>NC_037347.1:29824953-39824953 GCF_002263795.3 Bos taurus
TGTTCTAAACTCTTCTTTTTTTTTTTTTTAATAAAGACATCAGTCATATTAGATTAGACCTCATCCTAATAACCTCATTTTATCTTATCTCTTCAAAGGCCGAATATCCAAATGCAGTCACATTCTAGCTACTGTGGTTAGAACTTCAATATATGAATTTTGGGAGGACACAATGAAGCCTGTAACAAATTTGTAAAGAATATATAGAGAAATTATTAGCATCAAGAGTAATGAAAGTTTACCAAATCTGCTGGATATTTGTTAAATGTCATTAATGATAAAAATATAAAAAGTACCTAAAAGTCAATCTAACAAAAGATTTACATGATCATTACGTTGAAAACTCTTTAAGAAAGAACTTGTCCAAAATTGATGCCGTGTGATATCTCCTTTAAAGCTATATGGAAAACTAGCTATACCCAGTTCTTCAGGCAATCATTTTGGTACAGTGTTACTGGTATACCATACAGGGAAAACTGAAACGCATGGACCTCCAGCTTCTTGATTTTATTGGGGAGACTTGTGCTCCACCCACCATGGATCTACTGATATGGCAGAACAGACTGGGTGTCAGGTTTTGAGCATGTCATATTTCTATTGGAGACCAACCCCAGTTATATGAGAGGGAATTGGTCTTCCCTAGTCATGCAATTTAAACGTGTTTCCCAGGTGGTACAGCGGTAAAGAACTCACAGGACACGCAAGATGTGGATTTGATCCCTGCATCGGGAAGATACTCTGGAGTAGGAAATGCCAACCCGCTCCAGTATTCTTGCCTGGAAAACCCTGTGGACACAGGAACCTGGCAGGCTACAGTCCAGGGTGGTCACAAAGAGTTGGGTAGGACTGAGCAAATGAGCACGTACATGTACTCAATCAAAGGCTAAGAACCCTCTTCCAGAGTCTGATATCTAGCACGATTAGATGCTATGCTTTGCTGCAGAGCAGAGGGCAATGGAGGATCTGAAATTACTCCGAATTCAAAAGTTTTCCCAATGAAAGTGATATCAAAAGTCTGGTATGTGTTTCTAGGTCATTTATCTTTCTTCATCAAAAATCTAAAACAATTAAAAGGAAACCTAAATACTTACAGATATAAACCCCTGTCTATGGATTGAAAGGCTCAGTATTGCTGGAATATAAATTATCCTCAAATTAATCAAAAATTTCAATGCAAATTTGGTTAAAAACTGAGCACAGATTCTCAGAGTACCTAACGAGCTTACTTACATGAAAATCAAAGAAAGGGTTAATAAGGGTCCATGTGATATTAGAGAAGAATAGGTTAGGGTAAATGTAATACTCTATAAGATATATCAAATCTATTTTAAAGAAATACATTTGTGGTAGTGGGTAGGGTAGAAAATGATTACAATTAAAAACATATTTTTATCAAAACACACCATAATGAAAATCAAGTCACTGAATGGGAGCCTATCTCTTTCTGTCTTTGCCACCCACAGTTTATTTTTCAGCACAGCAGCTGGGATGATTCTATAAAATCATAAGTGAGGCCAGGTTTCTGCTCAAAATCCTCAAATGGCTTCCTACTTCAGAGTGAAAGCCAAAGTCTCACCCCACTGTATATCTTTCTCTATAGCCTGACTTCCCTCTGTGCTTCTGACCAGAAGTATTGCTGTCTCCTTTGCTCATTCTACTTCCTCTACTGCCTTCCTTACTCTTCCTAACTTCAAGGTTACTGCCCTCCCTGTTCTTGGCAGTCACCTTTCTCTACATATCTTTGCCCAACCTCACATTTCTTCATATCTCTGCTCTAATGTTTTCTTTTCAGGGACGTCTCCCCTGTTTGTTCTGTTAAAATACAGCAGCACAGCTCTTTCCTCCACAACAAATGTTAAATCCTTGCCACGGCTCATTTTTCTCACAAGTACCTGTCACCACCTGACATATCAAACACTTTCATGCTTTAATTCTTCTGTGTTTTTATCCTTAATAGACTTTTTTGGAGCACTTTTAGGTTGATAGAAAAATTGAGTGGAAAGTACAGAGTTCCACGTACTCCCTCGCCTTTCCTCAGTGTTTTCTCTGTTGTTAACATCTTGCATTAATATCATACACTTGTGATAACCAATGAGCTGACATTGATCCATTAATTAACTAAAGTCCATAGTTTATATTAGGGCTTTCTCTTGGTGTTACACATTCTGTGGATTTTGATAAATGTATAGTGTATTTATCCATCATTACAGAACCAGAATAGTTTCACTGACCTGAAAATCCACTTTGCTCCATTTCTGGTCATCCTTTCTTCCAAACCCTGACAACTGCTGCTCTTTTTATGGTCTCCATAGTTTTGTTTTGTTTTTTCCAGAATGTCATGTAGTTGAAATCATACATATGTAGACTTCTCAGATTGGCGTCTTTCACTTAGCGATATGCATCTAAGCCTCCTTATATCTTTTTGTTGCTTGCTGGCTTCTTTCTTTTTAGTGTTGGATAACATTGCGCTGTGCACCTTCCCAGATGGCTTCCCAGTGGTAAAGAATCTACCTGCCAATGCAGGAAATACCAGAGACGCAGGTTCAATCTCTGGGTTGAGAAGATCTTCCGGAGTAAGAAACGGCAATCCACTCTGGTATTCTTGCCTGGAAAATTCCATGGACAGAGGATCCTGGTGGGCCACAGTCCAGGGGGTTGCCAAGAATGAGACACAACTGTTCAAGTAACACATACAGACACACACACACACATAAATGTTCTTTGTATATTTTAGATACCAATCATTTATCAGATATGTATTTTGAAAACATTTTCTCCTAGCTGTAGCTTTCCTTTTCATTCCCTTAAACATTTATGCATTTTTAATCTTTTCTCTCAAAATAAAATATATGCTACAAATAGCTTAGAATGTGTCTGCTTTGTTTATCCCAGTATGCCAAGCACCTAGAAATTTGTGTTTTCCTGACTCATAATTGGAGCTCAGTATACATTTGTTGAATAATTGAAATAAAAAGGAGAGAAATTTGCACACATATAAGCTGCAAAGGACTGAACTGAGAGCCAAAATATATTTTAAAATTTACAAATCAAAAAGAAAAATTAATACAGTAGAAAATAATTAATACAGTAGAAATGTGCAGGAAATAACTCAATACAAGATCAGAAACCACAAATTGTCAATATATTTTAAAAGATGGTTGACCTTATTGGACAGTGAAGAAAATTCTAATTAAAATCACATTGTAACACAATTCCACATCATATATGGCAATCTACATCTTTATCTTTCTCTTTGTCTACCTATTTCTGGGATTGAGTGCATATAATTGGATTAATTAAATTACGCAATTCATGACTCACTAACATAATTGATAAGGTGATACATGTATGACTTGCTGTTTTATTTATTTACTTTAATGCATGTAACAACCATAAATTCAAATCTATATCCAAGTTGTGTGACCTCAGTCACTAAGTCACGTCCTACTCTTTGTATCCCCAAGCACTTAATCTGCCAGATTCCTCTGTACATGCAGTTTCCCAGGCAAGAATACTGGTGTAGGTTACCATTTCTCCTCCAGGGAATCTACCTGACCCAAGGGTCGAAGCAGGGTCTCCTGCACCTTCTACATTGGCAGGTACATTCTTTTACCACCGAGCCATCTAGGAAGCCCTCTCAAGTTGTAGAACATAACTAAAATTTTCTGCTACCATTTTTCTCTCCAATCCTATCCACCTATATCTTGCTTTCCACAGGGAGAACTACTTCCCTGGTCTTTGAATTTATCACTCATCTGCTTTAAAAAAAAAAAAAAAGTGTTTGTAATTAAAAGATACTTGTTCCTTGAAGAAAAGCTATGACCAACCTAGAGAGCATATTAAAAAGCAGAGACATTACTTTGCCAACAAAGGCCCATCTAGTCAAGGCTATGGTTTTTCCAGTAGAAGAATTGATGCTTTTGAACTGTGGTGTTGGAGAAGACTCTTGAGGGTCCCTTGGACTGCAAGGAGATCCAACCAGTTCATCCTAAAGGAGATCAGTCCTGCGTGTCCATTGGAAGGACTGATGTTGAAGCAGAAACTTCAATACTTTGGCCACCTCATTTGAAAAGACCCTGATTCTGGGAAAGATTGAAGACAGGAGGAGAAGGGGACAACAGAGGATGAGATGGTTGGATGGCATCACCAACTCAATGGACATGAGTTTGGGTAAACTCCAGGAGTTGGTGAGGGACAGGGAGGCCTGGCGTGCTGCGGTTCATGGGATCGAAAAGAGTCAGACATGACTGAGTGACTGAACTGAACTGATGATACTACACATAGTCTTCTGAAAGATGCTTTATTATTCAGCTATTACTAAGATTTTCCCACATTGTATCCATAGCTCTAGTTTAAAATTTTTTTAAATCTGAAAATTATAAGTGTGGGTCAGGATGTAAAGCATGAATAAATCTACTGAACACATATTAAAATAAAAATTGGCAAAATCACTTTGACAGAAAAATTTGACATAACCAGTATAGTCAAATGTCTAACAGACCTGTGAACTGGCTATTCACCAGCTAGATTTGTAGTCTAGAGAAATTCTGACATAGATACATAAAAGTAAATTCACAAGAATATTTATAGAAACCATTTTATTAAAAACTAAAAATTAGAAATACCCTGAATATCCTAAAATCTCTCTTCAGCAGAGAAAAAAAATCAGTGAACTAAAGCTATAGAAAAATATGGATGGAATCAGAGAAGGCAATGGCACACCACTCCAGTACTCTTGCCTGGAAAATCCCATGGATGGAGGAGCCTGGCGGGTTATAGTTCATGGGGTTGCTAAGAGTCAGACACGACTGAGCGACTTCACTTTCACTTTTCACATTCATGCATTGGAGAAGGAAATGGCAACCCACTCCAGTGTTCTTGCCTGGAGAATCCCAGGGACGGGGGAGCCTGGTGGGCTGCCATCTATGGGGTCGCACAGAGTCAGACACGACTGAAGCAAGTTAGCAGCAGCAGCAACAGCACAGTTAAAATATTGAGTATAAAAATCAAGGTGGTAAAGTATATGCATAAAATATAAATGCTATATATAGTTTAAAAATACAAAACTATATTTTATGCTATATATACAAAGACATGAAAAATAGAATGATAAACAACAAATATAGAATAGTTACAACTCGAGGTTTGTTGGGAACATTGATCTTGGAAAGTTAATAGAGATGTTAGCTGTTCTGACAGTTTTTTTGTTTGTTTGTTTTAATCTGGATGTTGGGTTTTTAAAAGGTTGTTTCATTATGTTCAATATCTTTTTTATAAGTGAAGTATTTACCAATGTTTCACAATAAAAGAGTATTAGGAAACATTCTATGGGAATTTTTATTCATTCGTAAGCCTGACAAGGTTTGAATCTGTGTCTTTAATTTTGCAGTTTCTCTAATTAAACAGCAAAACCCCAAATTAGATCCTTCTAATGGCACCCCACTCCAGTACTCTTGCCTGGAAAATCCCATGGACGGAGGAGCCTGGTAGGCTGCAGTCCATGGGGTTGCTAGAGTCAGACACGACAGAGAGACTTCACTTTCACTTTTCAGTTTCATGCATTGGAGAAGGAAATGGCAACCCACTCCACTGTTCTTGCCTGGAGAATCCCAGGGACGGGGGAGCCTGGTGGGCTGCCGTCTGTGGGGTGGCACAGAGTCGGACACTACTGAAGTGACTTAGCAGCAGCAACAGCAATAAAATAGTTTAGTAATCAAAATGGTGCTAGAAGTGTGGGTCCAAGGCAAAGACTGTTCTTGGATGTGACAAAACTAAACAATAAATTGTCAGCTGAAGGAAAATGCTGGAGGCCAATGAGGAGATAAAAAGGTACCATCTTAATTTAGATTTTTGCCAGGTATTTTAATGGATGCTGGAGAAACATTGTCTATCCAAACAGACAGCAGCCCTGCTTTTAAAATGGTATATGTTTAGTGGAGAAAATAGAGGCAAATGAAATAATCACAATTAAAAAGAAATTAAACCCTTATTTAGTCCTCCTAAGAAGAGGCACTGATGCTGAAGCTCCAGTACTTTGACTATCTGATAAGAAGAGCCAACTCATTGGAAAAGACCCTGATGCTGGGAAAGATTGAGGGCAGGAGGAGAAGGGGGCAACAGAGGATGAGATGGGATAGATAGCATCACTGACTCAAAGGACATGAGTTTAAGCAAACTCAGAGATAGTGAAGGACGGGGAAACCTGGCATGCTGCAGTTTATAGGGTTGCAAAGAGTCAGACATGACTCAGTGGCTGAACCAAAACAGGAGAGACATATGGTCCTAAAACAGACATAGCCAAGAGTACTGATCAGTCAGAGAGGGTAGGACAGTTCTCTTGGAGGGAAAGTGCTGAATCAACTATATGTAGGACAAAAGGATGAGGAGATATTTATTTCCCAGCAGAGGAAAAAGCAGGTTCAAAGACCTGGTGTCTGGAGTGCAAACTCTGTAATAAGATTGGAGAATACAAGAAAAACAAACAAAAAGCAGAGAAACTTTAATTTTGACCTTACCTCTCACTGTCAACTCTCAGTCATTATTCTTTAAAGAACCTTTATCAATTTACTCATCTTTAATCTTAGGGTAACTATTTGATGTAGAGACTAAAGAAAGCTTAATTGTGTAGGATGATGGCATATATTTATACACAACAATAAAGCTTGGTTACTGTTCTGAACATATTAATGTTTGAAAACATTTTCAACACAAAAGTCTGTCTCTATAATGGTATTCTCTATAATCCAACTTGTAGCTTAATAAATGTTGATTTTTAGATCTAACTTTTAATTTTTTACAGGGGGTGGATGGATACTGAAAGGAGCTGGGAAATTGTTCCCAGGTAATATGAAAAGATACAAAAGATTGTACAGTACTTTGTGTCTTTTCTCTATTAAAAGCATGTTATTAACTATCATTTAACTCTGATTTGTCAGACTATAGAACAATTGATATTTTTAATCCATGAAAGATTGTTACTTTATAAAGTTTCTTACTTTAAGGGTCTTGATAGCTTTCTGCATGAACAAAATTACACCAATTTTCACCACTCAGTATGTGATAGCATGACAATAAAACATTAAATATCTTTTAGTTATAAGAAAATGACTGTATGGGAATCTAAGAATAAGTAATTTATCTTGTATTTTTTAAAGAAAAATAATGATTAGTTTGGTTCTGTTCTTTATAATCTTAGGCAGTATGATTCTCTCCACATCACTGTTCAAACACAAAATTTCGGATTTTATGAAAACCATCTGGGATGTTACATTTGCTTCATAATGGGAGGAATTAAGATAAGTATCATAAATAATGTTCATTGAAATTGAGTACATTCTGTTTTTGCCTCTGCCCTCTCCCACTATACTCACCAGATGTAGTAGAAAGAATTCCATAAAGATGAGTGCTGAAGAATTGATGCTTTTGAACTGTGGTGTTGGAGAAGACTCTTGAGAGTCCCTTGGACTGCAAGGAGATCCAACCAGTCCATTCTGAAGGAAATCAGTCCTGAATATTCATTGGAAGGACTGATGCTGAAACTCCAATACTTTGGCCACCTGATGCGAAGAACTGACTCATTGGAAAAGACCCTGATGCTGGGAAAGATTGAAGGCGGGAGAAGGGGACAACAGAGGATGAGATGGTTGGATGGCATCACTGACTTGATGGATATGAATTTGAGCAAGCTCTGGGAGTTGGTGATGGACAGGGAAGCCTGGTGTGCTGCAGTCCATGGGGTCGCAACTGAGTTGGACACGACTGAGTGACTGAACTGAACTGATTAGCAGCTATTTTTGCCCACTATAGTCTGTTCATTAAAACTCTGTAACACCCTTGTTCAGGTCTCAGAGCTTGGAGTGTTAACTTCTCTGGACCCGCCAGCATAATAAACCTGAGTTCTCCAATAAAAAAAAAAAAAAAGAATTCCAGACCTGGATTTAAAATATGGGGTTTATACGTGACAATTTTAATATTTAGGAGCTGTGTTACATTGTTTCCAAGATTCTCAATCAGCAAAGTTGGAATAATAGTAATACTTACATGATTTTGTCCAAGAAATAAATGAAATGACATGCATACAAGCACAATTTGACTCTTCCTGGAAGCAGTGCTCTTGTTTTAAGGTCCATTGTATTAGTAATATGCGTGGCATTCCCTTGCATCTAGAATAAGCTCAATTTACATAGGAAAAATGAGATCTAATACATTACTGGGGTTAACATTTTTTTAAAAAGGCTTCACACTGTAAGTAGTTTGAGGGGATAAATGAAAAAACAGACCATTTTTTCTACCTGTTGAGAAATTCTAGCTGTTGAGAAATTTCACATAAAGTCTTAAGTAGTAGACTGACTCAACAGTGTATATTTTCCAGCTTCTTTTCTGATAAAGTTTACAAATATTTCATACCTCACTTAATCATATGTCTTTGGAAAGAAAAAAGTTTGGAGATATATGTTGGACCATGATTGATCATGGAGAGGATTTAATTGGATTCATGTCAACAAATGAAGCATCCTTGGAGAAAAATGTATTTTTTTCTGTTCTCTTAAGGAGAAATGTAAACTCTTAAGTTTGGTCTTGATTTTAGAGGAGAATGATTCACAGATATGAGTGAGTGGAATCAGTCCTTTTAAAATGGGAAAAAATGAAAAACCATCATTTATTTCTAAAGCAGGAGCTGTTGCTAACATTGATACATGTAACATTTTGAGAGTCTTGGTATTTTTAAATTTTCAGAAAACTTTTTCATATATATCCAAGTCATTTACATATACAGAGATATTAAGCTTTATATTTGTACATTTGTATTTCAGGCAAGTACAGTATTAGACAAAATGAGACATGTGGTAAAATCTGTAGGAAAGCATATGAATTTGAGGATCTGAAGAAAATTCACGATAGAGAAGGAAAATGAAACAGTAAAAATAAACCATATGTTTCTAATGATTTAGATTGTGAGAAGTATTGTTTAAAGCTGAGATCTTCTACATATGGATTTAATTTGTTTTCTGAAATCCAAAGCTTACTGTGATTATCCAAATGAATGTTTCTTCATATCTTGTAATAAAGAGAATATTTTTCTCAGTGACATTATAAGGGTGCCTCCCATTTATCTGCCCCTATACTCAGTGGAGTGGTGTGAGTTAGAAAAACAATGGCTCTGGTCAACTCTAACTTGCCCTGTGGCTTTGTTAAAAAATATCAAAAGATTTGAAATTCAATATGCTCCATTAAACAAAATTTCCACAAAATAGTATGCTATAATAAACACTACAAGTTGAAATTGGTTCTGAAAAATCCTAGAAACTATAAAATTGGTGGTAGAAGGGACCTTAGAGATTTCTATAAGTCTTTTTTTATCATTGTGGATCCCTGATCTTCTACACAAAACTCATGAGGATATCTATAAAATAGAGATTTTTCGGTCTCACCCCTACCCACTGAATCAGACTCCCTAGGTGAGAACCTGGAATATGTACTTGTAACAAATCCACAGGTGACCATCAGATTTCCTAAGTTTGAAAATCAATGATGTAAGAAACCATTATGTTAGCCGCTACAGGTGGCTATTAACTCATTGAAATATGACTACTGACACAGTTGAGGCATAAAATATATTCCAGATTTTTTTTTTTTCTTCTTACTGCTCTTATTGCCAGAGTTAATAGTAAAAGAGCAGAAACAGAGACCATCAATTTGTTCACTCATTCACTCCTTCCTACTTGATTTATTTCTTAAATATTTATTGGACATTTCCTATGGCTAGATAGTGAAATTCCTAGAATTTGGCCAGGATGTTTGCTACCGTTTTGGAGCTTATAGTCTAGTGGGAAGACTAAAGGCACCTTGTGGGAAAATCAATAAGTATATCACTGTAAATTATGATATGTGCTATTCTGAAGAAAAGAGCCTGTCTCATGAATGACAATATTGGAAGGAGGGAATCTTAAACTGGGTGGTCTCAGAAGGCCCCTGAGGAGCAATGGGGGAAAACATTGTAAAGGAAATGCTTAGAGGAATCCTATTTTTGCTGTGGAAGCAAACTGTACCTTTCGATTTGTCTCCAGAAGTTAGTCTGGTGCAATAAAAACACATGGATGGAAATCTAATTCCTTCCTGCCACCAATTCTTAGATGCCTGGTCCTCCTCCTTTCTTTTCTTTTTTTTTCATGTTCAATTTTTTTTTAATTAATTAATTTTTTTTTAAATTTAATAATTTTAAAACATGTGTTCCCCATCCTGAACCCTCCTCCCTCCTCCCTCCCCATACCATCCCTCTGGGTCGTCCCAGTGCACTAGCCCCAAGCATCCAGCATCGTGCATTGAACCTGGACTGGCATCTCGTTTCATACATGACATTTCACATGTTTCAATGCCATTCTCCCAAATCTTCCCACCCTCTCCCTCTCCCACAGAGTCCATAAGACTGTTCTATACATCAGTGTCTCTTTTGCTGTCTCGTATAAAGCCATGTGAATACATTCCATGTGAATGGAATCTGGGTGGAAATCATGAACCACCTTTTCTAATATGGTTCCAAAAAATCCTTCCATTTACAGTTCTCCATTCTTTTTCCCCATTAGAAAATGAAATAAAGAAAGCTCAAAGAACCTAGAAGAAAAGTTGTTGTTTGGTCACTAAGTAGTGTCTGACTCTTTAGTGACCCCATGGACTGTAGCCCGATTGGCTCCTCTGTCCATGGGATTTCCCAAGCAAGAATATTGGAGTGGGGTGCCATTTCCTTCTCCAGGGGATCTTCCCAACCCAGGGATCTAACCCGATTGGCAGGAGGATTCCAGAAGAAAATACCACCACAAAAAATATAAGAAGGCAAACAGTCCTAAAGAAAGGACTGTGACTCAAGAGCCTTCCAAAGAGGAACACTCTTTTCAGACTGTTGTGTGACAGCAAAATAAATAAAAATAGTGTGAAAGCTTTAATCGCTCAGCCATATCCGGCTTTTTGTGACCCCATGGACTGTAGACTGCCAGGGTTCATTGTCCATGGAATTCTCCTGGTAAGAATACTGGAGTGGGTAGCCATTCCCTTCTCCAGGGGATCTTCCCAGTCCAGGGATCGAACCTGGGTCTCCTCCACTGAAGGCACATTCTTTACCGTTTGAGCCACTATGTCAATTAAATTTTAGACTTGTGTATTATATTTTAAAATGCTTTCTTTCCTTTTTTAATTACAAAAAGGTAATGCTGCATAGTTATTGCATTCTTGGAATAAAATTGCTTCTTCTATGAAATTTACAATTTTAGAGAGATAAAACTCATAACACACCACTGCTTATCTCAAACTGTTATAACTCACTTTTATCATTTATTTAGTAAAATTGTTTTAATTGTATCATCTTAAAATACTTTAAATTTATTTTGATTTGTACAGACCAGGGTTTGGAAAACCTTTTTTCTGTAAATGGCCATAAATGTATATTTACTATTTGTGAGTCTCTATCAAAACTAATCAACCCTGTTCTTGTGTCACGAAAGTAGCCTGGACAGTATATAAATAAATGAGTATGATTGTATCCAATAAAACTTTATTTATAAGAATAGGTGGTGAACTATAGCCATAGCTTGACAATTGCTAATATACACTGCTAATTATTAAATAGAAACTTGAAGGTGTTAAATAATATCAGGATAACATAGCACCTTCATTCAGTGTGCTAAAAAGTCACTTATTTGTCTATTACTCTATACTCAGTTAGATGTACTTTTGTCTTCTTTGCTTACTCTATAAATTCTGGATAGGTTTTCTAGGACTTCATCAATAAAAAAAAAAAAAAAACATTTTTCTGTTTATCTACATTGGTGGGCCACTTTGATTATCAGTTTGGGCTTGTCTTTTTTTTTTTTCTTAACTTGCTTCTGTGATCTTTATTTCTTTACTAAAAAAAAAATTAAGTACTTGAGTATAATTGGTAGGGCAGTATATTACAGAGATGAAAAAGACAAAATGAAATTCAGACAAAATAATTAATTACCCAGGACACAAAAAATCATACATTTGAAATGTTTTGATCGAAGAAATTTCTGATAATGTGGGTGCTTTTTTAGATTGTATTATCATGTGCTAAATTTTTGAAACATCTTCCTAAAGTGTTATCCATCAAATTCTGTTTACAATTGCTGTGTCTATGAAAGCTTGATTTAAGCCCAACTTCAGTGATTTCACATAATTTCCTTACATCAGCAATTCAATTGAGATAAAACCTGCAGAAAGGAAACAAGTAATCTCTAGGAGAAAAAGAAATGTTGTAGAAATGTATTTCCACTCCTTGGCTTTGACTATAATCAGCACATAGAGGAGGCAAGGGACGAGAAAATTAGTTTCCATTGAATGGCTTCCTCTGAAGGACTGAAATCCAATTTGGATGAACTTTTACTTGGTTGTGTCAATTTGATCAAGACAGAGATAAAACAAATATTCGTATTGGTTCTACCATTTACATAACCTCTAGTGTTCACATTTTATGGAATGTTTAAATTTTTAATCACACATTTTATTTTATATGCCAAACAAATGTAGTGAGAATAAACCACCTCATACATATTTTAAATTAAACTCAATTTTAAGACCAAGTATCTTGTGATATAATTTTAAGTGTTCTCCCTTGTTATATAATATTTGATCTCATGTTTTCTGTCAACCATAAAAATGAAGAAATAAGAAAGACTGTGCTGTAGAACCTTGATTGGAATCAACATCGCAAAAGGCTCAGCCATATTTGCAGGTTTGTGTTGTTGCTTCATACCCAGAATGTTCTGGGTTTTATTATCAGTAGTTTCCACTTTTATTCACATATACCTAACAGGGAAAAAAAGGACCTCCCTGTGGCTCAGTTGGTAAAGAATCCACCTGTAATATGGGAGACCTGGGTTCAAACTCTGGGTTGGGAATGTCCCCTAGAGAAAAGAAAGGCCATCCCCTTCAGTATTCTGGCCTGGAGAATTCCATGGACTGTATAGACCATTGGTTTGCAGAGTCGGACACGACTGAACGACTTTCACTTCACAATAGGAAAAAAAATGATTAGAGACTGGGAAATATATAAATAAAAGTGATGAGAAGGTCTGTTTGTAACCTGATTCCTGGAGAACAACAGTTCCTGTTTTGTTTAAAAAAAAGTTTCTTAAGGAGTCAAAGTATTTTTCATGAAGTCTTGTAACTGTCCACAATCCATATGAAACTCAGCAATTTCAAGATTTATATCCATCAACATATGAACATACTTCTGCTATTAGGCTGGAGAGTCCCAATTTCCTCTAACCTTGACACATTTTACCAATTTGATGAGAGTCAAAAGTGCTGTCCTCAGTCACAAAGGGCTCTATTTTTATATTATAAATTTAAATATCTAATACATTCTGAACTTACTGAAGAACTAAAACAAGAGCAGCATTTGCTGAAGACTGACGAATAATATAATTTATTTTTTAAAAAGCTTCTTATTTTTACTCTTCCTTGGAAATAATTCTGATTCTATCTAATTGCCCAAGGTTAAATAGTTAAGACATCAATAGTCACTAGAAATTATTTTGATACCAACAGCCAACTTATTATTTTACAGTATACTGGTGACTTTGGACAAGAGGATAAAATGTATGGTTGAAATAATGCTTTGTTACTAATACTGTTTGTGTTATTCATTTCACCATGTTACAGTATTTTTAAATAATATAATAGATGCATTTATTTGTTGAGCACATAACCTGATCTCTCTAAGACAACCTAAGGAAAAGACTGATACTTTGCCAGATAAGAGACCACAAACAGACACACCCAGTTACATGGATATACAGACCACTAAATGAATGAGAATCTGAAATCAACTTTAGAGACTACAACAAACTTTTAGAACACTGGAACACTAGGATTTTATCATTCTTTAGCTAGAAAATCTCAAGGATTTTTCTTGTAGCAGGAGGATTCCAAGAAGATCAATTCATACATCATAGCCTTTCAAAGCTGCTGTGTTTCAGAAGAGCCTGTCTAGAGAGATTGATAGAGCTGCTCTGCTCTTGATTTCCTACTCTTGGTTTCTCTACCATCAATCTCACATAACCACAATGGCTAAGTGCAGGCATAGTGACAGTGTGACATAGTTCAGAGGCTCCTTCTAAGACCAAACAGATGGAACATGCCCATTCTTTGCAATAATTCCCTCCTATCCTTGGAATCTTTAAATAAAGTAGCACAAATCTCTCTCTCTCTCTCTCTCTCTCTCTCTCTCTCTCTTTTATGTCTCTCTCTGTCTTAATCCCAAACCCAAGGTCTTGCTTTCTGAATGTCTATTTCTAGGCTCTACTAAAAAGAGTACTATTTTACTATTAATTTGTTCTGCTATTTTTTCTTTTAACTTCCCCAATATTTTCCCCAATTAAAAATGGGATTCTACATGAGAGAAATGAAGTCTCCCACTTCCCCAGACACATGTACATGTACACAGAGTGGTGGTCAATTAAGGCCAATGAGGTTTTTAGCTGTTAAAATATTCATATCAGAGAATCAGCGTCTGCTTCATGTGTCTTTTAAAAGCAAGAATAAGGAATTCAAAGCACTGTCTCCTATCCCAGAGATAGCATGTTTAAATTCTTAATGTCTGGACAGATTTTGTGTCATGTCAACTTATAAAATTTTCTTGATTTCCATCCCTTCACTGTACTGGATTATTCCAGTAATAGAAAAACTACCCTTCTTTTAAATCATTCATTTACTCTGCAAAAAGGTATTATGCACCTATTACATATCAGCCACAATACTAATCATGAAGCCAATAAAGGTGGGTAAAATAACCCTAGCTTCTTCTCTCATATGTAACAAGACAAAATAGTTGTCTGAGGAGGCCTTACAAATAACTGAGAAGAGAGGCAAAAAGCAAAGGTGAAAGCAAAAGACATACCCAACTGAATGCAGAGTTCCAAAGAATAGCAAGGAAGGAAAAGAAAGCCTTCTTAAGTGATACTGCAAATAAATAGAGGAAAACAATAGAATGGGAAGGACTAGCTATATCTTCAAGAAATTAGAGATACCAAAGGAACATTTCATACAAAGATGAGCATAATAAAGGACAGAAATGGTAAAGACATAATGGATTTACAAGAGATTAAAAAGAGGTGGCAAGAATACACAGAAGAACGGTACAAAAGAGGTCTCAATGACCCAGATAACCATAATGGTTTGGTCATTCATCTAGAGCCAGGCATCCTAGAGTGTGAAGTCAGTGGGACCTAGGAAGCCTGAATGAACAAAGCTAGTGGAGGTGATGGAATTCCAGCTGAGTTATTTCAAATCCTAAAAGATGATGCTGTTAAAGTGCTGTACTCAATATGCCAGTAAATTTGGAAAATTATGCAGTGGCCACAGGACTGGAAAAGGTCAATATTCATTCCAATCTCAAAGAAGAGCAAAGGCAAAGAATGTTCAAACTATTGCACTGTTGTGCTCATTTCACATACTAGCAAGGTAATACTCAAAATCCTTCAAGTTACTTTTCAACAGTATGTGAACCAAGAGCTTCCAGATGTATAAGCTGGATTTAGGAAAGGCAGAGAAACCAGAGATCAAATTGCCAACATCTGTTGGATCATAGAAAAAGGAAGGGAATTCTAGAAAAACATCTAGCTCTGTTTCATTGACTATGCTATAGCCTTTGACTGTGTGGATTACAACAAACTGTGGAAAATTCTTAATGAGATGGAAATACCAGACCACCTTACCTGCCTCCTGAGAAGTCTGTATGCAGGTCAAGAAGCAACAGTTAGAAATGGACATGGAACAATGGATTGGCTGCAAATTGGGAAAGGAATATACATCAAGGCTGTATATTGTCACCCTGCTTATTTAACTTAAATGCCGAGTACATTATGTGGAATGCCAGGCTGGATGAAACACAAGCTGGAATCAAGATTGCCAGGATAAATATCAATAATTTCATATATGCAGATGACACCATCTTTATGACAGAAAGCAAAGAGGAATTAAAGAGCCTCTTTATGAAGGTGAAAGCGGAGAGTGAAAAACCTGGCTTAAGCTCAACATTCAAAAAATGAAGATCATGGCATCCAGTCCAATCACTTCATGGCAAATAGATGGAAAACAATGGAAACAGTGACAGACTTTATTTTCTTGGGCCCCAAAATCACTGCAGACAGTGATTGCAGCCATGAAATTAAAAGACAATTGCTCCTTGGAATAAAAGCTATGACAAAACTAGACAGTTTATTAAAACACAGAGACATGACTTTGCCAGCAAAGGTCCATGTAGTCAAAGCTATGGTTTTTCCAGTAGTCATATACGGATGTGAGACTCATCTTTCTTGCTTTAGAAACTGATATATTCATGTTTACCATCCTTATTTTCAGGGAATATGAGAGCGAATGTCTATTGTATAATCTGATTACAGTGATTCTATTCTTTTTGCAAGTAATTTGTTTAGGCATATCAAGAATCACAATCCCAGCCAGTGAGACATAAGGGAAAGTCTTCTGTAGGCTTCTGGAAAAATATTTTATCACTGCAGATGGTGACTGAAGCCATGAAATTAAAAGTCGCTTACTCCTTGGAAGGAAAGTTATGACCAACCTAGATAGCATATTCAAAAGCAGAGACATTACTTTGCCAACAAAGGTCTGTCTAGTCAAGGCTATGGTTTTTCCTGTGGTCATGTATGGATGTGAGAGTTGGACTGTGAAGAAGGCTGAGCGCCAAAGAATTGATGCTTTTGAACTGTGGTGTTGGAGAAGACTCTTGAGAGTCCCTTGGACTGCAAGGAGATCCAACCAGTCCATTCCGAAGGAGATCAGCCCTGGGATTTCTTTGGAAGGAATGATGCTAAAGCTGAAACTCCAGTACTTTGGCTACCTCATGCGAACAGCTGACTCATTGGAAAAGACTTTGATGCTGGGAGAGATTGGGGGCAGGAGGAGAAGGGGACGACAGAGGATGAGATGGCTGGATGGCATCACTGACTCGATGGCCGGGAGTCTGAGTGAACTCTGGGAGTTGGTGATGGACAGGGAGGCCTGGCGTGCTGCGATTCATGGGGTCACAAAGAGTCGGACAGGACTGAGCAACTGAACTGAACTGATGTTAGGAAAATGTCTCTTTCAGCCTTTGGATATTGCTTAAGGAGCTGTTATCGGAAAGAGCTGTAGCCATTTTGTAACCATAGGCAAGGGGTGGGAGGGTCTGTTAAATGGAGGGTGGGAGCATGGGAGGAGGGAGGGAACCCATGTCCTTGTTGGTATCATTTAGCTGTTGGATTTACTCTCAAATTCCTGTTTAGCCTCTAGATCTGTTTTGTGAAAAATAAACAGACATTTCAAAGCCTCTATTTGTTGCTGCAACCAAAATTATCCCATTTGAAAAACGAGTTTTAATACTTGGATTTGGTAGACTTTTGTTGTTGTTGTTTAGTCACTCAGTCGAGTTCAACTCTTTTTCGACTCTTTTTCGACTCCATGAGCCCATCAGTCTCCTCTGTCTATGAGGTTTTCCAGGCAAGAATCTCAAGTGGGTTGCCATTTCTTTCTCCAGGAGATCTTCCCAACTCAGGGATCAAACCCTGCATTGGCAGGCAGGTTCTTTACCACCAAGCCACCAGGGAAGCCCAGACTAATTATAAAATGGTATTATAGAAAAAAGATCTGGAAAGATTCAAACAAAGGTTAATTCAAACAAAGAGAGGGAAGAAGTGCTGAAGGATGGGAAATAAATTATTTTCACAAATTCACAAAAAGCATGTATTTATCTATGGATTTAGTAACTAAAGATTTTTTTTAATCAATAAAGTATACCTTTGCCTCACCATTACAAAATTTAAATCTTTTCTAAGCTTTAGCACACTGCTTTTAATGCCTGACGTATACAAAATACCCAATTAATGTCCCAATGAATGTTTCCTGAAAGAATGAATGAATCAAACCCTTTCAAATCGTCTGGAGAAGGGTAAAACTACTTGAATTAAATCAACTTTATGAGTAACCATCATTATTTCAATTTTGCACATGAAAAAGTTCAGCCTCAGAGAGATTTAGTAGGGGCATAGAAAATTAAAATTTAAACCCAAGATTTTCTGACTTAAATGCCCAATCAGGCTTTTTTCACAATAAATGGCCAGTAATTAACAGAGTAGAGTATTTCCATTTTACTTGTAATTCTACCACTCTTTTTAGTAATTCTGAACTCCTTAGACTATTGACTTTTCTTTCTAAAGAAAAAACCACATTTCCTCTCTCATTTCACTGTTTTCCTGCTTATTACCAGTGAACAGTCTAGCTTTTTTTCCTCTTCAAAATGGAGTCCTTAAATCAGCCATATCAGAGTCACTTGTTAGATTTGGAAAATAATTGTTGTTATGTCCCATACAGTGGTTGACCTCAAAAATATACATTATATAAAGTTCTAGGGCAACTCAAACATATACAACAAAGTTGAAGACCCACCATCTTCCACTTAAAAAATATGTTGTTCTTAGTAAATAAATTCACCAATAAAAATAGGAATAAGTCCATTAAGAATGTAAAACATTAATTCAAAGTAGCATTAAAAAACAAACTATTTTATTAGCTATTTTCTTGTTAATATTTCAGAAAATACTTGAATCTCAAAAACAAACAAACAAACAAAAAAACCATGGCCTTTCTATAGCATATTTATTTCATCAAAAGTTAATTTAAAAATAATGAATTGTTATTTAATTAAATCATGTTATGAAAATAAATTTGTTCAAGCTGAAACAGTAATTTATATGGTCTAAATTTCCTTTAACAACAAGTACATTTAAGCTGAAGAAAATTATAAGTTGTTTTTTGTCTTGGTGTAATCTTTTAACAGGGTCACAGAGCACACACACAAAAAGTGTGATAATAAAAATAAAAGACTGAAAAATGAGGTTGCTTATTTTTTATAGATAATAATTAAGCCTTTTGGGTGCTCAAAAATTCCATGGTAGGAAAAATAAGAATACGTATTAAGTGCAAGTAAATACTATTCCAGAATTCCCCAAATTTTTATCTCTATCCAATCTAAAGATTATATAACTTCTTTAATGATTCCTTTTCTGGATGAGCAATAGTTATGTGTTTAACAAACTAATTCTAAATATCCCTTCTGACATCTCTGATTTCTCTAGACAGTGAGGGCCTACAAAGAAACAAGAAATGCATTCATTCATTTATGTAGACGTTTATTGAATATCGACCATATCTTAGGCACTGTTAAACACATAGAATATACAAAGTCTAGCACAGCATTTGGAAAGAGGCAAATGCATGTGTAAATGCAAGGAAATACAATGAATCACATTTTGGGGATCTTTAACAACTCGACAAAGGCATGTGGTTGGAGAAAGAAGTAGAGTTAGATCATTAAAAGGACTGTTCATTAGGTTTGAGATTTACTTTGAGAATTATAGAGATTTTAAGAATAGTGACTTCAGGAGACTTCCCAGGTGGTCCAGTGGTTAAGACTTTGCCTTCCAATGTGGGCTTCCCTTGTGGTTCAACTGGTAAAGAATCCACCTGCAGTGTGGGAGACCTGGGTTTGATCCCTGGGTTGGGAAGATTCCCTGGAGAAGGGAAGAGTTACCCATTCTAGTATTCTGGCCTGGAGAATTCCATGGACTGTATAGACCATAGGATTACAAAGAGTCAGACAAGACTGAACAACTTTCACTTTCACAAATAAAGCTTTCTTTCCAGTGTTGGGGGTTTGGTGTGTTCATCCCTGGTTGGGGAGCTAAGATCCCACATGCCTCATAGCCCAAAAGCCAAAACATAAAACAGAAACAATATTGTAACAAATTCAATAAATACTTTTAAAAAAAAGTAGTATAGTGACTTTAAGAAGTCCAATGATATGAAATTATTCTGAATTAAGGGTTGTGAACATAGATTCAGTTCAGTTCAGTTCAGTTCAGTCGCTCAGTCGTGTCCGACTCTTTGAGACCCCATGAATTGCCACATGCCAGGCCTCCCTGTCCATCACCAACTCCCGGAATTCACTCAGACTCATGTCCATCAAGTCAGTGATGCCATCCAGCCATCTCATCCTCTGTCGTCCCCTTATCCATTTTTTTATCATGATTGGCAAGTTAATCAACTAATTGTATGCCTGGGAAACATTATTTCACTCCTCTACTTTATATTTGTTGATTCTCAAAATGTATCCCCGAAGAGGCCTGTTGTTCCATATTGCCCTTTCTAAACCATCTGTACAGAGAGATATGGAAACATCTGCATAAAATACAACTCCATTTTTATTTGGGTAAGATTGGGCTTGGGTAAGATTAAATTCCAGTACTTTGGTCACCTCATGCGAAGAGTTGACTCATTGGAAAAGACTCTGATGCTGGGAGGGATTGGGGGCAGGAGGAGAAGGGGATGACAGAGGATGAGATGGCTAGATGGCATCACCAACTCAATGGATGTGTTTGAGTGAACTCTGGGAGTTGGTGATGGACAGAGAGGCCTGGCATGCTGCAATTCATGGGGTAACAAAGAGTTGGACATGACTGAGCGACTGAACTGAACTGACTGAAGATTAAATTCACACAAAACATTAACTGCCCTGAATCAGATATACTGTAGAAAGGCCTACTATGTAAGATCATATGTCTATGAGTCTAATGCAATAGCCATCAGCATATATTGTCTAATCATCAGGAGAGTGTTTAAGCATCTTAATCAAGAACATTGTGTGCATGCTTGCTTAGTCACTTCATTCATCTTGAACTCTGTGAGACCCTATGAACTGTAGCCCACCAGTCTCCTCTCTCCATGGGATTCTCCAAGCAAGAACACTAGAATGGGTTGCCAGGCCCTCATCCAGGGGAATCCTCCTGACCCAGAGATTGCCCATATCTCATGTCTCCTGCATTGGCAGGCAGGTTCTTTACCTTTAGTGTCACCTGGGAAGCTCAATCAAGAACATTATCTTCTCTAAATGAATTATTCAGGAAACTTAGTTGCAAATGACAGACAACCAACCCAAATTAGTCTTTAAAAATAGAGCTAAGTGGTTCATTTACTTAGAAAAGAGAGAGGGAGAGGTGGTCTCAAGAAGATCTAAACTCTGGGACTCAGACAATAGCATCTGGTTCCCCTATCCTTTTTCCCCTTCTCCTCCAGCTCAACTACCTTGTCAGTTGACTTCAATTTCTTTTGGTACAATTAAATTTCCTCCAAGCAGAGGAGAACTTGGCCAAAGACATCTCAAGGTTTCCATCACCCAAGTCAGGAAGACCATAGGAGGAAGGTGAGAGCTTCAATTTGTCTGCACATCTAAGTTTCAGAGAACAAAAGCCTGAATGGGTTAGTCCTCAATTGCTGGTTGAAGTCACATTTTCACATTTGTAGCGGATAATTTCTGACCAAATTAAATAGACACACACACTTTCTATTATAGTGAAACATAAATATTAAGTGAAAGTCTCACAATTGGTTATAAGAAAAGAAATGAAGTGATCAAAGCTACTATTACTTCAATTTCTTTCAGCATAAAGAGACTCTTAGGGAAAGAAAATCTTAGCATATGCTGGTAGCACAATTAAGATTATTCCTGATTATTATTTCAATCCTGTATCCTGAAATACATTTGATTCTTGGATTCACTTCATTAGAATTATTCTCTGGACCAATGATCTTTTTCTTCCAGGTAGGTTTTCCACAGAAATACATTCGTTCTTTATTCTTTTATTCAATAGATATCATCAAGTACTTTACAGACGGTATGCTTAGAACCCAAACATTCTAACACTTTTGCTGTTGTTGTTCAGTTGCCCAGTCATATCTGACTCTTTCCAACCCCATGGACTGCAACACACCAGGCCTCTCTGTCCCTCACCATGTCCTGCAGTTTGCCCAAGTTCACGTTCATTGCATCAGTGATGCATCCAGCCATCTTATTCTCTGATGCCCTCTTCTCCTTCTGCCCTCAATCTTTTCCAGCATCAGGGAATTTTCCAATGAGTTGTCTGTTTATATCAAATGACCAAAATACTGGAGCTTCAGCTTCAGTATCAGTCCTTCCGGTGAATATTCAGGGTTTATCTCCCTTAGGATTTACTGGTGTGATCTCCTTGCTGTCTAAGGGATTACACAGTGGAAATGAGAAATAGATTTAAGGGACTAGATCTGATAGATAGAGTACCTGATGAACTATGGACTGAGGTTCCTGACATTGTACAGGAGGCAGGGATCAAGACCATCTCCATGGGAAAGAAATGGAAAAAAGCAAAATGGCTTTCTGGGGAGGCCTTATATAGCTGTGAAAAGAAGAGAAGTGAAAAGCAAAGGAGAAAAGGAAAGATATAAACATCTGAATGCAGAGTTCCAAAGAGTAGCAAGAAGAGATGTAAGAAAGCCTTCCTCAGTGATCAATGCAAAGAAATAGAGGAAAACAACAGAATGGGAAAGACTAGAGATCTCTTCAAGAAAATTAGAGATATCAAGGGGACATTTCATGCAAAGACGGGCTCAATAAAGGACAGAAATGGTATGGACCTAACAGAAGCAGATGATATTAAAAAGAGATGGCAAGAATACACAGAAGAACTGTACAAAAAAGATCTTCACAACCCAGATAATCACGATGGTGTGATCCATGACCTAGAGCCAGACATCCTGGAATGTGAAGTCAATTGGGCCTTAGAAAGCATCACTACAAACAAAGCTAGTGGAGGTGATGGAATTCCAGTGAAGCTATTTCAAATCCTGAAATGTGATGCTATGAAAGTGCTGCACTCAATATGCCAGCAAATTTGGAAAACTCAGCAGTGGCCACAGGACTGGAAAAGGTCAGTTTTCATTCTAATCCCAAAGAAAGGCAATGCCAAAGAATGCTCAAACTACTGCACAATTGCACTCATCTCACACACTAGTAAAGGAATGCTCAAAATTCTCCAAGCCAGGCTTCAGCAATACGTGAACCATGAATTCCAGATGTACAATCTGGTTTTAGAAAAGGCAGAAGAACCAGAAATCAAATTGCCAACATCCACTGGATCATTGAAAAAGCAAGAAAGTTCCAGAAAAACATCTATTTCTGCTTTATTGATTATGCCTAAGCCTTTGACTGTGTGGATAACAATAAACTGTGGAAAATTCTGAAAGAGATGGGAATACCAGACCACCTTACCTGCCTCTTGAGAAACCTATATGTAGGTCAGGAAGCAACAGTTAGAACTGGACATGGAACAACAGACTGGTTCCAAATAGGAAAAGGAGTGTATGTCAAGGCTGTATATTGTCACCTGCTTATTTAACTTATATGCAGAGTACATCATGAGAAACACGGGGCTGGATGAAGCACAAGCTGGAATCAAGATTGCCGGGGGAAATATCAATAACCTCAGATATGCAGATGACACCACCCTTATGGCAGAAATTGAAGAGGAACTAAAAAGCCTCTTGATGAAAGTGAAAGAGGAGAGTGAAAAAGTTGGCTTACGCTCAACATTCAGAAAACGAAGATCATGGCATCTGGTCCCATCACTTCATGAGAAATAGATGGGGAAACAGTGGAAACAATGTCAGACTTTATTTTTGGGGGGCTCCAAAATCACTGCAGATGGTGACTGTAGCCATGAAATTAAAAGACACTTACTCCTTGGAAGGAAAGTTATGACCAACCTAGATAGCATATTCAAAAGCAGAGACATTACTTTGCCAACAAAGGTCCGTCTAGTCAAGGCTATGGTTTTTCCAGTAGTCATGTGTGGATGTGAGAGCTGGACTGTGAAGAAAGCTAAGCGCCGGAGAATTGATGCTTTTGAAGTGTGGTGTTGGAGAAGACTCTTGAGAGTCCCTTGGACTGCAAGGAGATCCAACCAGTCCATTCTAAAGGAGATCAGCCCTGGGTGTTCTTTGGAAGGAATGATGCTAAAGCTGAAACTCCAGTACTTTGGCCACCTCATGCGAAGCCTTGACTCATTGGAAAAAACTCTGATGCTGGGAGAGATTGGGGCAGGAGGAGAAGGGGATGACAGAGGATTAGATGGCTGGACAACATCCCCAACTCTATGGATGTGAGTTTGAGTATACTCCGGGAGTTGGTAATGGACAGGGAGGCCTGGTGTGCTGCAATTCATGGGGTCGCAAAGAGTTGGACACGACTGAGTGACTGAACTGAACTGTACTGAACTCAAGGGACTTTCAGGAGTTTCTCCAGCAACAAAGTTTGAAGGCATCAATTCTTTAGTGCCCTGCCTTGTTTACAGTCCACCTCTCACAACCACAAGTGACTACTGGGAAGACCATAACCTTGGCTATATGGACCCTTGTCCGAAGAGTAATTCTCTGCTTTTCAACTCACTATCTAGGTTTGTCATCACTTTCCCACCAAGAAGCCATTGTCATCTAACACTTTATGGAGAGCTAATTTTTAGTTGGTAGAGACATACAGTGAACAAGTGAACTCTACATAAATAGTACAATTTCATAGAGTGATGAGTGCTATGAATGAATTGAGGCAGTTTAAAAGGTAGAACGCGAGAAATGGAAGGGCTTCCCAGGTGGCACAGTGGTGAAGAATCCACCTTCCAATGCAGGAGACATAAGAGATGCAGGCTCAATCCCTAGGTCTGGAAGACCACCTGGAGGAGGAAATGACAACCTACTTTTATATTCTTGCCTGAAAAATTTCATGGACAGAGGAGTCTGGTGGGCTAGAGGTTTTGGGGTCACAAAGAGTCAGACACAACTGAGCAACTGAGCACAAAGAAGAATCTGAGGTCAAGGAGAGCTGGCAGGAGAAATCGACATGAATATCTAAAGACAGAGAACCCATGTAAAGGAAAGAGTGGGAGTTTAAGAGTTTGAAAGGATCAGTTTGCTTTCTTTAATGGACAGGACAGATGCCTAAGAATTTGAAAGAGAGTAACTGGATTTGGGCCAGCATGAAGTGAATGAAAAGAGGAGTCAAATCCAGCAGACATTTTTAAGCTACAGTAAAAAAAAAAAAAAAAAAAAAAAAAAACCCTAGATGTTATTAAAAGTGTAGTAAGAAACCACCAAAAGATTTTCTGCCAGAGACAGATATGATTTAACTTGTAAACGATCTCTGGTTGCTGTGTAGAGAATAGATGGTGAAGTAGTAAGAATAGAATTTGAGAGACCGATTGGGAAGCAATTGCTATAAATCATGTGACAGATGATGGTGGCCTGGTTGCTGGGAATAGAGTGGCAAAGTGGAAGTGGTGAGAAAATCGAATTTGAGATAGGTTTTGTAGGCAATAGTGACAAGATTTGCTGATGGATGGGATGCAGGATATGAGGGAAAGAAAAAAGAGGGGAAAAAAATGACTCCTAGGTTTCTGGCCTAACAAACTGACTGTAAGAAGCAGCAGGAACAATAACCTAGATTGTGAACCCCTGACCTTAACCTGTAGCTCTCAGTCCATTATTTAGGCAAAAATCTCAACTAGTGTAAATATAATCCTACATAAAATTATTTCTGAAGTGATCATTCCAAGGGTACTGATCAGGAACTTCATATAAACTCTGAAGATTGTGATGCAGGTCTCGGAAGTACTATTTTCAGAAATTTTGTTTCTGCTCTTCTTCAATTGTTTGTTTATCTTTGTTTAGCATTGTTGATTTGATTGACAGTGATTATTTTTGAATTTTCAGCATGTGATGACTATTTTCACTGATTTATTTGACAGCATGTCAATGCTTTGATTAAACTCCCACTAGGCTTTCTGCAAATATGTTCTTCTAATTTAAAAAGATCTCAATAGGTTGGTTATTTACAACCATTCTACTTTATAGAACCCTCTGGACATTTTAATTAGAATATCTTCTAGGTGGCACTAGTGGTAAAGAACTGTTTGATCTCTGGGTCAGGAAAATCCCCTGGAGAAGGACATAGCAATCCACTCCAGTATTCTTACCTGGAGAATCCCATGGACAGAGGAACCTGGTGGGCTACAGTCCATGAGGTCGTACAGAGTTGGACATGACCGAAGCAACTTAACACACACACATCTGGAAAGTTTCAAGTTTTAAGACAGAAATAATACTGTATCTGAGAGAAGTCTATCATATAAAAGAAGACTATCATATTCCCAAGATTTCAGACATATATGAAACTCTGAGTATAATATTTGACATTATTTTTACTGTTTTCAAATTAAAATGTAATTGCTTTACAATGTAGTGCTAGTTTCTTCTGTACAAAAATGTGAATCGACCATATGTATACATATATCCCTTCCTCTGGAGCCTCCCCCACTCCCCATCCCACACCTCTAGGTCATCACAGAGCACAGAGCTGAGCTTCTTTTGGTATACAGCAGCTTCTCACTAGCTCTATTTTATGCACGGTAGTGTATATGACATTACTTCTAGATTAGATTTACAAAATTCCACCTCCAAAGACTTCATTTCAAATGACTTCTGATGAGCAAGGATTCTGAGTTACACCATTATCTAATCAGCTGGGCCTTCCCATATGGGAAGCCAATTTTTTGTCCATTCAGTTCCTAAAAAGCCAATCATCATAATTACCTACAATTTTTCTGAAGTCACACAATTGTAAATGGTAGAATTATAATTAGTGCATAGGTTTGTTTGAATCCCAGCTCATGTAATCTCTATTATACTATGCTCTAATCTACTCAGTTAAAGGAGAATGAGGATTTTATCTACGATATATTTTAGACGTGATTAAAATTTTAAATCAGTAGATTTTAAGTTAAGCAAACTACCCTCCATAATGTGAGTGGGACTCAGTCAATCAGATGAAGCTCTTTAGATGCTTCCCAAAGAAGGGACTGGGCTTCCCAGGTGGCGCTAGTGGTAAAGAACCCACCTGCAGGAGATGTGAGAGGCGAGTTCTTCCCTTAGTCGCAAAGATGTCCTGGAGGAGGCAACCCATTCCATTATTCTTGCCTGGAGAATCCCATGGACAGAAGAGGTTGGCGGGCTACAGTTCATAGCGTCGCAAAGGATTGAATATGACTGAAGCGACTTAGCCCACATGCACACAAAGAAAGAACTTAGTCTCAAGACAGAACGTAGAAACTCTACCTGAGTTTCCAGGCTGCCCGATCTGTCCTATGAAATTGAGGCTCAAGATTACAGTATCTATTCTCTGTCAGCTTGCCATCTGGATTTTGAACTTGTTAAACCCCGTTATTATGTGAACCAATTCCTCAAAATAAATCAATCTCTCTGTCTCACTCTGTCTCTGTGTCTATCTTATTCTCTCTCATGCATGTGTGTGTGTTTCTTACTGATTCTCTTTCTCTGAAGAATCCTAATATTGATTGTGATACCTGGCTTGCTACAAAGAGACTATTGCTAAAAATATGAATTCTATGGAAAGTATAAATTTTGTGGAAAATAAACTTGTAAGTGACAAACATTGACAGTTAAAGATTTCCTGGTTTCTCCTTACTGCCAATAGTAAAACGTGCAAGGAGGAAGATAATCGAGAAAAAAAATTGTTAAGCAAAAATAAATCAGAACTTGAAGATTTGGAAAAACCTCAGCATATCCATGTTGCAAATGAGAAAGCACGCTCTGGAAGGAACACCAAGGATACGGCTAGACAGCCCTCTGCTGAAGAAATTAGACGTGTGATTTGCAGATCCAGTCAACAATTTAGACAGAAATGATGCCAGCTTAGACGGAAAGGGAAAGAAACCAGATGAAATAAAGGCAGGCTGCCGGATCACAGGTAGGAAACCGGCTAGGAGAGCTATCGGACAATGTGTTTACCTTTAAGAAAAGGGAAGCAACATCCCAACACCGCTTCATCAGTCCCAGAGGGTCAGGCTACTGCCCAGGTGGACATGGAGGACACAGCATCAAGCCAAAGAGGAGTATTCTCAAACTTTAAAATCTAATGAAATTTGTCCTCCTGTCTCAGACTTGCTTGGGAACCATGACCTCTTTTCCTTCCAATTTTTCCAATTTGGAATGGGCATGGATATGCTATTTAATACTACTTGAAGTAAGTAATGGAAATACAAATTGGTAGTAACATTCTAAAAAAAAATTGTCAAGTTTGGCACTAATTATCACCTAAATATTAACACTCTCATTTAAATTATAGAATAATTTACATCTCTAAAAGCAACAAAAACTGAAAAATATTTATAAATCAACAATTGGAATGTAGGTCCAGAATCTGTAAGACAAATGTGGTTGGAACAGTCTTTTTTTTTTTTTCCATTAAAAATTCTAGAATAGTTGATAATTGAGACCTGAGTGGCACAGACACATAACTTGGTCCTCAGGACAGTTCAAATATAGGTATGTTAGCAGAAAATTTCAGTTATGAAGACACATGAATCTGATTCAATATAAGAAAATTACATAGATTTGAGGTTGGCATGAGTTGTGACATACAACATTAAAATTATAATCCTTATGATAAATTGGACTTTATCAGAATTTTAAAATTTGTCCTCTGAAAACTGCTGCTAAAAGATTAGAACAGTAACCCACAAATTGAGGGGAAATATTTGCAAATTAACTATCTGCTATAAGACATATTAAAATATATAAAGACAAAATTCAGTAACAATATAACATATGATTCCACAGAAAATGAGCAAAAAATCTAAACAGACACTTCACTAAAAAGATATATGGATGGCAAGCAAGGATGTAAAAAAAAAAATACTCCACAACATTTGTCATTAGAGAAATACAAATTAAAACTACAATGAGATACCACTGTGAATCTATTAAAATTGCAGAAATCAAACTAACAGTATCAAGTGCTGGTAAGAGGGCAGAAAAACAAGAACTCTCACTCGTTGCTGCTGGGAACCCAAATTGGTAAACCACTTGGAAATAGTTGGGCAGTTTCTTATAAATAAAAACAAGTGGTAATCTTCTAGGCATTTGCCCAAGTGAATTTTTCACCCTAAAACTCATATACACAAATGATACATAATTTCCCCAAACTAGAAACATCTCTTCATTCCTTTTCCATTGACCTTTCCACCATACATGTGTATTATTTTACTGTTCCCAGACAAGCAAACAATAAGACTTGATTAAAAATGACCATAGTAGTGTAGATTAAGCATAAGCACAGACATATGTTTCATTAAACCTTACCCCAACATATAAAATGATAATCTGGAATCATCTAATATATCTATTATCTTTCTGGGCACTTTGAAGATTACTATAAAGCCTGAACTGATAATCCACAATATTCTAAAGCTTTCTTGGTTTACAGCAGTTCAGAGATAGGCTTTCTGCTTGGGAGAAATATGCCTTCCTAGGCCACCTAGTGGAGAAGGCAATGGCGACCCACTCCAGTACTCTTGCCTGGAAAATCCCACGGATGGAGGAGCCTGGTAGGCTGCAGTCCATGGGGTCGCTGAGTTGGACACGACTGAGCAACTTCACTTTCACTTTTCACTTTCATGCATTGGAGAAGGAAATGGCAACCCATTCCAGTGTTCTTGCCTGGAGAATCCCAGGGATGGGGGAGCCTTGTGGGCTGCCGTCTATGGGGTCGCGCAGAGTCGGACACAACTGAAGCGACTCAGCAGCAGCAGCAGCAGGCTACCAAGAGGGAAAATACATGAAAGTTTCATGTACAACAAAGACTTGGTAAATCTCAGCTCTTCTCTGTCCCACTTAGGCTCAAAGGCAATATACTTAACTTTCATCCTCTTTGCTTTTGGTCTTTGCTTCATACAGTAAAATCAGCTTTTGTGATGGGGAGGTCATGGTGGAGAGTAAATGAAAGGGAGTTTGGATGGACAAAATTATGAATTAGGATAACACTTTCTGACATTACTACAAATTCATTAAAAATGTTTTTCGCATATTTTTTCTTCTTTGCTTTAATGAACAAGTAGAAGAGAGCGTTCCCTAAATATTTTTGAGTACGAAAAAAAATCTATCTTGTAACGAAACTCATTCACCTAATTTCTCTCAACTCTAAGCATGCTGCTTTTAAGACAACAGACAAGATAGAAGTAGCATTCCCTTCATTAAAACACACACAACTTTTGAACCCTCAATGAAAGCAAATGATTATTTATAAATCAAGAAAAATAAACATCAGAATTATCTAACTTTGCAAATGTTACTAATTCTTGCTTAGCATCTGAATGTTCCATCTGATCTTATAACATTCATATCATTTTTCTCAATGTCAAAAATTCACCTCTCAGCATTGATCACATGATAGATAAATTCTGTTAAGCAAATTTTTATCTTAACTGAAATACGCTAAGTGTAAACGCAGCTCATCTTTGCTATGGGGAAACTTCTGTATGTGTTTTCAAACCACCTTCAACCAGACTACTTGGTCTGCACACAATTGGAAGTCTAGGTTATTTAGAAAGCATACATTCAGCTCCCTTTTGAGCTTCAGGAGGGAGGCGATATATGTATAATCATGGCTGAATTGTATTGTTGTAAGGCAGAAACCAATACAATATTATAAAGCAATTTTCCTCCAATTAAAGAATAAAAAAATACATTCAGCATTAGGAGATATGATCTATTTTCAAAGTAATTGTACCAACTAAACACTCTCATCAGAAATGTGCTGTTTCAGTTTCTCTATACTTTGGCCTAAAATGTATTAGCATATTTTTGGGTGCGCTTATGTTTGTGCATAAATTTTAAAAAGTATAACAATTCTGGTGGCTGTATAATGATATCTTGTGGGGCTTTTTGCACTTTGCTTATGATTAATGATTTTTTGTACACTTTAGTCTTTTCTTTCACCTTGAAGAGGCTGACCAAGTCTTTTGTCCATTTTAAAAATCAGACTGCCTGTTTCTTTATTGGTAATTTTAAAGGGTTGTTTATATATTAGGGATATGACTCATTTGAGAGATATCTACTATAAATATCTCCCATCATTCTGTGGCTTACCTTTCCACCCTCTCCTGATGCCTCTTTTATTATATAATTGGTTTTTAATTGAATTCAATTTTTTAATCTTGTCCTTTATAGTTAATACTTTTTGCATCTTAAGTAAGAAAATTTTGCCTAACTCAAGATAATATGTTTTCTTGTATAATCTTTATTATCTTCTCCCTATACTTAGCTCTACATATTTAGATCTAAAATTAAAATGATATTTTATGTGTAAAACTTGATGTAGAGATGAAAACTCATGTCTTCATGTAGATATTTAATTTTCCTTCTCTATAAAATCTTGTACCTTTAAGACCTGGCAGCCCTGGCTGTTCTCTCACATCTTTAGTGTCAGTGTTCTAGATGCAGCACATCAAAGGATTTTTCTCTTCCTTTAACTTTATACATCAAATGACAAATATTTCTTATATTAGTCATAGGATACATTAAAATAGGAGGAATAAAGAATTTTTTGCTGAAAGTCAAGTTCAAGTAAAATCAGTTTCTGTTACTACAGTCATTTGGAAGGAACATCCCCCAAAAGCCTCAAAACCAGTCATAATGGTCTTTATTACATGGGTAAAATATGAACTGTTTCTTGAAAATATAATGATAAGGAAAAATACATACATTGAAAGATTCCAAAGGCTTTCTTCCCCCAAAGAAAAATGAACTAATTGTAGGCCAATTTTTAAAAAATTGTATTTGATATTTATCAAAATAAAGGTGACAAAACTAACTTACATAAAGTTTTTGATAACTCAAGATTAGAGAAGTACAGAAATGTTTTGGCTTAATAACTCCTACACAATTGACACAGTTGATCTTTCAAAAAGAGATGGAAAATGATATTATTTCCTGAGTATATTTTAAAAATTAACAAAGAACAATAATTTAAAGACTGAAATTAGGAAAATGGCATTGCTAGGCTGTTTTTAAAGCAATGCTATGTCTTAAACAAATACAGCTTGAAGATTTTCTGAAACTCTTAGGATACAGATTCTTAAAGATTTCTCCTTTAAACAGCTCCAATCAAAAGCCTACTTTTAATACCTTACTTCCTTCTGCTTGGCACAATCTTCCAGATTTTGCCTAAGACTGTCAAACACTCTTTGAAAGCCTTGATCAGATGTTCTCCTCATCTTATCTGCTATAATGTTGCTGTCTAGAGCAATGCTTTGTCTCTTTAACCTGTGTTACTTTCTTCATGGGACTAATCAGTGTTTGCAATTTTATTTTATGCTGGTTTTTGTTTGCTAACCCTTCCATTAGAAATCCTGTTAAGACTAGAAACATTTTTTTCTTTAACACTGTAAACAAATTATTTAGAATAGTATCTGGAAATGGAAATGATTGAATAAATGAATGAATTTGGCAATTTTCATAAGTGGTCAATCATCAATTGCAGATTTGAAAAGATAACCAGGTTTATTAAATCCCAGCTGAATTTGCCTTTTAGCAAATAAGAAATTACTCTTTGTGCACACTTTTAAAAAGTCTATTTTACTGAGATATAATTTACGTACATTTAAGTTTATATATATATATATATATATATATATATAGTTACATAACCATCCTTACAGTGAAGATATAAAACATTTCCATCATTTCCCCCAAATTCACTTGTACCTCTTTCACCCTTGTCAGTCCTCTCCACTTAACCCAGGCCACTGGCAAACATGGCTCTGAGTTTTGACTACTAGAAGCAATTTTGTCTTTTCCAAACTATCACAAAACTGAAATAAAATATGTAGTCTTTTGCTTCTGGCTTCTCTCACTGGGTATCATGTCTTTAAGATTACATCCTGTCTGCCTTTTATTGAACAACTGTTACCCTCAGGACACTCACTACAGGCTTCAATTTCTCCCAGTGGTTGATTGACAGCTCTTACCTCATGTTTAGATTGACAGCTGAAGAAACTAGAGGGTTTAATTTTTCTGATTAATTTCCAGCAATTCCTGCATACCTGTGCTATAGAGGAACTTTTTCTCCACATTCTTGTGCCTTCTGTACTGGTAAATTATGATTATTTGTCACAGATATGTTAAAAGATAAACTGAGGCAGGTTGACAATTTCAAATCTTTATGGGCGCAAACATCAAATGGAATCCAGCAGTAGAGAGAGCTCAGAGACTGGGTTTTATAGAGAAGACCCTGGAAGCAAACAAAGCAATTATCTGATTGGCTACAGCTTAGTTGGTTGCCTTATTTGGGGAAGCCTGATTGTCTATTAGCTGTTCTTCAGTTTTCTTTTCTCAGATTCCTCTGAATTGACTCTGGCTTAGGTTTCAGGCTACCAAGGCATTAGAGTCTAGTGATTTCCTTGTTTAATTACTTTAGGAGGTACTGGGTTTGTAACGAAGATCAGTGGGGTTCACTTTTGGCTTTTTAAGTTAAACTATAGTTGATTTACAATATTGTGTTAGTTTCAGATGTACAGCAAAGTCATTCAGTCCAGTTCAGTTCAGTCACTCAGTCGTGCCCAGCTCTTTGCAACCCCATGGACTACAGCATGCCAGTCCATCTCCCAGAGCTTACTCAAACTCATGTGCATAGAGTAAGTTATGCCATCCAACCATCTCATCCTCTGTCATCCCCTTCTCCAGCCTTCAATTTTTCCCAGCATCAGAATCTTTTCCAGTGAGTCATTTCTTCACATCAGGTGGCCAAAGTACTGGAGTTTCAGTTTTAGCAACAGTCCCTCCAATGAATATTCAAGGCTGATTTCTTTTAGGATTGACTGGTTGGATCTCCTCACAGTCCAAGGGACTCTCAAGAGTCTTCTCCAACACCACAGTTCAAAAGCATCAATTCTTTGGCACTCAGCTTACTTTATAGTCCAACCAAAATGTAATTAGTCTTTTATGCAGTCATAATTCTTTTGAAATCATCTGTCAACAGGATAAAGTTTAATAAATAGCACCATTTTGAATAGCAGAAAAACTGAGAGATATCAGAACAGTAGCTGAATGTTCTGGGCATTTCTTACATTACTATTTATCACATACTGATTTATCTGTTTTATCATTCACATTATTCTTTGTCCAGTTTGATTATTTGTATGTTTTTACATGACTTCATTGTCTACTCAATTTGAACAGTCAAGGTAAAAATAGGTATAACTTTTAAAGGCTACAAAATTATAAACTATATTATGCCATCCACATAAATATATATAGAAAACCAAAAGAAACCATTTCAAAATGTTCAATAAACTACCTCTGAAGCTTAGAATTATTGATTTATTTTATGGTTAATATTTTTCCTTTTCTCTCTTTCTCAATTATAAAAGTGGAACATACTTCTATTAACAGAAAAAGTTTAAAATATCCTAAATATTCAATTTATTATTCTATATAATACCCCCTCCCCAAAGTCTAATTATGAATTCCACCTCAGCATAGAAAAAGACTTTCTCTACTACCAACTTCTTGTTCATTTTTTCTGTTACAGTAGAAACCCAATTGCCTCAACCCTTGACGCCTTTGTCTACGTTATTTTCTTTGTCTTTCTCGTCTGTTGTTCAGTCATCACTAAGTTGTGTCTGACACTTTGCAACCCCATGGACTGCAGCACACCAGGTTTCCCTGTCATTCACCATCACCAAGTTTGCTCAGATTCATGTCCATTGAGTCAGTGATGCCATCCAACTATCTCATCCTTGGTCTTTCTTCTCTACTTCATTGACAGTCTTACAAAATCTCAATATTTTAAAATGTAATCATTCTTTTTTATGCCCACAGTCCAGCTTTTCAACTGTATATTAAATATAATTTTTCCTCTCTGTCCACATGTATGTGGTGAAGTAAGTATCAAAAGTGTTAACATTTAGTTTAATAATGCCTGGATAACATTGAGAGTAAATTGTGTATGTTAGTTCCTTGGTCATGTCCAACTTTTTGTGAGCCAATGGACTGTAACCTGCCAGGCTCCTCTGTCCATGGGATTTAGTTAGGGCTATAACTTTAAGATAAACATCTCTAACTGTCTTTGAATTTATATACAAAATTCTTGACTGAGAATTTCTTTTTCCAGTCAGTTGTATTATTCTTTTACCACTCTGGGTAACTGCATTTAAATATTATTAATTTATACTAGGGTTGCAAAGTTTCCAAATTACCTTTTCTTGTTGATTTCTTCACATCACTTACTCTACTAGGTACTTTAATTGCTTGATTTATGCTTCATGAAAATAATCTAATAACCCTACCAAGCTTTATTTATTATTGATTTTTTAAAATCTGTACTTAGATTCCTACCTTTTTAAATTTTTTTCAGCCTTACAATTCTTCCATGATGTTCCTTAGTTTTGCCAACTTCTATAGTTTTTCAAGATATCAGGCCAGTGTTAGTTGCTCAATCATGTCCGATTCTTTGCAACTCCATGGACTATAGCCCACCAGGCTCCTTGGTCCATACAAATCCTTTTCGTATAACAACAACAACAAATTCATGAAAACAAAATAGTCACAGGTCAAAGAACAAAGAGATGGGAATACCAGACCAACTGACTGGCATCTTGAGAAATCTGTATGCAGGTCAGGAAGCAACAGTTAGAACTGGACATGGAACAACAGACTGGTTCCAAATAGGAAAAGGAGTACGTCAAGACTGTATATTGTCACCCTGCTTATTTAACTTATATGCAGAGTACATCATGAGAAACGCTGGGCTGGATGAAGCACAAGCTGGAATCAAGATTGCTGAGAGAAATATTAATAAACTCAGATATGCAGATGACACCACTCTTATGGCAGAAAGTGAAGAAGAACTAAAGAGTCTCTTGATGAAAGTGAAAGAGGAGACTGAGAAAGTTGGCTTAAAACTCAACATTCAGAAAACTAAGATCATGGCATCTGGTTCCATCACTTCATGACAAATAGATGGGGAAACAGTGGAAACAGTGAGAGACTTTATTTTCTTGGGCTCCAAAATGAATGCAGATGGTGACTTCAGCCATGAAATGAAAAGACACTTGCTCCTTGGAAGAAAAGTTATGGCCGACCTAGACAGCATATTAAAAAGCAGAGACGTTACTTTGCCAACAAAGGTCCGTCTAGTCAAAGCTGTGGTTTTTCCAGTGGTCATGTATGGACGTGAGAGTTGGACTATAAAGAAAGCTGAGCGCCAAATAATTGATGCTTTTGAACTGTGGTGTTGGAGAAGACTCTTGAGAGTCCCTTGGACTGCAAGGAGATCCAACCAGTCCAAACTAAAGGAAATCAGTCTTAAATATACATTGACAGGACTGATGCTGAAGCTGAAACTCCAATACATTGACCACCTGATGCAAAGAGCGGACTCATTTGAAAAGACCCTGATGCTGGGAATGATTGAAGGCAGGAGGAGAAGGGGACAACAGAGGATGAGATGGTTGGGTGGCATCACTGACTCAATGGACATGAGTTTGAGTAAACTCCGGAAGTTTGTGATGGACAGGGAAGTCTGGCGTGCTCAGTACATAGGGTCACAAAGCATTGGACATGACTGGCAACTGAACTGAACTGACTGAAGGAACAAATAGTTATATAAAGGTCATCTCTCAAGGCTTCAAGATATTTTTTGGTTTAAAAGTGTCAAGTTAAACAGACTCTAAGAAGCTTCATTAGTAATCTTATTTTCAGGCTTCTTTCCTTCTTTCCCAAGTTGCTTGGTATGTTTTTATCTCCTACCTTTACATAAATTCTGTACTGAGGCATGGAACACTTAGATTCCTACCCTGATATTATCTAGCAGTCCCTAACATAGAATTTCTGAGTCAGCAACAATGTTTGCTGCACACACTCCCATATTTTTCTGAGACTCCTGAGCTCATAATCAAGGCCAGCAACTACTGACTCAAAAGGATAAAGCGCTTCTCCTCTTCACTGTTCCTGTGCTGGTCCCATCTGTAAAACTGAGCATCACTCTGGATCCTCCCTGTGTGTGTACGCTAAGTTGCTTCAGTCATGTCTGACTCGGTGCAACCCCATGGACTGTAGCCCACCAGGCTCCTCTGTCCATGGGATTCTCTAGGCAAGAATACCAGTGGATTGCTATGCTCTTATCCAAGGGATCTTCCCGACCCAGGGATCTAACCCAGGTCTCTTACGTCTCCTGAATTGGCAGTCAGGTTCTTTATCACTTGTGCCACCTGGGAAGTCCTTGAATCCTCCCCACAAGTTCTAATTAATAGTTTTATCTAAAATAGCAATTCTTTTAGAAAACATAAGACTGGCCCTAAGTCCTAGGACAGGGACAAAAGACCTCCAAGCCAAGGAACAATCTCCAGGACAATGAGCACTTGCGTGATGGGAATTTCATATAGCAATATAGTCTTCTAGAACTCCCCTACAAAGCGTGTGTACCCCTACCTTTTCCCATTTGTTGTTGCTCTTTAGTCACTCAGTCAAGTCTGACTGTTTGCAATCCCATGGACTGTAGCCCACCAGTCTCCTCTGTCCATGAGATTTCCCAGGCAAGAATACTGGAGTGGGTCGCCATTTCTTTCTCCAGGAATTCTTCCTCACCCACATCTCTTGTGTGTTTCTCCTGTACTGCAGGCAGACTCTTTACCACTGAGCCAGCCACCAGGGAAGCCCAACCTTTTCTCATTAGGGTAAGCTATATAAGCTAAGCATCAGGTGAATGAAAAACGTTGCCTGCCATATCAGTAAACAAAGGATATTGCAGCCATCAAGCCACTACCATCGCGCTCCAAGTGGGTCACAGATGGAACTCAGAATGGGAAGCATAGGATACTGGCCCTAGATAGCTGAAGTGAATATCAAAAGAATGACTTCACTTTCTTTATATGTAAATAAATAGTTCAGGAAAATCTGATATTGTCATAGGAACTTCCATTTGGAAAATGTTATCAAACACAAGACTTCCTTGAGTATATTTATTTCTCCTTAGCAACTAAAAACTTTTAAATTCTCCTTTTGTTTCCTTTTCTGTGATAGAGATCGGGAAAATGACAAAGGAAGATACAAATCAAGAAATTAAATTATAACACACATACATATCATGAACAAAAGAATACAGTTTTCAGACTCTTTTCATTATTTTTTACCAAATTTATTCACAAAGTTCTCTCAATATTGTAACATCTATGTATCAGTGCTGAAGAATACTGTTGAATAATTTGTCTCTGTAGGGAAGTACACTTATCTAATCATAATTCATAGTTTTGTTTACTTTTGTATTAGAAAGCTAATTATTTGTCTGAGTAAGAGTTCTGCTGTATTAAGTCATTGATGAGTGAAAATACAATTTAAATTTTATGTGGGCTTTCAGTCACAAGTTTTATACCTCTCCTTAGGGAATCAAATCCCTTTAGGGCTTTTTTGAATGAATATCATTAAAAGAACCAAAATATCCTTCTTAAAATTTAAATTATGGCCAATATAAGCTGCAATAAACAGCGAAAAAAATGAAAACTCAAGTCACTTGATTTGCAATAACTCAATTTTGTGACCTGGATAGAAAGGTATTAGCCTCCTTGTGTAAATATCTCTGTTTGAAATGAATCAAGATTTTTTTTTTTTTCTTTCTGATTACCAAATGGCTTGTGGACTATCCTCAATAATTACAGACAGCATCTATTACATTACTCCTAGAATATTCCCATGTGTCAAATCAGCTTAAATTACAAGACTAGGAACTGAAAATAGAGCATTATGAAAAGAAAAAGCAAATATCAAACACCTCAAATCCTTACCTTTGATCCTCCTCTCCCCCACTTAACCCCTACATAATAACTGAGAATAAATAAATAAATCCCTGATTCAGACATATAAAATTCCAGCACCAGATGCTGTCACATTTAGAGAAAAGCTAATGTTTTTCTTTCTCAAACTATTCCAAAAGAATTTCAGAGGTAAGAATACATCCAAATCATCATATGAGGTCAGCAACATTGATATAGAAAGTTACTGTCTGAATATCCCTGATGAACATAGATATAAAAATCTTCAACAAAATATTAGCAAACTAAATTCACTAACATGTTAAAGGAATTACACACCATGACCAAATGGGATTTATCCTGGGGATGCAAGGATGGTCAAATATTTGCAAATCAATTAATATGATATACCACATTAACAAACTTAATAATAAAAATTGTATGATCATCTTAATATATGCTGAAAAAGCATTTGACAAAATTCAACATCCATTTATGATAAAAACTTTAACAAAGCAAGTATAGAGGGAGCATATCTCAACATAATAAAGGCTGTTTATGACAATTCCACAGCTAACATCACACTCAACTATGAAAAGCTGAAAGCATTTCCTTTAAGATCAAAAACAAGACAAGGGTGCCTATCCTCTCTACTTTTATTCATCATAATATTGAAAGTCCTAGCCATACAATATTCAGACAAGGGAAAAAAAAAGAAAAGGGAAGAGGTAAAACCATTACTGTTTTAAGATGACATAATTATAGAAAATTCTAAAGATGTGACAACCAAAAAACTATGAGAACTCATCAGTGAATTCAGTAGAATTGCAGGATATAAAATGAATGTCCAAAATATGCTGCTTTTCTACACACTAACAAAAAGTATAAGAAATGAAATAAAGAAAACAATCCCATATATCACACAATTGCATCAAAAGAATAAAGTACCTAGAAATGAATATAAGCAAGCAGGTAAAAATCTTATACTCAATTTGGAAAACTATAAGGCATTGATGAAAGAAATTGAAGATCATACCAACAGAAAGATATACTGTGCTCATGTATTGGAAGACTTGAGAGTGTTAAAATAACGATATTACCTAAGGAAATCTACAGATTGAGTATAATTCCTATCAAAATAACAATGGCATTTTTCACAGACTAGAAAAGAAAATTCTAAAATGTGTACAGAAACACAAAACAACTCCAACAGCCAAAATAATCTTGAGGAAGAGGAACAGACCTGGAGATATCACAATCCCTGATTTTAGCTGTAATATAACAGTTCTATAAAGATACAGTAATCAAAACAGTATGATACTGGAACAAGAGCAGACTCATAGGTCAATGGAACCAAATAGAGATCCCAGACATATACCCAAGCTTATACGGTCAATTAATCTTTGTCAAAAGAGGCAAGAACATACAATAGGGAAAATACAGCCCCCTCAATAAATGGTGTTGAGAAAACTGTACAGCCACAGGCAAAAGAATCATGCTGAACTGCTTTTTTTATAGCATATACAAAGGCAAACTCAAAATGAATTAAAAATTTAATGCAAGCTCTGGAGCTATAAGACTGAAAGGAGAAAACATATGCAGTATACTCTTTAATGTCTGCCTTAATAGTATATATTTTTCATATATCTCTTCAGTTAAGAGAAACAAAAGCAAAAATAAACATACAGGACTATATCAAACTAAAAACTTTTGCACAATGAAGGAAACTATCAACAAAATAAAAAGACCACCTACTGAATGGGAGGAGATATTTGCAAAGATATATCTAATACAAGGTTAATATCCAAAATATACAAAGAACTCATACAATTCAACATAAAGCATAATAACCCAATTAAAAATTAGGCAGAGGACCTGAATAGACATTTTTTCCCCCCAAAAAAGACATTTCGGCACATGAAAAGATGCTCAATATCACTAATCATCAGGCAAATACAAATGAAAATCACAGTGAGGTATCACTTCACAATTGTCAGAATGGCTACTATCAAAAAGAAAACGTATAAAAAGTGCTGATGAAGATGTGGAAAATAGGGAATTCTATTACACTGTTGCTGGGAATGTAAACTGATATAGCCACTATGGGAAGCAGTATTGAGGTTCCTCACAAAATAAAAAATAGAATTACTAATATGATTCAGTAATTCTGCATCTGGGCATGTACCTAAAGAAGACAAAAACACTAAATCAAAAAGAGATATGCACCCCTCTATTTATTGCAGCATTGTTTGAATTAGCTATTGTTAGATGAATGGATATATACGATGTGGTATATACAATGGAATGTTACTCAGCCAAAAAAAAGCATGAAATCTTGCCATTGGCAAAAACATAGAGGGTATTGTACTGAGTGAAATAAATTTCACTTATTTGTGGAATCTAAACAAAACAAATGAGCAAATGTAACAAAAAAGATACAGACTCATATATACAGAGAGCAAATAGGTGGTTGTCAGAGGGGAAGTGGAGGGGAAATGTGTGATAGAAGTGAGGGATATTAAGAGATATCTTTTTTGTTACAAAATCCCCTGGAGAAAGAAATGGCAACCCACTCCAGTATTCTTGCCTGGAGAATCCCATGGACAGAGGAACTTGGTGGGCTACAGTCCACGGGTCGCAAAGAGACGGACATGACTTCATTTTCACTATATAAAAATAAATGCATATGGGAATTAAATACAGCATGAGAAATATAGTCAATTATATTGTAATATTTTAGTGACAGTAACTATAAACACCATGCTGATCATTTTGCAACATATAGAAATATCAAACCACTGTACTGTGCACCCAGAACTAACATAGTGTTATAGGTCAATTACACTTAAAAAAAAAAAAGAAAATGTAGACACAGGGAAGAAATATATCAAAATGCTAATGATAGCTCTCTCCATAGGGTGGGCATTTAAAAAATTTTTAATTTATGCTTTTATGTACTTCTAGTTGTCTGTGATGAATATGAATTGTTTGTAAAATTAGAAAGTAATATTATTTTTAAAAAGAATACCACTTTTTTTTAATCACCTTTAGTCTTCCCATTTGTTTAACCATTGGGGAAAAAAAGTCAAAATTAGTTTTTCTAATTATTTATCAGTAATCAGCCATAAAAATAAGGTTTGTAAGGACATACTAATTCACATAATAGTATTTTGGTGATGCCCTGAAGCCACTTTTTCACTCCCGTTGCCTACAAATCAAATAAAATTGTTCATTAATAGAAGTGAATACCAATAACAAGTGGGATTGTACCAGTTTAATGTGAATTGTGAATTGATTCTGCTTTTTATTTCACTTTTGTTGCAGAAAGTGACATTTCTGGCGCATTCAATAATACTTAACTCACTTTTTTTCCAGATTTTATTGCTGAAAGGAGGATATCTATTTCAACCTGAGAATACAGGTTATTTTCATTTTAGGTGAACCATGTGGGTGAATGATTGATGAGCCAGAAGGGATTTACATTAAGAAGTGATGAAATACATGGGGAAAGAACAGCCTATGCAGAGAGAAGGGAATGTATCAGCAATCTCCTTTGGCTAGAGTATCAGTTGTATCTCTTTATGAGTAACTAGGTACTCTCAATCTGAGCCCAGCTCCTCTCTTTAGATTCACTTCCTCACATTCCAAGATGTCTCACCCAGCTTAAGCTGTCATAATGAAGTATTTCTGATTGGGTGGCTTAAAACAACATAAATTTATTTCTAACAATTCTGGAGGCTGGAAAGTTCAAAATCGGGGTCCAGTATGATTCAGTGTCTGGTGAGACCTCTCTCCCTGGCTTACAGAAGACTATACTCTTGCTGCGTCCTCACAAGGTAGAATGAGCAAGCAAGTTCTCTTCTAATAAGGCACTAACATCATCCTGAGGGCCCCACACTTACGACCTCATCTAAACCTAACTACCTCCTAAAGGCCCTTCTCTAAAACTCCCCACATTTTAGGTTAGGGCTTCAGTATATGAATATGGGGAACACAATTCAATCCGCAACACCTAGCTCTTCCTTTCTCTGTGCTCCAGCACTGTATCTGAATTTTCTCTTGCCACGGTGATGTTTATTGACTAAATTTCATTTTCCATATTGCTTACAAGACAGGGCTTACTTCATTACTCACTGATTTTCTATTTACACTTGAAAGCTCAATCCTGTTATCACTTCTTCCTGGAAACTTTTCTTAGCTTTCTAATAAGTGATTTTCCTTTATGATTTCATAATATGCTTCATGTATTCATATCATTGCCTTGCCTATCTGAAGTGCATAGGGAGCTATACATTCTTCTCACCAGAATTTCAGTTCCTTGAAGACAATAACTGGGTTTTATCCATCTACCACCAGTCTAATACAGCACTGGGACAAGTAGGCTCAGTGAGATGTGTGCTGATGAACTGATAAAGGAACAAACAAATGAAAGGAAAAAATGGTCCAAAGAGCCAGAGCCAACCTCAAGGTAAAAGGTAAAGACTCAGCGTAGCACATTTCTCAAACTGCAACATTTACAAAGCCAGGGATACATCAGTGTACAAAGGAATATACAAAACCATCTGAGAATTTGGGAGAAATTTGGTGTCACTTTCTACTCGTCTGCTAATTTCTGTGCTAATTTTTTTCCACATGCACGAAGAAGAAAACTCCAGAGAATAATGCTTTTAAGACTGGCTAATTTGATGTCTTTTTCTTTCTTTTTTTATAACTCTAAAGTAAAAATGTTGATACACAAAGAGTGATGATAATGTGGTGTGTGTGACATGTGTGTGTGGACATACGCTTGTTTTATCAGAGAACCTGAGGGTATTGGTGCTATTGTCTTGTCACAGTGAAGGTAATTAGATATTGCTTTTAGAACTCATTACACTGAACTCTTTAACCGTGGCCCTTGCAGTCCCGCCCCTTTAGTAAAGGAGAGGGTGTGTGTGATTCCTTGCAACTCTTTGCAGCCTGCATGTTAAAAATAATTTTTTTTTCATTTTTTTTTTCTGCTTTCACCAAGCACACACAGACACACATGAGCAAACTGACTCACACAAATCATTTCAATTTTCTGCAGTTTTTTTAGAAACACTGATGTTCTAAACCCTTCCTGTGCTCTTTGCCTCCCAAACACTTCCCTTGCATCACAAAAATAGCGCATGTTTTATTTGTGGTATTTTAATACAATTAACATTTTCCTTTTAATTTGATTTCTAAAGCATCATAATGTTTAGTTGCTTCAAGGAAGGATTAGGATTGGAGGTTTAAAAATAGAAAGTCTGAGGCATAAAACTTGAAACTAGACCCAATATGCAAGAGAATGGGAATTCAGAAACTTGAAATCAGCAAGGATTTTAATAGACATGATGATGACCATTGTTGACTATGAGGTATTGAGCCCCATGCTAAGTTGCTTTAATTGTGTCCAATCCTTGGTGACTCTATGGACTGTAGCCTGCCAGGCTCCTCTGTCCATGGGATTCTCAGAGCAAGAATACTGTAGTGTATTGCCATGCATCCTCCAGGGGATCTTCCTGACTCAGGGATCAAACTCACATTTTTTAATCTCCTGCATTGGCAGGCGGGTTTTTTTTTACCACTAGTGCGACCAGGTTTGACTATTTAAGAGGTATTTCTCTCCAGGTTGGCACCCCACTCCAGCACTCTTGCCTGGAAAATCCCATGGATGGAGGAGCCTGGTAGGCTGCAGTCCATGGGGTCGCTAGGAGTCGGACACGACTGAGCGACTTCACTTTCACTGTTCACTTTCATACACTGGAGAAGGAAATGGCAACCCACTCCAGTGTTCTTGCCTGGAGAATCCCAGGGATGGGGGAGCCTGGTGGGCTGCCGTCTATGGGGTCACACAGAGTCGGACACGATTGAAGCGACTTAGCAGAGCATAGCATAGCAGTAGCAGTCTCTCCAGGTAGACTGAATGTATAAAAACTTTACACTGAAAATAAAATTGAAGGTTAAACCTAGAGTCAGGGATATCCTTTATACTCCCTATAGCCTGACTTTGCCTAGTCTAGGAGAAGACTGGATTCAGTTTTAGTTTGGAGGATGAGAGGGTGGAGCTGAAATTGAAATTTTATTGAGTAAAATCTCAGTTTTGTGGCCTGTGTACCAGCTGGCAATTGTGCCACATCCATTGGGAGGGAAGTTCACTGTCTTCCTTTATGGGAACATGCTAGAGCAGAGAATTGACACAGTTACCTAAGGTGCCAGATTGTCCCAGCTCACAGCTGGACCAGTCGAATGGGAAAGGCAAGAGTGAGCTAGTAGCTCGGGTGGGAATGTGTGGACCCGTCATCAAACAGGAGATATCACTGAACTGATCTGTAACACAAGTGGACAAAAATGGAAATTGAGAAGAGAGTTCCCAAGTGGCCAAGAAATGCCTCCAAATACTTAGATTTATGAAAAGTGTAAGTGGAGCTAAAGTCAGACAAACACTGTCCTGTAATATTCTTGTAAATTCTCTTCATGTGCCATGTGCAGCCCTTAAAAACCAGGTTACATAGGTTCTTGCTAAGGATAAAACCTTACCCCTACTTTATCCTTCTTTTGACTAGCTCCTCTCTTTTAATAAATTGTCTTCACTTTGATTCTCAAAATAATGACAAAGATTTCTCTTTTCCCCCTGCTTCTCAGCCTCAGCCCCATTTCACAGATGGTAATAAGCACTATTCCTCCCAAGATTGGCAGGGATTCAGTGTATGGTGATAGAGAGGCATGTTTAAAAGGGGAAGACGCAGCTTTCTTGGTCAGCTCTGGCTCTAAATTCATGCTTCCCCTGAACTACTCAAGGTTGTGTATAGTCTCATCACCCTATATGTGTACCCCACTTTGCAAATGGTAATACTCTGCCAATTTTTTTTTTTACAAGAAACACTCATTTCAGAAATGTACTTATGGCAGATTGTACTAGAAGATAAAAGTCCTAACAGTTATGCATAATATTCAAATGAATATTTGACAGATCTAGAATATTTTCTTATATGGAGGAATCTTCCCCATCTTCTGTTGTATACTTCTATTGATCTGCCTCTAGGACCTAACTCTCTGTACAGAATGGTTATTCAAGTTATGTTTCTCAATAAAGTCAATTCTTTCCTTGGGAGAAATACTGGATATATCCTTTTAAAACTGCATTTGTAAAAGTCTTGCTTTTTGACAATATCTTTGAAGTCTTTTTAAAACTACTTTTACAAAGTTGTGGCTTTTGCAAATTTCTACTGTAATTTGATAAATGCTGAAAATTTATCTAAACAAGGGCTTTAAAAGAATTCATTCATTCAGGCTCTACAGACTGTTTGTAATTGCCACTGGGACACAGAGAACAGGATGACAACTTTCTTACATCAATTTCTGTGAAGGCAATCATCAAGGGGTGTTAAAAACCAAAGCGTAGGAGGGCAACATCATTTTTAACAAGAAGCATTTCAGTGCAGGGAAACTGCTCTGAGACATAACAAATAAGTGATAATTTATCATCAACCTCATTATCAACAAATATTCACTTAGCTCATCTACGATGTGCAAATGCTTTGTACAAGATTCTTTCAGCTTCTTGGCAGTAGAAAGTCCCTGATGACCCTAAAGAGGAGGAAAGATTTATAAATATCTTAGAAACAGAGAAAGGTTATTATTGATTCAGAATTTTAACATTTAGTACTCTAAGTAGGCCACAACTATTTCTGGTATATACATGATGTGCTGCACATTTTTTTAATGAAAAATAAAATGTAAAAGGAAGCAAGTTTCCTAAAGTTTTCATTTAAATAGTAAACTTTAGCCAGTATCTATATGATGTTTATATTTAACTGTTTCAGACCATTTATTTTGCTTATTTGATTTTGGTTGATGTTGCTTCATATTATTTTATTCTGCAGTGAGAGAATACCACTTATATGGGTTAGATTAGTCAAATTTACATGTAATTTTGTGTTTTAATAATGAAATCAGAGCAATCTGTGTTAGAGTACAGTCATTGTTAGAGACATTAACTCCTCTTGTACAAGTATGGTGTTTGTACATTGTATGGTATTCATATAGTATTTTATCCACTGTAAAATAAGTGGAATCTAGACTTTTGTTATACGTGGTTAATGGTAGAGAACAGGTAAGCATGTAGGTCTCAGAATGGAATTTCCTGAGGTGATAGTCATAGAGTAAACTGAGAAGTAGAGAAATAGAAACTGAATTAATCATATTCTTATTAAATATTTCCTCCATTTTATATCATGAAGAATCAGATCTAGCTTGCTATTAGCTTGAAAAGGTAGTTAAAATAATATAGAAAAAGAAAAATCACTGTATTTGGGATTAAATCTCATTTCTAGTTTTTATGTCTATTAATACAGCTAGTTGGAGAAGGCAATGGCACCCCACTCCAGTACTCTTTCCTGGAAAATCCCATGGATGGAGGAGCCTGGAAGGCTGCAGTCCATGGGGTCGCTCAGGGTCGGACACGACTGAGCGACTTCACTTTCACTTTTCACTTTCATGCATTGGAGAAGGAAATGGCAACCCACTCCAGTGTTCTTGCCTGGAGAATCCCAGAGATGGGGGAGCCTGGTGGGCTGCCATCTATGGAGTCGCACAGAGTCGGACACGACTGAAGCGACTTAGCAGCAGCAACAATACAGCTAGTATTAGCTTGAAGAAATTACTCAGTTCAGTTCAGCCAATCAGTAGCGTCCGACTCTTTGCGACCCCGTGATCCGCAGCAGGCCAGGCTCTTCCCTGTCTATCACCAACTCCCAGAGACTACTCAAACTCACGTCCATCGAGTCGGTGATGCCATCCAACCATCTCATCCTCTGTTGTCCCCTTCTCCTGCCTTCAATCTTTCCCAGCATTAGGGTCTTTTCCAATGGGTCTTTTCCAATGAGTTGGTTCTTTGCATGAGGTGGCCAAAATACTGGAGTTTCAGCTTTAGCATCATGCCTTCCAATGAATATTCAGGACTTATTTCCTTTAGTTTGGACTGGTTGGATCCCCTTGCAGTCCAAGGGACTCTCAAGAGTCTTCTCCAACACCACAGTTCAAAAGCATCAATTCTTCAGCACTCAGCTTTCTTTATAGTCCAACTCTCACATCCATACATTGTGTCTATTAGTATAGCCAGTATTATCTTAATTGAATAAATCTCCTTATTTCTTTGATCTTTAGCTCCCTATACAGGAAATGAGGGGTTAAACTGCATTATTATTGTGTGACTATGTCTAGGGAGACTGCTCTTTAAAGAGAAAAAAAATTATGTGTAATCAGGATCTTTAACTTTTAAATGTTTTAAATAATTTGGATTTGCTGCCTCTTAGGTCTTGTGACATTTTACTTGCTTTCTTTTTTTTGTCCTTGGACTTCACAGCTACCACTTAGATTTGAATTTTCCTCTTAACTCAGGTTGATAATCATCTGTCTCCTCCCAAACGTTACATTGAAAACAATCTGAGCCTTATTATCAGTCATCGTGATTCCAACATCTTTTCTATCCCCAGGTCACATGTGGGTTTTTGGCTTTATGTTGCTGACCTATCTAGCATTAGCTCACATCAACAGTACAAGTCCAGACATAATATAATCAGTAAGCCTCCTTCTGATTGTGAGTGAGTGTTAGTTGCTCAGTTGTATCAGACTCTTTGTGAAACAATGGACTGTAACCACCAGGCTGATCTGCCTATGGGACTTTCCAGGCAAGAATACTGGAGTTTTTGTCATTCCCTTCTCCAGGGGATCTTCCTGACCCAGGGATCAAATCTGGGTCTTCTGCACTGTAGACAGATTCTTTACCATCTGAGCCACAAAGGATTTTTCTTTATTTAAAAAAATTTGTCTTCATTTTTTCTTTATTTTTTTTACTTTTTATCTGTGGTCCTAAACTACCTAATGCAATGTAAGAACAGAGGTGTTAAACACTTAACTGTTCTCATGGACTCTGTACCAATAAATTGGCCCAAACCTCCAGTTCTCTGAAGACTCTAATGGTCCATAAGAGGTTGCAAAAGATGCTTCATCTCATTTCACAAAGAGATTACTCTTCTTGATTCACCTTTGATTTTTACCATGTGCTCTCTAACTTTTGGATTCTTGCTTTCCTGAACTTAACCCTCTGTTTTCTCTAATGATTTTGAATTGGCTGCTTTTATTTTGTGGTACCTTATTTCTTTCATGCCTCTTTCTTTCCCAAATACAAATCTCTATACCTATAGAGATGGATTAGGACCTTACATGATCACACAGACACAAACATATACAAATGACATTGTTCTATGTATATCAGCTATATTGAGTCTCTACTTCCCAAATATATAGCTATTTCAAAATAGGAAAACATGGCCAGAATGTAAAGAAAGGCATATGAAAAGACTCTCATCACCGCTAGCCTTGAGGGATTGTGGTTGTTCAGTCACTCAGTTGTGTCTGACTCTTTGTGAACTTGTGGACTGCAGAATGCTGGGGTTCCCTGTCATTCACCACCTCCCAGAGCTTGCTCAAATTCATGTCCTTTGAGTCAGTGATGCCATCCAACCATCTCATCCTCTGTCATCCCCTTCTCCTCCCGCCTTCAATCTTTCCCAGCATCAGGGTCTTTTCCAATAAGTCAGCTCTTCCCATCAGGTAGACAAAGCATTGGAGCTTCAGCTTCAGTATTAGTCCTTACAATGAATATTCAGGATTGATTTCCTTTAAGATTGACTGGTTTGATCTCCTTGCTGTCCAAGGAACTCTCAAGAGTCTTCTCCAACATCACAGTTCAAAAGCATCGATTCTTCGGTGCTCAGCTTTCTTTATAGTCCAACTCTCACATCCATACATGACCACTGAAAAAACCACAGCTTTGGCTACATGGACCTTTGTCAGCAAAGGAATGTCTCTGTTTTTTTAATACCCTGTCTAGGTTTGTCATAGCTCTTCTTTCAAGGAGCAAGAGTCTTTTTTTTTTTTTTTAAACTTTACAATATTATATTAGTTTTGCCAAACATCGAAATGAATCCGCCACAGGTATACCCGTGCTCCCCATCCTGAACCCTCCTCCCTCCTCCCTCCCCATACCCTCCCTCTGGGTTGTCCCAGTGCACCAGCCCCAAGCATCCAGTATTGTGCATTGAACCAGGACTGGCGACTCATTTCATACATGATATTATACATGTTTCAATGCCATTCTCCCAAATCTCCCCACCCTCTCCCTCTCCCACAGAGTCTATAAGACTGATCTATACATCAGTGTTTCTTTTGCTGTCTTGTACACAGGGTGGCTGCAGTCACCAACTGCAGTGATTTTAGAGCCCAAGAAAATTAAGTCTGTCGCTGTTTCTATTATTTTCCCATCTATTTGCCATAAAGTGATGGGACCAGATGCCATAATCTTAGTTTTCTGATCACTGAGTTTAAGCCAACTTTTTCACTCTTCTCTTTCACCTTCATCAAGAGGTTCTTAGTTCCTTTTAGCTTTTAGCTGTCAGAGTGGTATTATCTGCATATTTGAGGTTACTGATATTTCTCCCAGCAATCTTGATTCCAGCTTGTTCCATTCAGCCCAGCATTTCACATGATGTACGCTGCATAAGTTAAATAAGCAAGATGACAATATGCAGCTCTGATATACTCCTTTCCCAATTTGGAACCAGTGTGTTCCATGTCTAGTTCTAACTGTTGCTTCTTAACCTGCATATAGGTTTTTAAGGAGACAGGTAAGGTGGTCTGGTATTCCCATTTCTTTAAGACTTTTCCGCAGTTCATTGTGATCCACACAGTTAAAGGCTTCAATATAGTCAGTGAAGCAGAAGTAGATGTTTTTCCTGGATTTCTCTTGCTTTTTAAAGAAAAACATCTGAAAATATTCTCAACATCTCTATCCATGATGGATATAAGAATCAAAACCACAGAGTGATACCATGTCTAACCCACACAGATGCCTATAAATAACACAGAATAATAAGTACTGGTGAAGTTGTAGAGCAATTGGGACCTTTGTACACTTCTGGTGGGGATGTAAAATGGTGCAGCCACTTCAGAAGACAGCCAGGCATTTTCTTGAAAGAATAAACACAGAGTTACCACATAATCCATCAACCCCACTTCTAGAGAAATGAAAATATATGTCCACACAAAAAACATGTACACCTATATTTGTAACAGCCAAAAAGTGAAACAACCCAAATGTCCATCAACTGATGAATGGATAAATAAAATGTAATGTATCCATACCATGAGATCATTTGGTAACAAAAAGAAATGAAGTACTGATATGGTCTATGATATGAATGAATCTTGAAAACATAAGCTAAGTGAAAGGAGCCAGTCCCCAAAGACCATATATTATGTGATTTCATTTTTATGACATGTCCAGAATAGGCAGACTAGTTCAGTTCAGTTCAGTCGCTCAGTCATGTCCAACTCTTTGTGACCCCATGAATTGTGGCACACTAAACCTCCCTGTCCATCGCCAACTCCCATAATTCACCCAAACTCATGTCCATTGAGTCGGTGATGCCATCCAGCCATCTCATCCTCTGTCGTCCCCTTCTCCTCCTGCCCCCAATCCCTCCCAGCAACAGAGTCTTTTCCAATGAGTCAACTCTTCGCATCAGGTGGCCAAAGTATTGGAGTTTCAGCTTTAGCATCAGTCCTTCCAAAGAACACCCAGGAATGATCTCCTTTAGAACAGACTGGTTGGATCTCTTTGCAGGCCAAGGGGCTCTCAAGAGTCTTCTCCAACACCACAGTTCAAAAGCATCAATTCTTTGGTGCTCAGCTTTCTTCACAGTCCAGCTTTCACATGACCACCCATGTCCAAGGTAAGAGAAACCCAAATAAGATGGTAGGTGTTGCAAGAGGGCATCAGAGGGCAGACGCACAAACCATAATCACAGAAAACTAGTCAATTTAATCACACGGACCACAGCGTGTCTACCTCAATGAAACTAAGCCATGCCGTGTGGGGCCATCCAAGATTGGCAGGTCGTGGTGGAGAGGTCTGACAGATTGGGGTCCACTGGAGAAGGGAATGGCAAACCATTTCAGTATTCATGCCTTGAGAACCCCATGGACAGTATGAAAAGACAAAATGATAGGATACTGAAAGGGGAACTCACCAGGTCGGTAGGTGCCCAATATGCTACTGGAGATCAGTGGAGAAATTACTCCAAAAGAATGAAGGGATGGAACCAAAGCAAAAACAATACCCAGTTGTGGATGTGACTGTTGATAGAAGCAAGGTCCGATGCTGTAAAAAGCAACATTGCATAGGAACCTGGAATGTTAGGTCCATGAATCAAGGCAAATTGGAAGTAGTCAAAAAGGAGATGGTAAGAGGAACGTTGACATTCTAGGAATCAGAGAACTAAAATGGACTGGAATGGGTGAATTTAACTCAGATGACCATTATTATATCTACTACTGTGGGCAGGAATCCCTCAGAAGAAATGGAGTAGCCATCATGGTCAACAAAAGAGTCTGAAATGCAGTACTTGGATGCAATCTCAAAATGACAGAATGATCTCTGTTCGTTTCCAAGGCAAACCATTCAATATCACAGTAATCCAAATCTATGCTCCAACCAGTAATGCTGAAGAAGCTGAAGTTGAACGGTTCTATGAAGACCTACAAGATCTTTTAGAACTAACACCCAAAAAAGATGTCCTTTTCATTATAGGGGACTGGAATGCAAAAGTAGGAAGTCAAGAAACACCTGGGGTAACAGGCAAATTTGGCCTTGGAATGCGGAATGAAGCAGGGCAAAGGCTAATAGAGTTTTGCCAAGAGAATGCACTGGTCATAGCAAACACCCTCTTCCAACAATACAAGAGAAGACTCTATACATGGACATCACCAGATGGTCAACACCGAAATCAGATTGATTGTATTCCTAGCAGCCAAAGATGAAGAAGCTCTATAGAGTCAGCAAAAACAAGACCTGGAGCTGACTGTGGCTCAGATCATGAGCTCCTTATTGCCAAATTCAGACTTAAATTGAAGAAAGTAGGGAAAACCACTATACCATTCAGGTATGACCTAAATCAAATCCCTTATGATTATACAATGGAAGTGAGAAATAGATTTAAGGGCCTAGATCTGATAGATAGAGTGCCTGATGAACTATAGACTGAGGTTTGTGACATTGTACAGGAGACAGGGATCAAGACCATCCCCATGGAAAAGAAATGCAAAAAAGTAAAATGGCTGTCTGGGGAGGCCTTACAAATAGCTGTGAAAAGAAGAGAAGTGAAAAGCAAAGGAGAAAAGAAAAGATATAAGCATATGAATGCAGAGTTCCAAAGAATAGCAAGAAGAGATAAGAAAGTCTTCCTCAGGTCCACTAAGAGAGAGTGTAGATTCAGATCAGATGAGTTGCTCAGTCGCTTCCGACTATTTGCAACCCCATGAATCACAGCACGCCAGGCCTCCGTGTCCATCACCAACTCCCGGAGTTCACTGAAAATGACGTCCATCGAGTCAGTGATGCCATCCAGCCATCTCATCCTCTGTCGTCCCCTTCTCCTCTTGCCCCCAATCCCTCCCAGCATCAGAGTCTTTTCCAATGAGTCAACTCTTTGCATGAGGTGGCCAAAGTACAGGAGTTTCAGCTTTAGCATCATTCCTTCCAAAGCAATCCCAGGGCTGATCTCCTTCAGAACGGACTGGTTGGATCTCCTTGCAGTCCAAGGGGCTCTCAAGCGTCTTCTCCAACACCACAGTTCAAAAGCATCAATTCTTTGGAGCTCAGCCTTCTTCACAGTCCAACTCTCACATCCATACATGACCACAGGAAAAACCATAGCCTTGACTAGACGGACCTTTGTTGGCAAAGTAATGTCTCTGCTTTTGAATATGCTATCTAGGTTGGTCATAACTTTCCTTCCAAGGAGTAAGCGTCTTTTAATTTCATGGCTGCAGTCACCATCTGTAGTGATTTTGGAGCCCAGAAAAATAAAGTCTGACATTGTTTCCACTGTTTCCCCAACTATTTCCCATGAAGTGATGGGACCGGATGTCACGATCTTCGTTTTCTGAATGTTGAGCTTTAAGCCAACTTTTTCACTCTCCACTTTCACTTTCATCAAGAGGCTTTGGGTTCCTCTTCACTTTCTGCCATAAGGGTGGTGTCATCTGCATATCTGAGGTTATTGAGATTTCTCCCGGCAATCTTGATTCCAGCTTGTGTTTCTTCCAGTCCAGCATTTCTCATGATGTACTCTGCATATATTAAATAAGCAGGGTGAAAAAATACAGCCTTGATGTACTCCTTTTCCTATTTGGAACCAGTCTGTTGTTCCATGTCCAGTTCTAACTTGCTTCCTGACCTGCATACAAATTTCTCAAGAAGCAGATCAGGTGGTCTGGTATTCCCATCTCTTTCAGAATTTCCCACAGTTTATTGTGATCCACACAGTCAAAGGTTTTGGCATAGTCAATAAAGCAGAAATAGATGCTTTTCTGGAACTCTCTTGCTTTTTCCATGATCCAGCAGATGTTGGCAATTTGATCTCTGGTTCCTCTGCCTTTTCTAAAACCAGCTTGAACATCAGGAAGTTCACGGTTCACGTATTGCTGAAGCCTGGCTTGGAGAATTTTGAGCATTACTTTACTAGTGTGTGAGAGGGGTGCAATTGTGCGGTAGTTTGAGCATTCTTTGGCATTGCCTTTCTTTGGGATTGGAATGAAAACTGACCTTTTCCAGTCCTGTGGCCACTGCTGAGTTTTCCAAATTTGCTGGCATATTGAGTGTAGCACTTTCACAGCATCATCTTTCAGGATTTGGAATAGCTCAACTGGAATTCTATCATCTCCACTAGCTTTGTTCGTAATGATGCTTTCTAAGGCCCACTTGACTTCACATTCCAGGATGTCTGGCTCTAGGTCAGTGATCACACCATCGTGATTATCTGGGTCGTGAAGATCTTTTTTTGTACAGTTCTTCTGTGTATTCTTGCCATCTCTTCTTAATATCTTCTGCTTCTGTTAGGTCCATACCATTTCTGTCCTTTATCGAGCTCATCTTTGCATGAAATGTTACCTTGGTATCTCTGATTTTCTTGAAGAGATCCCTAGTCTTTCCCATTCTGTTGTTTTCCTCTATTTCTTTGCATTGATCGCTGAAGAAGGCTTTTTTATCTCTTCTTGCTACTCTTTGGAACTCTGTATTCAGATGTTTATATCTTTCCGTTTCTCCTTTGCTTTTCACTTCTCTTCTTTTCTGAGATATTTGTAAGACTTTCTCAGACAGCCACTTTGCTTTTTTGCATTTCTTTTCCATGGGGATGGTCTTGATCCCTGTCTCCTGTACAATGTCACGAATCTCATTCCATAGTTCATCAGGCACTCTATCTGTCAGATCTAGGCCCTTAAATCTATTTTTCACTTCTACTATATAATCATAAGGGATTTGATTTAGGTCATACCTGAATGGTATAGTGGTTTTCCCTACTTTCTTCAATTTTAGTCTGAATTTGGCAATAAGGTGTTCATTGTCTGAGCCACAGTCATCTCCTGGTCTTGTTTTTGCTGACTCTATAGAGCTTCTTCATCTTTGGCTGCTAGGAATACAATCAATCTGATTTCGGTGTTGACCATCTGGTGATGTCCATGTATAGAGTCTTCTCTTGTATTGTTGGAAGAGGGTGTTTGCTATGACCAGTGCATTCTCTTGGCAAAACTCTATTAGCCTTTGCCCTGCTTCATTCTGTATTCCAAGGCCAAATTTGCCTGTTACTCCAGGTGTTTCTTGACTTCCTACTTTTGCATTCCAGTCCCCTATAGTGAAAAGCACAACTTTTGTAGCAGTTAGTTCTAAAAGGTCATGTAGGTCTTCATAAAACCGTTCAACTTCAGCTTCTTCAGCGTTACTGGTTGGGGCATAGATTTGGATTACTGTGATATTGAATGGTTTGCCTTGGAAACGAACAGAGATCATTCTATCGTTTTGAGATTGCATCCAAGTACTGCATTTCGGACTCTTTTGTTGACCATGATGGCTACTCCATTTCTTCTGAGGGATTCCTGCCCGCAGTAGTAGATATAACAATGGTCATCTGAGTTAAATTCACCCATTCCAGTCCATTTCAGTTCACTGATTCCTAGAATGTCGACATTCACTCTTGCCATCTCTTGTTTGACCACTTCCAATTTGCCTTGATTCATGGACCTGACATTCCAGGTTCCTATGCAATATTGCTCTTTACAGCATTGGACCTTGCTTCTATCACCAGCCACATCCTCAGCTGAGTAAGAGAAACCCAAGTAAGACAGTAGGTGTTGCAAGAAGGCGTCAGAGGGCAAACACACTGAAACCATACTCACAGAAAACTAGTCAATCTAATCACACTAGGACCACAGCCTTGTCTAACTCAATGAAACTAAGCCATGCCCGTGGGGCAACCCAAGACGGGTGGGTCATGGTGGAGAGATCTGACAGAATGTGGTCCACTGGAGAAGCGAATGGCAAACCACTTCAGTATTCTTGCCTTGAGAACCCCATGAACAGTATGAAAAGGCAAAATGATAGGATACCAAAGAGAAACTCCCCAGGTCAGTAGGTGCCCAATATGCTACTGGAGATCAGTGGAATAATAACTCCAGAAAGAATGAAGGGATGGAGCCAAAGCAAAAAGAATACCCAGCTGTGGATATGACTGGTGATAGAAGCAAAGTCCAATGCTGTAAAGAGTGTAGATTAGTGGTTGCCTAGGGGTGCGATGGAGCAAGTTAGGAGGAAATGGAGACTGACTGCTAATATGGGTACTTGGGTTTTTTTTTTTTTTGGAGTGATACATATGTCCTAAAATTGATTTTAGTGATAGTTGCAGAACCCTGCAAATATGGTAAAAATCCATCGTACACTGTAAATAGTTGATCTTATGGTATGTGAATTATGTCTCAATAAAACTGTTGTTTATAAAAGTAAATATAAAGCCAAGTGAAAAGCTGAAACAAAGTTCTCACTATTTTCTTTCTTTTGTCTTCCTTAAATTTGGAGCTACCAATAAAATTTAGGCCAACTAAATTTTCAATGCTTATATGCAGTTAACCTCAGATTCTTGGAAAATTCCACAAAGATGAAAGGGAGTGAAATGAGCCCTTGACTAATTATTGCATTGCAGGAAGGGCAGTACTCACGGAAGCCTGAGAGTGAAAAGAGAAATGATCCAACATGGTGTGTTTTTTCCAATCACAAAGCATGAAAACAGACAACTACGTATTAATATTTTCTCCAGGCCTGGGGTTGTCAGTGTAAGCACAACAAAGAACTATAGTACTGTCACAGCTATGTTACAAATGAAAGTAGGAAATCTGAAATGCGTGCCTTGTAAAATATTCACGAGGATGCATAAAATGAAATTATGTCTCCCAAGACTGGCTAATGAGCAATCAGTGAATGAGAGCCTTTCCAGAGGAGAAATTATTCACACTTGAATGTTTGTGCAGTCTTCTGAAATACCTCAGCATATCTGACTTAACCTCAATCATAGCCTTTCATGCTTAGAAAAATTTACTGCCAAATTTATACCAAAATGCAAGTTAAAGTGACTGATATTTTTGGAATTTGAACACAACCATAACTTGCAATATATGTAAATATAGCTTTATATTCTTACAGTAAGCAATAACATAGACATTTTATGACAGCTGTATCTTTTCTTTCATATGTTTTAAGATAATTTTAACTCTGATATTTATGTTAGGTGAGTCAATTTTTCTATGTGCAAAATTAATATTAGATCCCAAGGTCATCACCAGGAAAGTAATGAAGATTGACCAAGAATGTTTGCAAATCATTTAAAAATATTCAAGTATTTGTTCACAGTCTAGATGATAATAGTCAAATAAGTATTACCTAGGCCAAAGGTCTATATATAGCTGTATCTATTATTGTGTTTTAACTTGAGATGTTATTAAAATGATAAAATTATATGCTGAGAATGGCTAAAAAGTAGCTTGCAGTTTAGTAGATGGGTTATACATAATTATAATCAACAAATATCAATATTGTACAAATATATTTTTATATTAATTTATGGTTTCTCTTTAATGGGATTGGTATGAACATCTAGACTCAGTTTCTTTTCTGGTTTGATATTTATTTTTCTTTTCCCATATTCTTTTGATCCTTTTTTTGTCTCATACCCACTGGTGCCTCACCCTCAACATCTGTTTTTGATGGGTTCTTCTTGAATTGAAACTCATTACTATTTGTAGAGAGTCATTAGTCTTTCTAAATTGATTTCTGAGAAGGTGGTCCCCCCCCCCCCCCAATAAGCTGCAAATGTCGGCTGTCACTTGCTATTCCCAAGAAAACAATAGTGTAGGTTACAGCAATTCCCTTGGGTCAAAAGATTCCTTTACTAATTGCCATTTGGACTGATGCCAATTTCTCCCATTGCCCGGGACCATGACTGTGTTAAGTTCCAAATGTTCCCTCAGGAACAACAGCTCAGAGCCTTCATTATTTAATCACTTGGTGCTTAACTATGGCAGGGTTTTATTAATGAGTTGAAAATTATTGTAATCCCCTTGTTCAGATGATTCAGCTTACAGTTTTTTACACAAATTACACATAAATGTATGTGATAATACCAATTTTAAAAGAAAAAGTACATACAAAAATGAAATTCTAGAATGTATTCAACTTCAAAAGTGTTATTTTGATGATATTGCATTTATTAAAAGAGTAATTGAAATTGCTACCCTTAAAAGGTATCTCTGATACATGTGGAATCATTGTAGTTTTTTCACTATCTTTGCTGTGAAAACACATATTTAGTGGTTAAAACAACATGCACTTATCACCTCACAATTTCTTTCTCACAGACTTCCAAAAAATGATGCTGTGAAAATGCTGCACTCAATATGCCAGCAAATTTGGAAAGCTCAGCAGTGGCCACAGGACTGGAAAGGTCAGTTTTCATTCTAATCCCAAAGAAAGGCAATGCCAAAGAGTGCTCAAACTACTGCACAATTGCACTCATCTCACACGCTAGAAAAGTAATGCTAAAAATTCTCCAAGCCAGGCTTCAATAATATGTGAACCGTGAACTTCCAGATGTTCAAGCTGGTTTTAGAAAAGGCAGAGGAACCAGAGATCAAATTGCCAACATCTGCTGGGTCATAGAAAAAGCAAGATAGTTCCAGAAAAGCGTCTATTTCTGCTTTATTGACTATGCCAAAGCCTTTGACTGTGTGGATCACAACAAACTGTGAAAAATTCTGAAAGAGATGGGAATACCAGACCAGCTGACCTGCTTCTTGAGAAATCTGTATGCAGGTCAGGAAGCAACAGTTAGAACTAGACATGGAACAACAGACTGGTTCCAAATAGGAAAAGGAGTATGTCAAAGCTGTATATTGTCACCCTGCTTATTTAATTTATATGCAGGGTACATATGCAAAATGCCAGGCTGGATAAAACAAAAGCTGGAATCAAGATTTGGGGAGAAATATCAATAACCTCAGATATGCAGATGATACCACCTTTATGGCAGAAAGTAAGGGAAACTAAAAAGCCTTTGATGAAAGTAAAAGTGGAGAGTGAAAAAGTTGGCTTAAAGTTCAACATTCAGAAAACTAAGACCATGGCGTCTGGTCCCATCACTTCATGGCAAATAGATGGGGAAACAATGGAAATGGTGAGGGACTTTATTTTCTTGGGCTCCAAAATCACCACAGATGGTGATTGCAGCCATGAAATTAAAAGACATGTGCTCCTTGGAAGAAAAGTTATGACCAACCTAGACAGCATATTAAAAAACAGAGACATTACTTTGTCAACAAAGGTCCATGTAGTCAAGGCTATGGTTTTTCCAGTAGTCATGTATGGACGTGAGAGTTGGAGTATAAAGGAAGCTGAGTGCTGAAGAATTGATGCTTTTGAATTTTGGTGTTGGAGAAGACTCTTGAGAGTCCCCTGGACTGGAAAGAGATTCATCTAGTCCATCCTAAAGGAGATAAGTCCTGAGTGTTCATTGGACTGATTGATGTTGAAGCTGAAACGCCAATATTTTGGCCACCTGATGAGAAGAGCTGACTCATCTGAAAAGACCCTGATGCTGGGAAAGATGGAAGGCAAGAGGAGAAGGGGACAACAGAGGATGAGATGGTTGGATGGCATCACTGACTCAATGAACATGAATTTGGGTAAGTGATGGACAGGAATTAGTGATGGACAGGGAGACCTGGTTTGCTGCAGTCCATGAGGTCGCAAAGAGTCAGAGATGACTGAGTGACTGGACTGAACTGAACTGAATAGTTTCACATCGTGACTGGGGGTGAGTTCACTTCCATGTTCATTTAGGTCTTTGGCGGAACTCATTTCTTTACAGTTGTAGGACTGAAGATCTGGCTTCTTGCTGGATATTGGGCAGAAGCTACCATCATGCTCTAGAGGCTGCCCCTAATCTCTTGTGACATGAGTTCCCCAACACAGCTGCTTATTAATTCTTCATAAAGCCAGCAAAGACAGTGTCTAGAGTGAAACTGCTGGCAAGACAATCATATTTAACTGACACATCCCATTACCTTTGCCATATTCTATTGGTTAGAAGCAAGTCACAGGTCCCATCCACAGTCAGTAGGAGTGGAAAACACAGGAGCATGAATACCAAGAAGTGAGAATCATGGAAACCACCTTGCAGTATTGCCACCACTTGTGGTTTTTTACATAATTTAATTGAGATGTCATAGCATATTAAATATAGTAATACATAATAGCTATTCAGAACATGATAACCAAATAAAGACAGGTTTATTTATATTATATTATATATGTGTGTGTGTGTGTGCATGCTTAGTCACTTCAGTCATGTCCAACTCTTTGCAACCCCATGGTCTGTAGCCCACCAGGCTCCTCTGTCCTTGGGATTCTTCAGGCAAGAATACTGGAGTAGGTTTCTGTGCCCTCCTCCAAGGGATCTTCCCAACCCAGGGATAGGAGCCCCTCAGAAGCCATCTATGTATATACATAGATATACATTATATATATATATATACATATATATATATATATCTCTACAATCTATGGAGATATCAACCCACTTGCTCTTCCTGTGCTCCTATATGACTTCCTGGGTGTGCCAAGATTCAAAGCATGGACTGCTCTTTTTCTGTGCTATTTCTCAAGATGGCTTATGCAGCTGGTACCCTTAAGATGTAACCCTCCTGCCTTCTGGAAAACATGCAGACTTGCTTGCCTGTGTGTGTGTGCTCAGTTGTTCAGCTGAGTTGGACTCTTCGTGACCCCCATGGACCATGGCCCACCAGGCTCCTCTGTCTATGATATTTTTCCAGGCAAGAATACTGAAGTGAGTTACCACTTCCTCCTCCAGGGGATCTTCCCAATCCATGGATCAAACCCACATCTCCTACGTCTCCTTCACTGGCAGACAGATTCTTTACCACTGCACCGCCTGAGAAGCCCTACAGTACTGTTAACAGCTTTCAATAAAGAGCAGTGGAATTCCCAAGATCAGTGTTCCTCAACAGTGACACAAACTCTACGTGTATAAGTACAGCATCCATGCAATCTTATTGTGTAGCCCCTAGAGGACTTAGCAGCTAGAAAAACTGACATTAATATGGTATCTGGTGCTTATGCTGCCTGCTGTGCCAAAAACAATGATGTCTCTTATTTCTGACCCAGGAGCCTTGTGTTCTCCAACAGCACCTATGAAACAGTAACAGGCTAACTTCTTAACTTATAAAATCAAATCTTGGATCCTTCAGAATTCCTGACACCATCTAACTTTAGAATTTTAAGTTCAAGGACTGCTTTGCATTCCTTTCACCCAAGTTTAAAAATCACCAAACATCTAGTAGCAGTTTCTGCTGCTTATCCTTTTAGGTTGTTTTAAAATAGTTTGAATGTCACTTGCAGAAACTACACAAAATGCATGATACTTTTCAAGATTTAGTAACTTGAATTTTGCACTAAATTTTAAATTGGTTGTAATTTTATGAAAGTTATACATAAAGTAAAATTTATGAGATCAAAAGACATTTCTGTTATCTTCAAATTAGGAGGAAGAATGAAAGCAAATCCTTAAGATATACAGTTCTGCTGCTGCTGCTGCTGCTGCTAAGTCGCTTCAGTCGTGTCCGACTCTGTGCGACCCCATAGATGGCAGCTCACCAGGCTTCCCCGTCCCTGGGATACCCAGGCAAGAACACTGGAGTAGGTTGTCATTATTTCCTTCTCCAATGCGTGAAAGTGAAGTCGCTCAGTCGTGTCCGACTCATGGCGACTCCATGGACTGCAGCCTACCAGGCTCCTCTGTCCATGGGATTTTCCAGGCAAGAGTACTGGAGTGGGTTGCCTTTGCCTTCTCCACAGTTTTGATGAGATGCAACAAATTTTTCAAGGCTCTTATTTAGGGCTCACCATACAACTTGGGTAACGCATGCAGAAACCTTCCCATGTATATAGCTTTAAAGCTCTAGGTGGGTTATATATTCCCTTGGCTTGAAATCCACATTTCTGTACATTCCCAGAGCATACTGCCTTCCTAACACAGTCTGTGATATTTAGGAACCTGACACAGAATTAGTTCTCCCAGCATGTCTCCATTATTTAAAGTCGGTTGCATCACAATCAATGGTCACAACTGATGTCTGCTGGAAATCAAAAGCTAATAGCTTCTGTTTATTTATCAATAATTACAAAATAGCATAATAATCATCAGACCTACTGTATGTGTGCCCTTGTGTCAGAAACTAAGATAAGCATCAACATACATTATCTCATTTTATCTTCAGAAGAATTATTTTAAGAAGGTGTTATTCAGTATTATAGTTGTGAAAATTTAGTTTCACTAAGAGAAAGTAACATGTCCAAAATGACACAGCTAAAAAGTGACATAAACAGGCTTTGAACCCACACCTATCTCAGGCTTTAACCCAGACCTATCTTATATTTAACATTTTCTCCTTCCAAGCACTTTTGAAATGTATATATTTAGTACATATATGTGTACTTGTGTGTTTATATACACACATATGTAAGTATATGACAAATACATTTCTTGTGACTGACAATTTATTAGGAAATACTAACAATAATTATTCATTAGAAAATATCTTTGTTTTTAGTAGTGTTGCATAGGGAGTTATTCAAGATAAAAGACTTTCTGATAATTGAAATGTATCCCTTTAAGCAATAAATGCTTCTTTTTCTATCTTTCCCTCCCTTTCTTTCTTTTTTTTTTTTTTTGTTTGAGGGAACGGAACACTGTTTTTAACTACTCAATTCTCTGTAGCTTCAATAAGTGGTATTAAAATGATTTTAATCATGTTATAGACATGGGGAAGAATGAATAGATTCAAGCTTTACGGAATAACTTTCTGTAGGATTACAAAATGTCATGCCAATTACTTTTACTTTTTGATCATTTCCCCCATTTCAATAAGCTGAACACAGCTGTGCCCTCTCTTGAGTGAGTGAGTGTTAGTCACTCAGTCGTGTCCAACTCTTTGTGACCCCCTTGACTGTAGCCCACAAGGCTCCTCTGTCCATGGAATTCTCCAGGCAAGAATATTCTGTCCATGGAATTCTCCAGGCAAGGAGTGGGTAGCCATTCCCTTCTCCAGGGGATCTTTCCAACCCAGGTATTGAACTTGGGTCTCCTGTATTACAGGCAGATTTTTTTACCACTGAGCCACCAGGGAACTTGGTGCCCTCTCTAGAGATTTGCAACTTGGCTTTCTGCAAAGTATATTTTTTCATTTGTTGGTTGAAGTTTTCATCGCCTTTGTGATTTCTTTAAACTAAAAAATATTCATTATCAGAAGAAAGAAATGATACCTGAGTGGAGAGAAGTCAAGTGACGATTGACTTCAAGCTCCTTTTTGATATTTGAAATAGAACAGAATTCCATGTTTAAACCACATTATAAGGTGCATCTTTTTTGAGATGAGAAGAATGATATGTCATGTATCTTGGATTAAGTAGAACAAATTCCTTATGACATTTTATGCCAAAAAGCACCATGTTTTACAGGTTTAAAACAGTGAGGAATTGTTATTGCAGGATAAAATGATCATTTAACACAGATGCACACACATGTGTGCACACAGATGTGTCTACTGAAGTGTATTTATTGACACTTTTAAAGTTTAGAAGCATATGCATAATATTAATATAGTCAATTAACTTTTTGTTCAAAAACAAACAAAATAGTTTTAACAAAAGTACAATTAGATGAAAGCCAGTAAGAAGTTTATTGATTCAGTCCTCCTTAGTCTTTATACATAAATGTTTTAGATTAATATTATTTTAACAACAAACCAGTCTTTTGAGGTAGATGCTAACTGTCAATAGGTTTAAGAACTAATTTCTTAAACTAAGGATAGTATGATTTTCAGGGAACTTCAAGATTTGCTTGAATATTTACTATCATTTAAAAACCATAAAACCATAAAAGGTTATATCCACAAACAAATTTTTAAATATGCAAAATCATCTAGTAAGAATAAAAGAAATGTAATTGTGGGAAAAAATGTAATTATTTAAAGTCAAAATTTCATTAGAGTCATTAAATAAAACTGAAATTATTACTAAATCATTTAATTGAAAGAGTTACTATCAATTCGAGTATTGTGTCCATCTAGTTGCCAAACTAAAGGTCTCATTCAAGAATAATGAGTTGTTTAATATTTCACAGTTTTCCTCAGCCACCAAATGAAACCATTGTAAATACCTTGCAAATTCACAAATTTGTGGCTACTTTTGGAAATTGAAATTGATTCCTGAAAAGAAACAAGATGGAAGTTCAGCATTATTGGAAAGTGATGCTTTTTGTGTGAGAAAGTTTTGCTCTCCTATTGACAAGAGTTTCCAACGCAATCTTCCCAAATGCTTTGACCCTTTGTTCACCTGGGCAATTGAAAACCCTCAAACCCTAGAGCTGGACAAGGTCACTTTTTCTTGAGAGGACATAGAGCAATAAATTTTGAGAGCTGTCTCTTTATGGCCTGAAAGCTGTCACAGGAGGGCTGAAGAGCACTGAGCTAGTGCCCATATGCCTGTGCAAACTCTAGTAAAATTTGTAAGATTCAGGACCCTCTATCGTGCAGGACACAGAGCAGGCACTTCTTGGCCCATCTAAGAGTGCTACTTCTTCCAGTAATGAAGTGAAGTCAGTACTATAGCTATTCTTATTTGGGGATATGAGGAAATGGGCACATAATGGCTTAATCTACAGAAAGATGGCCTATTAGCAAGTGGTAGAGCCAGATCCAGGAGAAGGCGATGGTACCCGACTCCAGTACTCTTGCCTGGAAAATCCCATGGACGGAGGAGCCTGGTGGGCTGCAGTCCATGGGGTTGCTATAAGTTAGACACGACTGAGCGACTTCACTTTCACTTTTCACTTTCATGCATTGGAGAAGGAAATGGCAACCCACTCCAGTGTTCTTGCCCAGAGAATCCCAGGGACTGGGGAGCCTGGTGGGCTGCCGTCTATGGGGTGCAACAGAGTCGGACATGACTGAAGCGACTTAGCAGCAGCAGCAGAGCCAGATGCAACTCAATAAAGTTAAACCCAGAACACAAGACAAAAACTACACAGAACAGTACCATGAACCTTTTAGACTAAAGACTAGATTATTTACTTCTTCCCACCTCTTCTTTACAGACCTCAGAGCCTATCAGTCTTCAACTGTATTTTTCTCTACTGTTAGAGAGTTGATGGATGTCCTGATGCTTTTTCTAACCTCCTACAGCACCTTTGCTCTGAACTGCTTCCCTATTTATTATCATCGTATTGCATTGCTTTACCGTCCTTTCCCTTCTCTTCCCTGTGATTAGTCTGTCTTCAGTCAGTCCCTCTAATTATTCTGTTTGAGATTATGCAATGACAAATAAAAAATATTTTTCATCTGTCTGTCATTGTTCATCAAGAAGACTGAGATTTTATGTCAACAAAATGAATAATATAACTGAAACATAAAAACTATGGAGATTATAATATTCCTTTGACAAGTTCTTCTTTAGTTGTATTATTCTGTCTTGTCACATTTTTATTGTTCGTGGAAAATGAGAAGACTTGTATACATAGCATATGATTAAACTTTATAGTCACTAAGGGTTCCCATGAAATTTTCCACAGTGACAAAACTACTTGTCCAGCTATCCAGGCTTTGACTTACAGGTGATAAAGTATTGCTATGATCATGCTACCCTGATGGAAAAAAAAGGAAGATATACTGTGCAAATGTATATGGGAAGTAACTTTTGACTCAAAATGCATTATAGGCAAGAAAGAAATTTGTGTTATGAGATCTGGCCACAACATAATTTTAATCCTTGACTATTAAATTTTCAGTTCAAGTCAGTTCAGTTTCTCAGTTGTCCTGTGAGAAAAACACCAAATAGGGGCCAACAGAAGTGAATCATGGTCCCAAAGTGGATTATTAAGAGGACATCCTTCATCTATATGCATCCCAAGGGGGTTCTTAGACTTTTCTACTTGGGGATCATGGATGGGAGAATGAATGCTAAGGGTGGAGAGAGTAGACAAGTATTTGATATTATTTTCTTTTATTTTAAAAAATAATCTGTTATTTTCCCCCAGTTTTATTAAGAGACAATTTACCTTACTGCATAAGTTTAAGGAATATAGAATAAAGATTTGTTTTATATATATGGTGAAACCATTATCACAATACTTTCAGCTAATATCAGCTTCCACGTATATATGCAATAAAAATAAGAGAAACAAAAAAAGGAAAAAAAATCTTTCATTTGATGAGAATTCTTAAGCTTGACCTTCTTTAAAACTTTCCTATGTATCACCCAGCAGTGGTAGCTAAGGTCACCATGTTGTACATTATATCCCTGGTACTCATTTATCATACAACTTGAAATTTGTACATTTTACTACCTTCCTGCAATTCCCTGTCCCTCTAACCTCTACCTCCAGTAACCACAAGTCTGACCTCTTCTATCCATAAAATACAAAATAGGTATGCATACACACAGAGACAAACAGATTCTTAAACTGATTGATTCTGAAAACCATGTAGATGGTCTAAGAAGTAACTTTAATTAGATTATTTCCTCCCCTCAAATTTCTATAGCTAATATCATCATCGAACAACTGCATTATCATTAGTATGTGGAAATCCATAGAATTATCCTTTGGCTTCCAAGAATTCAGAATTCTAGCCACAGCCTGTATCCATCAGCTCAGTTCAGTTCAGTCACTCAGTCATGTCCGACTCTTTGTGACCCCATGAATTGCAGCAGGCCAGGCTTCCCTGTCCATCACCAACTCCAGGAGTTCACTCAAACTCATGTCCATCGAGTCGGTGATGCCATCCAGCCATCTCATCCTCTGTCGTTCCCTTCTCCTCCTGCCCCTAATCCCTCCCAGCATCAGAGTCTTTTCCAATGAGTCAACTCTTCACATGAGGTGGCCAAAGTATTGGAGTTTCAGCTTTAGCATCAGTCCTTCCAAAGAACACCCAGGACTGACCTCCTTTAGAATGATCTGGTTGGATCTCCTATTACAAATGTTTCCATGGCACTTTTAAAGCCTTTAGCATCAAAGATTCACCTCCTTTTCAGAAAGCAGCAACAGTGAGATAATGAGGATCCCTAAATTAAATGTTGAATTCCATTCACCTTGGTTGGAAACAATAAAAGCAGAAGAGACATTTGTTTTCACTGATTGGCAATAGTTATAATAAATAGTAAATATAACTATGAAATACTGAATGCATATTGCTGAATGCTTTACATAATATCTCACTTGAGTCCCTAGCAAACTTTGCAGTGGATGAAGCAGACTCTGAAGATAAATTAACCAGGTTTTAATTCTGGTTTCATCATATTATGAATTGTTTGGCACTGAGTAAGATACTTAACTCAGTTTTCTTGTCTGCCAATTGCTGATATACTAAAAGTGTCTACTGCACAGGGTTATTATGAAGATGCCTAGATTTGTACCTGGTGTATAGATGTCAAGAGTGAACATAGACATCTTAGGAATCAATGAACTAAAATGAACAGGAATAGGCAAATTTAATTCAGGTGACCATCATATCTACTACTGTGAGCAAGAATCCCTTAGAAGAAATGGAATACCCTTCATAGTCAACAGAAGAGTCCAAAATGCAGTACCTGGGGGCAACCTCAAAAACAGAAGAAGGATCTTGGTTTGTTTCTAAGGCAAATCATTCATCATCACAATAATCCAAGTCTATGCCCCAACCATTAATGGTGAAGAAGCTGAAGATGACCAGTTCTCTGAAGACCTACAAGACCTCCTAGAACTAACAGCAAAAAGACATGTCCTTTTCATCATAGAGGATTGTAATGCAAAACTAGAAGATCAAGACACCTGGAGTGACAGGCAAGTTTGAACTGGGAGTACAAAATGAAGCAGGGCAAAGGATAGCAGAGTTATCTCAAGAGAACACACTGGTGTTCCAACAACACAAGAGGACTCTACACATGGACATCACAAAATGGTCAATACTCAAATCAGATTGATTGTATGCTTTTCAGCCAAAGATGAAAAAGATCTATACAGTCAGCATAAACAAGATCTGTAGCTAACTACTGGTTCAGATCATCAGCTCCTTACTGGAAAATTCAGGCTTAAATGGATGAAAGTAGGGAAAACCACTGGGCCATTCAGGTATGACCTAAATCAAATCCCTTATTATTATACAGTAGGGGTGATGAATGGATTCAATAGGTTAGGTCTGTAGAGCGAGTGCCTGAAGAACTATGGATGGAGGTTTGCAACATTACACAGGAATCAATGACCAAAACCATGCCCTAGGGGGGAAAAATGCAGGAAGGCAGAGTGGTTGTCTGGAGAGGCTTTACAATCGCGGAGAAAAAAAGAGAAGTGAAGGGCAATGGAGAAAGGGAAAGATATACCCAACTGAATGCAGAGTTCCAGAGAATAGCAAGGAGAGATAAAAAGGCCTTCTTAATGAACAATGAAAATAAATAGAGGAAAATAATACAATGAAAAAGACTCTTAATCTCTGCAAGAAATTGGAGAAATGCAAGAATGGGCCCAATAAAGGATAGAAAGAGTAAGGACCTATCAGAAGCAGAGAGATTAAGAAGAGGTGGCAAGAATACATAGAAGAACTATATAAGAAAGTTCTTAATAATCTGGATAACCATGATGATGTGGTCACTCACCTAGAATTAGACATCCTGGAGAGTGAAACATTACTACAAAAAAAAAAAAAAAAAAAGGCAAAAAACTAGTGGAGGTGATGGAATTCCAGCTGAGCAATATAATATCCTAAAATGTGATGCTGTTAAAATGCTGAACTCAATATGTTAGCAGATTTGGAAAAGTTAGCAGTGGCCACAGGACTGGAAAAGGTCAGTTTTTCTTCCAGTCCCAAAGAAAGGCAATGCCAAAGAATGTTGAAACTATCATACAGTTGTGCTCATTTCACATGCTAGTAAGGTTATGCTCAAAATCCTTCAAGCTAGGCTTCAACAGTACATGAACTGAGAACTCCCAGATGTATAAACTGGGTTTAGAAAAGTCAAAGGAACCAGAGATCAAATTGTCAACATCTATTGGATCATAGAGATAGCAAGAGAATTCCAGAAAAACATCTATTTCTGCTTCATCGACTATGCTAAAGCCTTTGATGGTGTGGATCACAAAAAATGTGGAAAATTCTTAAAGAGACAGAGTATCAGACCACCTTACCTGCCCTCTGAGAAACCCGTCTGCCAGTCAAGAAACAATAGTTGGAACCAGACATGGAGTAATGGACTGGTTAAAAATTGGAAAAAGAATACAACGAAGCTATATATTGTCACCCTGCTTATTTAACTTATATGCAGAGTACATCATGCAAAATTCTGGGCTGGATGAATCATAAGCTGGAATCAAGATTGTTGGGAGAAATATCAACAACCTCAGATATGCGGATGATACCACTCTAATAGCAAAAGTGAAGAGGAACTAAAGAGCCTATTAATGAGAGTGAAAGAGCACAGTGAAAGGCTGGCTTAAAACTCAAAATTCAAAAAACAAAGATCATGGCATCGTCCTATCACTTCATGGCAAATAGAAGGGGAAAACATGAAAGCAGTGGCAGATTTTATTTTCTTGGGCTCCAAAATCACTGTGGACAGTGACTGCAGCGATGAAATTAAAAGATGCTTGCTCCTTGAAAGGAGAGCTATGACAAACTTAGACAGTGCATTAAAAAGTAAAGACATCACTTAGCTGACAGAGGTCTGTATAGTCAAAGCTGTGATTTTTCAAGCAGTCATGTACAGGTGAGAGAGTTGGACCATAAAGAAGACTGAGCACCGAAGAACTGATGTTTTCAAAATGCAGTGATGGAGAAAACTCTGAGAGTCCCTTTGACAGAAAGGAGATCAAACCAGTCAAACAAGTCAACTCTGAATACTCACTGGAAAGACTGATGCTGAGGCTCCAATACTTTGGCCACCTGATGGGAAGAGCTGATTAGTTGGAAAAGATCCTAATGCTGGGAAAATTTGAGGGCAGAAGGAGAAGGGTCACCAGAGGATGAGATGGTTAGATAGCATCACCAATTCAATGGACATGAGTTTGAGCAAACTCTGGAAGATAGTGAAGGACAGGGGAGCCTGGCATGCTATATTCAATGGGGTTGCAAAGAGTCAGACATAACTTGGAGACTCAATAACAGCAACAACAAATACATAGGGAGTAAAACCTGACAGGGTTGACCATGCTTCCCATTGCAGATGAACAAATGGAATCAGGCTCACCAACCTTCTTAGACTGCATGATTTTTAAGAGACTGGATTTGGTAGCAGTACTAGAAATGAAGAAGAGACATCTGTGACAGACGTTGCCAAGTCAGAACTATTAGTTGTAACTGATATTATTAAATTTTATAGAAGTTAACAACTGTTTAAACTTAGTGAGTAAAACACTTCTGAATATCTCTATATTCAACTAAAATGCTAAAAACAAAAGTTCCATCTGTTATTTTTAGTTGAACCAAAATGACATGCTTCCGGCCACTTTCACAATGCCTTTTGGAACCAAACACCCTTGTAAAGCTTAGATTCATTTACGTCATTTTACCTCCAGCCTGAACATTAATTTGCTTTTATTCAGTTCTTTTTTATGAAATGCAACACAATTAAGCATCAACTGTAAACACAAAGTTATTTATAATGATCAATGTGTTCTGGCCCACATCATTTACAAGCAAAATTGTGTATGAATTTTTCCTCCAGAAATCTGTACAGTCACACGTTAAGCAAATAGACTTAAAAATGAATGCTTCTGTGGGTTTAAGAAGCAGTTCAGAAAGGGCTTCTCAGCAGTGTTCTGCAATTTGGGGAGGAGTGAGTATCTTTTTATAAAATCACTTAGTGAGTCCCTTTGGTAAGCCTGTACACTCTATTACGCTGAGGTTTAGTGTATAAGAAAAACGTGGTGTGTTGGAGTTTGCCTGCTTGTGTTACTTTTTCTCCTTTACATGCTGTGGTAGCTTACTCAGCCATAGAAAATAAATTCAAAGCTGTTTAATAATAAGGCTACTGTTGTGTAGTAGAAACTAGGCATTATGGCAGTAAGTAAATACCTTATACATCAAGAATATTTCAAGTTTCTGGTGAAATCCAAAGTATCACAAGGGCTTCATTATGCCCTTGCTTTCAGCCCACAACCCCTCTGATCTTAATGACTCCCAAACAGAGTCATCCAAGATTTTGTCCCATGTAGGGTCACTGAGTAAGTTTGTGATGGGTCTCTGTGTGTTCTCTATGAGGAGGGGAGAGAGGGTGATGACTCACACTGAGTATGACCAACTGGAACCCCAATTTTATGCACTTTTGTATTTTTTGGAAAACATTTCTTAAGCATACTCCAGCAGTCTGATTTATCAAACAGCTTTGCCTCTTATTGCTGAGTCATCCTACTACGAATGGGAAAGGCACCCAGGAAACTACAAAGTGACTTACATGGGAGTTTGATTCTCATAAGTTCCAGGAGTCTCAATCAATTTAACAATCAGAAAGGGTTTGTTTGTTTGCTTGTTTTTTGCTTCAAATGCTCAGTTACTTTGTTCAATGGGTATAAAACATCCTAGGCAGGGAAGAAATAGCTAGAATACAAGATAAATGGAGACATCTCTAATTGAATCTTTCAATCTCCTCTAATTCAGAAAGAAACTTTCCTAAGGATTGCCCCATGGAAACCATGTCCATGGAAAATTCCCAAACATGGCATTTGAGTATAAAAATGGTAAAACAGAAGAATGCTAGAAAAAGTATCAATGGTAAATTGATATGCTATTTTAATTACTTATTTAGATTATAAATAAAAAATAAATATAAATATTAGTTGTATTATAAATATAAAAAAATTGGATTTAAAATAAATCTGGGGATTAGAGAATACCATTAAGAAGAAAATAGAAATCCAGTTCCTGAGAGAAAATTTATTTTCCTCTTATAAATATCTGGAGAAGGAAATGGCAATATCTCCAGTATTCTTGCCTGGAGAATCCCATGGACAGAGGAGTCTGGCGGATGGGGTTGCAAGAGTAGTACATGACTTAGCAACTAAACCATTATAAATATAATATATGCTCTAATATAAAATAACTTTGAGACTACAAAAAATAGAATGAAAAAAAGTGAAGCATGATTCTTACAGATCAAGGGCAACTATAATTAGTCACTCTTGACTGGTCAGGTGATGTGATTAATTTTGTTACATCAAAGACCCTGAAAATTTAATAGTTAATTTTCATAAAGTCAACTTAAAATCTTGGGTTCTAATTAAGCTCAGCCTAATTAATGCCAAGGTAAGATATAGCAAGTTAATCAATCATTTCACATTTCAAATGCATGCATATAATGCTAATATTCAAGGACCTAATATGAATCAGTCTCTTTATAGTCAAATTTAAGAAGCACAATTCAGTGCCGTAAGTAAATTGAAAAATTTTTATTTTGTAGAGTCCTCCACACCCTACTGAAACCCCACACTAACCCTTTCAAAAGTCTCTCTATTCACTGCTAAATTCCTCATATTCAGCAGGAGTTGGTTGGAAACCTCTTACAATTGAAACAGCAAAATTCCTTTCCACATCTCAGGCTGCTGCTGCTGCTGCTAAGTCGCTTCAGTCGTGTCCGACTCTATGTGACCCCAGAGATGGCAGCCCACCAGGCTCTCCCGTCCCTGGGATTCTCTAGGCAAGAACACTGGAGTGGGTTGCCATTTCCCTCTCCAATGCATGAAAGTGAAAAGTGAAAGTGAAGTCGCTCAGTCGTGTCCAACTCTTAGTGACTCCATGGACCGCAGCCTTCCAGGCTCCTCTGTCCATGGGATTTTTCAGGCAAGAGTACTGGAGTGGGGTGCCATTGCCTTCTCCAACATCTCAGGCTCTCAATATGTAATTTCAATTTAGAAGCCCTGGAAAATCACATTCTCAAATTGAATCCAATGCTTTCTACCTCTTTAGCCATCTGTCTTCCTGAACATTGAAGAATCATGAAGATCAATTCTCCTTCCTCAGAATGTGGTAAAGGAGGTAAAATCAGTTGCAAATAATTATTTACATGCACATAGCAGATGGAGAAAAGCTATGACAAACCTAGACAGCATATTAAAAAGCAGAGACAAAGGTCCTTTGCTGACAAAGGTCCATCTAATCAAAGCTATGGTTTTTCCAGTAGTCATATATGGATGTGAGAGTTGGACTATAAAGAAAGCTGAGCACTGAAGAATTGATACTTTTGAACTGTGGTATTGGAGAAGACTCTTGAGAGTCCCTTGGACTGCAAGGAGATCCAACCAGTCAATCCTAAAGGAGATCAGTCCTGAATATTCATTGGGAGGACTGATGCTAAAGCTGAAGTTCCAATACTTGGCCACTTGATGCGAAGAACTGACTCATTAGAAAAGACCCTGATGCTGGGAAAGATTGAAGGCAGGAGGAAAAGGGAATGACAGAGGATGAGATGGTTGGATGGCATCACTAACTCAATGGCCATGAGTTTGAGCAAGCTCTGGGAGTTGGTGATGGACAGGGAACTCTGGCATGCTGCAGTCCATGAGGTCACAAAGAGTGGGACATGACTGAGAAAGTGAACTGAAATGAACTGAGATGGAGAAAGGAAAAATTGTGAACATTTTCCTGGTTGCTTTTTTTTTTTTTTCACCTGTCATACAACCAAAATTTGGAGTTTCATTGGATTCTATTTCTACTGTCCTATTTGAACCATAAAGTTGAGGTGTTTTTTTTTTTTTTATGGCCTGGGTATTATTGAATATCCAATGATCCATTTAAAACATTGCAAAATAGTTGAATGTAGATAAGTATGTGTGTGTGTATGTTTGTGCATTTAGAGTAAGTGTGTCACTGTTGTTTTGAGTCTCTAAGTCATGGCTGACTCTTTTGTGACCCCATGGACTGGGCTCCTCTGTCCATGGGATTTCCCAAGCAAGAATATTGGAGTAGGTCGCCATTTCCTTCTCCAGGGGGCCTTCCAGACCCAGGGAACAAACCCGCATCTCTTATGTGTTCTGCATTGGCCGGTGGATTCTTTACCACTGAGCCACCAATGTGGGGAAGCCCAACGTGTTACAGCATCTGTGATCAAATAATTATCAATGCAAGGTTAAAGAAGGGAAGTTTGAAACCTAAATTAAAAAAGTAAATTGACCAGTGTTAATCAGAAACAGAGATGTTCAGGATATTTCTTTTTGTGCTATCATAAACTTATTTGTAGTCAGGTAAATCTTTTCTTGAGAGAGTAGGTTATAAATACTTCTTCAAACATGACATTATAATCTTGAAGAATAAAAAAATTAAGCCAAAACAAAATAAGGGAAAATAGCATTTTTAAAAATGAAGACCTTACACATACACAAAACCCAATGGAATTCCAAAATTATAGACTTTTATGTCTTCCTTTATCATCTTATATGGAATGCAGACCAAAAATGATATAAATTGAATCATCAGCTAGCTGGACTAAATGCATGTTTAAAGAGATATTATTTTAGTTCAATTATGTTTTTTTATCAGCTCTTCTTTGTAGGTATTAGAGTGATTCTTTCTGAATAATAAAAATTTTGAGGTGGGGAAAAATAGACAAAATTTCAGTATATAAGGAAAATTACATTTTTTCATATGCCACAGAGCTACTAAAACTACAAAGTGAATTGAATTATTTTAGAAACACACTAGGTTACCTTGTTTGACAACCTACAGTTTTGCTCAAATTTAGTATGCCTGGGTCACCAAAGAGTCTTGTTGAAATGTAGATTCTTCCTCAGTAGTTATAGGGTGATCCAGGATTCCGCCTTTCTGAAAGGCTCCCATATGTTGTTGCTGCCACTGTTCATGCTGCTTATTATATCAGTCTCATCCACTGGTCCTTTTTCTGATGATGCATATACATATGCTAAGTGGCTTCAGTCGTGTCTGACTCTTTGGGACCCTGTGGACTGTAGCCCACCAGGCTTCTCTGTCCAAGGGATTCTCCAGGCAAGAAAACTGGAGTCTTTCTGACCCAGGGATCAAATTCGCGTCTCCTTATGTCTCCTGCATTGGCAGGTGGGTTCTTTACCACTAGAGCCACCTAGGAAGCCCCTTCTGTGATGATGGAAGTGTCCTGTATCTGTAAATGACTATGGAACATTTGAAATAGGACGACTGTGATTGAGAAACTGAATTTCTATTTATAAAATTTTAATTCAATTTGCATTACCATACTTGACCTGATAACACAAGACTCTATGCAATATAATTGATCAGAAAATTGTTACTTTTATATGGTCTGCATGCGGCTTCCCTGGTGGCTCAGCAGAAAAGAATCAGCTTGCAGTTCAGGAGACATGGAAGACATGGGCTTGATCCCTGGGTCAGGAAGGTCCCCTGAAGGAGGAAATGGCAACCACTCAAGCATTCTTGCCAGGAAAATCCCATGGACAAAGAAGCCTGGTGGACTAGAGTCCATAGGGTTTCAAAGAGTCCAATACAATTGAGCAACTGAGCAAGTATAATCATAAAGATACCAATAACAGTGATGAAAATAAGAACATCTTACCCTTGTAAATTACTTTGAAGTTTACAAAGTACTTACAAATGATATTCTTATGAATTTTCAGGTAAGATAATAAACAAAATGTCTAAGAAAAACAGCTGTCTTTTGTTTTGTATTTGTTTGTTGTTAACATGCTTCCAAGAAATAAAATGTGATGATTTCATACTTCTTTGGGAATGTGTTTTGATGGTTTGCAGCCACCATCCTCTTCCCTTCTCCCACTCTTTCACTTTTTTCTTAAACTCCTCCTCATCATTATTATCTTTATTTTCATGACAGTGTCTCTAAAGACTAGAGTAGAAGTATCAATATTTTTCATGGCTTATTGAAAGCCAATGGTGTTTTATGAAAGAATAAAACAATCCTTCAGTTTATGAGTTGTTTTTTCTCTCTTAAAACTGACCTTTTGCAAATGTCCTGTTTTGATTAGATTAAAGAAAGTTAACTTCCAAAATCCATCAAATTCCAAGAAAAATCAGAGTACATCAGATCACTAATAAGCATCCAAAATCCACAGTAATATCAAAAACAAGCAAAACAACTAAACCATAGTGTATAAAAGTACTCATGTCTCCAGGGAACTTTTTATGTTTAAAATTTTGTCTTTGAAAATATGAAAATCTGAAAATTCTGACCTCTGAAAATATACTCAGCAAAGGTATACAGTCTTGCTTTAATTTTCAAATTATAAAGTTTTTTTTTAACACAATTTGATTTTGTTTTGTTCAAGGAATATGAACAAAAGGGCATCTCAAAATTTACAGTTATAATGAAAAAAGTAAAGTCAAATGTGCACATTATTTGTGTTAGAAAAAATCCAAAATGGAGTCAAGATCATTTCAGGCTGACTCTTTTGCAAATTTTTATTAACATTTTTATTTTTTAAAATCATTTATCACCTTCTAACATAAAGGGGGAAACAGATATATATTCAATTGCAAGTGCAGAAAAATATAATGTCCTTTGATCTTGAAAATTTAACAGCCACAAAAGCATCCAAGATTGGCACTTTCTGAATGGCTTCTGAGAATTTCTTCATTTCACACATACTCTAACTATCTATGATCTCTTCTGACTCACATCCAGAACTTTTGCCAGTGTCATTTTTAAATAAGCAAATGCTCCGTTCAGATTCTATTTCAGAATGTTGATAGATGACCTCAGTTGTTTTGTACTATTCATGAAAAATTCTTCACAATGGCCAAATCTTATAGGACTGAGTGGAACTAGCAGTATGTTTATTTAGTAGACTCAGATATATATAAAAATTATAAATGGATGCATTTGCCCTGGTTTAATATTTAGAATGCATACTCTATTTAGTATTCAGGGTCCATTGTAATTTTCAATTTATCACAAGTAATGTGAGTTAAAATGACTACTTTGCACAGTGTTCAATTCTTGAAAGCTGAAGACATAAACAATTTTTAGATGTGTCAAAATATATCTTTAGTATCAAGACTGTTCCTTTAACACACAATGTTGCTGTCGTTAGGTTCCTGTACATCTGATAAATCTATGTTATGAAAGTGTATTTATGAATGTAGAAAGTCCTTAATGAAATATTTATGAGAGAAGTTCTTTAAAAAATGCATTTATTGAATGCTATACTGAGTCTATTTTTTTGTAATGAGACACAAGTATAAAACAAATATCTGTTAAGATATACATCAAAATAGTAATGGTTATCATTAGATTGTGGAATTGTGGTAAATTGGCTTCATTTCTCCACATGTTTTTTGAAGATTTGGGTGTTAAGCATGATCTACTTTCTAACTGGAAAGTATTTTATGTGTGTTTGTATGTATATGTACATTTTTTTCTTTAAAAAAAAAAGATTTTGCTCTGAAATCCACCTACTTATAGAGATTTTGCAGCAAGCAAATATTTAGCCATAAGTAGAATTAACAGCCTCATTTTTTAATTGTAGTACAAGCTTTTCTGCTAAAGGATGTACACCATTCTTTAATTCTTGTTAACACAAATATTTGACTTCAGGGTTACCAAAGACATCAAAGTTGAGAGAGAAAGAGCCTTATTCTCCAATTAAAGCTTAGTAGCACAATAAAATTGCCATGAATAAAGCAATTTGTCTTTTAAAAACTTAAAGATGATTTAACAACAACCATAAGCCATGCATAGCATTGCTGAGTGAGGAGCTTTAATCGAGATGAAAGAGTTTAAGTGTTTGTTTATTTCTTTAAGGAAAACAAAATACCACTGAGAAAACATATTAGGCAATTTAACAATTGACAATTGGAAAATTAGGCAATTTAACAGTACAAATCACTACTCCTTCTAGAGAACAATTGATCATGCCCTATTTCATGAAACACTGAGAATTGGTTTAGGTTGCAAAGTTGGTGATAATCATGATAAACTCTAGCAGTCAATTCAGTTCAGCAAATACTCATGAACAACTATTTTGTTTTGCTAGGCTGGGTGCCTGGTATCTGCAGCCAGCTATGGAGACAGAATTCACATGTAAAATCTGGACCCAGCACTTCCTAACTCTGAGACATTGGACAAATTACACAAGCTCTCTCTGCCTCTGTTTCCTCAGGTGTAAAAGGAGATTATAAGTAACTCACAGGGTTACACAACCTAGAGGCATGAGAGTCCAATCACATATCACCAAGCAAAATCAGAAAATATCACCTTCTCAAACACAGAATGTGTCTTCACCATCTGAAAGGTAACTAATAGGTAAGATTATGGAGTATCTCAGTGGTTCATCAGTAAAGTACTCTTGTCTGGAAATTCCACGGACTGAGGAGCCTGGTAGGCTACAGTCCATGGGGTCAGAAAGAGTCAGACACAACTGAGTGACTTCACTTTCTTTCTTTCTTTCTTACAGTAGTAAACAATCGGCCTGCTTGCCAATGCAGGAGAATCAGAGATGCAAGTTTGATCCCTGGGTTAAGAAGATCCCCTGGAGGAGGGCATGGCAACCCAATCCAGTATTCTTGCTTGGAGAACCCCATGGACAGAAGAGCCTAGTGGGCTACAGTCCACAGGGTCTCACAGAGTCAGACACCATGAAAGTGACTTAGAATGCACACTAGTGCAGGAAACACAGAAGACCCAGGTTTGATGCCTGAGTCGGGAAGGTTGGGAGAAGGAAATGACAACCTGCTCCAGTACTCTTGCCTGGGAAATCCCATGGACAGAGGAGCCTGGTGGGCTACAGTCTATAGTGTCACAAATGAATTGGACATGACTTAGCAACTAAACAGCAACAACAAATGGAGTATTTCAAGTTAATCCCAAGTTATTTTTTTCTAAAAAGTTCCCATATTTAATAAAGGAAGCCAGAGAGTTTATCAATTGCAAATTATGATACGCCTGAGATAATACGTGTATGTATCCTTAATAAAGATAATTAAAGAAGAAAATTACATCATTATATCTGTAACCAGTATATGGATCAGTATTAAACTGAAAGGATATATACAAGAAATCATTTTATTTTTCTTCCATTATGACCTTCAAAGGTTTGCCACTAAATCTTCATTGTCTTTTAGTGATTTATTGAGTAAATTCTATAATTCTCTGCCAGTTTCAGATTTTAAATTCCAACCCATTCAAATCTAATTTAAAACAGCAAATTCACATGCAATTTATTGCTTAGATCCTTACCCCTCTCAGTGCCTGTGATGGGGTAAGAAAGGTGGAAAAGGAATGGTCAGCTCTCCCATATCCCTTTCCTTCCCTTTTCTGGGTTCATTTCCTCCAGAATTTTAAAGTTCAGAATTAGTGTTTAGAGCAAAGGGGCAAAGACTTTTTACTTAATCGGGCTACTGCTGTTCTTATCTGCCTTTGGAGTCTTCTCTGGCTGCCTTCTACTGACTGTACCATTGAGAGTCAGTGCTGCCAGGGACTCCCTCATGGAACACTTGTATGGGGGGGAAGGGCAGGGAAGTTAGGTGGTACAACTTTCCAGTTTTTGCATTGCCAACTTGACCTTCATCCTTAATACATTGCTGATATCCCCACGTTTGATTGCAGCTTATTGTTCTACTTTCTTATCTCCCTTTAATTCTAGTCTTGCCCTAGCTCAATCTTCCCAGATGACAAAATGTCAAGTCTGCTGCATACAAAGATGTCCATCCATGAAATGAGTTGTCAATCTTACCTTCTTCTCTTGATTCTATTGATTCTTTTGGGGCAATTCCCCATTTGGCTTGACAGGAGGAAAAGGAAAGGAAGTCAAAAAATCCTTACCATATGTGATATCACTTATATGTGGAAGCTAAAATATGACATAAATTAACATAACCACAAAACAGAAACAGACTCACAGACTTGTGGTTGCTAAGGGGAGGGCCCCCGGTACAGGGATGGATTGGGAGTTTGGGATTAGCAGATGCAAGCTATCATATATAGAACAGATAAACAAGGTCAAAGGTGGCATTAGTAGTAAACAACCCACCTGCCAATACGGCAGGCATAAGAGACACAGGTTCCATCCCTGGGTCGGGAAGATCCCCTGGAGGAGGGCATGGCAACACATTCCAGTATTCTTGTCTGGAGAATCTCAAAGAGAGAGGAGCCTCGTGGGCAACAGTCCATAGGGTCACAAAGAATCAGACACAACTGAAGCCACTTAGTACTGTATAGCACAAGGAACTATATTCATTATCCTGTGATAAATCATGATGGAAAGGGACATGAAAAAGAATGCACACATGTATATATAACTGAATCACTTTGCTATCAGTAGAAATTAACACATTTTAAATCAACTATACTTCAATAAAATAAGTTTTAAAAAAATCCTTCCTCAAGTAGAAAACTCAGAATTCTCTGAATGCAATGAATTTTCTACAGGTTGGGAAAGGACAAAAGGATTCAGGAAGAGGCCTAGACTAGCCAAGCTGATTGGGATACTTTAAAGAAACCCTGGACAAAGTTCTAGAGTTTACCAATATTGAATAGTCCTGTGGTAGATAGAATAATGGCATCCCAAATATGTCCATGTCCTAATCTCTGGGACCTATGAAAATATTTTATCATCAGGCAAAGGAAAATTAAGAAAGCAGATGAATACAAGCTTACTAATAAATTGGACTAAAGATAAAGATATTAACTGAATGGATTGTGCAGATGTCCCAATGCAGCCACTGTTGCTGTTGTTCAGTCACTAAATCAGGTCTGAATCTTTGCGACCCCATGGATTGCAGCATGCCAGGCCTTCCTGTCCTTCAGTATCTCTCACAGTTTGCTCAAACTCATGTCCATTGAATCAGTGATGCTATCTAACCATCTCAATCTCTAGTTCCCCCTTCTATTCCTGCCCTCAATCTTTCCCAGCATCAGGGTCTTTTCCAATGAGTTGGCCTCTTTGCATCAGGTAGCCAAAGTATTGGAGCTTCAGCTTCAGCATCAGTCCTTCCAATGAATATTCAGAGTTGATTTCCTTTAGGGTTCACTAGTTTGATCTCCTTGCTGTCCACAGGACTCTCAAGAGTCTTCTCCAGCACCACAATTCAAAAGCATCAATTCTCTGGCACTCGGCCTTCTTAATAGTCCAACTCACATCCATAATACATGACTGCTGGAAAAACCATAGCTTTGACTATACAGAACTTTGTCGGCAAAGTGATGTCTTTGCTTTTTAATATGTTGCCTAGGTTTGTCATAGCTTTTCTTCCAATGCAGCCATAAGAGCAATTAAATATGGATGAGGGAAGCAGAAGAGTCATTGTCAAACTGATAAGACATGACAGAGCTGACCAGCCATCGCTGGCTTTGAAGGTGGAAAGGGGCCAGGAGGCAAAGAATACAGGCAGTTTGTAGGAGCTGGAAAAGGCAAGGAAACAGATTCACCCCCAGAGCCTCGGGAAGGAATGTAGCTCTGAAGACACCTTGATTTTAGTTCAAAGGTACCTATTTCAGACTTCTGACCTCTAAAGCTATAAAATAACAAGTTTGCATTGTTTTAAGACATAAAGTTTGTAGTAGTAATTTTCCAGCAGCGATAGGGAATTAATACAAGAAGATCCACTGGAGAAGGGTTAGGCTACCCACCCCAGTATTCTTGGGCTTCCCTTGTGGCTCCACTGGTAAAGAATCTGCCTGCAATGAGGGAGACCTGTGGGTTCGATCCCTGGGTTGGGAAGATCTCCTGGAGGAAAGAAAGGCTACCCACTCCAGTATCCTGGCCTGGAGAATTCCATAGACTGTATAGTCTGTGGGGTTGCAAAGAGTCAGACAAGACTGAGTGACTTTCACTTTTACTTTCCTATATGCATGCATGCTCAATTGTGTCCAACTCTTTGTGACCCTGTGGACTGTAGCCCACCAGTTTTCTCTGTCCATGGGATTTTCCAGTATTGAATGAGTTGCCATTTCCTGCCTCAGGGAATAGTGGGTCCTAGTAATCAGTTTTTTTTTTTTTTTAATTTTATTTTATTTTTAAACTTTACATAATTGTATTACTTTTGCCAAATATCAAAATGAATCCGCCACAGGTATACCCGCGTTCCCCATCCTGAACCCTCCTCCCTCCTCCCTCCCCATACCATCCCTCTGGGTTGTCCCAGTGCACTAGCCCCAAGCATCCAGTATCGTGCATTGAAGCTGGACTGGCATCTCGTTTCATACATGATATTTTACATGTTTCAATGCCATTCTCCCAAATCTTCCCACCCTCTCCCTCTCCCATAGAGTCCATAAGACTGTTCTATACATCAGTGTCTCTTTTGCTGTCTCGTACACAAGGTTATTGTTACCATCTTTCTAAATTCCATATATACTTGTTAGTATACTGTATTGGTGTTTTTCCTTCTGGCTTACTTCACTCTGTGTAATAGGCTCCAGTTTCATCCACCTCATTAGAACTGATGCAAATGTTTTCTTTTTAATGGCTGAGTAATACTCCATTGTGTATATGTACCACTGCTTTCTTATCCATTCATCTGCTGATGGACATCTAGGTTGCTTCCATGTCCTGGCTATTATAAACAGTGCTGCGATGAACATTGGGGTACACGTGTCTCTTTCCCTTCTGGTTTCCTCAGTGTGTATGCCCAGCAGTGGGATTGCTGGATCATAAAGCAGTTCTATTTCCAGTTTTTTAAGGAATCTCCACACTGTTCTCCATAGTGGCTGTACTAGTTTGCATTCCCACCAACAGTGTAAGAGGGTTCCCTTTTCTCCACACCCTCTCCAGCATTTATTGCTTGTAGACTTTTGGATCACAGCCATTCTGACTGGTGTGAAATGGTACCTCATAGTGGTTTTGATTTGCATTTCTCTGATAATGAGTGATGTTGAGCATCTTTTCATGTGTTTGTTAGCCCTCTGTATGTCTTCTTTGGAGAAATGTCTATTTAGTTCTTTGGCCCATTTTTTGATTGGGTCATTTATTTTTCTGGGGTTGAGCTGTAGGAGTTGCTTGTATATTTTTGAGATTAGTTGTTTGTCAGTTGCTTCATTTGCTATTATTTTCTCCCATTCTGAAGGCTGTCTTTTCACCTTGCTAATAGTTTCCTTTGATGTGCAGAAGCTTTTAAGGTTAATTAGGTCCCATTTGTTTATTTTTGCTTTTATTTCCAATATTCTGGGAGGTGGGTCATAGAGGATCCTGCTGTGATGTATGTCAGAGAGTGTTTTGCCTATGTTCTCCTCTAGGAGTTTTATAGTTTCTGGTCTTACACTGAGATCTTTAATCCATTTTGAGTTTATTTTTGTATATGGTGTTAGAAAGTGTTCTAGTTTCATTCTTTTACAAGTGGTTGACCAGTTTTCCCAGCACCACTTGTTAAAAAGATTGTCTTTAATCCATTGTATATTCTTGCCTCCTTTGTCAAAGATAAGGTGTCCATATGTGCGTGGATTTATCTCTGGGCTTTCTATTTTGTTCCATTGATCTATATTTCTGTCTTTGTGCCAGTACCATACTGTCTTGATAACTGTGGCTTTGTAGTAGAGCCTGAAGTCAGGTAGGTTGATTCCTCCAGTTCCATTCTTCTTTCTCAAGATCGCTTTGGCTATTTGAGGTTTTTTTGTATTTCCATACAAATTGTGAAATTATTTGTTCTAGCTCTGTGAAGAATACTGTTGGTAGCTTGATAGGGATTGCATTGAATCTATAAATTGCTTTGGGTAGTATACTCATTTTCACTATATTGATTCTTCCAATCCATGAACATGGTATATTTCTCCATCTATTAGTGTCCTCTTTGATTTCTTTCACCAGTGTTTTATAGTTTTCTATATATAGCTCTTCAGTTTCTTTAGGTAGATATATTCCTAAGTATTTTATTCTTTCCGTTGCAATGGTGAATGGAATTGTTTCCTTAATTTCTCTTTCTGTTTTCTCATTATTAGTGTATAGGAATGCAAGGTGTTTCTGTGTGTTGATTTTATATCCTGCAACTTTACTATAGTCATTGATTAGTTCTAGTAATTTTCTAGTGGAGTCTTTAGGGTTTTCTATGTAGAGGATTATGTCATCTGCAAACAGTGAGAGTTTTACTTCTTCTTTTCCAATTTGGATTCCTTTTATTTCTTTTTCTGCTCTGATTGCTGTGGCCAAAACTTCCAAAACTATGTTGAATAGTAATGGTGAAAGTGGGCACCCTTGTCTTGTTCCTGACTTTAGAGGAAATGCTTTCAATTTTTCACCATTGAGGATAATGTTTGCTGTGGGTTTGTCATATATAGCTTTTATTATGTTGAGGTATGTTCCTTCTATTCCTGCTTTCTGGAGAGTTTTTATCATAAATGGGTGTTGAATTTTGTCAAAGGCTTTCTCTGCATCTATTGAGATAATCATATGGTTTTTATTTTTCAATTTGTTAATGTGGTGTATTACATTGATTGATTTGCAGATATTGAAGAATCCTTGCATCCCTGGGATAAAGCCCACTTGGTCATGGTGTATGATCTTTTTAATGTGTTGTTGGATTCTGATTGCTAGTATTTTGTTAAGGATTTTTGCATCTATGTTCATCAGTGATATTGGCCTGTAGTTTTCTTTTTTTGTGGGATCTTTGTCAGGTTTTGGTGTTAGGGTGATGGTGGCCTCATAGAATGAGTTTGGAAGTTTACCTTCCTCTGCAATTTTCTGGAAGAGTTTGAGCAGGATAGGTGTTAGCTCTTCTCTAAATTTTTGGTAGAACAATGAATTTCACCTTTTTTTCAAGCACACATGGAACCTTCTCCAGGATAGATCACATCCTGGGCCATAAAGCTAGCCTTGGTAAATTCAAAAAAATAGAAATCATTCCAAACATCTTTTCTGACCACAATGCAGTAAGATTAGATCTCAATTACAGGGGAAAAACTATTAAAAATTCCAACATATGGAGGCTGAACAATACACTGCTGAATAACCAACAAATCACAGAAGAAATCAAGAAAGAAATCAAAATTTGCATAGAAACGAATGAAAATGAAGACACAACAACCCAAAACCTGTGGGACACGGTAAAAGCAGTCCTAAGGGGAAAGTTCATAGCAATACAGGCACACCTCAAAAAACAAGAAAAAAGTCAAATAAATAACCTAACTCTACACCTAAAGCAACTAGAAAAGGAAGAAATGAAGAACCCCAGGGTTAGTAGAAGGAAAGAAATCTTAAAAATTAGAGCAGAGATAAATGCAAAAGAAACAAAAGAGACCATAGCAAAAATCAACAAAACCAAAAGCTGGTTCTTTGAAAGGATAAATAAAATTGACAAACCATTAGCCAGACTCATCAAGAAACAAAGGGAGAAAAATCAAATCAATAAAATTAGAAACGAAAATGGAGAGATCACAACAGACAACACAGAAATACAAAGGATCATAAGAGACTACTATCAACAATTATATGCCAATAAAATGGACAACGTGGAAGAAATGGACAAATTCTTAGAAAAGTACAACTTTCCAAAACTGGACCAGGAAGAAATAGAAAATCTTAACAGACCCATCACAAGCATGGAAATTGAAACTGTAATCAGAAATTTTCCAGCAAACAAAAGCCCCGGTCCAGACGGCTTCACAGCTGAATTCTAGTAATCAGTTTTATTACAAAAATAAAAATCCTTCTCTCCTATTTTTATGACCCAAAGAGACCTGCATCATAATTTGCTAATGCAATGTTCTACTTTACTTCAAAAATACAGCCTGGTTTTGTTATATGGTAAATGGAGCTATCCACTCAGATTCAACACACTGTTCCACACTCATGCTTATAAAGCAATGATTTCATTGCTTTTTTCCCTATAAGAGACATTAATATATGTGAAAGAATGCGTTAATTCATTGTCAGAGAACTGTTCATCTTTTTTGCACTGAAATGGCAGGTTTGACTGCACTAAGAAAGTTTTTGCCTACCAGGCCAGCAATTTTTAAATAAATTCAATAGCCAACCAGCAGTCATTGTATATTTGGGGGAAAAAACATGACTAAAAATGAATTTGTAAAAAAATTTATCTGGCAGTAGTGTGTAGAATTGTTAGGAGAAGTTGGATAGAAAATAGAGAGACATACAGATATTTATTGCTGTAGTACAGGATGTAATAATAACTATCTGAATAATAATAATATTATTATATTATATTATTACAGGAGGTAATAATAACTATCTGAAACTAGAACATGGTAGTGACAACAAAAAGGAAGAGATTAATTTAAAAAAAATTGTCAGTATATTTTAGTGGTTAGCTTGATATGAAAGGACAGACATGAATGAGTCCAAGATAAATTCTAATTTTTGTATCTGAATGACTAGGAAACTGAAGATATAAAACTGCTAGGAAAAAATAATTTGTAGAAAGTAACATGACTATGAGAACATTGAAATAAATTTCTAGACTCAACCTGGAACTGCTCCTCCTGGGAGCTACTCAGCAAATTGAAATTTATACAGCTTTTCTGGCTCTGTAAATTCTCTGTATTTGTATCACCTACATTGCCTTCTTTAATCATTTTAAATAATAAATAAAACCACAAATACTTTACTAGGCATTTTACAGCTAAAACCACCAGAAATTTATACTGGGAAAAAGAAACCTTAGAGATTAATAACATATTTCTATAGTAATAGTCATGCTACTCATGTACCATTAATTCATTTCACTGAAACAAAACCTGATTCTCATGAATGATATTCTAAGAGAAATACAAATTAATTGTTTGTCTTAATACATTTGGGCTACTATAAGAAAAATAGACTTGACATCTCCATAAACATTTAATTCTAACTGTTCAAGAGCCTGGAAAGTCCATGATCAAGGAGCCAGAGGATACTGTCAGTAAAGGCCTACTTCCTGAGCTTCCCTGGTGGCTCAAACGGTAAAGCATCTGTCTGCAATGCTGGAGACCCGGGTTCAATTCCTGGTTTGGGAAGATCGCCTGGAGAAGGAAATGGCAACCCACTCCAGTACTCTTGCCTGGAGAATCCCACAGACAGAGGGTCCTGGTAGCCTACATGGGGTCCATGGGGTCGCAAAGAGTCGGACACAACTGAACGACTTCACTTTCACTTTCCTGATCCATAGATTGATTGTGTATCTCTGTGTCCTCAGGCAGAGGAAGAGGCAAGGAAGCTTCCATGTCTCTTACATAAGGGCACTAATCCTATTAATGAGTGTTTCACCCTAATGACCTGATCACCTCCCAGAGGCCCCCCTTCCAAATACTGTCACATTGGGAATTAAACTTCCCCATATGAATTCTGAAGGGACACAAACCACTGTGGTTGTTTTGCTGGGGAATAGATATGCAGAGTTCTTTATGCTGTTGTTTAGAAGGTAGATCTACTGAGTTGGATTTTTAAATGCTACATAATCTTAAAACCAACTATTTGTCTCTCACTGAAGGTAGTTTAGACAGGATAAAAACACAAGGTGCTTTTCTTACTGTCATTTTCTTAAACTTCAGAAACATCTGACTTAAGAAAAAGCATATTGGAGCTGCTTCTAGCAAATGTTGCTGGTGGGTGATGTGTCCAATTAGAATTGCAAAAGTATCAGTAAGAACAGTATTGAGAAGCCTGTTCACTATTTCTTTTAAAAGTCATTATTAAAACTTTTCTTGATTTTCTGCATGTTAACTGGTAATCCTGCTTATTTAACTTATGTGCAGAGTACATCATGAGAAACGCTGGGCTGGAAGAAGCGCAAGCTGGAATCAAGATTGCTGGGAGAAATATCAATAACCTCAGATATGCAGATGATACCACTCTTATGGCAGAAAGTGAAGAAGAACTAAAAAGCCTCTTGATGAAAGGGAAAGAGGAGAGTGAAAAAGTTGGCTTAAACCTCAACACTCAGAAAACTAAGATCATGGTATCTGGTCCCATCACTTCATAGGAAATAGATGGGGAAACAGTAGAAACAGTGGAAGACTTTATTTTGGGGGGCTCCAAAATCACTGCAGATGGTGATTGCAGTCATGAAATTAAAAGACACTTACTCCTTGGAAGGAAAATTATGATCAACCTAGATAGCATATTCAAAAGCAGAGACATTACTTTGCCAACAAAGGTCCGTCTAGTCAAGGCTATGGTTTTTCCAGTGGTCATGTATGGATGTGAAAGTTGGACTGTGAAGAAAGCTGAACGCCAAAGAATTGATGCTTTTGAAGTGTGGTGTTGGAGAAGACTCTTGAGAGTCCCTTGGACTGCAAGGAGACCCAACCAGTCCATCCTAAAGGAGATCAGTCCAGGGTTTTTTTTGGAAGGACTGGTGCTAAAGCTGAAACTCCAGTACTTTGGCCACCTCATGCAAAGAGTTGACTCATTGGAAAAGACTCTGATGCTGGGAGGGATTGGGGGCAGGAGGAGAAGGGGACGACAGAGGATGAGATGGCTAGATGGCATCACTGACTTGATGGACAAGAGTTTGGGTGAACTCCTGGAGTTGGTGATGGACAGGGAGGCCTGGCGTACTGCAATTCATGGGGTCACAAAGAGTCAGACATGACTGAACGACTGACCTGAACTGAGCTGAACTAACTGGTGCTTACTTTTATAATGTTTCTGCGGAAAGTAGGTATCTGTTGAATTCTATTTGGTAAACAGAAACTCTCTAGGTATTTTGAATATAAAGAGTTTTAATACAGAAAATTGGCACCTATGGAATGTTTGAAGAGCTGGAGCAAGGGGATCTTATTGAGACCTGTACCATGAAGGCTACAGAACAGACTACCAGAGTAGCTAGTACCTCCACCACACTCCAGAAGAGTTAGAAATCTAAAGGATGCCAAAGGAAGTTTAGGTTCAGAAACACACTTTTCAATAGCACATTGACGATCAAGAAGTCAGGATTGACAACCTGCTGCACCACTGTTGTTAACTCCTCAACACCAAAGTTGTTGACTAGACATGGAATTCTACTACAGAAAATAAAAACAAAGCAAAACAAGCATTTCTCCACCTCATTGGTTGCAGCAGGAAACAGCCAGCAGTAGAAGTAAGATGATGTTTGTCTCATTTCTATCTTCTAAATCTCACAGAGTGCACTTAATAGGCAGAAATGATTTATATCTAGAACACTAATGACAAGGAAATGAGGTATTTATCTTTCCAGGCCACACAAAACAAGATTCTCAAGAAATGGGTTAAAAAAATATTGAGTTCTAATTTATTATAACCCAAGATGATCTATATGGGTTCTAACTGATCATAACTCAACATAAGGTTTCATTTAAAAATCTTTATCTTGCTTATTTACCAAGATTTTTCTGTTTCTCTTCAATTGTTTAAAGCATCAATAATGAGATACATGATGTCTTATTAAGATATAGTCTTTGCTACTCATTAGTTAATCTAACACTCAAAACTTTCAAATTCTCTACTATTAGTAACTAGAAATAGGAGTTTCACTACAAAAGTAATAACTAATTCTCGTTTTAATTATCTTAAAGCACAGTACTCCTTTTAAACTACAGAACTGTCTGTACACCAACATGAAGAGTATACTTCTTAATGTTTCCCAAAACTTTTCATTACAGAGAAAGTATTTTATTTCAAATATACTACCTTATAATACAAAAAGAGAAATTATGACACTTCTATACATGTAGACTATTCACTTATCTTGTCAGTGCTAGATGTCTTTTTCATCTGATTTAGCTTTTCCAAAATCTTACATTTGAACTTCCAAATTAGTTAGAAGTTAATACAGTGAAGAGGCACCTTGGATCCATGGAGAAAAAAGATGGCTTCCTTGACTGGCAAGGTTTTTTGGACATCAACAAGCTGATTCTAAAATTTATATGGAAAGATGCAGGCCCTATAATAGGTAGAAAAAATCTTAACACAGAAGAGTAAGTGGGGATAATCACCTAATCAATATTAAGTCTTACTATTAGTTACAGTAATCAAGATAGTGTGGTGTTGGTTGACAGTCGGACACATAGATCAACGAAAGAGTATAGAGAAGTCAGACCCACACAAATATGTTCAACTGATTATTGACTGAGGCATAAAAGCAATTTTATGGAGGAAAGATAGTGTTTTCAATAAATGGTGTCAGAGGAACTAAACCTATATCAGCAAGATTATGACCCTCAAACTAAACCTCACATCTTATGCAAAATAGATCGTAGACTTATAAAATTATAAAACTTCTAAAAATAAAACATTGGAAGACATCTTTGGGATATAGAATAAAGCAAGGAGTTCTTAAGTGAGTGAAGTCGCTCAGTCGTGTCCGACTCTTTGCGACCCCATGAACACCAGGCTCTTCTGTCCATGGGATTTTCTAGGCAAGAGTACTGGAGTGGTTTGCCTTTTCCTTCTCCAGGGAACTTCCTGATCCAGGGATCGAACCCAGGTCTCCTGCACTGTAGACAGATGCTTTACCGTGTGAGCCACCCATAAAAGAGAAATTATGCCTCATTAAATTAAAAACTTTAATCTGCAAAAAATTATATTAAGTGAATAAAAACACACACTACAGAGTAAGAGAAAATATTTGAAAACTTAATAACCAATAAAGAATTATCTCTGGGGAAAAACATAGGATATATATGTATAAAACATTTGTTATTGTTCAGTCACTAAGTCATGTCTGACTCTTTGTGACCACATGAACTGCAACACACCAGGCTTCCCTGTTCACTCTCTCCTGGAGTTTGCTTAAACTCATGTCCATTGAGTTGGTGATGCCCTCTGATCACCTATCTTCAGTCACCCCCTTCTCCTCTTGCCCTCAATCTTTCCCAGCATGAGGGTCTTTTCCAGTGAGTTAGCTGTTCACAACAGGTGGCCAAAGTATTGGAGTTTTAGCTTCAGCATCAGTGTTTCTGATTAATATTTGTTGATTTCCTTTAGGGTGGACTGGTTTGATCTCCTTGCTGTCCAAGGGACTCTCAAGAGTCTGCTCCAGCACCACAATTCAAAAGCATCAATTCTTTAGTGCTCAACCTTCTTTATGATCCAACTCTCACAGCTGCACATGGCTACTGGAGAAACCATAGCTTTGACTATATGGAATTTTGTCAGCAAAGTGATGTCCCTTCTTTTTAATACACTTTCTAGGATTGTCATAATTTTTCTTCCGAGGAGTAAGTGTCTTTTAATTTCATGTTTTCAGTCACCATCTACAGTGATTTTAGATCCCAAGAAAAGAAAATCTGCCACTATTTCCACTTTTTCCCCATCTATTTGCCATGAAGTGAGGGGACTGGATACCAAGATCTTAGTTTTTTGAATGTTAAGTATCAAGCCAGCTTTTTCACTCTCCTCTTTCACACTCAACAGTCTTTTTTGTTCCTCTTCACTTTCTACTGCTAGAGTGGTATCATCTCTGTATCTGAGGTTGTTGATATTTCTCCCAGCAGTCTTGATAGCTTGAGCTTCATCCAGCCTGGCATTTTGCATAATGTACTCTGCATATAAACTAAATAAGCAGAGTGACAATATACAAACTTGATGTACTCTTTTCCAAATTTGCATTGTTCTATGTCTGGTTCTATGTATAAAATTTTATATGGTATATATATATATATATATATATATATATATATAACTTTGTATATATAGGGCTTTTATATATATTGGCACAAAGGGTAAAGAATCAGCCTGCAGTGCAGGAGACCTGGGTTCGACCCCTGGGTTGGATCCCTAGGTTGGGAAGATATCCTGGAGAAGGAAATGGCAACCCACTCCATACTCTTGCCTGGAGAATCTCATGGACAGAGGAGCCTGGTGGGCTAAAGTCCATGGCGTCACAAACAGTCAAACATGACTGAGCTACTAACACACAGTTCAGTTCAGTTTAGTTTAGTTCAGTTCAGTTGCTCAGTCGTGTCTGACTCTTTGCGACCCCATGAACTGCAGCACGCTGGGCCTCCCTGTCCATCACCAACTCCCAGAGTTCACTCAAACTCACATCCATTGAGTTGGTGATGTGATCCAGCCATCTCATCCTCTGTCGTCCCCTTCTCCTCCTGCACCCAATCCCTCCTAGCATCAGGGTCTTTTGCAATAAGTCAACTCTTTGCATGAGGTGGCCAAAGTATTGATTTCAGCTTCAGCATCAGTCCTTCCAATGAACACCCAGGACTGATCTCCTTTAGGATGGACTGGTTGGATCTCCTTGCAGTCCAAGAGACTCTCAAGAGTCTTCTCCAACACTACAGTTCAAAAGCATCAATTCTTCAGCGCTCAGCTTTCTTCACAGTTCAACTCTGACATCCATACATGACCACTGGAAAAACCATAGCCTTGACTAGACGGACCTTTGTTGGCAAAGTAATGTCTCTGCTTTTGAATATGCTATCTAGGTTGGTCATAACTTTTCTCCAAGGAGTTCAGTTCAGTTCAGTTCAGTCGCTCAGTCATGTCCGACTCTTTGCAACCCCACGAATTGCAGCACGCCAGGCCTCCCTGTCCATCACCAGCTCCCGGAGTTCACCCAGACTCACGTCCATGGAGCGTCTTTTAATTTCATGGCTGCAGTCACCATCTGCAGTGATTCTGGAGCCCCCCAAAAATAAAGTCTGACACTGTTTCCACTGTTTCTCCATCTATTTCCTATGAAGTGGTGGGACCAGATGCCATGATCTTAGTTTTCTGAGTGTTGAGGTTTAAGCCAACTTTTTCACTCTCCTTTTTCACTTTCATCAAGAGGCTTTTTAGTTCCTCTTCACTTTCTGCCATAAGGGTGGTGTTATCTGATTGTATGAGGTTATTGATATTTCTCCCGGCAATCTTGATTCCAGCTTGTACTAACACACACATATATCTTAAAACTCAATAGTTTTTAAAATACTGTTATAAAATTGGCAAATTTTCACCAAAACATTTCACCAAAGAGGTTAAACACATGGAAAATAAGCACATTAAAAGATCTTTGCATTATTATTCATCAGAGTAATGCAAATTAGAGCTACTATAGTGGAGGTAATGGAATTCCAGTTGAGCTATTCCAAATCCTGAAAGATGATGCTGTGAAAGTGCTGCACTCAATATGCCAGCCAATTTGGAAAACTCAGCAGTGGCCACAGGACTGGAAAAGGTCAGTTTTCATTCCAATCCCAAAGAAAGGCAATGCCAAAGAATGCTCAAACTACTGCACAATTGCACTCATCTCACATGCTAGTAAAGTAATACTCAAAATTCTCCAAGCCAGGCTTCAGCAATATGTGAACCATGAACTTCCTGATGTTCAAGCTAGTTTTAGAAAAGGCAGAGGAACCAGAGATCAAATTGCCAACATCTGCTGGATGATGGGAAAAACAAGAGAGTTCCAGAAAAACATCTATTTCTGCTTTATTGACTATGCCAAAGCCTTTGACTGTGTGGATCACAATCAACCGTGGAAAATTCTGAAAGAGATGGGAATACCAGACCACCTGATCTGCCTCTTGAGAAATTTGTATACAGGTCAGGAAGCAACAGTTAGAACTGGACATGGAACAACAGACTCGTTCCAAATAGGAAAAGGAGTTCATCAAGGCTGTATATTGTCACCCTGCTTATTTAACTTCTATGCAGAGCACATCATGAGAAACGCTGGACTGGAAGAAACACAAGCTGGAATCAAGATTGCTGGGAGAAATATCAATAACCTTGGATATGCAGATGACACCACCCTTATGGCAGTAAGTGAAGAGGAACTAAAAAGCCTCTTGATGAAAGTGAAAGTGGAGAGTGAAAAAGTTGGCTTAAAGCTCAACATTCAGAAAACGAAGATCATGGCATCCGGTCCCATCACTTCATGGGAAATAGATAGGGAAACAGTGGAAACAGTGTCAGACTTTATTTTTCTGGGCTCCAAAATCACTGCAGATGGTGATTGCAGCCATGAAATTAAAAGACACTTACTCCTTGGAAGGAAAGTTATGACCAACCTAGACAGCATATTCAAAAGCAGAGACATTACTTTGCCAACAAAGGTCCATCTAGTCAAGGCTATGGTTTTTCCTGTGGTCATGTATGGATGTGAGAATTGGACTGTGAAGAAGGCTGAGCGCCGAAGAATTGATGCTTTTGAAGTGTGGTGTTGGAGAAGACTCTTGAGAGTCCCTTGGACTGCAAGGAGATCCAACCAGTCCATTCTGAAGGAGATCAGCCCTGGGATTTCTTTGGAAGGAATGATACTAAAGCTGAAACTCCAGTACTTTGGCCACCTCATATGAAGAGTTGATTCATTGGAAAAGACCCTGATGCTGGGAGGGATTGGGGGCAGGAGGAGAAGGGGACGACGGAGGATGAGATGGCTGGATGGCATCACTGACTCGATGGAGGTGAGTCTGGGTGAACTCCGGGAGCTGGTGATGGACAGGGAGGCCTGGCGTGCTGCGATTCATGGGGTCGCAAAGAGTCGGACACGACTGAGTGACTGATCTGATCTGATGAGTTATCAACAGATAGTCAGATCTGGAAGTTCAAAAAAAATACAGATCTGAAAGTTCAAAAATAATAGTAAGAACATCAAATGCAGACATGGATATGGGAAAACTAGATAACCCATATTCTGCTAGTAGATATTAAAATTATACATTTACTCTTGACAAAAATTTGGCATTTATTTAAAAATCTAAGTATAAAGCTATCACATTTACCAGCACTTACTTTCTTTAGCATTTATCCCTCCAAAATGAAAACTTACATTCACACAAAAACATACATAGTTTTAAGAGCTGAAAAACTAGAACTAATTCAGGTATCATTCAATGGGTAAAGGGTTAAACTATGGTATATCCATATCATGAAGAAGGAAATGGCAACGCACTCCAATATTTTTGCCTGGAGAATCCCATGGGCAGAGGAACCTGGCGGGCTATAGTCCATGGGGTCACAAGAGTCAGACATGACTTGGTAACCAAACCATCCCCACCACTACCATATCCATATCAAGAATACTGCTGTGTGCATGCTTGCTAAGTCGCTGTAGTTGTAGCCAACTCTGCAACACTATGGACTATAGCCCAGCAGGCTTCCAGTATTCCAGTCAGGAATACTGGAGAGGCTTGCTATTTCCTCTTCCAGGGGATCTTCTCGACGCAGGGATCAAACTCGTATCTATGTCTCCTGCATTGGCAGGAGGGTTCTTTACCACTAGTGGCACCTGGGAAGCCCATCAAGAACACTGCCATGTAATGAAAATGAATGAACTATTGCTACACACCTCTCTGTGCCTCACCAGAGAACTATACTGAACGAAAAAAACAATCCAAAAAGGTAACATACTCTGTGCTTCTATTTATAGAATGCTTTCAAAATGATAAATTTTTAGAAATGAGAGATGAGTGAGTTGCCAGGGTTGGGGACGGGAGAAGGTCAGAGGTAGTGAGTATGATTATTAAAAGGCAGCATAAAGGATCCTGGTTATGAGAACAATTATATGTTTTGACTGTGATTATGAATATACAAACCTACACATGTGATAAAATTTGATAGAATTAAATAAATACATGCAAACAAATATAATCAAAACTGAGAAAATTGCATAAAGTATGTGATTGTATTCAATGTCAATACCAGGTTGCGATTTTGTATTATAGTTTTGTCAGATATTACCTTTGACTTAAAGGGTAGAAGGTACCTATATATATTATTTCTTAAAATTGCATATGAATCTCTGAGTATCTTGATAAAAATTTCAATTAAAAACTCAAAAAATGTGAACAAATTGCTTTAAATTATACTCTAATTATGCCATTTGTGTATATAACTCAAAAGCTATATTTTCAAACCTATTTACTAGAATATTTTACTGGAATATACTAGTCATGCTTACACATACTTTCTTAAGGCAATTAAAAGGTTATAATACAATAAAGGGACTTGAGAAATTTAATGAGAATTTACTAATTTCTTCATTATAGATCACTTATTTTTTAGTATATGGATTATTTCATGTTGAATAAATTTGAATGACAAAATAGTCCACAATCTAAAGTGGTAAAAAATGTTCAAGAAAAACCCATGAAGAAAATGTAGAAAACTGTAAACATGAAATGTAGGCTTGATTCTTGTGAACACAGAATTTTTCTTTATAAAAATACATCTTAGAGGAAAGAGACAAGAGACCAATGCACGAGTTAGCCCCTCTGCGCTTTGGACCAGGTGTTGAGCTAAGACACATAACTGAATTAAATGTTTTTGTTTTTCAGTGATCCTGGAAATCAGAGTCTATGATACTCTGTTTTTCATTCATCCATAAGCTTTAAAAACTTGTTTACCATTTCCTCCAAAACTTCCAACAGTGAGGTCAAAACCTGCAGAGTAAACTTATATTTCTTTGACTCCTGTGCTATAAATCTTCTGGCCAACTTTTTAAGCACCTCAAACAAACATTGATTGAAGTTATTTCAGGCTATAGTAGCTTCCTCAATCAGTACTTTGAGCTCAAAATTATTGTGAACATGTGCCCTTTGTAAGGACTGGAGTAACAAGATGCAATTCCTTATGCTAAAGAATAATTTTGGAGACTGAAAAATGCCAGAAAAGCTTGTCTTCAATTTTGGCACATTCCACACTTAATTCTATCATATCCCCCACCTCAATTATACCAAAAAAAAAAAAAAAAAAGTCTAAAGTCTTTTGTTAAAGTAAAAACAAAAGAAATATATCAAACCATAAAGGAAAAATTTGTCCAAGAAAATTTACATTAAAAGTTGTTGCAAGTAACTGCAAAATATGATTTTAAAGTTCCTTGTTAGTAAAATCAAATATTAAATATGGTGAATCACTTAAACATTTTGTTTTAAAAAATAATAATAATAGGTAAGTCTTTTTCTATCACTAATTTATAAAAGACTGTGTTGCATAAGGCTTTATGAAAAATAATACAATGATGTCATCTCAAAAGCAGTTTAGATAAAAGAGCAAATAATTTATTTTTAAGAGGTGAATAGTGATGTATATTAAACATAAATCTTTTTTTTTTTTTTTTAGAACTAACACCCAAAAAAGATGTCCTTTTCATTATAGGGGACTGGAATGCAAAAGTAAGAAGTCAAGAAACACCTGGAGTAACAGGTAAATTTGGCCTTGGAATACGGAATGAAGCAGGGCAGAGACTAACAGAGTTTTGCCAAGAAAATGCACTGGTCATAACAAACACCCTCTTCCAACAAAACAAGAGAAGACTCTACACATGGACATCACCAGATGGTCAACACCGAAATCAGATTGATTATATTCTTTGCAGCCAAAGATGAAGAAGCTCTATACAGTCAGCAAAAACAAGACCAGGAGCTGACTGTGGCTCAGACCATGAACTCCTTATTACCAAATTCAGACTGAAATTGAAGAAAGTAGGGAAAACCACTAGACCATTCAGCTATGACCTAAATCAAATCCCTTATGATTATACAGTAGAAGTGAGAAATACATTTAAGGGCCTAGATCTGATAGATAGAGTGCCTGATGAACTATGGAATGAGGTTCATGACATTGTACAGGAGACAGGCATCAAGACCATGCCCATGGAAAAGAAATGCAAAAAAGCAAAATGGCTTTCTGGAGAGGCCTTACAAATAGCTGTGAAAAGAAGAGAAGCGAAAAGCAAAGGAGAAAAGGAAAGATATAAACATCTGAATGCAGAGTTCCAAAGAATAGCAAGAAGAGATAAGAAAGCCTTCTTCAGCGATCAATGCAAAGAAATAGAGGAAAATAACAGAATGGGAAAGACTAGAGATGTCTTCAGGAAAATTAGATATACCAAAGGAACATTTCATGCCAAGATGGGCTCGATAAAGGACAGAAATGGTATGGACCTAACAGAAGCAGAAGATATTAAGAAGAGATGGCAAAAACACACAAAAGAACTGTACAAAAAAGACCTTCAGGACCCAGATAAACACGATGGTGTGATCACTGACCTAGAGCCAGACATCCTGGAATGTGAAGTCAAGTGGGCCTTAGAAAGCATCACTACAAACAAAGCTAGTGGAGGTGATGGAATTCCAGTTGAGCTATTCCAAATCCTGAAAGATGATGCTGTGAAAGTGCTGCACTCAATATGCCAGCAAATTTGGAAAACTCAGCAGTGGCCACAGGACTGGAAAACGTCAGTTTTCATTCTAATCCCAAAGAAAGGCAACGCCAAAAATGCTCAAACTACCACACAATTGCACTCATCTCACACGCTAGTAAAGTAATGCTCAAAATTCTCCAAGCCAGGCTTCAGCAATATGTGAACTGTGAACTTCCTGAAGTTCAAGCTAGTTTTAGAAAAGGCAGAGGAACCAGAGATCAAATTGCCAACATACGCTGGATCATGGAAAAAACAAGAGAGTTCCAGAAAAACATCTATTTCTGCTTTATTGACTATGCCAAAGACTTTGACTGTGTGGATCACAATAAACTGTAGAAAATTCTGAAAGAGATGGGAATACCAGACCACCTGACCTTCCTCTTGAGAAACCTGTATGCAGGTCAGGAAGCAACAGTTAGAACTGGACATGGAACAACAGACTCGTTCCAAATAGGAAAAGGAGTTCATCAAGGCTGTATATTGTCACCCTGCTTATTTAACTTCTATGCAGAGCACATCATGAGAAACGCTGGACTGGAAGAAACACAAGCTGGAATCAAGATTGCTGGGAGAAATATCAATCACCTCAGATATGCAGACGACACCACCCTTATGGCAGAAAGTGAAGAGGAACTAAAAAGCCTGTTGATGAAAGTGAAAGTGGAGAGTCAAAGAGTTGGCTTAAAGCTCAACATTCAGAAAACGAAGATCATGGCATCCGGTCCCATCACTTCATGGGAAATAGATGGGGAAACAGTGGAAACAGTGTCAGACTTTATTTTTCTGGGCTCCAAAATCACTTCAGATGGTGACTGCAGCCATGAAATTAAGACATTTACTCCTTAGAAGGAAAGTTATGACCAACCTAGATAGCATATTCAAAAGTAGAGACATTACTTTGCCAACAAAGGTTCGTCCAGTCAAGGCTATGGTTTTTCCAGTGGTCATCTATGGATGTGAGAGTTGGACTGTGAAGAAGGCTGAGTGCTGAAGAATTGATGCTTTTGAAGTGTGGTGTTGGAGAAGACTCTTGAGAGTCCCTTGGACTGCAAGGAGATCCAACCAGTCCATTCTAAAGGAGATCAGCCCTGGGATTTCTTTGGAAGGAATGATGCTAAAGCTGAAACTCCAGTACTTTGGCCACCTCATGCGAAGAGTTGACTCATTGGAAAAGACTCTGATGCTGGGAGGGATTGGGGGCATGAGGAGAAGGGGACGACAGAGGATGAGATGGCTGGATGGCATCACTGACTCGATGGAGGTGAGTCTGGGTGAACTCCGGGAATTGGTGATGGACAGGGAGGCCTGGTGTGCTGCGATTCGTGGGGTCGCAAAGAGTCGGACGCGACTGAGCGACTGATCTGATCTTATCTGATCTGATTTACCATAAATATATAAAGGAGATTCCGTGGCTAGAATATAAATAAAATTTAGGAAAATAAATTATAGATAGTATTGAAAAATGAGAAGTTAATTCTTTCCTCATTCTCATCTCCTATGCTCAGTTAAATCTTCAAGTCTTTCTGATTTTCATCTTATAAATTCCTCTCAAATCCATATAATTCAACTAGGAACCTACCACCACACCCAAAACCTGGCTACCATTTCAACCACTCAGATGAATAAAATGGATGTCTAGTATCCAGCCAATTTTCCCCTCTGGCTTACTTTTCAAATCAAGTTTTATATTTCATTGGCTGAATGTGATATATCTATACCAATAATTATTAATACAAGGGATATTACAAATTGTAGCTTTTGGATTATACCTTAAAAAATAAAACTCAAAATGCAGTAAAATACCAAGATATAAGTGCTGAAAAACTTTTGCGTGTCCTCGTCAAGGTTTTACTTAATATAGATCCTTGCCTTATCTCCAGTCTCTTTTCAAGCCATCTCTACTCTTGTTTATATGATACGATCATAATGAATTTCTCTTATTTCCTTAAATGCACCAAACTCTACCATGACTCATGCTTTTCTGCAATCAGTTCTCTCTTAGAATTCTTTTTCCCCAGCTCTTTACTTGGAAAGTTTCTATTCATTCTTGGAATCTGAGAGTGAAGATAACGTGATGGTTACTTCTGTCAATTTACCACAGCCACGGTGCCGTTATTCGAGCAAACACCAGTGGAGATGTTGCTGTAAAGATATTTTCTTTTTAGTTGTGATGTTTAAATAAGTAAACTTTGAATAAAACAGATTACCCTCTGTAATGTGAGTGGGCCTCATCCAATCAGTTGAAGGCGTTAGAAGACTGAGATCCTCTGAAAAAGAAATTCTAACTCAAAACAGACTTCAAATTTTAGACTATAATATCAACTTTGTAGGAACTCCAAGTCTATCCTGCAGATTTCAAACTTGCAAACCCCCACAAAGGAACAAGCAATTTCTTAAAATCTCCCTCTCTCTACACACACATACACATGCACACACACACACACACACACACACACACACACAACTGGTTCTGTATTTCTGGAGAAACCAGATTGATACTGATGACTTTTTCAAAGATGCCTTCTCTCACATTTTAAAATAGGTTTTTGTTGTTGTTGCTGCTGCTGCTAAGTCACTTCAGTCGTATCCAACTCTGTGTGACCCCGTAGATGGCAGCCCACCAGGTTCCCCCATCCCTGGGATTCTCCAGGCAAGAACACTGGAGTGGGTTGCAATTTCCTTCTCCAATGCATAAAAGTGAAAAGTGAAAGTGAAGTCGCTCAGTTGTGTCTGACTCTTAGCGACCCCATGGACTGCAGCCTACCAGGCTTCTCCATCCATGGGACTTTCCAAGCAAGAGTACTGGAGTGGGGTGCCATTGCCTTCTTTGTAAAATAGGTTAAATCTCTTTATTGCAACCTCTAAACACTTTATCCCCTTTGATAATATTCACATATATAATCACCATAGCATTTACTCCTTTGTGTGCCCAATCCCTCAGTTGTGTCCAACTCTTTTTGTCACCCTATGGGCTGCAACCTTCCAGGCTCCTCTGTCTATGGAGTTCTCTAGATAAGAATAATGGAACAAATTGCTATTTCCTACTCCAGGGGAGCTCCCCAACCCAGAGATCGAAGCTGTGTCTCCTGAGTCTTCTGCACTGGCAAGCAGATTCGTTATCACTTGAGCCACTTGAGAAAGTCTATGATTTTTGTGAAAAGAAAAACAAATTGCCTTGATTGTTGCTAAGACCCTTGGTCTATTTAGTAAAACATGGTTAGAACATAATAGGAATCCAAGAATTATCTTTTGGATTTGATGAGGAACATAAATTTCAGGGTGGTGCCTTCAAATAGTGCCCCTAATCTTAACAGCTGCATGCCCTTGGGAAAGTTACTATACCTCTCTAAATCTTAGTTTCCTCATTTATAAAGAAAAAGATGTAAAAATACTACCCTCATAGGCTGATTTTTAAATGAGATGATAACGCAAATCATTCGGCACCCTGCTTGGCACACAGTATGTGCTGTGTTCGGTCACATCAGTTGTGCCCGACTGTTTGCGACCCTATGGACTGTAGCCCACCAGGTTCCTCAGTCCATGGGTATCTTCAGGCAAGAATACTGGAGTTGGTTGCCATTTCCTACTCCAGAGGAACTTCCTGACCCAAGGATTGAATCCACGTCTCTTATATCTCCTGTATTGGCAGGCAGGTTCTTTACTGCTAGCGGCTCCTGGGAAACCTTGGCACATAGTCAGCCCTCAACAAATGCCAGCCACTTGTATCATTATTTTATATTTTTATTTAACTATTTCTCTAAAATTTAAATGCCCTCAGTTGTAACTTTATAACAACTACCAGTTATCAGGGATGACAGAAGTTCTTGCTTATGTGTCCTGTAGTCATTCCTTTTCCAGTCTTATTCCTTAGCAGGATCTGCCTTCAATGCCAAACAGTGAAAGTGCCAGATACTCCACCTCCACCTTCCTTTGCAGTCAGTGAGGCCATGTAACCTGGTTCTGGCCAATGAAACGAAAGAAGCCTATACGGGGATTCTGGGAAAACTATCTCACTGACAAAAGTCAAAAAGATGATCTCCTCCCTCTCTGTTTTTGGACAATGCTTTATAAGATTGTAATGCCTGGTATAGCTAGAGAAGGCATCACCAACATGCTGAGAATGGCAGAACAGAAGCTGGAAACAGCCAGAGTTCTTTCTGAAAACTTTACATTGCTGGCCCAATCCTAGAACTTTCTACTTCTTACTTTTTATTTAGTAACATAAATATTTTTATTTTTATAATCACTCAGGTATTCTAACAGTTGTAGCCAAGAGCTTCTTGATATCTTGGTTTAAAATTGATGGTCTCTAAAGCACAAGTTTGCATAAGGCAGCTAGTCAAGGCTATGGTTTTTCCTGTGGTCATGTATGGATGTGAGAGTTGGACTGTGAAGAAGGCTGAGCGCTGAAGAATTGATGCTTTGGAACTGTGGTGTTGGAGAAGACTCTTGAGAGTCCCTTGGACTGCAAGGAGATCCAACCAGTCCATTCTGAAGGACATCAGCCCTGGGATTTCTTTGGAAGGAATGATGCTAAAGCTGAAATTCCAGTACTTTGGCCACCTCATGTGAAGAGTTGACTCATTGGAAAAGACTCTGATGCTGGGAGGGATTGGGGGCAGGAGGAGAAGGGGATGACAGAGGATGAGATGGCTGGATGGCATCACTGACTCGATGGATGTGAGTCTGAGTGAACTCCAGGAGCTGGTGATGGACAGGGAGGCCTGGCATGCTGGGATTCATAGGGTCGCAAAGAGTCGGACATGACTGAGCGACTGATCTGATCTGATATAATGAAATCCATTGAGTAGGGACCAATCTCCCCTATTCCATCCATTATAGATTGTAACTGCTCTAGACTAAGGAATATTCTAGCCACACAGCTACTCCATTGGAACATCTTTGTGCTATGTCATAAAGCTATATGATAATAATGATAAAATGTGTCTGAAACACCAGTGACTGATTTATATGAGCAGAGAGATAAGGCCAATGCTCCTGGGCAAAAGCTAGTTATAAACAGCCAGCTCTTTTTGCTCAGAGAGGGTTAGATTTAAGAGCCTACAATTATGGCTACAAATGACAACTTAATTATTAAAATTACTATAAGAAATGTAAATTTGTTTTTTTTTTCAAGTTTGAAACTCTCTAGGCCAAAACCTCCTTATTTCTCACTGAAAATGATAGTACCCTAGAATAACATATTTTTCGATGATAAAAGATGACTTAGAAATATAAGTATCAGCTCTTTTGTTAACTTTTAGAAAGGTAGAGCTTTTGGAACAATAGTGATCTTGAGTCATGTTGTAATTTCCTTTTCAGTGAATCAGAGATTGAATTTCCCAGTTGCAGACTCACTTTAGAAAATGAGAAACTGCCCTGGTGGATGACAGAAGCTATGGGAGGCTAGAGGGGGAAGAGGAAGCCAGCATTCACTAAGTGACTGCTGTGTGCCAGGAGCTGTTCACACTTGTATTTTTCATTCTCACTAAACCTGCCCAACTTAGGTAGAATTTTCCTTTGCTGTACCACCAGTAAATTGAGATACAGAATATTAACAGTTAAACTAAATTTTTTTCTGATAGTAATCTCTCACTTTACAAATTCTTAATATAAGAAATTATTTGTCACTCATTAAGCAAGAATGCCTTGACATTTATTTCTGTCTGGTTATAATTAGAAAAGTTATTGAACTTGAAATATTAATAATGCCACCATTAACAAGCTTTTATATTTCTAAGTACAAGAGGTTCTTGTTCATCAAAATCAGGTTAAGATACTAGACCACAAATTATGAAAACTGGTGAGGATGGAGACTCAAACACAGGGTTTTGGTTGAACAGGGACCTAAGCAATGCAAGGAAATTAACCAGATAATGATAAAAGTGAGTGGAAGCAGCTCCCCATTGCTTAACTAGTGGCTAGTTACCAAGATGCTAGTTCCTCATAAATTTCATTAAAATTTCAGCTGTCAGCACAAACTATACAGAATAATCATCTTGCTAGGTCAGAATTATTCAGATCTCTGGGTTCCCTGCATTTTAATCATTAGTTGGGCTGTAAGGACCACAGCAACAGTGAGGAATTTGCCTACTAATTCAAGTCACATTACTGCCTTGCTCTGTCCTTTACTGTGTCATTGGTCAAAAACTGGAGCTGCTTACTTCTCATTCTAATTACAAAGGTGTGGCTATTTTAACGCATCCCTTCCTCCAAATTCCTTAATATCCTTTTCATCAGGAGGTAGAGTGTATGGCCCTTCCCCTTGTATCTCAGCAGGGATGGATCTACTTCCTTGAATACAGTCCAGCATAAGTGGAGGTGGGTAATAAAGCATGATGCAACTTTATACTGAAATAGTTGTATTTGGAGCCTTATGTCACTATGACATGAGGAAAACAAGACACATGAAGAAGCCTTGTATAAGTGACACCAATTGGCAATACTAGTCTTCAAGTCCTTATAGGACAGCAGCAGATATATCTGTAAGAAGTGAACACCAGTTAACTCTAGCCCCTCACTCTTGATTCACCCCAATTTTCAGCTCTTCTCATTTGAGGCACAGATACCACAATGTAGAAACTAACACTTCGTTCTGCATCCTGTTCAATTCTTGACTCCAGAACTCTGGCACATAGTGAAATGGTGGTTTCAAGCCTCTAAGTTTTGAGTGTTCTCAAAGCAACCAGAACAAATGGTCAGATACCAAGCATTTTTTTCAGTCCCACTGTATGAAACCTAAATTTTAGTTAAAGAGAGTAGATCAGTGTCTTTAAATGTCATTATTTTTAACCCCGAGCTATATCAAATTCTCTGGCTCATACAGAATCTTTTCCTATGCTGCAAATGTAATTTCAGTATTTTTCAGAACCTTGTATAAAAAGATAGTCCAGCAAAAGGGCTATCAAAAGTTAATAAACTACAAGAACATATGAATAATATTTCAATTTATGATACTCCCCAAATATTTTCATCAATTCATTTCAGTTGCTCAGTCATGTCTGACTCTTTGCAACCCCATGAATCGCAGCACTCCAGGTCTCCCTGACCATCTCCAACTCTCAGAGTCTACCCAAATCCATGTCCACTGAGTCGGTGATACCATCCAACCATCTCATCCTCTGTCATCCCCTTCTCCTCCTGCCTTCAATCTTTCCCAGCATCAGGGTCTTTTCCAATGAGTCAGCTCTTCACATGAGGTGGCCAAAGTATTGGAGTTTCAGCTTCAACATCAGTCCTTCCAAAGAACACCCAGGACTGATTCCTTTAGAATGGACTGCTTGGACCTCCTTGCAGTCGTAGGGACTCTCAAGAGTCTTCTCCAACACCACAGTTCAAAAGCATGAATTCTTCAGCTCTCAGCTTTCTTTGTGGTCCAACTTTCTCCTCCATACATGACCACTGGAAAAACCATAGCCTTACTAGAAGGACCTTTGTTGGCAAATTAATGTCTCTGCTTTTTAATACACTGTCTAGTTTGGTCATAACTCTCCTGCCAAGGAGTAAGAGTGTTTTAATTTCATGACTGCAATCACCATCTGCAGTGATTTTGGAGCACAGAAAAATAAAGTCAGCCATTGTTTGCACTGTTTCCCCATCTATTTGCCATGAAGTGATGGGACCAGATGCCCTGATCTTAGTTTTCTGAATGTTGAGTTTTAAGCCAACTGTCTCACTCTCCTCTTTGACTTTCAACAACAGGCTCTTTAGTTCTTCTTCGCTTTCTGCCATAGGGGTGGTGTCATCTGCATATCTGAGGTTATTGACGTTTCTCCCAGCAATCTTGATTCCAGCTTGTGCTTCTTCCAGTCCAGCGTTTTTCATGATGTACTCTACATATAAATAAGGAGGGTGACAATATACAGCCTTGACATACTCCTTTTCCTATTTGGAACTAGTCTGTTGTTCCATGTCCAGTTCTAACTGTTGCTTCCTGACCTGCATACAGGTTTCTCAAGAGGCAGGTCAGGTGGTCTGGTATTCCCATCTCTTTCAGAATTTTCCACAGTTTATTGTGATCCACACAGTCAAAGGCTTTGGCATAGTCAATAAAGCAGAAATAGAGGTTTTTCTGGAACTCTCTTGCTTGTTTGATGATCCAGTGGATGTTGGCAATTTGATCTCTGGTTCCTCTGCCTTTTCTAAAACTAGCTTGAACATCAGGAAGTTCACAGTTCATGTATTGCTGAAGCCTGGCTTGGAGAATTTTGAGTATTACTTTACTAGCATGTGAGATGAGTGCAATTGTTCAGTAGTTTGAGCATTTTTGGCATTGCCTTTCTTTGGGATTGAAATGAAAACTGACCTTTTCCCGTCCCATGGCCACTGCTGAGTTTTCCAAATTTGCTGGCATATTGAGTGCAGCACTTTCACAGCATCATCTTTCAGGATTTGAAATAGCTCAACTGGAACTCCATCATCTCCACTAGCTTTGTTCATAATGATGCTTTCTAAGGCCCTATTGACTTCACATTCCTGGATGTCTGTCTCTAGGTGACTGATCACATCATCCTGATTTTCTGGGTCGTAAGATCTTTTTTGTATAGTTCTTCTGTGTATTCTTGCCACCTCTTCTTAATATCTTCTGCTTGTGTTAGGTCCATACCATTTCTGTCCTTTATCGAGCCCATCTTTGCATGAAATGTTACCTTGGTATCTCTAATTTTCTTGAAGATATCTCTAGTCTTTCCCATTCTATTGTTTTCCTCTATTTCTTTGCATTGATCGCTGAGGAAGGCCTTCTTACCTCTCCTGGCTATTCTTTGGAACTCTGCATTCAAATGGGTATATTTTTTCTTTTCTCCCATGCTTTTCACTTCTCTTGTTTTCACAGCTATTTGTAAGGCCACTTTGCTTTTTTGCATTTTTTTTTCCCTTGGGGATGATCTTGATCCCTGTCTCCTGTACAATGCCACGAACCTTGGTCCATAGTTCATCAGGCACTCTATCAGATTTAGTCCCTTAATTCTATTTCTCACTCCCACTGTATAATCATAAGGGATTTGATTTAGGTCATAACTGAATGGTCTAGAGGTTTTCCCCACTTTCTTCAACTTAAGTCTGAATTTGGAAATAAGGAGTTCATGGTCTGAGCCACAGTCAGCTCTCCACGGTGCAGGAATGGCCGAGAGGAGATACCCCATGTCCAATGTCAGGAGCAGCGGCAGAGAGGAGATACCCCCAGTCCAAGGTCAGGAGCAGCAGTCAAGAGGAGATACCCCACCTCCAAGGTAAGAAAAAACCCATGTAAGATGGTAGGCACTGAGAGAGGGCATCAGAAGGCAGACAGACTGAAACCATAATCACAGAAAACTAGCCAACTTGATCACATGGACCACAGCCTCGTCTAACTCAATGAAACTAAGTCATGCTGTGTGGGGCCACCCAAGATGGACAGGTCACCGTGGAGAGGTCTGGCAGAATGTGGACCACTGGAGAAGGGAATGGCAAACCACTTCAGTATTCTTGCCTTTAGAACCCCATGAACAGTATGAAAAGGCAAAAAGATAGGACACTGAAAGATGAACTCCCCAGGTTGGTAGGTGCCCAATATGCTACTGGAGATCAGTGGAGAAATAACTCCAGAAAGAATGAAAAGATGGAGCCAAAGCAATAACAACACCCAGTTGTGGATGTGACTGGTAATGGAAGCAAGGTTTAATGCTGTGAAGAGTTAGGTCCATGAATCAAGGCAAATTGGAAGTGGTCAAACAGGAGATGGCAAGAGTGAATGTTGCCATTCTAGGAATCACCGAACTAAAATGGACTGGATTGGGTGAATTTAACTCAATATATTTTGGGGTAGAGTTATTTAGGGTTAACTTTTGCTACTTATGATAGGAAACTGAAATTAATAGGGACTAAAATGCATAAAATTTTTATCCTGGAATTTGACAATCTGTGTTCTTGGCTTAAGAGGAGAAAAAAGACAAAAGGAGAAGAGGGCAGCAGAGGATGAGATTGTTTGATGGCATCACCAATTCAATAAACATGAATTTGGGCAAACTCCAAGAGATAGTGAGGGATGGGGAAGCCTGGTGTGCTACAATCCATGGGGTTGAAAAAGAGTTGGGCATGACAGCGACTGAGCAACAACAATAAGCTCTGGGATCAGACAACATACCTTGAGCAATGTTTCATTAGAGACTTCCTTTACATTAGGGCTTCCCTAGTGGCTCAGGCCAGAGAAGGCAATGGCACGCCACTCTAGTACTCTTGCCTGGAAAGTCCCATGGACAGAGGAGCCTGGTAGGCTGCAGTCTACAGGGTCGCTAAGAGTCGGACACGACTGAGCGACTTCACTTTATTTTTTCACTTTCATGCATTGGAGAAGGAAATGGCAACCCACTCCAGTGTTCTTGCCTGGAGAATCCCAGGGACGGGAGAGCCTGGTGGGCTGCCATCTACCGGGTCGCACAGAGTCGGACACGACTGAAGCAATTTAGCAGCAGCAGCAGCAGTGGCTCAGGAGGTACAGAATCTGCTTGCAATACAGAAGACCTGGGTTCAATCCCTGGGTCGGAAAGATCTGGAGTAGGTACTGGCTACTCACTTCAGTATTCTTGCCTGGAGAATCCCAGGGACCGAGGAGCCTGGCGGGCTACAGTTCATAAACTCACGAAGAGTCGGATACGACTGAGTGACTAACACTAACTAACTTCATTAGAGACGCACAAGATTTTCCTAGCTCCTTATGATCCATACCTAGAGTGTGGCCCTCTTCATGACTCAAAATGGCTGCTGTTGTTCCACTCACTACTTCTACATTCTAGTCAGCAAAAATTAGGAAAGAGAAAGACCAGGTCAAGCTACCTGTTTAGCACACTTTTAGGAAGTTGACCATTCTATTTCCACTCTCATATCTATGAGAATTCATATGACCTGACTTAGCTGCAAAGGTATCTGGGAAATGAAGCATATCTGGGGAAATAATGTGACCAATTCAGAGGTTCTGTTCCAAGGACAAAGTGTAGAATGGCTATGTAGTACTATGAGCATTGTCCTCTTATGTAGGGGGTGCACAGAAAAACATTTTAGCTGAATACTTGTTTCAGAGAGCAGAAGGAACAATAGCATACATGAAAGAAGTTCTTACTATGTGTCAGAGACTACATAGTTGGCCTAACTTGTGATGTAGAAATTATTGGCCTGGTTTTATAGAATAGAAATTGATTTACCAAACTTAAAAAAAAAAAAAATGCCCAAGTTTACATTGCCAATAAGTAGTAGAAACATAATTCAAATTGAAGGAGTTTTTCTGGTCCCAACACCCATTCTTTACTTTCTTGAGAGAGGAGAAGCCTGGAGAGAGATATAGTCAGTGGCCTTTGAAGCGTGAATCTATGTCTTGCTTGCTATCAGCTACTGACCACTTACAACAAGGGCTGATGATTACAATGAAGATGTTAACTTTCATTGAACACTATATGCAGGCACCCTTTTAAGTGGGTTAAAAGGGTGGTTATTAACCCATTAATGTAGACTCTAAAAGTTTCTTTTTCTCTAAATATCATGTTTAATTTTAATTTATAAAGAAATATCAATTCTTAAAGTTTTTTTCATTTCTGAAGAATAGGACTATGATTTTGTTCAAATGGTCAAAGTGATCATTAAGAGTTCCCTTTTCTATGGTGATACCACTGTACACCAGTACAATCTAAGTAGCTTGGCTTGATTTGACTGAAAAAAATTTTTTTATGTTTTTAGTTGTTTTAGTTTATCTGAAGATTCTTGAGTACTCTTCAGCCTGCTAAGCTGAAAAATAATTCAAATGTCAAATGTTAATGTTGTAAGAAGTCTTGTGACCTTTTAACCTTCTCTGATAGAGTTTGGAAATGACTGTTTTCAATATTTTACACTTGGCTGTATACCAGTTTATTCTTCATTAAAAATAAACCACTGTGTGTGCCTAGGAAATTATTGAAAACTGGTATTACCCAACAACTTTGGAGTTTATCAAACCATTGTCTTATTAAAGCATTATAGTTCCTGAAATCCATGAAGCCTATAATAACAATTCTAAGAAAATCCAGAGTCACCAGAATAGCAACTTTGTGAAGTAACAGTATAAACAGAATAAGATCAATTAAGCGCACCACTCTAAAATGGCCTGGGGTGCAGGAAGAGGGAGGGCCATAGCAAAGATCCCTTGACACTTGGAAACAGATTGCCTGAAGGAAGCATTTGAGTACTAATTGCTTTTGAAATGTAAAATAGTCTCTAGATTTAATCATTTTTGTTGGTTTCTTTAATTTCTGACCCACTTTTTCAATTCTTCAAGTAAATACAAATTTAAGTGGCAGCATTATTTCATGGCAATAAACAACTGATTTTTCACTGGGGGTGATGAAAGTCTCGAGTAGTACAGGGTGAGGTTGTTACCTTTGTAAGATATCTCTACAGAAAATCTTAGATCATGGGTCTCTGAGTTTTGCAAGGAAGACATAAATTAAAAATTGAAAATAAAAAGCAATCAGGATTCAAATCAATGGTTTGTTAGTAATCAATGTTTATTCTCCATAGAAATAGCTAATGAAATATGATCCTCTATTTAGCATTCAGTCTTTAGACACTAAAAACTTTTCAGTAGGTGATGAAGAATTGTCTGTTCCTAAAATGCACACAATAGGCTTTGAACTCAATTTTAGCGAGCCATAAAATCCAAGTTTAAATGGTCATAAAAAAATTATAGCACAATAGCTATTTTCTACCTATCCTTATCTGCTATTTTCCCCTTCTCCAAGTTGTGGTTATTTTTCAAATCAAAGTAGTCTTAAGTCAATGTGTGTGTGTGCTCAGTCATGTCTGACTCTTTGCAATCCCTTGGACTGTAGCCCGCTAGGTTCCTCTGTCCATGGGATTTCCCAGGCAAGAATACTGGAGTGGGTTGCCATTTCCTTCTCCAGGGGATCTTCCCAACTCAGGGATCAAAGCCACAACTCCTACATCAGCAGGCAGATTCTTTACCATTGAGCCACCTGGGAAGCCCTGTTAAGTCAATGAAACACAGAAAAATTTCCAACATTGTAAACTAGGATCTATTTTAAATACCTAGATGCTCATGCCATATACATGGCTTTATTTTATTTATTACCTGTGTTGGATAGTTTTGGTAGTGAAAGAAGAGTCTAGGCATTTCCACACCATATTTAAAGGCCTGACTTGAATTCCACAATAAATTGCATTCTCTGTTCTAAAATGTTTAAATATCATCCTATACACCACTATCTCTTAGATTGAGATTAATATATATAGCAATTAGATATGTTCTAAACTTCTTGACTACTTAACATTTCTTTAAAGAAGAAGCTAACTCCCTAAGGTCTAAATATCACCCACACAAATTTCTTCAAGCTATGAAAAATAATTTTAAAATTAAATCATTTAAAATGATAAGGTAATAGTCATGGAACATGGACCAATGACAAGGAATGGGTTTGAGGCTGGCACACTGTTTGCTCAGACTCCACCCCTTTCATTTCATTATGTGTTGAAGATTAGCTGGGTGGCTGCCAACAGTTCAAGGCTAAACATGATTTTCAGCCAGCTATTCAGGGTAAAAGACTGCAAATGGAATATGTATAAAGAATTTGAGGGTGATGAATTTAGCAAGAGTTGCTGAGGTCATTATGCTGAAATCTGAATGGTTGAATGTGTGACACAGGCAATTTCCAAGCATGATAATTTCACTTCTATTTTAATTTGCCTGGACAGGATATTCAATATATAAGCAATTAGTCCTCCAAAACACATCACAATCTAAAAATGAAAGAGATTATTGTACCTTTCTTTGAGCTTTTTTTCACTTTAGACAGATTTATTTTTAGCAGACCTGGACATTTTTGACATTTCCTATTATTAACAGTATTGGCTCCTTTGATGAAGGAAGCCTTTTAAAAATGAGAAGCTTATACTTGTTAAGCTTCATTTATCATTCTTTGAAAGAAAATCTAATTGTAAGTCATTTGGAGACTAATTATGTCTTTGTTCAATAGTAGTTTAAGTCAAGAAGACATTCTAAGTTATTTTTCATTGAAATGTGACTATTTTCTGATTTTTAAAAGTCATGATATATTTATAGTTTATATACTATACCATATACCATGGAAGTAGTGAAAGTTGCTCAGTCCTGTCCAACTCTTTGTGACCCCATGGAATTCTCCAGGCCAGAATTGTGGAGTGGGTAACCATTCCCCTTTCCAGGGGATTGTTCCAACCCAGGAATCGAACCCAGATCTCCCTCACTGTAGGCAGATTCTTAACCAGCTGAGCCACAAGGGAAACCATGTACCATAGATAGTTTATATACCCTACTATCTGTGCCTCAGAAGATGTTTATTCACGCTACAAAATATAAGCCTACAGATCTGCCACAGTTTGGTAAACTAGACATATAATTAATGTCCATTGAAATGCTGAAGAAGAAATAACATGTCTTGATGTAGTGTTCATTTGCCTATCTTAGGAACTAAGTACATTTAGAAGGTTTGACCAAAAAGGGAAATTGTTTTGTTTTTTCTTTTTTTAAAGTGAATAAGCTGTTTAAAAGGAATAGGTGTTTCAAATCTATATTAAATATATATATATGTATATATATATGTGTGTATATATATATATACACAATCAAGATTAAAAATTATCTAGTTAATAAAGCTTCCCTGGCAGCTCAGCTGGTGAAGAATTTTCCTGCAATACAAAAGACCCCAGTTTGATTCCTGGGTTGGGAAGTTCCACTGGAGAAGGGAGAGGCTACCCACTCCAGTATTCTTGGGCTTCCCTGGTGGCTCAGACAGTAAAGAATCCACCTGCAATGCAGGAGACCTGAGTTCAATCCTTGGGTTGGGAAGATATACTGGAGTAGGGCTTGGCACCCCACCCTTGTATTATTGCCTAGAGAATCCCCATGGACAAAGGAGCCTGGAGGGCTACAGTCCACAGGGTCACAAAGAATTAGACATGACTAAAAGAACAAGCACATAATACACAATAAAGATATCCTTTATCAAAGAGCTTTGGTGGCATTTTAGAATTCACCACTAGGTGTGATCATTCACGTAGAGCCAGATATCCTGGAATGTGAAGTCAAGCGGGCCTTAGAAAGCATCACTACGAACAAAGCTAGTGGAGGTGATGGAATTCCAGTTGAGCTATCTCAAATCCTGAAAGATGATGCTGTGAAAGTGTTGCACTCAATATGCCAGCAAATTTGGAAAACTCAGCAGTGGCCACAGGACTGGAAAAGGGCAGTTTTCATTCCAATCCCAAAGAAAGGCAATGCCAAAGAATGCTCAAACTACTGCACAATGGCACTCATGTCACACGCTAGTAAAGCAATGCTCAAAATTCTCCAAGCCAGGCCTCAGCAATACATGAACTGTGAACTTCCAGATGTTCAAGCTGGTTTTAGAAAAGGCAGAGGAACCAGAGATCAAATTGCCAACATCTGCTGGATCATGGAAAAAGCAAGAGAGTTCCAGAAAAACATCTATTTCTGCTTTATTGACTATGCCAAAGCCTTTGACTGTGTGGATCACAATAAACTGTGGAAAATTCTGAAAGAGATGGGGATACCAAACCACCTGATCTGCCTCTTGAGAAATTTGTGTGCAGGTCAGGAAGCAACAGTTAGAACTGGACATGGAACAACAGACTGGTTCCAAATAGGAAAAGGAGTACATCAAGGCTGTATATTGTCACCGTGCTTATTTAACTTATATGCAGAGTACATCTTGAGAACGCTGGACTGGAAGAAACACAAGCTGGAATCAAGATTGCTGGGAGAAATATCAATCACCTCAGATATGCAGATGACACCACCCTTATGGCAGAAAGTGAAGAGGAACTCAAAAGCCTCTTGATGAAAGTGAAAGTGGAGAGTGAAAAAGTTGGCTTAAAGCTCAACATTCAGAAAACGAAGATCATGGCGTCTGGTCCCATCACTTGATGGGAAACAGATGGGGAAACAGTGGAAACAGTGTCAGACTTTATTTTTCTGGGCTCCAAAATCACTGCAGATGGTGATTGCAGCCATGAAATTAAAAGACACTTACTCCTTGGAAGGAAAGTTATGACCAACCTAGATAGCATATTCAAAAGCAGAGACATTAATTTGCCAACAAAGGTCCATCTAGTCAAGGCTATGGTTTTTCCAGTGGTCATGTATGGATGTGAGAGTTGGACTTTGAAGAAAACTGAGCCCCGAAGAATTGATGCTTTTGAACTGTGGTGTTGGAGAAGACTCTTGAGAGTCCCTTGGACTGCAAGGAGATCCAACCAGTCCATTCTGAAGCAGATCAGCCCTGGGATCTCTTTGGAAGGAATGATGCTAAAGCTGAAACTCCAGTACTTTGGCCACCTCATGTGCAGAGTTGACTCATGGAAAAGACTCTGATGCTGGGAGGGATTGGGGGCATGAGGAGAAGGGGACAACAGAGGGTGAGATGGCTGGATGGCATCACTGACTCGATGGAGGTGAGTCTGGGTGAACTCCGGGTGTTGGTGATGGACAGGGAGGCCTGGCGTGCTGTGATTCATGGGGTCGCAAAGAGTTGGACGTGACTGAGCGACTGAACTGAACTGAACTGAAGATTTTGAATCAGTCTTTAACTTCTGTTTGTTCTGTGTGCTTTGTTCTGTGTTGGAACTACTCTGGCCAGTTAAGGCTCAAGTGGTAAAGACCTGCCTGGATTATGTCACCAATGACTACTTGTGAAGACCCAGAGATTGATCCCCTGCTGGAGCACAGCTTGGAAACCTCCTGTTAGGTAGTTAGAATAGGAAAAAGAAGTCCAAAATGGCAGTGGCTGAAAGATAAAGAAGGGAAAAGCCCATGAAAATAGAACAAAGGAAGATCCGAGGATCAGAGTGAGGACCTCGGGTAAAACAAACAGCACACCTGGCTAGCCCAATTTACATACGACAGGCCCAGGGGGAGGAGAAAAAAAACATATAAAAAGAGGAGCCAACGGGCTGGGGGCCTCTCTTCTCTTCACGTCTTTTGGGTCAGCATGCCCTCACGCATCGAGGATGTATTTTCCTTTACTTTCTAAATAAAATGGAGCTGTAATATGGAGCTGTAACACTGGTCCATTGCTTCAAATTTTTGTTGTGATGAGACAGAACCAAGGAAATTACAAACTCCCTTGACACTCCCACTGCTTACCTTGTCCATGTACATATACATGTTACTGCTACTTTCCTACTAAAATAGCATTGAAGTACCATTTGGATAGTCCCTCTGTTCTTGCTCTTATCATACACAACTACTTCAAGTGGTTGTTCAATGACTTATACCTTGCATACATATATATGGGAAATGTAAGCAGATGAACAAACCAACAATTATACAACAAGGAATGATGAGGATTGTGGGCAACTCAAGAGCATGTGTCCAGATCAAGGATTCAGTCACTTCTTAGCCCAGATAATGTTATTATGAGCCCAGTATAGCAGGTCAGGGAGCAACAGTTAGAACTGGATATGAAACAATGGACTGGCTCAAATTTTGGAAAGAAGTACATCAAGGTTGTATGTTGTCACCCTGCTTACTTAACTTCTATGCAGAGTAAATCATGTGAAATGCCAGGCTAGATGAAGCACAAGCTAGAATCAAGATCTCTGGGAGAAATATCAATAGCCTCAGATATGCAGATGACACCACCCTAATGGCAGAAAGTGAAGAGGAACTAAAGAGCCTTTTGAAGAAGGTTAAAGAGGAGAGAGAAAAAGCTGGCTTAAAACTCAACATTCAAAACACTAAGACCATGGCATCTAGTTCCATTACTTCATGGCAAATAGGTGGGAAAACAATGGAAACAGTGACAGACTTGATTTTCTTGGGCTCCAAAATCACTGCAGATGGTGACTGCAACCATGAAATTAAAAGACACTTCGTCCTTGGAAGAAAAGCTGTGAGAAACCTAGATAGCATATTAAATAGCAGAGATATCATTTTCCCAACAAAGGTCTGTAAGTCAAAGCTATGGTTTTTCCAGTAGTCATGTACAGATGTAAGAGTTGGACCATATAAAAGACTGGGCACTGAAGAATTGATGCTTTCAAATTCTGGTGCTGGAGAAGACTCCTGAGAGTCCTTTGGAGAGCAAGGAGATTGAACCAATCAATACTAAAGGAAATCAGTACTGAATATTCATTGGAAGGACTGATGCTGAAACTCCAATGATTTGGCTACCTGAGGCAAAGATCTGACGTATTAGAAAAGACCCTGATGGCTAAGAAAGATTGAGGATGAGAGGAGAAGGGGGCGACAAGGGATGAGATGGTTGGATGGCATCATCAACTCAATGGACATGAGTTTGAGGAAACTCCAGGAGACAGTGTAGGACCGGGAAGCCTGGCATGCTGCAGTCAATGGGGTTGCACGGAGTTGGATATGACTTAGTGACAGAACAACAACATCGCAAAATCAGGCAGCCCTGGTGACTCAGTGGTGAAGAATCCACCTGTCAAGCAGGAGACATGGATTCATGGATCCCTGTGTTAGGAAGATCCCCTGGAAAAGGAAATGACAACCCATTCCAATATTCTTGCCTGGGAATTCCAGGGACAGAGGAGCCTGGCGGGATATCATCCATGGGGTTGCAAAAGGGTCGGACACAATTTAGCAACTGAACAACAATGGCAAAGGCATCATTCTTTCTCTCCTTCTTCTTTCTCCCTTTCCTCTTTCCCCTCTTCTTCCTTCTTCTTCTTATCCAAAAGTTCAGTTTTTATGTATAGTCTCTCTATTTTGAAAATAACCTAGGCAAAATGCATAACACATAAAATGCATGTGAAGATGGATTATTTCCAACAGGCCATCAGTCCAATTCAACTCTGTTTTACAGATGAGAAAACTGAGTCCTCATTAGGTTAACTACAAACACCAAAGTAGTAAAACTCAGAGCAGAATTCTGTATTCCCCAGGTCCACTTCTGTTCCCTAAAGCTGCCTCTCCACTCTGTGGTTCTAGTTGCCATGGGATTAAGTATATCACATTTCTCATTCATTGAATGCAATTTAAAACTATTCTAGTGCATTGTGTTCTTTTTATAATCAATTTGTGTTTTTCATGAACTATGTCTTGTCAAGGAAATATAATTAAACCCTAATCTCCTCTAAACTCAGAAAATCTGTCCACAAAGGTAGAAGAAAAAGAAAACTTTGTTCTGAATAAATAATAGGCCAGCAAGCTGCTCAGAGATAGGAACACAGAAAGAAGTCTCACCCTTGTGTATAATCAAATAGATATAATCTGTTACATGCATGTTCTCAAAATAAATAATAACTAGTCCTCGTGTAACAGGACTTGACAAAACCATTTGTCATGCATTTGTCCTAAATTCACCTGGTAATTAGGGTGACTGTGTTAGCTAACTGTCTTTAGCCAAAGAAAAGTAAACTTCTCTTATCTTTATGACACGTGGGAAGGCACCCAATAAAGTAAGACCCCCACCCTTTCACAAAACCTAGGAGATGGGGCACCATTTTATGTATTTTCAAAGAAATGATGCCCTGGTCCTGGAGAAAGACACTCTTGAGTCATAAAAGTGGAGACAGGCTCATGTAGTTTTAAAAAAGATTTATATATATGTCAAAGAGACAGCGGAGAAGGCAATGGCACCCCACTCCAGTACTTTTGCCCGGGAAATCCCACGGACAGAGGAGCCTGGTAGGCTGCAGTCCATGGAGTCACTAAGAGTCAGACACAACTGAGTGACTTCACTTTCACTTTTCACTTTCATGCATTGGAGAAGGAAATGGCAACCCACTCCAGTGTTCTTGCCTGGAGAATCCCAGGGACAGGGGAGCCTGGTGGGCTGCCGTCTATGGGTCGCACAGAGTCAGACACGACTGAAGTGACCTAGCAGCAGCAGCAGCAAAGAGACAGAGGAGAAACATAGAAATTTTCTAAATGGAATCCTTTTAAAAAAGTGAAGAGGATCTCTTTCCTTAATTTCAATAGGGAGTATTAAGCCTCTTATTTTTAATCTGTATCTGTCCTTACAAACCACATACAATGGTGTTATAATTTCAGGTTGAATTGAATTCATCTGGCATCCCTAGTGATTTTGCTCTTTAATAATATTTATTTTTGTAGATTATCTAGTTTTATGATTTTTACAACTGGAAAAATTTAATTCCTTCACCAAGAAGTATATATATATTATTTTTATTTCTGCATCAGAGCTAGAAAAACAAATACTGAGCAATCTACATTTTATGTAAATTAAGTATAGGATAGTCAATTTATGTTTTTAAAATCACATTCTTATTTCCAATATGGAGATATTTTCTTCATAATCTAAGCACACAGATTCATTTTGTAAGGTATCATAAAATTGCTCTCAACCATGAGTTTTAACTCATAATTTGCTCATCTCCTTGGCACACTCCAGCACTTTGCACTAGCTGTCTTTCTCTTTAATTATTGCTTCACTGAGTGGTCTAGACTTTCTGTATTTTTCTTCAGTCTAAGGTGTCTAACTCTCCATACTTCTTGTAAGTGTGTGTGTGAGTTTGTTAATCTCTTTCCATTTTAGGTTGCATACAACAAAGTAGCTTGACAAATACAATTGTAACTACCTTATCCACATTCTAACTTCTGCTATAAGTTTTCAAAAAGAAACATTTTCTCAAGTTTTTGTGCTAGATCATTTGCTAAATGACTGCCAATAATTCCTTCTCTGTGCACTCCTGTCATTTGTTCCACAGTCTGTTTCCTTCCTTTCAATCTTGACTGATTTGTTACTGACTTTGACCAACAGAGGGCAGAGGAAATGGTTCAACGCCGGTTCTGTGCCTCAGTATCGAGAGTGGTCAGCTTCTATCAATTGTCTGAGAAGCCAGTGATTTGTTTAAGTTGGATAGCCTTCATGGATGAGACTCCATGTCACACAAGGGAAAAAGACACCCTATGTAACTGAGGGACTTCCCAGGTAGCTCAGTGGTAAAGAATCCACCTGCCATTGCAGGAAACCTGGCTTCCATCCCTGGGTCAGGAAGATCCCCTGGAGTAGGAAACAGCAACCCACTCCAGTATTCTTGGCTGGAAAATTCCATGGACAGAGGAGTCTGATGAGCTATAGTCCATGGGTTTCCAGAGCAGGATACAACTGAGTATGCTTGTGCATGTAACTGAGTCTGAAGACTCCATGAAGAAGAGAGAGGTTCAGCAATCTCAGATGACACCACCCAACATAAGGTTCTGGAAAAGTGATAGAGGCCATCATCAACCTTCAGTAGAGCTGCCCTAGCTAACACCATGTGAAATAGAGGACCCATCCTCACGGAACTCTGGCTAAATTTCTGGCCCACAGAATCAGAGATAATAAAATAGTTATTTTTATGTACTAAGTCATAAGGAAATTTACTATGCAGAAAGAATATATTGAAATAGACATACTCATAAAATAAGAAATAGAGATAAGAGGTGGCAATCATCTAATGAACTGGCTCTGAATAAACTGGAAATTACGTTTGTTGATATTATAGAGAATTCCCTATTTATAAGACATTTTAATAAATATTCTCAATGTCCTGGGCAAAGAAATACTATTATTTAAGTCATTATATAGCTGAGAAAATTGATGCATGAAGAGGTAAAATTATCTGTGCAAAAACACATTAAATCAGAGAACAGGGATTTGAACTCTTGTTCTTTCAAACAAATTTTTTTCATTTAAAAAATCCAGGTACTTAACTACTTCTGCTATGTTGCCAAACTAGCCATATTTGCCAAATAAACTATTTATTCATTCAACAAATACTTCTGTGCCAGTTTTATTCAAGGCACCATTCTAAGTGCTAAAGATAAAGAAAGAGAGAAAGTGAGAGACCAAATCCCTCCCTCATGAAATTTTCACTTTAGTGAAGGTAAACAGATAACAAACAGGTACATATTAAGCCAAACAGTGTGAAGTGCTATAGGTAAAGCAAGATGGTAGATGTAGGAGTATGGGGGATATAAATGGAAATGTTCTTTTAAATAGGATGATCCCGGAGGAGGGCATTTTTTCTATAGTTACCTTTAAGAAGAGATAGAAAAGGACTTCCTTGGTGATCCAGGAGTTAAGGTCCTGTGCTTCCACTGCAGGGAGCACAGGTTTGATCCCTGGTTGGGAAACTGAGATCCTACATGCTTCACAGTGAAGAGAAGGTGAAAGTCACTCAGTTATGTCCGAATCTTTGCAACCCCATGGACTATACAGTCCATGGAATTCTCCAGGCCAGAGTACTGGAGTGGGTAGCGTTTCCCTTCTCCAGGGGACCTTCCCAACCCAGGGATCGAACCCAGGTCTCCCACATTACAGACAGATTCTTTACCAGCTGAGCCACAATGGAAGCTGTGCATCAGAGCATGGCCACAAAATAAATAAATAAAAATTTTTAAAAAGAGAGAGAGAGACTGAAGTAGAAGGAAAGTAAATCCAAGTGGCTGGAGCAGAATGAGTGATGGGGAAGTTAAGAGGTATAGTGTGCAGAATTCTAAGATGGCTCCCCAAATCTCAGCACCCTGGAATCACAGCCAGTACAGATCTCATCCTTTCATAAAAGAATGTATCAAAAAAATATAGCAAAGGCTCATAATCCCCTTGCTTAGGTGATATTGTATGTCAAAGATGAAGAGCTGTCTTTCACATCATTAAGTAGCTTTGTTAAGACTTCACTTAAGCTATGCTCAGATTCTTTACTCACAAAAACCAGGATATTTAATGTGTGGCTTTCAGCTACTAACTTTGTGGTAATTTATATACAACAATAGAAAACTGATACAGGAATAAAAGAGATTGCTGTGGTCATGTAATGGAATATGTAAGAACCAGTCAGCTCACCTAAGACTTGTAAGTCACAGTAAGATGTCTGTGAAAGAACTGTTGTTGATCTGGTTGTAATATTGTGATATAATTATGCAATACGTCACCATTGGGGGAAAATAGTTAAGAGAAAAAAGGGGCAAATAAAGGAGAATTTGATGAGGGAGACAGTCATGGAGACTATTACCCTAAGTGCAGTGAGATACTATGAAGTTTTTTAAGCAAGAGTATGATCTATTCTATTTTTTGCTTTTTAAATACTTTATATTTAATTATTCTCCTGTCCACTTTTATTTTCTTCTATAATGGTCCTGAAAATTATTTCCTTGATAAAAAAATCTAATGACTACCTAACAGTCAACAATTTCAACTTTTCTTAAATCATTTGGTATTTTCCTTATTCTCTAATTGCAATATAAATTTTAAATTCTGCCTTCTGCTGTATTTTTGACACATAGTATCTTCCATTAATCTTTGGCATTCCTGGGGTCCCTCAGGAATCTAGTCAGATCTGGCTTTGACTCTTGCATACCAGAAGAGGTTGGAGAACTGGTTGGAGAATTCCAGACCATCTTTAGGGTTTCCCTGGTGGCTCAGATGGTAAAGAATTCTCCTGCATTGCAGGGGACCTGGCTTTGATCCCTGGGCTGGGAAAATCCCCTGAAGATGGGAATAGCCATATACTCCAGTATTCTTCCCTGGAAGATTCCACAAACAGAGGAGCCTGGTGGGCTACAGTCCATGAGGTTGCAAAAAGTCAGACATTACAGACCATCTTTGAAAGAGTCAAGCCGAACAAGGCTCATCTTTCATTACTGCCCCCAGTTTTCTCTCTCTTTGAATATATCAATGATAATTCTATCACAGTTTGTTAGAGAAACATCTTGAGAAGGCTGAAAAATATCCTCTTGTGAGTACCACCTTTGCCCTTCATCTGAAGATGTGTATCCTGAAGTCTCTTACTATCTGCTTTCTTCCTGTGGACTCCTAACACATTCAGCTTGACATCTTGGCTTTGAGACCTTCTATTTCCTGAACTGGTAGACTGGAAAATTATTTTTTAAACTATAGATCCCATATATTAAAGTGAGAAAGGCTTAGGGAAAATACTAGAAATTAAAGGAAAATTTTTTTAACATTAGATAATGTATTTATTTAATATAGAAAGAGCAAAGTGCAAGAGAGCAAGAGGGAAAATATATCAACCAGAACAGCCTTGACTTTTCACCCAAAATAGCCCTACTCATTTCCATTTGAGGCCAAATTCAGTGGTTGGTAGCAAATTTTGCAAACTTCAGCTCATTAAGGATGTTGACCTTCCTGCACTATTCTTGCCAATCCATGCTACAGTCCTATATTTAGAGTTATTTGTCTTCCTTTTGGTTATCTGTCTTCCTCTCCGTTTTCTGTGCATGTCTTTTTATGATATGCAGATATAATAAAGTTCTTTGCATCGTTATGCCATTTTCTTTCCCTATCAGCCTTCTTTCCTTCCTCATTAAAATAATTTGAGATTTGCATTGATAGAATCTTGTCATTAGCACTTTTTGCTACCTTTCTGAGCTTCTACGTTTTTCATATCTGAAGTTTTTGAAGTCTTTCTTCTTAAAGTCTAGAGTACCCATTTAATGAATGTCCCTCCTGAGATACTCCAAATTTTAAAAAATGACATGGCCAGTTTTTCCAGTCTCTTGTCACTGGCACTTTATGAACAAAATTCTCCTTGCTGATCAAAATTGGGCCCAAAATGATAGTTCCTATAATCACTTCCTTAACCCTCCAGGGCAGGAAAAGGTCCATAAGACCAGGCAAGACTTTGTCAGTTGTTCTGTTCAGGTAGAACAGACTTTCAAAAGATGAATAGATTGTTGAAGTTTCCGTGTCACCTCTATAGATTCCATTGCAACAGTTTTGTGATTGTATAAGATACACATCACCAACTGATTTCCTCTAACAGATAGCTGTAAATTTTTGCCATACTAGAATTATCTATTCTTTTCCTTTATCTCACTTAATACATTAACTTCCATCCATATTAAGGTTTATAAATGTCTTTGCCAAATATACAGTTTTATAGTATAAAGTGATGTTTATCTTCAATTCTGAGTCCATGATTATGAAATTTGAAGAACTTAGTAAAATTCATATAATGAGGATGATTATTTTCATCATTAGAAATTCTCATGCATCTCTCTAGCTTGTGACTGTTTCATGTCATCAATCAGCATCCATGTGCTGATTGAAGATTGGATTAATGTTGGAAATGGGATGACTGAACACTGAAAGGCCCTGTAAGTATGTTGCTGCTGTTCAGTCTCTAACTTATATGCACAAATCTTTTAAAATTGAGCAGAAAGAACTCAGTCAATAGATGATACAAAAAAGCAGCAGTAGGATATGGCAATGAGATTTGAATAAAAGATTACAATAATAAGAGTCCTTAACCTTTCTGTGTGTTTAACTGGAAAGTGAACAGGATGATAATAGTGCCAGATTTATGGGAAGGTTAGTGAAATGAACTGATCTAGAATGAAAAGACTAGAAACATTTTTTAAAACCATATTGCATTCCAGGTATCAGAAATATATCTGACCAAAATAATAAAATCTACATATTATGATATACACAAATCCCTCCTTTAGGTAAAGGAATGTTCCAGCAATGAATAGCTTTGTTTTTTCCAGAGAAAATTCAGATTCCATTTGATGAGTATGTTACCATGAACATCAATAGCAGAGTATCTGTGGGTTAATAATGAAGAAATCTTCTGTAACAAGCTGAACACTTCTAAAACATTTGATAATTTTAGACATTGATTTTGAAGAAATGGAGATACGTGTTTCAAAGTGGCCTTCAAAATATTCTCCTTTGTCCATAGAAATAAAAATATAAGTGAAGATTTCCTTGTTATAGAAAGAAACTGTACAATGATCAAAGACTGTTGTAATTAGAACTGCCTAGAACTAATTTCTGCTTCCCTGGTGGCTCAGACAGTTAAGAATCTGCCTGCAATGCAGGAGACCTGGGTTTGATCCCCGGGTTGGAAAGATCCTTGGGGGAGGGCATGGCAACCCACTCCAGGATTCTTGTCTGCAGAATCCCCATGGACAGAGGAGCCTGGTGGCTAGAGTCATGTGGCCGCAATGAGCTGGACATGACTGAGCAACTAAGCATAGCATATAGAACTAATATGTATTTCAGAAAAGTTATGACTAAACTGTGAAGATACATCTGGGTAAAAACCTGTATGTCAACAAAGATCCCTCAGAGTAGTTATTTTTGCTGAAAACAATTATTCAATCGGTCATGGTATATGTTTCTACATTGTCTACAGTATCATTTGATGGCTTCTATAAAAACTACATGTAAAAAATAAATTCCTGGATAAGAATCCCTGTATCTACTAGACAAAATTAATTTTAAATAAACAAATGATTTATCACTACTGATATCATAGAGTGATATATTTATTCAAATGTAAGTAATTATTTCCTATTCTGTATGGTGTTTAAGAGAGCAGAGAATAAAGATAGAAAGAGCACCGTTATTTATTATCATTTTTCCATCCAGGCCCTTTGCTAGATGCTTTATGTGTATTATCTCAGTTTTAAAGAATATTTAGTCCTATCATTCTATCCTCATTGTGGCAACAGAAAGAAGCATATTTAACCATTTCAAAGTAAAAAAAATGTCTAAGTAAATGGCACAGATTAAGATGTAGGTAGGATGAAGTCTGTATATTCCTAACTCTATAATCTTAGCGCTCTCTTCTTAAAAGAAAGAGCCTTTATCCCTCAGTAGAATTCTACCTATTCTACTCAATTCTACCCAAACATTCTAGCTGAGTCAATTACATGACAAAGAGATGGAAGTGGGTGGAAAATAAAGCAAAGCACAGAAATTAATACAGCTGATCCTTGAACAACATGAGTTTGAACTGTACAGGTCCACTTATACACAGACTTTTTTTCACCAAATACATCCTACAGTATAACACACAAACTACTACAGTCGGCTGCATCCACGGACATGGGAGAACTATGCATATGGAAGGTGATTATAAGTTATACCAATACACAAATTTTCCCATTTCAAGGATGGTGGGTATCTCTAATATTCTATTATCTCTAATACTCCTGTTATCCAAGGGTCAACTGTATATTATATCAAAAATCCATAAAGAACTTTTTATAAATGTCAACCCAGCATATTAGTTTTCTCGGGCACCATAGTAAGTGTCACAGACTGTGTAACTTAAATACTGGAAATTTGTTTTTTCCCAGTTTTGGAGACTGGAAATCTGAAATCCACATATCGGCAGGGTTGGTTCCTTTGCAGGTCTCTCTCCTTGACTTGACTTGTAGATCATTTTCCCCCTGTATGCATCTATGTCCTAATTTCCTCTTCTCCCAAAACAGTCCCAGTGGGTTAGAGCCCAACTCTACTAACCTCCCATTAACTTAATTACCACCTTAAAAACTCTGTCTTCAGATGTTGTCACACTCTGAAGTTATGGGGGTTAGGACTTCAACAAATGAACTGGATGCAGGGCATATGTTAGCCCATAACACCCAGCCAAATATAAAATGCTTGAAAATTTTGAAGCAGGAATTATTATTACAATTTCTCCATGTTATTTCTAGCTTTCCAACTAAAAATCAATGAAACAAATGTATTTATCAAAGTTGCCCAAGGACAGTCTACCAAGCTTAATAAGATCTTTAGTCTCATACGCTTAGGGACAGGTCTACCTGTGCATAACAAAATTATACAAGTCGTTGAGGAAGTTGATCCACACTATGAAAAACTATTGACAGTAATACACAAGAAGTTGCTCTCAATTTTGTTTCTGTTGCCTTGGTGGGTTTTGCTTTTGCTTTTTTTTTTTTGCCAAAGTTATTGCTTAATAAGGGCATTTCCTGCATCATATAAATAAGAGAAAAGAGAACTGATATATTTATATTCTGGATGACATCTAAAATTCATTTTTTAAATGCCAAGGTTATAATTGTTTTGTGTTTTTTTTTTGATATCTGAGTTTTGCCTCTTAGTAGATGGTGAAACTCCCTGTAATTGTAATAAAAGAGTAGGTGAAGACCATAAAAGACAAGAAAACACCCAATGAAATATGCCCCTGAGTAGTAAATTATATACTTTTCACACCTAGAAAATAATCACCCACCAGAAATGATCTATAGGAACAGAGCAATTAGTTCATTCTTTCTGTAAGATAATTCACTTATTGTTTTAAAAATGGGTTCCAAGATTTCAGTTTTAATATAAGCTTTAAAAGTATAAGCATACTTAAAATTGTGCTAAATGATGATATTTCTTATTTGGGAGAACAATAATAATTTCTTTCTAAATCATAATCATATCACTAAGTACAAAGCTAAACAATTATGTATAATTTGTAATTTTGCAAGATATATCATTAAAAATTAGAAATAATTACATCTATAATGTGTTAGAGCCAATACATTATGTAAAATTATCTTCAGAGATTTTTAAAATACATGAAAAATTACTAAACTTTAGCTTTGAAGGGCAAATGATTATTTTATTGCTTACTGTGGGAGACACCCATGGTTAGGCCTTCAAAATTTGAATATTCTTAAAAACACATTTTGCCTTGATTAAAATAACATATTCAGAGATATTTAAAAGATGTTTAATTGAAACTGAGGTGACTTACAATGTATACTTGAAATGCTTAAAGTCAAACCTCTCTTACCCAGTATTTATTTCTTAGTCTTCCTATTTCCAATGCAGTTCCATTGACCCCCTAATGAGACATTTTATACCTTTTTTTCTTTTTCTATTTGTCTCTACCCCATAAAAGTTTAATACCACAGATATATTGTAAATCAGTTAATGTACTGTATCTATATCTATACATTACACATAAAATATAGTAAGTTTTTTTTTTAACTCTTAAGGACAAATTTTTGTCCCCTTGAGGGTGATATTAACCCATTGGGAATTCATGCTACAGTATGTACAGTAGTATATTGCCTGTCATGTAGTAACACAACAAATGTTTCGTGTCAACATTTAGAAGAGAATTTCTTAATATGGTGTCCACAGAAACCTCACAGACTCCTAAGTGGGCGCACTAAAATCATCTGGGAAAAAACTGGTTCATCAAGAACTGTTCTGAGGAGGTTCAAAGCTTCCACTATATTAAAGAAATTGAGAAGTACTGTTTTTAAGACTCACAGACTTAGAGAATGAACTTACGGTTGCCTGGGAGATGGATAGCAGGAAGGGATAGTTAGTTTGTGATGGACATGTACACACTGCTATGTTTAAAATAGATAACCAACAAGTGCCTACTGTATAGCACAGGGAATTTTGATCAATGTTATGTGGCAGCCTGGATAGGAGGGGAGTTTGGGGAAGAAGGGATACATGTATATGTATGACTGAGTCCCTTCACTGTTCACCTGAAACTGTCACAACACTGTTAACTGGCTATGTTGTTGTTGTGTCTGACTCTTTGAGACCCAACGGACTGCAGCATGCCAGGCCTCCCTGTCCCTCACCATCTCCCAAAGTTTGACCAAGTTCATGTCCATTGCATCAGTGATGCCATCCAGCCATCTCATCCTCTGACACCCTCTTCTACTTCTGCGCTCAATCCTTTCCAGCATCAGGGACTTTTTCAATGAGTCGGCTGTTTGCATCAGGTGACCAAAATATTGAATAATTGGCTATACCCCAATACAAAAAAAATTTTTTTTAAAGAAGTACTAGTTTTAGAATAATAGGAAAAGGGATATTTGTATGCTGAATATTATTTATTTTCCACAGGACTGGAAATGTTTTAGTCATTAGTTGATTTAGTGAGTTCTCTATGTATAATACTGTCCATTTTCCTTTGTTGAAATAACCAAATTCAATTCAAATCTTCAGACTTTTGCTGAGCATTGCCTCTGAGAAAGTGGTTATAGTATGTGTAAAGAAAGTGAAATACTGTCTTAAAGAGCTTTTGTAGAACAAGGTTTTTGTCAGAGTGTTTATACTCTTAGTCCAACTTTTAGACTCAAAGCTGCTCGCAGGATTACTAGAGATCTTTCCATTCACATCGATTGCATGTGGGAAATTTTGGGTCACTTGTAAATTTACTAAGGTTTTGTGGCCTCTTGAGTCAAATAGGTAATAAGAAACTTTGTCTCTGAAGTGCTTTGGGAATGTTTAAATTTAGGAATTTAGTAAATAAGATGACTTCCATAAAGGTAAAGTTGAACAAAGGTGAAGGTTAACTTATATTAGTGTATTTGCCAGCAAATTCTTTTAAGAAATCCTTCCAACTCTCAAAGCTTTTGCCCACGGCTAAAAAGATTTAACTTAAGATGGAAGAGTAAGGGAAGAAACACGCTTTAATATTTCTCAATTCAAATGACTATTAGTAGTCAAATAAGTAAATAAATATTGCAATGTCTTGCAGCAATGAGAATGATATACAGTGACACACAATAGCATGAGTGGGCCTCACAAATACAACATTGAACAAACAAAAAGTCAAATACAATTTTTATGCATTATTATTCCATTTCTTTAAATTCAAAAATAAGCAAAACTAATCTTTGGTGATAAAAGTCAGGGTAGTAGTAGTGTGTGTGGGAGGGGGGTGAGGGTTGACCAAAGAGGTTTGTCTCCTGAGTTATTGGAAATGGTCTGTTTCTTTAACAAAGCAGTTTTTACACTTGTATATATATATACTATATGAAAATTCATTGAGCTTTACATGTATGATCTATTCACTTTTATGTGTACTGTAATTTAAATATTTACTTTTAAAAAGTATTTATTTAGCTTGTTGAAGTTCTAGATAGACATTATACAGTGAATCAGGCTTTTTCATATTTTTGCAACAATAAAATAATGTTTTATATATCATGTATATGGATATGTGGATACAGTGGAGGAGACAAATAGATTCAAGGGATTAGATCTTGGAGACAGAGTGCCTGAAGAACTATGGACAGAGGTTCCTAAGATTGTACAGGAGGCAGTGATCAAAACCATTTCCAAGAGAAAGAAATATAAGAAGGCAAAACAGTTGTCTGAGGAGCTTTACAAATAGCTGAGGAAAGAAGAGAATCAAAAAGCAAGGGAGAAAGGGAAAGATATACCCAACTGAATGCAGAGTTCCAAAAAATAGCAAGGAAAGTAAAGAAGGCCTTCTTCAGTGGACAATGCAAAGAAATAGAGGAAAACAACAAAATGGGAAAGACTAGAGATCTCTTCAAGAAAATTAGAGCTGTCAAGGAAACATTTCATGTAAGGATGGGCATGATAGAGAACAGAAATGGTAAGGACCTAACAGAAGCAGAAGATATTAAGAGGTGGCAAGAATATACAAAAGAACTATACAGAAAAGATCTTAAGGACCCAGATAACCATGATGGTGTGGTCACCCACCTAGTGCCAGACATCCTTGAGTGTGAAATGGGTCTTAGGAAGCATTACCAAAAATAAAGCTAGGTGATGGAATTCCAGCTGAGCTATTTCAAATCCTGAAAGAATATGCTGTGAAAGTGCTGCATTCAATATGCCAGCAAATTTGGAAAACTCATCAGTGGCCATAGGACTGGAAAAGGTCAGTTTTCATTCCAATTCCAAAGAAGGGCAGTGCCAAAAACCGTTGAACCTACTGGACAATTGTGCTCATTTCCCATGCTAGTAAGGTTGTGCTCAAAATCCTTCAGTCTGGGTTTCAGCAGTACCTGTACCAGGATATTCCAGATGTACATACAAGCTGGATTTTAAAAAGGCAGAGAAACCAGAGATTAAATTGCCAACATTTGTTGCATCACAGAGAAAGCAAAGGAATTTCAGAAAAATATCTATTTCTGTTTCATTGATTTCACTAAAGCCTTTGACTATGTGGATCATAACAAACTGTGGAAAATTCTTAAAGAGATGGGAAACCAGACCACTTTACCTGTCTTCTGAGAAACCTGTATGCGAGTCAAGAAGCATCAGTTAGAAGCTTACACGGAACAACTGACTGGTTCAAAATTGGGAAAGGAGTAAGACAAGGCTATAAATGGTCATTCTGTTTATTTAACTTATATGAAGAGTACATCATGTGAAATGCCAAGTTGGATAAGTCACAAGCTGGAATCTAAATTGCTGGGAGAAATATCAACAACCTTAGATAAGCAGATGATACCACTTTAATGGCAAAAAGTGAGAAACTAAAAAGCCTCTTGATGAGCATGAAAAAGGAGAGTGAAAAAGCTGGCTTAAAACTCTACATTCAAAAAATGAAGATCATGGCACTGGTCCCATCACTTCATGGCAAATAGATGGGGAAAAAGTAGGAGACTGATTTTCTTTTCTTGGGCTCCAAAATCACTGAGGATAGTAACTGCAGCCATGAAGTTAGAAGATGCTTGCTTCTTGGAAGGAAGCTATGACAAACGTAGTCAGCATATTAAAAAGCAACGACAGCACTTTCCCAACAAAGGTCCATATAGTCAAAGCTATGGTTTTCCAGTAGTCATGTATGGATGTGAGAGTTGGACCATAAAGAATGCTAAGCACTGAAGAATTGATGCTTCAAACTGTAGTGCTGGAGAAGACTTCTGAAAGTCCCTTGGACAGCCAGGAGATCAGACCAGGCAATCCTAAAGAAAATCAAACCTGAAGATTGCTTGGAAAGATTTGTTCTTTCCAAGATTCATTGGAAGGACTGATGCTGAAGCCGAAGCTCCAATACTTTGGGCATCTGATGCAATGAGCTGACTCACTGGAAAAGATTCTGATGCTGGGAAAGACTGAAGGAAAAAGGAGAAAGGAGTGGCAGAGGATGAGATGGTTGGATGGCATCATCAAGTCAACTGACATGAGTTGAGCAAACTCAAAGAAATAGTGAAGGAAGCCTGGCGTGCTGCATTCAAGGGGGCTGCAAAGAGTGGAACACGACTCAGGCACTGAGCAACAACAGCACTGGATATGTATGAGAAGTGTATATTCTATGTTAGAGGTACTGTAAAACTGATACCAATTTAGACCACAGTTATAAAAACAGAAAAATAAATCTCACTGGTACTTTGTCTTACTTGAGAATCAATACTCCATTACATAATTTAATCCAAAATTTTGCATTTCAAATAGATTTTGCAACTCCTGGAGCGGCATAGCAAAATATGCTAATGCTGAGTCTGGGTCAGTCCTTGGGCAAGTGTTGTCACATATCTAAATTTTATCTGGTGGCTCAGATGGTAAAGAATCAGCCTGCAATGCAGGAGACCTGAATTTGATCCCTGGGTTAGGAAGATCCCTGGGAGGAGGGCATGGCAACCCACTCCAGTATTCTTGCCTGGAGAATCCCATGGACAGAGGAGCCTGGCAGGCCACAGTCCACATGGTCGCCAAAGAGTAAGACAGGACTGAGTGACTAAGCACAGCACAAATTCCAGCTAGTTTATTTGTACAATGAGGATAATAATAGTACTTATTTAATTTCCTTGAATATTAGATTAGATAATGTATACAAAGTCACTAACCTATTCTAGCACAGTCTGCACATTCTGGCACATTCTAGGAACCTTGAAGAAGTTAGCTATTACAAGCAGTATTGGTAAGACTATACTAAACTGATTTAAATCAAGAGTTTAAAAAGCTTTTTTACTCGTAATCTTCTTTAAATTTTCATGAAAAATCCCTGTATTTATCTCCTTTTGTTCCCAGTTTATATCACATTTTAATTATTATGTTTTACCTCCAAATCTTCTTTAACACCCTAAAAACGGACAACTTTCTGTAATCCAGAGAAACAGCAAGTATTTTTTTCCCAATCAGCTCAATAACTCTGGGTTCTTTTCTGGTAGGCATGATCACCTAGGTTATTAAATTATTTTCATGACCCTCTTATTTCTCTTCTCTCCTCCCTCATCCCTTCATCCTAACTCATTTTGTTACATTGCTTTTCTTTATCACAGTGGCCATTGAGAGTTTACAGGTCAACCAGAGTAAGCTTGTAAATGTTTAGCTCCTAGGGCTGGTGGGAGGAGAACTACAGATGATGCCCCAATTTGTGGTGTGGTGGCGGTTGTGTCCGACTCTTGCGACTCCATAGACTGTAGCCAGCCAGGCTCCTTCATCCGTGAGATTTTCCAGGCAAGAATACTGGAAGGGGTTGCCATTTCCTTCTTCAGGGTATCTTCCTAACCCAGGGATCGAATCTGGGTCTCCTGCATGCATTTACTTATTTTTGCAGTGTAACACTTCTGCTATGATCTGTTTGAAGCAACTTATATGATATTACTGAGCACAGAGTTGGGAAGAGATGGCCACAGTCTGCTCTGGGCTGCTACCAGCCAATTCTAGCACTCCACTGTGTTCACTCAAATCTGAGCCCAACAATTCATTTAGATTTGTCTTTTTTCATACCTTCCTGCCTTCCCCCTTTCTCCTTCTCTCTCCCTCTTTTGTCCTCCTCACTTCTTCTTCTCTCTCAAGAGTCGGATCTTTCCTCCTACAGAAGTCACCTTGAACTTGCTCAGACTATGTGAACGCCCCTTCTCAGTGCATGGTATGAACGCTGCATATGGGCCACCATATGACAAAGTTTTTGGCTTGCTTCTGAACATCCAGGTCTCCATCTGCAGGTCAGATCACTGGGGATATGATGGGCAATTGTCTTCCTTTCATCCAGGATATAAGTTCTTATAATAGATTGGTCAATTCATCAACAATTTAAAAACTGTATATGACTAACCTCCATTTGAGATTTATGAAATAAATAGAAGTACACAATATAATCTTAAAAAAGTGTTAAGTTTCTGACAACATATGGTTGGCAAAATTACCCAGGAGAATTTGTTTCCAGAGACAAATGCAAAATTTTTGTTAGGAAAACTCTAGAAAACAAAGTTTGTTTTTCCTTTTCCTTTTCCTGAACCTAGGGCATTGTCAGAAAAATCTCACATGTTTTTCTAGTATTAAAAAAATATTTATTCTGTTGTTTGATGCTTGAAAAGTTATTTTAGAAGTGAGACAAATTCTCTTTGTGAATTATATATCAAAAAGTTAAAATCTAAATGAAATTTCTTTGCTGTGCTAACTGAATGAAGGATTTATCTTAACCACAACGGTGAAGGCGAATCTGTCTTTGCTTGTCTTCATTTTCTCAGATCTTCAAAGGTACCAGTCTAGAGTCTTTAGATCTGTTGCCAACATAACAGATTAGTCAGGACATTTCTATTTTTAAAATTGGGTCCCACACCAGCCTACATTCACCAAAATTGGGCCTAGCTTTTTGACGTCATTTTCTGTAGAAATAAAACTACAGTTTTGTGAGTGGTGTTCCAGAGCATACAAGTTTGCAGGTCAGCATGGTATACATTATATATCATTTGAAAGCTTTCTTAATTTTTATATGGCTTTAAACTTAAAAAAAATGTCCTGCTTAGCCACAATATGAAATAATAGACTGGAGACTGGTCATTGTATACGTATTACTATTGTTAAGGGAGATAATATACCCTACAATAAATCAGGGTTAGGCTCCCAAGTGCGATGATTATGCTTTCTCTTTTGCCTGTCTAGTTACTCCTAGGCAAGGACTTCAATCAATGTGAGAAGTCAACTGAGTAAAAATTGCAGTAACTGATATTTATCTAAGATGTAGAATATACATTTATCATTTTCCACTAAAAGCAATGACCCGAGGCCAGTATTTTTAGCTTTGCTATTTTGCATATTTGCTTGTTAAGAATCTTCATCAGTGGATATGGAAGACAGTGAAATTTCTTTGGTAATTAACCTGGTATTCTCTAGTTATCATCAGCGAATGGTTATCAAACAAGGCTTAAACTAGGGTGAAACAAGAAATGTACCAAGGATACAAAAGCTAAGGAGGTAATTACATTCAAGTTCTTGTAGCACCTTGCACTGGTCCTGGCTCTGTAACTAAATCATATTAGCAGAAAAATTCAAATGATATTGGTTGTTATCTCCAAAACCTGTCAATGTCGGTTGTAGCCACATGACAAATGTTCTTCAATTACTGTTGCTAATACCAGGAGATGTATTACAAGTGGTCAGGGATAAACTTGCGGCTACAGGGACAAGGCTCAGAATTTCACCATGCTTGGTTGTAATGTGTTTCCAAGCATGTTTACTTGTGTTTCAAGTCTTACTAAGGCTTAATGAAACCACTTTCACAGTGCTACTGATGGCCTCTGTACTTGGACACGAAGTCACTGCAATCAGTCAGGACAGGAAACAAAAACCAGGTGTAGATCTTCTGAGAATTACAGTGATCCGCCCGCTGATAATCCAGAAACGGTTTCTTAGTCAGCTCTATTCTGGCTCTGTCATTCATCATAAGCTCTCCGCCTGTCTGTTATTCACCCATCCATCCATCTACCCATTAACCTAACTATTCAACAAATACTTATTGAGAAAATTCTGAGCCAGGCACAGTGCAATGTGGCCTCAGTGTTGACAAGGATTTTATCATCTTGGAATGCTATTAAACTTGCACACTCATCTCACCAATCATTCAGACGTATCTGAGTCTTTGTGTTCAATTTGGTATCTCTGCTTTAATTCTACAAAAGTTAAAGAAAATAGGAAAAAAAAATTATGATAGCAGTCCTGCAAGCTTCAATAATATAAGATCATCTCCAGTTAATCTCAGAGAAGACACATTACTTTTGTTTCCAAGATTTCTAATCATTTTAAGACTGGGGGACGTGGAAAGGCCCGATTAGCTGCACAGCTTCTATAGTGTCAAACTGCAACAAGCTAAAGAAATACATATTTTTATGTAAAAATAGTAAAGGCTATGGTTTTTCCTGTGGTCATGTATGGATGTGAGAGTTGGACTGTGAAGAAGGCTGAGCGCCGAAGAATTGATGCTTTTGAACTGTGGTGTTGGAGAAGACTCTTGAGAGTCCCTTGGACTGCAAGGAGATCCAACCAGTCCATCCTGAAGGAGATCGGCCCTGGGATTTCTTTGGAAGGAATGATACTAAAGCTGAAATTCCAGTACTTTGGCCACCTCATGCGAAGAGTTGACTCATTGGAAAAGACTCTGATGCTGGGAGGGATTGGGGGCAGGAGGAGAAGGGGACGACAGAGGATGAGATGGCTGGATGGCATCACTGACTCGATGGACGTAAGTCTCAGCGAACTCCAGGAGTTGGTGATGGACAAGGAGGCCTGGTGTGCTGTGATTCATGGGGTCGCAAAGAGTCGGACACAACTGAGCGACTGATCTGATCTGATCTGATGTGACACATTAAAAGGACATATGTCATTAGTGTAAAGATCAATGACTTTTCACATAGTGCACATACTAGTGTAAAAACTGCCTAGATTACAAAAATAGACCGCTTCCAACAACTCAGGAGCCCCTCTCATATTCACTCTGTTCACCCTCCCTCTCCTCTGCCTCGTGAAGCCTTCTCCCTATATTTTAGAAAGAGGATCAGTTATTTTCCTCCCTGCCTGCAGTGGGAGATATGAAGAGAGCATAGATTTTTTTCAAGCCGGTTCTCATCAAATCCTGCTGAATCTCCAGCAACCTGATCCTTTTAGATCCTTGTTAAAGATGACTCATCCAACAGGTTCCCAGACACTTTCTTTGAAATTGCAGCCTGTCAGTCTGACTCATAGCACATTGTAACTTGGAGTTCAGTCAAAGCCTCCAAGTTAACATCCTGTTACTCTAGTATAAAAGGAAAGCTTTTGATTTCTTGTTGCCAGCCATCTTAATAAATTTTCTTTTCCATTCAAATAGATCAATGGCTGAATTTCTTGATTTTCTTAGGTATGCAGTTATATCATCTGAATACAAAACTTTATTTTTTTTAAACTACATTTATTGCATTGGGTCTTTTTCCATTACCTAGAATCACCAAAATAATATTGAAAAATCACTGTGGCCATTAGAATGCTTGCTGTGTTTTTAATTTTAATAAGAAAAATTTTAATATGTCATCACATATGGGGGCGCTAGTGGTAAAGAATCTGCCTGCCAATGCAGGAGACACAAGAGATGCAGCTTCCATCCCTAGGTTGGGAAGATCCTCTGGAGGAGGAAATGGCAACTTGCTCCAGTATTCTTGCCTGGAAAATCCCATGGTTCCATGGACAGAGGAGCTGGGCAGGCTACAGTCCATGGAGTTGCAAAGACTCAGACACGACTGAGCTACTGAGCACACATACACACACACACACACACACACACACACACACACACACAAGTATTTGCTGTTACTTCCTGAAACATATTGGTAAGGTATTTGAAGATTTTTGTAGGCACTAATATATTTTATCTTCTTTTCCCATGAAATAGATTAAATTTCCTAATACTGAACCCACTTTATAAAACTGAGATATGGAAATTTCCTTTTTATGTCTGCAATCATTTGTTACTTGGCTTAAAACCACTGTTATTCATCTCCTCTCAACATAACTCAAACTGTTCTTTCAAAGATCTCTGAAATTCTCTATATTTCAAATCACTTTCTTAGTTCTCTTTTTCTTCCAATCTGTAGAATTTTTTGTTTGTCTGTACCACTGAGTAGATGAAGCTGTTTAAAATAGGAAGTGACACATATTCTTACTATCTCCAGAAATCATCATAACACCTGGCATGTAACAGATGTTTAGTAAACAACACAGTGACATAGGACACTGCTCTCCAAACACAACAATATTAAATAAATATAAGATGTAACTATATCATTTAGGTATAATCACCCCACATCTTTTGTATGTGGCTATCTAGTTTTTTCAATACTATTTATTGAAGAGATTATCCTTCCTCATTGTCTATTGTTGGCAACTTTGTGAAAGATTATTTAAAGATATGTTGTGGGCTTTCTTTCTTTTCCATTAGCTATGTATCAGTTTTTATGCTAGTACCATACTGTTTTGCTTATTGTAGTTTGTAATATGATTTGAAATCAGGAAATATGATGCCTCCAGCTTTGTTCTTCTTACTCAAGATTGCTTTGTATATCTGGGGTCTTTTGCAATTCCATACAAATTTAGGATTTTTTTTTTCTTTTTCTGTGAAAAATGCCATTGGAGTTTTAACAGGGATTGCATTGAATATGCGGAAAAGTTTGTGTAGTATGGAGATTTTAATAATACTAATTCTTTTAATCAATGTAGATTGGATATGTTTCTATTAATATATGTATGCCTTTTTCATTTTTTTATCCATGTTTTACAGTTTTCAGTAACAGGTCTTTTATCTCCTTGATTACATTTATTCCTAAGTATTTTCTTCTTTTTGATGCTATTGTAAAGGAATTATTTCTGTACCTTTTTTTTTTCAGCTAGTTTGCTGCCAGTGTATAGAAGCACAACTGATTTTTGTATGTTGATTTGTATCCTGCAACTTTACTGAATTTGTTTATTAGTTATAACAGGTTTTTTTGTGGAGTCTTCAGGATCTTCTACATACAGGATCACGTCACCTGTCTCTGCAAACAGAGACAAAGAAAAGCCCAGAACTAGATGGCTTCACTGAATTCTATCAAACATTTAAATAATATGTACCAGTTCTTTTCAAACTCTTTCAAAAAATAGATGAAGAGGAAACATTTCCAAACTCATTTTATGAGGTCAGCATATAGACAATAACACTACAAAAAAGAAAAAAAAAGTCAGTATTCCTGATGAACATAGATGCAAAAATCCTCAACAACATACTAGCAAACTGAATTCAATAGCACATTAAAAGGATCATATACTATGATCAAGTGGGACGTATCCCTGGATTGCAAAAATGATTCAACATTTGCAAATAGATAAATGTGATATGTCACATTAAGAGAATAAAGGATAAAAATAATGTTGATTATGTCAGTAGATAAAGAAGAGACAAGTTAAAAATTCAATATCCTTTCATGATAAAAACTATCAACAAATTAGTGTTTAAGGAATGCACCTCAATATAAAATATATTTGGATTTATTTCTACATCTTATTGTGAGTTTCTTAATTTACTATGTTTTTCTTTGTATCTTGTGTTTTTTCTTTCCTATTTTCCATTGACTTGGAAATTTTCTTTCTTGTTAAGAAACATTCTATTTCAATTGTTGCAGTGGTTCCATCTTACTTAAAATTTTTCTGATACACATTTAACTTTACTTCTTCCTAATAAAATCTAAAGGTAAAAAATATCACTATCTTTTTTCAAATATGTGTAAAAATTATATTCCTTTTAGCTGCTCCTTTTTACTCACTTAAATTACTATTCAGTGTTTAAGTTTTTAAGTATTTACCTTTTAAACCCTCCAAAAGCAGTTACTGTTAGTGATATTAGTATTTTAATATTTTTAAGTTCACTGGTTCAGTTGCTTTGGTCACAATGTTTTCTTGCCTTTCAAACTTTTCTTATGAATTCAATTTTCTTCTTGCTAAAGCATATTCCTTAGTATGTCTTTCACAGAGGATCCATGGGCACCATTTTATTTTTGTTTTTTTTTTTGTTTATGAATGTCTATGTCTCCCCAGCAACTAGAAAATATTTTATTGTTCTCATATATCTATTTTACCTAATGAGAAATATGAAATCCATCTAATTATGTCTCTTTATAAATAATCTGTCATTTCTCTCTAGGTTCTTCACATCTTTTTTATCTTTGATACATTATAGTTTCAGAGCACTATGTCTAGTTGGAGGGACTTGATATATTTTCTTTCAATCTGAAAAGCTGCATTTCTCTGGAATCTGAAACATTAACATTTCTTAGAATGTTACTAACATTTCTTGGAATAGTGTCTCCTTTCAATTTTCTCTTTTCTGAGTTTGAATTTGACAAATGATGGATAATATAGTATAATTCCTTTCTTTTGAGTAATTTCATTGAATCTGTTGTATTTTACTAGTATTTTCTGCAGTTGTGTATTGTTTAACCCACATAAGGTTTTTATTTACTTATGTGTAGGTACACATAGTCTCTAAAATTTTTGTCTTTTACTTTTCTGTACATTTCTCCTTTTTAGAATTCAAACTTGTCAGACCTGTGGCCCTGAAAGATCAATGCTCATTGACATTTAAATACCAACTATCTCTTAAGAATACATGCTTCATATATCCCCGTGGGCTGGAACAGTTGTCTACAAAACTCACTTCTTCAGCTCTGAGCACTCTCAACATTTTTGCCACTTGGTACCTTTGAGTTTAACTTTTATTTTTAATGCTCTGATATTTTATTCAACCTTTCTATGTATTTTGTGGGTGGAAGAAGGGGGACTTATCCCAATGTTTTTTCAACTAAATTTTAAAAAAATTTTCTCATGTAGGTTTAAAATACTTTATCAGTCATCCATTTTTTCCCACAAGAATGTATCTATATCTCATTACATGATTCCTAACCTGAGAATAGTGCTATAATATATGGTCTAGGATCCATTTTTCTCTAGGACAACATAAAGCAGGTAAAATTTTATATCCTAAGCTTAAAGAATAAGTTAACCTAAACAAGTTAGTATAATACAAAATTCTATGAGGAAAGTGTCCATTGATAAAACTTTAAGATGAGAATGATTATTTTACTATTTCTCTTTATCCAATGTTTTATTGAGCTAGAGCTTTTAGTATATAATATTGATGTTTACTTTATAGAAGTATGCTTTTTATTGGGGATCATCATTTTGATGGACAAAGAAACAATATTAATAGAGACCAAGATAAGATGGATTATTCCATTAATCAAACAAACCATGAGAATGAGTTAATTACATAGTTAAAACAATACTGGCATTCTGAATTAGTGAATATGCTAATTTATGTAGTGCAATTGATACAAAGAATTAACTGTAATTACACTTGGTAAACCTTGAAGATTAGGAAACAATCCTAAACATTTTTATTCAAATAATTGCTCAGCACCATGAGTACATCTGTCAATTACTTGTTAATTGACTGCAATAGGACTGTGTAACTTTACCATCTGTCACCAACACTCATTCCAAATACTAGTTGATCCATTAGTGTTAAATACAAATTGACCTGTTCATTCAACAGTCAAATTTTTATGTTCTTGATTCAATTATGCCACTTTTCCAATCTTTTATACTCACCACACATCTGGATTTATTTTTGCCATGGTAATAATTAGAGGACTTCCCTATAGCTCAGATGGTAAAGAATCTGCCTGCAATGCAAGAGACCTGGGTTCGATCCCTGGGTCAGGAAGATCCCCTGGAGAAGGAAATGGCAATCCACTCCAGTATTCTTGCCTGGAGAATCTCATGGACAGAGGAATCTTGCAGGCTATAGTCCATGGGGTCACAAAGAGTCGGACACAACTAAATGACTAACACACACACACATGGTAATAATTGTAATAATTGTGCCAATAAAGACCAAAATTTACATCATTCAGCAACTATCATCCTCTTCACTCTAAACATAGCTTCAAAATGGATCTTTTTTTAAGCCATATTATTTTATTTAGTAGTCAGAGTAATTTTTTTGCTTATAATTTTTAACCCAAATCAATAAAAGTATTTTTAAATACTCACATCTAATAGTTGCAAGCTTATTAGGAATGAAGCAAAAGTGTGAAAATTTTCAATGTCATTTTGGTTAAAATACCCTGAAACCAAAACAACTCTGTATTCATTCAAAGGATAAAATAAACAAAGGGATGTTCAAAGCTTCACATGTAGAGATGTTTTTATTCTTTGTCTAACATAGGAGATTTTGTACAGATTATTCCCTTTAAAGCTAGAGATAATCTTGACTATAACTTCCCTAGGGTCTCAGTAGGAAATTAGAAGCTGGCATTTCTAAAGTTATCTAAAGATAGCTATGCTATAGAATAATTTGGATGTTAACAACCCAGAGTTTACTTAAATGGCTTTAATGTTCCATCCAACACGCAAGCTAATCATCACTTACAACTAGCAGTACAAATGTGGTACCAACAGTTAGGCATTTCATTATCATGGATACCGTAGTGCACTTCACAGAGCTCCTCCTTGGGACTGAAACACTCGTTTTATCCATTGTTAGGAATGTTGGTGGTCAAGAGCTATCTGATTAGTCTTTCTCCAGGAATCAGCTTAAGCCAAAGAAAATAGGTTGGCCCAAAGTTAGCCCCCACCCCAAGGGTGGCCTGCATTAAATGGGTGATGGATACAGAACATAAAAACCTGGTTCCTTGCCTTGAACATAAAACTCTGAAGAGTCATCTCAAGAGGAGCACTTCCTGTAAGATGGTCCAAGGCCACTATTGCAATCGCATCATACCTCACCTTCTTACCCTGTTCGATATATCTTCAATCATTTTTCCTAGTTATTGCCTAAAGCAGTCCTCTGCACACAAATTTCAGAAACTCGGGGTCTATTCCTAAGGAATCCTAGTGCCATCCTATGACACTAGTGTCCCTTGACTCTTGTGATGTGTCAGTAACATCTCATGTTCTGCATGAAAAAATTTCACAGTGACTAGAAATAGCTAGAAAGAAAGAACTGAATGACTTAAGTACTACAATCTTTGAAACTTAGGAAATAACAAGCAAGCTGAGGACATTCAGAAATACATTTTTAGTTAACAGGTTCAGCAGGAAACTGTTTCAGGCACTTATAAACATTTTTCTCAAAACAGAGGATAAAATTTCTACTAAAAGACTGTAACTATAACTGGATTAACTGGAGAAGAAGACGATGCATTTTGTAGTAGCATTTCATTAACATAGTGTATGCATTTCCCCTGAATAAAACAGATGATTTGTCAGAGAAATGCTTCATTACTAAAAAAAAAAAAAAAAAAAACAGGAAAGAAATACAGTATTAATATTAGCATATTAATCAGAACATTTAAGTAAGATACCTCTAACTTAGGTATATGTCATGCACAAATATATAACAACTTGGGTTCTGGCAGTGAAGTTGGGTGAAGATAAGGAGAGTTAAGTTAAATCTAAGTTCATTCTTTGATAGTCTAGTTTTCACTATGGCTATTGAAATGCTAGATCATGTTTGTGCTTGCAGAAATGGCAAAGAAAAGTAGCAAATCCATTAGAAATTCCATTTAAAGAATCCTGAATTCTGGGACACTTTAGCATCTGCCTCTTCCACAATTTGAGAATCTCTAAGGAAGCAGCTCATTTATACCACCTAAGCATTGCTGCAGTCATAGATTATGCAACTATAATTTGTTATATAAATGAAGCCTACCACACCCAATATAAGTATACTTACAAGATGTTTCATTTATCTCAATCATTGGGAAAGCAAAAGCTCCCTGTTAATGAATTGGAAACCAACAAGTCAGCATCACATTTTTTCAAAATTTGTTTACTCAGATCACAGACTGAAAAAAAATGCATTTTTGCTTTTTCAGGAGTACAGAATAAGCTCACTAGCCATTAAAAATTGTGATTAATCATCAACAGCTGTTCATTATGTAACTCTACATGGATTAGAACATACCATCTTCAGGAACCCCATGTCTATTAATCCTGCTTAAGGTTGTAAGAATATATAGTTTGTGCTAATAAACAAATATAATCCATTGAATTAATATCCTACAACTGAAGCTTAGCTCTCTTTCATTCTTATTGGTAGTGAAGAGAAAAGCTTTATGTAAATCATGTGTATAAATTCATTCTGTAAATATAAGCAGTTACATTTTGTTTACAATAGATCTGTTCTATGTATGTGTGTAGTACTATAATAAATCTCAAATCTACCAAGAACTGAAGTGATACAAAGGTCAGTATATCACTTATAAAGGTCCATCCAGTCAAAGCTATGGTTTTCCAGTAGTCATCTATGAATGTGAGAGTTGGAATATAAAGAAAGCTGAGTGCCAAAGAGTTGATGCTTTTGACTTGTGGTGTTGGAAAAGAGTCTTGAGAGTCCCTTGGACTGCAAGGAGATCCAACCAGTCCATCCTAAAGGAAATAAGTCCTGACTATTCATTGGAAGGACTGATGCTGAAGCTGAAACTCCAATACTTGGCCCACCTGATGCAAAGAACTGGCTCACTGGAAAAGACCCTGATGCTGGGAAAGATTGAAGACAGGAGGCGAAGGGGATTACAGAGGATGAGATGGTTGGAGGGCATCACCAACTCAGTGGACATGAGTTTCAGGAAGCTCCAGAAGTTGGTGATGGACAAGGGAAGCCTGGCATTCTGCAGTCCATGGGGTCAGAAAGAGTCAGACAGGACTGAGCAACTGAACTGAACTGAATTCAAAGGCCAGTAACTTACACTTGTCATTGACTTAATTTTGTATATTAAGATAGAAGGAGCAATCAGAAGCTTATTCTTGAGTCAACAGAAGGTTCAATTAACGTCATTACCAATAATGATAACCAGGCAAGAAATTGGGAACATATAAATCTCTTTTACTAAAAAAGGAATCTAAAACCCAGACCATTGAAGATAAAGCATTAGTTTCAAACCTTGTGACTAGACAAAATTCAACATGTAAGAATGACAGCAAATTTTGTGATAATTATCAGATCAAGTGATCCCACTTATAGCCTTAATTTTTAAACTTTATTTTTTTCTTTTAGGGCATTGTCTTTGAAAGACCATGATTTGCAAGTAATTTGTTCAAGAGCAATGTATTTGAAGCCACTACTTTGTGTATAGCATTTAGTTATCATGGGGATAGTAAGAAGATTAGAACAAAATCTTGCACTCAAGGAACTTCTAGTCTGAGGATGGAAAGATAAGTGAGGGAAAAATGGCAACAAAATAAGGATAAACACTGTAATAAAAGCACAAATAGGAATAGTAGCACAGAGAAGTAGAAAATTAATTCTTCCAAGGTCAAGAGAAGGTGTGGCTAAAGCTAAGAAATGAGAAATGGAGAATAAGTGGGATTTTTCCAGACAGTCAAGATTTGGAAGAGAATTTAAGATGTAGGAGCACAGGGGGCTAAACCATGGAGGCATGAAGTGCATGACAAATTTTAGAATAAGCCTGGGGAAGGTGAGGCTGGAATGACAAGCTAAAGCCTATGTTAAAGTATAGTATCTATGCTCCTACATTATTTGCCATCTTTCAATTTTCCATGGCCTTTACATTAAAAATAGCATTCCAAAGAATGAATTAGTAATGATGGCTCTAGATCAATCTGGTCAATAAATTACAAGAAAAAAAAAAGTGTCGATCAACTTCAAAATGGCTTGATCTCTGAGCATCTCATTAAGATGTAGTGTTTCACAGAATTTCACTGAGTTGAGAATCAGGAAACCTGGATCTCTCCAGTAGACTAGATAAATCATTTCACTTCACTGTCAGCTTTTTACTCATCAGTAAAATGATGGTTGAGGTTCAGTTTTGCCTTAAGGTCTCTTGCAGCTCTGAGAGTCTGATTCCTATTGAACTGAGTTTCAACCCTAAAAGAAAATCCATTAGAGGGAAATTGTTTTTCTAAAAAGGAGAAAGGCAAGTTAAGCGAAAATACAACAGGCAAAGATTTAGAGGTCAGATGGAGAACACATTGAATATGAGCAGGAAATGCCATATTCTTTTAAAAGTCAACAATTTCTGTTAAATAACAGATCCTGCTTTTTCCAAAGGCTTCATGTAGAAAGTTTATTGAAGATAATTGACATATATTTGCTAATTTCCCTTTCATCTAATCATGAATATGTAGAGAATATATATTTATTCCAGCTATGAATTTCTATGTATCTCTAAGCTCTCTTTTTGGGGGGATTTTTAAAATTTATTTATTTTTTAAATTGGGGGCTTCCCTGGTGACTCAGCTGGTAAAGAATCTGCCTGCAATGCAGGAGACCTGGGTTCGATCCCTGGGTTGGGAAGATCCCCTAGAGAAGGGAAAGGCTACCCACTCCAGTGTTCTGGCCTGGAGAATTCCATGGACTTGTATAATCCATGAAGTGGCAAAGAGTTGGGCATGACTAAGTGACTTTCACTTATTTTTAATTGGAGGGTAATTGCTTTATAATATCGTGCTGTTTTCTGCCATGCATCTGACATGAATCAGCCATACGTATGCATATGGCCCGCTCCTCTTGAACCTCCCTCCCACCTCCCACCCCATCCCACCCCTCAAGTTTGTCACAGAGCACTGGGTTTGAGCGAGGGAAGGAGAGGGAGGGACAACTGAGAAGTAACATTGAAACATACATATAACCATATGTAAAATAGATAGCCAGTGGGGGGATTTTTATAAGTAAGATTTCTAAATGTTGGTAACACATTCTTGTAAAAGGCAACCCAGGACAGAAAAAGCATTGACTTTGAAATCAGATGCTCCTGCCTTTCCATCCTGGCTCTGTGACTTCTCAGTTGCATAGCCTTGGGCAAACACTACACCTACTTCTTATGCCTCAGTTTCTAGATAGGCAGCAAAAGGATAAAAATGTTGAACCGACTCGTGAAGTTAATTATCCGAACACCTGGAAGAAGGGTGGACTCAACACGTGCTAATGCTTTTTACTTTGTAATGATATCTACATACCTTGTTTTCCATCATGCTATATTAGACTCCACTCTAAATTATGGTAACTTTTAGAGGAGCCCTAACTTGAGTTCTTTAAAAATAATTCACGAAATTGAAATTTCAAAACACTGATAAGTTTAGAACCAAACTAAAATGATTTTTTTTCTGTCCTCCCTTTTATGACTCAAAACAGTATCATACAACATCCAGGTACTTATTACCACATTGATTTTAATTCTCTGAGGCTGAGCCATATATATATCAATCTTTTCTAGATGCAAACAGCTCTTCTATATATACAAACTAAACACTGGGCTTCCCAGGTGGCTCAGTCGTAAAGAATCTGCCTACCAATGCAGGAGACACAAGTTCAATCCCAGGGTCAGGAAGATCCCCTGGAGAAGGAAGCGGCAACCCACTCCAGTATTTTTGACTAGAAAATCCCATGGTCAGAGGAGCTTGGCAGGCTATAGTCCATGGGATTGCAAAAATGTCAGACATGACTTCACAACTAAACAATAGCAACAAACTAAACACCAGGGCTTTGGACTAAAAAGGCCCTAGCATGTTTCCATAAAAATCATAGACAGAATTGCTCTTAGATTTGATGTTGCATAAAATTGTATTCAGTAGAGTATTTAATTCATGAGCAATCAATCATAATTTGGAAGAGATTATTCTTGTTCCACATGTGGGCATGATTTTAGCCAACTCTTCTTTATTGGAATTATTGTTAAAGAGAAATATGTATGTGTAATCTTAATTTTAAAAGGTGACTATCTAAAATATCATATCCTGTATAAGAATGTCTTTTCAGTCACTTTTGAGTAACTAGTATATTCAAGGGACCCTAAGAAGAAGCACAAAAGCATAAGTCCCAGTCACTGGCCTAAGAGCTTATTGTGCAATAGGACAAATAAGACATTTACTAATGATAAGGGTGATTCAAGACAGTTTGAGAGAAAGACTATGAGTGGAAATGGTAATAAATGCTATGAAATACCAGAGGAAGGAGAGATCAGACAGTGTGATCAAAGCAATCTTGACAAATGTGACTCGGCTTGAACTTGATCTGAAACAATGAATAGGATTTTGACAGATGGTGAGGAGGTGAAGTGCCAAGCAATGCAGGTAAATAGGAGAGCAGAAGCTATGTGAAGGCCCATAAATTATGAAGGAAATTAACATCTAAAATCAAAGCAGTTGATTAATTTAAACTTTAGGAATTTTTCAACAAAGAAAACTGTTTAAAGGAATGTGGGCCAATGCCATGTATTGTGATGACTCAAACAGACTGACATATAATTTAAACTATATATTTAACACATAGAACCCATAAGATTTAAGATAGAATTTTCCATGATGCATTGGAAAATCCTATTTTTTTTCCACTTAATGGCTTAGCAGGAGGCGGTGGGAGGGGGGATGTTTTTTGATTATGGAAAGGAGCAGAAGCATTGACTCATCTAAGAAACATAAGTATTACATATTAAATTCTTTCCACACAATCTTAAATAAGAGAGTAAACAGGCAGTTGATACTCTGCCTTCCTATTCCAAAACCATATGAGCATATTGTTTTGAAACTTTCTCATCTTTCATCTTTCTTCCCTAAATTTTTCCTAACTACCACTCTTTAGACAGGTATTGCTATGGAGTACATTAATTAGAGAATGTTTGGAAGGACATGACTTCTTTCTCAACATAAAAAAAAAAAAGGTTTACAGATAAATATGCACTTCAAAGAAACTTTTAAAAAATCTTCTCTTAAATAACTGAATCTCTTTCTTTTTAACTTTATGTCAAGTTGACATCAAAAGCATACAATTATTGAATTGTTTCTCCTGTTCAGAACACTTCAGCTGGCAGTCACAAATACAGTTTGTTTGAAAGATTTATGAAGCAAATGAAAAAGATCTATTTAGGCTGATTTTCTTGTCCAAGGACAATCTGAGGGAGTCTTACCCAGGGACAATAGGCGGTGCCTACAATGTCCATCTAACCTGAGGGCAAGAAAATGAGTGTGCCCATGCCGAAATAACCCATCTGTAACCTGCTGTTTTAATTACTGGGAACTGCAGTACAAATGATACAAATAACGATGTTAGAGCTTAAGAAGGGAAAATTATCTTAATTGACCTTGGTAGAATTTCTCTGTCCTAAAATAGATGAAGTATATCAATTTTCACAGGTAGTACTCTGTTCTAATTAGAAACTTCATTTCCTGAGTAGTAAACAGTGTCAGAGTTAAAAAGCTTAAAAACAAGTTATTTGACAGACTGATATTTATAATGATACTTATATTCTTTCTGTTCATAATTTTTTAATTTCATATCTTATCAATTTTGTCTTTAGCTTATAAAAATGTATGAGTAAGCTCTAGGAGTTGGTGATGGACAGGGAAGCCTGGCATGCTGCAGTCCATGGCATCACAAAGAGTCAGATACGACTGAGCAACTGAACTAAACTGAACTGTAAAAGAAAACAGGTCACTAAAAGGAAGTCCAGAAGTGAAAGTTAGCTTCACAGACATCTTTCACATCTCTGTGGGATGTTTTTTCCACACACTCAGGCATTGCTATTCCTCAAGGAACAAAAGAGTAGAGTGGCTTCCTTGTAAAGAGTCACTGACAGGTGAGCTCAAATGTGTAAAACCTATACTTATGCACTTTCATCAACTGAAGCATATTGGGGTAAAATGGATCTTTTCCTCTGTTTCCTGTGTCAAGCATAAATAAGACTTAAGAGCCTACCGGATATATCTGTTACTCTCTGTTCAACAGGTGCTTAATCTAGTAACAAAGAACAAAACATATCACACTTTGAAAATGTGAGAGCACAAAGGTGAAACCATAGGGCTTAAATAAATTCTAGTGAAGATTTGTATTCAAATGCCATATCAGACTACCTTGGAAAAATATGAGAAACATATTTCTTTGGTATTTAAAAATTAAAACATAATAGTAAACTAATGATACTTAGATTATATTGAAACATCTTGATTTGAAATGAACCTGTTCTCAAGTTTTTAAAATTTGATCCAAGGAGTTCCATCATTTATGTGATCATTTCAGTGTCCACTTATCTCCCTGTTGTTATATGTGTGCTTAGTCGAGTCTGACTCTTTGCCACCCTGTGGACTGTAGCCTGAGAAGCTACCCTGTCCATGGAATCTTCCAGCAAGAATACTGGAGTGGGTTGCCATTTCCTTCTCCAGAGGATCTTCCCAACCCAAGGACTGAACCCACGTCTCCTGTGCCTCCTGCATTGAAGGCAAATTCTTTGCTGCTGAGCCATTGGGGAAGCCCATATTTATCTCCCTACAGCTCTTCCTTCATTGACTTATTCAGCCCAAATATACTCACCAAGTAAGGTTACATCGTGGTGAAAAGGTAAGAGCCTTGCCTTTCATAGTTTTGGAAGAATCATTAATAGATATGCAAAGAGATAACTACTATAAAGGAGATGAGTCTTTTTGTTACACTATAGCTTCTTCTAGTAAAGTCATGCCAGGCTGCAGCAATACGTGAATTGTGAATTTCCAATGTTCAAGCTGGTTTTAGAAAAGGCAGAGGAACCAGAGATCAAATTGCCAACATCCGCTGGATCATGGAAAAAGCAAGAGAGTTCCAGAAAAGCATCTATTTCTGCTCTATTGACTATGCCAAAAAGCCTTGACTGTGTGGATCACAATAAACTGTGGAAATTTCTTCAAGAGATGGGAATACCAGACCACCTGACCTGCCTCTTGAGAAACCTATATGCAGGTCAGGAAGCAACAGTTAGAACTGGACATGGAACAACAGACGGGTTCCAAATAGGAAAAGGAGTACGTCAAGGCTGTATATTGTCACCCTGCTTATTTAACTTCTATGCAGAGTACATCATGAGAAACGCTGGGCTGGAAGAAGCACAGGCTGGAATCAAGATTGCAGGGAGAAATATCAATAACCTCAGATATGCAGATGACACCACCCTTATGGCAGAAAGTGAAGAGGAACTAAAAAGCCTCTTGATGAAAGTGAAAGATGAGAGTGAAAAAGTTGGCTTAAAGCTCAGCATTCAGAAAACTAAGATCATGGCCTCTGGTCTCATCACTTCATGGCAAATAGATGGGAAAACAGTGAAAACAGTGTTAGACTTTATTTTTTGGGGCTCTAAAATCACTGCAGATGGTGATTGCAGCCATGAAATTAAAAGACGCTTACTCCTTGGAAGGAAAGTTATGACCAACCTAGATAGCATATTCAAAAGCAGAGACATTACTTTGCCAACAAAGGTCCATCTAGTCAAGGCTATGGTTTTTCCAGTAGTCATGTATGGATGTGAGAGTTGGACTGTGAAGAAAGCTGAACACTGAAGAACTGATGCTTTTGAACTGTGGTGTTGGAGAAGACTCTTGAGAGTCCTTTGGACTACAAGGAGATCCAACCAGTCCATCTGAAGGAGATCAGTCCTGGGTGTTCTTTGGAAGAAATGATGCTAAAGCTGAAACTCCAATACTTTGGCCACCTCATGTGAAGATCTGACTCATTGGAAAAGACCCTGATGCTGGGAGGGATTGGGGGCAGGAGGAGAAGGGGACGACAGAGGATGAGATGGCTGGATGGCATCACTGACTTGATGGACATGAGTCTCAGTGAACTCAGGGAGTTGGTGATGGACAGGGAGGCCTAGCGTGCTGCAATACATGGGGTCGCAAATAGTCGGACATGAGTGAGTGACTGAACTGAACTGAACCAATGTCTATGAACATAATAAACTTGAATTGTGTAAGTCCCTTTGGGGCAGTACTGTTATGATCATAAATATAATTAAAGTCAGGTGGTTGGGGGCCACAACATAAAAAGAAAAACAACTTGTAAGGGCTTTCAGATCTTTTAAGTGCTTTCAAAACTCACTTTGTGAGTTTATGCTTTAAATTTTGTTTGGACACTGATTAGAGGGCCTGTATTCATTTGTATATAGTTAATTCACATTACAAGCAAGAATTAAGAATATTTTTGCCTTAGCCCTTTCTTTACCCTCAAAATAATCAGGTATATATTTCTTGATTGATTTAATGTGTGGAAGCAAAATGTTAGCCTGTATTACAGATTCAGGCATATTTCTCCCTCCACTTTCATCACTCCCTAACATGTTATTCTTTTCTGTCTTCTCATTGCTTTGCTTGTGTTTGCTCTCTCACGAAGCACTGCTCCTCTTCCCTCTGCCTTTGGCCACTTGACTGCCATTAGCTTTTCACCTAGTTGTGGTATCTGCTTTCTGTTGAAATCTTTTGATTCCTACCTAGTTAGGTGGTTCCTTTGGTTCCCAATGCCCTTCTGATTATCTTTTAAAGGGGCATTTTTAAAGTTAAATTGTAATTCGTTGACTATTTTCCTGAACTAAGCTGTAAATTTCTTGAGAACAGGATCATGTATGGTTGTAATTTTTGTCTATGCCATCACTAGTAAAATGGCAGGCATGTAACAGGCTCTCAATAAATATTGAATTAAATAAAAATCACCATAAGAATTACAAAGTGCCAATGAAATTACACAACTGTTACTCAAATTACTATGCATATTACAGGATTTATTAGTTTATCTAAAGTCATTTTCTTTTAAAATCCAAACAGGAAGCTGTTTTTTTTAGCTGATACAAAAATCTTTGCCTAGCTTAGCTTTCCAATGGTTTAGTATGTCAGAGAAATTAACTCGCATTGTTGCTGAACCTTTAAATTGAAAAGCAAAATTAGGATATTTTACATATTTATAATGTATAAGATGTTCATAAACATATATAAATAATAGTGGGTTTTCACTTTTATGTAATACTGACAATCATTTAATATTGCTTTTATTATTGCAATTAGCATCAGAAGTTTCCAAAAATAGGAACTGAGATGATTAGGCAATAAATCAAACTAAAATAAAAATAATACATTATAAAAATTGTTCTGTATTTGAGAGTTTGGTGATTAGTTTTTGTTTTCTTAGCCTTGAGAGCAATGTTTAGACTTAAAGCTAAAGAGAACTAATAATTACTTAAATTCTTCAATAAATTACTTGCAAAGGAACTGTCAGCTTCATTATTAGAGAATTTTCCTTCTCAGTTGGTGGAGAGGCAGCTATTACAGGTCCTTTGAAGACCTCTGGTGGTAAAAAGGAAGCATTGTTCACCTCCTGCTTCATGATTCATGAACGTAAATTTCCCTTGGTGCCCCTTTCTGATACTTAAATTCTCTTTTGCACAGGTATAATTCAAAAACCACCAAAGTTTGCCAAGGAATGTACTTTGTTCTATTACTTGAATCTTAACTTTTTCAACTGTATAATGAGTAAACAAAAACACTAAGAACAGCAAAAACCAAAACAATTAATCACAGTGAAGACAGCCTATCAACTGAGACAGCTTCAAGCTTGAAAATCTAGCAGAAAAAGGAAAGGCAAATTTCTTCTTCAGTGTTTGGTGAGTACAGAAACTGGACTGAAAGTGAAGGCAGTTTTCCAGTTCAATATAACAATGCTCTGCCAAACATGAAAAGGACCATTTACAACGTGGAGTTTTTAAACTCCAGCTGAATAACCATGCGTCAAGCAAGCTATTGAAGGGAGCTTTACATGGACACATGACTTCTGGAGGTCTTCTTGTTTCAATATTTGAGAATTTTCCATCTATAATTCAACCACCTTCACAAACAAATTCAAATTTATAGCTTGTCATTGATATGTATCATACATGATTATAAACTTTGTTTGCATGTAAACTTAGGCAAAGGGCTTCTCAGTGGTAAAGAATCTGCCTGCAAATGCAGGGGACGTGAGTTTGATCCATGGGTTGGGAAGATCCCCTGGAGATGGAAATGGCAACCCACTGCTGTATTCTTGCCTAGAAAATTCCATGGACAGAGGAGCCTGGTGGGCTACAGTCTGTGGGGTTGCAAAAGAATCATACACAACCTAGTGACTAAACAACAGCAAATTTAGGCAAATTCTCACCTCAGTCTGGGACTCAGCTGTTTCCTTTGCAAAAATGAAGGGATGTCTCCTTTGCAACCATGAAAATGGTTGACTAAAATTCAGAGCATCAGACATTGAGTGCAATGCCATACCCATTGGGCTTGAAATGGGCCTAGTTTTCAGTTACATCTCTAACATAATTATTTGGTCATACAAATTAAACTCCCTGAGGTTCAAATATGTTGTCTGTGATTTGGGACCCATATCCCAAAACCTCCTGAGTGCTTTAATTCCTTCTACAATATCACCTTCAAATATGGAAAATTAGTGATTGCTATCAAATTATTTTCAATATATCACTGAAATCTGTCTTCCTGAAATTTTTATCCATTAACATAGATAACTTTTAGAAGACAAGTGTCTTCTTCTTTGTTTCACTTCTTTAAATGCTTAAGAAGTTGTTCCTCCTAGTTAGCTATTAATAAAAATTCCTCGGGTTCTCATTTGATATAATTTCAAGTTTTCTTACTGTTCTTATAAACTTTCTATAAGCTGTCTCCAGTAGGCTGATATAAATTTAAAATAGAGCACAGAGCAAGAAAAAAGATTACTACAGTTAGTGAAAGGCCATGAGCTTTCTTCTCTGATAGATTCAAAACTTCATCCACTGGGAATGATCCAGCCAAAATGAGAAGAAAAAGGAATAGAAATAAATAACCTTTCAAAATTCATTTCAGTCTCACATTACAACTGCATAAATCTCCCATGTAGGGGCCCCATTTTCAAAGGAACAACTTGGGTCATACATTCAAAATGAATTTTCAGGTTTGCCTCACACATTGTCAGTAGCATGGGAAACTTCTTGTAAAATCACTTTTATAGAAAACTAAATTTCCTAAGGTTTTACTGATTTACTAGTTTCCAGTGAATGAAATAAAAAGATTATGTTTGCTATCTCTGCCTACAGTGTTTCCCTTATATTGCAACATTTTACTATAGATATCTATGTTTAATTTGTGTTTTTTTTCTTTATTTCACTATTATTTACATAGAAATCCTCTGTCAAGCTAAATCTTACATTGTAGCTTCATAATAATAATTTGATAATACAGATATCATTAGTGAATGAAAAATTACAGAACACAGGTGAAAGTAGGATTATAAAATGAGATTATAGAGAAAAGCTGTCATAGTCCAGAAAAGGCCTCTGGTTACTTCCAACAGAGAATACTTAGGCCTTCTGGGAAAGATTTCCTGTCCATATGCTGTTTCCAAAAAATAACTGTTTGGTGCCACATTAATAAGGAATAAAAAATAGGCTTCTGAAAGGACTAATAAAAAATTCAATAAATGTAAACTTTAAAAACCTTCATCTGGGGTAAGAACAATATAACCAACATTATGATTAAGATTCTGTCTTTTGCTTCACTACAGGGAAGACAAGAGATACAGAAAACAGCTTGTATTGAAAACCCAGTTTCAGAAAAGTAAACTTTCTGCATTTCAGTCCCCTTATTTGTCATAAACACCTTACCTTGAGGAGTTTCTGTGAGGGTTAAAATAGGCTACAAATGATAAATCTTAGAATATGCATGGCTCAATTTCATATATGAGAAATAAATATTATTTAATTTAGACCAAATAATTATAAGACCAGACAGATTTTTTTTAAGTAGAAGAAATAGAAGAGTTAAAAAATTGTTATTATTTAACTACATATATCCCCTCAAGATTGCCATTTTATTGTACAGAAATTACCTTTCCCACAAGTGAAATGATTCAGAAATGAATACAGAAATTTAACAATTATTATATATAGATATCAATGTTGAAAATATGTTGTTTCAAAATTTAAGGGTCTTAATAAAAACTGCTTCTGTTAATATGTCCTACCCCAGAAAAGGGCGGAGAGGAGGGTTCTTCTCTGATAGCTTAGATGGTAAAGAATCCGCCTGCAAGGTGGGAGACCTTGGTTTGATCCCTGGGTTGGGAAGATCCTCTGGAGAAGGGAACAGCTACCCACTCCAGTATTCTGGCTTGGAGAATTCCATGGACAGAGGAGCCTGGCAGGCTACAGTCCCTAGGGTCGCAAAGAGTTGGACACGATTGAGTGATTTTCATTTCCTACCAAAAAAAAATACTTGACTAAGCTGTACATATAGCTGTACATAAATATAAAGATTACACTTTGAAGACTAATACGAGCATTAGAGTCAAATTTTATTTATGGTTTCAGCTCTCAGCATCATGATTTGCCTGATTATATCTAATAAAAAAAATTCACATTGTATAATAGGTGCTAAAATTGTTTGCTGTAACACTATAGATTGAAATTTATTAGACTATGTTTTAGAAATATACATGTGTCATTCACTAGGCCTAAAATGGTAAGATTCTTCAGTAGAATGCTATCATTAGCACCCTTTAATCCAAATAATCATGTTATCCATATGAGTACCTATTTGGGGAGGAAGTTATTATAATTTTCTCAGTACTCAAAATTGTCTCTATTAAAGTAATTAGACATGGATATTTCTAATACATGAATAAAACCAAAATAAACAAGATGCTATTTGAAAAAAAAAAAAAATAAAAAGCAAGATTTAAAGAAATGTAACATTTTAAATAGAAAAAAATCACCCTTTAACTAATTCTGAAATACCCTTTAAAAAAACATACTAGAAAAATCTCATAGAGTTGGCAAAATAACTATAATCTTAATTTTCAAATGAGAAAATGGAAGTTCAGAGAAGTTGGGTGTATAATCACAGATCACATTCTTAACAAGGGGCAGGGCTGGAACTTGCACCCAGGTCTTCAGGTTTCAAAATCATAAGATTATACTTCAGAGAAAAATTCATAGTAGGCTACTATTCAGTTCAGTTCAGTAGCTCACTCATGACTGACTCTTTGTGACCCCATGAATTGCAGCACGCCAGGCCTCCCTGTCCATCACCAACTCCTGAAGTTCACTCAGTCTCACGTCCATCAAGTCAGTGATGCCATCCAGCCATCTCATCCTCTGTCGTCCCCTTCTCCTCCTGCCCCCAATCCCTCCAAGCATCAGAGTCTTTTCCAAAGAGTCAACTCTTCTCATGAGATGGCCAAAGTACTGGGGTTTCAGCTTTAGCATCATTCCTTCCAAAGAAATCCAAAGGGCTGATGTCCTTCAGAATGGACTGGTTGGATCTCCTTGCAGTCCAAGGGACTCTCAAGAGTCTTCTCCAACACCACAGTTCAAAAGCATCAATTCTTCGGCGCTAAGCCATCTTCACAGTCCAACTTCTCACATCCATACATGACCACAGGAAAAACCATAGCCTTGACTAGACGGACCTTTGTTGGCAAAGTAATGTCTCTGCTTTTGAATATGCTATCTAGGTTGGTCATAACTTTCCTTCCAAGGAGTAAGCATCTTTTAATTTCATGGCTGCAGTCACCATCTGCAGTGATTTTGGAGCCCCCCATAATAAAGTCTGACACTGTTTCCCAATCTATTTCCCATGAAGTGATGGGACTGGATGCCATGATCTTCATTTTCTGAATGTTGAGCTTTAAGCCAACTTTTTCACTCTCATCTTTCACTTTCATCAAGAGGCTTTTTAGTTCCTCTTCACTTTCTGCCATAAGGGGGTGTCATCTGCATATCTGAGGTTATTGATATTTCTCCTGGAAATATTGATTCCAGCTTGTGTTTCTTCCAGTCCAGCGTTTCTCAAGATGTACTCTGCATGGAAGTTAAATAAGCAGGGTGACAATATGCAGCCTTGATGTACTCCTTTTCCTATTTGGAACTAGTCTGTTGTTCCATGTCCAGTTCTAACTGTTGCTTCCTGACCTGCATATAGGTTTCTCAAGAGGCAGGTCAGGTGGTCTGGTATTCCCATCTCTTGAAGAATTTCCCACAGTTGATTGTGATCCACACAGTCAAAGGCTTTGGCATAGTCAATAAAGCAGAAATAGATGTTTTTCTGGAACTCTCTCGCTTTTTCCATGATCCCGTGGATGTTGGCAATTTGATCTCTGGTTCTTCTGCCTTTTCTAAAACCAGCTTGAACATCTGGAAGTTCACGGTTCACATATTGCTGAAGCCTGGCTTGGAGAATTTTGAGCATTACTTTACTAGCATGTGAGATGAGTGCAATTGTGCGGTAGTCTGAGCATTCTTTGGCATTGCCTTTCTTTGGGATCGGAATGAAAACTGACGTTTTCCAGTCCTGTGGCCACTGCTGAGTTTTCCAAATTGGCTGGCATATTGAGTGCAGCACTTTCACAGCATCATCTTTCAGGATTTGAAATAGCTCAACTGGAATTCCATCACATCCACTAGCTTTGTTCGTAGTGATAGACATGTTGAAAACAAAGCACAGGTCTCAGAATCCTTGTTACTGCGTAGTCTCCATATGTCTTGTTGAAATAATTTAGTAAGCTTCATGGCTTCCAACAACCTCATAACAGGTTAAACATTTGCAGCCCTTTTTGTCCTCTTTTCAATATTTAGCTTCATACTGAAGAGAAAGCACCCAAGATAATTTCCATGGTCATGGAGATAGTCTACATCTGCATTATCCAAATAGTAGCCAATACTCACCATGGGATTATTGAGAACTTGAAATGTGGCTAATATGACTGAGATACTGAATTTTTTGTTTTATTTGATTTTAACTGATTTTAATTTAAAATGCCACTTGTGGTTGATGGCTACCATATTGTAAAATGCAGGTATAGATAATATAGTGTTGTAGCTCTATGTTTTGAGATCTGTTTCTTCTAAAGTATAACAATGAAAGATACCAATTTTTTTAAAAAGAAAATTGAAAGAAACAGTTGAGATCTGAAACAAGACAACCATCTCTGCAGCATAGATATGGAGTCAAAACACAACCATAAGCCAGCGAAGTGAGAGTCTGTGAGAAGTCAGGGCCAGCTGGGAATTCCCAACTCAGGAAGTATGAAAAACTTGAAGTGATCCACTTTGGCTTAGGCAATTAAGTAAGCTTCATCCTACTCAAGATTTAGCCAGTTGTCTCAATCTGTGACCAAGCTTTGCCCGAGGTTAAAGCTTAGCTTGGAGAAGGCAATGCCACCCCGCTCCAGTACTCTTGCCTGGAAAATCCCATGGACAGAGGAGCCTGGTAGGCTACAGTCCATGGGGTTGCGAAGAGTCGGACACGACTGAGCAACTTCACTTTCACTTTTCATTTTCATGCATTGGAGATGGAAACGGCAACCCACTCCAGTGTTCTTGCCTGGAGAATCCCAGGGATGGGGGAGCCTGGTGGGCTGCCGTCTATGGGGTCGCACAGAGTCGGACACAACTGAAGCAACTTAGCAGTAGCAGCAAAGCTTATTTTAAGCAAGGAAAATCGAAGCAAGCAGCCTAGAGGTCAGGTTATGGGCTATATTATCATCTAGCTTAGTGACTAGACATTCCAGTTCTCTTGAATCTCTGAGGAACAGAGGCCTTATGTCACAAATACAAGACTAGTTCAGGTTGGAGAGTTTGGTGAGTTTGGATGGGAAAAAAATTGCAGCACTGTCATTAAGAAGGGGTAAAAGCAGTTCCAGAAAAACATCTATTTCTATTTTATTGACTATGCCAAAGCCTTTGACTGTGTGGATCACAATCAACTGTGGAAAATTCTTCAAGAGATGGGAATACCAGACCACCTGACCTGCCTCTTGAGAAACCTGTATGCAGGTCAGGAAGCAACAGTTAGAACTGGACATGGAACAACAGACTGGTTCCAAATAGGAAAAGGAGTACATCAAGGCTGCATATTGTCACCCTGCTTATTTAACTTCCATGCAGAGTACATCATGAGAAACGCTGGGCTGGAAGAAGCACAAGCTGGAATCAATATTTCCAGGAGAAATATCAATAACCTCAGATATGCAGATGACACCCCTCTTATGGCAGAAAGTGAAGAGGAACTAAAAAGCCTCTTGATGAAAGTGAAAGTGGAGAGTGAAAAAGTTGGCTTAAAGCTCAACATTCAGAAAATGAAGATCATGGCATCTGGTCCCATCACTTCATGGGAAATAGATGGGGAAAGAGTGGAAACAGTGTTAGACTTTATTTTGGGGGGCTCAAAAATCACTGCAGATGGTGACTGCAGCCATGAAATTAGAAGACGCTTACTCCTTGGAAGGAAAGTTATGTCCAACCTAGATAGCATATTCAAAAGCAGAGATGTTACTTTGCCAACAAAGGTCCATCTAGTCAAGGCTATGGTTTTTCCAGTAGTCATGTATGGATGTAAGAGTTGGACTGTGAAGAAAGCTGAGCGCCGAAGAATTGATGCTTTTGAACTGTGGTGTTGGAGAAGACTCTTGAGAGTCCCTCGGACTGCAAGGAGATCCAACCAGTCCATCCTAAAGGAGATCAGTCCTGGGTGTTCACTGGAAGGACTGATGCTAAAGCTGAAACTCCAGTACTTTGGCCACCTCACGCGAAGAGTTGACTCATTGGAAAAGACTCTGATGCTGGGAGGGATTGGGGGCAGGAGGAGAAGGGGACAAAAGATGGCATCACTGACTCGATGGATGTGTGTTTGAGTGAACTCCGGGAGTTGGTGATGGACAGGGAGGCCTGGCGTGCTGCAATTCATGGGGTCACAAAGGGTTGCACATGACTGAGCGACTGAATTGAATTGAACTGAAAAGCAGGTGAGGTAGAATAAAATCTTTCACTCGATATAAGTCTGTGAATAATGAATAGGCGATAGTCTACAACCTTAAAAACATAGCTGATAGCATTTACTCTAGATAAAATGAAAACAAGACAATCTGAAAATACTTTTTAAAATACTAATACTTATGTTTAACATCTTTACCAAGCACAAGGAAGAGATAGTACTCATTAAAACAATCAAGAAATTATGAAACCAACATGAGGAAATTATGCAAGAATGGGTAAGTTTAAAGAACAAAACAGAAATTCTAAGAAATGCTAAAATAAATTCATTGAAACTGGAAACTTAAAATAAGGTCAACATCAGTTTGAAGTATTATAAAGAGAAAATTGGTAAATTTAAAGATGATATAGAAAAATTCATTCAAAATGTAGACTACAAAGATAACAAAATAGAAAATTTTAAAGCCAGGTTAAAGATTATTGCTTGGAAGAGTCCAGCGTACACATAATAGTAATTCCAGAAAATAAAGAACAAAGTAAAAACATAAAATGCGTAAGTTAAAAAAAAATCAGTAAACACAAAGTCTAGCTTTGATGCTTGCTCTAATATATTCCTTAAAAATGATGTGGGAAGTCTCACAGTAAAGATTGACAAACAATCTCCAAGAGTATAATAATCAATCAACAGTGGTAACTAACTGAATAAAAATGGAATTATAAGCAAAAATTATTAATAAAAGGAATTCATATAATGAAATAATAAAAGAACATAGGAAAAAATAATAATCACTTACATATAAGCATATAATCATGTTGTCTTAAAATATGTAAATTATGGAAACAAGATATTGATAAAAATTCACAAATATTGATATAATTGGAGATTTAAATCTATTTCTTTCATATGTAGCTAGATTGAGTCAATTACTCATAACAAAGAGGATTTAAGGAACACAATATACTAAATAATAAAGATATTAATCGAGAATCCTATATCCAATAAATAATAATCTTTTCAAGCTTGTCTGAAACATTTTCAATATTTAGCTGTATTATTAAAAAATGACTTGTATTTACTTATAAATTACCAAAAGAAAAACTCTAGCTTGGTCTTTTCTTTGCTCAACCTATAAATAAAACAAAAACTCTTCAGACAAATAATACTGCTCTTCTCTGCAGATACTGGCTTTTTTTTTTCTCCAAAAGGAAATACTAACTTTTGAACACTAAGAGGAAACTACTTCTATTTTGAAGATGTATAAAGGGAAGAAAGAATAGCTTGCAGGGTAAAATTCTTATTACAAACTAGGTGCTGTTCTAATAAAATCTATAGTCCAAAGTCTCCATAACATTTCATTGATAGTCTCATTTCTGTTCTAGAAAATAAAGGACGAAGGTAAATTCTAATGGTGAGAAACATCCAGCCCCTTTTAGCTATCTAAAAACTAGTCCCAGTTCCCCTCAAGCATGCTTAGATTCTTCCTCATAATCAGTATTTGAATATGTTGCCAAAATAACCAAGAGTTTTCATTATCATCCAAACCTGTGTTAGCAATTGCCAATGTCAGTATTCTTTAAGACACGACTCATTGCGATGAAAGTTACCATGGCCTTGATTCTGATAGGCTGGTGCTTGGTTGGTTGGCAGATCTTTTCACCAAAACAACCCATGTTGGGAACATAATTTGTCTACAGTTATACATAAGACTGATACAAAAATAAAATTTTAGTGCAAGTTTTTCCCCTTCCACAATTCATTCTTATATAAGCAAAAGATGCATTAACTGCACTTAATTTATTAATAATCCCTCTATAATGTTTATTTCTGTTTGCAGATATAATCACATGTCGAAATTGGCTGATGCTGTATTGATACAGAAGAATTTATCTAAAGCTTGCTAACTTTCTAATTTATTTTTTAATTACTTGTGTACAGAGGGATACATACATAACCTGTATTGTGGTTTGTTTGTTGTTGTTTGTTGTTCTGGTCATGAAATCATGTCTGACTCTTTTGCAACCGCCATGGACAATAGCCCACCAGACTCTCCTGTCCCTGGATTTTCCCAGGCAAGAATACTGGAGCAGGTTGCCATTCCTTTCTCTAGTGGATCTTCCCAACCACCATATCAAACCCACATCTCCTGCTTGGCAAGTGAGTTCTTTACCACTGACCCGACCAGGGAAGTCTGGCTTGCTTATGACATTTATATTAAAATATTTTGCTAAGTCAGTGTGCACACTTTTATATCAAATTAGATTTTCATTTTAATCAAATTGAGGACCCAATCAATTTAAAATCTGCTAAAAATTCTAAATAAGCATCAGAACGTTATGCAATTATAGCACAATTTGCATAACAATATTGGGCAATAAATACATTGATAAGTATATATTTCTCTAAGGTTTTCCTTCTAGACTTGGATTTGCCTTGCTCTATTTCCCCATGTGCAGGAGTCTTCTGGCTACACTGCAGTTCCAGTGAGTTGTCTCCCTCTGCTGCTGCTACTGCTGCTGCTGCTAAGTCACTTCAGTCGTGTCTGATTCTGTGTGACCCCATAGATAGCAGCCCACCAGGCTCCCCCGTCCCTGGGATTCTCCAGGCAAGAACACCGGAGTGGGTTGCCATTGCCCTCTCCAGTGCATGAAAGTGAAAAGTGAAAGTGAAGTCACTCAGTCATGTCCGACTCTTCGCAACCCCATGGACTGCAGCCCACCAGGCTCCTCTGCCCATGGGATTTTCCAGGCAAGAGTACTGGAGTGGGGTGCCATTGCCTTCTCCTGTCTCCCTCTACTTACTCTTAAATTCCTGTGCCTTGTAGCATGTCAAAACCAATAATCTGTCATGTGTGGCATCTTTAGACCTTGACGAGCACTCAGTACTGCTGCCTGAATTGCCTGCTGTATTTACTCAGGAGGCCTGTCCTCCTCTACAACCTGCATGTCACCTACCCCTCGCTGGCTTCTGTTAAAATCTGTCCTGGATCATTGTTCAGCTGCTGTGGTAGTGCTGTCTACTTGCCAGACCTAAGCAAACCCAATAACCCCTGAGACCCAGTTCTGACAAATGTCCAGAAGTTATTCAATCTGCATTACCAGGGAAAACAGCAAAGGAGATACTTTTTATTCTTAGTGTCTTTTTAAAAAACTGGTTTTTATTTTCAGAAATGTCTCCTGTATTCTCCCCCTCTGCCCAGAAGCAGTGTTCAATAAAGAATAAGAAGAGAATGAGGCTGGAAAGGAGAAGGAATAGGGGATGGAAGAGAAAGAAGAGAAACAAGAGAAGAAATGAAAAGGAAGAGTTACATTAAAGACTGTTATTAGAAGTAAACTCAGAGAATTTTCTCTGAAAAAGATGTTAGAAGTCAACTTGGAATTGAAACTTGCCTTTTGCATATTTAGTGAATGATCCTGCTCTACTTGAGGAAGCAAACGGGAAATGAGATGTCATAATTTTCCCCAAGCAGCTCAGGGAGCTTGCATTGTTTACTTGTGATTTATTGATGAAAGGATCAATAGCACGTTCTCTGTTTCAAGCTATTATTTCAACAAATAACAGTGTAACCTTGCTTGCATTCAGTGCCCCAGACACAAAAGGAAATGCAGTTCATCAGTCATTGACATCCTGTCCAGGACTGGTCATTTTGTGGACAGATTACAGAGCCAGTGAGGGAATGAATTGGTTTCCACTATGCTTTTTGCTGGAGTTTACTCCTCAAATGACAATATTCAGTCTCATACATTTAGCAAAAATATAATCACATACACTTTTAAGTTAGGAAATTTATTGTTTTATGTAATTTTTGCCATTTAGTTAAAGTTACATTGCTTTATACATAATTTTCCAGATAATGATTTTTTAAATTGGGTATTGATGAATGGACTTCCCAGGAAGCACCAGTGCTAAAGAACCCCCTGCCAATGCTAGAAATGTAAGGGACACAGTTTCCACCCATGAGTTGGGAAGATCTCCTGGAGGAGGGCATGGCAACCCACTCCAGTATTCTTGCCTGGAAAATCCCATGGAGAAAGGAGTGAGATACAGTCAATGGGGTTGCAAAGAGTTGGACATGACTGGAGCAACTGAGCATGCAGGAATTAATAAATATTGTAATCTTAGTACCCTGACCAGGGATAGAACCCAGGCCCATGGCAGTGAATGTGTGGAGTCCTAATCATGGACCTCAAGAGAATTCCCAATAAATGTCCACTTTAGGCAATGGCACCCCACTCCAGTGCTCTTGCCTGGAAAATCCCATGGACAGGGGAGCCTGGTAGGCTGCAGTCCATGGGGCCGCTAAGAGTCGGACACGACTGAGCAACTTCACTCACTTTTAAAAGTACTAAATCAGTAATATCTAATTTAACTTCTCTAAACCATAGAGCTCTACCTTCAGCTATAAGAATTGTTGTCAATTTCCATTACCATCTCTGGAAAATGCCACTGAGCTTCATCTGAGAAAAATTTGTTTACAAATTTATTGATAGGGTTTATTTTCCTAAGAATACATTGAATCATGGAGAAATGCAACACGTCAATGATAGAAATACAAAGCTGTATAAAAATCAATGAAAGACTAGAGGTTCTTTAACTGTGTATCCATAGAGAAATCATGGAATGAATTATGGGATATAAAACCAATGATATATTCTGCAGATGTTCAAAACTGTATCTCTGAGAAATTTATAATAATATAGAGAAATATGATGTGTACTGGTAAAAAGAAAACTAAATAAAATTTGATATTGCCTATATACAACTATGAAAATCCCTAATGAGGTGGATGAAACTGGAGCCTATTATACAGAGTGAAGTAAGCCAGAAAGAAAAACACCAATACAGTATACTAACGCATATATATGGAATTTAGAAAGATGCTAACAATAACCCTGTGTACGAGACAGCAAAAGAGACACTGATGTATAGAACAGTCTTATGGACTCTGTTGCAGAGGGAGAGGGTGGGAAGATTTGGGAGAATGACATTGAAGCATGTATAATATCATGTATGAAACGAGTTGCCAGTCCAGGTTCGATGCACAATACTGGATGCTTGGGGCTAGTGCACTGGGACGACCCAGAGGGATGGTATGGGGAGGGAGGAGGGTTCAGGATGGGGAACACATGTATACCCTGTGGCGGATTCATTTTGATATTTGGCAAAACTCATACAATTTGTAAAGTTTAAAAATAAAATAAAATTAAAAAAAAAAAAAAGAAAAGAAAATCCCTAAAGGTGAACCTAGATAAAACTTTAGAAGAAAATATGCTAAAGGTTAAAAGAACTACTTTGAATAATAACATTTAAAGTGGGATTTTTTCTCTTATTTCTCCTTTTTGTATTTTCTAAATTTTCTCTAATAAGAAAGGACATTTTTCAAATGTGTACTCAGTCACTCAGTCATGTCCAACTCTTTGCAATCCCACAAACTCTAACCTGCCTGGCTCCTCTGTTCATGGGTTTTTCCAAGCAAGAATACTGGAATGGGTTGCCATTTCCTTCTCCAGGGGATCTTCCAGACCCAGGCATTGAACTCCTGTCTCCTGGATCTCCTGCACCAGCAGTGGGACTCTTTACCACTGTGCCACCTGGGAAGCCCCATTAAATCCCCATTGAAATGAGAATCTAGTTTTTTTTCTTCTTTCTTTCAGCTGGATCTCCCAGAAGAGCTTTACTGCTTTATAATAGTGACATTTTCTGATCTGAGAAAGAACCTCACAAAATAGGGAAGCAAATTTAAAAATCAAAGTTCATTTGTTTGAAAGTAACCTATGATTTTGAATTTTTCACCAGTAATTTAAGCTAACATAATAAAAAGTAAAACTTGGAAGTCCTGTCATTTTGTATTTAAATGCAACATAGTGAATTGCAATGTGCAGCCTGGAAAATCCCATGGATGGAGGAGCCTGGTGGGCTGCAGTCCATGAAGTCATTAAGAGTCAGACACGACTGAATGACTTCACTTTGACTTTTCACTTTCATGCATTGGAGAAGGAAATGGCAACCCACTCCAGTGTTCTTGCCTGGAGAATCCCAGGGATGGGGGAGCCTGGTGGGCTGCCGTCTATGGGGTTGCACAGAGTCGGACACGACTGAAGTGACTTTGCAGCAGCATGAATTGTTACTTTGAAAGTCATTTTTTTCCCAAAGTGACAAACTACCAAATTTGAAAGAATTTCAAGAAGAAATGTTTGTGAAAAAAGTAATTTTCAATATTGCCAGATAGAAATATAACAGGTTTAGCTAAGCAAGGACTAAACAAGGGATCATTTATATATTTAATGGATCACATAGGGAATAAGTATTATAGAACTGTGCTTAGCTGTATTTGTTAAATTTCACTTATACTAAAAAATAAAAACATTAAATAGATAGTTATTGCTTTCTAAAATTTATCCTTTCTTTAATAATCACTGAGAGATTACCCTTTAAATTATGTCTTTTGGTCTTCTTCTGGTAGATCATTTGATCCCTAATATCACATGAGCTCTTAATTTAAACAGCTCAGAAATAATATAGTATAATTTCCTACTATTTTTAATCTATTTTAGCCATTTCTGATATTCATGACCATAACTTACAAGTTTTAAAAAAGCAATATCAATAGTAAAACAACTGACAGACCATATACCAATTCTAAACAGGATACAAAGATTTTCTGGGATAACAAAGATTAGAGTGAATTTTCCAAATAGTTGACTCAGTTAATGGCCTATTCCAAAGTCCTAGACAAATTCAGTACAAATCAGGGTTATTTCATATGACAAAGCTAGAGAAGCATTTCAGAATAAAGCATATTTCCCATGAACTGAATGTGGCACATCTTGGCCAATTTTGTGATGTGTGTGTGCATTCGTGTCGTGGCAGTCATGTCTGAATCTTTTCAACTCTATGGACTGTAGCCCCTCAGGCTCCTCTGTCCTTTGAGTTCCCCAGGCAAGAATACTGGAGTGGGTTGCCATGCCTTCCTTCTAGTGACCTTTCATGACCCAGGGATGGAACCCACATCTCTTCTCTCTCCTGCATTGGCAGGCGGGTTCTTTACCACTAACACCACCTGGGAAGCACCCTATTCTGTGATAAAGATTACCAAAAAAGGAGGAATTATATCTTATTTTTATTTGAAAACCTAGAGTTTTTAAGTATTAATCTATATTTGTTTGATTTATTTAAAGACATAGGCCTAGGATAAGGGGTATGCTATAAAATACTTAGTATGTGGCCTATTACAATTTATCTATTGATATTCTTTATGACATCTGAAAACAAAATATTATTTATCACAACTATGTCTGGGGATAATACTAATTTGTATGTACTTTCATTTCTTATAATGACCTAAAGTCTCATTTTCTTTCCTCTCCTCGATGTCCTAAATTTTCTGGTCAAATGCAGTCTCAGAAATATATACATACTTAGTCAGAAAAACACCAATTCACTCCAAAGGAAAACACTGTTTTATGTGTGTGTGTGTGTTGGGATATGAGTCAGGGTGGGGGAGCAGAAAGGAACATTGGAGAGAAAGCTAGGTATCTGATAGATTTAAACTATAAGAAATGTGGGCTTCCCAGGTAGCACTAACGGTGAAGAACCTGCGTGCTAGTGCAGGAGACATAAGGGACGCAGGTTCAATCCCTGGGTTGTCAGAAGATTCCTGAAGCAAGGACTGGCAACCCACTCCACTGTTCTTGCCTGGCCGAGGAACCTGGCAGTATAGTCCTTAGGATCGCAAAGAGTTAGACATGACTGAAGCAGCTTAGCACAGCACAGCAGATGGATTCCTCAACTTCCCTTGTCTGAGTAACTCAGACTGTTACTCAGTCTTTCCTGATTCACTCTGAGTAACTCACACTGTTAATACTTCCCTTATCTGAGTAACTAAGACTGTTCTGAGTAACAGGGGTTCCTTAAGAACTTCCTAAAAGATTTCCATACTGATTGTGAAGAAATATATTTTGGGCTCCAAAATCACTGCAGATGGTGACCGCAGCCATGAAATTAAAAGATGCTTACTCCTTGGAAGGAAAGTTATTACCAACCTAGACAGCATATTAAAAAGCAACATTACTTTGCCAACAAAGGTCCTTCTAGTCAAGGCTATGGTTTTTCCAGTAGTCACGTATGGTTGTGAGAGTTGGACTACAAAGAAAACTGAACACCGAAGAAGAATTGATGCTTTTGAACTCTGATGTTAGAGAAGACTCTTGCGAGTCTCTTGAACTGCAAGGAGATCCAACCAGTCCATCCTTAAGGAAATTATTCATGAATATTCATTGGAAGGACTGATGTTGTAACTGAAACTCCAATACTTTGGCCACCTGATGCTAAGGGCTGACTCATTTGAAAAGACCCTGATGCTGGGAAAGATTAAAGGCAGGAGGAGAAGGGGATGATCAGAGGATGAGATGGTTGGATGGCATCACTGACTCAATGGACATGAGTTTGGGTAAACTCTGAGAGTTGGTGATGGACAGGGAGGCCTGGCGTGCTGCAGTCCCTGGGATCACAAAGAGTCGGACACAAATGAGCAACTGAACTGAACTGAACTGAATGTTGTGCTTCCTTCTGAAGCTGTGGTTGCTAGGCAGGATATGAAAAGCATGTATAGTAAAATTGAAGACTGCAAGGAAATATTTCAAAAACCCTTGAAAATATTTTAACAAGCTTTGGATCAGAGTAATTAGCTAATCTGTATCATTAGGCTTGCTTTGATGGTTCAGAACTCACAGTCTAGGAATCTTCATTTTAGACGTAAATAATCATTTTTCTTTTTGAGTATAGTTATTAAAGGAGATTGACCTCATAGATTTCTAACTGTGAGATGGGTTCCAGAAGTTGTCTTATCAAACACACACATTCTGGATATACCTTATTTTCAGATGGTTTGCCTCTTATCTTAAAAGAGAAATACAGACAATAAAATTGGAAAAGTTTTTTTTTTTTGAAATAATGAAGTAACACATAGAGAGCTAGACCTAAACATCTTACTAACTGGCACATATTAGGTATTCCCAAATGTGAAATCTTTGTCCATTATGACAACGTGGATGCCTTTAGGGTGGGAGATTGAGACACTGGATAAGGAAAACTTAGGAAGTAATGAGGTTACAATAAACCCACTGGCATGGTTAGCATAGTCAAATTGAGTCTCTCCAACTAAGGATTGTCCCACAATGTCTCAGGGGTTTACGAGTTCTCTAAGAATTTTCAAATTTTACTTTTTAATTTAAAGGTAAGCCTTAAAACTAATTTGAACAGAATTAAAGTTAAACTTTCCTGGTGGCTCAGGCGGTAAAGAATCTGCCTGCAATGTGGGGACACAGGTTTGATCCCTGGGTCAGAAAGATCCCCTGGAGAAGGAAATGGCAACCCACTCCAGTGTTCTTGCCTGGGAAATCCCATGGACAGAGGAGCCTGGTGGCTACAGGCCATGGGGTTGCAGAGTTGGACACGACTGAGCAACTAACGCTTGGAGCCAAAGGTAAACCACTTTTTCAGTGACAGTTACCATGTGAGAAATTTTAAAAGTATCAGCCTTTAACTTTTCAAGTCAGCGTTTCTCAAACTGGTGAACCTTGGAAATTTTAGGGACTAATAAAAAAAAGTCTAATTAGTCACATGAGGCCTGTGAGTCTCAAATTTTCCTGATCATTAGAGGCATTAAATACATGTTTCCCAGCCCCTCCCTTAGAAAGTCAGCAGTCTCAGTAGGGACTGAGGAATGTAAAATGATAGGATTGCCTGATTTATCACCTGGCAAGTCTGGCTTATACTGCATTAAAGGAAATTGGCTCCCACATTTAAAGCTCAGGAGAGTGTATGTTTTAGGTCAGAGGCAAAAAGAGAGATTTGTTTGTCTCCAAAGCCCCTAATATTTTATGACAACAAATAGGACCCCATTACCACCCACCTCCAAATTCCATCCAGCACCATAAACAGCTAACCAAATTCAGTTAAGTGTAACATTCAGCATGGTACTGGTTTTTTCCCAAGTGGCTCAGTGGCAAAGAATCTGCCTGCCAATGCAGAAGCTGCAGGAGATATGGGTTTGATCCTTGGTTGGGAAGATCCTCTGAAGAAGGAAATTGCAACCCACTCCAATATTCTTGCCTGGAAAATTCCATGGACAGAGGAGCCTGGCAGGCTATAGTCCAGGGGGTCACAAAGAGTTGGACACAACTTGCCGACTGAGCCAATGAATACTGATCCAAATGAAACCAACAGTTTTCTCTGTGACATAACAATTTGCAATTCTATCCTCATTATCCTGACTTTCTTCATCTATATAGAACTGCCGTGCCTCTGTATATAAAAAGTTGAAGAAGTTTCTCCCCTACTTCTTTATATTCACTCAGACTAGGAAGGAAAGTGTACTGACCACTTCTGCCTTCTGGCGCTTTCCTAACTGGGCAATTTTACCTCACTGCAATTTCCCTTTAGCCTACCCTGCTCCAGATACTCAGTCCCCCTTTTGTTTCTCAAGACTGAATCCTTCTCACCCTTACAAATTCCAAGGCCCCATAGAGAAGCCTCTGATAATTCTATGTAAGATATCCACTTCTGTTTACTTTCTATCATATCACAGTATTGTTTTTTCACAGAACAGAGACTTTAGCTATCTTGTTTACATTTGTATACCCAGTACATGTACCAGTCCCTGGATCACAGAAGGTGCTAGATGGAAAGTGAAGGGATGAATTAGAGAATGAATTAGTAAATATCCTATATATAGCATTCACTTAAGCAGTAGAGATGCAAAGCTGAATCAGATGTAGTAAATTCATGGAATTTACAGAACCAGAAGAATGTTAGAAAAATCTAAAATTCAAGCTTTGAGTTTTAAAAATATTACTGTGGATGGGTGAAGTATGAAAATGGACTAGAAAAGAGCTGGACTGAAGGCAGGCTAAATACTTTGGAGGCTCTCACATCAACGCAAGGAAAAAATTATGAGGCTCTGAAGTAACTGATCCCAAAGATGTTAAGGAGGATAAGTTAATTGTCTACAAGAAATGAGGAAGATTTTGAGTTCTGATCTTAGATTACAGTCTTAGGTAGCTACATAAATAAAAGTGACGTTCTCTGAAATAAGGATATAGTAAAAGGGCCATTTGTTGTGGAAATATATAAGAAGGAAAGAAAATATTATATGCTAAGATTGTAACATATTTAGTTTGAACTGTTCAATAGTTGTTTTTTTTTTCCCACACCACCAAACAATTAACTTGGTTCTCCATGGACACTGAGAGGATGTTTCACAAATTTAACTCAGTTCTAATACTTTCTGTGCAGAGTTAACCATCAAATCCTGCAGGTTAAGAGCTTAATCCCACCCCCGCCCCCGCCCCCGCCCCCGCCACTCAGAACCAATCCCAAATCCAGGTTGTCACTTGTGCTTCAGGCTGTAGGTCAGAGGTTCCAACACCCACCTCCTGCAATTCTACTAGTAAATTTACTACAGCAGCTTACAGAACTCAGAGAAGCATTGACTTAATAGACCACTAGTGCATTATAAAGCCCTCCAGGCTCCCCCGTCCCTGGGATTCTCCAGGCAAGAACACTGGAGTGGGTTGCCATTTCCTTCTCCAATGCATGAAAGTGAAAAGTGAAAGTGAAGTCGCTCAGTCGTGTCATTATAAAGGTTACTCTAAAGGACACAGATGAACAGCCAGATGGAAGAGTTCATAGTTTAGTGTAGGGGAATGGATACAGAGCTTCCACACTTTCCCCAGTTTTCCACAGGTTCACCAATCTGGAAACCCTCTGAAGCTGCTCCTTTTGGATTTTTCTGGAGGCTTCATTTCTTACGCATGCTAATTAAATCAATGGCTGTTAGTGATTGGGCTTAATCTCCAGCCCCTCTCCCTTCCCCAGAGGTGGGGCCTGGGTGGGGACTGGGGAGAGTACTGAAAGTTGAAACCCTCATATCTCGTGGTTCCCTCCACCAGCAACCAGCTCTCAGTCTTAGGTTACTTACCTAGGGGCTTTTCAAAAGTCATCTCATAACATAACAAAATACACCTCTTTGCTCTCATCACAAAATCCAAAAGGAGCAGCTTCAGAGAGTTTCCAGATTGGTGAACCTGTGGAAAACTGGGGAGGGTGTGGAAGCTCTGTACTCATTCCCCTACACTTTGCTCTCATCATGCCAGGCCTCCCTTGTCCATCACCAACTCCCGGAGTTCACTCAAACTCATGTCCATCGAGTCGGTGATGCCATCCAGCAATCTCATCCTCTGTCGTCCCCTTCTCCTCCTGCCCCTAATCCCTCCCAGCATCAGAGTCTTTTCCAATGAGTCAACTCTTCGCATGAGGTGGCCAAAGTATTGGAGTTTCAGCTTCAGCATCAGTCCTTCCAATGAACACCCAGGACTGATCTCCTTTAGGATGGACTGGTTGGATCTCCTTGCAGTCCAAGGGACTCTCAAGAGTCTTCTCCAACACCACAGTTCAAAACCATCAATTCTTTGGCGTTCAGCTTTCTTCACAGTCCAACTCTCACATCCATACATGACCGCTGGAAATACCATAGCCTTGACTAGACAGACCTTTGTTGGCAAAGCAATATCTCTGCTTTTCAATATGCTATCTAGGTTGGTCATAACTTTCCTTCCAAGGAGTAAGCGTCTTTTAATTTCATGGCTGCAGTCACCATCTACAGTGATTTTGGAGCCCCCAAAAATAAAGTCTGACACTGTTTCCACTGTTTCCCCATCTATCTGCCATGAAGTGATGGAATGGTGTCAAAGACCAAATATATATTTTTATAAAACCCCACTATGACAGCTGTCTATTGGATCCAGAAGTTGAGATATTTAGGAAGCATTTCATTTCAGTTCAGTTCAGTCACTCAGTCGTGTCTGACTCTTTGAGACCCCATGGACCACAGCACGCCAGGCCTGCCTGTCCATCACCAACTCCCAGAGTTTACCCAAACTCATGTCCATCCAGTCGGTGATGCCATCCAACCATCTAGTCCTCTGTCATCCCCTTCTCCTCCTGTATTCAATCTTTCCTAGCACCAGGGTCTTTTCAAATGAGTCAGCTCTTTGCATCAGGTGGCCAAAGTATTGGAGTTTCAGCTTCAACATCAGTCCTTCCAGTTTTATATATATATATATATATATATATATCTCTCTCTCTGAATATTCTGGTCAGAGATATAGGTTAGAAGTTTAATGGGGCATCCTTGGTACAAATGGAGAAAGTAATAAAAACCATAGGAAGACAGGAAATAAGCCAAAGAGCATTAATAGAAATAAAAGACACGAAGATCAAGGACAAAATCTGAAGGTGTACGTGCAAATCAGCACTTATAGAAACACACACAACCTCGTGCATCAGAGGGTGACTGGGTTAGCATTCATGAAAGGAATAAAAATTTCCACTGCACCTGGCTGAAGTGGTTGCCCACAACAGCATAATTATAAAGTAGAACAGTCCCCTTGGGAAAGCCATGTGCTGAATGGAAGAGTGGGAAGAAAGCCAGAAACTAGTATCTTCTGAACATACTGGATACCAGTGTTTCAAAGCCTTTAGTAACTGTTATCCTTTTAAGGGGAAAAAAAAAAATCAGACAACAAAAAACCCTGAAATTTACTAAAAATGTAAAATTCTTTCTTTAGAAAAGTCAGAATTTTTGATATAATCTTGTGAAATAAAAAAATAAAAAATGTTTTAATTCAGTCTGCTAATGTGTATCTGATCCTCTCGTCCCAAAGGAGTCGTCTCATTCTGTAAGTACATATATCTGAGCTCTTAAATGTATAAGGGCAATATTTTTACCAAGTATGTGCAATTTAAAAGTCCCATAATTAAATCTTCATAGTTTTTAATATCTACTAAAGGCTTTTGTCTCACCACCACCACCCTCCTCTATTCTAAATCATCACATGAGGGATATGGATTCCTATGGATGCTTTGAAATGAAATCTGGAATTACTTCTTAATTGGCAGCTGGTGAATGAGAACAAAAATTCAAATTTTTAACTAAAAATTTAAAAGCAGCAGGCTGTTTTACTGCATAGGAAACTACACATCTAATGCTGTTTTATTTTAGTGAGTATATTTTAACACAGATTTTGAACCTCTAACAACTAAGCTTGCATACCCTCCTTCTTTCTTCCATCTCTCTTTTCTAAACAAATAACCAAGTCAGTTACGACTGACTAACCCTGTGTTAGATGGTGAGATTCTAGCCATGAACCAGACAATGTGCCTGCTTTTATATGACTCATTGTCAAGTTTATATGTGACTCAAGCAGAAAAGAATCTGCCTGCAATGCAGGAGACCTGGCTTTGATCTCTGGCTCAGGAAGATCCCCTGGAGAAGGGAATGGCTACCTACTCTAGCATTCTTGCCTGGAGAATTTCATGGACAGAGAAACCTGGCAGGCTGCAGTCCATGGGGTTGCAAAGAGTTGGACATGACTGAGCAACTAATACTCACCAGCTGGATTTCTGTACTACTTCAGTCCCTTCTGATTTACTTTGGGAGATCCCTAATTAGTGCTCTCACAATCTAGCAAAAGAGGGCTTTCCTGGAGGTTCAGTGGTGAAGGATCCACACGCCAACACTGGAGACACGGGTTAGATCCCTGCATCAGGATGAGATGGTTAGATCAGCATCACTGACGCAGTGGACATGAGTCTGAGAAAGCTCATGCTTGTACTCTTTGCATGGGAGATAGTCGAGGACAGAGGAGCCTGGCATACTACAGTCCATGGGGTCACAAAGAGTAGGACACAACTTAGAAACTAAACAACAACCATCTAACGAAAGAGTCCTAAAAGAGTCCTATCCTCATCCAAAACACTAAGCCACTTGCCGCACAGGCTCCACAGAAGCAGTCAGCCTCACATATCTACTGGCCACTTGTGATTCCATAACCAGTTCTGCTTAGCATTTAGCTCTTTTGACATTTGAGTTTTCCTTCATTCACTCTAGCTGCAGTGAGGGAAAAGCCTCTCTTGAGGAAGTATGAATTCATTTCCAGCTGAGAAAAGAGTATGGAGAAATTATGAAAGTTCGTCCTGATGATGCAGAGCAGAATTACATGGATAATTTTTAAATACTAACAATGTCTGGGGCTCCAAAATAATTGGGATACAATAAAGACAGTATAAATAGAGTGAGAGCATGGATTTTCATGGACTCTATTATAATGGGATAAACAATGGCTCCCTTCTTGAGAAAATTATGCTAGGAAGCAGGCACTGCACCTAACAGTCTACTATATCACTTAATCCACTGAGACTCAACGAAGTGAACGGTAAAATGAGCACCATTTTAGAGAGAAGGAAATTAGCACTTAGAGAGGGGAATTTGAACCCAGCTCTCTCTTACCCCAGAGCACTTGCTTTTACATTAAATTGCTTGGACAAGACATGACACCTTCTGGCATCTTGGGAATCTAAGCCCTATTTTGCACATTGCTTCCACAGGAAAATAGGTTATAACTTCTAAAAAATTAACTTTCAAATGAACTTCTAGAACACAATCTATTCATAACTAGGTGGAATTGTCTACATAGTTTAAAATGCCCTCTCTCCTGATGCGAGATGATCTCTATAGAAACAGCAAAAGTGCTAGATATGAAAAGCCTGCAGAGAGAATATGTGTCTTTATATAACATATTTTCTAATTCTAATCTGTTTTGAAACTATACCTGAACATTGTTTACTTATTTTTTTTCTTTCCCTCTAATTCATATTTATCCAAGACATAGCCTGAGATAATAGTCAATGTCTATAAAATAAAGTATACAAAAAGAGGACAGTAAAAGATAGCTACGTTGCACGAAAAAGCAAGAGAGTTCCAGAAAAACATCTATTTCTGCTTTATTGACTACACCAAAGCCTTTGACTGTGTGGATCATAACAAACTGTGGAAAATTCTTAAAGAGATGGGAATACCAGACCACCTCACCTGCCTCCTGAGAAATCTGTATGCAGGTCAAGAAGCAACAGTTAGGATTGGACATGGAAAAACAGATTGGTTCCAAACTGGGAAAGGAGTACTTCAAGGCTGTATATTGTCACCTTGCTTATTTAATGCTGAGCAGGATGAAGCACAAGCTAGAAGCAAGATTGCTGGGAGAAATATTAATAACCTCAGCTATGCAGATGACACCACCCTTATGGCAGAAAGCAAAGAAGAACTAAAGAGCCTCTTGATGAAAGTGAAAGAGGAGAGTAAAAAAGTTGGCTTAAAGCTCAACATTCAGAAAACTAAGATCATGGCATCTGGTCCCATCACTTCATGGCAAATAGATGGGGAAACAATGGAAACTGTGAGAGACTTTTATTTTTCTGGGCTCCAAGATCACTACAGATGGTGACTGCAGCCATGAAATTAAAAGACACTTACTCCTTAGAAGAAAAGCTATGACCAACCTAGATAGCATATTAAAAAGCAGAGACATTACTTTGCCAACAAAAGTCTGTCTAGTCAAAGCTATGGTTTTTCCAATAATCATGTATGGATGTGAGAATTGGACTATAAGCTGAATGCCAAAGAATTGATGCTTTTGAACTGTGGTATTGGAGAAGACTCTTGAGAGTCCCTTGGACTGCAAGGAGATCCAATTGGTCAATCCTAAAGGAAATCAGTCCTGAATATTCATTGGAAGGACTGATGCTGAAGCTGAAACTCCAATACTTTGGCCACCTGATGTGAAGAACTGACTCATTAGAAAAGACCCTGATGCTGGGAAAGATTGAAGGTGGGAGGAGAAGGGGATGACAGAGGATGAGATGGTAGGATGGCATCACCAGCTTGATGGACATGAGTTTGAGTGAGCTCTGGAAGTTGGTGATGGACAGGGAAGCCTGGTGTGCTGCAGTCTATGGGGTCTCAAGAGTCAGACACAACTGAGCTACCGAACTGAACAGAACTGAACTGAATATTGCACAAACTTACTATTCACACCCAAGTTTCGATTCTGAAGTTTTAATAACCTTTTACTTTCAAAGCCTTTGCCTTTTAAACCTTAGTTTTATAAACTTTCCTCTACTTGTTAATGCAGGAATGATTTAGTATACCCCATCTAAAAACCACCCCATTCTCTTCAGTACACACACAAAATCACATTTCTAGTGTTTCCATGAATCAGTCAGAACTTACCCATTCAACATATATCAAGATCCATCTATGTGCTAGACATTGGGTCAAATGAGAGGTTCAGGGCTGGATTCGGGAGTCACGATGTATGTTATCCATACATGTTTCAATAGATACATATGCAGTCCTTAAGGTAGTCCTCTAAATGAGACAACTGTTTCTTAAGGCACAGACTTTCCTGGGCCACAGCTACGCTACTTAAAGTATGAACGACTTCATGTTTCTCTGGTTTTCCTATGGGTGCTTTATAATTATTGATTTAAATACACATCCCAAAACAGTAAATGTTGGTATGCAGATTTAATGTTAGCAATGAGAATTAAACATTTTGAACACTACTTCAATAAAAACAATAACATTGCCAGGTATGTTGTCAAAATTAGTAAAGCATAAATCTACAAACATTAAAGGGAAAAATATACAAATCCAATATTAACCCCTAAATTGTTATCAGTATAACAATTTTTAAATTATCTACCATTCATGTAAGAGCTTTGTGTATGTTAAGTCACAGTCATATCTGACTCTTTGCAGTCCCATGGACTATAAACTGCTAGGCTCTTCTGTCCATGAGATTTTCCAGGCAAGAATACTTGAGTGGGTTGCCATTTCCTACTCAAGGGGATCTTCCCTAGGGTTTGGCAGGCAGATTCTTTACCACTAACACCACCTGGGAAGCTCAAATCCTGGGTAGCTCAGTGGTAAAGAATCCACCCACCAATGCAGGAGAGGATCCTCTGCAGTAGAGAATGGCAATCCACTCAGTATTCTTGCCTGGAAAATCCCATGGTCAGAGAAGCCTGGCCAGGCTGTAGTCCATGGGGTTGCAAAAGAGTCAGACACAACTTAGCAACTAAACAACAGGAACATATTAATAAAATCGGAGGGATTCTGATTATTTTATTCAAAACACTTCTAATTTTTTTAAATTTTCCATCAGATCAAGAGTCCTTGCTGCAGCCATGAAAGGGAAAGAGTATTTGACTTCCATACTGTTCAATAATAAATGTTTAACATTTACTTTCAGAATATTCAAATTGCATTTATTGATACCTGACAGAGTTTTATTATTGATAGCATAGGTGTAAACATGATTTTTATTTAAATTTGAAGCCCTCAGTGATCTCAATCTGAAATCTCTCATTGCTGATTTATTGCAGAAGGCCTTCACTCAAGGAACTCAAAGGATCTAAACTTTTGCTATATCTGAAAATCCTACTGAAAAACACAGCACTGCATTTACTATACATTGAATAAAAAAAGGCAAGCCAAAGGTATCCAGGCTGAGAAGCACCATGGTTAAAGATGGGGAAACTGGAAAAAGACTAGCCAGGGCCAAATATTGCCATTACTATTTACCAGCTCTGTGACCTTGGACCCTATCTTCCAAGTAAGAATAGGATAAAACGATATAACTCATGTGAGGCACTTAGGTTAGTGCCTGGTAAAGATAAGAGTTCAGTATAAACAAATAACTTATCACAAAATAAACTGACATCGCTTGGGAACATGCTAAGCACCTTGTATGAGCGTTCAGTTTCTTAATCGTGCCCGATTCTTTGCAACCCCACAGACTCCAGCCCACCAGGCTCTTCTGTCCATGGGGTTCTCCAGGCAAGAACACTGGAGTGGGTTGCCGTTCCCTTCTCCAGGCACCTTGTAGGGATTGTTTCCTTTAATTCTTACACCACCACCAAAAGTTACGTGCTATTGTCATCTCTGTCTTACACGTAGCTAAGATTTTGTTAAGAAGGAAATTGAAGGGTGGGGTGAGGAAGGAAGGAAGAAAGATTAAGCTTCCTAAATGAAAAAGACTAGATAATAGAAAACTTGTTTTCAGCTGTGTTTAACAATTCTGGATGTATAAATTTATAACCAATTAACTGAATATTTATAAGTAAATACATTTAATTACAGACATTTATCGATTACTCAGTGCCTAATTAGAAAATCTAGTTATTACCTGGAATTTTATTTCTTCTTCTCTCACACATTTCATGGCACATACAGTTGCTGTCAGAAACACCAAGTTAAGTCAGATATTTAGATTAATCACACATACTTAGTATTTCTTGCATGCATAGCACTTTAAACATCCCTGTTTAGGGAGAAGGGGAGAAGTGAAACAGGGAATTATATTACTAAGGATTTGGAAGAGACTGAACTAACAAAATCTGGTAGGGGAAATGAAAGACACATGCCTCATCATATGAATATTCAAGATAGGTTTTTAAAACTTAGTTAAACCTTCAAAGCAAAAGAAAGTTTCCATTTAAATAACCATTCACAGATTAAGTACATTCATTCTATTAACATTTCCTTGGGCATTTTTCTTCCCTAGCACTGCTCTGACCTCCTTAAAATTTGTCTGAATTTTTGTTTCTCAAAATTGCTACTCAGGCAAATTTCCTGTGCTATATCTCCAAAGACAAATAGAGGTGAAGAATATTTCATGGTAAAATAATAATTTCTCCAGCTTTATTGATCTCTGCTCACACTGGCTGAACTTAAAACATTGTAGATTGCCTTATCTCCTACATGCTCTTGATTCATTTATCAATATAGATGAAGAAAAGAATTTGTATATTTACATAGTGTACACATCATTTTTCTGTCTTTTCAATGGACCTAATTTTGTGTCCTTCTCAAAAAGCTGCTTTTATATGTTTTATTAAAATACATCTGGGATTCATTTTAAGGATTAAGAAAAATCAGTAACCTTAGAACTGGAAACAACTAGGTTTGCATCCTAGGGTCTCCCTCCCTAAATATGTGGCCTTAAATTAAACAAATCATTTAACCATCTTAGATTCAGTTTCCTCTTTTCTAAAATTGCAATAATTATCCATAAAATGCCTGGAAAACCTAGATACAATATATGAATTAAAAAAAAAAAAAAAAAACCTTTGGTATTACTAGAGTATCTCTGGTCCTAAGGTAGTTTATTTTGCCTCTGAATTCAGTCCTGGAAATAAAAGGTCTTTCCAAGTAATTAAACAAAACATGTTGATGATCATACTGTCAATAAAAGTCTCAGATGTTTGAACACTTATCCCACTATATGCTTAGCCAATGACCCTGACAACTGGGAGAGAATTCTCCAGTAGAATATGTACCATCATATTCTTATATATTTATTCCTTCTTCTCTTGACTAAGTTGAACCATAATTTTAAAGTCATGCTGCTGCTGCTGCTGCTGCTAAGTCGCTTCAGTCGTGTCCAACTCTGTGCGACCCCATAGACGGCAGCCCACCAGGCTCCGCTGTCCCTGGGATTCTCCAGGCAAGAACACTGGGGTGGGTTGCCATTTCCTTCTCCAATGCATGAAAGTGAAAAGTGAAAGTGAAGTCGCTCAGTCGTGTCCAACTCCTAGCGACCCCATGGACTGCAGCCCACCAGGCCCCTCCGTCCATGGGATTTTCCAGGCAAGATTACTGGACTGGGGTGCCATTGTCTTCTCCGTTTAAAGTCATACTTAACCTTATTTGCAAAGGCATACAAGGCCCATTAGCGCCAGCTCACTTCACCATTGTTTAGGTAAATGGACCCAGGAACTCAGACCACCTTCCAACAACCTCTCTCCAGGTGTTCTTCCAACGCCCTCCAGGACCTCTTTCCTGCAGGAACTTAGCTTCCAAGATCAGCTAACACTATTTTTTGTGGTTAGCTCTTCATTGCCAACCAGGAACTGCCATATCTGCCAGAAATATTCTTCCAAAGTGAAGACCACCATCAACTTTTTGGTCCACCTGCAAATGTGGGTATCTCACGCCTACCTCTCTGGGTTTCTCTTTCCACCATGAAGATGTGGCCCTGGAAGGTGTACACTACTTCTGGGCAACCACCTGATCAAATTGCTGTGGCCTGTGGGCTGCAGAATGGACTTGCTCATCCCCAAACATGACAAGGAACCTTCCAAGCCCACAACCTTCCTCATTCCAGAGGCCCCTCCCAGGTGTGGACCGAATAGAAACACAAAAACAATAATGTCTCCTTTTACATCAAAAAAATAGTTCTGGAAGTGATTCATTTAGTTATTCACTCATTTATTTTTATCTCTCCAGTGGGAAGGAGAATTTATTTCAACTTAAAAAGTTGTAGAAGGCTTCCCACAATTAGCTAGATTTAACTCTTCATTGCTTCCAGGATACATTCCAAACTCCTGGCAGTGGCATTTAGAGAAATCATCACATTCTTAAAATATATCTCTAGTCTTTATTTTTCATTTTTCTAAACTCTTATGCCCCAACAATATCGAGCTACTGGATTTTCTGCAAACACAACATATATTTCAATCCTTTTCTCATTTTATCATTTAATTCTTCTACCTAAGGTCATCCTTCCTTCCTTTCTCCATCTGCTGCCATCTTACCCCACTTCTAAGTCATAATTCTCAAATACTTTCTTCATGGGAAATCCTCTCCTAGACTGCTCACCTTACCCCAGCCTCCAGATTGACCCTGAGGAAGGTCAATGACTGTTTATCAAGCACTTGGTTGTTTAATCACTAAGTCATGTTTAATTCTTCTGTAACTCTCTGAATTGCAGCCCACCAGGCTCCTTTGTCCATAGGATTTACCAGGCAAGAATACTGGAGTGGGTTTCCATTTCCTGCTCCAGGGATCTTTCTGATGCTGGGATCAAATCCATGTCTTCTGCAGCTCCTGCATTGGCAGGCAGATTCTTTACTGCTGAGCCACCTGGGAAGCCCCTACATTAAGGTAGGCAAAGTCTATTCTTAGAAGAAAAGAATAGATTTGAAATGAAGGAGGAAACGGAGAAAGAAATAGAGAAGACCAAGAGGGCTGTGAATCTTTACAGTGATATATTGAAGGACAGACAACAAAAGAGGAAGCAGGGAAAGAGCAAATAAACCAAAAGTTGAGGAAAGGGTAAAGAGAAAATCGAGGGGAGCAGCCTTAGGTGTTTATCAGCTGTGGGGAATGACTGGGAATGCAGATTTTGGGGCTATTTTGCTGTACTTCATGGGAAAACCACTCGGCATTTTTCAAGAATGCATACAAAATAATTTAATTTTCAATTTTTAGGTTGAATTTCTCATGCATGTCATACCCTGGAGAACACCATTCTGTTGAAATAGGCCACATGGTGAAAAGAAGAGCAAAGTCGCTCAGTCGTGTCCGACTCTTGGTGACCCCATGGACTGTAGCCTACCAGGCTTCTCAGACCATGGGATTTCCCAGGCAAGAGTACTGGAGTGGGTTGCCATTTCCTTCTCCAGGGGATCTTCCTGACCCAGGGATCAAACCCGGGTCTCCCACATTGTAGGCAGATGCTTGGGCTGTGTGTGTGTGTGTGTGTGTGTGCTCAGTTGTGTCCGACTCTTTGTAGTCCCATGGACTGTAGTCCATCAGGATCTTCTGTCAGTGGAATTTTCTGGGCAAGAACACTGGTGCAGGTTGCCATTTTCTACTCCAAGGGATCTTCCTGACCCAGGGATCAAACCTGAGGCTCTTACATCTCCTGCATTGGCAGGAACACTAGCACCACTCGGGAAGCCCTTATTCAGGTTACCTACTATAATATTTATTATTGTAATTGTTTCTTCAGTGGCTTGTCTTACTAGACTGAAATCTCTATGAAGATAGATATTCTGTCTTAATCATTTTGTAACACCATCCTCTAGGACAATATCTGGCAAGTACTAGGTGCTCAGTAAACATTCACTGAATGAATGAATTAATGAATAAGTATGGTACTAGAAGCCTTGTACCAACTTTAGTCACAATAACATGGAAGAAAAATCTTCAGATAGAAAATGTCTTCAAAGTTTGGGACCAATTATGTAACAATATTTTTTCCCCAAAGGTAAGAACCAACACCACCTACATTTTACTTCAGTAGTGATTTTCCTTTTTGCCTTGGCAAATTGCACACCAGAGCTCCCACACCCAGTGTCTTGCAAAAGAGAACAAATATGATATACAAAGCATTCTGCTGATTGTAGAGAGGAAAAGACACAGAGTAGACGGTAGAGATAATAAATGTGTTGGTGTCTATAATTTACTGCACTTAGGTGATAATCCACCATAGCCACAAACTATATTTTCCCCAAAAGGTCAACATATTCAAGTCACATAGTTATATTCTTAAAATATTCTGATTGATTATGAGTGAATTCAGTAGAAGATTCAACATATTTGTAACTCCAAAATTTGTAAGTCAAATTTTGTTGCATAGCAAATTATATTTTAATTGCTGTTTTCAAGGGTTCTAATCAAGGAGATGCATTCATTTATTAGCCAGATATTTACTGAGAATTATTATGTACCAGGCACAGGGCAGTGTACTAGTGACACGAAGTGTACAGTGAACAAAGGACACAATCCATATGCCCAAGGAACCCAGGAATAAATGCAATTTAATGGGAATATAATGGGAGTGTTTGTGGAAGTGAGCCTCAGTCTGTGTGGAGGTGCCAGGGAATGGTTCACGTATAAAGGTGAATCTGGAGCTATGTCATGAACCAATTTTCTATGCAGGTGAAAAGAAACAGACGAACATGAGGACAAGGAGCTCAGGACCAATTCAGTGCATTTAGTGAAAGGCAACTTGTTCAGTATTGTCAAACATTAAAAAATAAAAGTAACAGGACTTAGGCAAGAAAGGTGACAAGGGGTCTTACATGCCTTGCCATGAAGCATGGATTTCATTCATCCTGGGGGAAAATATTTGTATAGTTCTGATTTTATTGTGAAGACCGAGTAGAGAACAACGAGACTGGAGGCAAGGAGTTTTTGAAGATCCTTGGAATTGTCCAAATGAGGAGTGATAAGGATCTGAAATGTGGCAAAGCTGGGGAAGAAATGAATGGTGAGAAGGAATTTTCAACACTTGGTAACTGATGGGATATGGGAAAGGAAGTATGGATGTAAAAAATGACTTCCAGCTTTCTAGATGGGAGGCTGTGTAAACAGTGCCAATCCAAGGATTTGGGACCACTGAAAAGTTCAGTTTCTTGAGTCTGGGCATATTTGAGACATCCAGGTGGTAATCAGAAGCAACATCCCTGCTGAAGAAAAACTTGAGAATATTTTAGGTACACATGGCCATTGACCATGTGAAGAACATGAGAAGTGTTTGCAATATCTTAAAGTTGTTACCTCCAATTTGTCTTGTTTAAATCTAGATTTTATATATATATTTTTATATATATATGAAGATTTGCTGAAACAGTGGTTCACAAACTTTAGTTTCCTGTTCACATTTGGAAAATGTGAAACATACTTACCAGGTACCAGAAGCTTAGTACAGCAAGATTTTCAACTTTGTTGACAAATTCAGTGATGGTGTAGTCTCAAAACTCTGGGGAGACACAAAGTTTGAATGGCTCTCCAAATAACTGACTTCTTAACATAGATTATCACTGATTAAAAGTAAGGTATATCCTTGCATGCATGACTATCTAAAAGCATATCTCAGTAACAGAAAACTCCATGATCCCATACTGATGCACTGTTTCATTTTTTTTTTTTTTTTAATTCAAATGTAGAAACAAAAACTATAGACCACTTTGCCTAGTTCTCCTTCTGGGGTTTATCTTGTTCCTTCTTTTGGAACATATTCCTCTATTGCTTCATTTTGTCTAATTCCATGTTTTAATTTCTGTGTATTTCATACGTGGTTACATTTCCTCATCTTGGAGAAGAGATCTGATATAGAAGATTCCATAAGGGCCCAGCAGTGCACTCCACTCGGATCAGAACTCTATTCTCTAGGAGTCCCTTATGTTGACTCCTTATGTCCACTCTGTTACGGTGAGACCACTATTAGCCCACAGCCCAGTTGGCTACCAGGCCCTGTCTCCTGTAGAGGCTGCCACCCACTGGTGGAAGGGGCTGTGATCTGGTTCAGCTGGATGCATGGCCCACGAAGCCCCAAGACTGTTGCTTGTGACTGATGGGTGGGGCTGGGTCCAAATGTGGCTGGCTGCTTGGCTTGGGGTGTCCCAGGACAGGTGTAGACCAGTTGCAGGAGGGTAAGTCCCAAATACTAACAGGTAGAGGAAAGACTCCCAAATGGTGCTTGTCAGCATCAGTGTCCTCACTGTAGAACAAGCTCCCCCAGATTTCTGTTGCCAATGTCTGTGTCCCCAGGGGAAGTTCCAGTTGCTTCCTGACTCCCTGGGCTGCTTTCTAATATCAGCAAGTGAGTCTGACCTGGGCTCCTTTCAAATCACTGCCTCTGCGCTGGGCCTCAGAGTATGAGATTTTGTGTGCACCCTTTAAGAGTGGGATCTTTGTTTCCTACAGCCCTCCCACTCTGTTTGCAAACCCTGCTGGCCTTCAAAGCCAGATATTCTGCAGGCTCATCTTCTCAGTGCAGGACCCCCTGGCTGGGGAGCTTAGATCCCATGCTCCTTGGGGAGAACCTCTGCAGTGGTGACTATCCTGCCTTCTATAGGTCGCTTTCCCAGGGATGTAGATCTTTACTGCATCTCTGTCTCTCCTACCCACCTCACTGTGGTTCCTTCTTTATATCTACAGTCTTGGAACATTTTTTTCCCTCATCTCCAGGTCATTCTCACATGATAGTTTCTCTGTAAATAGTTGCAACTTTGGTGTGCTTGAGGGAGGAAGTGAGTTTAAGATCTTCCTGCATCTCCATATTGGCCAACAATTTTACCCTTTAAAAATTTATCTTTATAAGACTTTTTAAGGTAAAAACCCTAAGAGGTTGAATTAGAGTTGAAAGCATCTATATGAACACAGACTTTTAAGAATATATATAGAGATAGATTTAGAAATAGTCATAAAGTTATCTACTTATCTCTCTCTATATATATATACACACACATTCCCTAATTGTCCATGAGAGAAGTTCAGAAGCAATACAATTCCAGAAGGACTAAGCACTCTGAGACTACATTTCTTGGCTCCCAAATACCACTCTCTACTAAAAGGGCTTCCCTTGTGGTTCAGCTGGGAAAGAATCCTCCTGCAATGTGGGAGACCTGGGTTTGATCCCTGGGTGGGAAAGATCCCCTGGAGAAGGGAAAGGCTACCTACTTCAGTATTCTAGCCTGGAGAATTCCATGGACCATATAGTCCATGGGGTCGCAAAGAGTTGGACACGACTGAGCAACTTTCACACACACACACTAAAAGGAACTCAGGCTTCCTGGGGACATGCTGGCTCAAGGGAGAAACAGGGAAAGAAGAAAATAAGCCTGGACACAAATTAAGCTGTAAAATAAGGAAATGATCACAGACCAAAACTTCTGTCATTTGAGCATTAATATAAAAGAGGGCATAGATTTACAACCTATTGGATACAATAGTAACCTATGATTCCACATTGATATAGATAGATGATAGACAGATGATAGATAGATAAATAGAAAAAAACATGTCTAGGATTCTATTATTCCATGCCGATAAATAAGTAAAGGCTTTTTAAATGTTTTTAATAAGTAAAGAAGGAATGGTACAAATGGGTAATCAGTATTTGACAACCAGTACAGTGGTAGATGACAACAATGGAAGGTATCAATATATTCTAAGATGGGTAATATTTGATATAGGGCTTCCCTGGTGGCTAACATAATAAAGAATCTGCCTGCAATGCAGGAGACCCGGCTTAGATCCCTGGGTTGGGAAGATCCACTGGAGAAGGAAATGGCTGCCTACTCCAGTACTGCCTGGAGAATTCCATGGACAGAGGAGCCTGGTGGTCTACAGTCCATGGGGTCACAAAGAGTCAGACATGACTGAGAGACTAACACAACAAGATTTGATATGGAAAGTGTTTGGAGGTAATATCAGAATGTGCATGAGTGCATGCTCAGTCATGTCCAACTCTTTGTACCCCATGGATTGCAGCCCACAAGTTTCCTCTGTGCATGGGATTTCCCAGGCAAGAATACTGGAGAGGGTTGCCATTTCCTTCTCTAGGGGATCTTGCCAATCCAGGGACTGAAACTGTCTCCTTACTGTTAAGCCACCAGGGAAGCTGTACCTTACCACAAAACATGGTTCAAATTTAGAAGGAAAATGATGACTCTAGGTTGGAGAAACTTTGTGAACACCAAGTTGACCAAGTGACCAATGGTGGAAATCACCTGAAATTATGGTTGCCTTGTGTCTGAAGGAGATCAGCCCTGGGATTTCTTTGGAAGGAATGATGCTAAAGCTGAAACTCCAGTACTTTGGCCACCTCATGCGAAGAGCTGACTCATTGGAAAAGACTCTGATGCTGGGAGGGATTGGGGGCAGGAGGAGAAGGGGACGACAGAGGATGAGATGACTGGATGGCATCACTGACTCGATGGACGTGAGTCTGAGTGAACTCCGGGAGTTGGTGATGGACAGGGAGGCCTGGCGTGCTGCGATTCATGGGGTCGCAAAGAGTCGGACACGACTGACTGACTGAACTAAACTGAACTGATGTAGTACACAGAATGAGAATGCAGCACTTTTTTTCCTTTCTTTTCTTTGTTTCTCTTTTATTCCTACAAAGAACGCAGGAAAATATTTTTGCATTGAGATTCACAAGAAAATATCAATCAGACTCTGGTTGACAGTGATCTTCATGACAAAAAGCCTATACTTCTTATGACTATCAAGGGAAAAGGAGACAAGGAAAGTGTGGGATTATTTCAGACTGAAGGAGAATGATAGCACTTAATACAAAATGCAACATGTATTTTAGGATCAAATCCTGACCCAGGAAGAAAAAAGACATTTCTTTGCATTAGATAAAATCCAGATGGAATTTATAGATTGTATGTGAAAGTGAAAGTGTTGGTCGCTCAGTCATGTCCAACTCTTTGCAACCCCATGGACTGTAGCCCACGAGGACCCTCTATCCATGGAATTCTCCAGGCTAGAATACTGGAGTGGGTTGCCATTTCCTTCTCCAGGGGATCTTACTGACCCAGGGATCTTCTGTATTGCAGGCAATTTCTTAACCATCTGAGCCACTGGGGAAGATACAGTCATATTAATGTTAAGTCACTAATTTGAAAAATTAAATGGCAATAATAAGAAAATGTTTGTGTTTGGGGGCAATACATCCTGGAATTAAAATACAAACTGCATCATAAAGAAAAGCCTCACATAAATGCATGAAAGTAACAGAAAGCCTTTGTCCCACATCTGCTGCACATCCTAAGCATGAATTAATCAGGGTCTAGGAAGAAAAAGATGCACAGCTGAATTGGGCAACTGATGATAGTTTAATACAGGAATTATTTTGTAAAATATGGGGATTATATGAAAACTCATATGTGATTGTGCAATACCCTCAGAATAAAACAGCAGAATTCCCTGTGGAAAGTTTCATCAGTGATTCAGGAGATAGTTCCAGTAGTCACATATGGATGCAAGAGTTGGACCATAAAGAAGGCTGAGTACCAAAGAACTGATGCTTTTGAACTGTGGTGCTGGAGAAGATTGCTGAGAGTCCCTTGGACTGCAAGGAGATCAGACCAATCAAACTCTGAATATTCATTGGAAGGATGGAGGCTGAGGCTGAAGCTCCAATACTTTGGCCATCTGATGTGAAGAGCTGACTCACTGGAAAAGACCCCAATGCTGGGAAAGAAGGAAGGCAAAGGAGAAAAGCATGGCAGAGGATGAGATGGTTAGATGACATCACCAACTCAATGGACATGTGTTTGAGTAAACTCTGGGAGATAGTGAAGAATAGGGAAGCCTTATGTGCTGCAGTCCATGGGGTCTCAAAGAGTTGGACACAACTTAGGGACTGAACAATAACTACAGACATGAAGGAAATTAATACATTTTTACATCTATTATTTGACTCTACTGATTTTAGTCACATCCCACATTTCTCTGGAACTAGATAACTCCAAAATCTTAACTCTAGCATTTAATCTGTAGTTACAATGACAATGATAGGGTGCTCTTTTTAGAACCTGAATCTTGGCTTTATTTTAGTTGTCCAAGTAACTAGACAGGGCAAAGACTAGTAGAGTTTTGCCAAGAAAATGCACTGGTCATAACAAACACCCTCTTCCAACAACACAAGAGAAGACTCTATACATGGACATCACCAGATGGTCAACACCAAAATCAGATTGATTATATTCTTTGCAGCCAAAGATGGAGAAGTTCTATACAGTCAGCAAAAACAAGACCAGGAGATGACTGTGGCTCAGACCATGAACTCCTTATTGCCAAATTCAGACTGAAATGGAAGAAAGTAGGGAAAACCACTGGACCATTCAGGTATGAACTAAATCAAATCCCTTATGATTATATAGCGGAAGTGAGAAATAGATTTAAGGGCCTAGATCTGATAGATAGAGTGCCTGATGAACTATGGAATGAGGTTCATGACATTGTACAGGAGACAGGGATCAAGAGCATCCCCATGGAAAAGAAATGCAAAAAAGCAAAATGGCTGTCTGGGGAGCCCTTACAAATAGCTGTGAAAAGAAGAGAAGCGAAGAGCAAAGGAGAAAAGGAGATATAAACATCTGAATGCAGAGTTCCAAAGAATAGCAAGAAGAGATAAGAAAGCCTTCTTCAGCGATCAATGCAAAGAAATAGAGGAAAACAACAGAATGGGAAAGACTAGGGATCTCTTCAAGAAAATCAGAGATACCAAAGGAACATTTCATGCAAAGATGGGCTCGATAAAGGACAGAAATGATATGGACCTAACAGAAGCAGAAGATATTAAGAAGAGATGGCAAGAATACACAGAAGAACTGTACAAAAAGATCATGACCCAGATAATCACGATGGTGTGATCACTGACCTAGAGCCAGACATCCTGGAATGTGAAGTCAAGTGGGCCTTACAAAGCATCACTACGAACAAAGCTAGTGGAGGTGATGGAATTCCAGTTGAGCTATTCCAAATCCTGAAAGATGATGCTGTGAAAGTGCTGCCCACTCAATATGCCAGCCAATTTGGAAAACTCAGCAGTGGCCACAGGACTGGAAAAGGTCATTTTTCATTCCAACCCCAAAGAAAGGCAATGCCAAAGAATGCTCAAACTACTGCACAATTGCACTCATCTAACACGCTAGTAAAGTAATGCTCAAAATTCTCCAAGCCAGGCTTCAGCAATATGTGAACCATGAACTTCCTGATGTTCAAGCTAGTTTTAGAAAAGGAAGAGGAACCAGAGATCAAATTGCCAACATCCGCTGGATCATGGAAAAAGCAAGAGAGTTCCAGAAAAACATCTATTTCTGCTTTATTGACTATGCCAAAGCCTTTGACTGTGTGGATCACAATAAACTGTAGAAAATTCTGAAAGAGATGGGAATACCAGACCACCTGATCTGCCTCTTGAGAAATTTGTATACAGGTCAGGAAGCAACAGTTAGAACTGGACATGGAACAACAGACTGGTTCCAAATAGGAAAAGGAGTTCATCAAGGCTGTATATTGTCACCCTGTTTATTTAACTTATATGCAGAATATATCATGAGACGCTGGACTGGAAGAAACACAAGCTGGAATCAAGATTGCTGGGAGAAATATCAATAACCTCAGATATGCAGATGACACCCCCTTATGGCAGAAAGTGAAGAGGAACTAAAAAGCCTCTTGATGAAAGTGAAAGTGGAGAGTGAAAAAGTTGGCTTAAAGCTCAACATTCAGAAAACGAAGATCATGGCATCTGGTCCCATCACTTCATGGGAAATAGATGGGGAAACAGTGGAAACAGTGGCAGTCTTTATTTTTCTGGGCTCCAAAATCACTACAGATGGTGACTGCAGCCATGAAATTAAAAGACACTTACTCCTTGGAAGGAAAGTTATGACCAACCTAGATAGCATATTCAAAAGCAGAGACATTATTTTGCCAACAAAGGTCCGTCTAGTCAAGGCAATGGTTTTTCCTGTGGTCATGTATGGATGTGAGAGTTGGACTGTGAAGATGGCTGAGTGCTGAAGAATTGATGCTTTTGAACTGTGGTGTTGGAGAAGACTCTTGAGAGTCCCTTGGATTGCAAGGAGATCCAACCAGTCCATTCTGAAGGAGATCAGCCCTGGGATTTCTTTGGAAGGAATGATGCTAAAGCTGAAACTCCAGTACTTTGGCCACCTCATGCGACGAGTTGACTCATTGGAAAAGACTCTGATGCTGGGAGGGATTGGGGGCAAGAGGAGAAGGGGACGACAGAGGATGAGATGGCTGGATGGCATCACTGACTCGATGGACATGAGTCTCAGTGAACTCCGGGAGTTGGTGATGGACAGGGAGGCCTGGCATGGTGCGATTCATGGGGTCGCAAAGAGTCGGACACGACTGAGCGACTGATCTGATCTTAAGTAACTAGATATTAAGATATTTTTCTTCCCTTTTCCTTGACTCTAAGTGGATATGCTATCCAATATCAAGGATTCACTACTCAACTTGGGCGTGTCACAAATTGAACTGGTCACTAACATTGTATCTGGCATTAAACAAATCAGTTGATAAAACATTATTTGAGTGGCCATACAGAATCTTAAGAGATTCAAATGGCATTGTTAATTTGCATTAATAATGCAGAAGCTAACATCTGTTCTGATAATCTATGTAGAATTCCTGCTGAACATTTCTGGAAGTGCTAAATGATTGTGCAACTGACCACTTACAATGTTATTGCTACAGCAATAAACATGGTAGTTTTTACTTTTGGATTCTTGGACAACAATTTAAATGGTGTCTTTTAAGAACATATTTATTTTTGAATAGAGTAGCCATTGGTATATAACACAATTGTTATATACGCCTGCAGTCCAAACAATGCTCCAAGCCAGGAATGTTGCTAATGGATTCTCATCACTTATCATGCTTTGTTACTTGTTAGGATCTGCCTCTAAGTTTGACTAATGTTAAAATTCAAAAACAGAAATCATGGCAAAGTTATTGTAAATACAATCAAGTACCATTTTGCTATGGTTTTCAACACTTTGTTTCCAACCCCAAGTTCTTGAATAAGCATATGCTTTGAAGCAGGATTTTGGAACTCTTTCTAATATAAATAAATACTTGATTTAGATGAATCATCGAGGCATTTTAGTACTCTGCACTAATACTGCCTCATTTTTATTTCTTCACATGAATATATGTGTATGAGAAAGAGGGATAAGGTGAGGGGAGAAGAAAGGGATGGAGGAGGGATGAAAACAGGAGAGAAGAATAATGTTCTGATGTATAGTATAAATAGATATTCTCAAACATCACTCGGAGGAATATGGCAGTCATTAAATAAATGAAGAGCAGGGACTTCCCTGGTGGTCCCATGGGTAAGAATCCACTGTCCAACTCAGGGGATGTGGGTTTGACCCTAATCAGTTAACTAAGATCCCGCATGCAGCAGGGTAACTAAGCCTTCATGCCACAACTAGAGAGCCCGAACCTCGACTAGGGAAAGCCCAAGCATCTCACCTAGGAGCCCCTATGCCACAACAAAGACTCAGTGCAGCCAAAATAAATGAATAAAGCAAAGAGCAGCAAGATTATATTCACGGCTTTATAGGTTCTATTAGTTTCCCACTGTATTAATTTCCCGTGACTGCTGTAACAAATAATCACAAACTTCCTGGCTTAAAATAACAGAAATCTATTCTGTCACAGTTTTGGAGGCCAGGAGGTCAAAATCCATTTCATTGGACTCAAATCAAGATTTCGGCAAAAAGTCTTTTTTCCAAGTAAAGGAACATTCATAGGTTCAAAGGATTAGGAGTGGGTATTTTTGAAGGGCTATTTTCTGGCATACTACCTCTTACTAATACATGTTTACAACCACTCCGCTCCTACCAGCTGTAAACGTTTGTGAAACTGTTTTTTGGACACAAAGAACTATCTTCCACCCAAATGAAAAAGTCTGGAGAAAAAGTTGAGCCTGAAATGATGAGACCGGTCTTTAATTAAATTATTTGTGGTAGATGGGCCATACAAGGAAATACGGCCTTTCCTTATGACTCCAGCCTGAGAGCTCCCTGAAGGTGGAGTCTGACTAATATTCAGTTCCTCCATGATCAGCTCACATCTTCCCACACTCATATCCAGTAAGTGTTTGTTAAATAAACAATCAAATGTATACGTTATTATCATGAATCCTGTCATACTATTGGGCTTCATTCTACATTGACAAAGTCAATGATGGGAGTCATGGTTATAGCAAAGTTAACCGAGCAGTTCTTTAGTCCTAGGGCTTTGCCCCTCTCATCCTTAGGGTCTGTCTTGCTCTTTTCCCCTGTATGGTGTTATCTGGCCCTTTATTCATCCTGTCTCTTTCTTAATCTCACATCCACAGCAGCCAGTGGCTGGCTCTTTTCCCAGTGCTGTCACCTCAATATAATAAGCTCTTGAGCAGAGACCCAGCATGTGACAATCCTCCAAGGATGGACAGGAAAGGAGCCTGCCAGCCAAGACACTGTCAAAGTCCAGGACCAGCTTTTATCTGAGTCATGGTTTCCTTCTGCTACATCCCTTCCTAAAACTAGGAAACACTCCTCTTTTCTTCTGTAAATCAGCAAGTCATACTGAGTATATTTGGTCAAGGAAGTCTTTTCACTTTATCTCCCCACTACCTCATGAAATGAAAGCTTTTACTCTGCTTTAAAGGCTTTTTAAAAGACTTCTTCTAACTTTTGCCAACATTTCACCCGCTTACCACAACCCCCACATTCACCTCCATGCTCAGTCCCACCGTTCCTTTTTATACCTTATTCTGTACTCCTTTACTCTAAGGATTTCAACTTCAGACTTTGATTTTTGGTTCCTTTATCTACCACCAAAAATAAAAAATTAGATTCAGCTCTGGAACCTTGGGGAAAGATGTACCCAAAGTGGGAATCATGTCATATCTGGGTCACACATTTGCTCAAAAAAAAAAGTTTCTCTTAGGATTCTTTCCTGTCAGATTTATATAGGATTTGGGATATCCCTTGGGCAGCTGCAATCTCTTTATTTAGATTCAGATTTCAATCAGTGAAACTATTCCAAATAGCTAACATGTTTCCTTCTACAATGGCCCCAAAGGCTTTTTCTGGTAAGCACTGCCAGACAGACAAAACAGAAATCACCTAAATTGCCACTTAGAATATACGGGCATCTTTCACCAAGAAGAGGTCATCTCCCAAAGAGGATCTGCATCATTGACACAAAAAGGACAGTAAGGTCAGTATCATTAATTAAAAACAAATGAAGCACTGTTTTATAAGGAAAAGAAAATTCAGTTCAGTTCAGTGGCTCAGTCATGTCCGACTCTTTGCAACCCCATTAGTTGCAGCACGCCAGGCCTCCCTGTCCATCACCAACTCCAGGAGTTCACTCAGACTCACGTCCATCGAGTCAGTGATGCCATCCAGCCATCTCATCCTCTGTCGTCCCCTTCTCCTCCTGCCCTCAATCCCTCCCAGCATCAGAGTCTTTTCCAATGAGTCAACTCGTCGCATGAGGTGGCCAAAGTACTGGAGTTTCAGCTTTAGCATCATTCCTTCCAAAGAAATCCCAGGGCTGATCTCCTTCAGAATGGACTGGTTGGATCTCCTTGCAGTCAAGGGACTCTCAAGAGTCTTCTCCAACACCACAGTTCAAAAGCATCAATTCTTCGGCGCTCAGCCTTCTTCACAGTCCAACTCTCGCATCCATACATGACCACTGGAAAAACCATAGCCTTGACTAGATGGACCTTTGTTGGCAAAGTAATGTCTCTGCTTTTGAATATGCTATCTAGGTTGGTCATAACTTTCCTTCCAAGGAGTAAGCGTCTTCTAATTTCATGGCTGCAGTCACCATCTGCAGTGATTTTTGAGCCCCCCAAAATAAAGTCTGCCACTGTTTCCACTGTTTCCCCATCTATTTCCCATGAAGTGATGGGACTGGATGCCATGATCTTTGTTTTCTGAATGTTGAGCTTTAAGCCAACTTTTTCACTCTCATCTTTCACTTTCATCAAGAGGCTTTTTAGTTCCTCTTCACTTTCTGCCATAAGTGTGGTGTCATCTGCATATCTGAGGTTATTGATATTTTTCCCTGCAGTCTTGATTCCAGCTTGTGCTTCTTCCAGCCCAGCGTTTCTCATGATGTACTCTGCATAGAAGTTAAATAAGTAGGGTGACAATATACAGCCTTAACGTACTCCTTTCCCTATTTGGAACCAGTCTGTTGTTCCATGTCCAGTTCTAACTGTTGTTTCCTGACCTGCATATAGGTTTCTCAAGAGGCAGGTCAGGTGGTCTGGTATTCCCATCACTTTCCGAATTTTCCACAGTTTATTGTGATCCACACAGTCAAAGGCTTTGGCATAGTCAATAAAGTAGAAATAGATGTTTTTCTTGAATGCTCTTACTTTTTTGATGATCCAGCAGATGTTGGCAATTTGATCTCTGGTTCCTCTGCCTTTTCTAAAACTAGCTTGAACATCTGGAAGCTCACAGTTCACGTATTGGTAGAGGAAGGTAAATGGTAAGGAATCTCCAAGTAAATGCAGAAAGGAAAAAATACAAAAAGAAATGCTCAGTAATAAGGGCCATTGATTTGATAAAGATCACAAGACTAGTTGCAAAGTCAAAACGGGCTTGGAATTCAAATTTCCATACCCTGGTCCATAGAGATTTTCTCTATACAGTTTCCTAATCAGCCTGTCAATTGTGGGCTCTAAGTATACAAGTGTTGATTCCTTTTATACAGCCACGTTGAGATGGGATGGAGGAATATATAAGCCAACTGACACAGTCAAAAATAGACCCTTCCTATTTAAATGTACAAGATAGATTCAGAAAAGGCAGAGGAACCAGAGATCAAATTGCCAACATCTGTTGGATCATCAAAAAAGCAAGAGAGTTCCAGAAAAACATCTGCTTTATTCACTATGCCAAAGCCTTTGACTGTGTGGATCATTAAAAACTGTGGAAAATTCTGAAAGATATGGGAATATCAGACCACCTGACCTGCCTCCTGAGAAATCTGTATGCAGGTCAAGAAGCAACGGTTAGAATTGGACATAGAACAACAGACTGGTTCCAAATTGGGAAAGGAGTACGTCAAGGCTATATATTGTCACCCTGCTTATTTAATTTATATGCAGAGTACATCATGTCAAATGCCAGGCTGGATAAAACACAAGCTGGCATCAAGATTGCAGGGAAAAATATCAATAACCTCAGATATGTAGATGACATCACTCTTATGACAGAAAGCAAAGAACTAAAAAGCCTCTTGATGAAAGTGAAAGAGGAGAGTGAAAAAGTTGGCTTAAAACTCAGCATTCAGTAAACTAAGATCATGGCATCCAGCGCCTCCTAAGTCTTCTCCATTGGCAGGTGGGTTCTTTACTGTTAGCGCCCCCTGGGAAGCCTCAGTGAGACCTGCACAGACAGCCTGCACAGACAATTTTTGACTGGGATTGAAAGCTCCTTCCCAAAATGTCTTGCCTCATGAGTCAGAGGACGTGGGATCTGTGTCTGGGATCTTGAAACCAAGTTCCAGCAAGCTTCCAGGGCAGGTATAAGCACAGGTAGTATTTCTGAAAGACAATCTTATATTGAGGCGCTTCTTGTTAAGGAAAGAGATTCCTTGAAATTGTACTGAAAATAGTGTTGACACCTGAAAAATCTTTTCATACATTCATGAGTAAGTAATCTACACTGAATACTTTAAGTAGGCTGACATAAGGAAGTGGCCTTTTTTTTTTTTTTTTTTTTTGGTAATCCGGCCTAGTGGGTAACAGAGATCATTTAATGTGGCTGAAGTGAGGGGCCCTTATTGTCTATACTAATCTAATGTTAGTATGGAGGATTTCTTGAAACAAGATGGGTGAGAGACTCAGAGGAATCTCTAAAGCAATACTTGGCTAGCCAGAAATTGCCATAGCTTAATTAGAGCTGTAGCTTCTACAGGCAGCCTGATGTGGGCAAAGAGGGCAGAGTTTCTCACCACTTTCCTTTTGTTCTCTCTTTTTTGGATTTTGGTGGCCTTCAAGTCATATATAAAATATGAATCATATATATATATATTTATTTATTTATTTCTGTCAATGGGAAGAGGGATCCCTGTCTCCTTCTCTTGAATCTTATACCTGGTCACAGAGGAAGTGATGCTATGGGACTTCTGAGACCAGTTCGGAAAGGGCCATGTTGCCTCCACTAGTTATTTTTATACATTCCTTTATGGAGCCTGAGCCATCATGTAAAACATGAAACCATGCTAAAACCTCCAGGCTGTGAGGAGACCCAGCTCACATATAAAGGCCAAGTGTATGTACTCTGGTCAACTAGCCCCAGCTGAGGTCCCAGCCAGTAGCTGGCATCAGTGGCCAGACATGTGAGTGAACATCATGGTCCAGATGACCCCAGCACCTGGGTGCTTAATCACTCCCAGTAGCTGAGTGTTAGCAGATGAAGCCCAGGCATTGTGGAGCAGAAACAAACCACTCCTGCAATGGGCCTTCATAACCTCCAAAGGACACCATGTAAGCAACCCTACGACTTCACTGTTTAAGGACAGTGCTAATTCCAGCTCCCATTGAAGCTGGATCCAAATAAAATGTTTTGTTACTTTCCCCCATGTCCAACGCCTCTCTGCTGCAAATGTTTTGCCATTTTCAAATGGTTAAACATGAATACTAAAGCCTTGTAAATGACTTTATATAATAAGAAAAATACCTTCTCACACTGTATCTTTAGATTATTTGGCATTAAAACCCATTTCAGATGGAGAAATGACATATGGCAAATAACTGATGAAGGCGGACTTAATAGAACAGCAAAGTCTGGTTCCTGATACCTAGCTCCATACTCCCTCCCCAGGGAATGTTTAGTAACTATAAATATAGGACAAAGAAGATGAATACAATAAATAACCTCCATTCCTTGTCACTTGCTTTAATGCTTCCATGTTCAGTATTTTTCCCCAAGGAAACAATTCCTTTGCTAAAAATATAACCCCTTCTCCACCAAACCTATGTAGTTCAACAAATATTTGACAACACTAATAATGGTATCTAGTCACAAGTCTTTTGGAGAAGGCAATGGAAACCCACCCCAATACTCTTGCCTGGAAAACCCATGGACGGAGGAGACCAGTAGGCTGCAGTCCATGGGGTCACTAAGAGTCGGACACGACTGAGCAACTTCACTTTCACTTTTCACTTTCATGCATTGGAGAAGGAAATGGCAACCCACTCCAGTGTTTTGCCTGGAGAATCCCAGGGACAGGGAGCCTGGTGGGCTGCCATCTATGGGGTCGCACAGAGTCGGACATGACTGAAGTGACTTAGCAGCAGTAGTCACAAGTCTTTATTTTGATTGTCAAGAAAAGATAAAGACAATCTGGAATCTAACATAATTATTGAACAATTCCTTTTTTTCTGCTAGTTAGAGTTGAAAAGAAACAATACATTGATCTTTTAATCCAAAAGACCGGTAGTTAATACACACACCAGCAGAATTCTTAGACAACCGATTTTTTGGTATGCCAGGAGTACACCAGCACCACTACTTTAAGCCTGGCTTGGCAAACAGAAATAGTTCAATAAGTCATTGGCTTATACACTGAAAAAAATTCCTAAAGACTCTTTATTACTTGAGTCTCAAGCTTGATGTTAACTGAATAATTCTCAGTTCAGTTCAATCTTGTTCAGTCATGTCTGACTCTTTGTGACTCCATGAACCTCAGCACACCAGGTCTTCCTGTCGATCACCAACTCTCAGAGTTTACCCACACTCATGTCCATTGAGTCAGTGATGCCATCCAACCATCTAATCCTCTATCATCCACTTCTCCTCCTGCCCTCAATCTTTCCAGCATCAGGGTCTTTTCAAATGAGTCAGCTCTTTGCATCAGGTGGCCAAAGTATTGGAGTCTCAGCTTCAACATCAGTCCTTCCAATGAATACCTAGGACTGACCTCCTTTAGGATGGACTGATTGGATCTCCTTGCAGTTCAAGGGACTCTCAGGAGTCTTCTCCAACATCACAGTTCAAAAGCATCAATTCTTCGGCACTCAGCTTTCTTAATGGTCTGACTCTCACATCCATACATGAGCACTGGAAAAACCACAGCCTTGACTAGATGGACCTTTGGTGACAAAGTAATATCTCTGCTTTTTAATATGCTGTCTAGGTTGGTCATAACTTTCCTCCCAAGGAGTAAGTGGCTTTTAATTTCATGGCTGCAATCACCATCTGCAGTGATTTTGGAGCCCCCGAAAATAAAGTCAGCCACTGTTTCCACTGTTTCCCCAGGTATTTGCCATGAAGTGATGGGACCGGATGCCATGATCTTAGTTTTCTGAATGTTTAGCTTTAAGCCAACTTTTTCACTCTGCTCTTTCACTTTCATCAAGAGGCTCTTTAGTTCTTCTTCACTTTCTGCCATACATCAAATAAATGGTATCATCTTAGTGTCATTGTGGGCTTCTTACTATTAGTACATCAAAATGCCTTTCACTAGAGACAGGATGAGAAGAATATAACATAAGGAGAATCTATAAAATTCATCCCACAACATGATCTATCTTATGAAGCCAAAATACAAATCATGAGTGACACACAAATTATCTATTATGGCATTTTAGGAAGACATGGGACAGGATTCAGAATACTTGAATAGTTGGATTCTAAATGCAGCTCTACATCAATATACATGTGATGTTGGGTAAAATCTCTTAATTTCCCAGTCTTCTATTACAGGCATATATCATTTTATCAAGTTTTGACTTTTTTGCACTTCATAGATAGTGTTTTTGTTCGTTTGTTTTTACAAATCTAACATTTGTGACAATTCTGTGTTGAGCAAGTCTATTGGTGCAACTTTTCCAACAGTGTTTTCTCACTTCCTGTCTCTGTATCACATTTTGGTAATCTTTGCAATATTTCAAAATTTTCAAGATGATTATATTTGTGCAAGTGAAAGGAAAAGTCAAATAGCTCTCACTTTAAATCAAAAGTTAGAAACTATTAAGCTTAGTGAGGAAGATGTGATGAAAGCCAAGGCAGGTCTTGTACAAAACAGTTAGTCAAGTGTGAATGCAAAGTAAAAGTTCTTGAAGGTAATGAAAAGTGCTACCCAATAAATACACAAATGATAGGAAAGCAAAATAGCCTTATTGCTGACATGACGGAAGTTGTAATGGTCTGAATGAAAGCCCAAACCAGCTACAACATTTCTCTAAGCCAAAGCCTAAGCTAATTCACAGATAGGCCCTAACTCTCTTCAATTCTGAAAGCCGAGAGAGGTGAGAGAGTTTCAGAAGAAAAGTCTGAAGCTAGCAGAGGTTGATTCATGAGGTTGAATCTCTATAACATAAAGCCATCTATAACATAAAGCCATCTATAACATAAAGCCATCTCTATAACATAAAGCTGCAACGTGAAGTAGCAAGTGTCAGTAGAAGCTGCAGCTAGATATCCAGATGATCTAGCTAAGATCATTAATGAAGATGGCTACACTAACAAGGGGCTTCCCTGGTGACTCAGTGGTAAAGAACCTGCCTGTCAATGCAGGGGACATGGATTCAGTTCCTGGGTCAGAAAGATCCCCTGGAGAAGGAAATGGAAATCCACTCAAGTATTCTTGCCACAAAAGAGTCAGACATGGACAAGACTTAGCAATTGAACAACAACACTAAACAAGATGGTTTCACTGTAGACAAAACAGCCTTATATTGGAAGAAGATACCATCTAGGATTTTCATAGCTAGAGACGAGAAGCCAGTGTCCGGTTTCAAAGCCTCAAAGGACAGGCTGACTCTCTTGTTAGGGGATAATGCAGCTGGTGGCTTTACATTGAAGCCAGTGTTCATTTACTATTCCCAAAATCCTAGGGCCCTTAAAAATTATGCTCAATCTAGTCTGTGCTGTAGAAATGGAAGAACAAAGCCTGAATGATCATTTTTACAACACGACTTCAGTTCAGTTCAGTCACTAAGTCATGTCCGACTCTTTGTGACCCCATGGACAAGCTCACCAGGCTTCCCTGTCCATCACCAACTCCCAGAGCTTGCTTAAATTCATGTCCATCAAGTCCGTGATGCCATCCAACCATCTCATCCTCTGTCGTCCCCTTCTCCTGCATTCAATCTTTCCAAGCATCAGGGTCTTTTCCAATGAGTCAGTTCTTTGCATCAGGTGGCCGAAGCATTGGAGTTTCAGCTTCAGCATCAGTCCTTCCAATGAATATTCAGGCCTGATTTCCTTTAGGATGGACTGGTTGGACTCCTTGCAGTCCAAAGGACTCTCAAGAGTCTTCTCCAACACCACAGTTCAAAAGCATCAATTCTTCAGTGCCCAGCTTGCATTATAGTCCAACTCTCACATCCACACATGACTACTGGAAAAACCATAGTTTTCACTAGAAGGACCTTTCACAACATGGCTTACTGGATATTTTAAGCCCACTCTTGAGACTTGCTGCTTAGAGAAAAAGATTCTTTACAAAATACTACTGCTCATAGAAAATATTATTGCACCTGGTCACCCAAGAGCTCTGATGGAGATGTACAAGATTAATGTTTTATGCTTGCTAATATAGCATCCATTCTGAAAGCAATGGATCAATGAGTAATTTCAACTTTCAAGTCTCATTACTTAAATACATTTCACAAAGCTATAGTTGCTGTTGATAGTGATTCATCTGATAATCTGGGCAAAGTAATTGAAAATTTTTTGTAAAGGATTCAGCATTCTAAATGCCGTTATGAACTTTCATGGGAAATGTTCAAAATATCACATTAACAGGAGTTTAGAAGACTGATTCTAATCCCCATGGAAGACTTTGTGGTGTTCAACACTTCAATGGAGGGAAGAATTGCAGATGTGGTAGAAATAACAAGAGGACTTGAAGTGGCACCTGAAAATGTAGCTGATTGTTACAATCTGATGATAAAGCATTAACAGATGTAGTTTCTTCTGAATAAATTAATAAAGACAGTGGTTTCTTTCTTTTTTGTAATTGTATTTACTTGTTTGGGGCTGTGCTGGGTCTTCGTTGCTGAGCAGGCTTTTCTCTAGCTGCGGTGAGCGGGAGCTACTCTCAAGTTGCAGTGCCCAGGGTTCTCAGTGCGGTGGCTTCTCTTGTTCTTGTTGCAGAGCACAGGCTCTAGGGCCTGAGGGATTCAGTAGTTGTGATTCCTAGGCTCTAGAGCACAGGCTAAGTATTGTGGTGCAACGGCTTAGTTGTTCTGCGGCACATGGGATCTTCCCCAACCCGGACTAGGAATCAAACCCCCGTCTCCTATATTGGTAAATGGTTTCTTTACCACTGAGCCACTAGGGAAGCCCCAGAAAATGATCTCTGAGATGGAATCTATCCCTGGTGAAGATGCTGTGAAGACTGTTGAAATGATTAAAAAAAAAAAAAAGATTAAGAATGAGCTTAGTTGATAAAGCAGCAATAGGGCTTGAGAGGACTATCTCCAATTTTGAAAGAAGTTCTGCTATAGGTAAAAATGCTATCAAACAGCCTTGCATTCTAAAGAGAAATCATTTGTGAAAGGAAGATCAGCAAATCAATGTGGCAAACTTCACTATCTTACTTTAAGAAATTAGAAACACTCACCTCAGCCTTCAGTAACCATCACCCCGATCAGTTAGCTGTCACCAATATCAAGACAAGACCCTCCATCACAAAAAGATTACAGCTTTCTGAAGACTCAGATAATGGTTAGCATTTTTAAACAAAAAAGTAATTTTTATCCAAGGATGCACATTATTTTTTTGGACACAATGCTGTTATGTCTAACATAACATTTAATGGACTACAGTATACTGTAAATGTAACTTTTTTTTAGAAATTTATTTATTAAATAATCTGCTCATTTTATAACAGTTTTAGATATATGGATTTATTACAATGATAGTACAGAGAGATATATCCACCCTATCACTAACTTTTCTTTTTTCTTTTTCATTTGAATTTTTTTTAATATATTTTTAATAAAATTTTATTTATTTTAATTGGAGGCTAATTACTTTACAGTACTGTATTGGTTTTGCCATACATCAACATGAATCAGCCATGGGTGTACACGTGTTCCCCATCCTGAACCCCCCTTCCATCTCCCTCCCCATGCCATCCCTCTGGGTCATCCCAGTGCACCAGCCCCAAGCATCCTGTATCAGGCATCGAACCTGGACTGGCGATTCATTTCATATATGATATTTTACATGTTTCAATGCCATTCTCCCAAATCATCCCACCCTCTCCCTCTCCCACAAAGTCCAAAAGACTGCTCTATACATCTGTGTCTCTTTTGCTGTCTCGTATACAGGGTTATCATTACCATCTTTCTAAATTCCATATATATGCATTAGTATACTGTATTGGTGTTTTTCTTTCTGGCTTACTTCACTCTGTATAATAGGCTCCAGTTTCATCCACTTCACTAGAACTGATTCAAATGTATTCTTTTTAATGGCTGAGTAATACTCCATTGTGTATATGTACCACAGCTTTCTTATCCATTCATCTGCTGATGGACATCTAGGCTGCTTCCATGTCCTGGCTATTATAAACAGTGCTGCGATGAACATTGGGGTACACGTGTCTCTTTCCCTTCTGGTTTCCTCAGTGTGTATGCCCAGCAGTGGGATTGCTGGGTCATAAGGCAGTTCTATTTCCAGTGTTTTAAGGAATCTCCACATTGTTTTCCATAGTAGCTGTACTAGTTTGGATTCCCACCGACAGTGTAAGAGGGTTCCCTTTTCTCCATACCCTCTCCAGCATTTATTGCTTGTAGACTTTTGGATCGCAGCCATTCTGACTGGCAAGGAATGGTACCTCATGGTGGTTTTGATTTCCATTTCTCTGCTAATGAGTGATGTTGAGCATCTTTTCATGTGTTTGTTAGCCATCTGTATGTCTTCTTTAGAGAAATGTCTGTTTAGTTCTTTGGCCCATTTTTTGATTGGGTCATTTATTTTTCTGGAGTTGAGCTACAGGAGTTGCTTGTATATTTTTGAGATTAGTTCTTTGTCAGTTGCTTCATTTGCTAGTATTTTCTCCCATTCTGAAGACTGTCTTTTCACCTTGCTTATAGTTTCCTTTGTTGTGCAGAAGCTTTTAATTTTAATTAGGTCCCATTTGGAAAGAAATCTTAAAAATTAGGGCAGAAATAAATGCAAAAGAAACAAAAGAGACCATAGCAAAAATCAACAAAGCCAAAAGCTGGTTCTTTGAAAGGATAAATAAAATTGACAAACCATTAGCCAGACTCATCAAGAACAAAGGTAGAAAAATCAAATCAATAAAATTTGAAATGAAAATGGAGAGATCACAACAGACAACACAGAAATACAAAGGATCATAAGAGACTACTATCAGCAATTATATGCCAATAAAATGGACAATTTGGAAGAAATGGACAAATTCTTAGAAAAGTACAACTTTCCAAAACTGAACCAGAAAGAAATATAAAATCTTAACAGACACATCACAAGCAAAGAAATTGAAACTGCAATCAGAAATCTTCCAGCAAACAAAAGCCGAGGTCCAGACGGCTTCACAGCTAAATTCTACCAAAAATTTAGAGAGGAGCTAACACCTATCCTATTCAAACTCTTCCAGAAAATTGCAGAGGAAGGTAAACTTCCAAACTCATTCTATGAGGCCACCATCACCCTAATACCAAAACATGACAAAGATGCCACCAAAAAAGAAAACTACAGGCCAATATCACTGATGAACATAGATGCAAAAATCCTTAACAAAATACTAGCAGTCAGAATCCAACAACACATTAAAAAATCATACACCATGACCAAGTGGGCTTTATCCCAGGGATGCAAGGATTCTTCAATACCCACAAATCAATCAATGTAATACACTGCATTAACAAATTGAAAAATAAAAGCCATATGATTATCTCAATAGATGCAGAGAAAGCCTCTGACAAAATTCAACATCCGTTTATGATAAAAACTCTCCAGAAAGCAGGAATAGAAGGAACATAACTCAACATAATAAAAGCTATATATGACAAACCCACAGCAAACATTATCCTCAATGGTGAAAAATTGAAAGCATTTCCCCTAAAGTCAGGAACAACACAAGGGTGCCCACTTTCACCACTACTATTCAACATAGTTTTGGAAGTTTTGGCCACAACAATAACAGCAGAAAAAGAAATAAAAGGAATCCAGATTGGAAAATAAGAAGTAAAACTCTCACTGTTTGCAGATGACATGATCTTCTACATAGAACACCCTAAAGACTCCACCAGAAAATTACTAGAGCTAATCAGTGAATATAGTAAAGTTGCAGGACATAAAATCAACACACAGAAATCCCTTGCAGTCCTAATAATGAGAAAATAGAAAGAGAAATTAAGGAAACAATTCCATTCACCATTGCAACAGAAAGAATAAAATACTTAGGAATATACCTACCTAAAAAAACTAAAGACCTATATATAGAAAACTATAAAACACTGGTGAAAGAAATCAAAGAGGACACTAATAGATGGAGAAACATATCATGTTTCTGGATCGGAAGAATCAATATAGTGAAAATGAGTATACTACCCAAAGCAATCTATAGATTCAATGCAATCCCTATCAAGCTACCAACGGTATTTTTCACAAAGCTAGAACAAATAATTTCACAATTTGTATGGAAATACAATAAAACCTCGAATAGCCAAAGCAATCTTGAGAAAGAAGAATGGAACTGGAGGAATCAACCTGCCTGACTTCAGGCTCTACTACAAAGCCATAGTCAAGACAGTATGGTACTGGCACAAAGACAGAAATATAGATCAATGGAACAAAATAGAAAGCCCAGAGATAAATCCACGGACTTATGGATACCTTATCTTTGACAAAGGAGGCAAGAATATACAATGGAGAAAAGACAATCTCTTTAACAAGCGGTGCTGGGAAAACTGGCCAACAACTTGTAAAAGAATGAAACTAGAACACTTTCTAACACCATACACAAAAATAAACTCAAAATGGATTAAAGATCTAAACATAAGACCAGAAACTATAAAACTCCTAGAGGAGAACATAGGCAAAACACTCTCCAACATAAATCACAGCAGGATCCTCTATGACCCACCTCCCAGAATATTGGAAATAAAGATAACTTTTATATGCACTGGGAAACCAAGAAATTAACATGATTCACATTATTGTGATATTCACTTTATTGTGATGGTCTGGAGCCAAACCTGCAATATCTCTGAGGCACACCTAAACTTTAAAACTAGAAAGTTGTACTCAGTTGTCATGTGGGGGATATGGATTTTCAAGTAAATCTGTACATTTAAGCCAGTTTCTTTTTTTTTTTTATTTTATTTTATTTTTAAACTTTACATAATTGTATTAGTTTTGCCAAATATCAAAATGAATCCGCCACAGGTATACATGTGTTCCCCATCCTGAACCCTCCTCCCTCCTCCCTCCCCATACCATCCCTCTGGGTCGTCCCAGTGCACTAGCCCCAAGCATCCAGTATCGTGCATCGAACCTGGACTGGCAACTCGTTTCATACATGATATTTTACATGTTTCAATGCCATTCTCCCAAATCTTCCCACCTTCTTATCCCTAGGATCCTCCATGCTTGTACTATCCAGAAGTTTGTCTTGTCTTTCCTTTGCCTATGTTTTTTACACACATACACAGAACTTTTGCTGTATGCATGTTATATATTTATATTTAAAGTCATGTCCGACTCTTTGCGACCCTATGGACTGTAGCCTACCAGGCTCCTCCGTCCATGGGACTTTCCAGGCAATAGTACTGGAGTGGATTGCCATTTCCTTCTCCAGGGGAATCTTCCCAACCCAGAGATCAAACCCAGGTCCCCTGCATTGTAGACAGACGCTTTATCATTTGAGCCACCAGGGAAGTCCATTTATTTTTATAAATGTAGTATAATCCCTCAATGTTTTCAAATGCCTGACTTAAGCTTTTATTGCTGAGGCATCCACTACAAAGAAAGCTATCTCAAGTAAACACATTGCCATCCACAGATAGAGCCACCACCACCATCACCACCACTATTTGGGCTGTTTTTTGTTTTTCTTTTTTTCTCTTTCTGTGCTTGAGATTGTCACTTATGTTTAAATTCATCAATAAAAAATGAGCCCATGAAACTCTAAAGCCCACCTTCAATCCCAATAAAAAACACAGTCCCAGCCCTGTGCTCTCTCTCGCTCTCTCTCTTGCACTCTCTCTATCGGCAATCTTGCTGTGTGGCCACAGTGTGCCATGGAATTTCCAGGATAATCAAGTAATAAACCTTTTTCCTCCCAAATTTGGTGATGTTTATTGCTGAGGGCATCTTGCAATCACAATAAGAACCACAAAGTCTGGTCTGGCCACAGCACTGGTTACCAAATGACTGAGACCAGCACAAAAAAATTACATTTACATAAATTATATAACATAGGCATACTTCAAGTATTCATCAGAAAACTTAGAAAATACTGAATGAAAACTGATATATCCATCATTTAATCTTAACAAATAATATTATTTTATCACACTTATTCCTGATCTTTTTCTGAAACAAAAAATGTTGCAAATATAACTAAAGTAACCAAACATAACCACCAAACATCACTGCAACCTGATTCCAGTGCTATTCCACTTCCTACCTCATCATACTGTAATATCCAGATGTGTGTACATTTTCCACTTCATATTTTTATATTTTACTACATCTATGTATTAGTCAAAGCTATGGTTTTTCCTGTGGTCATGTATGGATGTGAGAGTTGGACTGTGAAGAAAGCTGAGTGCTGAAGAATTGATGCTTTTGAACTGTGGTGTTGGAGAAGACTCTTGAGAGTCCCTTGGACTGCAAGGAGATCCAACCAGTCCATTCTGAAGGAGATCAGCCCTGGGATTTCTTTGGAAGGAATGATGCTAAAGCTGAAACTCCAGTATTTTGGCCACCTGATGCGAAGAGTTGACTCATTGGGAAAGACTCTGATGCTGGGAGGGATTGGGGGCAGGAGGAGAAGGGGACGACAGAGGATGAGATGGCTGTATGGCATCACTGACTCGATGGGTGTGAGTCTGAGTGAACTCCGGGAATTGGTGATGGACAGGGAGGCCTGGCGTGCTGCAATTCATGGGGTCGAAAAGAGTCGGACATGACTGAGTGACTGAACTGAACTGAACACCTATATATCAATACCAATATAATAGTCTCTGGATTTTTAAAACTTATACAGGTAGGATGATACTGACTGCATCTTTCAACAGCTTGTTTTTTTCCCCACCTTTATGCTTTCCAGATTCATTCATGTTAATAAACATTTAAAGTTCATTCATTTAAACACTAGTATGTTCATATGAAAATATTACAACTTATGTATCTATTCCTTATTGCTAGACATTCAGAGGTTTTCCATTTTGCCTCTATTACTAACAGTGCCACAAGGCATAAGCTCTTATACATCTTCTTGTGCACCTGGGGGAGAGTACATTCAAGGTATTGATCTAGAAGTGCAATTGGTGTGTCTCAGGGCATGTTCATCTTTCACTGCACAAAATACTACAAAGCAGCATCCAAAGTGGTTCCAGCAATTTAAATGCCTGCCTGCAGTGTACAGAAGCTCCCCTTTCCCCCCACCAAAGTGATAATGTGGTATTTACACATTCTAATATTGTCCCAACACAAAGAGAATAATAAAGTAACTCATTTGCATTTGCATTCCCCACATTGATACTGAAGCTAAGGATATTTTAGCTTGATTTTCTGTGAATTGCCTTTCATCTAGTCCCTTTCATAAGGCGGTTGGGACTGTTTTCCAGGCTCTAAGTTCAAGAGCCTTCAGCCAGGGCCATGTCTCCTTCCCCAAGCAAACATAAAGATGCTCAACCTCCACAGCCTGCATCTAGGTGTGATATTACCCAGGTTGTGGAAGCATCACTCAGAGCTCACTGTTCTGGCTTTGACTGTACTAACTGGTTCCCCCTTAGGGATCCATCCTTCCTTCCCTCCTTCTCTCCCACCTTCCCTTCCTCCCTTCTTTCCTTTCAGCTCAGTCACACTTCTGTGCATCTTCCTGTGGTACATTTCTTTATAAAGAAACTGTAATAAGAGGGAGAAAGTAGTAGATGCCTTAGTCTACCATGTTGCTTGAACTAGTTTTATTTCATTTTAAGTCATTATCTCCACCTACTGTTCTGTCTGGTTCCCTTTTTGTCTCTAAGATAGCTTTGGAAAAGTACATTTTGAAATTTCTCTACCTTGGTTTTCTGGAAATTTTAGAAAATTATGTGCTAGTTGATCTATTGATACTATCAGTGGTGACTGTAATTTTAACAAAATGAAAAGATGATAGAAGAGATTGTGAGAAACAGGGAAAGGGAGATTAGTCTTTAAATCTTACCTCTACTGAAATTTGGGGGCCTTTTCCAAATACAGATTCTATTAGACTGATTCTATTAGATCACAAACCACTGATTTCTCTTAGTGCAATTTAGTTTTCTAAGTTTAAATAAATCTAAATCTAAATAAAACATTTAGTTTTCTTGATCAAGTTACTAAAATTTCAGATCAGGGAAAATTCCAGTTTACACTGGGCTCAAGCTAGGAAAATCTCAGTCCTCCCCAAAATTGCTATCTTGATTATGGAATTCTAAGACATTTTACTCTATCTTTAGGCAAACTTTAGCTTAAAGCCACAGTATTTGTAGGCAAAAATTATCTCAAGGGTCAAGAAAACAGATAGTACATATGATGAAAGCAGCATAAAAATTCAAATTCAAAAATTTTGTTATTGGTTGAGGCTTTTAAAAGTCAGAAATCCTGTTCCAAAACCTCAGAGGTTTTTCTTTTTCTTTTTTTTGAATAACTACAGTGGACCCCGGAACAAAGCAGGTTTGAACTGCAATGGATCCACTTATATGTTGATTTTTTTCACTAAACACATTATTACTACAGTATTACTGGATCCACAGCTTGTTGAATCCACAGATGCAGAACTGTATATGCAAAGGACCAATTGTAGAGTTAAACTCCGATTTTGGACAGTGCAGAAGGCTGGCGCGTCTAAAGTCCCCTGTTGTTCAAGGATCAGTTGTACCTATGCTGGTTTCCTAGCACTGCCAAAATAAACTACCACAAACTAGGTGCCTTAAAAACAACAGTTTATTATCTCACAGTTCTGGAGGCTAGGGGTCCAAAATCAGGGTGTTGGAGGAGTTGATGATCCTCTAAAACCTGAGGGGAGAATCTTTCTTTGCTTCTTCCTAGTTACTGGTGGTTTACTGGTGATTTTTGGCATTTTTTGGCTTGCAGCTGCAACACTTCAATTTGCCTTTGTTGCCACATATTCTCTTCTTGTAAGGACACTAGTCATATCAGATTAAGAACTCAGTCTTTCCTGGTGGCTCAGAGAGTAAAGAATCTGCCTGCAATGCAGGATACCTGGGTTCAATCCCTGGGTCGGGAAGATCTCCTGGAGAAGGAAATGGCAATCCACTCCAGTATTCTTGCCTGGAGAATTCCATGGACAGAGGAGCCTGGTGAGCTACAGTCCATGGGGTTGCAAAGAGTCGGACACAACTGAGCGACTAACACTACCTCAGTCTGACCTCCTTTTAGCAGATTAGGTCTGTAGTGACTTTCCAAATAAGTTCACAGACGTAGAGAAGTAGACTGTGTGAAGACAAAGCAGAAACTGGAGTTATGCTATCACAAAGCAAGAAATGCCAGGAGCCACCAGAAGCTTGAAAAAATAAGGAAAGATTCTCCCCTAAAGCTTTCAGAAGATGTATTAGTCTGCCAAACCTTTATTTTGGACCTCTGGCCTCCAGAAATGTGAAAGAATACATTTTTGTCATTTTTAAGCCACTGAGTATGTAGCTTAATTTGCTATGGCAGCTGTAATAAGGCAATATTCTTTTTATATAAGTTGAGAAAATTTTATTTCATCAATCCCTTATTGTTGAACAATTAGGTTTATGATTAAAAGAACATAGTAAGATGCTAATAATGTCCTGGAACATGATGAAAAGCAATGAAGAAGCTATCCAAATAACTTAAGAGATAGGTTATTATAAATGGGAAGAAACTAGCAGAAAAGTGATTTCAATTCAAAATAAACATTGTCTAGTAATCAGTACCATGTTTTTTCCAGTAGTCATGTACAGATGTGAGAGTTGAACTATAAAAAAGGCTGATCACAGAAGAATTGATGCTTTTGAATTGTGGTGTTGGAGAAGACTCTTGAGAGTCCCTTGGACTGCAAGGAGATCAAACTGGTCAATCCTAAAGGAAATCGACCATAAATATTTACTGGAAAGACTGATGCTGAAGCTGAAACTCCAATACTTTGGCCACCTAATTCAAAGAGCTGACCTGTTGGAAAAGACCCTGAAGCTGAAACTTCAATACTTTGGCCACCTAATGCGAAGAGCTGACCTGTTGGAAAAGACCCTGATTCTGGGAAAGATTGAAGGCAAAGAAGAGGGCAGCAGAGGATGAGATGGCTAGATAGCATAATGGATTCAATGGAAAGAATTTGAGCAAACTGCAGGAGATAGTGAAGGACAGGGAAACATGGTTTCTGCAGTCCATGGGGTTGCAAAGAGTTGGACACAACTTAGCAACTGAGCAACAACAGTAATCAGTACAGTGCAAACTGGGAAAATGGCAGCTTTGGGAGGTAATAACCCTTCAACCTTCAGGCACAGAGGGGCATGAGTATTTAGTGCACATGTTTCAGAGGATATTCGAGCACTGAATAGTGGGTTGAACTTGGTAACCATTACATTTTCTTTTAGTCTAAAAGTTAATGAGTCTACCCCTCAGGCATCACCGGCTTGATGGACATGAGTTTGACCAAGCTCTGGGAGTTGGTGATGGACAAGGAAGCCTGGTGTGCTGCAGTTGATGGGGTCGCAGAGTCGAACACAACTGAACAACTGAACTGACTGAACTATCCCTCAGGAGAGAGTGCTGTGGGGAAAAATGTATGAAAGAGAAATATCCAAACTGAAGAAACTTACCGAAAGGACAATCTAAACCCTACAAAATTCTCTAAGCTCTCAAGAATATTACTGTTTTGTCATTTGGAAACAGGAGTTTTAAAAAAGAAATTCAAAAAAGTAATGTTAATGGAAGTCACATCTGCTGTGACAGGCTTAGAAGGAATGATTCATCACACTTTAGAGTTAGGAGGAATTTTGAAGATCTTCTTGTCCAATACCTTCAATTTATTAGATGAATTCAAGGAAAAAACTGATTGGGAACTTCCCTGGCAGTCCAGCAGCCAAGAATCTACCTTGCAATGGATGGGACACAGGTTTGATTTTTGGTCAGGGACTAAGATCCCACATGCCCACAAAGCAACCACTGAGCTCCTGTGCTCTGGAGCCCATGTGCCACAACTAGAGAGCCTGAGTTCTGCAGCTACTGAAACCTGCATGCTCTGGCACCTGTGCACTGCAGCTCCTGAGCCTGCACACCACAACTAGACAGTCTGTGCACTGCAGTGAAAGAGCCTGCCTGATGCAACAAAGATTCTGTGAGCCACAACCAAGAACTGACAGAGCCAAAATGAAAGAGAGAGAGAGAGAGAAAGGAAGGAAAAAAGCAAGCCCTGACTGGAGTAGGAGAGAATGGTTTAAAAAGTAGATTATTAAAAATAAGAGCTAAACCTAATTTAGCAATGACAACCCCTCCCTACTCAAACAAGTCAAAATAAATATTTTATTTAAAAAAAGTGATTGGTCCTTAGTCATTTAGTTAGTTAATGATAGAAGTAAGATTTCAATCTAGACTTTCAGATCCAATTGTCAAACTGATTTTAAATGTTGTTTACATTCTCAGGTAACATGAGACTTACTAGAATTTTCTGATATTGTTCCTTTAAATGACATTTAAAACCCTAGTTCCAAAGGTTGAAACAATTACACTTTACCAAAGGGTAATTATACAGATATTTTTACTTTCTTTAGCATTTTCCAAATACACAGATCCTTTATTTTTACAATTATGAATCACAGCCAGGTGGTGAGATATGGAAATCTTGCAGATATATTGAAAGTCAGGATGTAATCATCTGCGTACTTGTGAACGATTCCAACATTAAATCAATTTTCGCCCACTTTAAGCTAATCTTAAATAATCATGTTTAAGTTTTTTCTAATTGAAAAAATTGTGATTCTTTTTCTCCTTGTAAATGAATGTGAACTTAATATTATGGAAATTTCATGCTTAAGTAATTCTCCTTTAGTGTAAAAATACTGTTACTATTCAATTGCCTTTCAAAATAACACCAAAAGACTGTATTTGTATAATATAAAAACTTATAGTAATTTGATAAGATAATCATGAAATAAAAATATTTTGTCAACAAAAATGGATAGATATAAGATTATTTCTCATACTTCTTTGTGGTTTTCAAATTTCATATAATCATTAAATATTTCACATTGACAACAAAAATAATCTTATATTGTATAAATTAAAATGAAGCTAAGAAAAACAATATGAAAATCTGATTTTCTAAACTAAATCAAAAGCTCATCTTTTCTCTACCTAAGTGGATAAAAATAGGATATGATTTGATAAAAAAAAAAAAAGTCATAAACCTTACTGGCTGCTTCTATAAAAGGTTGCTATAAATATTTATCTATATGTCCCTTGGGTAGTGCATGATAAGTAGCTAAACAATGTCATTGAGTTTCAAATGAATATGAATGATGAAGATTGATTGCTTTAATGTTAATGTAGTACCTGGCATTAAGTTTATTCACCATATGCTTTCCTTTTCTTTCTAGCTTCCTGTGTATCTATTCTAGTTATCAAGAAAAGTTTCTGAATCTTATTCAGTATGAATTTAGCTCGAGATCATTTTCAAACTAACATGCAACTGCTATGAACATTAAATTTACGAATTCTTAAAAAAGAGAAATGCTATAATGACTTACATCATAGAGGTCTTTGCTTATCAAAGGTTGCAGGTAACTTGCAGCAATTTCAAAATTGCTGTTTCTTCTCCAATTCTGCCAGGTGAAACTGGCCTTTAAGACATATTAATGATTTATTCTAAAGAATTTCTGTCAGGTATAGCATGGAAAGGGTACCTCCTGTATGCGGGGCCCTACATGAGAAGGAATGGCTGGATGGTTGGGATACAGCTGGAGACATTAGGCCCATTTGAAAGGAGCTACAGTTTCAGTTTCTCAAGGCCAGCACTTGTCAATGTCAAGTGTAGTGGCAGAGCAATGTGACTCTCACAGTGAAGTTCAAGGCCTCCATACTCCCTGCTGTCCCATGAAAACCCTAGGAGACTTGTCTGCAAAGAAAACGAAGGGACCTCCTCTCAAGACCTGACAGAAAAGTCCTTCCTCACCAACTCTGGCATCGAGACAGAACCAAGGAAATTACATACTCTCCCGACATCTCTGGTGCCGTGACTCGGGTTCAACCTGGCTAAAGCAACCTCAGCTCCCCGCGAGCCTGAGGCCAAGCACAACAGAAGCCCAACTCGGCAAAAGCTCATGCGGTGGAAGCTGAACGCAAAGAAAACCCAGCACAGTGGAAGTGAACATCCTCGTGGCGTGAAGGTGGGCTGACTCCAAAGAAGAGGCTTCAATCCGTCTTGGCTTCCTCCTTTTATACACTTGACTCCTGCCCCCTTGAGCCTGCCCTATGTAAACTGGGCTAGCCAGGAGGGTTGTTTGTTTCACCTGAAGTTCTCACTCTACTGCTGCTACTGCAAAGTCGCTTCAGTCGTGTCCGACTCTGTGCGACCCCATAGACGGCAGCCCACCAGGCTCCGCTGTCCCTGGGATTCTCCAGGCAAGAACACTGGAGTGGGTTGCCGTTTCCTTCTCCAGATTTTCTTTTGTTCCATTTTCATGGGCTTTCTCCTTTCTTTAAGTCACCACCACTTTGGACTCATTTTTCCTATTTCAACTACCTAACACATGGAGATGACATACCTAACCAAATAAATTATCTTAAAAAAAAAAGACAGATTTTTTCCATTATAACTAAATTGAACAAAGAACACCTCTGATATAAACTAAAATTGGTTCTTAACCTGCAATTGTTATGTTGGATATTTTTGGACATTTAAACAATCTATTTACTGAAATATAAGCCAATTTGAAACATATTTACAAATACCACCCTCCCATGAGGTAATAGAACATTAAAAATTGCCATTACCTGGTTTAAAAAAATTGTATACTTCTCAGAAATATGACGTGTGCACCTTGAAAATCCTGTGCAAAATGAAAATGAGTAAGAAAAAATATTGTGTGTAATAGCTAGTAGTTTATAGACACACATTTCTATCAATTATCCACTGGCATATTATTAATCAACATCAAAAATATCAACTAAGTCACAAATAACGTATAGCTTACTCCAGAGTACTACAGGTGGGGTAACCACTGGCATCCATACAAGAGTGAATGGGATTCCTAAATATCCACTTTGATTCTTCATTTATCCTTCATTTTCTTCTCTAATAGTTTCCTTATTTCTAAGCTCCTGTATTCAATTAACACATATCCTTATTTATACTTTCTCCACAATACTTCCATTGCTTTTGGGCATGGGTAAATATCAACTCTCCTTTATTGGTAACAGCAGAGTAATAAAGTTTATGAAGACAGCATTCATTATGGATATTTTATTCTAACTTTCCAATTCAGTAATTCTTTCTTCAGTGGTATTTATAATCTTTGGTGGGCAGACTCTAAGGCTGTCCCAAATGATTCATACTTCCTATTCTTGACCTTAGGCAATTCCCCCTCCCCTTTGCTATTCACTTGACACAATGACTTGGTCTTCTGACCAACAGTCTTATTAGCAGACTCTCTCTCTCTCCCATATGGCAAACAACTGAAGGAGGCTTCTACCCAAAGGCCAGTAAGTAAATGAGGCCCTCAGTCTGACAACCTGCTTGCACCTACACAATTTTACAGCAGATCTTTCCCTATGTGAGCCTCTAAATGACACCCTTCCCCTGATATTCTGATTGCAACTTTGTGAGACTCTAAATCAGTGAATCCAATTAAGCCATGGCTTGACTCCAGACCCACAGAAACTGATAATAGAAGTGTACTGTTTTCAGAAAAGGTTTATACACTCGAATCCAAAACAACAAAGTAAATGGCAATGGGATCATACTTATCAATAACTACCTTAAACGTAAATGGGTTGAATGCCCCAACCAAAAGACAAAGACTGGCTGAATGGACACAAAAACAAGATCTCTATATATCCTATTTACAAGAGACCCACCTCAAACCAAGGGACATATACAGACTGAAAGTGAAGGGCTGGAAAAAGATATTTCATGCGAATGGAGACCAAAAGAAAGCAGGAGTAGCAATACTCATATCGGATAAAATAGACTTTGAAATAAAGGCCATGAAAAGAGACAAAGGAGGGCACTACATAATGATCAAAGGAGCAATCCAAGAAGAAGATATAACAATTATAAATATATATGCACCCAACATAGGAGCCCACAATATGTAAGGCAAATGCTAACAAATATGAAAGGGGAAATTAACAGTAACACAATAATAGTGGGAGATTTTAATACCCCACTCACACCTATGGATAGATCAACTAAACAGAAAATTAGCAAGGAAACACAAACTTTAAATGATACAATGGACCAGTTAGACCTAATTGATATCTATAGGACATTTCACCCCCAAACAATGAATTTCACCTTTTTCTCAAGTGCACACAAAACATTCTCCAGGATAGACCACATTTGGGGCCATAAATCTAGCCTTGGTAAATTCAAAAAAGTCGAAATCATTTCAAGCATCTTTTCTGATCACAATGCAGTAAGATTACATGTCAATTACAGGGGAAAAAAACTATTAAAAATACAAACATATGGAGGCTAAACAACACACTTCTGAATAACCAACAAGTCACAAAAGAAATCAAAAAAGAAATAAAAATATGCATAGAAATGAATGAAAATGAAAACACAACAACCTAAAACCTATGGGATTCAGTAAAAACAGTACTAAGGGGAAGGTCCATAGCAATACAAGCTGACCTCAAGAAACAAGAGAAAAATCAATACATAATCTAACTCTACACCTAAAGCAACTAGAAAAAGAAGAAATGAAGAACCCCAGGGTTAGTAGAAGGAAAGAAATCATAACAATTAGGACAGAAATAAATGAAAAAGAAACAAAGGAGACCATAGCAAAAACCAACAAAGCTAAAAGCTGGTTCTTTGAGAAGATAAATAAAATAGACAAACCATTAGCCAGACTCATCAAGAAAAAAAGGGAGAAAAAAACAAATCAACAAAATTAGAAATGAAAATAGAGAAATCACAACAGACAACACAGAAATACAAAGGATCATAAGAGACTACTATTGGCAACTCTATGCCAATAAAATGGACAACTTGGAAGAAATGGACAAATTCTTAGAAAAGTATAACTTTCCAAAACTGAATTAGGAAGAAATATAAAATCTTAACAGACCAATCACAAGCACAGAAATTGAAACTGTAATCAGAAATCTTCCAGCAAACAAAAGCCCAGGACCAGATGGCTTCACAGCTGAATTATAGCAAAAATTTAGAAAAGAGCTAATGCCTATCCTACTCAAACTCTTCCTGAAAATTGCAGAGGAAGGTAAACTGCCAAACTCATTCTTTGAGGCCACCATCACCCTAATGCCAAAACAAGACAAAGATGCCACAAAAAAAGAAAACTACAGGCCAATATCACTGATGAACATAGATGCAAAAATCCTTAACAAAATTCTAGTAAACAGAATCCAACAACATATTAAAACATCATATCATGATCAAGTGGGCTTTATTCCAGAGATGCAAGGATTCTACAAAATTCACAAATCAATCAATGTGATACATCACATTAACAAATTGAAAGATAAAAATTATATGATTATCTCAATAGATACAGAGAAAGCCTTTGACAACATTAAACATCCTTTTATGATAAAAACCCTCCAGAAAGGAGGAATAGAAGGAACATACCCCAACATAATAAAAGCCATATATGATAAACCCACAGCAAACATTATCCTCAATGGAAAAATTGAAAGCATTTCCCCTAAAGTCAGGAACAGGATAAGGGTGCCCACTCTTACCACTACTATTCAACATAATTTTGGAAGTTTTAGGCACAGCAATCAGAGCAGAAAAAGAAACAAAAGGAATCCAGAGTGGAAAAGAAGTAAAACTCTCACTGTTTGCGGATGACATGATACTCTACATAGAAAACCCCAAAGACTCCACCAGAAAATTACCAGAGCTAATCAATGAATATAGTAAAATTTCAGGATATAAAATTAACACACAGAAACCCCTTGAATCCTGGAAAAAGGAAGAGAGTTCCAGAAAAACATCTATTTCTGCTTTATTGATTATGCCAAAGCCGTTGACTGTGTGGGTCACAATAAACTGTGGAAAATTCTGAAAGAGATGGGAATACCAGACCACCTGACCTGCCTCTTGAGAAACCTCTATGCAGGTCAGGAAGCAACAGTTAGAACTGGACATGGAACAACAGGCTGGTTCCAAATAGGAAAAGGAGTACGTCAAGGCTGAATATTGTCACCCTGCTTATTTAACTTCACATCATGAGAAATGCTGGGCTGGAAGAAGCACAGGCTGGAATCAAAATTGCCAGGAGAAATATCAATAGCCTCAGATATGCAGATGACACCACACTTATGGCAGAAAGTGAAGAGGAACTAAAAAGCTTCTTGATGAAAGTGAAAGTGGAGAGTGAAAAAGTTGGCTTAAAACTCAACATTCAGAAAACGAAGATCATGGCCTCTGGTCCCATCACTTCATGGGAAATAGATGGGGAAACAGTGGAAACAGTGGCAGACTTTGTTTTTTTTCTGGGCTCCAAAATCACTGCAGATGGTGACTGCAGCCATGAAATTAAAAGACGCTTACTCCTTGGAAGGAAAGTTATGACCAACCTAGATAGCATATTCAAAAGCAGAGACATTACTTTGCCAACAAAGGTCCGTCTAGTCAAGGCTATGGTTTTTCCTGTGGTCATGTATGGATGTGAGAGTTAGATTGTGAAGAAAGCTGAGCACCGAAGAGTTGATGCTTTTGAACTGTGGTGTTGGAGAAGACTCTTGAGAGTCCCTTGGACTGAAAGGAGATCCAACCAGTCCATTCTGAAGGAGATCAGCCCTGGGTGTTCTTTGGAAGGAATGATGCTAAAGCTGAAACTCCAGTACTTTGGCCACCTCATGTGAAGAGTTGACTCATTGGAAAAGACTCTGATGCTGGGAGGGATTGGGGGCAAGAGGAGAAGGGGACGACAAAGGATGAGATGGCTGGATGGCATCACTGACTCAATGGACGTGAGTCTGAGTGAACTCCAGGAGTTGGTGATGGACAGGGAGGCCTGGCGTGTTGTGATTCATGGGGTCGCAAAGAGTCGGACACAACTGAGTGACTGAACTGAACTGAACAATGAGAAAACAGAAAGAAATTAAGGAAACAATTCCATTCACCATTGCAACGAAAAGAATAAAATACTTAGGAATACAGCTACCTAAAGAAACAAAAGACCTATATATAGAAAACTAAACAACAGTAATGAAAGAAATCAAAGATGACACAAATAGATGGAGAAATACACCATGTTCATGGATTGGAAGAATCAATACAGTGAAAATGAGTATACTACCCAAAGCAATCTATAGATTCAATGCAATCCCTATCAAGCTACCAACAGTATTTTTCAGAGAACTAGAACAAATAATTTCACAATGTGTATGGAAATACAAAAACCTCGAATAGCCAAAGCAATCTTGAGAAAGAAGAATGGAACTGGAGGAATCAACCTTCCTGACTTCAGACTATACTACAAAGCTACAGTCATCAAGACAGTATCGTACTGGCACAAAGACAGAAATATAGTTCAATGAAACAAAATAGAAAGCCCAGAGATAAATCCACACACCTATGGACACCTTATCTTTGACATAGGAGGCAAGAATATACAAGGGAGAAAAGACAATCTCTTTTTGATGCTGGGAAAACTGGTCAATCACTTGTAAAAGAATGAAACTAGAACACTTTCTAACACCATACACAAAAATAAACTCAAATTTAAAGATCTAAACATAAGACTAGAAACTATAAAACCCCCAGAGAAAAACATAGGAAAAAACTCTGACATAAATCACAGTAGGATCCTCTATGATCCACTTCCCAGAGTAATGGAAATAAAAGCAAAAATAAACAAATGAGACCTAATTAAACTTAAAAGTTTTTGCACAACGAAGGAAACTATAAGCAAGGTGAAAAGACAGCCTTCAGAATGGAAGAAAATAATAGCAAACGAAGTAACTGACAAAGAATTAATCTCCAAAATATACAAGCAGCTTCTACAGCTCAATTCCAGAAAAATAAACGACCCAATCAAAAAATGGGCCAGAGAACTAAACAGACATTTCTCCAAAGAAGACATACAGATGGCTAACAAACACATGAAAAGATGCGCAACATTACTCATTTTCAGAGAAATGAAAATCAAAACCACACAAGGTGCCATTTCACGCCAGTCAGAATGGCTGCGATCCAAAAGTCTGCAAACAATAAATGCTGGAGAGGGTGCAGAGAAAAGGGAACCCTCTTACACTGTTGGTGGGAATGCAAACTAATACAGCCACTATGGAGAACAACGTGGAGATTCCTTTAAAAACTGGAAATAGAACTGCCATACGACACAGCAGTCCCACTGCTGGGCATACACACTGAGGAAACCAGAATTGAAAGAGACACGTATACCTCAATGTTCATCACAGCACTGTTTATAATAGCTAGGACACGGAAGCAACCTAGATGTCCATCGGCAGACAAATGGATAAGAAAGCTGTGGTACATATACACAATGGAATATTACTCCACTATAAAAAAGAATGCATTTGAATCAGTTCTAATGAGGTGGATGAAACTGGAGCCTATTATACAGAGTGAAGTAAGTCAGAAAGAAAAACACCAATACAGTATATTAACACATATATATGGAATTTAGAAAGATGGTAATGATGACCCATATGCGAGACAGCAAAAGAGACACAGATATAAAGAACAGACTTTTGGACTCTGTGGGAGAAGGCAAGGGTGGGATGATTTGAGACAATAGCGTTGAAACATGTATATTATCATCTGTGAAACAGATCTCCAATCCAGGTTCGATGCATGAGATAGGGTGCTCAGGGCTGGTGCACTGGGATGACCCTGAGGGATGCGATGGGGAAGGAGGTGGGAGAAGGGTTCAGGATGGGGAACACATGTACACTCATGGCTGATTCATGTCAATGTATGGCAAAAACTACTACAATATTGTAAAGTAATTAGCCTCCAATTAAAATAAATTAATTTTTTTTTAAAAAGCAACCAAAAAAAAAAAAAAGCCAGGAAGTCAAATGGCTTCTATAAAGCAGATGGAAATAAGAAGAATGTTGTTTTAAGAAGCTAAGTCTGCAGTTTTTGTTATGTGGAATAGATCACTAATACAGTTTTGTGTTCTTAATTTTAATGTTTTGTTTTTCCAGTTTGGGGACTTTCCTCATGGCTCAGATGGTAAAGAATCTGCCTGCAATGCAGGAGACTCAGGTTTAATCCCTGGGTCAGGACGATCCCCTTGAGAAGGAAATGGCAACTCACTCCAGGATTCTGTGTCTGGAGAATTCCTTGGACAGAGGAGCCTGCTGGGCTATAGTCCATGGGGGTCACAAAGAGTTGGACATGGCTGAGCGACTAACACTTTCACTTTTCCAGTTTTCAAGTATTTGACTTTTTTTTGCAAATATGCAATGACATGTTTTATAGTTTCCAGTTCTATACTAAAATTTTCAATCTTTTATTCTATTCTTAACACAGTAAACATTACTTTAAATTCTATTTCATAGTCCAAATATTTGATGCCCCTTTGGGTCTGTTTCTATTGTCTATTGTGTCTGACGATTTTCATTCTGACCATCTTTCTCCTTTTGTGCCAAATCATTATATGGATATATTATATTTGAAAAACTGCTTGTAGAAATAATTTGAGACCTAGGAATATGTTCTCTTTCTCCAAAGCAGCATCTTTCAAATTCTCAGGGCACTAGAAATCTCAGGTTACATTAATCTACTTAATAAAACTTCAGATTTTTTAGGCTATCTAGTTGACTCAGTTCTAAACTGTATTCTATGTGAATGGTTTACTTCTAGTTCACCCTTGTGGTTATTCAGGATCATTTAAAGAATTCTATCGGAGTCCCAACCTTGGAAATCCTGTGCTGTAATCTGTTCTTCTGACTTTACAAGACTATTAAAAGTCTTTCCAACTTTTCAGCTTCCTCTTCTTGGTAAACAAATTGCCCCTCCAGAGCAAAAGCAGGCCCAGTACTAGATTCTTTCTAGATTTCCATTTTCTTCCAGATATCAGTTTGCCAGTTACTCACTACCCCATTACCTCTCTAATGCCTTTAAGTGGATATTTGCTATATTTAGTAAGATATTATAGCAGGGAGTTTGAACTAAATGATCTTCCCACTATTTTTGGAAGCAGAAGTCAAAGGTTTCTTCTATTTTTGTTTTTGAATGGGTTAATTCTTAGCTTTGTAACTAGTTTGTGTTTGATTGCCATTTGGGCCTCTCCTCTAGTCTAATAAGGGCTCAACTCTGTAAGAGCATCCTAACAATTCTTCCACAACTGGGGAGGATGGTACTGCAGACAACTCAACAAAATACTCTGTACAGTGTCCAAACATTCTCTGGATGCCAACTTTGGTTCTGCAAAAATGGATAAGATTTCTCTTAAACTCATGATTAATAAACTGTCAAAACAAAACAAGTCAGGTTTCACTTTGCCTTTCATTTAGCAGAAGATGTATGGAATGTAAATTCATATATTTCTCCAGGTAACTTCTTTTATTTAAAGATCAGGTTTTACTTAATTATCTCAAACAAAATTGAACTCATTTGAATTCAAGGTATCATTACTATAATGTCTGTTGATAGAAAACAAAGATCTCTAAAGCCTAAGAGGCAATTATAAAGGTTCAATTTGACCACTCATAATACAAGTTCTTAATAGTAATCTGGACTTCAGGGGTCATAAACTCAATGCCTCATGGATAAAACATTAACACAAATCAGCTAAGTATAACGGATGATGTTGGCAAGTAAACAGAGGAGAAATGAGGAGCTATGGAACGGTGGCAAACTGCAGGCAGTATGTCTGCTCTACAGGGACACACAGCAGACAATTTCCAGCACCTCTCTATTGTAAACACACAATAGAATGTAAATCTAGAGTCACCAGATTTTACTATTTTTCAAAAGAACTTGAAAGCTGGATGTTTTATAAGCCCTCTCCTTTTTAATATTGCAACTAAAACAAAACACTTAACACCATGTATGGTAAAGATTAATGACATAAACAGAACTCAGCTGCTAAACTAAATTATCCCTGATGCCCATTCTGATTTAAGTCCTGCCCACCTTCTTTATTATTGATTAATGATTAATTGCTGGGAGAAATATCAATAACCTCAGATACACAGAGGACACCACCGTTATGACAGAAAGCGAAGAAGAACTAAAGAGCCTCTTGATGAAAGGGAAAGTGGAGAGTAAAAAAGTTGGCTTAAAACTCAATATTCAGAAAACTAAGATCATGGCATCCAGTCCCATCACTTCATGGCAAATAGATGGGGAAACAACGGAAACAGTGAGAGACTATTTTCAGGGGCTCCAAAATCACTGCAGATGGTAATTGCAGTCATGAAATTAAAAGACACTTGCTCCTTGGAAGAAAAGCTTTGACCAACCAAGACAGCATATTAAAAAACAGAGACATTACTTTACCAACAAAGGTTAAGTCAAAGCTATGGTTTTTCCAGTAGTCATGCATGGATGTGAGAGTTGGACTATAAAGAAAGCTGAGCACCAAAGAATTGATGCTTTTGAATTGTGGTGTTGGAGAAGACTCTTGAGAGTCCCTTGAACTGCAGGAAAATCTAACCAGTCAATCCTAAAGGAAATTAGTGCTGAATATTCATTGGAAGGACTGATGCTGAAGCTGAAACTCCAATACTTCGGCCACCTGATGCGAAGAACCGGCTCATTAGAAAAGACCTTGATGCTGGGAAAGATTGAAGGTGGGAGGAGGATGGGATGACAGAGGATGAGATAGTTGGATGGTATCACCTACTTGATGAACATGAGTTTGAGCAAGTTCCAGGAGTTGGTGATGTACAGGGAAGCCTGGTGTGCAGCAGTCTATGGGGGTCGGAAAGAGTCAGACATGACTGAGTGACTGAACTGACTGATTAATTATTAAGAGAGTAAACTTATTGGAATGGTTCTGGAGATCCTAATAAAGTGCTCATAACAAAACTATTGCTGCTGCTGCTGCTGCTAAGTTGCTTCAGTCGTGTCCGACTCTGTGTGACCCCATAGACGGCAGCCCACCAGGCTCCCCCGTCCCTGGGATCCTCCAGGCAAGAACACTGGAGTGGGTTGCCATTTCCTTCTCCAATGCATGAAAGTGAAAAGTGAAAGGGAAGTCGCTCAGTTGTGTCCAACTCTTAGCGACCCCATGGACTACAGCCCACCAGGCTCCTCTGTCCATGGGATTTTCCAGGCAAGAGTATTGGAGTGGGTTGCCATTGCCTTCTCCAAATAAAGGTCAAGTTTTATATGAACTGAAGACCCAGAGAAGTACTTTCCATGAGTAAGTTTTCATTTTCCTAAGATCATGACAGTTTTTAGTAATTCAAACCTAGAATTAAACTGATAAAAAGTACAGGCAGCTCATTTATAAAGTTACTTGGTTACATATTTCTGCATCTTATATATATCTACAAGATAAATAAGTTCATAAGGCCATAGAAAAAATGAATATAATATTGCTATTTTATATATAACACATCTTAATAAATGCTAAAGGTTTGAATATCTTTGTATCAATTCACAGTTTTTATAAAAACATTCCAAAAGTGTGTGTTTGAATTAAAATATTAAAGCATCAAGCTTCTAATCATTTATACAGTTATCTATATGAAAATCAAAATTCGTTACTTTCTTCTGGCTTCAGCATTTCTAAACTGGTTGATACATGGTTTTGCTATATGTCACCAATGTAAAACTTCATTTACTGTGTCCAAAAACTAAAGAGGTAAAAAAGACAAATGAGCTGTCATCTGCATGTATAATCTTGGGTTTCCCATCAAGTCATTCCTAGAGAACATTGTTGTTGTTGTTTAGTCACTAAGTTGTATCAGACTCTTTGCGACCCTATGGACTGCCAGTCTCCTTTGTCCATGGAATTCTCAAGGCAAGAATGCTGGAATAGGTTGCCATTTCCTTTTCCAGAGAATCTTTTCGACCCAGGGATTGAACTTGCATCTCCTGCATCGGCAGGTGGCTTCCTTACCACTGAGCCACCAGAGAAGACATTACTTGCCTTTTAAGTCCAGTGGCAGTCCCTTTACATAATTTTGGAAGGGCTTCTCTTATCACTCAGTTGGTAAAGAATCAGCCTGCAAAGCAGGAGACCAAGGTTTGATTCCTGGATTGGGACCATCTGCTGGAGAAGGCATAAAGTTACCCATTCCAGTCTTCTTGGGCTCCCCCTGTGGGTCAGCTAGTAAAGAATCTACCTGCAATGAGGGAGACCTGGGTTTGATCTCTGGATTGGGATCCCCTGGAGAAGGAAAAGGCCTTCAGGATTCTGGCCTGGAGAATTGCATGGACTGTATAGTCCACGGGGTTAGAAAGAGTTGGAGACGACTGAGCCACTTTCACTTACATAATTTTGAAAACAAATCAAATTATCTTATAACCATAATTATCTTTTAAAAATGCAAAAAAGCCAAAATACAACCTACACAGTAGACCTCAAACTTATGTCCAAACTATTATAAATGTTTTAGAATCCAATTTCAAGTGTCGAAAATTATTAACAGACGTTTTGTAGTGAAAAGCAGAATTGTGTAGGATGACAGTAACACAAAATGTAATCAAGATCTGAAACAGAAGTTGGTGTTTTTACATAAAGTAGGGGGAAAAAAAACAAAGAAATGTGATCAAGAAATGGAGGTTCATTTTGTACTAAAGATGATGTCCAGAACATTTTAAATATAAAGCAGGCAAATTATGAGAATACTTTTAAAGTTATATAGTCTCATAAGCTATAGTTAATGAAGTGCTTTAGTCGCTAAGTCCTGTCTGACTCTTGTGACCCATGGACTGTAGCCTGCCAGACTCCTCTGTTCATGGGATTCTCCAGGCAAGAATACTGGAGTGGGTTGCCATTTCCTTCTCCAGTTAATGAAGAGATGAGCTTATTTGGATGGTAACTATTGCTGTATATTAGTCTATAAATGGCAATCCACTCCAGTATCCTTGCCTGGAGAATCCCATGGACGGAGGAGCCTGGTAGGCTACAGTCTACAGGGGTCGCAAAGAGTCGGACACGACTGAGCTACTTCACTTTCATTTTCATGCTTATTACACACCAAGACAGTGACCATGTCTGTACATTTGGAATATTATTACGCATAATTTTCACCCTTTGTGGACTGTCTTAATACTCCTTGGTTTTAATTTTTTTATTGCTATTGTTGTTTGACTTAATGAAAGTATTTAACCAAACTTTGAAATACTAAGGCCTTTCATAAGAAATTCAAACTTGTCCAATTAAATATTGACCAATGTCAATATTATACATTTGTAGGCTTTTTATTTCTATTCTAAATATTCTCTGTAGCAAATTTTCCCATTTATTTTCCTTTTCTTATTTTTTCCTGCCCATGGTTTTTCCAAATTTTATAATAGTAATAAGCAATTAAAAATTATTTCTCCTGATATATTTATGTGAATTAACCTTAACTCACATTTAACTTAACTATTATCCACAATGGGCTAGAACATAACATAAAATACAATATGTATAGCAATTAACTTGACTGGTCTATTAAAATATTTGAAGAAAAAAAATCTAAGGTTTTTGTGTCTCTTGTTATTGTTGAGTCACTAAAGTCCTGTTCAACCCCTTGCCTGTCCTCCACTATCTCCCAGAGTTTGCTCAGATTCATGTCCATCGAGTTGGTGATGCTTTCTAACCATTTCATTTTCTGCTGCCCCTTCTCCTTTTACCTCCAATCTTTCCCAGCATCAAAGTTTTTTCCAATGAGTCAGCTCTTTGCATCAGATGGCCAAAGTATTGGAGCTTCAGCATCAGTCCTTCCAATGAATAGTCATGGTTGATTTCCTTTAGGACAGGCTGGTTTGATCTCTTTGCTGTCCAAGGGACTCTCAAAAGAGTCTTCACCAGCACAATTCAAAAGCATCAGTTCTTCAGTGTTCAGCCTTCTTTACGGTACAACTCTCACATTCATACATGACTACTGAAAAAAGCAATCTTTGACCACAGGGACCTTTGTGGGCAAAGTGATATCTCTGCTTTTCAATATGTTATCTAGGTTTGTCTTAGCTTTCCTTCTGAGGAGCAAGCATCTTTTAATTTCATGGCTGGAGTCACCATCTACACTGATATAGAGCCCAAGAAAAAAATCTGTCACTGCCTCCACCTTTTCCTTTTCTATTTGCCATGAAGTGATTCAAATAGATGCCATGATCTTAGTTTTTCAATGTTGAGTTTTAAGCCAGCTTTTTCACTCTCCTCTTTCACCCTCATTAAGAGACTTAGTTTCTCTTCACTTTCTGCCATTAGAGAGGTATTATTTGCATATCTGAGGTTGTTGACATTTCTCCTGGCAATCTTGATAATAGCTTGTTATTCATCCAGCCTGGCATTTTGTATGATATACTGCATATAAATAAACAGGGTAACAATATACAGCTTTGATGTACTCCTTTCCCAATTTTGAACCAGCCAGTTTTTCCATATTCGGTTCAGTATGCCAAACCTGGCATACAGGTTTCTCAGGAGACAGGTTCTGGTATTCCCATCTCTTTAAGAATTTTCCACAGTTTGTTGTGATTCACATAGTCAAAGGCTTTAGTGTAGTCAATGAAGCAGAAATAGAAATGTTTTTCTGGAATTCCCTTGCTTTCTCTAGATCCAACAAATGCTGGTGATTTGATCTCTGGTTCCTCTTTTCCTTAAACTCAGCTTGTATATTTGAAAGTTCTCAGTTCCCGTACTGTTTAGCTTGAAGAATTTTGAGCTTTACCTTGCATGTGAAATGAGTGCAATTGTATGGTAGTATGAACATTCTTTGGCATTGCCCTTCTTTGGGACTGGAATGAAAACTGACATTTTCCAGTCTTGTGGCCACTGCTGAGTTTTCCAAATTTGCTGACATATTGAGTGCAGTACTTTAATAGCATCATCTTTTAGGATTTTAAGTGATTTAGCTGGAATTCCATCACCTCCATTAGCTTTGTTCCTTCTAATGTTTCCTGAGGCCCACTTGACTTCACACTCCAGGATGTCTGGCTCTAGGTGAGTGACTCCACCATTGTGGTTTCCCAGGTCATTAAGATCTCTCTTGCATAGTTCTATGTATTCTTGCCACCTGTTCTTAATCCCTTCTACTTCTGTTAGGTCTTACTCTTTCTGTCCTTTATCATGTCCATCCTTGCATGAAATGTTCTTTTGATATCTCCAATATTCTTGAAGAGATCTCTATAGTCTTTCCCATTCTGTTTTCCTCTATTTCTTTGCATTGTTCATTTAAGGCCTTCTTATCTCTCCTTGCTATTCTCTGGAACTCTGCATTCAGTTGGGTTTATCTTTCCCTTTTTCCCTCGTCTTTCACTTTTCTTCTTTCCTCAGCTATTTGTAAAGTCTCCTCAGACAGCCACTTTGCCTTCATGCATTTCTTTTTCTTTGGGATGATTTTGGTCAATGCCTCCTGTACAATATTAGGAATCTCCATCCATAGTTCTTTAGGCACTCTGTCTAGTAAACTAGCCCTTCTGTTGTGTCCATTAACTAAGTTTTCTGTTTATAGGAACCAACTGCTTAGAGTAAGTTAAACATATGTATGATGAAACATTTGAATTTTACTGAATAAAATTTTAAGTAACATACATTCAAGAAATGCTTTTTCAAATATAATTTCATAATAAAGTTGTTTCTGATGGAGTGCAATTTGACATAAGATGGTGGTTCCATATTAGAGTCAATTCATGAAAGAGATCTAGTTTCTTTAGTTAAAATGAATTTTTATTATTAAAAATATGTATTTTCTGGGAAATTTATTAAACTGAAAAATTAAGGAAAAATCACACTAATTTTAATCACCAGGCCTATTCCCAGTTACAATGGTGATGTTAACAGTTCAGCTATGAAACACAAAACTGAAATCGTATTGCAATTTTTAATGTGCTTATAAATATATTTATTTCCGTGAAACTTGATGAGGTCATCTAAGGAAAGATTATGAATAAAAAAGATGGCGCCTAGAGCAGGAGTCTGTGGTATACAAATATTTAAAGAAAAATTAGAAGAACACCAGAGAAATGTGAAAGAATGGTCCAAGAGATAGGAAGAAAACACAAGATGTTCCACTGAAGGCAATAAAAGACGCGACTTTAAGAATGGATAGTCATCCACCCCTTCATCAAAGTCAAGTCATTCACTAAAGTCAAGTCAGAGAACTGTCCAGTGATTTTACTACATGAAGGTTAATGATGGCTTGTGTTGGTAAACAGCTTTAGAGGATCCCAAGACCAACTCGACCTATGTATCTCATGAGACTCAACTATAAAATTCCTGAGTTAATGAGCTAAACATGCCTTTCACAAAATAAATGTATAGCAATCAACAGTAGCTATTACAAAGCCATTTTGAAGCGATAAAAGCTATAATTAAAATGAAAAATTCATTCTCAATTACACAAAAATTTAGGCATATATATGAAATGTGATGAAATCTTCATAAAGAAAACTGTACAACTTTGCTGAAATTAAAAAAAAAAAAAAAAACTAAATGAGGTATGCCTGATTTCAAACTTGAAAGATTGACTACCTTAAGTTCATTAATTCACATCTATGCAACAAACTTTTTTTGAAGTTTTTTTTGATGGAGACCATATTTTAAAGCCTTTACTGAATTTGTTGCAGTATTGCTTCTGTTTTATGTCTTGGTTTTTTGGCCATGAGGCATGTGGGATCTTAGTTCCCTAACCAGAGATAGAACCTGTACACTCTGCATTGGAAGATGAAGTCTTATCCACTGGACCATCAGGGAAGCCCCTCAAGAAACTTTTGAGTGTTTACTTATATGATTCTAGGCACCTGGTTTGAATCAGCCCATGAGACACATAAAGGTCAAAGCTGGCAATCTTATCTGAACTGGCAGACTTCAATGGGAACATCAGGTACTGTTCACCGTTAAACATCAATTGGGGTTAAATAACAAAGATTTTATTGAAATATCCTTCTATTAATACTTACCCATTTTTATTTGCCTTTTTAAATAAGAATTTTATCAAAAGCCTTATTTTTTTGCATTGAACTACTAAAGTTTGCTATTAGCATATTTCCATACATCAATCCAGTACTGAATTTCATCTCTACTCTATCAGGGTGGATTTTTAAATTACTGTTGAATTCAGTAATGTGGCATTTTATTTAGGATTTCTAAATTTATACAGAAATGCTCATTTTCGGAGGGTATTTTTTTTAATTGAGATGAGTTATTAAAAATGAATTGGGTAGCACTCCAAATTTTAAGTTTTACTTCATGAAAATTTTAAAGAATTCATAGATAAACTGTATTGTTATGACGCCTTGTCAGAAGGTATCTTAGAAGTATTTTCCATTTCTTCCATGGTCCATTTAAGTTTTCCATCTTTACTCAATCATTTCATTTTTCAGGGGAAAATATCCAAGTTTGTTATATACAGTATCTTCTTGTCTATCTAGAGACTCCATCAAGTGTATTACTTTCCCTTTTCCAATTCTAAATGTTTTCTTTTTTCCTCTTGATTAGATTTGCTGGAACAGTAATTCTTTTCCTGACACTGGAGGGCTAGGATAAAGAATCAGTTATTGCATCTACTTGTCAAGTCTGTTCTCTCTTTCAATTCACTGTCTTCTACATTTAATTTTCTTCTGATTTTCTTTCATTTTTGAAAACTCTTTTAGCAAATACTGACTTTATTTCCTTACTGTAAATAAACACATAACATTATAAACTTGCCAATAAGTTTATAATGGCACTCGGAGAAGGCAATAGCAACTCTCTCCAGTACTCTTGCCTGGAAAATCCCATGGCAGGAGGAGCCTGGTGGGCTACAGTCCATGGGGTCGCTAAGAGTCGGGCATGACTGAGCGACTTCACTTTCACTTTTCACTTTCATGCATTGGAGAAGGCAATGGCGACCCACTCCAGTATTCTTGCCTGGAGAATCCCAGGGACAGAGGAGCCTAGTGGGCTGCCGTCTATGGGGTCACACAGTCGGACATGACTGAAGCAACTTAGCAGCAGTAGCAGCAGCAAGTACACTAGTAAGCAGGCTTCAAATATAAGACTGTAAAGCAAGGTTATGATGCTCTTCCAGAGTTGAGATTAGTAAACATTTCTTTGTACTTTATGTTTTATCTTTTAAAGTGTATGTGGCTTGCCCCATTCTACTCCATGTGCGTTACTAGAAAAATAGTTTTTCCAGGTATTAAAGCAAAGTAAGTTGACAACTGCAAAAAGAAGGTGGGTTATGTTTATTCAGTGATTCTCTTACATACCTTCGTGTATTCCTAGGAGTAAATGTATTCAAAATAACTTTGCCTATATCCAACTAGCTTTTATAGGTAGGGTTTGCATTTCAGTCTAAAGTTTTACTTGCACTAATACAATGCTTTCTTGCACAAAGCACAGGGAGGTCCATAGTCCAGATCATATAAAAGTACATCTGACAAAAATGAAAAAATTAGATAACTAGCTTTCACTTTTAGACTGTAATATAGCTCTAGAATTTTATATTGAATATTTGGTGTAAGCAATAACCATTTATGTTTATACTTTTACTTTCAAATGATTAGGTGTCTCCAATTTAAAACTATATTAGCAATTTCTGAATATATTGTGATGCAGAGTTCATGACTTGTATGATTCCTGTTTTTAAGAATTTCTGACACTTTCTGTGGTCTACTAAACAATTTTGTATACATATTCTATCACATTTTAAAAGATCTATTTTGTTTGTAAGATTAAAAATTTTATTAAGTCAAATTTATTAATTATTCCTCATTTTTAGTTACTTCAACTTCTTAAGACTAAGATTTACTTTAAGTAACATTTCACACACTGATTACAATCTGTAATACAAAATGACATTTTAACACTAGATCCTTTTTGTTGCCTTGAATTGTTTGAAATTATAGGTGCTCACCCTGCTTTATGCTTACTTTTGCCTAGTATGACTTTGTATACTCATTTATTCATTTTGAATTCTCTATTCATTGGTTCCTCTATTAAATCACGTGCTAATCAACTACATTTTTAATAAATTTGTAAGAGACTTGGATGTTCTGATATTTTTTCAACTGTCCTAACCTATCTATATATTGGGGCTTCCTAGGTGGCACTAGTGGTAAAGACCCGCCTGCCAACACAGGGAAGTAAGAGGCTCAGTTTCGATCCCTGGGTTAGGAAGATGCCTTGGAGAAGGAAATGGCAACCCACTCCAGTATTCTTGCCTGGAGAATCCCATGGACAGAGGAACCTGGCAGGCTACAGTCCATGGGGCTGCAGAGTCAGACATGGCTGAAGCAACTTAGCAGGCACAACATATTTATCTAGACTAGTCTAGATTTCTTCTGATGTAATGTTTCCCCCAGAAGTCTAAACAATGCTACATTGTTCCCTAATGTTCAGTGTTATATGCAAATGTGATACCAACTAGATTTTGTTTCTTAGTAAACAACTTTTTTCTGGAAATGCTTTTAGAAAACACCCAATTTGGGGTAAACCAAGTAAACACCCAATTCCCAGGTAAATCTTGAACTTTTCACCTTCATTCACAGATCTATCCACTTATTCTTCTTCCTGTTTTTGGAAAATGCCATCTATCAAGAACCAATTCAAATGCTATTTGCTCCAAGGAAAGCTCCTAGGATCCATGCCAGTCAGAATTAACATTTCCTGGGCTTCCCTGGTGGCTCAGACGGTAAAGTGTCTGCCTGCAATGCAGGAGACCTGGGTTCAATTCCTGGGTTGGGAAGATCCCCTGGAGAAGGAAATGGCAATCCACTCCAGCACTCCTGCCTGGAAAATCCCATGGACGGAGGAGCCTGACAAGCTACAGTCCATGGGGTCACAAAGAGTTAGACACCACCGAGCGACTTCACTTTCACTTATCTGAATTTATACCACTGATACACTTCTGTAGCACTGACTAGATCTATAGTGTATCTACCAGACCCTGGAGTCAGACCACCTTGGTTCAAATTCTAATCCTGTGTCTTTCTAGTTGTGTGACCTTCAATAAGTTGTTGTGCTCTCTGTGTAACACATCTGCAAAATGAGAATAACAGCACCTAGCTCCAAAAAAATTTTGATGATTAAATGAGCTGATACCAATAAAGTATCTAAATGATGCTCTAGAATATAGTAAGAGCTATATGAAGCCCTGACATGTATGCACAGGTGTGTTTGTGTAATATGTGTGTTCTACACCATTTGTAATGAGAAAAATTGTCGTGAAAGAGTAAAACATGTGCTACCACAGAGGGAGAAGTATGCAATGGATGGGACAATTAAATGCAATCTGTTTAGACAAGTTTGTGAGATTACTCTGTTTTATGGAAGCAGAAATCAAAGATGGTAACTCAAATTGTCCAAGGTTCAATTAGTTAGAAAGTGAGAGCCCAGACCAAGAGAAATTTTATTTGGAGCTTGCTAAGGCTGTGCCCTCTACATCTGCATTTTCTTTTTACATGAAGGATGAATGAGAATGCAATATCCAAGTTGGAATAAACAGGAACAAGGGTAGGAAACAATATTCCAAGCTTTGGAAACAGATTAAAAAATTAAAGTAAACCTGGAACACTTGGCACCATGTGTCACACAGTAGGCACTTGGCTGAAATGAATTATTAATACAACTTTCAAATATTATTCTTTCAGTTTAGCAATCATTTGCAGTAAATAACCCCTTCTAGCTGAGGCATCTGTTCCATATAACTTGCTCCATTTCCAAGACCTCTGTCTTGAAAGAATGGGAGGAAAGGAGGGAAGGAAGAAGAAAGAAAAAATAGTATTTGTCATTAACTACAGTAAAGAGGTTATATAAAATATTGTGTGTTAGCAAAGTTATACAAACGTTAACTAGGGGGAATTCCCTGGCAGTCCAGTGGTTAGAGCTCCATGCTTCCACTGCAGGGAGACATAAGTTCTACCCTGGTTGGGGAACTAAGATCCTGAATGCCACACAGCATGGCCAAAAAAACAAAAAGCAAAACCAAGAGCAACAACAAAGGTAATTTTTGGATGAACCTTAATTATTAGCAAGAATAACAATTTTACCAACTGACAACTGATTTTGAAACATAGCAAATCTAGTTTCCCAATCTTTGGGACAGAACAAATGCAACTAGCAGAAACATATTAATGTTACTTCTAAGGTCTAAGAACCTAGGTTGCATATAATTCATCAGGTGTATTACTCATCATCTGTGAAACCTTATTAATGTCAGTTTAACTCTCTTGAGTCGGTTTCCTATTTGTACAAAACATTGTTCATGTTTTGGAGGGTTTGTGTAGGGATCTAAAACTCTGTGCCATGTTATTACATAAATATTTAAAAAAAATAACAAAACATGTACATATTCTCAAGCATTTGAATGACTGTCTTTATATTACGTTTAAAACCACAGAAAATGCAGCAGGACCTGTGGAGTCTTCCAGGGAACAGAACTCCTGTATCCCCCATCTCTTATTTATAGAAAAAGCTTTAGTCTCCAAGGCCTTCCCTGAGTTCCAAACAGCAAATTCAATCAGAGAAATGAGACAATATAGAAACAAGCAAAAATAGTCAGACAAGACAATGCTCAAAATACCACACAACTGCACTCATCTTACACACTAGTAAGGTAATGCTCAAAATTCTCCAAGCCAGGCTTCAGCAATATGTGAACCATGAACTTCCTGATGTTCAAGCTGTAATTAGAAAAGGCAGAGGAACCAGAGATCAAATTGCCAACATCCGCTGGATCATGGAAAAAGCAAGAGAGTTCCAGAAAAACATCTATTTCTGCTTTATTGACTATGCCAAAGCCTTTGACTGTGTGGATCACAATAAACTGTGGAAAATTCGGAAAGAGATGGGAATACCAGACCACCTGACCAGCCTCTTGAGAAACCTGTATGCAGGTCAGGAAGCAACAGTTAGAACTAGACATGGAACAACAGACTGGTTCCAAATAGGAAAAGGAGTATGTCAAGGCTGCATATTGTCACCCTGCTTATTTAACTTATACGCAGAGTACATCATGAGAAACACTGGGCTGGAAGAAACACAAGCTGGAATCAAGACTGCAGGGAGAAATATCAATAACCTCAGATATGCAGATGACACCACCCTTATAGCAGAAAGTGAAGAAGAACTAAACAGCATCTTGATGAAAGGGAAAGAGGAGAGTGAAAAAGTTGGCTTAAAGCTCAACATTCAGAAAACGAAGATCATGGCATCCAGTCCCATCACTTCATGGCAAATAGATGGGCAAACAGTGGAAACAGTGGCTGACTTTATTTTTGGGGTCTCCAAAATCATTGCAGATGGTGACTACAGCCATGAAATTAAAAGATGCTTACTCCTTGGAAGGAAAGTTATGACCAACCTAGACAGCATATTAAAAAGCAGAGACATTACTTTTTCAACAAAGGTCCATCTAGTCAAGGCTATGGTTTTTCCAGTAGTCATGTATGGATGTGAGAGTTGGACCATTAAGAAAGCTGAGTACCAAAGAATTGATGCTTTTCAACTGTGGTGTTGGAGAAGACTCTTGAGAGTCCCTTGGACTACAAGGAGATCCAACCAGTCCATCCTAAAGGAGATCAGTCCTGGGTGTTCATTGGAAGGACTGATGTTGAAGCTGAAACTTCAATACTTTGGCCACCTGATGCTGCAAAGAGCTGACTCATTTGAAAAGACCCTGATGCTGGGAAAGATTGGGGGCAGGAGGAGAAGGGGACGACAGAGGATGAGATGGTTGGATGGCATCACCGACTCCATGGACATGAGTTTGGGTAGACTCCGGCAGCTGGTGATGGACAGGGAAGCCTGGTGTGCTGCAGTTTATGGGGTTGCAAAGAGTTGGACATGACTGAGAGACTCAACTGAACTGACGACAAAATAAAACAGTCATAAAACAAAGTCAAAGACCTTTAGTTCCTCCTTGAGGGTTATAGTTAATATTCTGAGACCCCAGCCAGGTTGGAATCAGGTTGATAATGTTGACTCCCAAAATACCACCTGATTATCTCATTACCATCCAATCAGAATAAGGTCCACAATCTGATCAGGCACCCTGCTTCCCTCCTCCTTCCCTAGCATAAAAACTAAAATTCTATCTCAAATTAAAATCATTCTTTAGGACATTAATTTGTCATCTTCTCAGCTTGCTGGCTTTCCAAATAAAGTCATTTTTCCTTGCCCCAACTCCTTGTCTCTCAGATTACTGGCCTATCATGCAGTGAATGGTATGCAGTAAGTGATATGCGCTTACACACAGAAACAAGTAACACCAAGTATTGAAGATTATTCTATTAGTCTCATCAGTTAGCCACATATGAATGAAATTATTTAAATCAACATACTGTATCTAAAATTAAATCTCTTAGTACTTTGAGCAAAATGAAAGGTCTAATCACAGGTTAACATAAAGAAACATTTGTCTCAAAATCAATGTATTTACTATTTAACAGAAGTCTCATTGCCAAAATTCCTTTTATTGTTCCTTCAGTGAAATTTAAGTATTCCCAAAGCAAATGTTTTTTCTTAATTTACCAACAGCTGTGCTTTGTCTTCTTCTGGTCTATTTAGTAGAAAGTGAACTAACTGAAGTAAAACGTCATCATTAAAACCTTTGACATCATTATCTTCAATTGTTTCATAAAGAGGCATACTTTGTGTTCCCCAACATATATTTTTACGAGGGTTGTTTTGATCAGCTTGCGCAGTCAGTGCTAAAGTGTTTAACTGGTAACAGAAAAAGGAGAAGTATTTTCCATCCGTGATCACACCCTGGGAGACAAAAGGTCGAGTAACGTCTGCTTCACTCCAGAATCCTGTAGAAGAAAAGTTATGCTGAAACTCATATACAGAATATATTTTACCAAAACAAAACACGCACACTAGAGGATATAAAATACCTCCTATAAACTGGATATTTTACCTGCCAAATTTCTAAAGATCTCAATGTTTTCGCTATCTTCTCCATCCTAATTCTATATTCCATTTCTGCATCAAGAACTATTTCCTTCCTTCCAGGAGCCACAAAGTTCATGATACACCTTTTCAACAACTTTGGACTTCATCAGATTTCAACCTTAACTCACTTCACCTAAGAAGAGAAGTGAGGTCCATTTATGCAGAGGTCTCCACGTCATTATTCACCAACCCTAAATACGTTCAAATTTCCCTTATACCAGCAGCATCTACCACCCAATAACCGGTACAGACATTTATTTCACCAAATCTACAAAAAAAAAAGCCCTCAGAAAAACCCTTGACTTTCTAAGAACTTCAACCATGTAGTTATCAGATGAATTCTATGTCTTAATTTATAATTCAAAATCGGTTTTATGAGTTGTTTTCATTCTGCCTAGTGTATTTTATGTCATCATAAGGTTCTAGGATATCTGAATATCTTTATTATTCAAATTTTCTGGCTGTTTCTTGGTCCAGGCTGACTAGCTTTAATACTTTTAAATTCAAGGGGCATGCAGTAAGTTGTACATTTTGCCACATATATATATCAACTTTAATGAAGGCAGCCAATAAACAGTATTGTTAAAATACAGAATTAATTATAATATAAAAAGAAGTACTTTATTTTTCATGAATAAACTATGCCATTCTAACATCTTCAATAAAGTTTCCTCTTAATTTTTCTGATTGTCTACTTGTATTCCTACTCTTGTCTAGTTAGTTCTATTATAAAGACATAAGTCAACAATTGTGAGTATGAGGTTAAAAATACATATACAAAGGAAAAAAAAGGTGAGCCTGGCAATAATTAAATCACTGTTAAAACTCCTCCTGGATGTTTATATAAGAGTAGCAGCACCACACTCCAGTACTCTTGCCTAGAGAATCCCATGGACAGAGCCTGGTAGGCTGCAGTCCATGGGTTCGCAAAGAGTCGGACACGACTGAGCGACTTCACTTTCACTTTTCACTTTTATGCACTGGAGAAGGAAAAGGCAACCCACTCCAGTGTTCTTGCCTGGAGAATCCCAGGGACAGGGGAGCCTGGTGGGCTGCCGTCTATGGGGTCACACAGAGTCGGACACGACTGAAGCGACTTAGCAGCAGCAGCAGCAACAACCTAGGTATGCATTCTATTACTTCTGGTTTTGTAACAAAAGTTAAGTGGCTCCCAATGGGCTCTGAAAGTCCTCTGTGACATGCCTCCAGCTCCCTCTATCTCACTCCAGCTCCCTATCTTCATTCTCCCACTCCCTTTCTTCATCAGCCTTCATGATGTTCCTTAAACACTTCAAGTCTGTTCCTACCTCAGAGCTACCTGTCATTCCCTTTGTCTGGAAGTGTCCTTCCTCCAAGTTTATGCAAAGAGGGCTCCTCATCCTCAGGTTTCTGTTCAAATGAAAATCTTTAGAGACCTCCCTTGAATTAACTAACTCTAAACGTCTAAAGTGATTCTACCCCATGCCTCATTTATACCTGTACCCTATGCACATTCTACCCTCCATCTAGTATATTCTCTTCAGAGCATCACCACTAATTGGAAGATTCCCTGAAGAAGGGAATGGCTATCCACTCCACTATTCTTGCCTGGAGAATTCCCATGGACAGAAAAGCCTGATGGGCTACAGTCCATAGGGCCACATAGAGTTGGACATGACTGAAGTGATTAATACTTTCTGAAACACTACATGTTTACTATCTTTTACTATCCCTACTATAATATAAGCTCCAGGAAAGCAGGATCTCTCTCATTCAACACTGTATCTCCAAGGCCAACAGTGCCTGGTACGTAAAAACCATAAGCCATTAACTGAATGAACTGTCTCCCAATCTACACCCTAGATATGGTCCTCAAAGAAATTATACATGATAACTGTGATTTAATCTAAAATTTAATCCATGAAAGCAGTTCATTTTCTAGTTTCAGAAAGCTGTTATCATCCAGAGTTGATTCAGTTAGCTAGTCTTTGAAATATTTGAGAATATCATCAGAAAAAAATGCATTCACACAAAAATGGTCAAAGTAAAAGATGATGGTAACTACCAAAGTGTCACTAACCAACTACAAATGTAAAATATTTAATTATGGATTTTAAAACAATTGCATTGTGTGCTAATGCAAGTTTTCAAAATGTTAAGATTCTACCTACATTTTAACCTAAAGAAAATAATTTGACCTGCTAAATTCTTAAAATGTTTCCCAATAACATTGATGCCATAAAACTAGTTTTACCTTGATACATAGCCTGTGCTCCAGTCCAAGCGAAAAGGCTTGCAATAGCATTAGCTCTAAAAATGACTTCTATCTGATCAGCACAGTTTTGTTTCAAAAGCCTTTCCCTTTTTAATTTGTCAGGTAGCAGATGAAACTGGGTATGTCCATAACAGAGTGGATCTGCTGTCTTTGTTCCTGAAAGCAAAATAAAAACATTTCAGATGAAACGCACAAGTAGGGAATCTAGAAACACGTCCTCAGTATTTACTTCAAATGCATATATCTCTACTCATTATGTGATCAGCACTCAAAATATACGAATAGAAAGCTTGGTTTACTTATTGTTTATAAAAAATTTCACCTGAAAGTAAAATCTGCCAGCTATCATCATCAATCCAAAGAATATATGTAAAATTTATAATTCCCTATTATGTCAGTTTTCTCAAACTCCTTGGTCATCATTGGGCAATTTGTTATTCTCCCGGTCATATTCACCAAAGGATGCAAACATTTCATAACTTTAAAAACTTTCTTTACAATGCTGACATTCTTGATTTTAGTGGAAAGTGTTTTCAACCAAAAGTTCCCCATAATTCACTCTCCAAGACCACCACAGTGATTGATATAGGACTGATAAAACAGTTCTGGAGGACCAGCATACAGCTGCTTTCTTAAAAATGTTTTTCAGTGAGCTAGGAATTAATAAACAGGGAAAAAATAGCCAAAGTGTAAGCTGCATGAGGGCAGAGACTAATTTTTATATTCCTGATGGTTATCATAGTTTGTTATACAAATAAGAGGTTTTTGTTGAAAAAATTCAATCACTACCTCAAATTCAGCTCTATACTTTTTCATTTTTGAAAAAACATACTTTTCCATATAAATAACAAATAAACAAAGCATAACATGTATAACTATTTTTTATGTTTTTTAAATTATGGTAAAAGTCACATTAAAACATACTATTTTAACCATATTTAACTGTATAGTTCAGTGGCACTAAAGGGATTAATCTCCAAAATAAACAATTAGCTCATGCAGCTCAATATCAAAAAACAAATAACCCAATCAAAACATGGACAGAAGACCTAAATAGACATTTCTCCAACAAAGGCATATAGATGGCCAAAAGTCACATGAAAAGATGCTCAGCATCACTGATTATTAGGGAAGCGCAAAAGAAAACTACCATGAGGTACCACTTCATACCAGTCAAAATGGCTATCATCAAAAATACACAACAAATGCTGAAGGTGTGGTGACAGGGCAACTTTCCTACACCGTTGGTGGGAATGTAAATGGATATATTCACTATGGGGAACAGCATGGAGATTCCTTTAAAAATTAAGAACAGAAATACCATGTGACCCAGCAGTCCCACTCCTTAGCACATATCTGGAGAAAACCAGAACTGCAAAAGATACATGAATCCCAATGTTCATAGCAGCACTATTTACAAAACCAGGATGTGCAAGCAACCTAAATATCCTTCAACAAAAGAATGGATAAAGAAAATGTGGTGTGTTAGTGTGTGTATATATATATATATATATACATGTATGTGTGTGCGCATGTGTGTGCAATGGAAAATTAGTCATAAAGAGGAAAAGAAATGTGTCATTTGCATGGACCTAGTGACTTTCAGGCAGAGTAAAGTTAAATCAGAACTATAACTGTTTTTTAACCTTAAATACTGTAATTGAATAGAAACATAAAATTTTAAATGATAAGTTAAAAGAATATTTTCTTTCAATTTTCATGTATATTGCAACCTGAGATGAGTTACATTGCTCATGGACAGGCTGAACTTCTCAGTCATCAAAAATTAATTATGCAAATTTGCACAGGACACTTTGAACACATTTATTAAACGAGAAACTTACCAATAAAGATGGCATTTTCATATTGCCGTTTGAATAATGGGAGTTTGTCTGGCTTACAATTTTTAACAGGGACTTCTACAGGTACAGAATAATCCAGTGGCACAAACTTAAAGAAAAAAGTCATAAGTAAATTCACAGCAACACTAGCATATATTTTACTCACATTCTTAATAGTTAAAAATCTTAAATGATTAAACTCTACCATCTAATGATGGGCCAAATCTAGCCAGCTAACTGTTTTTCCAAATAAAGTTTTACTGGAACACAGTCATGTAAATTCATTTATATATGGTACAGGGCTATTTTTACATGATAAGAACTGAGAATGCAACAGAAACTTATGGCCCCTAAAGCCTAAAATATTTACTATTTGGACCTTTGCAGAAGAAATGTGTCAACCTCTGACATGGACAAACAGATAATATTCAGAATACACTTGCTTTCTCCAAAAGAACTGGATACCTGTAAAATGAATACTTCTAGCTGTAAAAATGCGATTTACAATGAGATAGGATAGTTCACTATAAATTATAATCATAAACTATCATCAGCATTTTTATATTGAGAAAATGAAAAGATTTGTATGGTCCTAAAACCTGATGTCTTAACCTCACTTAAAATTATTACCTGACCTCTGCAGAATATACAGTTAAAAAGCTGAAAAAGCATTTCAGATGAGATGTACTCCAAATACACTTGAAAGGAAAGGGCTCTACCCAAAGCTTTTCACCCTTCCTAACCCATTACCTAGCACAGGGGTCCCCGACTCCTGGGCTGTGGACAGGTACTGGTCCACGGCCTGTCAGGAACCGGGCTGTAAAGCAAGAGGTGCGCAGCAGGTGAGCAAAGCCCTGTCTGTATTTACAGCTGCTCCCCGTGGCTCACAATACTGCTTGAGATCACAAACAACAGTGGTCTTAAAAATATGTTTGAGACAACTTCAAATCTCCATATGTTTAGGCAAGGCAGATTATCAAACCGCCACTTCCATTTTCCATATCAAAAGCCTACTTCCATTTCCAACATCCTATCTTTGTGAAGCAGGGTTTTCTGCAGTGACAGTAGGCAAAACGAAATTACAGACAGGACATAAGCAACATACTTCTGGTGTCACGGTCTCCCATCACCCCGATGGGACTGTCCAGTTGTGGCAAACAAACTCAGGGCTCCCACTGACTCTGCATTATGGTGAGTTCTATAATTATTTGATTATATATCACAACTTAATAATAATAGAAATTAAGTGCACAATAAATGTAACACACTTGAATCATCCTGAAATCATTCCCCACCAACTCCTGCCCCAAGTCCAGGGAAATACTATCTCCCACAAAAACCAGTCCCTGGTGTCAAAAAAGTTAGGGACCACTGACCTAGCATGCTGATACTTCCTCTTCAACTGTCCACAGACACATAAGCAATACATCCTTACCTCAGGGAGTTGTCTGGATATTCGAATCTGGTTGTGTGGTTTATCATTTATTTGGTATCGCACAGCATCAACTCGACCTTTCCGATGACCACCAGGAATAATTTCTTCACCTCGCAACCAGTAGAAGTGAACTGGGCGGTTACAATCTATCAAAAGATATTCAAAACATTTTTATCTGATAATCTGAATAAATCTAGTTATTCTCAGAATACCAGGCTCAGCAATACAGAATTTAAGAACAACTGTGCTAATTGAAAATACACCAAAAGTTACCCTTTGGTATAAATTAAAGTTTGAATTATGTGATAACTTAAACAATCACAACATAAACATAAGGCTTAAACTATTATTCTCTACCTGTGCCACAGTGCATTAAGCGTGGTGACCAAAGAAGTTTCTTTTTTTTTTTTTAATTTATTTTTTTAATTTTATTTTATTTTTAAACTTTACATAATTGTATTACAAAGCCACAGTTATCAAGACAGTATGGTACTGGCACAAAGACAGAAATATAGATCAATGGAACAAAATAGAAAGCCCAGAGATAAATCCACGCACATATGGACACCTTATCTTTGACAAAGGAGGCAAGAATATACAATGGAGAAAAGACAATCTCTTTAACAAGTGGTGCTGGGAAACCTGGTCAACCACTTGTAAAGAATGAAACTAGAACACTTTCTAACACCATACACAAAAATAAACTCAAAATGGATTAAAGATCTCAACGTAAGACCAGAAACTATAAAACTCCTAGAGGAGAACATAGGCAAAACACTCTCTGACATACATCACAGCAGGATCCTCTATGACCCACCTCCCAGAATATTGGAAATAAAAGCAAAAATAAACAAATGGGACCTAATTAAACTTAAAAGCTTCTGCACATCAAAGGAAATTATTAGCAAGGTGAAAAGACAGCCTTCAGAATGGGAGAAAATAATAGCAAATGAAGCAACTGACAAACAACTAATCTCAAAAATATACAAGCAACTCCTACAGCTCAACTCCAGAAAAATAAACAACCCAATCAAAAAATGGGCCAAGGAACTAAATAGACATTTCTCCAAAGAAGACATACAGATGGCTAACAAACACATGAAAAGATGCTCAACATCACTCATTATCAGAGAAATGCAAATCAAAACCACTATGAGGTACCATTTTACACCAGTCAGAAGTTTCTCAGTTAAGAATAAACACAAAATAAGAGCAACAGCAATCTCACTAACCAGATATAAAAAGTTTAGTAAGAGTTACAGCTGTCTCATGAATTACTAATTCAATCTTCACAATAATTCTCAAAGATATGTATAAGTTTTAGTATTAGTCACTCAGTCCTGTCCGACTTTTTGTGACCCCATGGACTGTAGCCCGCCAGGCTCCTCTGTCCATGGGATTCTCTAGGCAAAAATACTGGAGTGGGTTGCCATTTCCACCTCCAGGGGACCTTCCCAACTGTACATAAAGGTTGCCATCATCTCCATTACATACAAGAGGAACCTAGGTCTTGAGCAGATTAAGTCAACTTTCCCAGGCCATCAATCATGAGCAAAAGTCTGTGATGTTTCCCTGGAGACCACTTCATTCCCAACTGGCAGGGAAGTAACAAGCACACTACAAGACTCAGTTGAACATACACCTACAGTTATAGTAACATTAACTCAATAAATATTTATTAAGATACCTACAGGGGTAGCAGATACAAAATAATGAACGCTTCAGAAACACTGATCTTTAAAATACTATCCATTAATTATTTTTCAACCCTGCTTTTAACAGTAAAACAGAAGTTTTACTGTTTATTGGAAACCCAAAATGAATGGGTTTGAAGCCTGTCCTCCAAATCTACTAGCAATAGGTTCTTTGACTAAATGCACTTTATGACTCTGTGCTTTGGGTTTGTTTGGTTTTAATGAATACAGTGCTACCTACTGTAAAGTTATCGCAAGGATTAAATTTGGCACATATAAAATACAGAACAAGGTCAGGCATACAGAAAGTGCTGAATATACGTTAGGTATTTTAATCAATACCATCTTTAATCTTAACAGTTCTATAACCAAGTGGTACTATTATCGTATTCTCACCTTGAAAATAAGGAAAAACTAGGCCAAAATCGGTTTATAAACCGCCAAAAGGTCAGTAACTTGGTGGAAGAGCGAAAAGGCAACCAGAGGTCTGTCCCGCTCTCTAGGAGCCCCTTTTTTTAACCAACACTACTCTTCCATTTGGCTGGACCTTCACTAAGCACTACAGTTAGTAAGTGGAGGCACAGACACGGCAACCCAGTCTCCGGACGCGGCCCCTAGCTAGGAGCGAAAGGACTGGGAAAGAACTGACCAAGCAGAAAGAAATGAAGAGGGGGCAAATTTGGCCCAGAGAGAGACCTTACCAGGCTTCCCAGGTGGCGCTAGTGGTAAAGAACCCGCCTGCCAATACAGAAGACAGGAGAGCCGGCTCCATCCCTGGGAGGGGAAGATCCCCTGGAGCAGGGTACAGCAACCCACTCCAGTATTCTTGGCTGAAAAATTCCATGGACAGAGGAGGCTGGCGAACTACAGGCCATGAGGCAGCAGAGAGTCGGACACTACTGAAGCGACTTGGCACGCAACCACGCACCCACGGTCCCCTACTATCCCCACCTCCCCCGCCCCGAAAGGCGGCCCGAGGCTTACCGAGGGCGGCGGCAGCCAGGACGGGATTGTAAGCGCTGAGCAAGCCGGTGAGGGAAGGTACCAGTTGGTCCAAGAAGGGTGAGGCGACGGCGTAGCGTTCCTGGTAGATGGGCGCACGCTTCTTGCGCCGCAGAAAAAAATGCTCCTGCAGGAGACAGTCACAGACGGCCGCGCGCAGGGCAGCAAGGTCCACAACCTGCGCGGGCTCCCGATCTGGCTGGGCCTGCGGCGGCGGTAGCCCCGAAAGGAACACGGTCTTGGTGAAGCTCTGGTACCAGCGGTCAGCGTTCAGGGCGAAGGTCTGCGGGTAAACTACGTATTTCATGAACTGCATCTTCGTAAGAATTCGCAGCTTCTCGTCCACTGACTTGGCCGCGTGCACCGTGGCCTGCCATCGCTCCACTCGCCGCTGCCGTGCCGCCTTGCTGTCGGCAGTTAGGGAGGCCACGATCGGCGGGTAGCGCGCGACTGGGGCCGCCTTGACATCTGATCCGGTCACTTCTGGAGCCGTGACGGTGGCCTCGGCCGCGGTGTGCAATGACAGCCCTGGACTACGGAGCACAAACCTCCAGCACCTGGTCGCCGCCATCTTTTCCTGGGGTTCGGTCCCAGAGGTCAACTTTAGCAATTGTCCCTGCCTTCTTGCCGTAAGAACCAATCAAAAGGTGGAATCTGAGCCAGTTTGGGGCGGATGATTCTTAGTGGGCTTGAGAAACCTTACGTCATTCACTTCTTAGCCAATCATAGAGCTTCTACAGCTTGGTTTTTTTCGTGAACTTAGGAGTTTGTTGGTGAAAGGAAGAACTCGTGCACCGATAGGTTTTCCGAGATGTGGCGGGGAGGTGTGAAACTTTTAAATAGGGTATGCTGCCGGTGAAGGCAATGGCACCCCACTCCAGCACTCTTGCTTGGAAAATCCCATGGACGGAGGAGCCTGGTGGGCTGCAATCCATGGGGTCGCTAAGAGTCGGACGCGACTGAGCGACTTCCCTTTCACTTTTCACTTTCATGCATTAGAGAAGGAAATGGCAACCCACTCCGGTGTTCTTGCCTGGAGAATCCCAGGGACTGTGGAGCCTGGTGGGCTGCCGTCTATGGGGTCGCACAGAGTCAGACACGACTGAAGCGACTTAGCAGCAGCAGCAGCCTGTTTAGAAACAGGGCAAAATTTTGGCCAGAAACACTTTAGGAACATTCTTGAGCGAAACCTCTTTCCCTTGGCTAAATTTGCTCGTTTCATTTTTGGATATAATAACATCATTTTTCTATTTTAGTTCTTGGGGTTAAGACCTGTTATTGAAAATACTGATCTAACATGTTTTTTGATACATGCTTACTTTTCAAATGATGAAAGCATCCCTCATAGATGACTAGTGCTAATTTTTAGGAAAATAATTCCGTATCAATCTCTATGCTAGTTGATATGTAGTTTAATGATATAATTCACAAAAAGAGGAGTATACTTTTACTTGGGTTTAACTTAAAAAAAAAAAGGAAATAAAAACTATTAAGGAATTGTGTTTAAGTTTTGCATTGTGTTAAAAGCAGTGATTATTTCAACATAAGTTGGTCCCTACTACTCTGTGAGCTCCTTGAAGTAGGGACTGTTTTATTTTTGATTCTTCAGTGGCCAATTAATCTTGCATAGTGGGTACTTACCAAATATCTGCTGAAAAAATTCATTACAATCAGTAAAACTATTAATATAAGGTCATTTCAGGTGACTTATCTACTCGCATTCCTATCTTAATTAGGAGCTGGAATATTTATTTGGATTTACTGCAACAATCCTTGAGGGTATTAAAAACCAAACATTTTGTTACTAAAAGGAAGTTATAATTTGTATTCCTTTAAGCTATAACAGGTGATACAATTTAACTCTATAAAGTTGCGAGTGTATTAAACTGACAGATACCATAAATTAATTATTTTTTTCATTAAGTCTTTAATATTTGAGCAAAGGCTCAAAGGAAGTGAGAAGTGAATCATGACTTGAGAAAAGAGAATTCTGTCAGAAGGAATAGTTGGCACAGAGGCCCTGAGATGGGGATATGCCTGAGATGGGAATATGCCTGGTGGGTTGAAGAATAAGAGGAGGGCAGTGTGGTTGAAGGGAAGTGATGGAGGGGAGAGTAGTAGGAAATGGAATTAGGAAGGAAAGAAGCCAGAATTTATAGGTTCCTAAAGGCAATATCTAGGATCGCTAGGACTCTTAGCTAATACTCAGAGGAGTAAGAATCCAGTGGAGTGTTCCACTCAGAGGGATGCATGGTGTGACTTAGGTTTTTTTTTGTTTGTTTTTTTTTTAAATTACTCTATGCATTAGGCTTTTTAATACCATAAGCTGGGGACCTAACAACAGAAATTTATTTTCTTATGGTTCTAAAGGCTGGAAATTCAAGATGAAGGTGCCAGCATACTTGGGTTCTGGTGAGAGCTCTCTTCCTGGCATGAATTCAACTCCCCACTTGCTGTGTCCTCACATGGTAAAAACTGAGCTCTCCTGGGCCTCTTATTATAAGGAGAGAGGCCTATCATATTAGAGCCCTACCCTTAAGACCATGTTTAACATTAATTTCTTCCAAAAACCTCTCTCTCCAAGTACAGTTACATTGGAGGTTAGAGCATAAACGTAGGAATGCTAGAGAGACACAATTCAGTCCATATCACTCTGACTGATTTGGAAATAGATTATAAAATATCAAATTTGGAAGCAGAGAAATCAATTAGAAGACAGTTTGCCATATTTCAGGCAAAAACTCAGTGACTTTAAGAGACAATAGCAGTGAAGATAGTGGGAGTGATCATAGATCTTGAATTTAATGTAGGTAAGAGAAAGTATCTAAAATTTGGGGCCTAAGCAGTGGAATGAGAAAAGGCCAATGGACAAGAAATGCATTTTTCCTTTAATCTCTCATCTTTTTTTTGGAAGGAGAGAAGGCAGCAGGAAAGTGGATTTAAGATTTGGGGAAGGAATAGAATCTGTGAAACATATATTTATCTATATATGTTTATTTAGTTGACATTCTCCTGGAAGAAAATAGATATTATGATCTTCCCTACTAAGGTTGTTACTGGCCTTAGATTTTAACTATTATAGATAAGGGACTTCCCTGGTGGTCCAGTGGTTAATAATTCACCTTCCAATGCAGGGGAAGCAGGTTTGATCCCTGGTGGGGGAACAAAGAGCCTACATGCTGTGGTGCAACTAAGCCTGCCCTCCACAACAACTGAGCCTTTGCATCCTAGAGTCCACACACCACAGCCAGAGAGATGTCCATGTGCCGCAACCAAGATCCCGCAACTGGGACCTGCTGCAGTCTAATAAATAAATATTAAAAGAATACTAAATAAAGTATTATGGTCAAAAGCCACGGCATTCTCCAATGGCTTTTTGAAACCTGCTTAAGTTGTCACAGTCCTGGTGGTTCTATATATGTGCTTGTGATAAGTTGCTTTAGTTGTGTCTTGACTATTTGCGACCCCACGAACTGCAGCCCACCCACGAGGCTCCTTTGTCTATGGGATTCTCCAGGCAAGAATACTGGAGTGGGTTGCCATGCCCTCCTCCGGGGAAATCTTCCTGACCCAGGATTCAAACTCACGTCTCTTATGTCTCCTGCATTGGCAGGCGGGTTCTTTAGCACAGGGCCACCTGGGATTTCTAGTGAAATTGTGCCTGAACATTTTGTATTGAAATACAAATTATTTAATTAAATTGCTATGTTTTTATTTCCTCCTATATTATAGTGGGGTTATTAGATAGATATAACTTCATGGGTATAGTAGGTTATCTATAAATATTATTCCAGGACAGTAAAGTGAGGGTTATAAATTATTGTTATGAAGAGGGAGCAGCAGGTCTGATACGGTTGAGAAATTTTAACATAGAAAGTCTATATTTATAGTTAGATATGAGGAAAAAAATGAAAATAATGTTCTTTTCCCATAGGTCCAACATATGATACTTCCATGCATCTATGGAAGTATGTTGTCTTCCCTAAACCATTCTCTTTGCTGTTTTGAAATCTCTTGTTTGAGATTCAGGCTCAGCTCCAGCACTTTAACTTTCCTTATTTAGAAAACTAAGTTAATAAAACCCACCTTACAGGTTTGCTGTGGGGATTTAATGATGTGGCATATGTAAAATGATACAAAACATTTGCAAAGTACCAACCAGTTTATGTGTGCCAATGTTTTTAATTCCTTAAGCAACACTCTAAATCAGAGCCTAGATTTTCCCAAGGTAAGGGATCTATTTGCTCATGCTTATTAAGGGCCAGAACTGGCATTAAACCGTGATCTGTGACCATGAAGCCCATGCTCTTTACACCAGTGGTTTTGAAAACTAGAACGATGAGCTCCAGGAATTCTTAAAAGGTGAGAAATCAGCTTGCTAAGCTTATATGCACAATTCAGAAATAATAGGAAATTGAGATATATGAAATTCACTTAACACAATTGTTAAGTGAAGTTGAGATATATGTATCTACTTAACACAAAATGAAAGATTTCAGAATCTTGTGCATTTATTTTGACTAGTCCATGAATTTTCCCATCTCACAAATAAACAATGAGAGAGAAACTGAAATATTTCCTTGTGGCCTCAAAAATATCAGAGATACAGGAGCATAGCAGAGTTTTAAGTTTGAGAAACTACAGAACAGAAGGTCATAATGGACTTCTTAAAAATAATGTTGACTTGATCTCAGACTAAAACCTCAGTTCAGTCGTCCAGTCGTGTCCGACTCTTTGCGACCCCATGAATCACAGCACACCAGGCCTCCCTGTCTATCACCAACTCCCAGAGTTCACACAGACTCACGTCCATTGAGTCAGTGATGCCATCCAGCCATCTCATCCTCTGTCGTCCCCTTCTCCTCCTGCCCCCAATCCCTCCCAGCATCAGAGTCTTTTCCAGTGAGTCAACTTTTCGCATGAGGTGGCCAAAGTACTGGAGTTTCAGCTTCAGCATCATTCCTTCCAAAGAAATCCCAGGGCTGATCTCCTTCAGAATGGACTGGTTGGATCTCCTTGCAATCCAAGGGACTCTCAAGAGTCTTCTCCAACACCACAGTTCAAAAGCATCAATTCTTCAGCATTCAGCCTTCTTCACAGTCCAACTCTCACATCCATACATGACCACAGGAAAAACCATAGCCTTGACTAGACGAACCTTTTTTGGCAAAGTAATGTCTCTGCTTTTCAATATGCTATCTAGGTTGGTCATAACTTTCCTTCCAAGGAGTAAACGTCTTTTAATTTCATGGCTGCAGTCACCATCTGCAGTGATTTTGGAGCCCAAGAAATAAAGTCTGACACTGTTTCCACTGTTTCCACATCTATTTCTCATGAAGTGATGGGACCAGATGCCATGATCTTCATTTTCTGAATGTTGAGCTTTAAGCCAACTTTTTCACTCTCCACTTTCATCTTCATCAAGAGGCTTTTTAGTTCCTCTTCACTTTCTGCCATAAGGGTGGTGTCATCTGCATATCTGAGGTTATTGATATTTCTCCCAGCAGTCTTGATTCCAGCTTGTGTTTCTTCCAGTCCAGCGTTTCTCATGATGTACTCTGCATGGAAGTTAAATAAGCAGGGTGACAATATACAGCCTTGATGTACTCCTTTTCCTATTTGGAACCAGTCTGTTGTTCCATGTCCAGTTCCAACTGTTGCTTCCTGACCTGTATACAAATTTCTCAAGAGGCAGATCAGGTGGTCTGGTATTCCCATCTCTTTGAGAATTTTCCACAGTTTATTGTGATCCACACAGTCAAAGGCTTTGGCATAGTCAATAAAGCAGAAATCGATGTTTTTCTGGAACTCTCTTGCTTTTTCCATGATCCAGCAGATGTTGGCAATTTGATCTCTGGTTCCTCTTCCTTTTCTAAAACCAGCTTGAACATCAGGAAGTTCACGGTCACATATTGCTGAAGCGGTCATAGATTATGCAGGGGAATGGAGAAAGTTGACTCTCATGTATATATTTGTATCATGTGTATATGTCAGCAAATAATCATGTATCTAATTCTACTTCTAAGAAATAAGAGCACTTTAACTTCCATGATCAGGATATAGTCCTCCATTATAGTGAACAATTCTGAGGCATTAGTGTCCTAAAACATATATAACAACAGCAGCAGCAGCAAAATATGGTCATGGCACAGAATAATTCATTAAATGAAAAATAGCCATTGGATCTACCATCCATATCAGTAGCATACTGTTACAAAAGTTTTCCCACAGAATATGTCTTTAGAAAAATCCCACCAAAAATGTTCACCCCTGTGCACTGTCAAATTTTGTAGGAAAAGGTGGGGCATTTTTCTTACTGACTGATATTTCACATCATGATTATAAAACAGCACTGAGCTTTCATGTTACAGTGATTTGTTTTGAAAGATAAGAGTGAATGGATAAATAATCCACAAATTAGACTTCTAAGAACAAAGTGTAAGTTTGTAGTTACTGTTGCTGTGTGTGGTCAAGCAGTACACATGTAAATAGAGGTATAACACTTGTTTTGAGAAACTATATATGCTCATCATATTCATGATTGGAAATTTCAACCACACACACAAAAAAACTATAAAATGAAAACTCTCCTATGATTTTCACTCCCTATGATAGTTTGACTAAAAAGTTGATAGCATTTCAGATTTCGAGTTTTGATCTTCTTGATTAGCTTCTTTTATTGGTATATCTATTGATCAGACTTTGCTCCTTTTCAGTATGTTTTGTTCTTGTTTTAAAAAATTTTTACTCAAGTATAATTGATTTTGGAGAAGGCAATGGCACTCCACTCCAGTACTCTTGCCTGGAAAATCCCATGGACGGAGGAGCCTGGTAGGCTGCAGTCCATGGGGTTACCAAGAGTCGGACACGACTGAGCGACTTCACTTTCACTTTTCACCTTCATGCATTGGAGAAGGAAATGGCAACCCACTCCAGTGTTCTTGCCTGGAGAATCCCAGGGACGGGGGAGCCTGGTGGGCTGCCGTCTCTGGGTTCGCACAGAGTTGGACACGACTGAAGCGACTTAGCAGCATAGTTGATTTATTTATAAATAAATTTTTATTTATTTATATTTATACAATTTGTAATTGTATAAATTACATATAAATTACCATATTTATACAATTTGTAATTGATGTTTACACACATAGAGCCACCACAGAATTGTAATAAACCTTTTAAAATCGTGTTTTTTCTTAAATAATAAATGTCTAAGGTCATTAATTCAGAGACCAATGGACAGCAGTGAAAATCTGTCTTCTTTAGTCCTGCTGCTGCTACTAAGTCATTTCAGTCATGTCTGACTCTGTGCGACCCCATAGATGGCAGCCCACCAGGCTCCCCGGTCCCTGGGATTCTCCGGGCAAGAACACTGGAGTAGGTTGCCATTTCCTTCTCCAATGCTAGTTCTTCCTTTTTCTTCTCCACAGGTAATTACTGTTACCCGTCTCTGTTATATCCTAAAAGGCTCTATTCCTGTGTAAGAATATTGACATACATGTACATGCTTGAAGGGTCAGATATTATCTGTTCTTGTCACTGACTGCTTATTCAAATCTGTTCTGAAGAGCTATTTCTTTCTAGCATCTTGGAGAAAATGTATGACAAGATCTATTATTTTTCTAGTTGACCTCAGATAAATCCTCCAGTCCCTTCTAGTCACAAAAATATGTTAGCCATATAACTCCATGTTCAGTTCAGTACAATAAAAAACAGAAACAACGCTGTCAACTTTATTTGAAACTCTATCCTTTCTCCATCCTTATCTCAAGTTGGCTGTCAGCTATTGGAGAAGGCCTAGGTGGGCTTCCTCTCTTTCTCTCCATCAGCTTCTCCCTGACTCACTAGACTACTCCTGGCAATTCCATGTTTTAAGTTGTGACTCAGACGCCATTGTGTCCCTCCAAGAAACCAGTACTAAGCTCCTCTTGGGAGTCTGATGTTCAGTTTCTAGGTTGGCTTGAGACAGAGGAAAATCACTCCTCCTACCCTCCCACTGATGAGGTTGGGGTGGGAGAGAGTTTCGGTGGATTCTCAGTCTCTCCTGTCCTTTGGATTGGAGGGAAGGTCAGAATTGCTGCATACTTAGCCTGGTACTTACTTGGAGATATGGAGCTACTTAGTAGCATTTAGTGTTCTGGAGCTTCAGCTGAAAACAAGACAGAAATTGTGTGTGTGTGGGGGGGGTGCTTCCCAGATGGCTCAGTGGTAAAGAATCTGCTTGCCAATGCAGGAGAAATAAGACACAGTTTCCGTCCTTGGGTCAGGAAGATCCCCTGGAGACGGGAATGACAACCCACTCCAGTATTCTTGCCTGGGAAATCCCATGGACAGAGGAGCCTGGTGGGCTACAGTCCATGGGGGTTGCAAAGAGTTGGACACACTGAAGTGACTGAGCATGCACACACTGAGCATGTATGCATATGTGTACGTGTGTGTATGTGAAATCATTTTAGATATATCATCAAGGAATCAAATATTCTTATAATTTATGAGCTATAATTCTAATATGAGTATTGATCACACACTGGCATGTATGGTCATTTTCTAAGAATCAAAATATTTGGTTAATCATATCATCCATTTTTGCTTTATTAAGGATGTCCATGGAGAGGCAATCTTCCTAAATAAAAGGCAAGTCTCATAAGAAGAGGCTTTCCTCTCCCCCAGCTCCCAGTACTTTTTTTTTTCCATCCTGGAACACAGATTCAAGAAGCCATAAACCAGGGAGACAAAAGCCCATTTTGAAAAGCATGGAAACAGGAAACAGAAAGATAAGGTGTGGTTGGGACATTCTTACCTTCTTTAAGTCATACACTAGCCCAGATTCTTGTCTCCAGACTTCTTCTTATGTGAAGAAAAGAACCAACAAAATAGGCTCAATGCTGTGCTTTTTTAAGTTGCTCAGTCATATCTGAGTCCTTGTGACCCCATGGACTGGGGCCTGCCAGGCTCCTCTGTCCATGGAATTCTCCAGGCAAGAATACTGGAGTGGGTAGCCATTTCCTTCTCCAAGAGATCTTCCCAAACCAGGGATGGAACCCAGGTCTCCCGTATTGCGGGTGGATTCTTTACCATCTGAGCCACCAGGGAAGCCAAGAATACTGGAGTGGGTAGCCTATCCCTTTTCCAGGGGATCTTCCCAACCCAGGGATTGAACTGAGGTCTCCTGCACTGAAGGGGGATTCCTTACCAGCTAAGCTACCAGGGAAGGTATGCTATAGATATACTCATCTGGAATCATTTCTCCCACTCTTGGCTTCAGATCAGCAGACCGACGATTGCCTCCCACAAAGCTCTTAAAGCTATAAATATTTTCTGTAGATGCTTATATGAGAGACAAATGCTTATGATAATTTTATTTTTTTCTCTTTGGGTAGAGTAAGTTTTAAATAAAAACAGAATCTCATACATAGGAAGAGGCATCTAGATCAATAGATAAAAATTTAACTTTATCCACTTTTTTTCAGTAGCTGTTTTGTTTCCTTTAGTATGCATTTAGCATAATTTATTTAGACAATCTCCTAGATGGACATTCGGGTTAATTCAGTTTTTAAAAATTTCATTTCTTTTTTACATCATGAACAATTATATAATAAATATTTTGAAGTACTAATATTTTTATCTTTCTAGGCTAGACTCTGAAGAGAAGAGTTTCTATGACACAGGTTGAATCCTCTTATTTTTAGACATATTACCAACAATTTATGTTTTTACCGCAGTGCATGAAGCGCACATTTTCTCACATTCTCACCAACACTGCCTTTTAAAAAAGTAATTTTGGCTACTATTTTAATAGATTATATACTTGCTTTAACTGTTACCACGTGTTATAAGGTAAGCTGAGACACATTCAAATTTATTAGAGTTTCGGCAAACATTGGTTTCAGTTGGACAGCACCAAGATGAAAGAGTTTAGGATTGCTCGACTGACAGAAGCCAAGTGAAAGACGTTTTTAGAGATCAGAGACAAAGAAAATAAATTGTCTGATTAGCTACACCTTAGGTGGTTGCTTTATTTGGGGAAGCCTGGTTGGTTCTTTGTGATTAGTTGTTCTTCAGTTTCATTTTCTTGGATTTGAGTGTGTTGACTCTGGCTTAGATTTCGGTTTGCTTTCCTAGGATACAGAGACATTACAGACACCTCAGGCCAACCACCTCCTTGTTTCATTACTTGACACAGACCACAGCTGGGATTGAGCATCTTTTCATATACTTGTTCACCACTTGCATGTATTTTTTATGAATAGGTTTTGCCCTCTTTTGTTCTTTTTCTTTGAAGTTCTTTGTCTATCAACTATTAATCTTGTGTATGTCATGAGGGTTCCAAAATTTTTTGTAATCTGTGATTCAGCTTTTGGCTTATATTTGGAGTCTTGCTACACAAATTTTTTTATCCATTCAAAAATGAGTATCTTCTTTTTTATGAATTCTAGTTTCCTGTTTTGGTAAAGAAGATCCTCTCACCTGTGTGAAAATTTTTATTTTAATCTAATTCATCTGGATTAGTGGTCCTTCAATACGAAAAAGTGTTGTGGAAGTTACAAAGAATAGCCCAACTGGATTATTTACGACAAAATTCAGTAGAAACATTTCCATTATTGTAAAATTAGACATGTATAGGGAGAAGGCAATGGCACCCTATTCCAGTACTGTTGCCTGGAAAATCCCATGGATGGAGGAGCCTGGTAGGCTGCAGTCCATGGGGTCGCTAAGAGTGGGACACGACTGAGCGACTTCACTTTCCCTTTTCACTTTCATGCATTGGAGAAGGAAATGGTGACCCACTCCAGTGTTCTAGCCTGGAGAATCCCGGGGACAGTGGAGCCTGGTGGGCTGCCGTCTATGGGGTCGCACAGAGTCGGACACGACTGAAGTGACTTAGCAGCAGCAGCAGCAGCAGCAGTAAATGCATGTCTTAATTTAAATGTGTATTTGAATTGAGGATGAGGGGTCATTTACATGTGACTACAGATAAGTTGATGTCTCAGGAATTCATAATACTCTAAATGCTGAGACACAGTATGACTATACTAAGATCATACATCATTTTGCTAGATTTTATATGGTCCAGTATCAGTTATGTAGAGATGAGAGTAAATATTGGGCTCAGGTTTTGCTGTTATCTCTGTTGGGCATATAGGGCAAAGGCGCCTTCCAGGTGTACTTTTATCTCTGGTTACTTTGAGCATGTAGCCTCTGATCAGCAGCATATGATGCTAGAAAGAGGAATCATATCTACTTTCCTAGCTTCATTCTACCTTTTTTTCTTTTATCTCCTTTTGTATCTTGGTCATGCCCTCCATTGCATGTGTTCTCAGTTGCTCAGTCCTATCTGATTCTTTTGTCACCCCCACGGACTGTAGCCCACCAGGCTCCTCTGTCCAAGGGATTTCCCAGGCAAGAATATGGAGTGGGTAGCCATTTCCTGCTCCAGGGGATTTTCCCGACCCAGGAATCAAACTCCTGTCTCCTGCATTGCAGGCAGATTCTTTATGGCTGAGCCACATGGGAAGCCCCCATGTCTCTGATATCAATATACAATTCAGGATAGAGTCACTGATGTCATACTGAATATTTTCCATGGGAGAAAACAAATTTATAACTTCTCTATTTTAATGGAAACCTGTTTTAATGACACTTGCATTCTACCAATTTTATTTTCTCAACTACATCATATTCTTTAGTATAATATCCTATACAAAAGGAAACTTAAGGGATAATACCTGAAGTTTATCCCTTGAAATAAGGGATAAACCTTAAGAAAGGCTCTTCTTGATTTGAATAGATTCCTTTTCTCTAAGTGTGATTTCTCAATAATCAAGTAAGTTCCTAACTGAACAGATACCCTAGCAACTTGTCTTTCCTCCCACATACAGTTTTACTTTTCTACTACAATTTCATCATGTTAAATCAACTAAACATTTTAAAGAATCATAAAGGCCCTGAGGCCATGTTCTCTTTGAGTACACATTCAACCACTTATTACTATGAACAAGAAGCACAGGAAATCAGATGTTCTAGCTAAGGAGCTCGATAATGATTAGAAATTTAGAGAATTAAATCTTTGAGACATAAAGAATTAGATTAAATTTTTATCCATTTTTTTTTAAATCCCACTACTGTTGTTGAACATTATTATGCAGTTAGGGAAAGAAAAAGACATAGAAAAAATTAGGATAGGAAATTTTCAGGAAATATTAATTAGCTGATTAATTAAAGAGCTTATTTCTTTATAAATATTGCATTTGTATACATTTTAACAATAATTTGACATGTTGGCACATTACTAGCTTCCATTATTTGGGGTTAAATAAATTTAATCCAGAAAAAAAAAAAGGGAAAGATATCATTTTTTAATAGAGTAAGTTTTTTGTCTAAGAATCTGACCCTAACCCGACAACCTCTGGTTAATTAGACCAACTGCACTGATTGCAACTCTGCACTCTGTAAGTAAGAGAACAGGCATTTCTTGGGATGCTGTGAGCTATCCAGGTTTGGCCTCCTGCAAGGGGTGACTGCTTTTCTGTTAGTGCTTCAGTCTGATACAAAGCTCCAGCCCCTAAAATTGTCTCATCACTTTTTCCTTAGGATTAAAATTCTTCCATGAGAAATTCCTTGCTTTTCTGTCTCTGGAAATTCCTATAGAAATGCACTGTCTCTAGAATGGATGCACTGACATCTCTGCAATAAAAACCCCTTTACCACCAAACACTGGAATACTTAATAAACATTTGTTTTAAAGATAGTTACATAAAAACTTTAAATAATATTTAAATCATAAAAAATTATAGGAATTGTTGCCAACTTCTGTTGTAGTTCCAAACCTTTCTCTATAAATATGAATTTCCTAATTGGGACTCCCAGATAGTTTTTTTGTATAGACACATCCATAATGCATTATATATGATGTCCATTTTTGCATTATTTCATGTTGGGCCAGAGCATATATTTGAAAAGCAACCTTAAATAAAATCTTTCTATGCTTTCATGCCTTTCTTTCCCCTTTTCTTCTGTGTTTTACCACTGTCTCAGACTCATCTAATTTAACAGTAATATTATTTGGGCAACTCAAATCAGATTTTTTAAAACTTTGGATACTTTTATATCTTAATTTTGGGGGTGGTGGGGTAATAAAGATAAAAGTCTTTGGAAGCATGAAAAAATAGCCCATGGAGTAAGGAGGGTCAGGTTGGAGAATATAGTAGAAACTTCTGATTTTTTTTTTTTTTTTTTTTGGTGGCCCCATGAATATGCTGCACTTCTGAGCAGAGAAGGGGAGAAAAGAGTAATAGGGGCAAGCATATTGATTCAGGAGGAAGATACGTGGCTCAACTCCAGTGCACACAAAAACATCAGTAAGTAACATAAATAATATTTTAATAAAATATATTTAAAATATAACCCTGTGTACGAGACAGCAAAAGAGACACTGATGTATAGATCAGTCTTATGGACTCTGTGGGAGAGGGAGAGGGTGGGGAGATTTGGGAGAATAGCATTGAAACATGTATAATATCATGTATGAAACGAGTCGCCAGTCCAGGTTCGATGCACGATACTGGATGCTTGGGGCTGGTGCACTGGGACGACTCAGAGGGAGGGTATGGGGAGGGAGGAGGGAGGAGGGTTCAGGATGGGGAACACAGGTATACCTGTGGCAGATTCATTTCGATATTTGGCAAAACGAATACAATATTGTAAAGTTTAAAAATAAAATAAAATTGAAAAAAAAATATAATACCAAAAAGTTCATGGTGAACAAATATTAAAATTTTAAATAAAGACAGAATCAGCAGAAGTACTCATAATCTACTCCCAGTCTAGAAGTGAAGCCTCTAAGAGGCCATGCATTATTATGCTTCCTTAAATATTAGACTGGTGAGTTTTCTCCTCATCCCACTGTCTGTCTGTCCATAGGTCTGGCTCTTCCTCCCCAACAAAGGCTCCTTAAGGGGATACCAATTTAGTTGAATATATTTTTTATATATAGGGTCAGATTTTAATGTGACTCAGTGTCCTATCAAACTGATTATACCCCAAATATCATTATATATGTATATATATATTTTTTTTTTTTCCTATTTCTGTCATTGAAATATGAACATGTCTGGAATGTGAACTCTGAAATTCAAACATATATTTCAAATGTTCTTTCAACTTATGTAACACAGTATTCCTTAACTCAGGCACATGGCAGTAATCTGTTATATTTAGAACATATGGCTACAGTTGATATATCAAATGTCTTTTGCAAGTGAAGTCATCATCCCAGCTTTATGGAAACTTGTCTACGTTATGACATAGGGGAAAAACAATGACTTTCCTCTCATTATTCATTAGATTTCCCTCAAATTCACATAGACATAAGTTGGCCTAAAAATTAATTTTTCCTAAAATAGCTCAAGTAGTTAAAATAGTCTCAATTTATAAATAGGCATCCAAGTATGATATTAAAAATGGAAAAGTAAATTGTTACCACCTTTCTGGAGAGTACTTTGGTAATATAGTTCAGCCTTCTAAAAATGCTCATTACTTCTGACCCTGAGGAAATAACTCACAATTCAAAGGGAGTGAGCCAGTATAATTTTAGATATTAAAAAAAAAAATATATATATATATATATATATATAACTCTAATGATGACAGTGAGTCAACTGCTGCCTGATTCCCAGGAAAACATTCAGTTCTTCCCAGGTCAAGGAGGGAGCTCATCTTTCATGGAGCTCATCTTTCATCTCCACCATACCCCCCAGCAGATGTAAGTCTGTGTACTCTCTAATTAGGACAGTTTAAAGGTACCAGGACTTTTAGACTTCCTCGTGGGACTGTTCTGTGTGAACCCTTCCATCCAGCTTCATATTTCTCTATCAAGAACAGTTTTCCCAACTGAAAATAGAATTACCATAGGATCCAGCAATCCCACTCCTGGGAATATACCCAGAGAAAACTATAATTCAGAAAGATATGAACATATCCCTATGTTCATAGTGGCACTGTTCACAATAGTAAAACTGTGAAAGCAACTTAAATGTCCATCTACAGATGAATGAATAAAGAAGATATGGTACCTATATATACAATGGAATACTGCATGTGTGCTAAGTCACTTCAGTCCTGTCTGACTCTTTGTGACCCTATGGCCTGTAGTTCAAAAGGCTCCCCTGTCCATGGGGTTCTCCAGGCAAGAATACTGGAGCGGATTGCCACTGCCTCCTCCAGGGGTCTTCCCACCCCAGGGATCAAACCCACATCTCTTATGTCTTCTGCTTTGGCGGGCGGGTTCTTTACCACCTGCACCACCTGGGAAACTCACAGTGGAATACTATTTAGCCATAGAAAGAATGAAATAATGCCACTGGCAGCAATATGGATGCAACTAGAGATTATCACACTAAGTGAAGTCAGGAAAAGAAAGACAAATACCATATGATATCATATCACTTGTATGTGGAATCTAAAATATGTTACAAATGAACCTATGTACATACGAAAGAGAAGCAGACTCACAGACATGGAGAACAGACTTGTGCCTGCTAAGGGGTATGTGGGGAGGGAGAGGGATGAACTGGGAATTTGGGGTTGGTAGATGCTAGCTATTATATTCAGAATAGGTAAACAAGATCCTAATATATAGTACAGGGAACTATATCCAATTTATATCCAATCCAAACTTGATAAACTTCACGATCCATTAAGAAATATATAGAAAAACCTGGGAAGGAGTGCAATAAAATGTAAACAAGTGTCAAAAGTTGGTGATGGAATTATCAGCATTTTTCCTCCCTATAATTTCTAGTTTATCTTCACTGGATGCAGATTGTTTCTTTCTTTTACAAAACAGAACAAAACTTAGAAATTAAAAGTCAGGAAAAGTAGTAACATGTAACCAGAATCTGAATATATGTACCATTTCTTTTTCTATCAGATGGCCAATTGCTTGCTGAATAAATATGATTATGTAGTAAGATTCTAACCCAAAGTAGAATTCTGGGTTAGACTGTATTGATCTTCCATGCCGAAGTCTAATAGTCTGCTCACCCAGGTTCACATTTGGAGAGGATAACTAGAAAATTCAGTTCTAGGAATTGGTGGAAGGAACTATCAGACACCTGAAAAAGTGTTGAGTCAACAGAGAATAAACGGAAAGTAGCCAGGATAGAATCAGGACAGTAGCTAACTTGGATGGATCTCACCTCTTTAAGCACAGATTCAAGGGTCTACACCTTGAGCTGACAAAAAAAAAAAAAAAGTTTCAGAGGCTTCCCAGGAAGACAGGTGGCAGAGGAGAACCAAGATAAAAGGGACAACATTGTGTTTAGCTAATCTGCTCTATATGGATGGGATAATAAACAGAATCTTAGACTTGTGTCCAAGAAGTGTTACTATCATTCCAAATAAGAAAAAAAATGATGTCTTTGTTAAAGGAGCTTCTTCAGTTTATAGCTATACCTGCATGAATCCCTGAGCCCAGCATCTAGGGCTGGCTTGTTCTCAGTAATCAGGACGTGAAGTCTCAATGTAGGATGAAGATTTGGACCTGAAGTTATCCTTTACACTGTAATGACTGCATCTTTACGTAATAAGAGTCTTGGATGCTATAGTAACTGTGCATGTGATCCTTTTGGGGATGGGCAACCATGGCAGAACTTAGAGCTCAGAAATTATTACATATAGGAAAGATAACTTTAATGGCAGCAAAGAATAAGTATGATGAGTCAGAATGGAGGTATTCAAAACATTAATAAAGTTACTGCAATTTCAAGAGAAAAACGATGAGAGTCTGAATTGATGATGAAGTGATGATGGAGATGGTGATACATAGAAGAGAAATTATGGGATATATAATTAACTGAACTTATGTAGGAAATAAAGGAAAGTGAAAAATCTAGAATAGCTACAAGGGAAATGATACTGATGCTGGCATCACTGCCCAAATGTGGAGGGAAGCATGTTTTAATGGGGAGAGATGATAGGTCCATTTTTGGATCTCCTTCTAGCAATTATTGGGGCTTTCCAGGTGGCTCAGTTGTAAAGATTCCTTCTGGTTAAGAATCTGCCTGCTAAAGCAGGAAACAGGGGCTCAATTCCTGTGTTGGGAAGATCCCCTGGAGAAGGAAATGGCAATCCACTCCAGTTTTCTTGCCTGGAGAATTCCATGGACAGAGGAACCTGTTGGGCTATAGTCCATGGGCTCACAAAAGAGTCAAACATGATTTATCTACTAAACAGCTAACAGCAATTAGACATATGACATGGGGGCTCAGGACCAAGGTGTAGGCTGGAAATACTGATGTGGAAGTCAGTAAATGTGTGGTAGGTTTAAATCATGACTGTAAGTGAGATTGACTTGAGACATTATTGAGAATGAGAGGGAATATTTTGACCTTGGTGGACACCAATATTTTAGAGATTGCCAGATTAGAGGATCTTTGCTACAGTAAAGGAGGAGAAACAGCCTTAGAGATAGAAAGAAGGCCAGGAGAGAGAGGTTTTGTAGAAATCATGATAGAGAATCCCAGATAGTGCTAAATGCTGAAGAAAATTTAAGAAACAGCAAATTCCTATTAATTTGAGAACCAAGAAGCTCCTAGTAACATTTTTGAGAATATAAGTATATGTTAACTGAAAATTGGTTTGCTGTGGGCTATGCATGCAAGGATTATACAATACCAAAGAATAAAATTGGGTTATACAATGCCAAAGAATGTTCAAACTACCACACATTGCACTCATCTCACCCACTAACAATGTATTGCACAAAATTCTCCAAGCTAAACTTCAGCAGCACATGAACTGTGAACTTCCAGATGTTCAAGCTGGGATTAGAAAAGTCAGAGGAACCAGAGATCAAATGGCCAACATCTGCTGGATCATCAAAAAAGCAAGAGAGTTCCAGAAAAACATCTATTTCTGCTTTATTGACTATGCCAAAGCCTTTGACTGTGTGGATCACAAGAAACTGGAAAATTCTGAAAGAGATGGGTATACCAGACCACCTGATCTGCCTCCTGAGAAATCTATATGCATGTCAAGAAGCAGCAGTTAGAACTGGACATGGAACAACAGACTGGTTCCAAATCAGGAAAGGAGCATGTCAAGGCTGCATATTGTTACCCTGCTTGTTTAACTTATATGATGCAGAGTACATCATGAGAAATGCTGGGCTGGATGAAGTACAAGCTGCAATCAAGATTGCTGGGAGAAATATCAATAACCTCAGATATGCAGATGATGCCACCTTTATGGCAGAAAGTGAAGAAGAACTAAAAAGCCTCTTGATGAAAGTAAAAGAGAGTGAAAAAGTTGGCTTAAAACTCAACATTCAGAAAACTAAGATCATGGCATCCAGTCCCATCACTTCATGGCAAATAGATGGGGAAACAATGGAAACAGTGAGAGGCTTATATTTTGGGGGCCTCCAAGATCACTGCAGATAGTGACTGCAGCCATGAAATTAAAAGACACTTGCTCCTTGGAAGAAAAGCTTTGACCAATCTAGACAGCATATTAAAAAGCAGAGACATTACTTTGCCAACAAAGTCAAAACTATGGTTTTTCCGGTAGTCGTGTGTGGATGTGAGCATTGGACTATAAAGAAAGCTGCGCATCAAAGAACTGATGCTTTTGAACTGTGGTGTTGGAGAAGACTCTTGAGAATCCCTTGGACTGTGAGGAGATCAAACCAGTTCATCATAAATGAAATCAGTCCTGAATATTCATTGGAAGAACTGTGCTGAAGATGAAACTCCAGTACTTTGGCCACCTGATGCGAAGAACTGACTCATTGGAAAAGACCCTGATGCTGGGAAAGATTGAGGGCAGGAGGAGAAGGGGACGACAGAGGATGAGATGGTTGAATGGCATCACCAACTCAATGGACATGAGTTTGAGTAAGTTCCAGCAGTTAGTGATGGATAGGGAGGCCTGGTGTGCTGCAGTCCATGCAGTTTCAAAGAGTTGGACTTGACTGAGTGACTGAACTGAATACATGCAAGGAAGTGGTGACCTTGAGTCCTTTTAAATTTTTTAATTTAATAATACAAGCAAGATAATATTGATAACACTTTTTTAAAATTTAGAGAACAAAACAAAATAAGCAGCCATGTACTTAGGAAATATCATATTAATAGAACATCACCAGTAGCTTTGAAGCTTTCCCCCTTCACTGTGACCCCACTCTCACCCTACCTTCTCCCTGTCCAGGGGCAGTGAAAGTTATGTTGATAATTCTTTTGTTTGCGGGTGGTGGTGTACCATTAGTGGATATTCTTATATATATTTACTTCCTGAGTGGCAGCCCTGGACATGTGCAGTGAATAACCTGTGTGACCATGCAGGTCAGTCCTGACTACATATTCTTCAGTGTCTCCTGTTTTTGAATTTTAATTAACTAAATAAAGCCATGCTATGTATTTTCTTCTGTGATGGGCTTAATGACTCAACTTTAAGATGCTGAAATTTCTACATTTTGAATTTTATGGTTGTGGCTTGCTTATTTTTGTGTTGCATAGTATCATTTTTTATGGATAGACTTCAATAGGTTAATCCTCCTGTTCTCTTTTTTTTAACATTTACCTTGTTTCTCACTTTTGGCTATTTCAAATAATCCTCCTCCAAACATACCTTCTCTATGGTATATGCTAGAAATTGGAATGATGGGGTTATTTTCAACTTTAGTAGAGTGTCAAATATTTTTCCAAGGAAACTGTTACCACTTACAATTTAGTAGGAATTTATTTTCAGCAACACTTGACATTGTCAGACCAATTTTTGCTCATTTGACATGTGTAAAATAATTTTTATTATTCTAATTTGCATATTCCTGATCACTAATGAATTTGACTGTGTTTAAATATATTTGCTGATCAGTTGTATTTCCTCTGCTATAACATGCCTCTTCAGGAGTTTTCTATCTTTTTTAATGACTTGGAAACACATTTTTCAGTTTGTAGCTTGACTTTTCTCTTTCTTTACTGTATCATTAGATGCCCACTCCAGTACTCTTGCCTGGAAAACCCCATGGATGGAGGACCCTGGTATGCTGCAGTCCATGAGGTCTCGAACAGTTGGACACAACTGAGCGACTTCCCTTTCACTTTTCATGTACATGCATTGGAGAAGGAAATGGCAACCCACTCCAGGGTTCTTGCCTGGAGAATCCCAGGGATGGGGGAGCCTGGTGGGCTGCTGTCTATGGGGTCACACAGAGTCGGACATGACTGAAGCGACTTAGCAGCAGCAGCAGCAGCAGATGAACAAAATTTCTTGACTTCCTTGTGGTCATATTTGTGTTTTGCTTATTTTTTAAAATCTGGTTTAAGTGGCATTTCTCAACCCTGATCTTACAGATATATTATTATTCAAACATTTTATTATTTATTTTTTTACATTTTAGTCTTTAATTCCTCTGGAATTTTTTGTGTACAGTGTGAGATAAGGGTCCATTTTCATGTTTTCCCGTGTGACTAATAAGTCTATTAATCCCCTGTGACTAATAAATAAATAATAAATAGCTGTATTTCTGGGTTTCCTGAGACCAACGTTGAGGCTTTCCTGTAATAACTGCCTTATGGGGTTTCCTGAATGCAACCTTCCTGCCACTTGTTTCCTGCATTAAAACACTTTGTTCTCTAAATACCTAGGCTGAACTCTGTTACAGTATTATTGCAGGAGTAGCTAAGTGTAGGAACTTGAATTTGCTGGCAGTAATCTAGATGATTCTGATTTTATTTTTCTAGCAAACGAGTAGAAAAGACAGCTGGGGATTGTACAGAAGGCTATGCAAAAATTCAAGGAAAGATGGAACATTAAGATTTACAGACTGAGTATTTAGGATAATGCACCGTGGGGTTTAAGTTAGCCAGGAGGATGGTCTATGCTTACATGTGCACACATGACCACACACGTGTATGTACATAGGGGCAGCCCTTAACATTCTCCTGTTTGATTTTTGTACATTATTTAGCAAATATTAATATCCTCCAATTGCCCTTGGTACAATGAATTTGAACTTTAATCATCACAAAAGAGAAGAAACTTTAACCTCTAGTTCAAAAAAAATGGCTGACAAAGATTTTTAGAATTTATCATACTTGGAGACCTCCATGGGGGTTGCAAAGAGTCAGACATGACTGAGTGTCTGAGCACAGAGACTTATACGGACAACTATATTTCATTCAAGGACTTAAATACTCAGATATTGAGTTTATTAGGAAATATCATGACTACAGTGTTGTGTGAAGAGAGGGGTAAAATTTGTATGACTGTGACTTTTATGTTATTCAAAAACATTAGAAATAAAACCACTCATGTCAGTTCCTCCAACAACATGGATTAGATAGGGGTCAATGACCCAGGTGGTCTGATCCTAGGAGCATCTCTTTTTTCAGAATAGTAGATAAGCATATCCATTGAAATCAGATTGTTTAGGTGAAAGTCATGTGTGTGTATGTGTGTGTGTTAGTCGCTCAGTCATGTCCAACTCTTTGTGACCCTATGGACGATCATCCAGGCTCCTCTGTCCATGGGATTCTCCAGGCAAGAATACTGGAGTGGGGTTGCCATTTCCTTCTTGAGGGAATCTAATCTTCCCAACCAGGGATCGAACTTGGATCTCTCAAATTGAAGGCAGATTCTCTACTGTCTGAGCCACCAGGGAAGCCTGATGGTTCTACTATATTTTAGCTTTTCTACCTTGGGAAAGTCACTTAACATTTGTATGTCCTCTTCATTCATCTTTAAAATGGAAATAATAACATATCTACCTGATCAGGATGTTGCTATGCTTAAACCAGATGATACTACTTCACAGTGCTTGGAAGAGTGACAGGTGCATTGTCAATGTCCAGTAAATTTTATCTGTTACTATGATTATCTAGAGGGCTTCTCAGGTGGTACTAGTGGTAAAGAATCGCCCTGGCAATGCAGAAGACATAAGGGATGAGGTTTTGATTCCTGGGTCAGGAAGATCTGCTGGAGGAGGGAATGGCAACCCACTCCAGTATTCTTGCCTAGAAGTCCCATGGACAGAAGATCCTGAGGGCTATAGTCTATGGTGTTGCAGTTAGAGCATTCCTTGGCATTGCCTTTCTTTGGGATTGGAATGAAAACTGACCTTTTCCGGTCCTGTGGCCACTCTTGAGTTTTCCAAATTTGCTGGCATATTGAGTGCAGCACTTTCACAGCATCATCTTTTAGGATTTGAAATAGTTCAACTGGAATTCCATCACCTCCACTAGCTTTGTGCATATAGTGATGTTTCCTAAGGCCCACTTGACTTCACATTCCAAGATGTCTGGCTCTAGGTGAGTGATCACACCATTGCGATTATCATGGTGAAGATCTTTTTTGTACAGTTCTTCTGTGTATTCTTGCTACCTCTTTTTAATATCTTCTGCTTCTGTTAGGTCCATACCATTTCTGTCCTTTATTGAGCCCATCTTTGCATGAGATGTTCCCTTGGTATCTCTAATTTTCTTGGAGATCTCTACTGCTGCTGCTACCGCTGAGTCACTTCAGTCATGTCCGACTCTGTGCGACCCCATAGATGGCAGCCCACCAGGCTCTCCCATCCCTGGGATTCTCCAGGCAAGAACACTGGAGTGGGGTGCCATTTCCTTCTCCAATGCATGAAAGTGAAAAGTGAAAGTGAAGTCACTCAGTCGTGTCCGACTCTTAGTGACCCCATGGACTGCAGCCTACCAGGCTCCTCCGCCCATGGGATTTTCCAGGCAAGAGTACTGGAGTGGGGTGCGATTGCCTTCTCCAGTCTTTCCCATTCTGTTGTTTTCCTCTATTTCTTTGCACTGATCACTGAGGAAGGCTTTATCTCTCCTTGCTATTCTTTGGAACTCTGCATTCAAATGGGTATATCTTTCCTTTTCTCATTTGCTTTTGGCTTCTCTTCTTTCACAGCTATTTTTAAGGCCTCCTCAGACAGCCATTTTGCTTTTTTGCATTTCTTTTTCTTGGGAATGGTCTTGATCTCTTGTCTCCTGTACAGTGTCATGAACATCCGTCCGTAGTTCATCAGGACTCGGTCACTCAAAATTTTCCCAGCCAGGCTTCAACAGTATGTGAATTGTGAACTTCCAGATGTTCAAGCTGCTTTTAGAAAAGGCAGAGGAACCAGAGATCAAATTGCCAACATCTGCTGGATCATCGAAAAAGCAAGAGAATTCCAGAAAAACATCTATTCCTGCTTTATTGACTATGCCAAAGCCTTTGACTGTGTGAATCACCACAAACTGTGGAAAATTCTTAAATGATGGGAATACCAGGCCACCTGACCTGCCTCTTGAGAAATCTGTATGGAGGTTAAGAAGCAACAGTTAGCACTGGACATGGAACAACAGACTGGTTTCAAATCAGGAAAGGAGTATGTCAAGGCTGTATATTGTCACCCTGCTTATTTAACTTCTATGCAGAGTACATCATGAGAAACGTTGGGTGGATGAAGCACAGGATGCAATCAAGATTGCCGGGAGAAATATCAATAACCTTAGATATGCAGGTGACACCACCCTTATGGAAGAAAGTGAAGAAGAACTAGAGAGCCTCTTGATGAAAGTGAAAGAGGAGAGTGAAAAAGTTGGCTTAAAGCTCAACATCCAGAAAACTAAGATCACGGCATCCAGTCCCATCAGTTCAGTTCAGTTTAGTTGCTCAGTCGTGTCCGACTCTTTGCGACCCCATGAATCGCAGCACACCAGGCCTCCCTGTCCATCACCATCTCCCGGAGTTCACTCAGACTCACATCCATCGAGTCAGTGATGCCATCCAGCCATCTCATCCTCTGTCGTCCCCTTCTCCTCCTGCCCCCAATCCCTCCCAGCATCAAAGTCTTTTCCAATGAGTCAACTCTTCACATGAGGTGGCCAAAGTACTGGAGTTTCAGCTTTAGCCTCATTCCTTCCAAAGAAATCCCAGGGCTGATCTCCTTCAGAATGGACTGGTTGGATCTCCTTGTAGTCCAAGGGACTCTCAAGAGTCTTCTCCAACACCACAGTTCAAAAGCATCAATTCTTCGGCGCTCAGCCTTCTTCACAGTCCAACTCTCACATCCATACATGAACACAGGAAAAACCATAGCCTTGCTTCATGGCAAATAGATGTGGAAACAGTGGAAACAGTGGCAGACTTTGTTTTGGGGGACTTCAAAATCACTGCAGATGGTGACTGCAGCCATGAAATTAAAAAAACGCTTACTCCTTGGAAGGAAAGTTATGACCAACCTAGACAGTATATTAAAAAGCAGAGATGTTACTTTGCCAACAAAGGTTCATCTAGTCAAGGCTATGGCTTTTCCAGTAGTCATGTATGGATGTGAGAGTTGGACTGTGAAGAAAGCTGAGTGCGGAAGAATTGATGCTTTTGAACTATGGTGTTGGAGAAGACTCTTGAGAGTCCCTTGGACTGTGGGGAGATCAAACCAGGAAATCAGTCCTCAATATTCATTGGAAGGACTGATGTTGAAGCTGAAACTCCAATACTTTGGCCACCTGATGCACAGAACTGACTCATTTGAAAAGACCCTGATGTTGGGAAAGATTGAAGGTGGGATGAGAAGGGGACAACAGAGGATGAGATGGTTGAATGGCATCACCAACTTGATGGACTTGAGTTTGTATAAACTCCAGGAGTTGGTGATGGACAGGGAGGCCTGGCGTGCTGCAGTCCATCGGGTTGCAAAGAGTCGGATACGACTGAGCAACTGAGCTGAGCTCTACTGATATTAGTGGTAGGGATCAGAAAGATGTAGTTTACATATCCCAATGGCACTGGCACCCCACTCCAGTACTCTTGCCTGGAAAATCCCATGGACAGGGGAGCCTGGTGGGCTGCAGTCCATGGGGTCACTTAGAGTCGGACACAACTGAAGCGACTTAGCAGCAGCAGCAGCAGCAGCAATGAGATTAAAACACTGTTTTCCCTGAGCCTACTCATACCCCTCCCCCACACTCTCTGTCACTCAGCAATTTCTATTTAACATTTGTGGGAAGCTTTTACTTACAACACTCCAACATATACCACTTAGGATCGTAATAGAATACTCTGTAGGGCAGTGATAACAGTGCCTAGTCCTCAAAGTAGCAGTATCAGCAATGCCTGGGAACTTGTGAGAAATATAAATTTGGGGGTCTCACCCCAGGTCTACTAAATCAGGAACTCTGGGTGTAGTACCCAGCAATCCATATTTTAGCAAATATTCTTGGTCATTCTGATGCATGCTAGTATTTGAAAACTGTTCTAGAGTATCATTCTGGGTCATGGCTGAAAAAATAATTGACCTCACATGGTACAAATGGAGAGATTTTTAACTCGTGGTCTACTTAAATAATGTGGGCGGAGTTAAGAGAGCATACTATGCTATGCTAAGCTATGTCACTTCAGTCGTGTCTGACTCTGTGCAACCCCATAGACAGCAGCCCACCAGGCTCCCCCGTCCCTGGGATTCTCCAGGCAAGAACACTGGAGTGGGTTGCCATTTCCTTCTCCAATGCATCAAAGTGAAAAGTCAAAGTGAAGTTGCTCAGTCGTGTCCGACTCTTAGTGACCCCATGGACTGCAGCCTAATGGGCTCTTCCATCCATGGGATTTTCCAAGCAAGAGTACTGGAGTGGGGTGACATCACCTTCTCTGAAGACAGCATACTGGGGACCAGCAACAGCAAACAGACACGCCTGCCTCAAGTTGCAAAGGGGCCAAGGGAGAAAGCGCATTACCTGAGCCCAGAGAGACCTGTCCCCTGAAGGAGGAATCGCCTGATGGTACCTGTCATCATGGGACATCCAGGTATAAAACAGTGGGGACACTGAGAAGAAATACCTCAGCCTCTCTCTCTTCATGCCCTTTATCCAAACCCAGGTGGAAACTAACCAGTCAGGGAGCCCAGGGGAGGCAGTCCTCGGGGCTCGGCTTCCCAGAGCATGAAGTGCGGCAGAGAATAGATTTGGAAGCCGGGTGCAGATGGAGAGTAAATAGTGCATATCGTGTGGAGACTGATCTAAAAGGAAGACAGAAGTGGGAGTTGAGGGCATCAGAAATGTAGGCTGAAATGGGGAAGAGAAATCAGAGTTCTCCTATACTGAGAAGAATTGGAATAATAGACATTGGTTTAGGAAGAGATTTTAGTTTTGTTGAACAAATATTGTTGAGTGCATGTCTTATGCTGGACACTGAGCTACCCTGGGTACTGGGGATTCATTTTTGAACAAAACTAGTAAAGCTGTTTGTCTCCTGAAGCTTAAATGCAGTCCCAGAGAGATAGAAAATAAACAAATATGTAATAGTCACATGCTGGATAAGTACTCTATAGGATAATAAAGTAGGGTAAGAGGACAGAGTGGTGGTAGAGGCTGATCTTTTATGGAAGCTGATCAGGAAGGAGTTGGTTGACAAGGGACAGTTGAACAGAAAACTGGAGGGAATCAAGGAGTGAACCATGAAGATATCTGAGGAAAGGGAGTTCCAGTCAGAACAGCAAGTGTAAAAGTTTTTAGGTGAAGAGGAGAGGGAGGAAGGAAGGAAGGAACAGGAGGTGAGACTCAGATATTAATAACATCAAAGGGAACAGGAGGTGCTTCCACTGTGTTTATAACTTCATAATGAAATTGTCTTATTTACATGGGAAAGATCCAAGGAGAGGAATTCGGGGATGTGGTATCCAGGGGTAAGCCCTAAGATTTTCTTTAAAGAAATAAAATTTTTATTAATTCCATTTGCAGAACAATATAAATTCACTACGTGCTTCCCAGGTGGCGCTAGTGGTGAAGAACCCGCCTATCAATGCAGGAGACTTAAGAGACACAGGTTAGATTCCTGGATTGGAAGATTCCCTGAAGGAGAATGAGACAACCCATTCCAGTATTCTTGTCTGGAGAATCCCATGGACAGAGGAGCCTGGCAGGCTGCAGTCCATAGGGTCTCACAGAGTCGGACACTGAAGTGACTTAGCATGCATGTATGCATGAATTTACTACATAAGGTCTGGAACATTTAGAAATGATAAGATGTTTCATTTTTGTTTGTTTTTTGTTTATTATTTTTGGAAAGGTTACTATGCCCCACCCAATAAGTCCAACAGAGAAGGCAATGGCACCCCACTCCAGTACTCTTGCCTGGAAAATCCCATGGACAGAGGAGCCTCGTAGGCTGCAGTCCATGAGGTCACTAAGAGTCGGACACGACTGATTGACTTCACTTTGACTTTTCACTTTCATGCATTGGAGAAGGAAATGGCAACCCACTCCAGTATTCTTGCCTGGAGAATCCCAGGGACGGGGGAGCCTGGCGGGCTGCCGTCTATGGGGTCGCACAGAGTCGGACACGACTGAAGCGACTTAGCAGCAGCAGCAATATGTCCAATGACCTTTCATAACTTGAGGGTATTTTCTAATTTAAATAAACTTAAAAATTTTTAGAATAGTTTAAAATTTACAGAACTGTTGCAAAGATGTTATAGAATCCTATTTCCATATACCCTTCAACCAATTTCTCCTGATTTTTTGCATTTTATATGACCACAGTATATATATCACAACTAAGAAACTACCATTAGTATGTAACTAGAGACCTGTCTTTATTTGGATTTCTCTGGTTGTCCAGAATATCCTCTTTTTGTTCCAAGATCCCATCCAGGATATCACATTACATTTAATTGTCCTGTCACCTTAGCCTTCCCTAGTCTGTGGTAGCTTCCCAGATTTTCCTTGTTTCTGATGACTTGGCTAGTTTTGAGAAGTACGGGTCAGTTTTTGGAAACTGCCTCTAACGTTGTGTTTGTTTGATATTTTCTTCATGGTTAGACTGGGATTGTAGGTTTTGAGGAAGAAGACCACAGAGGTAAAATGCATTCTCCATTAAATTATATCAAGAATACATGCTATCAACATGAATTATGCTTCTGTGATCTTAGGTAATTTAACAGTTAAAGATCTACATAGGGAATAAGTACCACAGAAATATTTGCAAGTGGAAGGAGAAATTGGATATTTTTGCAGTAAAACAAAAGGGCGTATATCTGTAGTTTGTACACATACACACACACACAGTCTTTTTATAAAAGAGTAAAAACTGACCACAAGATGTCACTGTTAACTTTTGTATAGGCAAGAAGGGTGCCTTGAAGAACACTTAGATTTTGCAGGGCATATGTGGTTAAAATTTATTATTTCAAAAACTTTGACAATAAGTGACCACCCCACCCCACACCCAAATGTTTCAGCTTTACAAAGCCACCAGAATGTTTTGAGTTTGGATGTTAATTTTTTCCTTGAGTTTTGCAAACTATTTTCCCTTGAATTCACACCCAAGTCTATTTATTTGGAAACTTAATTTAAAGCAATATTTTTTTAATGAAGTTGAATGCTCTGTTCTTAAATAGAAAACAAATCCCCTGGAATCACTCTGATTTTATATTATTTTTTAACCAGTAACAATAGCTTTATTTGAACTAATAAACATTTCCTCCAGAAAAGATTTAATAGAAGATGAAAAAAGTACATCATACAAGATGCTTTATGTGATTAAAACTGGTTCCATTCTCAGACAATAGTTTAGAAATGGAAGTATTAAATTAGTATCTCTTATTTTTTACTACATGATTTAAGACATTACTCTGCAGGTGAAGTAGAAAGAAATCTATTTTCAACACACTATTTTCCAGTGTATCTACATTTAAACCTTCCTGAATGTAACGGTTTTGATTTCCAAAGCAGACCTCATAGCTCTAACTTTGTTATGGTTTTGCTGTTTTACTCACTCTGGTTTCTCTATAGTTCTTTTTTTAAAGATTTTATTGGAGTATAGCTGATTCACAATGTTGTATTAGTTTGTTATACATAGCCGTGCTGCTGCTACTGCTAAGTCGCTTCAGTCATGTCCGACTCTGTGCGACCCCATAGACGGCCGCCCACCAGGCTCTGCCGTCCCTGGGCTTCTCCAGACAAGAGCACTGGAGTGGGCTGCCATTATACATCCACCCTTTTTAGACTTTTCCCCATATAGGCCATTGCAGAGTATTGGGTAGAGTTCTCTGTGCTATACAGTGCCCTCATGCTCGTGGTCATTTGCTCACTTGTGTCTGACTCTTTGCAACCCCATGAACTGTAGCCCTCCAGGCAAGAAAACTGGAGTGGCCAACCATTCCCTTCTCCAGGAGATCTTCCTGACCCAGGGATCAAATTCAAATCTCCTGCATTATAGGCAGATTCTTTACTGTCTGAACCACCAGGAAAGCCCATGCTATACAGTAGGTCCTTATTATTTATTTCATATAGAGTCGTGTGTATATGTCAATCCCAGTCTCCCAGTTTATCCCTCCATATAGCCCTTTACTTACCTTTTGTTTTTCTTCTGCCTCTGAAGGGACCTTTCATTTTTTTCTCCATTCATAAGTTCACATTATGGCAGCCTCTCCCACTGTCTTAGAGTAATAATGACTAGAAAGTACTTCCTAGTTGAACCAGGTATATACTTCTCTAAGTTTTTACCCATTGATCCTAGTTCTGTCCTTGGAAACCATGCGGAGCTAAGTTTTCTCCTTCTCCTACATAGCAGCCTTTCAGATACTTGGTGACCATTGTCATTTAACTCTCCAAGCTTCTCTCTTATTCTCCTAAGCTCATCCAGACTTTCTGACCGTTTTAATGTTAGTACTACTTTTAGGTCCCTATCATCTCGCTACTCTCCCCTGATACTACAGACTTACAATAGTCCTAAAATATGGTGTGTGTGTGTGTGTGTGTGTGTGAAGTCACTTCAGTTGTGTCTGACTCTTTGCAGCCCTATGGACTGTAGCCTGCCAGGCTCATCTGTCCACGGGATTCTTCAGGCAAATATACTGGAGTGAGCTGCCACTTGCTCCTCCAGGGAATCTTCCCAATCCAGGCATAAAATCCAGATCTCTTAGTCTCCTGTATCGGCAGGCAGTTCTCCATCACGAGTGCCACCTGGGAAGCCTTAAAATGTGACTCCCAGAGCTAAAAGTTTATATATCAGACATGTTGGAGAAGCAAAGAGTACATCAGGACATTGATTTTCAAAGTTTATTTTGGTAGCTTAATGACATCACTCACTTTATTAATCAACGCTTTGTAAACTCTCTATTAATGAAATATTGCCACCTAGGTTCCTACTGTTCTGGTAAGTAAGGGGTGTGTGTGTGTGTGTGTCTCTTATCTACCTGTCCATCCTTTCCTCAACCTTACTCCTTCTGACATTTAGGTTATGTCTGATTAAGCTAGAAAAAGGAGTTTACCCTTCCTACTTCATTTCTTCTTTTAATAACACAGGCCAAGATGTGTATGTTTGAGATATGACCATATATAAATATATCCAATGAATTCTTATTCATGTGGAATCTATTTGTATGATTATCAACAGCACAGAAAAATGGAAAATCATGTTTTCTGGGGTGGATGTCTTGTAATAATGCAGCCAAGGCAGACCAGCTCTACTGGATTTGAAACCCTAAATGTTTGAATTATCATCCAGACTTAAAACTCACAACCTAAGTTAACCTATGAATTCACCAACTCTTTTGGACTATATCACCTAATCTTGAATGGCTATTGAGGAACAGAAAACAATGGGATAGAAATATAATGAAGTGGCTTAGAATGTAAAAATAAGAAACAGATGGGCTGGTTTCATCTGTTGGACAGATGGACTCCCACTTCCTACTTATGACGTTCTGGGCATCTCACATATGTGGTCCTCAGTGTTACTGTAAGGGTTAATTTAGATGGGGTATATGGGCTCTCAGCATAGCACCTGGTCCACAAGACACACTCAGTAAAATACAGCTATTATGATTAATAACAAACAGTTCTCAAATAAGTGTGTACTTTCTGTGTACATATAATTGACACATATTTAAAGAAGCATGTTGATGGATTTACAGTGATACAAGAATACCCGGCCCCTTCTGTGATCGATAGTCAGTGCTTATGAAAAAACTGTCAACATTTAGAAAATTGGCTTCATGTGACGGAACAGAACTATCCCACACAGAATTAACTTCTAACAGAAGCTTCATCAGCAGTCTAACCAGCTGACCTTGCTCCGGTATTTAGTGCGGCCATGATAGTGTTCAGCTCTGGCTTGTTTGGCCAACAAACTTTAGTCTGCATAAGATTATGAGCAGTGAGGGGCTAAGTCACCTTTTATTTCTCTCCTCACTCCGTCTTGACACTAATTCTGGATTGTCTTTTTAATTTGGTGGAGGAAAATCAAAACTTCCTTATAATATAGCACATATTATTCCCTTAATATTTTAGAAATGGTTGTGTTGAAATCAGGGTCTCTGTATTTGTTCCGTTAAATGAGGACAGTTTGGGGTATTTCAAAAGGCTTTCACCATTAGCTCATTCCATCCCATGGGGGCATTTAAGTAGCCAGCTCAGTTCAGCAGAAAGTCAGATGAGAAATTTCTCAATACTCTGTTATAAACTAAAGATTTGCTCACTTTTCTCCCATGTCCAATATCCACAGTTACCAATCTTTCCACAAAATTCGTCGTCAGGGCTTGAGTCTTACACTATTTTACCCCAACACAATTTGGCTCTAGCACAGTGATGATTTTCTCTTCATTGATAATTTAGTGATTTGTTCCCTTTGATCTGTATCAGAATAATTATACTAAATTGTCATCATTACTACTATGTCATCAATACTAGTAGACATACTGTTATCATTTATGCATATTTTGAATGATCAGGCAAGCAGATTGACCTATTGACTCAAAAGCTCTATGACACTACTAAATTTCAGAAAAATTTATGGACTCCTGTGGCAGCTTAACTTATATAAGTTCTATATTCACAAATATTTTGTCATATTATTTATACAAACATTCAGACCAGAGTGCTGTTTTAGACATTTGCAAGATCTATAGGATTTTCTCTCCTTTCTTTTGATCTTACTCTTTAAAAAGCAACAATAACAACAACAACAACAAAAAAAAACCTTTATTTTGTTGTATATAAAACCAGAACATTTTTTACATAGATAATTTGGACCTCAAAGATATGTTCTTAACTTAGGGAATCTCAAACTCAAATTCATAGTCCTATTTTCTGGTCTAAGAACATTTTTTCTCTTTTAATTTTTCCCTTTAATGGTGTGTGCATTTGCAGTAATACTTAGAGTGCACTTATAAGTAACAAGCACAATCTTATTAAGGTTTCTGTAATTTAATTTCAATGATATTGATTATATCTGAAGGATACATTATTCTTGATTTTTCTGATACACAGGAGTAAACCCCCACTCTCTGGGCTTTTCCCTCAGAGGATAGTTAAGGTCAGAGATGATGCATGTTCCAGGACATTGTCAGGAAGGGGAGGGAAAGGTCCTTTTAAAAAACTGTCCCCTTCACTTGTCTTTTTCATATCTTGGAGATGTTGGGGGAACTATTAGCCAACAAAACTGCTGGCTCTGACCCTGCATATCTTCTCCCTGGAGCTCAGCACAGTCTGGGCATGGGGACAGAATCTCTGTGGGGGCTGGTGGAAGTTCACCACTCAACAGTGTGGTCATAGATCATACATGTTCCAGGAAAACACCACAGAGCCCTGGACCCATCCATTAGATGGCCTCAGACTCTCAATCGGTCATCCTGGACATAATGAAATAATATAGATTCTAAAACACGATGCCTCTGCAACCCAATGAATCACTGAACAATTTATATTGTAATGTTACTCAGTTTTTAAACTTGATCAACAAGTACATAGTCTATGTAAAAATTTAAGCAGTAGGCTATGACAATGCCAGCAGCTGGTCACTGACCTTGTCTTTGTTAACGCCCCTCAGTGAACACAGAGGCAAATATAGTTTTAGTCCCCTCCCCATTCCAGTCCCTCTGCCACAAACTCACCTTTAACCAGCACTTAATTCTCTATCAAAATATTTTTCCAGGATGTGAAAAGAACCAACTTCCAGGCAAGAGAGAAAAAGAGAATGACTGATTCTAGTTAATGACTTCCAGATAAGAATTTGCTTATTTTCCTAATGGCCTACTGAGTTCTGCTAAGCTATCATGTCACAAACAGAAAGATAACTTTAATGGGAGAACTCTCCAAGGATCCCAAGGCATATAGCCACAGCACCTTTGTGTACATAAAATATTTTTTAAAATAAATAAAGGGTAGCTGCAAGCAAGTAGAACCTAAGAAGAATATAACTAAGTATTCAAAGAAACTATTTTCACAACATATAAAATCAACAAAAGACTAAGCACCTATATTTTCAGTCCACTATAAAAAGAAAAAAAGTTCTTTATTTAAGAGAGTGTGGAGAAAGAGGTGAGTGTAATGAAAATTTTTTTTTCACTTGCAGGCACGATTGAGAATTCCAGCCTAGGGTTGTTTCATTCAGCCTTCCCTTTGCTGCTTTTCTGCCATAATTACCTGAGGTACATCTCCTAGAGTAGCCACTAATATGAAACCCCTGCTAAACAAAATGTAAACACTGAACAAACAGTAATGATGGTCTTTAGTTCACCACAGAAGTCTGACCACATCAGACACGAATGAGTAGGTGGTTTTAAGAATACTGTCAAATAACAGAAAATAATCTGTTGCCGAAAATAACATTGAGCAGTGGAAAAAGAGATCCCCAAATTATCTCATCCTCATAATAATAAATGAAATAAGGTAAGATATTAATAAAAACATAATAGCAGACCCAAGGCTATCATTCAAGGAAAACATTTTGGTATGCTTTATTATAATTAACAGTTATAGAGAGGAAAAAGCAAAATATTGGGAGGAATTGTGGTTACAATTTTCAGAACTGCCCTTGCATGGAGGGTATATTTCCTGCCTCTAGGGAAGCATTTACTTTTCACTTCATTTTTATCAATCTATAAATGATACTCAGGGAGAAAAAAAGAGGTAAATATGTCTTTACTTTAAAGAGATATTTGGTTTAATGTTTATAAAGTCATTTCGTTGTTTATAAATTAAAAAAGTATTATTACAGCATTTGTGGTATTTAAACCTATAATTAAAGTGACCGAATATTTTCCATAACTCCCCCTTATATTCAGTCCTTTATAATTTTTTTGCAAGTTCATAATCTGAAGCTAAAACTTTCCATGTTTTATACATTAGTAAATATATATTGCCTGTAATCACTTACACATTATTCAAAAAAGACCGAATACCAGTAATCTGTCTTGGATAATTTGAGTCACTGATGTTTCTAGATAAAGGAAAAGAATTCTATATTTAATTTTCAATTAGAGCTTAAAATCAAATGTAACATTCAGGGGACCAAATGAAGTTTATATAAAGTTAAAAAATAATATAATAATGATTGAATAGATTTAAAACCATGGTCTTAACATGTTCTGTTGCAAATTTTACCTTAGAAACATACTTTTGATTTTTGGACCAGTTCCTCTTTATTGAAAACTAGAATATAATAATTAATTTGATATTTAGAGAAAGGTTGTATTTCTAGGACCAGGGTAGATTACAAAATTTTCCATTATATTATACTTTTTAAAATTATTTAAAAGAAACAAATTCTGTGGACTTTTGAGATGAATTATGCTATCATAAATATATGCTGCAACAAAATTCAATCATAGATTATGACATCTTAGTTTCTGCTCTTCAACACTTGGCCAATGAATAGTATGAGGCAAAGGGTACAGGATGAGGGTGGAGAGGAGAAAGATGAAATCTCAATAATCAATTTTTTTTTTAAGATCCAGTAACCAGAAAGTGCCATTGGCTACTGATCCTCTACATTACAAATGAAAGGAAACAAGCTGATGCGGACTTGTTTTGTTTTGTTTTTATAACACTCAGAGGTTTGGTAAAGGTAGTGGCATATTTTGCACACCTAAACTGAGAGCACAGGTCATTCATCATACATTTCTTGAGAACATTTGTTGTCCCACTGGATCAGGCCAACAAAGTGCCCAAAGAATTAGATAGAGAGTTGTTTCAGAGAGTTGAGGGAAACAGAAAGCAATATCAATACACAGTAATGATGATGAAGGTTACCTCGAATATAAATTCACAAGGTTTTGGAATTACTAGGGGAAAAAGTTACAGCGCTCTAAAAAATTGGCGAGGCCAGTTTAGAGAATGCTGAGCTAGCTCAAAGCTTTTCCTCAAACTTTAACTCTGCCTTCCAGTCAGTCTTCAAAAGCTTTAGTATTTAATGTTATCCCGTATCTCACAATGCAGTTCATGGGCTGGCAACATTGGCATTTACTGGAAGCTTGTTCATGTACAAATTTGGGGGGCTCCAATCCAGACCTACTGTGTAAGAATCTGCATTTTAAAGAGGTTGTTAGGTGATTCATATGCATATTGGAATTTGAGAGGCATTATCCTAGATTCTGTCTTCTTAATAATTGTCAAACCCAGCTAAATGCAGAAGCTGGATTTCCCTTTATGTTTGAACTTTGGAAAGACACAACCTCAAAGAGCACCTCCGGGATTGTGGTGTATTTAATTAGAGAAAATGGGCCCAAGATAACCTTTGACTCTAGTTCCCCATGGTGTGCATGTAAATGGAATCAGTTCACAAGCTCCTGTTTGCATTTTAAAGTGATAATAGGTAGCCTGGAGATCTGAAGACACATGTAATTGAGACTGGGAAAGTATTTAGTTCCCTTTTGACCAAAGACTGTGAGATGATCATGGGCCATAGCAGCAGATGCTACAGACAGAATAGTACATCACTAGGCAAGACTAGAAAGAACTGAGAGGGTAGCTCATGAAACAGAGGCCCCTCTCATCCCACTCTTATAATTTTTTCCTTTTAATTCTCACTTTGAAGGCAGATGGAGAAGGGGACGACAGAGGACAAGATGATTGGATGGCATCACCAACTTAATGGACCTGAATTTGAGCAAGCTCTGGGAGATGGTAAAGGGCAGGGAAGCCTGGTGTGCTGCAGTCCATGGGGTCACAAAGAGTCAGACATGACTGAGTGACTGAATAACATATGTCTACCAAAGTGAGGTGAAAGAGAAAGGTGATGGGGGAATAGGAAAAACAGGGTAGCTGGAGAGCCTTTGATTTACCTAGCTAACCTGAAAGAAACTAAGTTCTAAACTGGAAAAATCTAGGTTGCTTTACAGGCCTGAGTCTGTAAATTTTATTGTTTTTGTTTGTTTTTTCACCTATTAACATATTTGGGGCTAAAATAAAATTATTACTTCATAGAAAATAAATTGCACTTTGGCACATCTAAGATAATATTAAAAATCTAAAGCACAATATAAATATGAAATATCTTTCCTTAGAATCCTTTAGTGGCTTCTTATGACTTCTGAATTATAAATTGGCATGTACCATTTCATTTGGTATTTGGCTACAGCTCTAGCATCATTTTCTGAAACCAGCAATGGAGATTGGGGAAAAAACATTAAAGAAATAAAAGAAAATTTCCATGCAAGTTCTAATCCAGCAGACCTGTTTTGGGTGTATATGTCTGTCTGTTTGTCTGACTGTGAAATACATATGACATCACCCCTTTATCAGTTAATTCTGAACAAAATCATGTTGTGGTTAAAAGCCATCCCAAAACTGAATGGGAGGGAAAAATAGAAGGCCCAGTGTATAACTTACATCAGAATCATATAAACATTTGTTAAAAATTCAAATCATTGCTCTTGCAGCTGCCTCCCCCTCACCCCTACCCTCGCTGTCCTATCTCCTCACCCCACCCCTACCCCCATCCGCACCCCCAGGTTCCCTCAGCCCAGCCCAGTTCCCAGGAGGAAGAAGTTCCTGTATAAAGAAGAGCATCTGACAGAAAAATGTGGCTCTGAGAGTGAGAGTTCAGTTCAGTTCAGTTGCTCAGTCACATCCAACTCTTTGTGACCCCATGGAGTGCAGCACACCAAGTTTCCCTGTCTATCACCAACTCCCGGAGCTTGCTTAAACTCATGTCCATCAAGTCTGTGATGACATCCAACCATCTCATCCTCTGTCATCCCAATTCTCCTCCTGCTTTCAATCTTTTCCAGCATCAGGGCCTTTTCCATTGAATCAGTTCTTCGCATCAGGTGGCCAAAGTATTGGAGTTTCAGCTTCAGCATCAGCCCTTTCATTGAATATTCAAGACTGATTTCCTTTAGGATGGACTGATTTGATCTCCTTGCAGTCCAAGGGACTCTCAAGAGTCTTCTCCCACACCACAGTTCAAAAGCATCAATTCTTTGGTGCTCTGCTTTCTTTATAGCCCAACTCTCACATCCATACATGACTACTGGAAAAACCATAGCTTTGACTAGATGGACCTTTGTCGGCAAAGTAATGTCTCTGCTTTTTAATATGCTATCTAGGTTGGTCATAGCTTTTCTTTCAAAGAGCAAACATCTGAGAGTGAGACAATACCAAAGAAATACCTGGACCAATTCTGGTGATAGTAGAAAAGGTTCCCAAAGCTCGGATACGATACCTGGACAAAAAGAAGTACCTGCTGCCTTCTGATCTTACAGTTGGTCAGTTCTACTTCTTGATCCGGAAATGAATTTGTCTCTGAGCTGAGAAGGCCTCATTTTTCTTTGCTGTCAGTGTAATTCCACTTGGCAGTGCCCTGATGGGTCATTTATACCAAGAATATCATGAAAACGCCTGCTTTCTGTACGTTGCCTAGAGTTATGAAGTGTCCACGGTCCGTGAAGCTGCTGCCCCTAAGATGAGGGGGTCCTATTCTACAAAGAGAGATGTAGCCCCCTTTCCTTGATTTACTCATCCCTGAGGCTCAAACACCACCTCCCTTCTTCAGGACCTACTTCCTAATGTTTGAGACTCTCTTTGAGCCCCTCTTAACAGGAAGGTTAGTGTGGAAGATGGCCTCTGGTGCCTCTCCTTTCTTCCCTTTTCTCTATTACCTTTCCTATTCTGCCAGATACTTCTTGATTGTCAGTCTCTGTCACTTCCAGTGATTGTTTTGGTTTCTGTTCCCTTTCCAACTGCCTAAGGAGATCAGAACCCAAATAATCCCTCCTTCTTACTACTTTCTTTTTTGGAGGGGTAGATAGAAGGGACTGAAATTGTCAGGGGAGGCAGGTAAAAGACACCTCAAAAAAGAGGAAACCACCAAAAAAATTCAAATTATTGAAACTGGCTTTATACACTGAATCACTTATTCCCACTTAGCTGCATGCTGTTGAAGGCTGTCTAAGCTGGGCTTGTTTGGATGGTTCTACTGATCATAACTGGAGTCACTCATGCTTCTAAAGCCAGATTGGTTCAGCAGGGGATGATTCTGCCCCACGTTTGATAGCCTCCTTATGGGCTTCCCTGGTGACTCAGACGGTAAAGCGTCTGTCTACAATGTGGGAGACCCGGGTTCAATCCCTGGGTTGGGAAGATCCCCTGAAGAAGGAAATGGCAATCCACTCCAGGACTATTGCCTGAAAGATCCCATGGACAGAGGAGCCTGGTAGGTTACAGGCCATGGGGTCGCAGAGTCGGACACGACTGAACAACTTCACTTTCTTTCTTTCACTTTATGGGACCAGAAGGCTAGCCCAAGTGTGTCCTCCTTGTGTGTGTGTTCTGAAATGCAGGGCCAATCATGCTACAGTTTACAAACTTCTCTTTATGTCACAATTGCTAATACCCCACTGACCAAAGATTGATATTAAAAAAGAAAAAAATCTGAGTAAGTCTGCTCTACCAACCATAGGAAAGCAGTGAATGTTACATGCCAAAGATACAGATTTACAATTCAGTTACATGGATAAAGAATGGACAAGTAATCCACTCTACCACAAATCTTTTAAAGATAGCTGACCATCCATCATAAAGAAGTTCTTGGAGTTAGTAACAGTCAGAGATGTAAAACCTGACCCAGTGGTGGTTAATTTCTCCATAATGTGACCTTTTCACAGAATCAAGTCCTTTTCAAGTTTTCTTGTAGAAAAACTTAATTTACAATTGTAAAATTGATCACAAAATTATGGGTTAAAATTTACATATTCACAAATTTAGTTGTATCACTTTCATGTTCTACCGAGGGGACAATAAACTACAACCCACAGGCCAAATATGGCCAGCCTCTGATTTTGTCAATAAAGTTTTATTGGAACACAACCCCTCTCATTCCCTCACTTCTGTCTATGGCTGTTTTTAATGCTACAACGGTAGAGCTGGGTAGTTGTGACAGGGGTGACAGGGATCTATTGCCCGCTTATTTACTGAAAAGCTGAATTATTATCTCACTCTTTATAGAAGACTAGACATTTATTCCTATCATATTTTAAAGCACATGTACCAGTTAATTTCTCTTAGATGTCACCGAAGATCTATTTCCTTTCAAAAAGAAAAAAGTTTTAATAACTAACAGAACCAGGATCTGAATGCACATCTGGCTGACTGGAAAGCCAATGCTCTTTCCAATACATTACACTGTTTCTGCAGTATTTGCTCTGTTTTGAGGAATGCTACTCATGATATGTGAGGGAGAATAGAATAACCTATGTATCAAAGTCATGATCTGAATCATGTGAAAACATGTTAAGCATTCAAACTCTTGAAATAAAATCTCTATGCTTGGGAGCTGGACATCTGAATTTTAACAAATGTTATAAGTGATCCTTTCTCACACTGACAACAAAGAGCACAGGTATTAGCGGAGGAAACAGCTTGTGATTGATGTTGGATTTGAGTTGATGGATTTGAGGAGAGCTGAAAAGCCCGAAATCATTTTGGTCTTCAAGGGCCCATGGTGAAATAAATCTGGGAAGGACATGGGGCAACCTTATTCCTGACACAGCTGTCTGCAGTTTTTTAAGGGTACAAGAGAGGATGACAAGAGTTCTTGATGCTACATGTAAAGAAACGTGAAGGTTAGTGATGGGTGTGAGCTGCATTGCTGCTCAAGAGGTCATAGACGTCATTTGAATAGATGGTCATACCAGAGAAAGAGTGATGATTTTAAATCTTTGACTTGTCAAAGAGAGTCAGGGCTATCCTTTGAAGAGGGAAAGGAGTTTGGGGCAACCTACCCAAATGTCTTCAAACCTCATGTCAATAGAAAATACTAGGAGAAGATGAGACCAATCAATGCCAGAGTGAAGCCAGGGGCATCTCTCACTGATACCTAAGTCCCCTATGCCTCTACCTTACCCCCCAAAGTGGGGAGTAAGTGTTTAAAAAGGGGAAAAGATTAGCTTTCTTTGAGCCAGAACCTGCCAACTTACTCTAAGACTGGAGGAGGCAAGATTTTAGCCTGCAGTACCTCAGGGAAGGAGATAATCCTTGAACTGAATTGACATTATTTTTTTTTAACAATGCAAAGAAATATATCTATACTGAAACAAACAGAAATCTCTGCTAATAACTGGAAGTAATGGAGAGAGACGATTCCCCATGGGTCCCTTTCTGCAATTCCTACAAATAGAGGCACTGACTGCCTTTGCAATAACTGTCTTTAAAAGGACAGCTGTGTAATGAATAGCCTTGGAAAACAGATATAGTGTCTTTTTCTGAGCAAAAGGCCAGTATAATAAAATTAATGTCTTTCTCCAGAGCAACAGCAAGCAGGTTTACTGCCCATGGTAAAAGTTTTGGGTCCCATTAGCTTGGAGTTATTTTCTTGTAACATAATCTGCTGTATGTGCAAGTGTAATATGGCCCCCTTCATCCTGTGAGAATTGACATGTGTGCAACTAACACAAAAATGCTCATCCCCTGGTCACAAACTATTGCTGAGAGTAATAACCTATCTTCTAGCTCTAATCGAAGAGGCTTATGCCTTCTACTAGTGTCAACAAAACTGTGGTAGGCTAATTTGTCTCATATTTTTCACAGTTTTTGGTAAGGAATACATAAGAATATATGTCAGGAAACGTGGGGCTTGTGCACTGCTGGTGGGAATGTTAACTGGTACAAACCTTATGGAAAACAGTATGGAGACTTCTCCAAAAAAAAAAAAAGAACTACAGTATGATCCAGCAATTCCACTTCAAGATATTTATTTGAAGGAAACAAAAACACCAACTAAGAAATATATAAATCCCATGTTGATTGTAGCATTATTTACAATAGCCAAGACAGAAAAACAACTAAGTTCCATTGACAAATGAGTGGAGATATATATATATATATATATATATATATATATAGTTAATGTATATATAATGCATACAATATAATATATAATATGTCTAATATATTTAATGTATATACTATATAATATATATATTATCCAGCCATAACAAATAGGGAAATCCTGCCATTTGCAACAATATGGATGAAAGGCATTATGCCTTGAAGGCATTATGCTAAGTGAAATAAGTCAGACAGAGAACCGCAAATAACACATGATCTCAGTTGCATGTGAAACTGCAACAAGCCAACAAACAAAAAGACTGAAATCATAGATACAGAGAACAGATTAGTGGTTGCCAAAGGTAGGAGTGAGGGGTAGATAAAATGGGTAAAAGTGGTCAGGGTACATACTTCCAGTTATAAAATAACTCACGGGTCTACAAAGTCTGTTCTCTATGTCTGTGTCTCTATTTCTGCTCTGTAACTAGGTTTTTCAGTAGCATTTTTCTAGATTCCATATATTTCCATAAATATATGATATTTCTAACTTCCTTCCTTCCTTATAACAGGCTCTAGTTCATCCACCACACTGGAACACAGTGGGGAAAGGAGAGGGTAGGATGAATTGAGAGAGTAGCATTGAAACATATAAATTACCATATGTAAAATAGATAGCTAGTAGGAAGTGGCTATATGATACAGAGAGCTCAACCAGGTTCCCTGTGACAACCTAGAGGGGTGGGAGGGAGTTTCAAGAGGGGACATATGTATACCTATAGCTGACTCATGTTGATTTGTGGCAGAAACCAACATAATATTTTAAAGCAATTATATTTAATTCTTCTAAAGTCTGATGGACAGGGAGGCCTGGCATGCTGCAATTCATGGGGTTGCAAAGAGTCTGACATGACTGAGCGACTGAACTGAACTGAACTGAAAGTCTGCTCAAAAGTTCAACATTTCCTTCCTTAGTACATCTCTCTTGAAATATTTTATCAAAGACAGTTTTAAAAAGGTACATTATACTTTTAACATTCTGCCTGAAAATCACCTTCTCTAGACCACAGATATATTAAGCCCTTTTTACATCTTCCAATTTATAGCCAGTAACCATCTTGCCAATTGTTCCACCAACATGTAACACAAATCTCCTCCAGGTTACAAGAGCACTCATCCCTACACTTCAAGCCCCACCAGTGGTGCCACTGTCCATGATTTAGGTTATTCTTACATCAGCATCCACCATTTTAGATATCAACTTCTAGTTTGGTTATCTATTTATTTCTGCAAAACACACAGTCCCAAAACTCAAGATCCTTGACTTAATTGCACTGGCAAAATGCCTTTTTCTGTAAAAGGTAACATTAATAAATTCTGGAGAACAGGATCTGAATATATTTGTGGACTATTATATCACCCTACCACAGAGATACTAAATTTTACATACTACATTAAAATTACACATACTATACTACATTATCATTTTTCTCTCTCCCTTGCTCGATTAAAGGAGATTGTCAAGTTTTGAACAGCATAAGGGATAGTAGCAGAAACAGAAAGCAGAAATAAACTGTGTTTTCTGGCCTCACCTGGGAAGCAACAGGATCCCATTGTGAAAGGAAGATGAATGCATTCACATTCCTTTTCTCAAGCCTGGCATAGAAGCAAAAGATATGAAGTGGTTTTGCAAACAAGGGAATAGACGACCAAACAGTAATGTCAATGAACGTTCCCCAAGGCTTGACTCTGGGTGGGTGGGTGGTGGGGGCGGGGCGGCGGAAAAAACAAAGAAAAAACTTTGGAAGTAGGAAACACTCAAGAATGATGAGAATTGAAATTTTAGTCTCAGGGTCAGAAAAGAAGTAGAAAATTTTAAAATAACACTTATTTCTCTCATGTCTGGGTTTGAGGATGTAAGTTTACCCTTGCTTTCTCTTTCTCTTCATGTCTGTGTGTATGTGTGTTAAAAAAATGACAATAATTTTGGTCCATAAACGTCTTGGAATAAGAGCATAAAAATACCCTTAAAAAACTATGTGTCACCCACTTTAATGAGTATTACTTGTAAATGAGCATGTCAATTAAGTTACTGTTGTTTTCATTCTTATAAATAGTGAGGTGTTTATTGAGTCCCAGAAACAAAGGTAAGATTTTTTCCCACTAGACTTTAAGTATCTTAATTCCATAATTTCTTCTTAAGATTATCCATCAAAGTATTACGTTGACATTTTCCAAGCTGTTACTTTGGGGCTTCCCAGTTGGCGCTAGTCGTAAAGAACCTGCCTGTCAATGCAGGGGACATAAGAGACCATGGGTTCCACCCCTGGGTTGGGCAGATCCCCTGGAGGAGGGCAGGAAAACCCACTCCAGTATTCTTGCCTGGAGAATCCCATGGACAGAGGAGCCTGGTGGTTTACAGTCTAAGGAGTCGCAAAGAGTCCGACACAACTGAAGCAACTTAGCATGCACTTCAGATCAGATCAGATCAGATCAGTCGCTCAGTCATGTCTGACTCTTTGCGACCCCATGAATTGCAGCAGGCCAGGCCTCCCTGTCCATCACCAACTCCCGGAGTTCACTCAGACTCATGTCCATCGAGTCAGTGATGCCATCCAGCCATCTCATCCTCTGGCGTCCCCTTCTCCTCTTGCCCCCAACCCCTCCCAGCATCAGAGTCTTTTCCAATGAGTCAGCTCTTCGCATCAGGTGGCCAAAGTACTGGAGTTTTAGCTTTAACATCATTCCTTCCAAAGAAATCCCAGTGCTGATCTCCTTCAGAATGGACTGGTTGGATCTCCTTGCAGTCCAAGGGACTCTCAAGAGTCTTCTCCAACACCACAGTTCAAAAGCATCAATTCTTCAGTGCTCAGCCTTCTTCACAGTCCAACTCTCACATCCATACATGACCACAGGAAAAACCATAGCCTTGACTAGACGGACCTTTGTTGGCAAAGTAATGTCTCTGCTTTTGAATATGCTATCTAGGTCGGTCATAACTTTCCTTCCAAGGAGTAAGCGTCTTTTAATTTCATGGCTGCAGTCACCATCTGCAGTGATTTTGCAGCCCAGAAAAATAAAGTCTGACACTGTTTCCCCATCTATTTCCCATGAAGTGATGGGACCGGATGCCATGATCTTCGTTTTCTGAATGTTGAGCTTTAAGCCAACTTTTTCACTCTCCACTTTCACTTTCATCAAGAGGCTTTTGAGTTCCTCTTCACTTTCTGCCATAAGGGTGGTGTCATCTGCATATCTGAGGTTATTGATATTTCTCCCGGCAGTCTTGATTCCAGCTTGTGTTTCTTCCAGTCCAGCGTTTCTCATGATGTACTCTGCATATAAGTTAAATAAACTGGGTGACAATATACAGCCTTGACATACTCCTTTTCCTATTTGGAACCAGTCTGTTGTTCCATGTCCAGTTCTACCTGTTGCTTCCTGACCTGTATACAAATTTCTCAAGAGGCAGATCAAGCGGTTGGTATTCCCATCTCTTTCAGAATTATCCACAGTTTATTGTGATCCACACAGTCAAAGGCTTTGGCATAGTCAATAAAGCAGAGATAGATGTTTTTCTGGAACTCTCTTGCTTTTTCCATGATCCAGCGGATGTTGGCAATTTGATCTTTGGTTCCTCTGCCTTTTCTAAAACCAGCTTGAACATCAGGAAGTTCACGGTTCACATATTGCTGAAGCCTGGCTTGGAGAATTTTGAGCATTACTTTACTAGCATGTGAGATGCATGCAATTGTGTGGTAGTTTGAGCATTCTTTGGCATTGCCTTTCTTTGGGATTGGAATGAAAACTGACCTTTGCCAGTCCTGTGGCCACTGCTGAGTTTTCCAAATTTGCTGGCATATTGAGTGCAGCACTTTCACAGCATCATCTTTCAGGATTTGGAATAGCTCAACTGGAATTCTATCACCTCCACTAGCTTTGTTTGTAGTGATGCTTTCTAAGGCCCACTTGACTTCACATTCCAGGATGTCTGGCTCTAGGTCAGTGATCACACCACAATGATTATCTGGGTTGTGAAGATCTTTTTTGTACAGTTCTTCTGTGTATTCTTGCCATCTCTTCTTAATATCTTCTGCTTCTGTTAGGTCCATACCATTTCTCTCCTTTATCGAGCCCATCTTTGCATGAAATGTTCCTTTGGTATCTCTAATTTTCTTGAAGAGATCTCTAGTCTTTCTCATTCTGTTGTTTTCCTCTATTTCTTTGCATTGATCACTGAGGAAGGCTTTCTTATATCTCTTCTTGCTATTCTTTGGAACTCTGCATTCAGATGTTTATATCTTTCCTTTTCTCCTTTGCTTTTCGCTTCTCTTCTTTTCACAGCTATTCGTAAGGCCTCCCCAGACAGCCATTTTGCTTTTTTTGCATTTCTTTTCCATGGGGATGGTCTTGATCCCTGTCTCTTGTAGGGAGACATAAATATCTCTATAGATTCTTAGTTTGACTTACTGCTTATTAAGACTTCTAATCTTTAAACAACTTCTTTTTCCTCTGAGAGTAACTGAATTATGAAAAAATAGCTATGTAATTGATTTCAAGAAGGATGGCCAAGAGTCCTTTCCAGAGAGGATAACTTCATTTTCAGATGGTTTCTACATAAATTGTTCCATGTAATTTTCACAAGAACATTAGATAGCAAGGTAGGCATTTCCATGTCCATCTCACTAAATTAATTCTTTCAGAAACTCATGTGGGCTACTGTGGAAATTAGAAATAGAAATGAGAAGAAACCAAAACATTCCAAGTGTTCAATAGATGGCAGCCATCATTGCTATTATTTGGTGCCTGTGAGAAGTGGGGGTCAAAGTGATTATGGCTCACCCCAGGTCCTCTGACTCATAATACAAAATTTCATCCTCAGGGCCTCACAGAGATTCCCAGCTAATTTTTCCCTTCAAAGAAAGGGGTTTGATTTAACAGTAGAACAACAACAGGAATAATCTCACAGATTGTATTCCACCTGCAGGACCTCAGCCTTTTAAGCTCACGGGTTACTTGTGGACAAAAAGTGTCTGCCAAGTCCCTGATCCTCTCAACCTCCCACACTCTCAGTGTTTATCTTTAAAAGAGAAAAAAAGAATCCCTTAGAAAAGGTCTTAGTCCTCTTTTCTCAAAGGTGGGGGAAAAACACATTTTGAAACTAGCCTGCTGTCAAAGTTCACGCCTTGATTTGTGAAGCCTAGTCTTGAAAAAGTACTAAATCAAAGTAAAATGGATTTACATTTGTAAACTTTGTTTCCACTTAATGGGATTAGAAAGACCACTCACATTAAACAAACAAAAACATCAGTTCAGCAGTAAGACAGAATAGTAAATTAACCATACACAAGCTCTGAAACTGAGGAAGGCTTTCTTATCTCTCCTTGCTATTCTTTGGAACTCTGTGTTCAAATGGGTATATCTTTCCTTTTCTCCTTTCCTTTTAGCTTCTCTTTTCTCAGCTATCTGTAAGGCCTCCTCAGACAACCATTTTGCCTTTTTTGCATTTCTTTTTCTTGGGGATGGTCTTGATCACTGCCTCCTGTACAATGTCATGAACTTGCGTCCATAGTTCTTCAGGCACTCAGTCAGATCCAATCCCTGAATCTATTTGTCACTTCCACTGTAGAATCATTAGAGATTTGATTTAGGTCATACCTGAATAGTCTGGTAGTTTTCCCTACTTTCTTCAATTTAAGTCTGAATTTGGCAATAAGGAGTTCATGATCTGAGCGACAGTCAGTTCCCAGTCTTGTTTTTGCTGACTGTATAGAGCTTCTCCATCATTTTGGTATTGACCATCTGGTGATGTCCATGGTATTGACCATCTGGTGATGTCCATGTGTAAAGTCTTCTCTTGTGTTGTTGGAAGAGGGTGTTTGCTATAACCAGTGCATTCTCTTGGCAAAATTCTGTTATCCTTTTCCCTGCTTCATTTTGTATTCCAAGGCCAAATTTGCCTGTTACTCCAGGCATCTCTAGACTTCCTACTTTTGCATTGCAGTCCCCTATAATGAAAAGGATATCTTTTTTGGGTGTTAGTTCTAGAAGGTCTTGTAGGTCTTCATAGAACCGTTCAACTTCAGTTTCTTCAGCATTACTGGTCAGGGCATAGACTTGGATTACTGTGATATTGAATTGATGCTTTTGAACTGGGGTGTTGGAGAAGACTCTTGAGAGTCACTTGGACTGCTAGGAGATCCAACCAGTCTATCCTAAAGGAAATCAGTCCTGAATATTCATTGGAAGGACTGATTCTGAAGCTGAAACTCCAATACTTTGGCCACCTGATATGAAGAACTCACTCACTAGAAAAGACACTGATAATGGGAAAGATTGAAGGCAGGAGGAGAAGGGGACGACAGAGGATGAGACGGTTGGATGGCATCACTAACTCGATGGACATGAGTTTGAGTAAGCCTCCTGGAGTTGGTGATGGACAGGGAAACCTGGCATGCTGCAGTCCACGGGGTTGCAAAGAGTCAGACATGACTGAGCAACTGAACTGAACTGACTGAAGCTCTGAAACTCAGTGTGAAGTTAGGTCTAGAAATTTGAAGGTAATTTGAAGAATCAGAGACTTCCAGTCCCTATTTATAAGTTTTCACATCTACACTTTACCTGAGCCACATATGTTGCTGGAGAATGAGAAGAGCTACAAAGAGAGTGATAGACAGTGAAGTTATTGGAGAACAGTTAGACAGGTCTTCTAAAGATCTCCAGCTGTGAAGATTTCACACATGAAGATTTAAACTCACATGTGGGCAGCCACATGACGGTTGAAAATCTTTTCAATATGCACATTTCCCAGAATATACAGCAATAAAAAGAAGTTTTCTTAAAACCATCTTAACCCAAATAAATTAGCTTTGAATATTTCAGGCAATAAGAACCTGAAAATAATTATTTTTATGACCCAGTGTCTGCTCACACGTCTACCACATTTTGCAATCTTTTAATTGCATCTGTTTACATTTTTTTTAATCTGTCCCCAAAGAAATCTCAGTGTTCAATTCAGTTTCTGGCCTGGGTTCCCATTGGCATCAGATTTCTACATGGGAAAATCAAGCAATGGGCATAAAGTTAAAACTGCAAAGGGTATGATTTTTATCGATTTGTTTTGTCTTTGTGGCTTTGCCCACTTAACATCCCGACTAAATTTGTAAATTCAAGCAGTAGCCTCATTTGAATTGAGAGCAAGAAGGATCATGCCAGGGCTTGAGCAGTCACAGGGCAGGTGGTGGGGGGTGGCGGTGGGGCAAGTACTGTTGATAAAATAGGAAAAGAGGCTATATTGTTCCAAAGCCTCAACCAAAAAAGTTCCACTAAGAGAAAAATTATCACAGATGCTGTAGGTCAGGATCAAAAAGGAGACTGGGCAACTGGATTTGAGCACCGTGGATAGGTACTTGGCCAAAAGAGGCTTGGACATAAATCAATAGAGCTGAACAACAAGAAGTTATCTGGGCATAAAGTCTTGAGGGATCAGAAAAAAATGTGAGCTGATGCCGAGCAAAGTCTCTGTCTCACAAAAGCTTTTTTCAAAGAACAGCTATGAAATATCAAGAGGAGTTTTAGGTGTAACTGATGTTCTAGCAAACCTACTAAAGGTTATACATCCAGATGCGTATTGTCATGCATATGAACCACCAAACAGTTCATCCTTAATTTTTTATGCTGCTGTTAACAGCTCAGTTTTGAAACTCCTATTGCTTTCACCCCTCCTTAAAAACCTCACAGTGTGATCAATGGTATTCATGAAGAAGGCAAGCAGACGTTATGCTTATGTTTGCCAACTCTGCTTCCAAAATCTCACCCTGACATTCACCGTTACTTCAAGATGAAAATAATGAATTAGCTATTACCTATTGTAGCAATCATATATTTTCAAATAAATATGTGAAATTGCTGCCTTATTTTCATTCTCAGATCACTCTCACTCTCAGGGGCCTAGTGAGACTTGATGTAGCATTCCAGGCATGGTATATTTAAATCTTAGTGTTAGAATATTAGAAATTTGCCAATAGTTGCCAACGTTTATATGGGACTGTGTCTCACTGATGTGATATAAGTAACTTCAGTGAATGCATTACTGAAAACATTTACTTTTCACAATCTTCTCTTGGATGTCCTAAATTCCATTGATTGGACTGTCATTGTTCCTCTATAACTTGCACACTGGCAGAATTCTTTCCCAGGACTATAAAGAGAAAGCCAGTTGATGCACATAATTCTTAGCCCAATAGCTTTTGAATAAGTGCCAGGGAATTCCAAGAAAACATCTACATCTGCTTCATTGACTATGCTAAAGCCTTTGACTGTGTGGATCACAACAAACTGTGGAAAATTCTTAAAGAGACAGGAATACCAGATCACCTTTCCTGTCTCCTGAGAAACCTGCATGCAGAAAAAGAAGCAATGGTTACAAGTGAACAAGGAACAGTGGACTGGTTTAAAACTGGGAAAAGAATACATCAAGGTTGTATATTATCACCCTGCTTATTTAATGAAGAGTAAATCATATGAAAAACCAGGCTGAATCTCAAGCTGAAATCAAGATTGCTGGGAGAAATATCAACAATCTCAGATATACAGGTGATACCACTCATGGCAGAAAGTGAAGAGGAACTAAACAGCCTCTTGATAAAGGTGAAAGAGAAGAGTGAAAAAGCTGTCTTAAAACTCAACATTCAAAAAACTGTTATCAGCCTCTGGTCCCATCACTTCATGGCAAATAGATGGGGGAAAAGTGGAAAGAGTAATGGATTTAATTTTCTTGGGCTCCAAATCACTGCAGACAGTAACTGCAGCCATGAAATTGAAAGACGTTTGCTCCTTGGAAGAAAAGTTATGACCAACCTAGACAGCATGTTAAAAAGCAGAGACATTACTTTGCTGACAAAGGTCCATCTAGTCAAAGCTATGGTTTTTCCAGTAGTCATGTATGGAAGTAAGAGTTGAACCATAAAACAGGCTGAGAGCTGAAGAATCTATGCTTTCGAATTGTGGTGTTGAAGAAGACTGTTGAGAGTCCTTGGACTGCAAGGAGATCAAATGAGTCAGTCCTAAAGGAAATCAATCCTGAATATTCATTGTAAGAACTGACGCTGAAGCTAAAGCTCCAATACTTTGGCCACCTGATGCAAAGAACTGACTCATTGGAAAAGACCCTGATGCTGGGAAAGATTGAGGGCAAGAGGAGAAGGGGTGACACGGGATGAGATGGTTGGATGGTATCACTGATTCAATGGATATGAGTTTGAGCAAACTCCGGAAGATAGTGAAGGACAGGGAAGATTGGTGTGCTACAATTCATGGGGTTGCAAAGAGTCAGACACAGCTCAGCGACCGAACAAGTGCCGGTGAGGTGCTGCTGTTCTGAAATAGGATTGCCTGTACTTCACTGGTGAATTTTGCAGCACTCTCCATAAACGATGCTTTCAAAACCTAACAGTATTCATTGTTCTGAGTTCTTTCCCATGAATATCTTTCCATTTAACACTTTGTAAAGATTATACCTTCTAGGATGTTATACAATCTCTGTAGACAACTTTCTCACTAGATGTATACAAAACACACATTCCTAACTAGTTGTGTTCTATTTTTTATAGTCTCCAAATAGATATAGAAAGAGAGACAGTCATGTTAGTAATAGTCATTGGTTTGGTAAGAGAGAAGAGGAATCTCAAAATATGGTACTTAGATATTAGAGAATTCCCTAGTTTCTGGATTGATGAAGATTTATTTCTGAATTAGGAAAAGCAACAAAGAGAGGATATTTTATCTACTTTTAATTGGGCAAGTAAGGTTGGAATAACTATTGCAATTTTTGATACAATTCTCTTAGCTCTGCAGTTTATGAACATTCCTTATAGATACTGGTAATGGGTTTATTGTCAGTCCTGTTTTACAGTGTTCTGACTTTGGTGATTTTCCTTTGCCTTCACAGATAGTTTTGGGCACAGTTGAAACCAGCTGGATCACAGGCTGCAAACCATATGTCACTTTATACCAGAGACCTCTTTTTCCTCTGGACCTGCTTGCAATTACTCCCATCTTCTGATTTCCTGATTTTTGGCACCTCCATTCAATTTCTACGTCAGCTGCTCACCCATTTGCTTTAGTGAACATCTCTTTCCAAGTTTCTTGGACTTAGGTTCTGTACACACTGCTGGGATAAATTCATTCTACTGGTTATGGTGACATCTTACCCATCTCTTCCCTTGATACCTCTCCAGCTTCTGTAGTTACACAATCACTAAATGTATTTGTCCCCAAATTACAGAGTAGTAATGATTACTTTGTAATACCACAGTCCATGTGTAGTCCTTGAATAGGTGAGTTTGTCTTTCTGAAGGATAAGTATTATATTGTTATTATTTATTTATTAGTGCTTTTGTGTATACTCTATGATCTTTTGTCATTAAATACAATTTCTCCATTAGTCAGTCAGTTCAGTCGCTCAGTCGGGTCTGACTCTGCGACCCCATGGACTGCAGCACACTAGGCTTCCCTGTCCATCATCAGCTCCCAGAGCTTGCTCAAACTCATGTTCATCAAATCAGTGATACCATCCAACCATCTCATCCTCTGTCATCCCCTTCTCCTCCTGCCTTCGATCTTTCCTAGCATCAGGGTCTTTTCCAAGGAGTCAGTTCTTTGCATCAGGTGGCCAAAGTATTGGAGCTTCAGCTTCAGCATCAGTCCTTTCAATGAATATTTAGCACTGATTTCCTTTAGGATTAACTGGTTGGATCTCCTTGCAGTCCTAGGGACTCTCAAGAGTCTTCAACACCACAGTTCAAAAACATCAATTTTTCAGCTCTCAGCTTTCTTTATGGTCAACTGTCACACCCAAACATGACTACTGGAAAAAGCATATAGCTTTGACTATACAGAACTTTGTCAGCAAAGTACTGTTTCTGCTTTTTAATACGATGTCTAGGTTTGTCATAGCTTTTTTTCCCAAGGAGCAAGTGTCTTTTAATTTCATGGCTACAGTCACCATGTGCAGTGATTTTGGAGCCCAAGAAAATAAATATTTCCCCATCCATTTGCTATGAAGTGACGGTACTGGATGCCATGATCTTAGTTTTTTGAATGTTGAGTTTTAAGCCAGCTTTTTCACTCTCCACTTTCACTTTCATCAAGAGGCTCTTTAGTTCCTCTTTGCTGTAGAACTGTAAGCATTCCATTACTAGTGTATGAGATGAGTGCAATTGAGCGGTAGTTTGATAATTCTTTGGCATTGCCTTTCTTTGGGATTGAAGTGAAAACTGACCTTTTCCAGTCCTGTGCCCACTCTTGAATTTTCCAAATTTGCTGGTTTATTGAGTGCAGTACTTTCACAGCATCATCTTTGAAGATTTGAAATAGTTCAGCTGGAATTTCATCACCTCCACTAGCCATGGCATGCAATAAATAGAGAATATATTTATTTAGACAAGAACCTTAGTGAAGTCTAGATTACCGGAAAATATGTTTAGAAAATAGGTATAAGATTATACATGAGATAGTTATATGAAGAGCTAAAAGAAGACTATTAGGTGTGATAAAAGTAAGAATTACTGGGTTAGATATGGAAGTCTTATGCTTATTGCATTATTGTAAATTTAATCTAGTGAAACTAAACTGATTCAAAGGATAAATATCCCTCTTGTTATGGTAAATTGTATTAATTCTCATCTTTCTTCATCTTTTTGAAGTCAAAGATGGGAAGAAACAAGAGTTTCACATGCTTGGTGTCCTTGCTGAATCAAGGAAACAGTTTATAAGTAAACTGTTGTTCTTTTCAAATGACTGGAAGTGACTTTGCAATGGGTCTTAAAATATAGCAGTTTTATATATTCCAAAATGAAGTTATCTCACTATTAAACGAAGTGTAATAAGCTAACTGCTATTGTTGGAAGCTAGAAGCATAACAGAAATGATTTGGAGAACTAAGAATTTTTCAGACAGCCACCAAAAATCAGATCAGCTCCATGAACAATGATGAATAATCTAGTAATATGTTATCTGTTTATTCCTGCCTAACCCTTTAAACTTTTATTGGCATATAGTTAAAACAGAAGCAATATTTGTATCTTTCCATGGAACAGTATAAATTTTTTATTAATATGATTTCAAAATCCCTTTGGGATTAAAAAAGGCTTGTACTGAACAAATAGCATATTTTTTAGTTGTCATTTAACTTGTTGCTTCAGTACACATCATTTTTCCTTTCGTAAAAGGTTTTGACAGTTTTATTTCACTTTTCTTTGATTGTCTCATGCTCTTTGGAATATGAAGTCAGCCTGCTTTAAAATATTATGATTTGGAATCATATATTTGAAAATTTCTGAGAGTAGACCCCAAGAATTGTCATCACAAGGGAAAAAAATAATTTTGTATGCTGCAGTATAGCACATTTAATTGAACTATAAACTACCAGTCTGGGCTTCCCTGGTGGCTCAGTGTAAAGAATATGCCTGCCAAGCAGGAGACACAGGTTCGATCCCTGGGATGGGAAGATCCTCTGGAGAAGGAAATGGCAACCCACTCTGCTATTCTTGTCTGGGACTCCACTGTTTTCACTTCAGACTACCAGTGAAGGAAGGTGTGTACACGCAGGCTAAGCCGCTTCAGTTGTGTCTGTTTGCCACCTGTGAACTGTCAGTGTCCTCTGTCCATGGGGAGCTCCAGGCAAGAATACTGGAGTGGGTTGCTATGCCCTTCTCCAGGGGATCTTCCCAGTCCAGGGATCAAACTTGCATTTCTTAGGTCTCCAGCATTGGCACGCAGGTTCTTTACCACTGAGCTACCTGGGAAGCCCTTTTAGTGTATAGTTTTGGGTTTATTTTGTTACCACAATGTGAATCCTAACTCTAAATAACACTTTTGCAAATGAGTTTAATTTTTAAGCCCAAATCTTTCAATAATTTGAAACAAGTAAATATAAAAGTATATTTATTTAAAATGTGTTAATGGTAATGGATTATAAAATCAGTTCTCTAAGGAAAAGTCTAACATATTAACATTTCTGAAGATTGTTAAATATTAAAATAAAAAGAAAACAAAACATAAGTAAAATAAAATCTTAAGGTAACTTCTTCACTTGTACTACATATTTCAACCAGTGAAAAGTTGCTTCTTGCCATCTAACTGTGGAGATAATAATAATAACAATAATAATAGTAATAATGATAGTATAAACAAAAAGAAAACAAAGCTAAGGATAATTCATTTGCTGAATATCAATAATTATGCAGACTACTTTCTGAAACACATGTTTAGATAAGAAATAAGACACTGAAACATGTTACTAATTCTTAATATACAGATGTTAAAAAGTAGTTTATTTAGAGACACTGATGTATAGAACAGTCTTACGGACTCTGTGGGAGAGGGAGAGGGTGGGAAGATTTGGGAGAATGGCATTGAAACATGTGAAATGTCATGTATGAAACGAGATGCCAGTCCAGGTTCAATGCACGATGCTGGATGCTTGGGGCTGGTGCACTGGGACGACCCAGAGGGATGGTATGGGGAGGGAGTAGGGAGGAGGGTTCAGGATGGGGAACACATGTATACCTGTGGTGGATTCATTTTGATATTTGGCAAAACTAATACAATTATGTAAGGTTTAAAAATAAAATAAAATTAATTTTTAAAAAAAGCAAAAAAAAAAAAATAAAAGATGTGTATTTAAAAAAAAAAGTAGTTTATTAAAAGTCATTCAAGAAATGCAAATTCATATTGTTTCTTTGAAATGTCTTCTATGTATAGCTGGACAAGTGAAGAAATTAAACATCACCCTTGGTTAGTATGTGTAAAAACAGACAAAGAATAAACAAATATTTTTAAAAACCCAGTGGTCCAAAGAATAAACAAATATTTAAAAACCCAGATAATATGGTTCAAATTCATGGTTTACTATCTTACTACATTAAGTATTGGTAGCTATAAATAACATGCAGAAGATACCTTTTCCAAAACTGAGAAAATGCCATTGATGCTATCTGTAATGGTTACTTTTATTCAAATTGAAAGACAAAGTTGCTGCCGCTACTAAGTCGCTTCAGTCGTGTCCGACCCTGTGCGACCCCATAGACGGCAGCCCAGCAGGCTCTTCCATCCCTGGGACTCTTCAGGCAAGAATACTGGAGTGGGCTGCCAATTGCCTTCTCCATGAAAGACAAAGGCATTCATGTAATTCCTCAGGCCAGCACTGTTTTGATGTGACCAAAGAAAATGATCAACATGCAACTCCTTAAATAAGTGCTTAATTTCATATTTTTGAAAAAAAGTGCTTTCTTTCTGGTCAGGCCAGCAAGAATTGAGAAAGGTTAAGATAATGTTTAAATATGTTTATTAAAAAGTAATAATAAAAATATGAAAGATACAGACATAGCATGCTGAGTATTCCAAATAGAATAAAACTGTCATCAAAAAGACTCAACAGCTATAAAAATTCTTCAGAATATGCCATTTTTTTTCAAGATAACAAAATCTATAAATTTCACATGGCTGCATTAGTCATGTATAAAGTCATCAGTGATTCACATTAAACAAACAAACCTATCCCAAGGCATCCTTGCTATTTATCATGGTCTGCTATAGAATCTAGAAAAAGTCTGCTTCTTGAGAGTTTAATTCTAAGAGAAATTTTAGTCCTCAGTAAAGATCTTGCTCATATGATGTTTGCCAGAGCATGAACATGGAAGCTGTTTTGTTTGGCTTAAATAATTTTAGTCATATTAACTTTTAATATTCTCGTTTTTATTTTTTATCTTTTATTACATTGTTTTAAAAATATAGAAGTACTACATATTTGTATTTCTTTGGGAAATAATATAAGACATATAAAGAAAAAGTTAATAATTTCTTCCTTCTCTGAAATTTCTACATCTGTTGCCTGAGGAAACATGCTTATAGCCTGGATGTGTTTTCATCCACATTTTCCCTTGCTCATAAGTACTTATGGACATTTATATGTATATGACGTTTTATATTTTTCTTGTTGCACTCAAATAGTTTTTAAAATGAAATTGTAACTCTGCAGTGTTTTTTTTTAATTGGACCATATATCGCTAACAACCATTCAGATCAATAGAGTTGATGTCGTAGCACATTAGTTCTCATAGCTACGTAGTATCTATAGTATGGCTGTTCCATCACGTGTATATGATACTATCCAAAATGATATTAAAATGTACACTTGGACCATTCAATGTGCATCTTCAAATCAGTAAAGTTGAGAAATATTTTATGCTTTTCTGACCTTTTGGAATACATCTTTTACAAATTACCATCATTGTCTATGATAGCCTGTATTTGGTATTGTTTGTCTTTTAATTTTAGATGTTCTGCAAGACATGTAGATATATCTCAGTTTGAATTTAATACATGTTTATTTGATTTCTTAAGATTTCAAGAACTTTTCATAAGTTTATCAGTTATTGGTTTTCTTCTTTATTTGGAAGTCAAATGTTCATTGTTCTATTGGGTTGTCTTTTATTGAATTTTAAAGAGTCTTTAAATATTTAGATATGAAGTCTTGATTGATTATACATCAAATATATCTTATTTTCTACTCTGTTGCCTTTTTATTATTCTAAAAGTGCTATTGATGCAAATTAAGTAACTCGGGTTTCAGATCAGATCAGATCAGTCGCTCAGTCATGTCCGACTCTTTGCGACCCCATGAATCACAGCATGCCAGGCCTCCCTGTCCATCACCAACTCCCGGGGTTCACCCAGACTCATGTCCATTGAGTCAGTGATGCCATCCAGCCATCTCATCCTCTGTCGTCCCCTTCTCCTCTTGCCCCCAGTCCCTCCCACCATCAGAGTCTTTTCCAATGAGTCAACTCTTCGCATGAGGTGGCCAAAGTACTGGAGTTTCAGCTTTAGCATCATTCCTTCCAAAGAAATCCCAGAGCTGATCTCCTTGCAGTCCAAGGGACTCTCAAGAGTCTTCTCCAATACCACAGTTAAAAAGCATCAATTCTTTGGCGCTCAGCCTTCTTCACTCCAACTCTCACATCCATACATGACCACAGGAAAAACCATAGCCTTGACTAGACGAACCTTTGTTGGCAAAGTAATGTCTCTGCTTTTGAATATGCTATCTAGGTTGGTCATAACTTTCCTTCCAAGGAGTAAGTGTCTTTTAATTTCATGGCCGCAGTCACCATCTGTAGTGATTGTGGAGCCCAGAAAAGTAAAGTCTGACACTGTTTCCACTCTTTCCCCATCTATTTCCCATAAAGTGATGGGACCAGATGCCATGATCTTTGTTTTCTAAATGTTGAGCTTTAAGCCAACTTTTTCACTCTCCACTTTCACTTTCATCAAGACGCTTTTGAGTTCCTCTTCACTTTCTGCCATAAGGGTGGTGTCATCTGCATATCTGAGGTTATTGATATTTCTCCCGGCAATCTTGATTCCAGCTTGTGTTTCTTCCAGTCCAGCGTTTCTCATGATGTATTCTGCATATAAGTTAAATAAACAGGGTGACAATATACAGCCTTGACATACTCCTTTTCCTATTTGGAACCAGTCTGTTGTTCCATGTCCAGTTCTACCTGTTGCTTCCTGACCTGCATACACATTTCTCAAGAGGCAGATCAGGTGGTCTGGTATTCCCATCTCTTGAAGAATTTTCCACAGTTTATTGTGATCCACACAGTCAAAGGCTTTGGCATAGTCAATAAAGCAGAAATAGATGTTTTTCTGGAACTCTCTTGCTTTTTCCATGATCCAGCAGATGTTGGCAAGTTGATCTCTGGTTCCTCTGCCTTTTCTAAAACCAGCTTGAACATCAGGAAGTTCACGGTTCACATATTGCTGAAGCCTGGCTTGGAGAATTTTGAGCATTACTTTACTAGCATGTGAGATGCGTGCAATTGTGTGGTAGTTTGAGCATTCTTTGGCATTGCCTTTCTTTGGGATTGGAATGAAAACTGACCTTTGCCAGTCCTGTGGCCACTGCTGAGTTTTCCAAATTTGCTGGCATATTGAGTGCAGCACTTTCACAGCATCATCTTTCAGGATTTGGAATAGCTCAACTGGAATTCCATCACCTCCACTAGCTTTGTTTGTAGTGATGCTTTCTAAGGCCCACTTGACTTCACATTCCAGGATGTCTGGCTCTAGGTCAGTGATCACACCATCGTGATTATCTGGGTCATGAAGATCTTTTTTGTATGGTTTTTCTGTGTATTCTTGCCATCTCTTCTTAACATCTTCTGCTTCTGTTAGGTCCATACCATTTCTCTCCTTTATCGAGCCCATTTTTGCATGAAATGTTCCCTTGGTATCTGATTTTCTTGAAGAGATCCCTAGTCTTTCCCATTCTGTTGTTTTCCTCGATTTCTTTGCATTGATTACTGAAGAAGGCTTTCTTATCTCTTCTTGCTACTCTTTGGAACTCTGCATTCAGATGTTTATATCTTTCCTTTTCTCCTTTGCTTTTCACTTCTCTTCTTTTCACAGCTATATGTAAGGCCTCCCCAGAAAGCCATTTTGCTTTTTTGCATTTCTTTTCCACGGGGATGGTCTTGATCCCTGTCTCCTGTACAATGTCACGAACCTCATTCCATAGCTCATCAGGCACTCTATCCATCAGATCTAGTCCCTTAAATCTATTTCTCACTTCCACTGTATAATCATAAGGGATTTGATTTAGGTCATACCTGAATGGTCTAGTGGTTTTCCCTACTTTCTTCAGTTTAAGTCTGTATTTGGCAATAAGGAGTTCATGGTCTGAGCCACAGTCAGCTCCTGGTCTTGTTTTTGCTGACTGTATAGAGCTTCTCTGTCTTTGGCTGCAAAGAATATAATCAATCTGATTTCGGTGTTGACCTTATGGTGATGTCCATGTATAGAGTCTTCTCTTGTGTTTTCGGAAGAGGGTGCTTGTTATGACCAGTGCATTTTCTTGGCAAAACTCTATTAGTCTTTGCCCTACTTCATTCTGTATTCCAAGGCCAAATTTGCCTGTCACTCCAGGTGTTTCTTGACTTCCTACTTTTGCATTCCAGTCCCCTATAATGAAAAGGACATCTTTCTTGGGTGTTAGTTCTAAAAGGTCTTGTAGGTCTTCATAGACCTGTTCAACTTCAGCTTCTTCAGCGTTACTGGTTGGGGCATTGACTTGGATTACTGTGATATTGAATGGTTTGCCTTGGAAACGAACAGAGATTATTCTGTCGTTTTTGAGATTGCATTCAAGTACTGCATTTCGGACTCTTTTGTTGACCCTGATGACTACTCCATTTCTTCTGAGGGATTCCTGCCCGCAGTAATAGATATAGTGGTCATCTGAGTTAAATTCACCCATTCCAGTCCATTTTAGTTTGCTGATTCCTAGAATGTCGACATTCACTCTTGCCATCTCTTGTTTGACCACTTCCAATTTGCCTTGATTCATAGACCTGACATTCCAGGTTCCTATGCAATATTGCTCTTTACAGCATCGGACCTTGCTTCTATCACCAGTCACATCCACAGCTGGGTATTGTTTTTGCTTTGGCTCCATCCCTTCATTCTTTCTGGAGTAATTTCTCCACTGATCTCCAGTAGCATATTGGGCACCTACTGACCTGGGGAGTTTCTCTTTCAGTATCCTATCATTTTGCCTTTTCATACTGTTCATGGGGTTCTCAAGGCAAGAATACTGAGGTGGTTTGGCATTCCCTTCCCCAGTGGACCACATTCTGTCAGATCTAAAGCGCAGGCGGCTGCGACGGGCGCGCTAAGAGCAGCTGAGAGGAGCTACCCCACGTCCGAGGTCTAGGGGGAGTGGCGGGGTTGGGGGGGAGCCGAGAGGAGATACCCAGCGTCCGAGGTCACGGGGGGGTGGGGGGGGTGGGGGTGGTGGCGGCCGAGAGGAGATACCCAGTGTCCGAAGTTAGGGGCAGCGACTAGAGGAGTTACCCTGCGTCCAAGGTCAGGGGCAGTGGCCAGGAGGACCAACCCCACACCGTGGCTGCGCGGGCACAGGAGGGCCTAGAGGAGCTATCCCACGTTGAAGGTCAGGAAGGGCGGCCGTGAGGAGATACCCCTCGTCCAAGGTAAGGAGCATTGGCTGCGCTTTGCTGGAGCAGCCGTGAAGAGATACCCCACGCCCAAGGTAAGAGAAACCCAAGTAAGATGGTAGGTGTTGCAAGAGGGCATCAGAGGGCAGACACACTGAAACCATACTCACAGAAAACTAGTCAATCTAATCACACTAGGACCACAGCCTTGTCTAACGTGGGTTTAATATTGTCTAATATACTTTTCATTATGGTTAGTGCTTTTTTGTGTCATGTTTAAGAATTCTTTCTCTGTTTCACTAATGATTCTTATATTATTTCTCAGAAATATTATTTTCTGCATTTCCCCTTTAGATCTTCAGTTTATCTGGAATTAATAGTATTAATACATATTTTAAGACATGAGATCAAATCTTTGGTTTTTTCCCCATACAGTTGTCCAAATAGCTCATTTACTGAAAGACTATCTATTCTCCCTACACAGCAGGGCGGCCTCTAGGGATGGGTCAGTTTTGAGTCTCTGCAAGGTTTGTCAATCACAGGCTAACACCTCCCTTTTTTAATAACTGTAGCCTTTTACCTATGAGTTTAAATAACTGGGCTTCCTTCATAGCTCAGTTGGTAAAGAGTCCACCTGCAATGCAGGAGACCCCTGTTCAAGTCCTGGGTCAGGAAGATCCCTGTGAAAAGAGATAGGCTACCCACTCCAGTATTCTTGGGCTTCCTTTGTGGCTCAGCTGGTAAAGAATCCACCTGCAATGCAGGAGACATGAGTTTGATCCCTGGGTTTGGAAGATCCCCTGGAGAAGGGAAAGGCTACCCACTCCAGTATTCTGGCCTGGAGAATTCCATAGACTGTATAGTCCATGGGGTCACAAAGAGTCAGACACGACTGAGTGACTTTCACTTTCTTTTCACTTTCACTAAATAACTGGTAGAATGAATACTCCTTCTTCTTGCTCCTTAGTATTGCCTTGCTATTATGAGTACTTTTCATGACCATATACATTTTAGAATTGGTTTCCCAGTTTCCACACAATACCAAAAAATGCTCAAATTTTGAGTGAAATTGCATTAAACATAGAAATCAGTTTGGAAAAATGACCCTATCCAGACAGATAATATAATGTTTTATTTCTGTCATTTTAATTTTCTCTCAACTTCTATGTAATTTTTTTTTTTTTTTGCTATGGTAAAATATAGCTTTAGAATTTTATTGTTATTTGTTTCTGGTATATAGAAATACAATTGATTTTTTAATAGTGACACTGCTCTAGCAATGCAACTAAACACATTTTAGTCCTTCTAACTCATCTCTGAGCTTCACAGAGATTTTTAAATAAATTGACTAATGTAATAACAGTTTTATTTCTTTCTTTTCAAGCCATGCATCTTATGTTTTCCTGCTTTTTTGCACTATCTAAGCTCATTCTACATCTAAAAGGAAAAATTTATCGTATTTTATTATGTATATTTGCTGTAAACTTCATTGACAACTTTTATCAGTTTAAAAGATAACTTTTATTACTTTTAAATAAGCACCTTTCGATTTCTAGTTTATAAAGCAGCTTTGTTTTTAATCATACATGAATGTCAAACCATGTCAGATGCATTTTCTAAATTGACAAAGAGGACCATATGTTAATTTTTCTTTATTCTGTTAATGTAATGAAGATCACTTAGTTAACTTTCAGGTGTTAACCTAGTTTATTCCTGAGATATTTTCAATTATGTTGAGATAGATTATAATTTTCATATAATGCTAGATTCAATTTGCTAATTTTTCATGAAAATTTTTGCATTTCATATATATATATATATTGCTTTTGGTAATAGCTTTAATATTCTTGGGCTTCCCTGGTGGCTCAGAGGGTAAAGCATCTGCCTGCAATGCAGGAGACCTGGGTTCGATTCCTGGGTCAGGAAGATCCCCTGGAGAAGGAAATGGCAACCCACTCCAGTACCCTTGCCTGGAAAATCCCATGGACAGAGAAGCCTAGTAGTCTACAGTCCATGGGGTCGCAGCAGAGTCGGACACGACTGAGCGCCTTCACTTTCTTTAATGTTCTTAATAAGTATTAACAATACTTCATGCCTTAAGTGTTTCTGTTACTTTCATCTCTAAGAGTTTGTGTAAAATTGGCTTCCTTCTTCCTCAAACACTCTTTAGAATATCCCATCGAATCCACCAGAATCTGTAGTTTTCTACAGTCAGACTCTTATTTACAGATTCAATTTCTGTATTGGATAAAAGAATATTAACATTTTCTATTCTTAGTTAATGGAACCCCACTCCAGTACTCTTGCCTGGGAAATCCCATGGACGGAGGAGCCTAGTAGGCTATAGTCCATGGGCGGCTAAGAGTCGGACACGACTGAGCAACTTCACTTTCACTTTTCACTTGCATGCATTGGAGAAGGAAATGGCAACCCACTCGGGTGTTCTTGCCTGGAGAATCCCAGGGATGGTGGAGCCTGATGGGCTTCCATCTAAGGGGTCACACAGAGTTGGACAGGACTGACACGACTTAGCAGCAGCATTCTTAGTTTAGTTTTGATAAATTGTGTCTTTCTAGATCATCTATATTTGAAAATTTATTGACAAAACATTTTTATAAAGTTTTCTTGTGCTGTGCTGCGCTTAGTCATGTCTGACTCTTTGTGACTCCTTTACTGTAGCCTGCCGGGCTCCTCTATCCATGGGGATTCTCCAGACAAAAATACTGGAGTGGGTTCCCATGCCCTCTTCCAGGGGATCTTCCCAACCCAAGGATCCAACCAGGGTCTCCTGCATTACAGGAGGGTTTTCCAATTGAGCTACCAGGGAAAGTTCTCTTATGAAGTGTTAAATGTCTGTAACATAATATGATGCTAAGAATAATATGTACACATATTAATTACTTTTACAATCTTGATATTATTATTTGTGCCTTCTCACTTTTTTCTATATTAATTTTGTAAGAAATATACAAGTTTTTCCAAAGAAAAGTAACTTGGTTTCCTTAACTCTCTTTATTTAAAAATAAAATATTTTGCTATTTTATGAATTTCTCCTATTAATTCGTATTATTTTTCTTCTACTTTTTCTGGGGTTTATTTATGGTTCCTTTTAAAAAACATCCTTTCTACAATATACATTTAAAGCTATCAACTTCTCAGGACTTCTTTGACGGTCCAGTGGTTAAGACTGTACACTCCTAATACAGGGACCACACATTTGATCCCTGATTGGTGAACTAAGATCCTACATGCTGCACTGTATGGCCAAAAAGACAAGAAACAAACAAACAAACAAAAAAGATAAAGCTGTCAACTTCTCTCAGAGTACAAGAGAGGGCATGCAGGACAGCCTCCTTCAGTAAGAAGCAAGAATGAGAAGTATAGAGTGAAAGAGGGAAAATTAAATACCTTCGATTGCCTTTTTTTCCTTGGAATGGTACATTTCCCAATTATCTTCTTTGGTTATTTTTTAGTGCTTTTAAATAGATTATAATTATCATTTGTCTGCTGCTGCTGTTGCTGCTAAGTTGCTTCAGTCGTGTCTGACTCTGTGCGACCCCATAGACAGCAGCCCATCAGGCACCCCGTCCCTGGGATTCTCCAGGCAAGAACACTGGAGTGGGTTGCCATTTCCTTCTCCAATGCATGAAAGTGAAAAGTGAAAGTGAAGTCGCTCAATCGTGTCCGACTCTTAGCAACCCCATGGACTGCAGCCCACCAGGCTCCTCCGTCCATGAGGTTTGCCAGGCAAGAGCACTGGAGTGGGGTGCCTATTTTCATTTCTCTTTTTCAGTAGAAGGCTTGGTATAAATAATACTTCACCATTACTGAAACCCTGATACTTATTTTTATGTATGATGTAATCTATATTTCCCCCAAATAGCTAATGAATTGTGTTAATGCCATTTTTTAATATAAACTGTCATTTTTTACAAAAATAAATGAATGCCAATTTTGCCAAATCAGAAATATCAGATTTTGAAATATCTGAATCTCATTCTGGTTTCTCTATGCTGTTTGACTACTTTTATATGTCCATTTCTGTAACAGTATTTTTTAATTACATTTTATGATCAATTTGATTCTATTAATTTTTCCTTTTTTAAAATAGTTTTCTATATGATTTCTTGGACTACTATGGATATTATAGCTACAATACCTTGTAAGTTTGCAAGATTGTGAATCTTGACAATGTTTTTAGTCCATCATTGAACAAGGTATATTTATACATTATAACTCATTTTATGACATTTTTCAAGACACTTTTTAAAAATTTCATCTATAAGGATCTTATTCATTTTGACTTCTTAATAGATAATATAGTTGTTTTTATTAAAATGTTATTAGTTGAGTAAGTTTTGACTAGCTATTGATTTTATGAAGTTTTCTATATGGATGTTTACATAATCTACAAATGATAGTAGTTTTATTTCTTACCTTCTAATTTTTACATCTCTCTTTTTGTCTTAGCCAGGGCTTCTGATCATGTTAAATAATAATAATGATACTGAACATCCTTGTCTTAATAGACCTTTTGAATTTATTAAGCTTATTCATTAAGTATAATAGTTGTAGATATTTGTGTATATGGCTTTCACTAAGTTAAGGAAGTTTTTATTTCTAATTGTATAAGAATTTCAAATAATAAATGCAAAGTATTTTCATTGCTTTCCCTAATTCTATTGAAGGAGTTTTGCTTTCCTTTTGACCCATGAAAATAATAAATAACATTAAAAATTATCTAGTATTGAATCATCCTTTTATTTCTCAACTATCCCTACTTAAGAAATTCTTTTTTTTTTTTTTACTTAAGAAATTCTTGGTGATTTTCATTTAAGTAATCCATACTCTATTTATACTTATTTTCAGGAACTCTACTATTAAGATATTGACACAATTTTTTAGCACTTACAATTTTAAATTCTTTATTAATTGTGATGTTTTCTGGAAAAGTTATGCAATCTGAAATTCTAGCCCAGTAATTAATTATTTGACTATTCATCTTCTCTGATAAACTATTTAAGCAATTTTATTTTTCATTCTATTTCCACTTGGATATTTTACATAACTGTTTGCTACTACTTTGTGTTATCAGTATCTTATATCTATGAAAATTATATTTGTTTTAATCCCTTGATTTATTTTTCCTTAATGATCTTCATTCTGCTACAGCATTTCATCGATTATCAATCATTAGTTCCAGTTCCCTGCCCTAGCCCTGGTACTCACAGGGCTTACTGCTGTGATTTTCTGTACTGACCTTTCTGCCTCTGCAGTTTGGGGCACCAGTGTTTACCTTGTGACCTCACTTCTCTCGTAGGTCTAAATAAGTTGTTGATTTTCCGGTTTGTTCGGCTTTTTATTTATTGTTAGAATGGAGTAGTAACTCGCAAGCATCTTAAACGTGGTGTGGGAAATCTTTCCCTCATATTATTGAAACAATTTTATTTAAACTTTTTAAATGTTAAGTTTTATTTAAACTTGAAATTGTAGTTTTTGCCACTGGTTCCACTTTGTGAATCATTGCATACTTGTTCCTAATGCACATAACCTTCACATCATCTAGGTTCACTGGAATTTCCTCACACACTTAAATTTTATTTGCATAATGTAATACAGTTTTTCTCATTCATTCTAATCTATTCCAAAATGAATTTGTATAATCTCTAAATTGTGACCACTATAATCTTATTCCAAATAATTTTAAAAATCCATATTTCTCATAAAATCCTAAACATATAACTATGAAGTCATTTACTCAGGGGTACTCACTAAATCTGGGCTTCCTTGGTAGCTCAGCTGATAAAGAATCTTCCTGCAATGCAGGAGACCCTAGTTTGATTCCTGGGCTGGGAAGATCCCCTGGAGAAGAGATAGGCTACCCACTCCAGTATTCATGGGCTTCCCTGGTGGCTCAGACAGTAGAGAATCCACCAGCATACAGGAGACCTGGGTTTGATCCCAGGGGTGGGAAGGTCCCCTGGAGGATGGCATGGTAACCCACTACAGTATTCTTGCCTAGAGAATCCCCACAGACAGAAGAGCCTGGCAGGTTACAATCCATGGGGCTGCAAAGAGTCGGACATGACTGAGCATAGCACAGTACTCACTAAATCCACTTTCAATTTCCTTACTACCTTCTTTAACAGATTCTATGAGGTAAAATCTATTATAATCATCCCAAACTGCATTGAGGGGTGCCATTTAAAGCTAATCTATCTTCTTCAAATAGATCATTGCTTTTAAAAACTACTTAGAGCATGATATAATAGATTATTTGAGAGGCTTTGTTAAGAACTCAAGTATACAGTGATTCACTTATGAGGGAAAACTTCATAGAACAAGAACAAAACATCACACCTGCCTTATATGCAGGCATTTGTGTCTTTACTGCTCAGATTTGCATCCCATATCTCTGCAATAATTTAGGCATTTAGGTTACAACTTCTCTCTTAAGTGCAGCTTTTGTATGTCTCATAGGTAAGTTTTATTTTCAGTTTCTCTTTGACTCAGTGGTTACTCATGAGTGTATCTTAAGTATATCTAAGATTTCACTTTTTTGATGATTTCTAGTTTTATTAGATTATCACTAGAAAATATGCAAGTGTTTTTTGTGTGTATGTACCAACCAACAAAAAGAATTGTTAAGTCCCTGCCTTTCTAACAGCTATGTTGAAGACTTTTCCATTCTCCAAGTTCTCCCTGCAGGCTAATTGCATTTCTCTCCCCACTGCTGAGGCTAAAACAACTCAGGCCAGTAACAAAGTGACCATCCAATTCTAATAGCACCAGTGCAACTCAACAATGCCACAAAGAACAATTCCAAGGGTAGCCCTTCTGCAAAAGAATCAAAAGAATCCTGCCACTTTAAGTATTCAAATACAATTTTTGCTCAGTTTCTGAGAAAAAGGTCTTCTCTGCCAAGAGTTTCTTGGCTTTCGCCTAATACCAAAAATAAATAAATAAATAAATATTCATTTTGATATTTGGCAAAACTAATACAATTATGTAAAGTTTAAAAATAAAATAAAATTAAAAAATAAATAAATAAAAGTTCTGGGACTCTCTTCTTTCTCATGAATCTCAAAAAACTCCCAGCTGTGTGTATGTGTGTGAGTGCCTTCTAGGTGAGTACAGCATGCCTCTCAGTATTTTGTAACTTCCCTGAGACAGAGGGCAAGACCATGGCACCCTGGAGTGTGGCCAAGATGCCAGCATCCTGGAGTTTCTCCAGCTGACAGCTCAGTGAGTCTGAATCAGCTCTTTCAATCCCATGCTCAAAGAGCTGAAATGATCACATTGCTTCTGTACTGTTCTAAAAGGATGTCACAAGTATGTTTTGTGAGCCATTAATAGATAATAAGTCAAATACAAAAAAATTCTCTGAATAAATGTGTTTGGAAAATGCTTATTTAAAACAAGCAAAATTATTTGCTTACAAAATTTTTAAGAATAATATTTTACTGTATTGGATATATATATATATGTAATTTACTAGCTAATCCACTAATGAAAGATTTTTAGATTGCTTTAGCAACCTAAATGTGGAGGAAAGCAACCTAGACACCCTCCCAAAATCTTTCCCCAACAGCTACATAACAAATTTCATTAAAGTTATACCATTAATTCTAAGCCTTATTCCTTTCTACCAGAGTCAGACCAGCAAGAATTTGGCATTGTAAGATGACAGACAATGATGAAGAAAAGTTCTTTGTCAGAATATCGTTTCCAAATTCAGTGATCTGGAAAACTTAGTTCACAAATTATGTTGTTTATCATTTTATGATTCATTATAATTATTAAATAACAAATATTTTATTTTGGTATAAAATAAATATTATGCTTTAAAAAAGAACATTTGATGAAGAACATTATGGCTGTTATAACCTTAATTCAACCTTCATAATGAACTTATCCCCGTTTCCTTCTCCAGGGGATCTTCCTGACCCAGAGGCTGAACCCAAGTCTCCTGCATTGCAGGCAGACACTTTAACCTTTGAGCTACCAGGGAAGCCCAATGAACTTATAGCAAACCTGAATTTGCCTACACTTAATCTTCAGAATCTAATGTAATGTTCTAAAATTTGATGAACTGAATAATTACTAATAACAACTTGGGGTTTATAGTTCTCTGTACAATGTGGGTTTATTGCAAACAATGAAAACTGATTCCAAAGAAAATCTAATAAAATATTAGTATTTTTAAAAGTAGTCACAGTTCTTTAAAAAAAATAGACAAATGGAAGTAATCTTTAATAATTATTTAATTATTTACTAATCTGTGATTAATATAGAAGAACTAATATGCAGAGTACATCATGAGAAATGCTGGGCTGGAGGAAGCATAAGCTGGAATCAAGATCGCCAGGAGAAATATCAATAACCTCACATATGCAGATGACACCACCCTTATGGCAGAAAGTGAAGAGGAACTAAAAAGCCTTTTGATGAAAGTGAAAGAGGAGAGTGAAAAAGTTGGCTTAAAGCTCACCATTCAGAAAACTAAGATCATGGCATCCGGTCCCATCACTTCATGGCAAATAGATGGGGAAACAGTGGAAACAGTGTCAGACTTTATTTTTCTGGGCTCCAAAATCACTGCAGATGGTGACTGCAGCCATATTAAAAGACACTTATTCCTTGGAAGGAAAGTTATGACCAACCTAGATAGCATATTCAAAAGCAGAGACATTACTTTGTCAACAAAGTCTGTCTAGTCAAGGCTATGTTTCTTCCAGTGGTCATGTATGGATGTGAGAGTCAGACTATAAAGAAAGCTGACTGATGCTTTTGAACTGTGGTGTTGGAGAAGACTCTTGAGAGTCCCTTGGACTGCAAGGAGATCCAACCAGTCCATCCTAAAGGAGATCAGTCCTCAGTGTTCATTGGAAGGACTGATGTTGAAGCTGACACTCCAGTACTTTGGCCACTTGATGCAAAGAGCTGACTCATTTGAAAAGACCCTGATGCTGGGAAAGATTGCGGGCAGGAGGAGAAGGGCACTACAGAGGATGAGATGGTTGGATGGCATCACTGACCCAATGGAGGTGGGTTTGTGTGGTTCCAGGAGTTGGTGATGGACAGAGAAGCCTAGCATGCTGCGGTTCATGGGGTAGCAAACAGTCAAACCTGACTGAGTGACTGAACTGAATTGAATCTCCTCATAGAATATTAGTTTCTCTTATAATTTACCATGACCTGAGTTATACTGGAGAACTACTATTTTTGGTACTAATTCTGAGAGACTCAAATGCACTTATGATACAGCTAATCTTGTCCAGTTTTTTTATTAGCTAAAAAGGAGTCAGAGCAGTACTTAAATTTTTGGACTAACTTATTCTTTCTGATCATGACAAGTTCCCTGCTACTAACATTTGTACATCAAACACATTGATATTATCTAAAAGGGGCCCAGTTTTCTCAGGAAAGCCATACTTACTTTTCTACCTGTTTTATTTCCCTAGGAATATATATATATTCCTTAGGAAGTAATCTACTTTTTCCAGGATCATTTAAAAACACTTTTTGATGTCATATTATCCTTAGTTATATCTTCTCACAGTTTCACACTTCTCAAGGCTGCTTGTAGAGCTTGAAGATTGATTTAGGCTAAAAATTCATATAAAGAATGCCCTTGTGAGAATATATTTTTGTTAATCTGGACTCAATTCATGTTTCTTCTCTTCAGATTTATAACTTCACCCTCATAAGATAACCAGAGATGATTTTACAGGAAAAAAAAAAAAATGTAATCCTTTGTACTCATATTCTTAAAAAAAAAAAAAAAAAACTACGTTTATAAGAGGAAACATATTTTAGAGGCTCTTTGAAAACTGCTATTTTTATTAACATGGATTTTTCTTTGGAGATTGAATCGTTATTTGAAAAATGTAATTATGTCCAAAGAAACACTTTTAGTAAAGTATGGATATAATCTATCATTAATAGACTAATTTGTCTTCTTTTGAGTTTTAAAAACATCACCTCACTATCATCAAAAGGAACACAAATAACAGATGTTGTCAAGGATGTAGAGAAAAGGGAATCCTCATACACTGTTAATAAGAATGGAAATTGCTGCAGCCATCGTGGAAAAGAATATGGGGCTTTCTTGAAAAACTAAAAATAAAACTACTCTGTGGCCAAGAAATTCCATTTCTGGGTATATATCCAAAAAAAGCAAAAACACTAATTTGAAAAGATATATGTACCCCAGTGTTCATAGCAGCAGTATTTACAATTGCCAAGACAGGAAGCAACATATGTGGCCATCGATAGAGGAATGGATAAAGAAGATATGGTATATATATATAATGGAATACTATTCAGCAATAAAAAGAATGAAATTTTGCCATTTGCAGCAACATCGAGGGATTTAGAGGGTATAATACTAAGTGAAGTAAGTCAGACAGAGAAAGACAAATACTGTATGACATCACTCACAAGTGGAATCTAAGAAGTATTAATATAACAAACTAGTGACTGTAGTAAAAAAAACCAGTATCATATATATAGAGAGAGAAGGAACTAATGGTTACCAGTGGGAGGAGGGACAGGGGAAGGGATAGTATAGTGGTAGGGGAGTAAGAGGTACAAGCTATTATATATAAAATAAGTTATAAGGATATTTTGTACAACACAAGGATATAACCAATATTTTATAACTATAAATGGAGTATAACCCTGAAAAATTGTGGGTCACTATACTGTACATCTGTGACATATAATATGGTACATCAATAACTATATTTCCATAAAATTATAATTCAATAAAAGATTTAAAAATTGCCTAAATTAATGAAAGCCTGCTGAAAAAAAATTTAGAGATGCTTGGTAACTCCATTCTATTTCATCATTATAACTAAATTGTGTTCTGTTACAAATATCAGCTATAGCGTTTAGTGTATTATTTTTTCCTTTAGGTAATGTTCTAAGAAAAGTAAGTTTCTAGAGAAAAATGTTAAATGTGATAGTAAATATAAAGAGCTATTTTCTAAGGTCAGAGATTTATTACTGTACAAAAGGGTGACATAAATAAAATTAGGCAGGAATGACACTCACATATCTTTTACTTAATCTTTTGAAGGTGGGAAGGAAGGGATCCTGCTTGTTGTCTCAGAACCTTGGACAGAGTATCAACTTCTGCCTCAACCTGGGTAGGGAAAATGCTCTAAACAAATTAGGACTGGGGAGGCCTATTGGGTATTTCACAAAGGAGGCAACTGACACAGAGAGGACAAGGTACTTGCTCAGTTTCCAAAGAGACCAAGTGAGGAAGTGGTACATATCTGCTGATTAACATTCAGTCCGTGGGTCATGTTGCAATTCTAATAACAAAACCACTGTTACATTCAAGTAATCCCCAAAATTATCTTTGACTATAAGTCAAGGAAGGCCATTGTCCAATTTTTTCATTAGTATGATATGAATATAATCAATCTGATTCTGGTGTTTACCATCTGGTGGTGTCCACCTGTAGAGTCTTCTCTTGTGTTTTTGGAAGAGGGTGTTTGCTATGACCAGTGCGTTCTCTTGGCAAAACTCTATTAGTCTTTGCCCTGCTTCATTCCGTATTCCAAGGCCAAATTTGCCTGTTACCCCAGGTGTTGCTTGACTTCCTACTTTTGCATTCCAGTCCCCTATAATGAAAAGGAAATCTTTTTGGGGTGTTAGTTCTAAAAGGTCTTGTAGGTCTTCATAGAACTGTTCAACTTCAGCTTCTTCAGCGTTACTGGTTGAGGCATAGACTTGGATTACTGTAATATTGAATGGTTTGCCTTGGAAACGAACAGAGATCATTCTGTCGTTTTTGAGATTGCATCCAAGTACTGCATTTCAGACTCTTCTGTTGACCATGATGGCTACTCCATTTTTTCTAAGGGATTTTTGCCCACAGTAGTAGATATAATGGTCATCTGAGTTAAATTCACCCATTTCAGTCCATTTTAGTTTGCTGATTCCTAGAATGTCGACGTTTACTCTTGCCATCTCTTGTTTGACCACTTCCAATTTGCCTTGATTCATGGACCTGACATTCCAGGTTCCTATGCAATATTGCTCTTTACATCATCGGACCTTGCTTCTATCACCAGTCACATCCACACTGGGTATTGTTGTTGCTTTGGCTCCATCCCTTCATTCTTTCTGGGGTTATTTCTCCACTGATCTCCAGTAGCTTATTGGGCACCTACCCACCTGGGGAGTTCTGCTTCCAGTATCCTATCATTATGCCTTTTCATACTGTTCATGGGGTTCTTATAGCAAGAATACTGAAATGGTTTGTCATTCTCTTCTCCAGTGGACGACATTCTGTCAGACCTCTCCACCATGACCAGATGGTCAACACCGAAATCAGATTGATTATATTCTTTGCAGCCAAAGACAGAGAAGCTCTATACAGTCAGCAAAAACAAGACTGGGAGCTGACTGTGGCTCAGATCATGAACTGTTTATTGCAAGTTCAGACTTAAATTGAAGAAAGTAGGGAAAACCACTAGACCATTCAGGTATGACATAAATCAAATCCCTTATGACTATACAGTGTTAGTGAGAAATAGATTTAAGGGACTAGGTCTGATAGACAGAGTGCCTGATGAACTATGGAATAAGGTTCGTGACATTGTACAGGAGACAGGGATCAAGACCATCCCCATGGAAAAGAAATGCAAAAAAGCAAAATGGCTTTCTGGGGAGGCTTTACAAATAGCTGTGAAAAGAAGAGAAGAGAAAAGCAAAGGAGAAAAGGAAAGATATAAGAATCTGAATGCAGAGTTCCAAAGAATATCAAGGAGAGATAAGAAAGCCTTCCTCAGGGATCAATGCAAAGAAATCGAGGAAAACAACAGAATGGGAAAGACTAGGGATCTCTTCAAGAAAATTAGAGATACCAAGGGAATATTTCTTACAAAGATGGGCTAAATAAAGGACAGAAATGGTAAGGACCTAATATAATCAGAAGATATTAAGAAGAGGTGGCAAGAATACACAGAAGAACAGTACAAAAAAGAGCTTCACGACCCAGATAATCACAATGATGTGATCACTCACCTAGAGCCAGACCTCCTGGAATGTGAAGTCAAGTGGGCCTTAGAAAACATCACTACGAACAAAGCTAGTGGAGGTGATGGAATTCTGGATGAGCTATTTTAAATCCTGGAAGATGATGCTGTAAAAGTGCTGCACTCAATATGCCAGCCAATTTGGAAAACTCAGCAGTGGCCACAGGACTGGAAAAGGTCAGTTTTCATTCCAATCCCAAAGAAAGGCAATGCCAAAGAATGCTCAAACTACCACACAATTGCACTCATCTCACACACTAGTAAAGTAATGCTCAAAATTCTCCAAGCCAGGCTTCAGCAATATGTGAACCGTGAACTTCCAGATGTTCAAGCTGGTTTTAGAAAAGGCAGAGGAACCAGAGATCAAATTGTCAACATTTGCTGGATCATCAAAAAAGCAAGATCAGATCAGATCAGTCGCTCAGTCGTGTCCTTCTCTTTGCCACCCCATGAATCGCAGCACGCCAGCACATCTATTTCTGTTTTATTGACTATGTCAAATCCTTTGACTGTGTGGATCACAATAAAGTATGGGAAATCCTGAAAGAGATGGGAATACCAGATCACCTGACCTGCCTCTTGAGAAACCTGTATGCAGGTTAGGAAGCAACAGTTAAAACTGGATGTGAAACAACAGACTGGTTCCAAATAGGAAAAGGAGTACGTCAAGGCTGTATATTGTCACCCTGCTTATTTAATATATATGCAGTGTACATCATGAGAAACGCTGGGCTGCAAGAAGCACAAACTGGAATCAAGATTGCTGGGAGAAATATCAATAACCTCAGATATGCAGATGACACCACCCTTATGGCAGAAAGTGAAGAGGAACTAAAAAGCCTCTTGATGAAAGTGAAAGAGGAGAGTAAAATGGTTGGCTTAAAGCTCAACATTCAGCAAACTAAGATCATGGCATCTGGTCCCACCACTTTATGGGAAATAAGTGAGGAAACAGTGGAAACAGTGTCCAACTTTTCTTTTTTGGGCTGCAAAATCACTGCAGATGGTGACTGCAGCCATGAAATTAAAAGACACTTACTCCTTGGAAGGAAAGTTATGACCAACATAGATAGCATATTCAAAAGCAGAGACATTACTTTGCCAACAAAAGTCCGTCTAGTCAAGACTATGGTTTTTCCAGTGGTCATGTATGGATGTGAGAGTTGGACTGTGAAGAAAACTGAGCACCGAAGAATTGATGCTTTTGAAGTGTGGTGTTGGAGAAGACTCTTGAGAGTCCCTTGGACTGCAAGGAGATCCAACCAGTCCATTCTGAAGGAGATCAGCCCTGGGATTTCTTTGGAAATAATGATGCTAAAGCTGAAACTTCAGTACTTTGGCCACCTCATGCAAAGAGTTGACTCATTGGAAAAGACTCTGATGCTGGGAGGGATTAGGGGCAGGAGGAGAAGGGGACGACAGAGGATGAGATGGCTGGATGGCATCACCGACTGGATGGACATGAGTTTGGGTGAACTCCGGGAGTTGGTGATGGACAGCAAGGCCTGGCTTGCTGCCATTCATGGGGTCGCAATGAGTTAAAGATGACTGAGTGAGTGAACTGATGATATGAAAGCATATTTAACTCTGTAAGGCTCTGAAGGATGAGATCTTTAAAATTTAGTTTATGAAAATTAGTTTATGGTGTTCTCAAGTAATCTTCCACAGTCTGCTGTCAGCCCAGTCCATTGTAGGTGCCCCTCCCACATTCTTCCCTTTTCCTATCATGGTACTTTCCCTCTTTTGATTGCCTTATGTCTTGTCCATCCCATCCAGTGAACCCTAAGCTCTTTGAATGCAGACATCATACTCATGCAGCTCTATGCCCTAAAGTTATATTATTGCCTAGAATGAAAATGCTTATTTTCTAAGTGAAAGAGTGAATGACCGTTCACTGTCCCAATAACTATTCACCTATTACTACTGACTAGTTAGATGACCTGCTCATAGCTTGCTCTCAAGGTAATCAAGATGTTAGCTAATTTAGGTTACCATGCTTTACATTTTCAGGATATTTGAGTTTTTGCTGGGGACACATCAGAGATTATAGATACATCAATAAGAAATTCTGGCAATAGACTTTCAGTAATTATAATAGACAATTAAAGATGTATTTTTTTTTTAAACAGAGACTCTCCGTATCACATTAGGTAGGCAACCCACATCATAAAGCTAGCCCAGTGTCAGTGTTGTGTAGAGATGTCAGATATGTGTGTTTGCAGAGCGATCCAATGGATCTGATGAATGCTGAGGTACATGAAACCTTTCTGCTGCAATTGAACTTAACTAGATTAAACTTACTTTTGGCTTGCTTTGCAATGCCTCTGGTATGGAATGAAGTGAAACAGAGAAGTAGTACAGTGGCTAGTCGCAAACTGAGTAAGCATGTGTCTCATGGCTGTTGAGACATCCACTATTTTGTTATTTTGATTCTCACCTGGTAATGATTCCAAATGTATGACATTTGAAAAAAAAAAACATAAATCATTAGTTCCCAGTTAAAACAGCAATTCTAAACCAAGCAATGTGTTTGGCATTTTCCGAAATGCTTTATTGGAATGATCAAGGGGTTGAAAGGCTGGAGTTAGGTATAATGATAATTTTCTTTAAACGGGAGAAGGTCATGATGAAAGTTGCTTTTTATCAGTAATTAGAGTTCTGTAGCAGCAACATGTCCTAATTATGATATTTAGACCATTAGCAAATGAATAATGTTATTTAGATTCTGCTACGGAAAATTACCCCAGGCCATGTGGCATCTTACAAAGTGATTGAGTATAAAGCTATTTGTGGTCTACATCTCATGCACTTACCTAACCCGTCTCACATACACACTCCATCTGGGCTCATTTATTAAGGGCACTGTAGTGTTCAACACAGAACTTGAAAAGTGGCACCTCAGTGGGCTTGGAGACAGAGATGAACATCTCTGTATCTTATTAAATTTTGCATAACATGGTAAACACTATGAATGGTGATATAAAGTGAAACACTAGTATATAATGAACAATGAACATTTATTAATGACCATAGTCCCCTTTGAATCATTCTTTCAGAAACATGGGCAATGAAATCAGAAGGATCTAAAATCAGAAATTAGAAAAATGGATGTGAGAGTTGGACTGTGAAGAAGGCTGAGCTCCGAAGAATTGATGCTTTTGAACTGTGGTGTTGGAGAAGACTCTTGAGAGTCCCTTGGACTGCAAGGAGATCCAACCAGTCCATTCTGAAGGAGATCAGCCCTGGGATTTCTTTGGAAGGAATGATGCTAAAGCTGAAACTCCAATACTTTGGCCACCTCATGTGAAGAGTTGACTCATTGGAAAAGACTCTGATGCTGGGAGGGATTGGGGGCAAGAGGAGAAGAGGATGACAGAGGATGAGATGGCTGGATGGCATCACTGACTCGATGGACGTGAGTCTAAGTGAACTCCGGGAGTTGGTGATGGACAGGGAGGCCTGGTGTGCTGCGATTCATGGGGTGGCAAAGAGTCAGACACAACTGAGCGACTGATCTGATCTGATCTGATCTGAGTGATTATTTCAAAATAATTTGACCTAGCATATATTTTAGTAACTTATAAGACCATCCATTAATCATTTACATTCATGTTGTTGAGCAGCCTACCAGGCAGTAGAACAGGAAGATGCCTGCCCTATGGATCCCTATAGATGCTTCAGTCTAGATGAGTTTGAAATGTGTAACAAAAATTTTTACCCAGCAGACTATGAAGATTGATTCTTGCTACAGTTACCCAGACTATTTTTCACTTTTTGGGAGGAGAAAGAAATAATACTGATTTCATATTTCCTCAAACACATTAAACATTTAAGTAATTTCCTGGGTCTGACTTGAATTGTTAGTTCAACGAGGTTTGCCATTGGCTGACAATCTAGTGTTAGTTGACCCAAGGGTGGCTCAGTCAAATTTGTCACAGAACAACAGTACTTCATAGTCAATAACTCTTTTGTTTCAGGAAATTTTGCCAATTATTCAATCTAAGGTTTCATTTGCTTAATGACTTCCTCATTTTACCATCTAATGTGCTTCCTTATTCCTTCATCTTTTTACTATTTATCTCTTTTAGTTATTCTTTCATCCAGCTATGGTTAATTTAATCTTTCATCCTAAATAAATGCCTCTAACTCCTGAAGACACAAGGCCAAAGGCCAAATGACTTTAACTGCCAGTGTATGAAAACTTTCAAAGCTTGGTGAAGTGAGTGTCATTCAGTTCAGTTCAGTTCAGTCACTCAGTCGCGTCCGACTCTTTGCGAACCCATGAATTGCAGCACACCAGGCCTCCCTGTCCATCACCAACTCCTGGAGTTCACCCAAACTCATGTCCATCAAGTTGGTGATGCCATCCTACCATCTCATCCTCTGTCATCCCCTTCTCCTCCTACCCCCAATCCCTCCCAGCATCAGAGTCTTTTCCAATGAGTCAACTCTTCACATGAGGTGGCCAAAGTATTGGAGTTTCAGCTTTAGCATCAGTCCTTCCAAAGAATACCCAGGACTGATCTCCTTTAGAATGGACTGGTTGGATCTCCTTGCAGTCCAAGGGACTCTCAAGAGTCTTCTCCAACACCACAGTTCAAAAGCATCAATTCTTTGGCACTCAGCTTTCTTCACAGTCCAACTCTCACATCAATACATGACCACTGGAAAAACCATAGCCTTGACTAGATGGACCTTTGTTGGCAAAGTAATGTCTCTGCTTTTGAATATGCTATCTAGGTTGGTCATAACTTTCCTTCCAAGGAGTAAGCGTCTTTTAATTTCATGGCTGCAGCCACCATCTGTAGTGATTTTGGAGCCCAGAAAAATAAAGTCTGACACTGTTTCCCCATCTATTTCCCATGAAGTGATGGGACCAGATGCCATGATTTTAGTTTTGTGAATGTTGAGCTTTAAGCCAACTTTTTCACTCTCCTCTTTCACTTTCATCAAGAGGCTTTTTAGTTCCTCTTCACTTTCTGCTGTAAAAGTGTCGTTCCTGGGGCACATAAGTGGAGGGGGGATGTCTACACTGTCGGTCATAGTCAAGTGTCCGCTCTGAGCTGCAATCATTCAAAATGAAGTCCTTTTGTTGGAGGTGGTAGAACTTTTAAAGGTCTTCCTTTTCTTGTTTATTTATGTGTTTTGTCCCATTAATTGGATTGGCGGGATTGAAGGGTTTATAGGAACAAGTTCAATAAGCACAGAGGGGAGTTAACCAACCCCTCTGTGTGTGTAATGTGTGGCTATTTGGAGCCGTCAAACGGTGTTTTGTGGAAAATACTTAAATGCTTTTCTGCAAAATGTTTAAGAGAATCTGTGCATAATATAATAATACTTTAAAAGTTTTACCAAGCAGATGATTTCCTAATTTGCAGTATGACAAACCTATAAAGCAATGCAGAAATCATAGAGACTTTAAACATATCAATGTGTGCTCATTGCTCCTTTGTCAAATCTGTGATTTTCTTTTGGTTAAAATCAACACCAGATGCATAAGAGTACATGATGAATGTTAGTTAAATAGGATAATTTTTACTTATATTCATCACAATTTTCTTTTAATTATTTATTGGTTTTGTGTCCCATGAATTGTAACCTTATTTTGCCACTCTTCTTTCAAGTTTTAATTTTAAGGATCCTTTTCAATTCTTTCCAATATCTTCAGGTTTTGTTGTTAGGATTTACACTTTATACTCTTTCTGTACTTATTCAATTGTGTCTTTGTTTTTTGTTTTGAACATTTTTCTTTACTAATTTTTTTGCCAGTATTTGTTGTCTTTGCAAGGGAGCTTATACTGATTTTCATTTCAAATAGCTTAAAATTTTCCACAAAATTATTTCAGTTCTGTTTTAAAATGTATGTCTCATAAAATGATGTTTATAGTAATTAAAAGTTGAAAAAATGTATGGCATTAGGTTATTGTATTACTTTCCCTATAATGTATGTGCAGTAATTTTGAAAATCCTACTTAACCCTAAAACAATTTTTAAAGTCAATATTTTATTAGTTGAGAAATAACTTTCATTACACCAGTAATTCTCTTGTTTTATATTACATCTGGTACTTAGTACACATTCTATAAGTCAAAATTACTGTCTGTTATCTGGTATGCTTTAGGTCCTAGGAAATCATTTTACATAATAAGGGAGAACATTACATTTGGATAAAATGCCAGGGAAATAAGGTGTCTCTTCTCCCCCTTCGTGAGGGCCAGTAATATATCTTTTAGGTTAATAATCAGTTTCAGAGTATTCAGAGGAATTCATAACTCCCTTTGATACAGTCAAATATACATTTACTGTCAAATGCAAAAGAAAAAAAAAATCCTTTCAATCATTCTATTAGGTTAAACCACCTTATATATTTAAGGACTAGTATTCATGGAAAATACCATGTATAATGTTCTAAATATAGACTCAAACAAATGTTATTAATAAATATTTCTAAGCATCATAGATTGGACCAGTTTATTACTCATCTGATGTTTTCACATGTCTTAACAATTGATCTTGAACATCTTATATTCCATTTGGTAGTAGCAGTCATCAAAATAGCCAAAATTACTGTGCAGGCATGCCAGGTCCATTTGGCGGTAACATATAAACATGATCATCATTAGCAAATATGGGCCAGATGTTCATCCCCTAGGAATCCATGGAAATGATTACTTATGTTATGGTATAGAGTCATTCTTGACATGAAAAAAAAAACTTAATTTAACATAGAAGAAAGTACAAAATTTCAAATGATCCTACTGTACCTCTAGAGAAAAGAAACTATAAGTAGAGTTGATATTTTTGGATATTGGTGTCTATTAAGTTACTCAATGAAGTAATCTTTCCATCTATTCCTAACTGTGGTTCCCTAGTCTCCCTTGCTTAAAAGAACTACTACTTTTTTTTTTTTTTTTTTGTCCACCTGATTATTCTCTATCACATCCATTGACTTCCAGAAAAAATTTCATTAATAACCCTGTAAGATATGTTATCATATTTTGGGCTATTTTATTTTCTTCTTGAGATGAAGGCCAGAGAAATATGTGACTTTTAAAAATCCTGTTACTGGACTGACTGACTCTTTTATCTTATATTGAAGTAGAAATAAAACCTTAGTACTATAGATGGCAAAAGTGGCAAAAGTAAAAGAATACAGAAACTTCTTCTTCAGAGAGAAAGATTTTTAAACATGCTCAAGTATCAGACTATAGTGAAATAATATGTAATATAGTGAGGCATTTCATTGAGTTATGACTGTACTCCCATAGAATATTATTTTATTATTTTAAAATTTATTGTTAAGGGCATGCATTAAATAATTTTCCATAGAGCCTCATTTCATGTGTTAATCTTTAATCAGCATATTTGAAGAAAAGATTTTCAGTAATGTGGATGTGGACTGCTTATGCAAACCACAATAGAAAGAGTTTTAAGACTCACTTCAGGAGTTTATACTTTCAGAGTCAGGCCATGAAATGTTTATCACAACACAGTTGAGCTGTTCATCACAGTCTTAAAATGCATTCTTCCTTTAGAGTTCAAAAGGCATGTTTGAACCAGGTTGGATTGGCTAGGCATTATAAGTCTGTTTCTTTGCTTGAAAGCATTTTGAAATGAGGAGGTGAGAGTTGGACTATAAAGAAAGCTGAGCGCCAAAGAATTGATGCTTTTGAACTGTGGTGTTGGAGAAGACTCTTGAGAGTCCCTTGGACTGCAAGGAGATCCAACCAGTCCATCCTAAAGGAAATCAGTCCTGAATATTCATTGGAAGGACTGATGCTAAAGCTGAAACTCCAATACTTTGGCCACCTGGTGCAAAGAACAGACTCATTTGAAAAGACCCTGATGCTGGGAAAGATTGAAGGCAGGAGGAGAAGGGGACGACAGAGGATAAGATGGTAGGATGGCATCACTGACTCAATGGAAATGAGTTTGAGTAAACTACGGGAGTTGGTGATGGACTGGGAGGCCTGGTGTGCTGCAGTCCATGGGGCTGCAAAGAGTCAGGCATGACTCAGTGACTGAACTGAACTGAACTTAATATTATCTACAAAAGATGTAAGTCATGATGTCACAGTGGATATCAAAATTGGTATAGACACACCCCTCATATAATATCTAACTCTAGATCCCACAGCTAGTGAATCAAATGTTTTATTTTTCTTATGCATTTTCAGCTTAAAATTAAATAAAAAGTTCTCCAGGGATGGGATAATAATTGCCTTTCATATTCCAAATAATTCAGTGTTTAAGAGAATTTTCAAACTAAACATTTTCTAATTAAAATTGCTTTATAGCTATTTGTCATGTTTATTTTAATCAATCAACTATTTATTGATGCAAAGAGAATGTTTGCCAAATTCTCCCTGGGCTTGTTCTATTTATGTATATCAGAAACTCAACTTCTATTCAGTTGTAGCTAAGAATTAGCCACAAGTCTTAAGACCACTTCAGTTTAGTTGCTCAGTCATGTCCGACTCTTTGCAACCCCATGAACCGCAGCATGCCAGGCCTCCCTGTCCTTAAGTTCATCATAATGTATTTTGGAGAAGGTTAATTGAAAGTCTAAACATCAGCACTGACGAAAACAATTTTTTTCCTTTTAATCCTTATTAGGAAAATGGTATTAGATATACCTGGATTTCTCTTATAAATTTTTTTTTGTTAATGTGACGTTCTTAATAAATGAAAAAGTTCAGTCACTCCTTCCTTTAACTCTCAACTCTTGATGTCCCAAAGAAGTGTCATTTAACTTTGGACTAATTTCTCTGTCTGTGCTATGCTTTTTGACACTAGTTACTTACTATATTTTAATATGATTCTCAATTAACTTCATGTGTATAACTCCAACTAATATCCTCTTAAACATTTCTCTGAGCACCTTGTATTGGACATTTCTTTTACTATCTTCCTTCCTTTCTGCTTGTAGCATGTACTAATAGCAAACTAGAGGGCCCATAATATTATACAAAATTACTATTTCAATTGAGATGGGATTTTGACATCTTAATGGATTCTCATAAACAAGTGAGTTTTCATACACACACACACACATAAGATTTTTCTGAGTGAGATAATTAACTGATGATAAAAGAATAGCGTTTGACTTGGGGAAAAATTAGGATTCTGAAAACTGGAATGGGAATTTATTTGTGGAAAACAGTGGAATTGGGCCCTCCTCCTAGTAGGTAGGTCTTACTGGAGGGCACTGACTCCCCTGATGGAAGGATCATGCCAGTTTCTCATGATGCCTTACATTGTCCTCAGACCTATAACCAGAATTGGAGTCAGGAATATTTGCACAGGGAAACTACACACACAAAAAACTCTTGGCAGAGAAAGCTTATAAGATACTAACAATTTATATAATTTATATGGATATAGATGTGGAAAAAAATGTTCAAGAATGGAAAATTCTAGGCCTAAGAGGGAGGGGAATAATTTTAGAATGGGATCAATCAATCAGTATATGTTCAATTACCAAGCTGATCCTTGGTTCACTGTGCCAGCTTGAGGGGTTGAGTGGGGTTCTTTTTTTTTTTTTCCCAGTTTAGTTAACTTTATTCTTAACTCATTTTTTGGAATAATGTAGAGGAAATAATCTAAAGGCTCACAAACTAGCAAATGTTAAAGAGGGGTGAACACATTCAACTGCTCCCTAACCCTGCTCTCTAAAGGGCCCAGTATATGTTCCCTGGGCTTCCCTGGTAGCTCAGCTGGTAGAGAATCTGCCAGCAATGCAGGAGACCCTGGTGTGATTACTGGGTTGGGAAGTTCCCCTGGAGAAGGGATAGGCTACCCACTCCAGTATTCTTGATCTTCCTTCGTGGTTCAGATAGTAAAGAATCTTTCTGCAATGTGGGAGAGCTGGGTTTAATCCCTGGATTAGGAAGATCCCCTGGAGGAGGGCATGGCATCCCACTCCAGTATTCTTGCCTGGAGAATTCCATGGACAGAGGAGCCTGGTGGGTTACAGTCCCTGTGGTTGCAAAAAGTTGGACATGACTGAGTGTCTAAGCACAGCACAGCATACATTCACTACTCCAAGACTTTGAGAAATATACTAGAGAGTGGAGTCCCAACATCTCTGAAAGTTATTGCACAGGGTTGCACTCTGGAGAAAAGTCATGCTTGTGCAAGCAAGATACTTCAGTCATAGGGCTCCTTGACTTTAGAGTGATACTGGACCCCAGGATGTCAGAAAGTAAGAAATGGCACATCACTGTTAGACTAATTAGATCATAATGACTAAAAACCTATGTGCAGGTCAGGAAGCAACAGTTAAACCTGGACATGGAACAACAGACTGGTTCCAAATAGGAAAAGGAGTATGTCAAGGCTGTATATTGTCACCCTGCTTATTTAACTTCCATGCAGAGTACATCATGAGAAATGATGGGCTGGAAGAAGCATAAGCTGGAATCAAGATTGCCGGGAGAAATATCAATAACCTCAGATATGCAGATGACACCACCCTTATGGCAGAAAGTGAAGAGGAACTAAAAAGCCTCTGATGAAAGTGAAAGAGGAGAGTGAAAAGGTTGGCTTAAAGCTCAACATTTCAGAAAACTAAGATCATGGCATCCGGTCCCATCACTTCATGGGAAATAGATGGGGAAAGAGTAGAAACAGTGTCAGACTTCATTTTTGGGGGCTCCAAAATCACTGTAGATGGTGATTGCAGCCATAAAATTAAAAGACGCTTACTCCTTGGAAGGAAAGTTATGACCAACCTAGATTCCATATTCAAAAGCAGAGACATTACTTTGCCAACAAAGGTCCATTTAGTTAAGGCAATGGTTTTTCCTGTGGTCATGTATGGATGTGAGAGTTGGACTGTGAAGAAGGCTGAATGCTGAAGAATTGATGCTTTTGAACTGTGGTGTTGGAGAAGATTCTTGAGAGTCCCTTGGACTGTAAGAAGATCCAACCAGTCCATCCTAAAGGAGATCAGTCCTGGGTGTTCTTTGGAAGGACTGATGCTGAAGCTGAAACTCCAGTACTTTGGCCACCTCATGCAAAGAGATGACTCATTGGAAAAGACTCTGATTCTGGGAGGGATTGGGGGCAGAAGGAGAAGAGGACGACAGAGGATGAGATGGCTGGATGGCATCACCGATTCGATGGACATGAGTCTGAGAGAACTCCGGGAGTTGGTGATGGAGAGGGAGGCCTGGCATACTGTGATTCATGGGGTCTCAAAGAGTCGGACATGACTGAGTGACTGAACTGAACTGACTAAAAACACCAGTAGTATCAGCAAAAGGATCAGAATGATATCTCCATAAGGCATTTCATGGTGGCATATTGATCATCGGTTCCTGGTATGAACAAACTGCAAAATCCCTAATCCCTAGAGCTCATGAGTCCAAGTTTTACTTGCATACGTGTGTGTGTGCTGTCATTTCAGTTAGTTCCAACTCTTTGCAACCCTATGAACTGTAGTTTGTCAGGCTCCACTGTCCATAGGATTCCCCAGGCAAGAATACTGGAGTGGGTTGCCATGACCTCCTCCAAGGTATCTTCCCAACCCAGGGGATTGAACCTGTGTCTCCTGAATCTCCTGCATTGCAGGTGGATTCTTTACCCACTGAGCCACCTGAGAAGCCCTGGAGGTCTTACTTAAGCCAACATAATTTTTAATGTTTCCTCAGCCAATTTTTAGAGCTGGGTCAGTTTAAATATCTCTTGGTCCTTCAAACAACAGAAAGGTAGATAAATTTGTTTGGAATATGTTACATCATAAGTATATACTTTGAATCTACCTCTTGATGTTCTCCCAAAGGGAATTACGTCTATTTATCAGAATGACTGCATCTTTGGGAAAGGCAATGATCCATAACTTTCAGGAGTTTTTGGACACTTGGTTCAAGTTCCTGGAAAGCAAGAATATCACTGAACCTATTATAAAGGGACTGATAAAAGTCAAGCCCATGTCCATTTTATGTTAGGCTTAGTTAAGTCCTAAACTTAATCTATATTTTATTCCCTAGTTTCCAAATGGAATTAATATTCTAAACAACTGACATAATTCCCACCTTTACTGATAGAGTAAGGACTATCATGATGCAAAATGCTGAAGGGAAACCCCAGAACTTCCCCACCCTATATCAAAGTGGTAAAACAAAAATGATACTGAAGCTCAAGAAGAATAATGGAGACTGATCCTGCTGTCAAAGACTTACAAGATTGAGGTGATGATTTCGGTCATGTCCACATTCAACTTTCCCATTTGATAGTACCAGAATCATTAGTGCCAAGAAAAAGAAATTCAAAACAGCAAAATGGCTGTCTGAAGAGGCCTTACAAATAGCTGTGAAAAGAAGGGAAGCGAAAAGCAAAGGAGAAAAGGAAACATATAAACATCTTAATGCAGAATTCCAAAGAACAGCAAGGAGAGATAAGAAAGCCTTCCTCAGCGATCAATGCAAAGAAATAGAGGAAAACAATAGAACGGGAAAGACTAGAGATCTCTTCAAGAAAATTGGAGATACTAAGGGAACATTCCATGCACAGATGGGCTCAATAAAGGACAGAAATGGTAGGGACCTAACAGAAGCAGAAGATATTAAGAAGAGATGGCAAGAATACACAGAAGAACTGTACAAAAAAGATCTTCACGACCCAGATAATCACAATGGTGTGATCACTGACCCAGAGCCAGACATCCTGGAATGTGAAGTCAAGTGGGCCTAAGGAAGCATCACTACAAACAAAGCTAGTGGAGGTGATGGAATTCCAGTTGAGCTATTTCAAATCCTGAACGATGATGCTGTGAAAGTGCTGCACTCAATATGCCAGCAAATTTGGAAAACTCAGCAGTGGCCACAGGACTGGAAAAGTCAGTTTTCATTCCAGTCCAAAAGAAAGGCAATGCCAAAGAATGCTCAAACTACCACACAATTGCACTCATCTCCCACGCTAGTAAAGTAATGCTCAAACTTCTCCAAGCCAGGCTTCAGCAATACGTGAACTGTGAACTTCCAGATGTTCAAGCTGGTTTTAGAAAAGGCAGAGGAACCAGAGATCAAATTGCCAACATCTGCTGGATCATCGAAAAAGCAAGAGAATTCCAGATAAACATCTATTTCTGCTTTATTGACTATGCCAAAGCCTTTGACTGTGTGGATCACAATAAACTGTGGAAAATTCTTCAAGAGATGGGAATACCAGACCACCTGACCTGCCTCTTGAGAAACCTGTATGCAGGTCAGGAAGCAACAGTTAGAACTGGACATGGAACAACAGGCTGGTTCCATATAAGAAAAGGGGTATGTCAAGGCTGTATATTGTCACCCTGCTTATTTAATTTCTATGCAGAGTCCATCATGAGAAACGCTGGGCTGGAAGAAGCCCAAGCTGGAATCAAGATTGCCGGGAGAAATATCAATAACCTCAGATATGCAGATGACACCACCCTTATGGCAGAAAATGAAGAAGAACTAAAGAGCCTCTTGATGAAAGGGAAAAAGGAGAGTGAAAAAGTTGGCTTAAAGCTCAACATTCAGAAAACTAAGATCATGGCATCTGGTCCCATAACTTCATGGGAAATAGATGTGAAAACAATGGAAACAGTGTCAGACTTTATTTTTTGGGGCTCCAAAATCACTGCAGATGGTGACTGAAGCCATGAAAGTAAAAGATGCTTACTCCTTGGAAGGAAAGTTATGACCAACATAGATAGCATATTCAAAAGCAGAGACATTACTCTTTTGACAAAGATCCATCTAGTCAAGGCTATCGTTTTTCCAGTGGTCATGTATGGGTGCGAGAGTTGGACTGTAAAGTAAGCTGAATGCCAAGAATCGATGTTTTTGAACTGTGGTGTTGAAGACTCTTGAGAGTCCTTAGACTGCAAAGAAATCCAACCAGTCCATCCTAAATGAGATCAGTCCTGGGTGTTCACTGGTAGGACTGATGTTGATGCTGAAACGAATACTCTAGCCACGTGGTGCGAAGAGCTGACTCATTTGAAAAGACCCTGATGCTGGGAAAGATTGAAGACAGGAGGAGAAGGGGACAACAGAGGATGAGATTGTTGGATGGCATCACCAACTCAATGGACATGGGTTTGGGTGGACTCCAGGAGTTGGTGATGGACAGGGAGGCCTGGTGTGCTGCAGTTTATGGGGTCACTAAGAGTCAGACACGACTGAGCAACTGAACTTAACTGAAGCAGTAATTCTAATTGCAGTTGCAGTTCCAAATGTGATTTCTTTCTTGGGTCCTACCAATATAAGCCCAGCAACTAGTATGGTCGAAAAGTTTTATACATATAACTTTTACCTGTCATGGGCAGAAGTACATCCTCAATATCTTGCAAAATACATGTGCTGTCTCCGATTATAGACCACAATTTAATTTGAAGGGAATTTAATTTTCTGACTATCCTGCAGAATATCATGCTGGATCACTATTTTAACAAAATTAAACTGATAGTGTACAGGGCAATAGAAGTTTATTAGTACTTCACTAAGAGACAATAGATAAATTCATGGAAATATATAATCCTACCATCTTGGTGAAGTTTCCAGGGACCCATGGATTGTAACACATGGAGATAAGTACTCCCTACAAAATGGCAGAGCAATAGCTGAACTCTGCATTCTCTTCCACTAATTAGGAATGTAGTATTTGATGGGCCTTCCTGGATTTAAAGGCAACAAACAAATTTTTACAGTGAGCCAAAAGACTAACTGTTTTTGAGTGGGGGCCAAAGAAGACCATTGCCATATAGTTCTTAGGATCCAGTGAAACCATGTTGATAACACGTTTGTGGGATGCTACATGGAGCCATCAGCAGGCCTTGATAAAAGACCTGTAGTGAAGACCCCTGATAGAGATACGTTCTAGCCACTACCAAAGATGCCATAGATTTGAATCTGAAGGTAAAGACACTTCAAAACAGGAACAGAACAGAATTCATTCTGACGATGATAGGCATGATAGAAATTCTGCCTTGTCTCCATAGGCAAAGTAATCATCATTATTCAGGGGCAAGTATGTGATGTTACTCTTTTGGGGTAGAGCTGACTTCTATCTATGCTGGGGGCAACAGCAGAGGAGACCCGCCTCCTCTGTCCCCCAAGGTTGATATGTACTGCAACATTATCTTGGAGTTTTTCCTGGCTCCATGGCCTCTCTTTGGTCAACCTGGAGAGTCTGTGAAGTCTCCAATACTTTTACTGTAAATCATCTGCTGCTTAATATGTCCAGAGTTGGTTTCTTTTGCTTATAACCTAGAAAATCCACTGATCACTTAATATATTATTAAAATACCACCACAATGAGAAGCCTGCACACCCCAACTAGAGTAGCCCCTGCTTGCTGCAACTAGAGAAAAATTCACACTCAGCACACAGACTCAGTGCAGCCAAATATAAATGACAAAATAAATAAAAGTCAATTAAAATACTTATTGAGAAAATGCTGGGAAAATGTTGACATAATACCCTACTATTGTGTCCATTAGGTGGAAAAATAACTGAAAAAACTGGGACTGTTGAAAACATTAATGGGCCAATAGCTTTCAAACTAGACAGTTTAAATAACTCTAAATTAAGGATTTTTCATAAAATTATGAATATTTAGTTTTATAATATAAAATCTATAATAGCAAATTACTAATCTCCCTGAATAAAATCTGACCCATTTTCTAGGCACATAAAGCAGAGACTCAGCTTTTATTTTTTACATTTTTTTAAAATTTAATTTAATTTTTTAACTTTACAATATTGTATTGGTTTTGCCATATATCAACATGAATCCACCACAGGCAAATCATGGGTCTTTTCCACTTAGAAATGTATAATGACTCCATAATAAAAGATTTGCAATTTATTACAACTTTTAGCACCTCATTGTTTTTTGTGTGGTTTCATAACATTCATTTTCTGCACACATTGCCTAGAAGCACTCAATAAAAATTATATTGTTTCAGAATTTCCCAACATTTTTTAAGCTTGAAAACAAAAATAGAAAAAAAAGCTGTTCTTCTATAACTTAGTCCTTCATCACTCAAATACCTACCTCTTACTCAACTAGATTAGACTTTAACCAATCAACCATGTTTAGCATAACTTATGTATAGATATATATGTCTCTCTTATTACCCTATCACATGCCACTGAACCCAAATAAAATTCCTTTGTTTTCCACTCTTTACAATATGATCTTTGATTTTTAAAACACTAATCAAGTAATCACTTTCTGGATAAACAGTATTTACCAGGGATGCCTCTTTCCTTCAGGACTACTGTCATCATAGAATCATCTGTGGTATATGAAGAAAAAAGTATGAAATCAATTAATTAAGTTTTCTTGATTTTATTCATTATGCGCTTATTCATTCATCCAACCAACATTTGTTGAGGGCATTCTGAATACTAAGCATTTCCCCAGGTGCTAGAGGTGTATAGGTGAGTACCTGACTTCAAGATGCTGCTCCAATAGAATTATGAGTCCTACCTTTACCAGGTATTAATTGTGAAATCTTAGAAAAGTCATTTTGTTTTTCTGAATCTCATTTTATTTTCCTATGAAAATGGGGAGAGTTTATGGGGTTATCACTGTTCTAGTTCCTTCCCAGAGTTGTGGATCTAAATGGACATAACAACAAACTGAAGTGAGATTCAGAGTTGACTAAATCTCCTCTGCTTGCACCTATTAACTTACATCAGGGATTTATCTACCAGTTAAAGAAAGAGGGTTTAACTACCTAGACTTGAGTTTCAATTTCTCCACATACTAGCTGAATGAATGTGGCAGATGGCTTCATCTCCTTGTGCATTCATTATCCCCTAAAGATAATGAAAATAGTAGTATTTATGAGGGTTTAGTGAAATCAAAATCTCAGGGACGGGGGAGCCTGGTGGGCTGCCATCTATGGGGTCGCACAGAGTCGGACACGACTGAAGTGACTTAGAAGCAGTGAAATCAACGCTATAAATCATACGCACTCAATAATAAAGATGATGATGATGACTTTTTCTTAGAGAAGAGAGATGAGTATTTTTGTTGGGTCAGTGATTTTGAGAAAGATAGGGGCACACGTATAAGGATGGAGGAACATGGATAAGTATAATCCTCTTGTGTGGCCCTATCAAAAGGAGCAGGAGGTGTTGAGGAATAGGAGCCAGATTGGAAGTGGAAGGACCTAAGGACACATGTCACACAGTGACCCTGCTGATAGTCTGGATTCAGAGTGAGCTCTTTTAGGTGAACTCTTGAAAATATTTGGAGTACATATTTTCAATGAAATTAAGACATTACATGAGCAAATGGGCACAAGATGAGAAACTTATAGTTTAGGGATTAACATGACTTAATATTACTATGATTTAATTTGTACCACAAGAAGGTGGTTTATATAAAACCATCTATGATATTAATTGGTTTATATAAAAGAAGGGACATTTATACTACAAAGTGTTAAAACTGTTGTATGCTATAATTACTGTATGTGCTCATTTCTATATTCCCTTTAATACATTTCTAATCCTTTTTGTGTGCATTCTTAACTATTTTGTAAACCCATTAGCTAGCCTCCTTTTTGAAAGGGAGGAAAAATAAGAGTTTGTTTCAGGTTCCTGCTAGAGTACTTTAAAGTGCTCCCTTGAGAATGCTCAATATACAGAAACTGATTTATTTCAGAAAAGGTTTAAGGTGATTTATGGAGATAACCTGTGGAACCACAAGATTTTAAAAATTAAATGAAGAAATTGTACATTAAAAAGATAACACAGGCAGAAACTTAAATTAAAATTAGGGTAAAGATTGTACCCAAAATGTTCTGTATGTTTCCTAGAGGTATGTCATTCATTTGACTTTATGTCTTATAGTAGCTAAGATGAAACTGGAATCTTGATCAGTTATATGCATCAACATCTATAAAATAACAAAGAACTTTCCTGAAGACATTTAGTTAATCCTTCTACAAAAATCTGAGGGAATGAATATGATGGATATCATTCTCATGATCCAGTTATATAACTTAGCAGGCAAAGGTGAAAAGACTTGCAGACATAAGTCTGCAGACAGGTGCTTTAATCCAATCAAAAGGAAGATAATTCTGGCCAGGTCTTGCCTATCAAACAAGCTCTTTTTGAACAACTCAATGTAGCCTTTGCAGATAAAGGAACTGCTTTCCTTGGCCATTAAGAAGCAAATTGCCCTGTTGTGAAGAGGGCCATGTATCCTGTACAAGAAGGTGGCCTATAGGAGATGAGAACAATCCCTGGCTAACAGCAAGAAAAAAAAAAAAAAGGAACCACAGTCCTCCAACCACAAGAAGCTGAATTCTGTCAAAAACTTGAGTGAACTTGGAAAGATGTTTCTTCCCTAGTCAAGACTCCAAGTAAGAATACAGCCCATGAATTGATTTCAGATTTTTAAGACCTCTCAAGCAGAGAACATAACTGAACAACGACTATACTTTCATCTTATAGAACTGAGATGATAAATTGGTACAGTTTGTGGTAATTCATTTCATAATAAAGCACAAATACAAAGGTATTTAAACAAAAATAATAATTAAACAAAAACTCTGTACCCTGTCTTACACAAGAGAAAAAAAATTTGGCTCCAAATTTAACTACATTACTAATCACAATGTGATATGATTTATAAACAATAGGGCAACAGAAGATTCAATGATTGTTAAGCAGTTGTGTTTTTAAAATTGTAAGTATTATTTCCTTCAATTAAATTTATATAAAGTTCAGAGATGTGGCAATAATAAAATATTTCAGATGCTTCCAAGCTTTGAAAAAGGCAAAATTGTTGTCTGAGGAGGCCTTACAAATAGCTAAGAAAAGAAGAGAAGCAGAAGGCAAAGGAGAAAAGGAAAGATATACCCATCTGAATGCAGAGTTCCAAAGAATAGCAAGGAGAGATTAGAAAGCCTTCCTAAGTGAACAATGTAAAAAATAGAGGAAAACAATGGAATAGGAAAGACTAGAGATCTTCAAGAAAATTAGAGATTTAGAGATATCACAAGAACATTTCATGCAAAGAAAAGCACAATAAAGGACAGAAATGGTATGAACCTAACAGAAGCAGAAGATATTAAGAAGAGGTGGCAAGAACACAGAGAAGAACTGTATAAAAAAGATCTTAATGACCCAGATAATCACAATGGCATGATCACTTACCTAGAATCAGACATCCTGGAATGTGAGATCAAGTGCACCTTAGGAGGCATCACTACGAACAAAGGTAGTGGAGGTGATGGCATTCCAGTGGAGCTATTTCAAACCCTAAAAGATGATGCTGTGAAAGTGCTGCACTCAATATGCCAGCAAATTTGGAAAACTCAGCAGTGGCCACAGGACTGCAAAAGGTCAGTTTTCATTCCAATCCCAAAGAAAGGCAATGCCAAAGAATGCTCAAACTACAGCACAATTGAAATGAATTGCATTCATTTCACATGCTAGCAAAGTAGTGCTCAAAATCCTTCAAGTTAGGCTTCAACAGTATGTGAACCAAGAACTTCCAGATGTACAAGCTGAATTTAGACAAGGTAGAGGAACCAGAGATAAAATTGCCAATATCTGTTGGATCACAGAGGAAGCAAAGAGTTCCAGAAAAACATCCACTTCTGCTTCATTGATTATGCTAAAGTCTTTTACTGTGTGGATCACAACAAATTATAGAAAATTCTTAAAGAGATGGGAATACCAGACCACCTGACCTGCCTCCTGAGAAACCTGTGCGCAGGTCAAGAAGCAACAGTTAGAACCTTACATAGAACAACAGACTGGTTCAAAATTGGGAAAGCAATACGTCAAGGCTGTATACTGTCATCCTGCTTATTTAACATATGCAGAGTACATCATACAAAATGCCATGCTGGATGAAGCTCAAGCTGGAATCAAGATTACTAGGAAAAATATCAATAATCTCAAATATGCAGATGACACCATTCTTATGGCACAAAGTGAAGAGGAACTAAAGAGCCTCTTGATGAAAGTGAAAGAGCAGAGTGAAAAAGCTGGCTGAAAATTCAACATTCAAAAAATGAAGATCATGGCTTCTGGTCCTATCACTTTATGGCAAATAGATGAAGAAATAATGGAAACACTAACACACTTAATTTTATTGGGCTCTAAAATCACTGTGGACAGTTACTGCAGCCATGAAATTAAATGATACTTGCTCCTTGGAAGAAAAGCTATGACAAACCTAGATAGTGTATTAAGAAGCAGAGATATCACTTTACCGACAAAAGTCCATATAGTCAAAGCTCTGGTTTTTCCATTAGTCACATACAGATGTGAGAGTTGAACCATAAAGAAGACTGAACACTGAAGAATTGATGCTTTTGAATGTGTGATGTTGGAGAAGACTCTTGAGAGTCCCTTGGACATCAAGGAGACCAAGCCAGCACTGAATATTCATTGAAAAGACTGATGCTGAAGCTCCAGTACTTTGGCCACCTGATGTGAAGAGCTGACTCTTTGGAAAAGACTCTGATACTGGGAAGGATTGAAGGCAGGAGAAGAAGCAGGCAACAGAAGATGAGATGGTTGGATGGTGTCACAGAGTTAATGGACATGTTTGAGCCAACTTCAGGAGATCGTGAAGAACAGGGAAGACTGATGTGTTGCAGTCCATGGGGTCACAAAGGGTTGGACATGACTGAGTGACTGAACAATAACAAAAACTTTGAAAATTAAAACAACACAGCAGAGGGACCATCTGAGCTTTCTGTTTAGACACTGTAGATTTTAGCAATTGTTGTCTCTAATAACTTCTTGGAAAGAGTGAGAGATAGATGGAAAACAATGAGGAGTTATTAGAGGTCAACTAAACTTTTAAGAAATCTGTTGACCTGATTTCATTTAAGGTTTTCATTTAAAAACCTGATTTCATTTAAGGTTAAGCAAAGCATAAAGTGTGTAAAATATATTTTTTAGATGCATGAACAAGCATAGTTGGTGACAAAAAATATGAATATTTTAAAGGATTTCTATGGGGATAATAACCAGGAAGAATGAAGATAATTAGGAAGGAGTTCTCTGAAATATCCCCGAATTATTTTTTTAAAGGCAGGGTTAGGGGGAAAATAATATAGTGTCAAGAAATATAGCACCATTTGCTTGATGCAAAAGGCAAACTAACCGAGCACAATTGTTGAGTAAACATTGATCAAAATGAGACTTTTATTCATAATGGTTAATAAGTATCTAATTAAGTCAGTTGGGAGGATTTGTTGACCCTGGATTTCCCTACAGCTTTGTGTAACCTCTTGCCTGGTCCTTGCAGGTACACAGCTTTGTTCTATGCACAGCGATCAAATGTTAATTGTCCGTGTACACTGATGAATAATGCTTCCTATAATAAGGGGTTGCCTGGCATACATACAAACATAAACAAATCTTTTGGTTTCAGGGAGCTGGGAGTGTGATTGTGAGCAGTTGCTCCCACCAACAATGAAAACCTAATGGGACTCTGCCATGGCCCCCTTGAGCTGGCCAGGGAGCTTGGGGCTTTGGGCCTTAACTCTATTCTGATAGTTCATATAAACATGCTAATGCAGCTATGGGAAGAAAGAGAATTCAGAGGAGAGGCATGCCATAAAGGTGATCAAGCCCAAAAAGGGAAAAATAGAAGTAAGAACAGGGGATAAGGTACATTTTCTTTCAGCCTTCTAGATGAACAATCCTTTTGAAAAGAGAAAGAATGTTATGACTATGTATTTTCTGCTAAAAAAAAATAAAATCTGTATACTTTTTATATTATTATACTTTTATTAATCAGTCTAAGGCACCCATTGTGTAAAAATTGGCAGCAGGACTGTTTTCACAAAAGCTACATTTGAATCGCGTGTTAATATTTTTAAGCAATAATTATTTTTAGCATGGAAAGAGTTGATTGAATCTCTAAGGGCTAATTCCTTCTGATGAGTTAAAGATTTTTATAGTAATTTCTCTCTTTTATTTCTTATGAGGTAAATAGGACTAGAATCATTATTTTTATCTGAAAGACAGGAAAATTAGACTGAAATGGTTAAGAAACAACTGAGGGAGTCTGGAAAATCTAGTGAAAGAAGCTAGATTTGCTCCCAAGATAATACATTTTTGGTCACAGTGCTACATTTTCTTGCTTAAAAAAATATAAAACATTGTTATTACGGTCAAGAGAAAGCCATTTCCCAGGAAATTTCATTTGTGACTATAATGATATTGCTGTGATATTGGCGATAAAGCAATTTAACTTTGTCAGGAATACTCAAAAAAAAAAAAAAAATTACAGGCAGTGAAAGTCATTCTGTAATTAACAGTCATAGGTTTCTGACTTACTCGCCACATCTCTCCAAGCACAGTTAACTCTTCAGGGTACTGAGTTTTGATGAAACAAACAGTCTCTTTAATGTAGAGTTCTTATTTGACAAAATGAACGACAACACAGGGAAAAACCCTGAAATGGAAATAGTATAGCTGATCTTGACTTTTGCAGATTTTTGATACTTCTGACTAGGAGTGACCTTAAAGATATATGATATGGAGTTTGTAATTTCATCAGATATAACCTTGTATCATCTGCATAGATAATTTGGTAAAGGGGTCATTGTACATAGTGCTATATTCCATTGACCTTTTTGGATGATATAAAATACCCTTAAATATCACAGTCCTGTTATTACAAATGCAGTTTTACAGTACTGCAGATGTGTCAAGGCATTGAATAATAATACACATTTAGATAAACAAGCTTTTTTCTGTATAATGGAGACACAGAATTTTAAGTGTTAGCGTAAATTAAGTTTGGGGTTTTTTAGTACATAGTTTTAAAAACTTCACCATGTGTATTCTTTCTAGGTCACCAGTGATGTGTGGGTATGTAATTGCAAGTCCCAGAGGCCTTTTATTTTGTCCTCAATCTCTTTGATGATTCTGTATCCTCTGAAACTGGCGACTCCACCCTTCTTGAACTGCTTTACTTCACTTGCTTCTGTGAAATAACGTCCTACTTTGCTTCCCGGTTCCTTAATTAATCCCTCTTTGTCTCCCTTTCTGGCTCCTCTTTAACCACTGAGACGTCCAAGTTTCAGTTTTGGGAACTTGGTCCTCTTATGTGTATTTGTTTTTCAGCTATGTTGATGACTTTCAAAATGTTCTCCTCTGGTATTTATACCTTTGATATTTTAAGATGGGTTCCCTGCTGCAACTGCAAACTCAACATGTTCAAAAGTGAACTCACAATATTCACCTTAGGTCTCTCAGTTGGTTCTTACCCAGGACTGAAGATGAGTTGTCTAAGTCATACTTTTCTTTGACATATGTAACTAGTAAATGATTGAAGCAAATCCACATTTTATTGGAATTTTTAATCCAATTTTACTTTCATCTAGATACATTTCTACAACTGAAGTTTTTAGAGGAATTCTCTCTTGAAAAATCAGTGCCAGCTTGATTTTGACCTATCCTTTTGATAAAGTTTCTCTTCTGCTCAGAAACCTGAAAGACATCTCTATTTCTTGTCAAAGTAGGTTTGACCTGAGCTTAATGCTTCCTTACCTGATGGCGTCCTACCTGTCCTGAGTGTCTGTGCTAAGTTACTTCTGCTGCTGCTGAGTCACTTCAGTTGTGTCCGACGCTGTGCGACCCCATAGATGGCAGCCCACCAGGATGCCCCGTCCCTGGGATTCTCCAGGCAAGAACACTGGAGTGGGTTGCCATTTCCTTCTCCAATGCATGAAAGTGAAAAGTGAAAGTGAAGTCGCTCAGTCATGTCCGGCCCTCAGCGACCCCATGGACTGCAGCCTTCCAGGCTCCTCCATCCATGGGATTTTCCAGGCAAGAGTACTGGAGTGGGGTGCCATTGCCTTCTCCGTAAGTTACTTCAGTTGTGTCCAATTCTTTGTGACACTATGGACTGTAGCCTGCCAAGCCCCTTTGTCCGTGGGATTCTCTAGGCAAGAATACTGCAGTGGGCCGCCATACCTTCCTCTATGGGATCTTCCGACCCAGGGACTGAACCCATGTCTCTTTATGTCTCCTGTATTGGCAGGTGGGTTCTTTACCACTAGTGCCATCTTTGAAGCCCACCTGTCCTATCTACTTCTCTTTGTTCTCTTATATACATCTTTCTCTTCAATCCGGAAAGACTCCTTTTGTTCCCTCCAGTGAGCAGACAACTGTCATTCTTAACTGTATGCCATTGTTTTGAAGGTTGACTTGCCTGGTATCTTGCTTCATTTTCTTCACCTCTGCATCTGCCATCTATCTTCCAAGTTCCAGCCCAAGTCCAACTTCCTAATTACAGTAGTCCTCTATAAATATGATTTTCTTGGACATTGCTCAAATTTTAATATTAGATAGAGGATACATCCTACAGATACCAATGAATGCTGTTGTTTCATATAGTTTAGATTGGGAATCCCTGGAGGCAGGATACATGGTTAATAAATGGTGTGTCAGACCCTGGCTTCTAGATTAATGTATACAAAATAGGTGGTCAGCCATTAATTGCTGATTTAAAACTGCTTTCTCAGATTTCCCAATCATTCATATTATTTCAATATCACACCTGGCTATTTTGAAAAATAAAGCAGTACCTCAAAGCTTAGTAGATGTAACTACGTTCTCCTGTTTCATTAAGAACACAGCTTTCAAGTTCACCTTTAGGAAAAGAGAATAAGCATGAAACTCATTATTTTTTTAATTGATGGAAATTATTTCACAAATCTGGCCCCAAGTTTACTCTAATTTACTAACAGGAAACACCTGAGACTAATTGCTTCTGGCCTACAGAATATTGCTTTATTTTTAAAATGACTTTTCCATTTAAATACACATATAGCTTTGCTAAATACCACAATCACTTATGGATAGAAACTATGGCACTCTTTTTTCTTTTTTTCCTGTGGCTTACTGAAATTCTTTAATCAAAGGTGATTTTAATTTGGAAATTCAAGATGTTATGAATGAAATTCTACTGCACTTAAAGGAGAAGGAAAATATTTGAAGTACCGCTCTGGGTGTTCTACAATTTATGGAAAAAAATGCTCAGTATACACTTAGTGAAAAGTGAAGTGAAGTTGCTCAGTTGTGTCTGACTCTTTGTGACCCCATGGACTGTAGCCTGCCAGGCTCCTCTGTCCATGGGATTCTCCAGGCAAGAATACTGGAGTGGGTTGCCATTTCCTTCTCCAGGGGATCTTCCCAACTCAGGGATTGAACCGAAGTCTCCCACATTGCAGACAGACTCGCTACCATCTGAGCCACACCTGTCCTAATTTAAATCAATGATTTCCAAAGAGTGGCCCCCCTTAATTATAAGCTTATTTTATTCATTAAACTGAAACTTCTTTTGTGGCTTTACAGAAGTAAATTTTTACTTTGGAGCTATAGCTAAGTAGTTTATGTTCTTCCAGATTGCTCACAAAGTTTTGTTTTTTTAATGATTTGGATTTTTTTCAGCATACCTCACTTTAAGTAGCATATCTTTTATACATCAAAATGAGTTCAATAGATGTTTTTGTTTAATTTTTACACATTCAATATAAGAGTAGAGATTCCATCAGCCACATGTTGTAGGGATTTGGGTGGGTGTGTTATGGAAGTGACTTTCAGCTCTCTCACAAGGTAGAACAACGCTCCTAATAGAACCCAAGCTGGGTAAGAGTGAGTGTTTCACATTGTCTGTGGGCCATGGCCTCACATTACTGGAAGACCAAGCTGCTGCTTGGTGAAAGGGTGACATTTTTTGGTGGCACTTTAGTGCCTTTCTCAGGATTTCCATTTTACATTTGGCAAGAATACACTCTAGACATACCCAGTTTCTAAAAATTATTTATTTATTTATTTTTTGCACGATTTGGTGGTGAGCACTGAGTGAGAAGAGACGGTGGTGAAATCTGATCCTCCCTCAAAAGAAGGCTTTGATAACTGATGTAGAGAAATCCTTGATTAGGAAAATAAAATTTGAGAGTTATCATTTATATTAATAGTACACAAATAGATGCTACCTGAAAAATGGAAAACATTAAATATAAAGCCAAAATCCATTTTCAGAGCATAATTTTCAGTCATAGTCCTCTCTTTTCTTTCTCAGAAATAGTTATCCACTTGGTGTGTGAGTTTTTCAGTTATTTTAGGTGCACCAAAAATGTGTAACATTGTTTTATAATTATAATTCCAATAACTTTATTGAGACATAGGCTTCCCTTGTGGCTCAGCTGGTAAAGAATCCACCTACAGTGCAGGAGACCTGGGCTTGATCCCTAGGTTGGGAGGATCCCCTGGAGAAGGGAAAGGCTACCCACTCCAGTATTCTGGCCTGGAGAATTCCATGGACTGTACAGTCAATGGATTGCAGGACTGGACATGACTGAGTGACTTTCACTTTCACTCACTTATTGAGATATAATTCACATATACAGTTCACTCATTTGAAGTGCAAAATTTAGTGATTTTTAGTATGTTCACAGAGTTGTGTCTATATCACCACCACAATACTAGAACATTACTCCAAAAAGAAACACTGCTCCCATAAGCTGTTACTTTCCCAATCCCCAAGCCACAAACATCCCCTCAGCACTAGGTAACTGCTACTCTGTCTTTATAGATTTCCCTTTGGAACTATCCCATGTAAACCAAACCCTGCAATATGAGATCTTTTGTTATTGGCTTCTTTCATTTAGCATAATCTTCAAGGTTAACTCATGTTGTAGCATTAATCAGCACTTTATTTCATTTTATAATTGAATACTATTCTTTTGTATGAATATACATTTTATTTATCCATTCATCAGTTGATGGACATTTGTTTTTTGGCATTTGTATACAAGTTTTTGTGTAGACATATGTTTCGTTTTCTCTTGCCTAAACACCTAGGAGTAGAATTGCTGGGTCATAATGGTAACTCTGTTTAATCTTTTGAGGAATTGTCAAACTGTTTTCCAAAGTAGATGTTCCATCTTATATTCCCACCGTTGGTGAATGAGTGTTCCAATTTCTGTGCATCCTCATCAATGCTTGTTATTATCATAATTGTAATTTTAAAACACATATTTTTTTTGTTTTACAGTTTTCCTTTATTAACTCAATAATATCTGCAAGATCTAAATATATACCCCATCTGCTTAATAACTGCGTTTCTCCATATTATGTATATGCAATAATTTTTTTAGTTCTTCCTCTTTCCACAGACTTTCAATTTGTTTAAAATATTTCACTGTTAAAAATGATAGTACCTGTACAATGAACATCCTTGTAAAAGCTTTTCTTGTACATGTGAAAGTATTTCCAAGGATGGAAAACTAGAAGTTGAATTGCTGGTACATAGAATAGGCAAAATATTTTCTTTATTTTATATGCCAAAATGGTCAGAATATACTGTCAAAAGTGGCTGTTCAAAATACAGCCTTATTGGCACCTGTTAACTGTGCTTACACCAATCTATAACCTTATTAAGCTATTTATATTTTTGTAAATCTAATGGATTAAGATATATGTTATCTTAAAGCATTTCCCGGATGACGAGCTCTCAAAAGTTCATGTTTATTGAACATTTGTTTAATTATGATCACTGTCAGTTTTTTCTATTTCTTATTGATATATATTCATATACATTTGCATATTAATCTTCCATCTGTTATATGTTAGTTTGTTGACTATTTTTTATTTTAGAAATTTTAGAAATAAACTTTAAATTTATATATAATTAAATGTATCAACTTTCTCTTTTTTATTTTTTTCCTTTTTTGTCTAATCAAGATTATTATTCCTACCCTAAATTTATAAATACATTCTCTTATACTTTCTCCAATACTTTTTTATTGCAATGTCTATTACTTTTTAATGTCATACTAAATATATATATATGTATTTAATATATAAATATATAAAAATAATAAAATATAAATTATAATATAAATATATAATAAAATTATATATTATACCATGATTATATGATATATAATATAAACATATAAATATAAATTATGTATAATATAAATAATAAATAAATTTATAATATTAATTAATATAGATATTAATAATATATAATACAAATAAATATATAAAAAATATAAATATAATATAAATGTGTTAAACTATGAATACAAACAATATATAAAATATATTTTGCATATAATATATATTATATGCAAAATATAAAACATATAAAAATATATTATGTTATATTAAAATTTATTAAATAATTAAATTAATTAATTAAAATTAAATTTTTAAAATTTAAATTAAATTAAATTTAAATTAAATTTAAATTTAAATTTAATTAAAAATAATTAAAAATGTGTTAAACTATGAATATAAACAATATATAAAATATTATATTTGCATATAATATATTTTATATGCAAATATAAAACATATAAAAATATATAAATATATGTATTTAGCTTTTACATTTTTATGTTGGTTTCTTCCATACAACAATGCAAATTGTACATCCTCTGCCTCCCTAGGTTCCCTTCCCTCCCCTATCCCATTTCTCTTAGTCAAAACAGAACACTAGACTTGGCTTCCTGTAATACACAGCAAATTCTCACCAGCTAGAGAATGATTTGTCTCCAATACTATTAAAACTTTCATGATGAATTCTTTGAATATCTGAGATTAACTTTACTAAAAGGTATGAAGTAGAGATCTATTTTTTTTAATAGACTATTCATTATAACTAAGAAAATTGTTTCAAGCAACTATGAAATATTAGGCATAGCTCTATAAAATATGTAATGGGAATCCAGTCAAAACTATGATCAAGTAACTCCTATCAGAAAGTACATGTGCTTATCAATTTTTTTCAGTGCCATTTACTGAATAGGTCATTCTTTCTCCACAAATTTGAAAAGTCATGTTTATCACATTTTAATGAGACACACATGCATGTATATATAGATATACATATATATATATATTCACAGCCATGGGAAAATAGCACTGCATCTGCTGCAGAGACCAGAGTTAATTGACAGTCCCGGCTGCTAAACTTTGGGATCTACCACATTCTTCTGGGCAACTCCCAGTAGATCCCTATCAGTGAGTAAGCACAGCAGTGATGCCAACACAAGCTTATTTCCGTAAGTTATGGGAATCCTCAAATGAGTAAGTTTGGCTCAAAGGCCTTGCCTTGTCTGAAAATTCACTAGAAAATGTATTAGAAATTTGCTGCAGTCTGAACTCTACCTACCCAATACTTCCTTTGACCTTTCCTTTCATAGACCTGCACAGCTATACAAAGACCTTCCCAGGTTACTCCTGATTCTTCCATTTTATCCAACCTATGTGTTCCCTTCCAGTAATTTCCTTGCATGTCTACTCCTTTCTTGGTGTCTGCTTCTCAGGGGAACTTGACTTAGGCAAATTGTTAACAGTTCTGCCCTTGTCAGTACTGGGTGACATTAGCTGAGGAAGCCTCTGCTCATGGGAGATGTCCAAAAGAATTCAGGACTGTAGGGGGTAAGTTCAAGACAATAAGTATGTCCTTTTCCCTGTTTCTGATGGCTGTAAATGTCCCTTTTCTATTAAGTGAGGAATTTCATATTGTTTTGGAATTCTAATGATACTATAATAATAATTAATAAAACATAATTAATATTATCTATAGTCGTGTATGACTATACATCTAAGCACACAACTGAGCAACTAAGCACAAGCACATAGTCATGCATGGATGTGAGAGTTGGACCTTAAAGAAGGCTGTGCTGTGTGTGCTTAGTCTCTCATTCACATCCGACTCTGCAACACCATGGATTGCAGCCCGCCAGGCTCCTCTGTCCATGGGGATTCTCCAGAATCACTTGAGGATTCTCCTTTACTCATATGAGGATTCCCATTATTGCAAGACTACTAGAGTGGGTTGCCATGCCCTCCTCCAGAGGATCTTCCCAATCCAGGAACTGAACCAGAGTCTCCCGTATTGGAGGCAGATTCTTTATCATCTGAGCCACCAGGAAATCCCATATGATCCCGTCTTTTATATTTTGTGGTATGTTTTATAGCTCAGAATTTGGTAACTTGGTGAATATGACTTTTTTGATCTGCTGCATTTGTTCCCTAATTTTATATTTCCTCTCTTTTTTTCCTTTTGTTGTTTTAATTGCACATTTTATGTGGTTTCATTTTTTGTTCTTTCTTAAACCAATCAATTATACCTCTTAAAAAATTGAGTGGTTGCACTAGATTTTGAAATTTATGTATTTAACTAAGTTATGTATTTAACTAAGACCTAAATCCAATTTCAAATAATACTGTTCCATTTCACGCATAGTATGGGTACGTATAACAAAATATTCCTAATGCTTCCCATTTTTTATACAATTGCTATCATTTATTTCATTTATCCATATGCTGCTGCTAAGTCACTTCAGTCGTGTTCAACTCTGTGCGACCCCAGAGACGACAGCCCACCAGGCTCCCCTGTCCCTGGGATTCTCCAGGCAAGAACACTGGAGTGGGTTGCCATTTCCTTCTCCAATGTATGGAAGTGAAAAGTGAAAGTGAAGTCGCTCAGTGGTATCAGACTCTTAGCGACCCCATGGACTGCAGCCTACCAGGCTCCTCCACCCATGGGATTTTCCAGGCAAGAGTACTGGAGTGGGGTGCCATTGCCTTCTCCGATCCACATGGTATAGCAATCCAATACATTTTTACCAGTTAAACTTTAAAATATCATTTGTCTTTTAGATTAATTAAGAAGAAGAAAAATAATATATATTATTTTACTTCTATTCATTCCTTTTCTGACGTTTTTTTAAATTCTCTTAATTTTTTAAATTATATATCAGATGATAGTTGATTAACAATATTTTGTTCATTTCAAGTGTACAGCAAAGTAATTCAGACATACATGTATCTATACATATATATTTTATACACATACATGTACATAATTTGGGTTTCAAAGAAGCAGAGGAACCAGAGATCAAATTGCAAAAATTTGTTGGATCATAGGAGAAGCAAGGGAGCTCCAGAAAATCATCTATTTGTGCTTCATTGATTATGCCTTTGACTGTGTGGATCACAACAAACTGTGGAAAATTCTTAAAGAGATGGGAGTAACAGACTACCTTACCTGTACTACAAGGCAGTATATTGTAACCCTACTTATTTAACTTATATGCAGAGTACATTATGTGAAATGCTGGGCTGAATGAATCACACACTGAATCAAGATTGCTGGGAGAAATGTCAGCAACCTCATATATGCAGATGATACCACCCTAATGGCAAAAAGTGAAGAAGAACTAAAGAGCCTGTTGAGAGTAAAAGAGGAGAGTAAAAAAGCCATCTGGAAATTCAACATTCACAAAATGAAGATCATGACATCTGGTCCCATCACTTCATAACAAATAGGGGAAAAATGGAAGCAGGGACAGATTTTATTTTCTTGGGCTCCAAAATCACTGCAGATGGTAACTGCAGTCATGAAATTAAAACACACTTGCATCTTAGAAGAAAAGCTATGACAAACCTAGACAGCATACTAAAAAGCAGAGACATCACTTTGCCAACAAGTGTCTGTATAGTAAAAGCTATGGTTTTTCCAGTAGTCATGTATGAAAGTAAGAGTTAGACCATAAAGAAGATTGAGTGCCAAAGAATGAAGTTTTTGAATTGTGGTGCTGAAGAAGACCCTTGAGAGTTCCTTGGACAGCAAGGAAATCAAACCAGTCAATCCTAAAGGAAATAAATCCTGACTATGAAGGCTTCCTTGGTGGCTCAAATGTTAAAGAATCTTCCTGTGATGCAGGAGACCTGGGTTTAATCCCTGGGTCAAGAAGATCCCCTGGAGAAGGAAATGCAACCCACTCCAATATTCTTGCCTGGAAAATTCCGGGGACAGAAGAGTCTGGTGGTTTATAGTCCATGGGGTAGCAAAGACTTAGACACGACTGAGAAAATTTTACTTTTCATTCCTTGAAAGGACTAATACTAAAGTTGAAGCTCCAATAGTTTGGCCACCTCATGTGAAGAGTTGATTAATTGAAAAAGACCCTGATGCTGAGAAAGACTGAAGGCAAAAGGAGAAGGGGTGGCAGAAGATGAGATGGTTAGATAGCAGTATGTATTCAATGGACATGAATTTGAGCAAGCCCCAGAAAATAGTGGAGGAAAGAGGAGCCTGGCATGCTACAATCCAAGGGGTTGCAACTGAGCGACTGAACAATAACAACATTCTTTCTCAAACTACTTTCCTATTTAGGTTATTACAGAATATTGAGCAGCATTCCCTATGCTGTATAGTAGGTCCTTGTGGGTTATATATTTTAAGTATAGCAGTGAGTACATGTCAGTCCCAAACTCCCAATCTATCCTTCCCCTGATCATTCTCCTTTACTTACCATAAGTTCGTTCTCTAAGTTTGTGAGTCTGTTTTTGTTTTGTAAATAAGTTCATTTGTATCATCTTTTTAAAGGTTCCACTTGTAAGCAATAGCATAACAACAAAACAAAAAGACAACTCACAGAATGCAAAAAAAAAATTGCAAATGATTTGACTGACAAGGGTTTAGACTCCAAAATTTACAAATCACCCAGGAGGCTACATATCAAAAAGCAAATAACCCAGAAACAAACAAACACATCAAAAAACAACAAAATAAATGGGCAGAAGACCTAAACAGAAGACATACAGATGTCCAAGAGGCATATGAAAAGATGCTCAACCTTGCTAATTAGTAGAGCAATGCAAATTAAAACTACAATGAGATATTACCTCACACTAGTCAGAATGGCCATCATCAAAAAATCTACAAACAATAAATGCTGGAGAGGGTGTGCAGAAATGGGAACCCTCCTAGACTGTTGATGGGAATGTAAATTGGTACAGCTACCATGGAGAACAGTATGCAAGTTCCTTAAGAAACTGAAAAATAGAGCTACCAAGTGTGCTAAAGTAACTTCAGTCATGTCCGACTCTTTGTGACCCTATGGACTGTAGCCCACCAAGCTCCATGGGATTCTCCAGGCAAGAATACTGTAGTGGATTGCCATGCCCTCCTCTGGGGGATCTTCCCAACCCAGGGATAAAATTCACATCTCCTCCGGCTCCTGCATTGCAGGTGGATTCTTTACCACTGAGCCACTGGGGAAGCCCTAAAACTACCATATAATCCAGCAATCCCACTCCTGAGCATATGTCCAGAAAAAAAAAAAACAAAACACGCTTAAGAGGAAACACACATCCCAATGTTCATTGCAGTATCATTTACAATAGCGAAGACATGAAAGCAACCTAAATGTCTTTGACAGAAGAGATAAAGAACATGTGGTACATGTATACAATGGAATATTACTCAGCCATTAAAAAGATTGAAATAATGCCATTTGCAGCACCACAGACAGACCTGGAGATTATCACACTAAGTGAAGTAAGTCAGAGAAAAACAAGTATCTGTTGTTCTTCTTTTCTTTACAAGATCTGAGTTTCTGACCTATATTATCTCTGAAGAATTTTAAGATTTCTTTCAGATTATTTCTTATGGTGATGAATTACTTCAGTTTTTATGTATCCAAGAAAGTATTTCTCCCTCACTTCTATGTATATCTATCCAGAATTTTAAGTGGATATTTGTCTTGTTTTGTTTTGTCTTTCTAGCATTTAAAATAATTCACTTCATTCTTTTCTTGCTTGCAACAATTTCTAATGAGAAGCCCATTATAATCTTTATCTTTTTCCCTTTACAGGTGAAGTTTTCTCTGACTGCTTTCAAGAAGTCTTTGGCTTTAGCTTTCTGGCACTTAACAGGTGTAGATTTCTTGATATTTAAATTGCTTTCTATTCTCTGAATTTTGCTGGATCTGTGCTTTGGTGTCTGACTCTAAGCTTGGAAGTTTTTAACCATTATTGCTACAATGTTTCTCTTGCTTTAGTTTTTCATACTTTTCCTTTTTATCTCTCTTTTAATTATTGTCTTTGTTATGTTCACTTGGGTTCACATTGACAATTATATGCAAATGATGCAGCTTAAAATATTTATAATTAGTTTCTATTTATCTTGTTGAATTTGTTAAGTATTTCAATAAAATATTAAATAGACTCAATCATAAGACACATGTTGTAAACTTAGAAACCATAAAGAATTTCTGCTTATCACTCTATAAAAAGGTATATGTGTTAAATTTCAGCCTTTAAGTTTATAAAAAATACAACTGTAACCAACTGAAGAACCAAAACTAGCTATTTAACTTTATGGGGAGGAAAAAGGAAAGAGAGGTATTTTTGTTTAATCAAGCTAAATCTTAATCATTCATAACAAAGAACACATTGATATATATCCATTATAAATAATAATCTTGGATATTGTTTGTGACCCTAAAGTCTGAAGCCCACTGCTCCTCTGTCCATGGAATCTTTAGGCGAGAATACTGGAATGAGTAGCCATTCCCTTCTCCAGGGGATCTTTCCAACCCAGGGATTGAACCCAGGTCTCCTGCATTGCAGGCAGCTTCTTTACTGTCTGAGTCATCAGAGAACCCTCATAAATAATAAGATAAATAATTTATTTAGAGGAAGAAAGATAACTATTGAAATAAAAAGCAGCAGTCATCCTTACAAGAAAAGAAAGAAAAGCAAAAGTCTGAAAAAAAAATCTTCTAAGAGCCATTTGGTTAAAAAATCATATGCATGTATATATTACTTCTGAGCATGGCCTTGTCTGCCAGAACAAGAATCAGATTCCCCAACAGTCAGTCTCTCCTATTAGGAAGTTTGCATAAGCCTCTTATCCTCATCCATCAGAGGTAGAGAGAATGAAATTCAAAATCACAGAAAACTAGCCAAAAGATCACATGGATCACAGTCTTGCCTAACTCAATGAAACTATGAGCCATCCTGTGTAGGGCCATGGAAAACAGACAGGTCATAGTGGAGAGTTCTGACAAAACATGGTCCACTGGAGAAGGGAATGGCAAACCACTTTAGCATTCTTGCCTTGAGAACTCCATGAACAGCATGAAAAGGCAAAAAAATATGACACTGAAAGATGAATCCCCCAGGTCAGTAGGTGTCCAATATGGTACTGGAGAAGAGTGGAGAAATAGCTCCTGAAGGAATGAAGAGGTTGAGCCAAAGCAGAAACAACACCCAGTTGTGGATATGTCTGGTGGTCAAAGTAAAGTCCGATGCTGTAAAGAACGATATTGTATAAGAACCTAGAATGTTAGGTCCGTGAATCAAGATAAATTGGAAGTGGTCAGACAGGAGATGGCAAGTGTGAACATTGACATTTTAGGAATCAGTGAGCTAAAATGGACAAGAATGGGTGAATTTAAATCAGATAACCATTACTTCAATCAAAAAGTTTTAAAAATTAAACTTTCCTATAATAAATTCATTGTAGAGCAGTGTGTTAACTATATCTATCATTGTTTTCCCAGTTACAACTCTAAGAATTGAGTTTTTATGTGCAGGGCATATATAAGATTATTTTCACATTATTACCAAAGTATCCTCAAAGGATTTTAAATATTTTTTCCATGATTTTGTTTTACATCATTCTCCTTCAACTATTGTTCATAAAGTTTTTGTATTTATGATCAAGTGACTACACTAAACTAGAAGTAAATATTTTTGTAGTATATATGAAAATCTAATCAAGAACTACATCACAGAGAAATAATTATTAAATATCTAAAATTAGCTCACACAAAAAGATAAGTTCCTGAAACTAAATGAATATAGTTTATTTTTCTGTTCTGATGCCTTCCAATGGTTTTTCCTTTACTTCTTTCATTTGCTACTTTTTCATCCATTTGAGTTGAGGATCTTGCATTTACTTCAATTTTGACTCTACATCACTATCTTTTTTTTTTTTAATTCTGTGGAAGGTTAAAAATAGTCCAATATCAAGTCTTTAAATAACAAAAAAAGCTACAGAAATCTGCAGCATGGCAGCACAGAGTTTTCAGCAACTAACAGGGCACCGGAGTTGGCTTGCAAGGTAAACCATTTGCCCTTTGTTTCTATGTTCTGTCTGTAGGCAATACAATAAAAAGACCTGTACATTTTACTGGCATTTTGATGTCAACATGTCCAAAAAAAAACATACTTCAATTCTAGTAATGGAACTAATTTTTAAGCAATTTTTCAAATTACTAACCAAGTCAATTCTATCATTTCTCTGCACCCATTTGTTGACAAAGTCCTAATGATAATATCACCTCTTATATAATTTGTGAATCATTGCATCCATGGGGATCACCTTAAAACTAAGTTTTTTCTCTTGCTTTGACTATGAAAACATTCCCGAACTGGTATGTTTGCTTAGTGCTTGTTCCCCTTTTAATCCTTGCTCCTCTTTTCCAACAGACTTCTCTTTTAAAAATAGCAAAATGCATTTCTTGTGTCTTTCAGTGGCATTCTTCTACCTGTCTCATAAAACCCAAACTCTACTGAATGATGATTTGTGATCTGGCCCAGGTCCTGCTCTCTAGCCTCTTTCCAGATGTTATTTCCTCAGACTGAATGTTCCATCATGCCAAAATATATTTTCCTGACTACAACACGCTGTTTCAGTCCCACTGCTTTGCACATGAAATCATCTTTACCTGAAATACTATTTCCTTATGCCATCTGCAAATATCCAAAATGATATAACTTTCAAAATAGATATATGCGTTATACTAAATCAAGAAGGAATGAACAATATCTATGACAAATTAAACCCTATAAAACAGTGATTTCTTCCTTAATGAACTCTGTTAATTACTTGGCTTTATTATATTTGGATGACAAAAATGACACCAATATAAATTCTAAGTTTATTCCCACTCTATCCTTTCCATTATATCTCCAGGTTTCTGTATGAAATAATATGGTTAAATAAGTATACAAGTATGGCTTAGAATTGGAAAAACCTGTGTTTGAATGCTAGTTTATACTGGTAATTCTATAGCTCTAAAGCTCAGTTTTCCAATAAAATTCATTTAATGTTAGTACCTCATCCATAGAGTATGGGAATATTAAATGAGATAATACATAGAGAGAATGCATAAATAGTATCTTGTACAAAATAGGGTTATGATGTTACTCAACATCAAAGGATACCAATTTAAAGCCTTCTCATTTTTATTTTTCTTTATCCCTAGTCATCAAATGTGGTAACTTTGTGCTGCATCAGCCACCCTAAACATCAAATCTTGCTACTGTAAAGCAGCAACATCAAACACAGAAATTTATGGAGAGGCATATTCTTAGGCCACCCCAGTTTTTCTAAATCAAAGTTCACATTTTAGTAAGCTCTCCAGATGATTTAGGGCTCCCCGGGTGTCACTGGAGAAGGCAATGGCAACCACTCCAGTACTCTTGCCTGGAAAATCCCATGGATGGAGGAGCCTGGTGGGCTGCAATCCATGGGGTCACTAGGAGTCGGACAAGACTGAGCAACTTCACTTTCACTTTTCACTTTCATGCACTGGAGAAGGAAATGGCAACCTACTCCAGTGTTCTTGCCTGGAGAATCCCAGGGATGGTGGAGCCTGGTGGGCTGCCATCTCTGGGGTCGCACAGGGTTGGATATGTCTGAAGCGCCTTAGCAGCAGCAGCAGCATCAGGTGTCACTAGTGATAAAGAATCTGCCTGCCAATGTAGGAGACACAAGTGATGAGAGTTTGATCCCTGGGTTGGGAAGATCCCTCAGAGCAGAGAATGACAACCCCCTCCAGTATTCTTGCTTGGAAAATTCCATGGACAGAGGAGCCTGGTGGGCTGTAGTCTATGGGGCCACAAAGAGTCAGACACAATTGAGAGACTATACACACACACCAGATGATTTGTGTGCACATCATGAGAAACGCTGGACTGGAAGAAACAAAAGCTGGAATCCAGATTTCTGGGAGAAATATCAATAACCTCAGATATGCAGATAATACCACCCAATGGCAGAAAGTGAAGAGGAACTAAAAAGCCTCTTGATGAAAGTGAAAGTGGAGAGTGAAAAAATTGGCTTAAAGCTCAACATTCAGAAAACAAAGATCATGGCATCCGGTCCCACCACTTCATGGGAAATAGATGGGGAAACAGTGGAAACAGTGTCAGACTTTATTTTTCTGGGCTCCAAAATCACTGCAGATGGTGACTGCAGCTATGAAATTAAAAGACACTTACTCCTTGGAAGGAAAGTTATGACCAACCTAGATAGCATATTCAAAAGCAGAGACATTACTTTGCCAACAAAGGTCCGTCTAGTCAAGGCTATGGTTTTTCCTGTGGTCATGTATGGATGTGAGAGTTGGACTGTGAAGAAGGCTGAGCACCGACGAATTGATGCTTTTGAACTGTGGTGTTGGAGAAGACTCTTGAGAGTCCCTTGGACTGCAAGGAGATCCAACCAGTCCATTCTGAAGGAGATCAGCCCTGGGATTTCTTTGGAAGGAATGATGCTAAAGCCGAAACTCCAGTACTTTGGCCACCTCATGCGAAGAGTTGACTCATCGGAAAAGACTCTGATACTGGGAGGGATTGGGGGCAGGAGGAGAAGGGGATGACAGAGGATGAGATGGCTGGATGGCATCACTGACTCGATGGATGTGAGTCTGTGTGAACTCCCGGAGCTGGTGATGCACAGGGAGGCCTGGCGTGCTGTGATTCATGGGGTCTCAAAGAGTCAGACACGACTGAGAGACTGAACTGAACTGAACTGAACTGAAATTCTAGAGCATGTTTCTTATAAACCTTCTACTTTGTATGCATTACACCTGGACTGAACTGTTCACCACATGCTTTCCTGACAAGCACTATGGTATGGTTGTAGTAATAGGTTTAATTATAATAAAATACTCTCATCATATATATCAAATACTGTATGTAGATTGCAGAAATGCTGAGAATGGCAGTGGTTATGTGTCCATTTGCCATATTCATCATCATGTAAGATAATAGGATTGCTTCTCTGATGTTGCTCTGGTTTCATGACATTTGTTCTGGTTTCAGAGTGTCTCAGATCTGAGATATCTCTTGTGTGTATGCGTGCTTGGTCACTCATAAATTCACCCATTCTTGATTCCATTTTGATCAATAATGTATACATCTTTTTAACACATGTTACTTTCAGACATCTTAGGACTCACTTTTAAAAGTCATGCCTTTAGTTATTTTGTTGAGATAAAGTTTAATACCATCAAATGCATCTTAGAGGTAAAATTCAATGATGTGTAGGACAAAACTTAAACATTCTTAAGAAGACATTAAGTAAGTAAGTGTTAGTTAGTCACTCAGGCATGTCTGTCTCTTTGTGACCCCTTGAACTGTAGCTGGCCAAGCTCCTCTGTCCATGGGATTCTCCAGGCAAGAATATTGGAGTGGGTAGCCATTTCCTTCTCTGGAGGGATCTTCCTGACCCAGGGTTTGAACCCAGGTCTCCTGCATTGCAGGCAGACTACCATCTGAGCCATCAGGGAAGTCGTAATGTATTTTCAAAATACAAGTAAACATAATAAAAGGTCATTAAAGCTTTCAATAATGTTGGTATGAATCACCACATTATAAGTTTCAAATTATAATTATAAATTTAAAGACTTTAATTCACTTTAAAAATACCCATTTATCTGTCAAGCTTTGGAAAATTACTCAATCAAGAAACTTGAAGATTTTTACTACATAATAACATTTACTTTAAAAGAAACATCTGGAAACTATTATAAAAATATAGCTTTTTCTAAATGTCATAATTTAAATTCAAGTCATTTAGATTATTCTTCTCAAATTATGATGATTCATTAAGGTTTTAGTATTTATGGATTTTATTATTCCACTCATAAGTTAGCACTTATAAAGTGTATTTTTTCTTGTTCTTTATCTTTTGCAGTACAGGATATTACAGGGAAGGAGACAAAAATCAGTTAAGGGTTAAGGTGTATGGTATGTATTTCTTCTGATTTTTTGTGATTAATTTTGTGTTTTGAGGCAATTTTGAGGATGAGAGACTGTGGAATGATCCTTGAAAGTGATCCATATCACTTTTTAAAAATTATTTCAAATACCAGCCTGGAACCTTCCAGTGGATCCATGGTTTTCCATGACACCTGCAGCCTGGGGACAGACTGTTCTAGGTCAGCTAAGTGAGTGACCATTCTTTGAAAGACTCAGTGAGGATGTGCCCAAGGCTGCCACTGAGCATTCCACCAGCTTCCTATTTTCTCCTCAGCTCTCCATCTGTGTTATTTTGTCTTCAGGTCAAGCAGTTCTCAATAATAAGCTAAGGCTTTCTGATTTCTTTATAACTACTTGTCATCTATGTTTCTGAGATTAAAGCATGGAAAAAGTGGCTTTGCTCAGTGAGAGGCCTGTTTGTGTTGGGCACAGCAGGAGATGCTAGAGGCAAGTAGCAATGACCCAATGCACTAAAAAAAGAGGCCAAGTGTCCTTGAATGCTGAGAATTTACTTAGGATGACAAGAGAGATAATTCAGATGTGATCTCAGTCTAACATCCTAAAAAGAGAGTGTTTGTTATAAACAAGCTTTGCTATTCAGAAATTCCTCTTTAGCAACTCTTTTGGAATCCACTTTCAATAGAGGCAAGTACTCCTCTATGACCACCTGGAAACAGACAAGCAAACATTTTTAGAAAAAAATAAATATAAGGATATGTTTCCAAAGAAAGCAATTAATATGAATAGAAAGTAAAGGATATACATAATTTTAAGGTACATAAAACATTTTGAAAAGAATGTTTAGTTCCCTAGAAATTGATATTCTTAGATTAGTGGAATGCTTTTTATCTTCAAATTTAAATGATATACTTTCCTTTTTTCTCTATTATAATACCTCCAAGGACAGACATTTTTAAGTAATGCATGACAATTGAGACATTTAACCTTAAATGAGTGAATACTTCTTTGACTGTCAAAGCCTGGATTATGATTTTCAAAGAGGAGAAAGCAAGTTTAAGAGAAAGAAGAAATCAAAAACAATAATTTATAGAAAACTTTTACGTCCCTTTACAAAAGATAACTATTTGCCATATGAAAATGTTCAGGATTTCCCCCAGGGAAGTAAGTCTATGAATTGCTAGTATCACAACGTGCAGACCTACTATGGAGATCGGAGACTGTAACCCCAAGTGTTCTGCACCTGAGATGTGAAGCACTGACATGAAGTATGGCTAACATGTGTCCCGTATTAGTTCCTTATTCCTAGTCAAATGAAATCATCTCCTCTAAAGCCAAGACCTATTCATAATAGAACAGTTTTTGCCAGTCTGAGGAGCCATAGGACATACATTTATCCAGATGTTTTGATTTATCCAACACATGGCCCTCACAATTTTATTCCTATTTCAGATGCTGCTAGCACTTGAAGTGTTTCTCATCTTTGGCAATTCCTTCCAAGGGCTTCATGGCACAACAGTCAAGGCATCCAGGCCTTTTCAGTTGTACTAGTCACATCCTTGCACAAAATGTAATGAAATACAGACTGACACAAAGCACCAGAGATGTGAACTATTTTATTTATAAAAACTGTGCTGATACTCACGAGAGGTTTATGTACTCACATTAGATCACTTCCATGATGAAGCATTATGCAAATGCACATTGCAAAAGTGTCAATTATACCTTTTTGGGCTCCAAAATCACTGCAGATGGTGACTGCAGCCATGAAATTAAAAGACGCTTACTCCTTGGAAGGAAAGTTATGACCAACCTAGATGGCATATTCAAAAGCAGAGACATTACTTTGCCAACAAAGGTCCATCTCTTCAAGGCTATGGTTTTTCCTGTGGTCATGTATGGATGTGAGAGTTGGACTGTGAAGAAGGCTGAGCGCCGAAGAATTGACGCTTTTGAAGTGTGGTGTTGGAGAAGACTCTTGAGAGTCCCTTGGACTGCAAGGAGATCCAACCAGTCCATTCTGAAGGAGATCAGCCCTGGGATTTCTTTGGAAGGAATGATGCTAAAGCCGAAACTCCAGTACTTTGGCCACCTCATGCGAAGAGTTGACTCATTGGAAAAGACTCTGATGCTGGGAGGGATTGGGAGCAAAAGGAGAAGGGGATGACAGAGGATGAGATGGCTGGATGGCATCACTGACTTGATGGACTTGAGTCTGAGTGAACTCCAGGAGTTGGTGATGGACAGGGAGGCCTGGCGTGCTGTGATTCTTGGGGTCGCAGAGTCGTACACGACTGAGCGACTGATCTGATCTGATCTGATAATGAGAATTCCTATCATGATAAGAGTTTTTCTCTTTCCCAAATGCACATGTTTTGTACTTTATTTGATTATCTGCAGAGAGTTCCATATTGATTTAGAACTAAATATATTTTAATGCTTTCAGGGATATCAGAAAAATTACTTGAAAGTATCTTAACGTTTGAAAATTTCTAGCAAATATGAAATTATTTGAGATTTTTCTTACTTCTATCAATCTTTTCAGAAGCAAAGGGCCAGAGTTGTTAACTGATTAATTTTATAAGCAGATGGGAGGAAAAAGAGAGTAAGAGACATGGTGTGAGATATGCCATAAAGTTCAGGGCTTAAATAATTGAAAATCAGGTCACATACAGAATGGCTTAATGCAGAATGCAGAAAAGATATAAGTAGGAAAAGATTAAGGAAAATGAAAGGTTTCAGAACTGAATATTGATTTATTAAAATTCAACAATAGTGTTTGCACTGCTACTGCTAAGTCACTTCAGTCGTGTCCGACTCTGTGAGACCCCATAGACGGCAGCCCACCAGGCTCCCCTGTCTCTGGGATTCTCCAGGCAAGAACACTGGAGTGGGTTGCCATTTCCTTCTCCAATGCATGAAAGTGAAGTTGCTCAGTCGTGTCCAACTCTTAGCGACCCCATGGACTGCAGCCTACCAGGCTCCTCCGTCCATGGGATTTTTCAGGCAAGAGTACCTGAGTGGGGTGCCATTGCCTTCTCCGCAGTGTTTGCACAGAGAGCAATAAATAACTAAAACAAAATAACTGCCAGGCTCCTCTGTCCAAGAAATTTTTCAGGAAAGAATACTGAAGCAGGTTGTCATTTCCTACTACAGGGGATCTTCCCAACTCAGGAACTGAATCTGTGTCTCTTGCATCTCATGAGTCTCCTGAACTGGCAGGTGGAGTCTTTACTACTAGCGCCACCTGGGAATCCCCAAACAAAACAATCCACAAATCTAAGTGCTTTATAAATGAAAAGCTTTATATTGTTATTAGTTCCTTACTAGTTCTTCCGCACAGTACAATTTACTCATAATTACAATCACAGTAATTTTTACTCTGCTTTTTCTTATTTATCCTCTAGCACAAAATACTCTCCAGGCTACTGTTATTATACTTACATGCACTATTATGGTTCTATAACAGAAAAACTGCAGCCTGTAGGCCAACTAGCCATTTTTGAAAATAAAGTTTTATTGGAACACAGCCATATTCATTTGTTTCTACATTGTCTATAGCTCCTTTTGGGACACAAGGAACAGCTGAGTATTCACTACACAGACCCAGTAGCCTGCAGCCCAACGTTCTCTTTAAGAACGACTTTGCTAATGTAGCTTTTTCTGCCATTGGACATTAAAGTTTTTCCCAAATCTTTTTCCATTTTATAATAAAAATCCTGTAATCATTTTTTTTAAAAATTTTTACTCCTAAATAAATATATTGAAGGTTATTGGGTTAAAACATATTTTTTAGTATAAAATTAATTTCAAAGAGTTTTCAACACATGGCCACAAATATTGTCTCAAAGTATGAAATTTAATAGAATTTTGCCAATATTTTTATATATTTTATATATTTATGTATTTTATATATTTATTATATATTTTAATTTTTAATAGTTTAATCATTTTCAAAAATTGTATTTTTGATTATAAAGGAAATACAATACTGACAAATGTTTTAAATAAAACTTGATAAACTGATTCTAAAATTCATCTACAATAGAAGAAATACCAGATCAGTTAACTAAAAAATATGACTGGGAACTGGGTGAGAAGAAGATTTTCAGTTCGGTCACTCAGCTGTGTTCAACTCTTTGTGACCCCATGGATTGCAGCATGCTGGGCTTTCCTGTCCATCACCAACTCCGGGAGCTTGTTCAAGCTCATGTGCATCAAGTCAGTGATGCCATCCAATCATCTCATCCTCTGTCATCCCCTTTTCTCTTGCCTTCAATCTTTTCCAGCATCAGGGTCTTTTCCAAGGAGTTGGTCTCACATCAGGTGGCCAAAGTATTGGAGTTTCAACTTCAGCATCAGTCCTTACAATGAATATTCAGGGTTATTTTCCTTTAGGATTGACTGATTTGATCTTACAGTCCAAGTCACTCTCAAGAGTCTTATCCAACACCACAGTTCAAAAGCATCAGTTCTTCGGTGCTCAGCTTTCTTTATCGTCCAACTCTCAGAACCATACATGACTACTGGAAAAACCATAGCTTTGACTAGATGGACCTTTGTTGGCAAAGTAATGTCACTGCTTTTCAGTATGCTGTCTAGGTTGGTCATAGTTTTTCTTTCAAGGAGCAAGTACAAATGTCAAAACCTGCTATAAAACTATATTTAAAAAATGGTGTGGACTTGAAACAGAATTAATAACATCAATTAAACACAAGACTTCTGAAAGATATACATAATTTTTATAATTTCTATATATTAAATATATGATTTAATATCATCCTATGAATGGTATTTTAATAATTGACTGAAAAAAAGAGTTAAATCCTTACTTCACATCATTTACAAGAAACAAATTTTAGAGAATTACCAGGATTAATGAAGGCTTCGCTGGTGGCTCAGCTGGTAAAGAATCTGCCTACAATGCGGGAGACCTGGGTTTGATCCCTGAGTTGGGAAGATCCCCTGGAGAAGGGAAAGGCTACCCACTCTAGTATCCTGGCCTAGAGAATTCCATGGATTGTATGGTCCATGGGGTCACAAAGAGTCGGACACGACTTTCAGTTTTCACTTAATTAATTTGCAAAACAGAACACAAATATCTCAAAGAAAAAGAGTAATAGGTTTGTCTACATTTTAAAAGAAAAGAAATCTTTTGTATGGGAAAATAATCATAATCAGAGTTTTAAAAAATAATAACAGGGAGAAATTATTTAGAACACATTTATAACATACACAGATCTATAGGTAATATATCAATATACACATATCCATTTAATCAGTACATATATAAATTCATAAACTTTTTAGAAGTGTTTGAAGTTACATTAAAATGTAAGTGCTTATCTTTCAATTTTCATAACTCTACTTCCAAGATACACATTATTCAAAAATACTTACATGTGAAAGTTACAGGCTTGTGATAATGAAAACTTTTAAATAAACTAAATCAATACACAACAATTAAACATAGTTAATATATCCATAACATCAAATTCTATTAAATATTTTAAAAGAGCAATGCAGATTTATCAATATATAAACCAATATTTAAAGAAACTCTCCAACATATATTGGGATTCAACAAAAGCAAATTATAGACAATGTTCAGAATAAATCCTACTTATATAAAGTACATACATAAAATTACATATTTGTATTATGTATCTATGTTTCAAGACATTCCAATCATTTCCATTTTTAGATACACATATGTACAGACATGCATATCTACAGGTACAGACAAAGCTATTCCAAATAGATTAGGAAAGGCAAATCAATTCTTCTTTTAGATTAATTATGAAAAGTCTGGAAAAAATTCCCAGTCTTGGAAGGTTCAGTTTCAGAAGATATCTATAGTTAAGAAGTAGAGAGAGAATGTTCATTCTTCCTACATGATATTTATAATGGATCTAATTTACTAGTAATATTCTTTGTGTCTCTCCACTCGCATATATATGGAATTTAGAAAGATGGTAACAATAACCCTATACGAGACAGCGAAAGAGACACTGATGTATAGATCAGTCTTATGGACTCTGTGGGAGACGGAGAGGGTGGGGAGATTTGGGAGAATGGCACTGAAACATGTATAATATCATGTATGAAACGAGAAAAAAAAAAAAACTTTCAAATTACTTTAGAATTAATATAAGTCTTTTCTGTCCTGTTGACCACTATATTGCCCAGCAACCAGGATAATGTCTGATACATAGGAAATACTCAATTAATACTTACTAAATGAGTGTAATATAAAATTTAATCTTTACTAACATAAAATCATGTTTAGCGGCAGGGTTTATAAAACTAAACTGCAGTTTGAACACAACACATTTCTCGTCTATTCATTTGTTCAACTAATATGTACATATTTATGTATATATATATTTATTACACCCTTATTATAAATAAACCAAACTTTTGATCTCACAGCAATTACACTGTATTATGTCGGGGGTGAGGGGGATGGGGATAGATAATAATCAAGTAAATCTTTTATCAAAAAAAGATTACATGATTATTGTTTTATGATAGATAATGGGAAATAGATAGTGACTTGGGGGCTACCTTTGGTTGAGGAATGAGGAAAGGCTTCTCTGAGAAAGTGACATGAACCAGTGATTTCAGTAGTGTGTTTGCGGTGGGTGGTGTAGTGATTTTGCCCTCTAGGGGCTATCTGATAATCTGGAAACATTTTTCTCATTACAACTTGAAGGAGTGGACAGCTGACCTATTGGCATCTAACAGAGTCCAGGGATACTCCTGAATATCTTGTAAATCACAGGATCCCCACCCCCCACAACAAAAAATTACCCAGACCAAACTGTTGCAGGGACTGAGAGATCCTGCATGAAGCTAAAATCAATAGGGCAAAACTTAACCAACCTTAAATTGCTTGTTGGAAAAGCATTCTAGGCAGGGAAAAAGGCAATAGCAAATATCCTAAAATAAGAAAATTCTTAAGGTGCTTTAGAAATGGGAAGAAACCTATCCTGAAAAAGTAGAAGGAAAGGTAGAAAGGAAGTAGGTTAGAAAGGTTCGCAGGAAGGGGTTTGAATATATTATGAATGCAATGGGAAGATAAGGGAGAGGCTTATACTGGAGAATAGCAAGATGTGTTTTGCATTTTAATAAGGTCACTTTGGATACTTCCTGGAGAATAGACAACAGGAAAAGAGCCACAGCATTATGTCAAGAAAAGAAATAATGTCAAAGGAAAAAGAGCACATTGGTCACTAGTGTGAAATGCTGCTAAAAGTCAGTCGTTTTGTGACATTAACATTTTTACCTTTTCCTTTGAATTATCTGGTTCCACCATACATTGAGTCCAGTCTATGATTGAACACTGTGTTAACAGGTGTACCTACACCATTTAAGAGAACCTGTGTAACTACCCTGTGAGGAACATGTGTGCTTAGTCACTCAGTCTTGTCCAACTCTTTGAGGCCCCATGGACTATATCCCACAGGGCTCCTTTGCTCATGAGGATTCTCCAGGCAAGAATATTGGAGTGGGTTACCATGCCCTCCTCCAGGGGATCTTCCCAACCCTGGGATTGAACTGGGGTCTCCCACACTGCAGGTGGATTCTTTGCCATCTGAGCCACCAGGGAAGCCCTGTGAGGAACATACATATTGCCAACTCAAATAATGAATTAGAATTCTGAGATCAAAAAATTTAAACAATTTACCTGTTATCACTCAAATAATAAATGGTAGAACTCAGATCCAAACTCAGATATACATTTCTTCATTTCATGTTCTTAAACGCTGAATATGAACTTCTAAGTGCATTAAGCATAGGTGAGAGTTACATGTTGCTTTAGCAAGGAATCCTAGGTTTTTTTAAATGACATCTTGGCTTCAACCAAATAACACATAACAACAATTTGTCTGCATTTATTTCTTCAGTCAATAGAACAGACATTGAGAAAACCTGTTTTTTATAATTGCTGTGTCTTCAAGCTTCCCAGAAGTTTCTTTTTTTCTCTGTCTTGAATAGCACAGGTATTGCTTTCAAGGAGCTGTTACTTCCAATAACACATCTTTGATCACTTTTTCTCACCCACTCTCCCATTTTACACCTTTTATTGTTCTCTGAGTTGTCCTACTACCTGCAGTATAATCCTTACCTTTTCCCTCCCAATTCAGTGGTGTTACCTCTCAGTTAGTCATGCATTTAAGTAGCTAGATCTGGATTCAGACAATGACTCATTCCCAGTTTTTTTTTTTTTAATATTAACATTTATTGGACTATAATTGATTTACCCTGCTATGTTCGTTTCTGCTATGCAGCAAAGAAAGTCAGTTATAATATATCCACTCTTTTTTGAAGATTCTGTTCCTATATGGGTCATTACAGAGTACTGAGTAGAGTTCTGCATGCTATACAGTATGTTCTCATTAGTTATCTATTTTATATATAGTAGTGTGTATATAGGGGCTGGGGGATCAGTGGGTAAAGAACCTGCCTGCTAATGCAGGAGATGTGGGTTTGACCTCTGGGTTGGGAAGATCCTCTAGAAAAGAAAATGGCAACCCACTCCAGTATTCTTGCCTGGGAAATCCCAAGGACAGAGGAGCCTGGCTGGCTACAGTCCATGGGGTCACAAACAGTTGAATACAACTGATCGACTAAAACAACAACAAAGTGTGTATGTCAATCCCAATATTCCAATTTACCCCCCCCCCTTTTCCCTTTAGTAATCATAAGGGGATGCTTATGATGCCTATGATGTTTTCTACATCTGTGACTATTTCTGTTTTGTAAATAGGTTCATTTGCGCCAATTTTTATTTAAACTCCACATATAAGCAATATCATACGGTAGTTGTCTTTCTCTGACTTGCTTCACTCAGTATGACAATCTCTAGGTGAAAAAAACTGAAAATAGAGCTGACATATGATCCAGCAATCCCACTCCTGGGCATATATCTGGTGAAAACCATAATATGAAAAGACATATGTACCTCAATGTTCATTGCAACGCTATTTACAGTAGCCAGGACACAGAAGCAACCTAAATGTGCATGGATAGAGGAATGGATAAAGAAGACGCGGTACACATATACAATGGATTATTCAATAATAAAAAGAACAAAACAATGTCCGTGACATGGATGGACCTCATCTCTAGTTTTGAATAAAGACAAGTAGTCCCTCCAGGAACAGAGAAATGAGAATCTGATGGAAACCACTCATTAACATACACAAAACGTTTTTGTTTGTTTTTCTTGTTAAGTAGGAAGGACTCAGTATTTCTAACCATCTTTTACCTACTGGTAAGTTCCTTTCTGGGCTTCCCAGGTCACTACGTGGGTAAAGAATCCTCCTGCTTATGCAGGAGATGTGGATTCTATCTCTGGGTCGAGAAGATCCCCTGGAGGAGGGCATGGTAACTCACTCCAGTATTCTTGCCTGGAGAATCCCATGGACGGAGGAGCCTGGCGGGCAGCAGTTCATAGGGTCACAAAGAGTCAGACACAACTGAAGTGACTGAGCACACAGCACAAGTTTCTATCCCTGGACAACATTTTATTCTCCCCACTCTCAAATGTACCTTATCCCTGTCCTTTTTTAAAATAGCTTTCATAGCTCATACTTTATTTATGTTCATGAAATATATCTCCAGTGTCTCTGGGACCTGGCTAGCATTCATGCATTTGTTGAGATTCTATTTCTTTATGTCTGCCTGAAGATCTAACAGTAAACAGGAATCCTAGTCACCTCCTGATATTAAAAATTTCAAGCAAGATATATCAAAATTAAATCCTCTCTGTGATCTATGTCTCAATAGTAATAACCACCCAAAAGTAAAATGTACATTAAAATAGTTACTAAAATATAGGATACGCTGAATCAGTAAAACTAAATCATATTCCAATCCTTTCTGTTCCAATTCCAATCATTTCTATATCTGTTGATCCTTATAGTAAATAGTTTCGTTATTTAAAAAAAAAAGTGGTAGACTACAGGTCTACCTAAGTTTTCTAGACAAATTTCCAGACATTTGAAATCTGTTTATTCTGTTGCCACATTTACTGCACATAAGATTTAAGGAAAATCTCTAAAACTTAGAGATCTGTATCTTGTTTTTGCTTTGTTCTGAAACATATATCTCAACTACAGCACAGAACTGTTTTGGTAATTGAAAGAGATAAAACAATTCACAGTGCTTTGAAAACTACAAAAAACAAAAAAAACAGGTTATTCTTATACAGAAGTGGAAATTATCTGTATATTTAAAGTTTAATCAAGATAAAGTGTGTGTATTTGTAGATGCTATATATGTAACATTTGTAAGATCATCATCATCCAGTCTGAAAAGACAAAAGATACCACCTTCTACAATAAGCATCTTCACCTAGCAGAGACCGAGTTTTATTTCAACCAGTTTGGCACCTGTGGGAATCTGTGTTTGATGATGACATTCTATTGTAAGCATCAAAGTTTTACAGGAATGAAAGAGAGAGAAAAAAACAAACAACCCGAGCCTGGTTTACCTGACACTGAGGCATGTATAAATAACTAAGCTAAACTCCCAGTCTCTAATAAAAAGCTGATGCTTTGTTCTCAAAAGTGTTTGTGGCAAAATTCCTCCTTTCTCCAATACTGAAATAAATGGAGAATTGTTAGAGGAAAACACAAGAGATTAAAAGTCTTTATTTCTATATTGTTAAATTACAGCACCTTGAACATATTGTTTGGTTGTCATCTAATTGAGAAGTTCATTCAATGGAAGTGGTGCCTAAACTCACCTTGACACCTGATTTGTCATGGAAGATAAAACTTGAACATTGTTTGGATCAGTTTTAAGAACCTGGCTAAACAGGATTTCTGTCATATGTTTCTTGATCCTTCCTTGCTTACAAAATTATACTTCACCATAGTTTGGTAAGTAATGGTGGTGACATATGAAAGTTCTTCCCTAACAAACCTGATTATCTCCTTTTTCCCAAAGGAATTCCTTTGATGTTGCATCATATAGAGGGTGGCAAGCAAAGGTTAAACACATGAAGAAAATCCTTAACGTTTTTACAATTGGAATTGCAATTTGATGCAAAATTTTGTACCAAGATCACTGAGCCTAGAAAAGCAATGGAATAATTTTATTACTCTGGTTGGTATTTTTAAAATAAAATTTCCTATTTCTTTAACTAATGATGACAGAACAATAGGTATCTCATCTCTTCTGTCCTCTTTTACTAAACAATTGAATTCAAGAGGTACAAATTTATTGTTCATGCAATAGTAGTGATTTTTGGACCTAGGCTTATGATATACCACGTGAATATGGGGCTGTATCTCTTTATCAGCTGCATCATATAATATGAGCCAGTGGATTTAGCAAAGACTATTTCCATCCTGTGATTGAGGAGCTGACGTTTCGTAGTGTCAGCTCCATAATGATATCATAAAATATCCATGACTGATCCTAATTTGGAGCTATCTGGTTTAGTGAATTTAATTATGGATAAAAGATTATGTTTAAAAAAAGTAATTGCTGATTTATTTGGCATTCAATTTACTTTGCCAGTTCTAAAACTTTTTAGTATAGAGTATACAATATAAATTTTTTCATCATCTCTGAGGTAGCCTAACCACTGGATGAAACTTAGAGAGTTGCAAGTTTATGAGAATAGAAAAAAGATATGGTAGCATTCAGTCTTCCTGTGCAACTTCATTTCTACAAAGTTTTAGCTTATTTCTCTCATAATGTTGTGTTCAAGGATTTATCTTTCTTAGTATTGAGTTCTGTATAAAAACTATACCTTACCTTCCACCCCAATCAGGGCAAAATCTTTTTTCGTTTCCATTCATGTCTCCTTTCTTCCTCTCCCTACTTTTGTTTCCTGGAGGTCAGACCTGGAGTGTCTTACTGAAATCCTGGAGTCCTGGGCTGTAACTGCAGTCTACCAGCTCCTCATTGAGCACCAGATTTTACACTTGGGGGATGTGGCTCATATCCCTACATCAGAAGGTTGTTGTGAGGATGAAAGAAGCTGACATAAGTAGATACCTCACAGGTAGCATGTAGAGTATTTGACAAGAAAAAAAGTTATTCCTTGCACTGATGTGCATAATTTACACATGATTTGAACTTTACTTGCCAAAAGGTTTAGTAAACACCCTATATTACGAGGTAGATTGTATGCTCAAGGTTAATCTGTGTTGCATACACAATCAGTATCCTTCACTTATCTAACAGTGTTTTGTATACAGAATGATGAATGTTCTTGCTCTTGACACCCATTCTCACAGTTATTTCAACGTGAAAGAAACAGTGCACATCTGACGGTGCCTCCATTTCAGAAAGAGTAATATAGAGATGAACAGTCTTTAGGATCTACTTGACCAAGATAATAATGATTCCTCTCAGGAATGACAGGGTGCAATGAATATCTGGCAAGCATTGGAATATTTTGAACCAAACACCAAGTATATGTTTTAACTCTCTCACTTCGTGCCCCATTCCCAACTAATTAGCTGCTGTGTATGTACGTGCTCAGTTGTGTTAAGTCACATTCAACACTTTGTAACCCTATGGACTGTAGCCTGCCAGGCTCTCTGTCCATGGGATTCTCCAGAGAAGAAGAGTGGAGTGAGTTGCCATGCCCTTCTCCAGGGGATCTTCCAACCCAGGGATTGAACCCATGTCTCTTGTGTCTCCTGCATTGGCAGGTGGATTATTTACCATTAGTGCCATCTGGGAAGCCCCAGTTAGCTGCTGATACCACTTAACATCTGCAAAAACAATTCCCTGAATAATAAGTTCAATCAGGTTTTTCCTGGACAAAACATGTCTATATATCTTTTAATTAGAGGAGGATTTTTTTAATTCAGCATTTCAAATTTGCGATTCAAGTTCATATTCATTTCAACTCGATTTCCTTTTCATTTTACCTAAGATAAATTAATAGCCAGGTTATTACCTTAGTGGAGAAGCAAGGAGAAGAATTCTTTTTCTCTCTGACAACAAAAACTTGAGGTTTATGTGCATTTTTTTCTCTTCAATCTACTGCATGCCTTATATCAGGGCCCCTTTCTGGTGCCATTCAGGATGTTGCTGAGTCACCTTCTCAACTGGCATTTGGTCAATTTGGCATTGTGGTCTCTTCTGTTAGTGCACTACTCTTTCTCATTGCAAAAAAAAAAAAAAAATATATATATATATACACACATATACACATATATATATATAATATATATGCATCAGAAAGTAAACAAAAAAAATTCCAACAACAGCAGCAAAACAACAGCAACAAATAATGCCATACCTCCAGAAGGCTAACAGAGAGGATTTTTGGATTATCCACTATTTGGGATAATCTGTACTCTTGATCTCCTCCAGTATTGGCGTGCCTAATTGAGAATTCCTTGCATGTAACCTGACTTCTTTGCAAAAGAGCCATAAAACTCTTTGGCCCTTAGAGAAGTTTCTATGAATGAAATTAATTAAGAAAAAGAATTTGAGGTCTTGGAATGGGAATCATTGCAAAGCACTTTTAAATTATAGTGTCATGACTGGATATTGGAGTAAATTCTTTGATCTCTTTTCTCGTTAACGAGATGATATGATATTTTAAAGGCAATCATTTCATTTTGAAGGTCTGCTGACATCACAAGCCATCAGAGCACAGTCGGTATGGAAATAAGATACCCACTTTTCTCTGCTTCCTCTTACTGATTTCATGCAATGACCTTGCAGTTATTAAATATGGGCCAACTTGCACTCTCAGACCTCAGGCAACCTCTTTTTTAAGTGATCGCTTACTCCCCAACATTTCTACTAAAATTGGATGCTTAAAGATCACTTAATGGAGGCAACCAATTTATCCCTGTCCCTTGGGTGGTCCCCCAGGGCAGTTTTCGCTGTTTCAATACAATTACAAAATGCTTCCAGGCTCTGTGAACTTGGTTATACAAGAAGGTTATGGCAACAAAGACTGTTTTCTTTGGAAAATTGTTACAAAGTGCTGACCTTCCTAAAGTATACACCATTCTGAAAAGCCTAAAAGCCCGGATGCTTAACACTGTGAGAGGCGGTGCCAAATTCTGGAACCAAAGACATGAGTTAAAGTGCAGGATGCATTGAACCAAAACAAGAAGGAAGAGAACGTTCTTTCAGGAACACTTATTTCATGTCCTGTAGCCTGGATTCAAACAAAATTCCTTTGTGGACTCGAAAGTGTGTTTAGGAGAATCTGACCTAGGAATGGCTTTGAGTCTCATATAAGAGCAGGGAGCTGGAGAAAAGTCAGGATGGTTTTACAGGACTGTAGTGAGAAGTAGGAGCTCATTTGATGCCCAGCTGCTTTTGTGTTAAATATCAAGGGTTTGATTCAGACAACTAAGTACGCAATCCAGGCAAGACAGTGGATAAATAAGACAAAAAACATTGTTTACAGCCTCAGGTTTTCTCCATTATCATTATAAAGCATTCACATGGAAGCCACATAAAAAAGCCATGATTTCTAACCTTGCAGACAGCTGTGAGGGGGGATGCCCTCCATGTGGAGGGAGGGACTGGGAGGGGTGGGGAGGTCAGTGAGAGTCCCCCTCCAACCACAAAAGCAATTACTGTGACAGCAGCAATCCCTTTTCCCCACTTCCCCAAGGGTGAAACACTATGAGATGCACAGGACACGCTTCCCCAAATGCACAGGGATGTCCCATTTCCATTCAGTTTGTTTAGTTCTGTTCTGCCATACAATGAGGACATATAAAGAGTAAGACAGGAGGCCTCTCCTTTAGACCATGGAGCACTTTTGCAGAAACAACTGACCTGGACAACACTGGCAGCAATAGCCTTAGGTCTAGAAAGTTAATCTTTGTGTAGTTATTTCATGATACATATATTTTGGTGAAATTTTAAAATGCACTCATAGTAGTTTAAGTGGTTATGGTATAACCAGGACTAGAACTGCATCTAGTTAATGTTCCACAATTTATTTAAACATCCTTTTATTAATAGGCAATTACATTTATTTCTTTTTTTGTATTTTCTTAAATTTTATTGCGTATAATGTGGATTGCATCATTCTCTCTCAAGCACTTTTCTTGTGTGAACTATTTGTAGGGTAAATCCTTAGGACAGTGATTATGGACGCAAAACACATAACTGCTCCCATGGTGCCTGGATCTATTTAGATAGCTTAGCATTAAATAATAGTAGAAAGAAAGTATTTGTTGTTCAGTCACTAAGTTGTGTCCAACTATTTGTGATCTCATGGACTGTAGCATGCCAGGCTCCTCTGTGCTTCACTATCTCCTGCAGTTTCCTCAAATTTATGTTCATTGTGTCAGTGATGCTGTCTTACCATCTCATTCTTTGATGCCCCCTTCTCCTCCTACCCTCAATTTTTCCCAGCATCAGGGTCTTTTCCAATGAGTTGGGTCTTCACATCAGGTGGTCAAAGTATTGGAACTTCAGCTTCAATATCAGTCCTTCCAATGAATGTTCAGGGTTTATTTCCTTTATGATTGACCTTGCTGTCCAAGGGTCTCTCAAGAGTCTTCTCCAGCACCACAGGTCAAAAGCAACTCTTCTTTGGTGCTTAGCCTTCTTTATGGACCAACTCTCACATTTGTACATGATTAATGGAAAAACTGTAGCTTTGATTATATGGATCTTTGTCGGCAAAGTGATAGCTCTGCTTTTTAATATGCTAAGTTTCTCAAGGCTTTTCTTGCAAGAAGCAAGTGTCTTTTAATTTCATGGCTGCAGTCACCATCCACAGTAATTCTGGAGCCCAAGAAAATAAAATCTGTCACTGCTTCCACTTTTCCCCTTTCTATTTGCCATGAAGTGATGGGATCAGATCCCATAATCTTAGTTTTTTGAATGTTGAGTTTCAAGCCAGTTTTTTCCGTCTCTTCTTTCACCCTCATCAAGAGGATCTTTAGTTCCTCTTCACTTTCTGTCATTAGAGGGATATCAACTGCATATCTGATGTTGATATTTTTCCTGTCAATCTTAATTCTAGATTATGAGTCATTCAGCTCAGCATTTCACATGATGTACTCTGCATACAAATTAAATAAGCAGGGTGACAATATACAGTCCTGTTGTGCTCCTTTCCCAATTTTGAACCAGTCTGTTGCCCTATGTCCAGTTCTAAATGTTGCTTCTTGAGCCACATATAGGTTTCTCAGGAGAGAGGTAAGGTGGTCTGACATTCCCATCTCTCATAATTTTCCATCTATTTTTTGTTATTAGTCCTAGAAGATCTTGTAGGTCTTTGTTCAACTGGTTAACTTAAACTTCTTCATCATCAGTGGTTGGGGTATATACTTGGATTACTGTAATATTGAATGGTTTGCCCTGGAAATGAACCGAGATCATCCTATCCTTTTTGAGGTTGTACGTAAGTACTGCATTTCAGACTCTTGGTGACTGTGAAGGCTGCTCCATTTTTTCTGAGGGACTCTTTCCCACAGTAGTAGATATAGCGGTCATCTGAATTAAATTCTTGTGTTCCTGTCTATTTTAGTTCACTGATTTATTTAGTTCACTGTCTGTTTCATTCATCTGATTCCTAAGATGTTGATGCTCACTCCTGCCATCTCCTGTTTGACCACATCCAGTTTACCTTGATTCATGGACTAACATTCCAGTTTCTTATACAATGTTGTTCTTTACAGCATCGGACATTTATTTCCACCACCAGACATATCCACAACTGAGAGTTATTTCTACTTTGGCCCAGCCACTTCATTCTTTCTGGGGCAATCTCTGCTCTTGTCCAGTAGGATATTGGATACATTCTGACTTGGTGGGCTCATCTTCCAGTGTCATATCTTTCTGCCTTTTCATACTGTTCATGGGGTTCATGGGCATGAATACTGGAGTGGTTTGCTATTCCCTTCTCCAGTGGACCATGTCTTGTCAGAACTCTTCACTATGACCCATCCATCTTGGGTTGGCTCTGCACAGCATGGCTCACAGCTCCATTGAGTTATACAAGCCCCTTCACCATGATAAGGCTGTGATCCAGGAAGGGGAGAAAGAAGGTATATTGGTTCTGTTTTTGATTGCTTCAGTTCCCTTTTAAGTACAATTTTCTACATGCTGAGAAACATAAAACAAACATTGGGAAGACAGCATTACAATTTTAGTATTTCTGTTGATAATCATCTACCCTTTAAGTGAGGTCAAGCTCTCAAGGTACTTAGAGAATTGCAAAACAGATTGCTAAATAACTGGTAAGTGGAAAACTTGTAGAGAGATCATGGAAAACTGGAAATGTCAAAGGTTATGAACAGAGGAGCCTGGAGGGCTACAGGCCTTGGGGTCGCAAAGAGTCGGACATGGCTAACACACACACACACACACACACACACACACACACACACACACACACACACACGATATTATAGCTTCTTTTAATTGGAAATAAATATTTTTATAGTTTGATGTTTTCAGTGATATCCACTGAACTTGCCAAATAAGACTTTTCAGAACGTTTTCTCATGATGAGTGAGAACACTGAAAATTTGATGGACTCTGATTTCCTGGAGTAACTAAATATGTCCACACTTGAACACTTGAATGTATAACATAAGAGTCAATCCATGTGATTCTGTTGCGCAGAAGCTGCTAATTGTGTCAAATGATGTGGCTATGTTGTGATACAAAGTAAGTCTACTACTAATAACCTGAGATCTATAGTGCTTACTTAATTTGTGATCTATTGATTTTGTTTAGAAAAGATCAACCAAGATAAAGCAGAATAAGAACTCATACATCGTCAGATTTTTGCCTGGTTTATCTAAAAGTGATTTGTTTGTGGGAGATGTAATTATATACACTATTATATCCCACCACAAATATGTATATAGTCTAAAGGAGTCTTTAGAATCCTTTAACTTTAGAATCCAATAACTTCACTGGACCATAAAATCACCAATAACATGCATATATTGACAGTCTGTGGCCAAATTTGAAATGCCTAAATATTTGAAGATGCCATACAAGTTCATAGAACGTATGATCTATAGATTCAGCTGTTTCTAATCATGGAACAGTATTTGCATTCTCTGAAGTGCTGAAATCACTGGAGATATATGATGCAATAATGGAACCAACATTGACTGCAGGATTGTTCATCTCTGACCAGTCAGGCACTGTTCTGAGCATTAACGTGTATTAATCCCATTTGATTCTAATAACATTCCTATGCATCAGGTGCTATTAAATTCCCCATTTTTATAAATATGAATACCAAAACATACAGAATTTCAATAGCTAGCTAAAGTTAACCCTGTTATAAAATGACAGAGTCCAGGAGGCACAGAATCTGCCTGCCAATGCAGGAGAAGCAGGAGATTCTGCTTCAATCCCTGGGTCAGGCAGATGCCCTAGAGAAGGAAATGGCAATCCACTCCAGTATTCTTGCCTGGGAAATCCAGAGGAGCCTGGCAGACTACAGTCCATGGAGTCTCAGAGAGTCAGACATGACTGAGTGTGCATGCATACAGATATAACATAGTAAAAAGAGTATAGGATTGCTGGTGAGAAAATTGTGTTTTAATTCCTTGCTCTTTCCCTGCTACTTATGACATAATAGGCAAGTTCTTGAAGTGGGATATGGAAGATCTGGGTTAGAGGGAGGCTTCTACCTGCTTACTCTCTTGCACCACTTGAATTTGCAAACACCTCTTGAAATTTCTAAGCAAAATTTCATACTTCATAAGGTAAATACTATGAAAGGAAAAAAATGACACAATTGAATTTCAAGTGTCTTTTCCTATGTTTCTGTGCTTTTTAAAAAAGTTCTCAGTGAATTACAAATGTACCTGTGCAAAAGTACTCTAAATTGGAAATCACCTGGCAGATGGTAGCTCTTCTTACTACTGCTGTGCTTTCTGTTTAGGGATTTATGCCAATAAGACATGGTCAAATATTTTAATCTTTTGCTACTTGAGTAAACATTTACTAGTATAGCCTCAATTTTAGATTTTGATAAGTTATATAGGAACTAAAATACAGAAAGCATTGTCAAGCATTACTTTTTAACTAAATATTTCTACTCAAATGCATTTGAGTAGAAATGCATCTGAGCAATCAAATACATTTTCCCCATTAAAGAGAAAACTAGGAAATTGAACCAAAGCCTCCTTAAAATTTATATTATTAATAATCTACTCTATCACTAGGACACAAATTACTATTCTACACCAATCATATCTCAAGGATTTGATTTCAGAATTTAGTTTTGGAGCTAAGCAGACATGGAATTTAAACCTACTTTGGCTATAAATTATCTGTGTAATCCACACAAATTTTTCAATTTTCCCAAGCCTCAGTTAATTAAAATAAAAGGTAAGAGCAAGAACCCTGAATTCTCATGCATTCTGGGGCATCATCATTACTTAATGACATTACCATTACTCAAGAATGCCAACCTTAAAATATCAACATGGCATTTTTAAAAAAAAAAAGATTAATTGGCCGATATTTGCTTTACAATGCTGTGTTTGTTTCTGCCATACGACAACATAAATCAACCGTAACTATACATATATTCCCTCCCTCTCAAGCTTCTCTCCCACCTACTACCCTACACCACCCCTCTAGGTTATTACAGAGCACTGGATTGAGTTCCCTGTGTTACACAGAAACTTCCCACTAGATACTTGTTTTACATATGGCAATGAGAAACGCTGGGCTGGAAGAAGCACAAGCTGGAATCGAGATTGCCGGGAGAAATACCAATAACCTCAGATATGCAGATGACACCACCCTTATGGCAGAAAGTGAAGAGGAATTAAAAAGCCTCTTGATGAAAGGGAAAGAGGAGAGTGAAAAGTTTGGCTTAAAGCTCAACATTCAGATAACTAAGATCATGGCATCTGGTCCCATCACTTCATGGGAAATAGATGGGGAAACAGTGGAAACAGTGTCAGACTTTATTTTTTGGGGCTCCAAAATCACTGCAGATGGTGACTGCAACCATGAAATTAAAAGACACTTACTCCTGGGAAGGAAAGTTATGACCAACCTAGATAGCATATTCAAAAGCAGAGACATTACTTTGCCAATGAACGTCCATCTAGTCAAGGCTACCGTTTTTCCAGTAGTCACGTATGGATGTGAGAGCTGGACTGTGAAGAAAGCTGAGTGCCAAAGAATTGATGCTTTTGAACTGTGGTGTTGGAGAAGACTCTTGAGAGTCCCTTGGACTGCAAGGAGATCCAACCAGTTCATTCTAAAGAGATCAGTCCTGGGTGTTCTTTGGAAGGAATGATGCTAAAGCTGAAACTCCAGTACTTTGGCCACCTCATGCGAAGAGTTGACCCATTGGAAAACGCTCTGATGCTGGGAGGGATTGGGGGCAGGAGGAGAAGGGGACGACAGAGGATGAGATGGCTGGATGGCATCACTGACTCGATGGATGTGAGTTTGAGTGAACTCCAGGAGTTGGTGATGGACAGGGAGGCCTGGTGTGCTGCGATTCATGGGGTCACAAAGAGCTGGACACGACTGAGCGACTGAACTGAACTGAACTGATCATTTTGATGACTCTTTCTCATGAAAATTATCAAATCTTTTAAAAATGTTGGATAAACTTTCCTACATTTCTAAAAAGCCATAACTACCAACCTGCCTAGTGAACAATGCTGACAAATATCAAGTTATACCCAGAAAACTCAGTTCACTTATCCTCTTTAATAAACAAGTAGCAGGAAGACACTGACAATCTACTATTCTAAAGACAAAGGTCCATATAGTCAAAGCTGTGTTTTTTTCAGTAGTCATGTATGGATGTAAGAGTTGGACCATAAAGAAAGCTGAGCACCAAAGAATTGATGTTTTTGAGCTGTGGTGTTGGAGAAGACTCTCAAGAGTCCCTTAGACTGCAAGGAGATCAAACCAGTCAATCCTAAATAAAATCAGTCCTGAATATTCCTGGGAAGGACTTATGTTGAAGCTCCAATACTTTGGGCACCTGAAGCATAGAACTGACTCATTGGAAAACACCCTGATGCTGGGGAAGATTGAAGGCAGGAGGAGAAGGGAGCAACAGAGGATGAGATGATTGGATGGCATCACCAACTCGGTGAGCATGAGTTTGAGCAAGTTCCAGAAGTTGGTAATAAACAGGGAAGCATGATATGCTGCAGTGTGTGGGGTCACAAAGAGTCAGACACAACTGAGCAACTGAACTGAACCAAAAGACAATATTTAGAATCATGCTTATGATATTTGGATCGCAGTTGAGTCACAGGTCTAAAATGTATGGCCATTCATAAGCATTTGCATTTATTTAGTGAACACTGGAGCTTTTTCTCTAAGGGAAAAAATTTTTTTTTTAAATCCAGCTTAGATTATAGGACTGATACAATTTCATATAGTATATACATACAGAAATGATGTTAATGAGTTAATTCATTGGCATTCATAACACGCTCTGCCAAATACAAAATACTATGCAAAATACTGTTCTGTTTATTCCTTTTGCCCCTAAATTTTAAAGCAGCAGTCTACAACAGGATGGAGCTTTAGAATCACCTGGTGAGTTTTTGAACTCCCTGGACCCAGACCCAAAACTACTTGGAGCAGACATCAATAATTTTTAAAGTTCCCAGAAGATTCCAGTGTGTGTGCAAGGCTGAGAATCTCTGTTTTAAGGAAGTTTAGTCCTTGTTTTCACCTTCAACCTGTTTTATGGGAAGCACATGAGGATAAGATTTTTGAGAAACCAAGGTAAAGCACTTTATAAGAGGAAAGGTTCTAATCAATATTTTAGAATCAGTGCTTTTAAGAAAAGCTTATGTATTGAATGACTACAATATTGTAAAGGAATTAGCCTCCAATTAAAATAAATACATTTATATTTTAAAAAAAGAAAAGCTTATGTAAAGTTCTAAAGCATTAATTTTTAAACAACAAATGGTTGGTGGGTAGTTAGGTGATTTCAACACAGGTTTCACGTGATGTCAGCATCACCCCATGTCACTACTTTAAAAGATGATGGAATCATCTGCTTCCATTTTCCCACTGATAAAAACCTCATGTCAGAAGTGAGGCCTGATGACTTGAGCCTCATTTAGCCATAAACATGGGAAATGACGGACAATTCTGATGGATGTTTAGGAAAAGCCAAACCACTATGTGCAGCTTTCTTTGGCCTCAATGCAAATAAACAAGAATTTGTCTGCGCCCCGTTGGTATCTGATGGGCCACTTTGGAACGCTTTCAAAAAGTGTGCAGCACAGAGTCCTACAGCTGCTGCCGGTTAGATTGGTTGGTTGGAGCACAGTACTATGAGGCCAAGATTGTGGGTTTGGGTGGTTTGAATTCCTCTGTTCCATGGCCACAGACTTTACCACCAGCCAGTCTCAGCCAGCTGTCCCCAAAATATGCACTCTTGCTCACAAAGCAGACTGGGTGAGAAAATGCAGATGAGTCAATTCAAATCTTTCACCACAACTAGGGGAGAAAAAAACCCAAAACTGGAAGCACATGCCCAGCATTATCTTCATGCACAGTACACAGCCATCATGCTCCATCTAGTTGTGATTTTGTTTGCTGCTTTTCAGTTCATTGAGAGAATATGATACTGCTTTCTACACCAGTAGTCTGTAGTCTGTACACAGTTCATATACTGTATGTACTCAAGTGTCTGCTTTTAGAATATGATTATGAGTAGTAGTTACAATTATGCAGTAAATCTCACTGAAAACACATCTTATGACAGCAGAGGCATGCCAGACATTTCATCTTACTTGATTTTTCCCCCTTCTCCCTTTATTTAGATATGGAGGTTAAATGGTTTCAAGACCACATTCTACAAATGAGTCTTGAATCATCTACCACTGCTAAGCTCAGAAATGTCATCTCCTCAAACCATGATTAATGCGTGTGCCTTCTTCCTTTATCTTTTTTTTTTTTAATGAGATAAGACTTCCCTCACCTAGGTAACTTAGCATTATACTAAGCTTAATCATCTTCTGGCACAACTCAGCTCTTATATAGTAGGAGGAAATCTTACAAAGCAAATGACATACTGATAAGGAATTTGCTAGAACTCAGGGTTCTTACCTATATGGGTTTCCTGGTATTAAAGACCACTTACATTAACATTTTCATATCCTACAAATTACAAGATGAGTGCTCCAGAGTGAGAGAGTCTGGTTATGTCCAGAGAAAGGATTAATAAGTAGACTATATTTAAGACATTATTTCTAACCACAATCCATATTCAACAAACACACAAGCAGATGCACACACATACACACACACACACACACACACACATCCATTTCTAATATAATTTAAGAAATAAGATCTATAGTGATTTGGATAATACTCCTAAAATGAGTTAAAAGTCTATGCTTTTGTGTTTTCTGTTATGGAGCACATTGGCCCACCTTTTAAATTTTTCACAATAAAACACATATCACCAACAAACAGTAGATTGAATTAGTATGACACAGAATTCTAAATTAAAAGATAATTACCTTATTACAGACATTAACTGTAAGAGAAATTGGATGTTATTTGTTTTGCCTTCTTTTAGAATTTCACTTGTAAAAGACGGAGAAATCCAATTAGGTAGCTTATTTGCTTTTATATGAATCTTTCAAAATTGTCTCTCTACTGAAATTTTTAGTTTGGTTTTAATGGGAAAAGTGCTAGTAATATTAAACTGAAAGAGGAGAATATGGGGTGGAAAAGTTGGTGGCTTGGTATATAATTTTAAAATATCATGAGTATAAACTATTTTAAGACTAATAAAAATTTTAAGTCATGGCAAATTGAATGAGCTTTTCTGTTTTTTTTTTCTTTTTTATAAATTTAATTTAATTTAATTTTTTTAAATTTTTTACTTTATAATATTGTATTGGTTTTGCCATATATTGAAATGAATCCGCCACAGGTATACACATGTTCCCCATCCTGAACCGTCCTCCCTCCTCCCTCCCCATACCATAACTCTGGGTCGTCCCATTGCACCAGCCCCAAGCATCCAGTATCGTGCATCGAACCTGGGCTGGCGACTTGTTTCATATATGATATTATACATATTTCAATTCCATTCTCCCAAATCATCCAAAACAGTCTTTTGGACTCTCTCCCTCTCCCACAGAGTCCAAAAGACTGTTCTATACATCAGTGTCTCTTTTGCGGTCTCGTATACAGGGTTATTGTTACCATCTTTCTAAATTCCATATATATGAATTAGTATACTGTATTGGTGTTTTTCTTTCTGGCTTACTTCACTCTGTATAATAGGCTCCAGTTTCATCCACCTCATTAGAACTGATTCAAATGTATTCTTTTTAATGGCTGAGTAATACTCCATTGTGTATATGTACCACAGCTTTCTTATCCATTCATCTGCTGATGGACATCCAGATTGCTTCCATGCCCTGGCTATTATAAACAATGCTGTGATGAACATTGGGGTACACGTGTCTCTTTCAATTCTGCTTTCTTCAGTATGTATGCCCAGCAGTGGGATTGCTGGATCATTTCACCATTACTATTCAACATAGTTTTGGAAGTTTTGGCCACAGCAATCAGAGCAGAAAAAGAAATGAGGAATCCAAATTGGAAAAGAAGAAGTAAAACTCTCACTGTTTGCAGATGACATGATCCTCTACATAGAAAACCCTAAAGACACCACCAGAAAATTACTAGAACTAATCAATGATTATAGTAAAATTGCAGGATATAAAATCAACACACAGAAATCCCTTGCATTCCTATACACTAATAGTGAGAAAATAGAAAAAGAAATTAAGGAAACAATTCCATTCACCATTGCAATGAAAAGAATAAAATACTTAGGAATATATCTACCTAAAGAAACTAAAGACCTATATATAGAAAACTATAAAACACTGGTGAAAGAAATCAAAGAGGACACTAATAGATGGAGAAATGTACCGTGTTCATGGATTGGAAGAATCAATATAGTGAAAATGAGTATACTACCCAAAGCAATTTATAGATTCAATGCAATCCCTATCAAGCTACCAATGGTATTCTTCACAGAGCTAGAACAAATAATTTCACAATTTGTATGGAAAAACAAAAAACCTTGAATAGCCAAAGCAATCTTGAGAAAGAAGAATGGAACTGGAGGAATCAACCTGCCTGACTTCAGGCTCTACTACAAAGCCACAGTCATCAAGACAGTATGGTACTGGCACAAAGACAGAAATATTGATCAATGGAACAAAATAGAAAGCCCAGAGATAAATCCATGCACAATGTACACCTTATCTTTGACAAAGGAGGCAAGAATATACAATGGATTAAAGACAATCTCTTTAACAAGTGGTGCTGGGAAAACTGGTCAACCACTTGTAAAAGAATGAAACTAGAACACTTTCTAACACCATACACAAAAATAAACTCAAAATGGATTAAAGATCTAAATGTAAGACCAGAAACTATAAAACTCCTAGAGGAGAACATAGGCAAAACACTCTGCGACATACATCACAGCAGGATCCTCTATGACCCACCTCCCAGAATATTGGAAATAAAAGCAAAAATAAATGGGACCTAATTAAACTTAAAAGCTTCTGCACAACAAAGGAAACTATAAGCAAGGTGAAAAGACAGCCTTCAGAATGGGAGAAAATAATAGCAAATGAAGCAACTGACAAACAACTAATCTCAAAAATATACAAGCAACTCCTACAGCTCAATTCCAGAAAAATAAATGACCCAATCAAAAAATGGGCCAAAGAACTAAACAGACATTTCTCCAAAGAAGACATACAGATGGCTCACAAACACATGAAAAGATGCTCAACATCACTCATTATCAGAGAAATCCAAATCAAAACCACAATAAGGTACCATTTCACGCCAGTCAGAATGGCTGCGATCCAAAAGTCTACAAGCAATAAATGCTGGAGAGGGTGTGGAGAAAAGGGAACCCTCTTACACTGTTGGTGGGAATGCAAACTAGTACAGCCACTATGGAGAACAGTGTGGAGATTCCTTAAAAAACTGGAAATAGACCGATGTATAGATCAGTCTTATGGACTCTGTGGGAGAGGGAGAGGGTGGGGAGATTTGGGAGAATAGCATTGAAACATGTATAATATCATGTATGAAACGAGTCGCCAGTCCAGGTTCGATGCACGGTACTGGATGCTTGGGGCTGGTGCACTGGGACGACCCAGAGGGAGGGTAGGGGAGGGAGGAGGGAGGAGGGTTCAGGATGGGGAACGCAGGTATACCTGTGGCAGATTCATTTCGATATTTGGCAAAACTAATACAATATTGTAAATTTTAAAAATAAAATAAAAGTTAAAAAAAATTAAAAAAATAAAATAAAATATGTATTCCTCTTGGTTCAATGGGTAATCTGTAATTGAGCCACTTTTATTGTTTACATTTCTTTCAGCAAAATGTTACTGAGTGCATAGTACCTGCAGTTATTCTGTTGTGTGCAGGAAATACAAGATAATCATAATAAGGGTTTTTCCTTCCACATATAACAATATCCAGTGTAAAACAAAATGCAAGTGAGCATGTTGAATTCTATGATAAAGGTATACAGAGGGGACAGTGGAGCCCCAGAAGTGCCATCAGTCCTGTTGGAGAATTGAGGAAAGGCCCCACAAGCATGATACTTCAGCTATAATTTCTAAGAATGAGTTGCAGGTAGGTGTTGAGAGTTAGAGTCAGTCAACTGTACAGTGATTCAGACTCCAGACTGGGATACACAATTCTTGGCTCTGCTGTACTTCCTAGTTGGGTGATGTCTTTCCATCTTTGTTCTGCTGTCACTTTTGTCCAAAGTAATACTCTTTATAACCCTGGTTTCCATGATCATTTATTCCCAAAAGATTTATAAATCTCTAAGATCTCTTTGCTGAATTCTCCAACCATGTATCCTACCACTTACTATACATTTCCACTTAAATATCCCTTAGGCAGAAGGAAATGGCAACCCACTCCAGTGTTCTTGCCTGGAGAATCCCAGGGACAGGGGAGCCTGGTGGGCTGCCATCTATGGGGTCGCACACGCCTGAAGCGACTTAGCAGCAGAAGCAGTAGCAGGCAGTTTATGGTTAGTATAGCCCATATTGAATTTCTCATCATTCTCAATACACACAATTATATTTCATTTCTTTTCTTTCTTTTTCTCCCTTGATATATGAGTCTACCATGCTACTAATCACGTAAGCAGGAGACCTGCGATCACACCAGTAGATTTTCTTCATTCCTCAGCACAGCTCTTTGCTCTCCTCGACTCCAATACCTTTTCTTCATTGCTTCCAGAATTACATTTCTGAAACATTACCCTTCAGCTCACAATCCTTCCTATATCCTTGCAGATAAAACCTAAACTATAATATTTTCCAAGGTCCATCGTATTTTTCCTGTGACCACTTCTCCAGATTATTCTCTTTATTACTCTTGCATTAAATATCTTTGCTTAAGAAAGGCAGAATTACTTAAATTTTCCTAAATGTACCTTTCTCACATTCTTGCCCTCTCCACCTGTCTTTATCTGTCAGTCTCTTGCTTTCTCTCTCACTTGTGCCCACATGAGTGCACGAACACACAAACACCCACTGCACATTCCTGTACTTTCTATTTCCTATAAGTACACTGTACTTGCTGTTTATAAGAACAATAACCTTCTCACACCCTTCCAACGTGATAACTCTTCTTTGACCTTCAACACACACAGAGGTCAATCTTTTAGAAAGCCTTTCTTGTTGGCTTCTCTCTATTCCTCTTTGAATCAACTGGTTTAAGTTCCCCTTCTGCAGTTCATACATGGCTATAATTGTTTCCTTTTCTAATTCCACTACCAGACTGCAAACAACTTAAATGCATCACTGGTCTAAATATCTACAGCAATAAACACTGTGTTTAGCACATAGCACCAACTTAATAAACATTTCCTGAAAGTCAAAGGCAACTCACAATTTCCCAACTGGCAACTATGTGTCTCTGTAACATGACCTCTTCTCTTTTCAAGCCTCTTCTAGTGCCATCAGATATTTCTTCTAAACATAACTCTTCTGCAAAGTCCCTTTCATTTGCACTTTGTTTACAGCCATGCTTCTGCAATGGGGATGGTTTTAGCCATCCCCAATGCTACTGGAATCTAATAGATTGAAATCAGGGGTGCTGGTGAATCTTCTACAATGCAGAGGACACCTCCTCACAATATAGAATCATCAAGTCCAAATTGCCAATAGCATCAAGGCTGGGAAACTGTCAGTTTGCATGTCTATGAAACATTCCCTCAAGTAATGTGAAAAATATGGTAACTAAAACTCACAACACCTGGCCAGCTACCCATCTAGGCTGTGAAAAATAGAGCTGTTGGCCTCTGGCCTCAGACTTCAGAATAATCTCCCGGGGTCTAGGAGGGCAGTGTCATAAACGGGCACTGGCGTCACGTAGAATGGAAAGCACAGAGTTCACAGAGGCAAGCACTGAGAAGACTGCTGATCTTGACTTTGCAGACCAATGAGGCTTAGTATTTAAACACTGTATTTAAACACTGAAATTAAGACTTTCAAAATGTTTGCCATATGTGAAATAGTACCACTGTGGTGAGAAGGAACTGATAGGTCTCCATGACTGTATCAACCAGGGAGCAACTCAGGCATTATAGAAAACGAAGCTTGATGGTCTCATGAAAGCATTAGAAATTGATCAGTTAGCAGCTCTATCGTTCAAAGAGATCCAATCAGTCAATCCTAAAAGAAATCAACCCTGATTATTCATTAAAAGGGCTTCCCTTGTGGCTCAGCTGGTAAAGAATCCATCTGCAATGTGGGAGACCTGGATTTGATCCCTGGGTTGGGAATATCCCCTGGAGAAGGGAAAGGCTACCCACTCCGGTATTCTGGCCTAGAGAATTCAAAGAGTGGGACTCAACTGAGCGACTTTCACTTTCACTTTCATTCATTAGAAGGACTGTTGCTAGAGCTGAAGCTCCAACTTTGACCACTTGATGTGAAGAGCCTAGTCATTGGAAAAACCTTGATGCTGGGAAAGACTGAAGGTTAAAAGAGAAGGGGGTGGCAGAGGATGAGGTGGTTAAATAGTATCACTGACTCAATGGACATGAATCAGAGCAAACTCCAGGAGATAGTGAAGGACAGGGAGGCCTGGCATGCTGCAGTTTATGGGGTCTCAAAGAGTCAGACATGACTTAGTGATAAACAACAACAAATTACCTTTCAAAATTTACTATAGAGTTAAAAATCCAAGGAATTTATTGACTCGACTCTTTTCCATCCTTTTTGCTAAAATAATTTTAAAATAAAGGAAAATAACTAGGGGCAAGAATATTAGATTTTATTTTTCTATTTACCTTAGCCAATGTGAATCTAGTAGTAAATTGTGGTACAGGTTTACATGTTAAGTTTCGGGGTATTAGATTTGGCAGGGTGTGTGTGTGTGTGTGTGTGTGTAAGAAAGCGCAGTTATGCTACTTTGACTTGGCAGTGAGATAATGGTGTGCAGTCTGTTCACAAGTTGCACAAGTTACTGCAAGAGTAATAACTAAGGTATTAGGACTTTGTAATAATATATATGTTTGCTCTGGGAACGTTGTAGTTATCAAAATTCACACTGCAAAAAAAATTGGCAAATGAAGTTTTGAGGCAAGCAACAGAGGATTACCCAGCAGAGGATTAAGCCTTGTGGGGCTTTTCCAAAGCATCAACTTAAGAACATCTGCTTTTAATTTCTATATGTTATGTTTCCATGGAAACTTGAAATACTCTAAATTTAATATAAACTGACCCTGTGTGTAGCTTATTTTATTTTTAACAACTTCCAATAGTCTTTCATTTCAAACAGACATTTTAAGGATTTTTTTTTCCCTTTTTCTGAATGATAATGAATTGCAATGTAACATCCTAAAAACAGTTCGAAAGGTTGAACTTCACTAACTCAACCTACTTCCATTCCCAACCTGGGCTAATTTGGAAATCATTCATACATTTCAGTAAACCTCATCTAGGAGAGGAACACCTGAAATAGAGAGTTAGTTTGAGCCCCATCTCAAAAGCTGATGAAAACGTCCATCAACCAGTTGTCTGTTGCTTCCACATTTACAAGAATCATTGTTAGAACAATGAACAAAAAAGGCTATCTAATGTCGACAAAGGACCTATGACTTAATTTTTAGGTTTCCAAATCTATGTGACTATCAGTCAAAAACTGATGTTGCTAACTATACCTTCTTCCTCCTGTTAGCAAATTCTCTGGCAAATGATGATTTCTCATAATGATGATGCTGCCACTTACCCCCTATCTTCCCCAAATGATCTCACATACTATTTAATGGGCTGTCTGCCCATGTTGCACATGATTTTCAGTTCAGTTCAATTCAGTGGCATCCGACTCTTTGGGACCCCATGGACTGCAGCACGCCAGGCTTCCCTGTCCATCAGCAACTCCTGGAACTTACTCAAACTCATGTACATTGAGTTGGTGATGCCATCCAACCATCTCACCCTCTGTTGTCCCCTTCTCCTGCCTTCAATCTTTCCCAGCATCAGGGTCTTTCCAAATGAGTCAGTTCTCATCAGGTGGCTGAAATACTGGAGCTTCAGCTTCAACATCAGTCCTTCCAATGAATATTCAGGACTGATTTCTTTTAGGATGGATTGGTTGGATCTCCTTGCTGTCCAAGGGACTCTCAAGAGTCTTCTCCAACACCACAGATCAACAGCATCAATTCTTCAGCGCTCAGCTTTCTCTATAGTCCAACTCTCACATCCATATATGACTACTGGGAAAACCATAGCTTTGATTAGATGGACCTTTGTTGGCAAAGTAATGTCTCTGCTTTTTAATACGCTGTCTAGGTTGATCATAACTTTTCTTCCAAGGAGCAAGCGTCTTTTAATTTCATGGTTTCAGTTACCATCTGCAGTGATTTTGGAGCCCCCAAAAATAAAGTCTGTCACTGTTTCCATTGTTTCCCCATCTGTTTGCCATGAAGTGATGGGACCAGATGCCATGATCTTAGTTTTCTGAATGTTGAGTTTTTAGCCAAATTTTTCACTCTCCTCTTTCACTTTCATCAAGAGACTCTTTAGTTCCCCTTCACTTTCTGGCCTAAGGGTGGTGTCATCTGCATATGTGAGGTTATTGATATTTCTCCCGGCAATCTTGATTCCAGCTTGTGTTTCATCCAGTCCTGCTTTTCTCATGATGTACTCTGCATATAAGTTTAATAAGCAGGGTGACAATAATACCGTCCTGATGTACTCCTTTCCCAATTTGGAACCAGTCTATTGTTCCGTGTCCTGTTCTAACTGTTGCTTCTTGACCTGCATACAGATTTCTCAAGAGGCAGGTCAGGTGTTCTGGTATTCCCATCTCTTTAAGAATTTTCCAGTTTTTTCTGATCCACACAATCAAAAGCTTTAGCATAGTCAATAAAGCAGAAGTAGATGTTTTTCTGGAACTCTTTTGCTTTTTCGATGCTCCAACAAATGTTGACAATTTGATATCTGGTTCCTCTGCCTTTTCTAAATCCAGCTTGAATGTCTGGAAGTTCATGGTTCACATACTGTTGAAGCCTGGCTTGGAGAATTTTGAGCATTACTTTGTTAGTGTGAGAGATGAGTGCTATTGTGCGGCAATTTGAGCATTCTTTGGCATTGTCTTTCTTTGGGATTGGAATGAAAACTGACATTTTCCAGTTCTGTGGCCATTGCTGAGCTTTCCAAATTTGATTTTCAGACACTGATAATTCCTACCGAAGGGACCATGTGTTGTCCACTGATTGCACTTCTCTGTAACTAGCAGAGACCTTCCAGGTTTCCTACTACTATTACTAAGTCACTTCAGTTGTGTCCGACTCTGTGCGACACCATAGATGGCAGCCCACCAGGCTCCCCCATCCCTGGGATTCTCCAGGCAAGAATACTGGAGTGGGTTGCAATTTCCTTCTCCAATGCACGAAAGTGAAAAGTGGGAGTGAAGTCACTCAGTTGTGTCTGACTCTTAGCGACCCCATGGACTGCAGCCCACCAGGCTCCTCCGCCCATGGGATTTTCCAGGAAAGAGTACTAGAGTGGGGTGCCATTGCCTTCTCCTCCCAGGTTTCCTAGGTTCTACCAAAAAGGAAGCTTAGAAGTTCTTGTTGGGTTAGCAAATCGTAGCTTTTTCAATAGACACTACTGTTTTCCATGGCTTAGTGAAATATCTTTCAAAGGTTATTATTATTGTCTCAGAAGAAGAAATGCCTGACTTACCATATCTCATAGAGCCAGGTGTATGATTTTCATTAAATTGTCGCATTATCTGATCCTCTATATCTCTCTACATGAGAACCTGCTTAAAATATATGGTGCCTTTCAATGGAAAAAGTCAAACTCAGCTTTTTCAGGTGATTCTAGGATTTAGATTATCCCCAAAAGCAATTTGATATAGTATGCAAGTTGAGTTTCTATAGATAAAATGATATAACCGTTAAATGTATTAATACATGAAAACTATCAATAGTGAATTTCTAAACACTTTTTCTAATATATTTTCAAGGTCTTATAAGTCTTGAGACTAAAGTCCATAGAGTATTCAAAGTTAGGATAAAACAATATTTTCACCTTTCTCCAAAGCTTCAATTTCAGTCATCTTGCAAAAACTTATTAACAAGGCTTTGTAGATTTGTTATACCTTATTTGTAACAAAGACTAACTCTAAATTAAAAGTGTCATGTACCTTCACCTAAGCAAATCATTTGAGTTTAACTTATACCATGGACAGAGGAGCAAGTTAGACATGACTGAAGCAACTTAGCATGCGCACAAGCATGTATGCTCACTATTATTGCTAATTAATGAGATTTGACATTTGTCTTTAAATATTAAATCCAAAGGTCCATCTAACCAAGGCTATGGCTTTCCCAGTAGTCATGTATGGAAGTGAGAGTTGGACTATAAAGAAAGCTGAGCACCAAATAATTGATGCTTTTCAACTGTGGTGTTGGAGAAGACTCTTGGGAGTCCCTTGGACTGCAAGGAGATCCAACCAGTCCATCCTAAAGGAGATCAGTCCTGAGTGTTCATTGGAAGGACTGATGTTGAAGCTGAAACTCCAATACTTTGGCCACCTGATAAGAAGAACTGACTCATTTGTAAAGACCTTGATGCTTGGAAAGATTGAAGGCAGGAGGAGAAGGGGACGACAGAGGATAAGATGGTTGGATGGCATCACTGACTTGATGGACATGAGTTTGAGCAAGCTCTGGGAGTTGGTGATGGACAGGAAGGCCTGGCATCTTGCAGTCCATGGGGTTGCAAAGAGCTGAATGTGACTGAGTAATTGACCTGAACTGATTAAATCAAATTCCTAGGAAAAAGTAGGCTACAGACAGAGGCCCAGCCAGGGAGTTCACAGATCAATATAGATTATATAGCTCTGATATCTGTGTTTAGGAGACATTGAAATGATAGCTAGCTCATAATTATTGAAGGGAAAGTGAACTTTTATGGCAAATCATGCTGAAGTAGATTATGTCCTACAGGAATGTGTTAGTCTCTCAGCTGTGTCCGACTCTTTGTGGCCCCATGGACGTAGCTTGCCAGGCTCCTCTGTCCATGGAATCCTCCATGTAAGAATACTGAAGTGGGTAGCCACTCCCTTCTCCAGGGGATCCTCCTGACCCAAGGATAGAACCCAGGTCTTCCATATTGCAGGCAGATTCTTTACGGTCTGAGCCACCAGGGAAGCCCCAAGAATACTGGAGTGGGTAGTCATTCCCTTCTTCAAGGAATCTTCCTGGCCCAGGGATTTAACCCAGGTCACCTGCACTGCAGGCAAATTCTTTACCATCTGAACCACCAGGGAAGCCACAGGAATACCTAGGCCAAATCCAAATCTAAAATAGGAACATCAATTCAGGAAACTGAGAGCAGAAGTTCAATTGTGTAGCAGCGCTGTGTCTATACAACTAAGGATATTAAGAAAAGGATTGTGGAAACAGCAGAGTGAGTGAAATCTATGAAATAACACACACAAAAATGTTGACAGAAGCCAAATGATCACAATTTTAAACATGGTCTGGCTTTCAATTTTAATAGAACATTCTGTTTCCTGTGTAGAAAACAAATTGGGAGGGAAAACCCCATGTACATAAGCATGAAGATATGCATACCAGTTTTTGTCCATATGAGAGATAATAGCGACTTGGACTAGAATTGTAGCCATAGAAATAAGTGGAGAAAAATTCTAGTATTTGAGATATATTGCTCAGGTAGATACAAAAGAACTTACTGAAAGATTAATGAATTTGATGAAAGATGGTGAGAGCAGAGGAGGACTCAACTTTCTGGCTTGCTTGCTTGAATAGACGGTGATGCCTTTAACTAAGATGAGGGCAATTGGATGAGAAACAGATTTTGTTCGTTAGTACATTTTTGGACATGATAACTTTTGAGTCATCCATCAAACAGGCAGACATATTTACAAACAGGGAGTTCAGTGAATGATCTGGCCTAGCAATATCAACACAAAACAGGAAAATCATCAGTATTTGATTATGTTTAAAGTGAAGAGGCTGGATGATATCACCTAGGGAGAAAGTACAGATGAAAAAAGAATGGAACTCAAGAAAGAAAGTGGGAGGAACTCCAACTTGGAAAGGTAAAGTTGAAGTAAATATAGACAGAGTAAGAAAAATTGCACAGGAGATGAAAAAGAGAAGCCTGGGATACAAAAGGAAAACAAACAAACAAACAAAAAATACAGAAGTCTATAGGGTCAAGGATGATGACAAGAAAGGAGAATGCTTTAAGGAATTGATTTTAAGTACTTAATTGTATAACAATATTGAAAAATTAAGGGAGCTGAAGACTGAGATATATTTATAGGAATTGGTATTAGGATGATTTTGGTAACTCCAAGAAGGAAAATTTCAGGGATGTTGGAGATGAAAGTGAAATTAAAATGCGTCAGAATCTGAATGAGAGGTGAGAGTCTGCTGTTACAATTGTATGTTATTTATGTAAGAGACTTTACTTTGAAGCTAAGCAGAGGAATGGGCAGTAGTAAGAAGGGGAAATGGCATTAAAGGAAAGCTAATTTTGGAGGGAATAGAGCATATGTTTTAAATACTTATGGGAATGATACAGTAGAAACAAAAGCAGTACTGATGATGGAGAAAGTATAAGAGATGATTACAGAGGCAAAATCCTTGAAATTTTGAGGGGATGAGATCCTTAGCACCAATGAAGGGGATTTCATTTGACAAAAGCAGGGCTATTTCTTCCATTGACTAGGAGAAGAATTTACCATCAAGCACATAAATTAGGTATGGTGAAAATAAGATAGATTCCCTCTGATAACATTTAGAGAACTAATTTAAAATAAATGATGATTTCTAGCTTTACAGTGCTGTGAAGGACTACGGAGATTATTAGCTGCTGTTATGTACACATGTTTGTGTGGTGGGGAGAGCTAGAAGGGGTTTGAAAGAGAAAGGAGAAAGTAATAAAGTTCTTTACTTTGAAAGGACAAGATTTACTAGGGCAAGTAGTATTTTAAAGTACCATTTTAACTTTCCAAGTGGTAATTTAAAATAAAACCAGTCAACTCATTTATATCATTTTATTCCACAAAATTCACAAGGATAAAGGCAGAAAATTTGATTCAAAGAGGGTTAGTTAGAGTGTACTGGGTAAAGAAAATATGTGGGCTCAAAAAAAAAAAAAAAAGTGAAAGTCGTTCAGTCACGTCCGACTTTTTGCAATCCCATGGACTGTAGCTTGCCAGAATTCTCTGTCCATGGAATTCTCCAGGGAAGAATATTGTACTGGGTAGCCTTTCCCTTCTCCAGGGGATCTTCCCAACCCAGGGATCTAACCCAGGTCTCCCAAATTACAGGCAGATTCTTTACCAGCTGAGCCACCAGGGAAGCCCAGTGTGTTCAAAAGTGAGTATTGTAACATAGGTTATGCTGTTAAGTCGCTTCAGTTGTGTCCGACTCTGTGTGACCCCATAGACGGCCTCCTACCAGGCTCCTCTGTCCCTGGGATTCTCCAGGCAAGAACACTGGAGTGGGTTGCCATTTCCTTCTCCACATATAGGTTATAGGACAGGATAAAAGTGATAAGGGGAAGGAGTGATGGCCAATGAGAAATGTGATGAAGTGATTCAGCTGGACTAGAAGTCAGTATGGTGGGAGAATATATGCAGAGAGTTGAAAGTAGTGATCAGATTAGGAAATATTTTTAAATCAGAATTTTGAACTTGGTACAGTTATTGGTGATAACCATGATCCAGGTCATGTTTTCAAGAGCGAGTATCTATGGCTACAAGGATTAAAGATAGTAACATTCAAGGCAGGTAAGGAAATGACTGTCTAGTGCTGTACCTACCACTTCCCTGGATACTAAAGTCATCAGGAATATAACAAGGCTGGAGGTGGAGAGAAGTACTCTACTCAAGCCTTCAGTGAATGACAGAGATTGACTGTAAATCTAGAGAACAGTAATATGAGGGAGAAAATTGGATGCATTGAAGGTTGAAAGACCTGGGGTTTGGAATGAAAAGCAGAGGAAATGGAATGGTTTCAAGCAGCAATGGGTAGCAGGAGGTCACCCAACATACTACCAAGTCCTGGGGCAGGTGAGCAGGAAACAGAACCAATAATCTCCACTTGAGAGATCCTCAGTGGAAGTAGTTTGATCTGGATTTAGCCAAGGTAAAAAGAAGAAATAAGTGTTTAGAAAGGAATGACAATATAGGAGGCTAGGTTAGTCGCAGATGAGGTATTTCAGGGGGCATGGGGAAAGGGTCTGGGAGTGAGAAGCCTGGAGGATGTTTCAGGTCAGAGGATGACGATGGCATCATTAAACTAAAGTACACTCTGCAGGGCTTGAGTTTCTTGTGCTGCCACAGGGAAAACCAAGAGGTGAGTTATGATGCTGCTAATTCTGAAAAATGCCTAGAAGATGGAGAGAAATCTACCAAAGGGAGCCCATGACACCACGAAGACTGGTTATTGTTACCTCCTGCAGCTCTGGATATCCTAAGATCTTAGGCTTCATCCATTCTATATTACATATTTCAGAATTATATAATAGTGAGTCAAGTACTCCAGGTGAAAGCAAATTGGCATTTTAACAAATATTTTCTTCTACTTATCACCCTTTAGGAAAAATATTAAATCCCTCCCTTTATTTTGCAGGATACAGGAGATTTTTTTAACTTAGCATTGAGACCCTGGTTGGTATTTTTATCTTTATTTGTTTCCATTTTCCTAATTAAACCACCTATCATGCAATTTTCTCCTCAAAATTTTTAATTGAGAAATGATATTTTCATCATTCTCCTTTTAAGTCACCCTGAGAGGTGATTTAATACACTGATACCATGTTAGTTATGTAGGTTTGGAACTGGGTATCTCTACAGTTTTATCAGTGATGCCCTCCCAAGACTATTGATTCCTCTCAGGAAATTTAAATCTTTGCATAGCAACTGATGGTTCTGGAAGAACTGCACAGTCAGTAATCCATGTGTTCATCAAATGTTCTACTCAGGGCATAGGCTCACTTTTCACTTTAATGCAGATATCTTTTTACTCATCTGATATGAAATCAGACATTCTATCTCAATGAACTGTAGATCTCCCCATTTGTGGCGAGGCATATAGGTAGAAACTAATTTCATTGAGGCTGTATCTTGAAGGCAGCAAAGGATTTTATGACAAATGGGTGATTCAAGTGAACTCTCAGGAAAATTACATTTCTCTGACCAGAAATCTGTCTTTTGTTTATTTCAATATAGTGTGACAATGTCTCTTCATTTGAATCAGCAGCCAACAGAAACTGACATCAAAACATATAGGCAGTGGCACTGGAACTGGGTCTTAAAAGATGAGAAGGAGTTCTGGAAATATAAGAAATGGCTGATGGTGTTTGTAAACTTTTGGATGCCTGAAGAAAATATGATATATTTAAATATTTTAAAAGGTACTGTAGAGTTTAGTGTGGCCATAGCGAATGCTGTGTGAGCATGTGTGTGCATATGTATGTGTGTTAGGAAAGAAAAAAGATAGCTGGAGACAGGAGATACCACATCAAAAAGTAAATTCTTATACGTCAATTCTATCAAGTCAACTGGTTTGATTTTGACTAGTTCATCATTTGATTATATTGATAGGTTGAGTGAATCTAATTTTAAAAATAGTTGAGAACAAAGTCATAAACAGAGTTACACTAACTCATATCTTGTTATTAACCTCTTTCTGGAAAATAAAAAGGAAACAGCACATTCTGCCCCTTTTTACCTATTTTGCAGTCTGCACTAAATTGGGTAGTCAGTATACACAAACACTCATACATTTTTAATTACAGGTATATTAGTATTCAAGTCAGTTATTTAGCCTCTTATTTTAGTAAAATTCTGCCAATTGAATATATATGTATGTGTGTGTGTGTGGACTGGAATGGGTGAATTTAACTCAGATGACCATTATATCTACTACTGCGGGCAGGAATCCCTCAGAAGAAATGGAGTGGCCATCATGGTCACCAAAAGAGTCTGAAATGCAGTACTTGGATGCAATCTCAAAAATGACAGAATGATCTCTGTTCGTTTCTAAGGCAAACCATTCAATATCACAGTAATCCAAGTCTATGCCCCAACCAGTAACGCTGAAGAAGCTGAGGTTGAACGGTTCTATGAAGACCTACATGACCTTTTAGAACTAACAGCCAAGAAAGATGTCCTTTTCATTATAGAGGACTGGAATGCAAAAGTAGGAAGTCAAGAAACACCTGGAGTGACAGGCAAATTTGGCCTTGGAATACGGAATGAAGCAGGGCAAAGACTAATAGAGTTTTGCCAAGAAAATGCACTGGTCATAACAAACACCCTCTTCCAACAACACAAGAGAAGACTCTATACATGGACATCACCAGATGGTCAACACTGAAATCAGATTGATTATATTCTTTGCAGCCAAAGATGGAGAAGCTCTATACAGTCAGCAAAAACAAGACCAGGAGATGACTGTGGCTCAGACCATGAACTCCTTATTGCCAAATTCAGACTTAAATTGAAGAAAGTAGGGAAAACCACTAGACTATTCAGGTATGACCTAAATCAACTCCCTTATGATTATACAGTGGAAGTGAGAAATAGATTTAAGGGCCTAGATCTGATAGATAGAGTGCCTGATGAACTATGGAATGAGGTTCGTGACATTGTACAGGAGACAGGGATCAAGAGCATCCCCACGGAAAAGAAATGCAAAAAAGCAAAATGGCTGTCTGGGGAGGCCTTACAAATAGCTGTGAAAAGAAGAGAAGCAAAAAGCAAAGGAGAAAAGGAAAGATATAAACATCTGAATGCAGAGTTCCAAAGAATAGCAAGAAGAGATAAGAAAGCCTTCTTCAGTAATCAATGCAAAGAAATAGAGGAAAACAACAGAATGGGAAAGACTAGGGATCTCTTAAAGAAAATCAGAGATACCAAAGGAATATTTCATGCAAAGATGGGCTCGATAAAGGACAGAAATGGTATGGACCTAACAAAAGCAGAAGATATTAAGAAGAGATGGCAAGAATACACAGAAGAACTGTACAAAAAAGATCTTCACGACCCAGATAATCATGATGGTGTGATCACTGACCTAGAGCCAGACATCCTGGAATGTGAAGTCAAGTGGGCCTTAGAAAGCATCTCTGCTAACAAAGCTAGTGGAGGTGATGGAATTCCAGTTGAGCTATTTCAAATCCTGAAAGATGATGCTGTGAAAGTGCTGTACTCAATATGCCAGCAAATTTGGAAAACTCAGCAGTGGCCACAGGACTGGAAAAGGTCAGTTTTCATTCCAATTCCAAAGAAAGGCCATGCCAAAGAATGCTCAAACTACCACACAATTGCACGCATCTCACACGCTAGTAAAGTAATGCTCAAAATTCTCCAAGCCAGGCTTCAGCAATATGTGAGCCGTGAACTTCCTGATGTTCAAGCTGGTTTTAGAAAAGGAAGAGGAAGCAGAGATCAAATTGCCAACATCCGCTGGATCATAGAAAAAGCAAGAGAGTTCCAGAAAAGCATCTATTTCTGCTTTATTGACTATGCCAAAGCCTTTGACTGTGTGGATCACAATAAACTGTGGAAAATTCTTCAAGAGATGGGAATACCAGACCATCTGACCTGCCTCTTGAGAAATCTGTATGCAGGTCAGGAAGCAACAGTTAGAACTGGACATGGAACAACAGACTGGTTCCAAATAGGAAAAGGAGTTCGTCAAGGCTGTATATTGTCACCCTGTTTATTTAACTTATATGCAGAGTACATCATGAGAAATGCTGGACTGGAAGAAACACAAGCTGGAATCAAGATTGCCGGGAGAAATATCAATAACTTCAGATATGCAGATGACACCACCCTTATGGCAGAAAGTGAAGAGGAACTCAAAAGCGTCTTGATGAAAGTGAAAGTGGAGAATGAAAAATTTGGCTTAAAGCTCAACATTCAGAAAACGAAGATCATGGCATCCGGTCCCACCACTTCATGGGAAATAGATGGGGAAAGAGTGGAAAATGTGTCAGACTTTATTTTTCTGGGCTCCAAAATCACTACAGATGGTGACTGCAGCCATGAAATTAAAAGACGCTTACTCCTTGGAAGGAAAGTTATGACCAACCTAGATAGCATATTCAAAAGCAGAGACATTACTTTGCCAACAAAGGTTCATCTAGTCAAGGCTATGGTTTTTCCAGTGGTCATGTATGGATGTGAGAGTTGGACTCTGAAGACAGCTGAGCGCTGAAAAGTTGATGCTTTTGAACTGTGGTGTTGGAGAAGACTCTTGAGAGTCCCTTGGACTGCAAGGAGATCCAACCAGTCCATTCTGAAGGAGATGAGCCCTGGGATTTCTTTGGAAGGAATGATGCTGAAGCTGAAACTCCAGTATTTTGGCCACCTCATGCGAAGAGTTGACTCATTGGAAAAGACTCTGATGCTGAGAGGGATTGGGGGCAGGAGGAGAAGGGGACGCCAGCGGATAAGATGGCTGGATAGCATCACTGATTCAATGGACGTGAGTCTGAGTGAACTCGGGAGTTGGTGAGGGACAGGGAGGCCTGGCGTGCTGCGATTCATGGGGTCGCAAAGAATCGAATACGACTGAGGGACTGATCTGATCTGATAGAGAGAGAGAGAGAGAATGGGTAATGATATTGGAACATATTTCACAAAAGAAATCTCAAATACCTTGCATCTTTGATTTTCAGAAGTTTTGGATAATTTCTGCATTGATTCTTTACTTTAGAAGTTAAAATCCGAAGTCACAGATAGGCATTTTAAGGTGTCACTTAAGAGCCAACAAACACCTTCATATTTGCTTTCCTATGAAAAACTAGTGATTCTAACCTTTTTAAAATATGTATACTCTAAATTTAATTATTAAATAGTAAGTAATTTATTTAGAATTGAGTAGATATATTTTAATGGTAGCTTTTCTTCTCAAAATGTAAATATCTAAAATACTGTATCAGGAATGTTAAACTTTCTCTTTCACACTAACATGGTCTGAAAAAATAACTTTAGCCAATTTTGGTTTTCTAAATTGGAAGATTCAGTCCTTTTGGCACCAGACACTGGTTTCATGGAAAACAATTTTTCCACAGACCGAAAAGGGAAGGGATGGTTTCATGAGAATTCAAGTGCATTACATTTATTGTGCCCTTTTTTCCTATTTATTATTACATCAGCTCCACCTCATATCATCAGGCATTAGATCCTAGAGGTTGAGGACCCCTGTTCTAAGCAAGTTCAGCATAGTTGAGAAAGCAGTAGCAGGAGGTATAAGAAGTGATGGTAAATGAGAGAGAAGCACAAGCTGCTTGTGAAGGTTATGGTTGTGAGTAGGTTTGTGACAGGTGAAGGTGAAAACCTGGGGCTTCATGCCAATAAAAATAGCCAAATTGACCAAAGTTTAGGATGTGAGGCAAAGACAGAATGTGACATAGCCTGTGCTCATTCCTTCCCAGCGTCCTGTTCACCAAAAGGCCACAAGAGAGCAGGGCTCTGTACCCGCTGCGAAGCTCCCCACTTGGTTTCCAGTCCTCACACTACCTCTGGCTGGCTTTGTGGCTGGGGCTGGTTACTTACCCTAGAAGCTCTTCTATCTTACATGTTACAGTGAGAAAATAACAAAACATAACTTTTCAGTAAAAGGTAAATAATATTGTACAGAAAGTCACCACAGGATACATGACATAGATTTTCTCAGTATGTATGAGAGCTATACTGTACTATTTTTATTATTTTTACCACATAATCTAGGTGGGCAGCATCAAAGTAAGAAGAGGGGTAAGTCTATTCCTATATAAATAAGGAAAAATAACTCCTCTAGCATTCATTATGAGAAGGCAATGGCACCCCACTCCAGTACTCTTGCCTGGAAAATCCCATAGATGGAGGAGCCTGGAAGGTGGCAGTCCATGGGGTCGCCATGAGTCGGACACGACTGAGCGACTTCACTTTCACTTTTCACTTTCATGCATTGGAGAAGGAAATGGCAACCCACTCCAGTGTTCTTGCCTGGAGAATCCCAGGGACGGCGGAGCCTAGTGGGCTGCCATCTATGGAGTCGCACAGAGTCCGACACGACTTAGCAGCAGCAGCAGCAGCATTCATTAGAGCTGTGTTATCAAAGTATTGCAAATTGGATGGTTTGAACAACATAAACTTATTTTCTCATAATTCAGAAGATTAGAACTCTGAGATCAAGGTGTCAACATAGTCGTTTCCTTCTGAGGACTCTGAAGATGAATCTGCTTCATGCTTCTCCCAAGCCTCTGGTGGTTCACTGGCAATGTTTCTGGTTGCTTGTTTTGTCTCGTGTATCACCCTGATCTCTGCTTTTATCTTCAATGTGCACTCCTTGTGTGTGTGTCTGAGTTCAAATTTCTCCTTTTTGTAAAAATTCCCTTGATATTAGTTAAGGGTCCATCTTACTCCACTATGACTTCAGTTTAACTATATATTTAATTATATTTTCAAAGACTATTTCCAAATACAGTCACATTCTGAAGGACGAGGTTGTTAAAACTTCATCACATGAATTTTGGGGAGATGCAAATAAATGTATAAGACCTCCCTTTAAAACACTCTTCCTCAATGGTTCTATCAGCTCGTATAGTCCTTATTATAGTCTGTTTCTTGTCCTGCTTCTTTCCATTTTCTAATGCCCAGGCTCCCTTCTCCTGGGGACATAGGTTATACCAGTAAGTTAAAAAGTGTGTGCGTGTGTGTGTGTGTGCATGTGTGTGTGTGTGCGTGTGTGTGTGTGGTGTGTGTGTGCGTGTGTGTGCATGTATTCACTGTTTCACCAAACAAGTAAATAGAAAACTGCTAATCTTTACCAAAAGATATTGAGGCTCCATGCAAAGGTAAGAGATAAAGAGTGCCTACAGATTATTCATATCATTGGTTCTTAACCTCTTTGAGAGATTATGGAAAGCTAAGGACATTCTTTCCCTCAAATACAAGTAAACATGAAAACACACAGCATCTTGTGTACAATCTATGAAAATTACTAGATTACTTCTTGCAGTCTTTTTAAAACCTCCTAGAGGTCTGCTAACCCTGGATTAAGGATCTTTGGTCTCTTCTAAACTTTCTCAATCTCAATATAATTAAAATTTTGCACAGATAATTATTGGCTGTGAGAGGCTGGGCATTGCAGGATCTTAACATCTCTGGCCTCTACCCACCAGCTGCCAGTAGCATCCCCTGAGTTGTTACAATCAGAGCTATCTCCAGATGTTTCCAAATATCTCCTGGGGCAAAGTCACTCCGTGTGAGAACAATTGGTCTACAAAGAGGATTGACCCTTGAGCTCAAGTCAATTTATATAAACATTTGGTAAAGGTTGTCGAGAACAGTGTTACGTAAATAAGTAAGAAAATCAGTCACTGCTAGATTAAGGGTATCTGGAATATATGCAGTTGTATATTTGTTTGTGTGTTTTATCTTCACAGAAGCAAAGAGTATATCAGCACTTTGTGAGTGTCCAGAAAATATTTGCTTTTGTGTTTATTTGTAGTTGTTTGTCCTCAAACCATTCACATTTAGTGGGTGAGACAGAAAAATATACATCTAACCAAAGCAAACATTGCCCAAAGATGCTTCCTTTAGTGGGAATGGTGGAGTGGGGGTGGGGGGGAAAAGGGTAATAATTCAGATATTTATGCCTTTAATAATACTGTAATATTTGGATAAAAACGTGACATAAGAGCAAAGAGACAACTGTTTAGTCTGCTAATGGCTGGGAAGTGGTTTATGGAACTAGTGTGGATAGGGGTAAGGTGTGAAAGGGTATATATGTATCCAGTGTTCCTATTTATTTATTTGAATTTCAGGTGTAAAACATAGTGATTTTATAGTTTTATACATTACCAAATGATCATTGCTATGAGTCTAGTTAAAATCTGAAAGGAAGAAAATGCTAGTTGCTTAGTTGTGTCTGAACCTTTGAGACCCCATGGACTGTAGCCCACCAGACTCCTTTGTCCATGGGATTTCCCGGGCAAGAATACTCCAGTGGATAGCCATTTCGTTCTCCCAGGGATCTTCCTGACCCAGGGATAGAACCTGGGTCTCCTAAACTGCAGACAGATTCTTTACTGTCTGAGCCACCAGGGCAACCCAAATTACCATCTATCACCATATAAATGATTTTTTCCAGTATTCATGTATGGATGTGAGAGTTGGACCATAAAGAAGGCTGAGTGTCAAAGAACTGATGCTTTCGAATTGTGGTGTTGAAGACTCTTGAGAATCCCTTGGACAGCAAGGAGATCTTATCAGTCAATCCTAAAGGAATCAGTCCTGAATATTCATTGGAAGGACTAATGCTGATGTTGAAGCTCCAATACTTTGGACATCTGATGCAAAGAGCCAATTCATCGCAAAAGACCCTGATGTTAGGAAAGATTGAGGGTGGGAAGAGAAGAGAGCAACAGAGGAAGAGATGGTTAGATGGCATCGTTGACTCAATGGACATGAGTCTGAGCAAACTCCAATGAAGGAGGGAAGTGAAGGACAGGGAAGCCTAGTATGCTGCAGTGCATGGGGTCACGAGAATTGGACATAACTGAGCGACTGAATGACAACCGTATAAATTTATTAAAATATTATTGACCATATTCCCTATGTTGTACATTGCATTCCTGTGATTTATTTATTTTATAACTGGATGTTTGTATCTGCTAATCCTCATTCACCTATTTCTCTTATCCTCCACTCCACTCCCCTCTGTTTATTCTCTGACTCTATGACGATTTGTATTTTGTCATGTTTGTTCATTTGTTTTGTTTTAGATTTTACAAATAAGTAAAATCATATGACATTTTTCTTTCTCTTTCTCACTTATTTCACTTAGCAGAATACCCTGTAGGTCCATTTATGCCAAAAATGTCCACATTTCACTTTTTAAGGGCTGAGTAATACTCCATTGTATATGCAAACACCACATCTTCTTTACTCAACCTTCTGTTGATGAAAACTTAGGTTGTTTCTAAAACCTGGCTGCTATAAATAATGCTACAATGAACATATAGGTGCATGTATCTTTTTGAATTGGTCGTTTTATTTGCTTCAGATAAATATCCAGGAGTGAAATTGCTGGATTGTATGGAAGCTATATTTTTAATTTTTGAGGAATCTCCATAGTATATTCCTTACTGGCTGCAAAAATTTTTGTTCCCACCAATGGTGCATGAGGTTTCCCCTTTTTCCACACCCTTGCCAACACTTCTTATTTGTTGTCTTTTTGATAATAGCCATTCTGACAGGTGTGAGATGATATCTTATTGTAGTTTTTGACAAAATTCAACATCTCTTAATGATTAAAAATATCCATAAAGTGGGTATAGAAGAAACATACATGACAGCCCATAGCTCAGTGGTGAAAAGCTGGAAGGATAGGCTCTAAGATCAAGAGCAAAAGAAGGATGCCTACTTTCTCCACCTTTATTCAATATGGGATATTGGAAGTCCTAGCCACAGCAGTCATATAGGAACAATAAATAATAGTCATCCAAATTGGAAAAGAAGAAAAATACCAGTTTGCAGATGACATAGCAGATTTTCTATATATAGAAAATCCAAAGATACCACCAAAAAGCAATTAAAATTCACCAATAAATTCAGTAAAGTTGCAAGATAAAAAACTAATTTACAGAAATGTGCTTTTCTACACTAACAATGAACTATCAAAAGGGAGATTAAGAAAACAGTCCCATTTACAATTGCATCAAAAAATAAAATTTAACTAAAAAGGAAAAATGCCTGTACTTGGAAAACTCTAAGACATGGATGGAAGAGATTGAAGACAACATTAACAAACAGAAAAAGTATACTGTGCATTATTAAAAATAATACATTTGAATAAGTTCTAATGAGGTGGATGAAACTGGAGCCTATTATACAGAGTGAAGTAAGCCAGAAAGAAAAACACCAATACAGTATACTAATGCATATATATGGAATTTAGAAAGATGGTAACAATAACCCTGTATATGAGACAGCAAAGAGACACGGATATATAGAACAGTCTTTTGGACTCTGTGGGAGAGGGAGAGGGTGGGATGATTTGGGAGAATGGCATTAAAACATGTATAATATCATATATGAAACGAGTCACCAGTCCAGGTTCAATGTAGGATACTGGATGCTTGGGGTTGGTGCACTGGGACGACCTGGGGGGATGGTATGGGGAGGGAGGAGGGAGGAGGGTTCAGGATGGGGAACACATGTATACCTGTGGTGGATTCATTTTGATGTATGGCAAAACCAATACAATATTGTAAAGTTAAAAAATAAAATTAAAAAAATTTATACTATGCACATGGATTAGAAAAACTAATATTTTTGAAATGGTCATATTACCAAGACAATCAACAGATTCAATGCAATCTCTATCAAAATACCAATGATATTTTCATAGAACTAGAATCAGTTCAATTCAGTTGCTCAGTAGTGTCCAACTCTTTGCAACCCCATGGACTGCAGCACTCCAGGCTTCCCTGTCCATCACCAACTCCCAGATCTTGCTCAAACCCATGTCTAGCCAGTTAGTGATGCCATCCAACCATCTCATCTTCTGTCATCCCCTTCTCCTCCTGCCTTCAATTTTTTCCAGCATTAGGGTCTTTTCCAATGAGTCAGTTCTTTTGCATCACATGGCCAAAGTATTGGAGCTTCAGCTTCAGTATCAGTCCTTCCAATGAATATTCAGGGTTAATTTCCTTTATGATTAACTTGTTTGATTTCCTGATTGACTGGAGAAGGGACTGGCGAACCATTTCAGTATTCTTGCCTTGAGAATCCAATAAACAGTATAAAAAGGCAAAAAGAGCTAGAATAAACTAAAATTAGTATAGAAACACAAAAGACCCCAAATAAGTGAAACAATCTTAAAAAAAAACAAAGCTGGAGGTAGCATGCTCCTTCATTTCAAACTATATTACAAAGCTATAATCAGAAGAGTGTGTTACTGGCACAAAACCAGTCACATAGATAGATATAATAGAGAACCAAGAAATAAACCCAAAATTGTATGGCCAATTAATTTATGACAAAGGAGGCAAAATGGGAAAAGATGGCCTTTTCAATAAATACTGCTGAGAAACTGGACAGCTACATGCAAAAGAGTAAAATTGGACTAGTTGCTCATACCATATACAAAAATAAGCTCAAAATGGATTAAAGACAAATATAAGACCAGAATCCATCAAAAGTATAATGGAAATCATAGGCAATATACCATCTGACACGAGTTTTAGCAGTATCATTTTGGATCCGTCTTCTCAGGCAAAGGAAACAAAAGCAAAAATAAACAAACTACATCAGACTAAGATGCTTTTGCATGGGAAAAGAAACTATCAACAAAATGAAAAAGCCATCCACTGAGTAGGAGAAGATATTTGCAAATAATAGATTGAAATATTGGAGGCAGGAGGATAAGGGGACAACAAAGGATGATATGGTTGGATGGCAACACTGACTCAATGGACATGACTTTGAGTAAGCTCTGGGAGTCGGTGATGGACAGGGAAGCCTGGCGGGCCACAGTCTATGGGGTCACAAAGGGTTGGACATATTGAGTGACTGAACTGAACTAAATTGAACTGAGGGGGTTAATATCCAAAATATACATAGGATTCATACAACTCAACTTAAAAAAACAGCCTGATTAAAAACTGAACAAAAGATCTGAACAGACTTTTTTTTCCTCACACACACACACACACAAAAGCATGCAGCTGGCCAACACAGGCACTCATATGATAAAGATGTTCAACACCACTAACCACCAGGAAAATGCAAATCAAAACCACAGTGAAGAAGCCTTTTCGGTGCTCAATAACAGATGATATTGTTAATAGTTGGAAGTATGTAAGGCACAACAAATATCCTGACAATCAATTCTTTGCTGAGTGACTTTTGCAATAGAAAGTACACAGCTGTCAGATCATGAATGGTCCAGAAATCTGAAAACATGACACAGATGAGTTTCAAGGGTCACGATGTTGCTGCCAGTGTTTGGTGATCAAATTGGAAATACAACATCATAACCTGAAAAATTGTCAGCATGGAAGCACTGTGAAGAGCCCAGAAGCTCAAAATTCAGCCTGAGGTGGAAGGCCCTTGCTGTGTGGCTTCTCTCACCATAAGAAAAATGGTGAAACTTTGGACAGGAATAGATGGGTGGCATGATTCAAGGTAACCTCTGAAATAGCAATAGACTCTGTTGAATCGTCTCTCTTTTGCACTGTCATGACGGTTTTTGTTTCATCTCTTTATTTGTGCACTTTTTGTTTTGGGGGTGGTAGTTTGGTCCTCAATGGCTTGCTTGCTTCCTCGGGCACAAGGATACTCACAGCACAAGTGCGGACCATCTCAAGTGCCTGAGGACCCTGCTCTGAGAGTTTCATTCCAACATTCTAGATGATCCACTCATTCCAACTACCAGACAAAAGTGCTGTGCCCTAGTCAGGGGAAGGGTAGTGAAGCCAGATATTTTCTCTTCCCATGGCTGGAAGTCCCAACCCACAGTGGTTGTATGCACCCAAAAGTATTGCAATCCCAAAGCAGGATGCGAGAAATAGGAGCTGAGTGAGAGACTTGTTCTCAGAGCCCCAGAGCACAGTGGTCTGTGCTCAGTAGAGCATGGCAATAGTAGCCTGGAGTGTAGATCCCTACCAGTTGTGAAGGTGGGTAGCAATTACATGGGATGAGGTGGTCAACAACCAATCCAGGGGAATCAAGGGCACAGCAGGAGCTGAGATCACTGTGGGCCATAGCTCTGGGTTATTGATGCATATTCTATGATCTCATCAGAATTTAATTATAAAACACAAACTCAGAGATAAAATTATTAAGCCTTTTAAGATGGTAGCCAGAGACCACTTGCCTTCAGTAAATGTTACCACTCCTCCATTCACACCGTATGTTCTAGCAACACAAACTGCCTTCTGTTGGCTTTTGTGATGACTAGCCTTGATCAGCAATACTTTGGTTCATTTTTTCCTCCATAAGCTTTAAATTTAAACATCAGTATTATTTCTTTTGTGATGCCTTCTACCTCTGGAGGTAGTTAGGAATTACTTTGAGTTTTTGTTAACACTTGTTTCCCCTCTCCTGGCACCAATCACTAGAATGTAATTTTCTGCTTACTGGTTTGCTTTTCCTCCTAGACTTTAAATATCTGTAATAAAAGGTGGATAGATACTTGTTGAATGAATAGCTCTGTTGAAGGTTCATTTTGAACATAGTTAAATTTGTAGCAAAGAGTTTACAGAATAATATTTAACATTTAATCAAGCCCTTATTTTGTTCAATGTAGCAAATGCTATATTCTACATAGTTTCATCAGTTTTAGCCTATTCAGTTTAAAAATCCAAGTAGTGTTAGCTTAAATAACTTTCTACCCATACTATGAATAGTGTATTTTTGGAGTCCTTACACAACCAAGAAAATTTTTCCTCACAAATGATAATTTGCCAAAGGGTAAAACTTGGTTTTACCAGTTTTTTTTTGGCAGGAAAATGATGACAAACCTAGACAGGGTGTAGAAAATCAGAGACATTACTCTGCCAACAAAGGTCCATATAGTCAAGGCTATGGTCTTCCCAGCTGTCACATACAGTTGTGAGAGCTGGACCATAAAGGAGGCAGAGTGCCAAAAAACTGATGCTTTTGAAATGTGGTACTGGAGAAGGCTCCTGAAAATCCCTTGGAGAGCAAGGAGTTCAAACCAATCAATCTTAAAGGAGATAAACTCTGAATACTCACTGGAAGGACTGATGCTGAAGCTGAAACTCCAGTATTTTGGTCATCTGATGAGAACAGATGACTCATTGGAAAAGTCCTTGATGTTGGGAAAGATTGAGGGTTGAAGGAGAAGAAGGCATCAGAGGATGAGATGGCTGGGTGGCATCGTTGTTGCAAAGAACATGAACTTGGGCAAACTCCCGAAGATGGTGAGGTACAGGGAAGCCTAGAGTTCTGCAGTCCATGGAATTGCAAAGAGTCAGACGTGACTGGGCAGCTGAACGACAACAGCAATAGAAAACCTGAGTTACAAATTTTTCTTCAGAATTTCATAGATTTTTGTTTATTAATAATTAATTTCTGGCTTTTAATATCACAAGGAAGTCTGAATCTTAACCTGAATTTTCCTGTTTGTATATAACTTTTTGTTTCTGAATGATTATAGAATATTGACTTGTTCTTGAAATGAAAAGAAGTTTCAAATATCTGTTTATATGTGGTTCTATCTTTACTATCTCTTTTCTGAGCAAAACAAGTCCTTTCAGTCTTCATACTTAAATTATTTTTTAAAGTTAGGCCAATGTTAGTACTAAAGCACACTTTGATCACTAAACCTCTTTCAATTTTGGTGATTCTTCTTTAGGAGTTCTTCTTTTTCTGCTTGCCATGTTCTATCATCTTTATTTCCATGGTTTTTAATCCTATTCTTGGGCTTCCTAAGTGGCACAGTGGTAAAGAATCTGCCTGCCAATACTTGAGAGGTGGGTTTGATCCCTGGGTCCTGAAGATCTCCTGAAGAAGGAAATGACAACCCATTCCAGCATTCTTGCCTGTTTTTCCTATGTACAGAGGAACTTGGCGGGCTACAGTCCATGGAGTTGCAAAGAGTCAGCCATGACTGAGTTCACACACACACACACACACACATACACACACACATCCTACTCTTTTCTCTGCATTCAGACCCAACATGATTCAAATCTTCATTTGCCTATTATAGTTCTTAACATTTTCTAATTCAAATTTTATTTCTAGTATTTTGTTTTCAGTCTAGATATAACCTTTTATATCTTTCTGTATCTTTTGGTTATAGTTGAATCTCAACCATTCCCTTTTGAATAGCATCGAACTTCATAGAGTTGTATACTGCTTAGCACAGTTCTTAAAATATGAAAAAAAAAAGCATTAGTTGCTCAGTTGCCTCTGACTGTGACCCCATGGACTGTTACCCCGCAGACTGTTATCCCGCAAGGCTCTTCTGTCCATGGAATTCTCCAGACAAGAATACTGGAGTGGATAGACATTACCTTCTCCAGGAGATCTTCCTGACCCAGGAATCAAAACCCCATTAAAAGCAGTTCTCAGAAATTGGCATCACAAAAGTCATAGAGGTGCCTTCAGGCAAATGCTATTCATTCTGTAAAATTCAAGCCTGAAAGAGCCAGAAAAATTAACATGCTCAATGTGTTTGCTTAGTCTCTCAACTGCATCTGACACTTTGTGACCCCATGGACTGTAACCCACCAGGCTCCTCTGTTCATGGGGATTCTCCAGGAAAGAGTACTGGATTGGGTTTCCATGCCCTTCTCCAGGGGATCTTCCCCACCCGGAATCACATTAGGAACAGAGATGAAGTATGTTATTTGACTGCTTGAACTTAACAATGGGATTTAATTCAGAGATGTCTAAAACAAAGCCATACAAATTCACACTGAGCAATTTCACAAGAAACATGTCAGGGTTTTGGTGTTCAATCACTCGTCTGAAATATCTTGACTGCCTACAATTGTTGGTTATTTCTTAATAAAAATTTGGACACTCCAGTAAATCAGTAATATCCTTAAGCATTAAGCATTGCACCGTGGAGACAACATACACCATCTCACCTTAAGAGGGGCTGTATTCTTTCCTTTCCATTCTGATGAGACAGAACATGGGTGGAGACTCAATGAAGTAAAGGTTATGGGTTAAATGCAGAATTTCCCCTTACGTTCTTCTCCCTTGTCTGTGAACTTAATGCTGGAGAGGCCATGTTATATTGAGTTGATTGATGTAAAACTTCAAAACAAATAAATCCAAAATCAGTCTCTCCTGCCTAGTGCTTCCCTCTGATTAATGGAACTCATGTTGTTGTTGTTCTGTAGCTACTCTGTGGGTCAGTTAAAGCATTTGGCTTCACCATATCCAGAGCCCAAAACCGAGCAATTGTCCCATTGAGCACATGGGACTGCATATTGACACAAATAACTGCAAAAACAACGTCAGGGTTATTGGAGTGAGAAACAGAATGTTCTTTTTCATTGTAAAGAAATCAGAATTCTTTACCTGATAACTGAAATGGACTAAATATTCTGGGGGAAAAAAAAAAAAAAGATAAACACTTTTGAAAAAGCCAAAGGATCTTTTTATATATGGATGTTAATTAACTGTGAAATCCTTGAATACTAATTAAAGGGCATTTCATACATTGTAAGAGGCCCTTTCTTAGGTAATTATAATATTTCACATTTTTTTATTCAGTGTATTGGGCTCTCAGGTTTGCCTCATAATTGGACAGGTTGGATACCAAATAAGACAAAATTATACATAAAAGGTAAAACAAAATGATATCCATTGGTGAGTATAGATGTGAAGGCTGTAGGCTCTTTAGGGCTAAAAGAAGGCATGTGTTCTGACATTCTGCTGGAAAATTCTGAAATGCTGCAAATTAAGGGTGCCACAGTGTTCACCCAGACTTTGCTATTACTTCTCTTACATAACATTTCTTTGTTCTAAGGGAGATCATTAATACTGATTGCAATGCTGTGGAGGGGTGGGGGGAAGCAAATGTTTCTGAATTCCAGGGATTTTGTTAAACTCTGTGTGACCTATGCATCAAAGTTGGCATCACATGAGTTTTCAGGACTGCAAGGATCAGCTATTCTTTTCCTGGTGTCACCACTCACAAGCAGGAAACAAAGTCAAATAAAGGATCCTCCTCCAGTAGTTTCAAAATTATAGACATATATGTATATGTGCATAAAATATTTTTAAGTCATGAGATATGCCATATATAAAGCCTGTATATATAGTTCAAATAATACATATAAAGTGAACACTCATGTAAGCACTACTCAAGCTAACATATAGAACATTCCAGTCCCCAGCTCCATGGTGTGCCCTTGTCTGACCATAATTTCATTCTCTCCCATCAAGGAATCCTTATTTTCATCTTATTTCTTTAAATCTTAACACTATAATTTAGTTTTGATTTAGGTTTGGAACTTTTAAAAAATAAAATCAAACTATATATTAATATTTTTCCATCCTTTGTAACTTACTGCTAAATGTTTACCTGTAGACTTCCATTTGGGTATATAATGGAGTAACTGGTATTAGACTTTCTCAGAAAACTATAAAAAATACGTGAAACAATGTTTTCAGGCATCTACAACAGGCCATACAGAACTGTAATCCCTGAGAAAAGTGGTGGAAACCAGTGAGCCCAGTAACTGGTTCAGATTTCTCTGCCTGTGGATGCTTTCTGGACTGTGAGAATGTAGGGAGACCCCAAGCTAGTTTCCCTGATTAATGAGACAAAGATCAGAGTTAAGGAAGACTAAGGAAGTAAGGATTTATAGTGCAGAAAAGCAAATAGGAGAGTACTGTGCAGAAAGAGCACTCCAGAAATTTGCATAGCTCCTTTGAGTTTTTGGCTGAGTATTAAACTGTGTTTGTGTAGGGTGAAACTCTATAAGACCAGGCCAAATATAACTACTAGCCAAATACTATCCACCTGGGAGCTGTAGGGTAAACAATTTCAGTAATTAACACTGGGATAGGAGATGTTTGAGTTCTGACTAGCCTGAATGAAATATAGAAAAAAAAAATGGTACTGATGAACATATTTTCAGGGCAGGAATAGAGGAGCAGAAGTAGAGAATGGATTTGTGGACATAGCAGGGAATGGAGATGGTGGGACGAATTGAGAGTAACATTGACTTACATAAAATAGATGCCTAGTGGGAAGCTGCTATATAATACAGGGTTCTCAGCTTGGTACTCTCTGATAACCTATAGGGGTGGGATGTGGGTAGGGGTAGAGGGAGGCTCAGGAGGGAGGGGACATATGCTTGTTGTACAGCAGAAACTAACACATTATAAAGTAATTATTCTCCAATTAAAAGAAAAAGAAACTTGTTAAACATGCAGGGTATATAATAGTAACCCTAGAAGGGTCTTGTAGAAGGCAATGGCACCCCACTCCAGTACTCTTGCCTGGAAAATCCTATGGGCTGAGGAGCCTGGTAGGCTGCAATCCATGGGGTCGCTAAGAGTCGGGCACGACTGAGCGACTTCACTTTCACTTTTCACTTTCATGCACTGGAGAAGGAAATGGCAACCCACTCCAGTGTTCTTCCTTGGAGAATCCCAGGGATGGGGGAGCCTGGTGGGCTGCCGTCTGTGGGATCGCACAGGGTTGGACACGACTGAAGTGACTTAGCAGCAGTAGCAGCAGAAGGGTCTCATTGTAGTGGTAAAGCTAAACTAGCTTTAGAGTAAAGGCTATCTAGATGCCCCTGCCCCTAACAAAGTTTAAAAAAAGCTTCAAAAGATTCAAGCTTATCTATAATTGGAGAAGGCAATGGCACCCCACTCCTGTACTTATTGCCTGGAAAATCCCATGGACGGAGGAGCCTGGTAGGCTGCAGTCCATGCTAAGGGTCGGACACAACTGAGTGACTTCACTTTCACCTTTCACTTTCATGCATTGGAGAAGGAAATGGTAACCCACTCCAGTATTCTTGCCTGGAGAATCCCAGGGACAGGGGAGCCTGGCGGGCTGCCGTCTATGGGGTCACACAGAGTCGGACACGACTGAAGTGACTTAGCAGCAGTAGCAGCAGTATCTATAATTAACTTGATCACCCATCAAACTCAGCTTCAACACTCTTTAAAGGAAAACAATAAAATCCAGAAACTCAACAATGTAGCAGTCATAATGTTAGGATCTCATAAAACTTGACTACATGTGTATAAAAATAGGAAAATATTTCCCACAGGCAGTGGAAATCTCAGTCAATAGAAACAGACTCAGAAATATTAGAGATAATGAAATTAGCAGACAAGGACTTTCAAAAAGCTATGTTACATATGCTAAGTATTTGAAGGAAAATGAACATAAAGAAGAGAGAAATGAAAGATGTTTCTTAAAACCACAATGGAATTTCCAAAAAAAAATTGAAAGGAGAAATAGACATATCCACAATTATGATTGAATACTTCAACAGTCATAAGGGATATGATTTAGGTCATACCTGAATGGTCTAGTGGTTTTCTCTACTTTCTTCAATTTCAGTCTGAATTTGGCAATAAGGAATTCATGATCTGAGCCATCACAGTCAGCTCCTGGTCTTGTTTTTGCTGACTGTATAGAGCTTCTCCATCTTTGGCTGCAAAGAATATAATCAATCTGATTTCAGTGTCGACCATCTGGTGATGTCCATGCGTAGAGTCTTCTCTGTGTTGTTGGAAGAAGGTGTTTGCTATGACCAGTGCATTCTCTTGGCAGAACTACTAGCCTTTGCCCTGCTTCATTCTGTACTGCATGGCCAAATTTGCCTGTTACTCCAGGTGTTTCTTGACTTCCTACTTTTGCATTCCGGTCCCCTATAATGAAAAGGACATCTTTTTTGGTTGTTAATTCTAGAAGGTCTTGTAGGTCTTCATAGAACTGCTCAGCTTGAGCTTCTTCAGCGTTACTGGTCATGTATGGATGTGAGAGTTGGACTATAAAGAAAGCTGAGCACAGAAGAATTGATGCTTTTGAACTGTGGTGTTGGAGAAGACTCTTGAGAGTCCCTCTTTGATCAAGGAGATCCAACTAGTCCATCCTAAAAGAGATCAGTCTTGGGTGTTCATTGGAAGGACTGATGTTGAAGCTGAAACTCCAATACTTTGGCCACCTGATGCGAAGAGCTGACTCATTTGAAAAGACCCTGATGCTGGGAAAGATTGAGGGCAGGAGGAGAAGGGGAAGACAGAGGATGAGATGGCTGGATGGCATCACTGACTCAATGGACATGGGTTTGGGGGACTCTGGGAGTTGGTGATGGACAGGGAGGCCTGGCGTGCTGTGGTCCATGGGGTCACAAAGAGTCGGACATGACTGAGCGACTGAACTGAACTTCAACAGTTGTCTTTCAGAAAATAAGAAAACAAGGAAACAGAAAAGTTGGTAAGAAAATTGAACATCTCTACTAATTGGTCAAACTGAGATTTATAAATGAGATTTATATATTGATGTTGAAGAATGTATCAAGATGCACTCCTTTCAAGAGCACATAGAATATTCACCAATATAGACTAAACAGTAAAATGTAAAACATGTATCAATAAATTTAATAATAGAAATAATATAGAATATGTGTTTTGACTATATGAATCTGTTCAGAAATCGATTTAGAAAATCAGAAAACCCTAAACTATTTTGAAACTAAGCAGTGCAATTCAGAATAACCTATAAGTCAAAAATATCACAAAGGAATTAGAAAATATTTTTAATTAAATTGTAATGGGAAAAGATAAACATCAAAATTCAGGGTGTGTAGCTAAAGTGCTACTTGTAGTAAATTTTACAGATTTAAATATATCTATTAGAAAAGAAAGATAAGTAAAATCAGTTATCTAAGCTTTAAACTTAAACAGGTAAAGAAAAAAACAGTAATTAAAAAAAAGAAAATTATCAAAGAATGGAAATTAAGAAAACTTTAAAATCAACAAATAGAAAAGAAAATCAACAACATCAGAAACTGATTCTTTGAAAAATCAATTAGAACTTTAAATCTTTGGCTAAAAAAATGAAAAATTAGATATAAACTCTAATTATCAATATTAGATATGAAAAAGCTTATCATCACAGAACCTAGAGGTATTTAAAAGATAATGAACTAAAATGGGCTTCCTTTGTCACTCAGTGGTAAATCATCTGCCTGCAATACAGAAGATGCAGGAGATGGAAGTAAGATCCCTGGGTCAGGAAGATCCTCTGGAGGAGGAAATGGCACACATCCTTTATTCTTGCATGGAGAATCACTGGAAAATCCTGAGGCCACAATCCATAGGGTCGCAAAAAAGTTGTACACGGCTTAGCACACACATACACACAAGGAGACATTTTTTTGTGCCAATAAATTCAAGTTGACAAAAACAAATTCTCTGAGACACTAATTTATAAACTGACAATAGAATATAACACATAAAAAAGAATAAAATTTTCTAGTAAAGAGCCTCTCTTCAAAGAAAATTTCAGAATCTGATGGCTTTGTAGACAATTCTACCAAAAATTTAATATAAAAATATCAATTTTACTCAAATCCTTTGAAAAAAAGGAAGCTGAAATGCTTCAAAATTCCTTTTATGAAGCCAGTACTGTCTTAAAATCAAATCCAGCAGAGACATAACAATGAAAGAAAATTACAGAGATCCCTTATGAACATTGTCACCCTGCTTATTTAACTTATATGCAGAGTGCATCATGCGAAATGCTGGGATAGATGGCATAAACAGAGATCAAGATTGCTGGGAGAAATATTAATAATCTTGTATAGGCAGATGACACCACTCTTATGCAGAAAGCAAACAGAAATTAAAGCGCTTCTTGATGAAGTGAAAGACAAGAATGAAAAAACTGGCTTAAACCTCAACATTCAAAAAAACTAAGATCATGGCATCCAGCCCCATCACTTCATGGCAATAGATGGAGAAACAGTGTCAGGTTTTATTTCTTGGGCTCCAAAATCACTGCAGATGATGACTGCAGCCATGAAATTGAAAGACACTTGCTCCTTGGAAGAAAAACTATGACATAACTAGACAGCATATTAAAAAGCAGAAACATTACTTTGCCGACAAAGGTCCATCTAGGCAAAGCTATGGTTTTCCCAGTAGTCATGTATGGATGTGAGAGTTGGACCATAAAGAAGGCTGTGTGCCAAATAATTGATACTTTCGAGCTGTGGTGTTGGAGAAGACTCTTGAGAGTCCCTTGGACTACAAGGAGATCCAGCCAGTCACTCCTAAAGGAAATCAGTCCTGAATATTCATTGGAAGGACTGATGCTGAAACTGAAACTCCAATACTTTGGCCACCTGATGTGAAAAACTGACTCATTGGAAAAGACCTTGCTGCTGGGAAAGATTGAAGGCAGAAGGAGAAGGGAATGACAGAGGACAAGATGGTTGGATGGCAACACCAGTTCACTGGACATGAGTTTGAGCAAGTTCCAGGAGATGGTGAAGGACAGGGAAGCCTGGCATGCTGCAGTCCGTGGGGTTGCAAAGAGTCAGACACAGCTGAGCGATTCAACAACAATTTATGAACATAATCATGAAAGTTCTTAACAAAATATTAGCAAACAGACTCCAACATTATATAAAAATGGAGCTGAATTGAGTTTATCCTAGAAATGTAAAGATGGTGTGTTATAAAAAAATCAAGGTAATTTCCTATATTAGCAAAATAACCAAAGAGCATATAATCATTTTAAAATATGCAAAATTTAACATCTATTCATAATAAAAGCTCTTAGCAAACTAGGAATAATAGCATATTCTTTTCAACATGCATCCAATGTGCAATTGATGAAAGAATTAACAATTCTCTCTGAAGATTAAGAACAAGACAAAACTGTCTATCTTCACCATCGCTATTCAACACTTATGGTAGAGGTTCTTACCAGTGCAATAAGGTGAGAAAAACATTACAATATAGATGGGAGGATAGATGATATATAATATATATATATATAAAATAGATTGATAGATAGATATAAAGAGAAAATAGGGAGATTGATTAGAATTAAATAGAAAATGGCCTTTATTCATAGAAAATACAATCATATATGTAGAACATCCTATGTGTTAGTATCCTGCTATAATTAATATCTTAAACTAAGCAATAAATGGAATACCATAGTCATGTGTTGGAAGATTCAGTGTAATACCATTAAACGAGCACAGGTTGTTTTGGTAGAAATGGAAGATAATTTTAAGATTTATATGTAAACACAAAAGACCCAAAATAGCCAAAACAATTTTTTTTAACAGGACAAATTTAGAGAAATTTTATTATCTTTTTAAAAGATATATCATAATGTTGTAGTAATCAAGACAGTGTAGAAGTAGCATAAGCATAAGCTTATGCTAGAAGTAGAATAAGCATACATATATATAGCATACATCATATCTAACTGAGGTCAGTAAATTTTGATATCAGTTCCTTGGTAATTCTAAGTTTTAAACGTAGTCTTTTCAACAAATGATACTGAAATGATTGAAAATAATGAAATTAGACCGAAAATAATGAAATTAGGCCAAAAATAATGATTTTCAATCCTACAGCACAACATATACAAAAATAAACTTGAAATCTAGAAAATATTTAAAAGTACGACCCAAAACTATAGAATTTCTAAAAGCAAACAGAAAAATCTTTGTGACTTTGGAGTAGGCAAATATTTAATAGGACACTAAATATACTGACTAGTAAAAAATGGATAAATTAAACTTTAGTACAATTTAAAAATCTGCTCATTGAGAAATACTGTGATAATATGAAAAGATAAGTTATGAGTTGAAATAAATTCTTCACAATATGTATATCTTACAATGTGTAAAGAATTTTCAACCACATGATAGTACAAATAACCCAATAATAGGGCAAAATATTTGAATAAACACTGCATCAAAAAAGATATACAAATAAAGAACATGAAAAAATACCCAATATGAATTAAACCACAATGAGTTACTGTTGCATAGCTACTAAAATGACTAAAATTATAAAGACTAGAAATACCAAAGTGTTAATGAAGAAGTGGGGAAATTGAAGCTTTTATCCATGGCTCTTGTAAATGTAATGTAAAATGGTGTAACCACTCTGGAAAACAACATAGTAGTTTCTGTGTAGTAAAAAGTTTATTTATTATGTGACTCTGCAATTACTCTCAGGTAAATACCCTGAGAAATGAAAGCGTGTGTTTATTAAAAGATGGGTACACACCCAGCAGCTTTATTTTTTATAGCACATGACTAGAAGAAACACAAATGTACACCAAGTAAATCTGTAAGCAAGTTTTGCAACTGTCATACAATGAAATTAATACTTTAATTGATAACTTACGTCAACTTTTAATTGATACAAATGGAACACAACATGTACAAAGCTCAAAAATTGAGTAAAAGAAGTCAGACACAAAAGAGAACACACTGGATTATTTCATTTACATGAAATCTAGAAGATGTAAATTTAACCTATGGCATAATAAAGCAGGCCCGTGCTTACCCGGGGTGTGGGATAAGGGAATAGGATTAAGTGCAAAGAGAAATATGGAAACTTTGGGAGGTGACAGACATGTGCTACATGTTTACCAGGCTGGTGTTTATGTAGGTATATAATTTTCATAACGCATGGAGCTGCATGCTTAAAATAGATGCAATTTTTGTTTTCTAACATTTGTTGTTCAGTCACTCAGTTGTGTCTGATTCTTTGTGACCCCATGGACTGCAGCACACCAGGCTTCCCTGTCCTTCATCTTCTCCCAGAGCTTGCTCAAATTCTTGTCCATTGAGTCAATGATGCCATCCAGTCATCTCTTTCTCTGTCGTCCCCTTCTCCTCCTGCCATCAATCTTTCCCAGCATCAGGGTCGTCTCTAACGAGTTGGTTCTTTGCATCAGGTGGCCAAAATATTGGAGCTTCAGCTTCAGTATCAGTCCTTCCAATGAATATTCTGGACTGATTGCCTTTAGGATGGACTTGTTTGATCTCCTTGCAGTCTAAGAGACTCTCAAGAGTCTTCTCCAACATCACAGTTCAAAAGCATAAATTCTTCAACACTCAGCCTTCTTTATGGTCCATACATGACTCTCAGAACCATACATGACTACTGGAAAAACCATAGCTTTGACTAGACAGACCTTTGTCAGCGAAGTAATGTCTCTCCTTTTTTTTTTTTAATACACTGTCTAGGTTTATCATCTTCCAAGGAAAAAGCGTCTTTTAATTTTATGGCTGCACTCACCATCTGCAGTGATTTTGGAGCCCAGAAAATAAAGTCTGTCACTGTTTCCATTGTTTCCCCATCTATTTGCCATGAAGTGATGGGATCGGATGCCATGATCTTTGCTTTTTGAATGTTGAGTTTTAAGCCAGCTTTTTCACTGTCTTCTTTCACATTCATCAAGAGGCTCTTTAGTTCCTCTTCACTTTCTGCCATAATGGTGGTGTCATCTGCATATCTGAGGTTATTGATATTTCTCCCAGCATCTTGATTCTGACTTGTGCTTCATTCAAAAGTTTATGCTTTATTAAAGTTAAGGTAAATTTTTAAAAATGTTTTAATCAATACGTTTAAAAAGTAAAAATCTAGAAACATTTTAAAGTTTTACTTAATCAGAAATGAATCTTCCCTAATATGCCCCTTCTTAAACATAAGGCAAATTGAAAATTAACTCACATTTATCCAGTATATATGCTCTTTGGCCAGATGTCTCAGTTTTCGGCACTTAGACTTTCCACTTCCTATGTCGCTGTTTTCCAACTTGCTTCTTTGTGATCAGTTCCGTTCAGTTCGGTTGCTCAGTCGTGTGACTCCTAGTGATCCCACGGACTGCAGCACACCAGGCTTCTTTGTGTTAATGAAGCTATTTTAAGATAAGCCACTGACCAACAGCTGTCTATTTCTTTCAGTATAGTGACAGGGGAAATAAACATTTCCCTTCTTCCTCTACTAATGCTGGGCCACATTCAGTAAGCTTTTTGGTTACTGTCATAGGTAGCAGCCTGTCTTTTCTGATGTTAAAACTGTGTTAATCCATCTGATAAAGGGTAGTTTGAGGAAGGTGAGCACAGCTCAGGACTCTTTAATCTGTCAAGTCCTATTTTCTTTTACCTTTGAAATGTTCCAGAATTCTCTTTCCAATCTGTCATAGACAAGTCTAACATCCCACCCGAGAGTTTACATTAACTTTTCATAGTATTATTGGCAGACATTAAGTCAATTTACAAAGAAGTTTGTCATCTATGATTTTTTGTATTACTAGTATCTCAATTGTGTTGTAAATTTGCCTTTTCTGTCTTTGTTAATGAAAAGTATATTCACATATACACTATATTTCTATGTTGCGGAGAGGAGAAAATTAACATTAGGGTAAATTTGGTAAGTAAGTGAAAAACATTTAAATTAGCTTCTATTTGAAAATAACTTACAGGCTATTTACAATAGACCTTTGATTATTAGAGAGCTAGCTTGCCAAGAATGTGGTAAATACTATTATGAAATGGATGATTCCTCCTAATGCAGTTGGAAATCATAATTTTCCACTCAGGTACAGTCTTCCAACTATAAGCGTCATACTGTAGAATATGGATTCGAAGTACCATTTTTTGAAACCCTATGCAATAAAACTTAGAGAACTTTGGTACAACTAATATAACTGTTTCAGTGAATTACAGAAATTTAAATCTTCTCTAAATATTTCCTATTAGATAACTCTCTAGTGAGAATTTCATTCAACCATCCCTGGCACTTTCTCAAATTGTGTATTAGAGAATTAGCTACTCAGATAGGGACATGTTACTAGAAATGGTAGTATTCTTAATCTGTCATTAGAAGATATTTACTATTACAACTAAGAACATGTTTCATTTTAACAAATAATTATTTCTTTCTTCCTCTTTACCCACAGATTTCATCTTCTATGCCATGAATAGTTACTATTAGAGATCATTCTCATGAGTAACTCTTAATTACTCAAGGAACTGAGTATACATCTAAGAACATTTATGTGTCACAAGTAACTAATTTTGAATAAATCTTGGCCTATGTCAACAAATTGGTAAGTAGTTGTGTTCAACATTTTGTCATACATCCAACTCTCCGCTACTACCAGAAGGCAAAACTCAAAGAAATATAGCCTCTGCCTTAAGATTTTGTTTCTTAGAAATAAGGAAAATATATACACATAAAGCAGAGAGAACAGTGAACTATAGCATAATATCAAGCACAAAAGTAACAATAGCTGTAAAGTTTATGTATCTGTCTGCCTGTGAAAGAAGGAAGACAGAAAGTATAATTAGAAAAGAAAATCTGACTACTTCTACTCACCAGGTCTTATCATTAGGGATTTTTATCCTTCTTAATACTACCAGCAATATATGAAGTCAGTATATATGCCCACATGCAGCATGAGGAAACTGAACCTTAGAGAGGTTAAGATGCTTATCCAAGGCACATGTCTAGAATTTACAATGCTAGTTTCAATCCAGGTCTAGATTTCAATGAATATTTATTGGTATTGAGGTTGTTCAGACATTAGGCAAATACAAGACTTTATTTGCTGATTCTGCTTCCTTGTGTGTTTTCTCACCATTTAAGGAAAGAAATGCTAAATGACAGATATAATTAGCCAGAGACACTTACAGAATTGTGTTTTAACAGGGTCCTTATGACCTAAAATTTAAGAAAAGATACAAGATACAATTGAGATGGAAAGGCCAGTAGGAAGAATAATAAGATCTTACTCTCATCATAGGATGTTTAACAGTCAGCAGGTATGCTGTAAACAGAGTTAGCACCATAAAAACCATGAATTTATCCCCTGAGTATAAATTGTTCAGATTGGAGAATGCTCAGAAGTTGTAACCAAAAATAGAATTCTCTAAGGACAGCCATTGGGTTTCTGACCAAAATGTGCTCTATTTTTCTTCTGTAATATAATTTTAATTTTTCACATAGCATTCCTCTAAGAAAGAAAGTCTGTCTATAAAGCTGGTGCCTGTTCGTCAATGTAATTTATATAAGTGGCTTTTATTGGGCTACAAATAATTTTGTCTTTTGAAATTGCAGAGTACGCTTGATTCCTTTTCTAAATGTATTTCCATATGTATCAATAAAGTATATAAAATTTCAATCAACATGGATACACATATATTTATTTCATTAAATCTATGCCTCAGTGAGATATTAACATTTCAGATTTCATGAACAAAGATATTTGAGTATTTTTACTATTAACTTAAGATTTTAGATCAGAAAGATTATTTGTATTTAAAGATATACATTACTTTTTAAAAGATACACATGTCATTTGAAATCCATATTTTATATGCCACGTCACCCTCCTCATCAGATCAGATCAGATGAGTCGCTCAGTCGTGTCTGACTCTTTGCGACCCCATGAATCCCAGCATGCCAGGCCTCCCTGTCCTTCACCAACTCCCAGAGTTCACTGAGACTCACGTCCATTGAGTCAGTGATGCCATCCAGCCATCTCATCCTCTGTCATCCCCTTCTCCTCCTGCCCCCAATCCCTCCCAGCATCAGAGTCTTTTCCAATGAGTCAACTCTTCGCATGAGGTGGCCAAAGTACTGGAGTTTCAGCTTTAGCACCATTCCTTCCAAAGAAATCCCAGGGCCGATCTCCTTCAGAATGGACTGGTTGGATCTCCTTGCAGTCCAAGGGACTCTCAAGAGTCTTCTCCAACACCACAGTTCAAAAGCATCAATTCTTCAGTGTTCAGCCTTCTTCACAGTCCAACTCTCACATCCATACATGATCACAGGAAAAACCATAACCTTGACTAGACGAACCTTTGTTGGCAAAGTAATGTCTCTGCTTTCGAATATGCTGTCTAGGTTGGTCATAACTTTCCTTCCAAGGAGTAAGCATCTTTTAATTTCATGGCTGCAGTCACCATCTGTAGTGATTTTGGAGCCCAGAAAATAAAGTCTGACACTGTTTCCACTCTTTCCCCATCTATTTCCTATGAAGTGATGGGACCAGATGCCATGATCTTCGTTTTCTGAATGTTGAGCTTTAAGCCAACTTTTTCACTCTCCACTTTTACTTTCATCAAGAGGCTTTTGAGTTCCTCTTCACTTTCTGCCTTAAGGGTGGTGTCATCTGCATATCTGAGGTTATTGATATTTCTCCCAGCAATCTTGATTCCAGCTTGTGTTTCTTCCAGTCCAGCATTTCTCATGATGTACTCTGCATATAAGTTAAATAAACAGGGTGACAATATACAGCCTTGACGAACTCCTTTTCCTATTTGGAACCAGTCTGTTGTTCCATGTCCAGTTCTAACTGTTGCTTCCTGACCTGCATACAGATTTCTCAAGAGGCAGATCAGGTGGTCTGGTATTCCCACCTCTTTCAGAATTTTCCACAGTTTATTGTGATCCACACAGTCAAAGGCTTTGGCATAGTCAATAAAGCAGAAATAGATGTTTTTCTGGAACTCTCTTGCTTTTTCTATGATCCAGGGGATGTTGGCAATTTGATCTCTGGTTCATCTACCTTTTCTAAAACCAGCTTGAACATCAGGAAGTTCACGGTTCACATATTGCTGAAGCCTGGCTTGGAGAATTTTGAGCATTACTTTACTAGCGTGTGAGATGAGTGCAATTGTGCAGTAGTTTGAGCATTCTTTGGCATTGCCTTTCTTTGGGATTGGAATGAAAACTGACCTTTTCCAGTCCTGTGGCCACCCTCCTCATACTTCTTCCTAAAAAATGCAAAACATTTTATTTACTTAATATAAAGGTCATAAAGAGAAAGTTATTAAAAGTACAGACAATTGCTATAATCAGAAATAAAGTTTAAGTTTTTATTTCAGTCATCTGGTTGGAACAAGGTTGTGGAAGTTAAATGAAAGTAAGAAAGCTCAAAATTATTTTCAATATTATTTTCCAAATTTCACTTTTTATCAAAATTATTCTTGGAGGGTAAACTCCAAAACCAAGATACCGTATCCAAACATGTATCATTCTTACTCAGCAAAAGACAGGGCTGAGGATAGATGTCTACATATAAAGCAAGGTATTTCATGAGACCATTAATGTTTGGAAATCAAGAAATCTCTTTGAAATTCCAAATGGACCATAAGGAAGTTCTGACCTAAAATCAAAGCATTTGTAAGAATATGAAAAATAAATGAAATAAATGTCTTAGCAACCAGGACTTTGATATTTAGTGACTTTCTTAGAATATCCCAGATTATTTTTTGTTCTGTACTGTAAGTATCAAATCAAATTCTTGATTTTCAAACATTAATGGTCTCATGAAATGTCTTGACTTACCTGTAGACGTCTATCTAAATGCCTAACATGAATGCTTCCTTTGTGGCTCAGCTGGTAAAGAATATGCCTGAGATGCAGGAGATCTGGGTTCAATCCCTGGGTTGGGAAGATCCTCTGGAGAAGGAAAAGGCTACCCACTCCAGTATTCTGGCCTGGAGAATTCCATGGACTGTATAGTCCATGAGGTCATAAAGAGTCGGACACGACTGAGCGACTTTCACTTCACTTCACTTCACTTCACTTCACTACCATGAATATCCAAGAATACTGTTAGAATTTTTTTCCAGTAGTCAATTTTACTCTGAAAGTGGCTCAGTCATGTCTGACTAGTTGTGACCCCATGGACTATACAGTCCATGAAATTCTCCAGGTCAGAATACTGGAGTGGGAAGCCTTTCCTTTCTCCAGGGGATCTTCCCAACCCAGGGATCTAACCCAGGTCTCCTGCATCGCAGGCAGATTCCTTGCCAGCTGTGCCACAAGGGAAGCCCAATTTTACTCAAGCATAGTAATTTTACTGGTTAGCTATGTTTTGTTTTAATTTGTACCTTATGTATCATTTTCTAACCCCACTTATTTATGTACCAAAATATAACTTCTGAAATTACTTCTATTACCTGGAATCACTATTTAATATTAACACTTTTTAAGATGATAGATTTATTTGTTTTTTTATACTTACTAATGGCCAGAAAATTTGGGATTGGCATATGAGGAAAAAATTTTCGGTAGAGTTCAATAGTTGGCAATTAAATTCATATATGATACATTGCATTGCCTGGAATCTGGGCATAGGATTCCCTTTCACTTTGGAAGGCATCCTAGTGCTCAATGAGTAGATCTTTGATATCTCTGATAGTCTTATCCTCTCAACCCAAAGCATGCTGTCACCAAGTCTCATCTCATTTAGTATAAGTCTTTGGGTGAATAGTTGTGTCCAGTGAAAGTTGGAGACATGAGTCACAGAATTGAAAGGCTTTTCCCTAATCTGGAATTTGCAGTATTCTAGCAGCAGGGCATTACTGAGAACTAAAGATAAGTCTTGATTTGACAGGACACGTGACTTAAGCTGGGAAAAATACTTAATGAATTGAGATGGCTGGATAACTATGCTATAAATCAATCAAGAAGTCCAGAAGACATTGTAAACCACAGGCATAATGCTCTTATGGAGGAGTAATGCTCTTGTGGTTTGCAAAACCGTTCTGAGACTCTGAGAAATTTCAAGGATATAAATTCATCCCTAGTCATCCAGTGCTACTTATAAAGGGGGTAGAGATGGTTGTTTTTGTTGTTCTAATGTTTAAAATTTTCAACATAAGACTGCAGCTTGAAAAACTCATTTAACGAATTTTAAAATAATACTTTTGCTGTGTTGCACATGTCTGGAGGCTATTTGAATTTTATGGCATTGGGCTTATAAGTTGTCAGGTTAGTTTCACTATAATTTCCTTCAGTTACTCTGAAATTTCACCCCCTGTCACAAAAGGAGAATCTGCCCACTGAAAATGATATGAAAGTTCACACTGGATAGCTACACTAAACTGTACATATTTCTTCAAACGCTGCTGCTGCTGCTAAGTTGCTTCAGTCGTGTCCGACTCTGTGGGACCCCATGGACTGCAGCCTACTAGGCTTCTCCGTCCATGGGATTCTCCAGGCAAGAACACTGGAGTAGGTTGCCATTTCCTTCTCCAATGCATGAAAGTGGAAAGTGAAAGTGAAGTCGCTCAGTCGTGTCCCACTCTTAGCGACCCCATGGACTGCAGCCCACCAGACTCCTCCATCCATGGGATTTTCCAGGCAAGAGTGCTGGAGTGGGGTGCCGTTTCCTTCTCCCTTTCTTCAAATGACAGCAAAGCAAACTGGGAAAAAAATTGTCCACTACCACCAGTAACCTTCCTTGTTTTTTAGATGCATATGTTACTTCCTTCAAACTCCTACATTTTAATGCTAAATCTCTATATTTTGCTTTGTCCTATAATAAGGATATTCCCTAATTCTTTTACATTTTTGTGCAGCTCAATTAGCAGGGTAAAGAAAAAATGTGTACTTTTTAATTTATATATAATTTATCCTTTGCCAGAAAAAAATTTCAAGCAATGTCCACGAATTCATAAAATTATATAAGATTTCATAAACTAAATGGGAGATAAGAACACACTAGAAGAAGTAAAGGGGCTACCCTGGTGGCTCAGTGGTAAAGAATCCGCCTGCCAGTGCAGGAGACATGGGTTCGATACCTGGGCCAGGAGGATCCCCTGGAGAAGGAAATGGCAACCCACCCAGTCCAGTCTCCTTGCCTGGGAACTCCCACAGACAGGGAAGCCTGGTGGACTATAGTCCACGGGGTCACAAAGGAGTCAGACATGACTTAGGGCCTAAACAACAACAGAAGAGACGAAGAGACAAAGGACAAGGTTAAAGTGCTCCCTTCCATATTATGGTGAGGATACAAACTTGACTTTACATCTGTATTCAGTTGATGTGAAGAGAGAAAAGTGATGAACAAATTCTCAGAATTCATAATATAAAAACAAACCACTTATAGCCAATAATAATACCAAATATCTAATATAGTTATTTTAAAAGAGTGAGAGTGAAGTCGCTCAGTTGCGTCCGACTCTTTGCGACCCCATGGACTGTAGCCTACCAGGCCTCTCTGTCCATGGGATTTTCCAGGCAATAGTACTGGAGTGGACTGCCATTTCCTTCTCCAGGGGATCTTCCCAACCCAGGGATCAAACCCGGGTCTCCCACATTGTAGACAGACGCTTTACCGTCTGAGCCACCATTATACATATATCAACTCATTTAATCCTCATAAAAGCCCTACTCAATAGGCATTATACTTATCCTTATTTTTTACAGATGAAGAAATTGAGGCAAAAGAGATTAAGCAACTTTCCCAGGTCATATGGCTTGTAAGTAATTATGTTGGGATATTAATGTATGCAGTCTGGTTTCAAAATCCCTGATCCTAATTTCTCTGCCACACTGCCTGCAGAAAAATCCAAGTATTCTTATGGGAAAAAAATGTGTCCTGATCCTCATTATGACACTATGTCGTAATGTCTTTGAGAAAATTCTATAGTAGAGTCCACAATAATTTAAAAGACATGTTCTCCAAATAGACACACATATTAAACCAAAAAGCTTATTAGAGGAATCAGTTCTATCAAAGGCCAATTCTTACCAGTGTAGGAAGGGGTTGTTTTCAGCAATGACGATGTTGAAGGCCATCTGGAGGTGGAGACATTTGCATAAGCTCAAAAGGATAAAAAAGTTTCTAGAGAGATAGAAAGCATGGGGATTATTTTCAGACGGCATTTTTAAACAGACCCTAAAAGTTGAATACAGTGGAGACAAAACCATTACGAAACTGGGACTGTACATTAAACCAATCATGTTTCAGTCACAAAATAGTCACAGATCATATACACATCCTGGCAAAGGTTTGATTGGCAGTATTCCCAGACATGTTGGTGGCCCTTGTGAAACTATAGATTTCCAGACTCTGGCGAACCTACTGAATTCAAGTTCCTAGGTAAAACGTGTAGATTCAAAAAACCCAAATAACCTTCCCACGTCAAGAAATTGGAGTCAGGTGTTTCCAATGGCAATAAAATTCATCAGGTTCACGTTACTTGAAACAAAAATTGTGAGAACTGGTATATGACTGTTCATATATTTTAAAGCTGTGAATTATTTGATAAAAGAATAATGCTTGCTTAGGTCGCCTTTCATATGTCATATTCAGATTGGTGTCACTTTCTACATGACTCTTTCTTCAGTAAGGAAACATTTCATCTCTTTTTCAAAGTACTAACTTGGAAAGAATATGTACAGTTACATCAAACTGTGCCTACTTATTTTTATTACGGCTTGAAAAAAAGAGTATCATACGTTGGGTTTTAAAGAAGCATACTTTACACATTAATTAAAGTGAATGTGCATGTGTGCTGAGTCGCTTCAGTCAAGTATGACTCTTTGTGACCCCATGGACTGTAGCCTGCCAGGCTCCTCTGTTTATGGGATTCTCCAGGCAAGAATACTGGAGTGGATTGCCATGCCCTCCTCCAGGGGATCTTCCTGATTTAGGGATCCCACCCTCCTCTCTAATAGTCTCCTGCATTGGCAGGAGGGTTCTTTACCACTAGCACCACCTGGGAAGCCCAATTAAAGGGAGTGTCTATCTTCAAACTAATGTACTTGACATATATTTTGTATTAAATTTCAGATACAGTACTCTTATGGGTCTTTAGACTCGGGATCATCAAAACTGAGGACAGGTGATTTGTTTTATTGCTGGGAACTTGAATAGCTAATGGTCTGTAAACCAGCAAATGTAAGTTGGGTTTTATTCAATTTGCCCACTAAATGAATTAGCTCACCAAATGTGTCTAGTTTTGGGGTTTTCTCAAATAAATACTCTTAGGTGATTCCCAGTTTGGTGCAGCAAGACATTCCTGGACACTTGCATCTGGAGGACAAGTCTGCAAAGCTGCTCTCACTTTTTCTTCCTGCCATGGGCTATGGTACATGTCTAAGACCAGATAATCTTTTCCAGTTTATGTCTCCCAAACTGCTTAAGAAAAAAAAAAAAATGATGACATACACACAAAAGTGAGCAAGCTTTTTAATAGAGGAAGGACTTTGTAGGCTCATAAAAGCTGCAGAATAAGATTTTCCTTTGGTTTTTCTGTATTTTTTTTTTCTTTCTTTCTTTTTTTTTTTTTTGCCAGCCTCCCATTGAGAGTACTGCCCCCTAGCTGGGTTTTCTTAGAATAGAAATCCAAAACAATATGCTTGATTCAAAGCTGTTTTCCTCAGTCACAGGTTTAAATGTAAAAAGTTTAATTGTAATATGATAAATGGTTCATAAACTCAGTTTTCACCAGTGAAAATTTTGAAGACAAAATAGGTGACCAGATGGATGGATGAATCCTGACTGGATGGTGAAAGAAGCAGATAGATATAAGTTCAGAACTAAATAAGAGTTCCCCTTTATACTTCTACATCTGAAACCAAAATGTAAATAATTGTATACACTACTTAAGTTTCAACATATTGACTCAACATTTTTTAGACTTTAAAATGTATTACTCCCTTTCCCCAAATACCTGTTTATGTGTCTCCTATTCCTTACTCTTCCTAATTGCTCTGCTCACTAATTACCCCTAAGAGAGTTTGTTAATCTACAGGAAAATTGAGAACCAAGTGATTTTGATTTATTTCAATGATATGCCTTCCTAGATTTACATTTATTATTCCCTTTAAAAAATGAAACACACCAAGCTAATATGGTGTGGCCATGTCTTTTTTAACCTTTGGAAAGTAGGCAGCATGTTGCTAAGCAAGTAGTAAATGTTTAAAATAAACTTGCTAAATTAAATTAACTATTGCCCACAGTACACATAAATTTCAGCCACGAGAGGAACAATGCGTGAAAGTGCCCTTTGTAATGACCCAGTTCAGCTGGACAGATGAAAGTCTGGGGCATAGCATTTCACTGGCTTGATCCATCTGCCACCAGTCACTTGTGGAAAGAGGCTTCTGTTTCTTTTCAGCCAGCAAGAGGAAGCAAAGCAGGATTTAGTAGCTGCTAAGGCACCAAAGGAAAGGGCACAGCACACACCATTCATGTCAAGTCAGGGATGGAATCCCAACTGCCTTATTCTCCCATCTGGTAAGTAAACACTCTCCAAGCTGGTTTGCTTCAGATAATACCTTGCTTACCAGATAAGGAAAACTACACTCATTTACTAAGGAGGTTAATAATGCCATTTATAAGAATAAAAATATATATGGTCTATATTTGAACTCACAGAAGCTACCTAAACATTGAGAAAAACCGATTATTTGGCTTGCTCAAATTTCTCTTAAGCCACCTCTGTTTAATCATCTGACAGAGTCAGGCAAAGTGGGTTTTAAAGTCATATTGTTGTTGTTCAGTCACTAAGTCGTGTCTGACTTTGCAGCCTCATGGACTGCACCACACAAGGCTCCTCTGTCCTCTACTATCTCCCAGAGTTAGCTCAAGTTCATGTCCATTGTATCAGTCATGTTATCTAACCATCTCATCCTCTGCTGCATTCTTCTCCTTTGCCTTCCACCTTTCCCAGGATCAGGGTCTTTTCCAATGTCAGCTCTCCCCATCAGGTGGTCAAAGTACTGGAGCTTCGGCTTCAGCAGCAGTCCTTCCAATGAATATTCAGGGTTGATTTCCTATAGGATTGACTGGTTTGATCTCCTTGCTGTTCAAGGGACTCTCAAAAATCTTCTCCAGTACCACAATTCAAAAGCATCAATTCTTTGGAGCTCAGCCTTCTTTACAGTCCAATTTTTGCATCCATACATGACTAATGGAAAAATCATAGCTTTGACTATATAGACCTTTGCTGGCAAAGTGATGTCTCTGCTTTTTAATATAATATGTTACAGCTTTCCTTCCAAGGAGTGTGCATCTTTCAATTTCATGGCAGCCATCACCATCTACAGTGATACTGGAGCCCAAGAAAATAAAATCTGTCACTGATTCCACTTTTCTCCCTTCTATTTGCCATAGAGATGGGATCAGATGCCATGATCTTAGTTTGTTTCATGCTGAGTTTCAAGCCAGCTTTTTTACTCTTCTCTTTCACCCTCATTAAGAGGCTCTTTAGTTCCTCTCCAATTTCTGCCAATAGAGTGGTTATATTATCAAGACACTATTTCAATTTTCAACTTCACAACCTGTACATAGACATAGCCAAGATGAAAAATAAAAGGTAGTTCCCTCAGTTAACCTACAAATGATTTTATTTCTTTCCTATCAAAAAGAAAGAGGTATCTGCACTCCCATGTTATTTGAAACATTATTCACAAAACCAAAATAGAAAACACTCTAAGTGAAAGGACAAAGAAATGGAGTGTATGTAAATAATAGAATATTGTTCACTCATGAAAAAAAGCAAGAAATTTGGCCTTTGGAGGTATGGGCGAACCTGGAGGACAGTAAAAGAAATATACCAAATACAGAAAGACAAATACTATTTTATCTCACATGTATAATCTTAAAAAGTCAAACAATGGAAGCAGAAAGTATTCCAGGGCTGAAGCATGGAATAAATGGGAAGATGTTGTTCAAAGATTATAAAATTGCAGTAATAAGATGAATAAGACCCAAGATTAATATACAGAATGGTGATTATAGTTAATAATATATTAATATGTACTCAAAATTTGCTAAGAGAGTAGGTTTGGATGTGTCTTATCAAAAGTAAAACAAAAGCAAATTTATGTGTGGTGATAGATGTGTTAATTTAATGTTGATTGTGTTTATTCACAATGTACATCAAATGATCAATTGTACATCTTCTATATAATATTTTAACTTACAATTATTCCTCAGTAAAGCTGGGAGAAGAAAAAGAAAAAAAAAGAAAGAGGAATAATCAAGATTTGTCATTTGATTCAGGACTCAGTTCAGTTCAGTCGCTCAGTCATGCCCGACTCTTTGCGACCCCATGAACAGCAGCACGCCAGGCTTCCCTGTCCATCACCAACTCCCAGAGCTTACCCAAACTCATATCCATTGAGTCAGTGATGCCATCCAACCATCTTGTCCTCTGTCATCCCCTTCTCCTCCTGCCCTCAATCTTTCCCAGCATTAGGGTCTTTTCAAATGAGTCAGCTCTTCGCATCAGGTGGCCAAAGTATTGGAGTTTCAGCTTCAGCATCAGTCCTTCCAATGAACACCCAGGACTGATCTCCTTTAGGATGGACTGGTTGGATCTACTTGCAGTCCAAGGGACTCTCAAGAGTCTTCTCCAACACCACAGTTCAAAAGCATCAGTTCTTCGGTGCTCAGCTTTCTTTACTGATTCAGCACTAGGGGCCTGCCAAAATGGGAAATATTTGTATACATCAATGGTCATCTAATTTGAAAGTATGAGGCTATGCTGCTGCTAAGTCGCTTCAGTCGTGTCTGACTCTGTGCGACCCCATAGACGGCAGGCCACCAGGCTCTGCCGTCCCTGGGATTCTCCAGGCAAGAACACTGGAGTGGGTTGCCATTGCCTTCTCCATTGTGTGAAAGTGAAAAGTGAAAGTGAAGTCGCTCAGTCGAGTCCGACTTGTAGCTACCCCATGGACTGCAGCCTACCAGGCTCCTCCATCCATGGGATTTTCTAGGCAAGAGTACTGGAGTGGCTTGCCATTGCCTTCTCCGATGAGGCTACAGTAACAAGATTTCTTTCTTAAAAAAAAAACAACTAAACTCCAGAACAGTCCCTTTATTCAATATATCACAAATTATTTTTCTGACTTCAAGGGAAAAAATAGAAACATAAGTTGATATGCAAACACTGAAAGCTATGTATGCTAATCTAAAGTTTTTTTAAATGGTATTGTTCCAGTAAATACAATTTGGGCAGAAATATTTCATTAGTAAACAAAGCCAGTAGCCATGCTAAGGTGGGGAGGAGGGCTCACCCTCAGGCCATGCATGGAGAGGGAGGAGAGAGCTACTACTTGATATCTGCACCACACATTTTCCAGGATGGGATCGCACAGAGTCGGACATGACTGAAGTGACTTAGCAGCAGCAGCAGCAGTGAGTCTGATTTTCTTCCATGCCCCAGTTTTTGAATATCAAGACCTTGTTTTTGAAGAAACAAGTGAGGAAAATTAGGGAAATAAATTCCGCAGTGTTTTGTTATTGTTGCTGTTTTTGCTTGTCTACTTTTTGGTTATCACATTCATCTAAAGTTTGAAACTGATGTTTGTAATGAATCAGTGCAGGAAGGCACTAAAATTTTCCTTTACATGAAGTGATACAGTTTTGTGAGACACTCGTTAACAAAAAGGCAATGTGCTTAATTATGAATAAAGAGAAAAGAAAATATGATAGTGCTACCATAATCAGGTAGTGTTTGGTCACCTAGCAACAGTGGCTCTGATTATTTTCTCTTTCTATAATTTTACATGTTCAAATGGTTGTCCAGCCTAGGAGGACAGGTTTTTATGTACTACATACAATAATGCGTCTTAGAATGAAAGTGGTGACTCTTTTCATGACTGTTGAGTCTTCTCTGGGTAATTCACGAAATTGTCAGGTAGCTCCTGGAAGAGAATTATATGAGGCACATTTCCTAGGCAGAGAATTATGTGGGGATCTCACTAAATTTCTATGCTTCAGCTCCCTTCATTTCCATCCCCACCCCCACAACCCTTATTCTGGCCCTCAACAGCTCTTGCCTAAACTCCTGCATATCCTCATCTCAATCTCTATTTTCTCCTGTAGTATTTGAACAGTAGAGCCATATTTTTAATGAATTCCAATGAGGGTCCATAAATGAAAAGTGATATTTTATAAATTTAATATCATGAAAATTTCAAGTTTATAACTTACACATTATCATATCAATTAATGAGAACAGTTATTGGTGACACTTATAGCCTCAATATATAATATATTTTTAGGTTTTACCTTGGATACACAGTATCAAGAAAATTCTGAATCACAGAAACATACTGTTCAATTAAATAGACTCAAAGCTTAAAAGAATATCGAAAAGTAAAGTGTATTTATAAGTCATCTTATAAGGTTTGTAAATTCACGTAATCTCTACTGAGTACCCAGTTTGGAGAGTGTAGACGAATAGATTCTTTGGTTGGGTAAATATTCACAATTAGGCACTAAATAAATTTTATGTGTATATGTAAATGATGAAATAGTCAATAGTATATTTTTTAAATTTAAGATATTTTAGTATTTATCTGTCAAATATTCATTCAATGTCTTGAAATAGTTGTTTTAGTTTGTTTTAATGTTAGGTTCAAATATTTCTATTTCATTTCTGACTCTTCATCTGCAGCTGTAAGCAAAGTTTTGCCAGATGAAGTCAGTTCAGCTCTTTAAAGGTACTGGTAAGATACGCAAGATGATGTAATCTTGCTTAAGGAGTAATTACTCAAAGAATTACTTTATCAGAAACAAACAAACAAAAGACACTATTCTCCTGTCTCATTTGAGATACTTGAGTCAGTACCTTGCCCAAAAGCTTTTATCAAATTAGCACAGAAAGGGAAATTTCTGGAATTTATTGACAATATAATAACAAGAAAGTGAAAAATCTACAATTTAAGATTGTACCTAATAAATCAATAATTTATATAGAGTTATCCAATACTGTTTTAAAGACACAAGCATCTTCTATGTGTGTGTGTGTGTATATATATATATATATATAAAGATGTTTTATTAAACAGTTTGCTTTATTAAACTGTTCAGTGAATGATGAAAAGAAGGTAAGAGACTTAATTTTATGCTCTGAATGTTTTATTTCAAAATGGTATTGTAACTGCAGGGGCTGTAATAATATTTACCAATTTCACAACAGAAAATACACTATGGATTTAGGCAATTTTTATCACTAAAAGGTGGAGAAGGCAATGGCACCCCACTCCTGTACTCTTGCCTGGAAAATCCCATGGACGGAGGAGCCTGGTAGGCTGCAGTCCATGGGGTCGCTAAGAGTCAGACACGACTGAGAGACTTCACTTTATTTTTTCACTTTCATGCATTGGAGAAGGAAATGGCAACCCACTCCAGTGTTCTTGCCTGGAGAATCCCAGGGACGGAGGAGCCTGATGGGCTGCCGTCTATGGGGTCGCACAGAGTCGGACACGACTGAAGCGACTTAGCAGCAGCAGCAGCATTACTAAAAGGTGAATCCCAATGAATTACCGGCATTTACTTTCTTGTCATCCAGAAATTTTCTGTAAGAATTTGTTGACACATTTTCTTCAGGAAACAGCATTAGTATTGCAGTTAAGAGAAAGTACTTCAGGCAGTCAAATCCACCCTTCTCATTCCAAACCTGGTTCACTATCTGTGTGGCCTTATGTGGTTGTTTAACCTTTTTGTGCCTCAGTATCCTTTCCTGTAAAGTAGAGAAAATGATAGTATCCGCCTGTAGAATTCTTTTAAGAATTGCTTGAACTTAATCATGTACAGGAACACCCTTGACATTTATAGGATCTAGAACAAGAATACAAAGGAAGGCTCAAGTATGATAAATCTAAATATTTAAAAGTTACTGAAAATTATAATAAACTATTAAATAAAATATGCTATCTCTTATCTTGCAAATGTACCTTCATAAGGATGTGGGTGACATGTCTGGGCTTAGAATTCTGCACTCCTCAAAGTCCTACTCTGGCACATGGTGGCATAAGAACTAGCCCCAGGTCTGCAGTCTGACCTCCCCCTTGCATCATTGGCTCATTCCACACCCTGAGGGCTTTTTATGGCTGTGTGTGGTCACCTCGACTGCATGCCAAAGCTCCATTAACACCCAACAGTCACCCCTGGGCCACTCGTCAGCACTATACTACACCAGCTCTGCACTACACCAACAATGTAGAACCACTTCAGAAGGATGGATCCAGGGAAGATCACCACGCAGGCTGGGATGTGCTTGCAGGCAGGGAGTTCTGGGAAGCAGGATACCTAAAGGTGAGTCTGAAAGAGAGTTGTAGGCTTCCACTCAGCTGTGGACTCATTTGCTCTACAGAGAGGGATGCAGCCATAGAAGGGAAAAAAAAAAAAATGCCCAGGACCCACAGCTGAGGCCCCTCTTGCCCAGATCTAAAGGCAGCATAGGACATTAAAAAAAAAAAAAAGAAAGAAAAGAGCTCTATTACATTCTTTTCTGTTTTCACTATTATACTGTTTTCAAGGTATCTACCACAAATTGTGAAATTAGTTTATGTTATATCCTACCATACTTTATTCAGTCTAATCATTCTCATCATTAAATGCATTTTTAATTTTCTTCTTATAACCAGAAGTCTACTTTGGGTTTCAAAGATAATCATTTTATCTCCTACAAAAATCACTGATAAAAGTTAGACCAAAAAAGAAACCACTGAAAATGCCCAGTAACACTGTCAAATATAAAATAGTCAAATGTTAGAAAATAAAAAAAGAACAAAAAAGAAAAGGGAGCATCTAAACTTTACCTAAACGCAAAAGAAACTGTAGTATTGCATCTGCTCTAGGCATTATGTATTCACTTGTTACCGTGCAACTATGATTAAAGAGGCTGAGGGGCCTGCACCCGGCTGCTGTGTTTGCACCTAGCCTGGGACTAAAAACAACAGTCTGACTCAAATATCTCACAGGGCTGCATCGGTCAAACACATGAATAAACATCCACAATAAAAACAAAGACAGTGCAAAATCAAAATTGATATACAGCAAGAAACCTCTGATCAAATATATTTTTATAAGTACTTAAATGTTCAACAGCAATCACAGGAGCTTTGTTCTCAGCTTAACATACAACAGATGACTTAACCCAGCAGCACCCCTTGATACCACTTAGTCTCCAGTATCCAAAATTTCTTAGTACGTGCATTTTTTGATAACAAAAAACATTTCCCATTTTACTATCAGAGTAGACAGGCCCAGGAGCACTGACTGTACTCCATGAAGCATGCATGTGCTCACATCTTGCCCTGGTACCTATCAAGGTTCTTTGTTGTTGTTCAGCCTCTCAGTCATGTCCGACTCTTTGCAACCCCATGCCGTGCAGCACACCAGTCTTCCCTGTCCATCACCAACTCCCAGAGCTTGCTCAAACTCATGTCCATTCAGTCAGTGATGTCATCCAACCATCTTGTCCTCTGTCACTCCCTTCTCCTCCTACCTTCAATCTTTCCCAGCATCAGGGTCTTACCTAATGAGTCAGTTCTATGAATCAGGTGCCCAAAGTATTGGAGCTTCAGCTTTAACATCAGTCCTTCCAAGGAATATTGAGGACTGATTTTATTTAGGATTGACTGGTTGGATCTCCTTGAAGTCCAAGGGACTCTGAAGGGTCTTTTCCAATACCGCAATTTGAAAGCATCAATTCTTTGGCACTTAGCCTTCTTCATGGTCCAACTCTCACATCCATACATGACTACTGGAAAAACCATAGCTTTGACTATATGGACCCTTGTCAGCAAACTGATGTCTCTATTCTTTAATATGCTATCTTGGTTTTTCACAGCACTGTCAAGGTAAGGCAGTGGCTTAGTATGACCAGCAGAGGCCTCCCGAGAAGCCAGGCAGCACTCTGACATGTAGAGTAAGGTACAGTAGTCTTTGAGATGAGACAGTTTGGTTCTTCCGCACTCAGTGATGGCTCATCTCAGCGATTGTCCAGTTTACCCCAGGTGCTGAAAATTCATGACAGAGACAGGAATATCAACTCGATCTTATTACAGCAAGATGCTTTGAACCTTTCTGCTCTTAACCTTGTTTCTAGCTTGTAGTGATGAAGGTAACTATTTATTCCACTGATTTGCATATTAATTAGTTTTTAAATGTTGAATTATTATTTTTGATTGCATTTAGATTAATGTTTGGAGAGTGTGCTTAGAATCTCCAATGAATTCTTTGGTTTCACTGAACAGTTTTAAAACCTAGGCTCTCACCTATCCTTCATACTGTCACCAGGTTGACTGTAAACCAGACACCCCTGCTTAAAAATTTGGCTTGAAAATAAAGTCTAAACTACTTAAAGGAAATTGCAGAACTACTGTATCTAATTCTATGTTTCTACTATCCTCTGCAATAAACTCTTCTCCTCTTAGCAGACCTCTTGTAATGGACTCATCTTCCCCACTCTTTGCTTAGGACATTCTGCCTTGATTATTCTCAGTATTAGTTGGATGAAAATAGAGTGGAACTCAAGTCCAAGAGAAGTTTCTAACATGACTGAGGCAAAAGACATTCATGCTGTTGGAAAGGATTACTGGGTCAATACAAATAGAGACTCCACTGCCTGGGATGATCTGATTCGGTCAGATTAGAGACTACAGAAAGCTAAGACTCTGTGTGATGGTGGAAGGCCTTGAACGCTTGTATTCTCCTTAGTATTAACTGAGGGAGAAAAGAAATGAAAAGCAATGCAATTTATTCTGAGGGCAAGGTGGTTATTTGCTTCTACTTATGGATTATTTATTAAATTTTGTTCTTGACTGCAGTTAAATTGGTGAGACTGGCAGCGTCATCAGTTGGGGAAAGTCTGCTAGTCTTACCTGGAGCATTCAGCTCCGTAACTGTTCCTTAAAAAGGTTTTTTGCCATTTTGTTCCATAATAAGCTATTCTCAAACTCTGGTAATCACCATCAACAGAACACTGATAATTTCTATGTTGATAATTCTATGAAATGAATGTAGATGTGTTGAGAGAAACAAAACTATCACCTCTGAGTGTGCATCTATAATTCAATTGACCACATCTTACTGTTTCTGATCAAAAATTTAGTATATCTTGTCATTTTCTTTCCTGTTGTGGGAAAAATTCATAAACATGCCCTGTTCAATCAAGAAAATCTGTAGCAATTAATGAGAATATGAGTCCTTTGAGAATCTAAATTCAGCTATAATATAATGTGATAAATATCAAGCCATCTCATAAGATTACTGGGAGGATTCCCTAAAATAAGACATATGTAGTGCATCAGTGATGGTTCAATTTTTTTAGAATTATGCTTATTTTTATTCTAGCAAGTTCATTAAAACTTGCTTCAAGTCTTCAATCCTGTTTAAATTATATAGTATAAATTAATAAATGCTCACAACAAAATAAGTATAATATCTAAGAGCTGATACACGAATTCCTCTTACAAAAGAAACTGTTCTTGATAAACTTCTGGATTATAGAAGATAAGACCCAGGAACTCATGTGGCCTCCTTAACTTATTCATTGTTGCATTCATTGAAAGTTTACTATTAGGCATTGAAGTTATAGCAACAGACAAAACATATAAAGCCATTGTTCTCACAAAGTTAATGTTCTACTAGGGGAAGAGACACACACACACGTGCCTAACGTCAAGCAGCAATTTGTGCCATGAAGCAAATAGTGCAATAAGACAGACAATAACTAAATAGGTGACAGGGCTTAGGATGGGTAGGATGATCACAAAAGGCATCTTTGAAGAGGTAACAATTGAATCAAGATCCAAATGAGGTGACATGACAGGTAAATAGAATTGGAAGCAGAGCAAAGAACAAATTCAAAGGATCTGATTTGAGAATGGATGTAGCAAGTTGTTGAGGCACCAGGAAGGCCAGGGTGGCCAGAACTTAGGGTGTAAAGAACTTTGGACTTTATTCTAAGAGCAGCTCTTTTTCTCACAACCATATAGGAGTGACTCAGTTATTTTGAATGAGATAACAAAATGATTTCTTTAAATGAATCCACGGAATATTCATCAGAAGGACTGATGCTGAAGCTGAAGCTCCAATACTTTGGCCACCTGATGAGAAGAACTGACTCACTGGAAAAGACCCTGATGCTAGGAAAGATTAAAGGCAGGAGGAAAAGGGGACAAGAGAGGATGAGATGGTTGGATGGCATCACTGACTCAATGGACACGGGTTTTAGCAAGCTCTGGGACTTGGTGATGGACTGGGAAGACTGGCATGCTGCAGTCTAGGGGGTCACAAAGAGTTGGACATGACTGAGTGAGTGAACTGACTGATGTGCTATTAATTTTAAATACTTTATTTAAATTGAATTAAATTAAACAGTATTGCAATACTAAAATGAAAGAATAGTCATTCCCACTAACCCAGTACCTCTTCCTGAAAGGAACCGGTATTATCATTTGGTGTATTCTTCCAGTTCAAAATATAGTTATTTACCTCCAAAATAGAAACATATCATAGACATCATTTTGCATCCTGATTTTTTTTACTTCGTAATATCTCTTAGATATTTTTCCTCTCAAGGATGTACTTGTTTTCATTATTTTTAAATGACTGCTGTATGGATGTTTAAATCATTTAAGTCACACTGTATGGATTATCTTAGTCAATTTGATTGGGTTGTAATATAGGAAGCTTTATTTTTAATTTTTGCTGTTACAATGTTTGTATTGTGTGCATTCTCAGTTGTGCCTGACTCTTTGAAACCCCATGGACTGATCCCACCAGGCTCCTCTGTCCATCTGATCCTCCAAGCAAGAATACCGGAATGGGTTGCCATTTGTTCCTCCAGGGGATTTTCCTGACCCAGGGATGGAACCCACGTCTCCTGCACTCCTGTATTGGCAGGCAGATTATTTACCACTGAACCATTTGAGAAGCCCATTACAAACAATACTGTTATTTAAATCTTGGGATGTATATATAAATTAATGAATTTATTCCAAAGCACACTTCTACAGGGACTGAAGGACTGGTGGAAATTCCTATCAAGAAAGATGGCTGAACGGATCAGGGTGGCCTTATACTAAATGTAGAGTCATTATTCTGCAGCAGTGTAAATGCTTTGCCCTCTTAATCTTCCCCATCCCAATATTCCAAAAAGTTCTCTACATTCATGAGTGTTTCATTTGCAAGGGCTGCATTTTTGTTTTGTGGATAAAGAATAGCTCAGAGCATAAATTTAAAATGATATGGTGGATATAAAAGACAGGAAACATAGAAACTCAGACAGAGGGTGGAGGAAGAGTAACCATTAAGAACTTAAGCTGCCTGGATTTTACTGACATTTGAAAAGTGTTTCCTCCTTCCACAAGGTGGGTATCAAGATTCAAGGCAATCTTATCTAGATCTCATGGAAGACAAGGTGGCCCCACCTGACATCTGGGTTGCATATTTAATGCCCAAACTTCCAAGGAGGAGGGAATCAATCAAACTAACTCTTTTGATTTCATGTAAACAAAATAACAAACTGATGGACTGATTGCTTCACTTGTTTTGGATTTATATACACACAACTACATACCAGTGATGAAAAATAAAACATCATCTTAAACTCAGAACAATAGACAAGACTGTATTCTATTGTTCATAGCAATCAATGTTATAAAGAATAATGTATCTACTAAAGGTATTCTTCACATTTTGCAAGGTACCAGAAAGAACATTAATTATAGGCAAATAATCATCACTTATCCAGAACACAAATAGCTTCATTCATAATTGTGGCTTCTTTGCTTTTCTTCCTTCAATCTATAGTGTGGTACTTTATTGTTTGTTCTTATCTCCCCAATAGAGTAAGCTGAAAAAGAGGAATAGAAACCTATATCAATATTTTCATCTGCCCAACTAAATGTTTAAGGGCAATACCAATATTTCTATTACATAAATTAGGGATTTCCTTGTGTTTTAGTCAGATTTTAATTTAGTTTAATTTAATTTCTTAAAAACAAATGCTGTTTCAGCTATCAAAAATGAGCCAATTATTAAATATGTCCCTATATAAATTAGAAAGATATTCAATAGCATCTACTTGTCTCTGCTTATAAAAATCTCTACACATTCACTGTGGAAAATATAAATATATACAACAAAACCTGGGTGTTTTCTGTTTATTTGTAGTGTCTATATTTCTGTCTATATACTCTGAATAAATCACATGGATATTAAGCTAAAATGTGGATTACCAAATTAAGTTATAAATATACTCCTGTAAATGCCCTCTAATAATTATAAATATAGAATTATATAACTATACTCCCATCCAAAATCAGAAAAAAAGACTTATCTTCCTTTCAGCCTTTTCTAATTCCCATGGCTTCAATTATCATCTATGCAAAACATATATCTGATATAGATTCCTCTTCTGGATTGTAGATCTGCCTATCCAACTGTCTGCTAGAAATATGTTTAGATTTCTAAGTCAGCAAGTTGAAACCACCATAAGAAAGCTATTTCACCTGAAAACATTTCTTTCCTTCAATATTTCTCATTGTAGTTAAGGGTGATACCATCTATGTATCCAACTGATCAAGCCAATTATCTTCTTTCCATTTCTTTCACTCTTCATATACAATCACTGTCTTATTTAATTTTCCTCCTAAATATTTTTTTGTTTCATTACACTTTTTTCCATCCTCACTGTTTCTACCCTAAGATCACTACTTCTTTCACCTGGGTGACACAGTCCACGTGAATGGGCTACTGGAGTTATAGCTTAGGCAACATTTGGAGGCCTTCTAGCCTCAGCTTGTATCATCTTCCTCTCAAACTCTACTCGCTAGCATATTAAACATCTTTTAGCTCCTTAACATTTCATATTCTTTTATCTTGGAGTCACCAGACTATCTGTACTCTTTGCCTAGTGTACATAGCGCAGATAAATAATCTATGTAGCATATATATACATTACAGCATAAATTATTACATATGCTATATATACATGAACACACACACACACACACACACACACACATATATGCCATGAAAGTAAAAGTGTTAGTTGCTCAGTTGTGTCCGACTTTTTGTAACCCCATGGACTGTAGCCCACCAGGCTCCACTGTCCATGGAATTCTCCAGGCGAGAATACTGGAGTGAATAGCCATTCCCTTCTCCAGAGGATGTTCCCAATCCAGAGACCGAACCTGGGTCTCCGGCCCTGCAGGCAGATTCTTTACCATATGAGCCACCAGGGAATACACATAATTTTCTCTGAGACACTACTTTTTATCATCACCTCTCTTATCACCATCACGGTTGAGTTGAGTTTTCCACTGATATAATCCCAAAACATGTTACTTTCTAATCAGAAAATGTATTACTTTTATTATAATTACTCATTTGCCTGATTTCACCCTCCAGCTGCATCAAAGATGTGTATTTTTTTTTATTACTATGGCTCCAATATCTAGCACTACCAATATTCCAACTACCAGAGTAAGCAGAAGAAATATTTCCTAAAGGCAAGAATTAATGAATCAATAAATATATGCTAATATTTCATGCAAAAATATGATAATACAAGGGTCATGACTATTCAAATTAAGAATTGTGTTTAAGTAGGAGATATTTGTAGAGTTAATGTCATTATTCTTGTTCCACCTGTAAGGTAAAATGTAGTGCTTATTCTATATTTCAAAAAGCTGAATTATTAACACTGCCTCTGTAAGTAAAAAGGCTTAAGGAAAGACTGGGATCCATGATCCATGGTGTGTCTTATGGCCATTTTGGACATGACAGCTCAACTTTAACTGAACACAGCCAGACAACTCTCAAGGCTAAAATCTTAAGTTGTCAGCAAATTGTTTTCCAAAAGAATAATTACTACTGCAGCAAAATCATGTAAATAAAAAATGGAAAGCCATGACAGGTCATCTAATCTCTCCTGTGAGAATACTCTCAGATGTTGGCCTCAATGATCTTCAGGGTGAATTTTAAGTACAACCAGTAATGTAAATCCTACCTTTACCCTTGGGAGGCTGTTGTGCAAACCAAAAGTTTTCATTGCTTCTACTTGGATGAAATATTTTATAATTTGTCTTTTTCTTGGTGTGTTCATTTTAGTCTAGCTCTCTGGTGCCTCTATCTTTTTAGGTTTCATAAATAAAAATAAGTGGTGAGACAATCTTAGAGCAATAGTTTTCATTCAACTGACAAACCAGTTGCAAGCAGCAAAAGCACCCTTTCCATTTAAAGGTATACCTAATGGTGACAATATTTTTTTTCTATTCTAGGTTTAGTATGTTTTTATTTCATTCTATTGATGTTTAAAAGTTGAAAGGGGTGAACAAGTCAGAATTTATCACTCCAGTAGGTTAAACCTTAAATAAAGAACAGAAATGGTATGAACCTAACAGAAGCAGAAGATATTAGGAAGAGGTGACAATAATACAGAATACACAGAAGAACTGTACAAAAAATATCTTCATGACCCAGATAACCATGATGATGTGATCACTCACCAGAGGCAGGCATCCTGGAATGCAAAGTCAAGCGGGCCTTAGGAAGCATCACTAAGAACAAAGCTAGTGAAGGTGATGGAATTTCAGTTGAGCTATTTCAAATCCTAAAAGATGATGCTGTGAAAGTGCTACACTCAATATGCCAGTAAATTTGGAAAACTCAGCAGTAGTCAAAGGACTGGAAAAGGTCAGTTTTCATTCCAATCCAAAAGAAAGGCAATGCCAAAGAATGCTCAAACTACGACACAATTGTACTCATCTCACACGCCAACAAAGTAATGCTTAAAATTCTCCAAACCAGATTTCAACAGTACATGAACCATGAACTTCCAGATGTTCAAGCTGGATTTTGAAAAGGCAATGGAACCAAAATGCCAACATCTGTTGGATCGTCAAAAAAGCAAGAGAGTTCCAGAAAAACATCTACCTCTGCTTTATTGACTATGACAAAGCCTTTGACTGTGTGGATCACAACAAACTCTGGAAAATTCTTAAAGAGATAGGAATACCAGACCACCTGACCTGTCTCCTGAGAAATTTGTATGCAGGTCAAGAAGCAACACTTAGAACTGTACATGGAACAACAGAATGGTTCCAAATTGGGAAAGGAGTACGTCAAGACTATATATTGTCACCCTGCTTATTTAACTTATAAGCACAGTACATCATGCAAAATGTCAGGCTGGATGAAGCACAAGCTGGAATCAAGATTGCCAGGAGAAATATCAATAACCTCAGATATGCAGATGACACCACCCTTATGGCAGAAAGTGAAGAAGAACTAAAGAGCCTCTTGATGAAAGTGAAAGAGGAGAGTGAAAAAAAGTTGGCTTAAAACTCAATATTCATTCATCGAACCTAGACTGGTGATCTATTTCATATATCGTAACATACATGTTTCAATGTTATTCTCTCAAATCATCCCACCGTCACCTTCTCCCACAGAATCCAAAAGTCTGTTCTTTACATCTGTGTCTCTTTTGCTGTCTCACATATAGAATCATCATTGCCATCTTTCTTAGTTCCACATATATGTGTTATTATACTGTATTGGTGTTTTTCTTTCTGACTTACCTCACTCTGTAAAATAGGCTCCAGTTTCATCCACCTCATTAGAACTGATTCAAATCCATTCTTTTTAATAGCTGAGTACTATTCCATCGTGTATATGTACCATAGCTTTCTTAGCCATTCATCTACTGATGGACATCTAGGTTGCTTCCATGTCCTGGCTATTATAAACAGTGCTGCGATGAACATTGGGATACATGTGTCCCTTTCAATTCTGGTTTCCTTGGTGTGTATGCCCAGTAGTTGGATTGCTGGGTCGTATGGGGCACTCAGGGCCAGTGCACTGGTACAACCCTGAGGGATGGGATAGGGAGGGAGGTGGGAGAGGGGTTCAGGATGGGGGACACATGTACACCCATGGCTGATTCATGTGAATGTATGGCAAAAACCACTACAATATTATAAAGTAATTAGCCTCCAATTAAAATAAATTAATTAATTTACCAAAAAAAAAAAAAACCCACCTCATATTCAGAAAACTAAGATCATGGCATATGGTCCCATCACTTCATGACAAATAGATGGGGAAACAATGGAAACAGTGACAGACTTTATTTTTTTTTTGGCTCCAAAATCACTTCAGATGGTGGCTACAGGCATGAAATTAAAAGACACTTGCTCTTTGGAAGAAAAACTATGACCAACCTAGACAGCATATTAAAAAGCAGAGACATTACTCTGCAGACAGAGGTCCATCTAGTCAAAGCTATGGCTTTTCCAATAGTCATATATAGATGTGAGAGATGAACTATAAAGAAAGCTGAACACTGAAGAATTGATGCTTTTGTACTAAGGTGTTGGAGAAGACTCTTGAGAGTCTCTTGGACTGCAAGGAGATCCAACCAGTCAATTCTAAAGAAAATCAGTCTTGAATATTCTTTAGAAGGACTGATGCTGAAGCTGAAACTCCAATACTTTGGCCACCTGATGCGAAGAACTGACTCATTGGAAAAGACCTTGATGCTGGGAACGATTGAAGGCGGGAGGAGAAGGGGATGACAGAGGATGAGATGGTTGGATGGAATCACTGACTCAATGGACATGAGTTTGAGCAAGATCTGGGACTTGGTGATGGACTGGGAAGCCTGCTGTGCTGCAGTCCATGGGGTTGCAAATAGTTGGACATGACTGAGCAACTGAACTGAACTGAACTGAAACTTCAAGAGACTCTTTAGGTTCATTTGCTGTAATGCAAAGAATTTTAATGAAATATTGTTTAATTAAACAAGGTTTCTGCTGGATCTGGAAAATCTGGGGATTATATAGAATGTTATGAAATCTATTTTTGTCTATTTGCTCAACATTTTAATCTTATTTTCCTTGAGAATCTTGCCAGTATCTTCTCAAGACATTATCCTTACATCTAATTAAATCAATCTTTGGTTCAATGGATAAGGCAATACTGGCTTTTTCATCTGCAACATTTCCCAAACATTAGTCTTCTGTGTACCAATTACCTGAATGTGTGCATATTTTATACTACTGTACAATATGTTTCTTGAGATAATGGTACTTGTTTGCATTCAAACGTATTTAAGTAGTATTTATGTCACTTAATCACTTTATCCCCTAATATATGCAAATGAATGCATTTTAAAACATTATTGCATAACTTCTAAAATTATCTTGTAGCTACAATTTGGAAAAGCTCTTCTACGTTATTTCATGATAAATCTGGGGGAGAGGCAGATTCTGAGATGGACATGTTCCTCATCAACCATTGCCACCAGATCACCATCTTCACAGATGCCGAGGACCGAAAGTGCAGTGGTTGTATGAGGACAATCAACTTCATGACAGAGCACGACATTGCATGAGTGTGACTTCACCCGCCAGACAGCACAGCCTCAGGCCCCAGCCACTGTGGGGCTAGCCTTCTTGGCAGATGAGACATTTGAGGCTTTGTGCTTTGAGCCCTTCCCCAGCGCACCTGAGCTGCCCTATGTGAGGAAGCATTAGAACTCAAGAAGCAAAGCCAATGAACAAGCCGTGTAGGAAGATGGTCTCCCCAGCCCTTCCCTGCCTTGGCTGTGCCCCACTAATCCCCTCTAATAAAAGAGATTTGGGTTTAAAAACATCTATAGATAATTGCCTTCTTCTTTCATAAAAGACATAAAAGAGTTATTTTCTGATAGTCTCCTTGAAATTAAAAGTCTGTATTGTGTATGCTGTTCTCTTATTACTATAAAATTAATTTAACTTAAACAAACATAGAGAAATCACAAGCATTATTTATAAAAATTAAAAGATTAGTTTTATTTCTTTGATACATTTCTAATAGAGGTACTACCGAACTTACTTTAATAGAAATAAGATGTATCATTAATAATGTCTAAAATATTTAAAACATTCTATTTTATTGGCACTAGTTATTCCCTAAATATTATGCACTAATACTTTTTTACATAACATTTTCAAAATTCAACTGAAGTAAACATAAATTCTCAATTAGATATTGATTCATATGAACTCATATTTTGATCTGTTTTCTTTGGGTTCTACATCTGGTACCTCTGAAAACGCTTCTACTTAAATATTATTGAGAAAACTAGTCTTTACCAACCAATAAATAGAGATTTATAAAACTTCACCATTACAAAAACCTGCTGCAGTTATCCTCCAGTTGGATTCATTGCCATCTATTATTTGTGTTTATGATCTTTTAGCCAGTTCTCAATCCATGTGACTCTGTTCTCATCCAAAACAATTATAATTAATTTGCAACTAAAAGTTCATGATCCACTGTTTCAAATGCTTCACTGAAGCCCAAATACATGACGTCGACTCCATCCTCTTCTCCAGTTAGTTTTGTAACCCTCTCAAACAAGTCTATCATCACGGTCAGGCATGATTTGTTCATTACAGACCATGGTGTGTAAGGTTCAAAATTCCCTTGTCTTCTAACTGCTTACAGATTGCCCTTCAAAAGTGTATTCATTCCTTCACTCTATATTGAACTAACACGTGGTTGTGTGTAAACCTTTGCTTTATTTGGGCATGTTTATAAAGAAGAAAAACTGAAGGAGAGTAACTTGTAGAATCATTGTAATTGATCTTTGCAAATTTTATAACACTTAAATGAAGAGCTTTGGGATCTTGGTCTTTTTTTTATATTCCCTTAAGTTTCCATAAAATCTTTTTCATGAGAATTACTAAGGAGTTCAGCATTATTAATTTGTGGGTACTTACATTTTCAAAGGACTATGAAACTAGGCTAATTAGAGAAGTGTTTTGGCTCAGAGGGTTCATGTAATAAAGCAATAGATTTCATCATGACTCAAATAGAAAATGAGCTAATTGTAGGGTAGAGTGGAGTAAGTTAAAGAGGATCTAAGAATGTCTACTTGAGGGATAAAATTAACTTGTAACATTTATGTATAATATATAATTATAATTATCTGAATTTTTATAAATATTTGAATGACTGTAATATAAAACTAGTTGTAAAAATAAAAAATTTATAACCTCTAAGATTTCCTTAGTGTACCAACAGCCCACTCATGACAATTACTGGTAAAATTTGCAATAAGCAATAGTTTTAATGGTATCAATTACTAATTGTATTGGCTCCAGTTTCTGTGATAGTTAAAATGCTTCATTATACATGAATAATTCTAAAGTGTAGAAAAGTTTATTCCTTTAATGTTCTGTTGACATTTGCTGATTGTATATTAAATACTTGTTGACATTTACTGATGGTTGACAATTAGAAAATCTGTTGACATTTGCTGACTTTATAGCAAATGTCTTTGTCTTAAAAAATATCACTGCTTTAAAACTTCCAAACTACTTTTCAACTTCAGAATTATTTCTTTATATTTTAATTTTTAATTTTTAAATTATGAAAGTATGATAACACATTTACAGAGGAGACTTGGAAAATATAGAATAAGGATACATATAGTTCCACTATATATTACAATTATTTTTTAAAGTAGATAAATTAAGATTTTTAGTTGGAGTTTCAATATCAAATATTAATAGAATGAATATGCAGAGAAGTAGAATATGGATACATTCTGTATATTCTGTATATGAATATACAGAGAAGTAGAAGTAGGATATGGTAGACCTGAAAACACTATGAACCAATTCAAAATAACTAAGATTTATATACTTTTCACACAACAGGAGGATACAAATTCTATTCACATTCCCATAGATTGTAAACTAGGAGACACTGGAACATATCCAGGGACATAAAACAAGGTGCAAAAATTAATGGTTTAAAATTATTGAAATCATACAATTTATTCTCTTATCACATATTTTCAAGTGCAGTGTGACATTTACCAAGAGAGATCTTCAACTTAGGTATTAAAAGCCTCAATAAAGTTAGACTGAGAAAAGCACAGAGGGTGATTGCAGAGAAGGCATTTAAATGAGAAATTAACATCAAAAATGAGAAATTAATATTAAAGATACTTTACTCAAAATCCCATGTATTTCAAAATTAAATGTCTACTTTTAAATGATGAGTGTATCTAAGAAGCTATAACAAGGAAAAAATTAGAAAATATTTGTAATAGAATAAAAATGAAAAGAGAATTTACCAGAACTTTTTGCAGGCAGCTGAATCTGCTCAATGCAATTAAATACAATGTGGAGTCTTGAGTAAGGTATGGAAACAAATAATGGACACTAGTATAAAATTTTGTGAAATTCGAACAAAAATCTGTACTTCAGTTAATAATACTGTATCACATGTTAAATTCCTGTGTTTTTTTTTAAACATAGCATTTCTTTATAGTCTCAGAATTGAATTAAAAGTTTCAAACATCATTCAAATTATTTTTAATTCACAAAGATAATAAATTTTCTGGACTTTTGGTAATACTAGATGCCAAAATACATGGAACTATATTGAAGTTTTGTGCAAATACAAATTAGAAATCTAGCATTCTATTCATATCAAGTCAAACAAGTATAATCCAAGTGTCATGAATTTTTTTAACTAGAGAAAAATTCATAAATTTTCTTATATATATATCTTATATTATACGCATTTTAGGACTTCCCAGATGGTGCTAGTAGTAAAGAACCTGCCTTCCAATGCAGGTAGATGTAAGAGACACGGGTTTGACCCCTGGGTTAGGAAGATCCCCTGGAGAAGGAAATGGCAACCCACTCCAGTGTTCTTGACTGGAGAATCCTATGGACAGAGGAGCCTGGCCAGCTACAGTCCAGGCTGTAGACACGAGTCAGACACGATTGAAGCGACTGAAGTCGGACACGATTGAAGCAACTTAGCACATACATACTATACATACAAAAGCTTTTCTACTATGCTTGATAAAGGCTTGAGAAAAACAATAACAGCAAAAAAGAGACAGAGAAATTAAAAAACATAAACTAAATGAAATGTGAGCACTGAATATGAAATAGAAAAAGTGAAATAAACTGGATAAAATAAAAGATCATCATATAGTCCAGTTGTTTTTAAACATTGCTGCTCATTAGAAACATATCTGGAGCTTTGGACAGCAATACCTGGGCATTTGCATTTTTCAAAAAGAATCCAAGATAGTTCTGTTATGCATCTGGATTTTAAAAAGTGATTACAAATTTTTCTATTAAATGGTAGTTTTAGCAATATAGAATTCTATTATTTTCTATTGACCAGTAATGATTCACTTGATAATCTTATCAAGTGAATAATAGTTACATAATCACAATACTAAAAGAAGTTTATCAATTTTCAAAATCAATAGCAAGACAAAAAATAAAAGATCATTATAATTTCAAGCCATAATGGAAACATGATTAACCTAACAATATAAAATAATTATATATAATTTGAGGGGTTCAGTAGAGTGATGTGGTAAGTGGAAGTGCATACACGCACTTGTTATCTACTCCCAGACAGTCTATGTCTTTTGGTTGGTGCATTTAATTCATTTATAGTTAAGATATGTGTGTTCCTATCACCATTATCTTAATTGTTTTAGGTTTATTTCGTGTTGGTCTTTTCCTTCTCTTGTGTTTCCTGCCTAGAGAAGTTCCTTGAGTATTTGTTGCAAAGCTAGTTTTGTGGTGCTAAATTCTCTTCACTTTTGCTTCTATGGAAAGCTTTTGACTTCTCCATCAAAAATGAATGAGAGTCTTGTTTGGTAGAGTATTCTTTGTTGAAGGTTCTTCCTTTTCATCACTTTAAATATATCATGGCATTCCCTCCTAGATTGTACAGTTTCTGTTGAGAAACTTTATGTGAGTTCTCTTGTATTTTATTTGTCATTTTTCCCTTTTTCTTTTAATATTTTATCTTTGTCTTTTATCTTTTTTTTTTTTTTTGTCATTTTCATTATCATGTGTCTTGCTGTGTTCTTCCTTGGGTTTATTCTGCCTGGGACTCTCTGTGTTTCCTAGACTTTGTTGACTATTTCCTTTCCCATAATAGGGAGGTTTTCAGCTATTATTTCTTCAAATATTTTCTCAGATTCTTTCTCTCTTCACTTCTCCTTTTGTGACCCCTCTAATATGAATGTTAGTATGTTTAATGTTGTCCCAGAGGTCTCAGGCTGTCTTCATTTATTTATTTTTTATTCATTTTTGTATATTTTGTTCTGTGGCAGTGATTTCCACCATTCTGTCCTCCAGGTCAGTTATTCTGCCATTGATTCTTTCTAACGTATTGTTGGGGTTCCCAAGTGGCTCAGTGGTCAAGAATATGCCTGCCAGGTGGCTCAGTGGTAAAGAATCGGCCTGCCAGGAAGGAGAGATGAATTAGATCCCTAGGTTGAGAAGATACCCAGGAGAAGGAAATGGCAACCCACTCCAGTATTCTTGCCTGGAATATCAAAGGAGCCTAGAAGGCTATAGCCGATGGGATAGCAAAGAGTCAGATGTAACTTAAAGACTAAACAACAGCAATAGAGTACTGTTCATCTCTGTTTACCTGTGCTTTGGTTCTTCTAGGTCTTCAGTAAATATTTCTTGCGCCTTCTCAATCTTTACCTCCATTCTTTTTTTCGAGATTCTGGATCATCTTCACTATCAATATTCTAAATTCTTTTTCTGGAATTTTGCTTATCTCCACTTCATTTAGCTATATTTATGGGGTTTTATCTTGTCCCTTCATCTGGGACAAAACCAGATGCTTTTTCATTCTTTTTAACTTTCTGTGATGTGGTTTTGGTTCTAGCAGCTGCAGGATTGTGATTCATATTGCTTCTTCTGTTTGCCCTTTGGTAGGTGAGGCTGAGTCTTGTGCAATCTTCTTGATGGGAAGGACTGGTGATTAGAAAAACTGGGTTTTGCTCTGGTGGGCAAGGCCATGCTCACTAAAATTTTAATCCAATTATCTGCTGATGGATGGGGTTGTGCTCCCTTCCTCTAAGTTGTTTGGCTTGAGGTGACCCAGCCCTGGGGTCTTTGGGCTCTATGGTAGGGTTAATGGTGACCTCCAAAAGGACTTACACCAAGGGGCCTCCTTTAGGACTGCTATTGCCAATGCCCCCATTCCCACAGAGAGACACTGCTGACCCTTACCTCCACAGGGGATCCTCCAACACTTACAGGTAGGTCTGGTTCAGTCTCCTGCGGGGTTGCTACTCCTTTCCCCTGGGTCTTGGCATGAACAAGATTTTGTTTGTGCCCTCCAGTAGTGGAGTCTCTGTTTCCTCTTGCCCTGTGGAAGTCCTATAATCAAATTCCACTGGTCTTCAAAGTCAGATTCCCTGGGGATTACCAGTACCTTTGCTGGATCCCCAGGCTGGGAAGCCTGATATGAGGCTCAGAAGCTTCACTATGGTGGGAAAACTTCTTTGGTATTATTGTTCTCCAGACTGTGGTGGGTATGGGATTTGATTTTATCATGTTTGCATACCTCCTGCCATCTTGTTGTGACTTCTTCTTTGTCTTTGCACGTGGGGTATCTTTTTTTGGTGGGTTCCAGTGTCCTCCTGTGGATGGTTGCTCAATAGCTAGTTGTAATTTTTGTGCTCTCACAAGAGAAGATGAGCTCACATCCTTCTACTCTGCCATCTTGAACTGAACTCAAAATTACGAAAGTCTGAGAAATTGGCTGCTAAGTCACTTCAGTTGTGTCTGACTCTGTGCGACCCCGTAGACAGCAGCCCACCAGGCTGCCCCGTCCCTGGGATTCTCCAGGCAAGAACACTGGAGTGGGCTGCCATTTCCTTCTCCAAGGCAGGAAAGTGAAAAGTGAAAATGAATTCGCTCAGTCATGCCCGACCCTCAGTGACCCCATGGACTGCAGCCCACCAGGCTCCTCCGTCCATGGGATTTTCCAGGCAAGAGTACTGGAGTGGGGTGCTATTTCCATAATATATGTCCTTTCTGTTCAGGATAATTTAATAACATGCTTATAAGTTATAATATTTAAAACAGCATTTTCAAATTGAATATCCATGTTTAAAATGCTTTTGCAAACATCTTGCTTTCCCAGTTACCAAAATTATTATTTTTAAAATGAAAACACATTATGTATATTGTCTTATCCTGATCCAAATCAGTAAGAAAGTATTTACATTTATAACTGAAGAAAGTTCTTATTTTTTTAAGTCTGATTAATATCTGAAAGAGTTCTAGGCTAGGACTTGGCCACTAAGGGGCCTGGCAATTTAAATTTAAGCAGACATATAACTGGTAATGGAGCAGGAGGTGTGTGTTCATGGACAATCAAAGAAAAAGGAAAACACTTTATTGTTTTCCAATTCTAATTTCTGGAAAATTCTGTGAAATTGTAAATGGGAAACAAACAAATTTTGTGAGTTGAAGTACATATGATTCAAAGGCTAACTGGCCTGTGATATTGGAACAGTGTGGAAGAAATTGAGCACAATGTTTTTAATAGAAAAATTATTTGTAACACTTTCTATTTCAAGGATTGGTTCCCTTCAATTTTGCTTACTGAGAATGTGTTTGTTTATCTCTTCATGATTTAAATAAAAACACATATTAAAAAGAGATTTCTAGGATGGGGAACACATGTATACCTGTGGTGGATTCATTTTGATGTTTGGCAAAACTAATACAATTATATAAAGTTTAAAAATAAAATAAAATTTAAAATAAATAAATAAATAAAAAGATTTCAAATCTCAAAAAAATTTAATCCTTATTTTCAATATTTACTGATAGCTCTTTTTATTTTATAAAGGCTCTTCTTATTGTTCTGATAGAAACATTTGACAGTTAAGTATTTTGCACTGAATGTAATGTGTTTAATGTAGTCACATGAATGAACACACCATATTAGCTACATGACAATTCAATTAAAAAAAAATTAACAATGACCATCATTTGCTTAAAACATTAGATCCCAATGCAGGTAAAACGGCCCTTCCCGGCTTTGTTCACCTCAATTTCATGTACCTAGAGGCACTCAGTGTGTCTTCACTGGCTACATTTAACTCGGAAAGTTTAAATTTTTACATTTTTTTCCACATAGGGGAAAACCTACATTTGAATCTGCGTAATAGACACTCAAGATTCACAGAAACAAACAAACAGTCTCCCAACTAAGATATAGGTCTGATTTAAATTCACAATAAAAATGTTTAAATGTTTCCAAATGAAAACTAAAAGGGCTAATATGAAAATAATGTTCTATCTTTTCTACTTCAAAGCACTTTTTATTATTTTAATTTAAACATTTTTAATATTGTAACTTTTCTCAGGAAAATATTGTCTGTTCAGTGATGACAGGAGAAACATCTAATTTGTTCTCTGCAGATTCCTTGGTATTTAGAATAATACTTGAATTGAGACATAGAAAATCCTTGGTAAGTATTTGCTGAATAAATGAATTCATGCATCAGTGTTTAACTAGAGAAGCAGAAACAGTAGGAGATCTGCTTTAAGAGAATTGTTGCAAGGAACTGACTTATGCAGTTGTGGAGACTGGCTAGGCACCTCCAGAATCCACTGGGGCAGGCTGTCAGGAAAGCAGTCTGAAACTCTTGGTCAGGGTCTGATACTGCTGTCCACAGGTAGAATTTCTTGTTCACCAGGGAAACCTCAGATCTGCTCTTTAGGCATTTTAACTGACTGAATAGACTCACTCAGATTATCTAGGATACTTTTTCTTATCTAAAGGCAACTGTTTATAGATCTTAATCACATCTAGAAAATGCCTCCATAGAAACATCTAGATTAGTTTTTGGTTGAATAACTAGAGACTGTAATTTAGCCAAGCTGACACATCAAGAAAACATATATAAACCAAATAGGTATTACCTTTTGTTAGTAGTAGCTAACCCATCCCTGATAACTAAAAAGGGGGTAGATTGTCCTTCTAACAGGTACCATTTATGTGACACTTATTATATGGCCTTAAGTTTATTTGATACTAAGATTTTCATGCATATTATAACTTTCAATAATTTTAGAATCCTTAATTTTGTCCTCATTCTCCAGAGAAGAAACTTGAGGTTAAAGTTTTAAATTTTTCTAAGTTAACTATCTAGTGAGAGTTGAAAGCTAAAATATACTACTACCAAAGTCCTAACTTCTAAAAACTATAATCCTAGCATGGCATTATTAAACAAAAATATGGCATATACAGAAAGGGAATTCTTTACTAAAGAATTTCAGTTTTACTGCAATATAATTGTTCCTTCCTCCTCCCCTCCATTGCTGTGTTCCTCTGTTACTCCTCAACATTTCTGAGAAAGTGTTGAAAGAGAATATAGGATACTTGAGATACTGATTACAAAGATATTATCATTTGTGTCTTATTACAACAATTTTGAAAGCCACTAAAATGCTTTATTAGCCAACAGCAGTAGGAAAAACAAATTTTTTTCATCTGCAACTGTCAAAGCTTATGCTAAAATTATTATTGACTTCTTATTTAACTTTATTCAATGTCTGGGACTGGTTTTTAGAAATGTTCGTAACTGAAAAGTAAGAACAAGATTTCAGCTTTTAGGCATGTAATAAATTATTTCTCCATAATAGTGTTTTATTCTGCTTTGTCTTTTTCTGCCTTACTACTTAGTTTTCTTATTTACATAGCTAAGACCCTAACTACCATTATGTATAACTCTTAAATGTAGTCTGGTCTTCTGAATCATATAAAAATAATCAAGAGAGAGATCAAAATGCATTTACTGATATATTAATCAAATAGTATTATTACATATTACAAATTTTACTAATTATTATCCAGCCTAAATTTACAAGAGTTGGGACTTTGATAGTGAATTTGATTTGTGAACTTCATAATGAGTCTCAACCTGTTCATTATTTTTCAAACCTAAAAGTTATAATGATATCTTAAGAAATAAAGCTAGTAATTCATTTTAGCTTTTTCTTAACAAAACAAACCCTTTTATATAATATTAAACATAATTTTCTTTTATTTAATGTTAGTGCTACAGTGCTAGCTATAGTTAGCTACAGTTCTGTGACTGTCCAAAAGATAGAAATGGAAGAGAATTTGTAGAAAAATCCAAATGCAGTCCAAAAAGACGAAAGTCCTCCCAAAAGAAAGAAAAATGAAAACAGATGCAGTGTCATCCTCCATTATGTTAGCTTGTGCATGGTTCTTGCTAAAGAACAGACATTCAATCTGCTTTGAATTATTTGTCATTTGGCTTCTTTATATTTCCATGCTTTATTTTGCATTTGTTCACTACTCATTGTGTTACACAATCTACGTTCTGCAAAAATAATGTTAATATATATTCTCACCAAGGATTGAGATGTGCATAACCAAGTTTAGGAACTACACAAACCTTGATGTTTTAGGCTTTGCAACCAAACTTGATTGCTCTGGGGTCTGGGTTCACTTGCTCTTGGCCCAGTTGAATGTAAAAGTCCAATGAATTTGATTTTAAAGGGCTTGTAAAATATTCAAAAAGCTTCTTGCACATCAAATAGCTCTCAAGACAGAACATTTTGATGAGTTTAGTGTAAATGAATCAGAAACATATGGATTAAATTTACCTTAAAATACTCCTGGGTTTAAGAATTAAGAGAAAATGTGCTTGGCAAAACACATTTTGGGTTTTGCCTAACCCAGAACATTGGAAAAGTAGTTCAAGATGTTTGACGAACCCAAAACATGACTGGGTTCACCCATCCCTAATCTCCTGTGGTAATAGCAAAGGACAGGCAGACACAGATTTTAGGTGCCTAAATCTAACTCAGGTTTTTATCATGGTTGTCCCAAACTATTGGCTAACTTGAGAATGCCTTACCTTGTCTAAAGCAAATTTGTGCTATGTGCTTTAAACAACCCCTGCTTAAGGACTGTACAATGTGTGTTTTATACAAAGGGTGTGGTTCTACATAATTGCAGCAGCTTCTATGTATCCACTCAATAAAAAAAAAAAGAGAGAAATAATGTTTAGCTTACCTAGAGAATATCCCCAGTGGCTCAGTGGTAAAGAATCTGCCTGCAATACAGGAAACCCAAGTTTGACCCCTGGGACGGGAAGATCCCAGTGAAGGGCGTGGCGGCTGCTGCTGCTAAGTCGCTTCAGTCGTGTACTGGAGTCGTGTACTGGAGTGGGTTGCCATTGCCTTCTCCGGAAGGGCGTGGCAACCCACTCCAGTATTCTTGCCTGGAGAATCCCACGGACTGAGGAGCCTGGCAGGCTGTAGTCCATGGCGTCATAAAGAGTTGGACACAACTGAAGCAACTGAGCACACTCTCAAAGATTATCAAGAGATGCAGAGGCTTCAATATTAATCTCAATGACTATGTGTTTGAATTGAATAAAAAGTTTATCAATTATTTCTACCTCTAAAATTAATTAAAATATGCTAAAGAAGACTATGTTCAAAAAGAAGCAACATATACTATAGTAAATATTGTGAAATTTGATTTCCTTTTTCCAATTTGGTTTTATTCTTACACAAGAAATGGGCATTGAATATGAGCAAGTCATTAAATTATCTGAATATAACTTTAACCCAAAAGCAACCATTCATTACTTATTTAGGGAACTTCCTGAATTGCTTTACAGTTGAATTATAGCTAAATCTTTGTGAGGAAACAAATGTGAAAGAAAAAAGTTTTTTTATCTGCCATCTTTCTTCTCTTTCAGTAAACAAACAGCGAGGGAGAGATACAGATCTCACATTAATGGAAATAAACAGATTCCTATGAATTGTTGGCTCAAAGAATTGCAAGTTATAGCATAAAAACTCACATTGTAAAATTGAGCAAATCATGTAGGAATGTCGAAGAACCAATTAAGATAGTGTGTTAAAGATAACATCGAAAGTGCAAACTATATGCGACTTTTTGTGGCAAGTAATATATAAATGTAAAATGTATTCATGAACATTATGTTAGTAAATATAAATGACACTTTACCATACAAGTTGGAAGATTAGAAAGTGCTTTTCACAAGGAATATTATTATATTATGAAGTAATCATAATCTATTTTCTGCAACATAAGAAATTACTAAGGAGGTATAAAGATCTATTTTTGCACATTTTTATACAAAAATATTACATTTAAAAAATATGCTTTGTTTATTGTTGTTTAGTCACTAAGTTATATCTGACTGTTTTGTGACCCCATGGACTGTAGCCTGCTAGGCTCCTCTGTCCATGGGATTTCCCAGGCAAGAATACTGGAGTGGGTTGCCATTTCTTCTGCCAGGGGACCTTCCCAACCCAGGGATGGAATCCACGTCTCCTGCTTTGGCAGGTGGGCTCTTAACCGCTGAGCCACCAGGGAAGCCCAATGTACTCAAATAATAGATTACAAATAAGTAATATTTATTATCAAACAAATAACTAAAAGGTAATTTGATTCATAAAGTGCTTATATAAAAATGTAGGCACATGGAGAATATATGTCTTTTAATAATAAAAAATAGAACTACAACACTTTAAGTAAGTAGTTTTCCATCAGCCTTTACTTTCTTTTTTTTTCCTTTATTTTTTTTAATTCTATATTTTTTCTTTTTTTAATATAATGAATCAGCCAGCCTCTACTTTCTAAAACTAAGTAACTAAACATATTCTCATCATACTAAAGGAATGTCATCAATATGTACTTAAGATGTATAGTTTAATTCTAGTGGGAGTTGGTGATGGACAGGGAGGCCTGCTGTGCTGCAATTCATGAGGTCACAAAGAGTCGGACACGACTGAGTGACTGAACTGAACTGAATACTTAGCCTTTGGATTCTTATTCACCATACAATTAACTTGATTATCCCATAGATATTTACTGAGCACCCACTATGGGCAAGACATCCATGGGGGATAGCACGGAATAATGTAAAAGAAGACAAAAATTATATTGCCTAACAGTGTAACAAGGGGTGCTATTAGAATCATTTAATTCATAGTGAGTTTATTTTGTTTAAAAAGATAAGGATGTATAGAACATATTTTAATCAATATGAATTAGTGTGAATTTTGTATCATATGAAGACAATTGCACAAATGCTATGCATAAAATATTATAGTGTGTATATGAATAAATAACACAAATAAGTATAGAATGCTTAATGTTATATAACAGAACAGACATGAGGAAGGGGGCTTGGTCTTAGGAGAAAGCAATTTCAAAGTTGTCTGTGTGGAAGATTGCCAATTATCTTAAAAAACCTTTGGCTACTGATGAATGATAATTACAAGGCTTATAGCCTGCTTCCAGCTAAGTTGATAGAGATAAATAGAAGATATTAGCCATCTAGATGTGTGTTCCAAGGACTACATGTGGCCAAATCACTAGGAGAATTTGCTAACAAGAGCAGTTTTCTGATATTGTACTTCTGGGAGCAAAGCCCATCCATCCTAATTGCTAACACAATTTTCAAATGATTCTTAAGCACATTTAAAACCACTATTCTAAGTTTTATCAGGAATCTTTTTTGGAAAGATGATGACAGTTTTGGCAGGTAGTCAGTGAGCAGACATTGAAGACCATTTATTCTCTTATGCTATACAAAGATACTGTAATGTGAATAACAGTGTTTTGTAAGCTTTGGGGGGCATACATTTTTGACATATGTATATTTCATACTACAGCCACTTAATAACTATATATTGACTTTTACTATAAATAGATGGTTTAATTGTATCTACAAACCAGTTATTGTGTTTCTATCTTGTTACTTTCATATGTTAGCTTCATAGATGTCCTAACATGACTACACACCTGGCACTTGGTAGCAACTTTTATTAGGAAACTAGGGAAAAAGTGAAAGAACTCAGGGAAATACATTCCCCAAATTACTGACACTTGCCTGGAAAATCCCATCGACAGAGGAGCCTGGTAGGCTGCAGTCCATGGGGTCGCTAAGAGTCAGACACGACTGAGCGACTTCACTTTCACTTTTCACTTTCATGCACTGGAGAAGGAAATGGCAACCCACTCCAGTGTTCTTGCCTGGAGAATCCCAGGGACGGCGGACCTGGTGGGCTGCTGTCTGTGGGGTCCCACAGAGTCGGACACGACTGAAGCGACTTAGCAGCAGCAGAGGCCAGTGTTATCAAACACTTTAAAAAGGTTCCCATCAAAAATGATTGTTTTCTAGTTCTAGTTTTTTAGTTTGGGTAATATTTCAGTTATATGGAAATATGCTGCCTTTCCATTCATTCATATAGAGAGGTAGTCTTGATCTCAGATAAACTAGACATAACTCAGATTATATTTTTATTTTACTTCCTTCTTATTTCCTTATAGATCCAGCAAAAAAAAAAAAATAATAAATAAAACCATTTGGGGATGTGAAACAGAAAAAAGTATACCATACCAACAGCTGTCACACACACACATGCAGAATAACAACAGATAAGTAGAAATAAAGAAATACATGGAGTCTGAAAGTGAAAAGTGAAAGTGAAGTCGCTCAGTCGTGTTTCACTCTTTGCAACCCCATGAACTGTAGCCTACCAGGCTCCTCTGTCCATGGGATTTTCCAGGCAAGAATACTGGAGTGGGTTGCCATCTCCTTCTCCAGGGAATCTTCCTGACCCAGGGATTGAACCCCGGGTCTCCCGCATTGTAATCAGATGCTTTTACCGTCTGAGCCACCAGGGCAGTCTTGGGTCAGGAAATGGAAGGGGCAGAAATACAGCATCTCCCCTAAGCACATGTTCCACTCAGATCATCTTCACTTTTAGCATTTTCTGCTTAGAAAAAGAGCAATCTGCAGACATTAACACAGTTTCCCCTCCTCGTAATTTCACCACAACATACACACTTCACCTTACAATTTTTACCTTTTTTACTCTGATCTAAGAGACAGGTGTCCCTGCTATCTAAGGCTATCATTATACTTCGATTCCTCTTTTCCTGAATTTATCTCACTTCATATAGCCTCCCTCCCTCTTAAGGCACCTCCTTCAATCATTCTTCTATACACAGTCAAGGTTTTATCAGAAAGTCTTGACATTCACCTGTATTTAGCTATTGCCTATTCTTTCTTCAACTCACTTGTAATTGAATTCCGCCTCTACTAAGCCACTAAAATTGCTCTTATTAACGTTAACATTTGTGTGCTAAGTCACTTCAGTCATGTCTGACTCTGCAACCCTACGGAATGTAGCCTGCCAGGCTCCTCTGTCCTTGGAATTTCCCAGGCAATAATACTGGAGTGGGTAGCCATGCCCTTCTCTAGGGGATCTTCCTGACCCAGGGATTGAACCTGCATTTCTTATGTCTCCTGCATTGGCAGGCGGGTTCTTTATTATTAGTACCACCTGGGAAGCCCCAATATTACCAATGGTTAAGCCCAGTGGAGGCTTTTTTAAAATCTATGTATATCTTTAATTCTAATTAATTTATTTTGCTTTTGAAAAATCTCAAATTATATAGTTTTATGATTATCATTTGTTGTTCTTGTTGTTCAGTTCAGTTCAGTCACTCAGTCACGTCCGACTCTTTGGGACCCCATGAACCGCAGCACGCCAGGCCTCCGTGTCCATCACCAACTCCCGGAGTTCACTCAAATTCACGTCCATTGAGTCAGTGATGCCATCCAGCCATCTCATCCTCTGTCATCCCCTTCTCCTCCTGCCCCCAATCCCTCCCAGCATCAGAGTTTTTCCAATGAGTCAACTCTTTGCATGAGGTGGCCAAAGTACTGGAGTTTCAGCTTTAGCATCATTCCTTCCAAAGAACACCAGGACTGATCTCCTTTAGAATGGACTGGTTGGATCTCCTTGCAGTCCAGGGGACTCTCAAGAGTCTTCTCCAACACCACAGTTCAAAAGCATCAATTCTTTGGCATTCAGCTTTTTTCACAGTCCAACTCTCACATCCGTACATGACCACAGGAAAAACCATAGCCTTGACTAGACAGACCTTTGTTGGCAAAGTACTGTCTCTACTTTTGAATATGCTATCTAGGTTGGTCATAACTTTCCTTCCAAGGAGTAAGCGTCTTTTATTTCATGGCTGCAATCACCATCTACAGTGTTTTTGGAGCCCAGAAAAATAAAGTCTGACACTGTTTCCACTCTTTCCCCATCTATTTGCCCTGAAGTGATGGGACTGGATGCCATGATCTTCGTTTTTTGAATGTTGAGCTTTAAGCCAACTTTTTCACTCTCCTCTTTCACTTTCATCAAGAGGCTTTTTAGTTCCTCTTCACTTTCTGCCATAAGGGTGGTGTCATCTGCCTATCTGAGGTTATTGATATTTCTCCTGGCAATCTTAATTCCAGCTTGTGCTTCATCCAGCCCAGCGTTTCTCATGATGTACTCTGCATATAAGTTCAAAAAGCAGGGTGACAATATACAGCCTTGATGTACTCCTTTTCCTATTTGGAACCAGTCTGTTGTTCCATGTCCAGTTCTAACTGTTGCTTCCTGACGTGCATATAGGTTTCTCAAGAGGCAGGTCTGCTGCTGCTGCTGCTGCTAAGTCGCTTCAGTCATATCGGACTCTGTTCGACGCAATAGATGGCAGCCCATTAGGCTCCTCTGTCCCTGGGATTCTCCAGGCAAGAACACTGGAGTGGGTTGCCATTTCCTTCTCCAATGCATGAAAGTGAAAGTGAAAGTGAAGTTGCTCGATTGTGTCCGACTCTTAGCAACCCCATGGACTGCAGCCTACCAGGCTCCTCCATCCATGGATTTTCCAATCCTATCAAATAGTAGCTACTGTTAACAAGCCCAAAGAAAAAAGATAATTTGGACTTAGTTTTCTGTTAGACATATTTGGGACAAAAGAAAGTACATTTCTATGGATACTTTCAAGATATTAAAAATGAGATAAAAACAAATGAGAAGAAAACAAATTTAGCTCTATGAGCTAACATCACTATATGTGAAATATAGAATAAATAGCTACTCTAATCTCAAATGATAAAAAAAAATCCTAACCTCTTAATATTACTCTTTAGAACACTCCTTCCTTGATCCTTAAGGCAGTTTTAGCCTCTTCGGTCGTTATTTACATTTTACTATATCATATCATATTATACTACATTATCATAATATATACCATATATTATTATTTATTTTATTTATTTAACAACTATTGATTAGCAATATTTATAATCTAGGTGCTGTGTAACAGAGTATAAAACAATGACAACAGGAGAAGAACCTGTGTCCTTGCACATTTCAAAGTATAGTCGAGATATTAAACAAAAACACAATTGCTCTGAAACAATAGAAATGGGTACACTGAGACTGTCTGACCAGAAAAGTGTAGTTTTTACTGTGGAGTAAGGGAAAACTTACCTGAAGATGTGCCATTCAAACTGAACACTTAATTTTTTATTATGTGGACTGCTTACCAAGGTTAAAAGTATAGACACAGGTATATTGGAATAGACCATTAAGGAATGTAAAGGCCCTGCAGCAAACATGGCACCTCTTTTACATTCTGAAAAGCAGACATGGTGTCAGTTGTATCCTCCCTTTTCTTTCAATGTGTGGAGTGACAAAATAGCTTCAGTAAAAGTGTGTGTGCTTCAATAGCCTATCACAATTCATTAAAAAACATGTCTAGGCTATGGGCGGAGGAGCCTGGTAGGCTGCAGTCCATGGGGTCACTAAGAGTCGGACATGACTGAGTGACTTCTTTCACTCTTCACTTTCATGCATTGGAGAAGGAAATGGCAACCCACTCCAGTGTTCTTGCCTGGAGAATCCCAGGGGTGGGGGAGCCTGGTGGGCTGCCGTCTATGGGGTCACACAGAGTTGGACACGACTGAAGCAACAGCAGCAGCAGCAGCAGGCTAGAGAAGAGCATAACACATCACATAAAGACAACAGCCACTTCTTTACGATTCACTTTTGATCCCCTCCAACTTGGTTGTCACCAAGAATTCCTATGATTAGGTTTACTCATGAGGCATTACCTAGGTTTTCCTGGACTTTTTGTGGGTCAGCTTAATGCAAAGAGGTACTTCCAGAATTGTTCTGAACAGTTCACTCTGTTTCCCAAGTTAATCGTTTTTGATAACTCAACAAGGTGAACAGTAAACTATTTGGAATTAGTCCAGGTACTTAAAAAAATAAAATCGGAGCTTAATTTATAATAAACTATGTGAACTAGAACATGTTTCCAAACATAACTTTGTTTCTCCACCATAAAAGTAGAAACAGCATAAATCTATACAATTTTTAATAACTCTCTGATTACATTTTACTCAGGAATGGAAATCTAATATAGGACAAAAGTACAGTATTAATAGATTCTAACTAGTTTATGGGTTTTGCATCAGAGTTATACAGGGCTCAAGGTGACAATTATTTACTTCACATTCTAGTGAGAGGTTTTGATTTATTATGTCAGAAACAACTGAAAACATGCTTTCATTAGGTACTATAGAATAATTCCCCACAAAGGTGAGGTAATCATTCCCTCATAGCTTAGCAAGAAAGTTTCTTCTTGAATCAAATATTCTTGAAATCATTTATTCCTTTTTTGTGTGTAAAATACATTTATTATTTGCACATCAGCATCACAATTTTTGTCATGTGAGATAAGCGTTTTAAAATTAGATTATCTTGAAAGGTACTTCTGGATCAAAATTTTACTATTTGGGGTCTACATACAAACTACAGGAAAGATTTTAAAAATTAACATGCTCATTTGCAAGACTTGCCTCAGTTGGAATGAGGTAACTTAGCAGAACTCCAATATTTTCGCCACCTGTTGCAAAGAACTGACTCACTGGAAAAGGCCCTGGTGCTGGGAAAGATTGAAGGCAGGGTTAGAAGCAAGCAACAGAAGATGAGATGGTTGGATGGCATCACCAACTCAATGGACATGAGTTTGTGCAACTCTAGGAGACAGTGAAGGACAGCAAAGGTTGGCATGCTGCAGTCCACGGGGTCACAAAATGTCAGACACAACTTAGTGACCGAACAACTGAGGTTTAGCGGTGCTAAGTCATTTGCCTTAGTTACTAAATATAAAATAAAAGACTAGGAGAATGTCCTTGTGGTATTATTTTTCAAATTCAAGCTAGTGTACTTAATAGAAAATCCAATGGAATTTCAAAGACTTGCCCAACAAACCTTTAAAGATAATAATCTCTAAACAAATAAATAGCATTTGGAAATATAAAAAACATGCCTAAGTCTCTACATTCTCTAGCAAAAATATCCTTTGGCTTTTTTCCTGTTTCATATTATAATATCATATAATATATGAAGATTTTAACATTTAATGCTTAGCAGGTTGATTAGGGGATACGTGAGTCTGCTAGAGGATTTGGTACAATCTTACTTTAAAAATACTTCAAAAATAAATAAATAAATAGAGCATGTTAGGCCCAAGGGAACCAAAAAGTTCTCAAGAGCCTCAAGGGAATGACTATAAGTAAAAGAAACAGCATGCATACATGATGACATAAAGGGCTCTTAATGAAATATAGCTATAGTATTAGGCTGCTTTCAATGGCAAAATTGAGCCTCCAGTATTTTTGGCTCTGTTGCCATTGAAACTCCTTTTTTTTTCTTCCTGTATTTCAACCAACAGTAATAAATAAAATTTTTGCCTCAGATGTTTCTTTGTCCAAAGGACAACATTACTGGTGCCAGAACTTTACTAAACGTCATAAAATACACATATTTGAGGAGATGTCTCAGGAGATTAGAGTGTTTTATCTTTCTGGAAGCAGATTTAAAATGTTAGCTTATCTGGTCAATTTTAAAGCAAACATGAATAGTTTAAAATTTAGAGGCAGCATTTTCCAGGGAAATGTGTTATTTTGAGTAGAGATAATGCACTCAGAGGTGGAAATGTGTTTGAAAGGCAAGAGAGAGACTTTAAATTTTAAAGCTCTATAAGAGTGAGTCTTTTGGTATGGCATGTATAATTTCAATCATGTGATTTAAATTACCTTAAAGCATGCAGAAAGCACCAGCTGGCCACAAAATAGCTAAAAGGAACTAGAAATTGCTTTTCTTTTCAACAGGGAACTAATTTCCTGTCATATCATAGATGACATCAAGGTGATATTTAGAACATTCTCTATGTAACTTCAGATATGTCAATAGTCCTCTCTGTTGATTTGATCAACTGTAAAGTAGAAATAGTATTATTGAAGTATATAATGAATAAAGAATTGTTTATTTTTAAAAAAATTTTATTGGACTATAGTTGCTTTACAATGTTATATTAGTTTCTACTATAAAGTATATTTTCATACTTTTAAACACTGAGTGTGGGAAATGAATGTAAGTCCTTTTGGTAAAAAAAATGCTGAAGTCTTTTAATCTATTTATTTTTGTCAGTTATTTAAACATATATTTCTCGTATTTATTTCTTGGTTTTCCAAATAGGAAGAAGTAAAGAACTTTGTTCTGTGCTGAACAAGATAAAAGATAGTTTAAAGGCTCTTTGGAAGCATATTTTCAAATATAATTAATCTTTTTACCCTTGATTAAATTAATAATATTTGTTCATTTGACTAAAATGCACACAATTTATTTTTGACTACAATGGTTTGTGATACGTCATTTTAAGTGAGATACCATTCTAATCCATGATTTGATTTTGTGTTCATGTGTCATGACTACGTCAACTGGTAAAAATAATATGATTCTCTGCTATAAATGACGGCAGTATTTCCCCTTCTCTCCGTACTCTTTGGCACCCTTCTTTCCTTTTCCCATGCTGCCAAATTGAGGTCTGCATGCTTCATTTGGTTCCGATGACCAACTGATTTTATAAACTTGTGTAAAAGTTTTAGAAACAAGTTATATTTGGTAGGAATGCATGGGTTACAAGTGACAGAAAGATAATTCTATTCTTGGCAATAAAAGACCAATCCAAGAAAGGAATCAATAAAAAATTATACTCAGCTCATGGTTCATTATCATAAAATCTCTCTCATGGTTTTAGTGATTTATTACACTTCTCCCCATATTCTTTTCCCACTCCCTTGCCTTCACCCTGAAGGCAAATACCCTAACTTAGTTAATGTTCATTGCCACACTAATGCCTGAACTTGTACTTCATGTAAGTGTTATGTGTATCAATGTTTTTTAGCTCTTTTCCTTAGCACCATGACTTTAAAAATCCTCCCTTGCTTATTGATGCAGGGGATAAACTTTTAGAGAACATAAAATGTGTGTTGCAGTCTGATATTTTGTGACCTTGAGTGAGTCATCTACATCTTTTATGTCTAAATTTCTTCATTTAAAAAAAAAAAAATGAGGAGATTGAAAGAAAATTTTAACAAAGGAGGAGATTGAATTAGAATGTGTTTCAAGTTTTAGAAATAAACTATATCAAAAGAAAAAATGTCATGTATTTTGGGCATTTCTGACATTGATAAATCTTGTAGATATATTGGGATAAATGGTTGAGAGAAGAGAATGCCAGTTGGCAGATATGGAGAATGCCAAATACGGAGAATGCCAGTTGGCAACCTTGGCTGTTGTCAAATATGGAGAATTATGAGGCATCAAAGAGGATGAAAGGAAACAGGAAAGGGCTTGGTAGGAATTGGCATTGGATCTTAAACTGTATATAATGACATCCAAATTGGTTGCCTTGATGGCATTACCTTCAGTCATTCACAGTTGAGGCTAAGTGGTATTACTCAGGATCTACAGAGAAATAGAACCAATAGGATATATACAGATATGTAAGAGGAGATTTATTATGAGAATTGGCTCACATGATTATGGAGGCTGAGAAGTCCCACAGTTGCCTTCTGCAAGTTGGAGAACCAGGAAAGCTGGTGGTATAGTTTTATCTGAGTTCAAAGGCATGAAAACACAGGTGGGCCCAGAGGGAAGCTGAAGGCCTGAAAAGGTAGGGCTGCTGCTCTAAGTCCTGAAGGCCAAAGGCTGAGAAAACAGGAGCTTCAAAGTCTGAAGGCGGGAGAAAATGGATGGCACAGCTCAAGGAAAGAGAAAGAGAACTCACGCTTCCTCTCCCTTTTCATTTCGTTAGGGCCCTGAATATGTTGGATGATTCTAGTTTCCTTTACACAGTCTACTTGTGTGTGTGTGTGCTCAGTCATCAGTCTTGTCTCTTTGTGACCCCCTGGACTGTAGCCCACCACGGACTGTCTGTGAGACTCTCCAGGCAGGAATACTGGAGTGGGTTGCCATTTGCTTTTCCAGGGTATCTTCCCAACCGACAGGTCAAACCCACATCTCCTGCATTGGCAGGCAGATTCTTTACCACTGAGCCACCTGGGAAGCCCTACTCAGTCAACTTAGTCAAATGCTAATCTCTTCCAGAAACACCCTCAGAGACACACCCAGAAATAATGGTTTACCAGCTACTGAAAATCTCTCATGGCAGTCACACTGACTCAAAAATTAAGAATCCCAGCATGCGTTGTGGAATGTAGATCCTTGAGAAGTGAAATGGGAAGCGGTAACATGCCTTCCAACTAGAAAACAGAGCCTAGAACAGCTAAAATATGAGGTCTTTGAGGAAGGATCCAGAGAGTTTTCTTGGATATCCAGTCTGCAAAAAGATAGCCTTGGGAAAGATTTTTAACCTAATAAAGGCACATTCAGTATGTATTTTGGAATCAGTGAAAATCAGTATATTTTATGACTAAGTTTTACATAACATCCCGGATACACCAGGATGCACCAATGACTGTAGTGAGAAGAAAGAGTTTATGAAATAATGGTGACCTGGAATTCTTAGTCTTCCTGAAGATATGCATGTATGGCTTGATATTTCACTTTGGAATAAATGTAACACCTTAATACAACTTCCTTCTAAATATGTGCCCATTATTATAGACAAACCTTATACATATCAGAAAAGAGAGACTCTTCTGCAACATATACCAGAGAAAAAAATATAATAAATCTATTTACTGAGTTGTTTCATATCATTTTCAGCTCACTGCATTGTGTCATACTTTTGCATTTAGGATGTTACGTTTATGCTGGATCACGTATAACACTGCCTTTTATTAGAGGATAATACCCTAAAATTGCAACCACCTTAAGAGAAGGAAATATTTTTAACAAGATTCGTTTTAAAATGGTGGGGGGTGGACTTTAATTAAAATTGAAATTCCCTTTGAGTATGCAATGGCAACCCACTCCAGTATGCCTGCCTAGAGAATCCCAGGGACAGAGGAACCTAGAGGGCTGCCATCTATGGGGTCGCACAGAGTCGGACACGACTGAAGTGACTTAGCAGCAGCAGCAGCAGCATGCAATATTTATACTACTTATTTGCTGCATTCTGTAAAATGTCTGAGTTTCTAGTGATAAAAATTCCTGCCAAAAAGACTGTTATTTCCTGGAAATGTTTCCTTATGTTTAAAGTAAATGAATTTAGAATAGTTTCCAGAAGAGTCATCATCTAAGCAAGGAACTCTGAGTACTTAAACTGAAAACCACAGTCAGTGACTGTCTACACAGTCTGACTGTAGGGAATTTGGGTCTAAATGAGCCACATTGGCTGTTTACACATAATGATGACTCAATTCTATGTTTTACTGGGCCTATACTAACATTTTCTAAAGGGGAGAGAATGATTGGGTTGAATATGTCAATATTTGTTTAAATAATTATCACTTGAGTCCTCTGTCCTTAAATAGTGCATGCATCATTGGTAAATTTAAATTCAATAATCATTTATTTTCATTGTTTAAACTTAGACATTGGGTTAGATTCTTAGGGTTGGAAAGTAAATGAGGTATAAGGTTTCAAGAAATGCTCTTGATTTACCTCCTCAGCACATCTTGATTAATTCCTTTCCCACCCATCCCACACTCCCCAGATACAAACCCCCATTAACTCTAGCCTGAACTACTCCTGGAAGGATCTTGTTGATCTCAATACGCCCTATACTCAAACGCCCTATATCTCAGTATATCCTCCGAAGTCATTCTCCACACTTACTGTCCTACCTATCTCAGAGCCACACATGCTCTAGGCTCTGCCTATTACATCAGCACTTGTGTCCTCTTCACCATTTACTTGCAAATTCTGTTGTGGATTTTACCTCAAATAGCACTCTTTTAGGACAATCTTTCTGATTCACCATGTGTACCACTGCCACCCCCCAACCGCCCGTTTCACACTTGCATAGAACCCTGCACATTTCCTTCAAAGAAAACATGTGTAATAATCATGCATTAGGTTATTTATGTCTATATCACTCACCAGATGGCATGTTTCCACTAAAGGATCTTTGACTGTTCTGCACTGTGTCTTTGGTAACATGCAGGGTGCTTACCACCCTAAATGAAATGGAAGGAAGGAAAGAGTGAGGGAGAGAAGGAAGGAAGGAAGGCTGGAGGGAGGGAGGGAATCATTTCACTTGCCAGGAATTTATTGTTTTGCTTTATTTTGTTTTGTTTCTGCTGCAAGGATAAATATTAAAACATGAGTATGTTTACTTCAAGTGAATCAAATGGTTTCTGAAAATCATAATATATATCAAACATTATTACAAGGAACTCAGTTTCTTGGCCCCTTATTTTCTCAAGCTTAATACAGGACTGAGATCTGGCTAAACAATCCTAAAATCATGTATTTATAAAAAACTCAATTGTTTTATGATACAGAAGTTAAAATGTATTAATCCTAGTTCTTTGACCTGAGGGTCAATGAATAGAACTGTGGAAACTTTATCAAGTAAAAGTCCTCCATATCTCTCCAGACAATGACAAGGATTTTTAAGGAATATATTTGGCCACTGGCAAAGCCCATTAACAAACAGAAAATAAAAATAGAATCTGGGTAATAAAATAAAGTCTAACCTTTTGAAAAAAAAAAAAACAACAACAACCTTTGTGCTTAGTTTCTCTTGTTCATAGGGTGCGGTGGGCAAAGGCCTTGCCCCCAGCACTTTGGACCAGAGTGGAATTTCTAGTGTGAAATGGCTACATTGAACACTTCCGATTCAGGACCAGGATGGTGTGCAGAAGTCCTGTGCCTGAAGCCACAATTCTGTAGCAGCGGTGGCAGTAGGCAGTGTTCCGAGATGCTGCAGCTAGTGCAATGCAATCTGGACTGTTGAGAGCTGTAAATAGCAGCCCAACCATGGTCTGTGTGCTCTAGACCACAAGCTCCCACATCTCCATTCTTGATCAAAGAATAATGCATTTCAGCTCTCATGACACGCGCAGGAGGATCCTTATTGGTGCCCAAAATCGGTCATTGGTAACAATGTCTGAGTCCAGGCTTGAAAGACAAAATTCATTAATTCTGCTACTAGCCACTGAGAATCCATGGAAAAGCACAACTGTAGGGAAATTAGAAATCATCTAGGCAGTGATATAGTTCCTTTATTTTGAAGATGATTGAATCTAAGAGCAGCTGAAGACCAGAAAGATAAGTGGTGGTAGAGTAAGACATAAAGACATAAAGATATGTGATGGTACAGCAGGTGATATGTTTCAATTAGGACTTTGAGAAGCCGAAAAATTGTTGAGAGGAGATGGATGAAGAGAAGAGGGTAGGAGTTAAGGAAGTCTGTGTCTTTTGAACTGGAGTAAGTGTGGCATGTGGATGACAGGGAACATTTTCAATTTGGTTCAGTTCAGTTCAGTCACTCAGTCGTGTCAAACTCTTTGCGACCCCATGAACTGCATCACGCCCGGCTTCCCTGTCCCTCACCAACCCCCGGAGTTCCTCAAACTGACATCCATCGAGTCGGTGATGCCATGCAGCCATCTCATCCTCTGTCGTCTCCTTCTCCTCTTGCCCCCAGTCCCTCCCAGCATCAGAGTCTTTTCCAATGAGTCAACTCTTCGCATGAGGTGGCCAAAGTACTGGAGTTTCAGCTTTAGCATCATTCCTTCCAAAGAACACCCAGGGCTGATCTCCTTTAGGATGGACTGGTTGGATGTCCTTGCAGTCCAAGGGACAATCAAGAGTCTTCTCCAACACCACAGTTGAAAAGCATCAATTTGGTTAGAATGAGGTAAATTCTTCCTTTGCCACTTATTTATGTTGTTATATCACTTATGATATGGGAAAAGTGAAAGGAGGAATGTGTGATGTATCATCTATTTCATTAGACAGTAGAGTTTTAGAAAAAAATCCTAAAGCATTTTGTAGGAAAGGGAAGAATCATAATGTCCCTGTACCAAGAGTAACATTCACTGTTCAGTTCAGTTCAGTTCAGTCGCTCAGTCGTGTCCGACTCTTTGCGACCCCATGAATCCCAGCATGCCAGGCCTCCCTGTCCATCACCAAATCCTGGAATTCACTCAGACTCATGTCCATCGAGTCAGTGATGCCATCCAGCCATCTCATCCTCTGTCATCCCCTTCTCCTCCTGCCCCCAATCCCTCCCAGCATCAGAGTCTTTTTCAATGAGTCAACTCTTTGCATGAGGTGGCCAAAGTACTGCAGTTTCAGCTTTAGCATCATTCCTTCCAAAGAATCCCAGGGCTGGTCTCCTTCAGAATGGACTGGTTGGATCTCCTTGCAGTCCAAGGGACTCTCAAGAGTCTTCTCCCAACACCACAGTTCAAAAGCATCAATTCTTTGGTGCTCAGCCTTCTTCACAGTCCAACTCTCACATCCATACATGAGCACAGGAAAATCCATAGCCTTGACTAGACGGACATTTGTTGGCAAAGTAATGTCTCTACTTTTGAATATGCTATCTAGGTTGGCCATAACTTTCCTTCCAAGGAGTAAGTGTCTTTTAATTTCATGGCTGCAGTCACCATCGGTAGTGATTTTGGAGCCCAGAAAAATAAAGTCTGACACTGTTTCCACTCTTTCCCCATCTATTTCCCATGAAGTGATGGGACTGGATGCCATGATCTTCATTTTCTGAATGTTGAGCTTTAAGCCAACTTTTTCACTCTCCACTTTCACTTTCATGAAGAGGCTTTTTAGTTCCTCTTCATTTTCTGCCACAAGGGTGGTGTCATCTGCATATCTGAGGTTATTGATATTTCTCCCTGCAATCTTGATTCCAGCTTGTGTTTCTTCCAGTCCAGCATTTCTCATGATGTACTCTGCACAGAAGTTAAATAAGCAGGGTGACAATATACAGCCTTGATGTACTCCTTTTCCGATTTGGAACCAGTCTGTTGTTCCATGTCCATTTCTAATTGTTGCTTCCTGACCTGCATACAGATTTCTCAAGAGGCAGGTCAGGTGGTCTGGTATTCCCATCTCTTTCAGAATTTTCCACAGTTTATTGTGATCCACACAGTCAAAGGCTTTGGCATAGTCAATAAAGCAGAAATAGATGTTTTTCGGAAACTCTCTTGCTTTTTCCATGATCCAGCGGATGTTGGCAATTTGATCTCTGGTTCCTCTGCCTTTTCTAAAACCAGCTTGAACATCTGGAAGTTCACAGTTCACATATTGCTGAAGCCTGGCTTGGAGAATTTTGAGCATTACTTTACTAGCGTGTGAGATGAGTGCAATTGTGCAGTAGTTTGAGCATTCTTTGGCATTGACTTTCTTTGGGATTAGAATGAAAACTGACGTTTTCCAGTCCTGTGGCCACTGCTGAGTTTTCCAAATTTGCTGGCATATTGAGTGCAGCACTTTCACAGCATCATCTTTCAGGATTTGAAATAGCTCAACTGGAATTCCATCACCTCCACTAGCTTTGTTCGTAGTGATGCTTTCCAAGGCCCATTTGACTTCACATTCCAGAATGTCTGGCTCTAGGTCAGTGATCACACCATCATGATTATCTGAGTCATGAAGATCTTTTTTGTACAGTTCTTCTGTATATTCTTGCCACCTCTTCTTGATATCTTCTGCTTCTGTTAGGTCCATACCATTTCTGTCCTTTATCGAACCCATCTTTGCATGAAATGTCCCCTTGGTATCTCTAATTTTCTTGAAGAGATCTCTAGTCTTTCCCATTCTGTTGTTTTCCTCGATTTCTTTGTATTGATCACTGAGGAAGGCTTTCTTATCTCTTTTTGCTATTCTTTGGAACTCTGCATTCAGATGCTTATATCTTTCCTTTTCTCCTTTGCTTTTCGCTTCTCTTCTTTTACAGCTATTTGTAAGGCCTCCCCAGACAGCCATTTTGCTTTTTTGCATTTCTTTTCCATGGGGATGGTCTTGATCCCTGTCTCCTGTACAATGTCACAAACCTCATTCCATAGTTCATCAGGCACTCTATCTATCAGATTTAGGCCCTTAAATCTACTTCTCACTTCCACTGTATAATCATAAGGGATTTGATTTAGGTAATACCTGGACGGTCTAGTGGTTTTCCCTACTTTCTTCAGTTTAAGTCTGAATTTGGCAATAAGGAGTTCATGATCTGAGCCACAGTCAGCTCCTGGTCTTGTTTTTGTTGACTCTATAGAGCTTCTCTGTCTTTGGCTGCAAAAAATATAATCAATCTGATTTCGGTGTTGACCATCTGGTGATGTCCATGTGTAGAGTCTTCTCTTGTGTTGTTGGAAGAGGGTGTTTGCTATGACCAGAGCATTTTCTTGGCAAAACTCTATTAGTCTTTGCCCTGCTTCATTCCGTATTCCAAGGCCAAATTTGCCTGTTACTCCAGGTGTTTCTTGACTTCCTACTTTTGCATTCCAGTCCCCTATAATGAAAAGGACATCTTTTTTGGGTGTTAGTTCTAAAATGTCTTATAGGTCTTCATAGAACCGTTCAACTTCAGCTTCTTCAGCGTTACTGGTTAGGGCATAGACTTGGATTACTGGTAACTTGGAAATGTGTAAATTATTCTAAATCCTAGTATTAACTTAGGTGCCATCTTGAGGTTGTTGGTTGATTGTCCTGAGGATCATGGTACAGTGCCCTGCCATGCTAACTTGCTTTACTCATGTCCAGCTCTTTGCAACCCAATGGACTGTAGCCCTCTTGGCTCTTCTGTCCATGGGGATTCTCCAGGCAAGAATACTGGAGTGGGTTGCCATGCCCTCCTCCAGGGGATCTTCCCAACTCGGGGATCCAATCTGTGCCTTTTACATCTCCTACATTGGCAGGCAGAAGCCAACTTGGAAGCCTAAGGGTCATGGTGAAAGTGAAAGTGAAGTAGCTCAGTCGTGTCCGACTCTTTGCAACCCCATGGACTGTAGCCTATCAGGCTCCTCCATCCATGGGATTTTCCAGGCAAGACTGCTGGAGTGGATTGCCATTTCCTTCTCCAGAGGATCTTCCCGATCAGGAATCGAACCCGGGTCTCCTGCATTGCAGGCAGACGCTTTACCATCTGAGCCACCAGGGAAGCCCAAAGGGTCATGGTAGCGTTCCTTAATTATATTATTACGAGACTGGACTGACTTTTTCCCAATTCGTGTTAGAAGATATTAGTGCTGGAGCCTTAAGAAACTTTTTCAGGGGTCCAGTACACTTGAGAAAAATTGGATTCAAAGAGGTTAAATACCACTTTATAAAAGACCTTCTTATAGCCTTTAATATACAAATGAACTTTGCAAGTCTCCAAGTCTGGTCATATTCAGTGATTCCCAAATTTATTTAACCAAGAAATGTTTTTAAAGGAATATTTCTCAGGAATAATGTATTATAGAATCTCATCTTGAGAAATGCAAGAGCATAATCTAAAAGCCAGTTTTTTCTAATTCTGAAGGCTCTAGACTGGTTTTTAATTCAGTGTATTAAATCCCAGGGACAGGGGAGCCTGGTGGGCTGCTGTCTATGGGGTCACACAGAGTCAGACACAACTGAAGTGACTTAGCAGCTTAGCAACAACATTGTATTCAAGGGACAGATTCTTTTATAAAAAATGTAGAAAAATTTAATGTACACATTATATGCTCCTACAATGCAGGAGACCCCAGTTCTACTCCTGGGTTTGGAGGATCCCCTGGGGAAGGGAAAGTATACTCACTCTAGTATTCTGGCCTAGAGAATACCAGGGACTGTAGAGTCCATGGAGTCACAGACAGTCAGACATGACTGTGCTAGAATTTATCTTATATGCTAAAATTTATATTCTAGAATTTATCGTCATTAAAAATGATTTGCTAAAATTAACTCTGAATCTTTTAGAGACTTTTCTAATGATTTAATTATAATCACATCTTATCCAAGAGCAGTTATCATTCCTCTAAAATACTGAGATATGGAATAATATTGTGGTATTCATATAATGAATACTTGGAAGTAGTTAACAGCATACACACTAAAGTAATTTCCATTATAAATTATAAAATGAGTATAAAGTCCTACATGTTTATTTTTCCTAGATATATTAATTGAAACAATTGAAATCATATGCAAGTAAAACTGAGATTTTTTTTTTCCTGAAAGGTTTACTGACTCACAAATGATATGTTTAATGAGAAGACAGTCATAGACATTGAAAAATAACTAAAATGTTCATTTTGGGGAATAGTCTTTACATGGTTAAGTAATTCCTGTGAATGGGAAATATTCATATTTATTAAATTACTACCCTGGAGAAATTGCATGTAAAAGAAAGAAAAAAGTTACCTGAAAAGGCAAAGAACATGGTCAACAAAAGCTCCCGACCATCAGGACGACTGAATGAATGCCACATCATTTTTCTAAAAATAATATTAATATTGCCATCCCGCAAACAGCACTGCTTCTTTTAAAATAGTAATACCAGTTACAAGGTGATTACAAAGCCAACATGTCCAAGTGGCTGATGGTTCCAGAAAGAAGGTAAAAAAGATTCACTTTTATTTGGACCTGGAGTCATAGTCAAAGGCACTAAATGATTTTTTTTTTTTTCCAATTTTCCAACTTTAAAGTATTACCCAGTAAAATACAGCCAAGTATGGTGGGAATTTGAATTTCCTCTTCCTCTACTTTCCTTTCTACATTTTAATTTCCTTTTCTCTCCAATTACCAGCAACAGTCCCAGCCTCCCACTTCAGAAATGCCTGCCCTCTTCTAGCAGAGAGGTAAAGAGTTAACTTGTCTTCCATTTGTTCTGGATTCTGAGCCTGACTTGCTGATAGCAGCCTCTACTGAGTCTTTGGGTTTTTGTTCGTTTGTTTCGCTGTCAACATATGGGATCTTAGTTCCCCAACCAGGAACTGAACAGGACTGAACCTGTACTCCCTGCAGTGGAAGTGCTGTCTTAATCTCTGGACAGCCAGGGATACTTTGTGATTCTCCATACACTTCATGTTACTTGAGAAGTTTTTCTTTTTCTTTTTTTCTCTGATATATTTTGATGTGCAGGGATTGCTATCCCCAAGCACATCTCAAAGTGTGATAACTTCTTTAGTCATCTGAAGAGCTGTCCGTCCATCTAGCTCTCTGCCCTCCCACCACCATCCAGCATCCTCACATAGCATATTTAGGATGACACAGATTTTTTCTTGAGGAAAAGTCTCTCCAGCTACGAAGATCAGTTTCATCCCAGATATATATATTTTTTAAAATTTTGTTTCACCGTAGCTACAAGAACAAGAATACTATGACTGTTAAATTATAGGCCAGTGATGTCTAACCATAATTTAAGAAAAAGAAAATTCCACATATAACCTGGGCATTATCAATAGTAATGCAATTAAGTAAATTATATAATATGAAGATAAATACAAACATTAAACAATTATTTTGAGATGGAAAAAAAAGAGTACTATTCCTGTTCTGCTACCTGGTCATATATATCCTACCTCTTGCCAAACACTAGTAATCTTGAACTGATGGACATTTATAAGTAAATTTTTTGATAAGTAAAAATTTTAAAAGGTCATTCTATTAAAAGATTACCTCATTCTGTTCTCGCTATTTATTTTTTTCAAAAGCAATAACACTAAACAAATAATCCTGTTACCAGATGAGTCCCTACTCCTGGCATCACCCAGTCACTACTTTAAAGCAAATTGTCATCATCAAATACCCTACAGAATCTCCCAGACTAGCCCCCTGACCTGCCTCCTGTACTACAGCCCTGTAACTGCCAGAATTTTCTATATATTGAGACAGTATAAACTTGATCTTATTGTTTCTTATTTTAGTATGCTTCATAGTTCCTTGTGCCCTTTCTTGCTTCATCCTACCCTAAACCAGTCTTATCTTATCTGAGCTTCAGTTCAGTTACAATATGTTTTCCTATGTTCTCTGGATATACCTGCCTTTGTGTGTGTGTCCTGCATGCTCTTACTTTTCAGGTTTTCTTCCTTCGTCCTAGATTGCCCTTGCCTTTTTCTCTATCTGAAGAATTCCCAGTCATCATTCTAGTGTCAAATTTCACATCCTCTGCAAAACTTTTCCTTACTTTGCCTCAATGAGTTACCTCCACTCTCCTTTAAACATCTCCTCTTTATGTATTTCTGTTTTCATGACATTCTATCAGTGCATTTACATCTCTCTTCTGTATACTGTGTTTAAGAGACCACGTTGATGATCAATAAGGTCATAAAATTTCACTTCCTTTTCCTTGCCTGTCAAAACCAATTGACAAAGACAGATGTCAAGAAGACAGAGGTCAAAATATCACCTCTTCTGTTAACAAATATATTATAAATATAAGAGAATATGATTCAGATAGGCTTTTTAATATTTCACCTCTCAATTGGATGTACTTACTACACAAGTCAGGCATTCCTGAACTGTCATAGGGGAGAGAACCTGTCGAGAGGCCCACCACTTGGCCAGGAGCAAATGGGAACCCTGTTCTCTGCAACTAGGCAGAAATGAGAGAAAGGGCCTGAGACCCTCTGCTAGTTCCTTCTCCTAAATCCATCAGTCAAGTAATCCCTCCCTCCTCTGGGAGGGACAGAGGCACTGAGAGGACATTCTCCCTGTTTGTCTGTCTATCTGCATGCCCAAATTTCTTCTTTTTAAAAGGACACCAGTCATATTGGATTACCTGGTGGCTCACCTGGTAAAGAATCCACCTGCAATGTGGGAGACCTTGGTTCAACCCCTGGGTTGGAAAATTCCATGGAGAAGGAAAAGGCTACTCACTCCAGTATTCTGGTCTGGAGAATTCCATAGACTGTATATAGTCCATGGGGTCACAAAGAGTCGAACACAACTGAGTGACTTTCACTCCAGCCTGATCTCATCTTAACTAATTACATCTGCAGTGAACCTATTTCCAAATAAAGTCACTTTTTCCTAGGTACTAAGGGTAAGAACTTCAACATTTAAAAGGGGTATACAGTCAACTCATCACAAAAGAATTACTTTTATAGATATCACCAATTATCAAATATTATCAACTATAAAAACTAACATAGAAAATTAAAATAGTGTGCAATGATTATCACTTAGGATTTTAATTTAATATTGGTGAAAAGGCTCATTTAGAACTATTTAGGTACATGTTTTGTAATATATAATTCAAGTGCATATACTTAGAAAAATAAGTAAAATAAACTGTTTTTTTCCTATACCTTTTTCATATTTCTAGTTCAATTTTCGGAATCACTTTTCTACTCAGAGTCATCAACAACTGTATTTTTTCACACAGTAGTGCCCTATTTCCATCAAGAGCGTTAGTAATAAAGCATTTAAAAATATATAGTCCAGTGTTGTTTTCAGGACTCTCATGCAAGCTACTGACACCCATTCTGCAATTTTGATAGGTAGGCAATAATCATTTCAACCATATCATGAATGCACCCTTCTAATTATAGCAATTAGAAGACAGTACCCAATTTCAAGCTCAAGTTCAGTCACTCAGTCATGTCTGACTCTTTGTGACCCCATAGACTGCAACACGCCAGGCTTCCCTGTCCATCACTGACTCCCAGAGCCTACTCAAACTCATGTCCATTGTGTCAGTGATGCCATCCAACCATCTCATCCTCTGCTGTCCTCTTCTCCTCCCACTTTCAATCTTTCCCAGCATCAGGGTCTCTTCCAATGAATTGATTCTTCACATCAGGTTGTCAAAGTATTAGAATTTCAGCTTTAAAAAAAAAAAAAAGAATTTCAGCTTCAGCATCAGTCCTTCCAATGAATACTCAGAACTGATTTCCTTTAGGATGGACTGGTTGGATCTCCTTGCAGTCCAAGGAACTCTCAAGAATCTTCTCCAACACCACAGTTCATCCTCTGTCATCCCATTCTCCTCCTGCCTTCAATCTTTTCCAGCATCAGGGCCTTTTCCATTGAGTCAGTTCTTCGCATCAGGTAGCCAAAGTATTGGAATTTCAGCTTCAGCATCAGCCCTTTCAGTGAATATTCAAGACTGATTTCCTTTAGGATGGACTGGTTCGATCTCCTTGCAGTCCAAGGGACTCTCAAGAGTCTTCTCCAACACCACAGTTCAAAAGCATCAATGCTTTCACAGCTCTTTAATGTTGGGGGAAAAGTCCATCTTGGAATCAATGAAATAAATAGAAACTGTATCAAACCCTGTATTAGTTTTCTATTGATGCTATAACAAACTATCACAAACTTAGTGGCTTGTTCATGCATCATACATGCCTTTGTTGGTGCCCAGCTGTGTCCAGCTCTTTGTGACTCCCATGGACTATAGTCCACAAGATTCTTCTGTTCATGGAATTTTCCAGGCAAGAACACTGGAGTGAGTTACCATTTTCAACTCCAGGGTATCTTCTTGACCCAGGGATCAAACTGCATCTCCTGCATTGGCAGGAGGATTCTTTACTACTGCACCATCTGGGAAGCCCCTTTAATAGCTTAAAACAGCACAAATTTATTACCTTATAATTGTGTAAATCTGAAGTTCAACAACGGCCTTACTGAACTAAAATCAAGGTGTCAGCAGGATGCATTCTTTTCTATAATCTCTGAAGGATGATACATTTCCTTGCCTTTTGCAGCTTCTAGGAGCCACCCATGCATCTTGTCTTTAGTTTTGTCCCTTTCCTCTGTCTTCAAAGTTAGCAACATAGCATCTCTCTGATCCTGCTTCCATCAGCACATCTCTTTCTCTGACCACCGTCAGGAAAGGTTCTTCACTTTTAAGACCCATATGACTAGACTGAACCCACCTGGACATTTGAGTATAATCTTCCCATCTCAAGACTGTTAATTTAATCATATCTGCAGAGTCCCTTTTTCCATGTAAGGAGACAAACAAACATTTTTAGGGGGACTATTATTCTTCCTGCCACAACCCTATTCATAGTCTAATGTCTGTTAACTTGTCTTTAGGCTTTTTTTAAGAACAAATATGTTTTTTATTTGTATTCTCAGTGTCTAGTAACAAGTAGATATACAATAGGTGTATTGAATATTGGGGAAATACATGAAATGGTAGATTTACTTTTTCATGTCTATTCAAACAAGAAGTTACATCTGTAAAGGCATGAGTTATGAGTTTTGAGTAAGCATGACATATTTCATAAATGACAAGAAGCTTGGTGAAGTGAGGGTTTAGGTTGTATATTAAAGAGCCTTGAGAGTTGGTGATGGACAGGGAGGCCTGGCGTGCTGTGATTCATGGGGTCGCAAAGAGTCAGACACGACTGAGCGACTGAACTGAACTGAACTGAGGGATGGGATGGGAAGGGTGGTGGGAGGGGGGTTCAGGATGGGGAATACATGTACACCCATGGTGGATTCATGTCAATGTATGGCAAAATCAATACAATATTGTAAAGTAATTAGCCTCCAAAAAATTAATTAATTAATTTAAAAAAAAGAGCCTTGGGATATAAGTCATAGTATAGAGATCATGAAAAATCTACATATGTTGCTTAGGAGTTTGTTCTTATATCCAAAATATATCTATTGAAGAGTTACAATCAGGGAAGTGAGAGGAGTGAAGTTTTTTTTTTTTTTAATTATTTTGATGATAGCACAAAATGTTATTTGAGAAACAGAGACTATAGTTAGAAAGTTTATGGGTCATGACTGTAAGCTTAGGGGGAACTTAAAAGACAGAGACTATTTAGGATGTAAATTTTCTATTCGAGGAGCTATACTTTGTTTTCATTGCCAACACTCTAAAACCTTCCAGGTTTTTCTAGAATATTTAAAATCACTTCCAGAATTCTATTCTGCTCATTAGTTAGAATTTAATTATATATACCTCCATAGGATGCATGTCTGATGATTACTATACAAATGCTGAGATTTTCCAAACAAGTTCAATCAATCAATTTTTATGAGGCTGTTTTCTTTTACTTTTGAAAGCCAAGTCAATGGGCCTTCCCCATCTAAAGTCAAAGAAATATAATAGAAAGAGACAGTAGGAATGAGACAGGAGGAATTTCCCTGCTGTTGCTGCCTTTGAAGATGAAGGAGGCCACAAGCCAAGGAAGATGGGTGGACTTTAGAAGCTGAGAATGACCTTCAGATGACAGTCAGCAAGGAAACAAGGACCTAGAGTCACCAAAATGGAATGAATACAACTTTGATTTTTGCCATGTGAGGGCTGAAGCAGAGAAACCATCTAATCTATAGCATTATAATAAATGGATGCTATTTTAAGTCATTTATTTATGGTGATCTATTATGGCAGAAATAGGAAACTAATACAAATGCTGGGTGTTAATAAGATAATTAAATAGCAAACATTTTCTATTTAACTCTACTTACCATTAACAAAAGAAGATCCCTTTCTTTTTAAACTGCCTGTTTCAAATGCCTCACTAAACCCTGCCAGACTCTTCAATAACAGATTTGTAAGAATCTGCCCTACTGTCACCAAATTAAATTTTAATGAACTTCACTTATATTCAGACTAAGATCCCGTGGCCTCACATTTACTCTCCATATCCTAAGCTAGACATCGCATTCAGCAAGAAAAGTTAACCTAGCACTTAAAAATACTGGATTTGTTCCTACGTTTTCCAATAGAGCTGCTTCCATGGTTGTGCTCTACCTATTTCTGCTTCTTGTAACACAGATAAACAAGTCCAAGTACAGTGGAGAGGTTGGGGGCCTTCAACCTCCTGCAAACTGACTTTATCAACTGTTCCTAGGCAATGGCCATCCCATGCTTAGTTGCACTATGGATATTCTCTCCATGTGCCAAGGCCTCACCTACAAGAAGGCAGGTGCTGTCACTGACCAGAGAATTAAAGGAAATTATTTGCTCTGCATCCTCCCAGTTCTTGCAGACTTTTTGGTTTTCACTCATTCCTGCAAGAACTGGGAAGATACAGGGCAATTAATCTTAAGACTACTGGTATGGTCAGGGAGATCAGGAATAATACAGACTGTAGAGTTCATAAGTCTTCACCTTGCTTACAATTGTAGTTTTCTGCTGCCTTGGTGGAAGGTCCCCCTTCCCAGCCTATTATCTTGCTCCCAGTCTCAGGGTTTTTTACAGTGTGATGATAATCTGAGTGTTCGTCTCTCCACTAAGGGAGCAATGAGGGGGAAAATCAAAACCAGCCACTCCCTAATCAAAAGAAATTTAAGTCACATATGTCGAAAGCTAAAACCTCAACCAATGATTTGCTCCCTCAGACTGAACACATGCTGTAATTCTCTTTTGTTTCATATGTGTATCTGAATATCCTTATAAATGTATACATTACCATGTTTACTTCGACTCCTCTTGGTTTCCAATGTATATCTAATCTCCTTTCAAATCTATATTTTACCTCTGTTTACTATTATTCTCTTGTAAACATGAATTGTTTTGCAAATGTATACTGTAAGTTTGTTTACATTTGAGTACAAAGGACTCCTCTCCCTGTGGGTATCAAAGTAATTTCTGGGTCAAAGCAGGTTGAAAGGGGGTTGAAACAATTTGGAGCTATGCTCCTGATTTGTAAAGAATTGAAGTGAATCCTCTCCAATTTGCAGAGGCTCACGTCAGTTGTTTCCTGTACATACACTGAAGAAATAATACAAATTATGTTTCACAACTCTCATTAATAAATGTGTCGTTTGTACATTTTACTATATCTGTTATTCTTTAGCTTTTTTTCTTCAACTCTTTTTTCAACATTAGTTTTTAATTTTCTTACAAAGGCTACAAAAGACCTAGAATTTGACAAAAAGAAGAGACAATTGTTCTGAAAGATCAAGGCATCCCAGTTTCAGAAATTGCTCCATGGTAGAGGATATGACTGAGCGACTGAACTGAACTGAGAGGGTTTCAAATTAAAGCAAGCTTGGGAAATGTTGTATATTTTCTCCCATGCTACCCATCTCAGAGTTCAGATTAGTATCTTGAAAGAGCTAACCAAGGTGGCCCTCAGGCTTCCCTGGTGACTCAAGTGCTAAAGAATCCACCTGTCAATGCAAGAGATCCAGGTTTGATCCCTGGGTCAGGAAGATCTCCCAGAAAAGGAAATGGCTACACTCCAGTATTCTTGTCTAGAGAATTCCAGAGGAATCTGGCAGGCTACAGTCAACGGGGTTGCAAAGAGTTGGACACAACTGACAGACTGGTGGTAATGGCAACCTCCTTCAAAAGGAGATCCTGTCAACTAGCAAAACTCAGGCAGCTCCCCAGACTCTTGTATTCAATACCACTGAACCTGCAGCAGGCCACTGTCAACCCACGCCTCCACTGGAGACTCTTGGACACTCACAGGCAAGTCTGGCTCAGTTTCTTGTTGGGTCACTGCTCCTTCCTCCTGGGTCCTGATATACACAAGGTTTTGTTTGTGCCCTCAAAGAGTCTGTTTCCCCAATCCTGTGGAAATTCTGTAATCAAATCCCACTGGCTTTCAAAGTCAAATTTCCTGGGGGTTCTCAGTCTCTTTGCCAGATCCCCAGGTTGGGAAATCTTTCCTGGGCCCTAGAGAAAGTTCTGACAAAATGTGGTCCACTGGAGAAAGGAATGGCAAACTACTTCAGTATTCTTGCCTTGAGAACCCCATTAAGAGTATGAAGAGGCAAAAAGATTTGACACTGAAAGATAAACTCCCCAGGTCTGTAGGTGCCCAATATGCTACTGGAGAAGAGTGGAGAAATAACTCTAGAAAGAATGAACAGACAGAATCAAAGCAAAAACAATGCCCAGTCATGGATGTGACTGGAGATAGAAATCCCATGCTGTAAAGAACAATATTTGCATTGGAACCTGGAATGTGAAATCCACTAATCAAGGCAAATTGGAAGTGGTCAAACAGTGGATAACAAGAGTGAACATCAACATTTTATGAATCAGTGAACTAAAATGGACTTGAATGGGTGAATTTAATTAAGATGACCATTATATCTACTACTGTGGGCAAGAATCTATTAGAAGAAATGGAATAGCCCTCATAGTCAACAAAAGAGTACGAAATACAGAGCTCAGGTGCAATCTCAAAAATTACAGAAGGATCTCTGTTCGTTTCAAGGCAAAGCATTCAATATCACAGTAATCCAAATCTATGCCCCAACCACTAATGCCAAAGAATATGAAGTTGAATGGTTTTTTGATGACCAACAAGACTTTCTAAAACTAACATCAAAAAAAAAAAAAAAAATGTCCTTTTCATCATAGGGGACTGGTATGCTAAAGTCAAGAGATACATGGAGTAACAGGCAAGTTTGACCTTGGAGTACAAAATGAAGCGGGGAAAAGGCTAACAGAGTTTTGCCAAGAGAATGCACTTGTGATAGCAAACACCCCCTTCCAACAACACAAGAGACGACTCTACACATGGACATCAGCAGATGGTCAATACTGAAATCAGATTGATTATATTGTTTGCAGAAAAGATGGAGAAGCTCTAAACAGTTAGCAAACAAGACAAGAAGCTGACTGTGGCTCAGATCATGAACTCCTTATTGCCAAATTCAGACTTAAATTGAAGAAAGTAGGGAGAACCACTAACCATTCAGGTATGACCTAAATCAAATCCCTTAGGATTCTATAGTGGAAGTGACAAATAGATTCAAGGGATTAGATCTGATAGAGTCCCTGAAGAACTATGGATGGAGGTTCATAACATTGTACAGGAGTGGTAATCAAGACCAACCACAAGAAAAAGAAACGCAAAAAAGCAAAATGCTTGTTTGAGGTGGCCTTATAAATAGCTGAGAAAAAAAGGAAGTGAAAGGCAAAGGAGAAAAGGTAAGATATATCCATTTGAAAGCAAAGTTGCAAAAAATAACAAGGAGAGATAAGAACATTTTCCTAAGTGAGCAATATAAAGAAATAGAGCAAAACAATAGAATGGGAAAGACTAGAGATCTCTTCAAGAAAATTAGAGATATCAAGGGAACATTTCATACAAAGATGGGCACAATAAAGGACAGAAACAGTATGGACCTACCAGAAGCAAAAGATATGAAGAGGTGGCAAGAATACACAGAACTATACAGAAATGATCTTAATGACCCAGATAACCACGATGGTGTGATAACTCATCTAGAGCCAGACATCCTGGAGTACGAAGTCAAGTGGGCCTTGGGAAGCATCACTCTGAAAAAGGCTAGTGGAAGTGATGGAATTCTAGCTGAGCTATTTTAAATCCTAAAAGAAGATGCTGTGAAAGTGCTCCACCAATGTGCCAGCAAATTTGGAAACCTCAGCTGTGACCACAGGACAGGAAAGGGTCAGTTTTCATCTCAATGCCAAAGAAAGGCAACGCCAAAGATTGTTCAAACTACAGTACAATTGCAGTCATCTCACACACTAGCAAAGTAATGCTCAAAATCATTCAAGCTAAGCTTCAACAGTATGTGAACCAAGAACTTTCAGATGTTCAAGCTGGATTTAGAAAAGGCAGAGGAACCAGAGATCAAATTGTCAACATCCATTAGATCATTGAAAAGGCCAAAAAAATTCCAGAATAACATCTACTTCTGCTTCATTGACTCTGATAAAGCCTTTTACTGTGTGGATCACAACAAAATATGGAAAAGTCTTAAAGATACAGGAATACCAGACAACCTTACCTCCCTCTTGAGAAATCTGTATGCAGGTCAAGAAGCAACAGTTAGGAGCAGATATGGAACAATGGACTGGTTCCAAATTGGGAAAGGAGTAAATCAAGGCTGCATATTGTCACCCTGCTTATTTAAATTACACACAGATTACATCGTGCAAAATGCCAAACTGGACAAAGCACAAGCTGCAATCAAAATCCCAGAAGAAATATTAACAACCTCAGATGTGCAGATGACACCACCTTTATGGCAGAAAGCAAAGAAGAACTAAAAGCCTCTTGATGAAACTGAAAGAGGAGAATGAAAAAGCTGGCTTAAAACTCAACATTCAAAACACGAAGATTATGGCATCTGGTCCCATCACTTCATGGCAAAGAGATGGGGAAACAATGGAAACAGTGAGAGTTTTATTTTCTCGGGCTCCAAAATCACTGCAGATCATGACTGCAGCCATGAAATTAAAAGATGCTTGGTCCTTGGAAGAAAATCTATGACAAACTTAGGGGACTAAAAAGCAGAGACATTACTTTGCAGACAAAATCCTTCTAGTCAAAGCTATGTTTCTTCCCGTTGTCACATATGGATGTGAGAGTTGAACCATAAAGAAAGCTATGTGCCAAAGAATTGGTGCTTTTGAACTGTGGCATTGGAGATGACTCTTGAGAGTCCCTTGGACTGTAAGGAGATTAAGTCAGCCAATCCTGAACAATATCAGTTCTGAATATTCATTTGAAGAACTGATGCTGAAGTTGATGCTCCAATACTTTGGCCACCTGATGCGAAGAACTGACTCGTTAGAAAAGACCGTGATACTGGGAAAGATTGAATGCACAAGGAGAAGGGGACGACAGAGGGTAAGATGGTTGGATGGCATCACTGACTCAAAGGACATGAGTTTAAGCAAGCTCCAGGAGTTGGTGATGGACAGGGAAGCCTGGCGTGCTGCAGTTCACTGGGTCACAAAGAGTCAGACACGACTGAGGGACTGATCTGAACTGAACTGAGAGACTAACATTTTCACTTTTTTTTTTTTTCCCAAAGATGATCCTCATTAAAGAAGCCTGGTTCTCTGCCAAACCCAGTACCAAATGAAGGAGACTTTTCTTCAAAGGTCAGGATTATAATAAAGGAAAGAGACAAATAAGGCTTGTGCTTCAGACACAAAACTGAAGGCAGATCAAAATACTCAGTAATCAGTATGAATAATATTTTGATACAACATGATTTAGAATAAAAATTAATGCAAAAATAGATGATAAATAAATTATTGAATTTGGAATAAAGACATCATGGATATTTTCTTACCCTAGTCGTACAGGAGGGGATGACTTATAGGAAATACAGAATCTTTGATTCTCTATTGATCACTTACATGACACAGGTACTCTTCTAGGTACAAAGAAATCAGCAGAGAACAAAACACTGCAGTACTCTTCTCGTAAAGTCCTCTGAATGTCTTTTACGTTATGGCAGGGGAAACAGAAAATAATCCAGTAAGTAAAATATTCTGGATATTAGTGACAAGCTTTAAGGAAAGAAAACGAAGCAGGAAACTAGCATAAGAAGAATTATGTAAATTTTGAAAAGTTAGTCCAGAGACTTCTGTGAGAGTTGGCTTTGGAGTAAAGACTCAATAAAGCAGAGAGAGCAGTCATGCAAAGCAAAAGCTTTTCAGGCCAAAGAAATAGCAGCAAGCAAGGCCTAAGGCAGGGCCATGCAGGCCCTGTTCTATGAACAGCAAGAAGGCCTACATGGCTAGAGCTGGCAAGAAGCCGATGGGGAAGAGTAGGAACTGAGATGAGACTCTACAGGGTGAGAGGACAGATCACTCACGGCCTTAGAGATGTGGACATAGGATGTATCTTTTACTCTGAGTGAGATGAGAAGTCCTTAGAGGACCTGATCAATGAAAGTGCATGAGCTGACCTACTTTCTAAGATGTACCTTGCAAATAAAGTGTTAGTTTCTCAGTTGTGTCCTATTCTTTGCAACCCATGAACTGTAACCCGCAAGGCTCTTCTGTCCATGAGATTTTCCAGGCAAGAATACTGGAGTGGATTGCCATTTCCTTCTCCAGGGGATCTCTCCAATCCAAGGATCGAACCTATATTTCCTATGTCTCCTGCATTGCAGGCAGATTCTTAATCCACTGAGCCAGCGGAAAAGATCCCACTATGCAAATAAAAGGAGTGAGCACCTATTATGTTTTTATCTGTCTCTAGATGTTTTATTCCTCTGTTGAAAAGGAAAGGAAAATGAATTGAGTCTTTTGTTGGCTTAGCTTCACAGAGTTTGTTGCTGTTGTTTAGTTGCTAAAAGGTGTCCAACCCTTTGCAGTCCCATTAACTGCAGCCTGCCAGGGTATGCTGTGACTCTATGGATCACAACAAACTCTGGAATATTCTTAAAGAGATGGGAATACCAGACCACCTTACCTGCCTCCTGAGAGACCTGTATGCAGGACAGGAAGCAACAGTTTGAACTGAACATGGAAAATGGACTAGTCCAAATTGGGAAAGGAGTACATCAAGGCTGTATATTTTCACCCTGCTTATTTAACTTATATGCAGAATACATCATACAAAATGCTAGGCTGGATGACTTACAAGTTGGAATCAAGATGGCTGGGAGAAAAATCAAAAACCTTGGGTATGCAGATAATACAACTCTAATTTCAGAAAGTGAAGAGGAATTGAAGAGCCTTTTGGTGAAGGTGAAAAAGCAGAGTAAAAAAGCTGGCTTAAAGCTCAGCATTTAAAAAACAAAGATCATGGCATTTGGTCCTATCACTTCATAGCAAATAGATGGGGAAAAAGTAGAAACAGTGTCAGATTTCCTATTCTTGGGCTCCAAAATCAATGCAGATGGTGGCCTCAGCCACAAAATTAAAAGACACTTATTCCTTGGGAAAAAAGCTATGACAAACCTACAAAGTGTATTAAAAAGCAGAGACATCCCTTTGCCAACAAAGGTCATATAGTCAAAGTTTTTCCAGTAGTCATGAATGTGAGAGTTGGACCATAAAGAAGGCTGAGCACTGAAGAATTGATGTTTTTAAACTGTGGTGTTGGAGAAGACTCTTGAGAGTCCCAAGGTTTGCAAGGTGATCAAACCAGTCAATCCTAAAGGAAATTAACCCTGAATATTCATTGGAAGGACTGATGCTGAAGCTGAAGCTCCAATACTTTGGCTACTTGATGCAAAGAGTTGACTTATTGGAAGGAAAAGACCCTGATACTGGGAAAGATTGAGGCCAGGAGGATAAGGGGGTGACAGAGAATGAGATGGTTGGATGGCATCACTGATTCAATGGGCATGAATTTGAGCAAACTCAGGGAGATAGTGAAGAACAGGGAAGCCTGGCATGCTGCAGTTCAGGGGGTCTCAAAGAATCAGACGTGATTTAGCAACTAAACAACAGTGACACCTGGGAAACCCATAACGTAAAATAGGGATAAGATTTCACAAACATGCCTCCATGTCAACAAGACTTGACTCAATAAACTTTACCTGTTAATATGTAGATAGACGTGGTTGATGTAGGTATAGATTTAGTTGTATTTGTGAATGTGGATGTGAATATAGATATATTTAATAGCAATGTATTTGTAATTGCAAAATAATATAGAAGTCTTTCAAAAAGATTTTCTTTCATTTGCTTATTGAATATTTGGAAGGATATCAATATCTTGCTCAATCAAACATGAGAATATATTTGATGAGCAGAACTTTAATGGGAATACATCCTTTTGCTTTTGTATGCATGTGTTTCTATTATTAAGAGCTGGCACAGCATCTTATAATATCCTCTGCTTCAAATATAAACTGCTTTATCCATTACTTTAATTTCTTTTACATTTCTTATTTAACTTGCTTTTGAAATTTGTGAAGCAAAAGCATTTTGCACGTTGGAAGAATGTCTTGTTTACGAATATTGCTACTTCAAATATTCATTAAGATTGGTAGCAGACAGCTGCTTGTAAGGCATAAATAGGGAGTCAGACCTCTCGATGCCAAGTTCTACACTCTGCTATGAGAAGACAAAGGCAATTTTTACTGAATTTAACAAAAGCTTTCCCCTAAACCTGCTAAGTCACTTCATTCGTGTCCGACTCTGTGCGACCCCAGAGATGGCAGCCCACCAGGCTCCCCCATCCCTGGGATCTCCAGGCAAGAACACTGGAGTGGGTTGCCATTTCCTTCTCCAATGCATGGAAGTGAAAAGTGAAAGTGAAGTCGCTCAGTCATGTCTAACTCCTAGCGACCCCATGGACTGCAGCCTACCAGGCTCCTCCATCCATGGGATTTTCCAGGCAAGAGTACTGGAGTGGGGTGCCGTTGCCTCCTCCATCCCCTAAACCTAGCTTCTGTCAAAAGACATCTAAGGGCAGAATCTCACATTAATTTCTATTTCATTTGCTTGGAAGAATGTAAAACAGTAAAAGAAAATAAGTGCCATTTACCAACCTGGCATTGAGCCAGCAAGCTTTAGCTTAGCCACGCTGGTTGCTGATGGTTGGTATCCAACCTAGCTATTCAGTGCCTTATCTGGCTGAATGTTCTTCTGCCTTCCAGAGAAATAAATGTTTTGATTGGCTTTTATTTTATTTGTTTTGAAATGCTACCTCAGAATTTCAGGAAAGATATAGGGAAATTTCCAGAAAAGACACAGACACTACAAAACTTGACCTGTCTTTAATAAATATTTCCCTCTTCCCTCTTCTAAAATGAGGGCAATAAAATTGGCAAGACTGTAGCAAAGAAGATTGTTGAGAGTCCCTCAGACATCAAGGAGATCAAACCAGTCAATCCTAAAGGAAATCAACCCTAAATACTCATTGGAAGGACTGATGCTGAAGCTGAAACTCTAATACTTTGGCCACCTGATGCGAAGAGCCAACTCATTGGAAAAGACTCTAATGCTGGGAAAGATTGAAGGCAGGAGAAGGGGATGACAGAGGAAGAGATGATTGGATGGCATCACTGACTCAATGGACTTGAATTTTGAGCGAACTCCAGGATGATAGTGAAGGACAGGGAAATCTGACATGCTGCTGTCCATGGGGATGTAAAGAGCTAGACACAACTTAGTGACTGAACAACAACAAAGCTGGTATAGGTCATAGAAAGGTTATTAGTATTGTTAATAAAATTATAGCAACAGTTACTATGACTTAGGAATAGGTTAATACAACTTGAGTGATATATAGGGCAGTCAATTGTCTCCTGCGATTGATCACATCCAAGCCTTAAGAAAGTTAAGGAATCAAGACCATGACGAAATTTTTCACAAGAACCCATAGAAAACATTTTCTGTAGTTCGTTAAATATATTTCTTCCACTATTCATACAGCATAGTTTAAGAATGAGATTATTCTGAAGTCTATCTCTTTTATTCCTTCAATTCATTACATATCTCAACTTAAACATCCCATCTTATGACAGATCTTTAACCCTCTCTGGGTCTTACCTCTATTCACATAACCATTATTCATTTTACTATTTACAAATAGATAATGCCATTGAGTACTTTCTAACCATATGATTGTTTAGGCTTTATCTATATGAAACAACACTAATAAAATGAAGTTATAATTTCAACCAATCCACTTAATGTTAAATATGGTGGTCTGGCATAAATCTTAGATTTTAGCAACTTCTGAATCATAAAATATGTCTTTCTATTGATTTCCATCTTAAATTATTCTGATTACATCCAGACAGATTTTTTTTTTAAATCTCTGAAAGTGATGTCCTTGTAAGTAAGACATGACGATAGTCATATCTGCCCAAAAGAGCTTCTCCTCTGTGATATCTTTCCACAGAAAGAGAGAACATTTCCTATAAAAAGATCCAATGCACAATGAATGAATTCAGATATTGTTTCTGAGTATCTGGTTCAGATACTAACCGAACCAGATCAAATTGCCAACATCTGCTGGATCATTGACAAAGCAAAAGAATTCCAGAAGAGCATCTACTTCTGCTTTATTGACTATGCCAAAGCCTTTGACTAAATGAATCACAACAAACTGTGGAAAATAAAGAGATGGGTATACCAGACCACCTTACCTGCCTCCTGAGAAATCTATATACAGGTCAAGAAGCAACACTTAGAACTGGACATGGAACAACAGAATGGTTCCAAATCAGGAAAGGATTACATCAAGCCCGTATATTGTCATCCTGCTTATTCAACTTATATGCAGAATACATCACGCAAAATGCCATTGTCGGGAGAAATATCAATAATCTCAGATACCCAGATGACACCACCCTTAAGGCAGAAAGTGAAGAGGAGCTAAAAAGCCTCTTGATGAAGGTGAAAGGGGAGAGTGAAAAAGTTGGCTTAAAACTCAACATTCAGAAAACTAAGATCATGGCATCTGGTCCCGTCACTTCATGGCAAATAGATTGGGAAACAATGAGACTTTTTTCCTTGGGCTCCAAAATCACTTCAAATGGTGGCTGCAGCCGTGAAATTAAAAGATGCTTGCTTGTTGGAAGAAAACCTGTGACCATCTAGATAGCATATTAAAAAACAGGCACATTACTTTGCCAACAAAGGCCCATCTAGGCAAAGCTATGATTTTTCCAGTAGTCTTGCATGGATGTGAGAGTTGAAATATAAAGAAAGCTAGTGCCAAAGAATTGATGCTTTTGAACTGTGGTGTTGGAGAAGACTCTTGAGAGTCCCTTGGACTAGAAGGAGATTCAATCAGTCCATCCTAAAGGAAATTAGTCCTGAATATTCATTGAAAGGACTGACACTGAAGCTGAAACTCCATACTTGGGCCACCTGATGCAAAGAACTGACTCATTGGAAAACACCCTGATGTTGGGAAAGATTTAAGGCAGGAGGAGAAGGGGACAACAGAAGATGAGATGGTGGGATGGCATCACTGACTCGATGGACATGAGTTTGAGTACGCTCTGGAAGTTGGTGACGGACAGGGAAGCCTGGCATGTTGCAGTCCATGGGATCGCAAAGAGTTGGACACGACTGAGTGACTAGACTTAACTGTTTCTTTGGGAGGCTTACAAATTTCATGAATGGAAATTTTGCATTGTCACAGTGCGGCCCAAGCTAGCTCCTATGAAAAGCTACAAAACACTCTTCAAAGTTAATCAGTGATCATGTAGAATTTGTTTCTAGTTGTGGTTGCTATTGTCAATAGGAGAAATCAGAGGACTCCTTTTCAGATATTAGACATCAAGATCCAGTGTCTGAGTTTCACAGAAACAGGTAATCTGGCAGTATAGCATGAGAGAGTAAGGGATTCCTGTGGATTGAATTGTGTCCCCCAAAATTCATATGTTGAAGTGATAAGCCCCAATGTGATCATATTTAGATATAAGATTTTAAGGAGGTAATTAAAGTTAAATGGGACTTCCCTAGTAGTTCAGTTGGTTCCCTAGTAGCTCAGTTGGTAAAGAATCTGCTTGCAGTGCAGGAGACCCGGGTTTGATCCCTGGGTGGGGAAGATCCCTTGGAGAAGGAAATGGCAAACCACTCCAGTGTTTTTGCCTGGAAAACCCCATGGACAGAGGAGCATAGTAGGCTACAGTCCATGGGATCACAAGAGTTGGACATGACTTAGAGACTAAACCACTACCACCAAGGTTAAATGAGGGGTCATGTGGAACCTCAATCCAATGGGGCTGGTGTCCGTAAAAAGAGAGAGACACAGGGATACAGACACAAAGAGGAAAGGCCATGTGAGGACACAGTCATCTGCAAGTCAAGGAGAGAAGGCTCAGGAGAAACTAGACCTGCAGACACCTTGATCTTGCACTTCAAGTGCCCAGAAGTGTGATAAAATAAATATCTGTTGTTTAAGCCACCCAGTCTGTTGTATTTTGTTGTGACAACCCTAGCAGATTAATATAGAGATCTCAGTTCTTCTTTTACTTTATGTTTTCTAATTAAACAGATATACCAAGTGGCTCTTCATGATTCAGAGAGCAGAGTATGCTACGAATACAGCCTATTTCAAAATATTGATATTAATATGTAATATAAGCAATATGTTATTCAAACCACCTGCAAAGGTGGTAACACTATTGTCCTTTTAGCTCTTACTGCCCGTAAGACTATTCCTCTGTATACCATCCCAACTACTTTTGTTATTTAAAGTGAATCAAGAAAAGATCCTGCACAGATGGCCTTTTTGTGATTGAGTTGAACCTGATGTTAATTTTCTAATGCTGGAAGGTCAGATTATGTTGAGGAGCTCAGAGGTTAGACTATCGCCACCTTCACTTTCACTTTCAAAGGGTTCTTCTTCCCCTCTTCACTGTTCAGAATCTGAATCCTTCCCTTTTAGACTCACTTCCTCCCATTTCCCACTTCCCTATTTCATCAGTTGCCTTTATACAGAGCGGAGAATGCATGCACTGGAGGATGAATGAAAAAATGCTGAACCATGGTGACTGTAGGGAAGTTGAGGGGGAGAAGGTCCAGAAGAAGCAGTACTTTTGCCACACAAACGTGCTGATGTGCTGCCTGTGGAGAAAGGAAGACTAAGCCTCCTGCCCTGATGTGGTTTTTAGAGCAAGGTGTATAGCACAAAGAAATCCTAACTAACCTGTACTAAGTTGGAGTTTCCATATCAGTTGGACTATGTCACTGGAACGTGAAGAGAAGGAAGAACTAATCCTTCATGATTACATGTGTGTGCTTCAGCAGCTAACAGTATGGCCCTTTGGTAACTTGTAACTGGCAGTGGTAGCCCCTACTTTCTTTGATAACTTATATGGGGCCTTAATGTTCTACAGCAAATTTCCATAGTCTAAGATATCAGTCGGAGAAGGCAATAGCACCCCACTCCAGTACTCTTGCCTGGAAAATCCCATGGATGGAGGAGCCTGGTAGGCTGCAATCCATGGGGCTGCTGAGGGTCGGACACGACTGAGCGACTTCACTTTCACTTTTCACTTTCATGCACTGGAGAAGGAACTGGCAACCCACTCCAGTGTTCTTGCCTGGAGAATCCCAGGGTTGGGGGAGCCTGGTGGGCTGCTCTCTATGGGGTCGCACAGAGTCAGACACGACTGAAGCGACTTAGCAGCAGCAGGAGCAGCAAGATATCAATACTTGCTACTGTGATCTAATCCATCATCAGTCTGTATTCTGGCTGTGCCTCTTAATAACTATACACAGCCGAATTTCTGTCCCCCAAACTTCAAGAAGTCACTTTTCAAAATGACTCTTATTTTGGCCTCAGTCCATAGATAAATGCATAATATAAATTAAGTACCTGGAATTTAATACAACATGATGGGTATAGCTAACACCGTTGTATTAGGAACATTGTTAAGGAAAATTGTTAAGAGAGTAAATCCTGAGTTCTATCACAAGGAGAATTTTCTCCCTTTTTTGTTCTCTACTTTCTTTTCTTTTTTATTGTATTTATATGAGAAGTTGAAAAAAAATTAAAAAAAATATGAGAAGTTGGATGTTAGCTAAACTGTCATGGTAATCATTTCACAATAGGTATAAATCAAGCTGTCATGCTGTATGCCTTCAACTTATACAGTGACATATGTCAATTATTTTTCAATAACACTGGCAGGAAAATGATAAAAAATAAAACTTCTATAGAAAGACAAAAAAAAAAAAAAAAAAGAATCAAATAAAAAAGAAAGAAGCCTTCTTTTATTTATCTTTCCAGGTACCAAATCTCTGATGTGGATAAATATGGAGGTTCTCTAGGTTATTAGAAACAAGGTCAATTGCTGATTAAGGAAACTGGCCAAGAAGGGCAAAATAGAAACTTCATCCTCATCCATTTCAGGCAGAAGATTAAGTGCAGAAATATCTATGTCATCAGCCAGGGAGAGCTTGACACCAGTTTTAATTGGAAGTAAACAGAGAGCTGTAGAGGAAGGGCAGGCTGACTTGTCAAATGGGAAGCTTTGATCAGATTTCATTAGGTCATCTCACCAAGAAACAGGCTAAAATTTACAACTGGACAGAGTTTCTGTCCTGAGAATGGGCCAAAATGTACATTCTGTATAACAGAAATGTTTCAGTATTTAAGTCTCTCTAGCTTTAAAATGAAGAAAATGATCTTTCTCCTTTAAAATTCTTACAGGGACATTTTAAAAGGATACTTCCTGTGAAATGTGTTAAGTTCCTTTGAAGAAAAAGAGAAGGAAATAGAAGACATTATTAACATTAAAAGACTATTTATTGTTGATCTGCTTTATCACATAATTTCTAAAATTCTCCTCTACCTCCATGACTTCAGGCAGAGAATTTTACCTATTTTCAACTTAATCTTTAAGTTTGCAAAGTAAAAGAAAGCTATACATTTTGATTTAATCAATGATTCATTCACATTTTAGTTCAAATTAAAAAAAACACTGATGCATTTATTAACAAAGTAATTGATATCACAATAGCTGGCATACATAGAGTAGATTACCCCAACATTTGAGCAAGTACTAAAAAAAGAGAATTTGATTTTATGTCTCCTAATACCTGGCGTGCTGTGATTCATGGGGTCGCAAAGAGTCGGACACGACTGAGTGACTGAACTGAACTGAATAATAATCTAAGTAAATGCAAATCCTTTATTAGTTTTCAAGGACACATTTTTTTTTTTTTTTTTAAGTATTAAGTCTTTCAGACCATTTGAATGTGAACAAACCTGATGGAATGCTTTCAGTCTCAAAAGAATGAGACTTTTCTTAGTGCCTAATTAGTTTTCTTTTTTAAGTCAGGGGGATCTGCTCAGAGTCAGGCCAGCTCTTCAAAGCAGGCCTAGCACATTCACATTATACAAGGTCATAGTCAGTAGACAGAGTTTCCAACCACGTGGGGTCATATTTCTTTTAGAGGTACAGGAAATGGAGAGAAGTCAGAAAGTACAGATTATCCCACAGGCCAACAAACAATGATGCCAATTACTCTCCAGGGGAGCCCAGCACAATTGAAAGAGTCCGCCATATAATTATTAGTGACACAAGCATTTGCTTTGGTCATGTTGACTTTACCTAACTGAAATAGTCACTAAGCTAGCTGGGCAATGACCTCCCCTTATTTGTATTTTTATCAGAATAGATTCATGTTGGGTCTTTAATCTGTTTACACAATCAATTCACAAATAGTTTATACTTTTTTCAAAAATGTACATAAATACTTTTTCCTTTAGATAAAATAAAGGCATAGATATCTGAATTTTATTTCAACCAATAATTTAAGATATATTGTTACAACAGTCAGCAATCAGTAAAATTAGTATATTTGCTTTCTCTTCCTTTATAATATGGCTTCCCTGGTAGCTCAGATGGTAAAGAATCTGCCTGCACTGCAGAAGACCTGGGTTCGATCCCTAGGTAGGGAAGATCCCCTGGTGAAGAGAATGACTACCCACTCCAGTATTCTCTCCTGGAGAATCCCATGGACACAGGAGCCTGGTGGGCTGCAGACCAGAGGGTTGCAAAGAGTCAGACAAAACTGAGAGAATAACACATTCATATATAAGCAACTAATTTTCAATAGTCAAGTACTTTAAAAAATGGTGAAATATTAGAACTAGGTACTCTATAACCTGGTACATCATATTCAACAGATATGTTTCAAAAATCTGGAAAGATTTAAATTTTGAAAAAGCAACTTAATGTTTTAAGAGTATTCAGTCACTCCAAGGTGACTCTTAGATAAAGTGCATACATATTTTACATAAATAAACTTACAAAAATACTCCCAAGTTTCATTTTTGTATCTGGGGTTTCATTTATCAAATTGATATGCAAAACTGAACTATACTTTTGTTTAGTTATTTTTTAAGTTAACCACATTCTTACTTGCAGTTTTATTCAGCAAAAGTTTAATATAACCTCTCCTGAAGTGATATCGCATTAACTTATGAACTTTCCTCACACTCTGCCTCAAAGTGATATCATGATGATTGTATTAGTTTCTTGTTGCTGTGGTAACAAATTACCACAAAAGTAGGAGTTTAAGACAACATTCATCAATTATCTCATGGTTCAGTAGGTCAGAAGTCTGGGTTGGCCTCACTAATTTCTCTGCTCTGGATCCTATGACAACATCAACAAGTTGTCAACTCATTACCTCTTACAAAGAGGCTCCGAGAAGAATTTGCTTTCAGGCTCCTTTAGGTCACTGGGAGAATCCAGTTCCTTGCAATTGTAGGACTGAGGTCCCATTTCTCTGCTGGCTGTCATCTGGGGGCCAGCAAGCCCCCAGTTTTCATCAATTCTTACACCTGGTCCTTCCATCTCAGAACCAGCAACAGTGCATCAAGTCCTTTTCATGCTTGGAATCTCTTTGAATTCCACTTTTGCCCATCTTGTTGAGTTCCTTCCTCTTCTACTTTTAAGGGCTTCTGTGAGACACTGGGCCCACCCAGATAATTAGACATAACCTCTCTATTTTAAAGTCAGTTCATTGGTAATTTTAATCACATCCTCAAAGTCTTTTCCACAGCAGTACATAGATTTTAGTGGACTCACAAGGGGACAGAAATCTTGGAGGGCATGGACTATACAGTCCATGGAATTCTCCAGGCCAGAATACTGGAGTTGGTAGTTGTTCCCTTCTCCAGGATATCTTCCCAACCCAGGGATCAAACTCAGGTCTCCTGCACTGCAGGCGGATTCTTTACCAACTAAGCCACAAGGGAAGCCCAAGAATACTGCAGTGGGTAGCCTATCCCTTATCCAGTGGATTTCCTGACCCAGGAATTCCTGCATTGCAGGCAGATTCTTTACCAAATGAGCTGTCAGGTAAGTCCAGTCTCATCACAAATGGCTCAAATATAGCCATAGTAAGCATCTTTGGGGCTTCCCTGGTGGCTCAGATGGTAAAGAATCTGCCAGGTTTGATCTCTGGATTGGAAAGATCCCCTGGAGAAGGAAATGGCTACCCACTCCAGTATTCTTGCCTGGAGAATTCCATGGATAGAGGAGACTGGTAGACTACAATCCATGGGGTTGCAAAGAGTCAGACACGACTGAGCGACTATACTTTCACTGTTTTTTTTTAGACATCTTTATAAACCAGTAGTCATCATTTCCACAGTGATTAAGAAAATAAACTTTGACTCTGCCTTTACTCCTATAAGAAATCTTAATTAACTTGTACAACCAAACATTTTGAAAAGCTACAGGATATAGAAAGAAAGCAAACTAAAATTAGAAGTAGAATTAGGAGAGAAAGAAAACATATCAACACACCAGATATTATAAATATTTTGAACTTTAATAATGCTGAGATTTTAAAATAAACTTTTGATTGTGGTTTACATTGTTCTGTGGTCATTTATATCCATTAAAGGGAAACATGTGTTTGTCATTTAAGGATATGTACAGAATGCTGGACCTCACAATAGATTTTTGCATTCAAATTTGCAAGTGCTTTTACTGGAAAGGTTCTTAGGGGGAACATCAAGTTTATTGCTGTCTTGCTTGAATTTAGAATCTTTAACTCTATTTAAGTGAAGCTATCCAAATGGGTCAGTACTAGGTTTACCAGTTGAAACTTAAATCATATTCCTAGATTAAATATGTGCATTGATTGTACATAAATATGCACATTGATCTATTCAGTGATTGTGTATACTAAATTACTTCAGTCCTGTCCAACTCCTTGCGACCCTATGGACTCTAATCTGTCAGTCTGCCAGTTTCCTCTGTCCATAGGCTCCTCCAGCCAAGAATACTGGAGTGGGTCACCATGCCCTTCTCCAGGGGATATTCCTAACCCAGGGATTGAACCCACATTTCTTGTTTCTGCAATGATGGGCAGATTCTATACCACTAGCACCACCTGTGAAGTGCAAACATTGATTGTTAAGACTCGAAAACTCCTACAAAATTCCTGTTGCTTTGACCTAAAGAACCTTCCCCAAGAGAATTGTTCCTAAAGGGATAAAGCAGATAAGTGAGATGGCCTTTACTTTTTAGGCAGAGTAGGGATATTGAGGATAGCGTGGCACTTGTCTTTCAAAAATAAAACTAGTTCTACTTCTGAGAAGCATTTCTGGGAAAATAGCACCTAAAAGATCTAGTCACATGCCTCTCTTTAAATAGTGGGGAAACAGTTCTCTGTGTTATCTAGAAGGAAAGGAAAAGCAGTGAGCACTAGTTATGCCTACATAGATGTGCTATTATTTTTATGGTGATTCTGCAGTTGGTCACTTTTTGAAATTCTCTCATAATTTCTGATTTCAATCATTCAGGATCTTGGATTTTCTGTGTAGATAAATTTATCTAAAATGGTATCAACTTTACATATCTTTCATATTTTTACCTTTTCTTCCTACATTATATTTGTATTGATCTGGCTCCAATAAAGGTGTAAGTTTATCTTATTCCTGCCTTTAATAGAAATGCTTCTAGAATTTAACAGAAAGTATGACTTTAATTGTAGGGCTTCCCTAACGGCTCAAGGGTTAAAGAATCTTCCTGCACTGCAGGAGACATAGGAGATGCAAGTTCAATCCCTGGATTAGGAACATACCCTGGAGGAGGAAATGGAAACCCACTCCAATATTCTTGCCTGGAAAATCCCATGGACAAAGAAGCCTGGTGGGCTACAGTCCAGAGGGTTGCAAAGAGTTGGACACTACTGAGAGACTAAGTACACACATTTTTCTACCTTTTATAATAGCAAACTAGTTCCCTTATTGGAGAAGGAAATGACACCCCGCTCCAGTACTCTTGCCTGGAAAATCCCATGGATGGAGGAGCCTGGTAGGCTACAGTCCATGGGGTCGCTAAGAGTCGGACATGACTAAGCAACTTCACTTTCACTTTTCACTCTCATGCATTGGAGAAGGAAATGGCAACCCACTCCAGGATTCTTGCCTGGATAATCCCAGGGACAGAAGAGCCTGGTAGGCTGCTGTCTATGGGGTCGCACAGGGTCGGACACGACTGAAACGACTTAGCAGCACCAGCAGAAGCAGTTCCCTTATAGCTCTTGTTTGTTAAGAGTGTTACAAGTAACTATTGAATTTTCAATGTCTTGGTCTATTATGATCTGTTTTTCTCTGACCAACTTTGAGCATGATTGATTTTTAAAACTTTTTTTTTAAAACTTTTTATTTTATATTGGAATATAGTCAATTAACAATATTGTGATAGTTTCAGGTACTCAGCAAAGGAACTTAGCCAATCATATACATGTATCTATTCTTCCCCAGATTCCCCTCCCATCCAGGCTACCACAGAACATTGAGCAGAGTTTCCTGTGCTGTACAATAGGTTCTTGTTGGTTATCCATTTTAAATACAGTAGTGAGTACTTGTTGATCCCAAACTCCCTAAACATCCCGTCTCCCATCCTTCCCCCCGACAAAAATAAGTTCATTCTGTCTGTGAGTCTGCTTCTGTTTTGAAATAAGTTGATATGTATCATTTCTTTTTAGATTCTGCATATAAGGGATGTCAATTTTTTAATAATAGTGTATCATCCATGTATCATGCAACAGACTGAATAACAACAATCATCCATGAACTCCTAGGGGATGGTTGATTAGATAATGCTGGATGTATGCATGTGTGTGAGTGAGTCTGTGTATGTGTTAACATACAGTCAGATTTAATTTCATATTTTACTTAGAGTTTATGTTAAATGAAATTGGCTAATAAGTTTATTGTCTGATTTAAATATCAAGGTTATATTATCCTGCTTAGTTAACTTTTGTAGCTATATTTTGACATACAGAAAATAACTTGCATATAATACAGAAATTCTGTTACTGAAATTTTACCAAAGCTTAGATGTAACATTGTTTGCTCTTGGAAAGCCAAAAAACAAACAAACAAACAAAAAAAAACAGAAAGATTTTTGGCTACTGTTTCATTTCTTATCTGTTGTTTTCTTCATTCAGGATTTTTTTTTAAGTATGTTTATCCATTTTGGTAATTTAGATGTTTCAAAATATTAATGACTTCATCTGGCTTTTCACATGTATAAACACAGTTTTGTTCATATTATGTTTTTAATTCCTACATTACCTTGCCCATGCAATCCGTTTTATTCTTAATGTTATTTATTTCTCTTTCTCTTTCTTTTCAATCTTGCCAGATTTTACTTTCTTATTGTCTAAATGGAAAAAAAGTGGCAGGGGAATTTAATTTTCAAACTTGCTTTTTTATTAGTTTGTTTTCAAATGTTTTAAATTCTAATATTTTTCCTTCTTGTTTTCTTTTTTCTATTTAATCATGTTTTTACAGTCCCACCAACTTCTTGGGTTGATCTTACTTATTGACATCATGGGACTTCCCTGGTGGCTCAGACGGTAAAGCATCTGCCTACAATGCGGGAGACCTGAGTTCAATCCCTGGGTTGGGAAGATCTCCTGGAGAAGGAAATGGCACCCCACTCCAGTACTCTTGCCTGGAAAATCCCATGGACAGAGGAGCCTGGTAGACTACAGTCCATGGGGTTGCAAAGAGTTGGACATGACTGAGCGACTTCACTTGTCTTTTAAGAAATAAACTTAAGGTGATAATTCTGAAGTGACGTATAAAAATTCACATAATTATTCTAATGATTTTTCATTTAAACCATACATTATTAAGTCTGTTTGCAGAATTTCAAATACATGGGAAATGGTGTCACGATGTTTTCATTGGTGTACAATTTTAAAATATCAGGCTCAGAAAATGTCATCTATAAAATGTTAATATTTTGAATTTAATTGATATTCCCTGTATTGCCTATTATATGTTGTTTTGTATGTTTTAAGAATGTTGATCAATTTATTAAAATACATATGTCTAGAAAATTGTCAGTTTCATCTAGGTTTGCAAATGTGTAAGCATAAAATGTTTTCATGTCTGTTTTTAAACAATGTCTGCTCCACTTTGGCCCTGAAAATATATATGTATCTATTAGCTCAGAGCTACCAATTATATCACTAAACCATTTATGTCATTAATTATTTCTTATCTGCTGATTCTGTGAGACTGTAATCTCCCGGAATGATTGTGAAGTTCTAATTAATTCTCTGAAATCGTTAAATTTTGTTTGATGTATTTCTAGGTCCTGATGTTAGGTCCACGAAGGTCTGTAATGATTACACCTTCTTGGTGGATTACTTTATTAAAGCACAAAAATTCTCCCACTTTGTCCTTCGTAATGTTTTTCCTATTAAGTTTGATTTTGCCTAATATTAATATTCCTTTTTAGCTTCTCAAAATTAACACCTCAAAGTGTGGTCCTGGAAACCCTGAGAGTCACTGAGACTTTTTCAGAAGTTCTGCAAGAACAAAAGTGTTTTCTTAATAAATACGAAGATGTATTTCATCCTCAGTGTCTCATAGCTAACAGTGGTTACCTGACAAAAAATGTGGCAACAAACTGAATGTAGACACAGGTTTGAAAATTCAGTTGTCCTCTATTAACCAAGGTATTAAATATTGCAAAAAATGAACGTTAATGCAACTCATCACACTGTGTTTTTGGAAAATGTCGTCATTTTTCAAAAACATTATTTCTATCAACAAATAATGGGTTGATTACTATTATTTTTAAAAGTATTAATACACATTAGTTTTACTTTTCCTAGCATTTATTGAATTCACCATATTTTCCTCTACCAATCCACTTCTAAAATTAACTATTGTCACTTATATAAAAGATTATCTTAATATATTTCTTTAAAAAGAATCCATGTTCCTATTTTTTTCCTGAAACAAAAGTGTGGAGAATTTTCATTATTTTACTACTTAATTAACATATTCTAACTACTGTTTCACTTCTGCCAACACCCACGTTCAGCATTCTTATATTTGCTGTGGGAGATAAGATTTTTAGTATATGTTCATTTTGTCATTCTTTTTCAGAAGCCATGATATTTTTTCCAATGACAGTGCTTGTTAAAAATAAATTTTAGTACCTGCTATTTAGATAATAAAAATTTCTCCCCTTATTTAATGGCTTCATAGCTTCTTTTTAAAAATTAGGAACTTAGTCTAACATTTAACCTATGTTAATTCAACACATTTTCTGGTCTGATTCTCCACTATGCTTATTGAAAATATATACTTCAACTGAGCCAGACTGTAGGACATTTTCTAGACATGTTTCATCATTCACCCTCTCTATGCCTGTGTCTATTGTCTACTTCTGCCTTGAATTCCCTCCTCAGTCTTCAAATTTCTGTAATCCACTTGAACCACAGTCTGGTACAAAGTCCCTTCTTCCATAAACACCTCCCTGAGAAGCCCATATGGAAGCAATTCCCAGGCACTGAATTCTTGAGCACTTCGTATCATTCAAAATGCAGGTATCTTATGCTGCATTGCTTTGTCGTTATTTGAGGATTTATCCTATGTCCTCAGTTGCATTGTAAGTTAGTTGAGGGCAGAAATTATTTAACCCACCATTGAATCTACAACATCACTAAACAGAGGATTATTTAGAAAACATCATAGAAATGAATAATTCTCAGGAATATAACAGTCAAAATCAATTGTCATAGAGTGAAGCAATTAACATTTTTGGTTTTCTGATATAAGATCATGATACTGTCTTACGGTAGGAGATATATTCTTAGCACACAGCTGTACCCTTGCTTTGGGTATACGTATTGGGAATCAATCTACCATGGGTTGATAGTGAGAAAAAAGTTGCAACTTGTGGGTCTTCTTCACCCATGCTCTGAATTCACAGCTTCAGCCAAAATCCTAGAAACAACAAAAAGTCAGTTCTTTAGCTACCACTACTGCCTCTTGCCAAGTCATCTTTGGGCACACTGAAAGAGCTAATGAAATCACTATGTTCTGAACTTATTAGCAATGTTGATCCATGGACATGGTTTCTAAAACATTTCAAAACAGTTTCCAGTAACATTTAATGCTCTTTCATCACAAAGCATGTCAGAAAAGGGAAGAAGTGTAGTAGACTATTGAAATACAGTGTGCCTATCTTACACAAGATGACATGTGCCAGTCTTGATTTCATTTATCCTATTCCGTCTCATTTCACAAAAACATTTATTACCATCTAAACTGCAAAATATATTTGTGGGTGTAAAATATAGTTTGCAAATAGTTGCATAATCCCCTTTTCCAAATATGTAAATCATCTGCTCTCTTTAGTTTAGTTCAACAAATAATTATCAAGCACCTGCTATTTTCCTGATTCTATATATATATAAGCATGTGAAGATGAACAAAACACAATCCGTGTTCCAGTAATAAACATCTAAAGAGAAATGTGGTAAGGTCTCAGATAAGAGTTATGATGGTATACACTGGTTTCAGGAAAGCCTTCTATGACAAACTCACCCCTGCCCAAATGCTTGAAGGTGAGTAAAAGCCAGATGTCTGTCAGGAAGGCATTTCAGACAAGAAGATAAAGTACCATTATATGGTGAGCCTTTTAGAAATACTAAAAGGCTGTCGGGAGTACCAGGAATTGGGTCCATTTGGTTAGGTGATGAGTAGAACCTTGCATTGCATGATAATAAGCAGAGAATTAAGTTACAGTTAGCATCTCTCAGACTGTGTTGCAGGGGAAGACTAGAATCTTGCAGAATACAGCAGTTTCTCTTGGAAAAAATACAGTTCTTTGGTCAAAATAATTTATCTTTTAGAGATTCATGTTGAAAATCTTAAAAGCTATGAGAAGTCCTGAAGTCAAGAGTCTGGCTTCATGTTAACCCAACATTCTCGAAACTAATTTGGCTTCTAGAATGTTTTTTTTTTTTTTTTTTTCTTTTTAACAGAACAACTGTTAACATCCCTTGTGACTCCAATGTTTCACGAAACAAAATCTGGGCAGTATTGAACTTAACAATAGAATAGCTACTGGGCTTGTCACTTTGCATATATGTTGATAAACTTGGACTTGGCTTTCTGGAGGGAGGCATCAACAATGTACCAGAAAAATGGCTTGATTGGAGCTGTGACTCAGAAGGTAACCCAACAAGGATATGAAGAAGGACTGGAGGGGAGACAGGCAGGAGGCTGGAACGCCAGTGAGAATTCATTCTTGGAACGGTTCAAAATATAAAACTATAAACATATGTTTTGGAAATGTCTCTAGGTTTAATAAATTCTGTGATAATATACCAGGGAGATTTCTTTGAAAATCTATAACACATGCCAGCAAGAACACTATTTACTTTGTCATTAATTAACATATTTGGATCTCCAAGGGGCACTACGCATGTATACAACAACCAAAAACAAATTGCAACAGGCTTGCCTTGTTGTCAACCTGGAGAAACAATGATCAAGATAAAATAATTAATTTCAGATGGATTCAATTACTATAGTCAGTCACAGTCCAACTATTTATTAAGTACCCACAGGGTGCACAGCATTTCACTAGGTTCTTGTAAAAAATCCATAAAGATATTAATAACAGTGACTTTTTCCATGACAATAATGTGTAATTGGCATTGGATTTTGGGTCAAAACAGGGCTCCCCGAGACTTATCGAGGATGGTGTATGCAGAGGAAGATAGCCTCCAGCGAGCACCCATTAAACAACTGTGTTCAGAGTCCAGACAAAGAAAATAGGCCTTTAAATTCCATCAGTGGAGAGGGTATTGATTTAAACAATTTACAAAGTTTCAAATTATATATGTCTATGATTAGGTGGAAAACTTGGGATAACTCAGAAAGTCTGCCTGCGTGGGTGCTAAGTCACTTCAGTTGTATCTGACTCTTTGTGACCCTGTGCATCCTAGCCCACCAGGCTTCTCTGGCCATGGGAATCTTGGCCACAGGCAATTTTAACACCTCATAACTGGGCTAATAGATAATTCATGTGTTCACTCAGTCAGTTGAAAAACATACATTGAGCACAAATACATGCCTGGCATTGAACAAGGCACTGAGCATACAGAAGTGAAAAAATTGGCTCAAATCATTGTCCTTTTCTAGAAAAAAAATTTAATTGGAGTATAATTGCTTTACAAGGTTATGTTGATTTCAACCATACAGCAATGTAAATCAGTCATAACTACATATATATATATTCCGTCCCTCTTTCCCTCGTGGAGGTTGAATCCTATCAATGAAGAGAGATAAAAAACAAATGAAGTATGAATAGATACTGATATGGATGTAGACAGAGATATAGATACAGACGTACATGTAAGTGTGATAGATGCAATGGTGAGAAGTTAGGCAGAGTAGAGAAATATGAGCTTCCAAAACACTGGAGGAACTTGATAGAAAAATATCTCAGGTAGAAGAAACAGCTAGGGCAAAGGCTCTGAGGCAGAAGCATGTATGACTAGATTAGGATGAAAGAAAGGAGGAGGCATAGAAATGAAGTGGGAAATGGCACGATGTGGATCATTTGGGTCATTCAAATGAGTTTGACCTTTTTGAGTCTAATAATGTTGGAGGGTTTTGAAGAGAGAGGAGGTAATCTCTGACATGACTTTAAGGAATCCCTCCATGCACTGCAGCATACCAGGCTTCCCTGTTCTTCACTGTCTCTTGGAGTTTGTTCAAACTCATATCCATTGAGTCAGTGATGCCATCCAACTATGTCATCCTCTGTCTCCTCCTTCTCCTCCTGTCTTCAATCTTTCCCAACATTATGGTATTTTCCAATGAGTTGGCTCTTTGCATCAGGTGGCCAAAGTATTTGGAGCTTCAGCTTCAGCATCAGTCCTTACAAAGAATATTCAGGGTTAATTTCTTTTAGGATTGACTGGTTTGATCTCCTTGCAGTAGAAGGGACTCTCAAGAGTCTTCTTTGCAGCATTACAAGTGAGGAATAGTGGAGGCTTGGATGTAGGAGGTAATAGTGGAAAAGTGGTCAGATTTAAGATATGTACTGATGGTATTGCTGACAGGATTTTCTAGTAGAGAAGCCAAGAATGACTTAGTCTTTGGCTTGAGCAACTGGACAAATGCAATTGTCATCTAAACAGATGAGGAAGACTGTAGGTGGAAGTAAGTTTGTGGATAAACATTGGGAATTCAGTTTGGGGCATCTTATGTACTAAATGCTTATTCAGCATCCATCAGGAGATATCAAGTAGGCAGCTCATATGAATTTAGAGATCAGGAAAGAGTCCAAGGCTGGAGAAAGAAAATTAGGAATGAACGATATCACATGAGAACATAGATAAAGAATGGATCAAGCACTGAGCCCTGGGAAACACCAGTGTTTAGAATTCAGGGAAACAGTGAGACATCAGTAAAGCAGGTTGAGAAAGAATAGTCAGTTAAGCGAGAAAACCAGGAACATGTGATATTCAGTAAACGAAGCAAAGAAAATGTTTCAAGAAAGACAGATTGTCAATTATGTCAAATGCTACTGGTGGATCAAACAAAATAGGAACTAACTATTGACTATTGCAGTTAGAAACACCAAGATAATTGATAACTTTGGGGAAAAAAGTTTTTAGTGACGAACTATCGGCAAAAGTCTTATTGGAGTGGATGTAATAAAGAAAAGAAAAGAAATCAGAGACAAATCTAGAGAAAGCTCCTTCAAGAGGCTTTATTTTACAAGGAAGAAGAAAAATAGGAAAACAGATTTCAAGGTATGAATCTCAAGACTGAAATTTCTAATTGGGAGAAATTATAAGATATGTTGATGAATACAATACAGAGAGAAAATTTGATCGTGTGAGAGAGGAGAATTTCCACAGCTAAGACTTTATCATAAAAATACCATCTAGTTCTGAAATAAAGAAGTTGGACTTCTAGGAGTAAGTGCAGTTGGTATTGCTGACAAGCAAAAAGGCACCCAGATGTAGGTACCTGGATTTATGTGTGTTGAGGAGAGATCTTTTCTTATTACCTCTATACTATATCTGTGAAATAGAAAGTCAGGTCATCAACTCAGATTGAGGAGACGGGAAGACATGATTAGTGAAGGGAGGATGACATTGGAGATATTGAGTAGACAAAAGAAAGAGGGGTGATTTTCTAAAAGGAGAGGAAAACACAGAATTGTTAGGCAGCTCCTAAGGTCCTACTTGAAATTAATGGTCTTTAGTTAAGGTAAAATATTAGCATGATTTTGTAGTTTTCTTCAGCCAATTTAGCTGAGCTAAAACTTAAAAGGATTAAGGTTTAATTTGGCCAGTGATGAGTTTTTGGAAGATGAGTGTAAGAAAGCTAGACAATGTGCAAGGGTATAGAAAACAGATTCAAAGGAATGATTATAGATTGGCCATGGGATTTAAGGCAGGAAAGAAAGGATGCCAAGATGTGGTGACAGTAATGAAAAAGTGGGAAAGTCAAATACCATGTAGATACCCGTGGATTCAGAAATTCATTAAAGTTTGAGTACCAGAGGAAGTGAAATTGAAAGGTAATAGACGATAACCTATGAGTAGGATGATCAAACCTAAAATTATGGTAAATTAAAATTTTTCATTAATGGTAGGGTTGCAGGTTATAAGACAATGGGACCAAATGCTATTTTCCAGGAAGAGAAAATGTTTGAAAGAGATAAGGTCAAGTTGTTGAAGAGCTAGGATATTAAAAGGATTCTATTCATGGATACTGAAATTGCATAGAGTTTTCCCCAAGAGTTGAGCATGGAAGAAAATTAATACTGTGAAGATTTTTTAGGTGGGGGGAAAACAAGTCAGAGGTAAATGGAATAGGACAACAGGAGTTTTAGGTGAGAATATTTGATGTTAATCATAAGTTTAGAGACTCAGTGAGTTGAACAATTTTTGACAAATTTTAATGTCCATATAGATCACCTATGGCTTTTACTAAAATGAAGCTTTTAATTTAGTTGGCCTGTGGTAAGGGCTAAGATTTTCCAAATAGAGTACAAAAAGTGGAAAAAAAGAGAATTTGGATCAACATTTATTAATAAGTTTAAAGAATATCAATACCCTTCAGGAAAATTCTTAACTCTTTTTTCTTCCTTTTTCCCTTATATCTTTCCCAAGTACACAGGAATCAATTAGACTCTCATTCAAATGTGAACAGAGAGAAAGTATACAAAATATTAACATTTATTCAACTATGAGATAGTTATTAGTGCGATTCTAGTGCTTTTATTCCCATGGACAGAGGAGCCTGGTAGGCTGCAGTCCATGGGGTCGCTGAGGGTTGGACATGACTGAGCGACTTCACTTTCACTTTTCACTTTCATGCATTGGAGAAGGAAATGGCAACTCACTCCAGTGTTCTTGCCTGGAGAATCCCAGGGACGGGGGAGCCTGGTGGGCTGCCGTCTATGGGGTTGCACAGAGTCGGACACGACTGAAGCGACTTAGCAGCAGCAGTGCTTTTATTTAGGGAGTAAAACCAGAAGCGAACTTTTTCCTTCCCAGAAGGAGTTACTAATGTTCTTTGCTTCCATTTTAAAAAGAGTTCCTAGTGAAAATCTGTGTTGCCTTTCATTTGTGTGTTTAAAGAAAATAAACCTCAATGAGATGGGATCATGGGCAGACGTGGTTCATAATGAGTAAGAAGAAATGATCCTGCTACAAAGGAAACTACTTTCTAAAGGATTGGGAACTCAGTATATGACACAGGTATTCCAAAGAAATACATGAATTATTCCATCAGCCAAAGTTTTGAAAGGAAGTCATTCCATGGTGCTTTAAAGGAAGGAAGAAGATTATATTAATCTGTAGCATCCTTCCCCCGTTATCAATATATGCAACACATTTGGACCCCAGCTAATTCCTTTTAGTCACATCCGTCGCTCTCTAGGAGGAGAAGAATCTGAGAAAGGTAGAGTTAAATCTTAATGAAAAATTGCAGGTCTCAGAGATTATGAATAGAATTGATGAGTTTTTCTTTCCTGAAGACAATATGCAGATTAAAGAGCTTTTAACTATTCTTGACGCAATCAAAGGTTATGGTCATCTGCTAAAAACTCAGTTTCAGCCACAGTTTATGTAAGTCGTTCACATTAGTCACTCAGTAATGATGTACTTGGCCCCACTGTTTGTGGTCTGGTTCTCATTTGTTCGGCATTACATTCCAAGACTGCAATGACTCAGAAATGTTCCTTATTTTTTACAGTAAGAAGAAATAGAATGCTTTGCCTGTAACATCTTGAGTTAAATCACTTGTCTGTGGTCTTCCACAATCTACCCAAGCAGGTGTATATAAGTGAAGACTTCCACATATGGAGTCAGAGAACCAATATTCCTAACCAGAAAATTTCTGAAGTTAGCTTCTTACACTCATATGGCATTAACAGAAAATTTAAGTTCTTTGCAATGTTGTACAATATTTCCTTTTATCAGAATATAGCTGCTAACAGAATATCAGCAAGTAAGTGTTTTAGAATAGAAGAAAACTTTCCAGGCTCAAAACTATCAAAAGTATCAAAACCTCTAGCAAGCATGTCTGAGGGAGTATATAAGCTGTATTCAAACCTATTCAAATAGATGTTGCATGCAAAAGATGTGGGAATGGTTCTACACCGACCTGGAAGATAGAAGTAGGAGCCATAGGTTAATAAAAAATATGATTAGATGTATTTTGGACACAATACAATTTAAATAGCTGTTTCCTACAAACTTGACTGTCTTAAATGTTAATAGGGCCTTAGTAGATATTCTTTTTTTTTAAGCAGTCTCTCTCATGACTTATGCTACCTCATGTTCACCTTCCATAAGGTTGGATCACCCAACTTCTTTTCCTCCCATAGAAATTCATAGCATTCCCCTCCCTCAGCTGGTAACAGAAAGTGAATTTCACCAGAAACGGAGGAACATCTTCAGTTTAAACTATTCTCCCCCAGATAAATGTGTTTAAATAGAGAACTTACCACCAACATATTAAACATAATTGAATATAAATCAACCTATTTTCCGGAATTCATCTGTTATACAAAAGAATTGTCATGCAAAAGGCCCTAAGGAAGTAAAATACAGGATAATAAGATTATGATCAGGAAAGGAAGCTTGGAGAGAGAAAAAAAAAGCACGAAGAAGTTCAGCCCATAGAGGAAAGACTTGGTTAATCATTCTAGTACACAGATTAGTTAAATCCCCAGATGTAGAAACCACAGATATGGAGCATGAACTATATACTCTGCCATTTTATCTAAGGGACTTGAGCATCCCCAGACTTTGGTATCATGGAACGAATTCCCTCCACCAACACCGTCGAATACTGAAAGATGACTGTATCATAAGAGTGGCAACAGGCACCTGTGACAACGGACTTTATCTCGTGTGTTTCCCTCCCTCTGTGAAGCATGACCCTACCAAAGATTTTCAACAAATACCTCAGGAAAACTGGAGAGAAAGGGCTCCAAAACCCAATAGGAGTTCAAATAAACAGCCCAGAAGTCAAAGGAAGGGATTCCAGGGCCATTCTTTTACTTCCTTAAAATTCCTTTAGTTCGACAAGAACTATCCTAAATTTGGAAACAGTACTTTGTAAAGTCATATTTTTATCCTCAATGTTAGCTTGAAGTAAGTTCCCTGATTTCATAGGACTAACGCTCTTGCTCAGTGACTCATCTCACTTAGAGTTTAAAAGTTTGCGTCACAAAGGGAAAGTGAAAAGTAGCAGTAATTTATGGAACTAAGGAAGCATTTTTCTCACTCAGAGAAAAATCTGTGAAGCAGTATAACCTCTAGGTATCAAGATGTTGATTATTTTGCAAATTGTAACTAAGAGGTTATTTCTCATATTTATGTGGTGCTGGAATTTCATTTCCTGTTTTATGAAAGAAATCATGAGCCCAAAGGAAGAATACCATTTAGAGGAGATAAAAAAGCCAATAAATATTTCATTTATCCAACACCTCGTTTTCCAGACTTGCGACACTGTCCTTAAATTAGGACCTGAACTCTTAAGGATTTCTGATTTAACTTTTATTAAGCTCATTTTATTTCTCTATAAAGACAATATATTACATGATCCCTAAAATCAAGCCCAGCCCCAAATTTTATGATTGTATCCCCACAAGTTCAATTGATTCCAACCCTATTATCTTCTAGCCATTGAAAAACCAATATTTTGAGTTAATCTCTTTCCCCTCTCTGGTAAATCAGCTATGTCCAGGGTGGTCCATAATCCTCTTCTGAAAGAACTGATATGATATATTCCAGTGTGGGGCCACTTTAAGCCCACTGAGAGTTCTTGAAGATAATTGCTTGTGACTCAGCAATGGCTGTGGCCAATTTCTTAAGTTCTTTAGTGTGGAATCTATCAAGATCTATGGATTTAACTCATCCAATCTGAGTCAGTCATTTTTATCTGTTCCTGCTTTGGTAAGGCTCTCTGCCTCCCATCATATCTTTGCCTGCTCACATGATTAGACAATAGTTGACATTTGTGAGGGAAGAATGAAATAAAAATTGCCTTCCTGTCACTGTCATTTTTTAAGTACTTTCTTGTCATTTGATAAAAGACAGTGCTTTTCCCACCTTCGCCCACTTAATGCTCTTACATAGTTTTGTACATCTTGTGAATTGCATCTTATACCCTGCTTGTATATTATTGGTTTATCAACCATAGCATAACAGAATATTAAAGGTCATTGGACTTTGAATAAGGACATTTAGATTTTTGCCCAATAATTCTGGGGGCGTGTTCAGAACTCCCCATCTTTAATGTTAGTATGGGCTTCCCCGATGGTTCAGTAATGTTAGTATGTCAGTGGTTCAGGACTTGACCTTAAGGTCCCTTCCTCTCTAAATGTCTTCTAACACTCCTCACTGTTGGATTCATCTCTCTCTGTAGCGTTTCTCTGTAGCATCTCTGTTGCTAGTGTTTCCTTCACAGTAAACAAACCTGTCTGCCAGGCATTTGCACTTGGTGCCCCTGTAGAAACTCTGGCTCTTCCCATGCCCTCCATTCCCACATTCCCAGGGCCCCATTCTGCCTGCCATGACCTCCATCATGTCCTGCTTTGGGATGCTGCTGCTACGACTATAGTCTAGCTCTCCTTGCAGACTGCCTACATCTTTATGGCTTCCCTGGTCTGTTCCTCACTCGTCTCAAGGACATTACTGAAGTTGTTTGATTAGAAAAGATGCCAGAGAGTGCCATGTTTTTGATGAGTAAGAGAACTGTATGTTGTGAGTTTCTGACAAATTTGTCTCATAGGTGTCTTGGCAAGACAGGTGAAAGTATTTTCTTTGTGATGTAGGTATAGGGTTGAATTTTATTATAACATCAACAGCTATGGAGAAGGAAATGGTAACCTATTCCAATACTGTTGCCTGGATAATCCCATGGATAGAGGAAGCTGGCGGGCTACAATCCATGGAATCGCAGAAGTTGAACACGACAGAGTGACTGAGCAAGCAGCAGAACAGAAAAAGCCTTTACTTAAAGGAAAACCATGTTGGGAAAGCTCTATTACTAGGAGAGTAGCCCTGCATACTTTTGTTGTCGTTATTGTTTAGTCACTCAGTTGTGTCCAACTCTTTTGTGACCCCATGGATTGGGATTATCCAGGCAAGAATACTGGAATGGGTTGCCATTTCCTTTTTCCCAACCCAGGCATTGAACCTGAGTCTCTTTCATTGCAGGGAGATTCTTTATCCTCTGAGCCACCAGGAAAGCCCTTTGTATACTTTGGACACATACTTTTCTAGCAACTTCTCAACACTAGGGACTGAGTTCGGCATTGGGTGTATCAAGGGAAATAAGCATATATCCAAGCCTCAAGGGCATCACTATCTAGTGAGGAAGGCAGATGAACTGATAATTATAATGCAAAGTGCTGTATTCAGCAGAATGTAAAAGGTGTACATATAAAGCAGTAGACAATGGTGCTTGAACTGTCTTCCAAGCTGAGTATGTGTTGAAGATAATTGCTCCAGGGAAAAGGAGGAACATTTGGGAGAGTAGGATAATATTGATTGGCTTGAATCCTTTGGCTAGGAGACTAGTGGAGATAAGACGATAGGCCAAAGAGAATTGCTGGAGGCTTTCTAGCCAGATTTGCCTTGTAGCTCAGTTGGTAGAGAATCTGCCTGCAGTGTAGGAGACCCAGGTTCAATCCCTGGGTTGAGAAGATTCCCTGGAGAAGGAAATGGCAACCCACCCCAGTATCCTTGTCTGGAAAATCTCATGGTCAGAGAAGCCTGGTGGACTGCAGTCCATGGGATTGCAAAGAGTCTTCCACAACTGAGTGATTAACACATACTTTTCAGAAAATTTGTTCTGATAGCTGTACTGAGGGATAGTTAATTGTGGACCAGGAGAATGAAGTGTAAGGAAAGGGTAGATGCTAAGCTGGAAACAAGGAACCAGTTAGAAACCCCTCAGAGTAGTTTAGCTGAGAATTAACATGAACAATATAGAGAAAGATGGCAATAGAAAATAATTAGCAGGGATTATTGATGGAGGGATTATTATTGAAAGAGAAAAGAAGAGTCTTTTTTTTTTAATGTTTAATATTACTAACCTCACACACCATAAGGATAGCACATATGCTCACATTTTTACAAAGTAGGCAGGCAAGCAAAGTACATTTAATCCCATCACAGCAATATTGAACTCTTATCTTTAGTCATTCAGGTTAAGGCACTGTATTTACTTGGAAGTGAAGACCCCAACAGTTAGTGTTAGTCATGCAGTCGGGTCTGACTCTCTGCAACTCCACGGACTGTAGCCAGGCTTCTCTGTCCATGAAATTCTTCAGGCAAGATACAAGGTCATAATCAGCCACAAATTAGTATCATTTTATTAGCTGTCACAGGGAAACTTGTTTTCAGGCTTTTAAGGATAAAACACAAGACGGAATCTAATCAGGTGTGGATTCAGGAGTGGATTGGCCCATGGTAGAATGCCCAAGACAGATCTGTTTGAGACTTTCACAGTATAGGATTTTGAGCAACAAGACACAAAATTAGCACTCTGAACATAGAGAAAATGGCTATGGGGAGCCAGCAGGAAGGATATCAGGGGTGAAAAGAAGTAGTGAGGAGCTGAAGGTGAAAAAAGAGGAGTGGTACTTTGGTAGTGGTCCTCAGCTTATTGTAACATCTTCATCTCTGTCACCTAGCAGAAAAAGTTCAGGCTACTGTTGGCTGTGATACTCACAAATGTGAGAGCAAAGTATGCATTAAGCCTGGACCTTGGGGATCTGTGAGCATAGTTTGTAATACAGTTAATTTTAGGTGTGCAGACATCAAGGAGAAATAGTCCCACAAGAATGGTGAAGATCTTGTTAATCATCTAGGTGAGAGATAACCTGGTGTTCCCTCCCTTCTGATACTAACCTTCCCTTCCTTGGAGGCCATTAGATTAAATCAAGTCTGCTGCAGAAGAGACCACAATATCCAATCTTTGCTCACTGAAGAAATCTGCTATATTGAACTGAAACTGCTCAAAATGAGTTTCAACAATTTCTTGGCTTTTTTTTTTTTTTAAAGAACCATTGAACTGTGAAAAATGATTCATTTTTGCCAACTTGTAATTTTACCAACAGAGACATTTAAATAATACATGTATCTTCTATTCTCTACTTCCTCCATCATTTCATAAGAAGTGGACATTTTAATAGTAAGTGAAAGTAGAAAAATAAATTTCTCAAAATAATGGAAAATCTAAATTAAATGAATTTAATGTTAGGAATAGCCTATTGGATTTCTCATTTTACCACTGGCTGATAAAGCCCTGACACTGAGCTGTCATCTGCCATGGACCTGTAATCAGGAACCACCCTGGAAGTGGGAAAAGTGGGCTAAAAGATACCACTGCACTCATCACGGGGCATAACTTGCACTGAGGTGAGGTCAGGATCTGACTAATGAGTGGCATCGGAGAGTATCATTTATTTATTAGCCAGAGGCAAACAGAATTTTTCTTTTTCCACGTCCAGGTTTTCTGCCAATTGAAAACACTCCAGTTTGTTATTAGATTCAGGTGCTCCTGTGGTTGTCTACTTTCTACCCCCTTTAATTCCTTCTTTCCTGAGATTGTGCTATAATTTGTGAAGCTTCTGGCATCAACTTTATTTTCTTTCTGACTAGTGATTGCAAACCCCGCGCATGTTTCTGGTTTGTTAGCAGGTGGCCTGGCCTGCCAAAAAGCAGACTCATGGTTTTGGATTACCCCCAGGCTTTACCCAGGTTCCAAAGTTGGTATCAGCCCTGATATATATTACAGAGCCTCATAGGTACTTTAGCATTCATACAGGGCCACAGGCCCATAGGGTATGTGCTTCATCCAAACACTTCATGTGTGATTGAAAGACAATACAGCATGGCAATGGAATCCTGTTCTTGAAGATTGGTTTTACAATTCACCAAGGAGATGAAAAAAGAGGAAACAGGTGAAACGTTTGGGCCAAGTGAACTGCTGTTCCAAGTATTTCACAACTCAGGAGGTAGCAGAGAATTCGGAAAACAACATCAAGCTGCTTTCTCTGGGCTTCTTATTCTGTGTTGCGTAAATGGAGGAATGCCACGCCTATTCAGAAAACATTTGCCGGATCTTCTGGGATGGAAGCTAGCCTCAAAGAAGGGAAGCAAACTGGAACTGCAGAAGGAAAATTACAAATACATGATGCAGTCAGGAGCTGGAAAGGCCTCAAATTATTTACTCGACCATGCAATAAAAGTGACAGGAGTTGTGTATCCTTAAACAACCTTCTGCTGGCAGAATGATACCATGAAATGGTCTGTTTTGCTGCTAGATGCACTGAAGATTAGATAAGAAGGCAAACAGTCCTTTGTGGGACACTCCAAGTCCTTTAACTGCCAAAATAAGACCCCAGACTGGATTAAAAGTTTAAAGAATTCTAGAGTGTCTATAAGTGCTTCTCAGAACCAGAGAGGTGATTAAAAACCAAAACACTGGAGTAGACTGGAGGAATGAGATTAGATTCTGGAGAAGGATGTGCTACGAAGGACTTTAACTAAGCTGCCATGTGTAGGCTTTTCTTCTATCACTGTTTCAGACTTGTTTGTTTACCCAAGTCATAAACTAAGTCAATCATGATGACCTATTAACTCTGTGGGTCAAAGGAAATCAACATGATAGAGTGGGAGTAAGTGGGTTTCTTGCTGCAATTGTCTCTTTAATAAACTGTGTGGGAATGCATCTAACTTTCCTATGCCATAGTTTCTTCAACTATAAAAATAAGACATATGGATTAAGATCCTTTCCAATTTTTGAGATAAACTACCTTCTGATTTTGAAATCAACTGGAGCATTTTAGGCATCGGTGAAAAGACAGGTCAATGACCATGCAGTGACCATTACTATAGCTAAGAGTTAGAGTAGGTAAGTCAGAATTAAGGAATAGATGGTATGTCAGTCTCTCTTATGAGACGACCACAAGGAAAGTAATTTTGCCCATCAACTAAATTTATTCTTTCCTATAAACCAACTAACTCTGGGAAGTACAATATATAAAAATATTATCAGGCCATTAACAGTATAACAGGATATAATACTCATGAATATTTGTTCTAAGACAACAGCAAAAGGACCAAGAAAACAAGGATCCAGTGCTCATCCACATTAGCAAAGGATTATTTGCTTTATTAGGAACATCATCACTTGTGTCTTTTATATACTTAGCTGCCCATATGTTTTTAAACTTTATCCAACTTCGAAATTTAGCTATATCTATATTTTATCCAAATCATGTTTTAGTCACTAAAGATACAATGACTAAAGGTATAGTATGTGATAACTGTATACTAAACGCTGGCCACTCAAAGGTAAAATGTTTGGTTTGTTCCTGTGCTTGAATCGTTCTCATTCTAAGTGGCAAACTGACAAATATCAACGACGATACTTACATGTGGGAAATGATAGTAACAAACAGGAACTCTGGAAGGCCAGGGAAGTAGGTGTTAATAACCCTGCCTTTTGTAAGGATGGAAGTAATCGAAGAGACTTCATGGAAGAGGATATCTTATAGGCTCGACCTTTTCTAGAGCAAAATCTTCTAATTAGATCTAGAGCACCAGGACTGAGGTGGCAAAGGCATAGCAAAGAGAAGAGTGGCATTTGCAAGAGGAAATGGACATGTAGTAAATGGTTGCTGTTGCCATGTGACTCAGCTATACTATGTAAGACTTCAGGGAAAGAGGAAGAAGTGATAATGAAAAATAAGGCAGATTTTCTTTTCGACAAAGCTAAAGATTTTCAACCTTACCTATAGGATATAGGTAAGAGGAGCTATAAATATGGGATTGGAAACAGAAAAGTAAGGTCCCTTAGCATTCGACTATCCAACTATTGAGAGTCTTATGAAATGACCAGGAGGATTGCTTGATACTAAATAATTCAAATTCACTTGTATCATAGCTGCAGTTTGGCGCCACCTGGTGGTCAGTTTCTAATTGGGTATACATACACGCTGGGAAGATCCTGATTCTTGTGGTGGCTGAAACTTCTAGAGCATGGTCTGTAATTCCAGTATGATAATGGCTTAACTCCAGTTCTTTGGGCACCTCATGCGAAGAGTTGACTCACTGGAAAAGACTCTGATGCTGGGAGGGATTGGGGGCAGGAGGAGAAGGGGACGACAGAGGATGAGATGGCCGGATGGCATTACTGACTCGATGGACGTGAGTTTGAGTGAACTCCGGGAGTTGGTGATGGACAGGGAGGCCTGGCGTGCTGTGATTCATGGGGTCGCAAAGAGTCGGACACGACTGAACTACTGAACTGAACTGAACTGAACTGAATGGCCTCTGCTTCCTTGACTCAATTTCCTGGGCCAGGAGAATACAGGGACCACAGTTGTTTTTTTTATAACTCCTACCCTATCTTCCTTTCACTGTTCTTTTCTCTCCTTTCCCCTCCCACAGAAGACCAGAGGTTATGGGGTGTTAGCTAGAGACAGGAACCAATCCTCAATCCCTTTGTGTTATCATGAGATTAATTGGTTGTAAAGTTAAATGGCTAACATTGACTCTCTACAACAGAAATGAGGAGAGTATTAGAGTGTCTTAAGATATCTTGCTCATTATGTTGAACTGGATCTGCCCTAATCAGTTTGAGGAAACTAGCTGATAAGCATTGCTGGAAGCATATGAAATGGGAAACATCTCTAACACCTATAAAAAGTCACAAAATTGTGAAGAATAAAGCCATCTATGAAATCATCCATTGCTAAATTGGTATGTTTAATAGATGAGGAAACTGAGTTCTCGAAAGGCTCACTTCTTAGTGTTTATACACAGTCTTGCACAGGACAGCAAGAGCCTGATGAAGCATTGGCTTTTTGCTCTACTTGAGTAATCAGATAGGTTTGGAAAACACATTCATCTCCAATATCCTTTGTATTCTTCTGATCCATAGCAAAGAAAATGAAAGGGAGGGTAGATCAGAGACCATTACATATTAACACAATATAAGAATCGACCCAAATTTTTAAACATCTTAAACACAAATCATGTTCTTGACATTTCAGATATTCTAACTTTTTACCAAAAAGGAAAAAAGAAAAAGTGTATATGCCTTCTTATGTCATGGAATCCACCCAAACTACAAGTTAAAAGTATCAAAATACACTCTAATAGCAAAAACAAAACAAAACAAAACAAACACACAAAGGAAAAAAAAGAAAAAAGAAAATCTAGGCAAACAAACAGAAACAGTTCTCCCAGGATTTCTAACTTCAATTGTATCCCCCAGTAAATAAACTAGTCAGGGACAACTTCCAGACCAGAGAAATTTGGATTTATTTCTGAATACTTGAACAGTTACCTGAACAGTTAGAAACTGAACTCTCAGATTACTTAATCCTGTAAACAACATCCTCAGTTTGTCCTTTCAAAGATATTAGAGTAAAATGGAAATGACAACTAAATTTGAAAAACATTACTGTTTCTATACTAGTCAGCCTCCAAGGTCATACATGCTTTTTTAAAAACAAATTATGGAAAATATATAGAGACATAAGGAAAACTTACGTGAATGTGAATAAGTGTTGAATAAGGAAAATTACTGTAACTCCTTCCCATCTCGTTCTATAGTGTGCACTGAATATCTCTCTTTTATGGACACAGAAAAACCCTTACACTGCTGATATTATCCAGAATTAGAGTAACAGGCAGTACTGACCTATGCAATGATATGGGTGATCATGGTTGATGTGGCACTGGCAGAATTATTAAGAAGTTACATTAATTTCCATCTCAGCCTTTAAAAACTCTTTATCCATCCATGTAGCATATGCCACTCATGCCCTGCTCTATATGCCTGGCTTACCTCCGTGCTCACTTGAAGCTAAGTGTTCTATAATCGCTGATGGGGAATGTCTCTGTTTCCCTGTCTGAGACTTCTCTCCGGCTCCCTAAGAACTTGTGTAGACTGCCCACAGCTAGGAAGTTCTGGGCAGTCAATGGTCCCAATAATGAGGGGCACAGGTCACTGGTAAAGACCCCACTTCCCTGTCCTTCTGTAGTGTAATTCTCAGTTATGTTCTACACAGTGATCTGGAGGGTTCTCAGTGGGATTGAACACCAGGTATTAACTCATTTGTAATCATACCCTTTATGGGCTCCTCATCCTGCCCATTCTTACACTTCTTGTGAGACTCTCCTCGAAAGTTACGTGCATTCAAGTCCTTGTCACAGAATCTAATTTTAAGGGGAAACCAAGCTATGCTATTTCAGGTATCTGTCCAATATTCCTTGTGTTACCCTCTCATCAGTTGCCAATTAATCTAGTTTAATGCCTTAAACAGGCACAGGGCTAGGAGGTGAGAATTTGAATTCGAATCCTGTTCACTAAACGGGTGTCCACTCTGAGACTTAGTTTTGTTGTTTGAAAAATGAGAGGATTGCATTGTGTATGCTATAAAGTGCCATTGAGTTTTACCCTTTATCTTTTGTTATTTTACACTGGGAAAAAACAAAAACAAAAACACCAGCAAACAATAATGGATGGAAGCGTACTCTGTCATAAACTTGTCTGACCACCAGACTATACTTGCACTTCTCACATTATGTTAAGTTATTATTATCTGGCAACTCCACTATGATTTGAGCTCCTTGAGGTTGAGAAAAATGTTTTATTCATCTTCAAATTCCCACATCTTAACCAGTGCCTAACATATTATTCAACAGGTCTTCCCATGTGGTGTTAGTAGTAAAGAATCTTCCTGCCAGTGCATAAGATGCAAGAGACATCTGGGTCAGGAAGATCCTCTGGAGTAGGAAATGACATGCCACTACATTAATCTTGCTTGGAAAATTCCATGGGCAGAGGAGCCTGGCGGGCTACAGTCCATGGGACTGCAAAAAGTCAGATACGACTGAGCAAATGAGCATACAAAATATATAATAGGCATTTAATAAATGCATGATCAATTAACTAATAACTATTATGTTCAGCAGAGAAGGCAATGGCACCTCACTCCAGTACTCTTGCCTGGAAAATCCCATGGATGGAGGAGCCTGGTAGGCTGCAGTCCATGGGGTCGCTAAAAGCCAGACACGACTGAGCGGCTTCACTTTCACTTTTCACTTTCATGCACTGGAGAAGGAAATGGCAACCCACTCCAGTGTTCTTGCCTGGAGAATCCCAGGGACAGGGGAGCCTGGTGGGCTGCCGTCTATGGGGTCGCACAGAGTCGGACACAACTGAAGCGACTTAGCAGCAGCAGCAGCATTATGTTCAGAATGAAAAGTGAGGACACTGGCTAGATTAATGGAAGATAAAATAAAATTGGTACAATGGGACTAGATTCCATGGTGCTCGGAGTGCTGGATCTTGGTCTTAAACCAATGGCTGGATCAAAGCATAAAAAGTTTTTAATCAAGAATGGCATAATGAATGAAATAAGGAGAAATACGTAGGCATAAAGAGAAAAGGTAGCAGAGAGACTGAAGAAAGAAAAGTAATCCATTTAGCTCTCAATTACAAGAGAACTAAAAAAGCCAATTTTCAATTTTCAATAATTATAATGAAATAGAATGTTTGTGTTTATGTGGTTATTAAACTACCAGTAAACCAATAAGCTTCATATATCATCAGCATATGATACTCATAAATAGGTGTGAACTGTGGCACAGTAATTGGCTTCTTAGCCATCCTGTTATTCTGTGCATTTTCAGTGAAAACATTTTTGGTATTACCAAATTGGTGTTACTTTGTTTATTTCACAGTTCTTAGTTACCAGGCTTAGTTCACAAATTCCAACTGTTTTCAAAACTCAAGTTCAACTTCAGAAAAGGAAAATCTTTCCATACCAAAGAGATTCAAAACAGTAGAGAAATCAAAACTCATTTATGTAAATCATTTTTATTGGATTTATTAAAATAAAAAGTCTCATTTTTCATAGTCATGACACTTATTAAAAGAACTAATCATTTCAATATGAGTTAATTCCAGTTTACAAAGGCAGAAGTCTGAGAGTCACGCTCAAATTCCCCTTTTGACTAAATCTCCTTGCCCAGTTAGCTGCTTTCCACAAGTTTAACATACATGTTTTTTCTGCATCTAGAACTTGAATTTACCAGTGAAAAAGTGGCCTTGTTATGGCCAAAAATAACAGGAGGTATATAAATACTTCAGAGGATAAATTACTATGGTCCAAGAACCCTTTCTCATAGGCCATTGACTTCTCTCTGTTTCCTTTCTGTTCCTCCTCTTCCTCCTCTCCTGTTTTCTCCTCCCTCTCCAGTTCCCTCCCCTCCTCCTCTTCTCTGGATATTTAAATATCCAATATAAACTGAGTATTTTATTTTATTAAGGAATTATTTTCTTAGGTCCCATCACTTCATGGGAAATAGATGGGGAAAGAGTGGAAACAGTGTCAGACTTTATTTTTTGGGGCTCCAAAATCACTGCAGATGGTGATTGCCGCCATGTAATTAAAAGACGCTTACTCCTCGGAAGGAAAGTTATGACCAACCTAGATAGCATATTTAAAAACAGAGACATTACTTTGCCAACAAGGGTCCGTCTAGTCAAGGCTATGGTTTTTCCTGTGGTCATGTATGGATGTGAGAGTTGGACTGTGAAGAAAGCTGAGCACCGAAGAATCGATGCTTTTGAACTGTGATGTTGCAGAAGACTCTTGAGAGTCCCTTGGACTGCAAGGAGATCCAACCAGTCCATTCTAAAGGAGATCAGTCCTGGGTGTTCTTTGGAAGGACTGATGCTGAGGCTGAAACTCCAGTACTTTGGCCACCTCATGTGAAGAGTTGACTCATTGGAAAAGACCCTAATGCCAGGAAGGATTGGGGTCAGGAGGAGAAGGGGACAACAGAGGATGAGATGGCTGGATGGCATCACCTACTCGATAGACATGAGTTTGGGTGAACTCCGGGATCTGGTGATGGACAGGGAGGCCTGGCGTGCTGCGATTCATGGGGTCGCAGAGTCGGACACGACTGAGCGCCTGAACTGAACTGAACTGATTTTCTTAGGAGAATGTTCTTATTTTTAGGAGGCGTAGATTAAACTGTTTAGGGAGTGGGTGGAAGGAAGGTCCAAGAGGGAGCAGATATATGTATACTTACAGCTGATTCACTTTATTGTACGGAAGAAACCAACACAATGCTGTAAAGCAGTTATATTCCAATTTTAAAAAATTGTTTAGGAGTGAAATGTCATTATTTCAGCTACTTCTTTCAAGTGATTCCATATTAATAAATGTGTGTAGGGGCAGGAGAGAGAGAGATGAAGCCAATGTGACAGAATACTAGCAATGTGAATTTAGATGAGTGCATACTGCTGCTGCTGCTGCTAAGTCGCTTCAGTCGTGTCCGACTCTGTGCGACCCCAGAGACGGCAGCCCACCAGGCTCCCCCGTCCCTGGGATTCTCCAGGCAAGAACACTGGAGTGGGTTGCCATTTCCTTCTCCTGAGTGCATACTAGTGTCTATTATATTAGTCTTTCAATTCTTCTATGTTTTCAATTTTTTCAAAAGAATGTATAGGGGAAAATTAAATGAAAAACCTGAGAATCTTAGTCTTATAATTTTATATACCTTTTTATTTAGTTACTATTATGCCATAAGCATTTCCCGCTTGTTTTAAAAGCCCTGTTATAAGTATAAGGAATGTCCAGATAAGGACCTATTGTATAGCACAAGAAATTATACTTAATATATTATAATAGCCTATAATGGAAACAAATTTGAAAAGGAATATATATAACCTAATCACTTTACTGTACACCTGAAACTATCACAACATATTAAAACAACTATACTTCAATAAAAAATCCAATGTAAGGGAAAAAAGGTACAGGTTTTTTAAAAATCAACATCTATATGTTATTGTTGTTTAGTTTCTAAGTTGTGCCCAACTCTTTGCAACCCCATGGACTGTAACCCACCAGGTTCCTCTGTAAATGAGATTCTTCAGCCAAGAATACTGGAATGGGTTGCCCTCTCCTCCTCCAGGGGAACTTCCAGAGATGGACCTCTCCTGCATTGGCAGATGGATTCATTATCACTGAGCCACTAGGAAAGCCAATATAGGTAAATAAAGTGATACAAAAATACCAAAATTTCCTGTTTAATTTCAGGTCATTAAAGAGTAAAGGTGCTAAAAGTAAGTTGTAAATTAACCAGTGTATCATGTCTGCATTTTCTGTATAACTTTGGATTCTCTCCCTTTAGCCATGTGTGCCAAATCATGAACAAATTTCTAAGCACATTTCAGACTAAACATGATATGCTTATATTTCAGAGAGGGAAAATGTTGTTTAGTTAAAAACAAAAACAGAGACATGTAATTCCCTGGCTGCACTCTAGTCCTGAAAGGCAGTACAGAAACTATCTTCTCTTCTGAAAACTAATTTCCTCTATTATAAAAGTTAGAATTGGGCTTCCTAGGTGGGTCAGTGGGTAAAGAATGTGCCTGCAATGCAGGAGACACAGGTTCAATTCTTGAGTTGGGAAGATCCCCTGGCAGACAGCATGGCAACCCCTCCAGTATTCTTGACAGGAGAATCCCCATGAACAGTGGAGTCTAGGGGGCTGTAATCCATGGGGTCACAAAAAAATTGGCTCCAACAAAAGTTACTGAGCACACATGGTCAGAATTATCTTATAGTTTATTCATTGTCCCCTCTAATAACAGCTTTGCAATTCTGAAAGAACAATTGACTATTTTAAACTCTTCTATTTTAATTTACCATTATATGAGAAATGAGTGACCTAGAATTAATGTAATGATCCAGAGTCTAGATCATCCAGACTACTTTTATAAATATAATGTACACACAAATGATAATTTAGCATATAGATTTTAAGTAACTCCATAATTTTTTGGAATGATACCACCACCAAAATAGGCTGGAGGAGCTCAATCCCTGGCTTCAGAGGCTGGCAGTCTGGAAATGAGCAAGTGGTTTAAAATTCCTGCGTTTATATATATTAATTTTTAACTGAACACGTGGTCAGAATTACCTTATAGTTTATTCATTGCCCCCTCCAATAACAGCTTTGTAATTCTGGGTGTAAAACACCCAAGTCCAAGGAATCAGAGCAGCAGGAAGACTATCTGAAGCAGTTGGCAGCCAGGAGTTTGATGTGCCCAAGGGCCAGACTCTCCCCTGCTGTGGGGAGTGAAGTTAAGAATGACAGGAAGGTGGAAAAGCTGATCCTGCCTTGAGAAGGGCTGACATGATCCTGATAAGGTGTGTTCCTGACTATCTGCATACTGCCAAACAGCTACTGTTAAGAAAGGACAGAAATAAAGGAAAGTTATTTAGACACCTGCTGAGAATTGAATTGTCTCCTCTTAAAACTTGTGTATTCTTTGGAGAAATGTCTATTTAGTTCTTTCGCCCATTTTTTGATTGGGTCATTTATTTTTCTGGAATTGAGCTGTAGGAGTTGTTTGTATATTTTTGAGATTAGTTGTCTGTCAGTTGCTTCATTTGCTATTATTTTCTCCCATTCTGAAGGCTGTCTTTTCACCTTGCTTATAGTTTCCTTTGTTGTGCAGAAGCTTTTAATTAAGTCCCATTTGTTTATTTTTGCTTTTATTCCCAATATTCTGGGAGGTGGGTCATAGAGGATCCTGCTGTGATGTATGTCGCAGAGTGTTTTGCCTATGTTCTCCTCTAGGAGTTTTAGAGTTTCTGGTCTTATGTTTAGATCTTTAATCCATTTTGAGTTTATTTTTGTGTATGGTGTTAGAAAGTGCTCTAATTTCATTCTTTTACAAGTGGTTGACCAGTTTTCCCAGCACCACTTGTTTAAGAGATTGTCTTTAATCCATTGTATATTCTTGCCTCCTTTGTCAAAGATAAGGTGTCCATATGTGGGTGGATTTATCTCTGGGCTTTCTATTTTGTTCCATTGATCTATATTTCTGTCTTTGTGCCAGTACCATACTGTCTTGATAACTGTGGCTTTGTAGTAGAGCCTGAAGTCAGGCAGGTTGATTCCTCCAGTTCCATTCTTCTTTCTCAAGATAGTTTTGGCTATTCGAGGTTTTTTGTTTTTCCATACAAATTGTGAAATTATTTGTTCTAGCTCTGTGAAGAATACCATTGGTAGCTTGATAGGGATTGCATTGAATCTATAAATTGCTTTGGGTAGTATACAGATGGCTAACAAACACATGAAAAGATGCTCAACATCACTCATTATCAGAGAAATGCAAATCAAAACCACTATGAGGTACCATTTCACGCTAGTCAGAATGGCTGCGATCCAAAAGTCTACAAGCAATAAATGCTGGAGAGGGTGTGGAGAAAAGGGAACCCTCTTACACTGTTGATGGGAATGCAAACTAGTACAGCCACTATGGAGAACAGTGTGGAGATTCCTTAAAAAACTGGAAATAGAACTGCCTTATGATCCAGCAATCCCACTGCTGGGCATACACACTGAGGAAACCATAATTGAAAGAGACACATGTACCCCAGTGTTCATCACAGCACTGTTTATAATAGCCAGGACATGGAAGCAACCTAGATGTCCATCAGAAGATGAATGGATAAGAAAGCTGTGGTACATATACACAATGGAGTATTACTCAGCCATTAAAAAGAATACATTTGAATCAGTTCTAATGAGGTGGATGAAACTGGAGCCTATATACTAACGCATACATATGGAATTTAGAAAGATGGTAATGATAACCCTGTATGCGAGACAGCAAAAGAGACACAGATGTATAGAACAGTCTTTTGGACTCTGTGGGAGAGGGAGAGAGTGGGATGATTTGGGAGAATGGCATCAAAATATGTATAATATCATATATGAAATGAGTTGCCAGTCCAGGTTTGATGCACGATAATGGATGCTTGGGGCTGGGTGCACTGGGACGACCCAGAGGGATGGTATGGGGAGGGAGGAGGGTTCAGGATGGGGAACACATGTATACCTGTGGTGGATTCATTTCAATATATGGCAAAACCAATACAATATTGTAAAGTTAAAAAACAAAAAAAAACTAGTGTATTGAATCCCTACCCCCACCATGTGATAGTATTTGAAGGTGAGACTTAAAAGTAATTAGATTCAGATGAAGTCATGAGGGTAGGGCCCTCAGGATGGAATTAGTCCTTATAAAAAAAGGAAGAGACATCAGAGCACATTCTCTGGCCTGTACAGAAAAAGTAAGAAAGTAGCTTTCTACAAGCCAGGAAGAGAGTTCTTACCAGAACTCAGGAAGAACTCAGAGCTGGCATCCTGATCTCAGACTTCTAAATTCTAAAATTGTAAGAAAATTAATGTTTGTTGTTTAAGCCACCTAGTCTGTGGTATTTTGTACTGACAGCCCCAAAAGACTAATAAAACACCCAAGTTACACAGACATTCAAAGTGACAATTACTGAATATGTCTATAATATATCTACTTGCCAATGCAAGGGCCACAGGAGACAGGGTTTGATCCTTGGATTGAGAAGATCCCCTGAAGGAGAAAATGGCAACCCACTCCAGTATTCTTGCTGGGTTAATCCTGTGGACAGAGAAGTCCAGCAGGCTATAGTCCTGGAGACTTAGTAGAGGAGGATATGACTGAGCACACACACACGCACACACATATTACATATTTTAGAAAATTAAGGAGGCAGTTAAAAATTAATATATACAAACACAGGAACTTTAAACTGCATTAAAAAAAAAAAAAAAAGCACAGCCAAAGAAAGAGTCAGTGAGCTTGGAAATGGGCCAATAGAAAACTCCCTAACTGAAGTTCAGGAGTGGGTTGAATGTCATTGACCCAAAAGAGAGATTTAAATTCTAACTCCTAGAACTTGTGAATGTGACCTTATGTGGTAAAAAGGTCTTTGCAGATGTAATTAAGGATAAGATGAGATCACCCTGGATTTAGAGTGGGCTCTAAATCTTTTACTTATAAGAAAAAGGCAAGAGATTTAAGACACAGGGATGAGGGAAAAGGGATATGAGAATGGAAGCAGGGATTAGAATAATGTACCTATATGCTAAAACACAGCAAAAGTTGCAAGCAGCTCCTAGAAGCTGAAAGAGGCAAGCAAAGGTTCTTCCCTAGAGCCTTCAGAAAGAATGCAGCCATGCTGACACCATTATTTTGGACCTCATAGCTGTAAACAAATAAAGTTCTGTTGACTTAACCCACGAAGTTTGTGATAATTTGTCATAGCAGCCCTAGGAAACTAACACACATGCAAAGAGAAAAAAATAGGGGAAAAAAGTCCACAACAATACATCTAAGAACTGTGCAGCAGTAAAGAATTCAGTTGTCAAAGAAGGAGACATAGGAGATGCAGATTCAATTCCTGAGTCAGGAAGATCCCCCGGAGAAGGAAATGGCAACCCACTCCAGTATTCTTGCCTGGAAAATTCTGTACACAAAGGAGCCTGGCAGGCTACAGTCCATGGGTTCACAAAAGAGTTGGACACTACTGAGCATGTATGCTGCTGCTGCTGCTAAGTCGCTTCAGTCGTGTCCGACTCGGTGTGACCCCAGAGATGGCAGCCCACCAGGCTCCCCCGTCCCGGGGATTCTCCAGGCAAGAACACTGGAGAGGGTTGCCATTTCCTTCTCCAATGCATGAAAGTGAAAAGTGAAAAATGAAAGTGAAGTCGCTCAGTTGTGTCCAACTCTTAGTGATCCCATGGACTGCAGCCCACCAGGCTCCTCCATCCATGGGATTTTCCAGGCAAGAGTACTGGAGTGGGTTGTCATTGCCTTCTCCAACTGAGCATGTATACACGCCATTATATACCTAACTAGAATACCAGAAAAAGAAAGAGAAAATGTAGGAAATAAATATTTAAAATAATAATACTTAGAATATTATTCTTAGAAACTTCCAAATTTATGACAAACATCAAATCATAAGCTTAGGATGCTCAGAGAATGATAAGCAGGATAAATACCAAAAATCTACACCTAGGTACCTCATATTTAAACTGCAAAAACCCTGAGACACATGAAAATCTTGAAAGAAGCCAGGGTGGGAGAGCTTCTTTTCTTTTGATTAATTTTTATTACAGTATAGTAACTTTATAGTTTTGTGTTAGTTTCTACTATACAGCAAAGTGAATCAGCTATATGTATACCCCCATATTTTTGGATTTCCTTCTCATTTAGGTCACCATTGAGCACTGAGAAGAGTTCTCTGACGTATACAGGGAACTGTATAACTCGTGAATTATCTCTTTTATATATAGTATCAATAGTGTATGTATGTCAATCCCAATCTCCCAATTCACCCCACCCTCCACCTATCCCCCCTTGGTGTCCATACATTTAGTCTCTAAGTCTCTATTTCTGCAGTTTCTATTTCTGTTTTGCAAATGTGATCATCTATACCATCTTTCTAGATTCCACATAAGTGTGTTAATATATAGTATTTGGGTTTTCTTTTGACATTCTCTCTATATTACAAGCTGTAGGTCCATCCATGCCTCTACAAGTAATCATTGCAGACTGCTGGTCAGAAATCATACAAACAAGCAAGAACAGAATGGAGTGAAACAGTAAAACTGCTGGGCAAAAAAAGTTAGAATTTGACATCCAGCATCCTGGATTATCCTTAGAAAGTGTAGAATCCTAGCTATTGCAATCATACAAGGAAAAGAAAAACAGATATACATATTAAAATGGAAGACATAAAAATGTCTTTCTTGGTAGATGACATGATTATCTATGTAAAAGTCTGAAAGAATTAGCAAAAATTCATCCTGGAACTAATAAGCAATTATAACAGGTTTGCAGGATATAGATTAATATAAAAAAGTCAATCAGTTGCTTATATACAAGTGATGAGCAAGTAGAATTTGAAATTGAAAACATGATGTCATTTATAGGTGAGGAAAAACTACAAAACTGATGAGAAAAATCAAAGAAGAACCAAATAAATGGAGCAATATTCCATGTTCATGGATACAAAGACTCAACATTGTCAAGATATCAGTTCTTAGTCTGATCGATATATTCACCACAGTCCCAGTCAAAATTCAAGCAAGCTATTTTATGGACATCAGCAAACTGATTCTGAAGTTTATATTGAGAGGCAAAAGATGCAGAAGAGTCAACACAATATTGAAGGAGAAAAACAAAGTCAGAGGACAGACACTGACCAACTTCAAAATGTAATATACAGCTACAGTAATCAAGATAGTATAAAGAATAAATAGATAAATGGAACAAAAAAGAGCTCACAAATAGACCCCACAAATATAATCAACTGATTACTGATAAAGGAGAAAAAGCAATACAATGGACTAAAGACAGTTTTTTAAACAAATGGTGCTGGAACAACTGGATAGTCACCTAAAAAACAGGAATCTAAAGCTTACAATCTTCATAAAAATTTGCTCAAAACAAATCATAGACCTAAATGTGGAACACAAGACTGTAAACCTTCTAAAAGATAAGTTAGAAGGAAACCTAGATGACCATGGGAATGATGACGCTCTTTTAAATATAACACCGAGGCACAATCCATAAAAAAAAAACTGAAAGCTGGATTTATGACTTAAAAAACTTAAAGCTGGATTTATGCTTTGTGAAAGACAATGTCAAAAGAATTAGAAGACAAGTATAGACTTTGAGAAAATATTTGCAAGACCCTATTGTCCAAAATGTGTCAAGAACTCTTGCCATGCAACAATAAGAAAACAAACAACCTAACTGAAAAGTGGACTCACAACTTTAACATATACCTCGTCAAAGAAGATACACCTCTGCACACCTATTCAAATGGCCAAAAGTCAAAACATTGGCAACACCAAGTGCTAATAAGGATGTGGAGGACAGGAATTCTCATTCATTGCTGGTGTACATACAAAACAGTACAGTCAGTCTAAAAGAGAGTTCGGTGGTTTCTTACAAAACTAACGACCCTCTTACCATATGATCCAGCTGTCACACTCTGTGGTATTTACCCAAAGCAGTTGGGGAAACTTATGGCCACAGAAAAACTTGCACATACATTTTTTTAGCAGCTTTATTTGTAACTGCCAAAACTTGGGAGCAACATAGTTGTCCTTCTGAGGTGAATGGATAGATAAACTGTGGTACCGTAAATCAATGAAATATTATTCAGCACTAAAAGGAAATGGGCTATCAAGCTATGAAAAGACATGGAGGAACCTAAAATGCACAACACTAAGCAAAAATATTAATTTGAAAAGATTATGCACTGTATGATTCCAAGCATACGATATTCTGTAAAAGACAAAACTATAAAGGCAGTAAAAACACCAGTGGTTGGCAGGGATTGTAGGGGGCAAGGGATAAAATAAGTAACTTGGTATATCTATTTAGGGCTTCCCTGGTGGCTCAGAGGGTAAAGCGTCTGCCTACAATGCAGGAGACCTGGGTTCGATCCCTGGGTCAGGAAGATCCCCTGGAGAAGGCAATGGCACCCCACTCCAGTACTCTTGCCTGGAGAATCTCATGGACTGAGAAGCCTGGTATGCTACAGTCCATGGGGTCGCAAAGAGTCGGACACAACTGAGCGACTTCACTTTCACTTTCATAGCTCTTTAGAGCTTCCCAGGCGGCACAGTAGTAAAGAATCCACCTGCCAATGCAGGAGACACAAGAGACTCAGGTTCAATCCCTGGGTTGGAAAGATCCCTGGAGTAGAAAACAGCAACTTCCTCCAGTATTCTTGCCTGAAAAATTCCATTGACAGAGGGACTTGGCGGGCTACAGTCTGTGTGGTCACAAGGAGTCATACATGACTGAGCAACTGAGTGCATGTGCACACACGCGTGTGCACACACACACACACACACACTATTTACACACAGCTATTTACCCAGAGTTAGCCAAATAAGATAAGAGGATACAGTCCTCCAAAGTATAAAGTCTGCCCAAGATTTCTAAAACCTGCAAGTTTGGGAGTTCCCAAAACCACACTCAGTGTCCATAATTTGCTAGAAGTGCTCATATAACTCACCAAGAGCTTTCATACTCATCTGTATGGCTTATTACAGGAAAAGGATGTATTATAACCAGTTGTAGGACAGAATCTGGGCAAATTCCAAATGTAAAGCTTTCCTTGTCTTTAGGACGTGTGAGCCTACAGAATTCCTGTGTGCCAACACACAATACTCCATGTGTTGCATACTGCATATTGCAGTCCACGTGGTCCCAAAGAGTTGAACATGGTTGAGCAACTGAACAACATGTCCTGATGACAATGAAGTTCATTCCATCTTCAGTATCCAGATTTTTCACAGGGGCTTCATTATTTAGGCATGATTAGTTGATTGATTTCACAAGTGCCTGAACCAAATCTCATCATCTCTGCCCCATTCCTCAGATCCAGCTAATACCACGTAGTCCAAGGGACCCACCACAGCTCACCTCGTAAGTGTAAACTATAAACTATGAAGTGATGCTCAAAGGACCCTCATTAGTAACAAAGATACTCCTATTATTAGGGAAATTCCCAAGGTTTTAGAGATGACCTCACAGGAGCTGGTAACAGAGGCCAGACTTCTCTTTGAGCAGGGCCAAATTCTTCACTATACACTCTTATTATCAAATCAAGTATTAAAAAGCATTTTTAGAAGTAGAGCAGAAACTCTTGCCATATAAGTAAAGCAGGCACCAGATACTGATTTTAAATATGTATCCACAGAATATCTTCCAAATATAAAATAAATTCGATAGAATTATAATAAGAAACAAAGACATTCCTTTTCATAGTGGTATCTCAAAAAACTTGTTTTAATTGTTGATGTGTTAAATGGATAAAGTCAGCAAAGATATAGAATATTTGAATAATAAATTTTAAAATGTTGATCTGTTAGTTACACAGAAAATTTTACATTGAACAGTTGTAAAATATATAGCATTCTCCAGCATACATACACTAGTTATAAAACTTTTTTCACAATGGATATTAAAGAAAGTTTCAAAAAATTTTAATGGAGATATCTAGCAGATAATTTTTTTTCTAGCTGCAATTCAGAAACAGACTTGCAGACATAGAAGACAAAATTATGGATACCAAAGGGGAAATTGGGGAGGAGAGATAACTTTGGAGTTTGGGACTCACATATACACACTAGTGAGTGAAGTCGCTCAGCGTGTCTGAGTCTTTGCGACCCCATGGACTGTAGCCCATCAGGCTCCTCCATTCATGCAATTTTTTGGCAAGAGTACTGGAGTGGGTTGCCATTTCCTTCTCCAGGGGATCTTCCCAACCCAGGAATCGGACCCTCGTCTCCCGCATTACTAGCAGACTCTTTACCGTCTGAGCCACCAGGGAATACACACTATCACGTATGAAATAAATAGCCAACAAGGACCTACTATATAGCAGAGGGAACTTTACTCAACATGCTATAATAACCTAAATAGGAAAAGAATTTGAAAAAAGAATAAATATATGTTTAACTGAGTTACCTTGCTGTACAAGTGAAACTAATACAACATTGTAAATCAAGTACCAGTCAGTCAGTTCAGTCGCTCAGTCGTGTCCGACTCTTTGCGACCCCATGAACCGCAGCACACAAGGCCTCCCTGTCCATCAGCAACTCCCGGAGTTTACCCAAACTCATGTCCATTGAGTCAGTAATGCCATCTAACCATCTCATCCTCTGTCATCCCCTTCTCCTCCTGCCTTCAGTCTTTCCCAGCATCAGGGTCTTTTCAAATGAGTCAGCTCTTTGCATCAGGTGGCCAAAATATTGGAGTTTTACCTTCAACATCAGTCCTTCCATTGAACACTCAGGACTCATCTCCTTTAGGATGGACTGGTTAGATCTCCTTGCAGTCCAAGGGACTCTCAAGAGTCTTCTCCAACACCACAGTTCAAAAGCATCAATTCTTCTGCACTCAGCTTTCTTTATAGTCCAACTCTCACATCCATACATGACTACTGGAAAAAGCATAGCCTTGATTAGATAGACCTTTGTTGACAAAGTAATGTCTCTGCTTTAATATAATGTCTAGGTTGGTCATAACTTTCCTTCCAAGGAGTAAGCGTCTTTTGATTTCATGGGTACAATCACCATCTGGAGTGATTTTGGAGCCCCCAAAAATAAAGTCAGCCACTGTTTCCTCATCTATTTGCCATGAAGTGATGGGACCGGATGCCATGAACTTAGTTTTCTGAATACTGAGCTTTAAGCCAACTTTTTCACTCTCCTCTTTCACTTTCATCAAGAGACTCTTTAGTTCCTCTTCACTTTCTGCCATAAGGGTGATGTCATCTGCATATCTGAGGTTATTGATATTTCTCCTGGCAATCTTACTTCCAGCTTGTGCTTCATCCAGCCCAGCATTTCTCATGATGTACTCTGCATAGAAGTTAAATAAGCAGGGTGACAATATACAGCCTTGATGTACTCCTTTTCCGATTTGGAACCAGGCTGTTGTTCCATGTCCAGTTCCAACTGTTGCTTCCTGACCTGCATACAGATTTCTCAAGAGGCAGGTCAGGTGGTCTGATACGCCCATCTCTTTAAGAATTTTCCACAGTTTGTTGTGATCCACACAGTCAAAGGCTTTGGCATAGTCAATAAAGCAGAAATAGATGTTTTTCTGGAATTCTCTCACTTTTTCGATGATGCAAGGAATGCTGGCAATTTGACCTCTGGTTCCTCTGCCTTTTCTAAATCCAGCTTGAACATCTGGAAGTTCACTGTTCATGTATTCCTGAAGCCTGGCTTGGAGAATTTTGACCATTACTTTACTAGCGTGTGAGATGAGTGCAATTGTGCAGTAGTTTGAGCATTCTTTGGCATTGCCTTTCTTTGGGATTGGAATGAAAACTGACGTTTTCCAGTCCTGTGGCCACTGCTGAGTTTTCCAAAATCAAGTATATTCTAATATAAAATAAAAATTAAATTAAAATATGTGTGTGTGTACTGACATACAAATACACTGGAAAACCTAAGATAAGTGTGATGGGGAGGAGTAGTTGTCAAGCTGTTAGCTTTGTATTAATTTCGGATTATTAGAGGATTTCTTGTTCATACCTTGTTTTTCCTCAAAAACATTAATAAACATGAGATATTCATTTTATAAACTGAGGGAACCAAATGTGCAATTATTGCACACAAAAGTAAAGCTTTTAATAATCACAGGTATTAAAGTATTTTCTTGCCTGTCATTACATTTCTTTGTATCTTTTGGCATAAATATTTTAACTGGTTGTGATTCATCACTTATTTTTCTTTCATAGTATCACCTTACAGGTATAAACTTTCTGCTTGTTCCTGTGATACCAGATATAGACAGAAGGACATTAAGCAAGTAACTCTGTGAAGATAGTGTATCCTGGATTTAACATTTACTCCCTTGACAGAATTAATCATGAAATTTAAGCCATTTCTGTGTAATTCTGGTATACAAACAAAGCTACCTACATATTCTCTCATTTACATTTTAAGACCCAATAATAAACTAGAAAATAAAACATTGAATAAAGCAGTATTAAATAGCCATCATGACCCTTCAAAAATATCTCAAAATATATTCTTGAGTGCAAAAGTGTTAAATAAAAATTGTATCTTTTAGTTCATTGAATTTATTAGAAAATCTTTGCTTTTACTTTATGATGGGCAACTGAGTTGAGGATACAATGGTGAGTGAGAGTGAACAGTTTGCGCCCATGCAGACCTTTTCAGCTTAGAAATCAATCCAACGTGACACTCAGTTTAGCCACGCAGAAAATGATGGTACCCTTCTCTTGGGAGATCTGAAAGTACCTGCCTCACATACTACTGTTATTCTCAATGTTTAAAGGGCATCTGAATAAGAGCTTATAAAATATGTAAATGTCCAGCCTTGCCTCCAATGACTTTGATATCATAAATCTGAAAAAGGAAACGGGAGTTTATATTTTAAATAAAAACCTAGATATTTCTGACATAGCTGATCTATGCTCTACAGTTTAGAAAGCATTTGCATTTGTTGTAACCAGCATTTCTGAGTTTTGCAAAAGTAGGAAGAAATTACACCTGGTTTTGAATTCCTGGAAGCTCCATTTTCCTGCAATGATTATACAATGATTGTAAGATTTAGAAATAAGTAGAATATTCTATAACTTAACGTCTAATTTAAACTATTATATCTGAGTTGTTGGTGTATCCAGCTTGTTTTGTGTACCATTCATATGTTAAATCCTAATGCCCAATGTGATTACATTTGGCTGTGGGGCCTTTGGGAGTGATTAAGTCATGAGGGTGGAACTCTCATAAATGGTATTAGTGCTCTTGTGTAAGAGACCCCAAAGGGCTTTCCTTGCTCCTTCTGCCATGTGAGGACACAGCAAGAAAACTGCTGTCTATAAACCAGGAAGCAGGCCCACACCAGACACCGAATCTACTGACCTTTTGATCTTGGATGTTCTAGCCTTCGGAACAGTGAGAAATAAACATTTGTTGTTTATAAGCCACCCAGTCTGTGGTATTTCATTATAGCATAAGGTATTTCATTATAGCATAAGGTATTTCATTATAGCATATGGTATTTCATTATAGCATATATGCTATAATGAACATATATATAGCAGAACAGACTAAGGCAGTACCTGACACCTTTTGAATGGGGTAGACATCCATTGTTTCTGAGATTAGAGTTGGTTGGTACTACCAGTGAAACTCAATGGACGTGAATCTGAGTAAAGTGGTTGATGGTGAATGATGGGCAGCCTGGTATGCTGCAGTCCATCTGGTTGCAAAGACTCAGACATGATTGAACAATCAATAAAACAATGAAGAATACTGCTGTGTTTTGGGTCTGTCAACTTGAACTCTTTTCAAACCTTTTGGAGTTAGTAAAACTAAAAACGCATCTTGCCGAGCACTTTCATTCTTAATTTTTAAACCCATGTGTATTTTAAGAGAAATTTAATCCATATGTTTCTGATTCACTTTAAATCATCAAAATGTTGTTTTGTAAGAACCATTTGATGTCCAAGATTTTCTGAGCTTTGTAAACCTCTTTTCTTAGAAACAGGGTATTGTGTTTTGCCAGAGGTTTGAGTCCTGGTTGAAATGCCAAAATCAGGTTTCAGTGGGTTCCACAGAAAGCTTCCTCTTTCTTTCAACCAACACAAAACAAAACCAAACCCCAGAAGCCAGCTGACACTATTCTCACTTTATCATGACACGCTTTTTCTCTTCAATTTAGTTTGTAGGAATGCACCGGAGGGTTTGAAGCTTTGCTTTGTGTTTACGAAGTTTCTCCAATAGGTTGATTATACAAGGCTTCTGTAACCTTGGGGATTGCTCACTTAAAGCTGTTCAGTTATAATGCAAATCCCAAAGCACAGACTTTTGAAATTTAAAACATATATTCAGACAGAAAAATAAGCAGTTTATATTCAAGAAAGACTCAATTGTTTTCAAAAGGTGTCATTCTATCTTTCCGTTTTTAACTTCTTAATCAATAACAGAAATATATTTAGAAAAGGAGATCATTAACTACAAACTTCTCTATAATTTTTCTTTACAAGTGAAACACGTACTGTCCATACTTGCAAAATGTTATATGTAAGAATTCAAAAAAATTTATTTTCAATACTATTTCCACTCAATGATTTCAATGTAAGAACTTTGCAGGCTTTCAAGAAAATTAGTGTATTAAAATTATTTAATAATAAGTTTTAAGTGCTTGTAAAACACATTACATGCTGCATGAGTAATGAAGCACAAATACATATTAAAATAATTAAGGAAAAATTTTTCTTCCAGTCATTTATTAATTTTTTTTTTTAAGTACTTATAAAATACACCATAAAGTGTTAGCCACGTTTTCAACTTTTGGTTTACAGAACATCCTGCTTCTTGTTTTGGAGACACTCGACAAGGAAAAACCAGGGTCACTTAACTTGTGGTTTGGAGTCCTACTAGTTTTTCAATTTTCCTTCCTTCTTTGGCTGAACTTTTCGATGAAAATGAGACATTAGAGATTGTGAAACCTGAATAGATTTTGCCCTTGAATTTTGCATTTTAGTTACCCTTATAACCTTGACTTTCAAGAAGCTTAATGGATACTGTTAAGGTTTCAACCAATTTTAATTGTTTGGTTTTATGATTTTTCTTTAATTACTATGTAACCTACAGCTCTCTACTATTCATTAAAATGGTTTTACAAATGACTTGAGGCCTGTTGCTTTGACAAATAAAAACCAGGTTTATTATTCTGACTATAATTGAACAATAATTACAATGTTGATTATCTTTTGTTGGGCTTGCTTAATAAAGCCCTAAGTAGTTTAGCGGGATTTATAGCTTCCAGGATTTGAACAAGAGGTCAGAGAGGTCTTTACTTTTTGCCAGCTGACCTTTTGTTTGAGTTTAAATTAACCCAATTTGTGCTGTTTTTTATATCTGCTCTCCAAAGTCAAGCCTGCACAGTACGCTATATACATCTCTACAGCTAACTTGTCACTTAAAAAAAATTTTTATGTAAATATATAGGTATTTAAAGATCACACTAACTGCAAACACAGGAATAATCACTCCAAACACAGAAATGTAAATGACAGATGCTAGATTAGCCACTTACTTTATAGACTATCAAACTGCTTTCTGCAAAGTCTTAGAAATATTGGTTGTTGAAGATGTTTCTGTTGAAAGCATTTTTTCTATGCATCATTCTGATATTCTTAAATAAAACTATAATTAAGTTTGTTTTTACCAAGAATAAATTCATAATAATCATTAAATCTGATCATTACAAGCCAAGACTAAATTAAAAAAAAAAAAATTCTTGTCCATTTGACATACAGGCTTCCTAGGTAGTGCTAGTGGTAAAGAACCCATTACCAGTGTAAGAGACAAACATACATTCAGTCTCTGGGTGGGGAAGATCTCCTGGAGAAGGGCATGGCAACCCACTCCAGTATTCTTGCCTAGAGAATCCCATGGACAGAGGAACCTGGAGGGCTGCAATCCATAGGGCTGCAGAGTCAGACATGACTGACGTGACTTAGCATGCACAAACACATCTGATATACCTTTACTATTTAGCCTATAGAACAGGAAGAAAGGACATAAAAATTATATTATCTTTACAACTTTTACAAGTAGTTCTAAATTTGTTGACCAATATAGTGAACATCTGTCATGTATGTGGTTTTATAGTAACAAAGGAAACTGTCCCTGATGTCCAGGAGTTCGGGGTCAAGACAAGAATATCATGTAATCCTTTCAGCATTATAAAATTCCTTAGACATTGACCTGAGTGCTTTTTGTTACATTATTAGCTTAATCCTCCTAGGGCAGGGCTTTATGAATATCTATGGCTTTCTGTGGAGAGAAAAGCAATGTTTTATCTAGTTACTATCTTAAAAACTCTATGGCTCTTCTCTGACTGAACAGTACCACTTCATAGTGAGGGGAAATGCTTCTTCAGATGCTTACATCTAGGGTTTCTATTCAAAAATTAGCTACTAATTAGCAAGTCACCTCCAGCTGAGATGTTCGGAACACTGCTTATGTTGTAATGTATGCTCTGATAAATGGTATATTTGCTTAGACAGCTTCAGATACAAATATTTTTTACATAGTGTGAGAGAGAAAGAAGTGTGGCTTAAAGTGTTCTGGACTTGGAATCATGTGTTATAGTGTTAGTTTTACTAATTGTAAATGGGAAACTTACCATCCCTAAACTTATGCCCTTATGTGTAAAATGGTGATGACACTTATCTACAAGGTTTTTTAAAATAATTGAACTATAGTTAACTAACAGTGTTATATAAGTTTCAGGTTAACAATATTTTTGTAGATTCTGCTTCATTTAAAGCTATTACAAAATAATGGCTATATTTCTCTGGGCTATATGATATATCCTCGTTGCTTATTTATTTTATACATAATAGCTTGTATCTCTTAATCCCCTATTCCTATTTTGCCCCTCTCCCTTTCTCTGTTTGTTTATCATGAAGATTAAGTAAGATTAAATAGTTGAAAGCTCAAGGCACGATGTCTACCGCACAGAAAGCAATCATTAAACATTAACTGGAGCAGAAGCGAATGCAAAGCATCTACCACTCCTTTCAGCTACAAGCATCATACAGTCAGCTGTTTCCTGGAATATCAAAACAGGAAAGACAAAATGTAATCTGAAATGCAAAAGTAGGAAGCCAAGAGATACCTGGAGTAACAGGAAAATTCAGCCTTAGAATACAAAATGAAGCAGAGAAAAACCTAACAGAGTTTTGCCAAGAGAATGCACTGGTCATAGCAAACACCCTCTTCCAACAACACAAGATAAGACTCTACACATGGACATCACCAGATGGTCAATCAGATTGATTATATTCTTTGCAGCCAAAGATGGAGAAGCTCTACACATTCATAAAAACAAGACTGGGAGTTGACTGTGGCTCAGATCATGAACCCCTTATTGCAAAATTCAGACCTAATTGGAGAAAGCAGAGAAAACCACTGGGCCATTCAGGTATAACCTAAAAGTCCCTTATGATTATACAGTGGAAGTGACAAATAGATTCAAAGGATTAGATCTGATAGAGTGCCTGAAGAACTATGGACAGAGATTCATAACATTGTAGAGGAGGCAGTGATCAAAACCGTCTCCAAGAAAAAGAACTGCAAAAAGGCAAAATGGTTGCCTGAGGAGGCCTTACCAATAACTGAGAAAAGAAGAAAAGCAAAAGGCAAAGGAGAAAAGGAAAGATATACCCATCTGAATGCAAACTTCCAAAGAATAACAAGGAGTGTTAAGAAAGATTTCCTGGCTAAACGCCCGGGTGGAGGAGGGCTGGCTCTCGCTCTCCAAAGCGCGCTATGCCATGGGTGCCAATTCAGTAGGGCCCCTGCAGTATGCGTCCCACATGGAGCCCCAGGTCCGCGTCGGCACCAGCGAGGCTCAGGACGGACTCCAGAAGTTCTGGATGGTGAGAGCCGGCACCCAGACTCCAGAGGAGGTGGGATCCCGCGAGGCAGCTCTGCACAGGCGCAAGGGTCTCCCAAGGACCCCAGAGCCAGACTCCTCCCCAGCTCCCCAGAACCCTTTGAAATGGTTTGGAATCCTGGTTCCTCACAGTCTGCGACAAGCTCAAGCCAGCTTCCGGGAGGGTCTGCAACTGGCTGCGGACATGGCCAGCCTTCAGAGCCGCATCACCTGGGGTCGAAGCCAGCTCCAGGAACTCCAGGAGAAACTCAAGCAGCTAGAACCCAGGGCTCCCTGACCTGTCACCACAGAAGCAAGGCAGTGGGAACAGCTATTCTTCGATGTGGCTCCCTTATCAGCCCTTCCTCCTTCACAGATTGCCCGCCACCGCAACTAGCTCCTGCTCCTTAATACTTCTCTGGTCTGCATGTTTCCAACTTTGTTAGGTGGGAAAGTCTGAAGAGGCAAACTGCATAATGTTCAAGGTTACTACTGTGAAACCACTTGTAAACTCACATTGTCCCAGGACACATCCATGTGGAGCAGTCACAAAGCTGTTAGGTTAGTTCATATTATTGAACAATAACAACTTCACGCATCAATTAGCTGTGGTTTTTCATTACTGGATGAAATACTACACAGCTAGTGGCAGGGAAGGACAAGAAGTAGGTGCTTCAGTTTCTCCAGATCCTTAAAACTGACTTTGATGGGGGGCAAAAAACATACATAGCTACACAGATCAGGACAGAATGATTCTGCGTTGATAGAAAAACACACGTATCTGAGTAGATGGGAAATGCTTAGCAGGTTTTAAGCCAGAAAGTAAAAAGGATCTGACCTAAATTTTCAAGGGAACTCTTTCAAAAGACCATTCAGGTTTTTAAAAGACTGCCTTTCAAGAATGAGTCTTTTAATTTGTTGAGGGGCCAGAAACTCTGTGTCCTGGCTTTATTTTTCTATGAGCTTGTTGATATTTTTAGCAGTTTCTAGGAGCTTATGTGGGATGTTAGTTTTTTGTTTATAATATGAGCTGTAGTTTTTGTGTTTTAACTTCACTTATGGTGGGTTTTTTTTTTTAACTTTTTATTGTAAAACACATTGCATTAAACTGCACAGAACAGTTGAATAGTGTAATGAGTAAGGTGAAAGCTCTCTCAGCTCTTGTGTTTAAATCAAGTTTCTTAGAACAGTTGAAATTATCAGGTAGCTATTTTATGATTTCTGGCTTTGGGATTGCAGTTGATGGGATAATAGAATTCTCCAGGGTTTTCCTCAAGAACTTTTGTATTCAAGTGAAGTATAGGGTGAGTCCTGCACTCAACTTCTTCTTTTCTACCATAGTTCATACAGTGGACTATCCTTAGCGCTGATTTGAAATGCCACCCTTTTCTTTCGATTAATCCCAGTGTTGTATACCCCTACCATATTTTGGCATTTCCATTTTTTTCATTGATCTTAATGGAAGTTAAGACACAGGTACCACAGTGTTTTAATTCTTGAGCCTTTAATAAAAATATACTTGAATCGCTGCTGCTAAAAAAAAAAAAAAAAAAAAAGACTTCCTAAGTGAGCAATGCAAAGCAATAGAGGAAAACGATAGAATGGGAAAGACTAGAGACCTCTTCAAGAAAATTAGAGATACCAAGGGGACATTTAACGCACAGATGGGCTCAATAAAGGACAGAAATGGGATGGACCTAACAGAAGCAGAAGATATTAAAAAGAGGTGGCAAGAATACACAGAAGAACCATACAAAAAAGATCTTCATGACCCAGATAATCATGATGGTATGATCACTCACCTAAGCCAGACATCCTGGAATGTGAAGTCAAATGGGCCTTAGGAAGCATCACTATGAACAAAGCTAGTGGAGGTGATGGAATTCCAGTTGAGCTATTTCAAATCCTGAAAGATGATGCTATGAAAATGCTGCACTCAGTATTCCAGCATATTTGGAAAACTCAGGAATGGCCATAGGACTGGAAATGATCAGTCTTCATTCCAATCCCAAAAAGGACAATATCAAAGAATGTTCAAGTCACTGCACAAGTGCACTCATTTAACATGCTATTGAGGTCACGCTCAAAATCCTCCAAGCTAGGCTTCAATAGTACATGAACTGAGAACTTCCAAATGTATAAGCTGGATTTAGAAAAGGCAGAGGAACCAGAGATCAAGTTCCCAACATCCATTGCATCATAGTAAAAGCAAGAAAATTTTAGAAAAACATCTACTTCTGCTTTATTGACTATGCTAAAGCCTTTGACCATGTGGATTACAACAAACTGTGGAAAATTCTTAGAGATGGATGGGAATACCAAAGCACATTACCTGTCTCCTGAGAAACCTGTATGTAGGTCAAGAAGCAACAGTTAGAACCAGACATGGGACAACAGGCTGGTTTAAAATCAGGAAAGGAGTAAATCAAGGCTGTATATTGTTACCCTGCTTATTTAACTTTTATGCTGAGTAAATTATGCAAAATGCCTAGCTGGATGATTCACAAGCTGGAATCAAGATTGCCGGGAGAAATATCAATAACCTCAGATATGCAGATGACACCACCTTTATGGCGGAAAGCCAAGAGTAACTAAAGAGCCTCTTGATGAGGGTGAAAGAGGAGAGTGAAAGAGCTGGCTTAAAACTTAACATTCAAAAAATTCAAAGATCATGGTATCCAGTCCCATCACTTCATGGCAAACAGATGGGGGAACAAGGGAAACAGTGACAGATTTTATTTTGTGGGGCTCCAAAACCACTACAGATTGTGACTGCAACCATGAAATTATAAGACACTTGTTTCTTTGAGGAAAAACTATGACCAACCTAGACAGCATATTAAAAAGCAGTGACATACTTTGCCAACAAAGGTTCATCTAGTCAAAGCTATGGTTTTTCCAGTAGTCATGTATGAATGTGAGAGTTGGACCTTAAAGAAAGCTGAGCGCTGAAGAATTGATGTTTTTGAACTGTGGTGTTGAAGAAGACTCTTGAGAATCCCTTGGACTGCAAGGAGCTTAAACTAATCAATCCTAAAGGAAATCAACCCTGAATATTCATTGGAATGACTGATGTTGAAGCTTCAATGTTTTGGCCATCTGATGCAAGGAGCCATTCATTAGAAGAGACCCTGATGCTGGGAAAGATTGAAGGCAGGAAGAGAAGGGGCAACTGAGGATGATATCAATTGGATGGCATCAGTTTGAGAAAGCTCAAGGAGACGGTGAAGGGGGAGCTGGGCATGCTGCAGTCCATGTGGTCTCAAAGAGTCAGACACAACTGAATAGCAACAACAAGAAATTCATTTCTTCATCATTTTATATCTGCTACAAGCTTCATCTACCCAGCTTTCTCCATCCAGCTGGCTCAGAGCAATTTAGAGGACAACTACTGTCAATCATGATAAAGAATTCAGTTCAGTTCAGTTCAGTCGCTCAGTCGTGTCCATCTCTTTGCAACCCCATGAATCGCAGCACATCAGGCCTCCCTGTCCTCACCAACTCCCCAAGTTCACTCAAACTCATGCCCATCAAGTCAGTGATGCCATCCAGCCATCTCATCCTCTGTGGTCCCCTTCTCCTCCTGCCCCCAATCCCTCCCAGCATCAGGGTCTTTTCCAATGAGTCAACTGTTCTCATGAGATGACCAAAGTATTGGAGTTTCAGCTTTAGCATCATTCCTTCCAATGAACACCCAGGACTGATCTCCTTTAGAATGGACTGGTTGGATCTCCTTGCAGTCCAAGGGACTCTCAGGAATCTTCTCCAACACCACAGTTCAAAAGCATCAATTCTTCGGCGCTCAGATTTCTTCACAGTCCAACTCTCACATCCATACATGACCACTGGAAAAACCATAGCCTTGACTAGACGGACCTTTGTTGGCAAAGTAATATCTCTGCTTTTGAATATGCTATCTAGGTTGGTCATATCTTTCCTTCCAAGGAGTAAGCGTCTTTTAACTTCATGGCTGCAATCACCATCTGCAGTGATTCTGGAGCCCCCAAAAATAGTCAGCCACTGTTTCCACTGTTTCCCCATCTATTTTCCATGAAGTGATCGACCAGATGCTATGATCTTCATTTTCTGAATGTTGAGCTTTAAGCCAACTTTTTCATTCTCCTCTTTCACTTTCATCAAGAGGCTTTTTAGTTCCTCTTCACATTCTGCCATAAGGGTGGTGTCATCTGCGTATCTGAGGTTATTGATATTTCTCCCGGCAATCTTGATTCCAGCTTGGGCTTCTTCCAGTCCAGCGTTTCTCATGATGTACTCTGCATAGAAGTTAAATAAGCAGGGTGACAATATACACCCTTGACATACTCCTTTTCCTATTTGGAACCAGTCTGTTGTTCCATGTCCAGTTACAACTGTTGCTTCCTGACCTGCATATAGGTTTCTCAAGAGGCAGGTCAGGTGGTCTGGTATTCCCATCTCTTTCAGAATTTTCCACAGTTTATTGTGATCCACCTAGTAAAAGTCTTTGGCACAGTCAATAAAGCAGAAATAGATGTTTTTCTGGAACTCTCTTGCTTTTTCAATGATCCAGCAGATGTTGGCAATTTGATCTCTGGTTCCTCTGCCTTTTCTAAAACCAGCTTGAACATCAGGAAGTTCATGGTTCACGTATTGCTGAAGCCTGGCTTGGAGAATTTTGAGCATTACTTTACTAGCATGTGAGATGAGTACAATTGTGCGGTAGTTTGAGCATTCTCTGGCATTGTCTTTCTTTGGGATTGGAATGAAAACTTACTTTTTCTAGTCCTGTGGCCACTGCTGAGTTTTCCAAATTTGCTAGCATTTTGAGTGCAGCACTTTCACAGCATCATCTTTCAGGATTTGAAGTAGCTCAACTGGGATTCTATCACCTCCACTAGTTTTGTTCATAGTGATGCTTTCTAAGGCCCACTTGACTTCACATTTCAGGATGTCTGGCTCTAGGTCAGTGATCACACCATCATGATTATCTGGGTTGTGAAGCTCTTTTTTGTACAGTTCTCCTGTGTATTCTTGCCACTTCTTCTTAATATCTTCTGCTTTTGTTAGGTCCATACCATTTCTGTCCTTTATTGAGCCCATCTTTGCATGAAATATTCACTTGGTATCTCTAATTTTCTTGAAGAGATCTCTAGTCTTTCCCATTCTGTTGTTTTCCTCTATCTTTGCATTGATCGCTGAAGAAGGTTTTCTTATCTCTCCTCGCTATTCTTTGGAACTCTGCATTCAGATGCTTATAACTTTCCTTTTCTCCTTGGCTTTTCATTTCTCTTCTTTCCACAGCTATTTGCAAGGCCTCTTTAGATAGCCATTTTGCTTTTTTGCATTTCCTTTTCTTGGGCATGGTCTTGATCCCTGTCTCCTGTACAATGCCACAAATATCCATCCATAGTTCATTAGGCACTCTGTCTATCAGTTCTAGTCCCTTAAATCTATTTCTCACTTCCCCTGTATAATCATAAGGGATTTGACTTAGGTCATATCTGAATGGTCTAGTGGTTTTCCCAATTTCTTCAATTTCAGTCTGAATTTGGCAATAAGGAGTTCATGATCTGAGCCACAATCAGCTCCCAGTCTTGTTTTTGCTGACTATATAGAGCGTCTCCATCTTTGGCTGCAAAGAATATAATCAATCTGATTTCCGTGTTGACCATCTGGTGCTGTCCATGTGTAGAGTCTTCTGTTGTGTTGTTGGAAGAGGGTGTTTGCTATGACCAGCGTGTTCTCTTGGCAAAACTCTATTAGCCTTTGCCCTGCTTCATTCCATACTCCAAGGCCAAATTTGCCTGTTACTCCAGGTGTTTCTTGACTTCCTACTTTTGCATTCCAGTCCCCTATAATGAAAAGGACATCTTTTTTGAGTGTTAGTTCTAAAAGGTCTTGTAGGTCTTCATAGAACCATTCATCTTCAGTTTCTTCAGCGTTACTGGTTGGGGGATTGCTGCTGCTGCTGTGTTGCTTCAGTTGTGTCCAACTCTGTGCAACCCCATGGACTGCAGCCTACCAGGCTCCTCCTTCCATGGGATTTTCCAGGCAACAGTACTGGAGTGGGGGTGCCATTGCCTTCTGCTGTCAATTCATTTGCATTTGCTCTCTGTCAATCAGGAGATGAGGTTCCAGCAGTCTTACATAGCTATTGAAAAATGTTTGATCTTGTTATTTACTTTCTATGAAAAAACAGTAGTGGTTTTATGAATACTATTTTCTTCATAGGATGCACTTGTGTAAATCTCTTCCTGTGTCTATATTCTTCATTTGATAATAAATAGGTCATCAGTTTCTAAAATCCCTTCTAATTTCAACATTCTATTTTTATGATTCAAGCTATTAACTTTTGATGGAGTGAATTAATCCTTTCAGGACAGAAAGTTGGAAAAGATATAGCACTTTTTATTTTTAAAGTTGAGGATAGCCACAGTGTTGGTATCAGTTCTCTGAATAAGAAATCTTTATAGTATCTACATTTCTCTGAGAATGGAAACTAACAACGCATGTGTTTAAAATCTCTTCATCCTACTATTTGCTGAGTGTTTTGTGATTAGCCTCCTGATTTGGAGCACTTTTATCTTTTTGCTTATATATTTCATACCTTGTTGATGCCTATTATGAGTGTTCTTAATATTAAAGTACATACCAGCTCTGCAACTTATCATGTATGTGACATGGAAAAACCATGTACCTTATAGATTTCTAATTTTTTGTTTGCCTCTATAAAATAGAGCCAATAATACTTAACTGATAAAATTTTTAAGCTCTTACCACAGTGCCTAACAAGCACTTAACATAGCTTTTACATTTTAACTAAGAAATCCATTATCCTGTTATGTCTTATCATAGAGTTATTGATTTTAAACATACTCATCCAAATATTTATTGTCTATCTTGTACATATTACAATTAATTATTAATCATTAGAAGAGACAAAGAAAGAAGTCTATACCTTTCCCTAAAAAACCTTATAATCTATTTTGGGAAACATGACATAAGATTCAACAAAAGCTGAATAAATATTAAAGTAGTTGTTATAAGAGATCCCACTAAATTCAGGTCAGTTCAGTCGCTCAGTCGTGTCTGACTCTTTGCGACCCCATGAATCGCAGCACCCCAGGCCTCCCTGTCCATCACCAATTCCCATTAAATTAGTAATCATTAAATAATGAATTTGTGATATAATTGTATCACTATGAAATATATGAAAATTTATATGGAAACATGGAAATCAATTAGAGATCACTGTTAGAGAAGTCTGTGTGGAACAAATGACATTAAACTAGGTCATTACAAATCGCTCAAATTGAAAAATGAGAGAGAATTGTTGCCTAAACCAAGGGAAGAGTTTTCAGGGAAACATACAGCAGCATCCTACATGCATGGATGCACACATACATATAAACAGAAAAGAAACTTTAAGATAAATTATGTTAACCACTGAGCTCTGTGCCTGATCTATAGTCAAACATCATAATTGTTACTTCTTATTGCAAGGCCACAAGTTTGGAGTCCATTGGGCAAATAAAGGCCACAGACATATTTTCTTTAGCCACATCTTTTTCTTTACATAACGTAAAAGTTAGGTTTTTAAAAGCTGATTATTTCAAAATTGAAAAAAAAAATCTGAGTGTCTGGTTTCTCTTAAAAAATTCTGAGGAATTTTTATAACTGAGTCTGTATTTCCTTAACACAAATCTACTAGGGCTGTATAGTTGCTGCTACTGCTGCTGCTGCTGCTAAATCGCGTCAGTCATGTCCGACTCTGTGCAACCCCAGAGACGGCAGCCCACCAGGCTACGCCATCCCTGGGATTCTCCAGGCAAGAACACTGGAGTGGGTTGCCATTTCCTTCTCCAATGCAGGAAAGTGAAAAGGGAAAGTGAAGTCGCTCAGTCATGTCCGACTCTTCGTGACCCCATGGACTGTAGCCCACCGGGCTCCTCCATCCATGGGATTTTCCAGGCAAGAGTACTAGAGTGGGGTGCCATTGCCTTCTCCAATAGTTGCTGCTACTTCCTTTAAACTTGACCTCAATCACTAAGGTCCCCACTAACTCAGTCAGTACTTTCCAATGTACTTAATGCCCATGCATGCATGTTACCATCTTGAGTTTGTCACTGACAGCCAAAAACCCTGGGAAAAGCCTTCATTTGCTTCAGTCTCCTGGAGGATAAAAGGGGCCACAGGGGAGGACCCATCAAGAGAAAACCTAGGTCACGCTGGGAGGAGAGTGATCAGGGCAAGCTCTGAAGGGAGAAAAAAAAAATAGTAAAAGACAGCTTACTTCCCTCATCCCCTCTCCTCTAGAGAATCCCTTCTCCAAGTAGTGGAGATTCCTCAGAAATTTCCTAAGTACTTGAAGTTTTGATGGACTAACTGTATGCACTAGTGAAAAGATTAGCTGGTCTTCATCTAGGTTTTGAGGGAAAATGTTGCCTTTCTATTGCCATTTAGTCTAACTCACTAAAAGCAGTCAGCAATTTAGGGCAGATGTCCTAGTGAGACAAAGTAGTGGATATTTAGAGGGAATGTATTCAGGTTCTCTTTAAAATCAGATTGGAGTAATAAGCAGCTGAACAGGCTGCGAAGCCAGGATCAAGACAGCAGTTCCCATTCTCTCTTCTAGAAGATATACTTCAGGTGCATTGTAGGGAAATTTACACATTTTCCCCAAATATCTAGAGTGTTTCACGGAACTTTTAAAAGAGCAGTCCAGAACTGTTCTGCAGAAGCTTCAAAAGGAGAAGAGAACCATGATGAACAATGAAAAAGAACACTAGCTGCAGAATGAAATGTTTAGATCTAATATTAAGTCTAATATTGATCTAATATTAAGGGAGTTAAGAAAGCCTTCCTCAGTGATCATTGGAAAGAAATAGAGGAAAAAAATAGAATGGGAAAGACTAGAGATCTCTTCAAGAAATTTAGAGATACCAAGAGAACATTTAATGCAAAGATGGGCTCAATAAAGGACACAAATGGTATGGACCTAACAGAAACAGAAGATTTTAAAAAGAGGTGGCAAGAATACACAGAAGAACAATACAAAAAAAGATCTTCATGACTCAGATAAGCATGATGGTATGATCACTCACCTAAGCCAGACATCCTGGAATGTGAAGTCAAGAGGGCCTTAGGAAGCATCACTATGAACAAAGCTAGTGGAGGTGATAGAATTCCAGTTGAGCTATTTCAAGTCCTAAAAGTTGAGGCTGTGAAAGTGCTGTACTCAATATGCCAGCAAATTTGGGAAACTCAGCAGTGGCCACAGGACTGGAAAAGGTCAGTTTTCATTCCAGTCCCAGGAAGGCAATGCCAAAGAATGCTCAAACTACTGCACAATGGTATTTATCTCACATGCTAGTAAAGTAATGCTCAAAATTCTCCAAGCCAGGCTTCAACAGTATGTGAATTGTGAACTTCAGATGTTCAAGCTGAATTTAGAAATGGCAGAGGAGCCAGAGGTCAAATTGCCAACATCCATTGGATCATTGAAAAAGCAAGAAAGTTCCAGAAAAACATCTACTTCTGCTTTGTTGACTATGCCAAAGACTTTGACTGTGTGGAGCACAATAAACTGTGGAAAATTCTGAAAGAGATGGAAATACCAGACCACCTGACCTGCCTCCTGAGAAATCTGTACACAGGTCAGGAAGCAACAGTTGTAACTGGACATGGAACAACAGACTGGTTCTAAATCAGGAAAGGAGTATGTCAAGGCTGTATATTGTCACCCTACTTATTTAACTTACATGCAGAGTACATCATAAGAAATGGTGGACTGGATGAAGCACAAGCTGGGATCAAGATTGCCAGGAGAAATATCAATAACCTTAGATATGAGGATGACACTACCCTTATGGCAAATATAGAAGAAGAACTATAGAGCCTCTTGATGAAAGTGAAAGAGGAGAGTGAAAAAGTTGGCTTCATACTCAACATTCAGAAAACCAAGATCATGACATCTGGTCCCATCATTCTTGGCAAAGAGACGGGGAAACAATGAAACAGTGAGAGAATTTATTTTGGGGGACTCTAAAATCACTGCAGATGGTGACTGCAGCCATGAAATCAAAACATGCTTTCTCCTTGGAAGAAAAGTTATGAGCAACCTAGACAGCATATTAAAAAGTAGAGACATTACTTTGCCAACAAAGGTCCATCTAGTAAAAGCTATGGTTTTTCCAGTGGTCATATATGGATGTGAGAGGTGGACCAAAAAGAAAGCTGAGCGCTGAAGAATTTATGCTTTTGTGGTGTTGGAGAAGACTCTTGAGAGTCCCTTGGACTGCAAGGAGATCCAACCAGTCCACCCTAAAGGAAATCAGTCCTGAATATTCATTGGAAAGACTGATGCTAAAGCTGTAACTCCAATACTTTGACCACTTGATGTGAAGAACTGACTCAACTGAAAAGACCCTGATGCTGGGAAAGATTGAAGGTGGGAGGAGAAAAGGACAACAGAGGATGAGATGGTTGGATGGAATCACCCACTCAATGGACATGAGTTTGAGCAAGCTTCAGGAGTTGGTGATGGAAAAGGAAGCCTGGCATGCTGCAGTCCATGGGCTCACAAAGAGTCAGACATGACTGAGTGACTGAACTGAACTGATACACCATTCTACCCCAAAACATTGCCTCTGAAATTAAAAAAAAGACGCTTTATATTTACATACTAATTTATAATATTACAGAGTCATCTCATTTTTTTTGCTTTCAAAAATAAAATAAAATAAAATAGGATAATCTTTGTTTTTTATGTAGGAAATCTGAGTTAAGAATGTTTAACTGACTTGACCAAGGAAACCCCTGCAGGAACATGGTGGAGTACAAACCAAAGCCCAGTGTTCCTCTCACAATCTGATGATGGCTTGTCTTTCTCCCTTTTAAAATATAAGAACCAAAAAGAAAGGATCCCAAGAAACTACTACAGAGAAATAAAACTCTCAGTGGTAATTTACACACCACTTTTGCTTTCCTGATGGCTCAGATAGTAAAGAACATTCCTGCAATCCAGAATACCCAGGTTCGATCCCTGGGTCAGGAAGAGCCCCTGGAGAAGGGAATGGCAACCCACTCCAGTATTCTTGCCTGAAGAATTCCATGGAGAGTGAAGCCTGGTGGGTTACAGTCCGTGGGGTCACAGATGTAAATAATACTTTCACGCTTTCACTTTGTTCTAAGAACATGAACAGAAAACAGAAAAATCACCTCTAAGTGACTGCTGGTGCTGCTGCTGCTAAGTAGCTTCAGTCGTGTCTGACTCTGGGTGACCCCATAGACGGCAGCTCACAAGGCTTCCGCGTCCCTGGGATTCTCCAGGCAAAAACACTGGAGTGGGTTGCCATTTCCTTCTCCAATGCATGAAAATGAAAAGTGAAAGTGAAGTCGCTCAGTCGTGTCTGACTCTTAGTGACCCCATGGACTGCAGCCTACCAGGCTCCTCCACCCATGGGATTTTCCAGGCAAGTGTACAGGAGTGGGGTGCCATTGCCTTCTCCGCTAAGTGACTGAAAGCCTCACTATAAAATTTCTAAGTCTTAACACAGCATCATTTACTTGCTAGTGTACAGCACACTGAGGATCACTATGTAAGTGACCGACTCTAGGCTGTGAATGACTTAATCCGGTTTCATAAATGTTCTCACTGCAGGCAGCACAGTCACTGAGATGTCAGCAGTGTCCTCCGCTATTCTAAAGACCATGAAGTTCAACTTTAAGTTTCTTTCCGAACATAATGAGAAAAATTTGGGGTCATTTGCAATTTTCTGTGAAATGTGGCTGAATAAAAGTACTTCCCCTTCTCTAAGGAATATTCCCTCATTAAGGCCCCCTATTAATACGTATCATATTACCTTCCTCTTTCTCCAACCTGTTTGACATGGAGCAAATACTTTCTAAACCTAGGCAAAGCTAAGGACTTGGCTCCATTGAAAAAAAATACTAAAAGTGTTGAAATCCATGACATATTACTATAAAAGGGGGCTTACATTTCCAAATTTCTCTTTTTAGCTACATAAAACACTCTTAAAATCTCCTATAATTTAACATATGATTAAAAATATTCTCAAATATTTCTTTAAATACGTTAAAAACCATTCCTTTAGAATAATGTATTGTAAGTTAAAATGTTCAGGGACTTCCCTGGTGGTCCGGTGGTTAAGAATTCACCTTCTAATGCAGGGGTCGCAAATTCGATCCCTGGTCCAGGACCAAGATGCACGAAGCACTAAATCCTTGAGCCACAACTACTGAGCCCAAGCACTCTGGAGCCAGTATACTGCAACTAAAATCAGACGCTGTCAAATAAATAAATAAAAATGTTTAGTAAGCTATGCAGTAAGCTCTTTGACATTGGTCTTATTATTTGGGGGGGGGGAGGGGTATGTCTCTTCAGGCAAGGGAAACAAAAGCAAAAAGTACAAATGGGACTACATCAAACTAAAAAGTTTTGCACAGGGAAGGAAATCAACAAAACAACAGGTCATCTACTGACTAGGAGAATATATTTGCAAACAATAAATCTAAGGAGAGGTTAATATGCACAATAAACAAGGAACTCATACAACGCAACATCAAAAAGGCAAACGACCCTCTACAAAAAAAAAATGGGCAGAGCATCTGAATAGACATTTTCCAAAGAAGACACAGATGGCCAACTGGCACATGAAAATATACTTAACTGACTATTATGGAAATGAAAAGTCAAAACCACTGTCAGATACAACCTCATATCTATCAAAATGGCAATTATCAAATGATAAGAAAAAACAGTATTGGCAAGAACATAGAGAAAAGGGAACCGATCACACTACTGGTGAAAATGTAAATTGGTGAAGACACTATGGAAAACAGTATAGAGCTTCCTCAATAAATTAAAAATGTAATTACTATATGATCCAGCATTTTACTTCTGAATATTTATCCCAAGAGAATAAAAACACTAATTCAAAAAGATTTATGTTAATTGCAGCAGTATTTATAATAATAAGATATGGAAACAACCTCAGTGCACATTAATAAATGAATGAACGAATGAAAATGCTGTGTATACACACACACGCACACACACACACACACAGGCTTCCCTGGTGGCTCAGTGGTAAAATCGGCCTGACAATGCAGGAGACGTGCATTCAATCTCTGGATTGGGCAGATCCCCTGGAGAAGAAAATGGCAACCTACTCCAGTATTCTTGCCTGGGAAATCCCACGGACAGAGGAGCCTGGCAGCTACAGTCCATAGGGTCACAAAAGAGTTGGACACTACTTAATGACTAAACAACAACAGTATATGACCTACACATACAATAGAATATTATTCGGCCATTGAAAATAATGAAATCTTGCATTAACATGGATAGACCTAGAAGGTATTATGCTAAGTGAAATAAATCAGACAGAGAAACACAAGTACTATATGATTTCACATATATATGCAAAGGAACACACAAACATAACAAAATAACTCATAGGTATATAAAACAAATTAGTAATTGCCAGAGGAGAGGGATGTGGGGGAGTGGGAGAAATAGGTAAATGAAAATTAGGAGAAACAAATTTCTAGTTGCAAAATAAATGAATCATAAGCATGAATGTACAATATAAGAAATATAGTCAACTTTCTATGGTGACATATTATAACTAGAATTTTTGTGGTAAGCATTTGGAAATATATAGAAATGCAGAATCAGTATGCTATATAACAGAAACTAGCACAGTGATGCATGTCAATTATACTTCAAAAACAAACCCATAGAAAAAGAGATGAGATTACTCTTTACCAGAGACGGGGATGAGGGGAGGGTAAATTGGAAGAAGGCATCTAAAAGGTACAAGCTTCCAGTTTTAAGATAAATAAGTACTAGGAATATAATGAGAGAAGGAAATGGCAAATCCTGTGGACAGAGAAGCCTGGTGGGCTGCTGTCCAGAAGATAGCACAGAGCCGGACATGACTGAAGCGACTTAGTACGCATGCATGCATTAGAGAAGGAAATGGCAACCCATTCCGGCACTCTTGCCTGGAGAATCCCAGGAAGAGAGGAGCCTGCTGGGCTGCCTTCTATGGGGTTGCACAGATTCAGACACGACTGAAACAACTTAGCAGCAGCAGCTGCAGGAATATAATGTACAAGATGATAAATAGAATTAACTTTTCTATGTATTTTACAAGAAAGTTGTTAATAGAGTAAATCTGAAGAGTCCTCATAAAAAATAAGTTTTCATCACAAGGAAAAGATTTTTTCTATTTTTTTAATTTTGTATTTTTATAAGATGATGAGTGTTCACTAAACGTGATAATCATTTAAAGATGTATGTAAATCAAATTATTATGCTGTATACCTTAAGCTTATTCAGTACTATATGTTAATTACCTCTCAATAAAACTAGAAGAAAATAAAATATTCAGGTCACCTGGATTTCTCCCTGTTTATTATTTCCAGACTGTTTTTCCTTTTATTTGCCTTAGAAACATGTGGGCTGGAGCCTTTACTGAATGCAGTAATAATATCAGAGCATGATTGTCATTGTTTTATAGCTACTGATTTTTGAATTTTTTAAAATTAGAATGAATTGGGTCAAAGTAGGTGCCAGTTTATTTTTTAAATAAATTAGGTATTCATTAAGTCAGTTACTATATTACTGAAAGGAAATTCAGATTGTAGTTTTTATATACCACTGTGAGTTAATTTTCAGTGGTGACCTGAAAAAGCTTTGATTATTTTTTAGAAAATGTGTTGAGGTTATGATGTTCTGGACTGAGAGCTCTAGATAATATATAACTTCAATTCCCCTTAAATTCCTTTTTTCAGTTCTTGCTTAAAATATTTTATGACATTTTTATAATTTGTATTAAACAATAAATATATGAGAGGTCATTTCAGATATTAAAATAAGTAAAATTCAGTTTTTATATTTTAATTTAATTTGGTTGAAACTGGTACTTTTTAATTTGAAAGTACAGTTATATCTTCTTTAAAATACATCTAAAATCTGAAGCAGATCTGTATTTTCTTTTCCATGCACTTGTTCTTTGTTCCTGCCTCCTGCTCCTACCAGAATGTTTTTGTTATCCTCAATGACAGTCAACAGCTGTATTTTCTCACAGAACTTATTAGCAGTTGTGAAATGCTACTGTCCTAAGTAGCACCATTTGTTGGTGACTGTTGAGATGTGATTGCTGTGATAATGAAATTACTTCAGACTTCAGCCAGTCTTCAGTTAACATTTCCTGGGACCTACTGCTTTCAAAGTACCAGATTCAACACCCTAACTAAACAATCTAACTGAAGAGAGAGAATCTAGGTGCTAAGTTACTTTTACTGCTACCAATGGGAACAAATTAATGCCTATTTGTTAGGGTTAAAAACTGCATATTTAGGTCTGAAGTGTGGCTAAATCATAGAGTGAAATAATCCAAAGGAGGAAAATGAGACTCCCACTTGAGCCCAAAAGGAGATAATGGCTGTGAACTAAGGGCATCTGGAGATTAATTAGGTAGTGTCGGAAATATCAACAAGACTGAGGAATAGTAACAAAGTGTACACACTCAGATGCATTCATACAGTATCTTCTTGTTGTTCAGTCACTAATTTGTGTCCAACTATTTGCCCCTATAGAGTACAGCTTGCCAGGATTCCCTGGCCTTCACTATCTCCTGGAGTTTGCTCAAACTCATGTTCATTTAGTCAATGATACCATTCCCTCAATCTTTCCCAGAATCAGGTTCTTTTCCAATGAGTAGCTCTTTCACATCAGGTGGCCAAAGTATTGGAATTTCAGCTTCAACATCAGTCCTTCCAATAAATATTCCAGGTTGATTTCCTTTAGGATTGACAAGTTTGATCTCCTTGCTCTCCAAGCAACTCTGAAGAGTCTTCTCCAATGCCACAGTTCAAAAGCATCAATTCTTCTGCACTCAGCCTTCTTTATGGTCCAACTCTCACATCCAACATGACTATTGGAAAAACCTTAGCTTTGACTATACTTTGCCAGCAAATTGATGTTTCTGCTTTCTAATATGCTGTCTAGGTTTGTCATAGCTTTCATTCCAAGGAGTAAGCATCTTTTAACTTTGTGGCTACAGTCACTGCCCATGGCTATTTTGGAGCCCAGGAAAATAAAATCTGATACTGTTTCCATTTTTTCCCATCTATTTGCCATGAACTGATAAGACCGGGGGAGAGGAATACATTCTAATAAGTTACTTCTTGAATAGAAAAATGTCTTAATGGAAATGAAAATACCACAGTGTGATCTCATATTTGAAGGAAATTGAGCCGTGAAATAATAACATTTAAAAATAGCCAAAAACTACAGGTAACATTATGCTCAGTGGTGAAAAAATAAAATCTTTCTCCTCTAAGATCACGATCAAGGCAAGTATGCCCACTTTTGTCATTTCCACTCAACACAGTGTTAGAAGTTCCAGCAATTTGTCAAGGAAAACAAGTAAAAGGCATCCAAATTAAAAAGGAAGAAGCAGAATTTTGTCTGGTCTCAGTGATGTGTAGAAAGCTCTCAAAATTCCACATGCAAAAAATCCATTAGAATTAGTCAATGAATTCAAAAATTTGCAGCATAAAAAATCCACACACAGAAATCATCTGCATTTCTATACACTAAAAATAAATAACATAAAAATTAAGAAAACAATTCCATTTACAATAGCATCAAAAAGAATAAAGTACTTAGGAATAACCTGAACCAAATAGGGGCACTTTGTACACCTCAAGTGCAGTTTGTACACTTCAAACTACAAAACAACGGGTAAAGGACAATCTTTCCAACAAATGCTTTTGGGAAAACTGGATATCCAAAGGTGAAAGAAAATAGCTGAACACTTACCTTAGACCGTATACAAAATTTACTCAAAATGGACCAAAGACCTAAATTGAGAACTAAAACTATAAAAGCTTTTCAGTTCAGTTCAGTCGCTCAGTCGTGTCCGACTCTTTGCAACCACATGAACCGCAGCACGCCAGGCCTCCCTGTCTATCATCAACTCTTGGAGTTTACCCAAACCCATGTCCATTGAGTCAGTGATGCCATCCAACCATCTCATCCTCTGTCGTCCCCTTCTCCTCCTGCCCTCAATCTTCCCCAGCCTCAGGGTCTTTTCCAATGAGTCAGCTCTTCACATGAGGTGGCCAAAGTATTGGAGCTTCAGTTTCTACATCAGTCCCTCCAATGAACAACAGGACTGATGTCCTTTAGGATGGACTGGTTGGATCTCCTTGTAGTCCAAGGGATTCTCAAGAGTCTTCTCCAACATCACAGTTCAAAAGCATCAATTCTTCGGTGCTCAGCTTTCTTCACAGTCCAACTCTCACATCCATACATGACCACTGTAAAAACCACAGCCTTGACTAGACAGACTTTTTTTGACAAAGTAATGTTTCTGCTTTTTAATATGCTATCTAGGTTTTATCATAACTTTCCTTCCAAGGAGTAAGTGTCTTTTAATTTCATGGCTGCAATCACCATCTGCAGTGATTTTGGAGCCCCCCAAAATAAAGTCAGCCACTGTTTCCACTGTTTCCCCAGCTATTTGCCATGAAGGGATGGGACCAGATGCCATGATCTTCGTTTCTGAATGTTGAGCTTTAAGCCAACTTTTTCACTCTCCTCTTTCACTTTCATCAAGAGGCTCTTTAGTTCTTCTTCACTTTCTGCCATAAGGGTGGTGTCATCTGCATATCTGAGGTTATTGATATTTCTCCCAGCAATCTTGATTCCAGCCTGTGCTTCATCCAGCCCAGCGTTTCTCATGTAAGTTAAATAAGCAGGGTGATAATATACAGCCTTGATGTACTCCTTTTCCTATTTGGAACCAGTCTGTTGTTCCATGTCCAGTTCTAACTGTTGCTTCCTGACCTGCATACAGGTTTCTCAAGAGGCAGGTCAGGTGGTCTGGTATTCCCATCTCTTTCAGAATTTTCTACAGTTTATCATGATCCACACAGTCAAAGGCTTTGGCATAGTTAATAAAGCAGAAATAGATGTTTTTCTGGAACTCTCTTTCTTTTTCAATGATCCAGCAGATGTTGACAATTTGATCTTTTAGAAGAAAGCAAGGTAGAAAGCATTGTATTTGGCAGTGATTTCTTGGATATAACACCAAAAGCATGGACAGCAAAAGAAAAAAACGATAAATTAGACCAGAATAAAATTAAAAAAAAAAAAAAAAAAACCTTTTGTATTAAAGAACACTGGAGAAGGTGTGGAGAAAAGGGAACCCTCTTACACTGTTGGTGGGAATGCAAACTAGTGCAGCCACTATGGAGAACAGTGTGGAGATTCCTTAAAAAACTGGAAATAGAACTGCCTTATGACCCAGCAATCCCACTACTGGGCATACACACCGAGGAAACCAGAATTGAAAGAGACACGTGTACCCTAATGTTCATCGCAACACTGTTTATAATAGCCAGGACATGGAAGCAACCTAGATGTCCATCAGCAGAGGAATGGATAAGAAAGCTGTGGTACATATACACATTTGAATCAGTGCTAATGAGGTGGATGAAACTGGAGCCTATTATACAGAGTGAAGTAAGCCAGAAAGAAAAACACCAATACAGTCAGTCAGTCAGTCAGTTTAGTCACTCAGTTGTGTCCAACTCTTGACCCCATGAATAGTAGCACGCCAGGCCTCCCTGTCCATCACCAACTCCCAGAGTTCACTCAGACTCACGTCCATTGAGTCAGTGATGCCATCCAGCCATCTCATCCTCTGTCGTCCCCTTCTCCTCTTGCCCCAATCCCTCCCAGCATCAGAGTCTTTCCCAATGAGTCAACTCTTCACATGAGGTGGCCAAAGTACTGGAGTTTCAGCTTTAGCATCATTCCTTCCAAAGAACACCCAGGGCTGATCTCCTTCAGAATGGACTGGTTGGATCTCCTTGCAGTCCAAGGGACTCTCAAGAGTCTTCTCCAACACCACAGTTCAAAAGCATCAATTCTTCGGTGCTCAGCCTTCTTCACAGTCCAACTCTCACATCCATACATGACCACTGGAAAAACCATAGCCTTGACTAGACAGACCTTTGTTGGCAAACTAATGTCTCTGCTTTTGAATATGCTATCTAGGATGGTCATAACTTTCCTTCCAAGGAGTAAGTGTCTTTTAATTCCATGGCTGCAGTCACCATCTGTAGTGATTTTGGAGCCCAGAAAAATAAAGTCTGACACTGTTTCCACTCTTTCCCCATCTATTTGCCTTGAAGTGATGGGACCAGATGCCATGATCTTCGTTTTCTGAATGTTGAGCTTTAAGCCAACTTTTTCACTCTCCTCTTTCACTTTCATCAAGAGGCTTTTTAGTTCCTCTTCACTTTCTGCCATAAGGGTGGTGTCATCTGCATATCTGAGGTTATTGATATTTCTCCTGGCAATCTTGATTCCAGCTTGTTTTTCTTCCTGTCCAGCATTTCTCATGATGTACTCTGCATATAAGTTAAATAAGCAGGGTGACAATATACAGCCTTGACGTATCTATATGGAATTTAGAAAGATGATAACGATAACCCTGTATGCAAGACAGCAAAAGAGACACAGATGTATGGAACAGTCTTTTGGACTCTGTGGGAGAGGGAGAGAGTGGGATGATTTGGGAGAATGGCATTGAAACATGTATAATATCATATATAAAATGAATCACCAGTCCAGGTTCAATGCAGGATACAGGATGCTTGGGTCTGGTGCACTGGGATGACCCAGAGGGATGGTATGGGGAGGGAGGTGGGAGGGGGGGTCAGGATGGGGAGCACGTGTACACCCGAGGTGGATTCATGTTGATGTATGGCAAAACCAATACAATATTGTAAAGTAATTAGCCTCCAATTAAAATAAATAAATTTATATTAAAAAATAAAAATAAAGAACACTATTGACAGAGTGAAAAGGCAACCCATGTAATGGGAGGATATATTTGCAAATCATACACTTGCTAAAAAGCCAGTGTTCAGAATATATAAACTCCTACAACTCAACAAGAAGAAATAAGTAATCCAATTTAAAACTGGACAAAGGTCTTGAATACACATTTCTTCATAAAAAGATATACAAATTGCCAATAAACTTGCAAAGAGATACTCAACATCACTAATGCTTTTGAAAATACAAATCAAAACCATAAGAAAACACCACTTTCACTAGGACGGCTACTATAAAATCAACACATATTAGTGAAGTTGTGAAGAAATTGGAAAATTTGTGAATTACTAGTGCAATTCAAAATGTGTAGCTGCTCTGGAAAGCAGGATGGCAGTTCTTGAAAAGATTTAAGACACAATTATCATAATATCCAACAATTCCACGTGGGTATTTATTTAAAAGAACTGAAAACAAGGACATGAACAGATGTGTGGATATCCATGTCATAGCAGCATTATTTATATTAGTTAAAGGTGCAAGCAATACAAGTGTCCATCAACTAATGAATAAAGAAATATGGTATAGATCTCCAATGGAGTAATATCCACCATTTAAAAGGGAAGGAAATTCTGACATATGCCACTATATGGATGAACCTTAGAAACTCTGCTAAGTGAAATATCCAGTCACAAAAAGACAAATACTGTATGATTCCCTTTATATCAGGTATCTGCTGCTACTGCTGCTAAGTCGCTTCAGTCGTGTCCGACTCTATGTGACCTCACAGACGGCAGGCCACCAGGCTCCCCCGTCCCTGGGATTCTCCAGGCAAGAACACTGGAGTGGGTCGCCATTTCCTTCTCCAATGCATGAAAGTGAAAAGTGAAAGTGAAGTCACCCAGTCATGTCCGACTCTTAGCGACCCCATGGACTGCAGCCCACCAGGCTCCTCCGTCCATGGGATTTCCCAGGCAAGAGTACTGGAGTGGGGTGCCACAGGTATCTAGAGAAGTCAAATTCACAGAAACAGAAAGAAGAATGATGGTGGGCAGGGGCTGGAGAGAGAGTGGCACAGGGAGTTAGTATTTAATAGGTACAGTTTTCCAGTTTGGGAAGATAAGAAAAGTTCTGGGGATGGATGGTGGTGATAATTACACAAAAAAGTGAATGTACTTAAGTCCACTGAGCTGTACTCTTAAAAATATTAAAATCATTTTATCTAATGAACTTTTTACCACAATAAAGTAATTGAAGCTATAGAAGGTAGCATTTGTAGGAGAAAAGTGAAAGAAATCAGGATTATTTTGCTTTGATAAAAGAAACTGATTCTTGCCATTAAGTAAAGAGCTTGCTTTTAGATGAACTGGTTAGACATTGCAAATGAAGAGGAAAAGAAAAACAAACAAACAAAAAAAGCCCTAAAGTAACATCAGTGTGTTAGAAAATATAAAAGTTTCATCTTGGCAATGAGTGTTAAAAAAAAAAAAAAAGGTATTGAAAGCTGGATTTAAGTTAGATTAAGTGAAGTAAGGAGTTCGAGCAAAGAACAGTCAGGGAAAGCAAAGAACAGTCAGGGAAAGGAAGAAGAGTTGTAATGACAGGGAATGTCCGTGGGACCTCTGCCAAGAAAGGAGGCTTGAATCCAGACAGTCATCTCTAAATTGTCTTTATGTCAGTTTTAGGAGTAGGCTTTATTTATGATTTGGAGAACCTGTATCCTTCAATGTTTCTCTAATACATCCCCAAACTAGAAGGACACTATATTATAATGAAAGCATTGTGTGTGCTAGTCTCAGTCGTATCCAACTCTTTATGACCTCATGGACTATAGTCCACAAGGCTCTTCTGTCCATGGGATTGTCCAGGCAAGAATACTGGAGTGGGTTGCCATTTCCTTCTCCAGGGGATCTTTCTGACCTAGGGATCGAATCTGGGTCTTCCACATTGCAGGCGGATTCTTTACCATCTGAGCCACCAGGGAAGCCCACTGAAAGCAATAACGGCTAAAAGTTGGAGGATACAGAATCTAGGCTAGATTGAATCCATTTCATAATTTGGGAATGTATCAAACCTTCCTGGATTTCAGTTTTGTTTTTTTTTTTTTTAGAAATAAAACTGTTAAACCAGAAAAGTTCTAAGTTTCCTTTCTGATTTTATATAGCTCCAAATCTCTCCCACAGGGGATGAAAATTGTCCATTGAGAATAAAAAGTTAGATTTTCAATACAAAAACTGATTCAGTTAGTGTTTTGATTGAAAGTGATAGAATATACAGTCAGAATAAAAGACTCATTTTCTTGCTTTTATAGAAAAAGAAAAGGGTGAAGGGAGTAGGACTATATTCATATTTACCATTTCAGATTAGGCATCAGATCAGATCAGATCAGTCGCTCAGTCATGTCAGACTCTGTGACCCCATGAATCGAAGCACGCCAGGCCTCCCTGTCCATCACCAACTCCTGGAGTTCACTCAGACTCACGTCCATCGAGTCAGTGATGCCATCCAGCCATCTCATCCTCTGTCGTCCCCTTCTCCTCCTGCCCCCAATCCCTCCCAGCATCAGAGTCTTTTCCAATGAGTCAACTCTTCGCATGAGGTGGCCAAAATACTGGAGTTTCAGCTTTAGCATCATTCCTTCCAAAGAAATCCCAGGGCTGATCTCCTTCAGAATGGACTGGTTGGATCTCCTTGCAGTCCAAGGGACTCTCAAGAGTCTTCTCCAACACCACAGTTCAAAAGCATCAATTCTTCGGTGCTCAGCCTTCTTCACAGTCCAACTCTGACATCCATACATGACCACAGAAAAAACCATAGCCTTGACTAGACGGACCTTTGTTGGCAAAGTAATGTCTCTGCTTTTTAATAGGTTGGTCATAACTTTCCTTCCAAGGAGTAAGCGTCTTTTAATTCCATGGCTGCAGTCACCATCTGTAGTGATTTTAGAGCCCAGAAAAATAAAGTCTGACACTGTTTCCCCATCTATTTCCCATGAAGTGATGGGACCGGATGCCATGATTGTTTTCTGAATGTTGAGCTTTAAGCCAACTTTTTCACTCTCCTCTTTCACTGTCATCAAGAGGCTTTTTAGTTCCTCTTCACTTTCTGCCATAAGGGTGGTGTCATCTGCATATCTGAGGTTATTGATATTTCTCCCAGCAATCTTGATTCCAGCTTGGGCTTCTTCCAGCCTAGCATTTCTCATGATGTACTCTGCATATAAGTTAAATAAGTAGGGTGACAATATACAGCCTTGACGTATTTCTTTTCCTTTTAGAACCAGTCTGTTGTTCCATGTCCAGTTCTAACTGTTGCTTCCTGATCTGCATACAAATTTCTCAAGGGGCAGGTCAGGTGGTCTGGTATGCCCATCTCTTTCAGAATTTTCTACAGTTTATCATGATCCACACAGTCAAAGGCTTTGGCATAGTCAAGAAAGCAGAAATAGATGATTTTCTGGAACTCTCTTGCTTTTTTGATGATCCAGCGGATGTTGGCAATTTGATCTCTGGTTCCTCTGCCTTTTCTAAAATCAGCTTGAACATCAGGAAGTTCACGGTTCACACTTACAGAAGGACAAATAGAAGCATGCACAGGATGTATCTGTAAGCAAGAGCTATAGAAGCAGCACTGCTTCTCATGATTTAAATACATTAGTAACACTATCAAGGGACTTTTCTGCCAGCAGAGTAGTCCACAAGCATACCTTGATACCACTACCTAGTTCCGGGTTTGAGCGCTCAGATTTCCAAAGCAATTATCTTTTGCTCAGGAAGGAACTGACTCTTGACAGACCTGACCGAAAAACTGTAGGACTTGACTCTAGTGGAGAAAAGAGACTCCAAGTAAGGTTATGGCATTGGAAGGGGCCAGGAGAAATAAGGGAATGAATCCTGCACAAAAGTAGAGGGACTCTGAAAGAGTAGCAAGTCTGTGAGCAAAGTAGTGAGTCAGGAAAGAGATTAAAGGCACTTCTGCTTGCTGTTTTAGGAGGTTTTAATGTAGGGATACCTAGGAATTATATATCCTTTAAAATGTATAAAAATGATTTCTCAGGAAGCTGGGATTTTGGTATACTTCCAACCTGATCTTGAAAAAAAAACTCACTTCAGAGAGATATCTTTGAAATCTTTTATTGACTCAAATGTATTAACCTTCTATTATCTGCCACATATTCTGCTAGATGTTAGAATAACTTATTGGTACTGCCCTCAAAAATTTCACATGTTAATACTCCTATTAACTGGTATGAAACAACTACCATGATATGGAATATGCAGTAGATACAGTGAGCACTGCATGAGCACTATGTGAGCACGGAGAGGGACCTTAATTCAACCTGAGATGAGCAGGAAAATTTCTCGGAGGAACCCGCATCTGTGATGGATCTTCAAAAAAGAAACATGGTTACTCAGATCAGAGGGTAGGAAGTGTGCAAGCCGGAAAATTCTAGGTCAAAAAGGAGACTTGGTCAATGACACAAGAGTGAGAAACAGCATGATGCAAGGTATTTAGTGTTCCTGGGCCATAGGTACATGTGTATGTGTATATGGGGATTCAAGACAAAAATATTGTTATTGTGTTGTGATCAAAAGAGTATACAAAATTTAAGATACTGGGACAGAAGACCATGTAAAAGATGACAAATAGGCAAGGATGGAGAAGTAAGAATATACTTGAGAAATATTTGGTATTTGCGTGGTAAAATCCTCAGGACTTAGTAATCAACTGAGAAGAGAACAAGGACACAGAGGGAAGAAGAATTCAAGGAGTCTCCTAAGTGTTGTCTTTAATGAGTGAGTATGACTAGATGGCAGTGAACTAACTAAGCCAAAGTTTGGGAAAGAATAAGCCAGTTGGGAGGAAATAAAGCGTTGAATAAAACTACCATTAAGCCATCTCTTCAGGTGAATGTACTTGCTTGTTCACCAACTGCTCAGTAGATAACCAGAAAGTGTATTTGCTGGGCTGCATGAAACACTAAAGAGAAGAGGAGAGTTTTCTAGGCTCTCATCTTGCAACAAACTCCTGAAAAACTACATTCCCACATTTTTACTTTCCCTCCCCTGAGCAAGGAGTAAATGTCCACTCTCTGTGATCCCTGAGGGAAGTAAATGATTAAAGTATATATAATGAATACGCTGAAAACTACTTAGTAATGACTGGGAACTCATAAGGAACTTGTGGAATAAGAAAAACATTCTCACAGAATACTGCAGAATCTTGCACAATCTTTCACTTCCTCTAGCAATTCCTACAGTGACTCATATGTGCCAAGGAAGGTCTATGGACCACACCAGGTTCTCATCTCTAGAGTCTCTTGGTAAATATAGTATTTACTCTTATTTACATGTATCTACCTCCAACAGGCAGAATATAGCCCCGCCTCCTCATACCACAGAATTATGGCTTTCAAATGAGTATACTACTAGTAGACACCAGATACTTACACTGCCACAGGAATTGAAGGGTCTGGAGATAACACTGAGTGAGTGAACTTCTCATCAGTTCAAGCCTAGCCCTGTTCTTTGCTCTAGGAATATAAGGTACTTTATCCTCATTTACATTTGTGTGGATTTAGGGAGCCAACTCCTTTTATGCAAGATCATTTTTTAAAAAGAAAAAAAAGATAGATTGACCCTACTTCCTAAACTTTTGTTTTTGTAGAGCCAATATTCTCACAAGACTGTGTTAGGGCCAAACTGGCAAAGAGCAAGGCAGATTTGTTTTCTTTAAGTAATTGTTATCAGTTGCAGTAACACTCTAAAACAGTAAGAACAATAATTCTCTAAGGCCCCAAATCTGCTATGGTGGTGGAATTTCAGTAACCAACAGAGCATTTAATAATTTTTTTCTGCCTACACTTTGTTCTGGTTTCTCATTTAAATGGATTGATTCAAATCACTCATTTCACATAAGTACTGCTTGAGATCATTATAATGTATTGCATTCCACTGCATGTGTGTGTGTGTGTGTGTGTCTGTGTGTACACAGCTCTGGGCTGTAAAAGTAACATAAATATACATAAAATGCATAAATATAATAGTAAATACTACACAATTCTCAGTGGTTGAATCCAAGGATGGGGAACCTTGAATACAGAAAAATAATGGAGACTGAGGGCAGACTATAAATTATACAGAGATTTCCACTGCCCAGTGGGTCAGAACCCTAACCAACCAGGATTTTCAAGGGTCAGTTGTATTTTTATTAATACCCTCTTTTACGAAAGAATAACTAAAAGTTCATTCCTCATATGTAATATTTAACACTCCTTCTACCTTTTTCTTCTGATGTGTGTTATTTGTCCTTGGAATATATGGAGTATCAGCTGTATTGCAAAAGCAGAAAGGTGTTCGATTTCATACTGCAAGAGAGAGCACAATGCAAAAAAAAAAAAAAAAGTATTACTGCACATTCTCTTCCAGTGCTCTCCAGGCTGTACTTTTTAGACTCCAAACTCAGGAAAGCAGGTTACGGCTGAAACAAGTGGCAGCTTCAGTGACACGTTTTAGCGTATGTCAGTTTCAGGACATCAGGTAACAACAAAACAGTGTTCTGATACCAACACTATCCTATTCATTGGACTATTAAAGGCAGGAGGAAAGTTTCAGCAACCCTGACTTTGTTTAGTTACAAGACGTTTAGTGAACTTCAGTTCATGTTAAGGCCTGTTAACAGAAGGGAGAATCCGGTTTTCTGCCACTGAGAATCGGGGAAGCCTGGTGACATCCAGATCCAGGCCAAACACTGTGATCTTCCTTATCCACGATCCTACAGACTGAATATGGTGAAGCTTTTCACCTCATAGTGTCTTCTCCTCCTCCTCCATCTCTGATTTGTAGCAGGGAGAGGAGAAAGGAAAAATAAAAGTAGAAGCCACCTGAAATTACCATTTTAATTTAGCATTAGCGGGAATTTGTAAACCACCACGGAGCAGATAAAGCTAAAAGCTACTGACTGCAAACACAACCAAACAATAACCTCTGTGACTGCTTAATGAAGGCCCTAATTAGAAACACAGAAGCTAGGAGCCTTAACTGGAAACCAGGGAGCAATAATGTATTCAGAAAGAAAGGTTAATATGGTCTTGCACACAAAATGGGAGAAGGCAATGGCACCCCACTCCAGTACTCTTGCTTGGATAATCCCATGGACGGAAGAGCCTGGTAGGCTGCAGTCCATGGGGTTGCTAAGAGTCGGACACGACTGAGCAACTTCACTTTCACTTTTCACTTTCATGCATTGGAGAAGGAAATGGCAACCACTCCAGTGTTCTTGCCTGGAGAATCCCAGGGACGGGGGAGCCCAGTGGGCTGCCGTCTGTGGGGTCGCACAGAGTCGGACACGACTGAAGCGACTTAGCAGCAGCAGCAGCACACAAAATAAGCATTCTGGAAAGAAAAGAGAAAAAAGAAAGAGAGGCAATCAAGTGTAGGAGTTAGTATAGACACAGTGATTTGAAAACTGGCTGCAAAATCGTGACACTGAATTATTATTCTGAAGTTAGGGAATGAACACACTAGAATAAAGACCTAACATTTAGAAACACCTATTTTAGTTTCACATGATTTCATACAGATATAAGTAGATTTCTGTTTTATTTTTTTTCTTCTTCAAAATGTAGCTTGTTGTCTAGAATTGCATGAGTCACTGAACAATCTTCCTCAGGTATCAGGTTTCAAGTTGTATAATCAGCTCATAGTACCTATTTTGCATATTTATTTGATTCCAAAGGCATTGCCATATTCAAAGAGCAAGTTAAAGTGCACCTGGCTATACCTTAGAGAATCACCATGGGAATTACAGACACCATTTTCTTCTTCAGGACTTACTAATTTCGTCTCTGACACTAAACGACGCAAAATGGCCCAAATAGTCAGTTGAGGAGTCTCTCACATTACCTAGACACAACTGCTTCCTCATACTTAATTGTTTTGGTTTTCCAAGCTTTCTTTGATTTGGAAAATAGCATACAGTCTCACTTTTTCTGGTGACAAAGTAAATACTAAGGCCATTATGCATTTTATTGAGCCAACACTTTATATTGTATTGTCTAATAGGGCAGCTGCTAGTCACGTATCATTCAAATTTCATTAAAATAAATAAATGAAAAATTCAGTTCCTCAGTTGAACTAGCCATATTTTAAGTCCCCCAAAGCTATGTGTGGCTAGTAGTGTTTAGGGGCACATAGACATGAAGCATTTCCATGACTGCAAAAAATTCTATTGGACAGTGCTCTATAGCAAGTCAACTTCTGTAGCAGTTCATAGAACTACATCTGTAGAAAAGAAATAATTCCAAAAAATAGAAAAGCCTGCTTCCAGTCATTACTTTCAAAGATGTTTTTATGCAATAAGTATTCTTTAAAGAGTATATTCCCCATATTAACTGTGTAGCTTCTCTCTTTTATATACTTATGGTCCAAAGATAAAACTTAAAGTAATCAATCCGTGTAAAATGACCCATCCACTACAGCTTTAAAGAAACATTTCAGTTCAATGATGTAGCAAAAGCTCAGACTCTTCAGCCAGATTATTCTAAAGTGTAGTGTTTTTATAATAATAATATTAAATTACCTATACCATGTGCATAAAATAGAAGGAGCTATTTATTAATCACATGATTGATATTATGGAAAAATCAAATATGTACTAAATTATTGCTGGAGTATTTCATTTTTTTTTTAAATAACAGTGCTAAATTGGTAGCAGATGTCTCAAAAAACTAATTCTTCCAATGTGTTTTTATACAGAAGAAGCCAAAGATAAACTAGTCAATTTGATCTTTAAGAATTAAGAGTTTTCAGTATCACTGACAATAGTATTAACAGTAATACATCTACTGAATCCTGGTCTCATGAATGATTTCAGTAAGTGCAATTTTTATTTGTTAAAGGTTAGTAGGTCTGATTAGAAGAAATTCTGTGGAACTACATCCAATATCTTTTAATAACCTATAATGGAAAAGCATCTGAAATCACTTTGCTGTATGCTTGAAACTAACACAGTATTGTATAAATTAATTATACTTCACTCAAAAAAATCTGTACCTAAGATTTTGTGTACATATATACCTATACATAAAATCAGAGTTTTCACAAACACTGTTCAAAGAAAATGCTCTTTCTTTGAACATGTATGGTAGCATTTCAAGCAAAGCTTAGCCTGAATGTATGAGGAGTTAATCTGATGCCTGTAATTTAGCACCTCTGTACTGTGGTGGTGAAAAGGGACAGACCGCTTAGTGGTTTCAGATGTTACACTTTAATGAACCAGGATGGGTTTCCTTTGCATGACACCAGTTTATCTAGTTTATTAGCTTTGTAGTTTAAAAATTTATTATTCTTTTGTGCCTGCAAGCATTTTCATGACTTCTTCCTTTTGAAAAATGTTCCATTTGTTGTGCTATATAGGAAATAGTCCATTAAATAACCACTTAATTGCTAGAATTAGCTCCTTCAATCACGAGTCAATTTCTTTCAAATGTATTTCTTTAAGGAAACTAAAAGATCTAACCTGCAGGCCCTATGTCAATTTTCATTAGAATCTCTTAGCAATTAATTAATAAATATTCAATAGCACTCAGCTGTTGAGAAGAGAAGAGGGTTCTACTTCAACTGCCTTTCAGTATGAAACCAGTTTTAGCATTTTTTATAAAATATACTCCCATGTATTAGATATCATTTCTCTTTCAAATAGCTATTTTTAAGTCATCAATTAATAAACATGTATTTTTGAGCCAGCCAGACAATAAATTTTTAATAATATAAATCAAGTATTTATTTTCTATGAATCCCAATGTGTGGCCAGGCCACACAAATTATCTGCTAGTTATATAGCAGTCTGGTGAGAAGTCTCAGACTCACTGCCATGCTCATAACCCCAGTCTGATGTGTTTGTTTTTGCCTGATTGGTTTTTTTTTTTTTTTAAATTTACCATGTGTGGCCTGCCTGGACTATAGCTAATTGGAATGGACATGGGAAATAAAGCAATCATCCTTCAACAAGGCTGGGAGGGAGACTCTGACCCACGTGTACCTACGTCTCCTTCTTCCCGTGCTATCTTTCCAACAAACCCTGGATTTACTGAGGCAAACTGAATTTATTCTTACAATCTGAAGACAACACATGGGTTAAACCCAAGCCCATTGTATATAAGTATTTTCATCAATTAAAATTGCCTTATTATAACTATGTGTGGTGACAGATAATAACAGGACATTATGGTGATCATTTCATAATTCATACATACAGGTATCTAATCATTATGTTTTACTCTATACTTGAAACTAATATTATAATGTTAAGTCAATTGTATTGCAATTAAAATTTTAATTGCCTCAGTTAATGGTGAATAAAATTGAGTAGAAGCAAAGGTATAAAGTGTTAACTTCTTGAAAATATAATAATGATACAAGTTGGTTTATGATACAGAATGTAATGATGCAAATTGCTTTCTCATTGGATTCAGATATAATTCAGCGAAGAGTAAAATGAAAGGTGAAGAGATTATAGTTGTCTCTACATAAGTCCCTTTCTAATTGTAATTATGTCTATAGATTAATATGCACACTAAGCCCATTACATATTTTATCTAATAAAAAGCAGCACCAAAATGTGCTCATTAATACAGAAGTAAAATAAAAGAGAAGGGATTTTCCTTTATTCACAATCTTGTGTAGTTTCTGGAAGAAAAAAATTATTATTGCATCTTTAGATCTTTCCTCAAACAACTTTGACAACTTGACCCAAGTGGTTGTTTTTCTGACTTCAATTTAGTTCATAGAGGAAATACCAATAGTCATTACTTGATTAGTTCAAAATATAGACTGACTTTATCACAATAGAGGAGGCATCAGTCCATTTGTCTCAAACGTCTATGTATAATTGCTGATCTAACTCCCTGTCTGTGTTTGGAGAGCACAAAATTGCCTTGAACCCTCAATACATGTGTTTTTTTTCACCCCAATAAAAATAGTTGAACTCTTCACTTAGGCACCTTAGAAAACAGTAATGACCTTAGATAAAATCATTCCTCACACTTCCGTAATTACTTTGAGGTCTGGGTGCAGAAAGGGAAAAAAGGTTTAGTGTTAAATACTGGAAGACTTCCACAGTTTTATACGTAACATCAGAAAAAAAAGGAACTCCTACATGAAGCCATTCTCATGGTTTTCATTATCACATAGAGTTAATCAAAAACAGTGCAACCTCAGGCAAATATCACCCTGGGATGAAAGTATTAAAGAGGAATAAAACATCTTAGTCACTTGGATACTAGTTAACCTTGAGAAAGCTCAAGGCAATACAAAATTTGACATATTTATCTCTGAAATATTTCCTCCTAAATATCGATGAATGCAGATCTGATAAAAATGCATTGTATATTATTAAAATTTTGCCATGGCAAAAGCAAATTGGCAAGTACCTGTCCTCACTGTGTCCATTGGTCACATGAGGAGTTTTAAATATATACCAGCATAATTTAATGCACAGAACATTTATTTTGTCATGAGGCAACATGCTGAAATGCTACAGTGCTATTGTTTAAAAACGTCAAGAGCTAAAGCACTGAATACGGTATGCAATCCAGATGACAAATTCTCAAGGCACAGGACTGGAAAAGAAAAAAATTTTAAGACTTGTTTGGGTTTCTCAGTCATGTAGCTTCCTAGCTTGCTTTTACCTTTCAGCACTAGCAAGGATTTAACTGCAAAGAAAGCAATTAGTAGAGCTGAGAAATAGGATTTGTTACAGGATTGCTGCTCCTTTAAAAACATCCTTATTCCTGCTAAAATGGCCCGGGCTATTTAAGTTCTTGAGTTGCACTGATTAATAATGAATAGAGCACATTAAAGTAGTTTTATTTACCTAAGTTTCTATTGCATGCAAACTAGTACACACATATATTATTTACATCCTATATATCTTTCTGCTATCTAAATTTCACAGGATAAGAAATAACCAGTAAAGTAATTTGCAAAATGTGTTTATATGTCATGTGTAACTGATAAAGTAAATGGTTAGAGTATAGGCAAATATCAAGAAAGCAAACGCAATTTCCCTAATTAAAATGTTAGACATGTAACCATGCCAAATAGCATTTTAATCAAATAAACCCAGACCTTATTATTAAAGACAAGTACTTCAATTGCAGAATTTTAAATAACTTAACTGCATATGGAAAATGTGGCTTGAAAATATAAACACAATTAAGACAATTTGTTTTAGTCTCTTTGGTCAGCTTAGGAGGATAAAAAGCCTTGCATGTATTTGAGATTAGATATTAATTTGTGACTCTTTGTCACAATATTCCATTAAGTGTTCTTGATTGTTCTTGCACAATAAACAATGTCTTTCTTCCAATTTTTTTGAAAGTTTTATTTATGTTAGTTCAAAATGTCTTTAGGAGTTGCCAAAATCTTCAGTAGCCATGAGACATTTAACACAATATTACATATTCCACCTATTTGTTCTAAATAACTCAAATGAAGCAGCAGTTTTCCAGTAGCTTCCCGCATCACTTGGCTTTTTTTGAACCAGGGTTTATAGTAACAAAATGTAAATTGGATAACAGTTATTAATGGTACAAAAGCAACATTGGGGTGAGCTTCCTGGTAATATTATGTCAGTAACATGAAAGATGCTGTGTTGTTTTGGTTTGGAACTTTTCTGGGTTTTCAATCAGGCTCAGCAGATTTGAGTAAGTAGGCAGCCATTATGGTTTTATTTGGTTGTTGTTTTTGTCCTCTTTTTTGATCATCAAGGCACATAGAAACATTAGGCTCAAGCCTAAAGCCCTAAAACAAGCCATTCTTTTGCTGGTGAAATTCTAATCTCATTTTATTACATTGTCAATGAGCTGCAGAGATTCGTCTTGTCTTGTTAACATGATAGCAGACAGATGAGAAGAAATAAAAAGTACTGGCCTGTGAAAGCCAAATCAAAGAGCCAGATTGAAGGGATTCTCGAGTTACTCAGGTGAGGCCCTCAGCCCCTAGCTAGTGACCCAGCTAATGGTCAGAATGCCGAAGGTTCCGTTTGGATGATCCAAACCTTCAGACATGGTATTCAAATGTCTGCATAAATGGCTGAGAATTTGCCTTTTCTTTGTAAGCTTACTATACAATAAACAAAAGACGGGCATTTGATACTAACTAAACATAGAGAAGGAACAGACAGTAATACTGGATGAACGTGTTCAAGACAACACAAGTCTTTAAGCGGCACAGGAAGAACTTCCAGGTCCTACATTTCTTAAGCACAGATTTTTCATTGTCCTTGGTTGTAAACCTGGTGCCATTTTCCAAAAATCACACTCATTTATCGTTAGAAACACCTAATGATACAAGTTACCTGAAAATGTGGTAATGCTTTCATATAGGAAAACCTCAATAAATAGGAGAAAATTGCAGCTTTTAATACCAACTAAAGGGTTCATGAGAAAGGATACTTGACAACATTCTTTTAAGAAATAATTCAGTGTTAAAATAATAGCATTGTGTCTAAGAGCATTTGAGTTCTACAGACTAATAACTGCATACTGGACATTGAGGCTTTTTTTTGCCAACCTACAGTCAAATAAATGCACCTTAGGTTTTTTTTTGTGTGTGATCTACAGAGTCAAAGGCTTTATTGTAGTCAATGAAACAGAAGTAAATGTTTTTGGAATTCTCTTGCTTTTTTAAACTGAATTATGAAAACAAATTTCATCTATTGCTTTTTCCCTCTTATTTTCTTTAACATGCAACTTTATAATTTCCTTTATTTGAAAGATTTTCGACTTTTCATGGCAATTTTACTCTGAAATTTTATCATAATAATGACTCATCAAATTTCAGGATTTAAGCTTATTTTATATGCCTATTTACAAGTTTAGAAGAAGAAAGTCAGCTTTGTTAAACAAAGCAAAGTCTTAACTGGCAGTGGCATCTGATCTCACAAGTAACAAGTTGTTCCACTGCTAATACTTTGCAAAATGTTGGGAAATTTATTAAATCAGTTAATAAATTATCTCCTTGATCCATTTTCCAAGGGAAAATAAGTAGGCGTGATCACTTAGTAGAAATATACACCAAACCTAGAGATAATATATCGTATAACACAAATGATAGCATTCCTTAGAAGATACAGTTGAGAAGGTGAGATATGATGTCTGGTTTACTAGCTATCACACCATAATTTTTTTCCTACAATTTAAGAAAACACATTGGAATTTAAATGAATAGAAATAATGTTAGTGTACTAAAATACTATGTCCTAATTTACAAAATAGAAAGCAATTCATTCATAACCTTCAGTATCTTATTATGGGTAACAACTTGTGTCACATAACAGATGATTCAGGAACTGCTAGTGTTTTGGGTAATAAATTTAGAACTTTGGGATATAATATCATGTTAAGACGGATGTTCACAAATTCAATCCAGGACGGAACTGGGACCAGTTATTCCAATCATCTCTGTTAAGATGCTTCTTACTGGTGAAAAACTGGAAGAAGAAAGTCGATGACTCATGGCAGGTACATTTCTTTTCACAATTCAGGTAGACTCAGATGTGAGATGCTATAAACTTAATTGGGACATGGGTCAGACTTTAGAGCTTGCTCCCATGGGAGTGGTGTACAAGAACTGGAGGCTAACCTGCGCACGTTTCAGGCCAGTGCCCAGGAATTCGGCATCTATTGAGTGGGACTCCTGAGGCAAATGGACAGCTAGTCTGGAATAGGTAGCTTTTCAGATCTCTTATTTTGAGGTTTAGATTTAAAAAGGAACTGTAAATACCTACCATGAAACTAAACTGTGAATCCAGTTAAATGCATTGAGCAATAAACACTATATCTGAAGACAACCCATACTCTAGCAAAAGTAATCTTAGAATCTCATCTTCTAGGAGACAGGATAGCATGATGGTCAGAAACATGATTCTGGAGGCTCCTTGCCTCACCACTTGTTAGTTATGTGATATTGGGCAAATTAGACCATTTGTCTGAGATCCAGTTTTCTCATCTGTAAAGTGGATGATGGGTATAATGTCCAGGACTAACCTAGGATGATGATGAATATGAAATGCATGAAAATCACTCAGCATGTTTCCTGTCACATTCTAAACAAAATGTGTTATTACTATTGTTTTATTACTGCTCCTTTCTTCTCTGGTTAGATTTATCTCAAGAACTGAATGGTTCTGGGTCTCTAGGTGCAGCATTTCAGCTCCATTTAAACACAACTAGGGAAGTCAGTAACTCACCCCTGATATATAAACAAATACTTCCTGACATAATGAAACTGAATAAGCAAGCAGTGATATAATAAATACTGCAGTATTTGTCATTGATGGATAAAGTGACAGATTCTAACTTATTTTTATGTAATATTCTTACCTACTAACAGATTTAAATGTGATTAATCTATTTATTTGCCAACAAAGTCCGTCTAGTCAAGGCTATGGTTTTTCCAGTGGTCATGTACGGATGTGAGAGTTGGGCTGTGAAGAAAGCTGAGCACCGAAGAACTGATGCTTTTGAGCTGTGGTGTTGGAGAAGACTCTTGAGAGTCCCTTGGACTGCAAGGAGATCCAACCAGTCCATCCTAAAGGACATCAGTCCTTGGTGTTTATTGGAGGGACTGATGCTGAAGCTGAAACTCCAGTACTTTGGCCACCTCATGTGAAGAGTTGACTCATTGGAAAAGACCCTAATGCTGGGAGGGATTGGGGGCAGGAGGAGTAGGGGACGACAGAGGATGAGATGGCTGGATGGTATCACCGACTCGATGGACATGAGTTTGAGTGAACTCCGGGAGTTGGTGATGGACAGGGAGGCCTGGTGTGCTGTAATTCATAGGGTCGCAAAGAGCTGGACACGACTGAGTGACTGAACTGAACTGAATCTATTTATTTAATTGCTCCTCCAAACTACAGATTACAATTTAACACAAGAAAACATTAGATGCCATGAATAATGTTTGTCACTAATTTTTATTTTTCCCCTGAAATAAAGGTTTTGATGTTATAAAAATGAAAACACCTCAAATGCACAATCCAAGCTTAAGTTAGTCTCAAGTAAGAACTACCTCTGTTCCTACAACTGTCACTCTTCTTTCTTTTTATCTTTATTCAAAATACAAGTTATGGATACTTGGAAAGAAGTTTGGTGACATATACAGAAGTTTTCAATTCTCAACTTCCAAGTGAGAATAAGCACTCACGCACCATAAAAGGCAAAAGAATTCTTCCTTGGATGATAATGTAGGAGCTTAACTTCCTTCTTTTACCTCTTTGGTTGCCTTTGTTTTCTCCTCCAGATGTTCAAGCATATGAAATATTAATATGTGTGTGTGTGTGTGTGTGTGTGTGCTCAGTTGTATCTGACTCTTTGCAACACCATGGACTATAGCCCACCCTATTCCTCTGTCCATGGGATTGTCCAGGTAAGATTACTGGAGTGGGTTGCCATTTCCTATTCCAATGAAATATTAATAAAAACACTTTATTTACAAGCCAGGGTAATTCTGGCTTGCTACACATATCCACGAGTCTGATTTTCAGTGGCCAAAATAAGGAATTTTAGAGACTATGGGTGACTTTTTTTCTGGCCTCCAAATTTAGACTGAATGAGTAACCACGCCAAGTCTTGGGGCCCTGAGAATGGAAGGAAGAGGCCCCACCAGCATTTATTCAAGAGTATGAGAAGCCTCCATGATGCCAGTGCTGCCCTTCTGCAATGGGAGCTCCATAATGGAAAAGAAACAACAAGAGAATGCATTTCACCTTAATAACTGGCAGTCATTTGAAATATGAGGGGGTTTTTTTGTTTGTTTTGTTTTGATTTTCTGGGCTCTTATAGGACAGGCATGAGGGTAAGCACTTTCAGTTGGAAGTGATATCTTGCAAAACTGATGTATTTAGCTTCATAAAGTTCCACTTGCCTTTTAGTCTTAGTCTCCCTCTTCTGACTCCCCTCATGATAAGACATTCATTTCCAGGCGAGTCCTCTGTTTGAATAAAATTTTGGAAAGTTTAGACACCTTTTATCTAACAGCAAGAAAACTCAAGGGCGTAAGCCTACCATGTTGTCTACATAATCAAATATGACTTGGTCACTTTCCTACTATCAAGAGTCAAGATGGAATAAAGTGAGCATTGGTGTTAACTCAAGTTTTAAAACTATTTTCACTGATTTCTTAATGATTCTGAATCTCTTTTAGCAATTCTGGAGGTCTGCAGAGGCATTAGGTTTCAGAGAACAGCAGTGAAACAGAGCTACATGGCTTAGGTGACTGTCCCAATAATTCATAAGGTTTACATAATTCTCAGTTACTTTTTAAGAAATTTCTCTAGGATTAAGGGTTAGCTATTTGTCTAGGATTAAGGAAGGGTTAGCTGAATCTGAACTTGCTTGTTCATGACTCTTTCTTCCCTAAGCTTTATAAGCAGACTTCCAATTAACATTTGATGGTAAATGAGTTATCTCCTCCCTCCCTGACACACTTTGACATGCAACTTGCAGTTGCTCCCACTAAAAAATAATATTGTTCAGATAAATTAGACAATGTTTAAAATTATGTTATAATCATTTTCTGTATCAATATTGATGAGAAGTATACATTATATACTTTTCTAGTTTGATATGGTTATCTTTTTATGTAATGCTCTCATCAATGAACATTACACATTCATAAACAATATTACTAAGTTATCTATTAGTAGTGTTAGTCACTCAGTCGAGTCTGACTCTTTGCAACCCCACGGACTGAAGCCTGCCAGGGTCCTCCATCCATGGGATTCTCCAGGCAAGAAACTTGGAGTGGGTTGCCATTCCCTTCTCCAGAGGATCTTCCTCACCCAGGGATCAAACCTGGGTCTCCTGTATTGCAGGCAGATTCTTTACCATCTGAGCTAAAGGAAGATATCTATTACAGGTTTTTAATTAATTAACTCAATTTTAGAATTATGTCATTAGAGTAATATATAACATTTTGATTTATGTAAAAAAGGTAATATCAGATAAGACATTCATCCAAACACTAAATTTTTAAGGAAAATTAAGAAACTTAAATCAAACAAGGAACCAGAGTGATTCTTAAGGAAAACTGATGATTTATTGGTAATTCAGTTTTATATGATACAAGCCTTAAGAGACATAATTTCACCATCTCATAAGCTTTTTAAAAAATTGTAATCCTTACGATTTGCTAAACTTTATTCAATAAATTTTCACTGTAAACTTACTATTTGTGCTAGATACTTTGCATTCCATATTTTTAATTTATTCACGTTTTGAATAGATATTCATCTTTTTATATTATTTATTAAATCATTGAATTCTAGAGATATTTCTTATAGGATATTTTATGAATAATTAGAAAGAAAACAAATATTACTTCTTGGTTCCAGTTCACATGTACTCTTTTCTGGACTCCTATTTTAAACCTACTAAATATTTTGTGAGCCTGCAGTCTCATAATTTTCTGATAAATGCTCCACATTACCAATAGAACTGTATTTATAAAAGAAAATTTCTAAGCAACAATGTTATTTTTAAGTCATTTTCAGGCTTAAATTTAAAAACACTTCCCCGCTTGTCTAAGGAATAAAGTTGTAATGTTTGACTTTTTAATTAAAAAGAAAGTTTTATTTCATTCCACTTAACTTTCCAGTTTCATACTTTTTCGCTTGTCCCTCAGTGAAGTATTCAAACAACAGTTGGGAAAATTTCAAAAAGGAGCAAAACAGGCTTGAGGGCAGTAGCTAAATATCTTCTGATATTCCATAAGATGGTACAGAAAAACACAAATGAAATTTTTGGCCAACTCAATATGTCATTAGTTAAATGAGATATATTAGGTTGGGGCTTCCCTGGTGCCTCTGCCTATGGAGGAGATGCAGGTTCTATCTCTGGGTCAGGAAGATCTCCTGGAGGAGGAAATGGCAACCCACTCCAGTATTCTTGCCTGGAAAATCCCATGGATGGAGGAACCTGGAGGACTACAGTCCATAAGGTCACAAAGAGTCAGACATGACTGAACAACACATCAGGTTAGAGGGAATTTCTAGTGATAGTAAGATTTCATTGCCAATTCTGTTTCAAGTTATTTGAAAAATGATGTTATAATATAAAACAGGAAAATTTTAGTGACCATAAGGAGTAATTAAAAGATAAATATCAACTTTTTAAAAAGGATATAATCTAAGAGTGAGTGAGTGAAGTCGCTCAGTCATGTCCGACTCTTTGTGACCCCATGGACTGTAGCCTACCAGGTTCCTCCATCCATGGGATCTTCCAGGCAAGAATACTTGAGTGGGTTGCCATTTCCTTCTCCAGGAGATCTTCCCAACCCAGGGATTGAACTCGAGTCTCCCATTGTAGACCCGGGTCTCTGCATTGTAGGCAGACGCTTTACCATCTGAGCCACCAGGGGAGTCTAAGAGTAATGAATATAAAATTTTATAGATAAAAAAAACAAATTTACAAATATAGTGTGTGGGAAGAGCTAACAGTGCACAGGTTAATAAAGTTTAGTTGTTTTACTTAACAGTTAACTTTTATGTCAAACACTTATCAAGTATCAGCATGCCTATAACTAGATTTTGAAGTAAAACATAGAATAAGTTATGTCCCATGCTCAAGAAGCTTAAAGTCTTGAGAGCAAATACAAAATGTGATATAATTTCTTAATAACTTTTAATGGCTTACAGTAAAAATATATAATGTCAAAATTTTTGAGTTATTTCATGAGCCTCACATGAAGAATAATACAGATAAAGTCAAATCAGAGAAGTACAACCAAGATTATAAGAATTAATATTATATCATATGAAGAATTGAGCATGTCTAGTTTACAAAAGTAAAACTGGATGGGATCTTAAGGATAGATAATTATGATGATAATAATATAATAAAATAAAATCATTAACTCAAATTGGATATTACTTATATATTAGGCAGTCTAGTGCATCAAAATTATATAATTCTAATTTAGAGATTTGTTTTATTTTTACCTCTATTTTATAGATGAAGAAATGAGGTCTAGCACATAGAGTAATCTGCTGAAGGTCACAGAGTTATGCATTGAAACTTTAAATTCAGATCTGTTTAGCATTTGAGTTACTAACCTTGATACTTCTTGATGTGGATCAAATGATATCAAAGGAAAATGCATGAAAGTATTTTGAACTGTTGTTGTTTAGTCACTAAGTCATGTCGAACTCTTCTGCGACCTCATGGAATATAGCCTGCCAGGTTCCTCTGCCCATGGGTTTCTTAAGCAAGAATACTGGGGTGGGTTGCCACTTCCTCTTCCAGTGGATCTTCCTGTCAAGTGGTTGAACCTGCGTCTCCTGCACAGGCAGATTCTTTCCCACTGAGCCACCAGGGAAGTCCAGGCACCAGGTGGGTGTCTACAAATTTTGAAAACATTTTACTTTTCATCAATCATTGTGTTTTGAAAATACAATTTAAATGTATTTGTGTAACATATGCTTTCTATTGTATAAATAGATTTTAGTTTGGATAAAGCAATTTTAGTTACCTCTGTCTTTTTTAGAAGCAAAGAAGTCACATACAAATTATTTCAGGAAAAGATTTCTAAGGAAGATTTGTGGTTCTCCTTTCCCATTGTTGGATGCTCTTACAGACATAGTCTTACTACCAAAAATGGTTTTCACCATACATTTCAGAATAAAATTATACATATTTTACTTAAAACTTTCATTATGTTGTTTCAAAAGATTGATTTTGAGCTCTGTAGTCATTAAAGATAGCATCAGTTTATATTCTGTTGAATTCTATTTTATTTTTTGAAATGTTTGCTAGTTATGTTTTGGAGTATTAGACAGTCTAGCATCTAATTCAACTTTTAAGCTGCATATCAATATTTTACTTTGCTTCTAAATAGTGAAAAATAGTCTCTTTAGTATATATTATTATGATTACTTCTGTTCTATCTTTCTTATTTCCCATAGTCTTGGCCCATTGTAGAGAAACATTAGTCCATTAATGATAGATACAGATGGTGTCCATCTGGTATCCATCTTTAACTCTAAAAATGGAGGCATAAGGATACTGTGAAACACTAGACTTCAAAATCAGATGTGGGCTAACAGCTCAAACAAAGTTATTTGATCCATTCTGATATTTTCCATAGTCCTCAACTTATATTACAAACAAAATTAGAAAAAATTTTTTCTGAAAATAAGAAAAAAAATTTATCTTTAAATTCACCACTTCATCCTATTCCAAGACGGCTAGCAAATATCAAAATTATTGATATCAACAAATTTTCCACTTATGGCTTATCTCAAAAATTTCTTGGTAATCACCAATATTTGGAACATCTTCCAAAGTTTTGTTCGTAGTGTATTAGTTCTTTGGATAAGAAAAATTCAAGTACCTCAGATAGGAGTAGCTAAATAAAATAGGATAATCACAGCTTCACAAAATCTTATCCTGCAATGAGTCCTAAAGGAGAAAAATGATCATGTTTCTCATCAGAGTCACCAGCAATCATAATTATCACTTAAATTCTATTTGGTTTATTTTCCTGAGATAGAATGTACCATGATAATGCCTTTCAGGGAGATTGTGAAGATATAAATAAAGTTTCAAAAGCATTTTAGGTGTTCCCAGAGGAAGTGTTAACATAAATACAAAGATACGTAATACGTTTAATAAGAAAAGCAGACCTCTCCATTTCAGAAAGAAAATAAAAAACAAGAATAAATTCTTGAAATAAATGCATTCATGAAAACAATATATGAGAAGCAGAATAGCAAGAGCAATAATAAATTTCATAAGCTTAATAGTGGTGCTTTGAATACATATCTAAAGGGAAAAAATAAATTCTCTATACTGTTACCAATGTAATGTTTTTTAATTGTTGATTTTTATACGTATTTTCTCATATACATGTACTGGTTTCTCTCGACAATTTTGCTACATTTAGAAATTTTCCTGTATGTATGCATGTGTGCACTTTAGTTCTTCAATTTCAAAAAAGTTATTTTTTATACAATATTCCCATATCTCAAAAATATATAAAGACATAATGTTTCCAGTTCTTTATCATGTGTTTTTCATTGTGTATGATGGAAATAAATAAGTTAAGCCCAAACCATTTGCCAATGAAGAAACGAAAGAAAATGGAAACCTGTTTATTTTTCTCCCAAGGCACTTTGGAGAGACACTGATTAGGTCCAACATATACGTTTTATTGGAGAAGGCAATGGCACCCCACTCCAGTACTCTTGCCTGGAAAATCCCATGGATGGAGGAGCCTGGTAGGCTGCAGTCCATGGGGTTGCTAAGAGTCGGACACGACTGAGCGACTTCACTTTCACTTTTCACTTTCATGCACTGGAGAAGGAAATGGCAACCCACTCCAGTGTTCTTGCCTGGAGAATCCCAGGGACGGGGGAGCCTGTTGGGCTGCCGCCTATGGGGTTGCACAGAGTTGGACACGACTAAAGTGACTTAGCAGCAGCAGCAGCGTACCCTTTATAGATGTAGAAACTAAGATCCAAAGTGGTCATGTGACTTTCTCAAAACAATAGAAAAGTCATGCAGAATAATCTTTCACTCACAGACTTTGTATAACTATGAAAAAAGTCGAAATCTTGCAATGTTCTATTGAAAGACTTAAAAAATATTCACACAAACATTCCTTTGTTAGCTTGTATCCCTTACATCTCAATTGTGCTTAGGATAGTAACTGCCATGCAGCAAGCAGTTAGTAAACAGGGCCTTCCCAGGTGGCACATGAAAGAGACATATAGACATGGGTTCGATCCCCTGAGTCTATCCCTGCCTGCCAATGAAGAAGACATATAGACATGGGTTCAATCCCTGAGTCAGGAAGATCCCCTGAAGCAGGAATTGGAGCCCACTTCAATAGTCTTACCTGGAAAATTCCATGGACAGAGGAGCCTGGTGGGCTATACTCCATGGGGTCAAAGAGTGGACATGACTAAACACAGTGGAAATATAAAGAAAAATTTAAAAATTAATACAGAAGCATTGGGCCTTTTAGTGAAAACTTACCAATAAATCTTGAAAACCTCACTGCATATTTGTTGTTAATATTGAAGAATTTGAATTACCAGGAAAAGATCCAACTTGTCAGTATCTTTTAAAATAGAGGAAACGTTGTAGTATATTTTAGAAATATTTTCATTTGAAGCTACTTAAAAAACTTTATACAGCTTATTTAGAAAATTATCTTGGAAGTTCATTACATTGTACATCTTCTGCAATGAAAACAGAACAATTAAACACTATGATAAATATATTAAATAATATAAGCAATAATTTAAGCAATTATTATGAAAAGCTTTTCAAATTTTAGATACACTGAAAATCTCTGTTGCCATTTGGCATTCTACATACCACAGCAGGATTGGAAAATAATGCTGTGCTATTTTATTTTACTTTTGTTTCTGTTTTTTGTTTGCTTTCGTTCCAGTATACTATTGCATCTTATTTTTATTCAGTGACAGGAATATTTCCCTAGCTTGGGCTTCCCTTGTGGCTCAGCCAGTAAAGAATCCACCTGCAACGCGGGAGACCTGGGTTCAATCCTTGGGTTGGGAAGATCGCCTGAAGAAGGGAATGGCTACCCACTCCAGTATTTTGACCTGGAGAATTCTATACAGTCCATGGGGTCACAAAGAGTTGGACCCAACTGAGTGACTTTCATGTCACCTCAAGCATTATTTACTTAAAAAAATAAAAAAACTGAAAGCATGAAAGTAAAAATATAATCATTAAGTATAAAGTAAGCAAAAAAATAGAAAAGAAGCTTTGTGCAGGTGATTCCAGAAGTGTTTGAAAGCAAGAGTCCTGGAGAGAGATGCTCTAGTTCCATGTCCTGAAACTGACTTTTCCTGGCTGTATGATGTTGACAAATGAGAAGACCTCTCCATACTTGACTTTCCTCATCCGTAAAATAGGTAATAACAATACCCAACTGTTAAGACAGATGTGAGAGTTAATAAAGTGATTAAACTATTTTAAAGCTTAAAAGTATTTAAATAAAGATTCACAATGCCTCATAAATAATAAGCAGTATATTAATATTACTATTTTATAGATCTTCCACCTCAAAGGAAGGAATACTACTATTACCATTTTGAGATAAAATGTGAAAAAAAAGAGAGTTGCCAGAAAGCAAAGGTATTAATTTTGGATCTTGTGTTCCTAATCCTTACACAGTTCAGCTTCCCAGAAACTGGTGAGATCAAAGGAGTCAACCCAGAGCTTGATACAAGCAAAGTGCATACTTTATTCCTGGTTAGTATTTGACAGATACGATTGTGGATCTGACCAAATCCTCTACATTTGGTTCAATTTCTTTGCTCCAATTATTATAGGATGCTGATGACATACCCTGAGTACAGATGTGCTAAAAATACTGATAACCTCCAAGTGGGATGAACCTCCTTTTGACAAGAAACATTATACAAAGACTAGACCATAACCTACCAGGAATAGTTTAAGGAATAAATAGGTTGGGATGTCCTGAAAGATTCCTGGCAACTCTAAAATGTTCTGAAAATCCATTCAACTTGGGTTACATACAAACTCTGATTGAAAGAACCAAAATTAAATTAACACCATAAACAAAATTGAAAAAGATTCCTCAGCTTTTAGAAGACCAACTCTTTTTAGAATCATAAACACAGTAATTGTAAGAAAATATACAGGGAATTCCCAGTTCAGTGTTAGGACCTGCACTTTCACTGTGCAGGACCTGGGTTCAATCCCTGGTTAGGGAATCAAGATCCTGCAAGCCATACGGCCAAACAACTACAACAACAAAAGCAACTGCTTACAAGTTCATCTTATCTATTTCTAAAGCATCTCCCTGGTGGCTCAGTGGTAAAGAATCTGCCTGCCAAAACAGGAAATGTGAGTTAGAACCCTGGGTCTGGAAGATCCCCTGGAGAAGGAAATGATTTTTGTTGCTCAGTCATGTCTGACTCTGCGACTCCATGGACAGCAGCACGCCAGGCTTCCCTGTACAGTGTTCTTGCCTGGGACATCCCATGGACAGAGGAGACTGGCAGGCTATAGTCCATGGGGTCACAAAAGAGTTGGATACTACTTAGCAACTAAACAACAATAGTTGGCTAGTAGGTCCTACCCAGAGAACATAAAAATAAAATAAACAAGAACTAGAGAGCTTTATGAAGACTTTTCAGACACTTTACAAATCCAGATGCCTTCTCCCTAAATTGAACTGATTAAGATACTGCAGAAGAATCAAACCATCCTGATGGTGCAGCTACTCAACAGACATTTGTCTCTCTTCAAAAAAATCACTTAGTGATGGTTGGACTATTCCCACCTGTCAGGCCTGCACCACATGAGGGCTAACTATTTCTCCTTCTTGGAGCCAAAAAATGCCAGTATTTAAAGTCTATCAGCTTGATGTGGCTATGTATATTGAGAGAGGTTTACAATCTGTTTGCTCTCTCCCTTCCCTGAGCACCATGATTAGGGAAAGAAAACATGGGTATGTATATATATTTTCAAAAGCAAGAGAATGAACTTCCAAATTAAATGAGCTTCAGAAACAAATTTACCCACTGGAGCTTTGCCCACTCCCTGGAGCAACTGAAAACCAAAACCAGGATATTTTTCTAAAAGGGGTGGATGGCTTACGTTACTATCTCAATATAGAAAGCAACTACCTACTCTGGGAGTTGGTGATGGACAGGGAGGCCTGGCGTGCTGCGATTCATGGGGTCGAAAAGAGTCGGACACGACTGAGTGACTGAAATGAACTACCTATATGTTACTCTTTTGCTCTTCAGTTCAGTTCAGTTCAGTCACTCAGTCGTGTCCAACTCTTTGCGACCCCATGAATCTCAGCATGCCAGCCTCCCTGTCCATCACCAGCTCCCGGAGTTCACTCAAACTCAGGTCCATCGAGTCAGTGATGCAATCTAGCCATCTCATCCTCTGTCATCCCCTTTTCCTCCTGCCCCTAATCCCTCCCAGCATCGAAGTCTTTTCCAGTGAGTCAACTCTTCACATGAGGTGGCCAAAGTATTGGAGTTTCAGCTTTAGCATCAATCCTTCCAAAGAACACCCAGGGCTGATCTCCTTTAGAATGGACTGGTTGGATCTCCTTGCAGTCCAAGGGACTCTCAAGAGTCTTCTCCAACACCACAGTTCAAAAGTATCAATTCTTCGGCAATCAGCTTTCTTCACAGTCCAACTCTCGCATCTACACATGACCACAGGAAAAACCATAGCCTTGACCAGATGGACCTTTGTTGGCAAAGTAATGTCTCTGCTTTTCAATATGCTATCTAGGTTGGTCATAACTTTCCTTCCAAGAGGTAAGCGTCTTTTAATTTCATGGCTGAAGTCACCATCTGCAGTGATTTTGGAACTCAAGAAAATAAAGTCTGACCCTGTTTCCACTGTTTCCCCATCTATTTGCCATGAAGTGATGGGACCAGATGCCATGATCTTTGTTTTCTGAATGTTGAGCTATAAGCCAACTTTTTCACTCCCCTCTTTCACTCTAGAGGAGAGCAATTAAAATAAAATATAGGTCATTTAAATCTCAAAAATTAGAAGTCCTTCAAAACCTTGACATTTCTCAGGGATCTCTGACCACTGTTTGGTACAATTTTGAGTGTTTTTCATGTCTTTCACAAGGGACTTCACAGTCCCAAAATTGGTTGTACTCTTTTGTCATCTTCTTAAGAATGAAGTGCTTCCCTTTAGATCCTAGCAGTGATTTTAGAAATTTCTAAAAAAAAAAAAAAAATCTGCTGAATCTGTGTAGTCTCTGAGGTGGATGCTCTTGGGTTGGCCAAAAATTTCATTCAAGTTTTTCCCTAACATCTTGTGGGAAAACCCACACAAATTTTTTGGCCAACTCAACATTATCTGGGCTTCCCAGGTGATGCTAGTGGTAAAGAACCTGCCTGCCAATGCAGGAGATGTAAGAGATGTGGGTTTGATCCCTGGTTAGGGAAGATCCCCTGGCAAAAGGCATGGCAAACTACTCCAGTATTCTGGCCTAGTGAATCCCATGGATAGAGGAGTTTGGCAGGCTACAGTCCATAGCATCACAAAGAGTCAGACATGACTGAAGCAACTTAGCACACACATGCAATATTATCTTCACTTTGTAGAATAAGAAAATCTGGGAACCACATTTTCTGACATAAGATTGAGACAAATGCTAAAAACTCAGAAGAAAAAGCCCTGAAGATTTAGAATATAGTTAGAAATCAGGATTCAGGATATACTCTGAGGTTGAAAAATAGATGACCATCTTATGCTTTCTAATTTTTATTAATAATAATATTTTTTATTATTATCAAAATATTCCAGCTTTGGTAAGGCTTAGAACAGGGCCTTCAGGCTATGGCATGAAGAGGCTGACAAATTTTGTCTGCAAAAACGTGCTAGAGCTTTGGGTAAGAAAGCATCCTTCTTGGCTGAGATACTGCCATCACCCCTACCTCCCCTAACCTCCCATCCCACCCCTATTCTCCCCTTCACCTCACCATTCTTCCCCACCCCCAATTCAGCTCAGCTCAGTCTGCAAAACTGGTAGTTTTACCAGAGTAAGTTTGTCTATGAACACCAGCAGAAAGATTCAAGAGGAGATAGGCAGAGGATTGGAATGGGAGTATAGGTGAGGGGCAGGAAGGTGAATCCCACAGAAAATAAAGTTGCAGGAAAAACCTGTAACTTTGCCAGCCCAAATTTGCAACCTAGTTAGGGATCAATACTGGACCAGCTTGAGGTTTAATCAGAGATCAGATCGTGTAAGCGAAAGAACCATAGATGTACTAGTTAAGCCTTGGTTGACCAGAAAGCTATGTACAGAGAGACCCAGAGTAGCACCATAGAAAAAAAAGTCAAAGCAGACTTCAGAGCTTGCTGAACATTGAATATGCTCTTCAACCACACACAGTTACATTAGTAGAGGATAGAACTTATGAAACTGAAGCATTTGAGCACAGTTTTAACCCCAAACACTAGGCTATGCAGACCCAAAGATGAGCTTTAGAAAACCAAGCTAAAAAAAACAGTAAGAATGAAAAACTGAGAAGACACATCAATAGCCCAAACCACAGGTAACACAGATTCTGCAGCAACAAAAATTTCGAGAAAAGGTCAGGATCAATGGCGACTATATTATGTAAAATGTTCAGTTTTCAACAAAAATACTAAAAGGTATAAAGTACCAGGAAAGTGTGACTCAGAAATAAAAGCTGTCGATAGACACGCTTAGTAGGCCCAGATACTGAATTTAGCAAAGACTTCAATCCAGTTATTATGTTTGTGTGTTAGTTGCTCAATCGTATCTGACACTTTGTGACCCCGTGAACTCTACCCAACCAGGCTTCTCTGTCCATGAAATACTATAGGCAAGAATAAAGGAGAGGGTAGTCATTCTCTTCTTCAAGGGATCTTCCTGACCCAGGGATCGAACTCAGGTTTCCTGCATTGAAGACAGATTCTGTACCATCTGAGCCACTAGACAGGTTATATCTCTGTGTTCAAATAATTAAAAGAAAATATACTCAAATTATGCAAATGACACCCACCCTTATGAAAAAAGCTAAGAGGAACTAAAGAGCCTCTTGATGAAAGTGAAAGAGGACAGTGAAAAAGTTGGCTTAAAACTCAACATTCCAAAAGCTAAGATCATGATGTCCAGTCCCATCACTTCATGGTAAATAGATGGACAAACAATGGAAACAGTGACAAACTTTATTTTTGTGGGCTCCAAAATCACTGCAGATGAAGAGCAGCCATGAAATTAAAAGACGCATGCTCTTTGGAAGAAAAGCTATGATCAACCTAGACAGTATATTAAAAAGCAGAGATATCATTTTGCCAACAAATGTTCATACAGTCAAAGACATGATTTTTCCAGGAGTCATGTATGGATGCAAGAGTTGGACTGCAAAGAAAGCTGAGCACAAAAGAACTGATGCATTTGAACTGTGATTTTGGAGAAGACTCTTGAGAGTCCTCTGGACCACAAGATCAAACCAGTCAATCCTAAAGGAAATCAATTCTGAATATTCATTGGAAGGACTGATGCTGAAACTAAATCTCCAATATTTTTCCCACCTAAGAACTGACTCATTGGAAAAGACCCCAATGCTGAGAAAGATTGAAGGCAGGAGGAGTAGGGGACAACAGAGGATGAGATGGTTGGATGGCATCACCAACTCAATGGACATGAGTTTGAGTAGGCTCTGGGAGTTGGTGATGGACAGAGAAGCCTGGCATGCTGCAGTCTATGGGGTCACAAAGAGTCAGACATGCCCGAGTGACTGAGTTGAAGGGATATTAAGAGAATGTAAGAAACAAGTAATGACGATGACTCAGCAGATAAGGTATTTCAATAGACAAATAAAAACTATAAAAATGGAATTGCAGCATCCATGATTATTATTTTAAAACTTAAAATGCTACTGATAGTTTATTTAATTTCCTTGTTTATCTTATTTTTGTGAACATAAAATAATATTTACAAAAGTCCCCTGAAACCTATTTTCCAAAAAACTAGGTTTCTTGGCTTGAATCAGCCATAATATTTTTTTCTTGCCATGAAGACTTTCAGGAGCATATAATCCTTGTGGCTGAGGTAGGAAGGCAAGATTCCAAAATTTCATTTGAATATTTTACCTCTTTCTCAAAGATTAAATTTTAGGCTAACAACACTCTCATAATGCCCTTAATACTGTATCACTAGTACATCCTACCAAAGATAGGAATACATTCTGAAAACTAACTCAAGACAATAAGGTTACATCATCTACCACAGTCCATTACTTTCTCATTATAAAGTAAAATGGAAGTAGGTACCCCATCATTTCATGGGAAATAGATGGGGAAACAGTGGAAACAGGGTCAGACTTTATTTTTGGGGGCTCCAAAATCACTGCAGATGGTGACTTCAGCCATGAAATTAAAAGACGCTTACTCCTTGGAAAGAAAGTTGTGACCAACCTAGATAGCATATTCAAAAGCAGAGACATTACTTTGCCAACAAAGGTCCATCTAGTCAAGGCTATGGTTTTCCTGTGTTCATGTATGGATGTGAGAGTTGGACTGTAAAGAAGGCTGAGCACCGAAGAACTGATGCTTTTGAACTGTGGTGTTGGAGAAGACTCTTGAGAGTCCCTTGGACTGCAAGGAGATCCAACCAGTTCATTCTGAAGGAGATCAGCCCTGGGATTTCTTTGGAAGGAATGATGCTGAAGCTGAAACTCCAGTACTTTGGCTACCTCATGCTAAGAGTTGACTCATTGGAAAAGACTCTGATGCTGGGAGGGATTGGGGGCAGGAGGAGAAGGGGACGGCAGAGGATGAGATGGCTGGATGGCATCACCGACTCAATGGACGTGAGTCTGAGTGAACTCTGGGAGTTGATGATGGACAGGGAAGCCTGGAGTGCTGCGGTTCATGGGGTCACAAAGAATTGGACACGACTGAGCGACTGAACTACTACTACCCACTCCTTAACTTTATAAATGATGCCACGGTCCAGAAAGTATAAAAAAAATTCAATTTTGCAAGAACAATAAATAAATCAAAATTAAAAGTTAGAGTTCCTGATTTATAATTTAGTGCTTCTAAAGTAATTCTTGAAACTCAGGATTTAAAGTCTGGTATGCAATACACATTTAAATGATTTAAGTATGGTTTTTGATTACCAAGAACCCAATTATATTATGATTAATATTATGATAAGCATATAAGTTTGAGGTTTATTTGCTAACATTTATTAACCCAAGCACTATTGCATGTTTTATCTGTATTATAACATTTAATTGGTTCATGAGGTATTATCTCACTTACGAATGAGAAAACTAAGGTTCAGCGATGTTAAATAACTTATACAATGGTAGAAATAAAAGAGTTGACTTTACCCAATTATATTATGATTCAGTTCAGTTCAGTTCAGCTCAGTCGCTCTGTCGTGTCCGACTCTTTGAGACCCCATGGACTGCAGCATGCCAGACTTCCTTATCCATCATCACCTCCTAGGGCCTACTCAAACTCACGTCCATCATGTTTGTGATGCCATCCAACCATCTCATCCTCTGTTGTTCACTTCTGCTCCCACATTCAATCTTTCCCAGCATCAGGGTCTTTTCAAATGAGTCAGTTCTTCTCATCAGGTGGCCAAAGTACTGGAGTTTCAGCTTCAGCATCAGTCCTTCCAATGAATATTCAGGACTGATTTCCTTTAGGATGCACTGGTTGGATCTCCTTGCTGTCCAAGGGACTCTCAAGAGTCTTCTCCAACACCACAGTTCAAAAGCATCAATTCTTCGGTGCTCAGCTTTCTTTAGTCCAACTCTTACATCCATACATGACTACTGGAAGAACCATACCTTTGACTAGATGGACCTTTGTTGGTAAAGTAGTGTCTCTGCTTTTTAATATGCTGTCTAGGTTGGTCGTAACTTTCCTTCCAAGGAGCAAGCGTCTTTTAATTTCATGGCTGCAGTCAGCATCTGAAGTGATTTTGGAGCCCCCAAAAATAGGCTGTCACTGTTTCCACTGTTTCCCCATCTATTTGCAGTGAAGTGATGGGACTGGATGATATGATCTTAGTTTTCTGAATGCTGAGTTTTAAGCCAACTTTTTCACTCTCCTCTTTCACTTTCATCAAGAGGCTCTTTAGTTCTTAGCTTTCTGCCATAAGGGTGGTGTCATCTGCATATCTGAGGGTGTTGATATTTCTCCCAGAAATCTTGATTCCAGCTTGTGTTTTTCCAGCCCAGAGTTTCTCATGATGTACTCTGCATATAAGTTAAATAATCAGGGTGACAATATACAGCCTCAACATACTCCTTTCTCAATTTGGAACCAGTCCATTGTTCCATGTCCAGTTCTAACTGTTGCTTCTTGACCTGCATACAGATTTCTCAGGAGGCAGGTCAAGTGGTCTGGTATTCCCATTTCTTTAAGCATTTTCCACAGTTTGTTGTGATCTACACAGTCAAAGGCTTTAGCATAGTCAATAAAGCAGAAATAGAGATGTTTTTCTGGAACTCTCTTGCTTTTTCAATGATCCAAGGGATGTTGGCAATTTGATCTCTGGTTCCTTTGCCCACTTCAGTTGTGTCCAACTCTTTGCAACCCTTTGGGTTGTAGCCCACCAGGCTCCAAGAATCCATGGGATTCTCCAGGCAAGATTACTGAAGTGGGTTACCATGCCCTCCCCAGAGGATCTTCCCAAACCAGGGATTGAACCCACATCTCTTACGTCTCTTGCACTGACAGTCGGGTTCTTTAACACTAGCTCCACTTGGCAAGCCCCAGTGTCCTCATGTTTTATGTTGTGCTTAGATGCTTCAGTCATGTCTGACTCTTTGCAGCACCATTTACTGTGCTGCAGACCCCACCAGGTCTTCTGTCCATGGGATTCTCCAGGCAAGAATATGGGAATGGGTTGCCATGCCCCACTCCTGGAGATTTCCCCACCCGGGATCAAACCCACGCCTCCTACATCTCCAAGTGGATTCTTTACCACTGAGCCACCAGTAATATTACTATTAAATATTACTATTTAAAATCCAAATTTTTAAATCACTACATTGAAAGACCTATCATACTCCAGCATTCTTCTAGTAGTTGTTGGCTTTCCTTTTCTCATGGATGCTAGAAAGCAGCCTATGATGAAACAGTTTGGGATAAAGTCAATACGTTCTAATATTGGTTGCAATGATAAAAGATATCTTTGCGTTGAATTCCTCTAGCATCAGTGTCTATTGTAACCAGTGTCTTTTGAAAGTCATTACTGACTTGTTTACACAGACAAGTCTGGGAATCATTTCCGTCTCTAGTATTGTCATGGCTCTGTGTTTAAACTAGATTTTTTAGCTAATTATTGAAGCACTAATTTTCAGGGATCAAGACCATCCCCATGGAAAAGAAATGCAAAAAAGCAAAATGGCTGTCTGGGGAGGCCTTACAAATAGCTGTGAAAAGAAGAGAAGTGAAAACCAAAGGAGAAAAGGAAAGATATAAGCATCTGAATGCAGAGTTCCAAAGAATAGCAAAGAGAGATAAGAAAGCCTTCCTCAGCGATCAATGCAAAGAAATAGAGGAAAACAACAGAATGGGAAAGACTAGAGATCTCTTCAAGAAAATTAGAGATACCAAGGGAACACTTCATGCAAAGATGGGCTCGATAAAGGACAGAAATGGTATGGACCTAACAGAAGCAGAAAATATTAAGAAGAGGTGGCAGGCATACACAGAAGAACTGTACAAATGAGATCTTCATGACCAAGATAATCAAGATGGTATGATCACTCACCTAGAGCCAGATATCCTGGAATGTGCAGTCAAGTGGGCCTTAGGAACAAAGATACGAACAAACATCACTACGAACAAAGCTAGTGGAGGTGATGGAATTCCAGTGGAGCTATTTCAAATCCTAAAAGATGATGCTGTGAAAGTGCTGCACTCAGTACGCCAGCAAATTTGGAAAACTCAGCAGTGGCCACCAGACTGGAAAATGTCAGTTTTCATTCCAATCCCAAAGAAAGGCAATGTCAAAGAATGCTCAAACTACCACACAATTGCACTCATCTCACACGCTAGTAAAGTAATGCTCAAAATTCTCCAAGCCCGGCTTCAGCAATACATGAACCATGAACTTCCAGATATTCAAGCTCAATTTAGAAAGGGCAGAGGAACTGGAGATCAAATTGCCAACATCCGCTGGATCATGGAAAAAGCAAGAGAGTTCCAGAAAAACATCTATGTCTGCTTTATTGACTATGCCTAAGACTTTGACTGTGTGGATCACAATCAACTGTGGAAAATTCTGAAGGAGATGGGAATACCAGACCACCTGACCTGCCTCTTGAGAAACCTATATGCAGGTCAGGAAGCAACTGTTAGAACTGGACATGGAACAACAGACTGGTTCCAAATAGGAAAAGAAGTATGTCAAGGCTGTATATTGTTACCCTGCTTATGTAACTTATATGCAAAGTCCATCATGAGAAACACTGGACTGGAAGAATCACAAGCTGGAATAAAGATTGCCGGGAGAAATATCAGTAACCTCAGATATGCAGATGACACCACCCTTATGGCAGAATGTGAAGAGGAACTAAAGAGCCTCTTGATGAAAGTGAAAGAGGAGAGTGAAAAAGTTGGCTTAATGCTCAACATTCAGAAAACAAAGATCATGGCATCTGGCCCCATCACTTCATGGGAAATAGATGGGGAAACAGTGGAAACAGTGTCAGACTTTATTTTGGGGGGCTCCAGAATCACTGCAGATGGTGACTGCAGCCATGAAATTAAAAGATGCTTACTCCTTGGAAAGAAAGTTATGACCAACCTAGATAGCATGTTCAAAAGCAGAGACATTACTTTGCCAACAAAGGTTCATCTGGTCAAGGCAATGGTTTTTCCAGTGGTCATGTATGGATGTGAGAGTTGGACTGTGAAGAAAGCTGAGCGCCAAAGAATTGATGCTTTTGAACTGTGGTGTTGGAGAAGACTCTTGAGAGTCCCTTGGACTGCCAGGAGATCCAACCAGTCCATTCTGAAGGAGATCAGCCCTGGGTGTTCTTTGGAAGGAATGATGCTAAAACTGAAACTCCAGTGCTTTGGCTACCTCATGTGAAGAGTTGACTCACTGGAAAAGACTCTGATGCTGGGAGGGATTGGGGGCAGGAGAAGGGGATGACAGAGGATGAGATGGCTGGATGGCATCACCAGCTCGGTGCATGTGAATTTGAGTGAACTCTGGGAGTTGGTGATGGACAGGGAGGCCTGGCGTGCTGCGATTCATGGGGTCACAAAGAGTTGGATATGACTGAGCAGCTGAACTGAACTGATTTTCAATATATATTTAAAATATATAAAGAAGAAGATGCTGTTCAAGTGCTACACTCAATATGTCAGCAAATTTGGAAAATTCAGCAACAGCCAGAGTACTGGAAGAGGTACGTTTTCATTCCAATCCAAAAGAAAGGAAATGCCAAAGAATGTTCAAACTATCATACAATTGTGCTCATTTCACATGTTAGTGAGGTAATGCACAAAATCCTTCAAACTAGATTTCAACAGTATGTAAACCGGAAACTTCCAAATGTACAAGCTGGATTTAGAAAAGGCAGAGAAATCAGAGATCGAATTGTCAACATTTGTTGGATCATAGAAAAAGCGAGAGAATTCCAGAAAACCTTCTGCTCCATTGACTACGCTACAGCCTTTGACTGTGTGGATCACAACAAACTGCAGGAAATTCTTGGGAATACCAGATCACCTTACCTGAGAAACCTGTATACAGGTCAAGAAGCAACAGCTGAACTGGACATGGAACAAGGAACTTGTCCAAAATTGGGAAAGGAGTAAGTCAAGGCTGTGTATTGTCACCCTGCTTATATAATTTCTGTGCAAAGCACATCATGTGAAATGCCTGCCTGGCTGGATGACTCACAGACTGGAGTCAAGATTGCTGGGAGATATAGCAATAATCTCAGATATGCAGATGGCACCACCCTAAAGGCAAAAAGTGAGGAAGAACTAAAAAGCCTCTTGATAAAGGTGAAAGAAGAGAGTGAAAAAGCTGCTTTAAAATTTAACATTCAAAAAACTAAGGACATCTTTCTTGGGTGTTAGTTCTAAAAGGTCTTGTAGGTCTTCATAGAACTGTTCAACTTCAGCTTCTTCAGCATTACTGGTTGAGGCATTGACTTGGATTAGTGTGATATTGAATGGTTTGCCTTGGAAACGAACAGAGATCATTCTGTCGTTTTTGAGATTGCATCCAAGTACTGCATTTCGGACTCTTTTGTTGACCATGATGGCTACTCCATTTCTTCTGAGGGATTCCTGCCTGCAGTAGTAGATATAATGGTCATCTGAGTTAAATTCACCCATTCCAGTCCATTTGAGTTCGCTGATTCCTAGAATGTCGACATTCACTCTTGCCATCTCTTGTTTGACCACTTCCAATTTGCCTTGATTCATGGACCTGACATTCCAGGTTCCTATGCAATATTGCTCTTTACAGCATCGGACCTTGCTTCTATCACCAGTCACATCCACAACTAGGTATTGTTTTTGCTTTGGCTCTGTCCCTTCATTCTTTCTGGAATTATTTCTCCACTGACCTCCAGTAACATATTGGGCACCTACCGACCTGGGGAGTTCCTCTTTCAGTATCCTATCATTTTGCCTTTTCATACTGTTCATGGGGTTCTCAAGGCAAGAATACTGAAGTGGTTTGCCATTCCCTTCTCCAGTGGACCACATTCTGTCAGAACTGTCCACCATGACCCGCCCATCCTGGGTGACCCCACACAGCATGGCTTAGTTTAATTGAGTTAGACAAGGCTGTGGTCTGTGTGATCAGATTGACTAGTTTTCTGTGATTATGGTTTCAGTGTGTCTGCATTCTGATGCCCTCTTGCAACACCTACTGTCTTACTTGGGTTTCTCTTACCCTGGACGTGGGGTATCTCTTCACCGCTGCTCCAGCAAAGCGCAGCTGCTGCTCCTTGCCTTGGATGAGGGGTATCTCCTCACGGCTGCCCCTCCTGACCTTGAATGTGGAGTAGCTCCTCTCGTCCCTGCCATGCCCATGCAGGAGGCCCTCCTCCCCCTGCCCCCCATATACACACACACATTTAAGAAGGAGGAATTGGGAATCTTAGCACTATTTTTCCAAGGACATCTTCCTCAAATGCTCCACCTACCCCAACACTGACACATTTTCTATTTATTATGAATACAGATATAGTTAGACTTATTTCGGTGATTTTATTTCAGTCTGGTGACTTTCTTGTCTTTCTCTGAATATATTGGATTAATGGAGTTTTCATCATTTCCTTTGTTTCTTCTTCTGGTTTCAAAGTTATACATACTATTACATTCATTTGAATGGCCTTCCATATATATTTAAAATACATAAATGCACACAACATTTTTATGTTTCAAAAAAAGTCTAAAGTTGATCAGTCCCTTAAATAGTATAGGGACTTGAGTGCTTTAACATCTCTCCAAATCTGCCATCCTTTCTTTTGTGTTATTGTTATTGCACCTTGCTTTTAAACCCTAAACAAATAGTTATTTATATAATTCAATATTTACTTTGTCTAATTAACAACAAATTTTTACAGTACCTCACAGCACTTCTTGATTCTGATTACACCCTCACCAGGCTCCTCTGTCCATGGAATTTTGCAGACAAGAATATGCAGTAAGTTGCCATTTTCTTCTCCAGGGGAATCTTCTCGACCTAGGAATTGAACCCTCATCTCTTTCATTGGCAGTCTTTTGCATTGGCAGGTGGATTCTTTACCACTAGCACCACCTTGAAAACCCTAAATGATGGTGGTGTTCAGAGAAGTGGATTGGACAGCAAAGACATCCTCAGAAATGGAATGGACCAGGATACAGAAGAAAGCACAAAGGCATATCAAGGAAGTTTTAAAGATCTCAGGAAGACATAACTAACAGCTACTTCTGGGATGGGGAGATAAAAATATTACCAAGTACTAAGTTTTCAGAGGAAACATAGAGTATATGGAAGACTGAAGATGTGAAATGCACCAACTCCAAGCACATACAATAACTTGCCAATATGCAGTGAAACTATTTTTAATAAAGCTGAAATTTTAAATAAAATTGAACAAATTCAAGGTGTCAGAAATGAAGAAAAATTTAAAGTCTGTAGCAAATTGGTACCAACAAATACCGATTTGTTAGTAATTGCATTATATGTGGGACCTGGGGAGGTTAATAAAGTCTCATAAGGATCCAGGTCACAATCACTGTGCAGGCAGGGACTTGGAACAGGCCTTGTTGAATAAGGCTGAGTAGCAGAGAACTGCTGTGCCATCAACAGGAACCAGAAATGTTCCACCAACCAACACAGGAATTTATCCCAGAAACTGAGTACCCCTCCCTCAAAAGCAAGCTATGAGCAGAGATAACACCACCCAGGAGAAATCAGAGCCCCAAAGCTGAGGAACATGCAGCTATGGAGTCCAAATTTATACTGCATATGTGATACAGAAACAACAGACTGAGAATATAACATAAAAACTGGTCCTAAACTACTAAAACCCTCTTGTCTGGGATAGGAGAGAGTTTGCTATCACTGAGAACAAGCAAGAAGGTAAACAGAGGAATAGAATCCATTAAACAAAAATAGGGTGCCCTTTTTTTTAAGTCAATTTGGAAAAAAAAAAAATGAAATATCCAGGCTTTAAGACATGTTCCCTTATCTTAAAAAGGCACATAAAATGCAGCAGGGTAATAAATACAAATTCACTCGTAGACAGAGCAAGCAATGTAATTTTCTTGAATCCTGGGAAATACTTTGCCACTGTCTTTCTGTTCATTCTCAGTCTTCTCAGCTTCTGCAAATTTTATTAGGAATACATAGGAGCTAATCCTATACGGAATGTGTTTTAAGTTTTCCTTCATAAACTGTGTTCTGGGTGATAGCCTCAGTTTTATGTTCAAATTGAACATCTATTTGGATGTACTTAACTTTATCCTTTAACTAAACTATTTAATATATATTTTACAATTCAATTATAGGAATGGCATTTCCCATTTAAGAATAGAGTTGTTTTTTTTTTTTTTTTTAAGACATTTTAAGGTATGCTGCTGCTGCTGCTAAGTCGCTTCAGTCATGTCTGACTCTGTGCAACCCCATAGACGGCAGTCCACCAGGCTCCCCAATCCCTGGGATTCTCCAGGCAAGAACACTGGAGTGGGTTGCCATTTCCTTCTCCAATGCATGAAAGTGAAAAGTGAAAGTGAAGTCGCTCAGTCATGTCCGACTCTTAGAGACCCCATGGACTGCAGCCCACCAGGCTCCTCCGTCCATTGAATTTTCCAGGCAAGAGTACTGGAGTGGGGTGCCATTGCCCCCTCCAGAGACTTTAAAAGTTTATTGGTAAAGACCATTGCTGAAATAACTAGTAAAGGATGTACTTCAACAACAACAACAAAAATTGAGTCCTCCAGAAACAGAATAACAAGAAACAATAATGAACAAAGGACTTAGTAAAATAAAAAGATAAATGGGAACTGGGTAAGTGTGTAATCAGAATCAAGAAGTGCTGTGAGGTACTGTAAAAATTTGTTGTTAATTAGACAAAGTAAATATTGAATTATATAAATAACTATTTGTTTAGGGTTTAAAAGCAAGGTGCAATAACAATAACACAAAAGAAAGGATGGCAGATTTGGAGAGATGTTAAAGCACTCAAGTCCCTATACTATTTAAGGGACTGATCAACTTTAGACTTTTTTTGAAACATAAAAATGTTGTGTGCATTTATGTATTTTAAATATATATGGAAGGCCATTCAAATGAATGTAATAGTATGTATAACTTTGAAACCAGAAGAAGAAACAAAGGAAATGATGAAAACTCCATTAATCCAATATATTCAGAGAAAGACAAGAAAGTCACCAGACTGAAATAAAATCACCGAAATAAGTCTAACTATATCTGTATTCATAATAAATAGAAAATGTGTCAGTGTTGGGGTAGGTGGAGCATTTGAGGAAGATGTCCTTGGAAAAATAGTGCTAAGATTCCCAATTCCTCCTTCTTAAATGTGTGTGTGTATATGGGGGGCAGGGGGAGGAGGGCCTCCTGCATGGGCATGGCAGGGACGAGAGGAGCTACTCCACATTCAAGGTCAGGAGGGGCAGCCGTGAGGAGATACCCCTCATCCAAGGCAAGGAGCAGCAGCTGCGCTTTGCTGGAGCAGCGGTGAAGAGATACCCCACGTCCAGGGTAAGAGAAACCCAAGTAAGACAGTAGGTGTTGCAAGAGGGCATCAGAATGCAGACACACTGAAACCATAATCACAGAAAACTAGTCAATCTGATCACACAGACCACAGCCTTGTCTAACTCAATTAAACTAAGCCATGCTGTGTGGGGTCACCCAGGATGGGCGGGTCATGGTGGACAGTTCTGACAGAATGTGGTCCACTGGAGAAGGGAATGGCAAACCACTTCAGTATTCTTGCCTTGAGAACCCCATGAACAGTATGAAAAGGCAAAATGATAGGATACTGAAAGAGGAACTCCCCAGGTCGGTAGGTGCCCAATATGTTACTGGAGGTCAGTGGAGAAATAATTCCAGAAAGAATGAAGGGACAGAGCCAAAGCAAAAACAATACCTAGTTGTGGATGTGACTGGTGATAGAAGCAAGGTCCGATGCTGTAAAGAGCAATATTGCATAGGAACCTGGAATGTCAGGTCCATGAATCAAGGCAAATTGGAAGTGGTCAAACAAGAGATGGCAAGAGTGAATGTCGACATTCTAGGAATCAGCGAACTCAAATGGACTGGAATGGGTGAATTTAACTCAGATGACCATTATATCTACTACTGCAGGCAGGAATCCCTCAGAAGAAATGGAGTAGCCATCATGGTCAACAAAAGAGTCCGAAATGCAGTACTTGGATGCAATCTCAAAAACGACAGAATGATCTCTGTTCGTTTCCAAGGCAAACCATTCAATATCACACTAATCCAAGTCAATGCCTCAACCAGTAATGCTGAAGAAGCTGAAGTTGAACAGTTCTATGAAGACCTACAAGACCTTTTAGAACTAACACCCAAGAAAGATGTCCTTAGTTTTTTGAATGTTAAATTTTAAAGCAGCTTTTTCACTCTCTTCTTTCACCTTTATCAAGAGGCTTTTTAGTTCTTCCTCACTTTTTGCCTTTAGGGTGGTGCCATCTGCATATCTGAGATTATTGCTATATCTCCCAGCAATCTTGACTCCAGTCTGTGAGTCATCCAGCCAGGCAGGCATTTCACATGATGTGCTTTGCACAGAAATTATATAAGCAGGGTGACAATACACAGCCTTGACTTACTCCTTTCCCAATTTTGGACGAGTTCCTTGTTCCATGTCCAGTTCAGCTGTTGCTTCTTGACCTGTATACAGGTTTCTCAGGTAAGGTGATCTGGTATTCCCAAGAATTTCCTGCAGTTTGTTGTGATCCACACAGTCAAAGGCTGTAGCGTAGTCAATGGAGCAGAAGATTTTCTGGAATTCTCTCGCTTTTTCTATGATCCAACAAATGTTGACAATTCGATCTCTGATTTCTCTGCCTTTTCTAAATCCAGCTTGTACATTTGGAAGTTTCCGGTTTACATACTGTTGAAATCTAGTTTGAAGGATTTTGTGCATTACCTCACTAACATGTGAAATGAGCACAATTGTATGATAGTTTGAACATTCTTTGGCATTTCCTTTCTTTTGGATTGGAATGAAAACGTACCTCTTCCAGTACTCTGGCTGTTGCTGAATTTTCCAAATTTGCTGACATATTGAGTGTAGCACTTGAACAGCATCTTCTTTTAGGATTTGAAATAGCTCAGCTGAAATTCCATCACTTCCACTAGCTTTCTTCATAGTAATGCTTCTTAAGGCCCACTTGACCTCACACTCTAGGATGTCTGGCTCTAGGTGAGTGACCACACCATTGAGGTTATTCAGGTCATTAACACCATTTTTTTGTATAGTTCTTCTGTGTATTCTTCCCACTTCTTCTTAAGCTCTTCTGTTTCTGTAGGTCCTTGCTGTTTCTGTCCTTCATTGTTCCCGTCTTTTCATGAAATGTTCCATTGATATCTCAAGTTTTCTAGAAGAGATATTTAGTCTTTCTAATTCTATTGTTTTCTTCTATTTCTTTGCATCATTCACTTAAGAAGGCTTCATCTCTTTTTGCTATTCTCTGAAACTCTGCATTCAGTTGGATACATCTTTCCCTTTCTCCTTTGTCTTTCCCTTCTCTTCTTTTCTAGCTATTTGTAAGACCTCCTCAGAAAACCATTTTGACTTCTTGCATTTCTTTTCCTTTGGAATGGTTTTGGTCAGTGCCTCCTGTACAATGTTATGAACCTCTGTCCATAGTTTTTCAGGCACTCTAATCCCTTGAACCTATTTGTCACTCCCACTGTATAAGTATAAGGGATTTGATTTAGGTCATACCTGAATGGCCTAGAGGTTTTCCCTATTTTCTTCAATTTAAATCTAATTTTTGCAATACGGAGCTCAGGAAATGAGTCACAGTCACCTCCATGTCTTATTTTTGCTTCTCCATCTTCAGCTTCAAAGAATATAATCAATCTGATTTCAGTATTGACCATCTAGTGATGCTTACGTGTAGAGTCGTTTCTTGTGCTGTTGGATGAGGATGTTTGCTACGACCACAGTGTTTTCTTGACAAAACTCTGTTAGCTGTTCAGTTCAGTTTCTTTGGCATTAGTGAAAATTCTAAATGAGTTATGGTTTAAAGTGTATTTATGTAAGAAGTATCTAGAGATGTAAAATACTTTAAATAATACAAATTAAGACTCATCTAAGATATTATTTTTGCTTTGGCTCCATCCCTTCATTCTTTCTGGAGTTATTTCTCCACTGATCTCCAGTAGCATATTGGGCATCTACCAACCTGGGGAGTTCCTCTTTCAGTATCCTATCATTTTGCCTTTTCATACTTGAGAAACCTATATGCAGGTCAGGAAGCAACTGTTAGAACTGGACATGGAACAACAGACTGGTTCCAAATCGGAAAAGGAGTACGTCAAGGCTATATACTGTCACCCTGCTTATTTAACTTATATGCAGAGTCCATCAAGAGAAACGCTGGGCTGGATGAAGCACAAGCTGGAATCAAGATTGCCAGGAGAAATATCAATAACCTCAGATATGCAGATGAACCACCCTTATGGCAGAAAGTGAAGAGGAACTAAAAAGCCTCTTGATGAAGGTGAAAGTGGAGAGGTGGCTTAAAGCTCAACATTCAGAAAACGAAGATCATGGCATCTGGTCCCATCATCTCATGGGAAATAGATGGGGAAACAGTGGAAACAGTGTCAGACTTTATTGTTTGGGGCTCCAAAATCACTGCAGATAGAGACTGAAGCCATGAAATTAAAAGATGCTTACTCCTGGGAAGGAAAGTTATGACTAACCTAGATAGCATATTCAAAAGCAGAGACATTACTTTGCCAACAAAAGTCCATCTAGTCAAGGCTATGGTTTTTCCTGTGGTCATGTATGGATGTGAGAGTTGGACTGTGAAGAAAGCTGAGCGCCAAAGAATTGATGCTTCTGAACTGTGGTGTTGGAGAAGACTCTTGAGAGTCCCTTGGATTGCAAGGAGATCCAACCAGTCCATTCTAAAGGAGCTCAGTCCTGGGTGTTCTTTGGAAGGACTGATGCTAAAGCTGAACTCCAGTACTTTGGCCACCTCATGCGAAGAGTTGACTCATTGGAAAAGACTCTGATGCTGGGAGGGATTGGGGACAGGAGGAGAAGGGGACAACAGAGGATGAGATGGCTGGATGGCATCACCGACTCGATGGACATGAGTTTGGGTGAAGTCCGGGAGTTGGTGATGGACAGGGAGGCCTGTTGCTGCTGCTGCTAAGTCGCATCAGTCGCGTCCGACTCTGTGCGACCCCATAGACAGCAGCCCACCAGGCTCCCCTGTCCCTGGGATTCTCCAGGCAAGAACACTGGAGTGGGTTGCCATTTCCTTCCCCAATGCATGAACGTGAAAAGTGAAAGTGAAGTCGCTCAGTCGTGTCCGACTCTTAGCGACCCCATGGACTGCAGCCTACCAGGCTTCTCCGTCCATGGGATTTTCCAGGCAAGAGTACCGGAGTGGGTCGCCAGTGCCTTCTCCGACAGGGAGGCCGGGCGTGCTGCAATTCATGGGGTCACAGAGAGTCAGACACGACTGAGTGACTGAACTGAACTAACTGAACTAACTTAACTGAAGATATTATTTAAAAGGAAATATATAGCCTTAAATAAACACATTGGAGAAAATGGAAAAATAATGAACCAACATTAAATTCAAAGCTAAAATAGGAAAACTGAGTAAATACAGAAAATAGTAGCAAGAAAATAATAGAATTGAAGTTAATGAACTAGAGAGCAAAGTAACACTACAGATTATTTTTAATGCTTAATCTTTGAAAAGATTAATAAAATGTATTTCTGGGAAAATTGACTAGAGGGTAAAAGAATAAGAGTAATTAAGTATAATAGAAGAAAAAGAACATAATGACACATAAGGGTATAATTTAAAAATATAAAGAAATTCTACAAGCAAAATTTTGAATTCTTAGATGAAAAAATAGGAAAGGCTATTTATTTTTTAGACTATAACGAACCCAATATTCAAAGCAGAATTAAGTGTCAATTTGCTTTAAGTGAAAAAATCCTGAATAAACTATTATCAAATAAAATTCAGAAATGTCAGTTTAAAAAAAAAAAATCATGACCAAGTGGATTTTCCAAATAATGCAAGGATGATTCTGCTGGGGTTTAGCACAAGCCACCCAGAGATGAACCACTCTGGCACGCAGATTATTTCAAGCTGAAAACAAGCAAGACCCAAAAGATTCAGGAATAATCTTTGACTTCCCCCTAACTGTCTAAAAAAAAAAAAAAACTTAAGCTAGGAGGCCTGTTCGAGGAAGGCACTATCACCACAGATAACTGTAAAGTATGAACTAGCTGTGGTAGATAGCAAGGAGCCTAGCAAGGTCCATTTGATCAAAGCCCTCTCTGTATCCCATTGTCTCTAGACGACCCAGCAAACGTTCATTTAACAAACGATTCTTTTCATCTTTCTATAAATTATTTTACTTTCTTTTGAAGTTCCAGACCCATACCTCCTTATTCGTAGTCCCAAATGCCAAATGACTTTTATACCTCATCTTGCCTTACTATCTTTGGCATTCTTCAAGCTTATATGAATTCTCCATAAGCATGTAATAAATTTGATATTTTACTGTTAAATCTGTCTTATGTCCTTTTAATTATTTGACCAGCCAAAAGAACTAAGAAAAGGTGGGGGTGGGAGAGGATGGATATTCCCCTCCCCAATTCTAAATTAGAAAATCCAGCATTCTAAGATCCTTTGCTGAATGGATTATGATGGAAAAAATCCTATAACCCTGTAAATGTATGCTATGTGGCATTCAATAAAATTACTCATTTGTGAGTAGAAAAAAAACAAAAAGAAAAAAAGAAGTCTTAATCAAGTAAGAACAGAAACACTTAAAGTAAACATTACATTTAATGGTGAAACTTTAGAAGCATTCCCAATAAAGTCAGGAAGGATTCTTTGAGGTACTAATTAGACCAAGAGAAAAAAAAGTTAAGAAAACTGGCCTTAACGACTAAATAAAGGGGCATTTCCTTTTCTCAATAGCTCTGTGAATGGGCAGCCCACACAATCCACACAGACTTTCTATTGATGGCAATGGGATTAGTGTGAGGTTTAAGTACAAAACAAGCAATTAAGATCCACCCTTTGTTTAAAAGATTTCCTATGCAAGATGTTAAAGAGGCGGTAGGAGATCTGTCATCCTGTTGGAGAGACAAGCCCTCACGTTTAAAACCTTATGAACTCTTTGGGTGATCAAACTTGGTACACTAATAAGTCAGGAGGAGTAACATAAGTCCAAAACATAAAAGTTTTCCAATTTTAAAAGCTTTCTTATGGTCATTAAACATTTCAGACAAATACTCATTATAAACTAATTGGTAGCAAATGTTCATTTGAAAACTTAAGCTGGCCTTAAGTTATAGTGGTTTGATTTTGAGACTTAAAAACTAAGATAATGAGAAAAAATTGTATGAGTATCTTTCTGTGCTTAAACATTTCAGTCAGCAAAACCTATTGCTTTTTAGATGCTAAATCTGAATAAAGTGAGCCTTCTCACCTCAGAGTGAGGGAAGCTTTTCTAAATAACTTATATCATGAAGATAGTTTCTTCTGATGTGTCTGCCCCCTTTCCCACCGTCATTCTCAAGATCTGTTGAGACATGTTTGTGAAAGTCTTCTTGAGTTTTGAAATCCTGAGGATTAGAAACAGGCATTTTTTGTAGAGATGCCTACCCATTCTTAGGATTCCATTACCTTCTCCTGTTGTTCTATAGAAACAAGATCTCTGGAGCATCATGGTGTGAACTAATCTAAGAATGTCAGTATCTCCACAGATGGTTTATTAGCATATTACTCAATCCCACTATAACTTCTTTATCTCACTTATTTTACAAATATTTCATCAATTCCACCAATGAGTCTACTTTAAAAAGTAGTTGCTTTCATTGTGACCACAAAGGGCCATAGATGTTTATGCAGGAAGGTTACAGAACATTAAGAAACTATCAGCTTTGTTGAGCACATGGAGGGTGCCTCTCTCCAGTTCTGGCCCTGCTGCCTAAGAGAAACTTTTCAGTTTATTACCCAGGCAGCTCTAGCATCCAAAACGAGACCAGTTCACAGCTGTTTGGCCATGACTGTGCCACAGAAAGCTGCTCTCAGAGGAAGCAAATGGCATGGGAGAGGAACCATGTTCTAGGAAGCTCTGTTGGTTCAGAAAATAAAACTGGTGGGGAAATGGTGATGAGGCCTATGGAATTTTGCTCTATAGTCAACTCAACAAGACTGGCATTCCATTTGTTGAGGGCTACTTGGATCTACTCATCCTATCTATAGAATTTCTATTTTGTTTGCAATTTTTCAGATACAGCATTTAAAAAAAACATTTATTCTCTACTAAAGAAGAATGGAAGGAAGGAAGAAATAAAGAATCTATCAGCATATGTAAACTATCTGATTTTCTTTGTATAGTTATATTTCCATGGTACAAGTCATTTGAATTTAACTGCTACTATATAAACAATTTTTCTGTTTCATTTTCCCAGATATTTTTCCTTTCCTCTTTGTTAAATTAAGTAGTTTATCATCAACTATTCTTCATCAACAAATTCTTTCCCCCTTGCTACTATTATTGTTAATATATTTGACTTGTGCTGTGCTGTGCTTAGTCGCTCGGTCATGTCCTACTCTTTGCAATCCCATGGAATGCAGCTAGCCAGACATCCTTGTCCATGGGGATTCTCCAGGCAAGAATAATGGAGGGGGTAGCCTTTCCCTTCTGCAGGGGATCTTCCCGACCCAGGAATCGAAATAGGGTCTCCTGCATTGCAGGTGGATTCTTTACCAGCTAAGCTATCAGGAAAGCCCATATAACATCTTTCTATATTCAGAGTTAGCTATCCATTCTATTCTTCATTCCTTATTTCATGTCAAGTACAAAATCCATAACTTGACCTCTAATTTTTGCCCCTGTGCACCAACCACCGTTCAAATTTCTCTTCTAAGTAAATTAATTTAAACCATCCTTTCTACAACACAATAGATTCTGTTCATGAATATTCAGAAGTCACCATTACTTATCCTTCTCAGAAAATTCTAATACCTCACAGAATCATGAAAGTGTAAAATTCCTCTGAGATCAACTAGTCCATGTTCTTACCTATAAGATTAAACTATCCCAGTGTAATTAATTTTTATATGCTTTTACAGTAAAACAAAGAAATAAACTCATTTTAAGTTCTTATTTTGTTTTCAGATTTTAAGACACTGGGAAGGTGTGGAAAAAAGGCGTACCTACAGTTTTTGATGTTAGGATGCTGAAACTGAACATTGGATAATATAAACATAATTCTGACATAACACAAAACCCTTCCAAGTTTCCTTTAAAAATGAATGCTACTGGTGATGACAACACTTTCCTTCCATAAGTAGCATAATCAGAAATAGTTAAAAGGCTAGGTTATTTTATTGAATCAAGCAACCAACTCAACTGATTTATATGATTTATATAAACTAATTATTCTGTTTCACTTCATTTTTACATTTTCTATCTATCTTATTCCCATTTTTGCTCTCAATGTCCCTAAAATCATCACACAAGATAAAAATTTCAGAGGCAAATTTGCTGCAAACCTACTATGAGAACATGGTATTGAAGATTGTTTTGCTTTCTCATTAAATCCATCTTATCCTGTTTTTTTTTTTTTTTTTCCCCAGTATTGAAAGGATAGATAGCTTTGTTTAGTTTTAGCTGATAAGGAGGAGAAGGGGACGACAGAGGATGAGATGGCTGGATGGCATCACTGACTCGATGGATGTGAGTCTGAGTGAACTCCGGGAGTTGGTGATGGACAGGGAGGCCTGGCGTGCTGTGATTCATGGGGTCGCAGAGTCAGACATGACTGAGCGACTGAACTGAACTGAGGTTACTTGTGCCTGAAAACCAAAGGCTAAACAAATTTAACAAAAGTTAAAATAACTTTTTAACACTGGAATTATACAGCATAACAAGGTTCTTATTTACAGAACGATATACAACCCAAAGTGATTGGGAAAGCAGTGAAACTATGTATCTCCTGATGCTTATTTTGGACGTTTACACATATTCTTATTGAATGGGATGTCAGGCAGAATTGCCTATGCTATTTAAATAATAATAGTGATTGTCATTATTATTGATAACAATAATAATTATCATTATTGATAATAAAGAGGGCATCTGATTTCAAGCAGGTTAAATGCATATGTGCTGCATCTTCACCACATTTCACTGAAATTGCCCATGCTAACCTCACCAATGAATTATCCTCAGTTGCTGCAACTCTGCTACAATTAACATTACTGACAATTTTCCTTTCTGTTAATTTTTTTATTCTTTGCTACCTCTATGTATGGGTTTCTCTTCACAAAACCATTTTTAAATATTACTGTTTCTTTTATTCTTTTCTCTTATCTCCTCACAATGTCAGTTACCATCATGATTGTCCTGATATACGAAAGTATAACCTCTAATCTGAGCTTCTGATGCATATGTCTTATTGTCCACTTAATATGTCTACCTGGATGTCCCACAGGGATCTTAAAACTAAGCTCATGATCTTTGCTCGAATCTTCTTCTACAGCATTCTTTCACCTATTAATAATTCCAGTTTGTTCAATTTCTAAATCCTGAAAACGCAGTCATTCCAGCTTCCTTTGATGCTGCTGCTGCTGCTAAGTTGCTTCAGTCATGTCCAACTCTGTGCAACCCCAGAGACGGCAGCCCACCAGGCTCCCCCATCCCTGGGATTCTCCAGGCAAGAACACTGGAGTGGGTTGCCATTTCCTTCTCCAATGCATGAAAGTGAAAAGTGAAAGTGAAGTCTGACTCTTAGCGACCCCATGGACTGCAGCCCACCAGGCTCCTCCATCCATGGGATTTTCCAGGCAAGAGTACTAGAGTGGGGTGCCATTGCCTTCTCCGCCTTTGATGCTATCAAACCCTAAATAAAATTATTCTCCGCATTGTCAATGCTACCTCTTACATATTTATAAAACCTGTTCCCCTCTTTGTAGCTACTGCCTTAGTTCAAGCCAATATTGTTTCTTTCTTAAATTATGACAAGAGGTTCCTCACTGATCTCCTGGAAACCAATCTTGTTCCCCAAATGCCAGCTGCAATAATGCCACCAGGATAATCTTTTGAAAACATTTAATACAATAATATTGCTTTGGTTTAAATTGTGTCTCCCCCAAAATCATGTATTGATGTTCTAACCCCCAGTACTTCAGATTGTGAGTTTATTTGGAAAGACAGTCATTGCAGATGTAATTAATTGAGGTCATACTGGAGCAGGGTGGGCCACTATTCGTTGTTACTGGTGTTCTTATAAAAATGGGGAATTTGGACTCAGACCTATGTCATGGGGAGACACCATGTTAACATGAAGGCAGAGGTCAGGGTGACACATCTACAGTCAAGGAATGTGAAAAACATTAGCACACCATCAGAAACGAGGGGAAAGCATAGAACAGATTCTTCCTCACAGCTTTCAGAAGTAACCAACTCTGTCGACACCTTGATCTCAGATTTCTAGCCCCCGGAACTGTGAGACAATACATTTCTATTGCTTCATTTCCGCACCGCCCCCCCATTTTGTGGTACTTTGTTATGGCAGCTCTGACAAACTAATAAAACATATATTGTTTCTACATGCTAGCTCTTTAAACTGTCCAGTGTTACCATTGTGTGGTTGCTGCTATTGTTCAATCACTAAGTTGTGTCCGACTCTTTGCGACCTCATGGACTATAGCATGCCAGGCTCCTCCTGCCTCATGTCTATGATGTCAAACTCAAACAGTGTAATATATAAGACCCAGTATGCTTTTGGTTATTTACACTTTCACTTTTGTTTCTCACTGCTTTCCTATTTACAACAATTCATTTTTCTCATCATGAGATGTTCACGTATTTTTGTATTTGATGGCCTTCTGCGTGAAGCTTTTCCACCATCATTCACTGGGTAAGTTCAACCTATCCATTATGACATGTGCATGACATTCTCTGAAATACTGCAAGGCAGAGTTAGATTTCCATCCTCTGTTCTGTTGGATTTCTTTTCTCACCTCCTCTTTTGTGGTGCTTACCAGGATGCTTTTCTACTTTCATTGATTCTCCCTGCCCACCCATTCATACCCTACGTATTGAATTTAAGAGAAGAGATCTTGACATACTCACTGGGCACAGTGAAAACTAAATAATAGAATAGATAAATGAGTCCAGACATTCTTCAACCCTCTCTCTACACACTAAGTGACCCTTTCTCTTTTTCATCAGTGTGCCTAGATACTCCATGCATCCATTTTTTAATTATTCTACTTTATAGTTAAAAGACTAAAATTTTTATTTTTTTACTCAGATGATTTTTTAAAATTGATATTCTAAACATATTTTTAAAGTCCCATTGGCAAGGATTCACAATTTTTAACATTCAATGCAGAAAATTATTAGGCAAGAAAATAAAGTAAAATGGCTTTATGCTATCAAATGTCTTTCCAATGCAGACTTTTGGTTTAGAGCCTAATACTAAACTGTACTTCATAATAGTGGGCAATACTTGAAGTTATAAATGAAATTCAATAATTACACAATGTTCTTGGCTAGAGGTGCATGGCTATAGAAGCAATATCATCAGATGGAAGGAGACAGACAAATTATCCAATTCAGCCTTGTACTTAATATTTCTTCAGTAAATATTTGCTTTAGCAAATAGAAGTATAATAGTTAATACACACAATTCTGGGTATAGATAGCAATATTTTTTCCTTAGAAAGAAATTTAATATGATCATAATATAATATAGTAATAGTTATGCATTATTACTCTAGAGAGACAAAATTTTCAATCAGTGGCAGAAAGATGAGTTAAAATTTTGCTCACCATAGTGCTTCATGCTATGTCCTGCCAAAGAAATCATCTCTCAAGGCTGAGTTTGCCTTTTGTTATTTGATTAATATAATTCCCCTGAACCATATCCTTTAAGAAATAAAGTTCAAAATAGTATTGTAGTTGGAGTTCAGATTCCTGAATTCTGGTCCAAACTCTGTCACCAACAAATTACATAAACTATAACAAGCATAAAAGGCAATGCCAAAGAATGCTCAAACTACCACACAATTGCACTCATCTCACACGCTAGTAAAGTAATGCTCAAAATTCTCCAAGCCAGGCTTCAGCAATACATGAACCATAAACTTCCAGATGTTCAAGCTGGTTTTAGAAAAGGCAGAGGAACCAGAGATTAAATTGCCAACATCCCCTGGATCATCGAAAAAGCAAGAAAGTTCCAGAAAAACATCTATTTCTGCCTTATTGACTATGCCAAAGCCTTTGACTGTGTGGATCACAACAAACTGTGGAAAATTCTGAAAGAGATGGGAATACCAGACCACCTGACCCGCTTCTTGAGAAACCTATATGCAGGTCAGGAACCAACAGTTAGTTAGAACTGGACATGGAACAACAGACTGGTTCCAAATAGGAAAAAGAGTACGTCAAGGCTGTATATTGTCACCCTGCTTATTTAACTTATATGCAGAGTCCATCATGAGAAACGATGGGCTGGATGAAGCACAAGCTGGAATCAAGATTTCTGGGAGAAATATCAGATATGCAGATGACACCACCCTTATGGCAGAAAGTGAAGAGGGACTAAAAAGACTCTTGATGAAAGTGAAAGAAGAGAGTGATAAAGTTGGCTTTAAGCTCAACATTCAGAAAACGAAGATTGTGGCATCTGGTCCCATCCCTTCATGGCAAATAGACGGGGAAACAGTGGAAACAGTGTCAGACTCTATTTTGGGGGGCTCCAAAATCACTGCAGATGGTGATTGTAGCCATGAAATTAAAAGACGCTTACTCCTTGGAAGGAAAGTTATGACTAACCTAGATAGCATATTCAAAAGCAGAGACATTACTTTGCCAACAAAGGTCCATCTAGTCAAGGCTATGGTTTTTCCAGTGTTCATGTATGGATGTGAGAGTTGGACTGTGAAGAACTCTGAGCACCGAAGAATTGATGTTTCTGAACTGTGGTGTTGGAGAAGACTCTTGAGAGTCCCTTGGACTGCAAGCAGGTCCAACCAGTCCATTCTAAAGGAGATCAGTCCTGGGTGTTCATTAGAAGGACTGATGCTAAAGCTGAAACTCCAGCACTTTGGCCACCTCATATGAAGAGTTGACTCATTGGAAAAGATCCTGATGCTGGGAGGGATTGAGGGCAGGAGAAGGGGACGACAAAGGATGAGATGGCTGGATGGCATGACCGACTCGATGGACGTGAGTTTGAGTGAACTCCGGGAGTTGGTGATGGATAGGGAGGTCTGGGGTGCTGCAATTCATGGGGTTGCAAAGAGTCAGACATGACTGAGCGACTCAACTGAACTGATAACAAGCACATTGAACAATCTACACCCTGTTGGGTATATTCAATACAATTTTTTTCCGACCTCTGCCTCAATCTTTATTCCACATTGATTAGTGAGATTATTGTTGAGACCTCTTGGCTTCCTAGGTTTTATGTGATATTAAGATTCTAATTTTTGTCACTGAGACTCATTTTTCTATTATAAAACCTAGTTCAGTCCACTTTAAATGTCAATTCTGATCTTGTCTCCAAATAAAAGTCTCTCTCTGCCTTCCAAATTCAGGCTTCATTCATATTTCAGAGGAGAGAAGTAAGCTATGATCCTTTGCTCTTTTACTCTTTCTAAATCTCCTGTTATATTTTTCTGAATCACTCACTCGCCTCTAAATATCCCATTTTCACTGGTATTCTGGGAAAGAAAAATGAATTTTGGAGGAAAAAAAACAAAAATTTTATGTATTTACCTTCTTGACAGGTAGCCACAGACGACTCCAATAGGCAGGCACTCAAATTCATGCTCTTTTGTGAGATGCCCATATGGTTTCTCTAGAGGCCTACATAGAAAACATTCATACTATTTTCCTACTGATGCTTTTTTTGAGAGACTATATCTGTCATATTTTGCTAGATTGTTCAGTGACAACAAACAGTCCCATATCTTAGCAGCTTACAATAACAAAAGCTTATACCTAATTTACAATGCATGTTCTCTGCTTGCTGGCATCATCTTTTCTTTAAGCTTCTTTATTCTGGGACCCAGGGACTTGGAAAGGAAGAAGCAGCCTTTATCTGGGACCCTCTGTGACCATTACAAAAGAAACACAATATGACCCTTAAGTTTTAATTGAGAGTATTACATGCCACATGCCACTGCTGTTTACATTCCTTTAGCAAAGAGAGTCAATGGTGATGTGTGGAGTCTATAGGGCAAGAAATGTGATCCTCCTGTAGGTAGGAAATGATGTATTTTGTACATATAAAATAACCTTCCACCATGACCCCTTACACTCTGATCTCTTTCATCTTTAATTCCAGGAAACACACTCCACAGTCTTTAGCTATTGATTGGGGCAACTCCACTCTGTTACATCATACTCTTGGGTGATGTATTTTCAAGATGGCTTCAACATGACTACCTTTCACTACATCTCCTTAACATCTGATATCTGTTCACAACCCTGGATTCATACATTGTTTTCATGTCAAATAAGTGTGATGTTTTTCTGCTAATATCTCTTCTTTCCTTATTATTGGTAACTGTTTTAACCTGACTCACACAGTTAAAATTACCCAGGATTAAGAGTCTCTTGGTGAAAGTGAAAGAGGAGAGTGAAAAAGTTGGCTTAAAACTCAACATTCAGAAAACTACAATCATGGCATCCAGTTCCATCACTTCACAGCAAATAGATGGGGAAACAGTGGAAACAGTGCCAGACTTTATTTTTTTGGGCTCCAAAATCACTGCAGATGGTGACTGCAGCCATGGAATTAAAAGACACTTGCTCCTTGGAAGAAAAGCTATGAAAAACCTAGACAGCATATTGAAAAGCAGAGACATTACTTTGCCGACAAAGTCTGTCTAGTCAAAGCTATGGTTTTTCCAGTAGTCATGTATGGCTGTGAGAGTTGGACTATAAAGAAAGCTGAGCACCAAAGAATTGATGCTTTTTAACTGTCGTGTTGGAGAAGACTCTTGCAAGTTCCTTGGACTGCAGGAGATCAAACCAGTCCATCCTAAAGGAAATCAGACCTGAATATTCATTGGAAGTTTGATGCTGAAGCTGAAGCTTCAATACTTTGGCCACCTGATGAGAAGAACTGACTCATTGGAAAAGACCCTGGCACTGGGCAAGATTGAAGGCAGAAGAGAAGGGGACCATGGAAGATGAGATATTTGGATCTGTCACCAACTTGATGGGCATGAATTTGAGCAAGTTGGTGATGGACAGGGAAGTGTGGCATCCTGCATTCCATGGGTTCACAAAGAGTCGGACATGACTGAGCAACTGAACTGACTGAAGCAGAAACTAGAATATATGCTCATTCTGCCTTTGAACTCAGGTGTCAGTTTCTCCAAAGGACTTTCTTATCATGATGTACTTGGTGCACCAAAAAATAGGCCTAAAAGTTTCTGATGCTCAGCAAACATCCAACTAAGTAATGAAATGCCAGTGTTTCCTTATTTAGAAAACTCTTGACTTACCATTAGGTACCCTCTTGAATCCTTTGTTGTGTGAGCAGTATAGAAGCCACTCTCCTTTAGTCAGAAAGGAGAGAAGGTGAAATGCTTGCAGACTCTCCACTAACCAAAAACTCATGAAATACAAAATCCTATTCTTCATCAAGCACCAGTCTTCTACTCATATAGCCTGAGAATACTATATTGAGGAGAGCTGAAGGATCCAGTTGGTTATCTCTTTGGTCCTGAAGGTGGTGTCTAACATCTTGAAACTCCTTGAAATATAGAAATTGCTAATGTCTATTATCCATAACTTTGGGAATTTAGCTAAAAATTAAACATATACACATCCTTCAATATCATTTTTACATAATTGTGAACTAGTAAATTAATCTCTACAAGACTTAGTTTTCTCAAGTGGGAAAGAGCAGTAACTGTAGAGTGCTCTAAGTTGTATCAAAACCAGCAAGAGTAACATTCACATATATACACTACCATGTGTTAAATAGATAACTGTATAGGACAGGAAACTCAGCCTGGTGCTGTGTGATAACCTAAGTGGGAGGAATGGTGGGTGGTCAGAAGAAGGCTTAAGAGGGAGCATATATATGTATACATATAACTGATCCACAGCATTGTACAGCAGAAACTAACACAGTATTGGAAAGCAGTTATACTTCAATTAGAAAAACAATGAGAAAAGTGGGAACACACTTTGAACAGGAAATAAGATTTTGATCCTGGACTTTTTGCATGCAAGTAATTAAGGGTAGAATTCTTCTGCAAAGCAATAAACACATTTTTTGAACTATTGCATTTTTAGAATGGCACTTTCTAGAATGGCACTTTCTGATTAAATGAAATATGCCTCCCATTGTACCAACCAACATGCTAGTCCCTGTTAGGTCAATTTTAAAGCACTTCTAATTTTATGAAACCATAATGCTTATACTTCAGAATTTTCCATCCTCAACTACTCCTTTCACATCATAAGAAATCTACTTCATTTAAAAATAAGAAAAGTTTTAAAATTAAGTCACAAAAGGTTCAGAGAACTCTAAATTCAGTCTAATTCTTTGAAACCACAATTAATGAAAAAAAATTTCTTTTGCCAACTTCACTTTGTGTTACATTCTTAATTTTATTTGAAGGTAGGTATTTTGCAATTTCCATTTCTTTCTGTATGTAAAAAAGATGAGGATTAGGACATAAAGCTTTCTGAATTAAATATATCCTGCAGAAATTGGTTTGTGTGTCCTGCTTACCCATTATGAACAGCACAAGTACATCTGATCTGATGTAGACACCCTGGGCCTCTATCATCAGGTTGTGTGTATAGCATATTAATATAAAGGAATGAATATTTTCATGTTACATAGGCCATATAAAGAAAGAAGAATCAACTTTCCACTAGAAATGCATATAAACCTTTCAGTTTATTTAATGTATTGGAAAATTCAGATTTTATATGGAATTATTTTTCTCTTCTGAAACAAAATATTACAGTAAAACTGGTCTCTTGGTAATTACACACTTGTTAATTTTCACATGCACCCACGGCACCTTCTGTACCATGTAAAATTCTCTTTAAAGTATCAGTCCTCAAATGGGAATATGTAATTTTTTTTAATTTTATTTTATTTTTAAACTTTACAATATTGTATTAGTTTTGCCAAATATCAAAATGAATCCGCAATTTTCAACCACATAATGGCTTTAAGTAGTTCATAAACAGTCACCATACACTAAAATGTAACACTCAAGGGACTTCCCTGGAAGTTCAGTGGTTAAGACTGCAGGCTTATACTGCAGGGGGTGTAGGTTCGATCTCTGGTCAGGAAACTAAGATCCCACATGCCACAGCACATGGCCAAAAAATAAAAAGCAACACACACACAGAAAGAATTTTAGAAGTCAACTAAGAGTTCATGCAACAGGTACCAACAAATTAGGAGAAGTAAAACAAGAGGAAAAATAGTATTTTGTTAAAAAAAAGAAAAAGTTAATTAACTGCCTCTATTTGTTGCCTACATTTAACATTGATAGTTTAAAAACTATTATCCTAGTGGTAGGAGTTGATCATTTTCACACAAGAATTTCAGAAGGTACTAGGACCACCTAAAAAGACCTCCATATCTTATTTGTTTGCTCATGTAGCTTTCTTAGGGTTCGAGGAGAAAGGTAATTGATGTAGGGACTCTACTAGTCTTTCTGGGCTTCCCTGGTGACTTAGCTGGTAAAGAATCTGCCTGCAATGTGGGAGACCTGGGTTCGATCCCTGTGTTTGGAAGATCCCCTGGAGAAGGGAACAGCTATCACTCCTGTATTTTGGCCTGGAGAATTCCATGGACTGTATTGTCTATGGGGTTGCAAAGAGTCAGACATGATTGAGCAACTTTCACAGTCTTCTTTCTAGAAGAAATTAAAAAATATGTTGGTAGCTGTAAAGTAATTAGTGAAATTAAAAGACTAAAATTAACAAATTTTTATCCTTTGCTAAACTGAAAAAAAGAAAATTACTCTAAGCAAGAAATGGAAAGGGAAGAGGTTTTGAGAAGGCAGAGGGGACTTAAACTAGATTGAGTACAGCAAAAGAATTTTACACAAAGGAAGAGAAGGAGAAGGAAATTGGATCCATTGGAGGGATCCTTTGGGAAGAGGTATATAATTTCTAGAAAGAAAACTATATGCCTTATTTCTTTGAAAATAAAAAAAGGGTCTTCTAGAGTAGAAGAACTTAGTCACTGGATCTACAAAGAAGAAACAGGAGAATGGAGACAAGTAATTTGTATAACTTAGATAAATAGTCAGTAATTGTTCTTGTTTCCTGGAATGAATACCCCATCATGTCAGGCAGAGTCCGCTAAGACGTACCAATTTACTGGCCTATCACTGTACCTGGAACAAAGATCACTCAGAAAATATAGTTTGAAGATAAATAAATAGATGAATAAATTCTCTGGCTTGTCATCACTTGCTTTTAATGTTGAATAGGGATGAATGAAATAAACAGAAGATACTCAGGAAACAGTTCTAGGAATTAGAGCTCTAAGCAGGGAACTAAAGGATTTGTTGATAACAAGGTCGCATCCATGCTCGCATTTTAGAAGAGTTGGGAATTTTGTAGATAAAAAGAAGACTGGAAAAATAATGGTTAGCTAAATAAACAGAGGTACAGACAGAGTCTGGTTGCTGCACCAAGGATTAATCTGCCAGAGTGATGAACACCTGGTTAGGGAATATATTGCACAAAATCATCTGGAAGCCTGCCAGGTTTATACTAACCTTAAAATCAAAGTCTAGGGGTATGGATAACATTGTCAGATAAAACCATAAAACTGGAACAAATGAAGGACATCAGTCATGGCAATAAAATGAGCTAGGCGATTGGTAAAGACAAAAGAATTCACAGTTTAAATGATTAAAAAGAGGGTTAAGAATTTTAATGGGTATTCAAAGCCCAGCCATCCACAATATTAGGAGTATAATTCAACATAGTAAACCACCAAGATTTATCGCTTGAAAACATGATCATGACAAAGTTGTACTTTGTTCTAGTAAAGCCTTGGAAGATGTAGATGAACTCCACATGTCACAGAGATGTAAACTCGTGTGGAACTCTTAACTCCTACCTTTGAAAACATAAAAGAAAACATCTCAGCGAAGGTACAAGAACAGAGAGAACAAGGTAAAAGGTGACCGTGTTCTACACTGAAAGAGTCTTTATTGAAAGAAGATTTTGTTTCTGCTCTTAGAACCAGATTAAGCTTGAACCCTGAAATTGTGCCCAGGGATGGCCATGAGGTAGCAGTCCAGGGCTAGCCGTATCAGGAACAGTGTTTACCTAAGTTAAAGGCCTTATAACTGGAGGAAAAAACTGGATCTTAGTTGAAAGGAAAACAGTATTGAATGGCAGATTTAAAGATCAAGACAAGGCAGAAAAGAGGAGCAGACAGAAGCCGGAAGGATTAAGCGTAAGCTAGTATGTTATGGAAAAGTTCATGACAAGCAATTCACAATTGAAGCAAAAGACACAGAGCAAAAGAATGTTTGTATTACCCTCACGGGGATGTTTTGTGCGGGAGAGGTGGGTGTGGACAGGAATATTAACAGGTGGTAGGGGCCACAGCTTAAAAGACTCAGAGAGCATGAACCTGAAAAAGAAAACAAATATAATGGTATGGGGGATATTTAGCTTCACTGAGACCTGTTTAACTGTCTTTCTGTCATCAGAGAAGGCAGTTTTGACATCATCACACAAAGCATAAAGCATCATCATGTAAAGACTAAAATCAAATAGGCTTGATATGGAATCTGACTCTGCAGAGCTCTGTGATGTTGGCTAAGAAAATTTTCTCTATGTGGGCCTCGAATTTCTCATCTGTAAAATGGAAATTATGATAATGATAAATGCATCACTGTGATAACAAGATTAAATGAATCTTTACACTTAAACATGTACTCCATGTATATAGTAATCCCTCTGTGAATATTAGTCCATGCTTATGATTACTCTTCAGCTAAAACAAAGATGTGTATATAGTAATCCCTCTGTCAATATTAGTTCACGCTTATGATGACTATTCTGCTAAAAGGAAACTCTGAAAATCTTTTTTATTTGCCTTGAAGTAAACTTTTCTTCTACTACAAGTCCAACAACCTGATTCTTAGGGAGAATGTGGTTAGAGGGGTAAAAATAAGACCTTTGGGAAATTTGTCTTGCTCTGTCATCTGAAAGCAGTGTTGCTCTAATTCCACACACTCAGAAGGAAACTGAAGGTCCCTTTAACATGTCCATTCTGACTCAGTTGGCCTAGCATGAGGGCCTGAGATTCTGCATTTCTAACCAGCCCCCCACCTCGCCCTGTGATGCTAATGATGCTGGTCTGTGTGCCACACTTTGAGTAGAAAGGCCCTGCATGCATGTTAAGTAGCTTTAGTCATATCTGACTCTTTGCAACCCCATGGACTGTAGACCACCAGGCTTCTCTGTCCATGGGATTCTCCAGGCAAGAATACTGGAGTGTGTTGCCATACCCTCTTCCAGGGGATCTTCCTGACCCAGGGATAGAACCTTCATCTCTTATGTCTCCTGCATTAGCAGGTGGACTCTTGACCACTAGTGCCACCTAAGAAAGGCCCTAGAGTGGCTGCAAATGAGGCAAGGAAACAAGGCAGGATGTCAGACATGTAACATGGATTTGAAGAAGGCCTATATCAGAGGCAGCAGAAGTACTGGTAAGATATCCTGGATCAAGGCCCAAACAGAAGATGGCTCAAATCCAAAATCAATGATATAAATTTGTTTAAAAAAAAAAATTCGTCTCTCTAGTCTCAAACAATCCTGAAGGGGATTTCTAGATAGCCATAAGCCTCAATTTAAAAAAATAATATATACAGAAAATCAAAGAAAGAAAAAAATCTAAGGAATAAGAAAAGTCTAGGCCTGAAAAAATAATATTGGTAGGTTGATGAATTCTGGAATTTATTGAGGTGTCAATTATTATTGTTTTCAACATAGTGTTTTAATGTAGTAATAGCTATAGTCATGGATATAATCCAACATTATTTGAGTCTTTCTTATCTGTATTATATAGTGCATCATCCTCTGGGAATGTAGCTGATAGACAGCAGCAGTTATCAGGTGCCCCTCTTCTTTTTCTTTTGAGAAGATAAAAATTAGAGTGAAAAGTCCAGTTCCATTCATAGAAAGGTAACTTGTGTTAGACTTAACTGTGTTAGACTTAACTTAACTGTGCGCTTGGTTGCTTCAGCCCTAACCGACTCTTGGCGACACTGTGGACTGTAGCCCATTAGGCTCCTCTGTCCATGGGATTCTCCAGGCAAGAATACTGGACTGGATGGCCAAGCCCTCCTCCAGGAGATCTTCCCCACCCAGGAATCGAATCCACGTCTCTTGCATCTCCTGCATTGGCAGATGGTTCTTTATCACTAGCACCACCTGGGAAGCCCATTACTCATCCAGAAACAGTAATAAAAAATGTAAACAATATAAAAGCAATTATTTTAAGGGGCTGGAGAACAAACAAAGGCAGAATCATGGCAAGAAAAGAAGCCGACTGGGTGTAAGATGTTGAGTAATATCCTACTGGAATTCATATCCACGTAGAATATAACCTCATTTGAAAATATTGTATCACCTCATGTATCACCATAAAGGTCTTCACATTGTTCTTTTATAGTTATACACATACACTCTACTCAACCCCCTTCCTTAACCCTGGCAAACTCTAGATTTTTAATAATCTCTAAGCATGCTGTGGGACTTCCCAGGTGGCACTAGTGGTAAAGAGCCCTCCTGCCAATGCAGGAGACATAAGAGATCCAGGTTCAGTCCCTGGGTTAGGAAGATCCCCTAGAGCAGGACATGGAAGCCCACTCCAGTCAGTATTCTTGCCTGGAGAATCTGCATGGACAGAGGAGCTTGGTGGGCTACTGTTCATGGGGTCACAAAGAGTCAGACATAACCAAAGTGACTGAGCATGCCCACAAACACACTGAAACACACCCCCAACCTAAATAACCAGTGGAATGAAGTTTTTGGAGACATCCATTGTAAGAGGAAAAGAGTAGCCTAATCAAATTATGTGTGTGTCCACAACTCATATTTCAGACGTAGTAGGTTATTTTTATAGAATTAATTTAAAATATATTTTTATAGTAAGAACACAATGAAATACATTCTCTATAAAAAGATTAACTCATCAGAAGTGATACGAAACTCCTCAGTTTTCAACTTGCTTCTAACCTTAATCCACACTCTAGAAAGTTGTTGTTTAGTTGCTAAGTTGTGTCTGACTATTTTGAGACTCCATGGACTGTAGCCCACCAGGCTCCTCTGTCCATGAGATTTCCCAAGCAAGAATACTCGAGTGGGTTGCCATTTCCTTCTACAGGAGATCTTCGTGACCCAGAGATCAAACCCACGTCTCCTGCATTGGCAGGCATAATCTTTACCACTGAGCCACCAGAGAAGTCTGCATTCTAGAAAGTAGACAATTAAAATTGGTACAACAGACAAGAAGCTAGTTAATTGTGGGACTACTGCATTATAGAACACAATGTAACCAAATGAGTTCAAATGTTTCTGATTGAACAGATTGCATTTTATTCTAATTAGAGATTTCTGAATAGAATCTTTGTAAAACCATGATGAACGTAAAAACTCTAGAAGACCCTTAGTGACCCAAACTCATGCTATTTGTTTTAATAGTGGTTTCCATGAGTCTAATAGACATAATCTTAACCCTTGGCTAGATTTAAGATATTTTTTAAAAGATAATAAAGACAAAGTGTTTTTCCAAATTTTTTTTTGCTTAATAGACTCCTATTCATACTTAAAGCACTTACTCAAATGTGACTTCTTTAAAGTAATTTCCCATTCTCTTAGATAGAATTAGTTATATTCTCTGTATTCTTTTTAATCTTAGAATAAACTTCTTACTTTACTTAACAACTTAGCTGTACTTCAGTTCAGTTCAGTCGCTAAGTTGTATCCAACTCTTTGCTACCTGGTGAACTACAGCAGGCCAGGCCTCCCTGTCCATCACCAACCCCCGAAGTCCACCCAAACCCATGTGCATTGTGTTGGTGATGCCATCCAACCATCTCATCCTCTGTCATCCCCTTCTCCTCCTGCCCTCAATCTTTTCAAACATCAGAGTCTTTTTAAATGAGTCAGCTCTCCACATTAGGTGGCCAAAGTATTGGAGTTTCAGCTTCAACATCAGTCCCTCCAATGAACACCCAGGACTGATCTCCTTTAGGATGGACTGGTTGGATCTCCTTGCAGTCCAAGGGACTCCCAAGAGTCTTTTCCAACACCACAGTTCAAAAGCATCAATTCTTTGGCGCTCAGCTTTATTTATAGTCCAACTCTCACATCCATACATGACTTAACAACATTATATTTTGGTTTCTTATTTGCATATGTCCAACTTGACAAAGAATCGGTTATTTTTATCCTTAAAATCCTTATGCTCTGCACAGTGCATGATATATAGTAAATGTTTAATAGTTTCAATAGTATGCACACATAAGACATACATATTTAATTCAATCTTAAATTGTAGACATAGAAATATAGTGTCTAGAATGAGAAAGATGTAAGTACCAGTCAACTGAATATTGTGCAAACTATGTCTCAAGTATAAGTTTTAGAAAATGCAGCTTATCTCAGTTAAGAGTATGATCTCTGCAGTCCAGGTTATCTGGATTCACGATATTACCTGCATGGTCATATACCTGGGCAAGTTGTCTAACTCTCTTGCTCTCAGGTTCCATGTGGATAACAATAGTATCCCTGCATAATGTGCTAGAATTATTAAATGAAATTATATACATACCTGGCGGGCTACAGTACATGGGGTCACAAAGAGTCAGAGACAACTGAGCAACTAAGCACATATATATAACACCTAAAAACAGTGGCTAGCACATAAGTACTAGGTGTTAGGTGTTTATTATTATTATTATTATTATTCACTCTGGAAGCTGCAATTTAAGAGCACAGTTGATATGTAGTCAAGTCCAGAGACAAATGCCTGAGAAAACAAAAGATTCTGAATCATTTCTTAAGGAAAGTTAAAATATCTCAAGCTGTAAGGCTAGAACTGATATTTGAGAAGGGTAAAGAGCAAGAATACTGGAGTGGGTTGCCATTTCCTTCTCCATGAGACAGTATAGTTGGCTTCAATAAGAAGAAAATAAGGCACCCGTGATCTAGGACACTCAAGAGAATAAAAATGGAGCCAAAATAGCCAAAATTGGAAACGACATAGAGAAATACTTAAATTCAAATTTAAATGAAAAAGAAAAACCTTTTCTCATACAGAGTAAGTAGAATGGAATGAAATCTCTGTAGGTATTTAAGTAGGAGTTAGAGAAAGTGCTTATTCAAAGATTGAATCACTGAATGGCAGGGAAGGCCAGGTTAGCTGTTTCAAATGGTGCTTGAATTCTATCCTTTTCATTGTATAGCCAAGGAACTAAGGTCCAGAAAAATGAAGAAATTTGACCCTAGAGAGACACAGAATTAATTAACCTCAGAATCTGAACCAGAACCCACTTTGCCAAATCCTCCTCTAGAGCCCTTTTTTAAGGAAGTTCTCTTGCTTACAAAAAGAAAGTATTTCCCAGAACAGCAGGAATGTGCTCCCAAGTAAGAGTACAAAATAGAATACTTGAGAAAGAATGAAAGCAAATCATGTGGAGTAAAGTCACCTAATCTTAAATATATGATGTCTCAGGCTTCTCTGGTGACTTTTTGTATGCTATTCCCAAACATGAGTTTATTTGCATACATACCTGCATAGAGCCTTCTATAATAAAACTTAAAGTCTAATGAGTATAGACCACATAAACATGAGAATATACTCGCCAATTTTGCTCCATGTGTCCCAATTTTCATCTGAAATAAAATAAAAGTATGCTAGGCTTCAGTTCAGTGGTCATATAAATCAATAGATTTCTCTCTCCATCTGTTTGCCTACATATATATGTTATTTAAGCTTTTCAGGAAAATCATTTGTAAAAACATGAGCTTGCTATACAAAAACACTTACTAGGAGAGATGATTGGTCCTTATGATTCATAGCCAGTAACTGTGGGCTCAGATCTTCTCCATTCAGATTCTGAATTTAGGAAAATCACTTAACTTCTAAAATCTCAGCTTTCACTTCTGTAAAATGGAGATAACAGTAATTCCTACGTCACAAAAATGTGAGGATTAATTAAAATGATTCATTCTGGAGTATTGTTTAATTTTAGTTTTGTTTTATTAGTTTTTTTTTTTCATGTTTAATTTTCACATGGGAGTTACTTGAAAGAGCAGAACAAGCAACTAGAAAATATGTACTTAAGCTAGAACAAACACATGGTTAATAACAATAACAATCTCCCAACTTCTCAAAAATGTTCAGTATTATGAATCCTCTCTTTTGTCTTTCCTTTCATAAGAATATATGCCTTTGAGAGCAAAATCTCTGTTTCTTCACTGATATATTCCCATGTGCCTAGAGTACTTGATATATTGGGTTGGCCAAAAAGTTTGTACAGGTTTTTCCAAAAGCTGGTATGGAAAAGCCCAAATAAACTGTGTGGCCAACCTAATGTAATTGGTATGTAATAAATATTAGTTGAATGCATGAATAAAAAAAGGAACAAATTGACAAGTGATAATAGAAAGGTAGCTTATGAGAGCCAATTTAAGTTTTCCAGACTTAACAAATTAACAAATGTCTTATGATTACAAAAATAAATCATAATTTATCTGGAATTCAAATGTAACTGACCAGCCTGTGTTTTATCTGGCAACTCTACATTAGAAAAGAAAAAAACTAATGGCAAAAATATGTCAAATCATAAATATTTACCTATAACAAAGGAAGAAATAAACTTTTTCCAAGACTTTGTTACTAGATATAAAGAAACTATTATACAATTTATGTGTTTAAAAAATAAAACTTTAACCAAAAGAGATAAAGGCAAAGCCTCTTTAGAAACACAGTTTGGTTTTTTAAAATCTTGCTAAACTCAAAGATATTATGACCTATCCTACCATGTGTATATGTGGGTGTGTTTTGGGATAAACCCTAAAACAGCTTTTAAGTGTTTTCTATACTTTGTCCTTCTCTACTTGGAGGTCATTAGGGTTGAGTTGTTGCTATTGGTTGTAAGCATGGCCTTACACTTGAGTTTCATATGGAGTCTTAACAAAATTATTACATTGAAAATAGAATAAATATCAATTCACAGTGTCAAAATATCAACTGGAGTTCTTTAATCCACTGGCACTGAGAATCATATACCTGAATCTTTCTAAATATTAAGGAAACCCCTGATTTCCTAGGCTGGTAAAATTGCAAATCTTCCTAATAATATAAATTCTGGGAGTTTTAGGAACCGTATCTGAAATGTCTATCTTTTGTGTGACTGGATTCTAGCATAAATAGCTACTCAGTTATTCACTGAATGAATCAAATTTTAGGACAAAATGAAATGTAAATAGGAGTGTCACCATCTTTTCTTTTTTACTTGAATTCTCATCAGAAAGTTTTTCTGTTCCTTCAAACATTCTTAATATTCATTGAACAAATAAAATATTGAAATAATGTCTCAGTTTCTTTCATGACAGATGAATGGATAAAGAAATGGTGGTATATATATACAATGGAATATTATTCAGCCATGAAAAGGAACACATTTGAGTCAGTTCTAGTAAAGTAGATGAACCTAGAGCCTGTTATACAGCATGAAGTAAGTCAGAAAAACACATTTTACCTATTAATGCAGATATATGAAATCTATAAAAATGGTACTGAAGAACTTATTTGCAGGGCAGGAATAGAAACACAGGCAAAGAAAGCAGACTTTGGACATAGGGCACTGAGACAGTGGAATGAATTGAAAGAGTAGCATTGAAATATATATATACTACCATGTGTAAAATTTTACTAGATAGCAAGTGGGAAGCTGCTGCATGGGCAACAGGGAATTCAACCTGGTGCTCTGTGACAACTTAGAGGGCTGGGATGGGGTGGGGCATGGAGTAGAGGTTCAGGACAGAAGGCATGTATGTTTACTTATAGCTGATTCATGTTGTTGTATGGCAGAAGCTGATACTATATTGTAAAGCAATCATCCTCCTATTAAAAATAAGGTAAATAAAACAAGAATAATAATATACCTGTGCCATAGCGCTGTTATGAAGACTGAATGAATTAATATAATTAAAGAGCTTGGAATAGTGCCTGCTGCTGCTGCTGCTGGTAAGTTGCTTCAGTCATGTCCGACTCTGTGTGACCCCATAGACGGCAGCCCACTAGGCTCCTCTGTCTCTGGGATTCTCCAGGCAAGAACACTGGAGTGGGTTGCCATTTCCTTCTCCAATGCATGAAAGTGAAAAGTGAAAGTGAAAGCGCTCAGTTGTGCCTGACTCTTAGAGACCCCATGGACTGCAGCCTACCAGGCTCCTCTGTCCATGGGATTTTCCAGGCAAGAACACTGGAGTGGATTGCCATTGCCCTCTCTGGGAATAGTGCCTAACACATAGTAAATGCACTCCATCACCATCATTATCATCATCACCGTCGTCATTAGCAGCAGCATTATTAATAGCTGGGTCATTTTCTAGTAAGGATTTCAGATTCTGAAGTTTTTGTCCTTCTGGTCACTCCTCTTGTTAGAAGCCTGGTCTTTTCCTGGATAGGCTACTTTGGTTTTAAAGAAACATAATTCTTTTTTGGAAACCGCAGCCTAAGAAGTTTCCTTGAAAAGCAATGTCTTCTCTCTGTTTGATTGTTTTTCCCCCTACTCAAACTGCTTCTTCAGAATCCTCTTCAGTATGTTGATTGTAATAGTTTAACTTTCCTTAACTGTGCTGCCTGACCCCTCCAAGTTTTCCCTTTTATTTTAAAAGATTATTGTGATGTCATAGTCTCAGCTGTTTTTAATCAGACTACATCAGTTGAAAATGGAGAATGGTCCTACAAATTGTCTCTTACAGTCCAGATCTGTTTAACACAGAGCAACATGTTTCATACTGCATTGGCTATTTAACAGTTGTAATAGAACTACCTATCATCTACCGCTTGAACAGACCCAGATTAAATGTTTAGTATATGTTATGACTCAAAATATCTACTGTACTGAGCTAGTTAATGTTCTTTCTGTAAATACAATATTTCACAAGTTCTCTTAGAACAGAATTATATTCATAAACATAATTAAAACTCTGCTTAGCAACATTCATCTGTGGTTGTCATATAAAGTTGCTGAAATCTTTTTCCCAACATATTGCCAAAATCACCCTCCTGAATGATCTTGCATAATGCTTAAAGATGTAAGAGCTGGACCATAAAGAAGGCCAAGTGCTGAAGAATTGATGATTTTGAACTGTGGTGTTGGAGAAGACTCCTGAGAGTCCCTTGGACTGCAAGGAGATCAAACCTAAAGGAAATCAATCCTGCATATTCATTAGAACAACCGACGCTGAAGCTGAAGCTCCAAAACTTTGGCCAACTGATGTGAAAAGCTGACTCTTTAGAAAAGACCCTCATGCTGAGGAAGACTGAAGCCAGGAGGAGAAGGGGACGACAGAGGATGAGATGGTTGGATGGCATCACCAACTCAATCAACGGACATGAGTTTGAGCAAGCTCTGGGAGCTGGTGAATGACAGGGAAGCCTGGTTTGCTGCAGTCCATGGGGTTGCAAAAAATTGGATAAAACTGAGCAACTGAACAATAACAACATTTAAAGATATCAGACTATTTTATTGGGCTTTTTTGCTATATAAAAACACACATTTCACATCTCTAATGAGATTATGTTCCAAATCTGCCAGAAACCAATGTTCAATTCCCTCCTCCTTGCTGCCTCCTGAGATCTAGAGATGGTGAATAAACTTCAACTGGCCAATTTCACTCACTTCACTTACCCTTTAATTTGTTTCACATAGTATTATCTCTTGAATATGTAAACATATGTAATTAACTTTCAAAAATATTTTTCAGTGCTAATTAAATTTTCATCTTTTATGTAACAGGATCTCTTCCCTTTTTAAAATTCTCCATACTAGATAATCTAATTCAGTGGTCCTCAAACTTGTCTGTGTAGAATTTTAACAATACAGCTCTATCAGACTCCCAGAAAACTAAGTGTTGGATACAGGCATTAAGTTTTTTTATACAAGCTTTATAAAACATTTTGATGATCAGCCATGAGATTCTTCCCATTTCATCCTAATTTAGAAATAATTAAACAAATGACTGGTATTATTATTGTTTTATTACAGATGGAAACAATAGAACATAATAATAAGATAATGAAAAATAGAGCCAAAATCTAGAAATGAGAAAGAGGCATACCTCAGTCTTATTCCTTTACATCTTAGCATATCACCTTATAATTGGGAACACCTTATTCTTAGAAAGTCTTGGTCTCTGGCAAAGAATGGAGACACCGGAAAATTGTCATACCTTTTAAATATCCTCTATACGAATGATGTCAGAGTTCTTTATTATTCAAATGCCTTTTTTTTTTTTGGCTTAAGTACTCTGCTTGATGAAAAAGAATAACCAATGTATAGTCACATTATGCAAATAAAGTTCTTTGAGTTAATGATTAATAATAATTTGCAATGTGATGAAAATATGTATTCATTTGAATTTTAATGATCAGTTTTTATTTATATACTTTTAAAATAATCTGCAACTTAAAGGAAAGTAAGATATATAACTGTACTTTAGAATCTTTTTCTTAATCCCAAGCATATTGCATACATTTTAAATAATGCTAGACAGAAGATACCATATCATGATGCTTCAATTATTCATTTGAATCTTAATAAAAATTCAGAGAATTTGTTAATCAATATGCATTTTGATTAAACAGATAAATCCCCAATTCGTTTTAGAGCCAAGCTCAGAAGAATCTTAGTAACGGGGAAATAGCCTTTCTTGGAAAGCTTGTACTTCTAAGTTTAAACAACTGTGTCTTGGTCTCTGAGTCATGTAATGTGCATTAAAATCTATATACCATAATGAGACTTTAAAATAGTCTGTTGATTCCTAATGTCTATTAACTCAATTATCCAGGGGCCTATTTTCTAGTTTATGAATTATTTATTTCCTTTGTTTTGAAAATATTTTTATAGCTATCAGGGCCAAGAAATATTAAAACTCCAGAACTTGATGATAATGCTCATGAGACATTTAAGCGTGGAAGGGAGGCACTGATTACTAAAGCAAATAACTTTTAACTGAATGACGAGCCTAAGAAAAATACTTCAGAATTTCATTCTACATGGACAATTGAGCAACCACATAAAATGAACTGTCCAAGAATCCCCCACATGCTTTTAGTTTGAAATGAAATACAACAGATAGGATTTTGCCAACATTAAGTCTAGGAAAAGGACTGATATCAAGAACCATAGCCTCAATTTTTAGTTGGTATCATTAGAAAATCAAACCATAGTTCTCGTGATTGATTGGGCTTGGCTACACTGAGCCTACCAAATTCCAGGATGATTTAAGTTTTTCCAAACAAAGAACATTGTATTTGGCCATTGCCCATGAAATAAAATATAGCATGACAGGATTTAACCCATTAAACAATAGATAATTTTGAACTTGGTATTAAAATAGATTTCTAAAATTTGAGAAACTCTTCTCATATTGTCACAAATAACTAACTATAGCCATAAATAACTATAATATACTATCATTATAATATAATTGGTTGCTTTATAGACATAAAGCAGTGCTATAGGTAAATGTTGTTAATGACAGTACCAACCTGATTTAGGGAAATGCTATACAATCAAAACTTCTGTGAACAATGTTCAGCTAAAAGCTATTATTAATTCAGCTTCTAATTTTGTAAAGTATTCGGATAGATTCTATTGGCAAAATGGCTACAAATAGTCAAAAGAGAAAGCTATTTAAGATTTGTAACTGTGGTAGATTTTACACCTTTTTTTGTTAAGCCATTTTATCAACATCACCTTTGACTCTTTTTAAACATGAAAAGAGAGATTTATAGCCACACATTGCAACAAAATGTATTTTCTATTAGACAATAGAACTGACATACTTTTTATTACAACTCCATCAGTTATAACACATAACATATAGGGAGTAAATCAAATAGCATACAAACCTGTTTTAGAACATTCATCGCCTTCTCCTGCATCATTATCAGAAAACCAAGATCTTTAGGGTATTCATGTAAATATGCTAAACAGTTCATTTATACTATCTTTAAATTATCTTGGAATCCCTTATATTTTAGAAAATTTCAATGAGACATTTATTTGTGAATGATATAATCCTATTCTGCCTCATACAAAGAATTATATAATGGCAATAGATTTCTCAAGAGATGGAAGGAAGAACTCAAAAATAAATGATTGTTGGTAGCTTGATAGGGATTGCATTGAATCTATAAATTGCTTTGGGTAGTATACTCATTTTCACTATACTGATTCTTCCAATCTATGAACATGGTATATTTCTCCATCTATTAGTGTCCTCTTTGATTTCTTTCACCAGTGTTTTATAGTTTTCTATATATAGGTCTTTAGTTTCTTTAGGTAGATATATTCCTAAGTATTTTATTCTTTCCGTTGCAATGGTGAATGGAATTGTTTCCTTAATTTCTCTTTCTGTTTTCTCATTATTAGTGTATAGGAATGCAAGGGATTTCTGTGTGTTGATTTTATATCCTGCAACTTTACTATAGTCATTGATTAGTTCTAGTAATTTTCTAGTGGAGTCTTTAGGGTTTTCTATGTAGAGGATCATGTCATCTGCAAATAGTGAGAGTTTTACTTCTTCTTTTCCAATTTGGATTCCTTTTATTTCTTTTTCTGCTCTGATTGCTGTGGCCAAAACTTCCAAGACTATGTTGAATAGTAATGGTGAAAGTGGGCACCCTTGTCTTGTTCCTGATTTTAGAGGAAATGCTTTCAATTTTTCACCATTGAGGATAATGTTTGCTGTGGGTTTGTCATATATAGCTTTTATTATGTTGAGGTATGTTCCTTCTATTCCTGCTTTCTGGAGAGTTTTTATCATAAATGGGTGTTGAATTTTGTCAAAGGCTTTCTCTGCATCTATTGAGATAATCATATGGTTTTTATTTTTCAATTTGTTAATGTGGTGTATTACACTGATTGATTTGCGGATATTGAAGAATCCTTGCATCCCTGGGATAAAGCCCACTTGGTCATGGTTTATGATCTCTTTAATGTGTTGTTGGATTCTGATTGCTAGAATTTTGTTAAGGATTTTTGCATCTATGTTCATCAGTGATATTGGCCTGTAGTTTTCTTTTTTTGTGGGATCTTTGTCAGGTTTTGGTATTAGGGTGATGAGCTAGAACAAATAATTTCACAATTTGTATGGAAATACAAAAAACCTCGAATAGCCAAAGCGATCTTGAGAAAGAAGAATGGAACTGGAGGAATCAACCTACCTGACTTCAGGCTCTACTACAAAGCCACAGTTATCAAGACAGTATGGTACTGGCACAAAGACAGAAGTATAGATCAATGGAACAAAATAGAAAGCCCAGAGATAAATCCACGCACATATGGACACCTTATCTTTGACAAAGGAGGCAAGAATATACAATGGATTAAAGACAATCTCTTTAACAAGTGGTGCTGGGAAATCTGGTCAACCACTTGTAAAAGAATGAAACTAGAACATTTTCTAACACCATACACAAAAATAAACTCAAAATGGATTAAAGATCTCAACGTAAGACCAGAAACTATAAAACTCCTAGAGGAGAACATAGGCAAAACACTCTCTGACATACATCACAGCAGGATCCTCTATGACCCACCTCCCAGAATATTGGAAATAAAAGCAAAAATAAACAAATGGGACCTAATTAACCTTAAAAGCTTCTGCACATCAAAGGAAACTATTAGCAAGGTGAAAAGACAGCCTTCAGAATGGGAGAAAATAATAGCAAATGAAGCAACTGACAAACAACTAACCTCAAAAATATACAAGCAACTCCTACAGCTCAACTCCAGAAAAATAAATGACCCAATCAAAAAATGGGCCAAAGAACTAAATAGACATTTCTCCAAAGAAGACATACAGAGGGCTAACAAACACATGAAAAGATGCTCAACATCACTCATTATCAGAGAAATGCAAATCAAAACCACTATGAGGTACCATCTCACACCAGTCAGAATGGCTGCAATCCAAGTCTACAAATAATAAATGCTGGAGAGGGTGTGAAGAAAAGGGAACCCTCTTACACTGTTGGTGGGAATGCAAACTAGTACAGCCACTATGGAGAACAGTGTGGAGATTCCTTAAAAAACTGGAAATAGAACTGCCTTATGATCCAGCAATCCCACTGCTGGGCATACACACTGAGGAAACCAGAAGGGAAAGAGACACGTGTACCCCAATGTTCATCACAGCACTGTTTATAATAGCCAGGACATGGAAGCAACCTAGATGTCCATCAGCAGATGAATGGACAAGAAAGCAGCGATACATATACACAATGGAGTATTACTCAGCCATTAAAAAGAAAATATTTGAATCAGTTCTAATGAGGTGGATGAAACTGGAGCCTATTATACAGAGTGAAGTAAGCCAGAAGGAAAAACACCAATACAGTATAATAATGCATATATATGGAATTTAGAAAGATGGTAACAATAACCCTGTGTACGAGACAGCAAAAGAGACACTGATGTATAGAACAGTCTTATGGACTCTATGGGAGAGGGAGAGGGTGGGAAGATTTGGGAGAATGGCATTGAAACATGTAAAATATCATGTATGAAACGAGATGCCAGTCCAGGTTCGATGCACGATACTGGATGCTTGGGACTAGTGCACTGGGACGACCCAGAGGGATGGTATGGGGAGGGAGGAGGGAGGAGGGTTCAGGATGGGGAACATGTGTATACCCGTGGCGGATTCATTTTGATAATTGGCAAAACTAATACAATTATGTAAAGTTTAAAAATAAAATAAAATTTAAAAAAAATGACTTGCCAGCCATTTATAATAAATTTTGTTGTTAAACCAACTTAAACCTATATGACAATTGTCCAATACAGTCTGGTTTACTCATAAAGTGCTTGCTTTTTCAAAATCCTTATTCAGGCAATACTTCTAAAGTTCATGGATTGGAACTAGAGATAGATTTTACTCCTTCTATAGTTCTATTATCTCAACCAAAGTAGATACACAATGTCAAGAGGTAGCTATTATTTTTTTCTAATTTAGCAATAAGACAATAATGACATCATTGCCCACATGAATTAACAAACTTTGCTAAACACTGTTACTAGAGCATTTAAGTAAAATATACCATGAGTATAAAGCTAAATGCATTTTCTCTCACAAATTTTAAAAACAATGAATGTAGACAATATTGAGGGGGGATTATAGATCCTTATAACTTAGGATCATATCCATATGATACAAGTTACCAATATGATAACTTGTATGATCAAATAAAAAATTAAGACACTCCCTAAACTAATTAATATATTTAAGCATTAAGAAGAATCTACTAGCTGGCTTCACTCATAGCTCAATTGGTAAAGAATCCCCCTGCAATGCAGGAGACCCTGGTTCGATTCCTGGGTAGGGAAGATCTGCTGGAGAAGGGATAGACTACCCACTCCAGTACTCTTGGGCTTCCCTTGTGATTCAGCTGATAAAGAATCTGTCAGCAATGCAGGAGACCTCAGTTCAATCCCTGGGTTGGGAAGATCCCCTGGAGAAAGGAAAGGCTATCCACTCCAGTATTCTGGCCTGGAGAATTCCATGGACTGTATAGTCCATGGGGTTGCAAAGAGTCAGATACAACTGAGCAACTTTCACTTTTGCTAGCATATATAAAGATTTTCTGAAGATGGAGATGCTCTACACAGCCAGTTAAAATAAGACCTGGAGCTGACTGTGACTCAAATCATGAACTCCTTATTGAAAAATTCAAGCTTAAACTGAAAAATAGAGAAAATCACTAGGCCATTCAGATGTGCCCTAAATCAAATAACTTTATGATTATACAGTGGAGATAATGGATTAGATCTGGTAGACAGAATGCCTGAAGGAATATGGAGAGAGGTTCGTCACACTGTACAGAAGACAGTGGCCAAAACCATTCCCAGGGAAAAGAAATGCAAAAAGGCAAAGTGATTGTCAAAGGAGGCTTTACAAATAGCTGAGGAAAAGAAATGAAAGGCAAGGGTTCAGTTCAGTTGTTCAGTCATGTCCAAGTCTTTGCGACCCCATGGATTGCAGAACGCCAGGCTTCACTGTCCATCACCAACTCTCAAAGCCTACTCAAACTCATGTCCATCGAGTCAGTGATGCCATCCAACCACCTCATTCTCTGTTGTCCCCTTCTCCTCCCACCTTCAATCTTTCCTAGCATCAAGGTCTTTTCCAGTGAGATGGTTCTTCATATCAGGTGGCCAAAGTATTAGAGTTTCAGCTTTAGCATCAGTCCTTGCAATGAATATTCAGGGCAGGTTTCCTTTAGGATGGACTGGTTGGATCTCCTTGCAGTCTAAGGGACTCCCAAGAGTCTTCTCCAACACCGCAGTTCAAAAGCATCAATTCTTTGGTGCTCAGCTTTCTTTATAATCCAACTCTCACATCCATACATGACTACTGGAAAAACCATAGCTTTGACTAGACAGACCTCTGTTGGTAAAGTAATGTCTCTGGTTTTTAATATGCTGCCTAGTTTGGTCATCACTTTTCTTCCAAGGAGCAAGAGTCTTAACTTCATGGCTGCAGTCACCATCTGGAGTGATTTTGGAGCCCCCCAAAATAAAGTCTCTCACTGTTTTCACTGTTTCACCATCTATTTGTCGTGAAGTGATGGGACCAGATGCCATATCTTAGTTTTCTGAATGTTGAGCTTTAGGTCAACTTTTTCCCTCTCTTCTTTCACCTTCATCAAGAGGCTCTTTAGTTTCTCTTTGCTTTCTGCCATAAGGGTGGTGTCATCTGCATATCTGAGGTTCTTGATATTTCTCCCAGAAAACTTGATTCCAGCTTGTGCTTCACCCAGTCTGGCATTTTGAATGATGTAATATGCATATAAGTTAAATAAGGAGGGTGACAATACACAGCCTTGAAGTATTCCTTTCCAGATTTGGAACTAGTCTGTTGTTTCATGTCCAGTTCTAACTGTTGCTTCTTGATCTGCATACAGATTTCTCAAGAGGCAAGTCAGGTGGTCTGGTAGTCCCACCTCTTTTAGAATTTTCCAGTTTGTTGTGATCCACACAGTCAAAGGATTTGACGTAGTCAATAAAGAAGTAGATGTTTTTCTGGAACTCTTGCTTTTTTGATGGTCCAGCAAATGTTGGCAATTTGATCTCTGGTTCCTCTGCCTTTTCTAAATCCTGCTTGACATCTGGAAGTTCACAGTTCATGTACTATTGAAGCCTGGCTTAGAAATTTTGAGCATTACTTTGCTAGCATGTGAGATGAGTGCAATGGTGTGGTAGTTTGAACATTCTTTGGCATTGTCTTTCTTTGGGATTGGAATGAAAACGGACCTTTTCCAGTCCTGTGGCCACTGCTGAGTTTTCCAGATTTGCTGGCATATTGAGTGCAGCACTTTCACAGCATCCTTATTGCCAAATTCAGACTTAAATTAGAGAAAGTAGGGAAAACCATTAGACCATTCAGGTATGATCTAAATCAAATCCCTTGCTATTATACAGTGGAAGTGACAAACAGATTCAAGGGATTAGATGTGACAGACAGAGTGCCTGAAGAACTATGGATGAAGGTTCGTGACATTGTACAGGAGGCAGTGATCAAGATCATCCTCTTGAAAGATGAAAGAAAAAGAAATGTAAAAAGGCAAAATGGTTTTCTGATGAGGCCTTACAAATAGCTGAGAAAAGAAGAGAAGCTAAAGGCAAAGGAGAAAAGGAAAGATATACCCATTTGAATGCAGAGTTTCAAAGAATAGCAAGGAAAGATAAGAAAGCCTTCCTCAGTGATCAATGCAAAGAAATAGAGGAAAACAATAGAATGGGAAAGACTAAAGATCTCTCCAAGAAAATTAGAGATACCAAGGGAACATTTTATGCAAAGATGAGCACAAAAAAGGACAGAAACAGTATGGACCTAACGAAGCAGAAGATATTAAGAAGAGATGGCAAGAATACACAGAAGATCTACACACAAAAAATCTTCATGACCCAGATAGCCACGGTGGTGTGATCACTCACCTAGAGCTAGATATCCTGGAATGTGAATTCAAGTGGGCCTTAGGAAGCATCACTACAAACAAAGCTAGTGGGGGTGATGGAATTCCAGCTGAGCTACTTAAAAGGCTAAAAGTTGATGCTGTTAAAGTGCTGCACTCAATATGCCAACAAATTTGGAAAACTCAGGAATGGTCACAGGACTAGAAAAGGTCAGTCTTCATTCCAACCACAAAGAAAGGGAATGCCAAAGCATGTTCAAATTACCATACAATTGCACTCATTTCACATGTTAGCCAGGTAATGCTCGAAATCCTTCAAGCTAGCAGTATGAGAACCAAGAACTTCCAGATGTACAAGCTGGGCTTTGAAGAGGCAGAGAAACCAGACATCAAATTGCCAGCATTCACTGGTCATGGATAAAGCAGGGGAGAGCCAGACAAACATCTACTTCTGCTTCATATGCTAAATACTTTGACTGTGTGGATCACAACAAAACATGGGAAATTCTTAAAGAGATGGGAATACCAGACCACCTCCTTAACTGTCTCCTAAGAAACCTGTAGGCAGATTCAGAAGTAAAAGCTAGAACTGGACATGGAACAATGGACTAGTTCAAAATTGGGAAAAGAGTATTGTGAAGCCATATATTATCATCTGTCTCATTTAACTTCTGTAGAGATGAATCACAAGCTGGAATCAAGTTTGCCAGGAGAAATATCAACAACCTCAGATATGCAGACGATACCATTCTAATGACAGAAAGTGAAGAGAACTAAGAGCATCTTGATGAAGGTGAAAGAGGAGAGTGGAAAAGCTGACTTGAATCTCAACATTCAAAACATTTGCATCATGGCATCCAGTCCCATTACTTCATGGAAAATTGAAGGGGAAAAGTGGAAACAGAGACAAATTTTATTTTCTTGGGCTGCAAACTCACTGTGGGCAGTGAGTGCAGACATGAAATTAAAAGACTCCTTGGAGGAAGGAAATTACTCCTTGGAAGGAAAGCTATGACAAACCTAGTTGTTATTGTTCACTCATTCATGTCTGACTTTCTGAGAGGCCATGGACTGTAGCATACCAGGTTTCCTTGTCTTTCACTGTCTCCTGGAATTTGCTCAAACTCATGTCCATTTAGTCAATTATATCATCCAACTATCTCATCCTCTGTCATCCCCTTCTCCTTATGCCATCAATCTTTCCCAGCATCAGAGGTTTATCTAATGAGTCAGCTCTTCACAACAGGTAGCCAAGTAATAGAGCTTTAGCTTCAGCTTCAGCATCAGTCCTTCCAATGAATATTTAGGGTTGATTTCCTTTAGGATTTGCTCTCCTTGCTTCCAAGGGGCTTTCAAGAGTCTTCTGCAGCACCACAGTTCAAAAGCATAAATTCTTCAGTGCCTAGTATTGTTTATGGTCCAACTCTCACATCCATACATGACTACTGGAAAAACCATAGCTTTGACTATATAGACTTTTGTTGACAAAGTGATGTCTTTGCTCTTTAATATGCTGTCTAGGTTTGTCATAGCTTTTCTTTGAAGCAGCAAGTTTCTTTTAATTTCAGGGCTCAGTCTCCATCCTCAGTGAATTTGGAGCCCAAGAAAATGAGGTCTGTCATTGTTTCTATTTTTCACTGGATCATAGCGAAAGCAAGGGAATTCCAGAGAAACATCTGCCTCTGTTTCATCAGCAAAACTAAAGCCTTTGACTGTGTTTATCATAGCAAACTGTGGAAACCTCTTAAAGAGATGGGATACCAAACGATCTCACCTGTCTCCTGAGAAACCTGTCTGTGGGTCAAAAAGCAACAGTTAGAACCTTGTATGGAACAAATGATTGTTGTCCGATTGAGAACGGAGTAAAACAGGGCTCTCTGCTGTCATCCTGTTTGTTTAACCTATACACTGAGCACATCATGAGAAACACCAGACTGGATGAATTACAAGCTGGAATTAAGATAGGTGGGAGAAACAGCAACAACCTCAGATATGTGGATGATACCATTCTAATGGCAAAAAGTAAAGAGGAACTAAAGAGCCTCTTGATGAGGGTGAAGCAAGAGAGCAAAAAAGCCAGCTTAAGACTAAGTATTCAAAAAAACTAAGATTGTGGCATCTGGCCCCATTACTTCATGGCAAACAGAAGGGGAAAAGGTGAAAGTAGTGACAGATTTCCTCTTCTTGGGCCCTAAAATCACTGCGGATGCTGACTGCAGCCATGAAATCAGAAGACAATTGCTTCTTGGCAGGAAGAATTGCTTCTTTTCTAAAACCAGCTTGTACATCTGAAAGTTCTCAATGCACATAACATTGAAGCCTAGTTTGAAGGATTTTGAGCATTACCTTGCTAGCTTGTGAAATGAGTGCAATTGAGTTGTAGTTTGAACATTTTCTGGTGTTGCCTTTCTTTGGAATTGGAATGAAAACTGACCTTTTCCTGTCCTGTGGCCACTGCTGAATTTTCCAAATTTGCTAGCATATTGATTTCAGCACTTTAACAGCCTTATCTTTCAAGATTTTAAGTAGCTCAGCTCAAATTCCATCACCTCCACTAGTTTTGTTCCTAGTAATTCTTCCTAAGGCCCACTTGACTTCATACTCCAGGATGTCTGGCTGTAAGTGAGTGACCATACCATCAGGGTTATCTGGGTCATTAAGATGTTTTTTGTATAGTTCTGTGTATTCTTGCCATCTCTTCTTAATCTCTTCTGCTTCTGCTAGGTCCTTGCTGTTTCTGTCCTCTATTGTCCCCATCTTTGCTTGAAATATTCCCATGGTATATCTAATTTTCTTGAAGAGATCTTTAGTCTTTCACATTCTATTGTTGTCTTCTATTTCTTTGCATTGTTCACTTAAGAGGTCTTTCTTATCTGTCCTTGCTGTTCTTTAAAATTATGCATTCAGTTGGTATATCTTTTCCTTTTTCCCTTGCCTTTCACTTCTTTTCTTTTCTCAACTATTTGTAAGACCTCCTCAGACAACCATTTTGTCTTCTTGCATTTCTTCTTCTTTGGGATGATATTAGTCATCACCTCCTGTACAATGCTATGTACCTCCATCTATAGTTCTTTAGGCATTCTGTCTATCGGACCTAATCCGTTGAATCTATTTGTTGCTTCCACTGTATAGGCATAAGGGATTTGATTTAGGTCATATCTAAATGGCCTAGTGGTTTTCCCTATTTCTTCAATTTAAATCTGAATTTTGCAGTAAGGAGCTCATGATCTGAGCCTCAGTCAGCTTCTGGTCTTGTTTTTGCTGACTGTATAGTGCTTCTCCATCCTCTGCTGCAAATAATATAATTGATCTGGTTTTGGTATTGACTATCTGGTGATGTCCATATGTAGTCATCTCTTGTGTTGTTAACAGAAGACAGTTGATACGTGACAAACTTAGACAACATATTAAAAAACAGAAACATCACTTTGCCACCAAAGGTCTGCATAATAGGAGGTATGTTTTTTCCACTAGTCATGTATAGAAGTGAGATTTTGACCATAAAGAAGGCTGAATGCCAAAGAATTAATGCTTTCAAATTGTGGTGCTAGAGTAGATGTTTAAAATCCCTTTAACTACAGAAAGATCAAACCATGAAATCAACTCTGAATATCCATTGGAAGGACTGATGCTGAAGCGGAAACTTCAATACTTTGGCCACCTGATATGAAGAGCCGACTCATTGAAGAAGCCTCTGATACTGGGAAAGATTGAAGGCATGAAGAGAAGGGGACAACGAAGGATGAGATGGTTGGATTATATAGTCGACTCAATGGACATGAGTTTGAGCAAACTCTGGGAGAGAGTGAAGGACAGTAAAGCCTGGCATGCTGCAGTCCATAGGGTCACAAACAGTCGGACATAACTGAGCAATTGAACAACATATGTATATTTCAAAACAGCTGAACTATGGCAGTATCATCTCTGATGTTCTAACTCTGAAAGAAAAAAATTATTTTCATCTTTCACATTCTTCTTGAAATTTTGCCTTTTGGAATGATCAGAATTAATGTTTTCCTAAGTGCCTCCCTGCCTGGATTTGAACATTTTCCTCATCAACTGTTGCTGCCAAGTATTTTCCCAGTCTCAACGTCCTGATTCATAGTCCTTCTATCTAGAGTCTTATATATTTAATGATAGTGCTTTTAGTGTTGAGTTTAGGGATTGTGAATTCAAAAGCTATCAGAGACCGAAGTAATGTTAATTTGTAAAGCATCCAGGTGCAAGGTACAGAGAGGAGCAGAACCTATGGTGACCTGCAAAACAGATACATATTGCAAAGTAGTCAATTGATTATTTTTTTTAAACACAGAGCTAGCTCAGCAAAACTGATTAACAGGCCTGCTTAAGCCTAATGACTCCCATGTCATAACTTCAATCTAAATCAGAGGTTCTAAAGACTGGCTGCACATTAGAGCCACTGCATGAGTAAAAGCGAAACAGATCTATATCTGCTTAGGCCCCTTCTCCAGAAAGTAAAAGTGAAAGTCTCTCAGTTAATATCCAACTCTTTGTGACCTCATGGACTATACAGTCAGTGGAATTCTCCAGACCAGAATACTGTAGTGGGTAGCCGTTCCCTTCTGCAGGGGATCTTCCCAATCCAGGGATGGAACCAGGTCTCCTGCATTGCAGGCAGATTCTTTACCAGCTGAGCCACCAGGGAAGCCCATTTTGAATCAGTTCCTTGGGGTGGGGCTCAGAATATGATGTCTTCTAAGAAGTTCGCTAGCTGATACTAATATCTGCAAAAGTTGAGGACTTTCAGTCTAAGTAATAGATCAGATCTAATATAGATTTTATTGTATCGCATGAAAAATATTTATGTTTTTCTCTTGAGATCTTAATTCCTACAGGAATGGGCTGGTAATTATAATACATATTTGCAATAAAGTCAGTTCACTGTGCTGCTTTACAAATGCCGGTGGGCATTTTCCCTGCATAATGTTCAGTTGCATATTCATTTGTTAGATAATTAGCTGATGCTGGAGTTACAGACAGCCACCTCACCTGTACTATGTATAGTAGTAAAGGTTCTCCAGGGAAACAGAATCAATAGTGTGTGTATGTGTGTGTGTGTGTGTGTGTGTGTGAGAGAGAGAGAGAGAGAGAGAGAGAGAGAGAGAGAGACATCTATCTTTTCTCTTCAGTTAAATGCATGAACAAACTTAAATGGAGCTGTGTAACACTTACAGTACAGGTTGTCATAAGGCTAAACCTTCTCTGTAAAAGCCAGCACACACACAATGACAGCATCATTGTGGAAAACATATGTTGAAAACAATTTGGCTTTCTGTCCTACACCTGATCCATCCTCAATCATCCATATACCCAGCTAAAATTCAAAGGAATTCACAGGAAATGCAAAGGAATCCTAGACTGCCCCTACACAGTAAATCCTACTAAGTCTACCTCTGAAACAGTCCTCAAGTTCATCCACTTCTCTGCATCTCTGCTGTTGCCACTTCAGGTTGCCATCTTTTCTTGTTTTGTTTATGGCAATCGACTCCTAACTGTTTTGTTTACTCCCAGATCATTTCACTGCTGTGCTTACATTTTTTATTTTCTTTAGAATAAAACTCAATATTGTCACCATGTCTTATAGGCTCGACTGACCTGGTCCCAGCAACATTTATGATTTCATATTGGCCAGCCCCACTGTTTGTATTTGGTGCTCCACCCACACCAGCTTTCTCCAAGGTCTTTGGACTTTGCAGACTTTCCCCTGTCACAGGGTTTTGTGCTTGCTATTGTCTTTAACATTCTTCTCATGTCTGATTCTTTCTCCTTTTCACATTTCCCGACATTCTCTATTGAAGAGTCCTTTTTATTTCCCACATAATATCAATTTCAACATTTATCATCTCATTTATAAATTTTACACTATTTTCCCTACTAGCAAATAAGCTCCAGGTAACGACAGAGATTTTGACGACCCCAGTCTTCCATGTATCACCAGTGCCTGGCACTATGTCATACACAGAGCAGATGTTCAATGAATATTTTTAAACACCTGAGTGAATGAATGAGTAGTTAGGTTCTGACATATTACTACCTTTACAAATTTAGAGTGATCTGAATTGCCTAGGTTTTGCTAAGAGCATACCAAATTGCAGAGTGCAGATCTACTTAGCAGATCTAATTAACCAGAAAACTCTAAATATATGTCTTCAGTTGTCATTAACACAGCTCTCATTCATCTTTTGATTCAAACACTTGTTGAATGCCTGATTTATGCCTGTTTATAGGATAGCATAATACAAAGCGTACATGCCTAACCAATTTATGACATATCCTAGGTCACATTAATATTAGCACTTGGATATTGCTGTTTCTAATTTCCCATCTGCTCATTCAGGAACTCAAATGCTTTGACCCTTAGAGCTCAAGAAAATAAAATCTGTCACTGCTTCCACAGGTCATAGTGTTTCAGAACATGGTGGAATAGCTGTTCCAGTCAACACAGGCAGCCTTTCACGTCCCCAGGCTCTGCACACGCTTCCAGGGTAATTAGATTGAGACTCGTTTTAGGGCTGAGCACCACGCCGTACTGAGACCTGCCACTCTATTCTACTCTTCAGTCCATGTTGCTGAATCTGAAAACTTCTGCAAGGGATCAAAGTTCTCCTTGTACCTTGGCTTTTGGAGACTTCTACTGAACCATTATTTGCACTTATGCATTTAACACTATGGATAAAGTACAGTATTCCACCCTCAAGGAAACTCATTAATCCTCAAAAACACGTATGTTCTGGTAATCGTGTTGCTAAAAACTACCTGTCGGTTGTACCTTATACCTTAACTCTGATTCTTCTGGAATCTTTGCTAGAGATTTGAGATGAAACTGAATATTAATTGGAATGTAGTAGGAATAGGTGCTAAAGAAAGAATCCTATGTGAGAGGTAAAATTTGAGCAAAGACTCAGAAAATTTTGTTTGTTTATCAAAAACGCATAGCTCTGAGGCTCAGAGAAAGAGAGTGACTTGTCACTTTATAAACCAGACACAATATTCTTTATATAGACTGCAAACTACCTTATGGTAGATACTAACTGTTAGAATTTCACTGACATAGAAGTGAAGTCGTTCAGTCGTGTCCGACTCTTTGTGACCCCATGGACTGTAGTCTACCAGGCTTCTCCGTCTATGGGATTTTCTAAGCAAGAGTACTGGAGTGGGTTGTCATTTCCTTCTCGAGGGGATCCTCCCAACCCAGGGATCGGACCCAGGTCTCCCACATTGCAGGCAGACGCTTTACCCTCTGAGCCACCAGGAAAGCCCCTCACTGACATAGATCTTCTCTTAAAATCAAGTCAGAAGTTAAGATTAGAACAAATATAAATAGATTATATGTATTTTCAAGATTAGGGAAACAACTAAAAATAAGGTTGAAAAATAAGGATAATATATTTTAAAATAATAACCATAGGCAACAGTCCAAGATTCATGAAATATTACTCAGGCTTCAGAGCACTGGTTAAGCAATGATATTTGGGAAGGTCAATAAGCAGCAAGTGTCCAAGCCTCCTCTCTGAAGGAAAGCCTGAACGGACCTGGCCCAGCTGGCTGGAGTTTGAGGGGCCACCTCAGAAGGTAGAACGGTCTTTGCTTGTATCTGTGGTGCCTGGCGCCAGAATCAAAACACCACTTGTGTTCCAAGAAGAGATGCCAAGGTCAATTGGCAGAAATGTGTCCAAATGTGCTGTCAAACCCCAAAAACCTGATCATCAAAGTGACGATAGCCAAGAATCCAGGCAAGGCCACACCAAGAAATAATGGGACAGAATTAAGAACTGGGAGGTAATGACCAAGATCTAAGACCTTTGGCTATTCTTGTTCTAGATGGGGTATAATATGGACAAACCAGTATATTTAAAGGACCTTGACAGAATAGACAGCAACAAATTGGCTTTAAAAATTATCTAGTATAGAAATTAATTTTACCCGAGAAGATGCCTAGGGATGTAAAATAAGTGCTAACAAATGTAACATCATTTGAAAAAAAGCTGATAGATTTTGGCTCTTCCTAAACATATTCTTTATTGCCTCAATTTTCAAATAGAGTTTTGAATTTTAAACACTGAAGTCATTGCTGGACAATGAGCAAGTATTAACAGCAAATCTATATAAAATCTAAGAATATTAACAAAACTCAAAGTCATCAAGCCCCTTTTGGAACAGTTTAATTTGTTGTTGGATATAAAGACAGAAGCCTAAAAAGTGAAGGTTTAATTATGACAGGTTGAGAATTTAAAAGCAGTATTTTTTGAGTATACCTTTTTTAGATCAGATTTCCTTGAAATAGATTCAGTGACAAGAATACATGTGCAAGTGATTTATGAAGAAAATACTCCCAGGAAAGACCAGTAAGGGAGTGGGAAAGCAGGATAGGGAGGGGAGAAGCCAAGCAAGAATCCAGTTTCAGCAAAGACTTTGCCCCTAGAGGACAGATGCAACTTGACTCCACAGGGGATCTCTGGAAGAGAGTCTATACCTCAGAGTTATCCTGTTCCAGGGCAAGAAACCTGCTTTTCATAACCCTTGCATTGTACCAGACTAAGAGAAAATGTTCATAACATGGATAATTACTGTCCTATGAATGATTAACATTAAAGATGTTTCTATAAATAATACTACATTAAAATCTTTTGTACCTGTATCCTTATATGAGAGTATTTTGTTTCTATTGGGCTTCCTTGGTGGTTCAGGGGCAAAGAATCTGCCTACAATGCAGAAGATACACCTGGGTCAGGGAGATCCTCTATAGAAGGAAATAGCAACCCACTCCAGCGTTATTGTTGGGAAAATCCCATGGACAGAGGAGCTTGGTAGTCTACAGTCCACAGGGCTGCAAAAGAGTCTGACACAACTGAGCAACTGAACAACAATGGCTATTTCTATAACACTGCATGCAAGCTGTTGCCTCTGCCTCTTTGCGATCCCATGGACTATAGCTCCTCTGTCCCCCAGGCTCCTCTGTTCATGGGATTTTCCAGGCAAGAATACTAGAGTGGGCTGCCATTTCCTCCTCAAAGGGATCTTCCTGACCCAGGTACCAAACTCATGTCTCCTGCATTGGCTGGCAGATTAGTACTGAGCCACCAGGGAATCCCACAGATACCTAAAAGTGGGATTCCTGGGTCAAAGAGTATGTTGACTTCTAGCATTCAAAGTTAAAAAGAAATTTAGTTGATAACCTTTCATCCCATTTTCCTGAGAAAATATTCACCAGAAGCACCTAGAGGTGAACCTTCACAAACTGCTTCAAAGAGATTTAAGATTTACAATTGTCCAGGATCTGTATCATATATCATATCCTCCTTCTCAATATAAATGATGTCTTCATTCTCTTTCTAAATCCACTGTATTCATGCACTGAATCTCATGTCTTACTCAAGGACATTTTTACCTCAACAACACTCCCCTCTTTCTCCCTGTCCTTAATTTTTCTATTTGCTCAACACAAAAAACTTAGTGCTGCCCTTGACTATGCTCTTTCTTTCATGCTACACATACAGCAAATCAGGATAATCATAGTTTAATATGTATCCAGGATATATCCACTTCTCACTCACTACTTTTAGTATTACAACTTTTAGTCCAAGCTATTATTTATTTTTCCAGACCATGCCAAAATGGTCTGTTTTACCTTTGTTACCTTACAATCTAGAGTAATTCTTTTTAAGACAGATCAGGAATTCAGAATGTACTTTATTACAATCTTATTTAAAATTGTTAATCATCCCTCACATCCTAATCCTTATATTCCTTCCTACTTTATTCTCTTATAGCATTTATTACATTTAAATAAAGTGTATAATTTACATATTCTAGATCATTTTGGATATCTTATAATTTAATGCAAATCATTTTTGTGTTAAATTCTTATCATTGCATTTTTGTCCTTACATTTTCCAAGATTTCATTATGAAAAATTTTAGCATACAACAAAGCAAAAAGAATTTTTCAGTAAAAACTGAGTACTCATCACCTACATTTGACCATTAATATTTTACTCTACTTGCTTTATCACATATGCTTCCATCTCTTTTCTCATCCCATCCAGCCATTCAGCTATCCTGTATTTGATATATTTCACAATTTCAGAAATCAGGTTTGAATTTTATCTCATTGATGCCTGATGATGTTGAACATCTTTTAATGTGCTTATTGTTCTTTCATATATTTTTAAATAAATTGTCTCAGAATATTTTGCTGACTTTAAATTGCATGTGTTTATCCAGCTGTACCAGCACCATTTGTTAAAAAAGACCATCTTTATTCCATTTGACTGACTTGGCTTATTTGTCAAAGATTAGTTGACTATATTTATCTTATTTCGGTCTATTTCTGGACTCTCTGTTCTGCTCCATTGATATATTGTCTTTTCTTTCACCAATATCACACTGATTGATTACCGTTAGCTTTATAAAAAGTCTTGAAGTCAGGTAGAGTCGGTCCTCCAACTTTGTTTTGTTCTTCAATATTGTGTTGCCTCTTCTGGATCTTTTGCCTCTTTATATAAACCTTACAACTCCTTCTTGGTATCTACAAAATAGTGTGCTCAGATTTTGATTGAAATTGCATGTAATCTATAGATCAAGCAGGGGAAACTGACATCTTGACAGTGCTGAGTCTTTCCATCCATGAACATGGAAGATGTCTCCATTTATTAAGTTCTTCTTTGATTTCATTCATGATCATTTTATAGATTTCCTCTTATAGATGTTCCCTATATTTTGCTAGATTTATAGCTAAGTATTTTATTTGGGAGATGCTCTATGTGCTTTTAATTCCAAATTTCACTTTTTCATTCCTGGTATATAGAAAGGCAATTGACTTTTGTATATTAATCTTTTATCCTGCAACTTTGTTTTAAATGCTTATAATCTCCATGAGCTGGTTTTTTTCTGTTGTTGATTTTTCAGATTTTCTACATAGCCAATCATGTTATCAACAAAGACAGTTTTATTTCTTTCTAATCTGTATCCATTTTATTTATTTATTTTTTATTTATTTTTGTCTTATTACACTAGCTAGAACTGATGGTACAATGCTGAAAAGCAGTAGTAGGGGACATTGTTGCCTTGTTCCTGATCTTAATGGAAAAGCTTCAAGTTTCTCATCATTAAGAATGATGTTCACAAATAGCTGGGAAAATAAGAGAACCAAAAAGCAAAGGAGAAAAGGAAGGATATAAGCATCTGAATGCAGAGTTCCAAAGAATAGCAAGAAGAGATAAGAAAGCCTTCCTCAGTGATCAATGCAATGAAATAGAGGAAAACAACAGAATGGGAAAGAATAGAGATCTCTTCAAGAAAATTAGAGATAACAAGGGAACATTTCATGCAAAGATGGGCTCAATAAAGGACAAAAATGGTATGGACCTAACAGAAGCAGAAGATATTAAGAAGAGGTGGCAAGAATACACAGAAGAACTACACAAGAAAGATCTTCACGATCAAGATAATCACGATGGTATGATCAGTCACCTAAAGCCAGACATCCTGGTATGTGAAGTCAAGTGGGCCTTAGAAAGCATCACTATGAAAAAAGCTAGTGGAGGTGATGGAATTCCAGTGGAGCTATTTCAAATCCTGAAAGATGATGCTGTGAAAGTGCCGCACTCAATATGCCAGCAAATTTGGAAAACTCAGCAGTGGCCACAGGATTGGAAAAGGTCAGTTTTCATTCCAATCCCAAACAAAGCCAATGCCAAAGAATGCTCAAACTACCGCACAATTGCACTCATCTCACACGCTAGTAAAGTAATGCTCAAAATTCTCCAAGCCAGGCTTCAGCAATACGTGAACCATGAACTTCCAGATGTTCAAGCTGGTTTTAGAAAAGGCAGAGGAACCAGAGATCAAATAGCCAACATCTTCTGGATCATGGAAAAAGCAAGAGAGTTCCAGAAAAACATCTATTTCTGCTTTATTGACTATGCCAAAGCCTTTGACTGTGTGGATCACAATCAACTGTGGAAAATTCTTCAAGAAATGGGAATACCAGACCACCTGACCTGCCTCTTGAGAAACCTATATGCAGGTCAGGAAGCAACAGTGAGAACTGGACATGGAACAACAGACTGGTTCCAAACAGGAAAAGGAGTACATCAAGGCTGTATACTGTCACCCTGCTTATTTAACTTATATGCAGAGTACATCCTGAGAAACGCTGGGCTGGAAGAAGCACAAGCTGGAATCAAGATTGCCGGGAGAAATATCAATAACCTCAGATATGCAGATGACACCACCCTTATGGCAGAAAACGAAGAAAAACTAAAGAGCCTCTTGATGAAAGTGAAAGAGGAGAGTGAAAAAGTTCGCTTAAAGCTCAACATTCAGAAAACAAAGATCATGGCATCTGGTCCCATCACTTTATGGGAAATAGATGGGGAAATCGTGGAAACAGTGTCAGACTTTATCTTTTTGGGGGCTCCAAAATCACTGCAGATGGTGACTGTAGCCATGAAATTAAAAGATGCTTACTCCTTGGAAAGAAAGTTATGACCAACTTAGATAGCATATTCAAAAGCAGAGACATTACTTTGCCAACAAAGGTCCGTCTAGTCAAGGCTATGGTTTTTCCAGTGGTCACGTATGGATGTGAGAGTTGGACTGTGAAGAAAGCTGAGTGCCGAAGAATTGATGCTTTTGAACTGTGGTGTTGGAGAAGACTCTTGGGAGTCCGTTGGACTGCAAGGAGATCCAACCAGTCCATTCTAAAGGAGATCAGCCCTGGGATTTCTTTGGAAGGACTGATGCTAAAGCTGAAACTCCAGTACTTTGGCCACCTCATGCAAAGAGTTGACTCATTGGAAAAGACTCTGATGCTGGGAGGGATTGGGGGCAGGAGGAAAGGGGGACGACAGAGGATGAGATGGCTGGACGGCATCACAGACTCGATGGACATGAGTTTGAGTGAACTCCGGGAGTTGGTAATGGACAGGGAGGCCTGGCGTGCTGTGATTCCTGGAGTTGCAAAGAGTCGGACATGACTGAGTGACTGAACTGAACTGAATTGGAGAATGATGTTTGCTATAAGTTTTTGGTAGATGTTCTTTATCAACATTTGGAAGTTCCCTCTGTGTGTGGAGGCAAGAAGCATTCTATAGTTCTATGATTTCTTTCGGTGAGTCTATGCCACCACACTGTGAACTTTCTCATTACTTCTAACTTCCACAGCCCCCTGCTCTTAGAATGGACAGAACAGGTAGAGGAAAACTGATTTGGGTGTTTCCCTTCTACCTGGAAGGCTAGAGCTAGCTAGAGTTAGATATTTCCTTTTCCCTGGGTAGATTAGATTATGATAAAACCCAGAACATTGGGCTCTGATAAAATATTAATGATTTTCCTCAATGAGAAGTCCACATTAATAAGACCAGAATGCTCTGGCTTCTTTCAAAATGGTTCTTTTTTCTTCCATCTGCAGAAGCATATGGTTTCTCTCCAAAATTTACTCTGAGAGAACTCCTGAAAGTAAAACTTCTTCCAGAAATGTGGGAGGACTCCTATAGCTGGGTCCCCATGGAGTTTTTAACTCTCATAGTTATCCACACGGAGCATCCAGCAATTTGTCAATTACAGTTTATATTTTTCTACCCAGGCACTTATTCCTGTAGAGATTTCTGATAATGGATTTCTGCTTCCATAAATTGTGACTGTGTATCTGCCTGTCTCTTCTTTATTTGGGGTAGTGATTTGGACTGTGACCTCATAATCTCTAACAAATCTAAGAAAAATTGCTGATTTTTCAGTTTCTTCAGCTTTTTACTTGTTGTTAGGACTGAGTGGTGACTTCTAAATTGCTTACATGCTGGACTGAAAACTCTCAATCTCAACTAAGTTTCTTTTTATTTTTAATCTGGATACCTAGTTATTACATCATTTGTTGAAAATATTTTACTTTACCACTGGATTGCTTACATAACTTTGTTGAAAATCAAATTACCATACAAATATGGATCTATTTCTGAGATTTCTATTGTTTCACTTTTAATCTTTTTGTCTGTCCCACGCTGTCTTGATTATCCAAAATTATAGTAAGTCTTTAAATCATCCAATTTGTTCTTCTTGAAGAGTGTCTTAGATGTTTTAAATGTTTTTGCACTGCTATGTGTATTTCAGAATCATTTACAGATATTTACAAATAAATCTGCTAAGATTATGATTGTGATTGCATTGAATCTAAACATCAATTTTAGGAGAATTAGTACCTTAAAAATACTGAATCTTCCAATTCATAAACATGGTGTCTCTTTATATAGGTCTTCTTAATTTCTCTCAATAATGTTTTGTCATTTTAAGTGCAGATATCTCTTGTAGATATGTAGATAAACATTTACTGTTTAATTCATCCTCAAGTATTATGTGTATTGTGACATGATTACAAATGCAATTTTTAAATACTTTATTTTTCAACTTTTTATAGCTAGTATGTAAAATACAATAGGTCTTTTCTCTTTTTAAATCGTTTGTATCTTGCATCACTGTCAAATGTAGTTATTGTTTCTCATATTTTTGTATATTCTTTAGATATCCTATATAATCATCACACCCATGAATTAAAGGCAATTTTATTTCTTCCTATCAGATCTTTATATCTTGAAATTTTTATTTATTGTTTTACTCCAATGACTAAGACTTGTAAACAACATTTAATTCAAATGGTGACTGTGGGTGTATTTGCCTTGTGTCTAATATTTGGGACAAAATATTAAATATTTTACCAATGTGTATTATTAGTTGCATACTTTTATGTGTCCTTTATTAGATTAAGGAAATTCTTTTCTATTCCTAATCTGCTGGGAATGTTTATCATAAATGGGTGCTGAATTTTCTGTAATGTTTTCTCTGTATTATTTGAAATGGGTTTCTTTCTTTAATTTGTTAATATAGTTAATAAAATAGATTTTAAATGTTAAGATGGACATTTCTAAGATAAACTCTGCTTAGTCAAGACTTAATGCACGTTTCATGCTAATATTTCATGCTAATATTTTGTTAGTTATTTTTGTCTTTATATTCACAAGGAATATTTGTCTTTAGTTTCCTTCCCCCCCCCCACCCCCCGCCCACCTTGATCAGACTTTTTATTTGTCTCATCATAATTTTGGAGAAATTTGCCCTCTTTTTCATGAAGTGTTTAGTGTAATATTGGGTAATTTTTTATTAATATTTCTTAGAATTTATCAGTGAAACTCTCTGAATTTATGTAGTTTACCTTGTGATAAGTTTCTAAAATAACTCAATCTACTTAAGAAATCTAAGGCTATTGTTTATATAAGTCACTGTACTGCTGCACATCTATAAATTTGTGTCCTTTATAATTTCAGCCACTATTTCTCCCTCCTCTTCCTTGTTATCCTCTGCCTCCTCCTTCTTCCTGCCATATTTTCTCCTTCCTCTTCTTAGGGATAGCAATTACACATACATTAGCACTAATAATATTATTCTATGAGCACCAGAGTCTCTTTTATGTTTTTAAAGTATTTTTCTCTATATTTTTTAGATAATTTCCCTTGACCTACTTCAGCCTCACTGATGATTTTCCTTGAAATCTCCATTTTAGTATTAAGTGACATTTTAATTAAAGATGTTATAGTTTTCAGCTCCAGAATTTCTATTTGGTTTTTTCTTTTTAATGTTTTTATCTCTATACTTTTTTACCTTTTTTAGTCATTGTGAGCATATTTCTGTTTACCTTAATTTGCTTCATTAACTCCTGAAAGTCCTTCTGTGCTAATTTCAATATAGCATAGACAATTTTGGATTATCTGGGTATCTGCTAGTTGTTCTTTCTCTTGAGAAAGGGTCCTATTTTCCTAATTTTTCATAAGTTCAGTGGGGTTATAAACTAGACATTAGAAATGATACACTGAGGAGGAGCCAAGATGGCGGAGGAGTAGGACGGGGAGAACACTTTCTCCCCCACAAATTCATCAAAAGAGCATTTAAACGTCGAGTAAATTCCACAAAACAACTTCTGAATGCCGGCAGAGGACATCAGGCACCCAGAAAAGCAATCCAACTCTTCGAAAGGAGGTAGGAAAAAATATAAAAGACAAAAAAAGAGACAAAAGAGGGAGGGACGGAGTTCCGTCCTGGGAAGGGAGTCTTAAAAAGAGAGAAGTTTCCAAACACCAGGAAACCTTCTCACTGCCGAATCTGTGCCGAGCTTTGGAAGCACAGAGGGCAACATAATAGGAAGAAAAAAATAAATAAACAATTAAAACTCGAAGATTGCGAGTCCTACGGTAATTCCCCCAGCGGAGAAGCAGCGCAGACGCCTGCATGCGCCATTAGCAAGCGGGGGCTGAGCAGGGAGGCGCAGCGCGGGCTGCATTGCTTAGAGTAAGAATCTGGCCTGAATACCCTGAGCACTATCTGAGCGAAATAATTTGGGCTAGCAAACCAGACTGTGGGATATCTACCACGCAAAAAGCCAGCCCCAACCTAAGACACCGCTAGGCCCGCGCACGGAACAAAGAATTGAACAGAGATAGCCGGCTGCAGACCTTCCCCCTCCGGTGACAGGCAGTCAGAGCTGGAAGGGGGCAATCACAGCCCCAGAGAGACATTATCTATAAAACTGTAAGCAGGCTTCTTTGCTAACTAAAACTTTTTGGGGGTCTGGACAGTTAACATCTGCCTGAGAAGGTGCGCCGGTTTTACACCCAGATAACCGAATGGCGGGGAGGCGATAAGTCGCAGCATTGGCGCTCGCCAAACACCTCATCACTTGAGCTGCTCGGACCTGGGAAGAGCACAAAACTCAGGCCCAACTGAGTCTGCGCCTCTGAGGACTACCCGAGTGCCTGAACCTGAGCGGCTTGGACCTGGGAGGTACATGCAACCCAGGGCCAGCCTCGGATTGTTCCCAGCAGAACAACCTAGAGCCCGAGCAGTGTGGGCAGGGAGGCTACACGCGCTGTGAGCGGGGGCAGACCCAGTGTGGCTGAGGCACTGCGAGCGCATGCCAGTGTTATTTATTTGCAGCATCCCTCCCTCCCTCCCCACAGCGCGACTGAACAAAGAGAAGAAATACAGCTCCACCCATTAGAACACCGACACAAGCTTCCCTAACCAGGAAACCTTGACAAGCCACCTGTACAAACCCACACACAGCGAGGAAAAGCCACAATAAAGAGAACTCCACAAACTGCCAGAATACAGAAAGGACACCCCAAACTCAGCAATTTAAACAAGATGAAGAGACAGAGGAATACCCAGCAGATAAAGGAACAGGATAAATGCCCACCAAACCAAAGAGGAAGAGATAGGGAATCTACCTAATAAAGAATTCCGAATAATGATAGTGAAATTGATCCAAAATCTTGAAATTAAAATGGAATCACAGATAAATAGCTTGGAGACAAGGATTGAGAAGATGCAAGAAAGGTTTAACAAGGACCTAGAAGAAATAAAAAAGAGTCAATATATAATGAATAATGCAATAAATGAAATTAAAAACACTCTGGAGGCAACAAATAGTAGAATAACAGAGGCAGAAGATAGGATTAGTGAATTAGAAGATTAGAAATAAATGAATCAGAGAGAATAAAAGAAAAACGAATTAAAAGAAATGAGGACAATCTCAGAGACCTCCAGGACAATATTAAATGCTACAACATTCGAATCATAGGGGTTCCAGAAGAAGACGACAAAAAGAAAGACCATGAGAAAATACTTGAGGAGATAATAGTTGAAAACTTCCCTAAACTGGGGAAGGAAATAATCACCCAAGTCCAAGAAACCCAGAGAATCCCAAACAGGATAAACCCAAGGTGAAACACCCCAAGACACATATTAATCAAATTAACAAAGATCAAACACAAAGAACAAATATTAAAAGCAGCAAGGGAAAAACAACAAATAACACACAAGGGAATTCCCATAAGGATAACAGCTGATCTTTCAATAGAAACTCTTCAAGCCAGGAGGGAATGGCAAGACATGCTTAAAATGATGAAAGAAAATAACCTACAGCCCAGATTATTGTACCCAGCAAGGATTTCATTCAAGTATGAAGGAGAAATCAAAAGCTTCTCAGACAAGCAAAAGCTGAGAGAATTCTGCACCACCAAACCAGCTCTCCAACAAATACTAAAGGATATTCTCTAGACAGGAAACACAAAAATGGTGTATAAATTTGAACCCCAAACAATAAAGTAAATGGCAACGGGATCATACTTATCAGTAATTACCTTAAACGTAAATGGGTTGAATGCCCCAACCAAAAGACAAAGACTGGCTGAATGGATACAAAAACAAGACCCCTACATATGTTGTCTACAGGAGACCCACCTCAAAACAGGGGACACATACAGACTGAAAGTGAAGGGCTGGAAAAAGATTTTCCATGCAAATAGGGACCAAAAGAAAGCAGGAGTAGCAATACTCATATCAGATAAAATAGACTTTAAAACAAAGGCTGTGAAAAGAGACAAAGAAGGTCACTACGTAATGATCAAAGGATCAATCCAAGAAGAAGATATAACAATTATAAATATATATGCACCCAACACGGGGGCACCGCAGTATGTAAGACAAATGCTAACAAGTATGAAAGGAGAAATTAACAATAACACAATAATAGTGGGAGACTTTAATACCCCACTCACACCTATGGATAGATCAACTAAACAGAAAATTAACAAGGAAACACAAACTTTAAATGATACAATAGACCAGTTAGACCTAATTGATATCTATAGGACATTTCATCCCAAAACAATGAACTTCACCTTTTTCTCAAGCGCACATGGAACCTTCTCCAGGATAGATCACATCCTGGGCCATAAAGCTAGCCTTGGTAAATTCAAAAAAATAGAAATCATTCCAAGCATCTTTTCTGACCACAATGCAGTAAGATTAGATCTCAATTACAGGAGAAAAACTATTAAAAATTCCAACATATGGAGGATGAACAACACCCTGCTGAATAACCAACAAATCACAGAAGAAATCAAAAAAGAAATCAAATTTTGCATAGAAACGAATGAAAATGAAAACACAACAACCCAAAACCTGTGGGACACAGTAAAAGCAGTCCTAAGGGGAAAGTTCATAGCAATACAGGCACACCTCAAGAAACAAGAAAAAAGTCAAATAAATAACCTAACTCTACACCTAAAGCAACTAGAAAAGGAAGAAATGAAGAACCCCAGGGTTAGTAGAAGGAAAGAAATCTTAAAAATTAGAGCAGAAATAAATGCAAAAGAAACAAAAGAGACCATAGCAAAAATCAACAAAGCCAAAAGCTGGTTCTTTGAAAGGATAAATAAAATTGATAAACCATTAGCCAGACTCGTCAAGAAACAAAGGGAGAAAAATCAAATCAATAAAATTAGAAATGAAAATGGAGAGATCACAACAGACAACACAGAAATACAAAGGATCATAAGAGACTATTATCAACAATTATATGCCAATAAAATGGACAACGAGGAAGAAATGGACAAATTCTTAGAAAAGTGCAACTTTCAAAAACTCGACCAGGAAGAAATAGAAAACCTTAACAGACCCATCACAAGCACGGAAATCGAAACTGTAATCAAAAATCTTCCAGCAAACAAAAGCCCAGGTCCAGACGGCTTCACAGCTGAATTCTACCAAAAATTTAGAGAAGAGCTAACACCTATCCTGCTCAAACTCTTCCAGAAAATTGCAGAGGAAGGTAAACTTCCAAACTCATTCTATGAGGCCACCATCACCCGAATACCAAAACCTGACAAAGATCCCACAAAAAAAGAAAACTACAGGCCAATATCACTGATGAACATAGATGCAAAAATCCTTAACAAAATTCTAGCAATCAGAATCCAACAACACATTAAAAAGATCATACACCATGACCAAGTGGGCTTTATCCCAGGGATGCAAGGATTCTTCAATATCCGCAAATCAATCAATGTAATACACCACATTAACAAATTGAAAAACAAAAACCATATGATTATCTCAATAGATGCAGAGAAAGCCTTTGACAAAATTCAACACCCATTTATGATAAAAACTCTCCAGAAAGCAGGAATAGAAGGAACATACCTCAACATAATAAAAGCTATATATGACAAACCCACAGCAAACATTATCCTCAATGGTGAAAAATTGAAAGCATTTCCTCTAAAGTCAGGAACAAGACAAGGGTGCCCACTTTCACCATTACTATTCAATATAGTTTTGGAAGTTTTGGCCACAGCAATCAGAGCAGAAAAAGAAATAAAAGGAATCCAAATTGGAAAAGAAGAAGTAAAACTCTCACTATTTGCAGATGACATGATCCTCTACATAGAAAACCCTAAAGACTCCACCAGAAAATTACTAGAACTAATCAATGACTATAGTAAAGTTGCAGGATATAAAATCAACACACAGAAATCCCTTGCATTCCTATACACTAATAATGAGAAAACAGAAAGAGAAATTAAGGAAACAATTCCATTCACCATTGCAACGAAAAGAATAAAATACTTAGGAATATATCTACCTAAAGAAACTAAAGACCTATATATAGAAAACTATAAAACACTGGTGAAAGAAATCAAAGAGGACACTAATAGATGGAGAAATATACCATGTTCATGGATTGGAAGAATCAATATAGTGAAAATGAGTATACTACCCAAAGCAATTTATAGATTCAATGCAATCCCTATCAAGCTACCAACAGTATTCTTCACAGAGCTAGAACAAATAATTTCACAATTTGTATGGAAATACAAAAAACCTCGAATAGCCAAAGCGATCTTGAGAAAGAAAAATGGAACTGGAGGAATCAACCTACCTGACTTCAGGCTCTACTACAAAGCCACAGTTATCAAGACAGTATGGTACTGGCACAAAGACAGAAATATAGATCAATGGAACAAAATAGAAAGCCCAGAGATAAATCCACGCACATATGGACACCTTATCTTTGACAAAGGAGGCAAGAATATACAATGGATTAAAGACAATCTCTTTAACAAGTGGTGCTGGGAAATCTGGTCAACCACTTGTAAAAGAATGAAACTAGAACACTTTCTAACACCATACACAAAAATAAACTCAAAATGGATTAAAGATCTCAACGTAAGACCAGAAACTATAAAACTCCTAGAGGAGAACATAGGCAAAACACTCTCTGACATACATCACAGCAGGATCCTCTATGACCCACCTCCCAGAATATTGGAAATAAAAGCAAAAATAAACAAATGGGACCTAATTAAACTTAAAAGCTTCTGCACATCAAAGGAAACTATTAGCAAGGTGAAAAGACAGCCTTCAGAATGGGAGAAAATAATAGCAAATGAAGCAACCGACAAACAACTAATCTCAAAAATATACAAGCAACTCCTACAGCTCAACTCCAGAAAAATAAATGACCCAATCAAAAAATGGGCCAAAGATCTAAATAGACATTTCTCCAAAGAAGACATACAGATGGCTAACAAACACATGAAAAGATGCTCAACATCACTCATTATCAGAGAAATGCAAATCAAAACCACTATGAGGTACCATTTCACACCAGTCAGAATGGCTGCGATCCAAAAGTCTACAAATAATAAATGCTGGAGAGGGTGTGGAGAAAAGGGAACCCTCTTACACTGTTGGTGGGAATGCAAACTAGTACAGCCACTATGGAGAACAGTGTGGAGATTCCTTAAAAAACTGGAAATAGAACTGCCTTATGATCCAGCAATCCCACTGCTGGGCATACACACTGAGGAGACCAGAAGGGAAAGAGACACGTGTACCCCAATGTTCATCGCAGCACTGTTTATAATAGCCAGGACATGGAAGCAACCTAGATGTCCATCAGCAGATGAATGGATAAGAAAGCAGTGGTACATATACACAATGGAGTATTACTCAGCCATTAAAAAGAATACATTTGAATCAGTTCTAATGAGGTGGATGAAACTGGAGCCTATTATACAGAGTGAAGTAAGCCAGAAGGACAAACACCAATACAGTATACTAACGCATATATATGGAATTTAGAAAGATGGTAACGGTAACCCTGTATATGAGACAGCAAAAGAGACACTGATGTATAGAACAGGCTTATGGACTCTGTGGGAGAGGGAGAGGGTGGGAAGATTTGGGAGAATGGCATTGAAACATGTGAAATGTCATGTATGAAACGAGATGCCAGTCCAGGTTCAATGCACGATACTGGATGCTTGGGGCTGGTGCACTGGGACGACCCAGAGGGATGGTATGGGGAGGGAGGAGGGAGGAGGGTTCAGGATGGGGAACACATGTATAATTTTTTTTTAATTAAAATTGAATAAAAAAAAAAAAGAAAAAAAAAAGAAATGATACACTGTGGATTCTATTACATTCCTCTAATTAATTGATTGGATTAAAAGTAAAAATTCTTCAGTAGCTCAAATCTCAGCTGAGTTATTTTATCTTTAGCTAGGGTCTGTTCCACATATGCATGTTTCAGTGGTTAGCCAGATAATTATGTAGTGCTTACACAGAAAACTCAGGACTATCATTCTCTGGCTCTTCATTTTCCAGAATTGCCCCTCACTTTCCAATTGTTAAGGTCATCATTCTGTATATTGGGGTTTCAGACTAGAAAGCCTGTGGTGTTCCATCAGTCATTGCAGATGGTTCTTTACTGTGGTCTACTCCTCCCTTCATAGACACAAAATGCCATTGTTCCAGAGACCTCATCTGCATATGACACTGGCTGGCATAAGAAAAAAGGCATCTCTTTATTTATCAATACTATGGCACATGCTCACCCTAAAGTCAATCACCAGCAAAACCAATAGTATATTATGTTTGAGTCAATGAGTTATATGGCCCTGAGGAGGAGGGTGGATTCACCAAATAAATTAGAACTATGTCACAAAGAGAAAAGCTGGCAATAGTTCTTAGATAGGCAGCCAGTAAGTGTCTGCTACATAAATCCAAGCATTGCAAATGAATTGCAAAATATCAGGAGACAATTTTCACATAGACTAACACAGGAATGATGGGACCCAGAATTGTGCAATGTGGTGCTAAATTAATTACTAGGTAATTTTATGAAAATGGGATTGGGAAATTCATAATGCAAAAACCAGTTTTGTTTCCAGCTAACTGAAGAACCACTTAAATGAGAGTGAGATTAGTGTTAAGAATTCAACATATGAGACTACTAAGCATGTATATAAAAGAAATAAGGAGACCATTTTAAGGGGGAGGTATAGAAAACAGTATATAATCATATTGAGAAAATCAATGGATAAAGAGAAATCATTAGACTAAGATTTTATAAAAAGTCTTAAGTTTTCTCAAAAATAAAAAAGCAAAACAAAAGCATCTTAAAAACCATAAAGTAATGATAAAAGCAAAGTTCTGTGTTTAAAGAAGTATTCTAGAGGTGACAAGACTCAAACACACAAGGTTGAAGTCTAGTTAGTTCAAGACAGAGAGAGAAATTAAAACTTAAGTCATTTTTCCACAGATGAAAGTGAAGGCCAAGGATTATTTTTTGGAGGTAAATTCCTAGAAATCACCTGATAAAAGATTATATCATGTTTTTCTGCTCATTCATTCTTTCATTGATAATTTCTTGTCAATTAATTTCTGAGAACTAATTAATTTCATTAGTCATTAATTAATGTCATTAATTTCTGAGAATTAATGGCTAAGAACTTTCAACTGCAGATAATTTCAGTGTCATTGAGGACTTTAAAATATTAGAATTATAAATAAGGAACCAAACAGAGTTGTCTTATCACATCAAGGTAACCTACAGTTACTCTTGATTTTTTTATCTTTAATCAAGTATCACGGAGAAGGCAATGGCAACCCACTCCAGTACTCTTGCCTGGAAAATCCCATGGATGGAGGAGCCTGGTAGGCTGAAGTCCATGGGGTCGCGAAGAGTTGGACACGACTGGGCGACTTCACTTTCACTTTTCACTTTCATGCATTGAAGGAAGAAATGGCAACCCACTCCAGTGTTCTTGCCTGGAGAATCCCAGGGACTGTGGGGCCTGGTGGGCTGCCGTCTCTGGGGTCACACAGAGTCGGACACGACTGAAGCGACTTAGCAGCAGCAGCAGCAATCAAGTATCAAGGACTTGATTGCCAACTCCTTCTCATCCCACGTAGCTAGATTTATGCCAAAGTCTTTTTATAGTAACTTGCATGAGATATTTTGAAAAATCTATTTGGTCAGAATTTCCCTTTATCTACACTTACTCACTATATTCCTCACTCTATTACATACTATCTTTCTGAAAACAGCAATTTTACATTCCATTGCTTCAATAGATGGTTATAAAGAAAAGAATATTGGAACTTTGGGGCACACAGCTTCTATAGGTTCTGTCACTAATTAGCTGGATAATCTTGGGTAATTTTTCCTTTCTAGACCATAGTTGTCTCCTGTGCAACTATAGGGTGAAAAATTAAAACAGAGTTTGATATCAAATGGGCCTTGAGTTCTACCATTCCATGATTCCACAAATAATTCAAGTGACAAGGTCTGGCTTTCAATGTTAAATGCTAATCTTCTTCCTAGTGCCGTAATGCATTACTGGTTAAATACATTCTTCATTATTCCAGGTCCCACTGTAGGGAATTTTAAAGCTGAAGGGCATCTACTTTTTTGCTTAAATATTAGTCCTAGGCCTCAAAATTATTAATGTCAGAACTAGAAATATAATCTAGATTTCCTAACTTCCAGGTCTAGTGCCCTTCCCTCTTTTCTTATTCATCTGCAAATGTAATAATTATAATGATTACACTTATAAATATAATAATGTACAAAAGCCTGACAAATACTCTGAATTATTCTTTACCCTTACATGAATGTTTTAGAAGATACTATAGTGGAGATAATTAAAACACGGGGCTTCCCAGGTGGTACAGTGGTAAAGAATCTGCCTGCCAATGCAGAAGACACAAAAGACATGGGTTTGATCTCCGGGCTGGGGAGATCTCCTGGAGAAGGGAATGGCTACCCACTCCAGTATTCTTGCCCAGAAAATTCCATGAACACAGGAGCCTAGTGGGCTACTGTCCATGGGATTGCAAAGAGTTGGATAGGACTGAGCACGCTCACACACAATTAAAAGAGATTAAAAAGCAATTGCCATTCTGCATTTAGCTTCCATCTCGACAGACTTGGGCAGCCTCCAGCAACATGGAAGTCTCAAAGGCAAAGGCTGAGAAATTGTATATTTTCCTCCAAGAGACAGTTCCAGGAAATACACCTCTGTGAGAAAATAAACTCCAAATAACATTCAACAGCACATAGCATACACAACATCGGCTGAGACAAAGACTGATTTGAGTTTCCATACTTTGCCCAATTTAAATCACATTCTCTCATTCTCTGTATTTTTAAGACTTTTCTAAATGAAAATTCATTCAGAATGGCCTGGTAAAAGATTCTCTCCCTTTTGAATAAAAGCATGTTACTTTTACTAACTCTAGTAATATCTATACAATAATGCTGAAAGTGAAACACTACAAGAGAATAATGATGGTTATGTAAGGGATGTTAAAGTGGTTTTCCTTGTGGAAAATGTGCACCAAAGGAGCAGCCACTGCCTGCTGTTGAGTTCCTACCTAAGCTCCCAGCCCCCGTCCACTGGAACATCACACACCCTTAGACATCAGAACAGTGCATCCTCAATTTCTGGCTACCAAAGAGGAAAGTGCCAAGGTTCAGGCTCCTGGTCTTGTGGCTGCTTTGATGAAAGGCTGGCATCTGGATCACAGCCCCTTCCATTTGCATGCCAGACAGTCGAGTGGCTCAGCTCTCTCCATCTGCCATCACTGGGCCCCAGTGGTTGGGCTCTCTACGCCCCATCACTGGGCCCTGGTAGGGAGCAGCCTGTGTGACAAAATACTTCACCTTCCCCTCATCCCTTCTTTACTTCCAGCTTCTGCTCTTTCCTGGTGGAAGGTGAAGTATATACAGCTCTCTTTTTCCCCATCAACCAACATAATGTCAGGCATAGATTTCCAACTTTCCCTAGTAGTCACTGGGCAGAATGGCTTTGGAAAATTTACTTGGTAATAAAGACGATCCAAACAGGGGAAAAAAGAAAAAAAAAAAAAGGATTCCTTCCAAATGACAGAAGCAAATATTTTTAAGACAAAAAAATGATGCAAATGAAACTGGCTCCCCAAACTTTATACAACAATTAATTTCCCCCTAAAACATCTATCTGCTGTCATGTGGATATAGCCTTGTATATTTTCAGTAGGCCTTAAAGGGTAGTGTTTATCAATAAAATGTTCCTACGTAACAAAACTAATTATACTTTATATTGCTAAATCTGGAAGTTGCTTTATTTAAGAAAAAAATCTGAGGTTTCTATCTTTACCAAATATGTGGCTTCCTTGCTGTCTGTATTTCATTTCCCTTGCTTATTTACCAAAGGATAAACTAGTCACTTTTCCCCACTGGCTTTGCTTATGGGGAAAGTTATGATTTTTTAACATCATAGTCAACTTCCTTTTGGATTTTGATAATGGGAGATCCTGTCCTTAGGTTTTCCATGTTTGTTCTAATTTAAATTTCTACTTAATTTAAAAGTACATTAACAAAAGTTCAACTCAAACAACTCAAATCAAACTCAAAATATGAAAGTGAAGTTGAAAATGGCAGTGTTTGTTACCTAAATTCTAACTAAGAAGCAATGAGCAAATAGGGACTTTTTTTTCCTAGGTCCCCCTTTGTTCTCTAAAAACATCATTTAGTCTCATGCCAGAGAAGGCAATGGCAACCCACTCCAGTACTCTTGCCTGGAAAATCCCATGGATGGAGGAGCCTGGTAGGCTGCAGTCCATGGGGTCGCTAAGAGTCGGGCACGACTGAGTGACTTCACTTTCACTTCACTCAGATCTTCAGTGGTCAGATTGGGGCCTTGTGTTAAGAATCCTCATCTTTGGAAGTTTCAGTTGCTCACTAGGAATGTCCTCAAGTAGCTTGAAAGTTTTATTTTCCACTAATTATGTAAAATCTAAGTGCTGTCACCCAGGCTTAAATTTCTAAGCAAAATAAGCAAATTATTTTTCATCTTGGCATAAAGCCAGCTCAGGAGTCAGATCTCTGCCCCCAAGAGAAAAAGGAGAAGGATGACTTGACACATAAAGCGCAGCCCAAAAGTTAGGGGGAAAACCTCTCTACATTTACTGCTACAATGTCAAGAACGAAGCTGAAGAGGCAGTTGTGCAGAACCAACATCCACATTGAGAAAAGGAACAAAGAGGGCTTTCCTGGTGGCTCTGTGGTAAAGAATCCATCTGCCAACACAGGAGACAAGGGTTCAATACCTGATGTGGGAAGGTCCCACATGCCACAGAGCAACTAAGCCCAGATGCCACAACTGTTGAGTCTGGGCTGCAACTACTGAAGCCTGCGTGCCCTAGAGCCTGTGCTCGGCAGTGAGGAGCCACTGCAGTTGAGAAGTCCCCACACTGCAACAAAGAGTAGTCTTGTTCACCCCAACTAGAGAAACGTCTGCAAAGCAAGGAAGACCCAGCACAGTCAAAAATAAATACATAAATTCAAAAATGAAAAGGCCTAGAGAAGCAGAGGACATGCTTTCATTTGAGCCTACATTCAGAACCCTGAATTTCTGGAAGAAGTAATAAAAGCAGGTATCTAAAAGAGAAAAATACAAAAAGACATACTGCAGTGTACCAACATCCTTACCTCTCAGATCTTCCTAACAGACACCCTCAAACTTTGCTAACTGGCATTTCTGAGGTTCAAAGCACTCAATCTGGGGACTCAGTGCTTTTTTCTATTCACAGGATTGTGTGGGAATCCTGTCATTTGGGCAGGTTTCTCCACCTTCCTAGACTTCAACATGTACTTCTAAGATTAATACTCCTTTCTACTTCCTCTGCTGTCTTATTCACTGATGACAAAGAATTCAGTTTGTCTACAGTTTCTATTGCTGAAATGTTTAACTTTCTATGATAAACCAAATATTCATAGTTTCTTTCCAATTACAACAGACTACTTTCTCTGCTCCACTAAGCAATTTTTAAACTAGTTTTATTTCTGTCAACCTAGAAATTGTTCTCTAATACAGAGAATCTAGTACTAATTCATATAAATAATAATGTTATTGGTAAATACTAAACTAGTGCAAAAGTTGTTTATGTATTTGGAAGACGGTAGTCAAAAGGCATAAACTTCTAGTTACAAAATAAATGTTATGTGTAAACACACTATGATGACTATAGCTGCTGCTGCTGCTGCTGCAGTTGCTTTAGTCGTGTCCGACTCTGTGCGACCCCATAGATGGCAGCCCACCAGGCTCTTCCGTCCCTGGGATTCTCCAGGCAAGAACACTGGAATGGGTTGCCATTTCCTTCTCCAATGCATGAAAGTGAAAAGTGAAAGTGAAGTCACTCAGTAAGTGTCCGCCTCTTTGTGACCCCGTGGACTGCAGCCTACCAGGCTCCTCCGTCCATAGCTAACATTGTATAATACACAGAAAAGTTAAATTTATACCGAGATTCATGTCAGTTATTTCTCAATAAAACTAAAAGAAAAGAGAAAATAATGAAAATGAGCCACTTTAATTCTTGGTCTTCTTCCTAACTCATGCTTGGAGGTTAAAAAATATTTTCTAATCTATTTTAAATGACCTGGCAGGTTTTACTTTCCAATAATTCAAAACAATACTAGACAGCTAATAACAAATACTTAAAGGGGTGTGTGTGTGTGTGTGTGTGTGTGTGTGTAAAATGACAGAAGTGAGGGAATGACTAATATAATTTCCCAAAATCAAGCTTCTAATGGAAGAAAATATGGGATTAAAATATTTCTCATATATTTCCCCATTTTTGACCATGGCTGCTGCTGCTGCTGCTAAGTCGCTTCAGTCATGTCTGACCATGGCAAATATAGGTAAAATAGTAAAAACAATACCAGATAAATACATAAAGCCAGAAAATGTTGCTACCTAATGCTATAAAGTAGGAAGAGCATAGCTAGCTTAATCCATGTCCAAATGAGCTTAATTTTCTCTCTGCCAATAAAACTTAAATAAATAAAGCCAAAATATCCAAACTTTCAATGATTCATTTCAGTTCAATTGCTCAGTCATGTCCGATTCTTTGCGACCCCATGAACTGCAGCACGCCAGGCCTCCCTGTCCATCACCAACTGCCAGAGTCTACCCAAACCCATGTCCATTGAGTCGGTGATGCCATCCAAGCATCTCATCCTCTGTCCTCCCCTTCTCCTCCTGCCCTCAATCCTTCCCAGTGTCAGGGTCTTTTCAAATGAGTCAGCTCTTCGCATTAGGTGGCCAAAGTATCGAATTTCAGCTTCAACATCAGTCCTTCCAATGAACACCCAGGACTGAACTCCTTTAAGATGGACTGGTTAGATCCCCTTGCAGTCCAAGGGACTCTCAAGAGTCTTCTCCAACACCACAGCTCAAAAGCATCAATTCTTAAGGGCTAAGCTTTCTTTATAGTCCAATTCTCACATTCATACATGATTACTGGAAAAACCATAGCCTTGACTAGACAGACCTTTGTTGACAAAGGTAACGTCTCTGCTTTTTAATATGCTGTCTAGGTTGGTCATAACTTTCCTTCCAAGGAGTAAGCATCTTTTAACTTCATGGCTGCAATCACCATCTGCAGTGATTTTGGAGCCCCCCAAAAATAAACTCAGTCACTTTTTCCATTCTTTCCTCATCTATTTGCCATGACATGATGGGACCAGATGCCATGATCTTAGTTTTCTGAATGTTGAGCTTTAAGCCAACTTTTTCACTCTCCTCTTTCACTTTCATTGAGAGGCTCTATAGTTCTTCACTTTCTGCCATAAGAGTGGTGTCATCTGCATATCCAAGGTTACTGATATTTCTCCCCGCAATCTTGATTCCAGCTTGTGTTTCCTCCAGCCCAGCACTTCTCATGATGGACTCTGCATATAAGTTAAATAAGCAGGGTAACAATATACAGCCTTGACATTTCTTTTCCCGATTTGGAACCAGTCTGTTGTTCCATGTCCAGTTTTAACTGTTGCTTCCTGACCTGCATACAGATTTCTCAAGAGACAGGTCAGGTGGTCTGGTATTCCCATCTCTTTCAGAATTTTCCACAGTTGATTGTGATCCACACAGTCAAAGGCTTTTGCATAGTCAATAAAGCAGAAATAGATGTGTTCTGGAACTCTCTTGCTTTTTTGATGATCCAAGGGATGTTGGCAGTTTGATCTCTGGTTCCTCTGCCTTTTCTAAAACCGGCTTGAACATCTGGAATTCACCGTTCACCTATTGCTGAAGCCTGGCTTGGAGAATTTTGAGCATTACTTTACTAGCGTGTGAGATGAGTGCAATTGTGCGGTAGTCTGAGCATTCTTTGGCATTGCCTTTCTTTGGGATTGGAATGAAAACTGATCTTTTCCAGTCCTGTGGCCACTGCTGAGTTTTCCAAATTTGCTGGCATAGTGAGTGCAGCACTTTCACAGCATCATCTTTCAGGATTTGAAATAGCTCAACAGGAATTCCATCACCTCCACTAGCCTTGTTCGTAGTGATGCTTCCTAAGACCCACTTGACTTCACATTCCAGGATGTCTGGCTCTAGGTGAGTGTGAGTGATCACACCATCGTGATTATCTTGGTCGTGAAGATCTTTTTTGTACAGTTCTTCTGTGTATTCTTCTTAATATCGTCTGCTTCTGTTAAGTCCATACCATTTCTGACCTTTATTGAGCCCATCTTTACATGAAATATTCCCTTGATATCTCTAATTTTCTTGAAGAGATCTCTAGTCTTTCCCATTTTATTGTTTTCCTCTATTTCTTAGCATTGTTCACTGAGGAAGGCTTTCTTATCTCCTTGCTATTCTTTGGAACTCTGCATTCAAATGCATATATCTTTCCTTTTCTCCTTTGCTTTTTGCTTCTTTTCTTTTCAAAGCTATTTGTAAGGCCTCCTCAGACAGCCATTTTGCTTTTTTGCATTTCTTTTTTTGGAGGGTGATCTTGATCCCTGTCTCCTGTACAATGTCACAAGCTTCCGTCCACAGTTCATCAGGCACTCTATCAGATCTAGTCCCTTAAATCTATTTCTCACTTCCACTGTATAGTCATAAGGGATTTGATTTAGGTCATACCTGAATGGTCTAGTGGTTTTCCCTACTTTCTTCAATATCAGTCTGAATTTGGCAATAAGGAGTTCGTGATCTGAGCCACAGTCAGCTTCCGTCTTGTTTTGCTGACTGTATAGAGCTTCTCCATCTTTAGCTGCAAAGAATGTAATCAGTCTGATTTTAGTGTTGACCATCTAGTGATGTCCATTTGTAAAGTCTTCTCTTGTGTTGTTGGAAGAGGGTGTTTGCTATGACCAGTGTGTTTTCTTGGCAGAACTCTATTAGCCTTTGCCCTGTTTCATTCTGTACTCCAAGGCCAAATTTGCCTGTTACTCCAGGTGTTTCTTGACTTCGTACTTTTGCATTCCAGTGTCCTATAATAAAAAGGAAATCTTTTGGGGGTGTTAGTCTAGAAGGTCCTGTAAGTCGTCATATAACCATTCAATTTCAGCTTCTTCAGCATTACTGATTGGGGCATAGACTTGGATTACCGTGATACTAAATGGTTTGCCTTGGAAATAAACAGAGCTTATTCTGTCGTTTTTGAGATTGCAACCAAGTACTGCATTTCAGACTCGTTTGTTGACTATGATGGCTACTCCATTTCTTCTAAGAGGTTTCTCAGTGATTAACTGAATAGAAATATAAAAGCCAGAATGACATAGACAAGAATAAGCCCTTATAGATTCTTAGGCAGAAATTAATTTTAAAATGACACATTTTGAATTTCATCCAACTGTTTATCCCTTAGGTAGGATTTATGTAGAAGCTTTCTTAATTTAGAGATAACCTCATATGTTCTCAACCACAAGGGCATGCTTTTCTAAATGCACGTGTTGGAATAAAATCTGAGAATTCTCCAATAGACTTGCTAAATGCTCTGGAGATTGTGAAATGTTCCTTTTCTCCCTCGCCATTCCACAGCCTCAGCAGGGGCCCCTATTCTTCCTGCAAGGGCATTACACCCGTTAACGTTGTGAAAGCTGAAATTCTTGCAATTTGCTACCTTCAGTGTATAACTGTGTGTGTGTGTGTGCATGTGTGTGTGTGTGTGCACACACTCATGCATGCACTCAACTGTGCCAGACGCTTTGCAAGTGTAGCCCACCAGACTCCTCTGTCCATGGAATTCCCTGGACAAGAATACTGGAGCAAGTTACCATTTCCTTCTACAAGGATCTTCTCGGCCCAGGGAGTAAACATATGTACTAGCTTATTACTGTCATCTTGGACAGGTTGTTTCATCATCTCAGGCCTTCTTTTTTTCTTAATTTTTTTTAATCTGTAAGGCAAAGACCTAAAGAAGTTAAAGTCTTTTCCAGCTATAATGTTTCAAAGTTTTATCATTTTCAGGGTGATAAGGTGAGAGGATAAAAGAGAAATCCTTGAGCTAAGCTCCATAAATCTAGGCTATATTGATTTTTGTAAGAAGTTACACTCCTGTGAAATTTGTGGAATTGTCTAAACAGTAATCAACCCACAAAATTACCTGTATATGTATTTTATATTGGAAGTTTTGTTGCCATACCCAGCTTTTACGCCCAACTGTCTATTTCACGGTTGCCTATATCTCTATTCTTAAAGAATTATCCTTATATAAAAACAAAGTAGGCCAAAAAACAATAATACTAATTTCCCCTCTTTCCTTTCTGTAGTAAACCATAAGTAAAGGTCAGTCAGTACAACAAATTTACTTACAAAATTAATGATTTTAAAAGTTTAGTAAAAATCTGTATTAGAAAACATTCAAATTTTCATAGCAAAACTAAAAAGAAAGTTAATTTTAATATACATCTTTTAATACAGTTTTCCACAAATACATATCATTTACATAGTTTACACGTCACTGAATTCCTTTTCTAAAGTTATTTATGTGAAAGTTCCAATACTGAAGCTCTAACATTTTGGCCACCTGATGTGAAGAGCCAACTCATTGGAAAAGACCCTGGTGCTGGGAAAGATTGAAGGCAGGAAGAGAAGGGGACAATGAGGGAGAGATGGTTAGATGGCATCACCTACAATGGACATGAATTTGCGCAAACTCCAAGAGATAGTAAAGGATAGGGAAGCCTGGAGTGCTACAGTCCATGGGGTCACAAAGAATCAGACACAACTAAGGGACTGAACAACAACAATTTTTTTGCACACTTGGTAACCAAAACATTCTACTCTTTAATTTTGAACTTCAAAATCATTTACCAAATCAAAAAACTTCTGCAGTAATCAACCAAAACTCAATACTAGATGCTACACTTCTTAAAGGCAGATGACATGTCTCATTACTTTTCGTACAGCTCAAGAAATATAGCACATCAAGCAAAAGCTTCTCAACATACTTTGTATTAAATTACAGTCCCCTATGGATGTTTGCAATGGCACCCCACTCCAGTACTCTTGCCTGGAAAATCCCATGGACAGAGGAGCCTGGTAGGCTGCAGTCCCTGGGGTCATGAAGAGTCGGACACTTACTGAGCGACTTCACTTTCACTTTTCACTTTCACTTTTCACCTTCATGCATTGGAGAAGGAAATGGCAGCCCATTCCGGTGTTCTTGCCTGGAGAATCCCAGGGACAGGGGAGCCTGGTGGGCTGCCATCTATGGGGTCGCATGGAGTCGGACACGACTGAAGCGACTTAGCAGCAGCAGCAGCATGGATGTTTGCATGTATATAAAACCCATAGTGTTCTGCACTGGTTACTTACTACAGAAGATTTATACCATAGTCAGTGTCCTGATTAAGACACAAAATTTACCCTGACTGATCCATATGAACAAAATAACTAGTTGCAGAGGTATATGTGGGCTTTCCCAGGTGATTCAATAATAAAGAATCCACCTGCCAACACAGGAAACACAGGAGATGCGTGTTTGATCCCTGAGTTGGGAAGATCCCCTGAAAGAGGAAATGGTAACCCACTTCAGTATTCCTGCCTGAATACCCATGGGATTCCCTAAAATCCCATGGCAGAGGACCTGGCCGGCGACAGTCCATGGGGTCATAAAGAGTCAGACACGACTAACACTTTCACACATTCACTCTTTTTTTTTCATATTTTAATGTGAGGAACACAAGGTAGCAGATAGAATAGGGAACTCTTATTGGGAAGTAACTAAAATGATGCACTAGAAAGCACAAAATATACATCCAGGAGTTTGAGGACAGAAGGTAAGGAAATTGAGTTGGGTTTAGCTAGGGGAAAGGACCCAGCCAAAACCTCCAGAGAGCAGGAGACACTGTAAGGGATTGTGCCAGGGCCATAAAACAGCCAAAGATGGAGTCTGGCTCTCTCATTAAGTCAGAGAATAGAGGTTAGGGTTTCCTTTGGCTCTTCTTTTAAGGAGTAAAACAACCAGAAAGCAATTTCAGGGGCTCTTCGTTGTCTTTTCATTCTCTTCATTTGCTGTCTGAGTCCTAAAATAACCCTGTTTTGTCCATCAGTAAAAAAGTGCCTAAAGTCATTCATTCATCCAATCATTCATTCATGCTCTTCACAAGGTAAGCTGCTCTGTCTAATTTATTGGCAAAATCCTGCAACATGTAGGATGTGTGCCATCCAGCCGGCAAACAATAGGTATCAATAAACATTAGTTGAATAAAAACCAATTCATGAAAGAATGAAGAAATGAAGATACTATAAATGTCTGTTGTTACAAAACACTGCAACTTTAAAGAAAACACTATGACCTGCCAATTGATTCACAAACATAGATGACTGCAATCAGAATGGTTAAGATTTTGGTCTAGGATACAGGACTAAGAAACCTAGAGAGCTTGAAGTGGAAAGAGGCATGGTTCGACAAAGGGACAGCTGAGAACACAGAAAACAAACAGAACTTTGCAGAGACTTCACAGCTTTGTCAAAGGAAGGTTCTGTTTACCATCAGCTGGGAGGAGACAGACAGCAGCTTGGTGGAAATACGTTGTTGTATTTGCTGCCAAGCTGCAGAGTTCAATTTCCAGGAATTTTTGGAGGTTTAGTATATGACTTAAACATCCTTATATAGAATATTTTTTCCTTCTAAAGATCCTTTTTACCATCTTGGCCATTTTTTTCTTCTCAGTAAGAGATCAATAAGTCTATTTGAAAGCTGCTGCTGCTGCTAAATTGCTTCAATCGCTTCCGACTCTGTGCGACCCCATAGACGGCAGCTCAAGCTAGGGAATAGAATATCTACCTTAGTTTCAAACTTTGAAAAAAATTGTTTAAGCCAATACCTATGCTTTAAAATATCATACTACTTTCTGGAAATTTAATATTAGAATACAGAAAGCAAAATCAAATTATAAATCTACTTTTCTAGAAGATGCCAAAATATTTTGGAAGATAACTTATAAATTTAGATTTTATATTTTAAAATATCCTTGAATATTCTAGAAATACATATCTACATTGCTTCCCAATTGTGTTCATTTCACAGACTTAGATAAAGTAGCCCCCTTTGCCTATATTTATATATATATATAGCTATATATATATATATATATATATCAATATTTATTTGACTAAACAACAGGTATTCTTTAATTTAATACTAAACTATTTTATTATTTTTCTCTGGCTAATCTATTATAACACAGAAATACTGGCTTTTCATAAGTAAAGCCTCCTAGTCCTTCTTATCACTTCCTTGCTGGCATCTCAGAAATTAGAGTGATGAGTGGTCAATGATAAGCAGAAGAACAGAGAGGAGGAAAGAGAAAATAGACAAAACAGGTGTTACCAAAAAAATTAGGACAACAGCCCATAACCTAGCACCTGAGTTCCAGACTCTGTTCTACCACTAAGTGACTTGGGCATCAATGTTCATTCACCTATAAAACGAATATCAGAGTCAAACATTGCTAAGAGTCCCACTGGCTCTGCAGTACTATATTTCTTTTCATGAGGTAAGACCTCTTTTCCTTTCACCTGAAACTCCTAGTTAAAAACAAATAACATATCACTATTTTATCTGTCCCCAATATCATGACTATTAACATCATCTCTAGCTGCAACCTAGGAGATCACAAGCCCCGTAATACCTTAAAAGTGGCATCTTCTGTATCCAAAAGAAAAAATGGGCTGGAGCACATACTCATAAGGGCTGCACGGCAGACTTTAGAAATGAGGCCTGCACATGTCTACTCTGTAAAACAGCCTTTCTGACTTTTGACCTGCCTTAGTATTATTTGAAGCAGCTTACTGACATTGCCAATAACATCACACATAATAGAACACACATCTTGTAAGTGAACCACAGATAGTGCCAGGCAACATAAAGAATTCAGGAAATACACACTTAAAATGTAAACTGTGTCAACAGAATAGCTACTGAAGGATCTGGAAGCAAATACACAAGCTGCTTCTCTGAGGTTAAGTAACCACATTTTAGGATTCCTCAATGGCTGCTGCCATAGTCTTGCTTTTAAAAGCCTCCATAATTTCTCAAGACATCATGTTTAACAAAAGGACACATCTTTTTCCCCCAATAAAGATTTAGTTTAACATTACTGGATATTTTTATGGCACAGAAATAAAGCATGCCTTCCAGAGGTTGGAAAAAAGAGAAAAACAGCCTTTTAGAATTAGTTGGTACCACTATTCTGAAGCTTGTACTGTCCTTTTCAATCCTTGCAGAGAAACAATTAATAAAGGAATCCATTAAGACCTGATTATTGCTGCTAAAAAAGGAAGGTAGAATTTCAGTCCTTTGAAGTAACTGAGAATGATTCGGGCCTCATTACAGAGATATAATCTACATTCATACATTTATGTTAGTGATTCAAATCTGTTGGGAGAGATTGAATTCCGTTAAATAGTGCATCTTTCCTGTGGAACTTTTCTCAGGCTTTCTCCAGCTAACCTAAGAGGTGACCTAACAATGCAAAGCAGTGGAGTATTTAGGGATTCGACTGTGCTATAAAAGAAAGGCTGTACAGAAAAGAGAAAGAAGAATGAGATATAATCTAAAAAGCTATGTCAGCTTTTCCTTTGGGCTGTTTCCTAAATGCCCTTCCTGTCATCACGATGTACAGAAGAGCTGTGAAAGGGCTTCTAGAACTTTTAAACACTGCACCTGCTGCAACCAGATTTTAATATGGAGTTTTCAAGATGTGTTTTTCCCATTTAAGACAGAATAAAAACACAAAGTTCTAGCTTAAAGGTTTGAACAGCTTCTTCTCCTGGATAAGAAAGTTGATAGATGTCTGTATGTGTGCTGCCTGTGTGAAAGAGACAGAGAGAGAGAAAGATAGAGACTATTTTGAGATTGGAGGTGGGAGGAGGGGGAAGATGTCTATTGTCAGTTTTAAAAAAAAAATTAAAGGCTCTTAAGCTGGCACCAATATTGTTGATGTCCAGTGTAGAGAAACCTCAAAATAATAACTTCCTGTGTTTTGTAACTTTTCATGGCAGGATCTTTATTGTATGGTTTCATCAAACATGACTTTTAAAAAAGTGTAGTTTTAATTAGTTGTGCATTCAAACATTTGGATTCTGGTGAACAACTGGACTGAAACTCTAGTTCCTTAGCAACACTAGGCTTTTTTTTTTCAGGCATTTTTTTCAGCTCAGGTATAAAACTGTGAACTAGAAAATTGAAATTAGTACCATGAGCTTATTTTTTAAATATCCAGGCTTTAATGAAAGAAACAGACCTGTTTGACACAGGCTCTTTATTTGCTTAACTCCCTAATTAAGAGCTACAGAAATCAGAGCTAATTATATTAAATATGAAAATCTACTGTGTCTACCACATTGTTAAAGTCTTCTAAATAAGCATTGTAGTGTTTTTTTTAATAATGCAATTAAAATCCTGATTCTAGTATTAAAATGTTGTTTCAAAGACCCTGAATGCACAGGAAAATAGAAGAGCATGTGTGTAAAGTCATTTATCAGTCACCAAACAATGATTTGCAATATTCCTAAATCCCATTTCCAAAGCTAGATTTTTTTTCTTTGCATTTTCTCCTGTTCAATGTAGACTGAGACCAAATACACGTTGTAGGGGCTGTGGTTTGTAGTATATACACAAGCTCGCCTGATTAATCCTCTCCAAATTATAGTTACAGAAGTCAAACTCCCAAGTTCATCTTGAAGTGATTCTCCCTCTTAAAATAACTGCCTAAAAATTAGGTTGAACCATATGAAATTGCCACTTTTGAAGGTCAAAAACCATAAAATATTGGCAATTTCATGTGTCCAACTGCCTCACATAAATACTTTATATGATTTATCTTCAGTGGCTCCTCCCAGTCAAGCTATCCCTAGTTTAGAGTCGTTCTTGAAGAGAATCTCCAGGAATTCTCACTCAGATTTGAAAGGATTATCACAGTATCTCCTTCTTTGTGCCTCTTAATCCTTGGCAAAGGCTTCCTAGTCTGGGACTTGATTCCGTCTGTACCTGAGACATGAGCAAGTCTGTCAGCGATGAAGGAGTTGCGGTGGTGAGTGTGAAAAAAAAGAGGGTGACTGGCGGTGCAGTTATATTGTAAAATAGAGCCTTTTAAACATTAAAATTGAAGCCAGAAAAAAAAAAAAAAAAAATACCCCTTCATGGCAAAGTGCAAAGGAAATTGCCTACCAAAACAGAATATTCTGCCAAATCGTAAGGTTAAATCTTCGCAATCTCAATAAAGGCGAATTCGCTTTGAAGTGCACGCGTTATTCTGTAAATGACCCTTGTGAGCAATTAGAAATCGGTCATTTCGGTTCCTGATTTCATTTGCGCTGAGAGGGGAGACTTTTAAGGGTGGTGATAAATCTCCCTGAGCTTAAAAGGCAGAGAGGGCCAAAGTGTGAACTTTTTACTTCAGCAACGGAAGCGAGAAATCAGAGTTTCATTAAAGCAAGAGACCTCCTTGGAAGCTGGCAGAAGAGGAGGAAAGGAAGCTAATTATGTCTTCCTTTTCTCTGCTTGTCCCACCAGTTTATAATCTGCTGCTTTAAAAGGTTTATCCTCAGCATCTTCTGCTTTCTCCCTCAACCCTCCCCTCCTGGGAGCGAGGGGAAAAAAAAAAAAAGTCAGCCAAGCACCAGGCTCCAGGTGGCTCTCAAGTACTTCACTGCCAAAAGAAAAAAAAAAAAAAAAAATCTTACGCTGGAAAACAAGTGAGAAAGGGGCTCCCCAGAGGGGACTGGTTCAGACTGGAAGGCAGCAACATTCGGAAAGCGCGAGGATACAGCTCGCACCGGTCTCCCGCGCGCCGAGCACAGGGACGCTTTCGCTGCAATTAGCCCGAGCTGGAGGCGCTGGCGGAGGCTGCAGGCTGCAGCGGCCCCGGGGGCCGGGCAGGGTCCCGCAGCCCCCGAGCTCCGGGCAAAGGCATCACGCTCCCTTCTCCCGGCTCCCCTGCTCTCCCCCGCTCTCCCAGCCCCTTCCCCCTCCCTCTTCTTGGCGTTCCCAGCAGCCGAGGGTTTCAGATGTCCCACCGCCGTTTGACCCCCTCCCTCCTACCCCCCCGCCACCCCCCCACCTCCGCTTCTCCACCCCTGCAAATGAGGTTTGACCAGCGGAGGCAGAGCCCACCTCTGGCTTAGAATCACTGACATTTAGACTCCAGGCTTCAACCTGTTTACAAGCGGGCTTTCCAAAGGAAGGGGGGTGCGGGGGGGAGGGAAAGAGGGCCAAACAAAACACCAACCGCCATCCCCCCCGCCACCCCAAACAAGAAGTGACTTTCTGGAGGCTTCAAATCAACAGGCACCACCAAAAAGAGAAAGCAACAGGGGGAAGAAAACAACGGCTACCCGGGCAGCCGCCTCCGGTTCTGACAACTCCGAGGGAAGCACTTTCAGAGCTGGCTAGAGAACGAGGGCTGGTGCGGAGAGGGACTAGACGCTGCCAACCGCACCGGGGCGCAGATAGCTCCCCCAGCCTCCCACCCCAACCCTTTTGGGTTTTGTTCACCGTGCTGTCATCTGTTTTTCAGACTTTTTTTTTTTTTTTCCCCTGAATTTAACATGGTGAAGAAAGGAGTGAAGAAGAGAACAAAGTAAACTCCTGGGGGAGTGAGGAGCGAGGGGGAGCGAGGGTGACCCACACCACCACCGCCACCACCAGCTCCTGCTACTGCGGCCACCCACGTCCACATTCACCAGGAGACCCAGGGGCGCGCGCGGCAGCGGATCCGAGAAAGGAGCGAGGAGAGGCAGCCGGCCCTTCCGCGGAGTTATGGATGTTGGTGCTTTCACTTCTGGCCAGATCCGAGCCCAGAGGGAGCTAACCAGTGGCCGCCACCTCCAGCTGTCTCCTTGCCTCGCACCAGGTCTTACCCTTCCAGTATGTTCCTTCTGATGAGACAATTTCCAGTGCCGAGAGTTTCAGTACAATGTGGAAATGGATTCTGACACATTGTGCCTCAGCCTTTCCCCACCTGTCCGGCTGCTGCTGCTGCTTCTTGTTGCTGTTCTTGGTGTCTTCCGTCCCTGTCACCTGCCAAGCCCTCGATCAGGACATGGTGTCACCAGGGGCCACCAACTCCTCTTCTTCTTCCTCGTCCTCGTCCTCCTCGTCCGTCTCCTTGCCTTCCAGTGCGGGGAGGCATGTGCGGAGCTACAATCACCTCCAAGGAGATGTCCGCTGGAGAAAGCTATTCTCTTTCACCAAGTACTTTCTCAAGATTGAGAACGGGAAGGTCAGCGGTACCAAGAAGGAGAACTGCCCGTACAGTAAGTAACAAATGCGCGTTCCCCTCCTTCCAGTTATCCACCCCCACCCCACAAGGGGGGTAAAATCTGTTCCAGATGTGGCCAGCTAAATATTTACGTCCCCAACTCCTGTAAAATGATTAAGTGGAATACTTTCACACTAAATCACCCCCCCGCCCGCCCCGTGTATACATTGTGCTGCCGCACCCCCTCCCCGCGGCGCGCTCCCTCAACACCCCCCACTCCGTTTGCCACCCCATCTGCCCTGTCTCCTTGGCTTGCCCCTCGCGGGACCACGCAGGGCGCCCAAGAGTTCCCTCAGTGCATAGATGCCCCTCTCTGTCTCCATCGTCCTTCCCCACCTCACCCCAAGGTCTCCTTTCCCTCCCTTCTGGAAATGGCTCAAGAAACACATTTTGTTCTTTTCGCTGGCAATCTTATTAAGAGTTTCAGGACAGTTTCCTCAAGCTGAAAATAATTATCCGCTGTCAATTGTAGGGACTTTATGGGAACTTTAAGAGAGAAAAGTCAAATTCACTGTCTCCCCACCCCCATCTCTTTATCCCACCACCACTGTAGATAGGAGGAAAACATTTTTCTGGTTTTGATTTTTTGTTGTTGTCGTTGGTCCCTCTTGTTGGTTTGAGTGATTGCAGTCCATGAAGTTAGCTTTTCAGGCACCACCGCTGCTATTTGTCTTCTGCCTGCCTTCTCTCTTGGTAACATGATGCTCATGTCTGCATTGTCAATAGCATATGCGCTGCTTTGTGGTGTCCTGTTGTACTCGTTTCTTCTGAAACCTCTCATATTGCAGAGGCATAGTACTACAGTGCTATAAACATCTGGGACTGGAGTCACACAGACCTCACACAAATTTCATTGTCATTCTTTTATTTTCAAAGTAAAAGTCATAAGTCTGTTTCCATGGTTATAGTTTATCCCACGGGATGAGGTTTCCTCCTCAGTACGAAGTATGCCCCCATCCTTTGATTTCTTGCCTTTTTCCTTTCTCCTTCCCTCTTTCTTTCCTTCCTTAGCTGTTTCTCCTCTTTCTTTCTTGCAGGGATGTGGGCTGGGTAGGGGGAGAGAGAACTAGAAGAGGAGGGGTGGACATTGTGTCTCTTCTTGAATCAGTCCAGCAAAGCCAGATTACACTGTTGGCTTCCTTTCCTGCTTACTTTCAAGTGGTGAGACTTATTCATCCTCTATTGATTGCAATTTGAAAGGATCGGGAGGCTGTGTAATGGCACACTGAAGACAGTAGACAATGACTTTAAACATCTTTAATGACCATTTAGCATTATCTCCATGGTGCTTCCAAGTCACCTTTTCAAGGGACTTTTTTGTGTCAATTGTTTGGGAATTCCAAGCATATATTAATATTTGCTAGCTAACTTAAAAAGAGAGTCATAGATTTCAGATTCCTTAGCCCAGAAAGTATCTGGTATTAATGGGAAAGACAGTTAACCAGAACTTAGCATTATCTTTTTAAAATAAAGATTTATAAGAATTAAGATTTATTTTTCTTATTTGGGGACTCACATTCAAAACTAACTTGTGTTCCTCCTCAGCTGCTACTTCCATGTACTAAAATTAGCAATATGTTTACAAGTAATAAAAATATTTGTATAAGTGTTTTAAAGTATTCCATCTTATGTTTATCACCAGAAATGAACCTGTATTCCTCTACCTATCTATATTTTTCCTGCTCTTATTAATTAGAAATAACTGAAATAAAGTCAGTTATGATGACTGTTTTTGCTATAATTTAGTATATGAATTTATTAGATATGATATATAGTTGTTAGGTTATTGATTTAAATTTTTAATATTTTTATTCACTTCTAAAACAAAATAGTTATGGTACCATCCAGGTAGTATGATGGGGAAGAAGTGGTCCAACACTTACTGATGAGTGAGCCGGGACAGGGACTGAAATTTTTCTTTATATTTTTACTTCATGGAAATAACTCAAAAGAAATATAATATAATTTCAAAGTGTTATCCTTGAGCAAATTTTTTTTACAAATGACAATGTTATTGCTGTATTTTAAGTGTATTTATAATGTCATGTAAAGACTCATTATAGTAGTTTATTTATGTGTCTTAAATTACTATTTTCTAAAATAATGTACACTGTGTAATTAACCGTTTAGTAAGATGGTTTCCAGGGTACACATTAAAATATATTTTTACAGTAAGAATTATCTGCAAAGAGAAAAGTATATGATTTTTATCACATAAAAACAAGTGGAAATTTTTCACCCTGTCTAAAGTACACTAATACGTCTTCCATATGACAAATTATAACTGATAGTCCTTGTTAAAATTCTAATATCTTATATAGTAATGCAATCCTAATCAATGGTTGAAATGAAAGGAGGTGGAGCCTGCTCTGTTAATAGCAAGCCATAAATAATTTAGGCTTTCCAAAAACATCTGTATCAAGACATAACAAGTGAATAGTAAAGGTTGAAAAAGCTTTAATTTCACATGTGGCTGGGTAATCAGAATGCTGCTACAATTTCCAGCTGGACTGATTCAGCTGAACTACATGGTATCATTAAGATATTGTCTAAATGTTGCATAATTACATGAGAACAAACTTTGCCATGCCTACAGGGTAATCAGCCAGCCAGCCCACCAAATGGTAGCCTGTTAAATATTAGGGTATCTAACCTCTGATGTTCCTTGTCCAAAACCGCATTTCAGTAACATTTTCCTAAACAAGTTATTAATTATTCTCAATGTACAAAGCTGTTCTTTTAAGGTTTGCTTATTTGAAGCTTATTATTATTTGAAGCTTAATTTTCTTTGTTACTTTTGACCCTAGTATTATTGCTGCTAAAATACAGTAACAGCTTATCTCAGAGGCTACATGTTTGTGATGTCCTGAGTAATTAAATGACTGTTTCACTGGCTTTCTGCCAGCAAAATGCTAACAAAAGAGAAGTAAGGAAATCACCCATTAGCACTGCAAAATCATTTTTAGCTTCTACTTCCAAAGTTGGCTCCCAGAAATTGGATGGTTCTAAAAATATTACGTATGCTAGAGAAACTCTTCTCCGTTTCAAGTGACTATTATAATTTTTTAGTGGTGGGGTAATTTTTGTTTGCTCCTTTGCCATTATGTGAGAGTAGAATAAAGGGAGCAGTGATGAATTATGTTTCTCCTGCTAGAAGTCTGAGAAAGCCTGAATAATTTAGAATAGCTGTGGTGTATCTGTCACTAGATATGCTCAGGCTCATTTAGGTTTGTTTTATCATTCTTTACATCTAGAGCTTTGCCCTTGAAACATTACCACTCAGCTCCAGTTCTGGCCTACTAGAAAGGCTGGATACAGCTGTTAAGTGCCCTTGCAACTGGGACTGGCGGTCTTATTTCTGAATGTCAGTAAAACAGCTGTGGGCTACTCCCATGATTGTCACTTATAGACAAGGGGATTCTAGTGAAAAGAAAATGCATCCCTAAACTTGAGAGAGTCGAAGATAGATATTTTCAAAATGGAAAGCCGTACCGCTAATTAGTATTTTCAGGAAAGGAGTATGGGAAATATTAGAGAAATCAGTGTGCACTGAGTATGCAGACTGTGCCCTGTTTCTTAAATATATACATCATTTGACACTCATAATCATTCTATGATTTAGATAAATCCACATCTTTCAAATATGAAAACTAACCCTCAAGAAAAGTAAATTGCCCAAGGCCATTCAACTGGAAATTGACAGAGCCAGATTCAAGCCAAAGTTGATTTGGTTTTATCATGACATTCCTTCTACCTCTCTACTACTGGCAACTTTGATGTCAATATTTCAGACGCCATAGGAAACTCTAAAAAACAAATTATCCAAATCCTTCATTGCTTCTTACTGTGTACACCAGTTTTTCATCAGAAGGAAATGGAAAGAGAAGTAAATGACAGTGGAGCAGAATGAATTATGTTAAAGTTATCATTGCAGGTGGCAACATGGTATCAGACAATGTTAGTGCACTCTCTGTGTGAAATACCGCTTTTGATATTGTGTTTGAGAATATAATTGCTTAGGGCACACAGTATACACATACATCCATCTCACAGAAGGCATTAGAAATACTTGACTAAGAAAAATCCATGAATATCATTAAATACAGCTGAGGACCAAATGTTTCATGGTTTCCACATGTAATAAAACAATTTGATTGTAAATACAAGTGTGAAATTGGGCTGTTGAAGAAACTTCTGATGTATGACTCTAAAAGGAGCAAATCTTAGAGACCTAAAGTTTTAAAATGACTCTGCAAATCAAAAGGTACTTAATTGCATAGGAATGATAGATTATTGCCCTGTACTCAGTCAAGGTTTATGTTATGACTTTTTAATCAGGATTAGAGCTTATTTTGTAGGCTTCCCTGGTGGCTCAAACAGTTAAGAATCCGCCTGCAATGCGGGAGACCTGGGTTCGATCTCTGGCTTGGAAAGATCCCCTGGAGAAGGGCATGGCAACCCACTCCAGTGTTCTTGCTTATTTTAGGAAGAAGTTAAATAAGCTAAGGATATCATTTTTGAGGAAAATAAGGACTTGACTATTATCTCCTAATAAATATGTAGCAGTTTTCTGGGAAGAAAATGTACACAGTTTATGATTTCCACTGATAACTTGTTTAAGTTGTAGTTTTTTTCTAGAATTTGGTTGCGTAATTTACAACTGGCGGCATTTAATCATGAGGATTGAGGATTTATGAAGGTGGAAGGCACTATTTAATGTTTACATGACACTGTCCTGTTACCTTTACTGCATTCCTACCATATGGACCCTCCACTTTGATGGATTTATCATAAGCCCATTAAAAATGCACAATTACAGAGAGTTTCCCCTTTATAAACCTGATTTATAACCATCTACTAGAAGAAACTCAAGAGAACAGTTGGCAGAAATCACATGCTAATCATGGAGTATGAGAATTTAGAGACCTCAATCTCTAGGTTTTTGGGTAGTTTAGTAATCTAGTACCAAAAAGTATGTATCATTCTTTAAAAATAAGTCTTTTCAATGTATTGTTTAAGCACAGAACTTAAAAGAAGAATTGTGTTTTATACAATGAAGGAAACCCCACTGCATGCATTTTTCTTCTACATTTTTTACTACTCAATTTAGAGAGAAAAGCCTCAATCCAGGTAATTTCTTCATTTTTTAATAAATTTATGGTAGAACCTGAATGGGCATTTTAAATTCCTATACAATTACCTTAATGTTCCGAGGCAAACCCCATTTATTATTCAAATGTCTGACTTTCCGCAAGCCAAAATGTTGGAAAAAAGTTGACGGCTCATTTGAAATGGAGCGAATATTCCTCACGTTTATGAGCTGTGTATGAATATATCCATCTCTCCTAAGCCTTAAATGTCTGTATGCTTATCCAAAATTGAGTACAAATGATATTTCTTTATTATGCTTCAGAAGGAAGAGTCATACATGTGTATTAGTTCAAAGTGATTTTAATCTATCTTAACATTAATTCTGTGAACTTTGCAATGAAGAGTAATTCAGATGACATTTTTAGTATTACTGTTCCAACATTTGTCAGAATTAATACTTGATGTTTGCTTAATGTAAGTAAAATAGTAGCATTTCCCTCACAGAAATTAAAGTTCTCTTTTAATTTTCCAGTAAAATTGGGCATACAATTTATGTTACTGTAATTTTAACACAGTTTTATTACAATCTAGAAAAGTAATGAACCTCATTTTGTCTTAAGTTGTTTTATGCAGAAGTATCTTAATTTTTCATGTATATTGCAAAGTATTAAGATCATTTACATTTGCCATTTTAAAAATGGTATTTGTTGCTTGGTTTTGCATACCAAAAGCACTTGCTTTTCTTAATCCGCACTCTTTTTTTTGTCAGTGCTTATTACTTCTACCTGTGCTAGTCAGTCAGTTATAACAAATGGTAACCTAGAAATGTGCCTTTAAAATCAGTGTAAGAATATATCAGCATCTTGGGAAGCCACCAGTGACACTCTGATACCCAATTAATAAACAAAAAGTGTCGATGTTTTACAGAATTAGTTTAAAACCAAGTATTGATTTAGTCAGATTTTGCACAAATAGAATGTTCTAGGATATCTAAAAGGGAGCCAAGTCACCCACAAAATAATGGCTTTAAAGGTCCCCTTCCTTTTAAATCAGGTCAGTGGTGTTCTTTTCTTTGAACGCTAAGTTCTAATTGGAACAATAAATCAAAGACGACACTCAGAGTAGATTCCCATGTAAGGTGGACAACTGGACAGTGACTTTTTACTGCTGCCAACACGTGCATCCAATTACCATTTGATAGATTCATGGTGCTGGCAGTAAAGCATTGCCTCATTTTATAATTCACCTAATAATTCTTCAACCTAGACCTGTCTACCTTTACCTATATCTAATCTGTCACTATGTGTGTTATCATTAATGAGGAATTTTCAAATGTTTAGCATGCTTCCTACAATGAAGGATGACATTAAGATATTAATGAATTATTTAACTAACCATAATAGATGAGGTAAAGTATTGATTAAGTCAGTATATCCCCAACTTCAAGTAACTGTCAACTAAATATAACCTAATAATTTCGCTACATCTTAATTGTGAATAGTGTGGGCTAACTGGAACTTAATTCTAAATAGCAAAATTTATGAACTTTAAAAAGAAATTCTAATTAAATAATTGTAATGGCAAACTTAAGAATTTTTTAACAGGTATTTTTCTATACTCATTATTATTTTCTTTCAATAACCTTATGTTAACATGTTTTCTAATCAACATATATTAATATGTTAATAAATGTATGTTAGTTCATCCTTAACTTTTTTTTCAGGCAACTGCCCTTATTTGAGGATAACTTGACATTTTCATAGAGTCTACAATTCAAGGCCCATCAACTGCTTTCTAATGTTTCTATATTGAGGCAGTTATATATCTGAAATGTCAGTATTGTGAATCCTTGATACATTATCACCCTTTTACTACTTCACTATTTTCTTCTCCTTCTTTTGCTTTCTTTTTTTTTCCCCCTTTCCCTGGTTTCTAAACCTCTTATATTTCACTGAAGCAAGGGAAAGTCATCCATTGTCATTCCTTAGCATCCTGGTTATGTTTAGAGCCAGTAGCCTAGTCATTTTGGGATGTATAGCATCCAAAACATGTAGTTTCTATTCCATGCATAAAAGTCTTCAGCAATGCAGATTCCACATACTCTAGCAGGTGCCTCTCCTCACTGAATCTCCAGTAAATTCTCCATTATCCCAGCACTCAGGCCAGTTTCTTATAGCTTTGCCATTAGTGAAGTGAGCAAACCACTTCTGAGAATGGATGGTAATTGTCTGGTTACTAAGTCATCAATCTGCATTTTCCCTTCAGGTTAAATATTCTGTTCCAGTAACTCTCCCTACATGTTCATTTTACCTGTCTTCTAAAAATTGTTTTAGTATATGCAGGCAACCCACTCCAGTGTTCTTGCCTGGAGAATCCCAGGGACGGGGGAACCTGGTGGGCTGCCATCTATGGGGTCGCACAGAGTCAGACACGACTGAAGCGACTTAGCAGCAGCAGCAGCAGCAGCAACAACATTTACTAAATACTTTGTCAATTTTGTGAACTTTTTCCTTTTGTCTGGACTCCTATAAGAGTAAAGATGATTTAGGAAATCAAATATTACTTATATTTTAATCATCATTTACTTCAAAAAGTTGAATGCTATTTTGGAGGTCTTTGTGCGTATGCATGTGTGCTAAATCGCTTCAGTAGTGTCTGACTCTGTGACCCTATTAACCGTAGCCTGCCAGGCTCCTCTTTTCTACAGATTCTCCAGGCAAGAATACTGTAATGGGTTGCCATGCTCTCCCTCCAGGAGATCTTTGCGACCCAGGGATTGAACCTGCATCTCTTACACCTCCTGCATTGACAAATCAGTTCGTTATCATTAGCATCATCTGGAAAGCCCCTTGGGGATGTCTTTAATATTTCCAAATTCCAGAATTTTACTTAAATTATAAGCTCCTCTGTATAACCCTGCCAATTGTAGCTCTCTAAAATGAAACCCATGTTCTCATTTTAATACTGGTTATCAAAGAAGAAAAATGTAAAATGTATGTGCATTTGTATTTCAGGTTGACCAAATATAGAAATGCACATAGCTTTATTAGAAAGATACTGAGAAACTGATAGGAGCTAAAATTTAAATTCATAGCATATGTGTATTCACATACTTCTCTCAAGAAAGAACTTTTGGCACTGATTTCTGAATTAGATTTATTTTTATTATATGCAGAATCTGACTGTTAACATATGTTAGATTGATTTGTTACTATAATAATAATTAAAAGCCAAGCTTCTTTTTACAATTAGTTTCAAATCATATAGATAGGCAGATATTGATAGATGGATTCCCAAAGCCTAAATAGCTTTGATTTACTGATAGAATTATTAAAAGACAAATTAATATTCTGCAACATGAAGAAACATGACACTAATTTATATACTATTTATGTTTTGAAGTGAAGTATATTTCAGTTCAGTTCAGTTCAGTCGCTCAGTCGTGTCCGACTCTCTGTGACCCCATGAATCGCAGCATGCCAGGCCTCCCTGTCCATCACCAACTCCCGGAGTTCACTCAGACTCACGTCCATTGAGTCAGTGATGCCATCCAGCCATCTCATCCTCTGTCATCCCCTTCTCCTCCTGCCCCCAATCCCTCCCAGCATCAGAGTCTTTTCCAATGAGTCAACTCTTCGCATGAGGTGGCCAAAGTACTGGAGTTTCAGCTTTAGCATCATTCCCTCCAAAGAAATCCCAGGGCTGATCTCCTTCAGAATGGACTGTTTTATTTACAGTGTGATTAATAACAGTAATTAACAAGGTTGTTGTTCAGTCGCTAAGTCGTGTCCAACTCTTTGGGTCCCCATCAACTGCAGCATGCCAAATTACCAGATTTCTAGGGCACTTTTTGGAACATCTCTGTAGAAGGATGTGATTCCTCAAATATGAAATATGAAAAGAAAAAGTGCTAGGGATATTAATCCCTAAGATTAAGAAGTTGACGAATGAAATTACATAAGAAGTTGGCAAATGAAACTACATAAATGCTTTAAAGCTGAATCTAGAGGGATGGTAAAGAACATAATTAGAATGTTAGAAGCCAGAGGAAAAGCAGAGAGTCCATAGAGCATTTAGACACAGACTGTGAAAGGAAGAGGAGATGGTTTGCTGGAGTGATGAAGACAAGGGTTTTGAACTCTCAGGAAGGAGATCAAGCTAATGAGTAGCACTGCAAAAGGGCTGACATGACAAGAAAGGTGTGAGGGAAATATAACCCAATCCCCGGCATTCGACTGGATGTTAAATGAACTGAAATGAGAACCTGCGATCTAAAAGGAATCCCACAGAAGTAATCGCAGCCATGGTATCAGAGTAAGGAAGGCTAAATCTGAGTTCCTGTTAAAGAGGCAAAAGGACAGAGGGGTTAAAAGTGTGGGCTTTGATTAAAAATGATTACAGCTATGGGCCTGGATCAAAAGTAAGCTGTGTAGACACAGAAGTGGGTGCATTTGAGGCTCCAAACTGCCGGACAATAGTGTATCGCTTGGGCAAGTTGTTATCAGTAGAACAAGGGTAGTAACAATACCTACCTCTTTTCTCCATGGTAAAGATGAAATGAGATGACTCATTCATTCAACAGAAATGTCTTAAGTGCCTGCATTGTGTCAGATACTATCGGACACTTAAATACATGCTGAACAAAGATAGTTTTGCTCTTGCAGAGCTTCACTTTACAGACAGTATCAAAAAAAAAAACAGACATATGATGAATAATTGGGGTAATTGTATGGAAAGCATGCTACCCTAACAGAAAACAGTTGGTAACTGTTTCAGGCTAGAGAAGCCAAAGCCTGTTGAAGGTGAGAGGTAGGAAGATGGGTAAAGCATGGAGAGAGTTTGGTGCCTCCTCCAAGAAGTACAGAAAATGCACACTGAGCCCAGGGTTTAGTGAGAAGATTGGAGAAGCTGGTATTCGTAAGAGCTTAATGGCGCCCTCATCAAATGAGTACTATACAAAGAAAAAGTATGATGCATCCTCTTATTGCAAGGGTAAGTATCAGGAAAGCAACAAGCAGATTATTTGATGAAATGAGAGATAAATAATAGAATAGAAGAAAGAAGAAGGAATGAGGGATGCACTTGGAATTTTTTAAAGGCAGCAATGTTAGAACATCTGAAGTAATGTAAGATTTGGAATTGCAGTATCCATAATGTTCTGAAGGTTGGGGAAAAGCCTAGAAGTCTGGTTCATTAAGAGACTAGGCACTTTGAGAGACCAGCAGACATTTGAAAATTGAAGAGGACTCTAGCGGTTGAGTGATTAAGAATCCACCTGCCAGTGCAAGAACATGGGTTCTGTCCCTGGCCCAGGGAGATTCCACATGCCCCAGCGCTACTAAGTCTGTGAGTCCAAGTTCTAGAGCCTGTGAGCCGCAACTACTGAGCCTACTCTCTGCAACTTGAGAAATAAGACCCAGTGCAGACAAAAATAAAATAAATAAATAACATTTAAAAATAAAATTGAAGATAACTTGAGAAGAGAGTGAAGAGCTAAAAATAAAGAGTAAAGAAGGTAACAATTGTGTTCAAGGATACAGCAATAAAAGAGAACAAACAGAAGGAAATCAACAGCAAAGAAAGTAGGGACAAAACAGGTAACCATAAAGATTAGAAGAAGACAGATGATTGTATTAAATGGAAAAGTAAGTGACTCAGTTCTTAAATATTTCACAATAAATCTTATATTTTAAATTATGATGTGGTTTTGAATCAGGATAATCCGAGATGCTCAGCTCTCAGGAAATTCTGTAGTTAAGCTTCTATCTCTTATCCCATGCCTGTGACCTTTTTGACCTATACCCTCAAAGGGTTTACAATCTAGAGGGGGAAACAGGAGATCTTCCCAGACAGTTGGAAGGTAACGCAAGGCAGCTTACACTAAATTCCAAAGAAGCAGGGTGGAACTTAAGTAAACAGTAGCCTGTGACTCGGCAGGGATGAATGACAAGGGGAGTGTCACACTGAGGAAAAGGAACTCCAGATAGATAAGAAAACCGGAGTAAGAAATATCCTAAAAGAGGCCCGGAACCATGTGGTCACAGAACCTGACATGAGACTTTTAGAAAATAACAGGCAGGTCAATGGGGTAGAGCAGAATTTGCAAATCAGTGGGTATCTTATGATATACAAACAAAATATGCCAGAATGTACCATCATGGGAGAGGAAAATATGTAAATATCCTTAGATTTGAGGACTAGGTTTTCTGCTAAAATATTACATTTACATAGTTTGCATTTAAAATTGGCCTTCTCTATTTTATATTTGTTTTATTTTTTGAGGTAAAGAAAAAAACAGAGAAAGCAGAGATATTTGAAAAGAGTATGAATTATAGTACAATTGACACAACCTAAAAATATTAAAACAGTAAGTTAATCTGCCAAAAAAAAGAAAGCTCTGAACTACTTTTGTACTAGGTACAGGAAAAAGTCCCTGGAGGAGGGCATGGCAACCCACTCCAGTAATCTTGCCTGGAGAATCCCATGGACAGAAGAGCCAGGTGGGCTGCAGTCCATGGGTTCGCAAAGAGCTGGACACTGAAGCGACTTAGCATGCACTCAAGCACAGGAAGAAGCAGTTCTGATCTACACTAAATGGCATCATGTTTAGCATTCCTGATTTGCTAAATGATCGCTACTTAAAAATTTAAAATAGCTTCTCCTGCAGAACTTCTTGACTTATACCCACCCATGGGAAGAGATGTTTGCACTTTCACAGCAGATTCCCAAAGGGAACTACTAAACCCTCAATTTTACTTGCTCTAAGGTAAGGTAAGGTGAAGTCACACAGTCGTGTCCGACTCTTTGCGACCCCATGGACTCTTTGCGAGCCTACCAGGCTCCTCCGTCCATGGGATTTTCCAGGCGAGAGTACTGGAGTGGGTTGCCATTTCCTTCTCTAGAGGATCTTCCTGACCCAGGGTTCGAACCCAGGTCTCCTGCATTGTAGGCAGACGCTTTACCGTCTGAGCCACCAGGGAAGTCCTTAATCCTTAGTCCAAAGGGAACTACTGAACCCTCAATGTTACTTGCTCTACCTGTGTATTTTTTCTCATTGCTATTCTAAATTGTCTTAGAGTTACTTGGTTTGGGCGATTAGGAAGAAAAATAAAATTGACTACAGCTCTTTTTCTTGCAAAAGAGTAAACAAGTGTGTCTAAGGGAGTAGGATGCTGACAGCATATATGCAACTGCACCCAGTATTAAGATGACGAGCTTTGCAGACAAACTTATTGATGCAGAATCTGGGTTCTGAAACTGTGAAGCTTCACCCATGGCCTTGACAAAGGACTCCAAGGAGGGACTTGATCTGTGCAACTGTTAAGTGAGAATAATCATATCACCTACCTCATCATTGTTGGAAGGATAAGTCTGTAAATTTATATGTGAGACTATAAATGTAAACTCGACATAGGATCAGTATATTTTAAGAGCTCAAAAATGTTAGCTCCTATTACTATTTTATGCTATGACTACTGTGTTGCTTTTAATTATCCCATTTTCTGGAAAGATCTCTAAGTCATAGGATAATAAAAAATTAAACAGAAAAGCTGTATCATACCACCTTACTTCCCTGGTGGCTCAGACAGTAAAGCATCTGCCTGCAATGAGGGAGACCTGGGTTCTATCCCTGGGTCAGGAAGATCCCCTGGAGAAGGAAATGGCAACCCACTCCAGTATTCTTGCCTGGAGAATTCTATGGACAGAAGGGCCTAGCAGGCTATAATCCACAGGGTTGAAAAGAGTTGGACATGATTGAGTGACTTCAGTTTCACATTCACTTTTCACCACTTTACTTCGCTTTATAGTTTATACAGAATTTTAATGTTTTCATTAATTGATTCTCAGAAAAATTCTGTGTAATGGGTCACTGTTACCCCCTACTATCCTTTTTGTTATTGTTTAGTTGCTGAGTTGTGTCTGACTCTTTCATGAACCCATGGATTAAATAGCCCACCAGGATCCTCTGTCCATGGGATTTCCTAGGCAAGAATACTGGAGTGGGTTGCCATTTCCTTCTCCAGGGGATCTTCTGACCCAGGGATCGAACCTGTGTCTCCTGTATTGGCAGGAGGATTCTTTACCACTGAACCACCTGGGAAGCTCATCTTTTTTTTTTTTCAAATACAGGACTTTAGTTGTTTATTAATAAAGTATATCATCATTATGATTTGGGGGAAAAAACTGTAAAATCTTCAACCTTCACGTTAATGTAGGTTAGGCCACCCAAAAGACAAAGCAAAGATAACATAAAAGTCATAGTCCAATAGATAAATAAATATTTATTTATTTTTAGTGTTAGTCACTCAGCCGTGTCTGAATCTTTGGGACCCCATGGACTGTAGCCCACCAGGCTCCTCTGTCCATGGAATTCTCCAGGCAAGAATACTAGAGCGGGTTGCCATTTTCTTCTCCAGGGGATCTTCCCACCCCAGAGATCAAACCTGGGTCTTCCTCATTGCGGGCAGACTCTTAACCAACTGAGCCACCTTACTGTCTTTAAATGACAGACTTGAGTCTAAAAGTTATGGTGCCAGACCGAAGTTATATTGTTAGAAGTGAGTCAGGGTTTAAACTTAGGACAGTCTTGGAAGTGACCTTCTATCCTCCTGATTGGCCTGGACCAGTCTCAGTATGTGCTTCTTATCTGGCATGTTATTAACACCACTCTTGTTCACTCTCAAAGTACTTCATTACAAAGTCACCCTAGTCTTAGCCATTCTGGTTTGTGTAAAGCACAAATCTACACGAGCCGTTTCCCTCTCAAATCCTTCCATTTGTTCGCAGTGTTCTCAGAGTCATATCCTAATTTCTTCGCATGGCATTTTAGGCCCTCAAGATTGTTGCCTATGGACCCCCCAGCCCCACCTCATTTCTTAATACATGCCCCATTATAGACATACTGAGTTGATTTTAGCTCCAGAACATGCCTTGTTCCTCACATGGAGCCTTTGCACACTTCTAGGTCTGATTGGAGTGGTGTTCCTGCCCTAGTCCCCTTTCTTTCAGGTCCCAGTTAGATGTCAGCGCTAGGAAACCTTTCTGACCACTCTGTTGTTTCCACAAAACCTGCACTCCCACACACCCTGTATTTAGTATTTTAACACAATCTCATACTTGATTAATTTACCCATCTAGTTTCCTTATACACAGAAAACTTGTTGAGGATGAGCACTATATGCCTCACACTGACCTTTGTATACAAACCCTTAATATACTGTCTAGAATATAATGGGTCTTCTCGTTAATATTTATTAGATCAAATTTTTTTCTAACTGCATGTCCTTGAGTCAATATACTTAAGCCTTTCTTTGGTTTCATCACCTGGCCTGGAAAGTGTGATTAACATATTACCTACTTGAAAAACATAGTTGAAGTAAATTATCTTCTAAATTCCATAGGGTTCTAAGTTCTGCAATTCTGAGAACTTAGACATTAAATGAGGCATCATTACTTAACTAAGTGTTAAGTACGTACATTCATACAAACTTCTGAATGCAAGTTTGTGTAATCCTTGAAATAGGTTGTTTCCCATATTTTTCCAATTTGCCTAAGTTTACTATTGACTATGTTCAGTGGATATATATGATAAATTTTCTCTTTTAAAACTGATGCTGACTGTGGGATAGTTATTAATGGCTTCAGAGTTGTATTTGTGTTCTGGGGTAATTTGGTGACAAGAAATGAGCAATTCTTGGTAATTCATTTAGAGAAGAAGAATGTACTGCAAAAGAATGGGAGTAAAGGGATATGGTTCATAGTCTTGGTTATGTCAAAACATTTGCTATGCAATCTTAGGCACATCATTTACTTTATCTTGGCCTCAGAAACTTAATCTGTGAAATGAGGGTATTAAACTAACTACAATTATTAAAATATTTTTGTCTGACCATTTCCTAGATTAAGGACCAGATGCTAAAAGCATATTTATTTTAGGAGAGATAATAAATACAGTATGCTGAAGAACAGCCACCCAAAGATATCAGGTCCTAATCCATGGAGTATGTGAATGTTACATTTATATGATAAAATTTTGCGGATGTAATAAAGTTAAGGATCTTGAGACGAGGAAATTATCCTGCATTATCAAAGTTGGTCCTAAATGCTATCACTTGTTATTATAAAAGAGAGACAGGGAGATTAGACACACATAGACAGCAGAAGGCACTTTGATGATGGAAACACAGAAAAAGAGATTTAAAGATACAGTGCTCTGGCTGTGAAGACAGATGAAGGAGCCAAGAGCCAAGGGATGTGGCTATAGAAGCTGGAAGAGGAGAAAAACAGACTTCTCTAAAGCGCATAGAAGGAGCTTGACCCCACTAATACTTTGACTTAGCTCCAGTGAAACTAATATTTAGCCTCCAGAACTATGAAAGATTAAATTTCTATTAAGACGCCAAATTTACAGCAGCTGCTTGTTACAGCAGCTACAAGAAACCAACACAAATTTTGATATTGCAGAGTGGGGTGCTGCTGTAACAAAAACCTAAAATTGTGCAAAAGACTTTGAAATTGGGTAATGAGTATGGACTGGAAGAATTTTGAGTCGTGTGATAGAAAAAGCCTTGATTGCCTTAAATGTAGCATTGGTAGAACTATAAATATTAAAAGCCCTTTGGTGAGACTCCAAAGCAAGTGAAGAGCACAGTAGAGAAAGCCTGTATCATCTTAGAGAATATATGTATCTTCACAGAATGTTGGTAGAAATAGAAATATTAAAACTGCTTCTGGTGAGAGATAGAGGAAATAGGGAGCATGTTATTGGGAACCAGAGGAAAGGCAGTTCATGCCATATAGTGGCAGATACTTAACAGAAGCTGTGTTTTATAGTTGTGTGGAAAGCAGTAAGTGGTCAACTTGGAAATACAAATGAGAACGTTTCTAACAGAAGTGTTGAAGGTGCCATCTGGTTTCTTCTTGTGGCTTACAGTAAAATGTGAGAGGACAGAGATAAAGTGAAGAAAGAACTATTAAGTGAAATGGAACCAGTACTTGATTTGGAACTTCTCAGTCTATCCAGATTAAAGGATTCAGTATTTGAAAAGTAGTTTCTAAAGAAAAGGCTAACGGTGTGACTGAACAGCCTTATGCTAGTGCATGTGACGTGAGTTCCCTTAGCCATTATAACAGAAGCCAGGAATAGAGGATTTCAAAGATCTGGGGAGGACCCTTTTGTTTATTTATATGAATACCTGTGACAAATACACAGGAGACCCCCAAAGTTTTTGAGAATATTATGTCAGCAGAAACACTGCCTGCTTGGACTGAAAGAAACTGAAATAAGACCAAATGAATGGAAGCTGTCAGACTCCTCAGATTCTACAAGCAGGCTGATAAAACCATTCAGCTACAAAAACATATTAGCTTTCAAGAAAGGAGGGATCATGGTGAGGGCAGAGCCTTGGGCGTAGAAGGCAGAATCACAAGTACAAAAGCAGACCCTTCAAGCCAGAAAGGACTAATCTCAAGTCTTGAAACCTAATGGAATTTGCCCTGCTGAATTTTGAAATTAGGTGGGACTCTTGACCCTTTTCTTCCTTCCATTTTTATCTTTCCCTTTTTTCGTAATCAGAATGGCTATAACTAGTGCTATGCCTGTCCCACTATTGGATTTTGGGCATAGATATTTTATGTTCTAGGTTTCAGGATCATACCTAGAGTCTCACAGATACTTAATTTAGATTAGTGATGACATGTGGGATTTTTAAGCTCATCATATTTAACTGAGATTTTGGCCTGAAATTCATGCTGTGATACGTGGAAGTTGGGGAGGTATTGGGGTAGAGTGAGTATACTTCACATGTGAAATGGATATAAATTTGGGCTGTCTAAAAGATATTATAGTATTCTGAATAATGACCAACACAAATATCAGGACCTAATCACTGAAACCTGTGAATGTTATAAATTTTTAAAAATGTGATTAGATGAAAAATCTTGAGATGAGGAGACTGAAATTATCCTAGATTATCCATGTAGGTCCTAAATACCATCACAAATGTCTTTATAAGATAGACTTATAGGGAGATTACATACACACAGAATGTAGAGGGTGATTTGATGATGGAAGCAGAGAGATATCTGAAGATACTATACTGTTGTCTTTAAGATAGAGGAAAAGCCATGAGCCAAGAAATATGCCTCAAGAAGCTTGAACAGGTAACGATCCTTTCTGTCTGGAGAGCCTTCGGAGGGAATATGATTCCACTAACATCTTGATTTCAGTCTAGTGAAACTGATAATGGACTTCTGGCTCCCAGAACTGTGAGAGAATAATTTTTGTTGTTTTAAGTCACCAACTTTGTGCTAACTTATTCGAGAAGCCCTGGGAAAATCATATAGTAAACTCTAACGGATTTATGTGGCCCAAACTAATGGTGATTTGACAAAAAGAGTATCTTATAATAGAAAGCACTAAGCATTGACTCAAATAGATGTAAAGTATAACACTTCATCCACCACTTACTAGTTGTGTGACTGAAATACGTCTCCGAGATTCTCCTGATTCAACTGATTCAATGAAGATTAAAATAATTTATGTAAAAGTATCAAGCAAAGTATTAGGTTTATAATGGAACGCCAAATTTTACTTGAATCTAAATTGATGACAAGTTTAAATGAGTGTATATTTGTAAAACATTGTTTTAAAAATATAGTTTATTTGCATCTAGTACTTTGACTGCTGGGTACTACCAAAGGCAAAGAAGAGCTTTGAATGTTTGATGCCGACCTAGGCTATAATGGTGGCCTGTTTTTCCATTGGGTTATAAATTCAGTCTGGATTAAAGAATGTTTGTTTTCCTCCTCCTCACTGGTCCAAGAGCCAGTGTCCTGAAGATGCTTGCTAAACCCATGAGAACCTTGCCATGTTATAGTTAAGGATAATAGAAGATCTATTTTATAAATGAATCAGTTCAGTTCAGTAGCTCAGTTGTGTCCGACTCTTTGCGACCCCATGGACTGCAGCACACCAGGCCTCCCTGTCCATCACCAACTCCCGGAGTTTACTCAAACTCCTGTCCATTGAGTCAGTGATGCCATCCAACCATCTCTGTAATTAACATGTAATCAAGTGGTACTTTATGAAATATTTCAATGTCTCAATATGTTGAATGTACTAAACTGTGTTCCCCTTGAAACTATACCCTGCCTCATCTATCCTCTTTCACTGTGGATAGAATTCAGATAACAGCCCACGTGTAAGCCTCTCACATCTCAAAATGTTTCCATAATAGTATAACTCTAAATTTATTATCATGATTGTTTCTGTATCTTGAAATTTAAGGCCTGGGAACATATGATGCTAAAACTGGCATTTCTTCTTCCAGAAAATTAATTTCTGTCACAATAATAGAAGCTATGAAATGATATTTAGTCACTCAGTTTTGTCCAGCTCTTTGGACCCCATGATTATACAGTCCAAGGAATTCTGCAGGCCAGAATACTGGAGTGGTTAGCCTTTCCCTTTCCAGGGGATCTTCCCAACCCAGGGATCAAACCCAGATCTCCTGCACTGTGGGTGGATTCTTTACCAGCTGAGCCACAAGGGAAGCCCTATGAAGCCGTAGACAATAGATACATGTTTTATTGTCAACATTCAAAACACGAAGATCATGGCATCCAGTCTCATCACTTCATGGCAAATAGATGGGGAAACAAATGGAAACAGTGACAAGACTTTATTTTATTGGGCTCCGAAATCACTGCAAATGGCATCTGTAGCCATGAAATTTAAAGGTGCTTGCTCCTTGGAAGAAAAGTTATGACCAACCTAGACAGCATATTAAAAAGCAGAGACATTACTTTGCCAACAAATGTCTGTCTAGTCAAAGCTATGGTTTTTCCAGTAGTCATGTATGGATGTGAGAGATGGACTATAAAGAAAGCTGAGCACTGAAGAATTGATGCTTTTGAGCTGTGGTGTTGGAGAAGACTCTTGAAAGTCCCTTGGACTGCAAGAAGATCAAACCAGTCAATCATAAAGGAAATCAGTCCTGAATGTTCATTGCAAGGACTGATGCTGAAGCTCCAATACTTTGGCCACCTGATGCGAATAACTGACTCATTTGAAAACACTCTGATGCCGGGAAAGATTGAAGGCAGGAGGAGAAGGGGATGACAGGGGATGAGATGGTTTGAGGGTAATTCTGACTTGATAGACTGAGTGTGAGCAAGCTGTGGGATTTGGTGATGGACAAGGAAACCTGTTGTGCTGCAGTCCATGGGGTCACAAAGAGTCAGACATGACTGAGCAACTGAATCAAATTGATTGATTAGGATAATGGGACTTTTTCCAAGTGGAAGCTGACAGTGGCATCTCCTAATTTAGAGGTTATGGAGCTTACTCCTTTTTATCCTTAATACGCATTGCTAACTGAATTCATGAATAAGTGTTGGTCGCTCAGTTGTGTCTGAGTCTTTGTGACTCCATGGACTGTAGTCAGCCAAGCTCCTCTGTCTACAGGATTTCCCAGGCAAGAATATTGGAGTGAGTAGCTATTCTCTGCTCCAGAGGATCTTCCTGATCCAGGGAGTGAATGTGAGTCTCCTGCATTGCAGGCAGATTCTTTACCATCTGAGCCACCAGGGAAGCATTGTTAACTGGGTTTACGGTAATTTGAGAAGAAGGGTAATAATGGTGAAATGGAAATGGTGCGTACAATTAGGAATAGGGTACTAGTGCATGAAAACTGGGGATAAGATCTGACCCAGGATTTTCTTGAGCACAGTGAGTACCCTAAAGGGAAGGATCAATCCCATTAGCCTTGGCAGCAAAGATTTTTACTTGTAGTCTCTGAGACCAGGCAAATAATACAGATCCGTATAAATCAACAACAGTCTTCTTAAACTTTGGTAGCAATAAAATGTCCACAGAGACAGTTGAGAGTTATGATTTGAAATCCAGCCTCTACCCAATTCTCTTAATGAAAATAAGATACCTTTTAATAAATCCTTAGAAAAGAAGTTTGAAGCAGAAGGTGAGGCCCAGTTTCAAACAGCTAATAACAATAGACAATGCTAGGTATTTTTCAAAGCTGGGCCTATGGACCGCATGATGAGAATGAACCAGATGTTTGCTCAAAAGGCAAATTATGAGTCTTATTCCAGAAATACTGCACAGGGAAGAGGGGATGGATAAGAGAAGATACCCAGGAATTTGAACTTTATTAAACATCCCCAAGCAATTCTTAATGTCAGTGAATCGCTAAGAAACAAAAAAATTAAGTGTGACGTTATGCCTAGTGTAGAGGTGAGGAATGAAAGGTCAAGGTGTTTTGAGTTTTGGATAATCTGAAAATTTTGCCAGAATGAATTTCATGGGCATATTCTATGTCTGCATGTTTCCCACTTTTGCACATCTTGTCAGAAAGAAGAAAGCGATAATGTATTCGGTAAAGAGAAAGTATTTTCAAAGTTAAGACGTATGCTAATGTTAAATCCCCCTTGGTTGGTAGAAGATTTTCTGAAAGATCTGAAGTTAGTCAGTTTTCAGTTCACTACAAGAAGTGTATGAGCTATGTGTATGCTACATGTTGGGTGAGGGAAGAGAAGACACCATACCCATGTAAAGCTGTCTGTGTTCTCACCATGCAGAATGCTCTGCCGGGAGAGGGTACACCAAATGACAATTGAGTAAACAAACTTTTAGAGATTCAGGGCTCCTTCTCACTTGTTTTTTGTTTTTTTTAAAGCCACAGGAATTTGTTCACAAGCACCTTTAATCCTAAGAGTCTTGGCAGAAAACTAGCCCTCAAAATAATCATTTGAATTTGTAGCACAACTTCCAAAGCTGAAACGTTAAAAGGGAATATTGATGAGATTCTGTAGTCTCCTCAGGAATGATCATTCACATGTACATAGCTCCTTAAAGTCTTCTCTGTTACTGAGAGGAATTTTTCTCATATTGAGAGGAAATTTTTCTTTCAGCTGTGCAAAGTACATTTATATCAGTTCCTGTATATGACCCTCTCTTCATATATCTAGGACTGGCACTACAGTAAAAGAGACTATGCCCACTTGGGATGTTCCAGAGTATCCAAACTTTAGGTTTCCTCCAGGCGTTCGTGACACTTCTTTATATCATAAAAGACACCTTGGACCAAATTTCCAGTCCATATGGAATGTAAATTGAATGTCTTCCGCTAAGTCACAGAGAATATGAATCTGGAATGGTCAATAAAGAGTGAGAATACCTAGCACACCCATCAACACATCTTTTTTTTCCTCCATAATTTTTTGTATTTTTAATTTGTACTGAAGGCTTCAATGTCATTTAGTAAGATTAATCAGAATATGTTCAGCCGAGCTTAGCAGTGTTTAACTACTGATACTGACCATAATTTATTGGTTTGAGACGGCTATTGTTCTGAGCAGCCTAAACTAGTGTGGTTGGGCTTTTCACAATCCAAAAAGACTTCCTGGGGTTTGAAATTATTTGTTATATCCTGTTGTGCTATATGAAGCAATTGGCCCAAGGCATTTTTGCCCTGATGTTTTGTGCTCAAAAGAAGGCATCAAATTATTTAAACTATTAAAGAATCTGAAATTGAGCACTGTTGATTTTACTCACCATCAATTGTCATATTATTTTCTTTTATGGTGACAGTGATTATAGAATAAAGGCACATTATTCTAGAGCTCTTTAGCATTTCATGTCTTTATTCAGTGACTAACATTTTAATTGAACTAACAATGTTTTTAACTAGTAACAGTGAATTTTTTTGATGGAGCAGAGTTGAATACTAGAAAGAGAAAAATTAGAACTTAAATTTCATTAATTTCTTATTTTTCATTAAAATAAAGCATTCAGTAATATTCTAAAAATCTGACTACATAAAAATCTATATTTTTCTATTTGACCATGGAAAATGTTGTGAGGCAGTTCAGTTTTGACTAACGTATGGATTCTTCATATGACATCATCGTGCTTTTTTACAAATCATATTGGACATCAGCAGAATCCATTGAATAAACAGGTAAAGGTTTTTTTTTTTAATGTAAAAGGAATTTTATTAGGTTGAATGACTGATGCAAACTGGGTGAATATCCTCAACTATTGATATCAAGCTTCATGGTTTTAGATATCATTTCAGCTTTGTTATTAGAATGAGATAAAATCATAATAGCAGGTGATGATACTGAATACCTAGTCTTAAGTACGCCACATGTGTACTCATTTAACCTTCAAACAATCGTAAGGTGTGGATACTAGTGTTATCCCAATTTACAGGTGAAAAAATCTGAAGCCAGGAAGAGACTGAGTAACATCACTGAAGTATTATGGTTAATAAGTGGTGGGACTAGGCTTTGAACCCTAGTAGAGTGGCTGTCATGCACATATATTCAATCATTATAACATTGTACTCTTAAATAAGATATAAACTATAACTAGTCCCGTTTGAAATCCTTTAATCAAGCAGAGGTGAACAACATTGTGTGACATCAGCAAATTAAATTTTATAGCTGGAAAAGCCTTATATAGTATTTTATGCTCCTTGACAACTTTGTCTGCATTAAGACCAAAAAAATATCTCTTCTGGCCAAATTTGTACCTGCAGCTGCAAAAATCTGGCCTGTGATCACTTTTGTCTTTACAATGACTAAAATAAGAAACAAGTCAAAAAATATATGAACTTTTCTAGGAGTAATATTTTTAAAGAATGATAAACTGGAAATGTTTCAATAATAAAGTTTTGAATTTGTACTATGAGTTCATATTTTTTTCTATCAATTCTCTCAGCTTAAAATTCTTTATATCATTCATTTAATATCAAAGATGATACTTTTGATCCATCACATATGAAAATAAAATATTTATTCTGTTTTTTTGCAGTTTCAGAAATATTTGTCTCAATGCCAAACTGCCTGAAGACATTCTCTTTCACTGAGAAATCAAAATATTAAGAGAGGTTTATTTAGAATTGCTGATCTTGTCCCTTTTACTTAATGTTGCAACAGTTCCCAAGTTCAAGACTTGAAGTATTCTCTTTATTAAAGAAACAAGACTTCATGTATTCTCTTTGTTAAAGAAAGTCATCCATATTAAACTCCTCCATCTACATGTAGCTATTTTAAAGCTCAAAGGAGAACTTTAAAATGATCCAAATATTGAATCAAATAAAATATTTATTTTCTCATCTTATAAAATGTCTTTCTTAATGAATTTCAACCAAACCAACCTAGAGTCAGCTTTTGACATACTTCATGCTAATGGTAGATTTGCTTGCTGCTTTTGAAGACGAATTGATACTCACAAATCATATGTCGCAAGCCACTAAAAGTGTCAGAATCCCACAGCAAGCCCTTGGTGGCTTGTTAATCTCTCCTGTTTAAAGGAAACAGACTAATTCACTTAAATATAATGAAAGCCATGCCTGCTCTAGGCCAGTCCCTCAAAGAGTGTCAGCTCATGCAAGTCCTGCCTTCTTTCTTCACCTCCTTCTTTCCCGGCTCTGATAATTAAACGTGAAACTAAGAAGCAGTGATTTCCTTAATGTTGCCATGTCTGAGTCATTTCAGATGTCGCATATATACAAAATGTAGAATCCTTTTTTTTGACACTGAAAATATGTGCAAGGAGGTATTTCTGCCCACCTCTGTCCATTGTTCTCAACAAAGCATAAAAGATAAACCAAGATGTTAATTGAGGGGGCACAGATGTATATATAACCTTTTGCCCTCATTGTCCTAATTGGTTTCCATTATGGGAGGAAGGAAAAACTAAAGCAGGACAAAATTGGAAATAATTGTTACAGAGGTGTGAGAGTGAACTTTTACAGTTAGCAAAAATCTGGAAATATTATGGTCAGAGTGATAGAAGAGCAGTTTTCAAAAGGATCAAATCAAAGATGATTGCTATAATAGTAATAGGAGGAAGGGGAAGACTCTATATTGATTCTGTGCTTCCAGAAATTGTCCAACTGTGGGCAGTTATGCCCAAGCTATATTACTTTTAACATTTCTCATTTATTTCTGTAATTTTGAGGGAGAGTCAAAATGTTATCTCTTATTGTGCAGATATATTCAGCCCACACAATTTTGGCTAATTATATCTGTAGTTAGTTTCCCCCTTCTCATCTTGTGTATTTTCCCCTTTTAATAGCATTATCTTTTTGTGGTTCTCCATGCTGAAACTATCTGCAATATTTAGTAAAGTTAGATATTCCTATCAAGTGCCTTAATGACAAAGGAAGGAACCTAGGAATGGGATGAAAACTTCCTAGGATGAAATGGATTTTTACTTTTAGCATATGTCTTAATCAAGGCTTAGAGTCATAAAATAAAAATCCAGAGTTAGGACATTTGGGGGAAAAAAACAGTTTTCATTGCAAGCATACTGTACATGTTAGTCATGGCTCAGTGCAGTAGGAATTTTATGGAGCAAGAAGGGGGAGGTGCAAGAAGAAGGTTTTGAGTTTCCTCCCAAATGTATTTTTAACAGAGCATTACTGAATCAGGATTTATGAAGAAAGGAAGAAAGTAACAAAAAGAAAGCTTTTTATTTTGGCCAATTATTTGAGAATTAGATTGACCACCAGGAAAGGAGCACAAGAGGCAAAAGGGAGTCAGTTGATTGAAGAGCTTCCTAATGTGGCAGTGTCTGGAATCCTACAGAACAATCAGCCAGAGCCTGTTGACAGCTTATCTTGGGTTATAAAGTCTGAGTGGAGGCTGGAGGTATGGAAGAAGCTTTCTGAGGTCATTTATGTCACCTCCAGTCTCGCTCTACAAAACACATTCTATGTCATTTTAGACACCTCACACCCACACTGGTATTTAACAATAATCACCATAATTAGAGAATCTACAATACTCATTAATAGCCAATTCTAGTGTTTGGACATAATATCTGAATGTATATTAACGTTTTATCTTAAAGTTCTGGTTCTTTAACTTTAGCTCACTTTGTCTTGGTTTCTCATTGATCATGAGAGATAACTGAGTAACCTACTTAATATCCTTACAATGACCTACTTAAAATCCTTACATTTGCCATTTATTTGTGTCTTGAACTCTTTCATTAATGTTCTATCATTTTCAGTCCTCTCCTTGGTTAAATTTATTCTTAAATGTTTTATTGTTTCTGGTACTATTTTTATTAGAAGCATTTTATTTTTCAGATAGTCAGTTGATAGTATATAGAAATTCATCTAATTTTTAAAAATTTATTTATTTTTAATTGAAGGAAAATTGCTTTGCAGTGTTGTTTTGGTTTCTGCCAAGCATCAACATGAATCAGCCATAGGTATACATTTGTCCCCTCCCACAACTGATTTTTGTATGTTGGTTTCGTATCCTGCAACTTTACATTTTCAATTTGAAAGCCTTTCATGAAGATTATTTTGCCAGATTTCTATCTTGATTTCCTTGAATCAAAAGGACTCACTCATATTGTGGCTGAATTCATTCAAATACTTTATTTATTTATAGGATATATTATGTGTGTGTGTGTGTATGTGTGTATATATATATATATATATATATATATATATATATATGATCTTATTTGGTTTTCAGAAGAGTTTTTGGAATTAGGCAGGGTAGGTGATAATCTTTGTTATATATGTGAAAAAACTAACCATATTGTACTTAAGCTAGAATTCTCTTCCTGTGGTTATTAATTAATAATCTTTCCACTGCATTATTATATTCTGCTGGAATAGAGTTTCCTAGCCACAGCACTACTGACATTTTGGGTTGGGTTAAATCTTTGCTGTGGGAGGCAGCCCAATGAGATGTAGGATGCTCAGTAGCATCCGTGAGCTCTTCCTACTAGATTCCAGTAATACTCCTCTCCCAGTTGTGACAATCAAAAATTGTCATTGTCATAGTCCATGGGCTAGGAGATTGACAGCCTGATCCTATCTTGAGAATAACTGCATTTAATTACTGTTGCTGCTGCTGCTGCTGCTAAGTCACTTCAGTCGTGTCCAACTCTATGCGACCCCAGAGACGGCAGCCCACCAGGCTCCCTGTCCCTGGGATTCTCCAGGCAAGAACACTGGAGTGGGTTGCCATTTCCTTCTCCAGTGCATGAAAGTGAAAAAATAAAGTGAAGTCGCTCAGTTGTGTCCGACTCCTAGCGACCCCATGGACTGCAGCCCACCAGGCTCCTCCGTCCATGGGATTTTCCAGGCAAGAGTACTGTTAGGTATCATGAAATTCCTTAAATGTGAGATGCGTATCTTTCTATTACTATTGATAGGATTGTTGAGTTGTCATCTTTTGATGATGAGTACCTATCCACTCACAGAGGATATAATCCTGTAGCTTCCCTTACTATTTCTAAAGGCTTTAGCTTCCCATCTGAAAGTATTTTTCCATCTTTTACTTTAGAAAGAGTCACAGTAAACTTTTTTTTTTCTTCAAACGGTTTTTCTTAAAAGTTTAAACAACAAAAAAAGAAGATGTAACTCAGATGAACTTAGAAAGTCTCCAAAGCCAAGATTTGAGCCAAGATCTGAGCCCTGAAGTGTTCTTTACATTTTGCAGTACTTTCTGAAACTATTGGCTTCCCCGCTGGCACTAGTCGTAAAGAACCTATCAGCCAATACAGGAGACACAAGAGACATGGGTTTGATCCCTGGTTCAGGAAGATCCCTGGAGAAAGGCATGGCAACCCATTCCAGTGGGTTGAAGAAGAGAATCCCATGGACAGAGGAGACTGGTGAGCTACAGTCCAAAGGGTCGCAGAGTAAGACGTGGCTGAAGTGACTTAGCACGCATAAAGGCACTGAGGCTATCAGTTGTTGACATATTAATATGCTGCTGCTAAGTTGCTTCAGTCATGTCCGACTCTGTGCGACCCCATAGACGGCAGCCCACGAAGCTCCCCCGTCCCTGAGATTCTCCAGGCAAGAACACTGGAGTGGGTTGCCATTTCCTTCTCCAATGCATGAAAGTGAAAAGTGAAAGTGAAGTCGCTCAGTCCTGTCCGACTCTTAGCGAACCCGTGGACTGTGGCCCAGCAGGCTCCTCCATCCATGGGATTTTCCAGGCAAGAGTGCTGGAGTGGGGTGCCATTGCCTTCTCCATATTAATATACAGTGAATTCTAATTAATATACAGTGAATTCTACAATTCAATTCAAACAAAATAAGTTGTGTTTATTACCAGTTGCTAATTTTTGCCTCATTTCTGTGTGATCCAGGGCTATCTTACTTGTGTAAGTAGGGGTATATGAAAGAGCTGAAGAGACAAACTGTGAAGGAAAAATTTATCTAGGGTGACCTAGAAAATAACTCGGAGAAGGCAATGGCATCCCACTCCAGTACTCTTGCCTGGAAAATCCTATGGATGGATGAGCCTGGAAGGCTGCAGTCCATGGGGTCGCTGAGGGTCAGACACGACTGAGCGACTTCACTTTCACGCATTGGAGAGGGAAATGGCAACCCACTCCAGTGTTCTTGCCTGGAGAATCCCAGGGACAGAGGAGCCTGGTGGGCTGCCGTCTATGGGATCCCACAGAGTCGGACACGACTGAAGCGACTTAGCAGCAGCAGAAAATAACTAACAAAAGCGCAAAGAATAAAGATTTCCTATAGACTGCAAGTGTAGATACATTTGAGTGATTTCAAGTAAATATGTAGTCAGTGACGCTCTATCTTCTAAGTTAATAATAAATTTTCTAATAACATAGACAAATATTAGATTGCCAAAAATTACTTCCTTCACATTGTAAAGAGGTCTGATGAATTAGTGAAGAAATATAGTGTCAATGACCTCATTGGAAAATCACATTTAAAGTGGACAAACCTTTTACATTCATTTTTCACTTTTCAACACACATCTTTTTTGGTGCTGCTTGAGTGTATAAGATAATTGGTGTGAAATTCCAAACTCTGTGAAACTTGCTTTGCCCCAAGTCCTCACACAAAATTTAGAGCAGTCAAGCTTTATTTGAGATGTCTTTAAAAGCTTCCAATCTATATTTTAAATTTTGCTATTGATTTAGAGAATGGCTACTGGCTAAATCTTGCTGGCTCACTGAAAGTACTAATTTTATATCATTGAGATAGTAAAAGACAGGGAAGCCTGGCAGGCTGCAGTCCATAGAGTCTCAAAGAGTCAGACATGACTGAGTGACTGAACAACGAGATAGGCTGAATACCCATTTCATTACTTCTACTTATCTAAGTGTCCTGGAATCAAGATTGCCAGGAGAAATATCAATAACCTCAGATACGCAGATGACACCACGCTTATGGCAGAAAGTGAAGAGGAACTAAAAAGCCTCTTGATGAAGGTGAAAGAGGAGAGTGAAAAAGTTGGCTTAAAGCTCAACATTCAGAAAACGAAGATCATGGCATCCAGTCCCATCACTTCATGAGAAATAGATGGGGAAACAGTGGAAATAGTGTTTTCACCTGAAGAGCCATTATCTTTTGTATTACAAGTTGAAAACTGTATTAATAGTGCATTAAATAATGGGAATTTAGAGATCTGAGGCAAGTGAAACAAAAATTTTTACAACATGTAATTTTTAGGCACATTATATTTATCTATTGATTTTCCCCAAAATGAAGTCCAGAAAAATTGATATTGTCATGGAAAATTGGAAGAGTCACAGAGCACACTTATTCGGGAGTACATTCATTATTCAACAAACATTTAGTGAGTACCTATTATTCCAAACCCTGTGAAATATTTTGGGGACAAAAAAGTTAGGCATTATTCTCTCTCCCTCATGGAACTCACAGTCTAGAACCAGAAACAGACACATAAACACATAATCATATAATACAGTCAGTGAAAAGAACAGTGCAATGGAGGCGAAAAAAAAAAGAGGCAATAGTTAATACAGCCTGAGAGCATTTTGGGTGGGAACATTTGAAAATGAGTAATGTTAATTCCATTTTCTTGAGGGGGTATCTCTTTAGCAGAGGATGATAGCATTAGTGGTAAAGTACCTACCTGCCAATGCAGGAGACATAAGAGATGCAGGTTCGATCCCTGGGTCAGGAAGATTCCCTGAAGGAGGAAATGGCAACCCACTCCAGTAATCTTGCCTGGAGAATCCCATGGACAGAGGAGCATGGTGGGCTACAGTCCATAAGATCGCAGAGAGGCAAATACGATTGAAGCGACTGAGCACACAAGCACAAAGCTTATGTAGAATATCTCCAACATTTTAGAGGCATTATAAATAAAGGGAGAATAGCTCACATAAGGGAAGACAGCATTGAAACAATTTGTCATATCTAGGAAAATTAAAAATGCCTTAGTATTTATCCTCTAGCACATAGTATTCGTTGATATGCTGATATCTCTACCTACAATAGAGGATATGACAAAACGTTTCCAAGATTGGCTGCTAAATAGTATCAGTATTATCAAATATGAGGCAATATAAGAATAGCTACTATGCTGTATTCTGGGTTTACAGGACCTTTACGTGTATCTAGGTTAATTCTATCAAAAATACATTGAAGAGTTGATATTTTCCCATTTTTCAGAAGAATTAAAGGATCACTGGTGAGATGAGGGCAGTGAGTAGCAGAGCCATGATGTCAAACTTGATCTGCACAAATCTAGCCATTATGGAAAATTATCCTTTCTCTATGTGTATTACCGGAGTTACTAAGGTATTTTAGAGATTGTAGTCTTCTCAAGGGACCTGAAGGGAATGGAAGCAGAAGGCATAAAAGCCTGGGATTTGTTTGAACAAAATAAATACAGATCGCCTTCCTAGTAAAGGGAGCAACTGAGAGAGTGATCTTGAAAATTCAGATGAAGGGAATGAGAAATAGTATCTAGGTGCTTAGGAAATGGAAATTACAAAAATGCTGAGCAGACAAATCAAAATTAGTGAAATTTCAAGTAAACTTACAGAAAATATCAAATGAAGATTTATTAAGTGCAACATAATAATGAGTTTGTAAGGCACAAAGAATCTGTAGAAGCCCAACATTTCTAAGGCTTGCCAGACTATGTAAGACAGACTTCTCTCTCCTCCCTGGCTCAGCTCCTAAACAGAGCTATTATCTGGAGAGATAATTCCAGATGCTTTGACCCTTTCCAAATTCTTATTTGATGAACAGTCATCTGAAGTGGAACTCTTACTCTCCATTGGGTTTTCAGGGTGATGCACCAAGCTTTACTCTCCTAATTAACACTATGGGTCATCTCCATGCACCCAGTAGTTCTTGGAGACTGTCAGATTCTCAGATCTATGACACTCCCCCTGGGGAGGAGAGGGATGGGTGGACCCTTTGAGTGGCCTTCAAATGCCTCAGTATTAAAATAGAAGTCTCTCGTGAGTGTCTGAAAAATCTCAGCTGTTATTTCTCCAACTTAAAAAAAAAAATTGAACTCAGAAAGCAATAAACTACAAGCTAAAAAGGCCCATAGAGCTTCTGTGGGACAGCAGAAGCCGTTTTTAGCTGAACTAGCAAACTCTGATTGTCATCATTCCAGTCAAGATTTCAACACTGAAGAATAATCTTGACACAGAGTTGCCTCTGCAAGGCAGTCCTTTCCATTTAAAATTTTTATTATTGCTTGTAAGTCCATGAAGCACCTTTTAATATAGACATTTCAGGGCATTCTGTATTGGACCAATGAAATAACTAAGAGGTCATTTATTCAGAAAAAGTTGGAAGAAGAATTAGGAATGCACCTATCTTTTCATCAGCAGCAGATCTCTAGAAGATCTAAATCATTAAGACAGAATATTTTCTAAAGAAAGTCATAGCTTTAATATTCTTTGACAATCTGTCAATTGGTAGTGGAGTTGCTAGAGGTGTCTTGCTACTTTTAGGGGCAGTGATAAAAATGATTGCAGGTGTAATGTAAAGAGGCATAATATTCCAGCCCCCATGCTAAAGAGTCTTCTATCTAGTTTAGAAGACAAAGTTTGTAATGCAGTAAGTACCTATAAAAATTCCTAATTACTAAGTGCAAATGGAATGGTATATAAAATCAACAGAGAGGCAGGCATGAAGGAGCCATAGAGGCAGACACTCAAAAGGTGCTCTTTCTTTGAAGGAAATATCCAATCTAGACAAGTGTCTGAGATGGCAAGGGCCTTAAGGTATTGGCTGTGGCCTCAAGAAGAAATGTGGCCAGGACAATTAGGGATCAAGGATGGATGTTTATTGGAGAATGAGCAGTTGGCATGGGGAAAGGAGTGTGGGAGGTTGGCAGGAAAAGCTAGATGAGCATATCAACAGGCATCAGGAAAACTCAAATATAAAGCTATGTAGGAAAGTTCAATCAACACACTAAATGTCTTACCCTTCAAAACCACTTTTCTTGATGGAGTATTTTAAACAATTAAATGGAATCTGTTTTCATTAAAAATGATCTTCATAGGATGAAGATAATGTCATTTTATATAGTGGCAGAAAATTAAGAACTAAAGAACCTGTTGATGAAAGTGAAAGAGGAGAGTGAAAAAGTTGGCTTAAAACTCAACATTCAGAAAACTAAGATCATAGCATCTGGTCCCATCACTTCATGGGGATGAAATAGATGGGAAACAGTGGAAACAGTGACAGACTTTATTTTCTTGAGATCCACAATCACTGCAGATGGTGACTACAGCCATAAAATTAAAAGACACTTGCTCCTTGGAAGAAAAGTTATGACCAACCTAGACAGCATATTAAAAAGCTTTGACCAACCTAGACAGCATTACAAAGGTCTGTCTAGTCAAAGCTATGGTTTTTTCAGTAGTCAGGTATGGATGTGAGAGTTGGACTATAAAGAAAGCTGAGCACCAAAGAATTGATGCTTTTGAACCCTGGTGTTGGAGAAGACTCTTGAGAGTCCCTTGGACTGCAAGGTCATCCAACCAGTGAATCCTAAAGGAAATCAGTCCTGAATATTCGTTGGAAGGACTGATGCTGAAGCTGAAATTCCAATACTTTGGCCACCCGCTGCGAAGAACTGACTCATTGGAAAAGACCCCGATGCTGGGAAAGATTGAAGACAGGAGGAGAAGGCGATGACAGAGGATGAGACTGGCATCACTGACTCAATGGACATGAGTTTGAGTAAACTCCGAGAGTTGACAATGGACAGGGAGGCCTGGCATGCTGCAGTCCATGGCATCACAAAGAATGGGACACAACTGAGTGACTGAACTGAACTGATAGTGAAACAATGAGTTATAATATTAGGATTTCAAAATTCTCCACATGTGTCTTGAGAAACAACGTCCCATGAAGTCACAATATGTCACTATAATCCAAAGCACCAAATGAATGCTGGTCATCGTAAGCCTTTTTATTGTTTTCAGGATTGTGAGGATGGGGATAATTTGAAGAGGGAAACTCCTAGGGTTCATAAAAGCATCCAGGTATTCCAAGAAGGGGATTCAGTCCAGGAAGGTGGCACTCTCTAAACAATCACAGGCTTAAATATAGATCACAAATTTTCAAGATGGAATTAGATTTTCCAGTCCAATCAAATTAGACCACCATTGCTTATAGAACACAAGGTACCTTGGGAAATAAGGGGTAAAGTAACCAACCATTAAGGAGTATCTGTGTCCATATGCAAATGATTATGTGTGCCATTGGATAGGTCTCTACTTAAAAGTCCAGTGAACAACACCCTCCCTCTGATTCAGTGTGTAGGACTGGCCCAAAAGGGCCTTATCTAATACAGACTTCCCCTCTCCCAGGTAATGTGGAAGATTTTGTGATTTCCTTGGGAAGCTATACAATGGCACATAGAATAATTAAGGATTATTTTCCTTAGGAGAGCCAGAATATCATGTCAGTGTCTTTGAATATGCATCTAATCTTTGCAATACTATCTTACCAGTGTGTTTCAATATAATTTTTCATCACAAGATCCTTTATGTAAAAATGTGCATGTTCAGAGCATACTTGGACTTTGCAGGTGGCAAGTATTAAAGAATCTACCTGTCAATGCAGGAGACACAAGAGACACAGGTTTGATCCCTGGATCAGGAAGATCCCCTAGAGAAAGAAATGGCAACCCACTCCAGTATTCTTGCCTGAAAAATTCCAAGGACAGAGGAGTCTGGCGGGCTACAGTCCATGGAGTCTCAAACAGTTGGACATGACTGAGAGACTGAGCAGGAGCAATAGCAGGAAGAAGATCTTAAGATTCTACTAGCACATAAAATATACATAAACACTTTGCAAGTTACTGCGGATGGTTCAAAAGCAGTGTAAGATAGTACCCTGACCTTTACAAGATTTCAAATCTTAGTAGGAGGCTCTCATTGGGGTATAATAAAATTGCACATAATCAACCAGTGGAAACCTTGAGCCTTTGTGCATACTGAGGTTTGGAGGTTTGGGCTGTGTGCATTGCATCACATGGAAAACAAATGTATGCAAAAGCAGTCTTTCTTGAAGAACATCAGCCTGAAATTTTGTATTTTTGAGAGCTACTCCTATTAATTATATAACTTCCATTTTTCATGGCTTTAAAAATAGATATATCAATTTAAGATAAAATGTACTAACTTTTAGTGTTGTCATGGGGAGAGCATGCACCATTAAAATTGATGTGTGGAGATAATATACACCACATGGTTTCTTACTGTCTATATGTCTGGCTTTAATCACAAAGTCTTCATGAAATGTTGCAATCCTGGGGTGAGTTAACTGTGAGATTCTTCTGGGGGTACAGACTGGGCTGTGGATTATAGGTGAAACTGCCTTATGAGGCTACTGAGGTTAATTACATCTGAAAGTTTCCAGGACAATTTACATCAGTTGACACTCCGTGCTCACTAAATAAACAATCTGGAGGGATCCTTTATTAGCAGAGCAAGAAGGCAGCTAGCTGTCTGTGTTCAATAATGTCCTTTTGTTTTTTAGAGCTTCTGACTCAAATAGCCTTCCTGTTTGCTTAATGTGTGCTTTATTGAGCCAAATAATGAAGAGCCAAGGGGATCAAAATCTTGAATAGAAAGTCTCCATCTCAAGGAACAGTTCTTAATTTAAGATTATGTGCCCCAGGACACTGCACACAGGGAAAGCATCCCAGTGATTACCAAAACTTGAAAGTTTATAGTATAGTGCTTAGAGCCTTTCTAAATCGCAGAAGTTTTATAAAGAAATTAGCCAACAAGCATAGGTTAAAGATTGTCTCCCTTGAGTATGTTCTGCCTTATCTATTGGAACGTCTGCCATATAAAAGCCTCCTAATTCTCTGTGAGTCACAATCCGCTTATCTGTAACACTCTTTGAGGTCTTAAACAAAGGAAGGGTAAGAAAAAAAAAAACCCATCAGTGAGGGCCCAGTAGTCTAAGCTGACCTGGAAATACCTTTGTCTTCCACCAAGCCTCCTATTTTTGAAGTCATTCAGCCTCTGGCATACACCAGTTCCATTTTTCCTCACATGGTCTCCATTTCATTATCTTATAATTTGGTGGGTATGATAAGTTCTGAAGTCAATGGAGGGAAATATATAATTACTACAGGTCTTCCTAGGAACTTCCATGGCAGAAAAAATTTGGGAGGCTTTAGGGTCCTGATAACTTTATAAGGAAAAGGGTGCTGCACTTAGCTATAAAGAGAAACCTATATCCACAAGATGCTGAGAAAGCAGGAAAATTTTGCCCTCAGTTGACATCTTTGTCATTGAGCTACTTAAGAACCTTATAAGAGAGGTGAAATACCATATGATTAAGAGCAAGGACACTGGCTTTGATGATGAGCTTGACTCCTGGATTCACCTTAATGAGATATGTGACCTTGGGCATATCACTGAACCTCAGTGCAGTGCAGTGCAGTGCTCTGTTGCTCTGTCCTGTCTGACTCTTTGTGATGCCATGGACTGTAGCCTGCCAGCTCCTCTGTCCATGGGATTACCAGATAGGAATACTCAAATAGGTTGCCATTTCCTACTCCAGGAAATCTTCCCAACCCAGGAATCAAACCCACATCTCTTGCATTTCCTGCATTAGCAGGTGGATTCTTTACCACTGCGCTGTTATTGAACCTCAGGTGCCTGTTAACTCAGTAAAGTAGGATACTAAGTGGGCTGTTAGATGGTTAAATGACTTGATTATGCTTAATAAAACTATGTTATATAGTTTTAAGCATAATTGCAACTGGAAATTTTCAATTTCACCTACTTCTTTGCTATCACGTTCCCTGTTTCAGTTCACATATATATCAATACTTTATGTCTGTAAACTAGTGAGAAAAGAAACAGACACAGATGACAAGATATTACAGTTTCTGCCCTATCCCAGTACTTGCGAGCTGTGTGAAGATGCAATTACTTGATCTTTGGGGATTCAGGTTTCCTCAGCTGTAAAATGAGGAGGTTGAAATAGATTATGTCTATGGCCCCTTTCAGGTCTAATGTCCAGTTACTCCAACTTGAGAGATTTGTTGTTGTCCAGCCAAAATAACTCATTTCCAAGTTACATTAGAATGTTTGTTTTTTTTCCATAAAATCTTAGGAAATTACAGGTAAGTGTTAGTGATCTAAATGGCACCCCTCACCTACCCACACATAATGTTTTATTTTGCTTTGTAACAATCTTTTTTTTTCAAGTTTTTGGCAGTTGAAGCAGGAAGAAGTGAAACATTAGATTTGTGAAAGCAAAGTATATTGCAGGGAAAGGGTTATAAGGTCACCCGGTTAGTCTGAAGTGTGTAATTCTTTTCTCTCTCACCTCATTCTTGCTTCTTCAGAGTAGCAGTTGAGTAATATTGCATGAGTTTGATAAGGCTCACTTGCCCTTCCTAACAACTAAAACCATCCTGGACACCTTTTCATGGACACTCCCTCCATTAAAGTATCAGAGAACTTTAGAACTGCTTTTAAAAATAGCAGATAAATTAATGATTTTCTTGAGAAACTCTTTTCACTAGAAAAGTCTGACTGAGAAACAGTTGATAATGCCATATAAGATCTCCTTAGTGAATAAAGACATGGAACGTTTCTATCTCCAGAAACATGCGCAGAAAATATCTCTGAGACATTGATATTAGAAAAGGAACAGACACAAACTCCACTGAACTTGGCTGCTAGTAAAGAGCTCATTTTGTTTACATTATTACTCTCCAAGGAAGACAAGTTGAGATTGTCATTATCCAAATGTTGTCCAGTGTTTTCCAACTCAGTTCTTGAGCTAAAGTAAGAGATTGCCAAAAATCATGTTTACAACATTGAATGTATTGTGTAATAAAGTGTTAGGTAGATCAGCTAATAAAATTACTTTAGACTTAAATCTAAGTTGAATTTAGGTCTAATTCTCTCCCCGAAAGGGGCCAAAGAGAGTTGATTTTTCGATAAGCTGAAACATACCCAACTTTTCTTGATAATAGAGGGTGAGATCTCTTATCTGGATGTTGCCCATGAGAAAAACTCCTTTTCAATGGGAGTAGTTGGCCAAGCTCAACTGAATTGCTGATGGTCATCTATCTAATTGATTTTGATTCTCAAATTTGTTAAAATGAAGTTGGCAAAGAATATTCTTTATTGTTCCTGTTGGCTGACCTCTGGACTCTGAGCCACAATGGAGTTGGTGAAAGTTTAGGAATGGAGATGAAATTAAATCTTTGGATTCCAATCATTGATTTCCTGGGGGAGATTGTAGTGGTTTTACCTCCAACCCTTTTGTGACACTGAGAGTTGTATGATTAGCATTCCCTTGTTAAAGCATTAGTGCTGCAAGCCTCTTGGGAAAAGCGGTGATGTACATTGAATATTTGGCTCAAAGTACCACATAAGATAATTTATCTCAATTTATCCTACTATAAAATTCAGATTAGGAGAATGGAATCATGATGTTTTAAGTATAAACACACTCTAATCTCAAAATAGGCATGTTGATTCATATATGAGATTTCTCTTATGCTATGTTGTACTTACTGTTTCCATGTTCGTGTTGTTAACAAATTACAGAAAAATATGGGCCATTGGGCTCTCCTTGCTTTTCTGCTACCTTTGTGCACTAATACCTGATAAGTCATTCTTCGTTTTTGAATCCAGGAATCTGAGATGCTTGTTAATTCTCTACTTTCTTGGTAAATGGTACCATTTTAATGTATCACTAGATTGTAACTATATACCAGAATATCCCACGTTTTTGAGTCCTGAGCAAATTTTCTATTCTACTTGGTTCTGTTTGTATCAGATCCTTGTAAGCTGTTTTCTCTTTCTGTTCAATCTTTTATTATGTCTACAACAAAGACATTTTTATCCCATGTAGAAAAGGAATATACTTTGATTTTCCTATAAATATATCCCTTTTAGATCATTTGTGATGTTAGATTGGGGCCACATTTGGTAGTATGAGGCTTTGCACATCCTGAGGAGTCTAAGAGGCAATAGCTATGCTTCTTGAATCAATTGTCTCCTACCTGCCATGGTTCTAACTCTAAATACAAGTGAAGTAAATGTTCTTATAAGTCCTGTCTTCCTGTTCATGTCATTGAGACAATAGTTCTGCACTATATGGACACATAATTTGGAGACTGGGTACATGCAAAGAGGATGAAGTCATTGCTTTTTAAGCTTTGAGTTTACATCAACACTGCCTAGCCAGATAGAAAGCCTAATGAATGGAAAAGGGAACTAGTCTTACAACAGTAGTGAATCATGAAAGCCAATAAAACCAAGATCTGACCAAAGCTGCATCTGGGAGTGAGGTTTTAAGGAGCAGTCAGGAATGTGCACTAATTATCGGATTGTTAATGTCTTACATGTGTTTTGGAGAGGAGATAGTGTGACTCAGGGCAGGCAGTAGCCGAACCAGTAGCCCTGGGTTTTATCCATCACAGATTTAGTATTACAATGCCAGCTGCATTGCAACTTTTCTAATACAACAAATTCCTATACAGAATCTGGTGCTACAACCAAACATACTACCACTATTAGAGATTTTAATATGATATGAAGACCAGAGTCTGTTTGGACACCTTCTGAACTGGATGAAGAGTTTAGATGCGTCCATTAGGTGACGTTTACAGCTCTGCAATGACAATGAACAAAATTTGAGAGCTCCTAAGGTCTTCAGATACAATTAAGACTTAAGAACAAATTAATTGTAACTTCCTTTAGTATGAGGTAGTTGGAGTCAGGGAAGATATTTTAAGCATAATAGAGTAGAGATTATATTTAATTTATATTTAATAAGCACTTCTAATTAAGAATGTACCTTCCTCAGCCATTCTGAGAAATGCCATTCATTACAATATTTAGGTAATATGTGTGCTAAACAAAAATATACACCACCTGAGAATATAGACATTTAACACGTCACCTACTAAGAGTTTTACTTGAAAAGATTTAAATGTTACTGGAGATGCAGTTTAAGAATCTTGTATGTTTTTTGTTAAGCAGTCTGTTTTTCTTTTCTTTTTTTTTTTTTTATTCTTCTAAGAAAAAGGAAACTCTAACATTAAATAAGAAAGGAAATTCAACATACTCTAATCCATCTAAACTAAGAAAAGAATCCCAGAGAGCTATAGCTTGTTATTCACCATTTTATCCTGTTCTTTATTTTATTACTTGATCTTATTGCTCCAGTATGAGAGACAAAGATAGAGGGGGAAATTCTCAAATTATTTATGGAATAAGTGCATTTGTTACAATTTCATTTTATTTCATAAATGGAAACATATGAGCTAGCTGGGCAAACTAGAAGTACCCCTTTCAAATTCACCTGCATTCTAACAAGGAAAATAAGAGCCTTTTTCTTCATGATAAATTACTGTTTTCTCCCCCAGTGATGGGTTAGTAGACAGTTCACTTAATCCTAAAGCTGATATAGGAAGAGATTGTAGAGCTTCCACAAAGTCCCCACTCCCCAACTTCTTCTGCTAGAGAAAAAATTTCCAGATACATCCAATTTTATGAACAGAATCTTCCAATTTAGAAGGCATCTGAGAAGCTCTCATTATGATATTTGGAAAGTACCCTCAGGATTTTTTTTTTTTACCTAATTACCAAAGGATTTGAGGTAATTTAAAATAAAATACAAATGCAAAACAAAACCACTAAAATAAGGAAATAAAATATATAGGAATTATATAATAAGGGCTTAGTTGCTATTGTTTTATTAGAAACTATCCTTGGGCTTGCTATTGAATGTAATGTTTCACTCTAAGCCTATTAAAATATAAAGAAAAAAGAAAAAAAACAGTATAAAGCATATAGCTCTCAATGAAAAAACAAAGTGAAACAAGCAGAACAAAAACTAACCACCACCACCGAACATCAATAACAGAGAGGTCATCTGGACAGTAAGTATACATCTTGGTTTTGGATTCTTTTGTGAATACTGAAGAGAGAGGATAGATTACAGGTATGGAAACTGTTGATACGTGATAAGAGAGCATTGACTAGACCTAGATACTTTAGCTGAATAATCTAATTTATAATCATCACAAGATCTCTATGAGGTGAGTTAGTACTGCTGCTGCTGCTAAGTCACTTCAGTCATGTCCGATTCTGTGTGACCCATAGACGGCAGCCCACCGGGCTCCCTTGTCTCTGGGATTCTCCAGGCAAAAACACTGGAGTGGGTTGCCATTTCCTTCAATGAAATCACTAAGGTTATGTGGTTTCATCCTACCTACACATGGCACTATGTCATATTAGAAATTTTTTTCTTAAATCCAAAACATTTTTTTCTAAGAAAGTCTCTATTATCCAGTTTTGTGAAAAGCCTAAATAAGAAGTCTGAAAGTTTTATTTTTAATAGTAAGAAAATAACTTGCATTTCTTGAGCACATACTATATATGTTAACTCAATTAAACCTTAGAAAAATCTTTACATTAAATACTATCAATATCCCTAAAAGGAGTCACAGAGAGATCACCTGGCCTGGGTTCCCATAATTGCAGAACCTAAAAATTTCCTGGGCTATGTCCAAATTGTATACTCCTGTTGATCTGGATTATTGCAGTAGCGGGTCTTTGGGACTTCAGACTACTGATTTCAAAAATCAGTTATCTCACTTGAAGTTCAGTTAGGAGCTCAGTAAGAGGCTGGTAGAGTTCCTGAAATGCACAGTTGATATTTTGTTTCCAAAACTGAAAAACCTAGCTTGTACCTCAGCCCAGGAAAGAGTTATGCCACCTTCGTGTGGGTGTTGAATGGAGGTATGGAGTGTCAGTCATGAGTTTCCTCTGTGACAACTTTTACATTGTAAACAAGTAGTTCTTTTATTGAACCTGTGAGTTCTGACAATAGAATCCAGCACACCCAGAACTTCTGCATCAGAAACTTCAGAAAATCTACTTAAAGCCAAAGCCGTCATCCTGCTAAATGGGTCACTAGCATGGTGTCCTCTTTGTTATCAAGCCCAGTGTTGTAACCACTGTGGAATAACACCTATGTAACACACGTCAGTGCATCACAGTGCACTCTTCTTACGTGGACCATAAAAATTTTGGCCCTGCTTAGACTGAGAATTGATTCTACAAACACTCACTAGCTTCTAAATTTTTACTACGGAATTAGTACTAAAGCATGGTTTGGAAAATTCACATTTAAAGTAAAAAGAAAAGATTAAATCATACACCCTAGAGTTAAAAAAAAAAAGGCAAATCAATAAATATTTAGCTCTAGATTATGTATCTACATGAATGATGTGTGCTGAAGGAAGGAATATACCCGTTGTGCATCTTTTGGTACATGTTATTAGGTTAAATCTTCTTGGCAAACAGATGGGGAAACAATGGAAACAGTGACAGACTTTATTTGCTTGGGCTCCAAAATCACTGCAGATGGTGACTGCAATCATGAAACTAAAAGATGCTTGCTCTTTGGAAAAAAAGCTATGACCAACCTAGACAGCATATTAAAAACCAGAGACATTACTTTGCTGACAAAGGTCTGTCTAGTCAAAGCTATGGTTTTTCCAGTAGTCACGCATGGATGTGAGAGTTGAGCCATAAAGAAAGCTGAGCACTGAAGAATTGATGCTTTTGAGCTGTGGTGTTATAGAAGACTCTTGAGAGTCCCTCGGACTGCAAGAAAATCAAACCAGTCAATCCTAAAGGAAATCTGTCCTGAATATTCATTGGAAGGACTGATGCTAAAGTTGAAGCTTCAATATTTTGGCCACCTGATGTGAAGAAAAGATCCTAATGATGGGAAAGATTGAAGACAGGAGGAGAAGGATATGACAGAGGATGAGATGGTTGGAAGGCATCACTGACTCAAGGACTTGAGTTTGAAAAAGCTCTGGGAGTTGGTGATGGACAGGGAAGCCTGGTGTGCTGCAGTTCATGGGATCACAAAGAGTTGGACATGACTGAGTGACTGAACTGAACTGATTTGGTTGAATAATAGATTACTGACTTTATCTCCCGAAATCTTATGCACAAAAATGGAAATTTACATTATTCAGTCTGAGTGTTAGTTGCTAAGCCATGTCTGACTCTTGGCAACCTCGTGGACTGTAGCCCACCAGTCTCTTCTCTCCATGGAATTCTCCAGGCAAGAATACTGGAGTGGGTAGCTGTTCCCTTCTCCAGGGGATCTTCCCAGCCCAGGGATTGAACCTGGCTTTCCTGCATTGCAGGCAAAGTCTTTACTGTCTGAGCCACCAGGGAAGCCTTCATTTAGCCTCAGTTCAGTTCAGTTCAGTCGCTCAGTCGTGTCCAACTCTTTGCGACCCCATGAATCGCAGCACACCAGGCCTCCCTGTCCATCACCAACTCCTGGAGTTCACTCAGAATCACATCCATCGAGTCAGTGATGCCATCCAGCCATCTCATCCTCTGTCGTCCCCTTCTCCTCCTGCCCCTGATCCCGCCCAGCATCAGAGTCTTTTCCAATGGGTCAACTCTTTGCATGAGGTGCCCAAAGTACTGGAGTTTCAGCTTTAGCATCATTCCTTTCAAAGAAATCCCAGGGCTGATCGCCTTCAGAATGGACTGTTTGGATCTCCTTGCAGTCCAAGGAACTCTCAAGAGTCTTCTCCAACACCACAGCTCAAAAGCATCAATTCTTCAGCACTCAGCTTTCTTCACAGTCCAACTCTCACATCCATACATGACCACTGGAAAAACCGTAGCCTGGACTTGACGGACCTTTGTTGGCAAAGTAATGTCTCTGCTTTTCAATGTGCTATATATGTTTGTCATAGCTTTCCTTCCAAGGAGCAAGCGTCTTTTAATTTCATGGCTGCACTAACCATCTGCAGTGATTTTGGAGCCCCAAAAAAGTAAAGTCTGACAATGTTTCCACTGTTGTACCTCCAAAATACCAAACTATTAGTAATAGCAAAATATAAATAGAAATGGCATAGAAATTTAGCCATTGGTAACCTGGAAGGCTTCCTTCTTAGAGAAGACAAGATTCCAGGTTAACCTAGCCTAGACTTTACATATTTGTGTTCAGAGGGGAAGCACTCATTTCAGCATGTAACTCTGTTTAATTAAGTGCATACAGTATTTGTGATTCTCTAATTCAAGTTTTAATTATAGTTCTCAATTCTTCAAATATTTTTGTTTTTAAATACTTCAGAAACCATCTAGCTTTAAAAACAAGTTTAGATCATATCAATTGAAATAAATCAGAGACTATATCTCATTGGACATAGTCTCTAAGCATTCAAATATAAGAACAAACTTACTCATCTGTTATCCATCTCTGTATCACACTCTAATCTATTATTGGATGATAAACTAAGCCACTCTTTTATGTAAGAATATTGTTAGAAATTGTCACATCTTTAAAGCATGCCTTGTTCAGCTATCTTTTTGCCTTTTCATACTGTTTATGGGGTTAAAAGATAGGACACTGAATGATAAATTCCCCAGGCCAGTAGGTGCCCAGTATACTACTGGAGAAATAGTGTAGAAATATGCTACTGGAGAAATAACTCCAGAAAAAAATAAAGAATGAAGAGATGGAGCCAAAGGAAAAACAACACCCAGTTGTGGATGTGACTGGTGATAGAAGCAAAGTCCGATGCCATAAAGAGAAATATTGCATAGAAACCTGGAATGGTAGGTCCATGAATCAAGACAAATTGGAAGTGGTCAAACAGGAGATTGCAAGAATGAATGTCAACATTTTAGGAATCAGTGAACTAAAATGGACTGGAATAAGTGAATTTAACTCAGATGACCATTATATCTACTACTGTAGGCAAGGAACCCTTAGAAGAAATGGAGTAGCCATCACAACAAAAGATTCTGAAAGCAGTACTTGGATGCAATCTCAAAAACGACAGAATGATCTTCGTTCATTTCTAAGGCAAACCATTCAGTATCCCAGTAATCCAAGTCTATTCCCGATCAGTAATGCTGAAGAAGCTGAAGTTGAATGGTTCTATGAAGACCTACAAAACCTAGAACTAGCACCCAAAAAAGATGTCCTTTTCATTATAGGGGACTGGAATGCAAAAGTAGGAAGTCAAGAAACACCTTGAGTAAAAGGCAAATTTGGCCTAGGAGTACAGAATGAAGCAGGGCAAAGGCTAACAGTTTTGCCAAGAGAATGCACTGGTCATAGCAAACACCCTCTTCCAACAACACAAGAGAAGACTCTACACATGGACGTCACCAGATGGTCAACACTGATATCAGATTGATTATATTCTTTGCAGTCAAAGATGGAAAAGCGCTATACAGTCAGCAAAACAAGACCAGGAGCTGACTGTGGCTCAGATCATGAACTCCTTATTGCCAAATTCAGACTGAAATGGAAGAAAGTAGGGAAAACTACAGTTATGAACTAAATCAAATCCTTTATGATTATATAGTGAAAGTGAGAAGTAGATTCATGAGATTAGATCTGATAGACAGAGTGTCTGATGAATTATGGATGGAGGTTTGTGACATTGTATGGGAGTAAGGGATCATTGTATAGGTGTCAGACATTGTACAGTCCCCAATAAAAAAGAAATACAAAAAAAGCAAAATGGCTGTCTGAGGAGGCCTTACAAATAGCTGTGAAATAAAGAGAAGCAAAAACCAAAGGAGAAAAGGAAAGATATACTCATTTGAATGCAGAGTTCCAAAGAATAGCAAGGAGAGATAAGAAAGCCTTCCTCAGTGATCAGTGCAAAGAAATAGGGGGAGAAAAAGGAATGGGAAAGATTAGAGATCACTTCAAGAAAATTAGAGATACCAAAGAAACATTTCATGCAAAGGTGGGCTCAATAAAGGACAGAAATATTAGGGACCTAACAGAAGCAGAAAATATTAAGAAGAGGTGGCAAGAATACATATAAGAACTATACAAAAAAGATCTTCACAACCCAGATCATCATGATGATATGATCACTCACCTAGAGCCAGACATCCTGGACGGTGAAGTCAAGTGGGCCTTAGGAAGCATCACTATGAACAAAGCTAGTAGAGGTGATGGAATTCCAGCTGAGCTATTTCAAATCCTGAAAGATGATGCTATGAAAGTGCTGTACTCAATATGTCAGCAAATTTGGAAAACTCAGCAGTGGCCACAGGACTGGAAAAGGTCAGTTTTCATTCCAATCCCAAACAAAGCCAATGCCAAAGAATGCTCAAACTACTGAACAATTGCATTCATCTCACACGCTAGTAAAATGATGCTTAAAATTCTCCAAGCCAGGCTTCAGCAATACATGAACCATGAACTTCCAGATTTTCAAGCTGGTTTTAGAAAAGGCAGAGGAACCAGAGATCAAATTGTCAATATCCGCTGGATCATCGAAAAAGCAACAGAGTTCCAGGAAAACATCTATTTCTGCTTTATTGACTCTGCCAAAGTCTTTGACCGTGTGGATCACAATCAACTGTGGAAAATTCTGAAAGAGTTAGGAATACCAGACCACCTAACCTGCCTCTTGAGAAACCTGTATGCAGGTCAGGAAGCAACAGTTAGAACTGGACATGGAACAACAGACTTGTTCCAAATAGGAAAAGGAGTACATCAAGGCTGAATATTGTCACCCTGCTTATTTAACTTATATGCAGAGTACATCATGAGAAACGCTGGGCTGGATGAAACACAAGCTGGAATCAAGATTGCCGGGAGAAATATCAATAAAGATATGCAGATGACACCACCCTTATAGTAGAAAGTGAAGAAGAACTAAAGAGCTTCTTGATGAAAGTGAAAGAGGAGAGTGAAAAAGTTGGCTTAAAGATCAACATTCCGAAAACTAAGATCGTGGCATCCAGTCCCATCATTTCATGGCAAATAGATGGAGAAACAGTGGAAATAGTGGCTGACTTTATTTTTCTGGGCTCCAAAATCACTGCAGATGGTGATTGCAGCCATGAAACTAAAAGATGCTTACTCCCTGGAAGGATAGTTATGACCAACCTAGACAGGATATTCAAAAGCAGAGACATTACTTTGCCAACAAAGGTCCGTCGAGTCAAGGCTATGTTTTTTCCAGTGGTCATGTATGAATGTGAGAGTCGGACTATAAAGATAGCTGAGCACTGAAGAATTTATGCTTTTGAACTGTGGTTTTGAAGAAGAGAGTCCCTTGGACTTCAAGGAGTCCACCCAGTTCATCCTAAAGGAGATCAGTCCTGGGTGTTCATTGGAAGGACTGATGTTGAAGCTGAAACTCGGATATGTTGGCCACCTGATGTGAAGAGCTGACTCATTTGAAAAGACCCTGAGGCTGGGAAAGATTGAGGGCAGGAGGAGAAGGGGATGACAGAGGATGAGATGGTTGAATGGCATCACCGACTCAATGGACATGGGTTTGGGTGAAGTCCAGGAGTTGTTGATGGACAGGGAGGCCTGGCGTGCTGTGGTTCATGGGGTCACAAAGAGTCAGACACGACTGAGTGACTGAACTGAACTGAATGATAGGTTATTATCTTAAGATAAAGAGAAAAAGATATTTAAAATCAAAGAAAATTCAAGTTTCAGCATGGGCTAAATTGAAGTAGCTTATATTTTTTTATTAATGTAACAACAGGAATAAGCAATTTGACCTGAGAAGATTAATTTCAACAAATGGATATGTACTTAAATACTTTTAAATTCTTGGAGTTATATAGTACATACAACAGTTTTCATTTAGTATTATTTTCTAAGCTACCTAAGGTGCAAATGTAAACAAGTTTTCTTAGCATATAAGGTATTAAAAACATTCTTGGAAAAAAAAAAAGACAAAAAACTTCACTCCCATCTAAAGCATGAATCAAATTCAGAAATCACTATAGTTATTTAATAAGCTCTTACTGTATCTAAACAAATATATGACTTTTTTCATGTAATGAACCATGGAAAAATTAAAAATAATCTTCTTTCAAAAATCTCTATTAATGATTTTAAACTGAATGTATTTCTTACATATAATTTAGGAGCATGTATATATTATGTATCCTCACTTTTGAATTACATATATGTATGTTATTCATATGTTTATATATACACATATATGATTTTCTTATTGCTAATGTTATTTCATGTACATTTTTAGAAATATTGAAGAAGGTATTAAAATAGTAATCACTTATAATTTCACCATCCAGAGGTGACTGCTGTTTGGTTTTGGTTAGCTTCTTTTCATTCCTTTCTCTGTATCTATGATTACATAATTCTATATTATGTGATATCCTTAATGGATATCATACTGTACATAGTATATTTATCCTGGTTATAACTTTGTCTTTTTATGGATACTTTTTCATATCATTACAAACATTCATGAATATTAATTTAAGACTCCTAGAAGATTCTGACTTATACCTATACCATAGCCACAAAAAAGTAATCTGTAAAGTGATTGTGGAAAAGATAAGATGGTGAAGTCACATTGCATGTGAACTTAATAGAAATCACTACTGGGCTGAGTAGCAAGACAGGAGAGAGGGTTTAAGAAATTAAAGAGGAGGGGAAACAAAAGGAAACAAAAGACTGGAGAGACAAGTGGTTAGTGAGCAGCCAGTCATAGTAGAACGTAGGAGACCGATAGAGAGTGTGATTAAAATATTCTGAAGAATAAATACATCTTTTATTTAATCTTCAAGTATTTAAACTAAGATCTGTATCCTCTCCCTAGCTGCAAATGCAAATGTATATTGCGAAGCCTGCAATATACACAAATGCCTTGAAAGAGTTTAGAGGAACATTATAGAAATGAAGTTCTGTTTCACAGTGCGAAACAGCTTACACAAGTGATGTGAGCATAAAGAAGAGAAGACTCATGGAAGGTGTGGTTTAACTTTTAGTGGGCACGTACGATTGAGAGTTGAGTGCAAACAAGAATTTAGAGCCATCGGTCATGAAGAATACAAGTCACCACCACCCAGCCTCCTCCCCAGGCAAGGCTGTCAGATAAAATAAAAGCTCCCAGTTAAATATGGATTTTAGACAGACAGTGAGTGATTTTTTTCAGTATAAATGTGCCTTAAATATTGCACAGGATGTGTATACACTAAAAAAATGTCATTCATTGTTTATCTGAAATTCAGATTTAATTGAGTATTCCATGTTTTTATTAACTAAATCCACAACCTACTGCTAATAACCTCCAGAGATAAAAGCAAGGATAACAGGTTCCACCTTATCTGGGACAGGAGTGATAGAAATTTGTGCTGAATTTTCTCTACAATTCAGAAGATAGGTCAAACACAAATATGCATAGTTAGTGTCAAAACTATTGTGAAGTACAGATCCCATGTTAAGTGCTTACTATGATCTGAATGTATGCCCTCAAAATTCATATATTGAAACCCTAAGCCCCTAAGGTGATGGCATTAGTGGGCAGGGCCTTTGGGAGGTGATTGGGTCATCAGGGTGGTACCCTCATAAATGTGATTAGTGCTCTTATAAAAGGATCATAAGAAATTCCCTAGCTTATGTTAGGACATGAGACGTTTGTAACCTGGAAAGAGGGCCCTCATCCAACCACACTAGCATCACCCTGATCTCAGATTTCCAGCTGCTAATACTGGGAGCAACAAATTTCTTGTTTATATGCCATCCAGGCTGTAATGTTTTGTTAGCAGCCTGACCAGAGTAAGACAGTGTCCTTTTTTCTGTCTTTAAATCTTCTTTCACTGTGGCAGGATTATTCCAATGGTACATTTTATTAGCATTAGTTTTGTTTAATACAGAATATTTCATCCTACTATCACCAGTGATTGCATGTAAGAAAATTACATTTTTAATAGCTAACTGCTGACCCACCTTTGGAATAGTTCACACATTTTCTTAAAGAAATGTTGCAAGACTATCCGTGCCTTACTAACCACTTCATCCAAGGTACAGCTACAAGGCAGGTAGAATTCTTGAGATCTTCTGTTAACTATCCTCATATTTGTAAAATATTTTCACTTTGACAGGTTCTATATGCATTTTATACCAAAATCTGACAGTCTTGAGAAAAAATGACATATTGCAGTGTGGTTATATGGAAGACTCCTATATTTACCTTCTACATTCAATAAAAATATAATACAGCCCTAACATACATAAAATCATGTTACTCAGACAGTAAAAATAATTGGTCTATAAAATATAAATGGAAGGAAAGAAATTACTTTTCTGTGGGAAAAACAAAATCCTAGAGTCAAAGCCACTGAGTCCCACCCATCTTGTACAATGGAATCCTACTATAAAGACATCAGCTGAATTTAATTAACAACCATCAGTGGAGCACTTACTAAGTGCTACAGCTAGAATTTTGCTCTGTGCTAAGGCTATAAAAGTAAACCACAGTCCCTAACAAAGTACCATATATTCATGTAGGCATAAAAGCATGAGTGAAGTCGCTCAGTCGTGTCCAACTCTTTGAGACCCCATGGACTGTAGCCTACCAGGATCCTCCATCCATGGGATTTTCCAGGCAAGAATACTGGAGTGCATTGCCATTTCCTTCTCCAGGGGATCTTCCCAACCCAGGGATTGAACCCAGGTCTCCTGCATTGTAGGCAGACGCTTTTACAGCCTGAGCCACCAATAAGGTATTAAGTATAGATACACACATGGACACACACACACACACACACACAAAAGAGCTGTTCTCAGCAAGAGAAGGAAGATTTGCCATGGGTAAATCAACATGTGCCGTGGGCAAATCATCACCCAAATCGAAACATTTCTTTGGGTTTTTGAAGGATACATAAGGATTTGCCAAACATGAAAAGGAATGGTTGTTTATAGCAGCCTAAGATGTGTGAAAACTGCTAGTTTCGGTATTTCTTGAGTGTTAGAGGAGAGGCAGGGAGAGCCATGTGTGTAGAAGTCACCATATCATTCAGGGATGCTCATGATAGTGACCCACACCAGAAAGTACTTCCAGGAGTGCATCACTTGATCACAGAAGTAGTTCAAAATGATCACTCAGTGACGTGAAGGAGAGATTCAAGTTGGGGCAGAAGTAGAATGAGGGTTCCAGGGAGGACACTATTACCAGTAGTCTGAACTAAAGATACTATACCACAGGCCTAACTTCAGCCAGAAACAGAGGGGATGGGTTCATCCATTCATTCATTTATGTTTTCTACAAATACTTATTGAGTACTTAACTATGTGCTAGGCCCTCTTCTGGGCTTTGAGTACAGAAAAGCAAACAGACTCAATTGTTCCTGTTCTGTGAAGCTTACACTGCATAGAAGAAAATTTTTTTTTCAAAAGTATATCAATAAATTTAAAAATAATACTATGATATGAAATTGTATTTTAAAAAATAGAGTGAAGTTCTGTGCTAGAACTGCACTATTCAATACAATAGCTGCTAGCCACAAGTAGCTATCTTAATTTAGATTAATTAATGAAAATTGTATTATTCAGTTTCTGAATATCACTAGCCTCATGTTAAGTGCTCACTTATATTAATATGTTGGACAATATAGATTATCAAACGTTTCTGTCACTGCAGAAAGTTCAGGATGGAGCTACCTTAAGGCAGTTTCTTTATATAAAAGTATTTATCTATGATTTGTACAGAAACATGAATGATGGGATCAAGTCAGCTATGTCAAAATCAGGGGAAATAAAGCTCAGGCAGAGGATGCAAGTACAACAGTCCTGAAGATTTAAATCAATATTTTCAAGAAAGAGCCAGTAGGACTGGAGGATGGTGTGTGGAGGAGAGAGTGGTGGGAGAAGTTTAAAAAGTAGACTGTGGTTCCCAAGGACCATATAGGAAGTCTGACAATTATTCTAACTTAGGAGGAAGCCCATGAAAGAATTAATATACATTATGACATCATGGGATTTATGGTTATTTTAATCACTTTATTTTGGGGACAAGAAATAGTTGGAGGGAATATGGAAGCATTATGTTGATGGAAAAAAATGTTAGTGCCTTGGATCGCACTAACAACAGAGCTGTGGAGAAGTAGTAGGATCCAGACACAATTTGGAAGAAGAACAAACAATTCTTTGTGCTTGACAGTAAATGGGGGTGGAAGGTGAAGAGATGAGAGAGAGTGATTGGTATTGCTTTGTACTGAGATGAAGAAATCTGTGGGGGCAAGGAACAGCTTTGGGTGGAAAACTTGTTTGTTTAATTTTGGAGATATTAAGATCACTATTAAAATTTAAGAGCAGCTGGCAAGTAGTTAGAGGTTTATGAGCTTAGGAAAGAAGTCAGCACTGGAGAAGTATGTTTGGGCATCATCATCACATGTATGGAACTTAAAGTCATGAAGCTGAGAGATCCCCAAGGAGATGGCATAGGATACCTGGCTGGGTCTGAGTCCAAAGTCAACCCAGTTATCTCCATATTCAGTAAAGCAAGGGGAGAAGCTACAAGAATGACTTAGAAAGAGTGCCAAAAAGATAGAAGAAAAATCCAGGAGTGAATTCTTGGAAGACAAGTGTGAAAGTGTGGAAGAACAGTTATTTCAAATGCAAATGAGGGGTGAGCCTAGAAGAAACCACTGGGATTTAGCAACATGGACTCTAGGGCTTCCCTGGTGGCTCAGAGGTGACCCGCATTTGATCCCTGGGTTGGGAAGATCCCCTGAAGAAGGAAATGGCAACCCACTCCAGTATTCTTGCCTGGAGAATCCCATGGAGGGAGGAGCCTGGTAGGATACAGTCCATGGGGTCACAAAGAGTCCAACACGACTGAGCGACTTCACTTTCACTTTCACTTTCAATCTGTTGGTACCTGATGAAAGCATGTCAAGTAGAAACCCAGTTTTACTGAGCTGAGAAAGAGAATGAAAAGTGGAAAAATGGATATATAGAGACATATTATGTTTTGCTGAGAAAGAAAAAAAATGGAAAGAAATTGGAGAAAAGCTTGAAGTCAAAGGACTATTTGAAGATTAGAAATTCCCAAACACACTATAGACAGTGATCCTGTACTGAGGCAGAAATTGATGATGGTAATGGTTATTCACTTTAGTTATCATGAATAGAAGTTCAGTGATATGGCAAAATTTTAATGTATTAATATTCTTTTAAACAGAAGGCTTCCCTGGTGGCTAAGCAGTAAAGAATCTGCCAGCAATGCAGGAGACGTGGGTTCCATCCCTGGGTCAGGAAGATCCCCTGGAGAAGGAAATGGCAACCCACTCCAGTATTCTTGCCTGGAGAATCCGTGGACAGAGAAGCTTGGCAGGCTACATACAGTCCATGGGGTTGCAAACAGTTGGGCGTGACTTAGTGACTAAACAACAGCAAACAAACAAACAAAAAAAGCTGGTTGAAATCTAACGTTCTCAGACAATATAATCTTAGTTCATTTTAACTTTGCTTATTTTCTCCAAAATATCTTCAAATCAAATTTTTTCATTTTATCATTATTTTTCAATAATCAAATAGTATATTGTAATTCACAACCTTTTATCATTTGCAGACTATGTTTAAGGGTAATATATTTTTAGACTCCCACATAAAATCTTATAACTACCTTATGATGGAAAGCTAGTAGGTATGCTTTAAAATAAATTTTTACCAGTGCAAAATACCCACAAGTATTTGAAAAGTAGTGTATATCCATTAGATATGAGGCTTTTTCAAGTTATAGACAATGTGTAATGTGATCATTGACCATAAAAACTGAAATCCTTCAGGCACACAGATTGGAGGGAAGTCAGGACTTCCCAGGTGGCTTAGTGGTAAAGAATCTGCCTGCCACACAGGAGATGTGGGTTCTATCCCTGGGTGAAGATCCCCTGGAGAAGGAAACAACTCACTCCAGTATTCTTGCTTGGAAAATCCCATGTTCAGAGGAACCTGGTGGGCTACAGTCCATGGGGTCGCAAAAGATTTGGACATGACTTAGCAACTAAACAGACAAAACCATATACAGTATGAAAAGAGGTCAATAAATGATTATATATACTGCTTTAGCCTGAATCAGGGAAATTGCTAGGAATATGTGAATGCTTTTATCCAAATTCAAAAAATTATTTTTCAAATGAAATCCTTTGAAAGTCCAAAAACTTCCTTTCCTTTACTGACCCCTAGAAACCACTGACCCAGCACATACCATAAAATCAGAACAATGCTGAAACTTACTGTTATTATTAGCAAATGTTTCAAAGAAAAGCTTAGAGGAAAACTTGTAATCTCTCAATCCTAAGTATTGAAAATACAAAATATTTGTCCCTAGAAGCAGAAGTCAGTCAGGGATGGGAGTCACTTTAAAAAAAAAGAAAAGAAAACCTGTAAAACTCTAATTTTGTTAAAAAGAAATGAACTTTTACCCAAATTATCACTCAACTTAAACCTGTCATTTTTACTGTATTTTATTAAGAAACAAAAACCATTCATGTAGTATTTTTAAATTTTTCCAATCATATATCCTGTAGTTTTATAGCAAATCTAGTGTGAAGTACAATTGTTTCAAATGCTGTTCTGTTAATGGTTTGTCTTAAATTGGACATGTTGTCTTTTCTGTCTGAATTTATCACCATGCAGGGGTGAAGTTTGGTTAAGGCTCAAAGCTGGACTATGACAATGGAATGTATTGACGTACTTAGGCTGAGAAAGCCACTTGCCTGAGCCTCAGAACTTTCCTGTGTTTTGATGCTCACCTCTCTCATTGTTTTCTTTGGCTGTCCCTTTGCTCTCTGTCCAGATTTCTGACCACCCAGCTTAGCTCGTCCTGTTTGTCCCTATGTCTGGATTTGTATCTTTCCACCTCTGGTTCCTTGATCATAGTCTTGCCTTGATTTATCTGCACATAGCAGCAATTATATTCTTAGAAAATAAAAAGTGATGTCATTAAGTTTGCAGACATCATTGAACTCCTCTAAGAAGAAACATTCCCTAACCTAAAATCCTTGAAATATCTCAAAGTATATCATTGATATTTGAAAAAAATGTAGATGAACTTTAACCTGTGTGAAGTGGTAAAGAATTTCATAATATTTCATTTCCTTTACCATAGGGGTCCCTTGCCTCCCTTCTTCTGCCTGTGTTTTGCAAGAATGTTTGACCTAAAGCTGGCAGTCAGTAAATACTCTGAATAATGGATTCTGTTTTCCCCATAAAACATTCCATAAGCTTCTGCAATCCAAAATCCTCTTTCTCTTGAACTGTTAGTGAAGTTTTTGCTTATGCAATTTACTTGGCATCCTATATATTACTTCCTGATAACTCAGCTGGTAAAGACTCTGCCTGCAATGTGGGAAACCTGGGTTGATCCCTGGGTTGGGAAGATCCCCTGGAGAAGGGAAAGGCTACCCACTCCAGTATTCTGGCCTGGAGAATTCCATGGGCTCTATAGTCCATGAGGTCACAAAAAGTTGGACATGACTGCATGACTTTCACTGTACATAACAGATGGACATCTATATCTAATATTTATGAACTTCTCACAAATTCTTTTGCCCTTTGCCAGAATGTGCCCAATACAGTGTTCAGTGAATTAGAGTGGTGAGTTAAAAGATCTATATGCTAGAATATGACTTCCATTTCTTTGTATCCTGTAGCAAATAATACCTATGTGTTACTTCACAGGTGGTCACTGATTTGTCTGTGATGCTTATGAATATAAATTTTAAGTCTAAAATAATATAACTTTATAGAGGAGACAATTAAAGAATAACAAAAGGTAGTATCAACTGAAGGTATAAGTTCACTAACTTTGAAATAGAATGCAATTCACAAATATAAAGGTATAATAGGATTATTAAGGAATACATCAATTCAGTCACACAATCATTCTGAGTCTTTGCTCCCCAGTGGACTTGCAGCACTTCAGGCTTCCCTGTCCATCACCAACTTCTGCAGCTTGCTGAAACTCATGTCCATCGAGTCAGTAATGCTATCCAACCATCTCATCCTTTGTTATCCCCTTCTCCTGCTGCCTTCAATCTTCCCCAGCATCAGGGTCTTTTCTAATGAGTCAGCACTTGCCATCAGGTGGCAAAAGTATTGGAGCTTCGGCTTCAGTATCAGTCCTTCCAACGGATATTCAAGACTGATTTCCTTTAGAATGGACTAGTTTGATCTTCCTATAGTCCAAGGGACTCTCAAGAGTCTTCTCCAACACCACAGTTCAAAAGCATCAATTCGTCAGCACTCAGCTTTCTTTCTTTTTTTTTTTAAATTTTATTTTATTTTTAAACTTTACATAATTGTATTAGTTTTGCCAAATATCAAAATGAATCCACCACAGGTATACATGTGTTCCCCATCCTGAACCCACCTCCCTCCTCCCTCCCCATACCATCCCTCTGGGTCGTCCCAGTGCTCTAGCCCCAAGCATCCAGTATCGTGCATTGAACCTGGACTGGCATCTCATTTCATACATGATATTTTACATGTTTCAATGCCATTCTCCCAAATCTTCCCACCCTCTCCCTCTCCCACAGAGTCCATAAGACTGTTCTACATCAGTGTCTCTTTTGCTGTCTCGTACACAAGGTTATTGTTACCATCTTTCTAAATTCCATATATATGCGTTAGTATACTGTATTGGTGTTTTTCCTTCTGGCTTACTTCACTCTGTATAATAGGCTCCAGTTTCATCCAGCTCATTAGAACTGATTCAAATGTATTATTTTTAATGGCTGAGTAATACTCCATTGTGTATATGTACCACTGCTTTCTTATCCATTCATCTGCTGATGGACATCTAGGTTGCTTCCATGTCCTGGCTATTATAAACAGTGCTGCGAAGAACATTGGGGTACACGTGTCTTTCCCTTCTGGTTTCCTCAGTGTGTATGCCCAGCAGTAGGATTGCTGGATCATAAGGCAGTTCTATTTCCAGTTTTTTAAGGAATCTCCACACTGTTCTCCATAGTGGCTGTACTCAGCTTTCTTCATGGTCCAACTCTCACATCCATACATGACTACTAGAAAAACCATTATTTTTGACTATGTGGACCTTTGTCAGAAAAGTAATGTCTCTGCTTTTGAATGTGCTGTCTAGGTTGGTCATAGTTTTTCTTCATAGAGCAAGCGTCTTTTAATTTCATGGCTGTAGTCACCATCTGCAGTGATTTTGGAACCCAAGAAAATAAAATCTGTCACTGTTTCCATTGGTTCCCCATCTGTTTGCCATGAAGTGATGGGACTGGATGCCACAATCTTCGTTTTTTGAATGTTGAGTTTTTTAAGCCAACTTTTTCACTATCCTCTTTTACTTTCATCAAGAGACTCTTTAGTTCCTCTTTGTTTTCTGCCATAAGGATGGTGTCATCTGCATATCTGAGGTTATTGATATTTCTCCCATCAGTCTTGATTCCAGCTTGTGCTTCATCCAGCCTGGCATTTCACATGATATACTCTGCATATAAGCTAAATAACGAGAGTGACAATATACAGCCTTGAAGTACTCCTTTCCCAATTTGGAACCAGTCCTTGTTCCATGTCTGGTTCTAACTGTTGCTTCTTGACCTGCCTACAGTTTTCTCAGGAGGCAGGTAAGGTGGTGTAATATTTCCATCTCTTTCAGAAGTTTCCACAGTGTGTTGTGATCCACACAGTCAAAGGCTTTAGCGTAGTCAGTGAAGCAGAAGCAAATGTTTATCTGGAATTCTCTTGCTTTTTCGATAATCTGATGGATGTTGACAATTTGATTTTTGGTTCCTCTGTCTTTTCTAAATCCAGCTTGAACATCTGGAAGTTCTTGGTTCAGGTACTGTTGAAGCCTAGCTTGGAGAATTTGGGGCATTACTTTGCTAGCATGTGAGATGAGTGCAACTGTGTGGTAGTTTGAACATTCTTTGGTATTGCCTTTCTTTGGGACTGGAATGAAAACTGACCTTTTCCAGTCCTGTAGCCACTGCTGAGTTTTCCAGATTTGCTGACATGTTGGGTGTAGCACTTTCACAGCACCATCTGGAATTCTATCACCTCCACTAGCTTTGTTCATAAAGAATCCACCTACAGTGTAGGAGACCTGTGTTCATTTCTTGGGTTGGGAAGATCCCCTGGAGAAGAGAACAGCTGCCCACTCCAGTATTCTGGTCTGGTCTATACAGTCCATGGGATCACAGAGAGTCAGACATGACTGAGCAACTTTCACTTTCAGGAAATACATACCTAGCTTTTAAAGTCTGTGTTAGACCATGCTGCCTTCCCAGATCTGCCTTTGTCATCAACAAATGGTAGTTTTGCAAAACCTACTGAATCAGTTTCCCTGGTGGCTCAGATGGTAAATAATCTGCCTGCAATTCAGGAGACCTGGATCCGATCCCTAGGTTGGGAAGATCCCCTGGAGAAGAGGACGTCTACCCACTCCAGTATTCCTGCCTGAAGAATCCCATGGACAGAGGAACCTGGTGGGCTACAGTCCATGGGGTTGCAAAGAGTGGGACACAACTGAGCGACTAACACTTTCACTTTCACCTTCACCGGATCAGTTAGAATATTGAAATAAGAATATCCATTATTTGTTGAACACTTTGAATACATTAAATAATTTATTCTCTTCTGTACGCCCTGTGAAGTAGGGTTGTTTCAGTTCAGTTCAGTTCAGTTCAGTCACTCAGTCGTGTCCCACTCTTTGCGACCCTGTGAATCGCAGCACGCCAGGCCTCCCTGTCCATCACCAACTCCCGGAGTTCACTCAGACTCATGTCCATCAAGTCAGTGATGCCATCCATCCATCTCATCCTCTGTCATCCTCTTCTCCTCCTGCTCCCAATCCGTCCCAGCATCAGAGTCTTTTCCAATGAGTCAGCTCTTTGCATGAGGTGGCCAAAGTACTGGTTTCAGCTGTAGCATCATTCCCTCCAAAGAACACCCAGGGCTGATCTCCTTCAGAATGGACTGGTTGGATCTCCCTGCAGTCCAGGGGTTGTTTAATATCACCCAAAATAATAAAAAGCAGAGATGTCTGTCTGATTTTAATTTCTGTGTTCAATCCCCTATCCCATGATTTCCCCCCAGTCACTACAGGGCATATGCACACTTGTTTCTGTTCTTCTTTTGGGGTCCTATAATGGCAGGACTGGAGAAGGCAATGGCACCCCACTCCAGTACTCTTGCCTGGAAAATCTCATGGATGGAGGAGCTTGGTGGGCTGTGGTCCATGGGGTCACGAAGAGTCAGACACAACTAAGCGACTTCACTTTCACTTTTCACTTTCATGCCTCGGAGAAGGAAATGGCAACCCACTCCAGTGTTCTTGCCTGGAGAATCCCAGGGATGGGGGAGCCTGGTGGGCTGCCATGTATGGGGTCGCACAGAGTCAGACACGACTGAAGTGACTTAGCAGCAGCAGCAATGGCGGGACAATCAGCTCCAATTGTCAGGGCCAACTATGGGACTTCAGCATCTGCAGATTTCAACATCCACAATGGTTCCTATAACTAGTCCTCCATAATACAGACTGTACTGAGCAATACTAACAGTTCCCTCATCGATTTAGGTCTTCTAATAATGGTAGGAAATCTCTTCCAAGATTATTCTCCTATAGTAGGGTTGGTCTGTAATGTGGACATCATAGAGCTCTCATTGTTTTGTCCAAAATCTTGAGTTTTAAAATAATTCACTTAGTTATAAACTCTGCTAAATGTTGTGTTATTAATTCATATACCTGCCTGGATATGTAAAATAATGAACTATGTTGTTGATCTTTCATTTATTTGGTAAATCAGATCCATAACTTAATGAAGTAGAATTGAGTGACATAGTTTTTTTTTTTTTTTAATTCTTGCTTCTTTTTAAGAATTCCTTAAAAGCTAAATCCAATCAATTTTAATCTATCCTAATATTACATATATTAAATTTCTAAGAACACATGTTCAATGAATCTGTATAATATAAATAGAAAAAAGTATTGATACCTTCCATTATAAAACATTACATAATAGTTATGATGTTAATAAGGGCTTCCCGGTAGCTCAGTGGTAAACAGTCCACCTGCCAATGCAGAAGAAACAGGTTTGATCCCTGGGTCAGGAAGATCCCTGGAGTAGGAAATGGCAACCCACTCCAGTATTCTTGCCTAGGAAATCCCATGGACCTAGGAGCCTGGCAGTCCATGGGGTTGCAAAAGAGTCAAACACAACTTAGCAACTAAACAACAAAAACAATCGTATTAATAAACATTTATTGCCATTAATTTCACCTAGAACTTAGGTACAAACTTTTGCTCGGGAACCTTAGAGATCATACAGAATCCAGAGACGCTGAAAAATAAGAGCAAAGGAAGAATTGTTTAGAATAAATTTTTCCATGTTAGATGGACAATATATTTCAGATCATCGTATAAACCCATTTGGATGATTCTCATATTAACTTCTAGAATTTATATACAGAAGTACATTTTCTTCTTCCTGGGCTGATTCTGCCTTTGACTTCTAAATCTTCTTTACCCTTTTCAGTAAGGAAGAATACTAAATTTGTTTAGTATTCTAGTTCCGTTTTCTTTTCTGTACTTTTGAATTTACTCAAGATGGTAGATCCTAAATCCTAGAAATTGGAGCCTAAATGAATTTCATGTTTATGATACTCTCCAGTCAGAAAGTAAATTCTATAGGCTAGCAGTCAATATGTTAGTATTGTTAGAATAATGAAAAGAAAAACTATCACATTGACAAAAGTTAATACCTATAGCCAGTGTGATAGAGACAGTGTCCTGGGGTTAACACTCCTTGTCTTAATGCCTGTATATGATATATTCTTAAACTTTCAAAATTTTATTGTTTCATAATATTTTGATATTAGGTGAATGAGGCATGTTTTTTTTTTAAAGAGTTAAAGGAGATTACCACCTAAAAGATGAGCACTGTATGAATAGAGAGTACACCTCAAAGATTAATAACTCTTACTCAAGTTTATAACCCTCAGGTAATCCTTGATGAAATTGGAAAAGAAAAAAATCTAAGGAATGTCTTTCCTGTTCTTTGGATCACTCTCATGTCACCTTCCAATTCTGTGTTCATGCATACTCTGCTTTTTCCTGCCACCTACTACTTTGGTCTCAAACTGCTACTGTCGTTTATAAGATATCCTTCTCATTTTTATTGCCACTCTTCCTTAATTGTATGAAGTGGTGAAAGTGAAAGTTGCTCAGTCGTGTCCAACTGTTTGTGACACCATAGACTATATAGTCCGTGGAATTCTCCAGGCCAGAATACTGGAGTGGGTAGCCTTTCCCTTCTCCAGGGGATCTTCCCAACCCAGGGGCTGAACCTAAGTCTCCTGGATTGCAGGTGAATTCTTCACCAGCTGAGCCACAAGGTATGTGTGTGAAGTGGAAAATTTTATGGTTACTTTGACAAGACCAGCAATTGGTGAACTGGGGCAAAGGCCTGACTACAGTCTAAAACTTCTTACTCCCAGTTTCCCATGAATTCTGATTTCTTGACCATTTTCTGTCCTATCAACCAAACAGTGGAGAAAGACATGCAAAGTTAAGGGCAATGAAAAAGTTTTACCTTATTTCAAAGAGTGTGTAAGAATGGAGACCTGAGTCTTCACAGGCAAAGATAGGTGTTGATAGGAGAGTGAAAAGAATAGGAGCAGCAGATGGCTTGAAGTGAAGTCTTTTGTTCAAAATAATAAGTATAGTATGTAAGAGGGGGAGAATGCGGTCAAAGTGAGAAAGTGGGATGCTGAAGAGCAAAGAGCAGAAAAAAAGGTGTTAAAGATAGGGGTCAATGATCAGAGAAGATCTTTCAGATAAGAGAGGCCACCTTTCAATGAATTTCAAAGTGTAAAAGGAAGATATAAGTGGAATTTCTCAGCATGGGCCTAATAAGTTACAGTTTCACATATAGAGTGTTGATAGTAGGTTATCACTGCATTTTAGATCATTTGCAAATACACAACATGGAAAATCCTCTTGCTAGAGCATAACACGAGCCATTCATATAAAAAAGAGATACTTTTCCCAATAGAATGCCTTATACTAAACTTTTATTTTGTGTTTTTTTTTTTCTATTTTCCCCAACGTCACATTTATTTAATATATTTTAAGGACAGAATGATTTGTACATTTAAGTTAAACACTACTCAAATTATGTGTGATATATTTGAAGGGTGGGCCAATCTACATTTACTTGTATTACTAAATTCTAAAATGATTTATCTATTCTGATCATCAGTTTGCAACATGTAGACTCTTAGATGTACAGGCTTCAAATAAAAATAATTAATTTTTTTAAATGTTCTATGTGCTTGTATTTTAATCTCAGTTTTGTGACTTTAGATACTTTGGAAATTTTCAAAAATACCCTAATAAATCATATTTATTGTTTTCTTTGGTCACTTTTTGAAAGAAAAATAGTAAACAGAAAGAGGCTTTTTAAAGTTAAATATACTTGGTCCTAAAAAACAGGAAATTAGATTCATTAATTTGGCTTTACATGAGCATCTATCCAAATTCTAATTGACGTTTTTAACATGCTTTATTATTAAGTAGCTGGTTAGATAATCTCAACCTAAATATAGCTTTCATTTCTACATTAATTCTCTATGTTATCTTCTTGCATTCCTCACTGAAGAACAATAAAATGTCTCTATTATTTGTCTTTGATACTTGAAACAGAACACATAAATTACAAGTGGCTAATGAAAATTAATAAAGTGCTCTAACTCAGCTGTTGGGGCATTTCTGATAAATAAAGTTATAGATAAACTTTACATTGTAATTCAGAGCTAGAGAGAGGTTTTGTTGCAATTTAGCTTCTTCATAACAAATGTTTCTTTGAACTTGTGCTGTAGTGAGGGAAAGCGAAGGGGAAGCTCTGCTGATCTTTTAAACATGTCAAAGCCTTAGGGAGCTAAGCATACTGGACCGAAGCTTTTGCCAGCCTGTACAGTATCTGTGCCTTGTCTTCCTATGAAGATCCGTATCTCCTCTAAAGGCAGACAGGAGCTCCCGTCACTGTAGGAACTCTACAAGGTCTACATGGAACTTCATGATTTCTGTTTCTTTTAGTATCCCTCTACTTTATTAAGTCATCTTTTCTGAAAATTGATTTTATGCTTGGGGAAAAAAGTTTTAAATACTGGTTGTAGAAAATACAGATTATAAAGAAAAATAAAAATCACCAATAAGGCCATCACTCTGAAGTAATCAGTTATTTTAGATTATCTTCCTCCTTTCTGATGTATAACTATATGTTATATGTCAAATTACCATTTTTATAGAACTGGGATCATACAGTACCATATTTAAAGAGTGTGTTATTAGCAATTCCTCAAATCAATAAGTAATGGTATCTCTAACATTTCTCTGACATTTGCTATGATTGCCAGTGGAAATAAAACACATCCTTTTAAATTAGAAGAATGACTTAATGAACACTTTTAGTTGGACATTTAGATTGTTTTCAGTTTGTCAGTGTTATATAATAATTTCAATGTATATTTAACATATAAATCTGATTTTGGCAACTGTAACGATTACTTCAGCATAGATTTCTAAAACTAAAATTATTTGATTAAAGGCAAAGGTTGAAGGTTATTCTAGTAAGCTGCTTGTTTTAAAAATGTTCCAGTTTACAGGCATGGCAACCACTCCAGTATTCTTGCCTGGAGAATCCCCATGGACAGAGGAGCCTGGCACGCTACAGTCCGTGGGGTCTCAGAGTTGGACACGACTGAACCACTGAGCACACACACACACACACACACACACAGGCCTATCAGCAATACTTTGTTCATCTTAGCCCATTTGATAAGCGAAGTATTTTATCTTGTTTTAATTTGGATTTATTTCACTAACTGGTGTTGTTGTTTAGTCTTTAAGTTGTGTCTGACTCTTTTGCGACCCCATAGACTGTAGCCAACCAGGCTCCTGTGTCCATGGGATTTTCCAGGCAAGAATACTGGACTGGGTTGCCATTTCCTTTTCCAGGGGATCTTTCCAACCCAGGGATTGAACTCACATTTCCTGCTTTGCAGGTGGCTTCTTTACCAGCAAACCTCCTGGGAAGCCCACTGCCTAAAACCTGTATTTTTCTTCAAGTTGTATTTTTATGTCTTTTGCTCAGTTTTCTGTTGTTTTAGTTTATTATTTTTTCACCAATTTTTGTGAGTGCTTAAAAGACTTAGGTTAGTTCCCTTGTCAAATCTGTGGTAGAAAATGTTCTATTTTAAAAAATCTTTTATTTTTATTATGTATTTTGATGTAGAGTATCATTAATTTTTAATATTCAAATTCAGAATTTTCAATTTGAGAGTTTGTCCGTGTGTTTTATGTTTCTCATAACCTGAGATTAGACTATTTTCCTGTAATTTTACTTCTGATTATATTATGATATTGTTTTTCATAGGTAATATTTCATTAACTTGGAGTTTATTATTGATTTAAGATAAAGAGATCCAATTACTCTGCTTTTTGCCCAAATCAGTAATTACCAAATTGGCAATTATCTAATTATCCATTAGAAATGTAATGAGTCCATTTCTAATTTATATACTATCTTAATTGCAAACTATATTTGATATACTGTTATTTTTCTTTATACTGTGTCCTTTCAAATTATTTACGAAGAAATATAAAGGATTAAAAAAATGTCAAAAAGAATAAGTAAAATGAAGCAAAGAAAAAAAATGAAATCATAGATAGAGTCAAGAATCAGTTCAGTTCAGTGCTCAGTCGTGTCCAACTCTTTGAGACCCCATGGACTGCAGCATACCAGGCCTCCCTGTCCATCACCAACTCCCAGAGTTTACTCAAACTCATCTCCATTGAGTTGGTGATACCATCCAACCATCTCATCCTCTGTGGTCCCTTCTCCTCCCATCTTCAATCTTTCCCAGCAGCAGGGTCTTTTCAAATGAGTCATCTCTTCGCATCAGGTGGCTAACTTAATGAAGTTTCAGCTTCAACATCAGTCCTTCCAATGAACACTCAGGACTGATCTCCTTTAGGATTCAAGAATGAGTTAACACAAATTTTCTGCCTTCAGATGTTTTACCTATGCAAAGAGTAGACCATAAATAGTGCCCCTTAGATTTTCAAGTTAGTGAGACAAGCTTAGTGTATTACAGAATTCAGAATTCACAGATATTAAAAAAACTAATTACCTTAAACATCACAAATTTTAAAAAAATAACAAATTATCTGCCCAATGAAACAAATAAGAAGAATATTGTGTACTATGCTGAAATACATTTTTACTATATCTTTATAACAAACAGAACAATACTCAAAAAGAAATTTGGTGTATTAACTTGCTATTTTCAAGCTAATGGCTTTTGTTTAATTCAAGTATAGTTTTTAAAATGTTTCTAAGAATGTATTCCATATCCCTCATAATCATTGATACTCTTATACAAGCTTTTGACAGATATTGAGTTGCCATAATTCAAGAGTATTCAGCCTCGGAGTTGGGGGGTGGGCATTAGTGAATCCAGCTAGTTGAGGGAAGAACTAGAATTAACAATTTGAAGAGTTAAGAAAACTGACATCTTCTTGGGGAAATAGAAGAGTGTTAAAGGGTCTTGCCAAGTTTCTGAATGGAAGTCCATGTCTCCTCTTCTCAGAGGAAATTTTAATACATACAGTAGTTAGTGTCTGAGCCATTTATTCCATCCATCAATTTCATTTACTACTTACATTTTGAAAATTATTATATCTATAAAATATATTTTATTTGAAAATAAAATTTTCTCCTCAAAATTTTATAAAGGTAAAATTTTACTATTTTTAATTATTTATTTTTCCTAATGAAGTATAAGACCACTTTGCTAAATTAAAACATTGAAATTGTGGTTAAATTGTATAAAATTTAAAAACATAATAAATGAAAAACTGAAATGTTTACAATATTTCTATCTTTAATACTCATCTTTCTTTTATACCTCTCAAAATTTTGTTTTTTCTTATAGCTTCTGTATATGTCTCTTATGATTATTTCTTGTTTTTTATTTCTTATGATTTTACAAAGGGATTATTTTCATTTTCTTTTTGAATAGTGGCTGGAATATTTAAAAACTATTAATTTTAAATATTTTATAATGATCTAAATTAAAGAACTATGAAGATTTTCAGTAGGTTTTATTAAGTTAGCTAATCCTATCATTCAAAGGTAGCGATGATGTTGCTTACTCTTTTCAATACATATCCTTCTAATCTTTGTTTAATTTTTCTGTGTTGCATTGCCCTGAACTTCTCAGTTAATGGTAAATACTAGTTCTGTCAACAGGTTTAGTTTCAGTTCAGTTCGGTCACTCAGTCATGTCCAACTCTTTGCAACCCCATGAACCACAGCACGCCAGGCCTCCCTGTCCATCATCAGCTCCCGGAGTTTACCCAAATTCATGTCCATTGAGTCGGTGATGCCATCCAAGCATCTCATCCTCTGTTGTCCCCTTCTCCTCCTGCCCTCAGTCTTTCCTAGCATCAGGGTCTCTTCAAATGAGTCAGCATTTCGCATCAGGTGGCCAACGTATCCGAGTTTCAGCTTCAACATCAGTCCTTCCAAAGAACACCCAGGACTGATCTTCTTTAGGATGGACTGGTTGGATCTCCTTGCAGTCCTAGGGACTCTCAAGAGTCTTCTCCAACACCACAGTTCAAAAGCATCAATTCTTCAGCACTCACCTTTCTTTACAGTCCAACTCTCACATCCATACTTGACTACTGGAAAAAACATAGCCTTGACTAGATGGACCTTTGTTGGCAAAGTAATGTCTCTGCTTTTTAATATCCTGTCTAGGTCGGTCATAACTTTTCTTCCAAGGAGCAAGCGTCTTTTAATTTCATGGCTTCAGGCACCATCTCCAGTGATTTTGGAGCCCCCAAAAATAAATCCAGCCACTATTTCCACTGTTTCCCCATCTATTTACCACGAAGTGATGGAACCAGATGCCATGATCTAAGTTTTCTGAATGTTGATCTTTAAGCCAACTTTTTCACTCTCCTCTTTTACTTTCATCAAGAGGCTCTTTAGTTCTTCTTCACTTTCTGCATAAGGGTATCATCTGCATACCTGAGGTTATTGATATTTCTCCAATATAAGTCTGAATTTGGCAATAAGCAGTTCATGATCTGAGCCACAGTCAGCTTCCGGTCTTGTTTTTGCTGACTGTACAGAGCTTCTCCATCTTTGGCTGCAAAGAATATAATCAGTCTGATTTCGGTGTTGGCCATCTGGTGATGTCCATGTGTAGAGTCTTCTTGTGTTGTTGGAAGAGGGTGTTTGATATGACCAATGTGTTCTCTTGGCAAAACTATTAGCCTTTGCCCTGCTTCATTCTGTACTCCAAGGCCAAATGTGCCTGTTACTCCAGGCAGGTTTAGTTTACCAGTATCAAACTGTATTTGAATTGCTAAATAACTCTCACTTGATCATAATGGCATCTTCTTGTACTATACTATTGAAATCAGCTAATTAGTAGTTTATTTACGATTCAGTTGTAGTTTTATGTTTCTTCATCATATTTCAGCATCAGAGATATGTTTTTTTTTGCAAAATAAATTTGAATTATTAATACAAAATTGGTTAACATATTTTAGAATATTTAATAACTTTCACAAGTATAACGGTCAGAAATTAAAGCCGTTTTTAGGATTGGAGAAATTGTTTTACAGTAGTAGTGGTAATAGTGGTAATATTTTATTAAAAATAGACCCTTTCCTCAGTTTGAATCAGGTGATGAATGATATAGGTCCTAAGGACTGCAGTCCATGGGGTCGCTAGGAGTGGGACACGACTGAGCGACTTCACTTTGACTTTTCACTTTCATGAATTGGAGAAGGAAATGACAACCCACTCCAGTGTTCTTGCCTGGAGAATCCCAGGGACGGGGGAGGCTGGTAGGCTACCGTCTCTGGGGTCGCACAGATTCGGACACAACTGAAGCGACTTAGCAGCAGCAGCAGCAGCAAGGACGTTTGAGGGTCATTTTTAGTGTTGAAGTCATTCATCACTATTTACATTCATTATATTCTGACAGTATTCAAGAGTATGAACAGTTATATGAGTTCTTAAGTTGGTATGCCTAAGTAATATAGAATATTCTATAGTGTTTATTTATAGAATTTTTTGCATTTTCATAATATGTGCTCTTCCAATATGCAAATAGGGAAGAAAACAGTAAATTAAAGCTAAACATACAGGCAAAATATAAACATATAACTTAACTGCAACGTAAATTTGTATAGAGGATTTGTTTTGCATGCTTAGCTTGTGTTATGCAATGAATTAAAATAGTGATCTAAATAGAACTTCATTGATTTCTATTAATGATGTTCAAGATGTAGATCACTGAATAAATTTAGTATGCCAAAAGTTATATTTAGCCTGTAGCTCTGGGATCATAAAATCTGAATGTTTCTTCACAGTAAAATTTCCAAGAACTTTGTTTAAATTTTATTTTGATAAAGTATCCTTAATATAAAAAGAGGGTTTTTATTATGTGCTAAGACTGCAGGGAGATCCAGCCAGTCCATTCTGAAAATCAGTCCTGGGATTTCTTTGGAAGGAATGATGCTAAAGCTGAAACTCCAGTACTTTGGCCACCTCATGTGAAGAGTTGACTCATTGGAAAAGACTCTGATGCTGGGAGGGATTGGGGGCAGGAGGAGAAGGGGACGACAGAGGATGAGATGGCTGGATGGCATCACTGACTCGATGGACGTGAGTCTTAGTGAACTCCGGGAGTTGGTGATGGACAGGGAGTCCTGGCGTGCTGCGATTCATGGGGTCGCAAAGAGTCGGACATGACCGAGCGACTGAACTGAACTGAACTGAACTGAAGATATATACTAAGGAGAACACTAGCTATGAATAGGACTGGAGATGCAGCCAAATGGAGGCTTTACAGTTATTAACATTTTTAACACTTCTTGATCCAAAAAGAAATCTGGAAACTCTTTGAGTGCGATAGCACTTACTTAAAGAGAAAATAGAGTAGGTCATTTCCTTACATCATTAAGATGCATAAGTATCTCTGGTGAGTGACCATTGTTGTGAATAATTCTTATCATGCTGTGATCTACATAGTCCCACCTATAGGTATATTCTTATAATTTATGGTAAGAAAAATACAAGCTATTTCGATCTTTAACTTATCCCTTTGCTATTCATTAGTCTTTATGTTGAAGTTAAATTCTGAGTCTGGAACTCTGTGGAAGAGATTAAATTAAACCCAATACAATATATGATTAAAAATCTACTGTTAACAGGGAGGAATGTTGAAGTGAGAATGATTCAAGTGAGGAAAGGTCCTCTTTGCTATAGTGATTTTTCTCACAGACAGTTATTTACCTACAGTATTTATGATCAATTTCCACTGAGCTTTCTCTGGTGTGTTTATGACCATATCTTTATTTTCTAATCAACTAAGCAATACCAGGCATTAGCACTTCTGTTTGCCTGGCATTGCACTTCAGATGGTAGCTACCCTGCAGAGCACCTTTGTTTTCTAAAGCTGATGGAAAGAATTTTAGCTGGGATTGAAAAAAAAAATCTGCATTGGAATTTCAGTTGTGCTAACCATCAGTTGTGTAAAGTCAGATAATTCCTTTAACTATTATGTCATTCTGTGTAATCCAAATTATTAACATTCTTTAATATGACCTCTAATAACATGTCTATTGATAAGCACATTACTGAATTCAGTTCATTTTGTATGAAATGACCACATTCCCCTTTGTAGTTGGGGTGAGGCAGTGACAAGCATTCCTTTTTAATGAATTGGGAGAAAACTTCTCTTCTTGCTGAGTTTCAAGAAATGTTTATAGAGGTGGCCTAGGAATATTCCAAACACACTTGAAGAAAGGCCAGTGGAAGCTGTATCTTTCAAATGGAGTCTCACTCTAGAATGCAAGGATAACAAGTTAAAATGGGCGAAGATGGAAAGACTGAAGTTGTAGACATAACAATAAGGCATTTATGTCTTCATTCAGAAAAATGATTTAGAGCATCACAAAGTTTCGAGCAGCTGAAGTTTACTGAAAGCAAATACTGGTAAAAAAAAAAAAAACTTGAAGTAACATTTACTATTATTGAAAGGAAATAGTGCCCTTTTGGTATTTAGCTTTAATGGAGTTTACCATCTGCTTTGGGCTGCATTCCCTAGTTGAAAGAGCAAGAGAGATGAGAACCACCTTTTGTACCAGCTGACCATTAGTTTCTGAAAAAAAGTGAGACCCAGAAGAATTAGTGTAAGAGAAGGAAAGCTCTGATGGAGTGGGAAACCAGAGCTGAAACACAGATGAGAGTGTCAGGCTGTGCCTTCCCTCCTCCTGCCAGCTCCTCCCTCTTCCAACCATAACACGCCCCACACATAGAACACAAACATAGAGATAGTGGAATCCAACACACATCTTTTATTATTCAAACTGGCAGCCTCAGTATTATCTTCTTCCATTGCTAAAAGAGTAAGGAGGCAGCTGTTGACAATATGGAAATCAAATCACACAGAGGGAGTCTGCTAGTTAACATTTTGAAAACCAATGAAACGCAACATCACTTAGTGCTTAAGAGCCTGCATATTTGATGGCATATAAGAGTTTGCACCTTAATGCTAAGCTATTTCAATGTTAGCTTCCTCTTGTGTATAACAGGATATATAATGGAGCCATAAATGTTTATGACCGCAGTGTTCTAAACGTAGGGTCCAGTACAAGGGGATACCCTATAAGTTGGAGCTGTGAGTTTTAACTTTATCATAGTTACATATTCATTTTCTTTCTTCCTCTCTATGAAATGAACTTTTGGACGAAACACCACTGTTGTCTCTCTTATTCAGGTCTGTACTCTTAGAACCTAGCACTGTGGTTTGAACATAAGTAGTTTTTTGCTGCTAAACTTAGACCACTCTGCTTTCTGGAAAGAAATCCCACTATGCAAGAGTTTAGTTCATCTGACCATATGTATTCATTGTTCCATTAATACAGCTTACTTCTGTAATAAATTACATAAATATGGTGACTATTTTCTGTCTAGACTGACTTTAATATGTGTTTTCACATAATTATAGAATTGAAAATTCTGACTTAAGTTCCACTAGTTCTAGTTTTTTTAATAGGCCTATCTGCTGACTTCACTTTCTGCTAATTAACCTAAATACAATAAAATATTAGGAGGGAGACTATGTAAACCCAAATGCATATAATATCATATTGAGACTTAGAAACTTTCTAGAGATGGCCAGATCAAGAGCAGTGTGGCTTTGCCACATGAGACCTTTCAGTCTGGTGGACTGATTTCATCCTTTTTTCTTATCCTCCTGCCCTTCTCTTTCTTCCTCCTTTTCCTCGTCCTTCTTTCTCTTCTAACTAGAAACATACTTCCTTCCTTACTTCAACCAAGTATGTGTCAAAGAACACTAATCACTTAAACTCTTGCTACTCAGAGTGTAGTTCTAGGACTGGCAGCATTGAAATCACTTGGGAGTTTGTAATGCAGAAGTTGGTACCCAGCCTCAGGTGATTTACATAAAGCTTGAACTGCTCTTTCTTTAGCCTATCTTGTGGGTAGCCTAGGGAAGATATGGTTTCACCCACTAGAGGGCAGTAAGACATGCACACCACTAGGCACTGCATGTATCTCCCCAAGTATGATTAACAGTTTAACTACCTGCAGTTGCCAAAGGGGTAGTATGCCTAGTTCCTTTAAAGGAAAAGCAACCAAGTCAAACCAGGTTACATAGAGAAGTTCAACATGTGAGATCAATGAAATAAGCAGTTCCATGACACTAGCATAGTATAAAATCAGGTGCCAAATCCGAAATTGTAATGTTGGCTCTCTTTCATAGATTATAGGACTATAAAGCTGGAAAAGGCTTTGATAATCACCTCTGGGGCAACCTCTTTACTTTACAGATGAGGAAGGATACTCCAAGAGGTTAACTGCTTCTTTCAAATTCATACAGCTCGCAATTTGCCAAGCCAAATCTGGAACTACTACCAACAGACTCCCCTACCAAGAGTAAAACAAGATTTTAACGAGATGCAAAACATATCTCTGTAGTATTCCATGGCAAAATGAAGTTCATACTTGTACTTTACACAGATGATGGGTTTAATATTGCTGTTGTTTTCTTAGAGGGAGGGGATAGCAGTGGAGTACTTGTCTTTTTCTTCTTCAGGTATTTATATTCAGTTGTACTACCATCAAAACACAGCATAGGTGTCTCCAGCTCCAGTTCCATAAGTGTCCACATGTAAATATCAACCACTCACTACGTACTGAGTAACTATAATATTCATGGCACAGTTTCACATTCTTTTTAGTGTGGTGCTAGCATCATTTCTACTCTTGGTGGTCTTTAGTTATGTATGTTATTATAGCTTAGCTGGTAACTGTTTTTAATTCTCAATCCCATATGTTTTTTTGCATGCAAAATAGTATCAACAACATTATGTCAGACCCAAAGATACAGAAGGTGATGAAAACTGAGCTGGTGGATCCTCATTCATCTAATAAGCTGGAAAGGCTTTACAGAAAGAGGAACCCTAATTGCACATACAACACCCTCAGTCTCACATGTCTTCAAAATGACCTTTAAAAGAATGCTTTAAATGTCATAGCTTTTTTAGAAAACATTGAGCCAAACATGGAAATTGCATGAGAAGAATTTCTGAATCTCCAATTAAAGGCACAAAGAGCCACATTTTCAATTTCCTCTTCTTTTTTTCTTTCTCTAACTTGTCAATGCAATTATTTAATAAAAACCAACATCACATTAAAATAATTAGGCATAAGCAGTTGAATGTTGATGGATATAATACAAGCAGTTTCTTAGACAGAGGTTAAGTTTTTGAGCAAAGTTCCAGGATAGAAAACGTGGTGAAGCAAAGTTTCAGTGGAGTGACCTTAGCAATAAAAGTGCTCCAAAAATAACAGCATACATTTTTTAAGGAATGTCCAATCTTATTCAATTTCAACCTTGTCAAAGAAATTTAAATCTAGCTCCCAAATAAATGTTTAAGAATCCTGACTTACTCATCTCTTCTCTTACTTTTAGCAACTGTATATAAATGATGTCATAATCAACTGTTATAATTTTGTCATAATTGTTTATAATGAGAGTTACCCACAACCTTACTTAAATTATCCAGAATATGACTCCAAAATATAGCTGCTAAGATTGGAGCAGATTCTGAAGTAAATGGCCTAAGTAGGTTTTGTTCTTCCTATTTTAAACTCAAAAGGAAATAATCTTAGCAAAAGAATGACGATGTCTGATCAAGTGAGCTAGTATCCATAATCTGTAATTTAAACAACTTAAATTGTAATATTGATTCCCCTAAGGGATAAACAAATTATATACTATTTGTATAGGATATGTATTTTCTCTACCATTAATAGTACAAAAACCATAAATAAAATCAGTAGCATTTAATAGACTATATTTTAGTATTCATATTAAAATATATATGCAGTTATTTTAGGAGGTTAATATTACCCTTTGCACTTACTTTACCTGTTTTATCTGAGAATATCCTTTTTCACATTATAATAAAATAATAGCCTTCAATTATTGCCAGTAATATTAATGGCATAGTCATGTTTATATCTCAAATATGCTTTTAATTTTCTGAAGCAGAGGCAAATTGCTGGTGATATCTTAATGTTTTGAGGTACTTAATGCCAAAAGGCTTGGACCTGATCTTTAACTGAATATTTCCCAGATGTGTGGTAGGGTGAAAGGTGGAACAACTAACAGAAACCAACTTCCTATCCACGTTAGACTTACTTAGGTGAGTTTTAAGTAAGGATTAATTAGACAGTGAGACCTTATAAGCAGTCAACTTCACAGCTCCCAGAGATAAAAGCTGGGAACATGCTCAGTTGTAACATAAGCCATATGTTGAGAAAGAGAAGTATCAACTACCAGTGTCTGCTTTCACCTTGTTTATAATGCTTTTTTAGCCAACTTTCTTTTGAAAATCTAATATTCTGGGAAATGTTGAAAAGTTGTTTACTAAAGGGTGAAGCACCTTACATTTTTGAATAAGTATCAGATAAATATTGAAGGAGCAAAAAAATGTGAAACATTTAACTCCTATGGATGAGCTCATAAATATAAAAAAACAACTTAAGAATGACAAGAGGAAACTGCTATTAATGTGGCTTATCCTGGACTGGCTTTGTACTGACAGTTACCCTGGGGACACTAATGCTCTGAAACTCTATGTCTCCGTGGGAAGCCAGGCTGCCCAGTTTAGGAAGAGGAATTTGGCACAAATTTACAGTTGTTTGTCCAGATTCAGTGGAAACTAACGATGAATTGGAACGAGATCTTGCCAGTTATTCATTCTTAGGGGTTGGGTGCTTTAACTTGACAAGATTTTGCCACCTAAAACAGCTGTTTTGTGTTGGAGACTACTAGATGGTAAGTTTGCCAGAACTGCTTAGAAGGTCTGAGCCATAAATGTCAAAGCAAATGTTTCTGATGTTGGGTACATGCTCATTTTGTGATATTTTTCATTTGAATTATCATTAGTTATGGGTATTGGTTTAGATTGGTAGTGTCAAAGTAGAAGACAGTGATATCAAGCTAAAAGCCAATGATCAAAATGTGTCAGTCATGAGAAGAGACCTGCTTCAACGAACAATGAAAATTAGATATGGTCCAAATCATATAAGAAATCAATCCGGTGTACTTATTTGCCAACAAGAACAAAATCTTCATCAATAATATCAGTTCCTCAAATATGTCAAGTTATTCTGGATAAAAATCTACTGGAAATAATTTTCCTTATGTGTTTTTTTTTCCTTTTTAGACTTTAAAAAATTATTTATTAGCATAGGTGAAATTTTCAGGTTGTAGTAAGAAATAAATGAAATGTAAAGAATCTGTCTGATAAAATACCTTGCAAAGCAAGTAACTGATATATATATATATTATATATTTTTTCTGCCTGTAATAAATTTGCCAGAAAATCTTGTCTACCAAAAAAGTTAGTGTGTTGATATTTTGCTTCAATGTAAAGGTCAAAAATATTTCTGACTCTTCATGTGATTACCTTACATAATAGTTAGCTAGCAAGGGCAATTGAAAAAAAGAAAACTATCAGATTCCAAAGAATAGTACACTGCTCACTCTACAGGGTTGCCAGTATTTTTGGAGGGGTTGAATGAAGGTGAAAGAAAAAAACCATGAAAATAATTTTCAAGCATAGCCATTTAACATCACAGTGTGTATATTGCTTGAAGTTTGTGAGTGGGAAGACAGCTAAGCAAATGTCTCTGAAACTCTCATTTTGAAAATCAAGTTTGTGTAACAGGAAAAGACATGTGGCACAAGTCTATGAAATTAGATCACATAGCCTAGTACCACAAACATAATTATTAGCGGCTGTTTTTGTCAACTGGCAGGTTACAGAAACAATAAAAAGAGGAGCTGATGATGATGAAAGAGGAAGGGCATGAAATGGTTGTACTCTTCTCAGTAGCTTTTAACTCTCAACATAAAGATTTTGTCAAACTCTCCAGACTTCAAGTGTTGACTGAGAAGCAAAGAGGGATGAGACAGCTTTTTGTTGGCTGGAAGAATAAAGATAGGATCTCCTATCACGCCAGCCAGAAGGCTGTTAAGCACTCAAGATGAAAACACTCAGGGTTTTAGAGTCAGCAAGCAATTGTTTACCTTGGACATTTGCAGCAGACCTCATTACCTTAACATCCTTGACCAAGTTTTTGAGGTAAAAAAACATCCAGGTTATGGACTGAGATATTGGACTTTGTGGTAAAGCGACTTCTTTTTTTTTTTTTTTTTTTTTTAACTTTTAAATAGGTTCCCATAATTGTACACCTATGAAGGGAAAGAAAACAGAGAAATCTTTGGCTTTGCTGTGATTGAAGCAAATAAAATTTAGTAAGAGAAGATTGAGCAGAACAGTTTAGGCTTCGGATTCCACTTTACTCTTGACAGTGGTTCTGTATGTTCAGTAGATGGCTTTCATACACAGAAAACATCAAATACTTGTCGATGTGATTTTCATAGGATTACAATTGGTAATTAGTCCCTCAAGGTACCTGTACCTTACTTTGTTGATTGTACATCCAAAAATAATGTGAGGAATCAGTCTCCAGGATAGAGACCATGCTGAGGTTAGAAGACAAATTCGGGCAGGATGTTGGGGTGCAGAGGATGGTATGTTCCTCTATATACCTGCCATGGGAGGTGAAGATGAACTGGCTTGTGATTTTACCCCACTGTGTAACCTATGGAGAGTTGGCATGCTCAAAGAGAGAATACCTGCCAATGGAGAAGAGCTTTCTTTTCCTCTTTCCAGAGAAAAATACGTTTGCCAAAGTTGAAATTGGTACTTTGCACGTGAGTTCCTTCAGATAAATTCCTAATTTGTTCTATGATTATATGTTGGATCCTTGTTATGGGATAGGTGCTGGCAGTACAGATGTGGCCCATTTGGAGAAATAGAAGAGTCATGCTTTCAAAAAATCCAGCCAAAGGCACTCTTCTCTTTCTTCACCATAGTTCTCATCTGCATACTGAACTTCTTGACATGCCCAGTCCTTGTATCAAAATGCATAAAGAAATAAGTTCAGTTCCATGGTGACTGTAACCTATCCATACGTGAAAATTTCCCAAGAGAGTTCTAATCCTGAGTTCCATTTCCATGTTCTGTCATAGTTTAATCAAAATTTTCAAGATTTAAGGGCATGGCTAGCTTTTAGCTTTTTGAAATTTAAAAAATTGTTTTTCTAACTGGTTTATTTATATAAGATAGATATACATTTCTATTCATTTATCTGCTAAATAACAGTTACTATGAAATATATATCATCTCATGGCACTTGAATTTCTGAGTCTGTTTTGGTAAAATATAGAAGCATCAAATATATGCCCTCATAAATCACGACTCTAAATTTGACATCTATTTGGACATGATTTATAAAAATTCTTATATGAAAACAAATAAACAAGGTTTACTTTGAATTTTTCCCAAGAATAATATGCAGTGAAATATTTCAGTGTTTGTACTAAATCAAATTATATTACAATTATGTTATTTTTCTGACCTTCTTAAATTAGTGGGAGAAGAAACATTTACAATAGAATTTAAATGGTATGAAAATGTTGAATGTTGATCATTCTTTATAGATGTTTCCAGTAATTTATTATCCTGTCTTGCTTAAATAAGTCAACCACTTTATCTAAATGTGTTTTGCCAATCTGATGACAATTTGACTCATTATTTTAAAATATGTATTGTCTTTTTGAGCTTCTGTTTCTCTCTACCTATATCCATGCACTAAAATTTTACTCACCACAAATTTTATAAATTATTTTATTTCTGTTGAATTTAATAATTATTTGACAAAACAAGTTAGTCAGAATTGAGCAAATCCATTCAAATGCTTCTTTGCAATTGAGTATATGAATTAAATAACATCATGAGTCTTTATTTTGGGGGAAATGCTTTCAGATTTCAACAAATAAACATCAAGTAGAAACAGTTCTTCAAACTACAATATATTGAATTTTATCTAGCTGAACTGAAAGATACTACAAAGAAGGTTTTTTTTTTAAAAAAAATGTACCCCTAATTTATTTTTTTCAAGTTTTGGCCACACCTTGCAGCATGTGGAATCTTAGTTCCCTGACCAAAGATAGAACGCATCTCCCCTGCATTGGCAATGCAGAGTCTTAACCATTGGACCACCAGGGAAGTCCCTACAAAGAAATTTAAGTTAACTTTTATTTGAATATTTTTTCCAATTTTTTAAAGATTTTAACAATTTGGGATAAAATTTAATTGAATAAAATGAGCTACTTGCAATTAGCATGGTTTGGATATGTATTTTAATGCAAGATATACAAAATCAAGTCAGTGCAATAATTTTAATTCAGTGGTTTTTCTCTATTAACTTTTGGTTTTGATTTTCTCTTTTTTTTGTCTCCTGTAATCTGGATACAAGAAAGCATATCTTATATGCATGAAAACTTAAGTACTTATAAGCTATCATCTGCGCTTAAATACTAAACATTCAGTGTGCTTCATTCAGAACAGTTTATGTGCATCAAGATGATTATGAAAGAACACTTGTCTGAAATGCATATATATTATACATACACACATTATATATTAGTTCACTTATTTGCCTCTCGACATTTTTTAAAACTCTCTTACAAGGTCCTGCTGATTATTTGGGACCAGCACCTACATTTAATGTTCTCTTATCTGACAATTTTCACTTTCAAACTTGGATCAGATAGTGTTTTCATTTAAAGGGTGTGTGTTCCTTCTCAAAAGTATACTATTTTAAACCAATTTAAGCGTTGGTTTTAAAATAAGATGGATATTAAGATAATCCCTGGTCTTTGTCAACCATGGGGAAACATAAATCATGTGTCAGGTAAAATTTATCCTGTCTAGTGATACCTGTATAGATAGTCTGTTCACTTAAGACAGTGAAACAATAAAAGTAGAGTTTAAAAAACCTTACATAATATTTCATTTTCCATGTATAAATACAAAGAATAAGAAAGGATATATGTTGGGTTCTAATATCAATTATCAAATGCATCTCACTAAAGGAGTAATAATCTACTCCTCAACATGGTTAAGGTATATCTGTTCTTAAAACATCTCTTCCTAGTCCAATGTTGCTTTTCCCATGTTCTGTCTGACTTTTATGCTCATTTTTATTTTTATACTGTCTCCAAATACTCTTTTTAAGTACCAAGGAAATCCCTTATATTGATTTCTATGAAAGTATTCCTTCCAATGCAGTCTGCAAAATACTGGCTGTGTGCATTACTAGTGACTGGAAATGAATGTGTGACGCTGTCTTCCTCTATTTCCAACCTGAGAGAAACCTGTTTTCATTGCCAGTTGTGTGGAAAATAACAGGGCATTTTCATGAACTTTGGAGATAAAATCACTTCTACCTTAGTACATGGAGAAGGAATTAGCAACCCACTCCAGTATTCTTGCCTGGAGAACCCCATGGACAGAGGAGCCTGGCAGGCTACAGTCCATGGGGTCGCAAGAGTCACACACGACTTGACGACTAAACCACCACCGCCACCACCTTAGTGTATGACCAAAATAAGTCAGTCCTTTTGGTTAAAGTCCAGAGAACCATGACCTTTCCTGAGTATCTTGATTAAACTTTCCCTTTTAAGCAGAAGCCAGAATTCTTTATTGCAATATGATGAGTTACAGATATGCATAATTTTATATATGACAAATGAATCAATGTTTTAATTTGACAAGTATATATAAATAGCTAAAATGTTTTTTGCATACTCAAATAAAAATGTATATACTAAATAGTCATGTTTGTATTTCTTAGTATTATAACTATCCACTATCTAAGTAACTATGGGAGGAATCTTTGAAAGAATAAAGAAACATTATATGCTATTCCATATCATGCAAAAGCTTTATTAGTTTACAAAATACATGTTCAAAGTGAGCCATGAGCTTGAACTCTAAAACTTGTTGTACAGTAAGTAGCTTAAGCTACTCAGGGCTATTTATTCTTAGCTAATTTGTGAACACTTCAATGCATCAAGTAAGACTATTTCTTACTAGAAATCCAACATTAAGATGTGCTCTACTAACCATTTTATTCTTTTTGTTAAATTGACGAAAAAAGATATTTAGATATTACATTTAGTTGTATTAAAGAAAAGTATTAAATTTAGTAAATGTGATAGACATTTTATAGGAATAACTTTAGAGTAATTATCTATATTGACATGGTGATCATTTAGCAAAATATATCATGGAACAATTCCTCTAATCATTTATGTTAGCTTTAAAATTTTTTCTTACTTTATAAATAAAATGCAGTGGTCAAGCTCAACTAGAATGAATTGTTTCTGTGTAATGACCAAGATAAATTAGTCTATAAAACATTAAGTAGATAGAAAACTTTTGCCTGCCTGCCAACAGTTTTTAAATGTTTATAGGAGCCTCATGTTGTAGTAGAAAGAACATGTACTAACTATTTATTTCAGGCTCTAAGTAATCTTTTAGAGATGCTTGGATAAGTCCTTGGATATCCCTAGGTCCCCCGGTGTCATCTATTACAGAAGGGAAAGAGATAAACCAGACAATCTCTAGATTTCATCAAACTCTTCTCTGACTCTACAATTTACTAAGACCTAGCTTTTTCTTAAGCCTTAAATGACCTGAACTTTCCTCACAAAAATAAATGACATGAAGCTTTCTTATTTAGTAATTTTAGCCAATTTTGAGGCTTTAAAATCTTTAATCAGAAGTTTTGTTTGAACCAAAAATATTTCTCAAAATAATCTATGATGATTCATCTGGGAGGTAGGAGAAGGGAATATCACATTTGATATGTTTACCAAAGCCTCCTTATTGTAATAGATCTGATTTAGGGAGTTGGATGGCCTTTTCTAGTACATAACATGTTTCTAGTATTATTTTGCATTGTCTGTAGATTTATCCAGCAGCAGTAAGATTGCAGTGATTGTCCTTTATTTTCATATGGTTGGTATTTAGGCCAACATTTATGCACAGAATGAAAGACTTTCCTTCTCTCTATGCTCAGTGAAGAGACATAAACCACATGAGGTTTCCCTCAGGCTTTTCCCCAAAATGTGAAATGTAGGAGACATGATAGAGTAGGGCCAAAGTAGGATGTGATTGGATGCCCAGGCAAGAAATCAGGAATTCTGACACTTTAGACATTTGAAGAATTAGTTTACGAAAGGAAATGGGGAAAAAAGAAAAAAATAAATATATAGCTTTATAAAACTTCATATATATTTTCTGACAGAGAAATAAAGTTTACCTTTCAAAAAGAAATATTTTCCATATTTACTCTTTGCCTTATTATGGCCTTATTACCTACCAATCAAATGAATTGTGCTAGATTTTCCTGAGAGTATCTTCAGCCTCCCTTTCTAAACTCTTTCTGTTTTATGCCATTTCCCACCGTTTATTCCATTGTAAAATGGGATCCAATGTCAATTATCTTGGGTCACAGCAAATGATTCAAACATATATCTCCAGTGTTCTTTTTCCAGGATTACCGGCAGTTGGAAGTAGAGCAAGGGGCACACAAAGTTTTCTAGGTCTTTATTTCATGCAAAATTAGGCTTACTATTTTTTCTCATATTGCAAATTAGTTTAATTTATATCAGTACTTACTATGGACAACACTCAGGAATTTCAAATAAATTCTTATCCTTAGAAACATGTAATTTATCTCGTTATAGATCTGCCCTAAGAACACAGAAGGTAATATCTGAAAACACAAAATATTAATAATTATCTATGTCCTGATACAATTCAATAAAGTTAAAAGAACAGCCAAAAACACTCTGCTAGTGAGGCAAAAACGTAAAAAATTTTAAGTTTACTAAGTCTATTGATCTAGCACAGTGTCACGAAGAGCCACATTAGATGGTCATCTGCAAATATTTATTGACTTATGATCAATATGGAAAACTTCAGAGTCATGTTTCATTTGTAATACAAATACCATAATGAAATGAATCTTTAACACACTTTAACATTTATTTATAACTAGGGAATAAAGTCTCTAGATTGTATTATTTCTGATACTTTTAATGTTAGGTCAGTGACAGTGGTTAAATTACAGCATATGTCAATTAAAATATAGCTTTAAATTGACAGATGTTTTAGAATTTGCCACCATACTCATCAATCAGACCAAGCTATTCACTGAGTTTAGCCTCTGACTTGAAGTACCAGGTGAGAATGTAAAAGGTCATTGGGTGTTGCAGTAAATTGGCAAAGGTATATCTCATTGTATTATATAGGGATGGTAAGGATTTTCTGCTAATGTAGGTCCTGTTTCTGTCTGCAGTTCTAAAAGAATGTCAAGGGTATCTGAAAGAACTGTGGCTGATAGAGAAACTAAATATCTTTATTGCATTATGCTGACAAGGCAGCCACAGTCTATAATAGTACAAGGTGGACCAGCTTTAGATCAATGAGCAGCCCACTCTGGTATCATCCCTTTAAAGGTAGTGAGATTATTCTAGAGGGTGGGAGATCAAGGGGATCCCTACAGATCTGTAACAATTTCATGGCCATCAGCATAATTTTAAGGGAACAATACAATCATTTAATTCTTAAAGTGTCCAATGTCAACACAATTACCCTATGAAAATGCCTATAAAATACTTCTTTAGGAATAGTTGAAGGCACTTAAGTTTCCACCAGCATTCCATACCCTTATTGAGAAGAAGAAAACAAAGATTCTGCTAATAACGTTATTATAAGTAAAAAAACTGACCACAGACAACAGTATACTATATTTGTTTGTAAACTCTGAATCCACATTATCTCACTTATGCAGACATTGAATCCCACACCTATAAAAACAAGCAAAAGAAAAACTCAGTACTTCTTTCCACATTCTTTAACAATTTGCTTTGATGTTAAGTTGTTACCATTATTTTACAATTTTGTTTCTCTGCATGTGTCTCTATCAATGCTTTTTTTTTTAATACCAGAGTCCTGCTCTGTCTCTGAATGTCGTATATAGAACACGGTGTGGTCCTGGGACCAGCAAAATCAACACTGCCTGAGAAATTGCTAGAAATTTAACTTTTCTGGTCCTACCCCAGATCTACCAAATCAAAAATCCAAAACATCTGTGTTTAAACAAGACTTGCAAATGATTCTGGTGCATATCCTCAAGTTTTAGAACTACAGGTGTAGAAAACTAGTTGCCTTGGCACCATTCTGACTCAGCAGACAGTAAATATCTATCCAGTGTTCACTGCCTGGCGTGGCACTAGTGATAAAGAACCTGCCTGCCAATGCAGGAGACATCAGAGACACGGGTTCAATCCCTGGGTCAGAAAGATCGCCTGGAGAAGGGCATAGCAACCCACTCCAATATTCTTGCGTGGAGAATCCCATGGAAGAGGAGGCTGGCAGGCTACAGTCCACAGGGTCTCAAAGAATCAGACAGGACTGAGCACGCATGCATACGCACATACACACAATCTCCATATATGAAGGAAATGAAAGAACATGAAGATACAGGGGCCAAGTTTTTTTTCTAATAAAGTTATCAAGAAAATTATTCTATATGGAAGTGAATCCCTTTGTGCAGACTAAATGGTATGCTTGTCTAAAATACTTTTGAAATCTAATAATCAAGTGTTTGCTAGAATATGGAGAAAAGTATCTAAATAGATAAAACAACCTTTATTGTTGACTTTGTTATAATTTGCTTAAAAGTAATATTAAACATTTATATTTTATAATTTGCCAACTTTTCCTTTGAAGCATACATTTTGGCACATCCTCTAACTTTTATTTTCATTTTATTTGGATATGGAATTACTAATTCATCTCAAGATTTTACAAAGATTACTGTCAAAGAAAAAATATATTTAATAAATACCCAGTTTTTCTCTACTCAGCCAGTACTGGACTAACCACTTATGATTTATTTGTTCATTCAATAAATACATATTGAACATATATTATGAACTATATACTTTTCTAATATTTTTTTAAAAAAGATCACTATGACTGCTATAATTCTTTGAGTAAGATACACAATTAAGGAGATAGACCCAGAGTGATCCCTAAACTGAATACCATATTTTTAGCCAGTTAGGCCCATGCTATTGGGTATGGCCCATAATCTCAGATATATACAGTATAAATGTGATACCAAGCCAAAGAGGTCTGTAAGTCTTTCTGTAGTAGGATATAATAGATCTGTCTGGGCCACTGAACAATTCATGGGAAAGAAAGAGACAGTTTAGAGAGGATGGGATTTGTGTAACATACTAATCATGACATGTTTCAGCACACTGACTAAAGCTGTCAAAGTACATATACAGCATTATGATCTATTTTGTGTTAAAATGTTTAGAAAAAAATTATACATGACTAATTCTGAATTCATAAGTCTCTGACATTTATTGAGCTGCTTCCACGTTTCACAAATCATTTTTTGAAAAGTCCTTCCTCATCTAGGAGAGCATCACTTCTACTCAAGCAGAACCCTTACATGTACTGAGTGTCCCCCACAAAGTGCAATCAGTGGGGAGAGCCCACAGAGGCTCTGGCACACACTGAGCTCTTTCCGTTCCTCCATGCCTTTCATCACTCATTCACTTTTCTCCCCCTAAAATGTTCCCCTCAACTTCTCAGTTCCCACCTATTAAAATCCTACCCACTGAAAGGTTCATCTCAAATACCAACCATCTTCTTCAGGATGACTTCTTTATTAAAAAACCATGGCAGCGTATTTTATCTCTAATAGATCACTTAACATATTTACTTTGTGTTGTAATTACTTAAATTTTTCCTGTCTTTATCCTAACCAGTTTTTAAACTCCTTGCAGGTAAAGATTGTGTCTCATCTGTCTTTTCATCCTCCATAGTGACAGCTATCACAAGCCCTGAACATGGATGGTTACTTAGTACATGCTAGCAGAGGATAAGATGGTTGGATGGCATCACCAACTCAATGGACATGAGTTTGAGCAAGCTCCAGGAGTTAGTGATGGACTCAGAAGCCTGGCATATTACAGTCTATGGGGTTGCAAAGACTCGGACAGGACTGAGAGGCTGAACAGAACTGAACATTCTATCGGAATTAATTTACTCAAATAATCTCCAGGAGTGATTTAAATATGCAAGTTCTGTCTGTCCAGGAGAGGATAATCAGATTTTGCATCCATTTTTTGCATTTCACTGCCCCCTTGTATATATCCATTCTGTTATTAATAAATCACTTTTACATTCCTTTTCCTGTTATATCCATGAAAAGTTATTTAAAGAGAAAGTTACCATCTACGCCAATAGCTTGTTTATTATCATGGACCAAAAAGAGTAGTCTTGGTCCAGTGTAATTGCTGCAGGAAAAAACAGGTTAGATGCTTCATTTCTGGAGATGGATGAGAGACAGAAACTGGGAATAATGTTTCTGAATGGCTGCATCCTGAGATTGACAACTCAGTGACTCATCAAAGCATAATTCTTGCCCTACGAAGATGACACCATCCTTATGGCAGAAAGTGAAGAGGAACTAAAAAGCCTCTTGATGAAAGTGAAAGTGGAGAGTGAAAAAGTTGGCTTAAAGCTCAACATTCAGAAAACAAAGATCGTGCTATCCGGCCCCATCACTTCATGGGAAATAGGTGAACAAACAGTGGAAACAGTGTCAGACTTTATTTTCTTGGGCTCCAAAATCACTGTAGATGGTGACTGCAGCCATGAAATTAAAAGACGCTTACTCCTTGGAAGGAAAGTTATGACCAGCCTAGATAGCATATTCAAAAGCAGAGACGTTACTTTGACAACAAAGGTCCATCTAGTCAAGGCTATGGTTTTTCCAGTGGTCATGTATAGATGTGAGAGTTGGACTGTGAAGAAGGCTGAGCACCGAAGAATTGATGCTTTTAAACTGTGGTGTTGGAGAAGACTCTTGAGAGTCCCTTGGACTGCAAGGAGATCCAACCAGTCCATTCTGAAGGAGATCAGCCCTGGGAGTTCTTTAGAAGGAATGATGCTAAAGCTGAAACTCCAGTACTTTGGCCACCTCATGCAAAGAGTTGACTCATTGGAAAAGACTCTGATGCTGGGAGGGATTGGGGGCAGGAGGAGAAGAGGATGACAGAGGATGAGATGGCTGGATGGCATCACTGACTCAATGGATGTGAGTCTGGGTGAACTGCGGGAGTTGGTGATGGACAGGGAGGGCCTGGCGTGCTGCGATTCAGGGGGTCTCAAAGAGTCGGACACGACTGAGCGACTGAACTGAACTGAACTGAACAGTTAAAAAAAACACTGATTTACATGAAAATTATGATTCCAGATTATTTCCATTTGGAGTTCATCAGTTTTCAAAATCCTCCCCATTACTACAGTGATGCTGCTTCATTAGGTAGAATTTACCAATTAATAGGAGTTAATTTTTTTGTCACAATAACTCTTATTAGATTATCAAACTTTATTAAGATTTCACATATCACTCAAAATAAATCATATGTTGCTATTATTAAAGGAATTTGCTTTAAAATTAGCTTCTTCTAATATATTCTTTAAACTGTTACACATTTTAGATAAAATATTTCCTATTTGCCAGAATCCTTAGTGTCAGTAGAAGATGGTTGATACCTTGACTCTGACAACTCCCCACCCTTACTTCTTACAACTTCCTGCCTTGTTTCTCACTTTCCCCTAGGAGGCTGTCCAATTGGCATTCAATTTTGCATTAAAGCATACACCTGTAGAACTATAAGTTATTAATGCAACAACTCTGAAACATACTTTCCAAAAGTATTTTGTAGGCAAACTTGATCATCCTTAACAAAGAACAGAGAACATGGGAGAGATTCTCTCTTAAAAAATAGACAAGTCCTTTAGACTTGAAAGTTTAGAAAGTCACTCGCACATTCAAAGAAATTTGTAACAAGTCATTGTCCTTTAAGCACAAACTGGAATCAAGATTTCCAGGAGAAATATCAATAACCTCAGATATGCAGATGACACCACCCTGATGGCAGAAAGTGAAGAAGAACTAAAGAGCCTCTTGATGAAAGTGAAAGAGAGTGAAAAAATTGACTTAAAGCTCAACATTCAGAAAACTAAGATCATGGTATCTGGTCCCATCACTTCACAGCAAATAGATGGGGAAGCAATGATAACAGTGACAGAATTTATTTTCGAGGACTCCAAAATCACTGCAGATGGTGATTGCAGCCATGAAATTAAGACACTTACTCCTTGGAAGGAAAGTTATGACCAACCTAGATAGCATATTGAAAAGCAGAGACATTACTTTGCCAACAAAGGTCCGCTAGTCAAGACTATGGTTTTTCCAGTAGTCATGTATGGATGTGAGAGTTGGACTATAAAAGGAAGCTGAGCACCGAAGAATTGAAGCTTTTGAACTGTGGTGTTGGAGAAGACTCTTGAGAGTCCCTTGGCCTTCAAGAAGATCCAACCAGTCCATCCTAAAGGAGATCAGTCCTGAATATTCATTGGAAGAACTGATGCTGAAGCTGAAGCTCCAATACTTTGGCCACCTGATGCGAAGAACTGGCACATTTGAAAAGACCCTGATGCTGGGAAAGATTGAAGGTGGGAGTAGAAGGGGATGACAGAGGATGAGATGGTTGGATGGCATCACCAACTCAATGGACATGAGTTTGAGTAAACTCCAGGAATTGGTGATAGACAGGGAAGCTTGGCATGCTGCAGTCCATGGGGTCACAAAGAGTTGAACATGACTGAGCAGTGAACTGAACTGAACTGTCCTTTACCCACAAAATTATTGAATTCTGACTTACTGATATATGATGTATATAAAAGTTTATTTTCAGAACTCAAAAGAACTTAAATCATCCAGGTCTTCCTCTTTGTATTTTGAAGCATACTGAAGCTTTTCAAGCTTGCCCTAACTGATTATAGAGTAAGAAAAATGGTTAACTGATTGATGAATTCTTTGAATATTGTGTTCCTATTTTGTGCAAAACAGAAAGAAACCCAAGAGTTTCTGAGCATAAATACAATCTACCATGTGCAGTGCACTCTCAGAAATAATCAATCGAGGATTTGCCAATATTTATTTCACCAAAACATTTTTGCTTCTGCCAACTCAGTCCATTCAGTCAGTTCAGTTCAGTTCAGTCACTCAGTCGTGTCCGACTCTTTGCAACCCCATGAGTCGCAGCACACCAGGCCTCCCTGTCCATCACCGATTCCCAGAGTTCACCCAGACCCAGTCCATCAAGTGAGTGATGCCATCCAGCCATCTCATCCTCTGTCATCCCCTTCTCCTCCTGCCCCCAATCCCTCCCAGCATCAGAGTCTTTTCCAGTCAGTCAACTCTTCGCGTGAGGTGGCCTAAGTACTGGAGTTTCAGCTTTAGCATCATTCCTTCCAAAGAAATCCCAGGGCTGATCTCCTTTAGAATGGACTGGTTGGATCTCCTTGCAGTCCAAGAGACTCTCAAGCGTCTTGTCCAACACCACAGTTCAAAAGCATCAATTCTTCGGTGCTCAGCCTTCTTCACAGTCCAACTCTCACATCTATACATGACCACTGGAAAAACCATAGCCTTGACTAGATGGACCTTTGTTGTCAAAGTAACGTCTCTGCTTTTGAATATGCTATCTAGGTTGGTCATAACTTTTCTTCCAAGGCGTAAGCGTCTTTTGATTTCATGGCTGGAGTCACCATCTGCAGTAATTCTACTTGTTCTCATTTAAAAATCTGTAATTCTTTGCTGAAATCAACCTTTTTCATTCTAACAATTTCCAGTTAAAAAGCATACATAGGGCTTATCATATAATTTACTGATAGTATTTACTTGCCTTTTTTGGCAGGTAAAACAAATATCAGCCTAAATATTTGCCCCAGATTCCTATCATTGCCTTGTTTTATACCCTCTGCTTATGACATAAATAAAGCACATTAGATTTCCTTCCCTGAGACTCAGACATCATCGTCCATGGCATGCCAAATCCTTGGGAGGAAAAGCACATTATTAAGTTGTTAAAGACTATTATCTTGATGAGTCATTTTGTTAGTTGGTTTTCCAGCAGAATTCCCTTGTGGAAACAGGAAAGAAGCAAGAAATATGATGGAGAGGCAACACAGTCAGAGACAGAGACGAAAACAATCTGAAAGTGAGAGGAGATAGGTACTGGGTCCCTCATAATTGACCTATGTCACTTACTCACCTTGTATGTAAGTTATAAAACCTCAGTATCATCATCCAGTTTTTCATCTGTAATTGAGAATAATCCAACCTCCTTAGATGACCATTGTGAAAATTAAAGAAATAAAGTAAAAAAAAAAAAGTACTTTTTAACATGTGCAAATAAATGTGTTTGTCCCTTGAAGACAACTACTAGCATAAGGAATGGGATATCAAAAATACAGATACTGATTTAATATCTTGTAATAACCTCTAATGGAAAAGAAACTGAAAGACACACATGTACATGTCTACACATGTATTTTCTTCTCCAGGGGATCTTCCCAAACCTGGGTTTGCTGCATTGCAGGCAGATTCTTTACTGTCTGAGCTACCAGGGAAGCCCAAAATAACCTATAATGGAAAAGAATCTGAAACACATACACACCCATATATGCATATATGTTGTTGTTGTTCAGTTGCTAAGTTGGATCTGACTCTTTGCAACACCATATGTATATGAATTGCTTTGCTGAATACTTGAACATAACATGACATTGTAAATCAACTACACTTCAATAAAGCAAAACAGAACAAAAGTACAGATACTGTCTCCCTCACTCTTCACACTCTTTCCTTGTTTGAGCTTGCCAAAAGAGATCTGTCTTACTCTATTAATGAGGAGGTGTGCTGTGTTAGGTCACAGGCTTCCTATAGGATATAAGAACAGAATGGTCTACGGCATGTAGTCTGGCCCAAGTCTCTCTAGTGATGTCAGCTTTGCTCTGGGGCATGAAAGCCCTTCTACTGGCCATAACATGGCTTGTCAGCATGTGAAGAAAGAAAAAAAGGTGTCTGTGTCTAAAGGACACTCTCTCTTTTTGGGAAAAGTATAAGCACACAATATGCTGACCACATTTAGGATGGTGTTTCTAATGATAGGAAGTACAGGATAAATGCTAACTTATATCAGCTTTCTGATTTTATAGGCTAAGCCAGTGGGAATTTGTGTGTCTTATTCAGAATTTACATAGCCTGTTGAAGAAGAAGTTTCAAACTCTGTGACTGTTAGAGGAAAACTTTCCTCTCATAATAATTAAGAAAGCACTGAGCTCTAGGCAATTTCTAATTGTTTTATATGTACTCTCATTTAATCCTCATAAAACTAGAAAGGAGGTACTAATATGCTGCTCATTTTACAAATGGAATTGAGACATAGGCAGTTGAGTGACTTCTCCTGTGGCCATTCACTGATGAGTGCAAAGCCAGGGTTCAAATGCAGTCTGGACTCAGAGGCCTTTGCTAATCACAGTGTACTTCTCTTCCCTGAGACAGCTTTCCCAAGAGTTCAAAAAGAAGAAGCAGGTATAGTACCTGGGGTCTCTTTACCTAAGCTAGGGTGGCATTTTAAGTAGATAGTTTACCTACCAACTTTTCAGAGGAAATTATCTTTAGATGCACTAACCAAAATTTGTGTATTAGGAGAAAAGATCTCTTATCTGTCAGTTCCCAGTTCCTTTAGTTTTTCATTCTTTCTAAGAAAAAAAGAAACTAAAGCTTTCAAAAGTATTGATGGATTCTCTCCCAACCTAGACTAGCAATTCTGTTATTTTAAAGACAATGTGGACATTGGGATTAGTCTCTCTGTATTTTAGAATGTCAGTACATTTGCCAAAAATAAATTTATCAGTTAAATGCAGCCAAGAGATTTAGTTTATCTGAGTCCTACAAAGAAGAAATAGCTTACCAGTGTTTTTACAGATTGAAGTAAATCTGACATATTATTGACATATGCTATAGATTTAGTTTAATACCATAGTACAGATGTGTGCTCTGATAATTTTTTTGTAAAATCTAGGCTAAGATGAGTAGAGTTGTTTCAATATTTATAGGGTTGAAAATGCAGAGTTAGCAAAGGAAGTATTTTAATTAAAACAATATTTCCCCTCTATGCTCAGAGTAAAATGCAGGGGAATTCATTTAAAGACTATTTTTTTCCTCATATAGTGACTGTGTTTTAGGCACAGTGAAAAAGGTGTGTTTCCCACCCCACCCCACCCCCATCTTTTTGATTTTGCAACCATTAAAAATGAACAATAGCTTCTTCTGACCTTTATTTCTTTCAATTAAGTATATGTGACTCTTTAAGTTCAGCCTTTTTAAATTGTATGTTTTAGGTATCCTGGAGATAACTTCAGTGGAAATCGGAGTTGTTGCTGTGAAAGCCATTAACAGCAACTATTATTTAGCCATGAACAAGAAGGGGAAACTCTATGGCTCGGTAAGTATTCTGCTTTTAATTGAAAAATCCAGTTCAGTAAATTATTACCATAGTTTTGCAATGTTTCCCCAGCCATTAAATAGCTTTGTTATCATTCTGTTGCTAGTAAATAGAAGCACAAAGGGCTAGTCACCAAGAGTTTCAAGGGCGGGCAAGGCAGCTCTTTCAACTCTATAATCTCCTCTGTGGTTCACTCATTAGTCTACCACACAGGCTGGCACTCATATCAGTCAAAGATTTGAATGCTAATATTCTGAATGTTCTGAGCTAACCAGTCAGACTCTCACGGAAGCATTTGGCCAAATTGCTGTGGTTGCTGCAGACAACTTGAAGAATCATTGAAAATAAAGATCTTGGACTGAGCAGAAACCCACATGCTATGTATGTTTGTGTATTATAGCAAGAGATAAAATAGCAGCATAAGTGTTTTGTATTCTGTTAAAATCTGAAATGGAAAGACACGTCAAGAAATTCATAATTTTCTGTGCTGTTAATCAACTTCAGAATTTTATTTATCTGAACAATAATTATTAATTCACTGATGGAGCTATTACCCAGCCAGTGCTTTGGGTACATACACCCTCTGTGGTCCATAGCAAGTATCAGGGAATATCACTTTAAAATGTGTAAATAAACTTATTTTGTTGATTAGTATTAGGATTACTGCAGTGCCTGCCTAGGGCCAGCAGCTCTCAAACTTGAGTGTCAGAATCACCTGGTGGATTTGTTAAAACACTTTCCCAGATTTTCTGATTCAGTTAAGTCTGTAAGACTTTGCATTTCTAACGAGTTTCCATGTTTTACCAATTGGTACCCCCAATTTGAGAATCATTGGAAATTGGTCCTGTCATTGGTCTGGATATACAATAGCTTTGTATTTCATTCCTGTAAAACCCATTTATAATTGGAGAATCAGGCATACTTTGGGTCAATTTCTTTGATAGAGTAAATGCTTTTTGGGTGAATGGGTCAGAAAAATTTTAGTTATTTTTTTCCATTGTATGTAGCTCTACTACTGAACCTAGAAGTCTAATGGACCATTTAGTCCATTAGTCTTAAGGCTATAAGGCTTAAGTCCATAAGGCTCCATTTGGGGGTTCATAGCATAACCACTTTGAAGATATTCTTGTTTTTCTTTTCAATAAACATGCAGAGGTCCCTTTCCTCCTTAATCTACTATATCAGAATTACTGAGCAAGAGGTCCAGGTATATATTCTTTGAAGACATACTAATACACAGTCAAAACCAATGCTTTAAAGTAAAACCTAATAAAAATTTAGATTGAGAGAGACATGTAAAATTTTTAATTGCAATAAAAGATTGAAATGATTTTTAATTGATAAAGTATACTTTTAAACGGAGAAGGCAATGGCACCCCACTCCAGTACTCTTGCCTGGAAAATCTCATGGACGGAGGAGCCTGGTAGGCTGCAATCCATGGGGTCGCTAAGAGTCGGACACAACTGAGCGACTTCCCTTTCACTTTTCACTTTCATGCATTGGAGAAGGAAATGGCAACCCACTCCAGTGTTCTTGCCTGGAGAATCCCAGGGGCGGGGGAGCCTGGTGGGCTGCCGTCTATGGGGTCGCACAGAGTCGGACATGACTGAAGTGACTTAGCAGCAGCAGCATACTTTTAAAAAGTGACATCAAGGAAAAATGGATAACTCTCAAATGTCATAAAAATATTTAATACTTTTCCTTCCATTCCCCCACTTTTTCTTCTGTTCCAACACAGTTCATGCCCTGAGTCTATGCCTCTTCTTGAGCTCTAAGGCCTGTGACTTGTTTCATTCTCTATTTCTAACATAGATGCCCAGTTGCTTTCTATCACATCATACCATTTTAATGATCTCCAATGGCATTTATCAGATATTTCTCTCAATAATGTGCTTGTTGTTGACTGTCTTCTCAGAGTAGATTGTGAAATTTGAGAGGACAAGGTTTGCCTTGTCCCACATGATTTCTTTAGCACTTGGAACCGTACAATAAACAGATAGTACAATGCGTAAACTTAACTACCTCTCCAAGTAGTTCAACTCATCACAGCTAACACACTCCACTTCTAGCCTGTCTCAGAAATGAGCTCTTTCTCTAACCATTGTGCACTGTTTTTTCTATTTTGCATTACCACCAGGAAGAGTAAAAAAAGTATGGCTTGTTCAAAACTAAATTAAAAATCTACTAAAATTCAATGTCTTATTCAGGGCAGAATAGGACTAGGAGCTACCAGAATTATTCCTGAGTACACGTTCTATATAATTCTGTATGGACAGAAGAGCCTGGCAGGCAACAGTCCCTAAGGTTGCAAAGAGTCAGACATGACTGAGCAACTAACTTTCATTTTCACTTTTCATCAGGTAACAACTCTTGTAATCCCTCTATATTTTTTCCAGATAATTTCCACTGATTCCATCGCCTTCTTGAAAATAGCAATTAGGTAAAAGCCCAAAGTGACTGATTAAACCAACTCTATAAATTCTATTCTCTTAAATACTTTCCTTGATTCCCTTTTGGGAAACATATATCTCCCTTATATTTTCATTATTTGCCTTCTGATCCATGTGTCAATTGTATTATATTGTATATCAAGTTTTCTCCTGACTGATGGACTTAAATAAAACTGATAGTTTATAAAACTGAATTATATAGAATAAGTGCTTATAGGGCATGGTTTAAAAACTGAAGAAATTTCCCAGGTAATCCCAAGAAAATCTAAAAATCTTTTTTAAACTATCAAAACTCTACTTTTGAGATCTTGCTCTAGCCTAGATTTTTTAAAAACCTTTAATATTTATTATTCACCTAAATGCTGTAAACAACTATAGATTCCTAGGTCTCCTCCAGAGATTCTGATAGAAAAATTTGACCAATAGTCTATTCAACAATCTAAACACCAGAGATGAGGAGTCTGATACAAGTGTAATTCACTTTCAGAAACATTTCTCAATAAATTAATTTTAAGGAAAAATAAATTTAGCATCCATTCATACTTTTTTATATATAGCTCCATTTCAAATATAAATTCTTCCATAGTCTCTAAACTATACCTTCTTTATTGAAAAAATATAATTGCTCATGTAAAAAAATCCTCTTTGCTTTTAAATCCATATAGTTTCAGACAGACTAGGATCAATTAAGAGAAAAAATAAATTAAGAATTCAGATCATCTCTAATGCATAAATTTTGGGGATGTTAAAATCATTACCTTTAATAATTTACCTTTTCTTCTTACTTTCAGCCAAATAAGTCATCACTTGAACATTACATTTAAATATTCTTTATAGAGGAGAAGCATAGAGGATAGATTCCAGAAAACAAAGCTTAAACTGATAACATTAAACTATACCTGCTCATTATGGTTCTGATAATGTTCAAAATTAGGATCTACTCTGCAGAAAACTTGAATTATTTAAATATACACATAGTCAAAATTTCTAAAAGTCCTGAAGTGAGAAATACTGAACTGCACAGTAGAGGTTTCAACTGAAAGATGCCTGTAGTCTCCATATGTATATAGATATAGATGCCCTTGGTTTCCATAGAGAAGATAGATACAGAAGGAAGAAAGCCCCAGTTCCTTTTTAACTGCTTTAGTTTGGGTATAAAGGAAAAGGAATATTTCTAAAGTCAGAGTTTTGAAATTAGTAAGGAATCTCCTTTTTGCTATTCCCTCCTGAGAGAAAATCTGGATTTCTACAATCTAGATTTCTAAAATGAATGAGATATCAATCTTTGTCACTAAAGATCCCCTTAAAAAAACTGTGCCATTTGAAATGAAGCCAAAGGACTATGGCTATAAAGTGGAATTTCTCAGGGTTCAAGTCTTCAGATTTATACTATATAAGCTGTGCTGTTGTTGTTGTTGTTAAGTCGCTTCAGTCGTGTCCGACTCTGGGTGACCCCATAGACGGCAGCCCACCAGGCTCCCCGGTCCCTGGGATTCTCCAGGCAAGAACACTGGAGTGGGTTGCCATTTCCTTCTCCAATGCATGAAAGTGAAAAGTGAAAGTGAAGTCACTCAGTCGTGTCTGACTCTTCGTGATCCCATGGACTGCAGCCTACCAGGCTCCTCCATCCATGGGATTTTCCAGGCAAGAGTACTGGAGTGGGGTGCCATCCCCTTCTCCGATAAGCTGTGCTAGTCACAGACTTATAGTTTCTTTGACACAGGAATTCACAAAGCAAGGTTGTCTCATGTCCTACTGTTCAACTATTCCTAAACCTCAGAGTAAAATTGGTCAAAATTCCAAGTTATGGAAAATTGTCAATAATTTACAAAATTGAGAAATCTGGTATTTGGAAAAGAGAAGGATATCCCTCACTCCCAGGGTCTCTTGTTTATCTAGAGCTATTATGGTTTTAAGATCTGCTTTCTTAACAATGTATGTATATTTATTGTGGATTTATAGGTAAATAAAATTTGCAAACTTGATAAGCCCACCTTTTCCCTGTAATTCTGTTTTTCCTATGGAACCTCAATTATTACTCTGAAAAAAAAAAAGGATGATAATAACATTCTTTATTATTCGTTCATCATAAACATTGTTACTAGAATGCTTGTTTCTTAATAATCATTCTAGGCACTTAAACATGTCATACTCAAAGCACATCAGCTCCTTAAAAGGGCCCCAAATGTGGTTATGATGATCGATAAAAGTAAATCATGTGCCTTCTAATGTAGAATGTTTTGTCCTTTTGGTTCACTCTTCTGTTGGTGATGATTTGTATAAGCACACGACTTATGTCCAGATGACAAAAGCAAATAAAACCCAGCAAGTGGAGTTCTCTGGATGGTTTGTGTAAAATGGAACCAAGTGTCATCACCACAGGAATAAAGGATTTTCTTCTTCCCTTGCAGAAAGAATTTAATAATGACTGTAAGCTGAAGGAGAGGATAGAGGAAAACGGATACAATACCTATGCATCTTTTAACTGGCAGCACAATGGGAGGCAGATGTATGTGGCATTGAATGGAAAAGGAGCTCCTAGAAGAGGACAGAAAACACGAAGGAAAAACACCTCAGCTCATTTTCTTCCGATGGTGGTACACTCATAGAAGAAGGCAATGATTGCAGATGCAGTATAACCAAAGGCTCTTTATGAGGCACAGTTGGTATTCTTTATGAAGACAGTACTTCACAAGGCAAAGACACATTGCAAATGTCTGCTTGCTTGAAAGAAAGGAAGCCTTTGAAGGTTTTTGTACTCTCTGCTGACATATGATGTTCTCTTAGTTAGTTCTGTGTCCTGCCTTGTGATCACAATATAAGCAGATCAAATGGATGGAATTTATTCCCAAGTGAACAATATTGTGGCTGAGTTTTGGGGTCAAGTTTTTGTTTATGTTTTTGTTTTTATCCTCTGAGATAGAACTTAAAGGACAAGGAACGATCTGTTGAATGAATTTCGGGAAAGTTATTTATGGAATACGAACTCATATCAAAGACATTCATTGCTCATTCAAGCCTAATGATTCAATGAGCAGTAAGACATGCAAGCATTTACTGGAAAGCACTTGGGTCATATCATATGCACAACCAAAGGAGCTTTGCGCGTGATATCATGGAAGAATCGGATAGGATTAACAAATATAAACATGGTAGTGTAAAACTGTTCTAACCAAACAAATAGTAATGGTATGCTTGTGCATTCTGCCTTCATCCTTTTCTATTTCCTTCTAAGTTATTTATTTAATAGGATGTTAAATATCTTTTGGGGTTTTAAAGAGTATCCTCAGCAGCTGCTCTCTGTTTTACCTTTTCTTTTTCTTTAGCACACCACATGCATATTCATGACAAAGTGTTTTTAAAACTTGGCAAACACTTCAAGAATAGGAGATAAAATTGGGGAAAGAGTGTGAGTGCCCCACGTGCTGTCTGTTGACTTCACCTGCACTTCTGCCATAAGAACCATCAACAAGAAACATGACAATACTACGACATGGCCTGAGTGAGAGATATCCGCCATCATTTACAAACATACATCACTCCTAAGGCTTCCTTTCCTAAGCAATAGACCCAAAAACCAAATTCTTCTCTTAATCAATCAGTGAGCCTCCAAAAGTACAGTAAAAGAAAGAAAATTAATTGTCAAGTGCATTTTAGTAGCATAGGCTCATTATTTACTAATGATTTCTGCCGTATGTCACAGTGGTAAATGATGACGAGGCTGTCTGCCTATGTAAGAACACTTTACAAGTCTCACATAGTGTATCTCCCCACAGGAACTGTCAAGGAATTTGGTATGAAGTGCAACCCTCCTCCCCCACAGGGGCTTAAACTGAGCAAATATATCCTGGTATATGTGTAACTATATGCTGAAATTTGTTCAAATGGTATGATCTAGTCTTTGCAAAACCAAATAAAACTTATTTTCTGTAAATTTTAAGAGCTTTGGAAGGTTCCATAATGTAACCTTATTGAAATTCATTTTGTTAGAGCAGGTATAGAAAACAGTACAGAAAAGCATACCAGTCATCATCACATTGTATTCCACTAAATAAATACTTAAACCTTATTTGCAGTGTCTGTAGTGATTTTTAAAAGTGTAGAAAAATACTATTTGTTCTAAATACTTTAAGTGATAACTATAAAATTATACTGATACTGCAGTTTTATCTTAATATTTCTTGTTTTGAAAAGGTCTGTTTATTTTTATTATTTGACACAGTATTTTGGTACAAAGGAAAGACTTACTAAATGTGTCTTTTTACTAAAGTTTAAGCTCTAGAAAGTCTGGTGTTTTATCATCTTCTCTAATAACTTAATTGTGTCGATGCTTAACCAGCACTTCCAGTTAATCTGTTATTGAAAAATTAGCTTTATTGAGAAATTTTCCCATAAAGTAATTCCATTAAAGATCATATTTTTCTCATTCCTTAAAAAAGTTGGGATTTCAAAGGAAATGCATTTGAGGCAGAATGTTTTGGCTTATGATAAACTTGCATTTTATGGTACTTGGCTTCCAAGTTGCTTTTTGACAAATGGGATTCTAAAAATGTTTAATTTTGTGGTTGGAATCTGTATGTTGAAATTTCATTGGTAACTGAGTCTGAACGCTATACTGTAATGCATTCCTATGAGAACTAGATTATCTTTGTTGTTTTATTTTAAAATAATAATTGCACCTGACACATGAACATGGACCACCCGCAACCAAAATTAAATGTTTGGTGAGACAAATACAGTATTAGATGACCATGGTAACAGCACATAGGGTGCACACTGGATTCGTATTTCACATAGCCATTCAGATTACCAAGAGACTGTGTGTAAACAGTCATCATCCTAGTACTCAAAACACTGAAACAGCTTCTAGCAAAATGTATCAAAGCTTGCAGAAGCCAAAAATAGAAAACATCTCCTTTACCTCTCCCCTGTCTCACCCCCAGAATAAACACATGGACAGAAAAAAAGATAGAAACAGTTTAGTAAAGAGTAATTAGATTCTCCTGCATTTAAAATGGCATCTTTGCTTGATATTGAGATAGAAATCTGGTCCCCCCCTTGCAGCTGGATTGTGCTACTGAAGGAAAAGCAGCTCCGGTCCTGAATGGTTTTTTGTTTTTTGTTTTTTGTTTTTAAATCATGATTTTGGTAGCTCTGCCTCTGTAGGAAGTGTGAGCCCTGGCTACAATGTCAGGGTGCATCAGCCACAAATGTGTATCCATCTGAATGTTGATTTCAAGGAGACTCCTCATAAAGATATAGATTCCCTCCCTCCTCCTACCTCCCAAAAGGCTGAACAGTGTATAGTATGTTACATTTGAATAAATCAATAAAAATACTGGGTAAAGAAAATAAAAATATTGTCCTTGTTTGTTTTATTAGCCTAAGACTATACCTGGTAATTAAGAGAGACGCTCACGTGTTGTGTGCTAGGCAGGATGTGGTTAAATGCCCCACAGCCCCAAACAACAACAGAAAAAAAGTCACTTAAACATTTGTAAGGTTTCTTTAATGCTTTACACGTGTGAGTCAGCTATCCTTACTCTAATAACAACCAAATGCTTTTTGATTTTTTCTAAGTATTCAGGTCCACCTAGTTTACACAGTGGATAAAGAAGGATGAATTGAAAACAAGGATGGCTTGTGAAACAATGAAAGACTTTTGGAGGAAAGCCAGGAGCCTGCAAAATCTGATTTCAAGGGGATGGAATAAGCCAATGAGTTTGATTTGAAAACTAGAGAGAGAAAAATACATAATATTGCAAGTTGGGGCCAGGATCCAAGCAAGGGTGTGTGTGTGTGTGTGTGTGCGCGCACGCACACGCGTGTTAGTCTCTCAATTGTGTCTGACTTTTTGTGACTCCATGGACTGTAGCTCACCAGGCTCCTCTGTCCATGGAATTCTCCAGGCAAGTGGAGTGGATTGCCATTCCCTTTTTCAGGATATCCTTCTGATCCAGGAATGGAACCCTGATCTCCCACATTGCCCACAGATTCTTTACCATTTGAGCCACCAGGGAAGCTCCAAGCAAGGTTATGGACACCATTTAAATATATCATCACTAATATACACAGTTTATAATTTGGATGTTTCTTTATTCAGGTTTTATGATCATTCAGCAAAAATTGAAATTGCCTTTGCCTTATCTAAGAAGATTTTAGCTTATCTAAGCTTTGTTTAAAAAAAGTTATTTGTAGAAGTCATGAAATATTTGAGGAGATACCTAGAGTATTAGAATAGTAAAACATTTACATGAAAACAAGTATCCTGTTGATTAAGGATTCTTGTCAGTTTCACTAGACAAGACTGTTTTTAACTTAAAGTAAGATTTAAGGGGGGAAAGAAGATATTTTGAAAAGATACTGGAAACAAAAGGGCAATTTTGTTCCACCAGAACTGAGAGATGAAGCAACTAAAGTCCTCTTCCTCCTAGGCACGCATTTCCTCTTACCTCTGATTGGCTTTATTTGCTTGACTGCTGCCTGTCTCCATTTTATTTCTTTCTAATTGTAAAGGCCCCAAATCTCAAATCTCTTTTTCTCAAGATTCCAAAATGGAAGCATCCAAGGTATGCCAAGTTTGGGTGAGGTACTAACCTTTAAAGCAATCAGTAGGACAAGGCATATGGGCACTATGATTGGTCAAGCTTTAGTCACATGTCCCAGAGTTCCATGGTGTGGATTTTGGCAGTCCACACTACTGGAACTGGTGAAAAACGGTGTACCAAAAAAAGGTGGTGCTGGGCACATACAAAATCAAAAACAATTCTTAGCTACATCTATCTAAATGAGACTACTGACTTAATCTTGCATATTTGCTAATGCTAACTAGGCTTCATCCTTTCCTTCAAATCAGAGAGAGCTCAAGATTTTTAAAGGCATTTTTTTAAAGGGAGAAATAGCATTCTTTTTTTTTTGTTTCTGTATCAAAGCCAATAATAGGATCCTGAATACAGGCATGCTCACTATAATTCTGCAACTGGTCATTGAGTGAGATGAATGCAAGTTTCAGTTCAGTTCAGTTCAGTCGCTCAGTCGTGTCCGACTTTGCAACCTCATGAATCGCAGCAGGCTAGGCCTCCCTGTCCATCACCAACTCCCGGAGTTCACTCAGCCTCACGTCCATCGAGTCAGTGATGCCATCCAGCCATCTCATCCTCTGTCGTCCCCTTCTCCTCCTGCCCCCAATCCCTCCCAGCATCAAGGTCTTTTCCAATGAGTCAACTCTTCGCATGAGGTGGCCAAAGTACTGGAGTTTCAGTGTTAGCAACATTCCTTTCAAAGAACACTGAGGGCTGATCTCCCTTAGAATGGACTGGTTGGATCTCCTTGCAGTCCAAGGGACTCTCAAGAGTCTTCTCCAACACCACAGTTCAAAACCATCAATTCTTTAGCACTCAGCTTTCTTCACAGTCCCAAATCTCAGATCCATACATGACTACTGGAAAAATGATAGCCTTGACTAGACTAACCTTTGTTGGCAAAGTAATGTCTCTGCTTTTGAATATGCTATCTAGGTTGGTCATAACTTTCCTTCCAAGGAGTAAGCGTCTTTTAATTTCATGGCTGCAGTCACCATCTGCAGTGATTTTGGAGCCCCCCAAAATAAAGTCTGACACTGTTTCCACTGTTTCCCCATCTATTTGCCATGAAGTGATGGGACCAGATGCCATGATCTTCGTTTTCTGAATGTTGAGCTTTAAGCCAACTTTTTCACTCTCCTCTTTCACTTTTGCAAGTTTGCACTAAGTCAAAATATAGTTCTCATACTAAGTATCAGTCTATATTACAACAGCATGACATTATAAATATTTCTTTACATTTATCCCAAGAGTATGTACTAGTATTTTCAAATATATCAATGGGAAGAGGAAAATCTGAAACTCAAATGTCATTCAATTTTCAAAAATTGTAAAATGAAAAAGGATAAAAGTGAAAACCTGTTCTATATCTCTCATTAGGCTTTATGTATATTCAATATAAGAGAAAAGAAAGCTGTATAACATGAATTTCTCTTTTCTGTTGCTGATTAGAAAATAATAAAACACAAAATGCAGTTGCAAGTGCACAATCTACTGAAAACACCTTTACAAACACCACATTAAAATGGAATAATCATGATCAAACTAATGAGATCAGAGGAGCTGGTCTCATTCCTAAGTGACTAATACTGAATATTTCCATGTGGCTGTTCCATGATCGTGGCTGTTCTATGATAAGAGCAACAATTCCATACACAAAGAGAAAAGCCTTATGCCAACCATCTATGTATGTGGCCTGTATTATCTTACACATTTTTATTATCCTCCACAAAAGAGCCTGTGTTCATTTTTTAATAGAGGCAACTGCATCCTCTAGAGAGGAGAACAGCAAATGAAGAATCAAAACATCCCATGGGCCTCATTACAACTGTAAATTGAACATATGCTTTTGTACAACTTGGGCAGTGACCCTAGTTGTAGAATAACCAACTACAGTAGGGTCTTAACCCTCCTAAAGTTTAGTTTTAATTACCTTATACACATCTTAAATGCATAGATGACAACTTTTGAAATTATTTCATTTCTGGGTCAATTTAAGATGCTGACAATGAAAATATTCATGGAGAGGTCTTTCAAGGAGCAGAAAATTAAAATCAATATTTCATGAGATATTATAAATCAAAAAAGACTATTTTTTTATGGCTACAGGAGGCATTTAGGTGAAGGGTCACTTATCAACTCAACATCATAAATATTTTAACATCTGGTATTTAAACAGTAGGCTTTTTTTTTTAGTCAAGTATCTTTATTTTTAAATTTAAATTTAAAAAGTGAAGGACAAAAGCAGTAAAAATTACCTTTAAGTGAAAGTGAAGTCACTCAGTCGTGTCCGACTCTTTGCGACCCCATGGACTGTAGCCTACCAGGCTTCTCCCTCCATGGGATTTTCCAGGCAAGAAGTACTGGAGTGGTTTGCCATTTCCTTCTCCAAAACACTAGACTTTTCAACTACTTTTTTTTTTCAGAGACATGATAAATAAATATGTAAGACAATGGTATTTATTGGGGAGATTTCCAACTGGGAATAATGAAAGAGAAACACAAATGGTATAGCAAATAAATATGCAAACATCTTACTTGCTTTTCTGATAAATTGAAAATTTGAAATAAAATGTATTTTACAATGCAAGCCTACCCTCTTAAAGAAAACAAATGAAATTGTTTTTTTTTTTTTAATACTAGTATTTTAAAGTCAGTATCTGCCATCCTTCCTCCTCATCCTACCCTAGGAAAGTTCTACATTCCAGCCTCCAGGATCTCCTAAAAAACCCGTCAAATCACAACATTTCAACTGCAGCAGTTTATGACTCACAAAGTATGGACTTTAAACTAATACCTACTTCATCTGTATCAAATGAGTATAGACTCTACAGTAAAATTAGTAGAGATTATTGGAGGCAATTAATATTGAGTACCTGAAATTATTGTTATATTCCTCTATGTTTTTTAAGTTACATTTCTTCCTAGTGAAAAATTAATAGTTCTGAGAAATCTGAATTGTTCATTCCTACCACTGGGAAAAAAATTAAAATAAAATTTAAACATAGGCCCTAGGAAGGGTTGAAGTCCCTGTATCTTAGAATGTGGCTTTATTAGGAAGTAGAGTCCTTGCAGATATGATTAGTTGAGATGAAGTCAAACTAGACTAGGGTGGACACCTACCCAATATGACTGATATCCTAATAAAAACAGGAAACTTGAACACAGACACACACATAGGGAGAACACAATATGAACATGGAGGCAGAGACTGGGGTGACAAGTTTACAAGTCAAGAAACACCAATTTTTACCAAGAGGCCATAGAAGCTATTCTCTCTCATGGTCCTCCGAAGGAATCAACTCTGCCAGTACCTGATTTCAGACTTCTAGTCTTCAGCATTGGAGAAGGCAATGACACCCCACTCCAGTACTCTTGCCTGGAAAATCCCATGGATGGAAGAGCCTGGTAGGCTGCAGTCCACGGGGTCACTAGGAGTCGGACACGACTGAGCGACTTCACTTTCACTTTTCACTTTCATGCATTGGAGAAGGAAATGGCAACTCACTCCAGTGTTCTTACCTGGAGAATCCCAGGGATGGGGGAGCCTGGTGGGCTGTTGTCTCTGGGGTTGCACAGAGTCAGACATGACTGAAGCGACTTAGCAGCAGCAGCAGTCTTCAGCACAGTGAAACAATGAATTTCCGTTGTTTAATAAACCAAGACAGTGGTACTTTGTTACGGTAGCCAGAGGAAACTAATACAGTCTGAACTTAAGACCCATAGAACTCAAGTTTAGGAGGTGCTCAGGCACATGTGGGAATCATAACAATACAACAGAATTGTTTGACTCTAACCTCATCACACAATCACAACAAACTCCTAAGTTATATCACCACAAAATCCAACATACAGTTTTTCTTAGTAAATCTTTACTTAACCCATAGATTTTTGTAATAGCCCCAGAATCATGTCACATTTATCTCCAAAAATGTATTTTATTGTTTGCTCAATGACCCCAAATATGACAGAAATCAAGTAACTATATCTGATTTAAGTCTCAATATGCAATTTAGATGAGTTTGATGTAGGCAAAAACTATAATGATGAATATATATTCTACCAGGAGTTATTATTTAAATCTCGACACCTTATAACTAAAAGGACAATAAAAACCTAGTGTATACAAATATAAACCTATTTATGCTAGCCTCCATTAATTCCTGATAATTTATAACACATTTTATGAGTTAACAACTACATAATTATATTTATTTCAAAAAATTGGAATTAAACTATAAAGGAGATATGACTATTAAATAATGGAATTGGCTAATATATCAAAATTTATATTTATAAAGGAATGTTGCTTACTTCCGAATAGAACATTAGGAGACTATATTAATATTAATGATATTCTTCACCTTAGAAATCAGCTGTTCTCTTAGCCAGATCCTACCTCCTTCCAGGGCATTTTTGATCCAAGTGACCTTCCGTTTCATTCTATCCTAGCAGTTTACACCAGAGGTTGTTACCTAGATGCATACTAATTGATAATCTTAGCTTCCATTTTTAAATCTTAATCTTCCCAGTAGAACTGCAGAATCAACTTTTGAATCCAAATCCATGACTGAATTTGTTCTTGTCATCCTACTTGTATGCAACTACAAGATTGATGGGTATAAAGGGTCCCATTTCCAACGATTTTAGTAAATCCCTCTCTAGAACCAATGACGTATGAAACAATGGACTACTTGTGTTGTGCACCAAAAAACAACAAGGATGTTTTGTAACTACAGTCTCATTTGCCAACCCTTCTTTCATTTGTTTATCCTCCCTTCTCTGCTCTCTTACCAGTGAAGCCAATAATATCCAGGATTTCTACAGAGTTCGGTATTTTATCCTGCTTTCTTTACCATCTGAACTTCCGTCTTCTTTTGTACAACTAGTAAATAAACAAGCAAGGAGCTAACAGCCTTCAACAAAATAGACATCTGCTACAGAGATAAAATCACTCTGGGATAACCCAGTGCTAACCCAATGATTCATGTAACCACAGAAGTACTTAACATTCAAAACATCACAGATGGGTTCTGGGACACATCATAGTTCTGATTTGCTCAAGCTTTGTGAAGGGATTGACTGTAGTAACTTAGTTTAAATTCTACATTTACATACTACTTTTACATCCTAATTTTATAAGTGATAAAGTCGAAGTTAATTTTCTTTCCCAGAGCTTACTGCCAGGCAATGAATGCAGGTCTCCTGATTCCAAAATTACTCTTCCCTCTGTTGTGCTCAGTCACTTCAGTCGTGTCTGACCCTGCAACCCCATGGCCTGAAGCCCACCAGGCTCCTCTGACCATGGGGATTCTCCAGGAAAGATACTGTAGTGGGTTGCCATTTCCTACTCCAGGGCTACCCACTATTACATTGGCACGTTACCAAAATTTTAAAAAAAAATTAAAATCAGAACTACACCATTTACAGCCCAATATTATTTTTCAATTATTTTCAGAAATGAAATTCTAAGGTGTTTTATTTTAAATGACACATCTCTCTTTATAGACACTTTTTGGAGAGAAATAGCATGTACTTTTGAATCAAAGAGATCATTTTTTAATCCTGGCTCTGCCACTTTCTAGCAATGTAAATGTACAAAATTTATCTCATTTAAGATAAAAATGAATGAACAAAAACTGTGGGTAATTATTCATACACTTGGGACAGTACTAAGAATTTAATGCTACTATATTAGTTAATTGTTTTGTATAATGACTGGCAAGTCATAAGTACTGGGTATATGTTGATTTTCTGCCCCCTTGTTGGTCAATTGTGAACATTTGTAAAAAATTTCCTTGTGTGTTAAATAATGTCTGTGTCACCTTCAAAATCTCTATGTTTACTCAAGAGATTACTTCACTACATGGACTTCAGGCTCGGTTTGAGTATTATTTTTTTTCTTCCCAGAAAACCATTTTCTGACCATTGACTAGACCATCAATGTATACCAAAATCATGCTTCTCTCAGCACCGTGGATTACTGGGCCCTGGGCAAGCTCATGAGAAGGTACTTTGGTTTTAAACCACAGTTTTCTCCTCTGGAAAGATGGGCTATCTGAGGAATCAGAACAAAGGAGGCCAAGATAACTTAAGCACGGACAGAGCTGTCTTACTTCGGTTTTGGAGATGACACTGTCTGTGGGAAGTTTGGTTTAAGAATCAAGAGGGACTGATGTATTAAAATATTCATTTGGAAGTAAGGACACACACTGAGCATAAGTGTCTAGAAGAGTTATATATGTCTTAGTACAGCAATGCTGTTGTTTAGTTTGTGTATGACTCTTTGCAACCCCATGGACTGCAGCATGCCAGGCCTCCCTGTCCTTCACCATCTCCCAAAACTCGCTCAAACTCATGTCCATTGAGTCGGGGATACCATCCAACCATCTCATCCTCTGTCGTCCCCTTCTCCTCCTGCCTTCAATCTTTCCCAGCATCAGGGTCTTTTCCAATGAGTCAGCTCTTCACATCAGGTGGCCAAAGCAATAGCTTAGCAATATTTCAGCTTCCCTCCCCCGCCGGCCATCAAAGCCTCATTTTCATAGAAAGTGAAAGTGATAGCTCTTGAATGTATAGGGAATGGGGCATGCACACACACACACACACACACAACATAAGAATATCATACATATTCCGCACTGTGTATTCATTATCTCCTGATAAATTCTTAACACTTTTGTAAATAATTGGGAAATGAGGGAAAATATGCCTATCATCTTTGTTTCCAAGACAATTCAGCTTTTAGAATCCTGCATAGTGAATGAGTGGTGCACTGCCATGATCCCTTTCTCAGTACCCAGGCACTCATTCCCCGGCTGCTGAAAGCAAGTTGCATGCCCCCACTGTGGCAGCCACATTCAATGACCGCTCAATGCAAGTATAAAAATCTTGTCCTCTTGCTCAGTTTGGAATAATTCAGTGAGGTCATCAGCTGAAACATTTCTTGTGACTTCATCTCAGATCAACGTTTTTTCCCTCTGGCTAACCCTGCTTCCTTCACCTCTCAAAGATGGCCAATGAACACTCCCCAATGAATTCCCTACATGCAAATCTCCATCACATAGTCTATTTTCTCTGCAACTAGATCTAAAACATTTGTCAGCGCATTTTGTTTGTTTTCAAGGTGTAGACTATTTGACAAAACTATCAACAAACCAACTACCCCTTCTTCTGAAGTATGGTTGCATCAGTTTAACTTAAGTAACATGTGAGTTTAGTAAGTCCAATAGTGAAGGATGCACAACACTTACAAGGATCAAATTGAGGAGGAAAGCAGCAATGTTTAGGACCAGCTTGAGTCAACATAGAAACATAAGAACAGGTTTCTCATCAAGCCCAGGATATGAACTAGAGGCACATGGGCACTAAGCTAATTGCCAAAATTGAGAAGAGGCAAAATGGGAATTTGTCTAAAGTCTTTTTATTTTATGAAAGAAGCAGTAGAAAGAAAGGATGATAGACACAATTCTGTTGTGGAAAACCTAAAGCTTAGAAAAATATACTCAAACACTTCAAAAAGAATATTTCTAAATGTTTCCTTACAAGAAAAAAAAAAAGTCCATATAAAGGGTAAATGAGAGATATGTAGGTATATGAACCTCACCATAAGAGAGTTCATTTCTATTTATTATGAGTTCAAAAAGCCAAGGATTATAGCCTCAGGACTAAGAAAATTTTCAGAGCAGCCCCTCCAAACAGTTTCTGAAACCTGTGTAAGTATTTGTATCTTTGTAAAGAAAATCACTGATAACAATTTACTATTATTTTTTCCAATGTGCTATGTTGAAATTCCATTACTGGTAACCTCAAACATCATTACCCAGGACAATTCCCTATTATTATGTTGGAAATGAAACTTAATTTTAGGTTTCCAGTTCCAAGTCCCAAGTGGGAACTAAATGTCACAGAACAAAATGTCATGCAATGAGATCGGATACTAAAATATGTGACAGTAACCAGATGTTTCCGTAACAATTACCACACAGCAAAAGCCAGTCAAAGAAATGAGGTACAGCACTTCTCACAAGTCAAAGGGCACTCCACGCTGTTATTTAGCATGTTGGTATTTGTCAGTTTATATTTATATTCTGATGAGCACACCCTGCATGCCTCTGAAGAAATACAGAACATGCAAAGCATGGTTATTGCTATGGAAGACATGTTTAAAGAAATTATTCAAATTGGTCTCAAAAAGAACCATTCATAGTATCAGCAATATAATCCAATTCTCATTGAAATATGAAGTATTTCAATGAGAATTGAGTGAAATAGGTCTTTATTTATTCTACTAAAACCTCATCACCATCATCCCTGCCCCAAGGCCCTCCCATTAACTCTACCACTCGACCATCTGTGGGGCAGGAAAAGAGGTCAAAGGAGGAATAAGGGGCCACGTGACACAGATATTCAGCTCAGAGATGAAGAAGCAAAATGAGAACTGACAAAGAACAAGACCACCACTCCCCTTCACCTTAGATACTGACCCAGATCCTTGAATTTTAGTCCTTGGATTGGTTCCTCAAATTCAAATTGCCAATTTCAGGAAGCAAATGATTTGCTTCAGGACTGAAATTCCTTTAGGCAGTTTTAACACTGAGGTAAAGTTATAGCGGCCAGTAGTGAAACCAAAGATGAAAAATCGAAAGACTCCTCAAGCCCAGTAGAAATACACAACCCTCCATGAGACCAAGGGTAAATATTAGTTTAATGGATTTATTCATTTAATGGATTAGAGGAAATATTTCAATAAGCAAAAGCCAGAAATAGACATAGGGATTACAAAGCCTTTTGATGTAAAAATAAACTTAGATTACAACGAGTCTTAGATGTAGTCACATGGTACAACTCACAGTTTGATCCGAGAAAACTTAGTATATATTTAACTCACCTTATATGTGCAATGTTTCTTTTATGGAGCCTCTAAAATACTTTATGAACTACTATATTTTTATACTGCTTAATGAGTTCAACATAGAATAAGCTAACAATTTTGGCAATGTTTTAAGTTCTAATATGTGCCGTTGAATTTTTTGAAGACCTCACTCTTTGTTTTATCTAAGATATCCTTGGGTGGCTAAAATACTACATGCTATAGGCAGACTTTTTTTCTTAATTCTGAGTTTGCTAATAGATCTTAAAATATAAAAGTATACAAAGCCCCTTTTTTCTCACTTTCACAAAAATAATGTTTGATGAGATGTGCATTTGTCTTCAGCAGCCTTGGGATGCAGATGTATGAACAGAAACAAGTGACCAAGTCAATTTCAAAAGGCAAATATCCCCCTCCTATACAATTTTGTGCAAAGTTTTATTTGGTATATTTGTTTTATTTGCTATATGGCATTCCATTTTATGAAGATACCACAACATATTTATCCATCCTCAAACTGTGGCCATACATGTCCCTTAGAGCACAAGGCCCAAAGACCTCTTCGTTGTGTATCTGGAGGTGGGTTTGAGCATCTCTGAACTTCTACGCACATTGTCAAGTTGCTCTCTAAAGTTTCAAAAGAAATTTTTTTTAATTTTAATGTGGTTTGTGGTTTCACTTTAAAAAATTCGTCCCCCTCTTAATACTGTGAAGCTTTTCTCATAATTATTTCTAATAATTGTGACGATTTCTTTCATATTTAGATTTTCAGTTGATATGGAATGTATTTCTAGTGTCAAATATGGATAAAATTTTATTCTTTTTAATATGGATAGCCAATGATATCTCTATTTACTTCTAGGTCCACCTATCTTACTTACATAGGGTGACTTTATATATTTTTAATCTAAACCAAAAAGTGTTTGAAATTGAAAAGGATATTATTAACAGTTATGCCGCAGGCATAAGTCTCAGGAATAGTCCCAGGCAAACTGGGACATACCCTCATTTTAATCATAAATAAAATTTAAATATGTGTGTGTCTATTTTTTTTTTTTTACTACCTTCCTCTGTTAAAACTTTTGTTTATTCCTACAACTGCAGCACAATTGTAATGATTAAAAGTTTAGAAGGCCCGAAAGTTTCAGGCAAGTTTTAACAAAATTTTAAGCAAGGTAAAATGTGTAGCATAGAAACTATTTCACATAATCTCAAATTTCCAGATGGAGAAACATGTGCAGCACATAGTATTGAGAGGTTTAGTATGAAGAATATATCAAAAACTCCTAAGATTTTCTAAGAAAATAAAGCAAAAAGAGACCACTTCACACCCATCAAATTAGGAAAAATTAGCAATTCTGCTAACACAAAGTGTTAGAGAAGAGTTGGTATAACGGAAAATCTCATTTGCTTCTGGTCTCCTGGCAGACAGAGTGGGGAAACAGAGATCTGTTTAACTTCTTCTTCATCAAAAATGTTTCAAGGTACCTTGTGGCCCTTTTCTATTCTACATAAATTTTCAGATTATCTTGTTCCTCTAAAAACTATTTTGGTTCTCCTGGATGTTTTTTCTACTCTCAAATAGGTACATCACAACTTGCTTACCTAGGAGAGTACCAGTGAATTTAAATCACGGATAATATTGCTTTATTGCATCTAGGAATAAACATGCCATAGAATATTTGGTGTCAGGACAGCCTTAACAGAAAGACGCTAGAGGAAGAGTGTCAGTTGTTCCTTAGCATCATCAGTTCAGTTCCGTTCAGTCGCTCAGTCGTGTCCAACTCTTTGTGACCCCATGAATCGCAGCACGCCAGGCCTCCCTGTCCATCACCAGCTCCCGGAGTTCACTGAGCCTCACGTCCATCGAGTCAGTGATGCCATCCAGCCATTTCATCCTCTGTCGTCCCCTTCTCCTCCTGCCCCCAATCCCTCCCAGCATCAGAGGCTTTTCCAATGAGTCAACTCTTCGCATGAGGTGGCCAAAGCACTGGAGTTTCAGCTTTAGCATTATTCCTTCCAAAGAAATCCCAGGACTGATCTCCTTCAGAATGGACTGGTTGGATCTCCTTGCAGTCCAAGGGACTTGCAAGAGTCTTCTCCAACACCACAGTTCAGAAGCATCAGTTCTTTGGTGCTCAGCCTTCTTCACAGTCCAACTCTCACATCCATACATGACCACTGGAAAAACCATAGCCTTGACTAGACAGACCTTTGTTGGCAAAGTAATGTCTCTGCTTTTGAATATGCCAACTAGGTTGGTCATAACTTTCCTTCCAAGGAGTAACCGTCTTTTAATTTCATGGCTGCAGTCACCATCTGCAGTGATTTTGGCACCCAGAAAAATAAATTCTGACACTGTTTCCACTGTTTCCCCATCTATTTCCCATGAAATGATGGGACCAGATGCCATGATCTTCGTTTTCTGAATGTTGAACTTTAAGCCAACTTTTTCACTCTCTATTTTCACTTTCATCAAGAGGCTTTTTAGTTCCTCTTCACTTTCTGCCATAAGGGTGGTGTCATCTGCATATCTGAGGTTATTGATATTTCTCTCGACAATCTTGATTCCAGCTTGTGCTTCTTCCAGTCCAGCGTTTCTCATGATGTACTCTGCATATAAGTTAAATAAGCAGGGTGACAATATACAACCTTGACGTACTCCTTTTCCTATTTGGAACCAGTCTGTTGTTCCATGTCCAGTTCTAACTGTTGCCTCCTTACCTGCATACAAATTTCTCAAGAGGCAGATCAGGTGGTTTGGTATTCCCATCTCTTGAAGAATTTTCCACAGTTGATTGTGATCCACACAGTCAAAGGCTTTGGCATAGTCAATAAAGCAGAAATAGATGTTTTTCTAGAACTCTCTTGCTTTTTCCATGATCCAGCGGATGCTGGCAATTTGATATCTGGTTCCTCTGCCTTTTCTAAAACCAGCTTGAACATCAAGAAATTCACGGTTCACATATTGCTGAAGCCTGGCTTGGAGAATTTTGAGCATTACTTTACTAGCATGTGAGATGAGTGCAATTGTGCAGTATTTTGAGCATTCTTTGGCATTGCCTTTCTTTGGGATTGGGATGAAAACTGATCTTTCCCGAGATCTGACAGAATGTGGTCCACTGGAGAAGGGAATGGCAAACCACTTCAGTATTCTTGCCTTGAGAACCCCATGAACAGTATGAAAAGGCAAAATGATAGGATACTGACAGAGGAACTCCCCAGGTCAGTAGGTGCCCAATATGCTACTGGAGATCAGTAGAGAAATAACTCCAGAAAGAATGAAGGGATGGAGCCAAAGCAAAAACAATACACAGCTGTGGATGTGACTGGTAACAGAAGCAAGGTCCGATGCTGTAAAGAGCAATATTGCATAGCAAGGTCCGATGCTGTAAAGAGCAATATTGCATAGGAACCTGGAATGTTAGGTCCATGAATCAAGGCAAATTGGAAGTGGTCAAACAAGAGATGGCAAGAGTGAATGTCGACATTCTAGGAATCAGCGAACTCAAATGGACTGGAATGGGTGAATTTAACTCAGATGACCATTATATCTACTACTGCAGGCAGGAATCCCTCAGAAGAAATGGAGTAGCCATCATGGTCAACAAAAGAGTCCGAAATGCAGTGTTTGGATGCAATCTCAAAAACGACAGAATGATCTCTGTTTCCAAGGCAAACCATTCAATATCAAAGTAATCCAAGTCTATGCCCCAACCAGTAATGCTGAAGAAGCTGAAGTTGAACAGTTCTATGACGACCTACAAGACCTTTTAGAACTAACACCCCAAAAAGATGTCCTTTCATTATAGGGGACTGGAATGCAAAAGTGGGAAGTCAAGAAACACCTGGAGTAACAGGCAAATTTAGCCTTGGAATATGGAATGAAGCAGGGCAAAGACTAATAGAGTTTTGCCAAGAAAATGCACTGGTCATAACAAACACCCTAGCATCATAATGCTCATTATTTTAAATTTTTAAACTTTATTATCAGATTCATGTAGATTCACTTGGATGTTGTAGAAAACATAATACAGACATAACCTGTATCTCTTAACTGAATTTTCCTGAATGGGGTGTCTTGCAAAACTGTAGTACAAAATATAACAACTATGATATTGGAATTAAGAGTCACTATGAGAGAACATCTCATTGCCACATGCATCCCTCCTCTTGCCCTTTTAGAACCACACTCACTTTTTCTCATCTACATCCTTTCCTTTTCTATAATTCTGTCATTTCAAGGATGCTGTATAATGAAATCATATAGCATGTACCTTTTGGAAGGGGAAGAAATGGAAAGTGAGAAGAAGTAAAGAGGAAGGGGATGTTAGGGAAGGAAAGAGAAAGAGAAGAGGAATAGAAGCATCATTTTGGAATTTTGATCGAACTGTTCAAAATTCATAGCTTAATTAAGGTGGAAATAATTTTTCCCAATTGTCTTCTCCTCTTGTTTAAACAAGTTGTCTGCATATTTCTGTGTGTTTCCATTCCCTTTTAAACTACATTCCTGCCAATTGTCCTGAAAAATTTGATGAAGAGAAGACTGAAGTTCTAAACTCAAGTAGCAGATCCCTTTCAACTGTGCTCCTAAATCACAGTAGAATACCAAAAATTTCAGTGAATGTGCTGGTTACTACTTTCCTGTATATATATGTACTCTAGACTCAAAACTAAGTATCTTTTTCTTGCTCATACCCTGATCATATCTTTTATCTCTCTGCTTTATGCTCACTCCTACCCAGCACATAGTTCTCACAGCTTCTTAAACCTATTCAGTTCAGTTCAGTCACTCAGTCATGTCTGACTCTTTGAACCCCATGAATCGCAGCACACCAGGCTTCCATGTCCATCACCAACTCCCACAGTTCACCAAACTCATGTACATCGAGTCAGTGATGCCAGCCAGCCATCTCATCCTCTGTCATCCCCTACTTCCCCTGCCCTCAATCCCTCCCAGCATCAGAGTCTTTTCCAATGAGTCAGTTCTTTGCATTACGTGGCCAAAGTATTGGAGTTTCCACCTCAGCATCAGTCCTTCCAAAGAACACCCAGGACTGATCTCCTTTAGGATGGACTGGTTGGATCTCCTTGCAGTCCAAGGGACTTGCAAGAGTCTTCTCCAACACCACAGTTCAAAAGCATCAGTTTTTGAGCGCTCGGCTTTCTTCACAGTCCAACTCTCACATCCATACATGACCACTGGAAAAACCATAGCCTTGACTAGACAGACCTTTGTTGGCAAAGTAATATCTCTGCTTTTGAATATGCTACCTAGGATGGTCATAACTTTCCTTCCAAGGAGTAAGTGTCTTTTAATTTCATGGCTGCAATCACCATCTGCAGTGATTTTGGAGCCCCCAAAAATAAACTCTGACATTGTTTCCACTGTTTTCCCATCTATTTCCCATGAAGTGATGGGACCAGATGCCATGATCTTCGTTTTCTGAGTATTGAGCTTTAAGCCAACTTTTTCACTCTCCTCTTTCACTTTCATCAAGAGGCTCTTTAGTTCCTCTTCACTTTCTGCCATAAGGGTGGTGTCATCTGCATATCTGAGGTTATTGATATTTCTCCCGGCAATCTTGATTCCAGCTTGTGTTTCTTCCAGCCCAGAGTTTCTCATGACGTACTCTGCATATAAGTTAAATAAGCAGGGTACAATATACAGCCTTGATGTACTCCTTTTCCTATCTGGAACCAGTCTGTTGTTCCATGTCCAGTTCTAACTGTTGCTTCCTGACCTGCATATAGGTTTCTCAAGAGGCAGGTCAAGTGCTCTGGTATTCCCATCTCTTTCCGAATTTTCCACAGTTGATTGTGATCCACACAGTCAAAGGCTTTGGCATAGTCAATAAAGCAGAAATAGATGTTTTTCTGGAACTCTCTTGCTCTTTCCATGATCCAGCAGATGTTGGCAATTTGATCTCTGGTTCCTCTGCCTTTCCTAAAACCAGCTTGAACGTCTGGAAGTTCACGGTTCACATATTGCTGAAGCCTGGCTTGGAGAATTTTGAGTTTTTGAATTTTGGGTTTTGAATTAAACCCATTAGCAAGGTGGAATTTTGGACTTTCTGATTCTATGTTGTGACCCTATGTGATCCCTAGGGTATATGTGTGGCTCACTCACTTATTTCCATCAAGTTTCTGCTTAAAGGTCACTTTTCAAAAAGGTCTATCTTAACCACTCTGTATAAAATATTTCTGTACGTAGATTTATTTTTCTACATGGCACTAAATACAATCTAACATATCATATATTTAGTTCTTTGATCTCCACTGGAATTTAAGGTACATGAACACAGATTCTTTTCTTTTTTTCACTATTATATACCCAGAACTTAGACTAGCTCCTGACATGTAGATGGCAAGCAAATATTTGCTGATGGAATTAAAAAAGTATTTGTACACCCTTAAAATTCTTGTATATCCTTAATGATTGAGCATGAAGAGATCTTACTGCTTTGTATTTTTAAGTTGGGGAAATTCAGAGGAAAAGTTTGAAAACAACAGCAGAATTAATGGTAAACAAAGCGGAGAACGCAAGCTTTAAGATCTAAAGCTTAAACGGCACTCTTCACCCTCATGGAGCTTCTGACAATTTCCTACTTTTGCATTATTACCGAAATTTTGTTTTATTATCTGCAATTTCTGCATTTTTTCAATCCCTGGGAAATTTCAGAGTTTTTTTTAAACATAGAGTTTATAACAAAAGTTGACTTCCTCAAGTCAGGTCTAAATTACCCCAAGAACAAGCCTTCCCCATAGAATTTTGGCATTTCCCCTCCTAGCTCCAGTCAGATTCCAGAAGCCAAAAGGTGTTGCAAAGTGAAAAGTAACAGGAAGGAAAAATTAACCAAAACTTCTGAAGCCTCCAAAACAATTGGTTTCAAGTTACATTTGCATTTTGGTATGGATTAGTCATGAGAGGTGAAGGGGAAGGGTTATTATTTTATTCAGCCTAAGAATTCAGATTTGAGGTATTTCTCTGTTAAGCTTTCCTTAGAATTCCTTTGTTTAAGTCCCTTCTGTTTCTTGCTCAGAATTCATTTTTAACAAAGTTTTTCTTCATGTATATTTAGAAGATTTTCTTAACAGGGGCCAGAACACATTTAACATAATCAGGATGGACATAATTAAATAGGGGACAGATGCCTATCTTTCCATAATACATGGAAATCATGTAAGATTTCTTTTTAATTGAGCATGAAATATGCAACAGATTTGTTGCCACCTATGTAGAATTACAGATTCAAAAATAAGTACATATGAGAGTATACACACATATACAATAGTTTATAAAGATACAGGAAAAGAAAAACACCTGTAGGAAATATTTTTCATGTTACTTGTTATGCAGGTCAGCCTAAAACCAAACTTAGTAGCCACATTTGAGAAAGAACTATCTTTCATTCCTTTCAGTAATATAATTGTATACTGCATAGTGATGAAAATCATTACCATTTTTTGTATCTTCTCATTATCCCCCTCCCCCAACAACACACACATCCAAAATAAAGTAGAATACAGTTTTTCATTATCTATTTTACAGTCCTGTTAAAGAACTTTTCAGGTGGTGCAATGGTAAAGAACCCACTTACCAATGCAGGAGATGAGTGAGACTCAGGCTTAATCCATGGATTGGGAAGATCCCTTGGAATACTGGCAATCCACTCCAGTATTCTTGCCTGGGAACTTCCATGGATAGAGGAGCCTGGTAGGCTATAATCCATGCAGTTGCAAAGAGTCAGACACAACTGACCACATACACATAATTAAAGAACTAGCCTCAACAATCTCAAAGTAGTAGAGAGAATATAAAGATTAGAGTCTGCCATACCTATAGTCAAATCCCTGCTCAGTCATTTATTAGCTGAATTCAATATCAAGATGAAAAACATCTACTTCTGCTTTACTGACTATGCCAAAGCCTTTGACTGTATGGATCATAACAAATTGTGGAAAATTCTTCAAGTGATGGGAATACCAGATCACTTTACCTGCCTCCTGAGAAATCTGTATGCAGGTCAAGAAGCAACACTGAGAGCCGGACATGAAACATCAAACTGGTTCCAAATTGGGAAAGGAGTACGTCAAGACTGCATATTGTCATCCTGCTTATTTAACTTATATGCAGAGTATATCATGAGAAACGCTGGGCTGGATGAAGCACAAGCTGGAATCAAGATTGCTGGGAGAAATGTCAATAACCTCAGATATGTAGATGACACCACCTTTATGACAGAAAGCGAAGAAGAACTAAAGAGCCTCTTGATGAAAGTGAAAGAGGAGAGTGAAAATTTGGCTTGAAGCTCAACATTCAGAAAACTAAGATAATGGCATCTGGTCCCATCACTTCATGGCAAATAGATTGGGAAACAATGGAAACAGTAACAGACTTCTTTGTGAAGGGCAGGGGCCTCCAAAATCACTGTAGATAGTGACTGCAGCCATGAAATTAAAAGACGCTTACTCCTTGGAAGGAAAGTTATGACCAACCTAGACAGCATATTCAAAAGCAGAGACATTACTTTGCCAACAAAGGTTCGTCTAGTCAAGGCTATGGTTTTTCATGTATGGATGTGAGGGTTTGACTATAAAGAAAACTGAGCACCAAAGAATTGATACTTTTGAACTGTGGTGTTGGAGAAGACTCTTTAAAGTCCCGTGGACAGCAAGGAAATGCAACCAGTGCATCCTAAAGGAAATCAGTCCTGAATATTCATTGGAAGGACTGATGCTGCAGTTGAAACTCCAATACTTTGGCCACATAATGTGAAGAACTGACTCATTTGAAAAGACCTGATGCTGGGAAAGATTGAGGGTGTGAAGAGAAGGAGACAACAGAGGATGAGATGGTTGTATGGCATCATTGATCAATGGACATGAGTTTAAGTAAGCTCCAGGAGTTGGTGATGGACAGGGAAGCCTGGTGTGCTGCAGTCCTTGGGTTCACAGAGAGTTGGACATGACTGAGTTATTGAACTGAACTGAACTGAACTGAATATCAATTGACTTATAATAAAAGAGAGGTTGTAATTCTGTTCTTGAATATTGTTATAAAGATTGGAAATAATACATGCAAACTCCTAGCTCAATAAATACAAAATCGAAAGAATTCTGAGAACACCTACAAGTTTTGTGGGGTTTTTTGACCACTGTTTGTTTCAAATGAAAAATTGGGCCCCTAAATTTTTCAGACACATACAACTTACTGTAATGCTAACACTTGAATAACTTAAACATCAACTAGTTCAACTCATTTGTTTTAGACAGAATTAAACAGAGGCTCTGAGAAATTAATTAATGGAGGGGATCAGATGTTGGCAGCCTGGCTTTACAGTTATAATGAAAAGTTCATAATAGACAAAATCCATAATTCTATGACATAGCACTTTCATTTTTTGATATTACTTTTCCCAAGTCTTTTCACATGGATATTTCTTCTTATGTATTGGAATTATAGACTTCATATAATTTTGCAAGATTTTTTCAAAAGTCTGTAATTTAATAAGTGAGAGAAGAAGAAATGGAATTGAAGGAATACAGAAAAAGTATATTCTTTTGGGGAATTATTGTATTTTATAATCTTCAGTTCTAGATAGATAATTGTCTTTACATTTATGGAGCTTTCTTTTTCTCTGTATATGAGTAAAAGACCATTACAATCTACTACCATAATTCTCACCAAAGGTAGTGGTGGGGTATGTGCATGTCAATTGTGAACATTTTTCTTGGGTAATTCCTCCTCTCCCCATCCTCCATTGACAATCAGTAGATTAATTCAAAGGCTCTCAAAAGTGGGCATACAAGCCACAAAATTATCTGTGTGGTATATCTTTTAAATGAAAAAGTAAAACAGAAACTAAGCTTTCCTAATATCTAACAGACCCTGTCAACCTTCCCCAGGGCATTTTGTCCACTGGGCATGAGCATTTACAAGGGGAGGAGCCCTCAGAGAAAGAAGACGGATAGTGAAACCTTGAAAATGTATTTGCTTTTAAAATATTAGCATTTTGTAGAATTTACAAGCGGCCAATTAAGTAGAATTACATGTTATATTATCTAGTTTTAATTTAACTCTAAGATGGATACATGGTTTTAAATGATTTTTATAAATATTTCAGAATAAAGATAACAAATGTCAAATTTCTGTACTTAGTTCTAACAAGTCATGCCCACATGAATAGACACACTCTGAATGCTTTTTCTTAATTCCATCTTCACTATTTTAACTTTCATACCTTTACCTCTGACATAATTCTCTTTATATTTTAAATTTTGAAGACACACAGTGAAGAATTCTTCCCACTTGTAATTTCATTATGAGACTTTCTTTAAGGGTTTTATAATTTTATATGTGACTTTCAGTCAAAATATACTTCAATAAAAATGCATCAGCATTTGTATATATTCTCTATCCTTTGCTAAAGGCTCTGAGGCAATCAAAATTAAGGCCTTATGATCTCTGTCTTTGAGGCAGTAGCAATAAAAATAAATAAACCATAGGCAACAAGATAATCTTGCAAAAGGTATAATGTGATAAATAATTGTATAAAGACTTATTACAGAAAAGTCTGGATAGATTCTGGAATATGGTGAAAGGATATTAAAAACAAGTAAGATTTGAACAGGCTATTATTAGAGGAAAAGAAAGAGGAAACACAAGAAGAATAACAGTACCACCAAAGGAAGGAAGAGAAAAAAACTAAGAGAAAGGAATGTTGGGATAATCAGGGCCCCATTTTTCCCAATAGTTTCACCACATATAAATGTATCTCCAAGCAACTTATTGTGTAGTTAAGCTTACTTTTGATCTATGAAAGGAACCAAATTGTATGTATTTTTTTACTTTTTCCCCCAAATTTCAGTTTGAGATTCATCCATGTTAATAAATTGGCCACAATTAATTCATATCCATTGTTGTATAGCTTTATGAAGATATCACTATTTATTTATTTATTCTAGTAGTAAAGGACTTGGTTTTATTAGTTTACTTATTTCGGTCTTTGGCTCCTGTAAACGTATCTTCTAGTATACACACACCTAGGAGCAGAATTGCTGGGAAATGAACATTTGCTACTTAATTGGTTTTCACACTATGGTAATAATTACATTTCCATAGTGTTCTCATCACAACATACCCTCACCAATACTTCGTATTTGCAGAACGTTAAAAAAATATCTTTAACAACCCATCTATGTCTTGGTAACTCATTGCTACCATTAATAATCATGGAAAATTATTTATTAAATTATTTCCACAATTATTAATACAGATCAGCACTTCCTATGTATATAGGTCATTCTTGACATAAGGTCTGTCCTCAACAACTATTTCTTAAGCTAGTGAATAAATGAAGAGTCAAACAGCATTATGTGAATTCTATCAAACAGTTAATAGTGTTAGAGCAAAATCTATTTTTCTTAGGGAAAAATAGATTCTTAAAAAAAAAAAAAATCTTAGGGAACTAAGAATTTTGAAAGCCAAACTAATGTTACTTGGAAAATGTTGCTATGACTCTTTTAAGGTTGTATTAATAAATGATTCAGTAGAAACAAAGTAGAATATGTTTCTTATTTAATTTCAGTTTTCCTTATCATTTATACTGGATCTATAAAAATATTTGTTTCTAACTAGAAAAATGCCCAGGTAACATGAGCTTACCCTTAAACTTCTTAAACTTTGATAAGCAATATAAGATTAATTTATTAATTGTTATTTAAGAAATTTGTAGTTTGTAATCACACAAATATTTATAAATCATAATATAAATCAGTCATAATATTCTGCTCTTTATCCACATGGAATCATCCTTAATATCCTGTTAAATAAAATGTAGGTCCTAGCCATAATGAACTTATTCAGGTTTCTGAAGCTGCCCCTTGGTGTACAAAATGAAGCAGGCCAAACTTGCCTGTTACACCAGGTTCAAAATTGGGAAAAGAGTATGTCAGGGCTGTATATCGTCACCCTGCTTATTTAACTTATACACAGAGTACATCATGTGAAATGTCAGGCTGGATGAAGCACAAGCTGGAGCCAAGATTGCTGGGAGAAATGTCAATAATCTCAGATATGCAAATGACACTACCCTGATGGCAGAAGGGCTTCCCTCGTGGCTCAGATGGTAAAGTGTCTGCCTGCAATGTAGGAGACCCGGGTTTGATCCCTGGGTTGGGAAGATCTCATGGAGAAGGAAAGAGCAACCCACTCCAGTACTCTTGGCTGGAAAATTCCATGGACGGAAGAGCCTGGTAGGCTACCATTCATGGGGTCTCAAAGAGTCGGACACGACTGAGCAACTCACTTAATGGCAGAAAGCGAAGAGGAACTAAAGATCCTCTTGATGGAGGTGAAAGAGTGAAAAAGCTGGCTTAAAACTCAACATCAAAAAAAAAAAAAACTCAACATCCAAAAAACTAAAATCATGGTGTCTTGTTACATCACTTCATGGCAAATAGATGGGGACACAATGGAAATAGTGATAGATTTTATTTTCTTGGCCTCCAAAATCAATGTGGACAGTAACTGCAGCTATGAAATTAAAAGACGCTTGCTCTTTTAATTGGAAGAAAAAACCAATGACAAACCTAGACAGCACATTAAAACCAGAGACGTTACTTGGCCGACAAACGTCCATCTAGTCAAAGCTATAGTTTTTCCAGTCACCATGTATTAATGTGAGTGTTGGAACATAAAGAAGGCTGAGCACCAAAGAATTGATGCTTTCAAACTGTGGTGTTGGAGAAGACTTTTGAGAGTCCCTTGGACTGCAAGGAAATCAACCCAGTCAACCCTAAAGGAAATCAGTCCTGAATATTCACTGGAAGGACTGATGCTGAAGCTCAAATGCCTTAACTATTCCAATGAATAGTTAACTCATTGGAAAAGACCCTGGTGCTGGGAAAGATTAAAGGCAGGAGGAGAAGAGGATGGCAGAGGATGAGATGATTCGATGGCATCACCGACTCAATGGATATGAGTTTGAGCAAACTCTGGGAGATGGTGAAGGACAGGGAAGCCTGGCATCCTGCAGTCTGTGGAGTGGCAAACAGCTGGATACATCTGAGCAACTGAACAACAATCTGAAGGAGCTATGAATATTCAAATATGCAGTACTTTCTATTATCAATTCCTCCACTGCAATCCATTTTTCATGTTCTGGGTCCATTTAAACTCTACATACCAAAAAATTATTTTTAAAATATTTACATTAAATCCTGTGGTAGATCCTTGCAATCACATCTTCCTTCCCTTTTTCATGTAATCATATTATACTATTATTACCTTTCCTCACTATTGTTTGATTACATAAAAATTGTGTAGAAAGCTGATATTTTAAGTTTACATTTTGAAGATAATCTTCAGATGTTTTAAGATCTACAAATTCCGAGAAGCCAATAGATATTATATATTCACTATTTGAATAAATCCCACTTGTATTTTTTTATTATATTTAATATACATGATTTAAATAAAGAAGGAAATGTGTTTAACTCACCATTTCAATGAAAGTAGTGAAAATAAATAGTAATTCCTAGGGGAAAAGAAATAATTGAGTCAGTAGAAATGCTGCCACCAATTTAAATATTTTTCAGGTATAATCACATCATTCCTTATGTACAAATAAAGCTGCCCTCATTAAGTCAAGGCAATTTATTTGGTGAGCCATTCCCTTCCATAAGCCAGAGTGTAAGAGTGCTTCTTAAAGCTTACCATTTGTTTTGGTTTTCACTTGCTTCCCCTTTAAAATAGTGTGAGGCATTATTATACACCTGCATTAATATAATTTAATATTAAAAATATGCAATTTGAAAGTGTTATTTGTATACATCGTTTCAATTTCATCCTCTACACATTTTTCTCGACATGAAGGATCATTTCCGTACACTGGAAGTGGAAATATGTTTCACCTCAATTCTCCTACTCCTCAAATTCAAAATTTCCCCTAAACCATAAGAAAAGCTGGAAAACCTCTTAGTACTTCATCTCCTGTCTACTCTTGCAGATGACATTTCCTGTAACTTAGTAATTATTTTGGTTGCCTTCACAGATGCTAGGCTTTTATACAAGGAGTCAAAACTAGAGTTTCAATTTTGTTCCAGGAATTCCAATGTTCAGCTTCAACCTCTAGAGTTTCTTCCATGGTGAATAATTTATTTTGAAAACAGTGTATTATCCCATGATTAAAGGGGCAATGAAAGCAAACAGAATAAAAAAATCTATAGCTCTCTCTTGCCCTGAGTAATTAATGTGAGGTCCTGATGTGTTTCTTCAAATTGACCATCCTCATAACCTCTTTTCAAAATACTAACCCATCTGATATCTGTCTTATGTTTAATTTAGTAAAGCAGTCTTTTTAGTCTGTTTCTAGCATCCTGTAAGAGAAGTCATTTTTTCAAAATTTTGGTATTTTGTATTTCAACCCAAATTATTGAACATTACCAGTTAAAACTAGATATGGAATTAGTTATTGATTTTCTTTCATAGTTGATGATACGAGCATATATATTAAAGAAGTAATAATATCTTTTGTACTTTTACATATTATATCATATTATTATAGAAAGTGTTTCATTATTTCATTTGCTATTCTTTTGTCTGTGTGAATTATAGCAATTTAAACACAAACACACATAAACCACAAGGAAGCAAATCTTATTGGCTGAGCAAAACCTAATCTATGGTGGTGGTGTAATTTCCACTGAAGTAATATAAGTACTCTTAAATATTTCTTGGATTTTTAAGATTACATTACACTTCTGTTTTTTTTTCTTTTTGTTTTTTTTTATGATTCTAAGATTACTTATTTTTTTTATATAAATTTATTTATTTTAATTGGAGACTAATTACCTTACAATTTTGTATTGGTTTTACCATACATCAACATGAATCCACCACGGGTGTACACCAAAGCAACCTTTTAATGTCATTGGCTGAGCTGGGGCCTTTCTCTACTGTCCCACATGAGGTGAGTGGGGAGCACCAGGCAGAAACCCCTGTGCTCTTGTTGCTGGGGGGCGATGGGGGACTCGATCTGGAGTGTGAGGGTGAGGGGCAAGAGATGTTTCCATTCTGAAGTGGTGACCACAGGAGTTCTTACATTACAGTGTTCCTTTAAAATGAAAAAATCAATCATTTGATAAAATAAAGCTCCTCCTCCATGACAGAAGGAGGAGGGGATGTTCCCCATGGGATGTTCTCCATCCCGAACCCCCCTCCCTCCTCCCTCCCCGTACCATCCCTCTGGGTCATCCCAGTGCACCAGCCCCAAGCATCCTGTATCCTGCATCAAACCTGGACTGGCGATTCGTTTCTTATATGATACTATACATGTTTCAATGCCGTTCTCCCAAATCATCCTTCAAACTGAACGGTATTTACTTATTTATAGGCACAATGGCAGGTGGGACCTTAGTGCCCCCACCAGGGATAGAACCTGTTCCCCTTGCAGTGGAAGCATGGAGTCCTAACCACGGGACCACCAGGGAACTCCTTGCTTCTGTGTTTTAAGTCTGTTAGGAATCTTATGAATTTTAGGATTTAAAATTACCAAGTAACTTTGGTGATTATCAAATAATTTTGCATTTTTGGTTTTGTTTTCACATTGTATAACATCCTTACTATAAATGAGTAACCTATAAAATTAAAAATCTCTAGACCATGAGTCGTTCCATCATAATTTGAGTTTAGCTGTATCTCAATAGCTTGTAGAATAGTTAGGACCACTTTAGATCTTGGAATTTCACTGGATCAATTCATTCACTAGTTAGAACTCAAAAATACCATTTTTCTTGTAACTTCTCTCACATTGTGTTATGAGGTGAATACAGTACAGTCCACCAATAATTAAGACAACCCATTATTTTGGTAGAAGTATCAATTGAACACCTACTGTGTACTTGGCACTAAGTAATTCTGTCTGATTTTTAATGATTTCTCTCTTAAGAATTTCTCCAACCATCCCTGTTTAAGAATATGCCTAAATAACTCATTTCTATTTCTTGCAATTGATCTATGCAGGTGACACAAGAGTGATGGGACAGAGAACAGTGAATTTAAAACAGACTGTTTTACCCAACTACTAGTTTTTCTTCTGCTTTTACACGTGTTCCTATTGTTCAGTCAACAAGTCATGTTCCTAGCACGTGTTAATGGAAGAAGTTATGGAAGAAGTATATGACAATTTTCTATTTTTGTGGAACTGTTAGTCTTGTTGGGAAGAGAAAGAATGGAGACAAGATTTACACAAGTCAAACAGAGATCAAAAGGTGAATCAGGTCTCCACCTGATGTTAGGACCCCAATTGAAATGTAAGTGACATGGCAACAGGGGCCTTAGCTGTCTTATTCATCTCTCTGCTTGGGGGCTAGGACTGCCTGGTACATAATGGAAGCAAACTCTGTGTTCTGGAGAGTCACTGGTGATGACCTTGTTTGCAAATGCGGCAGCATGGGAAAGAAGGAAAGTCAGTTTGACATACAGTGCTTACAAAGGTTTTTTGAAGCAAGGATCCAAGCAGTTAAGCACATCTTTGATTCTTCAGTTCAGTTCAGTTCAGTTGCTCAGTCATGTCCTATTCTTCATGACCCCATGGACTGTAACACACCAGGTCTCCCTGTCCATAGCCAACTCCTGAGGTAACAAAAAAGGCAAAATAGTCTTCCTGCTGCATTCACATTACCCAGCTTTCAGTTCAGTTCACTCACTCAGTCATGTCTGACTCTTTGCAACCCCACGGACTGCAGCATGCCAAGCTTCCCTGTCCATCACCAACTTCCAGAGCTTGCTCAAACTCATGTCCATCGCATCGGTGATGCCATCCAACCATCTCATTCTCTGTCGTCCCCTTCTCCTCATGCCTTCAATCTTTCCCAGCATCAGGATCTTTTCCAATGAGTAGGTTATTCATATTAGGTGGCCAAAGTGTTGGAGTTTCAGCTTCAGCATCAGTCCTTCCAATGAATATGGTTGAATCAGTTCCCTTCTTGGTCTTGCTGTACACAATTCTGTATTTACAGAGGCAGAATATCTTCCCAAAGCGAGAACTGGTATTCCTGGGACCCACACTTCATGGTCAACACTTATTTTGGGTTTGTCAAAATGTTCATTGGAATTTTTCCATAAGATACTATGGAGAAACTCGAACCAACGTTTTGGCCAACCCAACACTACAGCATATAATTATGGAACCCAAATACCATCATGCTGATTATCCCATATTGTACTGCCTCTTCCATCAGTCTCTTTGCTGTCCCTCCTCCTCTTATCTCCTGGCATATCCTCTGGCATAATGTAAAAGAACTACCTGAGCTTAGATATTCTTTGATGTTCTTAACTTACTAAAATTTCTTCTCATGATCAATGTATGTGTGAGTGCTAAGTCACTTCAGTTGTGTCCAAATCTTTGAGATGCTATGGACTGTAGTCTGCCAGGCTCCTTTGTTCATGGGATTCTCCAGGCAAGAATACTGGAGTGGATTGCCATTTCCTCCATCAGGGAATCTTCCCAACTCAGGGACTGAACACGTGGCTCTTATGTCTCCTATACTGGCAGGTGGGTTTTTTATCATTAATGCTAACTGGGAAGCTTCATGGTTAATGAAACATTATAATTTGATATGATTAACCTCATATTTTGTGTTTTGAGGAATTAAGAATCATTGTGTTACAGGAGATCTAAAGGCACAACTTAAGCTGATTCAAATTCTGTTTCATTGAAGCTAAAATTAATAATAAGAATATGTTCCCTTAGCCATTACAAGATTTCTGGAAATTTAGTACATTAGGCCACGTAAGAGCCCTTAGTCTGAAGAAATAATGTCAAAGTGATGTCTTTTTCCTTCATATCTGCTAAGATGGTTCAAATACTTAAACAGTAAAATTCTGTTAGAATTTACATATATTTTTATTGATTTTTATCTGAATCAAAAGAACCGGATTGTAGCTTGTTAATAATGCACTCCTCTAACAAGACCTCCAAACTTAAAGTGTGAGTTCAAAACAACCTTGTAAAAACTAATAGATGCCATTTATGTGTACTAAGTCTTGCCTCTGATTTTATAAAATCCTTTTTCCAATGGCATCATTCATATAAAAGAATCATGAAACTTTTTTCATCTTCTCCTTTCCACATTTGTGGTAACAATTTACTTTTAGTTATTAATATTACAATACAGAAAGTATACTTCTCCAAACAATGCAGTGGCTACTGTGGCTAGAAAAACATGAGAATTTGCTCACAAAGAGTTAGCCACCAAAGCAAATAAACGCTTTGAACTATAAAAGCTGCCCACAAAAACTTGCTGGGCTTTTTGACCTTGTTTTCATTTGAGTAAACAGAATTCAAGGACATGGATACAAACTATTGCTGACATAAAGTTCTTAGACTTTACTTTCTGAATCCTTTCTTTCTGTTTCTGAGCTAATGCTACCACTCCAGCGGATAAGTAATAATCTGATACAAACCTTCAAGGTCACTTTCTTCCAGCTCAAATACATTTTTAGGTTATTTTGACAGAGCAGCAGGAGGCTACATATTCTTTTACCTTTATGGCAAAATTTTATATTTTAAGCGGTTTATATATTTAATTTTTTATTCTTTGAAACCAAGAACTGGGGAGTAAAGTTAGCCAATTCAAAATCTTGGAATAGTTATGGTTTTAGACTATGTGACAAAAGCCTTTTATATAGATTCTCTCCCAGATAGACAACAGAAGGGAAAGGTAACCTTGCTTATAGCTATAAAGAACTAATTGAGTTTTCATTGTTTCTGGGTTTGAAGACCTCATTGCCTCTGGATTGACTAGTTCTTATAAACAATTCCATAAAATTTTGTTTTGCTTTACAGTACTTTCTACACAATTATTTCTGTATCTTGATTCATTACTCACATATGTGAAGAATGAATGAACAAATGAAAAAATGTATATAGGGAAATATTTAAGAAAAATCATAACCATATTAATATAGAATATGTAATGGCATTTGAAAATAACTATTTAATCAGCAAATAGGTAGGTCTTACTGTTGTTACCTCTCTGTTTTAATAGTGGATGCAGAAGTACCAGATGTTTTTTATTTAGGTCACTGTGGTGGCCTGAAAATAATAAATTTCTTCTGTTGAGGGCCTTGAAGACCTGTGGCCAAGAAGAAAACTTCAGTCCCTCATATGACTATTGGAAACACATTTAATGGTACATGTGTCAACAATGTAACTTAAGAGAAACACCAGCTTAGCAGGCGACAAACATGGCAATGCCATATTGTATGATGCACCTTGCAGAACACAGCCTGAAAAATCTATATTATGGAGACAGGAACTCACCATGCTTCAAGTCAGTGATTTGAAGGAAATTTAACAGTTAAGTTAAAAGTAATGAAAAACTGAACCATATCCAGATCGTATCTATGTGTTCCTTGCATGATAGGTTCACCTTATAAGCAAATCAGAAAGAGCATTTTCGTGAAGTGCATAGTGGCAGGTTGGGCTCCAAGAGATATAAAGGCCTCTCCAATGCCACCAGCAACAGTCCATTCAGGAAATACTCCGTGTTCTGTCCCTTCCTCACAACTTATTAAGCATATGCTTTGGGGGTGCTGAGATGCCATAACACAGGTCGCAAGCTTTTTCTATCCACAATTTATTTGAATTCAACCAGAGTAGTTTCTGACCTATTGCTGAAAATAATAGTTCTTGTCACTCTGTGTTACTCAATTGTTGAGTTGTCACTATATCATCAGAGATTTGAAATAGGACTAAGGGTATATTGAAACATGCTCGATAAATAAGTGATTTTCTTTGGGGGGTGGTCTATGAAAATTCACACCAAATTCCAATCAAACTTCTTAATAATATCATTTACAAAGAAAAATAAGTTTTCAGTTCAATTTCAAATTGTTCATTATTAGTATGTATTGGTACAATTGATTTTTGTATTTTGACTTTGTATCTGATGCCTTGCTAAATTCACATTTTACTTCTAACAACCTACTGTTGATTCTTTGTAGCTTCTTCAAACACAATAATGTCATCTGTGAATAGCTAACTGCTCTATTCCTTTCTCTCCATTTTGTATGGTAATTATTTTTTATTTACTTTCTGCTTTATTTGCCTTGTTGCACTAATTAGGACCTCCAATATGATGTTAAATAAGAGTTATGGTGAGAGTAAGCATACTTTCCTGTTTCCCAATCTTGGAACTAATTCGGTCTTTCACAATTAAGTATTATGCTAGTCATATTTTCTGGGTTGATTCTTTCTCTATTGGGTTTAAAACAATAAATTATTCCCAGTTTATTAAGAGTTTCAACACAAACAGATGTTGACTTTTGTAAAATACTTTTTCTGTATAAATACAATCATATGGATTTTCTTTAGTTTGTTAATGTATTTATTGATAACATTGATTTTGAATGTTGAACCAGCCTTGCATTCCCAGGATAAATCCTGCTCAGTTTTGGTGTTGTAATATTTTTAAGTTATTGAATTTAATTTGAAACATTGTGGAGGATTTTTGCATCTATATTCATGAGAAATACCAGTCTACAGTTTTCTTTCCTTGTAATGCCTTTGTTTTGTTCAAAAAGTAATTCTGACTTCATAAGATGAATCAAGAAGTGCTCTCACACCTCTTCTGTATTCTAGAAGAGTTTGTGTAAAATTGACATTATTTCTTCCTTGTATTTTTAGTATAGGCTTTTAATATCTGAATCAATTCCACTGCACTAAACACAATTTAAAGTCAACAATTTCATGTAAAGCAACAATACAAACATTTTGGATCAGAAATGCTGTGACAACCTTTTTTTTTTTTTTTTGGATAAGAATTCTCAATGACTTAAAGATTTTACTTCTTAAATTGACTTTTGATTTGTCTGTTTTGTAATAGAATTTTACAAGTAATTTGACAAGCTGATTCAAAGTTTACGTGAACAAAAACTAATCAAAGTATTGCTAAAGAAGAATAAGAATATAGTATTTGAAATATCAATGTTTATTTCAAAACTGTATATAATTAAGCCAGTGTGGTATTGGCATAAAATAAACAAAATGACTAGCATAAATAAATTGAGAGGACAGAAACAGACACCTAGATATAAGGATATGAAAATATGAGACAAATGACAGAAGTGGATTATAACTCCACGAGAAAAGGTTGAGCCCTTAAAACTTAATAACTAGGACCACTGAAGATGAGAAAATATGAGAAAGCAAACTTTAATTCTTACTTTGTGCTCTTTATAAAAGTTAATTTCTAACGGGTTAAAGACTAATGTGAAAGGAACTTTAAAATTTAAATAAACCGTAGTAGAATGGGCTTCCTTTGTGGCTCAGCTGGTAAAGAATCCTCCTGCAATGCAGGAGACCTGGGTTCGATTCTTGGGTAGGGAAGATCTCCTGGAAAAGGGAAAGGCTACCCACTCCAGTATTCTGGCCTGGAGAATTCCATAAACTGTATAGTCCATAGGGCCGCAAGGAATCGGACTTGACTGAGTGGCTTTCCCTTCACTTTCATAGTAGAATACCCATGACCTTGATGTAGGAAAATATTTATTAAATTAGATACAAGGAAAAAAATTCTAACAAAGAAAGTAGGTTGATTAATAAGATCACACTAAGATTAATAATTTCTGTTAATCAAAAGAAATACAGTAAAAAAAATACTGAGTAAAACTGAGACAAGTTACTTGCAGCATAAAACTAACAAAGAAATAGTATAGTCATAATATACAAAAGACTATAAATTGATAAAATGGACAATAAAAAATCATCAAAAATAAGACATTCCCCAAAATAGTGAATATAAATACATATTAAAAAAGAAAGTACACATCCTCAGTAATAATCACATACATTTAAAATAAGACTACAGTGAGACATCTTTTTATATCCACTAAATTGGCAAAACTTAAGAAGTCAAATATTATTAAGTATTAGAGTGTAATGAGGATGTATCAATGGGAACTCATGTATATTACCTATGGGAAAGCAAACTGTTATGACATTTTTGAAAAATAATAGGCACTACCTTCTAAAGTGGAACTTTTTAGTCTCAAAACAGTGATCTCCCAGAAAAAAAATGTTTGCACCTAAGTACCAGAATGCATATATTTATATATATATTCCAGAAAATATATACAAGAATCTCCAGAGAAACAATATTAATTATAATTGCAAAACAGCAGAAACTGAAGTGCCCCTCAGCATCAACAGTTGAATGAGTACATTATGCCATACTCAGTCGGTAGAACACTATAGAATGAATTTACAGCTACACACAAAGCCACAAAAATTGTAGAAATACAGTCCTGACAGAATAAACAAATCCTAGAAGACAATATATGATAACATTGTTTTTTATAAAGCTCAAGTGTATGAGCTTTTATAAAGCTTTTATAAAGCTCATACATAGTAGAAAAACTATTTTTAGTGGCAAGGTAATGATAATATTCAGGATAGTGATTGTAGGAGGAGCAAGATTTTGTGATAGGAGAATACAGAAGCCTTCATTGACTCATTTCATACTTAGGCACTTTATTATTAAGCTGTGTAATTCATCTATTTCACACATATATTCTTTGCTGCTGCTGCTGCTGCTAAGTCGCTTCAGTTTATATTAATGATATAATTTAACAGTTTTTAAAGATTAAATAAGATTATGAGTGTATGTGTGTCTGTGCACTTTAGAAGATTTAGTTGTTCTCTTAATACATGGTTTAATCCTAGATGGCTCAACGGGTAAAGACCCACCTGCAATGCAGGAGACACAGGAGATATAGGTTCAATCTCTGAGTCAGGAAGATCCCCTGGCAAAGAAAATAGCAACCGCTCCAGTATTCTTTCCTGAAAAATCCCATGGACAGAAGAGCCTGGTGGGCTACAGTCCAAAAGGGTTGCAGAGTCGGACCCATCTGAGCAACTAAGCACACACATATGCAGAGGGAGTGAGCATACGGCCAGACTTCCCAGATTCCTCCAACTTAATTTATCTCAATAAATCATGTACTGAGATAATACTGAGTGATGAGGAAAAAAGTTCCATCTGGATTAAGGCTCAATGACGACAATATGACATTCTAGCACTGCACCACTCCTGCTAAGAGATCCAGTTCTTCAGCCTGCTCTAGCTCGGTATCTTGGTTAGGGCTTCTGTTTTCTATGGTTAAGATAAAGAAAAAGCCAAACAGAAAGCTTTATCACCAGGAAGGAGCTCAGTCTTTTTGTTTCTCCAATCCCTCCCACTAAAAGAGAAGCAAATAGAACATCATGTAAGTTTAAAACTCTGAAGGTAAACAAGCCCAGTGTATTCTATAATCCTACAAGCTATCCACTGGAAAAAAAGTTAAATCATAAAGAATAAAGAGAAAAAGAAACTGTGCTTGACTAGTTGCTGAAATTCGTCTATTTTTTGGTCCTTTGAAGTTCAAGGCGTATTTTTAGCTTTCTGATAAATTTGTACAACTGGATAAAGATAAAATGATAGTATAATCCATCTTGTGAGATAAATAATTTTTTCAAAACTGTCTGATTTTTCTAGAAACATTTTGAGTAATCTGTTGACATTCCTGTGGTCAAACAATTATGGCAATAAACATGGTGCAAATGATATATTAAGTTATGTGAAGCAGCTACTTCCAAGAAATGTTTTGGCCATGTCCTTGTAAAAATAAGTAGAGACATCCCTGAACCTATCACAATCTACACTCAAAATGTTCATCCATATCAACTGTACAATTATAGCAATCTTAATAAGCATGTGATGGTTTCAACAAACTAGGAGAAAATCTTGTGAGAATTACTGTGGGATATATCTTGACTAAAAGATTATTGAGCCATAACCTGCTGGTCCAGTGTTAAAACAGAAATAGAACACAGAGCAGTAAGTAAAAGGTAACTCAATTTAATGGGCTTCCTGGGTGGCTCAGTGGTAAAGAATCTGCCTGCCAAACAGGAAATACACATTCAATCCCTGGGTCAGGAAGATCTCCTGGAGAAGAAAATAGCAACCCACTCCAGTATTCTTGCCTGGGAAATCCCATGGACAGAGGAGCCTGGCAGACTACAGTCCAAGGGGTTGCAGAAGAGCCAGACATGACTTAACAACTAAATAACAACAACACCTCAACTTATGTCTAAAATTATTTGAATACCATTAAGTGGATATAGAGTAAGTGCTCTAAATATGAATGAGTTCCATTTTTTGAAATTTATTTATTCTTAATTAGAGGATAATTAATTTACAATATTGTGTTGGTTTCTGTCATACATCAGCATGAATCAATCATAGGTATGCATATGGTCCATCTGTTTTAAACCTCCCTCCCACCTCCCACCACATTCCACCTCTCTAGGTTGTCACAGAGCGCTGAGTTTGAGCTCCCTGCATCATACAGCAAATTCCCACTGGCTGTCTATTTTACATACGGTAAAGCATATGCTTCAGTGCTATTTTCTCAATTCATTCCACCCTCTCCCTCCCGCTCTGTGTCTACAAGTCTCTTCTTTGTGTCTGAATCTCCTCTGTTGCCCTGCAATTAGGCTCATCAGTACTATCTTTCTAGATTCCATATATATGCATTAATATACAATATTTGTTTTTCTCTTTCTGACTTACTTCACTCTGTGTAATAGGCGCTAGGTTCATCTATTCCTTAGACCTGACTCAAATACATTTCTTTTTATAGCTGAATAATACTCCATTGTATATAGGTACCTCAACTTTTTTATCCATTCATCAGTCAATGGATGTCATTACTTCTATGTCCTCACTATTGTAAATAGTGCTGCAATGAAAACTCGGGTATACGCCTCTTTTTCAATTATGGTTTCCATCATATAGTAGTTTTATTCACAGTTTTTAAAGGAATCTCCATACTGTCTTCCATAGTGGCTGTATCAACTTACATTCCCACCAAGAGTACAAGAGGGTCCCTTTTTCTCCACACCCTCTCCAATATTTGTTTGTAGATTTTTTGATGATGGCCATACTGACTGGTGTGAGGTGATACCTCATTGTAGTTTTAATTTGCATTTCTGTAATAATGACCGATGATGAGCATTTTTCATGTGTTTATTAGCCATCTGTATATCTTCTTTGGAGAAATGTCTGTTTAGATCTTCTGCCCACTTTTTGATTGGGTTGTTTATTTTTCTGGTATTCAGCTGCTTGTATATTTTGGAGATTAATCCTTTGTCAATTGTTTCATTTGCTATTATTTTCTCCCATTCTGAGGATTGTCTTTTCACATTGTTTATAGTTTTTTTGCTGTGTAAAACTTTTTAAAAATATAGAATGCTTCATAAATTTGCATGTCATCCTTGAATAAAGGCCATGCTAATCTTTTCTACATCATTACAATTTTATTACATTTGCTGCCAAAGTGAGCACAAATGAGTTCCATTCTGAGTGTGCATTTGTAAGTCCAGAAAAGTTAGCCTAGGTACCCAACAAATATAATCAGCTATATAGTGCTTTACTGTAAGAGATTTACAGTACTATTCACAAATACATGAAAAATAAAAAATAAAGAAAACATTTTTAATCTTACAGTACATTATCTTGGAAAGTACAGTAGTACAGTACTACATAAAGCTGGCATATAAGGGCTGGCATTAAGTGAACTGGCAGGAGGAGTTACTGACCTGAGGAGAGAGAGGCAGTGGGAGATGGTGGAGCTGAAGGATACTACACAATATGAGATGTGGGGCAAGCTGCAGTTTCACTTATGCCGGATCTTAGTGGCAGAGATTCTGGTTCCCTGCTGGATTCGATTCTGTCTAACCTTGAAAAGACAGTCCAGTGATGCCTGGGTATCACTGGGTATCGTTTTTTCTCATCATAAATAACGTGGTACCACTGAATTGCATTCCAAACGGCTGCTACAATCTTTGTGTACCATTCTACGTTCAGGTCCCGTGCCTCAAAAGTTAAGTGACTCCTCAAATAGAACTAACGTACTTGATTGGACTTGTGAATGAACATTTGCATCTTTGAAAGTTTGCAACTTGAAAGTTTGCATGTAGGAGACTCAAAGTACTTTACAGCGACACTGATTTAGAAACTCCTTTTCCTGCCCATAAGCATTCCTTATATATAGCTACTACTTTCATGCTAGTTTCTAAGAAAGGAAGGAAGGAAGAAAAGGAAAAAGAAAGGAAGGGAGGAAATGTGAGAGAAAGTAAAAAAAATAAAGAGAAATTCTTTCAGTCTTGATCAGCCTGGTTTTCTACCTCCTCTTTCTCTCTCTTTCTGCTAGATAGGTTGCTCCTAAAAGGGAGGGGAATGGAAAAAAAACTGAGTTCACAAGGCCAGTAGTAGAGGGAACCTGCGGACAAATTTAAGTTAAACATTTTTTACTAAAATATTTTATAAGAATACTTACATATATTCTTGCCATCTAAACAAATTTACCTAAATCAATTCCTCTCAAACTTGGCTGTGAACTTGAGACACTGAAAGGGCTTTCATGTTTCCTTCATGGCTGAAGGATAATTTTACTGATTGTATAATTCTAGGTTGATGAGTTTTTAACATTTTAAATATTTATTCCACTTTCTTCTTGCTTGCATGGCTTGTGATAAGAGGTCTTCTATAATTTTTATCCTGCTTCTCTATATTTAAGGTGGTTTATTACTTCTGACATCTCTCAGGATGTTCTCTTTGCTTCTGGGGTTTTGCATTTTGAATAGCATACACCTACATGTATATTTTTTGGGTTATTCTGTTTGACTGTAAATCTCTGGATCCATTTCTCTCCCCAGATACAGGGAAAGTGAATTTCCCTGTAATTCCAATCTTCTAATTTTTGTTCAGTTGCTCAGCTGTGTCTGACTCTTTGTGATCCCATAGACTACAGCACGCCAGGCTTCCCTGTCCTTCACCATCTCCTAAAGCTTGCTCAAACTCATATCCTTTGAGTCAGTGATCTCATCCAACAATCTCATCCTCTGTCGTCCCCTTCTTCTCCTGGCTTCAATTTTTCCCAACATTAGGGTCTTTTCAAATGAGTCAGTTCTTCACATCAGGTGGCCAAAGTATTGGAGCTTCAGCTTCAGTATCAGTCCATCCAATCAATATTCAGGATTGATTTCCTTTAGGGTTGACTGGTTTGATCTCCTTGCAGTCCAAGGGACTCTCAAGAGTCTTTTCCAACACCACAGTTTAAAAGCATCAGTTCTTTGATGCTCAGCTTTCATTATAGTCCATCTCTCACATTCATACATGTCTACTATAAAAAACCATAGCTTTGACAAGATGGACCTTTGTTGGCAAAATAATGTCTCTGCTTTTTAATGTCTGCTGAGTTTGTCATAGCTTTTATTCCAAGAACCAAGCATCTTTTAATTTTGTGGCTGCAGTCACCATCCTCTGTGATTTTGGAGCCCAAAATATTAAAGTGTCTCACTGTTTCCATTGTTTCCCCATCTATTTGCTATGAAGTGATGAGACCAGAGGCCATGATCTTCGTTTTGTGAATGTTGAGCTTTAAGCCAGCTTTTTCACTCTCCTCTTTCACTTTCATCAAGAGGCTCTTTAGTTCTTCACTTTCTGTCATAAGGGTGGTGTCATCTGCATATCTGAGGTTATTCATATCTCTCCTGGCAATCTTGATTCCAGCTTATGCCTCATCCAGCCTGGCATTTCACATGATGTCCTCTGCATATAAGTTAAATAAGCAGGGTGACAATATACATCCTTGACGTATTCCTTTCTCAATTTGGAACCAGTCCTTGTTCCATGTCTGGTTCTAACTGTTACTTCTTAACCTGCATACAGATTTCTCAGGAGGCAGGTAAGGTGGGCTGGTATTCCCATCTCTTGAAGAATTTTCCACTGTCTGCTGTGATCCACACAGTCAAAGGCTTTAGTGTAGTCAATGAAGCAGATGTTTTTCTGGAATTCTCTTGCTTTTTTGATGATCCAACAGATGTTGGCAATTTGATCTCTGGTTCCTCTGCTTTTTCTAAATCCAGTTTGAATACCTGAAAGTTCTCAGTTCATATACTATTGAACCCTGACTTGGAAATTTTGAGCATTACTTTGCTAATATGTGAAATTAGTGCAATTGTGCAGTAGTTTGAATGTTCTTTGACATTGACCTTTTTTGAGATTAGAATGAAAACTGACCATTCCAGTCCCAGCCACTGCTGAGTTTTCCAAGTTTGTAGGCATATTGAGTTCAGCACTTTAACAGCATCATCTTTGAGGATTTGAAATAACTCAGCTGGAATTATTCAGCCTTCTAATAGGTTCAGCAAAATCATTGATTTTTAGCCTGTCCAGATTTTCTCTTGTTGTAATGTCAGGAACTATGACTTCCAAGATGTTTTACATGTCAGGGCTGAAAGTTTTAAAGGGTTTTAAAAATTCAACTGGACTAGGTTGTTGCCTGGAATTGTTTTTTACTGCCCTGAAGTTATTGTAATATGCAGCCAGGATTAACAGCCACTTACTTAGATTTTTAGACCTTGAAACATTTCTAAATTATGTCGTTACTCAAGATCACCTGATAACTTACAACATGATTCTAAATATTAATAATTTTCTTTATGACAAACTTTACATAACACATTCTTTTAGTAGACATTTTAAATAATGAGCATTCTTAAATCTGAGACCATGGTTGTGGCACACCTACTCTTGAACCTGCATATCAAAACCAATCTATACCATACAGAACCTCATTCCTGTGGGATAAAGAGCTTCTGGATCAGTCACCTTTTCCATACTGAGCTCTGTTACTATCGAAGAGAACTTCTACATCCATATAAGAAAACATCAAGCTCTATTCTCATAGATCCATTACCTCAAGTCCTATGGACTTTACTTCTGTTCCTTTTAAAATATAGGGTTGCCTCCTTTGTCTTACCTGATCCCGACAATACTTATTGTTCAGTCTGTCCTTGACAATATATCCTTCCATTGCTGTCAAAATACTCTCTTGGCATTTCTCATTCCTCTTGTCTATTGCTTCTTATTAATTGTTTGTATATTTCATTATTCCTTTTGTTCAGTTCCTTTTTGTGTTCTCTATACTTCCCATGGATGATTTCATCCATATTTTTGGCTTCAGTTATCATCCATCAGTGAAACCAAAGAACTATTCCTCCACTTTCTCTAAGAAGACATATATATTAGTAGGTTTTTCTACTATTCTGATTATATGTGTCATGATTTGAAGATACATAGCTTGATTCTTTCTTATTTAATTATACAGTAAGTTAAAATATGTTATTTTTGCACAAGTTTAAAATAACCATCAGATTCAAAAGGAGCCTGCCACCAAGAAAAGACTAAATATCACTGTCTAGGCAAGTGATGTATCACTTTTTACTGACTGACTGAATTTTAATTAACTATTTACTGCTCCAATGCAAAAAATATAAAAGATAACATGCATAGTTAGAGGATAACTTAGTTATTTCCAATTACTTGTTTTTCTTTTTTTTACAAATACCCAGTCTCCTACACTATATATTATAGTGATCTCCTTCACCTCTGCAGAAAGACTTGAGTGTCTTCTCTAGAATAACTCCCTGAGAACAATGAACATCAAACTGGATTAGCAAAAAGATTATGGTGACTTAGAACCATCTGCATTTACAAACTGCCCAGATGATTCTGTTACAAAGCATAGTAGCTTAGTCTGGTTCAGTGTTGAAGACCTAGTAGTTCCTGATTGGCACTTATTTATTAAATGATTCTTCTCCAAACAGCTATAACACATAGAAAAGGATTAGAGTTTTCTAATAAAGAAGACAATGTTCTTATTATTTTGCTTTGGCTTTTATTTCCTATTCAGTAATTTGGATGCAAATAGGAGAAGGCAATGGCAACCCACTCCAGTATTCTTGCCTGGAGAATTCCACAGACAGAGGAGTCTAGGGGGATATAGTCCATGGGGTTACAAAGAGTCGAACATGACTGAGCGACTAATACACAGGATAACTTTATTTCATTAATAGAATTATTATCTCTCAATTTTCTTTGACATTCATTATTTTAAAAGGCATCAGTTCAGTTCAGTTCAGTTGCTCAGTCGTGTCCAACTCTTTGCGACCCCATGAATTGCAGCACGCCAGGCCTCCCTTCCATCACCAACTCCTGGAGTTCACTCAGACTCACGTCCATCGAGTCAGTGATGCCATCCAGCCATCTCATCCTCTCTCGTCCCCTTCTCCTCCTGCCCCCAATCCCTCCCAGCATCAGAGTCTTTTCCAATGAGTCAACTCTTCGCATTAAAAGGCATAGAAAAACTATATAAACACATGGTCTATAAATCCTCCAAAATTCTCATTAACTTAGAGCACTTTTCCCTTTTTATGAAAGAAAAATAATATATTCATGATTACTCATCATAAACCATAAAATTATCTATAATCTATGACTCTCAATACTTCTTTCCATTTTTTCTGAGTAAATAGTCACATTTCCATCATTAAACATCTTGCAAGTCATGACTGTACCCATATAGAAAAGTGAGTTAAGCTGATCCAGAGGGCACACATTTTTGAGAGGGGAAATGTGAAATAGCCTTAAATTTAGCCCTTAAGCACAGTACAATATTTAGTGAGCCATTATTTTCACAGTTCATCACAATGGGTAGCTTTGCCTTATTTGCTTTATAGGGAACATTTTATCCACTCCATAAAAAATCTTTTTTCCCTCCTCTCTTCTTTAAGCAAGAGTTCATGATTAAACATTGAATTTTAATGAGTGTCAGAATATCCTAGTTCACTGAGATTAGAAGCTGCCATTTGCCATCATTCTGCTAGCTCAGGAAAACTTTTCTAACACTCTCTAGCAAAGTATACTGCTACTGCTTTGACTTTCATTCACCAAATAACTCCATTAATTACCAGCAACCAGACTTCTTTGTGATGTTTTGTGCACCTGGTTTGCAGACGGGATGTAGTAACAAGCCGGCAGAGCACATCCAGACTGCAGTACCGGCCAGAATGTTGGCTACTCTCAACTAATTTTATGTGTCTGTGGAAAACAGAGCTTTGAATTTCAACCAGCTGAAGTTATTGTTTGCTGTTATCCTATTCAAAATTAGCATTTTTATGTACAAATTCAGAAAAACAAAAGTGAGTTTTCAAGATGTTGATCAAGACATCATTTAATTTCAGTCGTATTCCAAAAGCTACAAATTCATAAATTAGAATAAAAACCGCAGAGATCAAAACCTCCCAATGATCTGGAGCTTTCTCATTGACTTTGCATGTGAACAGCATAACATCTATCTAGTAATAATTTCACAGTAAAAGCTGAGGGCTCCTCTGGAAAAGTAAACCCCCAAAAAATTGCCTTCATAGTCTTTATTCTTATTTACCATTAATGTCTGTATTAGCTCAAGGAGTTGAAACGTCTCCTTCAAATAAGTCTTAAAATGTCTTCTCTGCATGTGGCGTGAGCTGCACTTGACCAATAAGCACTTAGGGGGAAAGAATGAGGCCTTGTTTTTATTGTGAAGTCAGTTTCTCTGCACTCTTATTTCTCTCACATCGACATGGTTTGCCATATTGGGGACCGGTTTTCTTATAAGGAACTGGCCACAGAAGCTTGTCCTTGGTCCTTGCTTCCTTGGGGCCTCTCTAGTAAGGCCTCCACAGGAAACTGACGGTGGTGTTTTTGTGAACTGTCCCAGGACAGGCTTTGTAGGATGAGAGGTGCAGGTTCTTCAGCTTTCTAACCTTTGACCGAGGGGGTAACACTGGACTAAAGATGCAGATGGAAGAAAGATCATGGCGTAATTCTTCAAAGATATCCAGCACAGTTGAGTTAAAAATGATGACCGCATGCCCTTTACAGGTACATTACAAAAATCCTCACATCAACTTCAGCACTTCAAAATAAAATCCAAAAGGATTCAGGAACTCTTGGACTTTATATGCCATCTCTTGACCCCCATAGGCCTCAATATAGAGAGATCTAGGATCATGAAAACCATCCCAAGGCTGCTCTTATAGCCACTATGTGGCATCCCAAAGAACTATCAGTCTTCCCATAACAACAACAAACCATTTGATCCAAATTTTTGTTACTTCCTATAATGTCATCATTAAGAATGAAATGAGGTTATTAAGGGAGATTGATTTTATAGGAGGTCTGGTGGACATGTAGACTTATTTAAAACTTAAGAAAACTAAAATGTTTAAATGTTTTCTCTCATAGATATGGCTACTTCACTTTAAAATTAAATAGTTCAGCAGAAAAAGATTTAATACTCTAAACTTTTTCTATCTATAGATGTTTGCTTGACAACACAACAAAATGAAATCTATAGCATTTCCTCTAATATTGACCTCATCACTTAAAAAATAACAAGGATTTTTCTTCTAGAGAACAGACTTTGATAGAAATGTCAAAAGATTTTTGCTAACTTTATCTTTTAATCTTAGTCTTTGTGGCAATTATTCCCAGACCTTATTGTGGTTTCCTGCACAAAATTATACCCTTAAGCATAGCAGACTTACATTTACTACAGACTCAGGACAATAAAAAGTCAGCAGCAGGAGAAAATATGTTTTATATGTTCAGTTAACTTTACACAGAACTGGAAAATATTGGCAAGTGGCATTTAATTATGTTACTCTAGTTTCTTTATATATATCTCAAAAATTTCCAATCCAAACAGATTATTAATTTCTAATAGTTTAGAGATAGAATTACTACTTCTATTGTTACTTAAAGTCTTCAAATAAATCTCTGTATTTATGATTTAAACATTACTCCTCTATTCAATGTTGTAATATTGTCACTCTATTTTTAACTTACATTATCTTCAAAAATAAAATGATGGAAAATTTGTTTGAGATGCATAAAAATATAAATAAACTAGACATGAGCAATCCTAATGTATTTAGCATAGTTGATTTGGGCATTATATTTGTTTAATATTCAAATCAGTGATCTTTCCATTGATGACAGAGCATTCACACATTAGTCATATATTATTAATATAATCTACCAAATTACTTTAAAGTTCAGTTCAATTCAGTTCAGTCGCTCAGACAAGTCTGACTCTTTGCAGCCCCAGAGACTGCAGCACGCCAGGCTTCCCTGTCCATCACCAACTCCCAGAGCTTACTCAAACTCATGTCCATCAGTGACGCCAACCAACCATCTCATCCTCTGTCGCCCCTTCTCTTCTCACCTTCAATCTTTCCCAGCATCAGAGTCTTTTCCAATGAGTCAATTCTTCACATCAGGTGACCAAAGTATTAGAGTTTCTGCTTCAGCATCAGTCCTTTCAATGAATATTCAGGACTGATCTCCTTTAGGATTGACTGGTTTGATCTCCTTGCAGTCCAAGGAACTCTCAAGAGTCTTCTCCAACACCACAGTTCAAAAGCATCAACTCTTGGCACTCAGCTTTCTTAATAGTCCAATGCTCACATCCATATATGACTACTGGAAAAATCATGGCATTGACTAGGCAGACCTTTGTTGGCAAGGTAATGTCTCTGCTTTTTAATATGCTGTCTAGGTTTTTCATAGCTTTTCTTCCAAGGAGCAAGTGTCTTTTAATTTCATGGCTGCAGTCACCATTAGGCTGCACTTAAAACAACAGACATTTATTTTCTTATACTTTCTGTGGGTTAGAAATTAGGGTGGCTTCACTGAGTGGTTTTGGCTCAGGTTCTCTCATTAATTTGCAGTTTAATAAGTCAGCCAGGACCATGGTCACCTGAACACTCACCTGGGACTGAAGGATCAGCTTCCAAGATGGCTCACTCTTATGCTTACTGGCAAGAGGCCTCAGTTTCTCACTGATTCTTGGCAGGAAGCCTCCAGTTTTTGGCAAAAGGGTTTTTCCATAGGACTTATGACATGGCAGCTGACTTTCTCCAAAGCAAGTCATATAAGAAAGCAAAAGGAAGCCCTGTCTTTTATCACCTAACTTCAGCAGTTATTATTCCAACATTCCCACAATATTCTAGAGTTTACACAAATAATCTCTATTTAACATGAGAGCGAACTATACTAGAGTGTAAATACAGGAGACAAAGATTATTGAGATGAGCTACAACAATCTAGTCCAGCAAAGAAGGAAAACACAGTGCAAGAAAGAATGCTGCTGCTGCTGCTGCTAAGTCTCCTCAGTCATGTCCAACCCCATAGATGGCTCGTGTCTGACCCCATAGATGGCAGCCTACCAGGCTCCTCCATCCCTGGATTCTCCAGGCAAGAACACTGGAGTGGGCCACCACTGCAGGAAAGAATCCCTATACACAAAAGATGGGCTGCAGCGTTGTCATAAATGGTAAGAATTGCGTAGCATGACAAGCTGGCACATTTTTAGTATTTAAATATTTCTGGGAATATACATAAAACTACTCATTCTTTAAATAAAGCCCAAATGCAAGTGACCAAAGCCATGTAGAATTCTAGAACATATACCTGCCTTTTATTTATTTGTCTTAATTTCATTTATCTTAAAACTTTCAATAATTGTAACATCATAATTTCTGTTTAGGTTTCCTAATTCCCCTAAACTCTTTCTAAACACTAAGAAGATACAAAATAGCATGTATCAGAGAGACTTCAGGACATTTTGCAAACACAAATTAAATTCAAATGATAGAAACAGCAAGTTGTTACCATTTGAATCGTAAGCTGACACTGGTACAGCCTGTGGCTGTACAACTAACAGTAAGATTTGTAAACCATAATCTGAATTTGTAAGTATATAAGTGAAACCTCTGCTAGAAATTCCATATGTGTACTCTTCATGTAATAGAGACCATAACGAGGTATAAACAAAAAGCATTTTTGTAGTTTCTCAATGTCCTGTTAGATAAATGACTCATTGATCCTACTTCTTTTTTGACAAGAAATATTCAAAGGAAATATCATGGAACTTGGATTGGTTTTATTTTCTCAGGATAGACTTTCTGGTTACATTGAAGAACACTCACTGCCAGAGTGACAATGTCCCTTGTTGGAATTAAACAACAACCACTTCTCACCATCCAAGAAATGAGAGTGAGAATCATGATTCGTGAGGTCAAGTACTTTATTATCCAAAGATCAGAAAGCATATAGCCTTAAATTGGAGATAGATAGGATTTCCCTGTAGCTCAGATGGTAAAGAATATGCCTGCAATACAGGAGACCTAGGTTCAATCCCTGAGTTGGGAGGATCCTCTGGAGAAGGGAATGGCAACCCACTCCAGTATTCTTGCCTGGACAATTCCATGGACAGAGGACCCTGGCAGGCTACAGCCTGTGGGATTGCAAAGAGTCAGACTCGAGTGAGTGACTAACACTACCACTAGAGATAGATATCAAGCCAAAGGGAAACACAGTAAATCTAAGAGCAAAAGATGGTAACTGAGTCCAGTATAATGAAAAAACTTGAAGGGAATGAGTTGAAAGTGAGGAGAAACAGCAGCATGGATAAGCTGAAGTTACATGAACAATGAAATACTATAAAACTTCAGGTGAGGAAAATACAAAAAAAAAAAAAATCAAAAGTATAAGAGAAGAGGCAAAAAGAGTATTAGAATTTACATCCAGCACAGCAGCTATGAGAAACATACTGCAGAATATCAAGTACATGAGGAGAGAGACTCTTATTTACACACAGACAGCAGGGGCAGAAGAGAGTCTTGGAGTCATAGCTGGCTAGAGAGTCAAAAGTGAGGATGGAGTTAGAGATAAACTCAGGTTTGTATTTAAGGAGTGTTCTGCCTAATCTAGAAGGACATCTTTCAGGGATGTGTTGAGGGCATGTTTAGGAAAAGGTTAGGGTGTAGGAAGAGGCTGGCAGATACGGAAGGAGCTGGGGTACAGTTTGGCCCTCAAGAAGCATCGAGTCCAGCTCTTTGTGATCCTATGGACAGTAGGCCGCTTGGTTCCTCTGTCCATGGGATTTTCCAGGCAACAACACTGAAGTAGGTTACCATTTTGTCCTCCAGAGGATTTTCCCAACCCAGGGATTGAACCTGTGTCTCACTGTATAGTCCATGGGGTTGCAAAGAGTCAGACATGACTGAACAACTTACACTTTCACTTTTCTTTACCACTAGAGCCACCTGGGAAAGCCCTAAGGAGCATCAAATATCACAGATGGAACAAAGCAGGTTGAAGAAGAGGTCCTAGGCACAATTCATGGATTATACTCTTCTAATCTTTATTCTTATCGACACAATGACAGAGCTCCATTACCAAATTCACCCAATGGCACAGAGCAGCTTATCACAATAACATGACCCCAAAATCAAGACATCATGAATCAAACATTAATTATCAATCACAAAAGAGAGTATGGGACTCGTGATGCCAAAATGATTTTACTAAAATCCTGAATGTGCAAAGTTCCAGATATGGAGTTACGTTAAATGAATGCAGTATATTACCAGGCATTCTATGGATTCTAAGGAGCTACCTTTTTACTTGTACTTGTTACTTTCCTATGACTTGAAAATTATGAGAAAAAAGTTAACTCTGCCCTTGGGAATTTTTAGTAGGTGGCTGAAAAAAATATGAGTGGGGGGTTAACCATGTAGCAATCAAGGATGTGGCTCAAAATATAAAGGTGGAATAAATTGAAGAGCCAAGTAACTCTATAAATCTGTGGTTCTAATGACCACATAAGAGCATCAGTTTATATAAACAGTGCACTCTTACTCTTTTGAAGTACTTCCACATATTTTCCATATTCCATTTCATAGTGTTCAAACTGTCCTGGAGTAAGTTGGGTAGGTGTATATGTTTCTTTAGCTGGGAAATAGATACAAAGAGGACAAATGATTTCTTCTACCTGGTACATGACAGAGCCATGTACAAGTCCCCTGAGTCACAGTCTGATTTTTGTCTCCTGTAGACCCGAGTTTTAGCAACTTGAATACAAGTCACTGGGAGTCTTGAACTATAGATACTGATGTAGTAGGTCCAGAGTATTTCCACACATTGTGCATTTCTAATAAGTTCCCAGGTGACATTGATGCTGCTGGTCCGTAGTTTATTCCAGAGTGTATCTAATTCAATAATCTCTTAGCAGCTGCACATGAATTGTTTCTTTTTAAAGAAAAAACAGGAATTCAAGAGCCCTGACCCAGAAGATTCAGTAGACAGGATTCTGACATCAGTATTTTTTAAAATTCCACTTATGATTTTGTTTCATAACCAGGGCTTAGAACTTTTTCACACTAAGAAGTCACAGCACCTGTAATGTACATTTTTTAAACTTAAAGTGAATCTTTTCATTGCAATTATGCTGATTACAGTTCTATCTTAATACACAAGAGAACTTTTTCATAGTTTATAGAATACAGAACTTCATTTCTTTCAAATTTCTCTCTCCCATCTTTTGATCTTTTGTTTCTCTAGTTCCCAAATTACAAAATATCATAACACTCTATAATGTCATAAGATGTCAGTTTCACTCATTTTTGTTTAAAATAACATCACTTACAAATTTCAATCCACATTTTCTTTGATCTTTTAAGATGTCTATGCTTCTTGGAGAATTTATTGTCAGGTACAATCTTCATTATAAGGCACATTTTAGAGGTCTGTACAGAGATAAGGAGGAAGTGTTCAAGATACAAAATTGTTTCAATAATTACATTTTGGAAGGGCAAAAAATCTAACAGCTGAATGACAAAGAGATGGCAACCTTACTGCCACAATTAAGTTTCCCAAGTGAGCACAGGGCAAAGGCAGATTGAGATAAGAGCAGGCACTGATAGAAGGCATGAAGGACGATGTGCCATGCTGGTCTTGCATGTGGTCTCTGGAACTTTGATAATCGAGCAAGTTATCTTCCAGACCTTATACTCATTGGTCTGAGGGGCAGGTTAAGAACCATCTAAAGATATGCACCATGTTCTTTGCAAGGATGACCTTGGCTTTCAAATTATTAAACCCAACTGTAACCCATGTTTACTCCTGAAATTAAAGCAAACAAAGGTGGTGGCCACAGGGTGTAGAATTCTAGAAGAAGGGTTCAGGGTATTGTGAGTTCTTCCCACCTCAACAGCCCCCAGCCACAATCTCAATATCTTCCTGTTATTGCTTTGAGTCCTTTTTGATGTCCCTAGAGCAGGAATGTGTTCTCGGATGACACTGTTCTTAATGTCTGCAAGTTTTTCACAGTATACCCCCAATCAAAAGAAACATGAACGGTTCTATTCATTAAGCAGTTAGGTCCTAATAACTTGTAAGCCCTTGAAAGTGAAAGAAAGTGAAGTCGCTCAGTCGTGCCCAACTCTTTGCAACCCCATGGACAGTAGCCTGCACCAAGCTCCTCCATCCACGGGATTTTCAAGGCAAGAGTACTGGAATGGGTTGCCATTTCCTTCTCCAGGGAATCTTCCCAACTCAGGGATCGAACCCAGGTCCCTCGCATTGTAGACAGAGGATTTACCTTCTGAGCCACCAGGGAAGTCAGCTTCCCAATAATTCAGTGACTGTTGAGCACAGCACAACTTCTCAAACCTTAAAATCAATCGGATGAGACACTGTTACCTTCATTTTGTGTTCTCAAATGATTCTCATAAGGTCCTTGTTTTTCATCACAGAAAACCTAGCTTCATAAAAATATGACATAAACCAATGGGACATAGCAATCTAGTGTTCAAACTGTTAAATCATGTAGGGTCCAAAACAGTTTACTATATTCCCATGAAATTTTAAAATACTTAATTATGCCCCTGTACATCTTCTATAGCATCCTACAATGCCTTAGAACAAAATTTGGGAATGATGGCACCCAAGTTTGAAGTCCAAGACTCAGATTTCTAGTCCTGGCTGTGGAGTCTTCTGGCCATGTCTTATGGGTGAAGTTTCTTAATTACACTAAGCTGAGCTTCAGTTTCTTCATTTCAAAATAGAAACAATTTTCAGTGTTCTCAGAGTGAGCATGGCCAAGAATACTTTGTATGTAGAAATGCTAAAGATGTGGAATGTTCTCTTAAAAGTGAGTTTTAAACTTAAAAGTTCTCTTAAAAGTGAATTTTAAACTTACTTTCTTGAATATATTGACAGAATCTCTTGTTCAAATAAAACATCCCTAAAATGCAAAACACATTTGAGATTCCACACGTAGATATTCCACTGAAAAGGCGTGCTGTCATTTTCCTCAGACCCATTCTTCAGCCTCTCGTGCTGTGTTCTGGTTTCCAAGGGGCATAGACACCCACGATGTTTTCTAGACTTTCTTTCTTTCCATCTCAGAGGTATTCCCCCAGCGCAGTCTCCCAGGAGCATCTTCAATAGTCCCATTTTTCAAGGCTCCATAAAAGGTCCCCTTGTACCCCGTTCGCATTCCTATCATATGGCCTCATCTCTCCTCCCAAATCCCCTCCAGTGCTGAGTTACGGCGGATTCCTGCAATTGCTTAATCTTGGAATTGTCTCAACTTCCCTGAGTTGCTCTTTCAAGCTCTTCTAGCCTGTAACTAACTTATTGCATTAAATTTTCTACATCAAATTTCCCGCTGTCGGGTCTTATTTTCATGACTGGTTTCTGACCATTCACAAAGGTGTGAATATAGCCCAGAGACCTGCCTCTTGGCCCCAGGTTTCCTGACATAGTCTTCTTTGGGCACATCTGAAAAACATCTTAGGGCTCATTCCTTACTATATCACTAAATAGCTGTGTAATCTTGGCCAAGTCATGGAACACCTCTGAGCCCCTTTCCTGACTTTGTAAGAATCACTTACCTTGATCTCTTAAAATAAATGAAAAATATTTGAGGATGATTTAAAATGTGAGACTGAAATTTTATTACACCCCAAGACTTTGTGTACTTGGATGAAGGATTTCTATTTAAATATTAAAAAAATGTTCATTTCCCAGGGACCCAAAAAATATACGTCATCTTCTCACCCATAACATAGGCCTAATTTTGAAGGAAATTCTGAACTATTGTTCTAAGCAGTAAGATTAAATAAGGATTAATGAACTTCTATCAACTGTAGCAAATTATAACAGATCTTGGTTACAGCTACTGGTTCAGTTACTATTCTGATCGTGTTTATGCCCAACAACCCACACTGGTATTGTGTTCATTCCTTCTTGTATTGTGGTTTCAGCACTTTCAGAGTGCTTTCAGGCACTCCAAATGCAAATGTTAGGTTCACGTACTTATACATAATTACCTTTGGTTGCAAGGAGGATGCATACATGACAGAACATGGAATTAGACAATTATGGTTTGAGAATTCTTGATCCAAATAGAAAAGTTGAAATGTACATGTTTGTAAATAATTGTGGCCTAGCGTGTATTATAGGTTTCAATTTTCTTTTAAAAAACTTTTAAGTTTCACTTTCTGGTTTGCTGTAACATCGATTCTGTCTGGAAGAAAGAAGACATTTGGGTCAGTGTCACTATCACACATAGTCTGATCCATGACTGAGAGGACTGACTAAGCATTCTATACCAATATTGAATACATTGTGTTCTGATTGCCTCTTTACTTGTCTGCCTGGTCCCTAGGCTATTATAAACTTGGAAGGGAGCAGGGTTGAGTCTTTTTAACATGACTTTCTAATGCCAGAACAGTTGCCTAGAACACAAGTACTTTTCAAAACACATGAGACGTATTAATGAGAAGAGTTGACTCATTGGAAGACTCTGATGCTGGGAGGGATTGGGGGCAGGAGGAGAAGGGGACGACACAGGATGAGACGGCTGGATGGCATCACTGACTCGACAGCCATGAGTTTGAGTGAACTCCGGGAGTTGGTGATGGACAAGGAAGCCTGGGGTGCTGCAATTCACTGGGTCGCAAAGAGTCGGACACGACTGAGCGACTGAACTGAACTGAAAGCTGGGTGAAGACCAAATGATGCCCTCAGCCTAGTCCAACAATGATGCCCCTTCAGCCCTTTCAGTCCTCAAAATAAAGAGCGTAAAGATCATTTGCACAAGTCAGTTGGTGAGTTGAATGCTAGCCAGACTCATCAGCTATGTTTATATTGGTTGTAAGTGAAACACTCAAGCTATGAGACGGAAACAAATGTGATATCTGAAAACAGCTTCAAACCAAACTTTTAACTTTAGTCACTCATCATGACAGAACATGTTTAATAATACAGATTAAAGTAAAACCTTGCAATATTCCCCTAAATCTATACTGACTTCAAAGGAGGCAGTAAAATAGTTAAGGGCGATATAGCTGGGATGAAGAGAAACCTGTGGGACTCCCCTTTCCTTGGTGCACCTGCTTACTTTGATGAATGGTTAATCCAAGGCAGACTGAATGGCAGATAATGCAGAGTTGATTCGTGGTAGAGGAAGTCTCCTTTACATATTTCCCATCTGATTTTCCGAAAATACCTTAAGCCTTGGTTCACAGTTCCATTCTACGACTTCTTTCTTCACATGTCTAACCCCTTTCCCAGTCCTATGACATCATGCCTGATTTGAACTTTTCCTATTCTTGCCTTCTGCGTTCCGACTGCTCAAGCCATTCCCTCTGTGCATAGCACTTTGGAAAAGCATGATAAACATACAATATATTTTTTTAGTTACATTTTATCCTATTTTGAAAAAAGTTATCTAGTTTGGTGACCAAGCACACATGCATGAATATATTCTAGATCTCAGTCTCCTCCTTATTATAAACAGTAAATACTGGTCTTTTTTTGCTCTGTTATTCTTTGAAAAAAAGACATAGAAGTAAATAAATCACCAAGTCCAAACTGATATAGTGCTTGCAAGTTGATAAAGTGCAAATGGAAAGTTACTAAGAGATATAAAGTTAAACCAGAGTCATAAAATGGGTTAGACAGACTTCTGAGAAGAGGGTACATTTTAAATACTGGATGACTAAGATTTTAGGAATGGAAAACCTGTAAGTCTCTCCTCCCACATCTTCATTATCCAGTTTCATCAACTCTTATTGTTACACACTTTTCCCAAATGGTTTCTTAACCATTGTTAAGAAACAATGGTGGTTCCTAGGATTTTGATTCTATTCACCTTCCCCCTTCCCCACTGGATAAATCAACTGGGAGAATTAATTAATTGAGGTATAGCCATACTGCGGAATGCTCTACAATAGTTACAATAAATGAACTGAATATCAACATAAATACATTTTTTTCCAAAATAGTGAACAGTTAGGTTTATTCCAGTTGTTCACCACTATAAGCATTGCTCAATAAACACCCATGCACACGTTTCCTTATACACAGGTGTAAGAGTTTCTCAAGTGAAATTTGAGAAGTGAAATTTGTCCTTTTTGAAAGATATGCACATCTCCAGCTCACTAAATATGTTAAAATCTCTCCAAGTGGTTTTTCACCAGTTAGTAGCATATGAAAGTTTTCATCTCTTCACATCCTAAGTGACATTTGGTAATTTAAGAATTTCTATTTTTGACAACCTAGTAGTTGTAGAATGGTATCTCTTACTTTTATTTACATTCACTAATTATTTGTGAAGTATCACATTAGTTAAGTTTATTGGTTGCTCTATGAACTGCCTATTACATCCTTTTCATATTTTCAGTTGTTCTATTATTTCTTATGTTGATTTGTAGAACTTGTTTTATATATCATAAGAAATATCTTCCTGGCTACATGCATTTAAAATAACTTCGTTTATGAGGTCTATTGTTGTTTAGAATTTTTTCTCTTTGATACAAATTTGATTATGTTGACAATATGGTTTGGGTGTTTAGTATCTTCTATAAGAAAACTGCTTCTATATTTGGTCATAAAATAGTTAATTTTTAAGAAACAGATCTCTGATCTACCTATACCTTCCTTAGTAAGATGTGACATAGAAATCCAATTTGTTTTTCTATACAAAAAAAAAAAAGTTTCACAACACTATATTTGTTGTCACTGCTTTATATTCTGCCTCTAATCTCTTCCTAAAAGTATTCTTTCCAGAAAATTGCAGCACATTTTAAAGGAGATATCTTTTCTTTTCAGTGATGTTTTAGGTATAAGTAGCCAGAGGAAATTTAATAATGTATTGGGTTAGCCAAACCAATATTACAGTCTGTGTGTATATTCCAGAGGCAATGAACTTCTGGAAATCTTGTTTCTAAAATATTTATTATAAGATAGTATTGGACTGGAGAGCAAAGAGCGGAGAAAATCGCTAAAGATGCCAGTGTCCTTTGGGCATGTCAGCTACACATCCTGAGGCATGGGGATGTGTAGCTGACATCCTTACGCACTGAGGGGTAAGCAGTGTCCCCCTCATGCCACGAAGTGATCTTGGGCTTCTAGTGACTCTGAAATGTGTCCTTAGGACTTCATCTTTAGCCTGCACTTATCTTTGGCCCATAATCCAGCATTCCATGACAATCTCCAGATCAGCATGTTTCTGGGAGCCAGGCAGGGAGAGACGTGTTAAAGGCGTCCCAGCGTGCCGCCATCTTCAGAGTGACATATACCGCTATCAGCACCCTGCCCTCAGGTTAGCAGCTCGCTGCAAGGAAGGAAGTTGACCACATACTGAATGGAATGCTTTCTTCTGGGAAACATTGGATCATCTATCAGGGAAAGAGAAATGACTCAGGACAAACTACTCAAAAAACTGTCTCCAGCAAGCATCTCTGAGGAAGCCAGTGGACAGGAGACAGGTGGACATTACTGAATTATCTCAGATAATAAAGGATAGGCTGTTAATATCATCAGAGCCTGCAAAATTGCTGTTAAAAAAAATATTAAGCTCAGGTAGTAAAGAGACACATATGAAAGCAGTAATTCCTGGGTTCTTTTTTTCATTTTAACACTCCTATAATTTAAAAAAAATTGTAATGGATTTTTATTTTCAAGACCTGGAAAAACAAAGGGCCCCCTAAACTGAGAGCAAATGCTTCCAGTGTTTGCCTGAAGCCATTCTTTTTATTGGAGGAGTTACAGACCCTCAAGAAGAAGGGGTTTATAATGGAAAAAATGAGACAGCATCAACCATAATGAAGCTCAGAAAATAAATAATAAAAACCCTGTTCATGCCTGACACTTTATGTTTCTAAAGGAAACCTCTGCCTTTTATCTAAAATGAGACAGTTGCTGAGGAAATGGATAAAGACCAGGCTGACCAGCCCACAGTGGTCCATTCCCTTCAGAATATTCCTCAAAGATTAAGCATTTTATGAGAAAGACAAGCATATATTTAACATGGTTCTTTTACTTTACCTTTACAACCCTGCAGGGAAAAGAGCCCCTTGATGTTTGCTAGATTTTCCTTACTTTCAGCCTCCCAGATAAATGCAGCAGAAACCCTTTCAGCAAAGTCTCCAGTGAAGAGAGGACTTGCTTTTTCAGCTGAATTCTGTAATGTCTTGATGCAGGAAAAGGAAGCAGCAGAATTCCCAGGGCCCAGTTCGTGCTGGAGTAAATGGAGATTCTACGTGTAGACTCCTCCATAATGGAGCATGTGATTTCTTGGTGCAACAATAATTTTTACAACAATATATGGAAATAAGTACTCAGTTAATATCCGCATGGAGCTGGGGACTGTACACACGGCAGTATATGTGAAACTGTCCCTGTCTGTCCTCAAGAAACTCCTATTCCACGAAGCAGAGGCAGTTATCAAACATGACTGCTAACAGATATTAAACACTTAAGTTTTTCTACTACTTTTAACTCTTCATACAGATTATGTTCTGTAACCTGCACCGCAGTCCCAATGAAATAAGAACTATCATTATTATTAATTTTTGTGATTATTTTTTAATGTATTTATTTTTAATTGGAGGATAATTGCTTTACAGTAGTGTGTTGGTTTCTGCCATACATCAACATGAATCAACCATAAGCATGCACATGTCCCCTCCCTCTTGAACCTCCCACCCCATCCCACTCCTCTAGGTCGTCACAGAGCTTTGGGCTTGAGCTCCCTGCATAATACAGCAAAATCCCACTAGGCATCTGTTTTACACATGGTAATGTACATGTTTCAATGTTACTCTGTTTGCCCCACCCTCTCCTTCCTCGCACTGTGTCCAAAAGTCTGTTCTCTATGGCTGTGTCTCCTAGTCTTTAAGATGCTGAAACAGTCTCTGAGGGACTAATGAGCTTCCCCAGAGGGTATCCAGCAGGCAAGAATTTCTATATTTTCCCAGTTCCACAAGCCAGAATGTGTACTGGTGGAAAACAACCCTGCTGTTAATACCAAGAGCTAGATTCAAAACACTTCACTCCCTATCAATAAGCTGCGGTGAGTAGTATAAATATACTGAAGCCTCCTTCAGTATTGGTATCAGGGGTCATGCCAAGGCACCCTCTCTAAGAAAGTTTCCATACGACCTATTTCCCTGGTGACTCAGACAGTAAAGAATCTGGCTGCAATGCAGGAGACCTGGGTTCAGTCCCTGGGTCAGGAAGATCCCCTGGGGAAGGGAATGGCTACACACTCCAGCATTCTTGCTTGGAGAATTCCATGGAGAGAGGAGCTGGCAGGCTAGTCCGTGGAGCTGATCGCAGATAGACACCGCTGAGCAACTAACATTTTCACTTTCCGTTAGTAAGATTCAAGACAAGTCAACATTACTCTAATTTTTATTCAAGTGAATTCATACAAGGTACTGGTGGCAACCCATCCTGTCACTCATGAAGTAACTTCCTAATTATGTCTCATGCTCTCTTACACCCCAGTTATTTTTCTGCCTTAATTTTAGTGCAATAAGCTTTGGGCATAAATTGCATTGGTTTTTAATTTAAAGAGTTTGGCCCCTTCAGTTCAGTTCAGTTCAGTCGCTCAGTCGTGTCCGACTCTTTGCGACCCCACGAATCACAGCACACCAGGCCTCACTGTCCATCACCAACTCCCGGAGTTCACCCAGACTCACGTCTGTTGAGTCAGTGATGCCATCCAGCCATCTCATCCTCTGTCGTTCCCTTCTCCTCCTGCCACTAATCCCTCCCAGCATCAGAGTCTTTTCCAATGAGTCAACTCTTCACATCAGGTGGCCAAAGTACTGGAGTTTCAGCTTTAGCATCATTCCTTCCAAAGAAATCCCAGGGCTGATCTCCTTCAGAATGGACTGGCTGGATCTCCTTGCAGTCCAAGGGACACTCAAGAGTCTTCTCCAACACCACAGTTCAAAGGCATCAATTCTTCGGTGCTCAGCCTTCTTCACAGTCCAACTCTCACATCCATACATGACCACTGGAAAAACCATAGCCTTGACTAGATGGACCTTTGTTGGCAAAGTAATGTCTCTGCTTTTCAATATGCTATCTAGGTTGGACATAACTTTCCTTCCAAGGAGTAAGCGTCTTTTAATTTCATGGCTGCAATCACCATCTGCAGTGATTTTGGAGCCCCTAAAAATAAAGTCTGACACTGTTTCCACTGTTTCTCCATCTATTTTCCATGAAGTGTTGGGACTGGATGCCATGATCTTCATTTTCTGAATGTTGAGCTTTAAGCCAACTTTTTCACTCTCCACTTTCACTTTCATCAAGAGGCTTTTGAGTTCCTCTTCACTTTCTGCCATAAGGGTGGTGTCATCTGCATATCTGAGGTTATTGATATTTCTCCCGGCAATCTTGATTCCAGCTTGTGTTTCTTCCAGGCCAACGTTTCTCATGATGTACTCTGCATATAAGTTAAATAAGCAGGGTGACAATATACAGCCTTGATGTACTCCTTTTCCTATTTGGAACCAGTCCGTTGTTTCATGTCGAGTTCTAACTGTTGCTTCCTGACCTGTATACAGATTTCTCAAGAGGCAGGTCAGGTGGTCTGGTATTCCCATTTCTTTCAGAATTTTCCACAGTTTATTGTGATCCACACAGTCAAAGGCTTTGGCATAGTCAATAAAGCAGAAATAGATGTTTTTCTGGAACTCTTTTGCTTTTTCCATGATCCAGCGGATATTGGCAATTTGATCTCTGGTTCCTCTGCCTTTTCTAAAACCAGCTTGAACATCAGGAAGTTCACGATTCACATATTGCTGAAGCCTGGCTAGGAGAATTTTGAGCATCACTTGGCCCCTTACCACATTTTAAATCCTGATGCTGCTATATTTGTAAGCTGTATAGTTCACATCCTAGCCTGCACTTAAGTTATATTTTGTACTCATCTAATTCTTCCATTAAGCTTTAACCTCCTTGAAGGTGAGTACAATGTATTATTCATTGATGAGTTTTGAAAAGTTTCTAGGTGCCAGGCATGTTGCTCAACTAATGATTTTAAATGTAATGCTAACCTGGGCAAGGTCTCTCAGGTAGTAAATGAAGGAAACAGAATTCAAGCCAAGGTAGTCTGATGCAGAGGCAAAGCTCTAGACTGTTCTTAGAAGCAGACCGTTTTTAACTATTGTAGATTTTTACACCTTTGGGAGACTTTATAACAGAATAGGCTTTTAAAATTTTTTTTCATAGGGAAAAATTGAAACATATAACAAGAATCAAAAAATAGTATAATGAACCTGTATATCCATTGTCAAATCCAACAATTGTCAACTCACAGCCAATCATGTTCCAGTCACATCCTGTATCATCCCCTGAACACTGTATAATTTTGAAAGAAATTATTTGACATATCATTCTATATAGTATATACCTCTAAAAGGTAAGGTCTTCAAAAACAACCATGACTTCATTACCCCACTTTAAAAGATTAGCAATTATCCCTTCCTATCAGCAAACATCTAGTAGGTGTTCAAATTTCTGACTATCTCATAATTTTTTCAGGTTATCCAAATCTGGTTCCCAATATGGTCCATACAATTTAACTATTGGACATGTTTCTTAAATCTCTTTAAGCTAGTTTTTTTGTTTGTTTGTTTCTCATGCTTTTGTTTTCCTTCTAGTGTATTTGGTGAAGAAAACAGCTTCTTGCTCCTATAGAATCTCCAGGGTAGACTTTACTGATTGCACTCCTGTGGTGCCTTTCCATATTTTTTCCATATTATTCCATCTCTATCCTTTTATTTTCTATAAATTGGCAATTAAGTTTAGATTCTTAATTACATTTAGGCTTGATTGAAGGAAGGAGACAGTCAAGAACACTTATTAAATGTTTTTTTATACTTCTATCAGTGGGTACATAATTTCTGGCAGCCAGTGATGTTCATTTCCTAAACACCATTTCATTAGGGGTTACCAAAAAATGATATTATAATTTCATGTTTCTTTCTTGATTTATTGCTTCAAGCTCTTCTGGAAACTTTTCTTCATTAGTTCTTTAATTTTATTTATCAGTTCTTTTAATTATGAATTGGTTTCCTGGCATATTAAATTGAAGGCTGAAATATATGCTGGTATTAATGTGAGCTTATAGATTTAAGTATTTTCAATGTTGGAATCATTCTTATTCATGCTCAAAAATTTCCAGCTTTTACCAGGACACATCTTCAAATTTTCTCCTTTAAATGTGAGTTAAGTAGTTTTTGATAACTTTCTTATTGTTTTGTGTAACAAGATACTCCAGGATTAACTTATGCATTTCCTAGTATCAGCTATTTATCCAAGGAATTCTTGTCTACTTTACTGGGAAGAGTTATTTAGAGACCAGAGTATGGATGCTAGTGGTGCTTATTGCTATAGGTTGGTCATTCTTTCTAGATTTTATTTTTAAGTTGATGGAGCTAAGCTTCATATTTGTTTTGAATCTAAAACAGAAAGAAAACAGATACATGCAAGAATTTTTTCTAATTTTTTGTCTAATGGTTGCTAAGATCCTGTGGCCTCTGAAAATCATCTCATAGGTCCAGATTACTCATGAACAAAGTTTAAATAACAAAGTGTGTCGATGTAAGAGGTTGGTGAAGAACTGGGGCTGTCAGACATCTACCAAAATAGTATTCTGAGATTGTTGTGTATGTGGTCTAGGATAAAATAGAGGAGTTATTATGTTGATGGTTATGAAGGACAGCTGCTGCTGCTAAGTTGCCATGAAGTAATGGGACCACATGCCATGATCTTAGTTTTCTGAATGTTGAGCTTTAAGCCAACAATTTCACTCTCCTCTTTCATTTTCAACAAGAGGCTCTTTAGTTCATCTTCACTTTCTGCCATAAGGTCATAAAGCATGACATATGCAGATATGTCATCTGCATATCTGAGGTTATTGATATTTCTCACGGCAATCTTGATTTCAGCTTGTGCTTCATCCAGCCCAGCGTTTCTCATGATAAACTCTACATGTAAGTTAAATAAGCAGGGTGACAATATACAGCCTTGACGTAATCCTTTCTTGATTTGGAACCAGTCTGTTGTTCCATGTCCAATTCTAACTATTGCTTCTTGATCTGCCTACAGATTTCTCAAGAGGCAGCTCAGGTGGTCTGTTATTCTTATCTCTTTAAGAATTTTCCACAGTTTGTGGTGATCCACACAGTCAAAGGCTTTGGTATAGTCAATAAAGCAGAAATAGATGTTTTTATGGAACTTTCTTGCTTTTTCGATGATCCAGTTGACGTTGACAATTTGATCTCTGGTTCCTCTGCCTTTTCTAAAACCAGCTTGAACATCTGGAAATTCACGGATCACGTACTGCTGAAGGCTGACTTGGAAAATTCTGAGCAAGAATTTTCACACACTTTAATAGTGTGTGAGATGAGTGCAATCATGCAATCAAAGCTGGTAGTTTTAACATTCTTTGGCATTGCCTTTCTTTGGGATTGGAATGAAAACTGACCTTTTCCAGTCCTGTGGCCACTGCTGAGTTTCTCAAATTTACTGGCATATTGACTGTAACACTTTCACAGCATCATTTTTTAGTACTTGAAATAGCTTAGCTGGCAATACATCACCTCCATTAGCTTTGTTCATAGTGATGCTTCCTAAGGCCCACTTGACTTCAGACTCCAGGATATCTGGCTCTAGGGGAGTGACCACATCATTGTGGCTATCTAGGTCATGAAGATCTTTATTGTATAGTTCTTCTGTGTATTCTTGCCACCTCTTCTTAATATCTTCTGCTTCTGTTAGGTCCCTACCATTTCTGTCCTTTATCGAGCCCATCTTTGCATGAAATGTTCCCTTGGTATCTCTAATTTTCTTGAAGAGATCTCTAGTCTTTCCCATCCTGTTGTTTTCCTCTATTTCTTTGCATTGATCGCTGAGGAAGGCTTTCTTATCTCTCCTTGCTATTCTTTGGAACTCTGCATTTAAATGTGTATATCTTTCCTTTTCTCCTTTGCTTTTTACTTCTCTTCTTTTCAGAGCTATTTGTAAGGCCTCCTCAGACAGCCATTTTGGTTTTTTGCATTTCTTTTTCTTGGGGGTGGTCTTGATCCCTGTCTCCTGTACAATGTCAAAAACCTCAGTCCATAGTTTATCAGGCACTCTGTCTATCAGATCTAATCCCTTGAATCTATTTCTCACTTCCACTGTATAATCATAAGGGATTTTATTTAGGTCATACCTGAATAGTCTAGTGGTTTTCCTTACTTTCTTCAATTTCAGTCTGAATTTGGCAATAAGGATTTCCTGATCTGAGCCATAGTCAGCTACCGGTCTTATTTTTGCTGACTGTGTAGAGCTTCTCCATCTTTGGCTTCAAAGAATACAATCAGTCTGATTTTGGTGTTGACCATCTGGTGATGTCTATGGGTAGAGTCGTCTCTTGTATTGTTGGAAGAGGGTGTTTGCTATGATCAGTGCATTCTCTTGGCAAAACTCTGTTAGTCTTTGCCCTGCTTCATTCTGTACTCCAAGACCAAATTGGCCTGTTACCCCAGGTGTTTCTTGACTTCCTACTTTTGCATTCCAGTCCCCTATAATGAAAAGGACATCTTTTTGGGGTGTTAGTTCTAGAAGGTCTTGTAGGTGTTCATAGAACTGTTCAACTTCAGCTTCTTCAGCATTACTGGTTGGGGCATTGACTTGGATTAGTGTGATATTGAATGGTTTGCCTTGGAAACAAACAGAGATCATTCTGTCGTTTTTGAGATTGCATCCAAGTACTGCATTTCGGACTCTTTTGTTGACCATGATGGCTACTCCATTTCTTCTAAGAGATTCTTACCCACAATATTAGATATAATGGTCATCTGAGTTAAATTCACCCATTCCAGTCCATTCGAGTTCGCTGATTCCTAGAATGTCGACATTCACTCTTGCCATCTCCTATTTGACCACTTCCAATTTGCCTTGATTCATGGACATAACATTCCAGGTTCCTATGCAATATTGCTCTTTACAGCATCGGACTTTGCCTCTACCACCAGTCACATCCACAACTGGGTGTTGTTTCTGCTTTGGCTCCATCTCTTCATTCTTTCTGGATTTATTTCTCCACTGATCTCCAGTAACATATTGGGCACCTATCAACCTGAGGAGTTCATCTTTCAGTGTCATATCTTTTTGCCTTTTCATACTCTTCACGGGGTTCTCAAGGCAAGAATTCTGAAGTGGTTTGCCATCCCCTTCTCCAGTGGACCACATTTCTCCACAATAACAGTAGGTGGCCCAATAACAGTAGTACTATTAAAATATTAGCAGTAATATTAAGCATTAAATAATAACACTAAAGGCTAAAATTTAACATTTCTAAAAAGAACCCAAGATTACAACCTTTAGCATCAATTATGAACCAGACATCTTCAGAACAATAGTTAAAGAAACTGACAGAGTTTAAGTAACTCATTAAAGGCTACCCTGCTAACAAGTAACAAACTGGGTGTACATTAGAGCTATACTCTTTCTATTCTGCTATATTATTGTTGTTATTATTGTTGTTCAGTCGCTCAGTAGTGTCTGACTCTCTGCAACCCCATGTACTGCAGCATGCTAGGTTCCCTGTCCTTCACAGGAGTTTGCTATTCTGGTGCATAGCTTCTCATTACACTCCAGTCCTTTTTAAGTAGTGGGCTCCCCTGGTGGCTCAGTTGGTAAAGAGTCTGCTTGCAGTGCAGGAGACTCGGGTTCGATCACTGGGTCGGGAAGATCCCCTGGAGAAGGAAATAGCAAGCCACTCCAGTATTCTTGCCTGGATAATCCCGTGAGTTGAGGATAATAAGCTGCCATATAATATAAAAGGGTTAAATGAAACAATCTCTAAAGTTTGAACATTCTATGATTCTGAAATAATCTATATTTTAAATTCAAAACAAAAAGGAGAAATTGATTATGAAGATGACATTCCCCAGCATCTACACATTACAGATTTTAGAAAGTTTTGAACTACACTGTAGATAAACATTGTACTGGTGTTTTGTTTATATGACACTAAATACTAGTGCTTTTGGAATACAATGCAGAGAAGAATTATTTTGCTCCTAATAACAGAAAATTAATTCCATGTGAATTAATTTAAAAAACAATTGAAGGGAACTATGTACAACTTATCAATAACCTCAGATATGCAGATGACACCACCCTTATGGCAGAAAGTGAAGAGGAACTCAAAAGCCTCTTGATGAAAGTGAAAGTGGAGAGTGAAAAAGTTGGCTTAAAGCTCAACATTCAGAAAACGAAGATCATGCCATCTGGTCCCATCACTTCATGGCAAATAGATGGGGAAAGAGTGGAAACAATGTCAGACTTTATTTTTTTGGGCCCCAGAATCACTGCAGATGGTGACTGCAGCCATGAAATTAAAAGATGCTTACTCCTTGGGAGGAAAGTTATGACCAACCTAGATAGCATATTCAAAAGCAGAGACATTACTTTGTCAACAAAGGTTCGTCTAGTCAAGGCTATGGTTTTTCCCGTGGTCATGTATGGATGTGAGAGTTGGACTGTGAAGAAGACTGAGCGCCGAAGAATTGATGCTTTTGAACTGTGGTGTTGGAGAAGACTCTTGAGAGTCCCTTGGACTGCAAGGAGATCCAACCAGTCCATTCTGAAGGAGATCAGCCCTGGGATTTCTTTGGAAGGAATGATGCTAAAGCTGAAACTCCAGTACTTTGGCCACCTGATGCGAAGGGTTGACTCATTGGAAAAGACCCTGATGCTGGGAGGGATTGGGGGCAGGAGGAGAAGGGGACGATAGAGGATGAGATGGCTGGATGGCATCACTGACTCAATGGACGTGAGTCTGAATGAACTCCGGGAGTTGGTGATGGACAGGGAGGCCTGGCGTGCTGCGATTCATGGGGTCGCGAAAAGTCGGACACGACTGAGCAACTGAACTGAACTGAACTGATGTACAAATTAAAAGCCCAACATTAGTTATCTTCAAGCAGAGTTGGATACAAGGACTCAACTAATATTCTCATCTAATGTCCCTTTACATATAGCACTACTGCAATGGGTTGCCTTCACTGGGTAGTAGATTTTCATTTTGAAAGAGTACCTTCCTACAGCTCAGCAAATCTGAATGAAAGAACTTTTAAAACAATCAATGCTTCCAACAGAAGTTCCAGGATTGAGTGTAAGTAACCTGATTTTGATAACATCATTGTCAAAAGAATATTCTTACAAGCAAATCAGGGTCATATAGCTATCCTGGAAGAAATTAATCCCACCCAAACCACATGGGAAATTAATCCCACCCAAACCACAAGGATGGGAGAAAGGTGATACCTCAGATGAAAAATCAGGGTTTTTACCAAAAGAGAAGTGGCTAGATTATATACAAGCACATGCAACAGACATCTTCAAAAAGAGGATAAAGAAGAAAAGTGTTGGATAGCCTCATGATTGGTGAGTAGGCAGAGTGATATACAATAGTTAAATCCTTCTCCCATAATTATTTGATGTTCTTTAAAAGTTGTGTGACAAAAGAAAACAGAAATAATCATAAAATTATCCAAACCAGTTAAATTTTCAATCATGTCATGCTCCTACCTTCCTTTAAAGGTACAGGAAGTACTCATTGAGTTACCGGATGGAATTAAAAGAATCCATCTTAGTTTAGGGCCAAGGTGGAACAGTTATTAACCAAAGAAGACAATTTTCTTACTTTTTAACTCCAGAAAGCCTAGAGATGATGACTATTAATGTTGGGAAAGAAGAAAAGTGAGAGTAAGATGTTGACCCAGAGAGATGGTACGGGGAGGGAGGAGGGAGGTGGGTTCAGAATGGGGAACACGTGTATACCTGTGGTGGAGTCATGTTGATATATGGCAAAACCAATACAATATTGTAAAGTTAAAAAATAAAATAAAGAAAAATAAATAAATAAAGGATTCCATTTTTCTTAAAGGAGAATTCTCGTGGTTTATCCTCCTGTATTAAAAAAAAATTATTGGAGTAAAATTGATATACAATATTGTGTTAATTTTAGGTTTATAGCAAAGTGGATCAGTTATACATATCCACTCTTTTTTAGATTATTGTCCCATATAGGCTGTTACAGAGTATTTAGCAGAGTTCCCTATACTGTATAGTAGGACCTTATTAGTTATATATTTCATTTACAGTGGTATGTATATGTCAAACTCAGTCTCTCAATTTATCCCTCCCTCCCTCACCCCCTGGTAACCATGAGTTTGTTTTCTATGTCTATAACTCTATTTGTTTAGATAAGTTTATTTGTACCCTCTTTTAGGTTCCACATGTAAGCAATATCATATATCTATCTTTCTCTGTCTGACCTAGAGATTGTCCCATATGTTTTTTCTTGAAATTCCCTCCCTTAAAAATTGCTGAATTAGTGCTAATCAAAGAGTTTTGAATTCTTCAGAGAAAAGTCTCTAAATATGAAAAATCAACGTCAAAAATATTAAAACGTGAACATACAAAGCTCTGGGGGTATTGTACACCACAAGAAGAAGAAAAAGAATTTTTCAGTCACATTTAACAGATGAAACTCATTGATGATTTTAAAGTCAACAATCCCCTTGTGATTGGCATTTTATCAAATTAAAATGTATTCTAGTTTACACACTCAGTTTTGTATACACTCTGAACATCAGAGTATAAATAACATACATACCAAATGTTGACTTCAGAGCTCTGTGTAGGCAGAACAAATTTCCTCAAAAATGGATATATAACTGACGCAGAATGTTTAAAAATCATACATGAAACAATCTTAAGATTCTGCCAAAAATTCCAGTAGAAACTTAGATTGTTGTTTTGTTTTTTTACAGAGTATCTCAAAATAGGAGATAGCTGAATAAACATTGTTTAAAGACTTATTTTCTGTAAAACTTTATGCATAATCAATCTTTATGGGTCTTGTAGTCTGAAAACCTTTAGGACTGTTCAGCTTTTATCCCAATCAATTATAAAAATTAATTCCAATGAAGTTGGCTTCAGAGAAGCAATTTTATGCACTGAAGTTGAATAATGGATATTCAGTACCATTAATTCACCTCTTATAAACTTTCAGATTCATAGCTGACACATGAATTCATCCTCTCCAATTTTTCTACTGTGAAAACACCCTTATTCTTTAAATATGCTACAATACACAAAATAGTGGTAGAATCTGAACTTTGTGCCAGGTGAATAATAGAATTATTCCCATATAACTCCAATTCATAAGAGCTCCCACATGTGTGTCCAACTTTATGTTCATCAATTTCACTTTCAGCCTCAGAATGTGAGGAATTCAGAGTTCTAATTCCTAGAAAAAGAAATTTGTTTTTTATGAAACAAAAGCAACTCTTTTGTACACATCAAAATATTATTCTTCGGCAAATGCTTTAAAAGATATTGTATGTGCATTTGAGGGTATTTTTCTTCACTCACTCAGTCATGTCTGACTCTTTGCAACCCCATGGACTGCAGCACGCCAGACTTCTCTGGCCCTCACCATCTCCTGAAGTTTGCCCAAGTTAATGTCCATTGCATTGGTGATGCTATCCAGCCATCTCATCCTCTGATGCCCTCTTCTCCTTCTGCCCTCAATCTTTCCCAGCATCAGGGACTTTTCCAATGAGTCAGCTGTTCGCATCAGATGACCAAAATGCTGGAGTTTCACCTTCATCATCAGTCCTTCCAATGAGTATTCGGGGTTGATTTCCCTTATAATTGACTGGTTTGATCCTTTTGCTGCCCAAGGGACTCTCAGGAGTCTTCTCCAGCACCACAGTTCCAAGGCATCAATTCTTCAGTGCTCTGACTTCCTTATGGTCCAGTTCTCAAATCGTATATGACCACAGGGAAGACCATAGCCTTGACTATATGGACTTTTGTCAGTAGAATGGTGTCTCTGCTTTTCAACAAACTGTCTAGGTTTGTCACAGTTTTCTTTCCAAGAAGCAAACATCTTCTGATTTCATGGCTGCAGTCACCATCTGCAGTGATTTTACAGCCCAAGAAGAGGAACTCTGTCACAGCTTCCACCCTTTCCCTCTCTATTTGCCATGAAATAATGGGGTTGAATGCCATGAACTTAGTTTTTTCAATATTTAGCTTTAAGTTTAGTTTGAGGGTATTTATATTCACATAAACCTAGATAGCATATTGAAAAGCAGAGACATTACTTTGCCAACAAAGGTCCATCTAGTCAAGGCTATGGTTTTTCCAGTGGTCATGTATGGATGTGAGAGTTGGACTGTGAAGAAAGCTGAGCACCAAAGAATTGATACTTTTGATTACTTTTGAACTGTGGTGTTGGAGAAGACTCTTGAGAGTCACTTGGACTGCAAGGAGATCCAACCAGTCCATTCTGAAGGAGATCAGCCCTGGGATTTCTTTGGAAGGAATGATGCTAAAGCTGAAACTCCAGTACTTTGGCCACCTCATGCGAAGGGTTGACTCACTGGAAAAGACTCTAATGCTAGGAGGGATTGGGGGCAGAAGGAGAAGGGGACGACAGAGGATGAGATGGCTGGATGGCATCACTAACTCGATGGACGTGAGTCTGAGTGAACTCCGGGAGTTGGTGATGGACAGGGAGGCTGGCATGCTGCGATTCACAGGGTCGAAAAGAGTTGGACACGACTGAGCGACTGAACTGAACTGATATTCACATATATGTGAATAATTACAATATAAATATATACATGTTATATATGAAGAATAGACACACACTGTGTACATGAAGAATATGACAGAGAAAGAATTATTATTTTTTGCATCTAGATATCACGCCACACACACAAGAAGTTTAGAATGGAAGATATCTGTAATTCAACTTTTAAAAGGAGACTAGTATAAGATTGGGAGAAGGCAATGGCACCCCACTTCAGTACTATTGCCTGGAAAATCCCATGAATGGAGGAGCCTGGTAGGCTGCAGTCCATGGGGTCGCTAAGAGTCAGACACGACTGAGCGACTTCACTTTCACTTTCCACTTTCATGCATTGGAGAAGGAAATGGCAACCCACTCCAGTGTTCTTGCCTGGAGAATCCCATGGATGGAGAAGCCTGGTAGGCTGCAGTCCATGGGGTCGCACAGAGACGGACACGACTGCAGCAACTTAGCAGCAGCAGCAGCAGCAGTATAAGATTTGGAGAAGGCAATGGCACCCCACTCCAGTACTCTTGCCTGGAAAATCCCATGGGCGGAGGAGCCTGGTAGGCTGCTGTCTATGGGGTCCCTTTCACTTTTCACTTTCATGCATTGGAGAAAGAAATGGCAACCCACTCCAGTGTTCTTGCCTGGAGAATCCCAGGGACGGGAGAGCCTGGTAGGCTGCCGTCTATGAGGTCCCACAGAGTTGGACATGACTGAAGAGACTTAGCAGCAGCAGCAGCAGTATAAGATTATTCATCATGGGAGCTCATTCATAAGTTTTTAATGTCAAAATAAAATACCTTTTGCTACAGTCATCTAGCCTCTTTCCAATATGTTTAGTGAATTGTATATTCCTGCTATGTATTTTCTCTAGATATTAAATCTAAACACAGGTTTTCCCCATCTCTCCACCAACTTTTCAGATTTATGCCCATCATATTCTTGGTCTTCCATGGGTGATTAGACTCTGGCCAATGATTTTAAATCAGTTAACTGGATTTACTCAGTAACTGGATTTAACTCAGTTACTAAAGAAATCCAGGGCCAAATTCTACCACAAATTCATTCTTTTCACACTGAAGTCAAAAGAGTTCTGTGCAGGAAACAGAGAAAAAAAAACAGAGGCAGGAGTGCTTTTCTTGTCTCTTTTGAAGATAATAGCTCCAGGCCTCTTGTTGCTTAGTTCCTCTCCTCTGAAATTCCTGGATTGTTTTCCAGTTAAAGGCCAAGCTACTGCTCCCATAGCTAATGTCAAATGCAAGAACACCATAGCTGCCAAAAAACAAACCAGAGAATCATGAACTAGCCAACAGAGTTCTCAGCAGTATCCATGAACTTGCTGATCTGCGTGTCAATTATTCCTACTTTAAAATATCAATACAAACAGTTATGCAATGGGAAACCACAGCACATTTAACCTGAAGCTTTCAAATGTGCACAAATGATAGCAATACGTGAAGTCAACACAGGAAATATAAGTTTAGAGTTATGGCAATCTTGGAGAGTTTTTGGAACCACAGATCTTACTTTGATGTTCATAGCTATTTCAATCAGCCGAAGTAGCAGTTGTAGAGGAGAGAAACTTAGACTAGCATTTCTCAAGGGAGTTTTCCTTTCCTTTCAAGAATTCTTTTCAATTTATTAAATTACCTATCTCTTTTCTAGCAAAGTGTTTTAGAATGTAAGAATGTATCAAAGTGACAAGTAATCTACTGGGAACTAAACCAAAATGAAAACTTAGTTCTTGTCTTTAAAAACCACGTGTCTTTAAATCCCTTGATTGTTAACTCTTATCCCAAAGAGAAGAGGTCTTAACATTCACCGACTTTCACTAAGTAATAGTTGGACTATTCTGAGTTATATTTACCCCTACCCTGACAACTTAATTGACCTGTTAGAAGTAGAATTTACTATATATAAAAAAAAAAAGCTCTGAAAGCATTAAATAAATTTTTATTAAAAATCACAACAGTATTTATCTAAAAACAAATTAGGATAGAATTAAAATTAGATAAAAACAATTTTAAGAAAGTCAGATATAATATTACAGTGCTATAATTTCCATCAAAACAAAAACATGTTTATTCCACAAGCCTTAGACTAATTGTCTACTTCAGATGTATCATGGTCATCCACACAGCAACTTTCTTTGGAATTAAACTTTGGAATTACTTGTTTACACAAGAAAACTCATCTCAGATGTCGCATCTGTTTCTCACTAAGACTTAGCTTTCACCTAATTCTCCAAATGGGTTGACTGGGGTTCAAGAATGTGAGGTGACTCGCTCAAGATCATACGGAGAGTCCAGGGCAAGCAGCCGCTCTCCCTTGAGTAGTAGATGGATATCTTGGCACAAAACTCAACTGATGCTGCTCTCAGGTCTGTGACATACTTACATCCACTTGAAAACTTTAGTTCATTGAGTGAATTACTTAGCATCTTTATATTTTTTAAGTGTAACAGAAGGAAGAAGAAAGTATCATGGAGTGTGAATGTGTTCACCACCAAGTCTTCTTCATTAAATTATGTCTTGACTCCAAAAGAAACCTAACGTAAAATATTTGAGTTTTCGGTCCACAAGAATGTAGTAACAGGAAAAATATATATGAAAAATACCAAAAGGTAAAAAACAGCAAAAACCTGTTTACATAATCTTACGTATTTATTATACATGAAGCATATTTTACTGTCTTTATTATAAAAGACTACTTATAAGTACTAATCTTCCTTGGATAACTTATTGGTTTTATATTACTTATTGCAAAGGATCCCAATAATAACTTAAGCTTACAATAAATCCAAATAATTATATTTCAAAAAAATTAACTTTGCCATAATGTAAGTATAAGTCTACATATACTCAGCTTAAATAAAGTGAAAACTCACAATTTGCCACTATGTGAACTTACATAGTTTCCTACAATGTGCTTGTATATTTCAATTATTTTTATTTTAATCATGATCTTCTTTAGCTAATTTTATTTCTATAAAATTGTGTCAACCCTTTTCTAATCTACAGTGAATAGAATTATTTAAATTCTTTTTTTCTAGTGTTTGTTTTCCAGAGAGTAATATCTTTTGCATCCATTTTGGTAAGAATACATCAAATCAAGTAACATATTTACAGAGGTTACTCTCAGACTTAATGTTATTTTTCTATAGAGCCAAAGTTCTAAGTTCAGCTGTTTCTACGTGACTATAAATACCCATGACTAGCCTGCTGCTGCTGCTGATAAATCACTTCAGTTGTGTCCGACTCTCTTCAACCCTGTACATGGCAGCCCACCAGGCTCCCCCGTCCCTGGGATTCTCCAGGCAAGAACACTGGAGTGGGTTGCCATTTCCTTCTCCAATGCATGAAAGTGAAAAGTGAAAGTGAAGTCGCTCAGTCATGACTGACTCTTAGCGACCCCATGGACTGCAGCCTACCAGGCTCCTCCATCCATGGGATTTTCCAGGCAAGAGTACTGGAGTGGGGTGCCATTGCCTTCTCCATGACTAGCCTAGTGATCCCTAATTCTGGTACTGCAACTAAAATGTTCTCTTCCATAACCTCCAGTGAGTATCACATAACTCTTCAGACACTCTGATGAAAGTCGCTCATATTCCATTTTAGTTCATTTTAAATGAAAATAAATTTAATCACATGTTAACATTAAGGAAGCATAATACATAAGCATAAGATATATGAAAGCCCTCTATATTATATTTGCAGCTTTTCCATTAAAATAAGATTTTCCCCAAATAAAATGTTTAAATAAAAAGAAGAATGCTCTACATTCTTTGTAGGAGCAATGAAGTAACAAAATAAAAGGTCAGGTTCTGAGGAATAAAAGATAGGGAACTCTTCAGAGTAAATTTATGTTTTTTCCTTTTTTTTCCCACAAATGTTACTAACTTATAGCTATTTCTCTTTCCCTTTTGACAGTTCTCTGAAATGTTATTGATTTATTAAAATGGTCAAAACTTCCTGTAGTAATGAGAATCCATGAGAATTTGTGCGTGTTCGGTTGTATCTGACTCTTTGCAACCCCATGTACTATAGCCTACCAGGCTCTTCTGTCCATGGGATTCTCCAGGCAAGAATACTGGGGTGGGTTGCAATTCCTTTTCCAGTCAATCTTGCCCAGCCGAGGATTGAACCAGTGTCTCTTGCATTTCCTGCATCGGCAGGTGTATTCTTTACCATCATACAACCTAGGAAGCCCCAAATTTCAAAATCATGCCACAATACTTAAAGTATGTGCAAGTCTAGTTATAGTAATGATATGTCATGTTGTTGCTAAGTCACTTCAGTCATGTCCGACTCTATGTGACCCCATAGACCAAAGCCCACCAGGCTCCCCCGTCCCTGGGATTCTCCAAGCAAGAACACCGGAGTGGGTTGCCATTTCCTTCTCCAATGCATGAAAGTGAAAAGTGAAAGTGAAGCCACTCAGTCCTGTCTGACTCCTAGCGACCCAATGGACTGCAGCCTAGCAGGCTCCTCCGTCCATGGGATTTTCCAGGTAAGAGTGCTGGAATGTGATGCCATTGCCGTCTCCGAATTGTCATGAATATTCTTCAATTACCTCACAGTAACGAATACCTGCTAGAGAAGGGAATGGCAACCCACTCCATTCCCTTGCCTGGACAATTCCATGGACAGAGGAGCCTGGTGGGCTGCAGTGCATGGAGTAGTGAAGAGTCGGGCATGACTGAGTGACTAACACACACACACTCACAATGAACATGTGATAGCAACAACCTTTTGATAAATCAGTGAGCAAGTATGTATGGAGCAATTGCTATATCTCAGATATTATACTAGGCGCTGGAGATACAAAGCTGTAAGGCATGGCCCTATGCTTGGAGAGCCAACATGCAGGCAACACATAATGAGAAACTCTAATCTAGAGATATTGTGCTCCAAATGAGTTCCCAGGAAAGCTCCCCAAAGTGGGTTTTATTTAAATGCAGTGGTCTCAGATCTTATATTTGATAGCACTGTGTACTTTACAAAACAGTCCCAGATAGTTTTTTCTCATCCAAACCTCATCACAGTCTTGTAAAGCTAAATGGACATCCATTTCATTTCTATGTTACTGATGAGAGTAACCTGAAGCCAAGAGGGTTTAATTCATGTCATATGAACTAATTTTGTCCCCATTCTACAATTTCAACTTTCCCAGGTGAAAGTCCAGAGAAGGCAATGGCACCCTACTCCAGTACTCTTGCCTGGAAAATCCTATGGATGGAGGAGCCTGGTAGGCTGCAGTCTATGGGGTCACTAAGAGTCAGACATGACTGAGCGACTTCACTTTCACTTTTCACTTTCATGCATTGGAGAAGGAAATGGAAACCCACTCCAGTGTTCTTGCCTGGAGAATCCCAGGGACGGGGGGGCCTGATGGGCTGCCATCTATGGAGAAGCACAGAGTCGGACACGACTAAAGCGACTTAGGAGCAGCAGCAGCAGCAGGTCAAAGTCTTGCCAGATTCATTCTATAAAGATTCCATTCTTTCTTGATATTAAAGTGAATGTCCAGTGTATTTCTTTTTTCTTGGCCTTTATTCTGTTCTTATCTATTTCTCAAAACAAAGTAAACAGCAGTAGTTATTCTAGTTTTAAGTCAAATTTCCTTTCCCAGGACAGGCGGTCACTTTTGAAAATAAGTGAATTTCCTAGAGTTAACAGCCCTAAAAATAAATCAGGTAGACTTTGAAAGTCAATTTACAAACATTATAACTTTTTAGTGTACTGAATGAAACATGCTCACAAAAAAAAAAGATATTCCATATTAAAGCACTTCACAATAATGTATTGGTTTGTCTTTTTTTATGTGCCAGGTACATAAAAATAGATTGTTTTATGCTGAATCCTGGATACACAAAGATAAACAAAGCATAGGATCTTCACTGAAGGAGCCCCTAATCTAATGAAGGTGAGAAGATGAATTATTATAATGCAATATGAGAGTTTCTATTATATATGTATGCACAAGACCTTACAAGGAGTTCCTGAAATAGAGGATTGGAGAGGAGCATTTTAGGTTGGGTTAGAAGCAGACACACAGATTTGGAAATGTTGATGTGCCTAATCAAGAAATTAATAATAATTTAGGAGTAAGTATAGAGGGCTTTGAGGAACTGAAGATGATAAGTGGCTTTGCATGGCAGGCTCAGGATCACAGGTTTTATTTGGATAATGAGGAGCCACAACAGGATTTTAAGCAAGAAAGATGTAATGAGCTATATTACTGAAAACATGAAGGTCACTCTAGTTGATGTGGAGAGAATATAGGAACAGAGGAAAAGTGGAGTCAGAAATAAGTGAGAAAAACGATAATAGCCAAGAACACACTGATGAGAAGAATAAACTTGTTTGACCAGGTAATGACAGTAAGTCTTGAGAAAAGTGGAAGGATTCAGGCTTTATTCAGTGGAAAACTTGGTGTGAACTGAGTGGATACAGCGATGGAGAGAAGGTCAAGCTGGTCTCCCCAATCGACAGTTTAGGTGACTATTCATTGACAATAAGAAAAGGGAGATTGCCAAGAGGACAAACTCTAAGGGGCTTCAGAGAGGTTAGGGGTGAGCAGGTGCAGAATGTAAGGTGTTTAATTTGAAATATGTTGGGTAGGAAGCGCCTATGCATCCTCTGTAGGTATGCAACTCAGAAAAGATGTCTGTGATAGTAATATTTGGGAGTTATTTATCTTGATAGTACTCGGGTTTCTGAAAACTATATGTACTCTGAAGTTAAGGGCTCAGGTTTTAGAGAGGCTGGATCATGGAAAAAGCAAGAGAGTTCCAGAAAAACATCTATTTCTGCTTTATTGACTATGCCAAAGCCTTTGACTGTGTGGATCACAAGAAACTGTGGAAAATTCTGAAAGAGATGGGAATACCAGACCACCTGATCTGCCTCTTGAGAAATTTGCATGCAGGTCAGGAAGCAACAGATAGAACTGGACATGGAACAACAGACTGGTTCCAAATAGGAAAAGGAGTAAATCAAGGCTGTATATTGTCACCCTGATTATTTAACTTATATGCAGAGTACATCATGAGAAACGCTGGCCTGGAAGAAACACAAGCTGGAATCAAGATTGCCAGGAGAAATATCAATAACCTCAGAGATGCAGATGACACCACCCTTATGGCAGAAAGTGAAGAGGAACTAAAAAGCCTCTTGATGAAGGTGAAAGTGGAGAGTGAAAAAGTTGGCTTAAAGCTCAACATTCAGAAAACGAAGATCATGGCATCCGGTCCCATCACTTCATGGCAAATAGATGGGGAAACAGTGGAAACAATGTCAGACTTTATTTTTCTGGGCATCAAAATCACTGCAGATGGTGATTGCAGCCATGAAATTAAAAGACGCTTACTCCTTGGAAGGGAAGTTATGACCAACCTAGATAGCATATTCAAAAGCAGAGACATTACTTTGCCAACAAAGGTCAGTCTAGTCAAAGCTATGGTTTTTCCTGTGGTCATGTATGGATGTGAGAGTTGGACTGTGAAGAAGGCTGAGTGCCGAAGAATTGATGCTTTTGAACTGTGGTGTTGGAGAAGACTTTTGAGAGTCCCTTGGACTGCAAGGAGATCCAACCAGTCCATTCTGAAGGAGATCAGCCCTGGGATTTCTTTGGAAGGAATGATACTAAAGCTGAAACTCCAGTACTTTGGCCACCTGATGTGAAGAGTTGACTCATTGGAAAAGACTCTGATGCTGGGAGGGATTGGGGGCAAGAGGAGAAGGGGACGACAGAGGATGAGATGGCTGGATGGCATCACTGACTCAATGGACGTGAGTCTGAGTGAACTCCGGGAGTTGGTGATGGACAGGGAGGCCTGGCGTGCTGTGATTCATGGGGTCACAAAGAGTCAGACACGACTGAGCGACTGATCTGATCTGATCTGATCTGATCTGAGAGAGTTTGTGTCATGGATTTATCCCTACTTAATTATTAATGCTTCATCTTTCCTATCTGTTATTATCTATTGCATACTACTCTTGCAAGTATAGATAAAAAGATGTGTTAAGTAACAAGAATGAATCTTAGAATAGAAAAGGAGCATAATAATTGTGCGTTACATTTCAAAAATGCTCAAAGCAAATCTTCTCCTATAATAACACATTTTATAAAGGATTTTTTAATAAGAGAGGGGACTAACTACCTTCCAGTTCAGTTGTTTTGTAATTTTATTTATATGATTCATCAAGGTTTTTAAAAAGCAGATTATACTGCTTTCTAACTCAATATATGTTAAAATTACCATTTAAATTCAATATACAAATGAAAAAACTTTAATTTTATATAAAGCAAATGAAAGTCTCTCACTTTAGAGCTAATATTTTGTGCTATTATGAACTATTATGACTTTTTGTCACTTGTGTATACTAAAGCTTAAGGTTACTAGAAAAAACTGTGGCAGTATCCCAAATTTTAATTGCCTAATTTTAACTTTTGTTTGTAATTTCCCATTTTAAAAAAGACAGGGATAATAGTCAAAAAATTTCAGCTGGATTTAATAAGTTCATACTCTAAACTGGAAAAGGGTAGAACCTTTTCCCATCCTACTTGGGACCTCCTTCCTAAGAATTCCCTTTGGTCGCTCTTCCTATTACTGTTTATTGGAAGGAAATTGGAAGCTCTGGTGGCATTCAAAAACAACAACTCTTTGTGCTATGATTTAAAGGCTCTGTGTTCAGCACAATTGGAATTCCTCAACTTCAGAAAATAAATTTTTAGTACTTGTTCTGAAATCCAGCAAAAAACAATTCTTGAATTTTGCTTGGCTGTATCCTATTAGCATTCAAAGATTATTTTCATTAGAGTTGCTTTCAAAAAAGATATGGCTATGAGATATATAGGGCTTCCCTGGTGGCTCACACAGTAAAGAATCTGCCTGCACTGCCGGAGACCGGGGTTCAATCCCTAAGTCAGAAAGATGGCAACACTCTCCAGAATTCCTGTCCGGGAAATCCCATGGACAGAGGCCCTGGAGGATTACAGTCTATGGGGTTGCAAAGAGTCAGACACGACTGAGCAACTAACACACAAATATATAATATGATTTAAATACCAGTTTTTGAACTAATGTTATAAAATAAATACAGTTTTTAAAAATGAAATAGAATTAAATGGGATATAGTAGAATAAAACATTTCAGACGGCACCTACTACAGAAAAGGTAAATACCGTTTTGTAAGACCTTTTATTTATATATCACGAGATATAAGTATACATATCTCCATGCCAGTGCATGTATGTTACTGGCAGCAAAATATTTGAAAGTCATAGCACTGTGAATTATACACTATGAAATAAGCTAGAAAAGACAAAATACTCCCTTGAGAAATTCTTTCTCTTGTAAAGTTAAGCACATCTTGCTTTCAAAATCTGTCTCAAAATTCATTTTGAAAATAGAACTTTCCTTTGCTTGAATACAATGTTATACACTATACATATATGTATAGTGATGGTAATGATGAAGACAATAATGATAACTCCATTTTACTTATATATGTTGAAGGGATTTCAGATCAATTATTCAATTTGATTCCATTCACTTCTTAGCAATATTGTAAGACCTACAGGAGAGATAGAAGTAGCTCTGTTTACAGTGAAGCACAGAGAGGTCAAGTGGTTAGCCTCAGGTATATTAAGATATATTAATATTGTAAAACCATGAGTTCATGACATTATCTCCAATTCTAGTCTAACACAATAGGATGAGTTTCAGGGTTTTTTGTTTTCTTTTCATATTTAAGACCCCCTTCTCCCATAGCGAGAAATCAAACTCCCATTCTATTAGTCTGTTTGCTTTACTAAAACAAAGACAAGGTGACTTAAACAATAGAACCTATTTTCTCATTTCTGAAGGCTGGGAAATCCAAGGTCAAAGTATAGGTGAATTTGGGTTCTACTGAGAGCCATCCTCTTCATTTGTGGTAATTGTTACACAAGAATGTGCATGTTGCATGCTCAGTTGCTAAGACATGTCTGACTCTTTGCGCCCCCGTGGACTGTACTTCACCAGCCATCTCTGTCCATGGGATTTCCCAGGCAAGAATACTGGAGTGAGTTGCCATTTCCTCCTCCAGGCAACCTTCCGAATCCAGGGATTAAGCTCTTGTCTTCTGCAACTCCTGCACTGGCAAGCTTGTACTTTACCACTGAGAAACCTGGGAATCATATTGCATAATCAGATCAGATCAGATCAGTCGCTCAGTCGTGTCCGACTCTTTGCGGACCCATGAATCACAGCACACCAGGCCTCACTGTCCATCACCAACTCCCAGGGTTCATTCAGACTCACGCCCATCGAGTCAGTGATGCCATCCAGCCATCTCATCCTCTGTCGTCCCCTTCTCCTCCTGCCCCCAATCCCTCCCAGCATCAGGGTCTTTTCCGATGAGTCAACTCTTTGCATGAGGTGGCCAAAGTACTGGAGTTTCAGCTTTAGCATCATTCCTTCCAAAGAAATCCCAGGGCTGATCTCCTTCAGAATGGACTGGTTGGATCTCCTTGCAGTCCAAGGGACTCTCAAGAGTCTTCTCCAACACCACAGTTCAAAAGCATCAATTCTTCGGCACTCAGCCTTCTTCACAGTCCAACTCTCACATCCATACATGACCGCAGGAAAAAGCATAACCTTGACTAGACGAACCTTTGTTGGCAAAGTAATGTCTCTGCTTTTGGATATGCTATCTAGGGTGGTCATAACTTTCCTTCCAAGGAGTAAGCATCTTTTAATTTCATGGCTGCAGTCACCATCTGTAGTGATTTTGGAGCCCATAATAACAGATAACTAATAAATTACCTGAATAGATGTATCACAGAATTCATTTCAAAACAATTCCCACCTCCTCACCTCTAAGATCTATCTTTATACTTATGCCCTCTGGATGGACTGTATCCCACCTTCTGATGAGCTATGTGAATATCTTCAAATCTCTTCCCTTTCACATTGTTTATCATTATATTATTTTCATTTAATGTCTTTTCTACCTTCGTCTTTGTTGTTCAATCAGTCAGTCATGTCTGACTCTTTGTGACCCCATGGACTGCAGCACCCCCGGCTTCCCTGTCGTTCACCATCCCAGAGCTTGTTCAAACCCATGTCCATTGAGTCGGTGATGCCATCCAACCATCTTATCCTCTGTTGTCCCCTTCTCCTCCTGCCTTCAATCTTTCTCAGCATCAGAGTCTTACCTAATGAGTCAGTTCTTCGTATCAGGTGGCCAAACTATTGGAGCGTCTGCATCAGTCCTTCTAATGAATATCCAAGATTGATTTCCTTTCGGATTGATTGTGTTGATCTCCTTACACTCCAAGGAACTCTCAAGAGTCTTCTCCAACATCACACTTCAAAAGCATGTATACCTGTGGCGGATTCATTTTGATGTTTGGCAAAACTAATACAATTATGTAAAGTTTAAAAATAAAATAAAATTAGAAATAAATAAATAAATAAAACAGAAACAGATGCAAAAAAAAAAAAAAAAGCATTAATTCCTTGGTTTTCACCTTCTTTATGGTCTAACTCACATCTATACATGACTACTGGAAAAATCATAGCCTTGATTATACAGACCTATGACAGCAAAGTAATGTCTCTGCTTTGGAATATGCTATCTAGGTTTGTCATAGCTTTTCTTCCAAGAAGCAAGTGTCTTTTAATTTCCTGGCTGCAGTCACCAGTGATTTTGCAGTGATTTTGGAGCCCAAGAAAATAAAGTCTGTCACTGTTTCCATTGTTTCCCCATCTATTTGCCATGAAGTGATGGGACTGGATGCCATGATCTTTGCTTTTTGAATGTTGAGCTTTAAGCCAGGTTTTTCACTCTCCTCTTTCACTTTCATCAAGAGGCTCCTCAATTCCTCTTCACTTTCTGCCATAAAGGTGGTGTCATCTGCACATCTGAGGTTATTGATATTTCTCCTGGCAATATTGATTCCAACTTTCGCTTCATCCAGCCCGGCATGTCACATGATGTACTCCACATAGAAGTTAAATAAGCAGGGTGACAATATACAGCCTTGACATACCCCTTTCCCAGTTTGGAACCAGTCATTGTGTTCCATGTCCAGGTTTAGCTGTTGCTTCTTGAGCTGCATACAGATTTCTCAGGAGAGAGGTAAGATGGTCCGGTAGTCCCATCTCTGAAGAATTGTCCACACTTTGTTGTGACCCACATAGTCAAAGGGTTTAGTGTAGTCAATGAAACAGAAGTAGATGTTTTTTCTGGAATTCTCTTGATTTTTCTATGATCTAATGGATGTTGGCAATTTGATGTCTGGTTCCTCTGCCTTTTCTAAATCCAGCTTGAACATCTGGAAGTTCTCAGTTTACATACTATTTAGAGAGCTTATCCTTAGGTAGGTTGGTAAGGAGTCCTGGGCCCTTGAGGAAGAAGTGGTCCAGGGCCCTGGAGAAGGAGAAAGGGGTCTGAGGCTCTCAAGAAGGAGAAAATGACAAACTTTTTTTCTACATTGCTTTGTCTTAGTCAATATAACAATGTATCTTGCTCAAAGACATGTTTCTCCTTAACAAGAACCTTCTGAATAATCTGGTTAAGATGTATGTTGTGGGAGTGGGTCTGGTAAAATCTTTCTATTGTTAGTTCTAATCCTGTTATCTTATATTGTGGGAGTGGGTCTGCACCCTTTACTGTAATAAGGTATATAGCTCCCTTGCAAAGAATAGGGAGCAGAGCACTCTCTGTTCCCCTTTTCATGTATATGTCAGAAGCTTTCTCTGTAGAGAAAGGTACTTTCTCTGAAGTACCTTTTTGTACTTCAAGAAAACTCTGCTACACAAAAGCTCTTGAGTGATCAAGCCTGGTCCCTGGTCCTGAAGCTAAATCTTCTTTTTCAGAGATCACAAATCCAACACCATTCACCATAAGCTATCACAACTGAAGCCTGGCTTGGAGAATTTTGAGCATTACTTTGCTAGCATCTGAGATCAGTGCAATCATGCAATAGTCTGAACATTCTTTGGCATTGCCCTTCTTTGGGATTGGAATGAAAACTGACCTTTTCCAGTCCTGTGGCAACTGCTGAGTTTTCCAAATTTGCTAGCATATTGAGTGCAGCATTTTCACAGCATCATCTTTCAGGATTTGAAATAGCTCAGCTGGAATTCCATCACCTCCACTAGCTTTGTTCATAGTGATGCTTCCTAAGGTCCACTTGGCTTTACATTCCAGGATGTCTGGCTCTAGGTGACCGATCACACCATCATGTTTGTCTGGACTTTTTTGTATAAGTTTATACCTCTTTGCATAGTTTTTCTGTGTATTCTTGCCACTTCTTAATATCTTCTGCTTCTGTTAAGTCCATACTGTTTCTGTCCTTTTTTGTGCCCATCTTTGCATGAAATGTTCCCTTGGTATCTCTAATTTTCTTGAAGAGATCTCTAGTCTTTCCCATTCTATTGTTTTCCTCTATTTCCTTGCACTGATCGCTGAGGAAGTCTTTCTTATCTCTCCTGCTATTCCTCAGAACTCTGCATCAGATGGATATATCTTACTTTTCTCTTTTGCCTGTAGCTTCTTTTCTTTTCTCAGCTATTTGTAAGGCCTTCACAGACAGGCATTTTGCTTTTTTTCATTTCTTTTTCCTGGGGATGGTTTTAATCACTGCCTCCTGTACCATGTCACAAACCTCTGTCTGTAGTTCTTTAGGCACTCTATCAGATCTAATCCCTTGAATCTATTTGTCACTTCCACTATATAATCATAAGGGATTTGATTTAGGTCATACTTTATTGGTCTAGTGGTTTTCCCTATTTTCTTCAAATTAAGACTGAATTTTGCAATATTGTCCTTCTTCTTATCAGACTATAAAATGTCTCACCAATACCAATGCTTATATTCATGCCTTTGTTCTCTTTTCTTCCTGTCTCCTCTGGACATTTTTCCCAGGAAAAAAAAAATCCTTTCTCTATTTTTAATACAATTTCCTCACTTATTGGGCATTTACTCTTTCTTCTCTTTCTCCTGACTCAGTATACAAATGATGTCATGCTTAAAATTCTAAGCTCAGTTCTACCTTTTAAGCTATTCTCACATCTCCCTCTTTACTTTTATTTTCATCATCTAACTTTTTCCAAATAAACTGTACTTGTGATGTTTAGTTTGCACTCCTAAACCACTGTCAGTCCCTTGAAATCTGACCTCAACCTCCATCACTCTGCTTAAACTGCTCTTCTGTTTTGTTTTTAATTAATTTATTTATTTTAATTGGGGGATAATTACTTTACAACATTGTTGGTTTTGGCCAAACATTGACATGAATCAGCCATGAGTGTACATGTGTCACCCATCCTGAAGCCCCCTCCCACATCCCTCCCCATCCCATCCCTCAGGGTCATCCCAGTGCACCAGCCCTGAGAGCTCTGTCTCATACATCAAATCGGGACTGGCGATCTATTTCACATATGGTAATATACATGTTTCAATGCCATTCTCTCAAATCATCCCACCCTCGCCTTCTGCCACAGAGTCCAAAAGTCTGTTCTTTACATCTGTGTCTCTTTTGCTGTCTCGAATATAGGGTCATCATTACCATCTTTCTAAATTCCATATATATGCATTAATATACTGTGTTGGTGTTTTTCTTTCTGACTTACTTCACTCTGTATAATAGGCTACAGTTTCATCCACCTCACCAGACCTGATTCAAATGCATTCTTTTTAATAGCTGAGCAATATTCCATTGTGTATATGTACCACAGCCTTCTTATCCATTCATCTGCCAATGGACATCTAGGTTGCTTCCATGTCCTGGCTATTGTAAACAGTGCTGCGATAAACATTGGGGTACACGTGTCTCTTTCCCTTCTGGTTTCCTCAGTGTGTATGCCGAGCAGTGGGATTGCTGGGTCATATGGCAGTTTTATTTCCAGTTTTTTAAGGAATCTCCACACTGTTCTCCACAGTGGCTGTACTAGTTTGCATTCCCACCAACAGTGTAAGAGGGTTCCATTTTCTCAGCACCTTTTCCAGCATTTATTGTTTGTAGACTTTTTGATAGCAGACATTCTGACTGGTGTGAGATGGCACCTCATTGTGGTTTTAATTTGCATTTCTCTGATAATGAGTGATATTGAACATCTTTTCATGTGTTTGTTAGCTATCTGTATGTCTTCTTTGGAGAAATGTCTATTTAGTTCTTTGGCCCATTTTTTTATTGGGAATTGAGCAGCAGGGGCTGCTTGTATATTTTGGAGATGAATTCTTTGTCAGTTGCTTCATTTGCTATTTTTTACTCTCATTCTGAAGGCTGTTTTTTCACCTTGCTTATAGTTTCCTTCATTGTGCAAAAGCTTTTAAGTTTAATTAGGTCCCATTTGTTTATTTTTGCTTTTATTTCCATTACTTTGGGAGATGTGTCATAGAGGATCCTCTGTGATTATGTCAGAAAGTGTTTTGCCTGTGTTTTCCTCTAGTTGTTTTATAGTTTCTGGTCATACATTTAGATCTTTAATCCATTATGAGTTTATTTTTGTGCTGGGAAAACTGGTCAACCACTTCTAAAAGAATGAAACACTTTATAACACCACATACAAAAATAAACTGCTCTTTTGAAGGTCATTAAAGTATAGACAAACTGATAACTCTATTTTTTGCTTGTTTGTTTTTGTTTTCATTTTTCTCAACCTTTAAGTGATATCCAGGAATGTTGGCCAACAATCATTTCTGGACAATAATCATCCTGGTCCTTCTTCTATCCATGTGATAACTCCTTATGCCTCTGTTTATCTGACTCCTACCATTTTCTAGTGTGTGAGATGAGTACAATTCTGTGGTAGTTTGAGCATTCTTTGGCATTGCCTTTCTTTGGGATTGGAATGAAAACTGACATTTTCCAGTCCTGTGGCCACTGCTGAATTTTCCAAATTTGCTGGCATATTGAGTGTAGCACTTTCACAGCATCATGTTTCAGGATTTGAAATAGCTCAACTGGAATTCCATCACCTCCACTAGCTTTGTTTGTAGTGATGCTTTCTAAGGCCCACTTAACTCCACATTCCAGAATGTCGGGCTCTAGGTGAATGATTACACCATCATTATTATCTTGATCGTGAAGCTCTTTTTTGTACAGTTCTTCTGTATATTCTTGCCACCTCTTCTTAATATCTTCAGCTTCTGTTAGGTCCATACCATTTCTGTCCTTTATTGAGCCCATCTTTGCATGAAATGTTCCCTTGGTATCTCTAATTTTCTGGAAGAGATCTCTAGTCTTTCCCATTCTGTTGCATATTGAAAAGCAGAGATATTACTTTGCCAACAAAGGTCCTTCTAGTTAAGGCTATGGTGTTTCCAGTGTTTATGTATGGATGTGAGAGTTGGACTGTGAAGAAAGTTGAGCGCCGAAGAATTGATGCTTTTGAACTGTGGTGTTGGAGAAGACTCTTGAGAGTCCCTTGGACAGCAAGGAGATCCAACCAGTCCATTCTAAAGGAGATCAGTCCTGGGTGTTCATTGGAAGGACTGATGCTGAAGCTGAAACTCCAATACTTTGGCCACCTCATGCGAAGGGTTGACTCATTGGAAAAGACCCTGATGCTGGGAGGGATTGGGGGCAGGAGGAGAAGGGACGACAGAGGATGAGATGGCTGGATGGCATCACTGACTCGATGGACGTGAGTGAGTCTGAGTGAACTGCAGGAGTTGGTGATGGACAGGGAGATCTGGCGTGCTGTGATTCATGTGGTCACAAAGAGTCAGACACGACTGAGCGACTGAACTGAACTGAAGCATTTTCTAAGTCTAGATCCTGCACAGGGATGTGTGTAGTTTTCGCTCTTCCTTCTGTGGATCAAAAAAAGAAAAAAGACGATCCACAGTGGATCCCATCACAACCAAAATAAAGTCCAAATGCTCACCCTGCCTTCCAATTGTCTCCATTTGTTACACCCATACTACTTTCCTAACATCACTGAAACATAGTCCCTTCTTATACCTGCTGCTGCTAAGTCACTTCAGTTGTGTCTGACTCTGTGCGACCCCATAGACGGCAGCCCACTAGGCTCCCCTGTCCCTGGGATTTTCCAGGCAAGAACACTGGAGTGGGTTGCCATTTCCTTTTCCAATGCATGACAGTGAAAAGTGAAAGTGAAGTCACTCAGTCGTGTCTGACTCTTAGCGACCCCATGGACTGCAGCCTACCAGGTTCCTCCACCCCTGGGATTTTCCATGCAAGAGTACTGGAGTGGGTTGCCATTGCCTTCTCCTCTTATACCTACTTCTAATCAAAATGAATTATTTTCCAATTCGTAAATATTTCTTGAACTCCAAGCTCAGTTTTCACTCCATATACCTTATGAACAGTTTAAAATCTTTGTCATGAGCATAAAACTAATGAGGAAGCATTGTCATATTTATGTAACTATTTATCTGTGAACTTGAATAGTCCTGAAAATTATATTTAAAAAATCATAATTGACTAAGGTGTCTCATTATTCATTGAGAGCCAATGAGGTGCAATTACTACAAATTGAACTTAGAATTGTTCAATATTTGGGGATGGAGACCATAGGAGAAGTGGTAAAAAATTAGAGAAAAGCAGCATTCACAAGTTCTCAGCTCTTTTTCAAACCATTTTAATCTCTTACTAAACTTTTTGGGTGCTACTGCACACAGTAATACTTGAGTTTTTCTAAAGTTCCTTTTAAACAGCAAGTCCATCCCTCAAGCAGAAAGTCAGTAAATAATTTCTTAGAACTCTTCCTTCTTCCATCTGCATCTACTCCTACCATTTCCTTATCCTTTTTCTGTAGCCTATTCAATTTCATCCAGTTGTCTCTTGTTTTTGGAACATTTTATTTGTGTGAAGACTAAATCCCCATTTCCTCCTTTTTGATCTCCATTTAGTCTTGATTACAAACCTAACTGAATTATGGTCAGTATTATTTAGCTCCTTCCTCCACCCACTCACCTTTATGAGACCAGTCACATCATCGACTTTGAAAAAACAGTGTTTATGATGGCTCACTTTTCATGATTGCTTTAGCATGCATCAAAAAGAAAAGCCAGTCTATAAAATCTATGTTTTCCAAAGTAAGCAAACAGAAAGAAGAACAGAGACCCCTGAAAATTTTTGGTAGTTTGGGGTTTAGTTAAATATATAAAATACACTAGAATAACAGTGAAGAAGAGTTTTAAGATAAGTTAAAAGTTTATTCTCTTATTCCATAAAAAGACCAACCAGTGGATGGTTAAACAAGAGAATGTTAACTTTTAATTCCTCTTATTTGAAAACAATTCTCTCTAATGACAATAATATTAACATATTTAAGATTCAGGACACAGAGCTAATTAAATGGAAAGATACCTCCTCTTTCCATCTTTGCTAGCCAAAGTCCCATTCCTGAAAACCATTTTCCTACATCCATTAGAAAAGATATATAAACAGTAAAGGCACCATAACTGAAACAATACAAAATATTTCCTTACTTTAGCTGCTATAGAAAATCATGTAATCATACCTATTAAAGCGAAACAGGATAACCATTTATTTCAGTATTTTCTAAATAGCTTTGTGGAGATTTCTTATTCTGCATGCATGCTATGTAACTTCAGTTGTGTCAGACTCTTTGCAACCCCATGGACTATAGCCCACCAGGCTCTTCTGTCCATGGAATTCTCCAGGCAAGAAGACTGAAATGGGTTGTCATGCCCCTCTCCAGAGGATCTTTCCAATCCAGGGAATGAACCCATGTCTCATATGTCTCCTTCACTGGCAGGTGGGTTCTTTTCCACTAGAGCAACCTGGGAAGCCCCAGATCTCTTGTTCTATAGTATATTATTAGGTGTGGTTCCATGATTAAGTAAGATGAGGGGTGCTACATTCAATTAAGCTTAAATCTAGACTAAACTAGGATTGATTTTAGGAATCTCTTTGGAAAGGTAGCTCAGCTTTTCTGCTGTCATTTTATTTGCAAAGAGGCAAGATAATTAGCCTAGGTCATGAGTAGAAAAACTAGAACTATAACACAGTTCTGGATTCCAAGCCCAGGGCTATTTATGAAATGAAAGTCGTTCAGTCATGACCAGCTCTTTGCGACCACATGGATTGTAGCCTCCCAGGCTCCTCTGTCCATGGAGTTCTCCAGGCAAGAATACTGGAGTGAGTAGCCATTCACTTCTCTAGGAGATCTTCAACCCAGGAATCGAACTGGGGTCTCCCACATTACAGGCAGATTCTTTACCAGCTGAGTTACCAGGGAAGCCCAGAGCTATCTATACTGCATCCAAATAGATCCTATTAATTTAATAAAATTGTATTAAAGATAATATCCACAAAAATTTATAGAATATATCCTAACACATCTGAATTTCCTTCTTTTATTCCTTTCTGTGAGAACACAAACCAGATATGTTATCTTTTAAAGTGTTCTGGGGTTTATTGATCAAAACATGGACATGGTCAGGAAAAAGTTAACAGAGATAATCACATTTCCTCTCTTCTTGTTCTTGTTCTTTGATTGTGTTTCAATCAAAATACAAACCAAATCAAACAAAAATTCCAAATAAAGCAGCTCAAAAAGTCTGTGCAAAGAGAAAAATTATTTTATTAAAACAAATATTTTAGTTAGAATTAAGATATCAGGATAAAAGATCAAGCAAAAGGTAATAGTACAGTTACTCTTGCTCTACATCATGCAAAAAAATAATCTGGTTATTTTCTTATTAGTGAACAAAAAGATCATACTTCAGCAATGTCTCCAATGAAGATATGAACAGATGAGTTTAAAAAGAGTTCTTAGTATCAAGTGGGCAGAGATTACTCCTAAGGAACCCAAGAAGATAAAGCCATGCCAATTAGAGAAGGAGAAAGAAGTGTTATACAGTGGAGTAATTCCTCTAAAAGTTTTCCTATTCCAAGCCTTCCATTTGTAAACGAATAGCATTTCTCAAATTATTTTGTTAAAAGACATTTTCATAATCTAGACTTATCATTTCAAATCTTTGGACAATAAATGTTAGCAGCAAAGATTATTCTCCCAAAGGTATCAATAGCATGAACTCCAATTTATTCAAGATGCCTTGCAATGCCCCAAGAACAAGGATAAATATTACAATCCCTTTTCCAAAGTGGGTGCCTAGAGTAGGGAGCAGTAAATGGAACACGACCCAAAGAAATTAAGTTTCATTCTGACCCCTAAAATAATTTAGGGGCAGTTTCTATCATTCAATCAAAACTGCATGCTGTGTCATTATAAAGCTAACTGAAAAAAATAGGAGAGATGTAGCTATTTCCCTGTGATTGTTATTCATTTTAATGATGTTCAAGGCCATATTGATTCCTGTGATAAACAGTCTTCCAGGTAACCACCAAAAACTGGATTTTTGCTTAATCAACTGGGCTAATTAAGGCTTCTGTTCTGATCTTTGGATGACAAGGCAGAGTGTGGCTTCAATCAAATTGCTGGTTGACTCTTCCATGGGCCTAAATCAAACCCAGCAATGTAATCAAACCAGTTTGGCTAAATTACACACCATATATCAGTAAATGGCTTTTCTGGGTCACTAGCCTACACATAATCTGGCATTAAAGTATAGTAGATAAAAAGAAAATGTTTTAACATTTCCAAGAAACTCACATGCTTTACTTAAGGTTTTAACTAATAAGAAACTATTAGAAGAAAAAAAGAGAGACATGAAAGCATAACGACATCATGTCCATCCCAAACGTCATTAGCTGCAATCTTTAATCAGGCACTCACTCCAGTTACTGGGCGGTATCACCAACCTCCCAGAGGGAAGTCAGCCACAGACCAAGAATGAGAAAACCAATTTGAAAAAGAAATAAAAAAAAAAAAAGAACCTGAACGATAACTGAGCCCAGATGGAACTGGCCCCCTTTAAAGGCCACCAGTAAAACTCAAGCCACAGGAGAAATTTCCTGAAGAGGAAAATACTGTTTTTCCCTCTATACTAGAAAGGAAAATGAACATACTCAACTGGACCCACCAGCAGAGGCTTTTCCCAATTTTTAGTGTGGAACACAAGGTTCATGAGCAGGAGTTATAGGCTAAATTCGGAACTGCACCAGTGTAGGGAAGCAGCAGCTGTTTCTTATTATTTGCGTATATTTTTCTTAAGGGGAAAAACGTGGGCGGAGTGCCACGGTGTACTGCTGTGCAGACCTCCCAAAATGGCAAGGGCAGAGCACTGGCTTTCCTCTGCTACCATTAAGGATATGATCAAGATATCTATCCACTCCAGCAGAAACAGAACCTGTCACATGGTCACTGGCACACAGTTCCATAAAAGAAGAACTGGATTGAGAGACAGTACATTTTAAAAAATGCACTTAAAATTTTGATTACAAATAATACTAAGAAGAACTGGATTTACATATAACCAAAACTAAACATCATAAGTCTTTACAAACCTATGTTAGTTACTTAATAGTTTAAATCACATGAGCTGTGGCTAAAATATTAATACATCCTACTAAAAACCATGAATTGGGAGGAAAGGCAGCCGAGAGGAAAATACCCAAACCTCTCCCATTCTCTTATAGATGTACTGCAAACATCTCTCTTTGCCCACATCCATTTGGAAGCAGAAGGCAGGGCAGCCCCAGGGACATAGGACAGGGAAGGGCAGAGAATGGATCCAGAGGAGCAGTGAATGCTAACCAGCATAATTCTGTGGCCTCTGCTCTTATCAGGGCAGTATGAGTGGGGTTCCCTGGTGACTCAGATGGTAAAGAATCCTGCCTGCAGTGCGGGAGACCTAGGGTCGATCCCTAGGTTGGGAAGATGCCCTGAAGAAAGGAATGGTAACCCACTCCAGTACTCTTGCCTGGAGAATTCCATAGACAGAGGAGCTTGGTGGGCTAAAGTCCATGGGGGTTGCAAAAAGTCAGACACAACTGAGTGACCAACAATGTAATGTAATGAGTGAGCCTTTTCAAACCTAAGTCAGTTCAGTTCAGTTCAGTCGCTCAGTTGTGTCTGACTCCTGGACTGCAGCACGCCAGGCTTCCTTGTCCATCACCAACTCCCAGAGCTTGCTCAAACTCATGTCTATTGAGTCGGTGATGCCATCCAACCACCTCATCCTCTGTTGCACCCTTCTCCTCCTGCCTTCAATCTTTCCCAGCATCAGGGTCTGTTCGAATGAGTCGGCTCTTTTACACAGGTTTGTTTTTTGTTTTTTGTTTTTTTGATAAATGTCTATTCAAGTTCTTTGCCTTAATCAGATTATTGGCTTGTACTTGATGACACTTTTAAACTGCTGAATCAACCAACTCTGATGCCTGCTCTGACTTTGTACTCCCAGTGATGTAATCCAGTGAACTACCTGCAGTAGACAGAATAATGGCCATTAAAAGATATTCACTTCTAATCCCTGAAATCTATGAATATGTTCTCTCAGATACTTTGCAGATGTGATTTAAGTTCAGTTCAGTTCAGTCACTCAGCCATGTCCGACTCTTTGAGACCCCATGAACTGCAGCACAGCAGGCTTCCGTGTCCATCTCCAACTCCCAGAGTTTGCTCAAACTCATGTCCATCGGGTCGGTGATGCCATCCAAGCATCTTCTCTGTCATCCCCTTTTCAAACCTAAGTCAGAGGTGTCAATTACCTTTCTGCTGAAAATCCTCCAAAGACTTCCTGTGGTATCAAGAGGAAAGCTACAATCTCCACAAAGGTCAGCCCCTGCTGCTCTCTGGTATCACTCTTCCTGCAGTTTCAGAATGATTTCCTTATTTTCATGAAGCCTTTGTACACAGGTCCCTTTTCAGCGTGATAGATCATGATTGCCCCATTTAATAGTTCAACCCCAACTCTACCCCTGAACAACCTGACCTTCCAGGATTTATTTTTCTTGATAGCAGTCACCATTAGCCTGAGCAGATGCTTTACTCTTCTGTTTATTGTCTGTCTTTCCCCTACTGGAACATAAGCTCCAGGGGTGTATAATATCTGTTTTGTTCTTGGATGTAGACCCACAACGTCTAAACAATGCCTGGCACAGAGTAGCCATTTAATATTTGTTGAATGAATATATGAAGGAATGCATTAATGAATATTTCAAGATATTTAATTTTAACATGCTTTATAATCATTACTATTAATTTATGGACAACAATCAGTATCTCCTATAAAATTGCTGTATAAAATGAATGCCCTCTAAGTTTGCTTAGATGCTTATTATATTTAATTTAGGCTAACAGACATAAAAAAGTCCCAGCACCTTTTTTTTTTAACATCATCCAGCAACATGAAAACTGAACAAATTGCTCTGGACAAGGGAAAATGACATCTCTTTGATTTTAGGAACAAAACAAATCTCCTCGTTTTTAATGCGGAGTTGTAAGGATCAAAATGAATGAAGTACTAATTACCAACACTACAAACACTCCTCAGTACTGTCTTTTGTGACTTCTCTGGATTATTAGACACTCTTGAGCACCTCTTCAAAAATTTCCTTTCTGGTTTGATTTATTATGACTTACTAAATAGGTGAGAAACTCATTCTTCAGTAAAATCAAATATATTTTGTCTAATTTATATTCAATCAAATTAACAAAACTTCAATTTCAAAATAAAATATAAAGTGCTAGCCTTTGACTATACAGAGAGCATGTGCTCACTGTAAAAAATAAATCAGAAAAATCAAATCCCACCACTACAGACAAACAACTAAAAGCCCAATGTGCATTAAAATATTTTTAAACTAATGTTTACCTTAAATGTTAGTTATATTTATTCTTGTTAAAATATATGCAAACACATGTATATTTTAATGTAGAAAATCTCTTTGTAGGAATGTGCCAAATTGTTCAACCCACCCATCATTGTTATACATTTAGATTGTTTCTACCTTTTCTAGTTAAATATAGCTGAAATAATACCTTTGAATATATATTCTTGTGCAAATTACTCACTGTACCCTCAAGAATAACTCAAAAGTGAAATTGCTGGGTTACACCATCTATAAAAACATCAATTTTTTTGCCTATTTATGTTTATATTTACTTACTGCTTTAGTTTTGGTTTTTACTTTGCCTGGAATCTCCAGAATGTAGAGTGAACAGACATGCTGGCCTTATTCCTGATTTTAGGAGAATTCCCTCTTGATACCTGTTATTTTAACCAGATTTCTCAAACTTAAGAACAGATAGTAAGTACAATGAGTACTCAACTTTGGAAGTGAATATTTTTCTAAACAGAAATTACGAATTATTTACCTCTGATGAATTTCACATACCATTTAAATATGTTTGCCAAAAATGTCTTAGTTTTAACTGAGCTTATCATTTAAATGGTGCTTCCCTGGGGGTTCACAGGTAAAGAATCTGCCAAAACAGGAAACACAGAAGACATGGGTTTGATCCCTGGGTGAGGAAGATCTCTTTGGAGAAGAAATAGCAACCCACTCCAGTATACTCCAGTATTCTCGGGGCGGTTGAGGGGGTGGGGGCCAGAGGGGTGGGGGCCGGAGGGGTGGGGGAATCCCATGGAAAAAAGAGCCTGGCTGGCTACAGTCAATGGGGGGTAGTAGGGTGGGGTAACAAAAAGTCAGACATGACTTAGCAACCAAACAACTAATCAACAATAATTTAAATTAGAAACTTCCACTTCTAATATTAAGACATTTTCATTTATTGGAAAATCAAAAGATCAAGCAATACTTGGTCTGCACCCTTGGGGAACAAAAGTGGCTGAAACCAAATAGTCACTTACCCTCTAGGTAAGGACATAAAGGATCTAGCTGGCTGTGATCCCTACAACTCACTAATATATGCATATATAGTTATACTCAATGAATGCTCAAACTACCACACAATTGCACTCATCTCACACACTAGTAAAGTAATGCTCAAAATTCTCCAAGCCAGCCTTAAACAATATGTGAACCGTGAACTTCCAGATGCTCAAGCTGGTTTTAGAAAAGTCAGAGGAACCAGAGATCAACATCTGCTGGATTTGCCAACATCCACTGGATCATCGAAAAAGTAAGAGTTCCATAAAAACATCTACTTCTGCTTTATTGACTATGCCAAAGCCTTTCACTGTGTGGATCACAATAAACTGTGGAAAATTCTGAAAGAGATCAGAATACCAGACCATCTGACCTGCCTCTTGAGAAACCTATATGCAGGTCAGGAAGCAAGAGGTAGAACTGGACATGGAACAACAGACTGATTCCAAATAGGAAAAGGAGTACGTCGAGGCTATATATTGTCACTGTGCTTATTTAACTTATATGCAGAGTACATGTTGAGAAATGCTGGGCTGGATGGAGCACAAGTTGGAATCAAGATTGCCAGGAGAAATATCAATAACCTCAGATATGCAGATGACACCACCCTTATGGAAGAAAGGGAAGAAGAACTAAAAAGCCTCTTGATGAAAGTGAAAGACGAGAGTGAAAATGTTGGCTTAAAGCTCAACAGTCAGAAAACGAAGATCATGGCATCTGGTCCCATCATCTCATGGCAAATAGATGGTTGGATGGCATCACCAACTCAATGGACATGAGTTTCAGTAAACTCCGGGAGTTGGTGATGGACAGGGAGGCCCGGCGTGCTGAAGTCCATGAGGTCGCAAAGAGTTGGACATGACTGAGCGACTGAACTATAACTATCAGATCAGATCAGATCAGATCAATCGCTCAGTAGTGTCCGACTCTTCGCGACCCCATGAATCGCAGCACGCCAGGCCTCCCTGTCCATCACCAACTCCCGGAGTTCACTCAGACTCACGTCCATCAAGTCAGTGATGCCATCCAGCCATCTCACCCTCTGTCGTCCCCTTCTCCTCTTGCCCCCAATCCCTCCCAGCATCAGAGTCTTTTCCGATGAGTCAACTCTTTGCATGAGGTGGCCAAAGTATTGGAGTTTCAGCTTTAGCATCATTCCTTCCAAAGAAATCCCAGGGCTGATCTCCTTCAGAATGGACTGGCTGGATCTCCTTGCAGTCCAAGGGACTCTCAAGAGTCTTCTCCAACACCACAATTCAAAAGCATCAATTCTTTGGCGCTCAGCCTTCTTCACAGTCCAACTCTCACATCCATACATGACCACAGGAAAAACCATAGCCTTGACTAGACTAACCTTTGTTGGCAAAGTAATGTCTCTGCTTTTGGATATGCTGTCTAGGTTGGTCATAACTTTCCTTCCAAGGAGTAAGTGTCTTTTCATTTCATGGCTGCAATCACCATCTGCAGTCATTTTGGAGCCCAGAAAAATAAAATCTGACACTGTTTCCACTGTTTCCCCATCTATTTCCCATGAAGTGATGGGACCGGATGCCATGATCTTCATTTTCTGAATGTTGAGCTTTAAGCCAACTTTTTCACTCTCCACTTTCACCTTCATCAAGAGGCTTTTGAGTTCCTCTTCACTTTCTGCCATAAGGGTGGTGTTATCTGCATATCTGAGGTTATTGATATTTCTCCTGGCAACCTTGATTCCAGTTTGTGTTTCTTCCAGTCCAGTGTTTCTCATGATGTACTCTGCATATAAGTTAAATAATCAGGGTGACAATATACAGCCTTGACGAACTCCTTTTCCTATTTGGAACCAGTCTGTTGTTCCATGTCCAGTTCTACCTGTTGCTTCCTGACCTGCATGCAAATTTCTCAAGAGGCAGATCAGGTGGTCTGGTATTCCCATCTCTTGAAGAATTTTCCACAGTTTATTGTGATCCACACAGTGAAAGGCTTTGGCATAGTCAATAAAGCAGAAATAGATGTTTTTATGGAACTCTTACTTTTTCCATGATCCAGCGGATATTGGCAATTTGATCTCTGGTTCCTCTGCCTTTTCTAAAACCAGCTTGAACATCAGGAAGTTCACGGTTCACATATTGCTGAAGCCTGGCTTGGAGAATTTTAAGCATTACTTTACTAGTGTATGAGATGAGTGCAATTGTGTGGTAGTTTGAGCATTCTTTCGCATTGCCTTTCTTTGGGATTGGAATGAAAACTGACCTTTTCCAGTCTTGTGGCCACTGCTGAGTTTTCCAAATTTGCTGGCATATTGAGTGCAGCACTTTCACAACTATAGTTATATTCAAATTATTTCACTCATACATGTTTCTTGTCTCATCCATTGAGGCACTGGATTTTTTGTCCCAGTTCCAAAACACAAGTTTTTTTTGTTTTTTTTAATGGATTTAAATAAATATACATTTTATTTTATCATATGTATGACTAAGCAAAATGGTTTTTCAAAGCCATGATAAACTGTACTCAAATTTAATACAGATTCAATTCACATTTTTATATTCTTTACAATGTTTTTAAAGACTCCATAGAATTCTATTATATCAAGTTATCATGATTTTTTAACCAATGACCTATTTTTAAATTATAGTAGTTGTCCATTACTTTTATTTGGTATGTATTCTAATGTGTAACACTAATTATTTAGGACAAAAATCTTAGTTGTAGAAATACAGGTTCTATTCAGAAACTATTTTGAAACTTGAGGTGAGCATTTCCAGATATCCTAAATGTAGATTTATGGAAGAAGGACCTTGATCAGTTCAGATAGACACTCACCCATCACTGGTCTAGTTGACGATACACTGTTCAAACACCTCTGCAGGGGAATTTGGGGGGAATTCTTAGGAGAGGCCAGTGAAAGGAATGAAGACAACCAAAACAGTTTCTACTATGTGAAAACTATGTGAACAGATTGCTGGGGATCATTTTGTTATTGTTGTTCAGTCGCTAAGTCATGTCCAACTCTTTGCAACCCCATAGACTACAGCATGCCGGGTTACTCTGTCCTTCACTATCTTCTGGAATTTGTTCAAATTCATGTCCATTGAGTCAGTGATGCTTTCTAACCATCTCATCTTCTGCCACATTCTGCTTTTGCCTTCAATCTTTCCCATTCAGCTCTTTGCATCAGGTGGACAAAGCATTAGAGCTTCAGCTTCGCAATCAGTCTTTCCAATGAATATTTGGGGTTGATTTGCTTTAGGATTGACTGGTTTTATCTCCTTGAAGTCCGAAGGACTCTCAAGAGTCTTCTCCAGCACCACAGTTTGAAAGCATCAGTTTTTCAGCACTTAGCCTTATTTATGGTCCAGCTCTCACATCTGTACATGACCACTGGAAAAATCATAGCTTTGACTATATGGACATTTGTCAGCAAAGTGATGTCTCTGCTTTTAAGACACTGTCTACATTAGTCACAGCTTTTCTTTCAAGGAACAAGCATCTTTTTATTTCATGGATACAGTTACCATCCACAGTGATTTTGGAACCCAAGAAAATAAAATCTGTCACTGCTTCCACTTTTTCCCTTTCTGTTTGCCATGAAGTGATGGGACCAGATGCCATGATTTTAGTTTATTCATGTTGAGCTTTAAGCCAGCTTTTTCATTTTCCTCTTTTACCCTCATCAAGAGGCTCTTTAGTACCTCTTTATTTTCTGCCAATAGGGTAGCATCATCTGTATATCTGAGATTGTTGATATTTCTCCTGGCAATCTTGATTTCAGCTTGAGCTTCATCCAGCCTAGAATTTTGCATGATGTGCTCTACATGTAAGTTAAATAAGCAGGATGACCACATACAGCCTTGTCATACTCCTTCCCCAATTTTGAACCAGTCAGTTGTTCCATGTCCGGTTCTAACTGTTGTTTCTTGACCTGCATACAGATTTCTCAGGAGGGAGGTAAGGTGGTCTGGTATTCCCAAATCTTTAAGAATTTTCCACAGTTTGTGGTGATCCACACAGTCAAAGGCTTTGGCATTGTCAATGAAGCAGAAGTAGATGTTTTTCTGGAATTTCCTTGCTTTCTCTATGATCCAACCAAAGTTGGCAATATGATCTCTGGTTCCTCTGCCTTTTCTAAATCCAGTTTGTACATCTGGAAGTTCTCAGTTCATGTACTACTGAAACCTAGCTTGTAGGATTTTGAGCATGACCTTACTAGCTTGTGAAATGCAAAAAATTGAGTATCATCACTGGTCACTTGAATTTCTACATTTTAGAATATTCAGTTTATATTCTTTGCCCATTATACTAATGCTGCTAAGCCACTTCAGTCGTGTCCGACTCTGTGGAACCCCAGACACGACAACCCACCAGGCTCCCCTGTCCCTGGGATTCTCCAGGCAAGAACACTGGAATGGGTTTCCATTTCCTTCTCCATTTTACTAATAGTGAGTTTAATAAATGGTGGGTTTATTTCTTACTATCTTAAAAGTGCTGTTTATTGATAAAAATATTCTCCCTTTTCCATATATATTGCAAATTATCCACTCATTGTCATGTAAAGTTTCATTTTATTTACATACTAATACCACAACTACTACTATTATTCTGTAGGACTTTTGTGAGATATAAATAAGTTTACATGAGAATAACTTGACACTATGCTTAGAACAAAAAAATTAGTAAATAATAGCTGGATTTTTTTGCTTTTATGCTTAGAGGGGTCTTTTACCTCCAATATTTTTAAAAATTTAGATTAATTTCCTATGATTTTATTGTTTGTTTTATATTCAATTCTTAAATTCATGTGCCATTATTTTGGCATATGCTATGATGGAAACATTTCATCTAATTTTATTTGCTGTCCAAATGACCTCAACACTATTTAGAGAATAATTATTCCTGCTCCACTAATTTAGAATTCCACTATTTTAACATTATAATCTACTGTGTATATCTGAGTCTGCTTGAGGACACTTTATTTCATTTTTGACAAATACTGTCCTCCAAAATCACTGCAGATGGTGACTGCAGCCATGAAATTAAAAGACACTTACTCCTTTGAAGGAAAATTATGACCAACCTAGATAGCATATTGAAAAGCAGAGACATTACTTTGCCAACAAAGGTCCTTCTAGTCAAGGCTATGGTTTTTCCAGTGATCATGTATAGATGTGAGAGTTGGACTGTGAAGAAAGCTGAGCACTGAAGAATTGATGCTTTTGAACTGTGGTGTTGGAGAAGACTCCTGGGTGTCCCTTGGACAGCAAGGAGATCCAACCAGTCCATTCTAAAGGAGATCAGCCCTGAGTGTTCTTTGGAAGGACTGATGCTAAAGCTGAAACTCTAGTACTTTGGCCACCTCATGCGAAGAGTTGACTCATTGGAAAAGACTCTGATGCTGGGAGGGATTGGGGGCAGGAGGAGAAGGGGACGACAGAGGATGAGATGGCTGGATGGCATCACCAACTTGATGGATGTGAGTTTGAGTGAACTCCAGGAGTTGGTGATGGACAGGGAGGCCTGGCATGCTGCAATTCATGAAGTCACAAAGAGTCAGACACGACTGAGCGACTGAACTGAACTGAATCCTGTTGACTCATTGGAAAAGACCCTAATGCTGACAAAGATTGAGGACAAAAGGACAAAAGTGCAGCAGGGGCTGAGATGGTTAGATAGCATCACCAACCCAATGGACTTGAATTTGAGCAAACTCTGGGAGATAGTGAAGGACCAGGAAGCCTGGCTTGGTGCAGTTCATGGGGTGCAAAGAGTCGGACACAACTGAGAGACTGCACAACAACAACTGTGTTGTGAAACAGCATTTCTCGATGTATTCTTTGTCATCTCAGTGAATTTTCTCTCATTTTTCTTCCTATTCTTTATTGACTACTTTTTTACTATTTTTCTATTTTAGCTTCACTTTATAAAATTATCTTTTCCTTACCCCAAATATAACTAAGAAATTTTTACATTTGTTCTACTGTGAAGATTTTATGTCTTTATTATATTGCCTTTCATCCAAAAACACTTATTGATTTTTTTTTCTTTTATAGAAGAAATAGCCTCTCCTTCCTTTAAACCTTTTAGATCTCTCCTGAGGGCTTCCCATTTGCACTTTTTAATGCAGACCCACGTGGAAAACGGGTTCAGGGATTTGTATGTCCTGACCTCCCCTTGACAATGTGAAAAGGAGACCTCAGAAGGGTATTGGGGTAGCTACCAAGTCATTTTTAGATAACTTAGTACATGGGGTATCTTTCTATGATGAATGATTTAGAGGAATAACTCAAATATTTTCTTGAGTATGAATTTTGGTCACTCTTGGTTTGATATAGATAGCACTATTACATTATAAAAGCTTCGTTCTAATCTTTACTTCCAAATTTGCTAAGCTTTTTTTTAATCAAAAATGAATGCTGAATTATACCAAATATCTCCCTTCTTGAAACTCTCTCCCTGTGGTTATAATGACTCTGCTCTCTCCATTTTCCTACCTATTTCTAAATCCATTCTTTCTCACTACCTTTTGCTTGCTCTTCATTCTTCAGTTTCCTTTTTGTGATCAGTGTTGCCAAGGAGTCTATCCTTAGTTTGCTTTTCAAGTATTTGCTCACCATTACTATAGTTTCTGTATCACTAGCACAGATTTACTGAAATATAAACATTTTCAATTCTCTATTAAGCTTCTCTTCAAACTGTCACAGAATGAAGACCGTATCTTTTTTTTTTTTTTTTTTTGCTAAAAATTACTCACTCTTTGTTTAAACAATTTTCTGACTCTGTCACCAAGAATTCACCTTCTTTGTAGGTCAGTTTGAAGATAAAACCACCAGGACTCTGCTGGTGGTTTGGTGGTTAAGAATCTGACTTGCAATGCAAGGGACCCAGCTTTGATCCTTGGTTAGGAACTAAGATGCCACACATCACACCTAAGCCTGTGCGCCACTACTACTGAACCTGTGTACAGCAACTAGAGACTTCATGTGCTGGAAAGAAGGGCTTGCATGTACTGACCAAATCCAAAGCAACTAAACAATTTTTTTAAAAAAGGACAAAACCATCTACCCAATGACTGGAAGAAAAAGAAGAGAAGCTAAAGGCAAAGGAGAAAAGGAATGATATACCCATTTCAATGAAGAGTTCCAAAGAATAGCAAGGAGAGAGGAGAAATAGAGGATCAATGCAAAGAAAGAGAGGAAAACAAGATCTCTTCAAGAAAATTAGAGATACCAAGGGAACATTTCATGCAAAGATGGGCACAATAAAGGACAGAAATGGTATGGACCTAACAGAAGCAGAAGATATTAAGAAGAGGTGGCAAGAATACACAGAAGAACTATACAAAAAAGATCTTCATGACCCAGATAACCACGATGATGTGATCACTCACCTAAAGCCAGACATCCCAGAATGTGAAGTCAAGTGGGCCTTAGGAAGCACCACTATGAACAAAGCTAGTGGAGGTGGTGGAATTCCAGCTGAGCTATTTCAAATCCTAAAAGATGATGCTGTGAAAGTGCTGCATTTCATATGACAGCAAATTTGGAAAACTCAGCAGTGGCCACAGGACTGGTAAAGGTGAAATTTCATTCCAATTCCAAACAAAGACAGTACCAAAGAATGTTGAAACTACTGCTCAATTGCATTCATCTCACACGCTAGCAAAATAATGCTCAAAATTTTCCAAGCCAGGCTTCAACAATTCATGAACCTTGAACTTCCAGATGTTCAAGCTGGATTTAGAAAAGGCAGAGGAACCAAACTGTCAACATCTGTTGGATCATCAAAAAAGCAAGCGAGTTCCAGAAAACCATCTACTTTTGCTTTATTGACTATGCCAAAGCCTTTGTGTGGATCACAATAAACTGTGGAAAATTTTGAAAGAGATGGGAATACCAGATCACCTTACCAGCCTCCTGAAAAACCTGTATCCAGGTCAAAAAGCAACAATTAGAACTGGACATGGAACAACAGACTGGTTCCAAATCAGGAAAGGAGTACGTCAAGATGATATATTGTCACCCTGCTTATTTAACTTACATGCAGAGTACATCATGCAAAATGCCAGCTAGATGAAGCACATGCTGGAATCAAGATTGCTGGGAGAAATATTGATAACCTCATATATGCAGATGACACCACCATTATGGCAGAAAGTGAAGAGGAACTGAGGAGCCTCTTGAGGAAAGTGAAAAGGTTTGGTTAAAACTCAGCATTCAAAAAATGAGATCATGGCATCTGGTCCCATTACTTCATGGCAAATAGATGGGGAAACGATGGAAACAATGAGAGACTTTATTTTCTTGGGCTCCAAAATCAGTGCAGCTGGTGACTGCAGCCATGAAATTAAAATAAATTTGTTCTTTGAAAGAAAAGCTATGCCCAACCTGGACAGCATTTTAAAAAGCAGAGATATTACTTTGCCAATAAAGGTCCATATAGTCATGTATAGTTTTTCCAGTAGTCATGTATGGATGTGAGAGCTGGACCATAAAGAAAGCTAAGAACCAAAGAATTGATGTTTTTGAACTGTGGTGTTGGAGAAAACTCTTGAGAGTCCCTTGGACTGCAAGGAGATCAAACCAGTCAATCCTAAAGGAAATTAGTCCTGAATGTTCACTGGAAGGACTGATTCTGAAAGCCAAAACTCCAATAGTTTGGCCACCTAATTCAAAGAACTGACTCATTGGAAAAGACCCTGATGCTGGGAAAGAGTGAAGTTGGGAGGAAAAGGGGACAACAGAGAATGAGATGGTTGGATGGCATCAGTGACTCAATGGACAGGAGTTTGAGTAGTAAACTCCAGGTGTTGGCGATGGACAGGGAGGCCTGGCATGCTGCAGTCCGTGGGGTCACAAAGAGTCAGACACGACTGAGCGACCGAACTGAACTGAACAATTCCCTGGCAGCTCAGATGGTAAAGAATCCATCCGCCTGCAATGAGGGAGACCTTGGTTCAGTCCCTGGGTTGGGAAGATCTCCTGGAGGAGAGCATGGCAATCCACTCCAGTATTCTTGCCTGGAGAATCCCCATGGATGGAGAAGCCTGGTGGGCTACAGTCCATGGGCTCACAAAGAGTCAGACCTGACCAAGTGACTAAGCACGCACGTATATAGTTCACTACAAGTTAAATATATGATAGAAAGAAAATGATAGTGAGAAATCAGGAAAACCAGTAAGAGATATCAGAAATAGAAACTATATCCAATCTAGTTATCAATGTCTAGAAACTAGAGCTTTTCTCATGTATTCCATATGACAAATATTTTATCTGTAAACTTAACAGTTTCAACTAAAATATAGGTTTACTATTAAAGAAATTAGGATTTATTAGCAAAATCTATAATCAATTTGGATGGTTTTGTGTATGGGTCATCATCACTGCTCTATCTTTTATTTGGAAAAATATAAAATCCATTTCTATTTTTTTAAAGAAAGGAATTTAAACCTCAAAAACCTAATCGTATTTAAGCAATATTAAGGAAAGGAATTTTGACTTAGCAAACATGAAGACAATAAAGTTTAATTTTACAGAGCTATGTTTGGCTTTGAATCTTATTACGTCAAAGAAAATGAAAATCTAATAAGACACTGCAATAAAATCTACATGATTATAGACAACATTTTGTCAAGAAATAGTTATATGTGTTTGCTTAGGCAACACCATGATAGCATAATGGTATCCCTTTGGCTACCACTCCCAGTTACATTTTTTAAAGTCTTTCTTTTAAATTAAAATTTTATCTTATGCTAATGGAAGTTCTTTTATCCAAATTCTCATTTGTCTTCAAAAATCTAGTCAAAGCAGTTAGCCAAAACGTGTTATAAAAACCTGAAAGAGGATGAAGGAATTTATAATAATGCTGCAAATAAGGTTAACTGTCATTGAAAATGGTTACTTTCCCCTTTGATAATAGGGCCCTAAGAAATAATTTCCTTTTGATGTGAAATTGATACAAATTTAATAATTGTTACACAGAAAGACATAAAAGGTACTAAATGAATTAGTTTGTTAAAGACACATCTAGAACCGAAGTTAAATTTTAGAGCTCAAATTTGGGTCATAAATTCCCACAATTATGTCTGGATACTGGTTTAATTCATACAAAACAAAGTGTATAAATCTTTTCAGCTTTAATATTACATCTTTTTTTTGAATAGAAGAGGCTGTTAAGACTTATTTACTGGCCATAACCTAAAAGAAGTGATCTCTCTGAAATCACCGGTAATGAACCAGTCAATGAACCAGTAATGAACCAGTCAATAAAATGAAATACCAATGTGAAGAAGTTACACTACCTGAAGCAGCGTCTTGCTGGCCACTCTTTCCATTTTGACAAGTTTTAAAGTTAGTTACAGGTTCCACTAAAAAAGGAAGACTCCTGGGGACACTGGGTGATAGAGCTTCACAAGTCCACTAGTTACAACTCTAGTCTTTGGTTGGAAAGGGTTGTGTTTCTTTAGCTTTCTTTATATTGTGCCCAAGCCCATGCTGTGGACCTGCGTATGTTTCATGATGTCTTCAGGGCAACAATGAGCAATATGAAGTTGTGAAATGTTTTCTGTCTTCTGTAGTCCAATTTTAATAAATTATTTTTATAAGAAATTTTAAAACCTTAGCCAATATTTTGTCTCCACTTTAACTAGTTAATCTTTTTTGTATGTATGTAAAATGATTTTTGTAGTATAAATGATGCATTTTATAATAAGGGCCACATTTAGAGCTGAAAATTTTCTTTCTGTGACTATTTGGAGACCTTGAAAGAGGCAGATTCTAAGCTTCAGCCTTACTTATGTTGCCATTAAAAATTCTTTTCAGAGTCAAAAAGTCAACCTTAAAAGCTCAAACTCTATGTCTCCCTCCCTATTTTAATTCTAATATTCTGATGTTCATAGAACTTCTGTCTTATGGAAGGTGAAAGGGAGTTGTTGAAGAGGAAATTCTTAAAATTAACAACCCCCAAGCCCTAGACCTTGAGCCTATGAATATGAAAGAACCCTGTTGCCAAATTGACACCAGTCACAAAAGACTTTGAAAATTAATTCAAAAAGAGTTTGCACATGTTGTCAAATCCCGGAATAATATTGCCCTGATCCCAGGGAGCCATTATGGAGGAGTCGGAAATCTCCTATAACAAGCAAATGATTATCGTGGAATGAGCTGAACTGATTGAAGCAGACATTTGACATCTGTGCATATTTCTATGAAGGCCTTGAAGAAAGAGATAGTTTGTGCAGTTTTTTTGTTTTTTGCTTTTTATTTTTTAAATCTAACTAGTATTTCCTGTAGGAACTTTCCCTCCAGCAGATTTACCATGGAGGGTGGACAGCCTAAGACCATCTCTAACCAGCACAGTATATGGTAAAAATCACACTGAATTCTCCACATCCACATTTGTAAAGTGAATATAAAATCATATACAGGCAATCTGGATATCTATCAGAGGACAGTTATAGTTCTGCTTCTTTACTGTCTGGAAATTATAGCAGTGGTTTATACACTAACTGGGGTATCCCAGGTGGCGCTAATGCTAAAGAACCCACTGCCAGTGAAGGAGACATAACAGACACAGGTTTGACCCCTAGGTCAGGAAAATCCCCTGGAGGAGGAAATGGCAACCCACTCCAGTATTCTTGCCTGGAGGATCCCATGGACAGAGGAGCCTGGTGGGCCACAGTTTATAGAATTGCAGAGTCAGACATGACCAAAGTGGTTTAACACACCCACACTAACTACTCACATAAAACTCAGATCTTCTTTTAGCACATGGTAATTGAACCACCTCTTCTTCCTTCTTACAATCCCAGAACATAGGCAGAAAGATGATTTTTGTCACCAGCCATATTCTACATGTGTTTCTGTCAACATACATACAACTTTTCAGAAATTCATCTCATCATCCACTGAAAACTGGAGCAAAATAATAAATAAAACCTTACTAAAATATCTGGCAAGCCTACAGTGGCCAACCTGCGGCCTTTTCCTATGATCTTTGCATGATCAGTAAAGAGTAATGTAGTCAATAAGGCCAAAAAAAGAAAAAAATATGCTTGAGCTTTGAAATTCAGATAAGGTGGTTTTATGGTTTTAATTACATTGTAATAACTACATAGAAGTAAATACTCTCTTCCTGTTTTAAGTTAGGTGAACATCTGTCGTAAATAACTCCAATGCTCTTTCTTTTGTAAACTAATTACACAATAGACCCTATAAATTCATGGAGTGTTAGGATGCAGAATTTAATTATATAATTCATTTAACCAAAGTTTTGCTCTTGCTTCAGCACAGTTCACAAATCTTCATTTTCACAAAATGTAGCAGGAATGTGTTACATAATGTCCGTGTTGATTTCAGGTTAGAAAGGAAGGTAAAGAAAAGCTCTGTGACTGTACTTTTCTCTCTGTTAACCTGAACAAGGTGAACGAATGCCATTTACCCTTAAAAGAAGCTATTCACTCAATTTATAAATATAGGTGCACTATTTTTAAATCACTTAACCTGTAAGTGATAGTGCTTTTCTGAGTTCTATAGGAAGGATAAATAAGAATTCACTTATTTATTCATTTATTATTAATAAATCAGTACTCATTCATCATCTACTGTATGTCAGAGAATAGATTATGTGCTAGAACTACAAAGAAAGACAAAAATTCCTATTCAGTTCCGTTCAGTCACTCAGTCATGTCCGACTCTTTGCGACCCCATGAATCACAGCACACCAGGCCTCCCTGTCCATCACAAACTCCTGGAGTTCACTCAGACTCAAGTCCATCGAGATGGGGAAACAGTGGAAACAGTGTCAGACTTTATTTTTTTGGGCTCCAAAATCACTGCAGATGGTGACTGCAGCCATGAAATTAAAAGACACTTACTCCTTGTAGGGAAAGTTGTGACCAACCTAGAGAGCATATTCAAAAGCAGAGACATTACTTTGCCAACAAAGGTCCATCTAGTCAAGGCCATGGTTTTTCCTGTGGTCATGTATGGATGTGAGAGTTGGACTGTGAAGAAGGCTGAGCTCCGAAGAATTGGTGCTTTTTTTTTTTCCCCCTTTGTCTTTTATTTATTTATTTATTTTAATTTTATTTTATTTTTAAACTTTCAATATTGTATTAGTTTTGCCAAATATCAAAATGAATCCGCCACAGGTATACCTGTGTTCCCCATCCTGAATCCTCCTCCGTCCTCCCTCCCCATACCCTCCCTCTGCTTTTGAACTGTGGTGCTGGAGAAGACTCTTGAGAGTCCCTTGGACTGCAAGCAGGTCCAACCAGTCCATTCTGAAGGAGATCAGCCCTGGGACTTCTTTGGAAGGAATGATGCTAAAGCTGAAACTCCAATACTTTGGCCACCTCATGTGAAGAGTTGATTCATTGGAAAAGACTCTGATGCTGGAAGGGATTGAGGGCAGGAGGAGAAGGGGACGCCTATTATGTTATGATAAATAGAGAGTACTAGAATATGTTCTATAAAAAATATATGTACAAAATATTCTGGGACCCCAAAGAAGCTACGCCTAGGAGGAGTCAGAAGAGCGCTCTGAAAGGTAACATATGAGGCACATCTTTATAAAGTGGCTGCAAGAAGCAGAGGATCAGTATTGTGTTGAGCCTGAGAGTTTTGTTTGTGTGTGTCTTTGTTTTGATATGGAGCACATTAACCACAAAGATAACTATGAAGGTGATTGGAAACAAAAATCCCCCAGATACCAACTATTTAATACTTTTTCTGTTCTTTTCCAAGGGACTCATAGCCTGAGGACTTTTTGTCTTCCTATTTCATGGCCTTCTCCATACTCACAGTTCTCTTACTATGGACTGACAACTTACTACGGACAGTCAATTCAGTATCTAATCCAGTATCTAATCCAGTATCTGGATTCAGTTCAGTTCAGTTCAGTCACTCAGTCGTGTCCAACTCTTTGCGACCCCATGAATCGCAGCACGCCAGGCCTCCCTGTCCATCACCAACTCCCGGAGTTCACTCAGACTCACATCCATCGAGTCAATGATGCCATCCAGCCATCTCATCCTCTGTCGTCCCCTTCTCCTCTTGCCCCCAATCCCTCCCAGCATCAGAGTCTTTTCCAATGAGTCAACTCTTCGCATGAGGTGGCCAAAGTACTGGAGTTTCAGCTTCAGCATCATTCCTTCCAAAGAAATCCCAGGGCTGATCTCCTTCAGAATGGACTGGTTGGATCTCCTTGCAGTCCAAGGGACTCTCAAGAGTCTTCTCCAACACCACAGTTCAAAAGCATCAGTTCTTCGGTGCCCAGCCTTCTTCACAGTCCAACTCTCACATCCATACATGACCACAGGAAAAACCATAGCCTTGACTAGACGAACCTTTGTTGGCAAAGTAATGTCTCTGCTTTTGAATATGCTATCTAGGTTGGTCATAACTTTCCTTCCAAGGAGTAAGCATCTTTTAATTTCATGGCTGCAGTATCTAATCCAAATCCTAGAAGGCAGAGTATTGGATAAAAGTGGATTTGGATTTTAGTCCACCCTTGATCCAGTCAATAGTATAACCTATCTATATAAGAACCAATCATGATGTGTTAGTGAGCAGAATACTAAAGAATAAGGTAATTTTTCCTAGAAGGGCAAATTGAAGAATATAGGCATTGAGAACTGTGTCATTATAAAGTGTGAATATGAATTTGCCATGTAAATAAGGTTAGAAATGTCATGTCTAAGGAACACTGTCTATACAGGTATGAAGACATAATAACAATGATGATAATAACTACCACTTATGGAAACTCAACTATGTTCCAGTTATTGTGATAAGCACTTTACATATATCAAAATACTCAAAATAAGTATATGAATCATGATTATCATCCCCATTGAAGAGAGGATAAAACATGTTCAGAGAGTTTAGGTAACTTGCTCAAGGTCAAGTGGCTCATAATTGTCAAATCCAGGATTTGAATCTGGATATACCTGATCCCCAAAATCTATGCCTTTCCACTGTTCCATGCTGACTCTTTGGAGCCTCGAAAGAACCTGGTGCATTTATATGATTTCAGACTTGACTTTGATGGGTATAGTAGAAGGTTAAACTAGAATAATAAAAGTGGGTCACTTTTAGAACAACTCTGATGCTTATACTAGTAGCTTGCATTTGTCCTATAAAAGATCTTCCTGGAAGTGACAGAAAAAGATGGACAGAGATTCAAAGGAAAGAGATTTACAAAGAGAGTAAATTGCTCCCAGGGAGCAATTTGACTATCTGAAGTAATCTACCACAATGGGACAACTGGAGGGGGAAAAGATTTGGAGATTTTGGAGGTAAAGGGAAGCAACAGAAAATAAACCAGATGGGGTGGGAAAGGAAGACAAGCAAATAAAAGAACTTGAATAAGAGTATCTAGCCAGACAGGAAAGAATAGTATCATGGAACCTAGGATGGGACAATGTTTCAAGACAGTGGGAGTTGTCAAGACTGTTAAATGATGCAGAGTGGTCCATTGAAATAAGGACCTAAATATAAAGCTGGTAACAAAATCTACTCCCCTTCGGGATAATCGATTAGAAAGCATGCCAAAGAATGCTTAAACTACCACACAATTGCACTCATCTCACACGCTAGTAAAGTAATGCTCAAAATTCTCCAAGCCAGGCTTCAGCCATATGTGAACCATGAACTTTCTGATGTTCAAGCTGGTTTTAAAAAAGGTAGAGGAACCAGAGATCAAATTGCCAACATCCGCTGAATCATGGAAAAAGCAAGAGAGTTCCAGAAAATCATCTATTTCTGCTTTATTGACTATGCCAAAGCCTTTCACTGTGTGGATCACAATAAACTGTGGAAAATTCTTCAAGAGATGGGAATACCAGACCACCTGATCTGCCTCTTGAGAAATCTGTATACAGGTCAGGAAGCAACAGTTAGGACTGGACATGGAACAACAGACTGGTTCCAAATAGGAAAAGGGGTACGTCAAGGCTGTATATTGACACCCTGCTTATTTAACTTATATGCAGAGTACATCATGAGAAACACTGGACTGGAAGAAACATAAGCTGGAATCAAGATTGCTGGGAGAAATATCAATAACCTCAGATATGCAGATGACACCACCCTTATGGCAGAAAGTGAAGAGGAACTCAAAAGCCTCTTGATGAAGGTGAAAGTGGAGAGTGAAAAAGTTGGCTTAAAGCTCAACATTCAGAAAACGAAGATCATGGCATCCAGTCCCACCACTTCATGGGAAATAGATGGGGAAACAGTGGAAACAGTGTCAGACTTTATTTTTCTGGGCGCCAAAATCACTGCAGATGGTGACTGCAGCCATGAAATTAAAAGACGCTTACTCCTTGGAAGGAAAGTTATGACCAACCTAGATAGCATATTCAAAAGCAGAGACATTACTTTGCCAACAAAGGTCTGTCTAGTCAAGGCTATGGTTTTTTCCTGTGGTCATGTATGGATGTGAGAGTTGGACTGTGAAGAAGGCTGGGCACCGAAGAACTGATGCTTTTGAACTGTGGTGTTGGAGAAGACTCTTGAGAGTCCCTTGGACTGTAAGGACATCCAACCAGTCCATTCTGAAGGAGATCAGCCCTGGGATTTCTTTGGAAGGAATGATGTTAAAGCTGAAACTCCAGTACTTTGGCCACCTCTTGTGAAGAGTTGACTCATTGGAAAAGCCTCTGATGCTGGGAGGGATTGAGGGCAAGAGGAGAAGGGGACGACAGAGGATGAGATGGCTGGATGGCATCACTGACTCGATGGACGTGAGTCTGAGTGAACTCCGGGAGTTGGTGATGGACAGGAAGGCCTGGCTTGCTGCGATTCATGGGATTGCAAAGAATCGGACATGACTGAGCAACTGATCTGATCTGAAGCAGAAGAAATGCTAAAAATACTTACAATTATTCCTCCCACATAGTATTCAGGAAAATTTCCTTCTCACAGTCAAGGTTAATTGTGTAGCTAGTACTGACTCTTCAGAGACAGAAGTTTTTCTAAGAGCAATAGAATCACAAGTTACACTACTGAAAGAAAACTCCATGAAGGGAGTATATTAAGACACAGCTTCAAGAGCAGTTCATCCCACTCCAGGCTGCAGATCATCCAAGTCCAAATGCCACATATTTTCTCTCCAAAAGTTGTTTATGCTAACCCCTCAGATTAATTGTAAACATAATCTACCTTATAGTTTCAAAAGTTTCCAGACTATCATCCAAATGATGGAATACTTGGAATGAATTGAGAAATGATATTGCTATTTTATTGATTAAAAAAATAAGTAACTATTTCAAATGACTATTATTCTTTGTTATTCTTTTCAAATAGAGTAAAACCATAGGATATTTTTAAGTTTTAAACACTTCATACATTTATATCCTTCCATGTGGGGTGTTGGGAGGGTGAAGAGAGACCGAGGAAGTCATTAGTGCTGGCCACCAAATAATTACATGTATCCTTCCAGAAACATGCAATTGCAATTTCTGCTTCCTTATAGTTGTGTACGGCCATACAACTTACCTCAGCAAATGAAATGCAATAAATGGCAGTCTGGGTGTATATGTGAACTAGTACACGATTCACCATGCTCTTGGTTTCCTGTACTACAGCAACTGGCCAGTTTCCAGAAATCACTCTCTCAGTCTGGGGTCCAGGTGAGAATAACAGGGTCAGAACCTCCAGCCAATCTACAATGGACACGTAACATGAGCAAGAATAATTTACATTGTTTAAAACTAAAAAATGTGGGTATTTGTTACTAAGTTCAGTTCAGTTCAGTTGCTCAGTCGTGTTCTACTCTTTGCCTCCCCATGAATTGCAGCACGCCAGGCCTCCCTGTCCATCACCAACTCCCAGAGTTCAACCAAACTCATGTCCATAGAGTCAGTGATGCTATCCAGCCATCTCATCCTCTGTCGTCCCCTTCTCCTCCTGCCCCCAATCCCTCCCAGTATCAGGGTCTTTTCCAATGAGTCAACTCTTTGCAGGAGGTGGCCAAAGTACTGGAGTTTCAGCTTTAGCATCAGTCCTTCCAAAGAACACCCAGGACTGATCTCCTTCACAATGGACTGGTTGGATCTCCTTGCAGTCCAAGGGACTCTCAGGAGTCTTCTCCAACACCACAGTTCAAAAGTATCAATTCTTCGGCTCTCAGCTTTCTTCACAGTCCAACTCTCACATTCATACGTGACCACTGGATACACCATAGCCTTAACTAGATGGACCTTTGTGGGCAAAGTAATATCTCTGCTTTTCAATACGCTATCTAGGTTGGTCATAACTTTCCTTCCAAGGAGTAAGTGTCTTTTCATTTCATGGCTGCAGTCACCATCTACAGTGATTTTGGAGCCCCCAAAAATAAAGTCTGACACTGTTTCCAGTTTCCCCATCTATTTCCCATGAAGTGATAGGACCAGATGCCATGATCTTAGTTTTCTGAATGTTGAGCTTTAAGCCACTTTTTCACTCTCCTCTTTCACTTTCATCAAGAGGCTTTTTAGTTCCTCTTCATTTTCTGCCATAAGGGTGGTGTCATCTGCATATATGAGGTTATTGATATTTCTCCCGGGCAATCTTGATTCCAGCTTGTGCTTCTTCCAGGCCAGCGTTTCTCATAATGTCCTCTACATATAAGCTAAATAAGCAGGGTGACAATATACAGCCTTGACATACTCCTTTTCCTATTTGGAACCACTCTGTTGTTCCATGTCCAGTTCTAACTGTTGCTTCCTGACCTGCATATAGGTTTTTCAAGAGGCAGGTCAGGTGGTCTGGTATTCCGATCTCTTTCAGAATTTTCCACAGTTGATTGTGATCCACACAGTCAAAGCCTTGGCATAGTCAATAAAGCAGAAATAGATGTTTTTCTGGAACTCTCTTCCTTTTTCCATGATCCAGCAGATGTTGGCAATTTGATCTCTGGGTCCTCTGCCTTTTCTAAAACCAGCTTGAACATCTGGAAGTTCACAGCTCATGTATTGCTGAAGCCTGGCCTGGAGAATTTTGAGCATTACTTTACTAGCATGTGAGATGAGTGCAATTGTGCAGTAGTTTGAACATTCTTTGGCATTGCCTTTCTTTGGGATTGGAATGAAAACTGACCTTTTCCAGTCCTGTGGCCACTGCTGAGTTTTCCAAAATTGCGGGCATATTGAGTGCAGCACTTTCACAGCATCATCATTCAGGATTTGAAATAGCTGAACTGGAATTCCATCACCTCCACTAGCTTTGTTTGTAGTGATGCTTTCTAAGGCCCACTTGACTTCACATTCCAGGATGTCTGGCTCTAGGTCAGTGATCACACCTTTGTGATTATCTTGGTCGTGAAGCTCTTTTTTGTACTGTTCTTATGTGTATTGTTGCCACTTCTTCTTAATATCTTCTGCTTCTGTTAGGTCCATGCCATTTCTGTCCTTTATTAAGCCCATCTTTGCATGAAATGTTCCCTTGGTATCTCTAATTTTCTTGAACAGATCTCTAGTCTTTCCCATTCTTTCTTTCCCATTGTTCCTAAAGAGTAATCTAATTAGCCTGAATGGATATACATAGTGTGTGTAGTTCATGCAGTGGTACGGACTTCCCTGTAGCTCAAATTGTAAAGAATCTGCCTGCAGTGCAGGAGACCTGGGTGTGATCCCTGGGTCGGGAAGATCCTCTGGAGAAGGGAATGGCAATTCCCTTATCCACTCAAGTATTCTTGCCTGGAGAATCCCATGGACAGAGGAGCCTGGTGGGCTACAGTCTATGAGGTCGCAAAAAGTTGGGCAAGACTGATCAACTAACACACAAGAAGGATATAGCAGAGGAGAAAGAAGAAAAGTTTGGTAGAATTTCACCATCAAAAACAAAGCAGTTAGTGCTGACTTTATTCTGTTCATGAAAGATAGATTCTGACTGAATAGCCACAGGGGAGTGAGAGTGAAAAACACATAGGCTAGGCCAGTATAAGAGACTCAGGCAAGGCAGCCTATGATTATTCACCTTGGGCATTCACCACAATGCCCAAATACTAACTGTAAGAGACTCATCATGTAGTTTCTCACAACCACAAAGAAACAAGAACCAAATTCTTCATCTGTCTTAAAAACGGGACATGGCAAAACCACAGAGAAGTAGCAGCCCTCATAGATTTTACGGTGTTCATCTGAAATACCAGGGATTGCTTAAAACTTGTTAAGTCTCCCAAATTCAAATGATATTATCAGCTAGTAAGGATAAAGCTCTACTCTGTGGCATCAAAACTGGCAAGAATAGTTGCAGCCAAAGGCAATACTTTTTTACCACATGATTAAAAAACATGCATATCAGTTTTGGCAATTTCTTAGTTGCATACAGTATAATGCATTTTAAAATTGTATGAGTTTTGAAGGCTGACAACTTTAAAAACCAGGCTTCCCAGGTGGTGCTAGTGGTAAAGAACCCGCCTGCCAATGCGGGAAACACAGAGACATGGATTCAATCTCTGGGTCGGGAAGATCCCTGGAGAAGGAAATGGCTACCTACTCCAGTATTCTTGCCTAGAGAATCCCCTTGGACAGAAGAGCCTGGAAGATTACAGTCCATGGGGTTGCAAAGAGTTGGACATGACTATAAGTGACTTAACAGGTTTTAAAACTTTGGAAAAAATTATGAATTTAGAAAGTTTCATGTTAATATAAAAGGAAGTTAATATATTTGATCTTAAAGAATAATGAAGTAAATATTTAACAGTAGTTTTTAAATAGGATATACACATGACACAATATCTTCAATGATTCCAATATTTATGTACTTTAAAAGAACTTCTGCAAACAAAATGTTGGCCTCCAGAAACACATGTTTTTTTGTATTCTTATTGTTTATTTTCTGAGCACAAGTTGCCTGTGAAAAAATCAGTTTTCCTTAAAGAATGAAATAGTATACATGGAATAGCAATAGTATTTTAGTAAAAGAAAACTATTTACTCTTTTAGAATGATTGAATATGGGATGTACTGGCAGGACAAGGGAAACAAAATGTAATAATATGTGAAAAATAAGTTAAGTTGTAATTCATTCTAGAATAACTACTAATGTGTTGTTGTTAGTTGCTAAATTGTGTTCTATTCTTTTGCAACCCTATAGACTGTAGATTGCCAGGCTCCTCTGTCCCTGGGATTTCCTAAGCAAGAATACTGGAATGGTTTGCCATTTCCTTCTGCAGGGGATCTTCACAACCCTGGAATTGAAACCATGTCCCTGCATTGCAGGCAGATTCTTTATCACTGAGCCACCAGGAACTTTAGAGGCACTTTTAATTCACTTAGAGTTTAGCCCTATTAATCCTGCAGCATACTGAAAGAACTGCAGTGTGTCTAAGTAGTGAAACACGTGGTTCATAGTTCATAGAATTATCCACTGTTGTTCTTGTTGTTCACTCACTAAGTTATATCTGACTCTTTGCGACCCTATGGACTGTAGCACCCCAAGCCTCCCTGTCCCTCCCTTTCTCCCAGAGTTTGCCAAGTTCATATCCATTGAATTGGTGATTCCATCCAACTATCTCATCCTCAGTCACCCTCTTCTCCTTTTGCCTTAAGTCTTCCCCAGCATCAGGGTCTTTTCCAGTCAATTGGCTCTTGGCATGAGGGGCCAAAGTATCGGAGCTTCAGCTTCAGCATCAGTCCTTCCAATGTGTATTCAGGGTTGATTTCCTTTAGGATTGACTGGTTTGATCTCCTTGCTGTCAAAGGGACTCTTAAGAGTCTTCTCCAGCACCACAATTTGAGATCATAAATTCCTTGGTGTTCAGCCTTCCTATGGTCCAACTCTCACATCCATACATGACTACTGAAAAGACCATAGCCTTGATTACATGGACTTGGTCAGCAAAATGATGCCTCTGCATTCTAATATACTGTCTAGGTTTGTCATAACTTTCCTTCTAAGGAGCAAGAATCTTTTCACTTCATGGCTGCAATCACCATCCATAGTGATTTTGGAACCCAAGAAAATAAAATCTGTCACTATTTCCACTTTTTCCCCTTCTGTTTCCCATAAAGGATGAGACTGAATTCTGTTTTTAGCTTTTTGAATGTTGAGTTTTAAGCCAACTTTTTTACTCTCCTCTTTCACCCTTATTAAGAGGCTCTTTATTTCCTCCTCACTTTCTGCCATTAGAGTGGTATCATCTGCATATCTGAAGTTGTTGTTATTTCTCCCAGCAATCTTGATTCCAGCTTGTGATTCACCCAGCCTAGCATTTAGTATGATGTACTCTGCATATAAGTGAAATAAGCAGAGTGACAACATACAGCCTTGATGTACTCCTTTCCCAATTTGGAACCAGTCAGTTGTTCCATGTCCGCATCTAACTATTGCTTCTTGACTCACCTACAGGTTTCTTAGGAGACAGGTAAGGTGATCTGTTATTCACATTCTTTTTAAGAAATTTCCACAGTTTGTTGTGATCCACATAGTTAAGGCTTTAGTGTAGTCAATGAAGCAGAAGTAGATGTTTTTCTGGAATTCCCTTGCTTATTCAATGATCCAATGGATGTTAGTAATTTGATCTCTGGTTACTCTACCTTTTCTAAACCCAGCTTGTATATCTGGAAATTCTTGGTTCACATACTATGGATGTATAGTTTGAACATTCTTTGACACTGCCCTTCTTTGGGATTGGAATAAAAACTGACCTTTTCCAGTCCTGTGGTTCCTGCTGATTTTTCCAAATTTGCTGACATATTGAGTGCAGCACTTTAACATCATATTTTAGGATTTTAAATAGTTCAGCTGAAATTACATCACCTCCACTAGCTTTGTTTGTAATAATTCTTCCTAAGGCCCACTTGACTTCACCCTCCAGGATGTCTGGCTCTAGGTAAGTGGCCACAACATCCTGGTTACTGCTGTTCAGTCACTCAGTTGTGCCTGACTCTTTGCAGCCCCATGGACTGCAGCTCACCAGGCTTCCCTCTCTTTCACTATCTCCTGGAGTTTGCTCAAACTTGTATCCATTGAGTCGGTATTGCTATACAAACATCTCATCCTCTGTCACACCCTTCTTGTCCTGCCTTCCATCTTTCCCAGCATCAGTGTCTTTTCCAATGAGTCAGTTCTTTGTATCAGGTGGCCAAAGTATCGGAGCTTCAGCTTCAGCATCAGTCTTTCCAGTGAATATTCATGGTTGATTTCTTTTAGTATTGACTGGTTTGATCTCCTTGCTGTCCAAGGGACTCTCAACCATTATGGTCATCCTTTTTTTTAACCATTTTTTAACCATTAAGACCTTTTTTTTAATCGTTCTTCTGTGCATTCTCGCCACCTCTTCTTAATCTCTTCTGGATCCTATAGGGTCAAGGAAATTTCAATCCAAGGTCATTGCACTCTGTTTATTATGACAAGAAGTAGATTTTTATGTGTTATTAAAATTTACACCATCAAATGGTTTAAAAAAGTATCTTTCTTCAATTAATCAGAAGATGCCAACATTAAGAGATCAATTCCCTAGCCATTCTGATGAGTTGAATTTGTAGCAACTCAGATCTTTGCATTAAATTTTAACTTATGCCTTGCTTAATTCCATCACCAGACCATCTTCTAGGTTTTCTTCTGATAGAACTGAGTTAACAGAGACCACAGCAAGTACTCTGGGACTGTGGTCTGAAAATCTCTCAAAATTATAAAATTACCATCATACATAGAAATATGAACATATTTGCAATAGATGAACCTTAATTTTTTAGAAAATTGAATTTTCTAAGATTAAGAAAAGAAGGAGATGCCACCAATGAAGAATTTTGCTTTTTAAATTATGTTTGATTTTTTAATGAACTACATAGTTAAGGTAAACAACTTTCAATTTTGCTGAGTCCTTTTCCAAATTGCCACAATTTCATAGAATAGAAGAAATAAAACAGCTTTAGTAATTATGTCGCTTACTCCTTGGAAGGAAAGTTATGACCAAACTAGATAGCATATTGAAAAGCAGAGACATTACTTTGCCAACAAAGGTCCGTCTAGTCAAGGCTATGGTTTTTCCAGTGGTCATGTATGGATGTGAGAGTTGGACTGTGAAGAAGGCTGAGCTCCAAAGAATTGATGCTTTTGAACTGAGGTGTTGGAGAAGATTCTTGAGAGTCCCTTGGACTGCAAGCAGGTCCAACCAGTCCATTCTGAAGGAGATCAGCCCTGGGATTTCTTTGGAAGGAATGATGCTAAAGCTGAAACTCCAGTACTTTGGCCACCTGATGCGAAGAGTTGACTCATTGGAAAAGACTCTGATGCTGGGAGGGATTGGGGGCAGGAGGAGAAGGGGACGACAGAGGATGAGATGGCTGGAAGGCATCACTGACTCAATGAATGTGAGTCTGAGTGAACTCCGGGAGTTGGTGATGGACAGGGAGGCCTGGCATGCTGCAATTCATGGGGTTGCAAAGAGTCGGATACGACTGAGTGACTGAACTGACTGACCAAATTTAGACAGGTTAATATTCAAAGAACTGGAAAGGACCCATTTAGAATGAAAAATATACTAGTATACTGGCCCCAAATACATCAAATGTATCACTAATACAGAAATCTTGTGATCTAATGATGATTAATAAATTTCTCCAGAGTAAGTCATGATTTGAGATATCATATTAGGCTTAAAGATGACAGATTCTACATAAAATGAAACATTATCCCACTGAAAAACCTAAAAGTGATCCTTTATTCCTCTTTCTCACCCTCCATATCACAAAGGCCTGATGATTTTAACCTCTAAGACTCTCCTAGCCATCCTTTTCTCTATTTCATACACTCCCTCTATTGCCATCTACTTATATCATCCTCTCTGACCCCCACTTTTGCTCTACTGAGATACATTTGATTGATTTACATAAATCTACTCTCGCCTATCTAGAGTAGTCCATAAAATATGGTAATTTGTCATCTACCTCATGCTTAACCCTGCCCTTGCTTAAATTATTTTAATTGTTTCCTATCACACTTATAATAAGGATAAACATTCTTAGTATAATCTAGGATGATGATTATTTCTAAAGTTTCATCATCTTTTTCTTCCTCTCTATGCTTTGGCCACACTAGTATATTTTAAGTCTCATTTATGTTTTGCATGGACTCTTACCTTAAGTACTTGGTGAGTGTTGTTCTTCCTATTTGGAATTTCATTTCCACCTCTATTTATGTAAATAGCCCCTACTGAATTCTTATTTATCAGCTCAATCATCACCTCCTCACTTTCCTCACCTTCCTAACTACGTCAAAGCCTCCTATGATATGCACTCAAAGAACCAGATATCAGTCATTAATGGTATGACAATTTGCTTAACACCTCTCTAGTACAATAAATTCCATTCAAACAAGGACCATGTTTGGATTCTTCATTATTGGATCTTTGACTTATTACACACTAGGTATGCAATTAGTATTTGTTGACGAAATGAAGACTGAAGGAAAGTCTGTACCTCAACACAAATTCAGTGATGTCAACCTTTTTCAAACTCTTCCTTTATTTACAGAATGTACATATTTACAGAATGTACATCATATGTACATATTCATATGATTTTATTGATCATTTACCTGCCCTGGTCCTCTAGAAAAGTGCAACACATTTTGCCATTAAATCAGAAATACACACACACATACAAATAACTGCATCTGTCAAAATTAAGACTTGACTGCTAAACTACAGAAGTTTTAATGTGAAAAACACTTATGATTTTAAAAAGGATTGCTTTGCCATGATTAATTGGAAGGAGAGAAGACATGAACTTTGGGTTTATACAAAGTACCAGACATTGTGCCAGGTTTCATATATTTTCTTACATTTAATTGTGCTAACTAGGTAGAATTTTCATGATTTCATACATAAGGAAATTTAAGCTCAGAGAATTTAGGTATCCTGTTCAAAATTATGTGATGAGTAACTGATCAGTTCACATTGCTATTAAGAATTATGAAATTCTAAAGTTCTTACTCTTAAAAAAATAATAAGATTTTCCAACAAGACACAATCAAAGCAACTCTGAAACAATGAGAATTACAAGCCTACCAATGTCACTAATCTTTAAAACATAATATACTATTTTTCACTTGGGTCCTTTCATTTGGCAAAATATACTAAGCAATTACAACATATTTGGAATCATAAGACCTATTTAGCAAACAGCAGGACAAAGAATGGCAACTGAATTTTTATTTACAAGCAATATCTTTGCTATGATCTGTATTCCTATTTACTAACATATGGTTTAATTTTGGCTTTCCAGGGAGTTGTAGTCAAAGGACATTCAATACATTTTAAGGGAAAATTCTTGTCTTCCATATTTCAACGTTTCAATGGTGAGAAAGTGCTTGATGAGATCTAACAGAAGTAAATTGACTGAATTTTCTATTTTCATAAACTGTGGTACTTTTATGTATGTATATCAGCAGTGGCCACAGGACTGGAAAAGGTCAGTTTTCATTCCAATCCCAAAGAAAGGCAATGCCAAAGAATGCTCAGACTACCACACAATTGCACGCATCTCACATGCTAGTAAAGTAATGCTCAAAATTCTCCAAGCCAGGCTTCAGCCATATGTGAACCGTGAATTTCCTGATGTTCAAGCTGGTTTTAGAAAAGGAAGAGGAACCAGAGATCAAATTGCCAGCATTTGCTGGATCATGGAAAAAGCAAGAGAGTTCCAGAAAAACATCTATTTCTGCTTTATTGACTATGCCAAAGCCTTTCACTGTGTGGATCACAATAAACTGTGGAAAATTCTTCAAGAGATGGGAATACCAGACCACCTGATCTGCCTCTTGAGAAATTTGTATGCAGGTCAGGAAGCAACAGTTAGAACTGGACATGGAACAACAGACTGGTTCCAAATAGGAAAAGGAATACATCAAGGCTATATATTGTCACCCTGATTATTTAACTTATATGCAGAGTACATCATGAGAAACTCTGGACTGGAAGAAACACAAACTGGAATCAAGATTGCTGGGAGAAATATCAATAACCTCAGAGATGCAGATGACACCACCCTTATGGCAGAAAGTGAAGAGGAACTAAAAAGCCTCTTGATGAAAGTGAAAGAGGAGAGTGAAAAAGTTGGCTTAAAGCTCAACATTCAGAAAACGAAGATCATGGCATCCGGTCCCATCACTTCATGGCAAATAGATGGGGAAACAGTGGAAACAGTGTCAGACTTTATTTTTCTGGGCGTCAAAATCACTGCAGATGGTGACTGCAGCCATGAAATTAAAAGACGCTTACTCCTTGGAAGGGAAGTTATGACCAACCTAGATAGCATATTCAAAAGCAGAGACATTACTTTGCCAACAAAGGTTCGTCTAGTCAAGGCTATGGTTTTTCCTGTGGTCGTGTATGGATGTGAGAGTTGGACTGTGAAGAAGGCTGAGTGCCGAAGAATTGATGCTTTTGAGGAGATCCAACCAGTCCATTCTGAAGGAGATCAGCCCTGGGATTTCTTTGGAAGGAATGATGCTGAAGCTGAAACTCCAGTACTTTGGCCACCTCATGCGAAGAGTTGACTCATTGGAAAAGACTCTGAGCTGGGAGGGATTGGGGGCTGGAGGAGAAGGGGATGACAGAGGATGAGATGGCTGGATGGCATCACTGACTCGATGGACGTGAGTCTGAGTGAACTCCGGGAGTTGGTGATGGACAGGGAGGCCTGGCATGCTGCGATTCATGGGGTCGCAAAGAGTCGGACACGACTGAGCAACTGATCTGATCTGATCTGATGCTTAGCTCTAGAGTTGGTTTCAAGAAAATAGGCATTTTCTTACTTCTATTTTCCAAAACCATCTGTTTATGGTAAAAATTAAAAACGAGTTGTGAAGAAAATATTAAAGAGCAAAGTTATCTTAGATATCTGAAAGCTTTCCAAATTTATTACTAAATAAATTTAATAATTAATTGAATAACTTCAGAAAACAAGGTGATAATTGGATTTTGTCCAAAGCAAATCCTTTTTACTTTGAAATATAGGTCAGAACTACTCTTACTCAACTCAGAAAATATCTAGAAAAAATTTCTTTTTCTGATGCTTCTCAACACCAAAGGCAAGTGCATTACATTAAAAGAAAAAAAAGTTTTGGACTAAGTCATGCAATACTTTCAGTATTTTCACATTTTAAAAATAATAAATTATTTATACCATAGAGCAAATATGAGTTATGATATTTAGCCAATATAGAACATGAACTTGAGTTCAAAGATAAATAATGTTCTTATTCTCCTTTTTTTAAAACTATAAGCCATATATAGACTATGAAACATGGAAAATAGAAGCTGTACTTGTAAAGTGATTACAGCAAATAAATTCTAGGGAAGATTCACTTTCACAATGGTGGCATGAGGAGTTCTTTCCACCCTCTCCCCAGTAAAACAACCAAAGCTGGCCAGTTATTTTAAAAAATCATTTAAGTTTGCATTTTAATGGTAACCAGCTTAAGAGTAAGTTGGACAAGTAAGGAAACTATTTTCTCCTCTCTCCTTTTGTAGATATTAATCCCTTCAATTTTTTTTTTTCCATTTCTATCACCGTCCCAGAGTCTGCTTCTAGAACTTAAACTGTGACAGTTGGCACAGAGATAGTCCAATAAAGCATGTGGCAAGATGGAATTTTTGGACTAGATCACTCATTGTTTGGTAATAATGAGCACTCTTGCCCCAACAGTAAATTGTGCTCAGTTGACAAGGTAGCTATCCAACTGTTGCTGGCTTGTCTACAGAAGAGAATTCAGTGCTGAAAAGAATGAGTTTGAAATAAATGGAAGAAATGATATATCCAAGAATATTAAAATGATTGTTAATATGTTAAAGACTTGATCTTAGAAAAACTATGAGAAATAAATAGACAATTTTGAATTAACTATGAAAGTCAGAGAATTTTTTGGTGGCCTGAAAAGAAGCCCTCGTATCATATATTGTACTTGGTCACTCAGCCGTGTTCGACTCTTTGTGACCCATGGACTGTAGCCTGCCAGGCTCCTCTGTCCATGGGGATTCTCCAGGCAAGAATACTAGAGTGGGTTGCTGTTTCCTACTCCAGGGGAGCTTCCTGACCCAGGGATTGAACCCAGGTCTCCTGCATTGCAGGCAGATTCTTTACTGTCTGCGCTACCAGGGAAGACCCATATTATTTATTAGGAAAGCAGAAAAAAATTGAAAATCAAATCCAGAATTTTAGAATCACCGTGACTCACCTCCAGTAATGATCGAATGCTTAACCAAAACAGGTCTGGAAAACTGGGGACAATGATGCATGGAATGGAAGTATCTGGGTGCCCCAAAGATTTGATTCCTAAGACTTCTCTGAACCTTCAGAATCTGCATAGTAGGGCCCTACTCTCCACTAAGAACTAGCTGTTGCTGCATATGAGAAGATAATTCAGATTTTCTCTCACAAGGCAAAAGATCTCCTCCAGAGGCTGCCTACCTCTCTTGGCTGCCAGGCTCACAATCTGAGTTAAGTAAGAGCATAACCTGCCAAGGAAATGCTAGATTTCATACAGGAGGAACAGCTGCAAGTCTGAAAAAAATATGTTTCATAGGAATGGATTTTGCAAATGCCAAATTAAAGGGTGCCAGAACATTAAACTATATGTGTTAGTCACTCAGTCATGTCCAAGTCTTTGCAACTCCATGGACTGTAGCCCGCCAGGCTCCTTTGTCCATGGAATTCTTCAGGCAAGTATACTGGAGTGGGTAGCCATTTCCTTCCCCAGGAGATCTTTCCAACTCAGGGATCTAACCTGGGTCTCCCACACTGTAGATAGATTCTTTACCATCTGAGCCACCAGGGAAGCCCAATTTAGACTATATAAGAACAATTTATTGGTATGGTGGCAATTTCTTCATTTAAAGGATTTGGCACAATAGTAAGTAAAAAACCTCCGGGAATGGTGTAAACATTTTGCTAGGGTGTCTCCTACTCTGAAAAAAGGCATTGGCCCATGCTGGAAAAGTTGAGATGCCAGAATTACTGTGGCAGACAGTAGACAGGATTAAAACAACCAGAGAAGTGAGCATGTTAGAGTAGACATGTTTCTTAAAGCCAAAGACTCACCAGAGGATTTACATACGAATGTCACACCGTTCACCAAGGGAATGCACTGGTGAGAGAGGCACCAACATCACTAAGAAGGTGAATGGTGGCTTTCCTCTATAGGTCAGGGCTAATGGTAAGAAAGACTGTCACAGAACTGGGTTCACTGATGGCCATTAAAGAACAGTACCCCAAAGCATTAGCAGTCAAGTGGCCTTAAGTACCAGCTGCCACTGGCTTGTAATTCTGGTATGGACCAACAATTCTGAGTAGCAGCCAAGAAAGCCTAGCCTGCAGAGAACAATAGAGAGAGTCAATAGAACATAGCATGCTAGGGGTAGCCAACAAAGGCACTAAGTATATACAAACCAAAGAAACCAAGAGCCAATGTGCAATTGTCCCAATAAAAATTCTTGATTCCTTACCCCATTTCTTGACCTGAGCTAGTTTTCAAACAGAGGATCTGTTGACAAAAGATCCAATCCCCAGGTTCCCAAGGGAAAGAACCCTATAGCGTGTTATAACACCATGGCAAATAAACACTGTGATGAATTTTCCACTTCTTCCTCAGGGGGACCTAGAATCATTTATTTGTATGATGCTACACTGAAAAATGGTGATACTCTAACATTTAAAAGACATTTGCACAGGGTCCAAGATGACATTGATATCTGGAGACCCAAAATGTCACTATTTTGTATCTGGTAGAGTTGGGGTTTGGGGGAGCTAGGAAATAAATAGGATCCTGGCCAAAGTCTGACATACAGTGGGTCCAGGAGCATTCACAGCTCCACCCACAGATTATTTCTCCAAACCCCCAATATATAGTTGGGACTTATGTACCAGAATATGCTGAGTCCTGAGCTTAATGGACAAGAATCATTACTATGTATAAGCCCAAGTAGAAGCTTTTGAATGTGCCCATGCACACACCTGAACTTCAAGAGTAAATCAAAAGCAATATCACAAACCAGGAAAATGGTGGAGATTTATGTCACCTTTAAATACCTAAAGGATACTGAGCAATAGTCATTAAATATTCCCATTTAGTTCACCAGTCTGGACCCTGCAGAAACAAAATAGGTCCTAGAGAATGATTTTGTATTATCACAAGCTCAACTAAGCAGAAGCTTCCCTGGTGGCTCAGATGGTAAAAAATCTGCCTGCAATGCAGGAGACCCAGGTTCTATCCTTGGGTCAGGAAGATCCCCTGGAGAAGGGCATGGCAACCCACTCCAGTATTCTTGCCTGGAGAATTCCATGGACAAAGGAGCGTGGCAGGCTACAGTTCATGGGGTATCAAAGAGTTGGACATAGCTGGTGACTAGCACACTTTCACACAGCAGCTGCCAAGCAGACATGATATTGTTGCTAGAGCAAATTAATAGGGCCCCAGACACATGGTATATGCCTACTGATATCAAGCATGCATTGAATCTAAGTCAAAAAAGATGATTAGAAATAGTTTCCATATGTAGGTAATTAACAAGAATATTTATTCAGGGTTTTCATTCCAATCCCAAAGAAAGGCAATGGCAAAGAATGATCTAACTACCGCACGATTGCACTCATCTCACACGCTAGTAAAGTAATGCTCAAAATTCTCCAAGCCAAGCTTAAGCAATATGTGAACCGTGAACTTCTAGATGTTCAAGCTGGTTTTAGAAAAGGCAGAGGAACCAGAGATCAAATTGCCAACATCCGCTGGATCATCAAAAAAGCAAGAGAGTTCCAGAAAAACATCTATTTCTTCTTTATTGACTATGCCAAAGCCTTTGACTATGTGGATCACAATAAACTGTGGAAAATTCTTCAAGAGATGGGAATACCAGACCACCTGACCTGCCTCTTGAGAAACCTATATGCAGGTCAGGAAGCAACAGTTAGAACTGGACATGGAACAACAGACTGGTTCCAAATAGGAAAAGGAGTATGTCAAGGCTGTATATTGTCACCCTGCTTATTTAACTTATATGCAGAAAACATCATGAGAAATGCTGGGCTGGAAGAAGCACAAGCTGGAATCAAGACTGTCCAGGAGAAATATCAATAACTTCAGATATGCAGATGACACCACCCTTATGACAGAAAGTGAAGAGGAACTAAAAAGCCTCTTGATGAAAGTGAAAGAGGAGAGTGAAAATGTTGGCTTAAAGCTCAACATTCAGAAAACAAAGATCATGGCATCTGGTCCCATCACTTCATGGGAAATAGGTGGGGAAACAGTGGAAACAGTGTCAGACTTTATTTTGGGGGGCTCCAAAATCACTGCAGATGGTGACTGCAGCCTTGAAATTAAAAGATGCTTACTCCTTGGAAGAAAAGTTATGACCAACCTACATAGCATATTGAAAAGCAGAGACATTACTTTGCCAACAAAGTTCCGTCTAGTCAAGGTTATGGTTTTTCCAGTAGTTGTGTATGGATGTGAGAGTTGGACTGTGAAGAAAACTGAGCACCAAAGAATTGATGCTTTTGAACTGTGGTGTTGGAGAAGACTCTTGAGAGTCCCTTGGACTGCAAGGAGATCCAACCAGTCCATTCTAAAGGAGATCAGTCCTGGATGTTCTTTGGAAGGAATGATGCTAAAGCTGAAACTCCAGTACTTTGGCCACCTCATGTGAAGAGTTGATTCATTGGAAAAGATTCTGATGCTGGGAGGGATTTGGGGCAGGAGGAGAAGGGGATGACAGAGGATGAGATGGCTGGATGGCATCACCGACTCGATGGACGTGAGTTTGAATGAACTCCGGGAGATGGTGATGGAGAGGGAGGCCTGGCATGCTGTGATTCATGAGGTCGCAGAGTCAGACACGACTGAGCGACTGAACTGAACTGAACTGAACTGGCTTATATTGTCCTCTGTCATCATTTTATCCAAAGAGATATGGAGCCTGAGATAGACATCCATCCATCTGTGCATTCCACAGATTATATTGACCTATTATATCAATAACATCATGTGGATCAATCAGTGTATACAAGAGGTCGTTAACATGGTATGAGGCCTTAATGAGATACATGAATTTTAGACAGTAGGGACAACTTACTTTGTGGTAGTTTCAGTTCAGTTCAGTTGAGAACTCATTGAGTTTGAGTGAAGTGGAGTCAAACCCCACTGGAGTCAAACTCCACTGGAGTCAAACTCACCGACTTCATTGAGTCGGTGATGCCATCCAGCCATCTCTTCCTCTGTCGTCCCCTTCTCCTCCTGCCCCCAATCCCTCCCAGCATCAGGGTCTTTTCCAATGAGTCAGCTCTTTCCATGAGGTGGCCAAAGTATTGGAGTTTCACCTTTAGCATCATTCCTTCCAATGAACACCCAGGACTGATCTCCTTTAGGATGGACTGGTTGGATCTCCTTGCAGTCCAAGGGACTCTCAAGAGTCTTCTCCAACACCTCAGTTCAAAAGCATCAATTCTTCGGCACTCAGCTTTCTTCACAGTCCAACTCTCACATCCATACATGACCACTGGAAAAAACATAGCCTTGACTAGATGGACCTTTGTTGGCAAAGTAATATCTCTGCTTTTTAATATGCTATCTAGGTTGGTCATAACTTTAAAGAGTAAGTGTCTTTTAATTTCATGGCTGGAATCACCATCCACAGTGATTTTGGAGCCCCAAAAACAAAGTCTGACACTGTTTCCACTGTTTGGTAATTTAAGCCTCCATAATTTCAATAATTTTTAGGGGTTCACTATTCAGGGGTGCCATGATATCCCCTCCAAAGTAAAAGATGAAATTGCTTCATCTTTGATTCCCTATCATGAAAAAGGAGGTGCAAGACCTGGAGGCAACATGGACCACACTTAGAAACACTGCTCTAAACCATGTGTGGGTGTCATGGAAGTTACTAGCCTTGAGTAGGGCCTGTGGCAGGAAATAGCTCTGCACAAAGTCCAGGCTAGGATGAAGGTAGCCCTGCCAATTGGACCAGTACTATCCAGCACACCCTATGGTGCTGGAGGCAACAGTGATGGAAAAAAAAAATTAGTGTGGACTTGATGGCAAGATGCAGTGAGAGAATCACAAAGTAAGCTCCTGGGGTTTTGGAGCAAGTCCATGACATCTGCAGTGGAGAGTTACACAGTATCAGAAAAATAGACGCTGGCATGCTATTTGACCCTGTTAATGATGGAATGCTAGAACACTTGGACAAGAGTGACTATACATCTGGAACTGTCCTATGGACCAAGTCATAAAGTCAGGCATGCCTAGCATATTCCATCACAATGTGAAAATGATACATACAGGAACAAGCATCAGCAGGACTCTACAAGAGTAGAGTAGTTAGACTCCATGTTACCTATCACAATTGCATCAATACCTTTGTCCATTTCACAGTGATAGACCAAGGGGAGACTACTGTGCAATTACCCTAAGAAGCATGAGAAGAACTAAACTCAGATATGGGTGCATATGTCTGGTAAATAGGTGAAGTCCAGAAATTGTTTGATTTTGCGTCACAGCCCCACTGAAGAGTGGTTTTGAAAGACAGCGGCAAGGGGGAAACCCTAATGGGCAGAGATTTGGGTGGAGGACATGCTCATCTCATTTCTATGGATAAAACAGTGCTATCCAATAAAAATACAATGTGAGCCACAAATGTAAGCCACAAGTGTAGCTTTCAATTTTCTAGTACCCACATTTAAAAACTATTTCTTTAGTCCAATGTATTTAAAAGTTATCATTTAACATATTATCAATATTTTTAATTAATGATACTTGGCTTTGTTTTCATAAGTTTTCTACATCTGGTCTGCATTCTACATTTACAATATGTCTCAGTTTGGACAGTCACATTTCAAGAGCTCAGCAGCAATAAGATATGAGACTAGTGGCTAACTTATCAGACAATGTAGTGTTAGAATGTACATAGACATGTGGACTGCAGCAAGTAAACTGGCCAGCTGGTCAGGGACCTGGAATAAAGAAGCCTGGGATATTAGAGGCAAGAAAGTTTGGAGTAGAGGCGTGTGAACAAACATTTGCAAACTGGACACAAAGGAAAAAGATCTTTGTATTATGTATCAATGCCAACTAGAAGCTATTCACCATTCAAGAGGCAGTCTGTATATGAGTAGACAAAATGTCTTGAAGTTTTGATGTTAGCCAGCCTTTGTCTGTAACCACCCAGTGATGATACAATGAGCACATGAACAGCTATTCAGTGGTAGAGTTGAAGGTTATGCACGTGCCTAGTGACTATGACCCCCACTTATCAAGGTTAAGTGAACTTACCATCTCAGTGTATCAAATTTGCCAGCAACAGAGACCAGTGTGAACCCTTGGTATGGCACTATTCCTAGAAGAGTCCAACCACTTGATTATATTTTGGTCCCTTCTATTCCAAAAGAGCCAGTAGTTCATGATCATGAAATAAACACCTATTAGCATAGATATGTTTTTCTTGCTCACAAGGCCTCACTATACCATGTGATATAGCACTACCTCTCTCTTCTAAGTTTAGCCTCAGTAAGTGAATCAGACCCCTGGAGAAGGTCTGCGTATACAGAAGTGAATCAGCACAGAGCAAAGAACACATTTAGATGAAGATGCACCACTCAGAATCTTCTTCAAGGAAGGACTTGTTGCAGAGTAATGAGGAGTGTGGTTAGCGGACAGTTTCAGCTGCTAGCTTCTCCAGCATCCTTCTCAGTCTCTAACCCTGGTTATGCAGTTCTCAGCAACGACTGATCAAGACAGTGATAGATAAGGGCACATTCCTCTGGGGGTGGCCTCCAGCCATTGAACAAGTCATGATGCAAGGGCCTCACTATTTCTACACAATGGCAGACCCGTGTAAGAGGCTGTCTTTGCTCTAGACTCCTCACTGGGCTGTCAAGTTGGCAGTGCTCCTCCTACCCAATTCTTCTTCATTCTTTTCCTTTCACAGATATTATTCTCCAATAAAAATTTATACTTCTAACTTGATCTCAGAGTCTATTTCCGGGAGTACTCAAACTGTGACACCTACAATGGAGAACTGCAAATGAGTTCTGGCACTGAGAGCAAAAGTGCCCTGATATTGGTATACTGAGAATAAAAGTTTAAAGGTATGTCTTTCTCTATAAATTAAGCATTAACCATATTTCACCTTAAGACAAAAATTAACAAAGTTTTATTGCTGCAAAAATATAACCAAATTTAAAACTTCATGTAGAATTTGGAGAAATTTAGACAAATAACTCCAATAATTTACTTTTTCCTAACCCAAGCTTTTGTGATGTCTGTAAATTACACATAAATATCTCACCATTAGGGACTTCCTAGGTGGTGCTAGTGTAAAGAATCCACCTCCCAATGCAGGAGATGGAAGAGACACAGGTTTGATTTCTAAGTTGGGAAGATCCCCTAGAGGAGGGCATGGCAACCCACTCCAGTATTCTTGCCTGGAGAATCTCATGGACAGAGGATGCTGGTGGGCTACAGACCCAAGAGTTGGACATGACTGAAGTGACTTAGCTTGCACATCTCACCATAAACAGCACGATGATACTTATATATATGAATGTATAGATGTATATGAATACACACTTAATGCTATATATTAGTTTAAAGTTTAAGTATGGTCACATGCCCTATTCAAGAATCCATAATCCAAGAATTATTAGTTATCATATTAAACAGTTCAAAGTCCTGTATATGCTTATTGACATCTTGCTTGACAATGAAACATTATCAATTTGTATACCATATCAAAATGTGTTTCTATTGGTAAAATTAATGACTTTCTTATCAGAAGGATAAATTCAGACATAGCTTCCAATAAATAAATCAAAAGTTATTCAAGGCAAGTAAATTGGCTCAAATTATTTTAGAGCCAACCTCCTATACTTTCCTGAAGAAGATATAAGAATCTTTCAAAGTCTGTCCCCTGCTCCCCTTAGGAATGGTGCTTTTACTGTTAGTTTAATATATTTCTGCATACATTGCAGATTTTTGTCTACAACTTACTTTAATTAAACCAGGAAAGGAGTGATGGGGAAGTAGCTAATGCATACTCCAAAATTTTCAGACTACCATTATATACCCATTTCCACAACCTTTCTGACCCAGGGATGGAACCTGCCTCTCTTGGATCTCCTGCACTGATAGGAGTGTTATTTACCACTAGCCCCACATGGGAAGCCCAGTCTGAGCTCTGCTGCTGTTGCTAAGTCACTTCAGTCGTGTCCAACTCTGTGCAGCCCCAGAGACGGCAGCCCACCAGGCTCCCTCATCCCTGGGATTCTCCAGGCAAGAACACTGGAGTGGGTTGCCATTTCCTTCTCCAATGCATCAAAGTGAAAAGGTCGCTCAGTCGTGTCTGACCCTCAGTGACCCCAGGGACTGCAGCCTTCCAGGCTCCTCCATCCATGGGATTTTCCAGGCAAGAGTACTGGAGTGGGGTGCCATTGCCTTCTCCAAGTCTGAGCTCTACCACTTTCTAAATAGGTGATGTTGAGCAAACTTTTTAACTCCTTTAATTCCTAGTTTTCTCAACTCTAATGCAGATATTATTATTACTATTATATTATTATTATTAACGCCTGCAATGCAGGAGACCCAGGTTCGATCCCTAGGTCAGGAAGATCCCGTGGAGAAGGAAATGGCAACCCACTCCAGTACTCTTGCCTGGAGAATCCCATGGATGGAGGAGCCTGGCGGGCTACAGTCCATGGGGTCGCAGATAGTCGGACATGACTGAGCGACTAGCACACACAATGCAAAGATAATAGTAGTGAGATAATAAGATTCTTATGGAGATGCGATTACTAAAGTACTGTGCTAAAGGGCTTTATAAAATCCTAATTTAATTAATGTGATATTACTTTCTACCATCATCATCATCATCAACTGAAACCTACTCCATGCAGAGCACAAAAAACAGAAAGTTTACAAAAGGAGATTTGGCTCATGCCATCAAAATATTTTCGAAATCAACTCAGCAGATTCTGGTAGCACAGTTATTAAAGTGGAACAAGATAGAGTAGACCGGAATGGCCAAAATATGCCACCAAACTCCATGAAGCATTTTATATATGTCAGAACCTGAAGAATTCAACTGTGAAGATGAAACAAGCTAGAAATTTTGTTTGTTTTAGAATATCGGACACAAGATTGAAAGCAGAAGTAATTTGAAATACATATACACAACAATGACTGGACAAATTCTTCAAAAAGTTATTTCTAAGTTGTTAACTATCTGTTAGAGATTACTAATTAATAAAGCACAGTTAACTGGGTCTTTGGGTTAGCAATAAGTTGTAAATATGTATGTAGTACTGAAAAACATCAAATATTTGGCATCTGATAATATAAAAATATGTTGATAATGCCACTTAAAAATAAATTTAAATATAAATATTCCTGATTTTGAAGTTGTTATAATGGTTTTGGCTAACCTTCAGTTTTGTTGTCCTGATCATTACGTAGAAATACCTAATGCAATTTTCGCTTTAGATCAGGAATGTTTATATCAAATACAGTTGTTCATTTCAGACAAGCACATTGAGGTTTTGACACAGGAGATGTATTTCTTCCATCACTGCATAAAGAACACAGAACACAAACAAAAATTAATGAAGCCATTGTAGCTGTCCAGGCAATTATTGCTGATCCAAAGACAAACCACAGGCTGGAAAACATTGGAAGATGAACATTTTAAGATTTGAGCTTTTGGTTTAACTAGTATAGTCAGAGCCTACACACAATTCTGGAATGTGTGAGGAAATAAAATGTTATTTTTACAGGAAATGAAACCCCATATTTGACCAAATACTTTGCCATTTGGGCTTTTTTCCCTCTAGGAAGTGTTAAGGAAAATGACAAGTTAAAAAAGAGAAGAAAAATACTGTGTATACAAAGATATTCACTTTAATATATCTAAAATAGCTAAAGTTGGGAGAAATGCAAAGCCCAACAGAGTGAAATAATTTAAGCTTGGTTCAGTTCAGTTCAGTCGCTCAGTCGTGTCCGACTCTTTGCGACCCCATGAATCGCAGCACACCAGGCCTCCCTGTCCATCACCAACTCCCGGAGTTCATTCAGACTCACGTTTCTTAGGACAGTCACAAATCACTGAACTTCCTGTACCCCAGTTCTGACCTCCATACAATGCCAACAATACAGAGAAAACTATCTACTCAGCTATCTAATGTTCCACTACATCTCATACCTAAAAGTCCTGAGTTCTTTTATATATTCAAATAATAATCTTCAGAACAATTCTTTGAGACAGGTACTATTTACCCCATTTTCACAAATGATGAATGAATTTAGGAAGACTTGGTGTGGTCATACATTGTAGTCAATGTCGTGCACCTGTTAAGTGACGAAGCTACAATTTCAGTCACATCTACAAAGCTCAAACCCTGCTCCTAGAACATTTCTAAACTAAATATTCTCCTCCTAAACATTCTTTTTTTCCTAACTTCCTTTTTCTTTTCCCTGAACCACCATGTTCAAATTCTTGGTGTCATTTCCTTCCCCTTCCAGAAAACTGAAATAACTCTTGTATCTTCCCGCCTACATCATTCTTCCACTTCAGCAATCCTTACTACCTCTCTGCTGGGAAACTGAAATTGTTCTGTTTGTCTTATTGGCCCCAGTCTCTGCATGTCTTCAGTTCATTCTAGAACTGTCTCATCTTCTTCCACCTGAACCCCTGCAGTGGCTTCGTTCCCTAAACCCTATCCTGTAAAGGATGAAGTGACTCTGTTGTCCGAACCCCTTTGTGCTGTGCTTAGTCATTCAGTCGTGTCCAACTCTTTGAGACCTCATGGACTATAGCCCACCAAGCTCCTCTGTCCATGGGGATTCTCCAGGCAAGAATACTGGAGTGGGTTGCCATGACCTCCTCCAGGGGATCGTCCCAACCCTAGGATCAAATCCAGGTCTCCCACATTGCAGGTAGATTCTTTACCAGCTGAGCTACCAGGGAAGCCCTGAACCCCTTTAGTCTGTCCTCGGTCAAAATGGCAAAAGTTATCACCTACTGCTTTCATTTATACATTCTAAATTTCAAGTAAACTTGAAAAGGCATTGTTTAATTTACATCCTGAGTCTTTCTTCTTGTGTGCTTTATTCTATTTTCTCATTCTGGAATTCTTCCTCATTTTACCCATTTTCTAATTTTCTCAGGTAAATGTTAATACCCTATAAAGAATTTCTTTAAAGATCAGCATCATTCTGTATAGGCATTTTTAAAACCCACATTAAATGCATACCTTCTCCATTTGCTTTAAAATGCTTTAAAAACATTTTAATGGTACATTATTCTCTAATGTATTCAGTTTGCTTCCTTTTTTAAAAAAGCCATTTTTACATTACAATAGTAATCCTTTTTTAAAGTACAAAATTTCTGATTATATCTTGCCTAGAATTTTCCTGAGAAGTTTTTTTAATAGAAGTATAGTTGATTTACAATATTTATTAGTTTGAAGTATACAGCATAGTGATTCAATTTTTTATAGATTATACTTCATTTATTTTATTTTTTTTTAATACTTAATGTTACTTTATTTTTTTTTTCAAATTTGCCCTTTGGAAGACTTTGTTTTTTGTTTTGTGTTTTTCTTTAATTTAATTTTATTTTTAAACTTTACAATATTGTATTAGTTTTGCCAAATATCAAAATGAATCCACCACAGGTATACTTCTGTTCCCCATCCTGAACCCTCCTCCCTCCTCCCTCCCCATACCCTCCCTCTGGGTCTTCCCAGTGCACCAGCCCCAAGCATCCAGTATCGTGCATCGAACCTGGACTGGCGACTCGTTTCATACATGATATTATACATGTTTCAATGCCATTCTCCCAAATCTTCCCACCCTCTCCCTCTCCCACAGAGTCCATAAGACTGATCTATACATCAGTGTCTCTTTTGCTGTCTCGTACACCGGGTTATTGTTACCATCTTTCTAAATTCCATATATATGTGTTAGTATACTGTATTGGTCTTTTTCTTTCTGGCTTACTTCACTCTGTATAATAGGCTCCAGTTTCATCCACCTCATTGGAACTGATTCAAATGTATTCTTTTTAATGGCTGAGTAATACTCCATTGTGTATATGTACCACTGCTTTCTTATCCATTCATCTGCTGATGGACATCTAGGTTGCTTCCATGTCCTGGCTGCGATGAACATTGGGGTACACGTGTCTCTTTCCCTTCTGGTTTCCTCAGTGTGTATGCCCAGCAGTGGGATTGCTGGATCATAAGGCAGTTCTATTTCCAGTTTTTTAAGGAATCTCCACACTGTTCTCCATTGTGGCTGTACTAGTTTGCATTCCCACCAACAGGGTAAGAGGGTTCCCTTTTCTCCACACCCTCTCCAGCATTTATCGCTTGTAGACTTTTGGATCGCAGCCATTCTGACTGGTGTGAAATGGTACCTCATAGTGGTTTTGATTTGCATTTCTCTGATAATGAGTGATGTTGAGCATCTTTTCATGTGTTTGTTAGCCATCTGTATGTCTTCTTTGGAGAAATGTCTATTTAGTTCTTTGGCCCATTTTTTGATTGGGTCATTTATTTTTCTGGAGTTGAGCTGTAGGAGTTGCTTGTATATTTTTGAGATTAGTTGTTTGTCAGTTGCTTCATTTGCTATTATTTTCTCCCATTCTGAAGACTGCCTTTTCACCTTGGTAATAGTTTCCTTTGTTGTGCAGAAGCTTTTAGGTTTAATTAGGTCCCATTTGTTTATTTTTGCTTTTATTTCCAATATTCTGGGAGGTGGGTCATAGAGGATCCTGCTGTGATGTATGTTGGAGAGTGTTTTGCCTATGTTCTCCTCTAGGAGTTTTATAGTTTCTGGTCTTACGTTGAGATCTTTAATCCATTTTGAGTTTATTTTTGTGTATGGTGTTAGAAAGTGTTCTAGTTTCATTCTTTTACAAGTGGTTGACCAGTTTTCCCAGCACCACTTGTTAAAGAGATTGTCTTTAATCCATTGTATATTCTTGCCTCCTTTGTCAAAGATAAGGTGTCCATATGTGCGTGGATTTATCTCTGGGCTTTCTATTTTGTTCCATTGATCAATATTTCTGTCTTTGTGCCAGTACCATACTGTCTTGATAACTGTGGCTTTGTATAGAGCCTGAAGTCAGGTAGGTTGATTCATATACTTCATTTAAAGTTATTACAAAATAATGGTTGTATTTCTCTGTGTTTTATAATGTATCCTGTTACTTATCTATCTTTAATTGTAGTATAATTGCTTTACAATGTTGTACTAGTTTCTGCTGTACAACACAGTAAATCCACTATGCTGCTGGACTGTGCTCAGTCATGTCCAGCTCTTTGCAATCCCATAGACAATGGCACCCCACTCCAGTACTCTTGCCTGGAGAATCCCATGGATGGAGGAGTCTGGTAGGCTGCGGTCCATGAGGTTGCTAAGAGTCAGACACGACTGAGCGACTTCACTTTCCCTTTTCACTTTCATGCATTGGAGAAGGAAACGGCAACCCACTCCAGTGTTCTTGCCTGGAGAATCCCAGGGACGGGGGAGCCTGGTGGGCTGCCGTCTATGGGGTCGCACAGAGTTGGACACGACTGAAGTGACTTAGCAGGACTGTAGCCCACCCGGCTCCTCTGTCAATGGAATTTTCCAGGCAAGGATACTGAAGTAGGTTGCCATTTCCTACTGCAGGGGATATCCCTGGCCCAGGGATTTAACTGGTATATCTTGTGTCTCCTGCGTTGGCAAGTGGATTTTTTACCACTGTACCACCTGAAGCCCAAATCAGATATATGTAGGCATATATCCTAGCCTTCTTGACCCTCTCTCTCAGTCCCTCATCCCACTCCCCTAGGTCATCACAGAGCACTGATCTGAGCTCGCTGTGATATACAGCAGGTTCCCACTACTATCTGCTTTACATGTGGTAGTGTATATATGTCAATGCTACTCTCTCAATTTGTCCCACTCTTCCCTTTCCTACCTGTGTCCATATGTTCATTCTCTACATCTGGGTCTCTATTCTTGCCCTGGAAATAGGTCCACCTTACCATTTTTCTAAAGTCCATGTATATGCATTAATCCCTGATAGCTCAGTTGGTAAAGAATCCACCTGCAGTGTAGGAGACCCCAGTTTGATTCCTGGGTTGGGAAGACCCACTGGACAAGGGATAGGCTACCCACTCCAGTATTCTTGGGCTTCCCTTGTGGCCCAGCTGGTAAAGAATCCACCTGAAATTCAGGAGACCTGGGTTCAATCCCTGGGTTGGGAAAATACCCTGGAGAAGGGAAAGGCTACCCACTCCAGTATTCTGGCCTAGAGAATTCCATGGACTGTATAGTCCATGAGGTCACAGAGAGTCGGACAAGACTGCAACTTTCACTTCATTATGCAATATTTATTTTTATGTTTTACTTCATTTTGTAAGAAAGACTCTAGGTATATCCACACAACTACAACAAATGGCTCAATTTTGCTCCTTTTTATGGCTGAGTAATAAAGATTTAAAGGAATTGCAATCAAACAGTCACAATGGGTGTCTCCAAATGGTAGGTGGGGTTATGTTTATTTTTAGTTTTCTTTTTTAACATTCTAGTTCGGTTCAGTTCAGTCGCCCAGTCGTATATGACTCTTTGCAACCATGGACTGCAGCATGCCAGTTGTCCATCATCAACTCCCAGAGCTTACTCAAACTCATGTCCATTGAGTCAGTGATGCCATCCAACCATCTCATCCTCTGTCGTCCCCTTCTCCTCCCACCTTCAATCTCTCCTAGCATCAGGGTCTTTTCCAATGAGTCAGTTCTTCGCATCAGGTGGCCAAAGTAATGGAGTTTCAGCTTCAGCATCAGTCCTTCCAATGAATATTCAGGACTGATTTCCTTTATAATGGACTGGTTGGATCTCCTTGCAGTCCAAGGGACTCTCAAGAGTCCTCTCCAACACCACAGTTCAAAAGCATCAATTCTTCAGCATTTAGTTTTCTTAATAGGTCCAGCTCTTACATCCATACATGACTACTGGAAAAACCATAACTTTGATGAGACGGACCTTTGTTGGCAAAAAAATATCTCTGCTTTTTAATACACTGTCTAGGTTGGTCTAACATTCTAAGTTGTATATAATGAGTATTGACTTTCATCATTTGAAAATAATGTTATTGATGACTTTCAATATACTGTGAGCTGAGCAGAAATTAAAGAGAAAGGTGTAGACATATTTGACTGAAGTCATATATGTTTTTTATTGAAGACCTCAATGAAATCTGAGGCACATTTAAAGGCATATATCAGATGCAGGAGATGTGGGTTGGGAAGATTCCCTGGAAGAGGAAATGGCAACCTGCTTCAGCATTCTTTCCTAGAAAATTCTGTGGAAGAGGAGCCTGGTGGGCTACAGTTCATGGGATTGCAAAAGTTGGACATGACTATATGACTGAGCACACATGCATGTCAGTCTAGAAAGATGTGTTCTAGACGCCAGAATAATATCATCCCTTTGAGAGTCTCTGGAATGTGAAAAAGAAAGAGAAACTGGCTTGCTTGCTTGTTGTTTGGAAGAATGCAGCTTGGGATCCCTATTGTGGCTAGAGGTCAGGTTTAAGAATATATTCTGGGCATAGTGAGTTCATACCTAGTCTTGAGAGCAATCCAAATGGAATAGGTTTGGTTGTTCAACTATGAGCACAGAGAATAATGTTGCAATTTGATTTGCACTAATACAGTCAATAGAATGGTATTAGATGACATCAGAAGAAATGGAAGTGATAATAAACTATGTAGTAGTACAAGGCTAGTCTTGCTGCTGTGCTGTCCTGAGCACAGACCAGGGAAATTTGCCTAATTATACTAGATTAAATTCATATATGCAAACGTGGAATGAGAAATACCATATGTGGCTATCAAAAACAAATATCAAAAATAAATAAATAAATACATATTAGCCAATAGATGTCATAAATGAGCTAGAGCAGTATATTCAAATGTAAGTTTTAAATGAACAATCAGAGGAAAGGTCACTTAAGCTCTAATAACAGCAGGAATAAGACTCCCACTTTCATCACATGATATGGAGAGGAGAAAATCATAGCTCTGAGAATAATAGTGCTTTCTAACTGGTTACTTAAGTTATTTGAAAGAAGTATAAGGAAAAGAGGCCTTTCTGCCTAGATATATATACAGTATCTCAGGGAAAAAATATATTGCAATGTGTTATACATTCATGAAGCTGTACCTGAAATTTTTCATTTTGTTGTGTCCACTGGTCATGGGCTCAGAAGAAAGTGGCAGTATCAAAGGCTATTCAGAAAGTGAGTCAAGAATTTAAAGTAAACACTGCAGATGGTGATTGCAGCCATGAAATTAAAAGACGCTTACTCCTTGGAAGGAAAGTTATGACCAACCTAGATAGCATATTCAAAAGCAGAGACATTACTTTGCCAACAAAGGTCTGTCTAGTCAAGGCTATGGTTTTTCCAGTGGTCATGTATGGATGTGAGAGTTGGACTGTGAAGAAGGCTGAGCGCCAAAGAATTGATGCTTTTGAACTGTGGTGTTGGAGAAGACTCTTGAGAGTCCCTTGGACTGCAAGGAGATCCAGCCAGTCCATTCTGAAGGAGATCAGCCCTGGGATTTCTTTGGAAGGAATGATGCTAAAGCTGAAACTCCAGTACTTTGGCCACCTCATGTGAAGAGTTGACTCACTGGAAAAGTCTCTGATGCTGGGAGGGATTGGGGGCAGGAGGAGAAGGGGACGACAGAGGATGAGATGTCTGGATGGCATCACTGACTCGATGGATGTGAGTCTGAGTGAACTCCGGGAGTTGGTGATGGACAGGGAGCCCTGGCGTGCTGCGATTCATGGGGTCACAAAGAGTCGGACACGACTGAGCGACTGAACTGAACTGAACTGAACTGAATATTGTAAAATTTATTTTTTAAAAATATAGGAGATAAAAATATAAAAATCTTAGAGAAAATACATTAGAACATAAGTATCACTGACCATGAAAGAAAAAGGATACATTTAATTTTATCAAAGCTTAAAACTATTCATCAAAAATTATCATAAATAAAATGAAATGACAAGTTAGACACTGATGAAAATAGTTATAATAGATATCTTTGTCAAAGAGCTCTTATAAATTCATAACAAAAAGACAAATGCAATTTTTAAAAATGGGCAAAATCTTAAGCAGATGTTCACAGAAAAACCTAAGTGAATGGCCAATCAGCATACAAAAAGATGTTCAACATCACTAGTCATGACAGCAATGAGAAATCAAAACCTCAATGAGACCTCACTACATACCAACCAGAAATGACCAAACTTCACACTAACAATATCAAATTGGGGCAAAATATGGAGCAATTGAAGTATTCATATATAGTTGGTGTGAGTGTAAAAGGCTACAATCCCTTTGGAAAACTGTGTGGCAGCGTCTAAGAAAGTTAATCATCACCTACTTTATGACTTAGCAGTTCCACTCCTAGATATATTCCCAAGATCAATAAATGTATATGTCAATAAAAAGTCCTACACAAAAATGTCCACAACAGCTTTATTCATAATAAGCCCAAACTGAAAACAGTACATTTATCAGCAGGAGAATGGATAAACAACTGGTGGTACCATTTACACAGAAGGATCTTATGGAGAAAATAAAAGGGAAAAACTACTAATATAACTGCAACTTGAAAAATCTCAAAATGTTTTGTTAAGCAGAAGTAGCCACAAAAGAGTACATATTGTATAATGTTATTTATGTGAATGCTGGAAACAAGCAAAAACCTAAGTGATTATGGAAATCGGAAAATGATTGTCTCTGGTGGGGATAAAAGATGCAGATTGACTGCAAAGAGGCACAAGGGAACGCTCTGTAGTGATGAATATGAGCCATATCTTCATTTGTCTGACAAATGCGTGAATACATATATTTATATAAATTTCAGATATATACCTAAGACCTGTGCATTTTGCTGTATTTACGCTGTTCCTCAGGAAAAAGCAAATCAGAAAAAAGTATTGAAGAGTAGACTTTAAGTAAACCAAGCCTTGTTAAAAATAAAATGCTAAAACAAACAAAAAAAGATTTTTAAATCCATGATCTAAGTGAGAATAATGAAAAGGTATACCTCACTACTTGGCCTGTTTCCACCTGCTCACCACTTTCACTTCCATCTATTTGGCAAAGTTGAGGGGCTTTTACACAGTGGTACAGACATTAATAAGAGGGAATTGAAGCCTAAGGGAACAGATTATTAAGTGCTGGCTTTTTCACTAACTTATTTTGTGATGTTGGGCAAGTCAGTTCTTCTGGACCTCTGCTTCCTCATCAGTAATATGAGGAGCAGACTAGATAATTTCTAAGGCTACTTCCAGCTCTTTCTGTATGTAATTACAAATGAGAGTTCTGCTTCTTAATACAAAGAAAAGCACCAGAGTTCTATAGTGACCTAATGAAACATTTGGCAGCATCAATAGACCTGGCAGATATTTCAAAATGTTGGGCTGCCAAGAAAAGCTTACCATGGTCATAAGCCTATTCCACAATGATATATTGGTCATGCTAGTGTTGACAGCATGTCATGTGATCCCCTCCCAAATTCTGGTAAAGTAAAGTAAGGCTATGAATGAGATCCAGGGATACCTAATTCTTTGTATGCAACCCTGTTAAGAGATTCAAGAAAAGACTTGGAAGCTGATATTAAGATCTGTTCCCAGTCCTTTGGAAAACCTTTTCAACTCATCTGACCAAGCACTCAAGAAGGAACAAACAACCAATGTTCTAAATAAAAGCATTCCTGTGGGCTTAAAAAAGTTATAGTACCATTAAATAAACCTTTTTTAGGTTAGCCATTTAATTTCCAATAATAATAATATATTTGAGTGTCCTGAATGACTATATAAATATGTTAATTGTTCATCTCATTTTCCAGATACTAATGTCTTCTGAAGATTAGAAAAGAGGTAGCTTGCCCACCTCCCAAAGCTATATAAAACCAATTCAAAAGTACAGTGAGTTCTGAAGATGAGACACAAATTTATTCATTCCTTAAGGGCATTATTCAGTACATTTCAAAAATTGACCGAGTCTGAGTAGTCCACGTAATTTATCACTCATCTCCCAGAACCCTTTAGTCCAAGGAATCCAAGGAATAACAGGACCTTTTCCTTCCTAAGGCATTCATGGTTCATGACTAAAGAATAAAGAACATTTGTAAGCAAATCCAACTGATTTCATTAAAGGCAAAGAACTGGATTTCATGTTTTCCTGCTAATCACATACACTCATCCTGGAGGCATCCTAAGTGCAATAAATAAATACATATATCATTTTCTGCAAAGGTTGTTTGTTCATTTGTTTTGTGGTGAAAATAGCTTTTATTTTCTGGAGTATACCCTAACTTCCCACTAATAAAAATGACTCCAAATGTATAAGAAAGAATGGGAGAATGGAAAAACTTAAGACAAACACTTGATCATATTTCCATCTTGTGGTGCAGAAATGATGGAGAGGCACAAAACTGAATCAAAATGTGCCAAGAAAATCTGTTGGTTCTTGAAGCAGGATGTCTTTCAAATTAATTTATACTCAAGTGCAGTCACTGAACAATAAAAAAATATTGTGAAAAAGATATTTGTGGATCTTCTCATAATTAACGTCAAAGAAGAATGAATTTTTACCAAATAAAATATTTCCATTTCATATATCATAATACGGAATTACAAGTGAGAATCACCTTAGGAAGACAAACTTTTTAAGTCCACCCTAGTTCTATTCACTTTGTGTTACATGGAACTTTTCTTGGATTACTAACTTCAGAGGCTTTTTCAAATATATGTTGCTTTACGCAAAAAACATGTCCAAAAGCTTTACTAAAGCAGGAACTCATTCAAAGCAAATTTCTTTAAGAAGTGTTTTGTTGTTCTTTTCCCCATCCTGAAGGCTGTGGGCAAAGGAAGAGAAATTTGTGTTGCTTCAGAATATAAGTGAGGTTCAAAAGCATTCTTTACACTATCTTTCAGTTGTATGCTTAGTGTAATTTCTCCGTTTCACTAACAAAGACTAGAATTTTTTTTCAGAAATTATACGATTCTCTAGAGAGCCACGATTACTAACAGGATTAGAGACAAAGAATCCTAGGAAAGTGACTGGGGCATTGGAAGGATACCAAAAACAAGATATCCCATTAGAATTCCTGGAACAAACAAGATGACAACTGTGCTGTCTGCTGACTGATGAAGTCCCCAGAAGAACCTGAATAACTGGATGTATCATGGAGTATTCATATTATAGTTTATCCTCATTATTGGTGAATTCCATATCTGCAAATTCACCTACTCACTAAAATGTGCTTATAAACCCCAACATCAATAATTGTCATGCTTTTGTAGTACTTTATGGACATATACGGAGTAGAGAAAAATTTAAGGCACCCTACCTGCACATGCTCAACTGAGGTCAACAAGACAATACTCTGTCTTCTTAATGTACTGAAGTGTGAAATCACTGTCGACAAGTATGAAATCGACAACCTGAAGCTAACATAGAGATGTAAGTCAATTGTCAGTTCAGTTCAGTCCTTCAGTTGTGTCCAATTCTGTGACCCCATGGACTGCACCACGGCAGGCTTCCCTGTTCATCACCAACTCCCGGGCTTACTCAAACTCACATTCACTTAGTCTGTGATTCCATCCAACCATCTCATCTTCTGTCCTCCCCTTCTCCTCCCACCTTTAACCTTTCCCAGCATCAGGGTCTTTTCAAATGAGTCAGTCCTTCGCATCAGGTGGCCAAATTATTGGAGCTCCAGCTTCAACATCAGTCCTTCCAATGAATATTCAGGACTGATTTCCTTTAGGATGGACTGGTTGGATCTCCTTGCAGTCCAAGGGACTCTCCAGTGTCTTCTCCAAACCACAGCTCAAAAGCATCAATTCTTCAGCACTCAACTTTCTTTATGTCCAACTCTCATATTCATACATGACTACTGGAAAACCATAGCTTTGACTAGACGGACCTTTGTTGGCAAAGTAATGTCTCTGCTTTTTAATATGCTGCCTAGGTTGGTCATAGCTTTTCTTCCAAGGAGCAAGCATCTTTTTAATTTCATGGCTGCAGACACCATCTGCAGTGATTTTGGAGCCCAAGAAAATAAACTCTGTCACTGTTTCCATTGTTTCCCCATCTATTTGCCATGAAGTGATGGGACCGGATACCATGATCTTAGTTTTCTGAATGTTGAGCTTTAAGCCAACTTTTTCACTCTCCTCTTTCACTTTCATCAAGAGGCTCTTTAGTTCTTCTTTGCCTTCTGCCATAAGGTTGGTGTCACCCTGCATAAAAGGGTGATGTCATCTTATAAGTTGAAGTCAATTATACTTCAACTTAAAAAATATAGGTAAAAAATATAGACGCTGGAAGAAAATGCATCAAAATGCTAATGATAATTACCTCTCAGGTGTGAAGATTATGGATGATTGCTTATTTTTACTTTATGCTTCTATGTCTATCTAGTTGCTTGCAATGAACATGCATCAGCTTGAAAAATTACAAGAAAACCAATGTAATTAAAAATGTTTAAATACATTTTCTAATGCTGGACCATTCTAAAATACCTGAAATAAAGCAGATAATTAACATATTTGTAAATTGAACTGCTAATATCTTCTTAGGATTTTTTCCATTGATATTCATAAATATGTGAGGCCTCTGGGGTCTATATTGACCATGTTTTTTCATTATCATTATGCTGTTTTTTTAAAATGAATTAGAAATTTTTCCATTTTTAAGTGCTAGAAAAATTTTTTATAGATGGTAACAACTATCTTTGAAGAACTGAAAGCATCCATTGTCAAACTACTTGCATCAGTACCTTTTAGAGAAACAATTTTTGACATTTTAAATTTCAATTGTTTATTGTCTTTAGATTTTTATTTCTTAATTTAATTTCATGTTAATATTTTCTTTAAAAAAATAATTTCAATTAAATTTTCCTACCATGATAATTATTTCAACCCTATCTATATTTATTTCTCCAATCTTATTCCCAGTATCATTTGTATTTCTGTCTTCTCTCATTTTTGTCTTACTATTTTTATGAAACAAATAATTTATTGAATTATTTTTCAATTTAGCTTTTCTGTAGATCAATTCTTTTATTTCTTCATATCATTTTCCACACGTTTAACATTTTCATTAGTTTTTCTTTCACTAACTTCTTTATTTAAAGCCTCCATGATGTGCAATCAAATCATTATGGCATATACCTTAAAATTATACAGGCTCTATCTCAATTCTATTTTAATGAAACTGGAAGAAAAAAAAAGAGGATAGAGAAAGGGAAACATATCAAAGCGGAGAGAGAGATAGGGATTTATGATAAAGAAAAGATGACCCGGGTCCTGGTTTAGGAATCAGAACAACTGGTTCAAAAACACAGAAACACTTCATATCTTTTCTTCTATGAACACTTTCAGAAAGCAAAGTCTAGAGTCACTATGGAGACAGAACTTGGGCTCTGCTTAATTCCCTCTGCAGGGTGCAGGCCTGGCACAGAGAAAATGTAAGCCTGGAGTATCTTGTGGTGCCAGAAAGAAAGGAAGAAAGGAAGTAATCAAAAATAAAAAATAATGAGAACATTTGAAAGAGCAAAGAGGCCAATAAAAAGAATCCCTAATGGCAATAGTTGGAAGAAGATGAGCATTCAAATAAACAATAGCACTGCATTATTCCCCCCACAGAAAAAATATACATGAGATCACACTGACATAAATAAGTGAAAAGCACAGCTATTCTTTTTTAAATAATTTTATTTATTTATTTTTGGTTGTGCTGAGTCTTCGTTGCTTCACATGGGCTTTTCTCTAGTTGTAGAGAGCAGGGGCTACTCCTCATTACAGTGCCCAGGCTTTTCATTACAGTGGCTTATCTCACTGCAGAGCAGAGGCTCTAGGGCACACAGCCTTCAGTAGTGGCAGCGCATGGGCTGTGGTTCCCAAGTTTCAGAGCACAGGCTTAGTAGTTGTGGCCCATGGGCCTAGTTGCTTCACAGCATGTGGGATCTTCCCAGACCAGGGATTGAAACTGTCTCCTTCATTGACAGGCAGATTCTTTACCACTGAGCCACCAGGAAGTTCACAACTAATTTTTTATAGAAGAATTTCAGTTAATAAATGCAGGAAGAATAAGGGAAATTGAAAATCAATAGAACACTGTAATAATCATTGCTGTAGGCAAGATCCTAATCAATACTTAATTTAATGAGCAGAACTTAAAGCAGAAAAGGGCACTTACAAAATCTCAAAGAATCTCCTCCAAAATATTTAATAATTACAAAGAAAAAAAAAAAAACAAGAGTAGACTTTACAGTGCAAAATCCTGGCCAAGTAGTAAATGGTAATATTACTAGCAGTGTATACTGACACTGTGTGCCCCCTGATATGATACATTAATGAGGACACATTCCCCCTGCAGTATTCTTTCTAGTAATGAATAACCCTAAATTAACCTTACAAAACATCAAACAAACATAAATTAAGGAATGTTCTAATATAGTGACCAATTCTCTTCATAAGGGTCAAACAGTAAGATACAAAGAAAGACTGAGCAACTCATCAATGACGGAAACTGGGGAAACCTGGGAACTAAATGCAATATGAGATGCTGGGTTGAATCCTGGGCCAGAAGAACAGAAATAAACAAAACACCTGGTGAAATCTGAATAAGTTTTGTAGTTTATCTAATAGTATTGTACATGATTAATTTGTTAGCTTTGCCAAGAGTCTTATGATTAAATCAGATGTTAACATAAGGGAAAGTGGGTGAAAAGTTTCAGAAATTCTATTATGTTTGTAATTCTGTTAATCTAAAATTATCTCAAAATAAGAAAATTTAAAATCACCTTAATTTGATAAAATATACACAAAAATTTCACATACATATTCCTGATATATGTCTAATAAAATACTAATTAAATAACAAGTCTATATTCATCTAGCCTTCAACATTCTAACCACTCAAAATTCTAAAATTTCTTTCATCCATAAAAACTTGTTACTGATCTGGAATGCATGGAAATAGAATCTGTACATAGGTCAGATTTCCATCAATGTCATACACAAAGCACCCTGTAGGAATTTGGGTTCATAGAATCAGTAAAACAAAATGCCGATACTCAGGCTACTGCTTTAATAAAGTCCTTTGTCTTTGACCTGAGTCTCATGTCTTCTGCCAGAATTCATAAACTGAAGCAAGTCTAACTTGCTACCTTGCAAGTAAAAATATAACCCTCTGAAGAGTTCTTAACATGTTCAATTCTACTTTCTTACACACAAAGAACAGTAATGCACGTGCTGAAAAAACAATCAAATGCCTAAGGGTGTTTAGCAAGTTATGTAAATAAATGAAAAAGGCCAGATGGATATGGTGGCAAACTATAGTTCACAGCTTTTTTAAAAGGCACAATTGCCATTCTGATGAATTATTGTTGACCCAGTACTACCAGATTGTTTGATGTTTTTAAGAGAAGCTACACCTCCACTCTTGTATAAGTAACACTTAAGTTTCAAATGTTGATAGACTAATTTTAAAAATTCTAAAGCATGTTTGTGAATTCAATAGAATTGATCTATAGATCAGTGCTGTCACCGATATTTCTACCTTAGTCTACATGTTAGATGTCAAAAGACACAGGCCTAGTTTCTTCTGCTTATTACTGTATAAAATAATCCATTTACAAACTTTCTATATTTTCTCTTACTTCACATCAGTTCCATATTGGTAGGATTCACAGAGGAAGTTTGTTCCTTAGACTCATCCAGACATTTTAAGCAACCTGTGGAAGACAACATGACCAGAACATATAGGACAAGAGAGAAATTCAGGACAAAGAAATTAAACAATCAAATTCTCGGATCAGATCTGTGTTTTGCCTTCATGATCTGTCTTTGCAAAAATAAGCCCTGCAGTTTCAGGGAAAATGAAACACTGTATTTTGTTTATTGGTTATTCAATCAGATATGCACCACTGAGTCTTTAATGTTGTACTTTAGCTGTTCTACATTTGCTGGCTAAAGATAAAGAAAAAGTATATTAAAATAAGATGCTGGTAAGAACATCAAAGATTGAATGAAAATTTGGGCTTCTCCATTTTGCAGTATAAAAATGCTTAACTCTAGAACTTTCTCACAATTTGGATATATGATTTTGCATTGATGCTTTTTATATAATATGGTAATCTCCCATAACCAAAAGGAAAAATTAAGATGATCATAAAACTACTCCATACTCAATCTGTTGGACTTGAAGATATGGTATCATTCAAGTATTACTTATTTCAAAAGCTTTAAAACCAAAAGCAATGTTTACAAAGAAATGACAAGTCTGTGGAAAGACATGGGACATATAGAATTTAAAATAAATTCTATCTTACAGAGATAATTCCTCCCCAAGGAAACTTTTTAAAAAGAATCCTACAATGTCAGTTACTGGGTAATTCAGTGGGCCAAACGAATGCTACTCCCTCTAACCACAGATCCACTATGATAGTCCAAGAAATACTCTCTCCACCTCTTCCTGCCTGTGCCTTGTCTTCCATCAGAAGTCAACTCACTTGTCATTGTCACAAGAGAGGCTTGTATGAGTTCCTTCCACTGCCAAATTACTTTTCCTCTATCATACTTTTTATAACTCTCACCACAGTTGTGGTTATTAGAATACTGCCCTTATTCAAAGGAAATGAAATACCTAAGAAGAAAGGATCCATTTCTGTCTTAATTTTCCACTGGATCCTCAATTTCAAGTAGACTTTTTTACATATGGCGGACAGTCAAGTTAAATATATGAATAAAACAAGTCCAAATTCTAAGATGCTAGTCCTAAGTCTCTCACTGTCAACTGATCTCAGGCAATTACTTTAGTTTCTTCACCTGAAAAAATAAGAGTAAGAAAATAGGGTTGTTTGACAAATATAAAAATTTTAAACTGAAGAGGACAATTCCTATCTTTTTAACCTTTAGGATTACATTTAAATTATTTTGCTTTAGATGAATATTTTAAAATAAGCCTAATGCATTTAGTTCTGAATAACTATGGATGGAGGTTCATGACATTGTACAGGAGACAGGGATCAAAACCATCCCCCAAAAAACAAATGCAAAAAGGCAAAATGGTTATCTAAGGAGGCCTTACAAATAGCTGAGAAAAAAAGAGAAGCTAAAGGCAAAGGAAAAGGAAATATACATCCAAGTGAATGCAGAGTTCCAAAGAATAAGAAGAAGAAATAAGAAAGCCTTCCTCAGTGATCAATGCAAAGAAATAGAAGAAAACAATAGAATAGGAAAGATAAGAGATCTCTTCAAGAAGATTAGAGATACCAAGGGAATATTTCATGTAAAGATGGCCAGAGTAAAGGACAGAAATGGTATGGACATAACAGAAGCAGAAGATATTAAGAAGAAGTGGCGAGAATACACAGAAGTACTATACAAAAAAGATCCTAATGACCTAGACAACCACTATGGTGTGATCACTCATCTAGAGCCAGACATCCTGGAGTATGAAATCAAGTGGGCCTTAGGAAGCATCACTATGAACAAAGCTAGTGGAGGTGATGGAATTCTAGCTGAGCTATTTCAAATCCTAAAAGATAATGCTGTTAAAGTGCCGCACTCAATATGCCAGCAAATTTGGAAAACTCAGCAGTGGCCACAGGACTGGAAAAGGTCAGTTTTCATTCTAATCCCAAACAAAGGCAATGCCAAAGAATGTTCAAACTACCACACAGTTGCACTTATCTCACACACTAGCAAAGTCATGATCAAATTTCTCCAAGCGAGGCTTCAACAGTACGTGACCTGAGAATTTCCAGATGTTCAAGCTGGATTTAGAAAAGACAGAGGATCCAGTGATCAAATTGCAAACATACACTGGATCATTGAAAAAGCAAGAGAGTTCCAGAAAAACATCTACTTCTGCTTTATTGACTAAGCCAAAGCCTTTGATGTGTGGATCACAATAAACTGTAGGAAATTCCTAAGGAAGTGGGAACACCAGACCACCTTACCAGCCTCCTGAGAAACCTCTATGCAGCTCAAGAAGCAACAGTTAGAACTTGACATGGAACAACAGACTGGCTCCAAATTGGGAAAGCGTAGCTCAAGGCTGTGTATTGTCACCCTGCTTATTTAACTAATTTGCAGAGTACATAATGTGAAATGTCAGGCTGGATGAAGCACAAGCTGGAATCAAGATTGCCAGGAGAAAGATCAATAACCTCAGATATGCAGATGACACCACCTTTATGGCAGAAAGCAAAGAGGAACTGAAGAGCCTCTTGATGAAAGTGAAAAGAGAAGAGTGAAAAAGCTGGCATAAAAGTCAACATTCAGAAAACTAAGATCATGGCATCTGGTCCCATCACTTCATGGCAAATAGATGGAGAAACAATGGAAACAGTGACAGACTTTATTTTCTTGGACTCCAAAATCACTGCAGATGGTTTCTGCAGCCATGAAATTAAATAATGCTTGCTCCTTGGAAGAATAGCTATGACCAATCTAGATAACATATTAAAAAGGAGAGATATTTCTTTGCCAACAAAGATTAATCTAGTCAAAGCTATGGGTTTGCCAGTAGTCATGAATGGATATGAGAGTTGGACCATAAAGAAAGCTGAGTGCTGAAGAAGTGATGCCTTTGAGCTGTGGTGTTGGAGAAGACCCTTGAGAGATCCTTGAAGTCCGTGGACTTCAAGGAGATCCAACCAGCCAATCCTAGAGGAAATCAGTCCTGAATATTCATTGGAAAGACTGATGCTAAAGCTGAAGCTCCAATACTTTGGCCACCTGATGAGAAGAGCTGACTCATTTGAAAAGACCCTGATGCTTGGAAAGATTGAAGGCAGGAGAAGGGGATGACAGAGGATGAGATGGCTGGATGGCATCACCGACTTGATGAACATGAGCTTGAGCAAGCTCTGGGAGTTGGTGATGGACAGGAAACCCTGGAGTGCTGCAATCCATGGGGTAACAAAGACTCAGAATGACTGTGTGACTGAACTGAAGTGAATGCATTTAGAGGGATTATATGCAACTAGTGAAAATACAATCCCATACATTTATAAACTGTACAATTCAACAGATTTTAGTATATTCAAGATTTGTGAACTGTCACATTTTTCAAATATCTTTATCACTGAATTCCATTTTGTCTGATATTAATATAACCACCACACTTTTCTCATGGTTTTAGTTTGCATGATAAATCTTTTTTCCTTCCTTTTACTTCAATCTATTTATATCTTTGAATGTAAAGTGTTTCTCCTATGGATAGAATATAATTGGATATCAATCAAATAAAATTGTTCTTTTTTTTTTAAACTTTACATAATTGTATTAGTTTTGCCAAATATCAAAATGAATCTGCCACAGGTATACATGTGTTCCTTCTTATTTATACGAATGTTTTTTATTTTAATGTTTGAGATCAATTCTAATCCAAAGTGAGTTCTTCTTTTAGAGATATCTGGAATAATAACATTAAGTGTATCAACATTTACATTATAGGGGTACCAGAAAGAGAAGAGAGAGAAGAGGATCAAAAATATACTTCATGAAATGGTGGCTGAAAACTCTCTCAATCTGAAAAAGGAAATAGACATCCAAGTTCAGGAAGCACTGCTGCTGCTGCTGCTAAGTTGCTTCAATCGTGTCCGACTCTGTGCGACCCCATGGACTGCAGCCTACGAGGCTCCTCCATCCATGGGATTTTCCAGGGAACAGTACTGGAGTGGGTTGCCATTGCCTTCTCCGTCAGGAAGCACAGATGGCCCTAAACAAGATGAACCCAAGGCATTTAGTTAAAATGGTAAACATTAAAACTACATGAATTCTATAGGCTGCAAGAGAAAAAGTCATATTAAAGGGAAATTCCATAAGGCTATCTTTTCTGCATCACCTTTGTAGGTCAGAATTGAGTCTATGATACATGCAAAGCCGTGAAAGGGGAAAAACATGCATCTAGGATGCTCTACCCAGAAAGATCATCACTTAGAACAGAAGGAGAGGTAAAGGATTTCTCCGTTCAGTTCAGTTCAGTCGCTCAGTCGTGTCTGACTCTTTGCAACCCCATGAATCACAGCATGCCAGGCCTCCCTGTCCATCACCAATTCCCAGAGTTCATTCAGACTCACGTCCATCGAGTCGGTGATGCCATCCAGCCATCTCATCCTCTGTCGTCCCCTTCTCCTCCTGCCCCCAATCCCTCCCAGCATCAGAGACTTTTCCAATAAGTCAACTCTTTGCATGAGGTGGCCAAAGTATTGGAGTTTCAGCTTCAGCATCAGTCTTTCCAATGAACACCCAGGACTGATCTCCTTTAGGATGGACTGGTTGGATCTCCTTGCAGTCCAAGGGACTCTCAAGAGTCTTCTCCAACACCACAGTTCAAAAGCATCAATTCTTTGGCGCTCAGCTTTCTTCACAGTCCAACTCTCACATCCATACATGACCACTGGAAAAACCATAGCCTTGACTAGACGGACCTTTGTTGGCAAAGTAATGTCTCTGCTTTTCAATGTGCTATCTAGGTTGGTCATAACTTTCCTTCCAAGGAGTAAGCATCTTTAAATTTCATGGCTGCAATCACCATCTGTGGTGATTTTGGAGCCCCCCAAAAAATAAAGTCTGACACTGCTTCCACTGTTTCCCCATCTATTTCCCATGAAGTGATGGGACCAGATGCCATGATCTTCATTTTCTGAACGTTGAGCTTCAAGCCAACTTTTTCACTCTCCTCTTCCACTTTCATCAAGAGGCTCTTCAGTTCTTCACTTTCTGCCATATTATCTGTGCTTCTCCTTGTCACTGCCTTTATACCAACAGTACATAATGTTTATAGCTTAAATACTGAGAATTTTATTCTCTTCACATTGGTTTCTGTGAAAATTTCATGCCATGCAAATTTGAAAGACAGTAGCCAGACATTAATATTTCAGATAATTGGTATTGATTACACTTTTGTGGAAATTTGGCAACCCACTCTAGTTTTCCTGCCTGGAGAATCCCATGGACAGAGGAGCCTGGCAGGCTACAGTCCCTTGGGTTGCAAAGAATCGGACAAAATGGAAATAACTGAGCATGTACGCAAACATTTAAACTGTAGTAAAATCAGTTTTAGGTTTAACGGGTTTCTCTCACCTCGTAGCCTGTGCTTGTTATACATATGACTTATTTTTAGTTATTTTTTAAAATTCTGTATTTTCTTTACATATTTAAATATTTTACAGAGATTACTGATAATAGTAAGCTCTTCCATTTATTAAGAAAGTAAGAAATCTATTTTTGTATTTGTTTTGTTTCCAATTAAAATTGTAGTTTTAGAGTGAGTGACCTCAGAATTACTTTGCAAAATTTTGCTGTATAAAATACAATGAGGAATTTTTTTAATCAACAAAATGGACCCCACACAAGTGAAAGTCACCTACCAATGTAATTTTTTACCTTTGACATTTGCATAGTACTTTTTTTTTTAATGGAAGTTTCCTTCAGCCACTATTCAGTGGCTTGGTTAGCTTGGGGTTGTTTGTTATGTATTGTTTTTGTCTTGCCTTGGCATAGTGATTTCATTCCTTCCATTGCTGTCAGTCTGGTCAACACTAACTGAACAATCAATTTACCTTGATTGAGCTCCTTAACCTCAATTTTAAATTGCAATTAGCCACATTCAATTTAAAATTTTCAATATTCCTGTTTTTTAACTAGTTGTCTATAAATTTTAGGGTATTTTATCTCACTTAAATAAAAAATAACATGCATACACACAAAAAAACTTAAAAGTCAAAGAATGAGCAAAAGACTTAAATAGGAATGTCACAAGGGAAAAATACACAATTGAAAATATGGTCATATGAGAAAGCTCAACATCATTAGTCAGAAAGATATGAAGTTAAAACCATAATGAAATATCACTATACACCATCAGAAATGAAGTGAAGTGAAAGTCACTCAGTCTTGTCTGACTCTTTGTGACCCCATGGACTATACAGTCCATGGAATTCTCCAGGCCAGAATACTGAAGTGGGTAGCCTTTTCCTTCTCCAGGGGATCTTCCCAACTCAGGGATCAAACCCGTGTCTCCCACATTGCAGGTGGATTCTTTACCAGCTGAGCCTCAAGGGAAGCCCAAGAATACTGAAGTGGGTAACCTATCCCTTCTCCAGCAGATCTTCCCAACCCAGGAATTGAATCACCCTCAGAAATGGCTAAAATCAAAATGACTGACACCATAAAATGCTGATTAGAATGTGAAATCATCAAAATTTTTGTCTATTGTTGGTGGGAGTATAAAGTTAATTTTGACACATTTACTTAAAGAATATCAACATACGCTATTTTACACAAATTCTATACCAAATATCATCCTGCTGCTACTGCTGCTAAGTCACTTCAGTCATGTCTGACTCTGTGCAACCCGATAGACGGCAGCCCACCAGGCTCCCCCGTCTCTGGGATTCTCCAAGCAATAACACTGGAGTGGGTTGCCATTTCCTTCTCCAATGCATGAAAGTGAAAAGTGAAAGTGAAGTCGCTCAGTTGTGTCTGACCCTCAGTGACCACATGGACTGCAGCCTTCCAGGCTCCTCCATCCATGGGATTTTCCAGGCAAGAGTACTGGAGTGGGGTGCCATTGCCTTCTCCGAAATATCATCCTAGTCATTGATAATACACAGTTGAAAAGTTGGCTTCGGTGTAGTACAGGAGAAACTTGAATATACAACAACTTAGAGTAATAAATTCTGTGATGTACTAAGTGTAGGATATTGTATAAGCTATTCTGGGGGAAAAATGTTTAAAAATTGGTTCTAACTATCCCTTAAATTTTTGATAGAATTAATAAGTGAAGCTATTTTAGGTTTGGAGTTTTCTTTCTGTGGGAAGATTTTTAATTTTAAGGTTAATGTCTTTTAAAATATAGGGCTACTCAGATGTTTCTATATATTGCTATGTCAGCTCTGGTTATTGTGTCTTTTAAGGAATTTATGCATTTATCTAAATTAGTAAATATATTGATATAAAAGTATTCATAATGTTTCTTATTAACCTCCTATTTTAGTAGACTGTACAACAATGTCTCCTGTTTCTGATATAGTAATTTCAGTTTCCTTTCTTTTTATCTAGATCAGTCTAGTTAGGAGTTTTCTAAAGATTTATTCTTTGATAAAGTATGCTGCTTAATTTCCAAATATTTCCTAATTCTTCATGTCTTTTGCTATTAATTTTCAACAATATAATTGCTGTCAGAGGACATACTCTATATGATTTTCAATTCTTAAAATCTGGACACATTGATAATGTTTCATATACATGAAAAATATATATTCTGTAGTTGTGAAGCCATAGTGTACCATGGTGATTGGTTTGAGTATATTAATGGTGCTATTCAAGTCTTTTTATAATTCTGTCTACTTCTCCATCAATTACTTAAAGAAGAAGGTGAAAATATCCAATTGTAACTTTTCTATTTATTCCTTCAGTTTTGTCTTCCTGTTCTGTATTTTGAAGCCCTCTTATTAAGTAAATATATATTTAGGGTTGTTATATCTTTTGGATGAATTAATATAGTCAGTTCCACTTTTTTATGATTAGTGCTTTCATGAAAGTGAAAGTGCTCAATTGTGTGCAACTCTTTGGGACCCCATGGATTATACAGTCCATGGACTTCTCCAGGACAGAATACTGGAGTAGGTAGCCGTTCCCTTCTCCAAGGGACCTTCCCAACCCAGGGACTGAACCCAGGTCTCCCACAGTGCAGGCAGATTCTTTATCAGCTGAGCCACCAGGGAAGCCCAAGAATGATGGAGCGGGTAGTCTATCCCTTCTCCAGCGGATCTTCCTGACCCAGGAATCAAACAGGGGTCCCTGCATTACAGGTGGATTCTTTACCAGCTGAGCTACAAGGGAAGCCTGAGTGTTTTCATGTATATGTTTCTCTATCCTTCACTTTTAACCCAGGTTTTATGTGTAATATGTTTCTCTTATGAACAGCAAATGATTAGGCTTCATTTTTTACCTAAATCAAAAATCTTTTAGTAATGACTAGATTATTAACATTTAATGTAGTAATCTATATTAATACCATCCTGCAGTTTGATTTTCATTGTTCCATCTGTTCTTTCTTTCCTGCCTTTAAATTATTTGAATAATTTTTACAGTCCATTTAATGTTCCCTATTGGCTTTACCCTATCCTGTTTTTCCCTTTCAGTGGTTGTGTTGAAATGCATAATATGCATCTTAAATTTCCATAATTCTATCATTCTATATACAAATTTTATATTTCAGTTTATCCCTCTAATGCTTTGTGGTAATATTTTTTATAATTTTTCTCCTACATATGGTAAGTCCTATAATACATTATTATTATTTTGCATTAAAGTCAATTATCTTTTAAAGAAATTGTTATTTAGTTGCTAAGTTGTGCCCAACTCTTCTGCAACTCCATGGACTATAGCCTGCCTGGCTCTTCTCTCCATGGGATTTTCCAGGCAAGAATACTGGAGTGGGTTGCCATTTTCTTCTCCAGGGGATCTTGCTGACCCAGGGATTGAACCTGTGTCTCTATCATTTCCTGCATTGGCAGGTGGATTCTTTATCACTGAGCCATCAGGGAAGCCTTTTAAAGAAATTAGTAACTAGAAAGAAAAATTGCAGAGCTTCCTTTAACATTTCTTTCAGCGCAGGCCTACAAGAAACAAATCCTTGGAGGTTTTGCATGTGTGACTATATTCTTATTTCACTCTAGTGTTCAAAAAAATATTTTTACAGAATATAGAATTCTAGGCTGACTTTTTTTTGTTGGGACTTTGAAAAGCCACTGTTGTCTTCTGTCTTGCATATTTCCTGATGAGATGTCAGTGGTTGCCTTTAATGTCTTCTATGTGCAGTGCATCTTATTTCTCTGCTTTAAAGATTTTGCCACTGATTCCTAGCAACTTTATTATGATGTTTCTTATATTTTGCTTTGTGTAAATGCTGCTTAGGGTTTTCTGAGCTTCTTGGATCAATGAGTTTATAGCTTTCACCAAATATGTAAATCATTTAACTATTATTTCTTGAAAAATTATCAGTGTATCTCATTTTCTGTTGCTGCAATTATACATATAATAGATACATCGACATTGTCCATGAGTCACTGAGGCTTTAAAATTTTTTCAGACTTTTCCTGTCATTCAATTTGAATAGTTTCTATGCCCATCTGCATGTTAAATATTTTATTCTGCAGTGTTTAATCAAGTGAAAATTTTCAATTCAGATATTTTATTTTAAGTTCTAGAATTACCAGCTGGTGCATTGTATACACATATATATGTTTGTGTATACACACACACATTCCAATTCTCTATTGAGATTTCCTATTTGTTTTCTCATTTTCTTATTTTTCCTAGAAGACTTGAAGAATTTTATAACTTTTCTAAAGCCTTATCTTTTCTTCTTATTCTATCATCTCTCATTATATCTGAATCTATCTTTATTGAATGGTTTTAATCCTGATCAGAAGTCATAATTATTTTTGCATATGTTTAATTAATTTTAATTAGTCTATTTGATATCATGGATTATACATTATTGAGTGTCTGGACATTTTGTATTCCTTAATAAAGTATTGAATTTTGTTGAAATGTTGCAGAAACCATTACTTGAGAAACCAAGCACCACACTTGGAGAGGGAGAACTCAGCTTTATTATGCCAGCAGGCCCAGAGGAGTTAACAGTCCAAGCTCTGAGCCTCAAACAAAGGGATTACAGAGTTTTTATAGACAGACTGTAGTGGGCAACACTAGCTGTTAACAGGCTGGTTTAAACTAAGGGATTTCATGAGTGCAGGAACAGCAGTCAAGATGGGGAGAGGGGTTGCCTGATCTTTACACAGACAGGCATAATTAAGCAAGTTTGCAGGGGCCAGGAGATTGCGAAGAGCAGGACAAGGGTAAGTGAGATAAACTCCAGTTCCTAGTATTGCAAGTCCCCAGTTTCTGAGACTACATGACCTACGTGATCTAGACTTTGCAAGGGGCAAGCTGAGTTACAGAGGCAGAAGGAGAAGGAGGTTATGTAAAATTTTAACTTTTCCTCTTCACCAAGAGGCTGTTAATTTACTTGCACATCAGTCTGATACTTTCAAGGTTGCACTTGAACTTTCTTAGTGAAGTCAAGTATAGATTTTACTTTAGAGCTATGTTAGCTTTACTCTTTATGTATGGTGTTTTGGCAGATGCTACTAAATGCTGAGACTTTTTAATGATGACTTTTTGGTCAGAATAAGGTCTAGTCTGAACTTGATCATCCAGCCTTGTGTGAGCTCCATAAATTGTTTTTCTTTTTTTTACTATTCCCTCATGGTTCTTTCCTCCACATAGTTGGTTTTGCCTGGCTTTGTGGGGTCTCACTCTGTACACTCACAGCTAGGTACTCAGCCAAAGACTCAATAGATTGCCTGACATAATTCTGGAGCTTCCTCTTAGCAAGCTTTTTTATTCCCAGTACACTACTCTGCAAGTTCTGAATGCCTTCATGACCTGGCATTCTGATCTCTCTCAGTGAGAGTACTAGGCTCTGTTTGAGACTCATTCCCAGGAAGACCCTCCAGACAAAAAATCCAATGATCATAGTGCTCAGCCCCTTTGTTTCCATTCTCAGAGATTTCAGTCCCTCACTGCATATTGCCCAATATCTTAAAAATAGTTAAAGATTCTGTCTCATTTTCTAGTCATAGATAAAAAGGTATTGTCAAAGCAGAAGTCCCTTAAATTGTGTTTTCCCTTAAATTGTGTTTTTAAAGGAATACAGGACATAGACCATCCATGCAGGGCCTGGAGAACCAGATCAGAAGTCTAGATTTCATTATGAGCCACAGAAGATTTTCAGGTAGAGAAGAAACATGAAATGACCTACATGTTCTAAATATAACCGTAAGTAAAGAATGGATTGTAGATAAGAATAGGAGCAAGTAGATCATTTAGAAGGCTATTTCAATATTCCATATAATATATTATAGTGGCTTAGATTTCCTAACAGTAGTAGTAATGAAGAGAAGTAATGGTAGACAAGAAATATTTGGTGGTAGTTGGTAATAGTTTGAATAGGAAGTTAAAAAGAAACAAAAACCAAGAATGGCTCCCAGGTTTTTCTTGACCAACTAAATGAAAAGTGGTATCATGGACTGCAATATTTTATGTATGTTTCTTTATAAAATAAAAACTTTTGTGAACATTCATATTACTTTGCCAGGGCTTCAGTAACAAAGTACCAGACTCAGTGACTTAAACACCGGAAATGTATTCTCTCACAGTTCTGGAGGCAAGAAGTATAAAATCAAGGTGTCACAAGGTTAGTTCTTTCTAAGAGCTATGAGAAAAGGTAACATTCCAGGCCTTTCTCCTTGACCTATAGATGGTCAACTTCTTGCGCTGTGCTTAGTCACTCACTCATGTCCAACTCTTTGTCACCTCAGGAATGTAACCCGCCAGCTCCTCTGTTTATGAGGATTCTCCAGGCAAGAATCCTGGAGTGAGTAGCCATTCCCTCCTCCAGGGGATCTTCCCAACCCAGAGATTGAACCCAGGTCTCCAGCATTGCAGGTGGATTCTTTACCATCTGAGCCACTAGGGAAGCCCAAGAATACTGGAGTGGGTAGCCTTATCCATTCTCCAAGTAATCTTCCTGACCCAGGAATTGAACCAGGATCTCCTGCGTTAGGTGGATTCTTAACCAACTGAGCTACCAGGGAAGCCCCATTTCCTCCTTATGTCTCTTCAATTATCTTTCTGAATGTCTGTGTCCAAACTTCACCTGTCTCTAAGAATGCCAGTCGTATTGGATTAGGGCCAACTCTCATGACCTCATTTAAACTGGAATTACCACTCTAAAGATCCTATCTCCAAATAAAGTCACTGTCTGAGGTACTGGAGGTTAGGACTTCAAATATGAATTTAAGGAGACACAATTGCAACCCCGTGGACTGACTGTGACCCAGCAAATCTCCTCTGTCCATGGAATTCTCCAGGCAAGAATACTGAAGTGGGTTGCCATTTCCTTCACCAGGGGATTTTCCCAACCCAGGGATTGAACCCAGGTCTCCAGCATTGCAGGGGATTCTTTACCATCTGAGCCACCAGGGAAGCCCAATTTAACCCATAATGATAGAAAAGTCTGAAAGAAAAGTAAAGAACCAAGGTTAAAATTTCTCTAGTAAATCGCACATTTATAAAATTTTCAAACATATGCACAGAGATGGCAATACAAAGTTTATTCCATTCTTCAGTAGACACAGTGTAATATATGCATTATTATTCACCAAAATGTTAAAAAATTTTATAGATGATTTGGTATATGATTATGTGATGTTTCTAGTGTTCTGTATATGTGTGTGTATTAATTGACTCAAATATTCTCTCTTGATAACAGTTGGTACCTCTTGGTAACACCACAGTTCCAAAAAAACACACTTTAAAAATCATTTTAGAAGTTTGTACTTCTAAATATAGAAATTAGAAATATAGAAAACTAAGATTGCATAACTGAGGTAGAGACAGGGGGAAAGGTTTTGAATATAAAAGAGAAATAATTTCATGTGGTTAAACAAATTCCTTGTTTTCTGTTTCATGAACAATGTCTTTGCATAATGAAAATGATCATACAAACCCAAGCAGGAAAAAAATATATTTCATAATTGGTAGTGTTAATAAGCTATTCAGGAAAGCCACGTAGCTCAGTGGGTAAAAAATCCGCCTGCAATGCAGGAATCTGCTTGTGATGCACGAGACCCAGGTTTGATTCCTGGATCCAGAAGATCCCCTGTAGAAGGAAATGGCAACCCACTCCAGTATTATTTCGTGGAAAATCCCATGGACAGAGGAGCCTGGTGGGCTACAGTCCATGGGGTTGCAAGAGTCCGACAGGACTTAGCGACTAAACCACCATTGTCACAGTGTTAATAAAATCACTGGGAATGAAGAAAATTGAGTAAAAGAGATCACACAAGTAAAAATACCACTAAATGAAAAACTGTCTTCCAATATACAAGGAGATGGTGGTGGGTCTTTGAACTAAAAAAAAAATTCTTTTTAACATATAAGATGATTTACCCCTATAAGTTTCCCTTAAACAATGAGGCTGTTTATAACCTGACTATCTTGAGAACAGAAAATATCTTTAGATATTTTACATATGTTCTAATTTTTGAAATGTAGATAATAACTTTGTATAGTTACAGCCCCTCATAATTATCAGCTTGCTATTCATTGAGCTACAAATATTATGAGATCTACTTTAAAGAGAGAATCATGACAATAAAAGATAAATTCATCCCTGAATCAAACACAAAAATCAAGTCTCTAAACTGCCAAGATGCAGCCTTATGTCTAAGAGTCTCATTTTGAAATTTAGACGACCCAGACATTTTTTTCTGATGTTTTCAAACAACTTATATTAATCATCGGAGAAGGCAGTGGCACCCCACTCCAGTACTCTTGCCTTGGAAATCCCATGGATGGAGGAGCCTGGAAGGCTGCAGTCCATGGGATCGCTGAGGGTCAGACACAACTGAGCGACTTCACTTTCACTTTTCACTTTCATGCATTGGAGAAGGAAATGGCAACCCACTCCAGTGTTCTTGCCTGGAGAATCCCAGGGACGGGGAAGCCTGGTGGGCTGCCGTCTATCGGGTCACACGGAGTCGGACATGACTGAAGTGACTTAGTAATAGCAATAGCAATATTAATCATGCTTTCTTGAAAACATTGTTATGGCACCAAATAGTGAGTTCTGAATGTTTCTAAGTCTATTTAGCATTTAATCAGAAAACAATGGTGTATTTGTGGTTCAGTACTCAAAAATCCAGCTCTTGGAAACAAGAAAGATCTAGCATGCGTTATCTTATTTCATGAGTTTAAATTCCTTCTTTCAAAATTATTCAACTTCATGTATTATGTCAATTGCTTCCCACAACAACCCTTGAAGACATGTTATTCTTTTAATTGAACAAAGTCAGGGATTAAGTAACTTGCCCGAGAGAAATCAGATCAACTAGAACTTAAACCAGTGTATTAGTTAGCATATGGTAATGTTGCTATGACAAAGAGACCCACTTCCCTTTTCTTCCTTCTACTCCCCACAAAAAGCAAGTAACCTAAAGAAGATCAAATCTGTTTCTCAGGTAATAATTCAGAGACAGATGATTCAGGACTAGCAGGATGAGTTGTATCCTCAAAACCAACCTTCCAACTCTTTGTTCAGTACTCTAGTTCTTTTCATTTCCCAGCTATCAGAAAGAAAGAAAAAAAAAGAGGTGCTGGGAATTGCTTTCTTTTAAGAGAGTGTATAAAGTCACTCAGTTGTATTTGATTCATTGCGACCCCATGGATTATACAGTCCATGGAATTCTCCAGGCCAGAATACTGGAGTGGCTAGTTGTTCCCTTCTCCAGGGGATCTTCCCAACCAGGGACTGAACCCAGGTCTCCCACATTGCAGGTGGATTCTTTACCAGCTGAGCCCCCAGGGAGAACCTCACTTCTAATCATATTCCATGGACTAGAACCTAGTCAGCTATACCCAGCTGTAAGGGAAACAAGAAGTCTAGTTGGGAGGCCATGCACTAGAGGTGGAATATTCTCAGAGAAGATTATTAGATGCAGAATATGTCAAGTGAAACAATTCAGAAAAACTGAAAGCTCAGCCAGATAATGTGGGGAAAGAGATATGGTTAAACGGAAACTGAATAATACCTACTTCCTTAAAAAAAAATGCAAGCAACATGAACCAAGAACTAAATTGAGAGTCTGTCAAGTAAAACATAGGATACAGGTTGTCCTGCACTTGAATCATTCCATGTTACCTACACAGAATGTCTATTTCTTGTGTTATTGTGTTCCAAAATTTCTTTGCAAATAGGTTAATAGTAATCAGAAGATTAGCACAAGGACTAGTTAACTCCTGCTTGGAGTAACAGAGGGCTGTTGAGAGTTGTTTTAACATCTGGCAAAAGTTTGATAGACAATAAGAGATTTGAATTGTAGATAAAGGGGTTTAAATTAAGCCTGTGACCTCGTGACCTTCATGAGTTCTGCAAAACTTCCTCTGAATGAGTAAGGGTCAAAGGAGATATAGATTTGCATTGTCATTGTTGCATGGCAGGAAGTCCTAGAGGGAACATATTTCAAAGAATCACATAAATGCTTTTGTTTGAAAAGAAAAAAAGTAAATCATTATATATGGCCTTCCCTGGTTGCTCAGCCAATAAAGAATCTGCCATGCAGGAGACGGCTTCAATCCCTGGGCCAGGAAGATATCCTGGAGAAGGGAATGGCTACCCACTCCTGTATTTGGGCCTGGAGAATTCCATGGACAACGGAGTTTGGTGGGCTACAGTCCACGGAGCTGCAAAGAGCTGGACATGACTGACTGACCCTTTATATAGAGCATTTATATACTTAGCAGTTTTAGAAACACAGAATATATACCCTTGAAGTATGCTGAAAGACTTATTATCTAAAGTCCAGGAGTATGTTCTGGAGAATAATGATATAGTTCAAACGCAGAGGAGATATTTGGTGGAAATTTTTGAATATTATTATGTATAGATGAAACAATAGGTAATAGAGAATCTCAACAGGTTTGGATAGAAATATTGTTTGAAGCTGATGATTCTGGTAGCTGTATATGTTATAGACTTAAATAAAAATATATCGTGTGTAACTATAATTCAAAATGCCTCTTCCTCCACCTCAATTTATATTTCTTTAAAATTCTCCTTTTTCATCTTCAAGGATTTTTCTTGGTTTCAAGGATTCTTCTGTGGTATTCACAGAAGCATTGCTTTTCTGTGCTACTCACACCACCTACTCTTTTTTCTCATGGTATATGTACTCACTTTTCTTTTCTGGTATATATTCCATTTAACCAGTTAAGTCATATTTCACATTGTAAAGATTCTAGATTCTCAAACTCCTTCATTTCTTTGCTTCCAGGAGCTCCTGAATAGTCCTCCCCTGAGCACATGTAAGCAGTGTCCATTCAATGATAGAAATTAGGAAAATAAAGTTTTGCATACAGTAGGTAGACAAAGAGGCAGGTACTCAAGGTGGTGTTGTTAGCACAATTGTGGCAATTTGCCAGAAAACAAATATATAGAGAATATAGTATGTGTCATATGTTTGTACCTAAAAGTTCTCTTCTAAGAATTTAAAACAGATGTATAAGGCAATGATGTCTAATTGCCTTTCTAATACCTATCCTGTTCTTTTTCATTAGTAACAGAAATGAAGTATGTTCCAAATGGTAATATTACAAGCCTCATTCACAATGAAGGATGACTTTGTGACTAAGTTCTGGCCCATGAGATGTGAGTAAAAGTTCTACTTTGGTTTTCTAGGGAAACATCTTTAAAGGACAACTGACAACTGGTACGTCACACTTTTGCCTGGCCACCTTTCTTCCTTTTGGCTAGCTAGGAAGCTCATGTGAAAAATGGATTTCCAGCAGTCACTTTAAACCTATAACAACCTCAGGAATGGAATCTACATGTTAAATAAGATGGACAGAAAGATAACAGGAGACTTTAGTCCCTGATAGATTGCCATGCTAATTCTAAGCTATCTTCAGCTCTTACTTGAGAGAGAACTAATTCTCTATCTTAATCGAGTCATTTTGAGGTTACTCTTAAATGTAGTAGAATTTAAATGTATCTGATTGCGGAAAATTCTGAAAGAGATGGGAATACCAGACCACCCAACCTGCCTCTTGAGAAACCTATATGCAGGTCAGGAAGCAACAGGTAGAACTGGACATGGAACAACAGAATGGTTTCAAATAGGAAAAGGAGTACGTCAAGGCTGTTTATTGTCACCCTGCTTATTTAACTTATATGCAGAGGACATCATGAGAAACGCTGGGCCAGAAGAAGCACACGCTGGAATCAAGATTGCCAGGAGAAATATCAATAACCTCAGATATGCAGATGACACCACCCTTATGACAGAAAGTGAAGAGGAACTCAAAAGCCTCTTGATGAAAGTGAAAGAGGAGAGTGAAAAAGTTGGCTTAAAGCTCAACATTCAGAAAACTAAGATCATGACATCTGGTCCCATCACTTCGTGGCAAATAGATGGGAAAACAGTAGAAACAGTGTCAGACTTTATTTGTTTGGGCTCCAAAATCACTGCAGATGGTGATTGCAGCCATGAAATTAAAATACGCTTACTCCTTGGAAGAAAAGTTATGACCAATTTAGATAGCATATTCAAAAGCAGAGACATTACTTTGCCAACAAAGGTCCGTCTAGTCAAGGCTATGGTTTTTCCAGTGGTGATGTATGGATGTGAGAGTTGGACTGTGAAGAAAGCTGAGCACCGAAGAATTGATGCTTTTGAACTGTGGTGTTGGAGAAGACTCTTGAGAGTCCCTTGGACTGCAAGGAGATCCAACCAGTCTGTTCTAAAGGAGATCAGTCCTAGGTGTTTATTGGAAGGAGTGATGCTAAAGCTGAAACCCCAGTACTATGGCCACCTCATGTGAAGAGTTGACTCACTGGAAAAGACTCTGATGCTGGGAGGGATTGGGGGCAGGAGGAGAAAGGGACAACAGAGGATGAGATGGCTGGATGTCATCACCGACTCAATGCACATGAGTTTGGGTGAACTCCGGGAGTTGGTGATGGACAGGGAGGTCTGGCATGCTGTAGTTCATGGGGTTGCAAAGAGTTGGACATGACTGAGCGACTGAACTGAAATGAACTGAACTGAACTGAAACAATCAAGTCAAATTTTTTTCATTAAGTGATCATGAAGTGGGTCGGGGGTGGGGAGGAAGGGGGGAGGAACAATAATATTAACAAAGTTTCCACCAAGCCAACTATACAGTTTAAGAGTTTAACAAGGTCCACATAATAACTTGTAATATTTTCTAGACCTTAGTTGTGTGTTATGTTTCCAAGGTTACTCAGGCTCCAATTTTATCTTAGTTTTCTTGAAAGGATAATTCTCACTCTTCAGAGCATAATTACTACATATACTTTTCAGTACCATTACACAAATAAGATACAAATAGAATGAAAAATATTCAAAAAATGTATCTACATTGAGAATATATTTCATTTCCCTTGTTTGTTTTCTGGTGAGGACTGAGTTACTTGCTACTTGGTAAAGAATCCACCTGCCAATGTAGGAAATGTAAGAGATTCGAGAGTTGTGGCTTCAATCCCTGGGTCAGGAAGGTCTCCTGGAAGAAGGTATGGCAACCCACTAGTATTCTCGCCTGGAGAATTCCATGGACAGAGAAGTCTGGCGGGCTATAGTCCATAGGGTCACAAAGAGTTGGACATGATTGAAGCAATTTAGCACACACACAAATTTAAGTTAAAAAATAATGTAAAATTGAAATTTCTTAACAGAATAATTGTTCTCAAAAATATAAAGGAACTATATCATGTTCTTAACAGGAACATATTCAGAATTCAGTGATCATAATTTCACTATTGTATGACCAAAGATTTCAGTTGGATTCTCCTTCTCCAAATATGACATTCATTTATTAAACATTTTTTGCTCCTCAAAGTAAAACCTGAAATAATGTGACATTATTATATCCAGAAAATACAATACCTGTAACATTTATATTTAGAACAGAAGGGGGGGAAAGCATATGATCTCCAGTGGCATATGTTCTGAATCACACCACATGAATTAAATGTTTGCAAATAATTTTGAGTAAGTGAAAGACATCATGGAATGAAAATATAATATACACTATAAAGCCATATGTATCCTAAGGCTGAAGTACTTTTAGTTTTCATTTATGGGACCATAGCAGAAATATTTGATGTAGGAGGCAAGTTTTTTGCCATTGTTTTTTTTTTTTTTTTCCTTGCTAAATTCTCACAAGTGGTTTCTTTTCTAGAGTGTACATCCTCTTTCTCACCACAAGAGTCACAATCAGTGTATTTCAACAGCTTGAAGAAATTACTTTCTCTCCTGTATTCAGTACAAAATCTTCTTTATTCCTCTTTTCTATTGAGAGTCATGTGTTATAAAATTACCAACTGCTAATGAGAAGTAAGCATCTCTCCAGGCTTTTTTTAGGTCTAAAAATCAGGCAAAGTCACTTGAGTTTAAATTGTTTCCCCTGCATCATCAGCCCCAACAGGAAGCATATCCAGTAGTTCTTCTAGTGGCTTCTCTTCTGTGTTCTCCTTTTGTTATATGCCTGTCCTCAAGACATCTTCTCAATTACTGCTTCAAAAACATTTGAAAAGCTACTTCATGGAATTATTTAAAAGTCAGGAAGTGCAAAAGTTAAGGTCTTGACAACATGCCAAACTCACACACTGCACAGATTGTCTAGATTAACCTTGAATTTTTAATTACCTAACCTATGATTGAAAATATATGAATCCAGTGTAGGGCAGTTGTTTTTATGACATTCTATGACATCCAATACTTCTATTAAAATTTAGTCACAATGAAGTAACAAAATCAATTAAAGTCAAAATTCTAGGATTTGCAGTGTTAACTTAATCCTACATGCACTGCTTATTTTTCCCCCAACACACAAAATAAATGTACATTTTGCGTCACTCTGATATTGTCCTAAGGATTTGCTGAAAAGTTGGTATTTTGATGAGTGAACTCCGGGAGGTGGTGATGGACAGGGAGGCCTGGCATGCTGCAATTCATGGGGTCACAAAGAGTCGGACACGACTGAGCGACTGAACTGAACTGGTATTTTGAATGTCACACCTAAAGTGACTTTTCCTTCTCAGCTCAGTTCAGTTCAGTCGCTCAGTCATGTCCGACTCTTTGCGACCCCATGAATCACAGCACGCCAGGCCTCCCTATCCATCACCAACTCCCAGAATTCACCCAAACTCATGTGCATCGAGTCGGTGATGCCACCCAGCCATCTCATCCTCTGTCGTCCCCTTCTCCTCCTGCCCCCAATCCCTCCCAGCATCAGGGTCTTTTCCAATGAGTCAGCTCTTTGCATCAGGTGGCCAAAGTATTGGAGTTTCAGCCTCAGCACCAAGGAACACCCAGGACTGGTCTCCTTTAGGATGGATTGGTTGGACTTTTCCTTCTAGCTGATCACTAAAACAAATTTTTAAAATTTTAGATTTTTATGTTACTATATTAGAATATAATTTCAATCTCTGTTTTTTAAAAATACATTATTTGAGCATAAAACATTTTAAAATTTCTGACAGTTGCACTTAATATTATAGGATGAAAAGACTAAAGGCAACATATGTGGCTTTCCTATTATAAAAATAAAGCCATATTTAAAACATCATCTATCCCAAGTTTATCTTTTATGAATACATAAAATTTTATTTCAATTTAAAATTTTTCTGAAAAATAACTAATAGCTTACAAGAGAAAATGCTATCTTATTTTTTTAATGTTTAATGGTGGTGGTTTAGTCACTAAGTCATCGGACTCTTGAGACCCCAAAGACTGTAACCTGCCAAGCTCCTCTGTCCATGGGATTATCCAGGCATGCATACTGGAGTAGATTGCCATTTCCTTTTCTAGAATATCTTCCCAACCCAGGGATCAAACCCGGGTCTCCTGCATTGCAAGCAGATTCTTTACCGACTGAGCTATGAGGAAAGCCCCATAATAGTTAATGTTTGAGACTTAATAAAAATTATAAATTTGTCTATATACTTCTTTCCTACCAAACTGACAAAGATTTCCAAATTTTATATGAACCTGGATCCATGAAATTGTAGTAAATTTGATATTATCAAACACTGCTAGTGACAATAAAATTGCTTCGATTTTCCTGGTGAGTAATTTGGCAATCTTTATTTAGAACTCCAGGATTATTTGTATGTCAATCAAGTAACATGCACCAAAATCAAAGATTATGTGTGTTTTTTAAAATAGAGAAATATTAAAAGCCATCTAGCATTTTTATTAGAGAAGTAGATAAATTATAGTGCAACCACATATTTTAATATTATTCAGTCATTAAGAATATTTCTGAAGAAATTTTAATAGAAAAAAACTAATCTAAGTGGAAATTGCAAGGCTAATGCTGAATATAAATTATGACAAATGTCTTTTTATGCTATTTGTAAAACTGGCCATAATAAGTGCTTTTCCAATTGATAGCTCTTCAGTAGTATCATCTCCTCTGACTACCAGCCTGGCCACAAGGCTTGCTTTAACCAATTAGGCATTGGCTAATGTGGTAACTCAGACAGTAAAGAATCTGCCTGCTATGTGGGAAACATGGGTTTGATCCCTGGGTAGGGAAGATCCCCTGGAGAAGGAACTGGCAATCCACTCCAGTATTCTTGCCTGGAGAATTCTATGGACAGAGGAGTCTGGCGAGCTACAGTCCATAGGATCACAGTCAGATATGACTGAGCGACTAACACATTCACTTTCAATGTGAAGCAAGCAGAGGTGCTCAGCAAGTGCTTACAAGTGGGACTTTGCCCTCTTGCTACTTTCTGGAACAGTGAGACCACATGTTAAGAAGCCTGGGGTAACCTACAGGAAAGTGGGAGGCCACATGAAGCAGAAACAAGTGATCCCAGCTGCTGCTGCTGCTGCTGCTAAGTCGCTTCAGTCGTGTCCAACTCTGTGCGACCCCAGAGACGGTGGCCCACCAGGCTCCCCCGTCCCTGGGATTCTCCAGGCAAGAACACTGGAGTGGGTTGCCATTTCCTTCTTCAATGCATGAAAGTGAAAAGTGAAAAGTGAAAGTGAAGTCGCTCAGTTGGGTCCAACTTCTAGCAAACCCATGGACTGCAGCCGACCAGGCTCCTCCGTCCACGGTATTTTCCAGGCAAGAATACTGGAGTGGGGTGCTATTGCCTTCTCCAGATCCCAGCTAAGGCCCGCTAAACCAACCAGCCAGTCAACTACCAGTCATATGAATGAGGTTACCCAAGATCAGCCATCATCACCCAAACTTCCAGCTGATCACTTCAGCCCAGAACAGAAAGCCAGCCAGATATCCCACAGAATTATGAATTAAACAAATTGGAGATTTTTTAAGCCATTAGATTTTGAATTTTTTTTAAACAAAGCAAAAACTAACAAGGTAAGATGACTGTAGACTTTGATAGTTTCCTTTAAAGTCAGATTTTCCATAGTTTCATTTAAAGCCTTCCAAGTTTTCTAAATGCAGTAAAGTCAATATACACTCTTTTAAAAAAAAATTAAGTCAGAGGATAATTGCTTTACAACATATTGGTTTCTGCTGTACAACAATGTGAATGAGTCATAATTATATGTACATAGGCTTCCCCAGTGGCTCAGCAGTAAAGAATCTGCCTGCAATGAAGTTGCTGTAGGAGTTGCAGGTTTGATCCCTGAGTCAGGAAGATCCCCTGGAGGAGGACATGACAACATACTCCAGTATTCTTGCCTGGAGAATACCGTGGACAGAGGAATCTGGTGGGCTATAGTCCATAGGGTTGCAAAGAGATGGACATGACTGGTATATATATATACCCTTCCTATTGAGCATCCCTCCCTGCTCCCATCCCACACCTCCAGGTCGTCACAAGACACCAAGCTGTTAAATGCAGCTTCCTACTAGTTATCTGTTTTACACTTGATAGAGTATATATGTCAACGTTCCTTTATAGTGAGAAATCCATCTTATTTTAAAATAAGAAAATAGACATAAATCAGAAAAAAAGTAAAACCAGCTGAAGAAAACGTAGCAATAATGAGTTGCATTCTTTCTGTGTACCCTATCAGCTTTCCCTTTAGAAACAGTTGGACAGTATAATCTCTGGGGATGCTTTTGTATGAAACTGTTGTTTGTATATTCTCTTTTTGGTTGCATTTAGTAACTGGTTTCCTCTTAGCTCATTTTTGTAGTTTTGGTGTCCTTTCCCAATGCCTTCTGCTTTTTAATAGCTGCAAAGCATATAGTGAGCAACATATAAATTGGAAGTCACCCTTTAAAAGTTTCATTATGGGAGTGATGTCAGCACAGTGCGTGCATGCTGTATCACTTCAGTTGTGTCCGACTTTTTGCAGCCCTATGGACCATAGCCTGCCAGGTTCTTCTGTCCAACAAATTCTCCAAGCAAGAATACTGGAGTGGGTAGCCATTTACTCCTCCAGGAGATCTTCCCCATCCAGGGATCAAATCCATGTTTCTTAAGTCTCCTTCATTGGCAGGCGGGTTCTTTAACACTAGGGCCACTTAGGAAATATATTCCCACTGTCATTCCCCTTCAATCCACACCTGGTTAAACAGGCAGAATTTAATTTAAACAGAGGGATTCAAAGATTCCTCTGCCCAACACACCAGGTTACTAGAGAGATTCACACATCTATATGTCTAAAAATGGGTAAATTGGAACACCTAGAGGAGGCAACGGAGAAGGCAATGGCACCCCAGTCCAGTACTCTTGCCTGGAAAGTCCCATGGATGGAGGAGCCTGGTAGGCTGCAGTCCATGGAGTTGCTAGGAGTCGGGCATGACTGAGTGACTTCACTTTCACTTTTCACTTTCATGCATTGGAGAAGGAAATGGCAACCCACTCCAGTGTTCTTGCCTGGAGAATCCCAGGGACGGGGGAGCCTGATGGGCTGCCATCTATGGGGTCGCACAGAGTCGGACACAGCTGAAGTGACTTAGCAGCAGCAGCAGCAGAGGAGGCAACACCCACGGTCCTGGTCTCTCAACTACAGTGAAAACCACAGCCACCAGGAGGAGGGCAATAGAAGCTGGGCACCCAGAACCTCCTCGAAATTCTCTCTCCTTGTTGCTGCAATGACAGTGCCCCAAACCCAGATGACACCCTCAAAGCAGCAGAGGCAAAACCATCCCAGTTCCCCAGGTGGTGACACCAGCAATCCTGGCAGCAGCCAAGCATCAGCAACTCTGGAGGCACTGGAGGCAATGGCAACACCTCTGGCAGAGGCACTGCAGGGTAGAAAGTGCCACTTCTTAAATACAGCCAGAGGCAGCTCAGATAAGAGAAATAAAAAACTTCTGCTGCAATGCTGATAAAGTCTTCCAATTACCAGTCTGTTGAATTATGAGGACCAAAGTAAACAAAGTTTTAGCTAAATAAGAAATGTTTTCACTACTTCTAATGTGCAAGCTGAGGAACAACTCATCAAGTACCATGAAAAGCTATGGTAATATAGTATCACACAGAGAAAATGACAATTCTCTAGAAACCAAACTTAAAGTCATAGACAATTGTGCTATAGCTGACAGAGAATTCAAAATAGCTGTCATGAAGAAACTCAATGAACTACGAGAAAACTCACAAAGGCAGTTCAATGAGCTCAGGAATAAAATTAATGGACAAACTAATACTTTACCAAAAAGACTGAAATACTAAAAAAGTACCAAAAGGAAATTCTGGAGCTTAAGAACTCAGTAAATGAAGGATTCATTAGAAAGCTTAGAAATAGAGTAGACCATATACATGGTAGAGAGAATTAGCAAGTTCAAAATATAGAAAGCTAGAAAATTGGAAGTAGAAAAGGAGAAATATGTTTTTTTTTAAGAAAAGAATTTATGTGAGAACTATATAACCCATTAGATAAGACAACATAAGGAAAATAAGTACACCAGAAGGAGAAGAGAGGAAGAAGGAAACAGAGAGCTTATTTAAAGAAAAAATAGCTGAGAACTTCTCAAACCAAGAGAAGAACTAGATAGTCAAGTCCACAAAGCTAATAGAACACCTAATAATCCCAAAGCAAAAAGACCATCTCCAAGACACATAATATTAAAACAGTCAAAATTCAGTAATAAAGAATTTTAAAGGCAGTTGGGGGTGAGGGGGGAAGACAGTAACTTACAAAGTCATCCCCACTAGGCTATCAGCAGATTTCTTGGCAGAAACCCTATAGGCCAGGAGAGAATGACATACTCATAATATTGAAAGATTAAAAATTGTCAAACAAGAATACTCTACACGGCAAAGTTATCCTTTAGATACAAAGGAGAAATACTTTATCAGAAAACCAAAGCTAAAGGAGACTGCCATCACCAGACCTGCCTTACAAGAAATATTGAAAGGAGCTCTTCTACATGAAATGAAAAGTCAAAAGTACACGAAACTTTAGGGTGATAAGTGAAGAGAAATTTCCAACTTCGTATCAGAAAAGACTGTTAAACAATTATAATTTAAATGGGGAAGGGGAAAGCATTATGAATAACTATAATTACTTCCACTTAGTAACAAACTCATAACATAAAAGCAGACAAAAACATAAAAAGGGGAAGGAGAAAAGAACAGAACTTATATAGACAATTGAAGAAAAGATACTATCAGCAGAAAAAGGACTATTTTATCTATGAGATACTTTATACAAAGCCCATGATAATAACAAAACAAAAACCTACACACACATTCCTCAAGTGCACATGGAACATTCTCAAGCAAAAACTATATTTTAGGACACAAAACAAGTCTCAAATTTAAGACAAATCATATCAAGCATCTTTTAAAATCACAATGGTATAAAACTAGAAACCAACTACAAGAGGAAACCTGGAAAAATACAAACGTGGAGACTAATAACATGTTACTGGACAATTACTGAGTGAATGATGCAATCAAAGGAGAAATCCAAAAATATCTGAAGATAAAAGAAAATGAAAATATGACATCTAAAACCTACAGGATACAGTAAAAGTGGTACCAAGAGTAGTGTTTATAGCTACACAGGCCAGCTCAAGAAATGAGAAAAATCTCAATCTAAGCTTGCAGCTAAAGGAAAAAAGAAGAAAGCCCAAAGTCAGAAAGAAGGAAGGAAATAATAAAAATCAGAGCAAAAATAAATGAAAAAGCCTAAGACAACAGAAAAGAAAAGTGAAACTAGAGCTGGTTCTTTGAAAATTTTAACAAAGCTGAAAAACTTTTAGCTAGACTAAGAAAAACAGAGTGAAGTCTCAAAAAAAAAAAAAATCAAGATACCACAGAAATGTAAAAGATTATGAGACTATTATTAACAGCCATATACCGACAAACTGGACAATCTATAACAAATAGATAAATTTTTAGAATCATATAATCTTCTAAGACTGAACCATAAAGAGAAAATCTTAAAAGACTGATCACTAGTAAGGAGATCCAAACATTAATCAAAAATCTGCCGAAGAAACAACAGTCCAGGATCAGACAGCTTCACTGATAAGTTTCTAACCAAATATTCAATGATTTAATATCTATTATCCTCAAACTCTTTGCAAAAATTGAAAGTGAGGGAATGCTTCTAAACTCATTTTATAATTCCAATATTACCTTGATACCAAAACCAGACAAGGACAAAACAGAGACAAAAAAAGGAATTATAGATTAGTATCTCTGATGAACATAAATGCAAAAATCCTCAACAAAATATCAGCAAACTGAATTCAATAATACATTAAAAGGATTATGCATAGAGATCAAGTGGGATTTATTCCAAAGATGTAAAGATGATTCACTGTCCATAAATCAATGTGATACACCACATTAACAAAGTGAAGGATAAAAATTGCATAATCTCATTGATACAGACAAAGCATTGGACAATTTTCAACATCCATTTATGATAAAAACTCTCAATAAAACCGGGAGAGAAGGGACATACTTGAACATAAAAAAGACCATACTTTTAAAAACCCACAGCTAGCATCATACTCAATGGTGAAAAACTAAAAGCTATCCCTCAAAAATGAGGAACAAAACAAGGATGCCCACTCTTGCCACTCTTATTTGGCATAATATTAGAAATCCTAGCCAGAGAAATTAGGCAAGAAAAGAAAAAGCATCCAAATTTTAAAAGAAGAAAAAATATCAATTCTTGCAGATAACATGATTTTATATAGAGAAAACTCTAAAGCCTCAAAAAAAATAATTAGAACTAATATATAAATTTGAAGGATACAAAATATGCAAAAATTTATTATTTCTATACATTAATGATGAGCTATAAGAAAGAGAAATTAAGGAAAACAATCCCATTTACAAATGTAAGCAAAAAGAATACCTAGAAATAAATCTAACAAAGCAGGTGGAAAGCATGTACACTAAAACCAATAGACACTGCTGTAAGAAATTAGAGACACAAAGAAATGAAAAGATATGTTGCATTCATATATTGGAAGAATTAATATTTTTAAAATATCTACATTACCTAAAGCAATCTACAGATTTAATGCCAAAATCCCAATAATATTTTTCACAGAAAAAAAAAATACTAAAATTTATATGACACCACAAAAGACCCAAAACAATCTGGAGCAACAAATGCTGGAGGTATCACAATCTCTGATTTTGAATTATAGTACAGAGCTATGGTAATCAAAATACCATAGGTCTGGCAGAAAAATATACACAGATCAATAGAACAGAATTGAGAGTCCAGAAATAAACTCACACATATGGACAACTAATTTACAGCAAGAGAGCCAAGAATGACATATTGGAGAATGAAAAATCTCCTTAAATAAATGGCAGTGAGAAAACTGAATAACCACATGTAAAAATGAAACCACACCACTGATTCACACTGTACACAAAAATCAATTAGAAATGAATTAAAGACTTGTATGTAAGGTTTGAAACCATAAAATTCCAAGAATTAAACAGGCAGTGTGCTTTGACATGTTTTAGCAATATCTTTTTGGATCTGTCTCTTCAAGCAAGAGAAACTAAAGCAAAATAAACAAATGAAATTTTATCAAACTAAAAATCTACACAGCAAAGGAAACTCAAAATGAAAAGACAACCTTCTGGATGGGAGAATATGTTTGCGAATCATATCCAACAAGGGGTTAACATCTAAAATAAACAAAGAAACCATGCAACCTAACAACAAATAAAATCTGATGTAAAATGGGCAGAGGAATGGGTAATTTTCCAAAGAAAATTATAGGTGGCTTATAGATGGCTAATAAGTACATGAAAAGGTACTCGATATCACTAATCAGCATGAAAATACAAATCAAAACCACAATGAGCTATCATTTCACACCTATTAGAATTGCTTTTGTTGAAAACACAAGAAATAACAAGTGTTGAAGAAGATATGGAGAAACGAGAACTCTTGGACATGCATGGTGGGAATTTAAATTAGTGGTGCCACTATGGGATGCAACATGAAAGTGCCTCAAAAACCTCCTCAAAAACCTAAGGATAGAACTTTCTTATGATCCAGCTGTTCACAACTTCCGGGTAGCCAAAGAACACAACACGAATTCAAAAGGCATCCCTGGATTGATTTCAGCATTGTTTACAGTAGCCAAGGTACAGAAATAACGTTAAGTACCCATTGATGGATGAATGGATAAAGGTATGGTATACACACGCACACATAAATACACACAGAGACACAGAAACACACTGGAATACTGCCAGGATGAAATATTCCATTGGCTACAACATGGTTGGATTTTAAGGGTACTATGGGAAGTGAAATGTCAGAGAAAAACAAATACTACATGATTTCACTTGGCAAAATGTGGAATATAAAAACTAAATGAGCAAACACGAGCGAAAACACACAGATACAGAAAACACCGATGGTTTTCAGAGGTGAGGTAAGGAAGAAGGCAAAAGAGGTAAAGAGGGCCAATTGTGTGGTGACAAATGGAAACTAGACTTTTAGTAGTATACATAGAAGTCAACGGAGAAGGCGATGGCACCCCACTCCAGTACTCTTGCCTGGGAAATCCCATGGGCGGAGGAGCCTGGTAGGCTGCAGTTCATGGGGTCGTGAAGAGTTGGACACGACTGAGCGACTTCACTTTCACTTTTCACTTTCATGCATTGGAGAAGGAAATGGCAACCCACTCCAGTGTTCTTGCCTGGAGAGTCCCAGGGACGGGGGAGCCTGGTGGGCTGCCGTCTATGGGGTCGCATAGAGTCGGACACGATTGAAGTGACTTAGCAGCAGCAGCATAAAAGTCAAATTATGATGTTGTATATATGAAACTTGTTTAAAGTTATAAACTGTTCCTCAAATAAATAAAGTCTCATTATAATAGCCAGTAAAAAACTAACCTACTACCCTCTTTTTAAGCACACTAACATTTTTTGTCATTCTATACTAGCATTATATTATAGAATATTTAAGAAAACACTATCAGGAAATCAACAATTATATCATTTTTATCATTATCATATATTCAATGTAGACATTATAGGAGCTGAATTTAACATGATTACAGTCAAATAGTCACTAATCTGAAAGATGGCCTGTGTTATATGTATATTAAAAGAGCCACCAACTTTTTATAAAAGTGGGTAGAAAAAAATCTGTACATTTTCAAGAACTGAATGTTTATATTTCAGTATTTACTTCAGTTCAGTTCAGTTGCTCAGTCATATCTGAGCAACCCCATGCTGTGCAGCATGTGAGGCTTCCCTGTCCTTCACCAACTCCTGGACCTTGTTCAAACTCACGTCCATTGAGTCAGTGATGCCATCCAACCATCTCATCCTCTGTCATCCTCTTCTCCTCCTGCCTTCAATCTTTCCGAGTATCAGGGTCTTTTCCAGTGAGTCAGTTCTTCACATCAGGTGACCAAAGTAATGGGGTTTCAGCTTCAGCATCAGTCCTTTCAATGAATATTCAGGACTGATTTCCTTTAGGATGGACTGGTTGGATCTCTTTGCAGTCCAAGGGACTCTCAAGAGTCTTCTCCAACACCACATTTCAAAAGCATCCATTTTTCATCACTCAGCTTTGTAGTCCAACTCTCACATCCATATATGGCTACTGGAGAAACCATAGCTTTGACTAGATGGACCTTTGTTGGCAAAGTAACACCTCTGCTTTTTAATATGCTGTCTAGGTTGGTCATAGCTTTTTTCAAAGGAACAAGCATCTTTCAATTTCATGGCTACAGTCACCATCTGTGGTGATTTTGGAGCCCCCAAAATTAAACTCTGTCACTGTTTCCATTGTTTCCCCATCTATTTGCCATGACGCGATGAGACCGGATGCCATGATCTTCGTTTTTGAATACTGAGTTTTAAGTCAGCTTTTTCAATCTCCTCTTTTACTTTCATCAACAGGCTCCTTAGTTGTTCTTCACTTTCTGCCATAAGGGTGGTGTCATCTGTGTATCTGAGGTTACTGATACTTCTTCCAGAAATCTTGATTCCAACTTGTGCTGCATCCAGCCTGGCATTTGGCATGATGTATGTACCCTGCATATAAGTTAAATAAGCAAGGTGATAATATACAGCCTTGATGTACTCATTCCCCAACCTGAACCAGTCTGTTGTTCCACGTCCGGTTCTAACTGTTGCTTCTTGACTTGCATACAGATTTCTCAGGAGGCAGGTAAGGTGGTCTGGTATTCCTATCCCTTGAAGAACTTTCTACAGTTTGTTGTGATCTGTGACCCCATGAACTGTAGTCCACCAGGCTCCTCTGACCATGGGATTTCCCATGCAAGAATATTGGAGTAGGTTGCCTTTTCCTTCTCCAGGGGATCTTCCTGACCCAGGGATTGAACCCATAAATCTGTCTCCTGCATTGGCAGGTGGATTCTTTACCTCTTCACCACCTAGGAAGATCTGGGACAGGATATATCACCTCATTTCCCCTGTCCTTGGATAGGGATTTACATTACTGACCCCCACCCTGGTTCTCAAACCTTCAGACACAGACTGAAGTATGCCTCCAGCTTTCAGTTTGTAGAGCGCCAATCACACTACTTCTCAGCCTCCATAATTGCATGAGCCAACTCCTCATCCTAAATCTTTTATACATCTATCTCCATCCTATCTTCCCTGGAGGACCCTCACTAATACAATGAGATCCCATGTATTTTTCTATGATCCTGTGTGAACTACCCCCAGAAAATGCACACTACTTAATGCAACAATGCAACTCACACTCCTACCCTCAAATATGAAACTTTATTAAAGGTCTTCTGAAACCAGCAGGACTTGGTATGAGAGAATTTTAATGATGTTGTATAAATGGCTGCCTTTTCACGAAGGTAAGGGGGCAGACTCAGATGCTGAAGTCAGAAGGACAGGTAGCACTTGCATTCGACTCTTCTGCCTGCCAATCCATCTGCGGAATGCCCGTGAACTGTGGTTAGTGGAGTGCGTGCTAACCACTGGTGCTGGCATAAGCAACTTAGAACCCAGCCCAGTCCCCAACCTGGCCCCCTCTTTGCCTCAATCTGCACATGAAGCTTGTCCCTCCCCTGCCTCATTTCTCCAAACAAGAGAAGTTGAGGGGGTGGGGAACAGAACTGAGAAAAGTCCCCAGGAAAAATGGAATCAGAGACAAAAAGTGAAAATAGATGAAATATTCTTTTGGCAATCCCTCTGCCTTACTCAGAGACACGCCTTCCCCACCACACTCCCAGGATCTCCATTCCTGCCACTATGCAGAGCAATTGGTTCCACTCTCACCTCCATGGACAGTTGTCAGATATCTTGACCCTTTAGTGCCTGGTGCCTGCAAAAACAATTTGCCTATGTTAGATTTCGTGATCCTCTGGAAAATTGTTTTTCCCCTGTTGTTCGTGGAAATGCTTGTTCTTGTTTCCTCTTCCCTTAGGTCTGCCCCATCTGCTTCCAAATGACAGAGTCTCAAGGTAGACGCCAGCTTGGTGCATGCTGAATCCAGCGGAGCTGGACCCATGTCCTTAGACTAACAGTGAGCCCAAAGTTAAATGCTTTCTTCTCATTCATGAAAACTAATCAATGCCCTCTCTCAGTTTGAATATTTCTTGGATCTCCAGGCCCAGACCTTGAATGTTGGGAACATTTAGTCACTGGGGTTCCAGTAACAGACTAACTAAGCAGTGTGGGGGGTGGTGGGGATGGGCTAAGGTTCATCTTTGTGGCAGTTTATTTTCTAAGCAGTTCACATTGCATTAATATTGATACACTAGCCCTGCAAAGGACTTCCCTGGTGGCTCAGACGGTTAAGCATCTGTCTACAATGTGGGAGTCCCGGGTTCGATCCCTGGGTCGGGAAGATCCCCTGGAGAAGGAAATGGCAATCCACCCCAGTACTGTTGCCTGGAAAATCCATGGACAGAGGAGCCTGGTAGGCTACAGTCCACGGGGTCACAAAGAGTCAGACACAACTGAAAGCAGTGCTACTTTGAAGATGCACAAACAAAATTCGAGAGACTTTTTAAGACTCCCACAAAGATTGTGACCATAGTGGGATTTGAAACCCAACTCTTTCCCCAAAAGCCAATGCTAACCCAATTGCCTCATTTTATGATTTAAAAATTAATACCCTAAGCATATGAAAAATGTGTTAAATAGTTATTAAAATGTGTTGAATGTGTTTTCAAATATTGGATGTTACAACATATCTTCATTGTCAAAACAAGGCTTATAAGACTATAATAGCAAAGACTAAAACCCAGTTCTTTTCAGGTCTAAGATTTTAATTAAAGATGTGCTAATTACTTTCATTTTTTGCCATTTATGTGTAGTTATATTTTGGCTTAGAGAAAGTGTTCAAGCTAGGTTTGTTGGGTGGCTGAATGAAATATGCTTCAACAATTTGATTTCATGCCATTAAGTATCCTTAGGAACTCTGAATTGGCAAACTTGAATCCATGGGAATCTGTTCTTCAAGAACGCTCAGCCTGCATAATTTGTTACTCGTACAACATGGACATTTGCTTAGAACTTTAAAAGTACTTGGGAACAGGGCATCACAAATATTGTAATCGTGGCTATTGGGAATCATGATAGATAAACTTCTTTATGCCTTTAATAGAATTGGGGGATCTAGTTCTGTCCATTGGGAAAAAGTATTATTGTGTATGTTCTTTTCTTAACAGCATGGGTGTGCTACTTAACAGCCCCTTTCAAATGTGTAAGAGATGGCATTAGTTCTGCTTCCCTCAGACCACAGGGCAGGAAGCCACCTTCTTTATGCAGAACAAACTTTCACGTGCTTACTCCCCAATCTCACCATAAGCCATGCTGTACTGTTCCTTCATCACCCACAAGAACATGTTACTCACAGTCCTTCCCTGCTCAAATTTGCATTGCCTTGTAAAGTCCAATTTTCTCTAACTGCATCATGCCATGCACTATAAATCGTATTTGCACCCCATCTAAAACTTAAACCACAGTAGACACTGAAGAACAAAAGAAACCACAAACCCAGGTTTTTTGATGAAAACTCCCACACATTGATAATTGGAAGCACATAAATCTGTACCCAGACAAGATCTGCTACTCCTGCCATGACTTATGCTGCCTGACTCACAGCCCAGCCCATTTTCAATGCTGCCACCAAGTCCCCTGGAAAAGTATGAAGGGCAAGAAAACACTAACAAAACTTTCTGGGGAGCAACAGAAATGAAAACAATAACATGAATTGCCTAACAAATTGTACTTCTGGAGTCTGCATTTAAGCATCATTGAGATCTGTCTGGTTGGTTGATATTATAAAAATCCCATGGTGAGAATTCAATCTTTAGGTCAGTTCTAAAACAACAGCTAGTTACTAACATGTTAAGGTACACATTTAGAAAAACAAGGTTTGTTTAAGAAGTCCAAATTATTTTCAGAACTAAGAAAAAATTATTTTGCCCCCCAGCCTGTGTAAACAACTCCCATGAACAATGTGGGGTTTTCTGTATGTGTTTAATTATCCATCAAAATTCCATACTTCTAAGCTAGACCAAATTCCTTTACAATATGGCTCCTAAATTTAATTACCATTTTAGGTGCAAATCTAAGGGAAAGTGAAAGGCCTTTTACTACAATGCAAAGCAGCTGATTTTGATTTGCTGCTGGAAATGATTTTGTCTCTTCTGCACACATAGGTATAATATACAGCCAATAGTTTCTCTACTTCAGAATGACAGAAATAGACTCTTAATAACTAAGGAAAACTAACATTATCTCCCTTTAAAAATCAATTAAGACGGCAGACCTGATCGCTGTAGATCATCCTCCCCCAGGGACCAAAACAAATATTATTAACACATGCCAACTTCTGCTTCTGAACTGTCAGAAACAGCTTAAATGGATAATGGTTTGATACAAGTTGAACAAGTATCTGATTTGAAATAGTCAGGTAGCTAAAGTAAGATTTTAATTAGATTATCAGAGGGCTATTTGTGAAATTTTGGAATGCTGATAAATTTTTAAAGCTCTTTAATCTGGAGATAATTACCTTTAATCATTAAACTTGTTCTTGATTAAAAATCTGAAAATGAGCCTGTTAAGCCTTCAGCAAAATAGTAAGCCCAATAAAAAACTGAAAGTAACATTGCCAAGCTACCACGAAACTCAAACAGCTACTACTCAGAGAAATGCACAACTGGTGGAAATTAAACCAGTGCTCAAAAAAAGACCAATGCATCTTGAATGAATTCTGACCCTGGGCAAGTTTTTGAGTCTTGCTTCAGAAAAAAATCAAAAGGAAGATTTATATTTGGATAAATCTGTGAAAAGTACCCATAGAACAAAACTTTTTTATGCTTCAAAGTGACAGAAATGATGTAGACAAAGGATAATGTTGATTTAACTCCTCAGCACAGATTCTAGATCTTTGAGAAACTGATTACAAAGAAAAAAATCAGGGTCAACTATAACATGTGCAAGATTGATAACCATCAACACTATACTTGTTTGGATCATAAGACATTCTGCTTATAATCTTTCCTCTGTTAAGTTCTGGCTTTAACTACCTTGGAACTTAATCAGGTGAACCACTGAAGCTGACATGGATGTCTCCATTGTTCCAAAAGCAAAAGATGTCAAAACTGAACACTGCTAAATGATATTGACTAAGGTTTTCTTCTTCTTGATAAGCATTATTACTGTTCGCCTAACAGTCACTATCATAAACAAAAGGCAAATGTTACTAATTATCTTATTATATAGTAAGGGAAACCAGGTATAAAAAGAACCTGACTTTTCCAAGGTTTCCTAGTAAATTCAGTGGTAAATTTAATGAAAGTCACATTCTGTCAATATCTAATCTCTCTTTGGAAATAGTGGATGCTGTTTTAACTCAGACTATCAACAGATTAGTTATTAAATTGTTGCCACAATTATTTGCTGCCAAAAAGGTAGTTTACAAAGATGCATAGGTATGGAAGGGGTTGGGCACACATTTAATCTACAAATGTTAGTTACCTTACTGTGTCAGGCAGTATGCCAAACACAGGAAATAAAATTGATGACCCAGAAAGAACCAGTGTTTGTGCTCTTGAATTTTCATTGTAGTGTGAGAAATGGGCAAGTAAAGCAAACAATAAATAATTCCAAACTGTACTAAATATATTAGAAGGAACCAAATCTCTACTGAGGCAGAGATTCAACAACACCCTAGGTGGCATCATGGATTGTCAAGTGACTTCAGGGATTATTGGCTTTGATGTTAGAACCAAGGATGATACTAATCTGCAGTATGGGAGTACAGGGTTCAAAGTCCCACAAAATCAAGATCTATCATATCGAAAGTGAGTAGTGTTCCACTGAGAAATAATATACCTGGTTGAATTATCTAGTCAAGTGAATAGTCCTACTATGGGGAAGTTATTGAACTGGGTTATATAAAAGGAATAGAAGAAAATCAAATACTTTCTGCCCCCAGTGAACTTGATCTACCAGCTAAATTATACTGAATGCAATAACTAAAAAGGATAAGTCAACATATGCAGAGTGATGTCACATTAATAAATCACATGCTGGTATAGAAGTCAATAGTTTGAGGAGATTTTGAGAAAAGGGGAAAATAAAGCAAAAATTTAAGAAGGCATGGAGTGGTATATATGGAGAGAGAAGGCTATCCTAAGCATAGGAAGAGTCATGTGAAAACAAAAAGATATTTTTGTTATTAACTTAACAGTCATTATGTCATTAACCTAATAGAAGTGTGATAACTACCTGTAAATAAAAACTAAATCCAGCACAACACACAAGTACTGAGTTTCTTGGATTTACATTCCCTTTATCTTGTATCTAAATTTTCCTATATATTAGAATGATCTCTGTTTCCAAAGCACCTGATATTATTGATTCTACTTACTATTCCACTTTTTCTCATCTTAAAATCTTATCCAATTACTTTTGATTCTGCTTGTTTAAGGCCATAAGCCCAGTTAATAGACTTTATTAACTTTCATCTAAATGGTCCCCTGATAGGTTCATATACATATTCTCTAAAATAGATTTCATTCACAAATGATCATAGGAGTCAAGTTCTTTCATAGGTAAGAATTCATTAAAATCCTTGGGCAGTATAAGAAACAAAACAAAATTTTAAAAGACCAAGTACTTTCTTCTCCAAAGGCTGACAATAAAATTTTTAAAATCACTGATTCTTTTTTTTTAATTTAATTTTATTTTTAAACTTTACATAATTGTATTAGTTTTGCCAAATATCAAAATGAATCCGCCACAGGTATACATGTGTTCCTTCAAACAGAGAAAACAGCAATTTTGTGAAATGTCACAAATTCTCAGAGCTTTTACATTAAGTCTTTCCTGTAATTACTCAGTGAAATCCTCTACTGGAGAGGATCTACCACATTTGAGTTCATACAATAGAATATGGAGCACTGGCCAAGAGAATGGGGTTTGAAAGTCCCCCATTATGTGGTCAATCAATGGTTTATGGAAGGAGAATTCAAAGGTATTTAAATTACATATAACACAGATGCTTTAAACCACTAACATTGCTTAGCAAGCCACATACACAAAAAAGATATGTTTGTAACAAACCAGTTTAGAAGTTGATCTGAAAATAATGATACCACACTAAGATTCTTACGTAAACATTTATTTAAGTTTTATAAGGAACTAAGCCAAAACGTTTGTGCTTATACATTTAAGGATGGTCAGGTTCTCTAGGATTTGCAGGGATTTTTTATATCTTTTACTTATTTCTTCAAGATTTTTTTTTTTGAAGGGAAAGTTTACATCCAGTGTAATAGAAAAGTGAACAAACTTTAAAGAGTATATTAAATATTTTCTGGGAGGAAGCTGTGAAAAATTATAAAACCTAAAGAAATGGAGGCAAGAGAGGCTTTTAAAATATGGCCATTCAGCCACTGGCTCACTGCCAACTCAAAACCTGGAAAGACATCTTGAAACCTTTAAATACCATAATTTTCAGCTGCAAGGAATTCTCTCCATGTTATCCATGTACTGAAAAAACAGTATTCTTTTATAGATTTCCAGATCCAAGGTTAAAATTCACTTTAGGAGATGTTTATTTGAAAGTATTTTGCTGCTTTCCCATATTGCCCATTTCAAGTAACATGAGGTCAAGTGGAGTTCAGATGAGACTGTACCAGGAAATCGTGTGAACAGAGCAAACCCAAAATTTCAGCCTCATTGTGACAAGACATTATTACACAAGAGCTATTTTTCATAAATATTTTATAATTTTATTTCCCTTGTAACCATTATATATCTCAATTATCCACTAACTAAAATGCAAAGCAATAGAATTTCAAAATGCTCTTGATTTAAGGTATTGTAACTCATTATCTTTTCCACAGCCAAGTGAACTTTTGTGTCCTACATAAGAGAAAAGATGTCATAAATTTTGAAAACGTCTCTTGAATATATATTTTTACCAATGACAATTTATCCAGGTTAACCCAAGATAGGGTCTTGTTTGGTTAGGGATTCATAAAATCAAAATTCCCTTCATTGTGGCTTAACTGATAAATTAGGAATAATTGCAACTTTAGTTAGCACTTGGGCCAGAGGTAGCAGCTAATAACATATTCCAGGATAACAATATCGGGCCAAAATGACTGAAAGATGAGGAGGAAATCAGAGCAAATAATAGACATGAAGGAGGGCGGATCAAATGACAGATCTGGACATCTGAATTCTGGTCAGCGGTACAGAAGGTAGGTGCATTGGTACCAAGCAGACATGTATGAGTCTTTTTTGTTTGTCTGTTTGACTGTCAGGTCTTAGTTGTAGCACATGGGGATCTTTCTTTGCAAGGCATGGACTCTCTAGTTGCAGCTCCTGGGCTTAATTGCTCTTCACAGCACGTTTCCTGACCAGGGATCAAATCTGTTTCCCCTGCATCGCAAGGCAGATTCTTAACCACTGGATCACAAGAGAAGCCTCAAGTATGAGCCTTTGAAACTCATGATGACCAGGTACAAAAACTCATCAAACCAAAGAGGATGCCAGGAGGCCTAAATATGGAGAAAAACATAGGATTGGTGTTGTTCTATGTCAACAAGATAGAACACTAAGAACACAATTAACAACATAGGCTCCAGGGAACAATCTAGCAACCTGAAAAAGACTCCTCACACACCCTATGTGATGAGCTGGGAAATCTTGTTGGTTCTACAGCACATATTCAGAAGCTGGCCACTATTTACTGCATTCACCTTGATCTGAGCCTCTGTCATTTCTTGCCTGAATTTTTAACCTTATCCCCTACAGGGGAATCTCAACTGTATCTCAACTGTAGAATGCAACTCAACTCAAGTCACTCCTCTGCTAAAAACTCTGCATTGGTACCCAATCGCACTTAGCATGAAACCCAACACCCTTGAAGTAGCTGATAAGGCCCTATAGGATTTGTTACCCTTTTCTATAGGCTCTCTGAATTACCCTCTTCTTTACTGTCCTCCGATCACTTCATTTCAGGCTGCTTCTAGCATGCTCCCTGATTAGGCTTCTCTCTAGTTATGCCTTCTGCTTACAATATTCTTGCCTCGGATGAGTCCTACTAACTCATATCTTGAGTCTTTGCTCAAAACTGACCTTCCAAACAAGGACTATTTAATACTGAAAATGTTTCTCCTTCCCCTGCACAGGCTCCTAATTCTCTCTACCTTTTCTAATTTCCATTTCTGTCCATTGCACTTACTTCCTAATATGCATTACAACTGACTTATTAGCCATGTTTACTGTTCATTTTCTTCTGTCCTCACCAGAATTGCAAGTAAAACAATGCAGAAATCTTTTTTCTTATAACTAGGATGGTGTCTAACACAGAAAAGCTCAATAATTATTTGTTTAATAAAGGAGTCCAAAGCATAAAATGAATTTTGTTTGCACAAAATTTCTGTCATTTATTAACTCAACCTTTTGAAGAGATTATGTGATTATTCATCATGAAAACTCTCTTCCCTAATCTAGTATGGTACTTAAAATCCTAGGTCAAGAGAATCCCTCCAGCTTCTGAATCTACTTCTCCCTGGGCTTGTTTTGCAGAGTCACACTCATTCTCTCTTTGGAAGTTTTTATTAAACATTTGTAATGGTGACAACTAACATTCATCTACCAATTTATAGCTTTTAATACACTCTTATGTTCATGCATTCATATGATTCAATAAAGAGAAATTCTATTGCCAAAAGAGTTAAGTTTCTTGGTTTAAACAAAATATATTTGAGTTACATTTTTGGAGATTATAAACATAAAAGATTTATTATTCATCAATGCATGGTTATTTAGAAAATGTGACATGGTTCCAGTTGCCCACACTTAACATATGCTTCTATTTAGATTTTTTGGTAAACTATTTGTAGGATTAAATCCCCATGGAAAAGAAATGCAAAAAAGGAAAATGGCTGTCTGAGGAGGCCTTACAAATAGCTGTGAAAAGAAGAGAAGTGAAAAGCAAAGGAGAAAAGGAAAGATATAAGCATCTGAATGCAGAGTTCCAATGAATAGCAAGAAGAGATAAGAAAGCCTTCTTCAGCGATCAATGTAAAGAAATAGAGGAAAACAACAGAATGGGAAAGACTAGAGATCTCTTCAAGAAAATTAGAGATACCAAGGGAACATTTCATGCAAAGATGGGCTCGATAAAGGACAGAAATGGTATGGACCTAATAGAAGCAGAAGATATTAAGAAGAGGTGGCAAGAATACACAGAAGATATGTACAAAAAAGATCTTCACGACCAAGATAATCACAAAGGTGTGATCACTGACCTAGAGCCAGACATCCTGGAATGTGAAGCCAAGTGGGTCTTAGGAAGCATCACTACGGACAAAGCTACTGGAGGAGATGGAATTCCAGTTGAGCTATTCCAAATCCTGAAAGATGATGCTGTGAAAGTGCTGCACTCAATATGTCAGCAAGTGGAAAACTCAGCAGTGGCCACAGAACTGGAAAAGGTCAGTTTTCATTCCAATCCCAAAGAAAGGCAATGCCAAAGAATGCTCAAACTACCACACAATTGCACTCATCTCACATGCTAGTAAAGTAATGCTCAAAATTCTCCAAGCCAGGCTTCAGCAATACGTGAACCGTGAACTTCCAGATGTTCAAGCTGGTTTTAGAAAAGGCAGAGCAACCAGAGACCAAATTGCCAACATCTTCTGGATCATGGAAAAAGCAAGAGAGTTCCAGAAAAACATCGATTTCTGCTTTATTGACTATGCCAAAGCCTTTGATGTATGGATAACAATAAACTGTGGAAAATTCTTAAAGAGATGAGAATACCAGACCACCTGATCTGCCTCTTGAGAAACCTATATGCAGGTCAAGAAGCAACAGTTAGAACTGGACATGGAACAACAGACTGGTTCCAAATAGGAAGAGGAGTTCGTCAAGGCTGTATATTGTCACCCTCTTATTTAACTTATATGCAGAGTACATCATGAGAAATACTGGGCTGGAGGAAGCACAGGCTGGAATCAAAATGCCAGGAGAAATATCAATAACCTGAGATATGCAGATGACACCACCCTTATGGCAGAAAGTGAAGAGGAACTCAAAAGCCTCTTGATGAAAGTGAAAGAGGAGAGTGAAAAAGTTGGCTAAAGCTCAACATTCAGAAAACTAAAATCATGGCATCCCGTCCCATCACTTCATGGGAATTAGATGGGGAAACAGTGGAAACAGTGTCAGACTGTATTTTGGGGGGCTCCAAAATAACTGCAGATGGTTACTGCAGCCATGAAATTAAAAGACGCTTACTCCTTGGAAGAAAAGTTATGACCAACCTAGATAGCATATTCAAAAGCAGAGACATTACTTTGCCAACAAAGGGCTGTCTAGTCAAGGCTGTGGTTTTTCCTGTGGTCATGTATGGATGTGGGAGTTGGACTGTGAAGAAGGCTGAGCACCGAATAATTGATGCTTTTGAACTGTGGTGTTGGAGAAGACTCTTGAGAGTCCCTTGGACTGCAAGGAGATCCAACCAGTCCATTCTGAAGGAGATCAGCCCTGGGATTTCTTTGGAAGGAATGATGCTAAAGCTGAAACTCCAGTACTTTGGCCACCTCATGTGAAGAGTTGACTCACTGGAAAAGACTCTGATGCTGGGAGGGATTAGGGGCAGGAGGAGAAGGGGATGACAGAGGATGAGATGGCTGGATGGCATCACTGACTCAATGGACGTGAGTCTGAGTGAACTCCAGGAGTTGGTGATGGACAGGGAGGCCTGGCGTGCTGCAATTCATGGGGTCGCAAAGAGTCAGACGTGACTGAGTGACTGAACTGAACTGAACTGAAGTCACCAGGGCAAATAATAGCATAGTATAAGTAGTTTAATTTTCTTTGTCAACTGAAGATAAGTAATGTTCAGTCTTAGCACTAAGACTACTGTTTTTAAATTTTACTTCTTTTATACTTTTGATTAAATATCAGGTACATGTGGTAGTATACGTTCCTAAGTCACTTGAACATCTCATCACAAATGTGCACCTAATTAAATTTCCATCTTAAAAAGGATACACTAAGAACTATAACAGCTATAACTGACACTGTATGTAGATCAAAAAGAAATATTAATTACTAAATGAACCTTTGATGAAAAGTAAATTCCTCCCCTCCAGGGAAATATAAACCCGTAAACAATTTCTAAAAAACTATGTGGACAGTAGCAGGAGTGGATGAAGTTACAAGTGAGGCTGCACATGCTCTCTTGTCTATCTTTGGTTAAATCTCTCTCTTAGGCAGCTGGCTAGCCTCAGCCATTTGCCTCAATACAATTAGTAAGCTATAACTGCTTCAGACAACCATGAAAGACATCCCTATTAAGAATTTTTTTTCCATTTGTGCAACTTAACCAAATAAAAAGACTCATGATGGAAATTACCAACAATTTAATATATTTTCTAAAATCTGTTATGCTCTGAAGATATTTTTTTTTTCATTTCCAATGAGAGCCTGAAGGAGGAAGTACAGAGGACTTGGAAGTGCTTGAACAAACTTCCTACTTCACTAGTAGTCAAAGAAATACAAATCAAAACAGGATACCACTTTTCATCAACTAAGTGATAATACCCAAAGCAGATCAGATAAGCAAACTTTAGATGCTGATAGAATTCTGAGTTGTTATAACTTTCTCTTAAGCTAATTTTCAATATATATCAAGGGCTTCATAAATGAGTATATTTCCTATTTTGGTATCAATTCTGAAAAATAGCCTGGAATGCAATAAATATATATATTGTTTTCAAAGATATTTATTACATCATTAATTGGAATGACAAAATAATCCAAAACTATTGTCTAGCAATAAATATACTTACATATACTAAAGTACTGGAATGCTATATGGCCATTTAGCTTAGGACCCTTCCTAGGGCCTACCAGGAAAGACAGCAACAAACTAAGGCTTATAATACCCACCAAACAGAAACTGAAATTCCAAAACGAAATACTGAGAAAGAACAAGTAATAACTACATCAGTTTAAGTATCACAAGGGATACTGAATTATTACAAACATATATTTTAACCTTTGAGGGAATTTTTTCCACATCTAGCTCAAGTTTAATCAAATTACATTGTCAAGAGTGCTATTACATTTCAATATGCTATTGAAAATATGTAAAGGGAAATGTATCAAAGTTCATTAAGATGCCTCAATTAGAAGAGAGAGAAAGGATGAGAGATTCTGTGAAGAATAGCAGAACCACAAAGCATATTTGGGACAGAAAGCAAGAAGTCAAAATGCCCTGAATTTCTTTGACTCAATTCCCAGTGAGCTGTTTTGGCTTCTCTTACAAGAAAGAAACACAACAGCTAACCTGAAAATATATTGTCTGGAGGGCAGGGGAAAGACAGAAGAGGCAAAAAAACAGTCTACTTAGACCTGTTGACACAATTTATACCAAAGATATCAAAAGTAACTTCAGTAGAAAAAGTACTTTTTCTCATCACTCAAAGCAGGATAGTATTTCCATACAAATTGTGAAATTATTTGTTCTAGCTCTGTGAAGAATACTGTTGGTAGCTTGATAGGGATTGCATTGAATCTATAAATTGCTTTGGGCAGTATACTCATTTTCACTATATTGATTCTTCCAATCCATGAACATGGTATATTTCTCCATCTATTAGTGTCCTCTTTGATTTCTTTCACCAGTGTTTTATAGTTTTCTATATATAGGTCTTTAGTTTCTTTAGGTAGATATATTCCTAAGTATTTTATTCTTTCCGTTGCAATGGTGAATGGAATTGTTTCCTTAATTTCTCTTTCTGTTTTCTCATTATTAGTGTATAGGAATGCAAGGGATTTCTGTGTGTTGATTTTATATCCTGCAACTTTACTATAGTCATTGATTATTTCTAGTAATTTTCTGGTGGAATCTTTAGGGTTTTCTATGTAGAGGATCATGTCATCTGCAAATAGTGAGAGTTTTACTTCTTCTTTTCCAATTTGGATTCCTTTTATTTCTTTTTCTGCTCTGATTGCTGTGGCCAAAACTTCCAAAACTATGTTGAATAGTAATGGTGAAAGTGGGCACCCTTGTCTTGTTCCTGACTTTAGAGGAAATGCTTTCAATTTTTCACCATTGAGGATAATGTTTGCTGTGGGTTTGTCATATATAGCTTTTATTATGTTGAGGTATGTTCCTTCTATTCCTGCTTTCTGGAGAGTTTTTATCATAAATGGATATTGAATTTTGTCAAAGGCTTTCTCTGCATCTATTGAGATAATCATATGGTTTTTATTTTTCAATTTGTTAATGTGGTGTATTACATTGATTGATTTGCGGATATTGAAGAATCCTTACATCCCTGGGATAAAGCCCACTTGATCATGGTGTATGATCTTTTTAATGTGTTGTTGGATTCTGATTGCTAGAATTTTGTTAATGATTTTTGCATCTATGTTCATCAGTGATATTGGCCTGTAGTTTTCTTTTTTTGTGGCATCTTTGTCAGGTTTTGGTATTAGGGTGATGGTGGCCTCATAGAATGAGTTTGGAAGTTTACCTTCCTCTGCAATTTTCTGGAAGAGTTTGAGCAGGATAGGTGTTAGCTCTTCTCTAAATATTTGGTAACCTCGAATAGCCAAAGTGATCTTGAGAAAGAAGAATGGAACTGGAGGAATCAACCTACCTGACTTCAGGCTCTACTACAAAGCCACAGTTATCAAGACAGTATGGTACTGGCACAAAGACAGAAATATTGATCAATGGAATAAAATAGAAAGCCCAGAGATAAATCCACGCACATATGGACACCTTATCTTTGACAAAGGAGGCAAGAATATACAATGGATTAAAGACAATCTCTTTAACAAGTGGTGCTGGGAAATCTGGTCAACCACTTGTAAAAGAATGAAACTAGAACACTTTCTAACACCATACACAAAAATAAACTCAAAATGGATTAAAGATCTCAGCGTAAGACCAGAAACTATAAAACTCCTAGAGGAGAACATAGGCAAAACACTCTCCGACATACATCACAGCAGGATCCTCTATGACCCACCTCCCAGAATATTGGAAATAAAAGCAAAAATAAACAAATGGGACCTAATTAACCTTAAAAGCTTCTGCACATCAAAGGAAACTATTAGCAAGGTGAAAAGACAGCCTTCAGAATGGGAGAAAATAATAGCAAATGAAGCAACCGACAAACAACTAATCTCAAAAATATACAAGCAACTCCTACAGCTCAACTCCAGAAAAATAAACGACCCAATCAAAAAATGGGCCAAAGAACTAAATAGACATTTCTCCAAAGAAGACACAGATGGCTAACAAACACATGAAAAGATGCTCAACATCACTCATTATCAGAGAAATGCAAATCAAAACCACTATGAGGTACCATTTCACACCAGTCAGAATGGCTGCGATCCAAAAGTCTACAAATAATAAATGCTGGAGAGGGTGTGGAGAAAAGGGAACCCTCTTACACTGTTGGTGGGAATGCAAACTAGTACAGCCACTATGGAGAACAGTGTGGAGATTCCTTAAAAAACTGGAAATAGAACTGCCTTATGATCCAGCAATCCCACTGCTGGGCATACACACTGAGGAAACCAGAAGGGAAAGAGACACGTGTACCCCAATGTTCATCACAGCACTGTTTATAATAGCCAAGACATGGAAGCAACCTAGATGTCCATCAGCAGATGAATGGATAAGAAAGCTGTGGTACATATACACAATGGAGTATTACTCATCCATTAAAAAGAATACATTTGAATCAGTTCTAATGAGGTGGATGAAACTGGAGCCTATTATACAGAGTGAAGTAAGCCAGAAAGAAAAACATAAATACAGTATACTAACGCATATATATGGAATTTAGAAAGATGGTAACAATAACCCGGTGTACGAGACAGCAAAAGAGACACTGATGTATAGAACAGTCTTATGGAATCTGTGGGAGAGGGAGAGGGTGGGAAGATTTGGGAGAATGGCATTGAAACATGTAAAATATCATGTAGGAAACGAATTGCCAGTCCAGGTTCGATGCATGATGCTGGATGCTTGGGGCTGGTGCACTGGGACGGCCCAGAGGGATGGTATGGGGAGGGAGGAGGAAGGAGGGTTTGGGATGGGGAACACATGTATACCTGTGGCGGATTCATTTTGATATTTGGCAAAACTAATACAATTATGTAAAGTTTAAAAATAAAATAAAATTAGAAAAAAAAAAAGAAGCATTAACTGTATTTGACCATAATAAAAAAAGTTTAATAAAAAAAAAAAAAAAGCAGGATAGTGGTGGGTTTTTTCTTAACTGGAGTTTATATTGACATGCAAACTCATGCCTGAAAAAGAGTAATCACAATCTTTAATGAAGGCATCACTATCTTAAATCATTGCTTAGTATAATTCTGTGAATTTAATGGAGTTTTCACACAACTGTGGATTCAACAAAACAATCAAATACAGTCAATTACACAGAAACAAAGATCCCTGGAGTTCTGTGATCCACACAAATTAGGCAGATGAATGACCACACTGATAAATTTAACTTATATCCCCAGTCCTCTAGGGAATAGGTTCTAAGGGGAGAGATCTAAAGTGCCAGGTAAATAATTTGCAAAGCCCAGCACAAAAGGAAAATGTGGCTGTTTAAAATCCAGGAAAAAAAAAAAAAAGTGCCATTAAAGGTACTAAAATGTAAACTAGTTCTTCTTTTGTGTTCTCTTTAAATATATCACATTTTTTTAAATTTGCTATTTAATATCATGCTTCCTGTAGTATAAGTATAGCACCTAGGCTAGCTCAGACTCTCATAGCACCAGAGGTGACGCAGACCCATGATTCCTCATGAATTTACTGCTGGATTCCCCTCTCTGCCAACTTTCCAACCAACATGCTGTACCCCAGCCTACTGTGGACAAGTAATCTCCACTATCACACAGGAATATAAACCTAACCCATCACACTGTAGTAATCTGGAGGAACTGTAACCTCCATCTTAGGATGCCCTACATATGTAGATTGGAGTTGCTTAAGAGGACCTCTGCTCAATGGCTCCCCAAATATGGGCCTGCCATATTGACAAAGGTCAGGCACTTCCATCCTCCTTGCCCAGAGACCATGTGACATACTGCCAGACTCTCACCTCCCTCTCGCCCTTGCTCAGGCATCCACTAAAGGTAAAGAGCAGCAGTGGTTACTGAATAAAGGTGAAGAAAAAGTGAGAGAAGTGGAGAATGAGTGCCAAAGAGTGAGGGAGCAGATGACCAACATGGGGAGACCCAGACCTGTGAGCTCAGGAGAATGATGATGCATGCTTCATCATTCCCTTGCATTCATTATTCACACAAAAAATGCAAAATTTAAACATAAAATTATTAAGAATTTCAAAATGACAGCTGTAGAGAATTAAACCTTAAACTCTTCTGAACATGAAACTATTGGTCATATATTTGCAAAGCTGGCCCTAACCATAGATCATACACTGAAGTATCTTTGTCCTTAGAAAGAGAAGAAAATTTTAGATCACCATTGTCTTATAATCTTAATCCTGGATAAGAGATGAGAAATGAAATAGGACAAACTAAAATGTAATAATTAAAGATTTAAGCAAATGAGTAATGCAAGAACAAGATTTTAAACCTTTAGAAAATAGCAGAAGAAATACAAGAGAAAAGGTAATGGGTGCCTGATTCAGTGCCAAAGGCTTGGGAAAAAGCCAAAATGCCCAGAAAAAAATAGAGAGATTAAAGTGAGAATAAATCATCTACATGGAAAAATATTGGGTGGAGTTGATACATAAAGTTAGTTTTCTTCTTGAATAAACATATAGAAGAAAATATACAAAGATAATAGAAGAAAGCATCACCTAACATTAGGGCAAACCTAAATACACAGATCAAAAGGATTAGATAGAATTTCTGATTCAAGTCAATTGAGGGAGTTCACTCAAGAAGCGTGAAACAACAGAATGGGAAAGACTAGAGATCTCGTCAAGATAATAGAGATACCAAGGGAACATTTCATGCAAAGATGGGCTCAATAAAGGACAGAAATGGTAGAGACCTAACAGAAGCAGAAGATATTAAGAGGTGGCAAGAATACACAGAACTGTACAAAAAAAGATCTTCATGACCCAGATAATCACAATGGTGTGATCACTCACCTAGATCTAGCCAGACATCCTGGAATGTGAAGTCAAGTGGGCCTTAGGAAGCATCACTATGAACAAGCTACTGGAGGGGATGGAATTCCAGTTGAGCTATTTCAAATCCTGAAAGATGATGCCGTTAAAGCACTGCACTCAGTGTGCAGCAAATTTGGAAAATTCAGCAGTGGCCACAGGACTGGAAGAGGTCAGTTTTCATTCCAATCCCAAAGAAAGGCAATGCCAAACAAAGATCAAACTACTGCACAATTGCACTCATCTCACATGCTAGTAAAGTGATGCTTAAAATTCTCCAAGCCAGGCTTCAGCAATATATGAACCGTAAACTTCCAGATGTTCAAGCTTGTTTTAGAAAAGGTAGAGGAACCAGAGATCAAATTGCCAACAACTACTGGATCATCGAAAAAAGCAAGAGAGTTCCAAAAAAACATCTATTTCTGCTTTATTGACTATGCCAAAGCCTTTGACTGTTTGGATTACAATAAACTGTGGAAAATTCTGAAAGAGATGGGAATACCAGACCACCTGACCTGCCTCTTGAGAAACCTGTATGCAGGTCAGGAAGCAATAGTTAGAACTGGACATCGAACAACAGACTGGTTCCAAATAGGAAAAGGAGTACGTCAAGGATGTATACTGTCACCCTGCTTATTTAACTTATAGGCAGAGTACATCATGAGAAACGCTGGGCTGGAAGAAGCACAAGCTGGAATCAAGATTGCCCGGGAGAAATATCAATAACCTCAGATATGCAGATGACACCACCCTTATGGCAGAAAGTGAAGAGGAACTCAAAAGCCTCTTGATGAAAGTGAAAGAGGAGAGTGAAAAAGTTGGCTTAAAGCTCAACATTCAGAAAACGAAGATCATGGCATCTGGTCCCATCACTTCATGGGAAATAGATGGGGAAACGGTAGAAATAGTGCTGGACTTTGTTTTTTTGGGCTCCAAAATCACTGAAGATGGTGACTGAAGCAATGAAATTAAACGACACTTTCTCCTTGGAAGAAAAGTTATGATTCACCTAGACAGCATTTGGAGAAGGTGATGGCACCCCACTCCAGTACTCTTGCCTGGAAAATCCCACAGATGGAGGAGCCTGGTAGGCTGCAGTCCATGGGCTTTGCAAAGAGTCGGACACAACTGAGTGACTTCCTTTTCAATTTTCACTTTCATGCATTGGAGAAGGAAATGGCAACTCACTCCGGTGTTCTTGCCTGGAGAATCCCAGGGATGGGGGAGCCTGGTGGGCTGCCATCTACTGGGTCACACAGAGTCGGACATGACTGAAATGACTTAGCAGCAGCAGCAGCAGGCAGTATATTAAAAAGCAGAGACATTACTTTGTCAACAAAGGTCCTTCTAGTCAAAGCTATGGTTTTTCTAGTGGTCATGTATGGATGTGAGAGTTTGACTATAAAGAAAGCTGAGCACTGAAGAACTGGTGCTTTTGAACTGTGGTGTTGGAGAGGACTCTTGAGAGTCCCTTGGACTGCAAGGAGATCCTACCAGTCCATCCTAAAGGAGATCAGTCCTGAGTGTTCATTGGAAGGACTGATGTTGATGCTGAAACTCTAATACTCTGGCCACATGATGTGAAGAGCTGACTCTTTAGAAAAGACCTTGATGCTGGGAAAGATTGAGGGCAGGAGGCGAAGGGGACGACAGAGGATAAGGTGATTGAATGGCATCACTGACTCAGTGGACATGGGTTTGGGTGAACTCCAGGAGTTGGTGATGGACAGGGAGGCCTGGTGTGCTGTGATTCATGGGATCGCAAAGAGTCGGACACAACTGAGTGACTGAACTGAACTGAACTCAAGAAGGATGCCAGAACAGTCAGGAATATCAATAACTTTGGGAAAATTTTAAAGCAGACAGAACAAGATTGATGGAAAAAACTGAAGACAGAGAAATATGGGTGTTTTCAGTAGACCAAGATGCTATGATCAATGGTAGTTAGAACTAGGAGTAAGATTAGGCTACAGTGTTTTGAACTGGCAAAGTTTTTAACTAAGAGACCGTGTAACAGTTGAACACATGCCCTCCAGAATACCTAGACCCATATTTTTGCCTTAGGGAAAAATCTTCTAAACAAAAGTCCAAATGAAAAAGAATACACAAGAAATTCAATGCATTTTCAGATTTACAAACAGGTAATTTCTGGATATCCCACCCATTTTATTCATATATTCGGTATAGCATATTGACACCTCATATATACTAGACAGCATTTTAAGGACTGGGCATGTAATATACCAATAAAATGTTATAAACATATAGCCAAACAAAATATTATTAAATTATCTAAAGCAGGTACACTAGAAATACACTGTATTAGACTTTAAAGCACCTTTTTCATAAATGGTCATATTAAGTAAATAAAACAGAAGATCAGAAATAATTTTAATAACAAAAGCAGTAGGTTTGACTTTTTCCTTAGTTTCCTTTGTATATTTTTAAACTATTTCTAATTTTTGTTAAAAACATTCAAGAATGCACTATTTTTCAGTTTCAAATAAAGAGAGTAAAATTTGCACTCTTTTCATTCCTATAACTGAATTATTACTAACATATATATTTATTGCTTTGTATCCCTCTTTCATTTCTAAGCATTAATGCACATATATGTACTCATTATGTGTACACAGTTTTCCCAGGATATATCATTTAAAGAGCAAGAGATAGAAAATCTGACAGATATTACCGCGATTTTTAAACCTAGACATCATTCACTTTATAAGAAATTTCCAGGGAATAAAGGAGAAGAACAAATAATCATACAAACAATTGAATAAAATGTACAATCACTGAGTCTTCTCCATGGTTGAAAAGACCATTGAGAACCATGCAAAATGGCAATTAGGTCAAAATGATTACTTATTTTAGGTTACACGCACAAAATAAAGCACTAATTAAGACCACAAAGACATTACAGTAATTGAGATCCCTAGCCCATGGAAGAGGGCTTTGTGCTTCAGATTAAGAATAGACTAACCAAGGTCCATTGTATGAGCTATGCATGTTTCCAAGAGAGAAGCCAGATCAAGCTACAAGGAAACTAGGAACAATACTGGTTTAAAAGAGAGACCAACTCAATCAAGATGATACTGACAGATATCTTGACATTTTCCAAGGTTCACCACCTGTTCTTGCGTCCTGGGTAAACAAACAAGCTAAACATAGAAACAAGGGTAACTCCCGGTTTTCCTGCCTATGTTATAAAAGATAGCAGTTGCCAAGTGATGAATTATTTTCCAGTCTGCCCCTACCCAGGGAGTCTCAGTAATTCTGCAATGTCACACTTAGGTTTAAAATACGTATACTATATAGCTTTTATGGTAATTAAATTCCCAGTAGAGTTATTTTGCCTTGAACTCTTGTCCCCTAATTCAAATGTTTCTGTAAGTGCCAAGAAAGGGGAATATGCACCTGGCAATGTTCCATAAATATAAGTACATGGAAATAGTCATGAATATTTGAATGAACAGAGGTATATACAACATGACAGTAATAAGATTTGCTCAATTTCCCGGTGTAATTTAAAATATTTTAAAAGAAAAAAACTAAGAGCACTGACATCAGCTAATTCCAAAACTGAAGAGGATAGCTTAAATATTCAAACACTAGGTAAAGAAGTGCATAAATATCCTTACTGTGTCAACAGGATTTTAATGTATTTTTACTGTGCACCTCTATGAAAATGAACCCTAAATAACTTCTCCAAAGAGACTTTCATTGACCAAGCTTCATTCCCCTTGGCAAACCTCTCACTGACCACTGACATATAAGTGAAAGTAGATAATCCAAGCTCATCAGTTAGATGTAGTCCCCTAAACGTTTTCCTGGGGATGGTGTTTTGGGGACAGCTGCCCTCCCCCTTAGGTTCTTTCCCATATCTGAGCAGATGAGCAATCACAAAGGAGCTATGCCCTTCCTAGCAGAACTCTGTCTGAGATTCAGCCTCATTAAGAGTGGTGGGGACTTTGCTGGTGGTCCAATGGATAGGGCTTCACCTTCCAACACATGGGGCACAGATTCCATCCCTGGATGGAGAGCTAACATCTGACAAGGTTTATGGCCAGAAACCCAAAACAAAACAGAAGCAATACTGTAACAAATTCAATAAAGAGTAAAAAAAAAAAAAAGAAAAAAAGAGTGGTGAAAGTAGAAAGGACGCACTCTGACAGGCCCATCAACTCAGCCACAGTATTCTACATGGTATCTTATGGATTTTGCTACTGGAGAGTGGCACAGAAGCTAAATTTGCTTTAAATGCCACCACTTTCTCTTTCAAGTCTAAATGAAAGGTTCAATTGTCAGTTTTTATGGTGATAAACCTAGATCATCTCTGAAAGTTTTCATTCTTAAAATGTTATGTTCATTCTTTCCCTTCCTCCTTCCCCAGTATGTAGAAGGGGAACTCTGTAAATTCATTTTAGGAAACCTCATGAATCTTTAGAAAACAAGCAGATAATCTTCTATAACAACATATTTAAAACAGTGTGTCCCTGGAATAAAAATCTAAACTCCATATAAAATGTATTGAACACTATAATATCAGGAAAAAGTCCTAGGTACACGGATATAGTTTCCTCAGGGATGTATGGCCAGTGTGTCACTACAGGCAAAACAAAAATAAAAATGTTGCCAACATTCACATTTGGGAAATGAAATACAGGGGAAAAATCTTCTACCCTTGTATAAAACCATGACCCAGACCCATCCAGATCATAATGTGTAGCTCAGGCATACTGATCTGCAAACTCTGCTTTCCACACAGATGCCATGCTAAATGCCTTGGATGATACATCCCTTCTTAGTCTGTTATCAGGAATATAGCCTTAATTTCTAATTCAACAAGATATTAGTGCAATGTTTCTTCAAAAGTAGAAAGCAAGGAAATATCTTCACCCAAAAATTCCCTGGTAACCTTACTTTCTTACTCCCCTGCCCATTTGTGATGTTAGCTAAGGCAGCAACTGGCAACCAATGGGAGCAAGCAATCTAGAACTTTCCCTAAGCCTGAAATCTAGTCATCAGCTATCTGTGTGATACCCTCCTTGCTTTCTAGCACTTGGAGGAATCTCTGTATCACAAAGTTGATTGTCCAAGGAGCACAGGCAACGGGTTCATTTCTGTTTGTCTTCTAGTTCTACAAAAACCATAATCCAATCCGAAATAAATTGTTTAGGTGGTCGGAGTCAGGAAATGTAAATACGCTAATTCAACATTATCTCAACACCTATATTATATCCAGAAAGGAATGTTGAGAAATTTGATGGACTAATTGATAACAATGAGGTAAATGTCACACCATGGATAATTTGGCATGAGAACAGTTGAAGCCATCATAAGCTAACGTCATCTTTGTTAACTCAAATTATTCTGGCTACAATAAGTATCCTTGAAGAATAATTAACCTCTGATCTAGATCAGAAGTATTTGAAATTATTCTGTTCACTCCCCGAAATAGAACTCAAGAGGTTTCAAAGGGACCTGTTCCATCAAATTCCAAGATTTGACTTGAATTCCATATCATGGATGTGGCAGAGACAGTACCAAAAATAAACAACATATGATAGGACAGAAAACAGCCCCAATAAGAGCATAGGAACAACACTGCCTAAGGAAGAACAAGAGGGCAAATACATGTGGAGGGCCACAGCAGGCTGGGGCTATAAAAAGAGCTTCATTTTCTCTTTGGAATAATACAGTCTATAATGGAAGAATCAAAATCTTTAATTTCCCAGATGTATTGATAGAAACCACATACCTACTAGACTCAACATTCCAGAACTGGAGTTGGAGATAGAAGATAAATGGAGACTATATATGGGCCCTTGAAATTTAAAGATGGGAAGTTTAATCAATTTGAAATTTCCTACTGCTTGGCAAAGATACATTAGAAATATATATATATAAACACACACACTGTATGTGTGTGTTTATATATATTCACTAAAAAAAAAAATGAGGTATTCTTTCAGGTATGACCTAAATCAAATCCTTTACAATTTTGTAGTAGAAGTAACAAATAGATTCAAGAGATAGATCTGATAGAGTGCCTGAAGAACTATGGACAGATGTCCGTGACGTTGTACAGGATTCAGTGATCAAAACCATCTCCAAGAAAAAGAAATGCAAAAAGGCAAAATGATTATCTGAGGAGGGTTTACAAATAGCTGAGAAAAGAAGCTAAAGGCAAAGGAGAAAAGGAAAGATATACCCACTTGAATGCATAGTTCCAAAGAATACAAAGGAGAGATAAGAGTACCTTCCTCAGCAATCAATGCAAAGAAATAGAGAAAACTATAGAATGGGAAAGACTAGAGAGCTCTTCAAGAATATTAGAGATACCAAGGGAACATTTCATGCAAAGATGGGCAATTATGCACAAAAACAGTAAGGACCTAACAGAAGCAGAAGATATTAAGACAAGGCGTCAAGAATACACAGAAGAACTATACAAAAAAAGGTCTTCATGACCCAGATAATCGTGAAAGTAACTCACCTAGAGCCTGAAATCCTGGAGTGCGAAGTTAAGTGGCCTTAGGAAACATAACTATGAACAAACCTAGTGGAGGTGATAAAATTCCAGCTTAGCTATTTCAAATCCTAAAAGATGATGCTGTTAAAGTGCTGTACTCAACATGCCAGCAAATATGGTAAACTCAGCAGTGGCCACAGGAATGGGAAAGGTCAGTTTTCATTCCAATCCCAAAGAAAGGCAATGCCAAATAATGTTCAAGGGAAAGTTGCTTAGTCATGTCTGAATCTTTGAGACTCCACGACCTAATAGTCCATGGAATTCTCCAGGCCAGAATACTGGAGTGGGTAGCTTCTCCTTTTCCCAGGGGGTCTTCCCAACCCAAGGATTGAACCAAGGTCTCCTGCATTGCAGGCAGATTCTTTACCAGATGAGCCACAAGGGAAGCCCAAGAATGTTCATCCTACCACACAATTGCATTCATCTCACACACTAGCATGTAAGTTAAGTTGTAGTCGCTCAGTCGTGTCTGACTCTTTGCGACCCCATGGACTGTAGCCCACCAGGCTCCTCTGTCCATGGGATTCTCCAGGTAAGAATACTGGAGTGGGTTGCCATTTCCTTCTCCAGGGGATCTTCCAGACCCAGGGATCGAACCTGGGTCTTCCACATCACAGGCAGATGCTTTACCCTCTGAGCCACCAGGGAAGCCCTAGGCAAAGTAATGTTCAAAATTCTCCAAACCAGGCTTCAACACTACATGAAGCAAGAACTTCCAGATGGGCAAGCTGGATTTAGAAAAGGCAGAGAAACCAGAGATCAAATTGCCAACATCTGGTGGATCATAGAAAAAGCAAGAGAATTCCAAAAACTTATCTACTTCTGCTTAATTGACTACGTTAAAGCCTTTGATCTTAGTTTTCTGAATGTTGAGCTTTAAGCCAACTTTTTCACTCTCCTCTTTCACTTTCATCAAAAGGCTTTTTAGTTCCTCTTCACTTTCTGCCATAAGGGTGATGTCATCTGCGTATCTAAGGTTATTGATATTTCTCCCTGCAATCTTGATTCCAGCTTGTACTTCTTCCAGCCCAGCGTTTCTCATGCTGTACTCTGTGTATAAGTTAGATAAGCAGGGTGACAATATACAGCCTTGACGTACTCCTTTTCCTATTTGGAACCAGGCTGTTGTTCCATGTCCAAGGGGAAACAGTGGAAACAGTGTCAGACTTTATTTTCTTGGGGCTCCAAAATTACTTCAGATGGTGATTGCAGCCATGAAATTAAGACACTTACTCTTTGGGAGGAAAGTTATGACCAACCTAAATAGCATATTAAAAAGTAGAGATATTACTTTGCCAACAAAGGTCCATCTAGTCAAGGCTATGGTTTTTTCCAGTGGTCATGTATGGATGTGAGAGTTGGACTGTGAAGAAAGCTGAGCACTGAAGAATTGATCCTTTTGAACTGTGGTGTTGGAGAAGACTCTTGAGAGTCCCTTGGACTGCAAGGAGGTCCAACCAGTCCATCCTAAAGGAGATCAGTCCTGGGGGTTCATTGAAAGGACAGATGCTGAAGCTGAAACTCCAATACTTTGGCCACCTCATATGAAGAGTTGACTCATTGGAAAAGACCCTGATGCTGGGAGGGATTGGGGCAGCAGGAGAAGGGGACAACAGAGGATGAGATGGCTGGATGGCATCACCGACTCGCTGGACATGAGTTTGGTTGAACTCCAGGAGTTGGTGATGGACAGGGAGGCCTGGTATTCTGAGATTCATGGGGTCGCAAAGAGTCGGACACGACTGAGTGACTGAACTGAACTGAAAGCCTTTGATTGTATGGATCACAACAAACTGTGGAAAATTCTTCAAAAGATGGGAATAACAGAGCACCTTACCTACCACCTAAGAGGTCTGTATGCTGGTCAAGAAGAAACATTTAGACCCGGACATGGAAGAATGGACTGGTTCCAAATTGGGAAAGGAGTACAACAAGGCTGTATATTGTCAGCCTGCTTATTTAACTTATATGCAGAGTAAATCATGAGAAATGCCAGGCTGGATGAAGCATAACCTGGAGTCAGGATTGCCAGGAGAAACATCAATAACCTCAGGTAGGCACATGACATCATGTTTTTGGCATAAAGTGAAGAGGAACTAAAGAGCCTCCTCATGAAGACGAAGCAGGAGAGTGAAAAAGCTGGCTTAAAATTCAACATTCAAAAAGTCAAAGTGAGATTTGGGAGAATGGCAATGAAACATGTAAAATATCATGTAGGAAACGAGTTGCCAGTCCAGGTTCGATGCACGATGCTGGATGCTTGGGGCTGGTGCACTGGGACGGCCCAGAGGGATGGTATGGGGAGGGAGGAGGGAGGAGGGTTCGGGATGGGGAACACATGTATACCTGTGGTGGATTCATTTTGATATTTGGCAAAACTAATACAATTATGTAAAGTTTAAAAATAAAATAAAATTGGAAGAATAAAAAAAAAAAAAAAGTCAAAGTGATGGCATCCAGTCCCATCAGTTCAATTCAGTCACTCAGTCATATCTGACTCTTGGTGACCCCATGAACTACAGCACACCAGACCTCACTGTCCATCACTAACTCCCGGAGCTTGCTCAAACTCATGTCCATCGAGTTGGTGATGCCATCCAACCATCTCATCCTCTGTTGTCCCCTTTTCCTCCCGATCTTCTCCTCTCACTTAATGCCAAATAGATGAGGAAACAATGGAAACAGTGACAGACTTTATTTTCTTGGGCTCCAAAATCACTGCAGATGGTTACTACAGCCATGAAATTAAAAGACGCTTGCTCCTTGGAAGAAAAGCTATGACAAACATAGACAGCCTATTAGAAACCAGAGACATTACTTTGCCAACAGAGATCCATCTAGTCAAAGCTATGGTTTTTCCAGTAGTCATGTATGGATGTGAGAGTTGGGCCGTAAAGAAAGTTGAGTGCCAAAGAATTGATGCTTTTGAACTATGGTGTTGGAGAGGACTCTTGAGAGTCCCTTGGACATCAAGGAGATCAAACCTAGAGGAAATTAATCCCGAATATTCATTGGAAGGATGAATGGTGAAGCTGAAGCTCCAATGCTTTGGCCACCTGATATGAAGAGCTGACTCATTAGAAAAGACTCAGATGCTGGGAAAGATCGAAGGCTGAAGGAGAATAGGATGACAGAAGAGGAGATGGTTGGATGGCATCACTGTCTGAATGGACATGAGTCTGAGCAAGCTCTGGGAGGTGGTGAAAGACAGGGAAGCCTGTATGCTGCATTCCATGAGGTCACAAAGAGTCGGACATGACTAAGTGACCAAACAACAACAAAAGCAAATGAGAGCAAAGAAATTTTTATTTTTTATTCACTGCTATTTTCCAGCACCTTGAACAGTGCCTGGAAATTATTAGAGTCAATAAATATTTGTGAAATGAGTAACAAAATAATGAATGACTAATCAAGTTTTTAAATAAATTAGAAACAAAGCCTTCCTTAATACAAAAAGAAAATTTGGATGTGTTTCAGCAACTGACAGGGTACATTAGTATTACATAGGGAGATCCCTGAAAGTGGAAAACACTGCAATCTTCAGTATTTTTTAACTTGAAAATCATACAAAGAACTAACCTCTAGAGAATATTATGATTTCCCACTGGGATGCAAGCATTTGATTTTATTCATTGAGGATTAGTCACTGGCAAGTATTATGATAAAAAGTAGATTCTATCATCTATCATACTTTAGGTGATATTATACCCCCATTACTCTAGCACATTTCCTCCCTTAAGGACACAATGTTCTCTTACAAATTTTTTCTATTAGAAAGAGCACTGAACATACAATAGGAGAATCTGGATCTGAATTAAAATTCCAACTCTGCCACTTGCTATGTGCTCTTGGGGAAATTTCCTCTAAACTCCTCTGATTTCAGTTTTCTTTTTTGCAAAATGGACGGTGAGAAATAAATGCATGTGAAAGCATCTACTATGGTCTTTCCTTTTCTTTTCTCTCAAATATATCATTCTATGTCTCCTTCTTACCATGTATCCTATAACTTTTCCCCTTTTACTCCATAGTCAACAATTCAGGTAAGTTTCACTCAATACCCAGTAGTTGCTACCTCTTAATAATTCAATGTATATGTTAATAAAGTGAAAGGGAAAGTCACCCAGTCGTGTCTGACTCTTTGCGACCTCATGAACTATATAGTCTAAGGAAGCCTTCAGGCAAGAATAGTAGAATGGGTTGCCATGCCCTCTTCCAGGAGATCTTCCCAACCCAGGGATCGAACCCCATCTCCCACATTGCAGGTGGACTCTGAGCCACCAGGGAAGTCCAAGAATATTGGAGTTGGTAGCCTATCCCTTCTTCAGCGGATATTCCCAACCCAGGAATTGAACCAGGATCTCCTGCATTGCAGATGGATTCTTTACCAACTGAGCCATGAGGGAAATGCATATATGTTAGGAGAAGAGGATTATTAAGTGGCATTAACAAGAGGGCTTCAGAGGGCAGACACACTGAAACTATAATCACAGAAAATTAGTCAATCTAATCACACTAGGACCACAGCCTTGTCCAACTCAATGAAACTAACCCATGCCCGTTGGGCCACCCAAGATGGGTGGGTCATAGTGGAGAGGTCTGACAGAATGTGGTCCACTGGAGAAGGGAATGGCAAACCACTTCAGTATTCTTGCCTTGAGAACCCCATGAAGAGTATGAAAAGGCAAAATTATAGGATACTGAAAGAGGAACTCCCCAGGTTAGTAGGTGCCCACTATGCTACTGGAGATCAGTGGAGAAATAACTCCAGAAAGAATGAAGGGATGGAGCCAAAGCAAAAACAATACCCAGCTGTGGATGTGACTGGTGATAGAAGCAAGGTCTGATGCTGTAAAGAGCAATATTGCATAGGAACTTGGAATGTTAGGTCCATGAGTAAAGGCAAATTGGAAGTGGTCAGACAGGAGATGGCAAGAGTGAACGTTGACATTCTAGGAATCAGCGAACTAAAATGGACTGGAATGGGTGAATTTAACTCAGATGACCATTATATCTACTACTGCGGGCAGGAATCCCTCAGAAGAAATGGAGTAGCCATCATGGTCAACAAAAGAGTCCGAAATGCAGTACTTGGATGCAATCTCAAAAACAACAGAATGATCTCTGTTCATTTCCAAGGCAAGCCATTCAATATCACACTGATCCAAGCCTATGCCCCAACCAGTAATGCTGAAGAAGCTGAAGTTGAATGGTTCTATGAAGACCTACAAGACCTTTTAGAACTAACACCAAAAAAGATGTCCTTTTCATTACAGGGGACTGGAATGCAAAAGTAGGAAGTCAAGAAACACCTGGAGTAACAGGCAAATTTGCCCTTGGAATATGGAATGAAGCAGGGCAAAGACTAATAGAGTTTTGCCAAGAAAATGCACTGGTCATAGCAAACACCGTCTTCCAAAAACACAAGAGAAGACTCTACATGTGGACATCACCAGATGGTTAACACTGAAATCAGATTGATTATATTCTTTGCAGCCAAAGATGGAGAAGCTCTATACAGTCAAAAAAAAAACAAGACCAGGAGCTGACTGTGATTCAGATCATGAACTTCTTATTGCCAAATTCCGACTTAAATTGAAGAAAATAGGGAAAACCACTAGACCATTCAGGTATGACCTAAATCAAATCCCTTATGATTATACAGTGGAAGTGAGAAATAGATTTAAGGGACTAAATCTGATAGAGTGCCTGATTAACTATGGACTGAGGTTCGTGACATTGTACAGGAGACAGGGATCAAGACCAACCCCATGGAAAAGAAACGCAAAGAAGCAAAATGGCTGTCTGAGGAGGCCTTAAAAATAGCTGTGAAAAGAAGAGAAGTGAAAAGCAAAGGAGAAAAGGAAAGATATAAGCATCTGAAGGCAGAGTTCCAATGAATAGCAAGAAGAGATAAGAAAGCCTTCCTCAGCGATCAATGCAAAGAAATAGATGAAAACAACAGAATGGGAAAGACTAGAGATCTGTTCAAGAAAATTAGAGATACCAAGGGATCATTTCATGCAAAGATGGGCTCGATAAGGGACAGAAATGGTATGGACCTAACAGAAGCAGAAGATATTAAGAAGAGGTGGCAAGAATGCACAGAAGAACTGTTAAAAAAAGATCTTCACGACCAAGATAATCACAAAGGTGTGATCACTGACCTAAAGCCAGACATCCTGGAATGTGAAGTCAAGTGGGCCTTAGAAAGCATCACTATGAACAAAGCTGTTGGAGGTGATGGAATTCCAGTTGAGCTATTTCAAATCCTGAAAGATGATGCTGTGAAAGTGTTGCACTCAATACACCAGCAAATTTGGAAAACTCAGCAGGAGCCACAGGACTGGAAAAGGTCAGTTTTCATTCCAATCCCAAAGAAAGGCAATGCCAAAGAATGCTCAAACTACTGAACACTTGCACTCATCTCACACGCTAGTAAAGTAATGCTCAAAATTCTCCAAGCCAGGCTTCAGCAATACGTGAACCATGAACTTCCTGATGTTCAAGCTGGTTTTAGAAAAGGCAGAGGAACCAGAGATCAAATTGCCAACATCCGCTGGATCATCGAAAAAACAAGAGAGTTCCAGGAAAACATCGATGTCTGCTTTATTGACTATGCCAAAGCCTTTGACTGTGTGGATCACAAGAAACTGTGGAAAATTCTTAAAGAGATGGGAATACCAGACCACCTGACCTGCCTCTTGAGAAACCTATATGCAGGTCAGGAAGCAACAGAGAGAACTGGACATGGAACAACAGACTGGTTCCAAATAGGAAAAGGAGTACGTCAAGGCTGTATATTGTCACCCTGCTTATTTAACTTCTATGCAGAGGACATCATGAGAAACGCTGGACTGGAAGAAACACAAGCTGGAATCAAGATTGCCAGGAGAAATATCAATAACCTCAGATATGCAAATGACATCACTCTTATGGCAGAAGTGAAGAGGAACTCAAAAGCCTCTTGATGAAAGTGAAAGAGGAGAGTGAAAAAGTTGGCTTAAACCTCAACATTCAGAAAACGAAGATCATGGCATCCGGTCCTGCCACTTCATGGCAAATAGATGGGGAAACAGTTGAAACAGTGTCAGACTTTATTTTGGGAGGCTCCAAAATCACTGCAGATAGTGACTGCAGCCATGAAATTAAAAGACGCTTACTCCTTGGAAGGAAAGTTATGACCAATTTAGATAGCATATTCAAAAGCAGAGACATTACTTTACCAACAAAGGTCCATCTAGTCAAGGCTATGGTTTTTCCAGTGGTGATGTATGGATGTGAGAGTTGGACTGTGAAGAAACCTGAGCACGGAAGAATTGATGCTTTTGAACTGTGGTGTTGGAGAAGACTTGAGAGTCCCTTGGACTGCAAGGAGATCCAACCAGTCCATTCTAAAGGAGATCAGCCCTGGGATTTCTTTGGAAGGACTGATGCTGAAGCTGAAACTCCAGTCTTTGGCCACCTCATGTGAAGAGTTGACTCATTGGAAAAGAGTCTGATGCTGGGAGGGATTAGGGGCAGGAAGAGGAGGGGATGACAGAGGATGAGATGGCTGGATGGCATCACTGACTCGATGGACGTGAGTCTGAGTGAACTCTGGTAGTTGGTGATGAACAGGGAGGCCTGGCGTGCTGCGATTCATGGGGTCACAGAGAGTCAGACACGACTGAGTGACTTAACTGAACTGAAAGTGTTTATGACTGCCAATACCAATGTATTGGCTTGCCTTTATTCTATAGCTTTTAAAAAGGCATATAAAATCATGCCACAACTGTGCTAAAAGTTCAATTGTTTCACATGTCTCTTAGGATAAATGTACTCCTGCACAAGGCCTAGATGTCCATCAGCAGATGAACTGATAAGAAAGCTGTGGTACATATACACAATGGAGTATTACTCAGCCATTAAAAAGATTACGTTTGAATCAGTTCTAATGAGGTGGATGAAACTGGAGCCTATTATACAGAGTGAAGTAAGCCAGAAAGAAAAACACCAATACAGTATACTAATGCATATATATGGAATTTAGAAAGATGATAACAATAACCCTGTATAAGAGACAGCAAAAGAGACACTGATGTATAAGACAGTCTTTTGGACTCTGTGGGAGAGGGAGAGGGTGGGATAATTTGGGAGAATGGCATTGAAATATGTATAATATCATGTATGAAATGAGTCACCAGTCCAGGTTCAATGCTCGATACTGGATGCTTGGGGCTGGTGCACTGGGACGACCCAGAGGGTAGGTATGGGGAGGGAGGAGGGTTCAGGATGGAGAACACATGTATATCTGTGGCAGATTCATTTTGATATATGGCAAAACCAAAACAATATTGTAAAGTTAAAAAATAAAATTAAATTAAAAAAAAAAGATCCCATGTGGCTTGGTGCCTATCTGCCTTTTCAGTTCCATCTCAAACTTCATGCCCCCTTGACATCTATAGTTCAACAATACAGAGCTTATTTGAGTCCCTTGGTTAACTTCTACTTATGTTTCAGGTCTTGGTCTGGATATTTCTTCCCCAGGAGGCCTTCTTGACCCTTAGATGAGATCTCTCTACCACCCATTCTTACAGCATTTCATATGTCTTCTTTTGTTTTGGTTGTTGTTGTTGTGCAGTCGCTTCACTGTGTCTGAGTCTTTGTGAGTCCATGAACTGCAGTACTTCAGGCTTCCCTGCCCTTCATTATCTCCCAGAGTTTGCTCAAATTCAAGTCCATTGAGTTGGTGATACCCTCCAACCATATTATCCTTTGTCACCTCCTTCTCCTCCTGCCCTCAGTCTTTCCCAGCATCAGGGTCTTTTCCAATGAGTCAGCTCTTCACATCAGGTGGCCAGAGTATCAGAGCTTCAGCTTTAGCATCTGTCCTTCCAATGGATATTCAGAGTTGATTTCCTTTAGGATTAACTAGTTTGATCTGCTTGCAGTCCAAGAGACTCTCAAGAGTCCTCCAGCACCACAGTTCAAAACCATCAATTCTTCAATGCTCAGCCTTCTTTATGGTCCAACTCACACATCTGTACATGATTACTGGGGAAAAACCATAGCTTTGACTATACAGACTTTTGTCAGCAAAATCATGCTTTTTAATACACTGTCTAGATTTGTCACAGCTTTTCTTCCAAGGAGTAAGCATCTTTTAATTTTGTGACTACAGTCACCATCCGAGGTGATTTTGGAGCCCAAGAAAACAAAATCTGTCACTGTTTCCATTTTTCCCCCTATCTATTTGTCATGAAGTGATGAAATGGATGCCATGAACTCAAGTTTTTTGAATGCTGAGTTTTAAGCCAGCTTTTTCACTCTCCTCTTTCAACTTCATCAAGAGGCTTTTTATTTACTTCTGCCATTAGAATGCTATCATCTGCATATCTGAGGTTGTTGATATTTCTCCTGGCAATCTTGATTCCAGCTTGTGATTCATCCAGCTTGGCATTCCGGAAGATGTATTCTGCATATAAGTTTAGTAAGCAGTGTGACAGTATAGTCTTGACAAATTCCCTTCCCAATTTTGAGCCAGTTTTGTTTCTAGTGTTTGTTAATATAGCATAATATCTGACTTCCTAAAAAGAGGAATTGAGTGCCTTAATCCAAAAAAGTTTGTTAACATAATTTTTAGGTATCATTAGTAGGCTAAAGTTAAACAATAATGGAAAAGATGCTAGGTAATAGGATGAAAGATTCACTCCTCATCCCACCCGAAAGCAACTTCCATGGCACTCTCTATCTTGTCTGAAGAGACTGAAACATCTGTCTGAATTAGATACAAAGCTATGGTGCATTATCTCAAGCAAGTAGGATAATTTTTTAATATTTTTGGACAACTGCCACATGTTATACTTTGCTCTCTTTCCACTGAAAGTGATTTGTTTTAATACTGTGGAGCCCATTCTCTAGAGTTTATATTTTACAGAAAACACACGAAGATTGTACTTATCCTCCAGCCTCTCTCCTCAACATATTAGTAAAAGAGAATGGCACCCTAGATGCCCACATGTCTCAGGAGAAGGGCTAGGCCAGGAAGGATCAACATAGGGGAGCAGAACAGCACAAAGACAGCAAAATTGGCCAAATGAAAGTAAGACCTGGTTCATTAAGTAATATTAAGCCAGGGAGATCAAATCCAGGTAATGAGCCTGGAAGACAAAGAGAGGAATAGTTAGTAATAAAGTAGTATGAAAAAAATCTGAGAGCACAAAACATTTCTGGAAGAACAGCCCCTACTTGCTACTTTTGCCTAAAGTAAGATATACATATATTTAAAGCTTTCATTAAAACCACAGCTATTCTAACTTATTTCTGGGGAAGATATCAACTCCCTCAGTGACCACTGGAGAGTTGGAGAAAAAGAAACTCAGAGCAGGGAATGTAGATTAAGCCTGGCAGTGGTCAAAAAATATAAGCATGTATTATCTGTTACATCCTGTATTCTTAAGCATAAATTTTGACATCTTAAAAAGGAATCTGAGGGTATATGCCCAGTAGTGGCATTGTTGAGTCATATGGTAGTTTTATTTCTAGTTTTTTAAGGAATTTCCATACTATTATCCATAATGGCTGTATCATTTTACATTCCCACCAACAGTGCAAGAGGGTTCCCTTCTCTCCATATCCTCTCCAGAATTATTATTTGTAGATTTTTTGTTGACAGCCATTCTGACAGGGAGCTAAAATCAGGTACTCTGTTAGAACCTAGAGGGGTAAATGGGGTGGGAGGTGGGAGGGGGAGATCAAGAGGGAGGATACATATGTATACTTATGGCTGATTCATTTTGATATAAGACAGAAACCAACACAATATTGTAAAGCAATTAGCTTCCAATTAAAATTTTTTTTAAAAAATCTGAGAATAAGAAAACAGAAAAATATAAATACAGATAGTCTGGAAATTTTGAAAACACTAATGTACAAACTAGTTGAAGAAGCAGACAGTCTTAAGTAGTTGACACCTAAAGACCAACAAGAAGTCCAATTCAGCTAATGAAGCTTTAACTTTTCATTTGTTCACAGCAAAAGAACTCTAAAAGTGAATATTAGAGAATTTTTTCCAACAAATGTACAACACATGCCAGTGCATAGATACATAATAAATTTACAAGGAACCATGTTGACAGTTTCATTGCCTTTGGTAAGACTCTACAAATTCTTGGACATTATTTTCATAAACAGTTTTATTTTTTCCCTTTTTTGATCCCAAGATTCTTGATTGGGGTAGGGAAGGGATGGTTAAAAAATTGAGAAGGCATTTTCTCTCTTTTAATATTAAATGACTCTTTAGGGGAAATTATGCAAACTCAAAATAATTTATGAATTACACTCAACTTCCATTGAATCCAAAAATTGTGATCTTTGGCTGCTGTGATTTTTATTGTTGCAGAAAGTTCTTTCCTCTTCTCAAAAGTGTTAAAATTGTTTATCAAATGCATCTGCTTTCTCATTCTATATCAACAATAACATATTTTGCTTATAAACTATTACACATAGCACAGATTGGAAATTTTGAACATGTTAAAAAGATCTAATAAGCATAATCAAAAAAGCCAGAAGAGTTTTTATGATTTAGCTTTTATCAATAATCCTTTATAACCATATGAGAAAAATGATTACAGAAACCCAGAGAGCCACTTGATTGAGTCTGAGTCACACAGTTCTCTATCCCATAATACTGTTTTTATATCCCAATCTCATTTAGCACAGGTAACAATTTTTAGAAAAGCTTGCATAAAATTTCTGGTCTTAAGAACTAGCCCCTTTTCCTAAGGCTGCCAAGCTTTAGAAGTTACAGAAATATCTTTTCCAAGTACTGTAATCACCTTTTTTTTTTTTTTTAAAGATCCATGACTAATATATTCCAGGTCTGTTTAACCTACGCTGATTACGCTGAGTCTCCTTTTGCCTTTCATTTAAGGAATGCTACTTCCACTGGCTTTGCTGCTGTCAGATTTTGTAGGCTCTTCTCCGTGTACTCCTCATTTGACCTCCTGGACATTGACCAACCTGTGTGGTTCTAGAGCTTCTGTTGGCAGTCCAGGTGGTCCTGGATTCCAGCCTCCCCTCTGCTTTGTTCATCTGTATGCCTGCAACAACCCTGTAGGCCTTAAAAGGTTGACTTTGGCTGTGAGACAGGAAACATTGCATCCATGTGGAATCAGATGAAAAGGGAACCTTCTAACAAAGTACTAAACATAAATCAAAGGGAAAAAAAAACCAGAATGCTATAGATTAGGGTCTCAGCTAAGTATATTTTGTGTTACATTGAAACACTCAAGTCTGAAGTTGAAATGTTTAGTTATCACTTCACTCAAGTTAGAGAAAATCATGCTCATTGGGCTTGATGGTTGGATTAAATGCCAGGTACAAGAAAATATAATTTGCTCCTCTACACCACGAAGAAGTCTCTCTCTGGAGTTCACTTCTGTTTAAGATCAATGAGATGTCTTTTGTACAACAGATGCATGCCAAATAGCTCCAAAGACACCTGCCTTCCTCAAAGTGTATTTAGTACAATAAGGTATCACTTAGAAGCAATGAAAAATATGGGGATAACTGTTATTTTAACTCTCTACATTTTCTCATGGAAGAAGAACCTCTAAAGTTTACCTTTATTTTAATAAACACATAAATGAACGAACACTAAGTTGAAGTTTTAAATTCAGCTAATTACCTTAAAAATGATTTTGTGCAGATAATCAATATTCATCTTGTGGGTTCTCAAGCTCCTCGTTTCTAAGCTGACAGATCACCAGATCTCCTAGGTGAGGCCAAGGCAGTAATCGACAGTTTCCAGAACAAGCTGACCCATGGAATATATCAAATATTCTTTTTTTTTTTTTTCATTCTGTATGAGGAGAATAAGAAAGTATTTTTATGCAGAGCAGAAGTTCTCAAAATGTGTCCTCGGGTCAGTGGCATCAGGAAGCTTATTGGAAAAGTAAATTCACAGGGCCCATCATCCCATACTTACTGAATCAGAAATTTTAGGAGCTGGGCCCAGAAATCTATGTCTTGACAACCCCTCTATCAGATTCTGAGATACACTCAAGTATGAGAAGCCAGTAGTGTGGAGTCAGCACCTAGAGTTCTACTTCCCACCTAAACTCTCCATTAAGAAAAACGTTTCTCTCCCTAACCAAAACTCAAACCTGTTAGCAGAATTTTTGAATACAACTCTCCTTGTTGTTGCTGTTTAGTCTCTAAGTCATGTCCAACTTTTGGGACCTCATGGACTGTAGCCCACCATGTTCCTCTTTCCATGGGATTTCCCAGGCAAGACTACTGGAATGGGTTGCCATTTCTTTCTCCAGGGATCAAAAACACAGCTTCTGTACTGGCAGGCAGGTTCTTTACCACTGAGCCACCAGGGAAGTCCACAACTCTCCTACAAGTTCTACTTTTTTTATTTATATAGCAATCTACATCAAATATAATTAGCACATAGTAGTGCAGCAAGAAGGATTTTTGATCCATCACAAATCATTAACATCAATTAAATTTTCAGTTGAGTTCAATTCAGTCACTTAGTCATGTCCAACTCTTTGCAACCCCATGGACTGTAGCATGCCAGGTTTCCCTGTCCATCACCAATTCCCAGAGTTTACTCAAACTCATGTCCATTGAGTCAGTGATGTCATCCAACCATCTCATCCTCTGTCATCCCCTTCTCCTTCCACCTTCAATCTTTCCAAGCATCAGGGTCTTTTCCTATGAGTCAGTTCTTCGCATCAGGCCACCAAAGTATTGGAGCTTCAGCTTCAGCATTAGTCCTTCCAATGAATATTCAGGACTGATTTCCAGTAGGATTGACTGGTTGGATCTTCTAGCAGTCCAAGGGACTCTCAAGAGTCTTCTCCAACACCAAAGCTCAAAAGCATCAATTCTTTGAAACTCAGTGTTCTTTATAGTCCAACTCTCACATCCATACATGGCTACTGAAAAAAAATACCTTTGACTATACAGACTTTTACTGGCAACGTTATGTCTCTGCTTTCTAGTATGCTGTCTAAGTTGGTCATAGCTTTTCTTCCAAGGAGCAACTGCCTTTTAATTTCATGGCTTCAGTCACTATCTTCAGTGAAGTTAAAAAGTAGGAAGTCAAGTGTTATCTCAAGTAACAGGCAAGTTTGGCCTTGGAGTACAAAATGAAGCAGGGCAAAGGCTAACAGAGTTTTGCCAAGAGAACCCACTGGTCATAGCAAACACCCTCTTACAACAACACAAGAGAAGACTCTACACATGGACATCACCAGATGGTCAATCAGATTGATTATATTCTTTGCAGCCAAAGATGGAGAAGCTCTATACAGTCAGCAAAAATAAGACCAGGAGCTGACTGTGGCTCAGATCACATACTCCTTATTGCCAAATTCAGACTTAAATTGAAGAAAGTAGGGAAGACCACTAGACCATTCAGGTATGACCTAAATCAAATCCCTTCTGATTATACAGTGGAAGTGAGAAATAGATTCAAGGGATTAGATCTTATAGACAGAGTGCCTGAAGAACTATGGACGGAGGTTCATGACATTGTACAGGAGGCAGTGATCAAGACCATCCTGAGAAAAAGAAATGCAAAAAAGCAAAATGGTTGTCTGAGGAGGCCTTACAAATAGCTGAGAAAAGAAGAGAAGCAAAAGGCAAAGGAGAAAAAGAAAGATATACCCATTTGAATGCAGACTTTCAAAAAATAGCAAGGAGGGATAAGAAAGCCTTCCTCAGTAATTAGTGCAAAGAAATAGAGGGAAACAATAGAATGGGAAAGACTAGAAAGCTCTTCAAGAAAATTAGGTACTAAGGAAACATTTCATGGAAAGATGGGGTCAATAAAGGACAGAAATGGTATGGACCTAACAGAAGCAGAAGATATTAAGAAGAGGTGGCAAGAATACACAGAAGAACTATACAGAAAACATCTTCATGACCCAGATAACCACGAAGGTGTGATCACTGACCTAGAGCCAGACATTCTGGAATGTGAAGTCAAGTGGGCCTTAGGAAGCATCACTACGAACAAAGCTACTGGAGGGGATGGAATTCCAGATGAGCTATTTCAAATCCTAAAAGATGATGCTATGAAAGTGCTGCACTCAATGTGCTAGCAAATTTGGACAACTCAGCAGGAGCCACAGGACTGGAAAAGGTCCGTTTTCATTCCAATCCCAAAGAAAGGCAATGCCAAAGAATGTTCAAACTACTGCACAATTGCACGCATCTCACATGCTAGCAAAGTAACGCTCAAAATTCTCCAAGCCAGGCTTCAACAGTATGTGAACCATGAACTTCCAGATGTTCAAGCTGGATTTAGAAAAGGCAGAGGAACCAGAGATCAAATTGCCAACATCCACTGGATCAACAAAAAGGAAGAGAGTTCCATAAAAACATCTATTTCTTTTTTATTGACTATGCCAAAGCCTTTGACAGTGTAGATCAAAACAAACTGTGGAAAATTCTGAAAGAGATGGGAATATCAAACCACCTGATCTGCTTCCTGAGAATCTGTAGGCAGGTCAAGAAGCAACAGTTATATCTGGACATGGAACAACAGACTGGTTCCAAATTGAGAAAGGAGTACATCAAGGCTGTATATTGTCACCCTGCTTATTTAACTTTTATGCAGAGTATATCATGCAAAATGCCAGGCTGGATGAAGCATAAGCTGGAATCAAGATTGCCAGGAGAAATATCAATAACCTCAGATATGCAGATTGACATCACCCTTATGGCAGAAAGTGAAGAAGGACTAAAGAGCCTCTTGATGAAAGTAAAAGAAGAAAGTAAAAAAGCTGGCTTAAAATTTTAAATTTTACTGCATAGTAAAATTCTCATATTTGGGCAGAGTATTATCATATTAGAAAAGATCTCTCCTCCATTCAGTCATAATATTTTATATTAATTTTAATTATCATCTATCATTCTAAGATACATAATGATCATTTATCTATCCTTAAAAGTCAGCATAGTGTCTGGCATAGAATAAATAATGAATACATTTTGGGGAGTAAATGATATAGAAGAGTAGTAATATAATTTAGTGGGAAAATCATGAATTTTTCCACAAAGAGAATTAGGTTCATTTTCTGGTACATTTATTCATTCACTATGTAAACTGGGATTTGAAAAGATATTTAACTTCTTTAGGTTTCGGGTTTTTTAAATCTATTAAGTGGAGATAGTAATATGTGTTTATATTTTTCAAATAAAGATTTAAGGAGAAAAATCTGTGCAAGCATTTTACATAGTACTCAGCTTCCTAATAAGTATTTCAGTGAGTTATAGTTTCTTATCTTCCCTTTTCTAGAATAAACATGGCACTTTTTTCCCCACATATGGGACTTTCCCTCTTAGTGATCATGTAATACAGATTATTTTCAAACCAGTCAATACTAAAGGAAATCAACCCTGAATATTCATTGGAAGGACTGACGCTGAAGCTGAAGCTCCAATACTTTGGCCACCTGATGCAAGAAGCCCACTCATTGGAAAAGACCCTGATGCTGCCAAAGAATGGAGGCAGGAGGAGACGGGGATGACAGAGGACAAGATGGTTGGATGTCATCACCGACTCAACGGACGTGAACCTAGGCAAACTCCGGGAGATGGTGAAGGACAGGGATGCCTGAAGTGCTGCAGTCCATCAGGTCGCAAAAAGTTGGACAGGACTGAGCAACTGAACAATAATATATATTACACATAAAAGCTGTATATGTTTAAAAACAAAAATGCACATTATGCTATTAGGAATTCTGATTGAATTTTGTGTGATGAGTACAAATCTTATCTGGCATGGTAATGACATAGCGAAGAAGAATGAATAATAAAAGTCAGAATCATTGCCTTGTATACAATTCACTTGAAGCTATTACACTGCTGAACCCTTATTGGATCTTTTAAAGTACCAAGATTGCCTTTATATTGAAGCTTTTGCCCAACCCATTCTGGTGATTCTTTCCTTGTGGCAAAAGAATGTAGGCAGTTCTCCTAATATGGCAACACAGAAAGGAGTTCTTTCTGCAGACTGTCTCAGAAATATGCAGTGAAGTGAGTGCTCAGAAACTACATTATTTACCAGGCAACAGCAGACAGAAAATTGTTGTTGGTTTTCCTCAGAATTCAAGTAAATTCAGCTTCCCAAAGAGAAGCTAACAAACAATAAATTGGAAGACTAGAGAAGAAAGTAAGGCCCAGATGCCCACACACATGCTTAGGGAAAAGAAGCTGTGCCACAAAAAGCATATAAAAGGTTTCTGAGCCTTCAGATACCTGCCCTGGAGATCTGGGTTCACACTTCCCCACTCAACAGGGCATACATCTACATACACTACTTGACAGCCAATTCTGACCTCCTCATTCTGGGATGTAGAACCCTAGTCGGGTGTTCTAGGCCAGCACAGGAAAGGGGTTTCAGGGATTACAGCTAGAACTGGGGAAGAGAATCTTCACTGGAACAAGAGAATCCAAAACCATTACTGGTTCATCAAGAGTCCCAAGATCAACCAGAAGTGAGAGTGGGTAGTTCTCACTGAGACACTAATTGAAATCCTCATGGAGGGTCATCAGCTTTGTATTACCTCTTAGTGTTTATATTTTTGGTCAAGTGTTGATCCTTTTAACACTACTTGAATGTCCTGACTCCAACCACTCTAAGAAGTGGAAAATTTGAGAGATTTGACCTCACCATACCTCAGTTTCGGAGAAGGCGATGGCAACCTACTCCCATACTCTCGCCTGGCAAATCCCATGGACAGAGGAGCCTGGTCGGCTGCAGTCCATGGGGTCGCTAGGAGTAAGACATGACTGAGCGACTTCACTTTCACTTTTCACTTTCATGCATTGGAGAGGGAAACGGCAACCCACTCCAGTGTTCTTGCCTGGAGAATCCCTGGTGGGCTGCCGTCTCTGGGGTCGCACAGAGTCGGACACGACTGAAGCAACTTAGCAGCAGCAGCAGCAGCAGCATACCTCAGTTTTATTATTTGTAGAATGGCACTATCATCTTCACTGGCTTATCGAGACAGCAAGATAAATATTATGAAAAATGATTTGTTCTGATCCTAGCACATATGTTAATATATACTGCTCAATCTACAGTTATTTCCACATACTTCCCTGATAATATGCATGGGTGCTTAGTTGCTCAATCATGTCCACCTCTTTGCAACCCCATGGACTACAGCATGCCAGGCTCCTCTGTCCATGGAATTCTCCATCCAAGAACCCTGGAGTGGGTCGCCATGCCTCCTCCAGGGGAATTTCCCAACCCAGGAATCAAACTGGGGTCTCCTGCATTGAAGACGGATTCTTTACCAGCTGAGCTACCAAGGAAGCCCCTGACAATATACTTTCCTTTGCATCATACTTTCCTTTAAATCATAAAAGTTAATTCTAGAAATCTATCAAAGAGAAAAAATCCTATTTATATTAAACTAAAATTTTATCCTCATGCTATATGTTTAGAAAAAAACGACTTTTTGTATCATACATCCTATTTTCCAACTTAGACTATAGGCTTATATACAACTTAATATAAGCTAATTTTAAAACAAGTAAAAGGAAGTAGATACATAATTATTCTGATTCAGGTCCTCCCAGTTATACTCCTGCCTGGCCTCTTAAATATAAATTTGTGTTTGTGTAATCCATGAAACTTAGCCTTACATGAATTTCTATCAAATATTTTATTATAAAATGAATGACCTTGATAAACAGTAATATATAAATGATTAATTTATCATTTAGATTTGAGATCATGACTATTACAGGATTTATGGGAAACATTTTCCATTATTCCTAAAAATTTCCTAAATCACACTATTTAAAATATCTACCTATATTTGTGAAAACTCAGCTGCTGGTGAGATGAAGCACCTAAAGACTGAATAAGCTGAATTTCTTATAGAAGGTAAATTTTGATCTTTATTAGATTATAAATTCAAACAAATACCACTAACAACACTAAATATAACATCCAATAAGAAATTAAAATTAGTTGAGTTTAGGTCAGATACACAGGTCCAAGATTTTTAAAAGCAAATTTCCACAGACTTGGTTCATTTGTTGACATTTTTATAAGTAGTGCGTTTTCAACCTTCCTCTTAAAAATATAAAATATATGGCATCAATATTAATAAAGTGATTCAAGGTAACTTGTAGTGGATACAATCAGATTTATCTTGGAATATTTCGATTGATATTAAGTATATTCTTTATGGGCTTCCCATGTGGCCCTAGTGGTAAAGAAACCACCTGCTAAATGCAGATAGTTGTAAGAGACACAGGTTTGATCCCTGGGTCAGGAAGATGCCCTGGAGGAGGGCACAGCAACCCACTCCAGTATTCTTGCCTGGAGAGTCCCATGGACAGAGGAGCCTGGCGGGCTGCAGTTCATAGGATCGCACAGAGTTGGACACGACTGAAGTGCCTTGAGCACTCTTGGCATATTCTTTAACAAGAGATTTACTCTTTCACTTCAACTTTTCGAAGTTAAGATGATAGAATTTCCAAAAATTCACAGGACAATTGCAAAATATAAAATATTAATAAAATTATATTGTATTTTACCCAAGGAAATCAAAGTCATTTTCAAATCTTATCAAAATGCACAACTGTCTAGAGTAGAAACTAAAAATCTTGAAGACAATCCAATATTGTAAAGCAATTATCCTTCAATTAAAAATAAATTTTAAATATATATATAAAATAAAAACCTTGAAAAATAATTCTTAGTTCAAGTTCAAATCTCTTTTACAAAACTTCTCCCCATCACTCAATTTTTTAAAATTTATAACAACATATTGTAATCAGTTACTTCTGAATGTGCAACACCACTGAACATGCTCAACCATCCAAGAGGAGGAGTCAAGGATGCAGATTGTTCTTATTTATTAAATGTGATGTAGCTGGAGACCACAGTTATAGTCAAGAATTTATACCCACCCCTTCCCACCACACAACACATGCAAAGCAGGTGCCTGTCTATTAATTAAAATCAGGTTTGGAGGGGTCACTTTTATTTCATGTTATTATGTATCTAAGAAGCCAGACACAATAGGGAAAAGATAAAAGGAGAACAAACAATAGGGTGCCACAGAATTAAATCTTTTGCAACCAAAAGGAACTATATAGTAGCAAGGCTCCAAATGGATTTATTTTAATACATGACTTTCTCAACACAGAAGCAAATATTTTATTTTTCTACAAAATGCAAGGAAGAATTGAGCTCCATGCAGTAGCTCAACTCCATAAACTCAAAGTTTTTGGAGTTTCTCAGAGTCCAAAGGGAAATTTCATATGAAAGACAAAAGTGAACTGAGCCCATGACATTGTGCTTGCACATGTTTCATAACCCTTCCATTGGTTACATAAGCAAGACCTGCCTTGACAAAATCTCACCAATACTGAGCCCATAGCAGAGCACAAGGGTCAATATTTATGTGTACACTCTGAGTTCTACAAAGTAAACCTAAGGTTCACTAATTCAAAATGAGAAATTAAAACAAGTAGGTAAGGGGTATTATTATTAACCAAAGAGTATAGCCATCCGCAAAACACATAGGTGAAAGCCATCTACTCCTTTCAATCAATTGGAGGAGACTTCAATGTGTTCCCTCAGTCTCTAAGAGCAATCATGAATTAACTCTGGTACCAGCAATAGATTCAATGCTTAGAAAAGCCAGTGGGAAAAGAGATCTCCAGAAGGATTTGAACAGCATTCATTATAGACTGAATCCTATCAAGCTAATACAAAACTTTACCAAAATGATATAATGTAAGTATGGCTTGTAATACATGGAAAGTAATATAAGTCAAAGCTATGGTTTTTCCAATAGTCATGTATGGATGTGAGAGTTGGACTATAAAGAAAGCTGAGTGCCGAAGAATTGATGCTTTTGAACTGTGGTGTTGGAGAAGACTCTTGAGAGTCCCTTGGACTGCAAGGAGATCCAACCAGTCCATCCTAAGGGAAATTAGTCCTGAATAATCATTGGAAGGACTGATGCTGAAGCTAAACTCCAATACTTTGGCCACCTGATGCAAAGAACTGATTCATTTGAAAAGACCCTGATGCTGGGAAAGATTGAAGGTGGGAGGAGAAGGGGATGACAGAGGATGAGATAGTTGGAAGACATCACCGACTCAATGGACATGAGTTTGAGTAAACTCCGGGAGTTGGTGATGGACAGGGAAACCTGGCATGCTGCAGTCCATGGGGTCACAGAGTCAGACACGACTGAGTGATTGAACTGAACTGAAGTATGGCTTAAAGTAAGCCTTCCTTCATTGGAGGCCTAATAGAAATAAAAGTGCTATTGCTAATCTTCTTTGGCAAATATATTTTTGTTCTTATTCTCATCAGGTGAAAATTCCTCTTAGAAGACCCTTCTTCCCCTTTCATCTTGCATGCTTTTCTTCTTTTCTTACTGTCGTCAAGCAAAAAATAATAGAAGATTAGCAAAAAAAAGATAGAAGACAGTCTTAGGGTTGATGGAGGTTATGGAAGAATGAGAAACAAATCTAATTTCTTTTTCCCCAGCTAAAATTTATACGATCTATTAGTCAACATGGAAAGTGTTGAGATAGTGTTTGAAAATGTAAAATAAGATCATTTTATTATGTAAATGTTAAGAACTACCTTTAAAAACTACTGTCTCTCACTGTGGATGTTTCATGTGAGAAAAAAACGGATGACCTGATGATTATTGTGTTTATTTGTACTTTTAATAATCAGCACAGTGGCTAAGCTGGGGCAGGCATTCCATAATAAATAAAAGTGAATGAATGAATAAATTAGCAAACATTTTAGACACAGAACTATCAAAACAAATAAGCCTTGCTGGAGTTTCTGGCTCCTCTTGGTTCAAAAGGAATGCCAAACACATGCATCCCACATATGGTTCTCTGTATGCTCTTCCCACTTCCATCCTCTTCTTAATGACTTGGTTTTCCTGAAGGGAACAGTTTTAGATAAATACCAGGTGAAAGACAGTACCTAAATTAAGTCCTGGAAGTGATTTTTTGAGGTGCTAGAAGCTCCCACACATTGAGACCTCCCACAAGCAATTGTCTTAGGGCACATTCCAAGGACAAGGATTGGTGAAGTCTGCTTCCTGTAATACCACCTAGTCATCCATCTTAATCTAGAGCTAGCTTAAGGAGTAGGCTAGAGCAGCTTTCCCATTGCCTCCCTAAAGAAAAGGAAGAGGGGCATGAAATGAGAGTAGAACATTTGTTAACACTCTAATGAAGAAATAATGGGGCAGAGAGAAGTTGCCACACTTCCCTAGCAGGAATACCATATAGTTATATACACTCAACCATGTAGATACTGCCTTAAATCAAATTAAAATGATGGAAGAAAAGGGAAAAGATGGATAAATGTAGGAGAAATATTAGGTTTGTTCTGACACTAAAATCAATTTGACAAAATAAATTCTCTGAAGTCAAGATTTTATATACAGTTTACCCTTGAACAATTCAGGGGTTTGGGGGCCAAACCTTCATAAAGCTGAAACTCTGCAGGCCCTCCACATCTGCTGGCCCAACCAACCTCAGGTTGTGTATGCTTTCAAACTGTGGTGCTGGAGAAGACTCTTGAGAGTCCCTTCTACTTCAAGGAGATCAAACCAGTCAATCCCAAAGGAAATCAACCATGAATATTCATGGGAAGGACTGATGCTGAAGCCAAAGCTCCTATACTTTGACCCCCTGATGTGAAGAGCCGACTCATTGGAAAAGACCCTGATGCTGGGAAAGACTGAGGGCAGGAGGAGAAGGGGACAACAGAGAATGAGGTGGTTGAATGGCATCATCGACTCAATAGACATAAGTTTGAATAAATTCTGGAAGATAGTGAAGGTCAGGGAAGCCTGGCGTGCTGCAGTCCATGTGGTCTCAAGGAGTCAGATATGACTGAGTGACTGAACAACAGTGGCATTCACTATTGAAAAAAAATTCATGTATAACTGGACCTGGGCAGTTCAAATCCCTGTTGTTCAAGGGTCAACCATATTTATTCCAATGGTGCATTTCCTAAGACTCGTTTGACACATAAAATTCTAATCAACTTTCTCAAAAACTTGACATATTTGCTTCAGTCTTTGAAATCTGCTGTTTTGATAAAAATAGAGTACAAAAATGTTAGTAGTCTATTATTTACTTCGGAAATTAAATGCTCAGAGGAATGGCTTTCTTGTTCTTAGTTAAGGTGATTGATTTGAAATAACAGTGCTGTTTGGCCAAAGGGCTGTCACTGTGTGTTGTGGCTGGTTATCTAATTTCAAAGCTCCTTTCTCCATAATTCAACCTTCCCCTTCTCTCTTCCTTTTACTCTAAGGGAAAAGGTAAACAAATTAGAAGGATACTGCAATATTCCAGAAATAGTAATGTTTGAAACAGGTAGTGGTTCTGATCCCCAGCATCAAGGCCCCTTTCAAATTTTGAGGAATTCTCCATTTTATGAATTATAGGATAAAACAAGGGCCCACCTCATGCTATCGAAGCCAAAAGGTATCAGAAACTACCATATCTGATACATATCTGATTCTCCCCCACCTCTCAAATCTAGCCTGAGCTCAGCTAGTAAAATATTCTTACCTGGGATTTGGATTTTGAGGGAGTGGTGCTATTTAAGGTTCAGAATCCCCTAGAAGCAGACTCTGAGACAAAGATTCAAGAGCAAATTGTTTGGAAAATTCGAGAACACTAGTAGGAGAAAGGGGAGGTAAAACAAACGGAGGAGAGATAGTCAGTGATGGGGCATTATCAAGCCGGCTCTGAGTGAGAAGGGACCAGAGCCAGTTTCCTTGAGCAAGTGATATAAATAAACACATGAGAGTAATTTCACCTGAGGAGAGAAGACGTTTGTGTATACACTGACTCTCATCAGTCATTGCTTGAGGACTGAGCGATATTAACTCACTAGTATGCCCAGCCTGCCACCTGCAAATTGAATAGCCTTTGTAGATTCAAAGAGAGCTCTTAGGCAAGGAGATGCAGATATCCATAGGCAGAGGTCAGCCTGAGCAAACCCAGGCAACAAAGTATATGTGCAGATACCCAAGATGCTGGGAAGTGTTTAATGACTCACTGCTGTGGCCTTCATTGCCAATGACAGTATCGAATGTCCAACAGTGTCCAGGAACAGAAATGAGAACAGTGGCATTGCAACTAGTGCGTTCTCAGTTTTGACAGCTGCTGCCTCACCTACCCATTCTCCAAACCTGATTCTCCTACCTTCCCCTTATTTCCACACGATTCACCCAGTATCTTTCAAATGAATTCACTACCTACTTAACTTAGCCAAGGCTACTTTCTCTGGCTTGCGACAAAGAACTCAGATGCCTTAAACAATGGTGCTCATAGTGTGGTAAAGATCAAATGGTAAATGTTGTCTGTTATAAATTCTGAGCCAAAGAAACATCTCTAATGGTTTTAGAGCACAGTCATACCATCCTCAGAATGTAATTATTTCAGCAACTATATAGTCTCCCTGTAAGAACACCTTCAAACTTACCATTGGGCCCTGATGGACATGAATGCCTTACTATGAGATACTAAGTAATCAGGGAACGAGAGCTGCCAAAAATGAGTTGCATATACCCAATGCCATACAGGACAAGCTGCTATAACAAAGCCTAAAATTAAGCCCCTCATTTTCTCTTACATTTAATTATCCAGTGGTATCCAGAGGCATTTAGAAGTGATCCACATTCAAAAGGTAGCTCTGTTCTAGAAGGTTCTCCCCTCTTGTTTCTCTATTATCTCTTCAAGTATTTATGGCAAAAATTCACTGAACAGCATAGCCACATGCCAGCTTAGGAAAAGTGGCAAGGAAAGTCCAGGACAAATAACTTTTTAAGCAAAAGAAATTAAAACATGACTTTCACCCACATTCTATTAGCAAGAACTTAGACACCCAGTCATATTAGCTGCAAAGGAGACTAAGAAATATAATCTCTACTTTCAAGGAGATTTGTGCCCAGATACACATTGATAATATGGAAAAGGAAGAAAACTAACTTAGCAAGACAATTAGTAGCCTTTTCTGAACAACCTAGCCATAAAATAAGGTATGTACAACAACATTCTTTCATCAAATAGATGTACTAAATAAGCTAGATGTAGGTTCTAGGGGCAGATCCTTGATAACCTCCATATGCCCACATCTGCAACACTGCAGCACATTATTCAACTCACACTTAAGGCCTCAAAGGGTGACACATATAACCAATTAACTGAAGATACTCTCACACCTGGTTTCTAGGTATCTGTGACAATTGCTAAAAGTCACTAGCTGTGGATATACAGTGCCACTGAAAGCTGGCTCTGAGAAAGGCAGAACTTAGAGCAACACAATTTGTATTCTGGCTGCACTGGGTCTTTGTTGCTGCACAGGCTTTCCTCTAGCTGTGGTGCACAGGTTTCTCATTGAGGCGGCTTCTCTTGTGGAGCATGGGCTCTAGGGCTCATGGGCTCCAGTAGTCGTGGTTCCTGGGCTCTAGAGCACAGGTCCCATAGTTGTAGCACATGGGCTGAGGTGCTCAGCGGCATGTGGGATCCTCCCATACCAGGGATCGAACCCGTATCTTTGCACTGGCAGGTGGATTTTTTTACCACTGTACCACCAGTGGAGCCCAGAGCAGCACAATTTGAAGAGCACATGGATTTCTGACTGGGAGCTATAGGTTTAATAAGATAGTCAAGGATATGAAAGAAACAATGTTGGAAGACTATGGACAAGAAGGTTTGGGAATGTGTTATGTGGATAAGCATAAAAATGTGTGCCGGGTGAATATCCACCAAAAACAAAAAATTCCTTGAAGAGCAAGTTCTTAATAATCAGGTTGTCAAGATTCAGTTACGGTTTCAGCCTGGAAACAATACCTTGCAAGGATGGAATATGGGCTTGTAGGGTAAGATAGATGATCTAGACCAAGGACCAATATAATTCTCTCATAACAAACATGTTTGAGTCCAGAAACCACGAGATAGAAGTGAAAGTGATGCTTCTCAAAAATTAGATGACAAATTTGTATTTTTTTGTTTTTCTGTCTTTAAAGCTCTATAATTTATGAGTAAGAAAAAAAAAAGTGTTGATACTTAAAAGGATAGTACTTCAAACAGGGAACAGGGAGCATGACAGAAGTTCCATTGACTTCAAAGCTGAGAGCATGATCTAACCATTACTGACGCTTAATAGGGTTGGGTGAACTGGGAAAAAGTGAATTACAGTGTAGGTTGAGAAGACAGCCCCTAAGTAACAGGGGGAAATAGTTTAACTGCCCGCCCACTTCTCTTAGATACCACCACCACTAAGATCATACTGAACTACGCACAATTGCTAAAACTGGCTGCTTACTTTCATACCTCTGGGCCTTGGTACTTGCTAACCCTTCTGGCTTCAAGTGCCCTCCACTCAGCTTTTAAAGCCCAAGTCAAAAATCACTTTCAGTGTAAGGTCTCCCCAGTAGCCTCAGACAGAGCTGGTTGCCGTGCCCTCTATGCATAAGCTTGCAGAACAGTCACAGCTCTCCTCACATTACATTTTAACTATTTATTTATTTGTTCATGGTCCTCATTAAACTACAAATGTCTGACCAAGAAAATTATTTAAAGAACTGCATATTTCTGACCAAGAAAGTTGAGTTTAATAAGAGATATTCAATTTAGACTTTGGCCAAGAATCGCAACACTCATCATGATACTTGAATAGACCTCTGAATTGATGTCATTTAAATCAGTTGATAAGTCTTTGCAAAATACACACAGCAACTAAAAGTGTGAGGAAGTTTTCCTTTAGGAATGATGTCAGTGATAAGATATGTATTGGGAATCAATCAAAAAGAGGTGATTCTCTTGGTCATCTTGATCAGGGTTTTTGGCTCACATAGTTTCAAATAGGCCATCTTGTGTACTGGAACACTTCTCTTTGATAGGTATTTGGCATCTCTAGAACTCAGTCCTGTGCTGGAAACAAAGTAGATATTCATTAAATGTTTGTATAATAGATGAATAAATGGATAAACAAATGCATCAAACTATAGATTTATGATAGCACAGTCTCAGTTTTATACATACTTTGATAGTATTTATGCCAATATATATTTTATATATGCTTCATTCCTTTTAACTTTTATAACCAAGTGATTTCTACAACAGAGCACATGTGTCATTAAGAAACTAAAACAACTGTTGATTGAAGTTAGTTAACATTACATAATAGACTAGACCAAAAACACATTCATATTCCAACCTGCTCTGCATACATTTAAGGGCTTCCCAGGCTTCCCCGGTGGATCAGCTGGTAAAGAGTCCACCTGCAATGCAGGAGACCTAGGTTCGATCCCTGAGTTGGGAAGATCCCCTGGAGAAGGGAACAACTACCTACTCCAGTATTCTGGCCTGGAGAATTCCATGGACTATAGAGTCTATGGGATTGCAAAAAGTGAGGCATGACTGAGTGACTTTCACAGACACACATGTGGCGCTAGTAGTTAAGAACTTGCCTGTCAATGCAGGAGATTATAAGAGACATGGGTTCAATGGGTTGGGAAGGTCCCCTGGAGGAGGGCATGGCAAACCACTCCAGTATTCTTGCCTGGAGAATGCCATGGACAGAGGAGCCTGGTAGGTTATGGTCCATAGGGTTGCAGAGTCGGACACAACTGAAGCGACTTAGCATGCGTGCATGCTGTATACATTTGCATTCATTACACACAAGGTAAAAATGTGAATAACTATTTCCTTAGGCAAGATTTTAAGGTGTTATCTCTTTCTTGTATTTCCATACTTATTATTTTGCATTTTTTTGATAATAATAAAAGCTTTTTCTTCCATCTAAGAATTACTTCCAATATGGAAATCATTAGTGCATTTGGATCTGGAATTCAGAAATGGGAAAGTGAAGTCATAAGCTAAGCAAGCATACTATTTGACAATGAAACTAATAACCTGAAGCCCAAAAACAATTTGATTTTGTTCCTTATAAAGTCTCATGTACTAATATGAACAGTATTGCTTAATTCTCATGGCTGTGCAATATTTAAGCTTCTCAGATGGTGCTACTAGTAAAGAACTCCTCGGTCAACACAGGAGTCACAAGAGACGCGGGTTCGATCCCTGGATTGGGAAGATCCCCTGGAGAAGGAACTGGCAACCCACTCCAGTATTCTTGCCAGAAAGTCCCATGGACAGAGGACCTGCAGGCTACCACTCATGTGGTTGCAAAGAGTTGGACACAACTGAGAAACTAAGCACATACATGCAATATTTAGTGTTTATATGGCCAGTCACTCTCCAACTCTTTAGCAAAGGGATTTTCAGAAGTTTTGGTAACAGAAGAGTTAATGGAGTGGCATTACTATTAAAAGATTTATGCTAACCAGGTGTTTGAGCTGCTAGAAAAGTCAACTATTTAACATACAACCTTTCTGTTGTAAATACTGAACCACCAGAAGACAGATTAAACAGTTTTATATAAAACTATGGTTTAAAAAAAAAAAAACAAAACAGGAGTAATGAAAAAAACATTGTGTTCGATTTTCTTGGCTAAATTGCCAAGCATGTGACCCTGAGAATGCCATGGTGTCCTTATACCAGCAATTCACTTTAAATCGTCTCATGCAGAGACAAAGGTGGTATTGGGAAGGGCTTTAAAATACAAATGTAGATTATGTATACCAGAAACAGATTAATGACAATGCTAATCACATACACAATTATATGTGTCATAGGCAAAAACTAATTCAAAGGATTCCAAGGTAATAGTGGCCTATACCATCATAAGTACATACCATCTCTAAGTACATCATACTTAGAGACTATCAGTTTGTCAGAATAATGAGTTTAACCTGTTAACCCTGTCGCTTTCACACTATTTTGTTGGAAATATCACCTGTTTGGGAAAACTGTGGTTTTTCAGGCTTACAGTCTTGAGCTTGCTTTATACAAACTAACCACTAAAAATGGGGGTGGGGGAGGCTTTTTGTGAAATGAGCATTATAGGAACTAACCTCAGGGTTAAATACTACAATCATTCACAGGTGGGATTTCCTGGGGTTTTGTAACTTTCCATGAAGGATTTACATATGCCCCAAAGAAGCCACTGATGAAATAGTTTGCCCCCCACCCCTACTTTGGCAGGGGGTGGGTGTGCAGTTTTAGCTAAGCAGTGAAGTAACAGTATCTGTTCATAGTTACCAAGCTGTTGTGCTTTTTGTTTAGTAGGTCAACACACTGTTGTGTCTTAATTTGCATCTGGGCCTATCACGCAAGGGCCATCGCCTCACAGAAGGTTTTAATCAAAGCAGCCAACCCAACAAAATAGGACATCCTGGTTAAAATTACTCTCTCAACCTCATTTTGAACTGTTGCTTTTTCAGAGGTTTGGCAAATTTCATGATAAGCCACTTAGCAAAGTGTTCACATTTAATGAGGTAATTTTTACATAAAAAATAATCTTCTGTCACCCAGACCTTTAAAATGTCAAATATCCATAGTTAAATGAAGAGCAGTGCTAAATTTTCAACCAGTCTGCTGTGAAACTTTAAGCACAGAGAGAATCTAAAACTGTGCTCTTTAAAAAAGAAAAAAGACTTCTCTACCCATACCTCCATAACCTGGATGTGTGCACAGTTGCTCAGTTGCTCTTTGAATCACTGTGATTCCAAGAACTGTAGCCCACCAGGCTCCTCTGTCCATGGAATTTTCCAAGCGAGAATACTGGAGTGGGTTGCTGTTTCCTACTGCAATGACCTGGATGCCAACCTTTTAAAAGAAATTTAAGATTTTCTTTCCGTCCTTTTGAGTTTCCCATAAACACATTAAATCTGTTTCTGGTATACATAATCTACATTTGTATTTTAAAGCCCTTCCCAATACCACCTTTGTCTCTGCATGAGACGATTTAAAGTGAATTGCTGGTATAAGGACACCATGGCATTCTCAGGGTCACATGCTTGGCAATTTAGCCAAGAAAATCGAACACAATGTTCCAATCCTGTGGCCACTTCTGAGTTTTGCAAATTTGCTGGCATATTGAGTGCAGCACTTTCACAGTATCATCTTTCAGGATTTGAAATAGCTCAACTGGAATTATATCACCTCCACTAGCTTTGTTCGTAGTGATGCTTCCTAAGGCCCACTTGACTTCACATTCCAGGATGTTTGGGTGTATAGACAATGCTAATCACATACACAATTATATGTGTCATAGGCAAAAACTAATTCAAAGGATTCCAAGGTAATAGTGGCCTATACCATCATAAGTACATACCATCTCTAAGTACATCATACTTAGAGACTATCAGTTTGTCAGAATAATGAGTTTAACCTGTTAACCCTGTCGCTTTCACACTATTTTGTTGGAAATATCACCTGTTTGGGAAAACTGTGGTTTTTCAGGCTTACTGTCCTGATTTCAGTGGGTAGTTTTTCAGTTTCATTTTACAGTAGTGGGCTCTAGTAGTCACCGACAAGTTGTTTTGTGAGATCCAAGCAACATAGAGCAAAAAGATGGATACAGATACTTCCAAGCTTAATACTGAATGGTGCTTTAGGTTCTTGTGTTTAAATGTTCTGTGCTTCTTCAATTAGAACATTGTTTTCAGAAGGCTCTCCATCTACCACTATTCTCCTTTGTACTTCAATCTTCTTGTCCGTACTTCTAGATTGGAAGGATTTATAAAGGATCTCCTATCTGGCTCCCGATCATTGCAACCACCATGGTTTAAGTAGTAGCAGTGACCTGAAAAATCTGCACCCATGTTAGCAGTCTGACAAGTCCACAGAGGTCTAAATTAATTGTCATACGTTCCATGAGGCAGGGCTAGGAAGGCTGATCCCTAATTTAATATATGGCAGCTATTGCACTTACTTTGCACACATTTGTACATAGATACTGCCTCCGTGTAAAGCTTAGAATGTGCCTGCAATTGGGCTTTTAAAAAAGGAACTTCAACTTCATATCCATCTATGAGAGAAATGAGACTTTAGTTTTGGTATAAGGAAAATAAAATGAAACATAGTATCAAGGAACTATTGGCAAAAAAGATAATGCCATGAATATGTGAATGAAGACAGGGTAGTCTTCAATGGAAATGCTGTTCAACATGCACCAGGCTTGACCAATTGGGTTATTTGTCAACAATCTAGAAATTTCTGGGTTGTGACTGTATGTTTAACTCTGTTCTTCATGGGAAACCAGATGCTCAAACTACCGCACAATTGCACTCATCTCACACGCTAGTAAAGTAATGCTCAAAGTTCTCCAAGCCAGGCTTCAGCAATACATGAACCGTGAACTTCCTGATGTTCAAGCTGGTTTTAGAAAAGGCAGAGGAACCAGAGATCAAATTGCCAACATCCACTCGATCATGGAAAAAGCAAGGGAGTTCCAGAAAAACATCTATTTCTGCTTTATTGACTATGCCAAAGCCTTTGACTGTGTGGATCACAATAAACTACGGAAAATTCTGAGAGAGATGGGAATACCAGACCACCTGACCTGCCTCTTGAGAAATCTGTATGCAGGTCAGGAAGCAACAGTTACAACTGGACATGGAACAACAGACTGGTTCCAAATAGGAAAAGGAGTACGTCAAGGCTGAATATTGTCACTCTGCTTATTTAACTTCTATGCAGAGGACATCATGAGCTGAGCTGGAAGAAGCACAAGCTGGAATCAAGATTGCTGGGTATAGATATATAGAAATATCAATAACCTCAGATATGCAGATGACACCAGCCTTATGGCAGAAAGTGAAGAGGAACTAAAAAGCCTCTTGATGAAAGTGAAAGAGGAGAGTGAAAAAGTTGGCTTAAAGCTCAACATTCAGAAAACTAAAATCATGGCATCCCGTCCCATCACTTCATGGGAAATAGATGGGGAAACAGTGGAAACAGTGTCAGACTTTACTTTTCTGGGCTCCATAATCACTGCAGATGGTGACTGCAGCCATGAAATTAAAAGACGCTTACTCCCTGGAAGAAAAGTTATGACCAACCTAGATAGCATATTCAAAAGCAGAGATATTACTTTGCCAACAAAGGTCCATCTAGTCAAGGCTATGGTTTTTCCAGGAGTCATATATGGATGTGAGAGTTGGACTGTGAAGAAAGCTGAGCACCGAAGAATTGATGCTTTTGAACTGTGGTATTGGAGAAGACTCTTGAGAGTCCCTTGGACTGCAAGGAGATCCTACCAGTCCATCCTAAAGGAAGTCAGTCCTGGGTGTTCATTGGAAGAACTGATGCTAAAGCTGAAACTCCAATACTTTCCCACCTCATGCGAAGAGTTGACTCATTGGAAAAGTCTCTGATGCTGGGAGGGATTGGGGGCAGGAGAAGAAGGGGATGACAGAGGATGAGATGGCTGGATGGCATCACCGACTCAATGGACATGAGTTTGAGTGAACTCTGGGAGTTGGTGATGGACCGGGAGGTCTGGCATGCTGTGATTCACGGGGTCGCAAAGAGTCGGACACAACTGAGCGACTGAACTGAACTGATTCTTACATACTAAAAATGTAGCCTTAGAAGCTAAACCTGGAGAAAGCATTTGAGGCTGGTCCAAGAATAATAGAAAGGAGAATAAAGGTCTGATTAGGTCTTGTCACTGAAATGGTAGAATAAAGGTGTCTTAAAAGCAAGAGATGGTGCAAAGAGAAATAAAAAGAAATAACATTGTCAAGGTCTAGTTTTATCCATGATGGAGTAGCTATTATTGGACTTAACTTCTTGTTATAAACAAGTATAAAATCTAGACAAAACATATATAACAATTGTTTGCAGGCACTGGACAGCAGCCACTGCAGGGCTATAGTCCTAGAGAGAAAAGAGGCAAACAAAATAAACGTCACATAAACCCCAGATTTCTTCCTCAGGGCATTTTCCAAACCACAGTTCAGGGAAATTGAGCCTAAATAAAGACAATAGTCTTGTTGGACAGCAGAAACAGAGATCAGAGTTTAGGGTAGCCAAGAAAACTGGAATGGAGTGGCTGAGTCCTGGAGAGAAAAAAACTAAAGAGAAGGAGCCCTAATAATATGTGTAAAATTTCCCCTCTGGCTGCCAGTTAACTTCTAAGATGCACTTATAGAAGAAAAAGCTTTGGAAACACAGGAAAGATAGTCACTGAGATGCTGACAATCAGAGCGAAGATTTCCAGTGGAGTTCAGTCCAAGAGTTAGATATAGGCGCATTCAACTGAGATCCCAGAAATGCCACCTCCTGGAGGGAGGAGCCAAGATGCCGGAGGAGTAGGACGGGGAGAACACTTTCTTCCCCACAAATTCATCAAAAGAGCATTTAAACATCGAGTAAATTCCACAAAACAACTTCTGAATGCCAGCAGAGGACAACAGGCACCCAGAAAAGCAACCCAACTCTTCGAAAGGAGGTAGGAAAAAAATATAAAAGACAAAAAAAGAGACAAAAGAGGGAGGGACAGAGTTCCGTCCTGGGAAGGGAGTCTTAAAAAGAGAGAAGTTTCCAAACACCAGGAAACCTTCTCACTGCCGAATCTGTGCCGAGCTTTGGAAGCACAGAGGGCAACATAACAGGGAGAAAAAATAAATAAACAATTAAAACTCATAGATTGCGAGCCCTACGATAACTCCCCCAGCAGAGAAGCAGCGCAGACGCCTGCACACGCCATTAGCAAGCGGGGGCTGGGCAGGGAGGCGCGGCGCGGGCTGCATCGCTTAGAGTAAGAATCTGGCCTGAATACCCTGAGCGCTATCTGAGCGAAATAATTTGGGCTAGCAAACCAGACTGTGGGATATCTACCACGCGAAAAACCATCCCTAACCTAAGACACCGCCAGGCCCGCGCACAGAACAAAGGACAGAACAGAGATAGCCGGCTGCAGACCTTCCCCCTCTGGTGACAGGCAGCCAGAGCCGGAAGGGGACAATCGCAGCCCCAGAGAGACATTATCTATAAAAGTGTAAGCAGGCTTCTTTGCTAACTAAAACTTCTTGGGGGTCTGGACGGTCAACATCTGCCTGAGAAGGTGCGCCGGTTTTATACCCAGATAACCGAGTGGCGGGAAGGCGATAAGTCACAGCATTGGCGCTCGCCAAACACCTCATCACCTGAGCTGCTAGGACCTGGGAAGAGCACAAAACTCAGGCCCAACTGAGTCTGCGCCTCTGAGGACTACCCGAGTGCCTGAACCTGAGCGGCTTGGACCTGGGAGGTGCATGCAGCCCAGGGACGGCCTCGGATTGTTCCCGGCGGAACAACCTAGAGCCCGAGCAGTGTGGGCAGGGAGGCTACACACGCCGTGAGCGGGGGCAGACCCAGTGTGGCTGAGGCACTGCGAGCGCACACCAGTGTTATTTGTTTGCAGCATCCCTCCCTCCCTCCCCACAGAGCGACTGAACAAGTGAGCCTAAAAAAAAAAAAAAAAAGTGTCCTCCACCATCCCCTTTGTGTCAGGGCGGAAACCAGACACTGAAGAGACCAGCAAACAGAAGAAGCTATAACAGAGGGAAACGCCTTGGAAGCTACAGGCAATAGATTAAAACCCTGTGGTTGCTACGGACTACATAGGAAGGGGCCTACAGATCTTGAGAAATATAAGTCGGACCAAGGAACTAGCCAAAAATGAACTGAACCCACAATACTCACAACAAAACCAGAGAAAGTCCTAGATATATTTTTACTATTTTTACGATCATTCTTTCTTTTTTTTTAATTAAAAAAAATTTTTTTAAGTCCTCTATTATTCCTTCAATTTTCACTTTTATAACCTATTACTTTGCAAAAAAAAAAAACAAACCTATTTTTTTCTTCTTCAGCAAACTTCATATATATATATTTTATAATTTTTTGACCTTGTTTTTTTTGTTTGTTTGTTTGTTTGTTTTTCTTCTTTTCTTTAACATTGTATTTTTGAAATTCCAAACTCTACTCCAGATTTTTAATTTTAGCTTTTTGGTATATGGTATCAATTTTGTACCTATAGTTTTTTTTATAATTTCTGTGACTTTTTTTTTTCTCTGTTTCTTTCTCTTCTTCTTTTATATAACATTGTATACCTGAAATTCCAAACTCTACTCTAGATTTTTAATTTATGCTTTTTGGTATTTGATATCAATTTTGTACCTGTATTTTCTTTATAATTTTTGCGACATTGTTTTTGTTTGTTTGTTTGTTTTCTCTCTTTATTTTTCTTCTTCCTTTTTTTTAACATTGTATTTTTGAAATTCCAAACTCTACTCTAGATTTTTAATTTTTGCTTTTTAGTATTAGTTATCAATTTTGTACCTGTATTTTCTTTATAATTTTCGCTACCTTGTTTGTTTTTCTTTGTTCGTTTTTTCTCTCTTTTCCTTCTTCTTTTCTTTAACATCGTATTTTTGAAATTCCAAACTCTACTCTAGATTTTTAATTTTTGCTTTTGTATATTTGTTACCAATTTTGTACTTTTAAGAACCCAATCTTCAGGACCCATTTTTCACTAGGGAGCGAGATTACTGGCTTGACTGCTCTCTCTCCCTTTGGACTCTCCTTTTTCTCCACCAGGTCGCCTGTGTCTTCTTCCTAACCCCTCTCTACTCTACCCAACTCTGTGAATTTCTGTGTGTTCCAGATGGTGGAGAATACTTAGGGAACTGATTACTGGCTGGATCTGTCTCCCTCCTTTTCATTCCCCCCTTTTATCCTTCTGGCCACCTCTGTCTCCTTCCTCCCTCTTCTCTTTTCTGTATAACTCCATGAACATCTCTGAGCAGTCCAGTTGTGGAGTACACATAAGGAAGCGACTACTGGCTAGCCCACTCTCTCCACTATTGATTACACCTCATCTTATTTGGGTCACTTCTACCTCCCTCCTCCCTCTTCTCTTCTCCATGTAATGCTGTGAACCTCTCTGAGTGACCCTCACAGTAGAGAAACTTTTCATCTTTAACATAGATGTTTTATCAATGGTGCTGTATAGAAGAAGTTTCGAAACTACTGTAAAAATAAGACCGATAACTGGAAGCAGGAGGCTTAAGTCCAAACCCTGACTCCAGGGAACTCCTGACTCCAAGGAACATTAATTGACAGGAGCTCATCAAAGGCCTCCATACCTACACTGAAACCAAGCACCACACAAGGGCCAACAAGTTCCAGGGCAAGACATACCAAGCAAATTCTCCAGCAACAAAGGAACACAGCCCTGAGCTTCAAGATACAGGGTGCCCAAAGTCACCACAAAACCATAGACATCTCATAACTCATTACTGGACATTTCATTGCACTCCAAAGAGAAGAAATACAGCTCCATCCACCAGAACACCGACAAGCTTCCCTAACCAGGAAACCTGGACAAGCCACCTGTACAAACCCACACACAGCGAGGAAATGCCACAATAAAGAGAACTCCACAAACTGCCAGAATACAGAAAGGACACCCCAAACTCAGCAATTTAAACAAGATGAAGAGACAGAGGAATACCCAGCAGATAAAGGAACAGGATAAATGCCCACCAAACCAAACCAAAGAGGAAGAGATAGGGAATCTACCTCATAAAGAATTCCGAATAATGATAGTGAAATTGACCCAAAATCTTGAAATTAAAAGAATCACAGATAAATAGCCTGGAGACAAGGATTGAGAAGATGCAAGAAAGGTTTAACAAGGACCTAGAAGAAATAAAAAAGAGTCAATATATAATGAATAATGCAATAAATGAAATTAAAAACACTCTGGAGGCAACAAATAGTAGAATAACAGAGGCAGAAGATAGGATTAGTGAATTAGAAGATAGAATGGTAGAAATAAATGAATCAGAGAGGATAAAAGAAAAACAAATTAAAAGAAATGAGGACAATCTCAGAGACCTTCAAGACAATATTAAACACTACAACATTCGAATCATAGGGGTCCCAGAAGAAGAAGACAAAAAGAAAGACCATGAGAAAATACTTGAGGAGATAATAGTTGAAAACTTCCCTAAAATGGGGAAGGAAATAATCACCCAAGTCCAAGAAACCCAGAGAGTCTCAAACAGGATAAACCCAAGGCGAAACACCCCAAGACACATATTAATCAAATTAACAAAGATCAAACACAAAGAACAAATATTAAAAGCAGCAAGGGAAAAACAAATAACACACAAAGGAATTCCCATTAGGATAACACCTGATCTTTCAATAGAAACTCTTCAAGCCAGGAGGGAATGGCAAGACATACTTAAAATGATGAAAGAAAATAACCTACAGCCCAGATTATTGTACCCAGCAAGGATCTCATTGAAGTATGAAGGGGAAATCAAAAGCTTTTCAGACAAGCAAAAGCTAAGAGAATTCTGCACCACCAAACCAGCTCTCCAATACTAAAGGATATTCTCTAGACAGGAAACACAAAAACGGTGTATAAATTCGAACCCAAAACAATAAAGTAAATGGCAACGGGATCATACTTATCAGTTATTACATTAAACATAAATAGGTTGAATGCCTCAACCAAAAGACAAAGACTGGCTGAGTGGATACAAAAACAAGACCCCCACATATGTTGTCTACAAGAGACCCACCTCAAAACAGGGGACACATACAGACTGAAAGTGAAGGGCTGGAAAAAGATTTTCCATGCAAATAGGGACCAAAAGAAAGCAGGAGTAGCAATACTCATATCAGATAAAATAGACTTTAAAACAAAGGCTGTGAAAAGAGACAAAGAAGGTCACTACATAATGATCAAAGGATCAATCCAAGAAGAAGATATAACAATTATAAATATATATGCACCCAACACAGGAGCACCGCAGTATGTAAGACAAATGCTAACAAGTATGAAAGGAGAAATTAACAATAACACAATAATAGTGGGAGACTTTAATACCCCACTCACACCTATGGATAGATCAACGAAACAGAAAATTGACAAGGAAACACAAGCTTTAAACGATACAATAGACCAGTTAGACCTAATTGATATCTATAGGACATTTCATCCCAAAACAATGAATTTCACCTTTTTCTCAAGCACACATGGAACCTTCTCCAGGATAGATCACATCCTGGCCATAAAGCTAGCCTTGGTAAATTCAAAAAAATAGAAATCATTCCAAGCATCTTTTCTGACCACAATGCAGTAAGATTAGACCTCAATTACAGGAGAAAAACTATTAAAAATTCCATATATGAAGGCTGAACAACACGCTGCTGAATAACCAACAAATCACAGAAGAAATCAAAAAAGAAATCAAAATTTGCATAGAAACAAATGAAAATGAAAACACAACAACCCAAAACCTGTGGGACACTGTAAAAGCAGTCCTAAGGGGAAAGTTCATAGCAATACAGGCACACCTCAAGAAACAAGAAAAAAGTCAAATAAATAACCTAACTCTACACCTAAAGCAACTAGAAAAGGAAGAAATGAAGAACCCCAGGGTTAGTAGAAGGAAAGAAATCTTAAAAATTAGAGCAGAAATAAATGCAAAAGAAACAAAAGAGACCATAGCAAAAATCAACAAAACCAAAAGCTGGTTCTTTGAAAGGATAAATAAAATTGACAAACCATTAGCCAGGCTCATCAAGAAACAAAGGGAGAAAAATCAAATCAATAAAATTAGAAGCGAAAATGGAGAGATCACAACAGACAACACAGAAATACAAAGGATCATAAGAGACTACTATCAACAATTATATGCCAATAAAATGGACAACGTGGAAGAAATGGACAAATTCTTAGAAAAGTACAACTTTCCAAAACTCGACCGGGAAGAAATAGAAAATCTTAACAGACCCATCACAAGCATGGAAATTGAAACTGTAATCAAAAATCTTCCAGCAAACAAAAGCCCAGGTCCAGACGGCTTCACAGCTGAATTCTACTAAAAATTTAGAGAAGGGCTAACACCTATCCTGCTCAAACTCTTCCAGAAAATTGCAGAGGAAAGTAAACTTCAAAACTCATTCTATGAGGCCACCATCACCCGAATACCAAAACCTGACAAAGATGCCACAAAAAAAAAAAAAAAAAAAAACTACAGGCCAATATCACTGATGAACATAGATGCAAAAATCCTTAACAAAATTCTAGCAATCAGAATCCAACAACACATTAAAAAGATTATACACCATGACCAAGTGGGCTTTATCCCAGGAATGCAAGGATTCTTCAATATCCGCAAATCAATCAATGTTATACACCACATTAACAAATTGAAAAACAAAAACCATATGATTATCTCAATAGATGCAGAGAAAGCCTTTGACAAAATTCAACATCCATTTATGATAAAAACTCTCCAGAAAGCAGGAATAGAAGGAACATACCTCAACATAATAAAAGCTATATATGACAAACCCACAGCAAACATTATCCTCAATGGGGAAAAATTGAAAGCATTTCCTCTAAAGTCAGGAACAAGACAAGGGTGCCCACTTTCACCATTACTATTCAACATAGTTTTGGAAGTTTTGGCCACAGCAATCAGAGCAGAAAAAGAAATAAAAGGAATCCAAATTGGAAAAGAAGAAGTAAAACTCTCACTGTTTGCAGATGACATGATCCTTTACATAGAAAACCCTAAAGACTCCACCAGAAAATTACTAGAACTAATCAATGATTATAGTAAAGTTGCAGGATATAAAATCAACACACAGAAATCCCTTGCATTCCTATACACTAATAATGAGAAAACTGAAAGAGAAATTAAGGAAACAATTCCATTCACCATTGCAACGGAAAGAATAAAATACTTAGGAATATATCTACCTAAAGAAACTAAAGACCTATATATAGAAAACTATAAAACGCTGGTGAAAGAAATCAAAGAGGACACTAATAGATGGAGAAATATACCATGTTCATGGATAGGAAGAATCAATATAGTGAAAATGAGTATACTACCCAAAGCAATTTATAGATTCAATGCAATCCCTATCAAGCTACCAACGGTATTCTTCACAGAGCTAGAACAAATAATTTCACAATTTGTACGGAAATACAAAAAACCTTGAATAGCCAAAGCTGTCTTAAGAAAGAAGAATGGAACTGGAGGAATCAACCTACCTGACTTCAGGCTCTACTACAAAGCCACAGTTATCAAGACAGTATGGTACTGGCACAAAGACAGAAATATAGATCAATGGAACAAAATAGAAAGCCCAGAGATAAATCCACACACATATGGACACCTTATCTTTGACAAAGGAGGCAAGAATATACAATGGATTAAAGACAATCTCTTTAACAAGTGGTGCTGGGAAAACTGGTCAACCACTTGTAAAAGAATGAAACTAGAACACTTTCTAACACCATACACAAAAATAAACTCAAAATGGATTAAAGATCTCAACGTAAGACCAGAAACTATAAAACTCCTAGAGGAGAACATAGACAAAACACTCTCTGACATACATCACAGCAGGATCCTCTATGACCCACCTCCCAGAATATTGGAAATAAAATCAAAAATAAACAAATGGGACCTAATTAAACTTAAAAGCTTCTGCACATCAAAGGAAACTATTAGCAAGGTAAAAAGACAGCCTTCAGAATGGGAGAAAATAATAGCAAATGAAGCAACTGACAAACAACTAATCTCAAAAATATACAAGCAAGTCCTACAGCTCAACTCCAGAAAAATAAATGACCCAATCAAAAAATGGACCAAAGAACTAAATAGACATTTCTCCAAAGAAGACATACAGATGGCTAACAAACACATGAAAAGATGCTCAACATCACTCATTATCAGAGAAATGCAAATCAAAACCACTATGAGGTACCATTTCACACCAGTCAGAATGGCTGCGATCCAAAAGTCTACAAATAATAAATACTGGAGAGGGTGTGGAGAAAAGGGAACCCTCTTACACTGTTGGTGGGAATGCAAACTAGTACAGCCACTATGGAGAACAGTGTGGAGATTCCTTAAAAAACTGGAAATAGAACTGCCTTATGATCCAGCAATCCCACTGCTGGGCATACACACTGAGGAAACCAGAAGGGAAAGAGACACGTGTACCCCAATGTTCATCGCAGCACTGTTTATAATAGCCAGGACATGGAAGCAACCTAGATGCCCATCAGCAGATGAATGGATAAGAAAGCTGTGGTACATATACACAATGGAGTATTACTCATCCATTAAAAAGAATACATTTGAATCAGTTCTAATGAGGTGGATGAACCTGGAGCCTATTATACAGAGTGAAGTAAGCCAGAAAGAAAAACACCAATACAGTATACTAACGCATATATATGGGATATAGAAAGATGGTAACGATAACCCTGTGTACGAGACAGCAAAAGAGACACTGATGTATAGAACAGTCTTATGGACTCTGTGGGAGAGGGAGAGGGTGGGAAGATTTGGGAGAATGGCATTGAAACAGGTAAAATATCATGTATGAAACGAGTTGCCAGTTCAGGTTCGATGCACAATACTGGATGCTTGGGGCTGGTGCACTGGGACGACCCAGAGGGATGATATGGGGAGGGAGGAGGGAGGAGGGTTTAGGATGGGGAACATATGTATACCTGTGATGGATTCATTTTGATATTTGGCAAAACTAATACAATTATGTAAAGTTTAAAAATAAAATAAAATTTAAAATAAATAAATAAATACACTAAAAAAAAAAAAAGAAATGCCACCTCCTAGGATGTGGAGTGGAGAAGGCACTGGTGACCCACTCCAGTACTCTTGCCTGGAAACTCCCATGGATGGAGGAGCCTGGTGGGCTGCAGTCCATGGGGTTGCTGTGAGTCGGACACGACTGAGTGACTTCACTTTCATGCATTGGAGAAGGAAATGGCAACCCACTCCAGTGTTCTTGCCTGGAGAATCCCAGGGACGGTGAAGCCTGATGGGCTGCCGTCTATGGGGTCGCACAGAGTCGGACAAGACTGATGTGACTTAGCAGCAGCAGCAGGATGTGGAGTAAGAATCTCCCCCTAGGTACAAGGGCCATGGTAAAACTGAAATAGACTTGGCCTGGCAAAGCTTAAAATTACCTTGGCAAAATAAAGGTGATCCAAAAGTAATTTTTCTCCCCACAAAACAAAATATAACATTTTTATGACATAATTCTAAACATCTTGAACATATACCAATGTTAGCTAAACAATCAAAAATTATTAAACATTTTAAGAATTTTTAAAATCTAATAATTAACAGACAAAACAGAATCAGAACCAGAAAGTCTTGTAATTAACAGATGAATTTAAAATAACTATGATTAATATATTCAAGAGAGATCGACAAAACAGTTAAGGGAATACAGTTTTCAATAGTGAATTAAAATCTATAAAAAAGTAAAATGGACATTCTAGAATTACAAAATAATTTTGTTTGACCCAGGGATTGAACCCAGGTCTCCTGCATTCCAGGCAGATGCTTTAACCTCTGAGCCACCAGGGAAGCCCAATATATTCAAGAGAGATCGACAAAACAGTTAAGAGAATACAGTTTTCAATAGTGGATTAAAATCTATGAAAAAGTAAAATGGACATTCTAGAATTACAAAATACATCATCCAAACTTAAGAAAGCATTATATAGTCTTAGTACCATACTGGAAATAACAGAAAACTGTATTAGTGGATTTGAAGAAAAATCAATAGAAAAATATCTCAGTGAAAGTGTAGAAAGAAAAAGGAACTACACAAAATGAAATTCAAGACTTAGAATGGGACAAAGTTAAACTGCAACAAACATCTGCTGTTCCAGACAAATGTGTTCTGGAAAATATTAAAAATAAGCCTTGAAAAGATAAAAATGATTCCAACCAACTCAATAACATCCCACAACAAAGTCTAAAAATATTACAGAAATACAAAGAAAGCCAGCACCTAACAACATAAAATTCACAGGACATGTACCGTTCTTAGGTTCTCGTGCTCTGCATAAGTATATTATTTGAAGGTAGATTGTGATATGTTAAAGACACATACTGAAAATTCTTGAGTAATCACCAGAGCGAACCCTAACAAATTGAGAATGAACCCTAATGTAAAACTACGAATTGTAGGTGATATTTATCCAAGGTATTAGTGTAACTAATTAGTATTAGCATAACTTCATAAATTATAAGAACCTACCACTCTGGTGAGGAATATGGTAATGGGGCAGACTCTGCATATGTGGGGAAGGAGATAAAGGAGACAGCTTAATTTTCTGTGAACCTAAAACTACTATAAAATATAAAGTCATTAAACACACAAATGTGCATGTACACATGGACACATACATATAAGGATGTTACAAATAAAAAGCAGTGGCAAGCAGTAGCTATAAATACAGTCCTATGTGTGGTATCAGTTCAGTTCAGTCTCTCAGTCATGTCCAATTCCTTGCGACCCCGTGGACTACAGCACCAGATTCTAAGTGAGCCCTTAAGAATATATGCCATAATCTCTAGATTCCCTAGGAATATGCCCATAGGTCTTAGCGTTCTGTTGTGACTATTCAACCTCATTATTGTAGCTAGAACTCTAATTAATTCAGTTCAGTTCAGTCACCCACTCCTGTCCACCTCTTTGCGAACCCATGGACTGCAGCATACCAGACTTCCCTGCCCATCACCAACTCCTGGAGCTGGCTCAAACCCAGGTCCCCTGAGTTTGTGATGTGATTCAACCATTTCATTCTCTGTCATTCCCTGCTCCTCCTGCTTTCAATCTTGCCCAGCATCAGGGTCTTTTCCAGTGAGTCAGTTCTTTGCATCAGGTGGCCAGAGTATTAGAGCTTTAGCTTCAGCATCAGTCTTTCCAATGAATATTCAGGCAGGACTAATTTCCTTTAGGATTGACTGGTTTGATTTCCTTGCAGTCTAAGGGACTCTCAAGAGTCTTCTCCAACACCACAGTACAAAAGCATCAATTCTTTGACACTCAGCCTTCTTTATGGTCCAACTCTCACATCCATATATAACTTCTGGAAAATCATGGCTTTGACAAGACAGACCTTTGTTGGTAAAGTAATGCCACTGCTTTTTAATATGCTGTCTAGGTTTGTCATAGCTTTTCTTCCAAGGAGCAAGTGTCTTTTAATTTCATGGTTGCAGTCACTATCTACAGTGATTTTGGAGCCCAAGAAAATAAAGTCTGTCACTGTTTCCATTGTTTCCCTATCTATCTCCCATGAAGTGATGGGACTAGATGCCATGATCTTCATTTTCTGAATGTTGAGTTTTAAGCCAGCTTTTTCACTGTCCTCTTTCACTTTCATCAAGAGGCTTTTTAGTTCCTCTTCACTTTCTGCCATAAGGGTAGTATCACCTGCATATTTGAGGTTATTGATATTTCTCCTGGCAATCTTGATTCCAGCTTGTGCTTCATCCAGCCTGGCATTTCGCATGAGGTACCCTGCATGTAAGTTAAATAAGCAAGGTGACAATATACAGCCTTGATGTACTCCTTCTCCAACCTGGAACCAGTCCATTTTTCCATGTCCGATTCTAATTGTTGCTTCTTGACTTGTGTACAGATTTCTCAGGAGGTAGGTAAAGTGGTCTGGTATCCCATCTCTTTAAGAATTTTCCACAGTTTGTTGTGACCCACACTGTCAAAGGCTTTAGTGTAGTCAATGAAGCAGAAGAAGATATTTTTCTGAAACTCTCTTGCTTTTTTGATGATCCAAGAGATGTTGGCAATTTGATCTCTGGTTTCTCTGCCTTTTCTAAATCCAGCTTGACCATCTAGAAATTATTGGTTCACATACTGTTGAAGCCTAGCTTGGAGAATTTTGAGCATTACTTTGCAAGCGTGTGTGATAAGTGCAATTGTGCATAGTTTGAACATTCTTTGGCATTGCCTTTCTTTGGGATTGGAATGAAAACTGACCTTTTCCAGTCCTGTGGCCACTGCTGCATTTTCCAAATTTGCTGGCATATTGAATGCAGCACTTTCACAGCATCATCTTTCAGGATTTGAAATAGCTCAACTGGAATTTCATCACCTCCACTAGCTTTGTTCATAGTGATGCTTCCTAAGTCCCACTGACTTCTCACTACTCGATGTCTGGCTCTAAGTGAGTGATCACACCACTGTGGTTATCTGGGTCATGAAGATCTTTTATGTATAGTTGCTGTGCATTCTTGCCACCTCTTCTTGATATCTTCTGCTTCTGTTAGGTCCATACCATTTGTGTCCTTTATCGAGCCCATCTTTGCATGAAATGTTCCCTTGGTATCTCTAATTTTCTTGAAGAGATCTCTAGTATTTCCCATTCTATTGTTTTCCTCTATTTCTTTGCATTGATCACTTAGGAAGGCTTTCTTCTGTCTCCTCGCTATCCTTTGAAACACTCCATTCAGATAGATATATCTTTCCTTTTCTCCTTTGCCTGTCACTTGTCTTCTTTTCTCAGCTATCTGTAAGGCCTCCTCAGATAACCATTTTGCCTTTATGCATTTCTTCTTGGGAAATATATCTAGAATATAAGAACTATAATATTCTAGACCATATGTAAATGTATGGACATGGCTATGTCCCAATAAAACTTTACTTAACAAAATTAGACAGGGGGTTGTATTTGACCTATAGGTTACAATTTGCCAACAACTGACATAGAAATCCTAAGGAACCTACAGAAAAGATTCTAAAGTTGACAAAAGAATTTAGCAAGGTCACAGGATAGTAAGGTCAATCTACCAAAAGTCAGTTGCATTTTTATATAGCAACAAACAATTGAAATTTTTAGATTATTGCTAATACCATTAAAAATGATATATTTAGGGATAGATTTTGACAAGGAATTTAATATATAATGTGTACAATAAAACACAAACATTGCTGAGATAAAGTAAAGAGGATCCAAATAAACAGATAGATCATGCGTATGGTTTGGAGGACTGAATGTCACTAATTATTTCAGTTCTTCCCTATTTGATCTATACCCTCTAAATACTGTGTTTTTTCCAATATAAACATATCCCTATGATAAAGCTTAAATTTATAGAGTAAACACAGCGAATGATTAACAATGATATATAGAACACCAATTGATATATAGAACAATTATAATGCACTTTAAGGAAAGTTATGTGAAAGTCATCTTCCTCTCTCTCTCAAAATATATGATTGTGTTAGCCAAGACATGGACACAACCTAAGTGTCCACCAACAGATAAAAGGATAACATATAAACAGATAGAAGGATACACACGCACACACATACATGGAATTTTACTCAGCCATAAAAAAAATGAGATATTGCCATCTGTAGCAACATGGATGGACCTAGAGGCTATCATACTGGGTGAAGTAAGTCCAACAGAAAGACAAATATGGTACCAGTTATATGTAGAATCTAGAAAATACAAATGAACTTACTTACGAAATAGAAACAGACTCACAGACATACAGAACCAACTTACAGTTAGCAAAAGGGAAAGTGGTGGGGGGGGTAAATTAGGAGTATGGGCTTCCCAGGTGATGCTTGAGGTAAAGAACCTGCCTGCCAATGCAAGAGACAGAAGAGATATGGGTTCAATTCCTGGGTCGGGAAGATCCCCTGGAGAAAGGCACAGCAACCCATTCCAGTATTCTCGACTGGAGAATGCCATGAACAGAGGAGTCTGGCAGGCTGCATTCCACAGATTCACACAAGAGTCCAATATAATTGAAGCGACTTAGCACACACACATGGGATTAACAGATACACATCATTGTATATAAAATAGATAAACAACAAAAATTTACAGCACAGGGAGCTATATGCAATATCTTGTGATAACCTATAATAAAGAAGAATCAGGAAAAAAATATTTATGTGTGTATAACTGAATCGCTTTGCTGATATTGCCAAATCCTAAAACTAATAAAATACTGTAAATCAACTATACTTCAATAAATAAAAATAAAATACCTTATTTTTAAAATGTAATGCCTTTTCCAGTGAAATAAATAGCTTATCACCCATTGTGGTATAACTTTTTTTTTTTTCCTTTGGCATGAAAGTTCTTAGGATTTACTCTCAACAAGAATGAAGGCAGTTAAAAGATGCTAACCCCCAATTACAGGATAAGTTTAACTACAACATGATAAATATAATTAATACAGTTGTATAAAACTTTTCTTTAAGTAAAACTTACTTTTAAATGTTAACTAAATGTATTTTTTTTCTTTTTTTTTTTTCTAACTTTGGCACTTTGAGGTGAGACAGAAAAACTAGCACAAATCTCTTTTTTCCTTCTTCACAATTTCAGAAACTGAAGATTTATTCTTACTGTAGATCCTAGCAACCTCAGCATGCAATTTTTCTCCTTATGAGGTAGAGAACTTTCACCTTTTCCCTTAAATGAAGTACTCTTGGCTTCTCTTTGGCATATCTGAATTGCCAGCGTTACTACTCTTGTGCTTTGGGGCCATTTATAAATTAAGTGTTCCTTGAACACAAGCATTGCCTGAGAGAGTGGTCTTTGTGACAGAGACCATCTCAGTTAATCAAAGAGATGATGTCTGTCCCAAGAAAGATGGAAGCGGGAAGGTGCAAGATTTCATCAGGCTGCTAACAATGGTGCACAGTGTAAAACTTTGAAATAATTCTAAAGTTTTCAACTTAATGGTGACCCACTCCAGTATTCTTTCCTGGAAAATTCCATGGACAGAGGAGACTGGCAGGCTACAGTCCATGGGCTGCAAAGAGTTGCACACAACTGAACACAAGCACACACTCACACACACATACACAAACACACACAAAACTGAAACCAAAGGAAAAAAACTGTGGGTAAGGAGGAACTACTTTCTAAGAATTAATTTTATTATTTGTAAGACAATTCACTTAAAATGGCACATGGTAAGCATAAAGTGGATAGGAGTTTCATTATTTTTCCTGGAAGAGATTCCAGAAAACTTCTTGGATCCAGAAAGGTTCTACAATAAAATTACTTTGATTCTAATGCTGGAATTAATTTCATAGTCTTAAAGTCAAAAGGATTTATTGATCTGATGGAAACTGAGTCATTTTAAATAAATGACATGTATAATCAAGTAATTCCTTAATGTTTCACCTGGAAATAATTCTTCACTAACTATTCCCAGAACAGAAATAAAGTAGTCCAAGATGAGGTTCTACATATAACCAAGAACATGTTTTGATTTCATCACTGACCCCATTGGAAAAATTATTTTTCTCTCAAATGGGATTAAGTAGATTATGAAGAAAGAGATATTTAATTGGCTGACTGGACTGAGACTATCAGTACATGTAAGGATTTTAGAATAACAGAGCCACAAAAATGCATGGAATATATTTTTCCTATTCTAAGAAACAGATCATTTTAACTCTACTACCGTGCTTACAGTAATAACACTGAAATTAAAGAATTTCCTTTTCTACAAACTCCGAACTATTTTGTAACTTTGGCCCAAAAGCAAAGCTCAATATTGGAGGAATATTTTTATAACAAATTGAGTAAATTTTTTGGAATAGATCAAATGGGCTTTAAAAGAAATTTTAAATAGATAATCTGGAAAAAAAGAGAAAAGACTCCTTTGTACCTAAAATGTTTGCTTGATCTTTCTAAACAACAGAAAAATTTACGCGTGTATAATATTAAAACTATGAAAATCAAAAAATCTAGACACATCAAAGAATTTGATTTGAAAAATCTCTTGCTTAAAAGAACGCTCATATTCACTTATATTCAAACCACCCTCTATTAAGGAAGTTGGACAGCAAAGAAAACAAGGAAATACTATATTAAATAATCTACTTTGCCTTTAGATTAGTTAGAAAAAACATAGGATATGCATCTAAAATGGGAAGTGGCTAGTCATTTTTATTCACTGATACAACCAATATTTACTGATTATTTTTTGTAACATGTGAGGAAAATATAATTCCTATCCTTAAGGATTTAGCAATTCTAAAGGATACATGGACATTTATGTGATGAACTATAATACATGGTGAAATGAAATAAATGCCATGCTTGTAATACAAAGCCGGCAGATGTTCAGAAAAGAGCAGATTAGAGGAACTGGAAATGAAGCATCCACAGCACACCAGGGAGTATGGGACACTTACTGCCTTTACTGATGCCATACATACGGAATAGTATTGACATTGGAGCTTGAAGTACAGATGGGATACTGGTCAGTATAGATGACTGCTAAGGCATCCACTGATCATCGAAAAAGCAAGAGAGTTCCAGAAAAACATCTACTTCTGCTTTATTGACAATGCCAAAGCCTTTGACTGTGTGGATCACAATAAACTGTGGAAATTCTGAAAGAGATGGGAATACCAGACCACCTTACCTGCCTCTTGAGAAATCTGTATGCAGGTCAGGAAGCAACAGTTAGCACTGGAACAACAGACTGGTTCCAACTAGGAAAAGGAGTCCGTCAAGGCTGTACATTGTCACCCTGCTTATTTAACTTATATGCAGAGTACATCATGAGAAATGCTGGGCTGGAGGAAACACAAGCTGGAATCAAGATTGCCAGGATAAATATCAATAACCTCAGATATGCAGATGGCACCACCCTTATGGCAGTAAATGAAGAAGAACTAAAGTGCCTCTTGATGAAAGTGAAAGAGGAGAGTGAAAAAGTTGGCTTAAACCTCAACATTCAGAAAACTAAGATCATGGCATCTGGTCCCATCACTTCATGGGAAATAGATGGGGAAACAGTGGAAACAGTGGCAGACTTTATTTTGGGGGCTCCAAAATCACTGCAGATGGTGATTGCAACCATGAAATTAAAAGACGCTTACTCCTTGGAAGGAAAGTTATGACCAACCTAGATAGCATATTAAAAAGCAGAGACATTACTTTACCAACAAAGGTCCATCCCATCAAGGCCATGATTTTTCCGGTAGTCATGTACGGATGTGAGAGCTGGACCATAAAGAAAGCTAAGTGCTGAAGAATTGATGCTTTTGAACTGTGGTGTTGGAGAAGAGTCTTGAGAGTCCTTTGGACTGAAAGGAGATCCAACCAGTCCATCCTAAAGGAAATCAGTCCTGAATATTCATCGGAAGACTGATGTTAAAGCTGAAACTCCAATACTTTGGCCACCTGATGTGAACACCTGACTCATTTGAAAAGACCCTGATGCTGAGAAAGATTGAAGGCGGGAGGAGAAGGGGATGACAGTGGATGAGATGGTTGGATGGCATCACCGACTCAATGGATATGAGTTTCAGTATACTCCTGGAGTTGGTGATGGACAGGGAGGCCTGGCTTGCTGCAGTTCATGGCATCACAAAGAGTCAGACATGACTGAGCGACTGAACTGAACTGAATGCTTGAGTATAGAGAAATTAAAGAAAAACAGCAAAGGCAGGTATAGGCAATATTCAAATATTTCCCTGAAGGGAATAATTAAGCCAAGCCATAAAGATTTAAGAGGAGTCAGGCATACATAAATAATAAACAAACAGAAAGGGCAAATAATATTAAGGTAGAAGAAAAGGTAGGAATAAATGAGAATCAAGAAACAGTTCAAGAAATCAAGAAAATTACATAGAGATTCAATTTCTTCACATCCTCCCTAACATGCTCATTTTCTGTTTTGGAATACCCATGCTGAGTTTAAAGAGATATGCCTTTGTGGTTGCAAATGTATTTTTAAGCCTGCATGAAACGCATGATTTTCTGAAAAGAAACGGTAGTAAGTACTTAAGTAAGTGTAATAATTGACACCAGAAGACACAGTAAATCTAAATAGACAAATTACCAATGGAAAAGTACAAAATGCTTCAGGGAACTAATTTCGACATGGTTTCACCAGGGTAGTTCATGAAGCCTTTAAAAAGCCAATAATTCCAAAGCCACTTAAACTTTTCTAGGGCACAAGAAAAGAAAAACATATTAGAATGTGAATAATAACTTTGATGTCAAAACTCAAAAGATGCAGACACATGCACAAAGCTAGACTAGTCTCATGTAAGTATTGATGAAAAGTAAATTAAGAGTAGGAGACAAAAACCTGCATTTAATGAATAAATCTATAAATAAGGAGACTGTAAGGATGTTTCAACATTAGATATCAGGGAAGTGACATATTTATCATTATAGATCTTGGGAAAGCATTTTATATATTCAATACCATTTAATTTTTTATATAACAAAATAGGAATGGAAAATTTTTGTGTCGCAACCTTAAAACCAGCACCATATCTAATGGATAAATAGTATGTGCTTTCCCACTAAAGGCAGAAATAAGAATGATATCCACTCTCCAGTCCAATTCTCACCGTTGCTCACCAGAATTAAAAAGAAAAGCTTCAAGGTTTTTTTTTTTTTTTTTTTTTTTAAGTCAGAAACAACTAAAAAGGTTTCTATTGTGGATGATATTGGATAACTTGAAAACTCAAGCGATTCTGGTTTGAAAAACTGAAACTACCATAGCTAAGAAATCACCACAGATGATATGGGCAATTAGTAAGATTGTATGGTGCAAAACTAATATATATACACAGTGCTTATAAGGAGAAAGAAAAATGTAAGCCAAAGGCATATTTATAAAAGCAACAGAAAATAATTTCAAAAAATTTAAGGAATATACAGATACCTGTGAAGATACAATTAAACTTATTTGAAAACACAGGAAATCTGAACAAGCATATAAAATGTCAAATTCTATTAACTGATAAATTTAATGCAATTCAACTAAAAGCACAAAAGTTTTGGTTTACTTTAATAGGTGGGGGAATCAATAGCTGATCGATGTACGATACTGGATGCTTGGGGCTAGTGCACTGGGATGACCCAGAGGGATGGTATGGGGAGGGAGGAGGGAGGAGGGTTCAGGATGGGGAACACATGTATACCTGTGGCGGATTCATTTTGATATTTGGCAAAACTAATACAATTATGTAAAGTTTAAAAAAAAAAGTTAATTCAGATTTTTAAAAAACACAGTAACTAGAAAAGTCAGAAAAGAAGAGTCATGAGAGGGTACAATCTCTGTCAGATATTAAGACATAAAATAATGTAAATAATTTAAATGGCATCATCATAGACACAAGAAAAGCAAACACATAAATGGCATACAATTAAAAGTCCAGAGCTCTCCAATTAAAATAAATTAATTTTTTTTAATTTAAAAATAATAGTAGTAATGAAAGATGTCCAGATCTATATCCATTTGTTTCATAAGCTTCTCAGATTTCTCAACATCATTTATTAATATGTCATTTCTTCACTAAGCTGATAGTATCACAAATAGTTACTCTCAAAAATTGTGGATAGGAGTGCAAATTTGTCCATTTATAGGCAATATGTATTATAATACAATATACTGTATATTGTATTATAATACAATATGTATTATAATACAAATTACCAATTAGAATACAATACCAATATGTATTATAATACAATATACAGTATATTGTATTATAATACAATATGTATTATATTATAATCTTTTAAACCAGAAATTTTTCTTAGAAGAACATCTCACAGGTGTATATGCATAGAAAAAAATGTGATATGCAGATTATATCTTGCTATGTTTTATGATAGTGAAAGCTTAGAAATAATCTAAATGTATAAAAATAAGGAACTTGTCAAACAAATTATGTATTTATACAATGGAATAATATATATCCAGAATAGTTAATAAAGATGCTCTTATATGGAAAGATCTCCAAGATTTTTTTAAGCTTAAAGAGAGCATAGAAAAATAAGAGTTTAGAATCCTACCAATTTTACTTTAAAATGAGGGTGAAAATTGTGTGTATATGGTATATAATATACACAAAATATATCTGAAAGGAAATACAATGGTTGCTTATGTGAAGAGGAGGAATGGTTGAGGTTTAGAAGGAAGATAGAAACGTTTTCTGAACTTTATTTTCTAAATTTTGAATCCTGTAAATATATATTACATAACTGAAAAAAATAATTTTGTTTTAGAAGAAAAGAAGCAAGCAAATAAAACAACAAAACCAGTAAAAGGTCACTTGAAATTCTAAACTCTAGTCAACATAAAGGTATTTGGCAGAGGACTAAAGAACAACCACAGTTTGAACATTTTATTATTTTTAAAAATTTCTCAATTTCCAATTATTACCCAACAACATGTATTGAGCACTTGCAATAATGAAAGCATCACAGACAAAAGCTTTCCAGTGAATTGAATCTTAAAACTCTATTGTGGTTCTGTCTAATGACACTTTTTTTTTTTTTAATCAAAGAGAGATGCTGATTTTTTTAGCTTTCCAAAAACTTACTTTGAAGTTAATAGTATCTTGTAGTAAATTAAGTTAGTAAAATCAGCAAATACATATGTTGGCCACCTGATGCAAAGAGCCAGTTCATTGGAAAAGACCCTGATCCTGGGAAAGATTGAGGGCAGGAGGAAAAGGGGGTGACAGAGGATGAGATGGTTGGATGGTATCAACAACTCATGAGTTGGAGCAAACTCTAGGATACAGTGAAGGACAAGGGAGCCTGGTGTGCTGCAGTTCATGGAGTCACAAGAAGTGGGACATGACTTAGTGACTGAACAATAACACAGACATTAACCCCTTTTCTACTCAGTAAGCCTTGTGTCCTGTTAACCCCAAACATTACTCAGCTCTGCTCTGTCACACCTTCTCTGAATCCTTGTTCTTTTCTCTTCCCTAAGAGACTCCAGAAGTCAGATCAAAGAGTAATTAGACATTGTGAGTTAACAGGAACTGTGCAAAGTCTTTTAGTTTATTTTTTGTTTGATTTTAATTCAACAATTTTGCTTCCAAACTTTATGGAATAGAACTATTTTCTAAACTTTGGTGTTCACCATTTCATATTTCTTATTTCATCATGATCTCATGAACTTTGTTGGTGTAAGATTAATTATTCTTTAAATTTAGAAAACATGTATTGGTTAAGAAAACTATGAATTTCTCAATTCCAGTCTGTCCTTAATTAACATCACAACAAGCACATATATATATATACCTTCCATTATCTTACAAAATTTAACATAATGTTCTAAAACTTGAAAGACTCCATCATTACAAGGACCTAGAGATTAGCTAACAAGTCTTTTGGTTTGAGGGTTTTCCAAATGATCATTTAAGTGAACAAAAACAAGCAAATGAACCTGTAGATTTTAAGCAGTTTTCACAGACCAGTGCAGTAAATAGGAAGTATCTATGCACTGGAGAAGGAAATGGCAACCCACTCCAGTGTTCTTGCCTGGAGAATCCTAGGGACAGGGGAGCCTGGTGGGCTGCCGTCTATGGGGTCGCACAGAGTCGGACACGACTGAAGCGACTTAGCAGCAGCAGCAGCAGGGAGAAGAAAATACTTCAAATAATGGCACAAACTTGGAGGTGTGCAAGCCTCCTAAAGTGGTTAATACCTGTGACTTTACAAGGTTTTGTTTTGTTTTTTAAAGTGGGCAAGTTCAAACAAATATAATTTCCAAAAGGCCAGAAATAGTATCTTGATGACTATACATATTCTTTTCCTTTAAAAACAAACAAAACACAAGTATTAATAAAACAATTTGTCACTTATAAAAGTCTTATTTCTTCAGACAGGATGTATTTTAAAATATTCTTATCACCATCCCCAAATTAATCATTTTTGTTTTAAAAAAAATTGCTCATTTTGAAGAAGTTTTAACTTGAATGAATAAGACTAATTCTAGAGTAACGCTCTAAATGCATATTATCAGACTATTTTTTCTTCCAGTTTTATTGAGATTTAGTTGACAAACAACACTGTATATGTTTATTATTTACATATAGCATGAAGTGATTATCATAGTAAGTTTAGTGAATATCCACAATTTCATATAGATACAAAATTAAGGAAGTAGAAAAATTTTAGTTATTTTATGAACAGACAAGGAAAAAGTTAGTCTAAATGTGCCAGTGATTCTCATAACATAGATGAACATTAATACTACTGAACTGTAGAAAAAATTTTCTAAAAATCTATAGCCAAGAACTGATCAACTAAAGATGAAAACAAATGAAAGTCAGCTAAAATGGTCACTAAGAAAATCCTACTTATGTATGCTCACTTTTGCATAGCCTATGCATCTCAGATCTTACCCACCAATAATTGGATAATAAAGTATTATGGCATTATTCTAAATTTATTGTTATGACAGATATGGCTGCCAGACTAATTGCTTTGTTATTGCCTTCCGTTGTGTTCCAGTTACCCACAGGTATACATCTAAAGTTGGTTTCCTCTGAGGAAATAATATTTAAGCTTACACCTTATAGCCAAAATAAAGTTTTACCTCTTTGGTCAACTTCAGATCCTTGTGAATGTTTTTATCCCAAAATTATATTTCCTGAAATCAAAACTAGAGAATTTCATCCTTTAATTCAGGTTGGAGACCACCCCTGTAATTCTTTCTGTTCAGCCTCCTAGCCCTGGACTTCCATGCACTTGCTAAGTGAGCTCCAAGGATATGCCTCGGACCACCTGATCCCTCTGGATAGAACCTTTATCTATAGCTGGATTTGGTGAATTCTAAGAACCTTTCTCAACAGCTGGGTTTGGTGAATTCTAGCTTTGAGTCATTCAGTTTTTTCCTTGTCTTCCTGCCACAAAACTCGATAAAGAGAGGGGGAAATGCATCCTACATATAGAAAACCCCATACAACTTTTCTCTAGTAAGATAGGATTTATGTGGACTTGAATACTCTGTTCAATAATCTGTTAAGTTTTACTCAGGGAGAAAAAAAAGGGGGGGCATTAAAATAAAAGACACCTGAATCCTTCATGAGTTGTACATCATCTGTAATATCTACTGACACACATATTTAGTAATATTTTCCAAATCTTAATAAGTCTTTACAATCTTAAGTTTGGATACCTGTATGAAGAGGAACTTGTCTTAGAAGAGTTAGTAAAAAAGTCTGTGGCCATGTTTATAGACCCTACTTACTTAGAACTGATCTTGTCTACCTTGTAGAGAGTTGGCACATGTCAAATTCAACTGGGTTGGAAACAAAAACTGGGAAAGTTCTGGAAAGCAGTGCTCAAATAGAATTTTTTTTTTTAATTCACTTCAGGAAAAAAAAAAAAACAAAAAAGAATAAGGGAGTATGTTAGAATGAATACTTAACTGCATTTCCTGTACTTTTTTTGCAAGTCATTGCTTTCTAATGTAGACAGTCTCTCTTCTCTCAGTCAGTTCAGTTCAGTCGCTCAGTCATGTCCTACTCTTTGCAACCCCATAAATCGCAGCACGCCAGGCCTCCCTGTCCATCACCAACTCCCGGAGTTCACTCAAACTCACGTCCACCGAGTCAGTGATGCCATCCAGCCATCTCATCCTCTGTCGTCCCCTTCTCCTCCTGCCCCCAATACCTCTCAGCATCAGAGTCTTTTCCAATGAGTCAACTCTTCACATGAGGTGGCCAAAGTACTGGAGTTTCAGCTTTAGCACCATTCCTTCCAAAGAAATCCCAGGGCTGATCTACTTCAGAATGGACTGGTTGGATCTCCTTGCAGTCCAAGGGACTGTCAAGAGTCTTACCTGCCTTATCTTAGAGTACTAAACGGGTGAAGTACTGAATGATATCTTTTCCTAGTCAAATAATGCAGATACTACAGCACACTATGAAGGAAAATGCTACTCGAATTCCCTCCAATGCTGATAGAGGATGAATGGCTGGCATACATCCACAGCCAGCCTTAGAGCCCTAGCCAGTAATTCAGATTCATAGGCTTGAAGTTTGACAGGATACTTGGAAGGTGGGGAAAGCAGTGCCTGAATCAGGAATGCTAGCTGAGGGCCAGTAGGAACACTCAAGATTGAGTGCTTTACTAGTGGAGCCAGAGGTACCACCATCCAGTCACACCAAGTCACATGCAGACTGATTAGAAATGCCAAAGAGTAGTCACAACCCATCAAAGAAAAAAAAATGTATTATCAAGAAAAATCCTGTCAGGAGACTGTAAAGAGTCTCCTGTAAGGAGACTCTCTCTCTCCTCCCACTCCAAAAACAGGAGGGATAAGCCAGGAAAGAGGTAGAGCTGGTGGCAGGGGCAAGGTTGCATACGGTGAAAAAGCGCATGCACCCAAAGCCACCAGTGTGCTGGCACTGAGTGTGGCTGTGCGACAGAGTGGGAGCAGAAGGAAGCTCTGAAGGAGAAGAAACAGACTGTGGAACCAAAATGCAGCGTCATTAAAGGAGCTAACACATAACAGAAAATGCAAGGGAACTGACAGACTACAGTGGAGTAGGAAAAAAAAAAAGGCCCATGTTTATATCCCAGTGAGTTGAAGCTGCTCAAAATGGACATAATAAATGTATGAAGAATGAATGCTACTATCAGTTAAAATATGGTAAAGCTCTAAAACCTTTCTATATTCTAAAGTTTTACAGTCTGAGTTTCAGAAAGGAGAGAATACCGCTAAAATACCACTTACAGGAGTCTTCTTAATGCTTAATAACTATTGGCAGAGCACCTTCTTCACAAAGTTGAAAATCATTTATAAATGGCAAGTGCCTATATACTACTCCTAAGTCATCAAAACAATTTTAGTTTCCCCACTTTAAACGAGCAGGTCGTACTTAGTCAACATGACTACTGTTTTTTCTCTTTCATTCTAAACTACATAGTTCAGTTCAGTTCCTTCACTCAGTCGTGTCCGACTCTTTGTGACCCCATGAATTGCAGCACGCCAGGCCTCCCTGTCCATCACCAATTCCCGGAATTCACTCAGACTCACACCCATCGAGTCAGTGATGCCATCCAGCCATCTCATCCTCTGTCGTCCCCTCCTCCTCCTGCCCCCAATCCCTCCCAGCATCAGAGTCTTTTCCAATGAGTCAACTCTTTGCATGAGGTGGCCAAAGTACTGGAGTTTCAGCTTTAGCATCATTCCTTCCAAAGAACACCCAGGGCTGATCTCCTTCAGAATGGACTGGTTGGATCTACATGAGCCCAATGCAAAAGTCAAACATTTATGTGGTCTTTCCTTTTTAGCAAATCTTATCTCTGAGCATGCACTTTGCACCTACAGTTTCTAAAGGCCAATGGCACCCCAGAAGAAGGCAATGGCACCCCACTCCAGCACTCTTGCCTGGAAAATCCCATGGACGGAGGAGCCTGGTGGGCTGCTGTCTATGGAGTCGCACAGAGTCGGACACGACTGAGCAACTTCACTTTCACTTTTCACTATCATGCATTGGAGAAGGAAATTGCAACCCACTCCACTGTTCTTGCCTGGAGAATCCCAGGGACAAGGGAGCCTGGTGGGCTGCCATCTATGGGGTCCCACAGAGTCAGACACAACTGAAGCGACTTAGCAGCAGCATGTGACTAACATGTTAATAAACCTCCAAATAATTTCTGAAGTTGATGAAATATAAAGCTAACACATCAGCAGAGACATGATTAAATGGATTTTTCCCAAAAGGGACCATTTACACTGCATAAAAAGATACTGGGATTCCTTGTTAATTTTCTGTTTAGTTGATCTATCCATAGGTGTGAGTGGGGTATTAAAGTCTCCCACTATTATTGTGTTATTGTTAATTTCTCCTTTCATACTTGTTAGCATTTGTCTTACATATTGCGGTGCGCCCATGTTGGGTGCATATATATTTATAATTGTTATATCTTCTTCTTGGATTGATCCTTTGATCATTATGTAGTGACCTTCTTTGTCTCTTTTCACAGCCTTTGTTTTAAAGTCTATATTATCTGATATAAGTATTGCTACTCCTGCTTTCTTTTGGTCCCTATTTGCATGGAAAATCTTTTTCCAGCCCTTCACTTTCAGTCTGTATGTGTCCCCTGTTTTGAGGTGGGTCTCTTGTAGACAACATATGTAGGGGTCTTGTTTTTGTATCCATTCAGCCAGTCTTTGTCTTTTGGTTGGGGCATTCAACACATTTACATTTAAGGTAATTACTGATAAGTATGATCCCGTTGCCATTTACTTTATTGTTTTGGGTTCGAGTTTATACACTGTTTTTGTGTTTCCTGTCTAGAGAATATCCTTTAGTATTTGTTGGAGAGCTGGTTTGGTGGTGCTGAATTCTCTCAGCTTTTGCTTGTCTGAGAAGCTTTCGGTTTCTCCTTCATATTTGAATGAGATCCTTGCTGGGTACAATAATCTGGGCTGTAGGTTATTTAAACACAAACGTTAAACGATACAATAGACCAGTTAGACCTAATTGATATCTATAGGACATTTCATCCCAAAACAATGAATTTCACCTTTTTCTCAAGTGCACACAGAACCTTCTCCAGGATAGATCACATCCTGGGCCATAAATAGCCTTGGTAAATTCAAAAAAATAGAAATCATTCCAAGCATCTTTTCTGACCACAATGCAGTAAGATTAGATCTCAATTACAGGAGAAAAACTATTAAAAATTCCAACATATGGAGGATGAACAACACGCTGCTGAATAACCAACAAATCGCAGAAGAAATCAAAAAAGAAATCAAAATTTGCATAGAAACTAATGAAAATGAAAACACAACAACTCAAAACCTGTGGGACACTTTAAAAGCAGTCCTAAGGGGAAAGTTCATAGCAATACAGGCACACCTCAAGAAACAAGAAAAAAGTCAAATAAATAACCTAACTCTACACCTAAAGCAACTAGAAAAGGAAGAAAAGAAGAACCCCAGGGTTAGTAGAAGGAAACAAATCTTAAAAATTAGGGCAGAAATAAATGCAAAAGAAAAGAGACCATAGCAAAAATCAACAAAGCCAAAAGCTGGTTCTTTGAAAGGATAAATAAAATTGACAAACCATTAGCCAGACTCATCAAGAAACAAAGGGAGAAAAATCAAATCAATAAAATTAGAAATGAAAATGGAGATATCACAACAGACAACACAGAAATACAAAGGATCATAAGAGACTACTATCAACAATTATATGCCAATAAAATGGACAACGTGGAAGAAATGGACAAATTCTTAGAAAAGTACAACTTTCCAAAACTCGACCGGGAAGAAATAGAAAATCTTAACAGACCCATCACAAGCATGGAAATTGAAACTGTAATCAAAAATCTTCCAGCAAACAAAAGCCCAGGTCCAGACGGCTTCACAGCTGAATTCTACTAAAAATTTAGAGAAGGGCTAACACCTATCCTGCTCAAACTCTTCCAGAAAATTGCAGAGGAAAGTAAACTTCAAAACTCATTCTATGAGGCCACCATCACCCGAATACCAAAACCTGACAAAGATGCCACAAAAAAAAAAAAAAAAAAAAAACTACAGGCCAATATCACTGATGAACATAGATGCAAAAATCCTTAACAAAATTCTAGCAATCAGAATCCAACAACACATTAAAAAGATTATACACCATGACCAAGTGGGCTTTATCCCAGGAATGCAAGGATTCTTCAATATCCGCAAATCAATCAATGTTATACACCACATTAACAAATTGAAAAACAAAAACCATATGATTATCTCAATAGATGCAGAGAAAGCCTTTGACAAAATTCAACATCCATTTATGATAAAAACTCTCCAGAAAGCAGGAATAGAAGGAACATACCTCAACATAATAAAAGCTATATATGACAAACCCACAGCAAACATTATCCTCAATGGGGAAAAATTGAAAGCATTTCCTCTAAAGTCAGGAACAAGACAAGGGTGCCCACTTTCACCATTACTATTCAACATAGTTTTGGAAGTTTTGGCCACAGCAATCAGAGCAGAAAAAGAAATAAAAGGAATCCAAATTGGAAAAGAAGAAGTAAAACTCTCACTGTTTGCAGATGACATGATCCTTTACATAGAAAACCCTAAAGACTCCACCAGAAAATTACTAGAACTAATCAATGATTATAGTAAAGTTGCAGGATATAAAATCAACACACAGAAATCCCTTGCATTCCTATACACTAATAATGAGAAAACTGAAAGAGAAATTAAGGAAACAATTCCATTCACCATTGCAACGGAAAGAATAAAATACTTAGGAATATATCTACCTAAAGAAACTAAAGACCTATATATAGAAAACTATAAAACGCTGGTGAAAGAAATCAAAGAGGACACTAATAGATGGAGAAATATACCATGTTCATGGATAGGAAGAATCAATATAGTGAAAATGAGTATACTACCCAAAGCAATTTATAGGTTCAATGCAATCCCTATCAAGCTACAAACAGTATTCTTCACAGAGCTAGAACAAATAATTTCACAATTTGTACGGAAATACAAAAAACCTTGAATAGCCAAAGCTATCTTGAGAAAGAAGAATGGAACTGGAGGAATCAACCTACCTGACTTCAGGCTCTACTACAAAGCCACAGTTATCAAGACAGTATGGTACTGGCACAAAGACAGAAATATAGATCAATGGAACAAAATAGAAAGCCCAGAGATAAATCCACGCACATATGGACACCTTATCTTTGACAAAGGAGGCAAGAATATACAATGGATTAAAGACAATCTCTTTAACAAGTGGTGCTGGGAAAACTGGTCAACCACTTGTAAAAGAATGAAACTAGAACACTTTCTAACACCATACACAAAAATAAACTCAAAATGGATTAAAGATCTAAATGTAAGACCAGAAACTATAAAACTCCTAGAGGAGAACATAGGCAAAACACTCTCCGACATACATCACAGCAGGATCCTCTATGACCCACCTCCCAGAATATTGGAAATAAAATCAAAAATAAACAAATGGGACCTAATTAAACTTAAAAGCTTCTGCACAACAAAGGAAACTATTAGCAAGGTGAAAAGGCAGCCTTCAGAATGGGAGAAAATAATAGCAAATGAAGCAACAGACAAACAACTAATCTCAAAAATATACAAGCAACTCCTACAGCTCAACTCCAGAAAAATAAATGACCCAATCAAAAAATGGACCAAAGAACTAAACAGACATTTCTCCAAAGAAGACATGCAGATGGCTAACAAACACATGAAAAGATGCTCAACATCACTCATTATCAGAGAAATGCAAATCAAAACCACTATGAGGTACCATTTCACGCCAGTCAGAATGGCTGCAATCCAAAAGTCTACAAGCAATAAATGCTGGAGAGGGTGTGGAGAAAAGGGAACCCTCTTACACTGTTGGTGGGAATGCAAACTAGTACAGCCACTATGGAGAACAGTGTGGAGATTCCTTAAAAAACTGGAAATAGAACTGCCTTATGATCCAGCAATCCCACTGCTGGGCATACACACTGAGGAAACCAGAAGGGAAAGAGACACGTGTACCCCAATGTTCATCGCAGCACTGTTTATAATAGCCAGGACATGGAAGCAACCTAGATGCCCATCAGCAGATGAATGGATAAGAAAGCAGTGGTACATATACACAATGGAGTATTACTCATCCATTAAAAAGAATACATTTGAATCAGTTCTAATGAGGTGGATGAAACTGGAACCTATTATACAGAGTGAAGTAAGCCAGAAAGAAAAACACCAATACAGTATACTAACTCATATATATGGAATTTAGAAAGATGGTAACAATAACCCTGTGTATGAGACAGCAAAAGAGACACCGATGTATAGATCAGTCTTATGGACTCTGTGGGAGAGGGAGAGGGTGGGGAGATTTGGGAGAATAGCATTGTAACATGTATAATATCATGTATGAAACGAGTCGCCAGTCCAGGTTAAATGCACGGTGCTGGATGCTTGGGGCTGGTGCACTGGGACGACCCAGAGGGAGGGTAGGGGAGGGAGGAGGGAGGAGGGTTCAGGATGGGGAACGCAGGTATACCTGTGGCGGATTCATTTCGATATTTGGCAAAACTAATACAATATTGTAAAGTTTAAAAATAAAATAAAATTTAAAAAAAAAAGATACTGGGAATATCAAGTTAGGTGAGACTTGGGAGCTTGAAAGGTAGGATTTGTGAACAGCAAGCTAAGAATTTCTGTCTCCTAGTATTTGATGGAATAAACACATCTTACCAGAGGGTCACAATCATTGTCAGGAGCTACAGTAATTTACACTTTGGGCGTAGGACAAAGTAAAAAGCATATGGGACATTTGGAAGATAGTAACAAAGAAAAGGCTGCCATTGTAAATTAACTTACAGAAGAGAAACAGATTTGCTGGCATAACTGTTACTGTTTACCTAAGTATGATTTTAGTCAATAATCGATCAACATAAAGATGTGCTGTCATCATTACATAAAAACAAACAGACATCAGAACCAGCACCCAGAATTACTTTGGAAGAAGGAAGGGGGAAGCTCTTGCCCCAGAAGAATAAAATGTTGCAACTTTCAATAGTATCCTAGGCCAAATATTCACAAAAAGATTTCTTGCCAAGAAAAAAATACTTTCCTAATTTGTTTCTTTTGTTGTGTTTTGCTTTGAATTTTAAAATTTCTTTTTTGTTTTGTTTTAAAGGGCAAACTCATAAGTATTTACACAGATCATACTAAGCAGAAAAATAGATTAGAAAATGTTTTTGAATGAATCCAACATATTTCATGTAAATTGAGTTAAACGATCAATTTTATACTTAGGAGATAGAAATTATAAATCACAACGCAGTATGCTTTATGAGACAACATTTCAAATCATAGAAGTTAAGATAAATCCAAAGAGTTTTGTATATGTTATGGTTCAAATTAAATTTCATAAACATATTGGCATCGAAGACAGCAAACAAAATTATACAGCAGTATTAAATGTCACCAGTAAAAAACATTGATAGTTAATGTCTTTATTTTAAAATTTTAGACATATGTCACACAAACTACTAACCATCTAAAATTCTTTTTATTTCAGGGTCTTATAAACCTTTGATTTTCTATTTTTTTTGTACGTCTGAGGTAGTAAAAGTTTATTAATTACCACTTCATAAATTAAAAGTTGAGTTTTTTTGTTTTATTAGACAGTGATAATTTGTACAAAACCACATTTGTGTTTCATTGAAAAACAAAATGATTTCAAAAAATACTTTCACTGTAGTCATTAAAAATCTTCTTGGCAGCAACATTATCACAAATAAATTTGTTGTTTGTGACAGTCTTATTCATTATTAAGTGCTAAACAAGGAAAACAGGCTTTTTTTTTTTAATGATTATTTGAAGATGGTTTATACTCAGATAGGCTTAATCTCCGAATTTTAGAACTATTTAAACAGACAGACTAAACTCTATATGTTCCATTCTTTTACACATTGTATTCATTTCTCCTAGAAATTCAGTAGCCCCAGAGATAACTATTACGTAGAATTAATAAGACCCTTAGCCACCAATTCGAAATGCTATTAATTGTGTGATTTAGAGTTCAACTATAAATTGGGCATCAGAAATACTCATACCACCCACTTAAATTTTAGATATTAACATCTTCAAGTAAAACATGCATCTCTATTTCTGATTTAATGGTAAAATGACACCTTGTGAAGTACCCCATAGATCCTGGCAACAAAAGCAAAATTGAAAAAAAAAGTTCTAACAAAAAGAAGGCTCCACTATCTTGCCCCAAATCCTGCATTTCCTCTTAATGAAAAGGATAAGGAAATTATCCTATACCTATAAAAACATCTATAAACCAGAGGTGTTTGAGTTATCTGTGTTTTTGTCTTTAAACTCCAGAAAAATGTGGAAGGAGAAACTGATCACTAATAATCGATTTATTCAAATATTAATCGAGGGCTGTCTAGAAAATAAGTTACCATGGCATACTATCTCTGAAAAGAAGAATACAATGATTTAAAAAAAAAAAAAAAAACCACTTTTCTTCATATCCTAGAAGACTGTGTTCCCACAAAACTTCAGAAAACAGCAGTCTCCACAGTTGCTTTGAGGAATCCAGCATTAAAGTAATTGTTAGGATGCTAAGAGCATGATAGTTTTTCTTGATAAATAGAATATTTCCATAACAATGAAAGCTATGAATTCCCCAGAATCTCTCAGAGCTTTTCCCCTTTCTTTAATGTCCAGTAGATAGAATTCCATAATTTAGATCACTTGCTTTAAGCATAGGAGGTAACATGTTTTACGAATCTAAAGGTCAATATTTACAGGATAGAATAGCCAATTAAAGTACATTTTCAATAACATCATATTAATGGTTATATTATGGTTAGGGTTAAAATTTAAATACCTTTATTTGTGATTTTTACACAGAGTCTAAATAGATCAAAAAGGACATTTAAAAAAACAGAAGTATGTATTTCTCTAGAAAGCTGTCACTAGTTAATAACATCTATCTTATCCTTTAAATTATGTGAAAGTGAAAGTCACTCCAGTCATGTCCAGCTCTTTGCCACCCAGGAATTCTCCAGGCCAGAGTACTGGAGTGAATAGCTATTCCTTTCTCCAGGGGATCTTCCCAACCCAGGGATTGAACCTGGGTCTCCTGCATTGTAGGCAGATTCTTTACCAGCTGAGCTACCAGGGAAGCCCTTTAAATTATGTTAAGTTATTAAATATATCTGCCACAGTAGAATTTAAGTAGAATTAGAAAAAAATTAATGAGTATATAATGAGAATTCTAAAAGGCAGCATGATTAAAACAGAAATTCGGAAATTATTATCAATCCTAATTCTCCTATAAATTATTTGGTACACTACTTAACATATTCTTTTTCTTAACTGTGAGACAAAGACATACATCAGCTTTTTTTAGTAGGGTTTCATGAAAATTAATTTTGTTCCCAATTATTTTAAAAGCAACTTAAGAGTAAGGCAATAATTGTTTTGAAATGGATGATTTTTATTGGAAATAAAAGAACATAGCAGTTGCAAGGACCTAATTCAATGTTATAATAAATACCCTCTGATAAGAGGTTCTAAAATGCAGGTTTAAAGGTAGAAGTGATTATCACATACTGGCATCCACCATCGAATTCCTTTAATATAATCAATTCCCATTTTAAAATTCCTGTCTGTATTTATGATTCTCAACTTGATACCAAACTCTGCCTGTGGCTATGAAGTCATTATTTTTTATTGTCTTAGAAAACATCCATGTACAAAGAGAAAAGCAAAATGCTATAATTCATTTTTATTTTCATTCTTCTTTCTAACCACTTCCCAAACCCAGAATTGTTCCGCTTTCCTCGTACAGTTCTTTTCTGGTCACAAGGATGTGATTAAGTCAAAGGTTCTAAAATCATAAATTTTAATAAAAGAAATACAAAAATCTAAATGCTAATTAAAAGTCTTTTAAACACTTTTTTTTCATAAGGAGGCCTTAATTGCTTTAAAAGTAAATGTGTAAGAAAATGAAAGTTACAAAACTTAACATTCTATTAAATTATATATTAAATATAAATTAGCATTTTAAAAGCTCTTTCATTAAAAGGGGAAAGGTGGCTCAGATGGTAAAAATCTGCCCGTGATGTAGGCAACCCAGGTTCAATCCCTGGGTCTGGAAAACCCCTGGAGAAGAGAATGGCAATCCACACCAATATTCTTGCCTGGAAAACTCCACAGACAGAGGAGGCTGGCAGGTTACAGTCCATGGGGTCACAAAGAGCCAGACACGACTGAACAATTGACACTTTACTTAAAAGCTAGGAAGGTGACATCAAAACACTAAGATCATTGTATCTGGTCCCATCACTTCATGGCAAATAGATGGGGAAACAATGGAAACAGTGACAGACTTTATTTCTTGGACTCCAAAATCACCACAGATGGTGGTTGCAGCCATGAAATTAAAAGACACTCTCTCCTTGGGGGAAAAGCTATGACTAACCTAGACAGCATATTAAAAAGCACAGATATTACTTTGCCGACAAAGGTCTGCCTAGTCAAAGCCATGGTTTTTCCAGTAGTCATGTACGGACATGAAAGCTGGACCATAAAGAAAGCTGAGTGCCAAAGAATTGATGCTTTTGAACTGTGGTGTTGGAGAAGACTCTTGAGAGTCCCTTGGACTGCAAGAAGATCCAACCAGTCAATCCTAAAGGAAACCAATCCTGAATATTCATTGGAAGGACTGATGCTGAAACTCCAATACTTTGGCCACTTGATGTGAAGAACTGACTCATTGAAAAAGACCCTGATGCTGGGAAAATTGAAGGCAGGAGGAGAAGAGGATAACAGAGGATCAGATGGTTGGATGGCATCACCAACCTAATGGATATGGGTTTGAGCAAGCTAGGGGAGTTGGTGATGGATAGGGAAGCCTAGCGTTCTACAGTCTATGGGGTTGCAAAGAGTCAGACATGACTAAGAAACTGAACTTAACTGAGGAACGCATAATGTTCAGGAATGTCTGCTGAAAGAATGGTCAGGAGGAAGTCTCCTTCAGGCTCCTAGTTGAGATAAGAGAGAATTCCCATCTTCCTACACTCTTCTGGAGGGTCCCTGGTGAGATAACATGGACTATGACCAAACCTCACAATCATTACCTAGCAATTGTAATTTCTCTCTGCAAAGCCAGAAAAGAAAAGTAAGTACTGTTATAAAACACAGAGAATTACCCTAGCATTTAAGTGAGGAAAAGACACAGCTGAGTAAAACACACCACTATTGAAAAACGTACAACTGCTGAAATCTTTAGAAGTCACAGATAAACCTAGGATTCTTAACTCATTAAGTTCCAAAGTTGAGAGCTAAAGATTATTTTCTTTCAGCTGTGAAATTTGAATAGAAATTAGTAGTTTAGTGTAAGGATAATGTATCTAGTTGTACCTATACTTGTACAATTATTTAAATATTGCTAGTCTATGCTAATGTTCACCAATAATTATGCTTTTCCATTACTAAATTGCTTTTACTGGTAATTAGCAGAATTCAAATTTCAAGAGTCCAGGATGAAACTGTGTTCCATAGAACAATAGACCACCAAGACATCTCACAGAGGCATGGCAATGTGCTACTCACACACCTTTTCAAGAAGGAACACTTTATCCAGAACCAAAGAATACAGTTAGCTGCCAGTCTAAGAGTGTCCATTCCTTTATGTCTGCCTCAGCTTTTGCACCCAGGTCATGTGCTTCTCAAGGTGGCATTAGACAAAGATACTTGCTCCTTGGAAGGAAAGCTATGACCAACCTAGATAGCATATTAAAAAGCAGAGATATTACTTTGCTGACAAAGGTCCATATACTTGAAGCTATAGCTTTTCTAGTAGTCATGTACAGACTTGATAATTGGACCATAAATAAGGCTGAGCACCGAAGAACTGATGCCTTTGAATTGTGGTGCTGGAAAAGACTCTTGAGAGTCCCTTGGACAGCAAGGAGATAAAGCCTAAAATCAATCCTAAAGGAAATCAACCCTCAACATTCACTGAAAGGACTGTTGTTGAAGCTGAAGCTCCAGTACTTTGGCCACATGAATGCAAAGAGCTGAGTCATTGGGAAAGACCCTGATGCTGGGAGAGATTGAAGGCAAAAGGAGAAGGGAAAGACAGAGGAAGAGGTGGTTAGCCTCACAGACTTAATGGACATAAATTTGAGCAAACTCAGGGAAATAGTGAAGGATAGGGGCCCCTCGCATGCTAAAGTCCATGGGGTCACAAAAAGTGGGACATGACTTAGTAATTGAACAACAACAACAGGTTTAAAAGAATTTTATATGCTCAGGTGAGCTAGAACAGTTATGCCAAAATGAGGGCCCTGGTTGGGAAAACCTAGGACCCGAAGGAAGAAGGCAATGGCACCCCACTCCAGGACTGTTGCCTGGAAAATCCCATGGATGGAGGAGCCTGGTAGGCTGCAGTCCATGGGGCCGCTAAGAGTCAGACACGACTGAGTGACTTCACCTTCACTTTCCACTTTCATGCATTGCAGAAGGAAATGGCAACCCACCCCAGTGTTCTTGCCTGGAGAATCCCATGGACGGAGAAGCCTGGTAGGCTGCAATCCATGGGGTCGCACAGAGTCGGACACGACTGAAGCGACTTGGCAGCAGCAGCAGCAGCAGGACCCTGAAACATGAAATGTGAGCAGCTACCCAAGCCCAGAACATGCAGTGACATCTTAGTCCTCTCTATTAAGATTTAGCACTTCCCCAAAGTAAGAATAACCTGCAGAAGCCCCTACCCTACTAACAGAGGATCTTTCCTCACCTCTTCTTAAGTCAAGGCACCAACAGATAGGATTAAGTCCTGGGAAAACTGGACCTGATAAGAGAGAAAAGGGGACTATATCCAAAAAGATGTGTAAGAGTAAGTCAGCATGTACTAACAGGGACTGAGATAATACCTTTGACTGGGTTTTGAGAAGGCTTGACCAAGAAGATTAGACAATAGGCCTGATATATTGACTGTTAATTAATGTAAGGACACTGTCTCAGGATATAGGTATAATGTTCTAGAAGGGCACGAGAAGGTAGTGTAAATTAGCAGTAAGGGTGGCTTCTAGGAGCCTGGAGAAACAAACTCATGTTGAACAAGTTTAAAATGCCTGAACTGCCATAGCAGACGGTATAGGAAAGGAATAAAAGGCTTAGAGGGCCAGGCATATTGGCCAAGGTTATATTATATACAGTTTGACGACCTACCTGAGGATTCTGTCACGAGAAGACCCAAAGGGCACAACATTCACCAAAGCCATCAGGAACATGCTGATTAGAGGGGCACCATAATTGTTAAGAGGTCTTCCCTGGTGGCTCAAGTGGTAAAGAATCTGCCTGCAATGCAGGAGCACAGGAGCTGCATGTTCGATCCCTGGGTCAGGAAGATCCCCTGAAGGAAGAAATGGCAACCTACTCCGGTATTCTTGCTGGAGAATCCCATGGACAGGGGAGCTTGATGAAACTACAGTCCATAGGGTCACAAAGAGATGGACACAATTAAAAGCAACTTAGCCCACAGCACATAATTATTAAGTTTATAGTGGCTCTCCTCTACAGATCAAGTGTTGACAGAAGATGCAACAATATTTCATGGATAGCAATGGAGATGATAGGGTTCCTACAATTAAGGCCAGGTGGGGGTTACTGAACCACCAGAAGCCAGGGTTTCAACAAATGGTGTTCAATAAATAGTGCTGAAACAATTCGCTATCCATATGTAAAGATAAGCTCTTACCTCATACTATTAACAAAAGCTGAGGGGCAAGCCTTGCTCCCCAAATCCCATAAGGCTGGCAGAGACTGTGTCAGATATACCTCACAATCCAAGAGCTCCCATTGCCCAATCCTATTTTTACTCCTCTTCTTTCATAGTGAAAAATACATCTTTTATTCTCCTAACTTCATCTCAGTATCTGCTTCCTATTCTGTTTTTTTAAAAAGCAAATGCCTATCCTTCACAAAGTGATACACAAATGTTCTGGGTGTAAGAACACTGGAAACCACTCCATCCTAACAACAACTAAAAAGCTGAACAAACTGAAAAATCAACAACTCTTCTTGAATTTATAATACAGGCAATGACACAGAGTGAATCAACCGCCCACAATATCAGAAAGACAGCAAATACAGGGAGTCACAACTTAGGAGAACAGAGATTTGTAAGCAGAAACCTCCTCAGGAACAAAAATCTGAACTGTAGTACACAAATTACAGAGGCTCAGCGTAGGCAACTCTGAGAGTTCAGAACTTCAGGGAGATCCAGTCATAGGAAGGCAGACATAATATTGTGAAATTCACCTCCAAAAGATCAACTGTGTTACCACGAGTAAGGTTTAATATCAGAGGAAAAATCCCCTTGTGCTTCCAGCAGAGGAAGAAAGAACCACTCCTGAGATATATAAGAGCACTCTGTTCTCCTTAATAAGGCCTGCCCACAGAGGAAACCAGTTAACCAGAGCCAAATTAACTAGAGCTGAGGTATTAGAGCCTAACCGACTTCAGTTCAGTTCAGTTCAGTCACTCAGTCATGTCTGACTCTATGTGATCCCATGAATCGCAGCACACCAGGCCTCCTTGTCCATCACCAGCTCTCAGAGTTCACCCAAACTCATGTGCATCGAGTGGATGATGCCATCCAGCCATCTCATCCTAGGTCATCCCTTTGTCCTCCTGCCCCAATACCTCCCAGCATCAGGGTCTTTTCCAATGAGTCAACTCTTCGCATGGCGTGGTCAAAGTATTGGGGTTTCAGCCTCAGCATCAGTCCTTCCAATGAATACCCAGGACTGGTCTCCTTTAGGATGGACTGGTTGGATCTCCTTGCAGTCCAAGGAACTCTCAAGAGTCTTCTCCAACACCACAGTTCAAAAGCATCAACTCTTTAGCACTCAGCTTTCTTCATAGTCCAACACCCACATCCATACATCCATACATGTAAAAACCATAGCCTTGACTAGATAGAACTTTGTTGGCAAAGTAATCTTTCTGCATTTTAATATGCTATCTATGTTGGTCATAACTTTCCTTCCAAGGAGTAAGCGTCTTTTAATTTCATGGCTGCAATCATGAAATCAACATCTGCAGTGATTTTGGAGACCAAAAAAATAAAGTCTGACACTGTTTCCCCATCCATTTCCCATGAAGTGATGGGACCAGATGCCATGATCTTCGTTTTCTGAATGTTGAGCTTTAAGCCAACTTTTTCACTCTCCTCTTTCACTTTCATCAAGAGGCTTTTTAGTTCCTCTTCACTTTCTGCCATAGGGTGGTGTCATCTGCATATCTGAGGTTATTGATATTTCTCCCGGCAATCTTTTTTTTTTTTTTTTTAAACTTTACATAATTGTATTAGTTTTGCCAAATATCAAAATGTATCCGCCACAGGTATACATGTGTTCCCCATCCTGAACCCTCCTCCCTCCCCATACCATCCCTCTGGGTCGTCCCAGTGCACTAGCCCCAAGCATCCAGTATCGTGCATCGACCTGGTCTGGCATCTCGTTTCATACATGATATTTTACATGTTTCAATGCCATTCTCCCAAATCTTCCCACCCTCTCCCTCTCCCACAGAGACAGCAAAAGAGACACTGATGTATAGAACAGTCTTACGGACTCTCCCGGCAATCTTGATTCCAGCTTGTGCTTCCTCCAGCCCAGCGTTTCTCATGATGTCCTCTGCATATAAGTTAAATAAGCAGGGTGAAAATATACAGCCTTGACGTACTCCTTTTCCTATTTGGAACCAGTCTGTTGTTCCATGTCCAGTTCTACCTGTTGCTTCCTGACCTGCATATAGGTTTCTCAAGAGACAGGTTGGGTGGTCTGGTATTCCAATCTCTTTCAGAATTTTCCACACTTTATTGTGATCCACACAGTCAAAGGCTTTGGCATAGTCAATAAAGCAGACATCGATGTTTTTCTGGAACTCTCTTGCTTTTTCCATGATCCAGCAGATGTTGGCAATTTGATCTCTGGTTCCTCTGCCTTTTCTAAAACCAGCTTGAACATCTGGAAGTTCACAGTTCACGTATTGCTGAAGCCTGGCTTGGAGAATTTTGAGCATTACTTTACTAGCATGTGAGATGAGTGCAGTTGTTTGGCAGTTTGAGCATTCTTTGGCATTGCCTTTCTTTGGGATTGGAATGAAAACTGACCTTTTCCAGTCCTGTGGCCACTGCTGAGTTTTCCAAATTTGCTGGTGTATTGAGTGCAGCACTTTCACAGCATCATCTTTCAGGATTTGAAATAGCTCAACTGGAATTCCATCACCTCCACTAGCTTTGTTCACAGTGATGCTTCCTAAGGCCCACTTGACCTCACATTCCAGGATGTCTGGCTCTAGGTGAGTGATCACACCATCATGATTATCTTGGTCATAAAGATCTTTTTTGTACTGTTCTTCTATGTATTTTTGCCACCTCTTCTTAATATCTTCTGCTTCTATTAGGTCCAAACAATTTCTGTCCTTTATCGAGCCCATCTTTGCATGAAATATTCCCTTGGTATCTCTAATTTTCTTGAAGAGATCTCTAGTGTTTCCCATTCTGTTGTTTTCCTCTATTTCTTTGCATTGATCGCTGAGGAAGGCGTGCTCATCTCTCCTTGCTATTCTTTGGAACTCTGCCTTCAGATGCTTATATCTTTCCTTTTCTCCTTTGCTTTTTGCTTCTCTTCTTTTCACAGCTATTTGTAAGGCCTCCTCAGACAGCCATTTTGCTTTTTTGCATTTCTTTTCAATGGGGATGGTCTTGATCCCTGTCTCCTATACAATGTCTCGAACCTCCATCCATAGTTCATCAGGCACTCTATCAGATCTAATCCCTTAAATCTATTTCTCACTTCTACTGTATAATCATAAGGGATTTGATTTAGGTCATACCTGATGGTCTAGTGGTTTTCCCTATTTTCTTCAATTTAAGTCTGAATTTAGCAATAAGGAGTTCATGATCTGAGCCACAGTCAGCTCCTGGTCTTGTTTTTGCTGACTGTATAGAGCTTCTCTATCTTTGGCTGCAAAGAATATAATCAATCTGATTTTGGTGTTGACCATCTGGTGATGTCCATGTGTAGAGTCTTCTCTTGTGTTGTTGGAAGAGGGTGTTTGCTATGACCAGTGCATTCTCTTGGCACTCTCTATTAGCCTTTGCCCTGCTTCATTCCATACTCCAAGGCCAAATTTGCCTTTTGCTGCAGGTGTTTTTTGACTTCCTACTTTTGCATTCCAGTCCCCTATAATGAAAAGGATATCTTTTTTGGGTGTTAGTTCTAAAAGATCTTGTAGGTCTTCATAGAACCATTAAACTTCAGCTTCTTCAGGGTTACTGGTTGGGGCATAGGCTTGGATCACCATGATATTGAATGGTTTGCCTTGAAAATGAACAGAGATCACTCTGTTATTTTTGAGATTGCATCCAAGTACTGCATTTCGGACTCTTTTGTTGACCATGATGGCTACTCCATTTCTTCTAAGGGATTCCTGCCCACAGTAGTATGTATAATGGTCATCTGAGTTAAATTCACCCATTCCAGTCCATTTTAGTTCACTGATTCCTAGAATGTCGATGTTCACTCTTGCCATCTCCTGTTGACCACTTCCAATTTGCCTTGATTCATGGACCTAACATTCCAGGTTCCTATGCAATATTGCTCTTTACAGCATTGGACCTTTTTCATCACCAGTAACATCCACAACTGGGTGTTGGTTTTGCATTGGCTCCATCTCTTCATTCTTTCTGGAGTTATTTCTCCACTGATCTCCAGTAACATATTGGGCACCTACCGACCTGGGGAGTTCCTCTTTCAGTATCCTATCATTTTGCCTTTTCATACTGTTCATGGGGTTCTCAAGGCAAGAATACTGAAGTGGTTTGCCATTCCCTTCTCCAGTGGACCACATTCTGTCAGAACTGTCCACCATGACCCGCCCATCCTGGGTGACCCCACACAGCATGGCTTAGTTTCATTGAGTTAGACAAGGCTGTGGTCTGTGTGATCAGATTGGCTAGTTTTCTGTGATTATGGTTTCAGGGTGTCTGCCCTCTGATGCCCTCTCGCAACACCTACTGTCTTACTTGGGTTTCTCTTACCTTGGACGTGGGATATCTCTTCACAGCTGCTCCAGCAAAGCACAGCCGCTGCTCCTTACCTTGGACAAGGTTGCCCCTCCTGACCTTGAACATGGAGTAGCTCCTCTCAGCCCTCCTCTGCACGCACAGCCACTAAGTGAAGGAAAATATCCTAATCCAGCTTCTACTAGGCCTAATGGGAGAAGAGAAATGCCCAACTCCACCCATTCTTCCATCCTGTATCACCCAGTGGAGGAGAAAAGAACTGAGAAACACTTGTAAAGTTCACAGTACAGAGGCGTAGGCCTCAAAGATACTGAGACCTCATCAGAGGACTATAGAACACTTGCCCTCTCCTCACACTCACTATAACATTAATAAAGCCCTATTTACAACAGTTCCTTTTACCTGACACATCGTGTCTGGCTCTCAAGAAAAATCACAAGGCATACCAAAAGGCAAAATCACAATCTGAAAAGAGAGAACAAGTGTCAGAACCAGACACAGCAGGAATATTAGAATTTTATATTGCAAACTAGGGCAACAATTAAAGTAAAAAAGAAAAAAGGAGTATAACTGATATGTAAGAAAGGAGAGAAAATGGAATCATATAAAATGTTCGATTAAAATCACAAAAGGCAGAATAAGAATGGAAGGCTCAAATAGAACAAAGGGAACAATCAGAAAATAGTAACTAATCTGGTAAATAGTTATCCAGCTACATCAATAATCACCTTACTGATCAGTGGTCTAAATGCACCAACTGAAAGAGATTGTCAGAGTGGATCAAGAAACATACTGCGTGGTTCCAAATACATGACATTCTGAAAAGAGGCAAAACTATGGAATAGGAAAAAGATTAGTAATTGCTACGGGTTGTAGGGTAGGGATGAATAGATAGAGCATAGAGGATTTTTAGAGCTGAGAAAAGTACTCTGTATGGTACCATATTGATGAACACGTATCATTATATGTTGTTGTTCAGTCACTCAGTCATGTCCGACTCTTTGCAACCCCATGGACTGCAGCACGCCAGGCTTCCCTGCCCTTCACCATCTCCCAGAGCTTGCTCAAACTCATGTCCATAGAGTTGGTGATGTCACACAACCATCTTGTCCTCTGTCATCCCCTTCTCCTCCTGTCTTCTATCTTTCCCAACATCAGAGAATATATCATTATATATTTGTCCAAAATACTAGATAACTCAAATGATCATATAATTAATTGCCCCAACCTGACCACTGCTGAAAGTGAAAGTGACTACTATGAATAATTAAACCAGGATGACAAACACAAACTAACAAAGTCCCAGCAAATCCACATAATCCATTCTATATGTATCTCTTCTATCTCTTTCTGTAGTAAGTTTGCTACAGAAATTGCATGTCACAACTCTAAAGAAGACACAGATCATCTAAATCCTCATGCTTTCATTTACTCATTCAACAACACTTATTCAATACCTTCTGTGTGTAGGTATTGAGATGAAATATCAAGGTACTGAGATGAAAAATCATAAACAAGGCAAACACAGTCCTTGCCTTTTTGGAAGAAATAGCAGGGAAACCAACACAAAACTAAAATAATTATGGACTGTGATTGATTGTACATGCTTTAAAGGAAATTAAAAAAAAAAAAAAAACTTGAGAAAGGAACATACTCAAGATAAGCTGTTCAGGAAAGACCTCTCTGGACTGGTGATATTTGAAATGTGCCTTGAACGCTGAGTTGGATTAGCCATGGGAGTGGCTGGGAGATGGAAAGTAGGGAGCATTCCAAGCTCAGAGAACAGTATGGACAAGGACCCTGAGGGGAGGAAGTTTGGTATAAGTGAGAAAATAAAGAAGACTTGCATGCTTATAGTTTAGTGAAAAAAGGACTGAGTATCTAAAGCAGACTGGAAAAGTCAGATGGCCTGAGATCTCAGATAAAAGAATAGTCGAGTCTGTGTGCCAGTGCGCACAGCTGATCTAATTCAGTAAGTGTTTATTCTTCTGCCCCTTCTTGGCGTAAGCTCACCCAAAGAGATCAGTTAAGTCAGAGATGGAACAAGGACACTGAAATTTAGAAAAAACCTCTTAAACTCATTTCTTCCTCTATCACCATGGCGTAATGAGGAAGGTGGAAAAAGAGTGGACATACTCTTCAAAGCAGCAGAACAGATACCAAACAATCTTCACCACACAAATTTCCTCACTAGGTGCCACTACATTTATCTCTGTAAAATAGGAGCCTGATGTCTCTTTAATTCAAAAACCTTTCTAGTTTGTGTCTTTTCCAAGTGACCACAGCACGGGGGAAAATTCTAAACAACTTACATAGAAATTTTAAATTTGAATAAGATGCAAAATTAAGATTGCACAATTATTGACAGAGAAGCAAAATGCATTTCTTCTTTTAAAAGTTTGATGACATGTGAACATAAAGTTGGATGCATGCTTCTAAGTGTCAGAGGTTTTATCAAGAACAGAAGAAAACACAAATCCAGGGGGAAAATTAGAGGTCGAAGTAAAGCCATTTTCAATTTTAAAAAAATAAACTGTATTAAACCTAAACATGAATTAATTTTAAAATAAAAGAGACTCCAGCATAATTTGGGGGTCCAGGAAAACACTGAGATTTATCCTAGTGTTTTGGGTTCAGCAAAATACATTTTGCCAAACCTTTTCCCCCTTAATTCAGAAAAGACATGCATATTTCAAAGGAAATTTAATCCATATGTTTCTGATTCATTTACACTTAATTCATCAAAATGTTGTTTTGTAAGAGTTATTTGGTGTCCAAGAAGTCTTATAAGACTCTTCTCTTTGAACCAGAAAGCCTTGTGTTGCCAGAACTAAATGGAACTTTCTACGCAAAAAGAGGAGGCCCTGGTGTTCCTCTAGGAGGTTTGGCTCCAAAACTAGACTCTTCTCCTAGAGAGATGAGGTCAAGAGTAATAGGTAATGCTGAGAATTAGCAGGGATCCTTTAGTTAGATAAAGAGAAAACTGCCAAACACTCTCCAGTGAAACAAACTGATCATTCTGTTGAGAAGCAGTTTTTGTTTTCATTTTTTCATTATGGAAAACCATTCCAATGTTTCAACAAGAAAATGAAGGACTTTGGTCCTTAGCATGGAATGTTATACTTGGTTATTTAACCATGAATAAATATGTTATTTTATAAAACAATAGCAAAAGTTTATTTCCTCTGGAATTTCAAGCATTTTGTTATACAAATTGTCAGCTTCCTCAATGCCTTCATGTACTTCACTACTTGTTTTGGACTTTGAGAGTGCTTTCTTCTAGTATAATTGATGTCTAAGTTTTTCCACTATCCAGTAGGCTTTTTCTCTTTGGACATGTATTTGCTTAACTTCTAAGACTTCAGATACTTGTTCTTCTGTCTTCTTGTTTTTCTTTAATAAGCATACAAAGTCTCTATATTTAAAGCCATATTATCCTATGATGCATTTAGTATGCTTATTAACTTGATTGTGCATATATTATGGCAACAGTTCAAAACATCTTTTCCATTGATCCAAACATCATGATGCAGTTACAGTGCTATCCCTTGATAGATGTGGGAAAGTCCACAGTCACTTGAATGACAATGAGACACAGGGATCTAAAAATACAGACCTCATCAGATTTTAAATGACTATGAAAATTTCCTGATTGAAACCATGAAATAGCTCCGTGAAAATAACTTGGGTAAAATATTAAGCAGTAACAAAAGTTGTTGCCATTAATGATTTTTATAATCAATTTAATCTCAAAAAAAGTATGCATTTTGAAAAATGCATACTATAGACATATTACTTGATAATATTGATTATGAATCTTCATATAATGACACTCTAGTGATATAATTTCTTCTAACATTTTTTACTCTAAAATATAAGAGTATTATATAACTTAAATAAATCTTAATTGTCATTGAAAAAACTACCCCAATTATCATCACAAAATTTTGCTGAGTACAACCTACAAACTAAAGACAAAGTTTAGTGAATACAGGAATTTATTGAAATATTAGTATGCAAACAATATCTCTTTAATTCTAAAGGGCATATAACTATGTAGCACAAAATGTAAGATTTGGAGAATACAAAATTGTTTTATTTTTTATTGATAATTATAACAAGAGAAAGAGGCATCTACAAACAGAACTTTGATCAAGTCCTCACTCTACCATTTACGAACTATGTTCCATTGAGTCATCACTTTTAAAAATATCTATGAACCAGCTTCTTTATTCATAAAATGAATAAAATAATATTCCTTTAAATCTCAAGAATCAAAGAATTAAATAATATATGTCTGTTAATGTTAGCTGTTACAACAAATAAATTCCCAAATATATAATGACGCTAACGTGACAAAAATTTCTCTCTCACACATGAACCATCCCAAAAGGATATTCTCGATTATCAGGGGGCTCCACTTCAAACAGAGATATTGGAACCCAGACTCTTTTCTTCTTGTAACCATAACTTTTTCAACACATCACTTCTAACATTATCATGCTTCTCTGCATCAAGCCAGAAGAAAAGGAAAGAGCAGAGAGTATCTCATGTGAGATGATTTTATGGACTAGACCTAGAAGTGGTGCACATCACTGTTATTCACATTCCCTTGGCAAGAACTAACTCACATGGCCACACCTAATTACAGACAAGAGTGGAAATGTACTAGTTGGGTTGCCAGGAAGAAGAAACAGGATGGAAGAAAACAGCCACTCTTGGGCACATGTAAAGTGCCTAGCACTGTTCTGTCATTTAGTAAGTATTCAATAAATGTTAGATATCACCATTATTAATGAAGTTTCTCTTCAGAGAAGACATTTAGTTTGGGAAACAAGAGCTTCATTGGCAGAGCAGGTGAATACATATTTTTCTATATATTTATTACAAGGCTGAGAGAAACTGATGTATGTTCAAAATTAAAATACAACAGTAAAATGTTTTAGAGAAAAAGCTTAAAACATTTAATGCTGGATCTATCAAATAGGATTCTAAACAGAAGATTATTATATATTGTTTAATAATACTATGCATATTCTTTAATATACTATGGTTTAAAATAATCAAATGGTTATTCTCAGATTTCAAATATTCAAAGATCCAAGCTGAGCAGATTAGAACAAAATCTTTAGATCAGTGCATTTCAAAGAACATTACAGCAAACCTCAAACTATTGTCCAAATTCCTTAGCTGCCATTATCACTGTGTTTGTAAAGCACACAGCTTCCATGGTATACAAGTCGAAAATAGTTTTTGTTGTATGCATAGAGTTACCATTGTATTATTTTTTCTACCATGGAATAAGGCCCATGCAGATATAAAAATATCTTCACATATTTTTCTTCAAGATCTAACACTATACCTGTCTCTCAAGAACAATGTAGAAACATTGTAAAAAAGATTATCCTTTTAAAAGAAATCTAAAAAAAAAAAAAAATTTTTTTTTTAAATAAAATAAAATAAATCTAAAGAAAAAGAAAAGTTAAAAACTTTTCAGGGTCTGTCTGGTTCTAATGGTAAAGCATTGCCAATCCAAGGGGCAGATTTCAGCAGTTTTAAAAAGAGTTAGCTAATTAAAATCACCCTTCCCTTAACTTGCCGCTTTTTCTCTCTTTAGTTGGCCCAACTTGTCCATTAGTATAATATTAAACAAATGAAAACAAAAGGAAAAACGAAGCAAGGTTCTCTCTATGCATATTTCTAAGACCAAGCAGTGTATGTTCCAAAACCATGTCTACAGAGCCAACATTGTTGTGAAAATGAAGCAGCTTTTTAGCTGATTGAAAATTATTTGAATTCGATGCTTATTGTACATACCGAAAATGGCAGTTTAAAAAGTAATGGCTAAACACTCTTTTCCCCATACAAGGCTTTGAAGGGCCTCTGAAATATGCCCAAGAAAGCAGGTTACCTCATAAATCCTCTCAGGCAACGTCTAATGAAGTCTCATATTATTTCCCCCCAATAATTTGTTAACCTTGAAAAATAAAGCTTTCCTGAATGTCTCCAACGACCTTGGCTTTCTGATCATGTGATCAGGGAAAGAAATACACTCTGGCTTTCATTAGTTTGAGGACATCTGCAAGTAGAACTTACAACACAAAACAATCTCAGTTGCTGATCTTGTTCTCTCATCTGGACCAGTGTTAGTGTCAACAACTTCAGTGAACGGCATGCTAGAGCTAACGTAAACATTTCAGAATTCATAAGCTTAATGTTGTCATTCAGAAGTTGGACCAATCTATGACTAAACTCTCCTGTACTCTAGACCGCAGGCTAGAGACTGACTTTGATATATCTCCAGAACAAAAATGTATCCAAACCTGCACACTGGGAGAGAAATAAATGCTCCTGGCATGGGAAGTGGATGTGGCAATAGGTACCTTTGGCAGGTGGTTAAATGCAGAAAGTGGAATAAAGGGCGGTAATGCCCTGCTTGTAGTGGGTGGGAGGCATTCTGTGGGTCCCATTGTTATTGAAGTCAAGTCATAAAAGTAGATACTGTTTATATCTGCGGTGGCAGCTCTTAGGCTCTTAGCTCCTCCTCTAGCCACACTTTTTAAAATAGCTCCATGCCATTCCTATTATGTGCAGGCTTTCTTTAGACCCAAGGCAAGACAATGGAAAAACCAACCTAAACAAAAACAAACGGAAACTAAATGCTTGGTTTTTCTTTATAAATATGTCAGCCACAAGGTAGGTAATTGCCTTCAAATAAAGGAATTATTTGCTGGATCACTGTGCCCAAGTGAGAATTTTAACATCTGTAAGACCATACATTTTTTTTTTTTTTTAGTTTTTTGTAGAATCTAGTTTTATGCAGCCAAAGATACTTTTGAGGTTCATGTATATTCCCAGGGCCAATTCTATGATAAAGATAAATTGAATGGCACTTACTCTACTGTATCTTCAATGGGATGCTTACTATCAGTGAACTGAAAGCTGCTCAGTTCTGTCCAACTCTTTTGTGACCCCATGGACTGTAACCCCTCAGGCTCCTCTGTCCATGAAATTCTCCAGGCAAGAATACTGGTGTGAGTTGCCAGTCCCTTCTCCAGGGGATCTTCCCGGCCCAGGTACTGAGCCCAGGTCTCCCACATTGCAGGCAGATTCTTTACTGTTTGAGCCACCAGGAAAGCCCTCAACTGAAACTAAATGATTAGGCCCTGCTACTGCTAAGTCACTTCAGTAGTGTCCGACTCTGTGCGACCCCACAGCAGCCCACCAGGCTCTGCCATCCCTGGGATTCTCCAGGCAAGAACACTGGAGTGGGTTGCCATTTCCTTCTCCAATGCATGAAAGGGAAAAGTGAAAGTGAAGTCGGTCAGTCGTGTCTGACTCTTTGTGACCCCATGGACTGCAGCCCACCAGGCTCCTCCACCCATGGGATTTTCCAGGCAAGAGTACTGGAGTGGGTGGCCACTGCCTTCTCCATGATTAGGCCCTAACCACTTCTTTTTTTTTTAAGCTTTACATAATTGTATTAGTTTTGCCAAATATCAAATGAATCTGCCACAGGTATACATGTGTTCCCCATCCACTCCTATTTATCAGTTCCATTCAGTCGCTCAATCGTGTCCAGGTCTTTGCCACCCCATGGATTGCAGCACGCCAGGCTTCCCATCCATCACCAACTCCCGGAGCCTACTCAAACTCCTGTCCATCGTGTCAGTGATGCCATCCAACCACCTCATCCTCTGTTGTCCCCTTCTCCTCCTGCCTTCCATCTTTCCCAGCTCTTTTCAAATGAGTCAGTTCTTTGCATCAGGTGCCCAAAATATTGGAGTTTCAGCTTCAACATCAGTCCTTCCAATGAATATTCAGGACTGATTTTCTTTAGGGTGGACTGGTTAGCTCTCCTTGCTGTCCAAGGGACTCTCAAGAGTCTTTTCCAACACCACAGTTCAAAAACATCAATTCTTTGGTGCTAAGCTTTCTTTATGGTCCAACTCTCACATCCATACATGACTACTGGAAAAACCATAGCCTTGACTACATGGACCTTTGTTGGCAAAGTAATATATCTGTTTTTTAGTACGCTGTCTAGGTTGGTCATAGCTTTTCTTCCAAGGAGCAAGTGTCTTTTAATTTCACAGCTGCAGTTACCATCTGCAGTGATTTTGGAGCCCAAGGAAATAAAGTGTGTCACTATTTCCATTGTTTTCCCATCTATTTACCATGAAGTGATGGGACCAGATGCCATGATCTTAGTTTTCTGAATGTTGGGTTTTAAGCCAACTTTTCCACTCTCCTCTTTCACTTTCATCAAGAGGCTTTTTAGTTCTTCACTTTCTGCCATAAGGTGGTGTCATCTGCATATCTGAGGTTATTGATATTTTTCCCGGCAATCTTGATTCCAGCTTGTGCTTCATCCAGCCCAGCATTTCGCATGATGTACTCTGCATATAAGTTAAAAAAGCAGGGTGACAATATACAGCTTTGATGTATTCCTTTCCCAATTTGGAACCAGTCTGTTGTTCCATGTACAGTTCTAACTGTTGCTTCCTGACCTGCATACAGATTTCTCAGAAGGCAGATCAGGTTGCCTGGTATTCCCATCTCTTGAAGAATTTTCCACAGTTTGTTGTGATCCACACATCAAAGGCTTTGGTGTAGTCAATAAAGCAGAAATAGATGTTTTTCTGGAATTCTCTTGCTTTTTCTGTGATCCAGCGGATGTTGGCAATTTGATCTCTGGTTTCTCTGCCTTTTCTAAGTCCAGCTTGAACATCTGGAAGTTCACGGTTCATGTACTATTGAAGCCTGGCTTGGAGAATTTTGAGCATTACTTTACTAGCATGTGAGATGAGTGCAATTGTGTAGTAGTTTAAACTTTCTTTGGCATTGCCTTTCTTTGGGATTGGAATGAAAATTGACCTTGTCTAACTCAATGAAATTATGAGCCATGCCATGTAGGGCCACCTGTGGTGGACGGGTCATGGTGGAGAGTTCTAACAAAGCATGATCCACTGGAGAAGGGAATGGCAAACCACTTCAGTATTCTTGCCTTGAGAACCTTGTATTTATACATTTTTCTAAATTCTAAGAATAGATATGCTGTATCTCTTTTCATAATTACATTTGGACAACACTTTACATTTGCAAATTTACTTTCTCATTGACTCTGTCACTATTGCCCATAGCAACCTCAAGAGATGGGCCAACAGAGAGGTATCTGGCTAATAATGGAATAGGAGACAATAAGTGCCAGAGCTAACACTTGAGCCTAGAGTATCAGATGCTAATCCCTACACTCTTCCCACTACACCATGCTATCTCTATACAAATGTAAGAAACTGAATTATAATAATTCATGCTTTGACCTATGTAGACTTTTCTTGATTTATAATGACCCAGGGGACAGCGAGTGGCCTCAACACGGCCAGAAAATGCATGAAAAAACTTCTCACTGGGGTCCTTCACACAAAGGCCTTTTCTAGAAATCTATGGTCTTCACCAAATAACAATACAAGGCACCTGTTATGTGTACTGTACATAATCTCCTCAAAATCCCTCGATAGTCCCGAAAAGTCAGTATGATTGTGCTCTTCATTTATACATGATAAAATGAAATCTGAGGGAAAAAAACTAAATAATTTAAGATCCTCTTTCTAGGGAATGCAGAGGTAGAATTTGAACCTGAGTATGTTTGAGTCCAGAACCCATGCTTTTGACATCAGACAACACTGCCATAGCTCACAGTCAGCCAAAGACTACAGGTTTGCATTTAAGACTAGCTAAGTGAATAAGAAACTATCAGAATTTCTTATACTTCTTCAGCACCTTGTTCAGCTCATTATCTTATTCTATAATTTTTTGTCTCTCAGCACTTAGAACAACAATGAGGTTTCATCATAGCTTTTTCTTTGTCTTCAGTCTTATGAAGATTATATCCAAATAATATCTGCTGAACTAGTTCTCCATCTTGTACCAAGTGACTATTTAATTCTCCTTTTCATCAATCTGAAAAATCAATAGAGAAATATTTATTAAGTGCTTACTATGGGCTTCTCTGGTGGCTCAGTGGTAAAGAATATGCCTGCCAATGCAGGAGACTCAGGTTTGATTTTTGGGTTGGGAAGATCCCCTAGAAAAGGAAATGGCAACCCACTCCAGTATTCTTGCCTGGGAAATCCCACGGACAGAGGAACCTGGTGGGCCATTCTCCATGGGGTCACATAAGAGTTGGGCATACTTAGCAACGAAGAAACAACACACTGCAAATTAAAACAAACAAACAAAAAGACAGTAAACCACTGAGGAGCTTGTAGTCCAAGTAGAAATATATGACTTCAAATGATAGCAGAAAACATTTATATGCTCAACTCAAAAATGTTTCAGTTCAGTTCAGTCGCTCAGTCGTGTCCGACTCTTTGCGACCCCATGAACTGCAGCACACCAGGCCTCCCCGTCCATCACCATCTCCCGGAGTTCACTCAAACTCACGTCCATCGAGTCGGTGATGCCATCCAGCCATCTCATCTTCTGTCGTCCCCTTTTCCTCCTGCCCCCTACCCTCCCAGCATCAGACTAATGCTTAAAAATGTATAAATGTTCAAACAAAAGATAGATGCAGTGTCAGGAATCTCTGAAGTCTAAGTAACAATAACAATGTAATAGTTGCCATAACTTTAGTATCTTCCACTGTGATAAGATAAGGAATCGTTGGATTTTCACTCACTAAAAATTTGCTCCACAATCCATTTTGATCCAGACATATCAGCGAATTATTTTCCACTCAGAATTCTCTTCCATCTCTCCTTAGTCAATCCAGATTCTTCCAGCTCCAGTTCTACCCCTTATAAAAAGATTTCACTTGTCTCCAATTACCTACATCTAAACATTTTGCATATCCCACATTTGAGCAGTAATTATTTGATTGCAAGTGACAGAAGCAACTCAAATTAGGTTAGGCAAAAAAAAAAAAAGATTATTGTTCACATTTATAAAAATTTTCTATAAATTCATCATAACTTGCAGTCTTGACCCAAGAAGCAAACTCTCTCCTAGTGGAAACAGTTATCAGTGTCACTCTTCATCTTTTGTTTATAAAGAATAAAATACAGGCTTAATTTTAGTTCCATTAAAAAACTAAAAAAAAAATCCCCGTTAACTATGCAGGTTGAAAATTTTACTATGACTATATAATGAAAATGAAAGACTGTTTTCATTTTTTTTTCCTGAAAGGAGAATCTATCTCTGCCAGTTGAAATACCCTAAATAGGTAGTGTGACTCAGACAGTAAAGAATCCATCTGCCTGCAATGCAGGAGACACAGGTTCAATCCCTGGGTCAGGAAGATCCCCTGGAGAAGGGAATAGCAACCCACTCCAGTATTCTTGCCTTAAGAATTCCATGGACAGAAAAGCCTGGCAGGCTACAGTCCATGGGGTCACATAGAGTCAGACAAGACTGAACAACTAGCACACAACATAGTAGTCTTTCTGTCATTTAACTGTTAACGATTCTCAGCCTTGATCCATTAGTGTCATCTGGGAGTCTTTTAAAAAGGAATCAGTGTCATCCTCCTTCCTCTTCAACACCAGAAAAATTCAATCAGAAGCCTGGGAAGTGGAGTCGAGACAACAGTATTTCTTTAATGTGCATTATGTGATTCTAATGTGCAATGAAGATTGAAAATCCATCTTCTGTCTAGTATCTACATTATAACATCTACTCAGTCAGGGAGTTACCACTACTCCCCAGTTAGCGACAAAAAGGACAGAAAGTTAATTTTGGCTACCAGACAAGGACAAAACAAGAAGAAATGATTAGCAGAAGAATTCATAATACTTAGTTTTATCCCCAGATGTGGCAGTGATTTTATCCCCAACAACAATTTGCAATGTCATTGCAAAGATCAGTTCATGACCATAAAATTCTAGAATTTTTATATGTGTCTTCCATTCTTTGAGTTTTTGTTCGTGTTTTTTGGTTTATTTTTTAGTTATTTTGTGCCCATGAAATTAGCCAGGGAATTATTTACCATCATTCATAGACGTCATAGAAAACATGAACTGGAGATTTACCCTACTACCTCCAGTAAGAAATAGGCAGAATTGAATGTACGGCCAATTAATAGACCATTCATGTGCTTTTCTGCAACAAAAGCCCACTCACTTGAAGCTGTTAAAGGAGTTATTTGAAGGGACTTGTTAGTGAGCCAAGTGAAATGACAGGAGCTATAAAGTTGGCCATAAATGTCATTTGTAATTAAAGATAATGAATGCATGGTTGTTCATCAAGAAATTATGACTGCTTTAGAAAAAGAAAAGCAGTTTAGCTACTGTTTTATTCATAGGTTATTAGTAACAAAAAACATTATAGCATTTGAGGAAGAAGGGAGTTATTTACATTGACTGCATTGGAGAAAAAAGCCTAAAAAGGGATCAGTTGGCTACTTAAGGGTTTATTTTTTGCCAACCAAAAGGACTGCCACCTATCTTTTTTTCACTTACCTTGACTGCCTGGCCACTGCTGACACGAGAAGGAAATCTATGTCTTCAGAGTCAACAACTTACACTCAGTGGCCCAACTGGCAGAAAATAGAAATAAACAAACACAAAAAAATCTCTTATTTTGCAATGTTAGTGAAGAAAACACTGACCTTCCACCTCCTACCTAATCTACCCACAATTGCTTCTATGACACCAAGCCTAGTAAAAATGAAAAGGGGTTTTCAAAAGAAGGAAAGAAACATCTGGACTTCAGATTCCCCTCCAAAGCAGAAACCAAGCCTATAAAGGTTACATGTTTCAACGAGCAAGACGAAGGAGAAAGTTCAACTGCTTATCCTACTTGACCTTGGCGTTAACACAGGATCACATTGATCCTGATGGAGAGATTAAAACGCCAAGTCCAGAACTGCTCACCAAGCAAATTCACAAGGGGAGTTCTAAGAGTTCTTTGGCACTCTTGTTTCATATGGAATTAGCAGGGACGATCCCAGGCCACAAATGTAGCAATATTTTAACTCAGTGTGCAAAATTTCAAAGATAAAGCCTGAGATTGGAAGCGGTACTGAACTTTTCAAACACTGCTTTCCTGGTAGAATTTGTCAAGAAAATACAACATGTGTAAGGGCTGTTGAAAGATTTCTTTATGGAAGGAAAATTAAAATGGAGGCCATTAGGACCATGAAAGGTAAAGAATGAAGGTGGGGCGTGACAAACCCCAAAACATTTTCTTGTACATATTCCTACTCTAAATTGCAAAGTCATGCTATCTTCAGTGAAAATCACTTTCATAATACAGCAACATGACATGTAAATAATTTTTCTCAGTAAAACCTAATACAGTTCTGAATTAACCAAAAAGATAAATTTCAAACCTAAAATGTTGAAAATCTGACAGAAAGATTGTAACAAGAGAGTTTAACAACAAAGGTCTGTGGTGGGCTCCTAGTCCAGGGGTCCCCAGCCTCCAGGATCTAATGCATAATGATCTGAGGTGGAGCTGATGTAATTAATAGTAGAAATAAAGTACACAATAAAGGTAATGAGCTTAAATCACCCTGAAACCTTCTGCCCCCCCAACCTGTCCATGGAGAAATCAGTCCCTGGTGCCAAAATGTTGGGGATCACTGCATTTGTTATCTCTTCAACTGCTCTAACAGAAACCACCTTGAACTAACGGACTGGGAAATTGGGTTCCAGCCCCAGCTCAGTCACCACTGAACTGCACCTCATAAGTTGCCCCTAAAACTTCGTTTGTCCTCTGGGCCTTAATTTCTTCACCAGTAAAATAAAAGAGTTGGAGTAGAGGAATTCTAGAACCAAAATATTTTTAGACATTATGGAAGTTGTACAAACCTGCTCATGATTACCACACCTCCATTTTTCAACTAGTTTTTCTGACTAACCCAACTCATAGCGTAGTTCCCCCTCTTCTCTCTTCAGGATACTCATTAATTCTCCCACCAATCTCTTAGCTCGGTGTTAACTCATTTGCTCTAATGTCTTCTCGGTCTATGAGACTATAAATTCCCCTGGGGCACAAAATAACTTGTTTTTAATTGAATCCTTAATTAAAATTAAAAGAGTGTTATGCACAAGGTAGATGTTTGCACGTGTTTTTCGGATAAATGTATGAATAAGAGAATGTTTGGCACTTACTGAGTAAATTGACCAGTTACTATTGTTAAGGATGACTCTTAAAAGTAAGCCAAGAGAAACACTGATTTCTAGAAAACATGATCTACTCATTATACCAAAAAGTTGCCCAGACTACATTAGACAGTTAAAAAAAAAAAATCCACTTTAAAATCCCAATATTATCCTTGTTTTGTAAGAATCTCAAAAGTTATATATTTCATCTAAAAATCTTAAAGCTGCTGCTGCTAAGTCACTTCAGTCGTGTCCGACTCTTTGAGACCCCATAGATGGCAGCCCATCAGGCTCCCCCGTCCCTGGGATTCTCCAGGCAAGAACACTGGAGTGGGTTGACATTTCCTTCTCCAATGCGTGAAAGTGAAAAGTGAAAGTGAAGTCGCTCAATCATGTCCGACTCTTGGTGACCCCATGGACTGCAGCCTACCAGGCTCCTCTGTCCACGGGATTTTCCAGGCAAGAGTACTGGAGTGGGTTGCCATTTCCTTCTCCAAATCTTAAAGCTATACAATGTTAATTGACATGAAAAATATTTGTTGTTATAGCATATTTTTTCATAAAAATGAGACAAAATTCTACATTTTCCTAGTCCTTATTGGTGTACTTATATTCTAGTGTTTCTTGGTTCTTTGCTGTATCTTATTAATTAATACAGAAATGCCTAACTCTATAATTGTACCAACATTTAAAAGGATATAAATAATCACATTTTTATGTTTCTGGGGCCTCCCAGCTGGCACAGCAGGAAAGAATCCACATGCCAGTGCAGAAGACACAAGAGACACAGGTTCGATTCCTGGGTCAGGAAGACCCCCTGGAGTAAAAAATGGCAACTCACTCCAGTATTCTTGCCTGTAAATTTCCATGGACAGAGGAACCCTGTGGGTTGCATTCCATGGGATCATAAATAGTCAGACACAACTGAGCTATTGAGAAAGCACACCTCATGTATACTAAAGAAAAACTGTTAAGAGCATTCAACTTAAGAATTAATATATTTGTGGATTTTACCAGTATTATTGGCTCCTTTAATCAGACATTTTCAATGTTTATCATACCAGAAAAAGTGCTTATGTCATAGGACTCCACTGGAGAAATAGTCAATAATTACAGTAAAAGGAGAAAATAAGAGGCTCTGACATGGGAAATAGATGGGGAAACAGTGGAAAGAGTGTCAGACTTTATTTTGGGGGGCTCCAAAATCACTGCAGATGGTGACTCTAGCCATGAAATTAAAAGACACTTATTCCTTGGAAGAAAAGTTATAACCAACCTAGATACCATATTGAAAAGCAGAGACATTACTTTGCCAACAAAGGTCTGTCTAATCAAGGCTATGGTTTTCCCAGTGGTCATGTATGGATGTGAGAGTTGGACTGTGAAGAAAGCTGAGTGCCAAAGAATTGATGCTTTTGAACTGTGGTGTTGGAGAAGACTCTTGAGAGTCCCTTGGACTGCAAGGAGATCCAACCAGTCCATTCTGAAGGAGATCAGCCCTGGGATTTCTTTGGAAGGAATGATGCTAAAGCTGAAGTTCCAGTACTTTGGCCACCTCATGTGAAGAGCTGACTCATTGGAAAAGACTCTGATGCTGGAAGGGATTGGGGGCAGGAGGAGAGGGGACGACAGAGGATGAGATGGCTGGATGGCATCACCAACTCGATGGATATGAGTTTGAGTGAACTCCAGGAGTTGGTGATGGACAGGGAGGCCTGGCGTGCTGCGATTCATGGGGTTGCAAAGAGTCGGACACGACTGAGCAACTGAACTGAACTGAACTGAGTCTTGCAACATTACCAACACAGTCCTCTTCTACTAGCATATGGAAAGTTTTCTAACTTTCTAATTAAACTCTACCACCCCTCTGCTCTTTATGACATAAACACCAATTTTATCCTATGCATAACCTCAATTAGTTTTTCCTATGCTAATAGCTAAGGAGACATGACACACATTTTCCCCCCTTGGATTTTGGTTATCAGCTTATATTTGAAAGGAAAGTACATGGAGAAATACCATAGCCAGATGAACAAGATTAATTCCTAAGAGAAAGAAGTCACAAGACAATGAAGGACCGCAGATTAGTTTAAGCAAGAAACATGACAGCCTTGTAGTGTGTACTGGATCTTCAGCCAGTGGCTGGAATTTAAATAAACATTGTCTTCACACGTGGTCTTCAATTCCGTTTTAAAGTTTACTATCACAAAGTTTCATTTTGGCCAAAATGTATTTTAAAATATTTTTTCACCTCGTCTAGTCCCAACAAAATCATTGGGAAACCCCAAAGCAGTAAAGCCAATTACAGGTTGGTTAATTGAAATCACACACACACACACAGTGATCACAATGTGTTTTTAAAAATCAACTTCATCATCAGAGCTTTGTTTTGGAAAGATTGTCTGTTTTCCCATATCCCTTCCTTAAAAGGACAGTTTCAATTCCAAGTGCCCCAGATAAATAGGAACATAACTGATAAAGGCAATCAGACAGAAATCAAGGCCAACAAGAATAATGCTTGGCACACACTTGCCCTTCATAGGCTGTAATGATTGAGATCAGCCTGTACCACCACCAGCATGCGGTGTTTGCCAGCTGAGGCTCACAGTTCTCATGAGCCTGAACTCTAAGCAAACCAACAGGGAGAAGTGGATCAGAGAGCCAAGTCACACCTGTGATATATCTTCTGGTCTTGAGTATGAGAAATGTTGACTAGAGTAACTCAGAGTCACTAAAGCAACAGAGCTGTTAGGCATGTTTATCAGATTGGCCCAAGTCTGATGTGACAGAAACAGCATGTTCTGCTATTCAATGAACCCACTGGTGTAAATACCACTCAAGCAGCCCATGAACTCCAGTGGAGATCTGTTTATTTTGTGCGTAACAGAAGGAGATTTTTCTGACATTTTTGCTCTTAATTACACAGAAAATATTTAACCACTAATTAGACAACACAAAAGGAAAAGAAAGTAGTTGCTTGATGACAAAATTTATCTCTAAAAACTCAGTTATTTTCAATATTTTTAGTGACCATCAGATGGAATCCTTTGTACAATATTATATTTGGTTGTTCTCCTTAAAAGTATACAGTTAACTCATTATTCACTTAGAAGATGTAGCTCAAAAATAATTTTAAGCAGCAACATAATAATTCAGAAGGAGATCAGCCCTGGGATTTCTTTGGAAGGAGTGATGCTAAAGCTGAAACTCCAGTACTTTGGCCACCTCATGCGAAGAGTTGACTCATTGGAAAAGACTCTGATGCTGGGAGGGATTGGGGGCAGGAGGAGAAGGGGACGACAGAGGATGAGATGGCTGGATGGCATCACTGACTCGATGGACATGAGTTTGAGTGAACTCCGGGAGTTGGTGATGGACAGGGAGGCCTGGTGTGCTGTGATTCATGGGGTCACAGAGAGTCGGACATGACTGAGTGACTGAACTGACTAAACCTTATGTAGGCTAAAGTTTCACAGAAAATGAAAATTACTTCTAAACAATAGTTTTTTTCTTTTATAAACAAAATTATTGAGTACTTTGTTTCTCTGAAATTAAGTTTAATCTCTTAACAAAAATGAAATAGACAACTAAGAGAAATGAGCTCTCTTAAACATTGCTATTGGGAGTATAAAATACAGCTTTTCTGTAGAGCAATTTAAGCAATAGCTATCAAAAGCCTCAAATATGTTTAAAACTTTCACAAAGATTCTACTTCTAGGATTTTTTTCCTAATAAGTAAACTGAGATGCAGATACTGTTATATAGGAAATACATATACATACACATAGGAAAGCTATGACAAACCTAGACAATGTGTTTTAAAGCAGAGACACTGCTCTGCTGACAAAGGTCTGTATAGTCAAGGCTATGGTCTTTCCGGTGGTCATGTCCAGTTGTGAGAGCTGGACCATAAAGAAGGCAGAGTGTCAAAGAATTGATGCCTTCAAACTGTGGTGCTGGAGAAGACTCCTGAGAGTCCCTTGGACAGCAAGGAAATCAAAGCATTCAGTCTAAATGGAAATCAACCCTGAATACTCATTGGAAAGACTTATGCTGAAACTGAAGCTCCAGTATTTTCATCACCTGATACAAACAACTGACTCATTAGAAAAGTCCCTCATGCTGGGAGGAGAAGGCAATGGCACCCCACTCCAGTACTCTTGCCTGGAAAATCTCATGGACAGAGGAGCCTGGTAGGCTGCAGTCCATGAGGTCGCTAAGAGTCAGACACGACTGAGCGACTTCACTTTTATTTTTCACTTTCATGCATTGGAGAAGGAAATGGCAACCCACTCCAGTGTTCTTGCCTGGAGAATCCGAGGGATGGGGGAGCCTGGCGGGCTGCCGTCTGTGGGGTGGTACGGAGTCGGACACGACTGAAGCGACTTAGCAGCAGCAGCATGCTGGGAAGGATTGAGGGCAGAAGGAGAAGAGGGTGTCAGAGGATGAGATGGCTGAATGGCATCACCGATGCAACAGACATGAACTTGGGAAAACTTCAAAGATGGTAAGAGACAGGGAGGCCTGGCATGCTGCAGTCCATGGGGTCGGAAAGAGTCGGACACTACTCGGCAACTGAACAACAACAAACTAAGATGCAGATAGAGTTATATACAATAATATTCATTGTGGAGCTAACACTGGAAAAAATGTCATTGTCCAAAAATAAGGAATTTGTTCAGTAAATATGTTACATCCAATGTGATAAAATAATGCTTAATATTTCAAGATGATGTCATAGAAAAACATTTAATAGCATTAGAAAATATTCTTTTTTATATATACATTTATTTATTTTAATTGGAGGCTAATTACTTTACAATATTGTATTGGTTTTGCCATACATTGACATGAATCAGCCATGGGTGTACATGTGTTCCCCATCCTGAAAACCCCTTCCACCTCCCTCCCATCCCATCCCTCTGGTCATCCCAGTGCACCAGCCCTGCACCCTGTTTTATGCATCAAACCTGGACTGGCGATCATTTCACATATGATAATATACGTGTTTCAATGCCATTCTCCCAAATCATCCCACCCTTGCCCTCTCCCACAGAGTCCAAAAGACTGTTCTATACATCTGTGTCTCTTTTGCTGTCTCGCATACAGGGTTATCGTTACCAACTTTCTAAATTCCATATATATGTGTTTTTCTTTCTGGCTTACTTCACTCTGTATAATAGGCTCCAGTTTCATCCACCTCATTAGAACTGATTCAAATGTATTTTTTTAATGGCTGAGTAATATTCCATTGTGTATATATACCACAGCTTTCATATCCATTCATCTGCTGATGGACATCTAGGTTTCTTCCATGTCCTGGCTATTATAAACAGTGCTGTGGTGAACATTGGGGTACACGTGTCTCTTTCAATTCTGGTGGTTTCCTCGGTGTGTATGCCCAGCAGTGGGATTGCTGGGTCATATGGCAGCTCTATTTCCAGTTTTTTAAGGAATCTCCACACTGTTTTCTCCATAGTGCCTGTACTAGTTTGCATTCCCACCAACAGTGGAAGAGGATTCCCTTTTCTCCACACCCTCTCCAGCATTTATTGTTTGTAGACTTTCGGATAGCAGCCATTCTGACTGGCATGAGATGGTACCTCATTGTGGTTTTGATTTGCATTTCTCTGATAATGAGTGATGTTGAGCATCTTTTCATGTGTTTGTTAGCCATCTGTATGTCTTCTTTGGAGAAATGTCTATTTAGTTCTTTGGCCCACTTTTTGATTGGGTCATTTATTTTTCTGGAATTGAGCTGCAGGAGTTGCTTGTATATTTTTGAGATTAATTCTTTGTCAGTTGCTTCGTTTGCTATTATTTTCTCCCATTCTGAAGGCTGTCTCTTCACCTTTCTTATAGTTTCCTTTGTTGTGCAGAAGCTTTTAATTTTAATTAGGTCCCATTTGTTTATTTTTGCTTTTATTTCCAATATTCTGGGAGGTGGGTCTTATAGGATCCTGCTGTAATTTATGTTGGAGAGTGTTTTGCCTATGTTCTCCTCTAGGAGTTTTATAGTTTCTGGTCTTACATTTAGATCTTTAATCCATTTTGAGTTTATTTTTGTGTATGGTGTTAGAAAGTGTTCTAGTTTCATTCTTTTACAAGTGGTTGACCAGTTTTCCCAGCACCACTTGTTAAACAGATTGTCTTTTCTCCATTGTGTATTCTTGCCTCCTTTGTCAAACATAAGGTGTCCGTAAGTGCATGGATTTATCTCTGGGCTTCCTATTTTGTTCCATTGATCTATATTTCTGTCTTTGTTCCAGTACCATACTGTCTTGATAACTGTGGCTTTGTAGTAGAGACTGAAGTCAGGTAGGTTGATTCCTCCAGATCCATTCTTTTTTCTCAAGATTGCTTTGGCTATTCAAGGTTTTTTGTATTTCCATACAAATTGTAAAATTGTTTGTTCTGGTTCTCTGAAAAATACCGTTGGTAGCTTGATAAGGATTGCATTGAATCTATAGATTGCTTTGGGTAGTATACTCATTTTCACTATATTGATTCTTCCAATCCATGAATATGGTATATTTATCCATCTATTTGTGTCCTCTTTGATTTCTTTCACCAGTGTTTTATTCTTAATGTTTCAATAAATGAAAAGCAGGTTATAAAATAGTAAATATGATAAAATCACAATTTTTAATTTCTATAAATGTATAGAAAAAGGACTCAGCATATATTCTATAGATTAGTACTGCCCATAGAAATATGGTATAAGCCATATACATGATTTTTAATTTTCTAATATCTACATTAAAATATAAAATGCAACAGGTTAACTTAATTTTAATAATATACATTATTTAACCCAATATATTCAAAGTATCATTTCAATACTATGTAATTAATGTAAAAAAATCTATTAATATGGTTTTATTTCATACTAAGCCATGCCCGAAGGGCAGCGGCCAAGAGGAGTTACCCCACGTCCAAGGTCAGGGGCAGCGGCACAGAGTGCGAGGCTGCGAGGGCAGGAACAGCCAAGTGGAGCTACCCCGCATCCAAGGTCAGGGGGGGCAGCCAAGAGGAGTTACCCTGCGTCCGAGGTCAGGGGGTGCAGCCGAGAGGAGTTACCCCGCATCCGAGGTCAGGGGCGGCAGCCAGGAGGAGTAACCCCACGCCCAAGGCCAGGGGCGGCGGCTGGGAGGACCGACCCCACGCCCGAGGCCAGGGGTGGTGGCGGGGAGGACCAACCCCGAGTCCAAGGATCGTGGCTGCACGGGTGCAGGAGGGCCTAGAGGAGCTATCCCACGTTGAAGGTCAGGAAGGGAGATGGTGAGGAGATAACCCTTGTCCAAGGTAAGGAGCAGCGGCTGCGCTTTGCTGGAGTAGCCGTGAAGAGATACCCCGTGCCCGAGGTAAGAGAAACCCAAGTAAGATGGTAGGTATTGCAAGAGGGCATCAGAGGGCAGACACACTGAAACCATACTCACAGAAAACTGGTCAATCTAATCACATTAGGACCACAGCCTTGTCTAACTCAATGAAACTAACCCATGCCCATGGGGCAACCCAAGATGGGTGGGTCATGGTGGAGAGATTTGACAGAATGTGGTCCACTGAACTGAACTGAACTAAACTAAAGCCTTTGATATTTAATGTCTATTTTGTATTTACAGCACATCTCATTTCAGACTAGTCACATTTCAAGTGCTCAGTAGTCAGGTGTAGCTAGTGACTACAATGTTGGGCAGGATACCTCAAGAACATAGGATATGGGTGAAATGTTTCTATCTTTACGCTTTTCTATACATTCTACTTTTAAAATCAGAAAAAAGTCAGTATTTTTTTTTTAACTTTACAGTATTGTATTGGTTTTGCCATATACCGAAATGAATCTGCCACAGGTATACATGTGTTCCCCATCCTGAACCCTCCTCCCTCCTCCCTCCCCATACCATCCCTCTGGGTCATCCCAGTGCACCAGCCCCAAGCATCCAGTATCGTGCATCGAACCTGGACTGGCGACTCATTTCATATATGATATTATACATATTTCAATGCCATTCTCCCAAATCATCCCACCCTCTCCCTCTCCCACAGAGTCCAAAAGACTGTTCTATACATCTGTGTCTCTTTTGCTGTCTCGTATACAGAGTTATTGTTACCATCTTTCTAAATTCCATATATATGCATTAGTATTTTTAAATAACTAAATAGAGGCAATGAAACAGAGAGGGAAGTTATGTATCAGTCAATGAGTTCTGTCACTCAGTCATGTCCAACTCTTTGTGACCCCATGGACTGCAGCATGTCAGGCTTCCCTATCTATCACCAACTCCCAGAGCTTGGATGAACTCATGTCCATTGAGTCGGTGATGCCATCCAACCATTTCATCCTCTGTCGTCCCCTTCTCCTCCTGCCTTCAATCTTTCCCAGCATCAATGTCTTTTCTAATGAGTCAGTTTTTGCATCAGCTACCCAAAGTATTGGAGCTTCCGTTTCAGCATTAGTCTTTCCAATGAATATTCAGGGTTGATTTCCTTTAGGATTGACTGGTTTGATCTCCTTGCAATCCAAGGGATTCTCAAAAGTCTTCTCCAACACCACAGTTCAAAAACATCAGTTCTTTAGCCCTCAGTTTTCTTTATGTTCCCACTCTCACATCCATACATGACTACTGGAAAAACCATAGCTTTGACTATACACACCTTTGTTGGCAAAGTGATGTCTCTGCTTTCTAATATGTTGTCTAGATTTGTCACAGCTTTTTTTCCCCCAAGGAGCAAGCATCTTTTAATTTCATGGCTGCAGTCACCATCTGCAGTGATTTTGAATATAAAATAATAATAATGTTATAGTAACTATATATATATATATAGTGTATATAGTAACTATAGTTATGTATATATATGTAGTTATATATATATATATATATATATATATATATATATATACACACACATCAGAGACCCAGATGCAGAGGATTCTGATCCTGTTTGTAGCTTCACCACAGGTCATCATCTGAAAATGAAAATTATAATATCTATCTCATAAAAATACTGAGAGTAATGAAGTAAAATACATGAGATGACATAGGTAAAAAATAGCAGAATGCCTGGATTTTTCACCTACCTAGAAGTTTTCCCACATAAAAATCAATTGTACATCTGTATACAGAATATCCCCTGAATCAATAGTAAAGTTTAAATATGCTAAGAGCCCTTAGAAGGGGAGTTTTGCTCTCTTTTGATCAGGTTTTATCTACAGAGTCTAGCACAGTGCCTAGTGCATTTGTTATATAAATTAATAAATGAATGAACAATTAATGGCATTTGGGTAGGCTGTGCCTTTTAAAAGCACTTCACCTGAATGACTTTTTAAAGTGTTCTTCCCCCTTTCAGTATTAATGATTTGAAATCATATGAATTTTTTTTAAGTTTTCATCTATTTAAGACTTTCCCAACCCCGTTTTTATTTCAGCTGGCTCTTGCCACCTTTTATCCACATCTACTAAGGATTAACAGTTTGACATCCTTTCCTGAAACTTCCACAATTCTTTGTTTTCCTTTATTTTAGCATATACTATGTTCTGCTTGAATTACTTCTGTGTATGGGCATATTCTTAGTAGACTGACTTTTTTGAAGGCAGGCAATGTGTCCATTCTCCAGTATCTAGAACAGAGTAAGTGCTCAATAACATCTATTCTGTGCATGAAGGAATGAATGAGTAGCACTATTAGACTGTTAGCTCCTCAAAATTTATATCTTTATTTCATTCATTCTGTATATCTCACTATGCTTCTCATATTTGTTTTCAGATATTTATAGGGATGATAGTTCCAAGTATTAATGCACTCCCTAACTGCTCCCAACATTTCCATGCCTTCAAGGTCACCAAATTCTCTCCCTTGGTTCTCTCTACTCAACTTTGGTGTAGAAATGTCACCTACAGTGGAAAAAATAGCAAAATACTATGAACACTGAAAACTTAAAATATAGAATTTCAGGTTGAGCTATTCTGTTCTTCAGTTAAGTTCAGTTCAGTTCAGCTGCTCAGTCGTGTCTGACTCTTTGTGACCCCATGAATTGCAGCACGCCAGGCCTCCCCATCCGTCACCAACTCCCAGAGTTCACTCAGACTCACGCCCATCGAGTCAGTGATGCCATCCAGCCATCTCATCCTCTGTCGTCCCCTTCTCCTCCTGCCCCAATCCCTCCCAGCATCAGAGTCAACTCTTCGTATAAGGTGGCCAAAGTACTGGAGCTTCAGCTTTAGCATCATTCCTTCCAAAGAACACCCAGGGCTGATCTCCTTCAGAATGGACTGGTTGGATCTCCTTGCAGTCCAAGGGACTCTCAAGAGTCTTCTCCAACACCGCAGTTCAAAAGCATCAATTCTTTATCGCTCAGCTTTCTTTACAGTCCAACTCTCACATCCATACATGACCACTGGAAAAACCATAGCCTTGACTAGACGGACATTTGTTGGCAAAGTAATGTCTCTACTTTTCAATATGCTATCTAGGTTGGTAGAGGAGCTCAACTAGAGAAGAGAAGAGAATATGGTGGAGAGTCAATAACAAATGAAATGGAATAAAAACACTTCAGTGTTTGGAGATGGGCAAGGCTGCTCAGTGAGGGGCATACGTGTCTAATTTCTGTGGTGTTTTCTTTTAAATAGCTATGTTCCAGTAGAATGCTTGTAAGTCTTTTGTGTATATGATGAAAAACTTGCCTTTCATGAGGGATAATGGTAAGATTACAGGAAATTTACCTGCCAAAATGGGATTAAGTGAATCAGTTTAGGGCTGTCCAATCTATGACTATTACAGATATTCTGAATGCAAAATGAACAAATGTATGTATGTATGTATTTGTTTTCCTTGTCACTTTTAAATAGTTTGAAAGTTGCCAACTATGTCACACAGTGCAAAATAAGCTATACAAATTCTTGGATAACATATAGGCAAAATCAACTTCCATAAATATGTTATTATCATGCTTTGCTGATTTTAGAAATATGTACTGCTTACATTTGTGTCCAAATTCACAGCACTAAATGTATTTTAGACTTAACTTTCAGATTCTAATACGTACTTAGTTTTGTTTTGTAGGGCTTATTGGTTGGTTTGTTGGTTGGTATTTTAGAACTCAGCTGCAAAGTGTTAACATATTCTTCATCTCATAACATATTATACTCATCATCCATGCAAGTCAGTTTTCTTGTTTATTTTTCCCCCTTCTTATCCATTACTACTTTCATTTTCCCCTTTCCACAGATTTAGCTCTAATATGAAACATGTTCATAAATATTCATATATGCTTACCGAATAGTGTTATTTATATATTACTTCTTTTATTTGTATGAATGCTATGCTATAGATATGATTCTCTGTCAGACTTTTTCAACACTGTCTTTTTAATATCTATCCACAGAAATAAATATCCACATGTATGAACAAAATTAGAATTTCAACAAAGATATAGAAAATGTAAAAAAAGAATCAAGGAGTTGAAGAATTCAATAAATGAACTGAAAATTTCACTAGAGAGGTATAGCATCAAACTTGATCAAACAGAAGAAACAATAAAGGAATTCAAAAACAAGTTATCTGAAATTATCCAGTCAGAGGAGCAAAAAGAAAAAAGAATTAAAAGGAATAAAGAAAATCTAAAGGACTTATGCAACACTATCAAGAGGATGAATATGTACATTATGGAGGTCCCAGAAGGAAAGAGAGAGAAAAAAGGCAGAAAACTTATTTAAAGAAACAGTGGTCAAACACTTCACAGATCTGGGGAAGTAATTGGCACAATAGACTCAAAAACAAAGAATTCAAATAAGCCCACACTAAAATTCTTTATAATCACACAATTAGAAGTAAAAGCAAAGAAAGAATTTTGAAAGAAGTAGCAGAAGATCAACTAATCACCTATGGGGGAATCCAATATAACTATCAACATATTTTTAGAGCACAGAGGGAATGAAATGATGTAACTCAAAGTGCTAAAAGAAAAAACTGCCAACCAAAAATAATCTATCTCACAAAACTGTCCATCAAAATGAATAAGACAGACTTTCTCAGGTAAATGAAAGCAGAGGGAGTTAATGATCACAAGGCCTGTCTTATAAGAAATGCTAAAGACAGTCCTTCAAATTGAAACAAAAAGATCTGAAACAACATGAAAGCATATGAAAGTATAAAGTCACTGGTAAAGGTAAATATATATAGATACACAATAATACTTCAATGATGGTGTGTAAATCACTTTAATTCTGGCACAGATGTTAAAAAACAAAAGCATTAAAAATTATTATAACTACAAAAGTGTTAGTAGATAATATAAAATATATAACTTGTAACACCAATAATATAAAACAGATAAAAGTAAAAATGTAGGAATTATGTATGCAATTCAATTTAAGCTATAACAGCTTAAGTAGTTGTTAGGTTGTAATAAACAAAACATTTTTTTATGTAAGCCTAATAGTAACCAAAAAGAAAACACCTACAGAAGATACACAAAAGAAAATTAGGATGAAATCAAAGTATATCACCACAAAAATCAATAAGTCACGGTAAAAATAAGAGATGAGAGGAGAAACAAAAAGCAATAATAGATGTAAAGCAATTAAAAAATTTAAAATATTCCCTATCAGTAATTACTTTAAAGGTAAATGATTAATCTCCAATCAAAAGACATAGGGTAGCTGAATGGATTTTTTTTCTAAAAAAAATCAAAAAATATGCTGCTCACAAAAGACTAAGGTAAACAGAAGGAAAAATATATTCCATGCAAGTATTAACCAAAGAGAACATGGATGACCATACTCACATCAAATAAAATAGACTTTAGGTCAAAAACTGTCATAAAAGACAAAGGATATATGATAAAAAGTATCAATTCACCAGGAAAATATAATAATTATGTATAAACAATAAACATCAGACAGCCTAAATATATGAAGCAAACATTGACATAACTGAAAGGAGAAATAGAAAGCAACACAATGATAGTAGATTTCAAATTCCATTTTAAATAATGAACAGAACATCCAGACAAAAGATCAATAATAAAATAGACCTGAACAAAACTGTAGCCCAAATGAACCTAATAGACATTCCATCCAACAGCAACAGAATACACACTTTTCCAGTACACATAGAACAATCCAGGACAGATCATAAATTAGGTCACAAAACAAAACAACTTAAAGAAGTTGTTGTTAAGTCTTCTTAAAGAAGACTGAAGTCCTATGAAATATCTTTTCTGATTACCATGGAATGAAACTAGAGATTAATAGCAGAAAAAAAAGGCAGAAATTAAACAACATAAGCTTGAACAACTAATTAGTCAAAGAGACCAAGAGGAAAATTAGAGAATATCTTGAAAAAAATGAAAACAAAAATACAACATACCCAAACTAATGGGACAGTACTCAGAGGCAAGTTTATAGAAATAAATTCCTAAAATAAAATAAAATAAATTCTTAAATAAACAGCCTAACTTTACACCTCAAGGAAATAGAAGAAGTACAAAATTAGCCTAAAGTTAGCAGAAGGAAGGTAATAGCAGATTAGAACAGAAATAAAAGGAATAGAAAATAGTGGGAGGAAAGAAAAACACTGACAAAACTAAAAGTTGGATTTTATAAAGGAGATAAAGCTGACAAAACCTTAGCTAGACTAAGGAAAAAGAAAATTCAAATAAATTAATTCAGAAGTGAGGGAAGAGACATAACAACTGATAACACAGAAACAAAGAAAGTGAAGTCATTCAATCGTCTCTGACTCTTTGTGCCCCATGGACTGTAACCTACCAGGCTCCTCAATCCATGGGATATTCTAGGCAAGAGTAAAGAAATAAAAGGGACTATAAAAGCCAATGAACAACTATATGCCAATGAACTGGGCAACCTAAAAGAAATGGATAAATTCCTAGAAACATACAACCTACCAAGACTAAACTGTTAAGAAAATAATGTCTGAATAGACTTATGACTAGTATGGAGATTTAATTAGTAATCATAAATTCCAAACAAAGCAAAGCCCAAGACCAGATGGCTTCATTGATACATTCTACCAACCATTCAAAGAAGAATTAATGCTAATCTTCAAACTAAAAATGAAAAGGAAGAAAATTTCCAAATCTATTTTATGAGGCCAACAGTGAAGAAGAGTCGGACACAAATGAATGACTTCACTTTCACTTTCATTTTACCCTGTATGAAAGCCAAAGATAGTATAGTTCAGTTCAGTCACTCAGTCGTGTCCAACTCTGCGACCCCATGAATTGCAGCATGCCAGGCCTCCCTGTCTATCACCAACTCCTGGAGTTCACTCAAACTCATGTCCATCGAGTCAGTGATGCCATCCAGCCATCTCATCCTCTGTTGTCCCCTTCTCCTCCTGCCCTTAATTCCTCCCAGCATCAGGATCTTTTCCAATGAGTCAACTCTTCTCATGAGGTGGCCAAAGTACTGGAGTTTCAGTTTTAGCATCATTCTTTCCAAAGAACACCCAGGACTGATCTCCTTTAGGATGGACTGGTTGGACCTCCTTGTAGTCCAAGGGACTCTCAAAAGTCTTCTCCAACACCACAGTTCAAAAGCATCAATTCTTTGGTGCTCAGCTTTCTTCACAGTTCAACTCTCACATCCATACATGGAAAAACCATAGCCTTGACTAGACGAGCCTTTGTTGGCAAAGTAATGTCTCTGCTTTTGAATATGCTATCTAGGTTGGTCATACCTTTTCTTAGAAGGAGTAAGCTTCTTTTAATTTCATGGCTGCAGTCACCATCTGCAGTGATTTTGGAGCCCCCCCCAAATAAAGTCTGACACTGTTTCCACTGTTTCCCCATGTATTTCTCATGAAATGATGGGACCAGATGCCATGATCTTCATTTTCTGAATGTTGAGCTTTAGGCCAACTTTTTCACTCTCCTCTTTCACCTTCATCAAGAGGCTTTTTAGTTCCTCTTCACTTTCTGCCATAAGGGTGGTGTCATCTGCATATCTGAGGTTATTGATATTTCTCCCGACAATCTTGATTCCAGCTTGTGCTTCTCCTAGCCCAGTGTTTCTCATGATGTCCTCTGCATATAAGTTAAATAAGCAGAGTGACAATATACATCCTTGAAGTACTCCTTTTCCTATTTGGAACCAGTCTGTTGTTCCATGTCCAGTTCTAACTCTTGCTTTCTGACCTGCATATAGGTTTCTCAAGAGGTAGGTCAGGTGGTCTGGTATTCCCATCTCTTTCAGAATTTTCCACACTTTATTGTGATCCACACAGTCAAAGGCTTTGGTATAGTCAATAAAGCAGAAATAGATATTTTTCTGGAACTCTCTTGCTTTTTCAATAATCCAGTGGATGTTGGCAATTTGATCTCTGGTTCCTCTGCCTTTTCGAAAACCAGCTTGAACATGTGGAAGTTCACGGTTCACGTATTGCTGAAGCCTGGCTTGGAGAATTTTGAGCATTACTTTACTAGCATGTGAGATGAGTGCAATTGTGTGGTAGTTTGAGCATTCTTTGGCATTGCCTTTCTTTGGATAGTATAAGAGCAGCACACAACATTCTTGATGAATATAGATGCAAAAATCGTTAACAAAATACTAGTAAACTGATCTCAATAGCACATTAAAAGGCTCATAAACCCTGATCAAGTGGGATTTATCCCAGGAAGGCAAACACAGCATCCCAGCATACAGAAATCAATCAAATTAATACACCATATTATCAGAACAAAAAAATAAAAATCACATCATAATCTCAACAGATGTATAAAAGCTTTTGAAAAAATTCAACATACAAAAAATGTTTTCATAACAAAATTGCTCAACAAACTAGGAATAAAAAGAAAATGACTTTAGCATAACAAAGGTTATGTATTAAAAGTCCACAGCCAATACCATACTCAGTAGTGAAAAACTAAAAGCTTTTCCTCTAATATCAGGAATAAGGCAAGGATGAACATTCTGGCCATTTATCTTCATACAGTATTGAACATACTAGACAAAGCAATAAGGCAAGAAGAGGAAATAAGGCCATCCAAATCAGAAAGGAAGAAGTAAAGTTATTCCTGTTTGAAGATGTCATAATTTTATATGTAGAAACTCTAAAACTCCACACCAAAAAAAAAAGAGAAAAAACCTGTTAGAACTAACAAATTAATTCAGCAACGTTTCAGCATATTCTCTTTAATAAATGCTTTTGGGGAAACTAGATATCCACATGCAAAGCAAGGTAATTGAACTCTTCTCTTATATCATATATAATAAGCAGTTCAAAAATGTGTTTAAACCTTAAATGTAATACCTGAAACTATAAAATTCCTAGATGAAAAACATAGGGGAAAATCTTCATGACATTGGTCTTGATAATGATTTCTTGAATATGACACCAAAAGTACAGTCAACAAAAGCAAAAATAGACAACAGCAACTGCATCAAACTCAAAAGCTTCTGCATAGAAAAAGAAACAATCAACAGAGTGAAAATGCAATCTTCAGAATGGAAGAAAATATTTGCAAGCCATATACTGACAAAGAGTTAATATACAAAATATATAAGGAACTCCTACAATTCAATTGCAAAAAAACAACCCAAATAAAACTGGGCAAAGACTTGAATAATCATTTCTCCAAAGAAAACTTAGAAATGACCAGAAGGTATACCAAAAGATGCTTAAAATCAGTGATAATTTGAAAAATGCACATTAAAACCACAATGAGATATAACCTCACAATTGTTAGGATGCCTATCATTAAAACACATACACACAAAGAGACATAATAACAAGTGTTGGTGAGGATGAGGAGAAATTGGAATCTTCGTGCTCTGTTGGTGGATATGTAATATGGTGCAGTGGCTATGGAAAATAATATGGAGTTTCCTTGAACAATCAAATAAAAATATAACTATCATATGATTTAACAATCCAGTTTCTGGGTATTTATCCTAAAGAGTTAAAGTGAAGACCTTAAAGATATACGTGTCTAACCACTTTCACTGAAGCATTATTCACATTGTAGCACTTATTCAAAATCACTTAGATGGCAGTCAATATGTGAATGGATAAAGAACATTTGGTGTGTGTGTGTATATATATGTGTGTGTGTATATATATATACACACATGTATGTATACAATGGCAATATGGAATTCAGCCATAAAAGTTAGGAAATCCTGTCATATGCTACAATATAGATCAACCTTGAGGACATTATGCTAAATAAAATATCAGTCAAAGAAGTTTAAAACTGCATAATTCTTATATGAAATATATAAAATAGTCAAATTACATTTTGAAGCTTAAAATATTGTGTTAGCCAAAAAGTTCCTTAGGGTTTTTAAGTAAAAATAAAAGACATATGCTTTATTTTCACCAAGAATCTTACTGAACAATGTATTCACTGTTTTGTTCCACTACCTTCTGCCACTTTTCAGGTAACTTCATAATTCTATCTTCCCAAAATGTTTTATCTTTTTGAGCAAAGAACTGTTTCAGGTGTCTTTTATAGTCTTCAAGGGAATTGAAATTTTTTCATTAAGAGAATTTTGTAAAAACAGAAATAACTGGAAATCTGAAGGTGCAATATCTGGTAAATACAGCAGATGAATCAGAACTTCCTAGACAATCTGGAACAGTTTTTGCCTGGTCATCAGAGAAACATATGGTCTTGTGTTTTCCCGATGAAGATTATGCATCTTCTGTTGGCTAATTCTGGGCACTTTTCATTGAGTGCTGCTTTCAGTTGGTCTAATTGGGAACAGCACTAGTTGGAATTAATCGTTTGGCTTTCCAGAAGGAGCTCATAATAGAGGACTCCCTCCCAACCCCACCATATAAACAACATCACCTTCTTTGGATGAAGACTGGCCTTTGGTGTGGTTGGTGGTGGTTCATTTCACTTGCTCCATGATCTCTTCTGTTCCACATTATATTACAGTATCCACTTTTCACCACTTGTCAAAATTTATTGTAAAAGTTGAATGTTTTCATTAAGTTTCAGTAGAGAATCGCATGTGGAAATATGGTCAAGAAGGTTTTTTCGCTTAAATTATGTGGAACCTAAACATCAAAATCATTAGCATAACCAAGCTGGTGCAAATGATTGATTTTCAACACTTGACTTGGATATTTTGAGTACGTCAGCTATCTCCCACATGATATAACATTGATTGTTCTAAATTAATGTCTTGATTTGATCAATATCAACTTCAACAGTCTACCAGACCATGGAGCAGCATCTGGCAAAAACAAAACTTCCTAAACCACTTTTGAAGTGGTTCCATCAGTCTCAGCACCTTCTTTATAAACAGCACAAATTTTCTTTTTTCATTTCAGTTTCATTTTTACCTCTCTTGAAATAATAAAGTATAATATGCTTGAAATGTTACTTTTTTTCTTCCAGCTTCAATACTAAAATGGCTACAAAAAATTCACCAATATGGATGTTTTGCATGCTTTTGAACTGTGGTGTTGGAGAAGACTCTTGAGAGTCCCTTGGACTGCAAGGAGATCCAACCAGTCCATTCTAAAGGAGATCAGCCCTAGGTGTTCTTTGGAAGGAATGATGCTAAAGCTGAAACTCCAGTACTTTGGCCACCTCATGCAAAGAGTTGACTCATTGGAAAAGACTCTGATGCTGGGAGGGATTGGGGACAGGAGGAAAAGGGGATCACAGAGGATGAGATGGCTGGATGGCATCATCGACTCAATGGATGTGAGTCTGAGTGAACTCCAGGAGTTGGTGATGGACAGGGAGGCCTGGCGTGCTGCGGTTCATGGGGTTGCAAAGTGTCAGACACGACTGAGCGACTGAACTGAACTGAACTGAACTAATGACAGCTGTCACAATACAATCTAACAAAACTGCTCTGAATGAAGTTAAAGACAACTAAGGGCTACTAGAGCCAACTTACATAAAAAACCAAAGGAACTTTTTGACTAACCCAATAGAAGGGTATGTGCCAGAGGCTAGTGGGAGGGGGAAAAATGGAATTGCTGTTCAAAGGTTATAAAGTTTCAGTCATACAAGATGAGAAATTTTTAGAGATCTGCTATGTAACATGTTTATAGCTAACTAATAATGCTATAGAAAAACATCTGCTTCATTGACTATGCTAAAGTCTTTGACTGTGGGGATCACAACAAACTGGAAAATTCTTAAAGAGATGGGAATACCAGACCACCTTATCTGCCTCCTGAGAAATCTGTATGCAGGTTAAGAAACAACAGACCCAGACATAGAACAACAGACTGGTTCAAAATTGGGAAAGGAGTACATCAAGGCTGTATATTGTCACCCTGCTTATTTAACTTATATACAGAGTGTATCATGTGAAATGCCAGGCTGGATGAAGCACAAGCTAGAATCAAGATTGCTGGGAGAAATAACAATAACCTCAGATATGCAGATGACACCACCCTTATGGCAGAAAGTGAAGAAGAACTAAAGAGCCTCTTGAAGAAAGTGAAAGAGGAGAGTGAAAAATTTGGCTTAAAACTCAACATTCAAAAAATGAAGATCGTGGCATCCGGTCCCATCATTTTATGGTAAATAGATGAGGAAACAATGGAAACAGTGAAAGACTTTATTTTCTTGGTTTCCAAAATCACTGCAGATGAAATTAAAAAATGCTTGCTCCTTGGGAGAAAAGCTATGACCAACTTAGACAGCATATTCAAAAGCAGAGACATTACTTTGCCAACCATGGTCCGTCTAGTCAAGGCTATGGTTTTTCCAGTAGTCACGTTTGGATGTGACAGTTGGACTATAAAGAAAGCTGAGCACCGAAGAATCAATGCTTTTGAACTGTGGTGTTAGAGAAGACTCTTGAGAGTCCCTTGGACTGCAAGGAGATCCAACCTGTCCATCCTAAAGGAGATCAATCCTGAGTGCTCATTGGAAGGACTGATGTTGAAGCTGAAACTCCAATACTTTGGCCACCTGATGCAAAGAACTGACTCATTTGAAAAGACCCTGATGCTGGGCAAGATTGAAGGCAATAGAAGAAAGGGACAAAAGAGGATGAGATGGTTGGATGGCATCACCTACTCAGTGGACATAAGTTTGAGTGAGCTCCAGGAGTTGGTGATGGACAGGGAAGCCTGGGATGCTGTAGTCCATGCGGTCTCAAAGAATTGGACATGACTGAGTCGTGTCTCATGAAAATCTCATGTTATGCGCTTTTTACCACAAATTTTAAAAATTATATGATCAACTTTCTCATATCTGGTGTTGAATGATATCTATCACCTTGAAACTTGAGGAAATTTTCTTAGAACTTCTTGGTTGAGTGACTGAACTGAACTGATGTCAGAGAAAAATCAAGACATTTCTCAGAAATTCTTATTGATAAGGGTGACTCAATCTACGCTCTTTATTAATTGATAAATGCCCTTTACTTCTTTCTTAATATTGTTGAATATTAAGAATCTTCATCATCTTCACTATCCAAAATCCCTTCCCTTCAACGTGGCTATCACCTTGATTTTTCTTTTTTTATTTTACATACTGCCATGGTGGTGGTTTAGTCACTAAGTCATGTCCAACTCTTGCATCCCCATGGACTATAGCCTGCCAGGCTCCTCTGTCCATGGGATTCTCCAGGCGAGAATACTGGAGTAGGTTGCCATTTCCTTCTCCAGGGGATCTCCTGACCTAGGAATTGAACCCACATCTCCTGCATTGCAGATAGATTCTCTACCAACTGAGCTAGAGGAAAGCTCACAGACTGCCATTTAAGAGTCCCTTTTATCTGGATTTGATATGAAAGGTTGCCAGGGAGCTCACTGCTTAGCAGTTGGGAGAAACATCCTCATTGATCATTCATTTGAAGGTCTTTCTAGTGTGTAACCTTTTGGTAGATCTTTCAAAGGATCAGATTCTCATGGTGACTCACCACTCTAAAGAGTCCAAGTCTTTATCCTCTAGGATGCTCATAAAATGTTTTCTCTGTATCTTAGAAATCTGCTCTTGATTCAGTTCTTCCATCCCATACACCTAAGAATATGGTACATGAAGCAGTGGTCAATCTCATATTTAGTACCACAAATGGATGAATTTCCCACTCCGTTGTAAAATAGCAACACCTAAATTTTTTAAAGGCCACACTGAAAAGCAGCCTTTCTTATGTATGAGCTAACGATGGTGTTAATTAATTCAAATTAATTTGGCACATTCCCTAAAAACAAAAAGACCACTACCACTTTATTCTTCAATTCTATGAATTCTGATGATTTTTCTGCACATTTCAGCATCACCACCAGCATGTGAGACAAAATCACCCATGGTAATTAGCTTATCAGATGCTGAGAATGATACAGTGGGTTTGTCCAAATCCATTAGCCTCTTTCTCTCACACCAGTATTTGTTATGGTCATGTGGTAAAATTAAACCACAATAATATCTGTTCCCTTCATTCTGCCATGCTCATAAAAGTTAACTACTTTTTTCCTTAGAAATTCAGATGAAATCTCATGAGCAATTTACCACCACAGTGCACTAGGATAAAATTCCTGCATGAAAATTCAGTGCTCAAAATAATCCTCTTCAAAATGAAACAAACTGGCACTCCCTCCTTTTTACTTCAGCCATATATTTTCACTTTTTATTTTGCTTCTATGTATTAGAACACCCTTAATAGGCTTTATGTAATGCTCAAAATCTTTTCCAATACATTTTGAGGATTTGGTATTAAGAAAAACTTACTCTTCATAAATATCCATTCACTTAGTATTGTTTTCCTTAATTTCACATTCTTGGTATTTTTGTTGATGTAGCATTTATATCCCAAACTTACTGAAATTTATTATAATTTCTTAACTATATGTCTCATTTCCATCATTTGTTCAATGACATATTCTGCTACTCAGAATTTTTTTAATTAAATAACTTCCATTCTTAAACCAGTAAGAAGTATTAATATTCTAATAACTTGTACATGGACATGTTATATAACAATATTCTACTGGTATTCATTCAAAGATGCATGAATAGGGTGCATGAAACCAGAATTAAAATTTCATTATATAATTATAGAAATTTATCATATTAAATTTAATTATATTATCCATATTATAATTATAGAAATTTACTGGCATTCTGTTGATATTATTAAGAATTCCTCTTGTGACTTGACACATTGGGTATCATTGCTCCAACAGGCTTTCTCAATTTTAGGGACAATTGTAAAGCTTGCACTAATAATAAAGTGTCAATGAACCAACACCTCTACTGAAATGTAATGAAAATTAACATTTCATATCCTCAAAAATCAGATATTCTAGATATAGAGACCCAGAGTGTCCAAAGCAGTGAAACTACTCCTACCACCATGACTTCAGGCTTTTTTCTGCTCGTTTCCATTAAAATAAAAACCAGGGTTACATTATGAATTTTCATTACAAGGAATGCATTAATATAAAATGAGATATAATATTAAAATCAACAAAGACAGACTATGAAACAACTGAAGAAGGTGAAAGTCCTCACAGGAGAAGCGAATGACACACACACTTGGACACAGAACAGTTTGAGCTTCCAAATCTCTCAGGAAACACTGAATCTATCCAGGGAATGCTTAGAGAAAGAGAAGACTTATGGTAGAAGTTAAATACCTTCATCCAGCAAAGCCAGAAAAGTTAGGCTAGGCTTTCAAAATAAGTAGATGGATCTTTCAGGGAGTAATTTAAGAAGTTTCATAGTGGTCACAATAGTGACATCGATAGGGAGCAGGGAGAGGGGCAGTGGTGGGAACAGTAATACTATACTATCAATTTTATCTGAAAAAATTTCCCCAATTACCTAGTTTGGGATTGGCTATTCTTGAGAAGACAAAGAACAGCAAGGCACAACCATTTTTTCCCCCTAGAGTACCACCAAAATTCATAGACAAAGTTTCAGACCACATAGGCCTAAGTTATCAGGTGCTTTTGTCCTTGGTCTTATTTTTTTCTTACTTGTCCTTGGTCTTAATCAGCCTCTGAAAAATAACTGATTTTGTAATTCTTCTAGCAGTCCTTCAATAAATTTGTATGATTTCAAGATGCCTTCACCTAACTGGGTAGCTGAAATGTCTTAGAAAACAAAGAAAGTGAAGTTGCTCAGTCGTGTCCGAATTTTTGCGACCCCATGGACTGCCAGGCTCTTCCATCGGTGGGGTTTTCCAGGCAAGAATACTGAAGTGAATTTCCATCCCCTTCCTTCTCCAGGGGATCTTCCTGACCCAGGGATCGAACCCCAGTCTCCCACACTGCAGGCAGATTCTTTACTGTCTGAGGTACTAGGGAAGCCCGAAATGTCTTATGACCAATCCAAATATACCAAATCCTCCCAACTATGGGTAAACTAATATCAGACTCTAAGTCAAGTAAAGATTGAGTGGAACTAATGAATGATGCTAATGAAAACCACATCAACCATACCCCAGTCCCAAATTGTTTATCCATACTATAAGCATTGCATTGTTGTCCTCTGTATTGTACAACATATAATGTTCCGTAGAGCACCCTGATAATACCCATTTAGTTACTATCCTTCCAGTGTCTGATTTCCTATATACCTCACAGCATTCTATGTTCAGCTTTCAACAATCTTAAATCCCTCCCATCTTGAATACCATCCAGGGAGCTTTAGCCATCAAAAGCACTAATCAAAAGGCAAGCATGTCCATAAGTAACATCGTCCTGAAAAATCCCAAAATAATGGATAATATTTTGCTATTGATAACTGGTGATTGTCAATAGTATTTAAAGGATTTTGAGGGTGACAGAAAAAGTATCTACAATTATTTTGATTCATAACCCTACCCATATTCTTCTATTTCTAAATGTGGAAAGTAGAAAGAATAAGGGCTATTAAGAGAGGGGAAATGTGGAGGATTCAAGTAAGGTTAAAATAAACTTAATAGGGAAATCCCTAGCAGTCCAATGGTTCAGACTCAGTGCTTTCACTGCTGTGGCCTGGGTTCAGTCTCTCTGTTCGGGGAACTAAGATCCCACAGGCTGTATGGCCAATGAATAAATAAAATATAGTTTATAAGTATGGTGACTTACCATACTTAGGAAGCAGTGATGCTTCCTAAGGCCCACTTGACTTTGCATGCCAGGATGTCTGCTTTAGGTGAGTGATCACCCCTTTGTGATTATCCGGGTCGTGAAGATCTTTTTTGTACAGTTCTTCTGTGTATTCTTGCCACCTCTTCTTAATATCTTCTGCTTCTGTTAGATCCATACCATTTCTGTCCTTTATCGAGCCCATCTTTGCATGAAATATTCCCTTGGTATCTCTAATCATCTTGAAGAGATCTCTAGTCTTTCCCATTCTATTGCTTTCCTCTATTTCTTTGTATTGATCACTGAGGAAGGCTTTCTCATCTCTCCTTGCTATTCTTTGGAACTCTGCATTCAGATGCTTATATCTTTCCTTTTCTCCTTTGCTTTTTGCTTCTCTTCTTTTCACAGCTATTTGTAAGGCCTCCTCAGACAGCCATTTTGCCTTTTTGCATTTCTTTTTCTTGGGGATGGTTTTGATCCCTGTCTCCTGTATAATGTCATGAACCTCCGTCCATAGTTCATCAGGCTCTCTTCTGTCTATCAGATCTAATCCCTTAACTCTATTTCTCACTTCCACTGTATAATCATAAGGGATTTGATTTAGGTCATACCTGAATGGTCTAGTGATTTTCCCTACTTTCTTCAATTTAAGTCTGAATTTGGCAATAAGGAGTTCATGATCTTAGCCACAGATGATGAAAAAGCTGTTTAACCCCTATAATCCTCATTTCCTTATCCATAAATGAGGAGTAATAATAGTAACCACCAGTTGAGAATGATTTATTTTAAAAAGTTAAATAGTTTTGTGCTTGAATTATATTAAGAATTCAACATATGGTAGTAGGATGATGCTAATGATTAATTTATGTTATTGTTATTACAACTACCTCTTTCCAGCAATTTTACGAAATTCCAACATATTCTTAAGTAATCTTCATTTGGTAGTTCCCAGTTTTTCCAGGGAAAAAATTACCTTTTAACTTTAGTTTCTTACTTTTCCTGCATGAAATTATCAATCAAGTTGCTGGCACGGCGGGGCTATTAACATGAGGAGAATTAAAATTGTATTACACAGTCTAATGGGTTTCAGGAGTAAGCACTATTTCACCTTTTCCAAGAAATCTAAGAAACCCATGGTAGGTATTTTTAGATATCCTATGCTGAAAAAATTGGCTGTAACTGTATAGGATAATGCCACATGCACTTGTTTCAGTTGTGGTTAGATCATTTAAAGTCCAAGAGTTACCATAACTAAGGATGTCACATGGCTATTTTATATTACAAAATAAATACACAACTCATAAGCCAACCTGCCTTACCAGTTATCCACTGCAGACACAGTGCCTAAGACCCACAATACTTTTTAGAGCCCCATAAAGATGTTTTAATTTCTTTTAAAATCAGAAGAAAAAAAATCTTTTAAATTGAAGAAAACGTTTTGCTACTTAATACTCATTCATTCATTTTTAGTCCAACACAGTCATAAAATATAATTTTTAATATTTTGTGGAGTAAGAGGCCCATAAAAGCAAATGTCCTCAGTCATAACATAGCCCTGCTTGTAACAGAAGTAACAAAGATGAGACTTGGTGATGCAACATCATTGCACATCAGGAGTCACAGGTAGACTGGCTGCATAGGCCCTTATTGCCAGCAAAGCAACATGAAAGAATGTTACATAACAGGCAGATGGATGTCACACTGATCATTGAGGGTGCGTGGTAAGTCCCTTCAGTCATGTCCAACTCTTTGCAACCCTGTGGACTGTAGCCTCCCAGGCTCCTCTGTCCATGGGATTTTCCAGACAAGAATACTGGAGTGTGTTGCCACGCCCTTCTCCAGGGGATCTCCCCAATCCAGGGATCAAATCCTTGCCTCTTCTGTCTTCTGCATTGGCAGGTGGGCTTTACCACTAAGACCACCTGGGAAGCCCATCATTGAGTGAATGGGGAGCTAATACTACAAACCGGTGTTTTGACAGTTCTACATCTGCTTTAAGCCATCCATAAACCTTCAAATTCACCCAGAGGCCACACATATCAGAAAACCTGGCCCCTAGTATCTTGGCAGTGTTTTCAACCTTAGCATTGCCCTGTTTTGCTCTAGGCATCTTGGCCTCACCTGATACCTCAGATTTTGGACTGTATAATTAGACTTCCTTATTATGGCTTTGCCTCTATGTGCGGACTCCTGAATGATGTTCACTGTTGTGTCCTTGGCTATGACTTTTGCTCCTCTGTTTCACTAAGGTTCTCCCTCTCACCATGCTACCTCAGATCATCCTGGGGCCATTTTACCCTACTCCACCCTGCTCCTCAGATTCCTTCACCAGCCTTTTATGCCCTCCAAAACCTTCAAGAAAATAAGAGAAATTTATACAGCATTGTCTAGCACCTAAGAGCCATTCAGATGTAATTTTGAGTCTCTAATTCAGCTAACCAGCCTTCAACCTTAATGTCTAGGTACTTAGTTTACTCAGCCATAACATGGAGATAATGGGCAGCACCCCTAATGACTCACCCTGTCCCTTGAAAGTGGGAAGCAGGCAGCATATTTAATAAATGGTACTTTTTTCACTTCTGCTTCATATATGCAGATATTTCATTACCTATTATTTGCATATATTGTTCTAGATCCTAAAGATACACTGGTGATCAAAATAGAGTTCCCATCTTCAGAAAATGTATGCTAATGAATGGAGATAGATGGGTACCCTGGTGGCTCAGTCGGTAAAGAATCTGCCTAGAATTCAGAAGACCTGGGTTCAATCCCCGGATAGAGAAGATCCCCTGGAGAAGGAAATGGCTACCCACTCCAGTATTCTTGCCTGGGAAATCTCATGGACAGAGGAGCCTGGTAGGCTACAGTCCATAGCGTCACAATGGTTGAACACAACTTAGCCACTAAACTACCACCATATAGATAACAAACAAATAAACCAGTAAAATAAGCAGCATGTCAGATAATCATAAGATGATACTTGTTACAGAGAAAGATAAAAGAGTGAAAGAGACAGTGACTGGAGTGTGTATTATTCTATTTTGTAAGAAGTTTAAAGACAGTGACATTTGAACAGATTCCTAAAGAGACTGAACTGAAATCCATACACACACTGAAGGAAAGAGCCTTCCAAAAAGAAGGAGAGATAAGAAGGAAAGCACTGAAGAGACACACATTTGTCATGTTTGAGGAACAGAAAAAGCTGGAGGAAAAACCCCCTTTTTAGCCCAAATGCTGGTAGTGAAGATTACTGTTTCAGCCACCATTATTCCATCCATGGGCAATGATATACAGTTGACCCTTGAACAACACAGGTTTGAACTGTGCAGATCCACTTACACATGGATACTTTTCAAAACTAAATATTACAGTAATACATGATCCATGTTGGTTAAATTCAAGGATATGGAATTGTGGGTTCAGAAGACCAACTATAAAGTTATACTAGGATATTTCATTGTAGAAGGTCAGCACCCAAATCCCCACATTTTTCAAAGGCTAACTATAGTTCATTCCCCCTCTTGAAATGGAAAACAGGAGACAGGCTGAATATGATGCATGATTGGGAAGCTCTGTGGTCAAGTCTGGCTGTGCATTTTCAATTTCAACTCAATAAACATTTCTTGAATATATGCAGCACTATATTAGCCTCTAAAAGAGGGTCACCGATACCAAAGAACTCATTTTGTCTGAAAAGCAGTGTATATTCAGAACTTCCCAAACACCACTTTGCATGTAACTATAAAAAGCCCTTCAGAGAAAATAAGGTTATTTTTGGACTTTCCATCATTTTGGTTTACCTATTCCACATCACTTATCCCTAATTAGTGCACATAATTTATTTTCAAAGCAGAGAAGAACTAATTGGCCCACCAGCTGGGAAATGGAGAGTTTGCAGATTGTAATCTTAATGGTCACTTTAAGACCAGAAAAGACCCAAAAATGTCATTTAATCCATCTTGCTGCCTGTAAGCAGGACACATCTCTACTTTGTGCAGATCATCTCAGTCAATGTGCTTAGCCAAGATTAATGCCAAACTATATGTTCCCATCTCTTTGTAGGGCTATTACTTTGCATAGTAATTTTACACATTTGAAATTTTTCATCTCTACTCATTAAAAAAACATAATACTCATACTAACATAATAATTAACATATAATCATAGTCATAACTTCAAAAAAACTCTTCCATATGATGTATTTACTGTATGGTTTTTTGAGTAGAAATTTTTAGGGGCAAGGGGTCATTATTGTCTTAGGCTTTAGAACTGACCACAGATTTTTATTTTTAGATCGAAAACTATATAAAGGCAGTAAGTCCCTTTCCTGTTATTAGAGCTAAGCAAAGCAAACATTATTTTAACCTTTCTTGTATTTCTGGCTCACATTTACTCCACCCTTTCACTGGACTTTCTTTTGTATTGACCAGTGTTGGGTGCTTTTGTACTTTTTTCTCTTCTACATTTGTTTTTCCTCAAACTCTCTTAAGTTTTTGTTCTTTCTGTTTAACTTTCATTTTCCTTCTGTGACTTTTTTCTCTGCTGCAGTTTTTGTTGATCTATTTAAGCTTGCAGTATCTTCACATTTTTGCTTTAACTCATTTTTAAAATACTCACTCTGTGTGTATATATATATATATATATATTCCTTGTTTCCCTTTTCCTCTTTTAGTTTCCATCACTTTTTAAATTCCTGCTTTCTCCCCTGCCCTGGTAAATGCAAATCTCATGCCATTTTGAAAAACAATCATAGTTTTATCAGTTTTCTATGATGTGATCAAGCCTTGGGCTCTCTATCAGTTTGTTAAATAATCAAATAATTGGCCAGAAGCAGAAGAGACATTCAAGTCTAGGATCTCATGTTGTTGTTGCTGCTGTTGCTGTTGTTGTTGAGTCACTAAGTCATGTCTGACTCCTTGTGAGCCCATGGACTGCAGCACGCCAGGCTTCCCTGTCCTTCACCATCTCCTAGAGTTTGCTCAAACTCATGTCCACAGCATCAGTGACACCATCAAACAACCCCATCCTCTGCCACCTCCTCCTCTTCCTGCCCTCAATCTTTCATAGCACCAGAGTCTTTTCCAATGAGTCAGCTTTTCCCATCAGGTGGCCAAAGCATTGAAGCTTCAGCTTCAGCATCAGTTCTTCCAGTGAATATTCAGGACCCGTCTCCTTTATGATTGACTGGTTTGATCTCCTTGCTGTCCAAGGGACTCGCAAGAGTCTTCTCTAGCACCACAGTTCAAAAGCATCTATTCTTCAGCATTCAGCATTCCTTATGGTCCAACTCTCATATCCATACATGACTACTGGAAAAACCATAGCTTTGGCTAGACAGACCTCTGTCAGCAAAGTGATGTCTCTGCTTTTTAATATGCTACCTAGGTTTGTCACAACTTTTCTTCCAAGAAGCTTCTTTTAATTTCATGGTTGCAGTCACCGTCTGCAGTGATTTTTGGAGCCCAAGAAAATATAGTCTGCCACTGTTTCCATTTTTTCCCCATCTATTTGCCATGAAGTGATGAGACTAGATGCCATGATCTTAGATTTCTGAATGTGGAGTTTTGAGTTTGGTTTTTCACTCTCCTCTTTCACCTTCATCAAGAGGCTCTTTAGTTCCTCTTCACTTTCTGCCATTAGAATGGCATCATCACCATACCTGCTGCTGCCGCCAAGTCGCTTCAGTCGTGTCCGACTTTGTGTGACCCCATAGATGGCAGCCCACCAGGCTCCCCTGTCCCTGGGATTCTCCAGGCAAGAACACTGGAGTGGGTTGCCATTTCCTTCTCCAAAGCATGAAAGTGAAAAGTGAAAGTGAAGTCGCTCAGTCGTCCAACTCTTGGCGACCCCATGGACTGCAGCCTACCAGGCCCCTCCATTCATGGGATTTTCCAGGCAAAAGTACTGGAGTGAGGTGCCATTGCCTTCTCTGAGGTTGTTGCTATTTCTCCCAGAAATCTTGATTCCAGTTTGTGATTCATCCAGCCCTGCATTTCATATGATGTCCTCTGCATATAAGTTAAATAAGCAGGGTGACAATATACAGTATTGAAAATCACAAATTACCTACTAAATTACAAAGTTAAGAAGTACTGAAACCATACCATTGCATACTTTCATTCCACCCTTTATTTATAGCATCTAGGGAGAAGGAAATGGCAACCCACTCCAGTGTTCTTGCCTGGAGAATCCCAGGGACAGAGGAGCCTAGCGGGCTGCCGTCTATGAGGTCGCACAGAGTCGGACACAACTGAAGCGACTTAGCAGCAGCAGCAGCAGAGAGAAAATAGGGTTAGTGCCAATATCAATAAGATATCAAAATGAGAAGAAATTTTACTTCCATTTTAAAAATGACTTTATGCTACTTAGGTAGCATTTTTATAACTATACAGCTTCCCTCATAGCTCACTTGGTAAAGAATCTGCCTGCAACGCGGGAGACACTGGTTTGATTCCTGGGTTGGAACAATCTGCTAGAGAATGGATAGGCTCCCCACTCCAGTATTCTTAGGTTTCCCTTGTGGCTCAGCTGCTAAAAAATCTGCCTGCAATGCAGGAGACCTGGGTTTGATCCCTGGGTTGGAAAGATCCCCTGGAGAAGGGAAAGGCCACCAACTCCAGTATTCTGGCCTGGAGAATTCCATGGACTGTATAGTCCATGGGGTCGCAAAGAGTCAGACATGACTGAATGACTTTCACTTTCACTTTATAACTACTTATTTAGAAAAAATATGGACTTTGATTTGGATGGAATTCAGATCTGAAATATATTGGCCATCTTTAGCAGTGGTCCAATAAATCAAACAGATCAATTTGCCTCTAGCAGCACAAGCGGATCCCAGCGCAACTCATCTCTTCTCCTATCTTATTGTATTTCTTATTTGACAAGCCTCTGATCTCATAACAAACCCAGCTATACACAGATTGTCACTATATATTTCATAATCTCAGCTCCCTAAGTGAAATTTACAGTGTCTCATGAACTAGAAAAGCTTTGAATAGATGATAAAATTTTTTTTGTTTTTTATTTTTATATAATTGTTACTATCCATTTACAAAATAACAATATTTCCGTTACAATATTACAAAATATAGGCTGTATTCCTCATGTTGTACAATACAACCTTGGGTCTATCTTACACCCAATAGTTTGTCCTTCCCACTCTTCCATCCCTGTGTTGCGCCCCCCACTGGTAACCACAAGTTTGAACCATGAGTTTGTCCTCTGTATCTGTGGTTCTACTTCTGTTTTGTTATACTCACTTGCTTCTTGTATACTTTAGGTTCCACGTGTAAGTTATATTATACACTATTTGTCTTTCTGTAATTTCAATTAGCATAATGCCCTCCAAATTCATTCGCATTGCTGCAAATTGCAAGATTTCATTCTCTTTTATGGCTAAGTAGTATTCCATTGTATATATACCACATCTTCTTTATTCATTTAACAGTTGCTAGACAGGTTGTTTCCAAGTCTTTAGCAATTGTAAACAAAGTTGCTATGAACATTTGAGTGCATGTACCTTTTTGAATTAGTGTTTTTGTTTTTTCAGATATATACCCAGGAGTAGAATTGCTACTAGTCCACAAGATAGTGAAGGACAGGGAAGCCTGGCATGCTGTAGCCCATGGGGTCACAAAGAGTCAGCAGACACAACTGAGAGACTGAACAACAAAGAATTGCTAGGTCATATGGTAGTTCTATTTTTAGTTTCTTTAGAAACTTAAATACTGTTTTCCACAGTGGCTGCACCAATGTATATTCCCACCAAGAGTGTACAAGTGTTCCTTTTTATCCACATCCTCACCAACATTTATTATTTGTACATTTTTCGATGACAGCCATTCTGATAGGAGTGAGGTCGTTTGATTTGTTTTTCCTTGATGATTAGTGATGCTGATCACCCTTTCATGTGCCTTTTAGCCACCTGTATGTGTTCTTTGGGAAAATGTCTAGTCAAGTCTTCTGCCCACTTTTAATTGTTTTTTAATGCTGAGTTATATGAGCTATTTATATATTTTGGATATTAACTCCTTCTCAGTCATGTATATTCTCCCATTCAGGATGTTGTGTTTTTTATGTAGGGTGTGGGGGCAGTGGGTGGTTTCCTTTGCTGTGCAAAACTTTTAAGCTTAATTTAAGTAGGTCCCATTTGCTTATATTTGCTCTTATTTCCTTTCCTTTAGGACAGCAGTCCCCAACCTTTTTGGCACCAGGGACTGGTTTGATGGAAGATAGTTTTTCCATAGGCCTGGAGATGGGGTAGGGGGGCGATGGTTTCAGGATGAATCAAGCACACTACATTTATCATGCACATTATATCTAATCTAATGCTACCGCTAATCTCACAGGAGGTACCGGTCCACAGCCTGGAGGTTGCAGACCCATGCTTTAGGAGACAGATCCTAAAACAGATCCTAAGCAAAAAACCGTTGTTTCAATTGTGTCAAAGTGTGGACATGCTTATGTTTTCCTCTAAGAATTTTAGGGGTATCTGGTTTTACATTTAGGTCTTCAATCCATTTTGAGTTCATTTTTGTATATGATGTTAGAGAATGTTCTAATTTCATTCTTTTTCATAAAGCTGTCCAGTTTTCCTAGCACCACTTGTTGAAGAGACTGCCTTTTTCTCCCTCATATATATTCTTGCCTCCTTTGTCATAGATTAATTGACCATAAACGTGTGGATTCATTCTGGGGCTCTCCATGCTGTTCCATTGATCTATGTCTGCTTTTGTGCCAGTACTCAGTGATCCACTGGTTGTTTAGTTGCTAATTAGCTGACTTTAAAGTGGGGTGATTATTCTGGATTATCCAGATGGGCTCAACATATCACAAGGTCTTGGAGACAAGAAGAAGGAAGACGGAGAGTCAGGTCATTCAATGTGAGATGGACCCAACCTGCCATTGCTGACTCTGAAGAGGGAGAAAGAGATCAGCTACAACTCAAGAAATGTGGGGCACATACAGAAGCTGGTTCTTCTGTTAAATTTGGTCCATGTATTACAGAACAAATTTGTTCCATGTATTACAGAAGGAGGCTTCCCAGATGGCACAGTGGTAAAGAATCCACCTGCCAATGCAGGAGATGTGGGTTCAATCCTTGGCTTAGGAAGATCCTCTGGAGTAGGAAATGGCAACCCACTCCAGTATTCTTGCCTGGAAAATTCCATGGACAAATGAGCCTGGCAGGCTACAGTCCACGGGGTGCACAGAGTCGGACACAACTGAGTACAGATGCAATTGTATTATGGATTCATGTTGTCTTAGTATAATACACGATTTTCTTTCCTTGAAAAAATCAAAATGATGTCCCTTGGCAGACTGTCTTACTGTGTAAACTTGCCACTGAGCTATTTTGCATCTCATTATCCAGTCTGATTTGCCAATAGCTAATTACAGTCATCACTGACTTAACTCCATTCTCACAGCATCATAACAGTAAAACAAGGAGTCTAATGGCATCAGTTATATGGAATTCATTATAATAGAAGTGAATATCACATTGTTACACACTTATATTCACATGTATGCATTTATTCCTCTAGGTTTTCATGCCTGAAATAAATTTACTGGAATCCCAGCCTCTACTATATGTTAAGCCTACAATTCAAGAACAGCCAGGCCAAGGACACAGTGTTCCATCTTTACAATCAAATACAGATTTCCCATTAAAAGGAAAATTCTCTATTTCAAAAGATTTAATAGTATGGTCCTTTAAAAATAATTCCAGATGGCTAAATTTTAGGATTGCAAACACCCTACTATAAATAAATATTTTTGCTTTATTGTATTTTGTACAAATTTTCAGATACTAGAGGTTTTAGCTAATGTTTTCTTTTAAGAGATAGGTTGAGTTTAGGGAGTTATACTGCATTTTCTTATATTATTTATTTCATCTGTATTTGTCCGTTTTAAGATGACCTCACTCCTATTGACACATTTTCTGTGATTCATTATGCAAGACATGTTGATATTTTCCTAGGCTGTTTTGCTACTTTTTGTATCAACTTGGCCATCTTTTCTCACTTGCAACCCCACCCTCTTTTCTTTGAAGTCTCTGTCTACTTAAATTAAAAATAAACTTTATTGGGCCTAACGGCTTATTACATCAAGAGGAAAAAAATCCAAATACAACAGTGATTAAGTACATAACCTTTAACTAAAATGAATGTTTCCAAATAAACAACACAGAGCAAATATTTCCCAACAGCCTATAGAGAACTCATGTATAAAACACTAGCAATGCTTCTATCACCCCCACATCTTATTTCATAGTAAATATCTCCAAATAGTGTTTCGATACCATGTTAACATATAGTTTTCTATAACTGAATGATGAGTTGAGATCCTTGGCCCCAGCTTCACCAGATTGAAGTCACATGACTATAAATCAGGTCAATTACCACTAGATGGCTCTGTTTGTAGTCACTCTGAGGTAATATATGCTCTATAATTAAAAATCTATAGTGTAAACACAGGCATTGATGGCTAAAATTTGGGGGTAGGGACACAGGGAAAGGCACACAAACTATGTTAATTTTTGTATTTCATTTAAAGTATTATTTTGAAATTATCATTTTAAAGTAGCTAAATGTAATATGTATATAGAAATGATATAAGAAAAAAATAGGAAAAAAACTTATGTACATCTTACTATACCTTCTGTCACCCAAATGTATACATTCTTCGTTTCATGTAAGTTAAGCATCCTGGTATTGACCTGATTTTAAAATTAATTTTAAACTGTGGCTAGTGCATTCCCTTCAATGGCTTGACTGTCCCTGGTATGTGCCTCTGTGTCACCCCATAGGCTTTCTGGTGCTTCTTCCACCAATAATTGTGTTTCTTCCGTAGGCCTAGGGACCCTGATTCACCAGGCCTCATTCTCCTTTTTCTACCTTAATATGAAATGTTAACTTTTTCTGCTTAAGCTAGAAAAATAATATCAGTCAATACAGAAGCAATTGCATCTAATAGCAATTGTTCATTACAGAAACCATAAATGTCTTTGAGCACTATTAAACAGTTATGTTTAACATTAAAAAAATCTCTTTGAAAATCCCTTTCCTCCTTACCACAAACCAAATTATTTTTCCTCATTGTTAACATAATCACAGTGTGCTGAGACTATAGCCCATAGAATGTGCAATCTTTCAAAACCACCCTGCCTCTTGGTGGCACAGAGAAAAGTACCTAAAATCATTTGGTGGATGAGTAGAAGACTAGATGATGAAAGATTCCATTTGGAATGCCATTTCCTGCTCAATTGTAAATAGTGACAGAGTGAGAATTGCAAATCTCTCCCTCTAGCACTGTCTTCGATAATTTGCAAACTTCAATAGTAACCTAAAACTGTGTCCTAGACATTTGCATTTTATGAGGATTGGCTCCAGAATATTGACCTGCTCAAGCCATACCCATGAATTCTTGTATCTAAGACTCTGGGCATCCTGCAAACACCATTGTTAAGACCACAGTGTAAAAATGTAAACACTCCTTCCAAAAATCCCTACAGTTGTAAAGCAACTACCATGGCTCTTGGTCTACTTTTATATAGGGGCAAGTTGAGAGATCCCTGAGAGAGGGGGAGGGCAGAGGGAAGGTATTTTGACCCTGAATTACATCACCACATGATTTGCAGTAACATCTGACACTCAAGTAGCCTGTTCAGTAGTTTTCCTTCTTTGGGATGTAGCCTTGCTCTCCTCACTGCCAGCTGACTGTGTGAAGAGTGCGTGGCTGTGGAAAGCTGGACAACAGCATGAATCTGCCATAGAACCCAAGACAGCTGCTGACTCAGGCAGGAAACGACTACACAGTTGTTTAATTGGCTTTTGTGTAGCCTTTGGGTGAGGATTTTGGGGAACATTCATTCAAAAGGACTACTTAGTCCAACTTAGAATATTTCCAGTTATACCCAAAAAAGGTTTTTTTTCCAATGATTTGTCATGAGTGAATGAAATATGTTTCCATCTCAATCAAGTTTCTATGGGAAAAACACCTAAAAATAAACAATACAAAATTGTTTTCTTCCATCCTGCTAGTTGAAAAGCACATTTCCCCAGGGATGGGGTTTTTGAAATAAGGCAGGAGAGTGAAAGTAGCCAAAAGGTTGGCAGTTGTTCTCCCTTGCTCAGATCTAGCTCCACAATCCCTGACAGTAACCAAAGCATGTTTGAAATGTTCTGAATACAGTATCCAGTGAATCTCAGATGAGATAAACCATCTTCCTAAGTAAGGGTCAACATTTTTTCATTTCATGGAACAGAATCACTGATGAATGTACTTCTAAATAGCTTAAATTAGCCAGTATTTTTGAATGCTTATTGCAAAAGTTCTTAGCTCTGGGAATGAATGAAATATACAGATACATACACACACACACACACACACACACACACACACACACACACATATATTGGGTTGGCCAAAAAGTTCATTCAGGTTTTTCCATAAGCTCTTAAGGAAAAACCCAAATGAACTTTTTGCAAACCCAATATATCATGGTCCCTGGAATCATGAGATGCTCACAATTTGGTTGAGGAAGCAAGATTTATATACATGAAACTATTAAAAACACATCAAAAAAGTTTTTAAAGCATATGTATAATAAGCAACATTCAGAGATATTTACAGCTGTCTCCCCATTTTTCAGGGCTTCCCAGTGATGGTACTAGTGGTAAAGAACCTGCCTGCTTGCTTTGAAGGAAGCATAAGAGATGTGAGTTCAACCCCTAGGTCAGGAAAATCCCCCAGAGTAGGAAATCGCAACTTGCTCCAGTATTCTTGCCTGGAAAATTCCACAGGCAGAGAAGCTTGGTGGGGCTATAGACCATGGGGCCGCAAAAAGTCAGACACGACTGAGCAACTGAAGGCCCTATTTCTCATCACTAGCTATCCTGATTCTGCATCAAAAGACCCAAGGATTTGACTGGCCAGGAAAAGACTCTCTTAGGTAGGGAGGGAGGAGGGCCTGTAGGATAAGAAAGCCTACTCACATTAGTGAATATTGTCCCATTTCCTGGTGCATAATTGTATAAGAGAGAAGCAGGGATATTATTTCATATAATATACTGTTTCATTATTTGAGAACTAATGAAATAATTTTTCGCTTAAAATTTAAATAATCTTTATTTTAAATAAATTTCACAAAATGTCTTATTGAAATAACAGAGAAAAAATTTTTTAAATATAGAATAGAAAGGAAATTAAGGAAATCAAAGCAGAGGTTAGAGTAATTCAAAAAATGACAGTTATTAGAGAGTAAAAAGTACCAATTATTGAGGCATGTGCACTTACTAGGTCCTTTAGGTAGGTTATGTCTAATCCTTACAGCAACTTTTAGAGTTTGCAATTTTTTACTTACATTTAACTGATGATGAAACCAAAACTCCAAGGGTTTAAGTAATTTTTCCATAGTTTCACAGCTAGGGAAAGTGGATAAACCAGTATTAAAGTCAGACCCACCTGAAAAACCGGAGAAGGCGATGGCACCCACTCCAGTACTCTTGCCTGGAAAATCCCAAGGACGGAGGAGCCTGGTAGGCTGCAGTCCATGGGGGTCACGAAGAGTCGGACACGACTGAGTGACTTCACTTTCACTTTTCACTTTCCTGCATTGGAGACAGAAATGGCAGCCCACTCCAGTGTTCTTGCCTGGAGAATCCCAGGGATGGCAGAGCCTGGTGGGCTGCCATCTATGGGCTTGCACAGAGTCGGACACAACTGAGCGACTTAGCAGCAGCACCTGAAAAACCCAGTTTTTCAACCCTGCCAAAAGTTTCTCCAAACTCACTTCATGTGGGTCTTGAACCCACGAAAAGCACACACATCTCAAGTGTACCTCCATCACAGTAAGAGATGCAGTGCAGAAGCCTTCAGCAAGTGTGTATCAGTTCCTATTAGGGCTAGTTGCACCAGAGTGAAAAGACAGAAGCCAGCCCTGCCCATCAAGTGGGGAGTCTTGAATACATGATCTGGAGCAGATGGGAAATGAGAAGAGGGACTCACACCAACTCCCACATAAGAGATGCTTTCCCATAAGATGTCAAAAGCAGCACTAGAAGGTTAAGTTATATAAACTACTCCCAAACAGCAAAAGGTGCAACAGAAGAATATAGCAGAATGTAATCATAATAATGACAACAATCAAAATTTACTGAGTGCTTCAGTTCAGTTCAGTGCACTAGTGTCCAACTCTTTGAGACCCCGTGAACCACAACAAGAACCCCAAGCTAGAATCAAGATTGCCGGGAGAAATATCAATAACTTCAGATATGCAGATGACACCACCCTTATGGCAGAAAGTGAAGAGGAACTAAAAAGCCTCTTGATGAAAGTGAAAGAGGAGAGTGAAAAAGTTGGCTTAAAGCTCAACACTCAGAAAACTAAGATCATGGCATCTGGTCTCATCACTTCATGGGAAATAGATGGGGAAACAGTGGAAACAGTGTCAGACTTTATTTTTTGGGGCTCCAAAATCACTGCAGATGGTGACTGCAGCCATGAAATTAAAAGACGCTTACTCCTTGGAAGGAAAGTTATGACCAACCTAGATAGCATATTGAAAAGCAGAGACATTACTTTGCCGACAAAGGTCCGTCTAGTCAAGGCTATGGCTTTTTTCATTCTTTTACAAGTGGTTGACCAGTTTTCCCAGCACCACTCGTTAAAGAGATTGTCTTTAATCCATTGTATATTCTTGCCTCCTTTGTCAAAGATAAGGCGTCCATATGTGCGTGGATTTATCTCTGGGCTTTCTATTTTGTTCCATTGATCTATATTTCTGTCTTTGTGCCAGTACCATACTGTCTTGATAACTGTGGCTTTGTAGTAGAGCCTGAAGTCAGGTAGGTTGATTCCTCCAGTTCCATTCTTCTTTCTCAGGATCGCTTTGGCTATTCGAGGTTTTTTGTATTTCCATACAAATTGTGAAATTATTTGTTCTAGCTCTGTGAAGAATACCGTTGGTAGCTTGATAGGGATTGCATTGAATCTATAAATTGCTTTGGATAGTATACTCATTTTCACTATATTGATTCTTCCAATCCATGAACATGGTATATTCCTCCATCTATTAGTGTCCTCTTTGATTTCTTTCACCAGTGTTTTATAGTTTTCCATATATAGGTCTTTAGTTTCTTTAGGTAGATATATTCCTAAGTATTTTATTCTTTCCGTTGCAATGGTGAATGGAATTGTTTCCTTAATTTCACTTTCTAACACCATACACAAAAATAAACTCAAAATGGATTAAAGATCTCAACGTAAGACCAGAAACTATAAAACTCCTAGAGGAGAACATAGGCAAAACATTCTCCAACATACATCACAGCAGGATCCTCTATGACCCACCTCCCAGAATATTGGAAATAAAAGCAAAAATAAACAAATGGGACCTAATTAACCTTAAAAGCTTCTGCACATCAAAGGTGCAAGGTGAAGAGACAGCCTTCAGAATGGGAGAAAATAATAGCAAATGAAGCAACTGACAAACAACTAATCTCAAAAATATACAAGCAACTCCTACAGCTCAACTCCAGAAAAATAAATGACCCAATCAAAAAATGGGCCAAAGAACTAAATAGACATTTCTCCAAAGAAGACATACAGAGGGCTAACAAACACATGAAAAGATGCTCAACATCACTCATTATCAGAGAAATGCAAATCAAAACCACTATGGTACCACTGGTGTGGTACCTCCACACCAGTCAGAATGGCTGTGATCCAAAAGTCTACAAATAATAAATGCTGGAGAGGGTGTGGAGAAAAGGGAACCCTCTTACACTGTTGGTGGGAATGCAAACTAGTACAGCCACTATGGAGAACAGTGTGGAGATTCCTTAAAAAACTGGAAATAGAACTGCCTTATGATCCAGCAATCCCACTGCTGGGCATACACACCAAGGAAACCAGAAGGGAAAGAGACACGTGTACCCCAGTGTTCATCGCAGCACTGTTTATAATAGCCAGGACATGGAAGCAACCTAGATGTCCATCAGCAGATGAATGGATAAGAAAGCAGTGGTACATATACACAATGGAGTATTACTCAGCCATTAAAAAGAATACATTTGAATCAGTTCTAATGAGGTGGATGAAACTGGAGCCTATTATACAGAGTGAAGTAAGCCAGAAGGAAAAACACCAATACAGTATACTAACGCATATATATGGAATTTAGAAAGATGGTAACAATAACCCTGTGTACGAGACAGCAAAAGAGACAGTGATGTATAGAACAGTCTTATGGACCCTGAGGGAGAGGGCAAGGGTGGGAAGATTTGGGAGAATAGCATTGAAACATGTAAAATATCATGTATGAAATGAGATGCCAGTCCAGGTTCAATGCATGATACTGGATGCTTGGGGCTAGTGCACTGGGACGACCCAGAGGGAGGGTATGGGGAGGGAGGAGGGAGGAGGGTTCAGGATGGGGAACACATGTATACCTGTGGTGGATTCATTTTGATATTTGGCAAAACTAATACAGTTATGTAAAGTTTAAAAATAAAATAAAATTTAAAAAAAAGAGAGAGAGAGAAAAATAAATAAATAAATTCAGTTCAGTCAAAAAAAAAAAAAAAAGGCTATGGCTTTTGCAATGGTCATGTATGGATGTGAGAGTTGGACTGTGAAGAAAGCTGAGAGCCAAAGAATTGATGTTTTTGAACTGTGGTATTGGAGAAGACTCTTGAGAGTCCCTCGGACTGCAAGGAGATCCAACCAGTCCACCCTAAAGGAGATCAGTCCTGGTTGTTCATTGGAAGGACTGATGCTGAGGCTGAAACTCCAATACCTTGGCCACCTCATGTGAAGAGTTGACTCATTGGAAAAGACTCTGATGCTGGGAGGGATTTGGGGGCAGGAGGAGAAGGGGACGACAGAGGATGAGATGGCTGGATGGCATCACCGACTCCATGGACATGAGTTTCAGTGAAATCCGAGAGTTGGTGATGGACAGGGAGGCCTGGTGTGCTGTGATTCATGGGGTCGCAAAGAGTCAGACACGACTGAGTGACTGAACTGAACTGAACCGCAGCACACCAGGCCTCCCTGTCCATCACCAACTGCCAAAGTCTACCCAAACCCATGTCCATTGAATCAGTGATGCCATCCAACCATCTCATCCTCTGTCGTCCCCTTCTCCTCCTGTCCTCAATCTTTCCCAACATCAGGGTCTTCTCAAATGAGTCAGCTCTTTGCATCAGGTGGCCAAAGTATTAGCTTACTAGAATGCTTACTAGAGGCCAAGTAGTCTTTTACACATTTAACATAAGTTTTAATTCATTTAATGTAAAAAAGATGAGAGCCATATGTAGGCTAAGAGCAAGAAACTGTATGCCATCAAAACTGATTCTGTCTTCAAATCATCAGGCCATTTCTAACCTTGATAAACTTAAGGATTTGATCTCAATCAACTTCAGTATCTACATGTAATCTCTGCCAAAATCATCACTTGGCAGACAATTTTCAGTATTGACATGAATAGCAAAAAAAGAAAACTCCATTCAACAGACAATTTCTTTGTTTTGGGGTGCATAATTTGCAGGCCTTTATGAAGTTACCTTTTCTAAGCCTCAACTTATTCTTTTGGAATGGAGTTGTCATGAATGGTTATTTCTCCAGTCTAAGTCTGTACCAGATAACATGGTCCCTCTACCAGGTGATGATTTATATCAGTCTCTTTAATTTTCAAAACAAAATATTATCTTCTCTGCATTTATATCTGATAGCTAAACTATAGATCTTACTCTGAAGTCAAGAACATAGAACTTGTATAGTTCAAGATCCTTCAGTGGCCCTAGACTTCAATTGACTGCTAATAAAGAAACACATCAGACAATTTAATAGAAAAATGTACACCTAACAAAAGATAACATCCAAATGGCTTACAAACATAAAAAATATATTCAACTTTATTAGTCATCAGAGAAGTAGAAACTATAACTACCGTAAGATTGTATTTCATACCTACCAAAGTGGCTAAAGTGAAAGACTGAATACCAAGTGCTGGCAAGAATGTGAAGCAAACAGAACTTTTATAACAACACTGCAGGCAGAAGTAGAAATTGAAAAACTCCTTGGTAGTATGTATTAAAGGGGATATATGTATATCTATTGCTGATCCATGTTGAGGTATGGCAGAAACCAATATAAGATTATAATTATTCTTCATTAAAAATAAATAAGAAAAAGCTAGCAAAAAACTGAAGTATTATATGCTACAGTGAAACAATTCAACTCTTAGATACATACCCCACAAAAATGAATACATAGGTCACAAAAACACATCTATAGAAATGTTCATAACAGTACTATTCATAATAGCCAAAAACTGGAAGCTACTCACCCCTATGTTCAATAGCAGTAAGAATGCACCAGTAAATTCTGCCATATGCATATAATGGAAGCCACACAGCAATGACAATGATCTACAGTTACTCTCAAAAACATGGATGAATCTCACAAATGCAACATTGAGAGGAAGAAGTCATACACAGAGGTGACATATTGACTGATTCTTTTTATAGAAAGTTCACACAAACAAAACTAAAATATACCATTAAAATTCAGAAAAGTGATTATTTTGGGAAGGAGAACCATGACTACAAGGGGACACAATAGGACCTTTGGGAGGAGACTCGGTAATATTCTGGTTTTTTAATGACCTCAGGGCTGATTACATGGTGTGTTCAATTTGTAATAATTCATTGAGCTTTATGCTTATGTTTTGCACATATGTCTTTTTCCATATATTGGTTACATTTTATTAAAACTTTACCAAACAAGCAAGAGGTAGGGAGAGATGTAGGAATATAATATATGAATATAATGAGTATTTCTCTGTCTTCAGCAAAATTTCTGCTAATATCAATGACTCTAAACAACTTCATGTAGTAAATTTCTCTTAGAATATGTCATAAGAAAAATATTTGTCTCTTGTATCTTTATGCTTCCTTCATTAGAAAGCTCAGAGTTGATTTGAACACCTCAATACAGTAAAATTTTTCAGCATTTCTAATTCTCAAATTCAATATTTTACATCCTTTAACCCATTTTTAAATGTTTCTGTTATATTCAGTTTATTAAAGCAGCTAGAATCCTCAAAACCTTTTTGGAATTTATAGAGGTATAAAAATGCATAGTCGAGAGTAATGAGAATAAATTAATGATCAATTATAATCCAAATTTATGGTAGATGTATTAAGTACACTGCTGCTGCTAAGTCGCTTCAGTCATGTCCGACTCTGTGCGACCCCATAGACGGCAGCCCACCAGGCCCCGCCGTCCCTGGGATTCTCCAGGCAAGAACACTGGAGTGGGTTACCATTTCCTTCTCCAATGCATGAAAGTGAAAAGTGAAAGTGAAGTCGCTCAGTCGTGTCCCACTCTTAGCGACCCCATGGACTGCAGCCTACCAGGCTCCTCTGTCCATGGGATTTTCCAGGCAAGAGTACTGGAGTGGGGTGCCATTGCCTTCTCCCATTAAGTACACTATAAGTATGAATAATAATTTTAAGCAAATTCTACTCATCATACATCCAGCTGAACAATTTTAATGTATTAAATGCAAATATTAAATCTAAGTAGAATACCCTATCTATCTGGTGATTTTGCTAGACTGGCTCAGATTGAGACTATCTCTAATTTGGTAAAGAGGAAAGAAAAGCTTCTATCATCTTCATCACAAAAGATTGACACTATAAAATGCACAGAGACATCCTCCAGACAAGAGAAAATTTACAATAACAAATGAATTTAAAATGTGTAGCCCCAAACTCTCATTATATGAAAAATAAAGACAAATGTAACAAAATAAGTGGTGGCAAACCAATAAAGTTGTTACTTAGTGAGTTTCCTATAAACTACAAATGAAGGAAAACAGGAAAGAACTGATGCGAAGCAGAGATAAGTATAAGCTGAATAGACCTAATTGCTTGTAAAATGTCAAATTGTGTAACTAATGAAAAATAAGTGAACATTAAATATTTGTAAAGGAGTTGTTTCAAAAAGAAAAGCCAAGCTGACTTTCAACTATTAATAACTTGAGCTTCCCAAAACGAATTTTTGTTTTTAGGTGGTGGTGGTTGTTGTCGTTATTTGCTATTTAAAAAGTGGTGTGACAGACTTTCTTCATTAAGCAAAATAATCTTATGTTCTTCTTTCCTGTCCTTTCCGGTAAATAATGCACCAAATTCCTTTATTGTTCATTTTATTCCCTTAATTCAGTAGATTAGATTAGGCTTTTTCCCTTATTTTCTCTTCTCTTGCTCATTAAATATTTCTAAATAATAGATGGATAATAACAATGAACACATATTGAGTGATAACTGTAGGTCAGACACTCTTTCAAACACATTATATATGACAATTAATTTACCCCTCAGAACAACCTGATGGGGTAGGTGCTATCATCATTCCCACTGTAGTGATGAAGAAATTAAGGCACAGAGGATTTAAGTCTTATATCACAAAGTCATCCAGCTAATGTGTTAAAATTCAAGTACAGTAATGCAAAGACAATATGCAGGTTAATCATTCATCACATGATGAAAAGAATATGTAAAATACAAAAATGCAAAAGTTATGCCTATAGGAGACAACAACTTTCTGACAATGTTGTATTATTTAATTCAACATTATCTTCTTCCAAATTGCCACTATTCATATAATAACAATTTAAAGTTAAGACAGAAAAAGTCCCTATGTTGCTACCTTGGAAGAGAATGGGGGCATTTTGTTTAAGACTATCAGCTGAAAGGTTGTCCTTAAGCAGAGTGAATATGGTAAATCTAATATTGTAGAGTGTTGTGATCAATATCAGAAGAGTTTGAGAAACCTTCTCAAGGTTCCTTAAGGACCAGGAGCCTATTATACAGAGTGAAGTAAGTCAGAAAGAAAAACACCTTAAGCAGAGTGAATATGGTAAATCTAATATTGTAGAGTGTTGTGATCAATATCAGAAGAGTTTGAGAAACCTTCTCAACGTTCCTTAAGGACCAGGAGCCTATTATACAGAGTGAAGTAAGTCAGAAAGAAAATACAGTATATTAACACATATATATGGAATTTAGAAAAACAGTCACAACAACCCTATATGCAAGACAGCAAAAGAGACACAGATGTAAAGTATAGACTTTGGACTAAGTGGGAGAAGGCAAGGGTGGAATGATTTGAGAGAATAGCATTGAAACATGCTTATTACCATATGTAAAATAGATGACCAGTGCAAGTTCAGTGCATGAAGCAGGGCACTCAAAGCCGGTGCTCTGGCAAAAGCCAGAGGGATGGGGCAGGGAGGGAAGTGGGAGAGGGGTTCAGGATGGGGGGACACATGTACACCTGTGGCTGACTCATGCCAATGTATAGCAAAAACCCACCACCATATTGTAAAGTAACTAGCCTCCAATTAAAATAAATAAATAAAATTTTTTTAAAGCAGCCCAATCTGCAAGGGTCTCCCCAATAATAAAACCAGTAGCATCTTTAGTGAGTGAAAGTCATTCAGTCGTGTCTGACTCTTTGAGATCCCATGGACTATACAATCCATGGAATTCTCCAGACCAGAATACTGGAGTGGGTAGCCTTTCTCTTCTCCAGAGGATTTTCCTAACCCAGGGATCAAACCCAGGTCTCCTGCATATCAAGTGGATTCTTTACCAGCTGAACCACAAGGGAAGCCCAAGAATACTGGAGTGGGAAGCCTATCCTGTCTCCAAGGAGTCTTCCCGACCCAGGAATGGAACTGGGGTCTCCTGCATTGCAGGCGGATTCTTCACCAATTGAGCTACGAGGGAAGCCCAAGTAGCACCTTTTTGGTAATCAAATGAGTAGATAAATAATATTAAAATGGGTAGGTACCCTCTATCTATAAAGGAGTAAATACAAGTTGACTGAAGATTTCCTTAGCCTACCTCTTCCTCACAGTCTGAGCAGATGATCTTTGAAATAAACTTGCTAAAGAAGATTATGAAGTTAAAATTTGCAGAATTTAGAAAAAGATTAGATAAAGCCTGGTAGGAATGATGGTGACTCATCCTGGAAAATACAGACTCACAGCAAGAGGTGATTGTGTATACAGGACACACACACAAAGACAAATAGTGAAAGAAAAGTAAAATATTGCACGATTGAGCAATTCATTTTAAAAAAGAGAATCAGTGCTTAACTCTTAATTAAAATAACAAACAATGGCTAAGTAAAACATAAGTTTAAAAGAAATAATTTGTGAAACATATGCCTAAGAAGTCATATAATATTATTTGTAAGATTGTGGTAAAATTGCACACTGTAAACCCTAGCTGCTGCTGCTGCTGCTGCTAAGTCACTTCAGTCGTGTCCGACTCTGTGCAACCCCATAGACGGCAGCCCACCAGGCTCCCCCATCCCTGGGATTCTCCAGGCAAGAACACCGGAGTGGGTTGCCATTTCCTTCTCCAATGAATGAAAGTGAAAAGTGAAAGGGAAGTCGCTCAGTCGTGTCCGACTCTTAGCGACCCCATGGACTGCAGCCTACCAGGCTCCTCCATCCTTGGGATATTCCAGGCAAGAGTACTGGAGTGGGGTGCCATTGCCTTCTCTGTAAACCCTAGAGTAACCATTAAATTAATAGAACAAAGAAGTATATCTAAATAAGACAACAAAAGATAAAATGGAACACTGAAAATATACTCAATCCATAAAAAGACAATAAACAAGAAAATAAGAAACAATAGATTTACAGACAAAAATACAAAAATTATATCAAAGATAAATGGTTTGAATATTTGCTTTTCACAGATAATAATAACTGTCTCTATTCAGATACAGTATGATCAAATACATCAGAAATTATAAGGAACTCACAAAATAGTTCTTAGTACTAATAAGTAAAGTTATTAAGGTGGCAAAATACATGATCAATCTAGAAAAATCAATTGTGTTTCCATACACTAACAAAGAAAAATGGAGAAATGAAATTTGAAATATATATGTGTGTATATATATATATATATATACACACACATACACATACATGTAGTAGTAGTAGTTTAGCCGCTAAGTCATGTCCGACTCTTGTGACCCCATGGACAGTAGCCTGCCAGGCTCCTCTGTCCATGAGATTCTCCAGGCAAGAATACTGGAGTGGAGTGTCATTTACTTCTCCAGGGTGGTCTTCCCAACCCAGGAGTCGAACCCGGGTTGCCCTCATTGCAAGCAGATCCTTTTCCAACTGAGCTACAAGACCAGCTCCCAGAACATGCCTTATTATTATTTTTTAGACAGAGCTCTATATGCCAGGCACAGATCAAGACAAATAACAGTCCATTTTGATCTTGGGAATGTTGGACAAAGGAGAAGAACTCTGTCTGAACTTCCCTTTCCTCAAGCTGGTCAAGTCTCACCCTAGCAGGGGGCTGGGCCACCTCTTCCCATCTCCCCAACACCTACTGGGAGGGTGGGATCCCAACTATCAACAGCAGCAGACAGGCACATGCCCTTCCAAAAAAGACTGGCCGCTATGATTTTTTTTACATTTTTCTCTGCTCTATCATAGTTCCTGATTTTCTAAAATAAGTGTGCTGGGGAAGAAAACATATTATGAAAGAAAGGAAGAGACAGTGAGAACAGTAAAGAGAAACAGGGGTGTTTGTGGGGGAAGGAAGGATATCAAGGGACACAGAAATAGAAGGAAAAAGGGAAGGAGGGGACTACACTGGTGGTCTTATGGTTAGGACTTCAGGTTTTCACCGCCTGGGTTCAATTCCTGGTCAGAGAACAGAGATCCCATAAGCCACAGGTGTGGCCAAAAGGGCGGGTGGTGGGGAGAAAACATGGAAGGAACTAGAGATGAAGGAATTCTTAGCACTGAACCAGTGCTCCTCTATCCTTTATTTATTGTCAATAAATAAGACTGTGTGCTTGGTCTTGATATGTACACATACATGTACATATATGTATATACACAAAATAGCACCTAAATGCTTGAAATATTTAGGTATAAATTTAAGAAAATATGTACCAGTTCTGCACACTGAAAGCCACAAAACACTGCTGAGAGAACTTAAAGAAGACCTAAATAAATGGAGAGATATATGATATTCATGAATTTAAATACTGAATATTATTTAGATGTCAGCTGACAAACTGATCTGTAGATTCAGGATGATCTCATTCAAAGTTTCAGGAAAGTTGGCAGGGGTTTTTTGGAGGGGAAAGGTATTTGTTTTAGTTTCTTTTTTTAATAGTAATTGAAAGCTGACTCTATAATTTACATAGAATAGAAATGCACTGTACCTAAATTAACAAAAGCATTTTTCAAAAAGAAGAAAGACAAGCATTTACATTATGTGGTTTCAAGACTTACTATAAAGCTACAGTAATTAGAACAATACAATAATGGCATATAGATAATTAAACAGAATAAAGAGTTCAGAAATAGACCTACAGATATGTGACTAATGGATTTTCAAAAAGATGCCAAAATAATTAAATAGGGTATTCTCTTCAACAATTAATGTCAAAGCAATTGGATAGCCATGTTAAAAAAAAAAAAAAAGAATTTTGACAGCACACAAAAATTAGGTTTTAAAAAATGGATCACAGACTTAAGCATAAAAGTCCAATTACCATAACACTTCTAAAATAATTCATAAGAGAAAATAGTTTTAAACATGAAGTTAATCAAAGATCTTTAAAAATAAAAAAGCATGTGTACATAGACACACACACTCTATGATTCATAAAGAAAAACAATAATCTAGGCTTTATCAAATTAAAACCTAGTACTCTTCAAAATATGCCATTAAGAAAATTAAAAGGCCACAAACTTGGAAAAAATACTTTCAGTGTTTCTGACAAAGATCGTGTATTCAGAAAACAAAAAGAACTCTTACAACTCTGCGACAAATATAGAGAAGGAAACAGCAACCAACTCTAGTATACTTACATGAGAAATCCCATGGATAGAGGAGGCCTGTGGGATACAGTCCATGGAGTTGCAAAAGAGCTGAACATGACTTAGTGCCTGAACAACAACATAATATATGGGAAAGGGCTGAGGAGTTTAATTTATACTTTACTCCTGATCTACTGAGTTAATTTTGAGAAGGAATATCCAGTGATGGAACTCATGCAAGGAGATGGCCTGGGGCCAGCTTAAAGTCAGGTTGCACTTCTGTAGCATCCAAGACAAACAGAAAAAATAAACAGCTCTTTAAGAAGAAAATTGAAGATTTCTCCCATTCACATGGTCAGCCCCTGCATGGGGTGTTGTCTCACACTTCTGATATTATAAAGTATGTAAACAATCCCATTTTTTTCTGCTGATAACATGTTGAAATGACAATATTGAGTTAAATAAAATATAATTTTATTAACAAAAGTAAAAAGAAACCTTGGTGAAAAATAGCCTAATTTATTTTAATTTGGAAGAAGATTTGAACAAACTCTTCATTAGAAAAGATATATAAATGGCCAAAAACCATGTAAGAAGATGCGTCATCATCACTGGTCACCAAAAAATTGCACATATAAAATTATATTGAGCTAACCAGGTGGTGCTAGTGGTACAGAACCAGCCTGCCAGTGCAGGAGACATAAAACATTCAGGTTCCAACCGTGGGTGAGGAAGATACCCTGGAGGAGGTCATGACAACCCACTCCAGTGTTCTTATCTGGAGAATCCCATGGACAGAGGAACCTGGCGGGCTATAGTCCATAGGGTCACACAGAGTCAGACATGAGTAAAGCACACATGCAACATTTTATGTTTATTAGAAGGTTAAAAAAAAATATTCAAGTGATAACAATAAGTGTTTGCAAGAAAGTAGAGCACCTGGAACTCTCATACACTGATGATAAAATGTAGAATGATACATTCACTTTGGAGAACATTTTGGCAGTTGATACTAGAGTTAAAAGCTAACCATATGAATGAAACACTCTACTTCTATATTTAGCAAGAGAAATTAAAGCATATGTCTACCAAGAGACTTGATCATATATTCAGAGTCCAAAACTGGAAGCAGTCCAAATGTCCAACAATATGTGAATGGATAGATAAAAGATGATCTGTTGAAACAATGGAATATAATTCAGCCATAAAGGAAACCAACTGCAAATACACATAACTCGGATGTATCTCCAAAACAAAATGCTTTGCAAAAGAAAAGAGACAGCAATGTACATACTCTATGATTCTACTTGAATGAAACTGTAAAAGAAGGAAGTCTAATCTGTAGTCCTACAAAGCACATCAGTAGTTGAATAGATCCCGTGGTATAGTTACTGACTACAAAATGGATGAGAAAAATTTTTGCAATAATGAAAACATTGTAAATTTTTAGTGAAGTGGTGGCTATACAGATACATTATACACCAGTAAAAGTCATCTAAATATACTTGAAAATTAGCTCATTTTATTTTATTTATCTCAATAAGGTTGATTTTAAAAGGAAAATATTTATTGTTTGTTGTTATTCAGTTCCTAAATCATGTCAGACTCTTTGCAACCCCATGCAATCCTCAAGCACTCCAGGCTTCCCTGTTCTTCACTATCTCCTGGAGTTTGCTCAAATTCATCTCTGTTGAGCTGATGATGCCATCCAACCATCTCATCCTCTTTACATAAATAATAAAAAGTCTGAATCATAAAGTGATGTGAATAACTCAAATAGCTCAAATAGTCTAACTGAAAACTCAGATCATTCTCCATCTGTTTATTAAATATTAATTTGGTTAAACTGGAATTTTTGTCCTAGACTCCTTTTAACTATATGGTCCTGAGTTAGAATTGGCTAAAAAAGGAATTTGCTTGAGACTTGGAAGATAGAAATGAGGCAGAAATGAGGCAACAGCTTTTCTTTCTGAAGGTCATTGTAGTTAGATGTAATGGACTCAGAGGTACCCATGACTTCTAAATTGTCTTTGTTCTTTTCTATCCCATATCCCGCTCACCTCGTAACTACTGACACTGTATCTCAGGGATACCACCAGATACTTGGTGTAGGATCACAGGAGTGGTATATACATACCACTAGTCTGATGAATTATGAAATGAGGTTCGTGACATTGTACAGGAGACAGGGATCAAGACCATCCCCATGGAAAAGAAATGCAAAAAAGCAAAATGGCTGTCTGGGGAGCCCTTACAAATAGCTGTGAAAAGAAGAGAAGCAAAAAGCAAAGGAGAAAAGGAAAGCTATAAGCATCTGAATGCAGAGTTCCAAAGAATAGCAAGGAGAGATAAGAAAGCCTTCAGCAATCAATGTAAAGAAATAGAGGAAAACAACAGAATGGGAAAGACTAGAGATCTCTTCAAGAAAATAAGAGATACCAAGGGGACATTTCATGCAAAGATGGGCTCAATAAAGGACAGAAATGGTATGGACCTAACAGAAGCAAAAGATATTAAGAAGAGGTGGCAAGAATACACAGAAGAACTGTACAAAAAAGATCTTCATGACCCAGATAATCACGATGGTGTGATCACTCATCTAGAGCCAGACATCCTGGAATGTGAAGTCAAGTGGACCTTAGAAAGCATCACTATGAACAAAGCTAGTGGAGGTGATAGAATTCCAGGTGAGCTATTCCAAATCCTGAAAGATGATGTTGTGAAAGTGCTGCACTCAATATGCCAGCAAATTTGGAAAACTCAGCGGGACCCACAGAACTGGAAAAGGTCAGTTTTCATTCCTATCCCAAAGAAAGGCAATGCCAAAGAATGATCAAACTACTGCACAATTGCACTCATCTCACATGCTAGTAAAGGAATGCTCAAAATTCTCCAAGCCAGGCTTCAGCAATACATGAACTGTGAACTTCCAGATGTTCAAGTTGGTTTTAGAAAAGGCAGAGGAACCAGAGATCAAATTGCCAACATCCGCTGGATCATGGAAAAAGCAAGAGAGTTCCAGAAAAACATCTATTTCTGCTTTATTGACTATGCCAAAGCCTTTGACTGTGTGGATCACAATAAAGTGTGGAAAATTCTGAAAGAGATGGGAATACTAGACCACCTGACCTGCCTCTTGAGAAATCTGTATGCAGGTCAGGAAGCAACAGTTAGAACTGGACATGGAACAACAGACTGGGTCCAAATAGGAAAAGGAGTACGTCAAGGCTATATATTATCACCCTGCTTATTTAACTTATATGCAGAGTACATCATGAGAAACGCTCGACTGGAAGAAACAAAAGCTGGAATCAAGATTGCTGGGAGAAATATCAATAACCTCAGATATGAAGATGACACCACCCTTATGGCAGAAAGTGAAGAGGAACTCAAAAGCCTCTTGATGAAAGTGAAAGTGGAGAGTGAAAAAGTTGGCTTAAAGCTCAACATTCAGAAAACTGAAATCACGGCATCCCGTCCCATCACTTCATGGCAAATAGATGGGGAAACAGTGGAAACAGTGTCAGACTTTATTTTGGGGGGCTCCAAAATCACGGCAGATGGTGACTGCAGCCATGAAATGAAAAGACACTTACTACTTGGAAGGAAAGTTATGACCAACCTAGATAGCATATTCAAAAGCAGAGACATTACTTTGCCAACAAAGGCTCGTCTAGTCAAGGCTATGGTTTTTCCAGTGGTCATGTATGGATGTGAGAGTTGGACTGTGAAGAAGGCTGAGCACCGAAAAATTGATGCTTTTGAACTGTGGTGTTGGAGAAGACTCTTGAGAGTCCCTTGGACTGCAAGGAGATCCAACCAGTCCATTCTGAAGGAGATTAGCCCTGGGTGTTCTTTGAAGGGACTGATGCTGAAGCTGAAACTCCAGTACTTTGGCCACCTCATGTGAAGAGTTGACTCATTGGAAAAGACTCTGATGCCCGGAGGGATTGGGGGCAGGAGGAGAAGGGGACGACAGAGGATGAGATGGCTGGATGGCATCACTGACTCCATGGATGTGAGTCTGGGTGAACTCCGGGAGTTGGTGATGGACAGGGAGGCCTGGCGTGCTGCAATTCATGGGGTCACGAAGAGTCGGACACGACTGAGCGACTGAACTGAACTGAGTCTGACTCTATGCACACTTTTGAATCCCCTTGTAATATGATTTCAGTATCTGAACATGTTTGATTTCTCAGATGAACTGATAATTTATTCTCTAATCATCCAACTTCTCTCACAGACCTTAACTTTCCCAATTCTCCCATTATATAAGTCTAATACATGTAATAAGTATATTTTGACAGTCACTAGCAAATTTTTTCTGTAAAGGGCCATAGAGGATATACTTTAGGCTTTGCAAGCCAAAAGGATGAAATCAAGAATATTGTGTAGGTACTCATATAACAAAAGAGAAGCAAATTTCCACAATTTTTATTTAGAACCAAGTAAAATAATCATAACTGAGTAGAACTTTTATTCTTTATCTACTGATTAGAAGAATGAAATTTCTTTTTAGCTGGGGGATATTTTATTTATTACTTTTAATTGCAATTCAAAGATATTGTTCCCTACCCCCTGAGCACACACTATTACTTGAGCATATTCAACACATATACTTTGGTCACCTGATGCGAAGAACTGACCCATTGGAAAAAACCCTGATGCTGGGAAAGATTGAAAGCAGGAGGAGAAGGGGACGACAGAGGATGAGATGGTTGGATGGCATCACTGACTAGATTGACATAAGTTTGAGCAAGCTCCAGGAGTTGGTGATAGACAGGGAAGCCTGGCATACTGCAGTCCAGGGGTCGCAAAGAGTCAGACACGATGGAGCGACTGAACTGAACTGAACTGAAGGCATTTATAGAAGTCTATTAGAAGTCTGTTATTTATATTTTCCCTTAGCATATCATTAAATTGAAGATTAATTACTTCCAGTTCAAGAACAGATGGAAGCCCCTGGGTTTGCTGGGTTAAATGGATTTTAAAATAAGGAAATTTTCTTTATAATTGCATCAAGTTCTAAAAAGTGCTTGCAAGGAATGGGAGAAAATATTTGCAGGGCACATATCTGAGGAGGGAATATGTACAATTCAACAACAGAAAAACACAATGCAAATGCAAAAATGAGCAAAGAACTTGATATTTCTCCCAAGAAGATATACAAATGGCTAACAGTACATGAAAAGATATTATTAAAGAAATTCAAAATCACTGTAGAAAGTGACTGCAGCCATGAAATTAAAAGACGCTTGCTCCTTGGAAGAAAAGTTATCACAACCTAGACAGCGTATTAAAAAGCAGAGACATCACTTTGCCAACAAATGTCCATATAGTCAAATCTGTGGTTTTTTCAGTAGTCCATGTTCATGGAGATTCTCTCATTCTCTCTCTATAGATGATAGATAGATAGACATGGGCTTCCCTGGTGGTTCAGACAGAAAGAACCCACATGCAATATGGGAGATCTGGGTTCGATCCCTGAGTTGGGAAGATCCCCTGAAGGAGAGCATGGAAATGCACTCCAGTATTCTTGCCTAGAGAATCCCCATGGACAGAGGAGCCTGGCGGGCTGCAGTTTATGGTGTCGCAAAGAGTGAGACATCACTGAGAGACTAAGCAGACATACATATATACACCACATTTTATTTATCCATCCAGTCTTAGCTCAAAACTGTTACAAAAATAGGTAATGGGTCAGATTTAACCCAGATAGGGGGTGGGGGCTACAGGGAGTGATCATTTGCTGATTTATTCAATAACTCATCCTAGCTGTGTTTCACTGACTGAACTTTGACACAGTACATATTCAATGCCAACAATGTGTCCGATCTCTGCCAGGGAAAAAAATGCAAAGATAAATATGACAGAGCCTCTGTCCTCAAAATGTCTACGTACATTCAATAGTTTCCTGTAATAAAAATTTAACAAGTATTTGCCTGTCATCTACTATACACATATCGTGATGTTGTGAGAAACTTTGTCCTTAAATCTTTCCCAGCCTTGTTGGGAGATAGGACATGGCCATATTAGTTACCTATTGCTGTGCAACAAGTTACCACAAACTAAGCAACTTAGAAAAACACACATTTATTACCTTACAGTTTCTGTGGGTCAGGAGTTCATTCATAGTTTAACTGGGTACTCTGGCCTAGGGTCACACAACTGCAATCAAAGGTGTTAGTTAACTGCCTTCTCACCTCCAAGTTCAACTGGGAAAGAATCTGTTCCCAGGCTCACTCAGGCTGTTAGCAGAATTCATTAATTTTTCAGTGGTTCTAGGAGTGAGGGTACCAGCTTCTTGCTTAGCGTCTAGAGGCCTCTCTCAGCTCTTAAAGGCTACCCTCAACTCCATGCCTCCCAGCATGACTGCTTGTTTCCTCAATGACAGCATAATCAAGGGAGCAACATCCCATTGCTTGCATGCATGTGCATGCGCAGTCATGTCTGACTGTTTGCAACCCCAAGGACTGTAGCTCACTAGGTTCCCCCTGTCCATGGGATTTTCCAGACAAGAATACTGGAGTGGGTTGCCATTTCCTACTCCAAGGGATCTTCCCAATCCTGGGATCAAACCTGTGTCTTTTATATCTCCTGTGTTGGCAGGCAAGTTCTTTACCACTAGCACCACCTGGGAACCCAATATCCATTACCTTTGTTTTATTTTATTGGTTACTAGCAAGACACAATTTCTACCTGCCCTCAAAAGGAGGAAATTATACAAGGCCATGAACATCAGGAGGCCCATATCTTGGTAGGCCACTCTAGAGATAATCTTCCTCAGGCTCAAAGAGGAATACAATAAAATATATGATCAAAAAGGAAATGGTATGATACATACCACTGATTCTCAAAACACCTAAAAATTAAAGAATATAGGAATTATTAAGTAAGGCTTCATGGAGAAAGAAAGGTCTTGGGTTGTTTTTGAACACTATGTAGGCTAAAGTATTCATAAAATACCTTGGGAAATGACACCATTCAGGATAATGCTACCACAGCAATATAATTGGAGATTTGCTGTAATATGCTGTGACTCACTAGAATCTAATCCCTAAGACTATATGCTATGATATATGATATGAAGTCGCTCAGTCAGGTCTGACTCTTTGTGACCCCGTGGACTGTAGCCCATCATGCTCCTCTGTCCATGGGACTTTCCAGGCAAGAGTACTGGAGTGGGTTGCCATTTTCTTCTCCAGAGGATCTTCCCGACCCAGGGATCGAATCCAGGTCTCCCGCATTGTAAGCAAGACGCTTTACCGTCTGAGCCACCAGGGAAGTATATATGATATGAAGTCGCTCAGTCATGTCCGACTCTTTGCGACCCCGTGGACTGTAGCCCATCACGCTCCTCTGTCCATGGGACAGACTAATCCCTTTCAAGACTATATGCTGCTGCTTCTGCTGCTGCTGCTAAGTTGCTTCAGTCGTGTCCGACTCTGTGCAACCCCATAGACAGCAGCCCACCAGGCTCCACTGTCCCTGAGATTCTCCAGGCAAGAACACTGGAGTGGGTTGCCATTTCCTTCTCCTATGTGTGAAAGTGAAAGCCAAGTCACTCAGTTGTGTCAGACTCTTCGCAACCCCATGGACCACAGACTACCAGGTTTGTCCATCCATGGGATTCTCCAGGCAAGAGTACTGGAGTGGGTTGCCATTGCCTTCTCCTAGACTATATGCTACCAGTATTTAAATCAAGAATAAACTCCACTCCCTCAAATAAAAGCCCTATACAAAACTCATTATCAACTAAAAGAATATAATCATTGCATTCATTCCAGTCCTATCTAATTTGATTAAGTTATGTTAATACTATTCCACTTAGTAGAAACAAAAGAAGTGCAGGAAAGGAATAGAAGGAAAAAAGGGGACAGTTTTTATTTCTCCAGCATTTACAGAACACTTACACTGCTGCACAAAATGGGTCCAAATATGGAGACTCTGATAAACTATTAGCATAGACTACACAATGCAACTGATGATAATTCATGTTTACAATTCTGTACAGTCACCAGAAGCAGTTTCATAACTAAAGGAAGTGGGCATTTCTGGCTTCTCATATTCAAATGTTATTTTTGATTCACTTCTAACTGCCTTATTTAAACATTCTTTTCTCTCAAATTAGCCAAGAGATTCTTTCTCAGTGAGCACAAACCACATGGAAAGTTACAGTTTTAAGTTGCTCCCATCTTTTAGTTCCCCATAAGCCAAAAGTATTACATTGCTTCAGATCAAGAAATCTAACTTTAAAAATTCCTGTTTGAACAAAAACAGACTTGCAGACAGAGAATGAACTTATGGTTGCCAGGAGGGAAGGATGGGGGGAAGGGAGTTTGGGACCAATCTGTACACACAGCTATATTTTAAATGAATAACCAATTAGGACCTATTGTATAGCCCAGGGAACTCTGCTCAATGTTATGTGTCAGCCTGGATGGGAGTGAAGTTTGAGGGAGAATGGATACATGTATATGTATAGGTGAGTCATTTTGCTGTCCACCTGAAACTATCACTCCACTGTTAATCAGCCATGGTGTTATAGTATTATAGTGTTAATCACTCAGTCATGTCCGACCCTTTGCAGCCCTATGGACTGTAGCCCGCAAGGCTCCTGTGTCCATGGAATTCTCCAGGCAAGAATTCTGGAGTGGGTTGCCGTTCCCTTCTCCAGGAGATCTTCCTGACCCAGGGACCAAACCCAAGCCTCCTGCATTGGCAGGCAGATTCTTCACTGTCTGAGACACAAGGGAAGCCCTAATCAACTATATCCAATATAAAAAAAGTTTTTTATAAACTTTCTATTTGAGTTAAGAAAAAGAATGGAAATTCCTTCCCTAAAAGATAACCCTAGGAGATCCATGTGAATTCAAAAATGCCAACTCTATGTTCACAAACACTGATCAAATGACCCAAAATGCGTTGCAAGCAGAGAGAGATAGTGAAGGAGACAGTGCTGGAGAGGTAGGAGAGTCAATTCTGTGCCTCATTGACCTTGTGAAGACCTTTAGATTTTATGCGAATTGCAGTAGGAAGCAAGGATATAAGTAAACAGGTGATTGATGTGACTTGATTTATACTACACAGAAGATGAGGTCCTATCACATTGTTTAAACAATAAAACAGTTTATTCTTGGGTACAAAAACAGAATTACAATGAATTTAAACTCTGGCTTGGATTTATGGAGTAGCTTTATTCCATAGAAACTCAATATGCTATGTAAATCACCATCTATTTTATCCTCCTAGCATAGGTGCTGTTATTCATTTCACAGCTGTGGATGGAGTTAGATTGTTTCACTTTTTCATTCCCTAAATATAATAATGACCATCACATGGACTATCCACCCCAGTAGCAAGTTTGTGGCTGCAGTCTAATGAAGGCAAATATCTTGTCTTGCTGATTTTATTGAACACTTTCCCTCATCTGTTACTTCTGAGAGAAGAATTTTTCTAAGTGCTTCTGGAAGACAAAATGTTGTTTGCCAAATTACAAGCAGACAGTCAGCCCTGCTTTAATTGATGGATGGTATGAGTGTTATGAGTCACTAAGCTCCAAACCAGCTCAATTTAGCCACTTGAACTATTCAGCCAAATCCTACCAACACACAGTAGGGAGTGAGAGTCTTATTGCTTTTAGGAAACAGAATTCATAAATAAAAATAAGATGGTATTTGGGTGTTTTACTGACCTCACAGTACAGACAAGTCAAATAAACACCATCTCCCTTTTTTCAGCCCAGAGATCAGAAGCTTAAAAGAAGTCAGTCTTGAAAGTCAATCCATTAACCTCTGCCTCTCCATTATCTTGTGTTAGACTTTTAGAGAAACTTCTGTATAGCGGCAGCTTCTTAAAAGTCATAATCTTGAGAAGAACTCAGAGGACCTGACAAGTCTTAGGGGCCGTTAAAGTAGGGTTAGGAGATTTAGTGAAAATTTAAAAGATCATAGAAACATTTTTCAGGCCAATGAATTTTTTTCTTAATATTTCTGCAGGTCTTTTGTTGTATAATAACATATCTGCAAGAAAAATTACCACAATCATCACTCAAAAACCTGACTTCTCTGCATGTTTTCTTTGAAATTATTAAAGGCAAGTAAGTGTTGATGGCAGGGTTCCTAAAGTTGTTCAAGCGTCACTTCATTGCAAGGGCCTGTGCTGGACTTGCAAGTCCCATTGTGGAATAGCTTTCCTTCTGATAAGTTGAAAGGGAATAACGATTTCCTGCTATAGGCGGTCTTTGGGTATATCATCATCTTTTGTTGGTTTCCTTAACCCTGTCCACACTTCTGTTCACAGTGCCCTCCAATTCTTTCCAATTAAACCATTTGACTGTGACTTCTGTTTTCTGTTGGGATCCTGACTGATTCTGTACCTGACCTCTGGTCCAAAACAGACCAGAATGTTATTGAAAGGATCACCTCTTAAAATCTTTCTGAGCCTTCAGGATTCTCTTGTCCTTTGCCCCTTGCTGCCTTTGCTGTTGATATTGTGCTGTCACACTGATTCCAAGGACCTAGTTTAGTGGGGAAAAAAAAAAAAAAGCAAACACACAAATCAAATCAAATTAACCAGTATTTCTTGAGCATCTACTATTTACCCAGAACTGCAAGGAACTGGAAAGACAGAGATGTAGAAGATTCTTCCGATCCTCTCTGAGAACTCACAGCACCCTGAGTTAGTATACCATCTCTAAACTAAAAACCTCAAATAAACTTTCTCATGGATGTTTCTTCACATAAAACCAACCCATATGTGAAGCAAAGAAATGCAGAAGCTGCCTCTACATAATTATAGTCCAGAGCTAGTAAACTATTGGTGTTTAGAGAGCTTGGTAGGAATTCTGGTACATGAAGGAGAGTAATAGAAAAAGAAGACTACAAATTTGTCTGAAACCAGGTAATAGAAAATGTTGAATATCATACTAACTTATTTGGGGAGACTGAAATGACCAGATCTAAATTTTAAAAGTATCACACCAGCCATCCTAGAGTGTGAAGTCAAGTGGGCCTTAGGAAACATTACTATAAACAAAGCTAGTGGAGGTGATGAAACTCCAGCTGAGTTTTTTCAAATCCTAAAAACTGATGCTGTAAAAGTGTTGTACTCAGTATGTCAGAAAATATGAAAAACTCAGCAGAGGCCACAAAACTGGAAAAGATCAGTTTTCAATCCAATCCCAAAGAAGACAATGCCAAAGAATGTTCAAACTAATATACAATTTTGCTCATTTCACAGCTATTAAGTAGGGTTATGCTCAAATTCCTTCAAGCTAGGCTTCAGCAGTACATGAACTGAGAACTTCCAGAGGTACAAGCTAGGTTTAGAAAAGGCGAAGGAACACAAGATAATGGAGAGGCAGAGGTTAATGGGTTGACTTTCAAGATTGACTTCTTTTAAGCTTCTGATCTCTGGGCTGAAAAAAAGGGAGATGGTGTTTATTTGACTTGTCTGTACTGTGAGGTCAGTAAAACACTCAAATACCATCTTATTTTTATTTATGAATTCTGTTTCCTAAAAAAAAAAAAGAGTAGATTTTTTTTTTGGAATTCCCTTCTTTTCTCTATGAGCCAGTGAATGTTGGCAATTAGATCTCTGTAAAGCTACGGTAAAGCCTCTGACTATGTAGATCACAACAAACTATGGAAAATTCTTAAACAGATGGGAATACCAGACCACCTTACCTATCTCCTGAGAAATCTGTATGTAGGTCAAGAACCAACAGTTAGAACCAGACATGGAACAATGGACTGGTTCAAAATTGGGAAAGGAAATCGTACTTCAAGGCTGTATACTCTCAAGGCTGCTTATTTAACTTATATGCAGAGTACACAATGCAAAATGCTGGGCTGTATAAATCACAAGCCAGAATTAAGATTGCCAGGAGAAATATCAACAACCTCAGATAGGCAGTGACACCGTTCTAATGGCAAAAAGTGAAGAGGAACTAAAGAAACTCTTGAAAAGGATGAAAGAAGACAGTAAAAAACTTGGCTTGAAACTCAACATTATAAAAAAACAAAGATCATGGCATCTGGTCCCATCATTACATGGCTAATAGAAGGGGGAAAAGTGGAAGCAGTGGCAGATTTTCTTTTCCTGGGCTCCAAAGTCACACTGGATAGTGACTGAAGTCATGAAATTAAAACACTCTTGCTTCTTGGAAGGAAAGCTATAACAAAGCTAGATAGTGTATTAAAGGGCAGAGACAGATAAATAAAACTGACAAACCATTAGCCAGACTCATCAAGAAACAAAGGGAGAAAAATCAAATCAATAAAATTAGAAATGAAAATGGAGAGATCACAACAGACAACACAGAAATACAAAGGATCATAAGAGACTACTATCAGCAATTGTACGCCAATAAAATGGACAACGTGGAAGAAATGGACAAATTCTTAGAAAAGTACAACTTTCCAAAACTGAACCAGGAAGAAATAGAAAATCTTAACAGACCCATCACAAGCATGGAAATTGAAACTGTAATCAGAAATCTTCCAAAAAACAAAAGCCCAGGTCCAGATGGCTTCACAGCTGAATTCTATCAAAAATTTAGAGAAGAGCTAACACCTATCCTACTCAAACTCTTCCAGAAAATTGCAGAGGAAGGTAAACTTCCAGACTCATTCTATGAGGTTACCATCACCCTAATACCAAAACCTGACAAAGATGCCACAAAAAAAAAAAAAAAAACAACTACAGGCCAATATCACTGATGAACATAGACGCAAAAATCCTTAACAAAATTCTAGCAATCAGAATCCAACACATTAAAAAGATCGTACATCATGACCAAGTGGGCTTTATCCCAGGGATGCAAGGATTCTTCAACATCTGCAAATCAATCAATGTAATACACCACATTAACAAATTGAAAAATAAAAGCCATATGATTATCTCAATGGATGCAGAGAAAACCTTTGACAAAATTCAATATCCATTTATGATAAAAACTCTCCAGAAATCAGGAATAGAAGGAACATACCTCAACATAATAAAAGCTATATATGACAAGCCCACAGCAAACATTATCCTCAATGGTGAAAAATTGAAAGCATTTCCCCTAAAGTCAGGAACAGGACAAGGGTGCCCACTTTCACCACTACTATTCAACATAGTTTTGGAAGTTTTAGCCACAGCAATCAGAGCAGAAAAAGAAATAAAAGGAATCCAAATTGGAAAAGAAGTAAAACTCTCACTGTTTGCAGATGACATGACCCTCTACATAGAAAACCCTAAAGACGCCACCAGAAAATTAGTAGAACTAATCAATGAATATAGTAAATTTGCAGGATATAAAATCAACACACAGAAATCCCTTGCATTCCTATACACTAATAATGAGAAAATAGAAAGAGAAATTAAGGAAACAATTCCATTCACCATTGCAATGAAAAGAATAAAATATTTAGGAATATATCTACCTAAAGAAACTAAAGACCTATATATAGAAAACTATAAAACACTGGTGAAAGAAATCAAAGAGGACACTAATAGATGGAGGAATATACCATGTTCATGGATTGGAAGAACCAATATAGTGAAAATAAGTATACTACCCAAAGAAATCTACATATTCAATGCAATCCCTATCAAGCTACCAATGGTATTTTTCACAGAGCTAGAACAAATAATTTCACAATTGGTATGGAAAAACAAAAAACCTCGAATAGCCAAAGCAATCTTGAGAAAGAAGAATGGAACTGGAGGAATCAACCTGCCTGACTTCAGGCTCTACTACAAAGCCAGTCATCAAGACAGTATGGTACTGGCACAAAGACAGAAATATAGATCAATGGAACAAAATAGAAAGCCCAGAGATAAATCCATGCACCTATGGACACCTTATCTTTGAAAAAGGAGGCAAGAATATACAATGGAGAAAAGACAATCTCTTTAACAAGTTGTTCTGGGAAAACTGGTTATCCACTTGTAAAAGAATGAAACTAGAACACTTTCTAACACCATACACAAAAATAAACTCAAAATGGATTAAAGATCTAAATGTAAGACCAGACACTATAAAACTCCTACAGGAGATCATAGGTAAAACACTCTCTGACATACATCACAGCAGGATCATCTATGACCCACCTCCCAGAATATTGGAAATAAAAGCAAAAATAAACAAATGGGACCTAAATAAAATTAAAAGCTTCTGCACAACAAAGAAAGCTATAAGCAAGGTGAAAAGACAGCCTTCAGAATGCGAGAAAATAATAGCAAATGAAGTAACTGACAAACAACTAATCTCGAAAATATACAAGCAACTCCTGCAGCTCAATTCCAGGAAAATAAACGACCCAATCAAAAAGTGGGCCAAAGAACTAAACAGACATTTCTCCAAAGAAGACATACAGATGGCTAACAAACACATGAAAAGATGCTCAACATCACTCCTTATCAGAAAAATGCAAATCAAAACCACAATGAGGTACCATCTCACCCCAGTCAGAATGGTTGTGATCCAAAAGTCTACAAGCAATAAATGCTGAAGAGGGTGTGGAGAAAAGGGAACTCTCTTACACTGTTGGTGGGAATGCAAACTAGTACAGCCACTATGGAGAACAGTGTGGAGATTCCTTAAAAAACTGGAAATAGAGCTGCCATATGACCCAGCAATCCCACTGCTGGGCATACACACCAAGAAAACCAGAATTGAAAGAGACACGTGTACCCCAATGTTCATCACAGCACTGTTTATAATAACCAGGATATAGAAGCAACCTAGATGTCCATCAGCAGATGAATGGATAAGAAAGCTGTGGTACATATACACAATGGAGTATTACTCAGCCATTAAAAAGAATACATTTGAATCAGTTCTAATGAGGTGGATGAAACTGGAGCCTATTATACAGAGTGAAGTAAGCCAGAAGGAAAAACATAAATACAGTATTCTAACGCATATATATGGAATTTAGAAAGATGGTAACAATAACCCTGTGTACGAGACAGCAAAAGAGACACTGATGTGTAGAACAGTCTTATGGACTCTGTGGGAGAGGGAGAGGGTGGGAAGATTTGGGAGAATGACATTGTAACATGTAAAATATCATGTAAGAAACGAGTTGCCAGTCCAGGTTCGATCCACGATACTGGATGCTTGGGGCTAGTGCACTGGGACGACCCAGAGGGATGGTATGGGGAGGGAGGAGGGAGGAGGGTTCAGGATGGGGAACACATGTATACCTGTGGTGGATTCATTTTGATATTTGTCAAAACTAATACAATTATGTAAAGTTTAAAAATAAAATAAAATTTAAAAAATAAAAAATAAAAAAATAAAACGTCTATCAACAATCAAAAAAAAAAAAAAATCTGTTGTCAAAACAAGGATGTGTTTAGAAAAATACCTGCATTTGTGATACATATTTTTTAAAGGTTTGAACAAGTGAATATAAAAACTGTTTGTGCTTATTAAAAATGCTATGTACTGTGTCTTGGAAAACTGGAGAGTTGCTTACAAAATAATCTTAGATATATAAATACATTGGATATTAGATAATGACTTTTTTTAAGAAATGTTCTGATAGGCTTATACCTTGTAGTTCATAATCACATATGCATGCATTCCTTACTGTGACATGACCTTTCAAAAGTCTTAATGAAATAAAAAATTATTTTTCCAAAAAAAAAAAAAGAAAGCTGTGGTACATATACACAATGGAGTATTACTCAGCCATTAAAAAGAATACATTTGAATCAGTTCTAATGAGGTGGATGAAACTGGAGCCTATTATACAGAGTGAAGTAAGCCAGTAGGAAAAACACCAATAGAATATACTAATGCATATATATGGAATTTAGAAAGATGGTAATGATAACCCTGTATGCGAGACAGCAAAAGAGACACGGATGGTTACAACAGCCTTTTGGACTCTGTGGGAGAGGGCAAGGGTGGGATGATTTGGGAGAATGGCATTGAAGCATGTATAATATCATATGTGAAACGAATCACCAGTCCAGGTTTGATGCATGATAGAGGATGCTCAGGGCTGGTGCGCTGGGATGACCCAGAGGGATGGCATGGGGAGGGAGGTGGGAGGGGGGTTCAGGATGGAGAACATGTGTACACCTGTGGTGGATTCATGTTGATGTATGGCAAAACCAATACAATATTGTAAAGTAATTAGCCTCCAATTAAAATAAATAAATTTATATTTTTTAAAAAAAGGCAGAGACATCATTTTGTTGAGAAATGTCCATATATTCAAAGCTATGGTTTTTCCAGTAGTTATGTACAGATGTGAGAGTTGGACCATAAAGAAAGCAGATCACAGAAGAACTGATGCTTTTAAATTGTGGTGCTGGAGAAAACTCTTGTGAGTCCCTTGGACTTCAAGGAGATTAAACTAGTCAATCCTAAAGGAAATCAATTCTGAATATTCATTGGAAGGACTAATGCTGAAGTTGCAACTCCAATACTTTGGCCACCTGCTGCGAAGAGCTGACTCATTGGAAAGACCCTGATGCTGGGGAAGACTGAAGGCAAAAGGAGACACGGGAAGCAGAGCATGAGATAATTAGATAGCATCACTGACTCAATGGACATCAATCTGAGCAAACTCTGGGAAATACTGAAGGGCAGGGGAGCCTGGCATGCTGCAGTCCATGGACTCACAAAGAGTCAGACACAACTTAGCAACTGAACTCTGGAATATACCAATTTGTATTAAAGAATACTGAAAAAAGAGGAAAGAAGACCGGGTTTAAGACAACAATATCCCCAGCAAAAGACTGAAATAATGAACACAAAAGGGAAGAAATAAATACAGTAGACTGCAAAAACTGAAAAATAAATGGAGATTGCTTATTAATTCTAGCTGTAATATTGAAGGACAGAAAATCTTTAATAAATTGTTGCTGTTATATAACTGTTAACCCAGGATAGCTTTGGTCTCAGTTCAGAATTACTTTTCCCTCTTACCCCATACTTCTGCTCTGAGTAAATTTTTGGCATATTTTTTACTTAGAAATAATTAAGCAAATATTCATTTCACCCACTATTGTTCCATTTTAGAAGTTTCTGAAATGCATCTATTTCAATGAAATAGCATGGTGGTCATTATTCTATTAGAAAGAATGTGGTGTGGTTTTTCTCTCTTACATCAGAAAATAAGGAAAACATTGGAAGCTTTGTAATGAGGAAGTGAAGCTATAATCATGGCTCAACATGAATCCATAACATTTCACTTTCTCCATAAACTCTCTTTGAAAATGACTGAGAAAAAATAGAAAATGTTCCTTCAACTTTTAAAACAAGGGAACAGAAAGCAACATAGTTTTACAAATACAAGGTGACTTGATTTATATGGAAAAGGTTTTTATAATATTATCAATCATTCTTTAAAACAAAACAAAACAGCAAAGTCTCTAACAGAAGATCTCTTATATGCAAAGGAGAAATTCTTAAAATTCTCCTCTACCATTTATTTCTGCATATTGGATCACAATGAACTGTGAAAAATTCTTAAAGAGATGGAAATACCAGATCACCTTACCTGTCTCCTGAGAAACCTGTATGCAGGTCAAGAAGCTACAGTTGGAACCAGACATGGAACAATGGACATGTTCAAAATTAGGAAAGGAGTATGTTAAGGCTGTATGTTTCACTCTGCTTATTTAACTTCTATGCAGAGTACATCATGAGGAATGCCAGGCTGGGTGAATCACAAGCTGGAATCAAGATTACCGAGAGAAATATCCACAACCTCAGATATACAGATGATACCATTCTAATGGCAGAAAGCAAAGAGGAGCTACAGAGCCTATTGATGAAAGTGAAAGAGAAGAGTGAAAAAGCTGTTTTAGAACTCAACATTCAAAAAACTAAGATCATGACATCCAGTCCTGTCACTTTATGGCTAACTGATAGGGAAAAAATTGGAAACAATGACAGATTTTACTTTCTTGGGTTCCAAAATCATTACTGATGGTAACTGCAGCCACAAAATTAAAAGACGCTTGCTCTTTACAAGGAAAGCTATGATAAAGCTAGGCAGCATATTACAAAGCAGAGACATCATTTTGCTGACAAAGGTCCATATAGTCAAAACTATGGCTTTTCCAGCAGTTGTGTATGGATGTGAGAGTTGGACCATAAAAAAGGCAGATCACAGAATTGATCTTTTCAATTGTGGTGCTGGTGAAGAATCTTTGGACTTCAAGGAGATCAAACCAGTCAATACTAAAGGAAATCAACCCTGAATATTCATTGGAAGGACTGATGCTGAAGCTGAAGTTCCAATACCTTGGCCACCTGATGCAAAGAGCCAACTCATTAGAAAAGACCCTGATGCTGGGAAAGATTGAGGGCAGGAGGAGAAGGGGGTGGCAGAGGATGAGATGGTTCTATGGCATCACTGACTCAATGGACATGAGATTGAGCAAACTTTTGGAGATGGTAAAGCATAGGGAAGCATGGCATGCTGCCGTCCATGGGGTCACAAAAAGTTGGGCACAACTTAGAGACTGAACAATAACAATTGAATACTCAGAGTAATAGTCTAAGACAAAAATCAAAGATATATATCTCAGCATCCTGAAAGGCTCAGTTTTTAGTCCTTGACTCTTCCTTTTTCATGTTCCTTTCATCTGAGAGCTCATCTATCAATATTTCATGGCATTATTACCTTCTCAATAGTCTGAAAGCTATGGTATATATACACAATGGAGTATTACTCAGCCATTAAAAAGAATACATTTGAATCAGTTCTAATGAGGTGGATGAAACTGGAGCCTATTATACAGAGTGAAGTAAGCCAGAAAGAAAAACACCAATACAGCATATTAACGCATATATATGAAATTTAGAAAGATGGTAACAATAACCCCGTATACAAGACAGCAAAAGAGACACTGATGTATAGAACAGTCTTATGGACTCTGTTGGAGAGGGAGAGGGTGGGAAGATGTGGGAGAATGGCATTGAAACATGTATAATATCATGTATGAAACGAGTCGCCAGTCCAGGTTCGATGCATGATACTGGATGCTTGGGGCTGGTGCACTGGGACGACCCAGAGGGATGGTATGGGAAGGGAGGAGGGAGGAGGGTTCAGGATGGGGAACACATGTATACCTGTGGTGGATTCATTTCAATATTTGGCAAAACCAATACAATATTGTAAAGTTAAAAAATAAAATAAAATTAAAAAAAAAATAGTCTGCAACTCTATACCTACCATCTCTTCTAAACTGAAACTCCCTTTTCTCTTTTGTCTACTGGACATTTCCATGTGATTTCTTGCAACTGCCTCAAACTCATTGTAAAAATCCTCTAAAAGTCCTTTTTTAATGTCTAAAATCTAAAGCAAAATCCATCATCCTCTCTCTTCAATTCACTATCATCATCGCATTCAAATCACCACATTCCACCATCACCCAACCTTAAAATACTGACATTTTCTTTTTTCCACTTCTTTATTTCATTCATTCCTATAAATGTTTCCTTCCATGCACTGTTCTTCACCTCTAATGCCTTCATGTGTGGATAAATATCGTTTTAGTTGTGGTCCTGGGTGTTCATTGGAAGGACTGATGTTAAAGCTGAAATTCCAGTATTTTGGCCACCTGATGCGAAGAGCTAACTCATTTGAAAAGACCCTGATGTTGGGAAAGATTGAAGGCAGGAGGAGAAGGGGACAACAGAGGATGAGATGGTTAGATGGCATCACCAACTCAATGGACATGAGTTTGGGTAAACTCCAGGAGTTGGTGATGGACAGGGAGGCCTGCTGCACTGTGGTTCATGGGGTTGCAAAGAGTCAGACATGACTGAGCGACTGAACTGACCTGAACCATACTAGACACTCTTGCATAGCAAAATGTTGAAAACACTGCTGTGAATTCCAGGACCAGCCCTGACCAAACTGTGTAGCCTTAAGTGAGTTAAACTTCTTAAACTCCAATCTTTTCATCTGTAAAACGGGGGTAATAATAATAATGCCTCATAGGACATTCTCCTGACATAGGTCAAGAGAATGAGATGCATTACACACACATAAAAATGCATAGCACCATAATTAGTACCTAAAAAGAACTCAGGAAGTTTTAGCTGCTGGCATCATCACATCCTCATCTGGATTCAATGCATCATATATTATAGCTGGTGGTGGGTGGTTTAGTCACTAAGTCGTGTCCGACTCTTGCAACCCCACGGACTGTAGCCTGCCAGACTCCTCTGTCCATGAGATTTTCCAGACAAGAATACTGGAGTGGATTTCCATTTCTTTCTCCAGGGGATCTTCCTGACCCAGGAATCGAACCTGGGACTCCTGCATTTCAGGCAGATTTTTTCCCAACTGAGCTACAAGGGAGGCCCATATTATAGCTAAGCTAATCTTAACTGAGCTATCAACACAATGATATATTGTCCTTGCTGAGACTCCATTCATCAGCCACCTAAAACATCAGAATTAATTGATCAAATTTGTCTCTGCTGGAACTTGTTTTAATTGCATTTAAAGCATTTCTTAATAATACTTATGATGGTACTGAAACCACCATTTGAGAGGCCTCTCCACTTTGTCATCAATTATTCCAAGCACAAAGCCTCTTGGAGATTATCCTTTTTTGGTCCTTCTTCTTCAAAACCTAAAAAGGAAATGCCAACCATTCACACATTTCGTGTTAAACAAAAGCCGCAAAAACTCTAGTAAGGTCATTCACTTTTGATTTTGAAAAACTGGAGTTCAGTAACAGGTGCAAGTATAATTTCTTTTGGAATGTGATGTCTATGGTCTGGTCAGGCAGATCATGGGATCTGAATAACTGGTTCAAGTCGGGTGGACAGGGAATTTTCACAGGCAGGTGGAGTCCTTCAGGATCCTCTGTCAATGTACTCTGATAAGTGAACACAACAAGCACTCTGACGCTGGGAAATGTTTCAAACCCTTTTACAAAAATTGAGGATTTGGCATTATTTTTTTTGTCCCCATAATTTTTAAACCCTATTGTGTTTCAAAGGAAATTCAACCCAGCTGTTTCTGCTTCTTCAAGACGCTGTTGTTTTGCAAGAGCTATTTGATGTCACAAAGCCTGATGAGTCTCAACAAAGCCATTTGCTTCCCAATAGAAGGCTACAGCTATCTCCAAGGAATTGATGAAACTAGAACCTGAGGCATCTTAGACCTCACAGACCTCTATCACATTTCTAGAGTTTCTCTCAAACTTGAGTTTCCTTTCATGAAGATTGTCTCATTACGAAATTGCTCCCAACAGCTTCATTAATCAGATATTTCAAAATGTGGTATCTTGCTTATGTTTATCTTTTCAGTTCAGTTCAGCTCAGTTCAGTCGCTCAGTCGTGTCCGACTCTTTGCGACCCCATGAATTGCAGCACGCCAGGCCTCCCTGTTCATCACCAACTCTCGGAGTTCACTCAAACTCATGTCCATGGAGTCAGTGATGCCATCCAGCCATCTCATCCTCTGTCGTCCCCTTCTCCTCCTGCCCCCAATCCCTCCCAGCATCAGAGTCTTTTCCAATGAGTCAACCCCTCGCATGAGGTGGCCAAAATACTGGAATTTCAGCTTTAGCATCATTCCTTAATTCCGACCACTGTGTCACAAATAGGGAACATTCTGAGGAAATAAATCACTTGTGATAAGCATTTAAATGTTTTAATGCTGTAACAATGACATTTTGCTAAGGGAAAAAAATGTTCCCTCATACAGCAGATCTTACAAGATTTTGAGGAAAATATCTTATAATATATAGAAATTAAATGGTAACAATAATGAGAGGGTTTCCTTTACCCAAACAGCCATTTGATAAATTTCTAAGAAATAAATATAAACTAGTAGGTATGGAAGTCATTTCATAAAAATAAGCTAAAGAGTATAGCTTTTTTCCTTCTTAGAGTAAGCTACAATTGTAAATAGAGTCCTGGGACTCTGAACTGAAGCAATGAGGGAAATTAAATTGCAAACTAATTAAGAAAGATGCAATTTCACCAAATTATAATTTTGTCTTCCTGATGTCACCAGGCTTTTGTTACTGTTTTCTCAAAGAAGCCAGTGAATTAAAAAGGAAATAACTCAAATTAATGTTTTGATCTCCATCAATTTGCTATTAGTAAGCTTTTCTATGGAAAGCTGAATTTAATCAAAACAGGAAAGAGAATTGTTCATGCTAATTTTTAAATATTATAGTATGAAGAGGCCAGGATTCTAAAATGCTTCCATAATTAACTGGTATGTGAGAATGCCATCACATTTCTTTTTACAAAACTTTCCCTCTAAATATATATTTACAGTGATGAGTATCTTATAAATATGGAGCTCATATTGACATTAAGATTGATATGATATCAACCAAACTCCAAAACGGCCATTCTCTGGCAATAGGATAAACAAATTGGGCAACAGGAGGAATAAATATCCCAATAGGTTATCAGAAATATATCAGTATATATGACTAGAATTTCATCTTTTCCTAGTCCTTCTCACTTTACTTGATTAGTTTTTATTGATGGGTCTTGAATTCTTCCATAAGATAAAATTCTCCAAATTATTTTCCTTTCAAATAAGATACTATTAGCTAGATAAATAATGTTCAAGCTAGTCAAATGTGAAACATGTACATAACCTGAGGTGCAGACTTCAGGTGAGACTGCTGAGAAACCAGATTCCTTTTATTCAGATCACACAAAGTTACAAGACCCCAGGATGGGTGGGTATGTGTGCTCACGACACTGACATCTTGCACACGTTCCTTTTCCTTTGATATAGACATAATCTAGTTAAAATGGAAATGTATTAGGAAAGTCAAACAATTAATTGATGCAAGAAAGGTTGTTTCATGTTTTGTATAAATCAAAGCTAAAAATTCATTTGAGGAACAGCCTTGTATTGTAGACTAAACACAATTTGGCCTGAGTATAAGGTTTGGTGTGGGTGTTAAAGTTGTTCTGGGCTACACATGGTTGGTAATCCTCAGCAGAAATGTTAACTCAATTTGTCAGTATTATCTTTATGTCAACAGTAATGCTTAAATATTTACAATAGGCATAGTACGCTGAGAGTTAGTAACGCAAGATAAATTGGAAAAATGCTAACAAAATGGATGGTACTAATAGAAAGCCCTGGCACTATAGTCTCTGATTTTATATACAAGAGGCTTGCCTGAAGGTAAGATTTTATTAGGTTCTATCGTTGATATGCTGTTCCAAAAGCTTCCTTAAAATATAAAGAAAAAAGATAAGTTTTTTAAAAGGAAGCAAAGCAATGAGTTTTCTAAATTTATACTACAGAAGTCAACATTTGAGTCTGAAGTACATGCTGCTACTATTCTTTTTAAAAAGACATAAGTAATATTGAACAACTTGAACGTCTATACATTCTTCAGATATATTGCATTTTTAAACTCTCCACAAAATTAAATAGCTACCATGTTAAAATACAGAACAAAGTGCTTTGAAGAAAGCTAAAATGCTCTCTTTCTTTTTTCATTTCCCCAGTCCTGCTTCTGTTGCTACTGTTTGTTGTGTTAAAGGAGTGCTGGGTGTTGAAAATCTTTGTGTCCTGAGTTCTTGGAAAAACATAGATAAAACTAATAAATACATCTCCTGGACTAAAACATTGCCACTGTACTCAGTCACCTAACAAAAAAGCAAATAAATCTTTTAAAGCATGAATCCTATGTACCAAAAACAAAAGAAAAATTCTTATACCAAAAGCTTCACATTTTAGGAAGAAAAAGAGAAAAGTATGAAACAAATGAAAGAAGTACACAGAAGTGAAAAACATAAGATTAGGAACTTGTGGAGGTTTTTGGGTGTTTTTTTTTTGTTTTTTTTTTTTTTTTTGGTTTTTTGTTTGTTTGTTTTAAGGAAGGGAACAAAACATTTGCAAAACTCCAAAATAAACACCTGCTTATAAAAGACTGGTGGCTCATACGGTAAAGAATCCGCCTGCAATGCAGGAGACCTGGGTTCAATCTCTGGGTTAAAAAGATCCCCTAGAGAAGGGCATAGCAACCCACTCTAGTATTCTTGCCTGGAGAATCCCATGGACAGAGGGACCTGGCAGGCTACAGTCCATGGGATCTCAAAGAGTCAACACAACTGAGTGACTGTCACTTCACTTCACTTAGGAAAGACTAGCATTTGTTATCCACAAGAAGGTTAAATGAAAAGAGTAGACCAAATGATATTTCCACTCTAAAGCCACTTTTAGTTTTCAATGTTTCTTTTGGATTAATTTATTTAATTGAGTCTGTGTTTAAAGAGAAAGACCAAGGCCACTTGTGATTCGATCAGCCTGCATCTTTATGCTGTGCTCTTCTTTCCATTCAAACTGTCCTGTAGTAATTTTGTTGTAACTTTTTAAGGAGAATTAATGGGAGATGTTCTATGCTGAAAAATATGCAATAGTCTTTCTGTGACACCTGTCTCAGGGCCTAACATAGCACCACCAATTAAATGGACATGAATTTGACCAAACTCCAGGAGATAGTGGAGGACAGAGGAGCCTGGTGTGCTGCAGTTCATGGGGTCACAAACAGATGAGCATAGCATTCTGAAAGACTGCATTTTATTGTAGGAAAAGAACACTAGTAATCTATTGAAAAGAATCTTCAGTTTACCTTTATGAGGACTTTTCAAGCCAGACTGGCAGAGTTAGTCCTCAAAAGTAGCAGTGTCAGCCATTGCTAGATAGCCTTCTGGTTTTCACTAATCTCTTCTCCTTATGTCACATGTATTCAAGTACAAGTACTAATGGCCATCAGTTCTTTGTTTCTATATGTAAATTCATAACACTAATACTATTGATTTTGATTGTAGTTACTATGTATAATATTCAGTATTTGCTGTTAGTACTATCAATAACGATACACTCAGCAGTTCAGTTCAGTCACTCAGTCGTGTCCGACTCTTTGATCCCATGAACCACAGCACGCCAGGCCTCCCTGTCCATCACCAACTCCCGGAGTTCACTCAAACTCATGTCCATTGAGTCAGTGATGCCATCCAGCCATCTCATCTGTCGTCCCCTTCTCCTGCCCCCAATCCCTCCCAGCATCAGAGTCTTTTCCAATGAGTCAACTCTTCGCATGAGGTGGCCAAAGTACTGGAGTTTCAGCTTCAACATCAGTCCTTCCAAAGAAATCCCAGGGCTGATCTCCTTCAGAATGGACTGGTTGGATCTCCTTGCAGTCCAAGGGACTCTCAAGAGTGTTCTCCAACACCACAGTTCAAAAGCATCAATTCTTCGGTGCTCAGCTTTCTTCACAGTCCATCTCTCACATCCATAGGATACATCCATAGAAGGGACAAATTGACCACAGTTTACTTGAAGACATGCATAGTGGATTTATTCTGAACAATTATAAACAAATGTGTGCCCTGGATACTCCAATAGTAAGTTGAATACCAAAAGTGCCCAAGACCCATCCCATTTGGTTCCAACCAACCTCTCTAGCTCTGCCTCCTACAACTCTTCTTGCCTTTTTCTTCAATGTACTTCCTGTTATTTGTACATACTTTACTCTCTATCAGATGTCCCTCTCTCTTCCCCTTAAGAGAAATTCTGGTCCATTCTTCAAGAATGTGCTTAAATGTCACCTATTTTTCCCAGGCCTCTCAGATGGCTGTGTGGCCCCCCTCTTGGTTCTCACAGCACTATTATTACTATTATTATTAGGCAGTGATCCCATTGCTGTTGGCTCCCTCACCAGAAAATGCACACCCTTAGGCTGTTGTTGTTTAGTTATGTCCGACTCTGGGACCCCAGGCACTGCAGCCCACCAAGCTCCTCTGTCTTTCACTGTCTCTAGAGTTTGCTCAGATTCATGTCCATTTAGTCAGTGATGCTATCTAACCATCTCATTCTCTGCTGCCCTCTTCTCCTTTTACCTTCAATCTTCAACCTTTTATCTTCTCCTTTTACCTTCAATCTTTACCTTTTATCTTCAACCCAGCATCCGGGTCTTTTCCAATGAGTTGGCTTTTTTCATCAGGCAGTCAAAGTATTGGAGCTTTAGCTTTAGCAATAGTCCTTGCAATAAATATTCAGTTGATTTCCTTTAGGATTCACTGCTTTGATCTCCTTGAGGACAGGGCCATTCATTATTTATCTTTGTATTTCCAGGGCATATCACAATGTCTGGTGTGTATCAAGTTATGTATTGCCACAATAAAGTTGTGTTACAAATCACCCCAAAACTCAATGGATTAGACAACAACCATTTATTACTGCTCACAGGTCAACTGAGTGGTTTCTTGGGTCACAACTGAGTTTGCTCTTCCACCTGCAATGTGCAGTGGATTGGATAGGATCTGCTGTACCTGAAAATCCTTTCACATCTTTGGGTTTAGCTGGCTTTAGCTCTTCTCCATGTATTGTCAAAGTCCTCCCTTAGACAGGTTCAGGCATATTGTGAGCACTCACTAAATATCAGTTCTCTTCTCTTCACCTTTTTCTTCTTTGTTTTCTTTTCCACCTTCTATTTTTCAACACTATCTTCTCCAATCCCCTATCAATCTCATTCTAAGAATGATAGATATTCCTGAGATAACACTCTCACTTTACTTCAGATTTTATCTTCCTTATATTGTTTTTCCTCAAGAAGTTTCAAGGATTGGTTATTATTTCTAGTTAGCTAATTTTCAAGTGTTAATGACTATAATAAATTTTGCATTTTAAACACCTTAACTTAAACTAATCAGTTATTTCAGGAACCATAAAGGAAGGTAGAGTCTTTGGACACTCCTAAAACCAATTCATCAAGTTCCTATTCCAGTTTCAGATCTGCTCTGAATTTTGTTTGATCTGCTCTGAATTTTGTTTCGAGTTTTAAAGAGCCAAGGCAGATGAACAGTAGCCATAAGAAATGGAAAGCCTTCATTCCTAAAAATTACAACTAAATGAGTTACATTGCATAATTATTTTTACATGTATTATCAAAACTAAAAGGGCCACAATCATTTATCAAAACCAATTAAACTACAGTTGATAATCATATGGCTGCAAAATTTCCATATCTAACCTTTTCATGACTTGCTTTCCAGAAAGTTGAGTTTCTGAATCATTAGTAAAGAATCTTTCCTAAAATTAAAGACAAATGAGCCGTCTGCCAAGAGGAAAAAATAGCAAATAAGAAAAACAAGCATATATTTAGTCACCTCTATGTCATTTATCATCATGACCCAGAAAACTGATCTCAAAATATACCACTTACAGACATTTGCACATCATTATGAAATGTCTGGTCTTCTGTATAGGTAATAGAAGGAAGAAACAACAAATGTTTATTGAACACTACAACATGTATGCACTCAGTAAAGGCAACTGGGATTTGGAAAGGACGCAAAGATAAAAGAGGATGTCTTCCCTCAATGTGGCTTCCCTTGGTGGCTCAGCAGTAAAGAATCCACCTACAATTCAGAAGCCACAGAAGACGCAGTTTGATCCTTGGGTTGGGAAGATCCCCTGGAGGAAGGAATGGCTACGCACTCCAATATTCTTCCCTGGAGAATCCCATGGACAGAGGAGCCTGGCAGGTGTCACCAAGAGTCAGACATGACTGAGCAACTAATACTTTCACTTTCACTTCCCTCAGTGATCAAATTTACAAATCCAGGGCAATATACAGACTTTCAATCTCACCATTGCATAATCTATCATATACATTTCCAAAAATCTGGAGTTTTTTTTTTAAGTCTCTGTGAGCCACCAAGGAAGAAGTGATTAATTTCAACTGAAAGAAAATCTTGAAGAATATTCTGTTCAAACCTTGAAAGATTTGTTTGATTTCAACAGTGGCAATTAGAAAGCATTCTTGGCTTAATGAGTAACACAAATCAAATGTAACATGAAAAAGTTTCTAGTGTTCACTAAGAAGCAATGAGTAACAGAATGGCAAGGTGTAATGTGTGAGTGTGAGGGACTGTCTAAAAGGAAATGTGCCAGGAATGGCATATTTGAAATCAAACTGAGTACAGAATACTATATCAAACATTTAACCCAGAAGTCATCCACAAATTCCCCTTCTCACATTCAATCCACTTGTATTATAGATGCTAGCTCCTGAAATTACTCACTAGTTTAAGGATTTAAAATTAAAATATTATTATAGTTGTTAAACTTGGAAATTGGCTACCTAGAATTGATAACCAATTTTTGACAACTTCTTGAAGAGATATAATATAGGAAACATAAACAAATAAAAAATTATTGTAGCTGCAGTTTGGAGAATGCATTGGAGATGAGCAAGAGAAAAACAGGGAGGCCAGAAAGAGGCTAGTGTTGAAATCCAGTCAAGAGATGATGGTAGCATTATTTAGAGTAGCATGATGGGCGATGCAGAGAAAAGTAACAAACATGACAGCTATTGAAAAAGGCAAGAAAGTGAAAAGTGAACGTGAAGTCGCTCAGTCGTGTCCGACTCTTAGCGACCCCATGGACTGCAGCCTACCAGGCTCCTCCGTCCATGGGATTTTCCAAGCAAGAGTACTGGAGTGGGGTGCCATTGCCTTCTCCCATCTATAACATAGGGCGACCTGAATCAATATCTGTGGAATAAGTGGATTTATCTCGAGGCCATGGAGAACCAAATATTCTTGAGAGTGTAAATTTGTATTTCATAATTCTGACAAGTATGGCAGTTGGATAATGGTAGTTTAGAGATGGGAATTCTGAAGGTAGCAAAATTAATTAAGAAGCTAGGATATATATGCAGGGGAAAAAGGCCTGAGGTTCAGAAACAGGATAGGGCAGAAAAAAGGAAATTCAAAAGATGGAATTTTAAAGAAAGAGCTGGGTGAATCTAGAGGTTAATTCTGTAGAGCGTTTAGAGAACAATAAGGAACTAAAGACTCCTAACACTGTATAAGTATAGTGTCCTCAACAGAAATAGAGCACAAAGATAAACCAAGTTCGAGGTAGAAACAGGTGGTAAGTCTCTTTTAAACATGTTGAAATTGAAATAAGGGGTAACCATATAAAAAAAGATAACCACAGTTTCTCTGGTCCATACCAGGACCAAACTGGGGACCAGGTTCACAGAGCCTAGCCACAATGCAGAGTGGCTAGGTTACAGGGCTTGCTGCTCTGTGGTGGATAACAAAAGCATACAAGTCAGAAGACATGAGGAAGGCTAACCTCTTTGCGCACAAATGCTGCTGGATAGGGAAAGTTGAAGAGGACCCTTCCTCATGCACCTTGTTTCTTGGTAAGGACACAAAGAAGATCTGAGGTCTTACTCATGACAAAAACAAGTTTATTGAAGAAAGAACACCTCAAGGGAGAGGTGGGCCAAAGCCAAGAGAGGCACTGGTGCCAGAATGAAGAGGTACAGGGTTTTTAAGACAGGGCTTTTACATTTTTATCTAGGCAGGTGTGGACTGACAGTTTTGACTGACAGTTGCAAGTTGCGTAACAGGCTCTATTGTGCATGTCTTTCCATAATTCAGTTCATTATAATCAGATGTGTGTATGTATAGACTATTTATGAACGCTTAATAGGCTCCTGGACTTCCCTAGTCGCTTGGTGGTAAAAAGTCTGCCTGCAATGCAGGAGCCACAGGAAATGTGGGATCACTCCCTGGGTAGGGAAGATCCTCTGGAGGAGGGCATGGCAACCCACTCAAGCCTTCTTGCCTGGAGAATCCCATGGATGAGGCACCTGGTGGGCTACAATCCATAGGGTCACAAACAAACTCAACTGAAGCAACTTAGCATGCAATAGGCTCCCAGCTGCCGAAGGCCTCTTGAGGACATAACTGTGCATTAAGGACACATGTGCCAGAGTTGAAGCCCCTGTGGTTAGCTTATATCCACTGTGAAGCTAGGGTGCGTGTGCAGGAGTTGGAAAAGTCTCTGCAGTTATTTTGCAGCATATCTGTGAACTCTCCAGGGCCACACTGGTATGTGTCTGGAGTGGGGTTTGGAGATCAGTTTAAAGCTTTTTCTGCTAGGCCACCCTTTTTTGCCTAACTTTCTGCCTAATACAAATACATGGTGCAAAAAAGAGATAGCAGTAGGGGAAATATAGCAACAGATTGCGCATGCGTGCATGCTAAGTTGCTTCAGTCATGTCCGACCATTTGCGACCCTATGATCTACAGCCCACCAGGCTCCTCTGTCCATGGGGATTCTTTAGGCAAGAATACTGGAGCTGGTTGTCTTGCCCTCCTCTAGGGGATCTTCCTGACCCAGGGATCCAACCTGCATCTCTTATGTCTCCTGCATTGGCGGGCAGATTCTTTACCACTAGCTCCACCTGAGACATAGTCCCAATTTTACCCCAGAAAAGCAAGACACACTAGATAAGGAAGTTAGCCCCAAGAGAAGCTCAGGTAAGTCTCTTGCCCAGACTCCCAACTGGGATTCTGTACAGAGAGTCTCACCACAAGAGAGAAGCCCTGAAGTGTCAAGAAAATGAAACATTCTGGTCAGACAGAGGGAAACCATGAAGTGTGGTTTTCCTCAGCTATCTTTCCATGTAGTATAGGCAGGACTGGAGAAGGCAATGGCACCCCACTCCAGTACTCTTGCCTGGAAAATCCCATGTATGGAGGAGCCTGATAGGCTGCAGTCCATGGGGTCGCTAAGAGTCGGACACGACTGAGCAACTTCACTTTCTCTTTCCACTTTCATGCATTGGAGAAGGAAATGGCAACCCACTCCAGTGTTCTTGCCTGGAGAATCCCAGGGACGGGGGAGCCTGGTGGGATGCTGTCTATGGGGTCACACAGAGTCGGACATGACTGAAGTGACTTAGCATAGCATAGCATAGGCAGGACAGAACCCTAGAGAGGTGAATCTGAGTGAGGCATTTTCAGAGATTAGGGGATTAGAAAGCCCTGAATTAACATCTGTAAATTACAATACCCAGAAAGGGCCTAAAGAGCTCTGTGGCACATTCATAAGGTGGATACAACTAAATTTTCCTGGGAATACCAAGATGTACACCAGTTGCTGACTTTAGCTGAGAATCTGAGCAGAATAAACACCAATCATAAAGTGGAGAGTGAAAAAGTTGGCTTAAAGCTCAACATTCAGAAAATGAAGATCATGGCATCTGGTCCCATCACTTCATGGGAAATAGATGGGGAAACAGTGTCAGACTTTATTTTGGGGGGCTCCAAAATCACTGCAGATAGTGACTGCAGCCATGAAATTAAAACATGCTTACTCCTTGGAAGGAAAGTTATGACCAACCTAGATAGCATATTCAAAATCAGAGACATTACTTTGCCAACTAAGGTCCATCTAGTCAAGGCTATGGTTTTTCCAGTGGTCATGTATGGATGTGAGAGTTGGACTGTGAAGAAAGCTGAGCACCGAAGAATTGATGCTTTTGAACTGTGGTGGTGGAGAAGACTCTTGAGAGTCCCTTGGACTGCAAGGAGATCCAACTAGTCCATTCTGAAGGAGATCAGCCCTGGGATTTCTTTGGAAGGAATGATGCTAAAGCTGAAACTCCAGGACCTTGGCCACCTCATGTGAAGAGTTGACTCATTGGGAAAGACTCTGATACTGGGAGAGATTGAGGGCAGGAGGAGAAGGGGACGACAGAGGATGAGATGGCTGGATGGCATCACTGACTCAATGGATGTGAGTTTGAATGAACTCCGGGAGTTGGTGATGGACAGGGAGGCCTGGCGTGCTGCGATTCATGGGGTTGCAAAGAGTCAGACACGACTGAGCAACTGAACTGAACTGAACTGGTATGGGTAAGGGACATTGACACAGAGACCAGAGAAACAAGGAATACCTTGCTCAAAGGAACCCTAGTTTTCTACTCAAACATATCCATCCCTTCCCCACCACCACCCTATCCCCACAAGATACCCATCAGATACCATCTTAGGAGCCAGGATGGTAGAAGATTAAAACATCTAACAGACTGAGCATTTGATCCCAGAGAGATTAAACATTACCCATGTGAAGTGTTTAAATTACAACTAGTCTAAGGCTTAAACACAGTTGAACATTTAGTGTAGTTACTTTGAGGGGAGGGGATCTCAAGGACAGAGGTTCCTGCCACCTAGGGTACAGTTGAGTAGGGAGCAAGAAAAATTACTGTAAAACTAAAAAATTGTATTTCTCTACACAAGTAAGTTGTGGTATGAGTTAAATTTATGACCCTGCAAAGGTAATAATATAATAGTAATAATGTTAGTAATGCTGACCAGATAAGTTTCTTAATTGCCCACATTAGTACGTAATATTCACCTGTCATGAAATGGCATTCTCATTATCAGGCACCATTTGCCCTAATAAAAGAAGCAAGCAAAGCATAGTGCACTGAATGGGCAGTGAGTAATAAAACCACTCATACTGAAAGTCGCTCAGTTGTGTCCAACTCTTTGCGACCCCATGGCCTGGGGCCTGCCAGGCTCCTCTGTCCTTGGAATTCTCCAGGCAAGAATACTGGAGCAGGCAGCCATTTCCTTCTCCAAGAGATCTTCCCAACCCAGGGATCAAACCCAGGTCTCCTACACTGCAGGCAAATTCTTTACCATCTGAGCCATGAGGGAAGCCCCATACTGAAATAGAGTGTTCATTAATATGAATAGCTAGAGGTGACACTGAAAACTTAAGAAAAAGGTCATGAAAACTCTTAAACATCAGACTAAGGAATTACTTCTATAAGTAGAGAGTAAATTCACATTTTTAAGGATTAGAATAACATTCGAAAAACCTGTGATTTAAGATTAACCTGACAATTATGTGGGGGATAGTTTGGGCATGGGGTGTCAGCAAATATGGGTCTCACAGACAGGGCAAACTTGAAAGATATGGGCCCTAGGGCCCCTTTCAACTATGAACATTCTGTAGTCCTCTGCTTCAAATAAATACCTGGAGCATTTTACCAGAAGAAATCAAGTTAAAATGAATACCAAAAGCAGTCTTAAAATGGAAAAGACAGAAAGCACGCAATGTGACCTCTGGAGGGAAGGGTGTAAGAGCAGGAAGGAGAAAGTCTTGGTTACAAATGGATAGATGGAGATTGGTGCTGAGAGCACCATCTGTCCTCACCCTCCTACCTCATTGCCAGCTTACTGGGTATACTTAGGGCACAAGAGTGGGATTGCAGTGTGGCAGCAGACGGCATGGGAAATGGTGAAGACACAAGACTGGTGATGACCCACGAATGCAAGGATGCAGGTGGATGTGACTGGTGCTATGAAGGAAGCAAGACCTCAGAAGGCAGTTAGGCAGCTAGAGGACCTGAGTCACAATCCAGCTCTGCCATTAACTAGCTACATGACCATGAGAAAACGATGTAATCCCTCTGAGCTTCATTCATTCTATCAAAATGAGACACAGTAAATGTTCACTAAGTTTACCTCTCATGGACAATGACTCTAAGATCTCAAAGGTTCTTCCTTTCTCCCCTAAAATTCACAAATACATATGTGCCAAAAGTCATGTCGTCTAAAATCCAGTGGAGCAGTAGCCTTTTTGGGGTAAGGTTACAAACTGAAAGTAAGTTTCTCTTCCTGAATCAATTCTATTCTAGTTCCCTTCAAAGAGAATGTTCAGAAGCTAAAATGGAAATTTATGTATTAAGATAAAGTAGTGCTTAGGATTTTCTAGTTTGCCACAGAGGTTGTTTTCGCTTTCATACACCTTAAAGTAAACCCAAAAAGATTTTTTGCATAAATACTTTGAGTATACCTCTGATTGTATTGTTTTCCCATTTCATTTTCTCTATTAAAATTTTGTGGTAAAGCCAGCTTTTTTCACAGTCCAGTTATTCAACAAAATATCAAAAATAAAACTTATACTCTTTAGATGATTTTTAACTGATCAAAATGTTCCACACTAAGGAACTAAGGAAATTTACCCCAAAAATACATTATAACATAAATAGATCAGATGTTCTTGTTATTAATATCAGAATATAAAATTCCTCTTTTAAAAATGACTTTAGCTTCAAAATCCTATGCTAGCTTATAGCCAAAACTCATGTCATCTCATTTTACTTAGCCAGATCACGTATAGTTTGATTTGCCACTCCTATAAAATAAATAAAGGGCATAATTACCCCAGATTGTGCCTTATAGTCTTGTAGTCTTTGGTCCTATTTCGCATTATTTGACCTTATCATTCCCTTGGGTACTTGCTTCCTAGTAATGTGAACTTATCTTTCACAAAAACACCACTCAGAATACTACATGTCTCTGAAATATCTAGTAATTCTTTTTGCTAGTGATATTACAAGAGTGTCCCATGTCTCTAGCTTGCCCTAATTAATATCACTTAGATCATTACAGACGAGTTTGCTAGAAGAGAACCTTTATAAAGGAAAAACACAAAATATTCCTATGAGTATTTTCAAAATTACACAGCTAGAATTATTTACATGTATTAACATATTAACAGATGTTTGCATTCCTTGACCTTAGCTTTTAGAGGTAGGCTGATTATTTTTTAATTTACATGTGACAATAGTAGTTCTATTTTACAATCATAGTATTTTCAATGAGGAAAAATAAAATTCTATTTACAACATATACATATAAAGAACTAATCTTTAAAATACAACTGAAAATGTGAATCTTTTAAAAGGATCTAGTTTCTAAATGGAGTCCAATAAAATATGAATACTTCTACCATCCTTGAATAAACAGAAGCTCATATATATGCTTGAATATTGAATATTTACTGATATTTAATATTAAATATTACCTGAATTCAAGAAAAGCAGCCGATGCTTTAAAGTTGAGCACACAAGTAATGTTTTGAAAGTGGGTGAAATCCCATCTTCTCTTTGAGCTGTCATTCAAGCCCTTAGACTTTGACCATATATTCTATTTGATATTCTTGTTCTCATCCTGTGATACCTGATTCCCAGTTCAGTTATTTCCACCTTTTGTGCACAGGTATTTCCCCTTAACAATACACCATTCAGAAAAAGGTATGTCTTTGAATTGTCAACGGCTACTTTGTTCTGACAAAAGACACTCTAGTGTTTCAAGACTTTATTTTAGAAATCTTGAAATTAACACTGTATGTTGACTATCAAAAATGAGTTTATTTCACAAGTGGCACTTTAGAAAGTACAGTTAATAACACTGAAAAACAGGGTCATACATTCCAAAATGTGCAAATATTTAGCATAGGTTTACATAATGTATCTTTAAGGGATCTAAAGGATTATTCTCAGGTATGATTTCAACATACATTTATTATGATATATTCATTATATAGTAAGGCCTCTATTTCCCAGCCAAAGGAGGGGGGGAAATTAGGCAAATTAAGTAATTGAAGGAAAAACTAAATGGCCGTAACTACCTTGTAAAATTTATGTAGGTCAAATATACAAAATAAAGCAAGGTCTTAATTGCCCAGAAAATGAAAGAAATAGAACTTAACTGAAAAGAGAGTTAAATTGGAAGAATTGTAGTGTACTTTCCTCAAGCAACTATCCAGCTTATTTTTGATATAATACTGCAACATTAATGAAAATATTATACTTTAAAAAATAAGATTATAAGATAATTTAGGAATATTGAAATTGTTTAAATAACTATGCTAAACTCCACCAATGCACATTTTATTAATATTATATTTATAATAATATATTTGATACACTATTAACTATGATTTAGATATAGTAGATTAACATAATTTGTCAAAATATTTTAAAGAGCATACCACATATTAATAATATGAAAAATTATAGTTTATTACATTTTACTCAAAAGCTTAAAATGACAATATTCTTAATATTGTTTAAAATAATTGTGAAATAGATTCCTTTGATTCATTAATTATGGCACATATTTTCAGTTCTTGATTTTTAGATTTAAATTGGTAGCTGTATATGGTTAAATCATCTAAGAAAGCTGAGTGTCAAAGAATTGATGCTTTCTAATTGTGGTACTGGAGGAGACTCGAGAGTCCCTTGGACTGCTTAGAAATCAAACCAGTCAATCCTAAAGGAAATCAATCCTGAATATTCATTCACTGAAAGGACTGATGCTGAAGCTGAAACTCCAATACTTTGGCCACCTGATGCAAAGAGCCAACTTATTGGAAAAGATTCTGATGATGGAAAAGATTGAAGGTAAAAGAAGAAGGGGGCGGCAGAGGATGAGATGGTTAAATAAAATCCCTGACTCAATGGACATGAATCTGAGCAAACTCCAGGAGACAGTAAAAGACAGGGGAGCCTGGCCCTGCTGCAGTCCATGGAGTTGCAAAGAGCTGGACACAACTTAGTGACTGAAAAGCAACATCATTCAGCTACTAATTGACCAAAAGTGCTAAAGTCATAAACATGTTTACTTTTTTAAATTGTTATATTAATGTTTTCCTTCTTTTTGCTTTTACAAAAATAGACCTCAACATTAAAATGGATCATATGAACAATGAATTAGTCAGCATCTTCCATGTAATAGTATTTCAAATATTTTATAGATTATTCCAGAGACCTTGAGACATATGCAAATATATATATGTGAAATATATTTGAATACTACTTTTTCACAAATGATAGCAAACTATACATACTGTTCCTAACTGGTTTCTTTAACAAGTACCTCCCAGAGGTCTTTTCATATCAATAGTTAAACGACTCTCATACTTCTGTTTTATGCTGCTGCTGCTGCTGCTGCTAAGTCACTTCAGTCGTGTCCGACTCTGTGCGACCCCATAGACAGCAGCCCATCAGGCTCCCCCGTCCCTGGGATTCTCAAGGCAAGAACACTGGAGTGGGTTGCCATTTCCCTCTCCAATGCGTGAAAGTGAAGTCGCTCAGTCGTGTCCGACTCTTAGCGACCCCATGGACTGCAGCCTGCCAGGCTCCTCTGTCCATGGGATTTTCCAGGCAAGAGTACCGGAGTGGGGTGCCATTGCCTTATCCATTGTGTAGGTGCACACAATTTATACACCATCCATTACTGATAAATATATAAATTCACCATCTTTCCTCATTAAATGCCATTTCCCACAAAGGAAAGTCTAGCAATAGAATAAACTATCAGTGCAATTTCTGGTACAAGAGGTACTTTGCACATGTAAATTTGTTATTTGCCAAATTTCCCTCCATACAGGTTGTACCAATTATGCTCCCACCAGCAACGTATAGGAATAACAGTTTCTCTACATTCTTCCCACAGAGTGTATTCTCAAACTTTTTTTAATCTTTGCCAGTCTAATGAGTGAAAAATGGCATCTCATTGCAGTTTCATTTCCACTTATCTTACTCTGAGTGAGAATGAGAGTCTTAGTGTGTTGAAGGATGCTTTTTTAAAAAGAAAAAAAAAAATCTGAGGTACAATTTGTTAAACTGGTCCCTAACAACTTGATATAATCAACTTATTGAATCTAACATTATTCCTGTACCACAGTTGTTCTTCCCAAAGGTCACTATCTCCACTTGTGCACAAGATGCCATCATCTCTCAGCTGCTCAGTGATGAAGCTCCAGCAACTCTCCCCTCTCTCCTATACCACAGTGGGGCACTGACATTTGTATACAAGTGCCTTATACTCCCTCTTAACACAAAATCAAAATCTTTCCTGATCCCATATCTTCTTCCAGATTTCATCTCATTTTTCTGTTTCCTTTACAGCAAAACTCTTCAAAGCATGTATCTATACTCACTATCTTCTCTTCTTTTCACAAAGTCCCTTCTGCACTTGGTAGTTAGTCTTCCTTCCTCAACACTCCAGAGAAATAACTGATGTCAAAGTCACAAGGGACCTCCAGGTTGCTGACTCAAATGGACATTTGCCAAGTCATCTCATTGACCTTATTAACAACATTACCAAGTCATCTTATTAACAGCAGTGTGTGAAATTCTTCATCACTTTCCACTCTGAAACACTGTTTGCACTTGGCTGCCAGGACACGACATGTGTTGGTCTTCCTCCTACTTCACTGGCAACTCCTTTTCAGTCTCTCTGCTTATTATTCCTCATCTCTTCAACCTGTAATTTTTTATGTGTTGGAGCATCCCATACCTCAGACTTTAGATCGTTTTCCTGTCTAGACTACATTTTAACAATCACATCCATTTTCTTGCTTTATATGCCAACTACATTATGAATGACACCATGTACTTCCAGCCTAAATATGTGCCTGAAGTTCAGACTCATATAGTCTACTCTCTACTTGACATCTCACCATTGGTGGCTAACACAGGAATCTCAAATTACTGCCAACAGAACTCCTAATTTCTGTCTCCACCTAAAATCTCTTCTGATCATATTCTTCTTCCCCATTTCATAAATTATGACTCCATCTTTCCAACTGTTCAAGCCAAAAATCTTGAAGTCTTCCTAGACTCATTTCTTTCTCTCACACCTCATATTCAATACATCAGCAAATCCTACTGGTTTTAATAGTCAGAAGGCAAACACTTCTTATCGCCTCTACCTAAATCATTCTAGTCCTAGCCAGCATCATCTCTCACCTGGATTATTACTAGTCACTATCCTGATTGGCATTCATCTTTGTCCCATAAAATCAAATCTCAGATACTAGCAAGAGTGATTCTTTTAAAATATGTCAGATTAAGTAATGCTTTATTAAAATTCCTCCAATATCTTACCATCTCACTCAAAGTCAAATACAAAGTCATTCAGATCAGATCAGTTGCTCAGTCGTGTCCGACTCTTTGCGACCCCATGAATCGCAGCACACCAGGCCTCCCTGTCCATCACCAACTCCTGGAGTTCACTCAGACTCACATCCATCGAGTCAGTGATGCCATCCATCCATCTCATCCCCTGTCATCCCCTTCTCCTCTGGCCCCCAATCCCTCCCAGCATCAGAGTCTTTTCCAATGAGTCAACTTGTTGCATGAGGTGGCCAAAGTACTGGAGTTTAAGCTTTAGCATCATTCCCTCCAATGAAATCCCAGGGCTGATCTCCTTCAGATTGGACTGGTTGGATCTCCTTGCAGTCAATGGCATGTTAATGAAGGTCTGGCATACCTTCATTCCTGAACTTACCTCTGCACTTACTCTGCTCCAGTCAGTTATGGACTGAGACTCTCTGCTACTCCTGGAACTTACCAAGCATGATCTTCACAACCTTTGCACTTTGTGTTCTCTTTCCCTAGAACACTCTTCTTGCAGAGAACTATAAGCCTTGCCCCCTCCTTCCTCTCAGATCTCTACTCAACTCCCACCTTATCAAAGAAAACTTCCCTAATCCACTATGTAAAATATTATCATGTCAATAAGTAATCAATGTGAAAAAGTTCTCAATGAGTCATTCTATGTTCTTTTTTTTACTGTTTTTAAAATCCAGTATGTATTTTACACATATAAAACATCTCAATTCAGATACTAAATTTTCATAGGAAATACTTGCTCTGTATTTAGACTTCATGAATTTACTCAAAAAGTAAATTGACATACCCAGGTTGTTTCAAACATTCACAAAAGTTTTCCAATGACTGAACTATATGTGAATTTTTTCAATTTAAATTTAAAATAACTAAAATCAAGTAAAATTTAAAATTCTTACCATATTTCAAGTACTAGGTAACGACATTGGCTAGTAACTGCTGTATTAAGCATCCAAGACTTATTCCTGAGAGTCCCAAAACAGGATAATCCCAAGTCAAAACAACCCAAGACACATATTAATCAAATTAACAAAGATCAAACACAAAGAACAAACATTAAAAGCAGCAAGGGAAAAACAACAAATATCACCCAAGGGAATTCCCATAAGGATAACAGCTGATCTTTCAATAGAAACTCTTCAAGCCAGGAGGGAATGGCAAGACATACTTAAAGTGATGAAAGAAAATAACCTACAGCCCAGATTACTGTACCCAGCAAGGATCTCATTCAAATATGAAGGAGAAATCAAAAGCTTTACAGACAAGCAAAAGCTGAGAGAATTCAGCACCACCAAACCAGCTCTCCAACAAATACTAAAGGATATTCTCTAAACAGGAAACACAAAAGGGGTGTATAAACTCAAACCCAAAACAATAAAGTAAATGGCAACGGGATCATACTTATCAATAATTACCTTAAATGTAAATGGGTTGAATGCCCCAACCAAAAGACAAAGACTGGCTGAATGGATACAAAAACAAGACCCCTACATATGTTGTCTACAAGAGACCCACCTCAAAACAGGGGACACATACAGACTGAAAGTGAAGGGCTGGAAAAAGATTTTCCATGCAAATAGGGACCAAAAGAAAGCAGGAGTAGCAATACTCATATCAGATAAAATAGACTTTAAAACAAAGGCTGTGAAAAGAGACAAAGAAGGTCACTACATAATGATCAAAGGATCAATCCAAGAAGATATAACAATTATAAATGTATATGCACCCAACATAGGAGCACCGCAATGTGTAAGACAAATGCTAACAAATATGAAAGGGGAAATTAAAAATAACACAATAATAGTGGGAGACTTTAATACCCCACTCACACCTATGGATAGATCAACTAAACAGAAAATTAACAAGGAAACACAAACTTTAAATGATACAATAGACCAGTTAGACCTAATTGATATCTAGAGGACATTTCACCCCAAAACAATGAATTACACCTTTTTCTCAAGCACACACGGAACCTTCTCCAGGATAGATCACATCCTGGGCCATAAATCTAGGCTTGGTAAATTCAAAAGAATTGAAATCATTCTAAACATCTTTTCTGACCACAATGCAGTAAGATTAGATCTCAATTACAGGAGAAAAACTATTAAAAATTCCAACATATGGAGGCTGAACAACATGCTGCTGAATAACCAACAAATCACAGAAGAAATCAAAAAAGAAATCAAAATATGCATAGAAACAAATGAAAATGAAAACACAACAACCTAAAACTTGTGGGACACTGTAAAAGCAGTACTAAGGGGAAAGTTCATAGCAATACAGGCATACCTCAAGAAACAAGAAAAAAGTCAAATAAATAACCTAACTCTACACCTAAAGCAACTAGAAAAGGAAGAAATGAAGAAACCCAGGGTTAGTAGAAGGAAACAAATCTTAAAAATTAGGGCAGAGATAGATGCAAAAGAAACAAAAGAGACCATAGAAAAAATCAACAAAGTCAAAAGCTAGTTCTTTGAAAGGATAAATAAAATTGACAAACCATTAGCCAGACTCATCAAGAAACAAAGGGAGAAAAATCAAATCAATAAACTTAGAAATGAAAATGGAGAGATCACAACAGACAACACAGAAATACAAAGGCTCATAAGAGACTACTATCAGCAATTACATGCCAATAAAATGGACAATGTGGGAGAAATGGACAAACTATTAGAAAAGTACAACTTTCCCAAACTGGACCAGGAAGAAATAGAAAATCATAACAGACCCATCACAAGCACAGAAATTGAAACTGTAATCAGAAATCTTCCAGCAAACAAAAGCCCAGGTCCAGATGGCTTCACAGCTGAATTCTACCAAAAATTTAGAGAAGAGCTAACACCTATCCTACTCAAACTCTTCCAGAAAATTGCAGAGGAAGGTAAACTTCCAAACACATTCTATGAGGCCACCATCACCCGAATACCAAAACCTGACAAAGATCCCACAAAAAAAGAAAACTACAGGCCAATATCACTGATGAACATAGATGCAAAAATCCTTAACAAAATTCTAGCAATCAGAATCCAACAACACATTAAAAAGATTATACACCATGACCAAGTGGGCTTTATCCCAGGGATGCAAGGATTCTTCAATATCTGAAAATCAATCAATGTAATACACCACATTAACAAGTTGAAAAATAAAAACCATATGATTATCTCAATAGATGCAGAGAAAGCCTCTGACAAAATTCAACATCCATTTATGATAAAAACTCTCCAGAAAGCAGGAATAGAAGGAACATACCTCAACATAATAAAAGCTATATATGACAAACCCACCACAAACATTATCCTCAATGGTGAAAAATTGAAAGCATTTCCCCTAAAGTCAGGAACAAGACAAGGGTGCCCACTTTCACCATTACTATTCAACATAGTTTTGGAAGTTTTGGCCACAGCAATCAGAGCAGAAAAAGAAATAAAAGGAATCCAAATTAGAAAAGAAGAAAACTCTCACTATTTGCAGATGATATGATCCTCTACTATGTAGAAAACCCTAAAGACTCCACTAGAAAATTACTAGAACTAATCAATGACTATAGTAAAGTTGCAGGATATAAAATCAACACACAGAAATCCCTTGCATTCCTATACACTAATAATGAGAAAATAGAAAGAGAAATTAAGGAAACAATTCCATTCACCATTGCAATGAAAAGAAGAAAATACTTAGGAATACATCTACCTAAAGAAACTAAAGACCTATATATAGAAAACTATAAAACACTGGTGAAAGAAATCAAAGAGGACACTAATAGAGGAAGAAATATACCATGTTCATGGATCAGAAGAATCAATATAGTGAAAATGAGTATACTACCCAAAGCAATTTATAGATTCAATGCAATCCCTATCAAACTACCAACGGTATTCTTCATAGAGCTAGAATAAATAATTTCACAATTTGTATGGAAATACAAAAAACCTTGAATAGGCAAAGCAATCTTGAGAAAGAAGAATGGAACTGGAGGAATCAACTGCCTGACTTCAGGCTCTACTACAAAGCCACAGTCATCGAGACAGTATGGTACTGGCACAAAGACAGAAATATAGATCAATGGAGCAAAATAGAAAGCCCAGAGATAAATCCACACACCTATGGACACCTTCAGAGAAGGCAATGGCACCCCACTCCAGTACTCTTGCCTGGAAAATCCCATGGATGGAGTAGCCTGGTAGGCTCCAGTCCATGGGGTTGCTAAGAGTCGGGAACGACTAAGCAACTTCACTTTGACTTTTCACTTTCATGCATTGGAGAAGGAAATGGCAACCTGCTCCAGTGTCCTTGCCTGGAGAATCCCAGGGACGGTGGAGCCTGATGGGCTGCTGTCTATGGGGTCGCACAGAGTCGGACACGACTGAAGCGACTTAGCAGCAGCAGCAGCAGCATGGACACCTTATCTTTGACAAAGGAGGCAAGAATATACAATGGATTAAAGACAATCTCTTTAACAAGTGGTGCTGGGAAAATTGGTCAACCACTTGTAAAAGAATGAAACTAGAACACTTTCTAACACCATACACAAAAATAAACTCAAAATGGATTAAAGATCTAAATGTAAGACCAGAAACTATAAAATTCCTAGAGGAGAACATAGGCAAAACACTCTCCGACATACATCACAGCAGGATCCTCTATGACCCACCTCCCAGAATATTGGAAATAAAAGCAAAAATAAACAAATGGGACCTAATTAAACCTAAAAGCTTCTGCACAACAAAGAAAACTATAAGCAAGGTGAAAAGACAGCCTTAAGAATGGGAGAAAATAATAGCAAATGAAGCAACTGACAAACAACTAATCTCAAAAATATACAAGCAACTCCTACAGCTCAAATCCAGAAAAATAAATGACCCAATCAAAAAAATGGGCCAAAGAACTGAATAGACATTTCTCCAAAGAAGACATACAGATGGCTAACAAAGACATGAAAAGATGCTCAACATGATTCATCAGAGAAATGCAAATCAAAACCACTATGAGGTACCATTTCATGCTAGTCAGAATTGCTGTGATCCAAAAGTCTACAAGCAATAAGTGCTGAAGAGGGTGTGGAGAAAAGGGAATCCTCTTACACTGTTAGTGGGAATGCAAACTAGTACAGCCACTATGGAGAACAGTGTGGAGATCCTTAAAAAACTGAAAATAGAACTGCACAGCAATCCCACTGCTGGGCATACATACCAAGGAAACCAGAATTGAAAGAGACACGTGTACCCCAATGTTCATCGCAGCACTGTTTATAATAGCCAGGACATAGAAGCAACCTAGATGTCCATCAGCAGATGAATGAATAAGAAAGCTGTGGTACATATACACAATGTACCACATTTTACTGAGTACTCACAATTACTCAGCCATTAAAAAGAATACATTTGAATCAGTTCTAATGAGGTGGATGAAACTGGAGCCTATTATACAGAGTGAAGTAAGCCAGAAAGAAAAACACCAATACAGTATAATAACGCATATATATGGAATTTAGAAAGATGGTAACAACAACCCTGTATCAGATCAGATCAGATCAGTTACTCAGTCATGTCCGACTCTTGTGACCCCATGAATCGCAGCATGCCAGGCCTCCCTGTCCATCACCAGCTCCCGGAGTTCACCCAGACTCACGTCCATCAAGTCAATGATGCCATCCAGCCATCTTATCCTCTGTCGTCTCCTTCTCCTCCTGCCCCCAACCCCTCCCAGCATCAGAGTCTTTTCCAATGAGTCAACTCTTCGCGTGAGGTGGCCAAAGTACTGGAGTTTCAGCTTTAGCATCATTCCTTCCAAAGAAATCCCAGGGCTGATCTCCTTCAGAATGGACTGGTTGGATCTCCTTGCAGTCCAAGGGACTCTCAAGAGTCTTCTCCAGCACCACAGTTCAAAAGCATCAATTCTTCGGCGCTCAGCCTTCTTCACAGTCCAACTCTCACATCCATACATGACCACAGGGAAAACCATAGCCTTGACTAGACCAACCTTTGTTGGCAAAGTAATGTCTTTGCTTTTGAATATGCTATCTAGGTTGGTCATAACACAACAAAAGAGACACTGATGTATAGAACAGTCTTTTGGATTCTGTGGGAGAGGGCGAGGGTGGGATGATTTGGGAGAATGGCATTGAAACATGTATAATAAATCATATATGAAACTAGTCGCCAGTCCAGGTTCGATGCACAATACTGGATGCTTGGGGCTGGTGCACTGGAAAGACCCAGAGGAATAGTATGGGGAGGGAGGAGGGAGGAGGGCTCAGAATGGGGAACATGTGTATACCTGTGGCGGATTCATGTTGATATATGGCAAAACCAATACAATATTGTAAAGTTAAAAAATTAAAAAATTTTTAAAATTAAAATAAAAAAATAAAAAGACTTATTCTTTTTGTTAGGTCATTAACTGAGTACAGTATCTTATATTGCTATCTGGCATGTGGTTTGTTATGATAATAAAAGTTATCTCACTGATCACCAAACAACTTATTTGTCCTCTATAAAATATTGTTACCATTAATGTTAGCTAATTCAAATGAATATTTTAGATGCAATATTCAATGTGAACCATTATTTTCTTGAGAAATTAAATTCCAAAAGCATACATACATTTGCATGCATGTATGAAGAAGTACATCGTGAGAAACGCTGGGCTGGATGAAGCACAAGCTGGAATCAAGATTGCCGAGAGAAATATCAATAACCTCAGATATGCAGAAGACACCACCCTTATGGCAGAAAGTGAAGAGGAACTAAAAAGACTCTTGATGAAAGTGAAAGTGGAAAGTGAAAAAGTTGGCTTAAAGCTCAACATTCAGAAAACGAAGATCATGGCATCTGGTCCCATCACTTCATGGGAAATAGATGGGGAAACAGTGGAAACAGTGTCAGACTTTATCTTTTTGGAATCCAAAATCACTGCAGATGGTGACTGCAGCCATGAAATTAAAAGACACTTACTCCTTGGAAGGAAAGTTGTGACCAACCTAGATAGCATATTGAAAAGCAAAGACATTACTTTGCCAACAAAGGTCCGTCTAGTCAAGGCTATGGTGTTTCCAGTGGTCATGTATGGATGCAAGAGTTGGACTGTGAAGAAGGCTGAGTGCCAAAGAATTGATGCTTTTGAACTGTGGTGTTGGAGAAGACTCTTGAGAGTCCCTTGGACTGCAAGGAGATCCAACCAGTCCATTCTGAAGGAGATCAGCCCTGGGATTTCTTTGGAAGGAATGATGCTAAAGCTGAAACTCCAGTACTTTGGCCACCTCACGCGAAGAGTTGACTCATTGGAAAAGACTCTGATGCTGGGAGGGATTGGGGGCAGGAGGAAAAGGGGACGACAGAGGATGAGATGGCTGGATGGCATCACTGACTGGATGGACGTGAATTTGAGTGAACTCTGGGAGATGGTGATGGACAGGGAGGCCTGGCATGCTGCGATTCATGGGGTCACAAAGAGTCAGACACGACTGAGCAACTGAACTGATCTGAAGAGAGTTTATTTTCCCCTTAACATTTCTTGACCTCTTAGTACATCTCTATTGATCTGAATAATCAAAAATTAAATTAGAAGTAATCTGGTATTTCATTTGATCTTGCCACAGACAAGACCTGACTTGTCAGGCAAAACTTGACTTGAGTAGATGAGTTTACTATTATTGCTTTCTGACCACCAATTGGTCTTGCCTCATTTCCTAAGGAAAGAAGCTCTAGTCTGTAGACCAACAGGATGTGAGTTCCAGAGACACAATAATTGCATAGAAACCAACTCTATTCCAAATCCCAAAAAATTGAGTTTAGAAACAGTTGACTTTAGACATAACACTATAAACGGTAAGACATTAGTTTTGAAAATTACTGAGGACCAATATTCATAGACATATCACCTGAATGGATGTTTAAGGCACCCCCAAATACTGTTGCAGATTCTATTATCATAAACAGCCTACAGGAAATAAACATATCTATGATATTTTTCTAATCTGGGCATAACATTATAGTTCCAGGAGGTTTTTAAGCATGCTTGTGCAACCTGAAGAAAATCCAAGATGCAGCTGAATGTCAGAGTGCAGGAACAGCAAAAGAAAATAAAAGTATTTCAGGAATTTAGGATCCATGAAACCCTCAAAAATTCAGACGTGAGCTGCATCATGAACAATAACCGTTTACCGAACACCTGCTGTATGCAAAACATAGTGCTTCTTGCTGTGATTAAATTAAATCCTCTCTACTTAAGCATCAGAGACCACCCTACTTGTGTTCTCTAGAAGCATAAGTCCACGTCCATTAGGCCACAGCATTCCTTCTTATTATAGTTGACAACCCCTTTCAACATAGTCCTTGACTCAGAAAAATGCTAGAGAAGTCCACAGATCCCACTCATGGGATAATTAATCATACCTATGCTCCTTTCAGTTTGCCCACAAGTGTCTAAAATACTTTGGAAATCTATTTCTATCTAATGGGACAATTTTTTAAACAAGTCTTTGTCTCTAATTCATCACATTTATTCCACAGTAGTCTATTTTGTTTTCCTAAAATATCCTTATAAACTTACCTAAATCGTCCCACAATTTTCTGATCAGAAAACTTCTATCTCCAAATAAACACTTCATGTTTCTAAGCATGTATTTGCTTTAGATAGATAGGTAGTTGGCTATGAATTTCACTCATATCTAAAATACATTGTAAATCTCTTTAAGTCAGAAATCACATCTTCCACTGTTTTCCTACTATCTAATCCACAATTTGGTGCAGATTTCTATCAAACTATCCGCATTCAATTTGATGTGGATTCCGATCAAACTTTTGCATTGAATCAAACTGAAATTCTGCTTTCAAAAGTACAAGCATGAGATAATTCTGGTAGATAAGATTTCATTTTAAGAATAGGAATAAAGGAATAAAGTAATCCCCATAGATTCCACTCTAGACCTCCCCAGCCAGCTGCTGTGACTCTTCACCTGGCCTCTCTTGGGAAACACAGGAAAAAGAAAAATGAGAGCTCAGGACACAGCCTGGTCATGGCCCTAGGCTAGGATTTGCTAGTAAGCAAACAGCTTCTGACCTGAACTTGCTAGCATTCTCTCTCTCTGAGAGAGCAACAGAGATGGAACATGTACAATGGGGCTCCTAATTTTCAGTAGGCCCTCAAGTAAGATCACTTTACACTTGTACATTTTATCACTTGAACACACCAACTTTCCCAAAAGGATGCCCTCTCAAGCTGGATATTCAGGATCAAAAGACAAGTCACTGGAATCAAAGCCCACCAACCACAAAGAATATCCACTTAGGTTAAATATATCCATTCAGTTGTCCAATTTGGACTCTATTTCAAGTACATATGGATCGTCATCACTTTGTTTTCTAGTAATGGTGCTTTCACTTAGGGCTAAAGAAAGTTTACCTCCATCTTTATCATATTTCCTGAAAAGGTCCAAAATGCAAAGTTTATCTTATCTATGAAATGTAAGATAAAGGAGAAGAAGAATGTGCTTCAAACTGTAATCCTGTATGTAAAGCTACAACATAATAACAAAATAACAAAAATTATTAATAATAATACTTTACACTTATATGCTGTTCCTTCTTAGAACAGGAAATTTAGGTACATTAAATCATTTAATCACAATTTATCAATTTTAACAAAAATTTTCCAGCAGTCATTTCAAGTCCTACAGAATCCAAAAAAAAAAGAAAAGAAAAATTGTTCCTCTGATAGGCTTGCATTTGCCTTTTCCTAAAAGGGTAATGTCGGGAGGACCAGTAGAATGTGTAAGATGACAAAACACTTCCCTGTCCCAACAGTCCTTTTTCACTCCCCATCCGTAGACGTATCTTCATAATAACTGAGCCTGCATGACACTTCACCCTTCAGGAAAGCGGACTTGGCTAACTGCCCTTCTCAGCAGCCTGCAGAGGCCAAATGGAGGAGGAGTATTTGCTCCCCTCATTGGCTCCTCCCTGGCAGATTGCAGAACTGTTACTGGCTGTGGTTTCAAGCTTATCTAGGGATGTGTCACATGTTTGGGCTGTTATGTGATCCACCCTGGCTGCCTTGTACTCCTGAAAGCTTTTTTCAATTCAATGACTTTTACACATTTCTAACAATTGTGAATGAGGTGCCATGTGAGTCCACAGTGCAATCCCAAGAAGAGGAGCTCTCTCACTACCTGAAAGCAGACCAACTGTGAAAGCTGTGCATCCTTCCCGGCACCCACTCCACTTCCCACCACCAACCCCATCCCAGCTACTCAACAACCACCCTTCACCGCCACCTCTAGCCCACATCCCTCTTCACTGAACCCTCTCTTATCAAAGTACATAACTGTCAAATCCAATGGACACTTCTTGGCCTCACTTGGCTTCTCTGAAGCATGCTGACCATCCTGCCCCTGGAACTGTCTTCTCCGGGCTTCCCAGGATCATGCTAAGCTCCTCCTCCCTCCACGGCAGCTTTTCAGCCCCCTTCCTGCTTATTTTCCTCCAGTTTCCCCTTAAATGTTGGCCTCACCCAGGTGCCTTAGTGAGTTCAGGCCGCTATCACAAAGTACCATGGACTTTGTATAACTCAAGCAGTATAAACAGCAGAAATATATTCCCCACAGCACTGGAACTACAAGTCAAGCAGATCAGGGTGCCAACCTGGTCAGATTCCAGTGAGGACCCTCTTTTGGTTGCAGACTGCCCTCTTCTCATTGCATCCTCAGATGGCAGAAAGAGGATGAGAAGGTGTTCCTCTTTAAAAAGACACTAATCCCATTCACAAAGGCTCCACCTCATGACCTAATCACATCCCAAAGGCCCCACCTCCTTATACCCTCACATTGCAAATGTTAGGATTTCAACATGAATTTGAGGAGGGTAGTGCTAGTGCTAAAAACAACCCACCTGCCAGCACAGGAAACTTAAGGGACACAGGTTCGATCCCTGGATCAGGAAGATCCCCTAGAGGAGGAAATGGCAATCCACTCCAGTATTCTTGCCTGGAGAATCCCATGGACAGAGCCTGGTGGGCTACAGTCCATGGGGTTGCAAAGAGCTGGACATGACTGAAGCGAATTAGGACGCTCACATCTTCTTTCCATAACACCAAGTCTATGACCAAGCTTCTCTTCTTCTGTGTAAAATTTCCCCAGAAAATCTTACTCATGCTTATGCTTGTTTAGCATCAACCTAAAATGAGGGTCTAAACCTTAACCCTCATTTTCAACTCCCGCCTCTCTCCTGAGCTCGACATACATCTTCCTAGCTGCCCCTAGCATCAGCATAGGATGCTTTCCTGTGTCTTATACCCAAACACATTGTTTTACCTGCTTTCATACCCAGCAAACTCTCTTCTACCAGATCCCTTATGCCAATTACTCACTACCCTCAGTGAAGAGGAACTAAAAAGCCTCTTGATGAAAGTGAAAGAGGAGAGTGAAAAAGTTGGCTTAAAGCTCAACACTCAGAAAACTAAGATCATGGCATCTGGTCTCATCACTTCATGGGAAATAGATGGGGAAACAGTGTCAAACTTTATTTTTTTGGGCTCCAAAATCACTGCAGATGGTGACTGCAGCCATGAAATTAAAAGACGCTTACTCCTTGGAAGGAAAGTTGCAACCAACCTAGATAGCATATTGAAAAGCAGAGACATTACTTTGCCAACAAAGGTCCATCTAGTCAAGGCTGTGGTTTTTCCAGTGGTCATGTATGGATGTGAGAGTTGGACTGTGAAGAAAGCTGAGCGCTGAAGAATTGATTCTTTTGAACTGTGGTGTTGGAGAAGATTCTTGAGAGTCCCTTGAACTGCAAGGAGATCCAACCAGTCCATCCTAAAGGAGATCAGTCCTGGGTGTTCATTGGAAGGACTGATGCTGAAGCTGAAACTCCAATACTTCGGCCACCTCATGCTAAGAGTTGACTCATTGGAAAAGTCCTTGATGCTGGGAAGGATTGGGGGCAGGAGGAGGAGACGACAGAGGATGAGATGGCTGGATGGCATCACCGACTCCATGGACATGAGTTTGAGTGAATTCTGGGAGTTGGTGATGGACAGGGAGGCCTGGCGTGCTGTGATTCATGGGGTCACAAGGAGTCAGACACGACTGAGCAACTGAACTCAACTGAACTACCCCCACAGTTGCTGTGCCAGTTTGAAGCATGGCTATAAATTCTCTGACATGCCTGAGACTCCCAAGGGTGCAGCTTCTGCTTTAGTTTCTGGTAACACTTGTTCTTGGAGCCCTGAGCCATAATACTAAGGCAATCATGCTTGAGAGGTCACATATAGGTGCTCTGAAGAGGGTCCTCCAGCACCACCCTTCCAGCCCCCAGCCATTCTAGGCACATCCAGCCATTTGCATCAACTTCAGCAAAGATCTCAGACATTGTAAAGCAAAGGGGAGTTGTCCTCACTGTGCTCTTTCTGAATTACAAACCCACAAAAACCATGAACATTTTTTTAAAAACATTGTTTTATGCCACTAAATTTCGGGTGGTTTGTTATATAACAATAAACAACTATAATAGCTCCCCAAGCTTCAAACATGGGAGGCATTACCTTTCTCTCTCTCCCATGTTTTTAACTAACACATGATTTCATTAAGGGCCTACTAGGTGCCAGGCACTGTAGCAAGCACTGCTGCTCCTGCTGCTACTGCTGCTAAGTCACTTTAGTCGTATCCGACTCTGTGCGACCCCATAGACGGCAGCCCACCAGGCTCCCCTGTCCCTGGGATTCTCCAGGCAAGAACACTGGAGTGGGTTGCCATTTCCTTCTCCAATGCATGAAAGTGAAAAGTGAAAGTGAAGTCGCTCAGTCGTGTCCAACTCTTAGCAACCCCACGGACTGCAGCCCACCAGACTCCTCTGCCCATGGGATTTTTCCAGGCAAGAGTACTGGAGTGGGGTGCCATTGCCTTCTCTAACCACGCACTGGTGATACCAATAAATATAATCTAGTGGAGACAACAGTTCAAAGAAAACAAATCATAAGAAAATGAGACAGCATTTCCCAACCTTGCTCCAGGGAAATCTGCAGATAGATGTTTCTCCAAAGAGATATTTTATGGAAAATTAATTCTGGAAACATTGGATAAAAATAAGTTTCTTTCCTGAATATCCCCTCAGGACCACTAATACTCAAATCAGTGTGGTAAGTACGTAAGATGAGTCTAGAATAGAGTTTCCCAAAATTATTTGACCACAAAACAGGTCTGCACGTCTGGGATTTGTTTGTTTTGTTGTGTTTTTAAGAGATACTCAAGGAACTAAATTTCTGCAAAGCACTGTGGAAATAATGCCCTTGATTATTAGATGTGTGTATAAAATAAACTGGGAGCCTAGGAGAACTGCCATGGAGACTTTCTTCGGTTATCAGGCAACGCCTCATGGAGGAAGTGGTATTTGAAGTGATACATAGAGTAAGAGGAAGGTGCCAGGTGGGCAGGCCAGGTGGGTAAGCCGTGGGAAGGAAGGCAGAAAACTGACTAGTGTAGAGGGCCCAAAACTGGAGTGGGCCTGCCTATTTAGGGAAACTGTAAGGAAATATTTTTTGTCTCTTCTGCAAGAGACAGATGCTACAATTTGAAGCTCGGGTTAGAAGTTGTTTACTTACTAGCAAATCCTAGCCTAGGGCTGTGTCCAAGCTTTGTCCTCATCTCTAATTTTTCTTTTTCCTGTTTCTCAAGAGGGGCCAGGTGAGGAGCCATGGCAGCTGCCTGGCATTTTCTTATTCTTTTATTTCTATATCTACAGTAAATGTTTTCTTACTTTTAAAATCCACTTCTCACGTCTGCAGTTTGAACGCAAGAGCTCAATCTGATTCAAAGAGCCCACAACTTTTATAAAACTGCACACAAGATATTGAGGTTTAGATCAGACAGACTATGTCCAAGATGTATTCCCTCACTTAATAACATGTGTATTTCATTTAATATCCTGAGATGATTTCAAATATATGCACCCTGATTCCATGTGAAGAATTTTTACTGAAGTTTTGGTATTTTACATAACAAATGCTGAAGAGGTTTTTATAGAAATTTATAAAGCCTATTTTAAGATGCTGGATCAAATTATAACAACATAAAGGTAACAATTGGAGGATATAGATACACTGAGTTGTGATTTTTTCATGTAGAAATTGGCTGCCAGAACATATAAGGCAGGCTTCAAAGTCATTTATATGCAAAAAGGATGAACTATCTCTCCCTCCTCTTTCCAAAAAATGGAGTATCCATAAGGGAATTCTAGCAGTCGAGAACTAATGAAGCATGACCAAAAACCAAGAAAAATCTACTAAATGGCTTTGATTTAGGGAGGCTTAAAAACAAATAATATTTAATTCTGTAGCTGATGGGTTATTAACTACAAAATAAAAGCATTCCAGGCTAGAATTTTTCTTGTGAGGACCACCCACTCTCTGAGGCTAGAAAGATGTAAGTAATAAAGTAAGGTGTGGCAGATCTTATCTCATTCTAAACTGAGACTTTCACATAGAAGTACTAAGGCTATTACTTCAACTATCCATGTAAAAATGTCTCTAGTCAAGACATATTCAAGAATAAGAACAGAATGAGACCACCAAATGGTGAAGTAGGAGCCCCCAGCCTCTGTCTTCCCACAAAGATCAACAAACAGCTATCCACAAACAGAACCAGCTCTGAACAGCCCAGAAGTCCACTTAAGAAATTTCAGCAACAACCATAACAACAAAACTGAGAACAACCTCACTGAAAGGGGAAGAAAAATAATTTCATTTTGAGGGCATCATCTCCTCCCCCAGGCAGGCACTGTCCAGAGCCCAGAGGGAACCCCACAGCTAGAAAGATCTCTCCTGGCTTCAAAAGACAGCAGGATGAGCAAGCAGCTTCCCCTGACTTCCAAGGCACTATGTGCGAGATCCACTTTGGTTTCACACCACCCAGAGACTGGCAGAGTTGAGACTACAGAGATGACGAGAAACAAGAAAGAAGAACAGACAGCACTGATATTAGTCATACAGGAGGAGGGACCACGATTCCCAGTGACTCGCTGTGCAGAGGACCCCAGCAGCTTTCACCACAGATCCCCCTGAAGAGTTTACTGATTTTCACCCACAGGTATTGGCCAAGCATATGCCAGCTAGTTGCCTGAGTCCCTCCTTTTCCCTCCCCTGCTAGATCCTGGAATCCATAGCAGCTGGCTCAGGCCTTTGCAGCTGCACAAGTACAAGACCTCAGCCTGAAGCCCCGAGGCTGACCCCAACTGCCGTAGGTATGCTCGGGGCTAACCCCTCCAACTGTGCACTTGCACACATTGGCCTGACTCCTCTAACCAACCTCCACTGCAGCGGGTGCTGGGTGAGACCCTGCAACCGCAGAAATGCTCACGGATAGCCAGAGCCCCCACATGTGCTCTAGGCCCAGCTCTGGCCCTGTGACCTTCAAAGTGAGACAGAAAGGAGTGATACCACCAAATGGGGATGAGGTATGTGTGCCTGAGATGAGACCTTGTAGCCACAAAAGTACATGCCAACACTCAAGTGCCCCAGGAGCATCCAGCATACCTGCAGTAGGTCCTGACCCTAGCAATAGCTGGTCCCCACTCCTACGTGTGTCTACAACAGCTCCTGTGGTACAGAGCTGGCATCTGCAGTCCTGTGGTTGCGTACAGCCAGCACTGCCCACCACCTCTGCCTGCCCTGATCCCTAGCCACTGAACCCGGAGCTGCTGTGAGGACCTCAACAGCCTTTAGAACTACTGTGGACCCCTGCAGCAAGTGCCAAGAATCACTCAGTCATCAATCCTGTGGACCTCAGTGGCCTGAACTAACAAGACATCATGCCTCCCTGGACCAGAGCCACCACGCACTCTCGCACTTAGTGCCCAGAAGCACAAGACCCAGAGTCACAGCACACTCTAGCACACCACACCAGGTGAAGGCCTTTCCCTGTTGATCAGTCCATAAAGTCTGAAAGAGGCAGATAAAGAACGAAGGCAAAATAAAGACTTCTGAACAAACAAGAGATGAGGAGTCATCGCCACTAGACCTGCCTATCCACAAAATGCTGAAAGGAGTCGTTCAAACTGAAATGAAAGGATATAATTAGTAAAAATAAAATTGTATGAAAACAGAAAATATGCAAAACACTGGTAACGTACATAGATTTAGAACACTCTAATACGTAAAATGGTGGTATGTTAACCATTTAAGTCTAGTATAAATGTTAAAGGACAAAAGTGCTAAAAAAAATAGCTGTATCTACAATGATTTGTCAATGGATACACAATTTTAAAAAGATATGTGTTGTGCTTAGTCACTCAGTCATGTCCAACTCTTTACAACACCATGGACTGTGCTCACCAGGTTCCTCTGTCCATGAAATTCTCCAGGCAAGAATACTGAAGTGGGTAGCCATTCTATTCTCCAGAAGATCTTCCCAACCCAGGGACTGAACCCAGGTCTCCCACATTGTGGGCAGATTCTCTTACCCTCTGAACTACCAGGGGAGCCCAAGAATACTGGAGTGAGTAGACTATTCCTTCTCCAAGGCATCTTCCCAACCCAGGAATTGAATAGGGGTCTCCTTTTGGCACTGAAAACATAAAAAGCAAGGAGGGAGTCAAAAGGTTAGAATTTTCATATGCAATCAAAGTTATCATCAGCTTCAAATAGATTGCTATATCAGCACAGGGAACTTTATTCAATATTTTGTGATAAAACATAATGGAAATAATATGCATCAGTTCAGTTCAGTTCAGTCGCTTAGTAGTGTCCAATTCTTTTGCAACCCCATGGACTGCAGCACGCCAAGCCTCCCTGTCCATTGCCAACTCCTGGAGTTTACCCAAATTCATGTCCATTGAGTTGGTGATGCCATCCAACCATCTCATCCTCTGTTGTACCCTTCTCCTCCTGCCCTCAGTCTTTCCCAGCATCAGGGTCTTTTCAAATGAGTCAGCTCTTCACATCAGGTGGCCAAAATATTGGAGTTTCAGCTGCAACATCAGTCCTTCCAAAAAACACCCAGGACTGACCTCCTTTAGGATGGACTGGGTGGATCTCCTTGCAGTCCAAGGGACTCTCAAGAGTCTTCTCCAACGCCACAGTGCAAAAGCATCAATTCTTCGACGCTCAGCTTTCTTTACAGTCCAAATCTCACATCCATATATGACTATTGGAAAAACCATAGCCTTGACTAAATGGACGTTTGTTGGCAAAGTAATGTCTCTGCTTTTTAATATGCTGTCTAGGTTGGTCATAACTTTCCTTCCAAGGAGTAAGTTTCTTTTAATTTCATGGCCGCAGTTACCACCTGCAGTGATTTTGGAGCCCCCAAAAATAAAAGTCTGCCACTGTTTCCACTGTTTCTCCATCTACTTGCCATGAAGTTATGGGACTATAAAGAAAGCTGAGTGCCAAAAAATTGATGCTTTTGAACTGTGATGTTGGAGAAGACTCTTGAGAGTCCCTTGGATTGCAAGGAGATCCAACCAGTCCATTCTAAAGGAGATCAGTCCTGGGTGTTTATTGGAAGGACTGATATTGAAGCTGAAACTCCAATACTTTAGCCACCTGATGCAAAGAGATAACTCATTTGAAAAGACCCTGCTGCTGGGAAAAATTGAGGGCAGGAAGAGAAGGTAATGACAGAAGATGAGATGGTTGGATGGCATCACCGACTCAATGGACATAGGTTTGGGTAGACTCCAGCAGTTGGTGATGGATAGGGAGGCCTGGCGTGCTGCGGTTCATGGGGTCACAAAGAGTTGACACGACTGAACAACTAAACTGAACTGAACTGAACTAATGGGACCAGCTGCCATAATCTTTGTTTTCCAAATGCTGAATTTTCACCCAACTTTTTCACTCTCCTCCTTCACTTTCATCTAGAGGCTATTTAGTTCTTCTTCACTTTCTGCCATAAGGGTGGTGTCATCTGCATATCTGAGGTTATTGATACTTCTCCCAGCAATCTTGATTCCAGCTGGTGCTTCATCCAGCCCAGCATTTCTCATGATGTACTCTGCATATAAATTAAATAAGCAGGGTGACAATATACAGCCTTGGGTACTCCTTTTCCTATTTGGAACCAGTCGTTGTTCCATGTCCAGTTCTAACTGTTGCTTCCTGACCTGCATACAGATTTCTCAAGTGGCAGGTCAGGTGGTCTGGTATTCCCATCTCTTTCAGAACTTTCCACAGTTTATTGTGATCCACACAGTCAAAGGCTTTGGCATAGTCAATAAAGCAGCGAGCAGTGGCTGAGCAGTGCTGGAGCAGCCAAGAGGAGATAATATGTATATGTACATGTATAACTGAGTTGCTTTGCTGTATGGCAGTAACTAATAATATTGTCACCCTGCTTATTTAACTTCTATGCAGAGTACATCATGAGAAACGCTGAGCTGGATGAAGCACAAGCTGGAATCAAGATTGCCGGGAGAAATATCAATAACCTCAGATATGCAGAAGACACCACCCTTATGGCAGAAAGTGAAGAGGAACTAAAAAGCCTCTTGATGATAGAGAAAGAGGAGAGTGAAAAAGTTGGCTTAAAGCTCAACATTCAGAAAACTAAGATTATGGCATCTGGTCCCATCACTTCATGGGAAATAGATGGGGAAACAGTGGAAACAGTGTCAGACTTTATTTTCTGGCTCCAAAATCACTGCAGATGGTGATTGCAGCCATGAAATTAAAAGACACTTACTCCTTGGACGGAAAGTTATGACCAACCTAGTTTGAACTGTGGTGTTGGAGAAGACTCTTGAGAGTCCCTTGGATAGCAAGGAGATCAAACCAGTCCATTCTAAAGGAGATCAGTCCTGGGTGTTTTTTGGAAGGACTGATGCTAAACTGAAACTCCAGTACTTTGGCCACCTCATGCAAAGAGGTGATCATTGGAAAAGACCCTGATGCTGGGAGGGATTGGGGGCAGGAGGAGAAGGGGACGACAGAGAATGAGATGGCTGGATGGCATCACCGACTCGATGGATGTGCGTTTGAGTGAACTCCAGGAGTTGGTAATGGACAGGGAGGCCTGGCATGCTCCAGTTCATGGGGTTGCAAAGAGTCAGACATGACTGAGCAACTGAACTGACTGAACTGAATACAACATTGCAATTCAACTATACTTCAATAAAAAATAAATTTAAAACAAACGACTGCTGTATCCATAGGATGTTACAAGTGAGTCTCGTGCGTGCGTGTAAAATCGATTCAGTTGTGTCCGACTCTGTGCGATTTTATGGACTGAAGCTTGCCAGGCTCCTCTGTCCATGTCATTCTCCAGGCAAGGATACTGGAGTGGGTTTTGCTCTCCTCCAGGGGATCTTCCTGATCCAGGGATCAAAGCCGTGTCTCTTAAGTCTACCTGCATTAGCAGGTGGGTTCTTTACCACTAGCACCATCTGGTAAACCCCAGTAAGCCTCAAGGTACCATAAAACTAATGCCTATGGTAGATACACACGAGATAAAAAGAAAAGAATCAAAGTATACTAACTATAAAAATCAACAGTTCACAAAGGACAACAAGAGAGGAAGAAAGGAACAAAGGAACTACAAAACAGCAGGAAAGCAATTAACAACATGGCCTTGGTAAGACTTTACCTATTAGTAATTATTAGAAATGCAAATGAATGAAATGTCCCAATCAAAAAATTTAGAGTGGCTGAGGGATCAAAAAAATAAAAGACTCCACTATATACTGCCTAAAAGAAACTCCAGTAGCCATGATGGGGAAACAAGCTATGTGCCCAATGGCAGACAAACTGATAAAGAAAATGTGATGTTTTCTTGAAATGAACTATTATCTAGCCATAAAAAGGAATGAAATCCTGCCATTTTTTACGACATAGATGGACTTTGGGTGTATTATGCTAAGTGAAATAAATTAGAGAAAGACAAATACTATATGACTCACTTTTACATGGAATCTAAAAATACAGACTCTTAGAAATAGGGAGTAAAGAAAGTTTCTCAGGACATTATTGTTTCTATGTTAGAGTATAGGAGCTACTCACACTTGTGACTCCAAGTGATGAAAAAGAGCTAAATCATTTTGTATTTACAATCCCTAGTTAGACATGTGATGCATAATAATAAAAATGCCTGAATTTGAAAGCACTGACACGTTAAAATTATCTTTTATGGAACACTGCCACAATTCTGTATATTGCATTCCATATAAGAAAGCTATTCACATACCAGATGTCAACTACTCAGAAAATAAACTTTGTATCTAAAATATCTTATTTATTCTTTTCTTGACCACTTTGAAATTGCTTGTTGCAAGCTCTTTGCAAGCATTTCATCTTGAACCAGTTTGGCACTCCTAAAAGCCATCATTTCTTCAATGTTTGGAAGTGATTTCATTTAGATTTCAAGTTCACAAACCAGTGTTTTTATCCAAAATCCATGCAATGTCAGTAATAATAAATGTTAAATCTCAGTGATATGCCATACAAGCTTGGCAACGAACAAGAAGCTTTACCATCCAAGAACACTGCTTTGATGATCTCTACAAATTATGGAAGAATTGTCTCATCTTCTCCCGACAGATTACTCCTTCCCTGCATCCTTGTAATTTTCCTTTTAGGTAGTTGGGAGTCAATATCTTTTCTGTGGCTTACATTTTTCTTAAAAACTCTTAGTGATAAGAAAGAGAAAAAAATTAAAACTTAATTTTACCTTATTAAGCAATATATTGTATCTAACAAATTGCTCTAAAATTCCTTGACTCAAAGAAGAGAATCAATACTCTTTAGAGCATCAATTAATAATACTGACTCAACAAGCTAACTCTCAGTAGTTGCACCCAGCAAAGTATTTTCCCCCCAAGTGGAACAGCAAAACCTTAGTTTGAGGTTATTTACAGATAGGCTTATCTGGGAAGACCCTTATCCAACATAGACAAAAATGGACACTACATTAGAGAAACTACCAGCATGATCTGAGTCACCATCTCATGGTGACCTCTGCCACACGATTACTTCACAGATAATATGGGCTTTCTAGATCATTAGACACTATTTCTTAGTTAATAAGTTTATCATTTGAGGTGCATTGAGAGCATTGAATGAACTCTAAGGTACATTAAAGTTCTATTCACATTTAGCTTATTGTTACCAAACTATACACATTTGTGTGTATATGTGTATGCTTTTGTCTAGAGAGAGAAAAAAATTACGGAAAAACATTTCCTCTGTTTTTCTTCTTTTATATTATGTTAATTTTTCTACAAAACATTTCTACTTTCATAATAATAAAAATACAAGTTTTTAAGTTAAAAGCTGAGAACTCAATTGTGTCTTTAATAGAGCTAAGTATTGCACAGCAGAATAAAATAAGTCATATGTTAAAAGGTAAAAAACATTTTCAACATCTTTAATTTCACACGTTTAGAAAGGGAGAGAGTAAGAGAAAATTGGTCCAAAATCCATCTCCTACAGGCTACCTATTTTCCAGTAGCCATGTATGGATGTGAGAGTTGGACTATAAAGAAAGCTGAGCGCTGAAGAATTGGTGCTTTTGAACTATGGTGTTGGAGAAGACTCTTGAGAGTCCCTTGGACTGCAAGGAGATCCAACCAGTCCATCCTAAAGGAGATCAGTCCTGGGTGTTCATTGGAAGGACTGATGTTGAAGCTGAAACTCCAATACTTTGGCGACCTGATGCGAAGAGCTGACTCATTTGAAAAGACCCTGATGCTGGGTGGGATTCGGGGCAGGAAGAGAAGGGGACAACAGAGGATGAGATGGTTGGATGGCATCACTGACTTGATGGACATGAGTTTGAGTGAACTCCGGGAGTTGGTGATAGGCAGGGAGGCCCGGCGTGCTGTGGTTCATGGGGTCGCAGAGTCGGACATGACTGACCAACTGAACTGAACTGACAGCATAACCTCTCAGAGGGAAGTTTGGCCTCCTGCAAAACTCAATGGAAACTGGAAATGGCCAAGGGCTTAAAACAAGCAAAACTGATCTACAGAAATATCTGGACTCCAGCTCCCCATCAAGTCAGGAAAAGAACTGGTGCTCCCTTCAACACTGATAAGGCTAATCTGGCTAAGTCCACCACTTCATAAGCTACAAATACACTGCGTGGGCCCCAGAACCCTGATCACCCCTGGAGAGAGGCTAGTGCTGCCCCCCGCCCCCACAGCCCCTAAGTTGAGGTGGTAGTTTAGAGCTGCAGACCAGCTGCATGTCTCCAATGTCATATTGCTAGTACCTGACTCCAATCACATTAGATGGTGTCTGTGCTTCCCTAACCGTGCAGGATTAGGATCCCCCTCCTAGAGGACTTTTATAAGTACCTTTGAGGAAACAAATGAAATATAATTGACATGCTTACCATGCATACCAGTCTGTGGTAAAAACTAAAAGATGAAGGCAGTCCTACAAAAATATTTCTCTAGATTAACTCCCACCTGTTTCACAAAAACTCTAATCTCCTTCCAATTCCTCCCAGATAGATCCAGGAGTCCACAATCTAGTGGGCTGTCTGCTGGTCCAGTTGTCTGTTCATTATATCAATTTTTCCTCCTCCTGTTCCATTTCAAGGAGGTGATGTGCCCGGTCACTGCAATAATAGAAAGCAGCCTGCTGCCACAGTGCCCCAAAGGCATCAGTGCCATCTTTTCTCTGCCGAGGTCACAGTAGGAATGTTATGCTAACTCCCTGTGTACCAAGGATGCGGCAAAACACTTAGGATGAAGAAAAGGAAGAATATTCCAGAAGTTCAGTATCTGGTCCATGAGAGAGAGAATGTTTCCAACTGCAGTGGATTAACTGGAGATGAATATGTACCAAACAAATTCACAGTAATTCTTAGGTAATCACTCTCAGAGATAAAGACAGCTGAAATAGATGAAGCATTATCAAGACATTGTTTAGCAAAAAGCTAAGATATACCATAAACATATAGAAAGCAATAAGATAAGCCCATAAGGGGGCTTCCCTAGTAGCTCATATGATAAAGAATCTGCCTGTGGGAGACCTGGGTCAGGAAGATCCCCTGGAGAAGGCAATGGCTACCCACTCCAATAATCTTGCCTGGAGAATTCCATGGACAGAGGAGCTTGGTGGGCTACAGTCCATGGGTTTGCAAAGAAAGCCCATAAGACAGGTACATAGAGCAGTGAGAGTTCAAAACAGAAAGAAGGTATTTCCCAACTGTGAAAATCAAGGAAAGTTGGAGCAGACAGTCTCTGCAAAAGGATGGAAGAGGATTTTCACTGAAAAGCAACAGCCCATGATCTTCTCGGCCTGAACCTGGAGCAATATATTGATAAATGGTAGGACTATATCTCAGAAAATCATGTTGGGCCAGATCCCCAAAGGCTCTGGATGTCAAATTATTCACATATCCCCACTGCTCTCACCATTAGGTCCTAACTCCTCCCCCAGCTTACAACCTGTAAGCCCCCAGCTTCCACGCCAGCCTCATCTCACCACCACTCACACTCTACATTCCAGCCAGACTATTTGGTTCCCTGAATAGGTCCAATTCTCCCTGACCAATGGACACATGCTATTCTCTCTTCCTCTAATGCTTTTCACATTTTTCCTTCTCCAACCTCCTCCTCCTGCAACTTCTACACCTGTATCTTCCTTATCACACTTTTTGTTAGGGACTTATTTGCTTTCCACAAGTCTATAAGCTCCCTGACAGCAAATGACTGTGGCTTTCTCATTCATCATTTCATCCTCAGTGCCCAACACAACACCTGATATACAGTAAGTGCTCAATTAATAACTGTTGACAGAATGAGTATATGGGTAAATAAATGACAAAATAAATGTTTTGACTAAGCTATTTTATTTTATTTTATTTTTTGTTCTTTTTTTTATTTAACTTTACAATATTGTATTGGTTTTGCCATATATCAACATGAATCCACCACAGGTATACACGTGTTCCCCATCCTGAACCCTCCTCCCTCCTCCCTCCCCATACCATCCCTCTGGGTCGTCCCAGTGCACCAGCCCCAAGCATCCAGTATCATGCATCAAACCTGGACTGGCGACTCATTTCATATATGATATTATACAAACTAGGGTAAATGACAGCAACAAATATTTTAATGCTTATTCAACATCTTTAAAAACATGAAGTATTTTATTGATAATAAACATTTCACAACCAGATGGTTATTTAACAAATACTAATTGCTAAAAGGAAAATTCCATGCAGTAATCAGGTTATTTAACTTTTATGTATCCTATCTCAGAGACTTAATAAACTTTCTATCTCTGATTATGCGGTGGTGACTGCAAAAGATAAAATTCTGCCTATGGTTTATTTCAGAAATCTTCAATGATGTATTACAAAGAAAACTCCTCTCCTCAAACTTCCAAGGAAAATCAAAATTCTGCTGTCTCCCAGAGCTGACACAATTGTAATGTGGATTTTTAATTTATGAGTGTTTATACTGAACAAAATGTGGGAGAATTATACTTATGATTTGACAGAGGGAATGTAATTGTAAAGTGAAATGTTGACTTTTTAAAGAGAAATAGAGTTCAAAAACACGAACAACTTGAAAAATAAGAAACAAATTCTACATGTTAGGTAGAGATATCCTGAAGTATTGTGCATGCATGCTCTGTCATGTCCGACACTTTGGACCCCACGGACTGTCACCCGCTAGGCTCCTGTGCCCATGGAAAGAATTCTCCAGGAAAGAATACAAGAGTGGGTTGCCATTTCCAAAGGGTCTTCCTGACTCATGGATCAAACCTGTGTCTCTTGCATCGTCTGTATTGGCAGGTGGATTCTTTACCACTGAGCCACCTGGGAAGCCCATACAGAAGCATCATGACACATTTAAAACTGGAGAAGAGAATGGTATGGAGAAAGTGAAGAAATAAAACAATTCAGAATGACTTCCACAAAAGGAAAAAAAAAATTATTGCTATTCAAACTATCAAAAAAGGGCTTATCATTAAGAAAGACAAAAACTTTGCTGCTTTAGAAAGGAATGCTGGAACTTAAATAAGGTTGAAATGCCTAAAGAGAGTGCCTATTTCAACCTGGAGTTGACAGCTAAATCAATAGGCCAAGAAAGCAAAACTAAGTGACCAGAGAATTAAACCTACCATACCTGGGTAGCCAGTAACATAAACAAACCAAGAACCACATATGCCCATAGAAGAGTCTATATAAATGAAGCAGTAGCAGAATGAGGCTGTGTATTTGAAACTTACAGGTCATACATAACTTATATCCAAGATCTCTACAAACAGCAGTAACAAATCCCTATACACAGGAGACGATATAATTTATCATTCAAACTGGAACACTTTTAAGATGTAAAAGGGTGCCACTAATAATTAAGCTGGTACTTAATTAAATTAAAACTGTCTCAGTCAAACTGAGATGTAAGGTCAACCTTATTACATATTAAACCCCTGTGTTATACCAGAGAAACACTTTGAAGAAAGGGCACCAAAGGTGAAATCTTCAGAGGAAAAACACAACTTCTTTGAGGAGGGGCCCAAAAGTTTCCCAAGCAGGAGAGAACTGCAGGGCCTTCTGCTAGTTGCTGACCTCGATGAAAGTGGATATTATTGGGCATACACACCATCTGTGCAAGCTGTAAATAACATCTCTGAAATTTCTCAGTGTTTACATGCCCTTCCACTGCTTTTTCCTACGTTGATGACATCTATGAAATTTTAAGGCCCTAAATGTCAGGAATTTTGTTTCAATTTCCTGTATATAGACTTAGTCTGCATTGATTTTGCATAATACATACAGGAGAATATGAAGATTACGTCCATCTCTGAAGAAATATCTTGTTACCGCTCATGGATTAACCACCATCATTTTCTTAAGCATGGCACATTATGTGACGATGCAGTACAGATGTCTTTGGATTACATATAGGTCAGAGCCCCAACAGCACACAGATGACACACTCAAAAGTGGTGAATAATCTCAGTTCAATGAAGGGTCACTTACAAAGGTGTGGGCAAAATAAAGGAAACCATAAGGGTTGACAAAAAAAAACCCAAAGGAGACTGCTATCATCCCTAGGCTTGAAAGGGCAAGAGAGAAAGCCATCATAGGAACATGGAGAAGTCTATAACTGTAGAAGCCTGCCAGGCAGGAGTTGGCCAAAGGAGTCTTCTTTGGTTTAAAAAAAAAAAAAACGCAGCCGCTGCCAGTATACAACCCTGTGGAAAAGAAGTTGTGGAGTAAATACTCCAAAATCTCTCTTTTCCAGCCATCCAGTCTCTAGCTGGCACTGGCCTTTGGCCTGATCCAAAGGGCAGGAGTGCCTAACTGATAATAATCCATAGAGATCAGCCTCCTAGGAAACAGAGAAGAATGGAGAAGACAAAAGAATGGATCTTGAAAGATAATGGAGATTATCTTCATAAAGAATTTAATTGAATATGTAAAAGCCTATATTTCTAAAGCCCAAATAGATCACATACATCTTTTAAATTTATAAGTGAAAACTAATAATACTTTGATCTTCACAGGGATACTAGAGATAGAGAAGATGTTATTAGTATTGCCTTCATTTTACAGAGGAAGATATCACGGACAGAGAAGAGAAATTACTTGTCTAAATCACCCAAGAAAAGATTTAGTGAAGGCCACCGTGTCCATGGACCTGTCTGACACCAGTTATTTCCCAACATTAGCTTCAACCTCTAAATCTAGAGATCTTTCCACTTGGCCTTAAGCACATAAGCTGGTATGCGTGTGTGCTATATCTAAGTCACTTCAGTCGTGTCCAACTCTTTGAAACCCTATGGACTATAGCCCACCAGGCTCCTCTGTCCAAGGGATTCTCCAGACAAGAATACTGGAGTGGGATGCCATGCCCTCCTTGAGAGGATCTTCCTGACTTAGGGATCGAACCTGTGTCTTATGTCTCCTGCGTTGGCGGGTGGGTTCTTTACCACTAGTGCTGCCTGGGAAGCCCAAAGTGCAAGTGTTAGCCGTGCAATCATGCCTGACTCTTTGTAACCCAATAGACTGTACTCCACCAGGCTCCTCTGTCCATAGAATTCTCCAGGCAAGAATACTAGAGTGAGTAGCCATTCCCTTCTCCACAGGATCTTCCCAATCCAGGAATCAAACCAGGTCTCCTTCATTGCAGGCAGATTCTTTACTGTCTGAGCCACCATGTAAGATATTCCCCACTGTATGGCAGAAAGAGACTAAGAACTAATTAAGCAAACACACACCAAAAGAGACTTACAGAATGAAAGCATTGTCTGTGCCTTCCAGGGGCTCTCAGATTATGGACTGGAAAGAACACCACACTGAAAAATATAGGAAGACTATATGTCAGTCAAGGAGCATTCCTCTAACACCTACTATGCACTAACTGTCTAGTACATAAAACTTATGTGTGACTTCAATTAGCCATTTTATTCCTGGGGTTGTTTATTATAATGATTTGTAGCTTATAAGGCAAAGGGGATTGGTGGTAAATAGTCAAGACTCTGACTCACAACGGAATAATGGTTAACACACAGAGTGTAAGTGGGCCAATGAAATACCAAAAACCTGTTCCTAGGTTTCTTCATATAGAACCATGCTGCCAGAATCAAGTTATGGTGGTGGCAACAGTAATGAGAATTGGTTACAAAATCAAATGATGATATATAATGCTGTTTGACTGAAGCAGAGTCCTAGTAAATCCAATGACAACTTAAAAACAGAGTAAAGCATGAGAATGACTATACACATGATCCAGGATCTAACCAGAGACTGCTCTGGATATACCAAAACCCTTTTTCTCCTGAGCATACAGGCCAACCACACTTCCTACCCTTCTTACAATTAGATAAGGCCATAGAACTGAACTCTGGTCAATATGGGAGAACACTGTTAGCCTAACCCATAAAACATTCCAGAGATCTTCCACTTTCCCTCTTTTCCCATCTGCCAATTGATAGTCAGTGTCCAGGGGACACTGGAAATTCTGAGTTAAAGATAGTGGAACCTATGCCAGCCTGAATCCTTGAATGACTATGTGAAGTAGCCCCACACCACCCTGACCACCTCTCAGCCAACAATTGATTCAGTAAAATTATTGAGGTTACTACATTGACCTTAAGAAAGACATTACCTCTCAAGCATAAGCTCTCAACATTTTTCATATTCATGTGTAAATAAGAATATATATGTACAAAAAGTATACCATATTATACACTTTGTCATGTAACCATTTTATCTGCCATCATATTGTGAAACAATTTCCCATATTCACTTAATCCTTTAATGTTATAATTTTTAATGACTAGAGTGTTCCAAGTTGTGATTATAACATGCTTTCAATTTCTACCTTTTTTTTATAACTTCTATTTTTCAGTGTTGCTAGTACATGGATCCAAAGACTTTTGAGATCCTATTAACATAAACAAACATCACTTCTTCATTATAATTATCTACAGCTGCCATTCAGATTAATGGACCATTGATTTTTGTGCTGTTCAACCTCACACAAGTTAATAATTTTCTTTGAGTTTGTTCCATATGATAAACCTTTCTCATGTCTCATAGGAAGATATTCCACAAAAGTTAATAAATGTCTTTTAAAAGGTTACAGAATAAAAGGCCTGGTATGAATCATCAGACATTGGTATCAAGTCACTGACTGCTCTGTGACCTCTATTAGCATACAAAATAATTTATTCTCTTGTCCTAAACTGATGATGATAAAGTCAAAAATAAAATGTAAACCTATACATTGTGAGGCATATTTAATTTCCTGCTTCCAAAAGAAAACATGTCTATATAATCAACTGCATTAACAGAACACTACCTGCTTTCTCACTTTCTCTATTAAAAGGGTAAATATAATCACCTTTTCGCAGTTTTTGAGAATAGGGATTAGTAAATGTCTCCATGGGTACACACAACAAATTCAAGAGAAAGTGAGTAATGTTGCCCTAGATTTTATACAATGCATGACCGCAACAGGACAGAAAATAGCAGCTGTCTCAAAATGTATAAGGTGATGCAACCTTTGAAAATTATGTAAATCAGGGATATAAACATTTTTCTAAAATGTCAAAGAATGCTGTCAGTTTGCAGTTAATATTTAAATGTAATTTCACTCTACACAACAGTAACACAATGTTAGGGGGATGGATAAATTATGATCTTGAGATTAACAAACATACACTACCATATGTAAAATAGATAAATAACCAGGTCCTACTGTGTAGTACAGTAGGGAATTAGTGATCAATAATGTAATACCTTGTAAACCTATCATGTAAAACCTTACAATAATTTATAAGGGAAAAAACTCTGAAAAAGAATATATATATATAATACTGAATCACTTTGCTGTATACCAGATTCTAATCTAATACTGTAAATCAACTATACTTCAATTTAAAAAAAGTAAAACCTTGAAATGCTTTCCCCAACAACAGATCCTAAAATAAAGGATATAATATAATTATGACACAATGTTGATTAAACAATTGACAATTATGTTTCTAGAAATATTATCCAACTCCTTATACGTGATTATTTTTAGATATAAATATTTTTAAGAAACTGTGTAAAAGAAATGTCAAAACTCATTGATGTCCATCAGAGGACGTTATGGCACTAATGACCCATCTTATTGTCTTTATCTGCCTCTTTGTAAGAAACATGGTTAATGTAGAAAGCTTATGATATGTGAAATCAGTATTAGCTTTGAAGGGCTTCCCAGTGGCTCAGTAGTAAAGAATCCACATTTGCAGGAGACACGGGTTCTACCTCTGGGTTGGGAAGATTCCCTGAAGGAGGAAATGGCAACTCATTCCAGTATCCTTGCCTGGAAAATTTCAGGGACAGAGGAACTTAGCGGGCTGCAGTCCATGGGGTCGCAAAGAGTCAGACGCAACTTAGTAACTGAGCACACACCCAGACATGAAGAAACTGGCATAGTACCTAGAACAAAGTAGTCAACAGCTGTTGGTTCCCTTTTTCACCACTACATTTACTGAAATGTTTTCTCCCCAATACTGTCATTTAGGACCTTTTCTTAAGGCAGCCAGATTTTGTATCATTGAATAGTTTCTTCAAGATCCATTTACACTTTTCTTATCCATTCATCCTTCTAATATACATTTGTCATAAATCTGCTATGTTCCTGGGACTGCTCTAGGTGCTAAGGATACTGCAGTAGGAAAAAAACAGACCAAAAAAATCCTGACATTTATGAAGTTTACATGCTTATATAGGAATATATTTTTAAGTAAAACATGCTATAACATCTGGGTATAGGTGTTATGAAGAAAACCATGGCAAGAAAAAGTTACACAAAATGATATGACTGACTGTATTTTCAATTTTAAATAGAATGGCCAGAGTAGGCTTTACTGAGAAGGATATATTTCCGCAGATATTTGAATAAGATGAGGGAGAGCCACTGGAATATCTGAGGGAATAATAGTAGGAGTGAGGAAAGAGTAGGTGTAAAGATCCTAAGACAAGTGCAAGCCAGGCGTGTCAGAAAAATAGCAAAGCCAGGGATGGCATGTCAAGAATGGGCAGGATATAGGTGGGTTAAAATGGGAACTACATCATCTACAGCCTTCTAAGCCATTTTAAGAACTTCAGATCTTACTCCAAGTTAAATGAAAGGCATCTAAAATTAACTAGCTTCAGCAAGTATAAAAGACAGGTGACCAATATTGTGCGTTTTGCAACATTCCAAGTAAAAGATAACAGTGGCTTGATCAGGATGGTAGATATGAAAACAGTGAGGAATTGTCAGATTCTGATGTTTTTCAAAGCAGAGGTGATTGGATTTGTTGATAGATTGGACATAAGATGTGAGATCACGAAAAAAGGAGACAAAGATAACACCTGAGCTTTTGGCTGTGGTAGCTGAAAAGATGAATTTGTCACCTGTGAGAAAAAGTATGAAAGGAGAAGCTTGGGGAGGAAAGAGCAGGAGTTTGGCTTCACACATGCTAAGTTTGAAACATGCACTAGACATCTAAGTGGATATATAAAGAAGGCACCTGGATAATAAAGAGTCTGAAATTGATGATAAAATTCAGGCTGGTAATCAAAACCTGGGATTCAAGAATGTATAGATAACATTTGAAGTCATGAAACCGGATGCATTCTCCAATCAGGAGCCAGTGTAGACAGGGCAGAGAAGACATCCAGGGCTAAGCCTTGGAGCAATCAGTGTTTAGAGTTTGGACAAACACAGAATGGGTAGGTTTTTTCTCACACCAATCAATTCTACTTTCCAACATGAAGAATGTGTCTTACAATTCAATTCTGACACTAACTACCTAGAGTTAGCATCAGACTCCACAGGTTTAATAGTTTACTCCCATGAGACTGCCCCACTTCAGATACCAGTTGCTAATGTTAAAAAACAAAACAAGTCCAAAATGGAATCATTTATGCTAAGCCTCATGTCATCAGACCAAGACCTGACTTAATTACAGTCTGACTCTTCCAGAAATGGAATCTTAAGCCAATCAGTAATCACCCGATCAGCAGTAGTTAGGTAAGTCTGCCAGACAGACCCTTGCCATCCCCTAAAGGAAAGTAACTTTGCAATAACCAAGCAGCTTTTTTTGCATAGTTCCCATTCCCTGCTACCTGTAAAAGTCTTTCATTTTGTATAGCTCTTCAGAGTTCCTTTCCATCCATTCCAGATCGAATGCTGCACAATTCAAACCGATTTTCACCCAAACTGTTTAAATCTTTAATATGCTTCAGTTTATCTTTTAACAGTGTCAGAAGAGAGAATTGAAGGAGATGCCAACTGTCCCCAGGAGCAATAAGCAACCAGGCATGAGCACCTGTTGAGCCCCTTGAGCTTGCTGGTTTCCTGATGTCTCTGGAGGTCATGGGTAAGTCCCTCTCAGATCCTGGCTCTGCAGATTTTGCAGTATGAGCTTTCAGACTTCACCTGAGTATTTCCTTTTCTGGATTGGGTCCAGAAACAGCCAGAATTGGACTGGATCTGCCTTTAAAACCAGATTGGTTCTGGGGGCAGAGTGGCTGTGACTGACCGACCCTGGATCCAGTCCAGTTTCTAAGGCTGAACAAACAGGTTAACCTTACCAAAATAATCTTGAATTCAAGTAGTCACAGAAGAGAACTTTTAACCTCGTAAGCTTACCGTTAATATTTATGAGATGCCCTAGAGAAAATGGGGTCTCAGCCAAACATACGACACAAAGGGTAGAGGAAAAATTATTTTTTCATTCTCTACAGTTTATGGCACCAGAATGAGACCTGCTGGAATATCTCCACTTGCTCTAGAACCCTCAGACAGAATTCTGGGAAAACGGACAGAAACCTATAAAGGATGAGAAGATCCTTACCCAAGTCAGCGGTCCCAGACTTCCATCTGGTGCCTAGTTGAGAGAGAAAGGTAGACTTTCACATTATCCCTTTCTTTCCAAATTCAAATTGGCAAGCAAAATAGTTTGGAAGAATTAGATCTTTGAATTGTGAATCAAGAATTTGCTTTCAGGTACCCATTTATTGTCAAGTCTTTGTCCACCAGGAACAGGTATTGCCGTCTGGTTTGCCTCATTTTGTGTCCTGAGAACTTGGCTTGACAACCATCAGTTGACATGGCCAAATATATGGCTAAACATAAATATCAGTTGCATCCCATTAGTGGCTAGAAATGTACTCCCATTTGCAGCTAGGGTCCTGCCAGCTGTTGCTAGCTCTCAAGGGAATGATCTGAGTCTCTTTCTCTAAGCTATCTTTGAGAGTGAGTGACTCTGGATCTTGGGTGGATGGTGTGTTTTGCGCCATTTGTGGGGATATCTCTTGTGTCCAAAGTGTTGTTCAGCCCTGCCAGGAATATTTACTGCTTTTACTGGCTGAAACTTAACAAGATATTTGAGAGAATTTTTTTAAGTAACTCTATGGTCAGAAGTTGACCAAATTAGAAGCTGATATTCAAAGCCTGATAAGAACTTTTTCTGAGGCTTTCTCCCTAAGCTAAAATGAATTCATGTGCCCAGAGGGAAAGAAAAACATTCTGAAACCTTTAGGGAAGGATTTACTAAAACATTCCAAAGACACCAGCTCTGAATCTAGGACATAGGAAATTTTTAATTTCCATTTTAGTTGAAGATCTTCTCCTTGAAATAAAGAAGCAAACTGAGGTAATGTAGTTCAATGGGTGGAGCAGCCTCTTTGCATTATTCAGTTTCTAACTCAATTCTTTGAGGAATCAAAAATAACTGTACTTATCTTTCAAATCTCATCTTTATAAGAACAGAAATATGGCTCTAAAAACAATTCAAAGTTCATCTGTCTTTTAACCAATCTCAAAATCTCCATAGTCATTTCAAAGGCTTGTGATTTTTGTAAAGACCCTGGAAAAGGACTCTTGGAAAAGACCCTGACGCTGGGAAAGATTGAGGGCAGGAGGAGAAGGGGACAACAGAGGATGAGATGGTTGGATGGCATCACTGACTCAATAGACATGAGTTTGAGCAAATTCCGGGAGATGGTGAAGGACAGGGAAGAATGACATGTTGCCATTCGTGGGTTGCAGAGTCAGACATGACTGACTGACTGAACAATAAAACTTATGGAACAAAAGTCTCTCTTGGTGGAACTTACATTCTTTCTCTGTATCTTTTGAAATGTAAGGTTTCTACCTGGTCTTCTTCAGTAATCAAGGTATTTCTTATCAGAAGAAGTAAGGGGAAAAAGGAAAACCTACTTTGAAAACTAGGCCTTAAAAAAATCTGAAAAGTCTCTTCCACAAATACTAGTAAAAATTTTCACCATCTGAGAAGGTAAACTTATTCCACCTGCTAGAAACATGATTTTGATCTAACTGTTCTTTTATAAACTAGTAAGTTATAAATTACTGTACCTGTCTTATGGCTACAAGTTTAAAACAAAAGTCTTAAGATCTTTTAGCACATTTGTATGTTTATATATGTCTGTGGTGGTTTAGACGCTAAGTCGTGTCCAACTCTTGCGACCCGACAGACTGTAGCCTGCCAGGCTCCTCTGTCCATGGGATTCTCCAGGCAAGAATACTGGAGTGGCTTTCCATTTCCTTCTCCAAGGGATCTTCCCGACCCAGGAATTGAATCTGGGTCTCCTGCACTACAGGCAGATTCATTACTGACTGAGCTACGAGGGAAGCCATGGCTATGTGTGTATATTATAAATGTGATTTTTTTCCACTTCCCAATGGGGTGTGTGTATTTATGTGCTCAGTTATGTCTGATTCTTTGTGACCCCATGGACTGTAGTCCACCAGGCTCCTCTGTCCATCGGATTATCCAGGCAAGAATACTGAATGGGTTACCATTTACTACTCAAGGGGATCTTCCTGATGCCGGGATTGAACCTGCATCTCTTGAATCTCTTGCATTGGCAGGCAGATTCTTTACCACTCGCAGCACCTGGGAAGCCACCCAAATGGTATTGTAAAAATTAGTTTGCAAAGACATCTATTTAATTGGATTAAAGACAAGCATTTGTATAAATCTAGTATACTCTCAGAAATATCAAAACTAACACAATTATTTTTTAAATTCACACAATTTAGGATATTCTTCAGTAAATTAAAGCTAGTTTATGCTTTTTGGTTTAATTAAAACAGACATGTCTTTAGAGTTATCAGCATTAAATATAATACTTTTATTCGACCTAGGTTTACTAACAGTCAAACAAACTCATGTCATCTCTGTCACAGAATTAGTCAGCAAGAAAGTGAAAGTGAAAGTCACTCAATGGTGTCCAACTCTTTTCAACTCCATGGACTGTAGGCCGCCAGGCTCCTCTGTTCTCTAAGCAAGAATACTGGAGTGAGTTGCCATTCCCTTCTCCAGGGAATTTTCCCAACCCAGTAATTGAACCTGGGCCTCCTGTATTGCAGGCAGATTCTTTACCTTCTGAGACAGAAAGATAACTTAAAATGATAGTTTTAATGTCTCATGAAATTTTTGTGACTAATCTAAACATAATTGTTAAGAACAAATAAATTAAATAGATGTAAGATAAAAGTTTATAGATGAAATTTCCAACTACAATTATGTTTTATGATATGTCTACTTAAAAACAGTTTCCAAACTCTTATCAGTAGCTTGAAATCTTAAAGCTCTACTGAAACCAGTTAAAAATGTACATTTGTTGAAAATCTAGATAATTTCCAAATACTGAACATTAATTATTTTGCATAGGTTTATTTACTTTTAGTTTCTTTTTTACAGTGGGACTAAAGATATTTGTGTTTATTAATGAACGTGTTTTATACCACATTGAAAATTTTACTCTAAGACTATACTGCTAGAAATCATAAAATGTATGTATAAATTTGGCTAAAACTGAGGGCAACTGTCCCAAGGCCATTCCAGCCTCCACGTGTGTTAAAATAGTCAACTACAGGCCCTTTCTCAATACTGGCTTCTAGAATCATCCAGTATTACATGTTGAGTTTGACTGATCCACTTTGCTAAATTCCTACCTTCCCAGTCTGACTTCTACCCTTTGCCTTCCTCCTAAAGAGAACACACTCTGATAGGCTTTTCCTAGTTAAAAAATTATTTTCCTTTGAGTGGTGCTCCTCTTTAGAAACAAATTCAGTTTGTCTCAGGATACCTAGACTGGCATCTACCTCCACTAAAGCCCTTTCTGTCTTATGAGCCAGTGTTATTTAATCTATCACACATGTTGTTGCCATTTTGTGCCAAAGGCCTGAGTGGAGTTAGAATGCATGTTTTGCACCCCAAAACGTTAAGTGTAGTGCACACTTTTGGTAGCACAATCTAGTATAAACCGTTTCCATTTTAAACCATTTCTGGTATAAACCATCTTATTGTAGAATCCAGCTGGGCACTGTTCTCTCCATTAAAATGTTTCTTCAACATCATCCATGAATTGGCGCTGTTTTAGAAAATCCCATTCCTGATGCCAAATGATTGGCTTTTTCCTCACACCAACCAATTTTCCAACTCTCTGACACCAACCAAGTGTACTACAATTTCACACTAACTATCCAGAGCTAGTGTCAGATGCCACGGGTTTAAGAACTCAGTCCCACAAGACTACCACACTTCAGGCACCAGTGGTCAATATCAAGTCCTCAGCTTACCATACTTCTGTCCAACTTGGTTACAAAGTTAGTGATTCCCACACATCATCCCCTCAGGGATGAACCCCTCAGGTTCAGTAACTTGCTACAAAGAAAACTGAGAGGAAAGATAGTGAAGGAGGAAGAAAATTACAAGAGCATGGTGTCCTGAAGCCAAGTGAAGAAAGGGTCTCAAGAAAGAGGGATGATTGAGTGTGTAAAAAATCATTGATAGCACAAGAAAATCAAAGACAAATGATCACTAGATTAAACAATGGACATATGATTGGTAACATTTCTTAGAAATGCGTGTCTGGAGTGGAGGGGATAAAAGTCTGATTGGAAGACGTTTGAGAAAGAATGAGAGGAGAAAAATAAGGGACCATGCTGCCCTTAAAAAAATGTGAAGTCAAGAGAGATTTAGGGAGGGTTGTTTGTTTTCATTTTTTAAGATAGGAGATAATATCAGCATATTGTTTTCCTGATGGGAATGATCGACTGCAAAGTGGGGAAATCAGAATTCAAGACATAAAATGGAAAACTACTGGCACTCTGTCCCTGAGTAGAGGAGAGGGAATGGGACCCAGTATAGGTTTAGAGAGCTTTGTCTTATCCAGGGCCAGAGATAGCCATCCATAGTAACAGGAAGGAGAGCACAGATACAAGAAGGTGAGCAAGTGCCAATGTGAGCTTCAGCAAGTCTCTTGAAATTGGTCTTTTCAAATGAAAAAAGAAAACCATTAGTGAAAGTACAGATTAGAGAGAGTGTTGGAAAGTTTAAAGAGAGAAAACATGTTACATGCTTTACACAGGGATTCTCAACCTTAGTACTACAGATGTTTGTGGGATGATAACTCTTTGTGGGGCAGGGTGGGCTGTCCGTGCATCATAGGATGTTTAGCAGCATCCCTGATCTTTACCTATGAGATGCCAGTCATATTCCCTCCTCCAGGTTATGACAACAAAAACTATTTCCAGATATTGCCAATGTCCTCTGGGGGTGAAATCACCCTAATTGAGAACCATTGATTCTAGTAAGTGATGGAGAGAGTGAATGGACTAGGGAAATGCAAACATCGTGGTCATCTTGAGGTTCACTTGAGGTTAGTAGTCACGGATGTCAAATGAGGCCAGTACCCTTGCTTTTGAGTGTTTTTCCAGCTAGGTTCAGCTGCACAGGATTGGAGCAGGAAAGTTAGTACAGCAAAGCCAGAAAGAACCAAAGAGTTGAAGATAATATGCAAGTAAGTGATTATAATGATACAGTGTAAGTCAGATAAGGAGCAAATGAGGGCTGTGAGACCATGGAGGGACAAGGAAAGAAGAGGGAAAAACAGATTATAGATCCCAGGTAGATGTAGGTGTCTGGGTACCACAGGGTATGAACTGAGAAATTATGACGTAATGCTTAGGGAGACAGATGCTTGGAACTCATATAACATATATATATATATATATATAAAACATTATCAATATATAATGTTATATATATATATGTATACTATATATTTATCATATACAATATTATATATATATACTATGTATTATTATATAGCAATGTGTCCATGTGATCAGTAATAACCTTGAGGAGTTATAAATGAGTTATAAATGAGCATCTCTCTCCCTAAGCATTACCTCATAATTTCTCAGTTCATACCCTCTGGTACCCAGACACCTACATCTATCTGGTATCTATAATCTGCTGTTCCTTCATCTTTCCTTGATCCTCCATAGGAGAGCTGAACTGTAAAGAAGGCAGAACACCAAAGAATTGAGCCCTTCAAACTGTTGTGCTGGAAAAGACTTCTGAAAGTCCCTTGGACAGCAAGGAGATCAAACCAATCGATCTTAAGGGAGATCAACGCTGAATATTCACTGGAAGGACTGATGTTGAAGCTGAAGCTCCAGTATTTTGGTCATCTGATGAAAACGGGTGACTCATTACAAAAGACCATGATGCTGGGAAAGATAGAGGTCAGAAGGGAAAGGGCATCAGAGGATGAGATGGCTGGACGGAATCACTGATGCAATGAACATGAATTTGGGCAAACTCCGAGAGATAGGGAGGGACAGGGAGGCCTGGAGTGCTCCAGCCCATGGGGTAGCAAAGAGTTGGACATCACTGAGTGACTGAACAACAATAATGGCACCCCACTCCAGTACTCTTGCCTGGAATATCCCAAGGATGGAGGAGCCTGGTAGGTTGCAGTCCATGGGGTCGCTAAGAGTCGGACACGACTGAGCGACTTCACTTTCATTTTTCACTTTCATGCATTGGAGAAGGAAATGGCAACCCACTCCACTGTTCTTGCCTGGAGAATCCCAGGGATGGTGGAGCCTGGTGGGCTGCCGTCTATGGGGTCGCACAGAGTCAGACACGACTGAAGCGAGTTGGCAGTAGCAGCAGCAGAGTGACTGAACAACAACAAATAAAAAATATAATTATTATAATCATCTTATAATAAGAGGATGAGAAAATTTAGCCCCAGGATTAGTCAGAAACTGTTCTGCAAATATCAAATTCAGTTCAGTTCAGTTCAGTCGCTCAGTCGTGTCCAACTCTTTGCGACCCCATGGACTGCAGCATGCCAGGCCTCTCTGTCCATCACCAATTCCCCAGAGTTTACTCAAACTCATGTCCATTCAGTCACTGAGTCCCCTTCTCCTCCTGCCTTCAATCTTTCCCAGCATCAGGGTCTTTTCAAATGAGTCAGCTCTTCACATCAGGTGGCAAAACTATTGGAGTTTCAGCTTCAACATCAGTCCTTCCAATGAATATTCAGGATTTATTTCCCTTAGGACAGGTCGGATCTCCTTGCAGTCCAAGGGACTCTAAGGAGTCTTCTCCAACACCACAGTTCAAAAGCATCAATTCTTTAGCGCTCAGCTTTCTTTATACTCCAACTCTCATATCCATACATGACTACTGAAAAAACAATAGCCTTGACTAGATGTAACATCTCTGCTTTTTAATATGCTATCTAGGTTGGTCATAACTTTTCTCCCAAGGAGTAAGCGTCTTTTAATTTCATGGCTGCAGTCACCATCTGCAGTGATTTTGGAGCCCCCCAAAATAAAGTCTGACACTGTTTCCACTGTTACTCTATCTATTTGCCATAAAGTGATGGGGCTGGATGCCATGCTCTTTGTTTTCTGATCGTTTAGCTTTAAACCAAAATTTTCACTCTCCTCTTTCACTTTCATCAAGAGGCTCTTTAGTTCTTCTTCGCTTTCTGCCATATGGGTAGTGTCACCTCTGTATCTGAGGTTATTGATATTTCTCCCAGCAATCTTAATTCCAGCTTCTGCTTCGTCCAGCCCAGTGTTTCTCATGATGTACTCTGCTTTTAAGTTAAACAAGCAGGGTGACAATATACATACTTGACGTACTCCTTTTCCTATTTGGAACCAATCTGTTGTTTCATGTCCAATTATAACTGTTGCCTCCTGACCTGCATACAGATTTCTCAAGAGGCTGGTCAGGTGGTTTGGCATTCGCATCTCTTTCAGAATTTTCCACAGTTGATTGTGGTCCACACAGTCAAAGGCTTTGGCATAGTCAATAAAACAGAAGTAGATGTTTTTCAGGAACTCCCTTGCTTTTTCAATGATCCAGCGGATGTTGGCAATTTGATCTCTGGTTCCTCTGCCTTTTCTAAAACCAGCCTGAACATCTGGAAGTTCAGGGTTCATGTATTGTTGAAGTCTGGCTTGGAGAATTTTGAGCATTACTTTACTAGCGTGTGAGATAAGTGCAATTGTGCAGTAGTTTGAGCATTCTTTGGCATTGCCTTCCTTAGGTATTAGAATGAAAACTGACCTTTTCCAGTCCTATGGCCACTGCTGAGTTTTCCAAATTTGCTGGCATATTGAGTGCAGCACTTTCACAGCATCGTCTTTTAGGATTTGAAATAGCTCCACTGGAATTCCATCACCTCCAATAGCTTTGTTCACAGTAATGCTTCCTAAGGCCCACTTGACTTCACATTCCAGGATGTCTGGCTCTAGGTGAGTGATCACACCATCGTGCTTATCTAGGTCGTGAAGATCTTTTATGTACAGTTCTTCTGTGTATTCTTGCCACCTCTTCTTAATATCTTCTGTTTCTGTTACATCCATACCATTTCTGTCCTTTGTTGAGCCCATCTTTGCATGAAATGTTCCCTTGGTATCTCTAATTTCCTTGAAGAGCTCTCTAGTCTTTCCCATTCTGTTGTTTTCCTCTATTTCTTTGCATTAATCGCTGAGGAAGGCTTTCTTACATCTCCTTGCTGTATTCTGTTGCCTTTGCCATGCTCAGTAAATCTTTAATCCAATTTTCTGTTGATGGGTGGAGCTGTTTTCCCTCCCTGCTATTTACCTGGGGCCAACCTCCAAGCCAGGCTTCATCAATATGTAAACTTCCAGATGTTCAAGCTGGTTTTAGAAAAGGCAGAGGAACCAGAGATCAAATTGCCAACATCTGTTGGATCATCGAAAAAGCAAGAGAGTTCCAGAAAAACATCTATTTCTGCTTTATTGACTATGCCAAAGCCTTTGACTGTGTGGATCACAATCAACTGTGGAAAAATCTGAAAGAGATGGGAATACCAGACCACCTGACCTGCCTCTCGAGAAATTTGTATGCAGGTCATAAGCAACAGTTAGCACTGGACATGGAACAACAGACTGGTTCCAAATTGGGAAAGAAGTACGTCAAGGCTGTATATTGTCACTCTGCTTATTTAACTTATATGCAGAATACATCATGAGAAATGCTGGGCTGGAAGAAGCACAAGCTGGTATCAAGATTGCTGGGAGAAATATCAATAACCTCAGATATGCAGATGAGACATATCTTATGGCAGAAAGTGAAGAGGAACTAAAAAGCCTCTTGATAAAAGTGAAAGTGGAGAGTGAAAAAGTTGGCTTAAAGCTCAACATTCAGAAAACGAAGATTGTGGCATCTGGTCCCATCACTTCATGGGAAATAAATGGGGAAACAGTGGAAAAGTGTCAGACTTTATTTTTGGGGGCTCCAAAATCACGGCAGATGGTGACTGCAGCCATGAAATTAAAAGAGACTTACTCCTTGGAAGGAAAGTTATGACCAACCTAGATAGCATATTCAAAAGCAGAAACATTACTTTGCCAACTAAGGTCCATCTAGTCAAGGCTATGATTTCTCCTGTGGTCATGTATGGATGTGAGAGTTGGACTGTGAAGAAGGCTGAGCGCCGAAGAATTGATGCTTTTGAACTGTGGTGTTGGAGAAGATCTTGAGAGTCCCTTGGACTGCAAGGAGATTCAACCAGTCCATTCTGAAGGAGATCAGCCATGGGATTTCTTTGGAAGGAATGATGCTAAAGCTGAAACTCCAGTACTTTGGCCACCTCATGCGAAGAGTTGACTCATTGGAAAAGACTCTGATGCTGAGAGGGATTGGGGACAGGAGGAGAAGGGGACGACAGAGCATGAGATGGCTGGATGGCATCACTGACTCGATGGACGTGAGTCTGAGTGAACTCCAGGAGTTGGTGATGGACAGGGAGGCCTGGCGTGCTGTGATTCATGGGGTCGCAAAGAGTCAGACACGACTGAGCGACTGAACTGAACTGAAACTATGGTGGAGCTAATGAAGATAATGTTGACCTCCATCAAAAGATCCCATGCATGTACTGCTACACTCAGTGCCTCCAACCCTGCAGCAGGCCACCACCAATCCATGCCTCCACCTGAAACTCCTGGACACTCACCGGCAAGTCTGGATCAGTCTGTTTTGGGGTCACTGCTCCTTTCTTCTGGGTCCTGCTGCATAAAGTTCTGTTGTGCCCTCCGAGAGTCTATTTTCCAGTCCTGTGTAAGTTCTGGCAGCTCTGTGGTGGAGTTAATGGCAGCCTCCTCCAAGAGGGCTTATGCCATACCCAAGGCTGCTGCACTCAGAGCCTCTGTCCCTGCGGCAGACCACCACAGACCCGTACCTCCACAGGAGATGCTCAAATACAGTTCTGTCTCAGTCTTTGTGGGGTCCCTGGGTCCTGGTGCACCTGTTTGAGCCGTCTGAGCATCTCTGTGAGGAATGGGGTTTGATTCTAAATGCTAATTCGCCCCTCCTACCGTCTTGTTGGGGCTTCTCCTTTGCCCTTGGACATGGGGTATCTCCTCACAGCCACTCCACCACCTACTGTCTTACTGGGGTTTCTCTGACCTTGGACGTGGGGTATCTCCTGTTGGTCACTTCAGCGCCACACAGCTGTGGCTCGCGCTTAGTGGGATACTAATATCCCATTAGTAGAGTTAAGTTTAAGATTCAAATAGAGCTTTCCCTGTGGCTCAGTGATAAAGAATCCACCTGTAATGCAGGAGACACAAGTTTGATAACTGAGGCAGGAAGATCCCCTGAAGGAGGGCATGGCCACCCACTCCACTATTCTCGCCTGGAGAATCCCATTGACAGAGGAACCTGGAGGGTTACTGTCCATAGGGTCTCAAACAGTCAGACACGACTGAAATCACTAAACACACATAAGATTCAAATATCCTTTAGAGTTTACCTATAGAACACATAGTCTAATATAGCCTATTTAGCCAACCCTTGCTTTTTATTTGATAATAATTCTCTATATCTCAATAAATAAGTGAAGGCAACAGGATTCCAGCTTGCTACAAGTTCAAGGATTGACATGATATTTAACTTGCTTACCTGTGAGAAAACTTGAGGCAAAAGTCCTTTTTCTCTGAAAAGGGGCTATCAAGCTTGTGGAATCAAAGCAGCTAAACAAACCTCTTATTATTAGAATAATGACTATGATATTCAATATCCTTCAGGGAAAATTTAACCTGGTCTTTGATTCTGGCACTTTTAGCGACTTTGAAATTAAATCAAACAATAAAGAGGGGGAAAGAATACAGGACAAAAGACAAAATAAGGTCATATACCAATTTTACTTCAGCATGGCTAAGAAAAATAAGAACAAAGTACATTTTTCTTAAGTTCTAACTAATGTTTCACCCTTCTCCTTCTGAAGAATAATGTGTTTTTCTGTGGTTTTATAATAAATCTAAAACACTATCATTTTTACCATGAAACACTAAGTAATTGTTTCACCAAAAATAGTCACCCTGTATTACAACCATCTAAGTTTGTTTTAATAATTCTCAGATACCCACTTCCACTGTGTCAGGCCCCTTAGTACACCACTATGATTATCTGTTGTTTAAAAAAAGATGTCCTAAGTACGTTATCTAAGTGAACAAAAGCATAAACATTTCAACTATCAAATCATCAGAACTGCTTAGGCAAGCATAAATATCTCCTGGCTCCAGTGTATCCCTTATGGAATTTTTTTGTGTGTGTATTACTTGCTCTGCTGTTGCAATGATAGCAGGCCCATGCTGAGATAATAAAATTATGGCTCTCCTTTTTATAGCTTAAGTGCTTTTCATTTCTTATGAAATAGAGGTTTATTTCCAGATAGTAATACATTTTAATATAGTACAAATAAAGGAAAAACAAGATGTTTAGTAAATCAGGAACACAATCAATAAAAAATACCACAAGGAAAAATAAATTGAGCTTAGGAAAAGACTCAAGTTTCTTGACTGGATTACATTAGAAAAGGCAAAAAGTAATATACTTTTTATATACTTCAAGTTATTGATATTTTTCTCAGTTTCATCAGCAAACCGAGTTCTTCAAGCCCTGCACTAATTTTCCCAACTATTCTTTGGTTTTGCAAAAAATGAAGTATCCCTCCAGGGTGATGTTCTAGTCAGTGACTAACTGACTTAGAAATTTCCTTTTTTTAGGTCTCGTCTCCATATCACACAAGACCACTGACTCTGGCTTGATAACAAAGGTGACGTGCCATAGAGGATTACAGCGCAATACAAGAGAAACCAAGTCCTATTATACCTTCCTCTGGTGAAATAATTTGCATTGGTATCAGATTCCATTTAATACTGTTGATTTCTGGGATCTTTCTTTTTTCCTCCAACAGAAGTCCTCTCAACTGTCATACTGACAAGACAGCCTTTTTCTCATGTCCCTAAGTGTCTGCACTACCAAGGTTTCAGATAAGAACTGGAGATGAGTGACTGGGTTAATGTTAAAATTGTTAATTAAAGCCCTGTTTTCAACACTCCTGAAAGATTAACCAACTGGGCCAAACTATAGAACACAGAGGAAGTTTTACTTTTAACAGTGTACACTGTTTGGTAAACAAAAGGTTTTAACAATTTCAAAGACAGTAATGTCAAGAAATATCCAAAGACATTTTTCCCTCCAGCGCAGTATACAGATGGACCATTTAAGCAAAGCTTCATAAGGGTTTTCTCATAGTGAGCACTGTTGCTTGACAGGCAAGTGCAGAAGTTGATCAACTGAATGTTTATATATCATTGAGCAGACACAACAAGAGCAACACAAATCTAGGAGTGTCATTTTCTTTCAAAAATTAACCTAATTATTTCTATTTTAACCTAATTATTTCAATTTTAAAACTGATGAGAAACAAAAAAAAATTCCATTTCTGACTTTCTCAGTGAGATATTGTCAGAGACATAGTGTAATGTGGTGGCCAAGAGTCTTGCTTTGGACTCTACCTCTGCTACTTTCTAATTGGGTAACCTTGAGCTAGTCACTTAACTTCTCTATGCCTCAGTTATCCCATCTGAAAAACTGAAATGAGAACAATAGTACCTACCTTGTAGGGTTTAGTGAAAGTAAAATGAATTAAATCCAGTGCTTAGAAGAGTATGAGACACAGAAAATCATATAGGAAGTGTGTATTACTATTATTATTACAAGTACATAAACAAGGATGACCATTAAACGTCTCAACGTAAGATTTAACTCCCCTTTGTGCGTGTATTATAATGAAAAATAATTTCTCAGAGACCAAAAATATCATCTATAAAATGAATTTCTTGTACAGTGTGATTGCTAAACTTTCTTCCTGCTCAAATGATCATCAGTCTTCAGTCTGGAATCCCTGACTTCCTTGGCCCATTGGCTAATTATCATTCTCTTGTGACTACTTTCCAGGTGTGCTGTAAATCCACCAAGTGCCCAATCCCAAATATGAATGTAACCCACTCAGTTGGGAAAAGCTCACAGAAAATTCTCTATCATGGAATTTGTCTTTTTTTTTTTTTTTTTTGTAAAAAGAAGTGGGTTCATTATTCCTGAGATGTCTTGTTTTTCCCCCAGAACAAGTCAATCCCTCTAGTGACAGATGTGTGGCATATGGATAGTCTGGGGAAGGAAAGATGGAGAGTGGGTGGGCAGGAGAGTTAAAAGCAGGGGAAAAATACAGCCTCACCAAGTTTTCCCTTGCCTGTTGCCCTCTCTGTGACTGAAAGGCCATTAAAATGTGACCATCTTTGATATCACTTCTAATATGGCTGGAAACAGGACTCTTGCAGTTCAAACGTGGGGTGTTTAGACTGTATTAAAACATGAGGCTCCAGGAACATCAAAGGCTACTCGTGGGTGGTTTGGGCCAGTGCAAGGTCACCACTGCTCACAACTGTAATAGGTGTGGAGACACTGTGTACCTGAGAAATGGTGGTGTTTGCTTTTTTCCTGCTGATAAATGTGGAGCTTGGAAAGGGGGTGCCTTTGTGTGCTTGAGGGATGATCTACTGTGGAAGGTTTAAAGGCAAACAGGTATCAGGTTAGGGTTACAGGGGGCAACTTTTTGAACGGGATGTCCTTTGTTCTCAGAGAATAGTCTTCTTAAATTGGTGGAGCAAGGACAGACATTGATAGGAAAGGCTTCCTGCTTGATCACCAAATTTAAAATAAAGGTAGTATAATTCTGTCAATAGGAAATTTGGATGACATCAAGGAAGGATAGATATAAAACATGAGAGGACGTTAAATTCATTTTGCTTTTTTATATGTAAATATTTTTGTCTTGCAATAGTTCTGCAACACTCCTCCAATGTCCTTTTTTTAACTGCAGTAACATAAAATTGAGGTAAGAAAACTTCACATAGTTTCTCCTAACCTATAGGACATGTCCTAAGAAATATCTCTCCACTTACTATTGTTTCTATTTATTTATTATAAATAAATCTATTTATCTATCATGGTTTCAGAGGTTTTAGCATAATATTCTAAAGCAAAAGTGTCCCTGTGGACTGTAGCCCACCAGGCTCCTCTGTCCATGGAATTCTCCAGGCAAGAATACTGGAGTGGGTAGCCATTCTTTTCTCCAGGGGATCTTCCCAACCCAGGGATTGAACCCAGGTCTCCTACATTACAGGCAGATTCTTCACCATCTGAGCTACCAGGTAAAAGTTCTTAAAATTAGAGATTTAGCTTTAAAAGAGACCTCATTGAAATAATCCTAACCATTTTTCAGAGAAAAAGTTAATACTATATCCACAGGAAAATGGATAATAAATAAATATTTTACCTCTAATAGAGACGGCAGAATAATATAACAAGAAAAAAGCCAAACAGAGACCAACCAAAGCAAAGGAAATGAGAGAGAGTGACCACACAGATTCTAAAGGACTAGTTCAGGGAGGTGCTGTCTCCACCTCTCAGTTTGGACTTGGTGGCATTCTCATTCTCTGTCAGAAACCCGTTCATTAGGAACTTCACTTGAGGTAGTTCATTCCCTAATTCGCAGGCTCTCCTGAGTTCTATCAATACTTACCAGTCTCATTGGAGCTCATGAATTGCCTCAAAATTATACCTTATATAATGTAACTCCTCAAATAATTGCAGATTCTAGAAAGTGGTTTACTTCTTCCTTTCTTTTCCTCCCACATTCATCTAGTGCAACACTATGAAAGAAAAATTTATTTATCATTGGTTGAGGTGGAAATGACGTCTCTCTACCTGATAGGAAGAAAAGAAAGAGTAATAGGAAAATCTCACTCTCTGCAAATTCTGAGTGAACTAAAAGCACATACAGACTTTCATTTCTAATTGCGTGTTATACATTTTAGGGAAAAAAATCATTTTCTGCTTGACTCAGGTCCAATTTCCATTGTGATTTTTTTTGCCCTCCAGAAATAAATATCGTGGTCAGGATGTCTGCCCGGCATCCTTCTGGCCCAACAAGACGGTGGTTTCCTATGAAATGCGAGTGCTCTGGTGAGACTGTGCAAGCCCCAGTGGCTGCAAACTCATGAACCACAGGTTTTTTAACCACTGGCAGGATTTCAAACCACTAAATTGAATGACAAGTCCCTCAAACAGCTGTCACTTAAGATTCCTGGGTTTCGATGAAAGGCCAGAAGCACTTGCAATTACTCCCCTCTAGCACCCTTTTCCTAAACACAACACACAGCATTGGCAACAATTCTCAATAAATAACCAGTCTGAATATGGGATGATGAAGCAGGCATCTAGTGACTGATAGGAAAAAGACAAAGAGGCCTTTGTTTTCTTTCCTTTTTTTTTTCCTAGTTACAAGAAAACCCCAAGGTCTAAAAACAATCACGGCTCTTAAGGCCCCACTAATTTTAATCTCCTTCCATCTTTCATTGGCTTCCAAGGTTCAGTTCCCTGTGGCAACTTTGATGAACCCCATTTCACCTAGAGGAGTTCATCTGAGATGGGAACGCTGATTTCCTGAGTGGAGGAAGTCATTCCTTTGGATGCGTATCATCATTCCACTTGGAACTTTGGTGCTGATAAAGTCTAACTTCTCTAAGAAAAAAATGTTGTAATTGTTGAATTTAAACAGTGTTTAATTTAACTTTAATGATTCCCTACTCTAAAGAAATATTTATATATGTACATATGTACATAACATGGGCTTCCCAGGTAACTCAGTGGTAAAGAATCCACTCGCAAATGCAGGAGATGCAGGTTCTATCCCTGGGTCAGGAAGGTCCCCTGGAGGAGAACATGGCAACCCACTCCAGTATTCTTATCTGGAGAATCCCATGGACAGGGATACAGTCTGGCAGGCTACAGTCCATGGGGCCACAGAGTCGGACGTGACTGAGCACATATGCTCATACATAATATGATCATTCTAAAATGACTATAAAGACAACAGAGTGAGAAATATTTGGCAAGTGTCGTTATCCTGATGTTACACATTGAGCAATAATGTTTAACTGTTAGTTTTCTAGCCCTGAAGCTCTATTAGCTGATAGTCAGAACTGAAATTCACAACCCAATGATTTCAAATCTAGTTAATAATCATACTTAAAAATGCAGTCACTTCTTTCACATTCACTTCTTCTAACTATACCTAATCAGCTGCATTTTCTGATCCAGTCATTCACACTCAGCATCCTCATAGCAAACCTCCATTCTACTATTAGGTTGGTATGAAAGTAATTGTGGTTTTGGACTATGAATTTAAATCATCATAACTAGGCTCAAATACATCATTATTAATCAAAATAGGAACCGTTACAATCAATGCATTTTTGCCAAAAAGAAATAAGTTTGTTCATTCCTGTAGCACAAAAATCCATGCTTCAGAATTCTATGAAGAAAGCATTTTCTGCACCCTGCTGCTTGTGGAAGTGTTTTCTCTGAAAAAAAGTTGTAGAGATGCCTGAAGAAGTAATACTCAGCTGGTGAGAGATCGGGTGAATGTTGGATGAGGTAAGACTTTTTTTTTATTTAAATTTATTTAATTGGAGGCTAATTACTTTATAGCCCAATTTGTTCAACCTTTGAAGTGCTGGTTGTGCAATGTGTGGTCGGTGTTGTCTCAGAGAAGAATGGGACCCATTCTGTTCACCAATAGCTGCTGAGGGCCTTGCAGGTTTTGGTGCATCTCACTGATTTGCTGAGCATACCTCTCAGATTGTAATGCTTTCATCAGGATTCAGAAAGCTGCAGTGGATCAGACCAGCAGCAGAACACTGAGCCGTGATCATGACCTTTTTCCTCGTGCAAGTTTGGTTTTGGGAAGTGCTCTGGAGCTTTTTGTTGGCCTGTGCACTGAGCTGGTCATCACCCAGTGTCGTATAAAACCTACTTTTCCTTGCACATCATGATCGAATTGAGAAATTATTTGTTGTTGCGTAGAATAAGAGATGACACTTCAAAACAGTGATTTTTTGTTTTTCAGTCAGCCCATGAGGCACCCACTTATAGAACTTTTTCACCTTTCCAATTTGTTTCAATGCCAAATACCATAGAATGGTCAACATTGAGTTCTTCAGCAACTTCTTGTGTAGTTGTAAGAGGATCAGCTTGGATGATGGCTCTCAATTGGTCACTGTCAACTTCCAAAGACTAGCTACTGCACTCTACATCTTCAAGGCTCTTACCTCCTTTGCAAAACTTCTTGAACCATCACTGAACTATAAGTTTGTCAGACTTCCTGGGCCAAATGGGTTTTTGATGTTGTATGTTGTCTCTGCTACTTTATGACCCATTTTGAACTCAAAAAATTGCTCGACTTTGCATTTTGCCTAACATTCCTATAGTCTAAAATAAACATAAAATTAACATCAAATAATGTCATTATCAAGAAAACATGAAGTGGAAATGCACACGAAAATGATGTATAATATAACCACATTTATTTAAGAATGTATTGATACTCCAATATCAAAGGGCAAAGTTCGACAATGTAAAACCACAATTACTTTTGCACCAACTTAATAATTTCCTCCATGCTTTTTCTTACTCCGCGTGGCCACTCCAACGCCAACACCTAGTCTACCCAGTCTGTCTCTCCCATTCTGCTCTGCTGAAGTCCTGTTCAATCAGGAACAAAGTTTGAGCATCTCTAAAGGCTCACAATTTCATCTGAACTGTCTTTCCACAACCAACTCTTAAATGTACCCAGGTCACCACCATCCAGGGAAAGCACAAGGCCAATAGCTATATATCCAGGGTGGAGTACTCCATCCAGGGGCTTGTTGTAAAAATTCCCATTTCTTCCCAAACACCTTTTCCTTATCCTATTTTCCATCAAAGACCAGTTTCTAGAACACTCTTCTCTTTTTGCTGTATTTACCATTTGCAAATTGTGGAAAGTTCTTAAATAGATGGGACTATCAGACCACCTTACCTGTCTCCAGAGAAATCTGTTTGCAGGTCAAGAAGCAACAGTTAGAACCAGACATGGGACAATTAACTGGTTACAAATTAGGAAAGGAGTACATCAAGGCTGTATATTGTCACCCTGCTTATTTAACTTGTATGCAGAGTACGTTATGCAAAATGCCAGATGAAGAACAAGCTGGAATCAAGATTGCCAGGAGAAATGGCAATAACCTCAGATATACAGATGACACCACCCTTGTGGCAGAAAGTGAAGAGAAACTAAAGAGCCTCTTGATGAAAATGAAAGAGGAGAGTGAAAAATTTGGCTTCAAACTCAACATTCAGAAAATTAAGATTATGGCATCTGGTCCCATCACTTAATGGCAAATAGATGGGGAAATAATGGAAACAGTGACAGACTTTATTTTCTTGGGCTCCAAAATCACTGCGGATGGTGACTGCAGCCATGAAATTAAAAGCTGCTTGCTCCTTGGAAGGAAAGCGATGACAAACCTAGACAAAAAGCAGAGATATTACTTTGCAGACCAAGTTCTGTATAGTCAAAACTATGGTTTTTCCAGTAGTCATGTACGGATGTGAGAGTTGGACCGTAAAGAAGGTGATCATGGAAGAATTAATGTTTTTGAACTGCGGTGTTAGAGAAGACTCTTGAGAGTCTCTTGGATAGCAAGGAGATCAAACCAGTCAATTGTAAAGGAAATTAATCCTGAATATTCATTGGAAGGACTGATGCTGAAGCTGAAGCTCCAATACTTAGGCCACTTGATGCATAGAGCTGACACATTTAAAAAAACAAAAAAACACCCTGATGCTGGGAAAGACTGAAGGCAGGAGAAGAAGGGGATGACAGAGGATGAGATGGTTTGATGGCATCACCAACTCAATGGACGTGAGCAAGCTCTGGGAGATGGTGAAGGACAGGGAAGCCTGGTGTGCTGCAAGTCCTTGGGGTCACAAAGAGTTGGACACAACTGAGTGGCTGAACAATGACAACCACTTGCTCATAATTCTCCTTTACACTTTCATCAGTTATTGTTCTTAGTGCCTAGTATACTGGCTGATAATGATTCTATTGCCCCAATGTCTAATTTCTAGAAAGACTAGTAAGATAGATATGCAGAGGTTAAGGGAAGGAACTGTGTTCTAAGAAATGAGACTATATGAGAAATGACAAGGAGGTTCAAGTGTGTCTTGTATTTGTGAAAATGAAAATACAGGCATACCTCAGAGATATTACAGGTTTGGTTCTGGACTGCCACTATAAAGCAAATATCACAATAAAGAAGGTTATACAAATTTTTTTGTTTGCCACTGCATATTAAATTTATATTTACACCAAAGTGAAAGAAAGAAAGTGAAGTCGCTCAGTCGTGTCCAACTCTTTGCGACCCCATGGACTGTAGCCCACCAGGCTCCTCCCTCCATGGGATTCTCCAGGCAAGAGTACTGGAGTGGGTTGCCATTTCCTTCTCCAGGGAATCTTCCCGACCCAGGGATGGAACCCAGGTCTCCCGCATTCCAGGCAGACGCTTTAACACCATGCTGTAGTCTATTAATTGTGAAACAGCACTATTTCTAAAGAAATAATGTATACACTTTAGTTTAAAAATGCTAATCATCATCTGAGCCTTGAGCAAGTCATAATCTTTTTGCTGGTAGAGGGTCTTGCCTTGATGTTGATGGCTACTCACTGATCAGAGTGATGGCTGCTTAAGGTTAGGGTGGCTGTGCAATTTCTTAAAATGAGACAATGAGTTTTCTGCATCAATTGATTCTTCCTTTAATGAACAATTTTTCTGTAGTATATGATGCTGTTTGATAGCACTTTAACCACAATAGAATTTCTTTCAACACTGGAATCAATCCTTTTCAAACCTGTCACTACTTTATTAACTAAGTTTATGTAATATTCTAAATTCTTTGTCATCATTTCAATAATCTTCACAGCATATTCACATAAATTTCATCTCAATATACTGCCCTGTTTACTCATGTATAGATGGGGAAACAGTGGAAACAGTGGCAGACTTTATTTTGGGGGGCTCCAAAATCACAGCAGATGGTGACTCCAGCCATGAAGTTAAAAGATGTTTGATCCTTGGCAGGAAAGTGTTGACCAACCTAAACAGCATATTAAAAACCAGAGACATTACTTTGCCAATCGAGGTCCGTCTAGTCAAGGCTATGGTTTTTCCAGTAGTCGTGTACGGATGTGAGAGTTGGACTATAAAGAAAGCTGAGCACTGAAGAATTGATGCTTTTGAACTGTGGTGTTGGAGAAGACTCTTCAGAGTCCCTTGGACTGCAAGGAGATCCAACCAGTCCATCCTAAAGGAGATCAATCCTGAGTGTTCATTTTAGGGACTGGTGTTGAAGCTGAAACTCCAATACTTTGGCCACCTGATGCGAAGAGCTGACTCATCTGAAAAGACCCTGATGTGGGGAAAGATTGAAGGCAGGAGAAGAAGGGGACAACAGAGGATTTATGGCTGGATGGCATCACCAACTCAATGGACATGAGTTTGGGTAAACTCTGCGAGTTGGTGATGAACAGGGAGGCCTAGCGTGCTGCAGTCCATGGGGTCACAAAGAGTCAGACACGACTGAGCGACTGAACTGAATTGAAGTGAAGAAGCAACTCCTCATCCATTTAAGTTTTGTCATGATATTACAGCAACTCAGTCATACCATCAAGCTCTATTTTTAACTCTAGTTCTTTGGCAATTTTCACCACTTCTGCAGTTACTTTTTCTACTTAAGTCTTGAACCCTTTCAAGTCATCCATGAGGGTTGGAATCAACTTCTTCCAAACTCCTATTAATGTTAACATTTTGACCCCCCATGAATCACAAATGTTCTTAATGGCATGAAGAATGATATATCCTTTCCAGATTTTCAATTTACTTTGCCCAGATCCATCAGAGGAATCATTGTTTATGGCAACTATAACCTTATGAAATGTATTTTTTAAATAGTAAGATTTGAAAGTTGAAATTTTTCACTAATCTGTGGGCTGTAGAATGGATGTTGTATCCGAAGGCATAAAAATATTAATCTGTTGTATGACTCCATCAGAGCTCTTGGGTAACCAGGTGCATTGTCAATGAACAGTAATGTTTCAAAAGGAATCATTTTTCTTAGCAGTAGATCTCAACAGTGGGCTTAAAATATTTCATAAACCATGCTGAAAGCAGATGGGCTTTGTAGGCTATTGATAGAGCATAGGCAGAGTAGATTTAGCATAATTCTTAAGCACCGTAGGATTTTAAGAATGGTAAATAAGCATTGGCTTCGACTTAAAGTCACCAGATGCATTAGGCCCCTAACAAGGGAGTCAGCCTGTCCTTTGAAGCTTTGAAGTGAGCTATTGACTTCTTCTCTGTAGCTATGTAAGTCTTAAATGGCATCTTCTTCCAATACAAGACTATTCTGTCTACATGGAAAATCTCTTGTTTAAGGTAGGCACCCTTATTAGTGATCTTAACTAGATCTTCGGATAACTTGCTGCTTCACTTTGTACTTTTATGTTATAAAGATGGCTTCTTTCTTTCAATTTCATTCTACTTCATTCAACTTCCTTCTTAGAGCTTCAAACTTTTCTTCTGCAGCTTCCTCACCTCTCTCAGCTTTCATAGTATTGAAGAGAGTTAGGGCCTGCCTAGCTCTGGATTAGATTTTGGCTTTAGTGATGTTGTGGCTGGTTTGATATTCTATTCAGACCACTGAAACTTTCTCCACATCCTCAGTAGAACTGCTGCTATACTTTTGCTTTCTTATCATTCATCTGTTCACTGGAGTAGCACCTTTAAGTTCCAAGAAATTTTCCTTTGAATGAACAAGTTAGCCAACTGAATGGTGCAAAAGGCCTAGCTTTTGACCTATCTCAACTTTTGACAAGCCTTCCTGAGTAAGCTTAATCATATCTAGCTTTTGATTTAAAACAATAGATATGCAACTCTTCCTTTCACTTTAACACTTAGATGCCATTGAAGGATTATTAATTGGCCTAACTTCAATATTGTTGTGTCTCAGGGAATAGGGATGCCTGAGGAGAGGGAGAGAGTGGGGCTGATCAGTGGAGCAGTCAGAAAACACACAACATTTATCAAGTTCACCAACTTATATGGACACAGTTCATAGCATCTCAAAACAATAGTAAATCAAAGATCACTAATCACAGACCACTGTAATAAATATAATAATAAAGAAAAAATTGAAATACTGCAAAAATTGCCAAAATGTGATGCAGAGGCATGAAACAAATGCTCTCAAAACAATGCCATTAGAAAAATGGCACCAATAGAGCTATTCAATGCTGAGTTGCCACAAACCTTTGACCTGTAAAAAAAAAGGCCATATCTGTGAAGAGTAATAAAGCAAAGTGCAATAAAATAGATATACCTACAATACAGTTTGCCTAAATGATACAGAAGACAAGAAATAGAGGGAGGTAAGAGTAAAAGACTATTCAGCTCTTCATATTTATATATATCTTCATTACTTAATCATAAGGTTCATGAAGGCACAGGCACCTCTGAGATCACTTTCAATTCCCTACATTCAGGTGTCCCCAACTTACATGACACCCTGTGCTTCCAATGGAAAGTTAATTAGATAAGACATTCTCTCCTAGACACTTTTAAGATTAGAATGTGCCCACTAGTCCACTCTTTAGTTAGAAGTTACTAAATTTTCAAAGACTTTTACTGTTTATAACTCAGGATCTTCACTTTGTGTATTACCTACATCCAAAACAAGCTACTTCTTACTATTCACAAATATGGTCTATACCTATTTGAATTTCTCACCAATCAAGATGCTTTGCTTCAAACTGTGCTCTATTTTGTTCTTGTACTATTATCAGACTTTGAAATTCTCCATGGCCAAATCATTAATGATTGCTCCTTAAAATTGTCTCACATCTTTCTCATCTACATCATCAAAATATTTCAATGTTTTAGTTAAGAAGATAAATTTCTTCCTCTTATTTTTCCACACAGAACTAATGATTTGTTTCTCATGACATTTATTGCTTGAGTAAAACAAATACCTCTCTAAAGACCATAGCTTAATCATATTACTGAAGTTTCCATTTCAAATAGATTGCCCAGTGGTCACCTATAATTTAAGGGTAAATCAGTCCAATAGTGAAAAGAATTTCACTTCTCTCTTACATATCAGTTGGTTAAATCTCTTACGGAATAATTTGTGTCAAAGTAACATAATCCAACATACTGCTTCTGGGTGATAATGTGGCAAGTGTAGTAGAAAGATGGGCTTCCCTGATGGGTCAGTGGATAAAGAATCCACTCACAATACCGGAGAGGAAGGAGACATGGGTTTGATCCCTGAGTCAGTAAGATCCCCTGGAGGAGGGCATGGCAACTACTCCAGTGTTCTTGCCTGGAGAATCCCATGGACAGAGGGGTCTGAAGGGCTACAGTCAATGGGGTCACAAAGAGTCAGACACAACTGAGCAACTAAGCACATATGGTAGAAAGAATGCTGGACCGAGACCCAAAATACATGGCTTCTAGTCAGTTGATACACATGGTTTCACAACTAAAAGTATTCTAAATGTAACACTGAGCAGAAATCTGAAATCATGACTCTGCTGAAAAATTAAGATTGCTGGAGCTCTCATTTGACTTCTTGTATTTACTATCTCTGAAATTTTGTACAAGTTATGTCAACATTCACCTATCTCATCTGTACAGTGGAAATCATATCTACCTTACTGGGCCCAGAGCACCAGTTATTATAACACAGAAAATGGAGGTTCCTCTCATTCTTCTCTGTGAGTATCCCAGCTCATACTGGCAAAAAATTAGCCCATTACTCTACATCTTATTTCTCAAAGTAACATGTCAAGATTATTTGACTCTTCCCTGATCCTTCCTCTTTCTTCCTTTACCACTTTTATTTTCTTCATTTATTCCCATGTCAGTCTTCTTCTGAAGGATAAGCTTAGCATCAGCTGGGTCTTTCTGATTCATGGGCACATGAAATGGAAGATATTGCCAATTGTTCTATTTTTCTTGCTAAGAGACTTAGCTTTTTACCAAAAATAGGCTGCTCAAAGAAAAGCAGCAAATTAACCCAGACTAGACTCATGTTTTCTGTCTGCAATGTTCCCATAAAATTCATAGTCTGCATGTTTTCTTTAATGCTTCATCCAAAACTTTCCCATTCTGGAATACTATCTAGTCATCTACTTTGTGTAAATGCCCAAGTTAAAATTGGGGTGTGTGTTTCTCTGGACAATTAACATTACTTTAAAAGTCGGAGAATCGAGTCATCCTCCATAAGACAAGGATTGTTTATAGGTAGTCTATATAGAGGTTGAAAGTCTGTTTTACTCAGTGAACTGTTGTTACTGGGCATTTATTTACTTAACCCAAGTCATTTTTGCCATTACGAATGTCTCAAAAACAAAGTACAAACACTTGACACAGTAAAATTGGACTTGTCTTCTCACATGATCCTAAGTTCTCTGATTTCCTCTTTCTGTACTCTCTGCTCTGGGAAACTAATATGATCACACCTTTTCAACCACTGGTACAAGTACACAATGGCTTTTAAATATTAGTTTAAAGATCACTCTTAAAATCATTAGCCAGTAATTTTTATGCTTCACTGCCTCTCTTAAACTTTGCATCTTAAATATGAAGCAATTTCTTTCTCCATAAATTATCATTTCTTAATTCTCTGTGACATTGAATGACATTTCAACCTCTTGATCCCTCACTCTCAAATATTATAATGGATATTACTTCAATCTTTAATCTTTTTACTCAAGAAGGGAAGTATTCCTGAAATGAGATCAGGTTGCATATAACCTACCTACCACTCCTGGAATAAATTCCTTACTATGGCCTACAAAGCCCAAGACCCTCAGTGATATGGATTCTGCCTGTTTCTCTAGCCTCATTTCCTAATACTTTTTACTCTAACCCCAGTGACAGTAGCTTCCTTTTTGTTCCCATACCATGGATAACAACCTTCTTGTAATGCAAGTCTCAGCCAAAATTCCACCTTCTAAAAGAGAATTTCTACCTATCTCTTGCCAAGTCATGATCTCATCATCTGGTTTTTTTTTTTTTTTTCCAGAAAACTCACTGTTTACTTGTTGATTGTCTTCCCCAAACACCCACACACACAGAGGGAGATCTGAATGCAATCCACAAGAGTGACAGCTTGTCTGTTTTGTTCTCAGTTGTTCCCCCAGTACCCACTAAACTAAATGGAGATGCCCCCGGGTTCCATTATTCTTTCCCAGGCTACTCTCTACTTGGCCTTTCCACTTACTCATCACGTGGCATTCTGTCAGGTTCTGTCTACCACCATCAACTGTAAGTTCAAAAGGAAGATGAAATATATCTGTCCCACTCACCACTATTTCTGAGCCACTTAGCACAGATATTGACATAACAGGCACTCAGTAAATGCCTGTGGAAGCAAGGAAAACAAGAAAGAAGGAAAGAGGGAAAGAAAGGAGGGTGAGAGAAGGGAAGGAGGGAGAGGAAAGAAAAGAATAAGGACTTGACTTTAGAGTGACCAACCTCCCAGCATGCTTGGGACTGACGAATTTCAGTCTAAGGGACTTTCAGTGCTCAAACCCAGAAACACTCAAGAAAGCCAAGACAATTTGGCCACACTAGCTTTGAAGGAAACCATTAGAAAACAGTCATCTCAGACATCAAAATGCCTGCAGATGTTATATGTAAGTCTCTCCTACATGTTTAACAAAATAGAAATCATTCTTATTTGTCTGGTTGAGTAATGTACTTCATAATTATATTGACAACTTCAAAGAAATCTTCAAGTTCTTCCAAATCCACAAACTCACAAATAAGGAAGGTATCCTAATACCCTGGTCTTGATGTGTGGACAAAGAATGTGCTGCTGACCCAGAAGCTGCCATTTAGAGGTTGGCTAACAGACTGACAAGTAATCTCCATGAGAACTCAGCCCACTGTGGGAGCCAGGAAAGCACTATAAAATAGATGTTGATTAACTATACCACCCTTGGAGTCAGGGGGTGGATCAAGTTTAATGTTTAACCAGGAGGAGATCAGGGAGAAGTGTCATGAGTAGTAGATCCAGAAATAGCAAGCAATGTCAACATAATATAATGGTGACATGCAGAATAGGGAGCAAGAGGTTTCTGGAGTTTCTGAGTCTCAGGGTGATAGAGCTAAGAACTATATCCTAAAATATACTGTGGTCTCCTAGAGGCCTGAATGTCTGGTGTTGAAACTGTTTCTGGTTTCCTTATTTCCCAGTGTATCATTACAATAAATCCCATTAAGTAAGGTAAATATGTCTCTGCTCCTTAGAAGTTAAAAGAACCTAAAAGATAATTATTTCTTCAGTTGAGGAATGGGACAAAAAGTAAGAATCAAGACCAAAAAGTCAGAAGAAGAAAAGAAAAAAAAAAAAAAACAAGTCCTTAGGCTATCAAGTGATCATAAACCTCTAGTAAAGAAAGATTGGTGGCCAAGCAACCAACAGTATTTTTGATTATTTAGAGCTGTCTCTATGAGTTATATGTACTTGTTTGGCTATTTTTAATAGCCAATTGTATTTTTGACTACTCAATTGTATTTTTGAAGGGTTCTTTAAAATTTTGTTTGATGAGGTACTACCTCACGCAAGCTAGAACAGCCATCAGATTAAAATCTATAAATAACAAATGCTGAAGAGGGTGTGGAGAAAAGGGAACCCTCCTACACTGTTAGTGGGAATGTATATTGGTGCAGCCACTATGGAGAATAGTATGGAGATTTCTTTAAAATTAACACTAGAGTTACCATGTGGTCCTACAATCCCACTCCTGGGCATATATCTGGAGAAAATTATAATTCAAAAAGATGCATGCACCCCAGTGTTCATAGCAGCACTATTTACAATAGCCAAGGTACAGAAGCAACCTAAATGTCCATTGAGAGATGAGTGGATAAAGAAGATGCGGTACATATACAGAGTGGAATACTACTAGGCCATGAAAAAATGAAATAACTGCTATTTGCAGCAACATGAATGGACCTAGAGAATATCATACAAAGTGGCATAAATCAGTAAGATGAGCACCGCATGATTATCACTTATGTGTGGAATCTAAAATATGACACAAATGTACTTATTTATAAAACAAAAACAGACTCACAGACATAGAGAACAGACTTGTGGTTACCAAATGGGAAAATGACAAAGGATGAATAAATTAGGAGTTTGTGATTAGCAGATAAACTACTGTCTATGAAATACATGAACAACGAGATCCTACTGTACAGCACAGGAAACTATGTTTTATACCCTATTATAAGCCATAATGGATCGCATGTGAGTTTTGACCTGCTCCATTTTGGAAATGGGCCAGTTCACCCCCTCCTTATGCAAACTGGTGGTCCCTCGTTCCCAGGAGGTCACCATATCGATGAATTTAGTGCAGACACCCTATTGGTAGACCACACTACAGGCCTCCTAGGCTCAAGCAGTCCTCCTGCCTCAGCCTCCTGAGTAGCTGGGACTATAGGTACAGACCATCACGCTTGGCTGTAATAAACCATAATGGAGAAGGAAAAAATTGTTTACACTGGAAACCTGAATTTGATTGGATAAACTGCAACTCATTCAGTAGTCAGCCTGCAATGTGGGAGACCAGGATTCAATCTCTGGGTCAGGAAGATTTTCTGGAGAAGGAAATGGCAATCCACTCCAGTATGCTTGCCTGGAGAATCCCATGGATGGAGGAGCCTGGCAGGCTACAGTCCATGGGGTCACAAAGAGTCGGACGTGACTGAGCGACTAACACATACACACAAACTGCAATAACCTTCTGATAGATAATGTGGAATATAAGCAGGATTGAAGTACTTTGATTTGAAATATGTCCATCCATCTTTGAGGGCTTCCTTATTTTGGGGGGCTCCAAAATCACTGCAGATGGTGATTGCAGCCATGACATTAAAAGACACTTACTCCTTGGAAGGAAAGTTATGACCAACCTAGATAGCACATTGAAAAGCAGAGACATTACTTTGCCAACAAAGGTTTGTCTAATCAAGGCTATGGTTTTTCCTGTGGTCATGTATGGATGTGAGAGTTGGACTGTGAAGAAGGCTGACTGCCGAAGAATTGATGCTTTGGAACTGTGGTGTTGGAGAAGACTCTTGAGAGTCCCTTGGACTGCAAGGAGATCCAACCAGTCCATTGTAAAGGAGATCAGCCCTGGGTGTTCTTTGGAAGGAACGATGTTAAAGCTGAAACTCCAATACTTTGGCCACCTCCTGCGAAGAGCTGACTCATTAGAAAAGACTCTGATGCTGGGAGGGATTGGGGGCAGGAGGAAAAGGGGACAACAGAGGATGAGATGGCTGGATGGCATCACTGACTCAATGATGGACGTGAGTTTGAGTGAACTCCGGGAGTTGGTGACGGACAGGGAAGCCTGGCGTGCTGTGACTCAGGGAGTCGCAAAAAGTCAGACACGACCAAGCGACTGAACTGAACTGAACTGAACTGAACTTTGTGGCTCAACTGGTAAAGAATCCGCCTACAATGCAGGAGACCTGGGTTCAATCCCTGGGGTGGGAAGATCCCCTGGAGAAGGAAAAGGCTACCTACTCCAGTATTCTGGCCTGGAGAATTCCGTGGACTATAGTCCATGGGATCACAAAGAGTTAAACTCGACTGAGCAACTTTCACTTGTCACATTTATTTATCCATATTTGGGAGGAGAGGGAGACAGAATTATAGAATTATATGATTGCCAAAATAATTATCAAATAATATTTTGTATTTATTATAAAATAAATATAAGAAAACACAAATAGAGAACAAGAATATAATCTACCTATTCATTTTCTTAGTTCTATAACTTCCATGGAACTCTGTGTGTGTGTGCATGTGTGTGTGTGTGTGTGTGAGTGGCTCAGTCATGTCCAACTCTTTGCTACCCCATGGACTGTAGCCCACCAGACTCCTCTGTCCATGGAATTTCCCAGGCAGGAATACTGGAGTGGGTTGCCATTTCCTTCTCCAGGGGATCTTCCCAAACTAGGGATTGAACCTGACTCCTATATCTCCTGCATTGGCAGGCAGACTCTTTACCACTGCACCTCCTGGGAAGCTTACTTGTTGCCAGACTCATTACCAAATATTTGGAAGATTTTTTTTCTGCATCTGCTAACGGCAAGTTGGAAGTTTCCTTACTGTCTGTGACTTCTTTCACCTGCTTATTTTGCTTGCTTATCTTTCTCTCAATGCTTCTATTATCTCAGTTCAAGTCAGCTGCTGAGAGGTTAAGCAATAGGCAGAATGAGATTAGCCACACAATCATGCCTGCAATATATACAGATACTACCACTCCTAAAAAAAAATCAGTTTTTTTAAATTAATTGATCTTTTCACAAAGGCAAAAGAACAGTCAATGAGAGAAGCTATAAACAATAATGTAAATACATTGTGTATTTTTTCTTATTATTTCATCTGTATATATAAATGTCAAAAGTTTGGGGAGTAAAATAATTACAAAATGAGGAGAGGAAAAATTAGCATATTTATAATGATAAATCAAATCAACCTTATATCCTACAGCATTTGATTGACTCTACATCATATTTTTCATGTAATATGATTAAATGTGGAGAGAAACATTTTCTGCTCAAACATAGCCCCCTCCACCATCACAAGATGGAATAAAATTCAATATTTCACCACGAGAAATTTCTTTTGCTTAAAATGACTGCATTTTCAAGAGACCTCTATCAAAATTATTCTACCTACATACAACTTTATTTGCATAAAATAATTGTATTTAATCCTGACCACAAACCAGTGAAGCAGGTATCACTGACCTCATTTTAAAATAAGGAAACTGAGGCTGAGAAAGCCAGTTCACATAGTTTGTTACAGGTTGAATGAGAATTCAAACTCTGAGGCCAAGTTCCATGTTCTGTTTGCACACTGCCCACTCTGGCTACAGATGTGCAGGGCAGAGCTTTGTAGTAGAATCCTCCCTGCCACATGCCATCCTCAGGAAATCCAACTCAGATTTCCTTGCAGAGCAGAAACAGGACATTATACCACTATAATCATGTAACAGAGTCTGCTTATTTATTTCCAGATGCCCCCTGGCCAAAGAATCCCTTTTCCTTATGTTTCTACACAAATGCTATCTCCTCATTTGGCAGAAAACATGATAATAGCAATGACAGAGTTATAGGGCTTAACGACACTTAAGAAACTCTCCTTTTTTAGGAGTCCAGCCAAGTATCCAACAAGCTATGCAGACCTCAATATAAATGGTATTTCCTCCACTGAGAAATAAGCTCACCCCTAAAGGGGTGACTCTTTGCTGAAATAAGTGGAAAATGCCTAATTTTCCAAAGGTCAGAAAGTCAAGCCTGGCAAGCTCCTTGTGTAACATAAACTGATAAGATCTCATAATCATAAGAATTCAGACATATTTTTAAATAGAGAAGTCAAAATGGAAACTATTTCTCCTTAATACTTTACTAACGAGTCATTCTCTAAAGTATGAAACAGTCATTAAAACAACAGGCATTTGTTAGCACCTGTGTATAGAAGCTAGTTGGTACCAACAATTCACATCAACAAGGTAAAAGCTGTGAGGAGCCACACCTAATCCTACCTTGAGGAAGTGACTCTTAAATTTAACCTGAAGAATAAGTAGGAGTTCTTTGGGACAATAAAGTGAAGAAGTCCTTTTGCACAGAATACATAGCACATTCAGAAGCATGGGTATAAGATTAAGAAAAATACAACTAGTAGGTTATAGAGGGAACCAGGGATCTGCTAGGGAAATTGCCCAGAACAAGGGTGGAAAGATGAGCAAATATTTGATCCTTAATTGCTGGCTGCCTATAAGGTTCAGTGCAAGGTGTGAAAACTCTTATCCATCATTCCTCAAAACAATTGCCTACAAATTATAAACTCAGAATCTGAAAAAACTAAGGCTGCAGTATGATTTATAAACCCATATACGATGCACCACCAAGCATTTTCTCACTTTGTCAGATAAGTACTATTATTCTTATTTCACAAATTAAAAGCAAAATAAGTTTAAAAACTACCCAAACTTGTACCATTAGTGATAGAACCAAGAAACCAATAACTCAGCCTAACACCTAAGTCCAGTGAAATTTCTGTACACTATATGAAAAAAATAAATTCCAAAAATAATAACTACCAACACTTGTTCTATTCTATTAATTTTACAAAATAATTTCAAATGCATTATTTGTATCAATCCTTATGAAAACCCTATACAAAAATTTAAGATTCAGTTACCCCATGTTTGTCTGACTTGTTAAGTGGTCAACCACAGACCCAAGAAATCTTAGGATGCTGACTTATTTGTTAAACCATTATTTTTCTAATAAAAGCTATAGATTTGGGTTTACAAAAGAATTTAAATCCTTTGAGGAAAAAGTTGGAATAAAGTTACCAAAATATTTAAAAAAAAAAAAACATACAACCTAGAAATAAATGAAAGAACTAACTGATCTGAATTTTCTCTTTACCTCTTCACTGAACATATTCTTATTAGGGTCGCCACAGATCCTTGCTTCATAGAATCTATTAGAGTGGGAGCATTCCAAACCACTTCTAATTTGTCACTTCCAGATTCAAATCAATTTTTTCTCAACCCCACCACCACCAACAGCCCCCGGGAGCAACCAAACCTAGGTATCTGTGGAACCCGTGACCTCAGGTTTCTTGCTGCCTCTGGAGGTTATGGGCAAATCCTTGGATCCTGGAACCTAGCTCCACAGCTTTCGTACTAAGAGCTTTTTTAATTTATTTGAGCATTTCTTTTTCGAAACTGGTCCAGAATCAGCCTGAGAGTAACTAGGTCCAACTTAAAAAAAACATTCTGGGTCCAGGATCAGCCTAGGTCTGATTTAAGCTGGACTAAGTCCAGTGTGCGGAGAAGGCGATGGCACCCCACTCCAGTACTCTTGCCTGGAAAATCCCATGGACGGAGGAGCCTGGTAGGCTGCAGTCCATGGGGTCACGAAGAGTCGGACACGACTGAGTGACTTCCCTTTCACTTTTCACTTTCATGCATTGGAGAAGGAAATGGCAACCCACTCCAGTGTTCTTGCCTGGAGAATCCCAGGGACGGGGGAGCCTGGTGGGCTGCCGTCTGTGGGGTCACACAGAGTCGGACACAACTGAAGTGACTTAGCAGCAGCAAGTCCAGTCTGAGGCCACACGTGTTGTTTTAAAGCTGAAGGAGTAGGTTAACCCTACCAAAGAGAACCTTGAATGATAGTGGCCACCAGTGGAGAACTTTAAATATAGGTACATTTATCTATTCATGAGGTATCCTAGAGAAAAGGGAGTTTCAGCCAGGGACTCACCATAATGGGTAGAGGGAAAGGCATTTTCCTCCTCTACCATTTCTGGTGACCATAATGAGAGCTGCTGAGACAAACCCATTCACTCCAAAGCCTACAGATGGGATCCTGGGAAAATTGGCAAAAGCCAGAAAAAAAGTAAGAATTCTTACCAAAGTCAGCTTTCTCAGTTCTCTATCTGTGGTGCCTGGTCAAAACAGGAAGGTAAAATTTCACATTGTCCCTTCCTTTCCAAATTCAGATTGTCAGGGGAAAAAAAAAGAGGTTATCAATCCTTTCTCTCCCAAAGACAGCTATTACCTCCTTGTTTATCTCATTTGTGTCCTGAGAACTTAGCTTGAAAATTGTCGGGTTGCAGGGGGGCTCCTGGAAAATCTCTAAGGATTTTTCTGTTACCTTGCAAAAGAGAGATGGTAAACTAATCAATTTATTCTGTGTGTTAAATAACTTGGGAAGCATTGTAAAGTAAGAAGTGATAATAAACCTTCTTAGGTTATGTGTATGAATATATATACCTAAAATGTGTATTCCAGAAATTGTCTAAAGTTTCTAGATATTTGTCAATACTCTCCTTGTCCAATTATTATCACAAATTATTGTTTGTGATATAAATAGCATTTCCTTATCAAATGAATCTCATCAGATTTTTAAATATGGCCAATATTTTTATGTCTTTTTATCATTTAGCCACAGTTATTGTTTTACTCTGGTGCTTTTGCCCAGGTGACTCATCTTTAGAGAGATTCATGGAAAGGATCCTGACAAGTATTCTAGAATATAGGCCTCTGATAACTTTAATATCATAAAACTGAACTGGGTAAGAAGTCCCAGAACTAATGGGAAAAATGGCTTCAAGCAGAATAAGAATTAATAATATGGAATTGAATAAATGAACTAGGACAGTTTTAATTTTTTATATTTTTTCTTTGAGATGGGCTTCCCTCATAGTTCAGTTGGTAAAGAATCCACCTGCAATGCAGGAGACTCCAGTTCAATTCCTGGGTTGGGAAGATCCGCTGGAGAAGGGATAGGCTACCCACTCAAGTATACTTGGGCTTCCCTTGTGGCTCAGTTAGTAAAGAATCCACCTGCAGTGCAGGAGACCTGGCTTCGATCCCTGGGTTGGGAAGATCTCCTGGAGAAGGAAAAGGCTGCTGGTGCTAAGCTGCTTCAGTCGTGTCCGACTCTGTGCGACCCCATAGACGGCAACCCATCAGGCTCCCCGTCCCTGGGATTCTCCCCACTTCAGTAGTCTGGTCTGGAGAATTCCTTGGACTATATAGACCCCCGGGTCACAAAAAGTCGGACTTTCACTTTCTTTGAAATACTGTTGGATCCTTAATGCTTTACTTTTCCCGATTTAAGGAAAGTATCTTTTCTTTTCTCTTAAACTATCTATGACTTACACTAATTTTTTTTTATATCTCTAAACAAGTGAAACATATACTTTTTCTGCTTACTTGATCTCTCTAGAACTCAGAAACGTATTGAATATTCTTATTTTCATGACAATACAGCAATTTATTAGTTCAGTAAGAATCTCTTCTCCTTATAATAGACACAATTGGAAACATTGATTATATTACCAAGGCTTTGACTATCATATTTGAGAATATGCAAAAATCAGATATGACTAGACAGTTTCATGGCAGTAAAGTTGACTTTATAGCACCAATAAAAGCACCTTGCAAAACCAGCCTGGTACTCTGTGTCAGAGTTTCTGGTAACCGTACTACTTAAGTAAGAAAAATCATTTCCTGGCAGACCCAAGTACCTCCAAAAGATGAATTAACCCCAAAATACAGGAATTCCAGGTGAAGTATGACAGTTCTTGGCTTGGATTCTTAGCCTAGGGAGCTTATAAAAATCTAACTTAAAGATTCTTATCTGAAGTTCCAGCAAAGCAGATTTTTAAAAACCCTGTATAGTCAATCATTATTCTTGAGACACATATAAATAATCAGGCCCACTTAAAGAGACTATACTAACTTTGCAAAGAAATTAGTCTCACTGTGATATCTTTGAAAGAAAATGAATCTTGACTATGCTAAAGTCTTTGACTCTGTGGGTCACAACAAACTGAAAAATTCTGAGAGATGGGAATGCCAGATCACCTTACCTGCCTCCTGAGAAATCTGTATGCAGGTAAAGAAGCAACAGTTAGAACCAGACATGGAACAATGGACAGGTTCCAAATTGGAAAAGGAGTATGTCAAGGCTGTATATTGTCACCCTGCTTATTTAACTTCTATGCAGAGTACATCGTGCAAAATGCCAGGCTGGATGAATCACAAACTGGAATCAAGATTGCCAGGAGAAATAGCAATAACCTCAGATATGAAGGAGACACAACCCTAAAGGCAAAAAGTGAAGAGGAATTAAAAAGCCTCTTGATGAAAGTGAAAGAGGAGAGTGAAAAAGCTGTCTTGAAGCTCAATATTCAAAAAACAAAGATCATGGCATCTGGTCCCATCACTTCATGGCAAATAGATGAGGAAAAAATAGAAACACTGATAGACTTTATTTCTTGGGCTCCAAAATCACTGTGGAGAGTGACTGCAGCCATGGAATTAAAAGACACTTGCTCCTTGGAAGGAAAATTATGACAAACCTAGACAGCATATTAAAAAGCAGAGATATCACTTCGCTGACAAAGGTCCGTATAATCAACGCTATGGTTTTTCAAGTAGTCATATACAGATGTGAGAGTTGGACCATAAAGAAGGCTGAACACCAAAGAATTGATGCTTTCAAAGTGTGGTATTGGAAAACACTCTTGAGAGTCCCTTGGACAGCAAGATCTAACCACGCAATCCTAAATGAAATCAGTCCTGAATATTCACTGAGAGGACTGATGCTGAAGCTGAAGCTCCAGTATTTTGGCCACCTGATGTAAAGAGCTGACTCACTGGAAAAGACTTGGATGCTGGAAAAGACTGAGGGCAAGAGGAGAATGGGGCAACAGAGGATGAGATGGTTGGATGGCATCATCAACTCAGTGGAAATGAGTTTGAGCAAACTCTGAGAGATAGTGAAAGACAGGGAAGTCTGGTGTGTTGCAGTCCATGGGGTCACAAAAAGTCAGATGCAACTGAGTGACAGAACAACACAAATAGAGGGAAAAAATATGCTTCTGTAGAAAATTATTGCACAACTTATAGACATAAGATTTTTGGCCTGTTTATTGTTTTTGAGATTTCAGGTGGTGTTGTTTTTGTTGTTGTTGTTCAGTCGCCCAGTCATGTCTGACTCTTTGTGACCCCCTGGACTGCAGCACACCGGGCCTACATGTCCCTCACCATGTCCTGAAGTTTGCTCAAGTTCATGTTCATTGCATTGGTGATGCCATCCAGCCATCTCATCCACAGTTCAAAGGTATCAATCCTTTGGCATTCTGCGTTCTTTATTTGGCAAAACCAATACAATATTGTAAAGTTTAAAAATAAAATAAAATAAATAAATCCAGCTCTCACAACCTTGTGTGACCACTGGGAAGACCATAGCCTTGACTACATGGACCTTTGTTTCAGTACATATCTGTAAACCAAACTGGATCCTGAATTCTAGTTTCCTCAAATATCTGGCAAAAACACTCCAAACTAACATTTCCAAATTTCTCCCATCCTTCTGTTTTGGATTCACTAAAAACAAAGACTTCTCTTGAATTCCCTTGAAATGTAACATACCAGGTCATCCTCACTACCTCAGTTCAGTTCAATTGCTCAGTCATGTCCAACTCTTTGCGACCCTGTGGACTGTAGCATGCCAGGCTTCCCTGTCCATCACCAACCCCTAGAGCTTGCTCAAACTCATGTCCATCCAAACATCTCATCTTCTGCCATCTCCTCCTCTTCCTGTCCTCAATCTTTCCCAGCACCAGGGTCTTTTCTAATGACTCAGCACTTCCCATCAGGTGGCCAAAGTATTGAAGCCTCAGCTACAGCATCAGTACTTCCAGTGAAAATTCAGGACTGATTTCCTTTAGGATTCACTGGTTGGATCTCCTTGCAGTCCAAGGGATTCTCAAGATTTTCTCCAACACCGCAGTTCAAAAGCATCAATTCTTCGGGGCTCAGCTTTCTTCACAGTCCAACTCTCACATCCATACATGACCACTGGAAAAACCATAGCTTTGACTAGACGGAACTTTGTTGCCAAAGTACTGTCTCTGCTTTTTAATATGCTGTCTAGGTTGGTCATAGCTTTTCTTCCAAGGAGCAAGTGTCTTTTAATTTCATAGCTGCAATCACCATCTTCGGTGATTTTGGAGCCCCAAAAAATAAATTTGTCACTGTATCCATTGTTTCCCCATCTATTTGTCATGAAGTGATAGGACCAGATGCCATGATTTAAGTTTTCTGAATGTTGAGTTTTAAGCTAACTTTTTCACTCTCCTCTTTCACTTTCATCAAGAGGCTCTTTAGTTCTCATTTGCTTTCTTCCATAAGGGTGGTGTCATCTTCATATCTGAAGTTATTGATATTTCTCCCAGCAATCTTGATTCCAGCTGGTGCTTCATCCAGTCTGGCATTTTCCATGATGTACTCTGCATAGAAGTTAAATAAGCAGGGTGACAATATACAACCTTGACGTACTCCTTTCCCAATTTGGAACCAGTCTGTTGTTCCATGTCCAGTTCTAACTGTTGCTTCCTGACCTGCATACAGATTTCTCAAAAGGCAGGTCAGGTGGTCTGGTATTCCCATTTCTTTAAGAATTTTCCACTGTTTGTTGTGATCCACACAGTCAAAGGCTTTGGCATAGTCAATAAAGCAGAAGTAGATGTTTTTCTGGAACTCTCTTGCTTTTTCGATGATCCAATGGATGTTGGCAATTTGATCTCTGGATCCTCTGACTTTTCTAAATCCAACTTGATCATTTGGAAGCATTTGGAAGTTCATGGTTCACATACTGTTGAAGCCTGGCTTGGAGAATTTTGAGCATTACTTTGCTAGCGTGTGAGATGAGTGCTGAAGGAGATCAGCCCTGGGATTTCTTTGGAAGGAATGATGCTAAAGCTGAAACTCTAGTACTTTGGCCACCTCATGTGAAGAGTTGACTCATTGGAAAAGACTCTGATGCTGGGAGGGCAGGAGAAGGGGACAATAGAGGATGAGATGGCTGGATGGCATCACTGACTCAATGGACGTGAGTCTCAGTGAACTCCGGGAGTTGGTGATGGACAGGGAGGCCTGGCGTGCTGCGATTCACGGGGTCGCAAAGAGTCGGACACGACTGAGCGACTGAACTGAACTGAGACGAGTGCAATTGTGTGGCAGTTTGAACATTCTTTAGCAGTGCCCTTCTTTGGGACTGGAATAAAATTGACCTTTTCCAGTCCTGTGGCCACTGCTGAGTTTTCCAAATTTGCTGGCACATTGAATGCAGTACTTTCACAGCATCATCTTTTAGGATTTGAAATAGCTCAACTGGAATTCCATCACCTCCACTAGCTTTGTTTGTAGTGATGCTTCCTAAGGCCCACTTGACTTCACATTCCAGGATGTCTGACTAAGTGGGTGATCACACCATCATGGTTATCTGAGTCATGAATATCTTTTTTGTATAGTTCTTCTGTGTATTTTTGCCACCTATTCTTAATATCTTCTGCTTCTGTTAGGTCCATACCATTTCTGTCCTTTATTGTACCCATCTTTGCATGAAATGTTCCCTTGGAATCTCTTACTTTCTTGAAGAGATCTCTAGTCTTTCCTATTCTATTGTTTTCCTGTATTTTTGCATTGATCCCTGTGGAAGACTTTCTTATCTCTCCTTGCTATTCTTTGGAACTCTGCATTCAAATGTGTATATCTTTCCTTTTCTTCCTTGCCTTTAGCTTCTCTTCTTTTTACATCTATTTGTAAGACCTCCTCAGACAACCATTTTGCATTTTTGCATTTCTTTTTCTTGGGAATGGTCTCACTGCTTTCTGTACAATGTCATGAACCTCATCCATAGTTCTTCAGGAACTCTGTCTATCAGATCTAATCCCTTAAATCTATTTGTCACTTCCACTGTATAATCAGAAGGGATTTGATTTAGGTCATACCTGAAAGGTCTAGTGATTTTCCCTATTTTCTTCAATTTAGATCTGAATTTGGCAATAAGGAGTTCATGATCTGAGCCACAGTCAGCTCCTGGTCTTGTTTTTGCTGACTGTATAGAGCTTCTCCATCTTTGGCTGCAAAGAATATAATCAATCTGATTTCGGTGTTGACCATCTGGTGATGTCCATGTGTAGAGTCTTCTCTTTTGTTGTTGGAAGAGGGTGTTTGCTATGACCAATACATTCTCTTGGCAAAACTCTGTTAGCCTTTGCCCTACCTCATTTTCTACTCCATGGCCAAATTTGCCTGTTACTCCAGGTAGCTCTTGATTTCCTACTTTTGCATTCCAGTCCTCTACAATGAAAAGGACATCTTTTGGGGTGTTAGTTCTAGGAGATCTTGTAGGTCTTCATAGAACTGTTCAATTTCAGCTTCTTCACAGGCATCATTCTGTCATTTCTGGGATTGCACCCAAGTGCTGCATTTCAGACTCTTTTGTTTACATGATGGCTACTCCATTTCTTCTAAGGGATTCTTGCCCACAGTAGTAGATATAATGGTCATCTGAGCTAAATTCACCCATTCCAGTCCATTTTAGTTCTCTGCTTCCTAAAATGTCAATGTTCACTCTTGCCATATCCTATTTGACCACTTCTAATTCACCTTGATTCATGGACCTAATATTCCAAGTTCCTATGCAATATTGCTCTTTATAGCATCAGATTTTACTTCCATCAACAGTCACATCCACAACTGGGTATTTTTTCTCTTTGACTCTGTCTCTTCATTGTTTCTGGTGTTATTTCTCCACTCTTCTCCAGTAGCATATTAGGCACCTACCAACCTGGGAAGTTCATCTTTCAGTGTCATATCTTTTTGCCTTTTCATGCTGTTCATGGGATTCTCAAAGCAAGAGTACTGAAGTGGCTTGCCATTGCCTTCTCCAGTGGACCACGTTTTGTCAGAACTCTCCACCATGACCTGTCCGTCTTGGGAGGCCCTACATAGCATGGCTAATAGTTTCATTGAGTTAGACAAGGCTGTGGTCCATGTGATCATTTTGTTTAGTTTCCTGTGAGTGTGATTTTCATTTTGTCTGCCTTCTGAGGGATAAGCATATGAGGGTTATGGAAGTTGCCTGATGGGAGAGACTGACTGAGGGGGAAACTGGGTCTTGTTCTGATGGGCGGGGGCATGCTTGGTGAATCTTTAATGCAATCTTCTATTGATGGGTGGGGCTGTGTTCCTGCCCAGTTGTTTGACCTGAGACCAAACTATGGTGGAGGTAATGAAGAAAATGGTGACCTCCTTCAAAAGGTCCCATGCACACACTGCCTCATTCAGTGCCTCTGACCTTGCAGAGGCCACTGCCGACTCACGCCTCCACCAAGGACTCCTGGACACTCACAGGCAAGTCTGGGTCAGTCTCTTGGGGGTGTCACTGCTTCTTTCTTCTGGGTACTGGTGCGCACACGATTTTGTTTGTGCCTCCAAGAGTCTGTTTCCCTAGTCCTGTGTAAGTTCTGGCGACTCTATGGTAGGGGTAATGGCGACCTCCTCCAAGAGGGCTTATGCCACACGTAGGTCTGCTGCACCCAGAGCCCCTGCCCCTGTGGCAGGCCACTGCCGACCTGTACCTCCACAGGAGATGCTCAAACACTCAAAGGCAAGTCTGGTTCAGTCTCTGTGGGGTCTCCTGGTGTGCACAAGGTTTTGTGTGAGCCTTCCGAGCATCTCTGGCAGGTATGGGATTTGATTCTAAACACAATTTTGCCCCTCATACCATCTTGCTGGGGCTTCTCCTTTGCCCTTGGACATGGGGTATCTTTTTTTGATGGGATCCAACACTCTCCTGTTGATGGTTGTTCAGCAGCTAGTTATCATTTTGGAGTTCTTGCAAGAGAAGATGAGTGCACATCCTTCTACAATGCCATCTTGTACAACCTCACTACCTAGACTTGAACTTTGTGTCCACATCCAACTACAAAGCACTCCTCCAGACTCTTGGAATTACACACCAGTTGAAGATCTAAAATTAAAACTGATTAGGGAAGTTCCTGGAGAAGGCAATGGCAACCCACTCCAGTACTCTTGCCTGGAAAATCCCATGGGCAGAGGAGCCTGGTAGGCTGCAGTCCATGGGGTCACGAAGAGTAGGACACGACCGATCGACTTCACTTTCACTTTTCACTTTCATGCATTGGAGAAGGAAATGGCAACCCACTCCAGTGTTCTTGCCTGGAGAATCCCAGGGACGGGGGAGCCTGGTGGGCTGCTGTCTATTACTTTTGCCTTCTCACTACTTACTTTATCTCTCTGTTAATACATGGGAAGACAGTGTTCCTTAACACTGGCAACTATAGCTGAGTCTACTGCTTAGGCTACAACTGCACAACAAAAGTCCCTAATTTTCTTGCAAAGGTGGTTTTATTGAATAGATAATAGAATTGCTTTAGATTACTTATTGGCTGAATGAGTCTGTGCAATAGCAATATGTCTTGCTGTACCTGGATCAACATTTCTGGTATCATAGCAAATGTAAGAAATCAACAAACAAGCTATCTGTATAAAACAGGTTGACGCCCCTTCAGGTACATTCTTTGCTTTATTTGATGCCAACTGGTTTGGTTTACAAAGGTCTTAACTAAAAAGTACACTTCCGTTTTCTGGTATTACCCTCCTAACAGTTTCCATCATGGCCTCCTGGGTGCGCTGTGTTCTCTCAGTGGTCTTAAACACCACAGCCATCAGCAGGACATTAGATGCTCTCACTGTCCTTGGAGAAACAGAAACAAAGTGAACAGCAAAAAACTTCTTCCAGGAAACTGACTTCATAACCTGTGAGTTTCACTATGAGATAAGAGCAGTTTAACTCTGATGGTGACTGAAAATGAAGCTAAGATCAAGTTTTCAACCAATCTCTCACAGATGAGAGGATGACCAGAGGAGGGAATTGTTAAACTAATTCAACCAGGAGGTCATTAGACTGATGTGGCTCTAATGCCATGGCAGCCTATGTAAGCAAAGCAAATTCTAAGCCTGTAAATGCCTCAAGGTTATGAAATCAAAACACTAGGGACAAACAATCACAAACAGCCAACCTACTTTAAGCTCTAACCAATCAATAATTGCCTTCCTCTGTCCTTTTCTCGATAAAATTCTCTTTTTAATTTCCTCTTGATGGAGTACTCCTAACCACTTCTGGCTTCATGATGCCCAATTCAAATCCATTTTTTCCTAAATAAACTACTTTTAATGTTTTTTTAGTTATGAGTCATGATTTTACGTTTATTTTAGTAGTTCTTTGATTAATGTCTCTCTCCCCCCTGCACGATTATAAATTCCATGACAGCAAGAACAGATCCATTGTTGTTCTCCATTACTGAATCTCTAGCATTCAGCACATTTCAAATGGGCACTCGGTAAATGTCTGTTGAATAAATGAACAGTTCTCACAACCAACAACCTTTGCAATAAAATCATGACCTGAAGAGTCTGATCATGTTGCTTTCTCCTTCTTGTAACTCTTTCTAGCATTGCCTTCAATATCACTCTCCTAATTTTTCTCTAACCTTTTCCATTCTTTCTTCTTCGTCCTTGAAAATTCTTTCTCTTCAAACCACGCATCAATATTGTTCCCAGATACAATCCTGGCTTCTTTTTTCTTTCAACCTTATTTACTCTCCCTGGGTAATCTCATATAAACTAAGACTTCACTTACTATTAGCACTATTAATTGACTTTTAAATCTATCAGTAAGGACCTTTTGCTTGAGATCTTGATACATGTTTTCCAAATATCTACTGGCTTTTCCACAGTCATTTATCTCACAACAGGTTTAGAGCTGAACCATCATCTTGCCACAAAATTGTTTTCATGTATACCCGTGTTTGACAAATACCAGTTGCCTAATCCAGAAATTTTGAAATACTCAACCACTAGTTACCCTCAATCCTATTTTCATTATTCCCCAACTTCTATATATTTGTCCCCTAAATATTTCAAGAATTAGTCCCATTCTTCCCATTTCTTCTGGTACTACCTCACGAATTCCTTTCAGTCTATTTAATTACCTCCAACTTAAACCCCAGAAGCCAGTATTTTCATTTTCCAGTGTGTTTTTCACTCATATGGTCCTCAAATTGTGACCCCCAGTCTAGTGACAGTCTAATAATTGTTTGTTTCCTTGTTTGTTTCCGCAAGGAGATAAGGAGCTTGCACCAGAAGGTCACTAAGCATACTGCTTAGTTCAGCTAACTTTTTTTTGGTAGCCATTCTTGCTCAATGAGGGAAGCAAGTCATTGCTCTGAATGCTGGCACAAGCTCACCTCTTTGGAAACTTGTAGCAAACAGTTCATAGACTGCTTCAGCTAGGGCTATACCCTCCCTGAAAGAATTTCACATTCTAATCTGATCATGCACTGCCACACCAAGTTATAAGTTCTCATTCTTCTGTGGAGCTTGCCCTGCTCCTCTTGCCCTAGGTTGAGTCAGGAGAGCCCTTTGCACTATGTGCTTATAACAATAAGAGCACCCATCATAATACTTTATAAGTTTTATTCACCTACTTCCTGCCATGTTGCATAATTTTAGCTGAATAAATGATTGCATGAATGATGAATGACTTATACAAGAAAAATCCTACAGAATCAAATATAATTCTAGCCCACGGGCTTTTAATTAAGTTAAAATATGTTAAGTACATACATATGTTAAAGCCAATAGTTTATTGGCTTATTTCTATATGATTTTAGTCATATGACACACCATATACCTGATACAGACATTTTTTTTCTTTAAGTTTATATAGGAAGAAATTGTGACCTACTACAAATATTTTTGGCAGCAATTTCTCTAGTCAATTTGTTATCCAAATCAGATTTGGCGCCTGAGGTCCATTTCTACATCTACTTGGCCCAAGCTTACTGTACATATCACTTGAAACCTAGTTTTTCAAGAAATTATCATGTTTCAAAATTTGTATAAGCATGCACTTTACTCCCATGATAGGTAAATATGTGTGACTATGTGTGTGCTATATTCTTAGAGGAGCAAGAAATTTGATTTATGTAAAACACACACACATAAAAGCAAAACAAAACACAAATACACCCAACCACCCTGTGCGTGCAGTGATGTGAATGTTTTCAGAGCAACAGTTTGGAAACGCACTTCCCTACCCCAAGCAGTTTCACCTGCTCATGCAGCTTGGCTTCCCAGGTGGAGCTAGTGGTAAAGAACACACCTGTCAATACAGGAAACATAAGAGACGTGAGTTCGATCCCTGGGTCAGGAAGATCCCCTGGAGGAGGGCATGGCAACCCACTCCAGTATTTTTGCCTGGGAAATCCCATGGACAGAGGAGACTGGCAGGCTACCGTCCATAGGATCGCAGAGAGTCAGGCACAACTAAAGCGACTTAGCACACACACAAGCATGCAGCTTGCCACCATCTTCAGTTTAATTATTTATACCTATGACTCGCAGTTATCCTTGATGGATAAGTAATGCATTAAAAAGAAATGATATTTTGGACTTTCCTGGTGGCAAGTGGATAAAAATCCATCTGCCAATGCAGGGAACACAGGTTCAATCCCTGGTTCGGGAAGATTCCACACGCTCAGAGCAACTAAGCCTGTGTCCCACAGCTACAGAGCCCACGTGCTGAAACTACTGAAACCCACACGTCTAGGGCGTACACACCACCACAAGAGAAGGTGCCACAAGGAGAAGCCCGTGCATCACAGAGAAGAGTAAGGGTAAGCCCACTCACTACTACAGAAAGCCTGCTAAAAGCGATAAAGACCCAACGCAGCCAATAATAAATATAATTTTTAAAAAAAGAAGAAAAAACAATATTTGTTCTAAATTTTCCCACCATCACCACCCTTTCTCCTTTAAAGCAGAACTCAGAAGTCTGAATTTAGGCAATTCAGCTTGTCTATTCAATAACCTTTTGGCTTTTTCAGTGAGGAATGTGTATCTGAGATAAAACAGGTGGACATGGGGAAGCTGCACCGCTTTCTAACCCCTCACAAATGAGATCTTGGCACATGATTTGTGATTTGTTGGAGAGGCTGTGTGTGTCCTGATTGTCAAATGACTTTCTATACCACTGTAAGACGCGTGTGTGTGCTGTCACTCAGTTGTGTCTGACTCTTTGCAACCTCATGGACTGTAACCCACTAGGCTCCTCTGTCCATGGAATTTTCCAGGCAAGATTACTTGGAGCAGGTTGCCATTTTCTACTCCAGTGGCTCTTCCCAACCCAGGGATGAAACCCACATCTCTTTAATCTCCTGCATTGGCAGTGTATTCTTTACCACTGTGCCGCCTGGGAAGCCTACTGTAAGTAGAGAAATGCATTATTTATTATTTCTGGCTTAGGATAATTTGCTATTTTTTGTTATCTGGGGCCCTGCTCTCTCCAAAATAAACACGAGTTAACTATTTTATTACTTGTTGGCCTATTCCATTTCTTGAATTATAAATCACATTTCTTTCATATTCTAAGAGTTCAGAAACTGAGACATGTCTGAAAATCAATGTGTGCATAAGTGAGGCAGTCTCTTCTTTACCCCACAAAATAGTTGTTGTGCTGGTGATGTGACTAATAACTAACGATATCTTAAAGTTGATGAAAAGCCATATTAAATTCATAAAGAAGCAGCAAGTGGTGCTTATTTAAAAACAAGTATCCTGATATCAAGTAACTAATTTTTTAATGTCCTTCATAAAAGAATACAAGCTGCTGTTCAACAATATCATATTTATTTCCACTAATGCAGTACATAGGAGCTTCCTCATTCCCTCAGATGGTAAAGAATCTGCCTGCAATGTGGGAGACCCGGGTTCAATCCCTGGGTTGGGAAGATCTTCTGGAGAAGGGAATGGCAACCCACTCCAGTATTCTTGCCTGTAGAAATCCATGGAGAGAAGAGCCTGGCAGGCTACAGTCCATGGGTTTGCAAAGAGTCGGACATGACTGAGTGACTAAGCACACCCAAACAGCCTTGGTTGTACAAACTCTCAACTCAATGCAGTATATGATATTCAACTCATTAAAATGAGTTCTTCAGGAATAGGAGTGATGTTTTATTACTTGATATCCAAACACTCTAGCACACACCTAGAACATGGCAGGCTCTAAAAAGATCTCTGCTGAATGAGTGAGTATAATTATTGCATATAAACCACAGTGGTACCTAAGCTTCCTAGACCTAACTCTAAGGCAGGATTCAACAGAATTGCAAGACTCTCCAAATCTCTCAAAATATTCCTTAAATTGTTATGAAATTCCCCACCTAACATTTAGCCTCGCAGTCAATACTAGAATCAGAGGTCAAGGGGGAAAAAGAAAAATTAGAAGACTTCCCTTTTTAAGCCCCTGATTTCTGTTCACAGATCCAGGAGTGGGAGAATGGGCTATTTGGATTTTATTTTTATATGTTCCTTTTCCATAAACTTCAGTTTAAAAGTAACGAGAAATGATCTTATCTAATCAATAACTTTGAAGAAACTAAACCCCATAATAAACAAGATCTGTCTCAAATTCACATCATTTCTAAGTGGCAGACCTGGGGAACTGGACCTTCTCTACTGACTCCAAAGCCAGCACACTCTCCACTACATCAGTTCTGCCAAAGGAAAGCCCTACTTCCTTGTGCCAAGGGTTGAAAAGTCCTCCAGCTCAGTAACAGGTTAATCTTAACATGATGCTCTGCACAGAGTCTCCCTAAAGTGCAAATAAACCCTGGTCTTTATCCTACCCTTAGGTAGAACAGTTACTTGTATCCTTAAAGCTAAAAGGGCAGATTAAGTTATATTTGCTGTCAACTCAACTTAAAATTCTTTTCTGACTTTAACAACATACCTACCACTTCTACCCATAGCTTTTCTTTGTCATTTTTCTAAGTCTAGTTGAAATTATCCCTGAAATTTCATATGTTAGAACCTTGAAAAAAAAGTTTTACTTTATTTATATTAGCTTCTCATGCAATGGTATGTACTTTTGCTGGTGTTACTTTTACTATCATTTTATACTGTTTCAGCTTCATTCCATAATCTTTCTTGACCCACATCTGCATTTTATATTTTATTACTCACACTTTTTTCTTTCTCTGGATCATAGTATTTGATTTGGTCACTTTAAAATTTGAAAAACAATAGTAGTGAATATTCTAGGTGGCCATTTCTTTTTGTACATTCAATTTTGTCCTCTGGAGCCTTCTCCCTTGATTTTGTATCTAAGTGTTGCCTTTCTTTTTACTGTTTTCTCTGCTTTAATTTGGTAATCGTCATCTGAAGTTTTAGTTTTCTGGGTCTCACTTGATTCCCAATTACAATCTAACTGAATTATGATGGCTATCACTCTGTTAAGTAGTCCCTTATGTCTACATCGCCAATCATTTCCTCTGTGTTACTCAAAAGACAGACGTAAATTGTTTCCTTTCTTGTTTGTTCCTTTAAAGTCCATATTGGATAAACCCGGCTGCCTACCATGTACACAAACTTGGAGTGAAACTGATTTCTTTTAACATCCTGTAGGCCAGTTTATGTCCAAAGAGGTGAACACTTCCATAGCCCCTTATTTATCCTTTACATAAACCCTTTTCTTGTTTTTCCATTTCCTCATACAGCAACAGACGCATTCCTTATATCAGTTTACCCTATGACTAAATTTAATTTTGAGTTGCTTCACAATGATACTACAGTTCTTTAAAGGTCTTCTCACTCTGTCAATGACTCCCAAATTACATTTAGCTAGAAATTTGTATCTTCAAATTGGGTGAGGTAGTCACATCATGTTATATAGGAGCAGATGAGGAGAACACGCACACACAGGAAAGGGTAGATGAATCTGAAAAACTGTAAGTTTTCATTCAGTTCAGTATACAAGTGGAATTTCTAAACTCCTTAGAAAGAGATTCTTCTCACAAGTTGCCCCTGGATGGGAATCAGGAGTCCCGAGCTATAGTCCTGTCTCTACCATTAATTACTACAGGGCTTTAAGACAGTGTCTTAACTTCCATATCCTATCCTGGAAATGTGACTCTCTTTGTAAGGTCATTAAAGCTAATAATTTATTCAACAACTGTTTTCTCAGAACCTGTAAAATAAACTCGTCTGTCTTAAACCACATCATCACAAATTCTGAATAAATTAGACTTGAATGAATGAATTTGAACTGTATTTCTTAATTTTGAGACCTAGTGGCACAGGCCTCGCTTATTAAAACCAATTAAAAAGACAAAGAAAATGGAAAAAGAGACCATTTGCTAAGTCCCTTCAGTTGTGTCCGACTCTGTGCGACTCCATAGACGGCAGCCCACCAGGCTCCCCCATCCCTGGGATTCTCCAGGCAAGAACACTGGAGTTGGATGCCATTTCCTTCTCCAATGCATGAAAGTGAAAAGTGAAAGAGAAGTTGCTCAGTTGTGTCCAACTCTTAGCGACCCCACGGACTGAAGCCTACCAGGTTCCTCCATCCATAGGATTTTCCAGGTAAGAGTACTGGAGTGGGGTGCCATTGCCTTCTCCAAAAGAGACCATACATGTCTCCAATAGCCAAATGAACAGGAATAAGCAGGAACATGGATGATTCCAAACAGTGAGCAATTCTAAAACTTACTTTGAAAGATTTTCTTTTTCATTTGAGTAAACACCATTGTAGTATTTCAACCAAGCTTAAAATGAAACCACTTTGTAAAAATATAACTAGTCTTTTCTTCCACTAGTCCTCACTTTTATTCAAAATGGGGTTAAGCATTCTTCATATTGATACAAAGAATTTAGCAAACAGTGTTCTTCAGTTCAGTTCAGCCGCTCAGTCGTGTCCGACTCTTCACGACCCTATGAATCGCAGCACGCCAGGCCTCCCTGTCCATCACCAACTCCCGGAGTTCACTCAGGTTCACGTCCATCGAGTCAGTGATGCCATCCAGCCATCTCATCCTCTGTCATCCCCTTCTCCTCCTGCCCCCAATCCCTCCCATATTGAAGTACAAAAATAGAATATGTGTAGCAAAGTAAAAGTAATAGAGGCTATCTTTTTACCAAATTTATTGAAACATAATTGACAAATAAAATTGTGTGTATTTAAGATGTATCATGTGCAGATTTGATAAACATATACATTGTAAAGTGATTGCCACAATCAAGTTAATTAACACTCCTAAGGAAATGGCAACCCACTCCAGTGTTCTTGCCTGGAGAATCCCAGGGACAGGGGAGCCTGGTGGGCTGCCGTCTATGGGGTCACACAGAGTCGGACACGACTGAAGCAACTTAGCAGCAGCAGCACCTCACATGGTTGGGCTAATGTGTATGCATGTGTGCGAACATTTAAGGTCCACTCTCTTAGCAAATCTCAAGTATAAAAAACAATGTTATTAACTGCCGCATTCTTAACTATGCTGTGCATTAGGTCCGCAGAACTTAGTCATCTTACAAGCTAAACATTTGTACCAATTGACCACACTTCCTCATTTCTTCCACACTCCAGCCCCTGGTAACCAGAATTCTACTCTCTGTTTCTATAAGCTCACCTTTTCAAAATTTATACATAAGTGAGACCATGCAGTATTAATTATTCTGCCCTCAACACATCTCTACACACAAATAACATCACAAAAATTCAATTTTGTATTGCTAAAATAGAATGAATTCTGATAGTGAAACCATACAATTGAAGTGGTATGGATGACAGAGTAATTTTACATTTTTCTATACCTCCAGGGGAACCTAGACATTCTCAGTATACAAAAGACAGGATCTTACCAAACAGGATTTCATTGTGTTAGTCATTAGAATCTCACCAATATCAGACCCTGGAATTAGTACATCACTACAAACATGAAATAGACCATGAGAAAAGCTTAGTGCTATCTTTGGATCTTGGCCACAAGAGTGCAAGATGACAAGTAGATTATTCTTATGTGCTAATACCTTTAGGGAAGCTTAAAGGTTGTTACTTTGAGATCTAAGTTATAGAATGGAATAGGATATATGAGAAGGCACTGGCAACCCACTCCAGTACCCTTGCCTGGAGAATCCCATGGACGGAGGAGCCTGGTAGGCTGCAGTCCATGGGGTCGAGAACAGTCGGACACTACTGAGCGACTTCCCTTTCACTTTTCACTTTTCATGCATTGGAGAAAGAAATGGCAACCCACTCCAGTGTTCTTGCCTGGAGAATCCCAGGGAAGGTGGAGCCTGGTGGGCTGCCGTCTATCGGGTCACACAGAGTCAGACACGACTGAAGTGACTTAGCAGCAGCAGCAGGATATATGAGCCTTGCAAAAAGCTGAATTGTGTAAGTTTGACTGTTTTAAGTTTTCTCTATCCTTTTTTTTCCCTAAAATGTTATAAAAATTTTAGTTCACTTCATCTGGGCTACCAGGGGAAGGTAGGAGACTAGTTTTAGTCTAGGCTTGAGTCAGAGCTTTAAGGGAGAAGCAGCAAGGAAAAGGGATCAAAAGAGGATGGTCAGGCCTTCTCCGGTGGTCCAGTGGCTAAGACTCTGTGCTCCCAGTGCAGGGGGTCCAGGGTTCTATCCCTGATCAGGGAACTAGAATAGATCCCACATGCTGCAATCAAGAATTCACATGCTGCAGCTAAAACTCCTGAGTGCTGCAGCTAAGATCTGGCACACCCAAATAAATACATAAACAAATATTTCTAAAAAGAGATTGGCACCACAGCTCGGAGTGAAAGAACCTTGAACAGATACATGTGTGTTTATGTGTGTGTGTATTTCCTTCCTTAGGGAAGAAATAAAATACATTATTAAAGATCCAGCTAATAGAGTTTAAAGATTACATTATGCTTTATTTCATAAGACTTCTTTGGAACTTCCAATCAGTACATGTGGGTTGAGAACATTTTGAAGAGTTTTTCTTTTCAGTGGAATATGAATGCATACAAATTCAAAGTTCATTGATTCCAAAAGGTTCATTTCAATATACCAATTATAAATCTTTTGTTTCTACCTCCTTGCTCTGATAATGAATACATTTTTCTTTGAAAACAAATGGCAAGTGATAAAAACTACTTTACAGACTATTTCATAATATAACTATTTTATAAATATTCTTTCTGACTCTTTTCGTTTTTAAAATGTGTGCTATTTTGAAACTTATGTCTTCACTGATATAGATTCACTTTTTAGCTACATTCAGCTAGCACTGTTGACATAAAATTGGTTTTCACTCTCCTTAGCCTTTAAGGCATCAGGTAACTCATTTTTTACATTCCCTCTTAAGACAGATTATTAGAAGATTCAAAGCTAATATATCATCACCATGACTCCAAATGTTATGGATTTGTGTTTTCATTTAGCCTCACATTATAACATAAGCTCTTCTGGGAGTAAGTTTCAATCTCAGGGAGAATCTACAATATTGATAAGCTGCTTTACCCGTTCAGTCCCTAATGGCCATTTAATGCACTCAAGAGTCACATATTAAGATATTCTTCATCAAATAATACTGTCCCAAAGTCCCTAAATAAATTTCAGGCCTTGACCATTTCAGACTAATTAAATGGAAAGAAAGGAGCTAGCAATCAGGGAAATTGAGCTTGCTAGACAGTTTTAAATAGATACAGAATGATACAATTATGAAATTCCAACCATTAGCCCATAGACTCTAGAAATTTCAAAACAACTTGAAGCATCCTATTCTGACTCTGCTTTTGTAATAAGAAAATTTTTTTTTATTCCTTTTTGTCCCCTTTGGGTTCACTGTTTATCTTATCCTATAAATCATGCAGACTTTTTTTTTTTTTTTTTTTACTTTTGATATTTTTTTTTTCTCTCTCTAATTTTATTTTATCTTTAAACTTTACATAATTGTATTAGTTTTGCCAAATATCAAAATGAATCCGCCACAGGTATACATGTGTTCCCCATCCCGAACCCTCCTCCCTCCTCCCTCCCCATACCATCCCTCTGGGCCGTCCCAGTGCACCAGCCCCAAGCATCCAGCATCATGCATCGAACCTGGACTGGCAACTCGTTTCCTACATATTTTACATGTTTCATTGCCATTCTCCCAAATCTTCCCACCCTCTCCCTCTCCCACAGAGTCCATAAGACTGTTCTATACATCAGTGTCTCTTTTGCTGTCTCGTACACCAGGTTATTGTTACCATCTTTCTAAATTCCATATATATGCGTTAGTATACTGTATTTATGTTTTTCCTTCTGGCTTACTTCACTCTGTATAATAGGCTCCAGTTTGATCCACCTCATTAGAACTGATTCAAATGTATTCTTTTTAATGGCTGAGTAATACTCCATTGTGTATATGTACCACAGCTTTCTTATCCATTCATCTGCTGATGGACATCTAGGTTGCTTCCATGTCTTGGCTAATGCAGACTTTTTTTTTTAGGGAATGTTATCCACCTAGTTGGTCTTCCCGGGTGGCTCAGTGGTAAAGAATATGCCTGTGATGCAGAAAATTAAGGAGATGCTACGGGTTCAAGCCCTGGGTCAAGAAGATCCCCTGGAGGAAGGCATGGCAACCCACTCCAGGATCTTTGCATTGGAGAATCCCATTGACAGAGGAGCCTGGCAGGCTACAGTCCATAGGGTCACACAGAGTTGGACACGACTGAAGTGACTGAGCACGCACGCATCCACCTAGTTGATTACAAAAACAGCATTCAATTTGCAATAGAACTTTGCCTTTCTTCACATACCCCTGGGAATAAGAAATTGGTCCTTTACATCCACTGGCCTTCTCTAAGAGTTTCTGGCACATAGCCAGAAAGAATTAAGTGACTAACCCATAATTTCTACTGCAAATTTCTGTGTTCATTTAGCTTATTCTTATCTTCACCCTTGAATAAAATTTTTAAAAGGCATAAAATGCTAAAGGAAAGGAAAATTAAGGCCAAGCCCCTAAAGGACAAATAGAGAACAAGAATGATTTTTCAGTGCATTTAGATGAATCATTTATTTATTCATTCATTCATGCATTCTTCAAATGTTTACTGAACACCTATATTAATCAAGGTACTATTCTAGGTACTAACAATAAAAAGCAAATAAGTCAATAATGTAATCCCAACTGTAACGGAGCTTATATTCTAGTAGAGGAGATAGACAAAAAGTAAACAAATAAACAAGATAATTCCAGATAAAGCAGTGAAATGGTAACTTACTCCAGTATTCTTGCCTGGAAAACCCCATGGACAGAAAAGCCTGGCTGGCTACAGTCCATGGGGTCTCATGTTCAAAATTTTGATATCTATCATCTAAATGACTAAGATGGCATTTCCATCAATCATTTGTAATCAAAGAAATGGTGCTTATTCTCAGAATAAAGATGTTTAGGGGAGAAAACTAAGCAAAACATTTTTAAAAAGAAGAAAAAGTAAAAATGATAATTTTTCTCCAGTTTCCATTCAGATGTTAGGGTGATACTTTAAATACATATGCCCATTTATAAGACTAATCAGTGACACAGCAGCATAGTGAATGATAGAATTATCACATCTACTTGAAATCCAACTAAACAGACTCATTTCAGTTTACTCCTTCAAAAACCAGACTAGTTGCTGTTCCAGGTTGACCCTTCACCCTTTCTTTCAAGTCATCACTGGCTAAGCACTGGTGCAACTGTCACCTTCTGGGCATTGAAGGGTGGACCTGGGCCAACGTCACCTCTCCTGTCTATTTCTATGGTTACCAAAACAGGAAATACAATGCAAAGAGAAGGTCAGAATGAACAGACTCATTGTTAACCTTCTCCCTACTTGCTAACAATTAGGGGAACAATTCTAATGCAACTGAAGCTTTTGAGTAAATAGCTGGCCAGATACCATTTTCAGTGACAGTCTTTTATTAGATGATAGACTGGACCTGGCTCATATAGTTCACCAAAACCAATAATTAAATTTTCGGAAATTTTGGTCATCAGCTGACAACATGTTGGTAGCTTAAATCAGCCACAGTAGGAGTGCTTATACCAGAGAAATTGGCAAACACTAAACATCAGAACTTTTTAGAGTTATCATATGATCTAGCAATCCCACTCCTGGACATATTACTGGAGAAAACTCTAATTCAAAAAAGATACATGCACCCCAGTGTTCATGGCAGCACTATTTACAATAGCCAAGACATGGAAGCAACCCAAATGTCCACCAATAGATAAATGAAGAAACATTTGTGGTATACATATACAATGGAATACTACTCCACCATAAAAAGGAAGAAATAATGCCATTTGCTGCAACATGGATGGACCCTAGAGGTTATCACAGGACGTGAAATAAATCAGACAGAGAAAGATAAATATCAGATGATATCACCTGAAGGTAGAATATTAAAAAAATGATACAAATGAACTTATCTACAAAACAGAAATAGACTCACAGACATAGAAAACAAACTTGTGGTTACCAAAGGGTAAAGGGGAGAGGAGGGATAAACTAGGAATTTGGAAGTGGCAAATACAAACTACTATAAACAACAAGGTAGATAGACAACAAGGTCCTACTGCACAGAACACAGAACTATATTCAATATTTGTAATAAACTGTAATTGAAAAAAATCCGAAAAAGACTATATATGTATATAAAACTGAGTCACTTACTGTACACCAGAAACTAACACAACACTGTAAATCAATTATGCATTAGTTAAAAAAAAAGTTAGGACAGTTTTTTAAGATCCAATTGTGAAATATTTACCATTGCCTCCAATTAACAATAATAAAAAAAAAAAAACTATATTAAAAGAAACTGTTTTTCAACCCTGACTTGAAAATTCAGCATGCTAAGGATATGCCCAATAATGTGCTAAGTACACAAACTAATTTAATCCTCCCAGTAACCATTTTAGTTGAAGTTACCATTAACTCCATTTTACAAATGAGAACACTGAAACATAGGAAGATTAAGTAAAATTTCTACACATAACTGTAGAGCCAAGACTCAGTCCTTCAGATTCTAGAGCCCTTAGTGAAAGTTATGCAGCCGTATCCAACTCTGTGTGACCCCATGGACTATACAGTCCATGGAATTCTCCAGGCCAGAATCCTGGAGTGGGTAGCCTTTCCCTTCTCCAGGGGATCTTTCCAACCCAGGTCTACGCACACTGCAGGAAGATTCTTCAGGCAGATTCTTTACCAGCTGAGCCACAAGGGAAGCCCAAGAATACCGGAGTGGGTAGTCTATCCATTCTCCAGCAGATCTTCCTGGCCCAGGAATCGAACTGGGGTCTCCTGCATTGCAGGCAGATTCTTTACCAACTGAGCTATCAGGGAAGACTTCCCAACCCAGGGATCAAACCCAGGTCTCCCACATTGTAGGAGGATTCTTTAGCAGCTGGGCCACAAGGGAAGCTAGAGCTCTTACTCTAAAACAAATAAAATGATGGCATCATCTAGATCATGTTCTAAAGATAAATAGCGTCTGAGTTCCTTTTCTTTCTTTCTTTTTTTTTTATTTTTGTTTGGGGGATAATTGTGCTGGTCTCTGCCATACAACAACATAAATCATTCATAAGTATACATATGTCCCCTCCCTCTTGAACCTCCCTTCCACACTCTAGGTTGTCGCAGAGCACGGGGTTGAGCTTCCTGTGTTATACAGCAACTTACCACTAGCTATCTATTTTAATATAGTAACATATATGTTTCAATTCTACTCTCTCAATTCATCCCACCCCTTTCTTAACTTTACTCCAGAGCTGGTTACTGGACCCTCAAAGACATCATAGACATTTGTTTATGTATCCTAACGCTACAAAATACACTTCTTCCTTAGCTTATAGAACCCTATCTGGTTGATAACAATATTCTCAGGGAAGATGTTTATAAGATTTTTAAGTAATCTTTTTCTATAATGAGGCTTATTCCTCATCTTCCCATAAACCTCAAATGAACTTCTATTAAACTTCAGTATTCTGGAGTCATATTTGATTGTGTAGGTTTCTTTTTTTAATATGGCGACATTTGACCTTGATCCAAATGATTTGTGTAGGAAAAGATCAGAGAATGCTGAAAAGATCTTGATGTACAAAATTTACATAGTTTAAAGTAATAATCCCATTATTTAAGAGACCAATGTTGGGAATTGTTAATTTTGCTTTCAGGAAATCTGTAAGAAGAAAGATAAACCCACATGGCTTAGAAGGGAGAAAATAGGTTGAGAATAGGAATAGATCACTGAAACCTGGTCCTATTCCCTTAGTACCCTATCCATTAGACAGATTTTTTAATGAAAAAATAATCATTATTTATAATATTAATAATTGTCACATATCTCCCTGACCCATTGCTACCTTAGCCGGTTTCTTATCCAGTCCTCTCTGTATGCTTCTTTTCTTCAGGTATTAGCATTATTAATCATTAGTATATCATTGTAGCAATGTTTAACTATGTTTAAAGAGAATATATAAGTATATAATCTTAAAGTCTTTTAATGTTTTGAAAACAACATTACAAATTACCTCATCTTGATGCTTCCACTTTAAAATATTGAAAACTATGACCCTTATGGCAGAAAGTGAAGAGGAACTAAAAAGCCTCTTGATGAAAGTGAAAGAGGAGAGTGAAAAAGTTGGCTTAAAGCTCAACATTCAGAAAACGAAGATCATGGCATCTAGTTCCATCACTTCATGGGAAATAGATGGGGAAACAGTGGAAACAGTGTCAGACTTTTTTTTCTGGGCTCCAAAATCACTGTAGATGGTGATTGCAGCCATGAAATTAAAAGACACTTACTCCTTGGAAGGAAAGTTATGACCAACCTAGATAGCATATTGAAAAGCAGAGACATTACTTTGCCAACAAAGGTCCGTCTAGTCAAGGCTATGGTTTTTCCTGTGGTCATGTATGGATGTGATGGACTATGAAGAAGGCTGAGCGCCGAAGAACTGATGCTTTTGAACTGTGGTATTGGAGAAGACTCTTGAGAGTCCCTTGGACTGCAAGGAGATCCAACCAGTCCATTTAAAGGAGATCAGTCCTGGGTGTTCACTGGAAGGACTGATGCTGAAGCTGAAACTCCAATACTTTGGCCACCTCATGCGAAGAGTTGACTCATTGTAAAAAACCCTGATGCTGGGAGGGACTGGGGGCAGGAGGAGAAGGGAACAACAGAGGATAAGATGGCTGGATGGCATCACCAACTCGATGGACATGAGTTTGAGTGAACTCCGGGAGTTGGTGATGGACAGGGAAGCCTGGCGTGCTGTGATTCATGGGGTCGCAAAGAGTCGGACACAACTGAGCGACTGAACTGAACTGAACTGATGACCCAAAGAAGCAGCTTGCTACTTCAGTCTCAAAATAAATATATTCTTGGGCTTCCTAGGTGGCTCAGTGGTAAAGAATACCCCTGCCAATGCAGGAGACATGGGTTTGATCCCTGATCTGGGAATATCCCACATGCCATGGAGCAACTAAGCTCATGCGCCACAACTATTAAGCCTGTGCTCTAGAGCCCAGGAGCCACAACTGTTGAGCCCATGTGTGGCACTGAAGCCCAAGTGCCCAGAGCTTGTGCTCCACAACAAGAAAAGCTGCAGCAATAAGCCCACACACTGCAACTAGAGAGCAGCCCTTGCTGACCACAACTTGAGAAATGCCTGCACAGCAATGAAGACCCAGCACAGCCAAAAATAATAAATAAACTTATACATATTTATATATATTTTAAAATCATGGTTATCAAGTCATTTGATACACAATCCTATTTATAAACTTGCATTTTAAAATCTTTCCCCACATTTAGTGATATGAGTATTTTATTGAGGCTATATTAAACAGTTCTGGCCTCCTAATATAATAGTATTCCTAATAATAATGACTAAGTATACATAGAGTTAAGACTTAAGTTACAAAATCCAGCTTTCCTTGCACAAAGCAAGATAGAGTTATATTAAACCAATAAAAATTATTAACAATTCATTTGAAATTAGTTTATCAGGTTAAATAATCAACAGAACATCAGCAACCAAAGAACAAGGCAAGTATATTTTTATGAAATAAGTATATTTTATCTACTCAATACCAACCTCAGAAGTTGGCCAACCAAGGATATTCTAGAAGAATCATAAATAGCACAATATAAGCTTTGAAAAATTGTAAACGTCAACCTGATATTTTAATCACCTATATTTTTACATCAAGCTAAATTTTCGTAGTTCCTTCCTGTCATAAAAATGTTTCCTCTGAATCTAAAAACATTTTACTCATAAATAGAATTCATAATTATTTGTAATATTTTACATTAATAATCTGTTATAGCAAATCTTTCAAAAAGATTTGCCTCCTCAAAATGCCTCCTCAAAAACTTTTTAAAATATTGACATTTGTCTCTGGGTGATTTTTCTTTCCTCCACCTATTATTCTATATTTTTCCAAACTCTCCATATCTCCCAAATTAAATAAAAACATAACCTTTAAAACTTATGGGGATATAATGTTGCACTGTTCTATGCTTGTGTGTGTGCATTCAAAAGAGTGCTGAAAGATTTGAAAATTATGGATTCACTGGTATAATCAAATTTGCAAAGCACTCCAGAGACAAACATTTAGTTTACAAGCTACAAATCTAATTTGGTTTCTTCAGACAGTAAATAAAATGTGCTTTAGTTAAACCCTTACAGTATGCTTTCCACCTTCAATTCTAAAATGTGGTTTTGAACAATACTTTATTAATTTCTTTCCAAAATTCCTTTATTAATAATTTTAATCATGTGAAGCTTAATTTCAAAAAGAAATTCAAAACTCCACTTTTCAGATTCTTTGCTAGGTTATATCTGTTCTCTTGATAGTTTTTGACTCCATATACTGCAACACACTTAAATGGTAACATTTTATTCAAATTTTCAGTCTCTTAAAACTTGAGGAAGATTAATTATTCTTTTAAACTAGTGACACTGGGACTTATCTTCCAGGAAATAAGAATAGTCCATATTCTTTATTTTCATAGAAAGAGAATTTTCAACTTGATTATCTAATTTGTGGTCAGTTCAAGTCCTGATTTTTTCTTCTTTCACAAAGAAAAATTTAGCAGCAGCCATTGGAAAGTATAATAGCATCAATTCAAAACACACTCTTTTCACTCTCAGGTGTATTCATTTTTCTTCCCAGAGGTCTTGAAACTAATAAAAAAAAACTTAACAGTTGGCTAAAAAGTAACCAATTTTAATTCAAAGCTCTGAAAATACACAGCATGTTGTTTACCAGATATTAAGAGCTAATTGAAAATGACCTTTTGCAATGAGTCCACTTTACATTTTCAGCTGCCACCAAAACCGTACACTGATAGCCAGACTCATTGATGGGGAACATGGCAGGACTCATTTGATAGTCATCTTTTATTATGAATTATTTTCACTGCTAGGATGTTTGTATGAACAATTTCTGTGAATCACCAATATACAACCACTAATTAAAGCTGTTCATAACAAAAGATAATATACTGATAGAGATATAAATTTTTCTTTGTTTTAGGCTTAAATCTCTAAGTAATTCTTCACTTATGTGAAGATGTTTTAAGTTTTTTCTGCCTACAAAGACTGAACAAATCCATATCTGCACTTTTGTATCGCCAAGTTAAAACATTATTTAAAAATTTTACTAATCAAATATTTGGCATTTATAACTAGTTCCTTAACTAAAATCCACACTTTCCTTCCTCCTTTCCAAGACAACCCTATTTGGGGGCGGGGAGCAAATGGAAGGGAAGATAGCAAGGTTCCCAAATTTTTTAAAAAACATTTTGCAGGGGCTTTCCTGGTGGTTCAGTGGTAAAGAATCTGCCTGCCAATGCAGGAGACACAAGTTCAATCCCTGATCCAGGAAGATGCCACGTACCGCAGAACAGCTAGGCCTATGCACTAAAACCACTGAGCCTGTGCTCTAGAGCCTGGGAGCCGCAACTACTGAGCCCACGTGCTGCAACTACTGAACCCCTGGTACCCTAGAGCCTGTGCTCTGCAACGAGGGAAGCCACCACAATGAGAGCTCCTGCACCGCAATTGGAGCCCCATTCTCTGCAACTCGAGAAAAGCTCTCGCAGCAACAAACACTCAGCACAGTCAAAAATAAATTTAATTAATTAATTAAATTTTAAAATACATTGCACATCATCCCTTGCAGGTAGAAGTAACCTGTGACAGTTCTGACCAATGAAAGTTGGTCAAGGTTTCTGGGAAACAAAAGTTGAGGGTTTCTGGGAAAATTGTACTTCCCTGATATAGATAACACCCCTTTTATACATTTCCTTCTTATTCCTTCCTGGAATATGGATTTCATGATTTAGCAGTCAGTTTGCAACTATGAAAGTAAAGCCAGAGAATCACAGAGAGGTTTTAGCACTGACATCCTTGTGGGCTCAGTCACTCAGTTATGTTCGAATCTTTGTGACCCAATGGACCATAGTTCTCCAGGCTCCTCTGTCCATGGGATTCTCCAGGTAAGAATACTACAGTCGGTTTCCATGCCCCCTCCAGGGGATCTTCCCCACACAGGGATCCAACCTGTGTCTCCTACATTGAAGGCAGAACGAGAAAAGCCCCAGCTGACATCCTTGACCTGCTACAAAACCAGCCCCAGTAACTGCTTCAGTTCAGTTCAATCACTCAGTCATGTCTGACTTTTTGCCACCCCATGAATCACAGCACGCCAGCCCTCCCTGTCCATCACCATCTCCCGGAGTTCACTCAGACTCACGTCCATTGACTCAGTGATGCCATCCAGCCAGCTCATCCTCTGTCATCCCCTTCTCCTCTTGCCCCCAATCCCTCCCAGCATCAGAGTCTTTTCCAATGAGTCAACTCTTCGCATGAGTGGCCAAAGTACTGGAGTTGCAGCTTTAGCATCATTCCTTCCAAAGAAATCCCAGGGCTGATCTCCTTTAGAATGGACTGGTTGGATCTCCTTGCAGTCTAAGGGACTCTCGAGTCTTCTCCAACACCACAGTTCAAAAGTATCAATTCTTCGGCGCTCAGCTTTCTTCACAGTCCAACTCTCACATCCATACATGACCACAGGAAAAACCATAGCCTTGACTAGACAGACCTTTGTTGGCAAAGTAATGTCTCTGCTTTTCAATATGCTATCTAGGTTGGTCATAACTTTCCTTCCAAGGAGTGAGCGTCTTTTAATTTCATGGCTGCGGTCACCATCTGCACTGACTTTGGAGCCCAAAAAGATAAAGTCTGACACTGTTTCCACTGTTTCCCCATCTATTTCCCATAAACTGATGGGACCAGATGCCATGATCTTCATTTTCTGAATGTTGAGCTTTAAGCCAACTTTTTCATTCTCTTCTTTCACTTTCATCAAGAGGCTTTTTAGTTCCTCTTCACTTTCTGCCTTAAGGGTGGTGTCATCTGCATATCTGAGGTTATTGATATATCTCCCAGCAATCTTGATTCCAGCTTGTGCTTCTTCCAGCCCAGCGTTTCTCATGATGTACTCTGCATAGAAGTTAAATAAGCAGGGTGACAACATACAGCCTTGACGTACTCCTTTTCCTATTCGGAACCAGTCTGTTGTTCCATGTCCAGTTCTAACTGTTGCTTCCTGACCTGCATACAGGTTTCTCAAGAGGCAGGTCAGGTGGTCTGGTATTCCCATTTCTTTCAGAATTTTCCACAGTTGATTGTGATCCACACAGTCAAAGGCTTTGGCATAGTCAATAAAGCAGAAATAGATGTTTTTCTGGAACTCTCTTGCTTTTTCCATGATCCAATGGATGTTGGCAATTTGATCTCTGGTTCCTCTGCCTTTTCTAAAACCAGCTTGAACATCTGGAAGTTCACGGTTCACGTATTGTTGAAGCCTGGCTTGGAGAATTTTGAGCATTACTTTACTAGAGTGTGAAATGAGTGCAATTGAATGGTAGTTTGAGCATTCTTTGGCATTGCCTTTCTTTGGGATTGGAATGAAAACTGACCTTTTCCACTGCTTACCTCTTAACTATTTGGTTAAGCTACCAAATAGTTTCTGTTTCTCAGAAACCTAAAGCAAATATTCACCAATCAAAGAATATAAAATTTAAGGGCTTCCCTTCTCTTTAGTTATCAGATGATAAAAATAAACACTTTTAAACTTTACAGAATTTCCATCAGCTGAAAACTGTTTATTTCCCCAAGGCCATATCTACTTAGCCAATACTTAAGCCAGAAAACCTACATGTGACCTTGCCCATTGGTTAATCAGATCAAAGAAGTTTTCAAACTGTTAATTTCTCCCAAAATTTTGTGACATGAAAAAACAGTTCTTCCCAGCCAAATATCTAGGTTCTCATTTCATTTTATTACTCAGTTCAGGTCAGTCCAGTCACTCAGCTGTCTCCGACTCTTTGCGACCCCATGAATTGCAGCAGCCAGGCCTCCCTGTCCATCACAAACTCCCGCAGTTCACTCAAACTCATGTCCATCGAGTCGGTGATGCCATCCAGCCATCTCATCCTCTGTCCCCTGCCCCTGCTCATCCATCTCTCCTCCTGCCCCCAATCCCTCCCAGCATCAGAGTCTTTTCCATTTTATTACTAGACAATAAAAATCTTGTATAATCTATCTTTTTTCCCTTTTAGTCAATTGACAATTAAATTTTGTATTCAATTGCAATAATTATCTCAAATCAGGTACCTGAAGAAATTTCTCAACGGCTTCTAAAACTGAGGTCTCAAGCAAGGCTGTGCCTCATGTAGCCTTGAACAACCTGAAAATTTACACAAAATATTTATAAAATAAACTAGCAAAAATTAAAAGAATATGGCTCAGCAGGCAAAGAATTCCCCTGCAATGCAGGAGACAGAGGTGATATGAGTTCAGTCTGGGTCAGGAAGATCCCCTAGCGAAGGAAATGGCAACCCAACTCCAGTATTGTTATCTGGGAAATCCCATGGACAAAGGAGCCTGGCAGGCTACATTCCATTTGCAAAGAGTTGAAAACGCTGAGCAGCTAAACTAAGCTAAACCAGCTTTACAACAAATGCTAAAGGAACTTTTTTAGGCAGGAAACACAAGAGAAGGAAAAGATCTGCAAAAACAAGCACAAAACAGTTACATATAAAATAAAAGCCCATCTCTTTCATCAGAATCTCAAGGGAGTTTATGACAGCACTCCCCCAATGTTATAAATCACTGCCCTAAACGTTTTGGGTTTCTAATCTCTTGATTTTCATATTTTTTATCAAACTCTCTTTATATGCTAGTACTACTGATGCATAACAAGTTACAAAACACCAAAATTTAATTACTTAAAAACAATATTTTATTACATTTCACCGTTCCTTCCAGGCGAGAATTCAGGAAGGTCTTGGCTGGGCATTTCTGGTTCAGGATCTCTAAGTGGTTGCAGCAAGATGGTAACCCAAGTGCAGATGTCAGACCTCAGGGCTGGCCAGGCATCTTGGTCTCTTCGTGGAGTCTTGGGGTCTTGCCTCATGGTTTTTCACATGGATTAGTTTGAGCTTCTTCACAGCAAGGCAGCCTTAAGGCAGTCAGACTGCTTTCCTGGCTGCTGCAGATTTTGAGGATAAACATGAAATTAAAAGACGCTTACTCCTTGGAAGGAAAGTTATGACCAACCTAGATAGCATATTCAAAAGCAGAGACATTACTTTGCCAACAAAGGTCCATCTAGTCAAGGCTATGGTTTTTCCAGTAGTCAGGTATGGATGTGAGAGTTGGACTGTGAAGAAAGCTGAGCACGGAAGAATTGATGCTTTTGAACTGTGGTGTTGGAGAAGACTCTTGAGAGTCCCTTGGACTGCAAGGAGATCCAACCAGTCCATTCTAAAGGAGATCAGTCCTGGGTGTTCTTTGGAAGGAATGATGCTAAAACTGAAACTCCAATAGTTTGGCCACCTCATGGAAAGAGTTGACTCATTGGAAAAGACCCTGATGCTGGGAGGGATTCGGGGCAGGAGGAGAAGGGGACAACAGAGGATGAGATGGCTGGATGGCATCACTGACTCAATGGACGTGAGTCTGAGTGAACTCCGGGAGTTGGTGATGGACAGGGAGGCCTGGCATGCTGCAGTTCATAGAGTCACAAAGAGTATCCACAAAATTTTGGAGAAGGAAAAAGAAATTTCTGCTAGCTTTGATGTCACACCTAAAACTGCAGAAGTTACGGCAATAATGCCTAAGTGCTTAGTTAACACATTATTGACCAGAGATATATTAATACATCTTTTGTTATCCGAACGTTATTAGCTGGAGGCAGATGTATTTGTTTTTTAGAGCTGGCCACGGGCCTTAATTTCTGCAAAAATCCCCCAGTCAATAATGAGTTAAGATGGAAAAGCTGTTAAATTTGTACAAGATGTTTGCAAAGAGACCACATTCACATAACTTTTATTACAGTACATTGTTAAAATTGTTCTATTTTTTGTTGTTGTTACTCTCTTTCTGTGCCTAATTTGTAAATTAAACTTTATTGTAGGTATGTTTGTAAAGGAAAGGCTTCCCAGGTGGCACTAGTGGTAAAGAACCTGTCTGAAAATGCAGGAGACTTAAGAGACACAGGTTTGATTCCAGGGTCGGGAAGATCTCCTCGAGGAGGACACGGCAACCCACTCCAGTATTCATGCCTGGAGAATCCCATGGACAGAGAAGCCTGGCAGGCTACGATCCATAAGGGCATAAAGAGTTAAACACAACTGAAGCGACTTAACATGTACACACCTGTAAAGGAAAAAACATAGTATATATATGGTGCGGTACTATCCACAGTTTCAGCCATCCACCTTGGGGGTCTTAGAATGTATTAACCATGACTCTATCAGTTGAAGCACTCACAAAAGGCCACCCAGTTCTGAGACGATTCTACCTCTCATTGGGAACAGTGAAAAGGAATTTGTGTTCATATTTGAAAACCATCATATACTGTATATGTGCACATTATAAATTATTAATATCAGGTAATGGCAAATTTTTCTGTAACTCAGGACCAAATTAAAAATCTCCTCGGATCCCACATTATGTCAAACAATAACATTATGCCTTATGGATTTTATTAATAAACATAATCTGCAACAGTTCGGAGAAGGCAATGGCACCCCACTCCAGTATTCTTGCCTGGAAAATCCCATGGATGGAGGAGCCTGGTAGGCTGCAGTCCATAGGATCGCTGAGTCAGAGCAACTGAGACTGAGCAACTTCACTTTCACTTTTCACTTTCATGCATTGGAGAAGGAAATGGCAACCCACTCCAGTGTTCTTGCCTGGAGAATCCCAGGGACAGGGGATCCTGGTGGGCTGCCGTCTATGGGGTCGCAGAGTCGGACACGACTGCAGCGACTTAGCAGCAGCAGTCTGCAACAGTTAGGACTAATTTTGACTTTTGGCTTATAAATACCTCTCTCAACTGAGCAGGCAACTCTCTCTATATATATACTTGTAATATACATATATGAAAGTGAAAATGAAGCCGCTCAGTTGTGTCCAATTCTTTGCAACCCCCATGGACTGTAGCCTAACAGGCTCCTCCACCCATGGGATTTTCCAGGCAAGAGTACTGGAGTGGGTTGCCATTTCCTTCCCCAGGGCATCTTCCCCACCCAGGGATCAAACCCAGGTCTCCCACATTGCAGACAGACACTTTACCATCTGAGCCACCAAGGAAGCCTGATATATACATAATATACACATATAATAATTCTATAATTTTCATAAAAATGGGAGATCCTACTGTAATCAAGAATAATTGCACCCTGACTTATTTTGTGTATCCAGATTTTAACTATAAGATTTGTTTAAAGCTGGATGCTCCTATATCACAACCTAGAGAGTGGTACACTTTTGGCAAATCTCTCAGGTGAATGATTATGCAAATATAATTTAAAGCCTTTTGATTGTGAGTTATTAATTTGTTTATTGATAATATTTTAAATTTAGCATATGCTTAACAGTTCTGACATCATTAGCCATATTTCTGACCTAGACTTGAAATCATGAGAAAATTCTATAAGGAAGTACTTGGAAAATTAGTCATTTATTTTTCATATACTTAACCTCAGCTCATTATGCCCAGAATTTAAATTCCTCCTTAGACAAATAACATATCATCACACAACATAATGTGTGTGTGTGTGAGTGTGTGTGTGTTAGTCTCTCAGTCATGTCCGACTCTTTGTGACTCCATGGGCTGTAGCCCACCAGGTTCTTCTGTGCATGGAATTCTCCAGGCCACAATACTACAGTTTGGTACCATCCCCTTCTCCAGGGGATCTTCCCAACCCAGGGATCGAACCTGAGTCTCCTACATTGCAGGCCGATTCCTTACCATCTGAGCCACCAGGGAAGCCCAAGAATACTAGAGTGGGTAGTCTATCCCTTCTCCCGCAGATCTTCCCAACCCAGGAATCAAACTGGGGTCTCCTGCATTGCAGGCAGATTCTTTACCAACTGAGCTACCAGGGAAACCCAATCTAATACATACTATATATTAAAATGTAAACTGTTGTAAACCCAACAGTGAAAACCAGTTCAAGAAAACATGAGAATTTGAATCAGGCCTGAGGCCCATATAGCTTATCTGCAACAAAAACAGAATCCTAAAACAAAATCATCTTCTCTAAAACACATTTCATTGTTTCTGATTTTCCTCAAGATCCCACTTTTTACTTACTATACACTAATTTATTTAAAACTGTTGTTTAGCATATTTTCATTCTATAATTTATTCCATAAATCCTTACTGCTAAATTCATTATGATATTTCCTTTTTTTCCTAAAGTTTAATCTCTTTTACTCTTCAAGGAGTTTCCCCACTTTTAATACTCTGAAAAGCAGAAATGCAGTAAACCTGTCACTTTCTGCTAACCCACATCCACCTCAACTTCACTGCTTCAAGCATTGCCTCCACAGAAACTGGTACTAATCTTCTGAGCCTATCTTTATCAATTTGTTTCCTCCCCAGGCTCATTCCTTTTAACAGATGTAACTGTTCCCTCCTCTTCCCAGCACCATCTCCAACAACACAGCAGACTCCTAAGTCTCAAGATTGAGCAAGAAACTGTTTGGGACAGTGAGATAACACTGTTTCCAAAATACTTTACTCTTAAATTTCACCAGAATGACATGGAATCTATAGCCAGGAAAGGACAAAAATAAGAAATTCATCTAAGATACTGGTAATGTTCTGATGCTTCTTTAGTATCCTGAAGGCCAAGAAAACCTGTGTCCCCATAGTTGGCATTCCATCAGAGCATTCTGTCACTAATCACTGTTCAACTAATGCCCTGTTGCATGAATCCAGAAACACTTCCAATAACATATCCCACGTGACTCTTAGGATAGTAATGACAAAAAGATAATTCTAAACAAGCACTTTAGAACACGAGTAGATACAGAGGAGACATGTCTGCAGGCCTGTTAGGAAAGATTCAGTTCAGTTCAGTCACTCAGTCATGTGCAACTCTTTGCGACCCCATTGACTCCAGCACACCAGGCTTCCCTGTCCATTACCAACTCCCAAAGCTTGCTCAAACTCATATCCATTGAGTCGGTGATGCCAATCAACCATCTCATCCTCTGTCATCCCCTTCTCCTCCCACCTTCAATCTTTCATCAGGGTCTTTTCCCATGAGTCAGTTCACATCAGGTGGCCAAAGTGTTGGAGCTTCAGTCCTTCCAATGAGTATTCAGGACTGATTTCCTTTAGGATGGACTGGTTGGATCTCCTTGCAGTCCAAAGGACTCTCATGAGTCTTCTCCAACACCACAGTTCAAAAGCATCAATTCTTTGGTGCTCAACTTTCTTTATAGTCCAACTCTCACATCCATACATGACTACTGAAAAAACCATAGCTTTGACTAGATGGACCTTTGTTGGCAAAGTAATGTCTCTGCTTTTTAATATGCTGCCTAGATTGGTCATAGCATTTCTTCCAAGGAGCAAGCGTCTTTTAATTTTATGGCTGCAGTCACCAACTGCAGTGATTTTGGAGCCCCCAAAAAATAAAGTCTGTCACTGTTTCCATTATTTCCCCATATATTTGCCATGAAGTGATGGGACTGGACGCCATGATCTTAGGAAGGATTACTGTCTTGTTTATCTCTGGCTCCACAGCACCCAGGGTAACTATGGGATCACCATGGCCTTAAATAAATATTGAATGTTGAATTCATTAATTATTATACAAACGTACAACTATATAATAAAATAGACCTTACAAAACATCTAAACTAACCTCTTATTTTACAGACAAACTGAAATCTGGAGATTTCATCTTGGCACAGCCTTGGGAACTTGCCCAAATTTAATATCTAGGTAGCTGACATAACAATTAATCATTTTTCCATAACAGTATGCTTTATTTTACAAACTTTCTGAAAACCCATTTTGTTTTTACAACATTTTAAAGAGATAATTAAATATTTATACTTTATAATCTAAAAAGTAAGCTCAACTGATGTATCATAGTAATTCAGCTGACTTTTTCCTGAGTCTCACACATTAAATCTGGTTGGTGTTCTCCTCACCACATCCCCAACTCCTGCCCTGTACACTGTCCTGATCCAACTGCCCTGCTTAATCTGACTTTGTTTATTGAATCTAATATTGTTATGCCTAGCTATTTTATGCATTGCTAATTTTGTAATGTATTAAGATTGACCATGTAATGTATTAAGATTAAGGCCACTGATGTGAACTACAATAGAAATTCATGAAATATTTATTCCCAAACTCAACTGAACAAAAACCATGTATCTCTGCTGTGTGAAAAGACTCACGCTCATTGCTATTGCATAGGGTTGCAGATAATTCTCTGCCTTGAAAGGAAATAATTTGAGGAGCAATTAATTCAAATCACTTAAAAAATGATATCCCATGGAGACTCATTTCAACCCCTGACATGAGTCCGTGTGTACACCGCCTCTACTCCCACTAGCTCGCTGCCATTTTCTCCCCACCCAGTTCTTCTCTATTCAATGTGTTTCAACCAGAGGGTGCATGGGGGTGAAGAAGGTGTGGGATTTGAACCCCTTGTCCTTGGTACACTGCTCCTGATTACAGGATCAGCAAAACCACAACACCAACATCCGAGAAATAGAGTTAGTAGCATTGAAATAAGGCTCCAGATGTCACATGGCCACATATAATGTACCCAAGTCAAACCGTCCCTGATGATAACAAAAAGTTAAACATCTCCAAGAAAAGAGCTGTAATAACCTCCTTTGGTATCTATCTCCTTTTACTATGATAAAACGATGGAGTGAGTATGTTACAGGCCATGTTCTCATGATCCAGATGGCTCTCTTATACAGTGGAATTCTCCCTCAGATGTCAACAGAACAAGAGTATGGATATCTATTCAGAGTCATGTGCAAGAAGATATATAATCTGACTTGTGCACAAGTTGTTAATGGAGAAGAATGGGGAGGAATGGAGATATAGGGAAGAGAAGCTTTGCTAGCCTAAACACTCATGACATTAACGTGTAAAGACTACATGCCCTTGCCTTGCTCAGAAAATACCATTGGAAGGCATCTGTGCAAAATGAAGACAAAAATTGAGCTTTTAGCATAGATGTTGCATCTGAGAGATGATAAATCACAACCAAAGTCCCCATGTTCTGACTATCTATTGGTAAAATGCCAGATGTAAAATGAATCAGAAGTTTCATTCCTCATCCCAATGGATTCTATCTACTTAAACTTTTGAGGGTTTAGCCAATAAATTTTCTTAAAAATAGAGAACAATGACTGGGTGACACAAACTATTGGGTACAACATAGGCTCAAGGATGTACTGTACAACGTGGGGGACACAGCCAACATTTTGTAATAACTGTAAGTGGAAAGTAACCTTTAAGTTGGCATGAAAAATAAAAGAAAAATTGTAAACATTAGAAATTATCAGCCTAAAGTGGATTTTTAAAAAGAGCTGGTAACTCCAGGAATAGACTTCAATTAAATAAAGTTTATTTTACAAAACCGAAAGAAAGAAAGGGAGAAAAAAAGACAAAAGAAAGAAGGGATGAAGGGAAGGAGGAAAGAAAGAAGGAAAGACTAACTCTCTCCATTTTAGTCAACACGACAGTGAGGGGAACTTCCTCAATGGAAAATAGACAACCATCCTTATAAACCAGGTAAATAAATATATATATTATTGTTCATATCCTTGACTACAAAAGGAATAAACAAACCTTTATGGAATATCATTTACTTTCAAACTGTGCAATTCTATGAGGCAAGTACTGTTATCTCTGATTTTCTATAAAATAAAATTACACAATTTTATTGTGTAATAAAGTGTCAAGCAATAAATAAAGTGGCAAGCAATAAAGTGTCCAGATTCAAAAATCTGTGTGTTTGTTGTTTTGAGGGGGATGGGTTTGGTGTGTTTATTTTTTTGTTTTCACCACACCCCACGCAGGCAGTGAGAGTGAAAAGTCCTAACTACTAGATGGCCAGGGAATTCCCTAGATTCAAAAATCTGGAGTTTCTGGCTATAAAACTACATGGTCTTTACATTGCCCCACACAGAAAAAGAAAAATATTCTTATCTCCTTATTTCTCCTGCATACAAGATCAGACTTATTTTCTAGTGAGAAATAATTCTTAAAATTTGTGATTATTGGAAACTTATTAATACTTTTTTCAGATTATTCATTAAAGAAACTAGGGCTTAGATTCACCTTTTGTGACACTGAAGTATGTTTTGTACCTAATTCACTAGGTTATGCATATGCTTCCTTGGTCAGAGCCTTATTCTTAAGAAGATCTCTGAATTCCCTTTCTCTCTCTCTCTCCCTCTCTCTCTCTCCCTCACTCTCTCTCTCCCTGTCTCTCTCAGGGACTTTGGAAAGACTATCAGCCTGGAAGGAGAAGGGGGAAGAAAAGGCAGAAATCTCCCTAGGTAAATTCCTAGTGTATGAGGAGCAGGCAGTTAGTAGCACTTAACACCATCATATTATATTCATTCATTAAGGCATTCATTAAGGCATTCATTAAGGCGTTCAAATAAATGCCTTAAGTCCTCTATACTTCTATAAGCCTTTTATAAGCAGGAACCATACCTTACTCATTCATAGATTGCCATACACATCAGTAATCTTTTGAATAGAGCCAGAGAACTCTACAAAGACTGATTGATATTAAAGTAAGATTTTTAAGTCAAATATATATTCGTTGAATCTAATAAAATGTCTTATTTGACAACACATTGTTACAGAGCTGGTACCCTGGTATATAGAACTAAAAGTACATGTTTTGGAGTTAGCTACCTGGAAGTCTTTTCTGGTGAAAGGAAGGCAATAGTCAACAGTTGCAGAATGTCAGATCAGCATCAGCAACAACATATTTACTAATGAGGAAATCTCAGTCTAACGAGGTTAAATAATTTGCCTAATGTCACATCAGATCATGGCAAACCGGTACTAAAACCCTGCCCTTGCCTTTAGTAATGAAATGCCTTTCTTTTGTCTAGTGTGACTTGGATCATCCTTCTTCTCATATTTCTGAATGAATAAATAAACTGACAAGTCTCACCAAATATGGAAAGAGACTGGACTAACACCGTGCTACGAGTAACAATATCAGAGCCAGCCTTTGCAGGATAGAATTCTGTTTTCCTCAAAAGACATAATTAGACATTTACTAAGTAAATGGATATTTGTAGTACATGACAACAAAATTGTGCTGGAATCCCACATTACCTTCATCTGCTTCTGTTACCCTCTGAGGTTCCCTGAGATGGTCTCCTTTTCCTTACTCTGATTTGTTGAGCTCTTGCTTATATTTCTGAAAATGATAGGATTATAAGCCAAATTTCAGTGGCATTCTTGGAATAACTCAGAACCTAAGTCTTAAACTGACAAACCCCAAAATGGGTTTTCCCTGCCTGCTTCTTTCCTTCTCCCAGTCTGCAGGTTAGTATACAACAAAGGGATTCATGAATCATGATTTTGGATGGAAAGCACGCTATCTTGAGGCATCCTCAGTATTTTGTAACTGCTGGAGAAAGCCATACAACAAAGCCTGGGAGAGGGAGAGACTTTTTATACGGGGCATTGGCATTCCCAGAGGTCACAGAGTTTTATGGTGAGTGTAAGAGAGTACACCTTTTAATAGTGTGAGTATGCCTCTGCTGCCACTCTGATCAATTATGTTCCTGTTTTGAGCTAAGATTGAGAGAGGATGGGGTGAGACTGGTAGGGAGAGGCTGAGTATTTAGAGGTAGCCTATAATTGAAGAGTGCGCCAGCCAAACCAAGTCCATGCTGCATGCAGGTTGAAGTGAAAATGTTAGTTTCTCAGTCGTGTCCAACTCTTTGTAACCCCATGGACTGTAGCCGGCCAGGCTCTTCTGTCCATGGGGATTCTCTAGGCAAGAATACCGGAGTGGGTCGCCATTCCCTCCTCCAGGGGATCTTCCCAAAACAGGGATCGAACCTGGGTCCCCTGCATTGCAGGCAGATTCTTTACTGTTTGAGCCACCAGGGAAGCATGCAGATTACTTACCCAGTTTGCCTGAGCCAAGTCTTTAGCCAAACAAAGAACCCAGAGATTCCCATTTCCTGTCTCTTACTCTTTGATACCACCAAAGAAGACTCTCTGACTACTTAAAACTCAACAGCCACATACCATTTCCAAAGGAGGGAAAGAAAACAGTCCCCACACCTCCTAGAGTCGAAAATTTTTGAAATACATATTTTTAGTTCTTCAAAAAAGTTTAGTTCTCAAAAACACTGTTTATAATAAATCATATGTCTCTGTTTTTAAACTGTAATCAACTATATGGTGAAAGCAGCTCTTTTATAAAAACTCTGCAATTAAAACAACCACTTAACACTCCAACCTAATGCCTGCAGTAAATCAAATGTCTTTGTTGTTTAGATTTTCACTGAACAGGTCCATATAAAAAAGGAGTTTTAGCACTATTTATAAGAAGAATTGTCTCTCCAAGCCCATCCAACAATTTTTTTCATTCGTTGGGTTAAAACTTCAGCAGGAACTTAAGTGGGGTACAGGCAGGCTACCAATAACTTTTTGTGCCAGACATCATATAACAAGGTCAAATTTTAATGTACGCACAAATGGACAGCAGCTTAAAAGAAGCGGTTATTCAAAAAAGTGTCTGATAAATCATTGCCAAGGAGCTGGGAGGGCTATCAGGGCATCTGTGTTAAACCACAGCTCTGTCATTTGTGTACTGAGTGACCTTGGTCATATCACTTAACCCCTCAGCTTCTCAGCTTCCTCTTAGACAATCTCTCTACTACTCACTCTACACCTTCCCAGGTCCTACTCTCTACATGGAGCCATCCATGTGGCGGAATATTTCTTCACATTCTCCCAAAAAGTGTTTGCCCCATGACTCTTGCTACAAATCCGTTCTGAGAAGAGCATAATTCCTTGCCTATTCTTTTATGGGCAAAGCAGTCTCTTCCTTGCAAATAGATTTTTCACTCTCACCAAAAACAGTGGAGGAGACAGATGAGAGCAACACAACAGAAAAGGACAAGAACTATGTTGTAAGTCAAGAAAACCAGGTTCCATCCCTGGTTCTGCCTCTGCATGGTTTGGGAAAAGACACTTTGTGTCCTCATCTAAGAGATAAAATTCGACTATGATACCTGTATGTAAAACTGTGTAATATTGCCACATAAATAAACAAACTGATCAATGGAATACAGCAGAAAATCCAAAAACATATGTAATTGTGTGTGGAAATCTGGTATATGTAAAGGAGGTATCTCAGATGATGAGGACAAAGTGGCATTTTTAATAAGCAATACTGGACAATTGCATAGCCATTTGGAATAAAGATGTATTTAGATCAATTCCTAACAACAAATATGTGAACAAACTACCAATCGAACTGGAATTGAAATGTAAATAAATAAAGCCATGCAAGTACTTAAAGAAAATATGGATGAATTACTCTGTAATCTATGATTCGAAATCCATATTGTGACATTGTGATGAAGGAGGAAACAGACAGAACAGGCTCCATCTTGAAAGCAGGACTCCACCTTGGGCTGGACTGTGGACTTTGAGCTATATGCCCAGGATCTATGGAAACAACATACCAAATGGAAAACCAGACACCCCGGATGGAAGAGCCCCAGGGCTCATACCTAGACTCTCCATTGCCTAAAAGGATACCCTAATCATCTGTGTAACCGAATAGAGTCATAAATTCTATTTTGCTTATTGCAGTAAGCAATAGACCACAGTAATTATATTGCAGTAATTAATAGACCACAGGCCTATTAATAATTGTCCACTGTTAACTACCTAGGCTTAAGGCATATGAATCACGGGTTAACTTTGATTGTCTCTTTTGTATCTTTTGTTCAGACTAGTTTCAGGGAATTTGGGGAGGTGGCTTTGGGCACGTACACTTAGGGTATATAAGGTTTACACAAAAACTGCTCAGGGTCCTTGGCTAAGAGCAGACTCTGCCTTGGGCCCACCAATGTAATAAACTGCACTCCACTACCTATATTGTCCTTCTGAGTGAGTTTGTTTCCCAGAACGGGTGCTACAACAGTGATTTACAATAAGAAATATAGGTTTGGTCTTCATCCCTGTTTCTGGCACAGAGCACCTAAAACCCCTGGAATTTCCTAAGCAAGGAGTACCACAAAGGTGTCTTTTGTTATGTTAAAAAGGCCACTTTGAGACCTAAAGATGAGGCCTGGTTGCCAGGAGAACCAACTCTGTGATTAGAGATTTACAACTTTCAGCCCTACTCCCTGACCTCTGAGGAGGGGAGAGGGACCAGAGCCTGAGAACAATCTCCAGTGGTCAATGATTGGACAACACACCTGTAATAAAGCCTTCATTTAAAAAAAAAAGAAGGGGGAGAGGGACATAGGGGAGAATGTTGTGCTCTAAGAGAATGAAAGCTCTGCACCCCTTTCTCCATAACTTGCCCTGTGCTTCTTTTCTATCTGGCTGTTCTGCAGAGCAGGGCAACCCACTCCAGCATTCTTGCCTGGAGAATCCCATGGACAGAGGAGACTGGCAGGCTAGATACAGTCCATGGGGTCACAAAGAACTGGACACGACTGAGCAATTAACTGCACACATTCCTGAGTTATATTCTTTTATAATAACATTGATAATTTAATAGTAAATCTTTTTCTGAGTTCCTGAGCCTCTCCAGGAAATTAATCAAACTCAAGGAGCAGGTCTTTGGATCCTCCAATCTTTAGCCCATTAGGAAGCCCAGGAGGCAACCTGGACTAACAGTTGACATCAGGAGGGGAGGCAGGAACAGGATTGGGGATTGTGTAGGACTGAATACTTAAAATATGAGGTATGACGCTATCTCTGGGCAGAAGTATCAGAATTAGGATGAAATGTAAGAAAGGCAGCTGAGCTGGTGTCAGAGAATTGCTTGGTATGTAGGGAAACATCCCCTCTTACACACAGAGACCTATGAATTTGGCATCAGAATTATAATATATAATAAAGGAATGATTAGTAAATTTGAACCTTTTGCACAGCATAGTTGAAGGCAAAAAAGGAGTTAATTGTTTCTAAAGTTATTAAGTTTCAAACTGAGAAGCAAATATAATAGAAAATAGGCAAAAAAATAGAAAATTTAGCAAAAAAAAAATGGTATGAAAGGTGTAATACTCCTTAAGCACATGAAAGATATAATAGTCCTTAAGTATATAGTCAAAGCTATGGTTTTTCCAGTAGTCATGTATGAATGCAAGAGTTGGACCATGAAGAAGGCTGATGCTCAAGAATTGATGTTTTTGAACTGTGGTGTTAGAGAAGACTCTTGAGACTCCCTTGGACTGTGAGGAGATTCAACGAGTAAATCCTTAAGGAAATCAATCCTGAATGTTCATTAGAAGGACTGATGCTGAAGCTGAAACTCCAATTCTTTGGCCACCTGGTGTAAAGAGCTGATTCATTAAAAAACACCTTGATGCTGGGAAAGATTGAAGGCAGGAAGAGAAGGGGATGACAGAGACAAGATGCTTGGAGGGCATCACTGACTCAGGGACATGAGTTTGAGCAAGCTTTCGGAGATGGTAAAGGACAGGGAAGCCTGGGGTGCTATAGTCCATGGAGTCACAAGGAGTCAGACACGACTGAATGACTGAACAACAAAAGTATATGAAAACATGTTCAAGTTCATTATAATAAGAAAAATGTAAGTTAAATGTATGCACTGTAATGACCAAAGGGTGGGATTAGGGGAGGGGAGGGAGTCTCAAGTGGGAAGCAATATAGGTATCAGTTCAGTTTAGTTGCTCAGTCATGTCCAACTCTTGTGACCCCATGGACCGAAGCAGTCCATCACCAACTCCCGGAATTTACCCAAACTCATGTCCATTGAGTCGGTGATGCCATCAAACCATCTCATCCTCTGTCTTCCCCTTCTCCTCCTGCCTTCAATCTTTCCCAGCATCAGAGTCTTTGCAAATGAGTCAGCTCTTCATATCAGGTAGCCAAAGTATTGGAGTTTCAACTTCAACATCATTCCTTCCAATGAACACCCAGGACTAATATCCTTTAGGATGGACTGGTTGGATCTCTTTGCAGTCCAAGGGACTCTCAAGAGTCTGCTCCAACATACAGTTCAAAACCATCAATTCTTAGGTGCTCAGCTTTCTTTATAGTCCAACTCTCACGTCCATACATGACCACTGGAAAAACCATAGCTTTGACTAGACAGACCTTTGTTGGCAAAGCAATGTCTCTGCTTTTTAATAGGCTGTCTAGGTTGGTCATAACTTTTCTTCGAAGGAGTAAGTGTCTTTTAATTTCATGGCTTCAGTCACCATCTGCAGTGATTTTGGAGCCCCCCAAAATAAAGTCATACACTATTTCCACTTTTTCCCCATCTATTGGCCATGAAGTGATAGGACTGGATGCCATAATCTTAGTTTTCTGAATGTTGAGTTTTAGGCCAACATTTTCACTCTCCTCCTTCACTTTCATCAAGAGGCTCTTTAGTTCCTCTTCACTTTCTGCCATAAGGTTGGTGTCATCTGCATATCTGAGGTTATTGATACTTCTCCTGGCAATCTTGTTTCCAGCTTGTGCTTCATCCAGCCCAGCATTTCTCATGATGTACTCTGCATATAAGTTAAATAAGCAGGGTAACAATATACAGCCTTGATGTACTCCTTTTCCTATTTGGAACCAGTCTATTGTTCCATGTACAGTTCTAACTGTTGCTTCCTGACCTGCATACAGGTTTCTCAAGAGGCAGGGTATTCTCTGTCAGATATTCACACCTCTTTCAGAATTTTCCACAGTTTATTGTGATCCACACAGTCAAAGGCTTTGGCATTGTCAATAAAGCAGAAATAGATGTTTTTCAGGAACTCTTGCTTTTTCGATGATCCAGCGGATGTTGGCAATCTGATCTCCGGTTCCTCTGCCTTTTCTAAAACCAGCTTGAACATCTGGAAGTTCACGGTTCACGTATTGCTGAAGCCTGGCTTGGAGAATTTTGAGCATTAATTACTAGCATGTGAGATGAATGCAATTGTGCGGTAGTTTGAGCATTCTTTGGCATTGCCTTTCTTAGGCAATGGAATGAAAACTGACTTTTTCCAGTCCTGTGGCCACTGCTGAGTTTTCCAAATTTGCTGGCATATTGAGTCCAGCACTTCTACAACATCATCTTTTAGAATTTGAAATATCTCAACTGGAATTCCATCACCTCCACTAGCTTTGTTCATAGTGATGCTTCCTAAGGCCCGCTTGACTTCACATTCCAGGATGTCTGACTCTAGGTGAGTGATTGCATCATTGTCATTATCTAGGTCATGAAGATCTTTTTTGTACAGTCCTTCTGTGTATTCTTGCCACCTCTTCTTAATGTCTTCTGTTTCTCTTAGGTCCATATCATTTCTGTCCTTTATCGAGCCCATCTTTACATGAAATGTTCCCTTGGTATCTCTAATTCTCTTGAAGAACTCTCTAGTCTTTCTCATTCTATTGTTTTCCTCTTATTTCTTTGTACTGATCACTGAGGAAGACTTTCTTCTCTTTCCTTGCTATTTTTGGAACTCTGTATTCAAATGGATTTATCTTTCCTTTTCTCCTTTGCCTTTCACTTCTCTTCTTTTCATAGCATTTGTAAGGCCTCCTCAGACAGCCATTTTGGTTTTTTGCATTTCATTTTCTTGGGGATGGTCTTGATCCCTGTCTCCTGTACAATGTCACGAATCTCCATAGTTCATCAGGCACTCTGTCTATCAAATCTAGTCCCATAAATCTATTTCTCACTTCCACTGTATAATCAGAAGGGATTTGATTTAGGTCATACCTGAATGGTCTAGTGGTTTTCCCTACTTTCTTCAATTTAAGTCTGAATTTGGAAATAAGGAGTTCATGATCTGAGTCACAGTCAGCTCCAGTCTTGTTTTTGCTGACTGTATAGGGCTTCTCCATCTTTGACTGCAAAGAATATAATCAATCTGATTTTGGTGTTGACCATCTGGTGATGTCCATGTATACAGTCCTCTCTTGTGTTGTTGGAAGAGGGTGTTTGCTATGACCAGTGCATTCTCTTGGCAAAACTCTATTAGCCTTTGCCCTGCTTCATTCTGTATTCCAAGGCAAAATTTGCCTTTTACTCCAGGTGTTTCTTGACTTCCTACTTCTGCATTCCAGTCCATTCTAATGAAAAGGACATCTTTCTTGGGTGTTAGTTCTAGAAAGTCTTGTAGGTCTTCATAGAACCGTCCAACTTCAGCTTCTTCAGTGTTACAGGTCATGGCATAGACTTCAATTACTGTGATATTGAATGGTTTGCCTTGGAAATGAACAGAGATCATTCTGTCATTTTTGAGATTGTATTCAAGTACTGCATTTTGGATTCTTGTTGACCGTGATGATTACTCCATTTCTTCTAAGGGATTCTTGCCCGCAGTAGTAGATATAATGGTCATCTGAGTTAAATTCACCCATTCCATCCATTTTAGTTCACTGATTCCTAAAATGTCAATGTTCACTTTTGCCATCTCCTGTTTGACCACTTCCAATTTGCCTTGATTCATGGACCTAACATTCCAGAATCCTATGCAATATTGCTCTTTACAGCATCAGATCTTGCTTCCATCACCAGTCACATTCACAACTGGATATTGTTTTTGCTTTGGCTCTGTCTCTTCATTCATCCTGGAGTTATTTCTCCACTAATCTCCAGTCCATATTGGGCACCTGCCTACCTGGGGAGTTCATCTTTCAGTGTCCTATCTTTTTGCCTTTTCATACTATTCATGGGGTTCTCAAGGCAAGAATACTGAAGTGGTTTTCCATTGCCTTCTCTAGTGGACCACATTTTGTCAGAACTCTCCACCATGATCCATCCATCTTGGGTGGCCCTACATGGCATGACTTAGTTTCATTGAGTTAGACAAGGCTATGGTCCATGTGATTAGATTGGTTAGTTTTCTGTGATTGTGGTTTTCAGTCAGTCTGCCCGCTGATGCCTTCTCTCAGCACCTACCATCTTACTGGGGTTTCTCTTACCTCAGACATGGGGTATCTCTTCCCAGCTGCTCCAGAAAAATGCAACCTCTGCTCCTTACCTTGGACGTGGGGTATCTCCTCACAGCTGTCGCTACTGACCTTGAACGTGGGGTATCTCCTCTTGGCTGCTCGCCACTCCAGCACTGCACAGGGGCCAATATATATATAATTATAGCTGAATTGTGTTACTGTATGGCAGAAGCCAACACAACATTGTAAAGCAATTTTCTTCCAATTAAAGAAATTTTTTAAAACTACACTGAGATACTATTCTCCTTTCACCAGATTAATACATATTCAAATTCTTGGCAATTTCAATTCATTTTACTTGCTAGACTGTGAGAGAAAAGAGCTTAGAAAAAGTAAACCCAAGAAGCAATGAGCAGCACAGTTTAGTGCCCCATCATATTTTCTAGATGCCATTCCTTACTAAGGAAACGGAAATCCTAGCAGAAAAGACTGATTGCAGGGCTATTGGGGAAAGTTTAATATAAGCCTGAAATGTCTTGTCAGATGAAAAAGTAAGTGCTCAAAAAAAATGATGAGAGCATATCAAAAGGACACAGGAACCATTTTGAAAGGGCTCCAACTAGCCAAATTTATGATCATTTGAGCATGAAAAGAAATAAAACTAAATAACTCGCAGCCTATTGAATAAAATATGAATTCATGAGTCAATACTGATAATAAACATACAAGTGACTAGGAACATGTGGAGGGTTCTTCCTTACAGTAAAATTCCAAATGATAAATGCAGAGGGGTTTGAAAATCAAATATTTGACAGTCACAATTTATTGTAATGAATACATTTCTGAGATGAAAACAGTAGGTTTTGATTAAGGGTGTTATGGTTTTGGTGCTCAATTCTTTACGATTTCCTTTTCAATGTTGCCCGTCAAAGGCAATATCTGCTCTTCAAGAAAATAATAGCTAAATGCAAACTGGGTGATGATTTTCGAATTGCTGAGGTTGTCCCAATAGTCTACAATTCCAGACACTATGCTAGAGATTAGGGATATAAAGCTAGCTAATCATCTACCCTTACAGCAGAAAGTGAAGAGGAACTAAAGAGCCTCTTGATGAAGGTGAGACAGAAGAGTGAAAAACCCAGCTTTTTCACTCAACATTCAAAAAACTAAGATCATGGCATTCAGCCCCATCACTTCATGGCAAATAGATGGGGAAATGATGGAAACAGTGACAGACTTTATTTTCTTGGGCTCCAAAATCACTGCAGAAATGACTGCAGTCATGAAATTAAAAAACGCTTGCTCCTTGGAAGAAAAGCTATGTCTAACCTAGACAGCATATTAAAAACAGAGACATTACTTTGCCAACAAAGGTCTGCATAGTCAAAACTATGGTTTTTCCAGTAGTCATGTATGGATGTGAGAGTTGAACCATAAAAAAAGCTGAGTTCCAAAGAATTGATGCTTTTGAACTTTAGTGATGGAGAAGACTCTTGAGAGCCCCTTGGGCTGCAAGGAGATCAAACCAGTCAATTCTAAAGTAAATCAATCCTGAATTTTCATTGGAAGGACTGATGATGAAGCTGAAGCTCCAATACTTTGGCCTCCAGATGCGAAGAGCCAACATTGGAAAAGACCTTGATGCTGGGAAAGATTGAAGGCAGGAGGAGAAGGAGACAACAGAGGACAAGATGACTGGATGGCATCACCGACACAATGGACATGAGTTTGAGCAAACTCTGGAGATGGTGAAGGACAGGGAAGCCTGGCACGGTGCAGTCCATGGGGTCACAAACAGTTGTGCACAACTAAGTGACTGAACAATGATGTAACTAAGAACTAAAGAGAGAGGTAGAAATAGGAACAAAAAGCTTTTTCATTTCTTCCCTGATTTTGGATGAAGTGGGTAGTATTAATGAAGGGACTAAGAATAAGAAAAGTGGCCATTCAGATAAAAGTCATAGAAAATGAAAGGCCAAGTGACTTGGGAGAGAATTCTCTTGAAATATTAAGTGTGGGACCTCTGAAGAAGAGTCACCAGGGGCTTCAGGATTTCAAGGACTGGAAAATTCCTTGGCTCCCCTTAGTGATGTAAGTCACCCCAGATACTTTTCCAAGAGAGAATTTTAGTTTCCGTATGCAATCCATAGATTCACTTTAAGAAATGGTAAACAAGAGGAAAGGACATTCTGCTAAAGCACTATTTATAGAGCTAAAGTACTGGGCTTTCCTCTTGGGCGGATTTTTCCCAGATGTGCTATGTAGAGATTCAGCCAATAATGCGTGATTTCCCACCCACTAGTGTATTATCACTCCTTGGTCTGAGGATAAAAGTGCTTAAGAAAGTTTATAAAGTAGAAGTTCCAGATTGAATTACATGGAACATTGAAATCCCATGAGCAAATATGGCAAAACCACCAACCATGTAATTATAGGTTCAAAACAACTAAAGAAATCAAGTGATTGAAACTGGACCCCAGAATCTTTAAAAGATCACATCTGGAGATGTCACTCATATTGTACAGACAGTAGCATGGTAATGAAGCAAGTCAAATGTAATATGGAACCCAACAGTGAAATTTTGAAAGAGCATTCTCTTTCTAAGTCAGTATAAACATCCAGGACATTATTGAGTCCCTCTTTCAGTTCACATTTAGGACAGGCCCAACCCACTAGACTTTTTGGACTGCTCCAATATCAGCCAGCCTCCAGAGGAGACTCCAGGAGAATGAATTTCTTCTACACTATGGTTTCTTTCAGTTAGTGATGTCAATTAGGAATAAATGAGGCAATATGCATATTCAGTTAATGACTTACTACCTACTAAAATTAGGTCAGTCAGCAGGGAAAGCAAGACTAGTACTCAAGAATTTTCTGATCATGTGAGTTTGGTTTTATATATTTCTCTGAAATCACATCACTTCTTCCTTCTTTACAACTGTTTTGACTTGATGCAGACTTTCTTTCCTCGTACCTCCTTTAGAAAGGTTATACAGGCTCACTCATCTTGGACATAATTATGTCAGTTCTTCCAATTACTTCTATATGTTAACATTTTAATATAGGAATGGTAAAGTTAGGCACATATATAGGTGTTCCTTTGTGGCAACTGAGATTAAAGCCAATTTCTTTGGTTCACATATTATACTTCTCTAGGTAAATCTTTGTTAGAAATAGTACTCAGATTATTTCTTAGCACACCGATTTGTCTTGAGCTTTTTCTTACCATCCTATACTTTTGGTTTCTTGGCAAAGATCTCTTTTCTTAGATTATCCTTATTCTTGTTCACTAGTTTCTAACACACTGTGAAACCTGCTATTATATTTGATCTTACTCCTATCACAAGGAACTTTCCCATGTTTTTGGTCATTGGGCCTGTGTATACCAGATACTTTGTCCGTGTTAGACCCATTAGGGAAACCAATGAAGTTTGAAGTCAGAAATAAGTTTCCAGAAGAGAATCAAAAAGGTAGAAATGGGACACAATGTCAAAGCATTGCTGAACTAAATTTGATGCCCACTGCTTCACATATTTGAATTAGGCCTCAAGTAACCCATGACCATCTTTGCTTTCAACCAAGGCAACTGTGTTGTGTTGTAGTTGTTTTTGTTGCTTAGTGGCGAAGTTTGACTCTTTTGTGACCCCATGGACTGTAGCCTGTCAGACTCCTGTTTCCATAGGATTTCCCAGGCTAAAATACTGGAGTGGGTTGCCATTTCCTTCTCCAGGGGATCTTCTCAACCCAGGGACTGAACCCGCATCATCTTCATTGGAAGACATAATTTTTACCACTGAGCCACCAGGGAAGCCCAATTGTATTATCAGTTCAGTTCAGTCACTCAGTCATGTCTGACTCTTTGCAATCCCATGGACTGCAGGCTTCCCTGTCCATCACCAACCCCCAAAGCTTGCTCAAACTCATGTCCATTGAGTTGGTGGTGCCATCCAACAATTTCATCCTCTGTTGTCCCCTTCTCTCTTGCCCTCAATCTTTCCCAGCATCAGGGTCTTTTCCAATGAGTTGACTCTTCACATCAGGTGGCCAAAGTATTGGAGCTTCAGCTTCAGCATCAGTCCTTCCAATGAATACTCAGGACTGATTTCCTTTATTATAAGAAACCCTAAAAATACAAATGCCTTCTTGACTTTCTGGACCAAGAGATCATCATGCAAACAATAATATTAAAACCAAAGAAATTCAATAGTCATAAAATTCAGAGCCAAGAGAAAAAAAATTCACATTAGTGAGAAACAACTGAACCACCTGAAGAAAGATATAAAGAAGATGCCTTTTAAGATGTTTAATATAGCTGCTGACCCATAAAAAATACCACATCCAGAAGAAGCACACAGAAGAAAATTAAAGGTACTTCAAAGGCCTCCAGTTTCTAGCCAAGATCAGAATGATAAATACACGAAATAAAACGACTGTGCAGTTTAACTCAACTGAAACATCTTGTGCTAGAAAGTGGATGATTCTGGAACAGAAAACCTCACCTCCAGGTCATGTGTTTGCTCCCACCATTGAGCACGGTGTCATCAGTTCCCTGTCAAACCATTTATTTCAAATTGTCAAATCTTTTTGTCCATCGTTGTGTAAGAAAATCATCACTATCCATGTTTTTAAGCATATTTTCCTAAAAATAAAATGATTCTGAATTCATTTTTGGTTAAACATACTGCTTTCTAATAGATCTTATCCCCCTTCACCTTACCCTGCTAGTCTGCAAGATTTCCTTATCCTTCTAGAAGTTACTATTTATTATTCCAAAACCTATAGTGAACAAAATGAGCGTGAGAAAAGTGAAAAGCAGAGACAACATTAGTCCCTAACATATTTCTTATAGTGAAGTCACTCAGTCGTGTCCGACTCTTTGCGACCCCATGGGCTGTAGCCTACCAGGCTCCTCTGTCCATGGGATTTTCCAGGCAATAGTCCTGGAGTGGATTGCCATTTCCTTCTTCAGGGGATCTTCCCAACCCAAGGATTAAACCTGGGTCTCCCGCATTGTAGACAGACGCTTTACCATCTGAGCCACCAGGGAAGTATTTCTTAGTATGCCAACTATCAAAACAAACTTCCTTCTAATCTTCTTCCAACAACAACTTCTTACAACTTAGATCTCATGCAAATCTATCCCTGGGATTCCTTATTCTCAAACCAGTTTTCTCCACCACACCTATGCTACCATCCCCAGGCCCTTATTTGATCCCTCCATTACTTATCATATAACAAGCAGTACAAAAATCCATTCTATATTGGCCCATAAACTGGAGAAAATAAAACAAATTTCTGTTGACCAGATCAAATATTACTATTGACTAGAACATGATTTTCTGTGAAATTTTTTTCTGTGAAAAATATAACTGTCTCTACAAATCTATTTCTCATCTCTCAAACTCTATACCCATATCACAGATCTTTCATTATTATTCAACAAACACACATATAAGCTGAGTTTACCATGGTCCCTCACGATTCAACCCATCTTCCACGCTTCCTTGTGTGAGTTCTACCTTTTCAAGCAAGGTCATATTCCACCAACAGAGGATCAAGCAAAAGAAAGTAGGAGTTCAACTCTGAGGTAATCCAGACAAGCATCTCTTCTTCCAAGCAAATTTAGGGATCAACACCAGAAGATGAGTCTTGGGCCTGGTGAAACAAATTCAGTCCTCTCCCTGAACCCTCCAACCTTGATTAGGTACAAGTTTTTCATGGACAAGTTGCAGCAACCCCTACATACCCTCTATTCCTCTTTTCCCTTGTATAGAAAAGAATAGACAGTTACTAAAACTAGATGTCCCAACAGAGAATTTAGTCTCACTCCAAGAAAAAAAAACTCTTTTTAAACAATAAAAGATAGATTATCCCTGTCCTGGAGGAGGGGACAGCAACCCACTCCAGTATTCTTGCCTGGAGAATCCCATGGACAGAGGAGCCTGGCAGGCTATAGTCCATGGGGTCGCAAAGAGTCGGACACAACTGAAGCAACTTAGCACAGCACAGCACATCCCTGTCCTGAGATTAATATGTTATTGGATGAATTCACTTAACCATTCAGCGTTTGGGAAAATGTTCCTCATCTCCTGGGTCCTTTCTTTTTCCTTATGCTTAGCTAATGCCCCACGTTAAAATCATATTCTTGCCTATGCCCAGATGCCTCATTTAAACCTCATTACTAAACCTTGTCTGGGATCCCTGAATACAAACCCATTTTCCATATCCCACCAGGCTGCTGCAGACACTAATCTCTGCATCCTCTAACCACAGATGTCCCTAAACTTCTGCTCAGTTTGAACCTCTAGATGTCCACCTGAAAAAAATCCAAAAACAAAAAACAAAAACACCCAGCTTGGGATAAACTCTGAGGTTCCAAGCTCCAGTTTATCCTTGAAATTCTCATTATCAATCTTACCCTTAGCTCTGCTTTCTGTGTCCCTCCTCCCTCCCGACCTAACATTTGTTCATTCTTAGTCCAGATGCTAACTTAAAGGACATCACAGAACTCTTCAGCCAGTCCTTCAATGAAATAAAAAGCTGATGAAAGGCCTAGGAATATTCTCTGTCGGTTCCCACGTTAAGCAGGAAAAAAAGGATCTCAGTTGATCATTTCAAAAAAGAGTTATAGCTAAAGTGACATGAAGAAAGAATTGACTGAAAACTGTATTTTTTGGCAAACAATTCTAGAAGTTTCTAAGGTTGGGTTTTTGGTTGTATTTTTTTTTTATGACTCAAAGAAGGCACCCTATCCACATGTGTATGTGAGCCACATGTGTATAGACTTGTTAGAGCCAGGTTTTAATTGTTGCTGCCTCATAAAGTGTCTGTCTTACAAGAAAATAAAGGTTAATTCTTTTAGAGAATTGGCATTATATAACCATCAAATATTTCACCCTCATAGATTTAAGACAGTTCTGAAATCTTGCTACATTCTCCCACAGTTCATTCCAGTCTTAACATCAAAGATGAAATTCCTAAATGTGTAAGACTTAGGCCTTTACATTAAGTTTTAGTATTACCTTCTACACAACATTGCTAAATCATTTCTGCCTCAGGGTTCACCACTGGTCATTTACTGTGTGAATAGTGAAATATGCAGTGTTTTTGCAAATGGTACAATATTCCAGTGAAAAACATAATGCCCGCCCCTCATTCCATCTGCCTCTGGTGTGTGTCAAGCTGACATTCTGTAGGTCAGTTCACTCATCCTTAATACATTGTTTAAATATACAGTAAAAGCAATATTCATAGAGTGGTATAAATATCATACACCTAAATTACAACAGTTTTATTTAAATACTTTCATCTTCTACAGGACTCATGGAGATTTCAATGTTTCCACAGCTTGAGATTTAAACAGACCAAGAGAAATACTCTGAGATGGATGATACAAAAGCAAAGTACAAGAGACATAAGTGAATTTTTTTTTAATCTTTTTTTTCCCAAACATCGTTGCTTTGCAACTTTTGGGGGGAACACTAGTGAACATATGGATCATTCTGAGGGGTAAAGATCTATGAAATACTTCTATTTATAAAAACCCTTTCTCCATCTCCATTGAGGAAGTTAGGGTGATCATAAGTATAGATACTGGTGTCAGTAACAGCAGACCACATTCATCATTAAGGCAACAAGACTCTCCACGTAGAATGAAACTACTGAGATCGTTAATTTGCTACATTCACACAAGTGAATTAGTCCAACACTCAATCAGAAAGCAATAAATTAACATATCATTAATCACTAGTCTCACTAATGAAAAGGACTCCCTGTTTTGATTTCCCAGAAATCTGACTTCGCTGGTATTTAAACAGTGTGCAGTTCACATTGGGCCTAGGGAGGGCTCTGAAAGGGGAAAGAAATCTTTATTTTTATCCCAAATAAGGGCTAAATAGTTGTGTGACTTAGCTTAGCTCAAAAATTAGAGAATAAATTGACTCTTCTTTTAAATATCTATCAAAAACAACCCCCAAATCCAAAAGGAATGTTTCCTTAAACATGAGAATTTCTAAAGCCTGTACTTATATTTCAAAAATTGTTAGAAGCATTTATCATTATGCATAAAGAAAGAGCAAATTTCATGGGGAAAGAAATATAAGAAAAATAAAAAGAAATGTATATCTCAAGATTTCATTTAGTTTGTACTACATATATTACCCCCATCATATTTATATGATAATTCAAATAAAAATGCTAAAAGGAATATAAACAAACAAGCCTGGTTGAAACAAGGAATATTAAAATAACTTTTGAGAGGAATGCATGGCATATCTAAACAAATAGTTTCAGTAGATGGAGCTTCCTGACATGAGAGATGGCAACAGATAGTCAATAACAGAAGGTAACACTGAGTCATAAACCAAAACTTTAGCTGAAAACTTCAAAGACCCAAAGAATTACTAGTGAATAACCTTTAAATCCATTGACATGAGAAGAATTTTAAGTATTTTTCAAATGCAGATGTCTGTAGAATAATGAATTCAGTGAATGCTTGACTTTTATTGAGAATTTTTTAAAGAAAACCCATCTCCTAATGTTGGTTCAACAGCAAAATTTTTTGAAATTCAATTGTTGTTAAGTGAGGCCCCCTTCCTCTGCTTTTTGTAATTGTGGGTGATCACTAGACACAACATTTTCCTGATGCGTGAGCCAGAACCCCAGATGCCTGCCCGGTTTCTATCCTTTCCAATTTACTTTGACATCGTCAGTTCCTTTCATAGGAAATGAATATTAGCCTCTTCTGCGTCCTGCCTCCTCAGTGATGGCCCATCTCAAAAGCTATTGTCAGAAACCAGTCAATTCTCACCTGACCCAGACACACCATTGAAATTTAATTTCTACAGGTGTTTGGCAGATGAACTGAGAGAAGCCTCTGTAATTTCCATTTTCATTCTATAACCCCACCGTTTGGTGCTTAAATCATTTTTCCCCTTCTTCTTCTTGAATGTAACTGAATGTTAAGAGAGTTAATAAAGTGAGACCACGTTGTAATTTCTGCTATTTGCTGAAATCCACCAAGCTAGTGTATTGTTTTCATCATTTTGTGACCCGTTTCACATTTTGGCAGTGGCCTCCTCCCTATTTGCCATGATGAGCTGTGGCATCACTCATGGAAGGATGAAGAGCTTGCCCAAAAGCTAATTCCTCGACCATCATACTACCTTGGGAGATTTGGTGGAGACCTCAGCCTGTGGGCTCCAGGAAAGTCAGAAAAAGGGGGGCAAATGTCACATTTTCATTCCTTTTATACAAGTTACCTCTGATACAATTTCTTTACAAGTTTGCTGGCAATCCTAGAAGCAAATGGACTATTTGTTCCTCCATGGGAATTTTCAAAGCCACAGGATAATGGTTTCAAAGAAAGGAAGACGGAATGATGAAATAACAACAATGCTATTACCCTTTCAAGGATAAAAACTACCAGCATATTTCAACTGGGTGGTCCAATTATTACAAATGAATATTTATTTTTTATTTGTTTGTTGGTAGTACGACTTATTCCGGAAAAGATTTAAAGCAGCTTCAAAAGAAACTTATAAAATACAGCAAGTTAGAAACATAAAAAACATATGGAAAAAAATTAAAGGAAAACTCAGGAGATGGAAAATGAGCTAGAGAAAGAAATTCATTAAATAAAATTTATGTTGTGTCCTTTGCTTTGCTAATGGTATGTCACAGATTACTGTTAATTAAGTAAATTAATAAACTCACAAGTAACAAAAGCACTGCTTATAGAAGGAGAATGTAGGATTGAAGAGCTGTGAAAGTTGTACTTGAAATGAAGATTGTAGCAATCTCTGCAGGACAGATGTTGGTGTCACTAACAGATGGACTCATTTTACTCTGAAAGCAAACATGCATATGCCATGGCTGAGATGCTCTGTTGCACTTTTTAGTCCCCACGTTCCTAAATATTAAAGCTAACCTTAAAAAATATAGCTTTATTGAGAGTTTAATCTGTCAGGGACCACAGCATCGGATTTTCCACATGCAGAAGTATTCATAATTTGCCTCTTGAGAGCTGATATCCTATTATTTCATGACAATGACAAATGAACTGTAGCACCACCTAATCACACGTGCAGTTTGGACCTAGTTCTTGTCACCTCAAGAATATTTTCTTGCACACCTATGGAAGAAAATTCACCACCAGATTAAGCAGTAGGGGGAAAGTCCTCCCTTTCCCAAAAGAGCAGTCCTCCATTATTTTGGATGATTTACGGCTCTGCACTGTGAAGCTGGCACCTAGAAAACCAACTCACTAGTCACAGAATTGTTCTATTCAAGAATCCTGTGTATGACAGGTGTTCTGATACGGCAGGGTGATTTTTCAAAATCACTAGTGACTGCCTTTCACTTTCATCCCAAGAGGCAAAGCCTTGAGAGGAGGCTCCTCCTCCATTTCTGCTTTCTCTTTTTGCCAACTGGACATGTACAAAACTGGACATTAAAAAGTTCAACTGGTCTTAAATGCCTCTTTGAGTCTTTTATGCTACTCTATCCTTCACTGACATCATGTACCATTTTTTACTGGCCAAAACACTGGCAGCATTTTGAGTTAACGCTAAAATTTTCATCTTAAGGAGGTACAGGTGGCTTGTATAGGCCTTTTCCCTAGCACCAGTGTAGTAGGTGTGTGGTGAAGCTGAGTGAATATCGACATGCTTGGTAAAGTCCTCAGAAACATAATGCTTCGTTTCACAATGCAGAGGTGAGATTTTCAAAACTTCTTCAAGATTGGTTCCAGTCCAAAGTTAGAGTATATCACAGAAGATGACCAAATTCTCCTTGCTGGGAATGAAACACTGGGAGATTTAGAAGTGTTGAAGTATGCCTCTAGAACCTCTCACTTCCATTTCCAGAGGCCGCTTTCATGTATCAAGGGTCAGAATAAAAACCTATCTATGTGCTCTTTCCCTTTTATCCAGATTCACTCATCTATCCCTGTATCCATAGAAGTAGAAATAACCTACATGATCCTACCATCATCAAAATACCAACAATAATAGCAGCAGTCCCCATTTACAGAAGGCCTACTGGTATACCTGGCACCATACTATATGTTTTATCATGTTATTTCATTTGGGCTTCACAGTGGGTTTATGAAACTGCTTTTATTAGCCTATTTTATTACAGAGGAGGAAACCAAACATTAGGCAAATGCAGTGATTTGTCCAAGATCACCCAACTAGCAAGCACTAAGTCTTTAAAAGTGTGAGGCTAATGAATCTGAGAAATGCAAATCAAAACCACAATGAGGTACCATCTCATGTGGTCAGAACGGCTGCCATCAAAAAATACCATAAAATAAAGTTATCTTGCTTAAAATATTAGGGAAAAAAGTCTACAAACAATAAATGCTGGAGAGGGTGTGGAGAAAAGGGAACACTCTTAAGAGATGGTGGGAATGCAAACTAGTACAGCCACTATGGAGAACAGTGTGGAGATTCCTTTAAAAACTGGAAATAGAACCACCACTGCTGGGCATACACACCGAGGAAACCAGAATTGAAAGAGACATGTGTACCCCAGTGTTCATCGCAGCACTGTTTATAATAGCCAGAACACGGAAGCAACCTAGATGTCCATCAGCAGATGAATGGATAAGAAAGCTGTGGTACATATACACAGTGGAATATTACTCAGCTATAAAAAAAGAACGCATTTGAATCCATTCTAATAAGATGGATGAAACTGGAGCCTATTATACAGAGTGAAGTAAGTCAGAAAGAAAAACACCAATACAGTATATTAACACATATATATGGAATTTAGAAAGATGGCAATGATGACCCTTTATGCAAGACAGCAAAAGAGACACAGACGTAAAGAACAGACTTTTGGACTCTGGAAGAAGGTGAGGGTGGGATGACTTGAGAGAATAGCATTGAAACATGTATATTACCATATGTGAAATAGATGACCAGTCCAAGTTCAATGCATAAAGCAGGGCACTCAAAGCTGGTGCACTGGGACAACCCAGAGGGATGGGATGGGGAGGGAAGTGGGTGGGGAGGTTCAGGGTGGGGGGACACATGTACACCTGTGGCTGATTCATGTTGATGTATGGGAAAAAACACAATATTATAAAGTAATTAGCCTCCAGTTAAAAGAAATAAATTAAAAAACATTTTTAATAAAATAAATGTGTGCAGCTAATGAAAATTTCTTTCAACTCCTTGGAGAAATATACCATAGAAATAACAAATTCTTAGAAACCTATGAAAAATTTTCCACACTATTTATAGACCAACCATTATTAGGAAATATAATTAATGAAGCATAGGAGGCCACATGCACAACACTAAATTCGCCTCCAGTCCAGACAAGCTGAATTGCCTGGTGGTACTAGGTTTGAGAGTCTTTTGCAAGTTGCTGGTTGCTAACCTACACAAATTAAATAATGGCCAACTGGTGTCAGTAACCTTCAGGGTCTTCCTGGCAAGGTAGGACCCATGGGCATAATCCACAGTCACTCCTTCATTTATAATCCACCCAGATATTCAAACTAGATCAAGCTGCCTGAAAACACTCTGCTTCAAGAAACTCAGCAAAAACTCTATCCAACTGAGAGCTTAGTAAAATGCCTACAACTAATCCATGGCCTGTGGGTTCTCTGGGAGCTAGTTTGGGAGGTCAAAGCTTACACACAAGGGAAAACAAAACATGTGCGAATGTAGATGAATCTTTCATCCCAAAGCAGTGCTGGAAAACTCATGTAAATATACAAATACACTGAGCTGTATTGTGAAAAGAGCCATTTGTTTTACTAAAACAAGTTGGTATGGTGCAAGATTTTTCTTGGCAACTAAACAGAACACAATGGAAAAATTTGTAAACAGTGAGACTTTCTGGCAATTTCTTAAAAACTGAATGAACAATCTTTCCAAAAGGTAAAAAACTTCCTTTTCCTCAATCCCCCATGAGCTCTTACTCACATATAATCACTTTGACAGTCAAAGCAGACGAAGAAATACAGCTCAATGATCAGCAGAACTTGTTAAAAGGACCATTTGGTGGCTAGTGAGCTAACCTGATAAATTTACAACTTGGGGAACCATAGAAACCAAGCCATTCTAGCCAGAATGAGAGGTCTCTCAATGATGGTCACGTACTAGAGTTCAGGAGGTGAAGAAATCACTCCTCTTCCCAGAATTCCTCTTACGTGTAGTCTTCGTCACTGTGACGAAGGTTCAATACAGGAATTGCTTTACTTCCCAGATATTACTACATAAACCAAATGTTCTTGCTTAAACACAGGTTTCATTGAAAAAGTGTTGGCTGAAGTTCAAAAATTGAGAGGAAAAAAGTTCTCCAAAGATAAGATACGTGATGTTAGCTTAAGAAATCTCACCCTAGTATGGTCATACCTCTCTCCCAAGCAGTTCCCAAACCAAATGGATGAAGTCTGTAAGTCTGTCTTTAGCAAACTATACATCTTTTTTTTTCTACTTGTTCATTCAAAAGCATGAACACACACAAACACACACACACACATAATTTTGGAGTCATTGTCTGAATCATGTCATTCTATAACATGCTCAAAAGAACGTTTACATCACACGTCTTAAAACTGCAAAGGACTGTGAGTAAATCTTGTCTTAATTTATATCCAAAATATCTTTAAGTGAGAACTTTATACACTTTATTATACATAACTGTATAAAACTACACATAAAAAATATATATTAGGTTTTTCTATCCAACTCCAGTTCCTCCTCCCTGAGGAACTGGTAATGACCTTTAATTACTTCAGGGTTTCCCCCATCAAAGTTCATAGATGCCTCTTAAGTACTTAAAGTCTATCTGCCCTCAGCCAGGAAAATGATGTTAACAATTTGTTAACAACTTGTACATATATTTAATATTCTTCTGCATGCTCATATGCTCACAAATATATACATATATTACATATGTATGTGTATATACCTAATTTGATATTATATACTAAAATATGTGTTGGGAATTTTCTTTGTCAAGAATGAGGCTACATATGTACATACATATATATTTTTTCTCACTTAAAAATATATAGTGGAAATCTCTACAAGAGTAATTTAGCTCATTCCTTTTAATGGTTGTTTTCAAGGTCATAGTAAGTATTTGTTAAAATTTAATCAGCCATTTCTCTGTTGATGGGATTCATTTTCTGTCTTTTCCCACTCAGAACAGCTCTACATAATTAGAAGTAAAGCGCAATGGAGAAATATGTAAAAGTTTAGTCTGTATAGCTAAGAGTACACAAGTCTTACTCCAAATAGAACGCCAAAGAGGTATTATGTATACACATTCTCTATCCTTTGTCCCCGTCAACCCCATATCACCACATAAACTGTGCGGAAGTTCCCAGCTGGTCTCTCTGTTTCCACTCTTGGGCTTATACATTCCAGTCTTCACACGGCAGTGGATGAACTGTGAAAATAATAAATCATCTCCTTGCTCAGGACCTTCCAACATCTTCCATTCACACAAAGACCAGAATCCACAGCCAACCAAGTCCTATGTGGTCTGGTCCTTGGCCATCCTCCCCACTTCGTCACTTGACACCCTCTTCACACTCACCCCACTAACCAAATTTCCTTTCTCATTGTTCCTTAACTGCACCAAGAACTTTCCAACTACCCATCTTTGCACCTGCTGTTCAATATGCCTGAAACCTCTTCCCCAGAAATCCTTCATTTTATTCATCCTCTGCTTAAATATCCTCTTCTCATAGAAGTCTTCCCTAATTGTCTTATTTGAAACAGCCACTTACTTTGCTATGTTTGTCTTTGACTCTCTGATCACTTCCTGACATTACATGGTGCAATTCTATAATTATTTCTTTTTCCTCCATTAGAATGCATGTTCCGTGCCTTGTCCTCCACAGTATCCCCAAACTTTAAAACACTGCATAGCATGTAGTAGGTGCTAAGTTATTTCTGTTACATAAATGAATGAACATATCAGTGAATGAAAAGAACTAAAAAGGTAACAGAAAGAGATAGATACAACACATGTAGACTTGAGTCTTTTAGGAGAGTCATACTTGGAGGAATTTTACCTGAATTGGCTCCAGCGTATGCTTCATCTTGCATTAGTACTTTATGTTATTAAATCTTCTCCACAAGACTAGACAGTTAAAATTTTCTATGAAAGTAGGCAATTATGCAATGGCCCGAAGGATTCATTATGTCATTTGTACTAGTGCACACAGTTGCCTGAGTTTCCATTTAATTTCATTCTTTGTGGTCTCCCTAAACATGAATGAATTGCAGAGTTCTTTGTGGAAACAAATGACAATGCTGGAGAGAAAAATATCCCTGCACATGAGGGGTGTTCTGTTTCACTTTGGGGAGTTATACGTTAAGGAATAATGGGAAATGCTGTGCTGTATTATTCCTTATTTTCCTTTGAGTCCAATATAATTCAAAAGATGGGCATTCTCATTATCTATTTCAAATATTCATAATTCAAATCATTGTATATGGATTTGAATTTCAGTAAAAAGAGCACCTTAACTAGTATGGGACAAGCATCCTGTGAACGGGGAAGAGGTTGAGGATTCTATTAGGCAGAATATGAGTGGACAGGGTTTAGTTCTAACTATTTTTAATGGAATGGTCTATCTGCTGACTTGTCATGATTTTACTATTGTCTCTGCTCCCAGGGCTTTCCTTCTGAGGCAGCAAATTTAGCTGATTGCCTCCACCACAAGCTTTGTGGGATTCTATTTCTTAAACTGGACAGACTAAGAAAAATTTCTCAACGGATGGAAGGAGGTAGATTTACCAGATGGTGGAGAGACACAGAATTCATATGAAAACAATCAGTCTGTGAATTCCTCCACCGTTATTACCATGGCAAGTGGAGCAGAGTCATGCTTTTCCTGGCTTAGGCTTTCTCATTTTGTCCCTACCCCTACCTGAAGGCATCTTTGATGTTGATTTTGACTTCATCTGAAACAAAAGTTCCCTCAGTGGTAAAGAATCTGCCTGCAGTGCAGGAGACCTGAGTTTGATCCTTGGGTTGGGAAGATCCCCTGGAGAAGGGACGGCAACTCACTCCAGAATTCTTGCCTAGAGAATTCAATGGACAGAGGAGCCTGGTGGGCTGCAGTCCCAGAGGTCGCAAAGAGTCAGACATAACTGAGCGACTAACACTCACTTAAGTACCATACAAAATGTTAGTTTTGGGCTTTCCTGGTGGCTCAGCTGGTAAAGAATCCACCTGCAATGCAGGAGACCTGGGTTCAATCCCTGGGTTGGGAAAAATCCCTTGGAGAAAGAAACGGCTACCCACTCCAGTATTCTGGCCTGGAGAATTCCATGGACTGTATAGCCCCTGGGGTCGCAAAGAGTCGGACATGACTTTTCCTTTGGGGAGATGAAAATTCAGTTATTCGGCTGAAACAAGATGCTGAAAAGACAGTAGAGTGGAGTACATTCTTTTCATCTTTAATTTATCAAAGGGTTATATAGCTTACTATCTGTCAGACATTGCTCTAAGAGTTTAAAATATTTTCTGATTTCATCTTCATGTCAACACTGTTAGATCAGAGCTACTCAGTGATTAATTTGTTAATTGATTTGTCCATGTCACATAGCCAGAGACCAGCTGACCCAGGATTTGACCCTTTCAGAGTGACTCCAAGGTCCACACTTACAACCACAAAGTATGCTGCCCTTATGCCACTTCCCTCTGACAGTGTGGGGAGAGCAAAATCTTATCACAATCTTTCTTTTTAATTAAAAAAGTTATTTGTAAGCTGTCAATTTAAAATAGAAGAGCAACAAAATGGAACTACTATTCCTGTTTTAAAGCATATCTACCACTTCAGCAAAACTTAGCTTGAGAAGGAACCTTTTTACTTGAAGAAAAAACAAGTCAAATATGCTTAATGTCCTGGATTTAGGTTACACTACAACTACTTGCCAACAATAACTGTGCTTGCATTGATAATTTAAAAACCTGTTCCAGAAAGTGGTTCTCTTTCACAGGAACATCCATTTATAAGTCTTGTAATCTGTGGTTAATTCCTATAGGATTTCATTTATCCCAGTTTGTACAAACAAAATTAGGCTAGGTTTGTGTTGTATATACATTTGATTGTATGTAATTAAGAATATATGAGCTCAGTACTCCTACTATATCCAATATTACTTTATAGCAAATTTTAAGAGTGTTCTATACTGTGAGGAATTTGTCTCATGCAATATAAGATGAGGCAGTAATTGAAAATGAGATTATGTGCTTTGAGAGAGGAAAATGTTAAGGAGAAACTGATTATAAAATAGATAAACTAACAATGATGAGTTAAAGAATACCTTGCCACTAGCTTGCATTTTATAGTTCCTCTCATCCCACAATCTGAGATCTGAAATAAGACCTGCTCCATTTATTCCAAAAAAGAAAATTTGGTTACAGATTAATTGGTGGATGGTTTAAAGTGTTGTAGCTAATTTAGTAAGGAGTAAGGACTCAGATTTTCCACTGATATACAAAATCAATAGGAAGTAGTTCCTGTCTTATCAAAATAGCAATAATCCAAAGCATACTTATTAGAAGAAATATCCAAAATCTATTAGAGAAAAATTATAAAATTCTTTGAAACAAAAGCAGAACAAATGGAAAGATATATCATGTTCTTGAAGAGAACTCTATATCATATAAATATCATCTCTCCTTACATTTAAAGTGTGTGTTAGTCACTCAGTCGTGTCTGACTGTTGTGACCCCATGGACTATAGCCTGCCAGGCTCCTCTGTCCATGGAATTCTCCAGGCAAGAATACTGGAGTGGGTAGCCATTCCCTTCTCCAGGGGATCTTCCCGACTCAGGGATAGAACCTGGGTCTCCTGCATTGCAGGCAGATTCTTCACCATCTGAGCCACCAGGGAAGTCCCATTTATAAATTAACAAAACCTAAATAAAAATAGCTCTCGGAATTTTTTCAAAAACTAGACATGTTGGTTATAAAGTCTAGAAAAAGAGATAAGCAATAAGAGTAAGCAAAAGTCTTAAAGAGAGAAGTGTGAAGGAGTGGTCTTACAGACATTTAATATATTTTAAAGCCCCTATAATTAAAATTGTATGATATTAACTCATTAATAGACTAACCAATGAAACAGAAAATCTAGAAATAAACCAAAGTACGACCCAGAGGGAGGGTATGGGGAGGGAGGAGGGAGGAGGGATCAGGATGGGGAACACAGGTATACCTGTGGCGGATTCATTTCGATATTTGGCAAAACTAATACAATATTGTAAAGTTTAAAAATAAAATTTAAAAAATAAATAATTAATTTAAAAAAGGAAAAAAAAAAAAAGAAACTTAGTATGTGATAAACACAGCAACAGAAACAATTGGGGGAAATGAGTTCTTAATAACAGGTTTGGAGACAACTAGAGAGTCATATGGAGAAGGCAATGGCATCCCACTCCAGTACTCTTGCCTGGAAAATCCCATGGATGGAGGAGCCTGGTAGGCTGCAGCCCATGGGGTCGCGAAGAGTCGGACACGACTGAGCGACTTCACTTTCACTTTTCACTTTCATGCATTGGAGAAGGAAATGGCAACCCACACCAGTGTTCTGGTCTGGAGAATCCCAGGGACGGGGGAGCCTGGTGGGCTGCCGTCTCTGGGGTCGCACAGAGTCAGACACGACTAAAGCGACTTAGCCGCAGTAGCTAAGGTGGGAAGGGAGGAGAAAAAGAACATATTCAGCTTTCATACCAAGTGAATTAGTGATCTAAATGTAAAAAAAAAACACAAAATTATTAGACATAAGCATCACCAGATTTCTGAACGACCTATGAGCAAGAAAATCTTTGCTAACCAGGACTCAAAAACACTCAGAAGCAGTAAGGGCAAATGCTGATATATTTGACTACATTTTACAAATTTAATAATAATAATTTCATAAGGTAAAAAAGTTCATAAGCAAGGTAAAAACACAAATGACAAACTGGGAAGATTATTTGAAATTTGTATCTCTGACAAGAGATTAACACCTTTTATAGAAAAAGATTATAGCCATCAAATCAGGTTCGATTTTGCTGTAGTAATGAACAACCTGAAACACTTCAATGGCATAAAACAACATTATTTCCTGCTTACACTGTGTGTCCCTTATTAATCAGCAGGGAGCTCTATAGTCATATTGCTTCAGGGACCCTAACTAATGGAGGCTTCGTCTCCAACACGCTTCCACAGCAGCAGAAACAGAGGAAAAGGGGCATGCCTGACCATGGACTGGTTCTTTAAGCATCTGCAGAGAAAGTACTTCAGTTCTTGTTTTATTGGCCAAAGCAAGTCTCATGGAGATGCTGGATTATGTGGGTGGAAGTATCAACCTTTCTGAACAGTGATAACAAATCCTACAAAGAAGTTCTAGCAATGAAAAAAAATAAGACATATAACTCTGCATGAGAGATGATCAGTAGATATGCTTCTACTGGGTTTTCAAATGCGGCACTATTAAACATCTTCAATCAGATAACATTTCACTGTGAGAGTGCTGCCTCATAGATCATGAGATGTTTAGCAGCGCCTCTGGCATCTATCCATGAGATGCCAGCAGCAGAACCCTCCACTTGTGACAACCAAAAATGTCTCCAGATAGTCCAAATGTCCCCTGGGGGGCAAAGTCACCTCCAGTTGAGAAACAATGCTTTATAGAAAATGAAATGAATGCAAGTGACCCTTAAACATATGAATATCTGCTCAACCTACCCATAAGACAAATATAAATCAAAACTACAATACACTATTTACCACTAAGATTGGATAAAATCTAAAAGTTCATCAATATCACCTCTTTGCAAAGATACAGAGGGAATCCCAAATGCTTTAAATGGAAAATACAAGGTACAGAAAAGTGTTCAGAGTATGCCACTTTTTACCCATTATTAATCATTTTTAATCATTATAAAAGAAGGGGATACAAGGGTGCATTTGTATTTATTAAATTTTTGAAAAGAAACTATGAAGAACAAACTAGACTAAAAATTTGTTTACCTATAGGTGAAGGGAGGAAATGGGGCAAGAGAATAGGCATGAAAGCCAAACGGCTAAACATTCCTTGTTTTACAGTTTTGCTTTGTACACATTTTGCATAACCTATAAAAAAATTTAAGCAATCCTCAAATTTAAAAAATAAATAAGTGTAACAACATAAGTTGATGGCATAATCACATAGAGAAGAGTTATTTCAAATATTTTAAAGCATAGAATATGTATGTCAATAATGAATTATATTCTAAGTCACAAAGACCCCCAAGAAAATCTTAAGTTACATTTAAATGTCTTATTGTTAGTAGTGATAATATCACTGCTATTTTGAAATTGCATGTAACTCCAATATTGTATCTATTTGGATAAAGAAAATAAATAATGTCATTAGAAATCAAGATTCAAAATGTAAAAGGAAAGTGGTATAAATCAAAATGATGAACTCATGATTTACTTTTCTCTTTCTAAAAAAATACATATTTAATAGGTAGCTCTGACTATGGAAAGAGCCTGGGCATGATGACAGCTCAGTAGGAACAAGCACACCTAACAACCATCTCTCTAAACACCACTTTCTAGCTGGGCAGGTAATATATTGGGTTGGCCCAAAAATTCACTCGGGTTTTTCATACCATCTTATGGAAAAATCCAAACAAATTTTTTGGCCAACTCAATGTAAAATGAGCCTGAGAACTTGTTATGCCAGAAATCAACAAAGCTGTCAGAGACCACCAAAGCCATGCCATGAGGATATAGAAACTGACTTGAATGAGCCCACTGGCTAAAGAGGGCTGTTACAGAGCCAAGAAAACTTTAGCATCAAAGAAAGTAAAACATCAAATTTATAAAAATCTATTAATTCATCAATACTGGAAAAAATAAACCTACAACAACCACCTCCTTGGTCACCACTGACCTAGGATATCAATTTGTTATTCTGAAATAATAAACTGATAATAAAGGGAAATAATTATTTCCCTGTCTGTTCTGCACAAACTTTTATTGAAGGCAACCAAATTATTGATGAGGGAAAGAATTTCAACCCTAATGTGGAAGGAATAACAGAGCTGTGAAATCATTGTTAACTGCTGCTAGAACTGTGAGGTTGTTGGAAACCTTTCAAATAGGAATCCGGCTGAAAATACCTGGACCTACTAACCAGGTTTAACACCATTAAGTATAAGACAACTTATTTTATACTCCTCCTGATATAAGGCACAGCACCTCCTTTGAAGTACTCTCAAAAAAAAAATTTAATGGAACATAATTGCCTCTAAAAGTAAAAACCAATTTACAGGCAGTATGTGAGATAAAGGAACAAACTGATACCACAAACATGCAATCAGTCAAGTCCAGAGTGAGAGACATTCCACAGCACCAATGATGGTTTCTTTAACAAATTAATGACTTTAAGGAAAAAGAGGATGGAGGGACAGAGAACCTATTACAGACAGAAGAAATTTTAAGAACTATTTCAACTAAATATAAATGTAGGCTTTATTTAAATCTTGCTTCATAAGCCAACTGGAAAAGGCACTTCTGAAAAAAATTGGGAAATTTTTAAATGGCCTTCAGATCAGATCAGATCAGTCACTCAGTCGTGTCCAACTCTTTGCGACTCCATGAACTGCAGCATGCCAGGCCTCCCTGTTCATCACCAACTCCCGGAGTTCACCCAGACTCATGTCCATCAAGTCAGTGATGCCACCCAGCCATCTCATCCTCTGTCGTCCCCTTCTCCTCCTGCCCCCAATCCCTCCCAGCATCAGAGTCTTTTCCAATGAGTCAACTCTTCGCATGAGGTAGCCAAAGTACTGGAGTTTCAGCTTTAGCATCATTCCTTCCAAAGAAATCCCAGGGCTGATCTTCTTCAGAATGGACTTGTTGGATCTCCTTGCAGCCTAAGGGACTCTCAAGAGTCTTCTCCAACACCTCAGTTCAAAAGCATCAATTCTTCGGCGCTCAGCCTTCTTCACAGTCCAACTCTCACATCCATACATGACCACAGGAAAAACCATAGCCTTGACTAGACGGACCTTTGTTGACAAAGTAATGTCTCTGCTTTTGAATATGCTATCTAGGTTGGTCATAACTTTCCTTCCAAGGAATAAGCGTCTTTTAATTTCATGGCTTCAGTCACCATCTGCAGTGATTTTGCAGCCCAGAAAAATAAAGTCTGACACTGTTTCCACTGTTTCCCCATCTATTTCCCATGAAGTGATGGGACCGGATGCCATGATCTTCGTTTTCTGAATGTTGAGCTTTAAGCCAACTTTTTCACTCTCCACTTTCACTTTCATCAAGAGCCTTTTTAGTTCCTCTTCACTTTCTGCCATAAGGGTGGTGTCATCTGCATATCTGAGGTTATTGATATATCTCCCGGCAATCTTGATTCCAGCTTGTGCTTCTTCCAGTCCAGCATTTCTCATGATGTACTCTGCATATAAGTGAAATAAACAGGGTGACAATATTCAGCCTTGATGTACTCCTTTTCCTATTTGGAACCAGTCTGTTGTTCCATGTCCAGTTCTAACTGTTGCTTCCTGACCTGCATACAGATTTCTCAAGAGGCACGTCAGGTGGTCTGGTATTCCCATCTCTTTCAGAATTTTCCACAGTTTATTATGATCCACACAGTCAAAGGCTTTGGCATAGTCAATAAAACAGAAATAGATGTTTTTCTGGAACTCGCTTGCTTTTTCCATGATCCAGCGGATGTTGGCAATTTGATCTCTGGTTCCTCTGCCTTTTCTAAAACCAGCTTGAACACCAGGAAGTTCACAGTTCACATATTGCTGAAGCCTGGCTTGGAGAATTTTGAGTATTACTTTACTAGCATGTGAGATGAGTGCAACTGTGTGGTAGTTTGAGCATTCTTTGGCATTGCCTTTCTTTGGGATTGGAATGAAAACTGACCTTTTCCAGTCCTGTGGCCACTGCTGAGTTTTCCAAATTTGCATTATTTTTTATTAGGTATAACAACGGAATTGTAATTATATCTTTAAGCCCTTATCTTTTAGCAATATCTACTGAAGTATTACAAGATCTTTCTGTGTTGTTGGGTGTTATCATTATAGACATGCCTGAACCGGCTAAGTCTCCTCCTGCCCCTAAAAAGGGCTCTAAAAAAGCTGTGACCAAGGCCCAGAAGAAGGACGGCAAGAAGCGCAAGCGCAGCCGCAAGGAGAGCTACTCCGTGTACGTGTACAAGGTGCTAAAGCAAGTCCATCCGCACACAGGCATCTCGTCCAAGGCCATGGGAATCATGAACTCCTTCGTCAACGACATTTTCGAGAGCATCGCTGGTGAGGCATCGCGCCTGGCGCATTACAACAAGTGCTCGACTATCACATCCAGGGAGATCCAGACCACCGTGAGCTTGCTGCTACCTGGGGAGCTGGCCAAGCACGCCGTGTCCAAGGGCACTAAGGCTGTCACCAAGTATACCAGCTCCAGGTAAATAGAATATGCCTAGCCGCTGTTAACGGAGAAGGCAATGGCACCCCACTCCAGTACTCTTGCCTGGAAAATCCCATGGACGGAGGGCCTGGTGGGCTGTAGTCCATGGAGTCGCTAAGAGTCGGACACGACTGAGCGACTTCACTTTCACTTTCACTGAAGTATTTATATATAAAATAATATAAAATCTGGGATCTACTTCCTGTTGATTAAAAAAAAAAAAAAGAAAGAAAGCAAGTCATGGCATAAGGACAAAGATGAAACTGGTAAATTGCTGACAATTGATGAACCTAGGTGATAGATCTATCGGAGTTCAATATACTAATTATCTTTGTTTTTAAGGATTTTGAAAAATTCCATAATAGAGAGATTTTTAAAGCTCTTGGAAAGTGCAGGTATGACCCTGTCAACCATTGACAGCTCTACCCAGAACCTAACTGATCTTCTCTGATACAGCTAGGGAGCATAGACCTCATGTACTTGACAATATGCACACCATATTTTGTTCATCTTCCACCCTCCTTACTCACTGCATATCCCAATTCTACATGACCCCAGGACAAGGAAATACGGGATTGAACATAGCCCAAAAAAATAATAGACAATGTGTGTCAGCTGGTTCCACATCATAAAAACATTTGATGGAGGGTCAGCTTGATTTAGGGTGCTACTGGACTTACTTATGCTGGATGAGAAGTGTCTTTATCAGGACCCCTGATGTGGACTCTGTACAACAGGGACAATATTTAGATATCAAAGCTCAGTGAAAAATCACACATTCCCAAAATTCATAAATGTGCCCCTTTCTGGCACCACTTGTTTCTCTATGGACCACAACACAGAAGGAGCTCATTAGAAATGAAATACACAGGGTATGTGACAACTTTACAACCCTCTGAAGCTTCAGGGCTAGTGGACTAGACATGCAAACAACAACACTATAAAATCATCCCAAACAGCATCTTATTCCTTTAGGAAATATTTGTTGCTATTGAAAAAAAGGAAATTGTGACACAGGGATCAGCTGGAAGAACAGTTATGCCACTGTATTACTTAAAGCCAGTAGACTTTTGTTCATTTATTTATATGTTTGTTTGTTTATTACCACACCTCTCAGCCTGTAGGATCTTGATTCCCTGACCAGGGATGGAACCTGTGCCCCCTGCAGTGGAAGCACGGGGTCTTAATTACTGGACCCCCAGAAAGGACCCCAGTTATGCCATTTTAAATGATAAAGTTAAACTTCTAAAAAAATTACTTCTGAGTCACAGGAAGTACAAAGGTTGTAAAGTCAATCAAGGCTATGTTCAAATCCTACTTTCCTATTACTTACCCAAGTGTTATTTCATGCGCAGGCTGTTCAACATCTCTAAGCCTCATTTGGTTGGTCAAGTGGATATGAAAATACCTGTTTAACAAGGCATAAGGCTTACAGATCTTACACACACACACACACACACACACACACACAAGTGCTTAGTAGAACACATGTGTGTATGCACACACATGTCCTCATTTATGTCCGACTCTTTGCGACCCCATAGACTGTAGCTCACCAGTCTCCTTTGTCCATGGAATTTTCCAGGCAAGAACACTAGAGTGGGTTGCCATTTCCTTCTCCAGGGGATCTTCCCAACCCAGGGACTGAACTTGTGTCTCTTGCAACTCTTACACTGGTAGGTGGGTTCTTTACCAGCTAAACCGCCAGGGAGACCCATAATGAGAACTAAATAATAGTAGTTATAACAGTTACATAAGCTAAATTGATGAAATTTTCTAGCCATTTACGATGGGAGATTCTAAAGCGATTTTGCTGCAAAACCAGAAAAAAGGAATTCAACAAACCATTTTAAAGACTATTTCCAATGCATAACAAAACATGAACACTTTATGGATAACTTATCGGTGTTGAATACAAGTCTCCTCTGATGTGGTAGGAACAGATATCTAACTCTACATACAGAAACCAAAATTACATTACTGAAAATACCTTGGGTGAAGAAAATTGCTGGTCAGGAAATTTCAGTACACTGTTTCTTACTACCATGCATGAAATTTCCATCAGTCCATTTACCACATCACTTTAATTGCTTCTTATTGATTCCCGCCCAGTCTGATGTGCAGTTCCCATGGCTATGCCCACTTTGTGGGCTTATCCATTATCTCGCCTCTAATGCTTTTACCTTTTTCATTGTCCTGTCAATACAGTCTTTCTTCAGGGTCAAAGGGGTATTGGGTCAAGACCCTCGTGGATGCCAAAAATCCAAGGATGCTCAAGTGCCTTATATAAAATGGTATATTGACATATAACCTTTGTACATCCTCCCATATACTTTAAAGCATACATAGATTACTTATAGTACCTAATATAATGTAAATACTATGTAAATAGTTTTCAGCATGAGGCAAATTCAAGTTTTGCTTTTTGGAACTTTCTGGAGTTTTTTTCCAAATATTTTTAGAAAAAATATTTTCCAAAATATTTTTGGAGACATGGAGAATTGGCTGTACTTGATTATCCATTTCTTATAGCCTAACTTCATAAATAGTCAAGGCTATGGTTTTTCCTGTGGTCATGTATGGATGTGAAAGTTGGACTATGAAGAAGGCTGAGCACCGAAGAATTGATGCTTTTGAACTGTGGTGTTGGAGAAGACTCTTGAGAGTCCCCTGGACTGCAAGGAGATCCAACCAGTCCATTCTGAAGGAGATCAGCCCTGGGATTTCTTTGGCCACCTCATGCAAAGAGTTGACTCATTGGAAAAGACTCTGATGCTGGGAAGGATTGGGGGCCAGAGGAGAAGGGGACGACAGAGGATGAGATGGCTGGATGGCATCACTGACTCGATGGACCTGAGTCTGAGTGAACTCCGGGAGTTGGTGATGGACAGGGAGGCCTGGCGTGCTGCGATTCATGGGGTTGCAAAGAGTCGGACACGACTGAGTGACTGAACGGAACTGAACTCTTACCTATTGCTTTGCAAACACCATTTATAGAACAAAGTATTAGTGCAAACAAACATGCCTCAGTCAGCTGCTCATTCTTTGGCATTTGCAAAACACTTCGTATTTGTTTGTGTTAATAATAATAGCTAATATCTATTGACCACTCATCATGTGTCTGAAATGTATTGAATAGCATAATCCTAGTAACAATCCAACGAAGAAGGTACTATTATTATCTCCATTGTAAAACAAAGAAACTTGAGCTTAGAAAAGTTAGGTTCTGAAATTTATACAGCAAGTCCACGGAAGAATCAGAATAAGAGCTCAGTATATCAGATTCTAGAACCCTTCCTTTTGTTCCTATCATCTTTGATTATTTAAGATTCTGTCTTGTAATTACAGTATAATGTCTTAATATTATTTATCAAATAATAAAAATATAAGCTCCAAGTCAATAAAGATTGTGCCATTCATCTGTGTGTCCCAGTGCTTTAAACTAGACCCTGACACATATATAATCAACCTTTGATGAATGAATAACCCCACTGATATCAAACAAAACTGTAAAATCTTCAGAAAAGTTGTTAGATTTTGCTTTTTTTGTTTAACCAGCTCAAGAATTTAATGTAGCCCATTAACCAACAGACTAACATAGTAATTTTTAAAAACACTTTCATTTATTAATTTAACACAATACCCATGAGAATTTTACATGAGCAAAAAAAAAAAAATACTAAAGTAGTCTAGTATTTTTAGGTACTTCAAAGTAAACTTCCTTGCCCTGATCATAAATTCCTAGTTATACTAAAATCCAATTCTCTGCCAACTCTGCACATAGCCTGAGAAACTCAGTGTGGCTGTTAGTCACTCAGTCATGTCTGACTTTTTGCTACCCCATGGACTGTAGTCTGCCAGGCTTCTCTGTCCATGGAATTCTCCAGCAAGAATACCGGAGTGGGTTGCCATCCTCTTCTCCAGGGGATCTTCCTGACCCAGGGATCGAGCCCAGATCTCCTGCAGCGTGACTAGAGAAAAGCAAACCACCACACAATGGATGTCACTCTACACTTATTTCCAACTATTAGAAGATGCAGAAGACGTGGGTTTGATCCCTGGGTCAGGAAAAACCCCTGGAGGAGGAAATGGCGACCCACTCCAGTATGCTTGCCTGGAAAATTCTATGGACAGAGGAGCCTGGCGGGCTACAGTCCATGGTGTTGCAGAGTCAGACATGACTGAGTACACATACATAACAGTTATGTCAAAAGGGCTCTTGATACATTCTGGCAATTCTCACTTCCCTGATCCATTCACTGTCTTCAGTTCAGTTCAGTTCAGTTCAGTCACTCAGTCATGTCCGACTCTCTGTGACCCCATGAATCGCAGCACGCCAGGCCTCCCTGTCCATCACCAACTCCCGGAGTTCACCCAGACTCATGTCCATCGAGTCAGTGATGCCATCCAGCCATCTCATCCTCTGTCGTCCCCTTCTCCTCTTGCCCCCAATCCCTCCCAGCATCAGAGACTTTTCCAATGAGTCAACTCTTCGCATGAGGTGGCCAAAGTACTGGAGTTTCAGCTTTAGCATCATTCCTTCCAAAGAAATCCCAGGGCTGATCTCCTTTAGAATGGACTGCTTGGACCTGCTTGCAGTCCAAGGGACTCTCAAGAGTCTTCTCCAACACCTCAGTTCAAAAGCATCAATTCTTCGGCACTCAGCCTTCTTCACAGTCCAACTCTCACATCCATACATGACCACAGGAAAAACCATAGCCTTGACTAGATGGACTTTTGTTGGCAAAGTAATATCTCTGCTTTTGAATATGCTGTGTAGGTTGGACATAACTTTCCTTCCAAGGAGTAAGCGTCTTTTAATTTCATGGCTGCAGTCACCATCTGCAGTGATTTTGGAGCCCAAAAAAATACAGTCTGACACTGTTTCCACTGTTTCCACTGTTTCCCCATCTATTTCCCATGAAGTGATGGGACTGGATGCCATGATCTTCGTTTTCTGAATGTTGAGCTTTAAGCCAACTTTTTCACTCTCCACTTTCACTTTCATCAAGAGCCTTTTTAGTTCCTCTTCACTTTCTGCCATAAGGGTGGTGTCATCTGCATATCTGAGGTTATTGATATTTCTCCCAGCAATCTTGATTCCAGCTTGTGTTTCTTCCAGTCCAGCGTTTCTCATGATGTACTCTGCATAGAAGTTAAATAAGCAGGGTGACAATATACAGCCTTGACGAACTCCTTTTCCTATTTGGAACCAGTCTGTTCCATGTCCAGTTCTAACTGTTGCTCTCTGATCTGCATACAGATTTCTCAAGAGGCAGATCAGGTGGTCTGGTATTCCCATCTCTTTTAGAATTTTCCACAGTTTATTATGATCCACACAGTCAAAGGCTTTGGCATAGTCAATAAAGCAGAAATAGATGTTTTTCTGGAACTCTCTTGCTTTTTCCATGATCCAGCGGATGTTGGCAATTTGATCTCTGTTCCTCTGCCTTTTTGAAAACCAGCTTGAACATCTGGAAGTTCACGGTTCACGTATTGCTGAAGCCTGGCTTGGAGAATTTTGAGCATTACTTTACTAGCGTGTGAGATGAGTGCAATTGTGCGGTAGTTTGAGCATTCTTTGGCATTGCCTTTCTTTGGGATTGGAATGAAAACTGACCTTTTCCAGTCCTGTGGCCACTGCTGAGTTTTCCAAATTTGCTGGCATATTGAGTGCAGCACTTTCACAGCATTCACTGTCCTGTTTGCCCAGAAATCTATTTCACATGCCTCCTCTGCCTCCTACCCCAGGCGAAACCATCAGAATAACTTCCACATGTTCCCCCACCACACCTAACACACTGTATACCCTGCCTCACTGGCAATTAGATATGGTGAATTGTCCATGCTCCTAGCGAGCACCACCTCGCCCATATTTCCATGGCTCTCACCTGTGGAAGAAGTGGAAGTGAAAGTTGCTCAGTCATGTCCGATTCTTTGCGACCCCATAGACTATACAGTCCATGGACTTCTCCAGGCCAGAATGCTGGAGTGGGTAGCTGTTCCCTTTTCCAGCGGATCTTCCCAACCAGGGACCGAACCCAGGTCTCCTGCATTGCAGGTGGATTCTTTACCAGCTGAGCCACCAGGGAAGCCCAACTTCTTAGCAAGGAACAGCTCACCCACGTTTCCATGGTTCTCATCTGCTCTCACTTAATCAAGGTCATGGCTTCTGCAGTTGCTCCTCCTTGCCTCTGCATCACCAGTTTTCCTCTCTGCTCGATCAGCAGTATTATTTTATTCTTTTGAAACACTTCTTTCTCTTGGCTTGAGACATCACTCCCTCTTGGATCTTTTTCTACTTGGACAACTTCTCTTACTCAGTCCCTTTTGCTGATTTTTCCTCATCTTCAAAAACTTTAAATGTTAGAGTATCAAGACCTCTTCTGTTCTCTATACACACTTGTAGATGATCTGAGGTCTATAAATTCCATCTACACATTATGACCCACAATCTCAATTTCTCCCAAAACTCCTGTCTCATATACAGCATTTCCACTCAGATGATTAAAGGCATCCAGAACTGAACTTTTGATTTCCAACCCCGAAACTTACTCCTCTCCAAATTTTTCCCATTCCAATAAATGGCAACACCATCCTTCTTGTTCAGGCCAAAAGCTTTACAGTAATCATTAACTCTTTCCACTCTATCAGCAAATCTTGTTGGCGCTATCTTAAGAATAAGTATAGAATCTGAACACTGCTCAGTGCCCCTGTTAACATACTAACTGAAATCACCAGAGAGACAATTAGTCTCCCAGCTGGTACCCCTGCTTCTGTTCCTGCCCCTCTTCAGTCTGCTGAAGAAGATCAGAGTGATCGTCTTAAAAATACAAGTCAGCTCTTCCTATTTCCCTTTTCTTTCCTTCTTTATCTTGCCATCCCTAGAAATTGAGTCTTAAGGTCATTAGGAAAAGCAAAGCAAGGTAAGCTCCCTCCAGTTGGGGGAGCTGCGGGGGCTCAGAATAATGTCATAACCTGAGTGGATTAAGTAGTGTCCACATAGGAGGGCTTCCTGCAGTGGGAAGTCAGAGCTTTGCTGCAGGGAGGACTGAAGTCAGGAGGGCCTCCTTAGACAGGGGTTGACCAGGACAAGGAATCACAGGCCAAGCAGAGTAAAGAGAAGGTCAGTGTGAGACAGCAGTGTGACCTCAAACAGGGTAAGAAGGACATCCATGCAAGAGGGTGGTCTGATGTGGAGTGTCCAACAGAGAGATGGTCCTATGCAAGAGAAGGAAGGAGTCCACATGGGTGTGGAGGGAATGGCCAGGGATAAGATATTAGGTTCAAGAGCCCAAGCAGGAAGAGGAAGACCTTCACAAGACAACGTGGCCAGGGAGATCAGAACCCCTGAGGCAAGAGGGATATCCATTCTACTTCTACTACCACCTAGACGCCAGGGTGTGCCCATGCAGGTGAGTGACCAAGGGCAGAGGTCAAGACCTAAGCAAGGTGGGGAGGAGGTCCACACCCAGGGGCAGCACAGCAGGGGGAAACAAGAATTGAACATAAGAGGGTTCACGCAGGCAGACAGCTAGTTGTGGCTGTTAAAGCCCAAACAGGGCAAGGAGAGCATCCACATAAGAGGAGCAGGCACACATGACCTCTTAGAGCACGAATATGGTAACAACAGCCTCCCCCGGAAGGTGCACCAGCAACATTAAGGATCTGGATACCTACTGGGGGATTGGTCAGATCAGTAAATACATTTAGGGTAAAGCAAGCAAATTTCTCACTGTTGAGTTACAAATATGGAAAGAGAGAAAAAACAGAATTCCACTAGAATGTGGATGGAATACTGGTGTGACCTCATAGTTTTCAATATATAGAGAAAGGGAAATAAATATCAATATGTATGTGATTGTGTATATGTAAATGGCTGGATTTTTTTTTAATGGCTGGATTTTTAAAAATTAAATCAAGCTACAAACTAAAAAAACTAAGATCATGGCATCTGGTCCCATCAGTTCAGTTGAGTTCAGTTCAGTTCAGTCACTCAATTGTGTCAAACTCTTTGTGACCCCATGGACTGCAGCATGCCAGGCCTCCCTGTCCATCACCAACTCCCGGACCTTACTCAAACTAATGTCCATTGAGGTGATGATGCCATCCAACCATCTCATCCTGTGTCTTCCCCTTCTCTTCTTGCCTTCAATCTTTCCCAACATCAGGGTCATTTCAAATGATTCAGTTCTTTGCATCAGGTGGCCAAAGTATTGGAGTTTCAGCTTCAACATCAGTCCTTCCAATGAACACCAAGGACTGATCTCCTTTAGGATGGACTGGTTGGATCTCCTTGCTGTCCAAGGGACTCTCAAGAGTCTTCTCCAACACCACAGTTCAAAAGCCTCAATTCTTCGGTGCTCAGCTTTCTTTATAGTCCAACTCTCACATCTATACATGACTACTGGAAAAAACATAGCCTTGATTAGATGGACTATTATTGTCAAAAGAATGTCTCTGCTTTTTAATATGCCATCGAAGTTGGTCATAACTTTCCTTCTAAGGAGTAAGTGTCTTTTAATTTCATGGCCACAGTCACCATCTGCAGTGATTTTGAAGCCAAAAGAAAATAAAGTCAGCCATGGTTTCCCCATCTATTTGCCATAAAATGATGGGGCCGGATGCCATGATCTTAGTTTTCTGAATGTTGAGCTTTAAGCCAATTTTTTCACTCTCTTCTTTCACTTCCATCAAGAGGCTCTTTAGTTCTTCTTCACTTTCTGCCATAAGCGTGGTGTCATCTGCATATCTGAGGTTATTGATATTTCTCCCAGCAGTCTTGATTCAAGCTTGTGCTTCATCCAGCCCAGTGTTTCTAGTGATGCATTCTGCATATAAGTTAAATAAGCAGGGTGACAATATACAGCCTTGACATACTCCTTTCCCTATTTGGAACCAGTCTGTAGTTCCATGTCCAGTTCTTGACCTGCATACAGGTTTCTCAAGAGGCAGGTCAGGTGGTCTGGTATTCCCATCTCTTTTAGAATTTTCCACAGTTTATTGTGATCCACACAGTCAAAGGCTTTGGCATAGTCAACGAAGAAGAAATAGATGTTTCTCTGGAACTCTCTTGCTTTTTGATGATCCAGCGGTTGTTGGCAACTTGATCTCTGGCTACTCTGCCTTTTCTAAAACCAGCCTGAACATCTGGAAGTTCACAATTCATGTACTGTTGAAGCCTGATTTGGAGAATTTTGAGCATTATTTGGCTAGCGTGTGAGATGAGTGCAATTCTGCGGTAGTTTGAGCATTCTTTGGTATTGCCTTTCTTTGGGATTGGAATGAAAACTGACCTTTTCCAGTCCTGTGGCCACTGCTGAGTTTTCCAAATTTCCTGGCACATTGAGTGCAGCACTTTCACAGCATCATCTTTCAGGATTTGAAATAGCTCAACTGGAATTCCATCACCTCCATTAGTTTTGTTTGTAGTGATGCTTCCTAAGGCCCACTTGACTCACATTCCAGGATGTCTGGCTCTAGGTGAGTGACCACATCATCGTGGTTATCTGGGTCATGAAGATCTTTTTTGTACAGTTCTTATGTGTATTTTTGCCACCTCTTCTTAATATCTTCTGCTTCTGTAAGTCCATACCATTTCTGTCCTTTATTGAGACCATCTTTGCCTGAAATGTTCCCTTGGTATCTCTACTTTTCTTGAAGAGATCTCTAGTCTTTCCCATTCTATTGTTTTCCTCTGTTTCTTTGCATTGATCACAGGGGAAGGTTTTCTTATATCTCCTTGCTATTCTTTGGAACTCTTCATTCAAAGGCATATATCTTTCCTTTTCTCCTTTCCTTTTCACTTCTGTTCTATTCACAGCTATTTGTAAGGCCTCCTCAGACAACCATTTTGCCTTTTTGCATTTCTTTTTTGGGGGATAGTCTTGATCCCTGTCTCCTGTACAATGTCACGAACCTCCGTCCATAGTTAGTTCATCAAGCATGCTGTCTATCAGATCTAGTCCCTTAAATCTATTTCTCACTTCCACTGTATAATCGTAAGGGATTTGATTTAGGTCATTGAATGGTCTAGTGGTTTTCCCTACTTTCTTATTTAAGTCTGAATTTGGCAATAAGGAGTTCATGATCTGGGCCACAGTCAGCTCCCGGTCTTGTTTTTGCTGACTGTATAGAGCTTCTCCATCTTTGACTGCAAAGAATATAATCAGTCTAACTTCAGTGTTGACTGTCTGGTGAGGTCCATGTGTAAAGTCTTCTCTTTTGTTGTTGAAGAGGGTGTTTGCTATGACCAGTGCATTTTCTTAGCAAAACTCTATTAGTCTTTGACCTGCTTCATTCCATATTCCAAGGCAAAATTTGCCTGTTACTCCAAGTGTTTCTTGACTTCCTACTTTTGCATCCCAGTCCCCTATAATGAAAAGGACATCTTTTTTGGGTGTTAGTTCTAAAAGGTCTCGTAGGTAGGTCTTCATAGAATCTTTCAACTTCAGCTTCTTCAGCATTACTGGTCAGGGCATAGACTTGGATTACCATGATATTGAATGGTTTGCCTTGGAAATGAACAGAGATCATTCTGTCATTTTTTATTGCCTCCAAGTACTGCATTTTGGACTCTTGTTGACTATGATGGCTACTCCACGTCTTCTAAGAGATTCTTGTCCACAGTAGTAGATATAATGGTCATCTGAGTTAAATTCACCCATTCCAGTCCATTTAGTTTGCTGATTCCTAAAATGTCAGTGTTCACTCTTGCCATCTCCAGTTTAACCACTTCCAATTTGCCTTGATTCATGGACCTAACATTCCAGGTTCCTATGCATTATTGCTCTTCACAGCATCAGACCTGCTTCCAGCACCAGTCACTTCCACACCTGAGTGTTGTTTTTGCTTTGGTTCCATCTCTTCATTCTTTCTGGCTTTATTTCTCCATTCTTTCTGGATCTCCAGTAGCACATTGGGCAGCTACAGACTGGGAAGTTCATCTTTCAGTGACTTACCTTTTTGCCTTTTCATACTGTTCATGGGGTTCTCAAGGCAAGAATACTGAAGTGGTTTGCCATTCCCTTCTCCAGTAGACCACATTTTGTCAGAACTCTCCACCATGACCCGTCTGTCTTGGGTGGCCTTACATGGCATGGCCTATAGTTTCATTGAGTTAGACAAGGCTATGGTCCATGTGATTAGATTGATTAGTTTTCTGTGATTGTGGTTTTCAGTCTGTCTTTCCTCTGAAGGAGAAAGATAAAAGGCTTATGGAAGTTTCCTGATGGGAGAATGACTGAGGGGGAAACTGGGTCTTGTTCTGATGAGCAGGGTGTGCCCAGTAAATCTTTAATCCAAATTTCTGTTGATGGGTGGAACTGTGTTCCCTCCCTGCTATTTACCTGGGGTGGAGCTAATGAAGATAATAGCAACCTCCCTCCAAAGATCCCATGCATGTACTGCTACACTCAGTGCCCCCAACCCTGCAGTAGGCCACCACCAACCCACGCCTCCACCGGAAACTCCTGGACACTCACTGGCAAGTCAGGGTCAGTCTCTTGGGGAGGTCACTGCTCCTTTCTCTTGGGTCCTTGTGCACAAGTCTCTGTTTGTGCCCTCTAAGAGTCTATTTTCCAGTCCTGTGTAAGTTCTGGCAGCTCTATGTGTGGTTAATGGTGACCTCCTCCAAGAGGGCTTATGCCATACCCAAGGCTGCTGCACCCAGAGCCCCTGCCCCTGTAGCAGTTCTCTGCTAACCCGTACCTCCACAGGAGACACTCAAACACAAGCACAGTTCTGTCTCAGTCTCTGTGGGGTCCCTGGGTCCTGGTGCACACAAGGTTTGCTTGAGCCCTCTTAGGGAAATTTGATTCTAAACGCGAATTCGCCCCTCCTACCATCTTGGAGACCAGTCCTAGGTGTTCATTGGAAAGACTGATGCTGAGGCTGAAACTCCAATACTTTGGCCACCTCATGCGAAGAGTTGACTCATTAGAAAAGACCCTGATGCTGGGAGGGATTGGGGGCAGGAGAAGGGGACGACAGAGGATGAGATGGCTCGACACACATGAGTTTGGGTGAACTCCAGGAGTTGGTGATGGACAGGGAGGCCTGGTGTGCTGCTATTCATGGGGTCGCAAAGAGTCAGACACCACTGAGCGACACAACTGAACTCAACTAAACCATCTTGTTTGGGCTTCTCCTTTGCCCTTGGATGCGGGGTATCTCCTCACAGCCGCTCCAGCGTATACTGTCTTATGCGCTGAGGTTTCTCTGACCTTGGACTTGGGGTATCTCCTTATGGTCAGTCCAGCAAAGCACAGCCTCCGCTCCCGACCTTGGACGTGGGGTATTTCCTCTCCGCTGTCTGCCGCTGCAGCACCACGCAGCAGCTGAGCGTCACTCCCATCTCTGGTCCCATCACTTCATAGCAAATAGATGGGGAGACAGTACAAACAGTGACAGACTTTATTTTGGGGGGCTCCAAAATCACTGCAAATGGTGACTGCAACCATGAAATTAAAAGACACTTGCTCCTTGGAAGAAAAGTTATCACCAACCTAGGCAGCATATTAAAAAGCAGAGGCATTATCTTGCCAACAAAGGTCCATCTAGTCAAAGCTATAGTTTTTTCAGTAGTCATGTATGGATGTGAGAGTTGGACTATAAAGAAAGCTGACCACCAAAGAATTGATGGTTTTGAACTGTGGTGTTGGAGAAGAATCTTGAGGGTCTCTTGGACTGCAAGGAGATCCAACCAGTCCATCCTAAAGGAAGTCAGTCCTGACTATTCATTGGAAGGGCTGATGCTGAAGCTGAAACTCCAATACTGTGGCCATCTGATGCAAAGAACTGACTCCTTGGAAAAGACCCCAATGCTGGGAAAGATTGAAGGCAGGAGGAGAAGGGGACGGCAGAGGATGAGATGGTTGGATGGCATCACTGACTCAATGGATGTGAGTTTGAGTAAGGTCCAGGAGTTGGTGATGGACAGGGAGGCCTGTTGTGCTGCAGTCCATGGGGTCACAAAGAGTTAGACATGACTGAGCGACTGAACTGAACTGAGCTAACTGTTTACAAGTAACATATTGAAAACTGAAAGGCATAGAAAAGTTGAAAGTAAAATGGTGAAAAAAAATACACCATGCAAAAACTAAAGAGGAAATCAAAAGCCAAATTTCAAAGAACTTTACATGACATGCTAAGGACTCTGGATTTAACCACTGTGATGGGTTGGTAATAAGAGGTACTGTCTAGTTCTTAAGCAAGCAGTTGATGGGTGAGAAGTACAGTCAGGGTGACTGCTGGGTAACAAAGAGTACTCAAATTGAGAAAATAATTGAAATTTGTAATGAAAAGAATACAGCCCATTCAGCTCTGAGGTGGCTAGAGTTTATTTTTTTCTGTTCAAGTGAAGCCCATTGATATCTCACACTATCTGGCTAACAGAAGCTGGCACTGTGTTAATTCACTTGGTGACAATTCACTAAGTCCAGTATCTTTTTGTTTGTCCAGAACACTCTCCCAACAGTATTCCAGAGTTTATCAGACTCAGTGAAATTTATTCTGACAAAGTGTACTAAATCTTGCTTTATAAAACCAACATGCTGCTGATTCATTAATATTTAATGAAGAGAAAAAAAAAAACTTATGGGTCAGGCTGACTGGCCTATTCTCTTCCTGTACCAGGAGCTGTACCAGAAGATGACCTCATGAACATGATATTTATATGGTTTTTCTCTGCTCCCTTTCCTCACTCCAGATCTGTTTTCTGCCCTTCTGTCCTTGGCACTATATCCAGAGAGGCTAGCCTCTATCGCCTGGCACACATACCCCTACTCTCCTAGCCAGAGGCTTCTATTTGGATTCTGCTATTAAAGCACCTTAAAACTCAACATTCAAAAAACTAAGATCATGGCATCCAGTCCCACCACTTCATGGCAAATAGATGGGGAAACAATGGAAACAGTGATAGACTTTATTTTCTTGGACTCCAAAATCACTGCAGATGGTGACTGCAGCCATGAAATTAAAAGACACTTGCTCCTTGGAAGAAAAGCTATGAGCAACCTAGGCAGCATATTAAAAATCAGAGATATTACTTTGCTGACAAAGGTCCATCTAGTCAAAGCTATGGTTTTTCCAGTAGTCATGTATGGATGTGAGAGTTGGATGATAAAGAAAGCTGAGCACTGAAGAACTGATGCTTTTGAACTGTGGCGTTGGAGAAGACTCTTGAGAGTCCCTTGGACTGCAAGATCAAACCAGTCCATCCTAAAGGAAATCCGACCTGAATACCCATTGGAAGGACTGATGCTGAAGCTGAAACTTCAATACTTTGGCCACCTGATGCAAAGAACTGACTCTCTGGAAAAGCCCCTGATGCTGGGAAAGACTGAAGACAGGAGGAGAAGGGGATGACAGAAGATCAGATGGTTGGATGGCATCACTGACTAAATGGACATGAGTTTGAGCAAGCTCTGGGAGTTGGTGATAGATAGGGAACCCTGGCATACTGCAGTCCATGGGGTTGCAAAGAGTCAGACACAACTGAGTGAACTGAACTGATTAAAGCACCAGCAAGAAATTCAAGAGAGGGAAAAGAGATGGTTGGGATGTTTTTTCCTTGTTCCCTTCTTGCCTGATTCCATTTCTTTGGCAGGAGCCTCATCCCTCGAGACCACAGCTGCCACTGGGAATCTCATCATCTGTGGTCCAGCTCTACTCTCACCAGGCTCTGACCTGAAAACGCCACCTCCTCCACCAGGAAGATAATAATTTCCAGTTGTTCTAGTCTCTGTGGGCCACCTCAGTATCCAAGGTCTGTTCTCTCAAACTGCCCACACCTCTGTAAGTGTCTTCATCAGAATTATCTGGGCTGAACTGCACTTCCTGTCATTGGAATGATTATTTCAGATGGAACAGTGTTTCAGAAACACCAAGCGTTTTCATATTCTACTTCGGGTGGCCTATTACCTCAATTCAAGCAGAACTGAGGTGGGATTCAGAATTTTCTGTTTTCTGGTCAGGGTGAGAGACCCTAACCCTACCTGACTTCATCATTTCTGCTGACCTATATGATGATTTATTTAATGTTCTCTTGAAACAGGTTCATTTTGTTTTCTTATTACTTTTAAACTTTCAATCACTGTCCCAAACAGAAAACTAACATCATTTGCCTTTGATTAATTCAAGAAAATATATTATAGAAATAAAAGTAAATGGAAACTAGGCAGTAATATTAAATTTAACTAGAAACTATTACTACTTTGTGAAGGGATCTGAGCCTGAGGCCTGCTCTGTCTAGACTTAGAAGGAAGATTAGTGAGTATCAGGCATTAAAGACATGCTAGCCCCCAAATTAAACTTTCTGCTTGCTGTATTAGAACATCTGGTAGGAATTTTAAGTGAATAACATTCTCACTACAGAAGTCTATGTTGTTTATGAATGTGAATGCATTACCTACACCATTTTGATTGTGCCTGATAGTATGTGCTCCATCCTCAGGAGACAGTAGCTTAAAGGATGGTCAGAAGCTTAATAAAATCAGGACTTCCAAGCAGTCTAGCGGTTTAGACTCTGTGCCTCAAACGTAGGGGGTGAGGGTTTGATATCTGGTCAGGAACCAAGTTTCCACGTGCCACGCGACAAGCCAAAAAAAAAAAAAGTAGTTAACAGAATCAGGCTCTACTATTCTGACATCCCAATCTTCATGGTAGATATAATCAGCAGACTAACTGGATGCTACATTGGCCTGACAGGACCCATTTTACCCATCAGCAGTTGGTTCTGACTTTATTTCTATGATTCCAAGACCTATTCTAATGGACAAAGTTTTTTCTTTAAGTACAGTAATCTTTTTACAGGAAATAGTCAAGTCTTTTAAACATCAGAACAATAACTTTGTAAATCTCTATTAGAGTATGTGTTTATTACATGTTTTAACTCTTTCAATATAATCTTATTTCTTTCCTTTTCACATTTTTAAAAGGTCACATGCTGTTATATTCATGTTATATATATTTAGGTGTTATATTCACCTATAATTACAAAATACTTTGGCACCTTGTTGGAGGGGGTGTACATACACGAGTGTGCACAGTCATGTCCGACTCTCTGCGACCCCATAAACTATACCCCACCAGGCTCCCCTGTCCATGGAATTTTCCAGACAAGAAATACTGGAGAGGGTTGCCATTTCCTTCTCCAGGGGGAGTGGTAGATATATGAGCAGTGGCCAGTCCTAATGTCATAGAAGAAAGGACATTAGAGTTTATGCTATTGAAATGAAGATACTTTCTCTAGATGAAGAGTGGAAGCAAAGTTAATCTAAGCCAGAGGAAGGGCATGGGAAATAATAAGTAATTCTACCTATTTCACAGTTGTTATGATGATTAAATTAAATCATATCCTTAGATCAGAGGTTCCCAACTCATAATTTTGCCCCTCTAAGGTTTCCCTGGAGGTTCAGATAATAAAGAATCTGCCCACAGTCCTGGAGATCTGGGTTCAATTCCTGGGTCGGGAAGATCCCCTGGAGAAAAGAATGACTACCCACTTCACTATTCTTGCCTGGAAAATCCCATGGACACAGGAGCCTGGCGGGCTATAGTCCACAGCATCACAAAGAGTCAGACATGACCAAGCGACTTTCACTTCAGGGACATTTAATAATGTCTGAAGATATTTTTTATTGTCTTGACTAGGGGTGGCTGCTATTGGCATCTAGTAGGTAAAGATCAGAGATGCTGCTTAATATTAATATCATATAATGCACAGGACCCACCACCACTGCAAAGGCTTATTTGGACCAAAATACGAAAGATGTGGAAGTTGACAAACTCTGACTTATCCTAATGTCTGGCTTACAGTATGCATTCAATTAATGTTTTCCAAAAGAGGAGAAGGAAGATCAAGAAGAGGGATGATGCTGTACAAAGGAGATGAATTTACTGCAGCTGCTTCTGTGACAGTGACCAAGCCATCAGGACCTGCTGTCATCAAGTGTACTCCCTAAACCCAGCCACCAGCTGCCTATCTACATGGACAACTGGTCACAGGTGATAAGATAAGAAATACAGACCTGGTGGGCCCTGGAAGAGCAGTTAAGCACCAGACCACAATGAAGTTTTATAAAAACAGAGAGAGTAATCAAACCTCTCTTTAAACTCTAACACATGGCTACCATCTCCTGTCTTGAGAACGAGTGTCTCCAGCCTGAGAACAATGAATGGCAAGACCCAATAGCTAAGGTTGGCAGTTCATTTGGCCCACTAGCCTTGAAATAGTAAATCATTACAACTCAGACCTAGTGTACCAGACATGTTTTGAAAAGGGACCATAGGGCACTATTTAAACAAGTCTTGCATATAAAACCTGGTGGGCCTAAAGACTTCTGTGTATGCACGCTCATTTTCTCAATCGTGTCCAACTCTCTGCAACCCCATGGACTGCAGCCTGACATTTTCCTCCGTCCAAGGGATTTTCCCAGCAAGAATACTGGAGTGGGTTGCCATTTCCTCCTCCAGGGAATCTTCCCAACCCAGGGAAAGAACCCACTTCTCCTGCACCTCCTGCACTTCAGGCAGATTCTTTATCACTGAGCCACCTGTGATCCAAAGTATGCTGTGGCAAAGGTAAAAATGGCTGAGGACAAAAAAGAGAGGATGCCTGATGAATATACAGCATCAGTGATAGTGTCGTGTTTTTCAAACTAAGCTTCAGCTAACCACACTTTGGCAGAACAAAATACAGAAGTGAGACTCTGCCAACAGAGCCTGAGCCACAAACTAAAAAGCAATCTGCATGTATACATGATGTGGAAAGAGCTGCTTGTCAGATGTTGGTTTTTCTCAGCCACAGCCTCTCATGTGGTGGTATCATCTTCAAATGATGAAGGACAATTTGATTCTTTAACTGCCCAGGCATGTGGGGAACTAATGAAGGATAATGCCCAGTGTTGACAAGTTAATGTCTCATCAGGGACGACCAATTAGGAAATGTGTCATTTAGGGCGCTTCCTATACTTCCAGAATCAACTCAAACAATGCCTTTGTCTGAACTGACATCTCAGCTAAATCCTGAGGCTCTGGAGTCAGATGGAATTGGGTTTGAATACTAATGCCACTGTTCACTGACTGTGTGATCTAGGAAGAGCTACTCAGCATCTCCAAATACCAAACATTCAACATCTCTATTCTGGAGTTTCGTCAGCTCCAGAATAGAGATGATAATAACAACTACTTTGTGAAATTGCAGTGAGAATTCAATGTAATATCGATACTTTAAGTAGAATTCTTGCCACCGCACCCAGTACAGAATAACTCTTTGGTAAATACTGGATGCCTGTGGCTATTATCTTAAGTTCATATATCATCTCCTACATTTGAGAGCAAAGGACACAGATCCTATCAATTATATCATGTTAATAACTGTGAATTGGGGCATAGGGGTCCACATAGACTGAAAATAGAACTGTAAACAAAAACTCTGACCTTTGAATTTGTTCATGATTCCTCCCAAAAGTAGACACAGCTTTTCTTCGGTTATCTATTTGAATCCTCATCTTTCCATGGTTTTTCTCACATCTGTATTGCCATTACTTTGAATATGTGTATATATATATATATATATATATATATATATATATACACACACACACACACATATATGTATTTCTTTTGAATAATTTTCCCTTGTGTATTTTTCTGTCTTTCTCTGATACTGGCCAACCATTGTGGCAAACTTCAGATACGTGTCAGCATCAGAGCCTCCACTGGGAAAGTTTGCTATTAGTCACAGCAAGCATCCAGTCTTGGAAAGTATAATAAGGAAGTAAAACCATCTTTTCCTAAAATTCAGAAGTTAAGCTATCCCGCACACCACACATTAGAATATAAATGCCTCTATTCAACTTTAAGCAACAGTTTGCTCCCTAAATATGTAATCTGATAAAATATAAGTCAGTTTCAGAAACAGAGGCTTAGAGAATGAACTTATGGTTGCCTGGTGGGGAGGAACTGGGAAAGAAATAGGGAGTTTGGGATGGTCATGCACACACTGCTATGTTTAAAATAGATAACCAACAAGGACCTACTATATAGCACAGGGAACTCCACTCAATGTTATGTGGCATCCTGGATGGGAGGGGAGTTTAGGGGAGAATGGATACATGTATAGGTATGGCTGAGTCTCTTTGCTCTTCACCTGAAACCATCACAACATTACTAATTGGCTATACTCCAATACAAAATAAAAAGTAAAAAAAAAAATATATATATATATACATATATATATGCCAGTTTCAAGGATACAGGCAGAGTAGGAATAGGTTACAACACTGGAATGAAAGGAAGGAAAGAGTGTTAATTAAATTGGTATTTCCTTGGATTGTTTTGTGACTGGGAACTTATCAGTCTTCATCAGTAGGTGAAAAAATGATAAGAAATGTCATGAAAGTTAACATTTTTTTGAGGGCTTACTATGTCCCAGGTGCTGTTCTAAGATTTTTACATATATCAAGGCATCGAAATCTTATGAAATGGAAACCATGCAGCCTAGTTTTGCAGGATGAAGGAAAGGAAAGTTAGAGAGGTAAAATGCCAAGATTACACAGCTAGTAAGTGGCAGATCTGGGGTTTAAACTCAAGCAGAATGAACCCAGACCCTTCCCTTTTAACTTCTAATACCTCTAAACGAAAGTAAAGGAATATTACCTATCAGACACCATTTAAAATCTAGTCAACAATCCATTTCACAAAATAACATTATGAAATCAAATGATGCTCTCATAATATAACAATTTATATGGCTTTGCTTCCTGCCAAAGATTAATGTTGTATTTTAAAGACAGTAGGAGAATTTTTTTAGCTTCCTAGACTTGGACAGTTAGTCCACAAAATGTTCAGAATTTGGTGATTGTAATGATCTTAATGGGTATTTTTTTCCTCCCAAGAACTTAACATTTTTACCAGAAATGAAGATGAGATTTTCTCCAAGCAGTCTAACAAATATAAAGGGCGGTCTTAAATTTTTTTCTAATTTTTTAATTTCCTTATTCTATTTAATCCACAAATGTCCCTGTTTTCCCTTAAATGAATAAAGGAGGAACTCAATCTTTTCTCTCGTTAGCTCATAAGCACCATCTAGTGAAGAAACAGAATAATTACAGAATGATTCTTGTTGGTGATCAAGATTTAATCTGTATTATGGATAACCAACAAGGACCTACTGTATAGCACAGGGAACTCTGTGCAATGTTATATGGCAGCCTGGATGGGAGGGGAGTTTAAGGGAGAATGCATACATGTGTATGTATGGCTGAGGCCCTTTGCTGTTCACCCGAAACTACTATAACATTGTTAATCTGCCATACCCCAATACAAAATAAAAAGTTTTGGGGAAAAAAAGATTTAATCTGTACTAATAAAGCTTAAACCAGCACAATTTTTTATCATTGTTCTCAAATAGAAGGAGATTGGTTAAATGCAAACATTATGGCTAAGGTTTAAAATATGTATTTTAAGCTTTGCTACTGTTTTAAATTTTTCATAATAAGAATTAGCTTGCTTTGTATTTCCAGCTCCATTGGCCTTTCTACTACTATTGACTATAAGTCCTCAGACTGCATTTTAAGTGGCACATTTTACTGTATCAATAACCCAGGTTGGTTTTTGGAATGTACTTTTCCCATATCAGCCTATGTTCTGCTTTTTCCTCCTTCATTTCATACCTCACACTGGAGTTTTTTAATACATTTACCCAAAATTTTATCAAAGACATCTCTGTCCTCACAAGTTCACAGACCAGTAGGTGCAGACTTCAGGGAGACAAAGTATTACAGGCGTTATAATGGAATATAATGTAATGTAGAATCACAACACTATAATTAATCAATTCTAATCAGAAGGGTCAGAAAAAACGGCTACCATTGTGCAATTTCCTCAGAGGGCAAGAAGCACATGTTATTCTACAGCAGAAGTTCTTTTAATCAACCTCCGTTTAACCAACTCATCACATTAACCAAAGCTCTCCGTTACATCTATAAAATATATTGACTCACGCCCACTGCACAGTGAATGCTTGGGGCTAGAAGGCTATCTAAACACTCATGAACATCTGTTCCTACCAGCTGAGTTGGATGCCTAACAAGAGGCAGCTGGATTTTGTTCCCAAATATGTTTATGCCAGTTTTAGTTGTAGTTACACAATATTAATTACACAACTTAAATAATTACTACATCAATCAAGTGTAAGTTCAAAAATTGGTATCAAATTAGGTAAGAGTGAAACCAGTATATAAGATTGAAGAGAAACCTAACAATCTAGAAGAATTCTGCATTCGAATTGATTTGAAGATGTTTGTAGATTCTTGCCCTAATTTTTTAAAAAATACTGGTAACCTTAACTGATGGCTGTTTTAAACAAGAAAGACAACTCACAGCATTCCTAGAATCTCAAACTCTAAAAGGAGGTAAGGATTCATAATCAAGAACAGTATTTCAAAAGTGGCACAGAGGTATAAGAATGGTGTCAAAGAAGGCAAAATATGAGCTCAAGACTGTGGGCGAATAAACCAATAAGCTAGGTTCTTTAAGTTATATTTAGAGGGAAATGAAGCATGAGAGGCGAAAGTCTTTGAATCATGGTAGCTGATGCCAACAAGGAGCAGAGACAAAACCAGTCTCCTCAAATACTATTCTCCTTTCTTCTGTGTAAAGTATATTGAGATTTAGCCAGAGAAGGTAAAAGAGAGGACTTTATAAAGAACCCCCTAACTTCCCTAAAATGTGCCCAGATGAGACTTGTTCATACTATTTCAAATTATAAATGTAGAACATGCCTTGAGATTGCTGACTCTGTTTTCAGCCATCTTTGAGGAACCGAGACAAGCGGGAACCATACTACAGGACAGATAATGGGCAAATATATTCCTGACCTTCCAAAAACGGCAAGAAGTCAATACTGAAAATGGACTGGGAATACACTAATCATCCTCAACAATGTTCTAGAACAAACTATTAAAATCTCAGACTATGAGCATCTAAAACAGGAACAGGGCTGCATGTGAATCATGATTAATTCATAGGAAACAAACCCTACCAGAACTAACCCATTACTGTTTTTATATGTTTGTTAGTTTATTCAGTTTCCTATTTCTGTGTATTTGGGGAAAACATTTGACAAAGCTATTAAAGATACACTTCTGGACACAAGTGAGGAAATGTGAGTTCAATAGATTTATTGCTGTTTGTATCTAAACTGTCCTGATTAACAGATCAAAGTCAGCGTTGGAGAAGAGTGTGTAGCATGTGTTGTCCAGTGTCATCCTAAGCCCTACAAAACGAGGAAAATGTTTTTTTCTCAATGACCTCGGTATGAAAATTGATGCCATACTTTCAGGTGACACAAACTTAGAAGGAACAGTCAATGCTCTGAATGGCAGACTGAAATTCCTGATCCCCGAGGATAGAAAGTAGGCCCAAAAAAGTCAAGTTTTAAAAAAAGAAACTATAGAGTATAAGTGGAAGAGAAATTAATCATCAACTGCCCTTGCGAGAAAAGAGCTAAGAATTTTAGTTAAGTTAAATACAATAAAAATAAGTGTCTAAGAGGTAATATGCTCATGGTGGTTGTGGTTTAGGCACTAAGTCATGTCTGACTCTTGCCACCCCATCGACCATAGCCCACCAGGCTCCTCTATCCATGGGATTTTCCAGGCAAGAACGCTGGAGTGGGTTACCATTTTCTTCTCCAGGGGACCTTCCCCACCCAGGGATTGAACTCACGTCTCTTGCATCTCCTACATTGCAGGCAGATTCTTTACCACTGAGCCACCACATGACTGAAGTGACTTAGCATGCAGGCACTCTAAAAAGAAGTGGTTGATCAATGGTGTCAAATGTTAGAGATGTCCAAGAAAATGAATTCTCAATTTATGTTTGATGATAAGGACTCATTGTTGACTTTCGAGATGACTGTCATTGTTGTCTAGTCACTAAGTCATGTATGACTCTTTTGCAGCCCCATAGACAGGAGCCCACCAGGCTCTTCTGTCAGTTAGGATAGGAACAAACAGCAAAACTTTTTGAGGCCTGAAGAGAGTATGAGCTAAAGTAAACTATCTATTGGAGAGCCTGATCAGTAAAGAAAAGAAAATAATCAGGAGATAAACTAGTATTGGGTTAATTTCTCTTGCTTTAGAGAACTTTTTTAATTTTATGTAATTTCAAGCAAAAGCCAAAACTATAATTAAAACGAAGAAGAAATATGATTAGTGTCCTTAGATTATTATACAACTTCAGTTATGCTCTGACAGCTTTATATTTTAAATCTATTATATAACCAAGCAATCAGAAAGACTAGCTCTGAAGTAATATAAAAGAACTAGAATATAGTTTAGCAGATTTATAGGCTAGTATAAAGAAAGAAGTTTAAACTATGGATGGAAAGACAGTTTTTAAAAATTTGATCAGCTCTACTGTAAAGAATCACCTCTGCAGGGAATCTGGACTATTCTCCAGGCAAGAATAATGGAGTGGGTTGCCATTCTCTTCTCCAGGAGATCTTTCTGACACAGGGATTAAACCCAGGTCTCCTGCACTGCAGGCAGATTATTTAGCAACTGAGCCACCAGGAAAGCCCCAGCATGGGATAAACAAGGTCAAAAGATGATGGAGAACTCAGATAATAACAAAAAGGAGGACCAGAAAGAAAGGACAGAGAATCTGCCCCCAACCAAACTGGATTACAGGCTTCATAACTTTCACTAAAGAAGGTATGGTAGTTAACACTGGAATCATGATGTGCTTTGGTAATCAAATTATTTGTGACCTGTTGTATGGATATGTATGCTTAAGTATACAATAAGATCTACACTACACTATACAAATACAGCTACACTATACAAAAAGAAAGAAAGGGAAAACCCAAGAGCAGCCTGCACTTAAAAACAAGCAAGTTCATACTGTAGGAGTGAAGCACATGATCCTTCTCATGGCACCACATCAAGATGACAGATTCTGTATTTCTAAAAGGTGAAGAAATCTCTTGGAAAAATTGACTCTGCCAAACACATGCATGAAGTTAAGCAAATGTCAAACTGGTACATTAAACTGTACTTCTTGCTTCTTTGTTTAGCATCCCAAGGAGTTCACAAATTACAAGTAGTTCCCAACTTACCAAGAAGTTGTTTTCTAAAAGTTAGTTGGCAAGTCAGTTCTATGACAGCATAGTACTGTGGTTCAGAGTGAAGCCAGATGGCTCCTGTTCAAATCCTGACTCCATTTAATTAATTGGACTCTGAGCTCCCATATCTGTACAATGGGATGCCTACTGAAAGGATCGCTCTGTTGTGATTAATGAATTATTACATTGAAAAGCTTTAGAATTATGTCTGGCACGTAATCAGTATTCAATGAATGTAAGTATTCTTGCCTGGAGAATCCCAGGGACAGAGGAGACTGGTGGGCTGCCGTCTATGGGGTCGCACAGGGTTGGACACAACTGAAGAGACTTAGTGGCAGCAGCAGCAGCAAGCTATTATTATAATTAGCACAGTTTTAGGAACAGGAACAGAGTTGTTTAGTTCCTAGAACAGGAGGCTCATAGGGCTGTGGTTAAGGGAAAGGACAGGAGAGAAATACATCACCAGGGATTTGGTAAATGCCAATACCTCTCCTATACCTATGCATAAGAGGATACTTCTCTCTGGGCTACATCTCCCAAAATGTTGGTGTGCTTGGTCGCTCAGTCATGTCTGACTTTTTGCAACCCCATGGACTGTAGCCCGCCAGGCTCCTCTGTCCATGAGATTCTCCAGACAAGAATACTAGAGTGGGTTGTCATGCCCTCCTCCAGGGAATCTTCCCAACCCAGGGATCAAATTCAGGTCTCCCGCATTGCAGGCAGATTCTTTACCATCTGAGCAACCAGGGAAGTCCAAAGTATTTAGTAGAACACATTTAAATTCCAAAGAACATGCAACACAAAAAATAAAGTGCTTAAAAATTCAGTGATCAGATGATAATGGGAAATGCTGTATATTATATACTTTCTTCTTGGAGATTTACAGTGCATGTTACTAATAGCAGCCCTGTAATTTAAAAGAGAAAAATATTATTGAATTTTGTTTAATCCAGCATTTCCTAAACTTTTGTAACCACAGAATCTGTTTTTCTTTTACCTGTCATTACCATCACATTTTGGGAAATGTTTCTCCAGGTCAATTACCTCCCAAATAACCTAAACTGAAGAACAAAGAACAGTTACTCCTAAGGAAATAAAATTGGAGGCTTTTGATTCAAAACTCTCAGAAAATTATAAAAATGCTATTCATAAGTGGAATATTGGCTAAATCATGACTGTGATTCTTGCTCAACCAATTCAAAGTCACAATAGCCATGTTAAAATAAAATGTCACACTCCAACACTTCCTTTTTCTGCTCATATTAGTAAACCCACATTAAGCATTAAGCATTCTTTCTGCTTAATTCCTACAGATCTTAAGGAAGATAAATCTGAGAACTGCAAAGTGTATTAAAGCATTATAGTTCTGGCACTGTCATGATCATTTCTCAGTGCATACAAATATAGAACCATTATGTGGTACACCTGAAAATAATACAATGTTATATGGAAATTATACCTCAATTTTTAAAAAGCTTTAGAGTTCTTCCTTCATAAATCCAAAATCATTTAATTATAAAAGCAAAGGAAGCTTTTAACTATTATTGCATGGAAAAATAGGACTAATTTTTATGGCAGCCTAGTGATGTTTCGGAGAAGGCAATGGCAAGCCACTCCAGTACTCTTGCCTAGAAAATCCCATGGATGGAGGAGCCTGGTGGGCTGCAGTCCATGGGGTTGCTATGAGTTGGACGCAACTGAGTGACTTCACTTTCACTTTTCACTTTCACGCAATGGAGAAGGCAATGGCAACCCACTCCAGTGTTCTTGCCTGGAGAATCCCAGGGACGGGGGAGCCTGGTGGGCTGCCATCTATGGGGTCACACAGAGTCGGACACAACTGAAGCGACGCAGCAGCAGCAGCAGCAGTGATGTTTTTACAATGCATGCTAGTACTCATGCTAGCTCTTAGTTTTCTTGCTTCTGAGAATGTTTTTATCCATGAATTAGAATTTGAGTAAGGGAGCCCACATTGCTCTGGGTCTTAGTTTCCACATTGCACTCTTAGCTTTTATTTCCCCTCTTGAAACATCTCATAGAACTTTTAGAATGCCATGTGCCTGTGTGTCCCCTTAACCACAACAGTAAGAAAACACCCAGTCCAGGCACAAAAGTTTCTAAAGTACAAAAGTAAGAGAAAATTGCATTGTTCAGAATCTCTCAGTTCATTCATTCATTCATTTAACAAATATGTTTTGAGTATGTTCCAGAAGTCAGAATATATGCTAAATATTGTGGGCAAAAGAGACAAAATTTCTCCTTTTGGAGCTTACAGTTCTAGGCAATATAAGCATAATTACATATAAGAAAGTTGAATTGAAATTTCTCTGGAGATGAGATGTTTGGTTCTATTCAGTTCAGTTCAGTTCAGTTCAGTCGCTGTAGTGTCCAACTCTTTGCGACCCCAAGAACCAAAGCATGCCAGGCCTCCCTGCCCATTACCAACTCCTGGAGTTTACCCAACTCATGTCCACTGAGTCAGTGATGCCATCCAACCATCTCATCATCAGGTGGCCAAAGTATTGGCATTTCAGCTTCAACATCAGTCCTTCCAATGAACACCCAGGACTGATCTACTTTAGGATGGACTGGTTGGATATCCTTGCAGTCCAAGGGACTCTCAAGAGTCTTCTCCAACAACACAGTACAAAAGCATCAATACTGTGGTGCTCAGCTTTCTTCGTAGTCCAACTCTCAACATCCATACATGACCACTGGAAAAACCATAGCCTTGACTAGACGGACCTTTGTTGGCAAAGTAATGTCTCTGCTTTTTAATATGCTGTCTAGGTTGGTCATAACTTTTCTTTCAAGGACTAAGCGTCTTTTAATTTCATGGCTGCAGTCACCATCTGCAGTGATTTTGGAGCCCAGAAAAATAAAGTCTGACACTGTTTCCACCGTTTCCCCATCTATTTCCCATGAAGTGATGGGACTGGATGCCATGATCTTCCTTTTCTGAATGTTGAGCTTGAAGCCAACTTTTTCACTCTCCTCTTTCACTTTTATCAAGAAGCTCTTTAGTTTTTCTTCACTTTCTCCCATAAGGGTGGTGTCATCTGCATATCTGAGGTTATTGATATTTCTCCCAGCAATTTTGATTCAAGCTTGTGCTTCATCCAGCCCAGCAATTCTCATGATGTACTCTGCATAGAAGTTAAATAAGCAGGGTGACAATATTCAGCCTTGATGTACTCCTTTTCCTATTTGGAACCAGTCTGTTGTTCCATGTCCAGTTCTAACTGTTGCTTCCTGACCTGCATACAGGTTTCTCAAGAGGCAGGTCAGGTGGTCTGGTATTCCCATCTCTTTCAGAATTTTCCACAGTTGATTGTGATCCACACAGTCAAAGGCTTTGGCATAGTCAATAAAGCAGAAATAGATGTTTTTCTGGAACTCTCTCGCTTTTTCAATGATCCAGCGGATGTTGGCAATTTGATCTCTGGTTCCTCTGCCTTTTCTAAAACGAGCTTGACCATCTGGAAGTTCACAGTTCACGTATTGCTTAAGCCTGACTCGGAGAATTTTGAGCATTCCTTTACTAGCATGTGAGATGAGTGCAATTGAATGGTAGTTTGAGCATTCTTTGGTATTGCCTTTCTTTGGGATTGGAATGAAAACTGACCTTTTCCAGTCCTGTGGGTCCTGCTGAGTTTTCCAAATTTGCTGACATATTGAGTGCAACACTTTCACAGCATCATCTTTTCGGATTTGAAATAGCTCAACTGGAATTCCATCACCTCCAATAGCTTTGTTCGTAGTGATGCTTCCTAAGACCCACTTGACTTCACATTCCAGGATGTCTGGCTCTATCTAGGTGAGTGATCACATCATCATGATTATTCAGGCCATGAAGATCATTTTTATACAGTTCTTCTGTGTATTCTTGCCACCTCTTCTTAATATCTTCTGCTTCTGTTAGGTCCATATCATTTCTGTCCTTTATTGAGCCCATCTTTGCATGAAGTGTTCCCTTGGTATCTCTAATTTTCTTGAAAAGCTCTCTAGTCTTTCCTATTCTGTTGTTTTCCTCTATTTCTTTGCATTGATCGCTGAGGAAGGCTTTCTTATCTCTCCTTGCTATCCTTTGGAACTCTGCATTCAAATGGGTATATCTTTCTTTTTCTCCTTTGCTTTTCATTTCTCTTCTTTTCACAGTTATTTGTAAGGCCTCCTCGGACAATCATTTTGCTTTTTTGCATCTCTTTTTCTTGGGGATGGTCTTGATCCCTGTCTCCTGTACAATGTCACAAACCTCCGTCCATAGTTCATCAGGCACTCAGTCTATCAAATCTAGTCCCTTAAATCTATTTCTCACTTCCACTGTATAGTCATAAGGGATTTGATTTAGGTCATACCTGAATGGTCTAGTGGATTTCCCTACTTTCTTCAATTTAAGTCTGAACTTGGCAATAAGGAGTTCATTTTCTGAGCCACAGTCAGCTCCCAGTCTTGTTTTTGTTGACTGTATACTTCTCCATCTTTGACTGCAAAGAATATAATCAATCTAATTTCAGTGTTGACCATCTGGTGATGTCCATGTGTAGAGTCTTCTCTTGTGTTGTTGGAAGAGTGTGTTTGCTATGACCAGTGCATTCTCTTGGCAAAACTCTATTAGCCTTTGCCCTGCTTCATTCTGTACTCCAAGGCCAAATTTGCCTGTTACTCCACGTATTTCTTGACTTCCTACTTTTGCATTCCAGTCCCCTATAATGAAAAGGACATATTTTGGGGATATTAGTTCTAGAAAGTCTTGTAGGTCTTCATAGAACTGTTCAACTTCAGGTTCTTCAGCATTACTGGTCAGGGATTACCGTGATATTGAATGGTTTGCCTTGGAAATGAACAGAGATCATTCTATTGTTTTGAGATTGCATCCAAGTACTGCATTTTGGACTCTTTTGTTGACCGTGATGATTACTCCATTTCTTCTAAGGGATTCTTGCCCGCAGTAGTAGATATAATGGTCATCTGAGTTAAATTCACCCATTCCATCCATTTTAGTTCACTGATTCCTAAAATGTCAATGTTCACTTTTGCCATCTCCTGTTTGACCACTTCCAATTTGCCTTGATTCATGGACCTGACATTCCAGGTTCCTATGCAATATTGTTCTTTACAGCATCAGACCCTGCTTCTATCACCAGTCACATCCAGAACTGGGTATTGTTTTTTCTTTGGCTCCATCCCTTCATTCTCTCTGGAGTTATTTCTCCACTGATCTCCAGTAGCATATTGGGCACCTACCAACCTGGGGAGTTCATCTTTCAGTGCCCTATCTTTTTGCCTTTTCATACTGTCATGGGGTTCTCAAGGCAAGAATACTGAAGTGGTTTTCCATTCCCTTCTCCAGTGGACCACATTCTGTCAGACCTCTCCACCATGACCCATCCATCTTGGATGGCCCCACATGGCATGGCTTCATTTCATTGAGTTAGACAAGGCTGTGGTCCATGTGATCAGATTGGCTATTTGTCTGTGATTGTTGTTTCAGTCTGTCTGCCCTCTGATGCCCTCTCTCAGCGCCTACCGTCTTACTTGGGTTTCTTTCACCTGGACGTGGGGTATCTCTTAACGGCTGCTCCAGCAAAGCTCAGCCACTGCTCCTTACCTTAGATGTGGGGTAGCTTCTCTTGGCTGTTCCTACAATTGGGGGTTCTGGGACACTTCCCTAAGTATGGGGAGTGAGGTGGGAGGGGGGGTCCAGGATGGGGAACACATGTACACCCGTGGCGGATTCATGTCGATGTATGGCAAAACCAATACAGTATTGTACAGTATTTAGCCTCCAATGAAAATAAATAAATTTATATTAAAAAATAAAAGAGCTTTCAAAAAAAAAAAGAATTAATGGATTCAAGAGTGGGAGGAAGAGTCATAGTTAACTAGATGGCAAAACAGGGGAGGAGCAAAACAGGAGTAAGCAAAAGTAAGCATGTGGGCAAGGTCCTCTGGCAAGCCAGAGCCAGTAAGCAGTCCCTCTTAGCCATTTCCTTGGAGAGCAAACTAACAAACTAATCCTGACTCAATGGTGAATGCTGCTGCTGCTGCTAAGTCACTTCAGTCATGTCCGACTCTGTGCGACCCCATGGACTGGAGCATACCAGGCTCCTCCATCCATGGGATTCTCCAGGCAAGAGTACTGGAGTGGGGTGCCATTGCCTTCTCCAGAGAATAAATGCTATGTATCCAGGATTAGCTGCATATTCATCATTGGAGATGGAAATTCTTGGCTTAAAGGAAAAAAAAATCATTATTTAAATAATGTTAAAGATTCATGTACCAGGACAGACTGATAAGGAAGATATTCTGGGGTAAGCAGGGGTTCCAAGTGTGTCCTAACTCTTGCTGCCTAGAAAAATGACCATCCATGCTTCCACAGGAAAAGGGAAAGTGGAGACAGCAGGAAGAAATAAGAAGGAATCTAAAAATGGACAGAGGGAAAACTACATGAAGAAACAGGGAAAGACAATCATATACATGCCAAGGAGAGAGGCCTGCGAAGGAAACATTTCTGACACCTTGCTTGGACTTCTAGTCTTCAGAACTTTGAGTAAATAGATTTCTATGATTTAAGTTGTCTACTCTGTGGTACTTTATTATGGCAGCCCAAGCAAACTTATATAGAAGTTCATGGCTGCCTTAGAAGGCATTGGTGTTTCATGCAACAAAGCATATTCATATAAAAAAGACATGAAAGAAAAAAAAGAAGGAAGGGATAAAAAAATAATAGAACTAAGTTAATGCATAGTTTAAGGGGGAAAAAAAGGGGGTCAAGTTTGCTATTAATGTTTTGCCATAGCTTGTTTCAGCCGTCCATTGCTGTATAACAACCACCCCAACCAACAATCTGTTATTTCACAGAAATCTGTTTGTTAGGCATGCCTGCAAGGTCCGTCTCTCAAGCTGCCCCTCATGACTCAGCCCAGCTTCTTTTTAACATGGCAACAGGCTCCCAAGTAGGAACTTTCCAAAAGATGAAGCCCTAGTGCACAGGTATTTATCAAGAGTCTGCATGTTACTTGTTAATGCCCACTGCCCAAAGTGGAGTCAAAGAGCCAAAGAAGGATTGATCCCCACATGCAAAAATGAGTGCACTTTGAATTTCTGAAAGTGGAGTCAGTCTTTCTCTGGATATGAGCATATACTATCACCAAAGCATCACTAAAAATACCTTTCTTCAAATGTTCAAACATCATCCCCACACATCTGCACTCTGACACAAAGAAGATAGATGTTACAAGTGTTTTAAATCTCCCTTGGTGGTGTATCATGTCCTCTAGAAAAAGGAATCATTTATTAGAAGAATCATTGAATCTATTGCTCAATCTGTTTGTAAAACGTGGTGAAATGTGTCATCTAATTTTAATGTTAGGAGAAATGGTTGCAGTCATTAAATGAGATGTTTTGATCATCATACCTTCAATGATTTATGTAAAGAACATATTGTGAAAAATCTCAGGAATATTATTTCTATTTTATTTTTGCTTGACAGCAGCATAAGGAAAGGGAGACAAGTCCGTATCAAAATTGACAAATAACTACTGAAAAGGAGTTAAAAAAAAAAATAGTGACTGTTTCAAATCATGACCTGAAGTCTCTTCCTCACAGTAACCTGGAAGATAGCAGTCCTCTAGTACAAGCTTTATATAAAACATTGATAGCTATTAATTAAAAAGCTATATTGTGTTCCACATTTGAAGAGAATTACTTCCTTTGAGTTTTCTTGATCCAGTTAATTTTCATATGCTTTCTCCTCCATTTTAAATACCTGCTTCTTCCTGTGTGCCTGCTACTGCTGCTGCTAAGTCACTTTAGTCGTGTCCAACTCTGTGCAACCCCATAGACGGCAGCCCACCAGGCTCCCCCATCCCTGGGATTCTCCAGGCAAGAACACTGGAGTGGGTTGCCATTTCCTTCTCCAATGCATGAAAGCGAAAAGTGAAAGTGAAGTCGCTCAGTCGTGTCCGACCCTCAGCGATCCTATGGACTGCAGCCTTCTAGGCTCTTCCGTCCATGGGATTTTCCAGGCAAGAGTACTGGAGTGGGGTGTCATTGCCATCTCTCTGTCCTTTGTGCCTAGTCATCTCTGATTTATCTTCCAGAACACTTCTCTGCAAATGTTCCCCAGAATTTCCCACTCTTCCTCATGCAACAATAGTCATTCTCTTCTCTAAGCTCCATCCACGACTTGCAAATCCTTTCAATTTTACATTTACACCAAACTATGCTCCTCTATGGAGAAGGAAATGGCAACCCACTCCAGTGTTCTTGCCTGGAGAATCCCAGGGACGGGGGAGCCTGGTGGGCTGCCGTCTATGGGGTCACACAGAGTCGGACACGACTGAAGTGACTTAGCAGCAGCAGCAGCATGCTCCTCTATGCATCTCATACTTCACTGCAAGGGACCATGTCATGTGTATCTGTTACCTGGCACAGCACAACGTGCACAATAAATAATAAATGGTTAGGCTTTTCACTGCCACATAATTACCTATTTTACAGACAAAAGAGACCAAACTAAGTCAGTGGTAGAGGAAACAGAATTCAGGACATTTCAAATATAAGCAATTTCTCACATCATCTTATAATCTAGAAAATGTCATTACTCCTATCACTAGCCCGTTTTATGATTTCATTTACTTTGAATTGCAACTTCTTACTCCACCATCCCTTCCAAAAACCTCATGCCAGTGAGCTCTCTGATTCTTCTCTCCTTCGACATCCCCTGCCTCCATATTTAGAATCAACAAGAAGCACTGTGAGTTGATTTTCTCTCATCTCATGAGATGCTCCTTGGGTCTCTCTCTTTGCAGGGGGGTTTCCTCCCCCTATGGTGCGAGTGAGTGGTCTTCTATGCTCAGCAGTGGCCACTGCACTCGTCTTAGCCTCTGTTCCACTTTGGCAAGCTCCTCTCATCCCAGGTACTTCAGGAACATCTTTTATGCTAAGCACTTCACTATTGCCCCAGGTTCTATCTTGTAGTCTATTGCAAGTGGTAGCATGAAAATACTAAATCAAGGCAGTTTTAAATAGCCAAGATTTTAATATCTTATGATTTAATGTCTTGTTTTGCTCAATTTCCTACAATTCCATGGGGGGGGTGGGGAATATTATTCCAGACGACCAAAAAGCTTATGCATAAAATAGGAACCATGGAATTTATTCAAACAACCAGGCACTCATGATTTAAGAAAAAACACAGCTAAATGGCAGAAGATAAGGTTCTTGCTGTTCCATCTGCCACAGGGTAATTATGGGAAGATTGTGACGCCCTATTCTCCAATTTCTCCAGCTGAAGATTACAATTAACAACATACACAGAAATTACTATTAAAAAAATATTTCATTGGTACAAAAAACATTAGTTGGGCTAGAAATACTAATTTGTGTCCTTAAAAAAGATAATAATTATCAAAGGAGGTGTGATTTGACCTTGCTTTGTTTCAGAGGTGCTCCAACTATGAATGAATCTATTAAACTTTTGATTATAGATTTAACACCAAAGCACTGTTAATAAACTAACAGAAATTAGAGATAGTCCAATTCAGGTATTCACAGAAGAATTAAATGACTCCTTAAAACTCTTGCTGGAAGCATTTGGATCAATTCCATTTCAAATTATTTAAACAATAGGGCACCTACTACATTCTTTGTAGGAATAACACTAATATTCCATTTTCACACAAAGGCAAAAAAAGTTTATCCCCAAATATAAATTGTATTTTGTTTTCAGAGCCTCACCCCAAATATAAATTGTAGGAATAGGAGAAATTTGCCAAGATATATTGAGATTATCTTATCTTTGACTTGTGCATTTCTTCCTCCCCATTCCATATTGCTTTAAATGATCTTGTGTAACTTCTTTTATTTCATTTAGTAGATGATGTCAATCGGCAAAGATGTTAGAAACCAGGACTAGGTGGAACAATGTGTATTTCAGAGCATTCCAGACTGGACAGATGAAGACCAAGGATCTGACTCATCCCTCTCAAACTCTGAGGTTATGTAATTCACCTTGCCTCCAACCCACCTTGCCTCAGAAGGAAGGAGTGCCCCCAGGGGTAGGAGAGGGAAATGCCCTGAATTAAAGGTTAAGTTTCCAATTCCAGCAAAAATCAGAGGTCTGAGGAATTCAGTTCATTCATGGAAAAAATAGTCATATTTTGGCACATCTCGAGTTTTTGACCTAGGAGACAAAAATTCACAGCAAAAAGCTTTGGCCTGACTGGTTGTCGGGTGGAAAGGTGTCAGAGGCCAAAGCAGGCAAGGACTTTCAGCAGGTGTGATCCTGGAAAGCAAAGCCCAGAAAACTAAAGCACCTGCTCCAAAAGTTCCTTTATCCTGCTCCTGAGTAGGAAGCATCCTCAGGACTTAGGTGCTTGTGTAGAGGCAAAAAGAGAGAATGAGCGGAAGGACAAACCCTGACTGGATAACCAGCAACTTTTGTAATGCCATATAAAGACAGCAGGCAGTTGTTACACATTTCTGCCTGTAAGAAGTTGGCTTCTTCTGGCTGAGATTTGAACTGTATTTTTAATAATTAAATAGTGTATAATATAAACTGCCCTCCTTCTGTCCCGCCCAGTAAAATATTTATATAAATGGCTTTGTGCTTAATTTACTGAAAAGCGATACACTCCAAAAATGAAGCATGACCAAAAGTGATTCATTATGTAGAAAACAGTAACATCTTTTATAGTGACCACTAAAAACTGTTTAACCGGGTTCATCGTTAAAATCCACCTTTGGTGCTACTTACACAAATAGTATTTGGGGTGAGATGCACTCTTTGTGTTTGTGTGCATGAGTGCGTGTGTGCATGTGCTTGGTCGTGCCCACCTCTTTGAGACCCCATGGACTATAGCACTCCAGGTTCCTATGTCAATAGAATTTTCCAGGCGAGAATACTGGAGGGGGTTGCCATTTCCAGCTCCAGGGAATCTTCCCAACCCAGGGATCGAACCCATGTCTTTTGCATCTCCTGCAGTGGCAGGAGGTTTCTTTACCACTAGCACAACCTGGGAAGCCCAAGAGGCACGACAGCAAAGACCAGAGCCAGTATAGGTACTCAAATTCTTATGCATACAGTAAGCTCGTAAGATTTTTTGCTATGGTCTCATTTACAATAATGATTCCAATCTTTATGAGACCATGTCTCCAAGTTACTAGAATTACACCCAACTCTAATGAAGCAGTTACCCCCAGTCAGACACAAGGGTGTGGACCTGAAGTATGCCTAAGTCGTCATGCCCATATATATCCCAGTGGGACAAAACCACACAGCTAACTATAATCTTCAAGAATAAAATTTTCCATGAATCAGTAAAGCCCTGAAAGTTTTAAAAGGCCTTCTAGAAGGCGTGACTTCTGAAGCATAATGTTCCAGTAAACTTGGGAGAGTGGTGACAAAACATTCTAAAGTCATGACACTATCTCATCCCTCTGGGGAAAAAAACCATCTCCCCTGCAGACATAATACAAAGGAGTTATTTATTTAGTCACACTTTCTCGCATTTCTCTGGAGAGATTCAGATGTAATCTTTCAGTTCTAACCGTGTGTGTGTGGCGAGGACTGGAATCGCATGGTCTGAATAGAATTAACCAGCACAAGACCCTGGTTTAGCCACTGTATTGTACTTCTTAGGAAAGTGCACTCCCTAACTCGGGGAAATAAGGAAGAAAAAAACCAAGGCTGACTGATAGCAACCCACGGGCATTTGGAAAATCAGTTCCAGGAAAGGACTGGTTTAAATCAAAATCCACAGGCTAAATCTAGTCCTACACCTTGTTGTGGAAGTTTCCCAGTGCTGCTTTTTCTATTGTAAACCAAAGTAGTAGGGTGGGGAAAATTGGCCTTATTTCAATTCAGAAATGATTCATTCCATGGGTTTTTACTATCCCCTACATCAGATCACATGGCTGCTGTTTTTCATTTTCCCAAATGCCACAGGAAGGAGAATGAGAAAAAGTTATAAGATCCTCCTATTCCATCTTTACAACAGAGGAAATAGGAGCAATCTTGATCCCTTTGTCCACACCAAAATCAGATTGATTATATTCTTTTCAGCTAAAAATGAAGAAGCTCTATACAGTCAGCAAAAACAAGACCAGGAGCTGACTGTGGCTCATCAGATCATGAACTCCTTATTGCCAAGTTCAGACTTAAATTGAGGAAAAGTAGGGAAAACCACTAGACCATTCAGGTATGACCTAAATCAAATTCCTTATGATTATACAGTGGAAGTGAGAAATAGATTTAAGGGACTAGATTTGATAGACAGAGTGCCTGATGAACTATGGACAGAGATTCATGACCTTGTATAGGAGACAGGGATCAAGACCATCCCCAAGAAAAAGAAATGCAAAAAAGCAAAATGGCTGTCTGGGGAGGCCTTACAAATAGCTGTGAAAAGAAGAGAAGCAAAAGGCAAATGAGAAAGGAAAGATAAACCCACTTGAATGCAGAGTTCCAAAGAACAGCAAGGAGAGATAAGAAAGCCTTCCTCAGTGATCACTGCAAAGAAATAAGAGGAAAACAATAAAATGGTAAAGACTAGAGAGCTCTTCAAGAAAATTAGAGATACCAAGGGAACATTTCATGCAAAGATGGGCTCAATAAAGGACAGAAATGGTATGGACCTATCAGAAGCAGAAGACATTAATAAGAGGTGGCAAGAATACACAGAAGAAATGTACAAAAAAGATCTTCATGACCCAGATAATCATGATGGTGTGATCACTCACCTAGAGCCAGACATCCTGGAATGCGAAATCAAGTGGGCCTTAGGAAGCATCACTATAAACGAAGCTATTGGAGGTGATGGAATTCCAGTTGAGCTACTTCAAATCCTAAAAGATGATGCTGTGAAAGTGCTGCACTCAATATGCCAGCAAATTTGGAAAACTCAGCAGTGGCCACAGGACTGGAAAAGGTCAGTTTTCATTCCAATCCCAAAGAAAGGCAATACCAAAGAATGCTCAAACTACCGCACAATTGCACTCATCTCACATGCTAGTAAAGGAATGCTCAAAATTCTCCAAGTCAGGCTTAAGCAATACATGAACCGTGAACTTCCAGATGTTCAAGCTGGTTTTAGAAAAGGCAGAGGAACCAGAGATCAAATTGCCAACATCCTCTGGATCATCAAAAAAGTGAGAGAGTTCCAGAAAAATATCTATTTCTGCTTTATTGACTATGCCAAAGCCTTTGACTGTGTGGATCACAATCAACTGTGGAAAATTCTGAAAGAGATGGGAATACCAGACCACCTGACCTGCCTCTTGAGAAACCTGTATGAAGGTCTAACTGTAAAACAGTTAGAACTGGACATGGAACAACAAACTGGTTCCAAATAGGAAAAGGAGTATGTCATATTGTCACCCTGCTTATTTAACTTCTATGCAGAGTACATCATGAGAATTGCTGGGCTGGATGAAGCACAAGCTTGAATCAAAACTGCCGGGAGAAATATCAATAACCTTAGATATGCAGATGATACCACCCTTATGGCAGAAAGTGAAGAAAAACTAAAGAGCCTCTTGATGAAAGTGAAAGAAGAGAGTGAAAAGTTGGCTTAAAACTCAACATTCAGATGCCATGGATTATGGCATCTGGCCCCATCACTTCATGCAAATAGATGAGGAAACAGTGGAAATAGTGGAGGACTTTATTTCTTGGGGCTCCAAAATCACTGCAGATGGTGACTGCAGCCATGAAATTAAAAGACTCTTACTCCTTGGAAGGAAAGTTATGACAAGCCTAGACAGCATATTAAAAAGCAGAGACATTACTTTGCCAACAAAGGTCCGTCTAGTCAAGGCTACGGTTTTTCAAATGGTCATGTATGCATGTGAGAGTTGGACTATAAAGAAAGCTGAGCACCGAAGAATCGATGCTTTTGAACTGCGGTGTTGGAGAAGATTCTTGAGAGTCCCTTAGACTGCAAGGAGATCAAACCAGTCCATCCTAAAGGAGGTCAGTCCTGAATATTCATTGGAAGGACTGATGTTGAAGCTGAAACTCCAATACTTTGGCCACCTGATGCAAAGAATTGACTCATTTGAGAAGACCCTGGTGCTGGGAAAGATTGAAGGCAGGAGGAGAAGGGGATGACAGAGGATGAGATGGTTGGATGGCATCACCAACTCGATAGATATGAGTTTGAGTAAACTCCAGGAGTTGGTGATGGACAGGGAGGCCTGGCGTGCTGCAGTCCATGGGGTCACAGAGTCAGACTGGCGTGCTGCAGTCTGTGGGGTCGCAAAGAGTCGAACATGACTGAGCAACTGAACTGAACCAAACTTGATCCTTTGGCTGAGTTCTCACTTCCCTTTTCCCTTCTCTCCATTGTGGTGGGAAGGAACTATTCATCATCAGTCCAGGTGTTACCTGCATAGCCCAAATGCACATCCCCTTCTCAATCCTTCTCAAAATCCATGACAACCACTTCTAGTCCCTGCTATTCCCTTGCTGCCACATGGACTCTCCCACACACATCACCCCATCTCACGGGCACCCTCTCCATTACAGCATCTTCATGATTTTGTTACTCACAATAACCCAGACAATGCAGCCCAAGCACCCAGTTCTCAGAAGATCTGGTTTGGTCTTTGAAATTTGAAATATCAAGGGGCAAACTGGACTCCATATCCTTTAAGCAATCTTCCCATTGGTATTAATTTTCACAAATAGGCTTTTGGAAAGAACTGAAAAGCAAAGTTCAAGGTTATAATCTTTGGCAAAAATATGAAGTACAAATAATTCATATTGAATAAGGCAGTCTTATGCTTTGACCATCAACATGACTGAGATGTAATACACCTCACTTTTAAAGTTCTCTGTAAACTGACCTTTCTCTATCTATCCAATATGGTTTTCCACTTTTTCCCCAAATGAATTATCTACTATGATCTAACTGTTTTTTTCTACCACTGTCTTAATCATTATATGTAACAGCTCCAAATATTGGTCATTCTAATTACTGTATCATCTATATCACTATTTTACCAGCATCCAAAAGACTTCCATCCACAATTACAGTATATACCATGTTAAATATCTGTAATTACTTAAGTATTATAGTAAGAAAATAGTTCGTCAGCCCACTACATAAAATGTCTAAGAGATAAGAGTTTAAGAACAGCAATCTTGAGTGTTTTGAAATTCAAATGTTACTATTTCTGCTGCCTTAGTAAATCAACACTTTAAAAGTTTCACTTAGAAAAGTTTTTTTTTTTCTTTTTTTCTGTTAATTAACCTAATTCTTCTTTCCCTTGAGAAGCTAAAGAGCAATCGGGTTATGCAAGTTACTGCCACTGGAGTGAAGTTTGGAGTTTAGGTTCTTTTCTTTTTAACCATTCTGCCCCAGTACTATTTGTTGGCAAAGACTTTCAAAAACTGGCAAGAGCTATAAATTAGCTATCTGAACTATTCTCCCCTATCTACACAAAAGAGCTGTCCAACTTTCCAGTGCTAAAACACTTTAATTCACAAGACTTATGCCTTTGGGGACTAGAAAATTTGCCTCTAAGTCATATAAACATATGGGTTATAAGTTTTTATACAAAGTAAGGCTTTGGGACCAGATAAATTGAACTAAACCCTAAAGCTGACTGATACATAATAACATAATATATCCCATATTTGTGTTGGATAAGAAAAGAGTAAAATCTAAAAATCAGGGTCATGACTTAAATGGACTCCGAAAGACCAAGGCCCACCTTCCAGATCCATTACCAAATACTTAACTGATATCCACTGGCTCAGAAAAACTGAAAGTCTACTGAAGAGATCAGTCCCCTCTCTTAATCTCTCTATTCCAACCATAGAAAGAAGAGTATATAAAATGATAAAAAGACTTATGTACTAGAAAACTGTTCAAAGTTAGATAAATAGATATACAGATAGAATATATAAAAAGGTATACATTTACTTATATAATATGTTTTAGCTAGATTAGTAACTTAAACACAAACTCCCAAATTGAGACAAACGTAAGAAAATTAAAGGATGGTTAATAAGACTAAAAACATAAGTCAACATTACCACTTCACTGCTTCTTTTTTTTTTCGGTAACAGATTGTAGGATATAATGGATTTTTTTTGATTATTTCTAGTTGAATATCAAAAAGACATACTGAACAATAGATCAATACAGAAAGAAATAAGTCATATTTACCAGTTGTATGACTTATCAGAAAGGGAGGAATAGTAAAAGAGGAATGAAAATTATTTTGTTGATCTTAGACCTCACTGTAATAATGATCCAAGATCAATAATCTTTCAGAGTATTACTTTAAGGAATTATATATATATATATATATATATATATGTATATATTCAAAAATCCCTTAAATAAAGTAAAATAAAATCAACCAGAATATGAATTTTCAATTAACACAAGTGAATGATTAGTAAGTATCAAAGAAATGAGATCATCATAAATCTTAACAATATAGAAAAATATTTGCTATAAATGATGGAAATAATAAATCCAAGTATAATTATTTTAGTTTAAACAGAATGAAGGAATTATCTCCCCCCACCAAAAAAACCCAGATATACCTACAACTACTTTGAGAAAAGGAAAGGGAATGAATCAAGATACTGTTTACTTTCTTCAAATAGAACTTTCTTTGTATAAATCACTCATGAAGTTACAAATGATCTGAGATCCATTAACAAATTGCATTTACCACTTAAAAAGGAGTCTTTCCTGATTTAAACACATGCACACACATGCAGATCTTAATCTCAGGCACAGCAAAATAGAAACTGATGATCAAACCAATACTGAGTTATAAATTCAATAAACATGAGCATTATAGTAAAAAAATTTCACACCAGTTATTTCTTTTTATGATTTACAGATAGTGTTTACATGTTAATAACTGTCTCAAGAAACAATGCTCGGACTTCCCTAGTGGCTCAGTGGTAAAAATGCAGAAGACACGAGTTTGACCCCTGGTTCGGGACGATCCCACATGCTGTGGAGTAACTAAGCCCATGTGGTACAACTGTTGAGCCTGGGCTCTAGAGCCCAGGAGCCGCAACTACCGAGCCCACACGACATAGAAGCCTGCTGAAGCCTGGGTGTCCTACAGCCCATGGTCAACGCAGCAAGAGAAGCCACCACAGTGGGAAGGCCGCACACGGCAACTAGAGAGCAGTCACCACCCTCCACAATGAGAGGAAAGCCCATGCAGCAACGAAGACCCAGCACAGCCAAAAAGAAGGGAAAAGAAAGAAACTCAATGCCAAATTAACTATATAGAGAAACAGGCATTCCGAATATTCACCACACATTCAACCTATATAGAACTTTTGGCACACTAGCAAAGACACAAAGAAAATTACACTTTTACTGCAAAAGGACAATCTTTACTGGTGCTAAAAAGGCAGAATCTGTACTGCTGCTTAAACAAAGAGGTAGCTAGAAAAATGCCACCATTTCTCTCAAACGTTATCATTTACATAACACCTTAAAATACACAATGATTTAGGGAAAAAGTCATTCTTCCAAACAGGTAAGACAATTTAATCTCATCTATTTCATGATAGCAATTCCTTCCTCAGCTGTTAACAGGCAGAATTATTTGATTTTAGCCTTTTGTCACCAGAGACAACTGCTACATCATTATGCAAACATGATGAACTCATTTTATTAGGCAAATAGTAGAATTTCATTCAAGTGCACTTAATACAGTACTACACATATAAACTGAAATTAAAAGAGATCTCCAATTGGAAATGGGGTTTAAAAAATACAGCTAATACTGATTTCAAGTTACATGTTTCATTGGTGTTCTAATGAAACATACAAAGCAAATGATTTGCTTCCAGCATCTCTGAAAGATTATCTAGTCCTTTAATGTATTGAAATAGAAGTGAGAAAATATACCCTTGAAATACAGACTTTAAAGTACAGTTTGAAAAACTGAAACCAATTTGATACGCTTATTTCAGATTATGGTTAAATGGTTAAGAAGACAGCTCAAGAGTTGATAAAAGTTTCAAATTAGTCACATTTGGTGAAAAAAACATAAATTCAGGTGGCTGTAATGTTTACACTGTGTCAGATTTTTTCAAATCCATGTATAATGTAAGTCCCCAAAATCATAGACTTAATTTCTTAAAACATTGCTGACTATTGAGGAAAATCCAAATGGAATATACCTAAAATGAGACTGTTTTTTCTCCTTTTGTAAAATACTTTTAGAATTCATAACAAAAAAATATGCACAGAAAGACATTTAGAATTATCAATCCTTTTTTAAAATCGATGGATCGCAGCTCTTGAAAATTTTCCCTTTATTGGCTTTGTTTCTTCAGAGTCTTCCTTTTCTTCCAAGAGTTTTGCTACAGATGTGTATCAGCTGTATACGTTAATAATTTATTTGCCTGTTCCCGCAAGTGAAGAAGTGGTTTGATCTTCATATTTTACTTCTGGTAGGATTCTCTAACTTTCGCCTGCAGAGCATCACACGTCTTCTTGGCATCGCCTAGAAGCATGGCTGTGTTCGGTTTGTAGAAGATTGGATTGTCCACTGCAGCATAGCCAACACCTAGGGACCTCTTCATAACAATGACCTAAGAACCAAAGATTAGGCGAGAGAGTACATTTAACAGACCTGGCCAGGACATGTCAGACACAAACTGTGTCCTGCCCTAACCTTGAACAAAGCATGTACCACTACTGATTCTTTACTACAAAGACTTTTAAAATACACAAGGAGTAGTTTTAAATGCATGTTTACTTTGTATTAACTTGAATTCTTCAAATATGCCCATACCCTTACATCCACTAGAGAAAAGGTCCTGTTAAAAACAGTGTATCTCTTGAGTGATAAGTGATTCCCCCCACCAAGTGTTTTTGTCTATAAAGACAATGTATAACATTTTACAATAAAAATAATAATAATAATAATAACCATCTTTCTCTGGGCTAAAGACAACAAATTTAGTGCATAAATTTCTACTACCAATCCTAAGATAAAAGTAGTTGAGTGGGAAAATGGTATGATTCTTAGCCCACTGATTTAAAGTAAAGAATACTGGACAAGAAAGATGTAAGACAAGAGCCCAAAGAGTAATCCAGTGTGCCCCAGAACAGAGCTAATGACTAATAGAATGCTTCCACAAATAAAAATGAAGAGGTAAGTCTTTCTCTAACACTGATGTGTTCTAGACATTTACAATTACACAGATTGTAGATGTCGCTATCCTGTTGAATATCAAGTTAATTCTTCAAGAAATAAAAAGCCTTTCTACGTTCTTCTAGGACACAGAGTCTATTCAAAAATGGAAGCAGAGCAAATGTATTCATGTCCCCTATACCATTAATACAGTAAGGTACTGTGCAAACTCTCAAATACTGATGATTGATGCAGTAACTGTTTAAATATATATGAACAAGTGCATGTCCCATCTACTCACCCACCACAGACACTATGTTTAAAACTCCACATTTTTACAATAAAGAGAGACAAATTAAAGGGAAATATATATGTTATAATGATTCTTAAAATCCAGATATGAGTTGAGAGTGGTGAAAAGAGTTGCCCACAGTTGGGACAGAGCAAAATCATAAGGGCTAGATCTCCCTACAATCTAGCAGTTAGCCTTTTCAGAAGTAATGTGCTGTGAGCAGGGCTTGCTTCTGTATGCCATGTTACTGTTTGGATTTCTAAATCACCTTTCTTCTGGACACTCCATAACGTACAAGTGAAGTGAAAGTCACTCAGTCGTGTCCGACTCTTTGTAACCCCATGGACTATACAGCCCATGGAATTCTCCAGGCCAGAATTCTGGAGTGGGTAGCCTTTCCCTTCTCCTGGGGATATTTCCAACCCAGGGATCAAACCCAGGTCTCTCACATTACAGGCAGATTCTTTACCAGCTGACTGACAAGGGAAGCCCAACCCTTTCAAAAAAATTAAATGAAAAAATGTGCTCATCTTCATATGTGAAGGTGATGATATTAACTCACTGTCCCAGAGGGAAGCCATCTGCTTCACTGGACTCGGCCTGGAATTCAGCCAGCCTCATCCCCAAAGCTCACAGGTCCTTTTTCAGTTGTGGTTACAGATTGCATTAATCCACCCAGATAATCTCCTCTAGTTCTAATTGCGGAGAAGGCAATGGTACCCCACTCCAGTACTCTTGCCTGGAAAATCCCATGGATGGAGGAGCCTGGTGGGCTGCCGTCTATGGGGTCACACAGAGTCAGACACAGCTGAGTGACTTCACTTTTACTTTTTGCTTTCATGCATTGGAGAAGGCAATGGCAACCCACTTCAGTGGGTTGGGGTCGCACAGAGTCGGACATGACTGAAGCAACTTAGCAGCAGCAGCAGCAGCAGCAGTTCTAAATGAGGATGCCTTAAGGGCATTCACTCCGTTTCTCTGGTGACCACAGAAAAGACAGAAGCTGTATCTAGAGAGCTGGACCCTAAATCTCCTCTTAACTCCTGAGCCTCCTAAAAGGCATCATCATTTCTCATCAAGTGACCAACGAAAAGTTCTGTGTACATATCTTAAGAGACTTTTAATTCTTAGAATGAAATGCAAGTCTGAAACTTTACCTGCTTTGATTTCCAGACTTCAAGGACTGGCATGCCTGCAATGATGGAGTTGGGGTCTTCTTGAGCTGCTGAATTAACAGTGTCATTAGCTCCAATTACAAGGACCAAATCAGTGTCTACAAAAGAAAATAAAAATATCACATTGGTCACTTCAGGCAAATGATGTGATCTTACTTTTTAAAAACAATATAATAGTTGTTATAATAAGCTAATAGTTAGAGGACGAACACTTGTGCCAGGCACTGTACAAAGAGCTTTATCAGAGAGGTTCAGTAACTTAGCCAGCGTCACACAGCTTAAAAGCAATAGGTCCTGAATCTGAACCTGAGCACCCTGACTGCAGCTTGTATTATTATGCTTTCCCTCCCCTCCATGGATCTACCCAATCTGACTTTTGCTGTTGCTTTTGTTCAGTTGCTAAGTTGTGCCTGACTCTGCGACCCCACAGACTGTAGCCCGCCAGACTCCTCTGTCCATGGGTTTTCCAGGCAAGAATACTGGAGCGAGATGCCACTTCCTTCTCCAGGGCATCTTCCTAACACAGGAATCGAACCTGCATCTCCTGCATTGCAGTTGTACTCTTTACCACTGAGCCACCAGGAAAGTCCAATCTGACTTTACAGCTATTATCTCAAAATGATCTTGCCAGTAACATTAAAGATATGCATTCCATTTTCAACTTTCAAAATGACCACTTAATATGCAATCTGACATCTAAAAGAACATGGTCTGAGAGTCTGTACTATATTAAAGCTGTGTCCATAATTCCTGGAACTGCCAAGTTTCACACATAATTTAGCAACAGTGAAATCTAAAACGGGGACATAAAATTAAAATGGCCTAAATTCCCTCTTTAAGGACCGCAATTTAAATTACCTTAGAACTTTGCCAAAAATGCCACGTGAATCTAGACATACACACAATTTCATTATTTTTCTGTAATAAACAGTATTTTTTTAAGTTTACAGTGGATACTTGCCAGAGGGAACTGGTTTAATTTTAACAAACATGATTTGGGGTCAAATGTCATTAGCATTCAACATCTAGCCAGTGAAAGCCACCAAGTCCAGCCCCTTATTTGTGAAGTCCCAGTACTTCAAAGAAAATAGGAAAAGTACTGACTGACCATGAATCGGTGCAACAGAAAACCAGTAAAATCTCAAGACATTGGCAAGAATCAGATACTAAGCCATCAATGGAAATGATTTTATAAATGAGAAGCCTGAAGTTGAGCACCAAGTTCAAGGGCACGAGCAAACCAGAGTCAGGACCTGGATTCCAAAACCAGCTCTGTTCCTAAAGCCTCTGCAAGGCACTCCACTCCACCGCACTGTCCCCCAAGACTTCCACCCTCCTTCAGATCTCCTCGCAACAAAATGACTACTCACGGTGCTCCCAGATCCTGTCTCGCTATTTTTCAGTATCATCTTTCGTTGATTTAATTTCAACTGCTTACTTACTAGGAGCAGGTTACTCTTCCTCTGGGAGCAGGTCTGTAGTAATCCCTCAATTTATGTCCTCAGACTGGCATTGCTCTATTCATATTAAGAACACTTGAATTTCACCAGTACCCCATCACTTACCTGGGAAATCATGATTGATCTCGTCCATTTCCAACACAATATCATATGGCACCCCAGCCTCAGCCAGCAGCACATTAAGCTGACCAGGCATCCGGCCTGCAACTGGGTGAATTCCAAACCTAGACAGGAAACAAATGAACAGCTGGCCTTACTTAATGGGCCAAAGTACAGGGACCCCAGGATCACCTCCAGACCTGCACACTCTGTTCTTGGCACCTCTGCTTCTCCTGGTACTATCTGATCTCTGCAAGAAGGAATAGAATCAGTCCAGATATACCATTAATCTACAAATAATAAGGTTGGAGATTCAAGATCTCAGTATATACAAACTATAACTGCTCTCAAGAAAGTAAGTGTGGCTTTAGAACCTGACTCATCCACATATGTTTTAAGTCCAATGAACTCCCAACAATATTAATAAATAATACCACCTTACATTTAATAAGTATTATGCTCTCTCATGATACTTTCTGATATTTTTTTAATCTTTCTGAAGTCAGCCTGGAATTAAACATTTGCCATGAAAAACACTGTCATGCACGTAAGTTAAAGGCCTACTTTCAAAGAGAAAATTATCCAACTATGTTATCCAAATTTTCTATGAGAATGAACAGCTTTACAGTGGAAAAAAATTAACTTCATTTAAGAGAAATTAACATTCATGTTTTTATATTGTGATACAATTTATAAATTTCTTATATATTATTTCATTCTATCCCTAGATCGTCTTTAATAATCTCCATCAAAAATTAGAATTCAGAGCACCTGATTCAAATTTAGGACTTAGTTAAATAAACTGAGCTATAGAGCTACAACCCTATATCTAAAAAAAGAGCGAAAGAGCAAGAATGTAAATAACAGGGGTTGCTTGCATATATTTTGGCATAACGGCTAATGCCGACTCTTCAAGATGTGCCATGCAACCTGACAACTTTTTTAGTAAACGGGTAACTGGAGATTCAAACTCAGGTCTCCTTCAAAAGTCTGTACTTTTCATTACTATACAACACAGTCAGTATGGTCAGGCAATTTAAGAGTTATTTTTGTTATCAGCTCAAGATAACCAGCTATATGATGTTTAGTAAGTTACTAATCAGCTCTCTCAAATTTCTAACCAGCTGTTATAAGCCCACCTCATGCCTAAGGTTATATAAAACCCTGAAGAATACCTATTTATCTCTGCTTAAATGGGTGAAATAAGGAATTCTAAGAATCCAAATTACAGTAGTATTCTCTGAGAAAAATTGAGAACACAGGAAGTTTCAAATAATAATTTTTTTTTAATTTTTTAAATGTTTGCATGGACACAGGAAGCAAAAAAAATGTTTCTGTACAGAAAGTACCTACAATAGTGCAAAACATTTACCAGCACCTCTACATGCTGGGAAGTAGGTCCTGAAAACCTACTAGGGGTGGGAGGTAGAATGAACTGTATAGAATGGACTATTAATAATCTAAGACTCGAGAAAGAAGGTCAGCAGCCAGTAACTTCAGGAATGACCAAGCTGTGTTGAGGCCGTTTTGGGACTTTGGAACTTTGTATGGTGGCATGCACAACTCTTCAGCTATAATTGTTTTTGTCACAGGAATGAAAAGACTGGAAATTCTCTCCACTCCACTCCGGGCTTACTCCCTTGGGGGAACTGAGCCACTCTGGGTTCCCTGAGTGCCAGCTCTGCATCTGCTCTCAATCTACATGGTAGCCTCTCTCTGGGAGTAGAAGTGGAATCTTCGAGCTATACTTTGACCTTCTGTTTGTGGGACAATGTTTTATTATTTGTATGTATGTGTGATGGTACTTACTTTGACTGGCTGAACTATATTTAATTGACTTAAAGATACGTGCTTATGAATTAAATCTAAATATATAGAAAAAATAATCCAAGACTTGTGTTTTTTTTAATGTTTACTAGAGTATAGTTGATTTACAATCTGTGTTAGCAAAGTGAATCAGTTATACATATATTCATCTTTTTCAGATTCTTTTCCCATATTGACCATCACAGAGTATTCAGTAGAATTCCCTATAGTATAAAGTAAGTCCTTATTAGTTATCTATTTCATATGATAATATTTTATATACAGTAGTGTGCATATAGAAGACTCTGTTAAAAGGCATTTATCGTCTCTTTCCTCAGTGAGTTGTTTACATTTTAGTGAGAATAAAATGAAGGCAGTCAGTTTACTCCAGACTGTGGTCACCCAACCTCACCATCTCATAAAGCTTAAATTCTTTAACCACAAATTCTATCATTTTTGGAAATGTAAATGTTCAATACTTGAGTAAAATTTTTAAATGTTCTCTAAAAACAAGATTGTTAAGACTGTTCTTATTTTATGGCTAGACACTGCTATCCTAGTATCACCGTCTGTTTCAAATGAGAGTTTTTAATCACCCCGAAAACAAAAGAAATGAGGCAAAATACTGACAGTTCATGTTCACATTCTTCATGTAGTAATACAAATTACATTCGGCACTTCCAAAATATCACACAGACTCTGGGATTGAGATGTCTACTCTAAAATTTTAACATTTTCACAATGGCAGTACGACAAGACATTTGAAAAGAATTTCTCCAGGCACCATAGTATATGTTCATTAAATGGGAGTTATATTACAAACCCTCAAATCTGAAGATAAATGTCGCTTTACTCTAACAATAATATTCTAAGCATTAATATAAAAAATGGGAGAAAATGTAGCATATTGAAATAACCAAAATATACTCCTAAGCCTTCTAATTACATGAATGTAGGAAAAGAAAAGACATATGAATGAAGTTTCAGAGGTGACTGATTTTGTAAACAAGCATCACAGTCTTCAATTCAGGACTTCTAAACCTTTCTTCAATGATGGGAAGGGATGCATAATCCCTTAGGTTCACAAGTAATAACAGAAGCAGAAAGAAAAAAAGATAATAACAGACTCAGAAAAGGTAAAGCTCACTTATATGGAATAAAGAATTTAAATTTCATAAAAGAGGAAAGATTCAATTTGTTTAATCCTCACAAAAACTGAGAAAGAAGGCAGAACACAAAGCAAAATAAACACACATACGAGAGGGACACAGATGTGTCACGCATGACATTAAGGTGCATAAAAATAAGAAGTAATTTGAACATCAAAATAAATAAGGTTAGTAATGGACTATAACCCTCTGGGGGAAAAGGCAATTCAGGAGTCAAGACTGATAACAGGGATCTCCCTGGTGGTCCAGTGGTCAAGACTCTGCACTTCCACTGCAGAGGGCACGGGTTCAATCGCTGGTTGGGAACCAAGATCCCACATGCCTCTCGGCATGGCTAAAAATTAATAAAATAAAGCTATTAGAAACTTATTTTTTAAAAAAGACTGATAACAGATTAGGTCAATAATGAAAGAAAGAAATGGAAGGAGGGAATACTCTCCCCTATAATGGCTTAAAGCTCAACATTCAGAAAACTAAGATCATGGCATCTGGTCCCATTACTTCGTGGCAAACAGATGGGGAAACAGTGGCAGACTTTATTTTTGGGGGCTCCAAAATCACTGCAGATGGTGATTGCAGCCATGAAATTAAAAGACGCTTACTCCTTGGAAGGAACGTTATGACCAACCTAGACAGCATATTCAAAAGCAGAGACATTACATTGCCAACAAAGGTCCGTCTAGTCAAGGCTATGGTTTTTCCAGTGGTCATGTATGGATGTGAGAGTTGGACTGTGAAGAAAGCTGAGCGCCGAATAATTGATGCTTTTGAACTGTAGTGGTAGAGAAGACTCTTGAGAGTCCCTTGGACTGCAAGGAGATCCAACCAGTCCATTCTGAAGGAGATCAGTCCTGGGTGTTCATTGGAAGGACTGATGTTGAAGCTGAAACTCCAATACTTTGGCCACCTCCTGCGAAGAGTTGACTCATTGGAAAAGACCCTGATGCTGGGAGGGATTGGGGGCAGGAGGAGAAGGGGACGACAGAGGATGAGATGGCTGGATGGCATCACCGACTCGATGGACATGAGTTTGAGTGAACTCCGGGAGTTGGTGATGGACAGGGAGGCCTGGTGTGCTGTGATTCATGGAGACGCAAAGAGTTGGACATGACTGAGCGACTGAACTGAACTGATAATGGTAGAATACCAACTGATAAATATAGTGGGTTATAAAACCACCATTTTGCATCAAGACTGGTTCAGATAAAAAATCATCAGCACACACTCAATCTAAGGAGTAAAGCTTGAATGAGAAACAGGATTTTGCTAGGTCTTAAAGAGAGCTCAACAGAAAAAAAAAATCAATAAAGACTTTCAGCATGTTCTCTGAGAGCTACTTCATTGAAATTGATCAGTAATAGCTGGTTCTTAGACACAGAACACCTGGATACTCTGCTGAATGGGCATCTGGTTAAGTGTGCACAGTCCATATTTCTTTTTCTCCCCAGCTAACAGTTCCTTATAATAGCTAAAAAATATATATATTACCAAGATTATAAAACCAAATCTCAGCCAAGAAGAACTTAAATTGAAATTATAGCTTATTATGATTTTAATGCAGTTTGATATGCACAGATACTTACAGAATATTGCAACTTGATGTTCTTTTAAATATCATATAAAAGTGAAAGTCGCTCAGTCGTGTCCGACTCTTTATGACCCCACAGACTATATAATCCATGGAATTCTCCAGGCTGGAATACTGGAGTGGGTAGCCATTTCCATCTCCAGGAAATCTTCCCAACCCAGGGATCGAACCCAGGTCTCCTGCATAGCAGATGGATTCTTTACCAACTGAGCCACCAGGGAAGCCCAAGAATACTAGAGTGGGTAGCCTATCCCTTCCCTAGGGGATCTTCCTGACCCAGGAATTGAACAGGGGTCTCCTGCATTGCAGGCGGATTCTTTACCAGCTGAGCTACCAGGGAAGCCCAAACAGCATGTGGAAGAACTAAAAGCACAAAGAATGTGCCCACCAAAGCAGATATTCTGTAATTAAATTTGGGGACCCTAACATGTCATTATTTTTGAATAATGATAGAACAAAATAATTTCCAAAAGAACACATCCTAAACTCAAAAATTTTAGTTTGGAAAGGTCATTTCACTTCATAGAGTTTCTTAGTAATACAGCTGATATATCAAATTATATTGTTAATCAGCTGACTTTTATTCAAAGGCAATGCCAATTTGTATTTCAACTGTGGTGATTTCAAGTCAACATTCAAAATTAATGCAGGATTGTTTTCAAATATCAGTAGAAGGTACTCTATCTTCCACCACTGACTAGATCCCATAATATAACTAAATAACTAGATTTAGTTAGGGAGCTGCAGCTTAAAAGGATCACAGGGCACTTGGATAAGGTTCAAGAGAAACATAAAATACCTAACAACTTAGAAAATAACCCACACTAAGTGAAAAAAAGATCAACTGGCTAGAAAGAAAAGCAAAACTGATTTTCAAACAGACCAAATAAAACAGAAGTTGGCCAAATATTCCCCATTTTCATTTAACAGAAAGAAAGAAAGTGGTCTTCAAATGCAAAAGAAAGAACTGGAATTAAATTTTTAAAAAAATACTTTCTGTCAAAAACTTAGGAAGTGAAAGTCGCTCAGTTGTATCTGACTCTTTGTGACTCCATGGACTGTCCATGGAATTCTCTAGGCCAGAATACTGAAGTGGGTAGCCTTTCCCTTCTCCAAGGGATCTTCCCAACCCAGGGATCAAACCCAGGTCTCCCGCATTGCAGGTGGATTCTTTACCAGCTAAGCCACAAGAGAACAAACTCCCTAGTTAGGAGAAGTTTCAGGCCTCTTTTCTGTGGATCAGAAGAGACAGTTTCATTCATCTGAGCTGATGTTCAAACCACCAATTTAGTACAAAATGGATTCAAAAGGATTTCACAAATAAATGCTAAGGATGGTTGGCCCACAGTGGACACAGTCAAGGCAGTTACGGCAGCTGAGACAGCTCTTTATTTAATGGTGGGGGTTTGGTGGGGGAGCGGGGGGCGGTGTCAAAACCACTAGGAAGAGAGAACAGCAGCTTTGGTAAAACTTAGGATTCCCAGAACAACTGCAAGACACTGCTCTACCTACATCCTATGCCACTGCTAAGTCACTTCAGTCGTGTCCGACTCTGTGCAACCCCATAGACGGCAGCCCACAAGGCTCCCCCGTTCCTGGGATTCTCCAGGCAAGAACACTGGAGTGGGTTGCCATTTCCTTCTCCAATGCATGAAAGTGAAAAGTGAAAGTGAAGTTGCTCAGTCATGTCCTACCCTCAGCAACCCCATGGACTGCAGCCTTCCAGGCTCCTCCATCCATGGGATTTTCTAGGCAAGAGTACTGGAGTGGGGTGCCATTGCCTTCTCCGTCCTATGCCACTAACTGTAATGAATTTGTGCTCTTTTGAGATCCTCATGGCAAATTTTGGACACCAAAAATTTCTCCTAATCTCACAATCCTTCTGAGCATCAACAAGTGCTTCCTGTTGCACCCCAGTCTGTTCCTCTCCCCAAAACCTGATTGGTGAGGCTTGTACTTAGTCATGTCCAACTCTTTGTGACCCCATGGACTGCAGCTCGCCAGGCTCCTCTGTCCATGGAGATTCTCCAGGTAAGAATACTGGAGTGGGTAGCCGTGCCCTCCTCCAGGGAATCTTCCCAACTCAGGTCTCCTGCATTGCAGGTGGATTCTTTACCATCTGAGCCACCAGGGAAGCCCAAGAATACTGGAGTGGGTAGCCTATTCCTTCTCCAGGGGAACTTCCCAACTCAGGAATCAAACTGAGGTCTCCTGCATTGCAGGCAGATTCTTTACCAGCTGAGCTAGCAGGGAAGCCCAGGTGAGGCTCAAGAAAGACTCAGTCACTGTGCTATAGGACATATAAGGTCTGTATTAGTGTCCTATTAGTGATATAACAAATTACCACAAATTTAGTAGCTTAAAACAATATGCATCGATTACAGAGGCCTGACATCCAAAATCAGCACCCATGTGCTAAAACCAAGGTGTCAGCAAGACTGTATTTCTCTTAGAACCTTGAGGAGAAAATCCACCCATCCCTTGCCTTTTTCCCGGCTTCTGGAGGCTGCCCCCTTTCCCTGGCTTGAGGCTGCATCGCTGTCTTCTACTTCCACTGTCACATCCCCTCTTCTGACACTGACCCTCTTCCTCTCTTTCGTAAGGACCCTAGTGATTACATGGACACAAACAAATAATTCAGAATCATCTCTCCATCTCAAAATCATCACTGAATCTACAAAGCTCCTTTTGCCATATAAGGTAATATATTCACAAGTGTGGGGTATTCAGAGGTGGGTTTCTTTGGGGGTCATTAATCAGCTTACCCAAACTCCCTTTCCAGTCCTAAAATTCCATGAACCAGGGATTCCATTCTAGCTGAATAAGTCAGTATACACTTTGTGATTTACTTTTGTATTTTGTGATTTGCTTCTGCATCCCTCCCTGATTCCAGTGATTTTGTAAAATTTTACTGCCTTTGCTTATCTTTAATCCATCTGGCTATCATCTTCATGTTTTAACTGAGGTGTCCTGGACCAAATTAGAAGTTAAAGACCTCCAAATGTATTTGTTATTATTGTAGTATTTGATTATCTGCAGACTGCATAAAGACAACGTTTCTGCTGAGCTAGTTGTGAGGGGTAAATAGCTAACCAGCATGTTATGCTGAATATCCCAAAGGACAGCTCACTTTATATCTGTTTGTATAACAATTTATTATGCTAAATTTTAAGACTCTAAAGTTGGAGAGCAACACCCGAAGGCTATTACCAGAGAATGCCAATGTTTTGAGAGAAATGACAGAACACACTAAATTTGTAGGAATATATATGAGCACGTTGATGAGTCAATGTGAATTTATAATAATTCTGGCCTATGCAACTGGCTAATCTTCAAAGTATGGATTAAAGCTAATTATATCAGACATTGGTTGCCCATGACCAGCAATTTCCAGGAACTGATGGCTAAAGTTCATCAATGTTCCATCATCACATGAAGAATATCCAGAATTCAGAAATGCAAAGCCTACCAGCCTTTTGGTTCTCCCCTTTAAACCGCAAAAATTATCTTGATTGTACACTTACTTATTAACAAAACATGATCAGCTGTCCCTGTCCACAACCTAACTTTACAGAACAGGAATAACTACTAAAATGAGATCACAGGAAAATCGTCCAGGCCCCCAGAACTCACTCTTCACGCTCCTTCTCCTTACAAAGCACTGCATTATAGGAACTGGCTGATGACTGTGCTTTCCAAACCGGCAGCAACTTGAGAACAGGGACTGTGTCCTATTTACCAGTTCCCAAAGTACCTGGCACTCTAGTAGAGCAACTCAAATAAAGAGAGGGAAGTAAGGACAGGAGGGACGTAGGGAGAGGAGGAAAGGGTTTTAAGGAACATAGCGTGCCCAATAAAGTGCACTGATTCAATAAAGTGCAAACTTGTTATATCTCTTTTGAAAAAAAGATTTCAGAGAAGTAGTAAAGAGTAGCAGCTAAAAGCTCTAGGGTGCCACTGCCTGGGTTCAAAACATTCAGACAATTTGCCTCTGTGTGCGTCCCTTTCCTCCTGTGTACTATAGGAGTGATAATAAAGCCTTTTCAGAGGATTACTGTGACATTTAAGGGAGATAATTCATGTAAAGAGCATTTTATACAAAGTACTTTAGACCAATGCCTGGCACACCTAAGTCCTTAATGAATGTAACCTGCAATTATAATACCCCACTGAGACATATTTTTGTGATATAAATGCTCATCTGTATTGTTCAAATAAATGCACATTTTTAATGATCATTTATATAAAAAGAAAGGGATATTTTCACATTAAAACAAATGTTGATTTGTCAGCATCTTCTAAACTGGTTTTCTAATTTTTACCTTGAAATCCCAATAAATATCAATATGGTACAATAAAAGCCAGAAATTCTTTGTACTTGCAATTACATGCAAAAGCTAGAGAAATTATATCATCAATATAGACTGAGGTCAATAATTGTGACCACTGGACTCATTGATCACTTGGTCGTGGCTATTATTCAAATTATTATAATAGTGTCAAATTTCAAAAGGCCACATTTAACTCTTCTATACATACTATTAAGGCAAAAAAGTACTGTTTCCTTAACTGGAAGATACAACAAATGTCACTGACAAGTCAAGGTAATCTTCTCAATTATCTTGAAGATAATTTAAGAAAAAGTTAAACACTTTTTGCTATTTTCCTCTCTCAAGCATAAAAACAATAAAGTCTTTTGTGTAACTTTATATAATAAAAACTAAGGCCTCCATCACTAGTTAAAAACAGACCCAGGCACAGTTCCAAAAAGGTGGAACAATACACTTAAATGAAACAACTGATCTTCAGAGCCTTTTAATCAACCAAGAAAGAATAAAAACAAATAAAAGTGCACATAGAAGCTATTCATAAATTCCATGTAAAATAGTTAAATTTAGTAAAAGAGCAATTTTTAAAAACTATGAATTTTAAGCCTCTTTTACAATTGTTGCTATTGTTCAGTCACCAGGCTTTCCTGTCCTTCACTATTTCCCAGAGTTTGCTCAAATTCTTGTCCATTGAGTCGGTGATGCTATCTAACCACTTCATCCTTTGCAGGCCCCTTCTCCTTTCACCTTCAATCTTTCCCAGCATCAGAGTCTTTTCCAAAGAGTGAGCTCTCTGCATCAGGTGGCCAAAGTAATACACGATGATATAAGTCCCATTCTTAGAGTTTTTCTGCAACTTCAAATTAGATGTCAGACATCACATGTGCTAAAGGGAACAACATGAGTTCCCATGATCAAGGGCCATGGGGACAATAGTCCTGATCACAGAGTATCACAACAGTTATTGACTTTTACAGAGTGTAAACCATTCACTACATGGATCCTACCACAACGTTTAAATAAACTACATTTCCCTGCTTGCATTACGGAAACATCCGGATTTAGTTTAGCAATAAAACATGATGAAGAGCCAAGTATCCCAACTCAGTACCAAGACAAAGAAACTACAGAGACAACTGGGCCCCGTTCTGAAGTATTTAGTGTGTTTTCTCCACTTTGCAGCCTCTTATTGCAAATACTGAAAAGGATCTCCAGATTTTAAAAAATCTTTTTACAACCTTCAACTATTTGGTTATATGTTTTGTGAGACACTATGAAATTAAAAGATGCTTACTCCTTGGAAGGAAAGTTATGACCAACCTAGATAGCATATTGAAAAGCAGAGATATTACATTGCCAACAAAGGTCTGTCTAGTCCAGGCTATGGTTTTTCCAGTGGTCATGTACGGATATTAGAATTGGACTGTGAAGAAAGCTGAGCACCGAAGATTGATGCTTTTGAACTGTGGTGGTGGAGAAGACTCTTGAGAGTCCCTTGGACTGCAAGGAGATCCAACCAGTCCATTCTGAAGGAGATCAGTCCTGGGTGTTCATTGGAAGGACTGATGTTGAAGCTGAAACTCCAATACTTTGGCCACCTCCTGCGAAGAGCTGACTCATTGGAAAAGATCCTGATGCTGGGAGAGATTGGGGGCAGGAAGAGAAGGGGACGACAGAGGATGAGATGGCTGGATGGCATCACCGACTCGATGGACATGAGTTTGCGTAAACTCCCGGAGCTGGTGATGGACAGGGAGGCCTGGCGTGCTGTGAATCACAGGGTCGCAAAGAGTCGGACACGACTAAGCGACTGAACTGAACTGACTGATGCAAAATTTATTCTCATACCCAAGATGTTCAAAGGGTTAATATCCTTTCTTTTACTGTTTCATATTTTAAAATTGAACTTTACACAGAACAATGTATGCTGATAGCATTTTGAAATTCTGCCTTCCCAATAACATCATTGCACAATTTTCCTAAATGTATCATTCTCAGCTCCTAGGTGGCTGACAAATTAACTCAGGAAAAGATATATAACAAAGGGAAAATAAAAAGCCTACTTATTCTTCCTGTTTTTAACCATAAATATCTATAAATCAATAAAAGTTTAAGAGTTAAAATTGACTTTCAAGTCTCTCTAATACAATGCTTCCTAAGGCAGGACGCTTTTAGAGTAACAACAATTACATGTACACTGTGTTCTGTCACAAAACAGACTGGGAATTTCACTACAGATGTAACAGAATCCCTGCTAGGAGGTACGCCCAAAGAACCTTTGTATTTTATGTTTGCATGTAGCAATGCTCCATTCTGAGGAAGGTTCATGGAGGTAATAAAAAGATTTGCTATTATTTTCAATATTTTTAATTAAATGTTTGTTTATTTTATTTAATTAAATATTTTAATTAATTTTAACCTTTGAAAAATATGACAGGATCTGGAAAGACAGGGTTCTTTGGTTTATCACATTCTGACCAGAACTTCTGATTGACAGCTACAGGTCACCTATTAAAAGCACAAGGAAAACTTATTTTTTTAAAAGAAATAATTTTAGTAAATGCATTTTGAAGTAAAATCTTATAAAATACGAAGCAGACTAAATGTCACACACAGTATCCTTCCTGGTGAAAAGGCTGGGACCAGCTGTGCGGGGTTAGTACATCCATCAAAAGAGAAGCATGGAAACAAAGTGGAAAAAAAAATCTGCCCAGCAATGCAGCTGTCATCCACAAAAACTGATTAATGAGAAAGGTTGTGGAGTCGATGTTTAGGCAAGTCTTCTTAGCAAAAGGATAGAAACCCAACTTTTTGAAACTGTGAGTCCTTTTCAGAAGTAATGGTTCAGATAAACCCACTCACAATTCTCAATGAAAAAGAAAATTCTAATTTCCTTGAACTTTCCAACTGCCAGAATTGGAGAACACTAAGTACTTTTCTCTTTTTTTTTTGAATGTGAATAAAGGCTGAACTCTGATCTGAATCTGGTATTCATCCACGGCCTCCCCTTCTTCAGGAAAAAATAATGAATGTTAAAGGGCTTACAAGAGTGTCCCAGGGGCAGTTTTCCTATTACAGAACAACAGAACCTGTTCTACAAGTATGAGTGAAGAAACGTTTGACAGGACGCTATGGCCACACGTACCATGTGTTTAGGTGGCCCGTGACACCAGGGCCATCCCAAAAATAACAAGAAGCCATCTAAACAGGACCAGGTCAGATGACTGGTGTGAATGTCAGTGCAGAAACTGTCCCAACACTTCCTTTTCCACTCCAATGAGATTATTATAAATTGTGCCCAAATCTGCCTTTTCCTTCACTGAACCAAATCCAGTACAGTCAAGAACAGCAGCTGTATGACTACTGACATGGTTTCTATTTCAAAATAACTACTAAGACTATGAAGAATGATATTGGGGGGAAAACTGAAATTCTATTTGTAGATAAAGTTCTAGAATATATATGCTTGCACACTGGAGAGAAATAGTGAAAATTATACATAATTTCTTATTTCTGACTGAATAATTTTAATGATGCTGAGTGACTCTTGAAATGCAATGGCTAGTAAACAGCATGAAATGGAAAATATTAACAAGATACTGAAGAATTTGAACATGAAATGACAAGAGGGTTTCTATTTACTTCTCCTCTGCCATGTTTACATGAACCTCATTGACAAAAATCAGCTCAAATCTCTATAATAATTAATAATAGACCTAGAAGCCAAACATCACTCTGATGGTCAGAGGCACTGGTTTCCATCAATAGCGAGAGTTTCTCCCCTTGACCACTGGAATGCCTGTGATCATCATTTCCAAGGAATGAGTCCTAGAACAGCATGGCTGGCAGGGGCTTTATAAACACCTACATCACAGCCTTTAACAGAGTCTTCTGTTCTTTCCACTATATCAATACGCTGTGGACAGCACGCAGTCAGAGGCAATCTAATCAACAGTCAAGAGTCTGGAAGGATGATGGCCCTTTTCTAGGACACCTTTGATCTGAGAGATTCCTAGAAATTTTATACAACAGGTTGACCAGAGATATAAGAGAATGCACACACACTGGTTTTCCTCTCTTCTACCAAAAGTTTCACTCATTTGACTAATTACACAAATAATTCCCATCACCCATCCTCCTGTCACCATGTTTTATAAGAAGGCAGGCTCAGTGCACAAAAACACAGCATATTCTTTCAGAACACCAGAAGCACTGGCTAATTCATCACCAAAGAGCGCCAGTGGAAACTGTGAAATAATGATCAAGGCTCCTGCTGTTCTTCATCATTTCAACCAGTGGCTGAACTGAAAACATAATACGGTTATAAGTGTCAATTCAGAATATCTCAACACCTTTTAACTAAGTTCTCCTTAAATGTCAGCTCCACATGGGTCAAGAATTTTGATCTTTGTATCCGCTGGTGTATTCTCAGAACCTACAACAGTGCCTGGCACCAAGTACTGTGTAATTATTCACACAGTGAAATGGTCACTGACATGAATAGTCACGGCTAATAAGAAAGTAATGCAAAGCTGGCAAGAAACTCATAAAAAATATCTATTTCCTTCCTCAACTGCTACACTGGATCTTTTTATCTGGCCTAACCTCTGTTCTCTTCAGAAGCACATATCTTTATTACTTAACAAATCTGCATGTCTTAGATTTTCCTGCGCCCCAAAATATAACAAATCCAAGATAGCTGAACTCTGTTTATTTAGACTGCATTTAATCCATGAAAAACGGGAAAATCCAGTTAGATCAACAAAATATTTCATCTTCAAGTATCTTCAGAGAATAGATTTCCTAGCAAAAATAACATACATTTAAACTTACAGTCATGTCACACAAGACTGTAAAACACTATTAAACTGTAAATACCATTGGCAGCTAGATATGTTTAGACAGAAGATGAAAAAAATAATTAAATATTTATTTTTTAAAACCTGCAAAAAAGTTTCATGTTATGAGTAGAACAAAAGGTTTAAAATATTCCCTTGACAGCTATCTGCTCTTGTCCTTTGCCTTCCTGCCCTCCTCCTGCTCCACTCTTCTTAGCATACTGGTACATTAAATGGAATTCATTCACTCGTTCATTTGCTGATCAATTTGTTCTCTATCTATAAACTTTTGAGAGTGGGAAATGAGCTTCTGCATTCTTGTATTCTCAGCACCTAGAAGTAAATTTCTATCAGCAAATTATTTATAGAAAGACAGAGTTGAACATTAATAGGAAAGCCATATATAACATCAGTTAGCCAATCAAAGTTGACAAATTTTAAAGCAATAATGTTTTACACAAAGAAAATCAAGCAGTGATTAATTAATTGCAAAAAGAAAAAAAAATATGTCTTTCTAAGGATTATTTGTTGGAAACACTACCTCAACTTTATAATGAAAAGCTTGTATTGACCCAAAGACTGGAAAACGAAGAGAAAAAAATGTCTGTGCTCTTGTATCATAAGATTTTTATAATAAAATGCTTTCAGAGATCAAGCATAAATTAGGTATCTGGGTGCCCAGGAAGCAACAATATCCTGGCCAGTAAAGATGGCTACGTCAGTGAACTTCCAGGACATTCTGAAACGAGCTCTTTTCATGAAATGTCATGTGCTTCATTATATAACCTCAGGTCTCTGTGAGCATGTTATGACTATGGCCAAAGTAAAGGAAAACAGGAATGTCTCTAAATCAATCATGGGCCATGAAGCCAGACAGACTGTATGACAGATGCAATTTTTCTTGGCACCACTTGGGCATAACTAATTGATGACAATCGTATGTCCACACTGGCACATTTCCATGGGGAATGTGTGAAAATATGTCACCACATCTGGATGTGAGGCATGCCGGGGTCCTGAGGCACAAAGATCTACTAACAGCAGAGGCCCAGCAGCTGTACTCAATGAACACCGTGGGAGCTCCAGAGTGATGAAAGGACCAAATTACCGCCAACTGTAAATACAGATTTATTTCATTAAAATACGAGGTAACCGCTGCAGCCATCTCTTGTTCAAACAGACATGTGCCTCTTAAGAAAAAGCCAACACCTAACTTCGTAAAGAAAATCTGCATTTCTGCTACAGAAAGATGATGATGCACATAAAGCACAATCAACAAAGTTGCTATGATTCCCTTTAAAATTAAAAAAAAATAAAAAAACTCCCGTGGAAGCCATAAAGGAAAAATATGATAATCTACTGTCATGTTAGCAAGAATAGCTCTCTTTCATTTAATACAAATATGAGACTTACATAACTTACTACAAAGCCCATGTTGAAAATTCATTATAGTAAAAAAAAGAAAAAATTTGAACATATTAATATATAATTCCATCTTTAATATGAAACAGAGTAATCAATATAAGTGGCTAACTCTTCCTAACTCACAAGTAGAAATTAGGCTGACAAATAATATCATTCACATACTAAATTATTAGCATTTACTATTAACAAATTATTATAAAAATTGATGATTATACACAACGATTAAAAACGCTCATGAAAAGCCTGATGTCCTGGTCACAAAACTACTTCTTCTTGGGGGGCGCTGTGCCATGGGAGGCTGTGCCATGTGGCTTGCAGGATTAGCTCCCCAACCAAGGATCAAATTCGGGTCCCCTGCAGTAGAAGTATAGATTCCTAACCACTGGACTGCCAGGCAAGTCCCAAAATTATTTCAATTAAAAAAAAAATTATGACTGAGAAACTATTCATACATGTTTAACTAAATACCTGCCAGAAATCTTAAGTCAAATAGTTACTTTTTCAATGCAGTGTGACAGAAATCCTCCTAAAATAGCACTTTATATTATGTCTTCATGGATAAAATTCAAATTTTAAATGAGGTCAGAAGCTAAAATTTCCTTTGTCTTATCCCTTTTCTTTATCCCTGATTTTTTTTCCCATCTCTCTTAATTCCTTCCCTTTCACATCCTGCCTTCTGTCAAGCTTCCCATCCTTGCACCCACAACCTGGGCTGACCAGTGGGTAACAAGAGAGGTTATGTCAAATTAATCATTCCTTTCCCTAAGAATAACTAAGACATTAAAGCCATCTTTCTGTTTTATTATGATTGCCACTCATCTCCTAAACATGTGGTGACAGAAGGCATCGCTAATACATTTTACATTTTTACATGTGGATCAAATAAAGAGAAAAAATTTCTTTTTAGGAAAATCATAAAAGATTCTGTAACACATCCTTTCCACTTGTAGGTCTGCAAATGCTTTAAGTGGCAAAGACTACTAAAAGGGAAGCCCCATTTAATACACTCTATGAAAAGACGAATAAGCTACCAAAATGAGACCTCTCATGTGAAAATTAAAAAACAAAGACGATGCCTTTTCTCATCTTCTATCGATCCATCTTAGACTTTACTAAACATGGAAGCCATCTACATGACAGAAATGCTGGACCTATCGTAAAATAGTATTTTAATTCTGTGTATTCAAAAAGCACAGGCTCACTATAGATCCCAGGAAGGTGGAGAGTGAGAAAAAGATTGAGAGAAGGAAAAAAGGGTGGGAAGAAAGAAAGAAAATGCAGCTGACGTTAAAACTTTTTAGATAACCCTTTGATTTAATCACCTAAGACTGTTCTACTGCTGTTCATAGAGGCAACATTCGAGCTAAAGATTCGGACTCTGCATCGAGTCTGCACAGATAGTCTGATTAATTCTAGGCCCTCTGTTTGGCTCACTTTCTTATCATCTTCCTCCAGGCAAAAGTGTAAGATTGATATCTCAAAGGAATTTTATTAACAGACATAAATAATTTTGTCAATATGCAATGACATCTTGGTAAATGAACCAATCTTATTTAACAATGGAGTTATCCTGTTGCTCTGACTTCCTTGTCAGTGAAACTGCTAGTGAACCAGTCTCCCCACACAACACGCAGCAGCTATGCTCCCAGGGACAACTCCAGCCGGCCCCTTCACTGCCTCCAGACAGCAGAGTTCCAGAAGGCAGACCCAAAGGTACAGAGGACAGACATGAAGCACTGCAAGGGCTCGCCACCCTGACCCCATTTTCACATACCACAAACCCTTTATCCAAGGTCGGGGGAATAATCTAGAAATGCAGAGTCCTTGACTTCACATTCTGCTTAATAACCATCCACCCAAGAGCAGAATCCAGGGCCCAAGTAGCACATAGCAATAACAGGAGCTGTTCTAATTCACAGTCCAAAAAGTGTATGGCTTTATTATCTATCTTATACACAGAAAAAGAAAGTTTTCTGCAGTCTTTTCTAGCCTGAGTGTGAGAGCTAAATCCATCAGCCAGTCACAGGTTCACCATTCGGGCTCACACCCTTCGGAGACCCCCTGTTTGAGATGTTCTCCTTCTGTGTGAACAACAGAAACCCAAAAGACACAGCTTGATGGGACTCAGATGCCTTGATGACCTCCTTCCCCAAGTCAAACCACAGAGAAACCAGGATCCATTTTTCCCTATTGATAAGTATCCTGGAATGCAGTACCATAAGAATTTCTGTTTCTAAAATGAGACTATATTGAAGTTGGATGCTATTAGAGACAGTGAAAACTAGGAAGTAAGACTAAGGCTAGAACAGGGTCTTTCACAACTTCTCTACCTAGTACCACAGGTAAAACCCCACTTGAAGAAACAGGCACCTGAAAGAAGCCATCGCTCTTCCTTTCCTTTCACACATGCACGGCAAGCACTTACCTGACTTTTTTGCCTTGTTCAGAGAGCATCTTCACCAAATCAGCAATGGGGTACTGAGCTTTGGCTGCACAGAGCCCGTAGCCTACAGGAGCATTGAGAATACAGAAGAATGTGGTTTTATTTCAAATTGTATGAACTACAACTTCTCTCTTGATTGAAACATATTTTTATGCCAAAAAGGGCAATCAGGTAACAGGACTAGAAGTGAAAACAAAAAACTGACAAATATGGACTTTAAAAAATACTGGCCTAAATTTCAAATTCAAAATCTCATGGTCCCTCCTCAGTCCCCTACGGTGTCTAACAGTGCTGGGCACTCCCTCCCACATCACACACACATGCACAGTGGATACACTCTCGCCCGCTCTCACGTAAATGTTTTCAAACTGTCACCCTACTGGGCTTTGAGATCACTGCCGTCCCTACTTTCTTCCTCGATTTCCTTGAACAGATCTTTTCCTTCTGTACTCCCGCTCTTAAATCCTGAGTCTCCCCAGGGCTTTAACTTTGCGCCTCACTCTCTCCTTGGAAAACCTCAGCCCATCCCACAGCTTCAATAATCTCCTGAAAGTTACAAAGTAGTCAGTCAGTCACGTCCAACTGTTTGCAACTCCATGGACTGTAGCCCGCCAGGTTCCCCTGACCATGGAATTCTCCAGCCAAGAATACTGGAGCAGGTAGCCATGCCGTTTAGGGGATCTTCTCGACCCAGGGATCGAACCCAGGTCTCCTGCATTGCAGGCAGATTCTTTACTGTCTGAGATACCAGGGAAGCCCGAACAACTGCCTGACAGCTCCCAATCTGCCTCCACGCTCCAGCCAACACTGAGCTCCAGTTCAGCCTGTCTACTGTCCCAGCTACACTGCAAACTTAATGTTTCCAAATAAGAACTTAAGATTTTTCCCCCTCTTCCAAAAAAAAAAAAAGTGCTCCATAGTTCTGATGTTCTTTCAAGTATGACCAAAAACATCAATCATTTCCCTTTTCCTTCAACCCCTGTGTTCTGTCCCTCCACCCTTTCCAGTGAATCTCATTATCTATCCCCACTTTCCTACCCTCATTTTTTCAAAGACCGATCTCTGCTCGAGGTATTCCCCCTACCTCCCCCACCCCAATACCATCCACCCTCTGGAGTCCAACACAAATCCTGACTTCCCAACAATCCTTAGGTTCCCCATGATAGAAACGTGCCTACACTGTCCAGTGCAGCTCTTATCATAACCCATCTTGCATTACTTACTGATCTGACTTCTCCACTAGATGGAAAATGCCTAAAATGAAGAGAGTATGTCCTTTACTCTCCACTTGCACACCCCAGGACAATGCTTCTCAACAGGTAACACCAATGCACTCTGGCTGGGACAACCCATGCTGCAGGAAGGTCCGAGGCTTATAGCATATTTGGTTTACCTGCTCGCACACACGCTAGCTGACAGTAGCAGCTCCATCTTTGAGAAGCCAAATCCCCAAATCCATGTGTTTCAAATACTGAGAGAAAAATAATGCTGCCCCCACTTGAGAAGACTGTCACCTGAAGTTTCAATTCTGCTAATGTTTGTTGTTTACAGCATCTGCCTCCAGTGCCGGAGACCCGGGTTCGATCCCTGGGGTCAGGAAGATATCCTTCCTGGAGAAGGAAATGGTAACCCACTCCAGTATTCTTGCCTGGAGAATCCCACAGATGGAGAAGCCTGGTAGGCTACAGTCCACGGGATCGCAAAGAGTAGGACACGACTGAGCGACTTCACTTTCTTTCACTTTCACATAGTCAACCAAAAAACTACCCACATGACAAAATCAATTGATTTCTTTATAGAAAACTTCTATGATAGCATGATAGAGTTAAAATTCTAATCTGAAATCAATGTATTTATTGCCTGTAATAAATGCAATGGCATTCTTTGATAAGTAAAGAAGTACTGGGCTAAGCCTCAGGAAATTGAAGCTTGGGGAGACGAACTGACTTGGGCCACATGTCAATTATTAGAGGCAAAATGAAAAACAGAAGTAAGGTGTTTTGACTTCTAGACCAAGTCCTTTATACTGGACTTGTTACCTCATCTTGTTGGAAATCACATGATTTTCAATGATTTTTTTAAATATTTACTTTTAGAAAGAAAGATATTAACATTTACCAACCTTTACTGAGTGAGTTGAACACTTTCATATACTATCTAATCCTGACATAGGCCCAAAATTTATCAATGAGAAAAAAAATAACCAAGACTCAACGATGACTTAAACATTTTATACTGAATCACAGAAAAACACAGGTAGAATCTACTACCTCAATTTATAAAATCTCTATATGATTCCCAAACTATTAACCTAAGCCAAGAATTCCAGAACTATTCACTTAGTAATCACAGGGTTGCTTCTAAATTTCCATTATATTTTCAAAAATGAGTAAGTTCCAATTTGATTTTTCCTATTACAAGAAATTACTTTAAGTGATTACAGGTTGTTTGCTTTCAGGTTTTGGTTTTTTACCTGGAGTAATAATAATGCTATTAGCTTCTCGAATCATGTCAATTGCATTGTCAAGGTTGATTTCTGTATGCGTGCCAGAAATTTCCATGGGTTTTCCACCAGCTGTTGAAGTGGTACCATAGCCTCCAAGAATCACATTAGCCAGGGAGCGATTCATTGCCTGGAGAGCAAAATTATCAGCTGTGAAAATTTAATCCACATAAATTTTCTGTGAATACGATAGTCAGAGTCAATTAAAGACGTTTACTTGATCACCTAAAACATTTTAACCAAATAAATTTGATCGAGTGTCTGAAAATTATTTCAAAAACTTAAATGATAAAAAGACATCTGGGAAATCACATCATTGTTTTCTACAAAATCAACTTCACACTGATATATTTTCCACAAAAATAAATTTTAGAAAGGCATTTAATGGAAAATTACCAGTGACTTTAACATATATATTTAAAAAGTGCTAGTTGCTCAGTCATGTCCAACTCTTAGCAACGACATGAACTGTAGCCCATCAGGCTCCAGGCAAGAATACTGGAGTGGGTAGCCATTCCCTTCTCCATGGCATCTTCCTGACCCAGGTATCAAACCTGGGTCTCCGTCATTGTAGGCAGATTCTTTACCATCTGAGCCACCAGAGAAGGCCTAAAAACTCTGATCTAGTCATTCTTATCTGTCTACTGACTAAGCAAGTTCTATCTCCATATTGGCATGTATTTCACCTGAGTAAAAGAGAATGAAGGCTATAGAAATTTTACAAGGTGACTCTACCTACCAATATCTCACGTGAACTCTGCTACAAGTTCAAGCTGTCAAGAGGCAACAGGGAAGAATCAAAGGATAGAGACCCCTATCATTTAGAAGTCTGCTGCCCTCTGCCGTCAAGAAAAAAAGTGAAGGAGTTGACACTTTTCAAAGCACCTACAGCTCCAAGAAGCAAGAACAGAAGTGACTGGATTCATCATTAGCCTTTTTAAACAGTTCACTTCCAAAAGGTAAATGAGTAAGTTTATACCCTGCTTCACTAAAATTTATACCCACCTTTTAACTAGTAAAACCATCTAAGGAAAAAGTAAGCAGGAGGCATTTATTGGATGCTCATTTACAATCATCCAACCTGGAGTGCTGCGGTTCATGGTATTGCAAAGAGTCGGACACAACTGAGCGACTGAACTGAACAACGTACCATACAAACACACCTGGACCATGTGACAATAACGGATTTGAAAACTGTCTGCAGATCTCGAGAGGTGTGGTGGTAAAAAAAATGACAGAAATAAAAGACCAGAAGCTGGATGTTTTTAGTAATCAAAAGCATTTTCAGAACACTATACATGATCAAAGTAGTCATCCTAAATGATCAAAACTGATATCATTTCATAAAAAAATTACAAACAATTAAACCTTATTTTAAGGGTTTGAATAAACATATCATTGATCCATCATTTATACTATTTTAAAGCTATACAAGTGTCAAACTATACTTTTTAAAAAAAGACAATCCTTTATTATTAAAGAGCAAAAAGCACCTGGAGACTTTCAGTGATAAGTAATACGTCAGAGGGGAAAAAAAAAAAAAACTCATCTAAAGATAGGCCAGCCTGCTACCACCTTAGGAGAGAGATTTACATAAACTGCTGAAGTGGGACAGAGTGAAGGCAGGAAAAGAGAAGAGGAGAGGAGAGGCTCACTTATGTTTCAAAGATGTGGATCAAAAAGTCAGAATTTTTAAGTTGTTCCTTTGACCTAACCTCATTTATCAGACATTCACATTTACAGAGCCCAGAGTCTGGTAAATTTGTCTAAGACTATTACATATAAAATAAAGCTTAGAATATGCTTATGCATATTACTAACAGATAAGAGGATCAGAGAAAAATTAAAGTGATGCTTTTAAGTTCTTCATCCTAATCCAACATGAAGTTTCAAATTCTTAACACAACCTCCTCTACTTAAATCCAAGGTTGAATGAAAATCCAAACAGCCATATCTGAAACTTCCCAAACATTCAACATCTGCTGATTCTTACAAATCCTTTCCAGTTTTGAATCACAGGATTTTGAAACTAAATTACTAGAAATGTGTTCTATCAATTTTTGCCCTTAAAAATGGTTTCAAAGAACAATTTCAAACACTAAAATATCTCTGCTATAATTTTCTTTTAGTGAAATGTACAAAAAGGCTCTATCACCTCCATCACATAGCCCTATAAACAGACAGATGACAGAGGAATAGGATGTAGAAGAATATGACCAATTTACTCTCACTTGGCTTAAAAGGAGCCCTTCTTTTCTTCCTATAAAGCTGAATAGAGGAGAAGGAAAGAATTTCTGAGAATATTTAATTAGTGTGTACCCACTTCCGATGGTATCTTACAAGAAAAAATAGGGAACCACACAGTAATTTAACAATCAAAGTCAACTTGTTAAACACATATCCTCAATTATATCACCATTACACTAATTCCACATGGTCTCTTAAAAACTAAATCAAACTTCATCTCTGAATTTACCATTGCAACATCATATTTCCAATAAACGTTTAGGGTTTAGGGCTTTGTTTTGTTTCCTTTTTTAATTTTTTTTTTTTTTTTTTGCTTGCTTAAGACTGATGAGACTACCCTGTGACCACTGATCCACAGCCTGAAGAGTTCCCAAGTTCCAAGACAAAGCATTTGCAACACTGTCCAGGACTGCCCCTTTTAAGTTATTAAGCCCCGTAATGAACATTGTATGCTACATTAAAGAGATGCTTAATTCACATAATTCTAAGCAAACTAAGAAATAAATATGAAAACAAAGGAAGATCATAAAATAAACAAAACCAAAGCAAAAATAACATGTATACCATTGACTAGCATCCCCTCATTTCAATGCTTTGTAGGTGCTAATTAGTTGATCACAAGGCAAAAAAAAAATTATTTTTGGTTTGGCTTTCATTTACTTCATTCTGCTTTATTTTCATTTGGAAACAAGCAGCAAAGTACACAAACCAGAGAATTTAGTCTGAGAATGCTGTTGCATTTTTGTAAGCCCTCTATATCCCAAACCCTAATTTAGACACTATCTCAAGTAAATGAACTATAAAATCATAAAGAGGTTAATGTCTCTATGACCTTTGGATATAAAGCAAATCATTTATTTGAACTGGCTATTTGGACACTTTTGACATTTTCTAGTTTTTATAATATTGGGTGTCATGTAACCAAGAATTACACTCAGAGGATACCCAAAAAACTTCTTTGTCAGAACAAATATTCAATTTTCAGGATGATGGTTACACTTAGGGTCCATTCCATCCCCTCTCCCATAATAAAACCACTCCACCACTCCACTCTGGTTTGGATTTTTCCTTCAATAAATGATAAAATTATGAAGGTAAACATACTAGTAATATTAACAGATATTGATAAAAGGTAGTATTTCTGCTACCATAACTTCTCGAAGAGGATTTCTAACTGGGAAATAAGCTAATAAAACATTCATTTTAAAACTGCTATATTCACTTGAATGTGCCAGGTGCGAGGGCAGGCTCCACAAACACAAAGGCAAATCATAAACGGTGTCTTAAAATAGCTTCCCTGTAAAATGAGAATATTTCCTACCTCCAGAACTAGTTTGAGAATTAGGAGTCAATATTCGTAAAGCACCCAGCATAGTATACTACATCCAATTACAAGCAGCTATTTCACTTTTATTATTATTATGAACCACTCTAAGCTGCTAAGCACAAGCCATGGAGAAACCATTTCTTATAAAAAACTAATTGCTTATTATAAGAAATAAGCAATTTCTTATAATAAAGCTAAGAATCAATGAAAATTAATACGAAAAGTCAGAGAGTAGGAAAATTGAGAAGGAAAGGAAATTTGTACTTTTGAAATACAAAACGTGGCAGGCGTGTTTTTGTTATCTTGTTTGTTTTGCAAGAAGTCATAGGAATGGACAGTGAGCAGTAAAACAAGCACCCCACACATCACTGGTGGGAGCTTTGACTGGAATGTCCTTTGAAGATCAACTTATCAATATCTACAGCAAACAAAAAAATCTTACTCCCTTTGGTCAAGTAATTGTACTCACAGAAATTTGAGCTAAGAAAATAATCCATGATGCCTAAGGAGGAACACTGCAGCAAAAAAAAAAAAAGTTAAAAACAACTACTCTCACGGACTTGGATAAATAAATTATGATATATCTTTGTGATATAATAATACGTCGACACTAAAATGTATTGGTAAGAAAACTAAATGTTAACATAGAAGGTATTTAAACATGTACATATGAAAAAAGGTAAGAATTAAGACTAATGTTAACAGTTAAGTGGTAATGGGATTGTAGATTATTTTATATATTTATTTATCCTTTTCTATTTTCTTTTTTTTTTAATGAAAGATGTTTCATTAAATATCCTTTATTTTTGTAATCAAATAATATTTTTAAAAAATTAAAGCTTCAACTGTTCTTGATTCCAAATTACTATAATTTGCTATTATAGAGTAGCAATCTAACCCAGTGTGATTTCTACGGTCACAGACAGCTATGAGACCTTGTTAGCCTTATATATAATACAAGTATTAAAAAATATCTGAGGTATGCTGACAGTAAATGCCATGCCTGAGGCAGTGAAAATAGAAAAGAACAGCAGAAACGGGTCAATAAATATGAAAGAACAGATAAAAATTTAGAGAAAGATGACATAATTGCAGAAGTACATTGGAAGGACTGACGCTCAATCTGAAGCTCCAATACTTTGGCCACCTGACGTGACTGAAAAACAACAAAGAGACAGATATAACTGCGGAAACACATGTAGAAAAGAGTACTTTCAACAAGTGCCTTTTGTACCTTATTCTAGTTAAAGCTATAGAAATGCTATTTCAAAAGTTATTATAGTTACTATAACAACAGAAGAAACTAAGTGTACAGGGAAAAAGAGAGGAAATAAAAGACACAGAAATTTGGGGAATACTGCTGATAAATTTAAGAACCCAACTGTGGTGCTGGAGAAGATTCCTGAAAGTCCCTTGGACAGCAAGGAGATTAAACCAGTCAATCTTAAGGGAAATTAACCCTGAATAGTCATTGGAAGGACTGACGCTGAAGCCCCAGTATTCTGGTCATCTGATGCGAACAGCCGACTCATTGGAAAAGTCCCTGATGCTAGGAAAGATTGAGGATATAAGGAGAAAGGGGCGTCAAAGGATGAGATGGCTGGATGGCATCACCAATGCAATGAACATGAACTTGGGCAAACTTCAAGACATGGTGAGGGAAAGAGAGGCCTGGTGTGCTGCTGTCCATGGAGTCACAAAGAGTTGGACACGACTGGGTGAGTGAACAACAAGGAAAACCATTTAAGAGAAAAAGAATAAAGATTAGAAGGTACCCATGCTGACTTTTCAAGAACTATATACAAGTCCCCCTTCCTCTCCCCACTGGCCTTGTAAAAATTCAAATCCTCCCACTTAATTTTAAAATTAGTATTTGACATCAACCATAAGTTTAAGTGGGACTTCCCAGGTGGTGCTAGGGGTAAAGAATCTGCCTGCCAATGCAGGAGACGCAAGAAATGCAGGTTCAATCCCTGAGTCAGGAAGATCCCCTGTAGTAAGAAGTGGCAACCACTTCAGTATTCTTGCCTGGAAAAGTCCATAGACAGAGAAGCCTGGCATGCCAGAGTCTGTGGGGCCGCAAAGAGGACTCAACTGAGCACACACACAGTAAGTTTTAAGTATTAGTGACAATCTGCTGCCCCCTGCTGGTCATTCAGATTTACCAAATGAAGCAAGAAAACTATTTCTAATACAACTGAATAAATTGTGCTGCTTTATAAACATTTGCTTTAAAAGAAATACTCCAAAGCCTGACACTCTTCCAATAAGAAATACCTTTCCAAACTCCTTGAACAACTTGAAGGATTATATTTTGAAACCTCTCAGCTGGTTTTGAACTGAGGCTTTCAAATTTTTGTACTCAAAGTATGTCCAAAGAAACCCAATTTTTTTATTATGAAAAGATAATTTTAGCATTCAATTTTAAATTAAAACATAAGAGAAATTCTGAGTTGTAAAATAAGGGCTTTTAAACTTCTAATAAAAGAATGAAGGTGGAGCCATTTTTCTGCCTGAAGGATCAATCGGTATAAAGGCAATCCTGACTTTACCCAGTTTCATGCTCGTCCTTTCACAGCCATTCAAAACCATTATTTAGAGAATGATAGCTATCATTTGAAAAAGTGCTTTAGTCAAAACTTCATATTTGCAGGTTATCTTCTCGCCATTAAGAAGAGAATTCGAAACAAAAAAGAAGCTAGGAAGTATCTGTCTTATTAATTTTTTTTTTTCAAACCATGCTGACCACAAAACTTCAAGATAAGAGTGTAAATTGCAGTAAGCTTTCTGGAAACCACATGACAAAAAGAAGACAAAGCCCAAAAAATGAGCACACCCTTTCACTTCTAGGAATCATCCTAAGACAAAAATCAGAAATGCCAAAAATGTACTTATGTACAAGAAAGAAATATCAAACAACACTAAAGGTAAAGCATGGGGGGAAAATTAAATCTTGAATATCCATACGATAGATTAGTACGAAACCCTAAAAACAGTATTTAAACAGCATTTTTAATATAAGCAGCAAGACTATCACTTGGAAGATTAAAAAAATTAAATATAAATCCTATGGACAGAGGAGCCTGGGGGGCTACAGCCCACGGGGTCGCAAAGAGTCAGACACAACTGAGCAACTAACACACAATATACAATATGATCAGACAAGTAAATACAGAGATCTGTAATACACAAAGAAAAAATTAAAAAATTAAATCTTAAGTGTTTTAATCACCAGATGAAGTTAGAAGATTTTTGTCTTGATATTTAATTTTATAAATTATCTACACTCAGGTACTTTACAAGCAGTCTGGAAAATTCATTGAAACGAAACCCTCCAATATTTCTGCTAGAGAGAAAAAGAACTGACACGGTCATTTCTACTGCAAATAAAAGAAATAACAGACAGGTCCTGATTTTCAGAACAGTATTTCCTTCTCCTTCACTGGCTGCTTCCTTACCACACACATGATGTAGGACAGGATTGCGCCCGAGGAGCCAATAAGCGCACCCACAATGGTCAGCAGATTGTTGTTGAGCAGGAAACCCTCTGCACACAGGGCCCAGCCTGAGTAGCTGTTCAGCACAGTGATGACCACCGGCATGTCGGCACCCCCAATGGCAGCCGTCAGAGTCACACCCTAGGACAAAAACCAGAGTGGAATTCAAAATTCACGCATTGCAAAGGAACCTCTGACACTGAGCACTGTGGTTCATAATCATTCCAGTTTTCCAATTAATATATTTACATGTAAATTCCATGCCTGGGAATGACCCCTATCAGACCAACTCTCCTACAGATATAAAAGTGAAAACACTGAACCATGTTTTCCACCTGCAAAAAAAGATCCCCAAATCCTAAGAGGCACTAACCATGAGCAGGCAGAAATTGGAGAGGGGTCTACACTTGGAAAAAAGTAATAGCACTGAGTTGATGTTACATTTTTTATGACTTTAGCTGATGAGCAGGGAGGGTCCTATTGGTGCCAAGAGAAGCAGCTAAAACTCAAATACAAGCCCAGTCTTATTTGGTTTGAAAATCTGAGGGTACAGTTTTGGGTGACTAAGCAATTACTCACTCCTGTCCCAACTGTCACGTGACACGTTTATTGCTCTGGGGTCTTCTCACTGGATCAATGTTTCGGTCAATAGGAATTTAAAGAGACAAGGGTTTCAGTTCTGTTCACCGGTGCCTGCTGTGTGACAAGCCCTCTAAAATAAAACAAGTGTCAAAGAGACCTTGCCCATTAGTTGCTCTCACACTTGATGGAAGCTCTGCTATCAAGCTAAACAATCATATAAAATGAAGGGACGACAGAAGATGAGATGGTTGGATGGCATCACCAACTTGATGGACATGAGTTTGAGCAAGCTCTGGGAGTTGGTGATGGACAGGGAAGCCTGGCGTGCTGCAGTCCATGGGGTCGCAAAGAGTCGGACACGACTGAGCGACTGAACTAAACTGAAGCCATTACTATATGTCTAACTTTGGGCTAAGCACCATAGATGACTTTTTAAATTTTTAACATAAACTTCGTCATTGAAGAATACACTAAGAGTATACTAGACAAACATGAAGTAATCCATGAACGACACAGAGCTAATACAGCAGCGCCATACACTGCTATAACAGAATGCTAAATTGTGACATACAGACTCACAGAATACTCTATGTACCCACATACTAAATGCAATAATCAGAGAGGAAGAAGAAGACCAACCTACCCTAGGAGGTTTCTCTGAACTCCCCTACTGAACACACAGGGTTTGATAAATGCATTTCACTTTATATGACTATTTGGCTTAATATCAGAGCTTCCAGCAAATGTGAGAGCAACCAATGGGCAGGGTCTCTCTGACACTTGTTTGAGGGCTTGCCACACAGCAGGCACCTGACGAACAGAACTGAAACCCTTGGCTCTTTAAACTCCTATTGACCAACACACTGATCGAGTAAAAAGACCCCAGAGCGATAAAGGTGTCACATGTGACAGTCTGGACAGGAGTGAATAAGTGAAGAGAAGGGGGATTTTATTCTTACACTTTTCTATATTGTTCAAACTCTACGAAGATGAACACATAACAGCATATTAAAACATTTTTATTCCATCAGGGGTCTTGAAGAGACAGAAATAAGGTTAGACTGTAACCTAATAAAATACTTAGTTCCTCATTAAGAACGTGCTTTCCGTCTCTGACCTCTTACCATGACAGCAGAGAGGGCTGACACAGAGCCCAGACAGGTGATGCCAGTGGTGAAGCTGGGGTCCATCATGAAGGGGATGATCCCACCCACGCTACCAGCCAGCAGGCCTGCATTGAGGAGGTGCCTCCCAGGGAGCAGGAGAGGGGCGGACTTCAGGATTCCTAGGGCAGAAGATGGGGCCATCAGAACCTAAGACGTGTCCCAAGAAATCCCCTCAAACAGTCTTAAGTCGTTTAATCATAAGCTACAAGATGTAATATTAGGATAAAAACATACTACTTAAAACAGCACTTCGTATCACCAGCTACTAAAACATGAAAACATATATTAGAGTTCTTACACATACACATTAATGGAGGTGGGAAAAGTACGGCTCAGCTTAACTCTCCTTTGATCACACAAGTTCATTACTCTTTGTCATGGAATCATGAAAAGTGATTTTTCTTCCCCATATGACCAAGACAGAAGTTAAGTGTGGTCTTATTTATTTGAAACTTCAAAACTGAGTCTTAGACCATTCGTTTTTCTGATTCTATCAACTGAGCCCAAGGGAGAAGGGTCCTTGTTTGCTGCTTTTAAAGACAGAACATATCATAGGCATTAAGCCTGTGATTTTTAAGTTTCACGGTGTTCCCCATTTAATTCTAATGACTTGATTACTGAGAGGCAAGACCAGGTTTTTAAACCACAAACCTGTTTTTCCAGAGACTCGTGTTTTCATGAAAACACTGAAAGCAGCTATCAGAGTTTTGTTTTTTTTTTCCTTCCACTTCTATTTTCATGATTGGCTTTAATGGTTGCCAAAGCTGCCACACTAAACCTCTAAAATGTGTATTTGTTTTCAAAGTAAGTACTGTATACTAATCATACAAATTTATTCAATAAGCCTCTCTCTATTCTGGGAAATCTACAAAGTTCATTTCTGTGAATGCTATACAGGCATGTCTAACCAAAAATTATGAAGATGGCATTCTGTTCATATGTATCATCAAATATCAACTAGTCCCTGTAGGCAAATTTCTGTGCACTAGTTTCCTCCATGAGCTGTCTCCAGAAGCCTTGGCTTCAAAGCTTTGTGAGATCTGTAAAGACCAATAAAGAGAAGCATCTTTCTTGAGAAAAAAACCTTCATAGTGTTTCCCAGAGTCATACAAATACTCTTCGCCTAGTAGGTTCTACTACTAAGCCATTTTCTGAAATTGAAATGGACCCCTGAACACCCTAAACAACAGATATTCACCTCCATGTTACACTCGATCACTTACCCTGCAATTTTCCATAGGCAACCAGAGACCCACTGAAGGTCACCCCACCAATGTAAGTACCGAGGTAGGCCACGATCTTGGTAAGGTTGGCTGCTGCATCCGTAGCGAAATGTGGATATTCTATGATGTACTCAGCTATGCACGTAAGCACAGCTGCCAATCCCACTAAACTGTGGAAAGCAGCAACTAACTGAGGTAAATCCGAAATCTGGATGCGTTTCGCAATTGTCAATCCTGTCAGGAAATAAAAGTCAAAGAAAAATTAAAGCATGACAGACCTTTGAGAAATAATCCAATAAAGCCCACAATTAAATATTACTTGGCTACACGAAAGAAGGAAATCTTGTCACTGGAACAACATGAATGGACCTTTAGGGCATTATGCTAAGTGAAATAAGCCAGACAGAGACAGACAAATACCATATGATCTCACTTATATGTGGAATCTAAACAAACAAAGAAGCTCATAGATACAGAGAACAAATTGGTGACTGCCAGAGGCAGGAGGTAAGGGGTGGGAAGAATGGGTGAATGGCATCAAAAGGTACAAACTTCCCAGTATAAAATGAGTAAGTCCTGGGGATGGAATGCACAGCATGCTGACTACAGTTAATAACAAAGCTATATTGCAGATTTGAAAGGTGCCAAGAGAGTAGATCTTAAAAGTCCTCATAAAAGAAAAACAAAATTTATGTATGGTGACAAATGTTATACAGACTTTTTGCAGCGATCATTTTGCAATATATATATGTATATATCAAATCATTATGTTGTATATCTGAAACTAGTATAATATTATATGTCAATTATTCCTCAATTTAAAAAAAGGCAACACTAAGGTTATCTATCACTTTCATTAATAAGTATCTACTTCCTAGGAAAATACTCTCTTACAGGACTATCCAGGCAAGAACATTGGCTTAAATAGCCTTTCATATAGCCGGTTCTTTCAACCACCTCATCAATGCCAACTCCAAAGAACCCAAACACATAACATCAACTTCTCCTTACAAAGTCTGAACACTCCCCTGGACTAATGCTTCTTCAGATTACTTAAAGTTCCAACTAAACCCCTTAAATTCTCCCCACTGCATGAACAGCCTAGGCTCCCTTCCCTATTAGGCATCACTTGCCCCTTAGCACACAAGAAACCCCTAGAATGCAGGCAGCCTAGGTTTTCAGGTGGGCAGAAGGAAGCCAAGTCCAAAGGTAATGAAATGCAAATATCTGAATAGAAAACAACCAAACCAGGAGACTGAAGGAGTTACCTGGCTACAGGTAGATGATACAGAGGACTTGGGCTCATAATATTTGCAAAGACCACATCTAAAGGTTTTCCTGCCATGAACCTACAGCACAAGCATTTTCCTTCAAGTGCCTTTCCAGGGACTGTAAGAAAGTATGCACCGCTTTCCCAGAGAAATAAAACAGGAGACGTAAAGCTAAAGCTGTGCTGCTAAGTCTTCAACCACCAGCCTCCCAGGATAAAAACAGGTGTGTGTGCCTGGATGGGAGGCGAGTTGGGGGGAAAATGGAAACGTGTATGTATGGCCGAGTCCCTTCACTGTTCACCTAACACTACCACAACATTGTTAATTAACTATACACAATACAAAATAAGTTAAAAAATTAATAGATTAGAGAATGCTCCTTTTTCCTATTCTCAAAAAAGATTCATGTAAAAATGGTGTTTCATTTTTCCCTTAACTATTTAGGAAAATTCACTAGTAAAACTATGAACTTTTCTGAAAGAATGCTTTTTTGTTTCAATTTCAATAGATGTAAATCTTTACTATAAATTTTAAAATCTCAGCCTATATCATTCTTGGGAATATATAGTTATAAAATTATGCATAACACTATTTTATTACCTTTAATATAGTTTATCTTTTTATTACCTTTTTAATAGCTGTAGGTCTAAGTCATTACTTTCTTATCCACTGAAATGATATATACAATTATATATGTATAATTATACATATATTTGTATTACTCTTCCCAATCTTAGAATATTGTCGATTTTATACTTAAATAAACCAACTTTAGGTTTTTTAAAAAAAGTGTGTGTGTGTAAATACAGGAGTTTTTACTTATAAATAGGTACGTGGTACACAAGTTTCAAAAAATAAAAATATATACAATATTCTTTATTGTAAGCTTCATCTAGCCAATTGACTTTCACCAAATGCTTTTGTTGATTTTTGCCAAACTCTGGTACCTGCAGCCAACCTAGTGTTTACAACTGATGAATGAGTATAGTTCCCACATGAATGCTGGTTGAGATTTTTGTTTAACAAATAAAATGACAGTGAAACAACGAGGTGCATATAAGAGCTTCACTCACTGTCAACCATGTGAGTGGGAATTCCGCTGAATCTGAAAATAGTTTCCAAATACTAGAAAAATATTCAATTTTTTTGTGCAATTCACAATATAATGGCTACAGACAAAACACACATTTAAGTTTAAACTGCATTAACATTTTCTCCATCACTTTCTTAGGTCTGGACAATCAACAAAACAGTAAATGAATCCCAGATTTGTAGCATTTGTTGACCTATATGGTGTAAATACAAGTGCCATGGCTGATCTGAAGCTACAATGTGAAGGCATTAAATATGGATTCAGGAAAAGATGCACAGAAGCCCATAATTACATAGTATTTCTACCACACAGACATAAGACACATGGATAATCTCAAAAGTGGAGATAATACTGCTACTGCTGCTAAGTCACTTCAGTCGTGTCCGACTCTGTGCGACCCCAGAGACAGCAGCCCACCAGGCTCCCCCGTCCCTGGGATTCTCCAGGCAAGAACACTGGAGTGGGTTGCCATTTCTTTCTCCAATGCATGAAAGTGAAAAGTGAAAGTGAAGTCGCTCAGTCGTGTCCGCCTCTTTGCAACCCCATGGACTGCAGCCTACCAGGCTCCTCCATCCATGGGATTTTCCAGGCAAAAGTACTGGAGTGGGGTGCCATCGCCTTCTCCGGGAGATAATAAAAGCTAGTTAATTCATTAGAAAGTCATGAGTATTCAGGATTATTACCTTTGTTTCTAATTCATTTAGTTTTAAGTTTATATAATTTAATTTTTTATAATGGCTGTGCTAACAACCAGTTCAAAAGATTCCTGAAAATTTAACAATCAACCACAACACACCACTGAATAAAATTAAAACAGTGGTTTTTCTGCTGGCACATGTTTTCCGTGTTTTTAACACGTCTGAAGGCGGATCGTCTGCTGTTATTTAAACCCAGCAGAATAAAACATGAGCCTACAGACAGTACACACATACAAGTATTCTAATCTCCTGTTGTATTATCAGCTAAAGGAACAGTCAGTAAAGGAAAACAAGAACTGAGTAAAGGCACTTCTTAGCCCACTTTTGTGACACAGTTCATATTACTCGATGTTTTAAAATGTTTATTTCTGAATGACAATTATAATACCAACTGTGATGACTTTTGCCAAAATATTTACTGAAGCAACTTCCATAATAGGCAACTTAATTCCTTTATCAATATAGGCTTCAAACAGATACATATATATTCAGAAACTGAAGTGCAAGTAAAAGTTCTTACTCCTAACAACATATTCCTAAATCTCTGAGCCTAACTGCCTTCAGGTATTCAAAGGGCATGCGTTTATATAAAGGCAGAACCCACAAGTGCTTACCAATGGTACCGCCCAAAGCCATTGCTCCAGACATCTGAGCTAACAATTCTGGACATGGTTTTAGGCCTCCGAGGGTGGCTGCCAAGCCTCCAGCCACCCCAATCATGCCCAGGGCATTGCCAAGACGTGCAGTCCCCTGGGTGGAAAGCCCGGCCAGGGCACCAACACAGCAAAGACCGGAGCCCAGGTACATAATCTTTTCAAAGGAAAAGGAGGAAACAGAGAGAGAAGTTATCAAAAACTTTCAGTCCATCAGCTTAAAAACAACTTCAAGGAAACATGATTCTCTAAAGACATTTCTAAGGACAATTTTAAAGTCAGACAATTTTAAAGTTAAAAGAGCCAATATGATCTATTCTTTTAATATTTCAATATATATTCCTATCCATTGGGGATATTAACATACTAAATACTTTAAATTGTACTTGCAATTAAACCATTTACGTACACTGATTTCTTCTGGACTTGATAGCATACAAATGCATATAAAAGTATGCATTTAAATTTAAATGGAGTTATTATGGGATCTAGACGTGACCCACTGTTATAAGGGAGCCAACCCCGTGAGGCTGTAAGTGCCAGAGACCATGCTATATACGCTGCATAAGTTATAACCCAGTCTCATGAGAGTCACAGGAGGAGAGAATCATCATCCTCATTTTATAAAAGAAAATCAATGCATAAAGAGGCTACATAATTTTTCTAAGGGCAAATGATCATTAAATAGCAAATCTGGGATGCTGACATAAATCTCCCTGACTCACTGCTCTAACTCTTCTCAAAGACTGTGTTCATTCAACAAATACGTGTTACAAACAGCAGAAACTAAGGGAGACATGATTTTTCAGCTGTCAGAGAGGCTGCACTCTAAAATAGTCATTGAAAAGAAAGGTATGACTGAGTTCAGAACAAAGCTGAATCTCTATTATAAATTATATTTAGATACGGAACTTTCCAAAGTTCAACTTGATTATTTCTGTTTTCCTACTCAGCATTCATTTAAAAATTTTCTTTTTTAAATGCGCTGGCATAACATCTGCCAGATCCATAGAGGAAATAAATAAATAGGAAAAGGACTGACAGTATTTTAACAAAAAATTTTCAAGTTCTTAACTGATTATTTCACTGTATCCCCACAACAATCCAGCTAGGTACATAAAAAGGACACTTATAACCTTCTTGACTCTTTTTACATGTGGAAAAATGTAGGGACAAACAGATAAAGCCATATTTGCAGAGTTAGCGGGCAAAACTGCCTCTAGAATCCAGGGTCCTGATTCTTAAGAGGATGAGAATGTTCTATTTGATCAAGATGCTTCAAGAGTTACTGTCGTATTTGATTAGTGGAATTAGAAGTTTGGTAATGGTAATCTCACCAGGACGAAGACATAGTACCAAAAAAAAGCTTTCAAAAGAGATTCTCACCTGTTCAATGTTATAACCACTGTAGAGGGAGGCTAAATATCCCCCAACAAAGGTACCAGCAGGAAGCAGATACAGGTAATTATACTCCGGAGGGTCAGTGGGACGCTTGAACATGTCCAGCATTCTCTGAGTCACCAGAAAGCCACCTTATCAAAGTAAACATAAAACAAAAAGAGGTATCTTAAGCAACATAATTTTTAAAGCGCTACAATTTTTCTATGTTAAGCATACCTTTATCATCTAGGAATAACTACCATTTTAAGTTAATATTTTAAAACCTCAAAATTAGAAGTTATTCTATCATTCCAGCCAGTTACATTGAAGGGGGAACCCTAGAGACATTCAGGAAGAAAATCTGCTATCAGAGGACAGAACCAACTATTTCCACATGACTAGAAATAAACAAGGTATTCAAATAGCTCAGGAAAGTAAAAGATCAAAAGGCCAGTATTTTTTTTCTTATAGGTTATTCTATTTGTTAAACCCTAGAATAAGTGGTTTTAAAAAATACCATGTCAGCAAGTACTAGGTCTGCTGGACACATTAAAGAATTTTTAGCTACAAAACAGCATCAAATGGGTTTCATACACAAGTCATGTGCTAGGCTTTCAGTTTTCAGGAACATGGGACAGGATAAGGCAAAAGGCTAAAGTTTTATCTAAAATTATACTTATTTAAAGATGCTATGGTGATAGATCTGCTGCTGCTACTGCTGCTAAGTCACTTCAGTCATGGCCGACTATGGTGATAGATCTAACTCAGCTTAATTCAAAACTATGCATGCAATAACCTTCCAGTTAACCTGAAGCAAGACATCATTTTATTTGTTTTGGAGCACTCAGGGGTAGGGGTGGCTCTTTTATCAAATAGTTTCTAAAAATTAGCAATGGGCAAAAATAACCAATTCCCCTTCACATAGAGCATTTATAATCTGAGTGAAACATTTTTTAAAAGGCATGATTAAATTCTTAAAATCAGAATGTTTATTTTATATATTTAATATATATATTGTAACAAATATATATCATTTTATATTTGTTTCTCGTATCTCCACCAAAAACAGCACTCTGGGTTCTTTCCCCGTCCTCGTACCTGCAATGTTGACTGAGGATATGAACGTGGCAAGAGCAGCAAGGCCCTGAGAAGTTGTGGAAGGATACAAGTGTCCTCCCATCAGCACCAACCCACCGACTGCAGTCAACCCTGGGAAGAAAGCACGCACGTGGTAAACAGAAACAATCACGCTGCCAAAGCAAATGTCATCGGGGACAAACCTCACAAGCACACGCACCATGAAGGAGAAAGCTCCCACACACATTCTCACTGAAGTACTTTCGTGGGCAAAAAGTTGACACAACATTCTCTCTTTTTGCATAAGAATTTTAACCTTAAACTTTCTAGCTCTGTTCCCCTGATAAAGATATAAAGCAATGATGTTATTAGATGACATTACTTGTGGTGAAAAGGGACCTCTGCTGGATACGAAGCATCCGAACTGGAAAATGCTATACATGAACTAAATATGACGGTGAGAGCCACAGCTTTGGGCTTTCCTGAGTAGAGTACTTCTTGGAATTGGATTTGTTCCCGGTGGAGATTTCCTGGTGGCTCAGACGGTAAAGAATCCGCCTGCAGTGTGGGAGACCTGGGTTCGATTCCTAGGTTGGGAAGATCCCCTGGAGAAGGGAATGACAACCCACTCCAGTATTCTTGCCTGGAGAATTCCATGGACAGAGGATCCTGGCGGGCTACAGTCCATGGGGTTGCAAAGAGTTGGACACGACTGAGTGACTTTCACCTCACTGGTGGAGATCCTGAAAGCTACGTACGCTTGTGGCAAGAGATGCTCACCAGGGCCATGAGGTTTCCTAGCCAGCAGCTCCCATATCTGTCCAATGTGGGTCTCATTCCTCAGATCTGAGCCATCGCTAGGGACCACAGAGAACAGTCTTGGGAAGAGCCGTGTGCACTACTGCATGAACCATCATGCTCCTGTGAAACACTGCTTCTCTTTAAAGGAAATCATAAATGAAAGAAGAAACAGTGGCTCTGCCCTGCTTGAAATGGGGGCAGCCCAAAGGCTTGACACACTTCCCTGGCTTCTTACTTCCAAACCCCACCCCTCCACCTCTGGGAGCCCAAGTCACCACAACCACCACCACGATGCCAAGCCCTACAATTTGGAAACACAGACTTTATCAACCTCATGGAAAGCACTGTGTGAGTTGAACAAGCCCTTGAAAACCTAAGATGAGGGAAAACAAGAGGGGAACAAACCTGAGATTGCATTAGTCACAGACATTAGCGGTGAGTGGAGAGCAGGAGTCACTCCCCAGACAGTATGGTAGCCCACAATGCCAGCCAAGCCGAAGGTGGTCACCATCTGGGAAAAGGCTAAATTGGGAGCCGCGATGCCCAAACCTAGTATCCCAGTGAGACCTGGAGAAACAGAAAAGAGTGTGAGCTCACATCCAGTTCTCTCAGGAGGATTAAAAGCACACGCACACCCACACACAAACATGTGGCATAGTCAAGGCTTTAAAATTCCACACCCTTGCAAATGAGTTTTTTTTTTTAAAGACATTTCCTTATTGGGAAGGGAGGTAAAAGTGAGTTAAAGGTATTGTGAGCAAAACTCAACTTCCTGACCACCACCACCATCCCCTAAAATAAATTGTAAACATCTAGTAAAATTTATGAGTCACCTTAATAATAATTTGCACATTTTCCTCTGCATAACTTGTCCTCTTCTCTGCTTTAACTTTCATTGACGATGCCACATGTGTTTATACAAGTGTTTTTATTCCAGAATTATAGGCCTATAAAGGATCTACCAAAGCATTTGCTACTTGGGCAAGACACAACCTTTATAAGACAGACTTTGGGGAGGCCCACTTCATGTCACTCTCAGATTTGGCTGGGAAGAGGGATTTTAAAAGATTAGGAAGGGTTTCATTCACTCCAGCACCTCCCCAAAACATATGGCTTCCACCCACCCGGGACAGAAGTTTTGCAATAGCTCCTGAATCTGGACTGGACTGCTGGCCAGGGCAGTCAGCTCCAGCCTCAATACCAAGTCAGCAAACAGGATTTTACAAAGAAAAAGGGAAAAAAATACAAATTAAATTAAGAATGTGCAGAATACAAACACTCAGCTCTCAACATACATCTTTAATTATCACCTTTCCTAACAGCAAACATGTGGATGGCTGTTCTGCAACAGAAGAAAGGGTTACCTAGCGGTCAGTGAAAACCAAATCATAATGGATGACCAGGATGCTGGAATTTAACTTCCTTGAATAAGGTACGTTTTCCCCTTGATATGGACTATTTCTTTACAAGTGGCAAAGCTGAAACATTAGCAACTGACAAGTTACTTTAAATTATTCAGTAAGACTGTAGTTTTAAATTTTTTTTGTTTATTGGACACCCCACATGACATAGTTCCCCATGATCTTAGCTCCCCAAGCAGGGACTGAACCAGTGTTCCCTTCAGTATAAGTGTGGAGTCTTAACCATTGGACCCCTAGGGAAGTTTATGCAGTTTTATTTCCCTACCCACATATAAGACTTCCAGGGCTCCCATGAATGGCCTGTTAACCATCTGGAGGGAGAGTAAGATAGAATATTGTTTTGAGCTTCAGTTAAACATCAGAGAATCTGTGCAGGGTTATATTTAAGGATATGTTTTCTTAAGCCAGGCTGCCTGGTTCAAATTCTGGCTCTACTGCTTGCTAGCTGTGTGATCTTAGGTAACTTATTTAACCTCTCTGTGCTCCAGTATTCTCTGTAACATTATTAATCCTTTCTGTCTTCATCTAGAAAAAGAAAATAATAATATCCCGAATTCACTGAGTTCTTATAAGGAATAAATGAGCTAAGGCATGTGAAGTGTTTAGCATGATGCCCTAGCACTCACTAAATGCCCACATTAGTTATGAAGCAGTAAGTTCTCATCACCTGCAATCAACTGTGTTGGCCATCTAAGATAGAAACTCCTCAGCTGAAGGTTTCTTATTAACTATTTAATAAACTAAAGTCTTTTCATTTGACATTCATTAATGTCAAATATACTACATTCAGTCTCTATGATAAAGGAAAAAGAAAAACAGAAAAAAAAAAGGAAAAAAAGCAAATCACATTTTTTGAAGAAAGCTAGTAAAATAGATTCTAACATATGGTAGAAGTGTTCAAGAAAAACACTTGGCTTTATTATAAAGGAGGAACTTTTAGGGTACAAAAAAATAAATAGAAGGCCATCCCTTTATTCACTAGGATATGCCACTGTCACATCTATTAAAACGCAATAAACTTTGACTCAATAAACATAAGAGAAACCTAGAAAAATAAATCATTGTTATATCTCACTACATTTCCTTATGAATCCCAAAGAGAAATGGAAATTTACAACCTACTGACCATACTCTCCTTGTACAACACAATTATATGGTTCCTTCTTTTTAATAAGTAAGTGCAAGTAGGGACACTGCTCCATCTATTCATAATATTCACAACTAAAGGCTTTCTCAGTCATTTTGCTGAAACTTGCTCTTTATTCAAGGAAAGTTACATATTTAGCTTAAAACATCTGGCCTCACATGGGAATTTGGAGAATGCTGAGGCTACAAGAATTCTGTGTGCTTGGTACCAGTCTTTAATTCTTTATAGTTTGCTTTTGTTTGTATTTTGGCTCTCACAGATCTAAACATTTTTAACTCATTCTATGAGACAGAAACCAACTTAAAATCAACTTTCCATATTTCAAGTTCTAACAATTCATAGCCAGAATGAATATTTATCACTATTTTATGACAATTCTTTAGTGTCTTCATGAAGATTAACTGGAAAATGAAGAATCTATGTTAAACTATAAAGAAAGAGATAAAAACTGAATTTTTTTTACTAGATGAATAACTTACTGTTTATTCTTAAAAGCAAATATTTGGTCCCCCCATCTTACCCAGAGATGCAGATAATCACAAGTGATGTTTTATAAACCACAAAAAATAAATCAATAACCACATTTAGATGAACTTTATAACAACACAATCTGACATACATCATTACTCTTTATATTTGGTATATATATATAAAAACATTAAAAATTATATTTTAAATGTTTTTTATAAAAGAAAAGTATTAACCACCTATGTATTATTTCTCACTTGTTCATTCCAGCATTTACCCCCGTGCCTGCTCTCTGAGAGTGGACAATGCAGTCTCCAAGTCCACAGAGGTGGGACTGGTGACATGTCACATGTGAAAACTGCTTCTAACAAGGTCAAGTCCTGAGAATCCAATGAATGACAACTGCATTTCATTTACTAACTTTGACAGTGAATACATTACTCACATAATACAGTCATAATTCAAAGAAGTCTAAATCTTCATAAAAGGAACCCTTACCTGCTGTATAGACAGAAGCCGATGTCATCGTCTTCCTGAAGGGCGTGATAGTAGCTGCTTTTTCAGCCTCCAGCTCTGCCACTGTCTTCTGTTTTACTGGGGCACCTTGAGGAATATTTTTCGGTGTGGGAGCAGGGAAAATCACTTGGCCATCCTAACAGAAATTAGAAGAACAGTACTTTTTAAACCATCCAGCATTCAGTCAATTCAGTGTTGCAGAAAAACTCTTTGAAAAACAATTTTAAATAAATATAGAAGTTCATATAATTTATAACATCACTTTATATAAATATATAACATGTGCATGCATGTTAAGTCACTTCCATCAGTCATGTCCGACTCTCTGTGACCCTACGGACTACAGCCCACCAGGCTCCGCTGTCCATGGGATTCTCCAGGCAAAGTGGGTTGCCATGCCCTCCTCCAGAGGATCTTCCTGACCCAGGGATTGAACCCACTTCTCTTATGTCTCCTGTATCGGCAGGTAGGTTCTTTACCATTAGCACTACATACATGTACGTAAATATATAATGGCTGTGTACGAAAACACACATAGATGTACAAGAACATATAAGGAAGAAAACAGAACTTAAAAGAAGATAGGTGGGGGAATGTTTCATTTTTACTTTATTCAGTTTTGGGGGTTTTGTTTGTTTTCTGTTTTTCAAAAGCAATACATATTTTAGGTGCTGCTGCTGCTAAGTCGCTTCAGTCATGTCCGACTCTGTGAGACCCTATAGATGGCAGCCCACCAGGCTCCCCTGTTCCTGGGATTCTCCAGGCAATAACACTGGAGTGGGTTGCCATTTCCTTCTCCAATGCATGAAAGTGAAAAGTGAAAGCAAAGTCGTTCAGTCGTGTCCGACTCTTAGCGACCCCATGGACTGCAGCCCACCAGGCTCCTCCGCCCATGGGATTTTCCAAGCAAGAGTACTGGAGTGGGGTGCCATTGCCTTCTCCTATTTTTTTAGGTGAGTCACATGTATATCTGCAATATTTTTCTTTAAGTTGTTCTGGATTTTTAAATAATTTTTATTGGCATAAACCCAACACATTGCTATAGGATTCTTCCATAAACAAAAATCCTAGAACAAATGCAAAATGAAAACACAGGAAGGAATAGATCTCTTTACTCACCTTCATCACTACGGTTCCTCTAATGACGTGACCCATTGTACCAAAGTCAAAGTCATCTTTCACTTCAAAGTAAAAATTATCTTTGTCTGGGCTGATGGCCTTCAGAAGCTTGGTGATGTTGTTGGAATACAGGGTGCTGGCCTGAGTGGCCATTCGGCTGGGAAGGTCTGTGTAGCCTATGTGAGTAATTCCCTAAATGAATAAAAATACAGTCAGAAAGGTCTATTACTAAACGCTCACATTCTTTCCAGGACAATTCTCAGCCAAGGCTAAGTTTTGAAATTATACATCTTTATATACACATGAACACATATTTCAAAAAGAGCTTTAAATGTGACTACTTTTAATTTTAGAAAATTTCCAGCCTCAGTTTCTCTCAATATTTAAAGCAACAAACACCCTCTCACAAATCACTAAAAGATGAAGGATCAGGATCATAGCAAGAGGAAGCTCTGAGCTATACCTTATGAACATAAAGTTCTCCTGGCTTGGTAGTTTCAAAATTTCCGCCAGCCTCAGCAGCTAAATCCACAACAACTGAACCTTCCTTCATGGACTCAATCATTTCTTTATTAAACAAAATGGGAGCTTTTTTACCTAGTAAAACCAAAGAAAACAGAAAACAGTATAAAGCATATGATGAGTTTTTAAAACTCTATATTCTAATTATTATGGTAGTCTCTGAATACTCACAAATTGAACCCTTTCAAGAAACCCCTTAAAGCTCATAACAAAGGTAAGGCTGGTCACCTAAGGAAGAAATGGGATGAGCATGAGCCGCAAAGCCAGTGGGCAGGAAGGACCCACTGAACTAGCAAACAATACTTGCCATCTGCTAACCACAGAAACCTCAACTAGCACTGCTCTTTCCAGCTGGTTTACACCCAGCTCCACTTGTGAGAAAAAAAAAAATCAACATTTTGCCTATTTTTTGTAAATGCATAATAAACAAGCTAGTAAGGAAACTGTGTGCATGCAAATTGGACAGTTCATAAACATCACAAATGTCAAGGGAATATTCAGTAGTAATCTATGAATTCCAACATAGTATTTCCAGTCATCTGAACCGATGTCACCAGATTTTCCCACATACTATATTGTGCTGTGCGTGCCAAGTCGCCTCAGTCATGTCCAACTCTTTGTGACGCCATGGACTGTAGCCCGCCAGGCTCCTCTGTCCAAGGGGTTTCTCCAGGCAAGTATATTGGAGTGGGTTGCCCTCCTCCAGGTGATCTTCCCAACCCAAGGATCGAACCCCACATCTCTTATGTCTCCTGCGTTGGCAGACAGGTTCTTTACTACTAGCACCACTTGGGAACCTTAATTTAATACAGGATAACTTCGAGAAGAGACAGAGGAGTACCATGATATGGAAATAACAGAATACCAGAACTCCAAAAAATCTTAGAAATCACCCATACATTTTTATTCCCACTCAATGAAAGTATTTATTCTGTACCTCTGTTGAGTCGAGTTCCATGACTGGTGCTGGGAATTTACTGGTAGATAAACAGAAAAGATCCGTGTTCTCACGGAGCATACTCTTCACGAGGTATTTCACACTTTAAATTATATACTAATTCTTACATAGAGGATAAAGCACCGAACACAAGGATTTTTCAAGCTAACATACATCCATCAGTATGTTCAACAGGGGCTCCCATGGTGGGTATAATATCTTGTTCAAGTTTCACAAAACAATGTAAATATCTAAGCCAAAAGAAAAAGGGCATGAACTTGTGAGACTGACTATCGGAAAGCAGAGAGCTAATAGGCTAATTATTTCTTCTTCTGAAAGTTTTCAACTCTGAGTGAATTTTAGTAAAAACACTGTCAATTTTATAAATGGAAATCAACTAAAAGTAAAATTTTCATTATAATAATCTGTTTTTCAGACTATTTGACTGGAATACATGTGATTTGAAAAAGAAAAATAACCTTTCTTTGTAGCACATGTGAAAAAAACAGCTATAAAGATACAAGTGGTTGTACCTCCTTTCTCAATGCAAACTTAACACTTCCAAGATCAAGCCCAACTCCTAAGTCTCCTGTGACTGAAGGCCTTTCTCCCCCAGCTGAAGCACTCTGCCTAGCATTCCTTCTCATTACTGCTCCAGTGGTCTGTCTGCTCCAACCATACTGGTTTGTTAGGGAAGATCTGGGGCTCTCTTCTGAGTCCCCGTGGAAAGGAGCAAGAATGCGGAGGTCTTTGCTTCCCTGATAGCTCAGTTGGTAAAGAATCCGCCTGCAATGCAGGACACCTCCTGTTCGGTTCCTGGGTTGGGATGATCCCCTAGAGAAGGGATAGGCTACCCACTCCAGTATTCTTGGGCTTCCCTGGTGGCTCAGATGGTAAAGAATCTGCCTGCAATGCAGGAGACCTGGGTTCAACCCCTGGGTTGGGAAGATCCCCTGGAGAAGAGAAAGGCTACCCATTCCAGTATTCTGGCCTGGAGAAGTCCATGGGGGTCGCAAAGAGTCAGGCACGACGGAACGAATTTCACTTCACTTTCCCAAAGGCAACTCCCAGAAGTCCTGGTGGCTTCACTACTTCTTAAAATTCTCTGGAATTTTGAATTCCTTTCCTCTAGGCTCCCACGCTACAGTCCAATGGGAATCTGGGGATACAAACCACACACATCTGAGGACTCTCCAAAATAAAGGTCATGCTGCTCAGTTCTGCAGTTATTTAAAGCTATGGGTGACAGAGTTGCTTCCACATAAGGGAGCAGATTTAAAGGGGTAAATTTGACTGTCGTCACTACTCACTTCTAGTGCCTCATCTCTACTAAGCCCCATCTAACAGAGCCTCATCTCTATTAACCAGACTCATGTTTGTCACAGTTTTTCCTCCCACCTGTCTTGTGCCCTCTGGTCTTAGGCTGACATGCCTTAAACTACTCTTTTGGCTATAACCAATTTAGATACAGGTCTACCCCCTTTGACTTCTAACTGCACCGACTTTACAACCATTGACCTCACAAATTTGATTTGGCATCTAACTAACATCTCCTGCCCCCAAAATTCTGAATTCCTTCTTCCTTCTGAGATAACTATAGCTACAGCTCAGACCCTGGATCTGTAATGCTGCCCACTTTATAAGATGTCAAGTGGCCAAAACCATTTAGGCTCCCTAGAAAACATCTAATGTACCACCTATTTCTCTTCTTTGATTTTACTTATTCAACCTACACAAAGCCATTCTACAGTGGCTCACACACACACACATATTTTTGCTGCAACAGAGATAACAGGTGGTCTGACCGTATTATCACTCTGAAATTCAATCTCTTTGAAAGAATAGCATTTTCTTTCACATAAAATATTTTATTTAGTATATAGCCAAATAATGGGAATGTAAGTCAAAAAAATATATTTAAAGTCACAGAGGAATGTTTAAAAAAAACATGGAATTATTACAAGTAAAAAGTACACAACAAAACAGTATGTATAGGATGCTCCCATTTAGTAAAAAATAGAATTATACACATATATATGAATGTTTCAAGCATACACACACACACACACACACACACACACACACACACACACACACACACACAAAATACTACAAATACTATATAGTTCCTGGGCTTCCCTGGTAATTCAGCTGGTAAAGAATTCACCTGCAATGCAGGAGACCCCAGTTTGATTCCTGGGTCAGGAAGATCCCCTGGAGGAGGACATGGCAACCCACTCTAGTATTGCCTGGAGAATTCCATGGACAGGATAGCCTGGCAGGCTGTAGTCCATGGGGTCACAAACAGTCAGACGCGACTGAGTGACTAAGTACACATGTATATAGTTCCTAGCAAATTTATAGAGTATGTTTAACAACATCAGGATATCTTTGAGGGGTAAGACTAATTTATTTTCTTCTTTATGCTTTTTCTTATCTCCCAAGTTTTCTAGAAGAGCTTGCTTTAATGTTATTGCTTTAAAAATTCAATAAGGGCTACAGGGAATACAATGATGAATGTAACAGTGCAGCTGTCTTTAAGAACTCACATGTGGACTAATTTACTGAAAATTCTGAAAAGTGCAGAAATGCAAATTAAAAACAGAAGAGAAAAAACAGAGCCAAAAGAGGAGCAGAATAGTACATAAAAATTCCAAATGAGCAAATCCTCAAAAGATTAGGTCAAGAGAGGGAAAGACTGAGAAGGATATTTCAAAATACTATCTTACCCTGATGGCCTACTGTGACAAAAATGTAATAAATGCTAAGTGTGGCATTACAAAATGGAAAGAACAAAAATTAATAAGATGATTAGCTAGCTTTTCAGGAGGAAATCCACCCAAACCTAACATTTATTTCAAATTAAACTCTGAACTCTATAGGTTAGAATTAATTATAAAAGAATCACCCCACAAAGAGAAGAAGAAAAGATATCCTTGGTAAATCTCTCTCTTGTCTTTAGACTGAAAAGTACTTCTTGAATTTCAGCAATGGGAAAAATTACAAAGGAAAATGTCAAGAAATTTAAATATGAAAAGGTATATATTACTATCCTCAGAAGAACATAAACATGACAAAAATTAATACAATAAAAAGTTCATGGAAATTCAAATAGAAACAAAACACTACACTAAGATCCTAATAGATAAATGAGCAGCAAATGCAAATGGATAATTCAATAGAAAGGTAACAACCCAATGAAAACAGTTCACCCTCAGTAAGAACCAAAGAAATGTGAGAACACACACATATATATACTACCATGCGTAAAACAGATAGCTGGTTGGAAGCTCCTATACAGAACAGAGAGCTCAGCTGGGTGTTCTGTGATGACCTAAAGGGGTAAGATGGGGGGTGGGGCGGAAGGGAGGCTCAAGAGGGAAGGCACAAATGCACACATATAACTGATTTATGTTGTTGCATAGCAGAAACTAACACAACATTGTAAAGCAATTATAATCCAATCTAAAACAATAATATATTAAAAAAAGAAAGAAAAAGAAATGCAAGTACAAAGAATGGGATATATTTTTGCCCTCAAAGTGAAAGAGTCAACAAAATCTTGAATACTGCTGAAATGGACGATCTACTGATGAGATTAGGAACTACATAATCTTCCAGGAAAGCATAGTTTATCAAGTGTTTACCAAATTGCCAAAAATACTAATATTCATCTACTAATTCTACTTCCCAGATTTGATTAATCCTGGGGAAATAACTGAAAATACAGATATAGGAATAAAGCAGAAAAAAATGGTAGTATATCATTTTTAATTGACAAAAACTGGAAATACATAAAAAGCTTAACTTTGGGAGAACAGTTAAATAAAATACAGTACATTCAAACAAGAAAATTCTAACAAAACCATTAAAATATTTATAGAGAGTTCTTAATGACTTATTATATTAAGGGGGAAACTTAAAAGAGTATTTAGTGGGGTAAGTAAGAAAGCTATTTTATCTTCATCTAATGTGATAAAAATGCATGGGAAAAAGGCTGAAAGGAAATGGTAAAATGTTAATAGTATTTTTCACTGAGTAGAAGGATCACAAATGATCTTTATTTTCTACTTTGTACTCTACTGTATTTCCAACAAAAGTCACACACTATTTTTATAAAAATAAACAAACAAAGCATAATCACAACCAGTTTCCCCTTTAAGTAGAGGACAGAGATTAAAGAGTTAGTTGTACTAGAAGAATTAAAATAATTAAGAAATAACAATTAAAATGATTAAGAAATAACCCTTACCCAGTCTGTTTACTTACCAACAGAAAACACTTCACTCAAAATCCTCTGCCCTCCCTGCTACAGCAAAGGAAGCTATACAGTTAGGAAAGCCTTTCAAAGACTGAACCCAAATACTTACACAGGGAGACAGAATCATAACTAAGGATGGATAGCAAACAGGAAGATGCACACAGAGTTTTTTTTATATAACATATAACACAGAAAAGAATAAATCCAACGTTTAGAGATGTCCCATAATACCCCAGTGACAGCCCAGTACAGGTCCTAGACATATGGATAAAAGATCAAATAAGCATATCAGGTGTTTCAGGACAGGACTGTATAAGGAGGCAGAAAGATTAATAAACGGAGGCAGATACAAGGGTTTTTCTAGAGGCATGCTTGGGCTTTCCCCTTTTGACTGCTCATTTCTGTTGATTTTATCATTTATTTGCAGAAGATGAGAAACACAAAAAGACCAAAACTTACATCTCTTCAAACCACCCTCCTCAAAAAAAGGAGATTGAAAAAACTCAATAAGGAGAAAAAAATATTAATATATTTCCTGACACAGAACAAACTGTGGGTTAAAGGTGTGGGAAGATGTCCAACTTCATGAACTATTTCTTGGTTTCTTTTGGTTCATGAACATTAAGTTCCTGGTAAGATTACTCAGTTCCCTCCCAGTTGGGAGTTTACTTCCGTACTTTTGCCAAGACAATCTAGAACATCATGCACTCATAGTCATCATTCAAGTATTCATCTATGCACTGACTCAAGTGATACCCATTCAGTGCCTACCATGTGCAGGCTAAATGGGGAAGGAAAGCTGTACTTATAGCTCTGAGGTCTAACAGTTTAGAACTGAAGGAGATTGCATTCGAAGATTAGGGAGCACTTTTATTAGGAGAATAACTGAGATATTTTATAACACTAATTACAGAGTTTCCCAACTGGATGACCATTATTTGGGGTAAGTAGAGGTGCCATGGGCTTCCCTGGTAGCTCACTGGTAAAGAACCTGCCTGCCAATGCAGGAGACAGGGGTTCAGGAAGATCCCCTGGAGAAGGAAATGACAACCCACTCCAGTATTCTTGCCTGGGAAATTCCATGGACAGAGAAGCCTGGTGGGCTACAGTCCATGGGGTCACAAAAGAGTCAGAACGACTTAGTGACTAAACAGTAACAGCAGACAAGAGGTGCCACAGATTAATATAAGGTATTCTTGAATCTCTGTGTACACGCAGAACTGATTGCAGGCTGAAAAAGTGCCTCACACATGGGCACTGTTTCTTGATGTGTGCCTATATGGCAGTGCGTCACACATATTTATTCTGAAATGTGACTGAATTAATAGTAGCTTTCATACTCTTGTGTTTTCTTATTAAATGAATACTAAGATGTAGTTAAAAGAAGCTTACTCCTTGGAAGGAAAGTTATGTCCAACCTACACAGCATATTCAAAAGCAGAGACATTACTTTGCCAACAAAGGTTCATCTAGTCAAGGCTATGGTTTTTCCAGTAGTCATGTATGGATGTGAGAGTTGAACTATAAAGAAAGCTAAGTGCCGAAGAATTGATGCTTTTGAACTGTGGTGTTGGAGAAGACTTTTGAGAGTCCCTTGGACTGCAAGGAGATCCAACCAGTCCATTCTGAAGGAGATCAACCCTGGGATTTCTTGGAAGGAATGATGCTAAAGCTGAAACTCCAGTACTTTGGCCACCTCATGCGAAGAGTTGACTCATTGGAAAAGGCTCTGACGCTGGGAGGGACTGGGGGCAGAAGGAGAAGGGGACAACAGAGGATGAGATGGCTGGATGGCATCACTGACTCGATGGACCTGAGTCTGGGTGAACTCCGGGAGTTGGTGATGGACGGGGAGGCCTGGCGTGCTGCAATTCATGGGGTCGCAAAGAGTCGGACACGACTGAGCAACTGAACTGAACTGAAGATGTAGTTGTTAAAGTGGCAAATTCAAAAACTTCTAGAAAAGACTGCATGCTAAGTCGCATGTGTCCGACTCTTTGCAACCTTATGGGCTGTAGCCCTCCAGGCTCCTCTGTCCATAGATTCTCCAGACAAGAATATTGGAGTGGGTAGCTGTGCCCTCCTCTAGGGAATCTTCCTAACCCAGGGATCAAACCCATGTCTCTTAAGTGTCCTGCACTGGCAGCACCTGGGTTTCTAAAAATAGCTTTAACAACTTCCTGCTATGTGGCAAAAGAATATACCATTGGCCTCTACAACACTAAATTCAAATAGAAAGACTTAGCTTAAACTAAACACCAACAGCTAAACCTTTACTGGAAAGTTCTACAAAATGTTATTTACACCTCTCTGAGTAAATCAGGTCTAACATGGTCATCTGAAATAATGAATTTTCAGATTCTGCCTTAGCAGAAAAAGAATCAAGCCCTCACAGACAACTTTAATGACACCAAAAAAAAAAAAAAGAGGAAAATTCAGAGGAAACCACTAAAAATATTAAGAACAACAAGACACCAAGATGAAAAAGGTTTACCACAAAGTTTTATAATAATTCCAAAGAACATTTAGCATTACTTACTGGAATTATTCAATGGCATTTAATCAGATGGGGAAATTCCTAACTTCCTGGCCTCTAAGGCATCAAATTAAGCAGGCTCAAGAAAAACTTTCTGCTTTAACAAGAACATAGTATATTTAACATAGTAACAAAGAAATTAATAATATAACTTATTAAATATATTTATCCAAACCAAAATAGATTTCTTGTGAACAAGTACTATAAACACAAGGATAATTTTAATATAATACACTCCTATATTTACTACATGCAAAACAGAGCATGTAAAGATGCTCTGAACTGTAGTATTTATGCATTAAGGAATATTATTCAAGAACACAATTTTACATTGAGCACTGGTGTTTATACAGCATCCTCTTGTCACTACTCTGACTTTCATTTTCTCGACATAGTCCATGAGCTTTAAGGAGAAATGACCTGAAACTACTCCAAAGGCAGGCCTGGCTGGCCCAAGGATAACTTATTGATGACCTGTTCAGAAATCCAGGCGTAAGTTGAGGGGCCCAGCCTACACTGATTGGTTCAAAAGTAGTGATGTTGGGACTTCTTTGGTGGCTAAGACTCTGAGCTACCAATGCAGGGGGCACAGGTTCAATCCCTGGTCAGGAAACTAGATCCAACATGCTCCAACTAAGACCCAGATAAATAAGTAAAAATAAATTTTTTTAAAAGTGAAGACATTACCCAATCAAAGTAAGTAAGAATGAGGGAAAGTGTGCTAAGGGCTTCTGAAAAAGAAGTTTCCTTGCTCTTCAAGAGGGAGTCATCAGACTCGGCTTGCCTTGTCCTCTGGTGGTGTAATGTGCTGTGCACACTGAGGCCTGAAGCTACTTCTGCCTCTACCCCTCTACCCCTGCCTTTCATCCCTGAGGATGAAACCAACCAGAGAGGGCCGAGCTGAGAGGACAAAGGAGCCCAGCAGGGTTTCCCAGAGCATACCTCTCCAGTTGTAACTGGACTTTTTTCCATTACAAGTGACAAGTGAAAGTCAGTCATGTCTGACTCCTTGTGACCCCGTGGGCTATCGTCAGTGGAATTCTCCAGGCCAGAATACTGGAGTGTGTAGCCTTTCCCTTCTCCAGGGGATCTTCCCAACCCAGGAATCGAACTGAGATCTCCCACATTGCAAGCAGATTCTTTACCAGCTGAGCCACAAAGGAAGCCCAGTTTTTTCAGTTACAAGATCCAACAAATCTCCTTTCTGGTTTAAGGCAGATTGTGCTGGAATGTCTGCTTCTGGCAGCCAAAGGCATTCTAACTTATATACACCAAAGGCTCTTTTGGAATTTCAAAATCACAGATGGGGTTCAAATATTGAGTCTTAAAATGTAAAAATGTTACAGATCAGGACAAAAGGCTTTTTATACAAATATATGTATACATAAGGAAAAAAGAGATCATTGGTTACGTAACAGATCGGATGTGGCAAAAAACTGCTGAACATTTTGATCCACTGATCTAATGAGTCTCTGATTCTGCCAAGTGTGGTAGACAGAGCAACACGCAGATCCAACCCCCTCCAGCTCTGTTATCCCTGGAGAGGCTACAGATAGCTGTGTTTGTGAACAGAAAGAGATTCTGAGAGTGAAAGTGCTGGTCGCTCAGTCATGTCCAACTCTTTGCAACCCCATGGACTGTAGCCCTCTAGGCTCCTCTACCATGGGATTCTCCAGGCAAGAACACCGGAGTGGGTTGCCATGCCCTCCTCCAGGGGATCTTCCTGACCCATCAGGGTCTCCCACATTGCAGGCAGAGTCTTTACCATCTGAGCCACCGGGGAGTACGGAATGATCCTGACCTAAGCTTAAATAGTCAAGTAGAGTACGTTACATGTGAATGCTATTCTTGGAACTAGACAAAAATTTTCTCTGCCTAATTAATTATTTGTATAAGGAACCAGAAAGAAAGTCAGGCTGGCAAAATTTTGACTTTTACAAATTGGATGCCTCAAGATATTTGTAAATGTAATACTTAGCAAAAAGGGTAACAGCATGTTTTAGCAGATTAGAGAAATCCCTAAAGATTTAAAGAAGAAACCTAAAAACAAGCCTTTACCCAATAACTAGAGAATACATTTATAAAAATTTTTCCAGGATTACCTTAATAATTTACCTGTTATAGCTATAAAATTCTGTATAGATAAAAATTAGTCAAGGCTTTACCATGCAATCACAATCTATGGGAATTCTAAAAAAAAGGAAAACAACCTACCAAACTTAAATGGTATCATAAAAAGGAAACGTATATTATATAATACATATGTAAATATGCATTACATTAAGCAATAGTCAGTCACACAGTTGTGTCTAACTTTACAATCCCATGAACTGTAGCCTGCCCGGCTCCTCTGTCCATGGAATTCTCCAGGCAAGAGTACTGGAGTGGGTTGCCATTCCCTTCTCCAGGGGATCCTGCCCACCCAGGGATGGGTGTCTTCTGCACTGGCAGGCAGATTCTTTACCACCAGCACCACCTGGGAAGCCCATCTAGGTGTACCTCAGCTACCAAAACCCCTAAAAAGATTAATGAATATTTATTATACACTAATTTATAAAACAATTAGGAAGTTATTTTTTAATAGAAATAATACTGTTTATTTTCTTTTCCATGTCAGAAAACTTAGAATGAGATTGACAAAAAAGCCTTAATGAAACAGATATCTTCAGAAAAGTCAGACGAAAAGCAAGTCACGGTTTTCCACAGTGAAATCCATGCTAGATTGCCATCTAATGGCAATGGTTTTGTAACTTCATGAGTTATGTCCATAAGCTTGAAGATTTCAGAGACTATTTCTGACATACCACGAAATGCTCAAGAATGTCCAGACTTTCTACTGCAAAATTTAACGAGCTGTTCAGTCTGGGTACCATCTGCAAGACAGGCATCACCAACGGAAGAAAGGAGATTATGCTAATACTCTACGTGCCAGGCCCTACGCTGGGCTTTTTCCCTTAACAAATCCTCAAAACAGCTCTGTAAGATGAAAATGTTTACCTCCTTTTCAGAGATGAGGAATCTGAAGTTAAGAGAGACACATCAGCTGTTAAGTAGTGGAACTAGAATTTGAATCTACTCTGTCTGGTTCTAAATCCATGATCTGATCGCCAATGAATGGATTAAACATAAGCAGTTATAAGTGATGTCCCCAGTGGCTCAGTGGTAAAGAATTCGCCTGCAATGCAAGAGACTCAGGTTCAATCCCTGGGTCAGGAAGATCCCCTGGAGAAGGAAATGCCACCCCACTTCAGTACTCTTGCCTAGAAAATTCCATGGGCAGAGGAGTCTGGTGGGCTATGGTCCATAGGGTCGCAAAGAGTCAGACACAACTGAAGTGACTGAGCACACACACAGTATAGGGGAAGAGAAAAGCAGCTTTTAGCTCCTCACCAAAATCCACATTTGCTATGGGCTGAATTGTGTCCCCAGAAAAATTCATATGTTGAAGCCCTAACCCACAGTAACTCGGAATACGACTATATTTGGAGGTAGAACCTCTAAATAGATGATTACATTAAATGAGGCCATCAGGGTGGGCTCCAGTCCAGTATGACTGGTATCCTTAAAACAAGAGACTATGAGGACACACACACGAAAAAAAAGACACCAAGACACAGCAGAAGAGGCTCTCTGCAAGCCCAGGAAAGAAGCCTCAGAAGAAACCAAACCTGCCGACACCTTGATCTTGGACTTCTAGGCTCCAGACAGTAAGAAAATAAATTTCTATCATTTAAGCAACACCACCACCACCCCCCACCCCCCAAGTCTGTGAGATTTTGTTATGGCAGCCTTAGCAAACTACCACAATGTTCTCTTATTCCTGCGGGCACTGTTAGACTACAATTTCCAGCTTCCATCACAGTTAGGTCTGACCACGTGACTAGGTCTTTAGCAAGAGAAATGTAAGCAGAGGTGGTATGTGCCACTTCCTGGCATCCCATGCACACTCCTCCATGGCCTTTTGCTACTGGTCAGTGGAACAGAGACAGTATCCTGAGTGACTTTCAGAGCCTCATCACCATTATGGTGATACTGTCATACTTGAATCCCAGAAGACTGCAAGGAGAGCTGCCCTCCAATGTGTCAACCACCTTATTCCTGTTAACTGAGCAGGAAATAAATGTCTATAATGTCTGAGCTCTGGGGTGAATTTGTTAGGCAGCTAGACCACCCTAACTCTTACTGAGACACAGGAAAGAAGGGAGAACAGAAACGTACATGGTGGAAGGTGCTGGTTGTAGCTGTAACTCTATTGGGTCGTCCTCACCAGAGCAGCATCAGTCTCCCAATTCTTTTCATCTCAAGGACTGCCAGGGAGGGAAACACAATGCTCCCCAATCTTGCAACACACTTTGGGAGAAACAACAGACCAAACCAGAAGATTCCATGCCATAAATCTTCCTAACGGATATCTGTTAATTTGGCCCAGTCTCTCACTAAATGCGCTCAAACATACTCTAAACAGTCAAGACTGAGACATGATGCAAAACCTCACAACTTTGGCATCTTCTTCTTGATGACAAGTTGTCCTGCTCTGCTGAAAGTTACAAAGAGATGTGTAGACAGCCTGTGGTAACCAACCCCTTGATGTTGCAACATTTAAATATTTCTCTCTGTCCTTCAAAATTCTCAAAACAAATGAAACTTCATACAAGTAATATTACAAAATTCCATACAATAACACAATGCATTTATTGGAGGGGAGGCTGGTATATGAGTCAGATTAGTCAATAAAAGAAAGTTAAACCATTCTTCAAAAAAAGTTGGAAATCACTGATCTGTACAGTTCTGTCATATTGGACCACAATGCTTACAGAATGAAAAGAATAAATCTGAAAAATAAAGCTTTACTTTAGAGAATAACCTTGAGTAGTTATCAAAACAATAATATCTTTGTGGAATTTCATAAATGAAGATACGTATATTGCTGAATCAATTATTCTCCTGCCTAAAAGAACAGATTTGAAAATTACTGTGGAAAGTTACTCTTTTGTACTATATTTCTACTCAATATGAAAGATGGAATCCAAGAGACAGATGGAGATCTGATGGAGAACCAGTGTTGATTTTTCAGGAGACTGTGAGAGCCCTCAGGTTTGGTCTTGTATGTGCAAGGCCCTTGCATATCAAGGGAGAACATCCCCTCCCAATTCCCCAGAGTCATGCAAAACTACCACAAAGCTCCTTTGCAGGCGGATTCTTTACCACTGAACCCCTGGGGAAGCCCAAAAATAAAAAGTACTGTTACCCTAATCTTCATTGTGCCTTAAAAAGGTCCAAGCATATATGGCTTAACCCATTATAATTTATGATCAACCAATGAATAGCCTCCCTGCTGGCTGACAGGATACTTCTAACTCCTGAACAGACCATCCAACTACTTCGTAAGTCTTTCTTCTGAGAGGCCTAGCTAATCGCCTCAAATTGCAAATATGGCAAGAGTCCTAGTTTCGAAAATTTAAGAAAACTAGCTTCCTTTCTTAGTTTAAGACTAGCCTCTGCAGTATTCCTACCCAAGAGTATTCTATCTTTCCTTGGATAGCATTGGTAAAATGAAAGGGTTTGTACCAACTGAGAAAAAAGAAGGAACCCACATTAGCTCAGGAACATCTGCTGAGCTACTGTTGCATACAAGGCTCCGTGGTAAGCACCATCCATGGCAGAGATAAGCCAGGCACTCTGGAGGCACAGGGAGATGGGACAATGACAGGGCAGTGAGCTCAGCACTGCTGGCATTCGAGCCACAGGCAAATGCTACAAATGCAGGGGGAAAAAAAGAGTGTTTACTCCAAAGTAGGGGACAGCAGAAACTACAGAGTAACTGCTGCTGCTGCTGCTAAGTCGCATCAGTCGTGTCCGACTCTGTGCAACCCCATAGACGGCAGCCCACCAGGCTCCTCCGTCCCTGGGAGGAGCTCAGTAGGACTTCAAAAGGCAGAGAAGGGCAGGGACAGCATTCTCAAGAGAAGGAACAATATGTTTAAAGCCTGAACATCCTCAGCCTTGGTACAGATCACAGCAGCCAGCAGGACTGAAATCAGGCCCAGGGAGCGTGAAATTAGTTTAACATGAGGCCCCAAAGCTAAACCGGGACTAGAAACGGAAAGGCAACAAACACTTTACCAAGGGGTACAAAATTCAGAGCACAGGTAAGGATGGGGGTGGGGAGGGAGGGGATGCGCTCCAATCCTGATGACTTTAGATGCCTTTATCTAACAATGCTGGGAACACGAGCAGTCCAAGTTACTGTCCGTATTAAACAAAATTCCAGGCTTTCCAGTGCCATTACAACATGAGGGCAGGACCTGAGGTGGGGAAGGGGAGACCAGGAATGTCAAGTGACCCCACAACGCTCATGCTTTGTAAGCAGGTGGCCATCAGGAAAGGTCCTAAATGGAGAAGGCTATTTCCATCAGGGTGGATTTACTGTGTGCCCCATGGCACTCCTAAGTGTCTCAGGAATTTAGGCAAAATCTGCTTAAACAGTCAGTGCTAAACCACTGCAATTCCTCCTCACCTGGCCCCTGTAAGTCCTAACTTACCAATCAGATTTTCAATCTGATTCAGTCTCTTCCTGATTAAATATTTCAAGTCTATGAAGAGTCTCTCTAGGTACTTTTTAATGATGACCCTAAAGGTCACAAGAAGGTTGGGAGTGCTCCCTGGTGGGTACAGAACCACAAACTGACACTCTCCACTAGGCCCTCTCTTGAAGTTACCTGCCATTAAGTTAAATGCTAGCCCTCATCCATCGCACAACTCAACTGAGAGGATCTAGAGGATCCAGACAGCATAAACCAGATGCCCATTGACAGATGAATAGATAAAGCAGCTGTGGTACATAAATACAATGGAATACTACTTAGCCATAAAAAGGAATGCATTTGAGTCAGTTCTAATGAGGTGGATGAACTTCAAAGTGAAGTCAGAAACAGAAAAATAAATATCGTATATTAACACATATGTATGGAACCTAGGGGCTTCCCTGGAAGCTCAGCTGGTAAAGAATCTGCCTGTAATGCAGGAGACGGAGGTTGATTCCTGAGTCAGGAAGTTCTCCTAGAGAAGAGATAGGCTACCCACTCCAGTGTTCTTGGGCTTCCCTGGTGGCTCAGATGGCAAAGAATCCACCTGCAATGCAGGAGACCTGGGTTCCATCCCTGGGTTTCGAAGATCCCCTAGAGGAGGGCATCACAACCCACTCCAGTATTCTTGCCTGGAGAATCCTCATGGACAGAGGAGCCTGGCAGGATAGAGTCAGTCTATGGGCTCACAAAGAGTTGGACATGACTGTGCAACTAAGCACAACACAGCATGGAATCTAGGAAGATGGTACTGATAATCTATTCATAGGGCAGTAGTGGAGATGAAGACACAGAGAACAGACTATGGACATGGTTGGAGGGGAGGAAGGAGAGGGTGAGACGAATGGAGAAAGTAGCGTGGAAGCACATACACTACCGTATGTAAAACAGATAGCCAATGAAAATTGGCAGTGTGAATCAGGGAACTCAAACCAAGGCTCTCTAACAACCTAGAGGGGTGGGAAAGAGTTGGGGGTGGGAGGGAGATTCAAGAGGGAGGGGACGTATGTGTACCTGTGGCTAATTCATATTGATGTGTGCCAGAAATGAAACCTATATTGTAAAGCAATTATCCTTCAATTAAAAATAAACTAAAAAAATAAAAGATAGCAGGCAGCATAATAAGCAGCTAGCTATAGAAACATCTCATTCTACCTACGATCCTCCTAAGTACAATGCAATTGTGTGTCCAAGCCCACTGACTAATGTGTGCCTAGGAGGAATGAAAATTTACCCACTCGGCATGATTGCTGCCTGAAGCAAGCTAACTGCCCATGCTCCTCTCTTAATGTTCTTATCCTGGCCAGGTCTTCAGCACAGCCGTGAGGATCTCTGTCTAAGGAATTGCTACTTGGGGAACTTCTGACATTTGACTTAATCCCCTTTGGATCCACTCAAGGAAAACTTTAGAACAACTTATGCTCCAGCAGTCTTTCAGGAGCAAGACACACACATGCAAAGGCTTGGGACAAACGTCAATAAGGGTATAATGCCAAGGGCACTATTTTTCAAAGAGCACGTGGACCTTTATATAATTCAATCTTTTTTTTTTTTTTTAATGCTCATACTTTCAAGTTTCAGTCCCCTAGGGATGTGAAAGATCTTTAAAAGACCATCTTCCTTATAATATTTGAATTAGCTTTTCTCTTTTGGAGGGTTTACTAAAAAAAGTAACAGAAAAGTCCTTTAAGATCAGCCTTATGAGTGCAAGCTCATGTCAATGGCACTGGTCAAGGACATTGTACAGGTTTAAAGTGCTCTGAGCCGGTTGCTTCAGAAAAGACTGAAAACAGGAAAGGCTCAGCAAAACAGATTCATAAAACTTCCTCAACAACTTCTTTTTGCATAGTATAGTATATATTATATTCCACTATCATATAATTTGACCTGTTGCTAAAGTATACTTACTATTAACTTGATTTTTTTTTTTTTTTAAATGAGAGGTTAAAGTCAAGTCAACTCATCATATGCCCCTTTTTTAGGTTAAAAAAAAAACCCTTTGTGGGGTAGGCCCAGAAAGTCCAAATGTTTTTTATACAAGAAGTCTTGAGTTCTATTACTTAAAGCTTTACAATCAATAATAATTCTATGCTGTGCAGTAGAAACTAACATAACATTGTAAAGCAACCATACTCCAACAAAAATTTTTAAAAATAATAATGATAATTCTATACACTATGCCCAAATTATCCTCAGTTCTTTATAAAGAATATGGCTTCACTGAAACTACCAGCTTCAAAGCCTCCCCATTTTACTGCATGAGTAAATGCTTTAGCACCCTCTACTGGCCACTTGTTATATCTACTCAGGTCCTAACTCCTCTGGCCAGTAGCCTGCTAACCTTTCAACGGTCACATGGTGGCTACAGCAACCTCACCTCCTTCAAAACCAACTGTGTAAGAGGTGAGCCAGCAGCCACCGCCACAACAGGAATGGATGACCCTGAAGTGCTCTCCTGCCGTGGCTTGTCCATGAGTCCTCTGCTGCCAGCAGATTTCACAAATAGCAGCTCCTGTCCTGTCTGGTCTGCACCTGTCTCCAGTAACCAACCCCAGTCTCATTTCCACACACAGATTCCTCTAGGGGCTGAGCCCAGATCACCTTCCCGCTATCTGCTTCATCTGGCCAGCTCCAGGGGGATGGAAGTACCTGGAGAGAGCAGCTCACCTGTCAGGTACCATGTGGGCAAAGAGGACACAACGGAGAGCCTGGGAGGCACAATTTCCCCCACAAGCTCATAGATATGATGCCAATCAATCTCCTGCTGTTAGGTGTATATTAGCCAGATTTGGCAGGGGCAGGGGGAGGAGTGCCAGAAGAGAACTTCCCACTTCCCATAACCTCATGACAAAGCAGCTTCCCCTGATCCTCCACAGTCCCCTAGAGAAAGCGAAGCTCCTTTATAGGTTCAAACGCAAGTAATCTGAACCTGTAAGCTCTCATTATCTGGCCCACTTTCTTTTGGAAAGGGAAAAAAATAAGAGTCAACTTGGTATTCATTATTCAATAACAGAAGGAAAGGACAGGAGAGGAAGTAGCAATAAAAAAGAGGGAGCCTCTTCACGCCCAAATCTTGCTAGATCAAGCTACTGTGTACTATTTACTATTGATAAATGCTGGCTGCTTGGATATCCATCATCTATTGACTGAAAAATATTCTTTAGAAGAAGATACTGTAAAGGACTTAAGTGATTCCTTCTATCAAGGAGCTCATGATTTGGGTGCAAAGACCAAACACTTCAAAGGAAGTAACTAGAACATGACAAAGTATCATATCCTTTAGTAAAAAAATATATACTGGAAATTCCATAAATACATACACACAAAGCCCCCTCTCTTTATCTCTCATGTATAGAAAAACAATCATCAAGATATTAATAATGGTCATCTCTAGTGGAACTTTCAATGTATGCTTTTTTCCTTCACATTTTTTAGTACTGTTTGGATTTCCTATAATAAGAATGTAGTATCTTAACAAAGAGAACAGAAGTAAATTAAAAACCAATTTTTCAAGGGTATAAACAGAGGAAACTACTTATAAATCTAATATTGTACATAATCTGTAAACACAGATAAAAATATACAGGAAAAGAAACTGAAGAAAATATATCACATCATGAATGACCATTTTTCTCCAGAGGCCACAGTGATTTTGTCTTTTCTGCCTTTCATGTGCTTTCTTATTTTCTAGAAGTAAATCTATCTTTACTTGAATCCTGACGTTAAACTCACTCTCATTTTAAAATACCGTTCATAAAGGCGCTTTAGCAATAACCCCTGATGTAATGACACACCTGGAATAAGAGCTGTGCTGATAAGGATGTCCACCTCCTTACACTGTTGAGCAAAGAGCTTCATTTCGGCCTCAATGAACTCTTTGGACATCTCCTTTGCGTATCCTCCTTGTCCCTCACCAGATTCCTTCAAATCCACCTCCAAGGGCTCAGCACCCAAAGACTTAAACTGCTCCAAAGCTGCGGCCCTGGTGATTATTGAAGGGGAAGCAGCAGTTATTTCAGGTCCTTAATACAGAAATTAAGATCATCATTTACAGAACTTATTTACAAAACAGAAAGAGACTCACAGACTCAGGAGAACAAATTTATGGTTGCCAGGGGGGAAGGACGGGGGGAAGGGGTAGTTGGGGAGTTTGGGATGGACATGTACACACTGCTATATTTACGATGGATAACCAACAAGGTCCTACTGTATAACACAGGGAACTCTGCTCAATGTTATGTGGCAGCCTGGATGGGAGGGGAGTTTCAGGAGAATGGATACATGTATACCTATGGCTGAGTCCCTTTGCTGTCCACCTGATACTAACACATTGTTAACAGACTATACTCCAATACAAAATAAAATGTTAAGAAAAAAAGATCATTTGTATACACATTGTTAAGAAAACTATAAATTCAAAAGTGGACACTCCTTTTTTTGAGATCTCTGACCAGACTGTTTCCATTTTTTTCTAAAGACGGGTAACACTTTTATGATATTTTCTCCTGGAAAAAAAAAAAACTATAGGAAATTCTACTAACTTAATTAACTAAATCACTTAGCTAAGTCACAAAAGAAATTTCACTACTGCCAACTCCAGTCATCAGTTTTGTTTCCTGACAGAGGTCCCATTGTCAATGATGAAGTGAGATCTGACCAACATTCAGATTTGACATCAGTCAAATCCTTTGTAAACATTCCAACTATGGGGACTTAACCACATAAAAGACTCTTACTTAGAAATATTGTTACAAAGCGATTTTTGCCCCTAGTCCGCACTAAATTGTGTTTGAGAAAAGCAATCTATAAATGGCATAAATAGTAAGAAGAACCAACACAATTAACTTATGTAAAAATGGCATAAATGTGAAGAACCAACACAATTAACTTATGTAAAAATGCATTCAGGTTAAAAATAAATAAACACTAGCCAAGTTCTATGTACTAGCTGGAAAACCAAAGCCAATAAAGCTCTCAGCTCTAGTGTGTTTAACTCACCACATCCAGTCCACTACAGTGAATCCCAATCTCCCTAATGACAACAATCACTCCAAGTACTTGTTAAAAATTCAGGGGAGGGAGGAGGGAGGAGGGTTCAGGATGGGGAACATATGTATACCTATGGCGGATTCATTTTGATATATGGCAAAACCAATACAATATTGTAAAGTTAAAAAATTAAAGTAAAAAAAAAATTCAAATTGCCAAGCTCCTCTCCAGAACCACTGAAATTACAATCTCCAGCAGAGGGACCAGAATCTCTATTTTTAGCAAGAGCTGCAGGTCATTCTTATCATCAGGGAAATTTGGGAAACAGTAGTTAGTGGTCTAAGCCCTTCAGCCCCATGATAACCGCCACGGTCAGGTAGGATGTAGAAGGCAGGGCAGGAAAAGTAAGGCATGGATGAACATGAGCTTCTCTCCATTTCTGCCAGCTTGAACAAGGACGTTCATACCTCAGCCAGAACTGAGGACAGCAGAGAGAGACAGAAAGATCCTGGTCCTGGATAGCCCTGATGAGTGATGAGCTGCTGCCTCTAGTGTGAAAAGGGAGTCCTTCCCCCGGATTTTCACTTCAGATATAATACATTATCTTTTGAATTATTTTTGGCCGAGCAGCACGCAGGATCTTAATTCCACAATATGGATCAAACCCAAGCCTCCTGCAGTGGAAGTGTGGAGTCTTAACCACTGGACCACAGAGAAGTCCCAATAATCCACTGTCTTACACTTTAAGAAAGTGACAGGGCTTCCCAGGTGGCTCAGTGGTAAAGAATCCACCTGCCAAGCAGGAAACGAGGGTTCAATCCCTGGTTCAAGAAGATCCCCTGGAGGAGGCAAGGGCAAGCCACTCCAGTATTCTTACCTGGAAAATTCCATGGACAGAAGGAGCCTGGCAGGCTACAGTCCACAGGACTGCAATAGAGTCTAACATGACTTAGTGATTAAACAACAACAAAAAAGTGTGTTCTGAAATGAACATTTTTTTTCATGTATTTTTTTTATTGGAGTATAATTGCTTTACAACGTGTGTGTCAGTTTCTGCTGTACAGTGAAGTGATCAGCTATGTGTATACATGTACTCCCTCCCTGTTGGACCTCCCTCCCCACTCCCCCCACGCCCCACCCCTCTAGGTCATCACAGAGCTCCAAACCAAGCTCCCTGTGCTATACAGCAGCCTGAAATGAAGAACAATTCTAATCAAACTTCTCTTTTAAAGAAATCCTAGGAAAATGATGATGTGTCTGCTTTAAACAAATATGCAATGGACATAATCAAGTACTTTCATCTGGAGGCTCTACTGCTGCCCAATATACTTCACCTGCTTCCATCCTTCAACGCAGAGCATGCCTCTCAACCCCCTACCCTTCACCCCCGCTATTGCTCTGCAAGATGTTGCTCATACTACTCCCCTTCTTCAAACTCACAACACCTTTTTTCAAGCCCTGCTGCTGCTGCTGCTAAGTCGCATCAGTCGTGTCCAACTCTGTGCGACCCCATAGACAGCAGTCCAACAGACTCCTCTGTCCCTGGGATTCTCCAGGCAAGAATACTGCAGTGGGTTGCCATTTCCTTCTCCAGTGCATGAAAGTGAAAAGTTAAAGTGAAGTCGCTCAGTCGTGTCCGACTCCTAGCGACCCTATGGACTGTAGCCTACCAGGCTCCTCCGTCCATGGGATTCTCCAGGCAAGAGTACTGGAGTGGGGTGCCATTGCCTTCTCCGTTTCAAGCCCTACCTAGTGCCTAAACACATTTCAAGCAGAAATAAAACACAGTAGAGAAACAGAAGAAAGTCAGGAGAGAGATTAGCAAACCCTGCCATCTGGTCCCATTGCTAATCTACGTGAAAATACAAGTCTGAGTGTGAGTTGTTTTCTTTTTCTTTTTTTAAATAGTCTCTGATGTACTGTGTCTGGGTCCTTAAAATTTTTTCCCCACTAAGTAATACATTTTCACTTTGAGTAAACTGTGAAAAAGTGGAAATATTTTTAAATGGAAAGAAGTCATACAACAGTTTCAATGCACTACTTCAGTTTATAAATTCTAAGGAAAACATAATATTCACCTGAAGCAAAATGTTTTTACCTTAAAGCAATCACGAGTATAGCACTCACCTTGTATCAAATCCCCTAACAATGGCACCCATGGACTTGGCTGCACCTGCAGAAGCCAGCCCAGCAACGCCACCACCAACTATCAGAATCTAGGAGAGAAAACAGAACCCGCGTGTTTAAAATACAGTTCATGATCAAGTGATTATGTAAAATCATCAGCCAGTACCTCTCAGGGCCAGGTATCACACTTAGCATCCACCATTACACCCAGTGGTGCTGGTGATGATATTCAGTCCTCAGAAAATGTACTGAGTGGATAGACTACCCTTTAACTGGACCACCACTGTTTTTCAAAAGTTTAAAATAGGGCTTCCCTGGTGGTCTAGTGGTTAAGAATCCACCTGCCAATGCAGGAGACACGGGTTTGATCCCTAGTCCAGGGAGATTCCACGTGCCAAGGAACAACCAAACCCTTGAGCCACAACTACTGAAGCCCAGGAGCCCCAGAGCCCGCGCTCCGCAACAAGAGAAGCCACCGCAATGAGAAGCCCGCACACCGCAAAGAGAAACAGCTCCAGCTCACAACTAAAGAAAGCCCATGCAGAGTAACAAAGACTCAAAACAGTCACAATTAAGTAAATCTTAAAAAAAAGTAAAGTTTAGAACAACTTCACAAAACAGTGTGATACCCAGCATCTCACTGTAAAAGCTATATACAGCATCAGCAGTGTTGGGAATATTAAAGACTGACGGTTCTTCCCCACCATATCAAAGCTACTTCTAATAGAATCCCCAGGGTAATATTTCTTTATGCTCATAAAACATCAAAATAAGTTTCAGAGATGGGTACAACTTTGTGAAGCATCTAATCCTATTTTGAGCTCAAATGCTTCTACAAGAAAGAGAGGGAACCAAGTGCCTAACTTTGATCCATTGTGAATGAACTGTACCTGAAATCCAAACCAATGTAACTAATCCCTCTAACCAAGGCAGGACTGGAGCCAAGGAAATCAAAGAATTCCTCAGAAACAAGAGTCTCCTCATTCTAAACAAGCTAAGAACAATGTTGTCTCTAGCCTAGAATGTGCCTTCCAGAGAAAAGTCCCTATTATACTTCGCAGTCAATTGAAGGCAACTCCTTGTTCCTGCTAAAAAAAAGAGAGAGAGAGACACCCACAGATACAGTGAAGTTTATAAATTCCCACCCACCCATCATGCCCACTTCTTGCACCTCTTCAAGAAGACTAGGCTAGTGGAACTGTGCTCCAGTGACCTCTGGGCAGTGTTTTAGAGATCTCATTTATCAATCTTAATGGGAATGCTTTGTTTAAGGAGCAGAGGGGATTTACAGGAAGGGAGACAAAGAGGGACCAGAGGGAATAAGATGCTACTGGGCCCCAAGGCACCATCCCACTCCACATACCAAAGCCCAATCCCTGGAAAGGAAGGAAAAGAGAAACAAAGAAGGAAGAAGGAAGGGAGAGAGAGAGAGAGAAAGAAAGCAAAGCAGACTGGGCCAAGTTATCCTGAATCAAGAAATAACAAAAGATCCCATAATTTAAAAGACAGAATCCGTTCTCCAGAGAGGGAACAGAGGCTGGAAGTGGAGTAAATACCTACTTATGAAGCCTCCATAAAAATCCCCAAAATACAGGGTTCTGGGAGCTTCCAGGAGTAGGGCCCAAAGAGGGCACTGAAGCCCCACACCCTTTCCCACCTGCCCTGCTCACCTCTCCCAACAGGACTTTCATCTTATCCTTTATCATATCCTTTCATAATAAACTGATCAACAGGAAGTAAACTGTTTTCCTGAGTTCTGTGAGCAGCTCTAGCAAATTAATCAAACCGAAGGAGGGGGGTTGGGAACCTCTGGTTTACAGCCCACCTGTCAGAAGCATAGGTAGCAATCTAGACTTGTGACTGGCATCTGAGAGGTGAGGGCAGTCCTATGGGCCTGAGCCCTTAACCTGTGAGATGTGACGCTACCTCCAAGTAGACAGTGGGAGAATTCAGTGAAACCGTAGGGTGCCCAGTTGGTGCCGGAGGAGTGCCTGGGGTGGGGAAAATCCCCACAAATTTGGTAACAGGAAGTATCAGAAACACAAGCAAGAGTGGATTTTTTCCAAAACAGTCCTAAATCAGACTTTCCCGCATCTGCAAGACAATCTGAATTCTGAGACAAGACCAAGAAGACAGGACCCACGTCATCCAGCCTTGACCTCCCTTTCCAACATCATCTCAGATCACACTTCACCTCACTCACCACACCCCAAGACCAGAGGCCTCCTTCATTTCTCCTCGAGCACAATGAATTCCATCCCATCACAGTGTCTTTAAAGGTGCTTCTCCCCTGGCCCAGAATCCCGAACCCCCCTTTCTTTCTTCCCATCCTTGAGGTCCCAACTTAAATGCTACAGGCACTTTCCCCATCACCCTAACTACAGTAGCCTGCTCCCATTACCCACCCACCATACCATCCTGTTCATTTCCTCCATATATTAAAAAATCTCCTATATTTGTTTGATGGTTTATTTCCTCTCTGTGGGCCCTACTAGAATGTAAGTTACATATGGGAGGGATTTTGTTTGTCTTGTTCATGCCATATTGCCAGCTCCTACAACAGTGCCTGGCATATCACAGCCATCAACAAATTGATTTTAGCTCATTCTGGACAAGTAAGAACACTCCATGTTTAAAGGAAACTCAAAATATTCATTCTACCCTGAAAAGGCCATCTATTATCTAATTCTTTGATATCAGGAAAGTGTTTGTGACATGTAACTAAAATCTCTTATGCTGCAGTTTAAATTCTCAGTAAAGACAGTCACTTTTCCACCTTTTAAAAGCTGACTGATTCTCTTTCCTTTACTCCTTGTCTTCTGTTTCACTTTTTAATCTTTTATAATCACAGCTTTCCTCTCAACTTTCATATAATTCCAGAAAGGTTCTAACCAAAACTGAGTAGTGGATTGTGCATCAAAGCATTCAGCCAGTTTAAGAACAGCAGCCAACTTCTGACCACCATGAGGGCTAGACCTTTACTTATGATCCTAAGAAAGAAGTCCGGATGTAATCACCTTACGTATCAGACCTCTGCGTTGTCTCTTTGTATGTTCTTGTTAAGTGTTCTGGCTCCACTTGGACCACTTGCCATCATCTTCACCTGCTTCACCTGGACTCTTTTGGGGGAGTTTTTGGTGAGGGGGGTTGATTTTTTTGGCCGCACCACAAGGCATGAGGGATCTTAGTTCCCTGACCAATGATCAAACTCTGCAGTAGAAGCGTGACACTTTAACCACTGGACCGCCAGGGAAGTCCCACCTGCTCTGTTTTTAAAGTAAAATACTATATACTGGGTTATATACTATATAATACATATACTATATAGTTACATACTAGATTTCTAGTATATATCCTAGTAGATATATACATATATCTACTAGATATATATACTATATACTAAACATATGTGTGTGCTAAGTCACTTCAGTCAGGTCTGACTCTGTGTGACCCCATAGACTGCAGCCTGCCAGGCTCCTCTGTCCATGGGATTCTTCAGGCAAGAATACTAGAGTGGGTTGCCATGTCCTCCTCCAGAGGATCTTCCCAGCCCAGGGACTGAACTGGCATCTCTTAAGTCCACCTATATTGGCAGGTGGGTTCTTTACCACTTGCGCCATCTGGGAAGCTATATACTAGGTATACTATGCTATATACTAGATATATATATCTACTAGTATATATACTAGAAATCTAGCATATAACTATTCAGTGTATATATATATATATTATATAGTATATAATCCAGCATATAATTTATATAATATACTAGATAGATATACAGAGACACTATTTACACACTAGCATATATACTAGAGTTCTCAAAGCTGCTATTGTTTTTTTTTTTTCATTTTTTCCGGATTTCTTTTGTGTGAGAGCTCTGGATTGATATTACAAAGAACGTAAAAGCAGGAAGCACCAAGTACACCTATACCCCCCAAAGTGTACTCTGCAGATAGATGACAATATTTAAGGTCCTGTTTCCTATACTTTACCAAAGTGCTTATACTGCCATTTACGACATGTGGCCTTGAAGGTCACAGCATAATCTATTCTTTCACTTAGCCACCCTGACCTATCTCCTGCTCCTCTCTGCTCTAAATATAGATTAAAGAAACTGCAGCCTTTCCCCCTGCCAAATACTCTGACTACACCACCTACTATTTACTGTCCTCTTGACCCAAAATTTGGCAAAAAGTGAGAAAACCAAGTCCTTCCCAAGCCAAAATGTCACAATCACTGGGAAGTTGAGAGCTTGCTAAATGGTGTCACGAAGTTTTAAAAAAACTAGTAATAAGTCACCCAAATCCCTTTAAGAATTCAAGTTAGAAAGTAAAAAACAGAAAGGGAAAAAAAAAACCTTAGAACTTCCAGAAATGTCAAAAATTCTTTTTTTCCCAAGTAATCTTAAGCAACTTTGAGGCGCCACCATATATTACACGTGACACAAAAGTTATCACTGTGACATTAACAGAGAACCAAAATTTTTAAATAACTGTATATATCCTTGCCTTTAATTAATTCACACTATAAAGAAACATTAAAAGTTTAACCTACCTTAGCTGGAGGAACTTTTCCAGCAGCTGTGATCTGACCAGTAAAAAACCGTCCAAAATGATTTGCTGCTAGTACAACAGCCTTGTAACTTAGGAAAATAGACAAATAAGTGGATAAATAAGTCTATAAAATTAAAGAACTTAAGCTTATATTATCAAAATTATTAGAGAACAACTAAAATTTATACAGTAAGTACTATCTGTCAAAAACAGCTCTAGGTACTGCATATATACTTACTCCTTTGATCTTCACAACAACCCTGTGGATAAATATAACTATAATCTTCATTTTATAGGTGAGGAAATTGAGGCATGGAGAGACAAAGAGACTTGACCGAGGTCCCTCAGCTATTAAATGGCAGAGCCAGACATCTGACCCTAGCATCCTGCCTGCAGACACACTCTTACCCATGATGCTCTCTGACTTCATGATGACCACTACAGAAAATTAGCTCGGATAAAATAAGAGAAGCGAAGGGAAGACAAGAAAATGCTAACAACAGTTTGCTTTGGCAGCTAGGACTACAGGTACTTTAAACTTTACTTTATCATCCAAATTTTCTTTGATGACTGTGTAGCATTTATATAATATGGGGAAAAAATCTTTAAAATTAAAAAATGAGGTTGGCTATCTGTTCATACATAACAAAATTCCAACCTCATAACCAAAAACACTTCCCCTGATCTCTAATGGTTGGAACTGTCATATTTTGAGACAGCACGATCTAATTCGAATCTGAGTTCTGTCACTAACTAGTTTTGTGACCTTGGGCAAATTTCTTTAATTCTCTAATTCTTGGTTTCCTCATCTCTAAACTGGGGACAATAAGGGTCTCTTAGAGTTGTTTTAAGGACTGAATAAGATAATTCAGTAAAGCCCTTACCATAAAGAATCACAATAAGTGCCTGGCAAGTATGTTTTTAGCTAAAGAAACACTCTATACATCAAAAACTAGCAATTTATACCAAGTTTTCTTTACTGGGTATTTTTACTACATTAAATTACCTATTACATTAATTTCATTTTCATATTATTTTATACTTAAAAGGTACTTTTGCACACTCAGTAACAAACACTCTACCTTATCATTATAATGCAAAGATTATAATCATAATGCAAGCATTATGATGATAAGATCCACCTACTAGCTGACAAAAAAACCTTTACCTGGTCATATTTTTGTAAAACAAATTTATAATAATCAATGCAAAAGCATGTAATAGTTACTACTATTACTTATAGCAAGAAAAAATATTTTAATGATTATATTACTTGTTAGTTCTGAATCCAAGTGATAAAAAGTTTCAGAGAGCAAAGATGATAAAGACTCAAAGGCCACGGGAAGAAATTAATTTTGATTAAAAGATTTAGTTGCTGTATTGGGGGGAAAAAAAAAAACCAGACAGATTACACAGGAAATGTACAAGAAAACGTTGGTAGTGGGGAAAAGTGATAAAAGTGGGCCTGTTTTGGAGGAGAGCAAAAAGGCTCACATGAACACAGTGAACTAGGAGGAGCATGTCATCACAGTAACACGCCTATGTGTGTGAGTTAGATAATGATTTATCACATATTGTATGGGTAAGTCGGAGAAGGCAATGGCACCCCACTCCAGTACTCTTGCCTGGAAAATCCCATGGACGGAGGAGCTTGGTAGGCTGCAGTCCATGGGGTCGAGAAGAGTCAGACACAACTGAGCGACTTCACTTTCACTTTTCACTTTCATGCATTGGAGAAGGAATTGGCAACCCACTCCAGTGTTCTTGCCTGAAGAATCCCAGGGACGGAGGAGCCTGGTGGGCTGCTGTCTCTGGGGTCGCACAGAGTCGGACACGACTGAAACGACTTAGCAGCAGCAGCAGCAGCAATACGGGTAAGTATACTAGACGATTCATCTCTAACTACGCCTTTTGCATATATCAGCTCAGGACCTAAGACAGTGATTCTTTAAAACTGTGTCCCTGGATCTCCAAAAGCTCACACTTCAACCAACTATTAGAGCATCATGGATGGGAAGGAAAACAGAGACACAGTGTTTCTGGATACCCTTCTGTCCCTTAATTCAACTGAAGTGAAGTGTTAGTCGCTCAGTCGTGTCCAACTCTTTGCGACCCCATAGACTATAGCCCTCCAGGCTCCTCTGTCCATGGGATTCACCAGTCAAGAATACTGCAGTGGGTTGCCATTTCCTTCTCCAGGGGAATCTTCCTGAACCAGGGATCAACCCCAGGTCTCCTGCATTGCAGGCAGATTCTTTTACTGTCTGAACCACCAAGAAAGCATTAATTCAACTAAGGCCACTTGAATTATTGGATTTGTCTATATTCCCTCATGTTTCATTTGCTCAAAAGATTCTGCAGCTGAAAACCACCGATCTAGAGCTACTGACTGGGATAACCTTTCGCACATGTGCAAAGCAACACCATCCTTAAAACTTCACATTGTTCATTTCCTACATAAAGGTTTCCCTGATGGCTCAGATGGTAAAGAATCTGACTGCAATGCAGGAAACTGGGGTTCAATCCCTGGGTCAGGAAGATCTGCTAGAGAAAGGAATATCTACTCACTCCATTATTCTTGCCCGGAAAATTCCACGGACAGAGGAACCTGGCAGACTATAGGCCATTCAGACACAACTGAATGGACAGAGGAACCTGGCAGACTATAGGCCATTCAGACACAACTGAATGACACTTTCTTTCCTATATAAAATTTTAAGTCCCACACTGCATAAGCTCTTTCAGAAACTAAATAAATGTGACAAAAGTTTACATTGTCCCTCTGCATTAATTCACATCACAAAAAAATCTTCAAACCAATCATTTGTCATATTACATAAGGAAACAAAATGTATTCTATTTGTCATTTTTGTTTACTGCATCTCTTTCACATCAAAAATGAACAGCTGGAATCCAGAGAAGAATCTGTAGCACATTTGATATGCTACATCTAAGATATGAAACCTAAGAAAACTTTTGGCTCCTAGGTCAGCTGTAAAAGTCTTTATTCAGGTTATCTTTCTTCCTATATCGTTTTATTTTTAAATTTTTTTCATTTGTTGGTGCCTCACTCATATTAGCAAGTTGCCACTATTAATCGTTTTCTGCCTAAAATCTAATTCGTTTCTTAGATAAGCTGATTTCATAAACATCATCTGATTTCCAGATTTTCCCCACTCTCCAGGCAGAGTCAGCAATATACTGCACTTACATAGTTATGCCTGTCCCTGCTCTGTGGCAGGCATAGGCACACATGACTGTTACTCAGTCAGAGACACATTCCTCTGAGCTGAATGGGTCCTAGAATTCTCAACACAGAGTCCTGGCAATAGACGGGGAATGCATTCAGGCCGGCAGGCAAATGAAGTTTATTGCCATCTTGGCCACGGTTAGCCTTTAGTTATCATGGGTTTTGACCTAAGATGAAATTTCCTCGAGTGCAGACATTTTCCCTATTTATTAAATAATTTATAAATTTCCCTAGGCAAAATGTAATTAAAGTGCTAAATCTATCAATATGTATATATTAGATGGGACCATATGAAACTGCTAATGTTCTACCATTTTTGACCCTATGACAACAGTAATTTATGTCAACTAAACTTAGTCTGGTAATAATTTCACAATATATACATATATCAAATCATTGTATAAATTTTAAGGTGGAAACAATGTTCTATGACAATTATACCACAATAAAACTGTAATTTCAACTAATATATACATAGACACACACACACACACACACATGAAATACAGTATATCACCATTAAAGTACAAATAAGTTCCAAAGAAAAAAAATTGGAACATTATGTATTCAGAAATCAGAAGTACTTTTTAAGCATAGATTCAGAAGCCTCATAATTAGTAAACTAAAATAAGACTTTCTACATTGCACCCTTTCTCATTCTATATAAATAACAGTCTTAAAAACAGTACTAGACTTATGTGAATTTTAAACCATTTGTCCTAAATTGTTATCACTACCCTTGCTATTGACTTTAGTAAAATATGAGTTTACTACATTAAAGCTTTTGGATAATTATAAATTGCTAAGACTATGGTTTACTTACCATGCAGTTTTTCATGAAAACAGATATTAAGAAAAATAAGCACACATTTGAAAAAAAAGTCATTTCCTTTGGTAGAAAGAAATACTACTTCCCTTCTGCCCATGAAGATTAAAAAGTAATGTACAATAGCAGGCAAAGTGAATAGCCATTTCCTACTGATGACCGTGGAACAACACGAATCTTAAAAGTAACTGAAGCACACTCTTGGAAGGCTGCAATCTCCTAGCCACTACAAGTAAAATCATTGTAAGAGAGAAGAGCTGTAGTGAGCACGTTTCTGTAGCACCACTGTGCTCTTGTTCAACTGGAAAACAATCAACCTACCCGGCAATGTTGGCCATGGAGCTTAGCGCATCATATCCCTGAGCAATTGTGACTCTTGGAACCTGGTCCATTGCCAGAACTGTCGTCTTCCTTTTGGACAGTTTATTTAGCAAGTCTGGATTTTGGGCTGGGTAAATAAAACTGATCAGTGTACCCGATGTCTTTAAAAGATCAGCTTCATGAACACCTAATGTTGGGTTAAGCATAGGGGCTCGCACCTGGGGGGAAAAATGTCACTGATTAAAAACGTAAATACCTTTATCTTATTTTTAAGTAAACAAGACAACTAAAATAATATACCATTATTGAAATAACACTCCAGAAATAATCTCTCATGAAAAAATTTCTTCCTCAATTCCTAAATAAAATAAAGCACATAGAAATTTATGCCACTGATTATCTGACTGAACTTATGACCTAGTCTTGAGTAACAAGCACACATACCTGGAAATAGTGTCAGGACAGGTTTGACAATGACAGGTAGAGGAATTAAAAAAAACAACAATCTGTTTTTTTGGGGGAAACAGGTTCTACAACAAATCTGTTGTCCCAAAATCCACTACTCTGGTAAAATTAAGAAACATTAGAATAAACAGACAGTAAGCTTTTGTTGAATGTTCAAAGATTCAATTCTTGTTAATTTGCAAGCATAAACATTTGGAGTGGTTAGAAGTTAAGAACATCATAAACTAAAATCTCCATGTCATGTGTATAGATTTATGCCACCTTAAAGTTTCAGAAAAATCTACAGATGGACACAACTCAAACCAGTAGCCTTGCTGAGTTGGGTTTAAGCAAAAAGCTGCAACGTACTCTGTTACGTTGAATCAAGTCAATGACACACACTATACATGCCTGAAAGTTTCAACTGTCTACTTTTTCAAGCCAAATTTTTAAAACTTCCAATTAAAAAGGTGTTTTAAAATGTGTTTTACATCCCTGTTCAAAGTCAACCTTCAATTAAAGTGTATCATTTCATTAGCTCCCAATCTGCAACAGCAGTGCTCTTAGGCTAGAAAGCACAGAACAAATACAGCTCTAGGACTTCTGTTTTAAAAGGAAATGAAACACAAACACTAGGTCAATACTTTCATTTAACAGCATTTCATCTCAATTTACCTATGAAACACCTTTATCTGTCATTCCCATTTCAGTTGTTGCTGTGGTGATGCGTGTGATTTTAGGCTCTGGACTTTAATTAAGACTCTCTGACAAGGTCTATTTTTTTCCTCAGTGAGAATCTATAATATAGATTTAATAAACATTAGAGGACAACTTTGAATTCTCCTGGCCCCTATCAAATGCTTAGCTGAAACTGCTGACATCTGAGTGAGTGAAGCCAACACAATGTCTCCCTGAAGATGCTTTTTGGGGTAACAAATTCCTCAGAATATTAACAGGCTTGAAGAGAGGTCTCAGAAGAGAGACCCTAGGTCAAGTAGTTTATTACTACAAATATAAAATTATTTAAGTTTTCGTATTACAGGATTCCTCAGTGTCTTTAACATGGCTCATACACATTGTGAATCTACAGGAAACACATAGCATTTCTAAAGCTTACGTGCACCTAGTAACCTCTTTTTGTGGGGTACCTCAAAAGGTTTTTGATCCCTAAAACATACATTAGAATGGATTACACTTATTTTTCGATTTTCCCCTAAGCTTTTATTATACTGTTATCTCAAGTATCAGTATACCTAAATGCTTAAACACTTAAATTACTATTTATTTCCATATCATAAATTTGTTATTAATTTTCTATAGAAAAGTTTTGTGTCTCCTGCAAAAAACACTATGTAAGATCCTATCAAGTTATTCAGTTGACTATATGTAAAAAAGCCTAGGTATTGATTCCCCTTTAGAAATTAATGTAGGAAAAAAGCTGGTCTATCCTAGAAAAGTGAGACTATTTTAACCTGATAAACATGCTTATTTAATCCATACCTCACTACTTGCCTTGGTTGCGTGTTAAGACATTTCAGTCATGTTTGACTCTTTGCGACCATATGGACTATAGCCCAGCGGGCTCCTCTGTCCACAGGGATTCTCCAGGCAAGAATACTGGAATGGGTTGCCAGGCCCTCCTCCAGGGGATCCTCCTGATGTAGGGACTGAACCTGCACCTTCTGCGACTCCTGCGTTGCACTCGGATTCTTTACCCCTGAGCCACCCTGCCCCACGTGGCTTGGTTACCGAAGACTTAAGATTTAAGTTACTGTTCAGCTCATCTATGTTATACTCTTGATACAGTTTCCCTTTCTCTACATGATTTTTTACTTCAGATTTTATTTGTAAAGTTCTTTAGCATATAGCTCTCTATTACACATTACCTTAAGACCTTTTATTAAAGTAGGTAAGTCTATTCTAAGCCCAACGTTACTTTTTCCAGAATAGTCCTGCCCTCTGGAAATAATACTTACATCAGTTAAATCACTGACCTATGATCCTTCAAGATATCAGAATACCACTGTGCATTCAGTCCAAGGAGTTCTTTGCCTCTTACTATTCTAGTAGGAGTTAAATACTCACCCCAGAGAAGGCAATGGCACCCCACTCCAGTACTCTTGCCTGGAATATCCCCGGACAGAGGAGCCTGGTGGGCTGCAGTCCATGGGGTCGCTAGAGTCGGACACGACTGAGCGACTTCACTTTCACTTTTCACTTTCATGCACTGGAGAAGGAAATGGCAACTCACTCCAGTGTTCTTGCCTGGAGAATCCCAGGGATGGGGAAGCCTAGTGGGCTGCCATCTATGGGGTCGCACAGAGTCGGACACAACTGACACGACTTAGCAGCAGCAGCAGCAGCAAATACTCACCCAGGGGTAATGTGGACATATAGGAACCATATGGTACGAATGTTACCTAGCCAATAAGGAAATTCCACAGAGCAAATGTAAGAAAGAAGATCATTTCTTCTTTTCTCGTGCTTAAATATAGTAATATAGTTCACATTGCCTCATAAAAGTTCTGAGTTCTGGTGGCTCAGACAGTAAAGAATCTGCCTGCAATGTGGGAGACCCAGGTTTGATCCCTGGGTTGGGAAGATCCCCTGGAGGAGGGCATGACAACCTACTCCAGTATTCTTGCCTAGAGAATTCCAGGGACAGAGGAGCCTAGTAGGCTACAGCCCAGGGGGTCACAAAGAGTCGGGCATGACTGAGTGACCAACACTTTCACTTTCATAAAAGTTCTACTGAAACGTGAAGAATAGTCACAACATGCAATCATTTCTTTGAGGAAAAAAGCATCATTTGAAAGTATGAAAACTGTAACAAAAGAGAAAGTACTTTAATCTTGGTACAAGAAGTAATCTTTCTACAAGAAGATTTAGAAAAGTCAGCAAGCCATAAATGGAAGGGGGAAAGGAATAATTACTTTGACCACCAAATCAGAAGCCAGCACTTCCTTCGCCCCTTGGATCTGGGCACCTGCTGCTCTGTAGTGATCATCTGAGAACTTGGAAGCTTCACCTGCGCCAGATTCCACAACAACATTAAACCCCTGCTTGACCAAGGCCTGAACGCCAGCAGGAGACAATGCCACTCGCTTCTCATTTTGGAAAATCTCTTTGGGGACCCCAACAGTTAGTTGCTTGTATGGAATTCCTACAACAAAGACAAAAAAAAAAATTTGGTAAGAAACAACACCAAAATTCAAAGTTTTAATAATGCAGTTCAGAAAATGGAAATGGGAAATTTGTTCAAAATACACTACATGTACAGGCTGCTGTTCAAAGTGATGTTCCTGATTCATAATCATAATTTTTTAACTTTTTTTGATAGATGATAGGAAATTCTTACACCTACTCTCCTGAAAATCCTAAATATTTAACCAAATGGCTTTCTTCGAGGCATATAACTAGCTAGCTTAGCTTATTCGTAGGGAAAAAAATGGGTTGAAAGGCCACTCAACAAACTAACTCCACTCATTAAACTAAACCTCTGTGGTTTATGGTCCCCTGGTCCTTATCTTTAAGGAAGACGGAAGTAACTGTTGCTCAGTCACTCAGTCGTGTCTTGACTCTGCGACACCATGGACTGCAGCACACCATACATCCCTATCCTTCAACATCTCCCAGAGCTTGCTCAAACTCATATCTATTGAGTCAGTGATGCCATCCAACCATCTCATCCTCTGTCATCCCCTTCTCCTCCTGCCTTCAATCTTTCTCAGAATCAGGGTCTTTTCCAATGAGTCGGCTCTTTGCATCAAGTGGCCAAAGTACTGGAGTTTCAGCTTCAGCATCAGTCCTTCCAATGGGTATTCAGGGTTGATTTCATCCGAGATTGACTGGTTTGATCTCCTTGTTATCCAAGAGACTCTCAAGAGTCTTCTCCAGCACCACAGTGCGAAGGCAACAATTCTTCAGCGCTCAGCCTTTTTTATTGCCCAGCTCTCACATCCATATATGACTACTGGAAAAACCATAGCTTTGACTACATGGATCTTTGTAAGCAAAGTAATGCCTTTGCTTTTTAATACACTATCTAGGTTTGTCATTGCTTTTCTCCCAAGGAGCAAGTGTCATTTAATTTCATGGTTGCAGTCACCATCCACAATGATTTTAGAGCCCAAGAAAATAAAGTCTGTCACTGTTTCCATTGTTTCCCCATCTATTTGCCATGAAGTGATGGGACCAGATGCCATGATCTTCATTTTCTGAATGTTGAGTTTTAAGCCAGCTTTTCACTTTCCTCTCTCACTTTCATTAAGAAGCTCTTTAATTCCTCTTCACTTTCTGCCATAAGGGTGGTGTCATCTGCCCATCTGAGGTTATCAATATTTCTCCCCACAATCCTGATTCCAGTTTGTGCATCATCTATTCTTGGTCATACCTGATTAGACCAGGGGGTCAGCAGATGGGTTAAAGATAACAGTCTACAGGCCAGACAGAAGGGAAACCAGTAGCGCATGAGACAACTTATAGAGGAACTCTGCCCTGTGGATACTCCATGTCGGCCAATGACTATTCAACCCAATCAGGATCTCTCAGAGAGAAACGGGACATGAGACCCACCAAAAGGACCAGGAGAGTAGAATGACGCAGCAACTATTTGTAAACAGAGCCACAAGGTAATCAAAGGGAGAGGGTCAGCAGCCACAACAGCAGAAACGTTGGTTGTGGGCATGCAGATGGAAAAGAGTGACAGCAATGAAATCCAGAATAACACCCCTCTTCTCCAAGAAGGAGAAGAACGGTTCCCTGTGCTCCATACTTCCCAAAAGTCCATACAACAAAAATAAAACCTCATCACAAAACATAACCTGCTGTGATTCTGTTCCCTGCAACACAGAAGAACCCGTATAACACAGTTAAATTATTTATCCCTGAAGAAGGAAATGGCAACTCACTCCAGTATTCTTGCCTGGAAAACCTCACCTTCAGAGAAAACTGGCATGCTGCAGTCCATGTAGTTGCAAAGAGTCGGACACAACTTAGCAACTGAACAGCAACAAATTATTTATATACAGTTCAGACCAGCCTTAGCTAAAATACACTAGTTTTTTTTTTCTGTTGTTTTACTCAATATATGGGCATAAACAGTATTTTTAATGAAGAGCATCTGCTTCTGTATGTCTTATTAAAGTCTAGAAAACTTACTCTAGCAATCTAAACTTTAAATATATATAATAAAAAGGTAAATCAAAATATCTCCTCAGAGTAACTTATTAAGTGAAACTTTATAGAGACTAAATCAACCTAAAAATAGCTGCATTTGGACATACAGTCTTAGATCTCATACTATTTAAGCAGTAATAATTGATAGTAAGCCAAAGGCAAACACATGCTGAATCTTCCTCTCCACTTAAGAGAGAGGAAAATAACTGAAAGATAGCAAATTTTTGGATTAAGGTGAAAAATTAATTATATAAACTTATCTAGAGTTCACTCATTGGACAACCTCAAATTCTCTAGGTCCTACATATCATATGCCAAGGAAGTTACCGAAGACAGACAAAGTCACATCAAAAGGATTTAGGAACCAACCTGGAAGGGCTTCCACTGGCCAGATATGAGACAATTTGAGCATCAAAAAGGAAAATAATTTATTTCAAATGTCATAAAATACATATAAAGATGCTAAAATCCATGCATTCATTATAATAAATATTTCAAAATTCAAAAATATTCAAAAAATAAATATTTGCTAAAAGCTTCTCAACTTTGGAGAAAGTAATATGTGGTAAGATGAATAATAGTCTCCCAAATATATCCATGTCTTAATCCTCAGAATCAGTGAATACGTTCCAGTACATGGCAAAGGAGAATTATGGTAACAGATGGAATTAAGGTTGTTAATCAACTGACCTTGAAACGGGGAGAATATTCTAAATTATGTGGGTGGGCTCAATATATCACATGGATCCTTAAATGTGAAAGAAGGGAGCAAAAGAGTCAGAGTCAAAGAAAAATTTGGAGATGCTATCCTGCTGGCTTTGAAGACAGAGAAACAGGCCATGAGCCAAGAAACGTAGACAGTCTCCAGAAACTGGAAAAGGCAAGGAGACAGATTCTCCCCTAGAGCCTCTGGAAGGAATGCATCCTGCTGACAACCAGTGAGAACCATCTCAGGCTTTGGCCTCCAGAAGTATAAGATAATAAAATAAATGTGTCATATGAAGCTGGTTTGTAATCACCTAATACAGCAGAAGTAGAAAATGAATACATAAGAGAACCAACTGATGAGCAAAACTAGTAAATACTGAACACTGATCAAACATCTACCCACCTTTTCCATACAACCTCAGAGTAACTAAATTCAGTTGGCCCTCCTTATCCACGGACTTCCCAGGTGGTACTAGTGGTAAAGAACCCACCTACCAATGCAGGAGGGTCAGACACAACTGAAGTGACTTAGCATGCATGCACTCTGTATCCACAGATTCAACCAAATGCAGATCAAAAGTATTAAAAATAAATTCCGTAAGTTCTGAAAAGCAAACTTAGATTTTTTACATTGTATCGTGGCACTAGTGGTAAAGAACCCGCCTGCCAATGCAAGAGACATAAGAGCTGCGGGTTCGATCCCTGGGTCAGGAAGATCACCTGAAGGAAGGCATGGCAACCCACTCCAGTATTCTTGCCTGGAGAATCCCATGAACAGAGGAGCCTGGTGGGCTACGGTCCATAGGGTCACACAGAGTCAGACACGACTGAAGTGACTTAACACACAGGCATCATGAGTAACCTAAGGAAGAAAGTGAAGTCACTCAATCGTGTCCAACTCTTTGCGATCCCATGGACTGTAGCCTACCACGATCCTCCATCCATGGGATTTTCCAGGCAAGAGTACTGGAGTGGGTTGCCATTTCTTTCTCCAGATGATCTTCCCAACCCAGGGATGGAACCTGGGTCTCCCGCATTGTAGACAGACACTTTACCATATGAGCCACCAGGGAACTCAACCTAAAGATGATTTAACCTCAAGATAAGAAACGTAAAGATGATTTAAAGTATACAGGAGGATCTATGTAGATTATATGCAAATACTACACCATTGTATATGAGGAACTTGAGCATCCAAAGATTCTGGTATTCACGGGAGGTCTGGAACCAATCCCCCATGGATACCAAGGGATGACTGTAACAGAAGGAAAGTTTTTTTAATAGAAAAATTCTAGCTAATAAATGAAGATAAAATGATAGGATATTAAAGCTACTGATAAAATCACATATTTAGTTAACAATCAATTAAACCGCTGCTAGTGCCTCTGAGTGAAAAATCAATGGGAACTTCACAAAAGATAGATCACACTGACAACATCTAAACTCACTGATCAATCCTCCTGATGTAATACAACAGATAGTACATAACATCACCTATGAAGTACACTAGCTGAAAAAGGCAAACCTGAGTCAGATCAAGCCTTGAGATCTAGCTAAATATTACAGAAAATACAAGAAACCTAGTTAAATAATACTAAGGGAATAATGTGGGAAATTCTACAGGACAACTAAATTCTTCAACAAATAAAAAGAAAAGAGAGAAGAGGCACATACAGACTGAAAGAGACCTAAGAGACAAGCAAGTAAATACAGCACATGGACTCTGGATCATAATTTGAACTAGGCATCTGTTTAAAAAAAAAATTTGAGAAAATATTAAAACTGACTGAAATTACTTTTCAAGCTTTTCAATGTGTTAATGAAATTGTGGCTATATTAAGGAATAAACAGAATCCTCATCTTTTAGAGATTAAAAAAATAACTATCTAGGAAATAGTCAAGAACAGAAATTAAGCAAACAAAAAAAGCCTTACTCATAATTGATAATAGAGATCTTGAAGTACATACTTTCACTTACAAGGGCAATTCCCGTGTACTCAGTGTAGTTACTGACTTTTGCTTTATACACTTTCTTATCACACTGGATAATCTGGCCTTCCAGAACACTTAATCTGAAGATAAGGCTGAGAGCTCTTAAGGGCAGGTACCCTGCCAATAATGACTTGTCACGTGAGAATAAGAAAAGAGGCTATGAAATCTACCAAAGGCAGACATAAGAACTGAAAACACTTGGCAATTTAGGCATGCTTAATGCACAAACAGTCCTACAAACAAAAAGAGAATCATTCTATATGGCAAAGACTTCTGATACCTCCCAAATATCCATGCTGTTCCTCCCCTAAAAATAACAGAATGTTATTTTTATTTAAGTATGTTGCCATCTAGAATAAAAGGCTAAATGTCCAAGTCTCCCTTAAAGCAACATATTGCCACCTGAGTTCTGGCCAATGAGGTATATAGACAGAGTGCTAGAAAGGTCTTTGGGCAAGATACTTAAAGGGATCTGACACAGCTTAAAAGGTTCCCCTTTTAGCCTCTCCTCCTTTTGGCTTGTACCACAAAACAGAAGCATGTGGGAGTCCTAGCAGAGAAAGCCTGTAGGCCACTGGAAGACTTCAGCTATTACTCTGTGTGAGCTAGGAAGCTGGTGGCAAATTCTGAAGAAAAGAGTAACATGATCTTTCATTTTTAAAAGATAATCCTCATTGTCTTGTACAGAACAGACTGTTGGCAGGGACAGAGGTAAAGAGCACAGAGACCACTTAGAAGACTAATGCAATAGTCCAGGTAACAGGTGATGGAGGCTTGGACCAGGATTGTAAAAGTGGTGATGGTGAGAAAATAACAGATTCAAGATACAATGTAGAGCTGATCTATACCGATCATAAGCACTGGGAATGACTCTAAGGTTTCTGCCCTGAGCAACTGAGATGAAGCTGCCACTTACTAAATCCAGAAACATTAATGCAGATCAATCAATCTGTTTAGTTCCTAATTCTTAAGCATCATTAAGCCATGTATGGTATGACTCCCCAATACCAACTAGGAAAGAGGAAGAGCTACTAGGAGAAATGGTTACTATGACCAATGGTTTCCTGGGTATAAACTCAATTTATTTAACATTTTTCTTTTTCTATTGTATATTCTTCTCTGTTAGCACTGACAGCCAAGAACTTCCGTACATGGAAAATATAAGAAAGCACTCATTCGGTTTTTTACTCAAAATGACCACTCACAAGCACTGGGCTATAAAACTGCGTGATTTATCCATCATCAGATCTATTGTTTCTATGACTCAAAGTGAGACTTTACCTGGTTTTACAGGGGCACTACACCACAGTATCCGATGAGTATGAAATGTTCGTAAAAAATTCTTCTTCCCTGGTAGAACCTTACAGGACCCCAAATTGCTGAGGAAAGGGCATGAACAACCAGTCACCACTGTTTTCAGTAGGTTCGCCATGTTCACAGAAGTTCCCGATTTTCTGGATCCCCAATGTCCTTAAAGGTAAATCACTAAAGGAAAGAAAGCAAAAATGTATGTGCTGAGAACAATATACTTTGCCTTTTGGACATCAAAAACCTTTTTTTAAAAAAAGCAAATTGAGAGAGGTTGGAAAATAACAGTTAAACGTGGGCATCTACAAAGAATTTACTTGCCAAGTCCTTTACTTAAAGAAGATGCTTCAAAAGGTTGTTTCCAATTTAGGTATTTAAAACTTGGAATCTGTTTTCCCACTTAAAATTGTAGTTATAAACTCATTATTCAATTCCAAGCTAGGTCACATAAGTCTAAGTGATCTTTAATGTAGCTGGAAAGTTAAGAAAAGTTGGTATAAAGTCCAGTCACATCATACATGAAAGTTATCATCTCAGTTTGTCCAGCAAAAACTGCACAAAATCAAAATTCCCCTTAGCTTTCCTTAGACTGTCTAAATAGTACAGCAGTACTTGTTTGGCCACTATACAATACAGAAAACCCCACCATCCTTTTCAGCGCAGCAGGCTATACATCCTGAGAGACATACACACCCCCACCCCAAACCCAGCGTGACTGAGTGAGATTCATGTTTGCCAGGCATACATCTCAAGAAAATTTAACATGCACAAAATACAACTCCAATTTTTAAAAAAAGAAAAAAAAGTTCCATAGTTAACTTTATCACATAGGTTTGTGCTTGCATATGTGGGCGTAACTAGGAATTCTGTGAGTGGTTCTTACCACTTGAGGCCCATTTTTGTCAGCTCTAAATGAGCTAGGTGAAATGGCATTGACCTTTGCTGTTTTGGAGATTTCAGTGGCTATTTTCTCCAACCTCCCTGGCAGATCCTGGGGAGTACACAGAAGGTTCTCCCACCATCCCCCTGACTCCCAATGCTCTTTCCTTCAAAAATGTGAAGGAACTCTTCTCAGTCAACCACAGCTAACTCCACTTACTATGCCTTTAGGCTCTGCCCCATGATGCGGGCCCTTCTGGGACCCAGCACCCAAACCCAGCAGCCTCCAAAAACATACTTCCGGCCTCTAGAGGAAGAAGGGTCTAACTCATTTTTCATGTCATAACTACTGCCACAAGTCCTTGAAGCCACTTCCTGCAAATACCATAAAGCAACACTGGGAATAGAAATGCTCAATCCAGGTAGTGCTTATTCTTGATGCTCTTTAATTCAGTAAACACACGGAGGGCTGAGTCTCAGAGGCATAGCCATTAGGAGCATCTGTAGAATTAAACTGGAATCGGTTACAGACCTGGAGATAAGAAAAGTCAACAAGCAATAACAGAGAAAGCAGAGTAACACAAGTCCAAAGTTCTTTGAGGCATCAAAGAAGATCATATCCTCCTACAGGGCTAAGAAAAGGAAGGAAAAGGCACTTGAGAAAGAGAGAATACTATGAACAAAGCTAAGGAAAAGGGAGCATATAAGATGTGTCCAGGCATGCAACCAAAAATGTGAATAATTCTTTACATGCTGATAGAAGATTTTCTATTTTCAGAGTATTTCCATATATGTCATTTCATCTCAGTCTTTCTAAAGCATCCCTGAATCAATAAATACCCTCCTCGTTCATTCAGAGGTCACTTCTAGAGTTATTCATGGCTGAGAATGGAGAACAAACAAGTTCAAAATTCAGCCACCCACTGAAAACATTCACCGAATCTATGCCAAGAACTGAGGGAGATCCAAAGATATACAAAAGATAATTCCTGTCGAAAGAGAAATTTTTTCCTACCACTACCAAGGACCTAGTCCTAGCCCAATCTCCTCATTTACCCTAGTTTCTCTTCCTGGATCATCCCAGCTCCCCAATAACCACCATTCTCACTGGTCAGGCTTACCCAGACCTCATCAGCAAAATAACAAAGCTAGTTATAATGCAGCCCGGGTATTGTCTAAACCTGCTACTCACTGGCTGTTTGGCTTGAATTTCTAAGCACCTCAGTCTGCTCTTCTATAAAAGGAGTGCAGGAAAGCTCCCTTGAAGGGCACAATCAGGCTCTAGAAGTTTTATCATTAGATGGAGATTTTGCAATGCTCTAAAGCTGAAGTCCTGTTTCATGGCCTGGAGTCTGCAAAATTTGCCCTGTCTACTTAAAAAATTGTAATTTGATGTTGAACAGAGCCCTGACATCAGGCATCAACATAGCCAAGGCCTTCAGAGACCATGTGCTCCCCCAAATTCTACTTGATTCAAGTTATGAGCATATAAGACAGTTCATAAGGAAGTAGTTTAGTGTCAAGAAAATGTCACTAAGCCTAACTCAAATAAAAATGACCCTGAAAGATATTCAGAGAATATCTGGACCATGTTATCACAGCCAAGTACTTGTTTACAGCAAAGACAGTAGAGGTGACCCTTGAACAACAGGGTTTGAACTTCATGGGTCTGCTCCTAGGTGGCTATTTTTCAATAGTAAATATCAATAGTACAATATACACAGTGTGCAGTTAGCTAAATCCTCAGATGGGGAGGAACTGCAGACACAGAGAGCTGTTATTCAAGAGCCATTCTCTTAATTGTTACATCTTCCCCTAACTTCACTTGAAAGCTCTCTGCTGTTTTATTATCCATGTGCTTCTATGGCTATTAAGAAATGGACAGCAACTTTACAACTGAAAATTGGGGCATTCACACCACCAGTTAATGTAAGTCATTTTGGTATCTCCCCTAATAGATTAAAAAATCTTTGGAGGCAAGAAGCTGAGATAGGATAACATAGAGGCTAAGAGTGTGAACTCTTAGTTGGAAACCCCACCTGCAACGCATTAGCTATGTCACCTTGGCAAGTCACTGAACTTCTCTGTATCTGATTTCATCACCTTTAAAATGGGGAAAATAATAACAGTACCTTGTAGGGTCACTGTGAGGATTAAAAGGACACAGTATCTTTACTGCTATCAGTATTCACTTTAGTATTACCTCTGGCCCAGGGCCTTGCACAAAATAGAGGAAATCAACAAGTATTGTTTGATTCAGTGAATGTGTAACTAGAGTTAGATAACCTGAAGCCTGGGGTTCTATGAATATATTTCCCAAGGAGTTTCAGGAAATTTCCTTTAAAAATTAAAGGCTATGTAGCTTTGCGGAAAAGTGATTCCATCAGCAGAGGTAAGCAGCCTGAGCACACTTGCTGATAAGAAAGCAATCCTAAACTGCCAATTCAATTTTTTTTTTTTAATTTTTAAACAGCCACAGTTTGCAGAAGAAGAGGGAAACATTTTAAATAAAAGCACACAACCCTCACTGTTCCGAATACATCCTGTCCTACAAGACTCCTTACAGATTCCTTAAAGGACTTCTCTGCACCAGAGGGCGAATAAAGGGCACCTGCAACTGTAATAAACAAGTCACGCTTTTAAAAGCGAGACATGCCAACCAAGGACACAATACCCTACCAAAGCTTAGACTAGCAGGCAGTGTGACCTCGCTCAAACCCACAGGTTCAAGCTCCTCCCTCGGGAACTAAACTGCCACCCGGCCAATATCTGCCAGGGACCGCTATTTATAACCTTCCTCTGAAGCCGATTGGTGGAGATCGGCGGCATAATAGTCTTTCCGCCTCCGGAGTTCGAATCAGCTCAGCCCCACTACACAATCTTTCCCCCATCGCCAGCCCAGACCCCACTCTAAGCCCAGTACAGGCTCGCCCAGACCAACACCAGCCTGCCCCACCCCCCCATACACTTAAAACTTTCAACACCACCACCTGTGTCTCCAGCCGGTCACCCACCCCAAATTCTCTCCGGGTTCAAGAACAGTTTCGGGGTGTCCAGGTGCCACCTCTCTGGATGCACCACTTACCGAAAGTCCTCTATGACCTTCCACCCTCCTCCCATCCTTTAAGCAGAAAGGACCTCGTAGAACTCCAGCCCCATCCCCCCAAAGCTCCAAAATCTGCATCTGAACAGCTGACACCTCGTTCCCTGCCCTCTGCGGCGAAAACCCAGTTCTCGAATCCACCACCCCCGACTCGCTTCCCAGTCACCCCAGCTTGAGACCAGAAAGAGGGCCCTCGAGGCCCGGCCCCAGGCTCCCGAGTACACCCGGCGCCCCGGTCACTGCCGACCCCGCCCCCAGCGGCTCCTTGACAGGTCTCCTTCCCACCTCGGGGACCTCGACCTTCCGTACCAGCCCCACGCCCCTTCCCCAGCTGCGCCCCAGGAGCGTGCCCGGGCTGCCCGCGCATTGACGTTCACCTTGGCGGGGAGGCCAGGAGTCCGCGGGCCGCGAGGGGACGCCGCGCTGGCAGACCCGGGCTGCAGCCCCGCGGCGCCAGCAACCCGGAAGAACAGCCCCAACCCCGTTGCTGCGGAGACCACGTGACCGCGGCGCAGCCCCCACCCCGGTTCCCCGTCCGCCCCGACCCGGGTGCCCCGACCCGGGTTCCCCGTCCGCCCCCACCTTCCCCTCCTCGCCAGGCCCTTCTTCCCGACCGGCCCCCTCCACCAGCCCGCCCGTCCGCCCGCCCACCCTCTCTTCACATGAGAAAGCGACTGCACGAAATGCCCCTTAAAGCGCAAAGACCAGTTACCCCAAGGAACCCTTGCTTCTTCTCCCGGGGCTGCCAAAACCCTCTTTGTCTCGGGCTCGACCTGCTGCTCCTCGGCCCCGCCTCCGTGCGATCCCTCCGCCCGTCCTTGTCAATCAAACCTGGAGCCCAGCGCGGGCGCTGAATTTGCCAACGGCCACATTTGTCTTCTGGAGAGCCAGGAACAAAGTGGGACTACCTGTAGTGTCCCACCAGAGCAAATAAAGTAATAAAACTCCACTTTTGTTACCTGGCTTTCCTCTAGCTCTCTAGGAAAAATCAGAACTTCTGAAACAGAAGACCAAAAAGAAAGTGAGAGGCGGCCAGGAGGTGGTGACGGGCGGGAATGGGAGCGCTGTTTTTAATTCCGGATGGAGAGGTGGAGTTAAATGCTTCCGAAACGATGTCAAGGCCCGAAAATTAACACACATATGCGGACGGGTCTTCCAATGGCGCGCCCACGGAAAGCCGTGTACTTCTTTGAGTATTAATAGCCAGGGGCTGGAGAGCGCCCTTGGTGGACGTTGTGTCCTGACCAGGCCTAGGCTGGTTTCGGCAGAACTGCTAAACGGCTTTGCAAAGCGATGACTCCCGTTACTTAGTCTGCAGGTGTCTTCTGACTGAAAGTGGGAGGAATAAGATACACATTGGTTCACTTATCCAAAGCTGAATCATCATGAAGTGTCAAGATGGTCACTGCTTTTATTACTTTAATTGAAATATTTAAAATGAGTTTAAAAATTATGAAACTCAAAGGCATGAGGCAAAACAGATATTCCATATCCTTAAAAAGAAAGAAACTACAGGGAAGCCCTTAACTTTGCGAACATTTCTTGTGTTTAAGCAATACAGAAGGTCATTCAACTTGAGGACTTCTGCATCCAGACAAAGTAAAAACACTGTTCTTGTCCTGGAGGAGTTCACAGACAGGAAAGGACACAGCCCCATGCTTTAAAATAATAATGAACCATGATAAGTGCAACCTAGAAACAGGTTCAAGATACTGCAAGTACAGTGAGGTAGGAGTATTTGATAAGGATTAAAAACTAAGCTCCTTTCCCAATAAATGTAAGTTACATTATTTTGCTATACTCCTTAAACATGCTGCTGCTGCTGCTAAGTCACTTCAGTCGTGTCCGACTCTGTGCGACCCCATAGACCGCAGCCTACCAGGCTCCTCCGTCCATGGGATTTTCCAGGCAAAAGTACTGGAGTGGGGTGCCATTGCCTTCTCCACTCCTTAAACATATGCAGTACTATATATCAATATGACACAACTGAGCACACATATGTCAATCATATCAATAAAACGGGGGAAAAACCTAAGGTTGGCTTAAAACACATGTGTAGGTGGGGGAGTGGAGCAGAGGTTTGCTTCTTTCTCTCTCAAGACTTAGAACAATGGTTGGTTCCCAGCTGGGGAAAATTTTTCCCATAGTGTCTGGAGATCTTTGGTCATCACAACTGGAAAAGGGAGGCATCTAATGGATAGAGACCAGGGATGCTACTAAACATCCTGTATTACACTAGGTAGCCCCTTACAGCAAAGAATTGCCTGGCCCCAAAGGTCAATCATCCTAAGACAGAAAGTGAAAAGTGTTAGTTGCTCAGTTCTATCTCTTTGCGACCCCATGGGCTGCAGCCCATGAGACTTCTCTGTCCATGGGATTTCCCAGGCAAGAATACTGGAGTTGGTTGCCATTTCCTACTCCAGGGGATCTTCCTGACCCAGGGATGGAACCCACATCTCCTGCATCTACCTGAATTGGCAGGCAGATTCTTTACCCCTGAGCTAACTGGGAAGCCACCAAAACACTGCCTCTAGTTAAAACTTGGACAGAGAACAGGTCAAGTTAATGTTTTTGTTGTGGTTATTATCTCAAATAGTTATCAGTAGTTTGTTGTTTCAAACTTCCTTATTGTAAATAATTATTAGCAAAGTAAATAAGTAAATGAGCTAATATACTTCATTTATGGGGATTTTTAATAATGCAGACACCAGATTTCAAAGTGACCATCACTAACCTCAGTCTCAGCCCTCTTCTCTCGGGTAGACCAAGCAAGAGTGTGTTTGCAGACTTTCCTGGCAGTCCAGTGGTTAAGACTCTGTGCTTCCAATGCAGGGAGCAGGTTTATCCCTGTTCTGGAAACTAACATCCATCACTAACTAACATATCACTAACATCGGTAGCCCCCCCCCAAAAAAAAAGAGTGTGTTTGATTGTAGGAAGCAAATAATAACCAACTAAATGAATTTATTCTAATCAACATTAATTGGAAGAGGATACAGGCAAACTGACTTTAAACAGAGAGCTCAAAGTTAAAAAATTGGCCATTAGTTTTATAAGCATTGAAAACACCAACTAGGACTTCCATTGTATCACTGGGTTTGATCCCTGGGTTGGGAAGATCCCCTGGAGAAGGGAAAGGCTAACCACTCCAGTATTTTGGCCTGGAGACTTCCATGGACTCTGCAGTCCATGGAGTCTCAAAGAGTCGGACACAACTGAGCAGCTTTCACTTCACTTCGCAGTGGATAAAAATCTGTCTGCCAACACAGGGGACATGTGTTCTATCACTGGTCCAGGAGGATCCCACGTGCCCCAGAGCAACTAAACCCACGAGCCACTATTACCAAGTCCATGCTCTAGACCCCAGGGGTTGCAACTACCAAGCACATGTGCCACAACTACTGTGCCCGCGTGCTGCAACTACTGAAGCCCATGTGCCCAGAACCTGTGCACCGCCAGAGAAGCCACCAAAATAAGAAGCCCACGCACCACAACAAAGAGTAGCTCATGCTCACCGCAGCTAGAGAGAGCCCGTGCGTATCAACAAAGACCCAGCAGTCAAAAATAAATAAAATAAAACACCAGCTCTGAGCATTCTTTTGTTGTCTCCATGCAGTAAGTGCCAATGATAAAAATCTGTGCTTTTTTAATGAATAACAAAAAATCGGTAGTGGTATCTTTGGGGGCCTGGGAAAATGGTGAGGGATAGGAGCTGATAAGAGTGAAAGAGGAGAGTGAAAAAGCTGGCTTAAAACTCAACATTCGCAAAATGAAAATCATGGCATCTGGTCCCATTACTTCATGGCAGATAGACGGGGAAACAATAGAAACAGTGATAGACTTTATTTTCCTGGGCTCCAAAATCACTGCAGATGGTGACTGCAGCCAGGAAATTAAAAGACGCTTGCTCCTTGGAAGAAAAGCTATGACCAACCCAGATAGTATACTAAAAAGCAGAGACATTACTTTACCAACAAAGGTCTGTCTAGTCAAAGCTATGGTTTTTCCAGCAGCCATGTATGGATGTGAGAGCTGGACCATAAAAAGTTGAGCGCCAAAGAATTGTTGCTTTTGAACTGTGGTGTTGGAGAAGACTTGAGAGTCCCTTGTACTACAAGGAGATCAAACCAGTCAACCCTAAAGGAAATCAGTCCTGAATATCCATTGGAAGGACTGATGCTGAAGCTGAAACTCCAATACTGTGGCCATCTGATGCAAAGAACTGACTCATTGGAAAACTTACTCATTGATGCTGGGAAAAATTGAAGGCAGGAAGAGAAGGGGATGACAGAGGGTGAGATGGTTGGATGCCATCACTGACTCGATGGACATGAGTTTTAGCAAGCTCCAGGAGTTGGTGATGGACAGGGAAGCCTGGCATGCTGCAGTCCATGGGGTCGCAGAGTCGGACACGACTGAGCAACTAAACTGAACTGAGGAGCTGCATTAGTATCCTAAGGCTGCTGTAACAAATTACTGCAACCTGGGTAGCTTAAAATGACAGAAATGTACTCGCACACAGTTCTGGAGGCCAAAAGTCTGAAATCAGAGTGTCAGCAGGGTTGATTCCTCTGGGAGCTCTGAGGGAGAAAAAGTCCCATACCTCTCTATTAGCATGTAGAGAAAGCTTCTCGTTATCGGCAGTCACTTCTGGTTGTCAGCAGTCGCTGGTGTTCTTTGGCTTGCAGAGACACTCCAATCTCTGCTTCCTCTTCACATTTCTACCCTTTCTGTGTGTCTCTCTGTGCCCAAATCTCCCTCTCCTTTCCCTTATGAAGACATCAGCCAGTGGATTTAAGGTCCTCCCTAAATCCAGGATGAATTCATCTCAAGATCCTTAACTAAAATTAAATCTGCAAAGACGGTATTTTCAAATAAGCATGATCACAAATTTTGGGGAGACACTGTTCAACCCACTACAGGAGCAGTCTGTATGTTTAAGGCTACTACAAAGTAAAGTCTTATTGTTTTTAACATGGGTAGATTCACCATTTCTTGAGTTTAAGGTGAAAGTTCAAACTGTTTGGGGGAAATCCAGGTAAAAGTTGTTTTGTATTAATAATTAGAAGGATTTTCCTATAAACTTGTTTACTTTTATAATATTCAACCTAATTGAGTTTTTCCTTCACTTTATTAAAAAAATATATAACTATATATTACATAGCTACTATTATCCAACTACCTGATTGCAAAACTCCATAATAGCAGTTAACATCTTTCTACTTAACTTTTAAATATTGCATTTGATGAAAACTCTAGTTAACTTGCTTTTAAGCAGTTTTGTGAGCATCATCTCTTTGTAGATTTTTTTTTTTAAATTCTAGATGATACCCATTACAGTAAAGCAAAAACCAGGTTCTGGTTTTCATCTCACCACTCTCCTATCTTCTCCTATTTCTTTAACCATTTGTTCTCAGTTCTTACATCATTTAAATGTACAAATGTTCACTTGACCTTCTTTCCCTTCAACTCTAATATTGTCTTCCCTCTAGTGTAATGTCAATTGTGCTATCACAACTCTCAAAGCTTAATGTTCTGCTCAAATCTCTCTCCTAACCTCCAGACACATGCAGCCAACCGCAAGCTGGCCATTTCCACTGGGATATCCACAGATGTTTTAAACTTGACCTGAGAAAATTCCCTCCTGCTCTACAAAGGACTTGTGTCTAGATAATATAAGAACTTCCAAAACTCAACAATTACAAAAATCCAAATAGAAAATGAGCAAAACGCATAAAAAGATATTTCACCAAAGAACAATATAAGCATATGAAAATATATTCAATGTCAATAGCCATTAAAGAAATGAAAATTAAAACCACAATGAGACATCACTACACATCTCTATGAATGTCTAATATAAAAAAATAGTGACAATACCCAATGCTGGCAATGAAGGGGAGAGGCTAGATCACTCAGATATTACTAATGCTGATGTAAAATGGTACCCATCACTGGAAAAAGTTTGGTGATTTCTCTAAAAACAAAACTTGTGAACAAAAGAAGATGGCAGAGGAGTAAGACGAGGAGATCACCTGCCTCCCTACAAATACATCAAAAACTCATTAGAATATGGAGCAGCTCCTACAGAGCAACTTCTAAACTACGACAGAAACCTCCAGAAAGAAACCAAAGCAATACTATAAAGCAATTATCCTTCAATTAAAAATAAATAAATTTTTTAAAAAAACTAAATTTGTAACTACCGTGTTTACACACCTGGACATCTATCCCAGAGAAACGAAAATTTATGTTTCTGCAAAAACCTGTACACTGGTAATCTCCTGGCAGTCCAGTGGTTCAAACTTGATGCTCTCACTGCCGAGGGCCCAGGTTCAATCTCTGATTGAGGACCTAAGATCCCATAAGCCACACAGTGTAGCAAAAATAAAAAATAAAAACCTGTACACCAATGTTTATAGTAGCCTTATTCATAATAATCCAAAACTGGAAACAACCCAGGTGTTCTTCAACAGGTGAACGGTTGAGCAGACTGTTGTACCTTCCTACAGTGGAATGCTTTTCAGCAATGAAAAAGAATAAAGTATTGATACACACAGCAGCTTGGTTGAATCAACAGAGAATTATGCTGAGAGAAAAAGGCCAGTCCCAAAAGATTATATTCTGAATGATGCCACACATTCTTGAAATAATAAAATTATGGAAATAGAGAACAGATTAGTAATTTGTAGAGTTAGGGAAGAGGTGAGAGTGGATGTGACTATACAAGGGCAACAGGAGGGAATCCTTAAGATGATGAAAATGTTCTGTATCTTGACTGTATCAATGTCAGTATCCTGGTTGTGCCATTGGACTATAGTTTTGCAAGATGTTACCACTGAGGAAAACTGGGTACAGAATAAATATTCTCTTTGTGTTATTCTTCACAATTGCATGTGCATCAACAGTTATCTCAAAATAAACTATTTAACCTAAAGAATTATCCTGGCAGGTGTAGTAAAATGTTAATGATAGAATCTATTAATGGGTGGTAGGTACTCAGGTGGGGGCTTCCCAGGTGGTGAAATGATAAAGAATCTGCCTGCCAGTGCAGGAGACACAAGAGACCTGGGTTTGATCCCTGGGTTGGGAAGATCCCCTGGTGTAAGAAATGGCAACCCACTCCAGTATTCTTGCCTGGAAAATCCCATGAACAGAGGAATCTGGTGGGCTACATACAGTCCATGAGGTTGCAAAGAGTCAGACACAACTGAGTGACTAAGCACACAGCACATGCAGGTGAGTATGTAAAATTTTCTCAAATTAGCTGTATGTATTTTTAAAATTTTTCTTAGTAAAATTAGGGAAAAAATTAATATAAAAGTTGTAGAGATTCACTTGTTAAAAGTATTCCTAAGTGCCTCCACCCCTGTGGCATGAATTTGTCAAATGAATTTGCCCACCAAACAAGAAACCAGTTCTATGAAATGATTTTTCATTAGAGGGGCATTTCTGAAGTAGAGTGAAGCAGATGTTGATGGTTCAAGAGGCCATCCTAAATTTGGAAGTAAAGATCTTTTTCATCCTCCCACCACACAATCTCACCTGTATTCTGCACTATTTATTAGGCCTGTTAATTTTCAGATTTTCCTCTCTACTGATCTTTTTTACCATAGAATGGCCCATGTACTCTAAGGATGGCATTGCTCACTCTACTGCTAGATGATACTTTAGCTGCCATATCTACTCTGCGGTGGCTTTTGAGTAGAGGACCAATGACAATAATTTATGGCATTAATTCAAACATTTCAAGTAGCTTCAGAGAACAATTTATTTCACAGCTTAAACTTGGCAGACCTGAAAAGTATCAGTAAATCTGTAGCAATGATTCAGGACTTTTGGTTTCTTAATCCCCATAATGAATATAAAAGCATAGGACATGACATCTTAGGACACTAAGAACAGTTAAGATCTATGTAACATTTAACAGTTTATATAGTGCTTTCACATGTATCATTTAATTTGATCATCTTAATAACTAAAGTGAAGTGAAGTGGCTCAGTCATGTCCGACTCTTTGCGACCCCATGGACTGTAGCCTACCAGGCTCCTCTGTCCATGGGATTTTCCAGGCAATAGTACTGGAGTGGGTTGCCATTTCCTTCTCCAGGGGATCTTCCCAACCCAGGGATCGAACCCAGGTCTCCCGCATTGTAGACAGACACTTTACCATCTGAGCCACCAGGGAAGTCCTTAACTGAAGTCAATAACTGAAGTAGGTATTGTTATTCCTGTTTTAAGATGAAGAAACTGACTTGGGATTAGCTGACATATCTAAAGACACATAAATAAGAAACATTACTGACAGTTAAATATAAATCTTCTGGTTCAATGATTCCTGGTAGAAATATCCCCTAGTATGGGGATGTTAAGATAATTGTCCTATAAGAATGAAGATACCAAGAGATGCAAGGAACCCATAGGCTCCTTCAGAGATAGAGATGTCTCTGTGAACATTGAGTCCCTCTTATTTCCCCCTCCCCATTCATCTGCCTAGATTATACCTGCTGCTGCTGCTAAGTCACTTCAGTCGTGTCTGACTCTGTGCTACCCCATAGATGGCAGCCCACCAGACTCCTCTGTCCCTGGGATTCTCCAGGCAAGAACACTGGAGTGGGTTGCCATTTCCTTCTCCAGTGCATGAAAGTGAAAAGTGAAAGTGAAGTCGCTCAGTCGTGCCCAACTTTTCATAACCCCATGGACTGCAGCCCACTAGGCTCCTCCATCCATGGGATTTTCCAGGCAAGAGTACTGGAGTGGAGTGCCATCACCTTCTCTGGGATTATATGGACTATTCCTTTATTTCATTTTAGATGACACTTTCTCACAGAAGCCTCTTTTGACTACTCAAGGTTGAGTTAGGTCGTCTCTCACTGACACCCAAGTTTTAACATAATCATAGTATTTATCATTCTGCGTTATTTTTTACCTATTGATTGCTGCATTTAAACTTCTTGAGGATAGATATTTCATCTTATTTGTTGATGAGTCATCAACACCTAACAGACTGTCTGGCTTTATTAGGCAGGCAACAAATATTGGTCAAAAGAAAGAAATCCTTGGGACTTTCCTGTTGGCCCAGTGGTTAAGAATCCCCCTCCCAATGCAAGGGTTGTGGGTTTGATCCCTGGTTGGGGAACTAAGATCCCACATGCCATGGGGCAACTAAGTTTGCACACCACAACTACTGAGTCCACATGTTCCAACTACAGAGCCCACACACTCTGGAGCCCAACTGCCCACAACAGAGATCCCACCTGCTACAACTAAGACTTGACGCAGCCATACGTAAAAAGAAAACCAAGTTAGCATCCTCTAGGAGTTGAAACAGAAAGAACACACTGGCTTTTGAACTCATGCCAACAGAGAGGGCAGTGAATACCAGGGAAGCAGAACATACCTTTTACGTGACATTTATAAACATTGGTGTTCCTTAAAATGGAGAAGGCAATGGCACCACACTCCAGTACTCTTGCCTGGAAAATCCCATGGATGGAGGAGCCTGGTAGGCTGCAATCCATGGGGTCACTAAGAGTCAGACACGACTGAGCGACTTCACTTTTACTTTTCACTTTCATGCATTGGAGAAGGAAATGGCAACCCACTCCAGTGTTCTTGCCTGGAGAATCCCAGGGACGGGGGAGCCTGGTAGGCTGCCGTCTATGGGGTGGCACAGAGTTGGACACAACTGAAGCGACTTAGCAGTAGCAGCAGCAGCAGCAGCAGTTCCTTAAAAAAAAAAAAAAAAAAAAAAATCGATGTTCCTAATGGTATTTCGAATGCCAAATTTCAATTCTGAAAATAGCACCTCCAGTTATTATATTACCTTGCTGCTGGCCAGCAAGCACTTCAGTTCAATTAGTTGAATCATGCAGTTAGTACAATATTGTATGTTACAACTGTCTGCCAGAACTTCCTCTAAAATTTTTAACTCTCACATCTCATGTTTGGACAACCACTTTCTTTCTTTCCAACTCTGCTTATGTCTTTCTTTTGATCCCCCTTTCCCTTTCCATCTGGCACTTGTCTTTTATCTTCAATCCTTCCACTAGCTAGCTTAAACCATGAACAGCCCCTTCTGTCTTTACTCTTCTGCCTTAACTGCATCATGAAATTAGACTCCCACTAACAGGTTTCTCAGATTTCAGACCAGGTTGGGAAGAGTTGCTCGAGAAAAATCACAAAATTTTTCAGTATTGTCCTTACAAGTCCCTGGTCTTCAACCTCAGCTGGATTTTCTGAACCACCCGGCACTCCTCCTGTGAACATGACCGCTTCCTCATCAGCTTCTTCTCCCGCAGCAGCTTTTGCAACGGTCGCCACCCTCCTTAAGCCCTTCTTTTAAGTCTCCCATTCTCACAGAAAAGGCATTTCCTCCTCTTTTACTGAGAACATAGAGATCATTTGAAGTTTCCAGCACCTCCCTTTTTCTGTAATTCATCTGCACCTGGTTCCATTTCTTAGTGACATAGCTTTTCTCTCATCAGAAGTTATTAATATTCCCGTTGTCTGTACTTTGGTCATAACATTCCTTCCAAGGAGTGTCTTTTAATTTCACGGCTGCAATCACCATCTGCAGTGATTTTGGAGCCCCCAAAAAATAAAGTCTGACACTGTTTCCACATCTATTTCCCATGAAATGATGGGACCAGATGCCATGATCTTCATTTTCTGAATGTTGAGCTTTAAGCCAACTTTTTCACTCTCTTCTTTCTCTTTCATCAAGAGGCTTTTTAGTTCCTCTTCACTTTCTGCCATAAAGGTGGTGTCATCTGCATATCTGAGGTTATTGATATTTCTCCCAGCAGTCTTGATTCCAGCTTGTGCTTCTTCCAGCTCAGTGTTTCTCATGATGTACTCTGCATAGAAGTTAAATAAGCAGGGTAACAATATACAGCCTTGACATACTCCTTTTCCTATTTGGAACCAGTCTGTTGTTCCATGTCCAGTTCTAACTGTTGCTTCCTAACCTACATAGAGGTTTCTCAAGAGGCAGGTCAGGTGGTCTGGTATTCCCATCTCTTTCAGAATTTTCCACAGTTTTTTGTGATCCACACAGTCAAAGGCTTTGGCATAGTCAATAAAACAGAAATAGATGTTTTTCGGGAACTCTCTCGCTTTTTTGACGATCCATTAGATGTTGGCAAGTTAATCTCTGGTTCCTCTGCCTTTTCTAAAACCAACTTGAACATCTGGAAGTTCACGGTTCACATATTGCTGAAGCCTGGCTTGGAGAATTTTGAGCATCACTTTACTAGCATGTGAGATGAGTGCAATTGCGTGGTAGTTTGAGCATTCTTTGGCATTACCTTTCTTTGGGATTGGAATGAAAACTGACCTTTTCCAGTCCTGTGGCCACTGCTGAGTTTTCCAAATTTGCTGGCATATTGAGTGTAGCACTTTCACAGCATCATCTTTCAGGATTTGAAATAGCTCAACTGGAATTCCATCACCTCCACTAGCTTTGTTCGTAGTGATGCTTTCTAAGGCCTACTTGACTTCACATTCCAGGATGTCTGGCTCTAGGTGAGTGATCAAACCATCATGATTATCTGGGTCATGAAGCTCTTTTTTGTACAGTTCTGTGTATTCTTGCCACCTCTTCTTAATATCTTCTGCTTCGGTTAGGTCCATACCATTTCTGTCCCTTATTGAGCCTATCTTGCATGAAATGTTCCCTTGGTATCCTTAATTTTCCTGAAGAGATCTCTAGTCTTTCCCATTCTGTTGTTTTCCTCTATTTGTTTGCATTGATCTCTGAAGAAAGCTTTCTTATCTCTCTTGCTTTTCCAGTGGTCATGTATGGATGTGAGAGTTGGACTATAAAGAAAGCTGAGTGCCGAAGAATTGATGCTTTTGAACTGTGGTGTTGGAGAAGACTCTTGAGAGTCCCTTGGACTACAAGGAGGTCCAGCCAGTCCATCCTAAAGGAGATCAGTCCTGGGTGTTCATATGCTGAAGCTGAAACTCCAATACTTTGGCCAGCTCATGTGAAGAGTTGATTCATTGGAAAAGACCCTGATGCTGGGAGGGATTGGGGGCAGGAGGAGAAGGGGACGACAGAGGATAAAATGGCTGGATGGCATCACCGACTCGATGGACATGAGTTTGAGCAAGCTCCGGGAGTTGGTGATGGACAGGGAGCCCTGGCGTGCTGTGATTCATGGGGTTGCAAAGAGTCGGACACAACTGAGCTACTGAACTGAACTGTACTTTGAGTTTGTGACCTGGTATATCTTCTGGTCCTTTAATCTCTCAATTTTCCCCCTTTCCCTAATGTGTTCCCTTACCTCATTATTTTTACCTAACAAGCTAATCTCTCTCCCATCTTTAAAAGAAAAATAAAAGCAACAAAAATGTCTTTAATACACTTGCCTTGAACACTTCCCAGCTCTCTCTCGTTTATTGCACAGTCAGGTTTAGATCTGTCTATACTTCCTAATCTTGACAACTTCTTGCACCCAAATAACTCACAAATCTTTATTATTCCCATTGCTAATATCATTGGAGTGTCTATTTGTTCATTTACAGTGAGAAATATAACCCAAGCAAAACAGAATGTTTGCATCAGTGTCATCCACTTATTCTGGGGATAAAGTATAGCCTACTGGCTCAGTATGTGGACTCTGGACTTAATAAAACTGAGTTACTCATTAACTATGTGATCTTAGGCAAATTAACATCTCTGAATCTCAGTGTTTTTATCTATAAAGTGGGGTAAGTATCAATAATAGTACCTACCTCATAGGGTTTAGAAGATGAATAATTTAAATGAATAATACATGTAAAGTGTTTACCTGGAACAGAGCAGTTGCTAAATATTAGTTATTATTGTTGCTATTGTTCTTCTCAAAATGCAAATCTAGCTAGAAAGTCAAATTATAATCAGAAGATCTCTTGGGGAAGAAGGGCATGGTTCCCCGAGGCAGTTGTTCATTCAGTTGTATAAATGACCTCAGATAAGCACACAGCCACCTGTGAAGAGGTGTGCAAGTTCAGGGAACGAGTATGCTTTCCTAGATTCTTAGGAATCCTACTTTTACTTGACATTCTGGCACAATTTGACATTCTCAGTTTTAGTTCTATGTAAGCAAAGTAAACAGGCTTCTTTTGTGGCTCCACAGTAAAGAATTTGCCTACATTGCAGGAGACTTAAGAGAGGCAGGTTCGATCCCTGGGTCCAGATGATCCCCTGAAGGAGGGCATGGAAACCCACTCCAGTACCCTTGCCAGGAAATTCCCATGGTCGGAGGAAGCTGTCAGGCTACAATCCATGGGGTCACAGAGTCAAGCACGACTGAAGTGACTTGAGAATGCATGCAAATAGAGTAAAGAGATTCCTCTTCTTCAACCTCGCCATTCAACTTAGTGCTTCTCTTTCCTGCCTCTATGTATCCAATGCTTTCCTTAAGTGACGCTACCTACCCATCACTAGGTGGCATCACTGACTCAAAGGACATGAATTTAAGCAAACTCTGGGAGTGGAGGACAGAGGAGCCTGGCGTGTTACAGTCCACGAAGTCACAACAAGTCAGACACAACTTAGCGACTGAACCACAACAGTACTTTGCTTAGGTAACCTCATTTCTTCCTATGACTTCAGCTATCAGATATATAACTCTAGGCAACATTCCTTTGAACTCCAAGTCCATGACTTAACTGTTGAATTAACAATTCTACTTCGACACTCCAGGTGCCAAATGAAATTTCTGAAATGGAATTAGTGAGAGGCCACTGTTCAGTGAAAGTCTGCTTCCTGCTGGTATTCTCACTCTTAGGGACTGAGGCACCAAAGTTGGAGTCATTTTTGTCTCTCGTTTTTCCTTAATGCCTTACATGCATCTGTCAGCTTCTTCCTAGCATCTCTTGCATTTGGCTCCCCTCTTCAACCCCACAACCACTATCTTAGTGGCCACTATCATTTCTCACCAGGGTTTCTGCCGCTGCCACCCAACTGGTCTTCCTGATACTAGTTTCATACACATTATACCTACTAATCTCACACCTCTGAGTACCCTCAGCACCTAGAACAGCCTGGCACTTAGTAGACATGCAATATTTACTGAATGAATGAACAAATAAAATGAGTGGATTCCTATCCTCACGGAATTTACAGTCCAGCTAATAGATCATCATTAAACAAGTGACTACACTAAATGTTGGGGGAGATTCCAGACAGCATTCTGACTCTTGAAGAGGGATTGGAGCCCTGATCCAGATTGGAGTCAAGTGCTGCCTGGCTGGAACTACATCTCATAGATGGCCCAAGAGACTAGGAGAGGAAGAAAATTTACAGAAATGAGACCCAAGAGAACCAACACATCAGCTAACTCTTCTCTCTGTTAATGAGACCCCCAATAATTTATAATGTTGCCATGATATATAACTTGTCATGATGATTTGAGCAGGAAAGAGTGAACAGAATTAGATAGGAAAGAGTTGGGAGTGATGGAACAAAATGAAACAAGATTTACTTATGTGTCTTCAGTTTTTTAAACTTTTTACTTAGACATAATTATAGATCTACATACAGTTGTAAGAAATAAGAGATTTTATTTCTCCTTTATTCAATTTGCCCTGATAATGATATCATGCATAAATATGCAGAACTTTAATACTAAAGGGCTTCCCAGGTGGCTCATTGGTAAAGAATCCACCTGTCAATGCAGGAGACGTAGGTTCCATCCCTGGGTCAGAAATGGCAACCCACTCCAGTATTATTGCCTGGAGAATCCCATGGACAGAGGAACCTCGTGGGCTACAGTCCTTGAGGCTGCAAAGGACTGCAGGAGGAGTCGGACTCAATGTGGTGACTAAAACAACAACAAATAATACAGTATCACAAATAATCCAGGAAACTGGTAATAATCCGCTTACCTTAGTTTTACATGCATTCATTCGTGTGTGTGCGCGCACATGTATTTAGTTCTATGCAATTTAATCAAGTGTCACCTTTTTAAAAGCCACACTTAAGCGGGCTTCCTTGATGGCTCAGACGATAAAGAACCTGCCTACAATGCCAGAGACCTGGATCTGATCCCTGGTTTAGGAAGATTCCCTGGAGAAGGGAATGGCTAACCACTTCAGTACTCTTGCCTGGAGAATCCCATGAACAGAGGAAGCTGGTGGGCTACAGTTCATGTTTTATGCAATTTAATTACATGTGTTACCTTTTTAATAACCACACCTCCTTCTCTCCAAACTCCATCCCCTGCTTAACCCCTGGCAATCACTAAGCCATCCTCCATCTTTATTATTATTATTGTTCAGTCACTAAACTTCTAATTTGGTCATCCTCTGAACATAGTTGTTGTTGCTGTTCAGTCACTCGGTCCTGTCTGACTCTTTGCGACCCCATGGACTGCAGCACACCAGGCTTCCCTGTCCATCACCAACTCCTGGAGCTTGCTCAGACCCATGTCCATTGAGTCGGTGATGCCATCCAACCATCTCGTCCTCTGTTGTCCCCTTCTCCTCCTGCCTTCAATCTTTCCCAGAATCAGGGTCTTTTCCAATGAGTCTCTTCTTGGCATCAGGTGGCCAAACGATTGGAGCTTCAGCATCAGCATCAGTCCTTCCAATGGATATTCAGGGTTGATTTCCTTTAGGATTGACTGTTTTGATCTCCTTGCAATCCAAGGGACTCTCAAGAGTCTTCTCCAACACCTCAATTCAAAAGCATCAGTTCTTCAGTGCTCATCTTTCTTTGTGGTCCAGCTCTCACATCCATACTCGACTACTGGAAAAACCATAGCTTTGACTATATGGCAAAGCTTTAACTTTGTCAGCAAAGTGATGTCTCTGCTTTTTAATATGCTGCCTAGGTTGGTCATAGCATTTTTTCCAAGGAGCAAGCGTTTTTTAATTTCATGGGGCACAATCTGCAGTGATTTTGGAGTCCAAGAAAATAAAGTCTGTCACTGTTTTCATTTTTTCCCCATCTATCTGCCATGAAGTAATGGGACCGGATGCCATGCTCTTAGTTTTTTGAATGTTGAGTTTTAAGCCAGATTTTTCACTCTCCTCTTTCACCCGCATCAAGAGGCTTTATCTTCATGTTCTGCCCTTAGAGTGGTATCAACTGCATATCTGAGGTTGTTGATATTTCTCCCGGCAATCTCAATTCCAGCTTGTGCTTCATCCAGCCTGGCATTAGCATGATGTACTTTGTATATAAGTTAAATAAGAAGGGTGACAGTATACAGCCTTGACGTACTCCTTTCCCAATTTGGAGCCAGTCTGTTGTTCCATGTCCGGTTCTAACTGTTACTTCTTGACCTGCATACAGATTTCTCAGGAGGCAGGTAAGGTAGCCTGTTATTTCCATCTCTTTAAGAATTTTCCAGTTTGTTGTGCTCCACACAGTCAAAGGTTTTAACGTAGTCAGTGAAGCAGACGTTTTTCTGGAATTCTCTTGCTTTTTCTATGATCTAGTGGATTTTGGCAATTTGATCTCTGATTCCTCTGCCTTTTCCAAATGCAGCTTATACGTCTGGAAGATCTTGGTTCACTTACTGTTGAAGCCTCACTTGGAGAATTTTGAGCATTACCTTGCTAGCGTGTGAGATGAGTGCAATTGTGCGATAGTTTGAACAATTTTTGGCACTACCCTCCTTTATTGGAATGAAAACTGATCCTTTCCAGTCCTGTAGCCATTGCTGAATTTTCCAAATTTCTGGCATATTTAGTGCAGCCTTTTAACAGCATCATCTTTTAGGATTTGAAATAGTTCAGCTGGAAGTCCATCACCTCCACTAGCTTTGTTCATAGTGATGCTTCCTCAGGCCCACTTGACTTCACACTCCAGGATGTCCAACTCTAGGTGAGTGACCACACCATCATGGTTATCTGGGTCATTAATATCTTTTTTGTACCGTTCTTCTGTGTTTTCTTGCCACCTCTTAATCTCTTTTGCTTCTATTAAGTCCTTGCTGTTTCTCTCCTTTAATGTGCCCACCTTTGCATGAAAAGTTCCCTAGGTATCTCCGGTTTTCTTGAAGAGATCTCTAGTCTTTCCCATTCTATTGTTTTCCTCTATTTCTTTGCACTATATACTTAAGAAGGCTTTCTTATCTCTCTTGGCTGTTCTTTGTAAATCTGCATTCAGATAGGCATATCTTTCCTTTTGTCTTTTGCCTTTTGCTTCTCTTCTTTTCTCAGCTATTTGTAAGGCCTCCTCAGACAACCAGTTTGCCTTCTTGCATTTCTTTTTCTTTGGGATGGTTTTGGTCACTGTCTCCTGTACAATGTTATGAACCTCCTTCCATAGTTCTTCAGGCACTCTATCAGATCTAATCCCTTGAATCTATTTGTTACTTCTACTATATAATAATAAGAGATTTGATAATATTGTCATTTCAAGGTTGTGATGTAAGAAATAGATGGCCTGCAGGTTAGACATTTACAACTGGCCTCCTGTTTTTATTTCATGGGTCATGAAGAAGTGGGCTTCAGGTTGGGTACTTAATAACTGTTAGCATTTCTTGAGACAAGAGACAGGTGACCTCCAGTGAAGGCATTTACAGTCACCCTCCCGTTTGCCCTCCAAAATGGAAGTAACAACAGAAAGAGGGTAAATAGTCAGTATTTGTCCTTATAAACACCTTAGGGTAATAGTCATGGCAATAGTCAAGGTAATAGTCATGGTAAGGACAAAGAGGGGCAAAACTCTTTCTGAGTAAAGGATTAAGGGATCTCAGCTCCCCCTTCTTTTGGGAAGAGGGAGATACTACACATGGGCAGAAAGTCTCCTTGTGGGTCAAAAGTCAAGGAATAATGCCAGGCCATAATAAGTCTTGCTCCTTCTAGAAGCCTTCATTTGAAGATCCACCTTGGCTGAGGGGTGCATGGGCACTCAGGTGCATGTCCTAGGATAGGTCAGCTATGAAAAAAGAGACCAGATAATTGGCCTGAAGCAAGACAAAGACCCAGAAGAATGCCCTATATAAGTGACTTAACTGTCTTCTTACTGTGCCCCACCTTACGAGGGGGGACACCCACAGCCATTCTCTCTGGGTGTGTATCTCTCCTTGCTCCTGTCTTAACTAAACAAACCATTTCTGTCTGTGTTCTCCCATTTGTTGCTGTGCTTTGTCTCTAATAATAAGCTTCGTACCTGCATTTACATTTTCTGCCTGCGTGATAAATGCATTTTTCACTGGGGCGCAAAGATCCCAGGAAAATTAGCTTCTAGCCTTTTAGCCCTTGCTGATCTGGTGGCTAGAATTCCTGGCTTTCACACAGGTTGCCCACGTTCAGCTCCTGGGCAGAGAATTAAGGTCTCATTTCTAGTCACCATTCACTGCCACCTCACTGAGAGAAGTTGTACAAATGGAATCATACAATAACCTTTTGAGATTACGTTCTTTTTTAAACTCAACATAATCCCTCAAGAGCCATCAAAGTTCTATTTATCAGGGGTTTTTCCTTTTTCTTGTTGAGTGGTATTTTATGGTATGAATACCACAGTTCAGCAATTCAATCCATTAAAGAATTTATATTGTTCCCAGTGTGGGACTATTATGAACTACTATAAAAGCTTGGGTACCAGTTTTTGTGTGGACATAAATTTTCATTTCTCTGGGTAAAGGCTTACTTTGGGCTGCTTTAACAAAATACCATAGACTGGGTAAAAACATCACTGAACTGGTTTCACAGGTTCACAGCTGGAGAGGATCTTTGCCACTTTGTAATACGGAATGCCTTTTTGCCATTGTCTGATGACATCTTTATTTCTCTCTGAGACATCATTGGAATCATCTTTAGTATCCATATTTCTACCAACACTCTGTATGTGATTATTTGTATTCGCTAAGAAGATGGAAGCTTTCTCTACAGCGCTCCTCTTTCCTTTCTGAGCTGTCACCAGAGAATTACCTTTAACAGTCCCTTCATGGCAATATCGACTTTTTCTAGCTTATATAAAATCACTACCAGGGACTTCCCTGGCAGTCCAGTGATTCAGACTCCATGCTACCACTGCAGGGAGCAAGTTCCTTGTCCTGGGAACTAAGATCCCACACATTTCACGCAGCAAAAAAAAGAAAAAGAATAAGAAATCACAAGCAGCCTCTACCCATTAACCAGTTCACAACCCACTACCACAATTTTTTGGTATTTGTTACAGCCGCACCCCACTTCTCAGCATCAATTTCTGTCTCAGGGCTTTTCAGAGAAATACAACTAACAGAAGATAGATATAGAGATGGCTACAATTTATAATGTGGAATTGGCTTATGTGATTATGGAGGCTGAGGAGTCTCATGATTTACTATCCGCAAGCTGGAAACCAAGGAAAGTTAGCAGTGTAATTCCAGCCCAAGTCTGAAGGACTAAGAATCAGAGCAACAGCTATGTAACAAATTCATTCATGTTTGTCCCCAGGTCCACTTTTCCTATACCATAAGAGTAAATAGGCAGAAGGCAAAGGACAACGCCAAAGCCTTTGACTGTGTGGATCACAACAAACTGTGGAAAATTCTTAAAGAGATGGGAATACCAGACCACCTGACCTGTCTCCTGAGAAATCTGTATGCAGGTCAAGAAGCAACAGTTAGAACTGGACATGGAACAACAGACTGGGTCCAAATAGGAAAAGGAGTACGTCAAGGCTGTATATTGTCACCCTACTTATTTAACTTATATGCACAGTCCATCATGCTCCATGTGCTCCAGGCTGGATGGAGCACAAGCTGGAATCAAGATTGCCTGGAAAAATATCAATAATCTCAGATATGCAGATAACACCACTCTTATGGCAGAGAGCAAGAAAGAACCAAAGAGCCTCTTGATGAAAGTGAAAGAGGAGAGTGAAAAAGTTGGGTTAAAACTCAGCATTCAGAAAATGAAGATCAAGACATCCAGTCCCATCACTTCATGGCAAATAGATGGGGAAACAATGGAAACAGTAACAGACTTTATTTTTTTAGACTCCAAAATCACTGCAGATGGTGACTGCAGCCAGGAAATTAAAAGACACTTGCTGCTTGGAAGAAGAGCTATGACACACCTAGACAGCATATTAAAAAGCAGAGACATTACTTTGCCAACAAAGGTCCGTCTAGCCAAAGCTATGGTTTTTCCAGTAGTCATGCATAGATGTGAGAGTTGGACTACAAAGAAAGCTGAGCACTGAAGAATTGATGCTTTTGAGCTGTGGTGTTGGAGAAGTTTCTTGAGAGTCCCCTGGACTGCAAGGAGATCAAACCAGTCAATCTTAAAAGAAATCAGTCCTGAATATTCATTGGAAGGACTCATCCTGAAGCTGAAACTCCAATACTTTGGCCACCTGATGCCAAGAAGAGACTCATTGGAAAAGACCCTGATGCTGGGAAAGATTGAAGGCAGGAGGAGAAGGGGACAACAGAGGACAAGATGGTTGGATGGCATCACCAACTCAAGGGACATGAGTCTGAGCAAGCTCCAGGAGTTGATGATGGACAGGGAGGCGTGGTGTGCTGCAGTCCATGGAGTCGCAGAGTTGGGAAGAGCAACATCTAAATTATCTAACTTATCTAACAAAAGGGGCTATAAAGATAACCTGATTTCACCATGGATGCAGAATAGCCTCATTCTCAGATAAGAAAGACTTAGATATGGAAAAGGAACTAGCCATCAAGTTCTAAGGGGAGAAAAGAGGGGTGAATGCAAACAAAAGTCTGGGACAGGATTGGATCAGCTACCTTGGTGGAACATAAAGGATAATTCTGTTGTTGAGCATACAGTTTGTGGGGCTTTCCTACACAATAGAAAAGTCCAGGCAAGAAGTGACGACCACCTAAAAGAATGAATTTTTATGTTATCGGCATTATCTCATCTAATTTTGAAGTTGTAATCTTGTCTTTGTGATATATACTTAGTGCTACAGGATACTTTTTATTTCATAGCTGAGGAAACTGAGGCTCAGAGAAGCTAAATCCTTTACTTACCCAAGACCACCCAGGCATTAAGGGTCTAAACCAGGATCCAAACCAAACTTCTGGCCTACTTTGAACCCTACATTCTTTCTCAGCACCGAGGAACCACACTTTTTGCTGGCTTCCATCCCTGACTTATTTTTGCCAACAATCAACAGTGTTAAACATTTATTCATGATTGCCTTCATTAGGGCTTTACAGGTGGCTCAATGATAAAGAATCTGCCTGCCAATGCAGGAGATGAAGAAGATGTGGGTTTCATCCCTGGGTTGGGAAAATCTCCTGGCAGAGGAAATGGCAACCCACTCCAACGTTCTCCCCTGAAGAATCCCATGGACAGAGGAGCCTGGCGGGCTATATAGTCCATGGGGTTGCACAGAGTGGACAGGACTGAGAATGCACGCCTTCATCAGAGCTATTTTCCTCCTTCATTTAGGTGAAGATGTCAGTGTTTTCTTTATTAGCAAGAAGAAATTGTTAACAGGTTTATTTTTTCCTAACAAATGATTCTCAAGATGACAAAATTGAAAAACATTAAGCCTTGCTTAAAATACAGGGCTACAATCAATTTGTGAAGATGTTTCAATTTCATACTGAAAAAATCATTTTTTTTTCCTTTTTATTACTTACATTTTCCTCTCATTTGGCTTTAGCACCATCAGAGCTGGTTTTTAAAAAACAATAATTTACACATAAATAATGGATAGAAATTTGTTGTGCAGTGCAGTAGCAACTAGCCTCAGAGGGCTACTGAGCACTTCAAATGGCTTCATCCTAAGTGAGATATGCCACAAGCCTAGAATACACATTGGATTTTGATTAGTATGAAAAAATTTTGTATCTTTATTAATTACATGTTGGAATGATACCATTTGGAATCTACTTAAGTAAATGATATTATGTAAATTAATTTCACCTGTTTCTTTTCACTCGCGTAAGGTGCATTCTAGAAAATTTATAATTATGTAAGTGGCTTGCATTTGTGGCTCTCATATTTTGATTAGACAGCACTGGCAGAAGATGAAAAAGAGAGGCGTTTCATTGAAAGGTAGTGTATTTTCTTAAAATTTCTGGAGGGTAAGAGAAAAGAGAAGAGAGTAAAGCTTGGTCATACTGTGACCTACTGTGATAAACACCTACAGTGAATTGAGAGGAGCGGGGGTGGGAGGCGTATTTCGATTCTGTTCCTCTTCCCTTCCCCCGCGACTAACGTAGCAGGTGGCAGACGAGCTTCCACTGCCCGGCTGCCTGCCAGTCCTCGGGTCTCGCCTGCGCCCGCACATTGAACACACCTGCGCGCCTCCGGAAGGTGAGCGTCCGCGAACCCTGGCGCCGGCTCCACGCCCCCTCCCCCCGTAATTTATTTATTTCCTGGCCTCAACCGTCAGTCTCGCACTTCTCTCCCGAGAACCATCGCGCAGGCCGGGCCTAGCAGGGGTAAGCGCCCCGTTCAGCCCCTCGCCCGGCCCCCGCGGCCTAGGCGCCGCTCGCCGGACCGCCTGCTGGGCCGCGGCTGCCCGCCCGCCCGCCGCGAACGGGAGGAGCCGAGGCCGGCGCGCCCTGGGCCTCCGGGCCGCGGGGGGCCGCTGTGACCCGCCTTCGCCCCCGCCGCGCCGGAGGCGGGGGAGCCAGATTTGTGGGGAGAATCGGAAAGCCGAGGCTAGCCTCGGGGGGCGGGCGCTCCGAAGCAGCGGGTTCGGCGGGTGCTTTAGCTGCCGTCCGCTCCGCCCGCCCGAAGCGCTGAGGAGCCTAGCGGGGACCCGCCGCCCTCCTCCTCCATGAGGCCTGAGTGAGCGCCGCGGCGAGAGCCGGCCCGCGGCGCCTCCCCTCGTGTCCTCTCCCGAGCGCAGCAGCAGCGGCCCCCGGAGGAGGAGGAGGAGCATGTCGGACGGTTTCGACCGGGCCCCAGGTGCTGGTCGGGGCCGGAGCCGGGGCCTGGGCCGCGGAGGGGGCGGGCCTGAGGGCGCTGGTTTCCCGAACGGAGCGGGGCCTGCTGAGCGGCCGCGGCACCAGCCGCCGCCGCCGCCGCCTCAACCCAAAGCTCCGGGCTTCCTGCAGCCGCCGCCGCTGCGCCAGCCCAGGACGGCCCCGCCGCCAGGGGCCCAGTGCGAGGTCCCCGCCGGCCCCCAGCGGCCTGCCCGGCCCGGGGCGCTCCCAGGTACGGAGCCGCTCTAGGGGACCCCGTCCTCCTGGGCCAACGCTTCCCCCACCACGGCCCTCCGCGCGCCCCCGAGGAGGGAGGCGCGCTGTCCCCTCTTTACACCCCAATTCCCCGAGAGCGTTCCCCGAAGGGCCCGGTTGTTTCGGGGTGGGGACGGGCCCAGAACCGGGTTTGGAAGGTGGCCGCCAGAATCCTTTGTGCTCCCCGGCGGGGGGAGGGGCCCGTGGCGCCCTCTGAGTTCTGCTGTCCCGGGAGGAAGTAAAATTCGCCTCCCCTCCCCAGCCCCCGAGGGGGAGGCCTGAGGCGGGCATCCACCTCTTTTTAACCGACTCTTTAAAAAAGAAAAAATGAAAAATAAGCCCTCACGTATTTATTTAGAAAGCAGTATGTACATAAAATGATTAAAGCAAGTCTATTGTTCCTTTTTGCAGGCTCTTTGCAGCTATCCTGGCGATAACCTTAAATTTCGTGGTGGTTCTTGTTTGACTTAGAAACCAGTCTTGCTCAGATGGCTTTTCCGTATATGTAAGTTATTATCCAAAGGAATGAAAGCATCTGACACCAATTTTTTTTCCCCCCTTTCCCAGAACAAACGAGGCCCCTGAGAGCTCCATCTAGTTCGCCGGATAACATCCCACAGCAGAATTCGGAGTCAGCAATGGCTAAACCCCAGGTGGTTGTAGCTCCTGTATTAATGTCTAAGCTGTCTGTAAACGCCCCTGAATTCTACCCATCAAGTTATTCTTCTAATTATACAGTAAGTACACCTTTTTACTACAACTCTAATTTAGTATTACTGGAAGAATGTGGTTATTACATCATTTATCAGTATGCTGGTGTGCTTTCTGTACCTCACATAAAAACATGAATGTATTGAAATCATGAGGAAACAAAAGTGATTCAGGAATGTATTTATTATATTCGAGGTAGTTATTACAGTCAAGGTATCAGAACATAAGCTTGAGAGTAGAGAGTCTTGTCTATTTTGTTCATTGCTGTATTTCCACCATCTATAGTTTAATAAATTTACAGTGGTCAAGGACATCTTCAGTCTATAAAACTGAAGTCTGTGTCCTGACTTTATGGACGACCTATAGAATAGTGGCCTGGAAAAGTTAATTTTTAATTTGACTTTAGCGGGACAGCTGGATATTCACTGGTAACTTTAGGGTAAATTAAACTGGTTTTGCTGCGGGCTAATTGTGGTAGGTGTTTGAATGTTAAGAAGTACACATCTGGGCTCTGTTATGTTAAAATAGAAGTGTTTCTGGTTCTAATTAACAGTTATATAGAAATGTAGGGAGTTTTGATAAAGTGTTTAGGTATAAAGAACTTCTTTCAGATTCATCTTTGTCAATAATATAAATGTTAGAAATTGGTGTCACCTAAATATCAAGAGAAAACAATCAAGCATGGTTGGGATACAAAGAAAAGAATTGTTGTGATAGTAAATGCATAGCAATTGATTGTAGATAAATAGGGCAGGGACCATTCTGGATTGAAGAAATAATACTTTAGCATAAGTCCTGTCTCTCCTGTTCTTCATTTTTTGACATGTAAGTATACGGAATAGTGTAACTCAGGTTTAGCTCAAAGTTTCACAATGTGAAAATACTTGGGCATCCAGATAATGAAAAGGAACGTTATCACCATCCCCACAGCCCACTCTGTCTCCTTCTAATCATTACTGTTCTCCAAAGTCAAAGTCGCTCAGTCCTGTCTTGCCTCTTTGTGACCCCATGGACTATACAATCCATGGAATTTTCCAGGCCAGAATACTGGAGTGGGTAGCCTTTCCCTTCTCCAGGGGATCTTCCCAACCCAGGGATCGAACCCAGGTCTCCCGCATTGCAGGCAGATTCTTGACCAGCTGAGCCATAAGGGAAGTCCACTGCTCTCCAAAGGTAACCACTATTTTGATCTAACAGTAATCTTGCTTCTGTTCAAAATTCATATAAATGGAGTCTCACAGAATATACTATTTTTCTCTTTTCATTCAACATCAGTATTAATCAGTATTGCAGCATGTTGCTGGAGGTGATTTATTCTCGTGGCAGTCCACTGTGTGAATATTTGTTGATGAACATTTGGTTGGCTTTCACAGTCGGGCTATTATGTTTGGGGCTGCTGTTCTTGTCCATGTCCTTGTTTGTGTTTGGTATATATCTAGGAGTGGAGTTGTTGGGACATACGGTAGCTAGGTTTAGTAAAGACTTCTGAATACTTTTCCAAAAAGACTGATTCCAGTGTATTCATTGAGTACCATATGGTTTCCAGGTAGTTTAATTCCTTATCAGCACTTGGTATTTGCTATTTTAAGTTTAGCTATTCCGGTGGGTGTGTGTCATCTTTTTTAATTTGAAAAGTCCCTGATCAACTAATGGTAGCACACCTTTTTTGTTGCTTTGGGGGAGAGAGTTAGAGGGACTTTACTTCCATATTTGATAGAAGGTATAGAACTTTTTATTCCATATTTTAGAAACTTCATGCATCTTAGACTGCATTAGGAAAGAGCTTTGGGGCTGGAGAGGGGAAAGTACAGGCATAGCAGGAAGAGCAGTTGACTTGGGGTGGAATGGGCCATCAATCATGTAAAGTAGAAATGAGAGCAGCTTGGATTCTTGCCACAAAACTGTTTTTGGCTTAGAGAAGAAAGGAACCATTTGAGAGCTTTGAGTAGCTGAGTAACTTAAGGATACTTACCTTAACAGCCACAAATGGTTTCTCATTTGTTTGCTTTCCCAGTGATTTGGGCTATTTCATGGTGAGAGGAATGTAGTTTTTTCATAATTCTCTACCAGCTAGTTTCTTAAATAGTTCACGTGACTCCCTGAGAGCAGTGTATTGAGCCATGTTAGTCGACTTCTTTGAGCCATTGCCATCTTTTTGGCACTTCTTAATCTCTTGTATATCAGCTCCAGCTTGGCTCTGTTTGCCAGAGCAAACTGCAGACTGGAAGCCCTGTCTGCATGGCTCACATGTTGCCTGCAGGTGTCTTCTTTGGCCCTGAGTATTTTTTAAAGTGGGGCTTTATACTTTACCAGTACTTATATTAGATACTGCAAAGCTGATTTTTTTTTTTTTTTTTTTTTTTGAGGTTTCTTTGAAATCATAAGATCTGGCCATACTGGACTGCTATTTTGATAGAGCAAATGTTGGCTGGAGCTGAATAGAGGCAGCCCCTTTAGATGGTGTGTAAGCTCTAATTTGCTCACCGGCTTACTTCATTTGCCTGTAATCCACCTGGATTCTATAGGCATTCAAGCTTGCTGAGTGCGTGTGTGCTCAGTCATGTCTGACTCTTGGCGACCCCATGGACTGTAGCCAGCCAGGCTCCTCTGACTTTGGGATTTTCCAGGCAGGAATACTGGAGTGGGTTGCCATTTCCTTCTCCAGGGCTCAAACCAGGGTCTCTTGCATTGCAGGCAGATTCTTTACTGTCTGAGCCACCAGGGAAACCCCAAGAATGAGTCCGGCTCATATCAAAACTTTAAGGACTAGACACAGAACGGGGGACGTGCGCATCAGAGCACTCACAGGGCTACCCAGGAATCCAACCTGCGTCTTTTGCATCTTGTGCGTTGTCGGCGGATTCTTTACCATTTCGCCACCTGGGAAGCTTGCTACTCCTGCCCTGTTATGTCATTCTCTGGCCTTAGCCTTTTATCCTCTGTCAAAGCTAAGAGTTTTTCTCAGTCACAGAACAGCAATATCCTTGATTTTTTCCCTTGAGTCTTAGGATAAAGTCTGATTATGAGAGAAGCTTTTCCTGACAGTAACCATAATCCAGAGTTAGCTGTATTCATTCACTTGTTCAGAAAATAATTGAATACTTAACCATGAATCAAGGGCTGGGGATACAGCAGTGGATAAAAAGTTCTTATCTTTGTAGAGCCTGTATTCTAGTGGTCTCCTGGCTGGATTTCCAGAAATTTCTTGAATCTTCCTTTGTTATACACGTGAGAGGCTATTGCTTGATATCCTTGAGCAGGATCTGCTCTCAAGAATGCATGTGTTTTACATTTTTTACAATAGTCTTTTACTGTGCTTTCATAACCTTTCTAAAACTCTAGGTCCTTTTATCTTCAAACCTTCCTTTAATCTCACTGCTAGAATCTTCTTTATATGCCTTCTTACCAATGAGTTGCCGTGTCCATCTGTTCCTGGCCATTGCTTTTTCTCAGGTCAACTACTACCTCTTAAATATTTAATCATGGTTCACTTATGAGAACCAAAAATTCCACATAGGAGTTGATAAATTATTTACTAAGAGACAAAATCCCCCACCCTCCCCAACATGCACAAAAAATCCCAGCTTTTTCTGAGAACATCCTCCTTCAAGTTACTGCCCAGTTTTTCTTGCCTTTTAATTGTAACATTCTTCAAAGGAAAAATTGTTCACTGTTGTCACTACTTTACACCTCACTGACCATTGAAACCTCTGCAGACTGATCCTCTTAATTGTACTATTTTTGTGACAGCTGAGGTTTTTATTTTAAAATTGATTGTCGTCTTAACTCTCATCTAAATAGACTTCTTGAACACCGTGTGATCTGTAAGGTTGACCTCCTGGTGTAGGTCCTGAGCAAGGTGCCAAGGGCACATTTTAAGTCTTTCAAAATTTCCTCCTTTTTAAGAACTGAATATTTATGATACTAATCTTGTCTTAAATTTTTCTCTCTTCACATAGTTTTGATTACCAAGACTGCAACCATCATTTTTTCAGATTTGAACCAATGAAATTATTCTACAGCATTTGCTCCTATGAGCACCTCTCCTCATTTACTTTTCCTTTGGCTTCTGTGGCAGTTCTTCATCCTTCGAATTTTCAGACCATTCCTCCTCTACTCAGACTGCAGGCTCTGAGAATTGTCTTTTTTCTGTTTTATTACTTCCCTTGATGATACTACATATCTCCTAGAATCTGACCACCACATACCTGCTTGCTGATAACTCTGGAATCTAATTCTTCCTCTCAACTCCAGGCTTATGTTTCCATTTGTTTTGCCCTCTTCTGAGGATTGCACATTCAAACTCAAGAACAAAGAAAAATTCATGTTTTGCAAACCTTTGCTTACATTTTTATATTCTACCTAACTGCTCAGGCTAAAAGCTTGTATGGTGTATGACTCACTTTCCTCTTTCACAGTCTTGCCCGCTTTTGATCAAGTTAACTAAAATAGTCTTGACTGTTCACGTAAATGTCTGATCATTTTCTTTTGTTCCCACTGCTTTGGTTAGGGGCTTATCTCTTGACAGTGTATTCAAAGTACCTATGATGTTCCTACTAATCTCTTGTCACAGAATTCTAAGAAAAATAAAACTTAAATATTCCTCAACTTGGAAGCCATTTGACTTCACATTAAAGACTGAAGAAATTTATACTTTAAAAAAATCTGGTACTAGAGAACTAACATAGGCTTTGATTCCAACATTGGAGTGTTCATCTGTTCAGAATACTCTGTGCCTCCCTTTTCCCTTTGTGAAACAGCAGGCTTTGAATCCCCTGTTCAGCTCTATTCAGAACAGCTCTGTTTTCCTCTTTTACTTTCACATTTCAGATTCCCTTAAAAGAGTAATGCTTATTTGGGGGAAAAAAACAAAAACTGAAGTCAATGTTCTAACCTGCATTTTGCTTCAATGAATGACATTTGATCAGAACAGTTAGGAAATCAATACCATTTGCTGGGAGACTTCCTGCTTTTCATTGTCATTAATAGTAGGATACCACAAATGTGTAAATTTTAAATTGCATATCAAAATCTTAAAACTAGTTTTTAATTGTAAAACTCATATATGTTTGTAGTTAACATTAAGTAATTATTTAATATAATGCATTTGTAATGCTTAACCACTTTCACAATTTCATAATAAAGTCAGTGCCGTACCAGGTTGCTTCAGTCATGTCCAACTCTTTGCGACCTACAATCTTTATGGACTGTAGCCTGCCAGGCTTCTGTCCATCGGATTCTCCACAAGAATACTGGTGTGGGTTGCCATGCCCTCCTCCAGGGGATCTTCCCAACCCAGGGATCTAACCCACGTCTCCTGTGGCTCCTACATTATAGGCGGACCCTGAGCCACAAGGGAAGCCCTAAAGAGTGAGTATTTATAATTGTTTCCTCACTCCATAGATAACTTATCCTTTGTCTATCTTTACAGAAATTTTCATTGCCTATAACTAACAGTTAAATAGTATGAAAATATGGTTCTGTATTCTTTTAATTTGCTGTGTTGATAGTATTTCTGTATTGATACTTGTCTTTTCAGTGGCTATATGATGTTTTATCGTGTGGCTATAAGGTAACATACTTAACCAATTCTTTGAATTGTTAGATCAATTTTTGGCAACTTACATGTAATTAAAAACTTATTTTAAGTTTATAAATAACTAAACTTATGTATCAAAATTGGGTTATAGGCCTTTGAATTTTTTGGAGTATAGCACAGAAGTTAAAAGCATAGACTTTGTTCTGTGCTCAATTCTTAATAACTTATATGTCTGTAAGAGCTATATGAGCATGCGCAGATTACTTGAGTTGGTACAACATCCTTCCTTGCCTAAACCCACCCTAACCCCGACCCCTGCTTGGTTTTTTCACTGCCTCTTGAATTGGTCTTAGTGTGGTCCCCAAACCCTACAAGAACTCCCCATTTGCCTCATGGACCGCATTAGCAACTGCCTTATCCTCAGTTTGTGTATTCTGGCATCTCTTAAAGGTATTAGGCAAATGCATATCTCCTTAGGGCCTGTATACTTCTTGTCCTCCTTGCATAAAATCTTTCCTCAGATATTTGTGTTGCTGGTTTTAGGGTTGGTTGTTTTGCTTTTTCTTTCTCAGTTCGGATATTAACTGTTCGGAATTCTTCCCTGACAGTTTTTTCCACTATATCTCAATATCTGAAAAGCGTCTGCCATTATGAAATAATAAACCCAAGAGAGGAAGGAGGACTTTGTCTCCTTTATCCATGATGTGGCAGTATTCCCAGCACCTAGAGCAGTCAAGTAAGCAGTAACACTCAGATGGTTTTGAATGAACAACATGCTATATTTGCAACTGGTGGCTATTGGTTTATTGATAGAGGACCATCCTAGGTACCAACAAGTATAGTTGATCATTCTCCTTTCTGGATGCTTTTTACACTTTAGCTCCTTTAGGTGTGAGAACATGGCTGTTGTATTTGGAATGTGTTTCAGTATTTTCCTAGAAATTTAAAATTTGTTGAATACTTAGTGCCTTACTGTGTACTGGTCCAAGGGCTTTTACTGATTAACTCACTTAACTCATTAACTCATGTAATTCTGTCACACAGCTGTAATGTTTATGATTCATGAATTTGAATTTCATCAACACTGATGCTTACTTTATCTTACAGTACAGTTACTTAATTTGGATTCAAGTGTGTAATCAGACAGACATTTAAAGTATGCAAGTTTCCCTGCTCTTCTGCTCAGTGAACCCTGTATGAGCACTATAGGCACCATGCTCTGCTCTTCCTGCCTCTGCTCTTAATTCCTGAGTCCTCTTATAGTACCTGTAGTAGGTCATGTTAAATATCACTGTAGTGTCTAGAAGTATAAAAAAATTATGCAACATGGCCTCTAAATGGTAGTCAGCTTAAGAATAGTGGTCATTACTAGCAGTGTTAGTCTTCTCACTAAGATTATACATCCAGCTTCAACATGGGGCTTTCCTAGGGCAAATTCTGACTAGGTATGATTTTTTTTTTTTTTTTCCCCCTTCCTTACTTTACTCACTGACTTTGGAACTTAACTCCTTCATAAAATGCTTCCATACTGTAGTCATAATTGTTTCATGTGGTTTCTCATTTTGGCTTCTTTTGGAAAGGGGTAAATTTTATCAAGCATAATTATTGGATTTCCCTGGTGGCTCAGATGGTAAAGAATTTGCCTGCAGTGCAGGGGACCCACGGGTTCAATCCCTAGGTTGGGAAGATTTCCTGGAGAAGGTAATGGCTGTCCACTCCAGTGTTGTTGCCTGGAGAATCCCATGGACAGAGGAGCCTGGCAGGCTACAGTCCCTGGGATTAGAGTCAAGACATGACTGAGCGACTAACACTATCACTTTCATGGACTTAAAAGCAAAACAAAAACAAAACAGATGATGAAGCAGACGTCAGTCAACTTTTGGGCTTCCCTGGTGGCTCAGCTGGTAAAGAATCCACCTGCAATGCAGGAGACCTGGTTTTGATCCCTGGGTTGGGAAGATCCCCTAAAGAAGGAAATAACTCTCAAGTAAACTTCAGAATGCTTTAAGTGGTATTCCAGACATTGTGAACATAAGGATTGATACTCAGATCTGTTATCTTTTGCACCAGTCACCCTACTCAACATTCTGCCATTATTTAAAATGCTGGAAACTAATAAAGGTGATAGTGGTTTTAAAAAAAAAAAAAAAACTTTATTGGGAGTATAGTTGATTTACAGTGTTGTTAGTTTCAACAAAGTGGAACCTGTTGTACCTATATCTACTTTTTTAGATTGTTTTCTCATATAGCTCTTTACAGAGTGTTGAGTAGAGTTGCTTTTGCAATACAGGAGGTCCTTATTAATTATGTGTTTTGTATACAGTAGTATGTATATGTCAATCCCATTCTCCATAAGTTTTTTTTCTATGTCTGTGACTCCCATTTCTGTTTTGGAAATAAATTCGTGTCATTTTTTAAAGACTTGATTGTGCATATAAGCAATCATCATATGACCTTTGTCTTTCTCTGACTAATCTCTAGGTTCATCCATTATTTCATTTTTTACGGCTGTATATAAGTACCACATCTTTATCCATTTATCTCTCGATGGACATTTAGGTTGCTTCTCTGTCTTGGCTGTTGTAAATAGTGCTGCTGTGAACATTGAGATGATAGTGATATTAATTGGAAACTTGCTACTATCAAGATTGGCTGGACATAGCAGCCAGAAAGTCTCTTACCACTGTACACTATGTTTTGTAATCATTTAAACTATAAAGACATTTTCTGTCTTTGGAGATTGACAGATAACAAACTTTTTTTTCCAATATAGAAATTGTTGAATGTCTACAAGGAAAGAGAATGGTATATTGAATGCCCATGTCCTCAATAGTTAACTACATGTGGCCATTCTTGTTTCTATATATCTGGTCCCTCTCCCCCTTCCATTTTGAAACAAATCCTGAATCTTATTATTAACTCTAAATTTTGATATTGGGTCTTACAGTGAAATACTGGTTTAAACTTTACTTCTCAGTAATCTTGTAAATCTGCCAGAGGTGGGAAGACAGTTCTCTACCCAGCTAGATGGAGCCCTTCTGTTACCACATTTTGGCTGTTAGGCAAGGAAAAAGTGGACTGAACTTTTTGAAGAAAATAACATTTTATCAGGTTAAAGATTCTTAAAAATACCATTTGAGCTAGAGACATTCCAATTTAAAGCTGCCTCATGTTTATTTTAGCTAGTTGCATGGATTAATTTTTTCTCTTTTAACCTTTGACCTATAGGAATCCTATGAGGACGGCTGTGAGGATTATCCTACTTTATCAGAATATGTTCAGGATTTTTTGAATCATCTTACAGAACAGCCTGGCAGTTTTGAAACTGAAATTGGACAGTTTGCAGAGACCCTGAATGGCTGGGTTACAACAGATGATGCTTTGCAAGAACTTATGGAACTCATCTATCAACAGGTAGGTTGGCTGACTGCATGCGTGCTCATTGAACAGCTGCCCTGATGGTGGAAGATGGTGGCTGCTCCTTGAGGGGAGCCAGGTTCACGTTCACCAGCCTCGACATGCCTTGACTGTTTATGGTTCATGGGAGCTTTTAACAAAATTTCTGTAATTAGAGATCCAGGACTGTAGCCAAGGCTCTGTACAGGCATTTGGAAGGAGTTTTGGACACTTATGAAGACACTACATGAATATCTTGCTTTTTTCCAAACCCCTGTTTTACAAGAATCTGCCGTTATTGGAGTAGGGGAGAAAAAGTCATGGGAGAACTTTTTTGCCTCGTAAATGATTCTTTATTTAAAAAAAAAAAAAAAGACTATAAACACTGACTTGAATCTTAACGTTTCTGCTTGTCTTTAAAATTTTCAAGGATTTTTAATTCCTTAAAAAATCTAATGTCAGTCTAGGTTATTTACACAGAGTTTAGTTTTAATCTTAGCATATTGGTCATTGATACGTTAATGCTATTTTAAGGGGGAAAACATAGTACTCAATTTTGAAGATAAATCTAAGGTCAGTGAGTGAGACTGGCCAAAAACAATAGGAGATAAGTGCCGCCCAAGGTTATATTTCTCTTCAAGTCATTGCTGAAGGAGCAGCTCTAACTTGGATATATGAAAGGGTGACTTACGATAGCAGGTCAATTTTTTTTTTAACTGAGTGTTTCATTTGACTATTTTTCCAGTTTGTTCTCAATTGTTTCTAGACTCCTATATTACCTGGCCAGTTCTTAGATTTTTTTTTGAAAATGCCTGAGCTTTTAGGAAGATAGAACTGCTCTGTTTGTCCTGAATCCTACTTTTGACATGAAAACTGTTCATCTTCCTTGGTGTTAAACTAGTAAGAAATATGTAAACTCATATCATGGAGCATGGAGATACAAAGATTAAAACCTTTTTAGCAGAAAGAGTTAAAATTGGTTGTCAGTGGAAGTAAAGTTGAGGTATAGCAGGGATGCATGAAACTTTAATGACCAATTTTGTTGTCTTTAAATTTACTTTAAATTTTAAGAGCAAAGGCAGTGCCAATAATGAAAAAAGTATAAAATTTGAATTTTAAGTCTTTTGTGGTACCAGATACACCTATATGAACGTCAGTACAGTCAGTCAGTCTTCCTAGATGAGAAATGTACAGGGTCCTATGTGAGCAGGGAAGTAATTAGAAATAAAATGTTCTAATTATAAAGTACTTCATGCCTGGCATTGCTAAACACTTGACCTGTAGTTAACTCACTTAATCCTTGGTGGTTGTAACATACTACGTTTATCCCCATTTTATACATAGCTTAACAGAGGTTACGTGACTTGTCTTAAGGTCACACGTGCGTAAGTAGACCCAGCATAGGGTTGGAGCAGCATTCAGGCCGTTTGTTAGATCTAAGCCCTGGTTAACTACTGCCTTGTGAGAAGCCCCTTAATGTGTGTGCTCTGCTGTTCTTTAAAAACTGCAGTGAAAGTGAAGCTTCCTGAGTACTTCTTTGGCTATATCACCCAGTCTTTGATATTCAGTGTTTTTCCATTGTCTTATTAAAAATATTTTATTTCTTTTGATTTTCTCTTTACCTTGAGTGTTGGGAGTGTTGCTGAAATGTTAACCTTTTGCATCAGGGATCTTAATTACCTCTATAGGAATCAAAACTGAAGCTCAGGGAGGTTTAGTAATGTCCAGGGTCACAAATGTCCAGGCCTGTCTTGTTCTGGACAGCTAGATGCCAAAGTTGGTGCCATCCTATTCCTGAAAGATACTCTGATCAATAGTTCCACAAATACTCTTCATAATTGGCACTATGCAACTGGGTACCTGTACATATTTTATGCAGAAATGAACAAAGAGATTATCTGTTTGCTTTCTGCTAACCTCGGGTAAATGATGGGGAGAGCTTGCCTTAATGTTTTTCTTTGTATTTATTCTGGTTCTTGGTGTAAGTTTGGGAGAGAGAGTTAATTTCCTTATGCCTAACAATCATAAATGACTTGTAACTTTCTGTATAGTACTGAAGGTAGGAATGTTTTTTTCTCTTTAGAAAATTGTTGTGAAGTGTTTGCATTAATGACTTGATGTATCTGTGTCATACAAAACTTTTTTCTTTTTGAAAGGCCACATCTATCCCCAATTTCTCTTACATGGGAGCACGCCTCTGTAACTACCTGTCCCATCATCTGACAATTAGCCCACAGAGTGGCAACTTTCGCCAATTGCTACTTCAAAGGTCAGTGTGAATGTATGAGAGTGAAGGAGAACTCCTCCTAAACATGCTAGAATTTGACCATTCTTCTTGCTAAGATTGCACTTCACAGGAAGTTTCTGGGAAAAATAGGGCAGACCATTCTTATTTTTGAATATACTATTAAAAGTTTATACTCATATATAGCAGTCTTTTTTCGGTAATGGTCTCTGCCTTTGGTTTTGTGCCTGGAAGGGCCTTTTCTTTTTCCAAGATCTTAAAAATGGTCATTTTACATATTTCTTTGTACTTACTTTTGGCTTGAGTAAGGATCTAATTTCACTTACTGCCACACATTTAACCAGTTTTTCCCATACTACATTTTTGAATGATCCATTCCTTATTGACTAGAAGTGCTACCTTTATTGCACTACATCCTTACATTTGGGTTGATTCTGGACTTTAATTATATTCTATTCATTACTTTTTCTCTTCCTGATTTATTACCACGCTATTAAAAAGCTCTTAATTTCCTCACAACTAGTCTAGTTAGTTCCCCATTTTGTATGTGTGTGTGTGGTCTTCTTTGCTACTCTGCCATGTTTATTTTCTCCAGACTTTAGAATCAGCATGTGAAATTACAGACCTTGTTAGTATTTATTGATGTTTTGGCATGACATTGAATTTATGAGCTAATACAGGGAAATTTTCTTATAATTTGAGTTTTTTAATCAATAACATTGTTTTTGAGTTTATTATAATTTGTCTATTAGCTCTTTGAAAATACTTCTAATGGTTGCAAAGTATTCCATCATGTGGTTAAACTGCACTTTAACAGAATAGATTCCAAAAGTACACTCCAGAGACACTTAAAATTAAGTTTTTGGTGAAGGTGAAACTTCACATAGTTTAGTAGAAGACAAACTGTGCTGCTGACGTAACTGGCTAGTCATTTGGGGTGGGGGAAAACAAAGATGGATTCTTGTCTTACTCTCTACACCAAAATGTATTTCAAATATAAAAAACAGTAAATACTAAGGAAAAATTGACAAAAAAAAATTGGTTGGCAAAGCCCTTTAAAGTAAGACATAATACCCACAGGCCCTAAAAGAAGAGATTAAACTTAATATAGATTATAAAATTGGGGGGGTCATAATTTATATGAAGTAAATTAAAAATAGAGAAATTTGTAACACATGGCAATGAGCCCATTTATTTAATATGAAAAGAGGGGCCTCTTAGGAATGAGTAAGAAAAAGGCAAGTATTTTAGTAGAAATATTTGGAATGACTCCAGATAGGTGCAGTTTAGGAAAATGTAAATGACAAATTTATAAAAAGATAGCTAATCTACCTAATAATTAAAGAAAAGTACAAGTTAGAGCTTCTGGCAAGGTGTAAAAGTAGGCATTTGAAGAGGTAGAATGGCAGAAAGGCTTGCTTATCTTCCCTTGTGCTGCTCACCCTTGGAAATGGCCTGAGCCCCTTCTCTTGGGAATTCTGATACTAGACTGAAGTTGAGCCTGGGCATGGTTTATAAAGCTCTCCCAAGTGATTCTACTGTGTAGTCATGGCTGAGAACCAGTCTTCTGACTCTTCTGATTATATACCCACTGTGTATGCTTCTCTAGTATTGGCATATGGTCAAAGCTATTAACATGGAGAAATGCTACTCATGTAACAAGCAAAAAGGTAGTAATCTTATTAACTGAAAAATGTAGGCATACTTTGAAAAAAAACAGAAGTTACCTTTACAGCAGTCACCTCTAGGTTGTAATGTCTTTTGTTCTTTTTATTTCAAAAAGGTTAAAACTAAAATATAACCATGTGTTGCTTTTATAATTGAAAATCTTTAGCTTAAAGTTTTAGGGTCTTTCCTCTCACCAAGATAATCAGTCATGCACAAGGGTAGGGATTTACATTTGTACATAACTGACGTATATTAATGTATAATCTAGTAGCATTGATAGAACCAAAAGGTTACTTCATCAAAGCTCTTTCCTGAAAAGTCATGACAGGAAGGGCAGACAAAGGAAAGTAGCCAAGGTGCATGGTTAACTGAATTGGCATTAATTAACTGATCCTTTCCATTATTAACCAAAGTATTCTATTTATAGATATCCCAGCTTTTTTTCTGATGAATTAATTTAATATGTTTGAAAAGATAACCAACAGTGCTTTCTTAAAAAGCCTAGTGAGACAATAAAATGAGGTGGTGGGTTTTTGTTTTGTTCTTTTTTAGTGCCAATATACAACAAACCTCTTGAAACCTGTGCTGCTGTAACTTGTTACAGACTTGATCTAATAGGCTTATTTTCAACTATTGTTACCAATTTCTTAAAACTAGGAATCATTGTATGAAAGATAATACATATTCTGATCTCTGCAATAGACAGGAACACTTTTATTACAGAAAATCAAAATGTTGGTGCATTGTGCTCGCCTCTGTATTGCTTGTGAACAACCACACTGACAAATGGTTATCTTACTTGATTATTTTTTTTTAAAAAGCAATATGAGATTACAAAAGGTATGTCTTTATTAGATGTCGGACTGAATATGAAGTTAAAGATCAAGCTGCAAAAGGGGATGAAGTGACTCGAAAACGATTCCATGCATTTGTACTCTTTCTGGGAGAACTCTATCTTAACCTGGAGGTGAGTACTTTTCGGTAGTGACAAAGCCTAAGAATATAAATTGATCTCAAGGGATTTGTGTTTACCGTAGCCTTTTACAACATCAGGGATGAAATGGGAGAGGAAAAAAGTCTCAGTACCTACTCATGGTAGTTGTGGTGGTAGTTGTTGTTCAGTCGCTAAGTTGTGACTAACTCTTTTGTGACCCCATGGACTGTAGCCCACCAGGCTCCTCTGTCCATGAGATTTCCCAGCAAGAATACTGGAGTGGGTTGCCATTTCCTTCTTCGGGGATCTTCCTGACCCAGGGATCAAACCCACATCTCCTTCATTGGCAGGCAGATTACTTACCACTAAGCCACCAGGGTCTGTCCTCAAATGGAACACATACACCATTCTGTCTTCCTGTTCATGGGAAGGGTGTTGGGAGATGGTTACTAAGCACTTTAAAGTCATTATATACTTTTTGAAAGCCACGGTTTACATGTGATTTTAAGCTTTTGGAATACAGACAATCACACTTTTTTGAATCCTTGTTTCATAAATATTAGCACACTTAGTTTGTTGACTTTCAGATGGTGACTCAAAAGCAGCTTGTCCTACGGAGCACAAAGTTTTGAGTGAAGAGAGGAGAGATTAAAGTTTCTGAGGTTGTTTTTTTCACCTAACTCACCCTCTGTAGTTTTTTGGTCCTGTTGTATGTATTAGTTTTCCACATAAACTGTATTTGTATGAAGTCTGCTGCTAAATTGGTGGTATACTTGAGTAAGTATATGCTTGTTGGTAGGCAACAGAAGTGCTGAATTACTTTGTAATGGGTTTGCTTGTTTTTCTTTTGACTAGTTACTCCCAGGTATAGGTATAGGGTCTTAAAACCCTGATTTGGGGACTTAGTATTGTAAATGCCACTGAAAAGACACATGAATCTACCATCAAATGTACGTCTCAGTGCATCTAGATCTTTGTCCAGTCTTGTGCCTGATTTACCATCCATTTTTACCACAGATAGCCTTAATTTAAAAAAAAAACTCATGCCTTAATCTTAGTTTATTTGATATTAAGCCAAATAAGAGCACCAATATCAATTGTGCTTTAAATGAATTGTTACTTTAAGAATGCTGTTGAATTTCCTGTGTAGAAATAATAATATGGGTAGGGAGAATGATAAAGATAAGCCATGACTCCTGCGTCTATAGTTCAAGTCAGAGAGCCAAGATACATGTTCCATTCTGATATAAATTAAAGTGTTTTAAAATAGTATAAAAAGCCAAAAAAAAGCTCTGTGTTCCCCAAAAGATATTAACTTTATAGACTAGAAACTCCTTTATGAAGCGGTAAAATTAAGAGGCTTAAATTATCCTGACTGTGTGTTTGGTTTTAACCTAAAACACTTTATTTTTCCAACATTTTGTTAAACCATTTATATATGTGTATTTTGGCATGGTTGCTTTTTCTTTTCTTTTGCCCCAAAAGATTAAAGGGACAAATGGACAGGTTACAAGGGCAGACATTCTTCAGACCGGTCTTCGGGAGTTGCTGAATGCCCTCTTCTCTAATCCTATGGATGACAACTTAATCTGTGCAGTAAAATTACTGAAGGTGGGTTTTACTTACTTTTTTTCTTAAAATTTAAAATGTTTTATCCCTCTAGTGCATAACTTAGAGGAAGGGAAGTACAATACATATACAAATTCAAGATTAAGTTATTGAAGTTAAACACTTTTGTCTCTCGAATTTAAATATTGGAAGAGCAGTATATACTTACTGCTTAATATAAGCAGCAAAATTTAAAAGTAAAAAATGGAAGTTCTTCACCCTTTCTGTAAAGTCCCTTTTCTTCCTTTCCTCTGTATGTGTGCTCTCATCAGATCTTATTCTGTTGTGGTTTTTTTTTAATCACCAAATGAGAATCTTGGATTTTTGCATGGCTCTTTTTTCAGTAGCTTCCTAGTGTTGCATTGTATGCATGCGCATTGTTTATCCATTCCGTACTTGAACAGTTATTTTCAGTTTAGCCACTGCAGCACTGTCAGTAATCTTTAATTGTATCTTCATATATGCAGTTGTTTATGTAAGTTAAATTCCTACACATAGATTTGGTGGCTTAAGGAGCATGTATACCTCAATTTGATAGGTAATGCCAAATTTCCCTTCCAAATGCTTATTAACCAGAGTGTATTCCCAGCAACAGTGAACGAGCATACCTCTTTCCCCGTATCCTTAATCAGTGATGGGAGAATCAATCCTAGATTTTATTTTATCATTGTGATGAGTAAAAACCAAAACATTTTAATTTGCATTTCCTTGTGAATTTAAGCTTTTTTTGGTTTATAAGCAATTTTTTTTTCCCACAGTTTCTGTGAATTACCTGTTTCTATCCTTAACTTTTTCCTGATGAAGTTTGTGTTTTTTAAGTTCTGAGTTTCTATACATAATGGATGTTGTATATATTAAAAAGTGTTGGTTAAAATTGTATACCTATTTTAGTCATACAGCAAATCTGTATAGTCATTGGCATATAAAACCTGTGATTAAATTTCTGCTATAGTTCATTCCTTTTCCTTGTCAAGAAGAACAAAGTGTAGTGATTCTTGAATATTAGATGGTAGAAAATAATTGGGAATATTTAAGTTGCTAAATTCATCCTGTTTAAAGAATGCTTGAACTGCTAAGATCTTTTTAGAATTTCAGTACTTCATTGAATTCCTTTTTTTTTTTTTAACTGATATTTGCTTGTTTAGTTGACAGGGTCAGTTTTAGAAGATGCCTGGAAGGAAAAAGGAAAGACTGACATGGAAGAAATTATTCAGAGAATTGAAAATGTTGTCCTAGATGCAAATTGCAGCAGGTAGGAAAAGAACTAGTATAGACAGCCAGTAGATATTCCTTGCTTTTTCTTTGGGGTGTTTTTAATCTGTTGTACTTTATCGGAATAATCTTAATAGATCCACAGAAATTTCTTCCTTTATCTATGGATTCTGCTCACCTAGCCACTTCCTTCAATTATGCTTATAAATAGAAGTTAAGATATTCCTATGGGAGTGTGAGTCCATTAAAAAAAAAAGATTCATACTTTTAAATTCAATAAATACTTGGATAAAGTACAACTGTAAATCCAGTTGGAGGTATAAAAATGTTAGCAGGATCCCACTGCCTTTGAGAACCATATATAGTCACAGTTACCTAGAACAAGTATCAAGGCTGTTTATTCCCAAAAAAGACAGCAGGAGCTAGGCAATGGGGGTACAAGCACATAGCTTACACCTCAGTGCATGCGAGAGCAGTTTGTATCCTTTGGCCAGTGCTGGATGCTGCTGACCAAGTGTGGCTCTTAAAGGTGAGGACTGGCCCTTCAGTGGGCGGCACTGTGGGAGTCTGACCTCGATAAAGCGGAAATTGCTGCCACACACAGTGAGGCTCAGGTAAAGATCTAGAAGTGGTTCTTTGAAGTCCCTCTTCCTCCCGTGGCTTCAGGTCATCTTTTCCACAGCACCATCAGTGAGGGTCAAAGGCACACGGAGATCAGCTACCCTCCTGCGAGAGTCTGAAGGGTACTATTGCCATTGGAAGGAAGAAATTGTTCCCCAGGTCAAGGAGACGAAAGAAGTACTGACTGTAGCCCGTGGCACCAACCTTCTGGGGCCTTTTCAAGCATCTGGAAAGGGTCTCTGAAAAGGCTAACAGGGAGCTGAGCCTGCCAACTGGCATTCCCATTGTCTATGAATTGGACAGGAACATGAAGCCCAGCAAGCCTGTGCAGTTCCTAGGGCATAAGGAGACAGTGTGTAAAGCCATGGAAGCTGTGTGCCCAGGGCAAGGCCAAGAAGGAAAAGCAAGCAGCAGACTAGTCCCAAGGATACCCTCCCTGCCCCTCCCATTCCTCTGCACTTCCCCCTTGCACATGTCACAGCGACCGCATCTGTGTAAGTGGCAGCTCCGGATGGAGACTGGTGGCTCCCCATTTTGTATTAGCTATTTTGTCTATTGCACCCACTCCCTTCATACACTCTAGTTAGAACAGCACATCTGGGGCAGGGTCCTCAGTCTAAGCTGAGGGAAGCCTTGTTCAAGAAGGTCAACAGGTAGTAATTCAGGGGCATTTGTCAATGCTTTGTTTATTACAAGGCCTTGTTTGAATAATGGTAGGGTAGCCATGTTAAGGTGTGAGCAATGAGGGGAGGCAGGAGAGCCTATTTGTGTTTCCAAGGGCCAGTCCTGTACTATCCTGTAGTCAAGTGACTGCATGGCTCTAGTCATTACAGTGGGAAATGAATGTAACCTGTGATGATTCAAAGAAATATTTCTTCCCTGGCTCCAGGAGATTGGGATTGATCCTGAATGTTTCTGTGTTGTCTTTATTTTTACAAAAAGTTGTATAATTAAAAACATTCTGGAGTTTCTGGTGGCAGTTTCAATATTACCACATGTGGTCATCACAAAATAAGCCATTCCTTACACCACCATGGGATAAGCTCCTTAACTTCTAAAGTGTAAGGAGTTCATGTTTTGATGTAAGTTAGAATTCCTCCCCTCCTTATTTTATGGCAGTGAAATGCCTCTTGATCAAGTCCAAGTATGTCTTTCATTGTGCCCTGATTTCTGAATCTTGTTCCAGTTGCTTGGCCTGCCACTTGGACCCACAACTCATTTGAGCGTAACTGTACCAAATTTTTTTTCCAGATCAGTATAATAAAGGAGTGATATTCATTTTTTAAAGGAGATAAATTTGTTTCATTATAGGAAATGTCTAGTAAATCAATGCATGTTAAATTTTTTAAACAAAGTTTTAAGCATCTGGGATATATTAGAGAATGGTAACGCTTGCTCACCTTAACTCATTTTTAACTTTTGTCTGCAGAGATGTAAAACAGATGCTTTTGAAGCTTGTAGAACTCCGGTCAAGTAACTGGGGTAGAGTCCATGCAGCTTCAACATACAGGGAAGCAACACCTGAAAATGATCCTAATTATTTTATGGTATGCCAGTGGATGCATTTTAAGTTTGGTTATTGCTTGAATTCAGATTCTGGTAATTTGTAGATAAGTTACATAAAGCAGAATTTAATATAACAGTTCTTCACTGACTTAGGGTCACATGGCAGCCATGGAATCCTTAGTGAAAGGGTAGACTAGAGAAATAGCCATTTAAAGGCAAGGGAAATTGATAAGGCTTGGCTTGCACTTGGGTGAATGTAGGGATTCCTTGAAGCAGTTTTTCCAGAGAATTCATGATCAAAGGCCTGTATCTCAAACTTTTACTGGCATTTTGTAGTAAATTAAGAAAATGAAAATCGTTACCAGGCCAGTGATGCTCTGAAGCTCTCAATAAGATAGGCATAAAGAAACCTTGGAGGAATGCTTTTATTATAATCCAGTCTTGGAGATGGCTTTAAAGAAAAAATGGTGGTGGGAACCACAGCTAAAAATCAGTTGACTTTAAATCACAATGCACAACAGACCAAGTCACTTAGAGTGTGACGGGAAGTAGACAGGGTTAGACATAGGAGCTGGAGACAAGGAAACAGTCATCTAAAGACTGTAGACTTTTGCAGTGAAATGGAAATGGCTGCTAGGAAGTTTTTTGCTTGTTACTGCATCATCAGTTACAGTTGAGTGACCTCAGCCATGTTCTATTAATGTGCTTTTAAAAAATCAATTCTGGAATAACATATTTTAATCACTCTTGATTCCTCCTAGAATGAGCCAACATTTTATACATCTGATGGTGTTCCTTTCACTGCAGCTGATCCAGGTATGTCATCTCAGCCATTTTCTGCCCATTTATTGGTAAGATATTGAATTACAGAAACCATACCCTCACCGGCATGAAGTTGTAGCTTTTTGAAGAATTCACATCATTGTAAAATATAGGGTAAAGTTTTGTCTCACTAGAATATTCTCACAGTTACCGTTTGGAACCACTTCAGGTTGAACATCTGATTCAGTATATAGTACCTTGTCACCTTAACAGTGAAGGATTGGAAGAATCCCTCAATTAAATGCAACCATTTTTATCTTTTCTCTTAATACTTTATTTTTAATACTCTAAACTTTCAGGTAGTTAGAATGAAAGGGAAGGATGGTTCTAGTTCACTATGTAGTCTGCAGCTTTCATTGGTACAGGTTAATACTTGCAGATACTAAGAATTGTGGATTTTATTAATAGTTGGGTCAGTTAATTAAAATCTAAATCTGTGCACACTACTCCTTCCAGAAAAGGGCCATTTGTAAAATGATTGCTTTAATTGTGGTAAACAGAACTGAACTGTGAGCAACAGAAAATTTTCCCACTTAGTACAACCTTAACAGCCAGCTTATCAGAATTTTCTCATTTGTTTCCTCTGGATTGCAGACACTGACTGTCCTATGCCTCTAGCACAGAGGTCAAAAGAACTGCTTAACTTCTCAACTTTATGAATTACAGACATAAGTACAATTTAAAGTTGAAAAGTTAAGCAGTTCTTATGATCTCTTTGATGGTTTTTATATTGTTGAGTATTTCAAAACTGGCCACCAAAAACCTGGCCAGTTTGATTCACTGTCAAGATAATCCAATTTCACTATATCATTATATATCTTGGGTCTTTTCCAAGAAATAAAACTGTATAGATAATACTAAGCCATTTTCTGTTACTGTAATTGATCTTTCACCCTCAAGTCCAGTCCTTCCATAATGTCCCTCCTAGGATACTTACTATCCTGACGTTGGTGTCATTGTGTTGTCTTTTTACTTCATATTTCTGTAAGTTATAGGTATTAACCATACACAGTAGTATTAACCTAAAAGGTACCTTATTGTGCATGTCTTTCTGCAGCTTATTTTTTTACTCAGTATTTTTGGTTTTTGTTTGTGTTGAGACACATAAATGCCAAATGATAATCTACTGAGAGTAAACCATAATTTATAGATTCCATCCCCGTTGGGGGCCCCCCCCCCGGCCGTTATTTTTACAATGGGGGGGGGGTGGTTCGCACTTATTACTACCCATAATACCATGCAAACAAACCTTTAAGAATCTGTGCATATAGAGAAATTTCCTTAGGGTAAAGAAGTAGAATTGTTAGATTATAGGCAATATACATCTTCAGCTTCACTAGATGTTGCTAATCTGCTTTCCGTCATGATTATACAGCTTTATATTCCCACCAGCAGCATATGAAAGTTCCTGTTTCCCATTGTTGGTAACACTTACTATTACCAGACTTATTTTTCTTTCACCAGACCTCTTTTTCTGGTTTCTGTTTTGTTTTTATTAACCTTTTGATTTCTTTGAGAATCACCTGCTTGTGTCCTTTTCACATATCTCTATTGAATCATTTGTTTTTCTTACTGATTTGTAATTACTTACATGGTCTGGAAAGTGATCCTTAGTTTCTCCCAGTATGTGCTATCTTTGCATTTTTTTGTCTTATGTAGAAGCTTTGAGTGTTAGAGTCTTATGTGTGTCTATGACTTAGTTTCCTTACTACAGTCAAATTCTATTGTTTTCTAAACCCTGTTTGTTTAATCCATCTGGCTAACTCTTGTATGTGAGATATGGTAGGAATTAAATATTCTATAGTTTCTCATTTCAGCACAGATGATGCGTCCTCTCTTGGATAAAATATCCCTCTGTGTACCGTGTAACGCCTATAATTTTCTGTCTTATTCCTGTGTCTGTGGATCTTCGTTTGTCTTGACATCAATACTGCATTCTTTTAAAATTTTATTAATTTTCTGGCTCTGCTGGGTCTTTGTTGCTGCATAGGCTTTCTCTAGTTGTGGGGAATGGTGGCTTGTCTCTTGGCTCAGGGGTTCTAGAACACACACGTTTAGTTGCTCCGTAGCATGTGGGATCTTCCTGGACCAGGGAACAAACCTGTGTCTCCTACATTGGCAGGTGGATTCTTAACCACTGGACCACCAGGTAGTCCCAATACTGCATTCTTAGTTATTCTAACATACTGTAAATCTTGCTGTGTCTGGTAAGACAGATTTTCCTTCTTCCCCTTACTCTTTGAAGCTGCCTTGATTCATTTTGGTTCTTCGATCTTCCTTTTTGTCTAATCTGTCTTTCCTACTTATTTCTGGTGACTCTGGAAATTCATTTTAGTTTTCAAATAGTTTTGTTTCTGAATTTTGTTCAAAGTATCTTGATCTTAAAGTTTCAAGGCCTTTTTTCTCATTATTCTAAATATGCTTAGTTTTGCTTCATATTTTAATTCTAACCCTACTGTTTCTTCTGTCATATACAAAATTAATTCTTTATATTGTGATATTTTTTGCAATCTCATAATTTAGCTTTCTTAAACTTTTGAAATGTTTTCAAACTTACTTTAAAGCTACGAAAGTAAAAACAGTGGAAAGAACACCCATCTGCCTTTTACTCAGATGTATCTCTTTGGTTAACAGTGTTTTCTATTTATAATTTGTTCTTTCCACATTCACTTTTTCCTTAAATCATTTGAAGTTACATATATTATGGCCCTTTCATGACTGCTCTAGCATTCTAACTACTGCCTGTTTTTTATGAAAAAGCCTTGTGACTTGGATTATAGGAACATGTATCCAAAGGGGAGTTTGTATTTGCTGTGTCAGGAGCCGCAGGAGTAACACTGGCTTGGGAAATAAATAAATAAAATATTTTTATTTTCTTGTCATAGATATTCTTTATGTGGATAATAGTAATTTGAAATGCATACCCATTGTTAAAAATTCTCTGGGGAATTATCCTTCAATTAAAAATAATTTTAAAAAATTATCTAGGGAACCAGTTTCTTCACAGTTCTTCTGTCCTGATTCCAAACGCAGGCAAGGACAGTCAAGCTTCTTTTCCATCTCCCTTTACAACTGAGGTTTTTCATTTTTTTCTTGGTTCACCTTTTGCTTGAAATACCAGTTCTTTGTCCTGGGTTTGTGTAGGTGAGATGGACGTGGGGCATGAATTCCATCTCCCTGTTTCACGTGGACTCAAGACCTTGCCTTCTGACCGTCTGTGGGTTTTAAAATCCAGGCTCTTTGTTCCTAAGACCGCTTGGTCTACCAGCCTCCCAGCCGTAAGAGTTATGTCATCTGGTGACGTGAGCGGGTGTGTGTGTGAGTGAGTGAGTAAATGTGAACTCATTCATACATTTAAGAGAGTGTTTTATCTGTTGCTTTATTTATTGCAGGACCGTCTTATAGTTAAAATTATCTCAAATACCAAGATTGGATATCAAAAATATCACTAGCCCTTTGAACTGGAATTAGTTTTATAGAGACTGACAATCTTGGAAAAACATGGTCTCTGTCAAGTTTAATGTAATTATATCATCCTCTTGAAATTTGAGGTAGCTGTTCACAAGAAACTGACTGTAAGATAACTAGTTCTAATATACACTGACCCATTTTACTAATAAGGGGTAAGGGCTTTATACATACTTGTTCATCTTAAAAGATACTCAGTAACTCTGCCTAAGACATTGGCAGATAGAGAGCCATAATACCACCTTCTTACTGCCTTAGAAAGCCCAACCAACGGAAAGCTCCTGTTACTGCTAAGTCGCTTCAGTCGTGTCCGACTCTGTGCGACCCCACAGATGGCAGCCCACTAGGCTCCTCTGTCCCTGGGATTCTCCAGGCAAGAGTACTGGAGTGGGTTGCCATTTCCTTCTCCAATGCATGAAAGTGAAAAGTGAAAGTGAAGTCACTCAGTCCTGCCCGCCTCACAGCGACCCCATGGACTGTAGCCCATCAGGCTCCTCCGCCCATGGGATTTTCCAGGCAAGAGTACTGGAGTGGGGTGCCATTGCCTTCTCCGAGGGGAAAGTTGGTATAGCTGAAACACTTACCAGGTATCCACCTTCCATCTATCTCTAAGAGAGAGGGAAGAAAAGAAAATCTCCTCTACTCAGAACATTTGCTAGGTTAGCCTCCTCTGAGAAACTTTGAGCAATGATGGCTCTTACCTGCTAGCCAGATAGCTGAGGAATAATGGAGCCAGAAGCTAGGAGGATCAATTGAAATCCCTCCTTGTGGAAGGACAAACAGCAGTATGGAAGAAACAAGTTAGGACAATATCTTTTCTGATGGAAAGAAACAGAGAATGTAAACAGCACACACATGGTTGTGAAGTGTACTCTGATATGTTCATAGTGGCTTTGAGTCCCATCATATATTTAGAGGAATATTATACTGTTCACCTCTGAACTGCACAGGTCTGTGTCTATGTGATTTTTTTCACTAAATGTGTACTACAGTACTTATGTAGGGTTAGCTAAATCAACAAATACAAAGGAACCATGTATAAGGAGGGCCAACTAAGTTACATACGGATTTTTGAGAATGTGGAAGGTCAGTGACCAATAAGGGTCAATTGTATAATTTATGAGCACATGGTGTACAGGGGAGAGAGAAAGCAAACCAGTTAGAATGTAAGTTGTGTAAAAGATATTCTTAAATATGTAAATAGAACCTTAACTGCTATTTAAATATATCTACTTAAAAATCATAATATTAAAAACAAAATTTAGGGGTAACTTGGCTGTTTCATACAAATATTTTTAGTATTAAAATTTTTTATTTTTTATAGATTACCAAGAGAAATATCAAGAGTTACTTGAAAGAGAAGACTTTTTTCCAGATTATGAAGAAAATGGAACAGATTTATCAGGGGGTGGTGATCCGTAAGTTCTTCAGATCCTTTTTTTGTTTTGAGGGTTTGGTTTTTTTTGGATTTTTGTTTTCATTTTTCTGTTTGGCCATGTGATGCAGATTGCAGGCGAGATCTTAGTTCCCCTGCAGGGATTGAACCCATCCCCCCTGCAGTGGAAGTATGGAGTCCTCAAAACTGAACTGCCAGAAAATTCCCATCTTTAGCTGCTTTCTTTGTGAATTCCTGTGGCCATAGTTTGTGGATGGAGTTTATAGACTAGAAAAGATGATGAAAGAATATGCATTTTGATTTAATGATGTTAAAGTAGTATATATGTAGTTACTTACTAGAAATTTTCAGAAAATCATATTAGAGAAAACAATATGAAAATTAAATATAGTTAAGGTGAAAAAACTATTAATGTAGCATATTCAAACAGTTTTTATAAAATAGATTCTATTAACTTTAATACTATAAGATCTTGGGCAAGTTCTATGCCTTTTTCTCCATCTATTGAATAGGAATAGTAGTACCCCTCCTTGAATTTTTTTGAGACTTAAATGAGATACATAAACAACTTGGAGTAGCTGCCTGGCACACAGTAAAAGTCTCAAAGCTTGGCTGTTAAGGGATTAAAGTTAAAACACAGATAACTATATGAAAATGTTTGGACTGATAGACATATAAGACATATAAATTATAGTCCTGTATCCCATATCTCAGTCTTTACCTGCCATTCTTTATGACAAAAGAAACTTTTATTGTATTGCTCACTTATCATTAGATCGTACTACATTTGTATATAGAAAGACCAGGAACTTGAGGTTTAGTCCCAGTTCTGTTAACAATTCATGTGAATTTGAACAGGCTACTTAGATTCTCCTCTTCATAAGCAGAGGGCAGAAATAAATCCGTGACTTCAGTGTTTCTTATCCCATCTCATGTATTGTAGGTTTAAAAAAAAAAAAAAAAGAATCACATTTATTCTTTCTCCGGGTAGTGACATTTTAAATATAAGTCTGATTTTCTGATAGTGTCATACTTTTATATACTAGCTTAATAGAGAAAAATACAGGGATGTGCTTCCAAGCACAGTTAGGAAGGTTCAACCCTGCTGAGAGCACCAGTGGAAACTGAAAGTTGTCCTTCCATTAAATGTCAGGTTATCCTCTACAGTTTAGCTTGGTAAGCGTTATAGTCTCTTTGCCCTAATGAACTTGAGGCATGAGGAAAGGAGGAGAAAGACCCATCAGCAATTGGTAGGACTGGCAAAATAATTTGTTACGTGTTGGTGGAAAGGGTCCTGGGGGTGGGGAGATACACACTTTCATGACTTAGTATCTTAGACATTTTCTGAATTAAAAAATAAATAAACCTCATCTGTGCTGCTTTCACAGGTACTTGGATGATATTGATGATGAGATGGACCCAGAGATAGAAGAAGCTTATGAAAAGTTTTGTTTGGAATCAGAGCGTAAGCGAAAACAGTAAAGTTAAATTTCAGCATATCCGTTTTATAAAGCAGTTCAGGTTATGGTGATTTAGCAGAACACAGGAAAGCAAGAAAATGTGTCACACTTATACCAAATTAAGGATGTTGAGTTATGTTACTAATGTATGCAACTTTAATTTTGTTTAACATTCTCTGCCAAAATAAACTTTATTCCCTATAACTTAAAATGTGTATATATATATAATAGTTTATTATGTACAGTTAATTCCACTGTTTTGGCTGCAATAAAATCGATTTTGAAAAAAATGAAAAATGTTGAAAGTAAATTTTGCTAGCTGGTTAGTAGCTTATCCTTACATTCTACTTTTCTTGAGGGAAAAATTCTTTGCCTGGAAATACATATAACTGCAAAATGTAGCATCCTTTCTTAGATATGATTATTATAGCTTTCACTTAGTTTTACATTTAGTCTCAATGAATTGAGTTTCAAATATGAATCACAATCACAAATATCTTTAGGACTTGAAGTCTTAGAAATGTCATTAACAACTGATTTACATGTCCAGATGCTATTTGATACCAAGGGCTTTTAAAATGGCATTTTAAAAAAAAGAACTCCCAACTAAACAAGATCTTCACTGAAGATTTGTTGCAGTTCTAGAATTTTTTTTTAACCTAACCTCATTACTCTAAAAACCTAGAATATTATTCTGCTTCATTTATATGGCTTTCTCATTTTTGTTTTATAGCATAAGTTGCATTGACTTTTTTACTAGAGAATTTTACTAGGTCTTTGTCACTCAAGTTTTCATCTGCTTTATAATCGATAAACCTTGAACCACTTTTCTAATACTTTTACTATAATGTGGTACCACCTCAGCCCTACCTTAGTAATATTTTTACCTATGTCAAAAATCTTTTTCCAACTAACTAAAACTTATGTACAAAAAGATTGCTTGTAAATATGCATGTAAATAGTTCTGTTAATAACCCACTGTTTTACATTTGGTACATCTGTGTCTGCTAATTCAATTAGCTTTCTCACTTTTTGGCTTGTTTGTTTGGTCTGGATTAAAATTAGACTTTAAAAATAAAATTTAAATAGTTTTGTTTCCTCTAAGTTTTTGGAGTAGTATCCTGGAATTCTAAAGAATTTCTGTTGAATTTTTTTACATGACATCATAAAATTAAGATTTGAAATCAAACTACTAGAAGATATTCAATGTCTGTTGAAATGAGTTTCAATAAACATTCACATCTACTTGGAAAAACTAGCAATTATGAAATGTAAACTGTTAGTGTTCTTATTGTAAAAGGCAAGTATATATGTAATTGGGGTTTTTGAAATTTGTAATAGAATTTTTTTCAAAATGGTGGCTAACATGGTGGCTATTGCCTCAATCTGAAGTTCTCTGAAGGTTGTGCTCACTGAATGAATCTCAGGGATGAGGGGAAGGGCGTGTAGGAAAAAGGCTGGACATTAGGCTGGGGCCAAGAATATGCTCACTGAATATACTTTAAACTTTGTGCAGTTACTCTGTGAATAACCACCCAGTTTTATCTAAATGTTACCAATATGCTATGCTTACAACAGCTAGCAATAGGATCAGTATGTTCCAGTTACTGGTGCTACTTAAGTAACCGGCCAGACTATAACCATTTTATCATGCTCATGTTTCTGTGGCTTAGGAATTTGGACAAGGTACAAGAAGGGGTACTATTTTTCTAGTCTGCAACATTTGGAAAAAGTAAGGTCTAGGGATGGATGGCTAGAACAGCTGGCTGCTGTAATCTTTTAGTTGTCTTCATGCACATGGCTGATGACTGGGCTGAGGCCATCCTTGACCTGAAGCACCTACACCTGGCCTGTCCACGTGGCTTAGACTTCTCACAACATGGCAGCTGGTTAAGAGGGGGCATTACAAAGACCCAGGAAGAAGCTGCATTCAGAAGTTGCAAGCAGCATTGCTTCTGCTACAGTCTCTGGGTTCTGAATAGCTTGCTAAAAAGCCATATCAGATAGGAGGCCTTCAAGGAACGTGTGGACATGTTTTAAATACTGAAAGGAAGAGGTGGCCTTTAGGATTGCCATGTCTTCCACAGAACTTACAGATCCGTACATCCTTTGTAACAGGGATTATTAGTACAAATCTTTAATGAGCAAGGACACAAAGGTGCTAGTGAATGTTAGTCTTGTAACAAAGTACAAACATTAGTCTTGGAAGTCGTGTCATTAACTCAGACCCTCCGTCTGTATTGTCAGTGCCCTGCAGCCAGAGACTACCAGGGCCACACCTGTACCTGAATATGTTGAGTTTAGTACTTGTCAAGAGGCAGAATATCCACCATGGGGAACTGTTGCTAAGTCACTTCAGTCGTGTCCGACTATGTGCAACCCCATAGACAGCAGACCACCAGGCTCCCCGTCCCTGGGATTCTCCAGGCAAGAACACTGGAGTGGGTTGCCATTATGTCAATAAGAGTGTTCAAAAGAACCTATATAGGATTGGTGCTTTGATTGGATAATTTGGGAGAGGGCCTAAGAAACTGGAGATTTGCTCTAGCCTGGATGCTGTCAGAAAGCAGGGGAATTGCATGATTAGGTATATTATTCAGTCTTATCTGTCATGAGGATAGTAGGGTATGGATTAATTTGTCATTGTTTTTTTAAATCGTCACATTAAGAGAGGATGCTTGGTGTAAAGAGTAAAAAACTGGGGGGCTGAAGGACTGAAAATCGGCTTAAACTGAAAAAGCAGCAGCCCTGCCTGTTAATCAACCTGGGAAGTCAGACACAGATAAAGCCAGCTGCAGCTTAATAGACAATGTTTTTCCCAAGGTCATAACCCCCAGTGTGTGTGTGAGACCAGGGCTTTGTTATCACTGATGCTTTCAGACCTGCTTTGCAGTTCTCATCCATCTTTTGGGGGATACCCAGTTGCTAAACTGCCCTCACCTCAGGATAGCAGCCAGTCCCTTAGCTAAACCCTGTTGCTAATCCTGCTACAGAAGGAGCATCCAACCAGGAACTGGTCTCTCTCCCTTTAGAGCTTCCTCAGAATTTCTCAGCAGGAACTCAGACCTTACAGCGAAGATGCCCTCCTCCCCCTGTGGAGAGCCTCATTTGAAGTATACTTTCTTGCTTACACATCAAATATTTTGTCAGACTACAGGCTTGAGCCCAGTGGTCTTTAGCTGACTAGACCCTAGCAGATACAAATCATTTAAGGGCATATACACTACTGCTGTATCGTGCCAGCCTAGCAAAATGCCGGCCCGGGACGGACTGGACACTGCTGCTGCATCCAGGCTGTGGGAGGCCATTTTCTGTTAGGTTTGTACTACTGTAAATCCATAGTCACCTTCATTTAGGCTGCCAGTAATCTGTGTTTCTTCATTCTCTTGCTCAATTCAAACCCTGTCTACTCTGTTTGCCTATTTATTCCCTGATGATTTGCTTCACAGAAAAAAAGGTCACTAGAGAGATGTTCACAAATGCATCTGAATACACTTCATCCCTCCTCCTCTTCTATAGGAAGTATCCCTCCTATTATTAAAGAACAGTTTTTCAACATGTGCTTGAACTCCATGCCCTCTCTCTCTCACAAACTCTGTTGTTACTTGGTCTGTATTTTTTTAAAAATTATTTCTCCATTGGACCTTTGCATGAGTTTGAATATGCCATTCCTCTCATCAAAAGAAATCTGGCCCTCACATTTCTCCCCAATAACAGTCCTGTCTCTGCTTCCTCATTAGACTTCCCAAGTATTCTTTTTTTTTCCATTCTCTTACCTATTTGCTCTTCAAACCCACTGTATATTCTGCCACTAGTATATACAACAATCCTTATTACAGTCCATGATGACATCCGTGCCATTTAATTGAATAAATATTTAATTGTTTAGCTTGTTCTCTAGGCAATATCTGACACTGTCAATACCAAAATTGAAAATATCCCAAGTGGCGTTAGTGGTAGAGAACCTGCCTGCCAATGCAGGAGACCCAGGAGATGCGAGTTCAATCCCCGGGTCGGGAAGATCCCCTGGAGGAGGGCACGGGTAACTCACTGCAGTATTCTTCCCTGGAGAATTCCATGGACAGACAGCGTGATGGGTTCTGGTCCGTGTGGGCTGCAAAGACAACTGAGCAACTAATACACACAGGCATCTAGAATACAATGGCTTGCTTCCTCCATAGCTTTGTGCTGTTTCTCAGGGTTTGGTACCAGTGTTCCTCAAAGCTGAATCCTAAGCATTCTTTTCTCATGTCAGCCCAAAGCTTCAATTAGCAGCTATAACTTTCAAATAAATATGGAGGTCAATATCACTGCTGACCTCCATATTTATTTCTAATATCCTGATTCTAGACCTTTACTAATTTGTTTCCACTGGGAGGTCTCACAAAATTTATGTCATACTATACCCTGAACTTATTCTAAACACCCACCTCTCATTGAGGGCACTGACACCTCTCTACTTTCCCCAACCAGAAACCCCTGGAATTGTTTTAACTCTTACTGTTAAGTCATCTCCAAGATTTAAGAGTTGATCTCCTAAATACTGGAACCATGTTCTCCATTCTCACTGTCTAGTCTTGAGTCAACGTCGTCTCTGCTGTTGCTCTCAAAAGCCTTTTGAAAGAGCCACACATTGTTCTCATATCCTTCAATTCACTCTCCATTCAGCACTTGCAGGAATTTTTCTAAAGTACTGGATTGGCACACACACACAAAAAATCCAATGCAAAAAGCACCACAAAACCCCTCTGTAGTAGACAAAATTTATATATAGGAGGTTCTTACACAGTGGAAGGGGAAAAGATGGGGGTTTGATAGGACCTAAGTTAGCAGTGTGTAATAAAACTGAGATTATAGATCATGGTTATCTGAGGTTATTACACCTGACAAAAGACTGAAGTCAGTTTGCATATCAGACTTTTTAAAATGGAGATGAGTTTAAGGCATTGTATTTTTCTCAGTCCCTCAGTGCTGCCACCTTTGTTTAAAGCCCTTGTAATAGTTTACCACTACTTTTAAGATAAAGTCCATAATTCATAAACCTGTACTGCCTATCTCTATAATCCAGTTTCAAGCTTCTCTCCACCAAGAAGAGCCTTTTTATCCTCTTTAAGTATACTTAGAACAAACTGGCTTTATTTCAACACTTTTAAGGGAGGGGCCAGATTTTTCCTTTGGGCCTCAGGGCCTTAACATATGCCATAATCTCACCTTGAAACATTTTCCCTCTCTAGGGTATTTAGCTAACACCTACTTACTCTTTAGATTTCAGTGGAAATATTTCCTCAGCCTGGATTAAAGTGAAAGTTGCTCAGAGATTTCCGACCCTGCGACCTCACAGACTATACATTCCATGGAATTCTCCAGACCAGAATACCTGAGTGGGTAGCCATTCCCATTTCCAGGGTATCTTCCCAACCCAGGAAGATTCTCGCATTGCAGTCAGATTCTTTACCAGCTGAGCCACCAGGGAACCGCGGTTTAGGTCGCCACTATAAACTCTCACCAGGGCTTCCCTGGTGCCTCAGACGGTAAAGAATCCACCGGCAATACAACAGACTCTGGCTCGATCCCCGGGTGGGGAAGATCCTCTGGTGAAGGCAATGGCAACCCACTCCAGTATTCTTGCCTGGAGAATTTCACTGACAGGAGCCTGGAGCCCTACAGTCCATGGGGTCGCAAAGAGTCGGACACGACTGAGCGACTCGCACACACAAAACTCTCACAGACCTCTGTATTTTATTTTAGGAACACTTACCAAACTTGTGATTAAATTATTGTCTAGTTGTTTCTTTCCAGTTGATCTCTAGCCCCCATCCTCGACCCTGGATCTCATTCCCTGCTTTATCCACGGAACACGCTTAGTACATCGTAGACTCTCCACAAATGTTTGTTTCAGTGGCAATAAGATATAGCAGAAGCGTCCATTTGCTGTTTTAAACAAAAATTTTAAAGGTGCAAACACACACTTGAACGACATTTTCTAACATCAAACTAGGAAAGCAGAGGTCTCTATCTTCGGTCAAGTTTTTTTTTTTTAACCGCTTTATTGACGTATAATTGTTTAGATTATTTAAATAGTATCACTCCACTAAATTCCAAATCTGTAGCTATCTTGGCTAGAGCATCAAAATGCGCGTCCGCACCAGGCCGGCTCCTTGGGGGGTACCGGAAGTAAAAACCTGAGAGTAGACCACTAACTTCCGGACAGAGAGCCCCTATCTCCCCTACTTCCGGTCCCGCCCTTCTTTGCGAGAGGAGGGCTCAATTAGGTCAGGACTTCCGGTCTTCCTTTGTAAAAGGGGCGGGTTTCCTAGGGTACGGGAAGGTTTGAGTTTCGACTGTTTGCATTCGGTTCGTCTTCGCGGTTGCAGCTGCAGCTGTTCCTGGCTACTCGGACTTGAAGAGAGACCGCCAAACCTCCTCCCTGTAGCCTTAACTCCTCTCGGTTATGACTTTTCTTTCATCGGGAAACATCACTTGCTGGTAACTTGTCAAATTGAAGAAATACTCCTCGAGAAGCGTCGAAGGCAGGAACACAAGCTGCTACTCCGAGTATTTTGGCAAACTAAAGCACAAGGGCCATTGACTGGCCTCGTTTCCACGACTTTAAAGCTCAGAACTGCTTGCTGTGTGAGTCAAAGACGTTGATTGTATGAGGCTTTTCCTGTAGATATGCGTTTGATGAGGTTCCCGTTAATGTCGAGAACAAAATTTTTGATCAAAGTAGACATGACGCTGGAAATGTAGGTTGGAGGCATATTATTATTATTATTAATGATGGCAAGAACTTAAGATATTCTGTTTCTTGTGTCTGCTTGATTATTTAAATAATCTAAGTAACAATTATACCAGAATAAGCTGTTGGAAAAAGAACCTTGGCTTTAAAATAGAGGCCTTTTTCCAGTTGGTATGAGAAAATATATTTTTCGACTGTGTATCTGCACCTGTTTTTTCTGAAATAGCAAGTGGACCTCGTACGTATATAGGATACATATAGCCGCAATATAAATATATTTAATGCTATGAGTATTTATTGCCAGTTAACAAGTATGTAAAAAAGTGATGTAAAGTGGTTGGTATGGTCTGGATTGTGGAAAATTACCAATGAGGGAAATACTGGAAATGGATTGGAGAGGTGGAAAACTGGGAAAAGGTCCCACACGGTTTACAGGAGTGGAGGGGAAAGCTGACCAGAAATAGAAAAGGAAGAGACAGATTTATGGGAGAGACATACAGAGTCAACAGGACTTGTCACAAGGGTGTGAAGGGAAACACTAAGAAGTCAAATTGAGATGCCGTTGACTCAAATTGCAAATTCAGGAGAAGCAAGAATTTTAAAATTCACTTATATATTCTTATATATTACTTATATATTTGTGATTAAATAGTTATTGCACCCTTATTATTATTGGCCAAGTATTGTTTTAGATGCCAGGGATACAGTGAATAAGAAAGATGAAGTCCCTGCTCTCATTGAGTTTCTGTCCACGACCCTGGGATCGAACGCGGTTCTCCTTTATCAGATTCTTTATCATCTGAGCCACCAGGGAAGCCCCATGAAAAAAGACAAAAAGCAAGTACATAAATAGAACCCATTTTGATAGTAATAGATGTTATGAAGAAAAACGATGAAATGGATAAAAAGTCATGGTTGGGAACAACTTTTAACTGGTCAGGTTAGGCCTTTGAGGAAGTTAGATATTTGTGCTGAGATATTAATGGTGCCAAAGAGCCAGTCGTGTGATGAGTTGGGGAAAGTGCTAGGCAAAAAGAACAGTGCAAAGGTTCTGAGATGCGTTGCTGCTGCTAAGTCGCTTCAGTCGTGTCCAACTCTGTGCGACCCCATAGACTACAGCCCACCAGGCTCCCCCGTCCCTGGGATTCTCCAGGCAAGAACACTGGAGTGGGTTGCCATTTCCTTCTCCAATGCATGAAAGTGAAAAGTGAAAGAAAAGTTGCTCAGTCATGTCCGACTCTTAGTGATCCCATGGACTGCAGCCCACCAGGCTCCTCCGTCCATGGGATTTTCCAGGCAAGAGTACTGGAGTGGGGTGCCATTGCCTTCTCCGATGCATTACAGCTTCTCAAAAAAAACATTTAAAAAGCCAATGTAGCTAAAGTGTCCTGAACAAGAAGAGAGTTAGGAGAAGACATTGAAGAACTAGATAGGTGCAGATTGTATGGCTTTTATAGGCTGTGGTTAAGAATCCGGCTTTTCTAAGTGCAGATACTGGGTTTAAGTCAGAAGGGGTTAAATCTCGTTTTTATGTTACAAGGTCCTTCTAGCTACTGTTTGTAGATTGGCATTGAGGGAGTTAAGAATGAAAGTGAATTTGAGGGTATTAACAGAAGTTTTCCTTGAGTGGAAGTGATGTTGAGTTTGATTTATCTGTGGAACCAGGACATGGAGAGAACTCCTGGAGGCAGCTGGATGCTCAGGAGAGAGGTCAGGTAGATTTGGAAATTCTCTAGAGAAAGAGAATGATTCAAGTTGTGTGAATTTCCTCAGGAGAGATCATGTGGTTTAATATTTATATATTGACATACTCTGCCAAAGATTGTAAGCTATATCATATGTAACTCATTACATACAGTGAAATGGGTAAGATTTTTTTTAAAGGCATAAAAACCTTTTAAGGGTGGGCATAAAAGCAACATAAGTGTATCTAGTAAGAAGAGATAAAATGAGGACTAACTAAGGTCAGGTGTTGATGAATCCCTTGATTTAAGAAATGGTGAAGAAGAGCAATGGTTAAACTATTAAGAAGAACAGATATAGAGGCGGGGTGGGGAGGACCATGGCACCCCCACCCCTTTTACATAAAAGGCAGAAGAAGAGAGTTTGGTGCAAAGAAAGACAGAAAACACTGTCACATATTGACTAGTTTAGTAGGATGAAGACTGAAGTCATTGGATGTAAGAAGATAGGGGTGACCATTGTGAAACAATTTCAGTAGTGAGGTGACAGAGAAAGCTGGATTGCAATGCACTGAAGATTGTTGGGAGAGAAAGTGGACACTGGGACTTGCCTGGCAGTCCAGTGATTAAGACTCATGTTCCCAATGCAGGGGGCTTAGGTTGGATCCCTCGTCAGTGAACTGAGATCTTGCATGCCTCGAAGCTCGGCCAAAAAAAAGACAAAAGCAAGTTGATCCTGAGTGAATACTACACCTGAGAAGTTTACTGGTAGGAAACAGAGGTAAGCTGGGGAAAGTGGTATCTGTGAAAAGTTACTATTTTTTTTTTTGGTCAGGTGAAACTCGATCACCTGGGTAACAGATGGAGATAATGTCCTAGTAGGGGATGCAGTTAGTTTTAGAAAGAATTATAAAATTTATTGATCTCCTGCAAAGCAGCATTCCCACTACTGGCACTGTTACATATGTTGTCTCATTTAATCCTCACAGCAGTCCTGTTACTACCCCCATTTTACAAATAAGGAAACAACCAACCTGAAGTTTATAGCTAGGAACTGGTAGAGTGTGAATGGAACCCAACTCTTTCATTCCCCTTCCATCACACCTATGTGGAAAGCATAGGTGAAAATACAGAGACATTTTAGAGGTAAAGAAGAGGAAATTGAATTCAGTGAATAAGATGAAGTAATTCACTAGGTGATTAGTTAGCTTTCTGAGTTGTGACATGGAGCTACTTCCATAATGCCAGGTTAGTGGCAGGAATCCAGGTGTTATTTTCAAGTGGGCCAAATAGTTACTTTTGGCCTGCCTTTTACATGTACTACAAATGGTTTGCTACATTTTTCTTTTTCTTTTTTAAAAATATTTATTTATTTATTTGACTGCCGCAGGTCTTATTTGCAGCATGTGGGATCTGGTTTCCTGACCAGGGATCAAACCCGGGACCCCTGCATTGAGAACATGGAGTCTTAGCCACTGGAGCACCAGGGAAGCCTCTGATTTGCTGTATTATTTTTGCAAAGATGGAATTTGATTGTTATTTGAAGTGAGATCCTGAGCATCCAATTTTCAGAAGTTAAACTTCAGAAGTAAAGCTACTAAAATAAGGGCAGTTATAACTTGGTGGGCTGTCTTCCCCCTCCCAATTATCTTCCCACACTACTGAGGTAAAGCCCTCGGGATTAATCAAGGCATTCAGGTCAGGTCAGGGTAAGATCATCACTTTTCATCCAAAAAAGTAAGCTCAGTGGCAGTGTGTTGTGCTTATGTTCATCCATTTATTTTGATAGAACTTTTGTACGTGAAGAGAACTGTTGGTGCTACTGTATTTGCTATTTCCTTCAGCCTTTTGCCTTGGAAAGACATTTTATCCACAGTCACAGTAATGGCGGCTGAAGTGCAAATGGTACTTTATGAAGATGATTCAGTGCAAGTGCAATATATTGATGGTTCCAGATTGCAGCTTTCTCCCTGTGGCTCTGAATTTTTATTTGAAAAGGCACCTCCTGTTTCAGCACATCCTTTACAACAGCCAGAAAGAATTCGCCAAAGGACACACTTCGTTATTAGCGCTTACCGAGTAAGTAAAGATGACACAAAAACTACTCTTTTTCATACTAAAATATTGTTGAGGTGTCCAGAATATAGAAAGTGGCTAGTATTCTGGATTACTGTCATTCTAAATGGATTTTCAAATCATTTTTAAAAATCACTTGGTGTTTTTTTTTGTAGGAGCAGTTACAACGAGCCCTCGATTTTCGTAACTCTTTTGCTACCTGTCCTTTTTTATCTGAAAGCATCATACCTTCTGAAATGAAAACGGTAATATTTTTTAAACAAATATTCAAGGACAAGTAATTGCAAACAGGTAGTTTAATATTTAGGTTTTTCCTTCATGTCCCTGAGCATGGACATGTTGCTGTGCAATGCGTAGGCCTGTACATTTCAACAGACTGATATTTTCAACTGATATTTTGTCCCTTGAGACACAGAAGTTACATAGTGTATCTCTGTGCCTTTTTTCCTTTTTATCTTTTTTGTATCAAAGGATTATACTCAGAACTTTATAGATTGGTGATTTCCTGATTCCCAAAGGTATCAAAATTAAGAAATTATATGGCCATTTTCAGTAGCTTATGTGTAGTTAATGTGTAGGAGAAATGTGTAATTACTTATAGGTATACACGTTTTATTCTATTTTCAACTTTTAGGAGCAATAATAACCATCATTTCTTGAGGGGTTATTATGAGCCAAGTTCTAGGAATGATATAGAAAAATTTTAATAGCTTCAGTATGGCATGGGTATCTGCTAATCAAAATGGATGTTCAAACAATCAGAACAGGTATATTGACTACTACCAGCCCCTTTTTACAGATGAGAGAACTAAATCTCAGACTGTTTACCTAATTTGTCCATGCAGTTTTTCTAAATGGCAAAGTCAGGATCTGAACCCAGTGTATCTGACTCTGAAGACTGTGGCTCTTAACCACTTTCTGCTGTAGACATGATGCTTGCCTGCCTGCTGAGTAATTTTCTATTACATTGTCTCATGGCAAAGGAGTCAAAAATTATAAGCCAGTAACTTTGTTTACAGGGCCATTTTTCCACTGTATCTTTTGAGTAACAATTCACTGAAACTATATAGCTTGCTGCTGATGCTGCATTAGATAGTCTGATTCTAGAAAACAATTGTCTTAACTGATCATCCTTATAAAGCACCTTTGCCATCAATGAATACTGGCCTTACTTTTTTTGTATTTCTTTTAATTGAAGTATAGTTGATTTACAATATTGTGTTAGTCTTTGCTGTCTCTGCTGTACAGCAAAATAACTCAGTTTACATATATATACATTTTTTAAAAAATATTCTACTCCATTATGGTTTATCTCAGCAGATTGGCTGTGGTTCCCTGTGCTATGCAGTATCCATTGTTTATCCATTCTAATGTAATAGTTTGCATCTACCAACCTCAAATTCCCAGTCCATCCCTCCCCAACTCCCTCACCAAGTCTGATCTCTGTGTTTGTGAGTCTCTTTCTGTTTTGTAAATAGGTTCAGTTGCGCCACAGTTTAGATTCCACATGTAAGTGCTATCATATGGTGTTTATCTTTCTGTGTCTGACTCACTTCACTTAGTATGACTATCTCTAGTTGCATCCATGTTACTGCAAATGACGTGACTACTACCCTTAATTTTAGCACACTAACATCTGTACACACAGACAGCATTGTAAATTTACAAGGCTTTTGTAAGTTTTAAGGTTTTTTTATAAATGGAAGATGAAATATGTGATTTGGCAAGCTTAACTGGTTAAAAGACCATTATATTACACTCACTGTTCTTATCTTATATGAAAAGATGCAGCAGGCTCTGTTACCTATTACAAATCTGTTTGCTGTTGGTTCAGAACAGTTTACCTTTGAGCAATTTGATTTTTTTTTTTTTTAATGTTACCTTTTAAGGCACCTGGAATTTATTTTAGTGTGTGATGTACCTCTGTAGGGCAACTACCTTAATACATGTTATCCTATTTAGTCCATGTGATAATCCTTTGAGATAGCATTTCCCAATGCTATTGAATAATTTCAGTACCATTTGTTAAATACTTAATTCTCCCTTTACCTCCTTGTTCTGAAAACCTTAGGTTACCATATGTAACATTTTATGATATGGTTGAGTCTGTTTCTGTATTCTCTCAATTTATGGTATGGTTGCTTTTTCATACAGTTGTGCTGGTCTTCTCTCATTTATATTCTTTTTTCAGAATAGACTTTTGGGGAAGGGCTGCAAATCTGTTTATCTCTGATGCATTGTACACTTTAAATCAGAATATGTTTGCCATTAAAAATAATCAAGATGATTTTTCTTTCTCTTTTCTGTCCTGTTTGTCAGTGTGTGTGTGTGTTTTGTCTCTACTTTTCTGAGACAGATAATAATATCAAATGTTCTCTGGAAAACCATATATAGACTGATACTTTTCATTCTTTCTAAATGGTAAAGGACAAAACTTTTAAGAGCTTTCTTCCATAATATGTTAAGTATCAAATGATGGAAAACGTGTACCGTTAACAAAAAATACCATTCCTTTTTTTCCTCTCGTCTCAGCGTATCTTGATTGATGTCTCAGAAGTGAGATGGCCCAGTCTTGACACTGGTGATGGCATGACGTATATGCAGAGTGGCACTGTGAGGATATCATCTTTAGATGGTCATGCGTACCTTTGCCTGCCCAAATCTCAGCATGAATTTACAGTACATTTTTTGTGTAAAGTAAGCCAGAAGCCAGACTCATCTATAGAAGTGTCCGAAAAAAATAATAAAGGCAAAAAGGACAAACAGGTTGAAAAAGCTGGAAAAATCTGTACACGTGGAAGTTTATCAGGACAGAGACTGAAGAATAAAGAAAATGAACTTTATCATCAGATCATGAAATCCGAAGAACCTTCAGAGAAGAGTTGTGTGAATGGAGCCAAAGGGAGGGAGGTGCTGTCTTCACCTCATCCGAAAGACACATGTATATACACATGGGTAAAGCAGTGCTGGTCTGTGGCCTCCTGTCCGGAGGAATGGAAATACCCTTTGTCTTTAGCGCTTCATTTTCATGATAAAATCAGCAGTATGTCTGGAATTGATGCAGATATCACCCAGAAGAGAATGTTAACTTCTGATGTTTCTGAGGAACGAGGAAAAGAAGTTTCTGTTCTTCCCAGGGCCCTGTTACTGAGCTGTCCTGCCCCACACTTGCACAGGTAATGGAAGAATGACTTATTTGTCCTAACACTTTTGTCAAAACCAGACCTCACCTAAGGATCATTTATCTATCTGAATCATCTGATACCATGCATAAGGAAAGTTCAGTTGATCTTAAACTTTGCTTGTAACAGATAGGAAATAATGTCCCTAGCTAATGTGTTACTTATATTTCTTCCTTTATATACTACACTAGGTACTTTGTTAAGCACGGAGACTGTAGAGATGACTAAGACAGAGTCTGTGCTCTCTAGGAGCTTAGAGTCTAGTAGGGATCCCTGTCACCGAAAATTTTGATAAAATGCAGTAAGTGATGGCATAGAATTCTGTGGGAAGCAGCTCTAAGACATGTCAGCTGCTGCTCAGTGGGCCCTGTTACTTCTGTTGCCAGAGCATGGACCTGACAAGTTTGTGATCATGATCCTTGTGTCCATGATCCATGTTCATATATAGCCTCAGAGAATACCCTTGTCTTTGCTTAACTCAGTATAAATATGTCTGGGTTTCCTGGGTGGCACTAGTGGTAAAAACCCTGCCCACCAGTGAAGGTGACATAAGAGATGTGGGTTCAATCCCTGGGTCGGGGAGATCCCCTGGAGGAGAGCATGGCAGCCTACTCCAGTATACTTGCCTGGAGAATCCTATGGACAGAGGAGCCTGGCAGGCTATGGTCCATAGGGTTACACAGAGTCAGACACACTGACGTGACTTAGCACGTGTGCAGCATACATGAATATGTCCATTTCAAAAGGGATAAACATGGAGAGACTTCTGGATGGCTAGGTACAAACCTTTTACCATCACTAAGAGATGAATAACCTAATGGTTACAGATTTTTAACATGAACTCTGTATAAGTAGTATAGTAATAATAATAATAATAGCTAGCACAAACCACTACTTTGTGTGACCTGCAGTCATACTTTAGCTGTTTCATCCTCATAGTCAACCCTTGAGGTAAGTACTATTATCACCCCCAACACTGTAGAGGAACTTGAGACATGGAAATGTTAACCCGACCAAAGTCTCACAGCTGGTGCTTGTAGAATTGGGATATGATCTCAGGTCCTTTTCTGAGTACTTATTTGTTACTGCAAAACAAAATGCAGGACTTATTTTTAGGCTTGTCATGATTATCTAGTTAGAATTGGGAATTCCAGTATTGTTAGTATACATGAAAAGAGATTAATGCTTCTAAATGAATAATTTCTCAATAACTTGATTATCCTTAAACAGGACTTAACAGGCCTTCCATTATCTGGTCCATTCCTGGATCTGTAATCCTCACCCCTCTTGCCCTTGCTCTCTCTATACTAAACTGGATTTTAATGTGTGTGTATGTTTGGCTGTGCTGGGTCTTAGTTGTGGCTTGCTGAATCTTTTTAGTTGCAGCATATGGGATCTAGTTCCCTTACCAGGGATCGAACCCAGGTCCCTGAATTGGCAGCATGATGTCCTAGCCACTGAACCACCGGGGAAATCCCTAAACTGAACTTCTCGCCATCCCTCAAATGCTTGCCCAAGCTTTCTTTTACCACTTTCTTTTACCACCTGTTCTTTCCTGTGCCTGGAACACTCCCTTTCTCTCTCTAAGCTCACTAACTATGCTCATTTCCAGGTCTTAGCATAAGCCTTATTTCTTAGATAGGACTAGACTGTATACAGTACATGGTGGTGGTTTAGTTGCTAGGTTGTGTCTGATTCTTGTGACCCCATGGATTGTAGCCCGCCAGGCTCCTCTGTCCATGGGATTTCCCAGACAGGAATACTGGAGTGGGTTTCCATTTCCTTCTCCAGGGGATCTTCCTGACCCAGGGACTGAACCCACATCTCCTGTGTAGCAGGCAGATTCTTTACCACTGAGCCACCAGAGAAGCCCAAAGTGCGTGTATGTGCTCAGTTGTGTCTGACTCTTGCGACCATTTGGTGGATAGCCCACCAGGCTCCTTTGTCCATGGGATTTCCCAGGTGAGAATGCTGGAGTGGGTTGCCATTTCCTCCTTCAGAGGATCTTCCCAACCCAGGGATCAAACCCACATCTCCTGGGTCTCTTGCATTGTAGGTAGATTCTTTACCGCTGAGCCACCAGGGAAGCCCATACAATCCACAGCATCCAGTAGTTCTCCTTTCTTTATGTTCAGTATCTTCTGTTTAATATCTGAGCTAGATAAAATTCTCCACTGAGGGCAGGGCCCATGTCTGCTTTCTTGAGTGTAATATCCACAGTGTGTGTAGCACAGTATCTGGCCCACCATAAGTATTTCAGTAAATATTTACTGTTTGAATCCTAAATTTTTAAGGTCAGTAAAACTTAACATATATTTATGCTGAGATTCAACAATGAGATTATTAAAAATACTAAGAAAATATGTGGAAAAATAAGATTACAGTTGACTCTTGGACAACACAGATTTGAACTATGTGAGTCCACTTACATGCAGATTTTTTCAATAAATATAGTACCTGCATTTTTATTTTTTTACATCTTTAAGTTACTAAATGTGGGAGAGAGTTTGTGTTTGACTAGAGATCACAGTTTGTGGAATCAGAACTAGGGTTTGAGTCCTGATTTTAGCCAAAGTGTTTCAGCTTTTCCTGCCTGTGGGTGAGTCATTTATCAGCTCCTTTGTTTTTGAAACAGAGACAATAGTACTTGGTTTCCTACTGCACTGGTGTATTGCTGATCCTGTTCACAGCACAGGATCTTGCTGTTCACACTGTTTGCTGAACCCAGGGTAGGCAAGGCGTGAGCTAAGAGGCTGGAAGAAGACTTGAGGAGCTGTAGGAACGAACTGCAGACACGTTATTCTCTCCTGGCTGGCTTAACACAGCGTCTCTCCTGGCTGATGCAGCAGCCGGAGTAGCAGCCATAACATAACCGTAGTGTAGCCATAACACAGGCATAACATAACCTCATATAACATGACCATGATGCCACTCCAGTGTAACCCTGATTCAGCAGAAGCCAGGGCTTTCATGGTGGAGCTCACACAGGCATACGGCACAGAGTAACCCGTGACCAAGCAAGTACCTCCTGATACGCAGCATTATAAATGATCTCAGCTGTTACATAATCATTATTTATTTACACAACGGCACAAGAGCAAGAGGCCATGGGGCAAGAGAGCCTGACCACGCCATCTTGGCTAATTTGCTCTTTCCCTACAACTGGCATCAGTGCCCCCACCCCCATGTTATTCAAGGGTCAACTGTAGTTTTAAATTTTATTAATGTACTTCTGTATTTTTACTTTTTTTTTAATCTAATATAAGCAAGAAATAAGTCTTACTACAGCAGCACTGTTTTGTTGAATTCTAAAGGTAATTCTGTCAAGCAGCCAGAGTTAATAGTTTGGATTTTTGTCCTTCACAGGTGGAACTTTTCTGATTCACTTTCACAGAAACAGTTTGGTGAAGAGGAATATTCCTACCATGAACTAGTCAAAGTGGTCTGGTACAAGGGTGTTACCTATAGGTAAGGCTCTTCTGTTACATTTGGAACTATTTAGCGATATCACAGAGGGTAGAACTGGCTTCAGAGGTGGATTCCCCCAGGAGGATACAGTTTTGCCAGGACCACCGTTGTCCTGTGTTGGCCCTGTGTTTTTCAGGTCTCATAGTGCACCTAGGGGCTTTGTGACTGACTCACATTAACCACAATCACAAGATTTTTGTGACAACACCAAAGCCAGTGAGGGATTCGTTTTGCTTGAGAATGAAATGTTTTGCCAGTTATTTAGGATACCCCTTCTAAGAAAAGGGGACCTTGTCATCTTAGACATATCAGAGGGTTGCCTGTTGAGCATGGAATTAGGGAAGACGTTCACTAGCCCAGGAGAGATTTTGGACATCATTCATGCAGCAAATATTCACTGACCATCTCCTCCGTATCTAAACTATTCTATAGAATTATCCCTATTCTACCACAAAGTATACCTCTAGTGACTGGAGTACTTAGTGTTGGCTAGATTCAGAGTTTCACTTCTGTAAATAATGCTAGAAGAAATTTGTGAAGTTTTTTTCTTTTGGGTTCTCCTTTTCCTGCATGAAAACCCACCCCCTTCTCTCTTTTTTTTAAAAAAAAGTTTATTAAAATAATTTTATTGAAGTACAGTTGGTTTACAATGTTACGTTAGTTTCAGGTGTACTGTAAAGTGATTCAGTATACTTTAGTATGTATATATTTTTTCTTTTTCAGATTCTTTTCCCTTATAGTTTATTATAAAATATTCGGTGTAGTTCCCTGTGCTATACAATAGGTCCCTGTTGGTTATCTATTTTATTATAGTAGTTTGTATCTATTAGTCCTAAACTCCTAATTTATCCACCCCCTTGATTCTTTCCCCTTTGGTAACCATAAATTTGTTTTCTATGTCTGTGTCTATTTCTATGTCTGTGTCTATGTCTATTTCTGTTTCATAAATAAGTCCCTTTTTATCTTTTTTTCTTTTTCAGATTTCACATACAGGTGAAAAAACTATGGCATTTGCTTTCTCTGTCTGACTTATGTCACTTAGTATGGTACTCTCTAGGTCCATCCATGTTGCTGCACATGGCAGTATTTCATTCTGTTTTATGACTGAGTGACCCCATGGACTGCAGCCTACAGGCTCCTCCATCCGTGGGATTTTCCAGGCAAGAGTACCGGAGTGGGTGGCCATTGCCTTCTCCAAGAACATTCCATTGTATATACATAGACAGGTAGATCGCATCTTTATCCATTCATCTGTAGATGGACTTTTAGGTTGCTTCCATGTTTTGGCTATTGTAATAGTGTTGCATGGAACATTGGGGTGTGTTTATCTTTTTTCCTGGGACACGTGCCCAGGAGTGGGATTGTTGTATCATATGGTAACTCTACTTTTAGTTTTTGAAGGAATCACTGCACAGTTCTGCATAATGGCTGTACCAATTTACATTTCCACCAACATTGTATAAGGGTTCCTTTGCTCCACATCCTTGCCAACATTTGTTATTTGTGGTCATTTTTTAAATAATGACCATTCTGACTGCTGTGAGGTAATATCTCATTATAGTTTTGCATTTCTTTAATAATTAGCAATCTTGAGCATTTTCTCATGTGCCTCTTGGCCATCTGTATGTCTTCTTTGGAGAAATGTCTACTTAGATCTGCCCATTTTTGATTGGGTTATTTATTTTTTTGGTATTGAGCTGCATGAACTGTTAGTATATTTTGGAGATTAATCTCTTGTCAGTAGCATCATTTTCAAATATTTTCTCCCAGTCCATAGATTGTCTTTTCATTTTGGTTATGATTTCCTTTGCTCTGCAAACCTTTTATGTTTAATTAGGTTTAGAGAAATTTCATTTAGAAAAGTTAAGGAAACAATCCCATTTATCATCACATCAAAAAGAATAAACCTAGGAATAAACCTACCTAAGTCCCATCACTTCATGGGAAATAGAAGGGGAAACAGTAGAAACAGTGTCAGACTTTATTTTGGGGGCTCCAAAATCACTGCAGATGGTGATTGCAGCCATGAAATTAAAAGACACTCCTTGGAAGGAAAGTTATGACCAACCTAGATAGCATATTCAAAAGCAGAGACATTACTTTGCCAACAAAGGTCCATCTAGTCAAGGCTATGGTTTTTCCAGTGGTCATGTATGGATGTGAGAGTTGGACTGTGAAGAAAGCTGAGTGCCGAAGAATTGATGCTTTTGAACTGTGGTGTTTGAGAAGACTTTTGAGAGTCCCTTGGACTGCAAGGAGATCCAACCAGTCCATTATGAAGGAGATTAGTACTGGGTGTTCGTTGGAAGGCCTGATGCTGAGGCTGAAACTCCACTTCATGCTAAGAGTTGACTGGTTGGAAAAGACCCTAATGCTGGGAGGTGCCAGGGTCCAGCCCCGGCTGATCCAGGGTATTTGAAGTGGGGACGGCGTCGGTGAGGATCAGGATACAATAGCTTCAATTAGATATTAATTAGAGATGTAAAGAGTAATAGAATGAGGATAGCTCAGCAGGAAAATTCAGTGGAGAAAAGAGGCTGAGTAGCTTGGTTTACGCGGGAGACCAATAAAACTTCAAGACAAGAAGTTTGCACCACTTACGTAGGCCGCAGGCGTCCTTCCGTTCTCCCGAAGGAGAGGAGACACTGAGGCCTCCCCGGTCGGATCTTAGAAGCCGAGGCATAATTAGTAAGCGTGGCGGGTTCCGTGCTCCAGATGGAGACTCAGCCAGAGTGAGAGAGAGAGCGACATGGGGAGACCAGTATTTCGAGAAACTGATCCCAATTCTTTATTTTCCATGGTCTACTTTTATACACTGAGATGTTATGCAAAAGTCACATGGGGTCAGCAGTCCTGACTTTTATCAAAGTCAGGTGCGTCATACAAATGTATACAGAGGTCTTAGGGGTGTTACATCATCTTCTGGCCAGGGGACCTGCTGACAATTTATGACCCTCTCCTTGTGACAGCGGTCAGTCAACCAGGACACTTATTTCTCCAGGGGTGATTATTCTTAAAACAGACACCACCCAAATAAAGTTACATTCCTATAGGGTAAGGGTGTAGTGGGTTTTAGTTAAGGAAAGAATTTACTTAGCCTAAGGTCTAATGTGATTAATATCAAAGGTTAATACTTATTTCTTCTATATATTCATTAATGTGTGTAAGGGCAGGGGATATGGAGACTTAGCAACAAACATTGGCTCAACAAATGAAAAACCCTTCACCAATACAATTTCTAATCAGCCCACTATACTTATACTAATAGTTTTCTAACTTTTCTAAGGAACCTGTTTTTAGAAGGTTTAAAGCATCTCGTGCCTCTCACAGTTGGGAGGCTGTGAGCAATCACATGTGGCCGGACAAGCCTGTCAGGCAGGCTAGAGAACCTTCAGAGGAGTTTGTAGGTTAAAACACTCTTATCACGCCCAGGAATTATTATTAACTGGAGCTCTAAGTTAACTCCTTCTCTGAAAGAGGTGGTGGGGGACAGCCCCCCGTAAAGTCAGAGGTGTTGGTAAGAGCACAAAGTAGTAAAGTAGGCAGGCTCTGGTTATGGGGGTAGATGCTCAAGGATTTCCAGGGGGACTCCTGAGGCTCGATCCCGCCTTTGCGTATGTCGAGCCTCCTTCCTCATGACCTTTGTCATGGGCAGAGTGCCTCACGCCAGTTCCCAACAGGGAGGAATTGGGGACAGAAGGAGAAGGGGACGACAGAGGATGAGATGGCTGGATGGCATCACCGACTTGATGGACATCAGTTTGGGTGAACTCTGGGAGTTGGTGATGGACAGGGAGGCCTGGCGTGCTGTGATTCATGGGGTCTCAAAGAGTCGGACACAACTGAGTGACTGAACTGAACTGAAAGAGACAGAAGACCTGTGCTCTGAAAACTATAAGACACTGAATGAAAGAATTTGAAGATGACACAAACATGTTCTTGAATTTAAAAAATCAACATTGTTAAAATGTCTGTACTACCCAAGACAATCTACAGATTCAGTGTAATCCCTATCAAATTAACAATGGCATTTTTCACAACTAGAACAAATAATTTTAAAATTTGTATGGAAATACAAAAGACACCAAATAGCCAAAACAATCTTGAGAAAGAAAAACAGAACTGGAGGAATCAGGCTTCCTGACTTCAGACTATACCACAAAGCTACAATAATCAAAGCAGTATGGTACCGACAAAAACAGATACATAGATCACTAGAATACATAGAAAGCCCAGAAATGAACTTAAGCATCTATGGTGAATTAATCTATGACAAAGAAGGCAAGACTGTGCAATGGAAGAGACACTTCTTCAAGAAGTGGTGCTAGAAAACATGTAAAAGAATGAACTTAGAACATTCTCTAACACCGTATACAAAATAACTCAAAATGGATTGAGAGACCTAAATGTAAGACCATATACTATAAAACTCCTAGAGGAAAATATAGGCAGAACACTCTTGATGTAAATCACAGCAATATCTTTTTGGATCCACCTTCTAGCGTAATGGAAATAAAAATAAACAAATGGGACCTAAATCCACCCACTTCTGATAATATATTCTTTATACATGTTTCAATAAATTGACTTGGCTTGAGTTTTTATACATTATATACCCAATACCTTTATTGTACCTGGCTGCTCCAGGTACAGTCAGTCACCTTCTTTTAGGGTGGCTCCATTTACATATAGCTAATCTGATTCATCAGGTATTGATTCTACTAGTTTCATTATTACAGAATAATATTATTTTTAGGTTCTAGAGTTGTCATATTTAACTCCTATGCAGTAGGCATTGCTTTGGTGACTGTACTGTGCCAGCCACCATGACTGTCCGTGGAATACCAGGATGATAAGATGCCTGACTTCTATAAATTGCCTTCATGTATGTTTTAATCTCAATAAGAAAAAAATTTTTTAATGATTATTTCTTTTCCCTAGACTTACCCATAAACATATGAACTCAATAGAGATTTATCCTGGAGATGGATCTGTTTTCAAATCAGAAGGAGCTTATTTGGGGAACTATTTTACATATTATTCCATTCGAGAAGAATCAGAAGAGGTATGTTGTCAATAAGATCAAGAAGATTTTTTTTCTCTTTTTGGCCACAGTGTGTGCATGGGAAACTTCCCCAAACAGGGATTGAACCTATGCCCCCTGCAGTGGAAACAAGGGGTCTTAATCACTGGACCACCAGGGAGGTCCAAGAAGATTTTTGATAGATAGCTGTTTCCAAATAATGCTGAATATGTATATGGGAACTGTGATCTTTTATAGCATTTCTTGCTACTACTTCTTAGTCTAGAGAATTAATATAATTTTACTACCAGTAATTCTTTTGCCATAGACCTCATCAAATGGAAACACTGAAACGAGTGATATTTGAATCAGTACATTTCTTTGAGGGCTCCCCAGATGCCGCTAGTGGTAAAGAACCCATCTGCCAGTGCAGGAGACGTAAGAGACACAGGTTCGATCCCTGGGTCAGGAAGATCTCCTGGAGAAGGAAATGGTAACCCACTCCATTATTGTTGCCTGGAGAATCCCATGGATAGAAGAGCCTGGTGGGCTGCAGTCCATGGGGTTGCAAAGAGTTGAACACAACTTAGGACAGATGGACAGATACTTCTTTGAATTAATATTTGCACATTAAGAAGCACATTCTTTTTTCCCCCCACCACAGGTATTTAAAACACTTCTTAACTCTTAAATCTTTATGAACAGTTAGAAAGTTGAACAGAATTGTTCTGTCATTGAAAACACTAAAACACAACATGATACATTTAATATATCAGGCCAAAATATCATCATGTGGAAATTTTGTTAATTAAATTTACTTGTTCCCAGTCTGACACTTGAAATCCACCCTTTTATAAGGATCACCATAGTATCACACAGCTTTGCTTTGCAGGATGGAATATAATATGTTTTCTGTCTCTTACAGAGTGGAGTATTTGAGTGGTTAGATTGCTATGGAGAAGAATTAAAACTTAAGCAGATTTTTTTTTCTTTTTTTTTAACTAGGGAAAATTTCAAATATATACAAAAGTAGAAAGACAAGTGTAACTGACCTTCATGACCCATTACCCAGCATGCTCCATCTGTACTTCCCGCTGCCCCTTCTACTCCCTGTTTATTTTTAAGTAAATACCTCAAATCATTTCACTCATAAATATTTTACTGTATATTAGAGCAGATTCCCTCCTGAAGTCTATTTATAGGAAAGTATTTATTCAGTAAATACTAATTGAATTTTTGAAGGATACTTCTAAGCACTGGGTGGAGACAAAGAGCTCCTGTCTTCAAGAGTCCACAGTCTAGTAGTCAGTCAGTAGGCACATGGGCAGATGAGATGAAAGCATGACCAGCAGTACGTGTGTTTGTGTATGCGCACATATAGTGCATGAGATAATCAACGGGCACATAGAGTGTACGCATAAATATCTACCTTCTGACTTCATCTATCAGAGTTCAAAAAACTACAAGATAAATACAGAATATCTTCCTGGAGCTTCAGTTTTACTCAGAGGTATCATAGGGAGGAATCATTGGAAGGAATGATGCTAAAGCTGAAACTCCAGTACTTTGGCCACCTCATGCAAAGAGTTGACTCATTGGAAAAGACTCTGATGCTGGGAGGGATTGGGGGCAGGAGGAGAAGGGGACGACAGAGGATGAGATGGCTGGATGGCATCACTGACTCGATGGACGTGAGTCTGAGTGAACTCCGGGAGTTAGTGATGGACAGGGAGGCCTGGCGTGCTGCGATTCATGGGGTCACAAAGGGTCGGACACGACTGAGCGAATGATCTGATCTGATCATAGGGAGGGGCTGATAATTTTTATAATGAAGCAAATATATCATGGAATAGCAGCATGTGTCCTGGGGGTAAAACAGAACTTCCAGACAAGTTGTGCCTTTGTGGTGGACTGCTTTGGGTTCACATCTCAGACCCCTGTGTACAACACATTCACTCTTCTCCGTCTACTTGAGTGAAAAGATCTAGAAACAGCTGGCTTTCCTTTTGGAGTAAAATTGTTTGTTCCTTACTTGAACACACACTCCAAAATAAATTCCAGATGGATTAAAAGGCTAAGTGTAAGACCAAAAAAAAACCTAATAGAGGATGAGTAAAGGATAAGAATGGTTGTGCTGTGTAACCCATAGTATTTGAAAACATGTTCAACTTTACTACTTGCATCAAAGTAATGCAAATTAAGATAACAATGATATAACATTTTTCACTCATCAAATTGTCAAAAGGTTGATAATATCTACTGCCAGCAAGGGTGTGTGGAAAGGGGTGCTCTCATCAATCAATTTACAGCCTTCATGAGGGCCAACTTGACAGTATTAAGTGAAATTGGCTAATAGATGCTGAGGTTGGGAAGATCCCTTGGAGGAGGGCGTGGAAACCCACTCCAGTATTCTTGCCTGGAGAATCCCCACGGACAAAGGAGCCTGGCGGGCTGCAATCCAGGGGGTCACAAAGAGTCAGACATGGCTGAGCAACTAAGCACAGCACACATTGAAGTCAGCAAACAGATAAAGCCCCTGCCTTCACGGAACTCCATTCTAGCCGGGCAGACCAACATTAAGTATAAAACTATTGAGATTATAATGAAAATCAAGAAGCAGGGGAAAAAATGCAGATTATGAAGTGAAGGTAATTTCATTTTTGATATGTTGAAGCTGAAATGTCTTTGTGATATCCAGTAGAGACTTAGATACTCAAGTCTATAGACCAGGATAAATGAGGAGACTGTTTTTTGACTACCTACTGTAGACTAAATTCTGTCCCGGTGCTTTGTAAATGCATTATTTCATTAATTCTTGGAACAGTCTGGATTGTAGGTAGTATTCCTGTTTCGTAGGTTGTGGACACTGAGGCTTAACAAAAGTTTGTCTAACCTGCCCATCACTGTAGTTTAGTGAGTGGCACACCTGTGAAATGAATCCAGCTCTGACTTCAAAGCCCATCTTCTCTCACTGATAGTAAAGTATGAGCTACATTCTCTTGTGGTTTAGTTCAGGTCTCTACTGCTACTTCGCCCTCCAGCATTAGGTTCATATCTCTCATGCTTTTTTTGAGGAGTAAATGAGATGATCCTTTGCAAACTACATAGCATAGCACCCAGCACATAGTATCTGTTTAATAAATGTTACTTGTTGCTGTTGTGATATTTATTTATTCAGAGGAATAACAAAAAACATTTTTTTCTAATTCAAGAAATTGAGCCTGTAAAGAATATTATCTTACACAAGCTAGCAGTTGTTCTTCCATTAATAAAATACAACAAAATGGGAACGTCTCTGGTGGTCCAGTAGCTAAGACTCCTGTGCTCCCAGTGCAGAGTTTGATCCCTGGTCAGGAAACTAGATCACTCATGCTGCAACTAAAGATCCTGCCTGCAGTGACAAAGACCCGGTTCAATCGAATAAATAAAAAAAAAATTTTAATGACAAAATGGTATAGTCATTCAATTAAAATAGTTCTGTAAGCTTATACAATAGTCTTTTGGGTGTATCTAAAGAGAAAAGGGCACTTATATAGTAGGTTTCCTATTAATGTACAGGGAAATTAATTTGTTAATTTGAGTATAGCCAAGATTTAAATTGAGCAGTAAGTTATAGGCTATTAGACTATATTTTTTATATAAGATGACTTTTGATAGGAGGAATTTTAGACTTTAAAAAAATTGGGAAAGTAGAAAAGCATCATAAAATACCTTTAAAATTTACCTTTTATGGGTTTTTGATTAAGTTAAAATAATTGCTTGCCTTGTCACTATGTAGATAAATATTTCAAGAAAAAAATAGTTAAGTAATAATGGCCAAATTTCATTATTGAGGTGTTTGTTTGTTTGTTTTTTAATTTTAAACTAATTTTCAGAGAGAAGAGAAAACTTACGCAGTAAATAACCTTCCTCCAGATAGGCCAGGAAGTCCGTTTTCTGTGTGTTCTCTAATTAAACAGGCAACCAGGTAAGTGCTTCCTGTTCAGCTAAATTTGGTGTTGTATGTCTGAGAAACATGATGCATTTTCTAGTGCTTAGGATAAGGTTAAGAATTGATAGGTATAGCGGAAATGTCTTTAGTAAAATCTGTCAGCTTTTCTGGTCTCATCATTTATAAAATAAAGTGTTCACGATGTCATTGTAAGAGCACTTCTGGCTTTGAAGTTAAATATGGAGAAATATCCATATGTGGTGAGCAACCGCTAGTAGAAAACATGTGCCTTTTCTCTGGGTGCTGGAGGCATCGTTGTTGTCCCTTGGGATCAAGCTGAAGGTGTGATGATACTTCTAAATCGTCATATTTCTTCATTGTCCTAGAAGCGATCTTGATTTCTGAGAGTGAACAGAAGACGAACTGTAGTTTGGTTCTCTGGCTCATGTGTTTTTTAATTAATTAATCAGTCTGTGGTGCCTAGAGGGATGAAAGCGGATTGTTCAACTAAATTGTTTTTATAGACTTATGTCTAAGCAACTTCCAAAGTAGATTTGAAGGAGCGGAATTGGTCATTTGATTTTCCAGGGAAGTTGATTCACATCCCCGCCACCCTTGGTCTATACCATACCTTTCACGTGCTGTGCGTCTGTCACTTCTTAAAAAGAGCAAATTCTGAAAATTCTCTCCATTTGGATTCTTTTCATTGCCAAAAATTAGAGGAATAACCTTAACTGTGTAAGATTAGCACAAAGAGAAGCAACAATAAGTAGATTCCTTTTAGGGGCTTAAGGAAGAAAAGAGGTCCAAACATATTTTTGTGGAAATGAGTTACTTGCCTCAAGTTCTATAGCAGTGAGAATGGGTTGCTAGAATTGGAAAACGACAATATTTGCAAATGTCTAAGTATTTTTCTTGTTCACAGAATTCTTCAGCATTGTGCCAAGATGAGGCTCTCTTTAAGCCATAACTACCGTGTATGCTGCTGGAAAATGGTATCTTATTTTAAAAGCAAGATATTTTTAATCATTTTGTTATTTGTGTACATACTTATAAGTTCAAATTACTTTCATCCAAGTCATGTGAGAAATTCTTTGTCACATGAGTACTGGTTTATTAAAAAATCCACTTAATAAACACTACAAAATGCCTGTTGCATTATGCTTTTACTGTATATAGTTTGTTTTTGTTTCTTCTTTCTTAGTAGAGGGGGAAGGGCAGGGGAGTTGATTGGATTTGAAGTAGGTAAAAACAGTTCTTTTAAAACATATTACACTACTCTATGTTCATAACTGTAAAAGTAAGTTTTTTTTTTAAATGTTGACTTGGAGGAAGTGATTCTCAGACCTTGATTTCTGTATTTATACTACTTTTATTATAAATCTCTGTGTTGCTGTAGTTCCTATTCTTTGTCTGTTTTCTATATAAAGTTTAGCAGAATGGTGACTTTCCAAAGATACTAGAACTTAATCTGCTCATAATGGACTCTTGGATAGCCACTTCCGGAAAAGTCAGAACATGTCTAAGGATTCTGCAATATTCAACTTCTGAATGAGAATCTGAAGTTGCCTCAGAGTTCATTTATCATTTCAGTCTTGTTAGTGCATAACTCTGTTTCCTGCTGTTTTTATTTTCTGGTTTTAGGTGCCTGGAATAAATGACAGCAGTGTACTGCCTTTGCTTTTGAGAGAATCGTTCGTGCCTGGTGTGGGAAGATTTCTTGCGTACTCAGATGACAAAGTACATGCTATCTTTTTAGATGGCATTACTTTAACCCTGAATTGGAATTTTGGCTCTTTTATTGAAAAGAGACAGGTAATTATACTTCAGGCTGAAATCTCTCTTTTATCAGTTTTTTTTTTTAATCTGTGGAAATAGTACAAAGAAAACATGATGTTCTCTACACTATCTCAGTTTATTTTTTGAAGTATAAAATCTGTCAAGAGGCTTTACTAAGCTCATTGGATTTCCCATCAAAAATCAGAAAGGTATGACAAATCCTCATTTTTATAAAGATAACTTCATTATAGAGAAAAGGATTAGTATTTTTGTTCTTTTGATAATTACCTATATAAGAGTGGTGATTAAATAATATCCATATCCCTTGTAAAATATAACTTTTAAGTTAGTCAAAATAAAGTTTTAATGATTCATCTACTTATTTTAATTGAAAATTAAGTAAGGAGGTTTTGTTTTGTTTTTCAGTTCTAGAATAATAAAACTTACCTTTCCTGCTTGTTTCCTCAGGTAAATCGAGGTCTCACCTTAGGTTGGTGTAAGTTAACTTTTCCTGATGGACAAAATCAGTTAATTCAAATTCAACATCCCAGACCATATGAAAGGTACTGAAAAACAATTAAAAAAAATAACTTCATGTTAGTAAATAACTTCCTTTTAGATGGAGGAAGCATTTATATTATTTAACTTAGTTTTAGACCAAGAGGAAGCATATAAACATTTAAATATTATATATATACTTTTAGTTTTTCCATGTGGCTTGAAGTCATTTCAGCAGGTTTCAGAATTTACAATTATATTGTCCTCTAGCATAACTAAATAGATCAGATCAGCTTTAATCATTTCCATCTGTATTCTAGTGATTTTTCAAAATAAATATGTTACAACTGGCTTGCTATGGAGGTTGGACTGTGGTCAGCCGTGTTAACGAATTAACTAATTAATCCCATAGTGTGTGCATGCTCAGTTGTGTCCGACCCTTTGCCACCCCATGGACTGTAACCCTCCAGACTCCTCTGTCCATGGAATTTTCCAGACAAGAATACTGATGTGGGTTGCTATATCCTACTCTGGATGGGATCTATCCCATATCTCCTGCATCTCCTGCATTGGCAGGTGGATTCTTAACCGCTGTGCCACCTGGGAAGCCCATTAATCTGCTAACTGATTTGAAATAAAGTTTACAGCCACAAATAGCTAAACTTACGTATATTTCTATAAAGAGAAATAAACTAGCTGATGATTATTCTTAAATGGAGAAGATTAGGGGTTCCATGGTGGGCCAGTGGCTAAGGCTCTGTGCTTCCAACGCAGGGGACCTGGGTTTGATACCTGGTCAGGGAACTAGAACCCACATGCTGCAAACTAAGAGCAGATAAATAAATAAATTAATTTTTTTTAATGGAGAAGATTATTGAAGTCAGCTTTTTCATGAGTGTGCTTTTTCTTTTTTGGCTTATGGAATTTGTTATAATAATCATTCTTCTTGTGATGTTCTTGACATGTCAGCAGTTTTACTTGAGGATCCTCACAAAACAACTGCTGTTTTACCTCTTAATTTATTTTCCTGTTGGGATTTATTGCATTTTAATTTAAATGCTCCAACATTTATTGGTAGTTTGAATAATTTGCCTCAAAAGATAAGCAAATTTGTATTTAGCAAGCATACTGTTTATTTCAGCCAGTCATTCCAGATCATTCATTTTATTGAACTTGATACTTACTTTGTATATCCAGTGAGTTATATATAATTATGAATGTGTGTGTGTGTTAATAGGTGTGTTCTGGTTTAAATTTTAGAAAGTAAATACTCACTTAGTCATGTATATAGAGATATTTTTGTGATAAAATTTAATGAAACTCATTTTACTTTAGAAACTAAAAAGAGAATTTAGGCATTTGAACTTGGAATTAAATCTAAGTGTTACCTTTGTTCTGATTCTTAAATCTCATTTTTATTAATCATGAATGTAAATCATTTCTGATGAATGAGAAAAACTGGCCTTTTTCTTTTACCAATGAAAACAAATTTTCAAATAGCCCTACTTTAGAATTTTTTCCCCAAATTAATAATTTTTTGAAGATTTTTATAAATATTCTACATTTTCATTTTTCAAACATCTCTCTTAATGTGTTCAATCTAGATATGTGACAACAGTAATATCATGGTGCAGAAGGCTGACCCAGATTAGTCAGCAAGAAATACCCATACATCCTTCATCTTCTGTTCCTGAAGAAAGCTGGTATTTATATTTATTTTAAACTTAATCTGTGTAGAAGAGCCAACTAATCCTCTCCCCAAGAAAACTTTCTCTTAAATATATTTAACCAGTATGATTTTTTTTGATAGCTTAAATCTTGACAATAATTTATCTTTAATAGGATATCTCATTTATTACATTTCATCATAGTATGTTTCATCTAAAGATCAGAAAACTGCATTGAAAACTTCATATCAAAATGGGTGACTCTTAGTGTAAAAAATTCATCCTGGATACTTTATAGAAAACTTTAGAGTTTTTTTTTTTTTTTAGTAATATTAAAGGAAATAAAATGTTGACTAACAAGCTTTCAGAAAAACTTGATTTTTAAATAATTTCTATTATATTAATTGTCTCCCTCAAATTAATTGACAAATCAACAAATAAAGCAAGATTTCAGTCCCTCCTGCTTACCTTTCTGTGTGCAGAGGACTGGAACTGGGCTTTGAAGGAGTTAAGACATTTAGAGCGGAAGCAAGTGTAGAAATGAAAAAGGATATTTTGGCTTGTGGAGACAGTAAGACGTTTTTGTGGAGCAGACACTTGTTTCTTGGGTATAGTGTGACCTTGATGGATAGGAATAGATCTTATAAGGGGAATTCAGACTTCAGAGAATTGTAAGTTCCTATATGGGGAAAAAATGACAAAAACAAAGAATCTTGGGAAAGTCATTGTCACTGTGGGTACATTACAAAAGGAGGATACCAGGAAAAATTTAGGAAGCTTTAAATTTAAGTCAGTTGTGGACTTGCCTGGCCATCCAGTAGTGGAAGACACCATGCTTCCCACTGCAGGGTGTGTGGGCTCAGTCCCTGGTTGAAGAGGATCCCACATGCCATGTGGTGTGGCCAAAAAATAAACTTAAGTTGTAAGGTACTTAGCATAGTGTGGTGAAAAATATAAACATTAAGGTGATAACGTTTTCCTGAGTTACTTAGAGAAAGAGGTACAATCAAATCAGTGGATGTTATTTGAATACCCAGATATCTTAAGGATTCAGCTTTGGTCCATCTCTTCAGCTATGTAGGAACAGAAAAGTTGCCTCAATAGGTAGCAAAAAATATGGTTGGGAAGAAAGGGAAATTGTGCATGGCTATAAAATTGGTTACTTCATTATTGCTTAGCTGTCAAAATTTATAAAACGTTAGCCTTTTTGTATGAAAGCTTAGAAGAGGGTAGCTGTCAAGACAAACTGAGAATTGAGCAGTTGAGAGAAGTACAGATTGGTGAAAGCAGCTATGGGTGGAAGCAATGCAGAGCAGAGGGGAGACAAGAAATTGAGGAGTGGGGAAGGGAAGCACAGTGCGTGCAACAGCTCCATTCCCCTCGCAAAGCCTAAGACGTCTGCACTGTGATTCTTGTTTTCTTATAAAAGTGAAAGGGTTGAAGGAAGAGAAGAGGTCACATAATAAACAACTACCTAAATTGTATTTCAGTATTTTTTTTCCAACTCAACTTCTATTATTAGCTTACTGGTTCGACTTTTTAATAAGGATACTTGTCAAAAAATAGGAGATATCTCATAAGAGATTGGCTTATCGTATGAGCAACAGCCTTAAAGGTAGTTTGTGTTGTTGCTTACACCCAGAAAATGCTTCTCATGTGTGAAAGGGTGGAGGGAGTGTGTGTTTTGCAATGATGAAGAGTCAGCAGATTTTAGAGTAAGTCACATCCAAGTCTTTACTACAGATACTTAAAATGATGATATATTTCTCTTATTCTCCATCCATAGGCTGGAGTACAAGGGAAGAGTGCAGGCTGACAAGGTCCATTGTATATAATAAAGTCAGTAAAGCAGACAAGTCTTTTACCCTTTTGTGAACTGTGAAAAGACTTTTCTAGTGACTGAATAGAGAGACGTTTTAGACGTGAATGTCCTCGTTAATTTTGCAGAGAGCTAGTACAGTTACACTATTTTCTAGTTGTGTGCCAGTGCTCACGTTTCATCTAGTGATGAGGGAATAGGCAACATACACATAAAAGGTTCTCCTGGATTTGTACACATTCAGCCTTCTACCCAATACTGGTTGCCAGTGCCTGTTTCTATGGAACATGGTGAGAGTCAGTGTTCATGTTAACCCTTCAAGCCAAAGAGAAAAGAATGTTTAGTATGCTTCGTTTAAGAAAACAATGAAATGATTAGTCTATTCCAGAAGAAATTTAATAGAAAATAGTTATGTTTGGACACCTAATTCAGTTGTATAAAAAGTTAGCTCTAGAGACCACCCATTCCCTAAAAGTTCCATATAAATGAGGTCTTACTGTATGTGTAAGATCCCTTCTCCTCCAAAGAAACTATCTAGGTGTGAAGATTTAAAAGTTAAATTGATCAAGAAAAGGCATTACAAAGAAATTTATGATTAATTAACATAATGGTATAGGAATTCAAAGGAGAGAGCATTTCTTTCATAGCAGTGATGAGATTTTAGTAGTTTTTTAAAGTTTGAGTAAACCTTGTGGAGGAAAGTAGAAGGTATGCCAGATCAGTACTGAGTTATACCAGAAAGGCTCATTACCTTCCAACCTCGATACTGAATTCAGAAGTCCTTGGGATGGAGGATTTCTATTCACTTGCCTCACTCATGCTTGAGTGCATCCTCAGTTGTGTCTGACTCATTGCAACCCCATGGACTATAGCCCGCCAGGCTCCTCTGTCCATGGAATTTTCCAGGCAAGAATACTGGAGTGGGTTGCCATTTCCTCCTCCAGGGGATCTTCATGACTCAGGGATTGAATCCGCAGCTTCTGCATTGGCAACCAGATTCTTTACCACTGCACTATCTGGGAAGCCCACTAACTCGTGAAAGACTATCAGTTGAGTCAAGGTGATCTGTGGCTGAATAAAGTCAATATAAAGAGAATTCTTAATTTCTAGGTTCTTCTCTGTTAAAAATTCTGATCTTTATGAAAAAAATAACTATGCTTATTTGAAATATTGTGGATATAAGAGAATCAGACAACTGGCATTAACCTTTTTTTTTTTTTTGGCACAGGTCTGTGGCTTCTGAACTTGAAAAGATACAGAAGTTTAATTGTATCCTTTAAGCATAATGTAATGTCCTGCACGATTTCTCTCTTTCCCTTGTAGGCTTAAGCTAGCATATGGAGACTTTCACACTTATATTATTATGTCCTAACATTATAACTGAGAACTGTCTCTGACTTCTTTCTTTTGTAAAATCTGTATGATTTTTATTTACTATTATTTTTTTAAAAATTTCAGCTTCATTGAGGTATAATTGAAAAAACTGTAAGGTATTTAAATAGTACCTCACAGTGACCTGACCCACATATGCATTGTGAAAAGATTACCCTATCTTGTTAATAAACCCAAGCATCACTTCACATATCTTCCACCTCTCTTTTTCTTGGGGACAAGAGGGATGAGAACATCTGATTTCCACCCTCTCAGCAAACTTCAGTCATACAGCACAATATTATCAACTACAGTCATCATGTTATACATTAGATCCTTAGACTTTATTCATCTTATAGCTGAAAGTTTATATGCTTTTACTAACTTCTCCCTCTTTCCCCACCACCCAGCCCCTGGCAACTACTACTCTGCATTCTGTTTCTATGAGTTTGACTTTTTTTAAAAATTCTACATATGAGTGACACCATATAGTATTGATATTTGTCTTCCTCTACTTATTTCACTTAGCAAAATGCCTTCTAGGTCCATCCATGTTGTTGCAAATGGCAGGATTTCCTTCTTTCTCATGGCTGAATAGTATTCTATTGTGTGTATATATGTGGAAATCATCTTTATCCATTCATCCAACAGTGGACAATAGGTTATTTCCATATTTAACTACTATGAACATAGGAGTGCAGATCTCTCTTCAGTAGACTGTTTTCATTTCTTTTGGATATATATACCCAGAAGTGGGATTGCTGGATCATATGGTAGTTCTGTCTATAATTTTTTGAGGAAACTTCCATACTGTTTTCCATAGTAGCTGTACCAATTTATATTTCTCCCAAAGTACACAATGGTTCTCTTTTCTCCACATCCTTACCAACACTAGTTATATCTTTCATATATATACACATATATATATATATAAACTTTATTTTTATTTTCTTTTTAAAAATGTCTGTATTTGCCTGCATCTGGTCTTGGTTGCAGCATGTGGGATCTTCATTGCATCATGAGGATCTTTTGTTGTAGTATACTTTTCACTGTTGACTGTATTAGCTGTGGGCTAATCATATATGATCTTTATTATGTTGAAGTATATTGCCTCTATATCCAGTTTGTTGAGTGTTTTTCTGCATCTATTGAGATTATATGACTTCAGTCCTTCATTTTTCATGTGGTGTATCATATTTTCATATGTTGAACCATCCCTGTATCCCTGGGATAAATCCTGCTTGATCATGTATATGACCATTTTAATATATTATTGTATTCAATTTGCTAATATTTTGTTGAGGACTTTTGCATGTGTGTTCATCAGGGATATTGGCCTATAATTTTCTTTTCTTGTAGTGTCTTTATCTGGTTCTGGTTATCAGGGTAATCCTGGCCTCATAAAATCAGTTTTGAAGTATTTTCTCCTCTTCTATTTTTTGGAAATGATTGGTTTAAATATTTAGTAGAATTCACCAGTGAAACCATCTGTGTCGGGAGGTGTTTGGTTACTGATTCAATTTCCTTACTAGCAGTTGGTCTGGATTCATCCTTGGTGGGTTGTATGTTTCTAGGAATCCATCCATTTAACTTGTCCAATATGTTGGTCTATAATTGTTCATAGTATATTATGATCCTTTGTATTATATGGTATTGGTTGTAATTTCCCCTCTTTCACTAATTTGAGCTCTCTTTTTTTCTTGATAAGTCTAGCTAAAGTTTTGTTCATTTTATTTTTGCGAAAAAAAAAAAAAAAAGCCAGCCTTTTTTCATTGATCTTTTCTATTGTGTATAAGCTCCTTCCAGGGAGACAGAAACAACCTAGAGCAGGCCAGAGAAGGAATATGGAGATATCACCTGCCAGCCTTCCTCTGCAGGGGATTATACTCTGCCCCTAGGTGTGTGCTAAATTAGAAACTTTTTAAAAATTTGTCTGCGCTGGGTCTTAGTTGCAGCATGCAGGATCTTTGATCTTTTTTGCAGCATGTAGGATATTTAGTTGCAGCATGTGGGATCTAGTTCCCTGAGTAGAACTAGGGATGGAGCCCGGGCCCTCTGCGTTGGGAGAGTGGCCAGTGGACCACCAGGGAAGTCCTAGAAGCTTTTAAAGTAGCAGACAGGCCGCTTTTAGGCAAAGATTGGGAGATGAGTGTTTGTCTGCTCAGAGCTAGGAGTTTTAGGGGCTTGTCCCACACTTGGAAGTCTTAAAAAATTAAAGCATTAGATCTTGGGTCTAAACCCTTTACTCCTCAGAGTAAAGCTGGGAATTGTGAATTCCCCCCTATTGTGCTGAGGGTGGGGTTTATAGTGAAAGCCTGTCTCATTCTTACCCATTTCTTTCATTGCTGATGTTTTCTTATTCATTCAGTGTATAGCAGTCACTTGGGTAGTTCCTACATTTCTGACAGTGAGAATTGCTCTGTATGTAACGTAGATTCAATGTGTTTGTGGGAGGAGGTGAGTTCAGGAACTTCCTCTGTTACCAGCTTAGACTGGACTCCTACTTCTTTTTCTTGTTAAACCTTTTGTTCTGTGCATTCCTATCCCACTCATCTAAATTTCTTTTATCCTCTTATTTTTCGATAATCCTATTCAAATAAAGTAGCTCTGAAATAGCTGCTGCTGCTGCTGCTAAGTCACTTCAGTCATGTCCGGCTCTGTGTGACCCCACAGACAGCAGCCCACCAGGCTCGCCCGTCCCTGGGATTCTCCAGGCAAGAACACTGGAGTGGGTTGCCATTTCCTTCTCCAATGCATGAAAGTGAAAAGTGAAAGGGAATTCGCTCAGTCATGTCCGACTCTTCGTGACCCCATGGACTGCAGCCTACTAGGCTCCTCTGTCCATGGGATTTTCCAGGCAAGAGTACTGGAGTAGGATGCCATTGTCTGAAATAGCGGACACATTTATTTTCATTCTAGATGTTTTAAGTTATTTAAAAATACCCTGCACAGATTGTTCATATTCCTCTCACCCCTACTTTGTTCCCTTTCATTGCCAAATCACTTCATCACTTAAAGAAATGTTGTTGTTTAGTCACTAAGTCATGTTCAACTCTTGCAGCCCCATGGACTGTAGCCCCCTAGGCTCCACTGTCCATGGGATTTCCCAGGCAAGAATACTGGAGTGGGTTGCCATTTCTTTCAGGGGATCTGCCCTACCCAGGGATCGAACCTCGGTCTCCTGCATTGCAGGCAGATTCTTAGCTACCTGGAAGCCCTTAAAGAAATGTTACTAAGATTTTAATTCATTTCCTCCCTGTCACCAAACTTCCATCCAAATACAGACTTTTCCTTTCCTTTCCCCTTCTTATATTCTAACTAGTTTCTTCATTTATATAAGGGATAGACTTGATAAATTCTGACATCCCAACTCTATTATGAATCCAAGAGATCTTCCTCCCAATAGAAAAATAATATTTTAATATGAAGGCTAGGTTTTCTGTATAGGGGGAAAGCTCCTTAACTAAGCAACTTAGTGTTATTGGAGAGTAGTGGTGTCCTAAACCAGACTTCTAACAAGAAAAACAAACAGTCTTTGGATCGTTGTAAACCAAAATCTTCAGAAACCTTGCTAAAAGAAGTTAATGAAAAGAGTGTATCAGTGGCATTGAAAAAAACCTCTGAAATCCTTCAGGATATTGACAATCTTCTATCAAACTCTAAATGGTGAAAAATGGAATTAGTAAAATATATTATTAAACCCTGAGGATATTATTTCAAGTGATTGGTAGAATATTACTAGAAAGCCAAGAAATTATATATATACATGACTTGTGTACAATGATTATATGAGAAATGATATCTAACTTTGGAGGTGTTTTATCTAACTTGTAAATTTTAAAGTATATATTTGTATATAATTAATAAAGAACCATTTAAGAAACTTGAACAATGTATCTCAGATTTGAGAAGAAAATTTTATAAAACTTTAGAGTTGTTGCTGTTTTGTCTTGTGGAGCATTCACTATTAATCAAGTTTTTTTTTATTTTTAATATGCAGAATTGTGTGCATTGGTCATTTGCTATTTAGTCTCTCCAAGTATTTTTCAGCAGATCTATGAAAAGAGAATCAGCTCTTTCAAAAAAAAAAAAACCTTAATGTGGGCAATATCGCTGCAAGCTAAGAATGGAGCACTTCAGCTAAGACTAAATTTTATCTGAATTTGTCTCATGTTACCAAATATTTTCATTTGTTTTGAATATCTCAAAAGATTTATGCTACAAAATACATGAAACCAAAAGAGAAATAAGCTCACCAAAAGTACTATTTATTGCACCTATTGCGAAAGAACAAAACCATACTTCCAAAAAGACTTAAGGATTATACCAAATATAACAAGAAATAAAATTAACTTATGATTTCTTGAGAAGACCAGCCAGCCTCTTCACATAAAAGGGAAGAAGCAACAGAGGAAACAAGAAAAACACAACGAAAAAAGCAAGAGTGTAACAGGTTAGGAGATACAATGTAAGCAATTTGAGCACAATGCTTTCTTCAGTTTCTCTCCCACGGGGCTCCCTGCCACCCTCAAGTATCAGCACAAATATCCCTCAGAGGGTCTTCCCCCAGTTACTATTACATCACCATATTTATTCTTTGTGGTCTATATCTTCCACTAGAATCTGAGCCCCATAAAGTTATTTTATAGTCTTATTAACAAGCATAGTGTCTGGCATGTTGTGAACACTGTGTGTGTAAATGAATAGCCCCTTTGGGCAGCAGACTGACCACAGAAATAACTTAAGTTCTGTTTTGGTCACAGGAAACCATCTATGTCGTCCCTAAATAACTCCAGAAAGCCTCGACTATAGTAAGACATGTACCCATGCTGCCATTAAGGGTAATGCCAAATTGTTATTGCATTCAGACAGAAAAAAAACTGTCCATAACACGACTAAAAGCACTGTGGTTAATGTATTCAGCGATAACTGTGTTTAATAAGCTTTTACGCTGTGCAGGTAAAATATGTATAATTTCCTCCTTGAGTCATTCCCATTAGCTCAGAGCCTAGAGTATTACTTTGCCAACAAAGGTCTGTCTAGTCAAGGCTATGGTTTTTCCAGTAGTCATGTATGGATGTGAGAGTTGGACTGTGAAGAAGGCTGAGCGCCGAAGAATTGACGCTTTTGAAGTGTGGTGTTGGAGAAGACTCTTGAGAGTCCCTTGGACTGCAGGGAGATCCAACCAGTCCATTGTGAAGGAGATCCGCCCTGGGTGTTCTTTGGAAGGACTGATGCTAAAGCTGTAACTCCAATACTTTGGCCACCCCATGCGAAGAGTTGACTCATTGGAAAAGACTCTGATGCTGGGAGGGATTGGGGGCAGGAGGAAAAGGGGACGACAGAGGATGAGATGGCTGGATGGCATCACCGGCTCAATGGACGTGAGTTTGAGTGAACTCCGGGAGTTGGTGATGGACAGGGAGGCCTGGCGTGCTGCGATTCATGGGGTCGCAAAGAGTCGGACACGACTGAGCGACTGAACTGAAGAGTGTGTCAAGCAATGTAAAGTTCTATAGCAAAAGCTGAGCCACACCTTAAGGTTCTGTGAGAGACCTAGAAGTTTGCTTGAGATGGAAGATTCCAATTGTCTACCGTCTCCTTCAACTATATATTAGTATTGATACAATCCCACTGCTGCCCCTGCACTACATCCAACAGTTGTTTTGAGAAAGTAGGTAAGAAGGAGAAAGAAATTTCCCTCTTTGAGTCCCCTCTTTTGGGCCAGTACTTCCTAGGGTCAAATGTCAAGCTAGATGTATCCTTGGTGCTTGGAGAGCACCCACCACTCTCAAAGCAGGGAGTCGGGATGGAACTGGTCAGACCTACTAAACACCTGCACCTTGTCAGCCCAGTTAATCAAGGTCAAGCTACCCTTTATGTTGTCTCTTTTTCGACTCGAGGGAATTAATAGTCACGATTAAGCCTTCTAGCCTTGTCACTGCCGACCACAAGGAGCGGCCCCCTAAGTCCACTGCACAAACGCAGAGTAACTATCAAGAACTCCCCAAGGGGGCAGTGGAGCACCACAAGAGAGCTTCAGGCCTGCAAAGTCGCGCGGTCTCGCGGAGTGAAAAACTCCTACGCCCGCCGTAAAGGACCCCTTGGAGGAAGTCGGAAACATCTCAATACATCCGGGACAGCCGGTGTCTCCGAGCTCAAGCGTCTAAGACCACGCTTCCCACATTTGGTGAGGTTAACTATGTGTCGCCGCTTCCCGCCGCAGCTTGGGTGGGCTGTGGACAGCTCCGGCTAAGCCGAAAACGAATCCTCATGTTGAATATGGAAACCAATAAGGCACTTTTCACTTCCCACCCCACTGTCCCAAATGTCTCCTTTTAGGGAGCACGACTTTCGAGGTAACACTAGATACCCACCCTCGCGCCTAACGAACACTCAAGTAGCGTTCCGCTCGGCGGGGAATGGAACTAGAATCCCGGCGTCCTCTCGGCTTCCGTAACGACGTAGCGGGGAGTGGGGCGGTGATGTAGCCGCTCTGGCCTGCGGCGGGCATCTCTATGGTACCGACAGGAGGGTGGAGAAGGTATAGGGGGGCGGGGCCGCCGTTCGCGTCACAGGCTTGCCTCAGCAGGCGGAGCAGATAGTGGTTGCCTTTGGTCCTCAGTGAGGAGCAGACTGTATGGACGCCGCGAAACTGCGTCCTGAGGTGGGAGGCCGGAAGCGGGGACCACTTGAATCTGAAAGTCTAGAGGATCCAGGTTCTCGGTGGGGAAGGCGGCAGGCGCATGGGACCCGGGAGCAGGTGGAGTGTGCTCGACCGGCAGTAGCCCGGAGCCCTTCGGCTTTGTCGCGCCTTCTAGGTCCCATAGGCATTCAGCCCTCACCTAAGCTCCTCGCCCCTTGCGTTTCCTTGGGTCTGGGCGGGGTGCCGGCGCTCTCGCCTGAGTTGCCCCTTGCCATCCTTACCGGGCTCGAGGGCCCGTAATGCGCCCCCGGCTCAAGTGCTTAGTCGTTCAATCGTGTCCGGGTCTGTGCGACCCCATGGACTGTAGCCTGCCAGGCTCCTCTGCCCACGGGATTCTCCAGGCAGGAATGCTGGAGTGGGTTGCCGTGTCCTTAAGAGGATCTTTCTGACCCAGAGACTGAACCTGTGTCTCGTGTGTCTCCTGGTTTAGCAGGCGAGTTCTTTACCGCTAGCGCCACCTGGGAAGCCCTGAATCAGGCCCGTAGTTGGTGGCATTATACTGTAATGGAGATGGTGTGTGGTAGAGTTTGGCTGTTGCAGAAGGTGTCTCCTGCAAGTCATGGAAATTGATGATCTGGGTAACTGGCTGTTATGGCAGATATCATTAAAAATAATATCGTTAGTTCACAGGCTGAGGATTGCTAACTTGCTTTCCCCTTGTATTAGTATCATGACATATTAAACACCTTGAGCATATTAGCTTCATGCATGACAAGTTTAAAAGAAAATTACAATTCTCGTAATGAACTTGCCCAACAAAAGTGAATATGTAAAATAAACATTAAGCTATTTTACAGTTTAAGAGGTTCTAGAGCCCATTCTATTTATGGAGAAGGAGCAGGAAGTGGGGAAACTGGAAGGGAAATGAAAAATGGGACACTTGGGTGTTCTCAGTTCAGTCGCTTAGTCGTTATCAGACTCTGCGACCCTGTGGACTGAGTGTTCTAATCAGAGATAGTAAGAGGAAGTACACCTATTAAATTTCTCATACCCAGAATCTATTCTATACATCTGCACCAACAGTTGCAGTGGAATAGATGATCAAGTTGTGTGTTTCTGGGGCCATAATTATACCTTTCTTGAAAAGAGAAACTACTGTTTTAACTATCCATGCTGCAAAACAAATTACCCCAAAGCTTAGAGGCTTAAAACAGTAAACAGTTGCTACCTCGCTGTATCTTTGGGCCAGGACTTTTGGAAGAGACTTAGCTGGGTGGTTCTGCTCAGGGTCTCAAAATTGTAGTTCTAGATGTTGGCAGGGCTGCAGACATCTGAAGGCTTGACTGGGGCTGAAGGATCTGCTTCGGAGTTTACCCAAGTGTGCTTTTTATTCCTCTCTCATCGAGCAAGTTGTTTACACCTTCCATTTAAAATGCGATTTGTGCTACCCTATTATGTGTATCCGTTCCTATTCATAAACTACTATATAGTTATTTTGTAAACAATTTTTTCTTTTTCAGATCACTTTAAATTTGGATCATCATTTAAATACTTTAAGTGATCTTTTCTTGTTTCATTTTGCTCATGACACTTCATTAGCTACCTGATCATTTTTGTATCTGAGCTCATCAAGTAAAATATACGGTGAGTAACATTTAAATATTTATTGATGGTTGAAAATTGTTTAGTGAGTAAAAAAAGATGGACGTAATGAAATGGCTTTACAGAGACATCATGCAACTTGCAGTTAGGTGGATGATGACCTTTTATTTCTGTGTGCTTTCTGGGATGAGATTTGACAATGAATCTGTAATTAAATGCATATGGAAGCAAAGTTTGAGTGGCAGAAGAGCTGTTCTATTAGGCCTTTATGTATACTGTGCCCAACCTACGTTCTCCTCGCACTCATCCACCTGATTGGCCGCCTTTCTCCTTAGGGCTAATTTACAGGCCACAGCTTACTGAAGGAGGGGGATATTGTTTGATGCTGTGGCACCTCTCTGGCTTGGTCATTAATTCAATTTGTGTGTCCCAGTTTCCATCCAGCTAAGTGGATAATGATGTTATCTTTGGTTTAAGGAATATTTTATAAACTTTATATATACTGAGCCTTTAAACACATTGACTTCTTTATCCATTCAGGTGTCAAATGCTTACTTTGCAAAGTAGAAACAAATGATTCATGACTTATGGAGCTATAAATCTTAAGGTATATATAGAAAGGATTCATGACCTTGGAGGTGTCTTTTGCATTTTGGTTGTATCTCTTGGTTGAGAATACCTTGAAATCATTATTTCCTAATCCTGGAAGAATCTGTAGACTATAACTCAGTATTTGTGCTTTAGAGAACAATTTTCATTTTTTCAGTTTTGCAAATGACTAAGAATGTGAGGGGGTTTCCCTGGTGACTCAGTGGTAAAGAATCTGCTTGCCAATGCAGGAGACAAGAGTTCAATCCCTGGATTGGGAAGATCCCTTGAAGAAGGAAATGGCAACCTACTCCAGTATTCTTGCCCAGGAAATCCCACAGATAGAGGAGCCTGGTGGGCAATAGTCCATGAGGGGGTCACAAAAGAGTCAGACACAACTAAGGGACTAAACAACAAAAGAATTCGAGGATTGTTTTAGGGTCCCATATCATTAACAAAATAGCTGTTCTCTACAAAGCAAGTATTCTTCACACTATTAATTAAATTAATTAATTATTAATTTAATTAATTAATAATTTAATTAATTAAATTAATTAATAATTTAATTAATTAAAATATTAATGGAAACTTCATAAATTTATTTCATCTAGAGATATAGAAATCTTTAATATAGACTTCATATGCCAACCAATACATAAATGTGAATACATTATTTTTATATTATACTATCAATTGGACTTATGAGATTTACATACAACTTTACAGCTTCCCAGGTTGCACTAGTGGTAAAGAACCTGCCTGCCATTGCAGGAGATGTAAAAGACACAGGTTCAGTCCGTGGGTTGGGAAGATACCCTGGAGGGGATGGCAGTCCACTCCAGTATTCTTACCTGGAGAATCCTGTGGACAGAGGAGCCTGGCAGGCTACAGTCCATAGGGCTGCACAGAGTCGGACACAACTGAAGTGACAGCATGCATGCACACATACAACTTTATTAATGTTTATTAATGTTGTATAGTCTAATATTTTTATTAACATTTATAATGCTATGTATATATTTCTACATTTTAAAAAATTACACTTTTATGAAGCTGAGTTTAGCATCGTGGTCTGAGTTTAATTAATTCTAACTAACTTTTCAAAGGAGTTTTATTGGTTTTGTGTTCATGCTGCTGCTGCTGCTGCTGCTAAGTCACTTCAGTCGCGTCCGACTCTGTGTGACCCCATAGACGGCAGCCCACCAGGCTCCCCCACCCCTGGGATTCTCCAGGCGAGAACACTGGAGTGGGTTGCCATTTCCTTCTCCAAAGCATGAAAGTGACAAGTGAAAGTGAAGTCACTTAGTCGTGCCCAACTCTTAGCGACCCCGTGGACTGCAGCCTACCAGGCTCCTCCGTCCATGAGATTTTCCAGGCAAGAGTACTGGAGTGGGTTGCCATTGCCTTCTCCATGTGTTCATGATAGATATTGAAAATTTGGGGGAAATCAAAGAAAGGAAAAAAATAATGATCACATGTAAGCTGAATGAACAGTCTCCCAGATTTTTTACATGTATGTACATATTTTTAACAAAAAGGTAATACTTTATGTATTATTTTATAGGATACCTTTAAAATTTTAATATTTAATATGTCAATAAATTGGAAATAAGTATTTTTTAATGACTGCATAATAATATGGAATTCATTTCAGTAGTCCTGTATTTTGGACACATAGTTTCTAACTTTTCCTTATAAACAATGCCATGCTGAACATTCACGTGTAACTCTTTGTATATATCAATTAGTTTCTTAGGGTAATTTTGTAGAAATGGAAATGCTGAGTCAAAAGTGTTTGCTCATTTATTAATCATTTTTGGTACATATTGTCAAATTGTTTGAGAAAAGTTATGCCAATTTATACAACTGCTAATACTCTATTATAATAAAGTGATCATTTCCCCACCACTAACAGATCATTAGCGATCTTTTGTCAATCTTAGATTGAAATCTCATTGTTTTAAATTAAATTCAATTGATTACCAATAAAGTTGAAATATTTTAATACTCTTCTTGATCTTTGTATTTCTTCCTTTTCCAAATTGCCTTTTCTTAGACATAGCCAAGTTATTATTGAGATACTTATTTTTTCTTTGTGTTAATCTTTTTTTCTTTTTTATTTGGCTACATCAGGTCTTAGTTGCAGCACTCAGGGTCTTCATGTGTTACATGGGGTCTTGCGTTGTGGCTCACAAACGCTAGCTGTGTGTGGTGTGCGGGCTCCAAAGCACGTGGGCTCAGTAGCTGTGGCATGTGAGCTGGGTTTCTCTGTGGCATATGGGGTCTTAGTTCCCCCTGACCAGGGACTGCACCTGCATCCCGTGCATTGAAAGGCGGATTCTTAACCACTGGACCGGCCCATCTTCTCATTAATCTTAAAAACTCTTTGTAAAGTAAGGCTTCTTGTCTTTCTCCATCATACATTTTCAAAATTGCCTTCATGTATTAGTCTTTAACTTTGCCATGCAGTTTACATTTTTATACAATCGTGTCTATCAGTATTTTTAAAATATTTTTGAGCTCCTCTAAAAGTCTAGCCAGCTGGACTATGTAGAAGTCTGTTTACAAATTCATGTAAATATCCCAAATTTGGTACCAAACTGATTACAAAAGCTCTCTTGACCATGGTTTCCATGGTTCCCAGGCAGCTAGTCAGTCAAACTGATTCCCTCTCTTAATTTAACCAGAGAAATGGTCTGTATTATTAATATAACACTCTAATCCATGTGAATGTGACATTTTGAAATCTAAAGTTGTTTAAACAACTCCTCCATATAAAATCGAGCATTGTACAGATGATCCAATCTCAGGTTTCACCTGATGATTGACTTTTCAGTACTACTTAGCAATTAAAACCTTTTGTAACGGAACCCATTACCATTGCAGACTGGTCATTATCCTGCTCAGTATAGTATATATTTGAGATTCCTCTTCTAACGCATGTAGAAGGAGAAAAGAACCACTTTCTACTAGTTATGCTGAAAAGGCCAAATACTATCTTTTCAACCTCCCTTGCAGCTCAGGAATGGGCATGTGATCTAGGCCCAGCCAGTGCCCAACTCTGAATTTTGTATTGAGAGCAAAGAAACAGAACTCCAAGAATTTTTTTATAACAGCAGCAGATGAGGCAGAACTAGCAGCAATGCCCGTGATAATATCTGGTGATGGGTTAAGCAGTGTAAGCTGGATTCAGGGGCAGGGGGGTCTTCACTGCAGGTGTCTGGTGTCATGTGCTCTGAGGTGCTTGAGGCATAGTTTGAAACTTGTCTCTTGAAACCTGGCAAGTCTGTGATTTCCCAATATCCTTTTAATAAATGCTTTTTGCTTGTATTGCCAGAGTGCTTTCTGTTCCATGTACTTAAGAAACCTAACTGACACAGGATCTGAGTACAATAATAATTGTTCCTTACCAATTTGGAATGGTACATACATTTCCCTCTTCTGCAAACACACACTTGATCTGTCTCAGATTTTGTGTTCACCTTTCAGTGTTCACATCACTCTTCTTTTGCAAGTTTGCTTGCTAAGTCTATTCAGTTGTATCCTTGCAACCCAATGGACTGTAGCCTGCCAGGCTCCTCAATGCATGGAATTCTCCAGGCAAGAATACTGGAGTGGGTTGCCATTTCCTTCTCCAGGGGTACTTCCCAACCTAGGGATCAAACCTGCTTCTCCTATGTCTCCTGCATTGGCAGGTAGGTTCTTACCACTAGTGCCACCTGAGATTGAATGCCAGTCTGAAAACAGTCTGTGAAGCTGCTAAAAGAAAATCCCTGTTATGATTTTGACTAGAGGTGGATTAAATTTATAGATTAATTTGAGGACAGTAATATCATCCATGTTGTCTTCTATAAACCATTCAGTAAAATGGTCTGGCTCTTGGTATCAGTGAAGTTCCATCAAAGAAGCAAAACTACTTTGCATGCTAACGAATAAGAAAGACCTTCTGTAACTGTAGGGGCTGGGAGAGCAGGCAGTGCTTTTGAGTCTGTTTTTGGGCCTGAAGCATGTCAGCTAGACAGTTGGGAAGGGAAGGTGGATGTGGATGAGAACAAGGACATTGCAGTCTGCACTGGCCTCTCACCAGCTTTAGTTTCGATGCTGTGGGTGAGCTGCAGGAGAGGCCCAGGACTTGGAGAGGGTGAAGGAAGATATGGTGGGAGTTGAAGGAACTGCAGGCCTAGCCTGCCCACACCAGCAAGGTGAGCTGACAGATCAGCAACAACACATGCAACCTCCACAGTGTCTAGCACCAACCTTCAGAGTTTAAAAATATGGCTGCTATTTCACTTCTGCTTTCCAAGTTCCATGTACAGAGTCTCCTATAGCTGGCACTACAGGAAGGGGATTCTGGGAAGTGTATTTCCAGCTTAGCTGGAACATAGCACAAAGCCACAGAGCTCTACATAGTTGATCGACGTAATACAGTTCTGTCATTTTCTTCACGTGCGGTGCAGTATCTGTTCAGTTTATCCTTGATATTTGAGTTTTTATTGCTGTTATGAATGTTCATTTTCCTGTACTTTCCCCTTACAATTATTGCTGGTATATTCATAATTTATCTTGAATTAGCCACCTTTTGCAACTTAAATTCTAGGATAGGCTACATTGCTTCAGTTGTGTCCAACTCTGTGCAACCCTATAGACTGTAGCTTGCCAGGCTCCTCTGTCCATGGGATTCTCCAGGCAAGAATACTGGAATGGATTGCCATGCCCTCCTCCAAGGGATCTTCCCAACCCAAGGATCAAACCCACACACATCTCTCAACCTGCATTGACTGGCAGGTTCTTTATCACTAGTGAGACCTGAGAAGCTCTAATTTCTAAAAATTTTCAATTTATTATCTTGAATAAGCAGTCATTTCACTTACAAATTAATGTAATTGTCTTTTCCTTCCTGAGGAGGGTAATGATACATTTTCACTCTCCCTCCCTCTATCTCTTCTGAGAAATGGAGTAAAAGTGTTAGTCTCTCAGTTGTGTCAACTCTTTGGGACCCCATAGACTGTAGCCCACGAGGCTCCTCTGTCCATGGAATTCTCCAGGTAAGCATACTGGAGTGGGTTGCCATTTCCTACTCCAGGGGATCTTCCTGAGCCAAGGATCAAACCCTGGTTGGTCTCCTGCACTGCAGGCAGATGGAAGCCCCAAGAAATGGAGTATGTTCTGCCAGTAAACAAGGATATCACAGTCATCATCCATTCCGTTCTCCACTGTGAATTCCTGAGCCCCAAGGGAACTCAGGAAGGCAAATACCTGCGACCTCATAGCCATCAGATTGCAGCCACTCCCTAGAGTCAGCTCGAGAGACCTCAGGATGTGAAAAACACAGGGTACTGGCCCCAGGATTGCTGCGATGCAAATGAATGATTTCAGTGAGCCCAGACTCTTGCATCTTCTCATACATAGAAAAGCACTAAATTCCTTAAATTGGAATATCTGGTTTCTCTTATTAACAGTAATCTTTTAATGTTCAGACTACCTGCTGTTTGTTGTAAAACTTCTATATAACCTGACTCCTCCCCTCTCCTCCTCAAGCCTAGCTGTTCTTTCAGGATTATTTGAGATGTTCATCTCCTGGGCTTGAAGTCCTAAAAATTCCCACCAAATAAAGCGTAACTCTCAACTTTTAGGCTGTGACTTTTTTTTAAGTCAACACTTGCTTGCTTCATTGCATTGATTAGAAATGCCAGAACAGTATTATAACAGCTGCACTGTTTCTGACTTTAAAGGTAATGTTTCTTGGTTTTCATTCATTTTGGTTCTTATAACCTAGCAATTCTTAATGTCTAGTGAGCATAAGAATTACCTGGTAGTCACACTTGCTAAACATGGAGATTTCCAAGAAAAATGCTGCATTTTACTAAATGCCATTTAAGCATTTACTAGGCAATACCTGGTGGATAATAGATACACTGTATGATGAATTTTCATTAATTCATTCAACAAATACTTAGTGAGCATCCACAACCAGAGCATACTTCTCAGATGTAATGGTTTTGCTGGGATTCAGAAAGCTATAGTGGATAAGACTGGCAGCAGACCACCAAACAGTGACCATGACCCTTTTTTTTTGGTGCAACTTTGGTTTTTGGAAGTGCTTTGGAGCTTCTTTTCTGTCCAACTGCTTAGCTGGTCGTCACCGGTTTTCATAAAAAATCCACTTTTCCTTGCAGGTCACAATCTGATTGAGAAATGGTTTGTTGTTGCGTAGAATAAGAGAAGACAACACTTCAAAATGATGGTGTTTTTTTGTTGTTGTTGTTGTTGTTTTTCCCGGTCAGCTCTTGAGGCCACCCACTTATCGGGCTTTTTTACCTTTTCAATTTGCTACAAATGCCAAACAACTGTAGAATGGTTGACGTTGAGTTCTCAGCAGCTTCTCACGTAGTTGTAAGAGAATCAGGTTTGATGGTGGTTCTCAGTTGGTCATTGTCAACTTCTGATGACCGGTCACTATGCTCTGTGGCTTCAGGGCCCTAGTCTTATTTGCAAAACTTCTTGAACTACTCTGTAATTCATTAGCAGTTCCTGGGCCAAATGTGTTGTTGATGTTACTTGTTGTCTTTGCTGCTTTACGACCCATTTGGAACTCGATTTTAAAAATAACTCAAATTTGCTTTTTGTCTAACATCATTTCCATAGTCTAAAATAAATGTAAAATAAACAGCAAGTAATTGGTGAAAAACAAAGCGAGAAATGTACATTAAAATGGTATATAACATAACCACATTTAAGAGTGTATTCCAACATCAAATGGCAAAGTTCAACAATGCAAAACTACAATTACTTTTGCACCAGCCTAATACCACTGCTGCTTAATTTTGTTTGTGTTTTCTAGATAGGTATTTTCTCAGCTCTTTATTTTCTATATTGCTGAGACTTTTTGTTTGAGATGTTTTCTTATGAACAGTAACTTCATGGATGTTTCTTTCTTTTCCAAGCTGTCTCTTTATAGAGAAATTTAATACATTCACATCTATTATAGTATTTGTGTTTGACGTGTTTGTTTCCTTTTTTTTTTTTTTGGTATGTGAGGGTGGGAGTAAAATTGTCTTCTTCATAGTTTACTTTTCTACTTTGCTATATTGAGCAAGTTTTCTGTATTTTTCTCTTATTCCCATAAAAATTTAAAAGACCTGCTCCTTGATTATTTTTTCCCAAAAAATTATATATAAGTGTTATAATTTCTAAGGAAAAATCTTAAAATTTATAGTTGTCACATAGATGCTATAATTTAGTTATGTTTAGAGTCCCTGTTGTCATAGTCCTGTTCTCTCAGAGCTCTGTAATTGTCCCACAATGTTCGGTGTTGGTGTTAATTACATTCTGTTTCTTTTGCAGATAACTGTTGTTGCTGGTTTGGGTCTTAAGGATTTTATCTTTATTTATTTTTAAATATTTATTATTTTTATTTATTTAGCTGCTCAGGATCTTAGTTGCAGCATGTGGGATCTAGTTCCCTGCTGCTGCTGCTGCTGCTGCTAAGTCGCTTCAGTTGCGTCCGACTCTGTGCGACCCCATAGATGGCAGCCCACCAGGCTCCTCCATCCCAGGGATTCTCAAGGCAAGAACACTGGAGTGGGTTGCCATTTCCTTCTCCAACGCATGAAAGTGAAAAGTGAAAGTGAAATCGCTCAGTCGTGTCCAACTCTTAGCGACCCCATGGACTGCAGCCCACCAGGCTCCTCCGTCCATGGGATTTTCCAGGCAAGAGTACTGGAGTGGGGTGCATTTCCTTCTCCACTAGTTCCCTGACCAGGGATCAAACCTGGGCCCCCTACATTGGGAGCATGGGGTATTAGCCACTGGACCACCAGGGAAGTCCTCTCTTTATTTTTTGAATTTGTTTTTTCTCTCAATGTCCAACTCTTTGTCCTTTTTTTTTTTTTTTCTCCCTCAAGCTTTTAGAAAATTCTTTGAATGTATTTTTATTAATTGTGTTTTTTGAAGCATTCATCTTACTATGCGTTGCTTGTTTTGAGTTTTTATTTGGGCAGTCAGGTTTTTTATTTCCATAAGCTCTTTCTTGTTTTCAGGTTGCTCCTTACATGAAAGGCTGCTATTGTTATTGACAATAAAGTATATTTTCCTAACTTTTTAACATCTGTATTGGAGTATAATTGACATATGATAAACTGCATATGTTTAAAATATGCAGTTTGATACATTTTGGTGTGGGTTTGAAACTATGAACCATGAAACTGTTACCACAATCAAGATAATGAAGTAATGAATCTGTCTCTCCAGTTTTCTTATGCTCCTTTTTAATCCTTCCTGCACCTCCTTTCTTGCATTTTCTAGAATTTTGTATAAGTGGGATCATACTAGGTACTTTTTAAAAAAACATTTCTAGATAAGAAATTCAAACATAAAAGTATTACCTAAATTTAACAATTATAACATTTTCCCATACTTTATTTGCTTCTTAAAAATACTTTGTTTTATAACAGTTTTAGGTTAATAGAAAAGTTGAGCAGAGTAGAAAGTATTCCCATATGTCCATTCTTGCTCTACACATTTCTCCCCATTATTAACTTTTTCCAAGAGTGTGGCATGTTTGCTTGGCTTCCCCAGTGGCTCAGCGGTAAAGCATCTGCCTGCAATGCAGGAGACGCAGACCTTCCTGGGTCCGTCCAGGAAGGTTACAGTCCACGGGGTTGCAAAGAATTGGACAAAACTGATCATGCACATACATTACATTACACACACACATTTGATACAATTAATGAATAAGTATTGATATGTTGTTATTGACTAACGTCCACAGTTCACATTAGGGTTCATTCTTTGTACAGTTCTATAAGTTTTTGTGCTAAGTCGCTTCAGTCATGTCCAACTCTTTGTGACCCCATGGACTATAGTATGCCAGGCTCCTCAGTCCAGGCGATTCTCTAGGCAAGAACACTGGAGTAGGTTGCCATGCCCTCCTCCAAGGGATCTTCCTGACCCAGGAATGGAACCTGCATCTCTTTAGGGCTCCTGCATTGGCAGGTGAGTTCTTTACCACTAGTGCCACCTAGGAAGCACCCTATGGGCTTTTACTGTAGCCTTCCCGCGCCTCCCCCCACCCCCCATATTTTGTTTCTCCAGTTGGGTTTTTCCAGTTTGAAACTAATAAAAAAAAAAAAAGCTGCTATGAGCATTGATGTGCAAGTCTTTGTGTGGATGTTTGCTCTCGTTTCTCTTAGGTAAATGCCTAGGAATGGAATGACTGAGTCATATGGTAGGAGTATGTTTAACTTTCTCAGAGACTGGAAAGTGGTTGTATCATGTTACATTTCCACCAATAATGTATGAGAGTTCTGATCGCTCCACATTTTGCCAACATTTGGAAACGGTCAGCCTTAAATTTTAGCCATTCTGATAGTTACGTTTGGACTCTCATTGTGGTTTTACTTTCCATTTCCCAATTAATTAATGATGTTGAGCACATTTCATGTGCTTATTGACTGTTTGTATATCATCCTTGTAAAGTACCTTTTCACATCTTTCATACATCTTGTTATCAGCCTGTTTTTCTGTGATCATGTTTTGAGAATTCTTTATTCTGTATACATATCCTTTATCAAATATGAGATATGCAAATATTTTCTCCCAATCTATGTCTTGTGTTTTAATTCTCTTAACATTGTCGTTCAAAGAGCAGAAGTTCTTAAGTTTAATGAAGCTCAATTTATTAACTTTTTTAAACAATGGAGCTTTAATACTGCTACCAAGAACTCTTTGTATAACCCGAGGACAAAGATATCCTCCTGTATTTTCTTCCAAAAGTTTTATAGATTTGTTTTACTTTTACTGTGATCCATTTTGAGTTAATTTTTATATAGGGAGGAAGGTATGGATTGAGGTTCATTATTTTTGCATATGGATACCCAGTTGTTATAGCACCGTTTGTTGAAAGGAGTGTCTTTTCTCCATTGACTTTCCTTTGCATATTTGTCAAAAATCAGTTGACCATATGTGTGGATCTGTTTGAACCCACTCTCTATTCTGTTGCATTGATATATTTGTCTGTCTTCATAATGGCACCACATTCTTGGTTATGTAGCTTTATAGCAAGACTTGAAGTCAGGTGGTGCAAGTCCTTCAACTTAGACCTTTTTAAAGGTGTTTTCCTATTCTAGGTGTTTTGCATTTCTCTATAAACTGTTAGAATATATACAGTGATCTATGTATAGTTTTTATTACAGAATGGAAGTTGAATCATTCTCAATAAATCATTTAGTTAGTCTTTAATGCTCAGAACAAAGACACAACAATACAAAGTAAAAACTTCAGGTATCACACAATATTAATAACTGGATAAGTGATCTCAATATTTTATGCCAGGTGAGCACTCAGAATTATGATTGCCTTTTTATGCCAGTTAAGGTCCTTTGGTTAGAGGTAACAGTCAGGAAAAGGGGACTTATTGAGAAAATCCTGAAGTAGCTCATAGAAGTGAAAGGTGAGTTGCAGGAACCAGGGCAGCTCTGAGAACCTTAGAGATTGGTCCTGAGGACTTGATGTCCTTATGATTCTTTTTTCCTAGGCTCTTCCATGTAGTAGAGCCCATGCTCTATAAGAAGTAAAGGAACTTTCTCCATCAGGTCCACTTGGAAAAATTCTGATAAGGAGTCCAGTTGGCCTAGCCAGGGTCACCTTCATCAGCAGAGTAATCACTGCCATTCACTACTATAAAATTATTACTAATTAGTCATTGCTATTTAATCACTACTACTAGTAAGGGAGGCAGGGAGTTCTAATTGGTCAGCTCCAGAGTCTGGGTATTGTGATGAGCACTTTTCCCAAAGGAAGGTGATGCTGTTATCAGAAAAAGTATGGAAAGCAGTTGCTGGAGTGGATGCCCACTGCTCTGTAGTACACATTGCCAAAAGAAAGATTTGATGACTTCAAAGTAATAGATTAGTCAACAGGTTTTCTTAAATTTCCCTTGATGCATGCTACCATCTAAACAGTTGTTCCTACAAGGCTAATCTGTTCTCTTTGGGCCACGTGGCTTATTATATATAAACTTAAGAAATACTATGTCTTTCAATACTTGAAAGTTTCTAAGACAGTATATCATAAAATGTTCTCCCTGTACACACTCAAAGGTACCCATGTGAAGTAATGGATATGCTAACTGTATTATGATCATTTCACAATACATATGTATATTAAATCATCACATTCTGCAGCTTAAACTTACACAGTGCTGTGTATCAGTTATATCTCAATAAAGCTGGGGGGGGGGGAATGAAATTACAGATAACAGTTAAAGAAAAAAGGACTTTCCTGGTGGTACAGTGGATAAGAATCCACCTGCCAATGCTGGGGACTTATTTGATCCCCGGTCTGGGAAGATTCTACGTGCTGCAGAGCAACTAAGCCCAGGTGCCTGGAGCCTGAGTTTCGCAACAAGAGTAGCCACCGCAGTGAGAAACCCCCGTACCACAACAGAGAGCAGCCCCCGCTCGCCGCAACTAGAGAAAAGTCGGAGCAGCAGTGAAGACCCAGCACAGCCAAAAATAAGCAAACAGTGGAAGAAACACCAATTTTTACAATTTGATTTTATACTTCTAGAATTATTGCTGGTATTTTTTATTTATATATCATACGGCATCCCACAGTCCATTAATATTTTTCTGTCCTTTCTATTTTAGGATGACTGGGAATGTAAACAAGAACAAGCTGTTTGTTTTGTGATGGCTTTTAGCATGTACTGACATACTGTTTGCAATGGCATCAGAGACTGAGAAGACTCATGCTTTGCTCCAGTCATGCAGCACTGAATCTCTTCTTTCCAGCCTTGGTCTGGGCTTATTCTGCACAGTAGCTGACAGACTTCTTCAGTTTCCCATAATTCAACAAAATGCCTGGCTTCGTGCACTTTCAGATAATTCAGTACACTGTGTGATTGGCATGTGGTCATGGGCAATAGTCATTGGAATCAGGAAGAAGACTGACTTTGGAGAAATCATTTTAGCTGGATTTTTAGCCTCTGTTATCGATATAGACCACTTTTTGCTATCTGGATCCCTGTCTTTAAAGGTAAGAAGCCTATATGTTTAATTTTTCTGGTCTTTGATTTCTTTGACGCCATGATATTGATATTTATAGCATCAGTTTAGTTAGAGAAGATTAGCCTTATTTTAAAACAAGAAAGCCCATTCATCCAGTTTTTTTGAGCACCACTTTCCTGAGGGTTCACATATGTTACTGACCACATTATATCACATCACAAAGTGCTGTGGATGTGCCCAGAGCAAAGGTTCAATAATTATAACTGAGGGGTTCCATTCTGGCTTTATAGGAGATGTTTTAGCCAAGTCTTTTATTTTTTTAATTGAGGTATAATTGATTTAGAATGTTGTGTTAATTTCTGCTGTACAACAAAGTGGTTCAGTTAAACATATATATATACATTCTTTTTTAAAGCTATATTCTTTTCCATTATGGTTTATTGCAGAATACTGAATAGAGTTCCTTGTGCTATACAGTAGGACATTGTTGGTTATCCATTAGCCAAGTCTTGAAGGAGAGATTAAGTTCTATACTCTGCTGTGCTTAGTTGCTTCAGTCGTGTCCGACTCTTTGCAACCTATGGACTGTAGCCCGCCAGGCTCCTCTGTCCATGGGATTCTACAGGCGAGAATACTGGAGTGGGTTGCCATGCCCTCCTCCAGGTGAAATATCCCAATCCAGGAAGCAAACCCATATCTCTGGCATCTTCTGCATTGCAAGCAATTTCTTTACCTGCTGAACCACCTGGTAAGCCCATTAGCACACTGCTGCTGCTGTTGCTGCTGCTGCAACAACCCACTGGAGTGGGTTGCCATTGCCTTCTCCAATGCAGGAAAGTGAAAAGTGAAAGTGAAGTCGCTCAGTCGTGTCCTAAGACCCCCTAAACCTTGTTCCCATTAGCTCATGGTATCAGAATGTGGAGAAGCAAACCTATAGGTTTGTCTCCTGACTACCTTCATAAGGCATGTATCTGGTGTTATCAACTGCACACAGGCCTCCTGAATGGATGGTTTCTCCAGCCCTGCAGAGCCTCTCAAACTGCTTCTGTAAGTGACATATGCAGTAAGCAAGGGCACCAGTATAAAGACAAATGCTAATTGAATAATATTGGAGCAGCATTTCACATACTTCTGACAAGCACAAGCACAGGATATGAAGTAAGTGCAGAACAGAACCAGGAAAAATCATGTCCTAGACCAGGACTGGTAGGAGTTTACCTGTTTTTGCGGGCAAGCTGTCACTTCAGTCATATCCGACTTTGTGTGACCCTATGGACTGTAGCCCACCAGGTTCCTCTGTCCATGGGGTTCTCCAGATAAGAATACTGGAGTGGGTTGCCATGCCCTTCTCCAGGGAATCTCCCCCACCCAGGGATGGAAACTGGATCTCTTAAGTCTCCTGTATTATAGGTGGGTTCTTTACCACTAGTGCAACCTGGGAAGCCCTATCTATTTTTTACTTCTATGATTTTATGATATATCCTTCTTTTATTATTTATGAATAAAGGTTCTGCATGAATATTTTAGAAATCAGGCAAGCAACAGAAATATCTTGTTTCCTCCTTGTGTGTGTGTGTTAGTCACTAAGTTGTGTCCAACTATTTGCTACCCCATGGACTGTAGCCCACCAGGCTCCTCTGTCCATGGGATTTTCCAGGCAAGAATACTGGAGTGGGTTGCCATTTCCTTCTCCAGGGGATCTTCCCGACCCAGGGATTGAACCTGGGTCTCCCGCCTTGCAGGCAGACTCTTTACCGTCTGAACCACCAGGGAAGTTTCTTCCTTAGAAACTATTAATGTAAATAGTCAATATCTGTCCATACATCCAGAGCGTAACTACTAATCATCTCAACAGGAGGCTGTTGCTCTCCTCCGAGCAGTGACTACCATAGGCGCCCCATCCCACCCTGTTATTAGGGAGCATGTTATGCTGTGGGTATAGAACTTAAAACCCTGGTTTCATTCCTGGGTCAGGAAGATCCCCTGGAGAAGGGATAGGCTACTCACTCCAGTAGCTCCCTGATAGCTCAGATGGTAAAGAATCCATCTGCAATGCAGGAGACCTGGGTTCAATCCCTGGGTTGGGAAGATTCCCCTGGAGGAGGGCATGGCAACCCACTCCAATATTCTTGCCTGGAGAGTCCCCATGGACAGAGGAGCCTGGCAGGCTGCAGTCCATGGTGTCACAGAGTCGGACATGACTGAGCTGCTAAACACAGCGCAGCATAGAACTTAAAAACAAAGGTGGAGACTAAAACGGCATAATGCAGAAATGTTTTATGTTTTGACAGAATAGAAATAGACAACTGAAAGTATGGAGAAGGGAGAAGGATAAGAATGTAGAATAAATCAACTCTTTGATTGATGTTTAGCAAGTTGTTGTTGTTCAGTCGCTAAGTCACGCCTGACTCTGTGACACCACGGACTGCAGCACGGCGGGCCTCTCTGTCCTTCGTCATCTCCAAGAGTTTCCCGTGGATCATTCACGAATTAAGCCTGGAAAACTTGCATTTGTTTAGATATTGATTACATTTTTACAATGGTTTAGAAATTCTATTGGTTTATTTAACTCAACTTTCAAATCATGTTTAAAATAATACACTCTTTCTAATGCTTTTGTAAATAAATTTGAAAGTATTCAAGGCTAATATAAAATAGTTACAACAAAAATACTCCCCTTTTATGCATTTATTAATTGAAGAATGGAGTAGGGGAGAGGCAGGATAGGAGAAAGGAATTATGAGATACAAACTACTAAGTATAGAATAATTAAAATACAAAGATGTAATGTACAGAGCAGGAAATATAACCAATATTCTATAACAATGTTAAATGGAATATAACCAATTAAAAAATTGTATAGCTAAGTTGTATACCTGAAATTAATATAACATTGTAAATCAACTATACCTCACAGTTTTTTATGTTTAATTGAAGTGTATTTTAATCAATTGTGAGACTTTTTCATTGCTCTTAGAGGCCCCAAACAATTCTTTAAAACTCCAAATTTACTCTAACCATACATTTAGGATATAAATTGTATTGTGACTTTTCTGAGCACATAGTAGGAAACTTTAAGAAGTTAGTCACATGTTCTTGAGATCTTGATTTCATTTTTAGTGCAAAGTGTATTTGGAGGTGACATAGAAAATGTTCCCTTTGCATTTCCAGTAGACTGTAGGAAAACATACTTACGATGTTAGGCAGCATCTATAAAGTGCTGGTTGCCGAGAAGGAGATGATACTAGCTACCGCTTTCTCCCTGCAGGCTGCTCTGAGTCTTCCACGACGCCCTTTCCTTCACTGTTCTACTGTGATACCCACTGTGGTTCTGACCCTAAAGTTTACAATGCACTTCTTCAAGCTCAAAGACTCATGGTGCTTTCTTCCCTGGATGTTATTTATATCCTGGACCTCACACCACATCCGAGATGGAATTCGCCATGGCTTGTGGATGTGCCCATTTGGAAAAACTTCTCCTTTGCCATTTTGGCTTTATGTAATAATCACATCATCTCTACCTCACATCTGTTCATTCGTCATGTATTTCACAGGGACCAGACAAATGATGTCTTCAAAACATGGAATTCATATTGATGTGTGAGATAACCACATGGCAGTCTTTGAGGACCACTGGTTGAGACAATGACAACCAACATTAAAGTGAATTTAAAACACATATAAGGCACTTATAGTAATTATTATAATTCCTAAATCCTCCTGCTCAGGAGGCATGTACATTTCTTAAAAAATTATCTGTATTTGTTGTATTCCTTTCTTCTATAACACTGTAGTGCAATATCAGAGTTTCACTCCATGGTATATTTTATTATTTCTTTTCTTTATCTGGCTTTACTAATATTATTAGATTAACATCCAGTTAAGTTTTCTGGAAATATACCTTTAAGGTAATTCATTTCCTGATGAAAAACAGCTCAAATTTTAGGATGATTAATTTGTGGAACGTTAGCATTTTATTTGGATCCAAGTTTTCCTGAGATACTGAGATAAGAAAATGGGCAAAGTAAATGAGATTATGAATAAGATGTATAATGAATGCTAACGTTTCTTCGTTTCATATATTTTGATCCTGACTCATTTGCCAAGTGCTTTAGTGAGTTGTGACTACTGGCAGAAACTGCTTTAGTGCATTTATAATATTCTTAAAAGACAATAGCATTAGACCTAGATTATTGTTTCAGAAATAACTTTGGGAAATTATTATAATGTGTTGGCTGTAGTAACATTCTACCGAAGTACTACTTTCCAGTATCTTTGCCCTCAAATCTCATGTGTTGGAGTTTTAACTGTTTTGAAAAACATAACTAAATTTAACAAAATATTTGTTTAAAGTTAACATTAACAAAATATTGATACTTGACCCATCACCATAGAATCCACAAAAAAGGACCTAACCAATAATGTCATTTCAAATGTAAGCTCCTGAATGTGCCATTAAAATTGCTTTAGTTGCTATCAATTTGTTTATATGCTATTCTAAAATACTATACCAGCTAAATCGTTTCTTAAAAATTTGCCTGATACTGACAATTTTTTTTTTTCCCCAAAAAAGGTAGTATTAAGAGATTGGCTTTTTCCTCTGTTCTTTAAGTTGATCTTCTGTTAAAAAATGATTAACCTTCATTGGAGAAGGAAAATTGAGTTGCTGTAAGCTTTACATTTGCAGTTTAATGTTACTTTGATATAAGTCGGTGCCCCCAAAGCACCTGTTTTTGTTTTTGTGGCATTTGTACCAGCTGCTGTCTTCAGATTTTCTTACACGTTTGAGTTTGTAATGATGGTGATTTTGTGCCTTAATCTCTGAGAAGTGATGAAGCAATGCCTTATCCAAAGCAGGTTTTTCTTATTAAGTTAACAGAGTTCTGTAAATTGTTATAAACAGTCAGGCTCTTTAGTTTTTCTTCTTCTTGTTAACTAATTGGTTGCAATCTGTTATATTTTATAAAATAATTCACCCTTACAATCTGTTCTTGTCTTTCCAGAGCAATTACTGTGTCAATTTGGTTGGTTTAATAGTATACATTATATAGTGGGGGTAAATTGATTAAGGTAGAGATTTTTTAAAAGCATTTGATTTTAGAAATCCATGGAAATAAAGTTATCTTGTGTCATTTTTCTGACTGAATTACACAACTCTTCCTTTTTTCTCTTCTCTGTATTAAACAAATTAATATCGTAAAAATATAGGGCCTTAAATAAGAATGTCACATGGGCATTTTGGAGGTTGTCCTAACTTTATTAGAATGGGAACTCACTTTGACCATGTCTCCTTGCTTAAACAGTCACTTCAGATTTTAAGTGTGGCTTTATCTTTGTTCCTACCTCCACCATCAGAAACGTTTATTGTCCTCTAAGTGGTCTCTGAAAGCAGTGGTTGTAACCTGTAGAGATATAGTGACCAAGTTCCCATGCCACCATTGTGTTCCTTCTCTTAGTGGAAGAGCTTGTGGCAATACAACTTACGTTGTATCGTCCTTGTACATGTGTGTTTTCTCTATTCTCTAGACATTCTCCTTTCTTGTAATCTTTCTGTCTTGGCTGTATCACTGATCTGACCTCCCAGCCTACTGGTCTCTTGAGCCACTTCTGTTATACTGGCTACTCAGGAGAACTTCTACCAATAAACTGTTTTCTACTCATCCCAAGCCTACTTTCTTTTAGCAGTAGACTAAGAACCCCTGCCACCTCTTCTTAATATCGTCTGCTTCTGTTAGGTCCATACCATTTCTGTCCTTTATCGAGCCCATCTTTGCATGAAATGTTCCCTTGGTATCTAATTTTCTTGAAGAGATCTCTAGTCCTTCCCATTCTGTTGTTTTCCTCTATTTCTTTGCATTGATCGCTGAGGAAGGCTTTCTTATCTCTTCTTGCTATTCTTTGGAACTCTGCATTCAGATGCTTATATCTTTCCTTTTCTCCTTTGCTTTTCACTTCTCTTCTTTTCACAGCTATTTGTAAGGCCTCCTCAGACAGCCATTTTGCTTTTTTGCATTTGTTTTCCATGGGGATGGTCTTGATCCCTGTCTCCTGTACAATGTCACGAACCTCCGTCCGTAGTTCATCAGGAACTCTATCTATCAGATCTAGTCCGAGAAATATCAATAACCTCAGATATGCAGATGACACCACCCTTATGGCAGAAAGTGAAGAGGAACTGAAAAGCCTCTTGATTAAAGTGAAAGAGGAGAGTGAAAATGTTGGCTTAAAGGTCAACATTCAGAAAACTAAGATCATGGCATCCGGTCCCATCACTTCATGGGAAATAGATGGGGAAACAGTGTCAGACTTTATTTTTCTGGGCTCCAAAATCACTGCAGATGGTGATTGCAGCCATGAAATTAAAAGATGCTTACTCCTTGAAAGGAAAGTTATGACCAACCTAGATAGCATATTGAAAAGCAGAGACATTACTTTGCCAACAAAAGTCCGTCTAGTCAAGGCTATGGTTTTTCCAATAGTCGTGTATGGATGTGAGAGTTGGACTGTGAAGAAAGCTGAGCACCAAAGAATTGATGCTTTTGAACTGTGGTGTTGGAGAAGGCTCTTGAGAGTCCCTTGGACTGCAAAGAGATCCAACCAGTCCATTCTGGAGGAGATTAGCCCTGGGTGTTCTTTGGAAGGACTGATGCTAAACCTGAAACTCCAATACTTTGGCCGCCTCATGCGAAGGCTTGACTCATTGGAAAAGACTCTGATGCTGGGAGGGATTGAGGGCAGGAGGAGAAGGGGATGACAGAGGATGAGATGGCTGGATGGCATGACCGACTCGATGAACATGAGTTTGAGTGAACTCCGGGAGTTGGTGATGGACAGGCAGGCCTGGCGTGCTGCAATTCATGGAGTCGCAAAGAATCGGACACAACTGAGCGACTGAACTGAACTGAAGAACCCCTGTAGTGTATGGGTTAAAACTCCCGTTTATCCTCACTTCCCTTCTTTAACTTAGACCTCTCTTCTCCCAGGCAGCCTTTTCCTCCCAATCAGGCACATACTTCTTGGCTCCTTTCCCAACTGAAAGGGAGAGGAATAGGGGCTGTTCTGATATATGCTCACTACTGTCACAGCTAAACTTTTTATCCATCACAATTCTCAGTCTGCTTCATTTGATATCTCATTATATTATTTGCTCCAAATCCTCACCCACTCAACTACCTTAAGACTCAGCTTCACCTTCTTTGATGATATGAGTCACTGGATCACTTTTTATCTCTTCTGTGCCACTGACTCTCATCACCACATCACATCAGCCATCCACCAGGACAGCAGGCCTCCATACCTCTTTTTCAGGTGACACTGAGCATCTCTGAGATCTCCAACTTTGTTTCCTTTTTCTAGGCCAGTTGTTCTCTAATATACAACAGGATCACCTATGATGCTTATTAAAACAGGGACTGCTTGAGACCCACCCCAGAATTTGCCTTTCCAGAAAGTTCCCAGCAGCTCTTGCTGCTGTTCAGGAACCATCCTTTAAGAGCCACTACTCCAGACCCAGCCTGTTTCTTTAACTTCATTTTCCTCCCCTCCCTTCTCTTCAGTGATACCTTTAATTTTTTCTTAACTTTCCTTTATCAGCAGGTCCACTAGCCTGCTGCTGAAAGTGAAGTGAAAGTCACTCAGTCGTGTCCAACTTTTTGTGACCCCATGAACTCTACAGTCCATGAATTCTCCAGGCCAGAACATTCTGGAGTGGGTAGCTACTGGGTACATTTAATTCTGTCCTGGCCCCTACCTGTGCAATGCTGTAAGTTACTATTTCAACACCCTAATACTCCAGACTTCCTTGTGTATTATCCAGTTAGTCAACCCAGAATAATCCTTAGTCTGCTTTCCCCAGTTTTTTCTCCTTAAGATCACATGTCTTTCAAGTAGTTATGGAACCATGCTGACTTGGTCACTACAGCTCATGTCAGCTAACTTCACCTGGGTACTTAGAGCTTTGCTCACTGCCAATTTTTTTCCTAAAATATTGTACGGGACAAGCCAAGGCTCAGAATCTCTGTCCATGTTAGATGCAGCCACAAGCCAGTAGGCTCAAAGCATTCCACTGATCTGAGAAACTCTTGTTAATAATCAATCTCCACAGTTAACTTTGCACTTTGCATAAATCTAAGGTATTGCCACATGTCTCCCTTGGCATTTTTTTACTTCCCAGGAATCATGATAATAACCAAGGGATTTCTGAAGCATTTAACCCTTTTGAGTGACCTTGAAAGGAGTTACTTAGCTTACATACCCAGCAGCACCAATAATTGCTGCTTCAAGATCTGGGCAGCATTCAAATCCCATCAGCTGCAAGGCTGAACAGGAGGGGAATGTCAGATAAGGGCTCTAACACTCCAGTCTTCTTCAGACATCTGTGTGAGATGCTCATCAAGAAAGTACCCATCTGAATTCACACATCCTTACTCATTCAGTATTCATTTGACTTAATTTAAGCACTGTCCAGGTTCTCAGATCAGCAGTATTGATACCATGTTCATGAAGTGGAAGTCAGAGGAAATTTCCATAAATATCTAGGTGATGATAAAGTATAAAGTGTGGTATTTATTAAAGGTTATATAACAGACCATACATAGGGGTGATATAAAGCATTCATAAGAAATCCTATCAGGACCACAATGCATGCTGCAGAGGCCCTGCTCTTGGACGTTCAGTTCAGTTCAGTCGCTCAGTTGTGTCCGACTCTTTGCAACCCCATGAATCGCAGCACGCCAGGCCTAAGCCATGTGCAAATACCATAGTTCCCTCTTCCTGGACCTTCATGGCTGTTTGCCCAGTCCATAACAATAGTCTCTCAGTGTTAGGCCTGTCCCATGGCCAGCAAAGACTATGTTGTTTCTCTAGATTCTAAATTGATTGGCACAGGGCTGCTCTTGGTCAATCTGGCCTCACAAAGTGTTGCACAAGCCCCAGGCCAATCCTTCTGGGAAGGGCTCTGCCACATTTCTTTTTTTTAATGTATTTTAATTAATTAATTCAGCTATGCCGTGTCTTTTTTTTTTAATTGTGGCATGCAAACTCTCAGTTGTAGCATGCGGAATCTAGTTCTCTCACCAGGGATTGAACCCAGGCCCCTTCCCTTGGGAGCTCGGAGTCTTAACCATTTACTGGATCCCCAGGTAAGTGGCTCTGCCATTTCTAGCATGTGAAACAGAGCAAACCACTCTGCAAACCGTATGTTCCTATCTTGACAGATCAACCCAAGTGAGATGGGATTAAATAACCCCCAAAGATCTCTGAAAGGGTAATAATATTACAGAAGAATGAGAAGAAAGTAGAGATGGGAAGCCTGCCTATCTGGCCTGCTTATGATATGTGTAGCCTATATTACTTTTCTCTTGCTGCTATAACTCAGTGGCTTAAAACAGACAAATGTATTACTTTACAATTGTGTGTGTCAGAAACCCCATATGGTCTCACTGGGCTGCAACCCACACATTGGCTTGGATGCCTTCACCTGGAGGCTCCAGGGGAGGAGCAGCTCTCTTGCCTCCTTCAGCTTCTAGACACCACCTGCACTCCTTGGCTCATGGCGCCACCCATCTTCAAAGCCAGCAATGCCAGGTCAGGTTCCTTTTCACTTTGCTCCTCTCTGCTCCTCTGCCCATAGTCATGTCTCCCTCTGACCACAGCTGAGGAAGATTCTCTGATCTAAGGGCCCAAGGGATTAGATTGCATCCATCTAAATAATCCAGGCTAAACTCTTCATCAATGTTCTTCATCACATTATGAAGTCTCTTTTGCTGTGTAAGGTAACACTCCCAGGTTCCAGGGATTAGGACGTAGAGATCTTCGAGGCCGTTATTCTGCTTGCCCTTTGAACCGAGCCCTGGTGTCTTTGAACAAGTCATTTGTCCTTTTTAAAAATCAGCGACAGGCCAGGTGTTTTCCAAGACCCCCTTTCTGCTCTTTTTTTTTTTTTTTAATTCCTGATCTCATTATTTATTATGTTTTGGCTGTGCTGAGTCTTCCTTGCTGTGTAGGCTTTTCTCTGGTTGCAGCAATCAGGGGGCTACTCTAGTTGCAGTACCCAGACTTCTCGTTGCAGTGGCTTTTCTTGTTGTGGAGCACAGGTTCTAGGCACTAAGGCTTTAGTAGTTGTGGCTCCTGGGCTCTAGAGCACAGGCTTGAGAGTTGTGGCACATAAGCTTAGTTGCTCCATGGCATTTGGGATCTTCCTGGACCAGGGATCACACCTGTGTTTCCTGCACTGGCAGGTGGATTCTTAACCCTGAGCCACCAAGGAAACCCTGCTCTTACTTTCCAGACTCCTCAGCTCCTGTCCTAGTCATGGGTATCCTCACTTTCTGGGGGAAATGACCTCCAACTTGCCTTGTCTGAGTTAAGTTTAACCTTGGGATAATAATGTCCTTTTTTCCCCCAAGTAGTAACACCTCTGATTGTTATCTCTCTTTATTTTTTCCATGTAGAACTACCGAATCTTCATACAAATGCTTTCTCTATTCCCTGTGAAAAAAAACTGTTTAATTCATAAATGTCTTGGCCAGTTAAACATTCATCATTCCTCTGAGTGGAAATGAACACTGTACCAGCCCTTACATAACACTGGTTCAGTCAGCCGTGGAACAAATGTTTAATGTATCCCTGCTGTATTGCAGGCCTTGCATTAAAAACTAATCTTCTAATGGTGAAAATGACACTATTTCTATATTAAAAGAACAGCAAGGCTAATAGTGCGGCATGCAGGAGACAGGACATTTCAGTGCAGCATGGTAAGTGCTGCTGTGAGAAAGCTCAGGGCCTCTGATGTCCCACTAGGGAAAAAAGGGGAGTTCCCTGAAACTAAAAAAAAAAGGAGGGCCCCAGTGAAGGTAAGAGTGAGGTGATCAGAGACGGGTGGAAGATCCCCAACGCCCGAGGAAACAGTGTTCACAAAAGCCTAGAGAGACTGCGGATTGTAGATAATTTCAGCATTGCTGGAGCAGGGTGTTTGAGGTGGGAGGGTAGTGAGGGTTGATGGTAGTCAGCTGAAAACCTTGTTTACCTGTTAAAGAGCTGGAATTTATCCTGAGGGCAACGTGGAAGCATTGAAATGTTTCAGCCTGAAGTTGGCATAATCAGCTTTGCCTTTTTTTCTTGGAGACTCTTAACTGGGAGCTCGATCCAAGAGCACCTGTATTTTAGCGGCGGTCACATAATCACGTGGCCTTTCCATGAAGAACTTCGGAGGTAGAGGCACAGCAGCAGGAAGAAGCTTATGTACTCAGTGCCACTTGCCTCTGAATCTGGCTGCTGCTACTGCTGCTGCTACTACTACTACTACTACTCAGTCACTTCAGTCGTGTCCGAATCTGGGCGACCCCACAGACGGCAACCCACCAGGCTCCGCTGTCCCCGGGATTCTCCAGGCAAGAACACTGGAGTGGGTTGCCATTTCCTTCTCCAGTGCATGAAAGTGAAAAGTGAAAGTGAAGTGGCTTAGTCATGTCTGACTCTTCGCGACCCCATGGACTGCAGCCTACCAGGCTCCTCCATCCATGGGATTTTCCAGGCAAGAGTACTGGAATGGGTTGACATTGCCTTCTCCTGAATCTGGCTACTCATAATCTAAGAATAAAACACTAGAAATACTATGTAAGCAAAATGACCCCTACCTTAAGCAGACCAGGGATATGGTCCCTCTCCAGTGGACTGCAGCCCTTTGGTTCAGGTCTGAGCTCTCTGCATGGACCACTGGATTCTCTGCAGTGCCTAGAATGAACTGTGCTCCAGTCACCTTTGGGCACTGGATTAGAAGCCTTTTCCTTCCCCACTTAAGTGTCAGGGTAGCTCTTACTCTCCTTTCAAGACTCACCTCCATTGTGTCCTATAGGTGGAGTAGGTGCCTGCGTGTGTATGCTCAGTCATGTCCAACTCTATGCCACCCCTTGGACTGTAGCCCGCCAGGCTCCTCTGTCCATGGGATTCTCCAAGCAAGAATACTGGAGTGGGTTGCCATGCCCTCCTCCAGGGGACCTTCCTGACCCAGGGATCAGAACCCACGTTATCTTCCATCATCCTGGATGGGCAAGCGAATTCTTTACCACTGTGTCACCTGGGAAGCCCTGTGTCCTGTCGGTAAATCATTTTAAATCCTCTCAATCCAGCCTCCAAGGTCGAGCAAGGGCTCCACTTCAGTGAAGTGTTCTGCATTCTTCTGTTTCGTGGTTATCACACTATGCTCTCCTATCCGTATTCAGGTGCTTCAGCCCTCCCCCACCCACCAACACTACAAAGGCTAGAGGAGAAGCCTTGCAATTACACAGATCTGGGGACTTCCTGGTGGTGCAGTGGTTAAGACTCTGCCTTGCACACTATGGTTTGCACACTTAGCCAATGCAGAGAGTGCGGGTTCAATCCCTGGCTGGGGAACTAAGATCCCACATGCCACAGGGTGTGGCCAAAGAGAACAAAAAACAAACTAGATCTGGATATGCACCATTTATAACCAATGCAGGATACTGGGCAAGGCGAAAACTACCCTAAAGTGAAAGTGAAAAGAAAGTGAATTCGCTCAGTCGTGTCCGACTCTGTGTGTCCCCATGGACTGTAGCCTACCAGGCTTCTCTGCCCATGGGATTCTCCAGGCAAGTATACTGGAGTGGATTGCCATTTCCTTTTCCAGAGGATCTTCCTGACCCAAGGATCCAACCCGGCTCTCTCACAATGCAGGTGGCCACTTTACCGTCTGAGCCACCAGGGAAGCCTGGTATAGTAGTCCCCAGATATTAATTAACAAGAAACCAGTTCAAAGATATGTCGGTGAAAGGGACAGGACTTCCTCATCTCACCAGAGGTTCGCATAGGAATTAATGGTTCTGAACCCTACCATAACCCTGCCCAGCTTCTCCCTCACACTTACCCTTTGCTGGGCAGCAGTAACTGGGCAGAGGAGGAAACGACAGGCATCCAAACTTTGCAAGTCGCAAGGCACTGGTGAGAGAGTTGATTATTTCCATTCAGAGGTGCCATCCCCTGGGTGGAGGACACTGAAATGGCAGAGCACTGAGGCGAGAAGGCTGCCGGGCTGGGTGCTTCCGAGATGGAAAACGATGCCCACCTGAGGACGCCCTCCCAAGGTCCGGGGAAAAGTCCTTGCTTGCCCCTGAAAAAGAACGGCTCAAAGGATATGTGTTCACTGTGCAGAAAAATATCAGGAAGTATCAGAAAAATTGACAGATGAGGTACTCAAGGTCCCCAAACTTTCTTGGCTTACAGTTGATGTTCTTAATGTTGCCGTAATTTTTTAAACATACCACTACGCCAAAAGAAACACCAAACAGTTCCTGTTATTTGGTTAGCTCCAAATGACTTAATAGTAGTAGTTGTGTGATGTCCGAGAGTTGTCCTTGTGTGTCTCTTGATGATTCAGAATATCCCACACCATCCCATAGAGTTAGTTTCAGCATCTGGGTGGGCCTTGGCACGCACTTTGGGGACTACATTACCAAGGCAACAGCAGCCTTCTTTTTGAGGACCTGGGTTCTCTGAAGCATCCATTCCAGACCGGACAAAGATTCATCGAGCCCTGAAAGGCTGGGGATTTTGATTTTCCCCACTTCAGAGTAACCAAGGGCTTGCCCCAGGAACGGAATAGGATGGAGCCTATCCTGGGAATTAACATTGAAATTGTTGGTTTTCTTTCTCTCTCCCTCTACCAGCAAGGACACCTTGAGGGCAAAGAACGGTCTGCTCTTACTCTTTCCCTAGAGCCGTGACCAACGTAACGTGGGGACTCAGTACAGACACACCTGCCTTCCTTGTACTTTGCAGACACGTATTGTGTATTTTTACAAATGGAAGGTTCATGGTAGCCCTACATTGAGCAAGTCACTTGGTGACATTTTCCCACCAGCATTTGCTCACTCTTGTGTCTTCATGTCACATTTTGGTAATTCTTGCAATATTTCAAACTTTCTCATCATTATATGTTATGGTGGCCTGTGATCGGTGATCTTTGTTATTACTACAACTCCCTGAATGCTCAGATGATGGTTAGCATTTTTTAACAACAAAGTATTTTAAAATTAAGGTATGTACATTGTTTTTCTAGATATAATGCTATTGCACACTTAGCAGACTATAGTATAGTTTAAACATAACTTTTATACGCACCAGGAAACCAAAGAATTCGCTTGACTCACTTTATTGTTGTATTTGCTCTATTGTAGAGTCTGGAACCAAACCCTCAGTATCTCCAAGGTATGCCTGTACATTTTTGTTGATTGAATGGTTTTATCTGTTTCACCTTCCACTATTTTCTTAGAAAATAAGCATTGACATGTCTTAGCTGTAACTCAAGGTTCTTTCCTGAAATGTCAACCAAAAAAAAAGGAAAATATAATTAAAAGTTTCAAAGCCAGCACCAAGGACCTGATGGGAGCTTAAAATTTCATCTCTCCACCCTAAGGAAGACGTAAGGGGAAAGGTGATCGAGGAGTCCAAACACAGGAAAAAGAAAGATGGACATTACTTTGATGATTTTATTATTTAAAATTGTGGGGTCTTTTTTGATGCTTTTAAAGAATTGCTAAATTATTGGGGTGGTTTGGGTACAAGCTAGCTATGAGACAGAGGAATACATTAATCTCCCTTTTAGAGGCAGCTGACAGCAATATCTCAGGTTTTCATGCTCTTCCGGAACCTTCCCACTTTTCATTGAGAGGGACAGTCTGTTTCTCCTTCTTTCATCCTGTGTAGAACTTCGTGGCTGCCCCAACTAATGGAATGCAGTGTAAACGAACCTGCATACATTTCCGAGACAAGTCGTAAAAGGCTATACAGCTTCCATCTGGTTCAGTCTCTCACTCTTGGGATACTTGCCTTGGAAGCCAGCCCCCAGGCTGTGGGAAAGACAAGACAGTCACGTGGAGAGGCCCATGCAGACAGCAACGGGGTCCCCAGCTGACAGCCAGCCTCAACTGCCACATGACGGGAGTGAGCCCTCCAGAGCATTCAGGCTCCCAGCCTCCAAATTTCTCCAGATTATGCTGAGTGGAGATGTCAGTCATCCTCTTCCTCAAATGTAGATTCAGGAGCAAACTAAATGCTGGGGTGCGCTTTTGTTTGTTTTGCCTCTCCATACCGCCTATTGGAATCTTAGTTCCCCAACCAGGAATCCGACCCGTGCCCCTTGAAGCTGGAAGCATGAATTCCACTAGGGAATTCCCCAATACTGTGGTTGTTTAAGCCACCAGTGTTGGCGTATTTATTATGCAGCCTCAACCCAAAAATATTTTTTACCACTGTATTTGAAAAATGTGGGACTTCCTGGGTGGCTCAGTGGTAAAGAATCTGTCCGCCAATGCAGGAGATTCAGGTTTGATCCCTGAGTTGAAAATGGCAGCTCACTCCAGTATTCTTGCCTGGAAAATCCCATGGACAGAAGAGCCTGGTGGGCTATAGTTGATGGGGTTGCAAAGAGACACAATTGAGTGACTAAATAACAACATTTGAAAAGTATATACATGATATAGTAAGGAACACAGAACTCTGAACATAGAATGCCTGGGTTCCAATGCTAGCTCCGATATTTACTACTCTCAACCTTGGGTAAATTACTTAACCTCATGCCTGTTTCCTTATCTGTAAAATGGAGGTAATAAGAGTCCCTGCTTCATAGGGATGACGCTAATTATTTAGGGGACTTAAGATGTGCAAAGTGTTTGGAATTGTGCCCACTGGGAAATAAGCTCTAAATAAGGATTAGATTAGCAGTGGCCACAGGACTAGAAAAGGTCAGTTTTCATTCCAATCCCAAAGAAAGGCAATGCCAAAGAATGCTCAAACTACTTCACAATTTCACCCGTTTCACATGCTAGCAAAATAAGGCTCCAAATTTTTTAAGCTAAGCTTCAGCAGTACATGAACTGAGAACTTCCAGATGTACAAGCTGGATTTAGAAAAGGCAGAGGAACCAGAGAGCAAATTGCCAACACCTGTTCCATCATAGAAAAGGCAAAGGAATTCCAGAAAAACATCTATTTCTGCTTCACTGACTATGCTAAAGCCTTTGACTGTGTGGATCACAACAAACTATAGAAAATTCTTAAACAGATGGGAATACTTCACTACCTTACCTGCTTCCTGAGAAACCTGTATTCAGGTCAAGAAACAATAATTAGAACTGGACATGGAAGAACAGACTGGTTCAAAATTGGGAAAGGAATATGTCAATTCTGTATATTGTCATCCTGCTTATTTAACGTATATGCAGAGTACATCATGCAAAATGCCAGACTGCATGAATCCCAAGCTGGTATTGTGATTGTCAGGAGAAATATCAACAGCCTCAGAAATACACATGATACCACTCTAATGATAGAAAGTGAAGAGAAAATAAAGAACTTCTTGATGAAAGTGAAAGAGGAGAGTGCAAAAGCTGGCTTAAAACTCAACATTCATAAAACTAAGATCATGGCATCCAGTCCCATCACTTCATGGCAAATAGATGGGCAAAATGTGGAAACAGTGGCAGATTTCATTTTCTTGGGCTCCAAAATCACTGCAAACAGTGACCTAAGCCATGAAATTAAAAGACACTTGCTCCTTGGAAGGAAAGCTATGACAAACTTAGACAGCATAATTAAAAGCAGAGATACCACTTTGCCAACAAAGATTCGTATAGTCAAAGCTATGGTTTTTTTCCAGTAGTTATGTACGAATGTGAGAGTTGGACCACGAAGAAGGCCGAGCACAGAAAAATTGATGCTTCGATTTGTGGTGCTGGAGAAGACTCTTCAGAGTCCCTTGGACAGCAAAGAGATCCAACCAGTCGATCTTAAAGGAAGTCAACCCTGAATGTTCACTGAAAGGACTGATGCTGAAGCTGAAGCTCCAGTCCTTTGGCCACCTGATGTGAAGAGCCAACTCATTGGAAAAGACCCTGATTCTGGGAAAGACTGAAGGCAAAAGGAGAAGAATGACAGAGGATAAGATGGTTGGATGGCAGCACTGACTTGATGGACATGAGTCTGAGCAAGCTCTGGGAGATGGTGAAGGACTGGGAAGCCTGGAGTGCTGCAGTCCATGGGGTCACAAAGAGACAGACACGACTTAGCAACTGAACAAGGATTAGATATTGCTGTGGTGGTGATAATGGTTTTATAGTTGGTAATCTTGGTGTGTTCGACAGAATTCTAAGACCCCAGTGACTCTGGCTTCCTGGAATCCTGTCATTTGCTTCTAGTCAACTATGGCAAAGACAAAGAAATTTTGCAGATGTTGCAAATTTTGCAGTACTTAAAACTAACTTTAAGTGAATCAAAAGGGAGATTCTTCTAGATGGACCTCACCTAATGAGGTGATCTCTTTAAAAGAGAATCTAGAGATCAGACCCTCTTGCTGGCCTTGAAGAAGCCAGCCACAAGGAGTGCAACAACCGTGAGGAAATGAGTCAACTACCACGTGAGTGTGGAAAGAAAGTGCAGCCTCAGGAGAAAGTGCAGCCCCTGCTGACATATTGATGGGAGTCAGAAGCTGAGGAGAAGATCCAGGTAGGAAGTCATACCTGACTCCTGACCCATGGAAACTGTGAGCCAATAAACAGATGTTGTCTTAAGCAAACTAAATTTGTGCTAATGTTGCTCAGAAATTAAAAAAAAAAAAATATATATATATATATATAATTAAGGACCTCCCTGCCGGTCCAGTGGTTAAGACTCTATGCTTCAACTGCAAAGGGTATGGGTTCGACCCCTGGTTGGAAAGCTAAGATCCCACATGCTGTGCAGCACAGCCAAAAATAAGTATTTAAAATAAGATTTAAAATTAAAAAAATATATATAATTAGTAAAAATTCAAACCATAAAAAAGTATACAGAATGAAAAGTAGATTTTTCTACCATCGTAGACATTCACCTTCCTCAGAGGCAACCACTAGGAAGAACTTGGCCCTCCTCATTCCAGAAATTTTCTATGCATGTGAAAATGTCTGCATGCATCTGTATTTCATTCATACACATACAAGATATTATAGATGTAGATATATAATATTCTTAAAGCCTAGGCCAAGGGCATTGGGTGAATATATGTCATCTCAGAAATCTGCATTCTTTAGAATCAGTATAAAACATCTTGCAGCTGAAATGGCTTTTAGGAGAGCCAGGCTAAGTCCTCTTACGTGCTTAGGTGGCTTCTTGATTTACACTCTGTAATTAAATGAGCGATGGGGTTGAGCATCAGTTTGCCAAAGCAAACAGAGAAGAAAGACTATTTTCCACTGCTTTGCAGTCTTTTTCCCTTTCGCTTACAGACCCGAAGTCTTTTCTTACAACACATTATCTTTACTGTTGCAGCAGTCCATTGTGTGGTGTGCCATATTATTTTTCTAATACCCTATTGATATGACTGATAGGTGTGCGAGTTCTCTTAATATTTTGCTATTAAAAAATGCTACAATGAGAGTTGTATGCATCCATCTTTGCGTACTTGTAGTCTGTATTGTAGAATAAACTCTGATAGTGAAAATCTTATGTCAAAGAATATCTTCATATTAAATTGATAAGTATTACTAAATTAATGTCCTAAGACTTTGCACCAAATTACACTCCTAACCACTGGTGATAAATACTAGCTAACACACTTTGATCTTTGCCACTTTCGTAGGTGAAAAAATATATCTCACTTTACTTTCTTTTTGCTCAAGTAGTTTTGAATGTTGAATAATGCTGAGTAATGTTTATAAGCTTTATTTCTATGAACTACCTGTTCATATCCATAGCCAAATTTTCCATTAAGTCACTGGCCTCTTCCTTATTGATACTCAAGATCTTTTTACATAATAGCCCTTTGTCTGTTGTCTTACAAATGTCGCACCCCCCACCACCACCACATGTACTTTTATGCCATTTGTCTTTTACAGAGTTTTATTTTTCGGTGAAAGAATTTCACTTTTTATACAGTAAAATTTTTCATTCTTCTTATTTTTGAGTCTAATTTTATGAGTCTTATTTTATGCTTAGAAAGTCACTTGCTGCTCCATTTTTTAAAGTTCATATTTCCATTGGATACCTTTATGTTTTAACTATTTACATTATATACATAGTACATCTGGAATCTAAAGCTTCGGCTTTATCTTTTCCACGTGGTTAACCAGTTGCTGCAAACATTTCATTGAATAATTCAGTTTTTCCTGAAGTAAAATGCTAACTTTACTATGTATTAAATTCATACATTATATTTTCTGGATTTATACACTGGTGTCTTGTGTCTACTATGACTCTTTACAATCTCTTTTGTTTTCTTTATTTACTTTTGGCTGTGCTGGGTCTTCGTTGCTGCATGGACTTTTCTCTATGGAGAAAAGAGAGCGGGGGCCACTCTCTATTGTGGTGCAGGGGCTTCTCATCGTGGTGCCTTCTCCTGTGGAGCACAGGCCCTAGGCAGGTGTGTTTCAGTAGCTGCGGCACATGCGCTCAGGGGTTTTGGCTCCCGGGCTCTAGAGCACAGGCTCAGTAGTTGTGGTACACGGGCTTAGTTGACCCACAGCATGTGGAATTGTCCTGGATCAGGGATGGAACCTGTGTCTTCTGCGTTGGCAGGCGGATTCTTTACTGCTGAGCCATAAGGGAAGCCCCTACTATAACTCTTAATAATAGTCGATTTGTGGTATATTTCAACACCCAGAAAGACTAGTCATCATTCACAGTTCTTCTTTTTCAGGTTTTCTGGAGGACATTCTGTTTTTATTGGAGTTACTATTCTGCTCTGATTCCCAATTTATTGACTGGTCTTAGGCAAGTGACTATATTTCTATATGTCAACATCATAAAGAACTGATGATATTGGACTGAATCTGGATTATTTATATATATGGAAAACATGAAGGCTAAAAAAAGAAAAGTTGTAAGTTTAAGTCTGGAACAGAAACTACAGTGTTAACCAGGAATAGGAATTCAACGAGAGGGAAATTCCCTACTGAGGTTCTCCCCGGTCATACTGTTTCCACTTAGTCCCTCATTCACATTGTCTGCTCTGTTTACTTTGGCATACCTGATGCCCAACCCCGGCACACTTTTAGTTAGAGCACAAGTCAGAAACTGCAGCGCTGAAAGAGACCCAGCATGGCACTCCTAGAAGCCGTCTCAGCTGAAAGATGTTCTATCTGATTTCTAAAGAATACAGATTTCTGAAATATCACATACTCACCCTCTCCCTCAGTCACCCATCCTTGACCCTTGTTTCAAGTCTACAAATTCCTTGCTGGGTGAAATATATATTTATTTATTTATATATATTTATTATATATATATTTATATATTTATTTATTTATACAGGCTTTCCTTGTGGCTCAGTCAGTAAAGAATCTGTCTGCAGTGTGGGAGACACATTCAATCCCTAGGTCGGGAAGATCCCCTGGAAAAGGGAAAGGCTACCCACTCCAGTGTTCTTGCCTGGAGAATCCCATGGACAGAGGAGCTACAGTCCATGGGGTTGCAAAGAGACAGATACAACTGAGTGACTAACATACAAACACACACACACACACATATAGATAGATTTATTTATTTGTTTTTGACTAAGCGTTTGTTCCTGTGTGGGGGCTTTCTCCAGTTGCAGTGCACGGCCTCTCATTGCAGTGGCGTCTCATGTTGGGGACATGGCTCTGGGGCATGTGGGCTTCTGTAGTTGTGGCACACGGGCTCGGTAGTTGTGGTGCATTAGGCTGAGTTGCCCTGAGGCACGTGGAAACTTCTTGGACCAGGGATTGATCCCATGTCCCCTTCATTGGCAGCTGGATTCCTAAACCACTGGACCACCAGAGAAGTCCTCAAATATATTTTAATAACTAACCATCCTCCATGCTTTAAGGAAAACTCAATGCATAATTTTTCTTTTCTGTATGGTATAGAAAAACAATTCCTTCTGAGAAATGACCATTTGAAACATTATTACTAGTTGGACTATAGATATTCAGAAGAGGCCACCAGTACTAACAGTGGACTTCTGTGACTGCCATTGGCAAGATTTTGCCCACGTAATGAAGGCTTATTCAAATAATCCAATTTCTTATTCATTCAACACAAAGCCTCTAGTATTTGCTGCACACTGCGTGAGGCACTAGGGGTATAACGATGAATAGGATACAGGCCCGGTCTTCACTGAGTCCCAGTCTACTGGAGGACAGAGGCACACACATATTTACAATAGTGTGAGATTCAGTTCAGTTCAGTCGCTCAGTCATGTCTGACTCTTTGCGACCCCATGAATCACAGCACGCCAGGCCTCCCTGTCCATCACCAACTCCCGGAGTTCACTCAGACTCATGTCCATCAAGTCAGTGATGCCATCCAGCCATCTCATCCTCTGTCATCCCCTTCTACTCCTGCCCCCAACCCCTCCCAGCATCAGAGTCTTTTCCAGTGAGTCAACTCTTCGCATGAGGTGGCCAAAGTATTGGAGTTTCAGCTTCTGCATCATTACTTCCAAAGAACACCCAGGACTGATCTCCTTTAGAATGGACTGGTTGGACCTCCTTGCAGTCCAAGGGACTCTCAAGAGTCTTCTCCAACACCACAGTTCAAAAGCATCAATTCTTTGGTGCTCAGCTTTCTTTAGAGTCCTTCTCTCACATCCATACATGACTACTGGAAAAACCATAGCCTTGACTAGATGGACCTTTGTTGGCAAAGTAATGTCTCTGCTTTTCAATATGCTATCTCGGTTGGTCGTAACTTTCCTTCCAAGGAATAAGCGTCTTTTAATTTCATGGCTGCAATCACCATCTGCAGTGATTTTGGAGCCCCAAAAATAAAGTCTGACACTGTCTCCACTGTTTCCCCATATATTTCAAGCTGGCAGTACATATTAAAAATGTGCATACTCTTTGAGAAGTTCCGTTTCTAAGAATGTAAGAAAATTTTGAGATGAACAATCTCAAAGAACAAAGAACATAAAACTGATTACCGCAGTATTTCCATAACAGGAATAAACACCAGAAAATGACCACAACCATAAGTTTGTTTCTTACATGTGTGTCTGAACCCGCTCTTGAAGCTCCTTCCCAGTGAGTTCTGGCCCATGTCTGCCTGGTAAATACCCTTTGACACAGAGACACAGGCACTCAATAATCACACCATGTTCTCTCAAGACAGAAATGCCATGAGTTTTGCCCTCACTCCAGTCAAACTGATCTGCTGGTAGATGTCAGGTTTACTTTATAACACCAGGCTCAATATATCCAAATACCATTTTGGCATATAATTAACACAGAGTTTTTGACAACATATTTTATATTTCTTTGTTCCAAATCTTTGAAATCTAGTGTGTGTTTTATAGGAGTTCCCTGGTGGCTCAGATTGTAAAGAATCTGCCTGGAATGCAAAAGACCAGGTTCGATCCCTGGGTCTGGAAGATCCCCTGGAGAAAGGAATGACAACCCACTCCAGCAGTCTTACTTGGAGAATCCCATGGACAGAGGAGCCTGGAGGGGTGTAGTCCATAGGGTCATGAACAGTCGGACACAACTGAGCCACTAACACTTTGTGTATATATTTTACACTTGTAGCTTGTGTGAATTTGGACTGCTGCTACTGCTACTGCTAAGTCACTTCAGTCATGTCCGACTCTGTGCGACCCCATAGACGGCAGCCCACCAGGCTCCCCCGTCTCTGGGATTCTCCAGGCAAGAACACTGGAGTGGGTTAGCGTATTTCAAATTCAGGGGGCCCAGGTTCGATCCCTAATCAGGGACCTAGATCTCATTTGCCACAACTAAGAGTTCATATGCAGCAACTAAAAGATCCTGCCACAACTAAGACCCAGCACAGCCAAATAAATAAATATGTTTAATTAAAAAGGGGGGCCTACTGCATGACACAGTGCAGTCAGAGGAAGCATGGCAGGACTTTGGAGATCATCCAGTGGATTTCTTATTTACACAAAGATTAAAAACATTTGCTGAAGTTATACAACCAGTTAGTAGAAGAGGTGGGAGTAGAACCCAACACTCTCAGTTTACCCTATAGTTTATTCACAAAGCTGATCAGTGACACCGCTGGACTGGAACCCGCCCCATACTCCTCCTGGCTGCTCACACCTGTGCTGGGGCTCTTTTTTTTTCAACCAATCATAGCCCCTCTGCGTGTCCTATTACCTTTCTCCAAATAAGCTAACAGCCTCACTGGAAACACATTGGCTGCCAACCAAGACCAAAGTGGAGTTGAATTTTCCCATCTTTCCACCAGATAATGCTTTTTATGACTTGCCACCTTTGTCCCTAGAAGCTCAGTTTCAACAAGCTACTAAAAAACCCTGATTCCTTTATGCAGCGGTTCTCAATAGAGGTGTCCTTCAGAATCACCTGTGGAGCTTTTCTTAAGACTCAAATTCCTGGGCCTCTGCTCCAAAATTCTGATTTATAACTCTGTGCAGGAATGCATGTAGGCAGGTAGTTTTTAATTGTCCCCGAATTCTGGCGCACACCTCCAAACTCACAAGAACCTCACCAGATGGCAGATCACCACTGACATCGCCTGACCCCCAGGTGGCTGCAAACAGCTCTGGTCCTGAGAAAGAGCCCGTTTCAAGGAAAGAAACATGAGAAAGAGGTGCCCTGGCACCTCCCAGGGCGGGGCTTTCTGGCTTGCTTTCCTCCACGCTCTTTCTCTGCACCCAAGGACACTTTTAGCCTCATTTCCTGATCTTACAGACTCACCTCTGCTGCTTTTGCACTCTGGGGCAGATGGGAATGCAGCAGACAGGACTCGCCCTCCTGGCTTTGGCTGCCTGTGTGGCTTTTCGCCCCTCAGAAGGTGAGTGGGGGGTCCGGGGATCTCAGCCTCCAATGGAAGGAGGGGGGCTGCCTTCCAAGATGGAACTGGAAGGAGTGAGGTACCGCCAGCAGTTAGGGGCAGGAATTCCCTGTTATCTACATGAGAATGGCATACATTTCAATCCTTCATCTCCAAGAGGCAATTTCAGAAAGGAACCTCATTTGAACAGGAATATCAGTAATTTGCCACCTGTGCAATTTTGAGTAGTGCTTCCTTTTTTTGATGATACTATCTTAGAAAATCCTCCAATAGAGGCTGAAGGAGAGCCTATTAAAGGCTGTCTTCAGCTTTCGCCCCCTCACTCTACCTGCTAAACTGAATACAAGTGTGCACGTTTCTGGAAGAAAGATAGACTTGACCTCTGGTTTAGGGTTTGGCAAGTTGCAAGCTTTCAGACCAAAGTCAGCCCTGTGGATACTGAAAACCAAAACTTCAGTCTGATCCTACAAAAGGGACTCAGGATAAAGGAGACTGAACCATACAAATTATATCAGAAAGAACTTCTATTTTGAGTTGCTGGCATCTATATGAAGATTATGGGCTTCCCTGGTGGCTCAGAGGTTAAAGCGTCTGCCTGCAATGTGGGAGACCTGGGTTCCATCCCTGGGTTGTGAAGATCCCCTGGAGAAGGAAATGGCAACCCACTCCAGTATTCTTGCCTGGAGAATCCCACGGATGGAGGAGCCTGGGTGGGCTACAGTCCACAGGGTTGCAAAGAGTCAGACACGACTTAGCGACTTTACTCACTCACTCATATGAGGATTATAACTGCGTTTGGACCGGAGGCAATCTTTTCTACTGTATTTAGGAAACCCTAAATATAGGTATTTAATACTTGATTGATTTAACTCTTTTCCACTGTCTTCTTTTCTGAAACTTTACCCTGAATAGATTCTCTAAATTCAGAACAGAGGTAAAATGTAAATTTTGTTTGGTCTGCTTTTTGAAAACTTCAGGCAACATTTTAAATTGACAGGTTTCACATACACAGAGTTGTGTGTACACACATACAAACTGGATTTTAGGGCTTCTCCTGAAATATCAGGTCTGGCAACACTGGTTCCACTTTCTCTGGCAAGAATGAATAGAGCATACTAGCCCTTTGCTATTCACCTGAAATTATCACAACATTGCTTATTAATCAGCTATACCCCAATACAATATAAAAAGCCAAAAAAAAACCAAAAAAAACCTGCTAAAGCAAGCTAGCCTCTGTCCTCCAGACAGAGAGAAGGACATCCTATTAATTGCTTGGCTATTAACATCCCATTAACTGCTCGGCTCCTGTAGGCATTTGCTTAGGGACTCCCAATATAGCACCCCAATGTGCAGAGCTTTACTAATGAGCACAGTTCTTCCCCTCTGTCCTTCCATTTTATCAAGGCAAAAAGTTTTTCATTTTATATTTCTGTAAATTTTTCAGAAAATTTCACCATTGAGATTTTAGGACTCAGATCCATTGTTTCTCAAGTCTAACAGCTAAGGAAGGCTTCATTCCTATTATTGGCAATACGATTTTTTTTTCACATGAAGCTTTGAAATAAAAGTGTACATGTCTCCCCCATCCACTTCCTGGCCTGTTTCTAGCCTTCCCTGTGGCACAGGCAGCAGCAGCACTCCCCCAGGAGAGGGAGGGAGGGAAGGGCAGGCGGAGGAGGCAGGGTGATGAGGAAAGCCCTGCCAGATCCAAGGCCAATGAGTTCTGGCAAAGAGGGTGGGACAAAAAGACACCGAGGTGTTTGAAAAGGAACAGTTGATGATGATAAGAAAGAGCTGAGGAGATGTGACTGTAATTTCTGAGTTAGTCTCAGGGCTACTCCTAAGGTGGTTTGTGTGTTAGTCACTCAGTCATGTCTGACTCTCTGAAACCCCATGGACTGTAGCCCACCAGGTTTCTCCATCCACGGGATTTTCCAGGCAAGAATACTGGAGTCTGTCACCATTTCCTTCTCCGGGGGATCTTCCTGACCCAGAGATTGAACCTGGGTCTCCCGCATTGCAGGCAGGCTCTTTACCATCTGAGTCACCAGGGAAGCCCACGGCAGTTTGGGTCACAGGAAAATCACATTGTCTGAGAAGCTCCAAGTTTCTGCCATTTAGAAATAAGTGATGTACCTTCCTTTTTTTTGGTGGGACATGTATTAATTATTGTTAACCTTAAAAATGCATCCCAATATATATTGTTGTTCAGTTGCTAAGTTGTGTCCAACTCTGCAACCCCATGAACTGCAACATGTCAGCTTTCCCCTGTCCTTCACCATCTCCTGGAGCTTGCTCAAACTCATGTCCATTGAGTCAGTGATGCCATTCGACCATCTCATCCTCTGTTGTCCACTTCTCCTCCCACCTTCAATCTTTCCCAGCATCAGGGTCTTTTCCAATGAGTCAGTTCTTTGCATCAAATGGCCAAAGTATTGGCGCTTCAGCTTCAGCATCAGTTCCTTCTGGTGAATATTGAGGATTGCTTTTCTTTAGGATTGACTGGTTGGATCTCCTTGCAGTCCAAAGGACTCTCAAAAGTCTTCTCCAACACCACAGTTCAAAAGCATCAATTCTTAGGCACTCAGCCTTCTTTATGGTCCAACTCTCACATCCATACATGACTACTAGAAAAATCACAGCTTAGACTAGACATACCTTTGGTTTTTTCATAGCGTTTCTTCCAAGGAGCAAGCGTCTTTTAATTTCATGACTGCAGTCACTGTCCAGTGCTTTCTGTAGGAAGCTTCCATTCAAGGGTCTGTGTGTCTCAAGTGCCCTTTGGAGGTTGTAAGGAATGCAGGCTGGGAGGAAGGTCAGGATGGGAGGGAGGGAGGTGAACACTGACTATGGCCATTGTCTCGGGCTCGGGGAAATAAGGAAATGGCCTGTGCCAGTCTGAGACTTGGAAAATATGTTTTGTTTTGTAAGACATTAAATGTTCCATTATCTTAATGGTGCCTACAGTGGCCATCTTGATGTGATGGCTTAGTAACTGGCATTCCCCAAATGTTCTGTATAAATCAGGAAGTGGTTGACTTACCCATAATTAAAAGCCTTGGATTCTACCCAAAGATAGGGCAATACTCCACCCCCAATGATGTGGCTGCCAATTCCCAGAAATCAATTCTGACTCCATAAAAATGTCTATTATTCAGTGGCCAAAAGCCAGATTCTTTAAAGCCACAATCCAGGGTTTGTGGGTCTTTCTGTTTTTATTTTACATTAAAGACTAAATGTCCACCTTTGTCCAGCAGATACAAGTCAGGGGATTTTGCTTCATTGAATCCCAAATTGGTTTTCTTCAAGTTTCTTCTGATAATCAGCCTTCTCAGAGTAGGATGGCTCCTGATTAGAGATACGTGCTAGGGACTTGCTGCTTGAATCCTGAAAGAAAACTTTATCTTTTGTTTGTTTCAGTTATAGCAGATTCACTACAGAGGGTTGCCAAGAATATACATCTGTGCTTGTAAACTGGGACACTCCATTTCACCAGGAGTGGTCCCCAAGAGGCCAGACATAACATGCCCAGTAACCTCTGGTTTCTCTTCAAGTTTGCCCTTCAGTGTGCTTTGTTCTGTTTTTAATTTTATTTTATTTTTAATTGGAGGATAATTACTTTACAATGTTGTGATGGATTCTGCCATATATCAGCATAAATCAGCTATAGGCATACATATGTCTCCTCCCTCTTAAACTTCCCTCATATTTCTTTTTTTTTTAATGTTCTTTTCAATGTCTAGAGAAGCAGAGTGACTTCTTATAATACAGTAGCAACTGTCTCAAATTTCAGTCATATATGGACTCCTTTAAAGAAAAAAATTCTCTTTATTCTTAATGATGACATTTAAATTATTTTACTACATCACTTGATGTATAAACATAAACCAGGCATAGACCCTATATATATATATATATATTTATATATTTGTTGTTGTTCAGTCACCAAGTCGTGTCCGACTTTCATTCATTCCCTGTTACACAAACATTATCTCGGGGCTCTAAGAAGTATCTGGGAGGACTTTATTTGGACACAGCAGTTTCATGCATCGTGGCTTAGTGAGTCCTTCTTGCCTATGTGGTGCGCAGTGGACACCTTTGTTTGTAGGTATTCAAAGTATGATATGGCTCCATTAAAGTATGAAATTCACTAGAAGGAGAAGTGTGTCCCCAACCAACTATAATTGGAACATTTAACTGCTGTCATTCTGTTTTTTTTTTTTCACTTTAAAAAATTTTATACCTATTGCCATTTTTAAATTGTACTTGTAGACTTGAGATACTGACAGAAGCCAAGTGAAATTTTCTTATCATTTTCAGCTTTATCCTGGGACTATTTCTCTAACAATGGCATGTACTTTGCTCTGTTTCCATTCTATTGTGTTCTCTAAAGTGTTACTTGTATTGGTGTTTTCCAAACTGCATTTCTAATAAGCCCCAAAGGACACCATACCATAGCTCTGAGAACCACACTTTGAGTAACCATACATCTAAGTAAGAGAGGAAGCTGGGTCACCTCTCTACAGTCACAGAATCCTTAAAGCTCAGAATCTAATTGTTATATCACGAATTTGCAGTGTTTTACTGTTGATCTTAAAAAGTCTTGAGTAAGGAAATATTTAAAGCCTTCTCTTAGTGACCAAAATTGGATCACAGACATAAAGTCAAACCAGAGACAGACATTTGTAGCAAATTAACCATTCAACTCTCTGACACTTAATTCTGGAAACAACGATGACAACCCCAAACCAACAGGAACATTGGCAATAACACTATAATAAAAGATAATGCCTTTAATGATATACTAATAACATTATCTTTAAAATATTAAATAGAATACAAGTGACTTATCATATTGAATTAACCCCTAATTACTTGAGGGTGAGAGGATGGTATGCTTCTGAAAAAGCACTGTGCAGTTTTAGGACACTTGGGACATAAGACCTTGACCAAAAACTTATTTTTTATTTTTTAATTTTTTTGTGTGTAATAAAGTTTTATTAAAGTATAAAGGAGATAGAGAAAGCTTCTGACATAGGCATCAGAAGGGGGTAGAAAGAGTACCTGCTTGCTAGTGTTAACAATGAAGTTATATAATCCAAAGAATATCTGGAGGTTGTAAAGACCTCATCAGACCTACTCTCATAATTTACATTTTAAGATAACACTGTCCTCAGGCAAGATACATCCTTGTAAAGACCAGGTCTACTCTCATAATTAACATTTTAAGATAACAGAAGGTTGAATCTAAAGACTGTCCTTAGGCAGGATACATTATTGGTATATAATCCTAAGGAATGTGGAGAAAGAAAAAAAGTTTGTCCTTTCTTTTTCCTTGAGAATTTCAGACCCCTCTCTCCTTGGGGACCCCTAGACTCCCTATCAACCTGTCTAGGAACTGACTCTCTCATTCTCCCCCCTTTTTTTAGGAGAATTATGTTGTCTAGGGAAAAGGGGCGTCGTTCTCATTTTATAACTACTTTCGAGCTGACAAGGGGCGTTGTCCCTAAATTGGTGAGGCAACATATTTTCCTAATCCTCATATTGAGGATATATGATCCAGGGCCCCCAAATAGTAGCTGTAGGAAGCTACAGCAGTAGCAGGAGTTTGAGCAACCATTTGTAACTTAAAAGCTTTCATGCGGCTAGAAACAAATCCAGTTATACAATTACAGATGCAGGGAGCAAACAGCAAGAACAAAACAACCAGAATTATTGTAATTAAGATAGTTGTCCACCATGGGGAACTAGTTAACGTTTCTCAAAGTGAGGCAATTGAGGCTTCAGGAGTATCCATGGCCCTAATCATCTTGTTCATGTGGCTGGTAAAATGAGTAACATTCGTGCTCATATCAGGTATATATGTACAGCATTGGGTATGAACAATGGCACAAGTTCCTCCTTTTGTAGCTGTCAGAATATCTAGAGCCAATCTGTTTTGTAAAACCACCTTTCTAATTTGTGCTTGTTCAGCATTAAGAGCTGAAATAGCCTTTTGAGAATCTTGTAATGTCTGCTGAGTAAAATTAGTCAAAGCATCCACTCGTAACATAACATCTGTAGTTCTCAAAGAGGGAACAAACGCTGTAACCAAATAATCATACCAATGAAATACAGACCTTGCCCATCGAGTTTTAAGGTGGGGTAAATTAGCAGGCTTTTCTGGAAGCTCTGAAAATATAAAGCCATGAGTAAAGGCTAGACCCAGGGTACATCTCCCTATCCAACCAGGGGGAAGCCATGCCCATAGGTAAGAGCCACATATCTAATAAGTCTCGTTTGGAGCAAGCCAGCGCGACTGAGATATCCAGTCTCAATTTGTGCTTGGCCAGACAAAGGGAGAACCTGAACTGGGATTGGAAAACATGGGAACGATTACATTGCATGTTTCCTGAGACAAATATCCCAATTGTTTCCAATCATTGTAAGTAAGTTGTTGGCTAACTTTTGGGGATGGCTCTGTTTGTTCCCAGCATATAGAGGCAGTAGATATTAAACGTCCTTTTTCAGGAGTTAGCCATGTAACCTCATCTCATATTTGATAAACGTCAGGTAAAAAACCATTAGATCTAGACCTATTTACCTTATATGTAGCAAAATAGTCATTGAACCGAGACAATGTATAATCAAAATTAAAAGTTTTTAAAACATTATGTCCATAGTTAGAGTACAAAGTGTTGCACCAGTCCATTTTAGGGTTGGTAGATGTCATCAGATGAAGAAGAGGCATCGCATGTGATTGTTGTCGAAGGTATTCACAGACTTGGAGAAAGTCTTTTCCTTGAAGTGGGGATGTCCACCACGGGAAGCCTTCCACTGATGAAGAGGGGAGCGCTCCACAGACCCAGCAGTTAGATCGATTGTGGAATGCAGCATAGGAGTGAGCCCAGGACAGGAAGACATTGTCTTGAGGATCCAACGGCAGACTCAGGATATTTGGAGTCAGCAGAAGTAAGCTCACATAGGTTATCAGGTCCATCTTGTCCTGAAGGATCCCGGATGAGCCCCCAAGATGAAAGGTTGCTGTTGAATCACGCGAATACACCGGGATTCTTGGCCCCCGAAGGAGAAGAATTCAATCCAGGGCCAGAGACGAGGCTTGATCACTCAGAGCTTTTGTGTAATAACGTTTTATTAAAGTATAAAGGAGATAGAGAAAGCTTCTGACATAGGCATCAGAAGGGGGTAGAAAGAGTACCCCCAAAAACTTATTTTTTAAAAAAGGAAAAGCACTGATGCCAGGCACTGTGCTATGTGGCGTGGGTATAAAGATATGCTGAGGGAGTTCACAGTCAAAAGGCATAGTCATATAAACCCTAAATTGTATACATATATAAAATATATAAAGCCAGAAAAGCACATGGTGCCATAAGACCTCAGATCCATGGAGGGAAAGGGCAAGACTGGGAGCAAGGAGGCAACTGGGATGCTCAGTAGTTCCAACTGATGAGGTCTGGTACTTGGGCAGTGATGACAGGGACGAAAAGCAGGGAGACAAATCTGAGAAATGTCCAGGGAGTAAAATTTACAGGTGTCTGTGACTGGCTGTGGATTGCAGGAAGAGGGAATGACACACAAGTTTCTGGCTCGGGTTAATGGTAAATGATGGTTAAGTGAAATAAGGACCCCGACGAGGAGAGTATTCGTTTGCATTTGAACCCAAGCCATGTCTTGTAAAAGGAGACTGTCAAAACAAACAAAAATCCCCAAACCTGACACAATCTCAACAACAGTGTAATATTTTTTTTTAACCTAAGTGCATCAGAAACGGGTAGATCAAGCAACCAAAAAAAACTAACGGAGGTAGGAAAGATATGCCCAACACGTCTGCTTTCCCCTTCAGCTCCAGGAAGGGCTGCCCGGGACGCCGAAATGCGTCCCCTGGAGCTGCGGGGCAGAGGCGGCGAAGTCCCGGCGGAGGGCGCAGGTGCTTGAGATCCCGGGGGTTCGCGGCGGAGGAGCAGGCTCGCGCTGCCGGGCGTCCTTGGGCCTGTGAGTAGCCTCGCCGGTCGCAGGACGCCACCCTCCTCCAGGCGCAGTCCTTGTTATCCCTGACCCGGGGTCCGCTCCCAGTGCTCTCCCAGTGCCCGGGCACCAAATGCGGGCCGAGACAGAAAGCCGCCCAGCAGGTTGCGCAGGCGCAGAGGCCGGAAAAGCGGCCAGACGTGGCCCAGACAAACTGCCAGCACCACCCGCTGCCCAGGGCTGTCGCTCCGCACTCCTTCTCCCCTTCCCTGAGCTGGGGCCTCCGCTCCCAGTGCTCTCCCAGTGCCCGGGCACCAAATGCGGGCCGAGACAGAAAGCCGCCCAGCAGGTTGCGCAGGCGCAGAGGCCGGAAAAGCGGCCAGACGTGGCCCAGACAAACTGCCAGCACCACCCGCTGCCCAGGGCTGTCGCTCCGCACTCCTTCTCCCCTTCCCTGAGCTGGGGCCTCCGCTCCAGCACCGAGTCTCCCGACCCGTGGCGCCCTCGCCTACAGATACGTGTGCTGGGACAGCCGTCAAGGTTGGGACACCGTTCTGCTTGAGTCTTTTTCCCATTTTTTGTTTTAGTTTTCCTCTGATTTTGCTTTTCTAGGGACATGAGTGGAACACTTGTCAATTAAAGAAAATGCACAACGTGAGTTGCCAGTTAAGTTTTATGTGGGACAATATGAGGATTGTACCCTGGGAGACAGCACCTCAGATGGCTCTGAGAAACTGTTCCAAAGAGGTAGGGGGAAAGAGAGTATGTATGTGGTTTTGGTAAAGGCGGACTACATGCAATCAAGTACATAGTTTTTGTAGAAAGTTTCTCCTGGGCTCCTGCAACTTCTGCTAGACCTGAGAAACAGTTGTCACCATGAAGAATTTTAGTGCTTTTCTAGATATTAGGATCTACAAGAATTGCACCCATAAAATCAGCTCCTGAGAATATCTATCTGAAGACCTGTCCTGCCAGTTTCCTTGAGCAGAGTGCCTCATTTCTGCTCCCCACCCCGAACTCCTTCAGGGGGTGTTGGAGGTCAGCAGCTGCAGCCCAGCAGGATTTAATCCTTGTAGAAGCAGATGGCAAGCACCCATGGCAGGTGCCAATTTATGGTTGACACTCAATTATTTTATCCTGTTTGTGTTTTAAATAAATGCACTTATGTTAGACTTAGCTCTGTTCCACCCATTATAATAAATACCATTTCCATTATTTTCCAGAATTAATATTTTGTGATTCGCATTTAGCCTATGAGTTGAATGTATTTTTTTAGTTTCTAAGCAAATGGCATTTGTAAATTTATACATAAATTATCTTCATTATTTAGATCAAAGTTTTTAAACGGTTACTTTGCACAGGAGCTGCCTATGCAAAACACTGTATAATGGAAAGAGAACTCTTAACTACAGATAATGGTGTAATGTAGGGGAGAGGAAAAAACAACTTTCCTTCCATCCTTCTAGATTCTTTACTAGGACCCCTATAACAAAAGACAGATTAATAAGAAAAAAGCATACACGTTTATTTAATGGGTGCCTTCACAAGGAAATGAAGACTCAAAGAAGCAGTTTGAGTTATGGCTTTTATATAAAGTTGGACAAAGTGGTAATTTGTGAAAATGTGAGAAAACAAAGGAACTTGACTTAAGGCAGTTAAGCATGGGAAAGCGACCTAGTTTCACAAAGTTTGTACAGATTTTCCTTGGCTGCAACTTCATGTCTCATGGAGACACCATCTCATTTCACCCAGAATGTTAGAAAATGCTGAAAATTTCTTTCTTCCCCAGGTGCAGGGAGAGTACCTCTTACTTGGAAGTTTTGTATCTTGCTTTTAGGAAGGTCAGAGTGCCCTTTTTGCATTTGCTGTTTCTCTGACTTTAACTTAAAATAATCAACATGCCAGAATGGAATACTTTGGGGTCACGTGCCCTGAATTCTTTCAGGGACAACATATTAAAAATTGTAAATTAAATGGACAATTTCTTAGAAAGCTATCAAAATTGAGGTTATAGAAAATCTAAATAAACACGTAACTCTTAAGGAAACTGAGTCAGAGTTGAACATCTTTTCTTCAGATAGACACCAGGCCTAGCTGGTTTTAGAGGTTTACCAAGCAGTGAAAGAACAGGCAATTCTTGTCTTACACAAACTTTTCCAAATAATAGAAAAATAGAGAAAGCTAACTGATGCATTGTTGGTGATTAATGTAATGTTAACACTCAAAACATTCAAGGATGACTTCAGGGGATTAAAATATAGACTAATCTTGTTTATGAGCATAGATGCAAAAATATAAAAATGCAAAAGTAAAAATGTTTTTATAGTTATATGAATTGTTGAAATCAGAGGACATTCCCGATGGTTCTTTTTGGGGCTGTGCTGGGTCTGCATTGCTGTGTACAGGCAGTTCTGATGAGCCGGGGCTACTCTCTAGCTGTGGTGTGCTGGCCTCCTGTGGAGCATGGCTTCAAGGCTCTGGAGTACTGACTCAGTAATTGTGGCTCCTGGGCTTAGATGCTCTATGGCAACATGGGATTTTCCCATAACCAGGGATCGAACCAAACTGGTGTCCCCTGCACTGCAAGACAGATTCTTGATCACTGGACCACTAGGGAAACATGGATTGTTCTTTAAAAATGGAAATATTCTGAAAGGAAGCTGCATGAGAAAACCTCTGGGGGCGTGATGTTATCTGCAAGAATCTTACCTTAGCCCTAGTCCTAACCATCCCACAAGCTTCGTTGCCTAACTTGTGTACTCTTCAAAGGATTCTGTCTTTCTTGGCCTATTGTATTTCCAGGTGCCTCACTAGGGCACCAGTCACATCTACGAACACCAAATATGCTTGCCTGCCTCTTGTCTTTTGATAGTTAATCTGATAGGTTAAGTGATCTCCAGGTGAGCCCGTCTTACTTTTATATCTGAGAAATGTCATCCAGTTTATTAAGTACCTATAGGTCCCAGGTGCTTTTCTGGGTTAAAACTGTGCTTTTAACTGATGTCAGCATTCAGATAACTCAAATTCTTAAACACATAAGTTCACCTATGATTCTTAATTCCCACATAGCTGTTGAAAGTCCATTTAAGATTTTATAGTTGCCTGGGTCACAACTGGGGCTGCCTTGGTGGCTCAATGCTAAAGAATCTGCCTGCTATGTGGGAGGCCCAGGTTCAATCCCTGGGTTAGGAAGATTCCCTGGAGAAGGGAATGGCTATCCACTCCAGTATTCTTGCCTGGAGAATCCCATGGATAGAGGAGCCTGGTGGGCTATATCCATGGGGTCACAAAGAGTCAGTGACAACTAATAGAGGGTTCTGTGTAATAGTAACTGTTCATTTTTCTACTCCCAGCATCTAACATAGTGATTCAATATAAAAGAACTTGTAGACATAGCTATAGACAGTATTTCATTTACAAGAATTCACATAATAATTTTTATATAGTAAGATGGGTGAATGAATGGATAGTTACATGAATAAGCCCAAAACCTTGTTTGGGGTATTAAAACAACTTTACTTGGAGAATAGCAGCACAGTGTAGCTAAAGAAAGGAACTATTAGTTTCAGGAAATCAATGCATTAATAAATGTGAGGAGAACCAGTGTTCTGTTCTCCCATTGCCCTTTAAAAATAATTGAAATAGGGAATTCCTTGGCAGTCCAGTGGTTAGGATTCAGTGCTTTACTGTCATGGGCCTTGCTTCACAGTTCAGAGTGGCCAAGAAAAAACGGCATTTAATGTAGAGAGTTCACCAGTGGTCTAGTGGTTAGGATTCAGGGTTTTCACTGCCTTGGTCTGGGTTCAGTTCCTGGTGGGAGAACTGAGATCCTGCAAGCTGTAAGGCACAGCCAAAACAAAAATGAACACAGAAGGTGTACAATTCAGTGATTTTTAGTACATTCACAGAATTGTACAACTATTCAGTCAGTTCAGTTCAGTCGCTCAGTCATGTCCGACTCTTTTCGACCCAATGAATCGCAGCACACCAGGCCTCCCTGTCCATCACCAACTCCCAGAGTTCACTCAGACTCACGTCCATCGAGTCAGTGATGCCATCCAGCCATCTCATCCTCTGTCATCCCCTTCTCCTCCTGCCCCCAATCCCTCCCAGCATCACAGTCTTTTCCAATGAGTCAACTCTTCGCATGAGGTGGCCAAAGTACTGGAGTTGCAGCTTTAGCATCATTCCTTCCAAAGAACACCCAGGGCTGATCTCCTTCAGAATGGACTGGTTGGATCTCCTTGCAGTCCAAGGGACTCTCAAGAGTCTTCACCACAGTTCAAAAGCGTCAGTTCTTCGGCACTCAGCTTTCTTCACAGTCCAACTCTCACATCCATACATGACTACTGGAAAAACCATAGCCTTGACTAGATGGACCTTTGTTGGCAAAGTAATGTCTCTGCTTTTGAATATGCTATCTAGGTTGGTCATAACTTTCCTTCCAAGGAGTAAGCGTCTTTTAATTTCATGGCTGCAATCACCATCTGCAGTGATTTTGGAGCCCCCCAAAATAAAGTCTGACACTGTTTCCACTGATTCCCCATCTATTTGCCATGAAGTGATGGGACCAGATGCCATGATCTTCGTTTTCTGAATGTTGAGCTTTAAGCCAACTTTTTCACTCTCCACTTTCACTTTCATCAAGAGGCTTTTGAGTTCCTCTTCACTTTCTGCCATAAGGGTGGGTCATCTGTATATCTGAGGTTATTGATATTTCTCCCGGTAATCTTGATTCCAGCATGCCTGTTTCATCACCCCTTAAAGAGACCTGTATCTGTTAGCAGTCATTCCCCATTCCCTCCTACCCCCACCCCTGGCAAACACTAATCTGCTTTATGTCTTTATGGATTTGTCTATGGACATTTCATATACATGGGATCATACCATATATGGCTTTTTAAACCTGGTTTCTTTCACTAATAATCTCTTCTTTTCCCAAGATCAGAGACTTAGAGCTGACACCACTGAGGGGTTTTAATCATTTCTTTTAATCCTAATTTAGGGGCTAACTTTTGTCTGTTACTATAAGACTGCCACTGGCAGCCACCGTTGACCATAATTTCTAACTTTTGAGAAAATGTATTACCCACTTGGAGGAATGGGGAGCATAGACTACTGTGTGCAGGTAGCATGGAGAAATTTGTGGATACACATTTTAGTAGAGGACTAGGTTTCCTTTCATTATTTGTGTTGCCCTTTTCTCCTTTTATCTGGGTCACATAAGCTTCTCCTAACTTGACTTCCTGCCCTAATCACACCTGACTTATCCCTACTTGCTCATCACTGCAAGACAAATTTTTCTAAAACCCTTCTCTTTTCTCGATCTTTAATGGACTCCATTTCAAAAAAGATAAACCTCCTTAGACTAACATTCAAGGCGTCAATGGTATGATGTCAGTCCATCTTTTGAACCATATCCCTCATCCATCAGCTTCCCAGCAACTTAGTTCAGGCAAAGAGGTCTATTTTTCTTTATTCCCTAAGTGTGCCCTGTGCTTTCCTATCTCAGAACTCTTGACCATGCACTTCCTTTAGCCTGGACAAGTCTTCTCCATTTTTTGCCATCCCTCCAAATCCTCAAAGATTCAGTTAAGTCCTTCCTGGACAGTTAATTTCAAACTTGCTCCGGGGGCCCATGTGGTTGGTCCCTTCTGAGTTTTGGGTCACTCTGTCAATCTTGCTTCTTCAAGCAAGTCTGGTCGCAACCCCACTGCCCTCATCTTCCCTTGCTTTATGTCTTTGCTTGTGCTTAGTTTTATCTCCCCAAAATACAGTGTGAGTTCTGGAAGGTAGAGATGTGTCCTGCTGTGTGGTCTGCAAACACAAAGCCCCCAGTAAGTCCTGCCCCTCATTCAAGCAGGTTAACATTCTGTTTCTCTGGAGTCTCCAAGATAAAGCCAGGCCAGTGTGCTATAGATGGGGGAAAAGTGGAAACAGTGGCAGATTTTATTTTCTTGGGCTCCAAAATCACTGCAGATGGTTACTGCAGCCACAAAATTAAAAGATGCTTGCTCCTTAGAAGAAGAGCTATGACAAACCTAGACAGCATATGAAAAAGTAGAGACACTACTTTGCCAACAAAGGTCCATATAGTCAAAACTATTATTTTTCCTATGGTAAAACCATAGGAAAAGTAATGGTAGTGATGCATAGATGTGAAAGTTGGACCATAAAGAAGGCTGAGCACTGAAGAACTGATGCTTTTGAACTGTGGTGCTGGAGAAGAGTCTTGAGAGTCCCTTGGACCTCAAGGAGATCCAACCAATCAATCCTAAAGGAAATCAGTCCTCACTATTCATTGGAAGGACTGATGCTGAAGCTGAAACTCCAATACTTTAGCCACCTGATGCAAAGAACTGACTCATTGGAAAAGACCCTGATGCTGGGAAAGATTGAAGGCAGGAGGAGAAGGGGACAACAGAGGATGAGATGGTTGAATGGCATCACCGACTCAATGGACGTGAGTTTGAACAAACTCTGAGAGATGGTGAAGGGCAGGGAAGCCTGGCATGCTGCAGTCCATGGTGGTCGCAAAGAGTTGGACCTGAGTTAGCAACTGAACAACATGTATTCTATAAACCATACGATTTCAGGTTTCTTTCTTTTCTTCTTTTAGCCATACTTCCCATTGCCTCCAGCTGCTGCACCGAGGTTTCACATCATATTTCCAGAAGGCTTCTGGAAAGAGTGACAACGTGTCGCATCCAGAGAGCTGACGGGGATTGTGACTTGGCTGCTGTCATGTGAGTGCTGTTTGGCAGGAGGGCTAAACCTGCAGAATGACCATTTCTCCACCAGTGAACCATAGGTTGGGGAGACTCTGCCTGCTACCCAACATACAGACCATTATTTGAACAAGAGCAGGGAGAGTGGTGTGAATGCACACTCTGTCAGTACCAGGATGTCCAGAGCCCCATGTTAGCCCTCCGCACCCTGCATTGCAGTGATGCAGTGAAGGTGAAACGCTTTTAGTCACCAGACAATGTGCGTGACTTTCCTCAGCCAAACGAGGGACGTTCTGAGTGGGAAAAAAATTAAAATGAAAAAAAAACAAATGAAAATCTGACACCTCTGTGCTGACAAGACAGCTGAAAGATATAGAGTGGTTACGACTTGGTCTCAAGTAAGATGAAATTGGACTATGTCTTATTTTGTAATCATAAGTTACATGATTACATGATAAGTCATCTCTTTCGTGTTTCCTTACATTCGACATATAAAGTTAAATATTCTCTGTTTCCAAACTGTTTTACTACAGAACATGTTTTTACTTATCCAAAATGTAGTCCCTTAACTATGTTGTTTTTTAAAATGTTTTCCAATTTTTGGTGCCCCAGTCTTTCTAATTTTAGTGTGTTTGGTGGTATCTCATCTCAATTTTCAGAGAAGGCAATGGCACCCCACTCTAGTACTCTTGCCTGGAAAATCCCATGGACGGAGGAGCCTGGTAGGCTGCAGTCCATGGGGTCGTAAAGAGTCAGACATGACTGAGCAACTTCACTTTCACTTTTCACTTTCATGCATTGGAGAAGGAAATGGCAACCCACTCCAGTGTTCTTGCCTGGAGAATCCCAGGAATGGGGGAGCATGGTGGGCTGCCATCTATGGGGTCGCACAGAGTCGGACACGACTGAAGCGACTTAGCAGCAGCAGCAGCATCTCAATTTTAATTTGCTCTTCTTGAACATTAGTTCCCTTAACTTTGAACATGTATAAAGACTTTAAGGTTTGAGATAAGTGTTTTAGATGCAGAAACCATTGCAAGCATTGAAATTGCATTCCGAAATAGTATGCATTATTAATCTCAATTAACTAATACAACTTAACTCACAGTGAACACACTAAATTTATTTCATTGTCCTCTTCTGCCTAGAAATAGGTCCTTTCTTTTCACACCCTTAACACAATCACTGTAATATCTGATGTCTGAGACAGCAGTTTGCTTGTTTAAAATTTCTCTATAGTGACTTCATTAAAGAGTTTCTAGCTCTTTCTACACATAAACAAAACACAAAGCTGTATATCTTGGGAAGGGGGCTGAGTCTTCTTGAATCATATAGACATTATCCATTAGGAAGAAAATTTAGGATTATTAAATAAAGTTGTTTGGGAGGCTTGAGTATTTTTTTCAAAAATGGTTGTTGAAAGGCTGTTGTGCTTAGAGAAATGGGCAAAGAAATAAATTTTATAGTTATAATTATAGTGATAGTTATAATCTACGGCAGGGCCTTCCTTCAAAATCCACTGGACCGTCACTAGCTACTCTTATGTGTAAAAAAAAAAAAAAAAAAAAAAACGAGAGATCAGCCTAATGGTTTCTTAGCATCAAACTCTTCACCTAGAAATTCACAACTGAGTGGCTCAGTGCCCACCAGAATATTATGGAGCTGCAGGAGGGCAGGGAGTGTGAAAAAGACTATCCCCTTATCCTGATGGAGACACATGTGATGCAAGTGTAGGTTTAAGCAGCCTTTAAACTTGGGTTTTAAAACATCAGCACATCTTGGGTTAGGGCACTATGTTCTGGCAGCTGATTTTTCTGCTTGTATTACATTGAGGGTTTGAGGCCCCACTGAGCAGGCCTTTGAAATCCCACATGGCAGGTGTTGCTTGTGTTCCTGTGCTTTCCTCCTCCCTGGCTCCTCTGTCTGCATTCCCCCATCCAGGTCTCTCCTGTAGCCCCAGAGCCAATGCCCCTGCCTGGGGCCCCTCACTCCCCAAGCAATGCTGGCTTTGAGTCCTAGTTCTCTGCCTTGCAGCCAATGGGCTTATCTGGCTGTCAGTGGGGTCCTTCTCCCCTGAGTGTCTGCTCGGATTCTTGCTGACACCACAGGGTAAGGAGAGAATTTAGTCTTTGGAAAGGGTAGGAACTTCAGCTCTTTCTTGTTTGTTGATTTGTTCGTTCTCCATATTGGTGCTATAGCCAAGTTTTCTCCTGTAATAGCTTAAGTCAAGCCAATGGGCCATAGGGATAATTAGTTTTTCTTTTGAAGACCTCTAAATCTAATACACTTAGAGAACGTGTTATCCTCCTATTAAGATGCCTCACTTCTTTTAAATTAATAATCCCACATGCTGGCTTTATTATGCTCAAGTGCATTCAAGCCTTTCCCAACTTTTCCTCCCATTTCAGAAGGCCCCACATTAGCTGATGCTTCCTCTTGGGTCATCCGGAGAAACAGCAGCCTCATCTCTATCCCCACCTATTTTTTTTCCCGAAGAGAAGGGTGAGGGGTTTCCATTTATCCAGATACAGAAATATTGTATACGTATAGCCAGCAGGATTTTCAACAATTAATAAGAGCTGGATGGCATCTGATGGGGAATTAAAAGCCATGTCTTTTGTAACAAGAAATTATTCGAGGTACCAGAAATTGTGAATGGTGTTCTAGGATTCTCCTACACCATTGTCAACATTTCATAATAGAAAAATGAAAACAAGAACAATTTCTGAGACATGGTATATATCTATATTATAGTAAGATTGTTTTGTTGAAACAAAAGCAGATTGTCCTTATTTTTGAACAATTTTCAATTCATATCTATGAGTAATTACTGAATTCCTGCTGTGAACAAGGCCTTTTCAAGAGACTTCCAGGCTATTCTTCCTTCAAGGAGCATAACACCACAGAAAAAGAACAGAGTCTGAAACAACTACTCAGATAAAAGATGGAGAAAACTTAGTGCCAGAAGACAGGCAACCAGGGGCCACAGAGACTGAAAGAAAAAAAGAGGCTTTTAGCTGAGAGGATCTAGAAAAACCTCATGGAGGAGGATGTGTTTAAGGTGGGCAATGAGGAAGTTATTGGTTTTTTGGTTGGGTGCTTGGAGTCAGGACAGAGAATTGTTTTCACATGGTTTCTCTCCCTCCATCTCTCCCTTCTTCTACTTTCCTCCTCTTCTTTCCCCCTCCTCCTACCTCTCCCCATCTCCCTTCTCCCCCTCCTCCTCCAGTTCCTTCTCCTGCTCCTTTTAACATTTTCTTTGGATGTCTGAGGAACCACAGGCAGTGCGGTAGTAAAGATTCATCCTTGTGGTCCTCAGCTTTAAGATTCAGTCTGTGTCCAGACACAAACTGTCCCAAAGTGGGAACTGCCTACCAGTTCACTAAGTTTTTACTTACTTGTACCATCTATCAGTGATTTTTTTTTTTTCTTCCCTTCTTGGCAGCCTTCATGTCAAGCGCAGAAGAGTCTGTGTCAGCCCGCACAATCACGTTATTAAGCAGTGGATGAACGAACAAGCAGCCAAGAAAGAGGCTAAAGGCAACATTTGCCATAAGAAGAGACACCACGGGAGGAGGAACAGTAAAGGGGCACATCGGGAAAGGCAGGAAACACATGGCCACAAAACGCCTTATTAGAGAAGGTACAGATGAAGCTGCACAGAGGAGTGCTGAGTGAACCTGGCCGTGGCTGGTTATAAAAATATCATGTGAATCTTCCCTATTGGGAGCCAACAGGGCAAAACAAAATATATTTTTCAAGGGGATAACTATACAGATGCAAACGTAGCCAGTAATATACTCAACTGAAAAAATGAAGTGAAAAGAGAATACTTATCTTCACATATTTGAGGAGCAGCATACAGATCTAATTTCTCCACCTTTTTTACTATAACGTTTTCCAAATCTGCAAAGAAGTTGAAAGAGTGGTACTGCGAACATCTGCATGCCTTTACCTAGATTAATTCTTGTTAATATTCTGCCATATTTGTTTTTTCTCTCTCTTCTCTCCTTGTACATGTATATATAAAACATTATATATACAAAGTTAAAATTTTTTCCTGAACCATTTTGAAAACAAGTTACAAACATCATGACACTTCACTCCTAAATTTTTTTAGTGTTTCAACTTGACATCTGTCAAGAATAAAGACATTTTCTATAAAATAGTGCCATCAGCTTTATACCTAAAAAAGGCAGCAGTTTAATCATCTATATGATATAATATATATGTTCATATTCCACAATCATATATATGTTTATATTCTAATATATGAATGTATATATGAAATATGAACATATATATCCGACCCAGGGATTGAACCCAGGTTTCCTGCATTGCAGACAGGTTCTTTACCATCTTGGGAAGATCCCCTGGAGGAGGCCATGGCAGTCCACTCCAGTATTCTTGCTTGGAGAATCCCATGGACAGAGAAGCCTGGTAGGTTACAGTTCATGGGGTCCCAAAGACTCTACTGAGTAACTAACTACTTTTCAGGATCACATTCAGATTTAGCATTTTTGGTAAGAATTCTTCCTATGTGAATTTCCATATTTTCTAGTGCACTATTTAGAGTTTGTGAACAGTGAAGTTCATTCTTTACACAGAAGACTGGATTGACAAATTCTGATGCTAAAAACAAAAAAGCCTGGTTTGTTCTGGGAGCCACCTGCCTCCTACAGTCAATTGTTGGAGCAGACTAGTCAGGGGTCCAGAGATGGGTCCTGTGTGAGATGATTTCACAGTTTCCTAAACAAGGAGCCTACATCCTTTCATTCCTAACACAGCTTTACCACACCTTGCGGGTCGATCCCCAAGGCTCTGCTAATCTTTTGGCTTCCTTGCTCACAGAGGCTGTAGAATAAGAGGTAGTTTTCGTAAACACCCACCAGATGGCAGGAGCAGAGCGTGCACTCAGCCAAGTGTCAGGCGTCTGGCTCTTCCTGTGGGCCACCCCTAGGTAGTTGCCCGGAGGTGCTGAACCTGATGCAGGCTAAAACTATCACCAAACGACAGTCCGTCTAATATTCCTCATGAACACCAATTTAGCATCAGTGAGCTTTGTATTAATATTTCTAATTTTTGAATGAGGAAACCAGAGGCTTATGGGGTAAAATGACTTCCCCAAGGGCGCATGGTAAGTGGCAGGGACAAGCTGTGTCCCCAGGTCTCCAGGTCTCCTGTTCTCCCATCAGCCCCAGCAGTGGACCCTAGAAGGTGGGCACCTACCTGGAGGTGGGCAGAGGAGGAGGAATGCAGGTAAAGATCTGTGCATCTGGAGCTCCAAAAGGGCCAGAGATGCCTGCGGACAGTTTTACCTGAGTCTAGGAGAAGGCAATGGCACCCCACTCCAGTACTCTTGCCTGGAAAATCCCATGGACGGAGGAGCCTGGTGGGCTGCTGTCCATGGGGTCGCTAAGAGTTGGACACGACTGAGCAATTTCACTTTCACTTTTCACTTTCATGCTTTGGAGAAGGAAATGGCAACCCACTCCAGTGTTCTTGCCTGGAGAATCCCAGGGACGGGGGAGCCTGGTGGGCTGCCATCTACAGGGTAGCACAGAGTCAGACATGACTGAAGCAACTTAGCAGCAGCAGCAGCAAGGCAGTGAAGGAAACTGCACACTGTTCATGGCCTTCATTTTGCAAAATCTCCCTCACTAGTGTCTTCTTTTCAACTTAAAGACAGATTTTGTCAAAAAATAAAGGCTTTTCCCCACTCAATTCCATCATGCTTTTTAATATGATAATACGATAAAATGGGTAATCCTGAGGAAAATGATTCCTAAATAGCTTAGTCTGTTCCACCTGCTTTAATAAAATACCACAGACTGAGGGACTTATAGTCAGCAAACATTTATTTCTCACAGTTCTGGAGGCAGGGCCGTCCAGGATGGTGGTGTGGCAGATTCAGTGTCTCGGTGGGGGGGCTGTCTTCTGAGCTGAAGACTGCTGACTCCTCCGTCTCCGTGTCCTCACGTGGTAGAGACGACTGGGAGCTCTCTGGACCCACTGTTACAGGGAAGGAATCCCAAAGACACCACCTACTAATATCATCCTCTTTGGGAATTAAGATTTCAATATACGAGGGTTTTTTTATTTAAGTCGCTCAGTCATGTCCAACTGTTTGTGACCCCATGGACTGTAGCCCGCCAGGCTCCTCTGTCTATGGGATTCTCCAGGCAGGAATACTGGAGTGGGTTCCCATTCCCTTCTCCAGGGGATCTTCCCAATCCAGGGATCAAACCCAATTCAGGAGATACAAACATTCAGACCATAGCACTAAATACTCTTTTTTGATCCCATAGTCCCATAGACGCTTGAAGGTCCAAGCGTCTTCAAGTTTCACGTTCTAAAAACTTTAAAAAATTTACATTAAATTTGTAATGTAAATACAATATTAATTAATGTATTGTAAATTAAAAATTAAATAATGTAATGTAATTTACATTACATTAAATCTCAGTTCAGTTCAGTCACACAGTCGTGTCTGACTCACCGTGACCCCATGGACTACAGCATGATAGGCTTCCCTGTCCATCACCAGCTCCCAGAGTTTACTCAAACTCATGTCCATCGAGTTGGTGATGCCATCCAACCATCTCATCCTCTGTCGTCCCCTTCTCCTCCTGCCCTCAATCTTTCCCAACATCAGGTCTTTTCCAATGAGTCAGTTCTTCGAATCAGGTGGCCAAAGTAGTGGAGTTTCAGCCTCAGCATCAGTCCTTCCAATGAATACTCAGGACTGATTTCCTTTTGGATTCACTGGTTTGATCTCCTTGCAATCCAAGGGACTCTCAAGAGTCTTCTCCAACACCATAGTTCAAAAGCATCAATTCTTTGGCACTCAGCTTTCTTTATAGTCCAACTCTCACATCCATACATGACTACTGGCAAAACCAAAGCTTTGACTAGATGGACCTTTGTTGGCAAAGTAATGTCTCTGCTTTTTAATATGCTGTCTGCTGCTGCTGCTGCTGCTGCTGCTAAGTCACTTCAGTCGTGTCCGACTCTGTGTGACCCCATAGACGTCAGCCCACTAGGCTCTCCTGCCCCTGGGATTCTCCAGGCAAGAACACTGGAGTAGGTTGCCATTTCCTTCTCCAGTGCATGAAAGTGAAAAAGTGAAAGTGAAGTTGCTCAGTCGTGTCCGACTCTTAGCAACCCCATGGACTGCAGCCCACCAGGCTCCTCCATCCATGGGATTTTCCAGGCAAGAGTACTGGAGTGGGGTGCCATTGCCTTCTCCAATATGCTGTCTAGGTTACATTAAATTTAAAATAATAAAATAATAACTTGAGAGTAACTTAATTGACTTAAAAAGTCAATCAATTGATCTAATTAATTAATCATAACATAGGGAATAATACTATTAATAAATAATGAACAACATTAATGAAAAGCTAAAATGAAAACATTGGTGTCTAATCCTCTCAATCAACTTGAACTATTTTCAGTTTTGTTTCCCTTCCAGTCCAGGTCCAGAATTCCACATACTTTTTTGTAGCTATAAGGACAGTAAGTTTTATGCTATATTTTAAAATTTTGATTTTACTGCAGTGCAAATAAATGAAATTTTCTGTAAGGGAGAACAGCTTCTTAAAGAAATTCCATTTGACAGGGTATCATATGTGCTTATTAAAACACTGCTGTGTCACCAGTACTGCACTATGAGTAGATCAACCTTAAGCCTCTAAGGTTTTTTTAGATTACATTTTTATTAAAGCAGTGCAAATGTGTAGTAAAAAATAAAAAAAGTGCAGCAGAATTTATTATGAACAATAACATCCTCTTTCTCTGTCCTCCCTCTTCCCAGACCTGCTTCTTTGATGCAACTTCTTTTTTTTTTTTTTTTTTTTTTTAAGACTGATCTATACATCGGTATCTCTTTTGCTGTCTCGTACACAGGGTTATTGTTACCATCTTTCTAAATTCTATATATATGTGTTAGTATACTGTATTGGTGTTTTTCTTTCTGGCTTACTTCACTCTGTATAATAGGTTCCAGTTTTATCCACCTCATTAGAACTGATTCAAATGTATTCTTTTTAATGGCTGAGTAATACTCCATTGTGTATATGTACCATAGCTTTCTTATCCATTCATCTGCTGATGGGCATCTAGGTTGCTTCCATGTCCTGGCTATTATAAACAGTGCTGCGATGAACATTGGGGTACACGTGTCTCTTTCCCTTCTGGTTTCCTCAGTGTGTACGCCCAGCAGTGGGATTGCTGGATCATAAGGCAGTTCTATTTCCAGTTTTTTAAGGAATCTCCACACTGTTCTCCATAGTGGCTGTACTAGTTTGCATTCCCACCAACAGTGTAAGAGAGTTCCCTTTTCTCCACACCCTCTCCAGCATTTATTGCTTGTAGACTTTTGGATCGCAGCCATTCTGACTTCTTTTAAACTTTTTAAGTTTTGTTTTTCTGGTGGTGTGTGGGAAGAAAATCTTTTCTTCCACCTTCTTATTTTTCCTGACTGTGTCTGAAAATTCAACTGACAAACACAGATTAATGGGAGAAAAGCCTATACCTTTATTTAATATACATTTTGTGTGACATGGGAACCTTCAAAAGGAAATAAAAAACCCAAAAAAGCAAACCTGAGTAGTTTTATGCTGAGTTTGATGGCAAATGGGTAGTTGTTCATTGGAATACATGTGATAGATCAAAGAACATGAATGCAGTGTAGCCAACTTGGGGAAAGTTAGCAAGACCTGTTTGTTGAGAGTGAGTGAAGTCGCTCAGTCGTGTCCGACTCTTTGTCACCCCATGGACTGTAGCCTACCAGGCTCCTCTGTCCATGGGATTTTCCAGACAAGGGTACTGGAGTGAGTTGTCATTTGCTTCTCCAGGGGATCTTCCCAACCCAGGGGTCAAACCCAGGTCTCCCGCATTGCAGGCAGACGCTTTACCATCTGAGCTACCAGGAAGACCTGTTTGTTAGGATTCTTCTTTATGTCCCTTTACTTTCAGAGATAAGGCTGCTCATCTCTTGCACATATAGGGAGGATAACTGTCACCTGAGGATTTTATGACCTGTTTCAGGGAGGAAAGATGGGGGAAGGTCAGAAAGATTATGCCTCTGCTATTTTCTTGAACTCCTTCAGCTTAAAATATTTAATATTTAAGATGCCATGTTTTGGGGTAGTGTGTTCTGAACCCCATCAGTGGTTACTTCCATAATTCCAAATGAAAGCTTTAAATATTACTTATTTATCAATTTTAGGCAATTTCTATTGTTTCCTCATTGCATCCTATTTCCCTTTCTTTCTCCCTCCTCATCTTGATAGTTTTATCACTGTTATTTTTCCTTATCTTTATAATTTGAATAGTATACCCACCTTCCTTCATTAGTCCATTAATTCTAGAATTTCAGTCTCCTCTTTATGTAAAATGTAAATACCCTTTTCTCCTTTTCTTTTTCTTCTATCCTTCTATCTTGTATCACCTATATTTTCACATTTAATTTAACTATAATTCTGTACTAAAATAACAATCATCTTTCATGCTTTAAGGAAGAGTCTCTCAACTCTAGCACTACTGACATCTTTGGCTACTAATTCTTTACTATGGTGACTCTCCCATACTTTATAGATGAATTAGCAGTGTCTCTGACCTCTATCCACTATATGACATTCAAAGCTGTCTCCAGATATTGCCAAATATGTTCGAGGAGAGGGGAGTAAATTTACTCTCAACTCCAGCTGGGAATCACTAGACTAGAATCTAAGATAGGTTCTAAAATGGAAAACTCTGTAGCTGGAAATTTTCTAAAATGACCCCCATAATTCCCTGCCCTGGTATACACACACCTTCCAAACACTAATCTAGGTGTTGCACTTTTAGGTAACAAATCAGTTGATTGTAAAATAGGGAGATTATCTGGTGGGAATGACTTAATCACAGGAGCCCTATAAGACTAAGTCTCAGTTTCAAAACATGAGAAGGATTCAATATGCCATGATTGGCTTTAAAGACAGGAGAAAGGCCAAATCCCAAGGAATGTGGGTGGCCTGCAGTTACTAAAAGGGGGCCCCAGCTGACAGATAGCAAAGAAGTAGAGACCTCAGTCCTATAATTACAGAAACTTCTCTGGTGACTCAGATGGTAAAGAATCTTCCTGCAATGCAAGAGATCCAGGTTCAATCCCAGGGTCGAGAAGATCCCCTGGAGAAGAGAATGGCAACCCATTCCAGAATCCTGGCCTGGGAAATCCCATGGAGAGGAGCCTTACTGACCCCATGTGACAGTCCATGGGGTTACAAGAGTCACACATGAAAACTGTCACCACCACCACCTACAAGGAGCCTCGTTCAGCCAGGAATAAGAAAGCTTGCAGCAGATACTCCCACAGAGCCTCCAGAGGGAACGCAATCCAGTCAGTATCTTGATTTCAGCCTTCTGCAACCCTAAGCAGAGAACCCAGTCACACCACCTGTCTGGACTTTTGGTTTACAGACTGAGCTACTAAATGGGTGTGGTTTAAATGGGTTTCCCTGGTAACTCAGCTGGTAAAGAATCCGCCTGCAATGCAGGAGACCCCGGTTCAATTCCTGGGTTGGAAGACCTCCTGGAGAAGGGATAGTCTACCCCCTCCAGTATTCTTGCTTGGAGAATCCCATAAACAGAGGAGCCCAGCAGGCTACAGTCTGTAGTGTCATAAAGAGTTGGACACGACTGAGCTCCTTTCACTTTACTTCTTTTAAGTGGGTGAGTTCATAGAACTTTCTTAATGCAACAATAAGAAGCTAGCACAACCAATGAGTGGCTCTTTTACCCTCCTGACTACGTAAGTATTGTTTGCTTGCCAGGTCAAGTTGTGTGCTAGAGTTTAATATCCTTCTCAATAAATGAACCCTGAATAATTCACTATTCAGGCAACTTGAGCCTGATAAAACACAACTGCTTTCTACATTATTTGTGTGCTTTATATACTTGACTTCTTTCTCAGGTTTGCCCAGGCCTCCCTGTGAGCTCTGGATTTTTATAATATCCATGAACAAATAGAACTCTGACACATTTCATAATTTATATGACCGATCTGATGCTCTTTTGACAATTGTAGCAATTTCCTTCTTTTTTTAATTTTTGTAAAATCAGGTTTTCCCTGTAGTAAATGTAAGAGAATTCCAAGTTCATCCTGGTCTCTCCCCAATACTGTGACTATGCTCTATCTTTTAATTCACTGACAGATAATTGGATCACCTGACATATTGTAGTCTCTCCATCTTGTTGCTATTCTACTGCTGCAGAAACTACCAAAACAATAAACATCCCCTTCCTCCATCCAGGGCTTAGCACATAGTAGGCACTCAGTAAATATATACTAAAAACACATATGTAGGCAACTGACCTCTTGTTTGGCCAATTACAGTGAAAATAGGACACCATGAGAGCCCTGCATTCCTGTAATGACCAGCCTCTACTGAAGAGAGAGAGATACCAAGGGTTAAATGCCACAAGGTCCTGGCCTGGGAGATGACAATAACTAAACCCAGTGTGACTGGGCTCCATTGTTTTCAAGATTTTCTACAGAATTTGTAGAATTTTCAGAATTTGTACGTCTTTTACCTCTTCTCTATAGCTCTGACATCAGCCTGTCCATAAAATGAACTTTATCTCCATTTCTGTTTCTTGTTCTCCCAGGTCATAACTATCTGTATCAGTGAATTACAGAACCTTTTCTGCAGAAGGAAGTAGGGCCGAATAAACAGCTTCTGACAGGTTGACTTTGCTGAACCCAGACCAGACAGCTGAAGGCAAATTGTACAATTTTCAAGAAAAGTAGGTTTAGGAGGAAGTGAGTGTCTTGGGGATTATAAAAGGTGAAGAAAAAGGGTGACTTCCTATTTGAGTCTCAGCTTTCAGAGTTACCCTGGACTCACCAAAATGGCTAAGATTGAAATTAAGAAGATGCCAAATGTTGGGACTCATGTGTGCTGGTGGGGATGTAAATTAATTGCATCACTTTGGAAAACTGTCTAGTAATATCTACTAAAGCTAGATACCTACCCTATGACCCAGAAATTCTATACTTAAGCAATATCCAGTTAAATAAATATGTTCACCAAAACACATACATAAGAATATTCATAGCAACAAATGAGAACTAAGTGCTCATCCAAAGTAGAATGGACAGATTTAAAATGTTACATTCATTAGTGGAGAGGATGTGGAGAAAAAGGAACCCCCTACACTGTTGTTGAAAATGTAAATTGGTACAGCCATTGTGGAAAACAGAATGGAAGTTCTTTAAAAAGTTAAAAGAGAGAAGGAAATAGCAACCCACTCCAGTATTCTTGCCTAGAAAATTCCATAGATGGAGGAGTCTGGCTGGCTACAGTCCATGGGTTTGCAAGAGCTGGACATGACTCAGCGATTAAACAACAATGGAGGTTCCTTTAAGAGTTAAAAGTTAAAATGAAAAATCCCAAGAGTTACCATACGATCTAGCAACGGGCTTTCAAGTTAGTGCAGTGGTAAAGAATCCGCCTGCCAATGGAGGAGGAGATGCCGGTTCAATCTGTGGGTTGGGAAGATCCCCTGGAGGAAGAACTGGCAGCCCACTCCAGTATTCTTCCCTGGAAGATTCCAGGGATAGAAAGACACACTCCCCAGACAGATGTAGGCCATCTCAGAACACCCTTGATTGAGCCTGTTGAGAGAGTCTGAAGCACAAGACCAAGCTCAGCTATATCTGGATTACTGACCCACAGACACTGTACGATAATAGAGGTGTGTTGTGTCAAGCCATTAATTCTGAGGCAATTGGTTACGCAGCAGTAGATAATGAATATAAAAGGGATAATGTTATCAGAGAAAATGGTAACAAATCCTGAAGTATTTTTTAAATGTTTATTTATTCTTTTACTTATTTGGTTGCATCCTGAGTCTTAATTGCAGCAAGCAGGATCTTTAGTTGCAGCTTTCGGAGTCTCAGATGCAGCATGTGGGATCTAGTTCTCTGACCAGGGATCAAACCCAGGCCCCCTACATTGGGAGCATGGGATCTTAGCCACTGGACCACCAGGGAAGTCTCATTCTTCTTCTTTTTTGTTTTTTCTTTAATTTTTGGCCACACCCTGCTGCATGTGGCACCTTAGGTCCTCAACCAGGGATCAAACCTAGACTGCCGGGGAGTCCAAAAATTCTACAATTAAAGAACACACACTGAGGACTGGGAATCAGGTGAGGCAGCTTCTTTTAAACGCTTTAATAGAAAATATGGTTGACAGTGGGAGCTATTGATATAAAAGGCCGAGAGAAACTGAGGAAAAAGGGATTGCTTAACATCAAACAGAGATATTCCAAGCCTGGCAGAAACCTGAGTGACAGGATATCTGAAGCCAAATGGAATGAAGATTAATGGAGTGTTTAGGTTTGAAAAACTGCTATTATCTTGAGGAATAAGAGGAATTGTTTCTTATTTAATAATTTGAGAAGATCTCATTTCTGACTATATAAAAGCCAAATACTTGAATAAAATATCTTTTATTGACATTGACATGGCGTCATATATCTGAACATAAAATTACCAATAATTACTTGATTTTTTTTTTTTATCAGACTCAGCCTAAATTCTGCTGATTTAGGATTCTGATCAAGAAGCCTTATCCATGGCAGTTCCCCAGGAAGTTCAAAGCCCAAACCAGAGGGTAAAATATTAAAAAAAAAAAAAAATACACTTACAAGAAAGAAAGGCCTAATGGGAAGGAGGATAATAGTTAGTAAACACAATAATAATAGTAATTAGTACAGGAATTCATTTGAGTGGCATGAGAACCAGTTATTTGAAGAAAACTTCTAGACAAGACCATTTTGTTCAACCACGAAATGCCATGAGACCAGTTCACAGAATTTTGACTTCATGCCTTTATAGTTATTTTATTGTTGTTTGGTTTTGGCCGCACTGCACGGCATGTGGGATCTTAGCTTCTCCACCAGGGATTGAACCCACATCCCCTGCATTGTAAGCACAGTGTCTTAACCACTAGGTAACCAGGGAAGTCCCTGAATGGCTGTATTTAGTTCACAGGAGTGAGTGTGCCCATTTTCTCCCCTCTTCCAACCCTAAATGATAAATGTCTTCCATCCAAAACAGAACATTCCCCTTAGCTAAGAGTTACAGTAAACAGGCTGTTTAGGAATCATTGTTAGTTGGCATTCTGGTTCAGATGCTGAAACAAAAGTAGTCCAAACTAGACAGAAGTTTATTTCTCTCTCCTTGCATAGCACTCCAGGTGTAAAACGAGCCTTCGTTCCGAGGCTGAAATGGTGGCTTCATGGTGTCATTTGCCTTGTTTCTCTGTTGCGCTCTCGTCCACAGGTGAGCCTGTCCCATGGTTCACCACCGTGAGTTGGGGCCACCCCCAGGCTGCAGTAATTTTGCTAGGTCTGTCATAAGAATGTAGTCTAAATGGGATGACCTAAATAACAGGAATTTATTTTCTCACTGTTCTAGAGGTTAGAAGTCTGAAATCAAGGAGTCGGTATTCTTGGGTCTTTCTGAGGTCTGTGAGGGCAGGGAGCGGCTCCCAGCAACTTCTTGGCTTGCAGATGGTCCTCTCCTCCCTGTGTTTTTTTCCCATCATCTTTTCTCTGCGTGTGCCTATTTCTGTGCCCAAATTTCCCATTTATAAGGACACCAGTTATATTGCATGAGGGCCCACCCCAGTGGCCTTAATTAATTACATCTACAACAACCCTATTTCTAAATAAGGTCACATTCTTGAGTACTGAGGAAGAGGGGCTAGGACTTGAACATAAGGATTTGGCAGTGGGGAGGACAATCAACCCAGAAGATGAGGATGAGTGAGATGGGAGTGAGGGAGGAAATGCTCTTTTCTTTTAAGAGCATGATTGGGAGGTTAAATACCATATTCCCTCAAATCTATTGCCAGGAGTTCACCTCACAAACACCCAACTTCAAAAAAAAAAAAAAAGGAAGGGCTTCCCTGGTGGCTCAGTGGTAAAGAATCCACCTGCCAATGCAAGAGACACAGGTTTGATCCCTGATCTGGGAAGAAGCCCCATGCTATGGAGCAACAAAGCTTGTGCCCCACAACCACTGAGCCTGTGCTCTAGAACCTGGGAGCCACAACTACTGAGCCCCTGTGCCCTATACAGCCTGTGCTCCACAACAAAAGAAGCCACCGCAGTGAGAAGCCTATGTACCACAGTTAGAGAGTAGCCCCTACTCACCTCAACTAAAGAAAAGCCTGCGTTAGCAACAAAGACCCAGCACAGCCAAAAGTAAATAAATACAATTATTTTTTTTTTAAACTTTACATAATTGTATTAGTTTTGCCAAATATCAAAATGAATCCACCACAGGTATACATATGTTCCCCAGGGACATACATTCCTCTCTGGTGGTCATATGCCCCACTAAAACTATTATTAGGGGAACAATGGGAAGATGGATGTTAGGGTGACGAGTAGCTTTAGGTACATTACAGTTTACAAAAATCTTAGGAAGCAGAGAGATAACTTATGCCTCCAAACTGCACTGATAATTAGTCTTTACTTTGAATACTACCTATTTCTGCTTTATTGACTATGCCAAAGCCTTTGACTGTGTGGATCACAATAAACTGTAGAAAATTCTGAAAGAGATGGGAATACCAGACCACCTGATCTGCCTCTTGAGAAATTTGTATGCAGGTCAGGAAGCAACAGTTAGAACTTGACATGGAACAACAGACTGGTTCCAAATAGGAAAAGGAGTACGTCAAGGCTGTATATTGTCACCCTGCTATTTAACTTATATGCAGAGTACATCATGAGAAACGCTGGACTGGAAGAAACACAAACTGGAATCAAGATTGCCAGGAGAAATATCAATAACCTCAGATATGCAGATGACACCACCCTTATGGCAGAAAGTGAAGAGGAACTCAAAAGCCTCTTGATGAAAGTGAAAGTGTAGAGTGAAAAAGTTGGCTTGAAGCTCAACATTCAGAAAACGAAGATCATGGCATCCGGTCCCATCACTTCTTGGGAAATAGATGGGGAAACAGTGGAAACAGCGTCAGACTTTATTTTTCTGGGCTCCAAAATCACTGCAGATGGTGATCGCAGCCATGAAATTAAAAGACGCTTACTCCTTGGAAGGAAAGTTATGACCAACCTAGATAGCATATTCAAAAGCAGAGACATTACTTTGCCAACAAAGGTTCGTCTAGTCACCGCTATGGTTTTTCCTGTGGTCATGTATGGATGTGAGAGTTGGACTGTGAAGAAGGCTGAGCACCGAAGAATTGATGCTTTTGAAGTGTGGTGTTGGAGAAGACTCTTGAGAGTCCCTTGGACTGCAAGGAGATCCAACCAGTCCATTCTGAAGGAGATCAGCCCTGGGATTTCTTTGGAAGGAATGATGCTAAAGCTGAAACTCCAATACTTTGGCCACCTCTTGCGAAGAGTTGACTCACTGTAAAAGACTCTGATGCTGGGAGGGATTGGGGACAGGAGGAGAAGGGGACGACAGAGGATGAGATGGCTGGATGGCATTACTGACTCGATGGACGTGAGTCTGAGTGAACTCCGGGAGTTGGTGATGGACAGGGAGGCCTGGCGTGCTGCGATTCATGGGGTTGCAAAGAGTCGGACACGACTGAGTGACTGATCTGATCTGATTATACCAGAAATGTTGTATTTAGTTCTCACAATAACTGAAAATTTGATATTTTCCCCCCATGTATTTCAAAAGAAGAAATCCAGGCTCAGAGAGATTAAGCAACTTGTCCAATGCTAAACCTATTAAATGCTAAAGCCGGGAATCTAGCTGAGGAGTCTGTCTAGTGCTGAAGCCTGATGTATTTCACCACACCCGCTGTATCCCAAACCCTGGCCAGCAGATCTCAGCATGCTGGCCTCACTGATAACTACTCAGCTTCAGCTCATTTCAGCCTCGGTTCTGAATGGGGACTTGAAGATTTGTATGGAAGACGTCAGAAATGCCCATTTCTAAACTTTATGGGTTAACAAAGTGATGGGCAACTGAAATTTCATATAGAGAACACAATGCCATAAATAAATATATATATATATATATATATATATATATATATAAAACACCCTACACAATACATGTGCATGATAGGCATACACACACACACACACACACACACACATACTGCTTTTGTGGAAAACTACTACTGAGACAGGGAGTGGGCAGGGCAAAACCTTCAGAAGAATGACAGCTGCTGAGGATATGACATAAACTGGTTAAACTAACTGGGTCCAAGATAATGAATGAATTGACTTTCACTAGACTTTGAGCCTCAGTATATGCCCATCATTGGAGAAGGCTATGGCACCCCACTCCAGTACTCTTGCCTAGAAAATCCCATGGATGTAGGAGCCTGGTGGGCTGCAGTCCATGGGGTCACTAAGAGTTGGACATGACTGAGCAACTTCACTTTCACTTTTCACTTTCATGTATTGGAAAAAGAAATGGCAACCCACTCCAGTGTTCTTGCTTGGAGAATCCCAGGGACAGGGGAGCCTGGTGGGCTGCCGTCTATGGGGTCACACAGAGTCGGACACGACTGAAGCGACTTAGCAGCAGCAGCAGCATATGCCCATCATAATAGCTAAAGAGCATACCCACAGGGTGCTGGGACAGTTCCAAGGTTGACCATAAAAGGCCAAAAAGTGGACTGGGCCAAGTTCTAAGAAATCCCCACCCCATTCCCCAAAATAGCTTGAATACTCCAACTCAGTAACCTATGAAATTATCCAGCCCTATTAAAACTGACAAGCCTGTAGCTGGAGTCTCTCACACCCAGGGAGATCACCCACACCCTGTCTATGGAGTGTGTATCTCCCTGAATAAACCTTCTTTCTATTTACTACGGCACAATCTTGAGTTCTTTCCTGAATGAAATCAAGAACCCACGCTTGGCAGCTGTCCCAGGGACTCACCTGAGACGTGGGACGTAAGCCTCCTCTTGTGCCCCACTCTCTTTCCTGCAACACTATCCTTTCTTTCTTGACTCCTCACCTCTACCCACAAGGCATCACTTTGCTCAGTTGTTGCTCAAGTTAAAAAATAATGCAATATGATCTCTTAGACATGGAACCTAAAAAAATCTCCCAAATTTGTAGAAACAGAGCAAATTGCTGGTTGCCAGAGGCAGAAGAGGGGCAGTGGGCAAAAATGGTGAAGGTGATCAAAAGCTTCAAGCTTCCAATTATAAGACAAATAAGTCCTGAGGATGTAATATGTAGCATGATGATTATAGTGAACAATACTTTATTGTCTATTTGAAATTTGCTGAGAAAGTATATCCTGAAAGTTCTCCTCACAAGAAAAAAGAGATGGTAACTATGTATGATGATGCCTATTAATCATTTGCAGTATATATATGGGTCAAACCGTCATCTTTGTACACCTAAAACTAATATAATGTTTTTCGTTGATTATATCTTAGTAAAAAAAAAACCCACAATGCTTATTAAAAAATGAAGCCTATAAGTAAGAATTCTCTGGAGTTGATCAAAGAAACTTTCATCTCTCTTCCTCTCCCCAAAGATGACGACAGATAAAACAGTGCTGTTATAGTTTCAGTGATCTCAGCCCATTTCTTTTTAGAGAGACAGAAAATCACCTTGGGATGATGATATGCTAGTCTCAATGGTTCTGCAGAGGGTTTCCTGAATGGCTTTCATTTGCTGCATGAATGTAAGATCAGTGGGCGTAGGCAAAAGTCACAATAAGGGCTCTCTCTCCCCTTTATTCTCAGATGGCGCTAGTGGTAAAGAACCTGCCTGCCAATGCAGGAGACATAAAAGACACAGGTTCGATTCCTGGGTGGGGAAGATCCCCTGGAGGAGGGCACTGCAACCCACTCCAGTATTCTTGCCTGGAGAATCCCATGGACAGAGGAGTCTGGTGGGTCACAGTACACGGGGTTGCACAGAATGGGATATGACTGAAGGGACTTAGCAGGCACGCACTTCCTTTTATGGCTTAGCAGCAGTTTCTTCCACTCATCTATGTAAAATTCTGGAGAATGATTATACAATTTGCAGAAGGAGACCAGAGGAAACCTACACTCTAATAAATGCTGGAATGAGAGTTAATGTCAAGGTAATTTCTCAAGGTCTGCTGGCAGACAAATCACCAGTTGCCACTAAGGGAACCTCATCTGAGCCACAGGATTCTTCTCAGCTGATGACTCAGGCTTGATACCAAGGGCTCCGTGTTTGGGTGCAAAGTACATCCTTTTTACCTCAGTGTGTAGTTGACAGTCAAAGCTCTCAGGGCCTGGCCAGTTTGGCATAGTATCTGAGCCCATGTGTGACCTGTGGAGCCAAGCATAGAGCATCTCCTTACACTGGTCTGTGGTTTGGTTCATTGGCTGTCACCCTCTGGACCATAGTGTTGAGAAAGTCTCATGAGAATGGAAGCCAGGTTTAGTGTGTTCCCAGTTATGTCCTTGGTGTCCGGTGCCGCGACTGGTACATGGCAGATGCTTGGTGAGTAGTTGAGCAAAAAATATACTAATAATACCAGAATCCACTGACAACACCCTAGCAGCCACAGCAACTATAGATGCTAGTCTCTCTACCCGGTGTTTGGAAAGCAGGCATGCCTTGTTTGAATTGAATTCTTAGGCTATTCAAGTAGAAGAGATAGAGTGGCCTTGAGAAGGAATAAAAGTATATTGATTTGCAATCAGTTGATTGGAAGCATAAAAGAAATGTGACTGCATTTACTTTCCAATCCAGTGGAACAAGTTTTGCTGGCTGCATAAGATATTATTTCAGATATCTAAATCTTGTAGATCACAGGTGACCAACTTCAAGGTTCTGATTCCCCGAAAGGACAGGTCTGAACAAGGTTTATTTCAACAGGGTGCAACCTATCATATTAAATAAATGAGACAAGTAGGGAGCAGAACATAACCTTTAAACGAATGACTTAGCCCAAAGGACACAACATCAACTCGTTGCTGTGTTGCTGCGTCGATTCAGTCGTGTCCGACTCTGTGCGACCCCATGGACTGCAGCCTATCAGGCTTCTCCGTCCATGGGATTCTCCAGGCAAGAACACTGGAGTGGGTTGCCATTTCCTTCTCCAATGCATGAAAGTGGAAAGTGAAAGTGAAGTCGCTCAGTCGTGTCTGACTCTTAGTGACCCCATGGACTGCAGCCTACCAGGCTCCTCCATCCATGGGATTTTCCGGGCAACAGTACTGGAGTCGGGTGCCATTGCCTTCTCCCAACATCAACTCATTCAGATCAGATCAGATCAGTCACTCAGTCGTGTCCGACTCTTTGCAACCCCATGAATCGCAGCACGCCAGGCCTCCCTGTCCATCACCAACTCCTGGAGTTCACTCAGACTCATGTCCATCGAGTCAGTGATGCCATCCAGCCATCTCATCCTCTGTCGTCCCCTTCTCCTTCTGCCCGCAATCCCTCCCAGCATCAGAGTCTTTTCCAATGAGTCAACTCTTCGCATGAGGTGGCCAAAGTATTGGAGTTTCAGCTTTAGCATCATTCCTTCCAAAGAAATCCCAGGGCTGATCTCCTTCAGAATGGACTGGTTGGATCTCCTTGCAGTCCAAGGGACTCTCAAGAGTCTTCTCCAGCACCACACTTCAAAAGCATCAATTCTTCGGTGCTCAACCTTCTTCACAGTCCAACTCTCACATCCATACATGACCACAGGAAAAACCATAGCCTTGACCAGACGAACCTTTGTTGGCAAAGTAATGTCTCTGCTTTTGAATATGCTATCTAGGTTGGTCATAACTTTCCTTCCAAGGAGTAAGCGTCTTTTAATTTCATGGCTGCAGTCACCATCTGTAGTGATTTTGGAGCCCAAAAAAATAAAGTCTGATGCTGTTTCCACTGTTTCCCCATATCAACTCGTTAGAACGAACTAAATCCAAGAGGGTGGACAAGTCGACTTCCACTAGATCTTGAGCCTCATATATTCTCACTGTAACACCTCAACACACCATGACAGCTCTGAGGCCACCGTAAAAGGCCAAAAAGTGGGTCGGGCCAAATTCCCAGAAATCCCCATCCCTTCTCCAAAGTGAAAAGTGAAAGTTTTAGTCACTCGGTGTCTGACTCTTTGTAACTCCATGAACTGTAGCCCACTGGTCTCCTCTTCCATGGGATTCTCCAGGAAAGAATACTGGAGTGGGTAGCCATTCCCTTCTCCAGGGGATCTTCCCGACCCAAGGACTGAACCTGGGTCTCCCGCATTGCAGGCAGATTCTTTACCGTCTGAGCCACCTTAGCCAGAATAATCCTCTTGCCAGAATAGTCATCCCACTTATAAGCCTATGAAATTACCTAGAGCTATAAAAACTGACAACCCCCTACCCTGGGGTCCCTCACCTTCTGAGATGGCGCACACTCTATGGAGTGCATATCTCCCTGAATGAGCCTTCTTCCTCTTTACTATGGCTCAGTCTTGAATTCTTTCCTGCATGCAGCCAAGAACCCACACTTGGCGACAGTCCCAGGGACTCACCTGAGACCTAGGACATAACCATCCTCTACAGCAACACTCTTTTCTGCAACATAAACACATCAATTTTTGTTGTTAGAAACAGGTCCATGATCCAAAATGGGCTCAAGTTACTTTCCAGGGGTTAAAGTGGAAACTTGACATTTCTAGTTCCCCAAACCAAATCTCAAAATCAGGCCAATTTCCCCATCTTTCAGACTGAGAAATCAGAGAGATTGAAGGTAGAGCAGATATTATATGTTATTTGGAGCTAGTATACTCATGATGAGAGCTATATAAATAATTCAAATAGATATTAGCTTTAATAATCATACATGAATTTTGTGGTGTTAGTAATTGCTATTTTTAAAACATACAAAACTTGGAAAGTATATGTGAATCTGTTTTTCTATCAATCAAATATTCCCCTGAATTATGTCATTATTCAATTTATTTTTATAAATTGAACTGTACTTTAAAGGAAGTAGGACAGTTTTGTTGTGTTTTTTAAATTTATTTATTTGGCGATGCTGTGTCTTTGTTGCAGGATGTGGGATCTTCTATCTTTGTTGTGTCATGCAGGATATACTCATTGCAGCATGCAAGCTCTTAGTTGCAGTACGTGGAATCTAGTTTCCTGACCAGGGATTAAACCTGGGTCCCTTGCATTGGGAGTGCCGTGTCCTAGCCACAGGACCACCAGGTAAGTCCCCAGGGCAGTTTTTTACCTAAAGAAACTTCTACAAAAAAACTTGGATAAAATGAATATAATTTTTTTAACGCTAATGCTGACATTTGTTTTTGCTTGTTTGTTTGTGTAGAATCTAACCCTTGGACTGCAAGGTGATCCAACCGGTCCATCCTAAAGGAGATCAGCCCTGGGTGTTCATTGGAAGGACTGATGCTAAAGGGGAAACTCCAATACTTTGGCCACCTAATGCAAAGAGTTGACTCATTGGAAAAGACCCTGATGCTGGGAGGGATTGGGGGCAGGAGGAGAAGGGGACAACAGAGAATGAGATGGCTGGATGGCATCACTGACTCGATGGACATGATTTTGAGTGAACTCCCGGAGTTGGTGATGGACAGGGAGGCCTGGTGTGCTGTGATTCATGGGGTCACAAAGAGTCGGACATGACTGAGCAACTGAATTCAACTGACGTAGTAGAAAAAGCACTGGGTTGTTTTGGTCAGACACACCTCAATAGTCACTGGAAGGATAGATGCTGAAGCTGAAGTTCCAATATGTTGGCAACCTGATATGAAGAGATGACTCATTGGAAAAGACCCTGATGTTGAGGAAGGTTGAAAGCATGAGGAGAAGGGGATGACAGTGGGTGAGATGGTTGGATGGCATCCCTGACTCAAAGGACACGAGTTTGAGCAAAGTCCAGGAGATAGCGAAGGACAGGGCAGTCTGGCCTGTTGCAGTTCATGGGGTTGCAAATAATCGGACATGACTTAGTGACTGAACAACAATAACATAAAATGTTGATTTGTTTATTTACAAATGGAGATAGTAAAACCAGCCTCTAAAGATTGCTGTTGTGGAGTCACAGAAGGCGATGTGATAACAGAAGAATAATCTATCTCTGAGAAGGATTGTGTGTTGTGAGAAATTCTAAGCCACCATGGCTGCCTTAGAAGATGGAGAGAACCACCATCCATGAAAGTGAGCAGCCTCTAGAAGCTGGAAAGACAAGAAAGGAAATGAATGTTCTCTGGAGCCTCTGAAAGGAATGCGGACCTACAGACACCCGGAATTTTGCCTAGTGAGACTGACTTCAGACTTCGGTTTGATAATAAATTTCTGTTAACAGAAGTCATTTAAAAAATTGGTGTGAGGGTTTAAAGTAAAGCACTGTGCTGGCTACATAAGAGGTACTCAGGAACTATTTGTTCGTTTCTTTTTAAAATTAATGAATGAATGAATTTGGCTACCTCTGGTATTAGTTGGGGCATTTGGGATCTTTCCGGGATCTTTTGTTGAGGGCCGCACGTTCCTCAATTGCAGCTCATGGGCTTAGTTGACCTGAGGCATGTGAGGTCTTATTTCCCTCAGCAGGGTGTCGAACCCATGTTCCCTGCATTGCAAGGCAGATTCTTAACCACTGAACCACCAGGGAACCCCCTATTTGTTTTTTGAGAAGACGGCATTCTGGCTTAAGTGAAAAAAATCTCTGAGGGTGAAGGCATTCTCTCCACCTTGACTTTCACTTTCTGACCCCTAGCACTTGAGGATTATAACTTGACCTCAATCATGTCATGAATAATTGCTTAAAGATCTGTCATGTGCAGGCTTCCCTGGTGGCTCAGTGGTAAACAATCCACCTGCCAAGCAGGAAACTTGGGTTCGATTCCTGGATGGGGAAGATCCCGGGAAGGACGGCATGACAACCCACTCTAGTATTCTTGCCTGGAGAATCCCACGGACAGCGGAGCCTGGCGCGCTACAGTCCATAGGGTCGCAAAGAGTCAGATACGACTTAGCGACTAAACAACAACAGTCTTGTGCTTTAAAAAAAATAACTAAAGGGAGTCTTCACAAGGTCTGAGTGGTGACGTGGGAGCTATTACTAATAGAACAGAGAATGTGCCCCTCAGGGCAGCAACTTCACATGTGTCATTGTAGTTGAGGCAGCAGCAAGGTAGCAGAAACAAGGTCAGAGCAAAAGCGCACAAATCGTCTGTCCCTGAGCGTGGGTGAGCAATACCTTTGGGCTCTGAGGGTCGCACTGAAGATAGGTCAAATCTGACCAGCTTGTTGGTGGGATTACAAAATATTCTAATTGGGCATCAGAATAATGTGTCCTGGTCTTTTAGTCACATGCATCATTTGTTTTACACCAAGGAAATAGCTTCTGTTTCATTTATGAATTGGAGAGGGGAGAAATCCAAAAATGTCATAGCTTACTTCCCCCCACCCTGTCCTCCCCATCCCTGCCCCTTGCTCCCTTTCTTTATCTGGATCTGAGACCTGAGTGGAAGCAAGTTAGAGCACACAAGAGAAAAGGATAAAGTGTAGTTGTCTCCTGGTATCCTTTTGCCTGGGAGTGGGACTGGGTCCAAGACTCCAATGAATACCAAAATTCATGGATTTTCAAGTCCTTTATATAAAATGCTGTAGTATTTGCATATGACCTATACACATCCTCCCATAGATATTAAATAATGCATAGATTACTTATTCTATGATGTAAATGCTATTAAATAGTTGCCAGTGTGTGGCAAATTCAAGTTTTGCTCTTTAAACTTGCTGGAATTATTTTTCCAAATATTTCTGATCCTCAAAATATTGGTCGAATCCTCAGGTACAGAAACTACGGAGACAAAGGGCCAACTCTAGCTATAGCTCTTTGAGATAAGGACGAGATTTGGGGATGTTCACAGTGGTATTGTCTTTGTTTTTGGTTTCCATCTGCTTCTATTTGGCAGCGAGACTACTTCCTCAAGGCGATAGATGGAGATCAGTGACAGTGACTCTTAACCCCTTTCCTGTAACCACATAAAGTGTGGTGTGGAAGAAATGGTGCCAGAAGTGGAGTCCACTTGGATCATCCATGGAATATTGAATTACTGGCCCCAATTCTTACTCTTCCCTGCAGACATGACCTTTGCCTGGTGGTGTTGCAGCTCCTCTCACAAAAGCAGAGTGTGCTCCCTTCCCCTTGACCTTGGACTTGATTCCATGATTTACCTTGGCAGGTTAGCAAATGTGATACAATAGAAGCTTAAAAAGTGCTTTGAGGGTGGGGCTAGCCCTCTGTCACTGAAGAAGAATCCTCCACTCTGGATAGCTTTTCCCTCGATTCTAGGTCCCAGGCTAAAAACACATAGAGAAGAGATATGAGCTGGCCAGAACCAGAGTTGAGTAGAGCTGTTCTGCTGAACCCAGCCTGAATCAGTTAATCCTTGACTAACACTCAGTCATTTGAGCAAATAGATGATTGCTGTTTGAGATGATTTCTTATCAGTGCTAGTTGACTTATCAGTTCAGTTCAGTCGCTCAGTCATGGCTGACTCTTTGAGACCCCATGAACCGCAGCACACCAGGTCTCCCTGTCCACCACCAATTCCCAGAGTCCACCCAAACCCATGTCCATTGAGTCGGTGATGCCATCCAACCATCTCGTGCTCTGTTGTCCCCTTCTCCTCCTGCCCTCAATCTTTCCCAGCATCAGGGTCTTTTCCAATTAGTCAGCTCTTCGCAGCATGTGGCCAAAATATTGGAGTTTCAGCTTCAGCATCAGTCCTTTCAATGAATATTCAGGACTGATCTCCTTTAGGATGGACTGGTTGGATCTCCTTGCAGTCCAAGGGACTTTCAAGAGTCTTCTCCAACACCACAGTTCAAAAGCATCAATTCTTCGGCGCTCAGCTTTCTTTATGGTCCGACTCTCACATCCATACATGACTACTGGAAAAACCATAGCTTTGACAAGACGGATGTTTGTTGGCAAAGTAATGTCTCTGCTTTTCAATATGCTATCTAGGTTGGTCATAACTATTCTTCCAAGGAGTAAGCGTCTTTTAATTTCATGACTGCGATCACCATCTGCAGTGATTTTGGAGCCCAGAAAAATAAAGTCTGACACTGTTTCCACTGTTTCTCCATCTATTTCCCATGAAGTGATGGGACCGGATGCCATGATCTTCGTTTTCTGAATGTTGAGCTTTAAGCCAACTTTTTCACTCTCCTCTTCCACTTTCATCAAGAGGCTCTTTAATTCTTCACTTTGCACCATTTAGTTATTGTTCAGTCCCTCAGTCATGTCTGACTCTTTGTGACCCCATGGACTGCAGCACACCAGGCTTCCCTGTCCTTCACTATCTCCCAGAGTTTGCTCAGATTCATGTTTGATGATGCCATCCAACCATCTCATCCTCTGTCACCACCTTCTCCTCCTGCCTTCAATCTTTCCCAGCATCAGGGTCTTTTCCAGTGAGTCAGCCCTTTACAACAAAATGGCCAAAAGATTGGAACTTCAGCTTCAGCATCTATCCCTCAAGTGAATATTCAGGGTTGATTACCTTTAAGATTGACTGGTTTGATCTCATATTTCTGTGGAAAGGAGGTAGAGAGCAAGGGGTACTCTTTTCATGGGGATTCACAGGAATATGTCACAGGGAAAATGCTGCTACATCAAGGAATGGAGTAGAAGAAAATTTGTGATGGGGCTAGAGTGACAAAGAGGCTATGAGAATAACAAGATTAATCTGGTGGATAAGAGAAAATAAAACCAGAGGAGTACTATTATGAAACCAAACCTGGATCTGCTCACCAGCAGAACAGTAGAATGGATTTCAGGTGGTCTTGGCATGTAGCGAGTTGAAACAGATTGAGGTTGGGTTGTGGTGGTTAGCCCACTAGATCCTAGCTTCTATACCAGTGGTCAGAGCTGCAAAGCTCTGCAGCTGCAAAGCTTTGCCAGCTGCAAAGCTGGCTCTCCAGCTTTGCAGAAAAGAATTCCCACAAAGACTGAAAGGAGTGAAACAAATAAAGTGCTTATTATGAGGGAAAAGAGTACGGTACGTGTAGAAAGACACACACTCTGGTCTGCACTCTGGTGGCAGTTTTAAACACGTACATGGGGCGTTTCTTCTGGGTTTTCTCTTGAAAACCCAGAAGAATGGTTTCAATCATTCTTATTTGTCTGGTTCAGAGTCCATATTTGGTATATCACAGGATCCTTCCGTGTATGCCCACACTTCTCTTAGCTAAGATGAATTCTCCTGAAGAGGCCTAAGGGTGGTTATCATCACTTAGCATCATTCCCCTTTTGACCTCCAAGGAGCTTTTCTGTATATGTGTAGTTGGGCTGATCGCCTGACTTCAAGAATGAGAAATATGGTGAGATATTTCAAAAATGAGAAATATCTATTGATGCTTTCAAATTGTGGTGTTGGAGAAAACTCTTGAGAGTCCCCTGGACTACAAGGAGATCAAGCCAGTCAATCCTAAAGGAAATTAACCCTGAAATATTCATTGAAAGGACTGTTGCTGAAGCTGAAGCTCCAATACTTTGGCCACCTGATGAGAAGAGCCAACTCATTGGAAAAGACCCTGATGCTGGAAAAGATTGAGGGCAGGAGGAGAAGAGGTTAATAGAGGATGAGATGATTAGATAGCATCACTGACTCAATGGACATGAATTTGAGCAAGCTCTGGGAGATAGTGGAGGACTGAAGAGGCCAGCACGCTATAGTCCATAGGATCGCAAGAAGTCAGACGTGACTTAGTGATTGAACAACAACACAACAATCTTCTATCTGGGCCAGACTCAGCCTCTTCCCTCAATCATCTTGCTAATTTCATCTTTGAGTATCAGTCCACAGAGAATTAACTCCAATTCTGTTTGGAGAAGGGGCTTTTTGCCCTGGGACTCATCTATCTCCTGCCTCAATTTCATGGTCAGAGAAGGGAATGGCAACCCACTCTAGTGTTCTTGCCTGGAGAATCCCAGGGATGGGGGAGCCTGGTGGGCTGCCATCTATGGGGTCTCACAGAGTCAGACACAACTGAAGCGACTTAGCAGCAGCAACAACAATTTCATGGTGGAGAAACTTGGCAAACATGAGCCAGGTGATCAAGGTCAACATGAACAGAGATAAGTCATGGAGAATTAATTCTCTGGTGGTCAGGTCTCTGTGCTTCCACTGTAGGGGGCACAGATTTAATTTCTGGTCAGGGGACTAAGATCCCACATGACATGCCAAAATAAAAACAAAAACCAGTGGTGAGTCATGTTGATAGTAAGTAACCTTGATATGATCTGAGGAGAATAGCACCTTGATCTCTGGTCTTCTTCCAAAATATCCCATAACCCTAGCCTGACCTTGGGAAAAAACATCAGATGAATCCCAGTTGAGAAACATTCTACAAAATAATTGATCAGCTTTCTCAAACCTATCAAAACCAGGGAAAGTCTGAGGAGTAAGAGAACTGAATGAAGGTGGTCAAAAGGTACAAACTCCTAGTTTTAAGATAAATAAGTTCTGAGGATGAAATGCATAACATGGTGACTCTCGTTAGTGCTGCTGTTTTATATATTAGAAATTTGCAAGGAGAGTAAATCCAAAGAATTCTCATGATGAGGAAAAAAAACCACTTATCTTCTTTTTTGGTGTCTGTATGAGATGATGGATGTTAACTAACATTGTGATAATCATTTCATAATAAATATACATATGTATATGTAAGTCAAGTCATTATACTGTACACCTTAAACTATACAGTGCTATATCTCAATTATATCTCAATAAAAGTGAAAGAAAAAAATACTCAAGGGCTTCTCCAGTGGCTCAGTGGCAAAGAATCTGCCTGTCAGTGCAGGAGACATGGGTTTGATCCCTGATCTGGGAAGATCCCACATGCTGAGGAACAACGAAGCCCGTGAACCACAACCACTGAGCCCATGTCCTAGAGCCCGGGAGCCACAACTACTGAGCCCACACGCCACAACTCCTGAAGCCAGGGCACCCTAGAGCCCTGTGCTCTGCAGAAAGAGAAGCTAGAGCGTGAGAAATAGAGAGTATCCCCTGCTTGTCGAAACTAGAGAAAAGCCCGAGCAGCAACAAAGTCCCAACACAGACATAAATAAATACAATTTTTTAAAATTCTTGAAAGCAAAGCAACAACAACAAAACTATAACAGAGAAAGTCTGAGAAACTGTCACAGCCCAAACTGTCACAACCACTTAATATAATGTGGTATCCTGGTTAGGATCAAAAACAGAAAAGGATCATTAGGTAAAGGCTAAAGAATAAAAATTAATTAATGATAATGTATTGATATTGGTTCATTAGTTGTGATAAATGTATCATATGTAGGATATTAACAATAGGGAAATCTGAATGTGGAGTACAGGGGAACTTTTTTGTATGACATTTGCAACTTTTCAATAAATGTAAAATTAATCTAAAAAATGTATTTAAAAAATTAGAAAAGTAGATATTCTTAACCAAATTCTCACTTTCTCCAAAAGGCTCTTTAGCTTTGGTTTCACTTATTCATATCTCTTCCCTCTCGTTCCTCAAGTCCTGGAAATTCTAGTTCGCCTGCCTGTCTTTGAAATGGTGCCCTTGAGTTCTCTTCTCGCCCTACATTTGTTCCTATGTCGCTTGCTTTCCTCCTAGCACATCTGACCAGGTTTCTAGCTGCCAGATTGGTAGCTGTGAGTGGTGTGATGCCCCAGGCTGAACAAGACATGGAAGGTCAAGACTGCCAACTTACTTTCATGTCAATAACTCAAACTTATTCACCTTAATAACTTGTCTTTCTTCTCAGAGCAAAGACACTTTCTTTAAGGAGTTGTGAAAACAAGAAAGCATTCTAATTTTAGGCATTTTAAAAAATCTTAGAATTTAAGAACATGGCAGGAATTCTAAATATCACCTGGCTAAAAACTTTCATTTTAAAGATAAAGAGAATGAGGGCCATAAAATATAAGGTTGACAAGGGTAAGCACAAAGCTGGGTTTCCAGATTCAGATAGCATATGTGCAGTTCATGACACAAAACTCATAGAGAAATAATGACCCAGATCAACTATATTCATATCAGAATATAGTTATCAAGGATCTACTTTGGACAAAGAGGTAATAGAAACATGAGCTAGAGCAGTAGGTATCCTCAAGGAGCTTCCAATATAGGGATGGGTGGGAAAGAACAGTAGCATGGGGGTAACTGTAATGTAAGCAAGAGTATACATGTGAAGTAAGAGGTATAAGGTGGTAAGGAGGGAGGTATGACATCCAGTTAAGTATATCAAGAAAGGATTCATGGAGGCGATATCATTCGTGGTGGACTTTGAAGGATGGGTGAGATTCTGATGGGTGGACATGGTGTTGGGGGAGACATTTTAGGCAGAAGAAGGGTACAAGCCAAGTCAGAAATGTGGGATAGTACAGAACAGGCTGCATTGGTGGTTTAGATGCTGTTTTGTCCGACTCCTGCGACACCATGGACTGCAGCCTGCCATGCTCCTCTGTCCATGGAATTTCCCAGGCAAGAATACTGGAGTGCGTTGCCATTTCCTTCTTCAAATCCTTTGATCTCAACCAGGGATCAAACCCGGGTCTCCCGCATTGCAGGCAGATTCTTTACTAACTTAGCTATGAGGGAAGCAAGAGCAAATCCACTGGTTTAGGGAGAAAATTTTGCAATCGGCCAGGATAATATCACAGAGGGTTTTGAATGCCTGTGACTTAGGTCTTTGAATGCGTTTGACTTTGGTATTTAATTCTGCAAGTGATGAAAGTGACAGTGAAATTCTCTCAGTCATGTCTGACTCTCTGCGACCCCATGGACTATACAGTCCATGGAATTCTCCAGGCCAGAATACTGGAGTGGGTAGCCTTTCCCTTCTCCAGGGGATCTTTCTGACCCAAGAATTGAACCGGGGTCTCCTGCATTGCAGGTGAATTCTTTACCAACTGAGTTATCAGGGAAGCCCTGTAAGTGATGAGGAGTGCCTGATTTGTGCTTCTGGTAGGGAAGAGGAGGCCCTTTATCTGGCTCGGGTTAATGCTTTCACTGCAAAGTGGTAAGAAGGTCAGAGGCACACTTACCCCCGGTGTGGAAGCAGAGCATAAAGTGGACTGGGGGAGGGAATGCCCCTTGAATGAGGCGGGAACAATTGGGGAACCACAGTGTCTTATGAGAATATGGGGCTTAAGTAGAACAACAGAAGCATAGCCAGGAAAATGTGTGAGCCAGGAGAAATGGGAGATGCATCAGAGTAAGAATGGACAGAACTTACAGCCAGTTTAAGAACCAGGGAGGCCAAGAGATTTTCTGAGCAGTGAGCTATGGAATAAGATGATGGGAAGACTGGGAGGGTCAGGAAACTATAAGAGGCTCCTTTATTGTTGTTTAGTCACTAAGTCACATGGCCTCATGGTCTGTAGCCCACCAGGCTCCTCTGTCCATTCTTTTAAAAAAAAATTTTGGCTCCACCCCATGGCATATGGGACCTAGTTCCCTGACCAGGGATTGAACTTGTGCCCCCTTTATTGAAAGTGGAGTCTTAACCAGACTGCTGGTGAAGTCCCTGGACTATTCATTTGCTCATGCTGGGCATCAAGGGGTTATAGAAGGAAATTAAATTGATATAACTGAAAATTCCAAAGTGAGTGCTAGAATAAGATACAGCTTTTTGAGGGAAACACTAAAGCACTGGTTTCAGAATTCCAAAAGCATTCAAGCCGTAATAAGGGTGTGATGGCCAGTTTTATGGGTCAGCTTAGGCCACAGTCCCCAGTTACTCAATCTAACACTAATCTAGGTGTTGCTGAGAGGGTACTTTGTAGTTGTAATTAAAATCCAAAGTCAAATGACTTTTAGGGTGATTATCTGGGTGGGTCTGATTCAATTAGCTTAAAGGCTTGAAGAGCACAGGTGGGGCTTCTTGAAGAATCCCCTTGCAGAACAGCTTCAGCTCCTGCCAGGGAGGTCCAGCCTGCCCTCCCAGGAGGCCTGCCCTAAGGCTTGGCCTCTACAACCACGTGAAGTCAATGCCTTGGGATTAGTCTCATAGTGTACATCTCCTATCATCTCTCTATCTCTGGTTGAACCCTGACAAAGTATATTGATGAGTTGACAGAGGAGGACTTAAGAAACAATACAGTGAGGACACTTTCTTTGGAAGGAGGTATGCTTTGATTTCCTTCCCTCAAGTGAGGTGGGGCTTCAGTGGGACCACTGAGAGTGGTAAAAGAATCCTCCTGCCAATGCAGAAGACTCGGGTTCAATCCCTGGTTTGGGAAGATCCCCTGGAGAAGGATATGGCAACCCACTCCAGTATTCTTGCCTGGGAAATCCCATGGACAGAGGAGCCTGGTGGGCTGCAGTCCATGGGGCCTCAGAGAGCTGGATGCAATTGAGCACACACACACACAAAGGACAGACACTTCACACAAAATATGCAAGAAGTATCATGATATTTTCCTGATATTCTTTGTAGTTAAGAAACCAGGCACCAGGCAGAATTACCCTGAATTTTTAAAGCAGTTAAGAGTGTCAGAAAATATAATTGACTTGATATCACCACAAAATACAATCAAATTAATATCAAGGTATGCCAGTTACATATTTGCTGCTTCTTGGCTCCAAATGCAACATTTTTGTTTGCTCTTTGAAAACAGTTCTGGTACCTTTAGATACTTTTCCTTTGCCAGCTGGCATGATGTTAAGCTTTCTCAACAGAGAGAGTGCTAGAAAGACATTGGAGGAGGAAAAAGATTTTTTACATCCTAATTCTGTGTGTGGCTCTCAAGGACACAGTGCCTGGGGTGATGGGAGGTGTGTGGGGTGGGGTGTGTGGGGGGCTGAGGTGCATGGGGGTGGTTAGGGGCGTGGGGAGTAGGGTGCATGGCAGGTAGTAAGGGTGCGGGTTGGGTGCATGGGGGATGGTGGAGGGTGTGGGAGGCTGAGGTGCATGGGGGTGGGTGGGGTGCATGGGGGTGGCCCCCAGAGGCCAGTAGCTGTCCCCCTCCCCTATACTGGCTCCCCAGTCCTCAGCAGTTTTGTAGCCCAGTGCCTCTGGTGAGCCCTAACTACTTCCCCACCACTCCAGACAGTTAATTTCCAGCAAATTATTAAAGGACCTGGCATCACAGTGATTTCTCTGTCCTTCCATGAGCCACAGCCAAGCTCTCTCCAACAGAATGTGGGGATCACAGCCTGGGGGAGCAGGGCTTCCTCTTCTGTGCTCTCTCTCAGCCCTGAGGGTGGTGGCTGCTCCTTCTCTCTGCTACTCCTGCATGCTTTCGAGTTCCCTTTCCTTCTGAACTAGCCCATCCTCAAACCAGAAGGGGAGGTCAGCCAGTCAGCACTACAGCCAGAGTCATGCCAGGCGGGAAGTGATCATGAATACACTTTTGGACTTCGCCCTTGGAAAACCCATGGCCCAGCCACTATCAGATCTCCACTTCTTTGCAGCACTAGCTCCAGACTCAAGTCCCAGGTGGATGCATCTGACGGATGCCTTTCTCCCTAACTCTTAGGTGCTCTGGAAAAGTGATTAGCTGCTGTTCTCATCTGATTGTGGGGGGAAGACATAAAGAAACATTCATGGGGAATTCCCTAACTATAGGAAAGAAGTCTACATGCTAAGAAGTCAGGAGGAAAGAATGACAAATGTGCACTCTCCTTTTTGGCGTTAGCGCAGATAACCAACTATTTTTGGCATTGGAGCAATTAACCAAATGTTTGCATGGATTAAAGTAGGTCATGCTTAAACCCACAACTTTGTATTCTGTAGTAGCTTTATGATCACCAGAGAGATGAAACACAGAGCATGACTTTTAAAAATATATATACAGTGAATATACATTACTGTGTGTAAAATAGATGCCTAGTGTGAACCTGCTGTATAACACGGGGAGTTCAGCCTGCTGCTCTGTTATGGCCTACTGGGGTGAAATGGAGGGGGCGGTGGGAGGAAGGTTCAAGAAGGAGGGGATATATGTGTACTTATGGCTGATCTCACCAACACATTGTAAAGCAATTATCTTCCAATTAAAAATAAAATTTAAAAAGTACACAGTGAATTTTATTTTATATTTACTTATTTTTGGCCTCAAGCCTTGTGGGATCCTAGTTCCCCAACAGGGATTGAACCCAGGGCCACAGCATTGAACGTGCCAAGTCCTAACAACTGGACTGCCAGAGAACGCCCCACAAAGTGTGACTTTTAAAGAATTAAAGTCCATAAGATAAAAAGTTAATACAGCAATAAATGTTTACCTTCATTCCAATTGCAAATCAAGAAAATATGTAAACCAAGAAATATTAATAGTTATACCATACATTTTTATTAGTTTTTAAACTGGACGTATTCAGTATGTGAGGACAGCGCTTTAACATTCTTTTCTCAGTTCAGAAAGTGAGCCCCAAGCCAATATTCAAAAATGGCCACTAAGCTCTTATTTCTTTTTCCTTTCTGTCTTTTTCTGAAGTACTCAGATTTGGTAATATGTTGATAACTGTTCCGGGCATATTGTTCCATAATTATCCCAATTATCCTAACGGTTGCTACAACCGGGGACGCATTTTCAGAGTAAGATTATAAGCGAATATAAACAGTATTTGAACATAATTTCTGCAGAATAACATTTCATCTGCTAGGCTGGCAGCTGGGAGAGTTTAGAGCTCCTTGCACTTTTCCAAAAGAAAGGAAACACATCCTTCCTGGACAAGACACACCCACAAGCATCAAAGATATTTTCCAAAAACTGATTTTTAAACATCTGTGAATTGGCATTTCTTATTCTTGTTTACAGTCTTCCTAGGTGGTGGTAGTGGTAAAGAACCCACCTGCCAATACAGGAGACATAAGAGACATGGGTTTGATCCCTGGGTTGGGAAGATGCCCCTGCATGGCAACCCACTCCAGTATTCTTGCCTGGAGAATCCCATGGACAGAGGAGATGGGCGGGCTACAGTCCGTGGGGCCGCAGAGAGTTGAATGCAACTGAAGCGACTTAGCACACAGGCACACGCATTCTTGATTACATGTAAGATTTTATTTTTCTGTGCTTTTCTAGGCAGCCGTACTTAAAACTGGCATTCTGACTATAATACACATCAGAATTTTGGTTGATGAGTTTATTTCTGTGCCTTTTACCAGAAGTTGGCTTCTGAGCCCCCAGGGCCAAGTGCCAAGTCCTTGAGTATGTACCGTTTCTAAAGGAAATGAAAACTGCGCTTGTGTGGCCTCTCTGGAGAAGCTGCTTACCTTCCCTCTTTCCGATGTCTACCACCTCGTTCTGTCCTTGGCCACAAATGTGCTTTTTTTGTTTGGGGGGGGGGGTGCGGTGGAGTGGTACACAGAATAGTGGAAAGAGAGTGAGTTTTGGCACAGAAGACTTGGATTCGGATCCTAACTTTGTCATTTACTGTGGGCAAACTACTTTAACTGTCTGCTGCTCAGTTCTTCACTTGTAAATTGGGAATAATATCTGCTTACAGGTTGGTGGGTAAGATAATGTACCTAAGTTGCCCATTACAATGCTTAGAAAATAGTAGATGCTCAATAAATGATGGCTGGTATTAAAATGTTTTCATGTGATTGGCAAGTAACTCCTAGAATCACAGTGAGGGAGGAATATGCCATTGAACTCATTTTTTCTGCCCAGATTAGAGAAGAGGAAAAACCCCCACACAGGAGGATTTTTAAGCTACTGACTGTAATTTCCACATTTCCCCCTATTCTCAAGTTCCACTGTTACTTTTAAGATAACTTTTTCTCTTCTGGTTAAATGTGTGGTTCTGCTGCTGCTGGTGCTGCTGCTAAGTCGCCTCAGTTGTGTCCGACTCTGTGCGACCCCATAGACGGCAGCCCACCAGGCTCCCCCGTCCCTGGGATTCTCCAGGCAAGAACACTGGAGTGGGTTGCCATTTCCTTCTCCAATGCATGAAAGTGAAAAGTGAAAGTAAAGTCGCTCAGTCATGTCCGACTCTTAGCGACCCCATGGACTGCAGCCCACCAGGCTCCTCTGTCCATGGGATTTTCCAGGCAAGAGTACTGGAGTGGGGTGCCATTGCCTTCTCCAAATGTGTGGTTCTAAGTCTGGCTAATTCTTTTTAGTTCTTCAAAACTCACTTCAGTCAGACTTGCCTTTTGTCCATTCTCCAAACAGGCAGAGTTTATTTTTATCTCAGAACCTTTGTACTGGCTGTTGTTCTTACAATATCCAGAGCTTCATATGGCTGGCTTCTTCTCATCATTGATTTCCTAGATCAGCTGTCCCAGAAATGAATTTTTTTCCTAACTTCCTCAGGTATCACTATCCTCCTCCCAGCCAATCAGCTTCTTTCTTATTATCCTGGTTTATTTTCTTAATAATATGCAATGTGGAAATATTCCATCCTATTATGGATTTATTTATATATATTTACCTGGTGCCTCTGCATGTTTGAGATAGTGATTCATAATTAGAAATATATTTTTGATCTTCATCCTGTTTCTGGCACAGAGTTCTTAAAACCCTTGGAATTTCCTATGTCATAAGAGTGATAAAGGTATCTTGCTATTCAATCACAAACCTCTTTCAACCCATACCTGAGTTTATATTAATAAAGTGAATTTTTAAAAGCATCTAAGGCTGTGACTGGTTGCCAAGGGAACCAACCAGGTGATTAGAAGGTTGGAACTTTCAGAACTTACCCCCAACACCTCTGGGGAAGGAAGAGGGGCTGGGTAATGAATTCAGTTAATAGCAGCCAATGATTTAATCAACAATGCCTAAAAAATGAAGTCTCCAGAAAGCCCCCAAAGGATAAGATTTGGAGGACTTCTAGATTGGTGAACAGGAACATAGTCACACGCTGGGAGGCTGGCCCACTCCAAACTCTATGGAGACAGATGCTTCTGTATGTGGGACCCTTCTGAACCTCACCATGTGCATCTCTTCATCTGGCTATTGGTGAGTATCCTTTACTAACCTTTGTAATAAGCTAGTAATCCAGTAAATAAAATATTCTCCTGAGTTCCATGAGACACTCAAGCAAATTAACTGAACCTGAGGATGCAGAATGGGAATTTCTGATTCATAGCTGGCAAGTCAGAAACACAGCTAACCACCTAAATATGTGATTGGTGTCTGAAGTGGTTTGGGCTGGGGGGCAGTCTTGTGGGACTAGACCCTTAACCTGTAGAACTGAGTTAAACTGTGGGGCACCCAGCTGGTGTTGAAGACTTGCTTTATATGTGGAAAACCCAGGTCTGGTTTCAGAAGTGAAGCTGTGTTATAGCAGAGTGTTGACAGTGCAGGAAACACACAAGACTGTATTTTCTTTAGTGCATACTCAGTGGCTCAGTTGTGTCTGATTCTTTCTCGACCTCCTGGACTGTAGCTCGCTAGGCTCCTCTGTCCATTTCCTTCTCCAGGAGGTCTTCCCAACCCAGGGATCAAAACGGAGTCTCCTGCATCTCCCTCATTTGAAGGTGGATTCTTTACCACTGAGCCACCTGGGAAGCCCATGCATTTGCTTTAGCCCACTCCACTGGAAAATAGCTGGGAACAAGGACTTGTTCTGTCTTGTTTCCAACTGCTAACCTTATAAGGATGGAAATCTCGAGCAAGGAAGGAGACTTTCAGAGAAAAATGCCAGCTCCAAGGAAAGCATTCTTGAAAGATGGAGACCACAAAAATAATAAAAGACATCAACTGACTTCTTGGATCAAATTATCCTTGAAACAAAACCAACCTCCTGGATTTTTCATGTGAATCAATTTGATTAGGCTAGTTCCTGTTGGTTTCTATTCTTTGCAACCAGAACAGTGACTCATACACCAAAAAATGGAGTCTCCATATCAGATCAACCAGCCTCCAATTAGGGTTTAAAAGGAATGAACTGGCATAAAGCTGCAAGCCTGGCTGGCAGAATCCTGTGATTGCTGGGCCTCTGTGTAGCCCCAGGGACCCACATCCACACGTAGGAAGTGTGGGTGCTCAAGTGGAACAGCTTCCAGCTGGAGGCTCCTCCACATTGGCAGATACCCTTCATGCCTATCTTCAGTCCTTTGCTCCATCCTTCTGATGAACAGAATCCAATTCTTAGGGGAGGCTAAAGCTAATTATGATCATTGTATTCCCCCATAATGCTTGATTCTTGTCAACAACCCCAAACCTGGATTTAACCTGGGGGTGGGGAGCAGAATGGATAAAAGAAGACCTACCCTCCCTTCCTCCACAGGGCAGGAAGAAATTGTCTTCTTCCCAAAACACTGGCCTCCTCCCAGGGCTAATGACTCTGACCTCCCTCTCTCTCTACCCTCAGTACCCCGTCTTTTTTTAGATTGTGAAGGTAAAGCAGGTGGTGGTTGATTTTAGAAAGGTTTTCTTTCACCGGTTTAGAAGCCACTGGTTACTTACTGGTAACTGCATTGCATACTTCAGGCTGTTTGTGGGCTGGATGCTGTTAATATGTACCTTCCATACCCCACCATGAGGGAGAATGAGGGCAGTGTGTGGGCCAGGTAGGTGAGTCTGCTGTGAGGCACCCCCTAAGAATATCTGCAGTGGAATAGCCTTAGAAAGTTGACACATACCAGAGCAGAGATAGAAAAAGTTAGTTGAAAGAATTAAGGCAATTAAGACTTGACTTTAACTTGATTGATTATACTGACTTGTTTAGAGAATTGAACTCTGGAAGGAGATGATCTGCCATGGACTTGTAAAAAGGAAAGCCATAGGTTCGAAGGCAAACAGTGTTGGATTAAGTATAGTCCACAGAAGAAGAGAGTTTAGGAGTAAATTTCAAGTATTCTAGTCTCATCAGCAAAGCAGGTCTTAAAGGGGCCTAGGTGAAGGCGATTGATGGTTTATGGCCTTGGCATATGTCCCCTCCTACTGGGAAGACCATTCTATTGAGAAATGGATACTTCATGTTATCTTAACCCAATAGCATGAAAGAGCTTTCTTTCTAACATCTTCCCAATTCTGTTTACCAATCAATCGTCTGAGGATGACTTGACTTCCTGTGTGTAATCTAGAGGGTGAGGCATGTGGACTTTGAAGGTTGCGGTCCCTTTTGTATTATAACTAATAGGCTGGCATTCTGATTTTATGCATTATCAACTTGGTTAATGTGGTACACTCCTCAGAGGACTTACTTCTAGCAAGCTGATAAAAGAGGTCTGCTGAGCTCATGAACCAAGCACCAAACCTGTACTATGGTAAGATACCCCAAGGGTAATAAGTGATGTCCTAGGAGAAGTTACCTACCTTTCCTTATTTGATATCTACCACTTCACTCTAACTTTGAGTACAATTATGTTTTTGTACATAGAATGGTGGAAGGAGTATGGGTTTTGCATCCTAAGACCCGAGTTTTTTGTTGCTGAGTTGTTTTTTTTTTTTTAGTATTTGTTTATTTGACTGTGTTGCATCTTAGTTACAGCACTCAGGATCTTTCACTGTGGTGCACAGACTCTCTAGTTGAGGTGCACGTGCTTAGTTATTCCGAGCCATGTGGGATATTAGTTCCCAAACCAAGGATTGAACCTGCATCCCCTGAATTGCAGGGCGGATTCTTAATCACTGGGCCACCAGGGAAGTCTCTAGACCTAGGTTTTAATCCCAGCTTGTTACTTTGTAATAAACTTGCAACAAACTACCTAACCACTCAGTGCCTCAATCTCCAAATTTGTAATTTGGGGGTTATTCAGTGGGGTTAAATGAAGGGAGAGTAGATGCTCAGTAAATTCTCTTAACAGATGTTGACAGGGGTGCTGCAGACTGCCCTCCAGATTACAGTGTGGGAAGGCAGTTCCATTGAATTTACTCCTTTTCTTCCCAATAACACAGAGAAAAAAATTTAACCCTGATCCATTAACACTCCTTTTACCTGAAAAATCTAGCTCAAGGGAGATCTCACTGTTATCATAATTTCCACTTATTTTTATCATTCTTGATTAAAGCTGCAGCTCCTGCATATAAAGCCGATGGATCCTTTTCCTGAAATTACTCTCCTCCCCACTCCTCTCCTTCCTGCCCTCTGGTCTGCAACCTAGATAACTTCTCAGTTCTTCAAAACTCAGCTTGGACACATGGGCCTTTTGTTTCCTATTTTGAGGCCAGTTCCTCCCTGTGCATCACTCTGCCTCCAGAGCTTCATATGTTATTTCCTTCTCATCCTCCAGGTGTCACTGTTTCAGAGAGCTCTTTCCTAACCACTTTGAGTGCTTTCCCATCCGACAGCCAGTGTCTGTCTCATTACTCTGCATTATTTTCTTCATAGTATTATCATTTACTGATGAGACTGCAACTTATTTTCTTACATAATGTTTAGTCTCCACAAACTAAACTTGACTGGGTTAGATATTGTGTCTGTCTTGTTTAGCACACAGAATCGCCTGAGCCTAGAACAGAACCTGGCACACAGTTGTGCTCAGTAAAGACTCCTGAATGTGATAAATGAATGAACATCACCTGCCCTGGAAAGCCTGCCTTAACCACCGGGATTGACTAGATATTTCTGTGGACCTCCATTGTCGTTTGGGCATGCTTTTTTTTTTTTTTGCCGTGCTGCACAGCATGCAGGATCTTAGTTCCCCAATCAGGGATCAAACCCACGTCCCCTGCAGACTGCCAGGAAAGTCCTTGGGCATGCTTCTTTATGTAGCACTTGAACTGTAGAATTATAATTATTAATTATGCTATTTTAAAAATATTTTTCAGGATCCTCAAATGGTACTAACCCTTTCAGAGGTGAGAAGAGTAAGAAGTAAAACCCTGGAGGGGAGTAGTGTTGGAAACAGGAATGGCTTTTGCGGGTGGGAGTGCTAAATCAGTAGGGTTCTCAATCAAGTTCTCGTGAGGGGTGGTCAGATGGTTCTGGTGAGAGGGGAATCTCTGGCTGTAGCAGCAGAATTGCTGTTGTCAGTCTGTCCGACTGTGAGTCTCAGTCAGGTAGGGACTGGGCCCTAAGCCTCCCTCAGCTTCTTAAGTCATGTAGAAGGATTATCTCTACAGGTGCCTCATGCCATGCAGAGGAAAGAAGACAGCTGAAACTCTGGCTGGCTCTGTTGAGGAGTTTTGCTGCAAAAGGGGCTGAATGAGCCTAGTAGTGGGCTGCTGAGTGCATACTACTGGGTAGGGTATAAATGAAAGTGAGCTCTGGGATTTTGCAGCATGAGACAGTAACAAGGCCAAGTCCTATTCATCTAAGGGAGGCCAGTACAAGAACCCACAGCTAGGACTGAGCCCTCTTCTGATGTAGAACAACCTGGTGAGCCCTGGCAATTGCCATCTTGCCAAGCAAAAGGGCTTCAAGAGATAGAGCCCTGATAGGGAACTGACTTTTGAACTGACAAAATATTTAAGTGAAATAAAGCTGCTTAGAGCTGAAGAGACAGAGATACCTTTAACTGAAAAATCCAAAGATTCCTTCTATTCCATCCTCTCCTGACCTTTATCTAGTGAGACAGTGGCTGGAAACCCAGCCCTTTATTTTTCTCTCCTTCAGTCTTTAGACTATAAACAGTTTAATAACAGAATCTGTCTTTCAATTGTATCTTTCTACTGTAGCTCATTGGGGGTCATAAATGGAGTTGCATATGTAGTTTTTCATTTTCTAGCAGCCATGCAAAAAACTAAGAATAAACAGGTGAAGTTAATTTAATAATAATTTTTATTTAACACAATATAACTAAAGTATCATTACAACAAGTAATCAATATAAAAATTATTAGTGAGAGAGTTCCTTTTTTGTACTAAGTTTTTAAAACTTGGTGTTTATTTCACACTTATAGTACAGCTCAGCTCACTTTGGACTAGCACTCTTCAAGTGCTCACAAGCTATGTATAGGTAGCACTTGCCTTATCGGACAGCATAGGTCTAGCGCAATTCGTGACACAGAGTAAAAAGTAAATGCTTGCTCAAGAGATGAATTTATAATACTAAATGTTATCATTACATTGTTGACTAAAAGAAAAATTCAGAACCTAAAACTTGAGCATGCATGAGTCTGAGTTGCTTCAGTTGTGTCCAGCTCTTTGCGACCCAGTGGACAGTAGCTCTCCAGGCTCCTCTGTCCATGGGATTCTCCAGGCAAGAATACTGCAGTGGGTTGCCATGCCCTCCTCCAGGGAATCTTCCTGACTCAGGGATTGAACCCCCACCTCTTATGTCTCCTGGATTGGTAGGCAGGTTCTTTACTGCTAGCACTACTTGGGAACACCCTAAAAGTTGAGAGTTATATTTTATTTGGTAGGAATTTTTAGGACTTTAATCCTGGGAGGCAGCATCTTAAACCCTGAGAAAACTGCTCTGAGGCAACAATGGGGGAGCCAGGTTATACAGAAGTTTTGCAACAAAGACCATGTAGTTAGAACATCCAAAGTTTACTGTTAAGAAAAACAGATATCCCAAGTTAAGGAAGTTAAGACTTTTTTGTGTATGGGAGGATGCAAGAGTCTGGACTCACTGAAATTATTCCTCTTGATATGCAAGCTCAGCAATCTCAGTATTCTGTATTTTTAAATTGTGAGTTTTCTCAGGGCTCACCGTGGGGAGTGGCTGCAGTCACATGGCTACAGTTGGCAGGTATTCTTTCCTTCCTGAGTTCCCTCAGGGCTCACCAGCTCATGTATGGCAGTTGGCTACAATCAGTGATTACTGTGATATCCTTTGTTTACTGATATGGCAGGCAATATTTCTTTTCTTGCTTCTTAAAGTTTGTTCCTTTCAAAGTAGGGAGGGCAGAACAATAAAGTATACTTTCCCTTTGATATATATCATCTACAGTGATTTACCGACACTACTTGGCATTAAATTTAGAAACAATATAATTAAATATATATTAACAAGCTTAAAAATGCACATTCAAGTATGACGTGCTTATGTCAAATTGTAGCTCAAAAATCCTTATACTTGCAACCAAAATAAATGTATGTATATTTTGTCCTCAGTTGCACGGATAGCTAATGTATATGTAGCCTGGTATAATCTACCATTATATTTCACAGAATCACAGAGACTTGTGTTTTAAAATTCAATTGACAAGTTCTATATTTAATTATTAACCTGTTTCATTGTCTATTGCTTGACTTCCCAGTAATCAACAACCATGCTCACTTTGCTTAATTGGAGATTAATTCAATCAAAAAGGCAGTCTGGGCTTTGTGGGAATTTCTTGTTGTGCAAAATAATCTTCAAGACTATCTAGCTAATTATTTCCTATTGTGTACTCCTGGAGTTGGAAATATTTGCTCTACTGCTAAAAGTGTTTTTCTAAGGACAAAGCTGTCTTCTTTCTCGTGTCTGTCCTTACTGTCTTTCAGTGAATTTTAGCATGTACAAAATGTTTAAATCCCATCCTCAAATTGTTATTGGTCACAATCAAGTGGTGTCTCTATCACCTAGTTACTTTATGAAGGTATCAGTGACATTGGTTCTGGAACAGAACCAATGTCATGAGCAACATTATGGAGTATAACCATTATTGAGTGGTCCTCTCCCCCAAGTAACTTATGCTGCCACCACTCCACAGTGGTTCCGTTGCCACCCTCCTGCTGAGAATGTCTCTTACTAGGTTATTATCTATAGTGGATAAGAAATTTCACATAACAGTAGTTGTGTGATATATAGAATCATCAGGGACCCCTTATCAACAGCATTCCTGTGTCATAATGAAACTGAAGGGGAGACACAACTCAGAAACTCTCATGGTTTCCCACCAAAGTACTATAGTTTCTCTCTCTGAGGAGATGAGGCAGAGTCTTACTTAAGGCCATAATTATCCTCCTTTGGGTTCTCCCAGTGTTTCAGTGTTTTCCTCCAGCTTGAATTGCTCCTCTCTCTTTCCTGGGGGAACTAGATGGTGCTTATCCTGTGGGTTTGCTATACTGAGAATTATGAGACCCCTTCCTTTTCAACAACCTTTTATTCGGCACCTACCACATATCAAGCTCAGCAGATACAGTGGAGAATGGGCCAGGTGGAGCCACTTTCCTCAGAGTATATGATATGGGCTAGGAAAAATCCAAGAATTAGGACAAACTCCCTGCTTAGGCAAGGCCCCTTACCCTCCTCACTGGTGTCTAATCCCAAACCAACATGCTTTTAAGTTTAGTTCGTTTGTATAGAGGTTACAATATTATTTACAAATCTGGTATTTAGAATAAGTTTACAAATTCTTGGTGATGTATTATGCTCCAGCTTGTATGTGGGCTGCTCTAGGAAACTAGGAAACGTTAAGATTGAATTTAAATCAAGTATTTTAGAAATCTTATAGGTGACGCCTGCTCTGGTTGCTAGGCAACCTGACGGACTCTCCAGCAGGGACCAACTTGCCTCCCACACTAGACCACCTCTCCCCAGTGGTGGGACGCGGAGGCCTCATTGGTTCTCATCTCCTCTCGCTGAGCTTCAATTGGCCGGAGAACCTCTCACTCCGCTCCCGTTGGCTCTCGCCGTGTCTCGCCGCTCTGTCATTGGTAGGCCGGCTCTCGGGCCACCACACGTCACTCTCTCACCCCATTTTCTCTGCCCTCCGGCTTTGTCCCCGCCCCTTCCCCCGCCCTTCCAGCCACGAGGGAAAACCCCCCAGCTAGCGCTTCCTCTAGTTTCCTTCGGATTGGTTGAAGCCCGACTAGGGGGCGGGCACTCCGGGGTTCCTCTGCCGGCCACGATTGGCTGCTGGGGCCACTGTCCCGCCTCTCGCGGACTCCCGGCCTTGCCGGAGTCTGGTCGGTCCGCGGCTATAAAGCTAGTGGCGGAGTGAAGGCGGCTCGCACTACCCCTTCGTTGGTCGTTCACTTTCTACGGCCACCGCCCGGTCATATTTGGGTGAGTGTCCTGAGTGGAGGAGGCAACCCGGGCTGCTGAGGCCTCGCGGGCAGGGTGAGGGCACGGCGATTTAGTGTCCTTGACTAGGCCCGAAGCAGCTCCGGCTCCGTCCGGGTCAGGGCTAAGGTTTGGACCTGGACTTGGAGGATAGGGCGTCGGGAGCGGGGGCCGTGCATGGGCTTCCCCTGCCGGGGACCTGGGGCCGACCGCGGTGGGTCCTGGAGGATGGGGGCATTAATGTGGGCAGGCGAGTCGCAGAGGGGAGAAGGAGAAGAGGGTATTGAGGGGTAGGCTTCTGATGACATAGGAGCTGGAGGTGCCAGGGGAGTGGCTGTGACCACCTTGAGGGGATGGGGGTGGGTACATGAGGGGGATGAGAAAGGAGCTGGCCTGCTAGGGTGTTCCTGGAGCCTTGGCTTCAGGGTGGACGCCCAAGGATGCGGAGGATCACACTTGGAGCCTTGCAGGTTGGCAGGGGGTGTGTCGTCTTGCCACTTAAAGAGAGTGACTGGGAGGAAGGGAGGTGGGCAGCGTTGCTCTTCTTCCCTAGCTTAGGTGAGAGAAAGCATCACAACCGCGGTTTAACCTGGCTGAGTACTTCAGACTCTAGACTGCTTCGGTCTGTGCTTGCTTCCAATATCACAGGTTCCTGCCTCCCACCTTCCTGCCTCCATATTTTTTAAGCCCATATATATATGTCTCCTCCGTGTTCTAGAAAGTCCGTATCTCCTCCTGCTAATATTAATAGCTTCAGAACCAGCCTGACATGTTGTGATGATGTAATGGGCAGGCACGCATAGGGCTTCACACACAGTAGGCTTTGGGTTGAACCAAGGGCTTTTCAAAACTCGATATATGGAGTCTTTGAAAAACGTGTGAACTGCCTTGACCAGTGGTAGAGAAGGCATTATGCTGACCCACCCTGGAGGAGAGTTTTGGACAACAGGTAATGTGAGGCTGTCCCTGTTGGTTACACTTGCCCGGCGGCCTTGGTTTAGGGCATCACAGGCTTCTTCGTTCACCTCTGCATCAACTCTTCCCTCAGACTGATGCTCTTGCCAACCTGCTGCACCTGAGGTGTTCTAGCCGCTGCTGAGTAACATTTGCTCTATTTCAGGGATGAATTATGAAAAACAATGACAAATGAGAAGATTAAGACATAGGAAGGGCTAGTAAGCAGATTTTTCCTTCTGAGGTGGAGTTTAGACTTCTTTGCACAGATTTCTGTTAGAAGGCTAACTGAAAGTCCTTATCCTGTATCTGGGCCAAATGGTTCTTTGCAGCTTGAGATATCCAAGCAGTTTGTGGTTTTTATTTTTAAAATTTGAGTTATTTTTTTGTGCGGATGAGGAGGGCAGGGATAGCAGATCTTATGGAAAAGGAGAAAGACTTTATTTTCTGGGTGTCTAAACTTTGCAGGTCTCTCTCCTAAGTTTGTAAATTTGCACGTAAATCAGTTCCAGTGTAGTTCAGTTCAGTTCTAGTTTAGTAAGTAACCCCAGTTCTTGGAAGGTGTTCCAGATGGGGTGAGTTATACAGGTATTATGTTTGGGGCCATAGAAGTCCACGTCATTTGTTGAACTAATCCTGGGCCTTTGTTTTTTCATTTTTTTTTTTTTTAATATTTCTCCAGAGTGCTTTTATATCTTGTTTCTCTTAACTGAGGGATTGATTTTGAGATTTACTTTTTTTTTTTTTTTTTTTGATTGACGTTTTAGATAGCTATTCTCACGGGAAATGCAAAACCCTGATATTGGTGTAATATGTGCTTCCTGGGGACCCTAGCATTATTTAAAACAGCAATCCAGTAGAACTGAATGCAGGAGATGCATTGGGGCTGTGGATGGAGGAGTTTAATGGGCTATATATGAGAATCTTTAGTTTCATTTGAAAAAGAAAATAGTCCTAATTTTATGTTGGGTTTATTAAAAAACCAAGCATCATAGGATGTGATATTATGTTTCTCAAGACAGTTGTATAGATTAAAAACATATTACCCAATCTAATGGGAAGGTGATAGGACTCAGTTCTTAGTAATGTAGTCATCCTAATGCTTGGCTTGTGGTAGTGCCTGCTTGCTGCTTGTTAACCGAGTATAGTGAGAGCAGTAGAGGAGCTAGTCTTTCAGAGCTTACAGGCTTCATCTTTGGAAGGCATGGACCTGGAGGGGTGTGCATTTGGGAATGACATAAGGCCAACAAGCGTTCTCTTCTGATTCCATATGAATTCCTTACATTTTTCAGGGAATAATTGAAACCTACCATTTGCTTTGAAGAGCAGCAGAAAAAAACCTTTTTTTTGTTCTTTTTTTTTTTAAGCTTCTGGACACCATTTGGGGCTGCAGCTCATCTTAAAAGGATAGTGAAAAGAATTCACTGATGAGGGTTCCTGCTGTAACTACTTGAATTTAAAAGATTTTTCCTCTAGTTATTATAACTCCAAATTCAGTCACTCAAAAATGCAATTGTGTGCCCTTTACTCCAGCGTCTCAAAGGGATTTTAAAAGAATCAAATTATAGCCCTTCTCCCAACAGGAGTCTAAGTATTCCAAATGCTTAAGAAAACTGCCGGAAACTAGCTTTCCACTGACAGTAGACTTTGAAGGCTTCAGTGTCATTGTGAATGCAGGGCCTGATTAGAAAGCTAGAGGAAACCTTCCTGGAAGAGAGAGCCTAGAACAGGACCTTGAAATACGAGTAGAGTAACTGATAGGCAGACCAGTACCTCTGGGGGGAGGCAGGGTGTCTGTATTTTTTTCTTAGGGAACTAGACCAGAGTTGTACAGATGTGAGTGAGGCTTTCCTAACAGTAGTTTTGCTTGCTGGCCCTCCTAAGGAGGAAAGGTTGCCAGCTCATTCTCAGTTAAGAAGGATTCCTGGATATCTTTCCTGTAATGGTGAAAAGCATCAGCAGGTAACTGCGTGTGGTTTATTGTGTACCAGGATATGTACTGGGTGAACTTCTCTGACCACCTCTTTGAATATGTGCTAACAAGGGAGCCAGAGGAGGAACTCAGAACACTGAATAAATCCCAGGAGAAAGTTGGTTAGCCCTAGGCAGTCTCATCATTCTCCAGGTGTGTGTGTGTTAGTCACTCAAGTCGTGTCCAACTTTTTGTGAACCCATAGAATCCAGGCCTCCAGGCCCTCTTTCCATGGGATTACCCAGGCAAGAATACTGGAGTGGGTTGCTGGTTCCTTCTCCACCTTCAGGTTTAATCTCTGCCAAACTCAAAATGCCTATGATTTATTAACTGCCTCCTGAGCCATACCGCTTGCCTCTATCGCTTGCTCTGAAGAGACCTGTTAGAAATAAGCTGATAACCTGCTTGAGCCTTTGGCACTGCTGTTTTTGTCCAGGTAGAGAAGCCTCCTAGCAGCTGCAGAGGAGAATGGAAAGCTGCGGGGTTGGGGGGAGGTCCCTTTCGGATTGATTCTTTCCCAAAGCCGTATTTGTGGCCTCCATTTCCTGTCTACTCCAGGCCTCTGTTTCTCCTGAGAACTTGAGTAGCTGGCCAGTCCTGTGCGGTTCTTTTATCTTCTGTGTCTTTCCTCGCTTTCTCTTGTGCACTGAGTTCACTCCCTCCCTTGTCCCTGCTGCTTGCTCTATGCCTTCCCACCTAAGCGCCCTCCCTGATGAAAATAATCAAAATTGAAAGAAGAAATATTGGCAGTTCAGGAGAAATTCCCTTGATTAAAATAGTGTCAAATGCATATACATATGTGGTTTCAAGAAGAAATATTAAGTTATTTAAATAGTTTCAACATTTTTCAGAGAAGAGGGATCATGCTCCCCCCTACTAGTCTCCATGGAAAGCTTAATTTGCAGATTACAAAAGCATAATTTAAGGTAATCAAGAACAAAAAATTAGTTCTTTTCTCATTGTATATATTATTCTGTCATCAGGTTTTTGGAATACAGTAGTCTTATCTTTCACTTTTCACTTTCATGCACTGGAGAAGGAAATGGCAACCCACTCCAGTGTTCTTGCCTGGAGAATCCCGGGGACGGGGGAGCCTGGTGGGCTGCCGTCTCTGGGGTCGCACAGAGCCGGACACGACTGAAGCGACTTAGCAGCAGCAGCAGCAGTCTTATCTTTTCTGATAAAACTCAGAATCTATTTAAGGTGGGGGGAGATTAATGAAGTAAAAGGAACTAAGTCTATAAGCTCTTAAATGATCTAATTATGTGAAAGCAGTAAAGCTTTACTGAATAGCATCTGAGAGTACTCTCCAGTTAATCAGGCAAGGGCAGATGCTGTATTTGCCAACAATTAAATAGAGCACAAAGGTAATTGTGTTTTCGTCCAACAGGAACTGTTCCGAGTAACAACCCTTCAAAGTAAATGGACAGAGGAAAATGCTCCAAGGTCACTTTCCATTTTGTTTCCACATAATTTAAATGATGATAAAGCTTAATGATCCTTGGTCTTGATATCAAATATCTACCTTTTTAACCCAAGCTCTAAGAGGAAAATCACTTGCTAAAAGGTTGGGGTAGGTGAAAGTGACATGTTGAAAACCAGGAGCATAAGATTAAATAAATGAAGGTAATTAGCTCTTGCTAGAAAGATTTGTTTTTGTTTGAAAAATACTAAGAACTAAGATAATAATCAGTGTATTGGTGCTTTATATTTTTTACATATTTTATCTTCTCAAGCATCCTTTACAATGAACCTGGAGGGCAGGTATTAGCTCCATTTTACAGATGAGGAAATTGAAGCTCAGAAAGGCACAGACTGTCATTAAAGTCACAAGCTCCTAAGTGCAGAGCAAGCTCTTGAATGTGTAAGTCTCTTTACTCCAGGAGATATCAACTCATTACCAGGACTGAAACTACCACTGTAAGAGCTAATAAAATAAGGAGAAAAAAGTTTTATAATCTTTCGGTTCAGTTCAGTTCAGTCGCTCATTCGTGTCCAACTATTTGCGACCCCATGAATTGCAGCACACCAGGCCTCCCTGTCCATCACCAACTCCCAGAGTTCACCCAAACTCACGTCCATCAAGTCAGTGATGCCATCCAGCCATCCCATCCTCTGTCGTCCCCTTCTCCTTCTGCCTGCAATCCCTCCCAGCATCAGGGTCTTTTCCAATGAGTCAACTCTTGGTGTGAGGTGGCCAAAGGACTGGAGTTTCAGCTTTAGCATCATTCCTTCCAAGGAAATCCCAGGGCTGATCTCCTTCAGAATGGACTGGTTGGATCTCCTTGCAGTCCAAGGGACTCTCAGGAGTCTTCTCCAACACCACAGTTCAGAAGCATCAATACTTCAGCACTCAGCTTTCTTCACAGTCCAACTCTCACATCCATACATGACCACAGGAAAAACCATAGCCTTGACTAGATGGACCTTTGTTGGCAAAGTAATGTCTCTGCTTTTGAATATGCTATCTAGGTTGGTCATAACTTTCCTTCCAAGGAGTAAGCGTCTTTTAATTTCATGGCTGCAGTCACCATCTGTAGTGATTTTGGAGCCCAGAAAAATAAAGTCTGACACTGTTTCCACTGTTTCCCCATCTATTTCCCATGAAGTGATGGGACCAGATGCCATGATCTTCGTTTTCTGAATGTTGAGCTTTAAGCCAACTTTTTCACTCTCCTCTTTCACTTTCATCAAGAAGCTTTTTAGTTCCTCTTCACTTTCTGCCATAAAGGTGGTGTCATCTGCATATCTGAGGTTATTGATATTTCTCCCGGCAATCTTGATTCCAGCTTGTGCTTCTTCCAGCCCAGCGTTTCTCATGATGTACTCTGCATAGAAGTTAAATAAGCAGGGTGACAATATACAGCCTTGGCATACTCCTTTTCCTATTTGGAACCAGTCTGTTGTTCCATGTCCAGTTCTAATTGTTGCTTCCTGACCTGCATATAGGTTTCTCAAGAGGCAGGTCAGGTGGTCTGGTATTCCTATCTCTTTCAGAATTTTCCACAGCTGATTGTCATCCACACAGTCAAAGGCTTTGGCATAGTCAATAAAGCAGAAATAGATGTTTTTCTGGAACTCTCTTGCTTTTTCGATGATCCAGTGGATGTTGGCAATTTGATCTGTGGTTCCTCTGCCTTTTCTAAAACCAGCTTGAACATCTGGAAGTTCACGGTTCACGTATTGCTGAAGCCTGGCTTGGAGAATTTTGAGCATTACTTTACTAGCGTGTGAGATGAGTGCAATTGTGTGGTAGTTTGAGCGTTCTTTGGCATTGCTTTTCTTTGGGATTGTTTTTTTTTTTTTTTTCCTTAAGCAAAGTCAAATTCTGTTCTATATAATGTAATTGGATCAGGAAATGTTTATTTTAACTTACTTTGAATTGCAGTCATTATTTGATATATGACTTTAAAAAAGGTTCTTATTTGAAATTCCTAGTGCCTGAAGGAGGAGACAGAGTGACAGACCTGGAGACTGCAGTTCTTTACCCCTCACGCAGGTACGGCATCCTGTCATGCTGCTAAAGGAGAGTTTTCCTCTCTAATGGAAGGGGGACTTTTAATTCTTATGCTAGGACAAATAACCATTGTGTGCACTACACATTCTTAAAACCCATTATAGAATTTTATCTTTTAAATATTGATTAATGCCACAATGCTTCAGAAGACTAATTTTGTGTTTATTAGGCTAATGTTTAAAATCTAGAAACTAATTTTCAAAATTAGTGTTCGCTCATAAGAGGAAATAAATGTAGATAATAAAATGTAATCCTATAAACTGCTTAATCAGAAACAGTCACAGGTATGCATGTGTACCAATAGTGCATGTTGAATTACAGCCTCAAAAGATATCCATCTGGGCTACGGATGAATGTTTACAATTACGTGAGACTGGACAGTAGTTAGAAATGTGTTTGAACCAATAATCTAACTATTTGCAGCTATTGCTTTCTTCTGTAATGATGGAGCTCCTCTTATGATTCTGCTTTTTTATGCTTTGGCTTTATGATTTCTTATGATTGTTACTAATTTTAGATTAGAAGGCTAGTAGGATTTCGTTTATTCAACATCCACCTTCTAGCCTATGCCAAGCGTTGGGCTGGAGACTAGGAACACAAAGATGAACAAAATAACACTTCTTGCTTTCCAGAAGCTCCTTGTGCAACGCAAGGAAGAGGCTTGGAATAGTTTTAAATAGCATCTTATCAAAGGTCAGATGTGCATTTTAGAAAGGTGATCCTAGGACAGGGGAAGGATGGAGGCAGAGAGCTCAGGAGGCTGGCATCATGGTCCTGGGAACTGATGCCGAAGTCCCTCCCGGATGAGCCCTGAGGAGCTAGGTCTGCCCTTATATCAGCATCCTTAGCTGATTTCCCTGCTTTTTTGCCTTTTGGTTTTTTTTTTTCCTTTTGCTTTTCCCATCTGTCTGTCATTCACAAACTTAAAAGATTCTCAGCAGATCATATTGGTCCATCTTGTGTCCTGCTAGGCAGGAAGCCTTCAGAAATTGTTCACAAGGAAGTGGGACCTGGAGCTCCTCCTGTCCACCAGAGGGGGTGAGCTTTCGCTTTAGGACAGAATGAGTCGTCTTCTGGTCTTTGTTGGAAGATAGCTTTGCAAGGTTCACAGAGTTCTGTGGTAAAAGTGTATTTTTCTCCTTCTTTGTAAAGAAGAAATTTTAAATGAAAATTTACATCTTTTTATTTAAAATCTCAAATCTTTAGCTGGCCTTTTTTTTTTCTCTAGTTTATATCTGGCCTATATCAGAGGACATCTGAGAGGACGACATAAGAGCACAACTTAATAGAATAAAGATTTTAGACCAGAAACTATATCAATCTTTTTGTTGTTTTAAATGCCATGAAGCCAATTACTTTGTGAATTAATATTCCTCTCTTTTTCTACTTTTCTCACTCTCCCTCAATTTCAACCAAAAAGTGAATATTTTCAAATTAGATGGTGTTTTACCAAGACTTCCATTGTGGCTCAGCTGGTAAAGAATCTGCCTGCAATGTGGGAGAGCCGGGTTTGATCCCTGGGTTGGGAAGATCCCCTGGAGAAGGGAAAGGCTACCCACTCCAGTATTCTGGCCTGGAGAATTCCATGGACTGTATAGTCCATGGGGTTGCAAAGAGTCGGACACAAATGAGCAACTTAGACGTCACTAACTTACCAAGGATGTAACGAAAATACTTTGGCTATCAAAAATCCTCAGAGAATGAGCAATGTTGATTGAAGCAGACAGTGTAAAAAATTTTCCACACCAAAGTCTGAGTCATGATTTTCTTCATGATTCACTTTGATGGGTATGGATTAATTTAGTTTAGCTACATTTTTTTCCCCCCGAAGTGAAACAAGTCACTTGTTTAACTCTCAGTTCAGTTCAGTTCAGTTCAGTCGCTCAGTTGTGTCCGACTCTTTGCGACCCCATGAATCGCAGCACGCCAGGCCTCCCTGTCCATCACCAACTCCCGGAGTTCACTCAGACTCATGTCCATCAAGTCGGTGATGCCATCCAGCCATCTCATCCTCTGTTGTCCCCTTCTCCTCCTGCCCCCAATCCCTCCCAGCATCAAGGTCTTTTCCAATGAGTCAACTCTTCACATAAGGTGGCCAAAGTACTGGAGTTTCAGCTTTAGCATCAGTCCTTCCAGAGAACACCCAGGGCTGATCTCCTTTAGGAGGGACTGGTTGGATCTCCTTGCAGTCCAAGGGACTCTCAAGAGTCTTCTCAACACCACAGTTCAAAAGCATCAATTCTTCGGCGCTCAACTTTCTTCACAGTCCAACTCTCAACATCCATACATGACCACTGGAAAAACCATAGCCTTGACTAGACGGACCTTTGTTGGCAAATAATATCTCTGCTTTTGAATATGCTATCTAGGTTGGTCATAACTTTCCTCCCAAGGAATATGCATCTTTTAATTTCATGGCTGCAGTCACCATCTGCAGTGATTTTAGAGCCCCCAAAAATAAAGTCTGACATTGTTTCCACTGTTTCCCTATCTATTTGCCATAAAGTGATGGGACCAGATGCCATGATCTTCGTTTTCTGAATGTTGAGCTTTAAGCCAACTTTTTCACTCTCCACTTTCACTTTCATCAAGAGGCTTTTTAGTTCCTCTTCACTTTCTGCCATAAAGGTGGTGTCATCTGCATATCTGAGGTTATTGATATTTCTCCTGGCAATCTTGATTCCAGCTTGTGCTTCTTCCAGCCCAGCGTTTCTCATGATGTACTCTGCATAGAAGTTAAATAAGCAGGGTGACAATATACAGCCTTGGCATACTCCTTTTCCTATTTGGAACCAGTCTGTTGTTCCATGTCCAGTTCTACCTGTTGGTTCCTGACCTGCATATAGGTTTCTCAAGAGGCAGATCAGGTGGTCTGGTATTCCCATCTCTTTCAAAATTTTCCACAGCTGATTGTCATCCACACAGTCAAAGGCTTTGGCATAGTCAATAAAGCAGAAATAGATGTTTTTCTGGAACTCTCTTGCTTTTTCGATGATCCAGTGGATGTTGGCAATTTGATCTGTGGTTCCTCTGCCTTTTCTAAAACCAGCTTGAACATCTGGAAGTTCACGGTTCACGTATTGCTGAAGCCTGGCTTGGAGAATTTTGAGCATTACTTTACTAGCGTGTGAGATGAGTGCAATTGTGTGGTAGTTTGAGCGTTCTTTGGCATTGCCTTTCTTTGGGACTGGAATGAAAACTGACCTTTTCCAGTCCTGTGGCCACTGCTGAGTTTTCCAAATTTGCTGGCATAGTGAGTGCAGCACTTTCACAGCATCATCTTTCAGGATTTGAAAGAGCTCAACTGGAATTCCATCACCTCCACTAGCTTTGTTTGTAGTGATGCTTTCTAAGGCCCACTTGACTTCACATTCCAGGATGTCTGGCTCTAGGTGAGTGATCACACCATTGTGATTATCTGGGTCATGAAGATCTTTTTTGTACAGTTCTTCTGTGTATTCTTGCCACCTCTTCTTAATATCATCTGCTTCTGTTAGGTCCATACCATTTCTGTCCTTTATCGAGCCTATCTTTGCATGAAATGTTCCCTTGGTATCTCTAATTTTCGTGAAGAGATCTCTAGTCTTTCCCATTCTGTTGTTTTCCTCTGTTTCTTTGCATTGATCACTGAGGAAGGCTTTCTTATCTTTCTTTGCTATTCTTTGGAACTCTGCATTCAGATGCTTATATCTTTCCTTTTCTCCTTTGCTTTTCACTTCTCTTCTTTTCACAGCTATTTGTAAGGCCTCCCCAGACAGCCATTTTGCTTTTTTGCATTTCTTCTCCATGGGGATGGTCTTGATCCCTGTCTCCTGTACAATGTCAGGAACCTCAGTCCATAGTTCATCAGGCACTCTGTCTATCAGATCTAGTCCCTTAAATCTATTTCTCGCTTCTACTGTATAATGAGAAGGGGTTTGATTTAGGTCATAGCTGAATGGTCTAATGGTTTTCCCTACTTTCTTCAATTTAAGTCTGAATTTGGCAATAAGGAGTTCATGGTCTGAGCCACAGTCAGCTCCTGGTCTTGTTTTTGCTGACTGTATAGAGCTTCTCTCCATCTTTGGCTGCAAAGAGTATAATCAGTCTGATTTTAGTGTTGACCATCTGGTGATGTCCATGTGTAGAGTCTTCTCTTGTGTTGTTGGAAGAGGATGTTTGCTATGACCAGTGCGTTCTCTTGGCAAAACTCTGTTAGCCTTTGCCCTGCTTCATTCTGTACTCCAAGGCCAAATTTGCCTGTCACTCCAGGTGTTTCTTGACTTCCTACTTTTGCATTCCAGTCCCCTATAATGAAAAGGACGTCTTTTTTGGATGTTAGTTCTAAAAGGTCTTGTAGGTCTTCATAGAACCGTTCAACTTCAGCTTCTTCAGGGTTACTGGTTGGGGTATAGGCTTGGATTACCGTGATATTGAATGGTTTGCCTTGGAAATGAACAGAGATCATTATGTCATTTTTGAGGTTGCATCCAAGTTTTGCATTTCAGACTCTTTTGTTGACCATAATGGCTACTCCATTTCTTCTAAGGGATTCCTGCCCACAGTAGTAGATATAATGGTCATCTGAGTTAAATTCACCCATTCCAGTCCATTTTAGTTCGCTGATTCCCAGAATGTCCATGTTCACTCTTGCTGTCTCCTGTTTGACCACTTCCAATTTGCCTTGTTTCATGGACCTGACATTCCAGGTTCCTATGCAATATTGCTCTTTACAGCATTGGACCTTGCTTCTATCACCAGTCACATCCACAACTAGGTATTGTTTTTACTTTGGCTCCATCCTTTCATTCTTTCTGGAGTTATTTCTCCACTGATCTCCAGTAGCATATTGGGCACCTACCGATCTGGGGAGTTCCTCTTTCAGTATCCTATCATTTTGCCTTTTCATACTGTTCATGGGGTTCTCAAGGCAAGAATACTGAAGTATTAGGCTTAATAATAGAGTTATACCTTATTTAGTAAGTACCATATAATAAGAACTAATCAGAGCTGATTTGATTATGATAAACGTAGATTAATTCTGGAATTAGAGCTTTGCTTTATGGCGTAAACTGGTTCATATCTTCAGATTATATGTATTTTTCCACTTTATTTCCAACAGCACTGCAAGCTATTAGACCAGGCAGGGAAAATTATATTGTCCTCATCATGTTTAGAGCAGTTTGAAGAGCTGAAAAGAATGTGAAGGGTACATTGGGGAAAGGCTGGAAAAGTGGTTAATCCTACTGCCTCTGTTTTGGTGCTTTAAAGGGTAGCATATAGGAGGGGTTCTTTTTATAAGTATAGGGGCTGCTTTTTGTTTTTAACACTAGTTTTAGAGTTCTTTTCTGTGGACTATGCAGATGACTTAAACATATTTTATTATAAACTTAGAATATGCCTCGTCTTCATTTAAACCTCAGTGTAGCCGAGTTTAGATTATCATAAAATCAATGGGTTTGCCTAAAAGAGGGAAGAAATGGGACAAAGTGGAGAGGTGCTTCTCTGCTCACTTTAGTGTATCTGCCAGTGAGTGATTCTGTCAAGAAATACAACAGTGGAGGCTAGAAATCTGGGAGTTATCTACCCTAAATATTTCATCCTTTTCCTACCATCTAGTCAATCACAATTTCTGCCAGTTTTTTGCTTCCAAAATTTTCTGAAGCTGCTCCTTTTCTCTTCATGCAGTAATTGCTCTGTTTCATGAGCTATATCTCGGGCTTCCATATCAACTTCCTAACTCAGATCCATTTTCCACATAGCACCAGTGACTGTGTAAAATGGGGACTTATACTTTTCTGGCTGTGACCCTTAGTAAGGAATCCACATTGTATTGCAACCCAGAATACATGTGAATAATTAAAACAAAATTTTCATGAAAAATTCTTGGCATTTACTATGTGCCATGCAATCTGATATTTTGTTCTTTTCTATTTTGTTTTAAAAAGATGTTTGTTGACGCTCACTAAATTGATTCCAGAATTGGAAAAAGACTGATCTGAACACTAATGTAACCATATTGTTTAAAACTCTTTCGATGGCTTCTCTCTGCCTTCATGATGATACTGAAGCTCGCTAATATCACATGCCAGAACCTTTATGACTCAACCCTTAGCTAGCTCTCCTGACCCGCTACTTGCCTGATCTACTCATTGGGCTCACATTGCACTTCAGTAAATTAGTATAAGTTTCCGTGGTTCCTTGTGGTGTGCCTTTGTTTATGTTGTCCATCCTGTGAAAACTACTACCATCTGCTTCTGCAGAGCTTTACTGATTATTCCAACTCTTTCCTCAGACTCGACCAAGAAGCCTTTCTTCTCATTCCTTCCCCAGCTGGGTTAGGTAGTTCTCCTAACAGAATGAGATGGACTGTCTCTCTCGTTTCACTTGTTTATTGTTATATTTGTAGCTTACCATCACACAAGACAGTGAATATTAGAAAGGGCAAGGGTTACCTCCTATTAAACTTATCCCGAATGTTTGGCATTTAACATGTTGTCATTGTTTGGATGGATGAAAAAATGTAAATAAGATTCTTTTATTTAGAAGGAAGATTCAACTGGTGTCCCTTAAGGCCTTTAACTTAAAATTTTGTGACTTTTGTCACAAAAATTTTGTATTTCCAGGTGCTTATTTTTCAGCTTTTAATACACTCATATCTTGATAACCTACAGGCTAAGTGTAGATCTCATGATTTAAGGACAGCTTCTCTGCTTGAGATATTTTCTCAAGATTTTAGTAATTAACAACTCACTATGGTAATAGCCTGTGATTTCATTATCGCCAGTACTCCACCTGTGTTGGCAGACTGGCAGAAGAAAAATGACATAAATACAGGATCTGCCTTTTGTCAGTGGCAGCAGCGGTGAGAGTGTGGGGCTTTGGCTCTCACTCAGCAGCCAAGGTGCAGCCTCAGTAGGAGTGTGTGCTCATGGGGTCTGAATAGTAACCGTCTTCCCCACTTTTGCTCCTGTAGCTGGGCCAACGGAGTGGTAACCATTGCCCTATGTTAAAATCCTCCTCCTTGTTAGAAACATCCTGAGTAATTTCTCTTTTTCTGATTGAAATAACCTCTAAAGAAATTGAGGCTCTGATAGGTTATGTGACTTGCCCATAGGTCATAGCAACACCCTTGAGTGGCTAGCACATTTTCTTTTCACTATTGGTAAATAAATCTAAACACTCCTGAACGTTGGTGTGGCAACAGTGCAACTTTTAAAGGCCCTTTTTTTAAAAAAGGGATTATTTTAAGAGGTGTTGTCTAAGATGCCATGCAAATAATATGTGGATTATGGTACCAGTTTTCAGATTTGGATCGGTTGTTTTCTTTTGCCTGATGTAGAAGCGAAATGATAATCTTGTGATCTCATGATCATTTATCACCTGTACACTAGCTGTGGAATGTACAGAATATTGACTTTTGTCCTGTTATGGGTCTGGGAACTTGTCTTTGCTTAAAATTGTAATCATCTGGGTTCTAGATGATGGGGTGGGGGTGGAGGTTACTTTGGAAGGCTGAGATTTTAATAGCAGGGGCCTTGAATAGAGTGCCATGGCAGACTTGACAGTGTGGCCTTTCTAGGTATTGGGATTGTTTAGATCAATAAAGAATGCAATACTGTTTGACCTAATTAAAACTGTTAGTATGTAACAGGTTTAGTTTAGTATCTTAGTTTAACTAAAACTGTTAGTATGTAAAGTCCCATAAAGTCAATAGCTGTGAATAATCCATATATGGAAATGAATGAATGATTTAAACTTTTTGAGTGGCCAGGAATAGATCAGATACTTGAGTTCTGATCTGTGGGCCATGTTACTAAATTCTCATTTTATCTTATAGTTCTTTATAACATAGATGAGTCTTATTTCAGTTTTCTTTACCTCTAGTAATCATACTTTAAATCTAAAGATACCTAGTTTTGAATAACTTGTAAGTCTTTCTAAAAGATAACTTTAAGTAATAGTGGAGTCAATAACTTTGCTCATACTATCATTGCTACCTCCACATATTAAAATTGAGTGTCCTAAGAATATACTAAATTTAGAAATTAATATCAATGTTGATTTCTCAAGTTTGAACTTGACAGTCTACAACCTATAATCTAAAACAATGTTTTGTTTTGCTTTTTCTGTTTTTCTTTCTAAAGTTCTTTCACCATGCCTGGGTCGCTTCCTTTGAATGCAGAAGCCTGCTGGCCCAAAGATGTGGGAATTGTTGCCCTTGAGATCTATTTTCCTTCTCAATATGTTGATCAAGCAGAGTTGGAAAAATATGATGGTGTAGATGCTGGAAAGTATACTATTGGCTTGGGCCAAGCCAAGATGGGCTTCTGCACAGATAGAGAAGATATCAACTCTCTGTGCATGACTGTGGTCCAGAATCTTATGGAGAGAAATAGCCTTTCTTATGACTGCATTGGGCGGCTAGAAGTTGGAACGGAGACAATCATCGACAAATCAAAGTCAGTGAAGACAAATTTGATGCAGCTCTTTGAGGAGTCTGGGAATACGGATATAGAAGGAATAGATACAACTAATGCATGCTATGGAGGCACGGCCGCTGTCTTTAATGCTGTTAACTGGATTGAGTCCAGCTCTTGGGATGGTATGTTGCATATTTTCCCAAAGAAACTATCCTTGAGGAGGAATAGGCCTAAATACCATTTGCAGACTTTTACCAGTTATGCTTGTTTGAATGTGTTCAGAAAGATAGCTATGACTTTCAACATATTTGCTTTAGAAATTAGTTCTGTTTATCATGTAGGATAAAATTATCTATCAAAATTTAGTCAGAATTTTTTTTTTTCTTTACCAAAGATGGGAAAATATGATACATTCTGGGAAAATACAATACTTTCAGTTTGTATGTATGATAGTTAGGGTGTCAATCACCTTCTTGTATACTAACAAATAATATTTTTCAGGACGGTATGCCCTGGTAGTTGCAGGGGATATTGCTGTATATGCCACAGGAAATGCCAGACCTACAGGTGGAGTTGGAGCCGTTGCTATGCTAATTGGGCCTAATGCACCTTTAATTTTTGAACGAGGTGAGTGTTTGGGAAGTACTTTTTTTAAATTTGCACAATATGCTGAGAAATTTAAAAATTAGAAGCTTGTACTTGGTGTTCATTAAATGCAGGCACTACCTGCTAAGAGCTTTATGTGTATTATCATATTTAGTCTTCACAGCAATCCTATGACATAAGTGATGTCATCCCCATTTTACAGAGGAGTAAAATGGGTTTAAGTAGGGTTGCTAACAACTGGGAGAAGTAACTTGCCCATAGTCATGTAGTAATTTGTTTTCAGTTCAGAGCAATTGTGAACTCCCAGTTAGGTGTATGAAACTTGCATAAAATGTTGCATATCAAGAGGCTTAGGCCTGTCCATGGCTATTGTTATGTTTCACTTCAATCACATACTCGTTTCACCTTGTGATTTCTATTCTGCAAGTGATGAGTTGACTAGATTTAAGAAAAGTTCCCAGATAATGCAATTTGCTTACTGACATACATCAGGAAGCAGAGTTACATGGACCTCTTCCTTTTTTGTTCTAATAGGACTTCGTGGGACACATATGCAACATGCCTATGACTTTTACAAGCCTGATATGCTTTCTGAATATCCTATAGTAGATGGAAAACTGTCCATACAGTGCTACCTCAGTGCATTAGACCGCTGCTATTCTGTCTACCGCAAGAAGATCCGTGCCCGGTGGCAGAAAGGTGGGTTTTATCAGTTTTCCTTGGTTTTGCTATCTGTTGAGGGCAGTGTAATGTACTCACTGTCTTTAGTGAGAAACTACTTCGTGGGCATCCTTCATTAGTATTTTCCTTTAACCATTGCTTCCTCACCCACCAAATAGCATAGTTTTCCCACAGTTTCTGGTAATGTATAATTTAAGAGAACAGGTAAACTTTGTAAATGAAGTTTATTTCTGTAAAAATACTTAGGATGACTTAACCCAGTAAGTGGAGAAGGCAATGGCACCCCACTCCAGTACTCTTGCCTGGAAAATCCCATGGACGGAGGAGCCTGGTAGGCTGCAGTCCATGGGGTCGCTAAGAGTCGGATAGGACTGAGCGACTCCACTTTCACTTTTCACTTTCATGCATTGGAGAAGGAAATGGCAACCCACTCCAGTGTTCTTGCCTGGAGAATCCCAGGGACGGGGGAGTCTGGTGGGTTGCCATCTATGGGGTTGCACAGAGTCGGACACGACTGAGGCGACTTAGCAGCAGCAGCAGCAACCCAGTAAGAATATCAAAAGTAAGGTAAAAAAAGAAAGTAACTTGAATTTGGTACATATTCTGAAAGAGGTAGACAGTTGCAAACAAATTTCAGTTTGCAACTGTGATCTGGAGAAAACTAATGAAAATAAATTACCAAAGTGACCCCCACCTCCCCACATAGTCTTTTTGTACTTGACCTGTGAATTCATGGGCTTCCCTTGTGGCTCAGCTTATAAAGAATCCACCTGCAATGCAGGAGACCTGGGTTCGATCCCTGGGTTGGGAAGATCCCTTGGAGAAGGGAAAGGCTACCTACTCCAGTATTCTGGCCTGGAGAATTCTATGGACTGTATGTATAGTCCATGGGGTCGCAAAGAGTTGGACACGACTGGGCAACTTTCACTTCTGTGAATTCATATTTGCTCTTTTAGCATCATCATCAATCTCTATCTTTAACCCTGAGAAAGTGCTTGAGATACTGAGAAGGACAGTATTTGAATTAAAACCATGAAAGCACACAGTATTATATAAAGTATGCTTTTTCCATAGTCCAACTTCGCTTTATAGGGTTTGTGAGACTGGGTTAAAAATAAGATTCAATAACGGATATTAGGAAACATAGTGGCTTTAGATAAGAAGCATTCTTGAAGTATGTAATATATACTGTTTACCAGTATTTAACAGTACAGTGATTTTCTAACATTTATTAGAATCTGCAGTAAGAAATAGACTTTACATTGTTATGTGCAGTTAAATGGAAACTAATGTCATCAAATTTTTTTGCCCATGCTGCAAGTTATACAGTTTACTCTTTTCTACTCTTTTTCATTCAGACAAAAAAACAACCTGTTAATTTATTAAGATTAAAAAAAAAACAAAACAAAAAACTGGCCTTGATCCATTAAATTGATTACACAGCCCTCTAATGGATTGTGATAGTTTAGTTTGAAAACCAATAATAGTGTATATTGTTCAATTTCTGGGTGTCTTTTTGACACAAATTTTAAACCATAGAGATATTTCATTATATAGTATATTTTTTTATTGCTACTTAAAGATATAAAGACATCCCAACCATGTTCTAAAATCAGACTTCAAAAGTTAGTGGCTTAAATGGATTTCATAATTTCTTTGGATTTCTCTTTCAGAGGGAAATGATAGAGATTTCACCTTGAATGATTTTGGTTTCATGATATTCCACTCACCCTATTGTAAACTGGTTCAGAAATCTCTAGCTCGGATGTTGCTGAATGACTTCCTTAATGACCAGAACAGAGATAAGAATAGTATCTACAGTGGCCTAGAAGCCTTTGGGTAAGAGGAATTATGATTTTTCTCCCTTCTATGTGAGAGTATTTTTTTATATTGGTTAAACCGCTATTTATACAGACATGAAAATTTTAGAGTCAAAAGAAGTCATCTTGTCTAACCTATTTAATCAGTGAAGAAACTGAGTCCCAGAGAGGTGGTCATTCACCTATATGAATTCTTTAGTCTTTTCTATTCAGGTTTTCTTATTTCCTCCTTTTAGATCTGTTCCTGTTGTCACCTTGGTAATATTGCCCCTCAAGTGCCTGTATTTATACAGCAGCGTCTTCACTCTTCCCCCTGCCTCTCCTCTGCCTACATCCGTTCTGCCCTTGGCCACTCCTGATATCTGCTCTCATACTCCTTCCGTTTTCCCCACTTTTGGGGCCTCCTGGCATGCTATGCCTGTTAAACTCTTGCTGTTTCTCCTGTGTCCCTTCTCCATCTGATAAAATATTTTTTAACACTTGGCTCCTATAAACGTGACTCTTCTAACTAAATAGACAATATTATGGACTTGAAATAGTAGTATATTCTGTTTGGTGATGACAGAGCTGTAGGGGGTTATTAACCCATTAGAATTATGTTGTCTTGATTATTAAAGAAAAAAAAAACTTTTCAGAAAAAGGACCACATTTGTACAACTGTTATATCTTATCTAGCAATTAGCATACTGCTACTTGGTTTTTAATAAATAGAAATCAGCATCATATACTTCTATTAGAATAGTAGTTAGGTCTAGTAAGTAATATAATAAAAATATAGTCTTTGGACACTATAAGATTATCTTTTTTCTAAACTTTTCAGGGATGTTAAATTAGAAGATACCTACTTTGACAGAGATGTGGAAAAGGCATTTATGAAAGCTAGTTCAGAACTCTTCAATCAGAAAACAAAGGCATCTTTGCTTGTGTCAAATCAAAATGGAAATATGTACACATCTTCAGTGTACGGCTCCCTGGCTTCTGTTCTCGCACAGTAAGTATGGATTTCCATTGCTTCAGTCCGCTTGTTTGGGGATGTTACATTTCTAAGACCAGATCTGGTATCAGGCACGTTGGTGGCAGGTCACAGAATGGTCTTTTCCTTTCAGGGTCTCTAGCCTCTTTGTTGACTTGAGGGAGATATGGAATGAGGCTATAGTTATTTATCCCAGAGTACTAAATTTCACGCTATCTTTCCCTGCTGTTGTTCTCATGGTCTTTTTATTCTTGACCTACAGTTGAACCATAAATCCCCAGTTGACAAAGTAGTTTATTTTAGGGCATAACTTTTCTCAACTCCATCATTCCTAAAGAGATGAGAACTCTTGTTTTCAATCTGCTTACTGTAAACAGTAAAACTTTAGGTCAGATCCCTAGGCTTAGGATGAAGTTTATTCCAGCTGTGGTTCTCTACCCACTGTAGTAGGATGAGTTAAACTTTAATTTAAAAGGTTTTTTTCCCTCCTACATAGGTACTCACCTCAGCAGCTGGCAGGAAAGAGGATCGGCGTGTTTTCTTACGGTTCTGGTTTGGCTGCCACTCTGTACTCCCTCAAAGTTACACAAGATGCCACACCAGGTAAACGCTGAGTCTTTTAACAACAATGTACTGAGAACCTACTGTGGTAAGGCTGACTTAGGCTTCTCAAGAAACGTTTAACTCTCTTCCATAGATCTTTATGACATTTTAATCTTTATTACTTCTGTCAACACTCTGCCCAAAAATTCTGCTTTAACTGGGTAAATGGCAGGATGATGTCTGAGTCAGAATATCTTTCCAAGTCAGGAAAAAAACTGTATAATGAGCTTAAACATTTTTTTTTAATGATAAAGTGTTCAACTTTTCCTTCTTTGGCAAGTAATTTTATTTTAATCTATTATCTCATTTTTAAAAACCTTTATTTCTGGGCCACGTGGGGTCTTAGTTGCAGTGCTTAGACGCTCTGGTTGCAGTGCGCAGGCTCAGTAGTTGTGCACGGGCTCTCTTGTGCCTGGGCTTTGCAGTTGCAGCATGCCCGCCTTGTTGCTGTGAGTCATGTGGCATCTTAGTTCTCCAGCTAGTGATCAGACACTTCCTCTGCATCGCAAGGCAGTTTCTTAACCAGTGGACCACCCAGGAAGTCCCTTTTATGGCATTTTTAAAGCATAGGTAGAGAAAAGGAAGTGTCTTTATTTAAGGCGGGCAGCTTTTGAGTCTTCACACTAATGATTGAGACTGATCATGCTGCTGCCAAGTCGCTTCAGTCGTGTCCGACTCTGTGTGACCCCATAGATGGCAGCCCACCAGGCTCTCCGTCCCTGAGATTCTCCAGGCAAGAACACTGGAGTGGGCTGCCATTTCCTTCTCCAGTGCACGAAAGTGAAAAGTGAAAGTGAAGTCGCTCAGTTGTGTCAAGACTCTTAGCGACCCCATGGACTGAGGTCCACCAGGCTCCTCCATCCATGGGATTTTCCAGGCAAGAGTACTGGAGTGGGTGCCACTGCCTTCTCCAGAGACTGATCATAGGAGTGAATAATACCAGGCCATTTCTTGCAGGCTTGGTGGTTTATTAAGTTATCTAATGTTTATAGGGATGTGGTCTTAGCTGTATTTAAGGATACTTTTGTGCCCTCCCTGAGCAGGAAGGAGCAAAAATACAGAGAAAAACGGTTGAAAGACTTGGCATTATTCTGAAACTGTTCGTTGACTCTAGACAAGTTATTTATAGTTTCACATCCCACCTATTTCCTCAGTTGTCTGCTGGCCAAGGCTGAACAAATGTCTAGTCAAGGTTCATAGGAAGCTACATCAAATAAATAACATCTTATCTTTTAACTAAACAATAGCCTGTAGTTCTGAAAGAAATGAAAAGTTGTTTTTTCCTTTTGGCAGCATTTTGTTCAGGCTTTGGGATATGTATACTATTTTTACTGTATTAATGTTGCAATTATTTGCTATTTTAGGGTCTGCTCTTGATAAAATAGTAGCAAGCATATGTGATCTTAAGTCAAGGCTTGACTCAAGAACTTGTGTGGCACCAGATATTTTTGCTGAAAACATGAAGCTCCGAGAGGATACTCATCACTTGGGTAAAAACATTAAATTGTTAATATACACCCAGAAGCCTACTGGAGGGCTGTTTTATTACCAGATGAGTTATATGTTATAACTCATTTTTCATATGCTCTGCCTTTCCTTTAGCCAACTACATTCCCCAGAGTTCCATAGATTCCCTCTTCGAAGGAACATGGTACCTAGTTCGAGTAGACGAAAAACACAGAAGAACTTACGCTCGGCGCCCGTCTCTAAACGACGACACTTTGAATGAGGGAGTAGGCCTTGTGCACCCGAGCACTACAGCCGAGGTAAGTAAAGCTTATTGTGTTGGTCTTGGGCTTTGATGGGATAAGAAAATCTCCATCCCCAGATCTCCTGACTGAGGTGACCTCACTGAAATCTGTCCACTTAAAGGAATGTCAATAAAGCAGGGTGATTGAGAACCAGGGCTCTGGGAGTGGGTTCCAGCTGTGCATTTTCCAGTTGTATGCAGCCCTTGGCAGTTAGTGTTTTTCAGTGCACAGTAAATGCTAGGTTGTTTTTTTTTTAGCAATACCAAAGTTTAAAGCAAAACTGAGAAGGCTCACTTGTGGTTTGTATCTTGGTGAGAGATGAAGCAGGGGCTGGGTGTTGAGCCCCTCACATCCCTTCTCTCAGGCCATTGTCTACTCTATCTCCAGGTGTCAAGAAGGAGTAGTAATTGTTATGACTGGAATTTTCGTATTACATGCTAATCACTTTTTAGGTTTTCTACATAAACCCTTATAAAAACCCCCTTGAGGTAAATGCTACTGTGCCCATTTTAGAGATGAAGCTGAAAGAAGTTAAATGAGACTTGACCAAGATCAGAGCCAGGCTTCAAACTGAGGACTTTAAAAACTTCGAAGTTATTTATTTTATCCATTCAGCACAAATGTGCTGAATGCGTAGTCTTGCTCTTTGAGGTAGCAAATCAAGCCCCGAGTGTTTGAAATCAAAGGCAAGCTATAACAAGGGAAATACTGGGTATGGTAGATAGATCTCCGTAGCCCTCCTCTCCCTTGCTACAGGGTAATCATATGATACGTTCACCATAAGGTAAAGAATGGACATTTTTGCTCCCTCCATGAAAAGTTCTACAGAATATATAGTTGTATATGTATAAATATACATATATATTTATATATAATATATATATATATATATTTCTCTCCAGAGCTGCCCTTTTCCTATTAGAACTTTGGTTAGCAACATGATTTTTCCTGGGGAAAAAAACTCTTAAGAGGTGACCATATATATATATATATATTTTTTTTTTTTAGCATATTCCAAGCCCTGCTAAGAAAGTGCCAAGACTCCCTGCAACAGCAGCAGAACCTGAAGCAGCTGTCATCAGTAACGGGGAGCATTAAGATACTTCTGTGAGGTGGAGGACTTCAGGGGGGGTTGGGGGAGCGTATGGGAACGGTTGGGGGAACGGGACGTCTGGGGTCAATTTTAAAAGATTACATGTTGCTTAAATTTTTACGTGACTGACATGGAGCCTGGAAAACTATCGTGTCCTTGAGAAAGTCTCTTTGCTCAGTTTGCTAACATGCTTCCTGTTGTGATCTAGCCAATGCTTACTGTACTCGAATGATGGATGTTAAGGGCTCTGTAAGACTTCATACCTCTCTGGCCATGTGTATGCATGAAGCTTAGTTTTTAAATGTAGCCTGAAATCGTGCACTTCTGGTGAGGAAAGCAGCGGTACTAGTCTCCGATTTTAATTTTTTTAAACATGTAAGAATTTTATACTTTGAACAAACAAGATTACTGAAGGTTCCTGTGGTTTTTGAAAAAAAAAAAAAAAAAGTTTTTAGTTTAGGGAATGTGTGGTTTTAATGTAATATGCACAAACCCAGTTTGAAAATGACAAGACAAACACACTCTTTTTCTAGAATTTGTGAATCCTTGAGAGAGAGAGAGAGAAAAAGAGAGAGAGAGAAGAATTGGGAACGGTGACACTAGTTCTGGAAACTGTTACTTTAAATCCAGGCCATCAGTGATGAGTTACTGCCATGATCTCTGTGAACAGAGGGATGCCAGCACTGAGCAGACTGTGGTATGGAAAACATGGTACCTTTGGGGGCTATGGGTCTGCTCCCTAGGTCTGCTCCTGACTCAGTTCAAAGTGTATTTTGTGGAAGAGCCTTGATGTTATTGGAGCTGTGTATGAGAAAGCTTGTGGCTGTGATCCTTCCCTTGTACCTTATTTTCAGGAATAAATAAAACATTTTTCTGGCTGCCTTTCAAAAATTTAAAACAAAAAGGAAGGACAGGGACAGGGCATTGTGAAGTTATTTCTGATGGTTCAGTATTATAAATTCAACTTAAAGACTGACAGCCTCAACCCATGTTGTAAGTATTCCTTTCCTTTTTCGTTTTTGTATCTGTTCAGTGCAAATTGAAAGATACAACTCAAGGTTTTTACATAGAATGACCAGCCAAAAAGTATTCCACTTCTCAAGGTCTGGAAGTAGGATATATAAAGCGTTTTCTCAGACTTTCACCTTAAAAATAGCAACAGTAACAAACCATCACATGGAATGAATAAGAAGACTGGTTGGACAGTTTCTTAGATCCTTCTGGTGCTGAACTATGACATGAGCCTTATAGATTGTAAAATAGAGATAGTTGGAACTAATGTACAGAACTAAATTTTTTAAACTTTATTTGCCGTTGAATTCTGTGAAGTTTCAGTTATCTAAAATAAACTTACACAAATATGAAATGTAATGTTTCAGATTGCAAGGTAATATGTAATGTAGTATTTGTAAAATACTCTTAACTAGTGGTGTTTTGATTTGTACAGTTATGATTTGTTGAAATGACTTCATTTTAACATACACTGATGTAGATTAATAATGTAAGTTCAGATTTAAAGATTGATGGGGACATGGTGCATGTAATACTTTTTGCAAGTATCGGGAGTTCAGTATGTTTTGAAAAGAGTAATTTAACTTTGGGGGTGTCAGGAAACGGGTTTTCTCAAAGCCCATTGCCGGCAATGGGCAGGCCTAGTGAAACTGGCACAGAGCATCAATTGTGCACCTTATTAACAGTGAGGTGGGTAACTTTGAATAAAGTTTTAGAGAAATATTTTAGATACTTGAATATTCTTTTTTTTTTTCCCTCCTGAACTAACATCCTGAACTAACAGTTTAGGCAAGAAAGCAGCTAATATGCTATTTTTAAGTGCAGGCATCCATTTCATTTCAGTTCACTGATTCACTAACTCTTTCACCAAAATTTGTAAACCTGATATAAGCAGGACATTCTACTTACATCACTTAAGTCAGAAATAAAGACTTACAAGATCTATGATTTTGCCTTCAAGGAGCTATTTGTCTAGTATGGAGGAACATATACTGATAGTTTATTATTCTTATACTTCAAACAAAGAAATTAACTCCCAGATTAACATGTATAAATTTTGCCATAAATAGTTGTGAAGAGAGTTACTGTGTTTTCCTAACAACAACCTAAGATTAAGGGTTGGCAATTAAACATTAAAAGCAGATTTTATAGCCAATATAGAACTGCCTACTACCAACTAGAGCCTCCAGCCTGAATGTCTCAGGTTGCTGATGTTCTCGCAGATGTTTTATAGAGAGAATTTTTACATTGGCAGTAATATTGGATGAGATAATCTCAATCGCTATCAATTTTTAGGATTATGTGAACCAGGAATTAAATCAGAATATTTCTAGTACTGATCAGTTATTTTATCATGCTGTCATATCTAGATTCAATACTTAGTAATGATTTTATTTTCGGGGCCCGTCTCCCAGTTTCTCTGGGTGATAGAAGATAAGGCCTGTGTTCTCTAATCCTGCAGTTCTAGGAATTCTAGATCCTAATTCTGCAAAGTCTAAGATCCTAATTAATATGACTTTGAGAATTCTATCCTTCCCCTTCTCCTTTTTGGAGTTTTTGCGGTTAACTTTTTTTTTTTTTTACTTTCTGGATTTTGTTTATTTCATGAACAGTGGTAAGTACACTGAAGATGAATGCTAGACAGAACTCACAGATGCAGACAGCTACTTCCCATCCTCCTGGGACTTGGTTGATACCCTTCATCTCTTGTTTGCTGTTTGAAATGTCCTGACACACTAAAATAGAAATGGAGAGACCAAGGGATGTAACAGGATCTTTAAATAATTAGAGCTATGTAATCTTCATATAAAAGCAAACACTTCCTTTAAAATTTCTAGCAACCACTCTTAATTAAATTAGAAGTTCCTATTTTTTTCCTAGTTTAGTGGGAGAAAGAAATAATTGACCTGTGATTTTTTATTTTTTTCCCCGTCAAACTAGTACTAAGTCAATACTATGGTGCTGAAGATTATGAATACCAAGCCTCAGAAAGTTTATATATTATCAGGGGTCTAGCTTATAACAAAAAATGTACTTTTCATTTTGTTTTTTTGTTTTTGTTTTTTACTTATTTTTTTTTTTTACTTTTCATTTTAAATGTTTAGAAGTGCAAAGCAAAGAATTCACCTTTTCTTTGTCTTATTTCATTACTGTGCAGAGTAATAAAAGTAAAAAATAGAGTAAAAAAATAATGAAAGTTTTGAACTAAAGCTTCCTTTTGTCTCCAGCTGTTTCTGCATGCTATTAAACTAGCGCCTCCACTTCATCTTAGCAAAGCCTTGTTGACCTTTGGGGATCTCTGCTCAAGATCTGCTTCCTCCCTGAAGGCTGCCTGGACTACCTGAGTAGTAAGCACTTCTCACCCTACATATCAGATTTCGTTATTCAAACTTGCCAAGTCCTGAGGCATCTGGCCACTGCTTACTCAGTACTACTAAGGCCTCCTATGTTTTCATTGCCCCTGCCTTCTCTGCTCCTCACATACGCCAAGTTTATTCCACCCTGGGCGTCCCTGATGGCTCAGATGATAAAGAATCTAACTGCAGTGCAGGAGACCTAGGTTCAGTCCCTGGGTCAGGAAGATCCCCTGGAGAAGGGAAGGGCTACCCACTTCAGTATTCTTGCCTGGAGAATTCCGTGGACAGAGGAGCCTGGCAGGCTACAGTCCATGGGGTTGCAAAGAGTTGGATATGACTGAGTGACTAACACTTGCGCTTCACTTACTCCAGCCTTAGAGCCTTCGGTCTGTGGGCCCCACTTCAGGCCTCCTTTGCCCTGCCTTCTACAGCAGTCGCATTTGTGACAGCTATGTCCATGCGGTCTCTGACTGGGATCTCAGAGAATATGATAGTACCTCTTCTCGGATTCCTGCTGCACACCCCTCACTTTGGTCTCACTGTGATACGAGGTCCACACAGAGGTCATTGGAACTCATAATTTCATGGCCCAGAAGTGTAGAGAAGTTAAGCTCCCACAGGACCACTCTTGACAGCAGTGGATCCTTACTTGCTGGTCGAGAAATGCTTCCCCGCTTCCCTCGCCTGGGCAGGGAAGCCTTCCAGGCTGGCAGTTCCTCTGCTGAACTACCAGTTGCCTGATAGCTCCGTTGGTAAAGAATCCACCTGCAATGCAGGAGACCCTGGTTCAATCCTGGGTCGGAAAGATCCCCTGGAGAAGGGATAGGCTACCTAGAGAATTTGGGGTCCCACAGAGTCAGACATGACTGAGCGACTTTCACTTCACTTCACTTCAGCCAATTTGGCAATACATCCTTTTATTGGCTTGCCTCTTTTATATTTCATTCCTGCATTGTAGGAACAGTTCCCAAATAAATGACTTACATGGAAGCCTCTGTCTCAGGCTGTTCTTTTGGAGAAGCCAGGCTAATACAGTTGGTACCCAGAACAGCCTGACTCTCAGGATAGATGGTTGGAGCTGGTTTACTGACAGTCATGGCAAAAACCCCACTGCTATTTGCAGTAGGCAGAATGGTTCCCACACCCCAGCCAAAGATCTCTGCCTCTGGGAACCTATGAGTATGTGACCTTACATGGTAAAACCAGAAATGATCAAGGTTGAAGACCTTGTAACGGAGATATCCTAGATTGTCCAGATAGGCCCAACATAATCACAGGGTCCCTTAAAAGCAGAGAACCTTTCTGGGCTGTAGTCTGAATGAGATGTGTCTATAAAAGGATAACCAAAGAGATGGCCCATTGCTAACTTTGAAGATGGGGAAAGGAGATCACGAGCCAAGGCATATGGGCCACCTCTGCTGCTGCTGCTGCTGCTAAGTCACTTCAGTCGTGTCCGACTCTGTGCGACCCCATAGACAGCAGCCCACCAGGCTCCTCTGTCCCTGGGATTCTCCAGGCAAGAACACTGGAGTGGGTTGCCATTTCCTTCTCCAATGCATGAAAGTGAAAAGTGAAAGTGAAGTTGCTCAGTCGTGTCTGACTCGTAGCGACGCCATGGACTGCAGCCTACCAGGCTCCTCCGTCCATGGGGTTTTCCAGGCAAGAGTACTGGAGTGGGGTGCCATTGCCTTCAATGAGCCACCTCTAGGAGCAGGTAAGAGCAAGGCAGTGGGTGCTCCCCTGATAAGGAACCAGGCCTGATGCCATTTGGATCTTAACCCCAAGAGACACATGATGGACTTCTGTCTCATGGCACTGTCAATAGAACGCTGATGTGCTGTTGGTAAGCAGGGTGCTGACAACCCTGGCTTGCAGGAGCAGCACGATTCCTGCTGAGCCTGTGGTCTGTAGGTACAGATGGAAGGTGAAATACTGGATCATATGGCACCTGATGGAATGGGGCAATGATAAAAGTCTCCGGATTTGGCTAGCTTTTGTTAACTGTTTCAGAAACCTTTTGGGGTTTGTGGGGGGCAATGACAGGTTTAAGTCAACTGTCAGCTCAAGGTTGAGGGCAGGAGGAAATGGTGGGGCAGGATGAGATGGTTGGATGGCATCATTGACTCCATGGACTCGAGTTTGAGCAAGCTCCAGGAGATGGTGAAGGACAGGAAAGACTGGCGTGCTGCAGTCCCTGGGGTCACAAGGAGTCAGACATGACTGAGACTGAACAGTGACAACAATCAGCTCAAGGTATACTAAAAGCCTTTGAAGTGAGAGTTAAGGAGAGCTTCTCTCCTGCAGCAGAGAGAACACTACATAAAACAGGCACCAGGTCTACTGTAAGGCAGGCTGAGCTGCAAAGGAAATGAAATACTCAGTCTTGACCATTCCGTATCAAAGTCGCAGCCTCAGTAGCAAGAGCAGGACAAGGCAGGGCAAACAGGGTAGAAGAGCCTGCAATGCTGAAGACCAGGATCCCTCGAGTGTGGGGCTGGTAGGAGCAGCTCGTACTTCCTTTCCTGAAGAGCCTGCCAAGACCACTGGTGAGACCGACACCGAGGATGCTTGACCTCAAGATGTTCTTCCAAGACCATTATTCTCCAAACAAGGAACTGGTCCTGTCTCAACATAGTCTGAGCAGAGAAATACAACCTCTGTCAGGGAGAAAGCACCTAGACACTGAGGGGATTACAGAAGCTGGCTAATATGCTACTGTCAGGAACCAGAGGGGAATGTGTGCGAGTGGGCCCCGAGGATAGGGAGCTGGGGATGGAGGTTGAGGCAGGATGACGGAGACTTTATTATCATGGGAGCCTGTCCCCGTGAGGTGAAGGTCACCTGAAGCTGGTCCTGATATCACTGCTGGGATGGCTACTGAGGTTTAGATGTGAGTCTGGCATACCAGCGAGGTGGAGATGGTGGAACTGCTGTGCTACATGATTAAGGAAAGGCTCAGAAAGTTCCAAGAGGTGTTGCTGTTAGAATGGATTCATTATGTGAGACTGAAGAACCACCTAAGTTCCCAGGACACTGCCTTCACGCAGGAACAAAGACTGCAGTGGGGAGGAAGGGGGCACCCCAATTCCCACAAGCTCAGTGACGACCGCCCCCTGCAGGCAGGGATGACAGTAGAAAGTGCTGTCATGAAACAGGGCATGCATGGGATTCCAGAATGGCAGAGGCCATGTACCATTATTTAAATGTCAGAGGCGAGGTTGGCATAGTAAAATGGGCAGTGAGGCTAGAGGGGGAGTCCAGGAGCTTGGTTTGCAGGGCTTTGGGACAATTGCTAACAGATCAGAGTTCTGAGTGACAATTTGTAGAGTGTTACTTGACTTGTATAACCAAAAAGGAAAGAAAAGAGACAAGCTGTGAGCAGCAGGCTGGTATAGCCTGTCACAATAAGAAAATTATGATTCCAGATCTGAGTTAATTTACAGATCCAGTGCGCAGTGAGGGGGGAGCCAAGATTCCATGAAGAAAGGCCCTGCTACAAGTGCCTATGATACGCGCACCCAGGATGTTTAAGGCCTGTTGGATAAAAGGTGTGAACTGAAGTGGACACCAGAGAACCCCAAGTACCATTACAGCCCTACATGTAGACAGAGGGGATGGAGACCTGTGGGAACCAGGTGGTGGCTGGAGCTCTGGCCAAAGTCTATCCCACACTGGGGGTCTCATCTTGGGGTCCTTTCCTTCATCTCCAAGTACCTATTTGGGATAAACACATTTAGACCCCTGACCTGTGGAGTAAGAACCATTTTGAGAGGAGGCACCACATGGAGACCTCTGAAAGTATGTCATCTCCCCAGCCATGTTAATAACTCGTAAGTAACCACATGAGGAAATGCATCCATCAGTGTCACCATGGGAGAATAAAGGACCCAAAGGTAATGGCTTCCATCATAACTTCGTCAACTTACTTTAATTTACTCATCAGACTCTGAAAGAGCAGATGGCTAATGATGGTGGACCGCTGTTAGTCTCAGTTTTCACCGCCATATTGGGTGTGCATTTTACACAAAGACTCTAGCATTGATATGCAGCTATTTGGGGGGAAATTTTCATTTTCATTTTACATCAAAAGGGAGGATTAAAAGCAGTTCACAGGCACACAGAACAGACTTATGGACACCGGGGGCAGGGGTTGGGGAGAAGGAGAGGTTAGGACATATGGAGACAGTAACATGGAAACTTACATTACCATATATAAAATAGCCAATGGGAATTTGCTGTATGACTCAGGGAACTCAAACCAGAGCTCTGTAACAACCTAGAGGGGTGGGATGGGGAGGAGGGTGGGAGGGAGGTTCAGGAGGAAGGGACATGTGTATTCCTAAGGCTGATTTATATTGATGTTTGGCAGAAACCAACACAATTCTGGAAAGCAATTAACCTTCAATTAAAAAATAAATAAATTTAAAATTAAAAAGAAGTTTACACTTTTCTGGGATAGACAGAAATTCTTACTTATTCTATTGTCCCGAGGCAATGTGAAATCTCCTGCTCTACGTCACAAGATAGTCTAAAAGGACCTTCATCATCTGGACACTCTGCAGCACTTTATGCTGGTCCATACGACAGCATTCTAGGTGGATGTGTCATCAGAAAGTAACGAGTCCTACAGAGGCCGTACTAAGACGTGTGTGTCAGAGTGTGGGTGATAAGTCCTATGAAAATGGAGGGGCCAGGCCACACTGATGAAGCATGTAGAGACCAGTGACTTGAGGCACATCTCTGTATGTTGCACCTTGTACCCTTTATCACTGAGATAGAGACACGGGGTTTAGTAGGCCTCTCTGGGTTTTGGAAACACACGTTGCACCTGGTATATTCCTCCAGCCCATTTATCAGGGCTGCTGGTTTCAGGTGGATGCTACAGAAAAAAGACCTACAGTAGTTTCAGGCTTCACTGCAAACTGCATTGCTACTCTGTCTAAGTGGTGCTTAAGAACACAGTGTGTTCTTTGGCCACCCCTGCAGAAGGTTATAGACAGCCCTGCAGGATCCGGGAGTGAGCCACGCTTTCTGCAACAGAGATCTCCTCAGGCTCTCGGCATGTTTCTGGGCCCTAGGAGAGACTGAGCACCTGATTATGGGTCACCAAGGGACCAAGCAGATCTCCTTGTGAGCTGAGCATTATCAGATCCACAGAGTCATACATTCGGACAGACAAAGCAACGATTCATCCTCACAGAGCTGACATCTACACAGGATATAGGTTCACCTTTCCTGTCTTGAGTGTAATCCTCCAAGACCATCATGCGAGGTCCTAGAGAATACCTGATCCATTGTCATGTATATTACATACCATTGCCTCAAATACCACATCTTTGGTAAAAGCAGTGGGGGCAACGGGCACATGACCATGGGATGTACTTCTCTTATTAAGTACCTCAGCAGTAGAAGCAGCCAGCAGAGACAGAGCAATGGAGCAGCTCAATTAAGACACTGGCCATAGGACAACATCCTGCAGGGTTGGGGTGCTGACTCCCAGGATTCAGTATACATGCTTTAACACTGGCTCATAAATATATGCTCCTTGCTGTTAAAATATACAAGTCTGGGCACCAATAGATGGAAGCAGAATTGATTTTTCTTGCCATGACAGTCTCTGATAGCTCAGTTGGTAAAGAATCCGCCTGCAATGCAGGAGACCCTGGTTAGATTCCTGGGTGAGGAAGATCCCCTGGAGAAGGGATATGCTACCCACTCCAGTATTCTTGGGTTTCCTTTGTGACTCAGCTGGTAAAGAATCCCCCTGCAATGTTGGAGAACTGGGTTCAGTCCCTGGGTTGGGAAGATCCTCTGAAGAAGGGAAAGGCTACCCACTCCAGTATTCTGGCCTGGAGAATTCCAGGGACTGTATGGTCCATGAGGTCGCAAAGAGTCGGAAATGATTCACCATGACCGTCAAGGACCCTCTTGAAGAATTTGTATTTCCATACTTTGGCCACCTGATGTGAAGAACTGACTCATTGGAAAAGACCCTGATGCTGGGAAAGATTGAAAGCAGGAGGAGAAGGGGAAGACAGAGGATGAGATGGTTGGATGGCATCACCGACTCGATGGACATGAGTTTGAGCAACCTCTGGGAGTTGGTGATGGACAGGGAAGCCTGGCGTTCTGCAGTCCATGGGGTCACAAAGAGTCGGACACGATTGAGTGAATGACATAAACTGACTAAGCAACTAACACTTTCACTTCTGACTCCAAAACTGGGGGCAGGGCCTCATAGTCTGTTTTAACACGCCTTCTGGGTGATTCTGGTGACCTGGAACTTGAGAATCACCCCTGGGACTTATTTGACTAATCCTACTGCATTAAGTCCTTCCAGCTCTCACCCCATGAAGGAGAATGACAGCAATGGATCAGACTTCAATGGAAGAAGAATATGAGGAGGGCTGGGGGTGGGCTGTGTCCGACCACCGATTTCAGATCCTTTCAGCCACACTTCCTTCTCCAGCCACTGATGCAGCAATCACTGGGGCAAGCTGGTGGCTTCACGCAGGCCCTATTTGACTGCATCTTGTCCCAGGGCCAACTGTGTGTACCTCTTACTTCCTGCCCTGGGGTTGCCCCGGCTCTAAGGCATGAGAAGCATGGGGAGCCCCCGTGGCCCTCACTCATCACAATCTGGAGGTGCAGGTGGCATCGTAGGGCCCCAAGAGCAGCTGGATAGACACTTTCCCTTTTAGTACCCTGGGCAGACTCCTCAGATGTGTTTCATAAGGCTCCTCAGAGCATCCTACAGGACTGGGTGACAGTCACCTGGAGCATGGGCCACCCTGTAATGATCCTCCCTGCTTCTCTCCTCTACCCTCCTTCCTGCTCTCTAGGATCACTTCCCAAATCAATCACTCTACCTGGAGCCTCTGTCCTAGGCTCTGTTAGAAAAGAACCATGTCTCAAACCCTTCATTGCTTGATGCTCACAGCTGGCTTTCCAAGTCACTCCTGCTCTCATTCAGATCTCAGATCGTCGGCTACACAAACCGGCCTTCCAAAACATACAAAGTGGCAAGCCTCTAATATCAGATTACTGTATTTGAATTATCTGTGTAGCATCTATTACTATCTGATATTTTAGAAAATGTTGTTGCTGTTGTTGGTACGTTTGTTCAGCACAAGACTATCCCACACAGGAGAGGAAGGACTTGGCCTATTTTTGATTTTGCAGGATCTTAAACAGTGCCTGGTATATGGTAATGTAACGCAATGTGTCTGCTCAGTCCTGTCTGACTCTTTGCGATCTCATGGACTGCAGCCCCCCAGGCTCCTCTGTCCGTGGGGATCCTCCAGGCAAGAATACTGGAATGGGTTGCCCATTTCCTCCTCCAGGGGATCGTTGGGATTGAGCCCATGTTTCTTGTGTCTCCTGCATTGACAGACAGCTTCTTTACCATTGAGCTAGCTGGGAAATTCATTCAGCAGTGGGGTTCAAACCCACACCTCTAGGGGATACTGCTATCTGAACACAGTACCCTGGACTGCTTGGCCATCCTATTTTGCAGCACCTTAAATCGTGCGTAGCACGTGGCTGGCACTGTAAATATTCCTCGATTAACTGAATGAAGGCTAGAGTTTGAGAATAAGACAAGATTGCAAACCAAGCTAGAATCTGAGCTAACAAACGTTTGGGAGGGGCAGGGGGAAATGCATATCTTAAATTTAAATTTATTTAAAAATTACAAAAAGTCTCCACTCAAGTTGGTGAAAAAAATTTAAAAGCAGCAACAACGATCTTAGTTAATTACCAGCAATCTAATGCAATTTATAAAATTGAACAAAATTTGGATGTGTGTCTTATGCCTCTATAGACACGGGATCCTTTCTTTAGGTCCTTGTCTTTAGGGTCTGGTAGTATCATTATTGGAACACTTTCCAAAGCCTTTTTCTTTTGGACTCTATGCAGAATAATTCGATAGACCCCTGTGATGGAGCTTCGGGCATCTCTCCCTTGGTTATTGCGAATGTGCTCTTCCGTAATGCCCAAGTGTTCTAAAGTGCTTTTGACCTCATTTTCTTCTTCTTTGAGGCTGCTGGTCTCTGACAAATGTTTGGGATCTAGCTGGAAAGGCTCCAAAGGGGTGGGATATGGCACCCCCTGCATCCACTCATTGTTCATGATGGAGTCGATTCCGTACCTCTCGGCGGGTACTGGCTGGAGGACTCCCCGGATGAGGCGGAGGCAGGGCTCCGACACGTGTGGAGGCACGCTGTAGGTGCCTTCCAGGATGCTCTTCTTCAGTTTGGCCACGGTCTCTGCCCGAAATGGCATGGTGCCAGTCACCATGAAGTAGAGAAGCACCCCCAAGGCCCAGATGTCCACATAAACGCCGACGTAGTGCTCATCTCGAAAAAGTTCAGGCGCCGCGTAGGGTGGAGACCCACAGAAAGTGTTCAGCATTTCACCTTTTTTACTGACTGTACTGAATCCAAAGTCGCCCACCTTCACACAAGTATTATTGGTATAGAACACATTTTCTGCTTTCAGATCTCTGTGAATAATTTGGTTTTCATGCTGTGGAAAAAGACAAAGGAGGGAAAGTCATTCTCAAAGTAAAAGCCAACATTAAAGATGCAGCAGTTGCTCTGAAACAGTGAGGTGATGTTGGTGTAACAACAGAAATTCAATGGAAATCAACTTAAGTCATATCAGATCTCAGACCTTGCAAGCTGCCCTGGCATAACCTTTAGCCAAATGTAACACCTGTACCCTCCAAGCAGACCAAAGGTTCTTTTCTGTGGAGTCAAAGCTGGAGTCTGTCCCTGACGTGGACTTAGGAATTAGTGCCAAAAGTAAGGCCTAGATGGGCTTCCCTCCTAGCTCAGTTGGTAAAGAATCTGCCTGCAATGCAGGAGATCCGGGTTCAATTCCTGGGTCAGGAAGATCCCCCAGAGAAGGAAATGGCAACCCACTTCAGTATTCTTGCCTGAAGAGTCTCATGTACAGAGGAGTCTAGCAGGCTACAGTCCATGGAGTCACAAGAATTGGACAAGACTTAGTGACTAAAGAGAGAGAGAATGAGAAAGACCTAGATCTTGTGAAACACAATGAGACAGTTAATCCTTCACCTCTGAGACCATATGCAGGTTTTCCTGGCTGAGCAATCTCTCGACTAGGGCCAACCTCAAGAAGAAAAAGAGCCCTCCTCCGACCCCCTACCCCTGCTCCTTTGGATGGGCTCCTCTAACTTTATACAATTCAGTAGAAGGGAGCAATTTATAGTGGACAAGTTTCTGGCAGCAGATCCCATCCCACCCTTGCATTCTGGATCCAGACAAGCTTGAAGACTCTTGACCAGTTTAATGCCAAGGGCACTTGGGAAATGGTTTAATGCTACTTTTCCAGATGGACCTTCTGGGGTAAGAATCCAAGCTTCGGAGCCTGACATTTTTATTAGTTCTAGGTTCAACTATGCCAGTTGTGTATGTGAATGTCAGCTTCCTTCTTTGTAAAACAGAACACTGAGAACCACCTCCTAAGGCTCTTGTATGGGCTTCCCTGGTAGCTCAAATGGTAGAGTCTGCCAGCAATGCAGGAGACCCCGGTTCAATCCCTGGGTCAGGAAGATCCCCTGGAGAAGGAAATGGCAACCCACTCCAGTATTCTTGTCTGGAAAATCTCATGGACTGAGGAGCCTGGTGGGTTACACCCCATGGGGTGGCAAAGAGTCGTACAAGACTGAGCAACTAACACACACACAAAGCTCTTGTGAGAACTGAACGTGATGCTGTATCTGCAGTGTTCAGCATGGTCCCGGCATACAGGAAGCAAACCCAATAAAATCCAGATCTATGCCTGTCATCCTTTCTTTTTGGAGACCTGAGAGCTGGAGAAAGTCATGGTATAGAGCCTCAGAGGACTCAGTCTGCATTCTCGATTGCTGGATCCTCTCTGCTCTCCTGCCAGATCTCTTTTCTGAGTAGAATGTGGAAGACTCTGACCATCTGCTCCACTGCTTGGTATTTGTTGTTCAGTCGCTCAGTTATATCCGACTCTTCGTGACTCCATGGACTGCAGCAGTCCAGGTTTCCCCGTCCTTCACTATCTCCCAGAGTTTGTTCAAACTCATGTCTGCTGAGTCGGTGATACCATCCAACCATTTCGTCATCTGTTGTCCCGTTCTCCTGCCCTCAAACTTTCCCAGCATCAAGGTGTTTTCCAATGAGTTGGCTGTTCGCGTCAGGTGGCCAAAGTATTGGAGCTTCACCATTGTGCGTGGTATAGGTCTGGCTTAGTTCTCGGCCTGGGGAAAGTCCACCCCAGCACAGAGTCACTTAGGTGACAATCGGTGGTACCACAGCCACCACTATCAGGCTTAGGTTCTCCCTTGCTCACTTCTTTTTCTTCCCCCTCTCCCTCTCAAATGTGATTTTGGGGTCCCTAGGGCACTAATACCCTGCTAATAATTTGGCCAGGAGCTCACTGATTCCAGTTCTTATCTCACGACATCCAAGAAGAGGAGCAAAAGATACAGCTTCTCAGCTAACACAGATCCCAGAAAAGTGTCTCTTCCTGCCAGTTACTTTGAGGGCTGGGCAAAGAGGGTGGCCAAAACTTCTGCACTAACAGAGTGGTACAAGTGGTGGTCAGGACTGCAAGTCTGATTCCTCCTGTGTGCCCAGTAATATGGCTGTTGATAGAGAGGACACAGGAGAATCAGGGGGAGTGTGCTTACGGAAACCAGATTTATTTAAAGAAATAATCAGAGAACTAAAATCAGAAAGACACAAGCAAGTGTTAGTGTGCTGAGCACAGAGGCAGAAGAACTAGAAGAGTTCACCAAAGGCATCAAGATCAGTGCGGGCTGAGCCCAGACTGAAGAAAGCTTCACAGAGACAAGCTGAGCTGGGTCACAAAGTGTGGATGAGATCGGACTGTGAGGCGTGATAAGCGGGGAGAGGGCATCCTAGACACAGGAGGAAGGCAAGGCCAAGAAGCAGCGAGAAGCCAGCTCTCTGAGTACCAGAAGACGGGGTTGGAGGAATGGGTGTGGCCAGGGAATGGGTATCAGTCATCTGGCTGCCCAGAGTGACTCCTCCAACTTCCGCAGAAGCCAGGAGGCTACAAATGTAACTGAGACCCCTGGGCATCGCTTTGGAGGTCAGGAGCACAATCCCAGCCAGACATCTGACTCTCACGGAAGGGACTGCTATCTGCCCTTATAAAGGACTGAAGCCCTCGGGGATGCTTAGATCAGGGGGCCCCGACTCCCAGTATTGGCCTATGGCCTGTTAGGAACCAGGCTGCACAGCAGGAAGTGAGTGGCGGGTAAGAAAGTGAAGCTTCACCTGTGTTTACAGCTGCTCCCTGTCACTCGCGTTACTGCCTGAGCTCTGCCAAGGGTATTAGATACTCAAAAGAGTTCGAAACCTACTGTGATCGGTGCATGGGAGGGATCTAGGTTGCAAGCTCCTTATGAGAACCATCCTGAAACCACCCCCTGCCCTGGTCCATGGAAAACTTGTCTTTCACAAAACTAGTCCCCAGTGCCCAAAAGTTTGAAGACTGCTGGCTTAGACAACGGTAAACTAAAGCTCCATGCTTCCATTGTGGGGGGAATGGGAGCTAGATCCTCCCTCCTCACCCTGCTCACCATGTGCTTCACGGCAGACACAATCTGGGAGAAGATGAGCTTGCTTTCTGGTTCTGAGAACTTCCCTTCCATGCTGATCTTCCCAAAGAGCTCCCCTCCCCCTGCATACTCCATCACCAGGTGGAGCTTGGATAGAGTCTCCACGACCTCATAAAGGCGGATGATGTTGGGATGGTGCAGTTTTTCCATGCTGGAGATTTCACGGGATAGCAGCCTTTGAGTTTTCTGGTCTAACTTGGTCTTATCCAGGATCTTAATAGCCACTTTTTCTGGAAAAAAAGAAAAAAGTCAAAGGATGTGCCTGAGTTCATAGCTGCTTAGAACTGGAAGGAACCTAGTCCCTTTATTTTTATTTTAATAGACAAAGAGGTTAAGTGGCTGTTTATAGCTCAGAGAGCTCCTAGCAATTTCCGAGTTCAACATCAGTGCTGGTCCCTGGGATCAGTATGACTCTACCATGTATAGGTTTTAATGCCAACTTCTGCCTCCCCAGGAGGTTTCAGTTTGGTGAGGTTTATCCAGTTTTCTGGAGAAAGCACTTCTACGTAGCCAACAGAGACTCTCTTGATCAGGTCCAAGCCACCCCTTCAGCCTCATTGTCCATCATTCCTGTCCATGGTCCCCACCTCCCCATGTACCCTTCAGTTCATTACAGGATGCTTTGCAGTTCACTGAAAAGGTCTTTTACATTCACACCTGAGATCTCTTCTCTACCTGCGTCTACCAGGACTATTTCTCTATCTGGCTCATCACTCCTTCCCTATCTTTACTTGGTTAATGACAGATGATTCTTCACGGCCAGCCTCAGAAACAACCTCTTCCAGGAAGCCTTCTATGACACCTGTCCCCGGAAGATGACATCCAATTTCTGTGTATTCTCTATACAATAATCTCAGCACCCTGCCCTGAAAATGATGACTCCTTACTCGTTTCTTCCTCCTACCCTCTTCCTGCCTGGGCTGCATTCTGATTTGACGTTGTCAGTGCCTGGCACACCATGTACCAGCATGGAAAGCATCAGTGCTCAGTGTGGGTGAAGTGTTAGAGAGCCATGAGGAGATGGGCACTGCAAGGTACCACTGGTGGGAGGACTAGTTGGTAAGATGGTTCTGGATTGTAGTTTGGTTTTACATCTTGAGAGCCTTAAAAATGGTCGAATACTTTACCCAGACTTTTTCCATTTTGGCAGTTAATCTTAAATAATCTGATGCATATACAAGATTGCTTGTGTAAGAAGACTTCGGTGATACAGAGAACAGCTTAGGAGTCTAGCAAGAGATATAGTTAAAATAAAATGTGGTTCACCTATCTCCACAATGGTACAGAGCTATCAAAATGGTATGTGCAGTGATTAAAATAATGATCTTGATCTTTATTGATAGACATGGAAAGATATTCAATATAGAACATGTGAGGGAACTTCCCTGGTGGTTCAGTGGTTAAAAATTCACCTGCCAATGCAGGGTACATGGGTAGGATCCCTGGTCCTGGAAGATCCCACATGCTGCAGGACAACTAGACCCATGAGCCAAACTACTGAACCCCACACTCTAGAGCCTGTGCTCTGCAACAAGAGAAGCCACTGCAATGAGACACCTATGCAGTGCAGCTACAGAAAGCCTGCATGAAGCAACAAAGACTCCACGCAACCAATAAATAAATAAACATTAAAAACAAAGAACATGAGGAAAAACACAAATATGCATTTGCATAGGAAAAAAATCTGGCAAGATAATACACCAAATGCTTAGAATAGTTATATTATTAATAGGGGGATCACGGATGGTTTTCCTTTTTTAATTTTCCTACAATTAATTATACAATTAACATCAATGAATTACGTATTAAAAATGGTTAATGTTTGAAAATGAATGAATCTCTACTAAAAACTGACACTTCATGTTTTTGCTCAAACTGGACCAGACTTTGATAATTTTCCAGGCAAGAAAACTTCTGAGAACACAGGATGGCAAGGCTCCTATTTGACCTACTTGAAAAACAACTGCTTTGAAGAACTTTGGCACAGTGTGTGTCCTCAATCCCTTAGTCGTGTCCCGCTCTTTGTGACCCCCATGGACTGTAGCCCGCCAGGCTCCTCTGTCCATGGAATTCTCCAGGCAAGAATACTGGAGTGGGTTGCTATTTCCTTCTCCAGAGGATCTTCCCAACCCAGAGATCGAACCCAGGTCTCCTGCATTGCAGGTGGACTCTGAGCCACTAGGGAAGCCCAAGAATACTGGCGTGGGTAACTTATCCCTTCTCCGTGGCATCTTCCCAACCCAGGAATCAAATCGGGGTCTCCTGCTTTACAGGAGGATTCTTTACCAGCTGAGCTTCTATCTTACAGTCGTGAAAATAGAAGCAGCTAGTTTAAAGTAAGAGTGTCAGTGGTTTTGTTAAAGTAGGTCATAGGTCTCCCAGAAGACAGCGGCAGGATTTCCCGGTGCCTGATGTGACCACGCTGGCTCAGGGTGTCCGCAATATCGCAACATCGTGGGGGAGGCTCTACCGAGCGGAACCCTGGGGGCTTCCGCGCCCTCCCTCCGCAGGCCATGCTCCAGGCAGAGGGACGGACAGCCCCGGCTATCCCCCCGGGGTACGGGGGGTGGGATAAGGTGGGGTAGGGGTCCCCTCTCTCGTCGTGGCTTTCCTACTCTTCAGTCTTTGGGATTAAGAATCCGGGCAGCTGTTCACCTGAAACAGAAACTTTGGTTTTGCGTAGCCCGTTAGGCGAGCTGTTATTTTATTTATTTATTTATTTTTTATAATTCTCACAGCACACAATCCACCCATAGTGTGCAGTTCCATGGTTTTTTAGTACACTTGGAATTGTAAAGCCATCCCCACAATGCAGGAGACCTGGTTTGATCCCTGGGTCGGGCAGATCACCTGGAGGTAGGGCGCGAGCTGTTGTTTTTAAGAGCGAGAATAGTGAATTCCGTCCTTCAGTCTGGCAGCTTGCCGGTAGGAGAGGCCGCCTCTCCGCCCGGTCCTCCCAGCGCCCGCCCGGCTTCAGTTCAGGTGCGGGTCCTCCTCTGTCTCCCCCTCCCGCCCGGGAGCGGCACGCTCGCTCCTCGCACTGCGTGCAGGTCAGGCGCTGTCTCAAACCGCCCTTTAAACACCATCCTAGTTTTGGTTTTTCAGTTGTATACCTGAGTGGTTGTGAGCAGAGGCTGCCCTCCCAGGGCCGGGGTCAGAGTTAGGCAAGAGAGGAGCTGTGAGGGGAAGCCCTTCCTGAAATTCTACACCCTATGAAATGGCAACCCACTCCAGTGTTCTTGCCTGGAGAATCCCAGGGATGGCGGAGCCTGGTGGGCTGCCGTCTATGGGGTCGCACAGAGTCGGACACGACTGAAGCGACTTAGCAGCAGCAGCAGCAGTATGCCTGCTCACTCTAGTCCCAACCTGCTTCCTCCACCATGCCTCCTCTAACACTAATGAATAATCATAGAAAACATTTAAAAATCCCTGGTGTTCTGGATTGCCACTAAGTGGTAGAAATCGCAGTTCCATGGAGAACTAGGTCTCTAAGTCCACTCCTTCAACAAACGTTCAGGCAGTACCTACTGTGTTCCAGATGGTGAAGAAGACAGACATATGAGACAGAGGGTTTGAGAAAAACCTTATTACACTGTGGCATGTGTTAGGAAGGGGTGCAGATGGGAGAACAGACAGCTCCCCATTAAGAAGTGACACACCCTGTGACCAGGAAGTGAGGAAGGAGGCCCAATACCTGGCCATGGGAAGGGGACAGCGTGCCAGGTCTGGGCAAGATGTCGTGTTTGTGTTTGAAGATCCCACTATGTTGGACACTGGGAATTGAAGGGGCGGCGGGGTGGGCGGTGGAGGGGAAGGAGTCACTAACCAGCCCGGAACAGTAGGCAGGTGTCACATGACCCAGAGCCTTCGAAGTTATTTCAAGAAATGTAGCCTTGGGTCTTCCCTGGTGGTCCCGTGGTTAAGAATCTGCCTTCCAAGGCAGGGGAAATTCGAGTCCTGGTTGGGGAACTAAGACCCCCACGTGCCTCAGGGCAACTAAGCCAGCCCGCCCTGCCACGACTACTAGAGAGACGCCTGTGCACTTCAACAAAAGATCCCACATGCTGCAATTAAAACCTGATGCAGACAAATAAAGAAATATTTTTTAAAAAGAAAGAAATATAGCTTTGGAGGAAGGAAATGAAGAAATAGGTTATATGTGAAAAAAAATGTTGCCTGACCTATCAGTAAACAAAGAATGTTGCAGCCATCAAGCCTTCACGTTACAGCCGCTGAAGGTGAGCCCTGAGGGAACTGGGGACGGAAATGGGATGCCAGCCATCAAGCAGTCACCCCGAAGTCACCCCCATCCGCAACCCCAGCCCCCTGCACCCGAGGAGACTCAGGAGGAGAAAGCACAGGATAATGGCTCCATTAGCTGAGGTGGAGCATATCCGAGGAATGGTTTCAATGAGTCCAGACTCTTGCATCTTCCCAGACATAGAAAAACGCTGAATTCCTTAACTTGGGATATCTGGTTTTCTTTAACAGTAATCTTTTGGACTTCTGACTACCTGGTCTTTGTTGCAAGAACTCCTATCTATTCTGGCTCCTCCTCTACCTCTTCAGAGCAATCTCTCAGAGATATCTGAGAGACTGTGTCCCCCACTTAAGTCCTCAGTTTTGTCTGCTGAATAAAAGATTATTCTCAACTTTTAGTCTGTGCTTTTCATTTTCAATTGACAAAGATAGATTACGAGGTACAAACTTCCAGTTATAAAATAAAAGTCACAGGGATGTAACATATAGGTTAGGGAATATAGTCAATAATATTATAATAACTCTATATGGTGACAGATGACTTATGGTGATCATTTTGTATTGTATAAAAATATTGGATCACTATGTTGTATACCTGAAAGTAATATAATTTCTTTTTATCAGGGAAGCCCATTATAATATTGTAAGGCCATTATAATATTGTACTTCAAATTTTTTTTAATTGCCTTTATTTTTAGAGAAGAATAAAACATAAATTAACATTTATTCTTAAAATGTGGGAAGACATTTTAAGATTTTAAGGGATTGTTATAATCTGATTTCCATTTTATTCTTTTAAAAAAAATTTTTTTTGGCTCCACTGGGTCTTCCTTACAGTGAATGGGATTTCTCTAGTTGCAGCTTGAAGGCTTCTCCTGTTGTGGAGCACAAGCTCTAGAATGTGCAGGCTCTCTAGTTGTGGTGTGAGGGCTTAGCTGCTCCGAGGCATGTGGGATCTTAGCTCCCTGACCAGAAATCGAACCCATGTCCCCTGAATTGCAAAGTGGATTCTTAATCATTAGACCATCAGGGAAGTCCCTGATTCCCATTTTAGAATGGGTACTCAGGCTGCAGTATGGGGAATGGATAGGAGCAGAGGATGCCTAAGGGCAGTGTTTTCGGAGGTGATGATAGCAATGGCAGAGAGAGGACTCCCTGGGTAGTGGCAGAGAGGAGAAAGAAAGAAGCAGAGAAATTTGAAAGGTAAACCTCCCCTTTCTCCAAATTTAGTGAAAAGACTGACACATTCTTTAAACCAGGGCTTGCAAACTTAAGTGTCTCTAGAGGCTAGGGTGGAAATAAGGTGGCAGGCTTACTGTAAGACAACAGGGAGTAGTGGGGACTGTGGCGTCCTGAAGAATACATGCCTCAAAGCAAAGAGGCAGATGCTACTCAACTTCAGACAATTGTTACTACTGGGAATGTAGACTCAGTGTTGTCAAATCTAATGTTTTTCAAGAGACATCGGAATTGTAATGCAATCATTCTAATCATTAAGTGTCAACAACTAATTCAAATTTTTCAAACCTAGAGTGGATCAACCAAAAATCTGTCTTTAGGACCAAGGAGATAAGGGGAAGGAAAAGATATTAGAACCTAGAGAGTGCTGTGTAGAGGCAGCTGCCTTGAGAGGAGCCACGACCATTCTTCCAGAGTATAGCTGGCCCGAATCAACCTCACAGTCAGGCTGGGGGGACACAGCTCAGATTCTTGCTCTCCTTCCTTTGATCCCCTGCAAGATCTCCCTACAAACCAAACTTAGCTGGAACTTAGAGGACTATAGTCTGGGACAGAGTGGAAAATGAAGGGTGGAAAATGGACCTGGGGGAGCAGATGGGAGATGTCCAGCACAGCAGGTTTGCGGGGTAAGAGAGCAGGATGCAGTAGAGTGAAAAACAAGGGGATATACCCCGAGTCATGGAGTCAGGGAAGATTTTTTAACACCTTCCCTGGAGTCTAAGTGTTAATTAGAGGAAAGTAGGGGAGAAGCAATAAGGAGATATATATATATATATATATATGGAGGTGGATATATACTTAGGGGTGTATAGGGATGTATAGGAGAAAAGACCTTGAGACAGGAAAGCCCCTGACACCTTAGGGGACTAGTCTATTCACTTTTTTGATTAGCTTCCCTTACTAATAAAACATTTTTAAGCACTGCTCTAATATATGTATATTTACAAATTAGATGCATGCACTATTAATATCTTTTTGCCTTTTCATACTGTTCATGGGGTTCTCAAGGCAAGAATACTGAAGTGGTTTCCCATTCCCTTCTCCAGCGGACCACGTGTTGTCAGAGGAGAAGGGGATGACAGAGCATGAGATGGTTGGATGGCATCACTGACTCAATGGACATGAGTTTGAGTAAACTCCGGGAGTTGGTGATGGACAGGCAGGCCTGGCGTGCTGCAGTCCATGGGGTTGCAAAGAACTGGACATGACTGTGACTAAACTGTAACTGAACTGTAACTATAAATATACACACTGTTAGTATATGTAATCGTTGATATTAAAAACCATGCAATTACAAATATAAAAAAAGGCTTTAATATTTTCCTCCCTCATCCCAGTTGGCACCCCCACTTAGGCACCTCCAGGGGTACATGAACCCTACTTTGGAGACCACTGCCTTTGAGGAACTGAAAGAAGATCGTGGAGCTGGCACATGGGGAATGAAGGAAAAGATAAACCAAGATGAAGCCAGAGAGTCAGTCAGGACCAAAGTCCCTGAGTCATATTCTGGACCTCAGATTAAGGACACAGAGAAACAAGCCAGAGAGTCAGTCAGGGCCAAAGTCCCTGAGTCATATTCTGGACCTCAGATTAAGGACACAGAGAAACCATGGGAAAGTTCCTTTTCTTTTTTTTTTCTTTATTTTATTTTATATTGGAGTATAGTTGATCAGACAATAAAGAATCTGGGGAGACCTGGGTTCGATCCCTGGGTTGGGAAGATCCCCTGGGGAAGGGCATGGGAACCCACTCCAGTATTCTTGCCTGGAGAATCCCCATGGACAGAGGAGCCTGGTGGGCTACAGTCCATGGGGTTGCAAAGATTCAGACACAACTGAGAGACTAAGCACAGCACAGCACATAGTTGATAAACAACAACAATGTTGTGTTAGTTTCAGCTGAACAGCAAAGTGATTTCAGTTATACACATATCCATTCTTTTTCAAATTATTTTCCCATTTAGGTTGTTACATAATATTGAGCAGAGTTCCCTGTGCTACACAGTAAGGCCTTGTTACTTACCCACTTTAAATATAGCAGTGTCAATCCCAGACTCCCTAACTATCCCCTCCACCCCCTACCCTTCCCCTCTGGTAACCAAAAGAAACCACTAGAAAGTTTCAAGCAGAGAGCTAGCTTACATGACCAGGCTTGCATTTTCTAAAAGATCACTTCTGGCTGCCGTGTGGATAAACATGGATGAGGGAGACAGATTACAACAGCTTAATCAACTAGGAAAGGGTGAGATATTTAGAAGGCGGAGTCAGTAGGACTCGGGGTTCAGCTAAGGTTTAGAGTTGAAGAAGAGGTCAAGGTTTCTGGGTTGAGGAACTGGGAGGATGATGGCATATGTTGGAGAAGCATCTTTATTGTTGTTGGCATGGGTTTGTGTGCTCCCTCAGCATCTCTGCTCTCTCTCTCATCCTGTTCACTCAGCTAAAACATACCTGGTCACACCCACCCTCTCACCTACTCTCTGCCTGTACCCAGGCAGTGACATGATGGCTTGTCTCACTTTGAATTCATGATTTATAACCTCGGGTGCGTCTTTAATGCTCCTGGCAAACACTTTATTTGTCTGGTCCAATAACACTCCTACACTTTTAGATGGTACTTTCATGGCTTCTTTTCTCCCATCAGTTCTTTAATGCTTTCTCTCCTTGCTCATAGCTGAATGACCTTGCTTTCTATTGTATTGAGTAAAGAAAGCAATAGAAGAGAATTTCCTCAAGTCTTCCAACCTACCTGAATCTGTGCTCATAAACTCTGTCTTCCTGTTTGTTCTTCTGGATAAATGGTCCCTGCTCCTAAGGCCTGGCTAAGACGCCTCTACCTGTTGAATAGATTCCATCTACTCTCATCTACTCAAGAATGGGCAGCCAAAATTTCTTTCTTCTCTCCTGCATCATCAATTTTAACCTTTCTACTTACTCTTTTCCATCTGCATACATTCATGCTATTTACCCATCTAAGAAAAATGAAAAATCTTCCCAACAAAAATACATACCTGCTAGCAAAAGACTGTACTAAAATATTCATAGTAACATTATTCATAGTAGCCCCAAATTGGAAACTATCCTCATGTTCATCAACAATAGATGGCATAAATTATAATATATTCATACAATGAGCTGCTGTATAGCATAAGAATGAAGCACCTAAACTACACAAAATAATATGAATGGTTTCCCCCCGCCAGAAAATTTTTTTTTTGGCTCTGCTGTGTGATTTGCACCATGGATTGAACTAGGGGCCCTGGCAGTGAGGGTGCTGGGTCCTAACCACTGGACCAGCAGGGAAGTCCCTGGTTTTCACAAATTTAATATTGAGCACATGAAACAAGACAAAAAAGAAGACACGCTGTATGAGGTCATTTACATAAAGTTTTACAGGTAATCTGTGATGTTAAAAGTCAGGATAGTGGTTACACTTGTTTAGTCGCTATGTTGTGTCCTACTCTTTTGAGACTCCATGGACTATAGCCCACCAGGTTCTTCTGTCCATAGGATTTCCCAGGCAAGCATACTGGAGTGGGTTGCCATTTCCTTCCCCAGGGGATCTTCCCAACCCAGGGATCGAACCCACGTCTCCTGCATTGGCAGGTGGATTCTTTACCCCTGAGCCACCAGGAAAGCCCAGTTATATGTGGGGATGTAGTAAATAGAAGCGGGGATGGGGAGCCTCTGAAGTACTGGGGATGTTTTCTCTTGAACTTGGTGGTGGTTATATAGGTCTTTTTTAGTTTGGAAAATTCATTTAACTGAATATTTCAGATTTAAAAACTTCATTTGTGTATTTATGTACACTGAACACGTTTTAAAAGTTTTTGAGAAGTCACAGAAAAACCTCACTTCCCCCTTCAACATCAGGCCTCTTTTTCTCATTCTCTGTATAGAAAAGCTCCCTTAAAGAGTTGGTCCTATGTCACTGTCCCAGTTCTCCCACTATATGTATTTTTTAATTTATCTATTTAGCTAAGTTGCCAAATAAATCTTAGTTGCGGCACTCGGGCTCTTCTTTGCAGTGCACGTGCTCCTGTAGTTGCGGCTGCCGCCTTAGGTGCCCCTCAGCACGTGGGGTCGTAGTTCCCCAACCAGGGATCAAACTCATGTCACTGTATTACAAGGCAGATTCTTAACCCTTGGACCACCAGGGAAGTCCCACCCTCATTATACCTTAAGCCTAAGAGATAATGCTACTAAAAATGCTCTTCTCAGGGTCACCGATGATCTCCAAGTTGCTAAAAACAATGGCCAGTTCTCAGGCTTCATCCCTCCTCCTAGAAACATCTTTGCACTGAGTTTCTGACGAAACACACTCTTGGTTTTCCTCCTACCTCTTGCCACTTCTTCTAAGGTTCCTTTGCTGTGTTCTTTTCATCTGCCCAGCCTCTAAATGTTGGACACCTGAAGGCTCAGTCCTTGGCCATCTCTACAATCATTTCCTTGGTGATCCCAGGTTCATATATACACCTGCCTACAAGACCTCTCCATGTGGCTGTCTCAGTTTGGGTTCCAAAGAAGATCATGAGGTAATGATTCAACTGCAAACAGTTGATGAGGAATGGTACAGCTGTACCCAGCAAACAGTGGTAGAAGAATGAGGAAGTGAGAGAGGAAAGGAAAGGCAGCCAATTAAGGATGTGTTACTAAGCAAGTTACCAGTTACTTCTGTATGACTCTTAGCATAACTGACACCATCCTGGGCCCATACAATTCCTCATGTCCTTCCACCGACCCTATCCAGGACTGCACCATGCAGTAAATCACTTTTCTGTTGTCAAGAGCTTTGTAGTTAATATTGTTGTTTAGTCGCTAAGTTGTGTCTCTTTCAGACTGTAGCCTACCAGGACTGTAGCCTACCAGGCTACTCTGTCTATGGGATTTTCCAGGCAAGAATACTAGAGTGGGTTGCCATTTCCTTCTCTAGGGGATATTCCCAACCCAGGGATCAAACCTGGGTATGCTGCATTGGCAGGCGGATTTTCTACCGCATAGATATTGTTCAAGGATTGTTAAGTCCAGGTGGCCTCTATGCTCTGTTAGTTCCCAAATAATGATGAAGACTTCTGCTGGCATATTCCTGGTACCCACAAGACTCGTTACCCTTTCAATCATCTTGATTCAGAAATACACTTGCTGTTTTAAGCACATACATACCCCCATATCCTAGATTAGCTCTAGAATTGTCCCAGTGGCCGGTTGGCAGTGCAGAGTACACCCTACAAATGCTTCCAGATCATTGTCTGTCCAATCCTGATCCCACCTTATGAGTAAGTTACCCTTTAATAAACTGATCCATGAGGCTTATGGCACTGACTGCTTCATTTTTTACTGGGGATTTTTTTTTTTTTTTTGTTCCTTGCATCCACCAAAAATCCTGCTGCGAGTTATCATTTGAGTTTTACTAGCCAAAGAATTGATGCTTTTGAACTGTGGTGTTGGAGAAGACTCTTGAGAGTCCCTTGGACTGCAAGGAGATCCAACCAGTCCATTCTTAAGGAGATCAGCCCTGGGATTTCTTTGGAAGGAATGATGCTAAAGCTGAAACTCCAGTACTTTGGCCACCTCATGCGAAGAGTTGACTCATTGGAAAAGACTCTGATGCTGGGAGGGATTGGGGGCAGGAGGAGAAGGGGATGACAGAGGATGAGATGGCTGGATGGCATCACTGACTCGATGGACGTGAGTCTGAGTGAACTCTGGGAGTTGGTGATGGACAGGGAGGCCTGGTGTGCTGCGATTCATGGGGTCGCAGAGTCAGACACGACTGAGCGACTGAACTGAACTGACTGACTGATGAGAAGTGTGAGAGAGCAGGGGTACATCAGTTACTTCCAGTAACTGGTTGTTGGATGCTCTTGACAGATGTTAATTCCCCTGTATTTTTGGCCTCCCATGCATGCAGGAAAAGCAGCTCCAGCAGCTAGAGAAAGCCCAGAGGCAAAGAGATGAGAGATGAAGGCCCGGCTTGCATGCCCTGAGATGGTAAGACCCAAAGAGGCACAAGTGAGGCACCAACAGCCTCTGCTGTGCTTGTGTAACAGGCATGTCCAACGTGTACATTCAATACTGATGTCTTCCATCCCAAACCCGTTCCTCCTACAGTCTTCCCAGTTTTGGTAAATGGAAACTATTCTTGCAGTCAAAAACCTTGAGTACTTGACTCTTCTCTTTTACACTCCACTTTCAATCTGTCAGCAAATCCTATTATCCCTACTTCTAAATATAGCCAAAAGCCAGCCCCTTCTCAGCCTCTCACTGCCCCCTTCCTGGCCCAAGCCACCATTCTCTCTTGCCTGGATTATAATAGGCTCCCAGCTGATCTCTGCTTCTGACCCCTTGTAGCCTGTTTTCAACAGAGCAGCCAGGGTGATCCTATTAAGCATAAGCCGGGTCGCATCATTTCTCTGCTCCCTTCAAGGGCTCTGGTTTCCCTTGTAGGAAAAAGCCAAAATCCTGACAATGCGGTATTGCACATTAGCCCTCCATAATCTGGTCCCTGCTGCTCTCCGCCGTGACCTGCCTTGGCCATTTCTAGAGTATTACAGGCACTCTCCCACCTTGATGCTCTTCTGAGGACTGTCCCCTCTGCCTGACCATGTTCCCCCATGGACCCCATGGCCAGTTTCCTCATTCTCTTCAGTTCAGTGATCACCTCCTCAGGAAGGCTGTCCCTGGGCATCTTGTCTAAAACTGCAGTCCCCAAGGCTCCACCTCCTTCCCTCTGCTCTATCTTCCTTCTTGTCTCTTATCACTACATAACATAATGAATATTTTCCTGGCTTATGTTTGTCTGTCTCTCTCCACTGGAGCATAAGCTCCACAGGACAGACTGTTGTCTATTTTGTTCACTGCTATATTTCCAGTCCCTAGAAAAGTGCCTGTTACATGGGAGGTGATCAACAAATATTTGTTGAATAAGTGACCTCATTTAATGCTCACAAGAGTCCAAGATAAGTATCCCCATTGAAGTATAAACTCAATTTTGCTTTTTTATTTACTATCGTGTCCCAAGCATCTTCCATGTTACTACAGACTCCCCATAATCGTGATTTTTTAATAGTTGTGTGACTTCCACCCAGTATATTTGCTTTAATGTCCTTGAGCATGCCTGTATCATTGGATCATATAAATTATTTTTAGTCTTTTGCATTATAAATATAGAACATTCTTTTATTATAGTAATTCTGGACTTTTTTTAGGATGGATTCACCAAAGCCACTAACTATTCTTAAAGCAAGAAAACATAATTTAATCTATTTTTACTTTATTTTTTTGGCTGCACTGGATCTTCGTTGCTGTGCTCCGGCTTTCTCTAGTTGAGGGGAGTGGGGACTGGTCTTCGATTTGGTGTGTGAGCTTCTCATGGCAGTGGTTTCTCGTGTTGCAGCTCGAGAGTTCTAGAGTGCACGGGCTCAGTAGCTGTGGCGCTGGGGTTTAGTTGCTGCAAGGCATATCGCCTGCATTGGCAGGCAGAGTCTTAACCACTGGACCACCAGAGAAGTCCCTTTAATTTATTTTTTAATTGAAGCACAGTTGATTTACAATATCGTGTTAATTTCTGTTGTACAGCAGAATGACTTATACACATATTTTCATTATTTTTAACATTCTTTTGCATTATGGTTTATCCTAGGATACTGAATGTAGTCCCCTGTGCTCTACAGTAGGGCCCTGTTTATCCACTCTATGTGTAATCCCAAACTCCCAGTCCATCCCTCCCCTCCCCCACCCCTTTGGTAACCACAAGTAGATTCTCTACGTCTATGAGTCTGTTTCTGCTTCGTAGATAGGTTGATTTGCACCATATTTTAGATTCCACATAAAAGTGATATCATACATTATTTGTCTTTCTTTTTTCTGACTTACTTCAGTTAGTACAATAATCTCTAGTTGCATCCAGCAAACATCATTTTAAATTGCTATTTTAATGAATGTACCCAATAGGAGAGATTGTCTTTAAAAACAAGTTGGGGGACTTCCTTGATGGTCCAGTGGCTAAGATTCTGTGCCACCACTGCAGGGGGCCCGGGTTCAAGCCCTGGTTGGGGAACTAGATCCCACGTGCTGCAACGAAAGATTCCGAGTGCAGCAACTAAGACTCAATGCAGCCGAATAAATAAAAATAAATATTTTAAAATACAATAAAAAAATAAACACCAGTAGGCCTTATTGATTAAGCTTTACTAGAGCCTGTGTGAGTCTTCCAGCTCTGTTCTCCTGGGAGATCACAGCATGAGGAACCCACCAGAGAGTACTGCCCTGCATGGCTCCCTCCCACATCTCTTCTCACTACCACTGGATTTTCAGAGGACGTTATTATACTGACTTAATTCACCAAGTATTGTTTGAATGCTTATTACTTATACTGAATGTGGGGGAAGTCTGAGGATCTATAAGACACAGTGTCTGACACCAAGGAGCCTGTGACCAGGACACACAAGACTTTCACTCTATCTGGATTTGTTAGGCTCCAAACTTTTATTATTCATTCATACTTTCTCTTGGGCTCCAAGATGGTCATTTAGCTCCTCTACTTCATGACCTCTGTGTATCTCCAAGTCAGGGCTTCAAAATCTGCAGTCTCAAATCCATTTCTTCTCCAGTAGTCACTATTCAGTATAAATCATTGAGGCCAGAAACGTGGGAGACATTTTAAATTCTTCCCCTCCCTGTCCCTTCCTGCTCTTCCCCATGCAGTCGACCACAGGTTTTCCAATATTCTGAAATAGTCTTCAAATGCATCCTCTTCTCCCCATCCTCACTGTCACTTCCTTAGTTGAGATGGACATCGTCATTTGTCTGGACCATTAGACTATTTGATTCTGACATCCCTGACTCTTGGCAGTCCTCAACTTCAGTTCATTTTCCTCACTAAAATAATAATTAATCACTTTTGAGGCTTCCCAGGGGGCACAGTGGTAAGAGAATCCACCTGCCAATGCAGAAGATACAAGAGATGCGGGTTCGATCCCTAGGTCAGGAAGAGCCCCTGGAGAAGGCAATGGCAACCCATTCCAGTATTCTTGCCTGGGGAATTCCATGGACAGAGCAGCCTGGTGGGCTACAGTCCATGAGGTCGCAAACAGTCAGACATGACTGAGCAACTAACACTTTCACTTTCCATTCCTTTATTTGGCTGTGTTGGGTCTCAGTTGCGGCACCCTCAATCTTTGATTTTTGTCAGTAAGCAGGATCTTTAGTTTCAGGGGGTGGGATCTAGTTCCCTGACCAAGGATTGAACCTGGGCCCCTGCACTGAGAGTGCAGAATCTTAGCCATGGGACCCCCAAGGAAGTCCCCCTCACTGAATTACTTTTAAATCTCCAAACACTCCTCACCCTGGCTCATGCCTCCATTCACTTAACATCTCTCTCTGCCTGCCATCCCCCTTCCCCTTGTAGCATTTCTCCGCAAACCTCAAGACATAACACAAGCCTTTCCTGATCAACTGACCCTTTCCTGATCTCAGGTTCAGTCGAGCACACCCTTTGTCCCTTACCCTGTGACAGCACTTATCAAATGCTTCCTGTCTGTCTCCATTACTTACTGAGAGTTCCTGTCAAGCAAGAACCCTATCTTATTCACCTCTGCAAGGCACAGGAGAGTTAATTATACTTTTAAAAAAAAAGAATGAATGAACCGATGAATAAATAAATCAAGAGAGAAGGAGAAAGGGTTCTAGAAACACGAGACTCGAGTGAAAGAGAAGAAGACAGGGAAGAAGGGGTCAGGAAGGGCAGCATCAGAGAAAGGGCCAGGCGCTGTGGCCGCTTTTGCTTTTGATTGAGGCAACAGATGGGACATAAAATATTCAGAAGCTGAGTGTGTCATCTCTTTTGAGAAATTTCTCATCAGCTAAAATGGGACTCATGGTGGTTTCAGCCTGCTCTATTTGCTTGCAAGGCCCAAGGGAGTCTGAGCCATTAGCTATAAAAATAAACTCCAGCCAGCGGGGGGCCTGTATGGAGCCTTCTCCCAAGGGATCATGAGCAGCGGGCACCTTTTTATAAACTACTGTCTTAGAAGCTACCCCTGGCACTGAAACCTTCCATTTCCCTGGGAATCTCCTCCGTGATCTTATCCAGATTGTCCATGTTTCCTAGAAAACCTGATGACAATTCTGGGCCAGCTGGCTTTGTATGGGAACCATATTTAAACAAGTCGCTCTTCAGACGATGTCATCTGACACGGCTTGGTAACAGGATAGGGTATTTGGAATTCTCAGCAAGGTTAAACCACTCCCTGATAAATCTTCCCCCATTGTAGAGGTGAAGATTTCAGAGGTAGTCCCTCTGTCTTTCTATCCCAGTCCCCTCCAGGTAGGCTAATGTCCTCCTTCTTGTCACAAGTCACAGTCCTTTAAAAAAAAAAATATATAAATATATATATATATATACATTTGTCTCTGCACCAGGTCTTAACTGCAGCATTGTTGTTCAGTCACTCAGTCATGTCCTGCTTGTTGCCACCTTATGGACTGCAGAAATCCAGGCTTCCCTGTCCTTCATTATTTCCTGGAGTTTGCTCAAACTCATGTCCATTGAGTTGATGATGCCATTCAACCATCTCATCCTCTGTCACCCCCTTCTCCTCCTGCCCTCAATCTTGCAGAATCTTTAGCTGCGCCACGTGAACTCTTAGTTTCAGCACTTAGAACTTAAGTTTCCTGACCAGGAGAGTTTTAGCCACTGGACCACCAGGAAGTCCCACAGTATTCTGGTCTTCACTCTGCATCTTCCCTGAGTTCTTGCTTCCTAATACATGAACTCCGAGAAAGCAATGGCACCCCACTCCAGTACTCTTGCCTCGAGAATCCCATGGATGGAAGGGCCTGATGGGCTGTAGTCCATGTGGTCGCTACAAGTCGGACATGACTGAGTGACTTCACTTTCACTTTTCACTTTCATGCATTGGAGAAGGAAATGGCAACCCACTCCAGTGTTCTTGCCTGGAGAATCCCAGGGACGGGGGAGCCTGGTGGGCTTCCGTCTATGGGGTCGCACAGAGTCAGACACGACTGAAGCGACTTAGCAGCAGTAGCGGCAGCAATACATGAACTGCCTGGCTCTTTCTTCATCCTCACATCAATTTGCATCTGGGTCCCCTTCTTCACGCTCTCAGTCCCTTTTGTTCTCACCTTCCTATTCTTTCCTGGGCTCACTTCCAGGAGAACCAGAGGAGAGATGAGCATGGGACCAGGATGAGGCCATCAGGGGACAAGTCCATAATTAGGAGGTGAAGTCCAGGATTCATTTTCCTGTTGCATCAGTACAGCATGTGCAGGGACCTGCCATTACAATTTCTGGCTTTTGTTTATATGTATAATTGTTGAACTGATTTTTCCTCTTCCTGTGCTTTTAGCCGTCTTTCCCTCCTTTGCTCCCATACCATTCCATAAGCAGAGGGTGACACTGGACCTCTGAAAACAAGGCTCCTCTGTAGAGGGTTATGAGTGAGGAGAGCATGACAGTGAGGCCACGGAGGCATCATCTGCACAAGCAGGAAAAGCCACGCTCTCTGAAACCCAAGGGGCTAGAGTTAAGTTAATTCTGTAACACAACAGGCAAGTAGCCTTTGGCATTTGAGATGACAGTCACTATGTAAATGCCAATTGTTGATCCTCTTTCTTCTGTCCTCCTCACATAACAGTGTCTACAGAACCAGATGCTCTGCTGCCGTTGGCTAGTGGCAGTTCCCTGCTCAGCTGGTTACAATCTCTGTGATGATACGTTATCATTTCGCAGTGCTCTCCACTCTCCCTTCTCAGAGATGCTTCTTTGGACCTTGGGCTTTTCTGACAGTGAGGTGGGCCTTGTGACCCAAGGGGCTGCCACTGACTTGACCCAGGCAGGCTCTTGACTCAGGGCGGCCCATCACCGGCTGGCCAGTGAGCACTTATATTCTCTCCCTTTAAAATCTGAGCTGCAATAGGATGAGACTGGTCAGATGGAGATGGGCAATAAAGCTGAGAGATTACATAGATACGGGCAACAGTCATTGTTGGTGATGTGCTTTTGGATAATTAAGCACAGAAGACCACTCTGCAGAAAGAAGTATGAAGTAACAAGAAAACATGTGGTCCCAGAGAAAGGGGAGGTGGAGAGGGTAACCTCCATCCCTGAAACCTGGCTCCACCACCCCGATGTGGGGCCACAAAGTTCCCCTGCACACGAGTCACCCCATCACTGCACCAAAATCCTGAGGCAGCTTGGGTGCAGCAAAAAGGAAGCTGAGTTCTAACCCCGCCTCTGCCCGTGACCTCAGGACAGGCACTCCGGAACCTCTGTAACTCCCACTTGTAAAACACAGGAGGATGAGATGAGGTCAGTGTTTCCCAAAGCGGAACCTGGAACACTCGTGGGGCATGCAGTGATTTTAGTGCAAGGAAACAGCCTTAAATAGCACCGAACCACAGCATAAAAATGTTATTTTCGTATCATTTAGGAGTTAAGAGTATCAGTTAAGAGTTCTTCCTTAACTCTCCTAGGTAAGGTAAAGAGAAACTCAGATGGGTTTTTGGCATGTTTTAAATTACTTTCAGTCACTTGTTAAGTTTCTTTAAACAAAATTTTTTTTAATGTAAGATATTGCATTAGTAATTTCTTATATTGGATACACATTGAAATGACAATAGTTTGGACAATAATTTGACATAGTTTGGACTTTAAATACGGAGAAGGCAATGGAACCCCACTCCAGTACTCTTGCCTGGAAAATCCCATGGAGGGAGGAGCCTGGTGGGCTGCAGTCCATGTGGTCGCTAAGAGACGGACACGACTGAGCGACTCCACTTTCACTGAGCGACTCCACTTTCACTTTTCACTTTCATGCTTTGGAGAAGGAAATGGCAACCCACTCCAGTGTTCTTGCCTGGAGAACCCCGGGGACGGCGGGGCCTGGTGGGCTGCCATCTATGGGGTCTCACAGAGTTGGAAACGACTGAAGCGACTTAGCAGCAACAGCAGCAGCAGGACATTAAATAAAATATTGTTAAATTTTTTTAAAAAATTTGGCTGCCCTGGGTGACTTGTGGGATCTCAGTTCCCTCAGCAGGGATCGAACTCCTGCCCCCTGCAGTGGAAGCGTGGAGTCTTAATGACTGGAATGCCAGAGAATCCCCTGTTTAAAATTTTTTGAAAGTTGTTAAGAAAATAGATTTTTAAGTTCTCACTATACACACACACACAGTTGTAAGTATGTGAGGGGATGAATGTGTTAAAGAACCTTATCCAGGTAATCAGTTTGCAGGACATACATATACAAAATCAGAACATGGTCGTCTTAATATTGTACATCAATTACATCTCAATAAAGCTGGAAAAATAAATACAACTTTTAAATTTGTTTGCCTTGTATTACTTTTACCACTATCTTCTAATCACAGATTTTCAAGACATTAATATCAAATTTCCATCTGAAATAAATTTAAGTAAAAAATAGACGTGCACAGTGATAGCTACCATTTATTGAGTGGCTACTGTGTGCCATGGAGTTTATGTTATTCCTAATTTCCCCTACAATTCTAAGAATAATTATCTCTGTTTTGCAGTTAAGGCAACTGAGGACCAAAAGAATGAGTATAATATGCACAAAGTCAGATACCTAGCAAGTGAATGAACAAGGATTTGAAGCCCATGCTCTGAAGTGCATGTTTTCAGATTTGTCTGTTTCTGAAGCCCACGTTCTTTCCACTCTCTCTTGCTTCCTCTCCCTTAGAATCGAATATCTGAACCCACATTCAGGAAGGAGTTCCATGTTGGCCACATCCAGTAGGCTTTGCTCAGACATCAGCCCCTGTGTCCTCTCTGCCACTTTGGGTACTCTCTCCTTTCTGAACTCCTCTCCTGGTTTGTGTTTATCCAATTTCTTGTCTCCCATTCCTGATCAAGTCTTCCAACTGCTGTCTCAGTCTCCAGCCCCTCAGCTCTCCCTATGTGTTTTCTCTTTTGCCCCTCACTCTTGCTCTAGACCATTGAAAAATTCTTTTACCCTTCACTTCTCCTCTAGACCATTGAAAAGCAACATCTGTCCTAATTTAGATTTAAATCCTATAGGCTTCCCTGGTGGTTCAGACGGTAAAGAATCTGCCTGAATGTGGGAGACCTAAGTTTGATCCCTGGGTCGGGAAGATCAGATGCTCTGGAGAAGGAAATGGCAACCCCCTCCAGTATTCTTGCCTAGAGAATTACATGGACAGAGAAGCCTGGACAGCTACAATCCATGGGGTTGCAAAGAGTCGGACACGACTAAGCAACCAACACGCACACACACACACACACTAGATCTGGAGAATTCCATGGACAGAGGAGCCTGGACGGCTACAGTCCATAGGGTTGCAAAGAGTCAGATATGACTGAGCAACTAACACACACACACACACACACACACACACACACACACACACGATTTAGTTTTATGTAATCAATGCCCCTGGCTGCATTCTGTCAGTGAGGAACCCAAGGCTCACAGCAGTGCTGTCACGCACCCAGGTAGGTAAGATGAGTAGCCGAGATGTGAAGGCATGAACCCAGACACTCGGGCTCAGAGCAAGACAGAAGGGGACGCTGCAGTGACTTGGGTGTGGGGGTGGATTGTGGGGGGTAGTGTGTGTGTGTGTGCTGCTTTCTCCATAGGGATCCAACAAGGATGAGAGTGAAATGGGATTGGAGGTTAGAGAAGAAGAGAAAAGAAAATTCTAACATAAGAAAGAACACCCTTGAAGACGTGGTGGCAGCCTAGATCCAAGGAGAATAAATATCAGTATGGGACTCGCAGGGAGAGAACAGAGCCCATGGGCTTTAGAAAGTCAATAGAAAGAAAAACACCAATACAGTATACTAATGCATATATATGGAATTTAGAAAGATGGTAACAATAACCCTGTATATGAGACAGCAAAAGAGACACTGATGTATAGAACAGTCTTTTGGACTCTGTAGGAGAGGGAGAGGGTGGGATGATTTGGGAGAATGGCATTTAAACATGTATAATATCATATATGAAACGAATCGCCAGTCCAGGTTCGATGCACGATTCTGGATGCTTGGGGCTGGTGCACTGGGACGACCCAGAGGGATGGTATGGGGAGGGAAGAGGGAGGAGGGTTCAGGATGGGGAACACATGTATACCTGTGGCAGATTCATTTTGATATATGGCAAAACCAATACAATATTGTAAAGTTAAAAAATAAATTAAATTTTAAAAAAAAGCCAATAGACGATACTGAATTGCAGGTGTTCTTTTTCTGTCTTGTAACTCCATTATGTCGATCTCCAAGCTTAGCTAAATTCCAGGTAACTTGGAGAAGTGCCCACGTGGGTTCTCCTCACAGCTCCTGAGGCCAGGGCAGTGGGCACTGCTGGTCTAGAGTCCAGAGGGGCCAGCAGTCAAGCAAGCACTGGTCTGTGCTAGAAAGCAAGGAGCTAACAACAGTGAGAATTGGTGCAGGGCAGATGAAGCAGAGAAGATCCTGAGATCAAGTCCCTTTTCCCCTAACCTCACAGATGCAGCAGCCTCAGGTAAGGAGGAGAGGCTGGACCCCGCTATCCACTGACCATCCGGGAGGGTCCCTGTGCCACTGGTATTGACACACAAATATAGACAGAAGTTACAAAGAAGGACTTGGAACGTGAGTGGCCTTGGGATCAAGCCACACTCCACTCGGCTTCTCCAAGGCATAACTGGAGAGAACACCCTCAGTGTTTGAGTTCAGCTGCATGGTATAGCAGAAGAGTTTTTGGAGTCAAAATCACCTAAGATGAAACAACTAAAGCCACACTGGACTTCTTTGGATCTTAGTTTCCTTATCTATAAAGCGAAAATAAAAACACTGAGCTCACGCCATCACTGTGAAAATGAACTGCGATAACGACAGACAGCAGCTGCCCTAATGCCTGCCCTTAGCAGGGACTCAGTGAAGTTGCCCCACCGGCTTCCCTGGCCCCAGACTCCTAACCCGCCCCTCAAATCAGGTCCCCACACCCTGGACATCACCCTCAGAGGTCAGTTCCTACCTTTGGTTAGGGAGTGAATCCCCAGCTTGACTTGGGAGAAGTTCCCACTTCCGATCTCCCCTCGGATGCGATAGAAGCCGATCCGCTTGCCCAGAGTGATCTCCCTCACCACCTTCTCATCCTGGGACATGTCCTGGGTCAGCTTCTCAAAGGGTGTCAGCTGGCGAGGCTCTCCCTCCTCGTCCTCCTTGGCACACTCCGTCTGACAGCCACTCTCCTCGCTCTCCCGCCGACCCCACCTGGCACAGTGGGGGTTCACCAGGCCGCCTCCATTCACATACACAGCAGTCATCGTCCACGGCAGGCTCACCTCTCCATCTCAGCAGAGGCACCAAGCAGGGCAGGATGGGGAGGAGCGGAAGGGGCCCAAGGGGGATGGGAGATGGGACTTAAAGGCTGTAAGGGCCCTGCGTCCTTGCGAGCTGTGCAAAGACTCCTGGATGCGCAAACCCCTTTCTGGGCTTCAGTCAGCCGAAGGCAGAGACCAACCCCAGCACTGCCTACCCAGCCAAGACCAAAGCTGCCCGCCTCACTCGAGACATTTCACACCCTCCTTCACAGTGAACTTCCCCGCTCTAACTGGACCATCAGGCACGCATCCAGGTACCCTAGCCTTGATCAGGCTCCAAGAACTTTCTGGCCGGCTGTGCTGATGCTCTGTGGTAGGTGGCTCTGTCCCGAAACAAAGGCTCCAGTTTGCTATTTCCTTTGATGGTCAGAAAATCTTCTGCCCTGGTGTGTAAAAGCCCCCAGGAGGCCCCCAGGTCCCCGCTGCTGGTGCTTATCTCTGATCTTCATTTTGCACTTTTGCTGTCAAGTCGCAGGTCCCAGGAGACCTGACAATCCAGACCCCAGGAAAGAAGAAACTTGCAAATCAGCCTTCCGGTCACACGGGCAGCTAGAGGAGGATTAAATCCCTGCAATGCCACCTTAGCCGGCCTTAATTTAGACGAGCTTGCCTCTAAGCCGTGAGCAGTCTCAAAAATTTGGTGGGTGCTGATTCATCCTAAGAATAGAGAATAAGAAAATATATTAGCCCATGTTAACACACTGGACAGCATTGATAATGAATGCAGAACTGCTGGGGAAGCAACAATCGAAAAGCATCTACACATTTGGTTCTGACTCATATCATAGTAAACGCTTGATCACACACGATTAAGTCAGAAGAAAATGTACATGCACACAAACACACCTGTCAACACTTCAGAAAACCCCTCACGGGCTGTAATATTTCTAGCAAAATGACATCTCTATTTTTGTTTCTAGCGAAACAATTTTTCTTTTTATTGATGTTTAGGGAAATAAGCAGGTTGCCTTGGCTTGCTTTAAAGCGAGACTTTTAAAATTATACAATAGTCATGATGATAAATGTTTCCTATTAATATTAGTTTTCAAAAGTTCTTACATTGATTCAAATAACAGTGTATTTCCTGATGCGAAGAGCCAACTCACTGGAAAAGACCCTGATGCTGGGAAAGTTTGAGGGCAGGAGGAGAAGCAGGCAACAGAGGATGCACTAGTTGGATAGCATCGCCAACTCAATGGACATGAGTTTGAGGAAACTCTGGGAGACAGTGAAGGACAGGGAAGCCTGGCGTGCTGCAGTCCATGGGGTCGCAAAGAGTTGGACATGACTTAGCAACTGAATAACAACAACAAATATTTCCTTTATCCTGTATGCTCTCATAGGACTTTTCCTAAAGGGGCTGCTCCTGCTCTTTCTTTCTGTAGTATTCTTTGTGCATGCATGTGCATGCTTAGTCGCTCAGTTGTGTCTGACTCTTTGCAATCCCATGGACTGTGGCCCACCAGGCTCCTCTTTCCATGGGATTCTCTAGGCAAGAATACTGGAGTAGGTTGCCGTTTCCTGCTCCAGGGGATGTTCCTGGCCCAGGGATGGGGCCTGAGTCTCTTGTGCCTCCTGCCTTGGCAGGCAGGTTCTTACCACTGGACCATCCTGGAAGACAGGTATTCTATCAGATCAGTTCAGTTCAGGTCAGTCGCTCAGTCGTGTTCAACTCTTTGTGACCCCATGAACTGCAGCACGCCAGGCCTCTCTGTCCATCACCAACTCCCAGAGTTCACTCAGACTCACGTCCATCGAGTCAGTGATGCCATCCAGCCATCTCATCCTCTGTCGTCCCCTTCTCCTCCTGCCCCCAATCCCTCCCAGCATCAGAGTCTTTTCCAATGAGTCAACTCTTCGCATGAGGTGGCCAAAGTACTGGAGTTTCAGCTTTAGCATCATTCCTTCCAAAGAACACCCAGGACTGATCTCCTTCAGAATGGACTGGTTGGATCTCCTTGCAGTCCAAGGGACTCTCAAGACTCTTCTCCAACACCACAGTTCAAAAGCATCAATTCTTAGGCACTCAGCTTTCTTCACTGTCCAACTTTCACATCCATACATGACCACTGGAAAAACCATAGCCTTGACTAGATGGATCTTTGTTGGCAAAGTAATGTCTCTGGTCATAACTTGGTCATAACTTTCCTTCCAAGGAGTAAGCATCTTTTAATTTCATGGCTGCAATCACCACCTGCAGTGATTTTGGAGCCCCAAAAAATAAAGTCTGACAATTTCCACTATTTCCCATGAAGTGATGGGACCAGATGCCATGATCTTAGTTTTCTGAATGTATTCTATAACGCAGGTCAATTTTTCTCCGAGGCTTATTTTCTAGGTATTTCTATCAGCTGTGAGTCTCCAGCTGATAGATGATTTTAAGGTTATTAAAATAATCCAGCAGCTCATTTTAAAGGTTCAGAAACAGGGTAATGTCACTGGAGGGCAATTGCCTATGGCATCCTCCATGATGAGCAATATTGCCCAGCCCGGGTATCTTCATGCTTTCTTCTATGTAGCCTCCAGCAAGAAACAGTCGCTTCCTCTCTGGATCCCCACAGCACTTTGTACAGTTTCCAACAGGTCTCCTTTCCCTGAAGGTGGGAATGGGGTTTACTTCCCCTGTGTATCCTGCTCCTCTTCTGTCTCTCTCAGTATGGAGCATGATGTCCTATATAAAGAAAGTGTTCACTAAATGTGTGTTGAACTTGATTTTTGGACTTAAGCATTCTGAACCAAAACCTGAGCAAAAACATGAGAAACTGCTTTGGAAATGGGAATTCCCAATTCTGTTTGATGATATCTAGTTATTACAATTAGGTACAGAATGGTTTGCATTGCTATTGTGTTTAAGTATGGGGTTGCTGAATAAAGAGAAACAAGGACAGGAAAGAGGAGGTTGCTGCCAGCACTGTGCCTGTTCCTATGGGGCAGGAGAAGCTGGCCAAAGGATAAAGGGGCCAGGTATCAATAACCACACACATCTCTAGGCTAGAGTCTGGCTGCGTGTATGCTAAGTCACTTCAGTCGTGTCTGACTCTTTGTGACCCCGTGGACTGTAGCCCGCCCAGCTCATCTGTCCATGGGATTCTCCAGGCAAGGATACTGGAGTGGGGTGCCATGCCTCTTCCAGGGGATCTTTCCACTCAGGGATTGAACCTGAGTCTCATGTGTTCTGCATCGGCAGGAGGGTTCTTTACCACTATCGCCACCTGGGAAGGCCCAAGAGTCTGATTAGGTTTTTTTTTTTTTTTTTTTAAGATATTTTTTAAGATAAAAAGAGCCTTGATCAGCTTGAGGAAAATCTAAGTCACTTGTTCTTAAGCCTTCTGAAGTTGCACACTCCTTGGAGATTCTAGCAAAGTCTGTGACCCTACCTCCAGGAAGAACCACCCACACAAAGTCTGTATCCAGCTGTAAGGGTTCACAGACCCTCTGAGAACATCCCTGTACTTCAGATTAAGAAGTTCTATGAAGATCTCCTCAGATTCCTGGCATAGCAAGACCACACAGACGAGAAGTGGGGTAACAATTGTATTGGGTTGGCCAAAAGGTTCATTCTGGCTTTTCCATAAGATGTTATGGAATGAACATTTGGTCAACCCAAACGAACTTTTTGGTCAACCCGGTAATTCTGGAAGAAACTTTAATTTCACCTTCACAAAGAGAGTACGGCCTTCCTACAAGATGCAGTGCTTGCTCACCTGGTGTCCCTGCAGGTTGGCTCTATCCCTCCCTGGGCCTTCTGCAGGACTCCAGGCCTGCCTCCCTGCGAGCACTTCACCACGGTGTGGTCACTGCTGCCGACCTACTTGTACCCCAACTGGATAAGCACCTGGAGGCAGGAACCTGCACCTTATTCTTCCAGCTCCCAGGGCTCAGTCCAGTGCTTGGCATTTGTTTGACACACATTTGGTGAAGAAGGAATGAATTAACTTACCCAGTCATCGATCATTATATTCAAGTATGATCTATCTAGTACAGGTAAATATTTTTATTTATAGACAGATAATGGGGCTTCCCAGGTGGTGCTAGAGGTAAATAACCCACCTGCCAGTGTAGGAGATGCAAGAGACACAGGTTCAATTCCTACATCAGGAAGATCCCCTGGAGGAGAGCATGGCAACCCACTCCAGTATTCTTGCCTGGAGAATCCCATGGACAGAGGACCCTGGCCGGTTACAGACCAGAGGGTTGCAAAGAGTCGGACACAAGTGAAGCGACTTAGCACACACCCAACACTATTGCAACAGTTACTTGGGTTATCCAGAAAGCTTCTTTCACTCCACATTTTCAAGACCCGAGCTACCTACTGGTGCGTAATAGGATTTCTGGTCCTGCCTTCTTTTGTAGGGAAAAGCTTACTTTGAATTCCCCCATACGACTGAGAATTGCTACAGGACTGTTCAGAAATTCAAAATCTTTGGTCAACCACTTGTAAAAGAATGAAACTAGAACACTTTATTACACCACACACAAAAATAAACTCAAAATGGATTAAAGGTCTAAATGTAAGACCAGAAACTATAAAACTCCTAGAGGAAAACATAGGCAAAACACTCTCCGACATACATCACAGCAGGATCCTCTATGACCCACCTCCCAGAGTAATGGAAATAAAAGCAAAAATAAAGAAATGAGACCTAATTAGACTTAAAAGCTTTTGCACAATGAAGGAAACTATAAGCAAGGTGAAAATACAGCCTTTGAAGGAAACAATAAGCAAGGTGAAAATACAGCCTTCGGAATGGGAGAAAATAATAGCAAATGAAGCAACTGACGAACAACTAATCTCAAAAATATATAAGCAACTCCTGCAGCTCAATTCCAGAAAAATAAGCGACCCAATAAAAAAATGGGCCAAAGAACTAAACAGACATTCCTCCAAAGAAGACATACAGATGGCTAACAAACACATGAAAAGATGCTCAACATCATTCATTATCAGAGAAATGCAAGTCAAAACCACAATGAGTTACCATTTCATGCCGGTCAGAATGGCTGCTGTCAAAAAGTCTGCAAACAATAAATGCTGGAGAGAGTGCAGAGAAAAGGGAACCCTCTTACACTGCTGGTGGGAATGCAAACTAGTACAGCCACTATGGAGAACAGTGTAGAGATTCCTTAAAAAGCTGGAAATAGAACTGCCATATGACCCAGCAATCCCACTGCTGGGCATACACACCAAGGAAACCAGAATTGAGAGAGACACGTGTACCCCAATGTTCATCACAGCACTGTTTATAATAGCCAGGACATGGAAGCAACCTAGATGTCCATCAGCAGACGAATGGACAAGAAAGCTGAGGTACATATTAAAAAGAATGCATTTGAATCAGTTCTAATGAGGTGGATGAAATTGGAGCCTATTATACAGAGTGAAGTAAGTCAGAAAGAAAAACACCAATACAGTATATTAATGCATATATATGGAATTTAGAAAGATGGTAACAATGATCCTATATGCAAGACAGCAAAAGAGACACGGATATAAAGAACAGACTTTTGGACTCTGTGGGAGAAGGCGAGGGTGGGATGATTTGAGAGAATAGCATTGAAACATGTATGTTATCATATGTGAAATAGATCACCAGTCCAGGTTCGATGCATGAGACAGGGTGCTCAGGGCTGGTGCACTGGGATGACCCTGAGAGATGGGATGGGGAGGGAGGTAGGAGGGAGGGTCAGGACAGGGAACACATGTACACCCATGGCTGATTCATGTGAACGTATGGCAAAACCCACAATATTGTAAAGTAATTAGCCTCCAATTAAAATAAAAAAAATTTTTTTTAAGAGAAAAAAAAAAAAAAGAAATTCAAAATCTTCCTTCTCCTTGCCCCGTTCAGAGGATCAAGTCTCCCCAAGCACCCAGGCTTCATGACTCCTGGGATTGCTCTCCGACTCCCTGGGGCACTGCTTGGCCAGGGCTTCTCTGCTTTCCTGGTTCCCCAACTCTCTCGATTTGAGATCTATATCTCGAGCTTCATTTTGGCCTGGGATTTACAATGGAGTTTTAGACTTGCTGCCCTGATTGACTTCAGGTGCCCCAGGAATTTCTCCTTTCTGCCCTCCTAATTCAGCATAGAGGGAGGAGGGATCTGACACAAATGCCAAGTGTAGTCAGGCTCTATTTTGGATTACATCCCCTACATCCACACAGTGGGCTTGAATCAATTGTCTTGCCTTAAAGTCCAGAGACTTTAATTATCTGTTTAGATCAGATAATAAAGTTGTTACAGTTTTGCAAATAGTGCTGTGGGATTGTATTGAGTATGAATCTCAACTTGTTGGGAGAGCTAGCAAACCAACTAGAAAAAACTGAACCCCGATCTTGCACCTAGTCTCAAATAAATTCCAAAATAGATCACCAAATAAATGCAAAATAAATGAAACCATAAAATACTAGAAAAAAATCAGAAACTTTTTAAAGATCTCAGAGAAGACCATAAAATAAAATAATGTCTGACTGAATAAAAGTACAACTTTCTGTTAACAGAACATTGTAAATCAACTATACTTCAATAAAATAATTTTTAAAAACTATAACTTTCCATTTGCTAAAAGTGTATCATAAACAAATAAAACAAATTGAATGATAAATGGTAGAGAAAATTTTCCAATGCATATGAAAGACAAAGAGCTAATTTTCTAAATAAGGAGCTATTTTTTACAAATTGATAAGAAAGAAAACAATATTCCAAAAGAAAGTGACAGAGAGCCTGAGCAGACATTTCACAGAAAATACAAATGGGTTTATAACATACAAAGAGATGCCCAATCTCACAACCAAAGAAATAGACATAAAACTATGCTGAAATTATGTGGGGCTTTTTGCCATGCTGCATGGTATGCAGGATCTTAGTTCCCAGACAGAGATCGAACCCATGTCCCCTGCAGTGGAAGGGCAGGGTCTTAACCACTGGATCACCAAGGAAGTCCCTGAAATTAGATTTTGTACAAATTATATTTAGAAACTACTAAAAAAAGTTATAATGCACTGGTTAGAGAGTGAAACAGGAGCTTGCATTCATTGCTACTGAGAATATAAATTGGTACAATTCCTTGGAGGACAATTTGGCTATAGCTATTAAAGTGCAAGCGTATGTAATCTTTGCCTCAGCTATTTTACTTCTAGAATTTATCCTATACACACATTCACAAAGACATACATATTTCGAATATAAAGGTACATATTCACTGCTGCATTGTTTTATAGTAATTGTATATAGTATAGTAAATAGTAAGGACACTGCGTAAATGCCCATCAGAAGGGATCAGTTGAATAAGATAAAATACATACATATACAAAAATAATGGATTACTGTGCTTTTGTAAAAACAAAGAAAGAGCTATGATATCCAAGAAATACTGTTAAGAGGTCAGCAGAGTATACATAATGTGATATCAGAAGTATAGGGGACTTCCCTGGCAGTTGAGTGGATAAGACTCCTTGCTCCCAAGGCAGGGGGCCCAGGTTTGATCCCTGGTCAGGGAACTAGACCCTCCATGCTACAATTAAAGATCCCACCTGCAGCATCAAAGACCCAGAGCAGCAAATAAATAAATAAAAATATTAAAAAAAAAAAAAAAAGAGAAACAGGAGGGTATACCTGAGAAACTAGCAATAGCTATTGCACCTGGGAGGGAAGTTGCTGGACTGGGAATTGGAATGAGGAAAAGGTGTGTGTTTGTCACTACTCTTTTATGTGGTTTACTTAATTTTTTTTTCATGTGCATGTATTTACCTTTACAAAAGAAAATTAGGACTTCCCTCGTGGTCCAGTGGTTAAGAATCTGCCTGCCAACACAGGGGACACGGGTTTAATTCCTGGTCCAATTCCTGATCCAGGAAGATTCCACATGCCATGGGCAAGTAAGCTCCTGTGCCACAACTGCTCTAACCTGTGCTCTAGAGGCTGCGAAGCACAACTACTGAAGTCTGCGGGCCCTAGAGCCTACGCTTGGCAACAAGAGAAGCCACTGCAATGAGAAGCCCATGCGCTGCAACTAGAGAAATCCTCCTCAAAGCAAAGACCCAGTGCGCCAAAGATAAATAATTAAAAAAAAAGAAAAATACGTAATGTGTTGCCATCTTAAACAATTGGTGTACAAAAATTTTGCTTTACATTTGGTTATATAGGGAAACTGCCAACCGTGCACGCATGCTAAGTCACTTCAGTTGTGTCTGACTCTTTGTGACCCTATGGGCTGCAGCCCACCAGGCTCCTCTGTCCATGGGATTCTCCAGGCAAGAATACTGGAGTGGGTTGCCATGCCCTCCTCCAGGGGATCTTCCTTACAGAGGGATCAAACCTGCCTCTCTTGTGTCTCCTGCACTGGCACACTTGATTCTCTAAAACTAATGGATTGCTTTTAAAATCAAAAGAAAATAAGGAGCTTCCTGTTAAATGAGGAGTAGCTCTCATAGTCAACAAAAGAGTCTGAATTACAGTATTTGGGTGCAATCTCAAAAATGACAGAATAATCTCTGTTCATTTCCAAGGCAAACCATTCAATATCACAGTAATCCAAGTGTGAGCCCCAACCACTAATGCCAAAGAAGCTGAACAGTTCTATGATGACCTTCAAGACCTTCTAGAACTAACACCAAAAAAAAAGATGTCCTTTTCATCATAGGGGACTGGAATGCATAAGCAGGAAGTCAAGAGATACCTGGAATAACAGGCAAGTTTGGCCTTGGAGTACAAAATGAAGCAAGACAAAGGCTAACAGAGTTTTGCCAAGAGAATGCACTGGATATAGCAAACACCTTCTTCCAACAATACAAGAGGTGACAACTCTACACATGGACATCACCAGATGGCCAATACCAAAATCAGACTGATTATATTCTTTGCAGCCAAAGATGGAGAAAATCTACACAGTCAGCAGAAACAAGACCAGGAGCTGACTGTGGCTCAGATCATGAACTCCTTATTGCAAAATTCAGACTTAAATTGAAGAAAGTAAGGAAAACCACTAGACCATTCAGGTATGACCTAAATCAAATCCCCTTATTTAGGGGAAGTGACAAATAGATTCAAGGGATTCGATCTGATAGAAAGAGTACCTGATGAAATATGGATGGAAGTTCATGACATTGTACAGGAGGCAGTGATCAAGACCATCCCCAAGAAAAAGAAATGCAAAAAGGCAAAATGGTTGTCTGAGGAGGCCTTACAAATAGCTGAGAAAAGAAGAGAAGCTAAAGGCAAAGGAGAAAAGGAAAGATATACCCATCTGAAAGCAGAGTTCCGAAGAATAGTAAGGAGAGAGAAGAAAGCCTTCCTCAGTGATCAATGCAAAGAAATACAGGAAAATAATCAAATGGGAAAGACTAGAGATCTCTTCAAGAAAATTAGAGATACCAAGGGAACATTTCATGCAAGATGGGCACAATAAAGGACAGAAATGGCATGGACCTAACAGAAGCAGAAGATATTAAGAGGTGGCAAGAATACACAGAAGAACTATACAAAAAAGATCTTCACGACCCAGATAACCATGATGGTGTGATCACTCACCTAGAGCCAGACATTCTGGAATGGGAAGTCAAGTGGGCCTTAGGAAGCATCACTACAAACAAAGCTAGTGGAGGTGATGGAATTCCAGTTGAGCTACTCTAAATCCTAAAAGATGATGCTGTGAAAGTGCTGCACTCAATATGCCAGCAAATATGGAAAACTCAGCAGTGGCCACAGGACTGGAAAAGATCAGTTTTTATTCCAGTCCCAAAGAAAGGCAATGCCAAAGAATGTTCAAACTATCACACAATTGGACTCATTTCACAGGGTAGCAAAGTAATGCTCAAAATTCTCCAAGTGAGGCTTCAACAGTATGTGAACTGAGAACTCCCAGATGTTCAAGCTGGATTTAGAAAAGGCAGAGGAACCAGAGATCAAATTGCCAACATCTGCTAGATCATAGAAAAATAAAGAGAATTCCAAGAAAACATCTACTTCTGCTTCATTGACTACACTAAAGCCTTTGACTGTGTGGATCAGAATAAACTGTGGAAAATTCTTAAAGAGATGGGAATACCAGACCACCTGACCTGCCTCTTGAGAAATCTGTATGCAGATCAGGAAGCAACAGTTAGAACTGGACATGGAACAACAGACTGGTTCCAAATCGAGAAAGGACTACATCAAGGCTGTATATTGTCACCCTGCTTATTTAACTCATATGCAGAGTACATCATGCAAAATGCTGGGCTGGATGAAGCACAAGCTGGAATCAAGATTGCTGGGAGAAATACCAATAACCTCAGATATGAAATGACACTACCCTTATGGCAGAAAGCGAAGAAGAACTAAAGAGCCTCTTGATGAAAGTGAAAGAGGAGAGTGAAAAAGCTGGCTTGAAACTCAACATTCAAAAAACAAAGATCATGGCAACAGGCCCCATCACTTCACGGCAAATAGATGGGGAAACAATGGAAACAGTGGCAGACTTTATTTTCTTAGGCTCCAAAAATCACTGCAGACGGTGATTGCAGCCTTGAAATTAAGACTCTTGCTCCTTGGAAGAAAAGCTATGTCCAACCTAGACAGCATATTAAAAAACAGAGACATTACTTTGCTGACAAAGGTCCATCGGGTCAAAGCTAGTGTTTTTCCAGTAGTCATGTATGGATGTGAGTTTTACTGTAAAGAAAGTCGAGCACTGAAGAATTGATGCTTTTGAACTGTGGTGTCGGAGAAGACTCTTGAGAGTCCGTTGGACTGCAAGGAATCAAACCTGTCAATCCTAAAGGAAACTAGTCCTGAATATTTTTTGGAAGGACTGATGCTGAAGCTCCAATACTTTGGCCACCTGATTAGAAGAACTGACTCATTGGAAAAGACCCTGATTCTGGGAAATATTGAAGGCAGGAGGAGAGGGGGACCACAGAGAATGAGATGGTTGGATGGCAACACCGACTCAATGGACATGAGTCTGAGCAAGCTCCGGGAGCTGATGATGGACAAGGAAAGTCTGGTGTGCTGCAGTCCATAGGGTTGCAAAGAATCGGACATGACTGAGCGACTGAACTTGAACTTGTCCAGTTAAATACAGAATTTTACACTTCCATTTATCTTTGTGTGTGTGTTAGTTGCTCAGTCGTGTCTGACTCTTTGTGACCTCATGAACTGTAACCCACCAGGCTCCTCTCTCCATGGAATTCTCCAGGCAAGAACACTGAAGTGGGTTGCATTCTATTCTCCAGGGGATCTTCCGGACCCAGGGATCAAACCTGGGCTTTCTGTATTGTAGGCAGACTTTTTTACCATCTGAGTTACCAGGGAAGTCCTTCATTTATCTCTAGTTCCTTCCAAAACTCCACAATAGGAATAGGAAGGGGAAAAGGCATAAACACATAACGATAAACAGTGTAAGAGAAGTAATAGCAGACGCAAGGTGTCCACATGTTTTGGGGAGATGGAAAGCAAATTGAAGAGTGGTTAATGACTGCAAAGAAGGTAGAGAAAACTGCAACCTAAAATTCTACATCAATTCAGTTCAGTCACTCAATCGTGTCCGACTCTTTGCGACCCCATGGACTGCAGCACGCCAGGCCTTCCTGTCCATCACTCACACCCAGAGCTTACTCAAACTCATGTCCATTGAGTCGGTGATACCATCCAACCATCTCATTCTGTCGTCCCCCTCTCCTCCTGCCTTCAATCTTTCCCAGCATCAGGATATTTTCCAATGAGTCAGTTCTTCACATCAGGTGGCCAAACAATTGAAGTTTCAGCTTCAGCATCAGTCCTTCCAATGAATATTCAGGACTAGATTTCTTTCAGAGAAGGCAATGGCACCCCACTCCAGTGCTCTTGCCTGGAAAATCCCATGGACGGAGGAGCCTTTTAGGCTGCAGTCCATGGGGTCGCTAAGAGTTGGACACGACTGAGCGACTCCACTTTCACTTTTCACTTTCATGCATTGGAGAAGGAAATTGCAACCCACTCCAGTGTTCTTGCCTGGAGAATCCCAGGGACATCGAAGCCTGATGGGCTGCCATCTACGGGGTTGCACAGAGTCGGACACGACTGAGGTGACTTAGCAGCAGCAGCAGATTTCTTTATAATGAACTGGTTGGAATTCCACATCAGGACACGCCAATGAGATGCACTTTCCTGAACACTCAAGAGACTTCAAACTGTAAGAGACCAACTAACTCAGGGTCTGGAGGACTGAAAAAGACCAAAACCATGGGGGTTGTCTGAACGCAGAGCAGTGGGAGCCCAACCCTCTCTCTTCTCAGAGTGGTGCTGCTCACACAGAGCAGCTCAGGCACACAAGGCAAGGACGGTCCCTTAGCTCAGACTCGGATAAGGAATCTCCTGTTCCCCTCTTCTCTCTGCAGCCCTACGCTCTGAGTTTCTGGAATAAAGGGAAACAGGTACAAAAGCTGCCACGAAGGGGATTTCTCTTTTGGTTAAAGAGAAAAGACCTCCTGAAACCCATACTTGGAAGTTCTCCAACCCGCCTGACCACCAACTGTTCAGTTCGCCAGGTGCCAGTTTCACTTGCAGGCAAGGAACTTCCAATCAGATCTGAGTGCCTTCTTCTTAGAATGAATGTCCAGTCAAGAGGCACCAGACACCTGAGGAAAGGCTCCCAGATGAAAGAAAGAAAGCAAACCCAACCCAAATAGGAGTGACCGAAAGGAACTTGAAGAAAACAGAAAGCAACACAGGACAAAAGATAAAATACTGCATCCATAAAACCAGAACAAAGTGCTAAAACCAAACCAAAACAAAAACCCTCAAAGAACAAGAAAGAGAGCTCTGGGAAACTGAAATTTAGGAATTCAATTGAAGAGCTGTTTAAAGAGACCGAAAAACCGAGGACCATCCATTCACGAAGTCCAACATCTAATTATCAGAATTCCCAGACTCACACTATTGTGCTCCCAATAAAGACACATGGATTCTATTGTACTTGAACTGCCTACAAATCTCAGAAATTTCAAAATTAGTGATGAATGGGGAAAAACTCCAGATTCTCACAAATTCCAACAGAGTATAAAAATAGAAGAAAATATCTAACTAGAAAGATACATCCTATTTGGTGATGAATATTCATTTTTATTTTGCAGGATTTTTTTTTTTCCTGAAGACTTCTCTTAGATATCTGGAAGCAGAAATCCTGATGAGAGGTTGTGAGATTACTATAAATGGTTTATATTTGGACTGTTTTCTAGTAGTGTCCTAAAATATCAAGCTATATCATGCTGAAAATAAGCAAATAATGGAAATTATGACATACATAATTGCAGACAAAATCCTCCCTTTTCTTAGATGCTATCATGGTTTGTTGTTGTTTTACTCTCTGCCCTTTTGATTTTGACCAGTTTTTATGGACATTAATGAGAGCTTAGAAACCCAACCAGCCAAAAATACAAGAGTCGCGTCGCTGTAGATCAAAGCCTCTGGAGGAGGCAGAATGGTTCTTAATTATTAGCTTGCTGTGGCTGCATAGCAATGTATTAAATAAGATTAAAGAAAACGGAGCTTACTCGGTCATTTATTTTCTTGACTTGCAACCCACTGTGAAAATAATATCAAAGAAAACCAGTTCATCTTTGTTCTCTTTGTCTGAGTTTAAATTATAAAACTTCTGGGCAAGGCTCACAGACAACTTCTTCCTTGGTTGGCAAGGCCAGGCACGGGTTTGCTTAGAAAAAAAAGCTGGGTTTTCTCTCCATGTGGCGACACGATGGGAGGACAGCCAAAGCTCCTGTAATCCTCCTCAGATGCAGTGGACCCTCGGGGGAGATCATTAGCAAACACGCTCCATTTGAAAATCGATCTTAACATTTAAAAATTATTTGCACCTTATTAGCTTTTGGCCCCAGCTTTGTATTCCCCAACACACCCGTCAAGATCCCCATGGGAGGTGGCGAGCAGGGATGTCGGCAGTTGGGAAACTAAAGCGAATGGAAAATGAACGTATTGACTCTGCCCTAGAGATGAACAGCAACATGGCTCCTTGACACATTCACAGGCTACTTTCCCAGCCTCCAGGCTGGGTCTCCGCATTACCCTTACACTCGTGACCGTGGCCGTCCACCCGGGCTGATGGGCTTACATCAATTGACTTTTTCCACACTAAGCTCTGCCACTGTTGAGGCGCTCTTGACCATCATGGTCACAGATTCCAGTGCCCACGAGGGCTCTGCAGGTGTTCAGCGGGGCATAGTGCAGCCCCCAACCCCAGCATGATAAGGCAGCCAGGCCCAGCAAAAACACGGGCGGCCACGCTGGAAGGCAAGCTTGCTTTTCCCAAGCCTTTTAATCCTTTAAAGGCAACTGGAAATCAATACATTTTTAGTCAACTCTCTCAATCTTTAAATGGTGGTTCAAATATTTTAAAAACACTGTGTGGCCATGTGAAACAGACCCCTCCAGCCAGATTTGACTGTCAGGTTGCTAATTTACCAATTCTGCTCTAGGTTTTATAGAAACATCATCAGAGAAAAAGGCAAGGGCAGTCAATAGGTCCATAGTCAAATACCCCTGGGAATGGTGCGTGTTCACCCTTCTTAGATTTCTGCGTTAGTACCTCACTATCTTGCGGTATTTAAAACACATACACAAAGAAAATCTGTTTTTTGTTTGTTTGTTTAATTCAGTGTTCTCCAAGTTTATTTGACCGTGGAATTCATTCTTACAGAATACCTTTATCTCACTGGCATTTTCTTACAACTCTGATTTCAGAGTTAGACAAAGTTATAAAATCCTCAATTAACTGTCAGTAAGACAGCTATAATAATTTGGGTCCCAAGAGGAAGATTATGAAAACAATTCACTATAAAATGAAACAGAAAATAGATTAGCCTAGTTTAATCCACAAATGTAGCTAACTGGGTGGAAGCGGCCCACCTCTGTGAGGTGTAGGATGACATAGTTTCTTAGTGATTGCTGCTGCTGCTGCTAAGTCACTTCAGTCGTATCCGACTCTGTGCGACCCCATAGACGGCAGCCCACCAGGCTCCCCCGTCCCTGGGATTCTCCAGGCAACAACACTGGAGTGAGTTGCCATTTCCTTCTCCAATGCATGAAAGTGAAAAGTGAAAGTGGAGTCGCTCAGTCGTGTCCGACTCTTAGTGACCCCATGGACTGCAGCCTACCAGGCTCCTCTGTCCATGGGATTTTCCAGGCAAGAGTACTGGAGTAGGGTGTCATGCCTGCCTTCTAAGTGATTAAGTATCTTTTAACCTTGGGAATATACCACTTTTGTATCTGTACAAAAAAAATTTTTGTATCTGTATTTAAACCTATTTTGTATCCGTACATTTTGTATAGATACAAATGCATTTTGTATCTATACAAAAAAATACATCATTTTTGTATCTATATTAAATTTTTATATAATGCAGTTTTAAAAATTGCTAAAATCTGCTAGATCAAAAAATATAATATTTATAGTATTTTACAGCAGGCAACAGTGCAGCAGATGACTGAGTGAATGAACGGATGAATGACCGGACAACCCTGTGAGGTGAGGACTGTCGCTTCCTTTGCACCGATTAAAACAATAAACAAAACCAAGGCTATCTGAAGTTAAGAAAGTTGTCCTTGATGTCTTGACAGTTTACTCAAAGAGAGTGAAGACTGCATATTTAAGTTACCCTTACAACACGTGAAACCAGGAATTTTAAACACATGAGCAAGAGAATGGGGACATGTTCCAGTAGCGACATGGCAGAAACTCAAGCTCTTCCCCATAAAGATATAAACCTCAGTTATAATTCATTTCCAAAACACAGGTCTTCCCAGCTTTTCTGAGAGAGCATGCCTGCCTCCAAACAAATAAGGAAAGGCATTAAGATACAGAATGAAATCATCAGTTGAATCACAAGCAGGTGGCCCTGAGCAGAAAAACAAAATGAATTCTACATCTCCTCAGAAATAACTAATTTAGGAAATGCAGTACAGGAACATTCATGCCTATTTGCAGCTCATGGCTTATTTTTAGGGGATTAAAAATATTTGCAAGTCAAAGCAGAAACTGCTCTTTTCCTGCCTTATAACTTTCTTCAGCTCTAATGTAATGTGTTCACTAAGAAGCAGGAATAAACTTTGAGGGATGGCCATAGGGGATGTTAGAGAAAACGTTTTTTTTTTCTATTTGAGCAGAACTCCAGAAAGTCTAACATGGCAGGAGGGGCTGGAAGGCTACAGTCATATAGGAGAACAAAGCTTTTACTTTCATCATCATAAAAATTTCAGGTGGATTTGAAGTCTTTATTAAGATCCTCACATCTCTCATAAATGATCCCTTTACACAGTATAAGCAACACATCTGAGCATTCTTAAATATTTACCCAGCAGTGGAGGTAAGCGAGCAAAGGGTGTTGGTGGCAAGGGACAAGAGAGAAGTTACTAAATATAAAAAACTGAACAAATCTCAGCATGCAGTAGTGATTTGCACTAATAGAATAGAGAATTTTTAAAAATCTTCATAGATATGAAAACTTAATGTGTACTAGAGATGACATTTCAAACCATTGGCAAAAGATGATTCAGTTTATGATGCTCGTAGGGACAGAACCAAGAGGCAACTTGTGTAGACTTTAGCTCTCCTACCACCTAAATTCTCCATCAAATTCCCCCATTCTTTGATATAGATTATTCATATTTTCTTAAATGAATGTAAAGGGCCATGCAAACACACCTCTTCCAGTAATATTACTAACCCAAAACCCAACTACACACAAATTCAGGAGTCACTATTTGGTGCTGGGACAAACCACATGTATACGTACATCTGGGTGTTCATAGAAAGAAAGGTCTGGAAGAAAAATCTTGAACTCATGGATGACAACTGGGCAGGGGCAGGGAAGTGGGTGGTACAGAAGTGGGGTAGTGACAAGGAGTGTGGCGGAGGAGGCTAGTTACGCCCCTGCTGCCTGTTCTTTCTTTCTTCTCTTACAGTGGCTTTCAGCCTTGACTGCATCAAAATCACCTCAGAGCTTTGTAAAAATGCAGAAGCCCAGGCCTTGTCCCAAAGGTTCTGATTTAATCGGTCTTGGAGGAAGGCATGCTTTTTCATCTGTTTTTCAGTTTCCCAAGTGATTGTGTTGTGTAGCCAGATTTGAAAACTACTATTCTACCACATTAAAGTTTTATCTGGGGACTTCCCTGGTAGTCCAGTGGTTAGGATTCTGTGCTGCCAGTGCAGGGGGCGTGGGCTCCATCCCTGATGAGGGGACTAAATATTTCTATTTTATTATTTATGCTGCATCTCATGGCCAAAAAAAAATTTTTTTTTAAATCTGGACACATTACTATTTAGCTATCAGTCTGACCTAATGTTATACAACTTTTATGATGTTTACAGAATGAACTTGTTTCATTTCTTCATGTATTTCTGTATTGTGTGAATCGTTTATAAAATATATAATTAATTCCAAAATTAGAAGTTTATATATATCTAGATAGATAGAAAATATGTGGGTCATTGATAGAAATAGCAACTTCAGAGACTTCAGATTTTGGTTTTCTTGTATCTCAAAAGACTTCAAATCATGTATACAAAGTCACAAATACTTATTGAGGACTGGTCATATGAAAGAAAATAAGGTGATATGAAAAAGTATGTCATTGTTTTTAAAAAAGTACCATATTTACTTAATTTACGAGGAATAAACCAACTTTGTCAAAAGAATTTCATCCATAAGTTTCAGGTAACATTGTTAATCTAAATTTCATTGAATTTCTGTTTAAATTTAATTTAGTAAAGTTTATTTTGCTTTATAGCTGCTTATAAGCTACAAGGAAAGAGAATATAAATGGAGTTTCGTATTCATACTTTTTTGGTGTCTTTAAAGTAGAATTTTTACTTATAGTTATCTAAATAATTTAAGTCCAAGGAGTTGTGAGAATTTTATTCCTTTAAAAGTAATTTTTACATGACACAAGTTTGAGAAACTTGGCTTTTGTCAGTGATTCTCCCAAATCAAAGGACCAGATGGGGTTGTGGAATTAGCACTGACTCAGGTCAGAATGAGGTTCAAGTCCCAACTCCCACTAACGTCTGTGGGGCCTTAAGCAAGTCCCTTCCCCTCTCTGAGCTTTAGCATCTTTACTGGCAAGTGAGAATATTGGACCCCATGACAGCGATAGATCATTCCAGCCCTGACCTGATACTGTTGATGTTAACAATGGAGGATGAATTCCAAAGTATTTATGGGAAAAAAAGGCCCTCCTGAAGTCCAAGTGTCACATCGCCCCCTTCTGGACCTTTGTAGTCTTCACATGAGTGAGATGATAAAAAATCCAGAAGCCTGCATGGACATGCTGAAATAGGAGAGTCCCTTTTCCGCTCATAAACAATTTAGAAAGCCAGATTTGAAGGTTTCTTATAGAAGCATGAGAAGACAACCCAGGAAAGAAGAAAGGGCAAAGGCCACCGAAGGAGTAAGTGTTGACATGGGAGTGAGGTGGAATCAAGAGAGTCTGACTCACGATTTTGTCATTATTCCCCCCATAGAACACCTACTACTGGCTATCGTTTCTCAGGTGTCTACTATGTGCTGTCGGAGAAGGCAATGGCAACCCACTCCGGTCCTCTTGCCTGGAAAATCCCATGGACAGAGGAGCCTGGTGGGCTGCAGTCCATGGGGTCGCACAGAGTCAGACACGACTGAGTGACTTCACTTTCACTTTTCACTTTCATGCATTGGAGAAGGAAATGGCAACCCACTCCAGTGTTCTTGCCTGGAGAATCCCAAGGACGGGGGAGCCTGGTGGGCTGCAGTCTATGGGGTTGCATGGAGTTGGACACAACAGAAGCGACTTAGCAGCAGCAGCAACTATGTGCTGTGCTCAGTCATGTCTAACTCTTTGCAACCCTATGGACTGTAGCCGGCCAGGGTCCTCTATCCATGGGATTCTCCAGGCAAGAATACTGGAGTGGGTTGCCATGCCCTCCTCCAGGGGATGTTTCCAATCTGGGGATCGAACCAGTGTCTCTTCTGTCTCCTGCATTGGGAGGCAGGTTCTAGCGCCACCAAGGAAGCCCTCACCCCAATATTATTCACACCCAAATCATCTCATCATTATCAGAGTCCAAAACACCGTCAGATTTTTAAAATTATTTAATTAACGTTTATTTATTTTTGGCTGCACTGGGTCTTCATCGTTGTGCACAGGCTTTCTCTAGTTGAGGACAGCAAGGGCTGCTCTAGTTGTGGTTCGCAGGCTCTAGGTGAGTAGGCTTTGGTAGTTGCGGCACATGGGCTCAGCAGTTGCAGCTCACAGGTTCTAGAGTGCTGGCTGAACAGCTGTGACCGAGTGGACTTTGTTGCCCCTTGGCATGCGGAATCTTCCCAGACCATGGTTTGAACCCGTGTCCCCCACATTGGCAGGTGGATTATTAACCAGTGGATCACCAGGGAAGTCCCACCATCAGATTTTTTTTGGATTATAGTTAGTCTCTTTAGGTGGTCTCAGAGCTTCTGTTTTATTTGGCACCCACCAGCCAGGTAAATCAGAAGCTCTGAAACCAGCTCAGACATGGTCTCTTTCAAACAGAGCATCCAGGAGGATCCTTCTGAAAGATATCAGATCATGTCACTTCTCTATTCAGAACCCTTGGATGCCTTCTGTTCTCATTCGGAGTAAAAGCCGAGGCCCTTAAAATTACCTTCAAGGCTCTTCCCAGTACAGTCCGGTTCCCCTTTGATGTCATCTCTTCCAATCTCCACTTCAATCATGCCACCCCAGCCACACTGGCTTCCTCTCTCTTCCTTGAGGGTACCAGGCCCAGTCCCCCACAGCCTCCTTCAGGATTGCTTTAGGTGCTACCTCATTCAGGATGCCTGCACACCCACCCACTTAAACCAGGCAGAGTTCTCTTTTGTACTTCCAACATCTGTAGCTAGCATGGTGAATTTCTCCATCTCTTTGTACAATTATGACTTCTATGTTGTCTGTCTCTCTCATAAATCAGATTGTAAGCTCCTTCAGGGTGGTGATCATACTCTCTTATTTGGACTATTTCTATAAGAGCTATAGTAATTGGGACAGTGTGGAAGGATAGACCAAAAGATCAAAAAGAGTCCAGGAACTGATCCACACATATGGTCCATTATTGATTTTCCACCAGGGCACCAAGCCAATTCGGTGGGAAAAGAAAAGTCTTTTTTTAACAAATGGTGCTGGATATACTGGATGTCTGTGTAAATAAAAGTTGAACCTTAACCTTATCCTACACCATACATAAAAATTAATCTGAGATCGATCATTGACTTAAACATAAAACCTAGCACCATAAAGCTTCTAGAAGTATACATAGGAGAATATCTCCAGGACCTGGAAAATTCTTAAAGAGATGGGAATGCCAGACCACCTTATCTGCCTCCTGAGAAATTTGTATGCAGGTCAAGAAACAACAGTTAAAACCAGACATGGAACAATGGACTGATTCCAAACTGAGAAAGGAGTACATCAAGGCTGTATATTGTCACCCTGCTTATTTAACTTCTATGCAGAGTACATCATGAGAAATGCTAGGCTGGATGAAGCACAGTCTGGAATCCAGATTTCCAGGAGAAATATCAATAACCTCAGATATGCAGGTGACACCACCCTTATGGCAGAAAGTGAAGAACTAAAGAGTCTTTTGATGAAGGTGAAAGAAGAGAGTGAAAAAATTGGCCTTTTCACTCAACTTTAAAAACTCAACATTCAAAAAACTAAAATCATGGCATCCATCATCACTTCATGACAAATAGATGGGGAAACAATGAAAACAGTGACAGACTTTATTTTCTTGGGATTCAAAATCACTGCAGATGGTGACTGCAGCCATGAAATTAAAAGACACTTGCTCCTTGGAAGAAAAGCTATGTCCCACCTAGACAGCATATTAAAAAGCAAAGACATTACTTTGCCGACAAAGGTCCATCTAGTCAAAGCTAGGGTTTTTCCAGTAGTCATGTATGGATTTGAGAGTCGGACCATAGAGAAAGTTGAGTGCCAAAGAATTGATGCTTTTGAACTGTGGTGTTGGAGAAGACTCTTGAGAGTTTCTTGAACTACAAGGAGATCAGACCAGTCAATCCTAAAGGAAATCAATCCTGAATATCCAAGGGAGAGATGGGTGCTAAAACTGAAGCTCCAATACCTTGGCCACCTGATGAGAAGAACTGACTCATTGGAAAAGACCTTGATGCTAGGAAAGAGTAAAGGCAGGAGGAGAAGGGATGACAGAGGATGAGATGGTTGGATGGCATCACTGACTCGATGGATATGAGTTTGAGCAGACTCCGGGAGTTGGTGATGGACAGGAAAATGTGGCATGCTGCAGTCCATGGGGTCGCAAAGAGTCGGATATGACTGAGTAACTGAACTGAACTGAACTTAAGAAGGACAAGATTTTTGGATGGGATACAAAAAGCATAAACCTTAAAAGGGAAAAAAAATTAAGTTTAACTTCATTGGCATTTAACATTTCTGGATATCAAAAGATACCATGAAGAAAACCAATAGGGGTTTCCCTCTAGGTGCAGTGGTTGAGAATCCACCTGCCAGTAATAGAGGGTACAGGTTTGACCCCTGATCCGAGAAGATCCCACATGCCATGGGGCAACTAAGCCTGTGTCCCACAACTAAGCCATGTGCCCCAAGTACTGAGGCCCATGCACCCTAGAGCCTGTGCTCCGCAACAGAAGCCACTGAAATGAGAAGCCCGCACATGGCAACTAGAGAGTAGACTCCACTGGCGGCAACTAGAGAAAACCCTCGAGCAGAAACAAAGACCTGCTTAGCTATAAATAAATAAATAAATAAAATGTTAAAAACTGCTTAGGTCTTTAGAAGAAAACACACTTTTAAAAAGCATTAAAAAAGAGAGAGAAAGAAAACCAACAGACAAATCAGAGGCTATATTATATATCCAAGACTTTAAACAGTATCTGGCTCACAGTAAGAGCTCAATTAAATATTTGTTGAGCTAATATACAAAACACCTGACTCTTTTCCTCCAAAATACATGGATATTCTAGCAGTACAGGGCTTCCCTGGTGGCTCAGGCGGTAAAGAATCTGCCTGCAGTGCAGGAGACCCAGTTTCAATCCTTGGGTTGGGAAGAGTCTCTGGAGAAGAGAACGGCAATCCACTCCAGCATTCTTGCCTGGAGAATCCCATTGACAGAGGAGTCTGGTAGGCTATAGTCCATGTGGTCCCAAAGAGTTGGACATGACTCAGCGACTAACACTTTCATTTTCACAGACAGCTGAAGTGTCAATATCCTACGACTATTGAGTGGGCAGTGCTAGAGGGGATATCTACCATACTGGAGGAAGGAAAGTGAGCATGATTCACTAGTAGAAATGCAATGGGTTGTGAGTAAATTCAGGAAAATGTGAGCAGGTCACCAAGACCTGTAGAAAACCAGACAAAATGAGGCTTGAGTAACAGTAGAACACTCACTTCAGGAAATTAGTTAAAAACACAGGAAGAATTTCACCAAGTGGAGCAGAAGGCACACGCCTCACTTATAGTTGCCTCGGTAATGCTAATGATTTTATAATGAGAAACACAGATGCTGCAACTAGCCAATAAAGGCGAAGCTACAAGTGATCTGGAGTTTCCCAGGTGGCTTGGTGATAAAGAATCCACTTGCCAATGCAGGAAGATGTAGGAGGCGTGGGTTCAATCCCTGGGTCAGAAAGATCCCCTGGAAGAGGAAATGGCAACCCACTCCAGTATTCTTGCCTGGTAAATCCCATGTACAGAGGGACCTGGCAGGCTATAGTCCACAGAGTCTCAAAGAGTTGGACATGACTGAGTGACTGAGCACACATGCACACGAAATCTACCCTAGATATTAAGAGGAGTAGATCTGAGATCTTGAGAGTTCTATCACAGCAAAGGGTGGAGTCAGGAGGGGAAAATCTCCAGTTAGGTGAAAAAGGGCAAAACTGATCCTGCACACTTGAGACTGCTTCTGTGGATGGCGTAGACCCAGGCTGACTGTACATTCTGGTTTGCTTAAGATGTCCAAGTGTTTCCCAATGCGATTAATTATCAGCTCTTTATTCGCTAAAGTGTCCTTGTTTGGATGATATATATTGTGATTATTTTACTTATATGTGTTATTTCTCTTAGTTTGAATACTCAGTGAGGATAGATAATCATGTAGCTCAGGGGTCCCCAGTACCTGAGCCACAGACTGGTACTGGTCCATGGCCTGTTAGGAACCAGGCCACACATCAGGAGGGGAGTGGCAGGTGAGCGAGTGAAGCTTCATCTGTGGCTCCCGTTTGCTTGAACCATCCCTCACCCCCCAAGCCCACCCATGGAAAAATTGTCTTCCACAGTCCCTGGTACCAAAAAATTGGAGACTTCTGATGTAGTTGCATATTCACTGCACTACTTCTACCTATTAGCATCCATTCCTGGAAGGAGAGGTCCCTTCCAGGCCAAATAAGAGCAAGTGCTCACTGTCCTAACGACCAGTGTGACTCCTGACAAGTGTATAACCTGGTGTTTAGATTGCTTCCCTGCTCCTTGCTGTAATCAGGTGAATTGAGCCATAGAAGTCTTCAGTGTAATAAATTTTGAATGAACATAGTTCTATTCTACTCCTAAAACCACTATTATATTCTAATCAATACTTTCTTTTAAAGACATGTAAACTGAGGCAGAGAATGATCTGGTTAAATGACTTGTCTGGGATCATTCAGGGTAAAAATCTAGATGAGATTCCCATTTATAATAAATTTATTTTCAGCTCACCATCACCACCATCATTCATTCATTTAACAAGCATTTATTAAACACCTGTTATGTGTCAAAAATCCCCTTTCCACATGATGCGTTTACTAAGGATCCAATGACCTGGATACTCACTGAGCATGCATGGCTTAAAATAGGCAATCTGCAGCTCAGATAAGCACACTGGGTACCAATGTTTGGGGTTTGAAGTATGTTCAGTGTTTCTACAGAGAAAATTGAGTGGAAGGGACCCTGCAGTTCTACAGTAAGACAAATCTTGATTGTACAAGTGAATGGTACTTTAAAGGTCCAAGCAATACAAGTGGATTATAGAACACTGATGGGGAGTGCTGGAGTAGGGGGAGGGGAGGGTTCTTGCATTCAGTAATGGAAATAAATATCCAACCTTTCTACTGTATATTTCTAAAGAATTTTTTTAAGCCTTAAAAAAGGAAACTTTCATGGTGCTGCTGTCTTCCAAGATAAAACCAGCTAGGAACAGTCATTAATTAGTGTTGCGAATGGCTCATACATTTACATTAAGAACATCACCTGTGGAGCCTTTGATTCCTGAGTTCATTGATCTGACACAGCTTTGAAATCTCTGGCAGGAATTCATTAAAAGCAACCTAATTTGAAAGAAAAACAACTGCTTTCTAGCCCTCTGAATCATCTATCCCGGGGTCTCCTCTCTGTTCTGGTAATCTTAAGAGTAGAGCTGGTTTTTCAAAGGGAGAAAACAGCTCTTTGTCATAGTAATTGCTTAACAACACGAAATAAGTGAATGTTAAGAAGAGAGTTGCTTCATAACAACTCAAGCTGTAACATGATAAATCCATATTTACATGATTGACTGCTACTAAGAAGATGCCTGGCTTTACTGGTGGCTAGACAATAAATAATCTGCCTGCAATGTGGGAGACCTGGGTTCGATCCCTGAGTTGAGAAGATCCCCTGGAGAAGGGCATGGTCACCCACTGCAGTATTCTTGCCTGAAGAATCCCATGGACAGAGGAGCCTGGTGGGCTACAGTCCATGGGGTCACAAAGAATTGGACACGACTGAGCAACTAACACACACACACAAGAAGCTGCCTAGATAGCTAGATAGTATGAAAACGAGAAGTCTAAAATTGTGTTGAAATTTACTGATAATCTCAACTAACTATTCTAGTCTTTGTTTAATATCAGTTATTACATCAGTAATAATAGCTAGCTCTTACATATTACATACTATGTGGTAGGCACTATTCTAGGAGCTTTATGTGTATTAACCATTTAATCCTTCCATGCATCTCAATTTTACAGAAAAGGGAGGTCAGGCGACTCTATCCATCCAGGATTCAAGCCTAGGCAGGGAAGCTCCAGTCTCAGGACTCATTTTAACCACTATAGTGGACTATATAGTTATTTCCAAAATGTTCTTATAATACAGTAGTTTTTTATGTCTAGGATTTAGTATTTGGCATAGGGAAAGCTGACACTTTGTTCTATGCATCTCTAACCTGGTACAAAGCAAGCTTTCAACAAAATGTTGCAGGTGAATGAGTACCAGATGTAGATCACAGGTTTACTCTCGGTTGCTTCCATCTATCACCAATAGCTTTCTTCTTCCCCTTCTCACTGCCCACCCCTCACTCTACCAACTTGGTTAATGATAAATTTATTTTGTCTTTCCTCTGCTCAGACCTAATCAACAGGCTTGCATGTCTCATCCTTCAATAATTGGACATCCTGCTTAGGACACACTAAGGGAGCAGGTGGTCCAGCGGGGATGTGGGACACAAAGCGAGACCAGCTCAGAAGAAGCACCAGTTTAGACCCACAGGCACTGAGACAGAGATTGCATCCATTTGGGGAACACAAGGACTTACAAGACTGATGTTCTCTTGCCTCATTCTCCAAGACGTGCACCAGCCACAGGATGCTTCACTCATTCATTCAACATTTATTGAGTATCTGCTATGTGCCAACACTGCTAAGCCTCAGTTACATATGAAACTGAATGAGAAAGACATTTTCTTCTTTCTTCTCAGGATGATTATTACCTCTCCCCCAATAAGCACAACTCACACAACCTTGCTCCCTTTAATGTCTTTGTTATTCATCGCTACATTTTATTGGGACTCTCTTTCTCTAGGAGTTAATTTTTTATCTGTATGGAGATCATTATTAATTCATTTATATATTTCATGAGCATCTACTATGTGACAAACACTGTTCCAGGTGCAGGGGATATGATAGAGAAGCAAAGTAGAGAGCATTTCTTCATTGGAGGGATTTGTAATAACCCCCAACTCTATTTACACTTGTTTTCCTTTCTTTTCTCAGCTTCTCTAAAAGACATTAAATTATATAAACTAATAATTATAACAATATGTTGTTTTATTTTTAACAGAGATACCATAATTATAACAATAATAGTACAGCAAAGGGCAGGTGGGAATGGAGCTATAAAGGAATAAAGTTTTTTGGCTTCACTAAAATTGAGTTCATATAAATTTAAAGTAGGTTCTGGGAGTTCCCCAGTGGTCTATTGGTTAGGATTCAGTGCTTTCACTGCCATGGCCTGGGTTCAATCCCTGGTAGGGGAACTGAGGTCCTACAAGCCTCACTGTGCAGTCATAAATAAATAAATAAACTAGGCTCTGATCAATTAAGATGTGTATTTTAAGCCCTACAGCAATGACTTGGAAAATAAGTAGAAATATATAGTCAAAAAATAATTAAAGGGCTATCCAAGTGCAGAAGAATGATGTTAGGCCCCTACCTCACACCATAAACCAAAGTTAACTCAACATACATCAAAGATCCAAATGTAAGCGCTAAAACTATAAAGCTCTTAAAAGAAAATATAGGCATGCATCTTCACAATCTTGGAGTAGGCAACAATTTCTTAGATGTGACACCAAAAAAAAAATGAGAAACAAAGAAAAGGCAGATAGACTGGATATCATCAATTAAAAACTTTTATGCTTCAAAGGACACCATTGAGAGGGTTCAGGATGGGGAACACATGTATAATTTTTTTTTAATTAAAATTGAATTAAAAAAATAATAATAATAAAAAAAAGAAAAAGAAATTGAAAAGATAACCTACAGGATAAGAAAGGCTTTTTTGCAAGTCACGTTTTTGATAAGGGATTTGTATCTAGAAATAAAATAAATATAAAATAACTCAAAAATAACTGAATAAAAAGTAACATAACCCAACTAAAAATGGATCTAAATAGACATTTCTCCAAAGAAGATGTACAGGAAGCCAGGAAGTACATATAAAGATGCTCAACATCCTGTGCCATTAGGGAATGCAAAACTAGAATGATACACCACTTCACACCCATGAGGATGGTAGAATAAATAAAAATAGGTGATAACAAGTATTAGAGAGGATGTGGAGGAACTGGAAGCTTCATGCACTGCTGGTGGGAATGTAAAATGGTGCAGCACCTTAAAAAGACAATCTGTCAGTTTTTAAAACAGTTGAATATAGTTATCTCATAACCCAGCACTTCCACTCCTAGGTATATATACCTTAGAGAAATGAAAACATGTTCACACAAAACCTTAGACACAAAGTTCACATATAATAATTCATAAAAGCTAAAAAAGTAGAAACAACCTAAACATCCATCACCTGATGAATAAATAAATAAAATGTGGTATATCCATACAACCAAATATTAGTCATCAATTAAAAAAATGAGGTACTGATATAAGCTGTGACAAGGACAAATCTTGAAATCATTCTTCTAGGGGAAAGAAACAAAGGACTAAATATTGTATGATTCCATTTACATGAAATGATGAGAGAATAGGCAAATCTATAGAAACAGAAAGTACATTAATGAATGATTGGTTAGAGCTTGTGGGGAATGTGGCTAAGCAGAGCAGCATTTCTTTTTAGAGTAATGAAAATACTCTAAGGTTGATTGTGGTGATGGTGATGATGTAAATATAGATATCTCTGTGAATATATTAAAAGTCATTGAATTGTATACTTCAAATGAGTGAATTGTATACTATTTGAATTACATGTTGACAAAGCTGTTAAACTACATTTGAAACAATTAAGGGAATTAAAATCTTACACTACAAAGTTTTAATTTAATGCAAACTACCCAGCCAGCTGCCTTCAAATCTTTTCCCTACCTTGACCATATATTTGTATTAAATACAATCTTCTGATTCCAAGCCATTCATGATCTCTTTTTGCCAGTCACATCTTGCCCACATCTTCCATTCCAGCTCACAGTCTTAATAGCTATCTCCCCTTTCACACTTTTATTTAGGTCTTGCCTACGGTCCTTTACCCACACAGTCCAAAATGGCTGGAACAAAGAATTACTCGATCCTGGAATATATTTATATTCCATTTCTTTAGAAACGTAAGACCCCCCTCAGTGCTCCTCCCCTCCCAACCCTTCACTTTAGGGCTTAGGAGACAAGGGCCCAGAGAGGTTACATGACGTATCCCCGGTTCCCAAAATATTGGATTGGCCAACAAGTTCATAGAGGTTTTTCCATAAAACCTTGCAGAAAACCCCAAACAAACTTGTTGGCTAACTCAATACTTTTTCTTTGGCTCACCTCTTCCAAAAAGCCTTCATTCATTAAGTGAACACTTCCTTATCTTTCTACCCAATCTGTGACACCATTCTTTATTGCACTACTGAACGGTATTAAACGCATTGATCTTAAGACATCATTCACATTTAAAGTCAAAGTTTGCCGCCCAGAGAGAAAAAAACAGCCCTTTTATCTCCATGGCCACTATATCTGACATCTCTGCTGCTGTAGCTTTTCCTTTTTCAGTTGTCACGAACAATTCAAATTTCACAGGAAGCTGGCCTCGGACCAGCCAGGAGCAAATTCAGGGACAAACTCCTTACCTGGTTTCCATAAAGGACGTTCCCTCAACTCACTTCACAGAAAACCATTCCTGAGGTCTTTAGTAAAAAGCAATTTAGTCCATATAAAATACAGCACCTCCACATTCTTAAATGCCCTTGGGAAAGAACATGGTAACAAAGGGTATTTACATGTCCTTATAGGTTGATACCCATAGGTATACCAGGATCAAAGATTAAGTTGCTTTTTTTAAATCAAATAAATATTTATCTTGATGAGAAACAGAAAATCTTCTAAAGTGTTAGTCACTCAGTTGTGCCCTACTCTTTGCGACCCCATGGACTGTAGCCCACCAGGCTCCTCTGTCCATGGGGATTCTCTAGGCAAGAATACTGGAGTGGGTTGCCATGCCCTTCTCCATGGGATCTTGCCGACCCAGGGATCAAACCCCAGTCTCTGGTCTTGCAGGCTCTCTAGAAAGGCAAGAAATTCATCAATCATGTAAGTACAAGCAGTCATTCTGGACTTTATATGAAGAGAAAATACATTAAAACCAAACTGGCCTTCCAGGTGAAGGCAGTAATGTAGTAAATAATAAGGCAAACCCATTAAAGAACATGAGTCAAGAAGTCAAAGACTGTGTAGGCTACTTGGCTTAGAAAAGCAAAATTCACTGCTCTCTAAAAGGAGAGGAAGGGCCTTATCGTATCCGGCGGTGCCTTTGCTGCTCTAGGAACTGCTGGGCACCGGTGTCTGCACAGAGGACCATGGTGACTGAGGAGGAGAAAGACAAATGTAATTAGAGATGCTGCCTTTCCCAGAGCAGGACCCATCTGGGGCTGATTGAAGAAGGAGTGATTACTCAGTGTTGGGAGGCAGTTTAAGTGGTGCCCACCAGGGAGCAGGAGGCTTTCAGAGCCAGTTCTGAGAATTACATACTGTTCCACGGTGCTTCAGCTAATTGACCTGGTATTTCTGGCTGGAAAAAAAAGCTCCCCAAGGAGGTGAGTGAAAGTATATAACAAAGATCTCTCACCTCACAGGGCAGCCCATGAGTACAGCGTCAGCCCTAGAGACCCAGGTATTATTCAAATGTATGAAACTGTGAAAAGATCACAGACTGAACATGGAAAGATTGTGCATTATGCATCAGGAAGTTTTCTGCTGTGATTCTCAGCCCACACTCCCCCTCCTCCCTGCCCTGTACGACCTTCTAGTTGGAGTTTTATGAATTATTTATCATTGTAAAGATAAGGGGTGTACTGGGGAACAGCCGTGAGGCCCAGGAAATGGGCACATCTTTGGGAGCTTCATGGTAAGAGTCACTATTCATTTCCTTATATGTGCAATCTATGCACACATAGATTGCACATATAAGGAAAGATATCTACAAAGTCCACGGAAAGCTCTGGATGTGCAGTACCCAACTGTTGCCAGGGAGGAGGGCAATGAAATAGGGGTAGATATAGAGAATAAAGAAGCTCTTCCACATTTTATCCTGCTTACTTCTGTGGTTGTTGCTATTTGGACTATTTATGATCGATTGTGACAGTGATTTTCTTAAGAACTAAAAATATACATTCATCTCCACTGATGTCCTGGGAATGTGGCCTCTCTCTGGTGACTGTGTATATAAAAGTAACTCATCTCTGATACAGTAAATTGGCCCACCCACCTGGCATGGTGAAATGGTGACATAATTACCAACTGACTGTAGAATACACCCCCCAGGCAGAACAAGGTGCTCCATTATTGGCGATGGAAAACAATACATGGCTCTACAGGGCCAGCATCTGGACACAGGGCCTGGAGAGGGAGTTAAAGCTCTCATGGAGAATATGTGCTGGTGTGCGCTTGTTCTTGTTTGTTTCGCTAGAAGTTACGGCTTAGGGAATCCCTAAGAAAACAGAGCAATGAACAGTAAGGCCCAGGATCATGGGGGGAATTCTCTTCCCAACTGAGTTCTTGATATTTCAGAATATTCAAGAACAATCCCAGAGATATATTAAGCTGCTGTCTGGGACCTTGTTCCCAGACAAATTGGGGGCCGGTGGTGGATTCGTTATGTGTGACTATGTCTCCAACAGGCTACATCTTCTTTTGTCACCGGGTCACAGTCCCAGAGTGAACAAGGAAACAGGGTTACCTGTGCTCAGAGGAGCCACCTACAAGGAGAGGACAAGAGATGGGAGAAAGAAATGGGGGTCCCTGCTGCGCCCTCCTGTCTGAGCCAAGGTTGAGTCAGGAGCCTCATGACAGAGCTGTGCTGAGACAGAAGTTATGTCAGAGGCTAAATCTGACCCTGAGGATTTTAAAGTTTGTGAAGAATTTATTGGGGGCCCTCAGAAGAGCGCATTTTAAAATACCCATGGGAGTCTGGACTAAGCGCAAAGGATGGAGGAACTCTGCAGAGAGAACAGATGCTGGAGGCGTGCCTGCTGGGAGGGTCCTCTGCCAAATGTCAGGAGTGATGAATGGTAGATATCCATGGTCACCACTCTGCCAACCTAGTCAGACATCTCAGTGCCAGGCTTCCCTGGTGGCTCAGTGGTAAAGAATCCAGAATCCACCTGCCAGTGCAGGAGACACAGGTTCCATCCCTAATTCGGGAAGATCCCACTTGCCATGGACCAACTAAGCCCGTGTGCCACAACTACTGAACCTGTGCTCTGGATACGAGGAGCGGCAACTACTGAGCCCAGGGATGCAAATACTGAAGACCACGCACCTAGAGCCCGTGCTCCACGACAAGAGAAGTCACTGCAATAAGCAGCCTGTGTACAGAAATTAGAGAAAAACCTGTGCAGCAACAAAGACCCAGCACAGCCAAAAATATCAACTAATAAATTTTAAAAAATGTGAGTGTGTGTGTGTATAAAAGAAATCTCAGAGCCATCCCTGGCTTCTTTCTTCCCTGAACCCAGTCACACAATCCTGTCCATCCTCCCACTTTAAACCACCCCAATTCTTTAATCAACCTATCATCCTGACCACCATTTCTTCAGGGCAGGGCTGGATCTCATAATTCATAGAGACGCACATGCTTTAGGGCATCAGCAGACCAGGGCACTGAAGATGCAATAGAAGTCTTAAGATACTTTTATATTTGACATATTTTTTCAATGCATCTAAACAATCATCATAAGAAAAGTCAGAACTTGGGTTTTCTTATTTTACGGTTGAAAGTGAGAGTGTTAGTCACTCAGTCGTGTCCAACTCTTCGTGACCCCATGGACTGTAGACCGCCAGGTTCCTCTTTCCATGGGATTCTCCAGGCTAGAATATTGGAATGGGTTGCCATGCCCTTCTCCAGGGGATCTTCCTGATTCAGGGATTGAACCTGGGTCTCTGGCACTGCAGACAGACTCTTTACTGCTGAGTCTCTGCTTAAATTTTGAATTGCATGTAGGAGATAATGAGGGTGATGGCCTTTACAGGTCTTAATCCCCCTAGTAGCTACTTGGCTGAAACAGTCTCCTAGCAGGCTTTTCTACTTCCCATCTTACCCAGTTCAACTTTATTCTGCAGCAAACTACCGGCAGGATCTTTCTAAAATGAAAATATTACTTTCCCATTTAAAGTCCTTTATTAAAATGACTATAGGACAAAATTCAATCTCCATTGCAAGGTACAGAAAACTCTGCAAGGTCTGGGTCTTGATTTTATTTCCAGCCTCATTTCTCATCTCCCAGGCTCCCTCTCATTTGTCCCCCTCCATATACCCTGATGGGGTTCAGGACAAGCTACCCCAAAATATGGCACCCTAGTATTTTCAGCAGGAGGGTCACTCTAGCTTTCTTCCCTGAAACATGTGAGACAACCCTCAGGTGAGACAGCCCTCCCTATATCTGGAGGAAAGGAGCAGCCTTATCTCTGAAGACAAAAGGACTTAAAGAAGAATCCTAACAAACAGGTCTTGCTAAGTTAACTACACTCAACTCTACTCCTCAGCCTATCACATTCCTCCATGACTGTCCACTTGTCATCAAATCCAGCATAAAACATTTAGATCTGTTTCTTCAGGTCTTCATTTCCTTATCAAGGCTCCCATGTCACGTAAAGTATATAGTAAATAAATGTGTATCTTTTTTCCTGTTAATCTGTTTTTATCATTTAATTTCCAGATCCAGCTAAACTCTTCCTCCCCTATGTGTGTTAGTCACTCAGTCATATCTGACTCTTTATGACCCCAAACCGTAGCCTGCCAGGCTTCTCCATCCATGGGATTTTCCAGACAAGAATACTAGAATGGGTTGCCATTTCCTCCTCCAGGGGATCTTCCCAACTCAGGGATTGAAGCTGGGTCTCCTGCATTGCAGGAAGATTCTTTACCACCTGAGCCCCCAGGGAAGCCCGAAGCCTGAGACATACCAAAATACCCAAGATCCCATAAACATCCCAGGCTGCTTCGTGCTCCTCTGCCTTTGCATATGACATGCCCTTTACATGAACTGTTTCCATGACCCATTCACCATCAAACCTGCAAAACACTATCCTTCCTTGAAGTCTTCCTTGACTTTCTTTTTAAAAATAATTTACTTATTTTGGCTGCATGGGTCTTAGTTGCAGCATGTGAACTCTTAGTTACAATGTGTGGGATCTAGTTCCCTGACCAGGGATTGAACCCAGGGCCGCTGTATTGGGAGCACGGAGTCTTAACCACTGTACCCACAGGAAAGCCCATCCTCGAATCCCTTATGTCCACAGTGCTCTCAGAGTATTTCATGCATTCCTCTGTGTATATCTGTGGTGTCACTGTGCACACATCTCTGTCCACCTTTAGACTATGAAGGAGCTGTGAGCAGAGATGGTCTATCTCATCTCTATCTCTAAAGAATGCCTGGCACATCATAGGTACTCTATGCATGTTTGTGGAGTAAACATGAGTAAATGAATTAAAACAGGTTTCTTCTATTGATAAGCAGAAAATTATTTTAAATTCTCATTTTACAAGAGATAAATTTCACTGCTTTTCTTATTTCAGCCACCTAATAGTTGAAATTCTACACATTCAAATCTAGATTAAATTCCATTGTCTTCCCATTCTTTTCCTTCTCTTCTCCTTCTCATACTCCAAGCAAGAGCTTAGCTCCTTCTCTGGTTTTCCCCATGAACTCCAACATTCTCAACATCTTCAAATCCTGTCTGATGTTTGAGTTACTTGGGTACACATTTGTCCTCCCAACCAGAATCTGGGTTTCTATGGAGTAGGTCCTCATTCTTACTAATGTCAAGGTTCTGGGCACCCAGTACCCAGCGGGAGTCCATAAATGCTAGCTGAATTGACTTGAATCATACAGATACTTTAAAAGGTAGTGTGGATCCCGGAAGATACAAAAATAGATATTTATCTCATAGACATCCTTCTCTGGCTAAAAAACAAAAACCTCACCACAAACAACTGTTGTATCATGAAGAAAAATATGGTAAAAATTCAAAAAGACAACCAAACCAAAAAACCAAAACTCTCTCAAGGCTGTCTACTAAAACAAGAGCAGGTTTGTTACAAGTGCCCCTAACCCGAGCACCTCTGGCTGGAAAATTTCTGAAACCTTGTGGGTTTGACGAGATGCCCCATTGCTTCTGCAGAGCATTCTAAGGTTCCCAGTGAAGTACACCTCAAATGTGGGTAGACATTCCATAGAAGGCTATTTGAATTGGAAGGATCCAGTGTTTACAGACCAAGGCTTGCTCCTGCCCACAGACAATAAAAACAGCCTGATTATGGCTTCCCTTTGGAAGGCTACCGAGGTTAAAAAGTATCACAGAACAAGAAGGCTCCACCTCCCTTCATTTTTATTTTAAGAGTGTGACTCGTTAGTAGCCTCCAGCAGATTTTGTTGTCTTTTAAAGCATGAGGACTAATCCCTGCTCTATTTTCAAGACCTTCTCTGCATTCCTCAGTTCCTCCAAAATGGTTCTGCAAACACACACACCCATGCACTTGCTTCTGCCCTTCTCCCTGCTCCTTGCCTTCTCTGTGTTTACCCTTCCCTGGGGAAGCCAACACCAACACTAATTAGCAGTGAATTGAATCCCACGGCTGGGACACGGGAGGGTCAGTGTTTTCCCAGCATTCCAAGGCAATCCTCCTCCCTCGCCCTAAGCCCGAAGACTCACAGTCTATGCAGCCCGGAAGGGAGTTCTGAGACCTGAATCTATCATGCACTTTATTCCTACATCTGTACCTTTCCTATCGGAAAACATCCTTTCATGCCCAGGAAGCCTGATGAACCCAGCTGCCCTGACTGGAGCACACTTGCTCCTTGTCTCACTCAGTCTTCAGGACCCTGCTGAAATACCACCTTCTCGGTGTTAGACCAGACAGAACTAGCTGTTCTGCCCTCTAAAATTCATTTATTTTTTTTTAAATATTCATTTAATATTATTACAAATTTTCCTTCTCAAGAGGATCTTTCCCCTTCTCAGGGATCAAACCCAGGTCTACTATATTGCGGGTGGCCTCCTGGACTGCAGACAGATTCTTTACCAACTGAACCACCAGGAAGGCCCAAATAATTATTCTAATATTTACTTATTTGGCTGTGTTAGTTCTTTTTTGAAAATTAATTAATTTATTTTAATTGGAGGCTAACTCCTTGACAATATTGTGGTGGTTTCTGCCATACCTCGCCATGAAGCCGCCACGGGCGCACATGTGTCCCCGTGTGTTGGTTCCTAGTTACTCAAGAGCAAGCGCTGGCTCGGTAGCTGTGGCGTGTGGGCTTAGTTGTCCACTGGCACATGGGATCTTAGTTCCCCAACCAGCGATTGAACCTGGGTCCCCTGCACTGGAAGGCGGATTCTTAACCACTGGACCACCAGGGAAGTCCCTGAAATTCATTTCTTGATACTTTCAGATCCCATCCTGATAGTCTATCTTGATATCTCATATCTGATCCCTTATCAGCTCATATTCTAATTATGTTTGGCCTTTCTAGACTGACCTCTGCTGCTTGTTTACCTTGTATCCTCAATATTCCCCAGCATCCAGTCCTAGGATGTGATAGTCTATCTTGATATCTCATATCTGATCCCTTATCAGCTCATATTCTAATTATGTTTGGCCTTTCTAGACTGACCTCTGCTGCTTGTTTACCTTGTATCCTCAATATTCCCCAGCATCCAGTCCTAGGATGTGGTAGGCACCAAATAAATATTTGCTTTAAAAATAAAGACTTAAAACATAATATATATAAAAGGTGATGTATTTAATATAAACCTATAAACCAATGGCAACCCACTCCAGTACTCTTGCCTGGGAAATCCCATGGACAGAGGAGCCTGATAGGCTGCAGTCCATGGGGTCGGGAAGAATCGGATATGACTGAGCAACTTCACTTTCACTTTTCACTTTCATGCATTGGAGAAGGAAATGGCAACCCACTCCAGTGTTCTTGCCTGAAGAATCCCAGGGACGGGGAGCCTGGTGGGCTGCCGTCTATGGGGTCGCACAGAGTTGGACACGACTGAAGCGACTTAGCAGCACAGCAGCGTAAACCATAAACTAATGGTACTTTTGGAAGGTTGTTTAGAAGCGGTCATACTTTTAGTTGGTGTCAGCACAGTCTTACTAGCATTTTATTTGCTACAACGGAGAAGGTATACTAAAAGCTACTTTTATTAAGCATTTATTATATACCAACACTGTGTCGCTTATATTATTGATTAGTCATTATGACTAACACCGTAAGACAGATACTAAAATTCTCATTGCACTGATGAAATACTTAAGGTTTACAGAGGTTGGGTGGAACTTCCCAGGTGGCTCAGTGGTAAAGAATCCACCTGCTGATGCAGGAGACACAGGAGAAGCAGGTTCGATCCCTGGGTCAGGAAGATCCCCTGGAAGAGGAAATAGCCATCCACTACAGTATTCTTGCCTGGAAAATTCAACTGACAGAGGAGCCTGGCAGTCTGCAGTCTAGTCCAAGGGGTCGAAAAGAGTTGGACATGACTAAGCGACTGAGCACACACGCACACAGGTTGTGCAATTTGTCCAAACTCAGAGAGCAAGTGAGTGTCAGGGTCAGCCTGGGCCCCAGGCCCTCCTGATTCCATTCCTCCACGAAGGGTCACTACAGAGGAACAGGCCACTGCCCTGAGGTCCAAGCTTGGGTCTGGGCCAGAGACAGCTGCAAAAGCAGGCAGGAGAATCAGAAAGGAAGAGTCTTTCTTTTTATTGGAGGGTGATTGCTTTACAATGTTGTGGTGGTCTCTGCCCTATATCAAAGCAAATCAGTCATAATTATATATATGTATCTCCTCCCTCTTGAGCTTCCCTCCCTAAGGAAGAGTCTTCAAAGTGCTTTCCTTTTTAATAAACCATTGACCCCGATGAATATCAGTGACAGTACAAACACAAATGAAAGTATCCTTTGTTCCCAACGACATAAGGATCTAAACTGACCTGATGAAACTCGAGATAGCCCTATGCTATTGGATGACAACCTACCCAGAAAAAAAGCAAACAATAATTCATAATGATTATTATTATTGCTGAACAAGTCCAAGTGAAGTGCCTCAAAGACAGCTATAAATAAATGAGAATGCACAGCAATATTTGCTGTATATGTATACACCAGAGAAGAAACAAGCTATACTTTAAGTTAGATCATAGCTCAGGCCATCTTGGAATAGAATATCTGCTGTAAGCTTAGCAGACTGAACAAAAAAGCAAAATTACAAGCCAGTTTCACTCCCTAACGTAAATATCAAAACTGTAAAACACACAGCACTAAATCAAATCTGGCAGTGCATTTATAAAAATGTGATTGACTAAAACTTCCCCCAAGAATGTGAGCATGGCTTAATTATAGATGTGTATATTTAACACATGAATCAATTAAAGGAGAAAAAAAAATTTCAGCAGGTGCAGAAAAAGCATTCTATAAAAATGTACACTCATTATCAATAAAATTGTTAGCAAACTAGGTACGGAGGGGAACTTGCTCAACCAAGTTAAAGGCTATCTACCAAAACCCTATAGCAAACATCTTTTTAAATGAAGAAATATTAGAAGCATTCCCTACAAAATCATAAAGAAGACAAAACTGCCTGCTAACACTGAAAGCGAAAGTGAAGTCACTCAGTCGTGTCCAACTCTTTGCGACCCCATGGGCAGTAGCTTGCACTAGGCTCCTCTGTCCATGGGATTTTCTGGGCAAGAGTACTGGAGTGGGTTGCCATTTCCTTCTCCAGGGAATCTTCCCGACCCAGGGATCGAACCCAGGTCTCCTGCATTGTAGGCAGACGCTTTACTATCTGAACCACCTAACACTGCTTCTATTCAATATTTATTGAAGCATCTAGCCAATGAAAGAAGACAAGAACTAAATACTGAAAATAAACAAAACTGTTCTGATTTGCAAAGGTTTTTCTTTTTAGACCTTCTCTCTTGCTGTTCTTTTTAAAATTTTTTATTTATTTTTAATTGGAGGATAATTGCTTTACAGTATCGTGTTGGTTTCTGACCTACATCAACTTGAATCAGCCATAGGCATACATGTCTCCTCCCTCTTGAACCTCCCTCCTCCCACTTCTCACCCCATCCCACCCTTCTAGGTTGTCACAGTGTTAGTTTGAGTTCCCCGCATATTACAGCAAATTTCCACTGGCTATCTACTTTACATACGGTAATGTAATTTTTTCCATGCTACTCTCTCAACTTGTCCCACCCTCTCCTTCCCCCACTGTGTCCACAAGCCTGTTCTCTATACAAAGATTTTAAACACTGAAAATCCTAGAGACTCTATTCATAAACTATTAAAACTAATAAGTAAGTTTAACAGCATTGCAGGAGACAATATTGCTGCAAATTCAATAACATTTGAATTCACCAATAATGATCTTATAATAACAAGGAAGTATAATAAAACATGTTCCATTCATATGAGTAGCAGTAAAATTTGTGAGATACCTAAGAATCAATCTAACAAAGGAGGTTAGAGAGACATAAATTAAGAAAATTATGGAAATTTATTGGAGAATATTAAAAAATACCTAACAAATGAGAAAAAATACCACATTAATAAGAGAATACTCACTATCAAAAACATGTACACTCATCCCCAAATGAATCTATAAAGTTCAGTTCAGTTCAGTCGCTCAGTCGTGTCCAACTCTTTGCGACCCCATGAATCGCAGCATGCCAGGCCTCCCTGTCCATCACCAACTCCCGGAGTTCACCCAAACTCATGTCCATCGAGTTGGTGATGCCATCCAGCCATCTCATCCTCTGTCATCCCCCTCTTCTCCTGCCCCCAATCCCTCCCAGCATCAGGGTCTTTTCCAATGAGTCAACTCTTCGCATGAGGTGGCCAAAGTATTGGAGTTTCACCTTTAGCATCATTCCTTCCAAAGAAATCCCAGGGCTGAACTCCTTTAGGATGGACTGGTTGGATCTCCTTGCAGTCCAAGGGACTCTTGAGAGTCTTCTCCAACACCACAGTTGAAAAGCATCAATTTTTCGGCGCTCAGCTTTCTTTATAGTCCAACTCTCACATCCATACATGACCACAGAGCCTTGACTAGACAGACCTTTGTTGGCAAAGTAATGTCTCTGCTTTTGAATATGCTATCTAGGTTGGTCATAAATTTCCTTAGCAAAGTTCAATTTTTTGGTTTTCTGTATGAGTATGCTTAAAATGGTATATTGAATCGTATTCGGTAACACATACATACAAACACACTTGTTTAATTTTCACGCTGTAAATTGGTACATTTGCTCTCATTTCCAAATTTCAGGTGAGCAAACATCTTTTGTACCTTCTAAAAGAGGTATCTGCAAAACTGTTACATATGAGTCATTCAGAACAGCCACAGAAGTGCCGAGTTTTATGCAACTTTCCAAAAAGGCAATGAGTTGTCCTGGGCATGAAACGGGGAGGAATCTTTCTCAGTATTTCCATCAGTTTGCTCAATTAGGAAGTACTCAGCAGATGATACTATCTTCTGATAAGTAAAAAGCTGAGGAAACAAAAATCTTACCTGAGGAAGATTTCATAAAAATAAATGAGTTTTCATGAATGGGGAAGAGAAGTTAGCAGAGAAGGTAGAGATGATAACTCTCTAGGGAGTTATCTTCTCCAGGGAAGAAAAATTCCTAAAAATAATTCCAAACCACATTACGGGTGGTGAGGGACGGCAGCATGGAGTGGGTCAGGAATAGGAGTCCTTGGTGCCTTGAAGACATCAGTCCAGCGTTACCATTTCCATAGGTAACTTAACTGACCCAGAGCCAGACCTCCTGGAATGTGAAGTCAAGTGGGCCTTAGAAAGCGTCACTACGAACAAAGCCAGTGGAGGTGATGGAATTCCAGTGGAGCTATTTCAAATCCTGAAAGATGATGCTGTGAAAGTGCTGCACTCAATATGCCAGCAAATTTGGAAAACTCAGCAGTGGCCACAGGACTGGAAAAAGTCAGTTTTCATTCCAATCCCAAAGAAGGACGATGCCAAAGAATGCTCAAACTACTGCACAATTGCACTCATCTCACACGCTGGTAAAGTAATGCTCAAAATTCTCCAAGCCTGGCTTCAGCAATATGTGAACCGTGAACTTCCTGATGTTCAAGCTGGTTTTAGAAAAGGCAGAGGAACCAGAGATCAAAGTGCCAACATCTGCTGGATCATGGAAAAAGCAAGAGAGTTCCAGAAAGGCATCTATTGCTGCTCTATTGACTATGCCAAAGCCTTTGACTGTGTGGATCACAATCAACTGTGGAAAATTCTGAAAGAGATGGGAATACCAGACCACCTGACCTGCCTCTTGAGAAACCTATATGCAGGTCAGGAAGCAACAGTTAGAACTGGACATGGAACAACAGACTGGTTCCAAATAGGAAAAGCAGTATGTCAAGGCTGTATATTGTCACCTTGTTTATTTAACTTATATGCAGAGTATGTCATAAGAAACGGACTGGAAGAAACACAAGCTGGAATCAAGATTGCCGGGAGAAATATCAATAACCTCAGATATGCAGATGACACCACCCTTATGGCAGAAAGTGAAGAGGAACTCAAAAGCCTCTTGATGAAAGTGAAAGTGGAGAGTGAAAAAGTTGGCTTAAAGCTCAACATTCAGAAAACAAAGATCATGGCATCAGGTCCCATCACTTCATGGGAAATAGATGGGGAAACAGTGGAAACAGTGTCAGACTTTATTTTTCTGGGCTCCAAAATCACTGCAGATGGTGACTGCAGCCATGAAATTAAAAGACGCTTACTCCTTGGAAGGAAAGTTATGACCAACCTAGATAGCATATTCAAAAGCAGAGACATTACTTTGCCAACAAAGGTTCATCTAGTCAAGGCTATGGTTTTTCCTGTGGTCATGTATGGATGTGAGAGTTGGACTGTGAAGAAGACTGAGTGCCAAAGAATTGATGCTTTTGAACTGTGGTGTTGGAGAAGACTCTTGAGAGTCCCTTGGACTGCAAGGAGATCCAACCAGCCCATTCTGAAGGAGATCAACCCTGGGATTTCTTTGGAAGGAATGATGCTAAAGCTGAAACTCTAGTACTTTGGCCACCTCATGCAAAGAGTTGACTCATTGGAAAAGACTGATGCTGGGAGGGATTGGGGGCAAGAGGAGAAGGGGATGACAGAGGATGAGATGGCTGGATGGCATCACTGACTCGATGGACGTGAGTCTCGGTGAACTCCGGGAGTTGGTGATGGACAGGGAGGCCTGGCGTGCTGCGATTCATGGGGTCGCAAAGAGTCGGACACGACTGAGTGACTGATCTGATCTGATGACATGGGTACTCCTTAAAGTAGCAGTGTGATATTGGGATACTAATATATTTATCTACTTGGTAACATAATATTTCCCAAGGGAAAACTTAATCAAAAACTAGTTGGGATGTTTGAACGTGTAAATTATCTCGATTCTAAGTCTTTCCTTTCAAAATTCAAAGTGATAGTCAAGTATAGTTGCAAAACATAAGGGATGCCTTTTAGAAAGGAAGTCATACAAACATGGGAGTGGAGGGGTGGAGTTGAAGAACAGCCAGCCACAGACTGTCAAAGCAATAAGACCAGTGAATTGCAGTTAGAACATTATGTGAAATCTTGGAGTGTTATTTATCTATAGTTGTAGTCTATCCCCCTTATTAATAACTACTGTTTAATGAGAATCTATAATAAATAACAAGTGCTCAATAAGTAGGGAGACATAGAATTTGTCATTCAAATCAAGACACTTTTGAGAGTTGCAGGGGGTGATAGTAATAACCACTCTGGGACAGGAGGTGCAAACCAGGGCTTCCCATGACCACCTGGGACATACGGTTGTCCTGTCAGTCAGTGGTGAGGGCTTCCCCGCTGGCTCAGCGGTAAAGCGTCCACCTGCCAATGCAGGAGATGCAAGAGATGCGGGTTCGATCCCTGGGCTGGGAAAATCCCCTGGAGTTATTTTTCAGTTGCTAAGTTGTGTCTGACTCTGTGCCCCCATGGACTGCAGCACACCAGGTTCCCTGTCCCTCGCCATCTCTGGGAGCTTGCTCAAACTCGTGTCCCTTGAGTCAGTGATACCATCCAACCATCTGTTGTTGTTTAGTCTCTAAGTTGTGTCCAACTCTTCTGTAGCCCCATGGACCATAGCCCACTGGGGTTCTCCATCTATGGGATTCTCCAGGCAAGAATATTGGAATGGGTTGCCATTCTCTTCTCCAGGGATCTTCCCCACCCAGGGATCAAACCCACATCTTCTGCACTGCAGGCAGATTCTTTACCACTGAGCCACCTGGGAAGCCCACAATTAGGTTTAGGTGAGGTCATAAGGGTGGGGCCCTCATGATGGGTATAGTGTCCTAATAAGAGATCAGAGAGTGTTGCCTTTTTCTCTCCCTCCCTCCCATGTGATGGCACAGTAAGAAGCCAAGAAGGGCACTTTCAGCAGAACCCAACCAGCCTGCCACCTTGATCTCAGACTTCCAGGCTCCAGAACCATGAGAAAATTCATTTCTGGCACTTAAGTCCCCACGTCTATGGCATTTTGTTATGACAGCCTGAATAGACACATACGTCCATCTAGAACTGCCCTTCTGCAAGAAAAATAAACTTTTTTTAGCTGAAATAATAGCTTAGCCTCACCTACCTTAAACATGTTTTAATCACTTACATTAACCTGTGTGCATACCTGCTCAGTTGCTGTAGTCGTGTCCAACTCTGCAACCCTATGGATTGTCGCCTGCCAGGCTCCATTATCCATGGGATTCTCCAGGCAAGAATATTGGAGTGGGCTGCCATGCCCTCCCCCAGGGGATCTTCCTGACCCAGGGATCGAACTGTTGTCTCTTACATCTCCTGCACTGGCAGGCAGGTTCCTTACTACTAGCACCACTGGGGACCTACAGTCAGCAAGATCACTTAATACGAAGACTATTTTATAATAAAGTGTTGAATAGCCTATGCAACTGATTGGTCACTGTACCAAAAGTGAAAAACAGAAGGTGGACTGTGCAGAGAATGGCTATAAGGATTGCAATGGTTTGCCCTTGTGACTGTGTGCCTGCCTGGGAGCTGCAGCTTGCTGCCCCTGCCTGGCATCATGAGCGAGTATGCGCATCTTTTCACTGGCCTGTGAAAAGATTACAATTCAAAACTGGAGGTCTGGTTTCTACTGAACGTGTGTCACTTCCACACCATCGTAAAGTCGAGAAATCCTAAGTCAGAAGCCATCTGTATATACTTTCTTCCATCCTTACAGCAGCCCTGAAAGGTGCCTGCAGTTTTCCTCATTTTTCAGGAACTTCAAAAGAACGTGGTAACTTTTCTAAAGTCATACCGGCAATAAGCATCAGAGTCCAGGCTTTTCTGACCTCAGAGCCTGTGCTTCAGCTGTGCAAACCACAGGTGCTCCGGCTTCCCCGGTCTTGTGAGCAGGAGCTGTGTGTGTCACAGGGTGCCCTCACAGAACAGATGCTGCAGGAAAGGGTGAGGTTGAAGAAGAGATCATTCTCCCCACTTCCTTACACTCTCACTCGTGCTCAGTCCTGTCTGACTCTTTTCGATCCCATGGACTGCAGCCCACCAGGCTCCTCTGTCCGTGGGGATTTCCCAGGCAAGAATACTGGAGTGGGTTGCCGTTTCCTTCCCAACCCAGGGATCCAACCCATGTTTCCTGCATTGGCAGGCGGGTTCTTCCCCACTAGCACCACCTGGGAAGCCCTTTTCTTGCTCTCACCTAAGCAATGTGAGGTTGCTACACTCTTCCTCCACTGGGGAATATTCCCCCAATAACAATCCTGTAATTGAACTGAAGTGTCCAGTTCAGTAGACTGTTTTTAAGGGCCTGCCTACTTCAAACCAGTGGTATGAGGTCCCTCCCCAAGAGTCACGTGGATGTGATTAAATCATCAGCTAGGGGGCAAGGTGAATACATAAATAGATAACTAAATACAATGTTCAAAGCACTGGGCTAGACATTTGTACAGGAAGGATGGGACCCAGAGAGCACAGGCGGTATGCGCCATGTTCAGGGAAAACCTGAAGGAGATTTGGCCTGAAAGAACCTGCCCCTGTGATTCAGCAAGTGCTAAAATAAGAAAATGTAGGTCAGGGCAATAGAAAGTGAATATGTTTTGTTGTTTGTAAATGGACTTGAGGCAATGTGAAGGGTGGGAAAATCTGTACCTCATTGTCTGCTACAAGAACTGGTGTTTGCTTGTGTCCAAGACATGTTTGTCTGAACTAGAAGTTCAGAGAACTTTAAAAGGTTTTTAAATTTTTTCCATAATTAAATATGATCAAAGCATATCTTACTACCCAAGAATGGGAGTAATAGTCTGTATTTGAATTTTAGTCTCTGTTCTGATGGACAACTTTCAACCAAACAATCTAGCATTGAACCAAAAGTCACCCATTTTCCACTCTCACTGAACATTTCAGCAACGAGACAAACAGCTTTAAATCAAGAGTCTACTGACTTTGCACTGCAATATACTAACCTTTAAAACTCACTGCATCCCGTTTCCTACAGATATTAACCATGTCACTCATTTTGTGGTTTTGGTAAATCTTTTTTACTTTTCTTGGCAAAGAGTAGTCACCAAAGCACACAGACTGGTTCTCACATGGATATGATGTGCTAAACAGAGAGGATGACTCTTAAGGAAGCTTGAGTTTAGGCAAGACAGAAGCTTCCCTCCTCACCTTCTGTATCACCTATCTCTCTCCACCCAAAGCCAGATACCCAGCCCACAATCCTCTGAAGAACCTCTCTGCCTCCTCCTGGGAAGACAGTAACTCTGTAGTACCTGTGACATGACAGAACACAAACCCACTAACATCCATTTGTCTCAGGGTTTAATGGAGCGCTCTCAAGAGGTATGGATCTTCACTGGGCTGCTCAAGGCTCAATTCCAAAATTCTGGAGACATTGCTAGATTGGCTGTTTCTGGCCACACAGGTCATGTGTGGCTGCAGCGGGCTGGTGACTGTCATGTCCTGGGAAGAGGCCAAGTCACGTCAGCTCTCCCAGGAGATCAAAGCAGCTCCAGCTTTCAGGATGTATCTGCACACAGAAGCCTTTTCATTGGCTTCCCAGCCTCATGGAATTGCTGAGGTTCCAAGGAAAATTCAAAATATCAGATCCACATTCCATGTGGTCTCTGCTGTGTGGGTGGGGAGACCCACACATCCACGGGTGATGGCCCCACTGAGTGTCACCCACCACTGCCATCTGGTTCTCCCCCAGCCCTCCCCCTCCTCCCCCGTAATCTTTTCATACGAATCCCACCATCACTCTGTTCTTATGCACACTCTTCAGGTGCCATCTCCAGAATACTTTCATTGTGTAGAGAAAGAGAAGGCCTGTCTTCATTATAACAGGGTCTTCTCAAATTCATGATGGGAAGACCCCTCTCTACACCTGTTCTAAACCCGAAGGGGTCCAGAAGGAAGAATTGGCTTCCCAGTCAGGTGGTTCTTATGAAGAATCTAATTTGTAAGGCTCTATGTTAGGATGAATACAGGAAGCCAATATATCAATACCACCCAGAAGAATACTGAATAATCAATGATATGGGAAAAAAGCTCAAACTATAAAGTGGAAAAATAAACAATAAAATTGTACCTACAACATTCCTTTTTTTTTTTGCTTTAACTACCAAAAAGCAACCAACCCTCTGAAATGTTAACCACAGTCATCTCTCTAGTGGGAATTATTGATGGTAGTAGAGACAGAATAATAGATTATTTCTTTTAACATTTATTTCTGTACTTTTGACAATAATACTAATGACATTGATATTTATTGTATGCCAGGCACCATTCTAAGAACTTCACATGAATCAACTCATTTAATTCTCACAACTATGTGAGAAGGTCGGTGCATTACTATAGGTCCCCAAACTGAGGCAAAAAGTAGTCAAATAATGCACCCAAGGTCACACAGTAAGTCACAGAGACAGGATTCAAACCCAGTAGGCTGGTTCCAGAATTAGACTTAACCGCTATTACTTGCTGCTTCTGTAATATGTGCTGCTTTTGAATACATATTTTATAATGTCTTATAGTAAGGAATTATGTTTCCTTAAAGCTAAAGAAAATAATATTAAGAAATAGAGGGCCTCCCTGGTGGCTCAGCAGTAAAGGATCCACCTGCCAATGCAGGAGACATGGGTTCAATCCCTGGTCTGGGACGACCCTACACGCTATGGAGTAACCAAGCCTGACTGCCACAACTATCGAGCCTGGGCTCTAGAGCTGGGGAGCTGCAACTATTGAGCCCATGTGCCGCAAGTACTAAAGCCCGCACACCTGGAGCCCATGCTCAACAAGACAAACCACCACAATGAGAAGCCCCACACAGCAACTAGACAGCTGCACTAGAGAACTAGGGAAAGGAGCCCCAACTTGCCGCAACCAGAGAAAAGCCCACGCAGCAACAAAGACCCAGCACAGCCAAAAATCAATTAATTATTATTTTTTAAAAAGATTAAGAAATGAAAACAAAAAGGAATATAAGACAAAGTAACCAAGGAGAGGGAGGAGACAGGGTGAAAGAATAAGTAATGAGTCAGGAGAAATGACTCCATGCTAAACATCTCTGGATTGGTTTCCTCCACTGTAAAATGTGAAGGCGTGCAAGTCTACATTCGAGAGAGATACCTACTCTGCAAATTACCAATAATTTACATGAAACGTTTGAAAGCTGTACCAGCATTTTAGACTTGGCCTTCACATCCTATAACAAATTTGCTGTCTTTGTGCTTAGATTAACATCTTTAAACCAATATGTACACAAAGCAAATGCCCAAAAAGCACCAAAATTATTAGTAAAGTTAAGGATATGATTCTATGTGATTGACACTAGAGATCAGTTTCTGAAAGACAAAAAGTGGTGAGAACAGAGAAGCTGGTCTGGCAGCATGCATGATTCCAAAGGACAGCAACCAATGTATATAAAGCTAAAAATCCTGAGTTGATACAATTAACAATAGTCAACACATGATAAGGAAAAGAAACCAATAAAATGGAGTAATTTCCAAGTATGTCTACATCATTACTTCCCTGAAAGTGCAGGATGTGTTTCCTGGCTCCACCAGGTAGACGAACATAACGCAGAGAAAGTGAATCTATGCTCAATGAAATTTCATTTAAAAAATGAGAGAATCCCACAAGGTTCCAGACAGAAAAAATAGATCTCATGCCAAGAATCTAGCACCATGATGGCACTGAACTTTCAGAAACACTGGAAGCTGGAAAAGAATAAATCAGTGCCTTCGGAAATTTGCGGGAATGAATTTCCAGCCGAGAATCCTATACACAGACAAACCATCAATTAAGTGTGAGAGTGAAACGGACTTTTCTAGACATGCAAAGTCCCCCAAATTTACTTCCTATACTCCCCTTTAAGAAGCTATTTATAGCAAAACAGATGCTTTATAAAATGAAAAGCATAAACCAAGAAAGAAGGAGACAAGAGAACAGGGACTCAACATAGAAGTGGGGTGAAGAGAAGTCTCAGAAGGCCCCTATATGTCCCGGCCATCAGAAAACTGTTCAGACTGGAGAACTGGGGGGTCCGTTCAGAGGGCTGGGGTGGGGCCCAGAAGGAAGAGGATTGGCAGATGTATTTCATTGTGTGAAAAAAAACCAAGGAGAGGCATTTTAAAGAGCCACTAGAATAAATGGTGATAGACTCTAAAAAGCAAACAAACGAAAAACTATTTTCCCCAAGAGTGGTACAGAAAAAGAAATACATCCACAGTCCACAACCCGGCTCCAGTGAAAAATAATTACACAGTCATTATCATGCAGATGCAATGTTGATATAATTAACATTGTGATGTCTCTTGTGAGAAGCACTAATAGGGCAGAACTTTGCACGGAGATGTGTGCAAAGTCTTTCCTCCTGCACCCTCCCTTCTCACCATCCCAGCACAAGATATTAGGCCCCCACTCTTCCTTCCCACTCCGCTGCAGAAAATCCATTTAACTCAAATAATGGCTACCAATTTGAAAGAGCAATTCCTCCATTTTCTATCCTTGACCAATTATTTCCTTTCATTTTTTTTTAACTTTTTAATTTTATATTGGAGTACAGCCAGTTAACAGTGATAGTTTCAGGTGAAGAGCAAAGGGACTCAGCCATACACATACATCTATTCATTCTCCCCTAAACTCACCTCCCATCCAGGCTGCCACATAACACTGAGTAGAGTTCCCTGCGCTATACAGTAGGTCCTTGTTGGTTATCCATTTCAAATATAGCAGTGTGTACATGTTGATCCCAAACTCCCTAACTATTTCTGAAATTAACTGAACTTTGGCTGCTCTGGCTGGAGTCCTAGGAAACATCCAGTCCTCCTTCCCTCTCTGGAGCATTCCCCTGCCTGGCATTTGCAAATAAAGGATTATACTAAGGGTGCTCTGGCTGATTTTTTCCCACCAACTGTGTTGCAAAAAGGGAGGAAGGGGAAGTTGGAGGGGAGGAGTAAGAGAGTTATATCCTCCCCTGTAATAAAAGAAAGTGTACAGATTCTGTCTAAAATTGATAACTCAAGGACCAGCCACATAAGAGAATTATTTCCAACTAGGGAAGGATGTGATCAAACAGCTAAGAAAGAGCAGAGCAATCGTAACCCAAGAGAGGGACTGTTTTTTGTTAGAATCTTTTAACATGCTTTAATCCATAAAATTATAGATGAATGCACTCGGCTGATAACAACTGGAGCAGTTTTTAAAAGTGAAGCTTGCAACTTATAGTTAAGAATGACTCAACTAAATGATCCAGCCAACGCAGAGTAGAAAGCTTTCTTGGTGGCTGAAGGGTTGAGAAGAAGGAGTCTAGCCAGAAGATGGGAAGTCCATACCACTGGAAGTGAATTTTGGTCCACTTTCAGTCCTACCAGAGAGCCTCTAAATTGGAGAATTTGGCTAAATAGGACAGCCAGAGCTTTCTTGAAAAGCATCAGGTTCTCCGTTCTCCGTGAAAGGCAAAGAATAGAGTTTGTTTTAGCTTCCTGTTCCCCAACTTGTGTTTTTTTGGTTTTCTGTATAGCTCCCATTACACTATGTTTTTTTTTTTTCTTTTTACTCCCTTCCCTTTAATCTGTGAGTTTTCTTCTCATTTAAGACTCTTTTTCACCTACTGTTTTATTTTTCTCTTAATCCCAAATTCTTCCTGCCTCTGTACCTTATCTCTCTTCTCACCTAGATTTTCTCTGAGTCCTACCTGGTACTCATATTCCTAGACATGCCAGGTGGTTTTAGGTTTCATTTCTTAATTTTCCAAGTAGGTACCTGAAATGACTTGAGTTTTTTGAACACAATTTGCCTATCCATAAAACTGGTTAATATTCCTCAGGATGCTATATGACAACGATTGAGCTATCTTTGAAGTTCTTGAGAAAAAGTAATTTAAGAACTGTGATCTGCTTAATTCAAGTTGTAGACACTGTCATCCTAAGAACTTTGACTATTTTCTTCTTTTCTTGAAATTTATAACTTCAATTCTAGAGAACTTTTTCTACAATGACCATGGAAAGTGAAAACATAGAATGAGACTCATTTTATAAACTAATTTTAGTTGTCATTTCAACAACTGAAAGAAAATTAGCAAATGAATTAAGAGTCTTTAGTCCTTAGAGTAATACTATAATGAGATTCAAAGAATGCAGTTGGATTTTCACATTATATTTTAATTTTTAAGTTTCTCAAAATGGAACTAAATATTTGGCTGAAAACACTAACCTATTAAAACAAGTTTTTTTTTTTAATTAAAACATTTTTTTAATATTTATTTGGCTGCATGGGCTCTTAGTTGGGACATGTGGGATCTAGTTCCCTGACCAGGGATCAAACCCCAGATCCCTGCTTTACAGAGTCTTAGCCACTGGACCACCAGGGAAGCTCCATGTTCTTTAAAAAAAAAAAAAAAAAAACTGTAAGTCTAAGGACTGGCTTTCAAAATTTCCAATCATATGCTATCAATATGTAAATTTAATTTATAGGTTTCAATGCTTAGGACTTGTGAATGTGTAAAGAATTAGGGTCCTTTAAAGACATGAACATGTACTAATAAAAGTATTTGAATGGGACCATTACTCTGCCCAAATTAAACCTTTTAAACTGAAAATCTAAGGCCAAACCAACAGCATAAAGGGCTCTATGGCCTATCTGTAGTTATTACTGGAAAATTTAGGTTTTATACAAAACTGCCTTTATTCTAAATGCAGTTGTTATTAGAAAAGAGCACACACCTCAAACTAAATATCAATCCACGTTTTCCCCTAGCACAGAAGGAGACCTCTCTGAAGGTTTTTCCAGGCTTACCACTTAACAGTGGTCAAGCCAAAAATAAACCTATGAGGGCTTTACTAGGCAAATTCAACAGCATACAAAGCACCAGTCCGTGGAGAGTTGGACTTTTTCCCTATTAGCCTCTTTCTGGCCTTTCCTCTCGCATTCCTCCACCTCCTAATTAGAAAGCTAATTAGGAGTCCAAATTTCATGCTAAATGGGGAGAGAGATCTGGTCACAGGCCAGGATTCCTTTCGCATCAAACACTGTTCTCGGTCTCCCTTCCTTAGGGCAGCTGAACTGTGGGAAGAGAGCTGGGCCCGCAGGACCAATTGGCTGAGGGCACTGTTTACTCTCAGTTGTCTGCGAGGGAAGATCTTTTTCACAAACTGCAAACTCTGCAAAGGTAAAATTAAACAACAACATGCCTCGGGACTTCAGTACCCTAAAGAAACAAGTATCTTCTAGGCTCAATTATTATTACCATGGTAACATGAGGGGGCTTGGGGAGGTCTCCTCAAGAACGGTTCCCGATTCCATCCAGGCAGCCTCTCAACAGTGCCGGGCGACTTCTCCAGTTACCATGGCAACCAAAATTAGAAGTGCTTTTGCAACACTAACAGAAACCATCTTTTGAAGCTCTTCTGTGAATCACATTGAATACTGATGATGCAAGCTTGAGTGATACATATTTACAAACATTAAAAAAAATCATATTGCCATAAACAAATACTTGTTTTAGAGTCCCCTTTGCAATCTTTTGACTTAACCTTGGAATCGATCCTTCGGTCTGGTTTTGTTTGTTTCCCTTCTGGATTCCCGCGGCCTCGAGTGCAAAGGCGATTTGTTTAACTTCCAAACTTGTCTGAATTGCACGGGTGAGAGCTTAAAATGTGGTTCCTTCGCTCTGGGTTTGAAACGGAGTGAGGAAGGGGGTGGGGGAGGGTGGGTCTAACAGAGAGCCCTCTTGTCTAATAAAGTCGGGAGGACGAAAATCGGGAGGGGGTGGGGAGAAGAGCCGGGAAGGGACGGAGGAGGAGGGGGAGAGCCGGGAAGAAAAAAGTGCAGATGGCTACATCTCCGCTGCCCTTACTGGGGCTAAGAGCACCTTTATCGGGTGCCTTGACCTCTCCATCTGCACAGATCCTGGGTCAGGCACACAGAGCTGATCGGAAACGGCATTTTAAAAGCCCTGTTGCGATCCTTTCCAAGTCGTGTCGCCGAATCCTCGGGCTCCTAATATTCCTGAAGGGACCTCAGGGAAGAAGAGACAGGCTCTTCTTTACTTGTACAGTCTTTCCAAAGGAGCGTCTTTCTTTAAGGCGCGTCGTGGCGTGGGGTGGGATGGAGGGTCCACTCCTCTGGACCACCGCCGTTCCCTGTCAGTGCCCTTCACTGCCCACTGCCCGCCGGGGTCACGCAGGTCCCCGGCACTGGATTCAAACTCTGCTGCTCCGGGCTCGCGCCCGGGGGCACCGGTGGCGCGCAGCTGGGGTGCGCGGGGTGAGGCTGGGGGTGCGCGCACAGACCTGGATGTCCGCACCCAGCTGGGACCCGGGGACACAGGCGAGCACACCCCGGGCTCACGCCCTCGGGCACTGGCAGGCTGCTCGCGCCGGCGCACCCCGGCCTCCGCCTCCAACGCTCTCGCCTCCCAGGCGCGATGGGCCTCGGAGGGGGCGCCCCTAAAGAGCGCTAATCCTCTCCTGACCCCAATTCGCCCACCCTCGCCGGGAGTTGGGTCTCTCTTTGCCCTGGGGTTCCGGGGAGGAGAGGAGTCCCTGCTCAGCACCCAAGTCGGCAGGCTGGCGGAGGTAGGGGCGGCCGGGTGGGGTGCCGGCTGCGAGCCCCGCGGCCTTCGCTTACCTTGGTGGCGAGCTCCGCTCGCGGGCTCGGCTGCGCGGCGCCCGGCCGGGCTCTTTGGGTGGTGGGCTCGGGCGCGGGCGGTGCGTGGGTGTCAGAGCGCAGTGGCCGCGCCGAAGGCTCGGGAGCTGTCAGGGGCGGCAGTGGCAGACCCCGCCCACCGGCCCGGCCGGGGCTCCGCAGAAGGGACTCAGGCGCCCCGCAGCGTTTCCCGAAGGACCAATCCGGAGCTGGGGGCTGGCCCGGGGGAGGCGGGGAAGGGGAGGCCGGAGGGGCACCCGGACGAGGGCCTGGACCTTGTAGGCAGGTTTCTATGGCAGCCGGGAAGGAGGGGCTGAAAGGAGGTGGGCGGGGGGGAGGGGCGGGGGGCGCGCGGCGCGGGGACACCCAACGTATACACTGGAGCACGGGGGGGGGGGTTAGCCCTGCCGCAAAGAGGAGCGCTCCTGGAGCATGGATGGCAAGAGGCGACACGGCTCCCATCAACTCCCGCTGCGTGCTGAGTCGCTCCAGCCTCTTGATAAAAAGGGTTTCCGTGTCCTTGGGAGACCCGGTAATCTTCCTAACAGAACGGGGTTTTCTAGCAAACCACCGTGACAGCTCCTTCAGGTGAGTCTGGGAGCGTTTAGGGTTTGCAGAAAGAAGTGCTAACGCCACGCTCAGCCCGGATTAGGCCTGGTTCCTTGGGTGCCCCTTGGGCAGTGGATCCCCAATGTCCTGTGCACTCCCCAGCTATGACTCTCCGGCTCAGGGTGGGTGCCAAATGTTTTTCCAGTTTACAAGCAAGGAGAGAATGCGATTCACCGAATACTAAAAAATAAAGATGATTTATTGAAGTTCACGTCCATCATTTTACAGAGGAAGAAATTGAAGTCGGAGAAGTCAGTTAACAAGGGCCACAGGGCTGGTTAATGGCAAAGCCGTGACTGGGGGCCCTAAGTCACAGTTCTGTGAACAATCTTTCCGCCTCCTCATGTGGCTGGATCCTCCATAATTGCTAGGGTGTATTTACAAAAGCGAAAGAGCTAAGGGGAAAAATAAACTGAGTTTAAAGCCCTTTTATGGTAGAAATTAGGGAATCCAAAGATTCCTTATTTTGCTACTTGCCAGTAACTGTTATACTTTGACAGAATGACTGATTAAATCCTCACAATAGCCTTTTCAGTTAGGTGCTCTGATTACCACCCCTGTTTTGACAGATGAGGGAACTGAGGCCCAGAAATTTACTTGACTTGCTCAAGGTCACACAGTTGTCCAGTACTGATGCCCGGACTCAGACCCGAGGGTCTGACTCAGGTCTGGTGCTCGTCCTCAGCAGCCTGTGCTGCCTCTTTGTATGATGATTAAAGGGGCCAGAACAGGAAGGGCAAGAAATAAAACCTTGGACAGCTCCACACACTGACCACTGGGATTGGCAGGAAAACCAAGAGAACCTGGGAAAAGTGCTTTCTTGTTTTATAAGAGTGGTTATAAAGGTTCTCTGTGAGAAAAGTGTGTCTTTATTTTTTTTTTTTTTTTTTCTTTTTCTTCTAGCCTGTTCCCATGCTTTCGGCACAGAGTCATCCACATGAAGAACAACCCTGTTTCCTAAGCTGGGGTTATTTTTAGCTCACCACTGGATTGCACCAGCCAACAGAAAACTGGTCAGGTGCAGTGGCGGGTGGCTAGGAAAAGTGTGTCTTTAAAGGGAGGCCTTCTTCTCAAAGACAAAAGGACTTTTTTTTTTAAAGGAGTAATCTTAAAATAGTACGTGCCATCAGTCTTTCTAAAACAATGAAATACAGGATAAGTCATTGCATATTTTAAATACAAAAGACTCCTTGAATTCTACAACATGAAAATCCACAGAACAAGAATTCTTAAAGAAACAGCCCAGAAACCAAGAGCCTCAACTTCCCAGGTGACACATACTCTGACATAGGTCATCCCATGGTGCCCCTGTAAAGCAACGCTTGGCAAAGCCAATCCTGGATTCTAGAGAATTAAGAGGTTACCGAAAACTTTAGGCTACCGTAGAAAAGGAAAACTTAAAACTCAGCTTCAGAAACCACTTCTAAAGTCCAGTAGCCAGACTTTTTTCCAGGAGTCACCCACATTCCTCTTGCAGACAGACTCCTAGGGCCTGCTCCATTTCAAAATATAAACTCTTCCTTCATGCCTTCCTTTCCCTTGGGGGTCCTGGGATACTCAGCCATACAGGACTGACCTCACACTGAATTTCCTTCACTTGAAAAAAATGTTTTTCTCCTAGACAGGGTCATTCAACAATAGGCTAATTACAATGTAACAGTATATAGAAAAGTTAACATTTTTGTTTTGAACAGTATGGGGAAATACTTTCAACATGTTAAGAGAAAGCAAAAGTTACAAAACAGAATGATACAAATTTGTGATATGTGTAACTGGAAGGAAATATACCAGACATTAGAAATACTTTTTCATTGTCTTGTGGAACCTCAGGTGATCTAAACAATGTTAATACTTTCCAGTGTTGTTTGCATTTTCTACAATGGGAGTATATGTCAGAAAAAATTTTTAATGTCAGAAAAATATTATTTTCCAAAAGAATTGATGAAACTGTAAAAACTATAAAGACAATATAGTTTCAGGTTATTGGAGAGCTCATTAAAATTTAGTGTATTAAACTAAACTCCTTTAGTGTATTAAAACAACTCCCTTGCGTTAGCAGTAGCCAAGTACATTCTTAAAAACAACTAATTATTAATAGAAGAACTGACTCTAAAACAGGAGGTCCTTGTTATATACTTTAAGAAGTACCAGCAGTGGCTAAAAGTTTAGAGTTTTGACTCATAAAGCTACACCCTGCCTCTTAGCTCTGTTCCTTACTAATTACATGACACTCTGGTTTTATGTACCTTCATCTGTTCTCTCATCTGTAATCGGGGAGTTGTGAAAATTAATGAGACAAAGTTTCTGGTAGACAATGAACTAGGTTTTCTTAACCTGGAGTCCCAGGGGCTTGGATGATTGGCAGGAAGCTCCCTCATCAACAGTGTATTTGTCTACTCCTTTCATCACAGTCTCTAAGTAGTTGGGGCCCAAATGTCAGAACCCCCTCAATAAATGCTTAATAAATGGTAGCATTATTATTTCAAGTTCTGACGTATCTTCCCACCTTTAGTGCTGTTCTAGGGAATATAGGCACATTCTACTCTAATTTTAAGTTACCTGATACAGAACATCCCTATTGAATGTGAACCTAGGCTATTCATGAGGTTTTCCTACCTCTGCTTTTCTTCCTCAGACTTTTAGCTAGTGGAAGGGAAGGATATTTGGGAGGGATATTTGGAAGGATATGGGAGGGATATTTGACAAATGTCAGGGAGAGGACACAGAGCAAAAGTTTTTAAGACTGTATTGCTGCAGAGTTGGGGTGTTGGAGAAGACTCTTGAGAGTCCCTTGGACTGCAGGGAGATCCAACCAATCTATTCTGAAGGAGATCAGCCCTGGGATTTCTTTGGAAGGAATGATGCTAAAGCTGAAACTCCAGTACTTTGGCCACCTCGTGCGAAGAGTTGACTCATTGGAAAAGACTCTGATGCTGGGAGGGATTGGGGACAGGAGGAAAAGGGGATGACAGAGGATGAGATGGCTGGATGGCATCACTGACTCGATGGACGTTGAGTCTGAGTGAACTCTGGGAGTTGGTGATGGACAGGGAGGCCTGGAGTGCTGCGATTCATGGGGTTGCGAAGAGTCGGACACAACTGAGCGACTAAACTGAACTGAACTGAATCTATAACTCGAGGCATATCCTGTTCCAGGAAAATTTATTTATGCTGTTTAGATTCTAAATGCTACCTCAATCTGAGACTTCAAGTCTTCGAGACAATTCCGAAACATTCTCAGACAATATCTCTTTGACTATGATCCCTGTCCCATGTTTAAGAAATTCCAGCTGAACATTATGTGTCAGACCTTCTCATTTTATCTCATGTCTTTCTTGTATTTTCCAGATTTTTATCTTCTATTTACGTTTTTTCACATTCTGGTTAGTTTCTTCAGATCTATCTATTTCACAGATTCTCTCTTGTACTCCAATTAGTCAGCCGTTTAATCGGCACACTAACCTCACAAGCCTTGACAATGCAAGTATAATTAGAACACCAAACTGAATCACAACAATTAGGATTTATTAAAATCTTTTTCCTTAATTTTATAGGCACTTTTAAAGAACCAGTAGGAAAGAAACATTTATTTGAGGTTTACCCATGTATTCTGTTCCCCTTATTTCTATTAATTTCAAGCAATGTTAAACCAAAAGAACTAAGACTAGTATGGTAATTGTTTTTAAAAGTTTTCTCTCATGTGTATGTGTATGGAGAGATATTTATGTAATATTGGCAGTAATTATTTCTGATTAATGAGCTTTGAACTGTGGTGTTGGAGAAGACTCTTGAGAGTCCCTTGGACTACAAGATCAAACCAGTCAATCCTAAAGGAAACAAATCCTGAATATTCACTGGAAGGACTAATACTGAAGCTGAAGCTGCAGTACTTTGGCCACCTGATGCGAAGAGCTGACTCATTAGAAAATACCCTGATGCTGGGAAAGATTGAAAGCAGGAGGAGAAGGGAATGACAGAGGATGAGATGGTTGGATGGCATCACTGACTCAATGGACATGAGTTTGAGCAAGCTCCAGGATATGGTGAAGGACAGGGAAGCCTGGCATGCTGCAGTCCATGGGGTCGAAAAGAATAGGACACAACTGAGTGAGTGAACAACAAATGAGTCTTGGAGTGGCTTTTAACTTTCTTATTTTTCTAAAATACACAAATCTTTTTGTTGAGCAAGTATAATTTAACAACAAAAACAACAAAATAGAAAAAAAGGTTGTACATTTCAGTGACTTGGTGAAGTGCCACTACTTCCTCTAACAAGTCAGCTTAAATTCTGTTGATATTCTGGGTACTTTAATTCACTTCAGACATTCCTGCCTCATCATTTAGTCATTAGTGTTCAATACTTAGCTTTCTTCCTAAAGGTAAGGTACAATGAATAGAGGGAGTAAAAAGAAAAAAACCCAAATTGTAACCTCGAGACATTTTCATTATAAAAGTAATTTTCATTATTAAATTTGAGTTATTACCTGAGATTCCCACTATAATATTAATAGCAACTGTACTCCAAACTTTTCTTGAATATGTAGCTAAGTATAGCAATGTGCTGTGTGGTGCTTAGTCACTCAGTCATGTCCGACTCTTTGGAACCCCATGGACTGCAGCCTTCCAAGCTCCTCTGTCCATTGACATTCTCCAGGCAAGAATATTGGAGTCGGTTGCCTTGCCCTTCTCCAGGGGATCTTCCCAACCTAGGAATCGAACTCAGGTCTCCTGCATTGCAGGGGGATTCTTTACTGTCTGAGCCACCGGGGAAGCCCAAGTATAGCAATAAGTGTGATATTGTCTTAATAATCAGCACTTGGGTATGATCTACAGTTGAACAACGAACAGATGAAGGCTCTGGGCCCATTGATCCTTTGCCAAAATTATCTCATGAAAAGTTTTAAGAATCAAATAGTTACTTTTGATTTTTACCTTTAGTTTTTAATAAGCACCATTTCAACTGGACTAGGGTTCTGAATCTATTATTCCCTCCATAATGTTTCATAGCTGTATCTAACAGATAACTATTATTTCACAGGACACAGTTACTGCTCTAATACACCTCTAATAAAGTGGTCTACCAGGCAACAGAGTTAATGATCAGCTCTTCCTTTAGGTGAGTTCATACACTGACATTTGCTCCTCAGCAGATATTAGCCATCGTTTGGTCTCTAAAGTGTATTTGAGTTACCCAGTGGAAGCAAAAGTATTCAATTATTCTGAATTCCCAGTTTTTATTATTCTCTAATAGATCATGTCTTTGTGGCATTTTCATTTCAGAAACATAAAAGCAATTTATTACTGAGAATAAGTAGAATGTTCTTGATTAAATATGAAAAAACAAGACCACTGTCTTTGTCCAGTGCATTACATGAATAGTCAACATGGACAATAAATAACAAGATATTTTGAAAGTAGCACCTACTACCTATAAAAAAAAAAAAGAGAAACCCTCAAAATGTTCACACCACTGGCTAGTCATCTGTGCTTCCCTTAAGTACTCTATGTCAGCCATTCTCCAGGTGTATCAGTATATTACCTGGGAATGTTAGGAATGCAAATTCTCAGGTCCTAATACTAACCCAGGGAGAAGGCAATGGCACCCCACTCCAGTACTCTTGCCTGGAAAATCCCATGGACAGAGGAGCCTGGTAGGCTGCAATCCATGGGGTCGTGAAGAGTCAGACACACTGAGCGACTTCACTTTGTCTTTTCACTTTCATGCATTGGAGAAGGAAATGGCAACCCACTCCAGTGTTCTTGCCTGGAGAATCCCAGGGACAGCGGAGTCTGGTGGGCTGCCATCTATGGGGTCGCACAGAGTTGGACACGATTGAAGGGACGCAGCAGCAGCAGCAATACTAACCCAGACCAATTGAATTATTAACAAAATGCTGTTGCATGCTGTTGTTGAACCATTGCCTAGGCAGTGCCGTCTCTAGGCAAGGAGACAGCAAGGAGCTATCAGAAGGCAATTTGCTGTTAATCTCTTGCCATCTTTTCTGATCTCCTGTTCCCCCCTACACCAAACTCATCAAGGGCTGATGTAAATTCCAGAAGGAAAACGGCTGTTTTGCTTATGCTCTGTGTAAGCCAACACTGTCAGCCACAAAGATCTCATACAGAGGTGACTGTAGTCTGTGAAGTCAAGCTCTCTGGTTTCAAATACTGGCTTCACTTTCCACCAGCTATTTCTCATCTCCTTGTCTTAGTTTCCTCTATTTGCAAAATGACAGCTAATAATGTAATTATTTCAGGAGGTCATTCAGATGATTAAAGTGCTTGGCATAAGTGATTCATAAATGATGCTATCATGTTACAAGGTTCCTCTCCTAGGCTGTACTTTGGTACAAGTATCAAGGTGGGCATCACTTCAGTTGTATAATTACATCATATTTAGTGTCATATTAGGTGGGAAAGTTAAGAAAACAATTATGAATTCACATGCTGCCTTCCTACATATCATGTCTACAGAATTAAGGAAGTAACATTTATAGAACATGGAGTAGTTAACATTCAGCTTAGGTTTCCCTCTCCTGATGTAACAAAGTTCAGTGTTAAATTCAAAGCTGCTATCTCCAGCAAAATCAGGCTAAACTTTGAAGGTCATTTACTTGTAATTTTACATGACGGTTATAAAACTGTTTCCAGGTGAATACTGTCATGACCATCTGATCATTTAAAACAGTAACAAATGTTGATGTGCATTAAAATCCACTTGATTTACCAGTGGACATTTATCACATTCAGGCCACAGTCAATGCTGTTCGCTTAATCAAAGTACAAAGTGGGTAAGTAGCCTAGAAGATTCTCATAGACTTTTTAATATTGAAATATTACTTCAAAATTTAATGTAGTAGGATCAGAAGCACTTACCTTTCCATTAAAGTATTTCTACTTTCAATATTAGGAAGAGGATTGCAGCCTATTTTTAATGGTAGGACTGTTAAGATCCTTGTTTTTGTACCTGTTCAAAAGATTTCTAGGTTTTAAATTTGACATTGGGGTGCAGTTAGTTTCCCTTTGAACCCCAGATGATACATGTGGTATAATAAAAAAATAAGTATCTGGTTCCTGGCAATGAGATCTTAAAACCCTTGCAATTTCCTGAGTGGTATCTTTTGTTATTCCTGACAAGCCTCTACCTGAGTTTATATAATGCAGTGACTCTTAGCTCCAGTCACTAGTCCTCAACCATATTGATTAGAGGGCTAGACCTATCAGCCCCACCCCCAAGGGAAGTAAGTAAACAAGGTTAAGGGAGCATCTGGGTAAACACATCCATGTGCTGGGAGGGTGGAGCACCAGGCTAGGACAGGGATGTGCTGTGCACCCCTGCCCCCCACCTCACCCCTTTGCCCTATGGATCTGTCTCTTCCTGGTTTGTATCCTTTATAATAAACTACACTCCATAGTGCTTTCCTGAGTTCCGGATCATTCCACTGAATTATTTAACCTGGGCGGGAGTGGGAACACCTAATTTGTAGTTAACCAGGCGGAAGTGTGGGTACCCTGGGGACTCTATTTTTGGCTGGTGTCTGAAGTGGGGGCAGTATCGTGGATGTTCAGTTGCTAAGTTGTGTCCGACTCTGTGACCCCATGGACTGCAGCATGCCAGGCCCCTCTGTCCTCCACTATCTCCTGAAGTCTCAAATTCATGTTCATTGAGCTGGTAATGCTATCTAGCCATCTCATTCTCTGCTATCCCCTTCTCCTTCAGCCTTCAATCTTTCCCAGCATCAGGGTCTTTCCCAATGAGTCAGCTTTTCTCATCAGGTGGCCAAAGTATTGGAGCTTCAGCTTCAGCAACAGTCATTCCAATAAATATTCAGGGTTGATTTCCTTTAGGATTGACTAGTTTGATCCTTCTCACTTTCTGGAATCTATGTTAATTCCAGGTACTGTCAGAATTGAAGGACAGCCAGTTGCTGTTTAGGAATCAAAGAACTGCTGTTGAACGGTGTGGGGTAGACAGGAGAGGCTCTCCTATCATTTTCCAGTGCTCTTGGGATTCCTGTGGGTGACCAACGTCTGGCAGTACTACCCAGCTGTCATGCTGTAGACCTAGCTAAAAACTCCAGTAGGAGTAAAGCAAGAACAAAATATCCAGTTCAGTACTTTAATATACATTATCGTTCCCTGGTGGCTCAATGGTAGAGAATCCACCTGCCAATGCAGGAGACTTGGGTTCAATCCCTGGGTCAGGAAGATTCCCCTGGAGAAGGACACGCCAACCCACTCCAGTATTCTTGCCTGGGAAATCCCATGGACAAAGAAGCCTGGTGGACAAAGTCCATGAGGTTCCAAGAGTCATGCAAAAAGAACATGAGTTAGTGACTAAACAATAACATGAAAAATGCTTTAGGAACTGCAAGGTTTACTACCAGCGGGTATCTTTCCTTGTCTTCTCTGATAATCTAATTTACTGGCATTTGGAGCACACATAGCCTTCAAACCTTTTGGGAAAAGTAAATGAACTATATCTGTCCCTCAAACCTGCTTTGAAAGGCCTTGCCAAATCTGAAAACTCAAATGATAATTTTAATGCTTTGCTGTGCCTTTGTCCCTGATCTCTACATTGCAGTCAGGGCTCTTGAAAAATTATGTTTAAAAATAAACCTTGTTTCATACCTTGGCTTAAGGGCATAGCATGAGTTATTTTCAGCATTCAGAATTCACTAGATACTAACTAGTAATTTATATACTTGAGACCACTGTCAGGAATTTAAACATTTTTAAAACTCTAACTCAGGAACATGGACATCTTAAGGCAAACTAAAAATTTCAGTTAATTCTATCATCAGTATTTTCCAACTTCAAAGAAAAAAATTACGTCTATATAAAGACTTCCCTGGTGGCTCAGACAGTAAAGCGTCTGTCTACAATGCAGAAGACCCGGGTTTGATCCCTGGGTTGGGAAGATCCCCTGGAGAAGGAAATGGCAATCCACTCCAGGACTATTGCCTGCAAAATCCCATGGACCGAGGAGCCTGGTAAGCTACAGTCCATGGGGTCGCAAAGAGACCCCATGGACTGTATATGCTTTGTAGCATATACCCAACTATCAAAGAGAACAGATTTAGAAATGTTCATACACTTCAATTTAAAATAAAGACAGTCTCCGAATTCCTCTTATCTCTAAATCCATGACTTATCCAGTCATGGAAAGCCATTTTCTTCAATATACTTCATAAATGTGATAACCATTTAACATCAGGGTTACCAAAATGTTACATGGAATTGACCTTTTAAATTTAACACACTAGTAAGTGGAGAAAGGATTTTTAAAATAGGCTCTACTAAAATTCCACTGGTTACTGTGTCCCACCATGTAAAATAGCAAATATCAACCTCTTCTTACTTTCTTTTGTGACTTTTGAGGATTGGAGATATATACTGCGAATGTTATATCTCAATTCATGTATCAGTCATATTAGTACAGATGAAAAGACACCTCTGATCGCAAACCAAATTAAACACTGGTTAAGTTGAAAAAAAGAGAGTCATAAACACATAATTTTAAAGTTTACTTTAAAAATGTAAATATCTCCCAATATTTAACAGGTAAAGAAAATAGCATATTGGTTTATTTTCTGTTGTTATATTTTATTTTCCAAGTAATACTGATTAAAAATATTTACACACCTACTTTAAAGTCCACAGTTTAGCACTCTTATTTGTATGGCTTTAAAAGTTATAGCACAAGATCTTTACATTAAGGATTGGGGGAAAAGATTCATTCAAAACAAAGCCTGATATATTATATACATGTTTTTCTCTGTACTTTATTTTAAATACACTAATTTTTAAATGATGCTCATCTTGTTTTCATCTGGTGGTAAAATACTAGTGCAACTTTTCATCAAAATAAAGTTTACCACAGATATAAATGAATTTTCCCAATTGAAAATGGCCCTTCAGCTGCCATTAAATGAAATTTCTCAACCTAAGTGAAAAAGAATTGGTAGCTGTCATTATAAGAAAAAATATATAAAGTACTACAGCATCACCTACACTGCCTACAACACAAATTTTAGAAGAACGAGAGATGCTTTATAGAAGTTCAGTTGGTTTTGAAAAGGCACATGGGTGTGTGTGTTTTTAAACATTCTAGCAATTTGCCACCACCACTCTGTTTCTGTTGCAGAGCTGACGTCTATGACCATCAATCAGGGCAGACAAGAATGTTGTTCGAACTAAAGGAAGCCAGAAGCCAAAATTTAACTGCACAGTAACAATGCACTTTTCTTCATGCAGTCTTGTTTCCTATATATTCAAATTTTCTAACATGCATCAGAATACATCAACTTGTATTCTAATGATTTTACGTTTGATTTTACAACATGGCGGGGAAAAAAAAAAACTTGAGGAAGGACATGACCAGGGAAAGAAGAGTAAGAACTTTTACCACAATGAAAATATACATTCGTACCCAACTATATAATAAGAATATAACCCATTTAAGTTTTCCAGAAATATACTTCTCAAAGCTTCCCATTCACTTATGGGAAAGATCCCTCCTCTGTGGCAAAGTGGGGGGAAATCAGTCTGTTTCCATAGAAACAGTTCAGCACAACAGCAAAGAGTTTAACTTTGGTCCCCATGTCTGTTAGCATAAGGACAGTCACACTGCCCATCATCAGTTCAAAAACCCAACACATAAATTTAAAAATATATGCATTTGTTATTTCATTCTAAAACTGGCATAGGTGTTCTGTTCTCATTTCCTGCCTTTTCAGCTTGGGAATCCACTGTTGATTTGGTCTCTAAATCCTCAGCATCTTCGTGTTCTTCTATAGCAGCCTCGGCAGCATCTGCTTGGGTAGGCTCTCTCTCCTCTTGGTTCATGATTTCAGGGGTCACTTGCTCCAAGTCTGCTTCTAGAAGCTCAGTTTGTACTTCCACTGGCATCTGATTTACCCGTTCAACATGCAGCTCCTCTACATGGACTTCAGTACCTTCTTCAGTCTGAATTCGCCCCACTTCTAGATAACTTACCTGGACCTGCTCTGGAAGCTCACTCACGTGTGACTCGTGCACTTGGCTGTCTTGGAGCAGATCTGGATGGACCTGTTCTACAGTCACTTGTGCTGAATCCACCTGAACCTGGAGCAGTGGTAACACATGTACCTTCCCAACTTGTTCTATAATAGTCATTGACGTCACAGGTTCAGTTTGCACACGTGTTTCTACTGAAAGAACTTCTTCAGTTACCAGGCGCTCTGAAATATTATGAGTATCACTGAGATGCCTCCTTAATTCATTTCCTTGCATAAACCACAAGTCACACAGAGTACAATGGTTGGGTTTATCTCCAGTGTGTATCACCAGGTGATCTTTGAACTGGTCCCAGCTGTTAAACACACTATTACAGACCTGAAACAACCAAATAGTTAACACTTACATTCAAACTCAAAGAAATACAGGATGCATTTAATCTGTGTAAGGAAAAAGTTGCAGATTTTTCTGAATATGTCATAAATATAACATCTGTAATATAGTCTAAGGGAGTTCATAAATCTTTTGTTTATTTGACCTTTTAGCTGTTGTAGCTAAAAACGTAAATCCTTTTTGGGACACGTTTTAATATTTCCTTCATTGTTTAAATGTCATAAATTCTAGGAATATAAAAGTAACACTATTATACTTTCTTATATAATATCAACATTAAGAACAATCTCACCATTTGGAATAAAAACACTAACCAAGGAAGAAGAGCCCATTACAGCTGGTCTGCCTCTTTCACCACTCCAGAATCCCAATGACTGCTCTATGGTTAAGAATAACCATAGTTTGACACTACTTGTTACTTAGGACATAATGTTAATAACATTGGTATCATCTAGGATTGGGTAAAAACAACAGTTTCCCTTATAAAAGCAAGACAATTATGTTCTTTAATCTCTTTCTGAACTGTCAGCGCCATACTTTTGGTCTAGGCTTGTTACTTGTCACTTCTAACAATTTCAAACATAGACTTCTTTGCTCAGAATACAGTACACCACATCCACACGTACCTGACATTCATAAAGCTTCTTTCTCCCCTTTTTTGCTCCCACTCCAGTCTGGCATGCAGTCAAGTGACATTTGAGGGTACTATTTCTAGCAAATCGTTCATGACAATTTGGACATTCAAAAGGTTTTTCACCTGTTAGAATACAAAAAAATATTGACAAATCAAGAAAAACAAAATGCAAAACGTCATTTTCTTTTTGGGTAATTCTGATAGAACTGTCTTGAATGGAGGAGCAGAACTTATAACTTGGATGTTTCCACCACATCTAAAAGACTATTCTAAGAGGTGGAAATACAAGTTTTTAATGATTCTTATAACTGTGCTCTGGCAAAGAAATAAAAATTTGGATCTAAATGTTCTTCCATGCCTTTGCATTTCTTAAAAAACTGTCTATTTTCCCTTAGATAAAAATCAAAGTGAAATTCCTTTTCAGGGACATGCAGCCCTCTCCATTCCACAGCAATTTCTGAGCACTTATTGTATTGCCAAGCCATGTGCTAGGTAATGAAGATAAATTGTCATTATTTTTAAAAGTTTCATATCATAGGCCAGGGTATCTCAGGAAGGTGGAAATACATGGACATAAATAAATGCAATATATCATAGAAAGCCTGGTACAGAGAAGAGAGCAATGAGCAATGGGCTGTAGCAGCACAGAGGAGTGATGAATTCTGCCTAAAATGGACAAACAGAAGTTCAGGAAAGTTTTATTCCAGGAGGAGGCACAGAGGTGTAAAACAGTATGGCAGGTGAGGAGTAAGACGGGAGGTATCATACTGACTCCCAGATCGCTGGTTTAGAACACCAACCAGAATAAAGAACAGAGATGTTTAACGAGGTGTGGAGTAGGGTATGCTGGGAAAGATTATAAATCAGTTTTGAGTCTGGTGAGTTTGAGGTACTCAGAGCAAAGTGGCAAAATCTGGTAGACAGAAGAACACTAAGGAAAATTAAGGAAGAAATTTCAGGAAGATGAGGTAGTAAACCGTGCTGAACCAAACACAAACGACAGGTAGGGTGACAACAGGGGATTCGGGTATGCTAGCAGGAACACTGAGTGGTATGGGGCAATCCAGAGCCACACTACAGTGGGGGGTAAGGGAGAGTGAGTGAGGCAAGTCAATGAAAACAGTCAGTACAGAAACTCTTTCAAGAAGGCTTGGAAGTAAAGAGGAGAAGTGGCTCAATGGGGACAGGTCAGAAGAGGTTCTTTCAGCCAGAAAAGAATCATTACTTATTTGCTAAGGGAGAAGGAACCAGTGGAGCAGGAGAGAGTAGTAGGAATGACAGGTGAAACATGGCTTTGGAGGAGACACTGAGATGTGGGCTTCAGAATTGGCCTTGAAAAACAGGAAAATATCTTTCTCTGTAATAAAAGAAGGAGACAATGAAGGAACCACACAGGTTTCTCCACAGCTAAGTTGGGGTGTGGACAGGGGCTCAAGTACTGCACTGAAGGTCTAGAATGGCAATTAGGAAAGGAAAGATATAAACCAGATACCAAAAGGTTTAACTTAAGGTCTGTTAAGAATTTTTGCAGGAAGTTCTCAGCAGGGAGCAGAAGTAAATGACTACAATAATTCCAGGATGTAGGGTTCAAAAGCCAAGAAATGTGCTTAGAGTACAAGAAAAAGTGACTCAGGAAGTATATAATGAGGATAAGATGAAGTCAGAAACGGGGCGATAAATGAGGTTTAAGGGCTACCGAAGGACAAAAGGCTAAATGAGGTTAAATGAGGTAGAGCCCACAGCCAAAGGAAGGAAAGCAGGAGAGAAGTCAAGAAAGGATGATGCCTGGAGAGAACAGGACCAAGTTTTCAGAGGTGGAGCCTCAGTGATCAGGTCCCAGACGTGACCCTCATACTCACGTGGACCCGACACAGTCAAGGAATAACTCTGAGCTGTGTTTTTTCCCTGAAAAAACAACTATAGCTTATTTTTTATATAATTTTCATAAGATGAAAAAAATTAATGAGAGAAAAGACCTAATCACCTAGAATTACTGTTGGTATAGAAACTCTTTTACAATTCCACAAATGGTGGAATATTGCTAACTAGAATGGTTTTAATAGTGTATAATTTTTCACTATAAAATGAAGCCTACAAATAAAAATTGTTGTTAACTTCTTTAAAGGGCAATTTGATAATATTTGCCAAGGTTTAAAATGCACATATCCTCTGACTTGGCAACTCTGTCAAAAATTAAGTTACTTAAACATGTACACAAAAATTATGTACAGGTATGTTTACTGCAGCACCATTTGTAATAAATGGCAAAAGACTAGCAACAACCTAAAACTGTATCATCATGAGTGATGAAGTAAATTAGGGCATGCCTGTAACTGAAATCCCATGCAGTCACAGTGAAAAAAAAAAGTACATTCATGAATATTTCACATATTAAAAAAATTTCAAAATAAATTAAATGGTGTAACATCATACTGTATGCTGTTTGTCTTTTTCTTAGTCTAGAAACAGTAACAGATTAATTATACTTTAGATGTGTAAAAAGTACAATCTTCAAAGTGCTTTTATCAATTTCTCTTATTTGTCACAACCCTGTAAAGTAGGTGTCATTATTCTTATTTACACAGATAAGGAGAGAGATCCAACGATAAAGAGACCAGTCAAGTTCATCAGGCTGACAAATGTCAGAAATGGAGCCTGGGAATTCCCTGGCAGTCCAGTGCTTAGGACTCCACGCTTTCATTGTGGGACCCCTGGTCAGGGAACTAAGATCCCACAAGCTGCACAGTCAGGCCAAAACAAACAAAAAAAAACCTGGAACCTGAATCTAACTCTGGTTTCCAAACCCACATTTTTTCCTACAATTCCATACTACCTCCTTGGAAAACTAGGCAACAATCATTTGAAAACATGGTTACAGGTCATCTTTAGGTTGTCTTTCACACTGGGTGTCCCACAGGTACAGCTGTCAGTATATCTTGCTCTCTCCCCTCATCCCCAAATTTTACCCTTTTTTATTTTTCTAACTTAATAAACTTTTGACCACAAAGCCACCCATATCAGAAAGCTGGGAGTCACCTTCTCTTTTACCCCTTACTTGCTCAGTCATGTCCAACTCTTTGTGATCCCATGAACTGCAGCCCACCAGGTTCCTCTGTCCAAGGGATTCTCCAGGCAAGAATACTGGAGCAGATTGCCATTCCCTTCTCCAGGGGATCTTCCCGACCCGGGGATTGAACCCAGTCTCCTGCATTGGCAGGCAGATTCTTTACTGTCTGAGCCACCAAGGAAGCCCCTCTTTTACCTCCACATCTCACCAATCACTAAACCCTGTTGACTCTGCCTACTTCATGTTACGCCTTCAAGCCTTTACCATATCACTGCCTTTATTCAACCCCTCATCCTTGTTTAGATTACTCAAACAACTTCCTAACTAGACCCCGTAGGCTCCACCCACTCCAATCCTGCCAGTTCTGTCTCTAAAGCATAAATTTAATCAGAAATCTCCCTGGGTTAAATTTCTTAAAAGTGACCCAGTCTTCAAGATAAAATCTAACTCATTTAGAGCATTTATCTAAGATAACTACATGATCTTAGCCTCATCTCCCATCACTTTCTCTCTCCTGTCCTTGAACCACTGGCAGATGATCCATGATGCCAAAGTGTATATCATACAGTCAGCCCCAAAACTCTTCAGCTGCATCTCCTGGCATTCCTCTAATTGGACCCAATTCTCCAGCCATAATAACCTGCTAACAAGTACTCCATATGAGTGACTTTTCTCTCCTCATGTCTGTACACTTAGCTTCTTTTGCCTGGAGGGCTCGTCTCCTGGCTAACTCCTTTTCCTTTGAGAATCATCACAGGATAAACCCTCTAGGAAGCCATCCTTGTCTTCCACCATAACAGCATAAGCAGGCATTCTCGTAATACTCTGTGCTTACCTCTATCAGCACTTAGCTGACTGTGCCTGCCTGTCTCTCTTCACAAAACTTTGAACTCCTTGAAGGCAGGTACTCTAAATCTCCATGACCTAAAGTACAGAAACCTTACTCTTTTCACCTCCTTGGCTGTCCACCAGTCCTGACATGTTTGCCTTGGAGAGATGACGGAGATGGGCAAATACTGCCTACCTATCCGCCAGGTCAAAATAGATAAGCAAATGTTTGCAAAGGTATAAACGTGTTTGGGATTGTTTGTAAATGTATTCATCTATGTAATGTGTTAACATAAGGCAGATAAAGTAAAAACAGTTAACAGTGAAGTTTCATATAATTAAAATTTCATAATTAATAATCTAATAATAATCACAGTGTTTATGTATATCTTTTAAAAATACAAAAATTGGCAAGGTGTAAGAATGACAATTAACTTCAAAGTTAATACTGATTTTGCTTTGATAGCATCAATATCAATAAACTAGTATTATAAAAACACTGTGCTCAGCCTACACATTAGGAAACATACGAAATGGTTTCTATAACGCTAATAAAAAAGAATTTAGACACTCAGCTTGAAATGAGTGTGGAAAAAAATAAACTTCTAATATAAAATATTTGTTCCTTACCTGTATGTTTTCGAAGATGCTCTTTAAAATGTCCAAAGTGGTCAAACTGCTTCTCACAGTACTGACATATGTGTATTTTTTTCCCAGTTCTCTGCTTCTTACTGACTCCACCTTCTTCAAGGTGGTAACAACTGAGGTGCTGTTTCCACGCGCTCTCCCGAAGATACCTTTTATTGCATATTTCACACTTGAAACTCTCAGTGGAGTGTGATTTCATGTGTTCCTTAAAATGGTAAAACAATTTAAATGAACGGTTACATTTCTCACAATGGAACAAGTCCTTCACATGTGACAGCTGAAGTTCCACAATTTCAATACCTTCTACCTGTTTGCTTGTGGGGTCAGATGCACAGCCGTCTTCATCTTTAATCTGTCCTTTTCTATCGCCTTGGCGGTACTTGCTGGTAATATCTGCCAACAATGCCAGAGCAGAATCATCAGAGGAACCTGTGCTCTGAATGTACTTTATGGACTGCTTGGCAGAAGCCACTTCCTCCAACGTTTCGATGCCTTCATCTTCCACTTCGATTGTGCCTTCAGCAATCTCCACCTCAATTTCAACAGGTTCAGATTCTGCAGATGGCAACGACTCAGTGATAACATTTGAAGTTTCTGCAATCTTTCTTTTTTTTGCTTCACTTTTCCCTGTGGTATTTTCCTCTAGTGGAGCTGAGTTTTCTTTGTTTCTGAAATACATAACACAGGGGTTTAAAAATTCTCTAAGACCAATCAATCCAACTGGGCTTTTTGGAAGAAATTGATAAGCTGATCATAAAACTCGTATGGAAAGGCAGAAAACAAGATTGCAAGACTTATACTAGCTGATATCAAGACTTATTATAAAGCTAACAACTTAGACAATCTGACTGGCGAAAGGATAGACATGGAGATTAATGGAGCAAAATAAAGTCCAGAAACAGACTACATGTGTATAGTCAACTGATTTTTGAAAAAAGGTTCCAAGATAATTTAATGGAGAAAACATACGACAGTAGTGTTGGAACAACTGCTATCTATATAGGAAGAAGAAACCTTGTCCCTTACTCACTTAACATACACAAAAAAATTAAAAATGGATCATAGACTTAAATGTAAGAACTATACACTTCTAGAAGAAAACTGGATAAAAATCTTTGCAACATTGAAAGATTTCTTAAATAACATGAAGAAAGCAAAAACTCTGAGTAAAAATTGGTAAGACGGTTTTCACTTGGCAAAACTAATACAATTATGTAAAGTTTAAAAATAAAATAAAATTAATCTAAAAAAATAAAAGGGTTTCATCACCCTCCAAAATGCCCTCAAAAAAAAAAAAAAAAAAAAAAACTTTGTCCTTTGAAATACATAGTTAACAGGAAGGCAAGCCACAAACCAGAAGAAAAATATTTGTGAACATATTTTTCAAAGGTTTTATATACAGAATATAAAAAGAATTCTTACAATTCAATAAACTCAATCTCTTCAGACAACTGTTGGGAGATAATTCCCCATGAGTCCCTCATGTTTCTGCATATCTTGTGAAGACAGCTTTGGTTCTGGACTATTTTTCAAAGGTGTTTGCAGAAAGGCCAACAGCCTGGGAATACAGAGTGGCTCCTCTGGAGAAGACAGCTTTACTTACTGTCCATATAATAATGTCCCTACTATGGGACAAAGGTCAGGCAGGTTTGTCTGCAGCCCATTTTAAAAGACTTTGGTTTCCCAAGCTGGGGCTTCTTCACCTGTGATGAAAACCAACCACATGCAGGCCACTTTATGTCACCTCTGGGACTTGAGGAAGGGAAAAGTGGCACAAATAGAGTAATAAAGTCCTTTTTTCTGACCTACGAGTCCTGTTATCTTCTATTAGCATCCGTGAAATCGTGGCAGGATAATTTGCTGGCTTGCAAGTAGGGTAACATCTCTGATCCCTCACAGATCTTGCCAGATATTGGCAACCAAGAACAGGATGCTGAAAAAGACAAGACTTTCTGGAACAGGAAGGAGACCACACAGAGCAAATGGAATCTGAGGAAGTCTACTGGAGCTGGCATCAAACACGTTTACCAAATTGTATGGTCAACTGGGCAATAAATGGTTCTCTACTTACTTGTCTACTGCTCTGAGTCGAACTGTGCACCCTCAAAAGATATGATGAAGTCCTGACCCAATAACTATGAACGTGACCTTATTTAAGAATGTCTTCGCAGATGTAATCAAGTTGAGGTCATCAGAGCAGGCCCTACACTATGTCCTCCTAAGAAGAAGGACATTGGAACCAAAGAAGAAAAGGTCGTATGAAAACACTGAGGGAAGATGGCAATATGAAGATGGAGGCAGAAACTGGCGTTATGCTGTCACAAACCAAGGAACACCTGGGGCTACCAACCTATGAGAAAGGAGAAAGTCAAGTCACGGAAGGAAGGATTCTCCTCTCAAGGCTTCCGAGGGAATGTGGCCCTACCAACAGCTTGATTTAGGACTTCTAGCCTCCAGAACTGTGTTAAGACACACAGTGTTGTGGTACTTTGTTATGGCAGCCCCAGGAAACAAAACACCTATGAATAAGGAAAGGTATACTCTTTTGAAAAAGCCATCACTGCAGAAGTCAAGTCTGAGTCAGTTCAGAGGCATAAACCACCTGGCCCCAAGTGGAAAGCAATGTGGATGGGGCTGTTGAATCAAGAGAACCCCCAAACAGACATTGATGGTGTCTACAAAGACCTTTCTGCCTGATACAGGGCTTTGAGGGGTATGAAAACACTGGAGGTTTGTCTGGCTGAGCCACTCACAGCTCAGGTGCTGCTGGAAACTAAAATGTACCTTGCTGACTGGCAGAGTCACTTTCTCTCTCCACAGCACTTCCCCTTTTACCTTTTCCCTTTGCCCCCAACTTGACTTAACCTGCTTGGAGAAAGAGAATTACGGTTGAAGCCAAAGTTTCCTTGCTCTCAAGGGCAAACAGTGAAGACATTATATACATCCAAGCATGCTGAGGAAAACTCAAGGATGGTAAAGACACAAATTGCCACAGCTCTGTTATATTCCACAGATGTCCAACTCACCATCCCATCTCTCATCCTGAGAGAGAGGAGGTGCTTGCATTCAAATGTTGGGGTCTGGGCAAGGTCACAGAAGGAAAGGGAGGCTGTCCTTTGGGTGGGGCTGATGTTACAGAAAAGCTCGAATAAACATTGTGGCCAACACAATATATACTGTCATTGCTTTGACATCTGAATGCACAGCAGGGATTGGTATGGCATAGGCATTTACTACTTTCCCATAAGTACCAGAGATGGACCATCTCAATCGAGAAGAGCCACATGCAGAGAAGAGATAATGGAAGAAACTCCCCTAACATTAGCCACCAGTAGCTGGGTCAGGATTTAGCATGAGTGTCTCTATCTCTTGATGTATATATTGCTGATATCCTATTGACTGGCAAGCCCGAAGTCTCAGTCTGAAAAGCCCTGACTATAGTGTCATGACACTTCTACCAGCAGAGACTGCTAATAAGTGATTAAGTGAAACTCGCTCAGTTGTGTCCAACTCTTTGTGACCCTAAGGACTGCAGACCACCAGGCTCCTCTGTCCATAGGATTCTCCATTGAAGAATACTGGAGTGGCTTGCCACTTCCTTCTCCAGGGGATCTTCCCGACCCAGGATTAAACCTGGGTCTCCTGCATTGCAGGCAGACTCTTTACCATCTGAGCCACCACGGAAGTCCAGAGACTGCTGATAAATCCCAAGAAAATTCAGAGGACTGCTCACCAAGTAAAATTTCTTGGGACTAGATAGGCAGATTCACAACATGCAATTCCCTCCAGCAGTTAAAAACAACAACAACAGCTTCTCCACCTCCTCCCTCTTCCCCCAGACATGAGGCCCAGTACCTCACCGGATTTTTAGGTACTAAGGAAACCATGTGCCTCACCTGGGCACTCTATCAGTACTTTTTTCTGTACATCAGTCAATCTGCAACGCAGCACCTTTTAAGTGGGCCTCCAACCAATAGGCTGCACTGGAAGTTTCCATCTAACTGTGGCACATTCCCTACCTTCAGGGACCCCCTAGTCTAATGACCTCTCTGAGCTCTAAGTCTCTGAGACTGACACTTTTTGCAGATTACAGCTTCTGCTAATGGCAGGCTGTCTCCCCAAAGACAGCCCTTGGATTTTGGACTTGCCAATTCCTTGACATGGCTATGAGGTGCATTCACTCTGACAAGAAAGGGTTAGGTGCTATTTGATTCTTGTTAAAAGTGATGCCTGATCCATGGCAGCTTTGAGGCTCTGCAGCCTGATATTGCCATTTGGGAGTGTTAACTAAAACTTAATGACTATCAAGGTAAAAGATGCCCAACAAGTCTCACTGGTCACAAAGAAGTAGTTACATTCAAGAAAGCAGTTGAACTCTTGGCTTTACATGAAAAAGTGGTAGCACCCCTGCTGCCCAAAGAAAGCCACTACATCAATGGGGTTTTTCATTCACTGGTGGCCTAGCTAAGCTGAAGGCTGATGGTATTCACTGGGCTGCCAGATGCTCAGTCTCAGCACCAACTCTGCAAAACCAAAAGTGGACACGGTTGCTCTGCTCAGAAGGCAGAACTCAAGGCTATATTCGTCATTCTGGACGACACTCTCCACAATTAACCTTGAGATATTTTTACTGACTCCTGGATTATTGCAAATGGCCAAGCTGCCTGGGAGACCTGGAAATCTTGGCAGATTAAAGACACCCATCTTAAGGGTCAAAACTATGGAGACAAAGAGCTGTTGATCCAAGCATCTGAGTAAGTAGTTTAGATACTCATGGTAAAGGCCTGTTCTCTAATGATACCAACTGGAATCAAGTTGCTTATCAACCTACACTGCCCAGACTTCCATCACCGTTGCCTAGGTCCCACATTATTATGAACATGGTGACACATCCACCATCAGAGACTGAGCAGAAAGTCAAGGACCCTATGCTTCTGATGGAGACGTTACTACAGCATGTCAGACTTGTGACACTGGCCAAAAGTTGGCCTGTCTTATGGTGAATGAGGCCAAATCATACAGGGCATTGTCTCCAACTGTTCCTGGCAGACTGACTACACTAGACCTTTTGACCCATCTCAGGGCTATATGCCTCTCAACTATTGACACTTTTTCAAGGTATGCTGTTGCTGTTCAGGTCTGAGCAGCTGGTTCTGGTCACACCATAGGGCATTTGAAACTAAGCTGTGTCATATGTTTAGCTTTCTGGACCATGTGCAGTCTGATACTGATGCACCAAATGCTACTCAATCAGCTGTTAGTCAAGGTATTGTTAAACCTTTCAAGCTTTCTACCATCTAGATACTGGTGTTGTAGAGAACTGCAGGAATTTTCTCAAACAATGACTCAAAAAACTTTCTGACTCTACTTCCCTCACTTCCGCCTCGTCCAAAAATCCAGTAAGGCAGTTTAGTCATCAAATCCCACTATCCCCAGAACCATCTGTTTTTGGCTGCCTCCTGGGTAAACGATCAAGGCAAATGGAGTGGGAAGTTATATAAACCTCAGTGGAAATTCAGGGTCTGCTGTTATCATTCTCAGACATGATCTTCTTCCTTCTGCCTAATGGCAACCTGGGGTCAGCCTGGTCAAAAGTGGGCCTAGCAGATTTAAACTTAGTTCCAGTTCAGCTATCTGGATTCTCTTATGGAATGGACATCATCTTAGATCCTAAGCATAATGACTACTTGGTTGAATATACTGCTTGCCAAGTGTTCTTAGATTGGTCCTCATGACCCAAAGTGGAAGACATAATAGGTATCTTAAGTTTTATAAAATGTCCTTGCCCCTGACCATTCCAGATGACAGGTCTGGGTAACAGAAGGAGAGAACTGGAAATGGGGTTAAGTTACAGCTACTAGAAAGGCACACACTGGTTTTGTGGGGGTAGAAGGAGAACCACACCACCCTGGAACCTGGAGAGAAAACCTCGTAGACTCCAGGAGGTACAGGGGAGGAAGGGACATTAGAGATCTCTGTCCTTCAGGACCGCTCTGAGTCTTCCTCAGGTAGGAAAAGGCTCTCGTTCAGGTCTCCTCAAGTGCTGCAACTTGCAACTCCTTAATCTGTCGTCTCACGCCAAGGACTCTGACAACTCAATCACCACCTCAACTTTACCAGGAAGGATTTTGCAAAGAGCAGGGGATGGCCAAGACTTGTATGTCTCATGCAAAAACCCCAGATGTTTGCCCACTACCATTACCAAAGCTGAGGCTCAGTTCATGAGGCACCTGACTGCCACTCAGCTGGCATCCAGGTGCTCATGATAAACAGAATGGATTAAACTGGCTGCCCTTAGACATTCTCTCCAAAAACAAAGCCTAGACACAATCATTGAAGCTGAGCTGGGAAAAGGAGAGGCCATGCTCGTGACAACATCAACCTGTGAGCCAAGTGAAGAGGGTCATCCCACTTTGGGAGCACAAACAAATTGTAAACAACACTTTATTCCAAAAGCACCTATGTGTTCCAAGGACCGTATTTCTTGTATGAAGTCAGGTACTAACTTCCTTCCCTCCCTATAAATGCCTTGCAACTCTCGGTGGGAAGAAGACACCGTCCAATGTTTAGGGAAACACCACTGGCTTTTCAATTTAGTTCTCAGATGACCATATATCTCTCCAAAATGAGGCTACTCAAATAAAAAGGTGGTACAAAATTTGTGCCTGACTCAACACAATGTGATCAATGATACCACTTGGGCTCTGGAAGGTATTCATTTTGGCCTCAAATCACTAGCCAAGGTTATTACGGAGGCTACACTTGCCCTAGATGTCCTCCCTGTGGACCAATAATGAGACTGTGCAATTGCTAAAACATCTTGCTATACTCAGATTAATGCTTACAGCTAAGTGGAAAAGCCAATACAGAAACTAAAGGAGAAAGCTACCTGGCTTTCTAGGGATTTACTCAGTTGGCTTAGTGCAGGACCTTAGAGGAGTGGGTGCACAGTTAAGCTTAGCACTGCAGGGTGGCCATACCCTGCTACTTGGAGTTCTGCTGAAACAGCTGTCTTAATTAAATCCAGTGTGAGAAAAACTGAATGGATTTGGTCCAAGTCCCTATTGGTCAGATTAATCCAAGTGGTTATGGAGTAGCGTACTCATGAGAAAATTCACCAGAAGCTGAGCGCAGAAAAACCATACTGTGGAAGAAAATTCTCCATGGATCCCTCAGATTTCTGCATATCTTATACACAAACATACGGCCAGTCTTGTTCTGTCTTCCGAGTTGTCTATATAGCAAATTACCTTACAAAATAGACCCTTTCTACCTCCAGAATGGAGGACAATTATTTATTGTCCAGAATAATAAAGATAATGGCCCCTCTGGGGAAAAACCTGGGCAGGTTTGCTTGCAACTCGTTATAAAAGATCTGGTTTCCTAAAGCCCAGAGTTTCTCAAGTGTGATGTAAACCACCGAGAGCACAGTACACACCAAGGTGATTGCATTATTCCACATGGGACTCGGGGTATGGAGGCAAGAAAAATTGATATGAACATGAACTTCAGGCTGTTCTGTATGCTGTGAAAGAAATAAAGTCCTTTCTGACTCATGAGTTTCATGTCTTCTGCCAGCATCCATAAAACTGTGGCATGCCAACTTATTAGCTTGCAAATAGGGTAAAATCTCACACCTGTCACAGTTCTTGACAATATCCCAACTTTAAAAATGGGCAAAAGATACCCCAAAGAAGATAAACAGATGGCAAAAGAGCACATGAAAAAAGGCTCAACATCATTAGTCATTAGGGAAATGCAAATTAAAACCACCATATACTTACCAACTTGGCTAAAATAAAAGTCTGATCATATCAAGTATTAGGAAGGCTGTGGAGCAGGTGGAACTCTTATACACTACAAGCTGGAATGTAAAATGGCTCATCACTTTGGAAAACAGTTTGGCAGTTTCTTAAAAAAAAAACAACTAAACACATCCACCATACAACCCAGCTATTCCACTTCTAGGTATTTACTTAGAGAAATGAAACCATATATACAAAGACCTACAAATATTCATAGCCATTTCATTTGTAATAGCCAAAAAATGAAAATAAAACCTAAATGTCTATCAACAGATGGTGTATGTTAGTCGCTTAGTTATGTCTGACTCTTTGCGACCCCATGGACTGTAGCTGGCCAGGCTCCTATGTCCATGGAATTCTCCAGGCAAGAATACTGGTTGGAGGCTGCCATTCCCTTCTCCGGGGGATCTTCCCAACCTAGGGATCAAACCCAGGTCTCCTGCACTGCAGGAAGATTTTTACCATGTGAGCTACCAGGAAAGCCCAGATGGTATATTCATACAATGGAGTAACAGTCAGCAATAAAAAGGAACCCACAACAACATGGACAAACCTCTAAAGCATGAGGCTAAGTGAAAAAAGTCAAGCATGAAAGACTACACAATATAGGAAGCCATTTATATGACATTCTAAATAAGATAAAGCCACAGTGATAAAAATCAAGATCATTGGTTGCCTGGGGCTGGGGATCAGGGCTGATTGCAAAGTCACAAGAAAACATAGGGAGATGGGAATGTTTGTGGTGGTGTACAATTAACAAACTTCAAACTTTACATTAAAACGAGTGAACCGTATTATGTGAATTATATTTCAAACGGCTGAGAAAGAAAACATCTATAAGGCAACTGCTGTTTCCTAACAAGTAACAGGAACCTTCTCATACAGTTTTAAATAAAAATAATGATGCAATTTCAGCAAAATAAGGTCTGAGATTCTTTTCCAGTGCCATTCAAAAAGTTTACCACTGTATGTCAAAAATACATGCATACTGCAAATGCTAGAAGAGCATTTATTCACTTTCTCTATCTGCAATAAGATATACAATAAGCAATAGTTATAAAATAAGCTTCTCAACAGACAGTTGCCTTCACCGGTTGACTTAAATACAACTAAATTATGCAATATTTATTCCTAAATTGTATATTGACATACACATAACCTATGAAAAACAGCCAATATGTAATACTGCTATCTTCCTGAAGAACTCTTCAGACTGTACTGCATGTGTAACTGGTTCATCAACAATTTAACATGCCAACATATTTATCTTGGCAAGCGCTGATGGCTGTAATTACTGTAAGGACCTCAGTCTTATAATCTTCTAAAAGTTTCTAAATGGCTGTACCCAGCTATTCTTATCCTTTGACTAGACACATAAACTCAGTTAAATGCCTCCCAAATCCAACCTTGTCCATTGTCAGAGAATATGTTCCAATGTTCTGCTACTCAGGACTTTCCCTATAGTGAGATGCTACTCACTACCCCAAGCAACAAAGGGACCACACAGAACATATTTTCAGAGAGTTCTCAAACAGGATTTAACCAGAAATCTGATGCTGCCGAATCTACCTCCACTTTAACACAGTATGATCTAATCAGGTACATATCCACAACACACCTAATTTATTTTTGCCATCCAGATCTTAGCTCTCTCTGCAGAAGAATGCTGGCCTGGTTTTAATCATTCATAAATGCTTACTGGGCCAGATGCTAGGTACCAGAGAACATATACACACCAAGCTCCTATCAGAAAAGTCTAATCTTGAACTCTGTCACCAAACTAATTAAAAGCTTATTAGGGAAAAAATTATTTTTGGATAATTACAGTTCAATTATTTCTAAATTCTAAATTACATCTAACTGAACCACATCAGGGAGTCAGACTAAATCATTTTGTCCCATGTGAAACTGATTTTTACCAAATTTCACCTTCATGTTTTACCAATGACCTGTATCGAGGGTCCTATGAAACAGAGCCAGGAGCTACCACCAATAGTAATTCACATTTAGAGTACTACATGCCAGACTCCAGGCTAAGCACTTTACATTCATTCATTCAGCCCTCACAAATAATCCTATGTAGAAATGTCCTTTATTATCCCCATTTGACAGATGAGGAAACTGCGCAGCTGACAGGAGGTGGAGTAATCTCATTAAGGACACACTGTGGCAGAGCTGGCACATTTTCAAGGCAGCCTGTCTCCAGAGCTCTTGTTCTTATTCATTACAGTGCCACTATTCATTATGTAAGATGTTGAAGTATTTATTCATGATACCACTTAATGTCTTCCTAATAATTTCCTATGAGAAATTGTGTTTTAATACCACGAATGGTTCCTAAGCAATTGATTTGTTCTCATCCTATAACCATAAATAATGTAACTGAGATTCAGTCATGTCCAACTCTTTGTGACCCCATGGACTATCAAGTCCATGGAATTCTTCAGGCCAGAATACTGGAAGTGAGTAGCCATTCCCTTCTCCAAGGGAATCTTCCCAACTCAGGGATTGAACCCAGGTCTTCCACAATGCAGGCAGATTCTTTACCAGCTGAGCCACCAAGGAAGGCCTCTTTTATACTAGATGCTTCAGAACTCAGAGCTACATTTAGCCTATCTGGCAAGTACAGACTCAAATGGCATGTATTTTTGCCACCATATTTCTAACTTCACTGATTAACACCTCACCTGGCCTATTTCTTGTATCTTCACCAACTTTCTCACTTATTTTTAAACAATACCATGTTAATCTTTGTAAGCCAAGCATTTTTTAGAATAAACCTTGGTACAAATAATTAACAACTTGCCTCCATAGAACAGTGTATAGGAACCCAGAGAACTCCTTAAAAATTGCCTAGCCCTCCTTATTTTACTGGGGCTTCCCAGGTGGTGCAATGGTAAAGAATCTGCCTGCCAATGCAGGAGATGCAAGAGACATGAGTTCAATTCCTGGGTCAGGAAGATCCCTTGGTGGAAGAAATGGCAACCCACTCCATATTCTTGCCTGAAAAATTCCGTGGACAAAGAAGCCTGGTGGGCTATAGTTCATGGGGTCACAGTCAAACACGACTGAGCGTGAGCATGCCTTATTTAATTAGAAATAAAAGATGCTGCCTTTGTTAATATTAGGACAGTTTTTACTGTAAGGACAAGAAATCAAGTGTGAGGGAAAGAACAATCAGTAACCAGTAAAACTTTAAGTGTGCTAAATCGCTTTAGTCATATAAGACTCTTTGCAACCCTATGGACTGTAGCCTGCCAGGCTTCTCTGTTCATAGTATTCCTCAGGCAAGAATACTGGAGTGGGTTGCATTTCCTTCTCCAAGAACTTTACAGATCCTTAAATATATTCCTGATTTCAAACTGTCAGTTCTTTATGACATGACACATATGATAAATTCTTGACTAAGAGTCAGGGTGAACATGACTGAAAGTAACTATCTGCGCCTCATTAAGGAAATAATTACCTGACTTCAAGGGCTTTGATAGCTTCTAGCATCTGTAGAAATTCTGCTGCTTTCCATACATCATTGGCTTCTTCTTCTCCTTGTATCATTAACTTTGCTGTATATGTGAACTCAATCAAATGACGAAAGGCCATTTTACTAACACCTGTAAAAAGGATGTGCATTAACATGTATTCACATTGATTCAAATCTTATAGCATTTAGTAATGGGAATAAAAAGCAGCTCAGTGTTTGAAAACTGATTAGCATTTGTCATTTTAGAAGACAACTTCTGGGTAGAATTCTCATTTACAGCATAATATCATAGCCAAATTCAACACTAACTAGCAAACTACTTTAAGACCTTTCCCAAAGATTTCCTAAGGCTCTTACAGAACAGTAAAATCTATCACTTAAATACACAAATGGGCTAACTATTACATCAGAAGTTCCCCTCTTGCCAGCGAGCTCTGTGTCAACTCAGCTCCAAAATCATCAATAGCTTTCCACAGCTTAGCAAATAAAGTTCAATACCATTCTGCCTTTATTTCAAGGTCTTTTACATTATTTTTCTACTTACCACTATTTTTCCCTTCCAAATTTTAAAATGTTATCAAACCGACATTATATATTTATTCTCAAACAAACCCTTCGCTTTCTAAGCACTTCCTTGCCGTTAACACCCTCCTTTCCTGAATGCTTAACCACTTTATTTCTGGATAAATTCTATGACCCTTGAGGGCCCAATTTTAATGCCACGTCTTTAATGAACCTTCTTTAATACTTCCCTCAGGGTCAACTCCAAACCTAGTCTGATAGTTAAAATTCATAGACAACTCTTGACTGCAAGTTACTTGAGGAGAATGTCTGTCTAAACTCACCTCACAGTATCTAACACAAAGCTTCCTAAAATGAAAGCACACAAATTTGGTATAAATAAAGGCTAAAGCCATTTTTAGAATTAAGCTTCCATAATTCCTAGCTTTCTTTACAAGTTCTATGTTTAGATTTTGGCCCAAAATGATACTATACTTCCCCTGAGCTCTTCAATGCTATGTAGTATTGTTTCAGTCTGCTAATGCGAGATATGAAAAGCTAGTGACAGGAACAAAGAGAAAACTTTTTACAGGCTTTTTTATGCTAAGAAATGCCTAAGACCAAACTGCACACAATATGCACAATTACAAAACAAGAATGTCCTCTGGCAGTCCAATGGTTAAGACTCCCAAGATTTTACTGTCAAGGGCATGTGTTGTTAGATCCCTGGTCTAGGAACTATGATCCCAAAAGCCACGTGGCGCAGCCAAAAAAATATAAAAATATTTTTATGTTCTTTCAATGCAGTTTATACACCTGAATGTAGCCTTCCAGACAACAGTAAGAAAGCTGGTAGAATATCCACCATCTGTGTAAGGAAAAATACCACTCAGGAAGTCAGAACTTTCAAGTTTTAGTCTAGGCTCTTCATGACTTGTGCAATGTGGGAGGTCAGAACTTCTGAGTCTCAGAAAACTCATCTTCAAATTGCCTGACAACAATAGGAGTACTAAAAAGCACTACCGAATACAATGTAACTTCACCCAGTTACATGCTACCAAATAAGCAACTAAAAATAAACTGGATTCACTGAAGATTAATTTTACTTGGGTCTCCTAGTCTTTTTTTCTTTTTAAATATTTAATTGTGGCACACAGGATCTTCAATCTTCATTATGAACGCAAGCTCTTAATTGCAGTATGTGGGACCTAGTTCCCAAACCAGAGGTTGAACCTGGGCTCCCTGCATTGGGAGCACAGAATGTTAGGGACTAGACCACCCAGTAAGTCCCTCTCTCCTGGTTGTCTTTTGACCATGTTATTCAAGAGTAGCCTGAGGAACAGACAACTAGATTTTGCTTCCTTTTTTTTTTAAGATGTTTTGATCAAATATTTAAAAGTGAATCAAAAATTTTTCCTATAAACGACATGTATTATTTTTCCTGAAGTGGAATGAAATTTTGGTTTTTAATTAAACACACATACTATATACATATATATATACTATATATATATCAGGCAGGCCTCTAAATACTTTACAAATTATCAACTGACTTAATCTTCATAACAACCCTATGAAGTACTATTATAATCCCCATTTTAAAGAAATTGAGGCACGGAAAAGCTAAGTAACTTGCCAAAGTCACATAGCTATTAAGTGATAAAACTAGAATCAAACCCAGATTGTCTGGCTCCGAAGTCCATGATAAAGATTTTTGAACAGGATGATGCTAAGGAATATTCCTGCTTGGAAGAGTCTGAATATCCATGGTCTCACTCACTACAGGATTGCAATCTCTTACTCATACTTACAAAGTCCCCCATATCTCTTAAAACCAAAAGTTTCCAATAAATGTGGCAGCAAAATTTGATCTGAACATGAGGCCATTTATAATCTTTATCCAACTTACAGTAAATTTTAATAAGCTGTGTTGCTTATTAATAATACATTAGATTATTATTATTTGGTTATAGGATATTGCCCCAGGCCCCACTGGGAGTATTGCGGAATACACATAGTGAATTACCTTAGGAAATTCTAAGTTAGTAATTTCAAGAAACATTTGACCTTCAAGGATTTGTGGATTTAGCTCCTCCCAATCTTGGTTAATCAGAGTCACCTGTGACTTAAGCATGGACTCCTCATCTCCAGAATCACAACTGGGGTAGTGAACTGTTTTTTATAAGCACCAAGGTGCTTCTTACGTGGCCAGTCCAACACTGGTCCTAGGAATAAACCACAAACCTGACTATTTAGTTAACAGGAACCAAACTTACAACACCTTTGTAACACCTGCCCAGGTAAGTGAAGGGTTGGTAGGTAATGCACAGCCCTGCAAAAATATTTTATACTCTATCAGGACTAGTAGGCTAACTTTCAAATTTCAGCCCATTTTTTTCAATTCCTTACTCTTTTCATAATACAAGTGCAGGACAAGACAATTTTTTAAGCACGGTATCTAAGAAAAATGTTAATACAAACACCTTCAGTCCAGTTCAGTCGCTCAGTCATGTCCGACTCTTTTCAACCCCATGAATCGTAGTATGCCAGGCCTCCCTGTCCATCACCAACTCCCGGAGTTCACTCAGACTCACGTCCATCGACTCAGTGATGCCATCCAGCCATCTCATCCTCTGTCGTCCCCTTCTCCTCCTGCCCCCAATCCCTCCCAGCATCAGTCTTTTCCAATGAGTCAACTCTTCACATGAGGTGGCCAAAGTACTGGAGTTTCAGCTTCCTTAACCTGGGTCATTTTTCCCATTCACAAAGAGGCAAAGGATTGAGGGGTGGAGGGCATTCCCCAACTAGTGGAAAACTCCCACTCAAATAGGATGAATGAGTATGTCCTTGGGTGTTTCATTCTTGATATTAGAAGCTAAAATTTCAGACAGAGTTGCTGTTTGAGAGAAACTAGGTACTTATGGATCTGTGGTTTCAGGGCAAGTAAAGAATGGATTTGGAAAATTGGAAGCTCGGTTTAGGAGAAGGCTGTTGTGTTCCAAACAAGGAAATCAATGTATGTTGAAGATGTAATATGGTGTGAATCTAAGTCACAAAGCTTAGCTGGGATGCTTCTCAGTTGAAAAAACAATTTTAAGTCAAAGGTGAACCTGTAGTTCTAATCAAAGATAACTCACTTCACCAAAGACAGAAAAAGCAGAGAGAGAGCTGGCCCAGTTTGCACCTATGACAGTTCATACTCATAGAACAGATTACAATTTAAACTCCCTTTATATATGCTTGCTTTTACAAAACCCTAAGGCAGTGGTTCTCCACACTGGCTGCATACTGGACTTATCCTATGGCAACACTGCCCTAACTTTGCTATTCAAAGGAATCATCTGAGGATTCTGTTCTGATTCAGTAGGACTAGGGTAGAGCCTGAGAGTTTACAGCTCTCACAAGCTCCCAGGCGATGCCATGCATCCTCAGACCACACTCTGAATGACAAAGACCTAGAGAACTTTGAAAGACAGATGCTTAGACTTCACCCCTCAAAGAGTGAACTGATCTGGAGAAAAACTCTGGCTATTAGTACTTGCAAAAGCTCCTCTGGTGTTTCTAATGTGCTGCTAAATATGAGAACTATCACTATTTTACAGATAGGAGTTCCAGTTTTAGCTACGATGAAGAAAGTATACTCCATCCTATCTTGTCCATCGATACAACTAAAGACCCTGGACAGAACATCTAACGCTAATATAAAAGGACTTTGAAGAAAAAATAGAAGCAAAGAGCCTGGGGAGAGAAAAAGAACTCAAAGAAGAGTAGTGAGTTTCCTGTTTTATATTTTTCCTCCTCTATAGCACAGCCTGAGGACAGTAAAACTCTCATAACTGGGTAGTAGGTGCAGACAGACTAGAGAACCAGGAAAGGAGATGGAGCATGTGTGGCAGTGGGGAAAATAACTGGTTTTTAGTCCTCTCTCAGCTCTTCCCCAGTTAGAATGCTGCGTAACTGTGGCTAGCTGCCACCAAGCAGGCACCTAAACTCTATAACAAAGTTCCTCTGGCTGAGAACTAGGAAAGAGACAATCATCTGAAGAGACGGAGAGAATTCTTGTTATTTTCCTCTCTCACCATTTTATCCAGGAAATGGATCCTATCACAGAAAATGTAGGAGACCACAGAGAGGCTAAATTCCCAGTTTTCCAGCCAGAGGACCAGGAAAGAGAGCTCTGGGGAGCTAAAGTACAGAGAAAAATCAGGAGGGGGAGCTGGTGAAAAGTCCTTTAAGCCTGCGTATGCAGTCTTGAGCATACTGCCTAGCTACAATAATGGGAGGTAGCACAGCAAAGGCTCTGAGAATTAGACTGTGTGTGGACTACCACCCAGGTCGGCACACCTGGGGCCTGAACAGAACAAAGGTGTTAAGAACTAAATTGGAATTGGATCCACAGCCCACACAAGGCAGTTTGAATCTAATCAGGTTGACTGCCAAAACAAAATAAACCACAATCAAATCAGTAACACTAACAAAAACCAAAGCATTTTCCAGAGATTCTAAGCGATCGCCGAGTGTTAAAATGTAATATTCAAAATGCCCATGACACCATCCAAATTTACTTGACATATTTTGCAAATTAAAAGAGAAAAAAAGGAAGATGTTCAGTGTTACACAACTAACAAACAGTAAAACTAAGACTACAACCCAGGTTTTCTAAGTGCATGCCCAGGGCTTTCTCTACAGCCAGGTGACCTAGCCAGATAGCAGTAAAGCAATTTCAAAGTTAAAAGCTTAAGAAGACACTGAGCCAAATTGATTCTTCAAACCTGGATCTGATAAATAAAAACAAAGAATGTTTTTATATGTTTCCTTCTTACTTTCTATAGTTTAAATACTGAAGATTGTGTGCCCTATACTATAATGGATCCTGACCCAAAGATCAAACCCAGGTCTCCCGCATTGCAGGCAGACTCTTTACCGTCTGAAGCATCAGAGAAATACCTATAATGGACATAGCACGTCAGAAATATAAGAAATAATTCCAAAGTGATTACTCTTGAGAACAAAAGACCCTACTTCTTCAGGTAGGTCAGTATTCCACGCTGCACCAGCAATACCTATTCTAGCCCTAGCCACTTACTTTTTGACTTAGGATTCTGCCCAGAAGTTGCCTCCTCTGTGAAATTCTTCCTCTCTCTAAGCTACTAAATCACTCATCCTTCTTCTTCCCTTCTTATACCATTCTGCAATAAAATTCCCTGCAACATTTTTTTTTTTGCACTCTTATACCTGTTGCCTACCCATGATTAAATTTGGAAATTCTCTTAAGGGCTATCTTATTAATCAATTTCTCATTTCCTGGATCTGGCACGGTATTAACAGGTATTAAATTTGATAAATAGCCCCAATTTAGTAAACTTTGGCAATGCACCAAACACTACACCAGGCACTCTGCACATGTTAATTCAATTAATCATTAGTACAAGCCTACTAACAATCACACTTCTCAGATGAAGCAGCAACTATGCAACTGAGGTAAAGTAACCTGCCTGGGGTCTCATACCTCAGGTGAATACCTGGATGCAACTTTGCCTTGTAATAGAAACAAATACCATATAGGATCCTGGAGTCTAACTTTAGTATGTTTTGAGGATTTCTGTTATGCCTGTGCTCTCTCCATCACAGATATCAAAAGATAATCTATCTATGGATACCAGTTAGAAGGCTAGATAAGCTGGCACTATCAAAGTAAGAGGATCTTTTAACTCTTCTTTACTCCCCTAGGCACCAAATTTTTCCAAGGGAATACTGTTTCTAGGCAACCCGTTCATAACAGAACATATACATATAGTGAAAGAGATATAAAACCAAAACTCAAGAACCCCATATTTATGTAAGAAAGCTGATTTATTTCCTATAATTTTGGATTGGGGGTAGAGAGCTAGGTATTATAATAGCAGAAAACAAAAGCATGGGAACAGCATAAACTGAATCCCTTGCTAAGTAGGAAACCTTAGGTAAGTAATCTTTTAGAGCCTGTTCCCTGATATGTAAATTGAAAATAAAACAACTTACTTCAAAGGATAGCTGTGAAACTCAGAAAACACACATAAACAACACAGCGTAACACCTAGCACTTGGCGGACTATTATTTTAAAAAAAACCCAGTATAACAATTTCTATTTTAGGACATTATGTAGTGGATGACCCCTTCCATTCTAGACCTTCTATAACCACTTGAACTTCTTTTAAATGTCACTTCATCTTTCCTAGCTTTTTCCATATTATAGCAGCCCATTTCACACTGTGCATGTCACGCTAATACAGAGACCCGCAGCATCTTGATTAGTCTAAAACATAAGGCCACTAAATAAGATGGAAATTCACTTTTAATACATTTTCAAAAGATAGTGACCACTGGTTTTAGCAATGAAAAAGACTCGTTTAAGAGACCAACAAATACCATTTAACCTAAGTTTTTCCTGGAAGATCATCTTACCAAGCACGTTACTAAAAGTAAGAATTCTCAGGTGTCAAAAGAACAATTTACCCAGTCACCTAACAGGAACCATTCGTAGTACCTGTTTCCCATGGTATTTTACTAAATTACTGTCTAAAAAACTTCATCAAATTATAATGTTTGCTAAATAATGTATTTAAAACAAGCATTTACCTTCTATCTCCACCAAAGGTTCCTGAGTAAACTCTTGAAAGAATTTATAGAAGAACTTGCTGCAAGCAGCCAAAACAGCCTTGTGGGCCTTAAAATGGTGTCCTAGAGAAAAAAACAAAATCATCATATTCACAAAAATCAAGTATAATAAAACAAGTTAAAAAATTAAACTACAATCTTTCTTAATATAATTTTAAAAACTATATTCTGGGCAGCTATCTTGACAAATTTGAATCTCAATTAGACATGAAGCCAAATTTTTACTTCAGAAGCCTTACTTATTAAGTCAGTTTTATAAAGGACATCTAACATTTCAGGAGGTACCACTTTAAGTCAAAAGCATATCCTATTCAGTTGAAACTGCTAAATAGAAACATAACTCAAAAGGTTATATATCACTGTAAAAGAGAAGAAAAAGGCACAGAATAAGCACCAAGCTGGGTGTGTTTGCTATGAAAAACACTTTAGGATGCCTAATATTAGGAAACTCAACTTATAGCAAACCTATAACAAAGATTAGCTTGCCTTAAGTCTGTTTTCACTAAATAGAAAAGACACCTAAGCTGTGTTTGTCTCCACTGTAATGACAACTCTCAAGACTGGTAAATACCCCATTCTATTTTGGGGGTTATCAAAGCGGGTACCAGTGCTGCAAAGAAGTCTCTCACATTCTACCTCCAAGACCATTTGGGAAACTATAAAGAATCAACACTTCGCAAATGACTCCTGTGAGTGACTGCTCAAAGCAGCTTAGCTGCAGAAATCTACTAACCAAACATTCAGAGACATCCTCCCTAACCCACGCCCTCATCCTGCACTAAAGTGTGCAATGAGAACACTTGAGAAGGCTGCAAGAAGTTAAAATGCCATGATTACGTCGAAAGCGTGACCAGCCTTCTGCAGCATGGTCTCCGTTAAAGGATACTGCTAAGTGTCCTCGGGTCCGAGAGCGCACCCTCCACAGACTTTCGACAGGTAGTCTACAGAAGATGAGTAAAAAAGGCGGGTGGGGGAAGGGAAGAGATCTGAAGGCACAAACTTAGCTCCTCAGCCCACCACCCTGCTCACCGTCGACAATAAGGGTGATGTCAGTAAACCGGTCCTGCTCTCGCTGTTCATTCAATCGGTCCAGGATCATTTTATGATGTTCAGGGAACTCCTGAAGGCATTCCATCGTCTCTTCGGCCTCCATGGCCGTCCGGTTGCTCTACAAAAGAGGAGCATGATAATGTACACCCATGAGCTCGGGCTGAGGAACAAAACCCCTAAAGCATAAAATAACAACAAAAAAAACAAAACCCCAGCAACGTGAAAGAAGGGGGGAGGGTGAGGCAAGAGGAGAGGAAGGCGAGGGAAGAAAGAAAGGCGAGCCGGGCGGCCGCCGCGCGTTGGGGGCCGGAGCCGCGGCCGCGGGACTCCGAGCCTGACCTAATTGGAGTCGGGAGACGCGAGCTGGAGCGGGGTGGGCACAGCGCCGGAGGCTCCGAGCGCCGGGGCGCGCAAGTCCGGCAGGGGAGGAGACCCTACAGCCGCCGCGACCCGCCAATGGCCCGCCAAGCCCCTCGGCCCGTCCCTGGCTCCCGCCTTCCCGGGACCCGGTCCGGCCCGCGGCCCACAACGACTCCCGGGTCGCCTCTCCCTCCCCCGCCCTCCCTCTTCTCCCCCGCCCCGACCGGGCCGGCACTCACTCAGGGAAGGAGGAGCGGCCCGGGCCTGCGCGTCACTTACGTCGACGTGCTGCGTCACGGCGTCGGACTCCGGCTGACGCGGACGCCTAAGCGCAGACTAGAGAGCGGCAGGGCCACGCCCCCGCCCGCCCTCCTCTAATTGCAGGGCGGAGCTAACCGAGAGATTTGGCGCTCGCGAAGCTTAGGCCGCTCGCACAGGGAGGAGGGAGTGCAGCTGAGGCGGGGTTAGGCCGGTTTACGGCCTGGCTTTGTCGGGGGTGGGGCTCCACCTTCTACCCACCCGCGCCACACTCCAGGTGTGAACACTTCCGAGCCGGACCTCAGAATAAACTCGCAACCGGTTCCGGGTGTGTTTTATACCGCTGCCCCCCCTCCCCCACCACGCCCCGCCCCGTCCCCTTCCTCCCGAGGCCTAAGTCTGGCCACCTTACCTAGCTCAAGATCCTCCCTCTCTCCTCTCAGTCCTAAAAGCCTTTCCTTCTCTGCTCTCCCCTCTCAGGGCGAAACTCGCCCCGCACTTCTCCCTACCCCTGAACAGCGCCTCTCCAGCCATTTCCTCGCCAATGTCCGGGCGCTCCCTCTGCTTGGGTCCGGCCGGCGCACGTGCGCTCGCTCCGACACCCGGTCGGCCGCGGCGCGGGCAGCGGCGGCCACGGGCGCGAGCACGTTCCGGCCGCCTAGGATCTTCCTCCCGGGTGCCCGCCCTCTCTGTGTTCGGCGGGCAGCGCGTGTTTGCTAGACTTAGGTCCTGTGGCTGCTCGGGTTATTACACGTGGTGTTGTTAACTGCAGCTCTCCATTCCCCAGGTCCCACGCTTAAAGAGGCCAGTGACCCATAGTAAGCCCCACGTGACTGGATCATTCATTCATTCCGGGGGGGGGGGGGAGGCGGGGAATGACATTTTGAGAATGAGATAGTCCAAATTTACTCATTCTTTTCTCTCAAAAGAGAGATTAGGATTAAGGATTAGGGAAGGGTTTAAATAGCTGCAGGGGTAAATGTCGCTCAGTCGTGTCCCACTCTTCGGAACTCCATGGACTGTAGTCCATGGAATTCTCCAGGCCAGAAGAGTGGGTAGCCGTTCCCTTCTCCAGGGGATCTTCCCAACCAGGCATCTAACCCAGGTCACCCACATTGCAGGCGGATTCTTTACCAGCTGAGCCACCAGGGAAGCCCAAGAATACTGGAGTGGGTAGCCTATCCCTTCTCCAGGGGATCTTCCTGATCCAGGATTCGAACCGGGGTCTGCTATACTGCAGAGGGATTCTTTACCAGCTGACCTACCAGGGATCTGGGCTTCCCTGATGGCTCAGACGGTAAAGGACCCTCCTGCCAATGCAGGAAACACAAATTAGATCCCGGGGTTGGGAAGATCCCCTGGAGAAGAAAATGACAATCCACTCCAGTATTCTTGCCTGGAGAATCCCATTGACAGAGGAGCCTGGTGGGCTACAGTCCATGGGGTCACAAAGAGTCAGACACGGCTGAGCGACTAACACTTTCAAGGGTAAATGTAATGATTATTTCAGCAGATATTTATTAAGAGCCGACATTGTCTTAGGCACTCTTTAGTGTTGGTCACTCAGTCATGTCCAACTCTTTGTGACCCCACGGGCTGTAGCCCACCAGGTTCCTCTGCTCCATGGATTTCTCTCCAGGCAAGAATACTGGAGTGGGTTGCCATTTCCTTTTCCAGGGGATCTTCCCAACCCAGGGAATGAACCGGAGTTTAGAGCCATCAGGGAAGCCTAGGCACTATTTAAGGGACTAGGAATTCCAGTGGTGAACAAGGCAAATGTGGTTTCTGCCTTCCTGATCTGAGTGTGATAGAGTAAATAGACATTACTGAACAGTGAATTTCCTGGTGCCGACTGCTGAGTGTTATGAGACAGAACAAGATAATCTGGAGGTCAAGGAAAACTAGTGATATATATGAAGTCTGAGTGTTCTTAGTCAATAACATGCTGAGGTATGGGAGAGACTAAAGCTCTCTGGAGCTGAAGGAATGTTGCTGGGCAGACCCACAAGGGCCTTGTAAACAGTGTTAAAGGCATAGAGTTTCTCATGATGGCAAAGGGAAGTCTTGAAGATTGAGCGAGATAGTGACATCATAAATTTTACTTTGTAAAGAGAATTCTGTGGAGAATAAATGAGATGAAATAGAAGTAGAGATTAGTTGGGAGATTGTTAGTAATCTAGATGAAACCATGGTGGCAAATGAGATTAGAAATTTGACAGAGGGAATTGCCTGGTGGTGCAGTGGTTAGGGGCTTGCCCTAGTGATAACCTGACTGCCAGTGCTGGAGACATAAGAGATCTGGGTTTGATCCCTGGGTCGGGAAGATACCCTGGAAGGGGAAATGGCAACCCACTCCAGTATTCTTGCCTGGAGGATTCCGTGGACAGAGGAGCCTGATGGGGCTACAGTCCATGAGGTTGCAAAGTTGATTGCAACTGAGTGACTTCCACTCGCTCACTCCATTGGTTAGGACTCCACTCTTCACTGAAGGGGCTGTGGGTCTGATCCCTGGTGGGGGAATTGAGCCACTTGGTGAGGCAAAAAAAAAAAAGACAAGGAAGGCATTTTACATTTGGATCTGTATAGAGCTTGGAAGAGAGAGCTAACCTTAGAGATCTGGAAAATTTTAGCATAAAATGGCTATTGAAGCCATGGGAAATGATGAGATAGTTTTAGGGCAATCTGTGGGGATGATGGACTAGTGGAGTGGTTTGTAGATTAACTTGAACTCCTGGTGTTTTAATATTATTATCATCATTATTATTTACAGAGTTTTTAAGATGAAGAAATTGCACCTAGAAATAGGCATTTTAGAAATTCCAATCTATATGGCTGCTTTCCTATAAAACAACTAGATTAAGCCAAACAGAGATTGCCATCTCTCCATGGAATTTGGACTATCCAGTTCACCACAGCCCCCACCACTTTTGAGAGTCTTAGACCCAGTGAATGTCATTCCTTTTTACCTGCCTTTTTCTTAAAGCATTTGAATTTGGACTTTTGGCCTACAGGGTCAGAATGGACATGGGTGAAGGACTTTATACCTAAGAAGTATCAATGTTTATAGGCTTAGCAGTAAAGAAAAAACCTGAAAAGACAGTATGGCAGCTGGAGAAAGGAAAAGCAGAGGAGTATGACATCAAGGAGGTCAGTGTTTCAAAGAGATGGTATGATCAGCAGTGCCAAATGCTGCAAAGTGCTTAAGCTAAGTAAAGATTAGGAACGTTCCATGGTGGGTAGGGGAGTACAGGAATAAATAAGCAGGTTAAGGAATAGTTAGGAAAATAAATTGAGTTGGCAATGATCAAACTGTCATTAAAAAATGAGAGAGGAAAGAAAGGACTATTTGCAGAGGGTGATATGTCAAGCCAGTTTTAGTTTTTGTGTTTTGGGATGAGAGAATCTTAACGTAAATGCTGACAGAGAAGAATCCAGCCGAGAGGAAGATGACAAAATATATGAAAAACCCCCCTGAGATGCAGGAGCCCCAGGAAACGCAGGTTCGATCCCTAGGTCGGGAAGATTCCCCTGGAGGAGGGCATGGCAATCCACTCCAGTATTCTTGCCTGGAGAATCCCATGGACAGAGGAGCCTGGTGGGCTACAGTCCATGGAGTCTCAAAGAGGTGGACATGACTGAAGCGACTTAGCACACAGGCACCTTAATTAAAAATAACTTTGTTGCTTTAAAAATACCAATCATCATCTGACATATCACAAATCTTAAGCTTATTATTATTTTTTAATTATCGGAAATGCAATAAAATGAGGTATGTCTGTCCTAGGAGGCATAATCATTGGTAGCAATCTTAGAAGCTGCCTACTACAGAACAGAATGGAAAGATTCGAAATGGATCTAGGACATAATATCACAGTAGCATCAGTGGGATCTGGTAGAAGTTCGTGACCTTGAATTTATATGATAGCAGTTTCTCAGACATTGAGATTTCTTCCAGAAGTGTTTAGTAATCAGGTACCTACAAGGATAATAAGATTGAAGACCTAAGAATGAAGTTAGTGTTAAAACACAGTTCTCTGTGGTGCAGGCTTTGTGTCAGTTAATAATTATCAGGTGTTCTCTGGAGTGAAAATGGATTGTTCAAACTTAAGGAGAGTTGGCAAAATCAAGGTAGTTCTGGCTACCATATCCCTGTGTCTGTTTCAAGGCAACATTGGGAAGGAGATAGTCTTGTGTTTAAGACTTTGGTTTGAAGATAGCCTGGGCTGAAGTCTTAGTTCAACTTAATAGTGGGGTGAAAGTCGCTCAGTCATGCCCGACTCTTTGCGACCCCACAGATTATACAGTCCATGGAATTCTCCAGGCCAGAATACTGGAGTGGGTAGCCTTTCCCTTCTCCAGGGGGTCTTTCCAACCAGGGATCAAACCAGGGTGACTTTGGGCAAATTGTTTAACTTCATCAATATTCCATTTCCTCACCTTTAGAATAGTGTTGTTGTGAAAAGCAAATGAGAAAATACATGGGAAGCACTTATATTAACTTTAGTACCTGTACACAGCAACCTTTAATTACATGATCTTCATTATTATGCCCCAATATAAAGTTTGTATTCTATTTGCTAGCTGCTAAAATTTTTTAAAAACTACTTATGGGTCAAAAAATGAAATCTTTGGAAATTCCCAGGTGATCCTGTGATTAGGTCTTGGCACTTTCATTGCTTGGCCCTGGGGTTCAATATCTGATCTGGGAACTAAGATCCCACAAGTTGCATGGTGCGGCCAAAAAAAGAGAAATTGTTTTATGGTTACCGAAATGAACTAAAACTCTGGGATATCCCCAATGAGCCCACAGATACAGCAAGCTGAAAAAGGGATCCTGACAAGTCCAGACTTTTCAGAGGGGCCTTTAATACTTTACATATGCTACAGATACCTAGAGTTATTTCCTCCTTTTCTTCCTTCAGGCAATGTGTTGGAACCAGGATGATAATATGCACTTGAGAACAGTTACTTAGTTGCTTCTCAGCTTGTAGATGATGGCCTTGATTCTTGCAGTAAACTCTAATGTTGGCTTGGAAACTTTAAACTAGGAGCGTACTCAGTCATTCCTGTGGAGCTGAGAAAGAAGACAGAACAGCCTCAGGTGGCAAAAATCCCAGAAGATAGCAGGCTAAGCAGGGGATGACACACCAGGTCTAGAAATTTCTTTTCAGCATTATTGTCCCAAGTGGCTGCTAAATCTTGAGTGTTCAAGTTTAACTCTGGTCCTGTCTTGGAATAACAACAATATGAAATGTATTAGCATGCAGATGTGGAAGTGGTTACTATTCTCCTGGAAGTTGGAGAAACTCCCAAATGTTTATGTTGTCAAAGGGTCCTTTAGGATCCAAGTGTTGCTGCTCTCATTTTTAAATTTTTCTTGCAAACAAGGAACTTACTGAACCCTCCCTGGTCTCACTGTGGATCTTCCTCTTTTCCTTAACTTCTTAATGTTGGAGTACCCCTGTGTATTACTTAGTCATTTCAATATATTTGGAATTAAATCTATCATGGTAACATTTGTTTTCTATTTGTCTTACTTTTCTGTGTTACTTCTGTCTCATTTCTTACATTATTTTGGATTAATGTTTTTCTCAATTATTCCAGCCTCTATGATGACTTCCAAACAGGACTGGAAGTAGGGTGAAGTGAAGGAGGTGATTGCCTAAATTTCCAAATTTAAGAGGGGATCAAAACTCAGAAATCAAGGCAAATAATATTCTTACACATTGTTTTTAGAAAGCATAATGAATGAAAGACTTCCACTGCCAGAGAGTAGATGTGCCTTTCACTATTTCTCTCATTAAGCACAACAGCAACAAAACAAACCCTATACCTTATGTAAAAAACAAACATACCAAGACTCTGAAAGAAAAACAGAAAAAGAAGGCTGAGTTGGGATCTCAGAATCTGAGAAACAACACACTGCTAAGTTTCTGGAATTTTCTTTTGGCCTCTACATCCCAGATTTGTAGGCAAAGAACCCAGCAAATCAGAGGTGCCAGTGAGCCTAAGGGAAAAAAAGCCTGCTAAACAAAACCCTGCTGTCCCTAGTTGAAGCACCAAGAAAGGGGCAGCTTCACAAGACAAAACTTTTAGGGAAAAAAAAACAAAACTGCTCTATTGAAGCCAAAACATCACAGGAAAGAATATGGTCCCATCCCTACCCACAGCAGCAAAGCTGAGTGAGGAGCCTAAACGTTTGCAGTCTCAGGGCCATAATGAGGAACCCCTATTCCTCTTCTCTGATGTGGTGGTGTCAGAGAAGGCCAAACAGGAGCCCAGATTTTTATTCACACCCAGAAGTAACAAAGTCCCCCTAGCTCTTTCCCTGGGGTGATGTTACAGGAGACCTTGTGGGGCATCAGGACTCTCACCATTATTCAGCAGTAAGAGGCCACCCCCATGGCCTTGTCAGTAAAGACCACGGAGGGAGCCAGAACATCCGTTCCTGCCCAGTAATGACAAGGATCAACCTCCTCCTTGGGTGTTGTGGAGGCCAAGTGAGGAACCTGGACTTCTACCTCCATTGAGCAGTAATAAGGTGCCCTTTTCCTTTGCAGGAGCTGTGTCATTAAACAAACAAACAAACAGTCAAAACAGAAGGTTTAAATAAAATGCAGAGTCTTATAACTTGTAAAATATCCAAGTTTCAATTTAGAAAGTTATTCATCCTAAGGGGGAAAAAATCACTTATTCTACTAAGCAAGAACCAATAGATTTCAAACTATTTTCAATCAATAGGTGCCAACAAAAAAATGACAGAGATGTAAGAATGAGTAGACCATTTTATCCATGATGAAAATGTTTCAAGAAGCAATTATGAACAGGGTGACATAAATGAAGAAAATGACAAAGCCTCAGCAAAGTAATAGAAGATATAAAGAAGAACCAAATGGAAATTTGAGAACTAAAAATTCAGTAACTGAAATAGAAAGCTCTACGGATGGGTTCAGCAGAACTAAGAGTATAGAGGAAAGAATCAGTGAATTGGAAGATGGAAGAATCAAAAAATAACCCAATTTGAAGAACAGAGAGAAGAAGAAAAGTTAAAAAGAAGAAAGAAAGAGAGAACAGAGCTTTAGCAATCTATGGGGACTACAGCAAAAGATTTAACATTCATGTCAGCAGAGACCCAAAAGGAAAGAAGAAAGAGTGAGGCTAAAAAAGTATCAATACTTGAAGAACTAATGGCTGAAAACGTCTCAAACTGGATAAGAGGTGTAAACATACGGATTCAAGATGATGAGCAAACTCCAATCAGGTAAGTCAAAAGAAATCAAAATCAAGATACATCATAATTAAACTTATGAAGCCTAAAGACAAATTCTTAAAAGCAGCCAGAAAAGAAGTAAAAACTTATATGCTATGCTAAGTCACTTCAGTCGTGTCCGACTCTGTGTGACCCCATAGACGGCAGCCCACCAGGTTCCCCCATCCCTGGGATTCTCCAGGCAAGAACACTGGAGTGGGCTGCCATTTCCGTCTCCAATGCATGAAAGTGAAAAGTGAAAGCGAAGTCGCGAAGTCGTGTCCGACTCTTAGCGACCCCTTGGATTTCAGCCTAACAGGCTCCTCCGTCCATGGGATTTTCCAAGCAAGAGTACTGGAGTGGGGTGCCATTGCCTTAAGGGAAAAACAATTCAGATGACCATAGATTTCTCATCAGGCATCAGAATGTCAGAGGGATGTGGCATAATATTTTTCATATTCCTTCTGTTCTATTTGCTGGCTCCTTTTGAGTTTCCAAATACATATATATTAGACTTTCTATTTGCATTCTCGATGTTTTTTTCTTTTTTCTTTTTTTAACCTCTTCTGTATTTTCCATCTCTTGCCTTTTCTCCTTGCTTTCACATGGACATTCTCTTCTGATCTTGCAGCTCACTGATTGTCTGCTCAAGTGTGTCTAATCTTTTAATTTATTGAGTTCTTAATTTGGTTGTTATTTATTTTTAGTTATTTTTACCTTTTTGTTACCATTTCAAATTCTCTAAGTTTCTCACTCTTGTCTTTAATTTTCTTGTACACATTAAGAGTGGTTACTTTACAGTCTATATCTCATTGTCTGGAAACTCTATTTCTTTGTTGCTTCTCTTGATTTTTTTATCATGTTGTTTTATTTCCTTATTTCTTAATTATTTTTTCTTGAATGCTGATATTATGTGTGAAAATTTTTATAAATAATTTGAGGCATACAATGACTTTATCTTCCTCCATGAAGTGATTTACTTTTGCATTTGGCAGGCAGCTAGGGACATTGGTAACTGTGATAAGCATTTCCAGTGTTAGAGATGATTCAAACTTTGACTTCTTGCCCTTTGAGGAATAATCTACTCCCTGTTCTCTTTTTTCTAGGGGATAGGTTCTTCTGGTGGCTCAGATGGTAAGGAACCTGGTTGTAATGTGGGAGACCCTGGTTCAATCCCGGGGCAGTAAGATCTCCTGGAAAAGGGACTGGCTGCCCACTGCAGTATTCTTGCCTGGAGAATTCCATGGACAGAGAAGCTTGGTGGGCTACAGTCTGATTATGTATCTGTGGTACACTTTGGGGCTTCTGTGGTGGTTCAGACTGTAAAGAATCCGCCTGTAATGCAGGAGACCTAGGTTTGATCCCTGAGTTGGGAAGATTCCCTGGAGGAGGGCATAACAACCCACTGGTATTCTTGCCTAGAGAATCCCATGGACAGAGGAGCCAGGCGGGCTACAGTCCATGGGGTCACAAAGAGTCAGAAACGACTGAGTGACTACGCACAACATAGGTTCTTGAAGAAGTGAAGTGAAGTCCTCAGTCCTGTCTGACTCTTGGCCACCCCGTGGACTGTAGCCCACCAGGCTCCTCCGTCCATGAGATTCCATGAGTTAAGATCTTAACTCACATCAAATCCTCTTCTTTGTTAGTATGTGGATTTGTTCTCATTGCTCATTTCTGGAATGTTTCACCAACCACGTATCAGATCAGATCAGATCAGTCGCTCAGTCGTGTCCGACTCTTTTCGACCCCATGAATTGCAGCACTCCAGGCCTCCCTGTCCATCACCAACTCCCGGAGTTCACTCAGACTCACGTCCATCGAGTCAGTGATGCCATCCAGCCATCTCATCCTCTGTCATCCCCTTCTCCTCTTGCCCCCAATCCCTCCCAGCATCAGAGTCTTTTCCAATGAGTCAACTCTTCGCATGTGGTAGCCAAAGTACTGGAGTTTCAGCTTTAGCATCATTCCTTCCAAAGAAATCCCAGGGCTGATCTCCTTCAGAATGGACTGGTTGGATCTCCTTGCAGTCCAAGGGACTCTCAAGAGTCTTCTCCAACACTACAGTTCAAAAGCATCAATACTTCAGCACTCAGCCTTCTTCACAGTCCAACTCTCACATCCATACATGACCACAGGAAAAACCATAGCCTTGACTAGACGGACCTTTGTTGGCAAAGTAATGTCTCTGCTTTTGAATATGCTATCTAGGTTGGTCATAACTTTCCTTCCAAGGAGTAAGCATCTTTTAATTTCATGGCTGCAATCACCATCTGCAGTGATTTTGGAGCCCAGAAAAATAAAGTCTGACACTGTTTCCACTGTTTCCATCTGGTCCACATCCATGAAGTGATGGGACCAGATGCCATGATCTTTGTTTTCTGAATGTTGAGCTTTAAGCCAACTTTTTCACTCTCCTCTTTCACTTTCATCAAGAGGCTTTTTAATTCCTCTTCACTTTCTGCCATAAGGGTGGTGTCATCTGCGTATCTGAGGTTATTGATATTTCTCCCGGCAATCTTGATTCCAGCTTGTGTTTCTTCCAGTCCAGCGTTTCTCATGATGTACTTTGCATAGAAGTTAAATAAGCAGAGTGACAATATACAGCCTTGATGTACTCCTTTTCCTATTTGGAACCAGTCTGTTGTTCCATGTCCAGTTCTAACTGTTGCCTCCTGACCTGCATACAAATTTCTCAAGAGGCAGATCAGGTGGTCTGGTATTCCCATCTCTGAGAATTTTCCACAGTTTATTGTGATCCACATAGTCAAAGGCTTTGGCATAGTCAATAAAGCAGAAATAGATGTTTTTCTGGAACTCTCTTGCTTTTTCCATGATCCAGTGGATGTTGGCATTGTGATCTCTGGTTCCTCTGCCTTTTCTAAAACCAGCTTGAACATCAGGAAGTTATCACCAAAGACTTCTTTAAATATTCCATAACACTCTATGCTGGTAATATTTTGTCCTTCCTTGAGCCAGACAGTATTAAAGGGGAAGTAATGCCTATGTCCAGGCTACCCTGATAGTGATTGTGATAAATGAGAGGTTTTTTTTAGGTCTAAGTGAAAATCTCTGAGTTAGAGTAAGGGCACATGGGTTTACTGTGAGACTCCCTCAGTCGCCACCATGTGGTACTTCCTTTTGTAAGCTTTAGAGCCCAGAGCTTAATTTTATTGATAAAGACAGCACTTTCTTATATGTTCACTGATTTCTTCTGAATCTTTTAAACACCTATTTTGGTTTTTTCCCTCTGAGGATCAGTCAAACAGAGTCCAGCAGTTGATGTCAGTCAAAAAATATACATATACATATATATAACATTATAGTGGGTATAAAGAAAGACATTGAGGATTGTGTTGTGTGACCAGTCTGTTTATAACCTGTAGTAGGGAGGAGACCTGGGATGGTCATAGAGACTCTTAATTTGGAGGTACTTCCACCCAAATAATTTGTCTTTCCCCAAAACACTCATGACTGATAATTGCACTTCATAAGATGACATCAACTAGAAGAAAAGTGGTAAAGTAACTTTTTCAATACATTTTGAACTTTTATTGAAATAAAATGATAGGAGTAGCAGAATGGGACATGGGAATTAATTGAAAACTGAACAGTAAATGGAGTGAAAAATTTTAGCATTTTTCCCCTGAGAACTAAAGTATTTCATTTAGTATCTGTTACTGACCAAACCATTGTTGTTGTGGCCACTGGTTTGTTTTTTTTTTTTTTTGAAAGATGCACATGCTGTGCTTAAGAAAGCTTCAGGTTCACCTAATACTGAAATAGCCTGTTAATGTGTCTCTGTCTCCCCTTAGGTTGGAAGTTTTTTGAGGATTGAGACTATGTCTTCTCTGTGGGCTCTCAGGTATCAACAGGGCACAGCCTCTCTCATTTTTGGAGGTTTCTGGCATATTAAAGCATCAAGAAATCCTGAAACAGGTTTCCAAAAATGGTAGCCTATTTTAAAGTGTTGATTTAACAAATTTCTGATTTTTGTAAGTTAAAGTATAATATAATATAGTTATGCTTTCCGCCCAAAATGGCAGGAGAAAGAAGATAATTGATAGTGCCAAACAGGGACAAAAAGTTAAAGTTGTAAAATCACCATCTTGCATTGTTGTCACTGTAGCTCTGTCTCTGAGGCCTTTCAAGTATATGAAGTCTCAATTCAGATGGACTCCTGCTTCCTCTGACTCCAACTCTTGCATTGGCCTTGGTCATATTCATCATCATACCAGGAGCCTAGCACTCTTTGTGAACCTATAGACTCTAGCCTGCCAGGATCCTCTGTCTGTAGGATTCTTCAGAGTGCGTTGCCATGCCCTCCTCCAGGGAATCTTTCCAACCCAGGGACCGAACCTGCATCTCCTGTGGCTGCTGAATTGCAGGTGGATTCTTTGCCATCGAGCCACTGGGGTAGCCATTTCATATAGAGTAGTGTGTGTATGTCAACCCCACCCCCCCACTTTGTTGCTCCCCACTCACTCCCTGGTAACCGTAAGTTTGTTTTCTATATCTGCAACTCTATTTCTGTTTTGTAGATAAGTTCATTTGTACCTTTTTCAAGAGTCCACATATAAGCAATATCATGTTATATTTCTCTTTCTCTGTCTGACTTCACTTGGTATGACAATTGCTAGGTGCATCCATGTTGCTGCAAATAGCATTATTTTGTTCTTTTTTTATGTCTGAGTAACGTGTATGGACAGAGAAGGCAATGGCACCCCACTCCAGTACTCTTGCCTGGAAAATCCCATGGACAGAGGAGCCTGGTAGGCTGCAGTCCATGAGGTCGCTAGAGTCAGACACGACTGAGCAACTTCACTTTCACTTTTCACTTTCATGCATTGGAGAAGGAAATGGCAACCCACTCCAGTGTTCTTGTCTGGAGAATCCCAGGGACGGGGGAGCCTGGTGGGCTGCTGTCTATGGGGTCACACAGAGTCAGACACGACTGAAGCGATTTAGCAGCAGCAGCAACGTGTATGGAAATGTGAAAGACCATGAATAGGCAAACTAATCTTGAGAAAGAAAAATGGATCTGGAGGAATCAGGCTCCCTGACTTCAGACTAAACTAAGAAGTTACAGTAATCAAAACAGTATAGTACTGGCACACACACACACACAGAAATGTAGATCAATGAAACAGGATAGAGACCAGAGATAAACCCATGCACCTATGGTCACCTAATCTATGACAAAGGAGGCAAGAATATACAATGGAGAAAAGGTAGTCTGTTAAATAAGTATCGATGGGAAAATTGGACAGCTGCATAAATGAATAAAGTTAGAACACTCCCTAACACCACACACAAAAATAAACTCAAAATGGATTACAGACCTAAATGTAAGGCTGGATTCTATGAAACTCTTAGAAGAAAACATAGGTAAAACTGTCTTTAACGTAAATCACAGCAAGACCTTTTTCAATCCACCTCTTAGAGTAATGAAAAAAAATACAGAACCAATTTAAACTTAAAAGATTTTGCACAGCAAAGGAAACCATAAACAAAACAAAAAGAGAACCTTCAGTATAGGATAAAATATTTGCAAAAGAAGCAAACAATAAAGGATTAATCTCCAAAAATATACAGCTTAAATAGCTCAAAAAAAAATCCAATAAAAAAAATAGGCCCAAGATCTAAGTAGACATTTCTCCAAAGAAGACATATAAATAGTAAACAATCACATGAAAAGATGCTCAACATTACTAATCATTCAGTTCAGTTCAGTCGCTCAGTTGTGTCCGACTCCTTGGGACCCCATGAATCGCAGCATGCAAATCAAAACTACAGTGAAGGGGATTGACCACACTGGATTCGTGTGGTCCAGTGGATAACAGTTTGCCTTACAATGCAGAGGGTATGGGTTCAATCCCTGGCTGGGGAGCTAGGATCCCTATGCTTCAAGGTCCAAAAAAAAAAAAATATATATATATATAAAGCAAAAAATATTATAACAAGTTCAATAAAGAGTTTTAAAAACTACAATGATTTATTACCTCACATTGGTCAAAATGGCCATCATCAAAAAATCTATAAACAATAAATGGTGGGAAGTGTGTGGAGAATAGAATACTTTCCTACACTGTTGATGAGAGTGTAAATTCCCTATGGAGGAATGTAAATTCCCTATGAAGCCACTATGGAGAACAGTGTGGAAGTTCTTTAAAAAGAAAATAGATACATGATGGAATATTACTCAGCTATTAAATAGAATGCATTTGAACCAGTTCTAAAGAGGTGGGTGAAACTGGAGCCTATTATACAGAGTGAAGTAAGTGAGAAAGAAAAACACCAGTACAGTATATTAACACATATATATGGAATTTAGAAAGATGGTAACAATGACCCTATATGCAAGACAGCAAAAGAGTCACAGATATAAAGAACAGACTTTTGGACTCTGTGGGGGATGATTTGAGAGAATAACATTGAAACATGTGTATTACCATATGTGAAATAGATTGCCAGTCCAAGTTCAATGCATGAAACAGGGCACTCAAAGCCAGTGCACTGGGACAACCCTGAGGGATGCGATGGGGAGGGAGGCGGGAAGGGGTTCAGGATGGGGACACGTGTACACCCATGGCTGATTCATGTCAATGTATGGCAAAAACCACTACAATATTGTAAAGTAATTAGCCTCCAATTAAAACAAATAAATTAATTTAAAAAAAAAAGAAAAACAGAGCTACCACATGATCCAGCAATTCCACTCCTGGGCATATATCTAGAGAAAAATCATAATTCAAAAAGATACATGCACCCCAATGTTCATTGCAGCACTATTTACAATAGCCAGGACATGGAAGCAACCTAAATGCCCATCAAAGGAAGAATGGTTAAAGAAGATGTGGCACATATATACAATGGAATGTTAGCCATAAAAAATAATTAAATTTGTTTTTAAACTTAACTCTTTCTTTAAACTGACTCATTTTGACTTCTAAAAGTTTGGGTACCAAAATATGAATTTCACATTCCACTGTTAGGACTCCCAAAATTCCATTTTATGCATAATTTTGCAATAATGCAATAACATTTCTAGATTTGCAGTGCATAATTTTCCCTTATACTTTCCTACCATGATTAAAAAATCTTAACTGGAAAAAATCTAAGCTAAATTCAAATAATGTATGAGCATGTAGAGGGAAAATGGAGGAAATAAACAAAATCTATACCTCAATTTTGACCCCATAAGCCAATTGATTAGGGATAAACCCAACGGATAACTCAATCAGGGAACTCCAGAGCCATCTTAAGCGAATGTCAGAGTAGATGGAAACTCTAGATTGCCCTAGAAATATCCTACCCATCCCAGGCTCCCCCAGACTGGAGAGTCCAAGGCCAAGTCTCTGGGACAGTGCAAATTCACTGAAACTCAGCTTTTATCTTCCTCTTATTCTACACACTCTAGCTAGGTGATCTCACTCTTCTTCTTGCTTAATGTAAAATCCAGACCCAAATCTCCAGCTCAGACATTAATGTTCAGTTCTAGGCTGGTGGTTCTGTTGGGATGCCCAAGGGGTACCTCAAAACCATGTTTTTTGCACATGAAATTTATTCCTTTTACTGAATTCTATTCTTGTTTATTGATCTCCACATCTGCCCGTTAGTAGAACAAGTCATAAATCTGAGAAGCATCCCTTTTTCTTTTCTCTCCCACTTTTCTCTCTCTTTCATACACACATACATCTAATCAATGTATTACCAAGTTCTGTTTATATTAAGCCCCTAACAACTCAGATCATTGATTAACAAAACTCCCAGAAAGCCATTTGGCAACTTTTATGAAGAGGCATTGACAGTTTCATATCCTTTTACAAAGGATATTTGTATTATGTATTACAAAGGATATAATATTATGTAAGTCAAGGGTACAATAAAAATCCCAAATTTTAAAACTATATATATGTGTGAATGTAGGCATCCCCTTCATGGATCACAGCCTTGTCATGGGGAAGCGGCTTTCAGTCCCAAAGAAGGGCAATGCCAAAGAATGTTCAAGCTATTGTACAATTGCGCTCATTTCACATGCTAGTAAGGAAATGCTTAAAATACTTCATGCTAGGCTTCAGTAGTATGTGAATGGAGAACTTCCAGATGTACAAGCTGGGTTTAGAAAAGACAGAGGATCAGATATCAAACATTCCCTGGATCATAAAGAAAGCAAGGGAATTACAGAAAAACATGGACTTCTGCTTCATTAACTAGGCTAAAGCCTTTGACTGTAGATCACAACAAACTGTGGAAATAACAGACTACCTTACCTGTCTCTTGCAAAACCTGTATGTGGGGCAAAAAGAAGCAGTTCCTTACACGGAGCTACTGACTGGTTCAAAATTGGGAAAGGAGTCCGACGAGGCTGTATATTGTCATTCTGTTTAGTTTATATGCAGAGTGAAAGTAAAAGTGTTTGTCCCTTAGTTGTGTCCAACTCTTTGTGACACCATGGACTGTAACCGACCAGGTTCCTCTGTCCGTGATTTTTCAGGCAAGAATACTAGAGTGGGTAGCCATTCTCTTCTCCAGTGGATGTTCCCAACCCAGGGATTGAACTCAGATCTCCTGCATTGCAGGCAGATTCTTTATCATCTGAACCACCAGGAAAGCTGCGAAATGCTGGGCTGAATGACTCATAAGTTAAAATCAAGAATGGAGGGAGAAATATCAACAACCTCAGATATGCAGATGATACCACTCTAATGGCAGAAAGTGAAGAGGGGCTAAAGAGCCTCTTGAGGGTGAAAAAGGAAAGTGAAAAAACTGGCTTGAAATTCAACATTCAAAAAACTAAGATCGTGGCATCTGATCCTATTATTTCATGCAAATAGAAGGGGGGAAAGTGGAAGCAGTGACAGATTTTATTTTCTGGGGCTCCAAAATCCCTGCAGAGGGTGACTGCAGCCATGAAATTAAAAGACGCTTGCTCCTTGGAAGGAAAGCTATGACAAACATAGACAGCGTATTAAAAAGTAGAGACATCACTTTGCCAACATATGTCCCTATAGTCAAAATTATGATTTTTCCAGTAGTCATTTACAGATATGACAGTAGGACCATAGAAAAGGCTGAGTGCTGTCGAATTGATGCTTTTGAACTGTGGTGCTGGAGAAGACTCTTGAGAGTCCCTTGGACAGCAAGGAGATCAAACTGGTCAATCCTACAGGAAATCAACCCTGGATATTCATTGGAAGGACTGATGCTGAAGTGGAAACTCCAATACTTTGGCCACCTGATGCTAAGAGCTGACTCACTGGAAAAGACCTGGATGCTGGGAAAGCCAGGATGCAAAAGGAGAAGGGAGTGACAGAGGATGAGATTGTTAGATAGCATCACCAGCTCAAAGGACATGAATCTGAGCAAACTCTGGGAGATAGTGGAGGATGGAGAAGTCTGGTGTGCTGCAGTTCATGGGGTCACAAAGAGTCGGACATGACTCAGCGACTGAACAACAACAATAGGCAAAGCAAAAAAATGAACTTAAAATGCATCAAAATGTTAAAAACTCACTATCTTTTGTTAAAGTAATAGACACTTTTTCTTTTCTTCCTTACAAGGTTTAGTATTTTCTAATGTTTTACACCCAAGATGGGCGGGTCATGGTGGAGAGATCTGACAGAATGTGGTCCACTGGAGAAGGAAATGGCAAACCACTTCAGTATTCTTGCCTTGAGAACCCCATGAACAGTATGAAAAGACAGAATGATAGGATACTGAAAGAGGAACTCCCCAGGTCAGTAGGGGCCCAATATGCTACTGGAGATCAGTGGAGAAATAACTCCAGAAAGAATGAAGGGATGGAGCCAAAGCGAAAACAATACCTAGCTGTGGGTGTGACTGGTGACAGAAGCAAGGTCCGATGCTGTAAAGAGCAATATTGCCTAGGAACCTGGAATGTCAGGTCCACGAATCAAGGCAAATTGGAAATGGTCAAACAAGAGATGGCAAGAGTGAATGTAGACATTCTAGGAATCAGCGAACTAAAATGGACTGGAATGGGTGAATTTAACTCAGATGACCATTATATCTACTACTGCGGGCAGGAATCCCTCAGAAGAAATGGAGTAGCCATCATGGTCAACAAAAGAGTCCGAAATGCAGTACTTGGATGCAATCTCAAAAATGACAGAATGATCTCTGTTCGTTTCCAAGGCAAACCATTCAATACCACAGTAATCCAAGTCTATGCCCCAACCAGTAACGCTGAAGAAGCTGAAGTTGAACGGTTCTATGAAGACCTACAAGACCTTTTAGAACTAACACCCAAAAAAGATGTCCTTTTCATTATAGGGGACTGGAATGCAAAAGTAGGAAGTCAAGAAACACCTGGAGTAACAGGCAAATTTGGCCTTGGAATACAGAATGAAGCAGGGCAAAGACTAATAGAGTTTTTCCAAGAAAATGTAGTGGTCATAGCAAACACCCTCTTCCAACAACACAAGAGAAGACTCTACACATGGACATCACCAGATGGTCAACACCAAAATCAGATTGATTATGTTCTCTGCAGCCAAAGATGGAGAAGCTCTATACAGTCAACAAAAACAAGACCAGGAGCTGACTGTGGCTCAGATCATGAACTCCTTATTACCAAATTCAGACTTAAATTGAAGAAAGTAGGGAAAACCACTAGACCATTCAGCTATGATGTAAATCAAATCCCTTATGATTATACAGTGGAAGTGAGAAATAGATTTAAGGGCCTAGATCTGAGAGACAGAGTGCCTGATGAACTATGGAATGAGGTTCGTGACATTGTACAGGAGACAGGGATCAAGACCATCCCCATGGAAAAGAAATGCAAAAAAGCAAAATGGCTGTCTGGAGGCATTACAAATAGCTGTGAAAAGAAGAGAAGCAAAAAGCAAAGGAGAAAAGGAAAGAAATAAGCATCTGAATGCAGAGTTCCAAAGAATAGCAAGAAGAGACAAGAAAGCCTTCTTCAGCGATCAATGCAAAGAAATAGAAGAAAACAACAGAATGGGAAAGACTAGAGATCTCTTCAAGAAAATTAGAGATACCAAGGGGACATTTCATGCAAAGATGGGCTCAATAAAGGACAGAAATGGTATGGACCTAACAGAAGCAGAAGATATCAAGAAGAGGTGGCAAGAATACACAGAAGAACTGTACAAAAAAGATCTTCACGACCCAGATAATCACGATGGTGTGATCACTGACCTAGAACCAGACATCCTGGAATGTGAAGTCAAGTGGGCCTTAGAAAGCATCACTACGAACAAAGCTAGTGGAGGTGATGGAATTCCAGTGGAGCTATTCCAAATCCTGAAAGATGATATTGTGAAAATGCTACACTCAATACGCCAGCAAATTTGGAAAACTCAGCAGTGGCCACAAGACTGGAAAAGGTCAGTTTTCATTCCAATCCCAAAGAAAGACAATGCCAAAGAATGCTCAAACTACTGCACAATTGCACTCATCTCACATGCTAGTAAAGTAATGCTCAAAATTCTCCAAGCCTGGCTTCAGCAATATGTGAACCGTGAACTTCCTGATGTTCAAGCTGGTTTTAGAAAAGGCAGAGGAACCAGAGATCAAATTGCCAACATCCTCTGGATCATGGAAAAAGCAAGAGAGTTCCAGAAAAACATCTATTTCTGCTTTATTGACTATGCCAAAGCCTTTGACTGTGTGGATCACAATAAACTGTGGGAAATTCTGAAAGAGATGGGAATACCAGACCACCTGACCTGCCTCTTGAGAAATTTGTATGCAGGTCAGGAAGCAACAGTTAGAACTGGACATGGAACAACAGACTGGTTCCAAATAGGAAAAGGAGTACATCAAGGCTGTATATTGTCACCCTGTTTATTTAACTTATATGCAGAGTACATCATGAGAAACGCTGGGCTGGAAGAAACACAAGCTGGAATCAAGATTGCCAGGAGAAATATCAGTAACCTCAGATATGCAGATGACACCACCCTTATGGCAGAAAGTGAAGAGGAACTAAAAAGCCTGTTGATGAAAGTGAAAGTGGAGAGTGAAAAAGTTGGCTTAAAGCTCAACATTCACAAAACGAAGATCATGGCATCTGGTCCCATCACTTCATGGGAAATAGATGGGGAAACAGTGTCAGACTTTATTTTTTTGGGCTCTAAAATCACTGCAGATGGTGACTGCAGCCATGAAATTAAAAGATGCTTACTCCTTGGAAGGAAAGTTATGACCAACCTAAATAGCATATTCAAAAGCAGAGACATTACTTTGCCAACAAAGGTCCGTCTAGTCAAGGCTATGGCTTTTCCTGTGGTCATGTATGGATGTGAGAGTTGGACTGTGAAGAAGGCTGAGTGCTGAAGAATTGATATTTTTGAACTGTGGTGTTGGAGAAGACTCTTGAGAGTCCCTTGGGCTGCAAGAACATCCAACCAGTCCATTCTGAAGGAGATCAGCCCTGGGGTTTCCTTGGAAGGAATGATGCTGAAGCTGAAACACCAGTACTTTGGCCACCTCATGTGAAGAGTTGACTCATTGGAAAAGACTCTGATGCTGGGAGGGATTGGGCACAGGAGGAGAAGGGGACGACAGAGGATGAGATGGCTGGATGGCATCACTGACTCGATGGACGTGAGTCTGAGTGAACTCCGGGAGTTGGTGATGGACAGGGAGGCCTGGCGTGCTGTGATTCATGGGGTCACAAAGAGTTGGACACGACTGAGCGACTGAACTGAACTGAACTGAACTGAATGTTTTACACCAAGCATGTGCTACTATCAAATGTAAGTTCCATGAAGACAGATGCATTTTTTTGTTCCCTTATGTATTTGAAGTGCCCAGAACAGTGCTTTGTATATAGTAGATGTATAATACATAGTTTTAATTAATTTATTTAGTTTTGGCTATGCTAGGTCCTCGTTGCTGTGCATGGCCTTTCTCTAGCTGCGGCAAGCAGGGGCTACTCTTCATTGCAGTGCTTAGGCTTCTCATTGCGGTGGCTTCTGTTGTTGCAGAGCACAGGTCCTAGGCATGTGGGCTCAGTAGTTGTGACACATGGGCTTAGCTGTCCCGAGACATGTGGAATCTTCCTGGACCAAGGATCAAGCCCTTGGTCCCCCTGCAATGGCAGGCAGATTTTTAACCACTGAACTACCAGGAAGCCCTTAATAAATATTTTTGAATTAATCTTTATAATGTAAAAAATAAAATGAAGAATAAATATGTCAAAATTCCATTTATTATTCTTTCTGGATTACATATAATATTCATCCCTTCCTTTAGACCACCTGTGGCTAAAATGGTCAGCAGTGGTCATACCTACAAAGTCTTACTTGGCTCTTGATTTTCTTTTTATGCTCAACTTTACAAAGACTTGCCTTCTATTCTTTCCTTTCACTTCTCCCAGCAGACATTGATAGGAAGACTGGTACAGAGGAATTTCCAGAAATTGGCATCACAATCATGGTAGAATAAGATGTTTCTTGTTTTTGTCTGCCCCATCAACATCATTAGCTTGGCATCTGTTTACAAACAAAGGTGTCTTTGTGGGAGCTGTGGGATACAGCACCATATGCCAAGGGGCTCAGGAGAAGGCTTTCCAACTGTGCATCAGGTAATACGCATTTAGACCTTGATTCTGGCCACGGATCCTCCAGTGATCTGTGATCTAGCTCCAGCTTCTCTTGGCTGCGGCCCAGGAGCCTTGGAAAGCACTGTCTTAGAAAACTACCAATGGATGACAAGAGACTTTTGTGGAAGTCCAAGTTTCCAGTGAGGTTCTAGCATGTTACTGGATGGGGAAAATATATGTGTGTGTGTGTGTGTGTACACATATGAGTTTAGATGTTTCAAAGGGGGTACGAATACAGCTTGACTTTACTTGCATCTCCCATCCCCCAAAGTAGCACAGTAAGGCCAAGAGAGGTCTTCTTGGTCTACGCTCTTTTTGAAGGAATGAGAGCATGTGAGTGAACACAGCTTCTCCAGCTCTGAGATACTGACGAAAACGCCCTCTCCTGCTGTAGCAGAAGGAAGGCGCTTTGGCAGATGACAAGTGAGCATGCACGGAATGCCTGCCCAACTTGGCTTGCCCGTATGTGTCCAAACTTGAGCTTGAGCGCCACCTTTGGGAAAGAGAGACAGTCAGCCCTAGGCCAGGTTCATTGCAGAATCCAGTTCAGTTCATTTCGGACACTCAGTCGTGTCCGACTCTTTGCGACCCCATGGACTGCAGCACGCCAGGCTTTCCTATCCATCACTAACTCCAGGAGCTTGCTCAAATTCATTGAGTCGGTGATGTCATCCAACCATCTTAACCTCCGTCGTCCCCTTCTCCTCCTGCCTTCAATCTTTCCCAGCATCAGGGTCTTTTCCAATTAGTCAGTTCTTCGCATCAAGTGGCCAAAATATGGCAGTTTCAGCTTCAGCATCAGTTCTGTCAAAGACTATTCAGGACTGATCTCCTTTAGGATAGACTGATTGGATCTCCTTGCAGTGCAAGGGACTGTCAAGAGTCTTCTCCAACACCACAGTTCAAAAGCATCAATTCTTCGGCGCTCAGCTTTCTTTACGGTCCGACTCTCACATCCATACATGACTACTGGAAAAACCATAGCTTTGACAAGACAGATGTTTGTTGGCAAAGTAATGTCTCTGCTTCTTAATACGCTGTCTAGGTTGGTCATAGCTTTTCTTGCAAGGAGAGTCTTTTAATTTCATGGCTGCTGTCACCATCTGCAGTGATTTTGGAGCCCCCCAAAATAAAGTCTGTCACTGTTTCCATTGTTTCCCCATCTACTTGCCATTAAGTGATGGGACCAGATGCCATGATCTTAGTTTTCTGAATGTTGAATTTTAAGCCAACCTTTTCACTCCCCTCTTTCACTTTCATCAAGAGGCCCTTTAGCTCTTCTTTGCTTTCTGCCATAAAGATAGTGTGTCATCTGCATATCTGAGGTTATTGATATTTATCCCAGCAATCTTGATTCCAACCTGTGCTTCATCCAGCCTGGCATTTTGCATGATGTACTCTGCATACAAGTTAAATATGCAGGGTGACAATATACAGCCTTGATGTACTCTTTTCCCAATTTGGAACCAGTCCATTGTTCCATGTCTGGTTCTAACTGTTGCTTCTTGACATGCATACAGATTTCTTAGGAGGCAGGTCAGGTGGTCTGGTATTCCCATCTCTTAAGAAGCCAGAGAAGGCATATGAACTGGAGAATTCAACCACAGAGGGAACAAGAATGGAGTAGGTGTGTCCATAGCCTGCTGAGAGAGCCTCCGAATCTCTCGGGGGGCTGAGGAAAGACATTTATCTTCACAGAGTAAAGCCTGGTGGAGGTGATTGCTGTTTCAAATGAGAAGTCAATGATGTAACTTCAAAGAACATGAAAAATCTAGGAGGAGCACGAAAACCTGACAGCACACAACACACTGGGTAAAGTTAGTATCTAGTCAATTTCAGAATGCTCTCACACTGTAATTTGGTGGTGTGTTAACCACTTAACTCTAGAATAAAGTTTAAAGGATAAGAGTGTTAAAAAATAACTATAGCTACAATAATGTGTATGAATACACAGTATAAAAAGAGCTAAATTGTTAAAAACATTAAAAGGGTGGTAAACGGGTACTTTATGCATGCAATCAGTTATGTGGCTATAATCATAAAAGACTGTTCTGTCTATAAGATGTTTTATGTTAAGCCTCTTGGTAGCCACAAAGCAAAAACCTATGGTAGATTCACAAAAGATAAAGAGAAGCAAATCAAAGCATACAAGTACAAAAAAAATCACCAGTCCACAAAGGAAGGTAACAAGAGAGGTAGAAAGGAATGAGGGAACTTCAAAACAGCCATAAAACAATGAATAAGATTGCATTAATAAGTTCTTACCTATTAATAATCCTCTATTTGGAAATAGATTAAATTCTCCAGCCAAAAGTCATAGTGGCTGGATGGGAAAAAAAAAAAGAACCAACTGTATGCTGCTTATAACAGGCTCACTTCAGATTAAATAACACATATAAGCTCAAAATGAAGAATGGAGAAATATATTTGATACAAATGGAAACCAAAAGAGAGCAAGGTGAGCTATACTTGTATCAGACAAAATAGCCCATTTAAGCCAAAAGTAATGACTAAAGACAAAAATGGTTATGTAACCGTAAAAGTATGAATTCATGAAAAAAATGTAACAATCAACACATACCTACCTAAACATATTTTTCAAATACTAACAGATCTGAAGGGAGAAATGGACAGCAATTCAGTAATAGTAGAAGACTTCAATATCCCACTTTCAACAATAGAGGGATCCTCCAGAGAGAAAATCAGCAAAGAGACATTAGACTTGAACTATACTTTACCCTAAGTGAGGCTCACAGACATATACAGAAGACTCCAACCAACACATCTTCTACCTGGGACATTCTCCAGGACAATTATATCATAGGTCATAGAACAAGTGTTTACAAATATAAGAAGATTGACATTATACCAAGTACTTCAATATCACAATAGTATAAAACTAGAAATGAATAACAGTATGCCAACTGGAAAAATAATAAATATGTGGAAATTAAGTAACATACTACAGAAGAACTAATGATCAAAGAAGAAATCAAAAGAGAAGTTCAGTTTAGTTCAGTTCAGTCGCTCAGTCATGTCCAGCTCTTTGCGACCCCATGAATCGCAGCATGCCAGGCCTCCCTGTCCATCACCAACTCCCGGAGTTCACTCAGACTCACGTCCATTGAGTCAGTGATGCCATCCAGCCATCTCATTCTCTGTCATCCCCTTCTCCTTCTGCCCCCAATCCCTCCCAGCATCAGAGTCTTTTCCAATGAGTCAACTCTTTGTGTGAGGTGGCCAAAGTACTGGAGTTTCAGCTTTAGCATCATTCCTTCCAAAGAAATCCCAGGGCTGATCTCCTTCAGAATGGACTGGTTGGATCTCCTTGCAGTCCAAGGGACTCTCAAGAGTCTTCTCCAACACCACAGTTCAAAAATATCAATTCTTCGGCACTCAGCCTTCTTCACAGTCCAACTCTCACATCCATACATGACCAGAGGAAAAGCCATAGCCTTGACTAGACGGACCTTTGTTGGCAAAGTAATGTCTCTGCTTTTGAATATGCTATCTAGGTTGGTCATAACTTTCCTTCCAAGGAGTAAGCATCTTTTAATTTCATGGCTGCAATCACCATCTGCAGTGATTTTAGAGCCCCCAAAAATAAAGTCTGACACTGTTTCCACTGTTTCCCCATCTATTTCCCATGAAAGTGATGGGACTGGATGCCATGATTTTCGTTTTCTGAATGTTGAGCTTTAAGCCAATTTTTTCACTCTCCTCTTTCACTTTCATCAAGAGGCTTTTTAGTTCCTCTTCACTTTCTGCCATAAGGGTGGTGTCATCTGCATATCTGAGGTTATTGATGTTTCTCCCGGCAATCTTGATTCCAGCTTGTGTTTCTTCCAGTCCAGCGTTTCTCATGATGTACTCTGCATATAAGTTAAATAAACAGGGTGACAATATACAGCCTTGATGTACTCCTTTTCCTATTTGGAACCAGTCTGTTGTTCCATGTCCAGTTCTAACTGTTGCTTCCTGACCTGCATACGAATTTCTCAAGAGGCGGGTCAGGTGGTCTGGTATTCCCATCTCTTTCAGAATTTCCCACAGTTTATTGTGATCCACACAGTCAAAGGCTTTGGCATAGTCAATAAAGCAGAGAAGTAAAAATATCTTAAAACAAACAAAAATGAAAAAACAACATACCAAAACATATGGATACAGCAGAAGCAGTTCAAAGAGGAAAGTTTATAGTGATAAATGCCTTCATTAAGAAAAAAGAAAGATCTCAAATAAGCAATCTAATTTTACAATTTAAGGAGCTAGAAAAAGAACAAACTAAGCCCAAAGTTAGCAACAAAAGGAAATAAAGAACAGAGCGGAAAGAATGACAGAGAGACCAGAAAAACAATAGAAAATAGAAAAGATCATGGAAACTAGGAACTGTTTTATTAAAGATAGAGAAAATTGACAAACTTTTAACTAGACTAAGAAAAAAAGAGAGAAAAGAAATAAAAAGTCAGAAATTAAAGAGGAGACCTTACAACTGATACCTCACAAATACAAAGAATCATAGGAAATTACTATGAACACCAACAAACTGGATATCCTAGAAGAACTGGAAAATTCCTAGAAACAGACAACCTACCAAGAATGAATCATGAAAAAATAGAAAATCTGAACAGACTGATAATGAGTATGATTAAACCAGTAATCCAAGACCTGCCTAAAAAGAAAAACCAAGGACCTGATGATTTTGCTGGTGAATTCTACCAATCATTTAAAGAATGATTAACACGAATCCTACATAACTCTTCCCCCCAAAAAATGAAGAGAAGGGAACACTCATAGAATCATTTTATGAAGTCAGTTTTACCCTGATACCAAAGCAAGATAAGGACACTGTAAAAAAAAGAAAACCACAGGCCAATGTCTCTGAGGAATTCAAGTGCAAAAATTCTCAACAAAATTCTAACAAACTGAATTCAGCAGTACATGAAAAGGATCCTACACCATGATCAAACAGGTTTTATCCCTGGTGTATAAGGATGTTTCAAGATATGCAATTCAAAACATGTGACACACCACATTAATAGAAAATAAGGTAAAAATTATTAAATAATTTAATAGGTTCATATAATAATTTGACAAAGCCCAAAATCTTTTTATGACAAAAACTCTCAGCTAATTTAGTATAGAAGGAAATGTGTGTGTTCTAAGTTGCTTCAGTCATGTCCGACTCTTTGCATACCTATGGACTATAGCCCACCAGGCTCCTCTGTCCATGGGATTCTTCAGGCAAGAATACTGGAGTGGATTGCTGTGCCCTCCTCCAGGGGATCTTCTCAACCCAGGGATCGAATTATTATATCTCCTGCATTGGTAGGTGAATTCTTTGCCACTAGCACCATCTAGGAAGCCCATAGAAGGAAAATACATCAACATAATAAAGGTCATATATGACAAGCCATGCTAATATCATACTCAGTGGTGGGAGGTTGAAAGTTTTCTCTGTAAGATTAGGAACAAAACAAGATGCCAACTTTCACCACTCTTATAAACATAGTGCTGGGAGTCCTAGCCACAGAAATCAGGCAGAACAAAGAAAGAAAGAAACAAAACAAAAACAGCAATAAATATCCAAACAGGAAAGTTAGAAGGAAACTTTCTTTGTCTGCAGATGGTATGATCTTATACATACAATCCTAAAGGCTCCACCAAAAAATTGTTAGAACTAATCTACAAATTCAGTGAAGTTGCAGGATTAAAAAATCAACATACTGAAATCAGTTGTGTTTTTATACAGTAACAACAAATGACCTGAAAAAGAAATAAAGGAAATAATCCCATTAACCATAGCACCAAAAACAATAAAACATTTAGGAATAAATTTAACTATGGTTGCAAAAGATCTGTATATAGAAAAGTATAAGATACTGATAAAAGAAATCAAAGAAGACACAAATAAATGGAAGAATAGCTAGTGTTCATGGATCAGAAGAATTAATATAGTTAAATGTTCATTCTATACAAAGCCTTCTATATATTAAGTGCAACCCCTAACAAAACCTCATTGACCTTTTTCACAGAAGTAGGAAAAAGTCCTAAAAATCCCCAAATTTGTATGGAATCAAAAAAGACCCAAATAGTAAAGCAATCCTGAAAGAGAAGAACAAAGCTGGTGGCATCACATTGTACTACAAAGATTCAGTAATCAGAGCAATATAGTATTGGCATAAAAGAAGACCAGTGGAACAGAATTGATAGCCCAGAAATAAACTCAAACATGCACAGTCAGCTAATACGTGACAAGAGATCCAAAAATACTTAGTGAGGAAAGGATGGTCTCTTCAATAAATGATGTTACGGAAAATAGATAACCACATTCACGAAAAGTGAAATTGGATCCTTATCTTACTTACAGCACTCTTAAAACGCCACTTGATTCCTGGTCCCGGAGGATCCCTGAGGCTGTGGGACAACTAAGGCTCACATGCTGCAACTCCTGAGGTCCGTGTGCCTAGAGCCTGTGCTCTGCCGCAAGAGAAGTGGCTGAAATAAGAATGGAGCAGTAAACGGTAGAAGTGAGCAGTAGCCCTCCCTCGCTGCTGCTAGAAAAAGCCCACATGCAGCAACAAAGACCCAGCATAGCCAAAAACAAATAAATTGTTCATAAAGACTTAAACAGAAAACCTGAAACCTTAAAACTTGTCGAGGTATCATAGGGGAAATCTCCTTAACACTGGTCTTGCCAATGATATTTTGGCATATGACACAAAAAACCCAAGCAACAAAAGCAAAAGTTAGTAAGTGGGGTTATATAAAAAATAATGCTTCTGTATTGCAAAGGAAACAATCACCCAAATGGAAAGGTAACCTATAGAATGTGAGAAAATATTTGCAAATCATATATCTTATAAAAGATATATGAGGGCTCATATCAAAATACATAAAGAACTCATAGTAGCAACAAAATCTAATTAAGAAATAGAGGAACTGAACAGATATACTTTCCTAAAGAAGACATACAAATGACCAACAGGTACAAGAAAAGATACCAACATCACTAATCACAAGGGAACTCTAAACCCAACCACAATGGGATAGAACTTTACACCTGTTGGAATGGCTGTCACCAAAAAGACAAGAGGTAACAAGCATTTGTGAGGAGGTGGATGTGCACTGCTGATGGGAAGGTAACTTGTTGCAGTCACTAGGGAAAGTAGTATTTACTGGAGGTTCCTCAAAAAGCTAAAAATGGAATGACTACATGATCCACTCATCCCCTTTCTGGGTATGTATATCCAAAGGAAACAAAATCAGGATCCTGATGAGATATCTGCACTCCCATGTTCATTGCAGCATTATTCATAACAGACAAGATATGGAAACAACCCTTGTGTCAGTCAACAGATGAATGGACAAAGAAGACGAGGTGTGTGCATGCCTGTGCTGAGTTGCTTCAGTCATGGCCGACTCTTTGTGACCCTATGGACCGTATCCTGCCAAGCTCCCCTGTCCATGGGATTCTCTAGGCAAGAATACTGGCGTGGGTTGCATGCCCTCCTCCAGGCGATCTTCCCAACCCAGGGATCAAATCCATGTGTCTTACATCTCTTGCATTGGCAGGCAGATTCTTTACCACTAACTCCGTGTATATATACTCAGTGGAATACTACTCAGCCGTGAGAAAGAAAGAAATCCTGCCATTTGCAACAACATGGGCAGACCTTCAGAAAAGCTGAATTCATTGAAACAGAGAGTAGAATGATAGTTGCCAGGGCTGGGATGTGGGGGAAAAGAAGAGAGGTCAAAGGGCACACTGTGAACTTAAGAGGTGCCGGAAGAGTAGATCTTAAATGCTGTCATCAGGAAAAGAAATGGTAATTATGCAATGTGATGCAGGTATTAACTAATGTTCCCATAGCAATTATTTCACAGTATATAAGTATATTAAATCAACACATTGTGTACCTTAACTTACAAGATATGTTTATTATATATCAATAAAGGTTGTGGGGGAGAGACAAAATGTTTTCACTTTCACTTTTTGAGAAAGCGACACCACTTCCCTGGTGGCTGAATTTGGTTAATTGGTTAATCGTCTCAGGATTGAGCCTGTAGCTTTAGGCCATTGCAAGTTCTAGGTTTGCCCCTGAACCTCAGCGTTTGGGTTTGTGTCAGGGGTGGTAGGCTGCAGTCCACGGGGTCGCTAAGAGTCGGACTCGACTGAGCGACTTCACTTTCACTTTTCACTTTCATGCATTGGAGAAGGAAATGGCAACCCACTCCAGAATTCTTGCCTGGAGAATCCCAGGGACAGGGGAGCCTGGTGGGCTGCCATTTATGGGGTCGCACAGAGTCGGCCACGACTGAAGCGATTTAGCAGCAGCAGCAGCAGCAGCAGGGGCAAATCGCAATATTGACGCCTCAACCACGGTAGAGCCTGGCTTGCTGCTGTCCCCTAGTGGTGAGTGAATGGCAAAGGCCCCACTGCTTTTCTTCTGGAAGGAGAGAGACCCAAACATCCAGCCTGGAGGTTAACAAAGGCTGAAATTGTCTGGACTACTGAAGTCTGTCACAACCCGTCTACTCCCCACAACCCTCTCCAAATAATTGAGTCAGGCAAGAGGAAGGGTCAGGCCCGGCACTGGGAGGGTGGGCTGAGATGGGATCCCTCAACTGAGGTGCCAGATCTGAGCCCTTTCCTAGTCAGTACCATCTCCCTACTTGCATGGATGTGAAATGAACACTACATAGAAGGTGGACAGAGTGGATCTTCTGGCAGGAACCCAAGTCCAAACTGTGTGGGAAATTTGTGGGAAAACAAAAATTGTTTTTGTTGTACTTGACTTTTGCAAATGACTTTTGTTGGCTGTTGGTTTTAGAGGCGGTGACTCTAGTGGACCCTTGTACTTTGGTTCGACTCTAAAGTCTACAGGATTTTTTGACGCCCAAAATCCTTTTTTTGATTTCCTTTCCTCTCCCTTTTTCTTTCTTCCAACTTACTTTTCTTCCGTGCATTCTCCTGCTCTGATAGCTCTGAGCCTCTGCACCATCATCATATTTTCTAAGCCTAAAACCAAGACCCTTGTAGCATTTGAGCGATATGGCATAAATGTTGTTTAGTCACTAAGTAAAGTCTGCAATCCTATGGACTGTAGCCAGCCTGCCTCTTCTTGTCTGGATTTCCAGACAAGAATATTGGATTGGGTTGCCATTTCCTCCTCCAGGGGATCTTCCCCACCCAGGGATTGAACCTGAGTTTCCTGCATTGGCAGGTAGAAGAGGGAAGAGGGAAGGGTTGACTTGAGACTTGGGGGGAAAATTCCATGATCTGAAGCTGCTAGAATTTTCTGAGAGTCAAACACTATTTTTTGATTTTCTTCCTCTTGCACTATCTCCTGTTCCCCTTCTTCCCTTTTCTTCTCCTTCTTCTCTTTTCAGGGAAGGGTTGTGAGTAAATGAGGAAAGGCGATTAGTCATGAAGTCTCTGTCTCTCTGATGATTTTCCTTCTTGGTCTAGCTAAGGAACTGCACTTTGGTCTTTAGTTGCAGGGTCCTTTCAACTGTCCACGTTCACTCCACCACTAGGCTCAGCCCCTCATCACATCACACTCCGGATGCCCCAATCTCTGGGCTACTTCAGTGCCTACCAGGGGTCTGAGTAGCTCCTTGCTCCTGCCCCAGGATCCCTGTGTTTAAAATATTAAGGCAAACGAAAGACATTTAAATATCTTTATTAGAATGGTTTATATAATTTGTGGTGGAAAGATGTGTGAGAACGGAAAGATGTAAAATTTCAAGATAAGGTGTTGAGAGACAATTTTCATCTTTGATCCTTATGAACTCATCTAAAAACCCTGATATAGGGACTTCCTTGGTGATCCAGTGGTTAAGAATTTGCCTTGCAATGCAGTGGACATGGATTCCATCCCTGGTTTGGGGCAACTACTCAGGCCACACACACACCGAAGATCCTGTGTCTGGCAACTAATACCCCAGGAAAGCAAACAAATAAGCATTAAAAAAAAAAAAAAAAAAACTAATACATATAAAACAAACATTCTCAAAATATCCTGAAAACAAAAAGAAAAATTTGAGTATTTACATACTAAGGAAATCTAGATTTATTCCACTATGATTGTTAAACAGATTGCAATAAGTAAATATAATGTTGACTGGTGCCACTGTCGTATTTCTTTTGATGGTTTTTAGGAACAGAAATGGGATAGCTCAATCATGTAAACATAAAGTAATTTATTAGGGGATAACACATAACTTGTGCGGTGCCCTGGGGCCCCAGTGTGCGGCTCAGCGTCTGGTCCAATTTCACTGAGTGCCAAGACTGAAGGAAAGGGATCCTGCAATGGAGAATCTATTCCAGTCTACACAGAAGTGGAGAATTGTTGCTCTCGTCTGATTGATCCCAAAGTGGCTGTCTTCCAGATGCAGACATACCTGGCCAACAGGAAAACAAAGACTGTGAGGCTGGAGGTGGCCAACGTGACTGGGAACCACATCACCTCCAGGAGTACCAACAGCTGGAAAGGGAAGATCCTTAGGATCCCGCCAGTGACGCCAACCATCCTGAACTGCTGCAGCATAAAGGGGACTACTCTTTAGCTGTGTCTGTTCACATTCCGGGTGCTAAAACAAGTTGATGCTTGAGCTCCTGCTAGTGATTAGCACGATTCCATTAAGAACTCCAGAATATCCAGGCGGTTCATATGAGCTGGTTGACACTGACTCTGCCAGATCAGCCGGAAACACCACCAAACTATGAAAATGTGGCATGGGAGGAAGAATTCTCTAGACACACTTCTTACCTTCAACCCCCTGGGAGGGGGAGTCATGCCATCCTTTGTTTGCCTTGCCTCAGGAATCAGATTTCAGACTCTGCCTCTTTATTCAGAGGTAAATTCACATCCTAGAGATGTAGAAGAGACCCAGCCTGTTTCCTCCATTCTCTGAACGTGTTTCAGAAATCACTGTGTCCATCATCAAATTAGAACGTTGGTTCTTTACCCCACCCTTTTGAGCAAGAGGGAGGGCAGATGAGCTTAAGGTCATAAATATATATCAGCACTGAAGATGACAGAAGTTAAAGAATTTGTTACTTACCAGTGGGGCAACAGGATTGTTGCACAAGTTTGTGATGTGGTCTTGTGCCCCTTTTGAATGAGAGGGCAAAGATGTGAAAAGTCACAGAATGTAATGGAAGTCCTGATGTGATAAAGTGGAGGGGTGCCTGTGTTGACCCAAGAGAAAGTGCCTATATATAGTGGAAATACTATGTGGGCATATCTTTAAGAGGGTTTCTCAAAGTGGAAAAGCTGTATCCTAAGCTTTAACGTCCCATGAATGCATTGGGAGGAGATAATTTTGGAGGATATAGTAGCACAGGGGTGTAAATGAACAGAAAAGGAGCCCACTCTAAATACAAAGTGAGCCCTCTGGTGTCAGGGTCTTTACATTCCACAGGACAACTGGAAGAATCATCGCTTTGACTAAACGGACCTTTGTCAACAAAGTAATGTCTCTGCTTTTTAATATGTTGTCTAGGTTTGTCATAGCTTTTCTTCCAAGGAGCAAGCGTCTTTTAATTTCATGGCTGCAGTCACCATCTGCAGTGCTTGTGGAGCCCCAGAAAATAAAGTCTGTCACAGTTTCCACTGTTTCCCCATCTATGTGCCATGAAGTGTTGGGACCAGATGCCATGATCTTAGTTTTTTGAATGTTGAGTTTTAAGCCAGCTTTTTCACTCTCCTCTTTGACCTCCATCAAGAGGCTCTTTAGTTTCTTTTTTGCTTTTTGCTGCTAGGATGGTGTCATCTGCATATCTGAGGTTATTGATATTTCTCCCAGGCAAGCTTGATTCCACCTTGAGCTTTATCCAGCCTGGCATTTTGCATGATGTACTCTGCATACAAGTTAAATATGCAGGGTGACAACATATAGCCTTGACGTACTCCTTTCCCAATTTTAAACCAGTCTGTTGTTCCACGTCTGGTTCTGTTTCTTCTTGACCTGCATACAGGTTTCTCAGGAGACAGGTAAGGTGGTCTAGTATTCCCATCTCTAAGAATTTTCCAGAGTGTGTTAGGATCCAAAGTCAAAGGCTTTCATGGTCAATGAAGCAGAAGTAGATGCTTTAAAATGATAACCTTACATGAATTGAAGACACGTGTTCACAAAACTATGTCACATATTACAAGTCTGATACAAAACCACATGTAGAAAATAAAATAGTTCTTTAATAGGAAGAACTGCAGTAGACGTAGGGAGAGCAGAGAGAAAGAGGAGCCCGGAATAATAGAATGAACATAAATTCATAAGAAAGGATAAGAGTTTTGCAAATAACAAAAAAGAACGAAAGAAAGACGTCTTGAAAACGTGGCATTAACTCTATGCATTTGTGAATTAGGTATGAAAACCATAGTATATATGAAGTCTTCTTTTGATTCAGATCATCTACTGTAGAAAAAAATAGGAATATTACAATTCTAAGTAGGCGTGGGACTCTCCTTTTCCCCACCCCTACATGATCACTCCGTTCCTCTTTTCCCTTTCTGATGTGAAAGCAAGAGGACCTGGAATCTCAGCCCAGCTCCAGCATGAACCAGCTGTGGGTTTTGCAAAGGGGGAACCTGGCTGAGCCTCGTCTCTAACACCAGGCCATCCTCTCTCATCTGCTCAAAGGAGAGAACCTGAAGTGTGATTTGACCAGTTGTGCCTTCCAAGCAAAGAGGCTTCTTCCAGTGAATGGAAACTGCCAGGGACCCTCATCTTCTCCCCTCCCCTCCTTTAATCCAATCACCATAAACCACTCAGAGCTTCCATGCCCCTCCCAGAAAGATGTGGTTATCTCCTCAGTCCCCAGGGACCCCGAGGTAATTTGCAAGGCAAATGAGTGTGGATCCCACCTATCAACTCCCGGGTTTCCCAAAACCTTGTCGGGCAGGCACTATAAAAGGCACACTCCGCACCTAGCAGGATCATTCGCCTCTGTGCTAGACCCATTGCACTCTCGGCCTGGTGAGGAGGCTGAAGCCATGGAAGCGCAGTCTTGGAGGAGGGCACATCCCGAGCCCGCCTTGCCTCCGGGCCTGAACCGAGAACAGGCCTGGGCCTGGGCTCTGGATAACTTCCCGGCGCTGAGCCGCCCCTCCTGCCTAAGCCCCGAGTTCTGCGGGGACGCGCACTACTGCGCCTGTGGGCTGCCGCGCCACGCTTGTCCCGGACACGCGGACGGTCCCCGCGTCGAGAGCGGCCAGAAACGCTGGCGAGACTCGCAAGGCCAGGAGCCGGCTGCTTGTCCGGGATGGAGCGACAGTCCCCTCAAGAAGAGGCCCAAGCCACACAGCGCCGGGCCCAGGAGGGTCTGAACAGCCAGCAGCTGCCAGCAGCTGCTGAGGCCGCCAGACTCACATGGCAAGATCTCCTCCAGGGGCCCAGACGCCCCCACCCCAATCCACACACCCCGAGGCTGCGGAAAACTGAGACTTGAAACCCGGTGGAACCCGGCAAGGGAAGGAATAGCAGCCTCCTGTCTGGCCCACAGCACCCCTTCAACTCCTGCCCTGGACTGGGCCCTGAGTCATCCTAGGGGAAGCCTCCTTCTACTTGGCTGGACTTCTCCTCTGGGTCCCTTGCCTTGCTCTGGGATGAGCCTGGAGATCTCTTTGGGCACAGCATTCCTTCTTTATAGTTCCTTTCCTGAATTACTGACAGGCTTTTCAGTTAGAAATCTCTCTTCTGCTTTTGAACTGTGGTGTTGGAGAAGACTCTTCAGAGTCCCTTGCACTGCAAGGAGACCAAATCAGTCAATCCTAAAAGGAATCAACCCTGAATATTCATTGGAAGGACTAATGCTTAAGCTGAAACTCCAATACTTGGGCCACCTGATGCAAAGGACCGACTCATTAGAAAAGTCCCTGATGCTGGGAAAGATTGAAAGCGGGAGGAAAAGGGGGTGACAGAGGATGAGATGGTTGGATGGCATTACCAACTCAATGGACATGAGTTTGAGCAAGCTCTGGGGAGATGGTGATGGACAGGGAAGCCTGGTGAGCTGCAGTCCATGGGGTCCTAAAGAGTCTGACACAACTGAGGAACTGAACAACAACAACTTCTGGGAACCCATGCTTTCTTAAGAAACTTATTTGTAGCTGTAGTTAAGTCATTCTTCTTATATTAATTCCAATTGTGCCCAATGATTAAAATGTAACTTCTTAATCTCTGCCTGTGGAATTGATTTGGATGGGTGGTTGAGAAGATAACCTGGAACACAGTGCAGTGACTGTAACAACAGGGCTTGGACTCAAGGCGGAGAGTCTCACCAAGCTGCAGAGGAAAGCATCGAGAGGACCACCCATGTAGGCTATGAGAGGGCAGAATTCCAGGCCCTTCCCCTGGGGACACCTGTGACCACCTACCCTGGGGTATCCTGGCCTTTCTGGATCCCATTCAGCCACTTGATCTGCAGTATTTGGCTTCTCTGGGGCTGCAGTGGGACCAGGCTAGAACCCAAGTGTCGACTCCCAGACAGGCCTTTGTGGGAGCTTCCAAAGTACTCAGGACACAGAGAAAGCCTCTGAGTCTTCATTATTTCTCTCCTGCTCAGTAGTTCCCACCCTCCCAGAAGTAGCGTACTCCCCTGAGCCTCTGCTCAGCCCCTGAAAGTTGTCCAGACTCAGGATTCTACTCAGTGAAGGGAGGGCAGTAGCCAGATTTCTGCTCTTGCTTGCAGACAATACAGCCCTCACAGCAAGACAGGTGAAGTGCCAAACCTTCACTCTGCTGTACCATGAAACAGCATGTCTGGGCCAAGAATGAGGAACAAGAAGCAGAAGTCCTCTAGCCTAGGACCTCTAAGATGTCAGAAACAAGATACTGAGAAATAGACATAGGTGTCAACCCTCGGTACACATTCCTTCAAGATGCCAAGTCCAGGGGAAGAAGCAAATGAATATCCTCTTCTGAATGACAAAACTAAGTTGAGTGGCTTTGGTCCGATCTGATTGATTAGGTAATCCTGGCATTTGATGCTCACCATATGTTTACCAGCGGTTCTAAGAAGCAGCAAGACAAAACCAAGAAAGAAATCCTCCCAGGAAAGGTATTTTTCTCCTTTTCAGTGACATCTGCCCTTCCTCTGTTCAGTGTGTGGCAGGAGAATTTTTTTTTTCTATGTTTACTCTTTCATTCGAAAAGCCTTACTAAGCATCAGTATTGTACTGCGTGTGTACATGATCCGGAAGCTAAAGCCATCAACCAGCAGACATGATCTGTCATACAGTGTTTGACTTCCATGGAAGGAACAGGCAGGAAACATGCCAATAAATAAGCAAATAAAACTCATTTCGTATGATAAGTGCTATCAAGAATGCTTTATAAGTGAATTGAAAGAAGGTAACTAGAAGGGTGCTATGCTTACCTTGAAGAGTCAAAATAGCATGATTAGAGACATGAGAGTGTCCTTTCAACTTATATCTCAATAATGTGATGGAAATGCTAGAGGAAGGAAAACCTCACCATCAAGAGAGGACATCCACTTCCCAAACTCAGCCTAGAAAAAGGTGAATACAGTCATGGACAGAGGGAAGGCAAATGCAGGCTTTCTATGGTCCTAGTGAGATATATCTGGACCTTCACAATCTCAGAGTCTTCTTTCTGAGAGGACCTACTAGCATAAAATCATACCTAATAGACAATTATGATGAAAGATTTAAATTTTGTGTTAGATTTGATTGAATAGTTGAATTACTGACTTTGCTGACCTAATCAATTATCTGGTTGACCATAGATCTCTCAAGCCAAGGGATTGATAAGGAAGAACTAATTAGTGATGGTATTTGAAGGTGTGTTCACATTTTCTTCTTCACTCTGTAAGATTATATGACCCCATATATCAGCTAAGCTGTTTAGTTTCTAGGTTATGACATTGTTTTTTTTTTCTGCAGTAATAAAAATAAACAGAAGGAAAAAATGTTGTGATAATTCAAAAATCTTTTCCAAGACACTAGAGAGCAGTAGAATTGGCTTTAAATATAACAGAGTAATCTGGAGTGTGTAAACTGAAGATCCTTTCATACATCATCTCCCCGCTTAGCAACTTCCATCTAGGGAAGTTGAAAGGAACCAGTATGGTGATTTTCATGGCTTGGAGGGCGAGGAATGTCAGCTAGAGGGCTGCCCAGTATGTCTCTGCCTGGGTAATGGGACTCCCCATTGGGAAACCTCATTCCTCTGTGTGTTATAGCCACCCAGGCACCTTCCCTTCTTACAATGCAAATGTCCACACACTGTTCACACCTGGACAGATATATCTCTGCTCCCTAGCACAACACAGCTGCACTCAGCTTCCTATTTAATTTTAAAGATATTATAATATACTTAATAAAATACTGGGGTCTAGATGTAATCATAATTTAAAATGTAAGAAGCTTATAAAGTGATAATAAGAGCTTACCTGATAGAGTGCAACCCTATCTACAAGGTCCAAGACAGCCCAGGAAGCAGTCATTCCTACAAACACTCCTGCTACTTTGGGCCCTATGGCTTCACATCACTCTCTGCCATATTTTGCTTTCCACAGAGCTTTGAACCAAAATTTACACACAAAAGGTTAGGTTGCATAAAATTTTGGATTTTCAAATTGCTAAAAGAACTTTAGAACTGTATATTCCAAATCCTGCTAGTGCTTCTTGACAGGTGGGCTTATAAAGAACCCTGTCTTTCCATGAATTCAAGGGCTGTTTCATTTATTTATCTAAGAATTTGAAATTCCTACTGAAAAATGAAGATGAAATGTAAAAGTAGTTTCTTTATTTCCAGTTCTTATTGATTTCATTTCTCACATACACTTTTGAAGAAATAAAGGACAAAGTAGAACATGAAAATACATTAATAGAGGCACAGCAGTGACTGCAACACACAGCCCGGTCCTCACGTCCTCTGGTTATGTGCTGTATGTTTTACAGGCTCAAGCCTCACTGGATACTTTTTGATTGAATCTGAAAAAGTAAAATACCATCTTGTGTTCCAATAGGGGTGCAAAGAGTACTTTTGCAACTCCTTGGTACAGGTCAGGGTTACACGCTAGTCGAGCCACAGCATGCACTGGGCACAGGAGGTCCGTGGAATCCTGGCAGGGGAAGAGAAAACGGGTGGCTTGTGGGTGTGATACCAGAAACTAGAAAGGTGCGTGCAAAGAATCATAGGAAACAGCTCCCCGGGGAGGGAGCCCTCACTTTCAGGCTCCTGCCAGTTTAATCCCAGTGATGGATTTGCCCTCAGGAGAATCACAGCAGTTGAGAAAATCTCAGAATGACTGTATTAATGTTTATTATACTCTTACATGAGCTTCCATGTTGGTTCAATAGTAAAGAACCTGCCTGCCAATGCAAGAGGTGCAAGCTTGATTTCTGAGTCAGAGATTCCCTGGAGAAGAAAATGGCAACCCACTACAGTATTCTTGCCTGGAGAATTCCATGGACAGAGGAGCCTGGCGGGCCACAGTAGCATAGTCGGCCATGATTTAGCAACTAAACAAGGTCTTAAACTTGGCCTGCATTGTTCTCTCAGCTCCCCCATTTCAACCCCAGGTTTGGTGGAAACAAGAGTTCTGCTGCTATTGGTAATGAGAAGTCAGGAGGTTTGGCAAGTCGCCGGGTTGAAGATAGGATGTAAAGGGAGCCAACCGCTCCAAAATCTGGCCGCAGAAATCCCTCCTCACGAGGCCAGTCTCGAGTTTTCTCTTGTCTGCTGCCCCAGCACTCTGGCTCCAGGTCAGCCGGACGTGCTAGCTGGAAATCGGGTTGGTGCGGCTCAGAGCAAGAAGGGACGCGCCCTAGAAAAGTGTCCTAGAAAAGCAGCTCTGCGCTGCTGGGGTCCAGGCTTCTGGATGCGTTTGGAGCGGCGACCTGCGCTGGGCGCCGGGGAGCCACGTGCAGATGACTGGACGCCCCGCAGATGGACTGAAGGGAAAGAGCGGGTCGAGCCAGCAGGAGCCTTTCCAGGGCGAAGCGGAGTTCTCAGGGCTGCTGGCTACGCTTTGCGCGATCTCCTGGATCCTGCCAAGTTTGACCCAGTTTGACAACAGCTGTGTTGGCCCCCTGGCCGCCCGGTGTGCCCAAGATATCCCACGACCTCCCACCCCTAGTTCAGCAAATCAGGGGACCGAGGGTCCCGCGGGAGAACTGCACTGGCCACCCCGCCCGCGCGTCCGGTCCTCCTCCAAAAGCCAAAGCAGCAGAGAGAAAGACGTTGGAATTCGGTTAAGTAAGAGATTTACTTTAACCATCAAGTAAGTAATGGTTAAGTAAGTAATAAAGATACAATTTATTAAATAACAGAGAAATTCCCAAATGCCTGTGATGAATTCTTCCACGATTGCTAAACGGAGAGGTTTTCTTGTAATAGCATCTGTCGCAGAGAATCCTCCAATGAAGGGTCTCAGCGGAGAGGAGGGGTCCTGGGGGCGAAGGCGGCCGGAGAGACAACCTAGAGTCTTTCTGTCCAGTGCGTGGGGCGTCTGTTGGTGTCTCTCCAGATCAGGAAGAGGGCGATGCTCCGGAAGGGTGTCCGGCGTCAGAGGTCTCGGGTTTCAGACACTGGGTTCCTCAAGTGGCAAAATCCGCCCGGGGAAACTTTGTGGGAGCGCGGCGTCCTCCCGTCCTGAGGGCGTCGGTGACTCCTGGCCGGGAGCGGGTGTGGTGTTCGGAGCCGGAGACCCGCCGCGCGGCCTCTAGGGGGCTCTGTGCTCGGGGTCCGTGTTTTGGGCAATGTGGGCGCAGAAGCCTGCAGGGAGGAGAAGGTTCTTCCGGATTGAAGTCCTCCTCGTCCGGAGAGAGTTCGCCCAGCCTAGGATAGCAAGGGAGCTGCCATTCCTTAGGGTTCACTGAGCGCAGGAGCTGCCGCACCGCTGGTTCCTGGGGCTCCTGCGCGGAATCCCAGGCCTCGCGCACACAGCGGGGAAAGTGCTCCATCGCTTCAGCGGGTGAGAAGACAAGTCTTCAGGGACCCCTTCCTTGCGAATTTATAGTGTTCTGGGCTCTTAGGCGTCCAACCAGAGGCTATTGGGGTGGGTGGTTGCAAATTGCTTCAGAAGGTGGGATCTGAGAAGATTAAGGGTAAATTCAGTCATCTTGGATGGAGTTTATTAGAATTTAAGTTGATTTTGTTGATTTGAGAGGATTAAAACTTTTGTTGTTTGTTTAAACGAAATAGGGGCTCTGTCAAGAAAAGCTATTTGGGAGGCTACTTTTAGGTTACTATATCCATTAATTCTCAGGGCCTTTTGCCTAGAAACAGAGTATCATTAGATTTTACCGAGATGATCAAAATGTGGCCATCTTTGCATGAAACCACACTGCTGGTCAGACTTTCCCTTTGGTCTTCAATTCTAAGTTAAAACTGCTTCAGACTTTCAGCCAACAAGTAGAAGTGTCAGGCTCAAGATCTACAGATTTAGATGCAGAGTCTTTGGTAGAAGATACTCAGCTAGTTGTCTAACCTCTCTTGTCTTCATAGTCTTACCTGGATGGTAGCTGAAGTTTAACATTTTAAAGGCAAATTTTTTGATTAAATTCATTAACAAAGGTCAGGTAATTACATAGTCCCAGGCAAAATAATAAGTTGCTCCATTACAGTTATTGTTATTTTCATCATCATTCTTAGTGCTATAATCATGGCTATTAAACAAGACATCAGTCAATAGCAAACTCAAAATGTTGTCTCTTTCTGTGTTTAATCGTAGTGGTTTGCTTTTCCCTTCTAGTGTCAGATGTATAGTGAAATTGTAGCTCCTTATATCCTTCCTCAGATGTTTCAGACATTGTCTTGGCAAACATGTCAGTGCATCCAAGCCTAGATGTCCTTGGTCAGTCATTTATCTTCAACTTAACAAAGTCAGTTTAATTCAAAGCATTTTAAACAAGCGTGTTTCCACAACCTGCTGTGAGCAAGGAGCTGTGATGGGTACTGCACACTGACTTGTAGAACCTGCGCCTGCTTTGGCAGAGCTGAATTTTAGGGGAAGAACATAGACAAGAGACTGTGAGGACACAGCTGAATCTTCTTCCGTATGGTAGTTGATTCTGTGCCGTGAAAGCAAACTCTAATGTTTAAGATGATCCCCACTAAAGCCAGTGTTGTGCATGAACGGAGGGGAAAAAAAGAAAGAAAAGTAGGAATAAAAGTGAGAAAGGAGATAGAGAAAGGAGGGAAGAGAACCAAAACCAAAAATGAGAAATAAAGAAATAGAGGATGGAAAATATGGACAACACAAGAGGCAGGGAGTTGGAAGCTCTGGTCAAGGCAGCCAAGAGTGGTAAGTTAAAGGGGTTCATTAGAGCAACTGACTTTGTTCTTGTTGTTACTACGTCTGGTCTGACTTTTTGAAACCCCATGGACTGTAGCCCACCAGGTTTTTCCCAGGCAAGGATACTGCAGTGGGTTGCCACTTCCTTCTTAATGCGATCTTCTCAACCCCGAGATGGAACCGAAGTCTCCGGTTGTCCCAGATAGATTCTTTACCACTGAGCCACCTGGGAAGCAACTGACTTGGGGAATCTAATAAGGATATTCAAGGTAGAAAGCTCTGCTGGTCCAGGCTTAAGGGAAGGACAACAACACTGTCCTCTTTGAAGGCTCAGCATGATGCTATTAGGCTCTGGTGGTGAGGAAACTTCCCAGAAAGTTGTTTGAACACAAATGACAGCTACTTCCCCCACAGAGGTTAGCAGCAAGTAGCCTGTGTTGTGGGGCTTCCCAGGTGGCTCAGTGGTAGAGAATCCGCCTACCAATGCAGGAGCCACAAGACACTCCAACTGGATCTCTGGTTCAGGAAGATCCCCTGGAGGAGGAAATGGGAACCCAATCCAGTATTCTTGTCTGGAAAATTCCACGGACTGAGGAGCCCGGCAGGCTACAGTCCATTGGGTCACAAAGAGTCTGACACAACTGAAGCGATTTAGCATGCACACACACACCTTTGAATAAAGAAAGAAAGGTGTCCAAAGCAGTAATGACCGACAAGTCATTAATCCATGCGTATACCGTGGTTCTTTGGAGGGAAATAATATTTGTTTAATTAATTTGCATTAGTGTGTTTACATTTGTAAAACATAAAAACATTCTTCAATATATATCAATATAGTTACTCATCAGTTGGGAAGGGATAGGGTGTAAGTTATAGTTTCAATTTGTAAAGTACTGTCCTATTTCACTTTAAAATATGTATAACTTTGATACTAAAATGTTTAGAGATAGTTCAACAAGAAATAGAAGGATTCTAATGCCTATTCACATTACCTTTAAAGCTACAACAGGTAGTAGTCACTAAGAACTTATGATAAGCACTGTACTATGTCTTTTTTATTATCCCATTCCTTTAAGTGCTATTATAAATTACATTTTATAAGTAAGAAAATGTAGGGTTACAGAACTGAAGTCATATTTCAGCAAGAAGTGCTGATTAGCACATGTTGGGATCTGTAATTTCCATTGGAAAACTACACAGCTCTGTGTGTTACTGTCACGTGGGCATTGCCCACATGACATTCTCCACAAAACTCTTTCTGGGTCCAACCTCTTGGCCCAGATAGATTGATTCAGCATCTAGGAGACCAAAGGTTTGCAACTTCATCTGTCTACCCTCAAGCGTTTTGTTGTCTGGAAGCCAGAGGGGTAGCCTGGGTTACTCCCTGTCCCACAGGGCACAGGAACTTGGGTCTGATCAACCCCCAGAGGCTGAGACTGGGGGAATGCTCCACTGGTACTAGGAGGAGAATTGTGTGGTGAATGATGGTTCCCCATCATCTCTAACTTCAGCCCCCAGGAAGCTGAATACTGTAGATCAGGTGGCTGCGTGAGACCCGGAAAAGCCATGCAAGACCGATGTAGGCACTTGTGGAAGGAACTGCAGCAGAATGTTACATAGGAAAGGCTCTGGAAACTGCCCTCTCTCAGCCTTATGGGTAGCTGTGCCTTCGTGCTTTCCCTTCCCACTTGGCTTAGAAACACCCCCTTCAAGCTCAGTTGCTATAGTCACTCCCTGTCTAGGATTCAAGTACTGCTGTGGTACATTCAGCCTCTGGGTGTCTTTTAAAAATCATGCCTTGCCGGGTCTTCCCTGGTGGCTCAGCAGTAAAGAATCTGCCTGTCAATGCAGGAGACATGGATTCGGTCTCTAATCTGGGAAGATCTTACGTGCTGTGGAACAGCTAAGCCCTGGTGCCACGACTATTGAGTCTGTGCTCTAGAGCCCACGTGCTGCAACTGCTGAAGCTCACAAGCCCTAGAACTCACGCTCTGCAACAAGAGAAGCCACGGCAATGAGAAGCCCGCACGCTGCAACTGAAGAGGAGCCCCCACTCACCACAACTAGAGAAAAGCCAGCGTAGCAATGAAGAAATAGCAGTCAAAAATTAAAACTTTTTAAAAATCATGCCTTCCATTTTATCTCTAAGAGCAGTATAGTTTGGAATTGTGCAGATATGTGCAGACTATTATTTACATTTTTTATCTTGTATTGGCATACACGTCTGTTTTTAACTACAATTTCTGCTTATAGAATTAGTACTCTGGCTCAAGAGTATTCATGTTGAAATATTTAATGCATATTGTCATACTGGCTTTCCAAAGATCCTTTCAAATTTTTCTCAAAAGCTATGTTGGGGAGTGCTACTTTACCAATATTTGAACAAATGAAAAAGATTAATATAGGCCACCATGGTACTCAAGGTTATATGTCATGGTTTCATTTTGTATTTCCTTAATCTTTTGGAGCCCTGACCTGGGTCTCAGTTCTTTCAGCCAAAGACTCCCCCATCCCAATACCACTTCCAATCCTGGCTCCACCCACCCAAATCAATACTGATTCCATCCACCCAAATCGATTCATAAGCCGAGAATAGGGAAGCATGTTTTAATCATTGTGCAAATTGGAATTAATCTAAGAAGTATGACAATTCTGAGTACATCGACGGGAAAGTTCCTTGATAGCATAGATTCCTGAAGAGAGATTTCTTTTTTTCTAATGTATTTTTTAATTGAAGGGTAATTGTTTTACAGAATTTTTTTGTTTTCTGCCAACTATCAACGTGAGTCAGCCATCGGTATACATATGTCCCCCCTTGGTCTGAACCCCCCTCCCATCTCTCTCCCCATCCCACCCCCCTAGATTCTTACAGAGCCCCAGTTTGAGTTCCAGGAGTTATACAGTAAATTCCCATTGGCTATCTATTTTACATATGCTAATGTAAGTTTCCCTGTTACTTTTTCCATAGAGCTCACCCTCTCCTTCCTCCCCCTACCCTGTCAATAAATCTGTTCTCTATGTCTGTTTCTCCATTGCTGCCCTGCAAATAAATTCATCAGTACCATCTTTCTAGATTCCATATATGTATGCGCGTTAGTATAGGAGATTTATCTTTCTCATTCAGACTGACTTCACTCTGAATAATAAGCTCTAGGTTCATCCACCTCATTAGACTAGACTCAAATGCGCTCCTTTTTATGGCTGAAGAGATTTCTAATTGAAAAGGCCGTCAATTATCCAAGAAAGGAAGAACAAAGAAGGAATGTTCTGTCCCACAGATATCTCCAGGCTCGTCCCAGAGAGAGGCGGAGCCCAGGGGAGAAGTCCAGCCCGGCAGATTGGGCCTCCGCTGGGGTGACTCAGGCCCCAGTCCAGGGTGGTGATTGAAGGGGTACTGTGGGCCAGAGAGAAGGCTGCTATTCCTTCCCTTGCCGGGTTCCACCGGATTTCAAGTCTCAGTTTTCCGCAGCCTCGAGGTGTGTGGGGTGGGGTGGAGGCCTCCTGGCCTCCTGGAGGCGATCTGGCCGCGGGGTCTGGCAGCCTCCGCAGCTGCTGGCTGTTCAGACCCTCCTGGGCCCGGCGCTGTGTGGCTTGGGCCTCTTCTTGACGGGACTGTCGCTCCATCCCGGACTAGCAGCCGGCTCCTGGCCTTGCGAGTCTCGCCAGCGTTTCTGGCCGCTCTCGACGCGGGGACCGTCCGCGTGTCCGGGACAAGCGTGGCGCGGCAGCCCACAGGCGCAGTAGTGCGCGTCCCCGCAGAACTCGGGGCTTAGGCAGGAGGGGCGGCTCAGCGCCGGGAAGTTATCCAGAGCCCAGGCCCAGGCCTGTTCTCGGTTCAGGCCCGGAGGCAAGGCGGGCTCGGGATGTGCCCTCCTCCAAGACTGCGCTTCCATGGCTTCAGCCTCCTCACCAGGCCGAGAGTGCAATGGGTCTAGCACAGAGGCGAATGATCCTGCTAGGTGCGGAGTGTGCCTTTTATAGTGCCTGCCCGACAAGGTTTTGGGAAACCCGGGAGTTGATAGGTGGGATCCACACTCATTTGCCTTGCAAATTACCTCGGGGTCCCTGGGGACTGAGGAGATAACCACATCTTTCTGGGAGGGGCATGGAAGCTCTGAGTGGTTTATGGTGATTGGATTAAAGGAGGGGAGGGGAGAAGATGAGGGTCCCTGGCAGTTTCCATTCACTGGAAGAAGCCTCTTTGCTTGGAAGGCACAACTGGTCAAATCACACTTCAGGTTCTCTCCTTTGAGCAGATGAGAGAGGATGGCCTGGTGTTAGAGACGAGGCTCAGCCAGGTTCCCCCTTTGCAAAACCCACAGCTTACAGCTGGTTCATGCTGGAGTTGGGCTGAGATTCCAGGTCCTCTTGCTTTCACATCAGAAAGGGAAAAGAGGAACGGAGTGATCATGTAGGGGTGGGGAAAAGGAGAGTCCCACGCCTACTTAGAATTCTGATATTTCTTTTTTTTTTTTTAGGAAAAAATATTTATGGCTGCACCGGGTCTTCCTTACAGGACAATGAAGTTGCAGAGAGACAGAACGTGGCTCTTAACACTTTCACTCTTTTTCAGGTCTTCCTTGTGGCTGTGTCGGCTCCAGAGTGAAAGGGATGTGTAGTTTTGGAGCGCGAAGTCTCTCTATTTGCCCTGCCACTTGTGGGATCTTAGTTCTTCCACCAGAAATCAAACCCACATCTGTTGCACTGGTAGGTGGGTTCTTAACCAACCTGGTTTGCCCTGATTTTCATACTTTTCAGAGCGCATTGAATTGAGTGAACACCGTGTTTTTAATCGTGTCGTTTGTGTGGCCCCTATCCTGTTTATTTGTAATTATTGCCACTCTATCATAAGTGATTCTCATTTGTCTGCTCCCCTTTAGGCGTAATTTTTTCTGTTAATAACTTGTATTTTTGCATCGTATTTTTAGTGTGTATTTTTAATATTTTTCAGTGTTGCATTATATAATAATTTTCTGCATGCCTCTATATTCATGTAAAAGTAAATGTGTTCTATCCTAATTTTATTCATTACATTTCACTTGTTTGCCAATTTGCAAAATCTCTGTATGAATATTTCATCTGCTGCTTCCTTCTCTTGCCTGTTCCCCTCTAGTGAGCTTCTGTCATACTTCACCCCTGCACTGTACCCCAGGGACACTCAGATTGCTAAGTCATTACCATATGGAATTATTGCCATTAGCATATGGAATCATCTCTATTGGTCAGTGAGACAATTTCTCTAGGATAGGTACCCAGGAGCAGAACTGGCATGTCATGGAAAATGCATCAACCAAATTTAAGGGAGTACTGCCAGATGATTCTCTGGGAACAATGCAGCGTTTATGATCAGGAAGTAGTGCATGAGGATTACAGATTACTCTATGCATATGTTCCCCACATATTAATACTTGGAATGACCTAGTATTCTACCACGTGTCATCAGTTGCATGGTCCCAAAGAGAGCAGCTAGTGAGTCTTTTGATTCAATGTTTTTCTTTTTGGATCTCTGACTGTGTCTCTCTTGGGGGCCAGTTTGCAGTATGGTTCTCAGACTCTTTTCCCGAGGCATGTTCAGTCTGATGTCTGTTGTCTTCCTTTTCCATCAAATTCCAGTTATCTCCTTCCTCTAATAAATCTCCTGTGTAAGTTATTTGAGTGTTGTGTTTGTTTCTTAGAAGGTATAAAATAAGTAAGGCAGTGAAAAGACACTTATCTTCATCCTTACTGACTTATTTCAATCCTATTTATTTAACCAACCTTATAAAAATGAATCTAGATGCCCTGAATGAAATGTATAAATATTTTTAAAGTTTAATTTCTGCATTCAGGGTATTTTCAGGATGTTTGTTTTCTGCTGATCATGATTTTTCAATGAGAAAAAAAGTGAAAAGAAGAAAAATTCCCTGCAATCTTTCATTTGGAACTTTTACAGTTTCCCTTTGTACATGTATTTCCATCAAGAAATAAATAAAACAGTTAAATAATGATGCTTTATTTCTTTTGTATGTGTTACTTTATTTTTTTAATTTTTAAAAATTATTTATTTGGCTGCAGCAGGTCTTAGTTGCGGAATGGGGGATCTTTAGTTGCAGCATGTCAACTCATCTCTGTGACACGTGGGATCTGGTTCCCTGACCAGGGATAGAACCCAGGCCCCCTGCATTGGGTGCACAGAGCCTTAGCCGTTGGACCACCATGGAAATCCCTATGTGTTACTTTAAATAACAGAACCCCAGGACAAAGCCAGGAGCTCCTCTGATTCTTGCTGGTCACTAAAGTAGCTCAGTGATTAGAGCATCAGAAGTCTGTATATGGTAATGGACGAGGATTGGTGGTAGGTGAGCACTGGGGATGCAGAGGACTTGAAACTGAAACCACTAGGCGATGTTTTAGGGGCTCCAAGGACCTTCAGTCCTTTATGTCTCCACTCAGAAAGCATTCAGCAAGAGATAAAGTGACAGAGAAGAAAGTATTTATGACAATAGGAGGCTTGTGAGGCATATAGGTGAGTGGGCAAGAAGGAGCCATGCCCTGAAAACTTAGTGAGCTACATTTTTTTTTTTTTTTTGATCTTAAATAATTTTTTTATTTCATTTGGAAGACAACAGCCACTGTTGATTTTCTGGCAGGAAAATGACATGATCAAGCAGCTGAGAATTCCCCCATCACAAATACTCAGGATAGAGTCTAAGGAAAAAAAGAAGTACAATGTTTCTCAATAGAAGTAAGATCATCCTCCACCCCCAGGGAGTTTTCAGGAAAATGTGAAGATAAATTCTGGTGTCACAGTGACTGTGGGCATTTAGTTTGGTAGGGGCCAAAGCTGCAGTCCATGGGGTCGCTGATAGTCAGATACAACTGAGAGATTTCTTTCACTTTTCACTTTCATGCACTGGAGAAGGAAATGGCAACCCACTCCAGTGTTCTTGCCTGGAGAATCCCAGGGATGGAGGAGCCTGGTGGGCTGCCGTCTATGGGGTTGCACAGAGTTGGACATGACAAGTGACTTAGCAGCAGCAGCAGCAAGGATGCTACAGGTGGCGCTAGTGGTTAAGAACCCGCCTGCTAAAACAGGAGACAAAGGAGACTGCTGTTCGATTCCTGGGTTGAGAAGATCTCCTGGAGGATGGCATGGCAACCCACTCCTGTATTCTTGCCCAGAGAATCCTGTGGACAGAGGAGCCTGGAGGGCTATGTTCCATAGGGTCACAAAGAGTCAGACACGACTGAAGCAACCTGGCACACATGCAAGGAGGCTACATATCTTCCAGCATGTAGAATGGTCCCAAACCACAAAGCATGATTCTGCCCAAGATGCCAAGAGTGTGTGTCCAAGGAGAAATTTCAGTTCTCTGTGAAGCTGACTCAAAGGACCTCTGGGCTCTCCCGATTCCACCTTGATATTCAGAGTTGCAGTGGAAGAGAGCGGAGGGGTTTGAAGGATCTCATCCACAGGACTCCAGGAAATATCCAAAGTGATCGTGGTTTGTGAGGCAGCAACTATATCATCCAAGGCAGTGGACTTAAAGAGCTCGTACTGGGCAAAGCCGCTGGCTGTTAAAGTAGACAAGTGATGTCTTTTCTTGTGTGACTTTTTTAGATCTTCAAGATTTACAGAATAATTTTTATCCACTTTACAGGTGACCATGTACAAGACAATTCCTGTGATGTTGCTACTGGTTGAGATAAACTCAGCTCCCAGCCAACTGATACCTTCAGGATCTGAACCATCACACCTTACCCAGAGAGGAGGAAGGGCAGTAACTGGCCGATTAATCTTCAGATGGGTCATATTAGGATTGTGAGCCATGGTATAAAATCCAATTAACTGCCTGGCTCTCCCAATTGGTAAAGCAAGCAGGCCAACATTTTCACCAGTAGAGAGATCAGAAATAGCAGTGTCTTCAGACTGTAGCTCTTCAATAGGACTTGGTTCTTCCTTTTCTAAAGGCACTTTTTCCACAATAAATATGGTTTCATTTTCATGTAGAATATTTTTCAAAGGGTTTGGTTGGCCTTTGCTGATCAACTGCACTTGAATATCAGCCTCATAGATAAATGGGTCTTTACGGATTCCTTTTTTATTTTCATCAAATTCCTGCAGAAGACCAGAGTAAAATTCCTCAGCAGCTCAGTTAGCCCCCGACCACATCGCGCCCCAGTTTGACCGAACACCCGAAACCGCCAAGCTGAAATCTACATTTTTTATAATCAAAGGAAAAGTGGGGAAGGGGAAAAAAACCACTTTCTTCCTCACTTTAATTGGATGTCATGTTTCCATCCTCTCTTCTCCTCCAGGTTGGGCAGGGGAATTTTCTTGTCCTTACATGGTTAAGCCAGTACTGTCATGGCACTGTGGAAAAATTATTTCAGGTCTCAGTACAATGAGGGTCTTCCACTTTGAAATGTCACCTTTTCATAACTTCTTGCTTTTTATGTGTGCAGAGAGCATGTCCTAGGGGTCATTAACCTACTGAATTCACAGGATATGGGTCTCAAGCTACCATTATTTTATTGTTTGGGTGCATATCTTACACTTCTGCTACATGGTTTTGTTGCTAAGCAAGCCTGTTGGTTTTGCAGTTAAGCAGATCTGCTTTCTTGAGTGACCATTAACTTATGAGGGTCTTCCATACTTACTTCTTTACTTGCAATTCTCTAGTGGAATTAGGTATTTAATTACTCACATTATCCCTTTATTCTGTCCCTATTGGATGGAAGAGCAGCTCCCTAGCTAGACCCAGAAAGAAAATTATCCAAGAGGCCAAAATTATCCTAGTCCCAAATTTGTAGGGTGACTCTGAGACCAACAGCTGGATCTCCTTTGCCACTGGCCACTTCGAATGCCCTCCTCTCACACACACCAAGCCCAGAGGTAGGAAGGGCACTAGCCCATCCACCAAAAGAAGAAAAGAGTTTTTAGAAGTCCATGCAAGTATTATCCTCACAAAAGTTAGAATCAGAGATCTGGCCCATACCCCTGTTCATTTATAGCCTACTAATTGATCCTGATTAAGAAGACAGAGAAGTGAGATAGAGATGCCAGAGCAGCTGGAATAACTCAAAAAGCCCCCTCCGAAGGAAGGCTGGGACTCCAGGAGGTGCAGGATGACAGTTGGGGCCCTGGACTCAATGAGCTTCCCTGGCAGCTCAGTTGATAAAGAATTTGCCTGTAGTGCAGGAGAGCCAGGTTTGATCCCTGGGTCAGGAAGATCCCTAAAGAAGGAAATAGCAAACCACTCCAGTATTCTTGCCTGGAGACTTCCTTGGACAGAGAAGCCTGGCAGGCTGCAGTCCATGCGGTCCCAAAGAGTCAGGCATGACTGAACGATACCAGTGGACTCAATGAAATTCTCAGAGATCCTGTCTACTGGATCTTCTAGATGACCAGTGCATGTCTGTGACTTTGAAAAGCTCTGACCATCTCTGTATGCCCAGGGGCAGAACCACCCTTCCCGTATCCTGAGAATACCAGCCCCACAACTCACACTCACTCCTCCACCCCTGTACCTCCTCCATCTCCAACAGCCAAAGTAGAAATCAACATGAGAAAGAAGAATCTCACATTTATGGGCAACTTTATTAAAAGAGTGGGGAAAAGTGGGCACACATTTTTTTCTAGACACAACATTGCCCATCATGTGAGCAGAGGGATGTTGCTATAATATCCAGAGCAGAGGATCACCCAGTGAAAGGTCTCGGTGGAAATCTCAGACTTCTGGACACAGAAGATGGAGACAGCCTATATTCTTATAGGCCTCAACTCTTGGCATCTGCTGCCAGCAGCACTGGGACATGCAGTGGTGGCTCCCAGAGCAGGAGCAGGGCAAAGCCATCTGTGTTTCAGTGTTCCACTTGTTCATCCTAAGAAACAGTGTCACCTGCTGAGGGAGTCTGCCATGGAGGTGGCAATGGGGCTCCTCATTACTGGCGGCCACCTCTCCTGCAGGCACCTCTGGCAGGTGGTGAGCATCCGTTTTGGGGCTGGTGGCTCGGTGCCCCACCTGGAAGTACTCTGGTTTCTGAGCCTTAACTCAGAAACTGGTAAAGACTGGAAAGCAGTTTGCCATTTAAGTCCAGGTGATCCCCAAAAGGGGGCTTCCTTGGTGGCTCAGTTGTAAAGAATCCCCCTGCAATGGGGGAAACACAGGGAAGATCCCCTGGCAACTCACTCCATTATCTTGCCTGGAGAATCCCATGGATGGAGGGGTGAGCTATAGTCCATGGGGTCACAAAGAGTGGGACATGACTGAAGCAACCTGAGCATGCATGCATGCAAGCATGATCCCAAGAGAGGTGACTCGGGCAGGGTCTGGAATCTGCTGATCTTCTCACTCGCCACTCTTTTGTGCAATCCCAGGCCTGCAGCTCACAGCCTGGAAGTTCTGTTCCAGTGCATAGCTCTCAGACCAGCTGACATAGAGCACTGTACTGGTAGTGCTGGAGCAGAGACTGAAGCACAGGTCCTGCCCAGGGAAATGGCAATGGGGGTTGTGGGGGTGGGTAAGTTCACTTCAGTCGTGTCTGACTCTTTGTGACCCTATGGACTGTAGCTCACCAGGTTCCTCTGTCCATGGGATTCTCTAGGCAAGAATGCTGGAGAGGGTTGCTGTGCCCTTCTCCAGGGGATCTTCCTGGCCCAGGGATCGAACCCATGTCTCTTACATCTCCTGCATTGGCAGCCAGGTTCTTTACCACTAGCACCACCTGGGAAGCTAGTGGGTGGAGGGGACACTTAAAGAATGATCTAGGATGAGGGAGCCAGGAGATGTCACCTTTTGATCCTATCCCAGGGTGAATCCACTCTCTTGGGACCTCCAGGACTTCGAGTGAGATTTGTTTTCTGGTCTCTGTGAGTTTGTGCATTGCAACTGTCGGTGACACAGATTCAGAATGCAGTGCATCCTGCGGCAGTGTATAGAAGCAGCCTAGAGCCCCACTCCCGAGAGTCATAAGGATCCATAAAAGGAGTCCCCAGAAGAGGTGGACGCTGTGGAGGAGATCTGTTGATGAGGGATCTCATCATCAGCCGGAGTTTCCCGACTCTGCGAACTGAGCATGGACACTCTAGTGTCCTGGACACCTCCAAGCATTACAGCTCAGCTCCTGCCCCAGGGACCACCATTGCCAGTTCCAATAATGCTGGAAGCAGAGCCTAAGCATCTTAGGACCCCTGAGATTTCTGCTGAAACTATTCCTCTGGTTTTGCTCACACGGGATGGGAAAGCTCATCAGAATAGGGTGTGAAATGGATAGAAATAGCAGATAAAGAAACCAGAAGACTGCTAAACTTTGGAATCCTAGGGACAAGGACAAGCTGGCACAAAGAAAAGGAAATTCAAGGAAAAAAATTAAAAATCTAAAATCAGAGTATAGGCAGGCCTGAGATTATGAATGAGAAATGTGCTGTCTTGTTGGACTCTTTGTGATTGCTAGGACTGTACCCCTCCAGCTCCTCAAATTTAGTTTACAAGCATAAAAGCAAGTCATCTACATAGATTTTTGTAAAAGCATCAGAGTGAGATAATGACTATAAATGACAAAAGACAAGAAACATAGCTAAAGATCTGGTTATAATACAGTTGTCAAGGAAATTTGGCTATTTCTGTGACATACAACATTTTGATAATAACTGGAAATGATTGAGAACATACTACAACATTTCAAGTTTTAGGAAAGATCATATAATTTCTAGAACTTTATAACCTAAGAAGATTTATCACTATTTGTCAATATTTTCCAGGTAATTTAGCATACCAAATAAGCCTAATTAGTTTACTATCTCTCTTTGAGATGTTCAGGGACACATTCAAGCATTCCAAAATTAACCAGAGGTCAAAAGAACTTTATTCAGAATTTGATTTGAAAAAGTTTGTTGAATATCAGAAGGATTTTTAACATTTGGCTAACTAGGATCATAGTCACTGTGAAACACCACTTAGTCATTTAACCAAAGCGACAATAAAAGATTTCAAAGGCAAATACAGAAAATTACAACAGATTGCATAAGAGTTAGTAAAGAAAGTTTACAATCTATTTATCAAAAAAGATCAGTGTTTCAAGAAAACTTTGTCCTCTTAGTAAGGGAAAAGGCAAGTCTAGTTTTGTACAACTTCACTATTAAAATTCATTCACTTGATTGAATTCAATCTATTTTTATAGAGTGTTCACCATGCATAAAACTCTTTTTTCAGAATTCCTTTTAAAATTTCTTTCTGATCCATGCATCCTTTATTCCATGACCAACTACTGTGTCATGTCCAAGCAACAGTATACAAACTGGCAATCAATCTTAATCCGACTGGACAGCAATCTAAGGCTTACAGTACATTTAAGGCTTTCAAATTGGGGGAAGAAAATTATTTTAATAAAACCAAAGACCCCCTCAAATCCAAACCCCAACCAATACAAGTAGTGTAGCAGTTTTAGTATTTTTACACTTCTGATGCTTATTGGCACAACTCCTGTGTCAAACCCAAGTAACTCCTGAACTATAAATTTAGTGAAATTTTAATTACATAATTTTTTCAAAGCATAAACTTGTAATTTTTGTCTCAGAAATGTTCTAACATTTTTAATAGCAAAATATAGGAGTAAAACATATTAAGAAAATGTATTCAGTCATTTACATTACAAATAAATTTGCAGTTTTGTTGTTGACGCCTGACAAAAGAAAATTACCCATTAACAATCTGTGCACAATGCAATTGCAAATATGTACAGCACTTTAAAGAAACCTACAAGGAGGACTTTACCGAAGGACAGTGGGCTAGATTCTTTGTTAGACTAATCAGGTGATCAAAATATTAAAACTCTGTGGACTAGTAATAAATTCATGCTTTAAAAATCCTGTTTACTTTTATATAAGAAGACTCCAGTTATATTGTTCTACTTGATGAAGCTGTTCACAATTGTTCCAATAAATCATCCTTTAATTTGATTTGTGTGGGGTAAAGATCAGCATGTTAACAAAAATTAACAAAGGAATTTTCATCACAGTGGTTTCCAGTTACACTACCACAGCTTCACAATGGATTAGAGCCATGAATCAGGTGGCTGAAAGGGTCAAATACTGAGAACACTGGTGGAGAGAGGTTACTACTACTAAACTAAGGATTTGCTCAGTCGTGTCCAACTCTTTGGGACCCCATGGACTGTAGCCCACCAGGCTCCTCCGTCCATGGGATTCTCCAGGCAAGAGTACTGGAGTCGGTTGCTATTTCCTTCTCCAGGGGATCTTCCCGACCCAGGGATAGAACCTAGGTCTCTCGCATTGCAAGAAGACGCTTTAACCTCTGAGCCACCAGGGAAATGAGACCCCAAAACCTATTTGGAGAGAGGTTAAGTCCTACATAAATGATTCCCACCTCACGGGCAAGGTGGAGAAAGGGGTGTGAGCATCCTTCTTAAAGCACAAGAAAACCATCCCCCCACTCAGCTCTCCTTTCCATTCCACAAGGCAACAAAGCTGGAAATCACAACTGTTCGGTTTAACATGATGTGTGGGTTAGAAGAACCTCTATATACCAAAGACCAAGATGTCCTCAGCTCTTTGATTAGGACGCCCCCAAACGCTGGGCATTTCCTCGTGGTTATCAGGCCCATGACAGCCATCCAGTTGAAGCACGTTCACAGTTGATGAAGTAAAATCAAGTCATATTCAGGAATTAGGAAGTTCGTGAGATATGAACTGTCGTAGTCTTTCTAGGTATTGTATATATAAAACTGTATGTCATTATCCCGGTCCCTTTGACCCAGAGGGGCTCCACGGCCCCGGGAAAGCACTCGTAGGTACATAGCCATGACTTCGTCCTGTGTACAGCGCAAGTATGGGAGAGGTGACTTTAAATACTTGTCAATGTTAGGGAAAGCATCAACGCAGTATGTTTTACTGGTATCGGGAAAAGCCACACGCAATCCACACATCAGCGGCGAATGGAAAATTACAACTGCACACTCATACCTGGAGGTCAGTTCTACCACTGGGTGGGAACTTCCAAAAGCTATGACCATACGAGATGATGTTCTCAGGACTTAACGCCATATTGGGTGCAGCGCCCGCCAGGTGGCGTCGGTATCAGTGTAGAGGGCTTGCCCAGGCTGATGCCGTAGCCCTAGTCGTGGTAAGGAAATGTTGCAGTTGATACGCGAGCGGAGGCCGATGTATCAATAGAAGCTACGCATCTGGCCCAGGCCCGCGGCATTGCGGTGGGAGAGAACAGCGTGCAGCGGCTGAAGGCGCCCAGCACAGGAACATGCAGCCTAGCCGCTTGTCCCTAGGGGTGCGCTAGAAAACCTGAACGGCATTCAGCTCGCACCGGGAGCACCTCCAAGTGTGCGCTCTCGCTCTGGCGCAGGTTGCACGCTCCAGGCCCCGCGCCCTCCTCTGGCGGCTGCTGTGCGGCTGGGCCAGGGCGGTGGCGGCGACCGAGGCCAGGGAAGGTTGCCAGCATCGTGGTAGATGGGCTCAGGAGGTGGCAAGGCCAGTTTGACGGCTATGTGGCTCCAGCAGGCCCAGCAGCAGAAGAGCCAGCTCCGCTTTCCAGCAAGAAGCCCTGCATCCTGGAGTCTGGTTCGGGCATCCAGGCGGCCTCGAACCCGCGGCCGCCAGCACGGCAGGCAGGCAGACTGGGTCCGCAGCGAGGGCGAGCAGGGCGGCTGCGGCCAGCTCGCCTGGCGGCTGGACATGGAGGAGCTGGGAGGCGCGGCTGGCCTGGGCCGGCTTGGCGCTTCCAGCCCGGCGGGTCAGCGGTCGTCCTGGGGGCGGGCAAGGCGCGGACAGCCGGGGTCCCTGAGCCGCGGACATAGCCCGCGGCAGCCCAGCCGGCTCGATCGCGGGATCCCTGCCTCCCTTCATGAGGACTAACCCTCAGACACTTCTGCTGGGTTCTCAGTCGCTGGAGAACGCCTTATAGCTGGGAGGAACAAGGGTCCTTTTTCTTCGGAGCTGAGCCGGCTGTCTCTCACTAGCAAACGGTTTGTTCAGACCACAGATACACAGTCTTTCCAACTTAAGTCAAAAATTAAAAAGGCAACTAAGCTTGTTCACTCCAACCCCCCCTTTCCCGTCCCAGCATAGGGAATGTCAGTACTCACCTGGGACGCCAAGTCCCAAGGAAAACGGCTTGAGTGAAACTTTGTATGTCATTTAAACTTTAAATTTAAAGCAATGATGCCGGGATATCAGGAGAATTTACCCAAAAGATAAATAGTGAAAAGGAATACCGAAAAGCCGGTTAAGCTCAAAGGGCAGGGCATGTGTCCGAGCACCTGTTCCTGTTCGGGGTACAGTCCAGATTTCCTCTGTTGGGTGTCTCTTGTATCCTGCCAACTATGCCAAGCAAATATTGACAGAAATTCAATTAACAATCAAGAAGCAAAAGAGAATTTGATTCAAGTCAAACTGTGGATTGTAACCCAGGAGATAGACCCTTAGAAGCTGTGAGAACACTTCCTCCTATTAGCAGCCCAAGGCATAGTCATATACATTTTTGAGACAAAGGAGCTTACAAAATGACACTTTACATTAAGTTCACCAAAGATACATTGTCCAAGTAAACACAAAGCAAGCAGTATATCACTATGACCCCCTATGGAGTTGGAAAAGAATGGTCATCTTTAAGAAGTTGCATTGCTAGGGTCACAAAAAGAGGGGGAAATATCTCTGCTGTGGAACAGGCATTCCCCTCTTTCAGGAGGTCTGGCTGGTGTGTATCACAGGATGCACACTAGGAGGGAAAGAGGAGGCTGAAAAGGGGAGCATGAAGGGAAAGAGAGTTTTATGTTAAATTTTATTGTCCTGCCTTGAAATAGAAATTTTATTTCCTCACAGATCATCAATAGTTGACACATTTCCCAAAAAGGCACAAGATCGTATTTCTAGTTTTGTACCAATGGAACCCATCTTTGCATTTATTCCCTAAGGCCACAACACTGCCAGGCCATTTTTCAAAAAACAGAGAATCATGAGATACCTCCTTTTTGAACAGAGTAGACTGAGTTACCAAGAAGCTTCCACAAAGGCCCCTCAACAGAATTGGAGAGCTCAACCAAAGGGAGAAGACCTGAGATCTCAAATCAGTCAGAAATCAGTGAGCACAATGGGCTCCATGGGTACCTCTTGCAGTTACTCACCAGCTTCAGATTACTTCCTACCCTATTTTAACAACAAGAATCCTTAAAAGAAAATTCAGAGAGCTTTACTGCATATAAATATTTTATTGAAGAAGAAACAAACTTCTCAAAAGGGAAGATTTCAAATTCAAAACTGGTATGAAGCTCAGAGGCTTGATGTCTCAGGGCAGCTTATAAAGTGAACATGAGGAAACTGACCTTTACAACGCTTGGTTATTATGCTCCGGGTTTCCAGGGAGCAGGGGACTGGTTAAAGTGATTATCCTACTTCGTTTTAAGAAGATAACAACAGTTAAAAAAAAAAAAAATCACTTTCAAAAGCATTTGTAAGAAATAGGCTGAGTTATATTATCCCTGTGTTTTGAATAAACTCGATTTAGTTTTGCTTACGTGCCTTATTCAGTTTTCTCCATCAGGGGAGTTTTCACGGCAGGTCTATGTTTTCTTTCTTTTTACCCGACCTTATTCATGCCATTTATCCCCTGCACCTCCCATCTTTCAATATTTCAAACTCTTTTGAAACTCGGTTCTCAGTTTCTAGTGGACAGCACCCTCAAAAAGCTCCAAAACTGACATGTGCCTTTGGACACAGCGTTGCGATCTGCGCTGTGCCCGCCTGCTGGGTGCCGCCACCCTTAGGTCTCTGGGGCAGCGTTTTGTCGATCGCCCTTGGGCTAGTGCACTGGGCCGGTGTTTTCTTAGTAGCTTCCACCAGAGCCGAGCTGGCCCTTTCTCTGGGTCGCAGCTTTGTAACAACGGAGTCACAGCACTCACGTCTACAACTGCGCACACAGAGTCCTGTCAGTGAAGGGAGGGGGAGTGTGGGGTGCCAGACACTAGCCAAGGGAGACGAAGAGATTATAGGAGACGGCGCCCGGGGAAGAGAATACAGATTTTCAATCACCAGTGAGTTCAATCCTCTGGAACTATTTTGGTCCCCGAGAAATCGCAGTAGGAGAACGATTCTAAGAAGACTTGTAGTTAACATTCACCGAGCGTTTAGACGGTGCTGGACCTGATTCTAACTCGGCGCCCCACACCAGCCCGGGACAGGGCGTCTATATTCTAGTTCAACTCCCCTTTCTTTAGGGAGGTGAGGCTGGGGAGGCCTGGCGTCGGGAAAGTCACTGAGAAACTCTGAGATCCTAGCGGTCAGCGGCCGAGAAACATCGGGTTTGGAAGAAGGAACGGTGCCGCCGCCAACAAGACACCCAGCGGGTAGCAGACTCTCCTTGTGTCCGAAAAATGGCAGCCCGTCTGTCTCCCAGCGAAAATGTTAATAGATCCCCAGGTCGGGGCGAATCCCGGCGCCGCGACGCCGACCAGGCGGCACGAACCGAGCGGTGCTAGGGCCGAGACGTGACAGCACAGGGGACCTGGGGCCCACGCGAGGGAGAGAAGTTCCCTTTAGTGCCGGGAGGTTGGATGCCAAAGAGAAAGCGCCGGCTCGGCGCTGCAGGCCTAAGTGCGGCTGAGAAACCCCCGGCTGGGCGGCTGGAACCGCCCGCAACCTTGGCTCCCAGACCATTCACTGGCGGCGCAAGATCCGGATGTGCCCCAGAGGGTTACCGTTGAGCGCAGACAGACCCAGCGACTCGGTGGAAAACTACACTTACATTATAATAATACAAATGAGAATAAGTCCTCAGGAGCAGAATCAAGTAAAAACAAAACAACACGATCTCTCCGATTGCAGAGCAATCCACACCGAAAAAGAATTTATGCAAGCCAACCTTTCAGGGAGAAGGCAATGGCACCCCAACTCCAGTACTCTTGCTTGGAAAATCCCATGGATGGAGGAGCCTGGTAGGCTGCAGTCCATGGGGTCGCTGAGTCGGACACGACTGAGAGACTTCACTTTCACTTCTCACTTTCATGCATTGGAGAAGGAAATGGCAAACCACTCCAGTATTCTTGCCTGGAGAATCCCAGGGACGGGGGAGCCTGTTGGGTTGCCGTCTATGGGGTCGCACAGAGTCGGACACGACTGAAGCGATTTAGCAGCAGCAGCAGCAGTAACCTTTCAGAGAAGCTAACTCTACAAAGATGAGACAGCAGACACCGTGGATAGGTATAGTCTACTGCGATGGCCTAAGACCTGGGACCCTTTGCTGCAGTCCTGCAATGCTTGCACCTGGACAAAAATGTCTCCTCCAGAGGCACCAAGATACAAAGAAACTATAAGGGACTAAAAAGAACCGCGTGCCTGTCCAGTTGGGGCAAATTCTGGACAAGGAGACACAAAGAGACCTAAAATCACACCTGCTACTTACACAGAGCGGAGAGCAAGAGTAGGGTACTGCTCATGCTCCTTGCCCACGACGCTCTCTAAGCGGTTGGTAAACCACCCAATCCACCAACCCCTGGGCACACCCCTATCCTCACCCCATATAAGGAACCAGCTGCCCCACCTCCTTGAGAAAGCCAGTTCTCAGCTCCCACTTTCTGCAGCAGGGGCCCCAGTAAAGACTTGCCTGAATTTCTCATCTAGCCTCTCTTCAATTTTTATTGATTAAAAAGGCCAGGAACCCTGATTAGTAACACTATCATTAAATGGTTACTGTCACTCTTGCTAAATCAGTGTTGGTCACCCTGAAAATCGCTGAGCGGGACATACTACAACTTGTAAGACTTGTGATTTGTACAAGAGTGAAATGGGAAGCAGAGGTTAATGTGGAACTTGCCAAATTGAAACGAGCTCTAAGCAAGTACATTGCTTCTGGCCACTCGCTCTGAGGATGGGGATGGCTGAGGGGCTGCGACCCTGAGAAAGTGCCAACTTGGCTCTAATGGCAAGTTCTGAGAAAACTCCGGTCCAGTGTACTGGCCAGGGCCGCAACCTCCAAAACTCTGACACAGAGCCTCTAATGGGGCCAGTGCAGGGACCCAGCCAGGTCGCCACAGTTCAGCGGCGTTGTGTTCAAAGACAACTATTCATTTGGGAGCTTTCAAGGCACTAAAAAGAGCGGACACTGAGAAATGAGGGCTGCTAACTCAATGGCAACCCACTCCAGTATTCTTGCCTGGAGAATCCCAGAGACGGGGGAGCCTGGTGCGCTGCCGTCTATGGGGTAGCACAGAGTCGGACACGACTGAAGAGACTTAGCAGCAGCAGCAACTCTCAGGAAAGATGAGAGTTGCAGGGGATAAAATGAGATGAATGAAGTGGGATGAAAGGAAATAAAATATAGATAAGGCTTGAAAATCCCCCTATGGGACATAACGGGTTTGGGCCACTTAAACAAAACTAAGGGTTTCCCAGGTGACTCAATGGTAAAGAATCCACCTGCCAATGGAGGAGACATAGGTTCAGTCCCTGGGTTGGGAAGCTCCCTTGGAGTAGGAAATGGCAACCCACTCCAGTATCCTTGCCTGGACAATCCCATAGATGGAGAAACCTGGCAGGCTACAGTCCATGGTGTCGTAAAGAGTCCTGTTGGACTGAGCGACTGAGAGTGCGCGCGCGCGCGCGTACACACACACACACACACACACACTGCCACTAAGGGCTACAATCGCACGAGGCTAATCTCATCGTTCCACCACCGTCCAAGGGCATCAGGCAGACACGAGCTTTGCGAGGTCCCACAAAGCGACCACATAGGGGAGGGATCGGCCCGCCGGGCCCATACTTTGGCTTTAGAGCTTCGGCGGCACCGCAAACCAGGAACCGCCAGCCAGAACTTGCTGTTCTGAAACCGGAATTTGCTACGACTGAAAACTCGCAGGCCGCAATGAAAGGCGACTTGCTACCCTAAGGAATCCCTCCAGTCCGGCTTGCTCAGACTAAAAAATCCCGAGAGCAAGGTTAAAGCCCGGCTTTCTACGACTGAGAAATCGCAGGCGCTGGTCCTGAATGGCGACTCGCTTTGCTCAGGAAACCACGCTGACTAGCTTTCTCCAGCCGCGATTCGCAAAATACGGGCGCCGGCGCCGCAACTTGCGCTGGCTCCAATCAACGCGGCCCGGGAGCAAGGAACCGCGCAGGGACGCAGGAGGAGCACCGAGGCCACCGAGAAAATGACTGCATGCAAACGTGTTCTGTGATAGAAAGGCTTCGGGCTCAGTACAACCAAAGTGCCACCGGTAACAGGGGTGGGGAAGGTGTCCTGGGAGAACTTAGGGGTTCGATTGTGGAGAGCTTTCCCACGCCCTGAGCTGCGGTCGAACTGGAAGGTGAGTTCTGTGTCGCACGGCGGTTTCTGGGCAACTTACTGCTTTTACGAAAGGAAATATCCCCGGGCTGCTCAAGTAGCTGTGCTGCTGGCGAGAAAGCGGGGAGAGTGGAGAAGGTTTGGTGCATGTTCGGAAACACTTTGGTTGGAAGGATAAACCGCCTTTCCGGTGCGCCAATAACAGACTCAGAAAACGACGTCCCGGGACGCTTAAAAGTACTGAGAAAGAGCGAGTGCACACTGCTGCCGGCCAGCGAGCAACCTCGGGATCATCCTTTAACATGATTTAAAAAATTATGGTTATATCAGCATGATCCAAAACTACACAGCCCTAGAAATAAATGGTTGTGCTTCGTCTCGCGTATTCGACTCTGCGACGCCATGGACTGTAGCCTGCCAGGCCTGGAGATTCCCCAGAGGACTTCTGTCCATGGGGAATCTCCAGGCAAGAGCTCTGGAGTGGGTTGCCATGCCCTCCTCTAGGGGATCTTCCAAACCCAGGGCTCAAACCTAGGTCTCCCACATTGCAGGCGGATTCTTTACCGTCTGAGCCACCAGGAAAGCACAGAAGAAATAAATGGAAGGTATGATTTTGAAAAGCTGTCCCAGAGGCTGAAGGTATACTAGGGGGACTGAACACTGGGCAGGCAGTGACTATAACAACAGGACTTTGAATTCAAGGAGATGGTTTTAACCAAGTTAGGGGAAAAAACACTGAGGTCACCCCCCACGTAGGCTTAGAGAAGACAGAAATCCCGGTCCTTACCCTGTGGGCACCCTCTGACCTCCTGCAATGGAGTTTTGTGGCTTTTCTGGGTATTCAGCTTCTCTGGGGCTGCAGTGGGACCAGGCAGGAACCCAAGTGTCAACTCCCAGGCAGGCCTTTTTGGAAGCTTCCCAACTATTCATAGCACAGAGATAGCATCTGAGCTCTCATTATATCTCTCCCACACAGTATGCTCCCAGAAGCCGAGCACTCCCCGGAGGCTCTGCCCAGCCCCTGGAGGTTGTCCAGACACAGGCTTCTACTCAGTGAAGGGAGCTGTAGCCAGGTTCCTACCTCTTGCTTGCAGACAACCTTTGCAGCAAGACAGGTGAAGTGCCAAACCTTCACTCTCCTATAGGATGAAGCAGCATGTCCCCAAATAGAGAGAGAAGAGCAGGAAACAGAAGTCCTCAAGCTTAGGGCCTCTAAGGCATCAGAAACAAGGTGCTAAAACATGGATGTGGTAACTTATATTGCACATTGCTTCAGGATGCCAGGACTGGTGAGAAGAAATATCTAAATATGCCCTTCTTGAATGCCACCCAATGAAACTAAGTTGAGTAAGGTTTGGTCAGGTTTGAGTGGTTGGGTTGTGTTAGCATTAGAAAGTTACAGTAAGTCTAGTAGCATCTTCTGAGAATAGCATGGAAAAACAAACAATTCCCTCCAAGAAAGATATTTTTCTCCTTTTCAAAGAAATCTGCCCTTCTTTTTTTCAGCCTGTGGCTGGAGAATATGTTCTGTGTATTCATTCTTTCTTCATTCCCAAGACTTAACTAGCATGAATATGCTACCTATGCACGTGGTCCTGGGTATAAACACAAAACCCAGCAGACAGTGAGATCTGCCATGAAGTGCCAGATACTTTCATGGGAAGAACAGACAGTAAACATGTCAACAAGTAAATTTATAAGGTTATTTTAGTGTATCAAGAATGGTTATAAACTAATTGAAAGAATGTTTTTGGGAGGGTGCTCCTCCTATCTTGCAAGGGTCAAGATAGAATTTTTAGAGATATGGGAGTGTCCTTTCAACTTAGATCTGAGTTATGTGAGAAAATCATGCAAAATCTAGAGGAGGGGTCATCATCAAAAGAGAATATCAATTTAAGGGCTCACCATAGAATAAGATTAATGCAGCCAGGGAGAGAAGGAGGTCAAATTCTGGCTTCACATGGCCTAAGTATAATGAGCCTTCATTTCTTTTCATTCTTTTTTCTATAGTCTGTTTTGCAGTGATTTTCACCATTCTGTCTTTCAGGTCATTTACCTGTTCTTCTGCCTCAGTTATTCTGCTATTGATTCTTTCTAGTGTATTGCTCATCTCTATTTGTTCCTTAGTGCTTCTAAGTCTTTGGTAAACATGTCTTGCATCTTCTCCATTCTTTCTCTGAGATCCTGGATCATCTTTGCTATCATTATTCTGACTTCTTTTTCTGGCAGGTTGCCTATCTCCACTTCATTTAGTTGTTTTTCTGGAGATTTATCTTATTCCTTCATCTGGGACATAATTCTTTTTTTTTTTTTAATTTTGGTTAGCTTTCTGTGATTGTGGTTTTTGTTCTGGAGGCTGCGGGAGTGTAGTTCCCATTTCTTCTGTCTGCCCTCTGATGGCTGAGGATAAGAGGCCTTGCGTAAGCTTTCTGATGGGAGGGACTGGCTGTGGAGGAAACTGGGTCTTGCTCTGGTGGGCAGAGCTGTGCTCAGTAAAATTTTGATCCAATTGTCTACTGACAGGTACCACAGTACTCCCACCCTGTTAGTGGTTTGGCTTGATGTGACCCAGTCCTGGAGTCTACAGGCTCTATGATAGGGCTAATGGCAACCTCCAAGAGGACTTATGCCAACACACATCTCTCAGGACCGCTGCTGCCAGTGCCCCCATCCTTGCAGCTGACAGCACATGACTGCCAACATATGCTTCTGCAGGAGACCCTCAAACACTCACAGGTAGGTCTGGCTCAGTCTCCAGTGGGGTCACTGTTCCTTCCCCCTGGGTCCTAGTGTGCACAAGGTTTTGTTGTGCCCTCCAAGAGTGGAGTCTCTGTTTACCCCAGTGCTGTGGAAGTCCTGTAATCAAATCTTTCTGGCCTTCAAAGTCAGATTCGCTGGGGATCCCCAGTCCCTTTCTGGATTCCCAGGCTGGGAAGCCTTATGTGTGGCCTAGAACCTTCACAATAGTGTGATAACTTCTTTGGTATTACTATTTCCCCAGTTTGTGGGTTGCCCACCCAGTGGGTATAGGATTTGATTTTATCCTGATAGCTCCCCTCCTACTGCCTCCTTGCTTCTCCTTTGTCCTTGGATGTCCGGTATCTTTTTTTGGTGGGTTCCAGCATCCTCCTGTCAATGATTGTTCAACAGCTGGTTGTGACTGTGGTGCTTTTGCAGGAGAAAATGAATGCATGTCCTTCTACTCCACCATTCTGAACCAATCCTAAGTGTAATGTATCTTGACCACAGCAATTGTGGAGTTCTCTGTTCAAGAGGCCCTGACAGCCTCAAAGTACACTTGATAGATCATTCAGATGATGGCTGAAGTTTTTAGTAAATTTTGATTGGATGATTTAATTACTGGCTGTAAGACTGCTCAAATATATGATATTGACCTAATAAATTATGAGATTGACTATAGATGTATCTGAAGGATTGATAAGGAAGACCTAACTGATGGTGTTTGAAGATGTGTTCACATTTCTTTCCTTACTCTGTCAGATTATATGATCCCATACATCAGCTGAGTTATTTAGTTTCTAGGTTATGTCACTATTTTTCCATGGTAGATACAAATGTGTGTAAGACACATATTGTAAGTGATGATTCAAGAAGCTTTTCCAAGACACTAGTGACCAGTAGAATTTTAAAACAACAGTGTAATTTGAATTGTGTAAACGGAAGTTTCTCTAATACACTATCTCCCCTCTCAGCAGTTTCTTTCTAGGGAGGTTGTAAGGAACCAATAACATGACTTGTATGGCTTGGAGGGAGAGGGGTGTCAGCTGGAAAGCTGCTTAATAGGTCTTTGCCTGATTAATGGGGCTCCCCATTGGGAAACCTCAGTCCTCTTGTGTGCTATAGCCACTCAATCTATTTTCTCTCCCTACTATGCAAAGGTCAATTCACTGTTCATACTGGGACAGACATATTTCTATTACTTGGCACAGCAATGCTGCAGCCAGATTTTTGGGGGGGTCACTGCTGAAGTTTCCCAATAATCACTTGCCAGTTATCTGTTCCTGCTCTCAGGATCCATCATTTAGAAACCTAGTGTGCCCTTATGAAGCTGCTTTTACATCCTCTTATTGCGTGCTGTATATTTCCTATGCGAAGTATCACTGGAAAAATTCTATTTGAGTCTAAAAGGTAAAATATCACCCCGGGGCCCAATAGGTGGGTGAAAAGAATACTTTTTGCAATTCCCTGGGAACAGGTCAGGGTTACATACTGGTTGAGGCACAGCATGAAGTCTGCATAGGTGGTCCATGGAATCCTAGCCCGAAAAGAGAGAAAGGGTGGGTTTGGGCGGTATACCAGAAACTGGAGAGGTGAGGTGAAAGAATTAAAAGAAATACCTACCTGGAAAGGGAGTCCCCACGTTTAGACTCTTGTGAGCTTAATCCTGGTGAAGGATTTTACCCCCAGATCACAGCAGTTGAGAGATTCTCAGAATGACTGTGTTAACATTTATTAAGCTCTTACACTTGGCCTGCCATTGTTCTCTTAGCGCCCCATTTCAACCCCAGGTTTGGGGGAAATAGAGTTCTGCTGTGATTGGTAATGAGAAGTTAGGAGCCTTGGCAAGTCGTGGAGTTGGAGTTAGGATGTGAAGCGAGCCTAACCGCTCCAGAATCTGGCGGGAGAAATCCCTCACCACAAAGCCAATCCCGGGTTCTCTCTGCGGCCCTAGCGATCTGGCTCCAGGTCAGCTCGGGCGTGCAAGCTGGAAATCTGGTTCGTGGCGGCTCAGAGGAAGAAGGGACTTGCCCAGGAAAGTGTTCGAGGGAGACAGGAACTCTGCGCTGCTGAGTCCAGGCTTCTGGAAACGTTTGGAGCGGCGACCGGCGCTGGGGGGCGGGGTGAAGTGAAAGTCACTCAGTCGTGTCCGACTCTTTGTGACCCCATGGACTATACAGTCCGTGGAATTCTCCAGGCCAGAATACTAGAGTGGGTACCCTTTCCCTTCTCCAGGGGATCTTCCCAACCCAGGGATCGAATCCAGGTCTCCTGCATTGCAGGCGGATTCTTTATCAGCTGAGCCACAGCCACGTGCAAATAACTGGACGCCCAGCAAATGGACTGGAAGTGAACGAGTCCCGGCGAGAGAGCAGGAGCGTTTCCGGGAAGCGGAGTTCTCAAGGCTGCTGGCTGCGCTTTGCTGGATCTCCTGGATCCTGACACGTGTGACTCAGTTTGACAACAGCTGTGTGGCCCCCTGGCCACTCGGTGTGCCCAAGAGACCCCACTGATTCCCCCACCCCCAGTTCAGCAAATTAGGGGACTGAGTGTCCCTCTGGAGAACAGCACCGGCCACCACGCCCCCGTGCCCGGTCCTCCCTCAAAAGTCAAAGCAGGAGAGAGAAAGACGTTGGAATTCGGTACCATTTATTAAGAGAAAGAGAAATTCCCAAATGTCTATGAAGACGAATTCTTCCACGATTTCTAAACATAGAGGGGCTATTGTAATAGCGTCTGTCGCAGAGGATCGTCCAATTGAGAGTCTCAGCGGAGATGAGGGCTCCTGGGGCCAAAGGCTGCGGGAGAGGCAGCCTAGGTCTTTCCGGCCGCTGAGGATAGGTCCACGGCCACCATTCTTGGGACTTGCGGTGGTGTCTCCCCAGGTCAGGAGGAGGGCGATGCTCCGAAACAGTCTCCGGGGTCAGAGGTCTCGGGTTTCAAACGATGAGTCCTCCCGTTGCGGCAAGATCCGCCCAGGGAAGCTTTGGGGGCGCGCGGCGTCTTCCCGTTCTGAGGGCGCCGGTGGCTCCCGGCCGGGCGCGGGCGTGGTGTCCGGAGTTGGCGGCCCGGCTCCCGGCCCGCAGTTGCTCTGCGTCCGGGTCCGTATTTCGGGCAGTACGGGCGCAGAAGCCCGCAGAGGGTAGAAAGCTGTTTCCGACTGAAGTTCTCCTTGTTCGAAGAGCATTCGCCCAGAGTAGGATAGCAAGGCAGCTGCCATTCCTCAGGGTCCGCTAAGCTCAAGAGTTGCAGCACCTCTGTTTTCTGGGGCTCCTTTGAGGAACCCCAGGACTCGTGCACACAGCGGGGAAAGTGCTCCATCGCTTCTCCCCTCAGTGGAGGAGAAGTTTCCAGGAATCCCCTCCTTGCGAATTTATGCTTTTCTGGGCTTGTAGTCCTGATATGTGGTTGTCCTCCTGTTACAAATTGGTTCAGAAGGCCGGACCTGAGGAGATGAAAGGAAAATTCAGACTCAGCGGTAAGGTATCTGCCTGCAAATCAGGAGACCCGGTTCCATACCCTGGAGAATGAAATGGAACTCACTCCATCCAATATTCTTGCCTGGAGAATTCCATGTACAGAGGAGCCTGGCGGGCTACAGTTCTTGGGGTAGCAAGAGAGTCAGAGGGGACTTAGTGACTCTACAGCAGCGAGGCTTTTGATCCTGACCTGTCTTTTTATTCCCGTTGCAAATTGGTTTAGAAGGAGGGATCCGCGGAGCTTAAAGGAAAATCCAGTCATCTGATTGAGTCATTCAAAATTGAGTTGATTTAGTGGTTTGAGAGAATTAATGTTCTTGTGTTGTTTGTTTTTACAGGAATAACAGGTACAGGAGCTCTGTCAAGACAAGTCCTTTGGAAGGTTACTCTTTTATGAAAAGTATCCCAAGTGCCTGACACTTTTAGGTAACTGTATGTCCATTGAGTCTCAGGGCCCTTCTCCTGGGAAAGTTCCATCAAATATTACCCAGTTGACTAGAATGAGAAGTTGGCCGTTTTTGTATGAAATCACACTGCTGGTCAGACTCTCATTCTAGTTCTTCAGTTCTAAACTAAAACTACTTCAGACTTTGAGCCAACATGTTGGTAGGGGGAGTTGGTCTAGGAATCTAGATGCAGATGTTTTGGGTACAAGTTCTGTCTATTATTTGTATATGACTCAGCTAGTTACCTAACCTTCTTGTCTTCATATTTTTACCTGGATAATAGCAAAAATTTAACAGGAAGCTTTTATGGCTAATTCAATAACAAAGTCAAATAATTAGATATTCCTATCTAAAAAAAAACCTATTACTCACAATTGTTATTATCATCATTCTTGGTAATATAATCATGGATATTAAACGTAGCATCAATCAATAGCAAACTGAAAATGTCTTTTTCTGTGTGTTTAATCAGAGTGATTTGTTTTTCCCTTCTAGTGTCAGATCTAAAGTGAAATTGCATCTCCTTACATCCTTCCTCATTTCTTTTGGACAATGTCTTGGCAAATATGTCAGTGCATCCAAGCCTAAATTTCCTTGATCAGTCATTTATCTTCAACTTAACAAAGCCAGTTTAATTCAAAGAGTTCTAAGAATGTTTGGACAACCTACCATGAGCAAGCTGCTGTGATGGTGCTGCACATGCAGAATTGTAGAACTGGGTCCTGCTTTGGCAGAGCTGAATTTTAAGGGGAGAGCAAAGACACAGACAAGAGAACATGAAGATACAGCTGAATCTTGTTCCCTCTGACAGGTGATTTGCTGCCTGGAAAGAAAACTCTATGTTTGAAAGACTCACTAACGCCAATATTTTGCATGAGCTGAGGAAAAAAGACAATGGTAAAAATGTCTTTGTAAAATGAGGTGTAAAAATGAGGGGCAAGGAAACAGAGGAAAGAAGGAAAACAATCAAAATGAAAAATATGAGAAGTAAGTAAATAAAGTAAGTGGATGAAAGTATGAACAACAGAGCAAGTAGAGGGTTGGAAGCTCTGGTCAAGAAAGCCAATAGTGGTAAGTTGAAGGGGTTCATTAGAATAACATGGAATGGCTGCAACTGATTTGTGGCAGGGTTTGGGGCGAGGAATCTAATGAGGAGATGTGGGTTTGGTCCCTGGGTTGGGAAGATGCCCTGGAGAAAGAAACCGCAACCTACTCCAGTATTCTTGCCTGGGAAAGCCCACGGACAGAGTAGCCGGGCGAGCTACGGTCCATGGGGTTCCAAAAGAGTTGGACACCACGACTAAGTGACTGAGCAGCAACAGTCTCTTTTAATCTGTAAGGGTTTTCATTCTCTTTTACGTTTTATCTTTCAGTTTTCAAAGAAAATGGCAAATCAAGTACTCTGTCCTACCTGTTTTTTCTAAATTTCATTCATAAATAACTTTTCTGAGCATCAAGAATAGAATTCCATTGATCCTGTAAGCCAGCATGGAGCAAACTCATCCTTCAATATTGGGCATGTGAAATAGGAATATATCTTCCAGGTAGCTATAGTCTTAAGGCAGGAATGAGGTGGTTTCAAGGACGGAAGAAAAAATGAGTATTTTATAGTTTTAACAAATAATCATCAAAATGAATGTGAAATAATGTAGACAGGCTTCTGAATAAAGTAAGTCCATTTCTTTTTCTAGCAATACCAAAAGTAAGTATTGGTCCATTGTTACGAAAAAGAATATCATGATAGAATATAGATAGGTCTGTGAGAAGAGTTGACAAGGGTATGTGAGGCACGGATTGGCTTCTGGTGGGAGTCAGGGACAGTCTTAGTGTGGGACTACAGGACCCTCAAGGATCCTTCTATTCTCAGGGATGCTAACTATACGTTTCAAAAGGTGAGTTCCTTTTCCTGGGGGTTGGGATTCCAGTTTGAGGATGAGGAGGCCTTGCTTATTGACCACCTTCTTAGTGCTGCTGTTCTTTATGTTTTGAGAAAGAACTGAAACAAAATGTTCAGAAGGAGGAACAAAACATTCAGAAGGAGGAAGCTGGAGTGACTCAGGCTCCAGTCCAGTCGGAAGGAGGAGCCACAGCTTTGTCTTTCAGCCCTCCTAGCACAAGTAGGTGATAGCTGTAAGCCCATTTGATTTAAGGGAGCAGTACACTCTGGACAGTCTGGGAAACCCAGTTGGTTCTGTTTAGTGCACAGGGTACATATTCAGATTCTATTTTGAATCGTTATTGTGCCCTGTAAGTAGGCTAATTCTAAAGAGGCTCATCTTCTACAGTGGGTCAAAGGGTACTCTCAGAATGATAACTTTTTAAAAATTAAATATTTAGTTTAATTTTCTCCTGTTTGATGTGTAGTTACCCCATCCTTCTCTAAAAATCAATATAGCTGTTCAACCTTGTGTGATGATACTTCATGGAATTAAAGAATGGGCAGTAAAGAGGAAATGCATCCTGAAACAGTAATCCTTTTTCAGAACCAGCTCACTGACAACTATGTGCTGTTAGGGTGACCATGTCCTGGCATCTGGGGGTTTTCCTGGTAGCTCAGCAGTAAAGAATCTGTCTGCAATGCAGGACACTATAGTGCAGAATATACAGTAAACAATCTGCCTGCAATGTGGGTGATCCAGGTTCAATTCTTGGGTTGGGAAGATACTCTGGAGATGGGCATGGCAACCCACTCCAATATTCTTGCCTGGAGAATCCCATGGACAGAGGAGCCTGGCAGGTACAGTCCATAGCATTACAAAGAGTTGGACACGACTGAAGCGACTTAGTGACTTAGCATGCACACATGTCCTGGCATCCATTCATCCAGTGGGAGAAGAGCAGTGATGTGAAGTTTTCTTATAGAGGAGCTGGGAGTAACAGAGTGGGCCACAGGGAGAGCCATGATGTAATGGTTGTGTGAACGATCCAGGAAGAGACATGTGGACATCCCTTTACATGTAGACTTGAGATAGATAACAAGAAATTGGGAAGGAAATTGGTACTTAGAGTACATGTTCAGATCAAGTTCTAGGGCTTCCTTGGTGGTTCAGTGGTTAAGAATCTGTCTGCCAATGCAGAGGACATAGGTTCAATCCCTGATCCAGGAAGATTCCTCATGCTGTGGAGCAACGAAGGCCCTGAGCCACAACTACTGAGACAGCATTCTGGAGCCCACAAGCTACAGTTGCTGAGCCTGTGGGGCAACTACTGAAGCCCAAGTGCCTAGAGCCCCTGCTCCTCAACAAGAGAAGCCACTGCAGTGAGAAGCCCGAACACTCCAATGAAGAGTAGCCCCCATACGCCACAATAGAGAAAGCCTGGTGCAGCCAAGACCCAGAGTAGCCAAAACAACAACAACAAACTTACAAGCATTAACTTGGCTACTCCTGCAGACATATGAAAAGGGACGTGGGAAATAGTTGTTCAAATGGGAGAGGGGCTCCTGGAGACATATCATATTTATTTCCCAGCCTTTACTGGAAAGCACATTTTTAAAAAAAGTATAATTCTTCGCTTGTAAGAAGTGAAATTCTGGGTCAAAATAGTGTTCACATTGATATGTTTAATGTGCTTTCCATACAATATTGCCTTTCCAAAGATCCTTTCAAATCAATTCCCAAAAGCTGTGTTGTGGAGTTTTTACATTACCAACAGTGGACAAAATGAAAAAGTTTAATGTAGGCCTCTATGGTAGTCAAAATTATGACATTGTTTCACTTTTCAGTTCATTGATGTTAAGGAGCCCTGACCTGGGTCCTAGCTCCCTTTTCAGGTACAGCCTTGCCCCTCACCCATACCACTTCCAGTCCTGACTCCACCCACCCAAATCGATTCCACAGGCAGAGAATAGGGAAACCGGCTTTAATCATTGTGCACAATTGGAATACATAAGAAACACAACGATTCTGAGTGCAGCTACAAGTAAGTTCCTTAAGATAGCTGAGCGAGGCAGGCCCAGGGGAGAAGTCTAACCCGGCAGAATGAGGCCTCCGCTGGAGTGACTCAGGCTCCAGTCCAGGGCAGCGGTTGAAGGGGTGCTGTGAGCCAGACGGGAAGCTACTATTCTTTCCCTTGCCGGATTCTGCCCTGTTTCAAGTCTCAGTTTTCCTCAGCTTTGAGGTGTGTGGGGTGGGGTGGAGGCCTCCTGGCCTCCTAGAGGCGATCTGGCCGCGGATCTGGCAGCCTCCGCAGCTGCTGGCTGTTCAGACCCTCCTGGGCCCGGCGCTGTGTGGCTTGGGCCTCTTCTTGACGGGACTGTCGCTCCATCCCGGACTAGCAGCCGGCTCCTGGCCTTGCGAGTCTCGCCAGCGTTTCTGGCCGCTCTCGACGCGGGGACCGTCCGCGTGTCCGGGACAAGCGTGGCGCGGCAGCCCACAGGCGCAGTAGTGCGCGTCCCCGCAGAACTCGGGGCTTAGGCAGGAGGGGCGGCTCAGCGCCGGGAAGTTATCCAGAGCCCAGGCCCAGGCCTGTTCTCGGTTCAGGCCCGGAGGCAAGGCGGGCTCGGGATGTGCCGTCCTCCAAGACTGCGCTTCCATGGCTTCAGCCTCCTCACGAGACCGAGAGTGCAATGGCTCTAGCACAGGGGCGAATGATTCTGCTGGGTGTGGAGCGTGCCTTTTATAGTGCCTGCCCGACAAGGTTTTGGGAAACCCGGGTGTTGATAGGTGGGATCCACACTCATTTGCCTTGCAAATTACCTCGGGGTCCCTGGGGACTGAGGAGATAACCACATCTTTCTGGGAGGGGCATGGAAGCTCTGAGTGGTTTTTTGGTGATTGGATTAAAGGAGGGGGAGGGGAGGAGAGGAGGGTCCTCTTGGAGAGAGGTTCGTTCCTGGTCGTTTCCGTTCACTGGTACAATCCTGTCTATATGGGAGTCCCACCTTCCAAAGTCACTCGGTTGGAGTAGGAAAGGCAGCGATTTCTCTCTCCCAGCAGAGCAGGGTGGCTGGTTTCCCGGCCTCTAGTCCACGGTCATTATCCCCTTGGCTTCCAAGCCAGCGGTCTCGGAGCAGGTCATCTCTGCCGGTCGCTGGCGGGCGTTGGGCAAGGACGGTGGGTAGGGTCAGAGGGATTAAGGGACTCTTTTTTTGGGATTTGGATTGCGCCTGAGGAAGCCGAAACATCTGGGCCTTAGGAACCTTGAACTGTGTGAGTTCAGGGAAGGGGTGGAGGAAAGCGGTGGAGGCGGAGCCAGAACCGCGCGCAGGTACTGGAGGGCCCTGAGCTGGACTCGGAGCCAAAAGGGACCACGGCCTCGGAGCCGGGACCCTTCCCGGGCGAGCGTCAGTCCTCGGGGCTGCAGACCGCCTGTCTGCTCTCTTTGGAGGCCCAGTGTGGGTCTGGGGGTCTACGGGAGGCCATGCCCTTCCCTCAATGTCCCCCCACCCTTCCCTGTGTGCACAGGCGACTCCGGGGTCCCAGCGGCGCCCAGCAAAGTCGGGCGACCAAGGATCTCCGCTGGAAACAGGCAGCCACCGCCGTCCATGAGCCTCGTCTTACCAAACAGACAAACCAGAGACTCACTCACCGGAGGAACAACAAACAGTGACATCGTTTTTCGTCATCTTTATTGATTAGCGAAAGGAAAATTATCCGAGAACTCTGAAGGCAAAGGGCTTCCATCCTTGTGGAGCAAAGGCAGAGTTGTCACGGTAGCATTTGCCCGCGGAGATGAGAGACAGCGCAAACCTCGGACTCCTGGCATCCTTGGGTCTTCCGGGCCCCAGCGCGTCGGATCCACTGCCTCCAGCCTTGGCACCTGCGATGGCTTCTGAAGGCAGGAGCTGCGCGAGGCTCCGTAGTGTCCCCGCTCTCGGCGCTCCCTGGATCCTCTTGTTGGTCTAGGAAAAGGTGCCACCCGGCGAGGGAGGTTGCTGGGGCGGCGGCCGCCTCTCCCCGGGGCGCCTCTGGGTCCGGGTGGGTCTCCGGCGTCGTGTCCGGGGCAGGGGGGCTTTGCGTCCAGCCGCGAGGTGCTCCGGGCTCCAGCAAAGCGTCCGTTTCGTGAACTGTCCCAGCGCCGGAGCCCGCAGGGACTAGAGAGCATTTCCCCATCGAAACCCGGACGGTCCCAGGAGAGCTCACACAGGGCAGTGTAGAAGGGGAGCGGCGGCCACGCGGAGTCCGCGGAGCTCTGGTCTGGCGGCTTCTAGGGCCCCAGAGCCTCGCCGGCTAGACCCCAGGCTCTGAGCTCACAGCTGGGAAAGCGCTGCGCCAACGCGCGGGTCTCACACTAGGAGATGCAGAGTGTCTGAGATACAGAAGTCCTCAGTCTGCAGTTTTTATGCTTTTCTGGCCTCCTGGCGGCCCTATCAGAAGGAGGTTGGGTGGCGGCATTAATCCTAGGAGATAACTGCATCAGAAGACCTAATACTATTAGTACAAAAACATACATCTCGGATAAAATTACGCAGATCAAATCTCTTCAAGATAGGTTGGATTAGGGTTGAAAAGGAAAAGTACTAGTTCACTGGAGGGGAAAAAATGTTTGAACGAACACTGGGGTATAGAAGCGCTTCTCAGGTGGGCTAGTGGTTAAGAACCCACCTGCCAGTGCAGGAGATGTGAGACACAGGGGTTCAATCCCTGGGTTGGGAAGATCCCCTGGAGGAGGGCATGGTGACCCGCTCCTGGAGAATCCCCATGGACAGAGGAACCTGGTAGGCTACAGTCCGTAGTGTCACAGAGTCTGAGCAGGCAGGCAATATTCCATTGTATCTATTTATCTATATTGTCTTCTTTATCTATTTGTCTGTTGATGAACATTTAGGTTGCTTCCATGTCTTGGCTATTGTAAATAGTGTTGTAATGAACGTTGGGGTGTATCTTAGTCTAAATGTGCTTTTATACAAATACATGCCAAGTAGTGGGATTGCTGGGTCACATGGTAGCTCTATTTTTACTTTTTAAAAGAAACTTCCATAGTGGCTGTACCGATTTCCATTCCCACCAACAGTGTAGGAAGGTTCCCTTTTCTGCAAACCCTCTCCAGCATTTATTGTTTGCAGACTTCATGATGATGTGAGCTGTAGTTTTGATTTGTATTACTGTATTGATTAATGACGATGAGCATCTTTTCATGTGCTTTTTGGCCATCTGTATGTCATCTTTTCACTTTCATGCATTGGAGAAGGAAATGGCAACCCACTCCAGTGTTCTTGCCTGGAGAGTCCCAGGGACGGGAGAGCTTGGTGGGCTGCTGTCTATGGGGTCGGACAGAGTCGGACACGACTGAAGTGACTTAGCAGCAGCAGCAGCAGCATGTCATCTTTGAAGAAATGTCTATTTGGATCTTCTATTTTTGACTGGATTTTTTTTTTTGTTGTTATTGAGTTGCATACTTTGGAGCTTATATTGAGTTTGTATACCTTGGAGATTAATTTCTTGTTGGTCACTTCATTTGCAAATATTTTCTCTCATTCTGTGGGTTGTCTTTTTATTTTGTGTATGCTTCCCCTTGCTGTGTAAAAGCTTTTAAATTTAATTAGGTCCTGTTTATTTTTGTTTTTATTTTCATTACTCTAGGAGGTGGATCCAAACAGATAATGCTGCAATTTATGTCAGTGTTCTGCCTATGTTTTCCTCTAAGAGTTTTATAGTATCTGGTCTTACATTTAGGTCTTTGGTCCATTTTGAGTTTATGTTTTTGTATGCTGTGAGAAAATATTCTAATTTAATTCTTTTAAATGTAGCTGTCCAGTTTTCCCATCACAACTTATTGAAGAGACTGTATTTTCTCTATTGTATATTTTTACCTCCTTTGTCATAGATTAATTGACCATAGGTGTATGGGTTTATTTCTGAGCTTTCTGTTCTGTTCCATTGATCTATATTTCTGTTTTTGAAAGCCAGCTTTTTATTGTTAGCTGCAGTAGGGGAAGACCATAATAGATATAATAAATGGTAAATGTAACAAAACTGAAAAATCAAACAGAACAGACAGTAAAGATGGCAGATGATTGAAAACTCTAGCTAGATAAATTCAGGAAGTAATTTAAAGACATTTACAGCTGAGGTGAAGATTCAGACAAAGATATTCAGATTAGAGAGCAGAGCTCTGCCTTTGTGGATGGAGAGTGAGGCCAACTCAGAGTTCAGTCACAGCCGAAATCCAATGTGGGGGGAGGCACAACTAGTTATTATTTGCTTTCCCTTCTTCCACTGCAATTTCTTCCTATGAATATTTTACTTTAAAAGTCTCTTCTTGTGTCAGTCTTATGTGATTTATTGTGTGCTTATATTTTCAATTCATGTAAAAGATATTAGGCTAAACATGTTATTTTATTTATTATTTCTCACTCACTTGTAAATTCCTAAGATCTTTACATGGACTTTCGATCTGCTTCCACATCTGGCACATTAGCCTCTGATAAGTCTGCCACTTTATATATTTGCTGTTTAGTTACCACCACCATATATAATAGTTCCTTATGGATCTGTGAGAAAATTTCTGTAGGATATATACCCATGAGCAGAATCATGTCATAGAAAACGTATAAACCTAACTCTACCAACTTTTGCTGGGTGGTTCTTTAGAATGAATGTAGTCTTTACCCTCTAACAATAGTGCATGAAGTTTATTAACACTTGATGCACACATTTCCCACAAACACTCTGAATGACCCCAAATCCCAACATTTGCCAGGGGCTGCATGATTCTCAGAGAGCAGATGTGGGGTGGTAGCCACAGATGCAGCATTTTCTGATTTCTGACAGAATCTCTCTTTGTGGCTTAGTTTGCAGTGAGCTTCTGAAAAATACTCTCTGTTGTTCAGTCTAAAATCTGGATTCATCTTTCAATTGAATTTTAAGTGATCTTTATCTCCTAATAAATCCTGTTATGCTTCAACTGTTAAGTGCATTCTATTTCTGTTGCTAAACACCAGAAAAAGAAACAACGGTGACATTCAACTTTATACTTCTTAAAGTTTATTACAGTCTCTCTGTCTTTTAACAACTTGATAGAATTAATCTAGATTGTCTTTAGAAAATATTCAAGTATTCAAGCTTTTTTCCTTTTCTGTGTTCAGGATATTTTGAGAATATTAGTTTGATATCATTCATGACTTTTAGATGAGAAAAAGGGAAATGTAAAAGAAAAAAACCCGAGTTTTTCTCAATACTTCATCTTAAAAATTTATTTTCCCTTTCTTATCAGCCCTTCTATTATGAATTATCTTATCAAAATAAAAGATATTTTGATCCTTTATATATGTGATAATTTTCATTAACATGGGGATCTTGGGACAGGAGCGAGGAGGGCTGCATCCTGGGACCTCATGGGATCCAGGCTGGGTGCTGCTCTCCCAGAGACGGGAGTCTGAATGTGGCTAGGGTCTAGGAGTGGTGGTGGTGGACTCGTGACAAGCGTAGAGGGTCAAGAAATGGAAGACCTAAAAGATGTTTCTCAGGAAAGGAACATTTTCCAAGCAGAAATATCTCCCACTTAACCAGATTCCTGCCTCACTGCATATCCACTCTCACAGCTGCCCAGATTTAAAGACCTGCTTTGTGTGAGGCTGACAATCAGTATGCCTCTGCCACTGGCCAGGTTGAACACCTCCCACTGACATGCCCAGGACCAGGAGAGGACCTGTTAGCAGACTGCACGAGAGCTCAAGATCAGGGTTTTGTCCCCTGCCCTTTGCCTTTCTCCAGATCAAAACTTTAATTCAAAATATTAAAGAGAAAGAAAAAGCACTCTCTCATGCGTATATTCTTCCTCTCCTCTCGTTCCTCTGTACTTTTTTTAAAAAAGTAATTTATTTATAGTGATAACTTCTGACATAATATAATTAATAACCCTAGTAAAGGTATAATCATCGTTTGATCAATACTATTATGATAGAGGACTTCTCCAGTGGTTCAGCGGTAAAATAAAATCCACCTGCAATTTAGGAGAGGCGGGTTGGACACAGGAAAGATCCCCTGGAGAAGGAAATGGCAACCCACTCTAGTTTTCTTACCTGGAAAATCCAGTGGACAGAGGACCCTGGCGGGCTACAGTCTATGGGGTCACAAAAAGTCCGACAACTAAGTGACTAAACAACAACATTATGATAGAAGGATACTCCCAATGAAGAACAAATGGCCTTTAAAAATATCCTTAAGGTAGATTTTTACATTTTTATATGGATCCACAGTAAAACTGTAACAAGAATAGCCATCTTCTGTTTAGTATCTTTCATGACCAAAGTTTATTCTCCAGTGTTGTAAACTTTGCATAATGCCATTAATTTAATAATCCTTTATTGAGAGCCTGGCGTTTGTCAGGTTTTTTGAAAAGAGCTACTATTGTAGCCCTGCGTTCTGGGAAACAAACTCACTCAGAAGGACAATGCAGATAGTGGAGTACAGTTTATTACACCGGCAGGCCCAAGGTAGAGTCTCCTCTTAGCCAAGGACCCCGACTAGTTTTTGGAAAACGTTATATACCCTAAGTGCATGTGCACAAACCCACCTCCCCAAATTCCCTGACAATCAAAATTAACCGGTGATTCATATGCCTTAAGCCTAGGTAGTTAACAGTGGACAATTATCAATAGGCCTGTGGTGATACCCCAATAAGCATAATAGAATGTATGATTCTATTTACGTTAGGGTATTCTTTTAGGCAATGGAGAGCCCTGGGGCTCTTCCTTCAGGGGGCCTGGTTTTTCCAGTTGGTATGTCGTTTCCATAGATACTGGGCATATAGCTCAAAGTCCACGGTTTGGCCAAGATGGAGTCCTGCTTTCAAGATAGAGCCTGTTCTGTTTCCTCCTTCACTATAAATACAAAGACAACTAATGCCCACTTCTCTTCAGCCTGAAGCAGGTGCAGAATTTTGCAGGTGCTGTGGGACTTCCACGCCTTGGGACCGGGCAGAGCAGGCAGGAAAGCGAGCGCAGCACGGACTGAGGTCGTGAGCTGGGGATACACAGCCATCGAGGGCTTCAGCACGGGCGGGGGCAGTTTCCTTTCCGTACCTTTCATTTTCTAGGCATATAAAAAATTTCCTGAATTATATCACCCGCATTTGGTCAATAATAACGTAACAATTTTTCCTGACAGGTTTTATAGACTGAGGAAATGTTTTACACGACAATTTGCCTTCCCAGCCCTAAAGTAAGTCATTTCGTTGATTTCTTCATTTAGATGTTAAGGAGGAGAGCAAAGAACTCAGTTAATTGGGAAAATGCAAGTCTTTAGTGCTCATCTTTTGCCTTCCAGGTTAAGCCCTGACATGTATTTGAAAGTATTAGCTTGCATTTCAAATCTAAGTTTGCTTAAAATAAGACTAGTGACCCAAATGCGCAGCATTATTAGGCAACACTAAGAAGGCATTCACATTAAAAGTGAGCAAGCGGTTAGTAGCCATTAAAGCAAAAAAGCTGAAACCTAAATGTTAGGTAGTAAGAATAGGAAACAGGAGTCCAGAATGGTGGTGGCTAAAAGACAAGGAAGGAAAAAGCCCAGGAAAATAGAACAAAGGAAGGTCCGAGGACCAGAGTGAGGACCTCAGGTAGAACAAACAACACTCCTGGCTAGCCAAATTTACATAGGACAGGCCCAGGGGGAGAAAGAACATATAAAAAGAGGAGCCAAAGGGCCGGGACTCTCTCTCTTTCTCTCCCACGTGCTGTGGCACTGTTTTTGCGTCTTAGGGTCGACATGCCCTCACGCCTCAAGGATGGATTTTCCTGCTATTTTCTACATAAAATAGAACTGTAACACAGAGCTGTAACACTGATTTGTCTAAGCGATCTAACAAGGTCTGTTCGAGACCTGAGAGCTCTAACACGGTCTGTCCAAGACCCTAGAGCTGTGACGGGCTGAGGGCGTTAATGTCCGTCACTTGATACCTTCGTTGTGAGGAGACAGAACCGAGGAGAATACACTCGCCTGACGTTAAAGAAGAACGGGGAACACTCCTGTTTTCAACACACTCACACACAACTACGTGAGGTGATGGATGTGTTAATTTGGTTATATTATCATTTCACAACATATACTGTATATTAAATCATTATATTGTACTTAAAAAAATAAGACAAAAATAAAAATGGGAGCATAGAAAGGAGTTTGAACCAGAGAGAGAAGTTTCCTCCAGATGAAACAAGTTTCCTCCCTGTTCTCTCCCCCTCCTATGACCCAGTCATTCCCAATACAAACACAAGGCAACAAAACCTTGTCAGAATAACAGTTTCAACACCAATAATATGATAACCAAAATCACTATAATTTGGGGGCAGTTTTTCAAATCTTAGGTATATCACACTGGAGAGAAATTGTAAAATTACTGTCTTTAAAGTCACTTGAAATAATTCCTCTTTGTGTGGTTATGACACCAGCTTTTACACATTTAGCATCTTTTTTATTCATTTTGGTTCCAATTTTAAAAATTATTTTACATAATTATAAAACAATTTTTAAAGTAGTAAATGTTTTTTCAAATCAAAATCTACAAATTATATTCAGAGGTGTTTACCTTCAATCCAAGTGTGTTCCATATATACATGGAGAGAGAGAGAGCGAGAGAGAGCCTGGTTTCTCCCTTGGCTACAATCTTCTCCCATCTTTCAGGATTCCATAAAGGAGTCTCATTACATCTTCTTATTGGTAAAGCACATAATTTGTGATGGAAAAGTGAAATTTCTCCCTTTTTCTTCCCACCATATTGATTGATTTATTTATTTTTTTCCCACCATATTGATTTAGAGTGAGAAAAGTAGAGGGGAAAAATAAGGTAGAGAGTGAACAGAAGAAAAGGGATTCCTTCTCTTTTGAGAGCTTCCCTTGTGACTTTGCTGGTAAAGAATCCGCCTGCAATGCAGGAGACATGGGTTCAATCCCTGGGTTGGGAAGATCCCCTGGAGAAGGGAAAGGCTACCCATTCTAGTATTCTGGCCTGGAGAATTCTATGGACTGTAAAGTCCAAGGGGTGACAAAGAGTTGGACACGACTGAGCGACTTTCAGTCAAGAATGAAGGGTCTTAATTTTGACTCATAATTGGTAGCATTCAGATAAATAAATTCTACTTTTCTGGTTTCCTACCAATAGCTGTGAAAAGATAGACTCTCTTGATCTCCTATTGGTTATGGTTATTTTGAGGCCTGTGACAAGATGTTTTAGAAAATAGAGAAAATATTTTAAACATGGCTAATGGTTTTTCCTGTGATCATGTATGGATTTGAGAATTGGACTGTGAAGAAGGCTGAGCGCCGAAGAATTGATGCTTTTGAACTGTGGTGTTGGAGAAGACTCTGAGAGTCCCTTGGACTGCAAGGAGATCCAACCAGTCCATTCTGAAGGAGATCAGCCCTGGGATTTCTTTGGAAGGAATGATGCTAAAGCTGAAACTCCAGTACTTTGGCCACCTCATGCGAAGAGTCGACTCATTGGAAAAGACTCTGATGCTGGGAGGGATTGGGGGCAAGAGGAGAAGGGGACGACAGAGGATGAGATGGCTGGATGGCATCACTGACTCGATGGACGTGAGTTTGGGTGAACTCCGGGAGTTGGTGATGGACAGGGAGGCCTGGCGTGCTGTGATTCATGGGGTCGCAAAGAGTCGGACACGACTGAGCGACTGAACTGAACTGAACAGAGTGGTAATTCATAAAATCTATTCTTAACCACTCTAGAGATCACTGGATCTGAAAATGTAAAGTAAAGACATGAGATTTAAAAACACATTTCACTGCCTAAAATGAAACTTTATTCTCCAACATCATTAAAACCTCAGAGTCATTCAGAATTTGAAACTGCAGTCTGACTGCTGTCTCCAGATCATATCCTGGAAGATGAGTGTTTCTGACCAATTTGTAACAGAAACAGTGCAGAACATTGTTTGTTTGCTTAGATAGTATTCATCCTGTACCCCATTCCCAACTGCCACCCTCAAAAGAAGTTCATTCATGCCTCCCCAGGTGGACTTACCTTCCACCTTTGCACTGTTAAGTCAGTGGCTGCAGCTGCAACAGGAGGGCCTGATTGGTTAATGGAAAACAGCAATGGCTTTCCCTACTTCTTACCTTGCCCTCCCATTGGGTGGGATGTAAGCTGGGATAGTATGTCGTCTACTTTGCTGCTTAAAGTGTGGTCAGCAGAAGGAGCTCCACAGGCATCACCTGGCAGATTTACCCCAGATTTGTTAGTGCCAGTTCCCACACTGCTACTGCTACTGCTGCTAAGTTGCCTCAGTCATGTCTGACTCTGTGCGACCCCATAGACGGCAGCCCACCAGGCTCCCCCATCCCTGGGATTCTCCAGGCAAGAACACTGGAGTGGGTTGCCATTTCCTTCTCCAATGCATGAAAGTGAAAAGTGAAAGTGAAGTCGCTCAGTCATGTCAGACTCTAGCAATCCCATGGACTGCAGCCTGCCAGGCTCCTCCGTCCATGGGATTTTCCAGGCAAGAGTACTGGAGTGGGGTGCCATTCCCACACAGTGAAGCCAAATAAACAGAAATGTCGGAGACTGGAGCAGAGAAGGGTTTCTTGCAGGGCCATGCAAGCAGAAGGGTGGTTCATGCCCTAAAATACACTGAGCTCCCCAAAAGGTTTAGGCAAAGCCTAAAAGGTCTCTTTTAAAGGCCAGGTGAGGGGAGGGGGGTGGGTGGAGGCAGTGTCTAGGGTCAGCTTGTGCACAGCCCTCTGACTGGTTGATGGTGAGATAGGCGGTTTCACAGGGGTTAACCTATCAGTCCTTAGGCTCCAGGAGGCCTGGGGGGGTGTGCTTCAGAGTATCAAGTAGTTAACATTTTCCTTTTGATGGAGGTCTTGTGGGAGTTCATATCTGCAAAACAACTCAGGACATTTGCATAAAATACTATTATCTGGAAACTTAAAAGAGGAGCTAAAGTAGAGGATGTGGGGGAAGGCCGGTCCTCCGGACCCCCCTACACCACGAAGGCCCCATGGGGTCTGTTACAGGTTGACCGAATTAGTTTTTAAAGTTTTAAAGGTACCCACAGGTGATTTGTGTTCACTCTGGAGCTAAGAAGCACTCAGATTGTGTGCTGGGAGTTGGAAACAAGTTCCTTGTAAGAGGTCCCAGGGATGCAGAGGCCAGACGCAGTCATCCATTTCTCAGGTGACAGCTGGGAGAAGCATGGTGCATTGCGCTCAGTCCAGGACCGTGGCTACGGAGAGCGGTCATGTTGCCCGATTCCCAGCCAGCTGAAGTCAGAGTTAGCTCCTGAGAAGGAGACTGAGGCTTGAACTACCACAATGTCTGTTTCCTCTTTCCCTGGTTCTAAACCTGAGGACAGTTACATTTTTGTTATTGAGAGTTACCGTGGGATGGGCTAGTCCATGATATAAACAAATTAAAATCATTTGATTCTTGTCAGACAGATTGACTTAGAGGGTGGATTGAGAGGCAGATGGCAGGATCTTTATAAATGAATTTTTAAAATTCTTTTAAAAGAGGAAAGCATGAGTAGATCTTGAATTTCTGTCAAATGATTTTTCTCTTTATCGGTTGAGATTTTTTTATTTTATTCTTTTAGAGCATGGAGTTATACTGGACAATTTGACACTAACATACACCCAATTTGTTCTTGATATTATATATATATTAAAATATTTTGATATTTTAAAATATTTGCATTATTTTTCATAAATGAGATTGGCTGGTGGCTTCCCCCCCACCCCCAACAATATCCTTTTCAGTTTTTATGTTAAATTTATTCTGGTTTTACGAAATGACTTGGGGAGTATTCCCTTTCTCCAGGTTTTTGGAAGCTTGTGCAAGCGTAGACTTACTTGTTCTTTTAAAAAGCTGGCCTCCCAGAGGGCTAATGCTGAAGGCAATCAGTCCTGGTAAACAACAAGGCTTGGACCCCAGTCCCCAGCTGGTGCTAGGGTGGGGATTGATGCATTCGAAACTATGAATGTCAACATGGCTAATTCTGAAATATCATGAAACATCAAGAACTATGGTCTTATAATACACTTTGTGACTGAAACAGAATTCTTGCACAGTGAATTCAGCTTTTCTCAATAAAAAATGTTTTTTAGTAAGAATCGGTTATAACGTTACTGATATTAGAAAACTCAAATCTATCACAATGTAGAAAGTGGCATATGTGGAAATTTTAGGCAAATTCAGTATTTATTGTTTTCCTGAATACTTTGTTTTTACCATAAAATCATAATACTAAAAAGCAATGATTTTAAAAACCAAGCCTTATAAACCTCTTCCCAGTTCTCTTCACTTTATCCTAGGTGCCAAGACACACACAATTCTCTTCACTTTATCCCAGATGCCAAATATTTTCATCTTTTATGTGTCATGATATGAAAACATTAAGAAGTGCTGTTTGAAGTTGTAGCACCACTTAGTTATAAGCTATAACTGTCACATATTTTCCAAAACTGTTCATGTAATCTTAACTAATCTGACTTAGGAAAAAAATGGATGTTTGATATTTTAAAAGCCTCATTCATTGTGTTTTTATGAAAACACTGAATCTCTGCAAGGAGGAATGCATACTTGTATTCCAATAATGCTTTCTGTGATAACTGCTATTACCAAGGTGATAAACTATAAAATCTCTTTAGACTATAGAAGCATTTAAAAAATACTGAAGTTCATGATTTTAAGAGGCTTTCACTGTTGGATAGAAGCCCTTGAAGGCAACAGTTAACATACTACCCCTCTTGTGGCTCCATGTGCTGAGATATCCAGCCCTATAAGAATAGCTTGAAATAATTGACAGTTTTGAAACATTTTCCCCTGAATTCAGAAAAAGTCAGAAGGTAAATGAGAATCCTAATTGGGACACAGTTTTATCAGAACACTTCCTCTTTCTCATCTTTTTGTCCTGGCTCTCATTTCTTCCCTCTTTATCGACAATTTTGAAACATTTTCCCCTGAATTCAGAAAAAGTCAGAAGGTATATGAGAGTCCTAATTGGGACACAGTTTCATCAGAACACTTCCTCTTTCTCATCTTCTGTCCTCTCATATTTCCCTCTTTTAGTGTTTCTTCCAGGGCTTTCCAGGTGGCTCACTGGTAAAGAATTTGCCTGCTGATTCAGGAGACCTGGGTTCAATTCCTGGGTCAGGAAGATTCCCTGGAGGAGGAAATAGCAACCCACTCCAATATTCTTGCCTCGAAAATCTAATGGACAGAGGAGCGTGGTGGGCTACAGTCCATGGGGTCGCAAAGAGTCGGATATGACTGAGCACACACACACTCACAAACACAGCCTATCTTCCACCCACCCTTTGCCAAGAGACTCCTTTTCTCAATGAGATTTTCTTAACCACTGAAAAATGGTCAACAACATAAGCAAATTTTGATAGGCTCAATTTCAAAAGGAAATTCCCACCACAGCATAGATGCTGTTTCCTCATAGCGAAGAGTACCAGGCATGGGGTTAGAAGGACACTGGGAATGGGATCAGGCAAATCTGAGTGAACCTCACTACTCCAAGGATAGGGATCTCGAGGTCTTGGCTTCCTCTCCTTTGGGACTGTAAATGGAGGGACTACATTTGGGCACAGATTTTTAATGTCATGAGTCAGGAAGAAATACATAGTTGAGTCTTGGGGCAGTGACAAAGTGGTATAACTGTCCGTCTGGGAGGTTGGCTTCCTGTTGTCCTTAAGCTCTTAATAACTCTGTTCTTATGCCATCAAGGTTGGAGACAGACTGGGAGCCAAGGCCCCAGGGCCTGGCCTGTGGCCTCTCATTCTTAGGCTGCTTTTTCATTTTTTTGATAGTTCCCCTTACTTTGCAAAAGCTTTTTAGTTTAATATAGTTCCATTTGTTTAATTTTGCTTTTTTTCCCCTTGACAGAGGAGACTGATCCACAACACATTGCTAAGACTGATGTCAAAGAATACATTGCTAATAGGCTGGAGGGAGGATTCCATATGGTGCTTGCCAGCACCGGTGGAGCTCCCCAGAATGGTTGTGGCCAGCATCTCTAGCCCCAGGGAAGTCCCAGAGGCAGGAGGCAACTTTAGGATCAGCAAATGGGTCTGACCCAGGCATCTTGCAAATTACCGCCTCTCCCTGAGGACTTGGAGCATGTGAGATTTTGTGCGGGCCCTTTAAGAGCAGAATCTGTTTCTTTAGCCCTCCAGTTTTCCTGCTGGGGGACTTGTTAGTGCAGAAGCCCTGGCTGGGGAGCCCAGTGTGGAGCTTGGACCCCTCACTCCTTGGGGAGGACCTCTATGATTGTAATTATCCTCCCACTTGTGGGTTGCTGGCCCCGGCTTGTGGGTCCTGACATACCTTGTCTCCACCCCTTCTATCCATCTTATTGTGGTTCCTTCTATATGCCTTTCGTTGTGGAAACTTTTTTCTATTAGCCTTCATGTTGTGCTCACAGATAGTAGCTCTGTGAGTAGTTACAATTTTAGTGCATCCATGGGAGGAGGTGGGTTCAGGTCTTCCTACTCCATCTTGGCTACCTCCCCCTCCTATGCCCTAAGCTTCTATTTGCTGCCACCCTGTAGGGTCTAAACTGTCTTCTTGAATTCCCTTTATTTTCTAAATGTCTAAAAAATGTCTTTGATTATTTAATCCTCAGTACATCATGATAAAATATGAGCCACTGTAGATTTCCTGAGCATTCAGCTTGGTCTTTCTGGTCTTTAAGTCAACCTCATGGGGTCCTGGTGTTGTCTAGCTCCCCAATTAGACTGACTGTGTAAGGAGGATGGGACCCAGGCCTCACTCACTTTTTGGGTGTCCAGGATAAAGCAGGCACTGTATGTCCATTAACCTTTATGTCTGTTAATTGAATTTTACTATGTTTAATGGACAGAATTAGTCCATTGGAAAAAAAGGCATGATCAATCTATATGCTCAGTGGAGGAAAACTGTAATCTGTTTCCATCAGTGTTTCTGAAAAGAGGATTAGAAACTAACTATGAATATAAGAGTTATGGGCTTCCCTGATAGCTCAGATGGTAAAGAATCTGCCTGCAATGCAGGAGACCCAGGTTCAATCCGTGGGTTGGGAAGATCCCTTGGAGAAGGGAATGGCCACCTAATCCAGTGTTCTTGTCTAGAGAGTTCCACAGACAGAGGAACCTGGTGGACTACAGTCCATGTGGCCACAAAGTCAAACACAACTGAGTGACTAACATATACACATACAAGAATCATAAAATAATTTCACAGTATATTTGATTTCAAAAGTCAAAATTATCCTTTCACAGCAAGAGCACACTAAAACTCAGCTACTCTTTTTTGCGGGGGCATATATTCTTCACTAAGGGCTTCCCTGGTGGTTCAGCAGTAAAGACTCTGCCTGCAATACAGGAGACCCAGGCTCAATCCCTAGATTGGGAAGATCCCCTGGAGAAGGGAATGGCAACCCACTCCAGTATTCTTGCCTGGAAAATTCCATGGATATGGGAGCCTGGCGGGCTACAGTCCAAGGGGTTGCAAAAGAGTCAGACACGACTTAGCACTAAACAATAATATTCTTCACTAATGGTAAGTTTCTATCTAAAGAAATAACAATAGATACTTACTGAGCACTTTCCTTGTAGTCACCATTTCGGAAAGCACTTTACCTAGTCACTCTCTGAGGTAGGTACAGACAGTCTGACTTACGCTGGTCTAACACAATTTTTCGACTTTATGATGGTACAAAAATGACACACATCCGTTAGAAACCACACTTTGTATTTTGATCTTTTCCTGGGCTAGTGATATGCCGTATGACACTCTCATGATGGTGGGCAGTGGCGGCCACAGCTCCAAGTCATGGAATCACCAGGGTGAACAACTGATACTCTTACAAGCATCCAGTACACACACAACCATTCTGGTTTTCATTTTCAGTACAGCATTCACTAAACTGCACCAGTTGTTCAACACATTATTATAAACTGGGCTTTGTGTTAGGCGATTTTATTCAACTGTAGGTCTATGTAACTGTTGACAAGTACAAATTAGCACTTGCCAGCTACCTCTACAAGGATTAAATCACTTGCCATCTACCTCTACAAGGATTAAATCACTTGCCATCTACCTCTACAAGGATTAAATCATGAGCTGCTGCAGCTGCTGACCGTCAACACCCTCTGAAAGGAGCTTGGGGGAGAGCAGAAACGAGGCACTCCGTACCGAGGTAGTGGGGAACTGGCAGAATAGGTTTTCAGATGGATATTTTCTGGAGCCAATTTTATCAGCCCAATTCTTGTATCTCCTCATATCTAGAAAAGCACTAACATTCTTCATGGTGAGGAATTCTCCTCGTGACTAACAGAAAGCTTCTGCAAAAAAAAAAAAAAAAAAAAATGTGCTTGATTGAATGGACTACCCCTTCACCAAAATTACATATACACTGACCTTCCCCCTACTTCTTTGGAGCAGTTTCTCTGAGCTATCTGAAATACTATCTCCTGAGTCATGGTACTCATTTTGCCCCAGGTAAAACTTCACTTACAACTCTTACACTGTGCTTATTTATTTATTTATTTTTTAAGTCTACAGTGTTCTTGAGCACATTTAAGGTAGGCTGGGCTAGGCTATGATATTTGGTAGGTGAGATATATTAAATGCATTAAAAAAATTTCTTGTTAGCTGTGCTGGGTTGCTGGGAGCTGGCATATTGCATACTGAGTGCATATTGCATACTGAGTGCAGCACTTTCCACAGCATCATCTTTCAGGATCTGGAATAGCTCAACTGGAATTCTATCACTGCCGGGAGCCAGCGTGAGGAGCTCCACCCATGACAAAGGTCATGAGGAAGGAGGCTCAGCATACGCAAAGGCGGGATCGAGCCTCAGGAGTCCCCCTGGAAATTCTCGAGCATCTCTGCCTACTTTCTGCTTTGTGCTTTCACCTACACCTCTGACTTTATGGGGGGCTGTCCCCCACTACCTCTCTCTGAAAAAAGAGTTAGCTTACAGCTCCAGTTAATAATTCCTGGGTGTGACTGTTTCAACCTACAAACTCCTTTGGAAGTCCTCTAGCCTGCCTGAATAGGTTTTTCCGGCCACATGTGATTGCTCAGAGCCTCCCAACTGTGAGAGGCATGAGATGTTCTAAACTGTCTAAATACAGATTCCTTTGAGCAGTTAAAAGATTGATTAGGAATTGTATTGGTGAAGGGATTTTCACTTGTTGGGCCAATGTTTGCTGCTAAGTTTCCATATCCCTTACCTGCTGTGTCCCTGGCAGTGTACTGATTAATATAATTGGTGTAAGTAGTAGCTTTAATGTTTGTAACCTGGGACCCTTGAGTTAATTCTTTTTCTTGTTGTAGCCCACCACACCTTTGCTCTGTAGGAATGCAACTTTATCTAATGCTTTTGGAGGGTGGCTCCTGACCAATCACCTTTAGAGAAAAATAAGTTTTCTGAAGAAAGGGTCTTAAAATGTTAACAGGCCTCCGGGCCAGAAGATGATGCAAATCACCTAAGCTTTTGCATATGATAAGTTTGCAGGAAGAAAGCCTGGCTTGCTGCATGACTCTACCCCTTCCCCCATTATCCTCTATGCATAACTTAAGGTATAAAAACTACTTTGGAAAATAAAGTGCGGGCCTTGTTCACCGAAATTTGGTCTCCTCATGTCGTTCTTTCTCTCACCTTCTGGCTGAATTATTCAGCCTCTTTTCTCCACTAAATTTCCTCACTGAGCTATCCTTATTTCAGCCTCTTTTCTTCACTGAATTTTCCTACTGAGCTATCCTCATCCTATTACTCTTTATATCTTTGATAAAATATTTAAATAAATAGGTCGCCAACGCCGTCCCCGCTTCAAATACCCTGGATCAGCCGGGGCTGGTCCCCAGCACTGGGTTTTCATCGCTGTGTGGACTTTTCTCTACTTAAGGTGAGCAGGGGCTACTCTCTAGTTGCGGTGCCAGGGCTTTTTGTGGTGCTGCTTTCTCTTGTTGCAGGAGGACGGGCTATAGGCATGCAGTCTTCAGTAATTGTGGCACACAGGCTTAGTTGCTCTGAGGCATGTGGGATCTTCCTGGACCAGGAATTACACCCATGTCCCCTGCATCGCAAAGTGGATTCTTAACGACTGGACCACCAGGGAGGCCCTTAAATGCATTTTTGACTTACAATATTTTCAACTTACCATGGGTTTATCAGGATGTGACCCCATCGTCAGTCCAGGAAGATCTGTGTTCTTATTGCCCTTGCTTTACAGGTAAAAAACTCTAAGGTTTTAGAGATGATATTGACACAATTTAGTAAGTGTTGGGACTCATGTTTGTACCCAGATAGTTTGAATCCCAGAACTCAGGATCTTGTAATTTTGCTCAGTTGCACTTAAAACAAATCTGTTTCCTTTTATAAAGGGATGTTCAAAAGTAGAAAATTAAAATAGGTAGATAAGTAGAGAGAGAGAGAGGGATTAGTGTTTTTCCATCTGCCCGTCTTACCTCTCCTCACTGCCTGAACCAAATACCAGGTTGCTCCTTCTTCCCAGCATAAGGCTGCTTGGAAGACCTGAATTCCATTCCTGCCCCAGAACTAACTAAGACTGTTAGCTGAACTTTCTGTAAAAAATCAGACAATTTCTGCCTGGAAGAGATGCCAAAAGAAGTAGACACCATAAACATTCTAGAGCAGACTTACCAAGGTGGTAAAAGTTGTGAATAACTGCCCCTAAATGCCCTTTCTTCACCAGGCCCTCTACTGAAGTTTTCCCAACTCTGTTCCAATCCATACTACAGTCTACTCAACTTTGAAAAATACACGTAGGATGGCCCAATTTCCCCCTATCTGTCCTTTTTGGATTTCTTACACCCTAAGAGGCCTGGAACAAACTTCATTTTATCTCTTAGCCCAGACACACTTCTTTAGACCTGGAGATGAAACTAGGTCACAGCCACACTTTTCCTACAGAAAGCAGGCTTGAAATTCTGCAGTGGAGGAAGCAGAGCTTCAGGCATCCTCAGCCTTCTTCCAGGAATGTTTTAGGCAGTAGGCATTATCTTAGGACCCCAAGTTGGGTGATCCCTTTTAGCCAGAGCCCTGAATTCACCTTGAACTTACTCCACTGTTTTTGTGGGCTGTTTTGGTGGGGTGTTGGAGAAGGAAATGGCAACTTCAGTATTCTTGCCTGGAGAATCCTGTGGACAGAGGAGCCTGGTGGGCTGTTGTCCGTGGGGTTGCACAGAGTCTGACATGACTGAAGCGACTTAGCAGCAGCAGCTTGGTGGTGTGTTGGCATTGATCTTAGGTGACATTGATTTAAAAATGCCAGAATTGATGGAACTGAGGAGAGAAATTATGCCATTCCATCATGGAATCATTCTTACTATTAATATTGCAATCAATAGTTGCAATTCCTGGGGTTGCTTTCATAGGAAAAATCAAAAGTAGAAAACTAAAAATCAAAATGTTGGTTACACAGTTCAAGGCTTGTCCCCATTATATCTTTATATAACTGGATGCTGCTGCTGCTGCTGCTAAGTCGCTTCAGTCGTGTCTGACTCTTAGCAACCCCATGGACTGCAGCCTACCAGGCTCCTCCGTCCATGAGATTTTCCATGCAAGAGTACTGGAGTGGGGTGCATAACTGGATAATATTCACTTAAAAATGATCAATCTTTTAGTTATTATTTTCTTCTAGATCAATTTGCCTAATGAAAGACAAATCCCTAGATAATAAATCTTTTAAATAGGTTTCTGGAAGCCAATTTACCATGTTTACATGTTTCTTTTAATCCTAGTTTACTGAACAGTTTTCACTGATTATTCTTGTCAAGATTTTAAAGAATGTTGGATTTCTCTGTCTCAACTTTTTTGCTGCTGCCTATAAATCTGAAAAAAAATTCTTAGAAAAATATCAAAACTGACCCTTTGAGTGCTAATGATACAACATATAGAGAATGAGCTTAATTTTGTAAGTATGTATGTATTACATGCATTTCCACAAATAAGCATACATATAAGCCAAATATATGAAAATGTCAATGAATAGTGGTGTTAGTACCTGTTGAAATTATGGGTCATTTACTTTCATTTTCCACTTTTTTCAAAGTGAGTGCATTTTTTTTTTTGTAATACTGAAAAGGGTTACCACAGGAATTAATATGTATTAAACATAACAAGTAACTTTTGGAAATAGACCTGAAAGTTTAAACTCTGCCCCTCACCAGCTGTAGGACTGGGTAAATTAAAGTGATCTAACCTCTCCAACCGAGCTGGTTTTCTCACTTCATACAAGTGGACAGTAAATTTCTTCTTTGTGAGGACTGAATGATGCCACATGTAGGAACTCAGTTTGGTTCAGTTCAGTCAGTCGCTCTGTGGTGTCCGACTCTTTGCGACTCCATGGACTGCAGCACACCAGACCCCCCTGTCCATCACCAACTCCTGGAGTTCACCCAAACTCATGTCCATTGAGTCAGTGATGCCATCCAACCATCTCATCCTCTGTTGTTCCCTTCTCCTACCACCTTCAATCCTTCCTAGCATCAGGGTCTTTTCATATGAGTCAGCCCTTCGCATCTGGTGGCCAAAGTATTGGAGTTTCAGCTTCAACATCAGTCCTTCCAATGAACACCCAGGACTGATTTCCTTTAGGATGGACTGGTTGGATCTCCTTGCAGTCCAAGGGACTCTCAAGAGTCTTCTCCAACACCACAGTTCAAAAGCATCAATTCTTCGGCGCTCAGCTTTCTTTGTAGTCCAACTCGCATACCCATACACGACTACTGGAAAAACCATAGCCTTGACTAGACGGACCTTTGTTGGCAAAGTAATGTCTCTGCTTTTTAATACGCTCTCTATGTTGGTCATAACTTTCCTTCCAAGTAGTAAGCGTCTTTTAATTCCATGCAACTCAGGCACATTCAATAAGGATTGTTTTTTTCGTCAGCGAACCGAGCTCTGAGTCCAACCCTTCATCTAAGGCTGTGATGCTATATCCCCGCCTCCCGCGGGCGCTGCAGAAGGGCGAGCCTGGGGTCCGGGCTGGTTCGTGGCGGCTGCAGCTGCCGGGACTGAACCTCTGCCTCGTTTCGCCTCCGCATCTCGGTTGTTGGGGTGACGCCTTTCCCCGCCGGCCTCGGAAGGATGACCTGTAGTCTCTCCCCCAGGCTCCACAACTTCTCGGTGGGTACAGCGGGGAGGCCGGGATCCGCAGCTGGTAACTGAGAACTGGATGGCACCCTCCACTTTCCCGGGGTGGCGGGAAAGGCGCGCGGGTGCTGGGGCTCGCAGGGCTGGGGTTGGGGGCGCAGGGTGGGCAGCCTGGAATCGGAGGAGAAAGCTCCGGGTGGTTGGTGAGGGAGCGGGGGAGGGGGGGCGACGCTAAGAGGTCTATAAGGGTAGGAAAATTTCGCCCTCTCAGAGGGCTCTAGCCAAGAGCAGCTGGGTCTCGAGGCGGGGGCTGCGGGGCGCGGTGCGGCGGGGTGGGCCACGCTCAGGACTAGGGGCGCGCGGGCGGCGGAGCGGTCTTGGTCTTAGCCCCCCGGATTCCCGCGCACTCAGCGGCCCGGCGCAGCGTCTTCCGCTGGTTTCTTAAGCTCTTCGTCCGCCCCCATTCCCTCGGTTTCCGTTTACGGCCCACTCGGATGCCTGGAGCCGCTGATCTCTCGTCTAGGGGCTCACGGAAGCATCAGCAGCGCCGAAGGAATAGCGGGAGGGTTTCCGTCGCCTGGGGCCTCTGGGGGCGCTGCGCTGGCTCAGGGTGCTGGGGGAACGGTGCTGTGGGGCGGCGGGGTTCCGAGCTATTTCCCAAAGTCGCCGGGGATTTGCGGCCACCAGGGGCCACCTAGTGGACAGCGAGCGTCGGAGCACCGGTGGCCGGGGGAAGCCGGAGTGCAGAGGCTTCATAAAAACGCGCAGCGCCTTGTGGGGGCAGTTTTCGGTAGAAAGTAAGCTCTGCATGAGCTTGGGATAGTCACCTTTTTCCTTGTCCACCGTCTGCTTTATGCTCTTCCAATGAGCGTATTCCTTTCTCGGATCGCCCTCCTTGGCGTTTTCCATCCTCCGTCGAAAAGGATGCCGCGGGAAAGGAACATTTGGATAATTTAACATTCATAAGTTGGCGTCTGGGGAAGGTTCACCTTTAAGCTAGTGAGACTTGAGCTTTCAAGTAAAATTCGCAAAATTAAGATTCCTCCCCCCAACCCCCGTCTTTCTTAAAGACGCCTCTCACCCCGCATAAGCTTCCTGTTCCACAAAACCTTGATGCACCTTTGGCTGGAGTCACTAGAGGTAAGAGTGTATAGGAGAATTTCAAAAGATGCGGCTGTTAACAGAAGTGAGAGAGAACTAGAGAACGGGCGAGGGAGAGAACTAGAACTTCCCCTCACGGGGAAGGGAGTGGCTTTAGACTAAAACCCAAAGTTGAGAAGCCCGTTTGTCGCCTGCTTTCCTTTCTCATCCCTGCTTCTGGTCCTTTATCGTGCTTGCAGTTAACAATATTGTTTTTTTTTTTTAATTTTTTAACTTTTTATTTTGTATTGGAGTAGAGTTCCAGAAAAACATCTATTCCTGCTTTATTGACTATACCAAAGCCTTTGACTGTGTGGATCACAATAAACTGTGGGAAATTCTGAAAGAGATGGGAATACCAGACCACCTGATCTGCCTCTTGAGAAACCTATATGCAGGTCAGGAAGCAACAGTTAGAACTGGACATGGAACAACAGACTGGTTCCAAATAGGAAAAGGAGTACGTCAAGGCTGTATATTATCACCCTGCTTTTTTGGCTTATATGCAGAGTACATCATGAGAAACACTGGACTGGAAGAAGCACAAGCTGGAATCAAGATTTCCAGGAGAAATATCAATAACCTCAGATACGCAAATGACACCACCCTTATGGCAGAAAGTGAAGAGGAACTAAAAAGCCTCTTGATGAAAGTGAAAGAGGAGAGTGAAAAAGTTGGCTTAAAGCTAATGATCTTAGAAAACTAGGATCATGGCATCTGGTGCCATCACTTCCTGGGAAATAGATGGGGAAACAGTGGAAACAGTGTCAGACTTTATTTTTGGGGGGCTCCAAAATCACTGCAGATGGTGACAGCGGCCATGAAATTAAAAGATGCTTACTCCTTGGAAGGAAAGTTATGACCAACCTAGATAGCATATTAAAAAGCAGAGATATTACTTTGCCAACAGAGGTCCGTCTAGTCAAGGCTATGGTTTTTCCTGTGGTCATGTATGGATGTGAGAGTTGGACTGTGAAGAAGGCTGAGTGCTGAAGTATTGATGCTTTTGAACTGTAGTGTTGGAGAAGACTCTTGAGGGTCCCTTGGACTGCAAGGAATCCAACCAGTCCATTCTGAAGGAGATCAGCCCTGGGATTTCTTTGGAAGAATAACGCTAAAGCTGAAACTCCAGTACTTTGGCCACCTCATGGGAAGAGTTGACTCATTGGAAAAGACTCTAATGCTGGGAAGGATTGGGGGCAGGAGAAGGGGATGACAGAGGATGAGATGGCTGGATGGCATCACTGACTCGATGGACGTGAGTTTGGGTGAACTCCGGGAGTTGGTGATGGACAGGGGGGCCTGGCGTGCTGCGATTCATGGGGTCGCAAAGAGTCAGACACGACTGAGCGACTGAACTGAACTGATAGCTTATTAACAATGTTGTGATAGTTTCAGGTGTACAGCAAAAGGACTCAGCCATACAGCAATACTATGTTCATACTGGAAATTTTGCTAAGTGAGATCTTACTTTAAGTGTCTTTGTCTCGTGCCAAAAAATAAGGGGGTGAAGGGAAACTTTTGGAGGTGATGTATTTGTGGCACAGACTGTGGTTTTACCAATGCATGCTGCTGTTGCTGCTTAGTCACTTCAGTCAGGTCCGACTCAGTGCGAGTCCATGGACGGTAGTCCCCCCAGGCTTCTCTGTCCATGAAATTCTCCAGGCAAGAATACTGGAGTGGGTAGCCATTCTTTTCTCCAGGGAGTCTTTCTGACCCAGGGATGGAGCCCCCATCTCCTGTATTGCAGACAGATTCTTTACCCTTGGAATCCTGAGGGAAGCCCTGTATGTCAATCATACCTCAATTAAATGTTTCATAGCTCTTTTCGTGCCTAGCGCAGCCATGGCTCAGGGTCCCAAGAAGCACCTGAAACCCGTAGCAGCTCCAAAACATTGGATGCTGGATAAACTGACTGGTGTGTTTGCCCCTCGTCCATCTACCGGCCCCCACAAGCTAAGGGAATGTCTCCCCCTAATCATTTTCCTAAGGAATAGACTTAAGTATGCCCTAACTGGAGATGAAGTAAAGAAGATGTGCATGCAGCGTTTCATTAAGATCGATGGCAAAGTCCGCACAGATATAACCTACCCTGCTGGTTTTATGGATGTCATTAGCATTGATAAGACTAGAGAGAATTTTCGTTTGATCTATGACACCAAGGGTCGCTTTGCTGTTCATCGTATTACACCTGAGGAGGCCAAGTATAAATTGTGCAAAGTAAGAAAGATATTTGTGGGGACAAAAGGAATCCCTCATCTGGTAACCCATGATGCTCGTATCATCCGTTACCCTGATCCCCTCATCAAGGTGAATGATATCATTCAGATTGACTTGGAGACTAGCAAGATTACTGATTTCATCAAATTTGACACTGGTAACCTGTGCATGGTGACTGGAGGTGCTAACCTGGTGTGATTACAAACCGGGAGAGGCATCCAGGTTCTTTTGATGTAGTTCATGTGAAAGATGCGAACGGCAACAGCTTTGCCACACGGCTCTCAAACATTTTCATTATTGGCAAAGGCAACAAACCATGGACCTCTCTTCCCTGTGGAAAGGGTATTTGCCTTACCATTGCTGAGGAGAGAGATAAGAGATTGGCAGCCAAACAGAGCAGTGGATAAAATGATCTCTATGTGATGTGATTGAAAAAGTCTTTGTAATTAAAGATAATACTGAGTGATTAATAGCAAAAAAAAAAAAGTTTCATAAAAGTTACACTCACTGGTCTAAAAACTCTTTCCATATCAATAGTTTAAAATATAATTCTGTTGACAGAAATGAAGTTTCAGAGACCATATTAAAAAACCTTATTTAGAATTCTTGACTCAGGCAGTATCTTTCGGTAGGAGGGCGGTAGGGACTGTTTTCTCCACAAGTACTAGTATAGCTGCCTTAATCCATATTAGTGAGTCATGAGCTGTGACGCCACGTTTGGTAGACAGAATAATGGCTTCGAAAGATGCCCACGTCCCGATCTGCAGAGCCTGTGACTATGTTACCTTACATGGCAAAAAGGGACTTTATAGATATGATTATCTTAAAGATCTTCAGGATGAAAGATCACCCTGGGTTATATCGGTAGGCCCAATGTAATCACAATTTGATGCTTGCTGCTGGCCATGAACTGAGGAGTGCAGGTGACTTCCAGAAACTAGAAAAAACAGAATCTCCTCTGGAGCCTTCGGGAAAAACGCAGCCCTGTTGACACCTTGACTTAAGACTTCTGACCTCTAGCACTGTAAGATGATAAATTCATGTTGTTTTAAGCCGTGAAGTTTGTGGTATTTTTTTCACAGAAGCAACTGGAAACTAATTTGCCCGAGTCTCTTCTTGAAGTCCTCTTTTCTCACAGTTGTGTATCAATCATATCCTTGGCTTTTTTAAATCTCAGTAACTTCAGTGCTTTCATACTCTCACTTTTAACAGCCCCTCCTCTGACCATCTCCTTCTGTTTTTCTAACTCATTTTCTCAATTACTATATCTGGATTCCTACAGTTTTGACCCCACAAGAGCCCTTAATTTTTAAATTTTACACCTTTTCATTTTTCTGTCTCATGTCTTCTCTTTACCTAACTTAAATTTCTTGTTTAATTATTATTTAAAAAATTTATTTTTGGCTCTGCTGGGTCTTCATGGCTTTAAGTGGGCTTTCTCTAGTTGAGGCAACCCTAACCGTAACCCTAACCCTAACCCTGATTTTCTTGGCGGGGGTTACCCTTTATTGTGGTGTATCAGGGTGGCTTCTCTTGCTGCAGAGCACAGGCTCTAAGGCTTGCAGGTTTCAGTTGTTGCAGCTCGAAGGCTCTGTAGTTGGTGTGCTCAGGCTTAGTTGCTCCAAGGCATGTGGAATCTTCCAGGACCAGGGAGTGAACCCATGTCCCTTGCATTTACAGATGCATTCTTGTCCATTGTGCCACCAGAGAAGTCCTGTGTTTAATGATCATATCTGCACTCTTGCATGAGGCTTCCACATCTTTGCCCCTTTACCATCTTGTTATACTTGGTGAAACCACAACCCCCTGTAAGTTCATCTCTGTAATGCACACACTTGCCAGCCAGAAAAGCCTAAAGAAAAATATAACACCATGCTCACTGACCTGCTTTTAAATTCATAATTACCAACTCTAAGTCCTTATCAGACTTAAATTGAAGAAACTAGGGAAAACCACTAGACCATTCAGGTATGACCTAAATCAAATTCCTTATGATTATACAGTGGAAGTGAGAAATAGATTTAAGGGACTAGATCTGATATATAGAGTGCCTGATGAACTATGGACGGAAGTTCATGACACTGTACAGGAGACAGGGATCAAGACTATCCCCATGGAAAAGAAATGCAAAAAAGCAAAATGGCTGTCTGGGGAGGCCTTACAAATAGCTGTGAAAAGAAGAGAAGCAAAAAGCAAAGGAGAAAAGGAAAGAAATAAGCATCTGAATGCAGAGTTCCAAAGAATAGCAAGAAGAGATAAGAAAGCCTTCCTCAATGATCAATGCAAAGAAATAGAGGAAAACAACAGAATGGGAAAGACTAGAGATCTTTTCAAGAAAAGTAGAGATACAAGGGAACATTTCATGCAAAGATGGGCTCGATAAAGGACAGAAATGGTATGGACCTAACAGAAGCAGAAGATATTAAGAAGAGGTGGCAAGAAAACACAGAACTGTACAAAAAAGATCTTCATGACCCAGATAATCACGATGGTGAGATCACTCACCTAGAGCCAGACATCCTGGAATGTGAAGTCAAGTGGGCCTTCATCACTACGAACAAAGCTAGTGGAGGTGATGGAATTTCAGTTGAGCTATTTCAAATCCTGGAAGATGATGCTGTGAAAGTGCTGCACTCAATATGCCAGCAAATTTGGAAAACTCAGCAGTGGCCACAGGACTGGAAATGGTCAGTTTTCATTCCAATCCCAAAGAAAGGCAATGCCAAAGAATGCTCAAACTACTGCACAATTGCACTAATCTCCCACGCTAGTAAAGTAATGCTCAAAATTCTCCAAGCCAGGCTTCAGCAATACATGAACTGTGAACTTCCAGATGTTCAAGCTGGTTTTAGAAAGGCAGAGGAACCAGAGATCAAATTGCCAATATCTGCTGGATCATTGAAAAAGCAAGAGAGTTCCAGAAAAACATCTATTTCTGCTTTATTGACTACGCCAAAGCCTTTGACTGTGTGGATGACAATCAGCTGTGGAAAATTCTTCAAGAGATGGGAATACCAGACCACCTGACCTGCCTCTTGAGAAACCTATATGCATGTCAGGAAGCAACAGTTAGAACTGGACATGGAACAACAGACTGGTTCCAAATAGGAAAAGGAGTACGTCAAGGCTGTATATTGTCACCCTGCTTATTTAACTTATATGCAGAGTACATCATGAGAAATGCTGGGCTGGAAGAAACACAAGCTGGAATCAAGATTGCCAGGAGAAATATCAATAACCTCAGATATGCAGATGACACCACCCTTATGGCAGAAAGTGAAGAGGAACTCAAAAGCCTCTTGATGAAAGTGAAAGAGGAGAGTGAAAAAGCTCAGCATTCAGAAAACTAAGATCATGGCATCTGGTCCCATCATTTCATGGGAAATAGATGGGGAAACAGTGGAAACAGTGTCAGACTTTATTTTTTGGGGCTCCAAAATCACTGCAGATGGTGATTGCAGCCATGAAATTAAAAGACGCTTACTCCTTGGAAGAAAAGTTATGACCAACCTAGATAGCATATTAAAAAGCAGAGATATTACTTTGCCAACAAAGGTCCATCTAGTCAAGGCTATGGTTTTTCCAGTGGTCATGTATGGATGTGAGAGTTGGACTGTGAAGAAAGCTGAGCGCCGAAGAATTGATGCTTTTGAACTGTGGTATTGGAGAAGACTCTTGAGAGTCCCTTGGACTGCAAGGAGATCCAACCAGCCCATTCTAAAGGAGGTCAGTCCTGGGTGTTCTTTGGAAGAACAGATGCTAAAGCTGAAACTCCAATACTTTGGCCATCTCATGTGAAGAGTTGACTCATTGGAAAAGACCTGATGCTGGGAGGGATTGAGGGCAGGAGGAGAAAGGGATGACAGAGGATGAGATGGCTGGATGGCATCACCGACTCGATGGACATGAGTTTGGGTGAACTCCGGGAGTTGGTGATGGACAAGGAGGCCTGGCGTGCTGCAATTCATGGGGTTGCAAAGAGTCGGACATAACTGAGCGACTGAACTGAACTGAAGTCCTTATCTTACTTGGCCTCACTGTAGCATTTGACTCAGCTGATTACTTTTTCCCCCTTGAAATACTTTTACTTGGCTGAATATTTGTGTACCAACTTCCCCTGACTTTTCTGATGGCTCTTGAATTCAATCTCCTCTGCTGATTCCTCTTTATCTAACTGCCAATGGATTGAAATACATCAAACAGGTGAAAATTCATAATGATATTATGAAAGAACTCATTTAAAAAAATTGGAAGATTTTAGCACACCAAATAATTATTAGGAAACTGGTGAAAGTGTGAAAGTGTTAGTCGCTCAGTCATGTCTGACTCTGCGAACCCACAGACTGTAGTCCGCCAGGCTCCTCTCTCCCAGGTGAGAATACTGGAGTGGGTTGCTATTTCCTTCTCCAGGGATCAAACCTGGGTCTCCCACATTGCAGGACGATTCTTTACTGTCTGAGCCACCAGGCAAGCCCCTTAGAAAACTGGTAGATAAATGTTTATCCTGATTTCTCTTCTCAAGCCAAGTTTCAGGGTAAGCAAATAGTTGATAAGAAAGTGTTCCTTCTTTTATAAGAAGTCCCACTAGTAAAAGTAGAATGTTAGAATTACAATATTGCCATTTTGTAATTCTTAATAAAATAATGGAGCTAGGCAATATCAATCAATGGCTCCTAAAGCCATCATGTGAAAGTCTGATGGAGAACTTTGTAATAAATGGGTTGGCCTGAAATTGCTAATCAATTTTAACTTTATCCAAAGGGTACAACTGGACAAAATGTACCTTTTAAAGTGACACAATAGGTGTGCATGTATGCTCAGTCATGTCCAATTGTTTGTGACCCCATGGACTGTAGCCTGCCAGGCTCCTCTGTCCATGGGATTTCCCAGACAAGAATGCTGGAGTGGGTTGCCATTTTCTCTCCAGGGTATCTTCCCAATCCGGGGATTGAACTCATATCTTCTGCATTGGCAGGTGAGGATTCTTTACCCCTGAGTCACCTGAGAATCCATAGTAGGTATATGCGGCACTATCTATTAGATATTTTTGCCAAAAAAACTCAGACTCAAGCCTGAATTGAATCCAGATTCAGTTCTAACTACTAATTTAGAAAGTGGCATTTTGGGTATGTAGTTAAATAAGTCAAGAATGTTGGAGTGTTTCATAGGAAATGATGATGGAATTTCTTCCATAAATGTCACAGAGAAAGAAAAAAAGGTGTGACAGGTGTAAAGAGAGGGGGACAGAGTTAAGAAACACATTGCCTGTCTTCAGCTGGGCTCTCTAGAAAGTAAAGGCTAAAGCCGGAGTTTAGATGCCAACAGCCCCTTTGGGTTGTGCAAGCTCTGGTGATTAGGAGGGAAGAAAAGACAGGAGAAGGAAGACAGTACACAACGTGATGGGATGTGCTGCCTCCGCCTTCGCGTGAGTGGGGAAGACACAGCAGATGACCCAGCACGGTGGGACTCGACTAGTTCTCCAGCTGGAGTTGGGGAGAAACCACACCTTGGAAGGTCTGCTGAAGAATGAAGAGGAAGTTTATTTGCCAGGTTCCCTGATGTCTCTGTTTTTCACTGGTCAAATTTCCCCTTTCAGGAGCCTAACTCTTGCTCTTGGGTTGTTTCTTCTGTCTCTCAGGCTTTTCAGGATGTTAGATCCCATACTTGGTGGGCTGGTGTTTCACCCAAAACCCAGAGTGGCACGCCAACTAAGAAGGAGAAAGGAAGGTAGTTGAGGGCATCTAAAAAGATGCTTAAGTTTGTGTCTTAAAGCTGTTTATCCCTTTTCCCATGTAGTTCCACTCATACCTTCCCAATATACGCAGCTCTCAAACCACAGTATGGGGATTCCCTTTTCTTCCTTGGGAACAAACAAAAATGTCCTCACTCTATTTCAGGAGAGGTTCAGGTTCAACTAGCCATAGATTCTTCATGATCTCCTAGAAGAGGAATGCCAATGCTATGTCCCTTCAGTCGTGTCCGGCTCTGTGCGACCCCATAGACGGCAGCCCACCAGGCTCCGCCATCCCTGGGATTCTCCAGGCAAGAATACTGGAGTGGGTTGCCATTTCCTTTTCCAATGCATGAAAGAGAAAAGTGAAAGTGAAGTCGCTCAGTCGTGTCCGACTCTTATCGACCCCGTGGACTGCAGCCTACCAGGCTCCTCTGTCCATGGATTTTCCAGGCAAGAGTACTGGAGTGGGGTGCCATTGTGAAGGCAGGAGTTAAAACAGATACCATTTCCCACTTCTATGGCTAATCTCAAGGCTGTCAAACAGTTTCTCAATATTGCCACCAGGTGGCGCCATTGGACCGGGCCGGTTTCCTCACGCCCTGAATAAGGATGGTGGATACATAACCAAATATGTTATGAGATAATTGGTATAAGGAAACTTTGTAAAATGTTTCCAATTAAAAGTATACTAATTAGTAAAGTGTTGTTACGAAAGTGCCTGCTTTCAGAATTTTTAGGTTTGTGGTGGCGTGAGGCAGAAACAAAATACATTAACATTTTATTGAGTTTAAATGATTTCTTTTCATATCATGTCAATAGCACTTAGAAGATTATGTGTCTTTCCCTGTGCTAGGCCTTGGAGCTACAAAAACAAGACATCAAAGCACTCATAAGCCAGTCAAGAAGAAAACACATGCAAAGGCGATTACAGTATAGTCTGCCCAATATAAAGAAAAAATTTTAAATAGATGCTGGAAGGTGGAGAAGGACCCAGCTTCAGGGAGAACACTCCAGGAAGATTCTCAGGTCAGATGACATCTGAATTGATCATATAATTAAGGAGAGCAGCATAGCAAAGGCACAAAGGCACAGAGTGATGTGGATGGGTAGGTGACCTCCTATGAAAAATTCAACATTTTAGGGAGCATAAGGACACAGGCTGGGAATGGAGGAGGACAAAGATGGGGACTGAGACAAAAGTCCAATCACTAAGAGCCTTGTGTGCTGTGTTAAGCAGCGGTGCCCACAGGGGCAGGCAGACAATGTTTACAAGGAAGGGAGCAGGCTGACATTTTACACTTATCTGTAGGAAGGGTCTTTGAAAGAATAGGCTCTCTCCCATTTGTTTTTGAAACATACTGCCCTCTCTGTCTGTCTTTTACCACTTTTATTTGTGACACAAATCCAGAGCAATAGTCCTCCCCTCATTCACAGGCCCTGAAATACTGTATGCTGAAAAAGCAACTGATATTTGGCTCCAGAGCCAGGCAGGAAACAGGAACTAGAGGCAAAGAGCAAAGTGGAAATCCCCTGTTCTAAAAGTGCACTGCTTTGGGAAATTGTTGTCACGAAGTAACACAAGTGTTCTTGGGACCCTTTTACTTTTTTCCAGAAAGGCAGAATAGTCAGGGATGCCTCAATGTGTGATGTCTTCTTTAAGTTAATGGGAACCATGGAAATATTTTAAGCAGAAGGGAGACATGGTCAAATTCACATCAGAAAAATTACGGTGGCATTTCTAAGGAGAGTGGATTGGAAGAAACAATAGGAGAAGCATGGACAGTTGTTAGAGACTTATTGAATAGTCTAGGTGACTGGTTATACAGATTGGAATTTGAGCAATAGTGAGGGAAGGAGAGAAGCCAAAGTTGTACATAACACATAAAATATTCAGGCCTTGGTGATGAACTGATGTAATTTGATATAATCAGGTTTATATCTATCGTTTTGCTGTTTGTCTATTTGGCCCATAAGTTTTATGTTCCATTTCTCTCCATTTCTTATCTTCCCCTGGAATACTCAGATACTTTTAATTTTCCATTGTTTTCTTTATTGACTTGTTGTTCAGTCACTAAGTCTTTTTTTATTTTATTTTATTTTTAAACTTTACATAATTGTATTAGTTTTGCCAAATATCAAAATGAATCCGCCACAGGTATACATGTGTTCCCCATCCTGAACCCTCCTCCTTCCTCCCTCCCCATACCATCCCTCTGGGTTGTCCCAGTGCACTAGCCCCAAGCATCCAGTATCGTGCATCGAACCTGGACTGGAATCTCATTTCATGCATGATATTTTACATGTTTCAATGCCATTCTCCCAAATCTTCCCACCCTCTTCCTCTCCCACAGAGTCCATAAGACTGTTCCATACATCAGTGTCTCTTTTGCTGTCTCGTACACAGGGTTATTGTTACCGTCTTTCTAAATTCCGTATACATGCGTTATTATACTGTATTGGTGTTTTTCCTTCTGGCTTAATTCACTGTGTATAATAGGCTCCAGTTTCATCCACCTCATTAGAACTGATTCAAATGTATTCTTTTTAATGGCTGAGTAATACTCCATTGTGTATATGTACCACAGCTTTCTTATCCATTCATCTGCTGATGGACATCTAGGTTGCTTCCATGTCCTGGCTATTATAAACAGTGCTGCGATGAACATTGGGGTACACGTGTCTCTTTCCCTTCTGGTTTCCTCAGTGTGTATGCCCAGCAGTGGGATTGCTGGATCATAAGGCAGTTCTATTTCCAGTTTTTTAAGGAATCTCCACACTCTTCTCCATAGTGGCTGTACTAGTTTGCATTCCCACCAACAGTGTAAGAGGGTTCCCTTTTCTCCACACCCTCTCCAGCATTTATTATTTGTAGACTTTTGGATCGCAGCCATTCTGACTGGTGTGAAATGGTACCTCATAGTGGTTTTGATTTGCATTTCTCTGATAATGAGTGAAGTCACTAAGTCTTGTCTGACTCTTTGAGACCTCATGGACTGCAGCCAGGCTTCCCTGTTCTTTACCATCTCCTGGAGTTTGCTCAAACTCATGTCCATTGAGTCGTGATTTATTGGCTATGAGATATTTTTCAGTGCAGTTCAGTTCAGTTGCTCAGTCGTGTCCGACTCTTTACGACTCTGTGAACCGCAGCACACCAGGCCTCCCTGTCCATCACCAACTCCCGGAGTTCACCTAAACTCATATCCATTGAGTCGGTGATGTCATCCAACCATCTCATCTTCCGTTGTCCCTTTCTTCTCCTGTCCTCAATCTTTCCTCGCATCAGGGTCTTTTCAAATGAGTCAGCCCTTTGCATCAGGTGGCCAAAGTATTGAAGTTTCAGCTTCAACATCAGTCCTTCCAATGAACACCCAGGACTGATTTCCTTTAGGATGGAGTGGTTGGATCTCCTTGCAGTCCAAGGGACTCTCAAGAGTCTTCTCCAACACCACAGTTCAAAAGCATCAATTCTTTGGCGCTCAGCCCTCTTCACAGTCCAACTCTCACATCCATACATGACTATAGGAAAAACCATAGGCTTGACTAGATGAATCTTTGTTGACAAAGTAATGTCTCTGCTTTTTAATACGCTCTCTATGTTTGGTCATAACTTTCCTTCCAAGGAGTAAGCGTCTTTTAATTTCATGGCCGCTGTCACCATCTGCAGTGATTTTGGAGCCCCCAAAAATAAAGTCAGCCACTTGTTTTCACTGTTTCCCCATCTATTTGGCATGATGTGATGGGACTGGATGCCATGGTCTTCATTTTCTGAATGCTGAGCTTTAAGTCAAACTTTTCACTCTCCTCTTTCAATTCATCAACAGGCTTTTAGTTCTTCTTCACTTTCTGCCATAAGGGTGGTGTCATCTGCATATCTGAGGTTATTGATATTTCTCCCGGCAATCTTGATTTCCAGCTTGTGCTTCATCCAGCCCAGCATTTCTCATAATGTACTCTGCATATAAGTTAAATAAGCAGGGTGATAATATACAGCCTTGACGTACTCCTTTTCCTATTTGGAACCAGTCTGTTGTTCCATGTCCAGTTCTAACTGTTGCTTCCTGACCTGCATACAGATTTCTCAAGAGGCAGATCCGGTGGTCTGGTAGTCCCATCTCTTTCAGAATTTCCCACAGTTTATTGTGATCCACACAGTCAAAGGCTTTGGCATAGTCAATAAAGCAGAAATAAGATGTTTTTCTGGAACTCTCTTGCTTTTTCAATGATCCAGTGGATTTTGGCAATTTGATCTCTGGTTCCTCTGCCTTTTCTAAAACCAGCTTGAACATCTGGAAGTTCACAGTTGACGTATTGCTGAAGCCTGGCTTGGAAAATTTTAAGCATTACTTTACTAGCGTGTGAGATGAGTGCAATTGTGCGGTAGTTTGAGCATTCTTTGGCATTGCCTTTCTTTGGGATTGGAATGAAAACTGACCTTTTCCAGTCCTGTGGCCACTGCTGAGTTTCCCAAATTTGCTGGCATATTGAATGCAGCACTTTCACAGCATCATCTTCCAGGATTTGAAATAGCTCCACTGGAATTCCATCACCTCCACTAGCTTTATTTGTAGTGATGCCTCCTAAGGCCCACTTGACTTCACATTCCAGAATGTCTGGCTCTAGGTGAGTGATCACACCATCGTGATTATCTGGGTCATGAAGATCTTTTTTGTACAGTTCTTGTGTGTATTCTTGCCACCTCTTCTTAATATCTTCTGCTTCTGTTAGGTCCCTACCACTTCTGTCCTTTATTGAACCCATCTTTGCATGAAACGTTCCCTTGGTATCTTGAGAATCTTCTTGAAGCGATCTCTAGTCTTTCCCATTCTATTGTTTTCCTCTATTTCTTTGCATTGATCAAGTTGGCTCAACTCATGTCCATTGAGTCATGACTTATTGGCTATATGTTATTTTTACAATATATTATATGTTGGTTATTACAGATTATTGGTTATATATTAAATTGTATATTGGTTATTATGTACGTTATATATTTTTAGTGATTACACTAGGGATGAAAACATTCAAACTGAACTTGCTGCTGCTGCCGCTGCTAAGTCGCTTCAGTCGTGTCTGACTCTGTGCGACCCCATAGACGGCAGCCCACCAGGCTCCCCCGTCCCTGAGATTCTCCAGGCAAGAACATTGCAGTGGGTTGCCATTTCCTTCTCCAAAACTGGACTTATTTAATCTCATATATATTATTAATTTTACCACTTTCCTTTTTTCTATCAATATCTGGGTCATCTGTGGATTTAGATTTTTCCACTTAATTCTGGATATTTTCTTGCTTGGTTACATATAAATGTGTACCAAATGGCATGAATAAAAATGTAGATAGAGCCCCCACCGGAGAAGGTGTCTCCCTCTCCTCTTTTGTTTAATCACTAAGGAGAGGGAATGAGGGCTTATCAGGGTTTGTGGAAAATTGAAGCTGGGTTGCAGTTTGCCTGTGTCCCATTTTCTCAGAAGGAACCATTCTGTCCTTTACAGCAGGGGTCCCCAACCTCCATAACCTACTGTCTGATCTGAGGTGGAACTGATGTAATCATGATAGAAGTAAACTACACAATCAGTGCAACATGCTTGAATCATCCGGAAACTGTCAAACCCCTGTCCCTTTCCATGGAAAAGTTGTCTTCTACAAAACTGGTCCCTCGTGCCAAAAAGGTTGGAGACTGCTGCTTTATAGAAAGAGCCATGCTAGTCTTCATCTGCAGCCCTGAAGGCCAAAGGAGATCCAGGACTGTCGGCTCTCCCCAAGTTTTCTCTGCAACCCCAGCTCCTCCTGCTCTGCACAGCTCCTAACTCACCTGGAGGGAGACCCTCCTACCCCAGGGCTAGTGTTACCCCTTTGTTTTAGAGTAGCCATCACAGATGAATCCCCAGCAAAATTCTTGTTTATGATCTATTTATTAAAAATTTTTTGTTAAGGTATGATTGACATTTAAAAATCCAAACACATTTACTATATACAACTTGATGGGTTTTGGGCTAAGTATAAATCTGTGAAACCCACCATCAAGTCCATAAACATGTATCACTTCCCAAAGTTTTTTCTTGCCCTCTTTATTATTACTATCATCATCATCATTATTTGGGGAGGATGAGAATAATTTTATAAGGTGTACATTCTTAGGAAATTTTAAGCATGCCTTGTAGTGTTGTTAGTTACTATGCTGTGTAGTAGATCTTGAGAATTTATTGATCTTGCATGACTAGAACTTTGTACCCTTTGACCATCACCTCCTTATTTCCCCTTCTGCCACCCCCTGGCAAACTCCATTCTACTATCTGCTTCTATGATTTGACCATTTTTGGATTCCACAAGTGAGATCATAGAGTATTTGTCTTCCTGTGTCTGGCTTGTTTCACTTAACTTTCATGTTGTCACAGATGGCAGGGTTTCATTTTTTTTTTTTAAAGCTGAATAGTAGTCCATGTATGTATACATGACATTTCCTTTAGTCATCTGCTGATAGACACTTATGTTATATCCATCTCTTGGTTGGGAAGATCCCCTGGAGAAGGGAATGGCTACCCACTCCAGGATTCTGGCCTGGAGAGTTCCATGGATTGTATAGTCACAAAGAGCTGGACACAACTGAGCGACTTTCACTCACTATATCTTGGTTACTGTGAATAATGCACTGAACACAGAAATGTCTCTTCAAGATCCTAACCTGGATTTTTTTTTTTTCATAAATACCCAGAATTGGAATAGCTGGATCATATAACCATTCTATTTTTAATTTTTTGAGGATCCTCCAGTCTGTTTTTCATTGCTATAGACTTGTCTTTTAGAACAGCTTTTGCTGCATCCTATAAGTTTTCATGTCTTGTCCTTCTAGTTTTGTTTGTCTCAAGATATTTTTTGACTTTTGATGTCTTCTTTGACCCAATGCTGTTCAGGAGTATGTGGTTTAATTTTCACAAATTTGTTAACTTTCCACTTTTCCTCTTATTATTGTTTTCTAGTTTCTCAGCATGTTGGTCAGAAAGGATACTTGATATGATTTCATTTGTAAATTTAATACTTGTTTTGTGGCCTAACATATATGATTTGTCTTGGAGAATATACTGTGTTGAACTTGCGAAGAACTTGGATTCTGCTGCTTTTGGAGAAAATGTCTTTTATATGTCCGTTAGGTACATTGGGTCTAGAGTGTTGTTCAAGTCCCCTTTTCCTTATTGATTTTGTGTCTGATCTATTGATTGTTGAAAGTGGGGGTATTGAAGTCCCTTACTGTTATTGTATTGCTATGTATATCTCTCTTCATCCTGTTCATATTTACTTCATACATTTAGGTGCTTCTACACTGACTCGATGGACGTGAGTCTGAGTGAACTCCGGGAGTTGGTGATGGACAGGGAGGCCTGGCGTGCTGCGATTCATGGGGTTGCAAAGAGTCGGACACGACTGAGCGACTGATCTGATCTGACACTGGGTACATATACAGTTATAGTTGTTATGTCCTCTTGCTGAATTGACCCTTTTTTCATTATATAATGACCTTCTTTGCTCTGTTTTGTCTGCTACAAATATAACAACCCCTCCTCTCTTCGGGTTATCATTTATGTTGAATATCTTCATCCATCTCTTTGCTTTCATCCTATGTGTCCTGAAGCTAAAACTTATAGGCACATATAGTTGGATCTTATTTTTAAAATTCATTCAGCCACTCTGTCTTTTGATTGGGGAATTTAATCCATTTGCATTTAAAGTAATTACTGATAGGTAAAGGCTTAGTATTGCCACTTTATTAATTATTTTCTGACTATTTGGTAGTTCTGTTCCTCTCTAACTTTCTTGCTGTCTTCCTTTGTGATTTGATGATTATTTTTTTCTCGTGGTATGCTTTTATTCCTGTCTCTATGTTTTGTGTGTCTCCCACAGGTTTTTCCTTTGTGATTTTCCATGAAGCTTATTCAAAACATCTTATAGTTATAACAGTCTATTTTAAGCTTATAATACTTTTTTTAGATAGAAATAATTTATAAACTGTAGAGAAAATCCTCAAATATCTTAAACTTCCTCTCTTCCTTCTTAAAGGAGTCAAAGAGGTCAGTGTAATGGCTGGTTGGTCATCTAAACAGGAATTTGGAGGCCCCAGGCTCTCAGGTCAGGGTGGCTGGAACTGTCTAACACCTCTTATGGACTTAGAGTGGTTATGTCTGACCCTAGATATGAACTAATCCCTGGCCTTCTTCTCCATCTTCATCATAAAGAGGATTCCTCACATTTGCTCTAAATCATGAGAGTTGTGCCCTTGATTAAAAGATGTCATTAGAGGCTTTTTGGTAGCTGCCCCATTTCTTGCCAACTTTAAAAGCTCTTCCTAAGAAGACAGCTTCTTATTTAGGATGGCAAACAGAGGATTCATGTTTGTCTCTTCTCGTTGCTTCCTTAAACTAATAGCAAATAATAAAAATTCAAATCAAAGTAAAGATAATAGGATGGAGGTATCAACAGATGAGATATGTCAATTACTATTGCAAGTTGGGAAAATAAGAGAGGAAGAATTTGCAACCCAAGGTGCGAAAATGCAGTGATATAGTGAGTCTTCTGCCATGGCAACCCCCCAGGCTGTGCCCTTGTTAGCAGGTAGAGAGGGGTGCTGAAGCTACAGTGTGTACTAAGAGTCTGCCTATAAAAGCCTGTGCCCACTGTCTTCATACTCTCTCTCTTATGTCTCCATTTGAGAGCAGGTGGCTGGAATTTACCTTCCGAATAAAAGCTGGGAGGTTTTTTTCCCTAAAGAACTTGAACATGCAAGGAAAACTGGGGGCCTCTAGATATGTGCTGATGCTTTTCAGTTATGTTTTGCATCATTCCTTCTAAAATCTTGTTAATGGATAAACTCTGCTATATATACAGAGCTTTTTACTTAGAATTTCTGTTCAGGAGCAAACTAGTGGTAAAATGATTTCAAAGCTGTACTTTTATAGCCAAACAAATATGAATTATTGTCAACAAAATCGAAGACTTTTCAGACGTTCAATGGCTCAGATATTTTTCTTCTCCTGCACTATTTCTGGAGAAGTTTCTTGAAGATGTTCTAGAAGGAAGTGGAGATGAGATACATGGAGGCAGAATATGTAGGCTATGAGGGGGTAGATGGAACTCAGAAAAAACCAAGAGTATTTAGAAACTCTCTGGGGAAAAAAAAGCCACACTCTGAAGCCAAGGTCCAAATATGAAGCAAATAAACAGACAAAAATGCTGATGATCTTGAAGAATGAATAGCCTGTAAGAAGGGAGGATCCATTAGATCTGAACTTTGGAATCATTTGGAAATGGGAGAAGGAAATGGAATCCCAGGACATTATGTGGCCCCGTAGTGATCAGTATTACATAGACTAACAATATAAACGTTCCTTATTTATTTTTAACTTATTTATATATATTTTTTTGTGCAGCTTGTGGGATCTTAGTTCCCTGACCTGAGCCCTTGGCAGTGAAAGTGTGGAGTCCTAACTACTGGACCATGTGAGAATTCCCTGTTTTCAATTTTTAAAATCAACATGTAGACAAAGCACAGCTTTAAACATGGTAGAGATGGTGTTGGACAGCCCTTAGCAAGAAACCCCTTGGGTAGCAGCAGAACTCTTATGGGTTCTTAAAGAGATGAAATCTGACCAGGAAGGATAGTAAGTCTGTGTAATAGTCACGTGGAAGTTTCTTTGTCTTGTAGGGAAGGGGCTGGAGTTAGGATATTAATGATGTGTTTCTGGCATTAGTGGGAAATAGAAGCCTGCAGGTGAGAAAATTCAAGATTCCTCTGAAGTGGTGTGGCCCTCACACGTTCTTTAGAGATAAGAAAGGCCCTGGGGAGCTGGGTTCTCGCTCCCATCTGCTGTATACTTTGCCCCAAAAGCTGGACCATATTCTTTATCAGAGTTAAGAAATGCTTACTGTCATAGTAAATAATGTCTAAGTATTTTATTTTTGCTGATCTACTAACCAATGGGGTTTTTGATTCCTTGCAATAAAAAATTTCATGTCAAATATTAAACACTGGAACTTCCCTGATGGTCAAGTGACTAAGACTCTGAGCTCACAATGCAGGGGCCCAGGGTCGATCCCTAGTCGGGGAACTAGATCCCACACACCTCAACTAAGACCTAGCATGGCCAAATATATAAAAGTAAATAATAAATATTAAACATTATCAAGTCACTAAAAGTTGTCCTTTGAAGAAATGTACTCATTACCCAAATAGTACGTGTTCATCATAAAATTGGAAAATGCATGTAGAGAAAAAAAATATTCACTTATAATCTACTCCTGTAGACTCACTTCTTTCCACTGCTGTTTGTTGATCACTATGGAGAGCTTATTAAGAATCTACATTTCTGGTCTCTAATCTAGAGCTGCTGGGTTAAAGTTTCCCAATATGAAGCCTGAGAATCTGTGTTTTAAAAATTCTGGTGCAGCAAGGTCACTAATTTGAAACCACAAATCTAGATAGAACCACTGTTAACATTTGGTAGATTCTACCATTTTCTCTGTTTGTAAGTAATTTTATTTATTTTTATAAAAATTTGAGATACTATTGTGTTGTACCACAGAACCTCAGTCCCAATTAAGCCAAGTTTATTGTTTCATAACCGAAAATTCCAAGGTTGGTTCTAACTTGGAGAACTACTCAGTCCAGGGCATCTGATACCCTTACCATCTTGAAATTTTTTTGAAAGTTCAGGTCCTTTTCTCCCTTAATGACTCAAGAAAGAAAAAGTACAGGAATTGTTCTCATTAGTCCATCTTTGATGATGTGCCAAGTGAACGAGGAACTTAAACTTTGGCCTGAGTCACTTCTTTGGCCTACATGGGTTGGAGTCAGCACCACTGGAAACACGGAGTTGTTTTCCTACGAGAAAGGGAAATTCTGTTAGTGGAAGAAAGCAGGGATGGACATGTGCTAATAGGACGAAAGCAACGTTTATGCAACACACTCCGCAGATGGTACTGCTTCCTGCTGCTTCCACCTAATATTGTGTACTCATCACTTTTTCATGTCATCCAGTATTCTTTGAAAATTTGATATCTTAGTACCACTTAATATTCTACTTAATATGAACAGTGTTGGTTATCTATTGCCGCAGTACGAATTAACCCAGAATTTAGCAGCTTAAAACAACAAACTTGTCATCTCACAAAGTGTCTGAGGGCTTCCCTGGTGGCTCAGTGGTAAAGAATCTACCTGTAATGCAGGAGACTTGGGTTCGATCCCTGGGTTGGGAAGATCCCCTGGAGGAGAGCAAGGCAACCCACTCCGGTATTCTTGCCTGGAGAATCCCATGGACAGAGGAGCCTGGCAAGCTATAGTCCATGGGGTCACACAGAGTCAGACACAACTGAAGCGACCAAGCAGCAGCAGCAGTGGAGTGTCTGAATGTCAGAAATCCTTGAGTGGCTCAGTTGGGTAGTTCTGGCCCATGGTCTATCGGGAGGCTGCAGGCAAGCTGTGAGCTGCAGCTCCAGCCCTCGAGGACTTGACTGGAGACTCCTTTTCCAAGCTCAGTCACATGGCTATTGGCCACAGAGTGACCTAAAAGAGAGAGGAAAGTGGAGAGAAAGACAAGTAATGCACCCTTACCTGGACTCTCCCTCTTTCCTTGTCTCATTCTCAGATCACGTGCTCCTGCTTCTGGCATAATCTCTGAGATAGACTCCTTGTGCCCGGTGCTTAACTCAAGGTCTGATTTCAAGAGCTGCTGCCGCCGCTAAGTCGCTTCAGTCGTGTCTGACTCTGTGCGACCCCATAGATGGCAGCCCACCAGGCTCCTCTGTCCCTGGGATTCTCCAGGCAAGAATACTGGAGTGGGTTGCCATTTCCTTCTCCAGATTTCAAGAGAATACTAAATAAGTCAGCAGGGTTTTATAATTACATAGCAATCATCCTGTTGAATTAAACTGTGAAGTCCCAGGAAAGACCAAGAACTCTGCTATTCTGTGAAATAGGTGGGCCATGGTGTACATTCTTTCTCTTACTGTGCTTTTTTGATTAAGAACCATCACTTCCTTGTTTCCTTTACTAAACACATTACAGCAAGCTGCCTAATAAATGCTACTAGAAAACTTTGCTTTTCAGATAGGAGGTTTTTAAAGCTACATATTAAAAAATTTGCAAGGTTTTTTTTTTTCCTCCAAGGAAAAGTAAGTAGCTTAGATCTACCGTATGTAGCATCTTCTCTTGAGAAATCAAGGCCTCTAGCTCCTTTGGCAGGCAGGGTCACTAGTGAAAGTAAACAAGGAGGGTTCACCCTGACTGCAGTCCTCATTGGCCCAGATGTAGAACATGCCAAAGCCACTACTCAGTACAATTTTCAGCTTGCTGATGTGTCAACAAAGGACAAAGAACAATCTGACGTCTCCTGGGCTGACCATGAACCAACCGCTACCACTTCATGTAGAATCCAATTGCTTGGGAAGTGGCTTCAAAACAAATCTCAGTTACCCAGGGAAATGGGGGGAGGGGATAGATGACATCGGTTCCATCAATGCCCCTCATCCTCTTTGTACATGTTTTTACAAACTATGGCTATACCTGACTTTATGCAATAGAAACCTACGTGAAAAAAAATTGAGTACAACAACATGTTATCACCGTTTAAAATCACCAGGTGGCGCTAGTGGTAAAGAACCCACCTGCTGATGCAGGGGACATAAGAGTCGTGGGTTCGATCCCTGGGTGGGGAAGATCTGGTGAAGCAAATAGCAACCCACTCCAGTATTCTTGCCTGGAGAGTCCCATGGACAGAGGAGCCTGGTGGGTACAGTCCATAGGGTCGCAAAGGGTTGGACATGACTGAAGCGACCTAGCACACATACACACGCTTATCACTAAACTCAAATTGTACACATTAATTATGCACAAATTTTTGTGTGTATACAATTTTTAAAAATCACTATTAAAAATGGAGGAGGAGGATGTACACTCATGCAGAGACAGGATAGTTTCAGATTTAGATTTTATCCTTATTAAAATTCTCAACATTCAGAAAGGATGCTAGCCAGCCTCCCAGAACAGCCGTTAGTTAAAACATTTGTGTCAGAACTAAACTGAATATACAATTCCCAAGGGATTTGGTACAACTACAACTATAAATTTGCTGTTACTCAATGCATATTAAAAGGCTAAGGTGAGATCCATATGAAAAGGCTAATTTTTAAACACTGAATATTTTGGTGAAGTGAGGAATACTTCTATTGTATAAAGAACCACTCTGATTTATGTTTGTGTTTTTAAAATATTGGATTACCTGTGAGTCACAAAGTACCTATGTAACTAAAATGAATTGACATAACTTTAGCTAAAAGTGAAAAAACCTTGGGAGTCTAGTAAGTGTTTGTAGCATTAAAGTAGGCAAATGAAGATACAGTGGTTTTTTTTTTAACTACAGTCTTAAATATCTCTGACCTTTTCTTTTTTTTTCACTACATTCAAAGGAGCCTTTAGTATCTGAAGACCCCAAATTAAGGCTCACTGGTTTAGATTACTTTTCTATTGCTTAGAAGTCTCTCTGGGTCGTTTGGTGCCAATCAAGTCTAGGGCCCTGGTAATTCAAAATTATCACCCTTCCAATGCCTGACTATCTGGTAACCTAAGATCATAAAGTAGCCTCAGAGAGAGGGCCCTGACCACTGGGAGATGAATTCATAGCTAAGTCTATACCAGAGATAACTCTTTACTGGCAGATTCTGCAGAGAAAATGTTTGATTAGCATTTTTAGATTGAAGTTCCCCTTTGTGAGGTCAGAGTTGGCCTGTCTGCTGCTCCTGCCTGTGCTGGGACCTGATCAAAAGCTGGCGGTAGATCATACAGAAGCTTTACTTCAGGCTTGGGACGGAAATTCTAGGCTTTCTGCTTTCCACTCTTTCTTCCCCCAGGCCCGCCCCCACCTCCCCACACTTCCACCCCCACCTTTAGCCACTCCATGCACACACCACACACATATGTGCTCTTCCTCCAGTAGAGGGAGGTAAGACATAGGAGTGCTCCAAATGCAGTCCTCAGCTTCTCTCTCTCTCTCTCACACACACACACTCACGCACGCACACACACTTGTGCTCTTTGTACAGAGGAGCAGGAATAGACCCAAGGACATGGTTTATTGAGCCCACATGTATTGTATGAAATGCTTTCTCGTTTTTGACATTTAATGATTTCCAGGTGTGGGTTATGCCTTGAGAAAAGGTAAATATTAGACGTGCTCCCTTCTCTTTCTAATCTTTTCTTATTGAAAGGGCTAAATTTTGAATTCACAATTTTTAGAGTGAAGTCAGGTTATCTTTCTCTAATTGAACACTCAAGATTTTTAAGTAATTGGCTTTGGTCCTTAAAATTTGAGGGTTTTTTTCCCCTTCCAATCCTCCCTTTAAAAAATACCCATAAGAAAGTTCCTTTTGCACTTTGGGTAAATTTAGGACACTAATTTAAAAAATGTGTGAGTGTATCGTGGCCAATAGGGCAGCAGCTGGAATTCCAGTGTAAAGCCTGTCAGTGGGGCAGAGACCATCTTTCAGCAGCTGCTGTAGTTTTGTTAGCTCTCTGACTGTTGACAAAGAATCAGTTGCTGTCATTTGATATTGAATAGTTTTCAGGGTTAATTTTCTTCTGCTCGTCTCTCATATTTTTTTTAAAGTTTTGAGTCATTGTATGGGCATTATTAGACCCTTGGCATTCCCAGTGAGGGTGCTGAGGTCCCAGGAGTTCTGCTTCCATTCCAAGGACAGCTCTGCTGTGCTGTGCCTGTCACTTTCGGCGCTCTTCCTACCGCCCCCGAGTCCCCTGTGTTCAAGGTCAGATGCTTGAGAAAGAACGTGATCAAACAGCCAAGAGGAACTTAGAGGTCAGAGCTCTCTGTTCTCCTCTGGCTTGGATCCACCTCCCCCCTGGGACCTTAAGTTTGGCGGGCCTCAGAATTACCAAAGACGTGAAGCAAACCGGCCTTGGCCTTCTCCTCATCAGAAGAGTCCTCTTTGCTCCGGTTCCTGCACCCTCCAGCTTTCTCTAGCAATCTGAAGTTCAATGACTAAACCACAACGTAATTAATGATGGTAGTAAGTAGCATGGAATACCTCCAGTGTTGGGGGCATGCTCGAGCTATATTAGATACTCTCCTGTTTACTCCTCAGGGAAACCTATGAAGATTATTATGCTAATTTATTGGTGAAGTGGCTGAGGTTCTGTGAGGTTCAGCTGCTTGTCTAAGATCATTCATCGATTAGAGTCCAGATTTGATTCCAGACTTTGAAGTGTGTTCCCTGCAGGACACTGTGAGAATGGTCACCTTCCTCAGGGATTGCAGGACAAGTACTCACACCCGGCATATGGAATCCATTAAGATAACTGTGTTCCATCCAGGCTGTGCCATCACGTGGATGTGTGGCAGGGAAACTCTCCTAACCTTTAGAACACCAGCGTTCTCCTCTACAAGGTGAAGTTTTCAGCCACATCTCGGGCCCCTGCTTTGCCAAGTTTCCCCCACATCTAGTCACAGGGAGGAAGGAGGCATTGCATCTGTAAGCTCCTGGGAGAGGGGAAGGTTAAGTAGTGGAGGGGGAAGCTGATTTTGGAGGCATGGGTGCAGGCTGGACTCTGATAAACTGCGCATGTAGATGAACGATGTGCCTGAGGCAGACTGGGGACAAGTCTGACCGCCCTTCGAGTTGTCCTTTGGGCTTTAGTTGGTGGAGTGAAAGCTGGAGGCCCTGTTCTGAGTCCCCATCGTCTTCCCTCACCATGTCCTTCTCCTCTTTGGCCCACCTGGCCTTGAGCTGAGGTCCCCGCAGGCTTCAGTAACCTTCACGTGGGAGTCAGCAATGCCAGGGGCAGGGTGTAGGTGGGGAAGGAAGGAAACAAACAGCTGGGCTCTGGGCTCCACCCAAATGGATTCCTCTCCTCGCCATTGGGAGCCAGACCCTTCCAGTCCCTGGAGCCTCATGTTCCTGTGCTGACTAAGATCCTCTTCTCACCCTTCCCAGCACTCCTTGTCACCTGAACTTCTCCAGGGCAGTGCAGTGGGTCTATCTGTACCTAAGTTCCCTGCATCCATCCATACAACTCTCCCAGAAAAACACTTTCCTGCTCTCTGAACACCCAAATAACAGCAAAAGCTGTGACCAAACCAGATTCCTTTGCCTGATGTGCAGCAAGCCAAACGCTGAGATGCTGAGGTTTGCAGCAGAGAAAGGGTTTACTCACGAGACAGTCAAGTGGGAAAATGGGAAAACAAATCTCAAAACCCCTTGCGGAAGGCAAGGAGCTCGGGATATCTATGGGATAAAGCTGAGCCCTGGGGAGTGTGGGGGAAGGTGATTGGAAATAAGAAAAGGTGAGGCAATCATTGTCCTGCACAGATGATACTAATCAAAGCCTTTCCCCTGGGCTACATGTTCAGAAAATGTTGATGGTAGCACCTTCTGAGGGTGAATTTTGAACCCTCTGATGTCAAAATGTCATCATTTTTGGAATGGACACACAAATAGCCAGTTGAACGGTTGGTGATCTTAACCAGTCCTGACTGGCTCAAGCTCAAACTAGACACAGCTGACTCAAAAAAGTTCCTGAAAAACAACTTGGCAAACAATTAGGCTACGTGACACTTGGAGGAGTTTTGTGTTTGTTTTTTTTTTTGCAAGTTTTTCCTAGCCGCGGTTAAAGCCAGCTTGACCAGTGAAGGCAGGTTACAGGTTTACCATTAAACCAGAATCCATTTCTGGCTGATAATTACATTCTGTTTCAAAGCTACTATTTGTTGAAGGTCTGTTAATGTCCCAGGCATTTTAATAGCAGCCTTAGATAGTTTATCTAACTTGATTTATTCCTCACCACCCTGTGAGTCAGTTAGCATTACCCCATTTGCTTTTGAGAAAATTGTTGTTGAGAGTTTGAGCTGTGCAGTTACCCAGCTAGTGAAAGGCAGAGACCATAGTCCTATCTGTTTTCCTGATTGAAAGAAAAACTTTGCTTTCCCAAGGCTATTTATCATGACTGTTTTCTTAACTAAAAGTTAAAGTGTGCATCCTTTTTTTATCAATATTTTTTTCAAATTGAAGTATACTTGATTTACACTGTTTTGTTAACTTGTTGTACAGCTGCTGCTGCTGCTGCTAAGTCGCTTCAGTTGTGCCCGACTCTGTGTGACCCCATAGACTGCAGCCCACCAGGCTCCCCGGTCCCTGAGATTCTCCAGGCAAGAACACTGGAGTGGGTTGCCATTTCCTTCTCCAATGCAGGAAAGTGAAAAGTTAAAGTGAAGTCGCTCAGTCATGTCCGACTCTGCTGTACAGCAAAGTGATTCAATTATACATATATGTACATTCTTTTTAATATTCTTTTCCATTATGATTTATCATAGGATGTTAAATATAGTTCCCTGTGCTATACAATAGGACCTTGTTTATCCATTCTGTATATGAAAACTTCACACCTGCTGACCCCAGCCTCCTACTCCATTGCTTCCCCAGTGTCCTCTCCCTTGGCAACCCCCAGTCTGTCCTGTGTGTCTGTTTCACATGTTCATTTGAAAACACACCTTCTGATCAGATATAGTGTGCAGTGGGGCGCCTCTAATAGAACATCTAAGGTCACGATTGTCTCAAATGAACTGGGACTGTGTTGGCATCCATATTTCACAACTGCCTTTTGTTCCATCTCCCACAAGCCCCAAGTTGGAGGATGAATATCAGCCAGCCACTAGGAAGGAAGGGACATGATGAAATAAGTCATCCCAGTCCGGCTGCTGCGTTGGCCGAGTTGTGTTGTTTTAGTCTGTGGTGAACAGGGAAGGGCCTCAAATCACGGAGTAGCTTGAGAGATTTCTTGTTTTTCCTGTCACTGTTAGCATGTGCCTGCATGCTAAGTCACTTCAGTCGTGTCTGACTCTTTGCAACCCCATGGACTGTAGCCCTACCAGGCTCCTCTGTCCATGGGATTCTCCAGGAGTGGGTTGCCGTGTCCTCCTCCAGGGGATCTTCCCGACCCAGGGATGGAACCCCATCTCTTAACGTCTCCTGCATTGGCAGGCAGGTTCTTTACTGCTGGTGCCACCTGGGAAACCTGAATGTTAGCATATGCCATTGCTAATTGGACAAGCATTCTTTTCTTCTTGAAGAAGGCACCCGAAGCCCCAGTTTTCCAGCAGGTTCAAAGCCGCCTCTGTCTGCACCTTTGCCAGTGCAGCACTGCGTGATTGCCTGTTAACTTCGTTCTTCTCTTTAGTAACAGACTGTAAAGGAAGGTGATTAACACTAAAGAAACCTCAAGTTGGTGGGGTTTCTGGCGGGGAGGATTTTCCGATTCCTCTGAAATCACACATCAGATAGCCTCCTCCTGCTTCAGGTTGAGTAAAGTGAGTCCTGGGCTTAAGGAGAGCCCTCCAGGTGGGGAGGAGATAACAGACCCAGGAATGCTTGTATCTCCCCACCCCCACTCAGCTCTCTTTTTGCTTATACCTGAGGCGGGTGGGGTCTTACAGTAACAGCTTGATGGTCTGCCTGAGGGGTCTTAAAGTAACAGCTTGATGGTCTGCCCACTGAGATTGCCTTCCCTGGATGGACGTCTGGTTTCTTTCTGCCGCAGACTGAGGTCCGTGCCCCTCCACTTCCTGTGTTCACTCTGGCCGCTGGGCTCCACTTTCTTCTCTGTGGCCTGAGAAAGAAGACATGGGAAAAGGCAGGGTGATGCCCTGGAGGAGCTGGAAGCTCTGCAGTTCTCACTGGGGTAGGGAGGGGATATTCTGAGGGTAGATTCTGGATCTTAAATATTTGGGAATCTGAGGGTAGAAGAAACTGTGTGGAAGAAAAGAAGACATCCGTCAGACCTATAGGATCTGGAAAAAGAGGTCACAGCACTGCAGTTAGGGGACCTGTGTCCCAGGCCTGGTGAAGGGGGTGACATCAGCCCACAATGGTGCCTTCAAGTCTGTTGAAAGACTTTTGATTTTAATGTTATACCGAGGTACTGACTTTAGATTTGTTAGTCTTCCACTGCATGAAATACTTGAATTTTCTCAGTCATCTTTGCTGTTTATTCATTTCTGAGCACCTTTTAATATGGGTAAGAGAAAGGATGTGAACACACTGCAGCCCCTACATGCAGGTACATTTACTCCTAATAAACCACTGAGACCAAGCTCCTGGTGGGCATGGGTGACCTGCCTTTGGTCAAGTCTCTGAGGCTGGGTTTCCTCCTAGGAAAGTGTGGGAGAAAATACCCGCCTTGTTTTTCATATACGGCTGTTGTGAGGATTCAGTGGGCTAATAGATTATTCATTTATGTTTTTCTCAACAGATATTTATCAAAAGCCTACTCCGTGCCCACCCTCCTCCAAACTTTGGGGGTTCTCAATGAACCAGATAGAAAAGAACCCTAATGTCAAACTATTTACATTCCATAATACATCCATGGTTTTCAATTGTTTTTAAAATAAAAATTAAGTTATTTGTTATAATCTTACCTGGAAATCCAATATGTAAAATACATAGAAAGGAAATAAGATCAGGGATTAAAGTTCTGCCTATTTCTTTCAGCCCCAGTTTCCCCAGTGGACTTTGGGAGTACTGTTTGGAGTGCTTCTAGAAATTTCTTCACATTTCACTCAGCGTGTGAGAACTCCCTGACTCCCGACTTTGCAAATAGTGTATGGGTAGGGCCACCCAGCAGAGAAGGCGATGGCACCCCACTCCAGTACTCTTGCCTGGAAAATCCCATGGACGGAGGAGCCTGGTGGGCTGCAGTCCATGGGGTCGCTGGGAGTCGGGCACGACTGAGCGACTTCACTTTCACTTTTCACTTTCATGCATTGGAGAAGGAAATGGCAACCCACTCCAGTGTTCTTGCCTGGAGAATCCCAGGGACGGCGGAGCTTGGTGGGCTGCTGTCTATAGGGTTGCACAGAGTCGAACACGACTGAAGTGACTTAGCAGCAGCAGCAGCGCCACCCAGACCCCTTATGCTGGTGAGACTAGCAGCGGAGGGAGCCTTCACCCTGGGCCTGCAGAGTAAAAGGAGGGAGTAATCATTGGTGAGAGCTGCTGAGATTTAGTGAGAGCTGCAGCCAAAGGAGAAGCTGCTTGCGTGGCTTCAGCAGAGGGACGAAGCTGCTGCCAGACCAAAGCTGGGCTGGAAGGGGCTCTGATTTCTGTTCCTCCCCTTTCCTTCTTCCCTCCCATTTCCTGCCAGTGTGCTCCAGGGGTGGAATCCATCCAGAAGCCGGAGGCAAGGAAGCCCTCCTGGTGCAGGCACAGAGCAAGGCGGGGATGGGTTGGGAGCTGACCTGTCACCTCTGACAGTGCCCTGCACTGTGCCAGGCAACCTGAGAGGTGCTGCAGGTACAAAATGGGTGAGCCGCAGCCCTGTTCTAGAACGCAAGTCAGTGCTAACTCCAGGAGAGTGTGACGAAGACAAGCGCTGGCTTAGAATCATGTCCAGGTGAAAATCAAATGACAGCTCAGAAACAATCTAGAAGCTGGAATCCTCACACATAGTTCGATTTCTATGCACCAGTAGCCTCTGGACCAAAACCCTCATTGATAATTGATGCCTTCTTGTCTGTTTTTCTGACAGGGTCCTGCCAGGGAAATGCAGACCCTTGCTCCTTCAATATTCAGCGACGTGGTCTCCTCGTCAGTAAAGACTGTTTTACTAATAGCATTAAAAGGTGCTGTCAATAACATAGTAGTAAGGAGTAGAGACAGACTCCCACGGCACCCCCACCCATGTGTCACACCAGCTCAAGATGTTCTGTCATCTCAGAGGAGGCAAAACGGCTGCAACCGTGCAAAATATGATAAACCACGAAACAAAATAGGACATGACATCTGCTCCTTAAAGAGTGAAACCTGAGCTGCAGCTTTATGGGTCTGGCAAACATGCTGTGTGTGTGGGTACCATTCTGAACACTGAAGATGAAGATAAACTATGTGGACTGGCTCCTGCAGTAGATGATTCCTTTCCCGTCTCAGTGTGTCTCCATCAGGGAGTAGAAGTGGGCATGGGTGTGGCAGGACTCCTGTCCCTAAGCATTGGTGACCCCTCTCCTGCAGTGACTGGCTGAAGGCAGATCCCCAAAAGCCCCAGGGGTTTGCTGGTTCCCTGAGCCCACTGAGGGAGCACCTGCTGACCAAGAGTGGACAAGAAATTTCATCCTAAATATTGTAGCTCAGTCTCAAATTGAAGTTCCACTGGGATTGTTAGGAAAAATGGAAATAAATTCTCAATCAGAGGGATGAAAAGAATTGGTTTTGGTCAGAGAAGATTTGTTGATGTTTCTAAATGCCAGCAAACATGTGGCCAAAACATCCAAAAAGGACTCCGAGATTCCGTGATTCTGATGTGGTTTTTAGAAGAATTTCAAACTAAGTCATTTTGTTAGCTGACCCTGAGTACCAGTTCTTTAAGGAAAAGGAAAAGGGACACATATTTTGGCAACATTCCTCCCATGGCTGAGCCTGAGCCTCTGGGAAGGTGGGAAGGTTTCAATGAATTTTGTGGGCTCTTTTGCAAAGCCAAAACCTGACAGAGGTGGCGATTGTGAGTTCCTTTCTGAACAGCAATTGAAACCGAAAGAGCAGAAAGTTCAGTTTGGAACACAGGCTGTTCTAGTTGATTTTGTTCTCGGGGAGCTGCTATTTCCATCCACCCGACTGAGCTTTTTAAATGTGGACAATAGAGAAGTGATCCAGCTGGGAGGGTGGGGAGAGGAGCCCCAGGAGGTGACAACAGTGTACCCGTTGTTCAGCAGACACACCAGCACAACCGGGGACATGAGGGGTGTCGGCCGGGTTCTCAGGCTGATGAGGGCTCTGCTTCGCTTCCGTCCTGGCTGCTCCCTGTGAGGAAAGCTGTGGCTCCTCCTTGTCACCAGGGACTTGACAAGAACGAGGTGTTCCATGTTCCCGAGGAAAGAGTTCATGAACCTGAGGTTCCTTAGCAAGTAACGAGAGTTAGCATGCTGAGAGTGTCAGGCTTGTTGATTGTCTTTTCCGTGACTGTGTAAATGGTACTTTTTTCTTTTCTTTGAAAACTGGAGGTTTAAAGGGCCAGTTTTATTCATGGAAGGCTTCCTTGGTGGCTCAGATGGTAAAGAATCCTCCTGAAATGCAGGAGACCCGGGTTCAGTCCGTGGGTTGGGAAGGTCCCCTGGAGAAGGAAATGGCAATCCACTCTGGTATTCTTGCCTCGAGAATCCTATGGACAGAGGAGACTGGTGGGCTATAGTCCATGGGGTCACAAAGAGTCAGACACGACTGAGTCTAAGACTTTATTCATGGAAAATTGGCTGGAAGAATGCTTTTGGGGTTAAGTGCCAAAGCACAGTTTCCTTCTCTTTTCCCCCTTTGAATGTAGTTAACCCATTTCGCACTGAGTGTTGAAAAATAAGCCAGGGAAACTGCAGCTGGGCCTGTCAGAGAGGGAGGCAGGGAGCCCCTGGCTCTGGGTGGGACAGGTGGGAAGGGGGTGGGGGTAGGGGGCAGGATGAGGAGGGGGAGAAGTGGGGCACTAGCATCTTCCTGCTCTCAGTTTTCTTCATACCAAAGAAGGAATCCCCTCCTTGTCTCCCTGTTTCTCTCCTTGATCCTGTGTTGGGTGCCCCTCCACCAACTACTCATGTGTGCCTTAGGCAGGTTATGTAACTTTCTGTTAAAGGGAAATCATAATAGTCTTTAGGCATTCTGAGGATTCCTGGAGACAGTCCATCAGAAGCTCTTAGAATTGTGGAGAAAACAGTAGTTTCTTGGCAAATGCTGATAGACATCAGGGCTCCTCCTCCTGCTTCTGAGTCCTTCTGATCTCCCTGAGGCTCTTTGACCCCTAACTTGAGGCTGAGGGTGGGCCCTGGGTATAAGCAGTTAACTGGGGAAGTGGAGAAGAAGTATTTGTCCATAGAGTCCTCCTCACTTCTGGAAGCTGGTGAGAAGGTCAGTGACAACAGCTGACCCAGAGACCATAGTAAGCATTGAGGATTCAGTGATAAGGGGCCCTCGCTTCTTTTTTTTTTAGGTTTTCCCACTAAGTTTTATTTGGGCAGACCTGTGGACAGAGGGCCTGCACCTAAAAGAAGGTGTTGGGCCTCTTGGTGGTGAAGCGTGGCTTGTGCTGGCCACGGAGGACCCGGTGGGGCAGCAGGAACTCGATCTTGGGGTCATGGAACTGCTTGACCGCTGGTCGGTGGCACTTGCTGGCTGCGATCTCCTCCACATTCAGGATCTGGATGGAGTGGGCCCGGGCTCGGTGCCGGGCACCCATGTCTCAGTAGCACTGGGTGATGGCGCCAGAGGTGGTCAGGTCCTGGTACCCCCGGTACATGTGGGTGCCGCTGTGGGAGTCCTGGCGTAGCCAGATGCCGAAGTTCTTCACTCGCAGGGGAGATTTCTCGAACACCTGTCCACAGTAGACAATTTCCCCCGAGGATTTCTTCATCTTCTTCAACTGAGACACAAAGTACCAGAAGTGGGACTTGGCAACAACATGATTAGGTGCAAAAATTCTCATGCAATAGAGGGGCGGTGTGCAGCATTTGGGGGTTGGCAGGCAGAGCCCCACCACCGTATACTCTCGAAGCATCCCTGAGGCCTTCATGGCGCTCTATCCACGATCGCCACCGCTCTCGAAAAGGCCAGTGTGTGCTGTTGATTGTGCCACACAGAGGGAGTGCTGAGGCACACAGATCTGTAGAGGGTGATGATATGTAAGAAAGAAACTACCTTGATGCAGAGAGAAGTATGTATAATGAACAGTAGTAGAAAGTGAAGGACTGCCTATAGATCAGGAGTAGCTCCAAAACTCAAGACTTGAGAAGACTCACTTGGGCTTGACCTGAGGCCACAGAGGCTTCCCAGGCGACACTAGTGGTAAAGAGCCCGCTTGCCAATGCAGGAGATGTGGGTTCGGTCCCTGGGTGGGGGAAATCCCCTTCTGTAGGAAATGGCAACCCCTTCCAGTGTTCTTGCCTAGGAAATTCCACGGACCAAGGAGACTGGTGGGCTAGTCCGTGGGACTGCAAAGAGTCAGACACGATGGAGTGACTGAACACTTGAGGCTGTAGAAATGACGTTATTTCCCCAGTAGAACTGGGAGCTAAACACAGTGGAACAGGGAAGAGCAGCAGGCCTTTGTAGGGAGAGTTTTGAGATGGAAAGGGTTAAGGTCAGAGATCAGGCAGAAGTAATCTGCTGTCATTTTCACCATCAATAGCAAATGTTTGCTGAATCTCTGGACACTTTTATCTCATAAACAACACCCATGGACTTTGAAACCAGACTGTTTACATGGAACAATCCTACTTGTATAATGTGTTTACTGTAATTTTTCAGAACATAGTGAAAACTTTTATATTCTAAGTGACTGATTGAGGGGGCTTGCATGATAAATCTGTACTGAAGAGAAATGCATAGAAGAAATAGGGTAAAGGTTACAATATTAATAATTAAAAATATTAAAAATGCTGCACTCCCCTTCCCCTGTTCCCGCACTGAAACATGAAATATGAAACGCTCCTTTAGCCTCTATGGCAAAGACAGTGCAATGCATTCACCAAGCTCTATGACATTCAGTTCTTGGGCAAACAAGAAAATTACATTCCCAGTGCTCTTGCATCTAGTTGGAACCGTGAGGCTAGTTCTGGCCAGTTGAATATTAGTAGAAGTGATACAGCCACTAATGTTCCCTAGATCTTCTGCTCTTCTTTTTCCTTTCCAGGAGGCAGATGGAAGGAGACTAGATCCTGCCCAATCAATATCAGAATGCCGGTGGACTAGAAATAAAAGCAGCTGTGGCTTGATGAAATTTTAGGGTTATTTGTTGTAGAAGCCAGTGTTAACAACCCTGGATGGGTACTGCCTCAGACAGCAAGAATAAGCAGTATTGAAATCCTATTATTAGAGTAACCATGGTGTTTCAGAGCAATAATAAATTTCTTTTGCCTTAAAATTTGGGGATGTTCCTGTTAAAGTGAGAATATAGAAGTATTAATATATTAAGCGACCGAAGTTCATGGTATTTGCTGCAGTCAGAGACACATAGAAAGGTGTAGATTCGTTCATTCATTTATTCAGTATTGAACAGGCACCTACTATGTGCTAGGCAATGGCTGGATGCTAGAGGTACTGAGAGTTTTTCTGACTGGGAGTTTGTGAAGAGTTTGTTCATTGGGATGGAGAATTTTTTTAGGTTTAAATGAGAAACATCCACTTGCTGGGGTGTTTCCCCCCTAGTTTTTGTTTCTCAGTCACACCCAGCAAGGGCAAGGGAAGAGTTCTAAACTACGAGCACCTGGGCCCACTCTTTGTGGTGCAAGTGGAGACAACTCCTTGGCAGAGAGGCCCTGGGCTGAGAGCAGGGAGGAAAGGAAATCCTTGTGTATCCAAGCTGGTGGGTAGGAGAGGTCTGTTTACTCATTTATGTTAGTCAAGACAGTCAAGACTGGAGCCTGGAGAACTTCTGGGGAGCTCCTTGGAATTAGAATCTGTTAGAAGGTCTTGATGTCTAAAAATGATCATTGGTATTAAAATAAGCAAAAAAAGCAGTGCAGTTTTTTCCCACCTGTATGTATATGTCCTTTGGAATTTTTTTAGCCTTCTTAGTGTGAGGGACATTCTGAATAATGGGGTGAGGATCTGAAGCAGAATTTTAAAATATCATATGAGCAAATTCCATATGTATAGAAAGAGATAAAAGAATTATCTAACCGTTGATAGTTGTTTCACTTTTATGCATAAAGTCTTCCTTAAGAGAAGGATGAATGACCTACTCATTTTTTTTTTTTAATGTTTTTGATGTGGACCATTTTTAAAGTCTTATTGAATTTGTTACAATATTGTTCCTGTTTATGTTTTGGTTTCTTGGTGGTGGGATCTTAGCTCTCCGGCCAGGGATTGAACCTGCACCCCTTGCACTGGAAGGTGAAACCGTAACCACTGGACTACCAGGAAAGTCCCTGCCTACTCTTAATTATCAAGGATGAGACTCAAACAAGCTGATATCCTGGGAAAGGGGACAGAACATTTTGTATTTGATGAAGAGAGCCCTTCACTTAATATGTGGAGTTCCGGAGAAGGAGAGACCAATTGCATGAAGAGATCAGGCCTTCGTATGAGAAAGAAATGGGAATATTCCAGATCTGCTGAAGGCAGACTCCTCTTAGGCTGAACTGGAAGGCAGTTGAAGTTAAGAACACTTCCTAGATGACATGTTCACCCTGGCATGATTTCAAGCCTTTACAGAAAAAAATGGCTGAGCGTCAGAGGGTGGACTTGTGCCTGCAAAATGGAAGAGATGAAACCTTGGAATTATAACCCAGAGCAGGGACAAGCAATCATTCGCTGGAGCAGGGCCAAGAGGGACAGTGGTGCCAATGGGCTGATGACAGCGTCCAGTTCTTTCTCTCCCTCTTTCATCATTTGATTTCTGGACGCTACTTGTGCTCGTGGACAATAAGGGGTGTGTATTGTAAAACTGTGAGGAGGGAGGAGGCAGTGCTTGAGAGGACAGAAAGGGTATACAAAACTTGGAACAATTAAGTAAAAAAAAAAAAAAATCATCATCATATTTTCACTCACAATAGTTTGCAGGGGTTGTGTAGACCATGCCAGCCTTCAGTATATCTAAATGAAGAATGGGATTGAAATCTAGCCCCTAAATACATGCATTAAAGGCATATAGGGTGTGTAGCTATGGTGAAACAGATAATGGGCACAGAATTTGTAGCTGCCCTTTGAGCTTGGTCTGGCCTGAACATGTGAACAAGATGAATAATACATAAGAACAATGAGATCTATTCATTTATCCGAGCTAGTTTTGAGAAACAGAAACCAAATTACAATGGTTGCAGTACTGACTTAAAGGAGAACAGCAATTCATTTAAAACAGCTTCTTCAAAACTAGTTAACATACAGACTTCTTTTAAGGGAAATTTTACAGATTTCCACCACTGACTTAAATTATCTCTGCTGCTGCTAAGTCGCTTCAGTCGTGTCCGACTCTGTGCGATCCCATAGACTGCAGTCCACCAGGCTCTCCCATTCCTGGGATTCTCCAGGCAAGAACACTGAAGTGGGTTTCCATTTCCTTCTCCAATGCATGAAAGTGAAAAGTGAAAGTGAAGTCGCTCAGTCGTGTCCGACTCCCAGCGACCCCATGGACTGCAGCCTACCAGGCTCCTCTGTCTGTGGGATTTTCCAGGCAAGAGTACTGGAGTGGGGTGCCATTGCCTTCTCCAAAATTATCTCTGCCATAATGATATGGTGTTTCTTTTCTCCTTTTTTTTTGTGCTTGGGGACAAGTGGTGGTAGTTTATTCGGTAAATCGTGTCTGACTCTTGCGACCTCATGTACGACTTACTGTAGTCCGCCAGTCTCCTCTGTCCATGAGATTCTCCAGGCAAGAATACTGGAGTGGCTTGCCATTTCCTTCTCCAGGGGATTTTCCTGACTCAGGGATCGAACCTGGGTCTCTGTGGAGATTTTTAAATCTTGAGATTCTGATTTTTTTAAAAATCAGATTTGGAGAATTTCAACCATTATCTCTTCCAATCTTTTCTTTTATCATCACACTCACCCCAGTTAATCCAATAACATATAACTAAGTTGCTTGAAGTTGTTCCATAGCTCACTGATACTCTGTTTTATGTTTTTCAGTTTTTCCCATTTCTCAGGGACTACTCTCCTACACAGCTGGATGCCCAGTGTCTGAAAATCATTGTTTTATATGTTTTCACCCTGTTTCTTTCTTTTTCCCCCCCAGTAATTCCAGCAGGAAGGTACAGGTCTTGGCTACTCCATCTTGGTTGAAAGGTGAATGAAACCATCAAGAGTAACTTTAAAATTTCTCTCTCAAAAAATAGGAACCATTCTTTCTCCCAGAAGCCTTCAGGAAATGTGTCTTTCAGGTTCACTAATCATGAATGGTCATGTGTTGACTGCAAAGCCATAATTCTTGCAGCACATGACTAGCTCTGTGGTTCTGCTCAAACAATTCACCTGCCTCATACCCTCCCCGGCCACCAAAGTCCTGCCTTAGAGAAGCACAGTTTCCTCATCACAGACCCTGAGACAGTTTTGTGCACAGAGAGAAGCCTTGCTGCTTGAAGGGTACTCATGAGACCAGAACTATGGGTACCACCTGGAGGTTTGTTAGAAATACAGAATTTCAGGCCTCCCCCTCCCAGCCTACTCAATCATAATCTGTAGTTTAATACGATCCCTGCATGCTTCATGTACACATTAAAGTTTGAGAAGCGCTATGGTTAGATCTAGATGTCCTTCTGTGACTTCTCAGAGTCCTCTCCAGGGTAGTGATTCTTTAACTCAATAGCAGATGACCTGGTCAGTCTTGATCATTCCAGTGAGGTGTGTCTAACTGTCTTATCGATGTTGTGACTCTGGTTAAGGTTGTATTGTCAACAAACATGTTTTCTTCAAACTCTTCACAACTTGGAGTCACACAGGAGAGCTGATCTCTGAAGATCCCAGGTGCACAGCTGCACTGGATAAGCACAAGCTAGACATGAATATCCAGGGGACGTGGCCTTGAATGTCAGAAGCACTGTACTTATGCTGTTCCACTGGGGTTATCAGGTGGTTATAAATCATGATACTTTCAGGACCTTCACAGATAATATACTTCATTCTGTACTAGCTTAGGAATGTTGGCGTTATCTTACAGAATGGTGATAGTGACAGGTCTGAAATCTGACTTTCAGTTTTCTAATTTACAGGGCAAGAAAACTGACTTCTCTGGACCTCACTTTTTTGTAAATTGAAGGGATTAGATTGCTAGTGAAAGTGTTAGTCACTCAGTCATGTCACTCTTTGTGACCCCATGGACTGTAGCCCACCAGGCTCCTCTCTCCCTGGAATTTTTCAGGCAAGAATACTGGAGTGGGGTGCCATTCCCTTCTCCAGGGGACTTTCCTGACCCAGGGATTGAAACTGAGTCACCTGCATTGGTAGGTGGATTCTTTATCAACTGAGCCACCAGGGAAGTCCAGATAATATCTTTACTATAGCTGTAAAACTTGACTGTGATCATGCAGAGCACACTCTGTATAAGTTTATGAAGACTGAAAATGATGAACATAGACAGAGACTTGGAAAGGACTTTGAACGACTACTAAGATTACTCCTCCAGAAACATCACAAAGCAGGACATGGAGCTCACTGTGACATGGGGAGACAGGCTATGACTGCAGTTATGAGACTGACTCACGTGCTCCAAGTTCAGATGCCTTACAGGGACACTACTTATAGAAACAGAAAGGAACATTCTGTCTACTTCTGCTTCTGCAGGAGGCGAGGTCTTACCTAGACAAGTATGAGCTTTGCTGCTTCAGCTTCTTCATTTAGTGAAGGTTCAGTGATTGTGGCTTGATATGTGTTCAGCACCAGAAGCTTCTTTTTTAAAAAATTAATTGCAAAGGATTTAAAAAATATAGAAAATGATAAGTACTAACAAATACTAACATTTTGTCATATTTCCTTTAGATCCTTTCTTTTCTCTATAGAAATTACTTACACCTACAGTTAGTCACAACCATTCCTATGTGTACTCTCAAATCATGATTTTGAAGTTCTCTCCCTTTGAAACTAGAGATTATAATTTTATAGCAATTACTCTTACATTAAAAAAATACTCTAAAAAGTCAAAATTGATATGTCTACCCTATTTCTGAGCAAAAGAATGACTTTAGAATTCTGTAATTTAAATCACCTTCTTTATCTCCTATTTTTTAAGTATCTTAGTTTTACTTCATTTGAATTCCTCTCTTCAGTAGTCATTATTATTACCTTTATTTCAGATAGTGAACGAGTATTTACCAACGTACTTACCAAGTTCTTTGATCCATACTGGTTTTTCATCTCCACATGTTTCTTTTCTATTAAATTTTCTTTTTCTAAAGTACATTCTTTAGTAGTTCTTTCAGGGGCTGTTTGAAAATACACACTTTGTTTCATCCATCCTCTTGAATGATATTAGCAGATATTTTTCCTCAGCACTTTCTGTTATTTTGTGGTCTTTGTTTTTTTCCTGTTGAGAAGTCTGCTTTAGTCTAATTGTTGACTTTGTAAGCCATCTTTTTTTATTGTTGTTCTGAATACTAAAATTTTCTTATCACTGGTGTTATGTAGTTTTACTTGGATGAATCTAAGTGTGGATTTTTACTAGTTTAGCTTAGTATTTATTGTGATTCTTAAATCTGAACATTTAAGTCTTTCATTAATTCTGGAAAATTCTTATTGACTATTGCCTCTCCCCCAGTCCTCTGTTCTTTCGTTTGTGATTTGTAGACACTGTCTCAACTCCTCTACTTCAGTAGTTAATTTTGCATACTTCCTGGAGAATATGGATTTTATCAAGTACAGACTCCCACTAATTCCTACCCCAAACTACAGATGTATTAATATATGCACCTCTTTTCATTTCAAGACACAGGTTTTGGTGTGAAAATCAAGTTCATATTTGTGTTCCATTATTAGTAGGTGTTAGTTAACAATTTTCAAACCTCAGTTTTAGACTTGAACAGAGGTCCTCAGTGAAGATAAGTATCTAGCAGATGATAATTAAAAAATTGTCATCATATCATTTGCTCAAGGCAAATTCCTACACCTGTGTTCAGTGTCCATCTCCTCTGCAGTTTTCAATATTCTCTTTTTCTCTAATATTTTCAACTTCTTCAACTCTACTCGATCTCACCTCGAAGACTATAATAATATCCAGGGTTTTTTCCTTCCAAAACAATAAGTGCTGTCTGTTCCCTGAGATCTCCTTCCAGTTATCAACCTTTTATCTTCCTTTCTCTGAAAGGCCTTCGGCTACATTCTGCAAATTATTCTTCCCAAATCCCTTTTCAACCGACTTTTTGTCTTTTTTCACAAACTTAGCTGTGGGTTGCTGTATAACATAGGGAGCTCAGCCTGGTGCTGTGATGACGTGGAGGGGTGGGATGGTAGTGGGGTGGGAGGGAGGTGCAAGAGGGAGGGGACATATGTATACTTATGGCTGATTCATACTGTTGTACGGCAGAAACCAACACAACATTGTAAACCAATTACACTTCAGTTAAAAATAATAAAAAATAAAATTCTGTATTTAAAATATCTTACTTTTGCATGTAATCAGTCACTTTAATTATGAAGATGGTGATAATAACTATATTGAGCCCTTGCTTTTGGCTAGGCGTTGGGCTAAGTGCTTCATACCAGTGTCCCATTCAATCTTTATAACAACATAGTGAAGTAAGAACAATTATTATTCCTATTCTACAGATGTTGAACTTAAGATTTAGAGAAATCGAACAACGTGTCTGAGTCATATTCCTGGTAAAGGGGAAGTTGGGACTTGAAGCCAAAGTTCCTTGAAACCAACTAATTGGAGTCACTAGATTAAGCTGCTCCTGCTACTTTGAGGATTCCAGTTACATCATCCAATCAGAGTCCTCAGTATTTAAGCCTGCCAGGTTTTCTGATATTTGTAGTCTATAGTGTCCTGTAGTTGACCTAGACTATAATGCTTTAAATCCCTTAAGGGTTGGGTTTCTGGTATGCCTAACTTTTGTATTTGTATTTTTTAATGTATTTATTTATTTTTGGCTGCATTGGATCCTCGTTGCGGCTGTCAGTCTTCTCTCTAGTTGGGGGGCGTGGTCTCAGTAGGTGTGGCTCTCAGGCTTAGTTGCCCTGAGGCGTGTGGAGTCTTCCCCGACCAGTGACTGAACCCACATCCCTTGCATTGGCAAGTGGATTCTTAACCACTGGACCACCAGGAAAGTCTCATTTTTTGTATTTTTAATTTTTTAGCACCTAGCACAATGACTTGAACACAGTAGGTATTTGAATTTATCTTGAATGAAAGATTTTATTCTTTACCATTTCTGTTTGCTAGGCCCTCCTTCAACTCTTCCATTCATTTGAACATTTAATCCAGTGATTTTTCTGGAGCAAAGAGGTGGCAGAGCCTCTCTGAGGAAGAGGGGCTCATGTCTGGAATGTTCTGATTCGTAGTCAGACACATGATCATTGAACCACTGGCCCCCCTAAGGAAGGGCTCATGTCTGAATCACCTGGGAGAGCTTTTCAAACCTATATATTCCTTTACTGTCATCTTGATTCTCCTCTCTATGGGGCATGTTTTCTAGTGTCCTGACTGAGCCACTGAAAGAAATATGTTATAACCTTCCTGTGTACTCAGTTCAGTTCAGATCAGTCACTCAGTTGTGTCCGACTCTTTGAGACCCCTTGGACTGCAGTATGCCAGGCTTCCCTGTCCATCACGAACTCCTGGAGCTTACTCAAACTCATGTCCATTGACTTGGTGATGCCATCCAACCATCTCATCCTCTGTCGTCCCCTTTTCCTCCCGCCTTCAATCATTCCCAGCATCAGGGTCTTTTCAAATGAGTCAGTTCTTCACATCAGGTGGCCAAAGTATTGGAGTTTCAACTTCAGCATCAGTCCTTCCAATGAATATTCAGGACTAATTTCCTTTAGGATGGACTAGTTGGACCTCTTTGCAGTCCAGGGGACTCTCAAGAATCTTCTCCAACACCACAGTTCAAAAGCATCACTTTTTCGGTGCTCAGCTTTCTTTATAGTCCAATTCTCACATCCATAGATGACTACTGAAAAAACCAAAGCTTTAACTGTGTATTAGGAAGACAAAAAACTTCAGAACTCCTGAAAATTAGGTACTATATATTCCTACTTAAATATCCCATGCACACAAATTTTGTCATTTCATATTCCTGAACTTCTCAGGAATTCCTTTTTCATCATGGAGATGTTAGACTCATAGAAAGAACTAGAAAGGACCTAATATTACCTGATCCATGTTTCATATTTTTCATATTTCATTGATAAGGAACCTGAGGCCTTGAGAATTTAAGCAGTGCTTCCATGGTTGTATCCTTTGCAATGGTTGGCAAAATGTCAGGCACATAAAAATGTGCTCAATAAATACTCATTATAAGGATGAAAAAAATAGAAATAAAAATAATATTGATTTCAAAGTTGTCCTGCCTTTCTCCTATGCCTCAGGGCAAAAATGCTGTATTCTAACCAAGTCCAGTCACAAATGCCCAATCAGAAAAATATTAATTGGACCCTTCCTGCCTCTGCTATTCTCTCTTATCTTTGAGTTCTTGGGGTATTATTGTAAGATATATTGTATGATTTAGTGCTTATTGTTCTTATTATCTTTCTGTGCATTTTTAATATCTTTCTGTGTTTTGCCTTCTGCCCATTAAATGCTCTGAGAGCATCTGAGTTCATATAGCTTTGCCTCCCTCCCCCACACCTAACCCTGGAACAGCTGAGTTCTAATAATGGTTAACAGTGGGGATTTTGTAATGGTTAATAAGTTCTTTTTCATTGATTACTGATAGATTAACTGATGCCTAACTTCTAAGTAAAGTTGCTATATAGGTAACAATTACCTTTTTTGAATTGAATAATGTCATGTGACATAGCTTTAAAAGTAAACAAGTGAAGGTTAAATTCTCTTTTCAGTGTAACTATAGCAAAAAACACATTGTGCTGACTCCTTCTTAGAGACCTCAAAAGTGCATATTTTGAATGTAGCTTCCTGTTATTTACGAACATGTGATCTTAGTCTGCAAAGATTAGCACATTTGAGAACAATGTATTATTTACTTATTGCACAATCACAAATCCACAGCCTTGTGAATGTTAATGTTTTCTGGGAATGATAACATACTTTGGAAAGAAAAAAAGCTGCAAAATAGTCAGAAGGTATCCATAGTTTTGGAGCCTTAATTCTGTTACACAGGAAGAGACAAACATGTAGAGCCCCCAATGGCAATAAATTAGCCTGGAGTTGGGAGACTAGAGTTCTAGTTCTGCTCTGGTTCAAGCCAGCTGTGAGACTCTGGATAAGCCTATAAATCTTGCTGGACCTATAGCTTCTCATCTTTGAAACCAAAGGATTTATTGGTGATGTCTCTTTCAGTTCTAAGATTCTCCTATTTATTTGAAACAACAACCACCGTAATAGGAAGTATATATAACGGTGATAGAAAGTAGCACTGGAAAGATGGATTGTACAATGTAGAGGAATAAACTCATGATCTTTTGATAGAAAAAGTTAGTCACTTAGTCGTGTCCAACTCTTTGTGACCCATGGACTCTAGCCCACAAGGCTCCTCTGTCCATGGAATTCTCTAGGCAAGAATACTGGAGTGGGTAGCCATTCCCTTCTTCAGGGCATCTTCCTGAGCCAGGGATTGAACCCAGGTCTCCTGCATTACTGCCAGATTCTTTACCGTGAACGACCAGGGAAATCCAGAAAGATTTGGAAGTCCGTAGATAATGTTTTGCTACATGAGACCAAGTTATAACTGGATGAGTTTCATAAAGCTGGGAACTTTTCCACAGTTCTCCATCAGTTGTTTTGTATTCTGTCTGGGAACATGAAGACCCAATCTTCATGGTCTCTGTGACCAAAACTTTGTAGTAATTTCTTCAAAGGTATCATCCCATTCACCTCAAAGTCCACTTGATGTGAAAGGTGGCCTGTGGCTAAGAATAACTGGCTCTGTGAAGCCTATTCTGAGTGACTAGTCCGCATGCCTTTTTTCCTTTTTTTTTTTTGAGGTTGCTGTTGGTTGCTCTTTCTCTGCCTGCTTCTGAGTTGATCCTGGCTCAGTATTATGTGATGAGTGGGCTTGTTAGCTCTTTTAACTAAGAGACGTACCGTGGCTGAGTGATTGAGGTTTACAAGATAAACTAACTAAGTGGAGGATAAACTTATAAAGCAGCTCCACTAAGATTCATAGAAAATCAGGAACGGCTGGGGTTATAGGTCTCAGGGAAAGAACAACAACAGGATTTGGGAAGTAGAAGAACTGATAGAGGCCTAATAGTTGAAATGCCTTGCTGAACCCCCAGCACTGGAGTTTGTTCTCTTTACTGGAGCATTGCCATCATGTGACTCAGTCATGTTCTTATCTTTGCTTCTCTTTGTGTGTGGTCGCTTATCCTCTCAAAACAACTTCCTGAGGCTGTTCTCAGTCAAATTCCTGAGGCAGAATTTACCCATCTAACTGACAGTCATCATCTTCTGTTTGGAGCTGTGTGCAGAAAAGTCACTGTGGTCAGGCCTGAGACTGCTATCTGTAGAAGGGGCCGGCTTGCAAGACTGGCCTTTGGCTGGTATCTGGGTGTTTCTATCATTCTTAAAACTGATAAGGGTATTCTCTGCACCTTGTTCGCGCAAACAAGGATATTTATGCTGAGCATCTGCTTTCTTTCTGGGAGTCTGGAATTCTGATGCATGCTAGGCAGAGAGTGCAGGTGAGGGCATCCCCCAAGAAAAATAAAAGTGTTGAATGCTTTGTTTCTAGTAGGCTTTCCTGGACAGAAACATTGCACACATATGACTGCATTTTTCATTCCTGGAGAAAGTAATGTGTTCAAGGGTATTCTTCATAGGAAGAGAGCACAGGAAGCCTGTGCATGGATTTCTCTAGATTCTGTGTGTCTTTTTCCATTAGGATCTGTGTATCCTTCCTCCATCACTGCAATAGATCTTTTTTAAAAGATTTTTTGGTGTGGACCATTTTTAAAGTCTTTATTGAATTTGTTACAACATTACTTCTGTTTTACATTTTGGTTTTTTGGCTCCAAGACATGTGGGATCTTAGCTTCCCCATCAAGGATCGAACTCACACCCTTTGCATAGGAAGGTGAAGTCTTAACCATTGGACTGCCAGGGAAGTCCCCATAATAGATCTTAACCAAGAGTTCAACTATATGTTGAGTCCCATGAGTGCCTGTAGCAAATTTCTGAATATAGGGATTGTCTTGGGGATCCCAACAGGCTACCTCAAAAGACCCAGGCCAACTTAGGTCTTGGCTGTCCTTGGGCCAAGAGTTCCACACTGGTCCCATCGATTGCATATAGGGGAAAGAGGGTGGAGTCATGCTTGGCCTCTCTGGCATATGGAATGGTCTGCAGCAGTAATTCTCAACTCAGGCTGCAAAACAATCATCTATGATGACTTTAAAAATTAGGCCCCATCCAGAATTAATCGGAGCCTTATTTATTATTAATCCAGGATTAATCTGTGGGATTGAGCCTGGATAGTGACATTTTTCAAAGCTCTTCAGGGATTGTAATGTACTGCCAGAGCTGGGACTATGTCCTGGAGCAGTTTTCCTCTGCAGGGCTCGCAGTGGCAATTTCCTTTGGTAGGTGACTGTAGGCTTGGGAGCATTGTGACTCATCTGGCCAGTATAATGCACACTTTTCATATGAAGAAATGAAGAGCCATGTCTTCAGACATCCTAAAAAATCGATGCAATTGCTTAGTTGTAAAACAAGACTCTGGGAATTGTGTCATTTTAGGGGTTCTACTGAGGCCATCATTATAGCATAAAGTTTATGTTGACCACCTTCTGTGCTTCCAAATGGGTAGTAAAACCAGCAAGGGAAAAAAGCATTAAAATATATATAGCCATTGGCACATAATCCTGAACATGCTGTTCCCCAAAATCTCTCTCTTATGAAATAATGTCACATGTGTTTTTCAGGGGTGATTCAAAGATCCATGCTAAATTATTTATCTTGATTAGAGAGATTCTCACTTTGTCTTTAGAAAAGCTGGTTGTCAGGAAGCCCCAGTAGGTGGTATTGTGATCATCCTTCCACTCAGTGCAGGGGACACAGCAGTTGACCTTGGAGAATGGTGGGGGTGGGTTCCTCCCCCGGTCTCCCTGTTGCTGGCTTCCTTACAGCCTCCAGTGCCAGAGCTGCTGCACAAACCAGTTCCAGCTCCTTGGAGCAGCTTTCATCGGGTCCATCTACGTTATTGCAATGTCCTGCTCACAGGATGCCTGGCAAAGCTGGAGTAGCCTTCATCAGGTCCATCTACCTTAATGCAAGTGTCCTGCTCACAGTGGATGCCTGGCAAATATTTGTTGAATTGACTTGATGTGATGATGAAACTCGTGGAAGAAAGAACTGCTGCCGACAGAGGGGAGCTCACCACCCTCCCTCCCTCCCTGTTTTCTGTAGAGCCCGAGGCCGCTCTGTAAAGTGCCACTTGGATAAAAGCAGTTCTTTTCTCTATGGAGGCAGCCTTGGCTTGGTCGTCCATAAGAAATATTCTGATGCTGGTTTAGGATATAATTTTTTCCTCATGATGAAAGTGAAAGGCTAAATTGCTCACTCTTTGCGACCCCATGGACTGTAGCCCTCCAGGCTACATGGGATTTCCCAGGCAAGGATACTGGAAGGGGTAGCCATTCCTTTCTCCAGGGGATTTTCCCAATCCAGGGATCAAACCCAAGTCTCCCGCATTGTGGGCAGATTGTTTACCATCTGAGCCACCAGGGAAGCCCTTTCCTTATGACAGCTGTAGGGTATTTGTAAGAGACCTGGAGTACCTGGGGCGCCACCCCATCACCCTGCACAGCTTCCACTGGCCCTTGCACAGTTGGAGATAAACAGGACTTGACTTCAGCCTCCAGCCTCCCCTTCTTGGAACTGGTATCTTTCTTATCCCCACATGCTGTGTATTCTCTCAAGCTGTCCCCCACCAAAACCTGCTTTAGGAAAGGGCTTAAAACTCATTCATCTTAAGAACTTCGGGTTTAAATACTGTTGTGACTTTTCTGCATTTTAAGAACCTCAGTGAACAGACCTTCAGGTGGAGGAGGTTTCTTTTGGAAGGGGTGGTACAAAGGCACCGAGGGGGTTACTTTTGGTACCCTTGGCAGCCCGGCTGGGTCCCCTCCTGTATATAGGCTGGCTGCATCCTGGGGCAGCCTGGCCCTGGCTCAGACATGTGGGCCTGGAGGCATCCTGATGCTTAGGACCGCTGCTAAGAGCAGCAGAGGAGCAAGCCCCCATCCTTCCCCCGCCACTTCGTGGTCTCCGAAGCATTTCATTTCGCCATTCTGTTTTGTTTCCCTTTGGCAAGCTAACCCAGGCGTCTGGCAGCTGCAGTGCCGAGTCAGCAGGAACAGTTTTGTTTTTTTCTTAGCAACTGACACCGGCTCAAATGTGAACGAGTTCTCAATCCCGACTGTGCTTTTGGAAGATTTCCTAAACACGAGGAGGCTGCTAAAAGAACCCAGAGTCTGAAAATGGCAGGAAATTCTATACCAAGAGGCCTGAAGAAATGCTATTCAAGTGAAAACACCATGAAACCAGAAAACAATATTCTTATGTGTTGGGGAGCTTAAATACCTAGAAACAGCACTTCATAAATAGCTAGCAATGAAACTATACCATGAAAAAAAAAACAAAAAACAAAAAACAACCAGACTGCAAAATAGCGTGTGCAGGTTGATCTGTTATGGTAAAATACAGGCTGTATAAAGTTTGTTGCTGTGCAGTTGCTCAGTCATGTCTGACTCTTGTGATCCTATGGACTGTAGCCTGCCAGGCTCCTCTGTCCATGGGATTCTTTACCACTGGGCCACCCGGGAAGCAGGCTATATAAAGTATATATACCATTCAATGTTTGCTTATTATGTGCCAGGCACTTTCAGTGCTTACATACTGTATGTTATTGTATACAACTGACAAATCCCCAGGAAGGCAGGCCGTATGATTTCCATTTCATAGATGAGAAAATGGAGGCTCATGAAGCTTCCAACTTGCCCAAACTTGCCCAAAGTCACATTGATAATGTGTGGGAAAAGTCCATGCTCCATTAGAATATTTTGAACCATTACTATTGGGTTGAACCATTACTATTGGTTTTTTAGTGGAAAAACCTCACAAATTTTTTGCAACCATATATATATATATCTACCTATGTATCTATCTGCAAGGATAAATCATTGGTGATAAATCATATTAGTTGATGGATTTTTATTTTCTTCATTTTGCTCATGTATATTTTCTAATTTATCTTCAATGAACATCTTTTCTTAATAGAAAGTTATTTTTTTCTAAATGAGAAACTTATACCAGATGCCAAATAGTTTTTAGATGAGTTAAACATTTACTGTGAAAGGATGATTAAAAAGTTTTGAGAGAACTCTCTTTATTCCTTTTGTGAAACTATAAAGACTTCTGTATTAGTATGCTAGGGCTTCCATAATGTACCATCTAGGCTGGGTGCCTTAATAGAAATTCACTTCCCCACAGTTCTGGAAGTTAGAAGTCCAAGATCAAGGTATGGTCAGAGTTGGTTTCTTCTGAGGCTCACTGTCTTTGGCTAACAGATGGCAGTCTTCTTCTGTCTTCATCTGGTTGTTTCCTGTGTGTGCATGTGTCATAATCTCCGTATAAGGATACCAGTCATATTGAATTAGTGCCCTCCCATATTACCTCATTTTACTCTAACTACCCCTTTAAAGGCACTGTCTTCAAACATAGTCACATTCTTTGGTCCTGGGGGTTTGGTCTTCAACATATGTATTTTGGGATTACACAATTCAGCCTGTAACAACTTCCATCTTAGAAATGTCTAACCAAAATAACTCAAATTAAAAATTAATACCAGTGATGAAAACAACATTAACAGATGTTTGAGGATATCCTTGTTGTTGTTTTTTAGTCACTCAGTTGTGTCCGATTCTTTGTGACTCCATGGACTGCAGCACACCAGGCTTCCCTGTCCTTCGCAATCCACAGAGTTTGCTCAAACTCATATCCATCGAATCGGTGATGCCATTCAACCATCTCATGCTCTGTCGTCCCCTTTTCGTCCTGCCCTCAATCTTTCCCAGCATCAGGGTCTTTTCAGATGAGTCAGCTCTTCACATCAGGTTGCCAAAATATTGGAGTTTCAGCTTCAACATCAGTCCTTCCAATGAATATTCAGGGTTGATTTCCTTTAGGATTGACTGGTTGGATCTTCTTGCTGTCCAAGGGACTCTAAAGAGTCTTCTCCAGCACCACATTTTGAACATCAATCCTTCTGTGCTTAGCCTTCTTTATGGTCCAACTGATATCCATACATGACTACTGGAAAAAGCATAGCTTTGACTATACAGATCCTTTGTAGGCAGTGATGTCTACTTTTTAATACACTGTCTAGGTTTGTCATAGCTTTTATTCCAAGGAGCAAACATCTTTAATTTCACGGCTGCAGTTACCATCCGCAGTGATTTTGGAGCCCAAGAAAATAAAGTCTATTACTATTTCCATTTTTTTCCCCATCTATTTGCCATGAAGTGATGGGACCAGATGCCATGATTTTGGTTTTCTGAATGTTGAGTTTTAAGCCTGCTTTTTCACTTTCCTCTTTCACCTTCATCATAAAGAGGCTCTTTAGTTCCTCTTTATTTCCTGCCATATGTGTGTGTATGTTAGTTGCTCAGTCATGTTCAACTCTCTATGACCTCATGGACTGTAGCCTTCCAGGCTCCTCTGTCCATGGAATTCTCCAGGAAAGAATACTGAAGTGGGTTGCCATTCCCTTCTCCAGGGGATCTGATCTTCCTGACCCAGGGATCAAACTCGGGTCTCCCAGATTGCAGGCAGATTCTTTACCATCTGAGCCACCAGAGAAGCCACCAGTATCATCTGAATATCTGAGGTTATTGATATTTCCCCTGGCAATCTGGATTCCAGCTTGAGCTTCATCCAGGCTGGCATTTTGCATAATGTACTCTGCATGTACGTTAAATAAGCAGTGTGACAATATATAGCCTTGATGTACTCCTTTCCCAATTTGGAACCAGTTCGTTACTCTATACCTGGCTCTAATTGTTGCTTCTTGACCTGCATACAGATTTCTCAGAAGGCAGGTAAGGTGGTCTGGTATTTCCACCTCTTTAAGAATTTTCCACAGTTTATTGTGATCCACACAGTCAAAGACGTTAGCATAGTCAGTGAAGCAGAAGTAGATGTTTCTCTGGAATTCTTTTGCTTTTTTCAGATCCAACAGATGTTGGCAATTTGATCTCTGGTTCCTCTGCCTTTTCTAAAACCAGCTTGAACATCTGCAAGTTCTCAGTTCATGTACTGTTGAAGTCTAGCTTAAAGGATTTTGAGCAGGACCTTGCTAGCATGTGAAATGAGTGTAATTGTGCAGTAGTTTGAACCTTCTTTGGCATTGCCTTTCTTTGGGATTGGAATGAAAACTGACCTTTTCCAGTCCCATGGCCACTGCTGTTTTCCAAATTTGCTGGCATATTGAGTGCAGCACTTTAGCAGCATCATCTTTAAGGATTTGAAATAGCTCGGCTGGAATTCCATCACTTTCACTAGCTTTGTTTGTAGTGATGCTTCCTAAGGCCCACTTGACTTCACATTCCAGGTTGTCTGGCTCTAGGTGAGTGATCATACCATCCTGGTTACCAGGTTATTGAGAATTTTTTTTTTATATTGTTCTTCTGTGTATTCTTGCTACCTCTTCTTAATGTCACCTGCTTCTGTTGAGGATATCCTGTGTCTTCTCAAATACCTCATTCATGAAATAACAGTGTTTTTAGAGTAAACCTTATGTGATTTTCCCAAAGATTCCAAAAAGAGCCAAAGAAAGGTCTAATACTGATAATGGTGGTGGTTTATTTGCTCAGTCATGTCTGACTCTTTGCGACCCCATGAACTGTAGCCCTCCAGGTTCCTCTGTTCATGGAATTTCCAGGCAAGAATATTGGAATGGGTTGCCATTTCCTTCTCCAGAAAATCTTCCTGACCCAGGGATCGAACCCTGGTCTCCTGCATTGTAAATGGATTCTTTACTGACTGAGCAACCAGGTAAGTCTAATACTGATACTATAGATATGCAATTGTCAAACAATAGGAATTCAGACTGCTATGACGATCTTCACTAAATCATACTCTACCGGGGTCCAGCCCCGGTTGGATCCAGGGATTCCCTCAGGAGGACGGCGTTGGCAATTAAAGGATAGGAAAGCAGAGATTAGAGGCTCATTATAATTGGTTTTTGCAGAAAATCAATATAACCTGTGACACCAGGTTTGCTCTGACCACGGGGGCCGCAGGCGCTCTCTCGAGTCGCTGAAGTGGGTCTTCGAGTGGGTCTTAGAAGCGCAGGCAAGTAAGTGGTCTCAGAGGACCTCCGAGCTCCAATTATTTTGGCCTGAAGGAAGATCAGAAGAGAAAAGGAGGAAAAGGAAACAAGAAAGAACCACATGGGAGACCAAGCTTTGAGCAAGGCCCGTAGCTTTATTTTCAAAGGGAGCTTATATACCTTAAGTTGTGCATAGAGGATAATAGGGGGTGTGAAATCATGCAAAGTCAGCAGTCTTTGATCCTTATCGAGACCAGGCTTTCTTTTCTGCAAACTTATCGTATACAAATGGTTTAGGTAATTTACATCATCTTCTGGCCAGAAGCCCTGTTCACATTTTATGACTCTGATAAAGGTTTGTCAACCCTAAGACTTATTTTCTCTAAGAGTAATTATTTTAAAGTTTGGCGCCATCCTCCGAAGGTGTTAAAGTTGCATTCCTATAGGGCAAAGGTGCAGTGGGCTTACAACAAAGGAAAGAATTTATTACCTTAAGGGTCTAAAGTTGCTAACACCAAGGCCACAACTTATTTTTTCTATATACCAACTATATTAATACACTTCCAAGGATACAATATAGGGGATGTGGAAACTTGGCAGCAAGCATTGGCTCAACAATGAAAGCTACTATTAGTTTTATTCTAAGAATTTCTAACTCTCTGAGAGGCTCTATACTATTTGAATATCTTAAGCTTCCCGTGCCTCTCGAGGTTGGGAGACTGTAAACAATCGTATGCGTAGCTGTAGGAGTCCGGGTAAACCTGTCAGGCAAGTTAGAGAGCCATCTGAGGGGTTTGGATTGAAACACTCCTATTATGCCCAGGAGACTAATTAGCTAGAGCTCTAAGTTGATTTCCTTCAGAGAAAAGGTGGTCGGGGATAGCCCCCCATTAATGTCAGAGGAGTTGGTGAAACTCGTTAAATAGTAAAACAGACAAGATTCTGGTTTTGGGGTAGATGCTCAGACAGGTCCGGGGGGGCCCCTCGTGTCCTGACTCACCTTTGCATATCAGGTCTCTCCGCATGACCTTTGTCATGGGTGGGAACTCCCGTGCTGGCTCCCAGCAATATTCATTAGTGATCTGTATTTGTGACTCAAGAATTCTCAATTCCACATTGTATGAAACATATACCTCATTTTAGCTAAATTTCTACAGTCCACATGATGAGACTTAAGTCCTCAGGATGCTTCATATGAAAGTGCCTTCTGTTCACTTTGTTTTCCCGTAGTCGTTTCCAGTGATGAATGGTTCACTTGAGCTTAGGAACAAAGGAGCAGTATAACAATGACCTCAGAGATGGACAATAGACTGAAGGAGCGAAATTCCACTCCCTGCCCCCACCTCTGGCAAGATAAACCCATGGTGTTGACAGTATTAGGACCAGGCAGAGGATGGTCTCTTACTCCAGACTCCCTGATGCTGGTGGCGACTGGCCAGAAAGGAAACCTGGAACGAACCTTGTTTTTCCCCCTACAGCTTCTCCTAATACCTTTTCCCACTAACTTGCAGACTCTCAAAGGTCTAGACCTGCTTCCCACCTGCCATCATTCACTCTCCTCTCTGGCTTTTCCTATCCCCATCTCTGCCTGCCCATTGAATACTGCCTATCCAGGGAGATCTGGCCAAGAACCTAGCTCACCTCCTTTGGAATGCCTTTCTCAACTGGAACTTTGATCTTTCTGCCTTCCCTAGATGTTTGTAGACTTGTTCAGAATGTAGCTCCTTCAAGACAGGGAACTCTTCTTGTCCCTTATGTGATTTTATCTCAGTAATGCTCAAACAGTAGGTGCTAAGTGAATGGATAGATGAATGAGTCTCATATATTGGGGCCCTTACTTTTGGCACAGTTTCTGTATTCAAAATCTATTTGCTGTGTAACAAATGATCCCAAACTTAGTCACTGAACATAACAAACATCTATTATTTCTCAGTTTCTGGAGTGAGGAATCAGGGAACAGTCTATGTGAATACCTCTGCCTCAGGGTCTCTCACAAGATTGCAGTCAAAGTGGCATCTGGGGCTATATAGCCTCATCTGAAAGTTTCAACTAGGGGAGGATCTGGTTCCAAGCTGGCTCACGCAGTTGCTGGCAGGATTAATGTCTTTGCTGGCTGTTGCACTGAGGGTCTCACTCAGTTTCTTGCTAAATGGACTTCTCCACAGGAAAGCTCTCAGCATAGTGGCTGGCTTCCCTCAGAGCCAATGGGCAAGTGAGAGAGGGAAGAATGATGGAAACCAGAGCCTTTTTGTAACCCAATATCGGAGGTAACATCCCATCACTTTTGCTGTGTTTTATTCCTGTCCCACCTGCACTCAGGGAGAGTTAATTACCCAAGGACATGAGGACCAGGAGGAAGGGACCATTAGGGCCTGCTTAGCTGCTCCCTGCCCCAGACCTCACTCTCAACAGGCATTTTCTCTTGTTGCACTTGGTACTTTTCTCTCTAGGAAGTCAGTCTTAACCCCATGGTACAGGCTTCTGGAGGCGGGGGGGGGGGGGGGGGGGGGGGTGGGGGGGTGGGCAACTCTGGGCTGGGTTCATAAACCCAAAGTCTGAATGAATAACTCTTGCTTTCATTTAAGAAGGTCTCAGAAAGCTCCAGACATTCTCTCCTGCTCCTGTTTCATTTTCATGGCATTGATTGGGCTTTATTTTGAGTGACTGTCCTGGATTTTTAGCTTTCTTTACTCTATAGGCAAAACTCTAATTCTGGGTTTCTTATTACTCTGTTACCCTCATAGGATTCCTCCCACCATGTCACTGTGCAGGCCATTATGGTTTCAGGTTGGCCAAACTTTTTAAGTCCATCCAGAAACCAAAAGGAGAAAACTTGGATTTTGTAGAATGCCATTGCATGATCTTAATTTAGGTTGAGAGGATTTTTAGAGTTGGGGTTAGAAAACACTTAAACTTCAAATATCAAATTCTAACTAACAGTTTTTAATTCAAAACTGAACAGGATATGCCATCTTAAACTTGTAATATTCCATTAATGTAGACAGCAGTTCTTACAAAAAGACCAGAAGACCTAGAACTAGATGTTGAAGACCTGGCCCTCAAACTTGGCATGTGATGTTGGGAGAAACATTCAGACTTTGGTCCTGGAGTCCCTACAACTCTAAAGTGAGGCTAATAATAGTTATCTTACAGAATTTTTAAAAATAATTTTTAAAACTTATTTTATTTTTTAAAATCTTATTTTTGACTATGCTGGGTCTCTGTTGCTGTGTGAGGGCTTTCCTTAGTTGCAGAGAATGGGGAGCTTCTCACTGTGGTGGCCTCTCTTGTTGGAGAGCATGGGCTCCAGGGTGTAGGGGCTTCAGTAGTTGTGGCTCCTGGGCTCTGGAGCACTGGCTCAATAATTGTGGTGCAGGGACTTAGTTGCTCCGCAACATGTGGGATCTTCCTGGACCAGGGATCAAACCCATGTTCCCTGCATTGCAAAGAGATTCTTAACTGTTGGACCACTAGGGAAGCCCTGTTTTACAGAATTTTTTTCAGTTCAGTTCAGTTCAGTTGCTCAGTCGTGTCTGACTCTTTGCGACCCCATGAACTGTAGCTCACCAGGCCTCCCTGATCATCACCAACTTCCGGAGTCCACCCAAACCCATGTCCATCTAGTTGGTGATGCCATCCAACCATCTCATCCTCTGTTGTCCCCTTCTCCTCCTGCCCTCAATCTTTCCCAGCATCAGAGTCCTTTCAAATGAGTCAGCTCTTCACATCAGGTGGCCAAAGTATTGGAGTTTCAGCTTCAACATCAGTCCTTCCAATGAACACCCAGGACTGATCTCCTTTAGGATGGACTGGTTGGATCTCCTTGCAGTCCAAGAGACTCTCAAGAGTCTTCTCCAACACCACAGTTCAAAAGCAAAAGGTCAACTAAAATAATTTATATCCACCAACTGATTAAAAACCTGTATTCTGTCATCATAATTGGAAAATGTTTTTAAATGATGATGATCATATTGACATTTTGATATGTGAAAATAATAGTATGAATTAATATTAGGGTTTTTAAAATGTTAATTAAAATATAGAGAGGCCCATGATAGTAATGATTAAGAACAAACTTTATAGAGCACAACTGTCAACTTTGAGCCAACTTACAAGTTGTATGCTGCTGCTGCTGCTGCTAAGTCGCTTCATTCGTGTCCGACTTTGAGCAACCCCATAGACGCCAGCCCACCAGGCTCCCTCGTCCCTGGGATTCTCCAGGCAAGAACACCGGAGTGGGTTGCCATTTCCTTCTCCAATGCATGAAAGTGAAAAGTGAAAGTGAAGTCGCTCAGTCGTTTCCGACTCTTAGAGACCCCATGGACTGTAGCCTACCAGACTCCTCCGTCCATGGGATTTTCCAGATAAGAGTACTGGAGTGGGGTGCCATTGCCTTCTCCAATGCATGAAAGTGAAAAGTGAAAGTGAAGTCTCCTACTTTAGGCAAATTACTCACTCTTCTAGGCTTTAGTTTTTCTCAACTATATAATGGGTATAGTAGTAGCTTTCTCATATGATCAATAGAGATTAAAGTCAATAGATATAAAAATGCTTAAAATGGGAACGTAGTAGGTTTTCAGTTAAAGATTAGTTTTCTTATGTGCAAATGAATTACAGCAATATGTGAGTACAAGTCTTTAGGCAAACAATAGAAGTAAATTTGGAGGCATTATAGTTAGGCTATATGTCATTCATTCTCTTTAATTTTCTGTAGTATTAATATCTAACATATTGAACACTTACATAAAGACACATCTAATTCTCATGTCAATATTATGAAGTAGTTACTATTCCTTTATTTAGGGTGTAGAAATGGAGACAAAGAGGTTAAATGGTTATTTTGCCAATAGCAATGTGAAAGGAATGGGATTCACACATAGATTTGGACTCAAAATATGTACTTTTATCATATTGATGTATGCTATATTGCCTTGTTTAATGATGCAGTTTAGTAATATGAATTAACAAATATTTGTTTGTTATATGCCAACTACTTTCCTAAATACTGAGTCTGCAGAAGTAAATAAGACAGCCATGATCCCTAATTTTAATGGGGAGACAGATAATAAGCAAATACAGAAATAAATACCCAGAAAAATCCAAGTGTACTAGGAGCTGTCCCATGGATTAAAGTAAGATGGGGTGACAGTGTAACTGGACAACCATTCAATTTTAATTAATTAATTTTTGGTATATAAGTTTATTTTTAAAATTTATTTTGTTAAAGCATCGTTGATTTACAAAGTTATGCTAATTTCTTCTGTACAGCAAAGTGATTCAGTTATATATGTGTATATTATATATATGTTTTATATATACATATATATAAAACAATCACTTTACAGGAGAAATTAACACATTATAAATGTATATATGTACATATATACATATGGGCTTTCTAGGTGGTGCAGTGGTAAGGAATCTGTCTGCCAGTGCAGGAGACACAAGAGATGCACATTTGATCCCTGGGTTGTGAAAATCCCATGGAGTAGGAAGTAGCAACCTACTCCAGTATTCTTGCCTGGAAAATTCCATGGACAGAGGAGCCTGGCAGGCTACAGTCCAGGGTGTCACAGAATCGGACTCGACTGGGCACACACACATACATACACACATATATACACATATTCTTTTTTTATAGTCTTTTCCCTTATGGTTTATCACAGAATGTTGAATAAAATTCCCTGTGCTATACAGTAGGACCATTTTGTTTATCCATATTATATATCCCACCCCAACCCTCCCTCAAACCCTCCCATCCCCCTCGGCAGCCACAAGTCTATTCTCTATGCCTGTGAATCTGTTTCTGTTTTGTAGGTAAATTCACTTGTGTCATATTTTTGCAGGAGTTTGCAGGATGGGAAGTGTAACCTGATAGGTCTCAGACCAAGGGCATGACCTCCACTCCTAGGGACTCAGATCACTGATTTTCTCTCCCAGTGCACTTTCTCTCCCATTTGCCCTGGTAGCACCCTAGTGAAATCAGACGCTGGCCATACCATACCAAATGATATTTTGAATATAGGTACAAAATGGCCAATGTGTGTCCTCCAAGGGCTTAGGAATGCCAGAGAAATTGATTGCAAGGCTCTTTGCTGGAGCTTTCTTCAGGGGAAAAAAAGGAACATATTATTTTCTTTCCCTATAGGCCTCTAACTGCTAGGCATAAATTTCTTCTCAGACTTTCCAGAAAACCTCACCCTTGGACTAAGATCAAGAAAAGAAAACTCCAGGCTTTTCTCTGGGTAAATGCAAATAAGATTTTGACTGAAGTCTTCAGCTCCTAGGAATGCTCTGTTTACTTTTATCGAAATTCGTGGTTATCTAGTCAGGTGTCTGGGCTCTGCCAGTGGAAACCTGGGAAGGTGAGAGTCTGCTGGGAAATCAGGTATAGATCAGGTATAGATCCCCTCATGCTGTCACACCAGCTCACAAATTCCTTAATTTAAACATCTTTCCCCAACACAAACATATAAACTTCTTGACTCTTGACTCCTTTTATCAGTCACTTCTTTGCTTTCTACAGAGACCCTAAATGGCATTACTTTAGGGGAAAAAAAATCTCTCCCTTTACTCAAGACAATAAACCACGTATAGTTAGTAATTATGGTCAGCAAGATGGCAAGGCATGACTCTTAAGTCTCCTTTGAAAGCTAGTAGAGTAGACACAAGTCTGGCAACAAGCTTACAACAACACTCTCAGTCTAATTTGACCATTTTTCCACTTCCAGACTTTTCTTCCAAGCTCCTTGTTAAGCCCTTGGACTCCTGCCAGAAGGGAGGTGATGGTTGCAAAAGCAAAGACTGGCGTTTGGAGAAGCTCTCTGGGACGTCGAAGCTGCACACTGCCCCTCCTCCTGTCTTCCAATTACTGTGCATGAAAGTGACTTTTGAAAATCCAGATCTGATCATGTTACACACAAACTCCCACAGGTCTACACCGCCTGGCTCCTGTGCATTGCATCTAGGCACGTAAAGAAGAGGCAAAATATGGATAGGTCACTGTGGACAGTGCATTTTCTCTCCCAGCCTTCGGTCATTCATAGTCCAATTCTGGGGGTGAGGGCAGCTCATTATAATATTGTACCACTTGATAAGAAAGACAGTTGTATTAATAGCTGCTGCTGCTGCGGCTGCTAAGTCGCTTCAGTCGTGTCCGACTCTGTGCGACCCCACAGATGCAGCCCGCCAGGCTCCGCCATCTCTGGGATTCTCCAGGCAAGAACACTGGAGTGGGTTGCCATTTCCTTCTCTGTATTAATAGATAATACTACTGTTAAAAATCTGTGTTGCATTAGTAGCCTTTCAAAACTTGCCATTGATGGAGTATCAGTTCTACAGTATTCAAAAAGCTAAGAAAAACATTTATTCCATTGAAACAATTTCATGAAAACTTCTCAGCTGTTTAATACATCTAGAGAATCCTTTAAAGAATTTGGCTGCAAAGTACAACAGGAAATGTGAGGAAGCAAATTTTCAGATGCTTCAGCAGTTCTAGAGTTTTATTTTATTGAGTAGCACCTATATGCAGAGAACTGGGGTAAGCATTGTGGGGTAGACCTTGAGACATTGTTACCCCAAAGTTTATTATCTATCTATACAGTCAGAAAATACAAATTTAATAACAAGAGTACAAAAATTACATAGACATAGAAGAGACTTCAGGCTTAAGATATGTGCCTAACGAGTGGTACACAATGTAAGTCTGAAGGGCACTTTGAGAGGGGAGATATCACAGTTGGCTGGCATGGAGCCATTGAGACCAAAGTTGGGGTTTGAAATAACAACAGCTAACAGTTTTACAGCACTTACTGCATGAGACATCACAAGAGGTGCTTATCCGTATTTTCATTTAGTTCTCACAATGACAAGCCGTTAGGTAACAGAAAACTGGTCATAGTAGCATAATCAGTTCAGTTCAGTTCATTTCAGTCGCTCAGTTGTCTCCGACTCTTTGCAACCCTGTGAATTGCAGCATACCAGGCCTCCCTGTCCATCACCAACTCCCAGAGTTCATCCATAGTGTCGGTGATGCCATCCAGCCATCTCATCCTCTGTCGTCCCCTTCTCCTTCTGCCCCCAATCCCTCCCAGGATCAGGGTCTTTTCCAATGAGTCAACACTTCTCATGAGGTGGCCAAAGTACTGGAGTTTCAGCTTTAGCATCATTCCTTCCAAAGAACACCCAGGACTGATCTCCTTTAGAATGGACTGGTTGAATCTCCTTGCAGTCCAAGGGACTCTCAAGAGTCTTCTCCAACACCACAGTTCAAAAGCATCAATTCTTTAGCACTCAGCTTTCTTCACAGTCCAACTCTCACATCCATACATGGCCACTGGAAAAACCATAGCCTTGACTAGATGGACCTTTGTTGGCAAAGTAATGTCTCTGCTTTTGAATATGCTATCTAGGTTGGTCATAACTTTCCTTCCAAGGAGTAAGCATCTTTTAATTTCATGGCTGCAATCACCATCTGCAGTGATTTTGTAGCCCAGAAAAATAAAGTCTGACACTGTTTCCACTGTTTCCCCATCTATTTCCCATGAAATGATGGGACCAGATGCCATGATCTTCATTTTCTGAATGTTGAGCTTTAAGCCAACTTTTTCACTCTCCACTTTCACTTTCATCAAGAGGCTTTTTAGTTCCTCTTCACTTTCTGCATAAGGGTGGTGTCATCTGCATATCTGAGGTTATTGATATTTCTCCTGGCAATCTTGATTCCAGCTTGTGCTTCTTCCAGCCCAACATTTCTCATGATGTACTCCGTGTAGAAGTTAAATAAGCAGGGTGACAATATACAGCTTTGACGTACTCCTTTTCCTATTTGGAACCAGTCTGTTGTTCCATGTCCAGTTCTAACTGTTGCTTCCTGACCTGCATACAGATTTCTCAAGAGGCAGGTCAGGTGGTCTGGTATTCCCATCTCTTTCAGAATTTTCCACAGTTGATTGTGATCCACACAGTCAAAGGCTTTGGCATAGTCAATAAAGCAGAAATAGATTTTTTTTTGGAACTCTCTTGCTTTTTTGATGATCCAGCTGATGTTTGCAATTTGATCTCTGGTTCCTCTGCCTTTTCTAAAACCAGCTTGAACATCTGGAATTTCACAGTTCATGTACTGCTGAAGCCTGTCTTGGAGAATTTTGAGCATTACTTTACTGGCGTGTGAGATGAGTGCAATTGTGCAGTAGTTTGAGCATTCTTTGACATTGCCTTTCTTTGAGATTGGAATGAAAACTGACGTTTTCCAGTCCTGTGGCCACTGCTGAGGTTTCTAAATTTGCTGGCATATTGAGTGAGCACTGTCACAGCATCGTCTTTCAGGATTTGAAATAGCTCAACTGGAATTCCATCACCTCCACTGGCTTTGTTCGTAATGATGCTTTCTAAGGCCCACTTGACTTCACATTCCAGGATGTCTGGCTCTAGGTCAGTGATCACACCATCGTGATTATCTGGGTCATGAAGATCTTTTTTGTACAGTTCTTCTGTGTATTCTTGCCACCTCTTCTTAATATCTTCTGCTTCTGTTAGGTCCGTACCATTTCTGTCCTTTATCGAGCCTATCTTTGCATGAAGTGTTCCCTTGGTATCTCTAATTTTCTTAACGAGATCTCTAGTCTTTCCCATTCTGTTGTTTTCCTCTATTTCTTTGCATTGATTGCTGAGGAAGGCTTTCTTATCTCTCCTTGCTATTCTTTGGAACTCTGCATTCAGATGCTTATATCTTTCCTTTTCTCCTTTGCTTTTCACTTCTCTTCTTTTCACAGTTATTTGTAAGGCCTCCCCAGACAGCCATTTTGCTTTTTTGCATTTCTTTTCCATGGGGATGGTCTTGATCCCTGTCTCCTGGGCAATGTCAGGAACCTCAGTCCATAGTTCATCAGGCACTCTGTCTATCAGATCTAGTCCCTTAAATCTATTTCTCACTTCCACTGTATAATCATAAGGGATTTGATTTAGGTCATACCTGAATGGTCCAGTGGTTTCCCCTACTTTCTTCAATTTAAGTCTGAATTTGACAATAAAGGAGTTCATGATCTGAGCCAAAGTCAGCTCCTGGTCTTGTTTTTGCTGACTGTATAGAGCTTCTTCAACTTTGGCTGCAAAGAATATAGTCAATCTGATTTTGGTGTTGACCATCTGGTGATGTCCATGTGTAGAGTCTTCTCTTGTGTTGTTGGAAGAGGGTGTTTGCTATTGTTTTTCCTCACATATAAGAAGAAAAAGGAGAAAAACTATTAAAAATTCCAACATATGGAGGCTGAACAACACACTGCTGAATAATCAACAAATCATAGAAGAAATCAAAAAAGAAAATATGCATAGAAACGAATGAAAATGAAAACACAACAACCCAAAACCTATCAGTTCAGTTCAGTCACTCAGTCATGTCTGACTCTTTACGACCCCATGAATTGCAGCATTCCAGGCCTCCCTGTCCATCACCAATTCCTGGAATTCACTCAGACTTATGTCCATCGAGTTAGTGATGCCATTCAGCCATCTCATCCTCTGTCATCCCCTTCTCCTTCTGCCCCCAATCCCTCCCAGCATCAGAGTCTTTTCCAAGGAGTCAACTCTTCACATGAGGTGGCCAAAGTACTGGAGTTTCAGCTTTAGCATCATTCCTTCCAAAGAAATCCCAGGGCTGATCTCCTTTAAAATGGACTTGTTGGTTCTCCTTGCAGTCCAAGGGACTCTCAAGAGTCTTCTCCAACACCACAGTTCAAAAGCATCAGTTCTTCGGCGCTCAGCTTTCTTTAAAGTCCAACTTTCACATCCATACATGACCATTGGAAAAACCATAACCTTGACTAGACAGACCTTTGTTGGCAAAGTAATATCTCTGCTTTTCAATATGCTATCTAGGTTGGTCATAACTTTTCTTCCAAGGAGTAAGCGTCTTTTAATTTCATGGCTGCAGTCACCATCTGCAGTGATTTTGGAGCCCAGAAAAATAAAGTCTGACACTGTTCCAACTGTTTTCCCATCTATTTGCCATGAAATGATGGGACCAGATGCCATGATCTTCATTTTCTGAATGTTGAGCTTTAAGCCAAATTTTTCACTCTCCTCTTTCACTTTCATCAAGAGGCTTTTGAGTTCCTCTTCACTTTCTGCCATAAGGGTGGTGTCATCTGCATATCTGAGGTTATTGATATTTCTCCCGGCAATCTTGATTCCAGCTTGTGCTTCTTCCAGCCCAACGTTTCTCATGATGTACTCTGCATATAAGTTAAATAAGCAGGATGACAATATACACCCATATATCTACCTAAAGAAACAAAAGACCTATATATAGAAAACTATAAAATGCTGGTGAAAGAAATCAAAGAGGACACAAATAGATGGGGAAATATACTGTGTTCATGGATCAGAAGAATCAATATAGTGAAAATGAGTATACTACCCAAAGCAATCTATAGATTCAATGCAATCCCTATCAAGCTACCAACAGTATTTTTCAGAGAACTAGAACAAATAATTTCACAATTTGTATGGAAATACAAAAAACCTTGAATAGCCAAAGCAATCTTGAGAAAGAAGAATGGAACTGGTGAAATCAACATGCCTGACTTCAGTCTCTACTACAAAGCCACAATCATCAAGACAGTATGGTACTGGCACAAAGACAGAAATATAGATCAATGGAACAAAATAGAAAGCTCAGAAATTAATCCATGCACCTATGGATACCTTATCTTTGACAAAGGAGGCAAGAATATACAATGGAGAAAAGACAATCTCTTTAACAAGTGGTGCTGGGAAAACTGGTCAACCACTTATAAAAGAATGAAACTAGAACACTTTCTAACACCATACACAAAAATAAACTCAAAATGGATTAAAGATCTAAACGTAAGACCAGAAACTATAAAACTCCTAGAGGAGAACTTAGGCAAAACACTCTCCAACATAAACCACAGCAGGATCCTCTATGACCCACCTCCCAGAATATTGGAAATAAAAGCAAAAATAAACAAATGGGACCTGATTAAAATTAAAAGCTTCTGCACAACAAAGGAAACTATAAGCAAGGTGAAAAGACAGCCTTCAGAATGGGAGAAAATAATAGCAATGAAGCCACTGGCAAAGAATTAATCTCAAAAATATACAAGCAACTCCTGCAGTTCAATTCCAGAAAAATAAATGACCCAGTCAAAAAGTGAGCCAAAGAACTAAATAGACACTTCTCCAAAGAAGACATACAGATGGCTAACAAACATGAAAAGATGCTCAACATCACTCATTATCAGAGAAATGCAAATCAAAACCACAATGAGGTATCATTTCACATCAGTCAAAATGGCTGCTATCCAAAAGTCTACAAGCAATAAATGCTAGAGAGGGTGTGGAGAAAAGGGAACCCTCTTACACTGTTGGTGGGAATGCAAACTAGTACAGCCACTATGGAGAACAGTGTGGAGATTCCTTAAAAAACTGAAAACAGAACTTCCATATGACCCAGCAATCCCACTGCTGGGCATACACACTGAGGAAACCAGAATTGAAAGAGACACGTGTACCCCAATGTTCATTGCAGCACTGTTTATGATAGCCAGGACATGGAAGCAACCTAGATGTCCATCAGCAGGAGAATGGATAAGAAAGCTGTGGTACATATACACAATGGAATATTACTCAGCCATTAAAAAGAATACATTTGAATCAGTTCTAATGCGGTGGATGAAAATTGAGCCTATTATACAGAGTGACGGAGAAGGCAATGGCATCACACTCCAGTACTCTTGCCTGGAAAATCCCATGGGCGGAGGAGCCTGGTAGGCTGCAGTCCATGGGGTCGCGAAGAGTTGGACACGACTGAGCGACTTCACTTTCACTTTTCACTTTCATGCTTTGGAGAAGGAAATGGCAACCCACTCCAGCGCTCTTGCCTGGAGAATCCCAGGGATGGGGGAGCCTGATGGGCTGCCGTCTATGGGATCGCACAGAGTCGGACACGACTGAAGTGACTTAGCAGCAGCAGCAGCAGCATACAGAGTGAAGTAAGCCAGAAAGAAAAACACCAATACAGTATACTAACACATATATATAGAATTTAGAAAGATGGTAATGACAACCCTGTATGCGAGACAGCAAAATAGACACAGATGTATAGAACAGTCTTTTGGACTCTGTGGGAGAGGGCAAGGGTGGGTGATATGGGAGAATGGCATTGAAACATGTAAATTATCACATGTGAAATGAATCGCTGGTCCAGGTTTGATGCATGATACAGGGTGCTCAGGGCTGGTGCACTGGGATGACCCAGAGGGATGGAATGGGGAGGGAAGTGGGAGGGGGTTCAGGATGGGGACCACATGTACACCCATGGCGGATTCATGTCAATGTATGGCAAAACCAATACAATAAATGAAAAAAAAAAAGGAAGAAGAAGAAGTCCAGGAGTAGACAGTCTGGGCTTATTGCAGGTGCTTGAGACATCATCAAGGTTCTGGCTCCTTCTACCTTCCTGCTCTGCCAGGCTCTGGGTTTGGTTATGCCTGGTACAAATGGGCCGATCCACTGCAGGCTGTGAATTGGCATCCCAGAAGAAAGGAAGCAACAAATGCTAATAAATGGAAAGAAAAACTTTCCTAGGAATCCCTACTGACTTCAGACTTCCCTTCTGTCCCACTGGCCAGACACCTCAGGGGCAGGATTGGGAGACAGAAGGTGACTTTCATTTTTTAATCTGAGCACAGAGCTGTCTAAAAGTTTCTGAGCTGAAGAAGGAGGAAGGACCCGGATGTTGGATCAGCTGCTGGTGGTGCCTCCACAAGTGGTACTGATACTATTCTCATTTTACACATGAGAAAACATAAGTATTGAGAGTTAAGTCATACTTAATTAAGGCCATGTAGTTAATATGTGGAAAACCTGGACTCAAACCCAGACATTCTGATTCCAGAGCCTGGATTCTTAACCCTGTGCTAGGATTTGAACTGGGAATAGAGGGAAAGGGACTCTGGGGTAGGGAAATTGTGTTCCTGACAAAGTGGGGAGGATAGGGAGCAGGTGAGGCCCTAAGGCTGGAGAAGGGAGCCACACTCAGGAGTCCTGGCAGATGAGGTGGGAGAGCTGGTTTGGCTTCATTCCATCTGCCTGGTTCAGCCTTCATGAGCCTTGTCAGTGCTGAGATTGAAATAATGATGCCATAAATAGGCAAGTGTTGGCAAGAAGTGAACACCTTGTACAGAAGGCAGAATCCAGGTCAGTGAATATGATCTGGGTCAGTACATTGGGAGATGCCAAATGTGAGCAGAGCCAGAACCCACAGTTTGTGGCAAATCCAAGGTTGAAGCTGGAACATTCTGAGAAGCTGCAGCCAAGTTTAGGTCCAGGCATGTTCTGAAGGTTTAGATACCTCAGATGGTCTTAAAGATACAGGAGCTGGAGGTCAGGGTCTGGGTCTGATGGTTTGGGGTCAGAGGTTTGAAGAACTGAAAACCTGGTATATTACACACCTAAGGCCTGATTCATTTAATAGAAATATTTGCCCATTCCTGCAACATTGTTGGCAATTTACTGAGCACCAGCTTTCAGCCACTATAGTTAACACTTAACATTTAAGAGGATGTGATAACCTCATCACCAAAGCACCATAGAAGGAAGTGTTTTCCATTGGAACTTAGTTACTTTCAAGTATTAGCTTCACTTGTGTTATCTCCCAGGGTAACTGGAGTGGGAACACAAAGAAAAAGGTAGAATTCAAAAGGAGAGAGCTGGGCACAATGGTAGCCTCATAGCTTTAGACAATGTGCCTTTCTGTGCAGTTCCTAAGTGCAGGGCTTACACTGTGAGATTTCAGGTTCTCGTGGGGAGACTTTACTTACGGTATGGAGACTTACGATATGGGAGGCTCAATGAGGGAAAATGCCGCCTCTTGGAGGGGTGAGCTCTTTGCACTAGAAACGTTTGAGAATAGGCTAGAAGACTCTTGAGGGGAGAGATTTTGGAATTGTTCCCTTTATGAAGTGTGAACGTGGAGCTTGAGGATTTCAAATCTGCATTTTTGTCATTGAATAGCATATTCATCTGAAACTCATCTGATTTTTAGGCTCCAAGTATTGATAATAATCTGAGAGCATTTCAGTCCTGAGTCAGGTGGCTACCAAACAGTAGGAGGGATTTGCAGAGCCTTCTTCCTCCTACTACAAATTTCTTTCTCCTGAAAAGCCTAAGAGTTAAGGTATTGTGGAAAATAGTTATACTATTCTCTATTAACTAAGAGAATGAAATTCAACTTTAGATGCTGTGCATTTATTTAAACACAGGCATATGTCTAGCCTTAAAAATACTTATAATACATATATATGTATATATAAACCCATACACATTTATAAGGAAAAGTAAACTCATGTTTATTGTAGCAGCTAAGCTCTTTTTGAACATTGGAACGGCTGAGTTCGAATCCCAGCTTTTGTACTTTCTAGATCTGAATCTGGGGCAAGTTATTTAATATCCATTTGCTTCAGTTTTCTCAACTATAAAGTGAGGGTAATAGGCTGTTGAGAAGATTAAATGAGCTATTACCTAGGAAAGACTTAGGATAGTGACAGGCATATAATAAAAGATAGCCATTTTACTGTTGTAGACTTTTTAGCCATCACTACTGTAGACTTTTTAGAAAAAAGCATATAAATACGAAGAACTGAAAACTCACCCTTACACTGAAGGAGAACTGCTGTGAATTCTATGTTCCTACTCTTCTTTAATGCACTTGCCTTCCGTTTACTGTCACTCTGGCGTCATGCTCCAGTGTCTAGAGTTCCAGTGCACGGGGGTGTGCACACATGTGAACACAAGGCACACATACACACACATCCCTTTATGCTTTTTTATAAAGATGAGACTGTGCCTTAACGGTGAGATAACCCTGCATAAATATGCATTCAGGATTAAACTACACACTAAAAGATCAATACTTGTTTTAATTGTTATTACGGAGTCATTTTTCAAAAAGAACAACTATTTTTGTCATTTTTCCATTAATCCTCAAGTCAAGGAAAGTGTATGCCCTACTACTGACTACTTGGTTTGAGCATTTAGGTATTTGAGTTACATAAACATGAAAGCACTTACGTATTTGAGTAACATAAACACTCATCTCACATGCCAGTAAAGTAATGCTCAAAATTCTCCAAGCCAGGCTTCAGCAATATGTGAACTGTGAACTTCCAGATGTTCAAGCTGGTTTTAGAAAGGGCAGAGGAACCAGAGATCAAATTGCGAACATCGGCTGGATCATCAAAAAAGCAAGAGAATTCCAGAAAAACATCTATTTCTGCTTTATTGACTATGCCAAAGCCTTTGACTGTGCGGATCACAATAAACTGTGGAAAATTCTGAAAGAGATGGGAATACCAGACCACCTGACCTGCCTCTTGAGAAATCTGTATGCAGGTCAGAAAGCAACAGTTAGAACTGGACATGGAACAACAGACTGGTTCCAAATAGGAAAAGGAGTACGTCAAGGCTGTATATTGTCACCCTGTTTATTTAACTTATATGCAGAGTACACCATGAGAAACACTGGGCTGGAAGAAGCACAAGCTGGAATCAAGATTGCCGAGAGAAATATCAATAACCTCAGATATGCAGATGACACCACCCTTATGCAGAAAGTGAAGAGGAACTCAAAAGCCTCTTGATGAAGGTGAAAGAGGAGAGTGAAAAAGTTGGCTTAATGCTCAACATTCAGAAAACTAAGATCATGGCATCTGGTCCCATCACTTCATGGGAAATAGATGGGGAAACAGTAGAAACAGTGTCAGACTTTATTTTTCTGGGCTCCAAAATCACTGCAGATGGTGACTGCAGCCATGAAACTAAAAGACACTTACTCCTTGGAAGGAAAGTTATGACCAACCTAGATAGCATATTTAAAAGCAGAGATATTATTTTGCCAACGAAGGTCTGTCTAGTCAAGGCTATGGTTTTTCCAGTGGTCATGTATGGATGTGAGAGTTCGACTGTGAAGAGGGCTGAGTGCCAAAGAATTGATGCTTTTGAACTGTGGTGTTGGAGAAGACTCTTGAGAGTCCCTTGGACTGCAAGGAGATCCAACCAGTCCATCCTAAAGGAGATCAGTCCTGGGTGTTCATTGGAAGGACTAATTCTAAAGCTGAAACTCCAATACTTTGGCCACCTCATGAGAAGAGTTGATTTATTGGAAAAGACCCTGATGCTGGGAGGGATTGGGGGCAGGAGGAGAAGGGGATGACAGAGGGTGAGATGGCTGGATGGCATCACTGACTCGATGGACATGAGTTTGAGTGAACTTCGGGAATTGGTGATGGACAGGGGGGCCTGGCGTGCTGTGATTCATGGGGTCGTAAAGAGTTGGACACAACTGAGTGACTGAACTGAACTGAACTGAAACATGAAAGACTTTAAAAATGAAGTAGATGCCTCATTTATACAACCTATGTTTCATTTCAGAAGGGAAAGAGAGTCTATCGACAGCTGTAGTTCTGAATTCCCGATGTATCAATAGTGAGCTGACACATCCTTTTTCCCACCTTGGTCTGCCCCTGCCTTCCCCACATTCCTTTTTTGTGTAGAGAAGTCAGGTGGCCTCTGCTCACTTGTGTATCCTTGAGGGAGGGTGATTTCTCCCTTCTCTGACAGTTTGTGATTCTAGGCTCCTCGAATGTGGTAAAGAACCATAGACAATGTTACACAGATCAGAAAGCTGGGATAGAGGGTGATAACAGAGGTTTCCAGGGACAACTAGGAGTGGGAGAGAGCAACTAGGAGTTTGCTCTCTGTCCTCCAGAAGGAACATTCTGTGCTCAGTTTCTTTGCTTTATCACATGATGATTCCCACAGGTCCAGAGGTCATATATCTCACTGGTGAAAAACATCATCCCCTACGTACATGGTGAGGAGCATTTTATGATGACAACTTGGCCTACTGATATTCCCCACAGTTCTAAGCCCTAAGTTTCAGCATCCTTCGCTCCGGGCCTTATTTCCTTAGATCCCAACCTTGCTGCAGCACTGAGTAAAAGGGAACGGCTCCCTTCCCTCTCTGATAACCATTTGCTGTATCCCAGGCCTTTATGGAGACAAAGATGATTTTATTGGGAGGACTTAAGTCATAGAGCAGGTTATTTTTATGCCCCTCAAATTAAAACCACAAAGATGATTATTTACCTGCTTACAAAAACAGATGCTTTGACATCTTTAAAGTACTTGTATGATATGCTTTATATATATTTTTTGAATGACATGATTGCTTTTACCAGCACTAGAGTGTTAATAATGGAGCAACAAAGGAGGAGAATTTGGAGCTAAATCCGAGTGCTGGTCTTACATATTTAATAGCTAGGATGGCCCCATGCTATCAGTATTACACTGAAACTAAGTTGTAGCAAAACCTAGTAAAGTGAAAAGACAACCCTCAGAATGGGAGAAATTAACAGTAAATGAAACAACTGACGGAGAATTTCTAAAATACACAAGTAGTTCATGCAGCTCAATACCAGAAAAACAAACAACCCAATCAAAGAGTGAGCAGAAGACCTAAACAGACATTTCTCCAAAAGAGACATACAGATGGCTAATAAACACACAAAAAGATGCTCAATATGATTCATTATTAGAGAAATGCAAATCAAAACTACAATGAGATATCACCTCACAGCAGTCAGAATGACCATCATCAAAAAATCAACACGCAATAAATTCTGGAGAGGGTGTGGAGAAAAGGGAACCATCTTACACTGTTGGTGGGAATGCAAATTGATACAGCCAATATGGAGAACTGTACAGAAATTTCTTTAAAAACTAGGAATAAAGCTACCAAATAACTTAGCAATCCCACTACTGGGCATTAACACTGAGGAAACTAGAATTTAAAATGATACATGCACCCCAATGTTCATTGCAGCACTATTTACAATAGCTACGACATGGAAGCAACCTAGGTATCCATCAACAGATGAATGGATAAGGAAGTTATGGTACATATATACAATGGAATATAATTCAACTGGAAAAGGAACACATTTGAGTCGGTTCTAATGAGGTGGATGAGCCTAGAGCCTATTATACAGAGTGAAGTGAGTTAGAAAGAGAAAGACAAACATCGTATATGAATGCATATATATGGAATCTAGAAAGATAGTACTGATGATCCTACTTGCAAGACAGCAATGGAGACACAGACTTTTTGGACAGTTGGGGGATGATATGAGAGAATAGCATTGAAACATATGCATTACCATATGTAAAATAGATAGCCATGTATGAAGCAGGGAATGCAAAGCGAGTATTCCGTGACAACCTAGAAGGGTGGGATGGGGAGGAATGTGGGCTTGAGGGGAAGGGGACATATATACACCCAATGATGATTCATGTTGATGTATGGCAAAACCCATCACAATATTGTAAAGTTAATTATCCTCTAATTAAAACAACAACAACAAAAAACCAAAAAACCTAGTCTGAAAACTCCAAGGGAAGCAGAGATGTCATGCTTCTAGCTGGTGATTGAAGGATGTAAGAAAAGTAAAATTCCTTCTGTGCTTAGCCTTATATTGCTAATCAACCAGAATTTAGAAGATGCATTCATGTAAGTTGATACATAAAACAACAAAGGTAAACATACAGAGAAAGGAAACTTTCCTTAATATGCAATAATGTTTGTAATAAATTTTAAAAGATTAATAACAAAATAGCCAAGAGAGTGCAAACGGTCAGTGCTAAGGGCTGTATTGTATTCTCCCAAATATGTGTGTTGAAGTTCTAACCCCTGTAGTTCAGAATGTACTGGCTCTGGAGACAGAGCCTTGAAAGAGGTTGTTGTTCAGTTGCTCAATTGTGTCTGACTCTTTGCAACCCCATGAATGAATGATAGCACACCAGACTTCCCTGTCCTCCACTACCTCCTGGAGTTTGCTCAAATTCATGTCCATTGAGTTGGTGATGCTATCTAACCATCGCATAATCTGCCACCCTCTTCTCCTCCTGTCTTCAATCTTTCCCAGCATCAGGGTCTTTACCAATGAGTCAACTCTTTGAATCAGGTGGCCAAAGTATCGGCACTTCAGCTTCAGCATCAGTCCTTCCAATGAATACTCAGGATTGATTTCCTTTAGGATTGACTGGTTTGATCTCCTTGCCGTCAAAGGGATTCTCAAGAGTCTTCTCCAGCATAATTTGAAAGAATCAATTCTTTGCCTCTCACCCTTCTTTATGGCCTGACTCTCACATCTGTACATGACTACTGGAAAAACCATAGCTTTGACTATATGGACCTTGGTCAGAAAGTGGTGTTTCTGCTTTTTAATATGCTGTCTATGTTTGTCATAGCTTTCCTTCTGTTGGGGAAGTGTGTAATTTCTTCGGTTCTGTCTCATCGCAACAAAAATTTCAAGTGACGGGTGGACCGGTGTTGCAGCCCCGTGTAATTTCCTCGGACAGACCAGTGTTACAGCTCCATGTTATAGTTTTATTTAGAAAGTAAAGGAAAATACATCCTCGAAGCATGAGGGCGGGCTGACCCAAAAGATGCGAAGAGAAGAGAAGCCCCTGGTGCAATTTTGGCTCCTCTTTTTATACGTTTTTTCTCCTCCCCCTGAGCCTACCCTATGTAAGCTGAGCTAGCCAGGAGGGCTGTTTGTTTTATCTGAGGTTCTCACTCCAGCCCTGGACCTTCCTTTGTTCTATTTTCATGGGCCTTTCCCTTCTTTGTCTTTTAGCCACTGCCATTCTGGACTCCTTTTTCCTATTTTAACTACCTAACACTCCCCCCTCAAGAGATGGGAGGCCCAATTCTTTGGGAATAGGTGCATAGAGGTCTCTCTGGCTACTTCCTGATGAACTTGGATGGTGAGGGGCATTGGGCCTCCCCTTCTTGCTAGTCTCAAGCCTTAGAGTCCTTACATTGGTGTCCATCTAAGGCTGAATGATATTTTCTGTGGTTAGCTGTAGTTTTATATATCCTTGTTGAACTGGCACTGCATGTTGTAGCTTGTTGACCTGGGCAGATACAAAATGGGTTAGACAATTGATAATACATGGAGCAATCATAAGCAGCACCAATATGGTGATGACAGGGACTAGTAGGGGCATTAGCCAATTCCTAATTTCCCATCACCAGGAGGATCCCCCAAAGAGAGATTGTAGATGCTTCAAGAACTCTCCAGCTCATTTTTTGAGGTCCTGTAGGGTCTGAATGTTTTTCTTGAGGACTGTGAGACTTTCTTTAACTTAGCTGGAGGTATTTACCCAGAAACAACACATCTCATTCAAGATGGCTCAGATCCTTCTTTGTTCAGGGATCAGGAGATCTATGTTTTGTCTCTTTTGGAGTACAGCCCCTGCCAAGCTGTGTTGGCTCTTTAGAGCTATCCTGAGAAATCTTATCCCCAAAACTTAATTTTGGGAGTGTTCATTAGAATGGCACTCATTTGTGGTTCTGAATAGGTATCTGAGATCGCCTAGGGGCTCATAGGTGTTTTGAGTATCCTCTTCTGTTTTCTTCCATGGCTTGACTCATGAGTAGTGAATCCAGGAGTTGTGTCCTGGTACCTTGACTGCTGTGGGGGTAGAAAGTATTACAGGGTAGGGGCCCTTCCATGTGGGCTAGAGTTGAGCCTTTTGGGACCCATCTTTCCAGATTTTAATTAGGATTTGGGTCCCTGGAGCATATAGTGGTGACTCTTTAGAATCTTTTGGGTCCTGGTTGACCACAAATGTATATCCTGTTGGAATTGCCCAGTGACTATGGTATAAGACTGGAAGATCTGAGCCTCTGGATCTAGGAATAGGTCGTTGATATAAACAAAAGGTCTCCCATATAGCATCTCATAAGGGCTAAGACCAACTTGTTCCTTAGGGGCAATACGGGTGCAGAGGAGAGCTACTGGTAAAGCCTCTTTCCATCCCAGGGAGGTCTCCTGGATTATCTTTTTTATCGCTGATTTTAAGAATTGGTTGGCTCTTTCTACTTTTCCTGAAGACTGAGGCCTCCAGGCACAATGGAGATAACAAGTAATGCCCAATGCTTTCGAGACCCCCTGGGTGACCTTAGAAGTAAATGATGTCCCACTATCACTTTGTAATGACCTGGACAGACCAAATCTTGGAATGATTTTGTGGAGCATTTTTTTTTTAACCACTGCCTCAGGCTTCTCAGTCCAGGTGGGAAAGCCTTCAATCCATCCTGTGAATGTATCTATTATGACTAATATTTATACCCTTGAGAAACTGGCATCTGAGAGAAGTCCATCTGCCAGTCCTCTCCTGGGTAGGTCCCACGTCATTGGATGGGCTAGGCCAGCTGGGGTTTTGAGCTCCTTGGGGGTTGTTTAATTGGCAAGTGGGACAAGAGGAGACCACTTGCTTTACCGTCATTTGGAGGCCTGTTCTGCTGAAGGACCTTTCTAGTAATCTTTGGAGGGCCTTTTCCTCTAAATGAGTGGAGGCATGTTAGGAGTTAACCGACTTCCATTGGAGATTCCCAGGCAGAAAAAGGAGTCCCTCCTTGTGGAACCACCTGATATCATCTTATTGAAAGCCCTCACTCTTAGCTTTAAGAGTCTCACCTTCAGTATATGAAGGAGTTTCTGGCAGACAGAGTAGTCTTACTTCCACAGAGTAGCCTGTGGAACTAAGGTGGCAACCCCTATTAGGTCATTGTTCTGTAATGCTGCTCTCTTAGCTGCCTGATAAGCTGCTTGGTTCCCTCATGCCACTTCTGTGCTCCCTTTTTGGTGTCCTTTACAGTAGGAGACTGAAACCTCAGAGGGCAGATGAACTGCTTCCAAGAGCCTATGGATTTGATCACCATATTTGATTGGGGACCCTCAGGTGGTCAAGTGGCTTCTTTCTTTCCAAGTAGCAGCGTGTGCATGTAGCACCAGAAGGGCATACTTGGAGTCAGTGCAAATGGCTACTCTTTAACCTGTTCCCAGGTCTAAAGCTTGAGTCAGGGCTATGAGCTCAGCTAATTGGGCTGAAGTACCTGGTAGCAAAGGTTTAGCGTCTATGGTCTCAAAACTGGGGACTACTGCATATCCAGCTCTTCTTTTTCCATCCAAGACAAAGCTGATTCCATCAGTGTACCAGATTTCCTCAGGATTGGTCAGAGGATCTTCTGACAACCCCTCTCGGGATTTTGTCTAGTGGTCCAAGGTTTCTAGGAAAGAGTGAAAGGGGAGAGAGCCCTCAGGGCTAGGCAGGAGGGTGGCTGGGTTAAGAGCCTCACAAGGGGATATAGTGAGGCCTGGATTTTCCATCAGCACTACTTGATATCTGAGGATTCTTTCATCAGACACCCATAAATGGCCTCTCCCAATTACGAGTTGTTTCACTTGAAAGTGAAAGTTTAGTTGCTCAGTCGTGTCCGACTCTTTGCGACCCCATGGAGGAAGGAGCCTACCAGGCTCCTCCGTAAATGGGATTTTCCAGGCAAGAGTACTGGAGTGGGTTGCCATTTCCTTCTCCAGAGCATCTTCCCGACCCAGGGATCAAAACCAGGTCTCCCACCTTGTAGGCAGATGCTTGACCATCTGAGCCACCAGGGAAGTCATCAGTTTCACTTGGGGACTGGAAAAAATAGTTTGCCCCCCCCCCCCCCCCCAAAGAGAGTTTTAAAGCATCTTCTATCAGGATTGCAATAGCTGCAAGATTTTAAAGGCAGGGAGGCCAGCCTTAGGCGGTTGGGTCAAGCCTCTTGGATAAGTAAGCTACAGGCTGGGGCTCAGGCTTTGAGTTAACACTCCCAAGGCTATTCCTTCTTTTTTGTGGACTTGAAGTTGGAATGCTTTTTCTGGGTCTGGAAACCTCAAAGCAGGTGCTTGAGTTAAGGATTGTTTTAGTGCAGCCTCTACCTTCTTTTGAGGAGTTACCCACATCAGTGGGATTGAATCATCCCATCCCTTCAAGCTTTTATATAAAGGCTGGGCAATTAGGCCATAGTTGGGTATCCAGATTCTACAATACCCAGTTTGCCCCAGGAAAGCTCACAGTTGTTTTTGAGTTGTAGGGGAGGGCAACTTGAGGATTCCTTGTACCCAGTCAGAGGATAGGCTCCTGGACCCATGTGTAATCTGAACCCCCAGGTAAGTGACCTTTGTCTCAACCATCCATGCCTTAGTGTGGGAGACTATATCCCCTCTCTGCCAAAAAGTTTAGACCCTGAACTGCATGTTGTTGGACATTTTTTTTCATCTGGAGATTAGATTAGTAAGTTATCTATGTATTATAATATCTTTCCATTAGGTCCTAGGTCCAGATCTAGGAGATTCAGCTAACAGCCTGCCCAAACAGGTAGGGGCTATCTCTGAACCCCTGAGGTAATACTGTCCAAGTCATCTGTTGGTGTTTTTCTCCTGGAGCCTCCCACTTGAGGGCAAAAAAGATACTGGGATTCTTTAGCCAGTGGTATGCAAAAGAATGCATCTTTGAGATCCAAGACTGTAAACCACTTGGCACTGGGTGGGATTGCTCCCAAGATTACATAGTGATTGTGTACTCTGGGATGGAGGGGGGCCACAGCTTCATTTATGATCCAGAGATCTTGAACCATTTGCCAGGTTCTGTCCTTTTCTTTACAAGGAGGATTGGGGTGTTACACGGTGAATTGGTGGGGACCAATAGCCCACAGGCAAGGAGTTTATTTATTAGAGGCTGTAGTCCTTCCCGAGTTTCTCTTCTGAGGGGATATTGTTTCTAGTTTGGAAACCGAGTGGGACCTTGGAGGACAATGATGACCAGTTCAGTTTGGTAGGCTTGTCCAGGAGTCCCCTGGTCCCACACCTGGGGGTTAATTTTGTCCTCCCATAGTTTTTGGTCCCTCCCTATTGGAGAGGGTGTAATGGGGTTCTCAGTAGTAACCAGAAGCTATGGGGCTCTAGGGGCTGAAAAGCTTCCCATCACAAGGGTGGTCCACCGTTTAGTGAGTATATCTCTTCCCAGTAAGGGAGTAGGGCACTCAGGGACCACCAGAAACTGGTCCCAGGAACAAAGAATGCTCGGGTGAATCTTTTAGTAATTGTTTTTCCTGTAGCACCCAAAATGGTACAGGTCTGGGAGGAGAAGGCTCCGGAGTTGGAGGTCAGGACAGAGTAGGTAACCCCTGTGTCAACCAAGAAATTCTCGGACTTACCTACCACATCCAGTTGCACCCTTGGCTCCAGCCCAGTGATGGTTATCTGTGACGGGCTGGCTGGAGTGGGCCGCTTCAGTCCTGTTGCATCATCACGAGGGAAGGCTTGGCGCTTGACCTTGAGGCTTTGGGGTCCCAAGGGCAGAGTGCCACCCAATATCCCAGTTGATGGCATTTGTAGCAAGCCATTTTAGGAGACTTGTCATGGCTTGAACACTTTTTGGCCCAATGTCCTGCCTGTCTACAAATTAGGCATTTGCCTCATGCCTTGTGCTTCAAAGACTTGGGATTTGCCATAGGGCTTCCATGGAGGGCGGCCAGTATCTGGGCATGCCTTGTCTCTTTCCTTTTCTCCCTTTCCTGGGCCTTGGCCTCCCTCTCCTGTTCTCTGTTATAAAAGGTATTGGTGGCTGTCTGGACCATCTCATCTAAAGAAGCAGCAGGGTCCTGCTTCTGTAGCTGTTGCAGCTTTATGCTCATGTCTGATGCACATTGGGACAGGAATTTGTTCTTTAAAATCACCTGTCCCTCGTAAGAGTCTAAGTCCAGATTGGGAAACTTTTGGAGGGCCTCTTTTAGCCTTTCCAGAAAGGCAATGGGGTTCTCTTTGGGCTCCTGAGTTATAGCTGAGACCCGGGCATAGCTGATTACTTTTTGCTGGGCTGCTTTCAGTCCTGCCTTTACACAGATCAGAAAATAATCCCTTTCCCAGAGGTGCTCAGGGTCATTATAATTCCAATTAGGATCTGAGGAGGAGACCACAGTTTCCCCTACTGGGTATTTATCGCTTAACATGTGAAGCCCCATAGCATACCTTTGGGCTTCCTTTAAGATCCTAGCATGCTCAAAGGCGAAGGTAATGTGTTGGAATGTATCTATATATTTGCCTGGGTCATCTGTATAACTTCCCAGGTCTTGTTTGATCTGTCTTAGTTCTAAGAGGGAGAAGGGCTTATGGACCTGGGTTGGTCTGAATTCTCCTCCAGTTTTGACTAAGGGACATACTTAAGTTGGCTTTTGTGGAGGGGGTGCTCCCGGATATGGGGGCACGTTTCAAGGAAGGAGCACCAGGCAACACAGGAGCCATGGGAGGTGAACCTTCACGGAGGGGTGGGGGGTGGGTTTCTTCTCTTGGTTGTCTGTGCCTAACACCATTTGCCTAGTAGGCTCACTTTTAGGGAATACAATGATCCCATACTTAAGACAGAGTTCCTTTATATCTCTTAGTCAGAAGAAAATTTGGACATAGGGATCTCTGTCCATTTCCCTTGTCTTTTGCAGAATAAGTCTAGCTTCAGGATGGTTCAGTTCAGTCCAGTTGTTCAGTTGTGTCCAACTCTTTGCGACTCCATGGACTGCAGCACGCCAGGCCTACCTGTCCATTGCCAACTCCCAGAGTTTACTCAAACTCATGTCCATTGAGTCGGTAATGCCATCCCCGAGCAGGTTGGGGCATGACAACCTTTCAAAGACCAGATTCCTAGGCAGTTGAGACAGGTTGACCTCCTGTGATCCCCGGACTGGAGTTGGGCATCCCCAAGGTCTCCAGTATGACCGGTGCTGGGTAGGATTAAGGGGTTGTAATCTTAACTCATTGCCAGTTTGTTCACCACAGATGGGAATAGATATTGTGATGTAAAGCAATCCAAGCCTGTGCCCTGAGACTGGGAACCTGGTGAAGCAGCCATAAGCCTTATCCTCTTATTGCTCTGAGGGAATGTAAGTCACTGATTTCTGCCCTAGTCCTCCATAAGAGCAGTTTAGGGTGTTTCCAATGGTAAACATTTCATTGGCATAGAACCACTTTAGGTAATAACAGAAGTAATGACAAAGGAATGGGTTATCTGGTCCTGTTAGGAGCATTAAGAGTATTTTAATAATAAGCAGGATGGTGCAATGTTGCCTAAAAGGGGGCAGGGTCCTGGTTGTAAGTGTTAGTAAGTGGCTTAAGAACAAAATGATAAGAGGCAACAAACCAGATGTTCCATAAAAGTGGAGTGGAGATTTGATCCAGGGGTATGTTTGTAACTTTAGGAGAAAGGTGGTAAGGGTTTGGGCCCAAACAGCCTGCAGGGCTAACTCCCAAAGTGGCAAACATTATCCCTGGAAGCCCAATTGCCCTTGAAGAGATGCCACAAACAGATGAACTTCCAGCAGGCATCCTGTGTCTGTCACCCGCCCTAGTGGGTTCACTGAGAGATGCTGTTGTTGCACATGTTGTAGGAAACATGGAAGATGAAGGCCTGTATATCTAGAGGGACTGGTTATTATATAGTATTTCTCTCCCAAGGGCCAGCTATTTTCTGGTTGTCCCTCCAGAAGATTGTAGAAGCAACACTGGGGGCCCGGATGGGGCTTAGTAAAAGAGCATGAAACAGGAGGGAAGGGGGAAGGGCACAACTATTGAAAGAATGACATAGCCCAAGGGCATAACATAAACCAATTAAAATCAAATGGGTCCAAGATGACAAGTCAAATTCAACTAAACCTTGATCCCCCAATCTGCAAGCTAAATGACACACCCAGAGTTGCTAGGACAGTTCCAAGGCATTGCCGAAAGAGGGGAGAGTGGGTGGTTCCCCAATTGTTAGGGTGATCCTCCCACTCATTAGCATACGAAATCACCCAGCTCTTGAAAACTAGCCACACCACATTCCATGGCCCCTGCATACTCCTCTATGATGGCCCACACCCTGTGGACTGCGCTTCTCTCTGAATCTGAACAAATTCACCTCTTATCGCTGTGTCTCTCACTGGATTTTTGCAATGAGACATCACAGCTTGAGCTTCATTAGGTCCTGAAGCCAGGCACCACGGGTTTTGGCAGGGCTCAAGTCCCAGGAGAGAGGAGCTGAAGGATGGGAGGAAATAGCAGTGGGAATAACATGCCAAGGAATCCCCTTCATAGCCTGCCAAAAAAAATCTGCTAAATACCTGACCTGTGCTCAGTTTTCATTGTCCTGATCCTTGTCACAAAGAAGATTAGGGATAGAAGAACCCCCACCTGCTTGGGCAACAGTTAGTAGGGCACAGCAGTAGGGCACACAGACCAATGTTACAGCTCTGTGTTACAGCTCAGTTTTATTTAGAAAGTAAAGGAAAATACATCCTCGAGGCGTGAGGGCAGGCCGAACCAAAAGATGTGAAGAGAAGGAAAACCTCTGGCCCAATTTTGGCTCCTCTTTTTATATGTTTTTTCTCCTCCCCCTGAGCCTGCCCTATGTAAATTGGGCTAGCCAGGAGGGCTGTTTGTTTTATCTGAGGTTCTCACTCCAGTCCTCAGACCTTCCTTTGTTTTATTTTCACGGGCTTTCCCCCTCTTTGCCTTTTAGCCACTGCCATTCTGGACTCCATTTTCCTATTCTAACTACCTAACACTTCCAAGGAGCAAGCATCTTATAATTTTGTGGCTGCAATTACCATCTGCAGGATTTGGGAGCCCAAGAAAATAAAATCTTGACCATTTCTACTTTTTCCTCATCTATTTATGAAGTAATGGGGCCAGCTGCCATGATTTTAGTGTTCTGAATATTGAATTTCAAGCCAGCTTTTTCACTCTCTTCTTTCACCCTTATCAAAAGGCTCTTTAGTCCCTCTTCACTTTCTTCCATTAGATTAGTGTCATCTGCATATCTGAAGTCATTGATATTTCTCCTGGCAATCTTGATTCCAGCTTGTGATTTATCTAGCCTGCCATTTTGCATGATGTACTCTGCATAGAAGTTAAATAAACAGAGTGATAATATACAGTCTTGGCATATTCTTTTCCCAATTTTGAACCAGTCAGTTGCTCCATGTCCAGGTCTAATTGTTGCTTCTTGACCCACACACATGTTTCTCAGGAGACAGTTAAGGTAGTCTGGTATTCCCATCTCTTGAAGAGTTTTTCAGTTTGTTGAAAAAAGTGGTTAAGGTAAAATGAGGTCATATGGATGATTCTAATGAAATATGACTGGTGTCCTCATAAGAAAAGGCTATTAGGACAGAGGCACATGCAGAGGAAGACCACGTGGAGACACAGAGAGAACATGGCCATCTAGGAGCCAAACAAAACCAGCCCTTGATCTTGAACTTCTAGCCTCCAGAACTGTGAGGAAATAAATTTCTGTTATTTAAGCCGCCCAATGTGTAGAACTTTGCGATGGCAGCCCTAATGAACTAACACAATCAATAAACTTGAAAATAATGATATAAACTCAAATTAAACAACAATTTGATAATGGAAATAAGTACTGCTGTGTACGTCTGAGTGATAATATAATTTGGTATGCTTGAAAGGTCAATTTGGTAGTATCATTTGAAATTTGAAATATGTATTCAGTTTTACCAGCAATTTTACTTCAAGCAGAAATTATATACCACTCATAAAGATATAAATATATACACATAATCAATTACATTTTGAAAGCTGGAAGCAAAGCTTACATTAAAATAGAATACATATTATGGATTATTCATAGAATGAAATAATGTGCAATTTTTAAAAAGAATGAGGTAACTTTGTACATATTGACAGAAAAAGATGTCTATGGCTTGGGAAGATGCCCATGATATATTATTAAATTACAAATAGTTGTGAAACAATTATATAGAGAATGACTATAATTATTTATACCGAGCATATATATTCTTTTCCACCAGTATGGGATACAAATTAAGACCATATTTCTTTTTTTGAAAAGTTGAACTATATTTTTTTATTCTTTTATATTCAAAGTATAATTACTTTACAGTGTTGTGTTAATTTCTGCTGTACTGCATCGTGAATCAGCTATATGATACATATATCCCCTCCCTCTTGATCCTCCCGCCTAAACCATCCCACCTCTCTTAGGTCATCACAGAGCACCAAGCTGAGCTCCCTGTGCTATGCAGCAGCTTCCCACTAGCTATCTGTTTTACACATGGTAGTGGCAAATTAAGACTTCCAGAAAATGAAAGTAGGTTTTCTTGAAATATCCATTTAATTAAGATGATGGCAGTAATTCTAGAGAAAATGTTTCAACTGTATAAATCTGGCCTCTTTGTAAACTGGTTAGCATGACAGACACACACTAAAAATCTCTTTAAGTTTCAAAGAAAATGGGCATAAAGGGCTCTTGGTGGCTAGTCTAAGGCATTATTAGTTTTGAGAAGGAACTCATCAGACTGACTTCTGTTTTCCATGTCTAGGATATGTGAGGGAATGAATAATCACTTGAACTGCATTGGCAATAAGAATTACTCTTATATCTCTTTGGAGTAAAAGTTACTTTGGGCTACTATTTTGGAGAAACTGCAGACATAGTGGGGCTTCCTAGAACTTCCTTCCACCTTGTTTTTGGTGGCACAGTGGTAAAGAACCTGCTTGCCAGTACGAGAGATGCCAAGAGATGTGGGTTTGATCCCTGGGTCAGGAAGATCCTCTGGAGAAGAAAATGGTGACCCACGCTAGTATTCTTGCCTGGAATATTCCATGGACAGTGGAACCTGGCATGCTAGTCCATGTGGTCTCAAGAGTCGGACATGACTGAGCATGTGTGTGTATAGACACAGGAGAAGCTCTGAAAATGGAATAGAAGTTATCCTTTTATAAGGGATATTTACATTTATAAGGGAAAACTCCATCTGTAAGAGTATCTCTGCCTCTGATACAGGAAGAGGAGAATGACCAAATCTCTAGAAACTTATCAGTGGAGAAGACAATGACCTAAATCTGTGTAATAACCTTACCTTTTGTTTACTGTGCTTTCCCCAGTAGCCTCTCATAACCAGCTCCCAACACCTTCTTTTGTCTTTAGCTTAGGATGGCATTTAAGGTGGTGATGTGGGCCATTTCTGGGAGTTACTCAGTTTTCCTGGGTCTCTCCCATTTTTCAGGAGGTACACTTGTTATTGAAGGCAAACCATTCTATATCACAGTAATCCAAGTCTGTGCCCCAGCCACTAATGTCAAAGACGCTGGGGTTGAACGGTTCTGTGAAGACCTACAAAACCTTCTAGAACTACACCAAAAAAAGATATCCTTTTCATCATAGGGGACTGAAATGCAAAAGGAGGAAGCCAAGAGATACCTGGAGTAACAGGCAAGTTTCGCCTTGGAGTACAAAATGAAGCAAGGCAAAGGCTAACAGAGTTTTGCCAAGAGAATACACTGGTCATAGCAAACACCCTCTTCCAACAGCACAAGAGAAGACTCTACACATGGACATCACCAGACAGTCAATACTAAAATCAGATTGATTATATTCTTTGTAGCCGAAGATGGAGAAGCTCTATATAGTCAGCAAAAACAAGACAGGGAGCTGACTGTGGCTCAGATAATGAACTCCTTATTGCCAAATTAAGACTTAGATTGAAGAAAGTAGAGAAAACCACTAGGCCATTCAGGATGACCTAAATCAAATCCCTTACAGTTATACAGTGGAAGTGACAAACAGATTCAAGGGATTAGATCTGATAGACAGAGTGCCTGAAGAACTATGAACAGAGGTTCCTAACATTGTACAGGAGGCAGTGATCCAAACCATCCCCAAGAAAAAGAAATGCAAAAAGGCAAAATGGTTGTTTGAGGAGGCCTTTGAAATAGCTGAGAAAAGAAGAGAAGTGAAAGACAAAGGAGAAAAGGAAAGATATACCCATCCGAACGCAGAGTTCCAACGAATAGCGAGGAAAGAGAAGAAAGCCTTCCTAAGTGTTCAATGCAAAGAAACAGAGGAAAACTATAGAATGGGAAAGACTAGAGATCTCTTCAAGAAAATTAGAGATACCAAGGGAAAATTTCATGCAAAGATGGACATAATAAAGGACAGAAATGGTATGGACCTAACAGAGGCAGAAGATATTAAGAAGAGGTGGCAATAATACACGGAAGAACTATACAAAAAGATCTTCATGACCTAGATAACCATGATGGTGTGATCACTCACCTAGAGCCAGACATTCTGGAATGTGAAGTCAAGTGGGCCTTAGGAAGCATCACTACAAATAAAGCTAGTGGTGATGGAATTCCAGCTGAGCTATTTCAAATCCTAAAAGATGATGTTCCTAAAGGGCTGCACTCAATATGCCAGCAAATTTGGGAAACTCAGCAGTGGCCACAGGACTGGAAAAAGTCAGTTTTCATTCCAATCCCAAAGAAGCACAATGATAAAGAATTTTCAAACTACCACATAATTGCACTCATTTCACATGCAAGCAAAGTAATACTCAAAATTCTCCAAACTAGGCTTCAACAGTACATGAACTGAGAACTTCCAGATGTTCATGCTAGATTTAGAAAAGGCAGAGGCACCAGAGATCAAATTGCCAATATCTGCTGGATCACAGAAAAAGCAAGAGAATTCCAGAAAAACATCTACTTCATCTTCATTGACTACACTAAAGCCTTTGACTGTGGGGATCAAAAGAAACTGTGGAAAATTCTTAAAGAGATGGGAATACAAGACCATCTTACCTGCCTCCTGAGAAACCTGAATACAGGTTAAGAAGCAACAGTGAGAACTGGACATTGAACAATGGACTGGTTTCGGATTGGGAAAGGAGTACATCAAACCTGTATACTGTCACCCTGCTTATTTAACTTCTAAGAAGAGTACATCATGAGAAATGCTGAGCTGGGTGAAGCACAAGCTGGAATCAAGATTGCCAGGGGAAATATCAATAACCTCAGATATGGAGATGACACCACCCTTATGGCAGAAAACAAAGAGCAACTAAAGAGCCTCTTGATGAAGGTGAAAGAGGAGAGTGAAAAACCTGGCTTAAAACTCAACATTCAAAAAACTAAGATCATGGCATCTGGTCCCATCACTTCATAGCAAATAGATGGGGAAACAATGGAAAGAGTGAGATACTTTATTTTGGGGGGCTCCAAAATCACTGCAGATGGTGATTGCAGCCATGAAATTATAAGACTCTTGCTCCTTCAAAGAAAAGCTATGACAAACCTATATATTAACCTCTACATATTAAAAAGTCTGCATGTTAAAAAGCAGAGACATTACTTTGTTGACAAAGGTCCATTTAGTCAAAGGTATGGTTTTTCCATATATGGATGTGAGAGTTGAACCATAAGGAAGGCTGAGCGCTGAAGAATTGATGTTTTTGACCTGTGGTGTTGGAGAAGACTCTTCAGAGTCCCTTGGACTGCAAGGAGATCCAACCAGTCAATCCTAAAGGAAATCAATCCTGAATATTCGAGGAAAAGACGGATGCTGAAGCTGACGTTGCAATACTTTGGCCACCTGATGTGAAAACTGACTCATTGGAAAAGACCCTGATGATGGAAAAGATTGAAGGCAGAAGGAGAAGGGGCTGACAGAGGATGAGATGGTTGAATGACATCACCGACTCAATGGACATGAGTTTGAGCAAGCTCTGGCAGATGGTGAGGGACTGGGAAGCCTGGCATGCTGCAGTTCACGGGTTGCAAAGAGTCGGACATGACTGAGCGACTGAACAACAACAACAACAACAACAACAACAACAACAACACTTGTCATCAAACATCTGTTCGTTTTCTCTTGTTACTGTACCTTGTATTACATAGGGGGTCTCAGCCACGAACCTAGAAGGGGAGAGGGAAAATCATTTTTCCTTCTTTATGTGTCATCAAGGGGCTATTTGATGTCCCCTTGCTTCTTGTATGTTGATGCCGTGTCCTCTGAGGAGCTGCTGGTGCTGGCTGTTTTACACAAGCTTTTAAATTAAAAAAAAATTAATAACAGCCTATTTCAAACAGAAATTCTTCTGTTGTCTGTTACTCTCTGAATGTGCTCAGTCCTGCATGAAATTTGGCACTCTATGCAGTCACTCCCTCAATTGCATTCATGTTTGATATAGCAAACAGTTCTCAGATCTGTCAAACTTCTGAGCCTGAAGAGCTCCCTTCAAAGCTTATTTCAGCTCACATGAATCTCAAAGGTTTATATTACTCCTTATCTAATCTAAGCTTCTGGTCCATGCCTTCCTCTGGCCATTGTTCTTATTTTGCTTTTTTTACTTTGAAAGCATCTTGTTTTTTCCTGGACAACCCTTGCATACTCAGTCACTTACCTTTCAACATGGATGTTCAAAAAGTATTATATTGGGTATAATGCATAACATGAGGTATAGGGCACCTTCATGTATTTGAAAAGGGAGGAAAAAGAATTTAGGTCAAAGGGTTCCATTTCTCAAAATATTGCGAAAAAAATCTTCATTTACCTTTGCTTTTAAAACACCATCTGACAACCAAGCTAAGGGGGTTAATATTTTATATAGTTCCTTCATATGGTTATGACACTCCCTTGTTAATTATTTGAGACATCAGTGTCTTACAAATGTTAAATGCTAATGTCATATTATCACCTGCTACAGCTAACTGATTTCTAAAATCACAGTTCATAGTCCTCTTTCAAGTCTATAATGAACTCAGATTCTTAGGGCCCTATTCTCCATGAAAATCACCCAAGACACATTAAAAAGTTGAGAATGCTTATTAAAAACATAGTTTACACATTTACATAAACATTCTGAGGAAAAATGATAAGGATATGGAAGAATGAGAAAGTATGAAGAAAGATAGAATCTTGGCTCCAGGGCTGGAAGTTATGGGAGATGAGATCATTAGGATGAAGTTCAGCTTGATGGGATACAGTCAGTCATCTTAATGTTCACTGTACGGTGGTACCTGGAACAAGCTATCAGGAGATTTTAATCATTCGTTAAAAATTGAAACAAAGTAATTTTCTAGACAGTCCTATGATCAGTGTTACTGGGCACTTTGGAAGTAGAGTGAGAAGCCTAAGATGAAGTGCCTGTTGAACTCGTGCTAACTGTCCTGTTGGCCCTGTCTCCAGGCTGCATTACAATGCTGCTCTTTTCATTTCCAGGGTTCCAACAGAACCTTGTGCTTACAGGCATTCTAGATATCGTCACACTTTCTAGTGTCTTTTCACTGCTTACGTAAGTCTGTCAATTCTGTTAGATTTTGAAGTCCTTCAGAACAAGGAACTCAACATTGTGTCTGGCATAAGCCCCTAATAAATGTTTGATTTTGTTTGATTTAATATAATTTAATACTCACTAAAAGTCTGTTCAAAACCTTTGCTTTTTTAAGAACCTGACTAGACCTAGATTGCCCAGCACAGAAGAGGCTACTAAAAATGGATTCCCTTCAAACCCTCCTACCCTGTAGTGGGAATGTAGATTGGTATAGCCACTATGGAAAACAGTATGGAGGGTCCTTAAAAAACTAAACTAGAGCTACCATATAATCTAGCAACCCTACTCCTAGGCATGCATCAGAAAAGGTGGAAACTCTTAACTTGGAAAGATACATGCACCCTACTGTTCATAGCAGAACTATTTATAATAGCTAAGACAGGGACGCAAGCTATGTGCCCATCAACAGATAACCAGTTTAAGAAGATGTGGTACATATATACAGTGGAATATTACTCAGCCAAAAGAAAAAATGAAATATTGCCATTTGCAGCAACACGGATGGATCTAGAGATTATCATACTAAATGAAATCAGACAAATATTATATGATATCACTTATATGTAGAATCTAAAAAAATACAAATTAATCTATATACAAAACAGAAACAGATTCACAGACATAGAAAACAAACTTACGGTTACCAACAGGGAAACGGGGAAGTAGTAAATTAGAGGAGTATGGGATTAGCAAATACAAGCTACTATACATAAATGGCACCCCACTCCAGTACTCTTGCCTGGAAAATCCCATGGATGGAGGAGCCTGGTAGGCTGCAGTTCATGGGGTCGCTAGGAGTCAGAGACGACTGAGCGACTTCACTTTCACTTTTCACTTTCATGCATTGGAGAAGGAAATGGCAACCCACTCCAGTATTCTTGCCTGGAGAATCCCAGGGACGGGGGAGCCTGGTGGGCTGCCGTCTATGGGGTCGCACACAGTCGGATACGACTGAAGCGACTTAGTAGCAGCAGCAGCAGCAAGGATTTATTGGGCAACATTGGGAACTATATTCAATGCCTTGTAATAATCTATAATGAAAAATAATCTAAAAACTATATCTGAAACACTTTGCTGTATGTCTGAAACTAACACAATAAGTTAACTATACTTCAGTTAAAAAAGCCTGGATTCCCTTCAAATACTGCAAACTCCCCATCATCTCCTTTGGCCATTTGGGGGTTTTAGGCATACAGTCGCCTGGACACACACAGTCCTGGGTGCTTGGCTTTGGAGCCAGTTGCATGCTTGCAGGGAATTCTTTGGTACAGGAGGCAAATGCTAAGCCACATGTAAAGGAAGGAGGTGATGGTAATATACTTAATACTCTGTTGCAGAAAGACCCAACATGACTATTTAAATTTCTTAAGCAAATGAACCACAGGGGGAATTATCTGTTTTATTTCGAAATTTTTTTCCCCCAAAAGATTCTTTTAAAAACAAGGATGTATATGTGCATTTCCCCCCGCCCCCGAGGAGAAACTAAGCATTTTACTGGATTCTCAAAGGGACCCTGAAAGATTAAGGTTACTGCTTGGTGTGAGTAAATAGAATTTGGCTTTCAAACGCAAAGCTTCTACTTTGATAATTTGTTTCCTTACAGAAAAGATCACATCTGAGCCTCTTTGCACTCTCTGCACCTTGTAAAGCAGTACCCAGCTCACCAATCCATAGGGGTTCACTTGGACAAAGCGCACTGGTAGGGAAAGCAAGGCTCACCTGAAAATCATCACTATCCAGGGCCGGCATCTCTTGGCGCAATTGCCACTTGCCTTACCTGTCATGGATGTGCTCATTGGCAGCAGTTAATAGAAAGAGTGTATCACTGTCTGAAAGGGTGGTAATTCTCAATATATTTGTATACTTTGAAATGTCCATATTCTTTTCCATATGCAGCTACTATCACAGTTAACTTATTTGCATGGTACTTAAATTGGTAACGATTTTACAGTAGATTCTTAAGAACTTCTATGGGATACATATGTCTTCCAGGGAGTGGGACTTCCGTGATGAGAAAACTGAAGCCTCGTTTCTCTCAGGCAGAAGTTCTGTTTCCTTATTCCTTCCCTTAAATGATTAAAAAAAAAAAAAAAAAAAAAAGAGCAGAAGTCCTGTGAGATCCCAGAGATTCAAGTTTTAAAGCCGCAAAATAACCCAAGCAGGTCCTTAACAGCAGGAGACTTAACAAAGCTCACACGGTTTGGGTTGGGCTATCACCTGACCACTACAACGTTAAAGAAAAAAAAAATTATTTTTCTTTTTTTAAAGTGACAGCTTACCTCACTGGCTTAGCAAATATTTTTCCCTATTATAGTTTGTTTGGAGAAGAACGTAACTTGGAAGCCTTCTTTATTCTTAGCTCTTCCTCCCGCCCCCGACTGTACCATTAAATCCTAGCAAACAGGGTGACTAAAAACGATAGGGAATATACCAGTAATTACCCCAAATTCCCCCCATTTTATGCATGCCAGCGCTTGTTACTTTTAAAAGTTGATGGTAATAATCAGTTCAGGGCTGATCTCTCCTTGCAAGGTCACAGGCTGAGCATGCATTAAACTTCTGACTTTCGCTCAGGGGGTGAGGTAAACAACAGGACTATAAATATCCGAGTTTCTCTCTGTGGCTTTGTGGAGCCGCCCAGCTGAGCAAAGAGAAAGGAAGCAAGCTGGTCGGAAGGGGTTGTGTAAGTAGGAACTTTGTGTTTTCCAAACTTGATTCTTTGAGAGTTTGGTAAATGATTTGATTTTCGGGTCTTGATAAAATGTTTTTGTCCTTAGAAGAGATTTGAAAAAAAGAGATGGGTAAAGAAAATAAAGAACACAAGAGTCTGAACACAAAGTGTAGTGGGGACATTATCAGTTCTAGCTGATTTTTGCCCTGCCTTCTGCACAGTGGAGGATAAAGATAGGGGCAGAGGAGGCTGGAGAAGTGGAATACTTTTCCTCTGCAAAAAGTTGTGTTGTTATATAGGCAATACTGTGTGTTCAAGCTTAAGTATTTCCCACTGAAATGCAAAGTGAGAGCTCTAATGGCAAAACAGCTGGTGGGTTTGAGGAGCAGAGACTGAGATCTGGTCTGTGTAGAGGGTGCTGTAGAAATGTCCAGGGATATTGTGAACAATTTCAAGGTAAAAAAAGAGAAAGCAGGTTTGGTTCACTGTGGAGAATAGTCATTCTTGAAAGAGTTAAAACCCATGTCAAAATCAGTGGTTATTGGTGCTTTTAGGAGAATGAGAAGGGGACCCTCAGAAGTGGGTCTGAGGATGCAGGGTAGGGGAAGAGGGTGGAAAATGTTTCTGCATATTTTGCCTTTAAATGGGGAATTTTAAACAAATATAGGTCTGTTTGTGGTCAAGAATCCAGGCTTGTGATTGTAAAGTGATGAGATTAGTGAAATTCACAACTACATTTTAATTGTTACTGCATTAAGTGAAGTTTCTCAATAGTGTCCGACTCTTTGTGACCCCACGGACTGTACCTGCCAGGCTCCTCCGTCCATGGGATTTTCCAGGCAAGATTACTGGAGTGGGTTGCCATTTCCTTCTCCAGGAGATCTTCCCAAGATTGAAGGGATTGAACCCCTGTCTCCTGCATTGCAGGCAGGCTCTTTACCATCTGAGCCATAAGACCTTTCAGTAAATCTAATTTTATTTATCCTCATTATTTTATGTAGTTGTCTGACAGCTGCAATCAATCAAAAGTTTATGTAAAAAGTGATTTTAAGAAAACAAAGTTAACAGCTTCTTGATTATAGTGATGGGAAAATCTGGAAGTGTGAACTCTGTAATCCACTACCCTCTGCCAATGGCTTTAGTTATTTTTTCATCAAAAAACTGAGTGAAATAACCTTTTCATTTATATTCACTCTTCAGCTAGTTGGAATGCTGTGCAGAGTGAGGGTGCCAGGTGCCGAGTTTATGCTGAAGGGTCTGTAACTACTGAATTTATATTCTATAAAGTGGGGAAAATCTAGTCATTCTAGTAAGAAACAAAAAAAGCCTGAATAATTTTGATGTTTTCTTTGTCATTTTAGGGCATAAAAAACTCAATCCCCTCTGTCCTAACCTAAAGGGGTGGGGTGGAGGAAAGAGAGGGAGGCTTACGAGGGAGGGGGTATATTGTACATACAGCTGATTCATGCTGTTGTATGTGATGGAAAGCACAAAAACGAACATAACATTGTAAAGCAGTTATACTGCAAATAAATAAATAAATTAAAACCCCGAAATTCTGGCTACTGTAGTTACTAAAGGTGACCTATCTGAAAAGAGTCAATATATTGCTGTAGGTAAGAGGTCATGTGTTGGAATCGGTAGAACTGGTTTGAATTCAGTTTCCCTGTGACTTAGTACCTGTGTGGGACTTGGGCAAGCTGCCTAAACTCACACTTAGCCAGTTTTCTCAGCTGCAAAAAGAGATAATGGTCATATAGTTGTAATCAGGTTTTTAAAAGTTCTATCCACAGCTACTAGTGCAATAGAGCCCATATCAGTCTGATTTTAGCTTCTCTGCTCCCCTCTTAACTCTGGGCTCACTCTAGGTAATTTATCATTAGCTGCCTCCTCTCCCCCAACCACCCCGTCCCCAAAGTACTTTTACTTTTTAATCATAGATCAGTGTCTAAACATGTGCCGACTTCCTAGTTCTGGAATTTTGCCTTGATCTGTCTCCCACCGACCTTCATATCAAAATAAGCATGCTTATCTTGATGACCTGATTCACTTGGTGTGTCTGAAATTAAAAATTAAATGTATGGATTTTTCTTTCTCTGCTGAATATGTTCTTTTTTCCACCACCTATCTACAGTTCATGTGTTTTATTTGTACCTCTCTGCAGAGAGCTCTGGCCCTTGTTTTGGGAATATTTCTCATCATGTTATTTAACTTCCCTACTCAGAGGGGTCATTTTTTTTTACCCAAGAACATGCCATCTAGTCACAGGAACTTCCTGAAAGTAGTGGTAGCCAATAAGTAGACTCATAAGAGTGTAGATTTCAGTGAATCTTAAATGGTACAAGGCCCAGTGATTTGTAGTATTTCTTCTTGGCCAGGTGTCTTATCATTGGTCCGTATTGGTCTTGGCTATAATAGCAATATTTTGGCTGGCAATAACATCTGAATCTCATGTTGGCAGACTTCCCTCACTGCCACCTCCTTTCTTCCTAAGTTCTCTTCCCATGATGTCTTTTCATTTCTATGCAGAATTCCCTATGTACCCTTCATGTGCTTAGACTGGTAGAGAAAAGAAAGAAGCAGTCAGAACTTGTGTCTCAAAAATCAAATCATGTCTACAGAATGTTACTTGGCTGTAGAGGCCATATTCTCAGAATTTCCCTAGACATGTATTTTCTCCTGGACATATATCTTCTACTAGAGAAGCACTGGACTGCCTGTTCAGGCTAATCTTCATAGCAGGCTTATTCAAGTATCTCGCTAAGCCAGATAGTTGAGAGGTGCTTAGGCAGCTTCCCTGACTCAGGCTGATCTTTCCCCTTTACAGGGAGATTTGGTGCTAAGATGCCCAATACAAAGAACCCAACAACACAGAGACAGAATCCACTGGCTAGGTATTTGTAGAAAGTAGAATTATACCTGCTGGTTTATAGAGATTCCTTGTTACAACTGTGAAGATGACAGAAAGGTTTTCTCTTTTACAGGACAACCCCAGCCATGTGGAGAGGCCTGGGGCTGGCTCTGGCTCTCTGCCTCCTCCTAACCGGAGGGACAGAGAGCCAGGGCCAAAGCTCCTATTGTAAGCAACCTCCACCCTGGAGCATAAAGGATCAAGACCCTATGCTGAACTCCTACGGTTCAGTGACTGTGGTTGCTCTTCTTCAAGCCAGCTGATACCTGTGCATTCTGCAGGCATCTAGGTAAGGTAGTCTTTCTGTGGTCTACAATTTCTTAGGGGGATAGCTATTCAATAGATAACATGCATGAAACAATAAAAATAGAAAAGATATATTTACTAAATTGCATTAAAAAAAAACTATATTTGTTGGCCTAGAACATGTTAGAAGAGAGAAGACTAGGGGGATGTTTACAGTGGCTTTCCTGGAGCTATGTAATTTTTTTTTTCTTTTTGTGTACCTATATTTTGTAGTAGCCTACTAAATATTACTTGTGTAAGGAAAATGTTTTAAATTGTACTCCTGCAAATGGATTAGTTATTTCAATAAAGGAAGTAGATATGAGAGCTTTGCCAGAGTAGAACAAACACTATACTTGCCACCAAAGGTCTTGAGTCATGTAATGAATTTATAAATATATATATTTGTTGGGTTATTTGCCAAATACTTATTGGGTACAATTTCTCTGTAAGTGGGAGATGGATTAAAAAGATACACACTTCATAGGATTCCTTTGAGGACCATATGGACTGTTTGTGCAAGCACTTGGCGTATAGTTTTTACTGAGTATAAAGAGTTCAATAAATAATTAGAAAAATACAAGTTTTAGTTTTTTAAAAAAATATAAAAAAGAGGTCTGAGTAAGTAAAAAATAACAAAAGAGTTTCATGTAGGAAAATAGAGGAGAAAGGGAGAAGTCACTAATTATTCCTTTTTTTGTATTTTTTCCAAATATGTTAGATTGGAGGACCTGCGAGTAAAACTGGAGAAAGAAGGATATTCTAACATCTCCTATGTTGTTGTTAATCATCAAGGAATCTCTTCTCGATTAAAATATGTGCATCTTAAAAATAAGGTTTCAGAACATATTCCTGTTTACCAACAAGAAGAAAACCAACCAGATGTCTGGACTCTCTTAAATGGAAACAAAGATGACTTCCTCATATATGACAGGTGTGTCCCCACCTTTATACACACGTGCATGCACACCCACCCCCACATTACAGTATACCTGCTTCATAGTTAAGGTAATAAGTGATTTAAAACAAGACATCTGCTTTCATCTTGTTACCAAATACTCAAAGTGAGCCCATTAGAATGTTTGGTTTTGCCAGATGACTTCCTTTTACACAAAAGAATTCACCACTCCAATAGGGAAATAAGGAAAATTGACTATACTTTCTTCCCTCTGTACATTAGCATTCTGATTAAATAAAAAGAAAAATCAATTTGTACCTTTCGTACAATTCTCACTTAAAAATGTTGCAGACGAATAACCGTACTTTGCAGACTACTGGCTTATCTCTAAAATTACTATTAATACATTTTAAGGTTATATATCTGCATTTCTTAACTATAAAGTATGTTAATCATTTAGGCATAATCTGTATGAATCTGCTTTTGATTCCATGAATGAATAAAATGTTTGTATTATGAAAGAACTTCAATGCATACATTATTTGCTATCATCATTTCTAGTTGGTGCTGGTTTGTTTGTTTTTTGGCTCTTCAGGGATGGTAAGCCAGACTCTGCCTAGGTCTGAGACCTACTTGGTCTTACTCTAAGTGTTTTTAATATTACATGTTATTCTTTCAGGACTGCGAGCTTCTAATTTAATCTGTCGCAAAGTTTAACCTTTTGATATTCATATAAAATTGTATATACAGGATAAAATGGGGGCAAGAAGGACATTTAAACTCCACCGTTTCTGAAAATGCCAAGTGTATTTCCATTTCTTTCATTGTGCTGAAATTTTTGCTGCATCAGATTCTTATTTAAATCAGTGGGCTACTGGCCAAGACTTGAGGATCTTTCTCATTATGCTGTGATTTCTTATTGTGTGGAATTTGTGCTGCCTTAGCAGTTATGAAAAGATCATGTGATTTGCAGACCTGATTTATGAGGTCAGTGGTTTGAACTTTGATAGAATTTATGAGCCAATTACAAAATTGTATTTGACCAAATCAAAATAACCACATAATTTTGACTTTATTTATTGTGACATATATCTATTTCATTTTTCACAATGCTAGTATCGGACTCACTGTAGTCTTTTTTTTTTTTTCTTTGAAACTTTTTATTTTGTATTGGGGTACAGCTGATTAACAATGTTGTGGTAGTTACAGGTGAACGGTGAAGGGACTCAGCCATACATACACATGTATCTATTCTTCCCCAAGCTCCCCTCCCATTCAGGCTGCACATAACATTGAGCAGAGTTCCACGTGCTATACAGTAGCTCCTTGCTGGTTATCCACTTTATGGCAGTGTGTACATGTCCATCCCAAACTCCTTTACTATCCCTCCCACCTGGCAACCATATCAGACTCACTATAGTCTTTTCATGACCTGACCTGGTATGCAGTGCCAGGAAGCTTGAGATCCCCTTCAGGGAAATTTACTAAAGTTATGAAAGGGTCTTAAAACAGTTATAAGACCATTAAACCTACAGTCTCATGCCAGATGGTGCATGAGTAGGATCATGACACTGAAAATATTGTTCACTTCAGTTTAGTCACTCAGTTGTGTTCAACTCTTTGTGACAGTTCTTTGCATCAGGTGGCCAAAGTATTGGAGCTTCAGCATCAGTCCTTCCAATGAATATTCAGGACTGATTTCCTTTAGGATTGACTGGTTTGATCTTACAGTCCAAGGGACTCTCAAGAGTCTTCTCCAACACCACAGTTCAAAAGTATCAATTCTTTGGCGCTCAGCTTTCTTTATAGTCCAACTTTCACATTTTGACTAGACAGACCTTTGTCAGCAAAGTAATGTCTCTGCTTTTTAATATGCTGTCTAGGTTGGTCATAACTTTTCTTCCAAGGAGCAAGCATCTTTGAATTTCATGGCTGCAGTCACCATCTGCAGTGATTCTGGCGCCTCCCAAAATAGCGTCTGTCACTGTTTCATTGTTCCCTCATCTATTTGCCATGAAGTGATGGGACCAGATGCCATGATCTTAGTTTTTTTGAATATTGAGTTTTAAGCCAAAGTATTGTAATGGCTATTATATTTTTCAGATGTGGCCGCCTTGTATATCATCTTGGTTTGCCTTATTCCTTCCTAACTTTCACATATGTAGAAGATTCCATTAAGACTGTTTACTGTGAAGATAAATGTGGAAACTGCTCTCTCAAGGTATTTTTCTCAATTATTTTTCTTTGAAGAGGAAATCTTTAAAGAGCTATCTAAGTTAGTGTTTCATGACTAATTAGCTAAATCAGCATTTCTTTTGATATACTAGAAATAAACTACAATAGTCATTTTTATAATTACCTACACTTCCTGTTATGTAACATACACTTTAAAACATCTTTTCAAGATTCATATTGCTTTTATCTAGGAGGAGTTTAGAGAACAAAAATCAATGCAGCAACGTATTATAATTACCACCAAATGATACTGCATGACTTTAAGTGCTTAAAGAATTCAGCCAACATAAAATACACTATTGCAATATTATGAATGTGCTCATGTAAGTACATAGTGATAGCAAAGATTATCCATGGCATTACCTGAAGTGGAACAGGCCCAGATAACTACTTAATTCACCAAGAATGTAAGACTGTCAGCTTTTCTGTGACGCTGTTACACAATGCACTTGGAATTACTGATACTTTTTAAAAAATCATTTTATTTTTAAAATTAATAACTTTATTTATTTTTTACTTCTTCACAACCACTAGAATATTTATTCCTTGTTATGAGAAACACTATATGTATGTATGATTTATAAAAAAGATACTTAGAGAATTGATTTTAACTTATATTAACTAAACTTCTTATGTTAAATAAACTTCTTTTCCTCTCAGATTGAGAAGGAAAATAACTCCAAACAATGTTTCCTTGACAGAGCCAAGTTGGCAAAATTTGAACTCAGGTTCAAAAATAATTTAAAATTTTTATTTATGAGCTCTGCTTCCTTTAGATTTTTCCCAACTCTAAAGAAAGCCATTCACATTCTAATGACTCACTTAAGTTAATAAGAAAACCAACAGTTTAATTAATTTAGTTGTGTCATTCTTCACATTTTAATCTGCATAATACTGTGAGGGTTATTTTACTGCTTTTACAGATGAGACTGAAGTAAAGCAAGTAAAGTACTAACTCAGTGTCTAACTTATATTCAGTGCCTGATGAATGTTAGCTATGTTGATTCCTATTTTGGGATTTGTTTCAGTATTTTGAAATTTGGAAAATGCCTAGTAATTATAAATAGTAATAGTAATTATAAATATTAGCAGAGTTAATTTTATTGGCTCTTTTGAGTTATCAGAGGAATTAGTTTGTTTCAGAAAATAATATTATATTCAATGCTTTGTTGACACTGGTGTGAAAGGTTCCGTTTGGTAAACTGATTTTAGGATTTGATAGTTGTTTGATTTTACTGCAGTCGATCTAAGTTCTTTTAACCAGTTAGTTTAGTTTTGCTTCTGCAGATATAAATATAGTGGTTTTATTCTTCCTCAGAATTCTTAAAAATTTAGGAAATGCTTTTAATAAGGAAAGGAAAATTTGAATTCTGCTGTTGATTTAACTAGTATAGAAGCTTAATTGTTAAAGCTTTAACTTACATTTTTAAAAATCTATTTTCAAAACATTTACATTGATTTATTTGCAAAATGTTTGAAGATTCTTTAGTTAAATGCAAACTTTGTACAAGAAGCACTTTATAATTAGGTATGGATGGGAACCAAATTTAATAAAAAGTCTAGGCGTTGAGGCTGAGATAAATTTTTTTTTCTCTTATTAATATGATGCTGGAAACACAAAACCAGTTCAAATCTAATTAAGCAGTTTGACTTTCATATATGTTAACTCCAGAATTCATTTTTTCATGCATTCTTGCTAAATCTATAAATTTGTTAAATGATTTATAAAATGTATTCCAGGCACTGGAAGATGAAGACGTCTGTAAAAATGTATTTCTGGCTACCAAGGAGAAAACAGCTGAGGCTTCACAGCGACATCACCACCCCCACCCCCACTCCCACCCCCACCCCCACCCCCATCCCCATCCCCACCCCCACCCCCATCCCCATCATGGGCATCAGCTTCATGAAAATGCTCATCTTTCAGAGTCTCCAAAACCAGACACACCAGATACCCCTGAGAATCCCCCTCCTTCAGGTCTTCATCACCACCACCACAGGCACAAGGGTCCCCAAAGACAGGGTCACTCAGATAACTGTGATACACCAGTAGGAAGTGAAAGTTTACAACCTTCTCTTCCACAAAAGAAGCTCTGACGAAAGAGATGCATAAATCAGTTACTCTGACAGTTTCCCAAAGATTCAGAATCTGCTTTGAGTAGCTGCTGTTGCCACTGTCGACATCTGGTATTTGAAAAAACAGGGTCTGCAATCACCTGACAGTGTACAGAAAAGCTCCCCTCTTTGTGTAGCTGACAGGGCCTTTTGGCGGAGGAGAATGTCATTGAATCTTGACAGTGACGTTTGCCTCCAGCTGCCTGACAGGCAGCAGGTCAGCAGCTCAACCCCACAGAAGCCAGCACCAAGTGAAGCTGAAAAAATAAGGCCAAAATGTGAAAATGACCTTCAAATTAAATATATGAAATTGGATATATTCCCCAAGTCAATCTACACAATTGCATTTCCAGCATTTGTATAAGGTACCTAATTAACAGTGATCCAAAAATAGGAATTGGATTTGTGCAAACATGGAGAAATTGACTTCCATAAAATTTAAGTCAAAGAAATTTTGACCCAAACCATATTTTTATTCAGCTGAGAGGTGGTTGCAGCGTTTGGTTAGCATGTCTTTCTTTTTCTTTTTCCAGTATTCTACTTGCGTTAATGAGAACAGAAACGTAAACTATAACCTAGGGGTTTCTGTTGGATGGTTGGCAACTAAGAATGGAGGAAGAACAACAAAGACATGTTCTCCACTTTCTTATTTCTCAAAACAATGTTATCTTCGTCTTTTTAATCTTAGGTTTTTAACAGATTAAACCTTTAAAGCAAGAAGTGAATTCTGTCTTTTCAGACCCAGAAATACACATGAATACTTTGCTATGATTACATTTTAGATATTCATTTATACTTTTCTATATCTAAGACTCATATCTTGATTTTTACTATCATATATGAATGAAGCCTTTATATCTTGTTTTTTTGCCAATCTTGAAAGATAGATGGGAAAAGATAAAAGAATGTTGTCTAACTCTTGATTGCTTAGAAAGTATTTCCATAGTCAATGATGGTTCAATAGGCAAACCAGGTCCTATAAACCTGAATTTTTTTTATGGTCAATACTGTTAAGCAGAAATGTAGAACAGGACTGGCAAAAATGTGGATGTTTAAATTCAATAAAAAAGTTTAAAGCTTTTTGTTTTCATTGTTGTTATTACTTAGGTAGTATGTTATATTGACAATCAAAATTAATTTTCAACTGCTTTTAAAGAAATTAAATAGCAACTAATGAATCTACTCAAAACCGTCTACGTTTAAAGCGAGGATCTTTGCCAACAAGTTTAACTTGAGAATCTTTGCTGACAGAGAGGCGTTGTTCTAAATCACGAACGGTATTACGAAGAACTGCAATCTCCTTGTCTTTTTCTTCCTGAAGATGTTGAAGTTTCTAAATGGAGCAGAACAATTTTGTTATTGCAGTTCATAAATAATACAACTAAGTATTAATACAAGGAACAACAAAACAGCAAAAACGATGCTTCTGGTTTAAGTAGAAGAAGGTATTTAAAAAGATACCATATTTTAAAAGGTCTATAATTTTGTTTATGTAGGCATTAACAGGGTAAAACTGGTGTAAGGACAAAAAACACACATTAGCACTATTTGTTGAACAAGAAGAAATATGCTATCTGAGTATCTAAACAACTTCAGAATAGTAAGTCAGCTTTAGTTCAAAATACACTGTGGAATTCCTGAGATAGTCCAAAGAGTCAAAGGACTTGTCTAATGTTTTAATTTACTACTAAGATTTACTAGTTTAAATTGAAAGTGACTTACAAAGATTATTAAAAATTTAATGTCTCATAGTGGGATAAATATATTTTCAGGAAAACTGCTAAGTATATTGTTTTAAATATAACTTTTATGGAAACACATTAAGAATTTTTTGAGCAACAATCATGGAAGAAAAACTCACGTACCCTTTTGTAGATACTGTGTGGTGAAACAGTAGAATCTGGATATGATTTTGTTTTAGTTTGAACTCTTGCTAGCTTGGCATCAAACTGAATCAAGTTTAAAAAGAAAGTTGAGAACATTCTAGTTAAATGAAACAATTGTTTCTATAAATATAATCCACTATATTCTTAGATGTATCATCTGTAGTTCAATTGTATTCACTGTATAACAGAAGATAGAAAAGTCTTCAGAACAAGGATTACCCAAACAAGATTGACCCCAGCTGCACTTTAAAATTATCTGGAAAAAATAAAAAATAAAAATAAAATTATCTGGGCAGGTTTTTTAAAGAACCGAATACCTGGATACTACCTTAGAGATTCTGGGCTGGGGTCAGGAGCATTTTTCCTCAAGACATCCATTGATTCTATCATGTAGGGTTAAGAATCTAGTTAACTAGGGTTGAGAATCTCATGAACTTAAAGGTAGATAAAAATACTTTCATGTTGCTATGAGTGTATTTTGTAAAGAAAATGTAGTGTAATCAACAGTCATGGGAAAACATTTAAATACCCTTCTATAGAAACTGTGAGGCTAAATAGTAGAATTTGGATATGATTTTACTGATTTAGTTTGAATGCTTGCTGGTTTGACATTAAGCTGTATCAGGTTAAAAAAATTCTCATGGGCCATTCTTACAGGTCATGTTTTTTTTGCAAAATCTTCAATTATTTTTCCTTCAGGTTGAGTTTATAGTGTGAACTAAGAATAAACTCAGTGAGATCGTGTTCTGGTTTGGGGAGAGAATGGATAGTTACAATGAAGATGAATAGCAAGTAAAAGTCGCTCAGTCGTGTCCGGCTCTTTGTGACCCTATAGACTGTATAGTCCATGGGATTCTCCAGGTCGGAATACTGCAGTGGGTAGTCGTTCCCTTCTCCAGGGTATCTTCCCAACCGAGGGACTGAACCCAGGTTTCCTGCATTGCAGGCAGATTCTTCACCATCTATCTTTCTACACATTTATTAGGAAAAAAATAGTTATTTATTGTAAATGAAAAACTTCCAGTTGGTTCATCAGGGTTTCACAATTACTGCTGAGAAGAGAGTAACGTTAAGGATTAGAAACACTCTCCCTACTGCTAGAACAGTAGTCCTTTTGGCTGCATTGACTCAGCTGTCAAATGTAGGTAATCTTTGAGCTGTCTCTGCAGGCAGAGGAGATAGGACCCTCTGTGGAAATCAGCACCTTTTGAACGACTGGAGTCCCACCGTGAGGCCAAGTGCTGAAAGGCAGTGTAACAGCTGTGCAGGGTTTGAGCACTGCATGCTATGGATGAAGAATAAGCATGTGTGAAACTGTCTCACAGGCTTGTTTCTAATCCTGAAATTTATCTCACTGTGATGACAAAGAATGGCCTAGTCTAAGGGATGCATCCTCAAATTCAGCAGAGCCTTAAACACTTACCTCTAGCTGTAGTTTGATCATTTCATTTTGTTTTTCCCTTTCTTGAGTTCTTAACTTTGCATTTAACTCGGAAATTTCCAACTCCTTTTTCTCTATCAGTTCTTTATTCTTTTCTTCGCTTAATTTGACTGAATAAAAAAAATTCACCGTAACATTTCAAAAATCTTAGAAGATTACTTTTTTGTATTTTAAAAAATGACAAGAAAGTACAATTTATTAATAAAAATGTATTTTAGAAACTGTTTATGTGCAGGGTAGCTTTTATATATTTTTAACAAGTCCCTTAAAAATGATTGAAACAAAAGGGCTGCCCATTGAATGCTTTTGAATAAGTAAACTAATTTGTACTCTTAAATATCTAGAGAATAATGTTCTCTGAATGCCTGGAGAATAGGAGATTTATTGGTTAAAGAGACACACAAAGCCTGGGTTCCTATGTATAGAGGGCTTCACATCACAGGATGACTAGAGCTATACCAGCTTGTTCTGGCTCCCTCACTATTTCCCTTCATAGGCATTTTTGTCCAGTAAATTTCTGAGTTTCTACTCCCATCTCGGTGGTTCCTTGGAGGATCTGAATCAGCACAAGAAACAGTTAGGATGGGCACTTACCACTTTGTGAGGAAGAGGACGCCATCATCAGTGGTATGTGGAGGACTGGGAGTTCCTAGTACACCACAGGGGTCTGATTACTCAAGATTTTGTTGTTGTTGTTTAGTCGTTAAGTTATGTCCAAATCTTTTGTGACCCTGTGGAGTGTAGCCTGCTAGGCTCCTCTGTCCATGGGATTTCCCAGGCAAGAATACTTGAGTTAGGTAGCCATCTCCTTCTCCAGAGGATCATCCCAGCCTAGGGACTGAACCCACCTCTCCTGCATTGGTAGGCGGATTCTTTACCACTGAGCCACCAGGGAAGCCCACTGAAGGTTTTATCAGCAGTTATCTGGGAAAATGTCCTGGTGGAGGTGAATGCCTTGTAGGTATAATAGTTCAGACATTTGAAAGATGAGAAACAAAGCCCACAAAGACAGGAGAGTTATTTATCGCTAAATTAAATTGACTTCCTGTGTGTGTATGCTCAGCTGGTTCAGTTGTATCTGACTCTTTGTGACCCCATAGACCACCAGGGTCCTCTGTCTCTGGGATTCTCCAGGCAAGAATACTGGAGGAGAGTTGCTGTGCCTTCCTCTGGGGGATCTTCCCAACCCAGGGATCGAACCCACGTCTCTTACATCTACCTGCATTGGGATAATAAGAAACAGAGCTGTTAGAAGGTAAAGATTTAAAGAACAGGTGTGAGAGTCAGAGGGTCTCTTTGGAAGCCCATAGACAGGCTCTTACAAACTCTAGTGGAAGCGCAGGCACAGCTGAGCAACAGAATCTAATCATTAAAGTTGCAGAACTCCAGAGAGGTTTAAATGCTCAGCAGAAACAGGTGTGCCATGCTAAATCCTGGTTGGAAACACCTAATATCCTAAAAAATAGGACAGGGGTATCTGGATCAATGCCTATGAGGAAACTGCTTTGACAGCTCCCCTAAATGCTCAGAATTGGCAGAAGTGACCTACCTTTTCCTAGGAAGAGCTAGCCCTTAGCTTAACTGATGAAAGATGCTACAGAGGCTCTTCTCCAAAACTGCCCCAGCCTCTTCTTTTGGTGGCTAGGCTAATAACTAGGGTTAAAGCTCAGTATCACCTGGCTGGGGGAGTACCGGGGCTGGTAAGTGGGGAAAGTGAATATACCCCAAAGAGCTGCAAGAATTAGCTAGGTTGTATTGGGAAGAGCCATGTGAATACCTTTGAGAAGGCACTTTTGAGGGTGCTGGATAGAAGACGACAGAAATTAAGACTTAGGTAAGCAAGAATTAATAGACTTGAAGATACTCTTTAGGGTCAGGGGACATAATACCCTAGCAAGGACCCAGGATATGGGGCAAATTCTGTTGGAGTAGCCTTAGACCTCTAGAGAAAGCACTGGCCAAAACAGAGTGAAGTGGCAACACCTGAGATGCCCTGACAGCTAGCGAGAAAGGTATAAGGAGGCTCTCAAAAGTTGGCATGCTTGAGTAGATGTATCTTGTGAGGCAAGAAAACGCACCAAAGGATTATGTTCCTTAGGAGGACACAGAAGGCACACTATTAATCAAGCCACAGGGAATGTGCTGGTGAGAGACAAACCAGCATCACCAAGAAGTTCAACTTTCACTCTTATCTGCAAGCTAGGGCTGCCAGTAAGAGGTTATAAAGTTGGGCTCATTAATATTCATGAATGGTGTCCCCCTTCCCCCACCAAGTTATAGAAGCCAGATGATGGTGTTTAACTGCCAGAAGCCAGGAGGCCACAATTACTATAATGACCAGAAAGGTCAGAAAGCAGCCAAAGGGGTATTTTTGAGAATCATAGAGTTAGTTAACAGATGAGCAGTAAATGCTGCTTAACAAGTACAAAAGAAATAAGAATGGAGGAACAGGAGGCTGAGGGCACATGGCCCCATTAAAAATTATTTTTTGCTCAGTTCCCTAACCTGAACCAAGGTTTTGACCTAGAACCTGCTGGCTGAAAATACACAATTAGGTCCCTAGGAGGAAGAACACTTCAACAACCCCTCTTCTAGGTTTCTCCTGAGGAAGAAACGTCCATAGAAGTATGGAGAACCTGCTGCCTGAACTCCAATGGAGAAGGAGGTACGTGTAGCATAAGGAGGGAACTGTTGTGCCCATGAAAATGCATCTTTCAGATCTCCAACTTCAGGGACCGTAACTGACTCATTGCTTTTCATGACCATGTTTATGCTGAGGTCACGATTCCCAAGAGCTGCTCCTAGCCACTGACTGAACTTGGCATGGATACTAAGGCAGAGTTGTTCCTGAGAGTTGTAGAACTTGGTTGATGGGCAACTTTGGCCCAACTTTGCTGACTTTTTTCTTATAAATGTGTCACAGACTGACTTCTCCTGTCCAGCACACCTTTCTTCCTTCTCTTTTTCACATCGGTTCAACCTGTAACAGCTAACCCATCTCCCCCAGTTCCCTCCCTATCTTCACAAATGTTTTCCTTTACAAATCTCTTGAATGTCTAATTCTATCTAGGCATCTGCTTCTCAGAGAACCCAAAGAAACAGCAAAACTCTTTTCTAAAGTGGTTGTGTAATTTTACAGTCCCACTGGTAATGTATGAGAATTCCAATGCTCCATACCCTCACCAACACTTGGCACTGAGGTTTTGAGTCCATGGGGTCGCAGAGAGTCGGACATGACTGAACAACAACAGAAGGTGCAATGTGGTATCTCACTGTGGTTTTAATTTGCATTTTTCTACAAACCAATTATGTTGAATATGTTTTCATGTGTTTATTTTCATCTGTATATATTATTTGTGTCCAAGTATTTTGTTCCTTTCCTTATTGGGTTGTTTGACTTATTATTGAATTAAGAGTTCCTTATAGATTTTTGAACATAAGTTCTTTATCAGTTATGCGTTTGTAAGTATTATCTACTGGTCTGTAGCCTGTCTTTTCATTTTCTTTTGTGTTGAAGGACAGAAGTTAATAGTTTTTGATGTTCAATTTAGAATTTTTTCCTTTATTGTTTGTGCTTTGTGTTTCTTTGTAAGAAACTGTGGCTAACTCAGGGTCACAAAGATTATCTGCTATGCTTTCTTCTGGCTGTTTTATAGATATAGGTTTACATTCAGATCTATTATTCAAGTTAATTTTTGCATACGGTGTGCATCTAGGCTTGTTAAGAAACTTTTAAATACCTTTATGAAACCAGTTAACTCTCAACATTAGTTCATGAGACCTACTTTGCTAAAGGAAGAATATTTCATTCTTATTGAATATTGAATATAATTTCTTAGAGAAATTACATTTCATTCTTAGTGAATAGTGAATATAATTTCTTAGTGAAATTATATTCAATATGATGAGTATATAAATATCAAAGCTAACTTACATTTTATATTAATTTTACAATAATATTAACTATCTCACATAAATGTTAAATTCAAACTCCATGAGTCCAATTTATAAATGTAATTTATATCACATAAATATAAAGAAAGCAACAAACCTAAATTGAGATGTGTAAAGGCAGTGTTTACTCAAGAATACTGGTAATTACTGAAAAAAATTATATATGCATGTAAGTTTTTTTATGGTATCTGCAGTTCAGTCGCTCAGTCGTGTCCGACTCTCTGCGACCCCATGAATTGCAGCACGCCAGGCCTCCCTGTCCATCACCAACTCCTGGAGTTCACTCAAACTCAGGTCCATCGAGTCGGTGATGCCATCCAGCCATCTCATCCTCTGTTGTCCCCTTCTCCTCCTGCCCCTAATCCCTCCCAGCATCAGGGTCTTTTCCAATGAGTCAACTCTTTGCATCAGGTGGCCAAAGTACTGGAGTTTCAGCTTCAGCATCAGTCCTTCCAATGAACACCCAGGACTGATCTCCTTTAGAATGGACTGGATGGATCTCCTTGCAGTCCAAGGGACTCTCAAGAGTCTTCTCCAACACCACAGTTCAAAAGCATCAATTCTTCGGTGCTCAGCTTTCTTCACAGTCCAACTCTCACATCCATACATGACCACTGGAAAAACCATAGCCTTGACTAGATGGACCTTTATTGGCAAAGTAATGTCGCTGCTTTTGAATATGCTATCTAGGTTGGTCATAACTTTCCTTCCAAGGAGTAAGCGTCTTTTAATTTCATGGCTGCAGTCACCATCTGCAGTGATTTTGGAGCCCCCAAAAATAAAGTCTGACACTGTTTCCACTGTTTCCCCATCTATTTCCCATGAAGTGACAGGACTAGATGCCATGATCTTTGTTTTCTGAATGTTGAGCTTTAAGCCAACTTTTTCACTCTCCTCTTTCACTTTCATCAAGAGGCTTTTGAGTTCCTCTTCACTTTCTGCCATAAAGGTGGTGTCATCTGCATATCTGAGGTTATTGATATTTCTCCTGGCAATCTTGATTCCAGCTTGCGCTTCTTCCAGCCCAGCGTTTCTCATGATGTACCCTGCATAGAAGTTAAATAAGCAGGGTGACAATATACAGCCTTGACGTACTCCTTTTCCTATTTGGAACCAGTCTGTTGTTCCATGTCCAGTTCTAACTGGTGCTTCCTGACCTGCATACAGGTTTCTCAAGAGGCAGATCAGGTGGTCTGGTATTCCCATCTCTTTCAGAATTTTCCACAGTGACCCACACAGTCAAAGGCTTTGACATAGTCAATAAAGCAGAAATAGATGTTTTTCTGGAACTCTCTTGCTTTTTCCATGATCCAGCGGATGTTGGCACTTTGATCTCTGGTTCCTGTGCCTTTTCTAAAACCAGCTTGAACATCTGGAAGTTCATGGTTCACATACTGCTGAAGCCTGGCTTGGAGAATTTTGAGCATTACTTTACTAGCGTGTGAGATGACTGCAATTGTGCAGTAGTTTGAGCATTCTTTGGCATTGCCTTTCTTTGGGATTGGAATGAAAACTGACCTTTTCCAGTCCTGTGGCCACTGCTGAGTTTTCCAAATTTTCTGGCATATATGGTATCTTAGAATTCAGTAAATTAAAAATAAAAACTTACCTTTTTTCTGCATATCTTGATAAAGTTTTGTTTTTTCAATCTTATGTCCCTCCTCTTTGATTTTCATTTCACTCATAAGTTTGGCAATATTATTCCTATGTTCCTATAGATTAAAACATATATTCATTGTTCAATTTAAGTATGTGTTCACATCTTTTGATTAGATGAAATTTTCAAAGTTTATATTAATTTTTGATATATAATTATATCTAGAGAGGAAAGATATTGTTCGTTGTTTGAATGCTAAACTTTGAGAAGGACCAATTTCTTGTTCAAGTAGATAGATCATCTAGACACAATGATTTTTATCTTTGCCTCCTGAATTCTCATCACCATATCCATAACTTATCATAGATGCTCAAAATATTTTAAGTGTGTGCAGAAATGGCATGAACATTAAAATATTTCAAAAAAGCCAAAGTATATTGTAGAGCCAACTTTATGTATCATTTGATAGCCAGCGAGCAACTTCACTTTCACTTTTCACTTTCATGCATTGGAGAAGGAAATGGCAACCCACTCCAGTGTTCTTGCCTGGAGAAACCCAGGGACGGGGGAGCCTGGTGGGCTGCTGTCTATGGGGTCGCACAAAGTCAGACACGACTGAAGCGACTTAGCAGCAGCAGCAAACTTACCTTAACATAGGGTCAATCTCTTTGAATGTAGCCTGAATTTTCCATTTCTGACAATTATATAAACATCCCTAATTTCCAGAAGGAGGTTAAGCATTATCTATGGTAAGGGTCAGCTTTATGAGGAGGCTAAAGAAGGATGAATTTGGGATCTGAGAAGTGGTCAACAGCCTCCTGAGGTTAGTTTTATAGGTTGTTGAAGCAGAGAAGTGATTTATTATGCTCATAAGGAGAGTAGCATTTAAAAAAAGTATTTATTTTATTTTTTCGGTTGTGTTGGGTCTTCATTGTTGTACAAGGGCTTTCTCTAGTTGCAGAGAGCAGGGGCTACTCTCTAGGTGGGGTGCCTGGGCTTCTCACTGTGGTGGTTTCTCTTGTTGCAGAGCACAGGCTCTAGGCACATGGGCTTCAGTAGTTGTGGTGCATGGGCTCAGCTGCTCTGTGGCATGTGGAATCCGCCCAGATCAAGGATCAAACTCACGTCCCCTGTACTGTCAGGTGGACTCTTATGTACTGTACCACCAGGGAAGTCCCTAGAGAGAGGTGTTGAGAGAAGTGTGGAAAGAGAAATCCACCAGAGAGATTAAATTTTCAGTTTTTCCAGAGGTATATTTCTAGATGGAGAGGAGTAAAGGAAAGAAGGAAGAATAAAAGTGAAGTGGGATAGTAAGAAAGAGACAATGATGCAGGCAGGAGGCCCAGAAAAATCTTCTAATAAACATGGTAAGGCTTCCCAGGTGGCACCAGTAGTAAAGAATCTACCTGTCAATGCAGGAGATGCAAGTAATGAGAGTTTGATCCCTGGGTCAGGAAGATCCCCTGGAGTAGGAAACGGCAACCCACTCACGATTCTTGCCAAAATCCCATGGACAGAGGAGCCTGGTGGACTATAGTCTATGGGGTTGCAAAGAGTTGGACATGACTGGGCACGCATGTGTGTTAAGCACTGTAAAAGCAGGGACTTTGTTTTTACTCACTGTTGTATTCCTATCTCCTGGTGTATATCCCTTGATATGTATTCAATGAATGAGAATGCTAATAAGAATTATTAGTTAGAGGTTCTTACCCTAGACCCAGATAAAGGGTTTTCAAGGGTCTGTTAACTTCCTGAAATTGTATGCATGCACGTGCCCTTTTGAGCACTTTTTTATCAGGGTTCATGGGTTTTAATAGATATTCAGTATATTCAGGTATTTGAGGAGATGAAAAAAAGTCAAGATCCACTGGTTTAAGCAGCTATAATTAAAAATAAAGATTAATTTATATATATAATTAAAAATTTCCTTAAATTCAAGAGGATACAGTCAGGATTCCTACTTGTGTTACTTAGTTTGCCAGAAAACTTACAGGAATGGCTGAACCTATCCAACCATTGCCTTTGATTAAAGTTAGGTAGGTGACTGAAGGGGTCAATCTCATAGACTGTGATATTTTTCCTATGCTTGAATCTAGATTTCTAGATGGACAACTACACAATGGCTTTCATAAATGACTCCTGACTCAAATTGGTGCACTAAGCAGTTGTTGCTCTGGGAAACTCTAGGAGACAAATCTACATGTCTTTTCATTCTCCATTGATTTTCCCACCTGACATGCTGCCGTTAGTTTGGTAAGATTGAGAATTTTCACTGTAGTCTCGAGGCATGAAGCCTATCTTAAACGTCTGGGCTGGTACCAGGCTGTATCTCACTGGGTTCTTCTCCTCTAGTATAATCTGTAACAGCCCCAAAGAGTCCAATCCTTTCTTCTTTTTAAGGGGACAAAATTCCAACAGGTTCTTGTTGATTGCCTTCTTTTCATTTGCTTTCTTGAGAACTTTAAATTCCAAGGGACAGCTTCTGGTTATATCTTCTTATAAAACTTAAGCATTCTTCACATACAAGTTACCAATCTTCCAGTCTCATAAATATGGCTGGTAAGTAACTCCAAAGTTTATTTCTAGGGAGTGGTTCTCCGTATGTCTTGGATGTGCCTGGAGGTGTTGTACTAGAGAATGTTCATTAGGTTGAGGTAATCTTTAGTTTGCTTTGGACAGCAGTTAATAAGCTCAGAATCTTGGGTTACGGTGTTTTTTCTGTCATTCCCACCCCTCTGAAAATTCATATTATTTTAGACAAAGAAGTATTCTACAATCTGACATTTTAGAAGAGGAGGCAAAAGTTTTCTCCCTTTCTGTTCCAATTACACCCTGACTACATTTATTGTTGAAATGTAGAGGAAAGATATGAAAGGGATGGAAAAATAAAGTAAAGATATAAAGGAAATATAAAGAATGGGATATAACCCAGGGATATTTAAATTATTTCAAAATTGGTGATGAGAAGCTAAATTTTCCAAGAGTACATGAGATACCATTCATTACTCCCGAGTATTACCTAGAAGCCCCAGCATGTTTACAGAATTAGCTTGTGTTTCTTCAAAGGCTCTTTAAGAACCAGATTGAAACAGAGATCATCCTTCAAGTTGAAGTTCTAAGGTGGATACAGATCTAAGCTGAGTTTTGGAAATCTTAGATCTGCCAGAGTTTGACATATTGGCTCTTGGGAGATGAGAAAAAACAAGCATAATAAACCTCCCAAAGGGCAGAGGGGTGGGAACTTATATTCATTGAGGATATTTTATGTTCTAGGCACTAGGTTTTATGTTCTATAATTATTATCATGATGCTCTTTTTATAGGAGATAAGAAAAAGTAGCAGAGTGTATGCTGGCTCTTGGGAGAAAATTGGGGACCCACATAAAATGCTCTCTTCATTTGGATGGTGCCATAAAATTTCAATAGATCACTCAAATCATAAAATACTGAAGGCATTCACTTTATCACAAAAAAGCTTTTATAAAGTGCTAATTAAGAGTATACTGAAGAGTAAAAACTCTAAGATAACTTTTTAAATAAATGGCAAAATTGTTGCATCCCTTTTTGTTTGAAAGAAAGTAATGCAAGCAATATACTATTACATTAGTTTGTAAAACACTGAGGGTCTGCAAAACTTGTATCTTTTTGGCTGCCTAGATTAATTAAAAATGACTCCCCCCCTCCTAATTTGGGAAGACAATGCTCCACAGGTATTTGATAGAATATAAAGACACATAAACTCACCTGTTCATGCATTTTAAACTTTTCTTTCATAAGATCAGCATTTCTTTTTAGTTGTTCATTTTCACCTGTGTAAAAGTCAATGAAGAGTATTATAATATATAGAACTTTTCAATTAATATGGGAATATTTTTAACCCATCAAGTTTTCGTTCATGTATGTATTAAACATGTGAATACAAAATCTACTACACATTAGGCTCTGTGAATGACATTGGGAATGCTGAAACAAAAAAATTATTGCTCTTCAAAGAACTTACAGCCTAGTGGTAAGACAGATAGATGTGTAAGCAGTTATGATAATGCTGTGATAACTGTTTGGTAATGGCAGTGTGTCTGAAATATGGTGGGGTGATATGGAAGAAAAGCTTAGGTCAGTTCTAAGTCAGGAAAAGGTTTGTAGAAGAGGGAGCACTTGATCTGAGACTTAAATAGTAAGTTGGAGAGAGATACAGAAAAATATCCAGAAGACTTTGGGCTTGAATCAATATAGCACATTTGGGAAAATTACAATTCAAGTACAGTATTGTTGGAGTGTAAATTTATAAGGAGAATGTGTTAAATAGATTGGGGAAGTAACTTTATAGGAAGTAGACAGATTCTAGATGAAAAACTTTGAATTTTATTTTATAGGTTATAGACTCACCAAAGAATTCTGAACAGTGAAATGAAATTATTAGTTACATGTTCAAAAAGATTATCTGGCAGTGCAGAAGATGAATAGGGAAGGGGTTGAACCCAGAGGATGTCCATACATCAGTAACAGATCAAGTAAGAAATAATGGGAGCCTAAAGTAGGTCACTGGCAGTAAGAGACAATGGAAAATAAAGATAACTATATAGACAATAGAATTATCAGGAAACTTAATGCTGATTGGATAGCAGCGGCAAAAGCAAAAGGGGAACCTTTGCCTTCTAGGTTTCTGATTTGAGTGGATGAAAACTGTTAATCAATTAGGGAAGATTTTAAAGGGGAAGATTTTTAGGATTTAGAATGACGGATCTCTATCTTTATCATGCCAAATTTGAAATGCTTGAGATATCCAGGAGAATATTTCTTGTAGGCTGAGAAACATTTAGAGGTGGCTAAAGGAAAACTATCCTATAAAGGAGACTAAGAAGTGTCCAGAGATGCAGGAGAGGGTGTTACTAAGAGAAGAGAGTTTATGGGGGTTATAATCCATGGCAGTAAATGCAATAAAAAGGTGAAATGAGAGAAATTTGAATCTGAAATCTTTGGGAGATGCCCAATTGTTCTAAGTTGAAGACTAGATGAAAAGTGAAGTGGAAATGAAAGTAGCTCAGTCATGTCTGACTCTTTGCAACCCCATGGACTGTATAGTCCGTGTATGACTAATCCAGCCCAGAATACTGGAGTGGGTAGCCTTTCCCTTCTCCAGGGGATCTTCCCAACCCAGGGATTGAACCCAGGTCTCCCACATTGCAGGTGGACACTTTACCAGCTGAACCACAAGGGAAGCCCAAGCATATTGGAGTGGGTAGCCTATCCCTTCTCCAGTGGATCTTCCAGACCTAGGAATCGAACAGGGGTCTCCTGCATTGCAGGCGGATTCTTTACCAACTGCGCTATCAGGGAAGCCCAAAAACTAGATGAAGCTAAGGAAACAGAGATAGTGAGTGCACACTATTCCCTTGAGATTCCATTGCAAAAGGAAAGAGTGAGAGTAATTGGAGGGAATAAATACAAAATCAAGGACACTTTGTTGTGTTTATTGAAAATATGGGAGAGATCTGAGTTGTTTAAAAGCTGAGAGGAATGACCAATAGAAAGAGGGAAATGAGAAAGGAAGGGACAGTAGAAGATGCAACATCCCAGAAGAGAGAGGTGATGAGAGATGAGAGTTAAGTGGAAAGATAACTTTGGATAGGAAGAAGGATTTTTTTCCTTCAAAGCTAAGGAGGAAGAAGAAAGGATATGTCTGTGTATGAATACACTGGAGGAAGTGCAGTGGGAAGAAGGGATAGTGGGTGACAGGAAATCAGGTAGTTTATGTCTGACAGCTTTTTCTATGAAATAGAAAGTAAAGTAGGTTTAATGAGAAAGAAATATTTAAAGTTGGGGACTTAAAGAATGAAAAATTTAAAAGCCTGGATAAATTAAGGGTATATGTGAAACTGGGACTCAAAATGACTTTGCAATTTATGTTTACCAATAGCCTTCAGTGCCTATGCCTATAGCACTGTGAGTCAAGCAAGTATATGGCTGGATTGGTCTGTATTTGAGGATTAGTATAGTTTGTATTTTAGGATAGGTGAGGGAAACAAAACTACTGTACAAAAAAGATGAGGGGCTTCCCTGGGGGTCCAGTGGCTAAGACTCTGACCTTTCAATGCAGGGAGTCAGAGGTCGATCCCTGGTCAGGGAACTAGATCCCATACACTGCAACTAAGACTTGGTGTGGCCAAATAAATAAATACTTTTAAAAAGAAGATGAGTTGATATAGTAAGCTAAGCTAAACTAGAAGGAAAGGAAGGTTTAATCTTTGAACAATATTATTGAGAACCATAGTTATATAATGCCCTATTAAGGAAAACTTAGGAAAAAATGAATTTAAGTAAAATACAGTTTTGCATCTTCAATTTGCCCTATTATTTCATACCTATCATAATTTTGACATTTTTTTTTAAATCAAAACTCTTCTCTTGACAAGGCATGATGGAGAAGGAGGGTGCTTCACATTTTTCTATATTCACTCTTGTTAACCACTAGGTGTTTTAAGGAAAATCATATACTTAGATCAGGAAAAAGTCAGTCCTGATTTAGTGTGTGGTGAGGGTTTGAAACAGAGCAAGGATCTGTACCTGAGCCAGACATTAAAGGTGCCATTTAAAAATTCTCTTTGTTCCTGCTGATTAATTTGTAGAACTCTTTGTATTGTAGATATAAACTACGTTGGTATTTGAAAACACTTTTATTTCAAATAAATTATTTGCTTTTTGACTTTTGTTTTACACATAACATGTAGGGTTCTTTTTGCATTGTTGTTGTTTGTACTTTGGTTGCATTGTTGTTAAGAAGGTGTGTTGGGTCTTTTTTTCTTTATATAGTAACTGAGGTTCTCAGATTGGTTAAGATGATATCCCTCAGCTCCAGGTTGTATGCTTTTCCTGGATTTTAAGTTTCTATTGTTCTTTTTTGTACTAAAGTGTTTTTTTTTTAATCCATCTGGAATTTATTTTTGATATGGTTGGAAAACTTTCCAGATGGTAAGATAGTTGTGTCAGTACCATACTTTAAAATATCATTCTTTTTCAATAGATTGAAATATTCCTTGCATCAATCATTAAGTTAGCAAATACTGGGGCCTGTCTCTAGAATCTAGATCATTCTTTCCATGGATGTATTTTTCACTTTCTATGCCAATACCATATTGATTTCATTGCAATGGCTTCAGAGCATGCTATTTTCTGGTAGTGGAAGTCCTCCTCCCTTACGTTCTTCTTATTTTTCATACTTTCTGTTTTTGTTTATTTGTTTCTTCTGTCAAATGAACTGTAAGATTAGCTTATGCAATCTTCTCCTTTACCCCTAAATTTAATATTTTAATTTAAACTACATGAAATGTGTATATTAAATTCAGGAAAATGACATTTTAATGATGTTAAGTCTTCCCTCTGCAAGAAATATTGATCAACCCATCTAAATGTTATGTTAGTATCTAGCTTTGGCATATCTATAATTATGCTAAACAGAGGCACATAACTTACCTATGAATTAAAGTCATCTACTGAAGAAACAGCTAACCTCCTTAATATTTTATAGTGCTCCCCAGTTGGCTTTTTGTTGGCTTTCATCTGTAGTATAATCCATGTTATATTATTATTATAATCCATGTTATATTATTATTGTTGGCACAGCTCTTTTTCATCATCTTCCCAGATTTTACATTAGATTTTCAAACACATATCTCTACTTCCTTAAGGTATAAGGCTCTTGCTGCACTGGCTGGAGCAGAGATAAACTCAAATAGCATCTTGATCACTGTAGAGTCCACCTGGTCCTGATATTTGACAAGGAATTGCTGTCTAACCTGAGCTAGATTTTGCTTTAAATCCAGAAAGAAGGAAATGGTCTTCTAAGAAACATGAATGACCAAGCAACTCTATCATATCCTTTCTTACTACTTCTGTTACTTCTCTCTATTAGCCAGACAAAAAATGATGACATGGAACAAAAGGAAAAATAGGGAAATTCATAGTTATTTTTCATTTCAGTCTTTTTTTTATTCATCAGTAAGCAGAAGGTAGAGAGTGTTGGTAGAATGTGCATGTCTCAAGAATTAAAATGAATGAAAAATGGTTGAGGTAGTTTTGTGTAGCATTTTCTCTATTCTGGTAAGAATGAAACAGATATACATGTATAAACTATGAAGTATTAATTGTGTACTTCTGTACTTCCACATATGAGTTGTGTTCTTTGAATTTAAAACTAGTTTGTACAATAGAAAGGTAAATAGTAAAATTCATGCTCATAATTAAAATTAAAAGCATTTTTCATTGAGTGATATTAAACAACAAATAAAATATCCTGACAACTGAGAGATCACAAAAGAAAGGAAGAAGCTTTATATTTCAGAACCTTTAATGTTATTTTTTTCCCTAATTTTTGAACATGGACTCCATGTTTTCACTTTGCACTGTGCCCTGAAAATTATGTTGGTGGCCAAAATTATTTATAGGTTTTGTTCTTTACCTTCCTTTTAATGTTCCTTTAGGAAATCTCTCTTGGAAGGTGGCAATTTTTAAATAATGAAGATTCTACAGTACATATTCATAAGAAGTCATTTCCCCATACTTAAAAGATTTTTATATAAATATGATAGCATTCTTCAAAAGATATACTATAAGCTCTGAAGAATTGATGCTTTTGAACTGTGGTGTTGGAGAAGACTCTTGAGAGTCCCTTGGACTGAAAGGAGATCCAACCAGTCCATTCTGAAGGAGATCAGTCCTGGGATTTCTTTGGAAGGAATGATGCTAAAGCTGAAACTCCAGTAGTTTGGCCACCTCATGCAAAGAGTTGACTCATTGGAAAAGACTCTGATGCTGGGAGGGATTGGGGGCAGGAGGAGAAGGGGACGAGGATGAGATGGCTGGATGGCATCACTGACTCGATGGACGTGAGTCTGGGTGAACTCCGGGATTTGGTGATGGACAGGGAGGCCTGGCGTGCGGCGATTCATGGGGTCCCAAAGAGCTGGACACGACTGAGCGACTGAACTGAACAAGTCTGATTATTTTAAGAAGGTCTTTCTCACAATTACATTGAAAGAAGTATTTCTACATTATTCAAACTAATTTTCATGTAAGCATTATTTTTTTTCTTAAGTAGTAGTTGATCATGGATTAGCTTAGTTTCTCATACAATTCTTTTATAGAATAACACTGAATATATGCTTTTGCTCTTTTCAAAACATTCTGATCAGTGATCAGTTTTGACTACATCATTTTGTTTAGAACAATTTTGTACAGTAAAGCTGCACTGTCCATAACAATGTCTTCCTTAAAATCCACTCTTTTAGAGTATAAGGGCTCAAATAAATTTAAGTTATTCAGGCTCAGTTCAGACAGGAAAAAAGCAATATTAAGTTGTAATAAATTATTTAGAGAAAATTGGCAAATATGTTTGAATTCTACTGATTTTGGAGGTGCTCTGAATATTCGGCTGATTTCACGTCTCTATTTTTTTCTCTTTTCACTGCTCATGTGTTTAAATGCCTGAAATTCAATTGATCTAGGGCTGGTTATATCGCAATAATTCTCCTCTAGTGGAAAAAAGGCTCTGAATCTTGTTTCCTTTGTCTGGGCAGTAATAACCACTGATGATAAGTTAACAGGTATAATGTCACTATCTCTCATATAGTGAATTACTGAGATTCTCCTAAAGTAGAATATAGAATAATACTTTTACAATAATATAAGAAACAATATAAAAATATTCCTATCATTTATGATATATTGGATGAATCATACTCTGTTTTATGTTCATATCCTGAACTCCAAATACATATTATTTCAAAGATAGAATGAATTCATTCTTTGGGGTAATGAAGCAGCAAGAAAACAAAGGCTCATAGTATAAAAGGCTGCCAACACTTTTGCATAATCTACACAATGGGCCCTTGCCTTTCTCCAGCCTGATAGATGTCTCCAGCATAACAGATGTCATTAAATATTGTTTCATGACTTTCCTTCTCTGTGTCAGGTTAGCAGTAATAAATGAAGAGCTTCTTTGGTCCTTGACAATGAGAACATCTCAGAAAATATATTTAACTTAATCATCCAATCACTCATGAGAATGAGAGACTCAAGTTTTCCCTTAAGTTATGAAATTCCAATGCTATTGCCATAAATGGTTTGTTGTTGTTTAGTTGCTAAGTCATGTCCAACTCTTTGCAACCCCATGGACTATAGCCCACCAGGCTCCTCTGTCCATAGGATTCTCTAGGCAAGAATACTGGAGTGGGTTGCGCCATTCTTTCTCCAGGGGATCGTCCTGACCTAGGGATCAAACCCGAGTTTCCTGCATCGGCAGCCAGATTCTTTACCACTGAGCCATCAGGGAATGGTAAGAGGGATCATCCACTGTCTCACATGTAACTGGTAAATATTAGGAGGGAATAGGTGGGCCAACATAAATAACAAAATCACAAAATCTAAAAAGTAGTGACAAACAGATAAAGTGAAGTTCTAAACTAATAGTCTCCAAACTCTCATAATTGTGTGCCCTGTTAATAAAAATAATGAGAATGTACACCCCAATTCTTGTCTATTTATAAATTATATATATATATATCACTTTCTTACTGTATATAATTCTTAAAAAGGATACAAGTAGAAGTTAAGAAGGTGAACTAAAGAGGAAAAAAATGTTAATTTATTCTAATATTATTTAAAGCACTGTTATAAAACTTTTTATTGAATCACTATTATTGTTGATAAATTTTAGTGAGATAATGCCACTGGAAATGCATCAGTAGCTTTTACAATGTTGATTTAACTCTTTGATTATGAAAATTTTTTTAATATTCAGGCTGTCTTGATACTTGGATTTGCGGGTTCAAATGCATTACTGGCTGTACTTACTAAATCACAACACAGTCATCCTTAGGTTTCCATTGGAGATTAGTTCCAGGACTGCTGTGGGTACCAAAATTCATGGATACTCAAGCCCCTTACATAAAATGGTGTAGTATTAGCATATAATTTATGCACATCCTGTATATCTTTTTAATATTTTTTTTAATCTCTAGATTACTTATAACACCTAATACAATGTAAATGCTATGTTAATAGTTATAAATACAATGTAAATAGTTACTTTTGTTGTTGTCCATTCACCAAGTCATGTCCAATTCTTGGCAACCCCATGGACTGCAGCATGACAGGCCTTCCTGTCCTTCACCATCTCGTGGACTTTGCCCAAGTTCCCATCCATTGAATCAGTGATGTCCTCCAATCATCTCATCCTCTGTTGCCCTCTTTTCCTGCCTTCAATCTTTACCAACATCAGGGTCTTTTCCAAAGTGTAAGCTGTTCATATCAGGTGGCCAAATCATTGGAGCTTCAGCATCAATCCTTCCAATGAATATTTAGTCCTGATTTCCTTTAGGATTGACTGGTTTGATCTCTTTGCTGTCCAAGGGACTCTCAAGAGTCGTCTCTAGCACCACAGTTTGAAAGCATCAATTCTTTGGTGCTCTGCCTTCTTTATGGTCCAGCTCTCACATCAGTACATGACTACTGGAAAAACCAAAGCTTTGACTAGATGGACCTTTGTCAGCAAAGTGATGTCTCTGCTTTTTAATACACTTTCTAGGTTGGTCATAGATTTCCTGCCAAGAAGCAGTCGAGGAAATCTGTCACTGCCTCCACGTTTTCCCCTTCTTTTTGCCATGAAGGGATGGAACTGGATGCCATGATCTTAGTTTTTTTAATATTGAGTTTTAAGTCAGCTTTTTAACTGTCTTCTTTCACCTTCATCAAGAGGCTCTTTATTCCTCTTTGCTTTCTGCCATTAATAGTTACTGCTGCTGCTAAGTCGCTTCAGTCGTGTCCAACTCTGTGCAACCCCATAGACAGCAGCCTACCAGGCTCCTCCATCCTTGGGATTCTCCAGGCAAGAACGCTGGAGTGGGTTGCCATTTCCTTCTCCAATGCGTGAAAGTGGAAAGTGAAAGTGAAGTCTCTCAGTCATGTCTGACTCTTCGCGACCCCATGGACTGCAGCCTACCAGGCTCCTCCGTCCATGGGAGTTTCCAGGCAAAAGTACTGGAGTGGGGTGCCATTACTAGCCCTTAGCAAATTCAAGTTTTGCTTTTTTGAAACTTTCTGAAATTTTTTTCAAGTATTTTCAGTCTGGGTTGGTTGAATCCATGGATGCAGGACCTGCAGATATGAAGGGCCTACTGTACTCATTTTTCAGTCCCAAACACTGATTAGGCAAAAGTGATTTGTTTTTGAAATTCTGTCAAATCCATCTTCCTTGATGTTGTTATAAGCCTCTCAAAAGATTTTTGAAAACAAACATTTAACAAAGGGTTGAGAATCATTGTTAGATCATTGTTTGAAGAATTTTTAATTGAATTTAGCTTTCTATGCCAAGTTTAATACGCATGTAAGAATGTTTAAAGTTGACACATTTTTGGCCCCCAATCACTTAATGATGGAACCATTTCTAAATATTCATTTGTAAACAGTCCTGCTATAGATTAATTTTTTCAAAGGCAGTGACACTTGGCCACCATTGGCTGACATTTCATCAGTTATGATAGTTTTTCATTAAACTTTTTAATGTTTCTGAACTTGTACAAGGGTAGAAGTGACAGCTCTGCTACTTTTTTGCTACTTTTTTATTGCTGATTTGTGCTTGCATTATTAGTATTATTGTCAAACATATTTTATTTCTTAAAGCTACTGTCCAGTTTGAAAGGATTATTTTGATTGTAAGTAGCTGCTGCTGCTGCTGTTAAGTTGCTTCAGTCGTGTCCGACTCTGTGCGACCCCATAGACGGCAGCCCACCAGGCTCCCCCGTCCCTGGGATTCTCCAGGCAAGAACACTGGAGTGGGTTGCCATTTCCTTCTCTAATGCATAAAAGTGAAAAGTGAAAGTGAAGTGGCTCAGTCGTGTCTGACTCTTCACGATCCCATGACTGTAGCCTACCAGGCTCCTCCGCCCATGGGATTTTCCAGGCAAGAGTACTGGAGTGGGTTGCCATTTCCTTCTCCAGTACATGACTGACTACTTTTAATAAAAAATAAGCATTAATAGGAATTGTGTTGTTTTCTTTCTGCATCTCAATGGATCATCTTTTACACAGCCCATAAGCACCTACTGAAAAGACTGATGGATGAGAGTAAAGGGAGGTTATCATTTCTCTCATAGTGGCTGAAGAAACTCTTCAGCTTAGAGGGCAACTGATTCAGTAACTCAATAATGCAGTCAAGACACCATATCCTTCTAGTCTTTTCTTGCTGCTCTCCTCAATGCTGTCATCACTTTCAGGTTGAAAGCAAACAGTCTGCAACAATTTCAGGCATTATATGCAGACTTAACAACAACCAGAATAACAGTTTTTTGGGAGAGAGGAAAATATTTCAGAAGCCCTCCCTTGGAATTGGGGTGTAACTAGCTTCTCCCGAGGCATATGATCACGTGGATTAAGAATGAATCTTAGAAAAAAAGTCAGGTTTATATTAAGAAAAGGAAATAGTTTCTGGGGAGGCAGACATTTACAACCACTGTAACCTTGATAAGCAAATTATCCATACAATCTTGAGAATCAAACAGATCAAAGAGAAGAAAGATAGGTAGTTCACATCTATCATGTTGGGCAAAACCTGTAGGAGCACTGGACAAATGAAATCAGTGAATCACTATTTCTTCCTGAGAGGCAGCATAGGATATCCATTTTTCAGAAATGGATTATTAAAAGATCTGTACTACCATATCTGTGAAAATATAATATTCTTGACTATGGTAGATATTTGATAACCTCTTATAAAGCAATATGTTTAACATGTTTATAATTATAATCAACTTTCTGGAACTTCAAAGTATTTAATGTTAATCTCTGGTAGATGTTTTATTTGAACAAAATCCTAGAAAGGGTTAAACTCCTGGAAAAAGTTGAATCCTGTAAAGGATTATGAACAGATACATTAAAAAAAATGCAGCTAGGTGTCATATTTAGTCAGAGAAAGGAAAGGTTTTTCTGAGCCCTTGGCACTGAGATGGAAAAATGAAAGCCCAAACCAGGTGTGGGATAGGGATCAAATACTGGGAAAAAATGAGCAGGATGCTAGAACTAAGCCAAGCAAAAACCTATGGGACATACCGTGATCAGACATCTGCAGGAAAAAATTTAAAAAAAGATATTGGAGATGATATGGCTCCCTATCTACTACCCTTCTTGATCTCCAGAACAGCTCTTAGTGGTGTATCAACATGGAAATGAATCCTTTATGTACTGCAGAAGCTGTTCGGCAGTTTAAGTGTGAAGTCTTCTGATCCAATTCCTATATTTGTTTCATTAACACTTGAGGAAATATTTTAAGGTAAACCAATGGGGGAAAAGTAAAAACTAATAGTAGTTCTTAAAAGACTATAAGGAATAACACATCAAATAAATACCATAAAAGGTCAGTATTGTATCTCCCCTATATATGTAAAGTAGTTTCATTATGAGAAAAGCAGAGGACTAAGATAAAAAATTCTTATTGTTTGGTGTCAGTTTTATGAGATCTTGGAGGCAATTTAGTTTAAACTCTAATATAGTGGAGGAAGACCCTAGGAGAAGGGATAAGCTACCCACTCCAGTATTCTTGGGCTTCCCTTGTGGCTCAGCTGGTAAAGAATCTACCTGCAATGCGGCAGACCTGGGTTCAATCCCTGGGTTGGGAAGATCCCCTGGAGAAGGGAAAGGCTACCCACTCCAGTATTTTGGCCTGGAGAATTCCATGGACTGTATGGTGATGGGGTCGCAAAGAGTGGGACATGACTGAGTGACTTTTATTAATTAATTAATTATAGTAGAGGAAAATGCCACTAACATTGCACTGTAGCTAAATTAAAGCAAGACAAAACACTTGGTTGCCTTGTTTTCTCAATGGTGGCTGAAGATGTTGGCTTAATTTACACAAATAAAAACCTTACTCAATGACAGAAATTAAATAGTAAACTAAACTATCTCTGAGGTTTGAACAGAATACTCATGAAGTAATTACTCATAATACCCATCCTTTAAAACTGAACACAAGGTTATTAAAGACCAAGAATACTACTGGGAATAAATATACTTCTAACCTTTCTAAAGTAATAAAGAGAATTATTATAATCAACTATAAAACCCTGATGTTTTTGTCAGAATATGACTGAATTGTTCTATTCAGCATGACATTTCTTATTTTACAATAATTTAGGAAGATATTATTGAGTAGTAAGGAATCCTGCTCTTAGCTGATAAATTTAACAAGATCAGATTAAGAGAAGATTACTGTCAGCAATGTAAAAACTTTCTATTCTTAAAGATGCTTAAATACAACCTTTTTTTTTAGATTTTACTTTTTTTCTAACTTACCCTTCAAATTATGTTGATATTCAATGGTATGCTGTAGCCCTTTTATCATATCATGAAGAGTAGCACATTCTAAAACATAAAAGACAAATCTATTTGAATATTTACTTTCTTTTTGGAATTATTATCTCAAAGTTAAAAAATACTTAAAATAATATTTAATTGACAATTATGAGACTTAATAAAGCAACCAGGTATCTCAAAATAAGTTATATAATACACTTTTTTTTTTTACATTGAAGGGTAATTGCTTTATAGAATTTTGTGGTTTTCTGTCATACATCAATAAGGACCAGCCATTGGTACACACATCCCCTCCCTCCCAAGCCTCCCTCCCATCTCCCTCCCCTTACCACCCTTCAGCCTGTCACAGAGCCCTTGTTTGAGTTCCCCGAGTCAGACAGCAAATTCCCATTGGCTATCTATTTTACATATGGTATTGTAAATTTCCATTTTATCCTCTCCACACACCTCCCCTTCTCAATCCTCCCCTCCTCTATGTCCGTAGGTTTGTTCTCTATCTCTGTTTCTCCATTGCTGCCCTAAAAATAAATTCATCAAAGCCATCTTTTTAGATTCCATATATATATGTGTCAATATACAATATTTCTCTTTTCTCTTTCTGACTTACTTTGTATGATAGGCACTAGGTTTGTCCACCTCATTAGAACTGACTCAAATGCGTTCCTTTTTATGACTGAGTAGTATTCCACTGTATACATGTACCACAGCTTCTTTATCCTTTCATCTGTAGACGAACATCTAGGTTGCTTCCATGTTCTAGCTATTGTAAATAGTGCTGCAATGAACATTGGGGTACATGTGTCTTTTTCAATTTTTTTTTCCTTAGGGTGTATGCCTAGGAGTGGGATTGCTGGATCATACGGTGGTTTTATTCCTAGCTCTTTAAGGAATCTCCATACCATCTTCCATAGTGGTTGTATCAGTTTATATTCCCACCAGCAATGCAAGAGTGTTCCCTCTTCTCCACACCCTCTCCAGCATTTATTGGTAGATTTTTTTATGATGGCCATTCTGACTGGTGTGAGGTGGTATCTCATTGTAGTTTTGATTTGTATTTCTCTTAATAATGAGTGATGTTAAATATCTTTTCATGTGCTTGTTAGCCATCTGTAATAAACACTTTTTAAATCAGTCTTTAAGTCAAATGCACTCCATGATTTAGTTATGAGTTTTCTAAGGCATGAAAAACCCAGTAAAGTAGGGATTCCCTCTATGTGCCTTTAGCAACAGCTACCCTAGAAATAAGGCACATTTGGATATGTCTGGAGAACTGTGAGGCACGTACCCAAGTGGCTTTTCCATAAAAACATTCCAAGGAAAGAGAGTCAGAACATTCCAAGGAAAGAGAGTCAAGGAAAATGAAGTTTTATTCAAAGATAGAGAGTCAGAGCTGGTGAACAAGTGTCATTTGGGAGAAGATAAGGCTTTTCTTCCTCATTGTCCTCTAACCTGTCCTCTTGCCTGAGTCCTAGGACAAGGGAGTAGCGACAAAGAGTAAAAACTCAATGTGTTGGGTTACAAGGCATCAGCAACTTTGGTGCCAATGTCTTCTTGAATAATGGGAGAATTCTGTGCAATCAAGCCTGAAATGTGCAAATAAGCTTTCAGTATGTATATTCTTGGTATCACCGGCAACAGCTAAACATTTGAAGCAGGGCAACAGTGGTGGAGACTTCTGTAACTTTAAGCAGCCCTTGGCTGTAAGCTTCAGGATAGCAGGGGCTATCTTCTGTCTTGTTTAACATTTCTCCCTAGTACTTAGAAGAGTTGTGGTCCATAATAGTCATTTCCTAAATATTTTTTAAGTGATTTGATTGACAGGCATTATAACGGTAAGGAGTAAATGGAGAAACAGTGGTATGAGAATAATAACACACTGCTATTTTAAATGCTTTGCAACTATTCATTTAACCCTTTTAACTCTATGACATTGATTCTAGTATTTGCCTCATTTTTACATATCAGGAAATTGACACATAGAAGTTTAGCAAATTGTCCAAACTCACACTTAAAAGTAGTAGATGGTAGAGCTACAACATGATCTCAAGCAGTCCAGCACTAACGCCAATGATTCTAACTACTTTAATATACCAAGAAGATCGGCGTAGGATCACTTCTTCAGACTAATCTGAATAGGTGAGAGGCCCTGGAAAGAGGGCAGGAATAGAGCCAGAGAAAGACTTAGTGATAGTTATTGCTATCACATTTTTACTATAAGTTTGAGAAACCCAGGTTGCACCAGTTTAAGTTTACAATTATAGTAGCTAAATATATAATGATGAAAACTTCACAAAGAGTAACAGTATTTTTAAAAAGAAAGATTAGGCAATTTTGTTCTTATGTGCTTGGCTTAATGGTTATTAAACATTGAACCTTATTCTCTTTCTTTCAGTTTTAGAGACCTACAGTGGATATTCAGCCACTGTGCATTAGTGTGACATACTTTTATCTAACAGTAAAAAGTTGTCTAGGTACATTAAAGTACATTATTGAATATTTACCCTGTCAGGCATTACATTAAGTACATTATAAACATTATAATCAGTATTCAAACTGATGCTGAGAAATTGGCATCATTATCTGGATCTCACAAAAGGAGGAAGTCACCCATAGATATCTGGTAACTTAACAAAGATTCCACAGTACATGGTAGGTCTAGGTTTGAACACAGGTTTTTCACATTTTAAATCCTGTGCTCTTAATTCAAGACTTCCTCAGGAATTGTATAACATGCTGATGAAACCATGAAATTTGGAATCAAAAGAACTGGATTAGAGTTTTTTTCTTCTTTACTTTGTAACTATGACGCTCTGGGTAATGTACTTTTCTCCTATATTAGGTTGTTCTGACAACCAAATGAAAAAATATACTTTCTAAGTTCATTCACAGATATTTAACATTGTTACTGTTTCTCTCCTCTGTGTCCCACAATTTGTATATATTACTTTTATCCATTGTTCACATTACATTTTAGTTAGATGGTTTCTCCCACTAGACAGTGAACTCTTTCAGGTAAAGATATTTATTTTGATAATCCTTACTTCTAATGTTGCCAGGAGCCCGAGAGACATTCCACTCATGACAAAGGTCATGAGGAAGGAGGCTCGGCATACACAAAGGTGGGATCGAGCCTCAGGAGTCCCCGCGGATATTCTCGAGCATCTACCCCCCAAAAAACCAGAGTCTGCCTACTTTATTGCTTTGTGCTCTCACCTCTGACTTTACTGGGGGCTGTCCCCCACCACCATCTCGCTCTCTCTGTCAAAGAGTTAACTTACAGCTCCAATTAATAAAGTTCCTGGGCAACTAGGAGTGTTTAAATCCAAACCCCTCAGATAGCTCTCTAACTCGCCTGACAAGTTTACCCGGACTCCTACAGCTATGCATACGATTGTTTACAGTCTTCCAGCCTCGAGAGGCACGGGAAGCTTAAGATATTCAAACAGTTTAGAGCCTCTCAGAGAGTTAGAAACTGTCAGAATAAAACTAGTAAAAGATTTCATTGATGAGCCAATGCTTGTTGCCAAGTTTCCACATCCCCTGTATTGTATCCTTGAATGTGTATTAATTAATATAGTTTGTATGTAGAAAAAATAAGTAGTGGCCTTGGTGTTAGTAACTTTAGACCCTTAAGGTAATAAATTCTTTCCTTTGTTGTAAACCCATTACACATCCGCCCTATAGGAATGCAATTTTATCTTCGGAAGATGGCGCCAAACCTTAAAATAATTACTCTTAGAGAAAATAAGTCTTTGTTGATAAGTCCTTGTCAAGAGTCATAAAATGTTAATAAGCCTTCTGGCCAGAAGATGATGTAAATCACCTAAACCATTTGTATACGATAAATTTGCAGGAAAGAAACCCTGGTTTTTGATAAGGATCAAAAACTGCTGACTTTGCATCCCCTATTATCCTCTACGTGTAACTTAGGGTATATAAGCCCCTGTTAAAAATACAGCTACGGGCCTTGCTCACCAACGCTTGGTCTCCCCATGTCATTCTTCCCCTTAACTTCCAGCTGAGTCTCCATCTGGAGCATGGATATCCTCTGCGACCATTTATTTGCCTGGGCTTCTAAGACCCACTTGAGAAGGTGTCTAAGGTGGGGCACCTTCCGCTATTCGAGAGGGCGCCTGCGGCCTCCGTGGTCAGAGCTAACCTGGTGTCACGGGTTATATTGATTTTCCGCGTAAACCAAGCTACTCAGCTTCTTTTCTCCACTGAATTTTCCTACGGAGCTATCCTCATTCTATTACTCTTTATATCTTTGATAAATAAATAAATAAATAAATAGGTCACCTAAGCCGTCTCTCCTTCGAATACCCTGGATCAGCCGGGGCTGGACCTCGGCATAATGTGATGACTATTTCATAAGTTTTCAATAGTTTTTGTATTTATTAACTAAATGAGAGAACCAATGCTGTGAGGGGAGAGTTCAAAACTTCCCATTTTCAGTTAGAGGTCCTATAACTCAGTCTCCATGTACTTCAACTACATTAATAGAAATGAAAGTATTCGGTAGAAGTTAAAAGCTTTATGCAAGTACAAGGTTCTACTCCTCCTTTTTCCCACTCTACCTCCCCTATCGCCAACTCAAAGTTCCCACCATCCTTCATTTTGTTCTGTTGCTGAGTCCTAGTAACAGAATGATGGTTAAATGACAACTGACATTACCTACTTCATGTATATTACTGTATTAGCTGCTGCAATTAAAAATGGAGGCACAGATCCTGCCATCACTTGTCCTTGCACCTTTAGAAGCACGAATCCAGCATGCATGCTATGCTATGCTATGCTAAGTCACTTCAGTCATGTCCGACTCTTTACGACCCCATGGACTGCAGCCCACCAGGCTCCTCCGTCCATGGGATTTTCCAGGCAAGAGTACTGGAGTGGGGTGCCATTGCCTTTAAAGTATGTTATCTCAGTAATTAGCAAATTGAAAACAGAACCCTGAAACTGAAAGTATACCGAATGTTTCCAAACTGTGTATTTTTAAATTTAGAACACAAGGTGGCTCTCTAAACACATTTTTTAAAACAGAAACTGGCTCAGTAAGGAATTTTACCTGGGTCTCTTGCATTGCATGCGGATTCTTTACTAAATGTGAGCCACCACGGAAGCCCCATAAAATAGAAGATCATTCATTATTTTAGAATAATAGCTTTTAATTCTCTTTGCAAAACTTCTCCTACGCATCATTTCTGTTGGACTTTACAGTACAATTTGAAGAACTATCCTATCCAATTCTTAAAAACTAGAGCTCAGAACATTAAGCTATCACTTATATTGTATAATTTAGTAAATCAGTGATTGTTTTAAGGTCAAATTTAGGCTCTACCATTATAAGCAATTTAGGTATTAATATCTATATCATAAATCAGTTGGAAATATTAAATAAAATGTGCATGAAAAGGCTTTTTTTTATAGTACTTGATCTTCAATATCAATATTGTTACCATCTTGAGCTGGCAAAGGCATTGTTTATCTGATATCAAGAGAAGAAAATATAAAGATATCACGATTTACTTTTGAACAAGTCCAGTCACATACATGGTTTGCCCTTCCTAAGTGAATTAGTACGCACTTTGCTTTCTAAGAGATCATTCTCACTTGTTCTTTCACTTCTATTGTGTATTATTCAGAAAAAGGTCATTAGATTTAGAATAAGTATAACTAATTTTTAAGGAAGTATTTGATTATGTTTTTCAAATAATATACACACATGAGACACAAGTTTAGTGATAAGTGAATATCTTGACAATCTCTGCCCCAAAACTAACCAGTTTCCCTCCCCTCAAAGCAAACACTGTTACTAGGGCACTGTTTATCTTTCCAGGGATCTACAAATATACAGGGGGGAGGGTGTTTGTGCGTTAAAATATATTTTTTAAAAATGATAATACTCTGCTGTGTACATTATTATTTTCATTTACTATACGTGGGAGATTGAAAGTTATGACCAACCTAGATAGCATATTCAAAAGCAGAGATATTACTTTGCCAAGAAAGGTCCATCTAGACAAGGCTATGGTTTTCCAGTGGTCATGTATGGATGTGAGAGTTGGACTGTGAAGAAAGCTGAGCACCGAAGAATTGATGCTTTTGAACTGTGGTGTTGGAGAAGACTCTTGAGAGTCCCTTGGACTGCAAGGAGATCCAACCAGTCCATTCTGAAGGAGATCAGTCCTGGGTGTTCTTTGGAAGGAATGATGCTAAAGCTGAAGCTCCAGTACTTTGGCCACCTCATGCGACGAGTTGACTCATTGGAAAAGACTGATGCTGGGAGGGATTGGGGTCAAGAGGAGAAGGGGACGACAGAGGATGAGATGGCTGGATGGCATCACTGACTCGATGCACGTGAGTTTGAGTGAACTCCGGGAGTTGTTGATGGACAGGGAGGACTGGCATGCTGCAGTTCATGGGATCGCAAGGAGTCGGACATGACTGAGCGACTGAACTGAACTGATGCTATATCATATAAAGATACTTCATTCTTTTTGTCAGTTATATAGTAGTTCATTACAAAATATACCGTAATTTATTTAACCAGATATCCACTGATAGGTGTCACACTTGGAAAAGCTTTCTTCAGTCTTAAAAACATAAAAACAAAACTCCCTATATTCTCTTCTATTGTGGCTTCACTTTCTGACCTTTAATTAACTTTATTATTCAGAAAAGTTTTAGATGTATAGATGGGCTTCCCAGGTGGTGCTAATCTGCCTGCCAATGCAGGAGTCATAAGAGATGCTGGTTTGATCCCTGGGTTGGGAAGATCCTTTGGAGTATGAAACGGCAATCTGCTCCAGTATTCTTGCCTGGAAAATCCCATGGACAGAGTAGCTTAGCGGGCTACAGCCCATAGGGTTGCAAAGAGTCGGGCACGACTGAGCACAGATGTACAGAAAACTTGGGAAGATGCTACAGAGAGTTGTGAAATATCCTAAGCTAAGTTTCCCCTATTATTAATATCTTACTTTAGTACAGTATGTTTGTTACAATTAATGAACCAATGTTGATACATTATTATTAACTAAAATCTATATTTTACTTGGGCTTCCCAGATGGTACAGGTGGTAAAGAAACTGCCTGCCAATGGTCAGGAAGATCCCCTGGAGAAGGAAATGGTAACCTACTCCAGCATTCTTGCCTGGAGACTCTTTATGACAGAGGAGCCTGGTGGGCTGCAGTCTATAGGGTTGCACAGAGTCAGACACGACTGAAGCGACTTAGCACGCATGCATACTTTACTCTGATTTTCTTAATTTTTACCTAATATCCTTTCTCTATTCTCTGATTCCATCCACAATACCACATTACATTTAGTTGTCGTGTCTTCTTCAGGTCCCCTTTGCTGTGACAGTTTCTCAGAGCTTTCTTGTTTTTGATGCACTTAAGTTTTTCAAACTACTGGCCAGGTCTTTTGTAGATATCCCTCTATGTGAATATGATGCTTATCTCATGATGAGATGAGGTTAGAGGGAGAAAAAACATAGAAGTAAAGTGCCATTTTCATCACATCATAGCACAGGTACCTACTATCAACATGACATCAAGCTGACCTTGATTTCGTGCCTTAAGTTGTGTACGTCAGATTTCCCCACTATATAATTACTCTTTATCAACCCCTTTTCCATTCAGTATATGTTTCACTATAGGACTGGAAAAGGTCAGTTTTCATTCCAATCCCAAAGAAAGGCAATGCCAAAGAATGCTCCAACTACCACACAATCGCACTCATCTCACACGCTAGTAAAGTAATGCTCAAAATTCTCCAAGCCAGGCTTCAGCAATATATGAACTGTGAACTTCCTGATGTTCAAGCTGGTTTTAGAAAAGGCAGAGGAACCAGAGATCAAATTGCCAACATCCGCTGGATCATGGAAAAAGCAAGACAGTTCCAGAAAAACATCTATTTCTGCTTTATTGACTATGCCAAAGCCTTTGACTGTGTGGATCACAATAAACTGTGGGAAATTCTGAAAGAGATGGGAATACCAGACCACCTGATCTGTCTCTTGAGAAATTTGTATGCAGGTCAGGAAGCAACAGTTAGAACTGGACATGGAACAACAGACTGGTTCCAAATAGGAAAAGGAGTTTGTCAAGGCTGTATATTGTCACCGTTTATTTAACTTATATGCAGAGTACATTATGAGAAACGCTGGACTGGAAGAAACACAAGCTGGACTCAAGATTGCTGGGAGAAATATCAATAACCTCAGATATGCAGATGACACCACCCTTATCGCAGAAAGTGAAGAGGAACTCAAAAGCCTCTTGATGAAAGTGAAAGTGGAGAGTGAAAAAGTTGGCTTAAAGTTCAACGTTCAAAAAACGAAGATCATGGCATCCGGTCCCACCACTTCATGGGAAATAGATGGGGAAACAGTGAAACAGTGTCAGACTTTATTTTTCTGGGCTCCAAAATCACTACAGATGGTGACTGCAGCCATGAAATTAAAAGACGCTTACTCCTTGGAAGGAAGGTTATGACCAACCTAGATAGCATATTGAAAAGCAGAGACATTACTTTGCCAACAAAGGTTTGTCTAGTCAAGGCTATGGTTTTTCCTGTGGTCATGTATGGATGTGAGAGTTGGACTGTGAAGAAGGCTGGGCACCGAAGAATTGATGCTTTTGAACTGTGGTGTTGGAGAAGACTCTTGAGAGTCCCTTGGACTGCAAGGAGATCCAACCAGTCCATTCTAAAGGAGATCAGCCCTGGGATTTCTTTGGAAAGAATGATGCTAAAGCTGAAACTCCAATACTTTGGCCACCTCACGCAGAGAGTTGACTCATTGGAAAAGACTCTGATGCTGGGAGGGATTGGGGTCAGGAGGAGAAGGGGACGACAGAGGATGAGATGGCTGGATGGCGTCACTGACTCGATGGACGTGAGTCTGAGTGAACTCCGGGAGTTGGTGATGGACAGGGAGGCCTGGCGTGCTGCGATTCATGGGGTCACAAAGAATTGGACATGACTGAGCGACTTATCTGATCTGATCTGATAGTGAAAAAAATCATTGTACACAGCCCACACCTGATGAGTGCCGTGTTATATTTCCTTGAGGCCAAGTCATTTACATACGCTATTTGGAATTCTGCAGAGATTTATCTCTTCACCCCATATATTTATTTATTCATTTATTTTTATGAATATGTACTCATGGATATACCTGGGGTTTTAATCTAATACTATTTTATTTTGTTGCTCAAATTGTTTCAGCTTTGGTCATTGAGTACTTTTTCACTTGAGTCCTGTATCTTTGACATACCCCATTATTATGCAGTTTTTTCCTTTTTGAGTACTTTATTTCCTGGTACTACAAGATGCTTTCGACTTATATATTTCTTGCCCCAGTCTTAGAACCAGCCATTTCTTCAAGAAGTCCTGGTTCCTTTTGTAATAAGATAGTATTAGAAACTTGGTGCTAGTTTTGCTTGTTGCTATGGATTATGTACCCTCTCAGTTGACATAACAAGGAAGTGTATGTATATGGCTTCTTTTTTTCTTTTCCTGATGCCCAGCACTTTATTAGTAAGGAGGCTTGGTCCACGAAAGGGGAGGCTGGGATGGACAGGACTAACATTCATCTAGGGGGATTTTCCTGGTCATCAGGTGGTTTCTCCATGCAGGTTTAGAGGAAATATGGATGAAACCCACACAGAGTGTATCACTGTGATTGGCAAACAGCAGAAGTAGGAGGGGAGCCCTAGGCATAGCTGGGTTCGTAGGACAGCAGTGTTTCCATGTTGGGCACAGATGCACCTTCCGGGAACTTCTCCAAGTTCCAGGCAACATGGCTGCAGCACACAGAGATCAACTGATGAGCTTGGAATCTGTTGAAAACAGTGGTTGTCAGGGGGCCAGGGCAAGGCCTTCCACAGGAAGGTGCAGAGCAGATGCATCTGCGTGCCACTCACCATACACTTCTGGAAAAGTCTCTGAACTTGAGGGAACTCAGGCTCTCTTTGTACCTAGCGTTCTCCTGATGCCAGGAATGAGTTGCATGGGAAGACCAGCACTACCAGGCCTGGGGAGAAGTTGTCAGGTAGCTTGTTCAACTGAGTGTAGTCCCAGACCTTTGTGCTGCAGAGCAATGCCACTTTCTCAACGAGTAGCACCATGCCAGGCTGGGTGCCCAGGCTCCCACGCTCCCTGAGGGCTAACGGGTGCACAGAGAAGGGGCAGAGTAGACACAAGAAGGGATGGTGGCAGCTGGGAGCTGAGCAGAGCACGTGGCATGGATGTCTGAGAAGCGAGTGGGACTAGGACAGCATCTTTCTAACACTAAAATTTTTGACCCATCTGAAGTTTCTTCTGGTGTAACTGTGAGGCAGGAATTCAACTGTACTTCTTCCATGTGTTTGAAGGCCTGGACTGAGCCTTGGATTTGTCATTTCTTAGCTGACTGGATGCAGATAGATCACCCTCCTTTGTTTATGTTTCTTCATTATCAAAGTGGAATAATAACATCAGTCCTATCTATATAGTCTTTCAGGGCTATATTAAGGACAAAATGAAATGATAATCTGAAAAGTTCTATGTGAATTAAAAATATTTTACAAATGTAAAATTACTGTTATAGCAAAAAGCACACTCATTAGAATGATTGTTTCTACAGGTAGCAAAGAACTAACCTTGTTTCATTGCGACCTCTTTTGTTTGCATTACTCTTAATAAACAGTTAGCTTTTTCCAACTGCATATCCAGGATATTGTTCTTCCCACTGGATTCTATCATTTTCTACAGAAGAAACAGAATACATTTTATTACCAAATCAATGCCGCTATTTTGATTTTTTTTTAACCTAAGAATATGAAAGTATAAACCATTTAATACCTGAAAGTCTAATAATTAAGTTTGGCACACATTTTTAAATAAGTCAATTTCCTAATTTATCTTTAAAGAGTAACATAATAAAAAGTTAGAATAGGTGAATAGTTATAAAAAGTTATAAAAAGTAAAAATATGACCTAATTTGAACTCCCTTCTTTCCAACTATTCAACCTCCACTCCTAAAACTAACCATTCCTTATAAATATTTCCAAAATATTTTATGACTAAACAACTATAGGAAAGGGTCACATTATACTCTGTTCTGCACCTTGGATTTTCCACTTAGTACTGCTTTCTCAGAGATGATGGCATATAAGCATGTAAAAGTCTTACCTCATTCTTTTTAACAGCTGCATTGAGTTTCATTCATGAATTTAATTTATTTAAATAGTTCCCTATTGAGGAAAATTTGTGCTGTTCCCATTTTTTGCTATTACAGTCAATGAATAAATATTCTCAAACATATATCTTTCTGAATAATGTAATAACTGCCATGTACCCTTCAAACACCTTCAAAAATCATCAACTCATAACCTATCCTGTATAATCTGTACTTCTACCCATTCTCTATTCTCATTGCTTCTGAATTTATCTCAAAGCAACTCCTTGACACTATATTATTTCATTGATAAATATTATCATTTACATGCTTCTCTAAGAGATGACTCAAAAGTACAATCACAATACCATTATGACATTAAAAAAGAACAATATTTCTAATTTAAAATATCTAAGAATATGAGAGATAATCCCAAGTTAAGCTCCAAATGCTTTGTACCAGTTCTTCTCCCACCAAAGTGTTATTTCTTTCTCTCTCCTCTCTTACTTTGGTCAGAATCACTTGGTTAAAAAAACACAAGTCCATTGTTGGAAAAAAGCTCATTATATGAAAATACCCATCATCATGAAAAGTTTTTTAAGAGGGCAATACTACATTGTACAGAGGAAAAGAAGGAATAGAGAAGGATGATAAGAAAAAGAGAGAAAATAGAGGTAGGGATTATTCTTCCTCCTATTCCTATTTCACAAATCCACTTCCCAAATCTGATTTATCCACTTACATTTCTCAACAGATATTCCTACTCCTCTCCCAGGCAGAGGAGACAAAAAGCCTAGTATATACTTGGGGATATGGTCTGACATATAATTTGTGTAGAGTTTGGGAGGGGGACTTCAAACAGGTCTGCTTTTAGGCAAAAGAGAAAAGGGAACAGATAGAACAGGAAAGACTAAAAAGGAAATTAGTCATAAGAGTAAGAGATTGAAGATTGAATCTACTTCAATCCTTACTAAACCATTCTTGAGTTTATGGACATCCAGGGTATATACATATGTATTTCCCCTTTAACTTTAGCAAAAGTATATCAATTGTTTGCTCCCTTGCCCCCAAAACATTTTGATACTAGTATTAATGAGTTACAACTACATACATTCTAAATACAGATTTTAAAAATGAGAGAGAAGGGGCTTAAAAAATACATTTCCATTATTTTTATCTTGCTTCTTTATATATATATATATATATATATATATATTTTTTTTTTTTTTTTCCTAACTCCCTCCATTGACAAAATCTGTTACACTTTCCCTTATATTCTACAATTGTTGGATATCTTTACATACCTTTTCTATCTGTGAAAAGTCATTTATAAGTTTGTCAAGATTCACACTGCTAATCTTTTTCATACATCCTTCGCTGTTTTGATTCATATCTAAACTAGTGAAGAGTAGATAGTGTTAAAACAAACAAACAAAATACAAAGCACTATAATAATGATAATAGTTCAAATACTAAAGTTCCTGTATTCCACTCATAGAGCACATACTTGAGCTCCATTGCACTCAAGAGAATTTTTATTATACCCCCATTATTAACAACGATCAAATGAATTAAGGCTTCTCTACTCTTCTACACAGCCACTCCAGCCAAGTTTTCTCTAAACAAATCTATAATTAGTGCAATGATATGTGCATATGTAGAAATTATTTGTCCCTATTACACAAAAATTATGTCACCATTCATCACTCAGCTCTTTGCCATCAATATGACTGCATTTAAAATCTGATGCATTACTAAGTCTGATACATGGCTTTTAAATATAGCTACTCATTTCCAGTATTCTTGCCTGGAGAATTCCATGGACAGAGAAGCCTGGCATGCTACAGTCCACGGGGTTGCAAAGAGTTGGACACGACTGACTGACACTTGTATGTATTCTCAATTTAAAGTGTTAAAAATATTTAACTATCATGCCACAAATAATTTTTGCAGAATTTCTTGGTAGTCTGCTTGTTGCTAGGAATTGAATTATGTCTCCTTCAAAATTTGCATGTTGAAGCTCTAAATCCAACTGTGACTATATTTGTATATAGAATATTTAGGAGAATATTAAAGTTGAATGAAATCATAAAGGTGTGGCCCTAATCTGATAAGACTGTGGCCTCATAAGAAGAGGAAGAGAGTGATTTTGTTCTCTCTCCACACATTCACACTGAGGACAGGCCCTGTGAGCACACAATGAGGTGGTGGCTCTCTGAAACCCAAGGAGAGAGTCTTCACGAGGATCAACACTGATGTCACCTCAATTTTGGACTTCTCAGCTTCCAGAACTATGAGAAAATAAATTTCTGTTGTTTAAGCCACTGAGCCTGTAGTATTTTGTTATAGCAGCAGCCTGAGTAGACATATACAATTAATTTTCTTATTTTTTTTGGCTGGCAACCTGTTTGGTAAATAATGAACATAAGGAAATTAATATGCTTAAAGCAAGCACTAAGTATTTCTATTATTTTACATAAGAGTACTTTGGGGTATAACCAACTAACTGCTGAAGTTAAGAATAAGAGTTCCAGTTTCAGTTCTATGGAATCAGTCATAAGACATTCTGCAGAATTCCAGAGGTAAGCTCATCTAGTTAGGATGGAAACTGACTTTTGCAAAACAGCAAGTATTTACATACGAGGGTGTGAGAATAGCTAGAAGAATCACGATTAAAACAATCTAAATGTATGAGATACTTGTCTTTAGACTTTTCCCTAGCAAACACGAAGGAGAAAATAAAAATGTGACATTTCAGTATTCTAGATTGAGGACAGTTCAGTTCAGTCGCTCAGTCGTGTCTGAGTCTTTGCGACCCCATGAATTGGCCTCCCTGTCCATCACCAACTCCCGAAGTTCACTCAAACTCATTGAGTTTGGTGATGCCACCCAGCCATCTCATCTTCTGTCATCCCCTTCTCCTTCTGCCCCAAATCCCTCCCAGCATCAGGGTCTTTTCCAATGAGTCAACTCTTTGCCTGAGGTGGCCAAAGTATGGGAGTTTCAGCTTTAGCATCATTCCTTCCAAAGAACACCCAGGACTGATCTCCTTCAGAATGGACTTTTGTTGGATCTCCTTGAAGTCCAAGGGACTCTCAAGAGTCTTCTCCAACACCACAGTTCAAAAGCATCAATTCTTCGGCACTCAGCTTTCTTCCCAGTCCAATTTTCACATCCATACATGACCACTGGAAAAACCATAGCCTTGACTAGACGGACCTTTGTTGGCAAAGTAATGTCTCTGCTTTTCAATATGCTATCTAGGTTGGTCATAACTTTCCTTCCAAGGAGTAAGTGTCTTTTAATTTCATGCAATCACCATCTGCAGTGATTTTGGAGCCCCCAAAAATAAAGTCAGCCACTGTTTCCACTGTTTCCCCATCTATTTCCCATGAAGTGATGGGACCGGATGCCATGATCTTCGTTTTCTGAACGTTGAGCTTTAAGCCAACTTTTTCACTCTCCTCTTTCACTTTCATCAAGAGGCTTTTGAGTTCCTCTTCACTTTCTGCCATAAGGGTGGTGTCATCTGCATATCTGAGGTTATTGATATTTCTCCCGGCAATCTTCATTCCAGCTTGTGCTTCTTCCAGCCCAGCGTTTCTCATGATGTCCTCTGCATAGAAGTTAAATAAGCAGCCTTGACGAACTCCTTTTCCTATTTGGAACCAGTCTGTTGTTCCATGTCCAGTTGTAACTGTTGCTTCCTGACATGCATATAAGTTTCTCAAGAGGCAGGTCAGGTGGTCTGGTATTCCCATCTTTTTCAGAATTTTCCACAGTTTATTGTCATCCACACAGTCAAAGGCTTTGGCATAGTCCATAAAGCAGAAATAGATGTTTTTCTGGAACTCTCTTCCTTTTTCCATGATCCAGCTGATGTTGGCAATTTGATTTCTGGTTCCAACAGGGCATGTGCAAATGCCTGGTGTGTGACAGTGGCAGTGATAAGTAGTCCAAAGTAAAAGGTAAGTAAAATTCCTAAAGTAATTACTCAAAGTAATTTTGGGGACATATTGTTTAAAATGAGGTACTCCAAAACATAGACATTGTTTGACAATTTGTTACTTTATAAAGAAACCCCATTTCCTTCCTCTTTTTATTTTATACTGCATTAACAACTATTAGTGGTTTTAAGTTTGAATTTTAGCTGTGTATTTTCAGTTTACTGAATTATTATCCTCTGTATCACATATAGTAGTAAAACTCTAAAATAGTTAAAACTTGTTCCTTAAGACAGAAGACTAACTGTAATAGCATCCCATGATGCTATTAAAATATTTAAATGCAGTAAAATTCCTTTGGGGGCAAAATTTAGAAATCATCACAATATATATTTTTGTTTAATTTATAGGATAATCTGAAGTAATGATGAAAAATCTTTCCTCATAACTTTTTCCTTAATTTCTAACTTAAAATTTTTTTTTATTGAAGTACAGATGATTTACAATGTTGAGTCATGCTCTGCTATGCAACAAAGTGACTCAGTTATGTACATATATTCTTTTCCATTATGGTTTATCACAGGATATTGAATATAGTTTCCTGTGCTATACAATAGAACTTTGTTCTTTGTCTTTTCTACATATAACAGTTTGCATCTGCTAATCCCAAACTCCTAGTCTTTCTCTCCCCTACCCTCCTCCCTCTTGGCAAACACAAGTCTGTTCTCTATGCCTACAAGTCTGTTTCTTTTTTGTAGATAGGTTCATTTATGCCATATTTTAGATTCCACATACAAGTGATACTGTATGGTATTTCTATTTCTCCTTCTGACTTATTTCACTTAGTATTATACTTGCTAGTTGCATCCATGTTGCTGCAAATGGCATTAGTTCATTCTTTTTTATGGCCGAGTAGTATTTCATTGTGCATATGTACCACATCTTCTTTATCTATTCATCTATTGATAGACATTTAAGTTGTTTGCATCTTTTGGCTATTGTGAATGGTGTTGCTATGAACATAGGGGTTCACAGCATGTATCTGAATTACAGTTTTGTCTGGGTATATGCCCAGGAGTGGGACTGCTAGATCATATAGTAACTCTACTTTTAGTTTTCTGAGGAAGCTCCACACTGTTTTCCATAGTTGCTGTAGGAATTTACATTCCTACAAAGAGTGTAGGAGGGTTCCCTTTTCTCCACAACCTCTTCAGCATTTGTTACTTGTAGACTTTTAAATGATGGCCATTCTGACCAGTGTGACTTGGTACCTCATTATAGCTTTGACCTACATCTTTTCATGTGTCTACCGGCCATCTGTATGTCTTCTCTGTAGTTCCTATCTTCTCTGTAGTTCCTAACATTTTAAATAAATAAAAGGTTTTACTACAGCTTTGTCTCAGAATCTGGCTCCTGAACTAAGTTTGTTTTACTTGAGCTTGATTTCTCCCAACTCTTTCCTCCTAATGAGAGCCTTGAGGTGCTTTTCCTCATAAAATCATCACTAATATTACACTGGCTAGCAACACATGCTATCACTTTTGTCACACTGGCCAAGCCATCTGATTGCTTCTAGATGTCTTCATTACCTCTCCTCCAATGCAGGAGGGACAAGAGCAAGATCTCTTCAGTTGGTACGGTCTTCTCACCCGGTGAACTAGGTCACAGGCTGCTGATTCAGTGATTGGCAAATTCTTGCTGAGAAGCCGGGACTGACTCCTGACCTCTACAACCCCAAATTCAACCACCCCCACAGTGGGCGGCAGCCCCATTTCCTTCTTGCCCTCGCCCCCACCCTGCTCAGGCCGGCCCTCCGCACCCCAGGATAGGTTTGTGTTATCTCCCCAACCCCCCTCTTCACCATACTGCGTGAATTCACCCTCAGTCCTGAGGCCTAGGGCTCCAGGTTTCCTCTCCCATTCTGGTGTCCCTAGGAGCTCAACTCTACAGCACGACAAAAATCCCCTGGGGTGGGAGAGGTGGCTGGGTCAAACTTCTGTCTCAAACCAGGATAGTGTTAAGAAGTGCTAAGTAAAGAATACCTGTGGAAAAGGAAACTTCGAATTCGCGGAGGAAAAGCCTGGAGCGTTACCTGTTGTCGCTCGCGGTTTCCACAGCCTCCCCACGCACAGCTTCTTCCTGGTACTGGTCCGGCCCTAACTGTTGTCCCCTGCTCAGGAAGCGTGTTCCCCCAACAATGGGCCCGCCCTTCTCCTAGTCCCCACTGAGCCTGCCCTTAGGGCCCCACCTCCAGCCTTACCTCCTTGGGCTTCTTAGGTATTTTCATGTAGATACTAGAATACGATTCAACACGTAGTGACTATCAGATCAATAATTATTTTCTGAGCAAATAATAAATCACATTGGATTAAGTTGTGATTAATGAGTCACCACTACTGAATAAATAGTAATCCATGTTTATTCTAATAACATAAACTAGGCAATGGCACCCCACTCCAGTACTCTTGCCTGGAAAATCCCATGGATGGAGGAGTCTGGTAGGCTGCAGTCCATGGGGTCGCTAAGAGTCGGACACTACTGATCGACTTCACTTTCACTTTTCACTTTCATGCATTGGAGAAGGAAATGGCAACCGACTCCAGTGTTCTTGCCTGGAGAATCCCAGGGATGGGGGAGCCTGGTGGGCTGCCGTCTATGGGGTCGCACAGAGTCGGACACGACTGAAGCGACTTAGCAGCAGCAGCAGCAGGCTTATAAAAGTACCAGACACTGTGCTAGGTGATGGAGATGAAATCATGGATATAATACAGTCTGTGCAGTCTGGAGTCAGTTAATGGATATGATCTCCCTTGTACAGAGTTTTTGTCTTAGTAGCTCAGTGTTTAATGGCATGGGTTTTAGTGGATCCAAACCCCAACTCTTCTATTTACCAAGGGGGTGATCAGTGAGCAGATTCTAAATTCTACCTGCTTCAGTCTCTTTGTAAAAACAGACATTAGTTAATGCCTACTTTACGGGCTTTCTTGCTGTCTATGGGGTCGCACAGAGTAGGACACGACTAAAGTGACTTAGCAGCAGCTCATAAAGAAACTGCCCATCCCTGACTTCGGAAGATCGTCTGGAGAAGGTAATGGTTACCTGCTCCAGTATTCTTGTCTGGAGAATTCCATGGACAGAGGAGCCTGGCGGGAGACAGCGCATGGGGTTGCAGAGTTGGACAGGACTGAATGAGTAACACTGCAGGCTAAGGCCTACTTTATAGAGCTGTTGTAATGTTTAAATGAAATGATGTACTTTAAAAGTGTTTAATGTACTTCGTGCCAAAGGTTAAGTGTTAAAAGTATTAATTATTATAATTAAAAAAAATTGATAACCATTTGAAAGTGTATCCACTGCCATCTTTTCCCTGTCTACTTTTTTTTTTTTGAGTGGGAGAGGGAAGATTTATTAATTTGATTTTTCTATGAACAAAATTGGCAAGCAGAAAAATGTAAAGTGTAACAGGATAAATAATACATTATTATCTGAAAGGTATTATAGCATGGTGGCAACAGAACTAGATCAAAGTGGGAAATATGTGGGCGGTGGGGGGGAACCTCTTCCTGCTGCTGACCAGTTGGTAATCTTGGAAAGATTGGGATTCCCAAGTCTTTTTTTTTTCACTTTGAAATAAGGAAAGTGGACTAAATAACAGATAAAATTTTAAGATTTTAAATTTGTCTTATGATAAAACATAGCTCATCAAAATGTTTTGAAAATGTTATCTTCTCATGTTCTTTACTGTATTGATTTCACAAAATTCACATACACAAACACACACATAGTTTAATTTTTAGAGATCTTACAAGAGATGAAACTTCTGACTATCCAAGAGGCTTTCTTTGACATTAGTAACAACACAAAGGGATATTGAAAATGGCCTTTTGAATTGATGATTCAAAATAATTGTTGTTTTGTTAGTCACTCAATTGTGTTTGACTCTTTGCACCAGGCTCCTCAGTTCATGGGGTTCTCCAGGCAAAAATACTGGAGTGGGTTGCCATTTCCTTCTCCAGGGGATCTTCTGGACCCAGAGATCAAACCCAGGTCTCCTGTTTGCATGCAGATTCTTTACCACTGAGCCATGAAGGAATCCAATTCAAAATAATAAATATGCAAATAATGTTCTGTGTTACTTATATTATTTATTGAGATGAACCCACTTCAAGACCCTCCTAAAATGTTATCTTCTCCATGAGGCATTCAGTGATTTTATCAATCATCAGTGACTTACTTTTCCTTGTTCTATGCTTTTATTACTTTTTTTCCATTACTTTGGATCATACTGGCCTTCCTTGGTATTTGTTAGGGCTGTTTGAATTGATATCTTATCTTTCCTGCTGCACTGTCTGCTCCTTGGAGAAAGAAACTCTGTGTTTCTGTGTGTATAATATTATATGTATGTATTTCTGTATTGTGCCAGCATAGTTAGAATAAATAGAAGAACCAACATGTCAGAAACAAATCATGAAAACCTGGCTTGATTCTTCTAGTTTGAAATGAGTCACAAGCTTCTCTTCCAGTTTGTATATGTTAGCATTTTTTTTTTTTTTTTGGAAAAAAATCCTGGTGAGTTAAAAATATATCTGTCGATGAGAAACTATATGAACTGCCCATGATTTCATTTAAAAAGGAAGTGCCTTTCACGGTTGTATTCATCAATACCATCTGGCTGAGAAACAGAAAGGACTCATTGAACATTTGCTCAGAAACTGCCTGGAAAACCATAAGAGAGAAATAACTTACATTATTATAAACGGTAACAAAGGGAGTAGAAAGAAACTAATGTTTGAATCTATTAAAAAGTGCCTTGATTTGGAAAATAAATGCAACTGAAGAAAATTGGAAGTTATCAATTAATGTATGTAAGGATCTTAGGATGAATGATACATTGATGTTTTTCTTGTAATAGACAACTTCATTTATTAATCCATTTTAAAATATTTAACTTCTTTCAAGATATCAGCTACTAAGAGTCTAGGTGCTAGGGAGAGCAAGACAAATAAGACATTCTCCTTCTGCTTCAGAGCTTATAGTTTCATAAGACAGCCTTTTTAAGATCATCAGCACTAACTCATCTATTTGTTAAAAACAAAACAAAACAAAACATGTTGAGCACCAACCATGTTTGGGGATCTATGAGAACACTAGGAATAAACAAAACAGACATGGTTCCTGACCCCAGGGGACTTCCAGTGTAGAGAGGAAAATAGATAATCAACAAGTAAAGAGAAGAAGTGAAGTCGCTCAGTCGTGTCCAACTCTTTGCGACCCCATGGACTGTAGCCTACAATGCTCCTCTGTCCATGGGATTATTCAGGCAAGAGTACTGGAGTGGGTTGCCATTTCCTTCAACAAGTAAATAAATGATAAATAAAAATTATAATAAGTGGAAGGAAAGAAACACAAATCCATGATTTTGATTTAAAAAGTGAACAGAAGTTGCATTAAATATAGTGCACTATCATGAAGAATGTTTCAGAGCAGATAAGATGGAAGTAAGCCCCGAGGGATACATCAGAATGTTAGCTGGGGGCAACAGATAGATGCTGGGGTTGCTTTTATTTGCCCCTCCTGCACTCTTGGCACACTTCTCCATGCTGTTATCTCTGTATTTATCTGATTCCCATATTTCACTATCTGCTACTGAACCATCTTGTCCTGTCTTCAACTACAACTTTAGGTCCCAGTTCTGTGACTCCCTGGTTTTCAGCATTATTTTCAATAATTGGGTAAAAGACACTCTGTACAGGGTGTGTATAGGGTCTATGACCCCATGGAACTATGTTGGTTGGACCTCTCTCCTTCTCCATGTACAGAGAAGGATTTGGGCATGACTCCAGGATAAATCCTAAACCATGGAATATTTGGACTACTTTTCTTGAAACAATCATCCTTATATATGTAAATATTCCATCTTTCAACAGGCTTCTGTTAAAAGTAGAATCACATTGCTAACTGGGTAGAATTTGCATTTTTGTTTGAGGACAGAAAGTACAAATATTCTATTTACTCAGAAGAAACCAATACAGTTTAGACATGAGCATATGATAAAGGTGACTTATTTTTTGTGAAAATTAAGGAATCTAGCCAACTCTTGGTAGCTTGGTCTTCCATAGTTGGTTGGAGGTGACTATGGGGGTACTCTCAGTAGAAGTCAGATTTTTTTTTCTCAAATACAATTTTAAGTTTGCACAGGTACATAAACAAATGATCCATGATGGCTTTAATGTCATAGCATGAATATTTAAAATGGATAACCAGTAAGGACCTACTGTGTAGCACAGGGAACTATGCTCAATGTTATGTGGCACCCTGGATAGCAGGGGAGTTTGGGGGAGAGTGGATACATGAATATGTATGGCTGAATCCCTTTGCTGTTCACCTGAGATTATCACAACATTGTTTGTTAATTGGCTATACCCCAATACAAAATAAAAACTTTAAAAAAGATAATATGTCATGAGTTTAATGGTTTAAGTCTAGAATATTCCTTTGCTCCTGAGAACATCAACTTTTTCATAACATACCTTCTTAGTGATAACTTGATTGTGGGTCAAGGGAATAAATAAACTGTTAGGTATCCATGGGGTTGCAAAGAGCTGGACACAGCTGAGCGACTAAGCACAGCACAACACAGCTTCAATCCTGGTTTGCACCTATGAGCTGTGTGATTCTAGGCAACTCAGTTTCTCTCTCTACCCCTTAGTTTTATAATTTTCAAATGAGAACAAACTTCTGAAGATCATGGAAGGGATAAAATGAAATATATCTTATCAGGGCAGGCTTAGAGTAGGCCACAGGTATTTGTTGAATGACTTGGTGAATCAATGAACAATGTTAGTTTCTGAATCAATAAACTATTGTGGTGTAATAAACTACTCTAAAGCTTAGTGGTTTGAAACAAACATTTATTTACCTAATGCTATTTCTGCTTAGAAATTTAGACTGAGCTCAGTGAGCAGTTTTTCTGGTCTTGCCTGGGTTTGCTTATGAACTTTGGGTCAGCTGTGGATCAAGGAAGTGCTGTAAGTGGCTTTGTTGGTCATGATTGGGCTCTCGCATCCTGGGATAGGAGTTGGGATGACTTTTCATTCTGTCACTTGGCCTCTCATCCTCAAGTAGGCTTAGTCAGGTTTATTCTTAGGGAGTGTCAGGTTTTCAGGACAGAAGCAGTGGTATGCAAGGCTGTCTAGAAGGCAAGGCTCAATACTGCCCCCAGTGACTTCCGCACCATAATATTGGCCAAAGTGCATTACAGGGCCACCCAGATAGAAGTAGTGAAGGAACAGATTCCACTTCTTGATGACGCCAATTTTGAACAGGATAAATAAAGGGAAGGTAATATTGTCATTTTGCCCCCCCCCAAAAAAATAAATAAAGAGATTATCTTTAGGTACGCCTGTCAAAATAACATTGTTACAGAATGCATACTTCAGTAAAGGGGAAAAAATGGCCTGTTGTATATAATGGTTAAGTATAAACCCAATAAAATTTGGAGGACATCTGACAAATGATTTTTGTGTTAGAAAAATTGAAATTCGGTCATTAGTTCTAACAGTGGTTAGATAGCAATGTCTTTTGAGACAACTCCTAGTTTTAATCACCCATTTACAGGTGTTTATGTATTCTCCTAGGAAGTTATAAATAATCAAGCAATATTAAAAAGAAATGGAGAAAATGAAGAGGCAGGCGATTCTTAAAACAGAGGTAAATGGGATGTCCTCCACACTCTTGCCTTCCATCAAGGGAGTCATTAGCAGCCTTTCCATTGGGAACTCCAGAAAGGATTCATGAGTAAAAAACAAAACAAATAATCAAAAAACGAACACACTGAAGCTAGATATATAAATAGGCAATATAGGTAACTATACCTATACTTATACCATAGCAGGGTAACTATAAACATTAGAGATAGAACATTCTTCTTGAAAAGAAACTGAGTCAGGTCAGAAAAGAAATCAATATTACTCTACGAGTCCAGACCTTTAATGAAAGTTCTCCTTTTTCGTCACCATTTTATTTGTCTTTGTTTAGTAAATCCTCAGATAATTACCTTCTTACAATCTCTTTAATAACTCCTTTCTACTATACTCAATTTGTGCCTAGTAAACTTAAGAAGAGGGGCTTCCCTGGTGGCTCAGACCATAAAGAATCTGCTTGCAAAGCAGGAGACATGGGTTTGATCCCTGGGTTGGGAAGACCCCCTGGAGAAGGGAATGGCAACCCACTCCAGTATTCTTGCCTGGAGAATTCCATGGACAGAGGAGCCTGGCAGGCTATAGTCCATGGTGTTGCAAAGAGTTGGACATGACTGAGCAACTAATATTTCACTACTTTACTTCAACCTTAAGAGGATGGGTGTTTGCTATGATCAGTGCATTCTGTTGGCAAAACTCTGTTAGCCTTTGCCCTGTTTCATTTTTTACTCCAAGGTCGAGCTTGCCTGTTACTCCAGGGTGCCTGTCACCCTCTTCCAACAATACAAGAGAAGACTCTACACATGGACATCACCAGATGGTCAATGCTGAAATCAGACTGATTACATTCTTTGCAGCTGAAGTTGGAGAAGCTTTATATAGTTAGGAAAAGTAAGACAGGGAGCTGACTGTGGCTCAGATCATGAACTCATTATTGCAAAATTCAGACTTAAATCAAAGAAAGTATGGAAAACCACTAGACCATTGAGGTATGACCTAAATCAAATTCCTTACAATTATACAGTGGAAGTGACAAATAGATTCAAGGGATTAGATCTGATAGACAGAGTGCCTGAAGAACTATGGATGAAGGTTCCTAACATTGTACAGGAGGCAGTGATCAAAACCATCCCCAAGAAAAATAAATGAAAAAAAGTGAAACGGTTGCCTGAGGAGGTCTTACAAATAGCTGAGAAAAGAACAGAAGCGAAAGACAAAGGAGAAAAGGAAAGATATACCCATCTGAATGAAAAGTTCCAAAGAAGAGCAAGGAGATATAAGAAAGCTTTCCAAGGTGAACAATGCAGATAGAGGAAAATAATAGAGTGGGAAAGACTAGAGATCTCTTGAAGAAAATTAGAGATACCAAGTGGACATTTCATGGAGAGATGGGCACTGTAAAGGACAGAAATGATATGGACCTAACACAAGCAGAAGATATTAAGACAAGGTGTCAAGAATACACAGAAGAACTATACAAAAAAGATCTTCATGACCCAGATAACAATGATGGTGTGATCACTCACCTAGAGCCAGACATCCTGGAGTGTGAAGTCAAGTGGGCCTTAAGAAACATCACTCCAAATAAAGCTAATAGAGGTGATGGAATTCCAGCTGAGCTATTTCAAATCCTAAAAGATGATGCTGTTAAAGTGCTGCACTCAATATGCCAGCAAATTTGGGAAACTCAGCAGTGGCCACAGGACTGGAAAAGGTCAGTTTTCATTCCAACCCAAAAGAAGGGCAATGGCAAAGAATGTTCAAACTACTGCACAATTGCATTCATTTCACATGCTGGCAAGGTCATGCTCAAAATTCTCCAAGCTAGGCTTCAACAGTACGTGAACCAAGAACTTCCAGACGCATAAGCTGGATTTAGAAAAAAGGCAGAGGAACCAGAGATCAAATTGCCAACATCCATTGGATCATCAAAAAAGCAAGGGAATTCCAGAAAAGCATCTACTTCTGCTTTACTGACTATGCTAAAGCCTTTGACTGTGTGGATCACAACAAACTGTGGAAAATTTTTCAAGAGATGGGAATACCAGACCACCTTACCTGCCTTCTGAGAAACCTGTATGCAGGTCAAGAAGTAATAGCTAGAACCAGACATGGAACAATGGACTGGTTCCAAATCAGGAAAGGAGTATGTCAAGGCTGTATATTGTCACCCTGCTTATTTAATTTATACGCAGAGTACATCACTGGACATGCTGGGCTATATGAAGCACAACTGGAATCAAGATTGCTGGGAGAAATATCAATAACCTCAGATATGCAGGTGACACCACCCTGATGGCAGAAAAGGAAGAGGAACTAAAGAGGCTCTTGATGAAGGTGAAAGAGGAGAGTAAAAAAGCTGAATTAAAATTCAACATTCAAAAAATGAAGATCATGGCATCTGGTACCATCACTTCATGACATATAGAAGGGGAAACATTGGAAACAGCGAAAGACTTTATTTTCTTGGGCTGCAAAATCACTGTGGATGGTGACTGTAGCCATGAAATTAAAAGACACTTTGCTCCTTGGAAGAACAGCTATGAAAAATCTAGACAGCATATTAAAAAGCATAGACATAACTTTTCTGGCAAAGATCCATGTAGTTAAAGCTATGGTTTTACCAGTAGTCATGTTTTTCCAGGATGTGAGAGTTAGACCATAAAGAAGCCTGAACACCGAAGAACTGATGCTTTTGAACTGTGGTGTTGGAGAACACTCTTGAGGCTCGCTTGAACTGCTAGATCAAACCAGTCAATTGTAAACAAAATCAACCCTGAATATTCACTGGAGGGACTGATGCTGAAACTGAAGCTCCAATATTTTTGCCACCTGAGGTGAAGGGCCAACTCACTTGAAATGACCCTGATGCTGGGAAAGATAGGAGGCTGGAGGAAAAGTGGATGACAGAGGATGAGATGGTTGGATGGCATCACCAACTCAAGGGACATGGGTTTGAGTAAGCTCTGGGAGATGATGAAGGACAGGGAATTGTGGCGTGCTGCAGTTCATGGGTTTGCAAAGAGTTGGACACAACTGATCAACTGAATAACAACAACCTTAAGAAATCTCTCTTTCTTTCTTAGATTAATTCGTATGTTACCAAAATAAAATTAGTTTTGGCTAATAAATGCAATGTGACCTACATAAGAGAAAATGTAAAGTTGGGAGCCAGTGTGAACACCTCCAAATCCCTTGCAAGTTTCTTGAAGTCCTCTTCATCCTTCTCACACAAGCCTCCCTCTGCCCCCTCACCTTGTGCTAGTTAAATGTTCTTCTCAAACATGAAAAGAAAGGTACTTTAAAAATTGTTTCTTAATCACAGAGTTAATTTTCTTAGTGCCCAGAATCTACAATTTCACCTTGAATGTATAGCATTTCAGTTACACTGAGGTTTAACTGTTAAGCATCTATAGGTATGCTTAATCATAGAATCTGACCATTTCTACAGAAAGATGCTTTCCGAATACTAAATATTTGAATTAATAATGAAATCTGGGACACATTAATTTTATATATTATATAAAATAAACTGGATTAATTTTTTTTTTTTAGATTTATTTATGGGCTGTGGTGATCTTTGTTGCTGCACGTGGGCTTTCTCTAGTTGTGGCAAGTGCGGGCTCCTCTTCATTGCGGTACCTGAGCTGCTCAGTGTGGTGGCTTCTCTTGTTGTAGAGCACAGGCTCTAGGCACACAGGCTTCAGTAGTGGCGGCTTGGGGGCTCTAGAGAGCTGGCCTAGTAGTAGTCGTGGCACACAGGCTTAGTTGCTCTGCAGCATGTGGGGTCTTCCTAGGCCAGAAACCCAACTCATATCCCTTGCATTGAAAGGCAGATTCTTAACCACTGGACCACCAGGGAGCCAAACTGGGTTAATTTTTTAAGGAGAAAAAAAATTTTCATACTGACTGCATAAAATTTAGAAACATTTGAAGAACATGGAATATTCTGAACAAAATAACAAAGATCAAAAAGAAATTGAAAAATAAAAAGCAAATTGTTGTAGAATGTCAACTCCTCTAAATTAATCTATAAGTTTAGAGCTAAACTAATGAAAATAAGTTTAGCTCCAGTATCCTGGTGGTTGTTGCTTTTAAAACATGAAATTTATTGAGGTAAATTAAATGACTTTTGCATATTTTAAATAACATCCTCATAACCTACAAGATGGGCTTTATTATTTAAAATGGGTCTATCTGATCATGTAAAATTTCAATTTTGCTTGAAGTAATAGGTGATTGTTCAATCAAAATACCATCAGTATGCTTTTAGATTCTAGAGTGTTCAAATGTAGTTGGAAATACGTTCATAAGCATTAATTACAAAACATTTTTGGGGAAAATAAAATTCTATCAAACTTCAATAGGAGCAAAACTAGCATCAGTGAAATAACTGCAATTAAACTAAAAAGAAATGAATTACTTTTAGAGACACAAAATGCCGGGAGCCAGCATATTGCATATTGAGTGCATATTGCATATTGAGTGCAGCACTTTCCACAGCATCATTTTTCAGGATCTGGAATAGCTCAACTGGAATTCTATCACTGCCGGCAGCCAGTGTGAGGAACTCCGCCCATGACAAAGGTCATGAGGAAGGAGGCTCGGCATACGCAAAGGCGGGATCGAGCCTCAGGAGTCCCCCTGGAAATTCTCAAGCATATACCCCCAAAACCAGAGTCTGCCTACTTTCTGCTTTGTGCTTTCACCTACACCTCTGACTTTACGGGGGGCTGTCCCCCACTACCTCTCTCTGAAGAAAGAGTTAGCTTACGGTTCCAGTTAATAATTCCTGGGTGTGACAGTGTTTAACCTACAAACTCCTTTGGAAATCCTCTAGCCTGCCTGAATAGGTTTTTCCGGCCACATGTGATTGTTCAGAGCCTCCCAACTGTGAGAGGCAGGAGATGTTCTAAACTGTCTAAACACAGATTCTTTTGACTAGTTAAAAGATTGATTAGAAATTGTATTGGTGAAGGGATTTTCACTTGTTGGGCCAATGTTTGCTGCTAAGTTTCCATATCCCTTACCTGCTGTGTCCCTGGCAGTGTATTGATTAATATAATTGGTGTAAGTAGTAGCTTTAATGTTTGTAACCTGGGACCCTTGAGTTAATTCTTTTTCTTGTTATAGCCCACCACACCTTTGCTCTGTAGGAATGCAACTTTATCTAATGCTTTTGGAGGGTGGCTCCTGACCAATCACCCTTAGAGAAAAATATGTTTTCTGAAGAAAAGGTCTTCAAATGTTAACAGGCCTCCGGGCCAGAAGATGATGCAAATCACCTAAGCTTTTGCATATGATAAGTTTGCAGGAAGAAAGCCTGGTTTGCTGCAAGACTCTACCCCTTCCCCCATTATCCTCTATGCATAACTTAAGGTATAAAAACTACTTTGGAAAATAAAGTACGGGCCTTGTTCACCGAAACTTGGTCTCCCCATGTCATTCTTCCCTTTAACTTCGAGCTGAGTCTCCATCTGGAGCGCGGAACCCACCACGCTTACTAATTATGCCTGGGCTTCTAAGACCCACTCGAGAAGGTGTCTAGGGTGAGGCACCTTCCGTATTCGAGAGGGCGCCTGCGGCCTACGTAAGTGGTGCAAACTTCTTGTCTTGAAGTTTTATTGGTCTCCCGCGTAAACCAAGCTACTCAGCCTCTTTTCTCCACTGAATTTTCCTACTGAGCTATCCTCATTCTATTACTCTTTATATCCTTAATTAACATTTAATTAAGCAATTGTTTCCTGATCTTCGCCTACGCCGTCTCTCCTTCGAATACCCTGGATCAGCCGGGGCTGGTCCCCGGCAACAAAACACAGCTAGATGCCCTGTTGTGGCTGTGGATGCTCAGAGGTCGGCTGCTGGCAAAGCCGAATCAGACCTGCTTGTCCACTGGATTCCTGAGTCCTCACAGTATTACCCTTTTTCTCTGAGGACTTGATCATCCAGCAGTTCTCCTGATCCTCGCAGGCCTCTGCCCAGGACTGTATGTGAAACAATAGGGGCAAAAGGGCCACTTGGAAAAAGCTGGAATTTAAACCGTGTTTTCACCAATTTTGTCTATCATAACCTCTTCCTACTCTACCCCAGTTTTCTCTTTGAGCTTTCTCTCAGTTGACAGAGCTGCCAATCATCATTCTTGAGGTTTGTCTCACTGGAGATAGTCTGCCTTTAATAAAAGGAAGGCATTCTTTCTCACTCTTTTCCCAGGTCTTCAGCCATCTCCCTGGTTCAGCAGATGTTTTCACAGTTTGGGAAGTTATTCGTGTTCTTATATTTTACTTTTCACTAATCTCTCTTGGAGAAGGCAATGGCACCCCACTCCAGTACCCTTGCCTGGAAAATCCCATGGACGGAGGAGCCTGGTGGGCTGCAGTCCATGGGGTCGCTAAGAGTCGTACATGACTGAGCGACTTCACTTTCACTTTCATGCATTGGAGAAGGAAATGGCAACCCACTCCAGTGTTCTTGCCTGGAGAATCCCAGGGATGGGGGAGCCTGGTGGGCTGCCGTCTATGGGGTCACACAGAGTCGGACACGACTGAAGCGACTTAGCAGCAGCAGAAGCAATCTCTCTTAGTGATCTATGAATCTCCCGTCAGAGTACTTCATGGCATTCACCATGGAGAAGGAAGTCGATTCTCATTTTCTTGGGTTTTAGGGCACTTATCACTCTTTGAATTTCATGACTAAGTTAAGAGGGAGGCTTTGGCTCTTTGGAGTTTGAGGAAATGTAATGTCGATTATATCTATTATTGTAAATTCAAATATAAATTTCATATCATGCCTTAAGTTACTTCATTAATCTAGCTTGCCTCTAAATTCTGTGTGAAGACTGGGAAGTGATATCTAACCACTTTCTTGTGTCTTGAATATGAGAACAACTCAGATAAAGCTGTTTGCAGCTTTTCCTGGAAAAACTGATTAGGCTGTCTCCTCTGAGATTGTGTTAAATCTTCACAAATGGAGTTTACCTCTTTAATAAGAGCTCATTTCAGCTCCAAGGGTGATATCTTCATGCTGCTGCTGCTAAGTCGCTTCAGTCGTGTCCGACTCTGTGCGACCCCACAGACAGCAGCGCATCAGGCTTCTCCGTCCCTGGGATTCTCCAGGCAAGACCACTGGAGTGGGTTGCCATTTCCTTCTCCAGTGCAGGAAAGTGAAAAGTGAAAGTGAAGTTGCTCAGTCATGTCCGACTCCCAGCAACCCCGTGGACTGCAGCCCACCAGGCTCCTCCATCCATGGGACTTCCCAGGCAAGAGCACTGGAGTGGGGTGCCATTGCCTTCTCTGATATCTTCATGAGAGATTGTTAAACTCAATCTGGAGTTCTGGGAGCCTGTGTTCTACAAGAAAATCAGCCCAGGTTTTTCCTTTCCTCCATCTCACCTGGTAGTTTTAACCCCTCCTCCACCCTTTCCTAATCACAAGAAAGTAACAATATTAAGTCTACTTCTCTCCATCATTAGAAGGTATAAGCAGAAGTTTCAGGACTTTTCTGACTCAACAGTGAGGCTTGCGGGAGGGGAGGGTGGGTAGAAGAGCTCTTCTTCACCATCCTCCATTTCTTCTCCTGATTGTCATCTTCTAAATATATGACATGAGGTCATGACTCTTCTCTTGTCTGTTTCTTGTCGTTGAACATTGTGACTGCTTTCATCTTTTTTTTTTTCCTTTTGGTTCATTTTACTAATTTGTAATGTGGTGAGATTCTGTCATCATTTTATTATCTCCCATCTTTACCAAGAAGCATTAATAGCAATTTGATTGTAAAGCAATTGTGCATACAGTTTGAAATGATTTAAAGAGATATATAGTATTTTAATATCATAATAACTCGTAGGAAACAATTTATCCATTAGTTTCCTATGACATTGCGTGATTTTCAATTTGAGTCATCTCCTCAGCTATACGACATGAACTAAGACCACTTGGTATCCTCTTCTTAATTCACGCTGCTGCAGAGAGTTCCATTTAAGCTGATATTGTAATCTCTTCAGACTTTATGTTACGATTTTAAAGGGAGAATCCAGGTCAAAGAGGAAGAAGTGGCAACCTGTGACTTGACCCCTTTGTTCGCTGCTCTGTTTGACTGCACCTTGCAACCAGGTCCCCATCAGGAGCTTGGTTATTTATTTGCTAAAACTTGTTGAACTCTCTCACAGTCATGTCTTGGAACAAACAAGATAACAGTGGAAAATAAAATATCTATGAGAACCAAAAGGACTCATTTCAGTTTTAGGAACAAGAAATACGACAGAAACCTAAGTTACAGAGGGCTCACAGATTCATCTGAAGGGTTAAACACCTCTAAACTGCTGGGCCGAAGGCACCAACCTCTTCATCTGAATCTTTAGGCCAAAACACACAAAACGAGCTCCCAACAATGAAGCTTTTTCCATCATCACTGTTGCGGAATACTGGAAAATAATATTGCCCGACTCCCCCAAAAAAGAATGGGAAAATAAGCACATGGGAAACAAAAGGAGGTAACTTCCACTTGGATCCTTTTGCTTACTGAAGAAATCACAGAAAATCATGGAAAACCAGCTGCCAGGGTTAGCAAGTTGTATAAAATGAATACTGGTGAGATAGCTGTAGGGTCAGGTCATTCAAGATGGCTGTTCTCTTGCTCTCTTTGCATCCCCTGATTGACCAGGCTCTGCTTCACTCACGCTGTAACCAAGCAGGACCCCACGGGGCCTTGAGGGGGCGGGAAGGGCAGGCCTTCCCCCATATCCTCTGCTTTGGTTCCTCTCTGAAGTACCTGCTGCTTCTGCTGCTAAGTCGATTCAGTCGTGTCCGACTCTGTGTGACCTCATAGACGGCAGCCCATTAGGCTCTCCGTCCCTGGGATTCTCCAGTCAAGAACACTGGAGTGGGTTGCCATTTCCTTATCCAATGCGTGAAAGTGAAAAGTGAAAGTGAAGTGGCTCATTTGTGCCTGACTCTTAGCGACCCCATGGACTTCAGCCTACCAGGCTCCTCCATCCACGGGATTTTCCAGGCAACAGTACTGGAGAGGGTTGCCATTACCTTCTCCCCTGAAGTACCTAGATAATAGTATTTGATGCACATTTCCTGGTTGTTTTTTTAACAACTCCCCCTCTCCAACAAATAGAAGACAGTTAGCTACTTGATGACCATGAGCACATAGCCCCAGGCCTCCTGCAGCCTAAGGACTGATACTGTTAACCCCTGTGACACCACTCTGCTACCTCACCATCAGCCAGAGAGTTGTGCAGAAGCTGACAATAGACCCAGAAACCCTCCCCCTTCTTCACCTGGCCTTTAAAAGTGTTACGCCAAAACCCTTCGGGGAGCTCAGGGCTTATCAGGGCACGAGCCCCCCGTCTCTTCACAGGGCCCGGCAGTAAAATTTGTTTGCTCCAAACTCTGAAGTTTCCGTTTGTTTGGGCTCACTGTGCGTTGAGCATGTGAACTAGCATTAATAACATGAGTATCCAGTTCTCTTAATTACAGGGCATCATCAGTGACTGCCTACCGTGCTTGCCCCCCTCCCCCCAGCTGCAGGTTTCCCTGGTAACTGATGAGCCACGCTGACGTCATTGGCCCCGTAAGTGATGCATCCTCCTCTGCTCCGGGTTGTGAAGGTTCCTGCCGTCGTTAGTCCGCCACCGCCAGCCACGGTGGGGTGTAGTTCCATGACCTTTCGCTTCAGACAGGTAAGATTCCCTTCCCAGTAAACAGTTGATGTTTTTGTTGCTATTTCCGGGTTCTTTCTTTGGTCTTGAGGCTGGCAACTACAAGGCTTACGGTTCTGTGGGGTGCAGCCCAACAATTGATGAGTGAACCAGGAGGCTGAAGAGACTCCTGTGAGAGCCAAGACGTCGGGAAATAAGAACGGGGAACTGAAAGGTGCTGGGGGGACCCTGGCATAGCTGTGCACTAAGGAATGGGTGCCCACAAGGCCCAGATGGTCAGGGCCTGTCTGAATTGGGACCCCAAGGTGTACAACCCTACTGAGGGCGCTGAAGAAGAGGAAGAAGGCTGGGAGGAGGCCACAGAGGCCCCGTTTCGTGGGATAGAGGTGAAGAGCAGCTCCCTTCTTCAGAGCAGAGGCAGCTGACTACTATGAGAGATGCTTATCGTGATACTGATGATATCCTGTTAACCTCAGAGTCTGGTTTATACTTTTAAAAGTAGCAGCCCTGCATTTGCGCTCATCTGACTGCACAGGGGTGGCCGCTGAATACAGACAAAATGCAGGAACCTGGATTATCTAGCAAATACTTGCTGTTACGTGGTTGGGTAAGATAAACATTTACACTACAGAATTACGGCCACAGGTTTTAGGGATATCAACCCAGGGACAGGCTTGTGAATTCGATGTGGCCAGTTAACCGGAAGAGTTTGGTTGGGGCCTGTGGCAATGACAAAATGAGTACCTTTGGTCTTCTGATCCCAGCTATAGAAAGGGGCAGAGTAATGACATTGTGTGTCGGAGCTAACCGCTACATGCGGGCTAGTGTGTGACAACAGGTGCAAGGCATTACGAAAGGCCTACCTGAGGCCTTGAATAAAACCACTCTTTGGGAGCCCGTAACAGCTGTGCGTGATGCATGGCACTCTCCTGGACTTGAATAGAAACCAAGGGGCCTGCTTTACCAGCCATGAACTTCAGGTTTGGGCCAGCAGAAATGACACACACTGGCCTTTCCACCTGCCCTACAATCCCACTGCTGCCGGGCTCATGGGAAGTGTAGGTAGACTACTCAAATGACAGTTAGGACGAAAACTTGCTCAGGACCAGGCGGCTAACCAAGCCCTGTGGACTATAACTGAATGTCCAGTGTTTGCACCATGAACCCAGAGGCAACTAGGTCCTTCACTCAGGACAGTAACTCACTTTCACCTTTGACAAAGGATCTAACCCCTCCACCTCCACCCTGCCAGGGGAACAAACCATAAAACGGGCCTGAGACTGGCAGGTAAATCCCTGGTAGTTTGGGTCTTCTGCCTTTTGGGGAATAGGATCAAAAAGGGACTTAGATTTCACCTGTCTTCTACCTGGTCACACCTAAAACTACTAAAGTAATCTGGGCCCTTATGGGAGAGGTACCATTACATTAACCTTGGCGTCTGTTGATGTGTGTGGTCTCCAGTCCTCGGCTCCAACTGTGGCAGCTGAGGCTGGACAGGTAGTGTGGCACTGCCAGCCAGGACAAAACCCCAGGCAGGGGTGGTATTGTCTCAGAATGCTGTGACTGCCTGGACTTTGCTTAATAGTCATGTCTCCCCTGATTGTGCCTGTCAAACATCTCACGTTTCATGCCTAGTCTGAGCAGAGGAAATCTGTTAAGGACTGGGTGACAAGGGTGGTCTCACTATGAAGTGAGTCTGATTGCTGGGTCAGCAGTGAGACACCATGGAAAGTTGACCAGGCTAATGCCACTACGTGGGGACAATTGAAAATGCCTACCTCCTTCCTGTCCTGCATGCCAGGAGTCTGGCTCCAGAATTTGCCCACCTCTTGGTGAATCACTGTTTTGAGCATACTAAGTATCTTAACTCTTGATACCCTTTAGCTGCTGTTGTTTGTATTGCATTTGTGGTATTTGGTGTCAGCTATACACTTCTGTATAGCTGACCCCAGGGATATCATGGAAAAGGGGCATACCAAGATTGTAAGGGTTGTACAGTGTATGTAGGGGTGGAGTGAGTAGTCAGGCCACTTAAGATGACTATTCTCTTGCTCTCTCTCTATATTCCTTCAATCCTCTTAATTATAGGGCTTAATCAGTAGCTAGACCACAGAGTGAAAGTTGTGCAAGAATACTGGAGTGGGTTTCCATTCCCTTCTCCAGGGGATCTTCCCAACCCAGGGATCAAACCTGGGTCTCCTGCATTATAGGCAGATTTGTTTACCATTTGAGCCATCAGGGAAGCCGTCGTGCTTGCCTCTGCCCCAGTCGCTGGTTTCCCTGGTAACTGATGAGCCCACCTGATGTCAATTTCACCTATAAATGGTAGCCTCCTTCTCCACAGGTAGTGAAGGCTGCTGTCACGTTCTGCCTGTTCTCTACCATAGGTAGTGGGTTGTCACTCCAGAACATTCTGCTTTGGACTGGTAAGATTCTCTATCCAATGAACAGTTGATTGTCTCTGTAGCTGTTTCCAGGCTTTTTTCTTTGGTCTTGAGACTGGGAAACAAGGCTTGCAGGCCTGCGGGGTGCAGCCCAGCAATACCCTATAGCTAGTTTTAGATGTGACTGAAAGACTTTATTACTGACTTTTTGGCTGTGCTGGGTTTTCACTGTTGTGCGGGCTTTTCTCTGTGAGTGGGGGCTACTTTCTAGTCGTGTTGCATGGGTTTCTCATCACGGTGGCTTCTCTCGTTGCGGAGCACAGGCTCTAGGGTATGTGGGCTTCAGTAGTTGCGGCATGTGAGCTCTAGACCACGGGGACTTAGATGCTTCTAGGCACGTGGGATCTTCATGGATCAAGGATCAAACCCACATCTCCTGCATTGGCAGGAGGATTCTTTATCACTGAACCATGAGGGTTGGACATGGGTTGTGTTAAAAAAAAAAAATCAAAGCCTTCCTTAGGGAAGGTTAGATATGGCTGCAAGTGCCAGCCTCCAAACCCTCTGACCAGAACTGGCTACACAAATTATGAGGCCCCTTGCATTAAAAACTAAACTTCAGGACTGAACAGAGCATTGAACAAAGGACAGACCCTCTGTATGTGGAGCCTTGTGCGTCTACACAGGCCACACGCTGATGAAGCTGGCCTGCCTTCCACTCCTGAATTTTTGCTCCACTGCTTTTTACCTTTTTCTAGCTTTCCTGTTTTTTGTCTTCGACGTTTAGGGTCTGTAGCTGCTTGCTCGGAGAAGGCAATGGCACCCCACTCCAGTACTCTTGCCTGGAGGATCCCATGGATGGAGGAGCCTGGTGGGCTGCAGTCCATGGGGTCGCTTGGGATCGGACATGACTGAGCGACTTCACTTTCACTTTTCACTTTAATGCATTGGAGGAGGAAACGGCAACCCATTCCAGTGTTCTTGCCTGGAGAATCCCAGGGACGGGGGAGCCTGGTGGGCTGCCGTGTATGGGGTCGCACAGAATCGGACACGACTGAAGCGACTTAGCAGCAGCTGCTGGCTGGAAGTGCTGGAGAGGCAGAGGTGGAGGGAGATGCAGCGCCCCCTGGTGACATTCCTGAAGCATTGCATAACCTCCTGGGAGGACTGCAGGCATCTTCTGGGTTCCCTTTTGGGCTTTGTTACAATCAGTTTTATAGCCATAGTCCAGTGTAAACAATACTTTAGGATACAAGTGAATTTAGTTATTCCAAAATTTATTCGTTTAAAGCCAAGCCTCCTCCCCCACCCTTTCTGTTGGTTAGATTTGATGGAGTCAGGGAGGGTCAGCACACAAGGCAAGGCTAAGAGCACTAAGTCAGTTCATTGCAAATGAAATCCACATGGGTCATCAATCTCCCAGCCAAAGTTAAAAGTCAGCTTTGATTAAGGATTTGTTCTAGATTAAGATAAGAATTAGAAATGCCTAACCTGAAACTCTGCAATAGGCTAGAGCCCTGGATAAGCTTCTGATGAGTTTTGAATATCAGACTAAAGAACATAAAGATTATTTTGGTCAAGACATGTGGCTGCCAAAGGATTGGCACAATCATACTAACGTTATAGAAAGATACTTCCAAGGCCACAATTTATGGAAAAAGTTGAAGCTGGGATATTGGACAATAAAACTCTGAACTCTTAAAGACAAGGGGTATGTAGAAGTTGAATTCTTATTTTCATTTTTTACTTGAAGTAGAATTGATTTATAATATTATATAACTGTGACTCAAACTCTTATGTTATACTCCATTGAAAGTTATTATAAAGTATTGGCTATATTCCCTGTGCTATATGGTATATCCTTGTAGCTTATTTTACACGTAGCAGTTTGTACTTCTTAATCCCCTACCCCTATCTTGCCTCTCCCCGCTTCCCTCTCCCTACTGGCAACCACTAGTTTGTTTGTTAGTTTGTTCGCTAGATCTATGAGTCTGTTTCATGATATACATTCATTTTGAGTTCACACACTACTGATAACATGGAATATTTGTCTTTCTCTGACTTGTTAAGCATAACAACCTCCAGGTCTAGCCATGTTTTAAAAGGCAAAACATCTTTCTTTTTTATGGCTGAGTAATACTCTGTTGTGTATATATACCACATCTTTATTCATCTATTGATGAACACGGGGGTTGCTTCCATGTCTTGACTATAGTAAATCTGCTATGAACATTGGGGTGTATGTATCTTTTTGAATTCATGTTTTCATTTTCTTCAGATATATACCCAGGGGTGGAATTGCTGGATCATCTGGTATTTCTATTTTGACTTTTTGGTGAACTTCATACTGTTTTCTATAGTGGCTGTACCAATTTACATTTTCAACAACAGTGTAGGAGTGTCCCCTTTTGTAGAAATTGAATTTTGATGATGGAATTTGATGGAATGGGTATCTGGGAGTCAGAGTGGACATTTGGGGCTTAGATATTTTTTAACTTAGATTAACATAAATACTGATGCCATTATTTGATATAGGGAGCACCAGCAAATTGCCATTAAAATTCCTACCAGGCGTGAATTTTGGGGGGCCTCTACTCTACATAGTAAGATAGTAATAAGATACTTACCTTTAGATTTCCATTTTCAGTCACATCTTTAGAGATCTAGTCCATTATGACTTTTGAAATTATCAAGCAAGATTTAAAGTTTATTAGAAAATAGGCTTCAGTAAAGCTAGTGAAAGTGAAAGTCTCTCAGTTGTGTCTGACTCTTTGTGACCCCATGGACTATACACTTCATGGAATTCTCCAGGGCAGAATACTGGAGTGGGTAGCCTTTCCCTTCTCCAGAGGATCTTCCCAACCCAGGGATCTAAAGTCACTATTAATAATAATAAAAAAAAAAAAACCCTAGAATATAGCTGAGACAGATGTCTTCCAAAGAGTTTCAATAAAAAGCTGTTATAATGTAAGGTATTACACTATGGATAATACTATTACATTCTGTACAGAACTCTGTCAGAATGACTGACTTCCTCAATTTGGGATAAAATGTTTGAATTCTGCTGTAATCACATATTCATTATGGTGGCAATGAGATTTTCTTTACAGAGGCTTTGAGGGCTCTATAGTCTCACAAGTTTAGAATAGAAAGCTATGTAGTAACAGTATTTTTTCAAGTTTGAATTGAGAGGCAAGTTACCAGGATTTGATAACCTCCAGAAACAAAAAATCCTTAGTGATGGTGGAGACTTTTTTCCCCCTCTGTTCATCTTCCTGAGGGAGCTGCCTGAGCCTGTATTTCTGAATCCATACACTGAATAAATCCAACTTTGCCAATACAATTTTTAAATTGTACTAACTTTTTAAAACAAAGTTTAAAAGCTTCAAAAACTAAATCTTCTGATTAATGTGGCCTGAAAACTCAATCCTGTAATGCTCTTCTAATTTATTTTTCAAATGTCTGTAGTTATAGAAGGAATATAATTTGTAAAGAGTCTGTGAGAAATTTATTCATGCTTTTTTTTTTCGTATGTGTAAGGGTGTTTTTTGGGTTGTCACAATGAGTGAGGACCTTATTAGAATTAGTGTCTGGAAACCAAAGGTATATCCTATAATGCAGGGGACAGATACCTGAAATCCTGGATAACTGTAGGCTTCTTTGCCTTTAAAAATATTACCAGAATATGTGTAGCTGTATTCATATAAGCCTGTTGTATTGTTCACCTGGCATACACATGGTATCTCAATATTCAGGGTTTCTTTATATCTCTCTTCTCCACTCTCTGGATGATCCGGTTGTTATTGTGGCAAAACAAACTATCCCCAAACTTAGTGATGCTCACATCAAGCCTTTTAGTATAGTTCACATAATCAGTAGATCAGGAGTTTGAACAAGGCTTGGCTGAGCAATTCGTTTGCTGCTTGTGTCATCAATTGAGGGTATTCTGTAGTACCCAACTGGTGGATGGGCTGCTGTACGACACACAAGATAATGTCCCTGCTCTTCTGGCTTCCTGGCAGGAGTGGTTGGGAGGCTGGGCTTAGCGGGGACTATTGTCCAGAGTGCCTACACATGATGTCACCAGCGTGGTGGCTTCCGTGTTGTCAGAGTTAAGTGGTGGCTGGATTTTCCAAAACAGTTGTCCCAGGAGAGCTGAGAAGAAGGTGTATCACCTTTTGTGACTTAATGTTTGAAACCACACAGTATCACTTATCACAGTATCACCACACAATAGCACAGACTATTGGTTGAAGCAGTCACAAACTCACCAGATTCCAAGGATGAAAACATAGAAAGCTGTCTTTTAAAGGGATAAGCATGAAAAAGTTTGTGGCCATTTCATATAAACTACAGACTTCCCTGGTGGCTCCAAGGGTAAAGAATCTGCCTGTAATGCCGGAGACCTGGGTTTGATCCCTGGGTTGGGAAGATCTCCTGGAGAAGGAAATGGCAACCCACTCTTGCCTGAAGAATTCCATGAGCAGAGGAGGCTGATGGGCTACAGTCCACTAGCCCACAAAGAATCAGACACGACTGAAGGACTTACTCATTTAATATTGAGTGTCTAATATGTGCTACATACTCTGCTGGTCTTAGGGATAATGAACATAGGAAATAAAATGCATGCCCTCCTATTAGGTGGGAGAAAATCATGAAAACAGAATCAAAACAAATAACTACATAATAAAAGTAAGTGCTAGAGACTTCCCTGGAGGTCCACTATGCAGAGGGTCTGGGTTCAATCCCTGGTCAGGGAACTAGATTTGTATGCCACAACTTAGACTTGGTGCAGCCAAATATAAATAAATAAATATTTTTTTAAAAAGTACTGTGAAGAGCTAATCTGCTCTGGAGATCAAAGGAAGAACTTCCTGTAAAAAGGTTATTTCAGGAACTGAAGAATGAGCAGAATGTAGCCAAGCTGGGGAGGGAAGGAGCAGACAATCAGGCTGAAGGAGGGTGGTCTGGGAAGGTACAAAGTGTTGAAAGAACAGAGAAATGCTATATGGCTGGATATTGAGAGTAAGGTGGAAGTGGTCCATATTTTGCCTACTTTTTAAAGGATTTTGTAAATTATCACAGAATAAATGACAAGTGTTTTTTTTTTTTTTTAATCAGGGGAGTAAGGACCTGATCAGATTAGAAGTTTTACTGTAACTTTGTTTGCTTTGAGCTCCAAGTGAAGGCAGTTGTCTTAGTCGTAATCCATTTATAGCACAGCATCCGTGATGCATGCTAGGCATCTTTCCTCTTCTTAGTCTTTTTAACCTTCATCTTCCCGCTTCCATTTCCCTTCTTCCATCGAAGTCTGCTACTCTAAAGTGATTAATGTAAATCCTTGGCAAGATATATATCATTCAAAGATATGGTGTATTTATCTATTAGGTATGCCTTACATTTGCATAAAGTATTATGTGCCAGCTCTTGTTCTTTTTCCCATTCAACATTTTATCCACAAAGTTTATACTTGGGGTAGTGGTTAAAAGTATTTAACCAAAAGCACTTAAAAGCATGACCTCAAATTTTCAATTTTGACCTCTCAAAATTAAAATTTCTCCATTTAAACCCTGGCTCCGCCACTTTTTAGCTATCTGACCTCAAGCAAATTGCGTCACCTCTCCTTTCCTTGGTGTCCACAATTAGGAATACTATAATGGAACATTGGGTTGAATAAAGGTGGTGCAGATAAACATTACTTTGTTGACAAAGGTCTGTCTAGTCAAGGCTATGGTTTTTCCAGTAGCCATGTATGGATATGAGAGTTGGACCATAAAGAAAGTTGAGCGCTGAAGAATTGATGCTTTTGAACTGTGGTGTTGGAGAAGATTGTTGAGAGTCTCTTGGACTGCAAGATCAAACCAGTCCATCCTAAAGGAGATCAGTCCTGAATATTCATTGGAAGGACTGATGCTGAAGCTCTAGTACTTTGGCCACCTGATGTGAAGAACTGACTCATTAGAAAAGACCCTGATGCTGGGGAAGATTGAAGGCAGGAGGAGAAGGGGACAACAGAGGATGCGATGGTTGGATGGCATCACTGACTCGATGGACATGAGTTTGAGCAAGCTCCAGGAGTTGGTGATGGACAGGAAAGCCTGGCATGATGACGTCCATGGGGTCACAAAGAGTCAGACACGACTAATCGACTAAACTGAACTGAGATAAACAAAGAGCCTGGCAAATAATAACTTAGCTAGCATTTCCGCCCCCCCAGAAACTTAAAATTTACTCATTGAAGTAAAAGAATTGCTGAATTGATAAAATTGAATAACTTATTCCTCCAAGTTACTAGTTTGCTTAAAAAATCACAAAAGAAAGGGGTGAAAAAAAAGAAGTTAGAGATTCTTAGTATTATCATTACCTGCAGTTCATTAAGGGCTTCCCAGGTGGCACTAGTGGTAAAGAATCCACCTGCCAACGCAGAAGACAGACATGGGTTCCATCTCTGGGTGGAAAAGATCCCCTGGAGGAGGTCATGGCAGCCCACCTGGGTAATCCCATGGACAGATGAACCCTGAGGGCGACAATCCATAATGTCATAAAGAGTCAGACACAACTGAAACAACTTAGCACACAGTTCATGTAGTTCATTAAATATTCACTATTATCCTCAGTTCACTGTTTCTGACCACTGAATAGGACTGTCATATGCCTCCACCCCATCTAGCTTATGTAGTTCCTTAGTGACGGACAACACAGACTCTAATTCCCTGTTACACCATTTCTCCCTTATAAATCTATTTAAGAGTTACTCTGAGTAACACAAGTAATATTGACAAGTCACAGGATGTGTGCTGACCCAGATCTACTAACTGCTAAATTTCATCCTCTTTAGAATGGCTATAGTAGTTTATACTCTTAACTAATTGAGGCAGGGATATGTAGGCTTGAATGGGCTTTCCTGGTGGCTCAGTGGTAATGAACTCGCTTGTCAATGGAGCGGGTGTGGCTTGGTCCCTGGGTCAGGAGGATTCCCCTGGAGAAGGAAATGGCAACCCACTCCACTATTTCCATGGGAAATCCCATGGACAGAGGAGCCTGGCGGGTTGCAGTCCATGGGTCTCAAAGTGTCTTAGTGACTAAGCAACAACAAATGTAGGCCTGCGCATCTTGGAACAGTTCAGGACTATCTTGAATATCCCAGGTCTGGCACTCTCTGGGGGTGGGATGAGAGGGATGAGAAGACTTTCTTGGCCTGCTTTTAATCCTGACTTTTTGTTCTGCCCACTCCTTTTCCTTTCTGCAACAGATGTTGGTTCCCAGGGCACTCCCTAATAGTCTGCATGCTAAACTTTGCTTCCTGGAGAACCTCAAACTGAGACTCTGTGCTATTTTTCAACTAAATTTTTAAACAATTTTATACATTAATCATTCAAATAATATAAATTTTACAACATGCCAATGAGAAGACCACCTAATTTTGTCACACTGTTGAAATAATTGTTTTTAGGAAAATACATTCTTTTCTTTCTGTTTCCTCTCTTTTTGAAAAACTAGTTTTTCCAAGCAACTCTATTAAAGAAAGTAAAATATTGAAGGATAGCAGATTATGCCACCCCAAATTATGCTTCTTTGGCATACAGATTATTTCGACGCTGATTATTTTGAGAAACTGCAGACACATAAGTTCTGAAACCAGTAGAAGGTACCTTCTGTAAGAGTAATTTACATTAGAAATGGGGCCTATACAAGGAAGAGAGTTATTGTTCAGTCACTCAGTTGTGTCTGTCTCTGAGACCCCATGGGCTGCAGCATACCAGGCTTCCCTGTCCATCACCATCTCCTGGAGTTTGCCCAAACTCATGTCCATTGCTTCAGTGATGCCACCCAACCATCTCATCCCTGTTTCCCCCTTCTCCTCCTGCCCTCAGTCTTTCCCAACAACAGGGTCATTTCCAATAAGTCGGTTCTTTGCACCAGGTGGCCAAAGTAATGGAGCTTCAGCTTCAGCGTCAGTCCTTCCAATGAATATTAGGGTTGATTTCCTTGACTGGTTGGATCTACTTGCAGTCCAAGGGACTCTCAAAAGTCTTCTCTGGCACCACAGTTCAAAAGCATCAATTCTTCAGCGCTCAGCCTTCTTAATGGTCCAATTCTCACATCTGTGCATGACTATTCCATTGCTCCTCAGATATGCAGATGACACCATCCTTATGGCAGAAAGTGAAGAGGAACTCAAAAGCCTCTTGATGAAAGTGAAAGTGGAGAGTGAAAAAGTTGGCTTAAAGCTCAACATTTAGAAAATGAAGATCATGGCATTCGGTCCCACCACTTCATGGGAAATAGATGGGGAAACAGTGGAAACAGTGTCAGACTTTATTTTTCTGGGCTCCAAAATCACTGCAGATGGTGACTGCAGCCATGAAATTAAAAGACGCTTACCCCTTGGAAGGAAGGTTATGACCAACCTAGATAGCAGATTCAAAAGCAGAGACATTACTTTGCCAACAAAGGTCAGTCTAGTCAAGGCTATGGTTTTTCCTGTGGTCATGTGTGGATATGAGAGTTGGACTGTGAGGAAGGCTGAGCACCGAAGAATTGATGCTTTTGAAATGTGGTGTTGGAGAAGACTCTTGAGAGTCCCTTGGACTGCAAGGAGATCCAACCAGTCCATTCTGAAGGAGATCAGCCCTGGGATTTCTTTGGAAGGAATGATGCTGAAGCTGAAACTCCAGTACTTTGGCCACCTCATGTGAAGAGTTGACTTATTGGAAAAGACTCTGATGCTGGGAGGGATTGGGGGAAGGAGGAGAAGGGGATGACAGAGGATGAGATGGCTGGATGGCATCATTGACTCGATGGACGTGAGTCTGAGTGAACTCCGGGAGTTGGTGATGGACAGGGAGGCCTGGCATGCTGCGATTCATGGGGTTGCAAAGAGTCGGACATGATTGAGCGACTGATCTGGTCTGATTCCATTGCTTTGACTCTACGGACCTTTGTCATCAAAGTGATATCTCTGCTTTTTAATATGCTGTCTAGTTTTGTCATAGCTTTTCTTCCAAGGAGCAAGCGTCTTTAAATTTCATGACTACAGTCATCGTCCTCAGTGATTTTGGAGCCCAAGAAAATAAAGTCTGTCCGTTTCCATTTTTCCCTATCTATTTGCAATGAAGTGATGGGACTGGATGCCATGATCTTAGGCAAGAATATTGGATGGGGTAGCCATTCCCTTTTCCAAGGTATCTTTCTGACCCAGGAATCGAACCAGGGTCTCTTGCATTGCAGGTGTATTCTCTACTGTCTGAGCCACCAGGGAAGCCCAGAGAGCTAACACCAGAGGTAACAGTCACCTGAGGTACCTACCTTCAAGGCAGGCAACATTAATTTAACAAACATTTAATTTCCACTTTTCACCTTCCCATGAATTGCCTTCTCTCTCTTTGAAATCCAGACCTTCATCACTTTCATTAGGTCAGAACTGTACATAAGCCTCAATTGTCTGGCTGCTTGTTGACTCACACATCTTTGAAAGGCTCCTTATATAAGAACATAATTAAAATAGTGTTTTTTTTCCTGTTTATGACAGTTTAAGTCAGCCACAGAACCTAGAAGGGTAGGTGGAGAAGTTTTCCTTTCTTACAATATTAATATGCTAAAACTTGATTTTCTTTTCCTTTTTTTTGAATTAACACATTGATTTTCTAAAATTTGTTTTTAATTGGAGGATAGTTGCTATATAATCTTTATAGTTTCTGATATAATCAACAATGAAGCAGCTGTAAGTATACATATGTCCCCTCCTTATTGAACCTCCTGCCCCTCTTCATAGACCACCAAGCTGAGTTCCTGGCTATACAGCAGCTTCCCACTAGCTAGCTATTTTACACAAGATTATATATGTTAGTGCTACTCTCAATTCATCCCACACTCTCCTTCCCCCACTGTGTCCACAAATCTGTTCTCCACATATACATCTCTATTCCTGCTCTGAAAATAGGCTCATCAGTACCATCTTTGTAGATTCCATATGTGTGTGTTAATATACAATATTTGTTTTCTCTTTATGACTTCATTCTGTTTGATAGAGTCTGGTTCATCCACCTCACTGCAACTGACTTAGTTTTGTTCCTTTTTATGGCTGAATAGTATTCCATTGTGGTGGAGAAGGCAGTGGCACCCCACTCCAGTACCCTTGCCTGGAAAATCCCATGGATTGGAGGAGCCTGGTAGGCTGCAGTCCATGGGGTCACTAAGAGTCGGACACGACTGAGCAACTTCACTTTCACTTTCCAGTTTCATGCATTGGAGAAGGAAATGGCCTCCCACTCCAGTATTCTTGCCTGGAGAATCCCAGGGACAGGGGAGCCTGGTGGGCTGCCGTCTATGGGGTCGCACAGAGTCCGACACGACTGAAGTGACTTAGTAGCAGCAGTATTCCATTGTATGTATGTACTACAACTTCTTTATCCGTTCATCAGCTGATGGACATCTAGGTTGCTTCCATGTCCTGGCTATTATAAATAGTGCTGCAATGAACATTGGGGTACATGTCTTTAAAAAAAATTATTTATTTTTGGCTGTGCTGGATCTTGGTTGCTGTGCACTGGCTTTCTTTGCCTGTGGTGAGTGGGGGCTTCTCTCCAGCTGTGGTGCATGGGCTTCTCATTGTGGTGGCTTCTTGTGTTGCAGAGCAAAGGTTTGAGAGTGTGCAGACTTCAGTAGCTGTAGCAGGTGGGCTCAGTAGTTGTGACGCATAGGCTTAGTTGTCCCACTGCATGTGCAGTCTTCCTGGACCAGGGATCAATGTGTACCCTGCAATGGCAAGTGGACTCTTAACCGCTGAATCACTAGGGAAGTCCACGTGAGTCTTTTTGAACCATGGTTTTCTCAAAGTATATGCCCAGTAGTGGGCTTGCTGGGTCATATGGTAGTTTTATTCTTAGTTTCTTAAGGAATCTCCATAGTGGCTGTATCAATTTATATTCCCACCAACAGTACAAGAGGGTTCCCTTTTCTCCACATCCTCTCCAGCATTTATTGCTTGTAGATATTTTGATGATGGCCAGTCTGACCAGTGTGAAGTGATACCTCATTGTAGTTTTGATTTGCATTTGTCTAATAAACAGCAGTGTTGAACATTTTTTCATGTGCTTGTTGACCATCTGTATGTGTTCTTTGGAGAAATGTCTGTTTAAGTCTTCTGCCCATTTTTTGATTGGGCTGTTTGTTTTTCTGATATTGAGTGGAGTGAATGGGTTGTATATTTTGGAAATTAATCCTTTGTCAGTTGCTTCATTTGCAATTATTTTCTCCCATTCTGGGAGTTGTCTTTTCATCTTGTTTACAGTTTCCTTAGATGTGCAAAGGCTTTTAAATTTAATTAGGCCCCATTTGTTTATTTTTGTTTGTATTTCCATTACTGTAGGAGGTGGGTCAAAGAGAATCTTGCTGCAATTTATGTCAGAGTGTTCTGCATGGGTTTTATAGTTTCTGGCCTTGCATTTAGGTCCATTTTGAATTTATTTTTGTGTATGGTGTTAGGAAGTGCTCTAATTTCAGTCTTTTACATGGTTCAATCCCTGAGTGGGGAAGATCCCCTTGAGGAGGGCAAAGCAACCCACTCTAGTATTCTTGTCTGGAGAATCCCATGGACAGAAGAGCCTGGCGGGCTACAGTCCACAGGGTTGCAAAGAGCCAGACATGAGTGAAGTGACTGAGCACAGACAGTATGTTACTTGGATGCATAGGATATCTCCTTCTCCAAGGCTGGGAAATACAACCAACCTACCAAATACATGAAAATAAAAACAGCAACTTAGACAAAATGAGGTGTTTAGCTTAGCAAAGTCTTACCCAGTCTCTAAACTGAAGACTGCTCAGTATCCAAACTGAGTCTTCCCAGTGCCTTTCAAACTGATGATAACCCACTCAGTGACTAAACTGAGCAAAATCTTCCCAAGTCCTTTGAGAATAACGTAGGTACATCTTCTTGAGACCAAGTTTCAAGGATAACCTCTTCCCTCACTGAGTAAAACTTAGGATTGTCAACCAATAATATGAGATCCTGGAACCAGGATGTCTGGACTCCTCGAGGAGGCGGGTGGGCACAAGAGGCCTCCACTGATTCCAAGGCTCTGGATTCTCGTAGAATTCAGGTGAAAGAGAGGAATCTGCTCTGGTCCCTTCATTGGTTGCCATAACTGTGGACTTCAAAAATATTCACAACCTAAAAGTTAAGACTTATGTTTTATTTCTTGGGAATTTTTAGGATTTCAAGCCCTGGAGACAGCATCTCAAGTGACCCTTCTTCCTATTCTTTTTATTTCTCTTTGTTAAAACTAGCTTCTTACTCTGTGCATCCATTCTTCTCCTGAATCCTTCGTTCATCTTGATCACTATTCTGAACTATTTGGAACTCCTCCTTGAGTGGATTGCCTATCTCCACTTCACTTAGTTCTTCTGAGGTTTTATCTTGTTCCTTTGTTTGGAACATGAGGCATCTGTTCCTGTGTCACCTTATTTTGCCTAAATTGCTGTTTTTATTTTTATGTATTTGGTAGGTTGATTATGGCTTCCCTGGTGGCTCAGACAGTAAAAGCGTCTGCTTACAATGCGGGAGACCTGTGTTTGATCCCTGGGTTGGGAAAACCCCTGGAGAAGGAAATGGCAACCCACTCCAGTATTCTTGCCTGGAAAATCCCATAGATGGAGGAGCCTGGTAGGCTACAGTCCATGGGGTCGCAAAGAGTCGGACACGACTGAGCAACTTTTCTTTTTCTTTTCTATGGAGAAGGAAATGGCAACCCACTCCAGTATTCTTGCCTGGAGAATCCCAGGGACAGAGGAGCCTGGTGGGCTGCCATCTATGAGGTTGCACAGAGTCTGACACGACTGAAGCGACTTAGCAGCAGCAGCAGGTTGATTATATTTCCCAGCCTTGGAGAAGGAGACATCCTGTGCATCCAAGTAGCATACTACCCCTTGTAACTCAAGCTATATGCTCTCGAGGCTTCCCCTATGAGGGCTGTGGGGGTCTTTCTGTTGTAGTGGGCTTACCATGTAGCATTCTGGCATAGTTGGTCAAGTTGATGGCCAGGCCATAACTTGTACTGAGAATGTAGGCTGCTGATTGATGGGACAAGGGCGTGAAGCAGCTGACTGTGGAGTCTCAGGGGACCCCAAGTCTTATGCCCACTCACTCCTGGACTGAGCCAGAGTCAGAAGACTCAGGGGTGTTGCCTGCCCTCTGGTGGGTAAAGCCAAGTTCAAGGATGAGAGCCAGGTCCTGGAGTCTGGTTGCAAAACCCAGGGGCCCCAAAGCTGGTGGGGCGGGACTGGTTTCTGACACAGTTGGGTTTAGGGTCAGAGTGTCTTGAAGTTTGTTGGCTTGCTAGTGGGCAGGGCCAAGGCCCAGCTAGTCTCAGGTCAGTCTCTGGTTTGCTGATGGACATGCTGGGTCTACAGGCTAGGGGATTCTCGTTTTCTTGAGTCTGGGGTGAGGCTGCTCCAGAGACCAGACCAGGCTCCCTGGAGGGCAGGGCTTGGACCCAGGGCATTCTGGGACTGGTGTCTGCCCAATGATGAATGCAGCTATATCTCAGGTCCCTCTGGTGTGTTGCAGGTTCATGTCCAGAGGTGGCTGTGGGCTCAGGGGGTCTTATTGCAGCCTGTCTCCTGGTGAGTGGGGTTTTGAACCCACTCAGCTAGTTGCTTGGCCTCAGGCATCCAAGTACTGGCCAGTTTTCCATGAATAAAGTCTTAGTCGCTCAGTCTTGTCTGACTCTTTGTGACCCCATGGACTGTAGCCCACCAGGTTCCTCTGTCCATGGGGATTCTCCAGGCAAGAATACTGGAGTGCGTTGCCATTTCCTTCTCTGGGGGATCTTCCCAGCCCAGGGATTGAGCTCAGGTTTCCTGCATTGCAAGCAGATTTTTTACTGTCTGAGCCACCAGAGAAGCCTTGGTGTCGTCAAAGATACTGGGCTGTAATTTTCTTTTATTGTAATGTCCTTGTCTGGTTTTGGTATGACAGTGATGGTGGCTTTATAGAATGTTTCTGGGAATGTGTCCTCCTCTTCAATTTTTTGGAATAGTTTAAACAGGATAGGTACAAGTTCTTTACATGTTTGGTGGAATTCTCCAGTGAAGCTATACAGTTCTGGACTTTTGAGGAAGTTTTAAAAATTACAGATTCTGTTTCACTTCTAGTGATCAGTCTGTTCACATTACCTCTTTCTTCTTGACTCAGTTTTGACAGGCTGTTTCTAGAAACTTGTCCATGTCTTCTAGGTTGTCAAACTTGTCAAAATACAGCTTCATAGTATTCTCTTTTGAATTTTTAAAATTTCTGTGATTTCAGTTGTTGCAGTTTCTCCTCTTATTTTATTTGGTTCCTCTTGCTTTTCTTCTTGGTGAGCCTGGCTAGAAGTTTGTTAATTTTTGTTTCTTTTCAAAAAACCAGTTTTATTTTATTGAAACGAGTCTTAGTTTTATTGATCTCTTTGTTTTTTTTTTTTTGTTGTTGTTTGTTTGTTTGTTTTAAATCTGTCTCCTCTCTGATCTTTATTTCCTTTGTTCTGCTGACTTTGGCTTTTGTTCTTTTCAAATTCTTTTAGGTGATAGATCGGGTTGTTTATTTGTGATCTTTCTTGTATCATTATGAACTTCCCTCTTAACAATTGCTGTTGCTTTTTCCCATAGATTTTGTAGGTTGGGTTTTCATTTTTGTTTGCCTTGATATTTTCCAAAATTTTCCTCGGTTTCTTCATTGACCTATTGGTCTTTTAGTAACATGTTGTTTAGTCTCCATTTGTTTGTTATTTTCCCAATTTTCTTTCTGTGCTTAATTTCTAATTTCACAGTATCGTGGTCAGAAAAGATGCTTTAAATAATTTCTGTCTTAAACTTGTGAATTGTTTGGAAACCTGGTATATGGTCTCTTGAAGGTAACACGCAAACTTGTTAACAATATGTATTCTGTTGTTTTGGATGTAGGGTATTATTGTAGCTGTCAAGTCCAAATGGCTTATTGTATCATTTAGTATCTCTGTTGCCTTATTGATTTTTCAGATGATCTGTATATTGATATCAGTGAGTATTAAAGTTTCCTACTATTGCTGTGTTATTGTCCGTTTCTCCCTTTACATCTGTTATTATCTGTTTTATATATTTAGGTACACCTATCTTGGATGTGGGGCTTCCCAGGTGGCGCTCCTGCCAATGCAGGAGATGTAAGAGACCTGTTTTGGTCCCTGTGTTTGGAAGATCCTGTGGAGGAGGGCATAGCAACCCACTCCAGTATTTTTTCTTGGAGATTCCCATGGACAGAAGAGCCTGGTAGTCTACAGTCCATAGTGCTACAAAGAATCAGACACAACTGAAGTGACTTAGCACACATATTGGGTGCATGTATGTTAGTGAGTGTAATATCTTCTTGTGTTGATCTCTTTATTATTATATAATGCCCTTCTTTGTTTTTCTTTATAGTGTTTATTTTAGTCTTTTTTGTCTGATATGAGTATTGCTACCCCCACTTTCTTGTTTCTATCTGCATGAAATATTTTTCCATCCTCTCTTTCAGTATGTGTGTTTACCCTGAAGTGAGCCTCTTGTAGGCATACTATAGGTTCTTGTCTTTTTAAATCCGATTTGCCACTCTGTCTTTTGGTTGGAGCATTTTAGTCCATTGATTTTTTTTTTTTTTTGGCTGCACTATGTGGCATGCTGGATCCTAGTTCCCTGACCAGGGGTTGAACATGTGCCCCCTGAATCGGGAGCTTGGAGTCTTAACGACTGGACCACCAGGGAAGTCCCAGTCCATTGACATTTAAAATGATTATTGATGGGTATGTAGTTATTGTCATTTTAAACCTATTTTCCAGTTTTGTAGTTCTCCATTAACTTATTATTTTTGTCTTTCCTTTTGTGGTTTGAAAATTTTCTTTCATAGTTTGATTTTCTTTTGTAGTATGCTTGAGTTCCTTTTCTTTAGGCCTTTCTGGATCTATTGTATGTTTTTGATTTGTGGTGGCCATAGATTTCAAGGATGTTGATGCATAACTATATTTACTTGCTTTAAGCAGATAAGTGTACAAGTTCAAACACATTATAAAAGTGAAAAGTGAAAATCGCTCATCAGTTGTGTCCGACTCTTTGTGCCCACATAGACTGCAGCTTACCAGGCTCCTCCATCCATGGGATTTTCCAGGCAAGAATACTGGAGTGGGTTGCCATTTCCTTCTCCAGGGGATCTTCCCAACCCAGGGTTCGAACCCAGGTCTCCCGCATTGCAGGCAGACGCTTTACTGTCTAAGCCACTAGGCAAACCCTACATTTTTATAATCCTTTCCCAAATCTCATGATTTTGATATCCTATTTTTACATCTTCATGCTTATCTTTTTACTGTTAATTGTAGTCATCACTTTTATAAAATGTTTTTTTTTTTCAATCTATATACTGGCTTATTTAAGTGATCATGAATCCTTTTTATATTTGCTTCTCCTATTGTGATTTTTTCTTCTAGATTCTTGCTTCTTTTTTTATTTAGAGACGACCCTTCAATATTTCTTTTAGGATAGGTTAAGCTTTGCTGAATTCTTTTGGTATTTTTAAAGAGATTTATAAAGAATTTATAAAGATAAATTCTTTTTTTTTTAATTTTATTTTATTTTTAAGCTTTACATAATTGTATTAGTTTTGCCAAATATCAAAATGAATCCGCCACAGGTATATACGTGCTCCCCATCCTGAACCCTCCTCCCTCCTCCCTCCCCACACCATCCCTCTGGGTCGTCCCAGTGCACCAGCCCCAAGCTTTTATCTCTTTCTATTCTAAATGATAATATTGCTGGGTAATATATTCTAGGTTTCAGGTTTTTCCCTTTCAGGACTTTGAATGTATCATGTCATTGTCTCCTGGGCTACAAATCTGCAAAGAAATCAGCTGATAGCCTTACGGGAGTTTCCTTGTAATTAACTCTTTGTTTTTCTCTTGCTGTCTTTATATGTTAATTATATGTCTTTATATGTTAATTATATATTTATCTTTAATTTTATATGTTAATTATATGTCTTCGTGTGGGTCTGTTTGGGTTCATTGTATTTGGGACTGTCTGTGATTCATGTTCCTGGGTATCTTTTTCCTTTTAGGTTTGGGAATTTTACAGTCCTAATTTCTTCAAATACATTTTAGACGACTCCTCTCTCTCTTCTTTGGAAATCCCTATCATGCATAGGTTGGCATGTTTTATGTGATCCCATAGATATCATATGTTCCTTTCATTTTTTTCATCTGTCTGTTTGCTGTTCTGATTAGGAGGTTTCCATTATTCTATCTTCCAAATAACTTACTTGTTCTTCCATGTCATTTAGTCTGCTCTTCACTGTGTGTAGATTGATTTTTATTTTGACAATTGAGTTGTCTATTTTTGATTGGTTCATCTTTATGGTTTCTAGTTCCTTGTTACAGTAATTTGCATTTCTGTTGACAATCATTCTTGAGCGTTTCTATTACCTCCTTTTTTGAACTCAGTGTCTAGTAGGCTGGTGATGTCTGTTTCATTCTTTCAGGTGATTTTTCTTAGTCCTTTAATTCAGAGTAGTTTCTCTGCCATCCCAGTTTACTTAAGTTTTTCTGCTGCTGCTAAGTTGCTTCAGTCGTGTCCGACTCTGTGCGACCCCAGAGACGGCAGCCTACCAGGCTCCCCTGTCCCTGGGATTCTCCAGGCAAGAACACTGGAGTTGGTTGCCATTTCCTTCTCCAATGCATGAAAGTGAAAAGTGAAAGTGAAGTTGCTCAGTTGTGTCTGACTCTTAGTGACCCCATGGACTGCAGCCCACCAGGCTCCTCCGTCCATGGGATTTTCCAGGCAAGAGTACTGGAGTGGAGTGCCATTGCCTTCTCCGTAAGTTTCTCTAGTTCTATGAATTTAGGAGAATTCAATTACCTACTGTGGGCTTGAAAGGGTATTTTTATGTGGTAGCATCTCTGTGTGGATTGTGTGTGTTCAATGTTTTTGGAGTGTGGGCTGATTTTGGTATGGATGCCAGCCACATCTTTCCTCAGAGTGCTGCCCATTATCCCCTTGATTGGTGTTGGTGGACTTAAAGCCTATACAACATGTGAGACCAGGTTTTCTCTCTGTGCTGTGGCTCTCTCCACCCTGTCAGGGATGGGGGGTCTACCCTCCAGTTGTTGCAGTAGAAGCCCTGAAGGTTAGGTTTGCTCAGGCGCCATTGCCCTTGAGTGCATTCCCTGTCTCAGAAGAGGCAGTTGCTGGCACAAGTGTGGTCTGTGGACCTTTGCACTACATACGGAGGCATCCATGGTTCTGCTCAGTAGCAGCCCAAAGTGGCATCCCTTTCTCTGTTGCGTTTGCACTAGATTTAGTGCAAGCCTGTGGTGTATCTCAGTTTTTTTATCCCACATTTTCTTTATCAGTTCATTTGTCAGTGGACACTTAGGTTGCTTTCATATCTTGGTTATTGTGAGTAATGAACAAGAGAGTGCAGATGTCTCTTTGTGATCTTGTTTTCAATTCCAGAAGTGGGACTACTGGATAAGATGGTAGTTTTATCATTTTTTCTAGCTCCTTTCTGGAACTGGAGTGCTTGTATTGGCATTTTGACATTAATATTAATTTTGTGACTTTCATCATGGTTAGTAAAGTATGATTCTCAAGTTTCCACATCATTAAGCTGGGAATTCTCTGCTGGCTCAGATGGTAAAGAATCTCCCTTCAATGCAGGAGACCCAGGTTCCATCCTTGAGTCAGGAAAATTCCCTGGAGAAGGGAATGGCTGCCCACTCCAGTATTATTGCCTGGAGAATTACATGGACAGAGGAGCCTGACAGGCTATGGTCCAGGTGGGGTCGCAAAGAGTCAGACATGACTGAGCTACTAACACAGCTGGGAGTAATAGAATTTACTTTATAGGATTGTTGGGAGGATAAAATAATTTCATGTGTGTAAAATGTTTAGAAAAGTGTCTGGGACATAAGTGCTTAATAAATATCAGCTAGATATGCTATCTAGCCATTATGAAGAATGTCATCCATTAGATGGAATTTTCAGGTTTTGTAGACTCAGTGGTGTGCTGGAGCTGGTTTCAATTGTCTTATGAGGGAGAGCTGATTGTGCAATTTCTTCCTGACTTTGTGTTCAGTGATGAAACAATGATGGCTTAAAATCAGTCACATTGGGAGTACTGTATTCACAACCAACAGAAATTTGCAAATACTATGAATCTGGGCTCCCTCCCACCCCCTACCTCTCTGCACTTAGTTGTTAAACATTTACTAGCACAATGCTGCTTATGTTTATCAGAAAAACTTTTATCTCTAGCAGGTGATTCTTTGGATTCATGGATACCCTGAAACAGTTTTCCATTTTCTTCACACTGAGTAGGATCAGAAGCTTTTCTTCTAATCAAGAAATGTTACAACCTACACTGTTTTTATTTTTTAAAAATTATTTATTCTTTTAAAGTTTTTAGTTATTTAATTTGGGGGGGCTGTCCTGGGTCTTTGCTGTGCATGGGCTTTCTCTAGTAGTGGAGAGCAGAGGCTGTTCTCCAGTTGTGGTGCATGGGCTTCTTATTGCAGTGGCTTCTCTTGTTGCAGAGAATGGGCTCTAGGATTAGTGGGCTCAGTTGTTGTAATGACAGGCTTAGTTGCAGAATCTTTCCAGACTAGTGTTGAAACTCATGTACGCTGCATTAGCAAGAGGATTCTTAACCACTGGATCACAGGGAAGTTCTACACTGTTTTCAGAATACTGGACTAGTCAGGAGGTCTGTGCTTCTTTCCTGGCTCTAACACTTATCAGTCAGTTAACTCTGGGAAAATATGTTAGATTTCCTGAGCCTTGGTTTTCTTGCCTGTGAAATGTTAAAAATAATGTCTTAGTTGCTTACAGATTTATGTTTAAATGAAGCAATACATATGAAAGTACTTTATAAAATTAAAACACTATGCAAATTATTTTTATCATATGGTACTATTTAAAGGGAAGCCTTTGGGAAACCCACTGGGAAGGTCAAAGTGCATTACAGTTTCCTGACAAATGATTTCATCCTTGCAGAAAATACTGGTAACATCTCTTAATGTCTGCAGAGCAATTGTGTAGAGATTCATTAAAAAATCAACATAAAATTGCTTTTCAATATATCCCTACAAAGACTGCTTCCTGGGACTATGTGTAAAAATCTATTACCCTTGAAGTCTTCTTTGGGTAATTTTCTAATTAAAAAAAATTTTATTGGTTTATTTTTTGGAGGCTAATTACTTTACAAATTGTACTGGTTTTGCCATACATTGACATGAATCTGCCACGGGTGTACATGTGTTCCCCATCCTGAACCCCCCCCTCCCACCTCCTTCCCCATCCCATCCCTCTGGGTTATCCCAGTGCACCAGCCCTGAGCACCCTGTATCATGCATCAAACCTGGACTGGTGATCTGTTTCACATATGATAATATACATGTTTCAATGCCATTCTCCCAAACCATCCCAGCCTCGCCCTCTCCCACAGAGTCCAAAAGACTGTTCTATACATCTGTGTCTCTTTTGCTATCTTGCATACAGGGTTATCGTTACCATCTTTCTAAATTCCATATATGTGCGTTAGTATACTGTATTGGTGTTTTTCTTTCTGGCTTACTTCACTCTGTATAATAGGCTCCAGTTTCATCCACCTCATTAGAACTGATTCAAATGTATTCTTTTTAATGGCTGAGTAATATTTCATTGTGTATATGTACCACAGCTTTCTTATCCATTGGTCTGCTGATGGACATCTAGGTTGCTTCCGTGTCCTGGCTATTATAAACAGTGCTGCGATGAACACTGGGGTACATGTGTCTCTTTCAATTCTGGTTTCCTCGGTGTGTATGTCCAGCAGTGGGATTGCTGGGTCATAAGGCAGTTCTTTTTCCAGTTTTTTAAGGAATCTCTACACTGTTCTCCATAGTGGCTGGACTAGTTTGCAACAGTGTAGGAGGGTTTCCTTTTCTCCACACCTTCTCCAGCATTTATTGCTTGTAGACTTTTGGATATCAGCCATTCTGATTGGCATGAAATGGTACCTCATTGTAGTTTTGATTTGCATTTCTCTGATAATGAATGATGTTGAGCATCTTTTCATATGTTTGTTACCCATCTGTATGTCTTCTTTGGAGAAATGTCTGTTTAGTTCTTTGGCCCGTTTTTTGACTGGGTTGTAAAATATTTTTCTGGAGTTGAGCTGCAGGAGTTGCTTGTATATTTTTGAGATTAGTTGTTTGTCAGTTGCTTCATTTGCTATTATTTTCTCCCGTTCTGAAGGCTGTCTTTTCACCTTGCTTATAGTTTCCTTTGTTGTGCAGAAGCTTTTAATTTTAATTAGGTCCCACTTGTTTATTTTTGCTTTTATTTCCAATATTCTGGGAGGTGGGTCATAGAGGATCCTGCTGTGGTTTATGTTGGAGAGTGTTTTGCCTATGTCTTCCTCTAGGAGTTTTATAGTTTCTGGCCTTACATTTAGATCTTTAATCCATTTTGAGTTTATTTTTGGGTATGGTGTTAGAAAATGTTCCAGTTTCATTTTTTTTTTTTTTACAAGTCGTTGACCAGTTTTTCCTGTACCACTTGTTAAAGAGATTGTCTTTTCTCCATTGTATATTCTTGCCTCCTTTGTCAAAGATAAGGTGTCCATAGGTGTGTGGATTTATCTCTGGGCTTTCTATTTTGTTCCATTGATCTATATTTCTGTCTTTGTGCCAGTACCATACTATCTTGATGACTGTGGCTTTGTAGTAGAGCCTGAAGTCAGGAAGGTTGATTCCTCTAGTTCCATTCTTCTTTCTCAAGATTGCTTTGGCTATTTGAGGTTTTTTTTGTATTTCCATAGAAATTTTGAAATTATTTGATCTAGATCTGTGAAAAATATCGTTGGTAGCTTGATAGGGATTGCATTGAATCTATAGATTGCTTTGGGTAGTATACTCATTTTCACTATATTGATTCTTCTGATCCATGAACACGGTATATTCCTCCATCTATTAGTGTCCTCTTTGATTTCTTTCACCAGTGTTTTATAGTTTTCTCTATCCCCTGGGGAAAGAAATGGCAGCCCACTCCAGTATTCTTGCCTGGAAAATCCCATGGACCACGGAGCCTGGTAGGCTACTGTCCATGGGGTTGCAAAGAGTCAGACTGACTGAGCAACTTCACTTTCACTTTCTTTTGTTTCTTTAGGTAGATATATTCCTAAGTATTTTATTCTTTTCATTGCAATGGTGAATGGAATTGTTTCCTTCATTTCTCTTTCTGTTTTCTCATTGTTAGTGTATAGGAATACAAGGGATTTCTTTGTGTTGATTTTATATCCTGCCACTTTACTATATTCATTAATTAGCTCTAGTAATTTTCTGGTGGAGTCTTGGGGTTTTCTATGTAGAGGATCATATCATCTGCAAACAGTGAGAGTTTTACTTCTTCTTTTCCAATTTGGATTCCTTTTATTTCTTTTTCTCCTCTGATTGCTGTGGCCAAAACTTCCAAAACTATGTTGAATAGTAGTGGTGAAAGTGGGCACCCTTGTCGTGTTCCTGACTTTAGAGGAAATGCTTTCAATTATTCACCATTGAGGATAATGTTTGCTGTGGGTTTGTCATATATAGCTTTTATTATGTTGAGGTATGTTCCTTCTATTCCTGCTTTCTGGAGGGTTTTTATCATAAATGGATGTTGAATTTTCAAAGGCTTTCTCTGCATCTACTGAGATAATCATATGGTTTTTATTTTTCAATTTGTTAATGTGGTGTATTACATCGATTGATTTTCAGATATTGAAGAATCCTGGCACTCCTGGGATAAAGCCCACTTGGTCATGATGTATGATCTTTTTAATATGTTGTTGGATTCTGTTTGCTAAATTTTGTTAAGGATTTTTGCATCTATGTTCATCAGTGATATTGGCCTGTAGTTTTCTTTTATTGTGGGATCTTTGTCAGGTTTTGGTATTAGGGTGATGGTGGCCTCATAGAATGAGTTTGGAAGTTTACCTTTCTCTGTAATTTTATAGAAGAGTTTGAGTGGGATAGGTGTTAGCTCTTCTCTAAATTTTTGGTAGAATTCAGCTGTGAAGACATCTGGTCCTGGGCTTTTGTTTGCTGGAAGCTTTCTGATTACAGTTTCCATTTCCATGCTTGTGATGGGTCTGTTAAAATTTTCCGTTTCTTCCTAGTTCAGTTTTGGAAAGTTGTACTTTTCTAAGAATTTGTCCATTTCTTTCAAGCTGTCCATTTTATTGGCATATAGTTGCTGATAGTAGTCTCTTATGATCCTTTGTATTTCTTTGTTGTCTGTTGTGATCTCTCCATTTTCATTTCTAATTTTGTTGGTTTTTCTCCCTTTGTTTCTTGATGAGTCTGCCTAATGGTTTGTCAATTTTATTTAACTTCTCAAAGAACCAGCTTTTGGCTTTGTTGATTTTTGCTATGGTTTCATTTCTTTTGCATTTATTTCTGCCCTAATTTTTAAGATTTCTTTCCTTCTACTAACCCTGGGGTTCTTCATTTCTTCCTTTTCTAGTTGCTTTAGGTGTAGAGTTAGGTTATTTATTTGACTTTTTTCTTGTTTCTTGAGGTGTGCCTGTATTGCTATGAACCTTCCCCTTAGCACTGCTTTTACAGTGTCCCATAAGTTTTGGGTTGTTGTGTTTTCATTTTCATTCGTTTCTATGCATATTTTGATTTCTTTTTTGATTTCTTCTGTGGTTTGTTGGTTATTCAGCAGCGTGTTGTTCAGCCTCCACATGTTGAAATTTTTAATAGTTCTTCTCCTGTAATTGACATCTAATCTTACTGCATTGTGGTCAGAAAAGATGCTTGGAATGATTTAAATTTTTTGAATTTACCAAGGCTATATTTATGGCCCAGGATGTGATCTACCCTGGAGAAGGTTCCATGTGTGCTTGAGAAAAAGGTGAAATTCATTGTTTTGGGGGTGAAATGTCCTATAGATATCAGTTAGGTCTAACTGGTCTATTGTATCATTTAAAGTTTGTGTTTCCTTGTTAATTTTCTGTTTAGTTGATCAATCCATAGGTGTGAGTGGGGTATTAAAGTCTCCCACTATTATTGTGTTATTATTAATTTCCCCTTTCATACTTGTTAGCATTTGTCTTACATATTGCGGTGCTCCTATGTTGGGTGCATATATATTTATAATTGTTCTATCTTCTTCTTGGATTGATCTTTTGGTCATTATGTAGTGTCCTTCTTTGTTTCTTTTCACAGCCTTTGTTTTAAAGTCTATTTTATCTGATATGAGTATTGCTACTCCTGCTTTCTTTTGGTCTCTATTTGCATGGAATATCTTTTTCCAGCCCTTCACTTTCAGTCTGTATGTGTCCCTTGTTTCAAGGTGGGTCTCTTGTAGACAACATACATAGGGGTCTTGTTTTTGTATCCATTCAGCCACTCTTTGTCTTTTTGTTGGGACATTCAACCCATTTACATTTAAGGTAATTATTGATAAGTATGATCCCGTTGCCATTTACTTTACTGTTTGGGGTTCAAGTTTATACACCCTTTCTGTGTTTCCTGTCTGGAGAAGATCCTTTAGTATTTGTTGGAGAGCTGGTTTGGTGGTGCTGAATTCTCTCAGCTTTTGCTTGTCTGTAAAGGTTTTTATTTCTCCTTCATATTTGGGTGAGATCTTTGCTGGGTACAGTAATCTGGGCTGTAGGTTATTTTCTCTGATCACTTTAAGTATGTCTTGCCATTCCCTCCTGGCCTGAAGAGTTTCTGTTGAAAGATCAGTTGTTATCCTTATGGGAATCCTCTTGTGTGTTATTTGTTGTTTTTCCCTTGGTGCTTTTATTATTTGTTGTTTGTGTTTGATCTTTGTTAATTTGATTAATATGTGTCTTGAGGTGTTTCGCCTTGGGTTTATCCTGTTTGGGACTCTCTGGGTTTCTTGGACTTGGGTGACTATTTCCTTCCCCATTTTAGGGAAGTTTTCAACTATTATCTCCTCAAGTATTTTCTCATGGCCTTTCTTTTTGTCTTCTTCTTCTGGGACTCCTATGATTCAAATGTTGGGGTGTTCAGTTAGACCTAATTGATATCTATAGGACATTTCATCCCAAAACAATGAATTTCACCTTTTTCTCAAGCGCACATGGAACCTTCTCCAGGATAGATCACATCCTGGGCCATAAAGCTAGCCTTGGTAAATTCAAAAAAATTGAAATCATTCCAAGCATTTTTTCTGACCACAATGCAGTAAGATTAGATCTCAATTACAGGAGAAAAACTATTAAAAATTCCAACATATGGAGGCTGAACAACACGCTGCTGAATAACCAACAAATCACAGAAGAAATCAAAAAAGAAATCAAAATTTGCATAGAAACGAATGAAAATGAAAACACAACAACCCAAAACCTGTGGGACACGGTAAAAGCAGTCCTAAGGGGAAAGTTCATAGCAATACAGGCACACCTCAAGAAACAAGAATAAAGTCAAATAAATAACCTAACTCTACACCTAAAGCAACTAGAAAAGGAAGAAATGAAGAACCCCAGGGTTAGTAGAAGGAAAGAAATCTTAAAAATTAGAGCAGAAATAAATGCAAAAGAAACAAAAGAGACCATAGCAAAAATCAACAAAGCCAAAAGCTGGTTCTTTGAAAGGATAAATAAAATCGACAAACCATTAGCCAGACTCATCAAGAAACAAAGGGAGAAAAATCAAATCAACAAAATTAGAAATGAAAATGGAGAGATCACAACAGACAACACAGAAATACAAAGGATCATAAGAGACTACTATCAACAATTATATGCCAATAAAATGGACAACGAGGAAGAAATGGACAAATTCTTAGAAAAGTACAACTTTCCAAAACTCGACCAGGAAGAAATAGAAAATCTTAACAGACCCATCACAAGCATGGAAATTGAAACTGTAATCAAAAATCTTCCAGCAAACAAAAGCCCAGGTCCAGACGGCTTCACAGCTGAATTCTACCAAAAATTTAGAGAAGAGCTAACACCTATCCTGCTCAAACTCTTCCAAAAAATTTCAGAGGAAGGTAAACTTCCAAACTCATTCTATGAGGCCACCATCACCCTAATACCAAAACCTGACAAAGATCCCACAAAAAAAGAAAACTACAGGCCAATATCACTGATGAACATAGATGCAAAAATCCTTAACAAAATTCTAGCAATCAGAATCCAACAACACATTAAAAAGATCATACACCATGATCAAGTGGGCTTTATCCCAGGGATGCAAGGATTCTTCAATATCTGCAAATCAATCAATGTAATACACCACATTAACAAATTGAAAAATAAAAACCATATGATTATCTCAATAGATGCAGAGAAAGCCTTTGACAAAATTCAACATCCATTTATGATAAAAACTCTCCAGAAAGCAGGAATAGAAGGAACATACCTCAACATAATAAAAGCTATATATGACAAACCCACAGCAAACATTATCCTCAATGGTGAAAAATTGAAAGCATTTCCTCTAAAGTCAGGAACAAGACAAGGGTGCCCACTTTCACCATTACTGTTCAACATAGTTTTGGAAGTTTTGGCCACAGCAATCAGAGCAGAAAAAGAAAGGAATCCAAATTGGAAAAGAAGAAGTAAAACTCTCACTATTTGCAGATGACATGATCCTCTACATAGAAAACCCTAAAGACTCCACCAGAAAATTACTAGAACTAATCAATGACTATAGTAAAGTTGCAGGATATAAAATCAACACACAGAAATCCCTTGCATTCCTAAACACTAATAATGAGAAAACAGAAAGAGAAATGAAGGAAACAATTCCATTCACCATTGCAACGGAAAGAATAAAATACTTAGGAATATATCTACCTAAAGAAACTAAAGACCTATATATAGAAAACTATAAAACACTGGTGAAAGAAATCAAAGAGGACACTAATAGATGGAGAAATATACCATGTTCATGGATTGGAAGAATCAATATAGTGAAAATGAGTATACTACCCAAAGCAATTTATAGATTCAATGCAATCCCTATCAAGCTACCAACAGTATTCTTCACAGAACTAGAACAAATAATTTCACAATTTGTGTGGAAATACAAAAAACCTCGAATAGCCAAAGCGATCTTGAGAAAGAAGAATGGAACTGGAGGAATCAACCTACCTGACTTCAGGCTCTACTACAAAGCCACAGTTATCAAGACAGTATGGTACTGGCACAAAGACAGAAATATAGATCAATGGAATAAAATAGAAAGCCCAGAGACAAATCCACGCACCTATGGACACCTTATCTTTGACAAAGGAGGCAAGAATATACAATGGATTAAAGACAATCTCTTTAACAAGTGGTGCTGGGAAATCTGGTCAACCACTTGTAAAAGAATGAAACTAGACCACTTTCTAACACCATACCCAAAAATAAACTCAAAATGGATTAAAGATCTAAATGTAAGGCCAGAAACTATAAAACTCCTAGAGGAGAACATAGGCAAAACACTCTCTGACATACATCACAGCAGGATCCTCTATGACCCACCTCCCAGAATATTGGAAATAAAAGCAAAAATAAACAAATGGGACCTAATTAACCTTAAAAGCTTCTGCACAACAAAGGAAACTATTAGCAAGGTGAAAAGACAGCCTTCAGAATGGGAGAAAATAATAGCAAATGAAGCAACTGACAAACAACTAATCTCAAAAATATACAAGCAACTCCTGCAGCTCAACTCCAGAAAAATAAACGACCCAATCAAAAAATGGGCCAAAGAACTAAATAGACATTTCTCCAAAGAAGACATACAGATGGCTAACAAACACATGAAAAGATGCTCAACATCACTCATTATCAGAGAAATGCAAATCAAAACCACTATGAGGTATCATCTCACACCAGTCAGAATGGCTGCGATCCAAAAGTCTACAAGTAATAAATGCTGGAGAGGGTGTGGAGAAAAGGGAACCCTCTTACACTGTTGGTGGGAATGCAAACTAGTACAGCCACTATGGAGAAGAGTGTGGAGATTCCTTAAAAAACTGGAAATAGAACTGCCTTATGATCCAGCAATCCCACTGCTGGGCATACACACTGAGGAAACCAGAAGGGAAAGAGACACATGTACCCCAATGTTCATCGCAGCACTGTTTATAATAGCCAGGACATGGAAGCAACCTAGATGTCCATCAGCAGATGAATGGATAAGAAAGCTGTGGTACATATACACAATGGAGTATTACTCAGCCATTAAAAAGAATACATTTGAATCAGTTCTAATGAGGTGGATGAAACTGGAGCCTATTATACAGAGTGAAGTAAGCCAGAAGGAAAAACATAAATACAGTATACTAACGCATATATATGGAATTTAGAAAGATGGTAACAATAACCCGGTGTACGAGACAGCAAAAGAGACACTGATGTATAGAACAGTCTTATGGACTCTGTGGGAGAGGGAGAGGGTGGGAAGATTTGGGAGAATGACATTGAAACATGTAAAATATCATGTAAGAAACGAGTTGCCAGTCCAGGTTCGATACACGATACTGGATGCTTGGGGCTAATGCACTGGGATGACCCAGAGGGATGGTATGGGGAGGGAGGAGGGAGGAGGGTTCAGGATGGGGAACACATGTATACCTGTGGCGGATTCATTTTGATATTTGGCAAAACTAATACAATTATGTAAAGTTTAAAAATAAAATTAAAAAAAAAATGTTGGGGTGTTTAACATTGTCCCAGAGGTCCCTGAGGTTGTCCTCATTTCTTTTAATTCATTTTTCTTTTTTCCTCTCTGATTCATTTATTTCTACAATTCTATCTTCTATTTCACTAATCCTATCTTCTGTCTCCGTTATTCTACTGTTGGTTTCTTCCAGAGTGTTTTTTTAATCTCATTTATTGTGTTATTCATTAAATATTGACTTTTTTTATTTCTTCTAGGTCCTTGTTAAACATTTCTTGCATCTTCTCGATCTTTGTCTCCAGGCGGTGTATCTGTAACTCCATTTTGTTTTCAAGATTTTGGATCATTTTCACTATCATTATTCAGAATTTTTTATCAGGTAGATTGCCTATCTCTTCCTCTTTGTTTGGTTTGGCGGGCATTTACTCTGTTCCTTTACCTGCTGGATATTTCTCTGCCTTTTCATCCTGTTTATATTGCTTTGTTTGGGGTGGCCTTTCCATATTCTGGCAGTTTATGGTTCCTCTTTATTGTGGAGGTTCCTTGCTGTGGGTGGGATTGGACGTGTGGCTTGTCAAGGTTTCCTGGTTATGGAAGCTTGTGTCGGTGTTCTGGTGGGTGAAGCTGGATTTCTTCTCTCTTGAGTGCAGTGAGGTGTCTGGTAATGTTTTTAGATGTCAGTGGGTTTGGTGTGACTTTGGGCAGCCTGTATATTGAAGTTCAGGGCTATGTTCCTGTGTTGCTGGAGAATTTGCACGGTATATTTTTCTCTGGAACTTATTGGCCTTTGGGTGGTGCTTGGTTTCAGTGTAGGTATGGAGGTGTTTGATGAGCTCCTGTCAATTATTATTCCCTTGAGTCAGGAGTTCTCTGGGTTTGGTGTTCTAAGGATTTGGACTTAAGCCTCCTGCCTCTGGTTTTCAGTCATATTCTTACAGTAGCCTCAAGACTTCTCCATAGATACAGCACCAATGATAAAACATCTAGGTTAATGATGTAAAGTTTCTCCACAGTAAGGGACACCTGGAGAGGTACACAGAATTACATGGAGAAGAGAAGAGGGAGGAGGGAGTTAGAGGTGACCAGGAGGAGAAGAGGGGGAATCAAAAGAGGCGAGAGCAAGCTAGCCAGTAATCACTTCCCTATATGCTCATCACTGTTTGGACCCCTCAGAGATGCTCATGGAGTTACACAGAGAAGAGAAGAGGGAGGAAGGAGAGAGAGGTGGCCAGGAGGATAAAAGGGGGAATCAAAAGGAGAGAGACAGATCCAGCCAGTAATCAGTTCCCTAAGTGTTCTCCACAGCCCGGAACACACAGAGATTCACAGGGTTGGGCAGAGAAGAGAAGGGGTAGGGAGGGAGATAGAGGTGACCTGGTGGAGAAAAAGGAGAGTCCAAAGGGGAGAGTCCAAAGATGCTCCAAAGAGCAATCCAGCCAGTAATCTCACTCCCAAGTAAAAATGGGTACCGGAGATCAGGTTCTTAAAGGTACAAAATTGATAACAAATACCAAAAAGCAAAGATTAAAAATCTAGAGTATAGGTTAGATTCTCAAAAATACAATATTAAATAAAAAAACAAAGTCACAAAAATTATAAAAAAAAAATATATGAAGTTTGCTTTAAAAATAAGGTTTTTTTTGCAAAGTAATAGTAGGTTATAAAAATGAAAATTAAAGGAGTAATAGAGGACTTTAAAATTTAAAAAAAATTAAAAAAAATGATAATAGTAAAAATACATCTAGGACTTTATCTGGTGTTACTGTGGACAGTGTGGGTGAGTTCATTTTCAGATAGTTCCTTGATCTGGCTTATACTTCTCAACATCTGTAGTCCCATTCCTATGTAGTTGGTGCCAACTGCAGGGTTTTAATCTATTGCAACTGTCACTTCCAAAGTGGTTCCCTCTGTTTATTTTAGCTTCTGTTTGCTGGCCTCTTCAGTGATTAATTTCCACCCTGACATAAGGGGGCGGTGGTGGTCACTTTTTTTAGGCTTACTTGTTCAGTCGTGCTGTGGGGAGGGAGGAACACTGCAAACAAATATCACTGGTGTCTGTGGAGAGAGCTCCCAGTGTCTAGGCCACACTGGGTTTGCCCCCGCTCATGGCTTGTGTGCTTTCCCAGTCTACACTGCTCAGGCTCTAGGTTGCTCTGCCAGGAACTGTCTGAGGCCTGTCCTGGGTTGAATGCACTTCCCAGGTCTAAGCCACTCAGGTTCAGGTTCTCAGGTACTCCACAAAAGCACAGACTTGATTGAGCCTGCGTTTTGTGCCCTTCCCCAGTCCGAGCAGCTCAGGTGACCAGGTGCTTGGCAAGCTGTGACTTATCGCCTCCCCCGTCCCAGCCGCTCGGTTTTCTGGGTGTACAACAGGCGCACCCTTTCAGGTGTGCTGTGTGTCTCCTCTGGGGAGCTGATCTCTGGCTGCGACCCTCCCGGCGGATGTTGACCGTCCAGAATTCCAAGGAGTCTTGGTTAGCAAAGGAGCCTGCTTGCAGTTTGGTAGATGATGCCTCTCTGGGGCCACGATTGTCCCCTTCTGGCTCTGGCTGCCCTGTCTGCCTGTCTCTGGTCGGGGATGGGCTGGTCCACAGCCGGCTAGCTCTGCTCAGTCCTTTGTTCTCTGGTGGCTTAAGGAAATGGCAACCCATTCCAGTACTCTTGCTTGGAAAATCCCATGGATGAAGGAGCCTGGTAGGCTACAGTCCACAGGGTCGAAAAGAGTTGGACGTGACTGAGCAACTTCACTTTCTTTCTTGTTCTGTGAGCAGGCCTGGCAGTGTTTTAGCTTAGGGCTTTTTGTGGGATAGCTATCCCACAGTCTGGTTTGCTATCTCAAGTTAGTTCCCTAAGACTGCCCTCAGGGCATTCAGGCTTGGTCCTTACTCTAAGCAATGCAGCCCTTGCCTCCCTGCACAGCTCCCGCTTGCTAGTGGCGGATGCAAGCGTCTGCGCTGCTTCTCCACTGGAAGTTGCCTTAGGCACGTAATCTGTGGGTTTTAATTACTTATTTTCCTCCTGGTTATGTTGCCCTCTGAGGTCCCAAGGCTTGCCACAGATTTGCCGGTGAGAGTGTTTCCTGGTGTTTGGAAACCTCTTCTTTTTAAGACTCCCTTCCCGGGATGGATCTCCGTCCCTCCCTCTTTTGTCTCTCTTTTTATCTTTTGTATATTTTCCCTACCTCCTTTCGAAGACAATGGGCTGCCTTTCTGGGTGCCTGATGTCCTCTGCCAGCATTCAGAAGTTGTTTTGTGGAATTTGCTCAATGTTCAAATGTTCTTTTGATGAATTTGTAGGGGAGAAAGTGGTCTCCCCATCCTATTCCTCCACCATCTTAGGACCGCCGCCCCTCTCCCCCCAGTTTTTTTTTTTTTTTGACTAAGAAGATAAAAATAAGGTGTGAAATTATTTGTGTTCAGGCAATAACATACACATTACTCTGCATCTTCCCAGAAAAATATGCTCTTCAGAGTGACTATTTCAGTGTTGTAACCCTCAGATTTCACAGTAAACTAAATGCACTGAAATCGAGAATTTGTTATCATTGCTAAATTCCATGTGTCAGCCCCCCTCAGCTAGTCTTTCAGTTGAAAGAGGAAAATTTGGTATTTTTCCAGCAAGGAGATAGAAAGTAAATGCCACAGAGAAGAAAATGAATGCTCTAAGACCTCCAAGGTCTTAGAAAAATGTCATTTCATGTGTGAAAAAACAATGCACCTGTGTTGAGAAGGATCTGTGGTTATTTTAAGTATGCAGCTCCTTTGCCTTTTATTTCTTGGGAAGTTTTATTGTTAAGTTTTATGGCCTCAAAGATGCTCAGTTCAGATTCATGTTTACATGAATTTTATTATAACTTTATTTTGTGCCAGGCTTGCTAGTTATTCTTCTAGAGCTGTTTTCCCCAAGTGTTAATATATCCAATGATGTGTACTCCTTTAGCATTATATTTTCCATTGTTGAATAAATTGGAAAATGTGTTTAAATTTAAGTAGATTTCTTTAACAATAGTTTAAAATGTCAATTTGTACTCTGGCTTTCCCAGAGGGAAGTGTAGTATAAAGTGTTTTCCAGCTTTAGAGAATTGCTCATTTAAGACCAGTTAAGGGAACAGGTATGCCCTAGAGTACATGTTGGTAAACCCATTCTAGGCAGCTTGTTAGGTGAGCTAAAAACTAGAGTGTGATAAACACCATTTAGAAGTGGTTCAAAGGAGGGAGTAATCATTCAAGGTTCGAAGGAATTAGGGGGGCTGCATGAAGGAAGTCTTGAGCTGGGTCATGAATAATGAGGGGAAATTTGACAGGCAGGCTTTGTAGGTGGGAGCTTTACAGGTGAAGGAAGAGGCAGGAACAAAACACACGGAGATGGGAAAGCACAAACTCTATTCAAGGAGTGGCAAGTGTCTCTTGCTGCCTCCACAAGGGGATCTTAAGTTCAAGTAAACATTGCCCAGATGACTACAGGCAATACTTATTTCTAGTTTACTGATGAGAATGTAGGACAGGGCAGTATGAGGCTTTCTGTTTTATAGTCATAGTTGTAGCAACAGTCCATATAGCAGTCTACACAATCATTAATACAGCTGTGTGGTATTTTCTTTCCTCTCCTCTGCCAAGTGACCGCTGAGGTATAAGAGCAGGAGACTGATAGTGGGCATATAAAGGAGTTCACCCAAGGCTTAGAAGCTCTATTTCTCACTGGTGCCACTAGCTCTTGTTACAACTCCATAGGCAAAACTTACAATGTCCCCACAGGGGATGTACTCAAAGAGTCACCATACTTATGTTTAAAGCACGGTTTATCTTTGAGCATTTAGAGTTGTTCCTCATCCAGATGCAATTTACCAGTCAGGTCATTTTAACCATGAGCAATTTTACTTGTGTAACACACAAGCTGGAATCAAGATTGCTGGGAGAAATATCAATAACCTCAGATATGCAGATGACACCATCCTTATGGCAGAAAGTGAAGAGGAACTAAAAAGCCTCTTGATGAAAGTGAAAGTGGAGAGTGAAAAAGTTGGCTTAAAGCTCAACATTCAGAAAACGAAGATCATGGCATCCGGTCCCATCACTTCATGGGAAATAGATGGGGAAACAGTGGAAACAGTGTCAGACTTTATTTTTTGGGTTCCAAAGTCACTGCAGATGGTGATTGCATGAAATTAAAAGATGCTTACTCCTTGGAAGGAAAGTTATGACTAACCTAGATAGCATATTCAAAAGCAGAGACATTACTTTGCCAACACAGGTTCGTCTAGTCAAGGCTATGGTTTTTCCTGTGGTCATGTATGGATGTGAGAGTTGGACTGTGAAGAAGGCTGAGCGCCAAAGAATTGATGCTTTTGAACTGTGGTGTTGGAGAAAACTCCTGAGAGTCCCTTGGACTGCAAGGAGATTCAACCAGTCCATTCTGAAGGAGATCAGCCCTGGGGTTTCTTTGGAAGGAATGATGCTAAAGCTGAAACTCCACTACTTTGGCCACCTCATGCGAAGAGTTGAGTCATTGGAAAAGACTCTGATGCTGGGAGGGATTGAGGGCAAGAGGAGAAGGGGACGACAGAGGATGAGATGGCTGGATGGCATCACTGACTTGATGGACGTGAGTCTGAGTGAACTCCGGGAGTTAGTGATGGACAGGGAGGCCTGGCGTGCTTCGATTCATGGGGTCGCATAGAGTCGGACACAACTGAGTGACTGATCTGATCTGATCTGAACATAGTTGACATAATATTCTTTGATTTCCAAGGGAACAGAGCTTAACAAAAGGTCAAATTCTTACTCTGAAGCTGTGCTGTTTACACACAGCCCTTAAATATTAAGTTAGCAAGGAGATTAAGCAAATGATCTTGGATTCTACCTAGAGTTTGGATTCAAGTAACTTCTATATTGACATGTATTTATTCATAATAATCTCTTATGATCCTTTGTGTTTCTGTGGTGTTCATTGTAACTTTTTCATTTCTAATTTTATTGGTTTGAGTGCTTTTTCTTTTATCCTTGGTGATTCTGGGTCTGGCTAAAGGTTTATCAATTTTATCTTTTTGAAGAATTAGCTTTTAGTTTCATTTTTTATATTTTTTTCAATCCTAGTTCATTAATTTCTGCTCTGATCTTTATGATTTCTTTCCTTCTACTAATTTTGGGTTTTGTTTGTTCTTTCTCTAGCTCCTTTAGGTGTTGATTTGGGACTTTTCTTGTTTCTTGATGTAAGGTTTTATTGCTATAAACTTCCCCTTTACAGCTGCTTTTCCTGCATCCCATAGGTTTTGAATCACTGTGTTTTCATTGTCATTTGTCTCCAGGTATTTTTTATTCCCTCTTTGATTTCTTCAGTGAGCCACTGGTTGTTTAGTAGCATATTGTTTAGCTTCCACATGTTTGTGTGTTTGCAGTCTTTTTTTTGCTTGTAGTTGATTTCTAATCTCATAGTGTTGTGGTCAGAAAAAATTCTTGATATGATTTCAATTTTCTTAAATTTACCAAGGCTTGTTTTATGGTCTAGCATGTGATCAACTTGGAGAATGTCTCATGACACTTGAAAATAATGTATATTATTGTTCCTTTTGGATGAAATGCTTTATAAATATCAATTAAGTTCATCTGGTCTAGTGTATCCTTAAGGTCTGTTTCCTTTATTGATTTTCTGTCTGGATGATCTATTGATGAAAGTGGGGTGTTAAAGTCTCCTGTTATTGTGTTACTGTTTACTTCTCCTTTTATGGCTGTTAGTATTTGCCTTATGTATTGAGGTGCTGCTATGTTAGGTGCATATGTATTTATACTTATTACATCTTCTTGGATTGGTACCTTGATCATTATGTAGTATCCTTTATAAGAGTATTTTTTTTTAACCATTTGTCTTAAGTAGTGTCACCCCAGCTTTCCTTTGATTTCCATTTGCACAGAATACTTTTCTCACCCCGTCCCTTTCTATCTGTATGTGTCTCTAGATCTGATGTGGGTCTCTTATAGTATGGGTCTTGTTTTTGTATCTATTCAGTCAGTCTGTGTCTTTTGGTTGGAGCATTTAATATGTTTCCATTTAACACATTGATATGTATGTTCTTATTGCCATTTTGTTAATTGTTTTGGATTTGTTTTTGTAAGTCTTTTTTCTTCCCTTCCTCTTTTGTTCTCTTCCTTGTGATGACTAAATTTACTCTTGTGTTTTCTTTGTATGTGTATCCATTGTAGATTTTTGGTTTGCAGTTACCATGAGGTTTTGATATAGCAGTCTGTAAACAAGGTTGTTTTAAGTTGCTGTTTTTTTTAAATTTCATTTTCCATATCCTACCTTTGTACTCTCCTCATGATGACTGGTTTTGATATCATATTTACGTGTGGATGATTTTCTACCATTACTGAATGTTGGCCTTTACCAGTGAGCTTTTCCATTTGTAATTTTCTTCCTTCTAGTTGTGACCTTTCCACCTAGAGAAGTTCCTTTAGCATTTGTTGCAGAGTTGGTTTTATCTGGTGGTGCTGAATTCTATTAGCTTTTCCTTGTTTGTAAAGCTTTTGATTTCTCCATCAAATCTGAACAAGTCTTCTTGGTTTAGGTTTTTCCCTTTCATCACTGTAAATATATCCTGCCATTCCCTTTTGACCTTCTGTGGAGTTTCTGCTGAAAAAATAAGCTGATAAACTTGTATGTTATTTGTTGCCTTTCCCTTGTTGCTTTTAGTATTCTCACTTTGTCTTTAATTTTTGTCAATTTGATTACTATAAGTCTGTGTGTGTTCCCCCTTGGGTTTATCCTTCCTGGGAGAAGTCTCTGCTTCCTCAGCTTGGGTGACTGTTTCCTTTCCCATGTTAGGAAAGTTTCAGCTATTAATTCTTCCGTTAATTCTCAGGTCCTTTATCTCTTCTCTTTACGGTACCCCTATATTGCTAATGTTAGTGCATTTAATATTGTCCCAGAAATCTCTTAAGACTGTCCTTATTGCTTTTCATTCTTTTTAAAAATTCTGTTCCACAGTAGTGATTTATAACATTCTGTCTTTCAGCTCACATATACATTCTCCTGCCTTATTTATTCTGGTGTTTATTCCTTCTAGTGTACTTTTAATTTTACTTGTTGTATTGTTCATCTCTGTTCTTTAGTTCTTCACTAAGCATTTATTGTATCTTGTTCTGTGCCCCTGTTCTTCTTTCTTTTTTGTTTTTTTTTGAGATCTTGGATCATCTTTACTATCATTTCTCTGAATTCTGTTTCAGGAAGATGTCTACCTCCACTTCACTTAGCTGTTCTTCTGGGGTTTTAGCTTGTTCCTTCATCTGGGATATATTCCTCTGCTATCTTTGTCTTTGTTTTCATGGCTTCCATTCTGCAGGATGCAGGGTTGTAGCTCTTGTTGCTTCTGCTGATCTGCCCCCTTGTGGATGAGGCTGGTCTCAGGGGCTTGTGCTAGCTTCCTGGGGAGAGGACTGGTTTGTGCCCACTGCTGGATGAAGCTGGGTCTTGTTCCTCCTCTGGGCAGGGCCATGTCAAGGGTTGTGTTTAGTGACCAGCTGTGGGCTTAGTAAAACTTGAGGCAGCCTGTTCCCACCCTGTTGGTTGTGTGGCCTGAGGTGTTCCAGCACTGGAGCCTATAGGCTGTTGGGTGGGGCCAGGTCTTGGTAAGAAAATGGTGGCCTCCAGGAGAGCTCATGCCAATAAGTACCCTCCAGAACTCTTGCTACCAGTGTCTTTGTCCCTGCACTGAGTCACAGCCACCTGCTGCTGGTTCTGCAGGAGACCGTCCAATACAAGCAGGTAGGTCTGACCCAGGGTCTCCAGGTCACTACTTTTCCTCCTGGGTTCTCAAGACCTTGTATGTGCTTATATGACCTTGTATGTGCCCTCCAAGAGTGGAATTTCTATTTTCCCCAGTCCTGCGGAAGTCTTGTGATCAAACCCAGTTGCCTTCAAAGCCAGATGCTCTGGGGGCCCTTCCTCCCAATGCTAGACCCCCAGGCTAGGGAGCCTGATGCAGGACTTAAAACTCTCTCCTGTGGGAGAATCTCTGAAATACAATCATTTTCCTGTTTGTGGGTTGCCCACCTGGTGTGTATAGGATTTGAATTTATCACAATTTCATCTCTCTAGGAGCTGGAACCTTCTGTGGAAGAATCTCTGCCTCATGGGTTTCCTGTTCTCAGGGTCCTACACAACCTGCCTGACTAGCTTCCCTCCCAGTCTTGACTTCTTATCAGTCTCCCATTATGACAAGGGGCTTGTCTGACAAACTGACTTCTTCTAATGTGTGAATGGTAGAGGGAGAGCTGTTTTTCCCTTCTAGGCAACAGGCTTAAACTCTCCCCCTTCTCACAAACAAACACCCCCGCATGTGTCATGCATGCTTTGACACATCCAAAATATGGCTCTAAGAGTCCAGGAAATCCAGCAGGATATTTTTGTGCTGGGCTCTTGTTTCCTTAAAAAAAAAAAAAAAAAAGAAGAAGAAATAAGGAGCTGTTTCCTCTGCTTCTGTATTTCAGCCCAGATCAAAAATCACACACATTGCTACTGTGTTTAAGCTACTGTGCTAAGTTCTCCTTACAAGGAGAACTCAAGAGTATGCAGTCTGATTGAGGATGCTTTTCTGTGGTGTTTGATAACAGAAGGATACCATCACAAATCCAAGAAAATAAATTTATTAAACTTTGAAGGAAAAAAATCCACAGACATAAAGAAAGTTAAATATAAACTGCAGGACACAACTAGTCATACTAGTGAATAATGGCTTGTGTGGCCAGCAAAGTACCAAAATGACATTCGGAGACCGATTGAGGTATTTAGCTATTTTTGGCTATAGAAATGTTGTCAGCCTACTGTGAAATGGTAAGATAGTTTCCCCAAACACACAGTTTTAAGTTGAATTAGGTTCTACATAGATGAAATTGTCTATGAAACTAAATTATGTAGCTCTTAGAGAAAACCATAGCAGCAAGATAGCAGAAAACCTATTGAACATTTATTACAAGTAACATATTGAACTTTAAACACCCAATTTTAGTTTTTCACTGTCCTTCCTGCAAGAAAGAAGGAATTTAAAATTACCAACCATTAAGCTTATTTTCTAAAAAGGTCTGAGCTAAATGGCAAATATGCTTTTTAAGTTAAAGCTAACTTTAAAGTTTTATTAACTTTAAAAAAATACTTAAAGTGAGAAGCATTCATGAGTGAGATGAGTCTTCTCTTTTTGACAAACCTTTTGCGGAGCAATCCCAATGCTCCTGTGAATGATGTTTAATTTATTCAGGGATTGAGCAATAATTTATAAATTACTCAGACCTCATTTTCTTCTAACTACCAGCTTTAAGGCCAATTCACTCAGAGAGGAGGTAAAAAATGATGAAACTCATTTCACTGCTTTAAATAAATCCTATAAAAGATGTGGTGAAGAAGAAAGTTTCTGCTATGGGTTTAAATAAATTTTTGAGTTATCTTTCGGGATTTAAAATCTTGGGGTTTTTTTTGGTTTGTTTCTCATTATCACTAACAATGAGCATGTGTCTGGCTATAGGCTATGAAAGAAAAACCTACTTCTTGAACTTTTATTCCATGATCTGGTTAACTTCACTTTGACCAGCTTCAACTTACAAAATGCTTCTTGTTCCTATTCCTTCCTTAGATAAATATGAAATACGAGACATTGCGGTGGAGGTTCTAAGGCTTGACTCTTATGATATGCATGCGCTAAGACACTTTTTTCCAGGGCACTGCAGTGATTAAGCATCCTGGTCAATAGGAACAAGCTGTAATTTTTACTTCTCTTAGTATGTAGCCCTCTGACATGAACCAAAACTTGGGTAAGAAAAGGTTTTTTTTGTTGTTATTCTTCTGTGTGTGTGTTTTGTTTTTTTTGGTTCATGGTAAGTTGACTTGTGCAAACATTTAAAAGTTTTCTAAATTAACAAATATTTGTTTACAAATTCAGATAAGATGAGCACTTTCCAATAATGCAGGTAACTACAATCATTTCAGAATCACTTAAAGAGTTTTAGGAGGTATAAAAAGGGCCTTGTAAAAAACTAGTTTTTCTTCAGGTGCATTGACCAAAGCATTAAACCAGCTTTAGACTGCAGTTATTACATTCTTTAGATGGGTTGGCATGAACTACAGTACACCGTGTACAGTGTAATATAAAATAGCCATGCTTAAAGTGTAAATTATTAAAAATATCTTTATCCATTTTATGCCAAAATAAATGTTTTACATATCCAAACTATTTCTTCTTACCTATAATTTTAGTTCCCAATTATAAAAAAAAATTATCCTGTGCTATAATTTGCATTCAATCTTCCTGAACTGCAAAAGCCACCTGATTTTTCGCTTTTTCAAAAAGCATGATTAACTATACATTAAAAAACATAGCCATTCAATGCTTAGTAGCACAAAATTAACACCCACAATAACAAGACAATTACTGCCACTAAACAGTCTTTGAGACAGTTCTTTAAAGTATTTACAATTCACAACAGCAATATTTATCTGATTAAGGATTCTTCTTCTTTTTTTAATGTTTCAACATTTCAGGAAAAGGCATTTAGAATTCATATTCCCCACCCTCAACTCACCCCCCTCCCAAAAAAAGTTTAAACATTGTTTTGGTTTAAGCATTCATGCCCCAGCCAACCCTGTGCCATTCAATGGGTAGCTCATAGGAAATCAAAGAAAAGCTATGGCATGATTTTGTTCAGTTGGTCTGTGCTCACATAGCCACATGATGAGAGAAACTCTTTGTCAGGCAAGGGCAGGGCAGTCGCATTGAGTACGAGGCCCTGTGGAGACTGTACTATATGAATGGAGGTATAATCTGGGACAGGTATCTCAGAACTTGGAACATGTTCTGCTGTCCCCGACCTCCCAGCTGTAGTGGTAAGGCTTTCTGTGGTGGTGTAAATGTCTTCCTGGTTAAAGCTTGGCTCTACGTGTGATTCAGCCTCGACATGAGGGGCCAGGGCAATGTACTTTTTGGCGTCTACCTCGCAGAAGTAAGCGTTGTCCACGATGAAGTTAGCTTGGCAGGGTGTGACCACTTCTGGGTGCGTGTCACACTGGGGGTTCCCAGTCTTATTCTTTTGGCCTGGGGAAAGGACCACATTTCCTGCTGGTGTAATGTCGCTTACCTGGGCATAAAAATCAATGTTTGCCAATGAACTTGGATTGCTGAGCTGTGTATGGACAGCTTGATGAGTTGACTCAGTTCCACCAATGAGAAGTGGTCTTGGTTTGTTTTCCTCTACTAGGATAACACTGGGCTGCTGGCTAGCAGGGGCAGCATCATTAGAAGGTGAATTATTTTGATTCTTCTGATCAAGGCATGAGATATCTGCTTCCCCTTTTAACCTTTGTGGCTGAGCAACCTCTGAGGTACCATCGCACATGTCACTGACATGGAAATCAGCCTCCAGAATGTCAGGTTCATAGCAGCTGGTACGCCCAGAGTCGTCATCCTTTGCCCCAAAGATATTGAGTGATTTTTCATGGTCATTGCTCAGAAGTCTGTCTGTGTCTGACCCTTCAGTCTTTTCATCAGGGTCATCAATATCTAGTTCAATAAATTCAACCCAAGAGTCATCATTGTAGAATTCGTGTTTATAGTTGTCATGAATGGCTAAGATTGTATTCACCTCTTCTAATTTTCCTTCCTATAAAATAGAAAAAGAAGATCTATGAAAATAAATTCACAACAATTGATTTAACAAATAATATTGAGTCTAATCAGTAACAAAATCATATAACAAACCATGTAACAAATACATTAGTGAAGAACTTTTCTTTTTTAAAATTATTTTCCATTATGGTTCATCATAGGATACTAAACATAGTTCTCTGTGCTAGACAGAAGGACCTTGTTTATCCATTCCATATATAATAGCATATATCTGCTAACCCCAACATCACACCATCCCTCCTCCAACCCTCTCCCCCTTGGCAATCACGAGTCTATTCTCTATGTCTGTGAGTCTGTTTTTGTTTTGTACATAGATTCATTTGTATCATATTTTAGATTCCAAATATAAGTGGTAACATATGCTATATGTCTTTCTCTTTATGATTTACTTCAGTTAGTATGATAATCTTTAGTTGCATCCTTGTTGCTACAAGTAGCATTATTTCATTCTTTTTTAAATGGCTCAGTAGTACTCCATTGTATATATGTACCACATCTTCATTCATTCATCTGTTGATGGACATTTAGGTTGTTTCCCAGTCTTGGCTATTGTGAATAGTGATTCTGTGAACACAGGGGTGCATGTATCTTCTCGGATTAGAGTTTTGTCTGGATATATGTCTAGAAGTGGGACTGTTGGATCACTGTTGCTGTTATTCAGTCACCAGTCATGTCTGACTCTTTGTGACCCCATGGACCACAGCACGCCAGGCCTTCCTGTCCCTCCCCATCTTCCAAAGTTTGCCCAAGTTCATGTCCATTGCATCAGTGAAGCCATTCAGCTATCTGATCCTCTGATGCTCTCTTCTCCTTCTGCCCTCAATCTTTCCCAGCATCAGGGACTTTTTTGGTGAGTTGGCTGTCTCATCAGATGAACAAAATACTGTCGCTTCAGCATCAGTCCTTCCAATGAGTATTCAGGATTGATCTCCCTTAAGATTGACCGGTTTGATCTCCTTGCTGTACAGGGGACTTTCAGGAGCCTTCTCTATCACCACAGTTTAAAGGCATCAATTCTTTGGTGCTCTGCCTTCTTTACAGTCCATCTGTCACAACTGTATGTGACCACTGGGAAGACCATAGCTTTGACTATACAGACCTTTGTTGGCAGAGTAATGTCTCCACTTTTCATCATGCTGTCTAGGTTTGTCATAGCTTTCCTGCCAACAAAAAGCTTGAATCATATGGTAATTCTTTAGTTTTCTGAGGAATCTCCATATTATAAATATTTTCCATATTGGCTGTACCAACTTACATTCCAACAGTGTAGGAGGGTTCCCTTTTGTTCACATCCTCTCCAGCATCTGTTATTTGTAGTTTTTAATGATGGCCATTCTGACTGGTGTGAGGTGGTACCTCGTTGTAGTTCTGATTTGTACTTCTCTAATAATTAGCAGTGTTTAACATCTTTTCATGTGCCTATTGGCCATTTGTATTTCTTCTTTGAAGAAATGTCTGTTTAGGTCTTCTGCCCAGTTTTTGATTGGGTTTTTATTGTTGTTGAGTTGTATGAGCTGTTTTCATATTTTGGAAATGAAGCCCTGGTTGGTCTCATTATTTGCAAATACTTTCTCCCATTATGTAAGTTCTTTTCCTTTATGGTTTCTTTTGCTATGCAAAAGCTTGTAAGTTTGATTAAGTCCCATTTGTTTATTTTTGCTTTTATTTCTATTGCCTTGGGAAACTGACCTAAGAATACATTGATATGATTTATGTCAGAGAATGTTTTGCCTATGATCTCTTCTAGGAGCTTGATGGTATGTATGTATTAGTTGCTCAGTCGTGTCCAACTCTTTGTGACCCCATGGAGTATAGCCTAGGAGGCTCCTCTGTCCATGGGGATTCTTCAGGAAAGAATACTGAAACGGGTTGCCATGCCCTTCTCCAGGGGATCCTCCCAACCCAGGGATTGAACCCAGGTCTCCTGTATTACAGGCAGATTTTTTACTGTCTGAGCTACCAGGGAAGCTCTGATGGTAAAATGCCTTATATTTAAGTCATCTGCATGTAACAGTTGGCCTCTTCCCTTCCAACTTGGATAAATTTCCTTTTTCTTGTCTGATTTCTGTGGCTAGGACTTTCAATACTATGTTAAATAGAAGAGGTGAGAGTGGGCATCCTGGTCCTGTTCTAGATTTTAGCATGAAGGCTTTCAGTTTTTCACCATTGGCTATTACATTGGGTGTGGGTTTGTCATTTGGCTTTTATTATGTTGTGATATGTTCCCTTTATACCCACTTTGGTAAGAGTTTTATCGTGAATGGATGTGAAATTTTGTCAGATGGTCTTTTTTCTTGAGATGATCATGTGATTTTGGCTTTTGTTTATGTATCACATTGACTTGTGTATGTTGAGCATCCTTGTGAACTTGGACTGACTCTTGGTTGTAGTATGTGATCTTTTTTTTGTTGTTGCTTTTGGATGTGGTCTGCTAATATTTTGCTGAGAATTTTTGCATCTATATTCCTCAAAGACGGGCCTGTAATTTTCTTTTTGGTGGTGTCGGTCTGGTTTTGGTATTAGGGTGGTTTCATAGCATGTCTTTGGAGCTAATGGAACTCCTCTTTAGTTTTTTGGAAGCTTTTGAGAAGGATCAGTGTTATTTCTTCTTTGTATGTTTGGTAGAATTCACCTGTAAAGCCATCTGGTCCTGGACTTTTCTTTATAGGAACTTTTAAAATTACATATTCCACTTTACCTCTAGTGATTGGTCTTTTCTAATTATCTATTTCTTGATTCAATTTTGGTGGGCTGTGATTCAAATCTGGTGGGTATGTTTCTAGAAACTTGTCCATTTATTCTAGGTTGTCAAATTTGTTGGCGTATAATTGTTTATAGCATTCCCTGTGGTCTTTGTTATTATTGTGATATCAGTTTTTATGTCTCCTTTCTCATTTCTCGTTTATTTGGGTTCTCTCTCTTCTTGGTGAGCCTGGCCAGAGGTTTATCAATCTTGTTTACCTTTTCAAAGAATGAACGTTTGGTTTTATTGATTTTTTTTCTATTTTTTAATCACTATTTTATTTATTTCCTCTTTGATCTTGATTGTTTCCTTCCTTTTGCTGATTTTATGTTTTGTTTGTTCATTTGCTACTTCAAGTAGTAGATTAGGTTTTTTTCTTGTTTTGATGAAGAAGGCCTGTATAGCTATGAATTCCCCTCTAAGAACTGATTTTGCTACATCTCAAAGATTTTGTATGGTTGTATTTTCATTGTCATCTTTCTCAAGGTAGTTTTAAATTTACTTTCATCATTGACTCATTGGTTTTTTAGTAGCATATTGCTTTGTGATCATTTTTATTTCATTTCTTTTTCTGTGGTTGACTTTTAGTTTCATGCCATTGTGGTGAGAAAAGATGCTTGAGATAATTTCTATATTCTTTGTTGAGGCCTGTTTTTGTGCTCCAGTATGTGGTCAATCCTTGGAGAAGGCGATGGCACCCGACTCCAGTACTCTTGCCTGGAAAATCCCATGGACGGAGGAGCCTGGTAGGCTGCAGTCCATGGGGTTGTGAAGAGTCGGACACAACTGAGCGACTTCACTTTCATGCATTGGAGAGGGAAATGGCAACCCACTCCAGTGTTCTTGCCTGGAGAATCCCAGGGACGGGGGAGCCTGGTAGGTCTATGGGGTCGCATAGAGTCGGACACGACTGAAGCGACTTAGCAGCAGCAGCAGCATGTGGTCAATCCTAGAGAATATTTCATGTGCATTTAAAGAATGTGTATTCTGTTTCTTATGGATATAATGTCCTGAAAATATCATTTAGGTCTAACTGTTCTATCATGTCATTTATGATCCCTGTTGCCTTGATTTCTGTCTAGAAGATCTGTCCACTGATGTGAGTAGGGTGTTAAAGGTCTCGTACTATTACTGTATTCCTGTTGGTTTCTCCCTTTATATCTGTTAGGATCTGTTTTATGTATTTGAGTGCTGCAACATTACTGCATCTATGTTGATGAGTATAAAGTTCTTTTCTTGTATTGATCCTTTTATCTTTATATAGTGTCCTTCTTTATCTTTTTTATGGCCTTTATTTTAAGGTATGTTTTGTCTGACATGTATATTGTGATTCCCACTTTGTCATTTCCATTTGCATGAAATCTTCTCCCATCACCTTTCAATCTGTGTGTCCTTTGCTCTAAACTGGGTCTCTTGTAGGCAACATAATGTAGGCTCTCATTTTTTCACATAGTCTGCCACTCTGTGTATTCTGATTGGGACGTCTCGTCCACTGACATTTAAGGCAATTATTAATTGATATGTATTTATTGCTATTTTAAGTCCTGCTTTCCCACTGATTTTTAAATTTCTTCCTTGACCCCCTCCCCCTTCTTTTTTTGTGGTTTGAATTATTTTTGTATTATGTTCTTTTTGGTTTTTGTGAATCTGTTGTTTGTTCTTAATTTGTGGTTACCTTGTTTTTCATGTATGTATATACCATATTATATTCTACCTGCCTTAGACTAGTAATCACACAGGCTCAAACATGTTCTAGGAAATGATTAAAAACTTTTACATTATTGTACTCTTTTCTCCCACATTTTAGGATTTTGATGTCCTCTTATATCTTCATGTTCATCCTTTTTCTGTTCATTTCGGTTATCATCACTTTCACAGACATTTAAAAAAAAATCTGTATACTGGCTTATTTAGGTGATTTGCTTTCTAACTGTGATTTGCTCTTCTCTATATATTCTTACTTCTTTTAGAGAAGGCCTTTCAATATTTCCTTTGTACGTGTGTACGCTCAGTCATGTCTGACTCTTTGTGATCCCATGGACTATAGCCTGCTAGGCTCCTCTATCCATGGAATTTTCCAGGCAAGAATACTGGAGTGGTTTGCCATTTCCTTCTCCAGGTGTCTACCCATCCCAGTGATTGAACCTGCATCTCTTGCATTGACTGGTGGGTTCTTTACTAGCTGAGCCACCAGGGAAGCCCTTTAGGTAGGGAAGTCCATTCAGTTCAGTTCAGTTGCTCAGTTGTGTTGAACTCTTTGTGACCCCATGGACTGTGGCATGCCAGGCTTCCTCGACCATCACCAACTCCTGGAGTTTACTCAAACTGATGTTCATTGAGTTGGTGATGCCATCCAATCATCCCATCCTCTGTTGTCCCCTTCTCCTCCCACCTTCAATCTTTCCCAGCATCAGGGTCTTTTCCAATGAGTCAGTTCTTCGCATCAGGTGGCCAAAGTAATGGAGTTTCAGCTTCAGCATCAGTCCTTAAAATGAATATTCAGGAATGATTTCTTTAGGATTGACAGGTTTAGTCTCCTTGCAGTCCAAGGGACTCTCAAGAGTCTTCTCCAACACCACAGTTCAAAAGCATCAATTTTTTGGCGCTCAGCTTTCTTCATAGTCCAACTCTGACATCCATACATGACTATTGGAAAAACCATAGCTTTGAGTAGATGGGCTTTTGTTGGCAAAGTAATGTCTCTGCAAACATGCTGTCTAGGTTGGTCATAGCTTTTCGTCCAAGGAGCAAGCGTCTTTTAATTTCATGGCTGCAGTCACCATCTGCAGTGATTTTGGAGACCCTAAAAAATAAAGTCTGACACTGTTTCCATTGTTTCCCCACCTATTTGCCAGGAAGTGATGGGACCAGATGCCATGATCTTAGTTTTTGGAATGTTGAGCTTTAAGCCAACTTTTTCACTCTCCTCTTTCACCTTCATCAAGAGGCTATTTAGTTCTTCACTTTCTGCCTTAAGGGTGGTGTCATCTGCATATCTGAGGTTATTGATATTCTTCCCAGCAATCTTGATTCCAGCTTGTGCTTCATTCAGCCCAGAATGTCCCATGATGCACTCTGCATATACGTTAAATAAACAGCGTGACAATATACAGCCCTGATGTACTCCTTTCTCGATTTGGAACCAGTCTGCTGTTCCATGTCCAGTTCTAACTGTTGCTTCCTGACCTGCATACAGATTTCTCAGGAGGCAGGTCAGGTGGTCTGGTATTCCCATCTCTTTCAGAATTTTCTAGAGTTTATCGTGATCCACACAGTCAAAGGCTTTGGCATAGTCCATAAAGCAGAAGTAGATGTTTTTCTGGAACACTCTTGCTTTTTTGATGATCCAATTTGATCTCTGTTTCCTCTGCCTTTTCTAAATTCAGCTTGAACATCTGGAAGTTTTTGGTTCATGTATTGTTGAAGCCTGGTTTGGAGAATTTTGAGCATTACTTTACTAGCATGTGAGATGAGTGTAATTGTGCGGTAGTTTGAACATTCTTTAGCTTTGACTTTTTTTGGGATTGGAATGAAAACTGATCTTTTCTAGTCCTGTGGCCACTGCTGAGTTTCCCAAAATTTGCTGGCATATTGAGTGCAGCACTTTCACAGCATCATCTTTTAGGATTTGAAATAGCTCGACTGGAATTCCATCATCTCCACTAGCTTTGTTCACAGTGATGCTCCCTAAAGCCCACTTGACTTTTCATTCCAGGATGTCTGGCTCTAAATGAGTGATCACACCATCGTGGTTATCTGGGTTGTGAAGATCTTTTTTGTATAGTTGTTTTGTGTATTCTTGCCATTTCTTCTTAATATCTTCTGCTTCTGTTAGGTCCATACCGTTTCTGTCCTTTATCAAGCCCATCTTTGATGAAATGTTCCCTTGGTATCTCTGATTTTCTTGAAGAGATCTCTAGTCTTTTCCATTCTATTGTTTCCCTCTATTTCTTTGTATTGATCACTGAGGAAGGCTCAGATTATGAACTCCTTACTGCCAAATTCAGACTTAAATTGAAGAAAGTAGGGAAAACCACTAGACCATTCAGATATGACTTAAATCCCTTATGATTATACCATGGAAGTGAGAAACACATTCAAGGGATTAGATCTGATAGAGTGCGTGAAGAACTATGGACAGAGGTTCGTGACATTGTACATAAGAGAATGATCAAGAACATCCCTAAGAGAAGGAAATGCAAAAGGTGAAATGATTGTCTGAGGAGGCCTTACAAATAGCTGAGAAAAGAAGAGAAACTAAAGGTAAAGGAAAAAAGGAAAGATATATTCATTTGAATGCAGAGTTCCAAAGAATAGCAAGGAGAGATAAGAAAGCCTTCCTCAGTGATCAATGCAAAGAAATAGAGGAAAACAATAGAAGGGAAGTCCTTTAGGGCAGGTTTAGTATTGCTGTATTCTTTTAGTTTTTGTTTGTCTGAGGAATTCATCTCATATTCTAAATAATAATCTTGCTGGGTAGAACATCCTAGATTGCAGCTTTTTCCGTTTCAGGACTTTTTTTTTTTTTTTCTTGGGGATTAACATTTTTTTTTTAATTTTATTTTATTTTTAAACTTTACATAATTGTATTAGTTTTGCCAAATATCAAAATGAATCTGCCACAGGTATACATGTGTTCCCCATCCTGAACCTATATCTTGCCACTCCTTTCTGGCCTGCAGTGCTTCTGTATAGAAATCAGTGGATAGCCTTATGGGGGTTCCCTTGTAATCAACTCTTTTTTTTTTTTTTTTTTTTTTTTGATGCCTTTAGAATCCTCTATTTTACTTTTGCTATATTTATCATAATATGTCTTGGTGTGTTTGGGTTTACCTTGTTTGGGACTCCGTGCTTCCTATACCTGGATGTTTCTTTCTTTAGGTTTGGGAAGTTTTCAGCATTCCAAATACATTTTCAATACCCTTTTCTCTTTCTTCCCCTTCTGGAATCCCTATTATGCATAAATTGGCAAGGGAAGAAAGACTCCAGTGTTCTTGGGCTTCCCTGGTGGCTCAGCTAGTAAAGAATTTGCCTGCAATGTCGGAGATCTGGGTTTGATCCTCGGGTTGGGAAGATCCCCTGGAGAAGGGAAAGTCTACCCACTCCAGTATTCTGGCCGGAAGAATTCTATGGACTATTTAGTCCATAGGGTCGCAAAGAGTTGGACATGACTGAGCGACTTTCACTTGGCAAGATTTGTATTATCCCATAGGTCTCTTATATTGCTTTCATTTTTTTTTTTGTTTCAATTTGACTTTCTGTCTGCTGTCCTGATTGGTTGATTTCCATTATTTTTTCTTTCAGGTCACGTATTCATTTTTCTGCATTATTCCTCCTGCTATTCATTGCTTTTAGTTTAGTGTTCATCTTGGCAAATGAGTTTTCTATTTCTTTGTTCTTCCTTATAGTTTCTAATTTCTTTTTACAGTACTCTGCATTTCTGTCAACAGCCTGTCTTAATTCCTTCAGTATTTGCATTATCTTCTTTTTTGAAGTAGATGTCTATTAGACTGAAGAGGTCTGTTTCATTGTTCTTTCAGGGGAATTCTCTCGGTTTAAAAGGGAATTGTTCCTCTGCTTCTTCATCTTACTTATTTCTCTTATTCTGTGAGTTTAGAAGAATTAATGATCTATGGTCTTAGAGGACTATTTATATGTGGCATTTTTCCTATGTAGTTTGTGTGGGTTTAATATTTTTAGTGGGCTTTACTGGTTCAGTTCAGTCTCTCAGTCATGTCTGACTGTTTGCGATCCCATGGAATGCAGCACATCAGGCCTCCCTGTCCATCACCAACTCCCGGAGTTTACTCAAACTCATGTCCATTGAGTCAGTGATGCCATCCAACCATCTCATCCTCTGTTGTCCCCTTCTTCTCCTGCCTTCAATCTTTCCCAGCATCAGGGTGTCTTCAAATGAGTGAACTCTTTGCATCAGGTGGCCAAAGTACTGGAGTTTCAGCTTTAACATCAATCCTTCCAATGAATACTCAGGACTGATCTCCTTTAGGATGGACTGGTTGGATCTCTTTGCAATCCAAGGGACTCTCAAGAGTCTTCTCCAACACCACAGTTCAAAAGCATCAATTCTTCAGCACTCAGCTTTCTTTATAGTCCAACTCTCATATCGATACATGACTACTGGAAAAACCATAGCCTTGACTAGATGGACCTTTGTTGGCAAAGTGATGTCTCTGCTTTTTAATATGCTGTCTAGGCTGGTCATAACTTTTCTACCAAGGAGCAAGCGTCTTTTAATTTCATGGCTGCAGTCACCATCTGCAGTGATTTTGGAGCCCAAGAAAATAAAGTCTCTCACTGTTTCCACTGTTTCCCCATCTATTTCCCATGAAGTGATGGGACTCGATGCCATGATCTTAGTTTTCTGAATGTTGAGCTTTAACCAACTTTTTTACTCTCCTCTTTGACTTTCATCAAGAGGCTCTTTAGTTCCTCTTCACTTTCTGCCATAAGGGTGGTGTCATCTGCATATCTGAGGTTATTGATATTTCTCCTGGCAATCTTGATTCTAGCTTGTGCTTCATCCAGCCCAGCATTTCTCATGATATATTCTGCATATAAGTTAAATAAGCAGGGTGACAATATACAGCCTTAAGGTACTCCTTTTCCAATTTGGAACCAGTCTGTTGTTCCATGTCCAGTTCTAACTGTTGCTTCCAGACCTGCATACAGATTTCTCAAGAGGCAGGTCCGGTGGTCTGGTATTCCCATCTCTTTCAGAATTTTCCAGTTTATTGTGATCCACACAGTCAGAGGCTTCCCTTGTGTCTCAGTGGTAAAGAATATGCCTGCCAATGCAGGAGATATGGGTTTGATCCCTGGGTTGGGAAGATCCCCTGGAGAGGGAAATGGCAATCCACTGTAGTAGTTTGTTTTTATTATGGATGCCTGTCATTTTTTCCCTAAGTATCTGCTGGCCTTATTCCCTTGATAAGGAGAGTGTGCAAGTGTGATAGCTGGTGCCCAATCCTCAGGTAATCTGTGGTGGCTCATGTGTGCCCCTGGAGCAAGTGTTGGGAGCAGAGGTGGTGAGGTGCTCCTTGAGTCTACAAGGAAGGTGGTGTCAGCTCATGACCACTCCTGAAGTGTAGGGGGTGGGTAGTGGCTTGTGATAGCTCTTGGAGCTGGTGAGGGGGGTGCCTGTTACCTGAGAGCAGATGCAGGGACCCTCACCCAAACAACGGTGCCTGGCCTCTAAGACGGTCCAGGCTTCCACCATGTACATCCTCAGGTGCGGTTACACCAAACTGCAGCCCCTTCAGGCTGTATTTACACAACCAACCCAAGTCCTTTCCCTGGGTCTAATCTCTAAAGCCTGAGCTTCAGCACCCAGCCTGCACCAGTGGACATGGGTCTCTGGCTGGGGAGTGCAGGGGAGTGGCACTGACCATCTGTTCAGGTTTCTCTACATGCTAGCTGCTACAAACCCGTTCCTGTGTTCTTCTCTAAAGCTCTGAAGCTCCCCCTCTGTCCTGGCTGATCTCCCCACCAGTGAAGGGACTTCCTGGGGTGGAGTCCCTTTCCAGTTTCTTTCTTTATTCTTTTGCCCTACCCAGTTACATGGAGATTTTCTTGCCCTTTCCAGAGTTTGGATGTCTTCTGCCAGTGTTCAGTAGATATTCTCTGAGGATCAATCCGTATGTAGATGTATTTTTGATAAATTTGTGGGAGGAGGTGAGCTTCATGTTCTACTACTCTGTCATCTTGATTCAGAAGTCAAGAGCTTTTAAATACGTAAGACATCCTCATAATTTTAAGGGATGTATTATTTAAAAACTTTTCCCAGAAGGAATACAAAAAATTTAATGTGATACATATAGCTTGCAAAAGGTTTCAACATAAGGCTCTGTTCTTAAGGTAACATTTAATTAGTGTCATGTACAACTTAGATATTTTATTAATTACCTTGAGGAGATCTGGATCAATTCCTTTAATCTTTGGAACTGGAACTGGGGGTAGAATCAGCATCTTAATCCTTGAAAACAAAATTTTGTTTTGATGTAAGTTCCTCATTCTCATTTCAAAAGACAGAAATAAAATATTGACAATATTATTACTAATATAAAGTAACAGAATATTTGGAATAAGTGAATCTGAGAAAGAGAAGGAAAAGCATTAAGCAGTGAATGATGAGGCAAAACTAAAGAATGGAAAAAAACCCTCATCTGAAGTGAATTTAAATAAAATGTGGTTTTCCTATAACTTTTCCTTAATGTCTTTTATAAAGTTTCAGAATTGGGAGTTAGACATTTAATTCCATCTGAAGCCAATTTCCATGTCAGTTATAAGGAGGTAATTTTAATACATAATTCGTTGGGGAAGGGGAGGAGAAAGAGCCAATCCATGTAGAGATATGCACCCTAAAAAAAGAGTGGGCTGAGATAAGTTCATACCACAATGCTCACATGAATTATTAAATTACTTAAGATAATCTCATTAACCAGGATGTCATTGCGTGGTTCATTTCAGTTGGGACAGACTAAATATGAACTATTTCTAATCAGTACAGGTTTATATACACAATTCTATAATGCACTTAAATTTTCTGTTCCAAATATCTACATTACTTTTTGACCATAATTTATTTCAATGTCTATCCTGCCTATCTTGTGCCTAAGTGTATTCCCAGCACTTAGAAAATTTCTGGCACAGAGAAACATTGCCTGAATAAATCTGAGTAAATCATTTGTCTATTTCATTAATAGTGTGAATAGAGTTTTCATTTTAAAATCAACACTGTGGCTCTGGAATAGAGATTATCCATTCTAATCTGATTTTTGGATATCAGATGATATTCTACTCAGTGTGAATAAATAGTCTGGTCTACTCAATAGGGAGGGCTTCCTGGGTAGCTCAGCTGGTAAAGAATCTGCCAGCAGTGCAGGAGAGCCTGGTTTGATCCCTGGGTTGAGAAGATCCCCTGGAGGAGAGCATGGCAACCCACTCCAGTATTCTCGCCTGAAGAATCCCCATGGACAGAGGAGCCTGGTGGGTTACAGTCCATGGGGTTGAAAAGAGTCGCACACAACTGAGCAACTAAGCACAGCACTCAATAGGGAACCCATTCTCTGAATGTTTCCATCACTTTTTAACCTAATCCAAGGCAAATTTCATTTTGTAAGTTGAGTTTGAGTAGACTCACTAGTTTTACTTAGTGGGACAAGTGTTAAATTGTTACTGATGAATAGAAATAATAGGAAAAAAAAAGCATGCTATTAATAACTGCTACCACTTTTGAATGCCTCTAATAATGCCTCCAAACACCGAAACTGTGTTGGCAAATTTCAGTCTGTGGGCCAAATCTGTTCTGCCCTCTGTTTTTGTAAAGAAAGTTCTTTTAGAACATGGAGTCAAGTTCAGTTTACATATTATCTATGTAACATAGTTTATATATTATCTACAGCTGCCTTCATGACACAGTGGCAGAAATGAGTAGTAGTGACAGAGACTGCATAGCCCAGAAAGCCGAAGATTTACTGTTCGGTTATTTTTAAAACAACTTTGCCAACACTTGCACTAAACATTTCCTTTGGTGCTTACCACGACCAGGGAGGAAGAAGATATTATCTATGGAAAGATTTCGAGATTTAAGGAACATGTTCAAATCACACACTAATACTTGGTTCAGCTGGCACTCATATTCAAAGCAGCTGACTCCAAAACCCATGCCCTTTGCTTTCTGTCATGCTGCTGGGTTAACTTGGTTCTGCATTTCTAAATAAATAATTCACAGGTTCTGTTGTTGTTTAGTTGCTAACTCATGTCTGACTCTTGCAATCCCATGGACTGCAGCACACCAGCAGGCTCCTCTATTCTCCATTAACTTCTGGAGTTTGCTTAAGCTCATGTCCATTGAGTTGGTGTTGCTATCTAACCATCTCATTCTCAGCTGCCCCTTTCTCCTTTTGCCTTCAGTCTTTCCCAGCATCAGGGTCTTTTCCAATTAGTCAGTTCTTCGAATCAGGTGGCCAAAGTATTGGAATTTCAGCTTTAGCATCAGTCCTTCTGATGAATTAGTCAGGACTGATTTCCTTTAGGATTGACTGATTTGATCTCCTTGCTGTCCAAGGGACTCTCCCAGCATCACAATTCAAAAGAATCAGTTCTTCAGCACTCAGCTTTCTTTATGGTCCAACTCTCACATATGTACATGACTACCGGAAAAATCATACCTTTTTTTGACTATGTGGACCTTTGTTGGCAAAGTGTTATCTCTGCTTTTTAATATGCTGTCTAGATGTGTGATAGCTTTCCTTCCATGGAGCAGCATCTTTTAATTTCATGGCTGTAGTCACTGTCGGCAGTGATTTTGGAGCCCAAGAAAATAAAATCTGTCACTACTTCCACTTTTTCCCCTTCTATTTGCCATAAAGTGATGGGACTGGATGCCATAATCTTAGTTTTTTTTGAATGTTGTTTCAAACCAGCTTTTTCACTCTCTTTTCACCCTCATCAAGAGACTCTTTAGTTCCTCTTTGCTTTCTGCCATTAGAGTAATGTCATCTGCATATCTGAGGTTATTGATATTTCTCCCAGCAGTCTTGCTTCCAGTTTGTGATTCGTCCAGCCCAGCATTTAGCATGATACTCTCCAAATAAGTTTAATAAGCAGGGTAACAATATATAGCCTTGACGTACTCCTCTCCCAATTTTGAGCCAGTCTGTTGTTCTGTGTCCGGTTCTAACTATTGCATACAAGTTTCTCACGAGACAGGTGAAGTGGTCTGGTATTTCCATCTCTTTAGGAATTTTCTACAGTTTGTTGTGATCCACACAATCAAAGGCTTTACCGTAGTCAATGAAGCAGAAGTAAATGTTTTTCTGGAATTCCCTTGCTTTCCCCATGAGCCAACAGATGTTGGCAATTTGATCTCTGGTTCCTCTGCCTTTTCTAAATTTAGCTGGTATATCTGGAAGTTCTTGGTTCACATACTGTTGAAGCCTAGCTTGAAGGATTTTGAGCATTACCTTGCTAGCATGTGAAATGAGCACAATTGTACAGTAGCTTGAACACTCTTTGGTATTGCCCTTCTTTGGGACTGGAATGAAAACTGACCTTTTCTAGTCCTGTGGCCACTGCTGAGTTTTCCAAATTTGCTGACATATTGAGTGCAGAACTTTCGCAGCATCATCTTTCAGGATTTGAAATAGCTTAGTTGGAATTCGGTCATGTTCACTAGCTTTGTTTGTAGTAATGCTTCCTGAGGCCCACTTGACTTTATACTCCAGGATGTCTGACTCTAGGTAGTGACTACACCATCGTGGTTATCTGGGTCATTAAGACCTTTTTTGTATAGTTCTTTTGTGTATTCATGCCACCTCTTTTTAATCTCTTCTGCTTCTGTTAGGTCCGTACTATTTCTGTCCTTTATCCTGCCCATCCTTGCATGAAATGTTCCTTTGATATCTTCAATTTTATTGAAGAAATCTCTAGTCTTTCCCATTCTAGTGTTTTTTTTTTATTTCTTTGCATTGTTCATTTAGCAAGGTGAGATAAGAAGGCCTTCTTATTCTCTGGAACTCTGCATTCAGTTGGGTATGTTTTACCCTTTCTCCCATGCCTTTCGCTTCTCTCCTTTTCTCAGCTATTTGTAAAGCCCCCCGCCCCTGCCCCCAACAACCACTTTGCCTCCTTGCATTTCTTTTTCTTTGGGATGGTTTTGGTCACTGCCTCCTGTACAATGTTACGAACTTCCATAATTCTTTAGATACTCTGTGTCCCAGATCTAATCCTTTGAATCTATTCATCACCTCTACTGCATAATCATAAGGGATTCGATTTAGGTCATGCCTGAAAGGCCTAGTGGTTTTCCCTACTTTCTTCTATTTAAGCCTGAATTTTGCAATAAGGAGCTGATGATCTGAGCCACAGTCAGCTCCATGTCTTCTTTTTGCCGACTGTATAGAGCTTCACAGGTTCAAAACCAAAAATGTAACATAACTCTAATTACAGGAAATAAAGATCCCCAAATATGCTTTGCCCTGTATGGGTCCCTCTTTTTTTTTTTTTTTTAAGAGGATGATGCATTTAGGTACTTGAGAGTCAGCTGTCAGGGAAGTGTTGTTGCCTTTAGGCTAGGGTGGCACACCCTGTAGCCTGGAGCGACCAAGCCAGTCATAAGGAGAGATGGGAATTGTGACAGAGAACATGAGCCCTTTCTGAATGGGATGGTTGGTCCTCTGTCTTGGGACATATTGCCATGCAGGATTATCAACCCAGTTTCACTATTTTTTTTTTTTTTTTTAATATGGCAATGACTTAAAATTTTTTAAATTTATTTTGGGTGTTCTGGTCTTTGTTGCTGCACAGGCTTTTCTCTAGTTGTGGGGAGTGGGTTCTACTCTAGTTTTTGTGCGTGGGCTTCTCACTGCAGTGGCTTCTCTTATTGCAGAGCATGGACTCAAGGGCCTGTGGGCTTCAGTAGCTGCAGTTCCTGAGTTCTAGAGCACAGGCTCAATGGTTGTGGTGCAGACGATGAGTTACTACATAGCATGTTGGATCTTCCCAGACCAAGGATCGTACACATGTCTCCTGCACTGGCAGGCAGATTCTTAACGACTATACCTACCACCAGGGAAGTCCAAGATCTCTGTTTTTAAAATAATCTAGTAATCTTGATTTTTGTGTGAAAATTCCCTGTTTTAGAAACACTTTGTAGCAAAACTGTCCCTCAAAAATCAGAAGGAAAAAAAAAAAAAAAAACCCCAGCAAAACATGGATCTGCAGGCTGAATCTGGCTTTCAGGTTGCCACTTCTGTTTTATGTTGATTCAGTTATTTCGTTCCTGATTTAGTCATATAGCTTGATGGCTACAGTAAGTTGTATGGTGGGAGCAACAGAGTATAGAATAAAGATAAACTGGCATGAAACTATGTTTCTGATCTTTAATTCAAATCCAAATTACACTATACATTTTACTAGAGTTGACTCTTAATGATTTGGATTAAGAAAGGGAACAGTGGCTTGGTTTGTGAACTAACAAAATCTCAAGCAAACACAAGGAGCACCTGAAATCCTTTATAGTCCTGAAGTTCTGCGGTAACTGACATAGTATCTCATTCTTTTGAGTTTTATTTTAATTGTTCTTTCTACACTTGCTGACAGCTATTTTCTACCATTTCCTGCTTTCATTAGAACATGGAAATTTAGACAATGATAAGGGTTTTTGTGGGCATATGAAAAAGGAAGATAAGTTTTTTGTTGAAAAGAATTAAATTCAGAACAGGGAATTTGGCAGTACAAATAGATTTTCAAATTTTTTTCCAATTTGGTGATTTTGACCAAGTGTCATAGTTAAAAAAACTTCATTATTCATAGAAAACTATCTTTTAGACAAAGGTTAATATATTTCCTTTGTAATTCTATTTGATCAGAGGATGACTTTTTCTTCCAAATATTGTTAGCTAATGTAATTTAGCAACATAAATTTGCTTGGCCTTCGTGATGACTTGAAATTGACAACTAATGTTAAAAGTAAATTACTTTATGTATGTAGTGAGTTTATCTGCTGTAGTTATATATAAATTAGCCTATCACCTAACTGGACAGTTCAGTGAATTCAAATTAATCTACAGAATAATTTGGCTCCTTTGGTATTACTTAAGTAATGAATACATTTAAGTAAATAATTGTTTAGAATTTTATTTACTAATTTCCTCCCTCCCAAACTGAAAGCTGCTGTTAGACAATAATGTTGCTAGAAAGATAGAAAACAAAATTCTCCAGAGTTAATTTTGTCCCCCTGAGTTTACATTACTAAATTGGAGATGAAACTCTACTAAAAATAATCCTTCCTGCATCCACTTGGAGACTTTTAAGCATGCTTGACACTCTGTAACTCTAGAATTCTTCTATTGAAATTCTGTTTTGATGTTTACAAATGCTATACAGCTTCAAAACAAAGTAAAAAAATTTCACAATATATTCATAATATAAAGCCTATTTTGATTTCTAGATGCCTCATGGCTTCACCTGGAGAACTTGTATTTGGTTTTAGATAGAGTAACCAACTGTCTCAGTTTGCCTAGACACAGAATTTTTAGTGTTAAAACCAGGAAAGTCCCAGGCAAATGGAGTGTTAGCTACCCTAATTCTAGGAGAAGGGACAAGATTAACCTATGGGACTTAAGGCATATTCTAAATGTAAGAAAACTGGCAACCCACACCAGTAACTTTTCCAGTATTTTGTATTAAAAGTTTCTGTAGTCTATACTGAGTTTCTTTCAAGAATGAAAATAGAATAATGGTCCTTACAGCTTAAGGGAAACTTAAACATCATACAATCCACCACCCTCAAATTACCCATGAGAACGTGGAGTCCTAGAGATAAAGGGACTCAAATGAACTCAAACAACAGTGGCAGAATAATAACTGAAACCTGCCTTCTGGCTGCAAGAGGATGCAGGATGGTGTCCTCAAACTTAGAATTTTATCTCTGACAAAAGAAGGTAAAATACCAAACTGTAAGTAGCCAACCAATTTAAATAAACCCAAATTTACTTAAGATTGGTATCATATGAAGTCTAAAGAAAGGTTTTATTAGACTGAATTATCTAGTAGCTTTAGTTCACCACTTAAATTTTTGCTCAAAGCTACCTCTGGGTCCTGGAATAAATATCAGTGCGGAACTTTAAGGTGCATGTCACATGGTATGTAGTCACTAGCCTCACCCTCTTAACATCCTATGCAACTTTCCAGATAAAACTGAGACCTGTGTTGTCTCTCTGTGGACACAACAAAGATGTAAATGTAGAGCGATAACGTTTCACTGGGTTGATGAAACACTTCACTCAGGATTCACAAAAGAAAACATCAAACAAAAAATGGAAACATGGACATTTGCTAAATAACTGGCAAAACATATCAGAGTAGGTTATATCACACTTACCTTTGCTGTTTAGAAAATATGAGTAAAAATAATGTCACTGCTAGCCCAAGTATTCCAAAGATAATAATTAAGAACCATGGAAACTGGAAATCTGAAAAACACAAAAATAATATCTCACAGAACTATGAACAGTTGAAGTTTATATCTCATTCTCCTGTTCCACATAAAACTTCCTAATTTGTATTCATCTAGTAAAGTCAATGATTTCACTTGATAGCCACTGAAATAGAATGCAATTACTTAGTATTTTCTAAGAACACCTCTATCCACTTCTTCAGATCCTTTTGTATACCAAAAAAAAAAGAGTAACAGCATACAATTTAAGCACAATCCATGTTTATTATATAAACAACCTGCTTTAAACATCTTATGTGTTCAGGGTGTGTCATTAAAAGGCTTTAGCTTGAGGGAAAAGTGATGCTTGTTAATATACTACTTTACCTAAATAATGTCCAATTCTTTTTTTTTTTTAATGTGATCTTTAGATCTAGATCTGATCTAGACTGAGGATCCATCAAAAAGATGGGGGCCAAGTTGTATTTTTGAATCATTATTAAAACTTCTTAGATATGCAGGGTGTACATTTTTACAGCGTAAAAAGTACTGTTTGACAGAAGATCAGTACTAGGACTCTCAGATTTTAGAATGCTGTTCAGTTGCTAAGTCATGTCTGACTCTTTGCAACCCCATGAACTGCAGCATGCCAGCCTTCCTTATCCTTCATTATCTGCCAGAGTTTGCTCAAACTCATGTTCATTGAGTCATGCCCATTGATTCATATTTTAGTATAATTGATAGAAAATTTGTGGGAGACTGTTTGTAAAACTTCTATTTCATTTCTTTAGAACAAGTGCCACAGTGGCAGAGGTTGACTACTTTTAAGGTGGAATTTCCCTGGTGGCTCAGACTGTAAAGGATCTGCCTGCAAGGTGGGGAAAGATCCCCTGGAGAAGGGAATGGGTACCCACTCCAGTATTCTTGTCTGGAGAATCCCACTGACAGAGGGGCTTTGTGGGCTACAGTCCTTGAGGTGGCAAAGAGTAGGACACGACTGAGCAGCTAACACTTTCCCACTTTTTTTCACTTTTACCATAACACTGCTTTACTGAAAGAAAGCTTTTATGCTGTGATATTCTTTTATTTATTTTCTTATTCACATATTAAAATCTACAAGGGAGCTATTATGCATGTTATAAAGAATTAGTGGGGGAGAGAATACCATTTTTTTTGTTTTTGTGGTATCTATAATTTTATATCAATGATATATACTTAGGAACATAATATAAAGCAAGAGTTTTTTTTCCTTTTCTAACAGAAGTAAAAAGTTGTTTAAAAAAATCTTTAAGTGAATTAAATGCCATCACGATAAAGGGCATGTGGCAGATATACTTTTTCTTAAAAATTTAATTTAATTTTTACTATAAATTTATTTAATTGGAGGCTAATTACTTTACAATATTGTATTGGTTTTGCCATACATTGCAAATGTACTTTTAAGCCAGAATTTCCATATATCAAATACTGTCTGAAACAAGCCTACTGAGGAGAGCTTAGAAAAAATGGTGTTATAGACATTTTCACCTGTGCTATATAGCATCATGGGTTCTACCTGTACCATATGTGCAGAAACAATTGTGTTTATATTTTAAAATTACATTTCTTTTATATAGGATCTTCAAATATTCTATGTCACCCTTGAGCATAACTAGCACATGATTTATCAAGCCTTCCTCCAGATAAAAGCCACACACCAACTTTCTAAAACCAATAAGCACCTGCCATTGACCACTTATGCTGATTCAATACTAGGCTTTCTCTTAGAAGCCACATAGATAGCCATCCATCCAGATTCAGAATTTCTTCTCTGTATATTTGAAAAACCTTTTTTTATTATTATAAATGCAAAACAAACTCAAACGAAATATTAGAAATACAGAAACATATAAAGAAAAGAATCACCTGAAATTCTATCTGGAATTATCACCCCACTCTCCTCCATCAGTAACTTTGTGTCTCTTCTCCTCTTTAACTTGCACCTACATCATGACTTTTCCTGAACAATTCAGAAGTGAAATCCTCCTTCCTCTTTCGTAATGGATAATACTTGTTACAGGTAGTGAACTCCAGGTCCCTCATCCTGAAAACTGAGGCTAATGTATATTGATCTGGACAACACTCTAACAGTATAGGGAATGTATGCCTGTGTATTGACAGAAACCATGTTGGCTGCCACCTTAATCTCTTAGGTTTACCTTCTTCACATGCAGATGGGTTCATCTGAGGAAATGTTATCAGGAGCACCTCACTGAACTTGCCATATTTTTCAGTGTTTCGTTGTCTGGTTCTCACACGCACTTCATACTCTTTATCCAGTCTCAACGAGTACATCGGAACTGATGTTACCATTAAAGGGTCCATCTTTCAAGACAAAATATAAAACTTACTGGTTAGAGAGTCAACAACTCAATGCAATAAGCTCCATGAGGTGCTTCTGCATTTTTATTCAAAATGAATTTCTGGAAAGTAGGAAATACTTTAAAATGCACTCCTGGAGTTTGCTATTTAGAGAAAGATCTAAGTAAGTAACTTAGTAACACATTGTAAATTAACTACACTTCAATTTAAAAATGGTAAAAAAGTCACTTTGTTAAATAAATCACAGTCCTCAAATTAGTTCTGTTATAAACCCAAAGATATAATAGACTTGTTAAAAGAAATGCATCTCTATTCTTGCATTAGGCTGTCAGATATTCTCCTAAGATCAAAGCATAATAGAATTATTATAGAGGATGGCAGAATTATAAAGAAGATTACAGACACACTGCCTACCCTTTGGAATATTACATTGTTATGTAAAGACATCAGGACAGTAAAAACCAAACATATTTCCTATTCTCTATGTCTATATCTGTTCTTTGGAAATCCTGGGTAGTCATTCATATGATCACAGAATTGTAAAGTGTTCTAGAAAAATCAGTTGTCTTAAAGTTTCAAATAATTCTATCAGCTTGTTCTATAAGGCTTAAAGCCATCTCAAAAATATATGCTATTCAAAATCTATGAAGAAAAGTCACTAGAGGCCTTTGGTAACAAACATCAGGATCCCGCAGTCCTGAAGGCCAGGCCATTCCTTTACTTTCCCAGGGAAGGCAGGTGAGATTCTCAGACATGTTGCTATCAAAGAGGAAGACACGACTAATGATGGGGTTTTCCTTCAAGTCAAATATTCAAAGTAAGTAGTCAATATATGCTTTTTATATATTTTCAGGTAGAACATCTTGCTCCCATTTATAGGAAAACCAGGAACATTCTTTTTCAACAGCCTGGGTTATTCACACAAATAAGATTCTCATAATTTGTTAAGTTAGAAGCTGGACCTTTAGCTTCTAAAACAAATTTCCTTTCGCTACAGTTAGTTTCTACTCACAAAGTACCTCTTTTTTTCCCCCCATGTACACAGAATGGTTAGTTTGATCTTTTATAGAAGCTTAATACATGGAATATTTATGTACTTGAAATGCTTCTGAATATTAAACTTTTTATTTTTCTTAAAAATTCTATTTACTGTTCTTGAAGCCCTACATTTCTCTGTCACCATCACCAATATATTATTTCTTTACAGGTTTCATTAATAACAAAATCCCAAAGGGGCTGAGTGATGCAATCTACGGCCCCCTCTTCATCTTCCCTCAGCCCTCCACAGCAGCCACACCAAATTCAGATTTGCTCACATAACTAATCCTGCCCTGACCCCTGTCACCTGCCTATGAGGGAACACCTATTCTTGGCTAATTCTCAGTGCAAGTACTGCTGATATTCTAAGTCTTTTCTGGCAGTTTTCCCTACTCCATCCTGCCTGAGAATACACGTATTACTTCTTTTAATTCATCGCTCAAATTTCTATATTATACCGCATATTCCCTGGGAGAAAACAATGCTTTCATTCTCTTTACATTTCTGAAGCCCAGCACAATATCAGGTATATAGAGAAGGGAATGGCAACCCACTCCAGTATTCTTGCCTGGGAAATTCCATGGACAGAGGAGTCTGGCAGGCTACAGTCCACAGAGTTGCCATACAACTGAATGACTAACACTTTCAGCATTTGCTTTTTCAGTGTGTACTCAAGAGATGACCCACATGTTGTGGATAATTCTATGCCACTCATTAAGTCTTAAAAAAACAACCCCCAAAATTCAAAAACACAATTGGTTTAGCAGGTAGATACTTGTAAGCAACTACATGGTCATTAGAATTACTATTATATTCAAAATGTGTTTAATTAAAAAAATGGGCATATTAATACTAAATTCAATGTTGTCAAATGGTAAATTCCTGATATAAGTAACACACATTAGCTTTTTCCCCCTTGACTTACAATCCTTTTTTTTTTTTTTAATGCTTATGCCTCTTGTTTTTACAACCAACTAGATCATAAGTTCTTTAAGAAAGGTCAGTTGTCATAGATGGGTCCTTGATACTCATGGCAACTCTGAGACCCTTGCAAATGACCAAACTTATAAGTATCATGGATTTATTACTGAGAATTTCAAAAATACTAATTTCAAAATGATGATAAACTGATTTTATGTTCATATATTTTTATAAGAATTGTACTTTCTGAAATAATAAAATTATAGTGAAAAAATGACATTGTTTCACATTTTTGCAAATCTCTTTACTATCTGGCTTAGTAGAAGATGCTTATATTTTTACATTTGCTTCTGAATTAAAACTGTGTTAGGATGTGTGATTTTGGTTAAGGTGCATGAATAAAACTTGATCTCACAGATATATAGTGAGAAAATGGAAGAGAGCTTTTAATAGCTGTTTCAGCTAATTATATATATTCTTCCTTAACACCACCACCAACAAAAAAACTCAGTAAGTAGTATTTTCTTAAAGGTTAGTTGCAGTGTGAAATCTGAAACCATGTCAATAAATCTTTCACACTTCTTTATATTAAAATCCACCATTGCAACTAGTATTTTGAATGCATCATTTCTCCATTCGTCGTTTGGTTACAGCATGTATTGGTCACTTGGAAAATATCACTCACTGAGTTATGCAGATTTTCTACCTGTTCACACATTTCATTATACAATATTTAAAAAAAAAAAAAAACCACTTTTGCTAAGATCACCATTGATCGCATCAGATCTTCAAAGGTTGGGAACACTCTCAAGCTCACAGCTGCAGATGGCGAAGTTTTCCAAAATTTTAACTTAACCTTGACAGCTCAAATTTTCTCACTGGCAACAAATACTGTCAATTGTTTTTCTTGAAGTGTTAAGCTCACTTTATTCTTTTCCAAGAACTATTTGCCAAATATTTGCCAACTCAAATATGAAAAGTCATCTATCAGTTTACCAGTTGTTCCTTCAAAGTAAAAATGGTGTTCCAAGCAAAAAGCAGCTAGTTCAAGCAGGAACTCGGGTATTTAAATGCCTTTGCTCAAAATAACCATCCACAGCTCCGAATGCAGCCAAAGTGCTTTATGCGTACACAGAATATGAAAAAGCTACATAGTCAGAAATCATGATTTAATAAACTTAGAAACATATGTACTGCTTCGTCAAGGACATCTGCCTCCCCCACCTCGCCTGCTTCCATTTCTTTTCTGTGAGTACAGAGTGGTGCAGAGCATAGTGACTACCGGTATAGTCTGGAGTTATTGCCCTGATTTGTGTGAAGGCAGCAGCAGTGTTTCCACCATTGCTTTTGTACCACCTGTGTAAATCAATGCAGTCAAAAAAGGAAAGAACATTCTAGTGTTATTATGGAAATAGTCTTGACCCTGTGGACTCCCTGAAAGAGTCCCAGGGACCCTTGAGGGTTCAAAATTTACACTTTGGGAAAATGCTGCCCTGGGGTGCCCAGCACGGTGCTTTGTGTATACTAGTTATTTCAATACCGCTGAATAAATGTTTGACTGAAGTTTGAATTTAGAATACCTTGTTTGACTCAGTATCCAGCCAAACTTTTCTGTACCAAGTTATGGAACAGATATCTAAATTAGAATGATTCCACAAACAGAACCTTGAAGCCAATATTTAACTGTTCATAGTGCTCTAAACTTAACTTTCCTGTAATGACAAAACTGGCTCCGTTTTCAGCAGTTCACTGAATGGACAGGGCCTGGTGTCTCAATTCTAGGAGTGAGGCCATGCCAGGATGCTGGGCACAACCTGGTGACTGGCCAGAAACCACTTGGCTTGGCCAGGCCTGTGGCTGTGGTTAAACTGATTTAGAGTTGGTTACATTGAAAGCAGCATGATAATCCTGCTTTTCTTCTTCTTGTGTGCCATGTGGAATTTATCTCAGTGCCCAGTTCCCATGCCCTTGGCAAGGAAGTGAGGAGTTCAGAGGTCAACCCAGTACCAGGCTACTTGCCTAAGTAAAAACCTCTTAGCTTGATTCTCCCTGGGGTATGTGACAAAACATCCTTCTGAAACTCTAGGGGATCAGTTCCCTCCCTTTGTTTCCCTCGTGGAGTCACTGAAGAACTTATTTTAGTGGGAGTCTGCTGAACAGTGGCAACTAAAATCCTGGGCGAATATTTAGCCACAGCTCACTACTGACCTTGATCATAACCTTTCCCATGTTTAGCCACATCCTCACAGATAGCTGAGTGACTAGAGAATGTGATATTATTATAAGGTTAGACCGGACACCAGTGATGAGTGGAGAAATCATTTTCCTTTTCTTCCGTAGGTTTCCATATAAAACTCCATGTAAGCATCTGCTGTCTTAAAGAATTCCAACATGAAATTTTAGTGATTATATCCATTTTTCTCAAATAAGAAATTAGAACTGGGATATGTGGTATTAAGTCAAAAGAAAGTCTAATTAGAAATGAGAGGGGTTGTTGAACACAAAAAAGAAGAGTCAAAGGGTTTTTCAATGTGAGATGTAATAATATCTTACCATTTTCCACTGGGTCTCATTTAGTTCTTTATAGTGCAGTTCATACTCCAGGATTATCCATCCCATCTTAACATCTGTATTGGGTGGTGGTTCCCATTTCACTAGGATGTCGGCATGAATCTCTGTCAAACTGATGTTCAGTAGAGTCCAGTTGAGGCCAACGGGTGGATCTGGTTGTACTGTGCATTTCAGCAGAGAATTAGTACACAGACATAGCTTGATGTTAGTGGAATGCATTTTTCCGAAGACGACTAAGTTACTTCATACATTATTCTCGATTCTTCCAATATTCCCATCATTACACTTCCACTTTATGGCAGAGTATCATTTTTAAAATTAAGGATGACCTGTTATTAACTGAAAAAAAAAGCCCCTATAAAAAATTCCTTTTTGAGTTTAAAATCTGATCTATAGCCATTCTTGAAGATCTGTCACATTTTGCATTTCTTTTGGCTCTGATAAGATGAATACTTTGGGATTTTGGCAAAGGAATTCACTTTAACCCCGAACTGAAAGGAATAGAGAGTCAGAAAGACCCAAGTGTATTTAAACGTGTGGTCATTTTGGAGCGAGGGGTGGAGAAGTCTTTTTTCTTCTGTATGTTACCTGGGGTAAGGCCTTTTAAATTTTCTTTCTCATTTATTTCTGCACTGCTACAGAAGCACAGTCCTTCAGAACACTTGGTAAATACCCCTTCATTTGTCTTCCTGGCCCCATGTGATCATTTCTTCAGGTATAGGAGGAGGGCGTTACACTGATCTCAGATGGTGATGAGTCAGTGTTTTCTGTGTTTCACTTAACTGCATGCTATTGACTTCTGTGGAGTGGATACTACTTTTTAAAAAAACAGAGAAAGTCCCAATTTGATTAGTCATGACCACATTTTGGAAATTAAATTGGAGGGATTTGCAAAATGGCTAAGCTACATATGCCGCATAATGATACCTACACCTCATCTTTCCAGTTTTGCTGGGGATTGATGAGTTCTGAAAACCAAAGCTTAACGCTTTATATGACTGAACTATAAAAATATTTTTAAAGGGAAATTTTTTCAAACTTATTACTCATGTTGCATCTTACCCACACCCCCACCTCTCCCGCACTTTTAATAGAGGATATAGAACAGGGTCCCTTTTGAGAATGCCCAGTACCACCATGATGAGCATAATAACAACCATCTCTCTTCTAGTCTTCTGCCTGTAACCTGCTCCTCTTCCACCTTCCCTAATTCTGTTAATGATGACTCCATTCCTGCAGGATGAAAATGGTGAACCCTTCCTTGACTCACTTTTTTCCCCCCCGTCACCTCACATTCTGTCAGCTGTAATTCCAAGATATTTCCAGAATCTACCCACTTCTCTTCACCTGCTCTGCTCTTACCTGGTCCTAGCCGTTATCATTTTGTTTTGAAGCATTAGCCTCCTAACTAGTCTCTTCCTGTGGTCCATGTCCCCCTTCAGTTTATTCTCGATACAATCCTCAACACTGTGGACATGCTGGTCATCCTAACACTTAAGTTAGATCACATTGCTCATCATTTAAAGCTTTCTAAAGGCTTCCTATCTCCAGACGAAAGTCAAAGTCACACCAAAGCTTAAAGGGTGCCATAGCTTTGACCCTCTGATCTCCAGGATCTGGTTTATGATCATGCTCCTCTTCCCTCTCCGTGTGTCCTTCCACTAACCCCACGCTCTTCCTTGAGTGAGCAAAGGTGTGCTTCCACCTCCAGATCTTTACCCTGTCTATGCCCTCTTCCATCAGATAGACATGGGACTGTTTTCTCATTTCCTTCTTTACTCAAGTGTCTCTGTCTCAATGAGGCTGTGTGTGATAATGCTCCCACTGCAGCCTCTCCTATTTTTCCACATTGTCTTTCCTCCCAGCATGGTCTCCTTCCACCCGCACTGAGAAAATGTCCCCCTGGTACAGACACTTCCTGCCTCTAGCACCTAGAACACTGCCTGGCCCAAGGAAGAGACTCAAAGAAGCGCAGAATAAACTGAACAAATGACAGACACCTAAGTCATATACGACTTTAAATCCAAAGACCAGCCCTGAGAGGTCTAGTAGAGTACATGCATAATACACAAGGAAGATGAAGCTTGTGATCAGCATCTTCAGAGCTATAGGGTCACCCCAGTTCTTTGCTGTCTCTCATTCTCAGCTCCCTCCCTCCCTGCTATCACGGTAACCCTGCCTGTCATCATCTTTTGCCTTGATTATCACAAAGCCTTCTAATCTAGTCTGTGCTATTCTAATCTACCCTCTATACTGCAGCAAGATGAATTTCCCTGAGATGTTAGTACAATACTCTCTGGCTTCCCAGGTGGCGCTAGTGGTAAAGAACTTGCCCCCAAACACAGGAGACATAAGAGATGTGGGTTTGATCCCTGGGTTAGAAAGATCCCTTCGAGGAGGGCATGGCAACCTACTCCAGTATTCTTGCCTGGAGAATCCCATGGACAGAGGAACCTGGTGGGCTACAGTCCACAGGGTTGCAAAGAGTCGGATACAACGGAAGCAACTTTGCATGCATGCGTGCACACGTATACATACACACTATGCCTTTGAGGTTAAGAGCGTGGGCTCTGGAGTTATGCTGCCTACGTGCAAATCTCAGCTCTGCCTACCAGTAGTTCTGACCTTGGGCTAGACATTGAACTGCTTTGGGGATCAGTTTCACCATCTGTAATATGAAAATTATAATAGAACCCATCTAGCACAGTTAGCATACCTGATTTATGGTACATGCTTTGTAAATATCCTGAGGTCATTTCCCTGCTTAAACATCCTCAAGTGTACCCCTGGGCAGTCAGGTAAAGTCTAGGTTCCTTTGTGGGGCACACAGAATCACTGATGATTCCTCTGGTCAACCAGTCAGGCCTGCCAAACCGCTCCTGAGTCTGTGACTATTCCGTGCTATCACTTTTGGAACTCAGTAGCCATTAGCAGACACTGTCCATCTTGTATACCCGGCAACTCCTGCTGAGGCTTTAAGAAGTAACTGAACTGTCACCATCTCCGCGCAGCCCTTTCTCATCCCTCAGGCCCAGTCAATCATTCACACCTCTGGCCACCACTTCGGCTTGCTGTGCATTCCACACACCTCAAGGCCAGCACCTACTGGCCGTATCTCAATTATTTGTAAACATGCCTGCTTTCCCCACTTGACTGTGTCTTACTCATTTTGTAGCCAACACACCCAGCCAGGAGCCAGGCACTCAGTGAAAATCAGCCAAGTGAACGAGTCGGGTGGCTACTGGCAGGACAGGTTTAGAACACAAGTCTTTGATACTGTATTCTTTCTCCTACCCATTTAGTCATTAGACTAAATGACTAAATTTAGGGCATATATTCAAGTACTGATAGCTTCTCTGGATTCAATAGTTTCTTTAAACCATGCAGACAGGTTATCTTCTGCTTTTTACATTTTTTTCAATCTTCTCCCTCCACAGTCAATCAGATTTACTTGTTTCTATCTGCATCTTCCACCCTCCCTCTCTCGGTCTCTTCCAGCCTGGAAACCACACACAAGAACAGCACATCTAAGTGAGGCTCCAAGGAGTTCCTGTAAGCAACAAACAAGCTTTGTGGATAGATGCGAGGCATCAGTGTCAGCTACTTATGGTCCTTTTGTGATTCTATTTAGCTGTTTATACTATTATAGTACAAACACGAATATTCCAATTATGGTTCTTTGTCTTGTTTCATTTCCCCTATGTCCACATGGTGGGCAAGGGATAAGCTGCCTGAATCTTTCACTTAGTTCACTGAACTGATTTCTCCAGTGTTTGTTTTGAGATCTTATAAACATGCCTTTAAACTGATTTTGGCTGTTTTGCCAATGTAAAATTCCAGAATGATTATGCCTTGTGGCAAAGAAAATCTTGGACTGTAGCCCACCAAGCTCATCTGTCTGTGGGATTCTCCAGGCAAGAATACTGGACTGGGTTGCCATTTCCTTCTCCAGGAGATCTTCCTGACCCTGAGATTGACCCTGTGTCTCTTGCATCTCCTGCATAGTCAGGCAAGTTCTTTACCACTAGCGCCACCTGGGAAACCTAAAGAAAATATAGGCATTTATGATAGGAATGCCAGAGATCAAGGCCAATGTATTTCAGTAGAGCTGAATATAATCATCATACCAGATCATGAGGAGAGAAGGAATCTTAAGAGTGCATTGAGTTTCTTCCTTGTAGTGCCACACAAGAATACAAACTGGCATTCAGAGACCTTCTCAAGGAAAAGACTCCATAAGACTCCTATTCTTCCCTTTATAAACCTCCTGCCAGATTGTTCTATATTAGAGCCAACCTGAGCTCCCCCGCCCTTTCTTGTTCGCCAGCTTATCTCATGTGCTATAAAGGAGACTTCCATCCACCCAGAGAATGCAATGCAATGCAATGGCAAAGTCTTCCTACTTGCATGCACTTGGACTTTGCAGCCTTCCCCGCTTATGTAATCTAAAGCCATGTCAAATAAAACACAAACCTGTGATTTACCTATGTCCTCAACAGAGAAACACTTATGATCCACAATACCGCCATTGCTAGTTAGCTTGATGCAGTAGGGGGTCCACACAGAGGTATAAGACGAATTAAAGTAACAGCTGTTTTCACCAGCAGAGACGTAATCGGGGCATTCTTTCCATTCTTGAATGTCCCTGAAATGGAGGGTAAAAAGGAAGAATTGTTCCCCAAATCATGCAATAGTGCCATTCAAAGCAAGCTGCTTAAGAGTCACATTCAATAAACCAGGACACGAGTATTTTATGAGCAAGTATCTTAGTGGTACCATTTCCAAGGACTAGCACATCTGTGGACTGACGATCAGTGTCTGCAGACTGAGAGGAGGCCTTTTGGCATGTCTGTCTATAGTAAAAGTATCCCTTCGTTGACTGCATATAAGGTGCCAGCTCCTAATTTAAGTGATTCATTGGTAGGTACTTTCCCCATCTTACAGATGAAAGTTCTGAGGCTTACAGAGGTTTAAAAATATTCTTTTATTAAAACACTGCAGAATCAACTCCTAAACTATAGAGAATCCCAGCGAACAGCTGAGTCTTTAGACCTGGGTATTTCCCGAACTCATGGCGGAAGAAACTGAGGCGACACATGGATGGTGTTCTCCAAGTTGAGTGACAGTGAGATGTGGGTGGTCCTGAAGAGGAAAATCAGCTACCACCCTACTCTGAACCACTGCATCTTATGTCCATCTCCTCTGCAAGGTTGTCCTGTGCTTGGCAGTGGAGGGTGGGAGTTTTCCTGATGCCTTGAACTCCTTCCCATATTCCTGATATCTTTTCTTAAACAAAGAGCCATGGTAACATTTCAAACATGCTGGACATCCAGGTAACCTTTAAGAAACACGGGACTCCTAGCCTTTCCCCCTCTACTCATAGAAGAAACCAAAGAAATTTAAAACCCAGACCAGAAATTAAAAAAAATTCTCCAAACTAAGAAAGCATTTTTCTTGTCCATTTTGTAAATGGGAATGGACATTTAATTATAATATAAAAAGAATGGAAAAAACAAAAATGGGGCTGTATTGAATCAATGTGTTTACCTATCAGTTCCTTTGTGAGTGTTTCTCCACAAAGAATGAGCTCATCCTTTTCTGTATCTTGGATCAGATAAGAACAAATGAAACAAGTCACAGATGACAGATGGACACATGGAGAACACTGAAGAAATCAGAAAAGCTATACCTCCATATCTAAGGTCCACCCTAGAGTTACTCACCTCCACCCCATTCTACAGAAAGCATTATTTACCTCGATGACTTAAAACAACAGCAGATGAATGGATAAGAAAGCTGTGGTACATATACACAATGGAGTATTACTCAGCCATTAAAAAGAATACATTTGAATCAGTTCTAATGAGGTGGACGAAACTGGAGCCAAAACTAATACAATATTGTAAAGTTTAAAAATAAAACTAAGAAAAAAAAAAAAAAACAGCAGAACTGATGTCGAATGGAAAAGAGATGGCAGGAAGGTCACTGGGGGAGGATGTCGGAGTTTGGGGAAAGGATTCACCCTGATCAGCTGCCAAGGGGACCTGAACAAAAATGCAGAGCAATCAAAAGATGGCTCAGACTCAAGTCCATCCCAGCAGCAATATGTGAGAGAATGTGACACAGCTCTCCTCCAACCTCCCATCTGCCTGCCTGCCTGAATGAGTAAATTCAGCAAGTCATCTTTGGGTGCCTCCTATGCAAGCACTCTGCAGGTATCATATCTGACACTAGCACTGTGTGGCCATAAGGATTAATGGGCCTTGATCCCTACTTTCAGGCTAGAAGGCGACTCAGAAATTATCCACTGAGTACTTTTTTTTTTGGTCTCCTTTATTCAGGACATGAGTGTTTCATAAGCATCAATTATACATAAAATATTGTGCTTGATATATACAGGGGAGTCATGTGTGTCTAAAGAAATACTTCAGCCTCGGGGGAATGACGAGAAACCATATTACAGAGCAGAGTGGGCAAGTGTTCATATGTGGTGCTCACTGGAGTTAGAAAAGAGAATGATTGCCATGACCATTCATGGGCGGCTTCGGGGTGAGTGAGGTACTCTTAGCAATCTTGAAGAAGGGTAAAAGTTTAAAAGGTGGCAATAGGGGAAGGAAGAGAGGGAACAGAGGCAGTGGAATCACTGGGCAAAACTTTCTTAAATTAGAATTGCTACTTAGATGGCGTCATTCATTATTTACTTACTCTTCACTAGGCTGAGAGGGTGTTTTACAAATCAAGGAGACATAAAGCAGGTAACGTGTGGCTGAGGCAGAAGCGGGAAGGAATGACCTTGTGTCCCTGAGGTGCTTGTGGCTGGCGGGCCAGGCTGTGGAGGTCTGTGAGCATCGCTCTAGGGAGTGGGTGCTTGGCAGCAGGAGACAAGAAGGACCCCACAGGCTGTGCAAGGGCAGGGACTGGAAGAAAGGGATGAGAAGCTGGGAGAAGACACACATTTTCTTCTTTACAGCTGTTTCCCAAGCTGGTCTGTTTGGCGCTAGGAGGACACTTATGTAATATCAAGGGGTCCTTGAGACAGCTGCTCATCAGCTGTTGGAAAGAACTTGGGATTAACATGGACAGTGGACTGTTCCTTAATTTCTGGCTGAGGCTCTTAAAAGTTCCATATCCTTGGATGAGAGGGAGATTCATCTCCAATGGGAAAATTAAGGGGGTAGAGGGTAGAAGGAAAGATAAACTGTGTGTGTGTGTGTGTTCAGAATAGGAAAAAGATAGAAAAATACGGATAGGTAGGTCACTGCACTATGGTATAGTTTATCTTGATAGACTTTCAAAAATAAATACGAGTGTAGTAAAAGAGAATGGTTTTACAAGATTGCCTAGGGAATGAGATTTTCATATAATAGTTAAGGAGTCAAGTTTTGTATAATAGTCAAATGTATTTAACAAATTGACAGTATTAAAGTCAGTATGAAAACGTTCTGAAGACGTAGGCCGGTGCTTAGCAGGTCTGGATTGGTAATGGGAGATGAGCTCTGTGTATGGCATGCAGTGTCTCAACTCTGGCCTGTCAGCAACCTGGTCCCCAAGGGATGGTATGAAAAGCCCTGTTTAGATTATCTCCAACCCATTAGCTCCACAGAACAAACAACTTAAAGTACTTCTCTAAAGCACAATGGATCAGGAAGAGCCACTTCAAAACACAACTCCCAACCCCCTCCCTCATTAACTGAAGTTGAATTTTATTTTAAATACATACTTAAAACTTATTTTTAAACTGTTAAATTTAGACAAATGCCAAATGGACACACAACACAGATGCTCTGTTGCCTGCCTTCACTGGGTTGAATTTCTCTACAGATGACCAAAGCCCATTTCTAAAAGCTACTCTCTCCTTCTTTTAGTCCCAAGACTTAAGTGCTTTAGGTTTGTTCCCAGACTGGCTTGTGAAACAGGGCTGAGAACTCTAGAAAGAGCCTATCCATAAAAATCAGAATAAAGAGCAGAAGATGTGCTTTCCACCTAAAGGTACCTAACTGGAAGACAAAAAAACCCAAACAAACCATCATTTATGTCCTAAGGGCAACTGTTTTCAAGCCATCCAGATCATGTGTTTTAGGCTTAATATTTAACATTTTCTTTTTCTTTTTTAAGTAACACTGCTCATTTTCCTTTCTAATTTCCTCTACAACCTGGCAGGGCAAATGAACTTTCTTGTCAAAAACCAGGATAATTTGTTGAGGGGGTGTTTGTGGGGGTGGGGATATATAGCCTTTGGGAACAAGTCTTCACCCGCCCACTTCTTTGGAAATGAGGCATCTGCAGGAACAGGCTGAGAGCAGAGCAGGCTGACAGACTCCTAGAGGCCCCTTTTCACCAGGACTGCAATTTGCATTCCTGCAGAGTCCCAGCCCAGCTCCGAGGCTGAACCTGGCATGGTCCCGTCACAGGGTGGCACAGACTGTTCTGAATTGGCTGCCTCTTCCACTGGCTCACCTGGCTGGAAACAGAGCCAGCCAAGCATGCAGCCTGGGCCTGTCCTGTGGACCAGCCTGACCTGGTTAGATTCCCTGGTGCTTTAGCTACCAAGGCCAGGCCTGGAGTGCAGTGGCCCCATCTCACTCCTCCCTGCCTCCACTACTCTGCCTCTGGATGACTTCGGGTCACAGTTTCAATTGTGTGCCAGGGACGGGGAGTTGTGATTCTATGGTTCCAGGAGGTACCTGGGAACTGCTTTCCAAGAAACAGTGACTGGAGCCAGAAAGTGCATCTGTATCTGCCTCTTCCTGTAAGCAGGTGATGCAAAGCCCCACATGTGTATACTCTACTAGGTGCAGCCCTGCTACTGCTGCTAAGTCGCTTCAGTCATGTCCGACTCTGTGCGACCCCAGAGATGGCAGCCCACCAGGCTCCCCTGTCCCTGGGATTCTCCAGGCAAGAACACTGGAGTGGGTTGCCATTTCCTTCTCCAAAGCATGAAAGTGAAAAGTGAAAGTGAAGTCGCTCAGTCGTGTCCGACTCCTAGCGACCCCATGGACTGCAGCCTACCAGGCTCCTCCATCCATGGGATTTTCCAGGCAAGAGTACTGGAGTGGAGTGCCATTGCCTTCTCCAAATACTAATATTCTGAATACTCCTAATCCCATCAATTCTACCCTTTCCAGATAAATAGTGCTGGGCTATTTGGGCTCGAGGTTCATAACATTGTACAGAAGGTGGTGATCAAAACCATCCCTGAGAAAAAGAAATGCAAAAATGCAAAACAGCTGTCTGAGGAGGCCTTGTAAATAGCTGAGAAAAAAAGACAGGTGAATGGCAAAGGAGAAAAGGAAAGATATACCCATCTAAACGCACAGTTCCAAAGAATAGCAAGGAGAGACAAGAAAGCCTTCCTAAGTGAACAATGCAAAGAAATAGAGGAAAACAATAGAATGGGAAAGACTAGAGATCTCTTCAAGAAAATTAGATACCAAGGGAACATTTCACACAAAGATGGGCACAAAAAAGGACAGAAATGGTATGGACCTAACAGAAGCAGAACATATTAAGAGGTGGCAAGAATACACAGAAGAACTGTACAGAAAAGATCTTCAGGACCCAGATAACCATGATGGTGTGAACACTCACCTAAAGCCAGACATCTTGGAGTGCGAAGTCAAGTGGACCTTAGGAAGTGTAACTATGAACAAAGCTATTGGTGGTGATAGAATTCCAGTTGAGCTATTTCAAATCCTAAAAGATGATGCTGTGAAAGTGTTGCACTCAATATGCCAGCAAATATGTAAAACTTACCAGTGGCCACAAGACTGGAAAAGGTCAATTTTCATTCCAATCCCAAAGAAAGGCAATGCCAAAGAATATTCAAACTACTGCACAATTGCACTCATTTCACATGCTAGCAAAGTAATGCTCAAAATTCTCCAAGCCAGGCTTCAATGGTACATGAACTGAGAACTTCCAGATGTTCAAGCTGGATTTTAAAAAGGCAGATGAACCAGAGATCAAATTGCCAACATCAGTTGGATCATAGAAAAGGCAAGAGAGTTCAGAAAAAAACTCTACTTCTGTTTTATTGACTACGCTAAAGTCTTTGACTGTGTGGCTCACAACAAACTGTGGAAAAGTCTTAAAGAGATGGGAATACCAGACCACCTTACCTGGCTGCTTTGAAACCTGTATGCAGGTCAAGAAGCAACAGTTAGAACTGGACATGGAACAATGGACTGGTTCCAAATTGGGAAACAGTACGTCAAAGCTGTATATTATCACCCTGCTTATTTAACTATATGCAGAGTACATCATGCGACATGCTGGGCTGGATGAAGCACAAGCTGGAATCAAAATTGCCGGGAGAAATATCAAAACCTCAGATATGCAGATGACACCACCCTAATGGCAGAAAGCAAAGAGGAAATAAAGAGCCTCTTGATGAGAGTGAAAGAGGAGAGTGGAAAAAGCTGGTTTAAAACTCAACATCCACTTTCACCATTACTATTCAACATAGTTTTGGAAGTTTTGGCCACAGCAATCAGAGCAGAAAAAGAAATAAAAGGAATCCAAATTGGAAAAGAAGATGTAAAACTCTCACTATTTGCAGATGACATGATCCTCTACATAGAAAACCCTAAAGACTCCACCAGAAAATTACTAGAACTAATCAATGACTATAGTAAAGTTGCAGGATATAAAATCAACACACAGAAATCCCTTGCATTCCTATACACTAATAATGAGAGAACAGAAAGAGAAATTAAGGAAACAATTCCATTCACCATTGCAACGGAAAGAATAAAATACTTAGGAATATATCTACCTAAAGAAACTAAAGACCTATATATAGAAAACTATAAAACACTGGTGAAAGAAATCAAAGAGGACACTAATAGATGGAGAAATATACCATGTTCATGGATTAGAAGAATCAATATAGTGAAAATGAGTATACTACCCAAAGCAATTTATAGATTCAATGCAATCCCTATCAAGCTACCAACGGTATTCTTCACAGAGCTAGAACAAATAATTTCACAATTTGTATGGAAATACAAAAAACCTCGAATAGCCAAAGCGATCTTGAGAAAGAAGAATGGAACTGGAGGAATCAACCTACCTGACTTCAGGCTCTACTACAAAGCCACAGTTATCAAGACAGTATGGTACTGGCACAAAGACAGAAATATAGATCAATGGAACAAAATAGAAAGCCCAGAGATAAATCCACACACATATGGACACCTTATCTTTGACAAAGGAGGCAAGAATATACAATGGATTAAAGACAATCTCTTTAACAAGTGGTGCTGGGAAATCTGGTCAACCACTTGTAAAAGAATGAAACTAGAACACTTTCTAACACCATACACAAAAATAAACTCAAAATGGATTAGAGATCTAAACTTAAGACCAGAAACTATAAAACTCCTAGAGGAGAACATAGGCAAAACACTCTCCGACATACATCACAGCAGGATCCTCTATGACCCACCTCCCAGAATATTGGAAATAAAAACAAAAATAAACAAATGGGACCTAATTAACCTTAAAAGTTTCTGCACATCAAAGGAAACTATTAGCAAGGTGAAAAGACAGCCTTCAGAATGGGAGAAAATAATAGCAAATTAAGCAACTGGTAAACAACTAATCTCAAAAATATACAAGCAACTCCTCCAGCTCAACTCCAGAAAAATAAATGACCCAATCAAAAAAATGGGCCAAAGAACTAAATAGACATTTCTCCAAAGAAGACATACAGATGGCTAACAAACACATGAAAAGATGCTCAACATCACTCATTATCAGAGAAATGCAAATCAAAACCACTATGAGGTACCATTTCACACCAGTCAGAATGGCTGCGATCCAAAAGTCTACAAGTAATAAATGCTGGAGAGGGTGTGGAGAAAAGGGAACCCTCTTACACTGTTGGTGGGAATGCAAACTAGTACAGCCACTATGGAGAACAGTGTGGAGATTCCTTAAAAAACTGGAAATAGAACTGCCTTATGATCCAGCAACCCCACTGCTGGGCATACACACTGAGGAAACCAGAAGGGAAAGAGACACGTGTACCCCAATGTTCATCGCAGCACTGTTTATAATAGCCAAGACATGGAAGCAACCTAGATGTCCATCAGCAGATGAATGGATAAGAAAGCTGTGGTACATATACACAATGGAGTATTACTCAGCCATTAAAAAGCATACATTTGAATCAGTTCTAATGAGGTGGATGAAACTGGAGCCTATTATACAGAGTGAAGTAAGCCAGAAGGAAAAACATAAATACAGTATACTAACGCATATATATGGAATTTAGAAAGATGGTAACAATAACCCGGTGTACGAGACAGCAAAAGAGACACTGATGTATAGAACAGTCTTATGGACTCTGAGGGAGAGGGAGAGGGTGGGAAGATTTGGGAGAATGGCAATGAAACATGTAAAATATCATGTAGGAAACGAGTTGCCAGTCCAGGTTCAATGCATGATACTGGATGCTTGGGGCTAGTGCACTGGGACGACCCAGAGGGATGGTATGGGGAGGGAGGAGGGAGGAGGGTTCAGGATGGGGAACACATGTATACCTGTGGCAGATTCATTTTGATATTTGGCAAAACTAATACAATTATGTAAAGTTTAAAAATAAAATAAAATTAGAAGAAAAAAAAAAGAAACATGTAAAATATCATGTACGAAACGAGTTGCCAGTCCAGGTTCAATGCATGATACTGGATGCTTGGGGCTAGTGCACTGGGACGACCCAGAGGGATGGTATGGGGAGGGAGGAGGGAGGAGGGTTCAGGATGGGGAACACATGTATACCTGTGGCGGATTCATTTTGATATTTGGCAAAACTAATACAATTATGTAAAGTTTAAAAATAAAATAAAATTAGAAGAAAAAAAAAAAGAAACATGTAAAATATCATGTACGAAACGAGTTGCCAGTCCAGGTTCAATGCATGATACTGGATGCTTGGGGCTAGTGCACTGGGACGACCCAGAGGGATGGTATGGGGAGGGAGGAGGGAGGAGGGTTCAGGATGGGGAACACATGTATACCTGTGGCAGATTCATTTTGATATTTGGCAAAACTAATACAATTTTGTAAAGTTTAAAAAAAAAAAAAAAGAATGTCCAATCACAAATGGCCAACTATGCTTTCCCAAAGAAAGCCACCACTTAAACTGTAGCCCCATCAAGTAATTTCTTTCTTTGCCTCTGAGGTCGCTCTATAAAAGCCCTTCTCCAGCTTGTCTTCAGAGCTTTTCTGACCACATTCAGTTCAGCACTGAAGAATTCAAACTGATGCTCAAATAAACTCTTGAAATTAAAAAAAAAAAAAACAAAAAAACCTCAACATTCAAAAGACTACGATCATGGCATTCCAGCCCCATCATCACTTCATGGCAAATAAATGGGGAAACAATGGAAACAGTGACAGACTTTATTTTATTGGGCTCCAAAAGCACTGGAGATGGTGACTGCAGCCATGAAATTAAAAGATGCTTGCTCCTTGGAAGAAAAGCTATGACAAACCCAGACAGCATATTAAAAAGCAGAGACATTACTTTGCCAACAAAGGTCTGTATAGTCAAAGCTATGGTTTTTCCAGTAGTCATGTATGGATGTGACAGTTGGACTATAAAGAAAGCTGAGCACTGAAAAATTGATGCTTTTGAACTGTGGTGTTGGAGAAGACTCTTGAGAATCCCTTGGGCTGCAAGGAGATCAAATCAGTCAATCCTAAAGAAAATCAATCCTGAATATTCATTGGAAAGACTGATGTTGAAACTGAAGCTCCGATACTTTGGTCACCTGATGCAAAGAGCTGACTCATTGGAAAAGACCCTGATGCTGGGGAGATTGAAGGCAGGAGGAGAAGGGGATGACAGAGGATGAGATGGTTGGATGGCATCACTGACTAGATGGACATGAGTTTGAGCAAGCTCCAGGAGATGGTGAAGGACAAGGAAGCCTGGCGTATCAGCCTTGCAGGGGTAAAAGTTCATTTGGTGCCCAAGCATCTCATCCTTGTGTGCCCTTTGGGGTATGTTTGAGAGACCTCTCACACATCTGGAAGGGGAGTAAGGCCCGTCCTGGTTGTTAATTCAACGTATTTATTTGCAAATTAAGCACCCGGCTCTGCATTAAAAATGGAATATAGCATATCAATAATCATAGGCAGTAAAAAAAAATGCTTTTGTAGCCCAGGAACTGGAATTCTATAGTATTTTAAATTATTCTCATACTACAATAATAAGAATAGCGGCTATTACTCATTCAGTACTTACTATGCTTGTCACCAAGCACTGTGATAAGGCTTTTTCATGCATTAGTTAATAGAATCCTCCCAAGAAGCCATGGGGCAAGGTCTGTTATCTTCATTTTGCGTATGAGGTGGCTGAATTGTGGACAGAATGACTAATCTGTCCAGTACTACTCTGGAGCAAAGGCTGGAGCCAGACTGAAATATAGGATGGTTGGCCCTAAGCTCTCTCCCTTCACTGACTGCTGCCCCTTCCTTTAGTTTCCTGGCTCCTCCGGGCGATCAATAGCACCATCCTGGGACTGATGACCACCACTTAATGGGGTCTCCACTAACCTTGCCTCTTGGTTTAGGCCTTCCCTGAGGGTTGGGTGGACAAGAGAAGATGATAGAGAGTTTGAGCCTAGGATTTTAAAGAGCATAAAGGTGCAACATGAGAATATACAGAAATGCAAATCATACCAAGTGAGGGGCAAGCAATAAGTGACTTGGATGGTGATTACACTGAAAGATCTTTGTCTTCACTCTTCTTTAATGGGATACCCGTAAAAATGGAAAAGAGAAGTATCACAGTCCCTTATTGAAGATAATGAATTTAACAGAGACAAAGTCGACTTTCTACATAGGAACCAAACCATCTTACACATATCTTAAAAACAAAAACCCTATGGCTTTGCACCACAGAGGAAGTCGGCTGAGCTGTGGCCTTCAAGGCTTGTCTCGGTCTGGTCCCATCTAACCCTCTGACTTCTCCCCGCGTCACTCTCCTTGTCTTCCACCTTGTCCTAGCCAGCCTCCTGCGTTCCTCCAACCTGCCATGTCAGCCAATTGCAGTTTCCTCTGTCTGTGCAGTCTTTCCTTCAGATAGTCACATGGCCTCTCTCACCTATTTTATGTCTCTGCTCTCAGGTACCATAGAGGGGCCTCTGAAGACCTCATTTAAGGTATCACCTGGGCTCTCAACAGGCATACACACTCATGCATGCTCACTTTCACACGTTTACTCTCCCATATGCTCCCATTTACAGATACACTCATGCGCATCCATACACACCCCACACGTTTACACATATTCACACATGCATACTCACCTGCTTTCCCACATTCATGCACAGTCACACTTTACCCACTATTACACACTGACGTTCATGCACCCACACATGCTCACTCATACTCACACACTCATCCTCAGACGCTCTCATGCACATGCAGATATTTAACTTCTATGCAGAGTACATCATGAGAAAAGCTGGACTGGAAGAAGCACAAGCTGGAATCAAGATTGCCGGGAGAAATATCAATAACCTCAGATATGCAGATGACACCACCCTTATGGCAGAAAGTGAAGAGGAACTCAAAAGCCTCTTGATGAAAGTGAAAGAGGAGAGTGAAAAAGTTGGCTTAAAGCTCAACATTCAGAAAATGAAGATCATGCAGCTGGTCCCATCACTTCATGGGAAATAGATGGGGAAACAGTGGAAACAGTGTCAGACTTTATTTTGGGGGGCTCCAAAATCACTGCAGATGGTGACTGCAGCCATGAAATTAAAAGATGCTTACTCTTGGAAGGAAAGTTATGACCAACCTAGATAGCATATTCAAAAGCAGAGACATTACTTTGCCAACAAAGGTCCGTCTAATCAAGGCTATGGTTTTTCCTGTGGTCATGTATGGATGTGAGAGTTGGACTGTGAAGAAGGTTGAGTGCTGAAGAATTGATGCTTTTGAACTGTGGTGTTGGAGAAGACTCTTGAGAGTCCCTTGGACTGCAAGGAGATCCAACCAGTCCATTCTGAAGGAGATCAGCCCTGGAATTTCTTTGGAAGGAATGATGCTGAAGCTGAAACTCCAGAACTTTGGCCACCTCATGCAAAGAGTTGACTCATTGGAAAAGACTCTGATGCTGAGAGGGATTGGGGGCAGGAGGAGAAGGGGACAACAGAGAATGAGATGGGTGGATGGCATCACTGACTTGATGGACATGAGTCTGAGTGAACTCCTGGAGTTGGTGATGGACAGGGAGGCCTGGTGTGCTGCGATTCATGGGATCGCATAGAGTCGGACATGACTGAGTGACTGAACTGAACTGAACTGAACATTCTTCCTGGCTTTACTTTTCTCAGTAACCCATATACCAGTTGAAATTTAATTTTTTAATTTTTAAAATTTTTGTCTGTCTTTCCTCACTGGAAATTAATCTTCAGGAGGACAGGGACTTTTTGTCATCACTGCCATATTTCCAGCATCTAAAATAGTACCCAACATATAGTAAGGGCTTAACTAATATATTTAAATGAATGAATGGGTGAATGCATTTAGATCACCAAAGAAGATTATTTCCATTCCCACTACTGCATGACACTCAATGGATTTTCATCAGAAAATTCATGGAGAGAAATCAGAAAAGCATGAAGCCCATACCTTCTGATATAGAACATCTGTACAGATCCTGGGCTCTGTAAACTGTGATTAGCCCCATCTGTCCAGTGACATGAGAAAGTCTCCAGTTCAGGTGAACGGCACTTGGTGAATTTAGGATTCCCAGAAGAATCTGCAGAGTAAAAAGACAAGACAAGTCATGAAATCAGGAGGGTAATGGATGGTCCTAATGAGACACACATTTAAAGTGATCAAGAGCAACCACTTCTAGAAATGCTGTTTCTCTGGGCCATAGCTTCAGAGCTGTTGTCAGTTATTTCTCTTAGCCCTTGATTCCAGGAACAAACCATTTTGTCTTTATTTCCAACATTATTTCTTGGGGTGGGGGATGCTGTTTAAGAAACCAGAGTTAGAGATGAGGACTTGGGCACAAGTAGGAGAAGGCAATGGCACCCCACTCCGGTACTCTTGCCTGGAAAATCCCATGGACGGAGGAGTCTGGTAGGCTCCAGTCCATGGGGTCGCTAAGAGTTGGACATGACTGAGCGACTTCACTTTCACTTTTCACTTTCATGCACTGGAGAAGGAAATGGCAACCCACTCCAGTGTTCTTGCCTGGAGAATCCCAGGGACAGAGGAGCCTGGTGGGCTGCTGTCTATGGGGTCACACAGATTCGGACATGACTGAAGCGACTTAGCAGCAGAAGCAGCAGCAGTTTACTAGGAGGGTGACTCCGGTAAAGGAAGAGAGGGATGTGGGGAGCAGAGAACAGCTAATACGGTGTGTGCTATTCAGCTCGTTCCCATAGTGGCCGGCGGGGGCAACCCCACAGAGGTCCCTCTGAGAAGCTGTCAGAGTGTGCCTTCCTGGTATCCTTGTCTGGAAGACCAGGGTGTTATATGCCAACTCCTACTTCCCAAGGCTGAGGGCTGTCCAGGAGGTACAAATGCCCACGAACTTCTAGGCTGCACCTGCACATGGGTCGAGGGTCCTTGCTAGACTTCTTAGAAACCTTGACAGGCACCTGAAATGTGCCCAGTGATATGCATGGTGGCAGCTGACCACCATGGATGACTGTCTTGGCACCAGGTGGACCCAAGGGATGTCGTGTGGGGACCACAGCATTCATCACAGAGCCTTTTCTCTTTTTACCAATTTTTGATGAAAAGTTACTAACGTTTGCCTTCTTTTAAAAGATTCAGCCAGTAAACTTATTAAATAGATACCTACTTTAAATAACTTATGCATACATATGTATCAATTCTAACATGGGAAGTAGAGAAAGCCACCTAGATGTGAGGATATTAGCAGACTCCTCTGCATCTATGAAATCTGCAGTAGGTCTGAGGCAAAACAAATTTTTGTGTATCAGTTTTAATTCTTTTTCTGATTTCCATAGCCATTTTGAAGATGGTGGTCAGTATTAATTAACTGAAGCATAGGAGCTTGTATGATCTGTTGCAAATGAAAAAAGTGTGTGTTTTGTTAGCCAAACACTTTATTATACAGTAGAGTTGCTGGAAAAGTTCCTTTTTCTATTAGCTGATGCACTGGAAGTGTTATTTTTAGATCCTTCCAGAAAATAAGTGCTAAATAAACCACATTTAAGCCACAACTAACATGTTTTAGGGCTTCCCAGGTGGCTCACTGGTAAAGAATATGCCTGCCAATGTAGGACACGTGGGTTTGATCCCTGGGTGGGGCAGATCCTCTGGACACGGGAATGGCTACCCACTCCAGTATTCTTGCCTGGAGAATCCCAGGGACAGAGAAGCCTTGTGGACCACAGTCCACAGGATTGCAAGGAGTTGGACAAGACTTAGTGACTTAACATCAACAACAATAAACATGTTTTAATACCTGCAATGTTGAGGAAGGAATGCACATTCTGACTGCTCTTTTGCACAGAATGTGAGGAGAGGAAATACACCAGATTTCAAATTGAGAGATCTGTGATCTAGTCTCAGCTCTGACAATATTTAGCCTTGAACTTCCCAAGTCATTTGGGCCTCAACTTCCTCAATAGAGAGGCTGGAATAGATGAACTCTTTCTTAAACTTTATGACGTCACTTTTACAGTTAAGTGACATGTGCTGTGCTGTGCTTAGTTGCTCAGTTGTGTCTGATTCTTTGCGACCCCGTGAACTGCAGCCCTCGAGGCTCCTCTGTCCATGGGGATTCTCCAGGCAAGAATACTGGAGTGGGTTGCCATACCCTCCTCCAGGGGATCCTCCCAACCCAGGGATCGAACCCATGTTTCCCACATTGCAGGCAGATTCTTTACCATCTGAGCCACCAGGGAAGCCCATGAATACTGGAGTGGGCAGCCTATCCCTTCTCCAGGGGATCTTCCCGACTCAGGAATTGAACTGGGGTCTCCTGCATTGCAGGCTGATTCTTTACTAGCTAAGTCACCCGGAAAGCCCTTAAGTGACATAAACAGCTGTTAATAACAATGCACATAATCAAAATATAATTTTGGCATTTGAGCCGAAACTGCCAGAGAACACCAAATGCAAACACCATTCAGGTTCCTATAGCCTCTGTGCAATAAGCCTGCCACATACTGGTAAAAAGAATAAATCAAATCAGAAAACTTGAAACATGAAGGAAAAAAATTGCTAGCTTGGGGGAAAAGAACTTAAAAGAATTAATTTGAAACACATTTTGCTTGCTTCAACTTACTGTTCCTGATTATTCTGTTTCCTTTTAACTCCAGATGTATAGAAAGCCCCATTATATCTTCCATTTTAAGTAAGAAATAGGAAATTCATAGTTGTGGTGCTAATGTGATGAAATAACATGCCCACAGAGGAATCCTGCTGTAGACGCAGTGCAGCAAAGCTACTTTTTTGGTCTTTTTTTAAATGTCTGTCTTTCATTGCCTGTCTTCCTTTCCCTGCCTTCCTTTTTTTTTTTCTTCCTTCTTCCTTGCAGCCTCTTCCTTGCCTTCCTTCTTTCCTTTCTTTTATGGCTGGGTGTGTGCTGTTAGGTGCTGTGGCCCCATGGATCCCAGGCTCCTGTTATCCACAACCTTAAGTATGTTCTCCCCTTGAGCAACTTGCTTGAATCTGTGGAATATAACAGCATTGAGGGGATATCGCATCTGGGATTAGAATACAAAAGACTGTGACTTCTGTCTTGCTGGCTGGCTGAGTCTCTTGACAGTTTTGCTGAAGCAAGCTGCCATGGTGGTGAGAACTACACAGCAAAGAACTGAGGGTGGCCTCTGGTCCACAATTAGCAAGAAGTTGAGGCCCTCAGTCTAACAACCCTTCAAGAGCTGAATCCTGGGAAACAATTGCTCAGTGAGTGTGGAAACCGATCCTTCCCCAGTCCACACCACAGATGAGACCACAGCCCTTGCTGGCACTTTGAGCACAGCCCTGTGAGAGAATCTGAAGCAGGCCCACCTGCTAAGTCCATGTGGAGGAAGGATAGGGAAAAATACTAACCATAGTAAATGTTTGAATGTTGTTGATATATAAGGAATAAATCTAATATATTGGGCTTCTCTGGTGGCTCAGATGGTAAAGAATCCGCCTGCAATGCAGGAGACCTGGGTTCAATTTCTAGGTTGGGAAGATCCCCTGGAGGAGGGCATGGCACTCCCCTCCAGTATTCTTGCTTGGAGAATCCCCATGGACAGAGGAGCCTCGCAGGCTACAGTCCATGGGGTTGCAAGGAGTCACTGAGCACATCAGAACTTCAAAGAACCATTTAAGAATGACATAAGTCACAAATAGAATATGTCACCATGAGCATAGGAAAGGGGGTAAATTCCCTTTTGGAGGCAAGAAGAACTGCAGTATAGCTGGCTGCTTCTCTTTTTCTTAGTTTCCTCCTGCTTCAGCTGTTACCACTATGGTTGAAGACATTCAGCATTCCTAAGTCCAGTTCCTTAGAGTCATACTGAGCTTTTCCAAATCTGAGAGGTACTGGCCTAACCTTAAAATGAGCACCTATTAGATCTAAAAATCCCAGTAGAAACTTGTTCTGTGTTTCACTATGAAGACGACCAATGGTTATGATACTCTCTGAGTTCCTCTTTGATGAGCCACATACAGTCATTTCTAAAGTAGAAATACTTCTTACCTGTTCGTGATTTTTTTTTTTTAGTATAGCCCTAAAGACAGTGTAGTACACTATCCATTTACAGCATCTCTTAATGTTGCAATGGACAGGAGAAACCACCTTTGACCCTTAGTGAGAAATTCTCACTAAGACAAATGACTATTTCAACTCAAGTGGTCCTGCCTCCTGAAGAAATGTTAGTATTAACAATGCTCAAGATTCAAAAATATTAATAATACATTTGGGATTCATTTTTATTCTCTTTGGAGTTCCATTTTGAAAATAACTGTAATGACATACTTATTTTAGTTATTATTACTAGTTTACATACATCGTGCTATATATTACATCATGTTGATAATATCATGCTTATATAATCTCCTTTAACACTAATAACAGCTCTAGAAGGCAGGTACTATTTATACTTAGAAATGGGTAAAACTGGAGTTCAGAGAAGTGAGCTGCCCATATTTATATTACTGTTGTATGCAGATGGGATTAAAACACAAATCTATGTGATTTTATCTAAACTCTTGGTACTAGCAAAAAATAGTAGCTTTTTTTGTTAGATAATTCTCTTTTGCTTCTCAAAAATCCCCAGAAAGGAAAGATGATAAGCAAACAGACGTGCTCTAACTAAACTCTCGGTTATCTGTAACCTGGCAGCCCTAAGAGCAGGATTTCCTAACTGTGGCTGCACATCAGAATCAACTGAGGAATTGTGAAAGATACTGATCCCTTGGTCTACTCCTAGAGGCTTGACCAAATGTAGCAGGGGTGCAGCATGGGCATTGAGATTTTTTAAAGTTCACCCATTGCTTGAAATATGCAGCCCAGGTTGAGACAGCCACTGCTGTAGAGAAACACAGCTATATGTAAGCACTGAAAAGTTGGCTTTCCATAGCGTTAGGTTCTCTGATCAGTTCTAGCACAACTACAGATGAAGAGTGTCACTTGGTGTTAGTCCTGTGAGCCAAGTTCTGGAGGGTGCTAGAAGGATATGAATGTTAATTATGGCCTCCAAAGAATATAATAATGGTTCATGAACTCTTGAAGAACTAAGAGAGATTTCAAATATATATACAAAATACTACATCTAAATGCTAAACCTGCCCAAATTTCTGGTGGACTATAAACTGGTAATAAAAATTAAAAATAAACTAGTATTCTTACTGAAATTATTACTCCAAGAAAGCTTGAAGAGAGTTTTATTACAATTCAAGTTTTGAAAAGTCGATTTATGTTCAATCCTATGATGACAGAAGGATCACAAATGGCTGGGAGGCTCTGCTGGTTGCCCCACATCGCCTTTGACAGTGACCATGACTGACTCTTCAGCCAGACTGGCCGGGCCCCCTTCCCTGCCCAGGGGCTCTCCCTTTGGAGGAAGACAATCTTCCGGGGCAGGACACAGACATCAAGCAGCTGCTGCCACTGAAATAGTCATTTGCCTTCTTCCCCTCTCTCACCAGTCACACTCTCCCATCCTCAACTCATGACAAAACAGAAACAAAAGCCAAATGAAATCACATACAAGTGCCCAATGTGTGCTTGAGGGTTCAGGGTTAGAAGAGAAGGAAGAAGAGGAGCAATTGAAGTGGGAGGGGAAGGCTAGAAGGAAAGGGGCTTTTGGAAGGAAAGGACAACGTTCTTCCTGGAGCACCAGGTCATGGAGGGGAAGGCAGGCACACTGCAGCCACGTGCCCTTCAATGTACAACCTCCCCTATAGCCTGTCATGTGGACCATCTGCTGTCAACAGTCCTGGACACTTGTTATCACTGCTGAAAGGGGGCTGGGGACTCAGTATCTTGTGAAGAGACAACCTTGCTCTCTGACCAAAGCATAACTGAGCGCAGACAGTTGACAGCTGCCTTTTGAATTGGGTGGCATAGACAGTAAGGAAAGAAAACAAAGGCCGTTGATATGATTAAGAATGAAAACTTGCAAAGGCATACAAAAGACAATTTTATAGAACAGACAAATGAACTTCATAAGTAAATAAGTGGAATGGGCTAGGTGGTTGAGTTGTGTTTCTAAAATGTTACCTTTTATTTTTTTGTAAAGCATAAATATTTGCTGGTCTTCCTGGGGACTAGGTTCTGGACTGGGGGGCACTGTATTTTGCACACACTTGTAAACACTTAGGTGGAGGGAAAAGAACGCCTTGCCCAGCTTTCTGGAGTCTTCCCTTTTGAACCTCTGCTTTGAGGCCATGCATCCTTGGTGGCTCAGATGGTAAAGAATCTGCCCACAATGCATTAGACCTGGGTCTGATCCCTGGGTTGGGAAGATCCCCTGGAGAAGGGAATGGCTACCCGGTACTCCAGTATTCTGGCCTGGAGAATTCCATGGACTGTACAGTCCATGGGGTCACAAAGAGTCAGACACAACAGAGAGAATTTCACTTCACTTCATCCTCCAAAGTACACTTGTTATTTTCAAAGCACTCACCTATTTGAAGAGCTTCAGAAATTCAGTGATTTCTCCACCCTAGAGCATCTTAAACCCTTTACTAAATAAATGTCTTGTCTTTGATGGATGCTAGCCTGTCAAAATGTGGTAAAAGAAGTCTGTAAACTTCTTGGTTGATCACTATTGTTAAGTAAGTAAGCTGCCTTAGAGATAAAATGGGCTTCCAAGGTGGTGCTAGTGGTAAGGAACCTGCCTGCCAATGCAGGAAATTCAAGAGACACAAGTTTGATCCCTGGGTTGGGAAGATCTCCTGGAGAAGGAAATGGCATCCCACTCCAGTATTGCCCGGAAAATTCCATGGGCAGAGGAGCCTGGTGGACTACAGTCCAAGGAGCTGAAAGGAGTTGGACACAACTGAGCACATAGATAATCTAGTGTCAAAGAACACACATTTTAAAAGTCTGGTAGGCTTTTTATAACCTACGAATTATCAAATGGTTCTGAAACTGTGACTACTCAGTTTGTATAAGCTATTGGAAAAAAATCTTTAACACTGGAAATTGGCAAAGAATCCAATAAAGTATTTTGCATTGGACAATACTAAATGTAAGGAATTCACCTTCACGCTTGACTTCCTTTATGGTTCTCTGCAGAAATGAGGAAGGCACAGCTGTAAAATCTTCTGCTTAGGCGCTTAATGGCTTAGAGTTCAGACCGAGAGTTCACAAAATTTCCCCTGAACTATTCATTTCTTTCTTTTTTATTATTTTAAATAACTCTAGTATGCTTTAAAAAATAGATTCTTGGTGCATTTAAAACACTGTAAGGTTGACTAAAACAAGGACTTAGTGAAAACATCCAGTTACTTTAAGATGAATGTCAAGTCAAGTGAACTTTACAGGGTCTTGGAACAGTATTTGCGGCACATGTGGTCTGGCAGGGAACTTAACTGGATGCGGCCCCTGTGGATAGCTCATCTGTATGGCAGTGTCAGGAAACAGAGCTATGCATGCAGGACTGTTAGCGTTTAAGCCTCTATCTTTTCACAAAGTTTGTTTTGTTGTTTTATTTAATTTTCATGGAACAGTTTCATTATCAAATGTATTTACTTCCCTTCTGAAACCGTTGTGGTTGAACATAATTAATCCTAGTTTTGAATATTCAGGGTAATTAATTAATCATTCTTCTCCCCTTTCCTTTCTTCTCCATGGCATTTATTCAGTGTATTTAGCTTACTCATTGCTTTCCCTGGTGGCTCAGACAGTAAAGAATCTGCCTGAAGTGCGAGAGACCCAGGTTCAATCCCTGGGTTGGGAAGATCCCTGGAGAAGGGAATGACAACCCACTCCAGTATTCTTGCCTAGAAAATTCCATGGACAAAGGAGCCTGGTGGGCTACAGTCCATGGGGTTGCGAAGAGTCGGACACGACTGAGCAACTCACACACACACATACACAGTACTTTCCCATTATTTCACTCAATTCTCTAGGACAGAATGGTCACACACTTTCCTATCTAAGACTCTCTCTCTTCTCCCATCAATTCTCTTAAAATTGAGTGGGCAGGTGGGAGCACTATTTTCCCTGGTGTTTTTTCTCTGGCTAGGGAGAGGGATCTACCAAGGCAGTTCCAGCTGCTCCAGGTTCTAACAGTATAGCCTGCTGGAAGATGAAAGAGGAGCGTCACCTCCAAGACGCATACTTACTGCCCTGCAGGATAACTGACTTAGGAAATAGAACTGCCATAGTTTTATTATTTAAAAAAAAATTCTTATAGCATGGTTTTAATATGTCAAAGAAACAACATTAAATTTAGTAAAATTTATTTTTTGTTTGGTTGAAGCAAGGGACATCTTAGATAATATAATCAAATAATTAAAATATAAAGCAAGAGGGTGTAGAATAATTGAAACCTCCAGTAGGAATGTAAACTGGTACAGTCACTGCAGAAAAAGTTTAACAGTTCTTCACAAGTTAGACGGGGCTTCCCAGGTGGCGCTAGTGGTAAAGAACCTGCCTGCCAATGCAGGAGACGCAAGAGACGCGGGTCCAGTCCCTGAGTCAGGAAGATCCCCTGGAGGAGGGCATGGCACCCACTCCAGTATTCTTGTCTGGAAAAATTCCAGGAGACTGGTAGGCTATAGTCCATGGGGCCACAAAGAGCTGGACATGACTCAGCATATGGCATGCGTTGTTAATTTAGGCATGTCACAATATAAGGGTTTATAACTCACTGCACAGAAGACACTACTAGAGGGGGACTTCCCTGGTGGTCCAGTGGTTAAGACTTCACCTTCCAATGCTGGGGGTGTGGCTTCTATCCCTGGTCAGGGAGTTAAGATCACTCGTGGCCAAAAATCCAAAACATAAAACTGAAGCAAAATTCTAACAAATTCAATAAAGACTTTAAAATGATCCACGTCAAAAAAAAAAATCTTAAGAAAAGACTACTGGATCCCCTGGCCATATGAAAATGTCCCAAGTGAAACTTAGCTGAAGCACTTGTGAATGAGGTTATCAGGTTCTTTTTAGTGAAATGATCCCAATTCCTGGAAATAGGTGGCTGGCAGAGGGGCTGTACTCAGAATTAGCACATTGTAAGCTGGAATCAAGAATGCCGGAAGAAATATCAATAACTTCAAATATGCAGATGACACCACTCTTATGGCAGAAAGTGAAGAGGAACTAAAAAGCCTCTTGATGAAAGTGAAAGAGGAGAGTGAAAAAGTTGGCTTAAAGCTTAACAGTCAGAAAACGAAGATTGTGGCATCTGGTCCCATCACTTCATGAGAAATAGATGGGGAAACAGTATCAGACTTTATTTGTTTGGGCTCCAAAATCTCTGCAGATGGTGACTGCAGCCATGAAATAAAAAGACGCTTACTCCTTGGAAGGAAAGTTATGACCAACGTAGATAGCATATTGAAAAGCAGAGACATTACTTTGCCAACAAAGGTCCATCTAGTCAAGGCTATGGTTCTTCCTGTAGTCATGTATGGATGTGAGAGTTGGACTGTGAAGAAGGCTGAGTGCTGAAGAATTGATGCTTTTGAAGTGTGGTGTTGGAGAAGACTCTTGAGAGTCCCTTGGACTGCAAGGAGATCCAACCAGTCCATTCTGAAGGAGATCAGCCCTGGGATTTCTTTGGAAGGAATGATGCTAAAGCTGAAACTCCAGTACTTTGGCCACCTCATGCAAAGAACTGACTCATTGGAAAAGACTGTGATGCTGGGAGGGATTGGGGGCAGGAGGAGAAGGGGACGACAGAGGATGAGATGGCTGGATGGCATCTCTGACTTGATGGACGTGAGTCTGAGTGAACTCCGGGAGTTGGTGATGGACAGGGAGGCCTGGAGTGCTGCGATTCATGGGGTCGCAAAGAGTCGGACACGACTGAGCGACTGAACTGAACTGATGCTGGAATCTGGGGAATTAAAAATAATTACTGATGCTGTGTTCTACTCTTTGAGATTCTACTTTAACTGATAATATATGGAATCACCAATTTAGTTATCTGGCTATTGGATTTTTAAAAGCTCCTCAGCGATTTTAAAGGACAGAAGGATTCAAGAACCACTGACTTATATCATCTTTTCCCTTCTGAGTCCAGAAGACATCCTGCTTGTTCCCACCACTGGAGCCTCTTGTCTGGTTCTCACAGACAAGTTCTTTGCCAGGAATGGGAGGGGAAAGTACATGTGGGTATATTCTCATCCAAGCCTAAAAGTATAGCCATGCTTTGCCAAAGTCAAAACTCTTGTCACTGAAAAACACAAACCTCCTAAAGTCTCAGGGGAACCTTCAATCGCCAGAAGAAACCAAATGATGAATGAGTCTTTATTTTCCCATCCTTGTAATTTTGTCAAGGCCGTTTAATTCTCACTGATGATGATGTAGTCTTCTATGTAATTGCATTTCTAAGGTTTGGAGTTTCAAATGCAGTAAAACAGGGTCTTTTGTAATGAGGACACCAAAGTTTTTTAGTTTTAGGGTTACAGGCACATGCAACATGAATTCATTCAATTGTCCACTTATTCAACAATCATTGAACATCTGTTTATGTGCCAGGCTCCAGCTTAATGAGCATCACTTGCTGGAACAGTAAATGTCCAAGGATGATGGCGCAGCAGACAATTTTCTAGCAAGAGGCTGGGCCAGTTCCCTGAGAGAGATTCGCCTGGTCATTCTTTCTTCATAACTTTTGCTCTGTGGATACTTTCTCGCTTGGTATAATTTATTCCCACCACATGTTTGAATTCTGAAGTCTATATTCAGATTTTTAAAATGTTTCATGTATATATTTCTATTTCCATAAAAGAATGTCCAGTATGACAAATGCAAAGATAAATATGGTATACACAGCCATGGCTTCCAAAATATGAGAGAACATTTTTCTATAAATACTTATATACATATTTCTCAGGAACATAGCTTGTAATTCTTGTGTGTGTGTGTATATGAATTTTTAAAGGTATTTAGTGCTGCAGCAAGGCAGCTGTGTCACTCTTCATTCTTCTAAACCAAGAGCTGTCAACCAGGGTGGGTTTCCTTCCCAGTAGATGTTTGCTGGAGACATACTGGATTGTCATGGCTGGGGGAGGGGTGACATTTTTCAGGTAGAGGCCAGAGATGCTGTGAAACACCCTACAGTGCACAGGAGACTTCCTGTGACCAGATGACAAAGAATTATCTGGTGTAAAATGACGATAATACCCTCTTCCAAACAAATAAGACTATTAACTTACAAAGTAGTTCTCCAAAATTTAAATATGTACCCAGAATGGAAAAAGCTAACACAAACATTGAATTTTTTTTTGTCTTCTCAACAATGAAAAACATCTTGCATTTTTAACTTGTTTGGGATTTTAAAGAGACTTTCATATAGACACTCTATTAGTCAAGAAGCATTTATGTGGTACCCATTATGTGTAAGGTAGTCTTTTGAGTGTTATGGGAATTATGAAAATAACATGACACATGGAGTCTGCCTTTGAAGAGCTGTAGTAGTACAGGAAATAATATGTGAGAAGTAGTTAACAATAAAAGGTAGTTCCAATAAAGATAATAATTGCTTTTAGGAAATCAAAGAATCTTGTGATGACTAATAGCTGAGGATAGAGAGACAGATGAAGTCTTCAAAGATGAATAAGGAGAGAGTGGTGAACTAATCCTAGTTTGCTGAGATGGAAAAAGATTGATGATGGTCAAGAACCAAATGCCACGAGGGACATATCTGTACATAAGGTTGGGCTTATTTGTCCTCTTTGGGTTGAATCAGAATTTGCATTCTAACAAGTTCCCAAGTTATCTGTATTATGTACATTAAAGATTGAGAAGGATTAACTTAAGGTCTCTGACTGCCAGCTAAGGGCTCTTTTAAATTAGACCGGTGGTTCTCAACGCTGGCTGCACATTTACATCACCTGGTGGTCTTTAACAACATACCTTCCAGAGATCTAATTTAATTAGATGGGGTGATGCCTATACAGTGTTAGATGTCACTTATATCTTTAAAAATATAAACACTACTCTCAATGTACAGAGGGAAAAAGACTGAAGTGCTACTTAGGCATTTGTATTTTAAAAAATGCCCCAGGTGACTCTAACATGCAAGCACGGTTGGGAACCTCTGAATTAGAACAATGAGCTTCTGTGTTAGATTAGTACAATGAATTCCTTAGCAGATATATTGAAAGGCCCCTTAAATGCCGAGTCCTGTGAAAAACACACCAAATAAGGTTAGCAAGGCAAAGCAGCATGCACTGAAATCTCCGAGATGGCAGTGTGGTGGACAGCACAAGCCCCTCTGTGGGTGATCTTCCTGGGGTCTCCCAGGAAGGCCCAGCCTTAAATTCCACTGTGTGGAGCAGAAACACATGCTCGCAGCTGTGTTTTGGGGGATTTAAAGTTGCAGTTTTAAGCATATACGGTGTTGTGAGAATGCAGCTGCCTTAACTGTGGGAGTCATGGACGTTAGTGTGAGATTCTGCGCCATAGATCCTGGGAGTAGAGCCAGCTCCGGGCTCCAGGACAGCCCTGTGTCAGTGCACACAGTAGAATGGCCACGGCTGCCTTTGTGGGAAATGACTATGTCTCAGTGGAACACATCATACCAAGCCCTGGCAGTGCTCCAGCAGCAAATTTCCTAAATCCTCGTAGTTCTTCATTTATTCACTCCTGCAGTTCTCTGTTGGAGAGATTCACGTTTTTTGAGAGAGATGCTTTTCAAACTTTAGTATGAGAAATCCAAAGTTGAAATCTTGTTAAAATGCAGATTCAGTAGGTAGGACCTGAGATTTTGAACTTTTCACAAGTTTCTGGATGCTGCTTCTGGTGACCACATTCCAAGGGGCAAGAATTTAGATCTGTGTCATCCAGTATGGTAGCTGTTAGTGTCATGTTGCAATTGAGGACTTGAAATGGGGACACTGTGACCAAGATTTTGAATTTTTAATTTTATTCAATTTTAATTAATTTACATTTAAAAATGAAAGCAGTGTAAAATGTTTTTGCCTTAAATATAACTTTGTTTCAATAGGACTACATTTCATTTCTCTGAAACTTTGGCATCCCAAAGTGTGATGTAAAATACACACTGAATTTTGAAGATTATGAAAAAATAATGTAAAATATCACAATACCGTTTTATTAGGTTGATTACATGTTGAAATTATAGTATAAATATATCTTATTTAATATTCAGCTAAATAAGATATAAAAGTTAATTTTACCTGTTTTTTTTACTTTTTTAATGTGGCTAATAGAAAATTTAAGATTGTATGTGTGTGTGGGGTGGGTGGTGCTCAGTTGTGTCTGACTCTTTGCGAACCCATGGACTGTAGCCTGCCAGGCTCCTCTGTTCATGGAATTTTCCAGGCAAAAATATGGGAGTGGGCTGCCATTTTCTACTCCAGGGTATCTTCCTGACCCAGGGATTGAACCTGCATCTCTTGCTTCCTGCATTGGCAGGCAGGTTCTTTGCCATTGTGCCACCTGGAAAGCCCTCAAACTGCATATGTAGCACTCGCATTTCTATTTGACAGTACTTGCTTAGATGGTAGAACTGATTTCAAAAGAAAAAATACTTAACTAAAAAGGAAGAATTCAGAAAATTCATTGCATCAGCTTAAACATGGAAGACCTAAAAAAAGTTGCTAAACTGGCAAGCTGTATAAATTTGAGGTATAGAGCTAATACCCATTTCAACAAATCCATTCTCTCTGATCCACTGTCCTGAGAAAGCTCCAGGTTTTCACCTAGTTCATGGACACTCATGGGCCCCTCAGCAAGAGACCCAATCCAACCTTCCTGAGCGAAGCCCCTAATCGATGTTTCTTTCCTACCTTATTTCCTCTAAAACACACCTGCCTCTGTTTCCAGTCTTAGACCCTTGGTGAATAGGGGCATCACGGAGCAGCAGAAAGAGCACAGGCTTGAAGGCCAGCTGAATGTGGGTGTGAATCTCAGATGTGGAACTTGCTAGAAATATTATATTTTCCCATGTGCAAAATGAAAGCAAAATACCTATCAGGTTGCTGAAAATTAAATCAGATTATTTACATAAAGTGCCTGACATGTGACTGGTTTTCAACAAAGAACCATCACCATTATTACAGAGGACAAACTCACTAAATTTAAAATTGTATATAAAGCTCTCGTATTTACTCATGTGGATTAGTTAGGTCCTCACGCCTTCATCTATTGAGTTTCCAGGCTATTTTTGAAATATAACAGGGCCTTATACATTGTAATAATTTAGTCTAAAAGTATGATTCACAATGAGACTCTGAAACACGGAAATGGTTCACATAGAAAGGTATTTGAAAAAAGTAAAAGTTGGTTGTTCAGTTGTGTCTGACTCTTTGCAACCCCAAAGACTAGCCTGCTAGGCTCTTCTGTCATGGAATTCTCTAGGAAGGAATACTAGAGTGGGAAGCCACTCCTTTCTCCATGGTATCTTCCCAACCCAGGGATCGAACCCAGGTCTCCTGCATTGCAGGCAGATTCTTTGCCATCTGAGCCGCCAGGGAAGCCCAGAAAGATATTTCAGTTCAGTTCAGTCGCTCAGTCGTGTCCGACTCTTTGTGACCCCATGAATTGCAGCATGCCAGGCCTCCCTGTCCATCACCAACTCCTGGAGTTCACTCAAACTCACGTCCATCGAGTTAGTGATGCCATCCAGCCATCTCATCCTCTGTCGTCCCCATTTCCTCCTTCCCCCAATCCCTCCCAGCATCAGGGTCTTTTCCAATGAGTCAACTCTTTGCATGAGGTGGCCAAAGTACTGGAGTTTCAGCTTTAGCATCATTCCTTCCAAAGAACACCCAAGACTGATCTCCTTTAGAATGGACTGGTTGGATCTCCTTGCAGTCCAAGGGACTCTCAAGAGTCTTCTCCAACAACTAGGCAAATCTACTTAGAATCCACCAAAATGGAAACTACTTTCTTATTCATGTATCCAGTCAGTCTCAAATGTAAAACACATTTTTGTCAGAAGTAATGGGCTCTCTAGGTTCTATAGCAGGGTTGATACTTTAGGGCAGCTAACTCTTTATTGTGAGGGCTATCCTGAGCTTCCCAGGTGGCTGAGTGGTAAAGAATCTGCCTGCCAATGCAGGTGATGCAAGAGACACAGGTTTAATTCCTGGGTCGGGCAGATCCCCTGGAGAAGGAAATGGCAACCATTCCAGTATTGTTGTCTGGGAAGTCCCATAGACAGAGGAGCCTAGTGGGCTACAGTTCATGGTGTTGCAAAGAGTTGGACATGACTGAGCAATTACAAAACAATTCTGAGCACGGGAGGATGTTTAGCATCATTCTCTACCCACGAGATGTCAGCATCTCTGCCCTCTCCTCCAGCTGTGACCACCAAACTATTTCTAGCTAGTGCCAAATGTCCCCTGGGGGTGAGACTCACCCCTGGTAAGAACCAGTGCTCCATGGGAATGTACCACTCACTTTAGTACCTCAATTACCAACGCCCTGATTATAATGAAATTGCACTTACAATTAATAAATGGAATCATTTTTATTGTATATTGTATATATTAATGTGTAAAAGTTATTTTTGACTACCATGGACTGAACTTCTCATATGTGCTAAGTTCTTGCCCCATACTTCTCATCTCATCTTGACATCTATCTCTTCTGTGAGGAATGGTGTATGAGAGTATAATAACCTTTACTTTATAGATAAGGAAGTTTAACTTCAGTAAAGGTACAACATTTTTAGCCAAAGCACAAACCAGCAAGCAGCAAGGCTGGGGTTTCAATCCAGATTCTTTTCATTTCAAAATGTTTTTCCTCATACACTGCACTGCTGCTTTCAGTTTTATTTGGGTTTTCTCTTTATGGTAAGGTTGCTTTTTTGGCATCAGGCTCAGAGATTTATCAGCTTCTACGAGCTGTCAGATAGCATGTAGAGACTACAGCTTAGAGATTAAGTGTCCTGTACTTGGTCTGAGAAGGTCTTGTACTTCACCTTTTAACCGATGCAAATCAGAAGAGCATGCTTATGGTCAGAGTCATATGTATCCCTAACTAGCAGTGTCAAATCCCCTCATGGAAACAGGAAACTAACAACAGTCCATGCTTCTGTGAAGTTTTCAGTCTAGTTGGGGAAATAAGATGTACACATATAAAATGATCAGAAAATAAACCATTTAGGAAATACTGGAGTAGCTGTATTGATCCGTATAAAGAAAGTGAGAAGCAGTATAAATTACAATGGATCTAGGATCTTTCATAGAAAAGTTTGGATGGGAGGAGAGAAAAAATGGAGGTGCATTTTAGGAAGTTGATCATTTATAACAGATATTATACTTCTAAATTTGCAACAGATATTATACTTCTAAATTTGCCACTGTGAGTTAAGAGAGGCGGTTAAATGCACCTTGGTGAATATCTGCTTATCCACAGGTAGACAACATTCCATTGGGGGAACTCTCAAGAATAAAGGACATACAATCATGGCCCATATTTGCTTCTCTCTCTTCCAAGTCAGGATTTCCACTCACTCCTAACCATAACCCAAAAGACAAACAAACATATAGAAGAATTAGAGGAGCAACATTTATTACAGACATAAAAAGAGAATTCTGGGAACATGACTTTGGCAATTCTAAACAGAAGTTTATATGTAGTCACACACTCTTAGAGGTGTGACTACAGATAAACTTATACTCAGCGAGGCCCACCATTTCACTCAGCTGAAGAATATAATGTTAAAAGAGAGAGAAATGAATTGGCCAAGGTTACACAGCTGGTAAGAAGCGAGGCTACGTGCTCCACTGCCTCCACGAAGGGACAATCACGGGCACTAAACATGCCGACCTGATGATCATTATGGACTTACTTCACATCTGACAACCTCTAATGCCTCACCAAATTTCAAAGTGTCACATTTATAGAGTGAACCAAGCTAAATCCTGAGCCCTAGACTCTATGACAATATTAAACCATGTCTTGGATCCCTGTTTTTAGAAAAAACAGGCCACTATTAGGCACTTCGAAAGCTTTTAAGAAACCCAGATGAAGTATTTTAAGTACTAACATTCAACCACGTAATGAGTCCAGAATTCCATGCATAATTAACCTATTTTTATTACACTAGATGGCAGCAAATAGGTATCTAGGTATATAGTCAGTTAACTAGGAAATTGAAAACAAAAGGAAACTACACACAGATTGTAGTTCATACAATATTCACTGAATAAAGTGGAAGTTCACAAGTATTAATCTCTTGCATGCTCTCAAACATTCTTGAAGTGGTGGTTCTTGTGTTTTTTACTGAGATTCCTTCTTATGTATGGTAGGGTGCTAAAAATTGTGGTGGATTGTTGCAGTGTTGAACTGTAGAATCATTGGCTCTTGGCAGGTAGGGCAATATTTTATTTATTTACAGAATCTTTTCTCTGGCTACCAGAGGATAGGGGATGTGCAGTAGTGAGAAGACAGGTCTGGGAAGAGATGTTGCAGGATGTGACTCTTACGATGCACAGGGTGGAAATGTGTATTAACAAAAGCAGGCTCTAAATACTGGCAGGTATTTAGAAAAATCAGAGGCTACCTAATCACCAAAAGGACTGAAGGACTGTCTAAGTCATCGTCTTCAAAATGGACTGTGTAAAATGATCCACTGGGAATGAAAAGAACACACTAAAGCTTTTATTAACATATGTTGTTTATTTAACATAGAAATTCAGGTCTACTAATAATGAACATGGAGAGTCACAGGGAGCCTTCATTCAGCTTGTGTCAGAGTCACACACCACATTTGGCACAAGAAGGGTTCTGCGGGAAGGATGGGGAGGCACAGTTTAGAGAGTTGGTGAGTAGTTCTTTCACTTGTCTCTTTTTTTTAACATGTTAGGGCATTTTTAAAAATAGGTTCTACATGGCTGATTTAATGGCTAAACAGATTAAACTGATATTATGGTGGTTTAGCTAATCATAACATAGGAAATAAATGATTTAAAAATATTCATGCAATGATATCATTTATATGTGGAATCTAAAATATGGCATAAATGAACCTCCCTGCAAAACAGACTCGGAGACGTGGAGATCGGACTTGTGGTTGCCGAGGAGGAGAGCGGGAGGGAGAGGGATGCACCAGGAGTGTGGGTTTGGTGGATGCAAACTGTTACGTATAGAATGGAAGAACAACAAGGTCCTAATGTACAGCATGGGGACTATATTCAATATCCTGGGCTAAACCATAATGGAGAAGAATATAAAAAAAAGTGTATATATGTGTATAACTGAATCACTTTTCTGTACTGCAGAGATTGGCACAACATTGTAAATCAACCATACTTCAATTAAAAAAACTGAGGAAAAATATTCAAGTAAAGAAATCTATTATTGAAAGTAATTCTAATGATGCCAGCCCAAGTCAACAATAAGGCACTGGCCTCGCTGATGCTTTTCTTACCCGTAGAATAGCTTTATCCAAATCTGATAGGAAGCTGATTTCCAAAAGGGGAAATTATCCTAAAGACGATTTGAAATATAGATTGACATCTTCTACAACTACTCTTCATTTTTGTTAACATCTAACTTGATATATCTTATTCTTTTCAGATATGAGACTGAGATTGTAATTAATGCAAAGTAATGAAATAAATGTAGCACAGATCCAACCTTTCAAACTGTGTTTCCTAAATTGTTAAATGAAGACTTCTTTCTCCAAAAGAAGTAAACTTCAAACACACTGCAGGAAGTATTTTGTTTTATCAAACACGGGACTATTTTATAATGTTGTTGGTTCAACTTAAGACTTTAAAATGTATATTTTTATGAACATTCTGTAACAAAATATATTAGAACACCGCACATAAATTATAAATATGGAAGCATATATTTTGTGAGTTTTAAAAAAATTTTACTAAATATTGGGATATAGAATCCAAACTTCAGTGACCTATGACTGAGCATAATCCCTTTACAGATGAATGAGCCAAATGAGGTCCAGAGGCTTACAGACTACTAAGGTCAATACAGAACATTAATTTTTAAATTCTTTAGACTCTATTGGTTTCTATTTGCATTCATCCCCTTTTCAGGCTTAACTTATAAGGTATACATTTAGGTACACAGGTCCAGGGCAGACCACTAGACCTTATCCTCCTACAACTCTCCAAATGCCTTTATCCTTAAAGAATTATTGTTGGAAGCACAAAGGTGCAAGGAATAGTAAAGAGAAGGCATCTGACCATCACAAAAAATGCAGCTATGTGTGATACAAGGACCCAGATACTAGAGCAGAAATATACCACAGGATAAGCTAAGTGTTTATTCCTATAATTAATCCTGTCAAATGAACTCTTATAAGCAAGAGAATTAATTAAAATGTATTCACAATTTTGAACTACACAGCAAAGTGAGGAATTGCTTAAAAAGGTTGATGTGGTCATGGAGAAAATCGTTTGGTATTCTGGGGCAGGTACAAGAGAATTTCCTTCCCGGATGAGGCATTTCCTTAGCCCCAGTAGTTTTTTCCTCCATGTTGGCTCTCTCTACTTTGTGGAGCTATGATCAATGATCTACATAAATCCTGGAGCGGAAGGTATACTTAGTCTTGGGTAACCACTGTGCTCGCCACCAGGGCAACTTGAGAAACACCTAGGTTTCAGTGCTCCACTCCAGACCAAATTCTCTGAGAGAGGCATAGGAATCGCTATTTTTGCTTCCCTCATTGATTTGTATATTTTTGGGTCCCAACTCTCTGGCAGAGTGTGTTGTATGGCAGAGGTCCCCAACCTCCAGCCATGGACTGGCACCTCCCATCAAATCAGTGGCAGCATTAAATTAGGAATAAAGTACACAATAAATGTGATGCACTTGAATCATCCCCAAACCATCCCTCCCATTCCATTCCTGGTTCATGGAAAAATTTTCTTCCATGAAACTGGTTCCTGGTGCCAAAAAGGTTGGCGACTGCTGCTGTATGGTAACCACAAAGGGAGAAAGAGCAGAGGTTTCCTTGCTGGCCTGAGATCATTAGGGGCTCCCTCTTCAAAGACAGTATTATATTCATGCTGTGAACTTCAGTAAGATATGAGAGAATATTTGACCCATAAAGAAAATTAAATACTAGAATGGATTCATTTAAGAAGAGACTGTAAATCTTTACCTTGAAAGAGAAGCCTCTTTTTGGTCTTCTGAAATGTATCTTTGCTTACATGGAGGTGGTGGCAGGGCACTGGGACAGATTCAGCTAACACTTACTACAGGCAACTATGTTCCAGAAACATGTACATTTAATGCTCAAGGTAACCATAGAAGGCAGTCAGTGATATTCCCACTTTACAGATGGGAATGTAAGACTTTGAGAGGTTAAATGTCTCATTTAAGTTCATTCAGCTAACAGGCAGAAGTGGGATTTGCACCAGATCTCTGAAATTCACAACTAGTATATTTCCCACTGCCTTTGCACCACTATCTTGGTTTTAAAATTCAGGGTACCATTAATAAACAGATGAGAGAAAAAGTAAAAGTATGGTTGTTGTTGTTGTTTAGTCACTAAGTCATGTCCGACTTTTTGTGACCCGATGGACTGCAGCCCACCAGGCTCCTCTGTCCATAGGATTTCCCAGGCAAGAATACTAGAGTGGGTTGCCATTTTCTTCTCCAGGGGATCTTCCCAACCCAGGGATCGAACCCACATCTCCTGCTTGGCAGGCGGATTCTTTACCACTGAGCCATCTGGGAAGCCCCAAAGTAAAGAGGAGACAGGAAACAAGAGGGAACAGCTAGTGTATTTGGTGAAGTGGAAATATGCAGGCATTCCCTCTGACCATTTGATAGAACTATAATAACCCTTACAGTAAAGAGGAGTAAAAGAATCTCTCTAAACTGATGACTTATCACCCATGAAGTGTGGGTCAACAAACAGGAAATATTCACTTGGTTTGAACTAGAACATAAAGTTCCTGTCTTAAGAGAAATTTATAGGATCGTCAACAATGACAAGTGGTCGGGTCAGCTGTTGAGTTTCACATCTTCCATGGACAGAGCAGTCTTAATATCCCCCTGGAGCCATGATTCAGCACTGATTCAAGCAGCAGTTAACTCTCCATTAGAAGCCACAGCTGCCACTTCGTATATCAAGCAAGGTTTCCTGGGTGGTCTCTCACCATACCATAATTATTAACGTGACTTTATTTATGGACTTGGACAACTCTCAGCACAGAGCAGCATGGTTGTTATCCACTGAGCCAATACAGCTGCACTGCATTTGTTACATGCCCATGATGTAATTTCATAAGCACAACATTAATTCTCTGTTTTACTGTTACCTCCGCTTTGCATTGCTGTTTTTGATCAAGGTAGGGACTGACAGAACAATCGCATCTGTTACATGCCCATGATGTAATTTCATAAGCACAGCATTAATTCTCTCTTTTACTGTTACCTCTGCTTTGCATTGCTGTTTTTGATCAAGGTAGGGACTGACAGAACAATCCTGGGTTTTAGAACAAGACAAAAGTAGTAGATGGAGCTAAGGCTTTGGGGCAAGTGTTCTGAGTTTGATTCCTTGTTTATCTGATTTTAGAAAATAACATATGGTTCTGGAGTCTTAATGTTCTCAAATTCAGTGAAACGGGAATGTAAGAGTTATCTTACTGAGTTATTGTGAGATAAACTCTAAAAAGTGCCCACTTAATAAATGCTAATCATCTTTCACCCAGGAAATTTGGCTACTGTAATTCACAGACTTTATTTTTTTGGGCTTCAAAATCACTGCAGATGGTGACTGCAGCCATGAAATTAAAAGATGCTTACTCCTTGGAAGGAAAGTTATGACCAACCTAGATAGCATATTCAAAAGCAGAGACATTATTTTGCCAACAAAGGTCATGCATGGATGTGAGAGTTGGATTGTGAAGAAAGTTGAGCACAGAAGAATTGATGCCTTTGAACTGTGGTGTTGGAGAAGACTCTTGAGAGTCCCTTGGACTGCAAGGAGATCCAACCAGTCCATTCTGAAGGAGATCAGCCCTGGGTGTTCTTTGGAAGGAATGATGCTAAAGCTGAAACTCCAGTACTTTGGCCACCTCATGCGAAGAGCTGACTCATTGGAAAAGACTCTGATGCTGGGAGGGATTGGGGGCAGGAGAAGGGGACGACAGAGAATGAGATGGCTGGATGGCATCACGGACTCGATGGATGTGAGTTTGAGTGAACTCCAGGAGTTGGTGATGGACAAGGAGGCCTGGCTTGCTGCAATTCATGGGGTCACAAAGAGTCGGACATGACTGAGCGACTGAACTGAACTGAATTCACATACTAGGGTTGATAGTAATATAAATATTAGGATAACAAGAGCTAATACCTATTGTCGGTGTTTGAACTGGCTATCTCTCAGACTGTCCTCAGAGCTTTGGTGTATTAACTCATTCAGTCTTTCTAACAAGTATTATGAGGTGGGGACTGATGGTATCCCATGGTAAATATGGGAAAACTTTGACCTACAGATGGAAAATACCATGCCTAGGAAGTCCTATTTCAAAGCCCATACTTTCAATCACTGTGCTTGCTCATGGGATTTTCTCAGCAAGAATACTGGAGTGGGTTGGCATGCCCTTCTCCAGGGATTGAACCCATGTCTCTTGCGTCTCCTGCATTGCAGGCAGATTCTTTATCGCTGAGCCTCCAGGGAAGCACCTCCATATCACCACTTCCCATCATTCTAGAAGAAGAGTTCTACATCAAGAAGATGTACAGAGGCAACACAGCACAGTGGTGATGAGCAAGGGTGTGGGTGCCTGAGTCAGTTAGTGAGAAAGTGAAAGTGAAAGTCTCTCAGTAGTGTCCAACTCTTTGTGACCCCATGGACTGTAGTCTATGGAATTCTCCAGGTCAGAATACTGGAGTGGGTAGCTGTTCCATTCTCCAGGGGATCTTCCTAACCCAGGGATTGAACCCAGGTCTCCTACATTGCAGGCAGATTCTTTAGCAGCTGAGCCACTAGGGAAGCCCACCTACCTGAGTCAGTTTACCTGGTTTGAATTGCCACTTTGTATTTAGCGATGTGTGCTTTGAACAAGTCCTCATTCTCCTGTGCACCATCTCCTCATCCATTAAATATGGATAATAGTAGGATTGTGATGAGAATTACTGATTTTAAATATGTAAAGTGTTTCAGTTCTGTTCAGTCGTGTCCAACTCTTTGCGACCCCATGAATCACAGCACGCCAGGCCCCCCTGTCCATCGCCAACTCCTGGAGTTCACTCAGACTCACATCCATCGAGTCGGTGATGCCATCCAGCCATCTCATCCTCTGTCGTCCCTTTCTCCTCCTGCCTCCAATCCCTCCCAGCATCAGAGACTTTTCCAATGAGTCAGCTCTTCGCATGAGGTGGCCAAAGTACTGGAGTTTCAGCTTTAGCATCATTCCTTCCAAAGAACACCCAGGGTTGATCTCCTTTAGAATGGACTGGTTGGATTTCCTTGCAGTCCAAGGGACTCTCAAGAGTCTTCTCCAACACCACACTTCAAAAGCATCAATTCTTCAGCACTCAGCTTTCTTCACAGTCCAACTCTCACATCCATACGTGACTACTGGAAAAACCATAGCCTTGACTAGACAGACCTTTGTTGGCAAAGTAATGTCTCTGCTTTTGAATATGCTATCTAGGTTGGTCATAACTTTTCTTCCAAGGAGTAAGCGTCTTTTTGTTTCATGGCTGCAGTCACCATCTGCAGTGATTTTGGAGCCCAAACAAATAAAGTCGGACACTGTTTCCACTGTTTCCCCATCTATTTCCCATGAAGTGATGGGACCAGATGCCATGATCTTCGTTTTCTGAATGTTGAGCTTTAAGCCAACTTTTTCTCTCTCCTCTTTCACTTTCATCAAGAGGCTTTTGAGTTCCTCTTCACTTTCTGCCATAAGGGTGGTGTTATCTGCATATCTGAGGTTATTGATATTTCTCCCGGCAATCTTGATTCCAGCTTGTGCTTCTTCCAGCCCAGTGTTTCTCATGATGTACTCTGCATATAAGTTAAATAAGCAGGGTGACAATATACAGCCTTGACGTATTCCTTTTCCTATTTGGAACCAGTCTGTTGTTCCATGTCCAGTTCTAACTGTTGCTTCCTGACCTGGGTAAAGTGTTTAGCACATAGTAAATAAGATGTAAATCCCATTATATTAATAAAGTATTTCCAGGTGGTAAATCTGATGATGGATGTCTTCAACACTGGAACTGTAAACAATCTGTCCCTGCCCCCTTCAATTATTACAAACCTTTCCTTATAATTCTGCATCAAATAATAACTTTGCCAGTGTTTTATGAACTAAAATATTATCTCAATTTCTTCTTAATGTAATAACCCATTTTAATAACCCATTCTGGCCTCTGTAATGTGAACAGTAGTAAAACTCATTTGGGTCAGTGAAATCATAGGGTAAGAAAAAGAGGAGAAATAAAAACGTGGTCTTTAAAAGCAGGCACTCATTAGATCAGAGACCCCATCTGACATGCTAGCCATAACTACCATATGCAGACTGTAATTTTGAAAATTCATGCTGTAGCAGTGTCATCATTTTTAAAGACCTACTTTTAAAGACCATACTTTATTTTTTAAGGTCAAAAAACCTGAGTTCAGAATTTGAAGTCTGAAAGCTCAGAATTCCTTATAGTTGTCACAACTCCCTGTGCTACAGAATCTAGTACATTCATCTTGTCTGGTATAAGGAGTGGGATGTGAGCAACATTTTACTTCTTTTGGCAGAGAGTTTACCAGAGTCTAATTGTGAACTTTTCTTTGGCCAATAACTCTTGGTTTATGACTTGTAATTTGAAAGCTATGTTATCAGCACAGTTATACAGGAAAGGAGCACTTAGAAATTTCTCTTTTTGAATAAGTCTAAATAAAAACAAACACAACTGAATAATGTCCATATAGGTCATTTATAACAAAATTTAAAACAGTGCTTTTTTCTTTTGCACTCTTTTGGGTTAATGTTTTTAAATCAAGAGTTTTTTTTTTAATTTATTTTTTTAAATATAAATTTATTTATTTTAATTGGAGGTTAGTTACTTTACAATATTGTTTTGGTTTTGCTATACATCAACATGAATCCACCATGGGTGTACACGTGCTCCCCATCCTGAAACCCCCTCCCACCTCCCTCCCCATACCATCCCTCTGGGTCATCCCAGTGCACCAGCCCCAGGCATCCAGAATCATGCATCAAACCTGGACTGGCAACTCATTTCATATATGATATTATACATGTTTCAATGCCATTCTCCCAAATCATCCCACCCTCGCCCTCTCCCACAGAGTTCAAAAGACTGTGCTATACATCTGTGTCTCTTTTGCTGTCTCGCATACAGGGTTATCGTTACCATCTTTCTAAATTCCATATAAATGTGTTAGTATACTGTATTGGTGTTTTTCTTTCTGGCTTACAAATTCATGGTTGATGCAAATATCCTATCAGTTTGAAAACACATTTTAAAAATACTTGTACTGGGACATAATGCTTAAGTTGAAAATATAGCAGAAGTCCTACCAAATGAAATCAGTTAATATAACTTTCCCTTTTAATTCAAAACTACATCCATCTCTGGACTGATAATATCAGTCTAGAAAAAGTTTTTGAATAAACACGTTTGCTGGACAGATGAGAGACAGAGAATAAAAGAAATTGAGGGGCAGAGAGACCAGAGAGTGAGAACAGTTCAGGGACTTCCCTGGTGGTCCAGTGGCTAAGACTCCCCACTCCCGATGCAGGGGGCCTGGGTTTGATCCCTGATCAGGGAACTAGATCCTGCATGCTGCAACTAAGACCCGATACAGCTAAATAAATAAATAAGTAAGTATTACTAAAAAAAAAAAGAACAGTTCAGCATGTCACTCGAAGGAGTATGTCTCTCCTACTTCTCATAGCTCCAGGATACACTACAACCCAGCTGAGAGAGAAATGTGCCTCTTGGTCCATGTGTGTCTACGAACTTGTGGTCCCTGACCAGCTCTTCTCAATTCCTAACTGGTAAAAGGCTACCATGCACTAAGCTTTCTGTTTCATTCTTAGCACTGCACAGGGTATCCACTCAATCTGGTTCAGCCTTGACAATCTGGAGGTTCACTAACCTCTCTTAAAATTTTTAAGATGATGGAAGGCCATGGAAAGATCAGAGATGTGGCTGGGTGGATCCTAAAGGTCACTTGGGAGTAAACCATCATAAAATAAAGACTTGGCCTTTCAGGTGTGAACCAGACACACTTTGGGGAAACATGTGAGTGGTGTGGTTTCTTTAGGATTCAATTATAGGAAGCCCAAGCCTTGACAACATTCATGAAAGTCTCCTAGAATCACTTTGAAACAGGAAGGAAGGGGACAGGACACAACCTTTAAAAAATGATATAGCCATAGGACATGACAAAGACTGGTTACAACCAACCGAGTCCAAGACGGTGGAAGATTCGACTTCCAGTAGACCTTGAGTCTCATTACATGCTCATTATAATACACTAGCATGCTAAATGGCACCCTCACCGGCACCATGACAGTTCTGAGGTCAACCATAAAAGGCCAAGAAGTGGGCAGAGGCCCAATTCCTGGAAATCTCCATCCCTTCCCACAAATAACTGGAATAATCCTCCTACTCATTAGCCTATGAAATTACCCAGCCCATAAAAATTAACTATGCCATATTTCAAGGCTCTCTCACCTTCTGAATGGCCCACACTCTGTCTGTGGAGTATGTTTCTCTCTAAATAAATCCACTTCTTATTATCACTTCATCTCCAAATTCTTTTGTGACAAGGTAGGAACCTCAAATTCACTGGGAACAACTCAAAGGGTCCTTACTACCCATGCAGGATTGCTAGAATGGTGAAATAAGGAAAATCCTATTTGCTTGATCTCTTTCCCCTATTTGACAACTCCACTTTCAGCAAAGTCCCTATGGAGCAGGTTAGATACTAAGTCCACTGCATTCCAAAGAAGTCCACTACATTCCATTTAAAATCACCTTGGAGTTAATGGAGTTAATGGTTGTAAACTGGCAGTGGCTCCTTGTACTCACAAATTTACAGTACTTGGAAACATGGTCAGGATAAAGGCTATGTTACACACTTATTTGGGGCTTCTCTGGTGACTCAGATGGTAAAGAGTCCTCCTGTAATGCCCAAGACCCAGGTTTGATCTCTGGGTTGGAAGCATCCTCTGGAGAAAGGAATGGCTACCAACTCCAGTATTCTTACCTAGAGAATTCCATGGACAAAGGAGACTGGTGGGCTACAGTCTGTGGGGTTGCTAAGAGTCGGATACTACTCACTTTTATACACTTATTTGGGGCATTTGGTTCAGGGTCTCAAGAGGACAATTACAATGACAGCAATATATGGCACACTTCAGAAAGAAAGACTTCCATATACTGTATATTATCATCAGATTCACTAATATCATACATTGTATTTCAACTATTAGCAATTGATGTGATTACAAAGTAATAAAACATCATTTTAATAATTATGCAGGCATTCATATATTTAAATAACATTATCTTTAAAAGTGAGTACCTTGGGAAGCTTTAAATAAATCCCAATGAGGTTGTTACTTTCTTCTAAAGGAATTATCTTTAAATTAATTCATGAGTCACATAAGCAAATCAGTCCTATTACATTTTAGTCTGAACCAATCTAATTTAGCAATACTGTGAAAGTTTTGGGAGCAAATAATTTCATTATCTGGAACTGCCTGGTACTGGATTTTCCTGTCCATGCTTGCAATGTCCCCAGGCAACTGCAGATAACCGGGGTAGTGAATATAATGGAAGTATTTCAGTGTCACTATTGTTCTCTGTAATATCATCTCCAGTAAATTTATATGGCCTCTTATATGACTTTGAGTGACATCATGGTGTAAGGAAAATGGGGACAAAAAGTCCTCAAATAAATTGTAAGGCTTCAGGTTTAAGGCTTCATATCTCCTCTCTTTCCAACCCCTGGCCCCGTAACCATTCACTCCCTAGGCCATTTAGGATAGTTTTATGCTCTTAATGGAGGCTCAGTGCATGCGTGCATGCCAAGTTGCTTCAGTTGTGTCCAACTCTTTGCAACCCTATGGACTGTAACTTGGCAGGCTTCTCTGTCCATGGGATTCTCCAGGCAAGAATACCGGAGTGGGTTGGCATGCCCTCCTCCAGGGCATCTTCCCAACCCAGGGATTGAACCCTGTCTCCTGCACTGCAGGTGGATTCTTTACCCACATATTCTCAATACACTAGGTTGAAGGTTGAAACTTACCTTTCTAGTTTTTTCTTCCTCCTGAACCCTACATTTCTTAAAGAAAAGGACTCCGGTATCCCCCCTGGCTGGCTGGCTCACCATCAAAGTAAACAGGATTTTCAGAACATTCTCCATTTCTCAACCTGTCACACTGGTTTAGAGCAGTCAAACCAAATCCTTGTAGTGAGCTGCTTTATTTTCAAATCTCTGTGAAAATCATCTCTACTACATGCCCAGGATCACGCTTTTTGGATTTAATTATTTTTACCAGTTCTGATAAATCATTTCATCTCCTGGCTGTTCTTTTTGCGCAAGAGGAGTTTGCTTTTCCAGGGTGGGAAATAAGGCCCAGGGAGTAGACCATAATTTTCCAGATGTCTGTTTTCAAAAGCCCTTCAAAGTGAACCAGCCTGTTTGGCTTTGTCTTCTCTTTAATGGGTTTTTATGGCTTCTATTACTTTGAAAATATCATATGCCCTGAATCTCACTGCTTTGATAATTTCCTCTCTTTCTGAATCTTTATCTTCAGTTCATTTTTCCCAAATTCATTAAAGTATTTTGTTTATTTTTAAATTAATTCTATTATTTTACAAATATTCCTTATTTCATTGATAACATTCCAAATTAGTGCCCCTTTAAAAAAATACTCTCAAGGACCTCAGATCTTGCATTTGGTGTATTTATATACTATCCCCCTGTGTTAATGAAATGTTAACGACTTCCTACACCACGTATTTTCAGAGCTGGATACAAAAAGAAAGGAAACTAACGTTTGTGGAAATTTTTATGCATGCATACGAGGCAGGTAGCATTTAACCTTGTTTACTGATCAGCAGCATAAGGCTCACAGGTTAAGTGATTTGTCCAGAATCCCACAGCTAGGAAGTAGCAGGGTCAGAGTGCCAGCCACGACTGACTGACTGACTGATTCAGAGCCTAAGTGCTCAGGTGAGCTTCTCAAAGACTGCTCCTTTCAGGGTTCACTTTTCAGGTACCTCTCTTATTTGAGGGAATTTTTAGGAAAATCACTTGTGCTCTTTGAACCTCTCAGAAAAGATTATCATTACTGATTCCAAGAACAAGAAATATCGGTCAGGTTTAAGAGACAGGACTTAAGTGCTAAAGGCATTCCAGGTTGTCCTAAGTTTGTTGAGGCAAAGTCCGAAACAACCCAAATCATAGAGCTGCCACTCAGGTACAGGAAGTATTTCTATTTTTTTCTACTACTAGAAGGCAATGGCACCCCACTCCAGTACTCTTGCCTGGAAAATCCCATGGACGGAGCAGCCTGGAGGGCTGCGGTCCATGGGGTCGCTGAGGGTCGGACACAACTGAGCGACTTCACTTCCACTTTTCACTTTCATGCATTGGAGAAGGAAATGGCAACCCACTCCAGTGTTCTTGCCTGGAGAATCCCAGGGACGGGGGAGCCTGGTGGGCTACCGTGTATGGGGTCGCACAGAGTCGGACATGACTGAAGCGACTTAGCAGTAACAGTAGCATTTTTATTTCTCTTCATTAAAAATAGCAATAATAATAATATTACTATTATATACTGTATCACAGTATAGAATATGTAACATACAGAACATATAAAATATATTCTATGTATACACTATGTTGTTGTGTTGTTCAGTTGTCGAGTTGTGTCTGACTTTTTGGGGAAAGAAAAGCCATAGGGAAATAAAACTCATGTCAAAATTTTGAAGTAAAAACTCCAAAAGCTATATTCAAGGAAATACCATTTGGGTACTTGATGTGCCTAATGTAAAACCCTTTAGCCAGGAGCGAAGAAGGAAAGGCAAGCGTGAGTGCTGGTTTTTCTAAGCTAGTTTCCTGTGATTTTATCTCTGCTTCCTTCCAGTTGGTGAGCTTCTTTGCTCTTTGTTATACTTGCACGTAATACTTGCATATAAAACTCCTGGGAACATATGAAAATTAGATTTTCCTTTTATTTTTACTTTGGCTCTTGATTTTATTACACTATTAATATCATACTACAAAGTGCTCAGTGGCAGTTGGCTAATTAGTCTTATTCATATTGAAAAAGGACCATAATCCCATCTGAAACTTTGCACAGTGAAGCTCAGTGTTTTCTACTCAGACAGTTCTCAACCATAATGATATAATTATACCATTTTCTCAGCAGCATCACCCACATACTATAATTACACTCAAAGCTAAGGCTATGTTTATAGTGTACTAAAGAGGATGGAATTGTTTCATTTTAAGTGATTCATTTACCTCCTCTGTTGGTAACAGAAATGCATGGTAATGGAAAGAGTCATGGTTTAATATGCTTCTCTGAACAACAACTTCAGACACCAAAAAAAAGATAAAGCTCCCAAACCCCAATATGAGAAAGTATGGGGAACATGATTTCTAGTCTGGTTACCACAATGACTCCTCATTTGAAAATCTAGGAAGGACAAGGGAATGCAAACTAGCATGCGGGCGGCCACTGTGGGGTCTTGGGAGGCTCTCAGTTGATCTGCCTGGTGCAGGACAACCCCACTCCATCAAGTCAGTTTGCAGGACTGACACTGTGGCTCCAAGCCTATAGGATGACGACTCATCTAAGCACAGGGAAGTTCCCTGTGGAACCTGCAACCATTTGTTCCTTTATGGATGAATGAATGAATGGATATATCATTCATATCCACTATAGGCTAGTTCTAGATGCCAAGTGCACCGCAAGAGACAAAGCAGAAATCACTGTTTTCTTGGAACTCAATTCCAATGAATTTTAGATCTGTCTTTTGCTTATTTACTTGAGTGAGTAAAAAGTTTTATAGTTGATTTACAAAATTGTGCTAGCTTCAGGAGTGTAGCAAAGTAATTGGTTATACATATACATGTATACACACATACATATATTCTTTTTCAGGTTATTTTACATTATAAGCTATTATAAGATATAGAATATAGTTCCTTATGCTATACAGTAAATCCCTATTGCTTATTTTATACATAGTGGTGTATCTGTTAATCCCATACTCCTAATTATCCCTCCCCTTTCCCCTTTGGTAACCACAGATTTGTTTTATATATCTGTGAGGCTGTTTCTGTTTTGTAAATAATTTCACTTGTATTATTTTTTCAGATTCTACATCTTTTCAGATTCTTTGTCTGAATTTCATTTAGTGTGATAATCTCTAGGTTCACACATGTTGTGAATGGAAATATTTCATTCTTTTTCAGAGCTGAGGAATAGCCCACTGTGTATACATACACCATATCATCTTTTTTCATCTGTTGATGGACACTTAGGTTGCTTCCATGTATTGGCTACTGTAAACAGTGCTGCTATGAACACTGGTGTGCAGGTATCAGAAAGCTTTTATTTTTACTGTGGGTGACATAGGCTCACCCATATTAGCTTGCATGAAAAAATGCTAGTCCACCATAGATCAGAAGCACCATTTTCTTGACATATGGGCATGGACCCAACCTGGTAAAGAAAGGGATGATTGGAACAGTCTGGTGTTAGATGTTCTGGGGTTCATTTGTAATCAGCTAAGAGAGAACACCCATTGCTCTCCGACATTGATGAGGTAGAGATGGCCACTTCATTTCCAGTATTTCATCTCCTCTAACTGGCTTGCCCAAAGCCTGTGGTTGAAAATGTTTCATAAAATCTTGACTTTCTTTGACTTTTCTTGCTCCATGGAACCTTAAGTACAGCAGGAGTAGAAGACAGCATTGTGGGAAACCATAAAGGATTGCTTGATGGGCAGATGTATATGTGTAGGTATGTGGCTCATGGTTCTGTTTTAGGAATTATTTCTCAAATGTATGGGGTTTCCTTTTCTTTTTAGAACAGCTAAATTATGAACCGATTTTCATAGCTTTCAGGCCAACAAGCAGATGCCTGTGTTATAAATGATTCCTTTCCTTGGTTCTGATACATCCAACAGCTGAGCCTAAGCCGCTTAGAAATCAGGCAACAACACGAAGGGGACTGAACAGTCTTTGAAATGAAATTCCATTATTTTTGGTTTTCATTTAGATTTCCTCCTATTTATATGGGCTTGAATGACTAAGCCCCTGACCTAGGACAGCAGGGAAGAAGTAGAGAGGAGGCAGGTCGAGTGGCATGGACAAGGGCAGGGGTGGCCATTTTTCAAATATGTACTTCAGGCTTGTAAATGTCAAGCCTTAAAGCTGGACCTTCAAGAACAAATATCTTGAAGGTAGAAATAATAGACTGCATTTAGAAAATTGCAACTAACTGGTTCTATTTTCTGTCCTTACTTTTTGGTTTGTGATTTAATCAAAAGCCTGTTGGTTATTTTTCTTTTCTTTTTCTTCTTTTAGGAGTGGCAAGAGGCTAATTCAAACGGGAAAGAATGTAAATACTCCATGGCCACGCCATCTTGGAATCTCTCTAGGGACACAGCAATGGTCACTGTAATTTGACTTCAGCTCTAGGAAATTGCTTGCATCAACATTGAACCTCTAGCAGAAGTTGCACAAGCAAATTCATCATGGTAGATGACAGCAGCAATGAAAATTTCAGTCCAAATTGAGCTCAAATACATCCTAGAGCCACAATCTTAAATTCTAGACAAGTCATTTTCCTTGCCACTTGAAAACAGAGTATCATTTTTCAATATGAACCATTTAGGACCACACACTTCAACACAATTCATGTCTAGTTAGCTAGAACTCAGTATTTTCTGGTTTTCCCATAGCAATTTTCTAAACTAATATGTTCATATAAGTGCCTTTTCCATATAAATGCCTTTTCATCGAATTCTGGTCACCAGTAAAGCTAATTCATGGTTTCCACTGGGGTTGTGAATTATCTCTACTTGGGGGTGGGGATGGGTATCTCTTCATGAGGGATTGCTCCATTTTTATTATGGAATTTGCAAATACATAAAAATAGAAATCGTGATTTTACTATGGTCCTCACCCAGCTTAAACAATTGTCAGCATTTGACCTATCCTGTTTTGTACATTCTCTGCCTTTGTTTTTAATCATCTGCTTTCACCTATAGCTACATACATATGTATCTTTAAAAGCTAAGGACTCTCTCATTAAAAAATAATCTAATATTATACCTAGCAAATTAATAATGACTCCTCAGTATCATCTAATACACACTTTGTGCTCAGATTTCCAAAAATATCTCAAAAAATGTCTTTTGGCCATTTGTTTGAATCAGGATACAAACTAGGCCCATGCAATGTCTCAAGTATGTCCAAATCCATAATACTTCTCAGTTTTTTGTTACATCATTGTTTTGGTTGAAGATAATTTTCTTTAGGGTTTATGCATTCTTAATGAGTCATTTAAGATATCCCTCTTGTTCTGCTATTTTCTATAAACTGGCAGTAAGACCCAGAGGCTTATTGACTTTATCTCTAATGGAAAGAATCCATCATGGGTAGCTGTGAACTCCTGTATCAGGGACATATTATATCATATGATGACAAGACTTATCTATGTTTGAAATGTTGTCAGCCTGATTAATCTAGAATATAGCAATTTTTATCATTTACTGATGATCTTGCCCAAATCATATGTCATTGGTGGTGGTGGTTTAGTCATTAAATTGTGTCCAACTCTTGTGACCCAACTCTTGTAGCCCACCAGGCTCTTCTGTCCATGGGATTTCCCAGGCAAGAATAGTGGAGTGGGTTGCCATTTCCTTCTCCAAATCATTATGTCATTAGGGCTTCTAAACTGGTGATTTCTCTAATCTGCCACTTTAGCTGCATTTATTAGCTAAGTATGTCTAAATGAGGAACAATAACAACCAAAAGAAAACAACTTTCCTTCACCTTGAAATGCAATTCATATAAAAATTCAAGGTAATTTCTTATTTTCCTAATGTATCAGTTTTTATAACAATGAGTAAATACCCTAGTAACTTTCAAAGGTGACCATTTTTAAAAAAATTTCATTATGAACTTACTGATGATTCATGTTTTGATGCAATTTTTAGGGGACTGTAATGATAGGAATAGAAAGGATGAAGTCATTTCATCTTTTTTCAGTTATTCTGAGCTGTTTTCAGATAAAAAGCTCACTGTGTAATCTTGGCTAACTTTCCTTTTTCCATTCTCCCTTTTTCCTCTCTATCACCCTACTATTTTACCAGGCTCCCTCTATAAAAATGGCTGGAAGCAAGCATTGAGACCAGATGATATCTAAAAATCCATGTATATATACAAATTCTCAAGGCAAACCCCTGTGGGTTTTTTTTTTTAAGTTAAAAAAATTAAAAAATATGTATTTTTTTTTAAAATTGGAGGATAATTGCCCTGTGGGTATTTAGTGAGGGATTCATATATACTCAGGGAAGGGTAGGTACAGACACCCACAATCTACATATTTGATCCAAGATCTACATGTTTGATTGCTAGACCCACACCATGCCCACAGCATTGAGCACAGCTGCAGAGGTGTCAGTCACTAGCAACCGTGCTCCTTTGAACACTAGTGGCCACTGGGGTAGCAGTAGGTAATGCTTTGAAAAGAAGTTCCCTGGCCAACTATTTTCAGGAAGTGCTGTGGTTCTTTTATTTCTTTTGGATACTCACAATGTGCCCAAACAGACAGATTAGAGACTCTGAGTGGTTTTGTAATGAAGAACCCTGTTTAACTTTGCATGTTCCAGCATTTCCCAAGCACTGGAAACATGGTAGGCTAAACAGTTAAGGCCAGAGTTCTTTGCAAGGGTGTGTAAAGAATATTAGTGGAGGAAATTAAAAAAAAAAAAACACCACCTAATGCTACTTCATATAAAATAGATAAGCAACAAGGACCTACTGTATAGCACATAGAACTATGTTCACTATCTTGTAATAACCTATAATAAAAGAGAATCTGAAAAAGAATCTGAATGTGCCCTTAGTTGCAAAATAGGTCTTTGCAGATGTAATTAAGGTAAGGATTTCAAGATAAGGTTATCCTGGGTTAGGGCTCTAGATGGAAATGATGGGTGTCCTTATAAGACAAAAGAAGACCAGACATAGAGACACAGGGAGAAGACCATGTGAAGATAGAGGTAGGGACTGAAGTAATAAATCTACAAACCAAGAAACACCAACAATCACTAGGAGATGAAGCTAGAAGAAGGAATAAATTCTCAGAGAGTCCAGAAGGAATCAACATTGACGTCACCTTGATTTTGACTCTGGCTTCCATAAACGTGACAGATTAAATGTTGTTGTTTTAAGCTCCTAGGATTAGGTAATTTGTTACACAGCTGTTTCAGGAAATAAATACAATATGCCTGAATCAATGGAGATTGACTCAGGAGATCTGTGGTAGATGGCATTCATACTTACTGAAAATGTCCACAGCTGATTCTGATGGACATATATGCATCAAGAACCACCACTTTAGGGCCCTGGGGGTTGACCTGCTTATATTGACATCCTGTTGGATTTAGTCACCTGATGTGATGAGCTGACTCATTGGAAAAGGCCTTGATGCTGGGAAAGATTGAGGGCAGGAGAAGAGGGCAACAGGGGATGAGATGGTTGGATGGCATCACAGACTCAATGGACATGAGTTTGAGCAAGTTCCGGGAGATAGTGAAGGACAGGGAAGCCTGGCATGCTTCAGTTCATGGGGTTGCAAAGAGTTGTAAATGACTTAGCAACTGAACCACAGCAATGGAATTTAGGCTCTTGCTGTGACTCCAGTGGACCAATAAAACTTTCTGCTCTTTACCCCCAAGTCTGTTTTTCAGACTTGAAATGAAATGCTATCAGGTCATCCCTTAGGTAGTACACTGGAAGTAGTTTTTATAGATGGTGATGATGGTCAAGGCTGCGTGAGTAGAAAGAGGACTACTCATCAGTAGGTTCAAAGGGAGGAGACGAAGATCAGCACTTGATCATCCAATTAACCAAGCAGATCTCACTGGAAGGGAGTCTCATTCTGCAGCCTAAATAAGGTGGAGCTTTCTTTCTTTCGGTAACTTGAGAAACCCTGGTCTCCTATGACTTCAAACCCTTCTAGTTCACTTATAATCCTTCTAGACTCAGTTGCCTTCTTTTTCTCAGCTGCCCAAGAAGGCTGCTCCTTTTATCTCCAGCTTCTATTCATCTGAAAACACCTTTCTTTTCCCAACTGTTCTCATTTTAGTGCTTAGCTTCCCTGGCTCTCTGGATCTGGTCTGCCCTCTCAGTCTTTGATTTCTCCAAAGGAGTCAGAGATGTCTCTCCAGTCCTGTCCAGAGCTGATGATTCATAAATAAGGCACCTGCTCTTAAAAATACCTCCACAAGGAGAAGTTTGCCAGTCAGGAAAGAGCTGATGTATGCTCTTCTGGTTTTCTGGTTTGACAGCTTCTCATACAGAGGCTGACTAGACCCTAGGAGGTTATTTGCTCATGGTTTATCCAAGATTATCCAGTCAAAAACTAACTTTGGGAGAAGGTACCAAAGAAAAATTTCAAAATTTTTGCCCCAGCTGGTTCTTCAGCCAGGAAGGGTGAAGTGTGATGATCGTGGATAAGATGGTGAAGGAGATATTCCTTCTCCTTATAAACCACAGAGGTCCTGATTTAGCTCTTGGAGCCAGCCACAGTTCACCTGCTACCCAGTTCAAACAGGCTGTCAGAGGCTAGACTGGGTACTTAACCATTAGTTAATATATTATTTGTTGCTGCTGTTAAACTCGATTTGGGGAGCCTCCTTATAGCTGAACTTCTGAAGCAAAACCAAATTTTAAGTTAGGGACTCCAGGGACTTATAAATGTATACATATAAAAGAATCCTAGCAATAAAACAGTACTTGATTATTACCAAATGACTCATCCAGGCAGTAAATGTTCTAAAAGCTCAAAGAAAGAAGCTTAGGCCTGAGTTTAGTTCAGTTGGGGGTAAAGTTGCCCTTTGGAAAAGTAGAAAAAATTTGTTGTAATCACATATCTTTTCACTGTCTGGACAGCTTCATGGCTTCTAGAACTAAGGACAGTCTTTTTCAGGGGAAAGAGGAAGAAAAGGAAACAACCTCCTACAGGGTGCCAAGTAATGTGGTAAACATTTGATCTAATCCTGCCCCGGGGCAATCCTGAGGCAAGACAGTGAAGCAAGGAAGTCAGCTTCCAGGCTGCTCTGTCCTCCTCTTGCCCACCACCTCCTTGCTGGGGTGTCCGTCTTTCTCACCTGGTGCCCACATCTCATCCTCTGAAGTCTGGCAAGCCCCTCAGTCCCTTCCTCTCAGTAAGTGCCCCATGGTCTCCCAGCTCTAAAGGGCCAGCCTGACCTATAGTCTGTCTAGTCAAAGCTATGGTTTTTCCAGTAGTCATGTATGGATGTGACAGTTGGACTATAAAGAAAGCTGAGCACCGAAGAATTGATGCTTTTGAACTGTGGTGTTGGAGAAGACTCTTGAGAGTCCCTTGGACTGCAAGGAGATCCAACTAGTCCATCCTAAAGGAGATCAGTCCTGAATATTCATTGAAAGGACGGATGCTGAAGCTGAAACTCCAATACTTTGGCCACCTGACAGGAAGAATTGACTCCTGGGAAAAGACCCTGATGCTGGGAAAGACTGAAGGCAGGAGAAGGGGACGACAGAGGATGAGGTGGTTGGATGGCATCACTGACTTGATGGACATGAGTTTGAGCAAGCTCCAGGAGTTAGTGATGGACAGCGAAGCCTGGCATGCTTTAGTCCATGCAGTTGCAAACAGCTGGACATGACTAAGTGACTGAACTGAACTGACTTATAGTCCAGGTTGAAGTGCTTACAGAAGAACATGAAGAAAGCAGGGCTTCTCAGATGAGGGTCTTCTGGGATATGAAGTTTTGTTCTTTTTTTTGTAAAGATAAGTGACAATGAAAAGGCATATTTCTAATATTAAAATTTATTTTTTAAATAATTTTTTCTCCAACGGGCATTCTCTGGAGTCTGTGAGAATTTTATTACCTTAAAAAATATACTACTTGAAATAGAGCTACCATATGGATGCAGCAGTCCCACTCCTGGGCATATATTTGGAGAAAACCATAAGTTGAAAAGATTCATATACCTAGTCGTGTCCAACTCTTTGTGACCCCATGGACTGTAGCCCACCAGGCTTCTCTGTCCATGGGATTCTCCTGGCAAGAATACTGGAGTGGGTAGTCATTCCCTCCTCCAGGGGATCTTCCTGACCCAGGGATTGAATCCTGGTCTCCTGCATTGCAGGCAGATTCTTTGCCATCTGAGCCACCAGGGAAGCCCCTTTCTTTTTTCACTTTCAGTATTCATAGCAGCACTATTTACAATAGCCAGGATGTGGAAGCAACATGAATGTCCATCAATGGAAGAATGGATATAGAAGATGTGGTATATATAAACAATGGAGTATTACTCAGCCATAAAAAGAACAAAATAAGGCCATTTGCAGTGATATGGATGGATGTAGAGATTATCATACTGAGTGAAGTCAGACAGAGAAAGGCAAATATGATATGATACTACTTATATGTAGAATCTAAAAAAAATGGTATAAATGAAGATATTTACAAAAAACAGAAATAGACTTACAGATGTAGAAAACAAACTTAAGACTACTAAGGGGAAAGTGGGGGTAGAAGGGATAAATAAAGAATAACTAGAGTCCCCTATAGTACAGGGAACTCTACTCAGTACTCTGTAGTGACCTATACGGGAATAGAATCAAAAGAAAAGAAACAAAGTTAGTCGCACAGTCGTGTCTGACTCTTGCGATCCTATGGACTGTAGCCTGCCAGGCTCCTCTGTCCATGGGATTTCCCAGGGAAGAGTACTAGAGTGGGTTGCCATTTCCTTCCCCAGGGGATCTTCCTGACCCAGGGATCAAACCTGGGTCTCCTGCACTGCAGGCAGATTCTTTACCAACTGAGCTACAGAATCCAAATAAGAGTGGATATATATATACATATGACTGATTCACTTTGCTGTACAGCAGAAATTGACACAACATTGTAAATCAACTACACTCTAATAAAAATTAATTAAAAATATACTACTCAATATGAGATATATTCTACTAGATTCAGCATCCTTCTTATCCTCCTAGAAAGTATAAATACAAGAAAAGCTCTGGTGACTGAGGTGAGGAGGTAGATGGGATGCTTAAGGGCAATAGTCATAGTAGCAGCAGCAGCAAGAGTAAAAATAATAAAATATCTAATTTTTATTCCATGCCTACTTTGTGCCAGGAATTTTCCTATGTACCTATCTGCTTCTCAAAATGATCCTCTGAGATAGATGTCAATATCGCCATTGACAGATAAATCAGAGTCCACAGCATGTCAGCAGTATGCCAGGTGCATACACACATAACAACTCATGTTCTCCAGCTCCCTGACCTCCGAAGTCCTCATGGCACAGCTTGGGACATCAATTGCAACCAATAATAGAATCTGTACAATCACTACTGGTTTAGAACAAACACCTCTAATACTTTTGTAGGACCTTTTTGTCTGCTTTTTCCTAGGAGAAAGAAAAATGGCAGAAGAGAAAATGCGTTTGCTGCTCTCAGATTTGGGAAATGATTCTCATCAGTGTTAGTGTTGTGGAGAGGATGCTAAACTCAAATGCCATGAGATCTAAACTAACACTTCCCTCTCTACCTTCCTTCTGCATTTGCTCTTAAGTCTCTCCTGGAACTCAGTATAATATTCGTTTAACCAATAGTCATTTTGTATCAGGCCCTGTTTATGTTGTGGCAGAAGAGAGTAGGGCATATAAAGATGAGGGAAGACCAAATTCTTTCCCTCTGAAAGTGAAAGTGGAGAGTGAAAAAGTTGGCTTAAAGCTCAACATTCAGAAAACGAAGATCATGGCATCCGGTCCCATCACCTCATGGGAGATAGATGGGGAAACAGTGGAAACAGTGTCAGACTTTATTTTTGGGGGCTCCAAAATCACTGCAGATAGTGACTGCAGCCATGAAATTAAAAGATGCTTACTCCTTGGAAGGAAAGTTACGACCAACCTAGATAGCATATTCAAAAGCAGAGACATTACTTTGCCAACAAAGGTTCGTCTAGTCAAGGCTATGGTTTTTCCTGTGGTCATGTATGGATATGAGAGTTAGACTGTGAAGAAGGCTGAACACTGAAGAATTGATGCTTTTCAATTGTGGTGTTGGAGAAGACTCTTGAGAGTCCCTTGGACTGCAAGGAGATCCAACCAGTCCATTCTAAAGGAGATCAGCCCTGGGATTTCTTTGGAAGGAATGATGCTGAAGCTGAAACTCTAGTACTTTGGGCACCTCATGCGAAGAGTTGACTCACTGGAAAAGACTCAGATGCTGGGAGGGATTGAGGGCAGGAGGAGAAGGGGATGACAGAGGATGAGATGGCTGGATGGCATCGCCAACTCTATGGACGTGAGTCTGGATGAACTCTGGGAGTTGGTGATGGACAGGGAGGCCTGGCGTGCTGCGATTCATGGGGTCGCAAAGAGTCGGAGATGACTGAGCGACTGGACTGAACTGAAGAGTTTACAATTGAAGGGAAGTTACCATATGGATACAGGCCACCTGTGTTCAACCAAAAGATGTACAACCTCAAAAGCTCTTGGAATTCAGAAGAAGAAGAGTTTTAGTTCAGTTATTTTTGGTTTAAATATGTATCATTTCTTATTGCATACATTTGCCATTTCTCTGGGGTCTGCTTGACAGGAGCACAGAGCTGCTCCTGGAAATGTTTGCTCTCCCATGAACCCAAATTTGGAGTGCTGAAACTATTGATTATGGAATATTAAGTGAGGAAAAAAGAAGAGTTAAAGGCTGCTTTTCCATAACACCCGAAAACGAAAAGATAATCTATAGCAGTAAAGACACGAATGTTATCTAAGAGCATGTTGAGGACACACAAAGCCCATTCATCTGAACAGTAACATCTACTACGATGAGGTGGGGTTTCTGGCTTATGAGTCTTTCATGATGCACAATTTCCTAACAGGACAGTCTCCTGTCTTTATTCTTCAGTGTGGATTCAGTGCTCAGTGGCAGCAGTCAGCTTATGGATGATCCGCAAACCCACAAAGTAAGCCTGCCCTCAAACTGGAGCTGTGTGTTGTTGACTGTAGCTCTTCATAAGATAAATGTTATGTGATAATGATGACACATCTCAGACAGTTCAGTTGCAAACTATTGCCTATTCAATCCATCACCAAGCATTTACAGATGCTCAGCTTTCATTTTGTGGAATACCCATAATGATAGAAATGTATAAGTCCACACTGCTTGGTAGATACTGTTAATCTTACTTTACAATAGAATATGTATTTCAGAGGAGGTGACTGTGAAGGAGATTCATAAAATGCATCCGGGATTCTCATTAATGTTACCAATTGAAGACAATTTTCTATAGGAGACTAAAAAACAACAACGAATTCAAACATGATGACTAAAAATACCTTATTACAGAAACAATCTTTTTTCTGTTTATAAAAGGGGTTGGCATACTTTTTCTTCAGGGGCCAGATAGTAAATATTTCAGGCTTGCAGACTTGTCTATGTTTTAGTTGCTCAGCTCTGCCATGGTATTCCCAAAGCAGCCATAGATGATCTGAAGCAAATAGGTCTGGTTGTATTGCAATAAAACTGTACAAAACAAGCATCTGGTCTGATGACTGTAGCTTGCCAACCCCTGGTTTAAATATTTGTCAGCCTTAAAAAAAGAATTAGCTTTTTTTGTATTATATATTATGAATTACTTGCAGATCAATTTCCTAGAAATTATATACATTTAAAATCCCTTTGAAAGTTGTATAGACTATTTTATTTTTTAAAATTTTAATTGAAGGATAATTGCTTTATAATATTGTGTTAGTTTCTGCCATACATCAAATCAATCAGTCATAGGATACATATATACATTCCCTCCCACTTGAACTTCCCTCCCACCTGCCACCTCATTCTACCCCACTAGGTTGTCAGAGAGCACTGGATTTGAAATCCCTGCATCATATAGCAAATTCCCACTGGCTATCTATTTTACATATGGTGCAATCAGTTGTCTCTCAAGTTATTTTTAGTTTAAATATATATTATCTCATATTACATGTGCTTGCCATAAGGCACACTATTATCTGAATTTCTATTCAATATACCTGTTTTTGAATTTCATAAATCTTTTTTATAAATGTGATGTTCAGTCTGCTTTCTCATTGCACAGATGAATCTATATTAAAATCAGGGCACACCTATATGATGAATTCAAGATTTTTTTTCTCAGTGCAAAAGTACACATTATCTGAAAAACTGTGCATTGCATGTAGGAGCTGGTGTGGACAAAGGCCTTTTAGGAATGACAGAGTCTGGGGTCCTCACCCTAGAGAGGCTTTTGTGTGCAGAAGCAAGAGCTTTCTTGAGAGCAGTGATTCTAGAGTGGGGTTTGAAGCTGTAGAACTTAGCAATTCAGCAGGGCTGCAGGCTAGAACTCCAAGGTCACAATCAACTTTGGGATGCTTTAACTTTCAGATCACGAAAGAGTTTGCCACCCACTGGGGTTACCCAGGATGAAAGAATGGTTGTCTAGGATTTCACCCCTGAGAAGTGTGCATTACGCTCTGGAAGAGACACCATACTAGGAATGGGTATAGAGAGTCCACACAGGCCCCCTGGAATTTTTAGAGGGACGCTTAATTGCCCTTCTCAGACTTAAAAAAAATATTACTCACTTCCACGATCCAGGCTTTCTGAAGCTTATACCCACAGACTTCCAATTCTTTTCTTACTGTTTTAGGATCCGTCATAAACAGACGACCTTGACATATGTTGACAATCAGAAAGGACCTGCAGGTGCTTGAGGAGGCTGGTCTTGAGCTGTGGGCTCGCTCCCCACTCCAGATATTCAGTTAACGCTGGCCAAGGCCGGTGCACAGAGAACAGGTCTCTTGTAAACTGAATGGGAAGCATCTACTCACTGCTGATTATGGCTCAGCAAATTGCTGGGAGTTGAGGAGGATAAAGAAGGTAAGACCTACTATTTATCTTACAAAGAATCGTTAACTCCCCCAACAATTACATGTGAAGGCAGACAGTGTATAATGAAGCACCATCACTGGGAAACTAATAGCAGGCATTATCTGCGTATTTCAGGCTGGAAAAAGTCACTATCAAGTCTCTACTTGAAGATAACTGAACACTGTTATTTCACTGATCAATAACATGCATTATCTACACTTTATTTTGTTCATCTAGGTTCAGATATAAAGCATCACACTGCTGGTACCTTCTTTAATCTCTCCGTTGGTTAAAGAGACTTACGAGAACTGCGGGCTTTTGGGGTAGCTCAGTTGGTAAAGAATCTGCCTGCAGTACAGGAGACCTGGGTTCGATCCCTGGGTTGAGATGATCCCCTGGAGAAGGAAATGGCAACTCATTCCAGTATTCTTGCCTGGGCAATCCTATGGACAGAGGAGCCTGGAGGGCTATAGTCCATGGGGTCACAAGAGTTGGACACAACTTTTCATGCAAAGATGGGCACAAAAAAGGACAGAAATGGTATGGACCTAACAGAAGCTGAAGATATTAAGAAGAGGTGGCAAGAATACACAGAACAACTATACAAAAAAGATCTTCATGACCCAGATAACCATGATGGTGTGATCACTCACCTAGAGCCAGACATCTTGGACTGTGAAGTCAAGTGGGCCTAAGGAAGAATCATTACAAACAATGCTAGTGGAGGTGACGGAATTCCAGCTGAGCTATTTCAATTCCTAAAAGATGATGCTGTGAAAGTGCTGCACTCAATATGCCAGCAAATTTGAAAAACTCAGCAGTTGCCACAGGACTGGAAAAGGTCAGTTTTCATTTCAATCCAAAAGAAGGGCAATGCCAAAGAATGTTCAAATTACCACACAATTGAACTCATTTCATATGCCAGCAAAGTAATGCTCAAAATTATCCAAGCTAGGCTTCATCAGTACATGAACTGAGAACTTCTAGATGTTCAAGCTGGATTTAGAAAAGGCAGAGGAACCAGAGATCAAACTGTCAACATCTGCTGGATCATAGAAAAAGCAAGAGAATTCCAGAAAAACATCTTCTTCTGCTTCATTGACCATGCTAACACTTTTGACTTTGTGGATCACAACAAACTGTGGGAAATTCTTCAAGAGATAGGAATACCAGACCACCTGACCTGCCTCCTATGAAACCTGTTTGCAGGTCAAGAAGCAACAGTTGGAACTGGACATGGAACAACATACTGGTTCCAAACTGGGAAAAGAGTACGTTAAGGCTGTATACTGTCACCCTGCTTATTTAACTTACATGCAGAGTACATCATGTGAGATGCTGGGCTGGATGAAGCACAAGCTGGAATCAAGATTGCCTGGAGAAATATCAAAACCTCATATATACATATGATACCACCCTTATGGCAGAAAGCAAAGAGGAACTAAAGAGCCTCTTGATGAAGGTGAAAGAGGAGAGTGAAAAAGATGGCTTAAAACTTAACATTCAAAAAATGAAGATCATGGCATCCAGTCCCATCACTTCATGACAAATAAATGGGGAAACAGTGGAAACAGTGACAGACTTTATTTTGGGGGGCTCCAAAATCACTGCAGATGCTGACTGCAGTCATGAAATTAAAAGGCTCTTGCTCCTTGGAAGAAAAGCTATGAAAAACCTAGACAGCGTATTAAAAAGCAGAGATATTACTTTGCCAACAGAGGTCCGTAGAGTCAAAGCTATGGTTTTTCCAGCAGTCATGTATGTGAGAGTTGGACCATAAAGAAGGTGGAGTGCCAAAGAATTGACACTTTTGAACTGTGGTGTTGGAGAAGACTCTTGAGAGTCCCCTGGACTGCAAGGAGATCCAACCAGTCAATCCTAAAGGAAATCAGTCCTGAATATTCATTTGAAGGACTGATGCTGAAGCTGAAATTCCAATACTTTGGTCACCTGATGCAAAGAGCTGACTCACTGGAAAAGACCCTGATGCTGGGAAAGATTGAAGGCAGGAGGAGAAGGGGACAACAGAGGATGAGATGGTTGTATAGCATCACGGACTCAATGGACATGTGTTTGACCAAGCTCCGGGAGTTGATGAAGGATGGGGAAGCCTGGTATGCTGCAGTTCATGTGGTAGCAAAGAGTTGGCTACAACTGAGTGGCTGAACAACAGGAGAGCTGTTTGGTCTCTACCTCTGTTTCTTCTCGGATAAAGTGTATAATTCTACTGGCCTTCCTCTGACCTCAGAGAAGCAAGCATAGAGGCTAAATAGTCTCTGCAGGATGCTTGGCATTATCAGAACATTAGTGCTGTCTGTGAGTTAGAAAAGGCTACCACTAGTTTGGGTGCAAGAAGTAGCCAACATAAACACCATTTCCTTAAAAGGGATCCTAGTTATCTATGTTAACTTACTGTGTCGTCTACTGAGTTGTTTGTAAACAGCATACTGTCAAGAATTCAATGTCAGCTTTGATGTCACAGCCCTGTGCTACTCTCTAATGTGTGTCCGAAGCTCAACAAGTAAAGGCTGCACATTCTAAGACACGATCTGTGCAAGGACACACTTCCTTTATCCTGTGTTTCTTTTACATGGATTGTTAGCTTGTGCTTATTTCAGCTATATTGTCAACTAATAAGCCCTTAAGTTTGAAAATATCTGATGAAAAAGAATGATTAAAGCCGAGAGGGTCATTTGGCTTTTAGGGGGCAGTGGTGGGTCACAGGCAGGAGGGAGGCTTCTATTCCTTTGGCACTGGAATTGCCTGTAGGATAGTACAGTGATGACATAGGAACATCCTGGGACACCCCCCTAAGACTAGACCCGTGACAGTAGTCCCATGACCTGACAATAAGGCTCTATGGAAGGCTTTTGGGAAAGGCTGTACGTACTTATAGTAATGGACAGGAGAAATGTCTCCTCCTGCATATTTTAATCTCTATCCTCTCATAAATGACTGCTGGAGGATATAAAGCTACTGTGTGGGAGCCAAAGAATAATTAAGATACTGGGGGAATACCTGGCTTCTATTTTTTGAATTTTTGTTTTGTGTCCATGTAAAATCCACTGACTACTCATTAAAGACTTGGCATTTGCCAGGTCCTTACCAGGTGCTGTAAGATAATAAGGATGTAAAAGATAAAGCCCTTATTCTTTGGGGTAGTATAGTCTATCAGAGGGAATAGAAAGCATATAAGAGTCTCCATTAGGTTGAAACAAATGACATTAATGATACTGAGGTTCAAAATGGAGTTGAGTACAGGAAATTTCCTACAGTTCAATTCTAATTCTTGTTGGAATATAAATAAGAGCCATAAGAGAATACAGTAAAGACCATGGCTGCTACTGCTGCTAAATCGCTTCAGTCGTGTCTGACTCTGTGTGACCCCATAGACGGCAGCCCACCAGGCTCCCCCGTCCCTGGGATTCTCCAGGCAAGAGCACTGGAGTGGGTTGCCATTTCCTTCTCCAATGCATGAAAATGAAAAGTGAAAGTGAAGTCACTCAGTCGTGTCTGACTCTTCACAACCCCATGGACTGCAGCCCACCAGGCTCCTCCGTCCATGGGATTTTCCAGGCAAGAGTACTGGAGTGGGGTGCCATTGCCTTCTCCAAAAGACCATGGCTGCTGCTGCTAAGTTGCTTCAGTCGTATCCGACTCTGTGCGACCCCATAGACGGCAGCCCACCAGGCTCTCCGTCCCTGGGATTCTCCAGGCAAGAACGCTGGAGTGGGTTGCCATTTCCTTCTCCAATGCATGAAAGTGAAAAGTGAAAGTGAAGTCGCTCAGTCGTGTCTGAATCCTAGCGACCCCATGGACTGCAGCCTACCAGGCCCCTCATGGAGCCAGGTACTATTATAAGTACTTTAAATATATCAACACTTAGAATCCTCATCACAACCTTACGAGGTAGGTACTGTTAGCATGTTCATTTTAGAGATAAAAAAGCAAAACAAAACAGAACCAAGGTACAAAGAAGTCATAAAACTTAAGTAAGATCATGCAGGAAGTAAGCTGTAGAAGTGGACTACATCAAAGTTGCAGAGGTTGAGTTCTCGAAGTACTGGGCTGCATACTACCTTTCTTAGAGGGAAAGAAAGGGTTACCAAGATTCCAAGATGGAAGCGCACATTCTCTTGGGGGAACTGGGGAAAGCTTTGTGGATAAAGCAATATTTGAAATATGCCTTAAAGACAAAAATCCATAAAGGTTTGTTCCCACCTGGGAGGGAAGAAGAGGGAATTTCTGGCAAAGGAGTCATTATGAAAGGCTATAATGAGCAGGAGTTCTGCCGACATAAACATGGGTGTACATAGTACACAAGGGAGATGAGGCTGGAAATACACACAGGCTCCATGTTGTGGGCCTTCTTAAAGGACAGAGAGATGAATTTATTCATAGTTTAGGAAACAGTGGGGAACTACTGAAGATGACGGGGCAGAAGAATCACTGGATCAGAGGTAGGGAAGAAGGATGAATGTGGAAGCAGAGAGTAGGGGGCTGGGAACAGGAAAAAAAAGAGAAGGTAGGGAAGAAAAATTAGGAGGCTAGGGCAGAAGTCCAGCTATGAACGTACAGTAAGGACCCCAACAAGCAAGATGATGGTTATTACAGTAAACTATTATCTCATATGTGTTTTTTTAATTGAATTTTTAATTTCATATTGGAGTATAGCTGATTTACAATGTTGTGTTAGTTTGTGTACAACAAAGTAATTCACTTATACATATATCCAAAATCCTCCTCAGAAAGATGTGCAATCAGCTAATAATTTCTCTAATACTTAATAAGTCTTAAGTATTTGTCCCATACAATCATCAAATCCTGTGCCAAAAACCAACTAAGAGACAGATGAAATTATTAAAAAAACAAAACGCATGAGACCACAGCAGCCTGACTCCGGAGTCTGCCTACTTCAGGAACACTAAAAATGTTTTGTCTTTCTCTGAAAGATTCTAACCATCCTCATCACTCTCCCCCACAACTCAAAGCAGCTTTCCTTGTAGTAAGTTTGTGCCATTACTTCTTTCAAGTATATAAAGATGTCTATCTCTTTCAACTGTAAACTCCTTCAAACCCCTTCTTAGCCTGTATGTGTGTTTTTGTTCATATTTATATCTCTGCATTGGTGAATTACACTGCTACCCATATGTGTGGGCTGAAAACTTCTCATGGGACTTTTAAAAATAGTTCTTTGCCAAATATCAAAATGAAAAGCTAATACAATTATGTAAAGTTTAAAAATAAAATAAAATTAAAAAAAAAACATAAATAAAAATAGTTCTTTGTTTCCAGAAAATATTTCTCAAGCCTGTACTCTGTGGAAGGTATGTTAGTATGGGCCCATGACTGCACAAACACCCATTCACGTGGATTAGGTCCTGTACCCACACAGAGAGCAAAGCCCTGAGGGCTTAGAAGATGGGCCAGACACTTGTTGATGAGCAAGAGAAGAAAGAGATGAGTGCAATGGACGATTCTTTAGGTGGTGCATTGCGTGGGTTAATCTTAGCTGGTCTGGTTTGACCACATGCTTTTCCCTCAGAGTATTGCTTGGCAATGCTGTGTATAGATCATGTTAACTAAAGATGAATGATGTGCTCTAGTCATGGTTCCCCAAATTATTTCAGGGCAAGATATGTCAGCTTGTTGATGCTGCTTAGCAATAGAATTAGATTTATGATTTGTACCTAAGTTCACTGGAACTAGAGGCCTGACAGTTAAGGCTGTCTACATAGCTAGGGTGCACCCACATGACCAGCTCACTCCAGGAAACTCCGTCATGAGCAGACTTTGGGCTTCCTGGTACTGAGGTGCTTGGCAGGAACATGAGTAATGGTTCCAGACCTGGAGACCAAGGGTGACTGCTGTGACTGGGGAGTGAGAGGACAGAAAGGCACACACTTGGGTTCCGCAGACCCTGGTCAGTGCACTTGCCCATCTACTGTAGCTGCACTGTATCTCTTGCCAGTCAGGAAGCTGTCCTCTGAGTATACACCATTTGATTTCTATGATTCTTTTAGCAATAGAACCCTGAAGGTGGTCAATGTGCAGTTAATACAGGCAGTGAGATCTGATCCTCTATGAGTGCCCCCCACCCTCCTGTAAGCCAAGAGGTTCCATGATAACAAGGCGGGGGTAGGGGGGTTGGTGGGAATTGTTAAGTGTGCAAAAGGGTGGGTAGTCAGGGAGCTATAAAGGATGCCTCCATTCAGTTATTTTATTTGCAACATCATTTATTACTTGCTGTGTTCAAGGTACCATTTGGGGTACTGTGAACTATACAACCCTGAATAAGACACAGCTGTTCATGATCCAGATAGGGAGATAAGAGAAATATGCAAACAACTATACTCCAAAGCAGTGTTTAACATATTACTTCAGAGTGGTAAGGAATCACATGGCCTCCTTCAAAGACACACATGGAGGAAGGAGGGATTGCTCCAGGCCAAGGGTTGAAGTGTTTTGGCTGAACCTAAAAGTATGGGCAGGATTTATATTTCCAGAATGTGGGATAAGGCAGGAGGAGGACAGTTTTGGAAGACAGGATGGCATGAACAACGTCCCAGAGGAGGGAAAGCACAGTGTTCCTGGGGAGGAGTGACTCGTCTAGACTTACAATTGGGGTCAGACGACAGATGGCGGATTTGAGTGTCTTGGAATAGGTTTGCGGTTTAAATTTTAGGTAATGGGGAGGGTACAAGAGACCCTAAAGTTAAGGCTATTTAGAGCAGAGGGATATGTTGGATTCTGAACATCTTTATTGGCAATGGAAGGAGAGGTGGGAAGAGGGTGGAAGGAGGGAGACAGTTACTAAGGGGTTATTGTGACCCCTTAGTATGAAGTCGAGGTGACCTGCAGAAGGGTGGTGTCATTTATTTATGTTTGGATAGTTCTGTCTAGGATTCGCTCTGAGGAGGTTTATTTATTTTTCTTCCATGGGGTTTTGCTTTGAATCTAAGAATTCAGAAAAGTGCACATAGAAAATGTATACATTACAATTGTAAACTGACAGATCATGAACAATAATTTTTTTTTTCTTAACTGGAGTAATGTTGGTTCACAGTGTTGTGTTAGTTTCTGCTGTGCATACATACGTCCCCCCTCCCTGTTGGACTTCCCTCCTACCCGGTCCCCCCTCCTCCAGCCGGCATCCTATCCATCCAGGTTACCACAGAGCACTGAGCTGAGCTCTGTGATCAGAGTCGGGCATGACTGATCGATTAACCCTTTCACAGATGAAGGTAAGTAGCTATTCTTCTTGCTTATCACAAGGACAAAAAAAAATCAACATATGCAAAATAAGTGGCAGCAATTTCTTCAACATATCCACCATACTCAGAGGTTGTCTTTCAACAAAGCCCAAAGCTTGAGCTCCTCAGACCCCATGACATGACAAAGAAAATGGCTTGGGGAAATTCTACCACCACTTTGAGGGAAGTGAAGGGCAATGTATTATATTTGTGTGTGGGAGAGGGTTTCAGTGTGGGAAAGAGCATGTGCCAATTAGTAAAACATTCTTAACTCATTCCTTCTCATTTCCTTACAGAAAGTAGCAATAAGTTACATTATCTTCTGAGTGAAGGCTCTGGAACATACTGGCTGGGATAATGCAAACATAACTAACAGCTAACCCTTTTACAGCCCCTCACATTAATGAGGGAGCAGATTAACATGTCAGATGCTTCTAAAATAGGAGGGTTGTAATGAGTCTGTGGTCTGGCACAACTGACACATTGATGACGTTTGTTAAAAACAGCACCAACCCTCCCTTTGAGTGACCTCCAAGAAAAATGATGTTTACATCGCGTATTAGAAATGTAGCCTGCAATTTAGTCATAAAACCCCAATTATGGTTTCATGATGCTGGAATGACCCATGAAACAGCAGTGGCTTAAACAGTCAGGTACACTGTCTTCCCTTTCTTTATTGTGTAATGTGGACTTGAGCATATATGTCAATTGAGGAAGAGAAAATCCATCCATAGAATTTAATTAAAGGTACCTACTATGTGGGTTTCCCAGGTGGTTCAGTGGTAAAGAATCTGCCTGCCAATGCAGAGACGGGAGTTTGATCCCATGGTTGGGAGAATCCTCTGGAGAAGGAAATGCCAACCCACTCCAGTATTCTTGCCTGGGAAATCCCATGGACAGAGGAATCTGGTGGGTCCCCGCCTACAGGGTCACAAAAGAGTTGGACATGACAGTGACTAAACAAAACCACTACCATCTACGAGGTAATTAGGATTTGTTTAGGGCATGTGAGAGATTTAGAAGAAGCAGAAAACATGGGCTTTGCCTTAATTGACTGCAACATAATTAATTCTTGAAGCCCACACAACTTTTTGAGTTCTGTGCATGATACAAAGACATACATGATGATGTTGTGAGGTATAAATGTTATCACAGAGCAGTGAGCAAAGTTCCATGGAAGCATAGATGCAGAACCGGTTTTTGGGGCTAAAGGATTTCGAGAGGTGTTCCCAAGAGAGCAGATGTTTGAGTTCAGTCTTTAAGATAAAGAAAAGATTGTCACAGGAGAAGAGGGGGATATGAAAGTCATGTTAAGGAGAAGAGACAGCTTGTATGAAGGCAGAATTTCAGAGTCCAGGGTGATTTGGTTAAGGGGACAAACTTAAGTGGTAATGTGATCATTAGGTAAAGAAATATCTCAGACTAATAATGACAATATGATACAGGACTTGTAAAAAGAAAGATTCCTAAACTCAGTAACCTACTTGCTGGCTCACAATAAATTATTTCATCTTTCTTTTCTTTTCATTATGTTGGTCTTACTTAACCTCTAAGGCTGGGCTTCCCAGGTGGCTCAGCAGTAAAGAATTCGCCTGCTAATGCAGGGGACACAGGTTCTATCCCTGGGTGGGGAAGATCCCCTGGAGAAGGAAATGGCTACCCATTCCAGTATTCTTGCCTGGGAAAGCCCATGGATGGAGGAGCCTGGCGGGCTACAGTCCATGGGTTTGCAAAAGAGTTGGACATCACTTAGCAACTAAACAACAACAACCTATAAGACTAACTGTATGAGAGAAATAAAGAAGCAGCCTTTTTTTTCCCCAAAGAGGACATGAAGATGGCCAACATGCACATTAAAAGATGCTCAACATTGGTAACCATCAAGGAAATACAAATCAAAACCACCATGAGATATCATCTCACACCTGGCAGAATGGCTATCATCAAAAAGAATACAAATAACAAATGTTAGCAAAGATGTGGAAAAAAGGGAAGCCTTATACACCGTCGGTGGGAATGTAACCTGGAGTAGCCGTCATGGAAAACAGTATGGGGGTTTCTAAAAAAACTAAAAATGACCTAGCAGTTCCACTCCTGAGTATATATCTCCCCAAAACAAAAACACTAATTCAAAAAGATACATTATCCCAATGCTCAGAGCAGCACTATTTACAGTTGCTGAGATATGGAAGCAATGTAAGTTGCATCAGCAGATGAATGGATAAAGAAGATGTGGTATATACATGTAATGGAATACTACTCAGCTATAAGAAATGAAATTTTGCCATCTGCGGCAGCATGGATGGGCCTCGGGGGCATTATGCTTAGTGAAATAAGTCATACACAGGAAGACGAGTACTATATGATGTCACTGATACGTGCAATCTAAAAAACTTAACAAACTATGAAAAAAAAAAAGAAGCAGACTCACGGATATGGAGAACAAATGAGTGGTTACCAGTAGGGAGAAGGAAGGGGGTCGGGGGGGAAAAAGGGTTATTATGTGATTATATGGTATCATGTGTGTGAAAATTTTGAAAATTGTAAAGCATTACAGAATTTAAAGAATCTTTCACTCAGTTAAAAGAAAAGCAGAAAAAAAGCGGCCTTGTGGAGAAGTTGACAAATTCTGAAAAAAAAAATTTTTTTAGTTTGCCCCTACAATTTCAGTTATTAATTCATCCAGTTACCATATCCTAAATAAAACAGAGTAAGAACAGTAGCTTGAACTGCAGTAAAATCTGAACATTATCGCCAAAGGCAGAAAAAGGACTGAAATTCTTACTTGTCTCTAGGACTGGATATAGTATCTGCAGACTCTGAGATGCTCTGACAAGGAAAGCTGGTGTGGCTGAAAGACAAAGAGGGGAAAAAACCCATTAGTCACCCCTGTGAAAAATGGTCTGATGTGACCTTGTTACATTCTCATTTTCAAAATGTCAACATGTGACCTGGCCCAACCTCACAAAAATTCTCTTCTTTTTTCTTTCTTTTCAAAACTAAAATTGCACCTATCCTCTAAAAGGAACTCCTAAATATTCAGAGCAAATGGAAACCTTTTGTTTAGTTGCCTCTGGTCTCATGCCTGGACACAGTTAGGAAGGATGAAAAATTGCCTTCCTACATCATTTGGGTCCAAACTTAAGTCTTGCTTGTGAAAACAAGAAGGAACATAAATTCTTTTTAAAAGCAGTATTAAAAACAGTTCAGTCAAACACGTTTATTCTTAGAAACAAACATGTGAGCAACCCTGGGAGTAGGGAAGGAATGAGGGGAAGTGAAAAACTGGACAAGAGGGAGAGACAGAACTTTAGGACATGAGATGGGCAATGAGTCATCTATTATAAAGGAGTTCTAATGGTACTGATACTAGTATTCAAAGTGAAGTCGCTCAGTCGTGTCCAACTCTTTGCGACCCCATGGACTGTAACCTACCAGGCTCCTCTGTCCATGGCATTTTCCAGGCAATAGTACTGGAGTGGATTGCCATTTCCTTCTCCAAGGGATCTTCCTGACCCAGGGATCAAACCTGGGTCTCCTGCATTCTAGACAGACGCTTTACCGTCTGAGCCACCAGGGAAGTCCCGATACTAGTATTAGGTTACATTAAAAACAGGAAAAATGGAACATGATCAATGTAGCTATCATTGAACTGTTGAACTGGGTTCAACTGCAAACACCTCAACTGCAAACATACTGTAACTGCTGTCTGGTTTTGGTGGAGAAGGGAGTGTCTGTAAGATTCTTCTCATCCCATTAGGTGATCCCTGGGCTGCTGGAGAGGCAGTGTGACCCAGGGCCACAGCAAACACACAGCACCGCCTCAAAGCAGCAGAACTGCTAATGCTTCTGGTGCTCAATAGAAACCCACAGTAGCAGTGCTGAGAAATGGTTCTCTGATATGAAAAAAGGAAGAGGAAGAAAATGAAGATGCAGGGACAGTGAACTGGCCCACATCCATCTGGGTGGGTGTGGGCCTGAATCTCAGAATGGGTGAATCCTGTCCATCTGTCCTGGGTGGGTGTGGGCCTGAATTTCAGAATGGGTGAATCCTGTCCATCTGTCCTGATCCACTTTTCAATGTGTTTTTTCACTAACTCCTCCCACCTGGCCAACCAGTAGGAAGCAGCTGTCGGGTCTGGAGATCAGAATATAGAACCTAACGGAGGAAATTAAGATCCTCTCATCAAATGCTGCAGAATTCTAACCCTTAAAAGTTTTTGCAGCCTGGGCATATCAGGGAGAGTATTTTTCCAAATGAAGTTAGGTTTGGGGGCCTTTGGCGAATAATATTGTAAATTCTGTATGACTTTCAGCTCCAAAAGGGTTTCTTTTCATTCTCTCTCTAAATTTTAATATTAACTTTATCTGCAGAAGTTAATTTACTCCCAAATGCAATAAAGAATTATGACAGAAAGCAAATAGAATACACGTTTCCCTAGAGTAGATAATGTACTACACATGGATTTTAACGTGACCAGAAAGGAAAATTGCATTTTATGAAAATCCCCTCAAGTCTACTCACTGCCTTGAGACCCTTAGTCTTTGTTATTATCATTATCTAGACCCCAACCCCCACCTTTAATTCCTTGCTACAAATCAGACAACACTTTATTACCCCTTGCCCTAAATTGGGCACTAGAACATTATTTTTGGTCAAGGTTGGGCAAGTTTATATAACTTTCAACTGTGAATGACCTCTTTCACTGACAACTATGTATGCCTTGAGAATGTTAAAAAAAGGGCTCCCAAAAAGAGGAAAATTAAGTCAATCAGGGACGACAGACACACAACCATCTGTGTTATTTTGGTCAAAATTATCCACTGAGTTTTTCTCCATTTTCAGCTTGACACCGGGTAAAAAGACACCAGTTTCCAGGCTCAGACCGGCAGGAAAGTTGATGAATTTCCAGAACGATGACTGATACAGACAGTGGGGGGTCAGTTATGAGGCCCTAGGGGAGCCCACAGAGCCAAACCTCAGGCCCGGAAATGCTTGGGCAGCGCTGGCCACCCTCGACTCTTTTGCGTTCCTTGCAGACAGCGGTCTGGTGCCTTCCTCTTTATGGTGTCTTTGGTAACATTTTCATGAATCAGAAAGTCTTACTCAGCTAACAGCCTCCACAGAACATGGTGAATCAAGGCATAAAAGGAACAAATGGCATCCTTGGGGAATAACTACCGATTTATGCCAGCACCGAGAGGGCGCTGATTACAAAGTTGAGAACCATGAGCAGAACTGTGACACCTTAGCAAATGGAGGTATCACCCTCGGTGGTCAATTTCAGTGTCCCAGCTGTCCTCGCTGTCTAGAAGTGCTGAGTAATAGAGGAAAACAAGTGAGGGGTGGCAATAATGAGAGAAGCACTGCTCTAGTATATCCCATGGGGGCTTCTAAATCCTGGCATTATAAAATGAATTAGCTACAGCCCTTGGCCTTGGTGAGCCCACAGTTTTTGGGCAGGGATATATAAAGGAAGGAGTGGTCTGCATTGGAGGAACAATGCAGTGTCCTTTAACAAGTCAGGACACTTCCTGGGGAAGGTGACCCCTCGGATGGTGCTGAATTTGGGATAACTAAGCAAATGAGAAGGAAAGGATAAGGCAGTTGGTGCTAAGGGAAGCACTGAATAAAGAGAGGGCTAAGACGTGGCTGGGGCATGTGAGTCACAATCTGTCGGGAGTGGGTAGAGCATGGCTGACCGGGGATGTGTTGAGTGGGGAGAGGTCATGTTAGGATGGTCTTTCCAAAGAACTTAACTGTGATCCTGCAAACACTGGAGAACTATTCCTTTGCGGGGCCTTGAGGTAGAGCTTCTCATGGTGAACCTGCTTAAGAACAAACTGCAGTCTATACTTTCCTACTTATGTCCAATCCTGTGCTCAACTTCCCAACCATGGCACACAACTGGATCTCAGTTTCTCTGTCTGTAAAATGGGGCCAGTTGCAGTATCTACACAAGTGAGGTTTAAGTCAATGTATTCAATACAATAAAATACATTAAATATGCAATATAGTGTTTAGAGTTAGATATTATTTTTATTATTGTCACTGTTATTATTGCTACCACTACCCTGAAAGTAGAGGAGAGCATGGCAACCCACTCCAGTATTCTTACCTGGGAAATCCCATGGACAGAGGAGCCCAGCAAGCTACAGTCCACAGGGTTGCACAGAGTTGGACACGACTTAAGTGACTTAACATGCACGCACGCACGCACCCTGAAAGTAAGGGCTCATCTTTTACAACAAAGAATTCAGCACGAATCTTTGTTGTAAAAGAATGTGACAATCACAAGTGGACTTTGTGAGCTTAAGGCTTTGCACATATGAAGACATGATTCAGTCCTAAGTGCGCCAGGATCTGCTCTATTTATTTAGGTCCTCCTGTGCAGGCTGGACACAGGCAGTAGGACCCTGGAGAAGTGAGATCAGTGGCATTGAGAATGGGAATCTACCTGGGACTCAATGCAGTCATTTCCAGTTCTTGTAAGTTGGTGACTTCCTACTTACAGTAGGAAAGTCGGTATGGGAGAATTAACGTTCTGCTGAGGATTGTACTTTACCTGTTGTGCAGCAGTGGCATTTGGAATCAGCCATGAATAGTGCAAACACAAGTAAGTAAACCAAGATACAGCATATGGCAACCATTTTACACCACGGCAGGAGAACACAGAGTGCCTCATATGGCATCTGCCATAAAATAAGCATCGGTTGACGTCAGCTATTATCATTATTACCTTATGGTTACTATAAAGATAATGCTGATGTAACTGTCATGAAATCTCCATTTCAAGACTTTCTTTGATTGCAATAATCATTTTGTGGTATACACATATATCAAACCATTGTGTTGGACACAAACTTGCACAATATTTTATGATAATTTTATCTCAATAAAGCTGGAAAAAAAAAAAAAGACTTCCACTGAAGTCTCCCTTGGGCAGTAAGTTGTCCTTCCACCCAGCAGCCCTAGAAACAACTCTTACACCCTTTGCAGTAACTGCTTCTTTTCCTGTGCCCTATGACACACAGTAAGTTTCTTGAGATAGGTATTGCTTTTATCTTTGTAACCTCTGTTAGGAGTGAAGGGCATGGAACCTAGTAGAAAAATACAGCTTGCTAAACAAAGGCGGTAGATGAATTAAAAATGCTTGAAACTTTGGCTTTTGGACTAAAAGGGGATCAAAGAAAAACAGTTTATTCTCAGCACACTACATCTCTCCTTATAAATCTCAAGTTCGCTTGACCATTTTTTCCTGCCTTTTGGAAGTCTAGTTATCCTTGAGCATATTTCAGAAATTTCCCCTGCTCAGATTTCAACCTCTAGAGCTCTTTCCAGACCCACTTCTGCCTTTCTGTCCTTTTTTTCTCTATCACACTATGATCACCATCACCGGAGAATATTCAGTTTAAAGTCCTTATCTCCTCCAGATGTGTGGTCTCCTTGCAGTAAGGCTCGAGTTCCAGCTCCCTGTCTGGTCACACTGATATCATGTCCCAGGCCATCCTGCTGACTCTGAAGAGGCCAGCTGACGGCAAAGTCAAAAAAATGTGTGTGAGGTGTTTACTGCTCATGTTTACTATGCCCTTAAAATGTAGCCAGCACCATACTTCAAGACATTTTTTGAATTTTTTCCATTTTTACCTTCAACCCTCTGAAGTGGATATGATTTGTTACATTGTATGCACGAGGGAGGGCTTCCCTGGTGGCTCAAGATGGTCAAGAATCTGCCTGCAATGCAGGAGACCCAGGTTTGATCTCTGGGTTGGGAAGATCCCCGGGAGAAGGGCATGGCAACCCACTCCAGTATTCTTGCCAGCGGGATTTCATGAACAGAGGAGCCTGGCGGGCTTACAGTCCAGGGTCGCAAAGAGCTGGACACAACTGAGTGACTGAACAACAACAGTGCATGAGGGATCTGAGGTTCCAAGAAGTAACTTGTCTAAGGCCGTCCAGCAATTACATGGCAGAAGCCAAATTTGGAGCTGCAGCCAGGTTCTGACTCCATCCCAGTCTACTGTTTCCCAAACCTGTCTGACCACCAAGATTTGCTGTGGCGTTCGTATTCACTCACTGAAGTATAGTTGATTTAACTGTGGCATTTGTTAAAATGTGGATTCCAAGGCTCTGTACCAGATTTATAGAATCTGGGTCTCTAGGGCCCAGGTCAATCTGTAGGCTTGCAAGGCCCTGAGAATATATATGTTTACTTTGCATGTCCTACCCCCAGCCAGGTGACTCCTATGACATGATACATTTGGAGAAACTGTCCACTGGCAGTACTTTCTTGCTCTGGTCAGCCATTGTGTCCTCTGTGGGGCTCCCCTTCCAGGCTCCCCCGCTAAGTGTTCACAGCTGGGGTTTATGGCTCACTAGAGCGCAACCTGATTTATTTGAATGCTCCAAATGTTCTGGAAAGTTAAACTGATGGAACCAAGGTGCTGAGGCTGTGGGTGCAAATATCCTTTAGGGGTCAGCGCATGAGGAAGCAGGTAAGGCACACAACAGCCTGGCAGCCAGGCCTCTTCCTTTTGCTGTGTCATCCAGTGACGTGTACACAGCAGCTCCTGGGGCTGCAGCTGTTGTCCCGGTCATGGCTAACCCTTGGCACCCCAAGTCCTGGACCCGAGCGCTATGACAATTCTAAGCCGGAATTTCATTTCTTCTGGGGCTCACTGACTAACTTGAATTTCCATCCGTAGTTTCTCCTGAATGAAGGCATATTATCTCCTACAGACTATGACTCTTGGCAGCTCTAAAGAAGCCTGCGTAATCTGAACAGAAAATCTCTGAACCTTTCAAACAGACAGCGTCACCTCCCCAGATCTCCACGAGGGAATGTGGTTCTTCTACACTTGGACAGTAAATCTCAGAGCACATTACATAAGATAATTTAAACAAACAAGAAAAGGAGTTGTGAGATGATGCTGGTGGTTCCAAACACCTTTTAATGCTAAAACACAAAAAACAAAACCCCAAACGAAAAAAAAAACCTGTGTTGCAGACAATCTATAGCAATTTTGGAGGAGAAACTAGTGTCATGAAAAGAAGCACATGCTGAAATAAATCTGTAGCAGTCATTTTTTTGCTGTAAATGCTTTTAGAGAGTAGTTGGGCCTCGAGGATAGAAGAATGAACGTGCAGTGAGAGATCCTAGTGGAGGAAGTTTCCTAACAGCTTGAAGCTTCACATGTTCCTTTCCTGTTTGGCAGTGTTCTCCATGCTAAGTTAAAAAAATCCTGACACAAGTTTACGCACGTACCGAGGACATCTGCCTGTAATTAAAGACAGAAACTAGGGCCCGACTTTTCAAACATAGCTCTTAGGGTGATAAGGCCAGTTAGGGGTGCAGTGACTTAAGGAGAACACGTTGGGGAGGGTGCCCTCTTTTATTTTTTTTAAAGGAGGTTAATACTCATGCTGATCTCAGCTGGCTTGCATCTTCCTTTGGCCATGCTTCCCAGCAATTCCTCCAGCTTTCCCTTTTAACTGTTGAGAGAACAGTGAAACACCCTGCCCTGCTAGCTGCCCTTAAGGCTTCTTCTCATTATGAGAACAGCAAGTGTGTCAACACCAGGCGATGGGTGGAAAGCCAGCCCTCTGTGCCCGGTGACAGCCCTGCTAAGGGGAAGCACACAGAATCCAGGCTGGCACCAGACCATTATCAGTCCTAGGTGGCCAGGCAGGGGCACAGGACTGGGACTGGAAGGACAGCCAGAGTATTAAAAGGTTAGATTGATGTGCACGGAAGAGGGCAGAAGGGTCTCTTCCCTTATAATGGTGTTTTAGATGTTTTTAATACCTGTGAATACACTCACTAGAGCAACAGAATCGGACGATTTAATAAAGTCTAAAGCTCAGATGGTGACTCACAGATGATGCCCCAGAGCTGGGACCTCTTCTCAACTCTGTATTCAGTGATATCATGTCACTGACTTGGAATCAGCCGTGGTGGTAATATTTATACCACAAAAATCAGTGAATACTTCAAATCAAGGTTTTTTGCCACAGTCTGTGGGAATTCCATTCACCTTTCAAGATGAGTGTGTCTTCTCCTCCATGATGCATTTTGTATTTTCTCCCAGATGGGATCCACCTCTCCATTCTTTGTGCTCTCACACAATAGCTGGACTGTGGCATTTCTTATTCTTTGTCAGATATCTCAGGTATCTGACTTGGCCAATGAATGATGTACTGGATGTTTGATGGAAAGGACCCTGTCTCCTCCTTCTGATCCACCAAAGCATTAGCACAGCCCCTTCAATACAGTGAGTGCTCAACATTTATTTATGAAATTACTGAATATCTCACTGGGAAGTCTTTCAAGAAATGTTACGAGACACCATGACTTTACCTATATTATTATTCTGAATTTAGCAGGCATTTTGTGGTCTCTGGAGTCTCAATTTGGAAGATTCTAAAGCATACCATTAGATCTTATGACAAATGTCCACCCAGGACCTTGAGTGCTTAAACTTGAGGCAAAGTCCGTGTATTTCAGCTTATCTTCATGGTATCAAACCACTTAACAGAGTTCAGTGAGGTTCGAAGAATAAATGAACACAGGATCATGTAGTTTCCTCACCTGCCTTCCTGTTACCTGGATAGATGCACTTGCTTGGTTTTGGCTACAGCAGTCAGCCAGTCTTTTGATACCATTTACTGGGCTAAGGCTGGTTTTGCTGACTCTTAAGTCCTGGGCATCAGTTGTTTTGGCAGATTCATGGATCTCCTTTTTGAGACTGGTCAGCATTTCAGATGGAGAAGGCAATGGCATCCACTCCAGTACTCTTGCCTGGCAAATCCCATGGATGGAGGAGCCTGGTAGGCTGCAGTCCATGGGGTCGCTAGGAGTCGAACACGATTGAGCAACTTCCCTTTCACTTTTCACTTTCATGCATTGGAGAAGAAAATGGCAACCCACTCCAGTGTTCTTGCCTGGAGAATCCCAGGGACGGGGGAGCCTGGTGGGCTGCCATCTATGGGGTCGCACAGAGTCGGACACGACTGAAGCGACTTAGCAACGGCAGCAGCAGCATTTCAGAAGTGTGAAATGGTAAAGGTGTCCTAGGCAAGCATATACTTTGCCAGAGGTTTTAAGGCATATTTTTCCTTTGCTGAGCAAGTGAAATGAAAGTCACTCAGTCATGTCTGACTCTTTGCAACCCCATGGACTGTAGCCCACCAGGCTCTGTCCATGAGGATTCTCCAGGTAAGAATACTGGAGTGGGTTGCCATGCCCTTCTCCAGGGGATCTTCCCAACCCAGGGATCAAACCCAGATTTCCCATGTTGCAGATGGATTCTTTTTACCATCTAAGCCACCAGGGAAGGACCAAAGGCACCTTTTATAAATAGGTTGATCTGAACTCCTGCCACTCTGCCTCTCGTTCCCAAGCTCTACTCATCAATTTCCATGGAATTTCTTGAACAAAAAAGCCTATTCCTTTCAGAAGCAGGTATCTGAGAGGTATTGAGAGGTCAGAATTGCAGTGTGTGGGCACTTATACGATATACCAGGTGCTGTCCTGGACGCCAGAGATATGATGGTGAGGACTGCAGAGGGAGGTCTGCTCTTACAGTCCACCATGTGGGAGGAAGGCAGGAAACAGATGAGCCAACAGATGATGCAGATGCAGGGGAGGGCAGTGAGACGTGGGAGAGGGGCGATTAAGAGACCTGAGCACAGCATGAAAGAGTACAGGCCCTAAGATGGGGCTGGGGGACAGAAAGGAGGTCAGTATGGGTGGAGCAAGTGGAGACAAGGAACACAGGAAGAGGAGTAAAGAAGGATTTGAGGTAATGGAGCGCCAGGGGCCAGACAGTGCACCATCTTGTAGGCCAGGGTGAGGACGTGTGGACCGCTCACCACGTCACCATGTCAGTTTCATGAAAAGGACACCAGTGAGTTGGAGCTGCTACTGCTGTCACATCTGTCCCATTATGCTGTGTCCTTCCCACCTGAATCCTTCACTGTAATAGCTGGGAATTGGGAAGTGTTGTCAAAGGGTCCTGAGGCTTTTTGGTGTATAGCTTCAATTCACTAAGTACCTTTATCCCACTGTACTTCATCTGAGTTATAGACATAAGCCAGAGGGCCATTTGTTTGTTCAAGACATACTTACTGAGCACCTATAATGTTAAGGCACTATGCTAGACATTGGGATATGGTGGTGAAGAGACTCGCACAGCACTCACGGTTCATTTCTCTCTATTCCCCTCAATAGACCCTTGGCTCCAGACCAATGCATGTGTTTGCCATCTAGCACATTCCTGATTTTAGGTCTTTGCTCACCTTATATCATTCTCTTTGCTTTCTCTAGAATGGAGAGAAAAATCAGAGGTAATTACCACTTACGGAGTGGGGATAATAATTCAGAAAATGAAATTGATATATATAAAGTATTTCACAGAATGTCTGGCACAATAAAAAAAAAGGAATGAAATAATGCTATTTGCAGCTATGTGGATGTACCTAGAGGTTGTCAAACTAGGTGAAGTCAGAAAGAGTAAGACAAACACCGTATGACATCACTTATATGTGGAATCTAAAATATGACACAAATGAACATACTTATTTAGAGAAAAGACTTGTGGCTGCCAAGAGGGTGCAGGCGTGGGGGAGGGAAGGGTTGGGAGTTTGGGATTAGCTGATGCAAACTAGTGTGTATAGGATACTATAGCACAGGAAACTACATTCAATATCCTGTGATAAATCATAATGGAAAAGAATATGAAGAACAATATATATGTGTATAACTAAGTCACTTTGCTGTACAGCAGGAATGAACACAATAGGAAGTCAACTATCAGTTCAGTCGCTCAGTCGTGTCTGACTCTTGTGACCCCATGAATCGCAGCACGCCAGGCCTCCCTGTCCATCACCAACTCCTGGAGTTCACTCAAACTCATGTCCATCGAGTCAGTGATGCCACCCAGCCAACTCATCCTCTGTCGTCCCCTTTTCCTCCTGCCCCCAATCCCTCCCAGCATCAGAGTCTTTTCCAATGAGTCAACTCTTCGCATGAGGTAATTAAAAATTTTTTTAAAGTAAAAAGACTGTCTGGTACATAATGTTTATGATTACAGTTGCCTCTCAGTTAATGGCATGTATTATACATGCCACTCATCTGATAAAAATGCTGATTATTGTATTAATATATTTGCCCTCTCAATTGGATTACAAATCCACTGAAAGTAGGAACCACATTTTATCCTTTCCAACCTTACACATATGAGGCCCTCCATTAACATCTGTATTATGATGGCTAGATGGTCTTTTATCCTAACACGCTCTCCTTTTGATTAGTATCTACAAGATTACAGGTTTTTTTGGTTAACAAAGAGTCTTAGTGGAAGATCATGTACACTTCATAGATATATTTGTCACAAAATATATAGAGTTCTAGAGTTCCAAAAGAAAACAAAACTTGGATACAGCTTCTCTAAGATACTTGACACAAAATTTTTAGATTCATTTTTCTGAAGGCCAGTTATGGAAAGAAATGCTTCAAACTCTGTAACTAACAGGCCACCAATTCCAAAAATTATTTTGCAGTGGAAATAGAAGTTCTCCCAAAATGTGAATGGAGACGGATAAGGTGACAATCCACCACAGACACGTACCTTGGCAGCAAGGTACCTGACGCTTACTTTTTTGAGCTTTGTTCTGCTGGGCCTGTAGTTTTTGGCTCCAGTGAGAAGCAACCCTTATGGGCTGAACTTTAATTCTCAATCTAACTTTAGAGTTTCCAAAATGGACGATTAGAATCAAAACAGTCCATCAAATCACATAACATCACTCTAAAGCAAAAAACTGTACTGGGTGTGAAAAACAAGGTTATGGTATTTTTCTGGAAGGAATATGTTTCAACTGAAAAGAAACTCCATTTCTTTGCAGCTACAGGGCAGGCAAAGTCTTGTAGTGTAAAATATAAGTTTCGATCCCTTGCTGGAATTATGTTTAATGTGATGATGGTATGACATAAAGAAAAGAAAATCAAAGGCCGTATTGATCAGCCATATGTGGCCGCTGCTCTGCCGTGCATGCCCAGCACAGCGTGCCTTTGTGTCCGCCTGCAGGGGCGCCCTGCCCATAGGCTCCCTGGCAAGACAGGGACACTGTATGGCTTTAAGCGTTCCCTGATCGAATGTGGGAAAAACAGCCACGAGCCAAGTTCTGAACAGAGTTTTTATTGTGCTGAGGCCAGGAGATGATGGGGAGGGAGAGGGGCAGGACTCCCATACAACTTCTGCCTTGCTCTACTTTCTGGTAGACGTAAGTTGAAAAGGCTGAGAAAGATACCTTTGGGTAGACGGGACAAAGAAGGATTTGGGACTCTATAGAGTTCAAGTTCAGGAAATTTGCAGCAAGTGCAAAAAAAATATATATATATATATATAAATAATATGAATTACATATATAATGTATATGATTTATACAATTCATATCATTTAATTTGTACTTAAATTTTGTTTATATTTATATTTCATGAACTTCCAAGCAGCAGCCAGTGCAACTGAAGAGCACACAAAATAATATATATGACCATACAGAGCCTACTTGAGTCTTGTCTGCTATTAGCCCCTGCTCTAAGTTGGAAAATCTGAATGGCCCAGTTTTTTTTTTTTTTAATGAAGGAGCACATAGCAAAAAAGGATCCAGAGAAGGATCAAGAGAAATGGTTGGGCCACAAACATTAATTTCAAATGAAAGTCACAAGAGGAAAATTCTCTTTCGAAAGAAGGACACAAAAAAAACAATTTAAAAACTTTATCTGGAAAGTATACTCATTTTCGAGTCCTTAGGAGCTGCACACCCAAGAAGCTTCTTTCCTGTTCCTGGATCTTTTAAATGCTGCCTGAATGAATGGCTCCACTTCTTCGTTTCTTCTCTTTTGAATCCTTTCCAGCTGTGCTTCTGACCCTTACCCTTACTTGCTCTTATCAGGTTCAATGGTCTCTTCTCCTACCTTTTATATTTCAACTGTTCAGTTGCAGTTGCCCCAGTAGACCACTGACTTTTAAAGGTATGCTCTTTGTCTAGCATCTATTATGCCAAGTTTGCCTCAGTTCAGCTCAGGTGCTCAGTCATGTCTGACTCTGCGTCCCCATGGACTGTAGCACGCCAGGGTTCGCGGTCCTACTCCAGCTCCTGCAGCTTGCTTAAACTCATGTCCATCAGTCAGTGATGCCCTCCAACCATTTCATCCTCTGTCATTCCCTTCTTCTGCCTTCAATTTTCCCCAGTATCAGGGTCTTTTCCAAAAAGTCAGTACTTCGCATCAGGCGGCTAAAGTATTGAAGCTTCAGCTTCAGCATCAGTCCTTCCAATGAATATTCAGGATTTATTTTCTTTAGGATTGATTACTTTGATTTCCTTGCAGTCCAAGGGACGCTCAAGAGTCTTCTCTAACACCACAGTTCAAAAGTATAAATTCTTCAGTGCTCAGCTTTCTTGATGGTCCAACTCTCATATCACTATATGACTACTAGTAAAAACAGCTTTAACTATACAGACCTTTGTCAGCAAAGTAATGTCTCTGCTTTTTAACATGCTGTCTAGGTTGGTCATAGCTTTCCTTCCAAGGAGCAAGTGTCTTTTAATCTCATGGCTGCAGTCACTATCTGCAGTGATTTTGGAGCCCAAGAAAATAAAGTCTCTCACTGTTTCCATTGTTTTCCCATTTATTTGCCATGAAATGAAGAGACTGGATGCCATGATCTTAGTTTTTTGAATGTTGAGCTTTAAGCCATCTTTTTCACTCTCCTCTTTCACCTTCATCAAGAGGCTCTTTAGTTCCTCTTCACTTTCTGCCATAAGGGTGGTGTCTTCTGCATATCTGAGGTTATTGATATTTCTCCTGGTAATCTTGATTCCAGCTTGTGCTTCATCCAGCCTGGCATGTTGCAAGATGTACAGTGCATAGAAGTTAAACAAGCAGGGTGAACATATACAGCCTTGACGTACTTCTTTCCCAATTTGGAACCAGTCCATTGTTCCACGTCCAGTTTTAACTTGCTTCTGGACCTGGAAACAGAGTTCTCAGGAGGCAGGTAAGGTGTTTTGGTATTCCCATCTCTTGAAGAATTTTCCACAGTTTGTTGTGATCCACACAGTCAAAGGTATTAGCACAGTCAATGAAGAAGTAGATGTTTTTCTGGAACTCTTCCGCTTTTTCAATGATCCAATGGATATTGGCAATTTGACTCTGGTTCCTCTGCCTTTTCTCAATTCACCATGAACATCTGGAAGTTCTCAGTTCACATACTGTTGAAGCCTAGCTTGGAGAATTTTGAGCACTACTTTGCTAGCATGTGAGATGAGTGCAATTGGGCAGTGGTTTGAAAATTCTTTGGCATTGGCTTTCTTTGGGATTGGAATGAAAATTGACCTTTCCCAGTCCTGTGGCCACTGCTGAGTTTTCCAAATTTGCTGGCGTATTGAGTGCAGCACTCTCACAGCATCATCTTTTAGGATTTGAAATAGTTTAGCTGGGATTCCATCACGTCCACTAGCTTTATTCATAGTGATGCTTCCTAAGACCCATTTGACTTTGCACTCCAGGATGTCTGGCCCTAAGAGAGTGATCATACCATCATGGTTATCTGGGTCATGAAGATCTTTTTTGTATAGTTCTTCTGTGTATTCTTGCCACCTCTTCTTAATATCTTCTGCTTCTGTTAGGTCCATACAATTTCTGTCCTTTATTGTACCCATCTTTGCATGAAATGTCCCCTTAGTATCTCTAATTTTCTTGAAGAGATCTCTAGTCTTTCCCATTCTATTGTTTCCCTCTATTTCTTTGCATTGATCATTTAGGAAGGCTGTGTCTCCTGCATTGGCAGGTGGATTCTTTACCACTGAGCCACTTGGGAAGCCCATCCACATTTCTACTTAATCTAAAATCCTATAGGTCATCTTTGTTTGCCTGGTTTCCCTTTTACTTCACTGGCTATTCTTTCTTGTTCTCCTTTGTTGGCTTCTCTTCCTTTGCTTTACTCCTAAATATTGCCATTTCATAGACTCTTCACTTTCCTAGCCTTTCTCCCCACTAGAAGGGGAAATCTCATCAAGTCTTGCAGCTTTAAAAATCACTATATGCTGATGATCCAAATTTCTCATCATAAAATCCTGAACCTCTGTTGAACTCCAGGCTCAACTTGGGCTCTTCAGCCTCTTAACTAGATATCCAATAGGTATCTCAATCCTAACACAGAAGTCTCAAGTAATTCATGATGAACCTGTTTCTTCTGAACTCTTCCCTATCTTTGTAAATTATTTCACCATCCATGCTGGTGAGCGCATGCTCAGTTCTGCCCGTCTCTGCAACCCCATGGATTGTAGCCCCACCAGGCTCCTTTGTTCATTGAATTTTCCAGGCAAAAATATTTGAGTGTGTTGCCATTTCCTACTCCAGAGGATCTTCCTGACCTAGGGATTCAACTTGCATCTCCTATGTCTCCTGCATTGGCAGGTGGATTCTTAACCACTGAGCCACTAGGGAAGCCCATCCACACTTGCACTTAATCTAAAAACCTATAGGTAATCTTCATGTCTTCACCCTCCCTAACTCCCATTCCCTTGTTTAACCCACTGACAAACTGTGTCAGTTCCATCTCAATTAACTTCTCTCCTTTCCCTGTGCTATTATTATATCCCAAACTCCCAACAGTTTTTGCCTAGACTATCAAATGACCTCCTAATTGGCCTTCTCATTTCCACGCTTATCCCCCTTCAATTAAGTACTGAAACATTAAACAGGGTGACCTTTTAAAAGCATAAATCAGATCATGGTACTTAACTAAAATGCTCCACAGCTTCCCATGTAATCACACTAAAGCTCAAACTCCTTATAATGGACACCAAGATCTCTTGTGTGGTAAACATGTCTGGTTGCCTACCCAGAGTGCCTTCCTCCTTCCTTCTCAACCAAATCTTGATTTTGTTTGGGTAACCATTCCTCCCCAAGAAGCTCATGTGCCTCAACAGAAACCGACCCAACCCCAGCTCCATGAGTAGGTGTAACTGGATAGAGGGCTATTCCTATCCTCTTTTGAAGTTCAAGAAAGAGGATGTGGCCCAAAGGGAACCCTACTAGGAGGCATTCTGGAAATTTTAATGGAAAAAATGACAGAATGCCATGAGTCTCCTTGCTTTAACCATTTCACCCCAAACCTGAAGATGCAGCTGATACGACTAAGAGGGCAAAGACATCTTTTGGAAAATGAATTTGAAGCTGCTGTATTTAGCTAATCCAAAGCCTTCTCCAACTCTTCTTTTCTAATTATATGAATTATTTTTATTATTACTTAAGTTAGTTTGAATGATTCTTCCTATCCCTTGCTCCTGATCCTGACTCCTATTAATATATTCAAAGAGTGGCCCCACTTCCCTTTCTTTCTCTTTGCACCAGTGTCTGCTTACCATTGTGCCCCAGCCCTGAACTTGCCGATCTTACTCAGACTGAACTCTTGCTGATCTTAGTACCCACGTAATCTTCCTGTGAATGGCTTAGGCTTCGGTTCATATGGTATCTTCTTAGGGACACCTTCTCTGACCTAATAATTGGAAGGACAATCACCATATTTTATTTTCTTCATAGTCCTTATTTATCTTTGTGTTGAGTTCTTTTATTCATTTGTAGTTTTGTCTACTTTTTCCTGTCTTCTTTCCACTAAAATATAAGGCCTGAAGAAAGCAAGGATCTTCTTTCCTGGCTCAAAGTAGGCATTCTATAAATATCTGTCAAATGGATAAACGCATAAATGAAGGTTTTGACCTAGTAATAATGGGGACTTTACTTTTTGCTTGTTACCTTAGATTTAAAAGATCTGGGCTATACTTTCTAAAGATGTATCTATAAATATATTCCTGGAAACTCTATGACAATTCCTCACATTAGCAACAAATAAATCATTGCTAATTTGCTTAACTGGGCAAAAAGGCTGTTAAAGCAGGCAGAATCTTCGAATGCAAACAGTTGGTAATCTAGAGATAGGCTAGTATCTTTTCTCAGTCGCTAGACGTGCATCATCACTGTTTTCTTGGACTTGGGACTACAACTGTGGATTTGTCTATGATTTCTCCTTTCTCTACTAGTTGTCAGAACCTACAATTGGTTCTTTCCTTCCATGACGTGTTTCCTAGGCTCCTCCTCTTTTTTCCCACTTTTACTTCCCTAACGAGACATTTCTCCACTCAAGCCTTACCCCAAAGCTTCCTGTTATTTCTGCCCTGAGCAGGGATTCAAGTCTAAGCTTTGTGCTCTAATTTTCCTCAAATACCACTGTCATTCTGCCATACCCCTGCTGTGTGGGTGTGTTAGTTGCTTAGTCGTGTCCGACCCTTTGTGACCCCATGGACTGTAGCCCACCAGGCTCCTATGTCTATGGGATTCTCCAGGTAAGAATACTGGAGTGGGTAGCCATTCCCCTCTCCAGGGGATCTTCCTGACCCTGGGATTGAACCCGGGTCTCCTGCACTGCAGACAGATTCTTTACTGTCTGAGCCAATGCCCCTGCTGATAAGACTCACATGCCACCCTCTCACTTGCTGGATAAAGTCCAAATTCTGCAGCCTGACATTCAAAGTGTTTCTTCAGCAGGCACTGCTTTGCTCCAACTTCTTTCCCACAACTCATTAATGCAAACACTCTTCAGTCAAAACGGCATCCCTACGATCGTCAGCCTGTGTCCTCGTTTCTTTATCCTTTACATTTTCCTCTTCATCCTCTTCTGCTGAAAGTTTTCATACTTCCCTCCCTGAGCAAAATTTCCAACTCCCTGAGAACACCTGCTCCTTCACAAGACCTTCCTTGAAAATTGGCTCCCTTCTGACAATTTTTGACATTTCACCTCTCCCCTTGCACTGGCTACTGACGTTGTCTGTCACTGATTTTTCTTGAAAAGACTGTTAAGCAGAAACATGGAATGTAAACTATTTGTATATAGTTACTATCATTAGGATAATCTCTCCAAACAGGAAAATGGGACCTAAGAGTATGTGATAAACGAGTAGCATAACAACGTTAGAGGACACGGAGGCTCCATAAACGTTCTTCAAGTCACACTGGAATGTGAACTATTTGTGACACTTCCAATAATTAGAATCTACCCAAAGCTTCTAGGAAATAATTTACATTGTTTTCCCTCCTTGAACACCTTCTTATAGAAGATTTGCACAAACCGGTATATTTCAGACATATTACAATTGATAATCACATAATTTTCTTTAATTAAAACCCACTAAGTATATGTTTATAATGTCAAATTTCTGCTTCTGGAATGCAGTGCCAGCAGGTAGCCTCCTTCGTTTCTTAAGCTTGTGTGTGTGTGTTAGTCACTCAGTTGTTTATCACTCTTTGCCACCCTGTGGACTGTAGCCCACCAGGCTCCTCTGTCCATGGGATTCTCCAGGCAAGAATACTGGAGTGGGTTGCCATTTCCTTCTCCAGGGATCTTCCCAACTCAGGGATTGAACCCATGTATCCTGCATTGCAGGCAGATTCTCTACCATCTGAGCTACCAGGGAAGCCCTTCTTGAGTTTAACCACAGTATTTATTAGTCATAACTGGCAGCCTGTGTAAAGATAATGGATGATATGCCCATCTTGTCTGAAAATGTCTTTCCTAAAACCACTCTTTAAAAATGAAAAATATTGAGATGGCAAACTGATTATCCATTTTAGTCAAAATATTTATAGGGTGCATGCTTAGTCGCTCAGTCATGTTCAACTTTTTGTGACCCCATGGGTTGTATTTCACTAGGCTCCTCTGTCCATGGAGTTCTCCAGGCAAGAATATTGGAGTGGGTTGCCATTCCCTTCTCCAGGGGAACTTTCCAACCCAGGGATCAAACCTAGGTCTCCTGCATTGCAGGCAGATACTTTACTGCCTGAGCCACCAGAGAAGCCCATTTATAGGGAGCACTGCCTAAATGCATAGCTTTTTGCCAGGTTCATGGGCTAAGGAAAAGTACTGATAGATGAAACTTAGGAGTTTCATCTTGGTTCCAGATGGTCAATACTGAAATCAGATTGACTGCAGTCTTTGCACCTGAAGATGGAGAAGCTTTATACAGTCAGCAAAAACAAGACTGGAAGCTAACTGTGGCTAACTGTGGCTCAGATCATGAAATCTTTACTGCAAAACTGAGACATAAATTGAAGAAAGTAGGCAAAACCACTAGACTTTTCAGGTGTGACCTAAATCAAATCCCTTACGATTATACAGTGGAAGTGACAAATAGATTCAAGTGACTAGATCTGATAGACAAGAGTGCCTGAAGAACTATGGACAGAGGTTCATAATATTGTACAGGAGGCCATGATCAAAACCAAATCCAAGAAAAAGAAATGCAAAAAGGTAAAATGGTTGTCTGAGGAGAACTTACAAATAACTGAGAAAAGACCAGAAGCTAAAGGCAAAGGAATAAAGGAAAGATATACCCATCTGAATGCAGAGTTCCAAAGAATAGCAAAGAGAGATAAGAAAGCCTTCTAAGTGATCAGTTCAAACAAATAGAGGAAAACAATAGAATGGGAAAGACTAGAGATCTCTTTAAGAAAATCAGAGCTACAAAGGGAACATTTCATGCAAAGATGGACACAATAAAGGACAGAAACATTATGTACTTAACAGAAGCAGAAGATGTTAGCAAGAGGTGGCAAGAATACTCAGAAGAACTACACAAAAAAGATCTTCATGATCCAGATAACCATGATGGTGTGATCACTCACCTAGAGCCAGACATCCTGGAGTGCAAAGTCAAGTGAGCCTTGGAAGCATCACTACGAACAAAGCTACTGGAGGTGATAGAATTCCAGTTGAGCTATTTCAAATCCTAAAAGATGATGCTGTGAAAGTGCTGCACTCAATATGCCAGCGAATTTGGAAAACTCAGCAGTGCCCACAGGACTGGAAAAGGTCAGTTTCCATTTCAGTCCCAGAGAAAAGCAATGTCAAAGAATGTTCGAACTACTGCACAATTGCACTCATCTCACATGCTAGCAAAGTAATGCTCAAAATCCTCCAAGGCAGGCTTCAGCAATACATGAACCATGAACTTCCAGATGTTCAAGCTGGATTGAAAAAAGGCAGAGGAACCAGAGACCAAATCGCCAACATCTGCTGGATCATACAAAAAGCAAGAGAGTTCAAAAAAAAAATCTACTTCTGCTTCATTGACTATGCTAAAGCCTTTGACTGTGGATCAGAACAAACTGTGGAAAATTCTTCAAGACATGGGAATACCAGGCCACCTCACCTGCTTCCTAAGAAATCTGGATGCAGGACCAGAAACAACAGTTAGAACCAGACATGGGACAACAGACTGGTTCCAAATTGGGAAAGGAGTGCATCAAAGCTGTTTATTGTCACCCTGCTTATTTTACTTATATTACTTATATATGCTTATTTCCCATATATTTTACTTATATGCTTATATACTTGTCATGTGAAATGACAAGCTAGAATCAAGATTTCCAGGAGAAATATTAGTAACCTCAGATATGCAGATGACACCACTCTATGGTAGAAAGTGAAGACAAACTAAAGAGACTCTTGATGAAAGTGAAAGAGGAGAGTGAAAAAGTTGGTTTAAAACTCAACATTCAAAAAACGAAGATCATGGTCCCATCACTTCATGACAAATAGATGGGGAAACAATTGAAACACTGACAGACTTTACTTTCTAGGGCTCCAAGATCATTGTGGATGGTGACTGCAGCCATGAAATTAAAAGCCACTTGCTCCTTGGAAGAAAAGTTATGACACATCCAGACAGCATATTAAAAAGAAGAGATGTTACTTTGGTGAAAAAGGTCTATCTAGTCAAAGCTATGGTTTTTCCAGTTGTCATGTATTGATGTGAGAGTTGGACCATAAGGAAAGCTGAGTGCCAAAGAATTGATGCTTCTGAACTGTGGTGTTAGAGATGACTCTTGAGAGTCCCCTGGACTGCAAGGAGATCAAACCTGTATCCTAAAGAAATCAACCCTGAATATTCATTTGAAGGACTGATGCTGAAGCTGAAATTCCAATACTTCGGCCACCTGATGCAAATAACTGACTCATTGGAAAAGACCGTGATGCTGGGAAAAATTGAGGGCAGGAGGAGAAGGGGACAACAGAGGATGAGATGGTTAGATGGCATCACCGACTTGATGGACATGAGTTTGAGCAAGCTCTGGGAGCTGGAGTAGGACAGGGAAGCCTGGCATGCTGCAGTTCATGGGGCCGCCAAGTGACAGAAATGAACTGAACTGAAGGAATTTTCAACTAGTCCATGAGCAATACTAATAGACCAGATGCTATGTGATGCTCCTAAGGGCTAAAATGTTTGGAACTTAGTGATGCCCAAGGAGTCTGGGAAGTGGGAAAGCAGCACAGTCAGGAGGTGCTTGCTAACCTTTACAGCAGCCATGGTGTTGGGATTGATTTTGAAGGCTTGCAGGATGGAGGATGCAGATAGATCGGCAGAAGGGAAATAACATGTCCCAGGACAATGATAAAAGGGCACAATTGGCTTACAGAAGCATTGCAAAGGACAGATATGGCCATGAAGGGGAGTGTGTTTGGGTGGAGGTGGGGGAAATACTGGCCATTCAGTATAGAGCCAGATGGCCTCAACACATAGACTTGTAGCCTTTGGCAATGGGAACCACTAAGATTCTTGAACTAGAGTGTGATAGGACAAAAGGGCTGTTTTAGGAAACTGGGCTCTTCAGCCGCATGCCTAAGCGATTGGGGAATGCAAGGGGTTCTTGCAATAGCTCAGGCATGACCTCTGAGAGCACTGAGATCATATCCATTATTCTCTATTGTTCTTACTTGTTCAGAAGACCTTGACAAAACAAGGCTTTTGCCACATGGCTTGATCTCTATGTGAAAGTTTCCTTTTCCACATCTCCTGCCAAGTCTCCTAAGGACCATCCCCCTTGCTTCTCTCCTTCAGGGTATGGGTGACCTCCTCTTCAGGACCAAACTGATGGCCATTAAGTAGTAAAACACCCATGTGATCGTAAGTTTGTGTCAGCTGAGACTTTAAACCCAGAAGGGTCCAAAAATTAACACAAATGTTTGTTTTGAAAAGTTTTAACTTCTTGAGAAATAAAAATATGGTAATAAATTTCTATTAGGTGTTCCTTTCCTCCCTGCAAAGTGTGCCATGCCAAATCCTCCTTTCCTTTTGACGCAGGGCTCTGTTATGACATTTTTACCTGACAAAATAACTTCATTTTGATGTTAAAGACTCAATCTATTTATTTTAAATTGGGGCTGCTTTGACCAAAGAGGGAACAGAAGGCCCAAGTCTGCCTCTGGCAAAAAGTTTAGAAATTATAAAAAGAAAACATTTGATTTAAAAGATATTTCATGATACAAAGGAACTTGTTTATGAAACAGAAACACACTCACAGACTTAGAGAATGAACTTATGGTTGCCAGTGGGGGAAGAATGGGGAGAAGGATGGGAGTTTGGGATTGACATGTACATTCTGCCATATTTAAAACAGAAAACCAGCAAGGTTCTACTGTATAGCACGGAGACCTCTGCTCAGTGGTATATGGTAGCCTGGATGGGAGGGGTGTTTGGGGAAGAATGGACACATGTATATGTATGGCTGAGTCCCTTTGCTGTCCATCTGAAACTATCACAACATTGTTATTGGTTACACTGTAATATAAAATAAAAAGTTCAAAACAAAAAAAAATATTTCAGTGGATATCAGTATAGTTACCTAAAAGTTTATGAGGTGCTTCCAGCAACAGACTAATGAATTGCTTCTACTTGTTCATTAAATCAACAAATAACAACCGATGATCTACTACACCTATTATATGACTGGCATGACTCAAAGCTCTAAGGACACAACACTGAAATATCCCTACCTTCATGGAGGTTACAGTCTATGGCTACCCTATTTCAATAGCATCAGTTTGGTTAAAAATGCCAAGATTAAAAAAAAAAAGCCAAGACAGTAACTGTTTTAGGACTTTTAAAAAGTAATCCAATTTCGTTAGTGAGCAGAAAAATTAGACTATGATATGAAAACACTAGGGAATGAATTTGGAAAATAGCCCAAATCTTAGACAGTTAAATCTCCTTTACATATAGAACTCAGTTTTCAACCAACAAAGCCATAAGCTGGATGGAAAAATAGTTTTTTGTTTTTGTTTTTGTTTTTTAAATAGGAGAGTGTACAATATACTAACCTAAGTAAGTGTCAGCATTATGTACTGAATGCATGTCAGTCTCTTAGTCGTGTCTGACTCTCTGTGACTTCATGAACTGTACCCCACCAGGCTCCTCTGACCATGGGATTCTCCAGGCAAGAATACTGGAGTGGGTACCCACTCCCTCCTCCAAGGGATCTTCTGGACCCAGGGATCAAACGTGGGTCTCCAGCACTGCAGGCAGATTCTTTACCACCTGAGCCATCAGGGAAGCCCACTGAATGCATATTATTGATATTAACAAGTAAAGGTGCAAGTTTACAGGGTAGGCTATTTCTGCCTCCTATACTCACTTCTGTTAACAGCTACATATCAGTATATGTGCACAAAAATAACCTTATTTTCTCTTTAGTGTATTTTGCTGTAGAGTTTTAAAAAATCTTAAGAGTATACTCTTGTAAACTTCCCAAGTATAGATTTTGTGTGAAGCAGGCATAAATTTTCTACAAAGTTATCAGGGTGCAAAGAATGCCACATTATTGTACTTCTGTAAAATTGATTTGCGCCTGACTCAGCCTCCTCAGTTCTTCCCAAGTTGGTGGGATATTCAGTTTCAGCTCTTTCTATAGGAAATAGCTCTTTGGCAGTCTTACACAGAGATAAACATTTACAAAAAGTATCCATTCTCTCTCTCTCTCTTTTCTTTAGGTCCCCTCTCTCCTTAACTCAAGAGAAGTTCAGCTCCCCTCTCCAATATTTATAAACAAACCTAGGAAGAGAAGTCCTGTTTCAGACCTGCAAAACCCCCTGGGGCCAAGAGAAAAAGAAGTCTTGGCTGCCTTTGGAATGGGAGCTGGAACAAATCACAGATGACTGCATCCGCAGTGCTCCTGCCACAGCTGAAAGGGTAAATGGCTAGTGTTCACCTTCCATTCTTGCTAAGTGTCACAGGAGTGTTGAGAGGCAGTGTTTTTTAGTCATTAAAAATGACTAAAACTATCCCCAAGTCCTTGGAAATGTAGCCTAGAATTGTAATTTGCGCTCCTTGCTAAAAAAAAAAAAAAAAAATTCTTGTTCTAGAAAGCTTGCTACTCACAGCAGTGTCTCGTCTGTGGGCCAACAGCATTTGTGGCCTGTTAGAAATGCAGAGTCTTAGGCCCCACCCCAGACCTTCAGAATGAGACCCTGTGTCTGAACAAGTTCCCCAAGTGACTTGCATGCACCTTAAAGTTTGAGAACTGCTTCTCTAAATGATTTTTTTCCTCCCTTTTTTCTTTTCCATTTCTCAAACACAAGGCATAATCTCTGCATGACTTACCCTGAGGAAACCCCTCCAAATGAGTGATGAAAATGAAGCTTTCTGAAGGGGCTTCTGTCTCTGCTGCAACACTTGGACAAAAACTGCACCACAACATCTGGGATTAGGTAACCAATAGACTTCCAAAGAGAAGAGAGTTCACATGTTTCTTCTGGAGGGAACAAGGCATAGTTGCACCCTGGTTCCATGTTTATGCTGCTAATTTTATTAAATTGTGTATGGAGGGACTTCTGAGCTCGGATCACTAAGCTGTAATTTGAGAAATGAAAGGCCAGCATTTGGTCCAGATCCCAAATACAGCTTACTGACTGCTTACTACAGACAGTAAGGAAAATGTCCTTTGAACCAGGGTACAAGTAGCTTTCAAGTCATTAGACTTGCAAAAATTGTTATTTGGCCTATAAAATTTACACTTGGCATTTACACTTTGCAATGCCAGTTTATTTTCTAAGTAGATATCCTATCCCCTTCTCCTATTGTCCCTAATGTTAAGAGCCAAGACTCAGGAATATTTGCCTGTTACAAATACCTAATTCTTCCTCATTCTTCACCCACAGTGGAGATTAGAGAAGAAAAATAGATTAGGTTAACTTAAAAAAAATCACTTCCACATTTCATAGCATTTAGGTATGTCATTCATTCACCCATTCATTCATTTTTACTTCTGTCCACTTTCAGGTAGCTGTTTTTAAGGAAATTTTGTGTCTTCAAAATAATGTCAAATACCTGAAATAATTTACAAGTGATAAATTTCTTGTTTTTGAAATGATGCACTCCAAAGTACATAGCTTTCCATAGTGGTGCCTGGTATAAAGTGCTATTAAGAAATACTTGGTGTCCTCATTTCTTAAAAACATTTATCAAGTGGCTGTTTTGTGTCCAATTAGTTATCAAGCATAGATTAAGCAATGTAAGAGGCAAGGGTTGTGAGAAGTAAAAGTATAAGACAAATCCCCATGCTCAGATAAAGCCAGCTTCGTTGAAAGAGCCAGATTGGAACACACCCACGGTGGACCAAGAGCAAGGATGAGTCAGTACTAGCAGAGCATTACTAGGGGCCTTCCCCAAATGTTGCATGATGATTAACTAACCAGGGCCGTGATGTGGTCAAGATCACTGAAAGTTGGAACAAATTGGGAAACCTACATGGATAAAGTTGGACTTAAAGTGGATCCTGGAGGATGGCTAGGTAGAAGTTAGGAGAAATGCCAAGAGGCACAGTCATAGAGAATATTATGTACTTATTTTGATTTTGAAATAGCTCTGTCTGAATAACTATAAAAGAAAATAATTTCTTCTGTGGAAGAACAATTTGGAAATGAAAACCTGCATTTTGTGACTAAATGAGGCTTAATTTGCAAAGGGTCTATATACCAATCTCATACCAATAGTAGGGGAGACTTTAGGGGCTGCACTGCATGCTGGGTAGTGAGAATTTCTGACCAGGGGTCATTACAGACAACATGTTTGTGAGGCTCTGGACTCTTGATGGAAATCTCTCCTGGAAGGTACAGTTCTTATTCTGAGAGCAAGTACAGTCCTAATTTAATCCAGAAAGGATAAACAGCTTCCTAAATTCAATCAAATGCCTTGAGCTGAAATTACTTTAAATGGCCAGAAGTTTTATAATGTTATTAAAAATCTAAAACAAATAACAAAAATAACACCACCTAGCAAGTTAACATCAGGAAAATATTTGAGCAATAATTATACAACCTCAGAGGTTCCCTGCTCCAGGAACCAGAACCCAGGCGCTAGCAAATATAATCCTCAGTATTGGTCTCTCCATTCTTCCCATCATTCCTCATTACAGTACTGCCTGATGGAATCACCATCTCACACTGCACGATTAAGTCAAAATCATTATAAGATCTTGGCTTCTGTTCAAGGAATGTTTTTTTAATTTTTAAAGGTCAAAATGCCAGAAAAGAATTTTATCTTTATCCTTCGGGGCTATGTCTTGTGAAAGAATCAAAAACAGTTGTGAAGAGTTTCTAATACTTATCCTCCATGTGTGGCAAATCACCAATAATTGTGAAAATTATTAATGTTATGACAAAATTAAATAGCTTTCCAAGCACACTTACTGGCAGAACATTTCTGAGAAATATTATGCCTGTGACTTCAGGTCATTTCAGTGACATAGCTCATCTTCCCAGAGACTCAAGTGGAATGCCTCTTTTTCTTTCGAGTTTCCTTAAATCATAACACTATGGAAACCCAAACTGATATTTTGCTCCAAAACTGTTTTTGTAGTGAGACTGAGAGGTACTCATTCATGGCAGAGGCAGAAGAGCTAAGTCTGTGCGAATGTGTTCCAGACTATTTAAAAGTTAAATACTTAAATGTGATGAATTTTCAGTCAGTCCTATCTGAAAGGAAGCAGATAAGCTACTGTTTCTCTGGCATCTCAGAAACAGCCATATTAAAACCAATACCCTAATAATTTAGAGACTATCACACCATTTGTGACTCTTAGTAAAGACATTTGTATCTTTCCATTCCTGTTGCCTTCTTTACTATTCTTATCTCTACCTCTAGGCTCTTTTGGTTCTTCAGCTTTCATTCAGGAAAATAATTTCTCATAACAGCTAAGTACAATATTTTCTTCTCCATCATTAAGTGACTTTGCTGCATTTCCATGTATCACCTCCCTGGATGAGAACTTTGGCATTTTGGAAATTTTAAATTCACATAGGCAGAAATGGGGACATTCTGTGGCTTCACTCTGCACAGTGCTATGGGCACATAGGTATTGAATGTGGAAAAATCATGCTAGCTGAGAGCTAATAACCACTTTCCATGGGCCACATGCCATGTTAAGCACTTTACAAAGACGATCAGATTAATTCCTGAGACAATCTCACGAAACTACTGTGTAAGTGCTATTACCATCTTTTTTTTTTTTAATTTTTTATTCCTTTATTTCTCATGTGTTCCCCATCCTGAACCCTCCTCCCTCCTCCCTCCCCACACCATCCCTCTGGGTCGTCCCAGTGCACCAGCCCCAAGCATCCAGCATCGTGCATTGAACCTGGACTGGCATCTCGTTTCATACATGACATTTCACATGTTTCAATGCCATTCTCCCAAATCTTCCCACCCTCTCCCTCTCCCACAGAGTCCATAAGCCTGTTCTATACATCAGTGTCTCTTTTGCTGTCTCGTATACAGGGTTATCGTTACCATCTTTCTAAATTCCATATATATGCGTTAGTATACTGTATTGGTGTTTTTCCTTCTGGCTTCACTCTGTATAATAGGCTCCAGTTTCATCCACCTCATTAGAACTGATTCAAATGTATTCTTTTTAATGGCTGAGTAATACTCCATTGTGTATATGTACCACAGCTTTCTTATCCATTCATCTGCTGATGGACATCTAGGTTGCTTCCATGTCCTGGCTATTATCAACAGTGCTGCGATGAACATTGGGGTACACGTGTCTCTTTCCCTTCTGGTTTCCTCAGTGTGTATATTACCATCTTTTTAAAGATGTGAATAGTGAGGCACAGAGACTGTAACTCACCCCAAATCACAAGGTAGTAAATGGAACTAAGCCAGACAGAGGCTCTAGAGCTCATACACTTAAACCTCACAATTTAGTTGATATTTCCTTCAATGTTTGTCTATGAATCCTGTCAGTTGGATCATCACCAGAATCTGACAGCAGTTCAGGTATGAGCTAAATCAAATCCCTTATGATTATGCAGTGAATGTGATAAATAGATTCAAGGGATTAGATCTGATAGAGTACCTGAAGAACAATGGATGGAGGTTCATAATATTGTAAAGGATGCAGTGATCAAAACTATCCCCAAGAAAAAGAAATGCAAAAAGGTAAATGGTTGTCTGAGGAGGCCTTACAAATAGCTGGGAAAAGAACAGAAGCTAAAGGCAAAAGAGTATAGGAAAGATAAATCCATCTGAATGCAGAGTTCCAAAGAATAGCAAGGAGAGAAAATAAAGTCTACTTAAGTGAACAATGTAAAGAAATAGAGGAAAATAATAGAATGGGAAAGACTAGAGATCTCATCAAGAAAATTAAAGATTTCAAGTAAACATTCCATGCAAAATGGGCACAATAAAGGACAAAAACAGTATGGACGTAACAGTAGCAGAAGATAATAAGAAGAGGTGGCAAGAATACACAGAGGAACTGTACAAAAAAGATCTTAATAACTCAGATAACCACGATGGTGTGATCACTCACCTAGAGCCAGACATCCTGCAGTGGAAAGTGAAGTGGGCCTTAGGAAGCATTATTACGAACAAAGCTAGTGGAGGTGATGGAATTCCAACTGAGCTATTCCAAACCCTAAAAGATGATGCTATTAAAGGGCTGTACCCAATATGCCAGCAAATTTGGAAAACTCAGCAGTGATTACAGAGCTGGAAAAGGTCAGTTCCCATTCCAATCCCAAAGAAAGGCAATGCCAAAGAATGCTCAAACTACGGCACAATTGCACTCATTTCAGATGATTACAAGGGAATGCTCAAAATGAAAGCAGCAAATAAAATAAAAGCATTGAAGGCTGATGTTGGAATGGACCTAATTGTTAAATGGGTCATAATTTTAGAGATGAAATAACTGGGTCCCAAAGTGGTTAAGGGACTGCTCAAAACCTCACAACTAGTTAGTTGAACTGAAAATGTAATCTAGGTCTCTAGCTTTGTCTGTAAGGGGCTCCTTCCACTGGTCCATGCTCCCATTTCCTGATCTGTCCCTCCTCTGACAGGTTATTCCTCTGTTCCATGCAAAGCTCAGGGTATGAAGGCATTCAGAATCATAGGCAGAAGTATGAGTTGTAAATTAAGTAAAACCATAGAATTAAACTGGTGCACACTTTATTTATTTCATGGTTTGCTTTCTACTTAAAACCTACCATTTACTGGTTCCCTCTTTGATAACATTTTAATGAGAAGTAAAAATGAAGAAATAGGTACACATACACATATGTATTGGTTTGACTGGTTAAATGAAAAATTTTCACTGTTCTGAAAACTATAGCCTTAGGTTAGGTAATATGAATAGCATGTGTGTGAGGACTGAAGTTGAGAGGATAGGAGACAGTGATGTAATAGGGACAGGAATGAACTTCAAAGCAGTTCAAAGGCAGTGGCAACAAGTACCTCTTGCTCGGGAGATGAACAGAGGCATGCTGGGTAGAATTTCTAGTATTTACTACAGAATGGAGATTTGCAAATTTTTAAATATTTAAAAAAATTGGTAGATATTAACATGTATTCAATGTTTAGAGGCAGAAGAATAAAGTTACTTTTAGGTTGATTCATCTCTTGTCCCAAATCATGTCCTAAACCCTTGTTTTCAGGAATGGTTTAGGTGACAAAAACCAGAAGCTGGGTAACGCTAATTTTGCCATTTTAAAATAACATGTTTGGCCTCTCTGAAAAGTGAAACTTTTGAAGGGAGTAAGATCAGATGTGATGACACAATTTAGAATGAGGACCATTTACCTACTGGTGTCTCAATACACTACAGTGTGAAAATTGAAGTTCTTGCCTTAGTGAAACTCAGCCTGTAGTTAGAGTTTCCTGTAGGAAAACAGTATGACATCATTAAAATACTCTTTATACAAGGGAAAGGTCAATATCAAGATAAAACTTTTTTCTCTGGATAAAACTTTGAAATGAAAGTCCGAGATGGTAGCTTATCAAAAATACATCATGTTCCTTCTCTTTCCTTATTTCCCTAGGTCCCTGCCAAAACTTTCCTAGCCCTGGCCTGCTATCTAAGACCTTTCCTCCCTGTCTCCCCACCCTCCCTCCCTCTCCCCTTCCTTCCTTCTCTCCTTCCCTTTCTTCATCCCTTCATTTATTTCTTCTTCACAGAAGTTGGAACTGCACTGCAGTCTGACAGCTCTTCCGGTCCCCTCAGTTTCTTCCCCCCTTTTCCTCTCAGGCAGTTTCTTCCCCGCTTTTCCTCTCCTCTAATATATCTCCTGCATATCTAATTTCCCAGGAAATCCCTTGTAGGTCTGAGTCTCAGAAAACTCAGGCTAACCAAGGAGCCAAAATTTACATTCCCAGGATCATGAGAGCTTGAGAAAAAGAAATGCCAAGTGGTCAGCCACTAACAAGCTGAAGAGACCCCAAAATACCATACCACGGGCTTATGAGCCACTTAGTTTTGTTTCTTCTTCTAAGAGTGAACTGTATCCTCTGAGTAAAGAAGCTGTCAAGCTTCGCAATGAAGAGAGAGGCTCAAGGACTGGAGGGCTTCAGGCTCAGGTTAGCCTCACTGCCGATGGGGTGCTTGCCAAGGAGGACCCAGAGGCTGGAAGAACCCAGGTAACTGTGGCCTCCAGGACCTTTTCTTTTACTTTTCATTTTCCCTTTGAACGTGCTTTCCTCTGTACTCTTAGGATTTATGTCTGGTCTTCTTGTTTTAGAAATTTCTTTCCCTCGTTGACACATGAATAAAAAAAGAAGAGTAACTCCTATCACACACTTATAATATTATGCTTCCTGCCATTCAAGGGCCTTCCTGAGAGCCCTGCCTGTCAAGAACTTTGATGCCTCCTGCTTACTATTTATAAAGCCATGTTTGCGTTTTAGTGACAGTCGCTAAGGTCACCTCATCTTCCAAGATTTCTCTTAATCACTGGCCCATTATTTTCCCTTCTTGAGCACTGTAGCAAATGATGGAGAATACAGATGGTAAAGGTGATTTTGAACTAAAGGAGGTTAAGATTTCATAGGCTATCTGAAATGAATTAATCTTGAGAAAGCAAAAGACAACTGTGTTCACAATAGAGCAGAAATGAATCAGGCCAATTGTGTATCCTTTTAATCTACTAATTCATTTCCTTCTTTTAAACTGTGATCTTGAATCTGTTGTGTTTATGAATTCAATCAGGACACTTCATTCTTTTTTTTTTTTATTTATTTATTTATTTTTTTCTTTTTTTTTAATTTTATTTTTTTAATTTTATTTTTAAACTTTACATAATTGTATTAGTTTTGCCAAATATCAAAATGAATACATCACAGGTATACATGTGCTCCCCATCCTGAACCCTCCTCCCTCCTCCCTCCCCATACCATCCATCTGGGTCGTCCCAGTGCACTTCATTCTTTACTTTATTCTTTAAAGACGTTCTAGTGGGTCGACACTATTGGTTGGCTACTCAACAGCCAGGAACCAAATTACCCCAAACCCATGGCTAGATTGGGATTAGTCTAAACCAGTTAAGGTATCCCATTCACCTTTGCCAGATGTTCACACTTATGACACCCTTTGCAACTGAGGTGCAGGTGAAAGAACTCTGGCTGAAGAAAGTATTATGAAAGTTGGCTGAAGACGTCTGGAAAACCTGTAGATGCCTTACAAAACAGACAGATGTAAAAGAAGAGCTTGCTGACACCACTACCTCTTCTACCTTTTCTATCTACATGCCTTGAATATGTGTGTGATGTCTGGGACTTCAGCTGTCATCTGGCCTGTAAGCAGTGACAATCATGAAGGCAAAAAGTTCGTGAAGCCAAAAAGTCATCACACTAGGGGTGATGCAGAAACCCAAGAAGAGCCTGATGATACCCGTAAGCTGCCTAACCAAACCTGAGACCACTTCTAAATTTAAATAAGCAGAAAATGCACATATGGCTTGAGCCACTGTTAATAGGATATTCTGTAAAAAAAAATTTTTTGATGCAAATCCAAGTCCCCTGTCTGCTTCTGTTTCTGGCAGAGACTGTGTTCCACCATAACAGCGCTGGTCACATGGCTCTTCTCCTACTGTTCTGACTCCCACCTGGGATCTAGCTCGCTGTGTTCTCCACTTGCTTTTAGGCATGAGGGAAGTAGAGGCTCTCAGTTAGTGCTGGCTTTGGATTTGTCACCAGGGATGAATTGATTAAACTTATGAATCTGTTGTAAAGAGACACATCATTATGCTCTCTCTACTTAAACTCTTGGCATATACCATCTCTTTCTGCCCTGGATTTTAGATGATAAAATGGATTTCTATACATACTGAGTTTTATTTTTGATTCCACAATCCTGATTGAGAGTTTTATTTTTATTTTTAAAAACCAAAAATAAATTTCATTTTTAAAACACAAAAAATAAACAAACTCAGTAAGTGTTTTCAAGGTATACAAAATAAGCAATTTAAAATTGTCCAGAAAACATAGGGCAAGATGAGTTCTAGGCAAGTATTTTAGTGGAACAAACAAAGCAACTCTTTACTTTTACACTGGGTAGAAGAAAAGGTAGAATTTGAGTTTCAGCAATAGACATAAGGAAAAAAAATGCAGAATATGTAGTGAAAGTGAAAGTCACTCAGTCATGTCTGACTCTTTAGGACCCCATGGACTATATGTTCCATGGAATTCTCCAGGCCAGAGTGGGTAGCCATTCCCTTCTCGAGTGGATCTTCCCCATCCAGGGATCGAACCCAGGTCTCCCACATTGCAGGCAGATTCTTTACCAGCTGAACCACAAGGGAAGCCCAAGAATATTGGAGTGGATAGCCTATCCCTTCTCCAGGGGATCTTCCCAACCCAGGAACTGGGGTCTCCTGCATTGCAGGCAGATTCTTTACCAACGAGCTATGAGAGAAGAATATGTAGTACCATGCCCTATTTCACTGACTCAAGGGACATGAGTTTGAGCAGCTCTGGGAGTTGGTGATGGACAGGGAAGCCTGGTGTGCTGCAGTCCAGGGGTCACAAAGAGTTGGATATGACTGAGTGACTGAACTAACTATGCCCTATTTCATCATAATCTTATGTTAATAGTGTAACTTATTTCTGAATTTTTTTTTTTTTTTTTTGGTTTAACTTGAGGATTTGAAAAAAATGAGGACTGAATGCTTTGTACTTTCAGTACTGTAGTATAACCAGGGCTTTCAATCTATGACAACAATCCAAATACAAATTTGACCCATACGTATAATATATAACTGATGGCTGATTGTAAAAAAACACTAGTTAGGGAGTTTGGAATTGACATGTACACACTATATTAAAAATGAATAATCAACAAGGGTGTACTGTATAATACAGGGAATTATGGTCTGTATTATGTGACAACATTAACAGTAAAAGAATTTGAAAAACAATAAATACATGTATGCCTATAATTGAATCACTTTGCTGTACACCTGAGACTAACACAATGTTGATGATCAACTAAGTTGCTGTTCAGTTGCTAAGTCACGTCTGACTCTATGATCCCACGAACTGCAGCACACCAGGCTTCCCTGTCCTTCACTGTCTCCCAGAGTTTGCTCAAACTCATGTCCATTGTGTCGATGATGCCGTGCAATCATCTCATCCTTTGTCACCCTCTTCTCCTCCTGACCTCAGTCTTTCCCAGCATCAGGGTCTTTTCCAATGAGTCAGTTCTTTGCATCAGGTGGCCAAACTATGGGAGCTTCAGTATCAGTCCTTCCAATAAATATTCAGGACTGATTTCCTTTAGGATGGACTGGTTGGATCTCCTTGCAGTCCAAGGGACTCTCAAGAGTCTTCCCCAACACCACAGTTCAAAAGCATCAATTCTTCAGTGCTCAGCCTTCTTCATGGTCCAGCTTTCACACACATACATGACTACTGGAGAAAATAATAGCTTTCACTATATGGAGCTTTGTCAACAAGTGATGTCTCTGCTTTTTAATATGCTATCTAGGGTTGCCATAGCTTTTCTTCCAAGGAGAAAGTGTCTTAATTTCATGGCTGCAGTCACTATCTGTAGTGATTTTGGAGGTCAAGAAAATAGAATTTGTCACTGCTTCCACTTTCCCCCCTTCTGTTTGCTATCAAGTAGTGAAACCAGATGTCATGATCTTGGTTTTCTGATTGCTCAGTTTTAAGCCAGATTTTTCACTCTCCTCTTTCACCCTCATCAATAGGCCCTTTAGTTCCTCTTTGCTTTCTTCCATAAGAGTGGTGTCATCTGCATATTTGGGACTGTTGATATTTCTCCTGGCAATCTTGATTCCAGCTTGTGATTTATCCAGCCCAGCATTTTGCATGATGTACACTGCATATAAGTTAAATAAGCAGGGTAACAATATACAGCCTTGACAAACTCCTTTCTCAGTTTTGAACCAGTCTGTTGCTTCATGTCTGGTTCTAACTGTTGCTTCTTGACCTGCATACAGGTTTCTCAGGAGACAGGAAAAGTAATCTGGCGTTCATTCCCATCTCCTGAAGAAGGTTCCACAGTTTGCTGTGATCCACATAGGCTAAGGTTTTTGTGTAGTCAATGAAGCAGAAGTAGATGTTTTTCTGGAATCCCCTTGAGTTTTCTATGATCCAGCAGATGTTGGCAATTTGGTGTCTGGTTCCTCTGTCTTTTCTAAATCCAGCTTGTACATCTCGGTTCATGTACATCTTGGTTCTGCTGAAGCTTGGCTTGAAGGATTTTGAGCATTACCTTGCTAGCATGTGAGATGAACACAAATGTACAGTAGTCTGAACATTCTTTGGCACTGTCCTTCTTTGGGACTGGAATGAAAACTTACCTTTTCCAGGTTTGTGGCCACTGATGAGTTTTCCAAATTTGCTGACATATGGAGTGCAACACTTTGACAGTATCAACTTTTAGGATTTGAAATAGCTCATGTGGAATTCGATAATCTCCACTAGTTTTATTTTTAGTAATGCTTCCTAAGGCCCACTTGACTTCCCACTCCAGGATGTCTGACTCTACAGTGAGTAACTGCACCATTGTGATCATCTGAGTCCTTAATACATTTTTTTTTTGTATAATCAACTATACTCCAATATAAAGTAAAAAGGTTAAAAAATGGAAAAAAACCTAGTTGAGCCTTACTTAATTTTGTGATTGCTACGTGTAGTGTAAAAATTTGTATGGAAACACAAAAGACCCTGAATAGCTAAAATAATCTTGAGAAGGAAGAACAGAGTTGGAGGATCACACTCTTTGACTTCAGACTGTATTACAAAGCTACAGTAATCAAAACAATATGGTATTGGCACAAAATCAGACACATAGATCAATGGAACAGTATACAGAGCCCAGAAATAAACCCTTAAGCACTTACGGTCAATTAATCTACAACAAAGGAGGCAAGAAAATACAGCCGAGAAAAACAGAGTCTCTTAAATAAGTGGTGCTGGGAAAACTGTACAGTTACAAGGAAAAGAATATAATAAGAGCATTCTCTAACAGCATATACAAAAACAAATTCAAAATGGATTAAAAACCTAAATATAAGACCAGATACTATAAAATTCCTAGAGGAAAACATATGCAGAATACTCTGATAAAAACTACAGCAATATATTTTTGGATCTGTCTCTAAAGTAATAAAAGCAAAAAAAAAAAAAAAAAAAAGTCTATGTTTACCTTATCAGACTTAAAAACTTTTGAACAGAAAATGAAACCATCAACAAAAAGACAACCTAGTATGTGGAAGGAAATATTTGCAAATGATATGACCAATAAGAGATTAATATCCAGTATCTGTAAACAGCTCATATAGTTCAACATCAAAAAAACAAAACAATCCAATTAAAAAATGGGCAGAAGACTGTTTAAGCATTTTTCCAAAGAGAAAAATGCAGATGGCCAACAGGCACATGAATAGATGCTCAGTATTGCTAATCATCAGGGAAGTACAGTCAAAACCACAATGAGACACCACCTCACACCTGGCAAATGGCTATCACCCACAAGAATACAAGTAACAAATGCTGGTGAAGACGCAGAGAAAAGGAAATCCTCGTACACTGTGGGTGGGGATGTAAATGGTTGCAGCCACTGTGGAAAACAGTATAGAGGCTTCTCAAAAAACTAAAAATAGAACAATAATATGACCAGTAATTCCACTCCTGGGTACATATCCAAAAAAATAAAAAACACACATTTGAAAAGATACATGCACCCTAATGCTCAGAACAGCATTATTTACAATTGACAAGATATGAAAGCAAGCTAAGTGTCCACCAACAGGTGAATGGATAAAGAAGATGTGGTACACAATGTAATACTACTCAGCCATAAAGAAGAATGAAATTTTGCCATCGGCAGCAACATGACGACTTGGAGGGCATTATGCTAAGTTAAATACAGTAAAGAAGGACGGATACTACATGATATTACTTATATGTGGAATCTAAAATATACAACAAACTAATGAGTATAACAAAAAAGAAGCAGACACAGAGAACTAGTGGTTGCCAGTGAGGAGAGAGGAGGAGCAATATAGGAGTTGGGAAGTGGGAGGCATAAACCAGTGGGTGTAAGAGAGAATGCATGGTACAACATGGCAGAGTATAGCCAATATTTTATAATAACTATAAATGAATAGTACCCTGGAGAAGGAAATGGCAACCCACTCCAGTATTCTTGCCTGAGAAATCCCATGGACAGAGGAGCCTGGTGGGCTATAGATTATGGGGTTGCAAAAAGAGTCGGACATGACTTAATGACTGAACAACAAATAGATTATAACCATAAAAAATTGTATAAAAATAAAAATGAATAAAACAAAAAATATATTCATCTTTAAAACAAAAAACATTGCACTTAACTTTTTAATGAAAGACTCAAAATCAAGGACATAAAAGTGTGGTCTAGTGGAGAGGGTAACAAAAACACTAACATTTGTATTGTTAAATATTTTAAAAAGAGTTTCACATTGACTGATATAATTTAATAGCCACAATAACCCAGTGATATAAATAAGGCTCTCATTTCCATTCCTAGATGAGAAAACCAGAGCTCACAATATTTAACAATTCGCTCATATTCACACTGCCAGGAAATACATATTTTCATCTTTTGATGCTGAATTCCTAACTCTTTGACTCTAGAATCAGCCCAAACTGTAGTTTAGAAAGTCAATAACCTCAGTTGTAAAGCAATAAAAAAAAAATTGCCTCTTTCACTTTGCCAGGAAATCTTGAAAGTAGATTGAGGGGTTGGATGTTTTCAACACTTGAAATTTTTAGGAGAAAGTTACTAATAACTTCTTATCACTATCAAGCCTCTGCTATTTTAATCTTTCTATAAACTCTGTGCCTCTAATATTGTTACTATACTGAAATGAGCCTCTTCCATTTCATTTGTTTTTCCACATCTCACTCTCGTCTTTAACACTCAAGGTAACTTCTCTTTTCCATGCGGTCTTCCTGACCAACTCCTATCCACCCTGCCCCCTTTCAGTTTTCTGAATTCTGCCATCACTTACATACTCAGTAGAAGAGCATTTAGCAACTTATTATGGTGCCTTACTTTGCCTTTATATGTGTCAGGCTTTTATTTCTGATTAGATTGTACACTGAGAGTACAGATTTTTATGGCTGTATCTTTCCTAGCCCTTAGCATAATATGGACTACCTACTTGGTGTGTTCAAGAAAATGCTTAGCTATTAATAAATCCCAGACTTATTTTTAAACTCTGCTTGCTTCTTTCCTTCTTTCTTTTTATAGGTTTCAAAATTTAAGACAAGAGACAGAACATTTTTGAGCTACAAATTCTATTGAAAACAACCTTTAACACATAAATTCTCATTAAAAGTTTATGAGAGGAATAAAAAGCTGAAAGAATAAGAACCAGCATGACTAAAATAGTAACAGGTTCTTTAGTATTTGACATCTAAGGGAAATTATATTATGTATCTTTAATATAAAATTGCAATAAATCAGATTAGATTTTAGCAATTAATGACATTAATCCCATCAGGGATGAGAGAGGGGAAGAGAGTATTAGGAAAATTCCACTTGCATTAACACTTCAATGAGATTTTGGAAAATAACAAACCTATGGTGAGTTTGGGACTGTGATTTCTTCTTTGGGACAACTGCTTCAGACCGACTTACAAAAATATATCTATTATTGAGTTAAAATCCCTAAAATCCATTTTGCAGTAAAGTGAGTTTTTCCAAATGCCTGGATCACCAATCCTCTGAATAGATCGAAATTAAATAAAAGTAAAAAGTTGCACCAGGAATTGTACAAACCAGAGCTGAAGACATTTGATTATTCCTTGTGTGGTAAATATGGTAGAGTTAGAGTTGCACGGGAAAGAAAAGGGAAGACATCAGAAGAAGGAAGATTCTGGTCCTTCTCAAAAAGCATTCTCTTTTGAGGTTTAAAGTAAGATATTTTAAGAGTTGATTCAGATTTCTGAACACAGAATGGTAACAGTTTGATGATCTAATACTATGTGAAGATGAAACAATTTCTGTAGTGATTAAATAAGTTGCTATAGTAAAGGGGATAGAAAGTACTATGGCATCAAACTGCTCTCTTAGGCCAAAACTCGTTTGATCCTGAATTAGTGCAAAGAACTTAGGCACAGCCTTGGGTAACATACAGGAAAGGGTCACACCCTGTGTCTAGAGGCAGAGTTGATATTTGTCACTGTACAGCTGCTGGCTGTAGGGGCCACTGTGGTGTGCTGTCCAGACCCCTTCAGTGAAGGACCTATTGTTCTAGATGCTGGAGGTGCTTCAGGCCAAGAGCCTTCAGTTCTCAGCCCCTTTCAGGGACTGCTTCAGTAGCAGAGAGCTGCCTCTGCCAAGGGCAAGACCATTCCTGCATTTAGTGAGTGATCCGTGTTGGGGTGGCTGGCCAGGTCATCTCAGCCCCATGGGAGACAATTATGAAGGGCCACCTCGGCTCCTGAGCTTCCTGTGGGGTCAGCTGAGGCTGTCCCTGGGCCTGTTCTGCAGCTGAACTTCCTGCCCTGCCCACCTTTCCCCCTACCTTTTTGTTTGATTTGTTTGAATTTTGAAATAATTATAGATTCACAAGAAGTTGCGAAGATAGTATAGAAAGAGCCTCTGTATCGTTTACCGAGGTCTTCAAGGTAGTTATCTTACATATTTATAAGACGATATCGAACCCAGGAAATTGACATTGGTATAGGGTATATGTAGAGTTCTGTGTCATTTCTTCACATATGAAGATTCGGGTCACCACCACCGCAGTCAAAATGGAGATTCCATCACCACAAAGGTCTTTCTGCTGCCCCCTTTTTTGCTCTGCCCATTCATGTTCCCTTTCTTTCTCTTTCACAGGTACTGACTGATTAAGAAGCACTCTTGGGAGGAGATATATTTATACATATAGTTATGACTGATTCATGTTGCTATATGGGAGAAACCAACACAACATTGTAAAGTAATTATCCTCCAATTTAAAAAAAAAAAAAAAGAAAGAAATGCTCTTAATAAACATGCTGTATTTCCATGCAAGTTGGTAAAAAGCTACCAACCCAAGCTCCTGAGGGCCCCACTCCCTGAACTGCCTCCCCAATTCCTTCCTTGGGACCTCCTGGACCTTTTTATGGTCCAGTAATTAGAGGGGTCATGTCCAGCCTATTGTTGTTCAGTCGCTCAGCTGCATCCAACTCTTTGCAACCCCTTGGACTGCAGCACGCCAGACCTCCCTGTCTTCACTATCTCCCAGAATTTGCTCAAACTCATGTCCATTGAGTCAGTGATGCCATCCAACCTCTTCATCCTCTGTAATTCTCTTGTCCTCCTGCCCTTAGTCTTTCCCAGCATTGGGGTCTTTTCCAATGTCCAGTCTAGCACATTCATATTCTAGGATTCTGTGCTGGTGCTCAGGCCTAGTTCCTGCTGACTGGTATCTGACTGCCCATATAATACCTATTATTCAGTCTTAAATATTTGCTGGCCTACTGAAGCCAAGTGGGTAGCAGAAATGTCTAAAGAAGCCTGGAGCGGGTAGAGTGCGGTGACAAGCAAAGAATGTTTGCTCCATCTTACAGGGCCAGTGGTTACTTAGGCCCAGACAACTGTCTTAACCATGCAGGCTCAGACTTGTTTAATTAGTCAGAGAAGGGACAGAAGTAAGGTTGTTTTTTTTTTTTTTGCTAAATAATTCAAATTTTAGATGATACCCACCAATATGACTTTATAAAAATGCTGTCTGGGTGACATAAAACATCTGGCCTATAGATATCAGTCTGTGGGCTTTGTGGCAAGATCTATCTGGTCCACATGGTCCTAGGAGGCCAACTCCAGTAGGGTGTTTGGTAGCTTGGCTGGATTTTCTCATTTCTGCCTGATATGACATCTGTGGATATGTGGAAACACTTCAGTTTATGCCCCAACTCATATTACCAGGCTGGGATCAAGGAGTTTAACCTAAAACCCATCTCAGAAGGGCACTGCATCCACTGAGGAGTGTGCCACTGACCCAGCCTGCCTTAAGCTACTCATCTCTTTCAGATAGCTTCGCCCACTGTCGCAGCAGTGGTCACACATAGACAGCTCAAGAACTCAGCTGTACATTTGTTTCGAACTGCAAAACTGAATAACCCAGAGCTTTGAAACTGTGCCAGATACTTTGATTTTAAATGAAGATGAGCTCTCCAGATGCTCCTGCCTACACATATTCTTCATATTGCATATTCGTATCTCCACTGATGTATCTATTTTTTAAAGTTTTTCTTTTATTCTTGAGTAATTTGCCCTTAAAGAGCAAGGTTTTAAGAGGCTTTAGGCAATGTGTATTTTTTCCCTCCAAATTCTCAGTCCAGATTTACAGGAATATATTTCTTGAAGACGACAGGTCAAAGAAAATTCTAGAATTACTGGCAGAAGTTGGGCCCAATAAATTTAAAACGCAAGCATAAAGAGAGTTCCGGGGGCTTATAGCTATTTATGTGCATCAAATTGTCTTTAAAACTGAAGTAGCTGCCATAAACAGCGACTTAAATGATGAAAGATTAATTCTCTTAACTAAAGGTATATTGTTTTTCAAATTTACCTTTTGGAGAGAAGTGGAGTAACTTTAGATATAAAGACTACTGTTTTGGCAGTGAGCAAACATTCCCTGTAAGAACAGGTAAGGGCCAAGCCCTGAGAGGAAGCCTCCAGGGGTACCCCATGGCCTGTGCACTGACTGGGGAAATTTCAGCCAGGATCCCCGAGTAACGGAGTGGTGCCCCCCTAGGGTGTTTCCAGACTTCTTCCAAAAACATATGTATATTGAATCACTTTGCTGTACACCTCACACTAATACAACATTGTAAGTCAACTGTATTTCAACATAAAAACAAAAATTATATTAAAAATAAACCCCTCCTACCATAAACTGTAAAGCCGTTCCCTGCTTATTCCAAAGTCATCCTATTACTAAAAGGAAAAAAATTTGAACTCTTCAGCAAGACATAAAAATGCCCCTGACAACCTGGTCCTGACCCCCTCTCCACTCTTATCTCTCCTTGCTCTCTGGGCGAGAGCACTCTGGGACCTCTTATAATTCCAGTTGTTCTGCCTCAGGACTTCATGACCCCTAAAAGCCCATGCCCTACTACCATCGCCTTGGGGATTTGAATGTCAATATATTTGAATTTATTAGAATATATTTGCATTTGAATTTTGGGTGCACACAAATATTCAGACCACAGCAGCCCCCTGCCCAGGTACCCAAGTAGGCACCTGGGCAATACAGAAACACTCTATCAGCCTCCGTATTCCTACCCTTTGTGTGCCTAGTTTCCTCTGCCAAGAATACCCACTCTGCCATCTTTCCCTCCCACTTCCAAGATCAGTCTTCTCTAGTCACCACTAAAGACAATTCAAATATTGCTTTCTTCATGCTTCTTTGACCCATTTCAGAGCTATACTGATTTCTCCTTTATTTCTGCATTCTGTCTATCTAATCCTCAAATCCCTCAGGGGAAAAAGAAAAAAAAAAAACAAAACCTGTTACTCAGGTTGTCTTGAATTTCTTGGTGGAGTCCTCAGTGAATGTGTCACTGGGTTTCCCACTCAGTACTGGACATGGCAGGACTTCCCAGGTGGCTCCCTGGTGAAGAACTTGCCTGCCAATGCAGGTGACACTGGAGATGTGGATTCGATCCTTAGGTTGGGAAGATCCCCTGGAGAAGGGCACGGCAACCCACTCCAGTATTCTTGCCTGGAGAATTCCATGGACAGAGGAGCCTGGTGGGTTACAGTCCATGGGGTCACAAAGAGCCAGACACGACTGAGCATGCATGCAGTGGATATGGCAGGGGGACAGAGCAATCATTCCAATATCTCCTAACATCATCACTCTGCTCTCAGGGCCTTCCAGCAAACCTATAAAATGGCACCACCCAGTACCCATAAATGAAACTGACTGTCAACCATGGATACCAGGACCTGAAGCTAAGTAAGTAATTCAAGACAACTCACTCTTCCTTCAGAATGTTTCCCGGGTTATTGGAAGAGACCCGGGAGCAATGGTGCAGGGCCTAGTTATTATTCTTTCCCTGATCCAGCACTGGAGCCACGGATGCCAGTGTTGGCACCTTTCCTGGCAGAACAAAGTCCTTCTTTCAGATTGTTCTCACCGAGTGGAATGCTGGAATCAGCTTTTACCAGTTCATGGGGGTGAGTTGGTGGTCACATTTTTAGGAATTGTGTGAGCTAGTTATTAAACATAGGCATTATTGAAAATTAAATGATATCACCTTAAAATTAAATGCATTATATTAAAAACAAATCTAATCAAGACAAAACTCATCACTTCACAATTATTTCATAACATTTCATTACTCTCTATGCTCTTGAGGTTATTTATGTCTATTGAATCTGTCTGGTGAAAAACTACATAACAGTAGACTACTGTGCCTTTCTTCCCAGTGCTACTTTCTGTCACCCTGGTAGCTTGAAATTGGCCATGAGGGGGGTGGTATTTACACCACAGAAATCAGCAAATACTACGGTTCACTGCTTCCCTTCTCCCTATCACCAAGAGCAGTTGTTCAATATTTAATAGCACTGCACACAGTCCTTGCCAATCCACCTTAACAGAACACAACCAAGAGGCTGGAGTGGTCACCCTTTTCTAACCATCCTCCATAGCGTCCCATGGCTATGTCGCTGATCAGCCTCCCAAGTCTTACAAGTTGGGAGTGAACAGGTCACTGGCGGTGTAGAGTACAATGCTTAAGGGCTGCACTTTCAATCATGTTGGTGAACTGAGAGTTAAGGACTCATTTGCTCAAGACTGATCTCTCTACAAGCTGGCCTCCAAGAAAAGGATCTGGCTTCCTGCAAAGCTCTGCAAGAGTTCTTACCCAATGTTAAGGCAATCAATTCTATTCATCCTGAAGGTCTGGAACTCAGACACTTGATCATGCCAGGAGAGAGGCCAGTGCTCCCTGCAGCCACAAACACTAAGCCAGCAGGATTAGGCTGGAGCCAAGGTTCTGACATATATGTCTACTGTACCCTGGCTCCTGATTACACCAGGGGAGGAGCTAATGCTTTGCTCATCAGGTGACTTAAAAATCCCACAGTCCAAGGGCCCTGCAAGAAGGTTTATGTGCTTCCCCGGAATGTGAAATGGCAATCCAGTAATTACACATCTGCTTCTGCTGCTGTCTCTGTTCCCCCAGGACTTCAGCTCCAGTCTTTGTGCTGAGAATCCTGCTTTTCCTTGTTTATTAGACCCTTTCAGAGTGATTTATACATATATCACTTTATCTATTTATTTACCTGCTTCATTTTCCTTGGAGGCAGGGAACCATTTCATTCATCTAAGAACATTTATGAGGCACCTACTCTAGGCTAAATACCATGGTAGGCTCTGTACATGGTGATGAATCAAGCAGACCTCATGAAAAGTCAGTAAGTAGTGAATTCTACCAGGTGACAGACTTAATTTTTCTTGGCTCTAAAATCACTGCAGATGGTGACTGCAGCCATGAAATTAAAAGACACTTTTTCCTTGGAAGAAAAGCTGTGACAGACCTAGACAGCATACTAAAAAGCAGAGATGTTACTTTGCTGACAAAGGTCCATATAGTTAAAGCTATGCTTTTTCCAGTAGTCATGTACGGATGTGAGAGTTGGACCATAAAGGAGGTTTAGCGCCGAAGAATTGATGCTTTTGAAATGTGGAGATTTCAAAATGCTGGAGAAGACTTGAGAGTCCCTTGGACTACAAGGAGAGCAAACCAATCAATCCTAAAGGAAGTCAACCCTGAATATTCATTGGAAGGACTGATGCTGAAGCTGAAGCTCCAATACTTTAACCACCTGCAGCTTACTCATTGGAAAAGACCCTGATGCTGGGAAAGATTGAAGGCAGGAGGAGAATGAGGTGACAGAGGATGAGATGGTTGGATGGCATCACTGACTCAATAGACATGAGTTGGAGCAAGCTCCAGGAGGTGGTGAAGGACGGGGAAACCTGGCGTGCTGCAGTCCATGGAGTCGCAGAGTCAGACACGACTTAGCTATTGAATAACAGCAACCAGGTGACAAAAGCTCACCGCAGCGCAGTGATTCTTTGTACTCTCACCTGCTTCTCCCATATTTGGGTTTAGCTAGCCCTAGTTCTGTGTGTGTGTGTGTGTGTGTGTGTGCGCGTGCGCGCATGCGTGTGCATGATTTTTCTCTCGATTGTCCTCTTAGCCTTTCATTCTCTACCTTCTTATTTATTTTATAAACCAAGTGAAGCTAGACTAGATAAATGATCCCTCGGTCTAGGCTTCTCTTTATTGCCTCATGCCCTTGCCATTCTTAAGTTTCAAAACTCTGCTTCAGAAACCAGCAGCTAAATTCCCAAGTAAGAAAATCTGTCGCTATTCCAGAGCCTCAAGAATGGTTATCAGCCTACTCAACTCAGAAGAGGAAGCGAGGTTTGGATCAGGTCTCTGAAATCACCTTCTATTTCCAGCAAAGGGAATTCCCCCACAAGTGGAAAATGTGTGTGACCTCTCTCAGGGACTCTCTTAAATTCCAGGCCCAGGCAAGGCATTTCAGCTCCTGGCCTTCAGAAATACCCTCAGCAGGGCTGCTCCTTTGGTGGCCCTTAAGCACAGCTGGCCTCCTTAGGAAGTAGTTCTACCAAGGTCAAGTCCAAGATCCAATTAGGGCAGAAAGACTGAAGTAACAGTGCCTCAGACGTCTTCAGCTGCCCAGTGTGCGGCACCTTGAATATAGGCGAGGCCCCATATACATATCCATACAGATATAGAATGTTCACCAAATCAGTTGAACGCATTTGTTTATGCAAAAATAGTTACTTTGACATCAATGTTGATATGCAAGAGCTAAGAGACAGCTTCCCTTGGCTTAACCCTGCATTCTAAGGAAAACAGAGATTGTCATACTGAGTGAAGTTAGAGAAAGACAAATATATGATATCATATATACGTGGAATCTAGAAAATGGTACAAATGAACTTATTAAACAAAACAGAAATAGAGTCAAAGAAGTAGAAAACAAATGTTTAGCAAGGGGGAACTGGGGGAGGGATAAATTAGGAGATTGGGATCGACATATACACACTACTGTATGTGACATAAATAATAATAACCTACTATATAGCAAGGGCTTCCCTGATAGCTCATTTGGTAAAGAATCTGCCTGAAATGCAGGAGACTCCGGTTCAATTCCTGAGTTGGGAAGATCCACTGGAGAAGGGATAGACTACCCACTCCAGTATTCTTGGGCTTCCCTTGTGGCTCAGTTAGTAAAGAATTTGCCTGCAATGTGGAAGACCTGAGTTTGATCCCTGGGTTGGGAAGACCCTCTGGAGAAGGGAAAGGCTACCCACTCCAGTATTCGGGCCTGGAGAATTCCTTGGACTGTATACTCCATGGGGTTGCAAGAGTTGGACACTACTGAGTGACTTTGACTTTCACTGTATAGCAAAGGGAATTCTACTCTGTACGCAGTAATGACTTATATGGGAAAAGAATCTGAAAAAGAAGGGATATATGAACATGTATAACTGATTTACTTTGCTGTACAGCAGAAACTAACACAACATTGTAAATCAACGATACTCCAGTGAAAATTAAAAAGCAAAATAAAACAAAACCCCAAACTGTATCAGTTCATTAAATAAACTTTACACAAAGCACACTGTTAGATGCTATGTAGACTGATGAGATATGGCACCTGGCACCAGGCATTTTGCATCTAAGGAAATAACATGAAATGACACAGCTGAAAATTTAAGTTCAATATTAATTTCTACAAATGTCTTGACAGTATCGACTGCTTTGCAACAATAAACAGTGTTTGCATAATTAAATAGCATTTCACAAGAATGATGTCCCCATCATACTCTGTTTCTAAACTATATGTTTATAATAGAACTGTAAGGGTAGAGGTCAGATTTTCCACTTGGAAACTGCTTTGTCTTTATGGAGAATCTTTGAAATAATTTCCTTTGGATTGTTGGATTCTAGAGGGCAACTGGGCTTCCTAGGTGGTCCAGTGGTAAAGAATCTGCTTGCCAATACAGCAGACCCAGGTTTGATCCCTGGGTCAGGAAGATTTCCTGGAGAAGGGAATGGCTCCCCACTCCAGTATTCTTGCCTGGAGAATTTCATGGACAGAGGTGCCTGGCGGGCTATAGTTTATGGGGTTGCAGAGAGTTAGACATGATTGAGTGACTAAAACAGCAAAAACAGAGGGCATGTATTGCCCTTTTCTAACTAACCAGACTAAGCTATCTCTCTCTATCAATTCGTCCACCTGGCATTACTTCATATTATTTGGTTAACAGAAGTTTTCTGAAGTTTAACAATTGTACAGGTAAGGATGTCAAGGGATATTTTCAGGTTAATTGGATACTTGGTTTAACAACCTGAAATAAACTGGTAGTCAATACAATACCTCTTTAATTTTCACTGATTTTTCAATAAACTCTGGCAAAGAAGTAAAGACGCTTTCAAAGATATAACTGAACTATGTATCTTTAAGAAAACATGGGGAGCTAGATAATGTATTTATTCACTGAGTATGGCCCGAGGGGCTGAGGGAAGAATCCTCTGAGTCACCAAAATGTCCATACCAGCTGGTGCTGGAGAATAGACATTGTACCAGTAGAGATTTATTCATTTGGATGAATCATGGTCCTCTATCAAAATGCATATACCCCTGAGGGAGCTGTCAGATTCAGAAGACTCAGCTGGGCAAACACTTCAGCATAAATTATTTTATGATTTTTGCATGGGCCATCAGTTTGGGGCACATGCAAATAGGTTTTTAGGTGGAAGTTCCAAAGTCTGGAGCTCTTTTGGGAGGCTGGGCCTGTTAGGAATGCAGAGGGATTCTCTGGCGGCAGGCACAGTACAGCGAGGGGCGGGAGGCGTGTGTAGTGGGTAAGAAACAAGAGAGGGGGGGTCTCAGAGAGAGAGCTGTGGAAGATTCACATGCTGAAACAACCTTACCAACTGCACAATTCTCCTTGGTGAGCACATCTGATATTTACTGCAATGGTCTTGACATGATTTCTCATCTGGGGGAAGATGGCGGACACTGGAGGATGGTGGGAAGTAACAGTTCTCAAGGCCCATCCTTCTTCCCTTCAGCTGCAGCTACAAGTACATCTAGTGGTGATGACAGTGAAACAATTCAAAAGCTAAAGATCCTACCCGCTGGTTCTGGAGGAGAAAACTAGTCTAGGAAACAGCAGAACACAGTCCATGAGAGCAATTTGCCTCCAATAGGGTCAAAAGTTCACTTCCTGACCAGAGTTGCTGCCACTCCTTTGACCTAACTCGGAAGGTCTGCTCTGTTTCTGGGCATCCCAAGTACTGTCAACAGCTTGCACAGCTCCTACAGACAACCTCTGACCATGTTACAGCTGTTTTCTTGCTTGCCAATTCCCTTAAACTTGCAAGGTTCTCTATTCTTTTAAATCAGGGCTGGAAGCTATAGCTAATGTGGATGCTTCAGGCCAAGTGTTTCTCATTTTGATTGCAGAACTGTACATTTGCCTAATGCGGAATGCATCACACAGAGTTCCCTTTTAGAGCTTGTGAGGTGGGTGGCCAAAGGGGAGTTCTCTTCTACTCAGATTTTACTGTGCTTACTGAAAAACAAGCTGCTAGGCTTACAGCAAGGAAATCTGCCATGGTCTCTGCAACACACACACAGCTGTCTAAGGAAATCCAACGGGGAAGGCAAGGAGTCATTTCACTCTCATACTCCCTGAGAAGAGTCTTGCCAGTTCTAGGCACACATACTGGGTTTCTGATCCTACAAACCCATGAGAAGTCAGTGGTTGGAATGTCAATGCATGTACTTACTGTTACAAGCAACACTCCTTCTTAATATCAAGATTGCCTACTTTTAATGCTGGTGTATAGTTGCATTCCCCACAGCAGAGTTTAAGTAGCAAAAACCCAGGGATAATTGGTCCTAACAGAAAACTTCTTGGCATTCTGTAGCTGGTTTGCAATCTGAATATGTGGCAAAATCTGATGCTCTGTGGTTGTTTTCAGGGGAATATAAGCTCTCGAATATTGAATTTGCGTTTCCATTTCCCTGATCACATCTCTATTGTGCTGCCAATAGAGCAGTCTCCCCCACACTATAAGTAAATATGCAAAGGAAGGGAAAAAATGAAAAAAGCATCATATTTAGTAGCTAAGCAGAAAACTCTAGTCTTAGAAACTTTCCTCACAGAAACATCTCTCCTTCCTTTCGGACTCTAATCTTAAACCGTTTTAAATGGTGACAGGCTTTTTGGGGATCTTTCTTTTTTTATTATTTTGAAGCATTATGTGTTAAAATAGAAGTTGTCTATGGCTTGTTACTTTAAGTGCTTGGCTGTGTGTTCAGAAAAGCATAGCCAGCTGTAATTGAAGGCTGAGGATGATTGCTTCTTATTTATTCTCACCATCTTTTTGTGTGCTTCCCTCATCCTTTTCAGGGAAGCTAGGATGATGCCAGGCATGCAGCAGGCTCTCAATAAACACTGACCAATGAATGAGTGAAATAATTGGTTACTGCTGCCTTTCCCTCTCCCAACTTCCCACTGACCTCCTGTTGACCTCTAGGGGCCCAGAGCCATTCACCTCCAGCTGACTCTGAATTTCTCACCACCATCCCTCTCTACCTGAACTTCATGATCTTGGGTTTCATTGCATCTTGCCAAGTATTGGTACAAATCTAATGATTTGCTATGTTTAGATTATAATTTGGGGACTTGTTACATATTCTAGGAATAATAAATCAAAGGAATCATCTCCACCTTAAATTATACCTATTCATGAGTAGACTCTTAATCCTCTCATAGGTAGCACAAATGACCTTAAAATATTCAGGATGCACTGAAAGAGCCAAGTTAATACTAAAAGAAGTATACAAGTACACATATATGTGTGTATGTCTACATGTGTGTATATATACATACACACACACACACACATATATACGTGTACACACACAGAGAAAGAGAGACAGGGAGACTATAGACCATTTTTTAAAAAGCTGATGCAATAATTGATAGTTTAGAACTTTCACACTTATAAGGTAAAGCTCTAAATTGAGATATTTTGTCTCTTCTCACAGAACTATAAAATACTATGAAAACAATAAGAACAGATAACTCAGAAAAGAAGAAAGCAAAGGGAAACTTGTATAGAATTTTCTTTTTCTCAGTGAAGGGTAGTAACATGAAGACTGGAGTGTACCGAATAAACGAAGTTAATAAAACTGAAGTCTAAAGCCAATGAACCATAAGCATAATCCCAAAGCTAATGATGAGTTCACTTCTGAGGATCTTCAGAGGAAAAAACAGGATAATTGCAAAGCTTGAATAAGTTAAAAGGGCACATTCTTAACCCATACCTTTAGCTTCAATCCCCAGCAATATGCTAGAATGAATTGTTGGTTTCTGAGTACCCAGAAAGGAAACCATGGGTCACTTGGAACCAGCATGGATTCATTAAGAACAAATCATTATTGGAAATGCACTTCATTTCCCTTCATGAAAGGATTATCTGGCTGTTTAGGAGAATGTTGTTCATCAAATGTTTGTCAGTTTCAGTGAGGCGAGGGACATAGTCTCTCATGCTATGCTGTAAGTAAAAGCTATTCCTGTTTTCTGAATAATTATAAATATAAGTGAATTCATAGATGGTTAAACAAATGACCCAATAAGTGAATTACAGAATTCTAAACAGCCTGGGTCATGATTTTCAAGGGCAGGTTGCAAGGTTTTGAATTTGGTTTTGCAATAAAGGCTTTGGTAGAAGAGCCCCTGTAAAGTGGGGGGACATGAATATGGATTTATCAAGTCCATAGATGAAAAATAATTGGTAATTCTGTTCTGGAGGAAAAAAGAAGGACAGGGTTTCCAATCTAACAGATATCATTAGATTCACCTAATGGACTGAAATGAACTAAAATTTTCCAAAATTGTTTGGAGAAAAGGTAAAGTTCCCAGTTTGCAATTCTTTTCCAAAAGTACCCCTTTACCAGCCTGCATCACTGCCTGACATTTCACTGGCAAAGCCTGTGCTCAAACTTCTCTGACTCCCTGGAAGCTGCATCAGTAGGATCTGACTCCAAGCATCATTTTGATTTCAAAAATGAGATTCAAAGCAGACAGCAAATTATCATGATTTTTGAGATTCAAAGCAGACAGCAAATTATGATTTTAAACAATACACATGTGAACACTGAAAACCTTACTCTCTCTCTCACTCAGTCCTCTCTGGCAAAGACAGATATCTATGCAAAGAGAGAAGACAAGTGCATTCACATCTTGGAAGATTGTCCCTGAGCCAGTGGGTTACCCTCCTGGGAGATTAAAACTCACAGTCAGGGGTAGACATATAACCACAGGTATGACGGAGACGGAGGTGGGGTAGGCTGGGAAGAAGAGATGATGGTGGGCAGAGAACATGGTCCAGCCCCAGGGAAAGGCACGTGGCCCCACTTGTCTAAGCATCTCATCATGTTCTTTAATTAGCTGTGGTCTTCCTGTGCCAGGGAATGGATTTATGGGAACAAATCTGTTTCTTTAAAAAAAAAAAAAGGCAGCAAAACATATCCCCCAGAGTTCACATTCCCAAATAAAAAGAGAAGGGAGCAAAACCTTTGCCACTAAACAGGAAGACCAGGCAGTTGTGTTTGCACAAGGTTCCCAGGGAGGAAGGGGGAGGGGGTGGACTAGTGATAAGATCACAGCTTCCAGCCACTGAGTGGCCCACCCTGACCCTCTGGTCTTGGGAGTTTTGGAGCAGAATTCAGATCCCTTCTGGCTTTGACAAGGGAAAACAAAACAAAACCAAAAACAGAAAGGGGCAGAGAAAAAGAAAACTTTCCCAAGTTACTGATCTCCTTTTCCCCTCATTCCTTCTGTCTTGAGTCCATGCGTCCTCCTGTGACGATGCTTAATTTGGAAGAGGAGGAGACCATTTTAGTATGAGCCCTAAATATTTCAGTTTCTGCAGCCTCCCAGCCTTAGACCATGCTCAGAAGAGCACGTTGCCTTCCTGGGGTTTGTTTCTTGCTTTTGATTTCATTTGTTTTGAAATGATATCCATGTTTTCCAGTGTATTCCAAATAAAAGCAACCCTCTTTTAAAATGCTTACTGCCAAACTTACAAACATCTGATAAGAAAAAAAGAAGCCTGTGTGGAGTTAATTTACTCAGGAAGCCCATTTTTTTCCAGTGTGTTATCACTTTGAGGTTTAGTATTAGACAAGGTGTCCCTCAAGGATCAGACAGCAACTCAATATGTTGACCCTCTTCCCTTTTCATGTTATTTATAAACCATTTCTCCAACAAATTTATCTGCGATACCCAATGCCACGTGTTCGAGCTTTTTTTAGTCAGACATTTTGCACCTTCATTCAGCTTTGGCTGGAATCCCAGCGCTCTGGCTCAGACGAACTTTATGGCCTGACAAGAAGGGCCCTTTGAGGTCAGTGGGGCCTTGGGAAAGAAGGGTGAGGATCTCTGCCACTAGGGAGAGACACGTGGCAGGCACTGACGGCCTGAGGGGTAACTCTGCTCTTACATTTGGATTTCATGGTGCTTTCTTGAGAATGACCTGTACAAAATACAGCAACAAAAGCAGAACACTGATGAAGTAAGACAAGTGGGCTTTCAGAGTGACTGTCTCTCCTAAAAGCACGGTGACAGGCCCAGGGTGTTCATCTTTTAGATATCTGAGTCCAGCTGTCCTATTTTATCACTGAGTCAATCAAAAAGTTAAACCCATTTCTTGGGAAACAAGCTTTCTGTTGCCATACAGCCCATTACTGTTGGAGGCAGCCAAAAAGCTTCCTATCCTAGTACATATACACAATGGAGTATTACTCAGCCATTAAAAAGAATACATTTGAATCAGTTCTAATGAGGTGGATGAAACTGGAGCCTATTATACAGAGTGAAGTAAGCCAGAAAGAAAAACACCAATACAGTATACTAACACATATATATGGAATTTAGAAAGATGGTAACAATAACCCTGTATGAGACAGCAAAAGAGACACTGATGTATAGAACAGTCTTTTGGACTCTGTGGGAGAGGGAGAGGGTGGGATGAGTTGGGAGAATGGCATTGAAACATGTATAATATCATATATGAAACGAGTCATCAGTCCAGGTTCCATCCAGGATACAGGATGCTTGGCACGACCCAGAGGGATGGTACGGGGAGGGAGGAGGGAGGAGGGTTCAGGATGGGGAGCACATGTATACCTGTGGCGGATTCATTTTGATATATGGCAAAACCAATACAATATTGTAAAGTTAAAAAATAAAATAACATAAAAAAAAGCTTCCTGCCCTCCAACTGGCACATCTCTTCTGTTCTTCTAAACGTTTTTGCTGAAAATTCTTAAGTTGAAAGGAAGAGAAATAGGCTGGGGTGTATTGGGAGGGGAGCAAAGTGGGATCAGAAGAAGGCAGAGGAGAAGGAAGAAACGAAATATGATCAATATTTCACCAAACCATATGACTGTCGGGTTCTCTTCCTTTAGTTTCATAACAATAAGAGCTTATATCTATTGAGTGTTTATGTGCTAGAGAGGTTTTAAGTTCTTACATGTATTAACTGATTTAATGTTCACAATAACCCTGTATGTTAGGCACTGTTATTGTCGCCCTTACATGAGGAAACTGAGGCACAGAGAGGTGAAGTAACTTCACTGAGGTCACACAGCATACAGGTGCTAGAAGCTCTTGTGCTTAGTGGCTCGGTTGTGTCTGACTCTTTGCGACCCTTTGGACTGTAGCCTGCCAGTCTCCTCTGTCCATGGGATTTCCCAGGCAAAAATCCTGGAGTGGGTTTCCTCCTCCAGGGGATCTCCCCAATCCAGGGATTGAACCCTCATCTTCTGCATCCCTCACCTTGCAGGAGATCAAATGCACTCTGTTCTCTGCACAGTCTGCTCGACGGGCTCCATATTACACAACCCCCGTGACACAGGGCAGGTTAGGTCCGCGAGCTTATCTAGACACAGCATCCCCTCCCTTTCAACCTTACTGACCACTCTCCACCTTTCTTTTCAAGTTCGTGACAGCACAAATGAAGATACAGCTCAGAGAGCTAGAAAGACTGTGAGGAATCCTTCAGATGAGCCTGTTCAACTGACTGTATGCAACAGAATTCTGGTTTTACACGGCTCACTTTGGTTTACTCACCCCGACAAAGTAACAAAGTTTTAAAGTGGCAGGACAGCAGGGAACTGGAGTCCACGTCCTAAGTATTGTTCTTTTCACACTATAATTCTCTTATCTACCCAGAGCTGTATTTTCTATCATTGCAGGGGAAAAGGCAGTTCAGGGTGGGTGGGTGTGTACATACACATACCTTCCAGTTAAGATGTTAAATAGATTGACAGCATTCCAATAATAGTGGTATACAAGGGACAGAAAAATGAGTCAAATGAAATCTACTGTTTTGTCCCTTAAGAAAAATATTGATAAAAAGATCACTTACCAAGATATTCACAATCAAGGTTAAAGAGTGGAAAACCACCACTACAAAAAGGGTACATTCATGCTGATATAGCACTCATGCAGGATCCTATGGGAGCTGGATGGACACACACACACACACACACACACACACAGTTTCTATCAGTGTTTGACCTCTGAGTTCCGCTCTGCTGGTTAATACAGACAACTATTTAGTTTCACTGAAGCCTGCAGGAGTATACTGTATCTGCCCTGTGATAGCCAATCTCAAATTTCCAACACTTTTGTGGCTTTTGCTGTCCTCACTTCCTCCCAAATTCACCCACCTGCCAAGTTCCTTTGCAAAATAATTCTAGATGCAAGAGTACTGACATGAGGAGCTGAAGATGGTGGAGGGATACACTGATTATTAAACATTCATTAAAGGAAAAGAATGAACTTACTATGAATACAGTAACATGAGATTATTTTTCTGGGCTCCAAAATCACTGCAGATGATGACTGCAGCCATGAAATTAAAAGACGCTTACTCCTTGGAAGGAAAGTTATGACCAACCTAGACTGCATATTAAAAAGCAGACATTACTTTGCCAACAAAGGTCTGTCTAGTCAGGGCTATGGTTTTTCCAGTGGTCATGTATGGATGTGGGAGTTGGACTGTGAAGAAAGCTGAGCACCGAAGAATTGATGCTCTTGAACTGTGGTGTTGGAGAAGACTCTTGAGAGTCCCTTGGACTGCAAGGAGATCCAACCAGTCCATTCTAAAGGAGATCAGTCCTGGGTGTTCATTGGAAGGACTGATGCTGAAGCTGAAACTCCAATCCTTTGGCCACCTCATGCGAAGAGCTGACTCATGTGAAAAGACCCTGATGCTGGGAGGGATTGGGGGCAGGAGGAGAAGGGGATGACAGAGGATGAGATGGTTGGATGGCATCACTGACTCGATGGACATGGGTTTGGGTGGACTCTGGGAGTTGGTGATGGACAGGGAGGCCTGGTGTGCTGCGGTTCATGGGGTCGCAAAGAGTCAGACACGACTGAGTGACTGAACTGAACTGAACATGAGATTTAATATAATTTACTATGGAAGTTACTGTGAATATTCACTGGGAGGACTAATGGTGAAACTCCAATACTGGGGCCACCTAATGCAAAGAGCCAGTTCATTGGAAAAGACCCTGATGCTGGGAAAGATTGAGGGCAGGAGGAGAAGGGGACGACAGAGGATGAGATGGTTGGATGGCATCATCAACTCAATGGACATGAGTTTGAGCAAGCTCTGGGAGATGGTGAAGGACAGGGAAGCCTGTCATGATGCAGTCCATGGCGTTGCAAATAGTCAGGCATGGCTTAGCAACCGAACAATAGCAACAACCATGAAAGTTATGATTTCTGTGTCATTAATCCAAGAACTAAACAAGCACTGCTTGCAGGTGGCGAGCACATTAAAGGAACATACAGGGGCTGACCATCAGCCAGACCTGGGTTCTGCTGTGACAAACCATAACCTCCTTGAGCTCTCTTGACTTCAGGTCCTCCTGGGTAAAGATGATTACCACATACACCTTCCAGGGTGTCTGTGGGATGCAGGGTGAGCACAGTTACCTAGGTGTTGCTTACACTTAATGCTGAGTTCATGTCTGTCCTTTTAATCTAGTGACTGGAGGTTTCTAAAGTGTAAGGATTTTTTAAAAATACCCTTCCTTTTTTTTTCAAAATTTAAAAAAATCCAAAGGTTTGGGGAGGTGGGGAGGAATCGACTCCTTTTGCAAGAAGTAGGATTTGAGTAAGTGATAGAAGGGAGGGGCCAAAGAATTAAAAATATCCCAAGGACAATCTTTGCCAGGTAGATTTCTGAAACCTGGGGGTGAGGAGGGGGAACACATAAATAGATGCCAGGGTCTTTATAAAGTTCTGCTCTGAACATAAGTCATGTGCACGCAGTGTCCCATAAGCTTGAGGCTATCCTAATGATTCCTCTCATAGCTGTGGTCTGTGGATATCTCCTAGGGGACTAGCCAGCTCAGACCAGCCAACCCCTGGTGGCTCCCATTTAAACATTTTGTTGCTTCTCAGCACCTCCACTAGAGGGCAGCAAGTGGAAGGGAGAGGATGTCCCAATGGATCAATGTCAGGGCTTGGCAGGAGCAGCTGTCAAGGTGGGGTGCCAAGTAATGGGGGTGGGGGGTGCAAAGGGGCAATTCAACTGAGTGGAAAAGATGAGAGCTTGAGTGATTAATGGTTTTCCATTTCTAAGTGAAGCCAGGGATGGAAGGAGAAAGAGCCCAGCACTAGAGGAAGCTGGAAGAAGGTTTTCCAAACCAGCTGATCTTCAGATTCATGTTTGGAGTTTTCCTAAAACACACACACACACACACACACATAATATGAAAACAGATAAAACTCCAGGACATCACTCTTGGGCTTCTGCATCAGAATCTCTGGATATAGAGCTTATGAATCTGTATTTTTCAAAAAAAGTCCCAGCTTATTCTGTAACAGCCAGGGTTGGCCTCATTAGGGTGTCTAAGATCCCTTCCAACTCTGAGAAGACTAATTTCCCTGACATAAAATAAGCCTGAAGCAGCCTTCAAAATAACAGTAAACTTGTCTATCCCTCTAGTAATTTGTCTTCAGAGAAATAAGGGGCAGAAGTAACTGAAATTTCTAGAGTATGGATTGCAAGTTATGGTTTTCTGAGAGCTATGCAGACACAATCTCCCTTAACCTTTTACTCCTTACAACAAGCCTGTGTTCGGGCAGATTAAAAAGCCCCATGTACAGCTAGGGAAACCAAATCCCAGGGAGGCTGCCTTGTGGTGGCGAGTCTGGGAACCATGACTGTTGACTTCAGTTTACTCCAGCGCATGACTATTTCCAGTGTCTTTTCAATTCTGTTCTTTACCTTTATAAACAATATTTTCATCAAATGATTTCATTAAACTCTAAGAATGATTGATGGCCAAGCCCAAGGTATATGTGGAACAGGAACGGAGACAGGACTAAGAAAAAGCTATGATGGCAAGGGGGCTTCCCTTATGGCTCAGACAATAAAGAACCTGTCTGCAATGTAGGAGACCTGGGTTCAATTCGTGGGTTGGGAAGATCCCCTGGAGGAGAAAATGGAAACCCACTCCAGTATTCTTGCCTGGGATATCCCACGGACAGAGGAGCCTACAGGATACAGTCCACGGGGTCACAAAGAGTTGGACACAACTGGGTGACTAACATATACACACACGACAGCAAGGCCTTAGACCCATCTCCAGCCGTGTCTTTGGTGCTCCAGGAAGCAGGAGAATGGTCAGTGGTAGTCTGTGAGTGAGAAAGACGAAGGAGGGCGCAAGAATCAGGGGTCACACTTCTGCGGCTGGCCTGCCACAGGGGAGGGCAGAATGATTTCATAAGGGTCTTGTCTCAACCCAATTCACTCATCGCAGAAGCTCCTTTCTGCTCTTGACCACTCTGTCCTGAGGGTGCCACTCAGCCTGCACCTTCAGGTGTTTGAAATTTTGCAATGTTTCAAAACAGATTTTCAAATAGATTTCACCAACTAGGTTGCTTGCCATCAAAGGCTAACCTATGGAGGAACATATACTGAAGAAGGAGCCTGCATCTCGGCCCTGCTCCTGTTGATGACTATTGGAACTTTGGGAAAGTCATTTCACTTTTCTGGCCTGGGCTTCCTCCTTAATAAACAGAGAGGGTGTGTGCTGTAGCTTCTAGACAAGACCATGAGGACATGTTTAGTGTCAAATTATTTTTGAATAGATTCCTAACATTTAAGGGCTTCCCTGGTGGCTCAGACAGTAAAGAATTCATGCCATGCAGGAGACCTGGTCAGGAGGATCCCCTGGAGATGGGAATGGCTACCTACTCCAGTATTCTTGCCTGCAGAACTCCATGGACAGAGGAGCCTGGCGGCTACAGTCCATGGGGTCACAAAGAGTTGGACAGGACTGAACGATTAATACTTTCACTTACATTTAAAACAAGAGATTCAGATAAAAATATTTCAAGACCAACTTTTGGCTACACTCCAATGAAGAACAAATGGAATGGTTTTCCATAGCCCTTTCTACCTTCTAACACACTAGATAATTTAAGTATTATTTTTATAGCCTATCTTCTGCCTCACGCATCCACATACCTTCTTTAAAACACACACATGCAAACACATCCTGTTAAGGAAAGCTTGTGGTACAGGATGCTTTATATTTCTTGTTCACTGAAGCATTCTAAGCACCTATTAAGACTAGTGCCTGGCACATAATAAATGCTCAGAAAGTACTTACTTTTTTAAAACCCTCTTTAATTAGAGTTAATTTGCAATAAAAATATCTGTTGACTCAATTCCTAGTAATTTTATGAAAAGTACGGTTTTCTCAAGTGAAGGAATCTAAAGACAATAAGTATGATTTAGAGATATGAATATATCCAACAAATTCCTGATTTAAAAATCATAATACAGGCTTGGTTTTCACTGTGAGTCATTATATTAGGTCTGCTGATACATGTTTATGCTATATATAATATACACGGTTCTCATAAATACAATCAAATTGAGACTGAAGAAAAACAGTATTGGGGGAGTTTACACAAGAATTCTGAATGTACCACAAGATCCACTTGTCAATTGTTTGTTTCACTCATAATGCTTAAAAAACAGCATGGCATGCTATTCTAAACGCATGTGACCAACAGCTCAGTATGCAGAATGTTCCATATTGATGTGACCTTAAATGTGGAGACTGATTTCTCTGGTGGTAAAAGGCAGGTCTTAAGACTGATGAAAGGTAATCTTAGACCAATTACACTGATTTCAACAGCCAGCTTTACAGTTCCCATACTTCTTTTCCTAAATGCTCAGGGTTGTCTCCCAGTTCACTCCACCAGGCTCTAATTTTCAAAGCTGTAGAGGGAGAAGTGACAGGAAGCATTTGTCGGAAGCGCTCAGATGTGGCTGTTCTTGCAAAGGGATTTGTTAGCTGATGCTGAAGTTGTTGCATTCCCCATAAACAAGCATGAGCGGCAGGCTTTAAGACTGATCTTCCAAAACAAATGTGACTCAGCATCATTAGGGCAGTTCAGGCTCAAGCTAGCAACTCAGGCTCTAGTCAACCTGCATAGACCTCTGCAACAAGCAATAGCAAAAATTGCAGGCAAGCTGAAAGGGGGGAAATGCTTTAAGGTAAATGTGGCTTCATCAGACACACCAGTTTTTTTATATGGAGCTTCCTTGTTAATGACTATTTAATGCAGAACACTTTGGAATAAAGTTTGGAAATTCTGGTACTTTCATAATGGTCAAACTTGTCTCTATGGTACTAACAGGTAATTACTCAGAATTTATTTCTACTTAAATATACAATGTCAGATTTAGAGCTTAAAACAAGTATTCATGATTCTAGGAATGGTTCTTCTTGAATCAACAGACCTCATATGAATTAATTGAGGTTTATCTGAAGAATATACTCAAGATTGACCTTCCTGTATTTGTGGAAGGAATAGAGGAAGGAAATCTACATAATGAAATCTGGATTGGAGGGTTTGTCTTTATTTTTTTTGTTCTTGTTGTTTGATTGTTTGCTATCATTGGAGCAGGTATGATAAAAGGAAAAATAAGAAGTTGATAAGTTGTTAAGTCACTTCAGTCGTGTCCGACTCTGTGCAATCCCATAGACGGCAGCCCACTAGGCTCCCCCATCCCTGGGATTCTCCAGGCAAGAACACTGGAGTGGGTTGCCATTTCCTTCTCCAATGCATGAGAGTGAAAAGGGAAAGTGAAGTCGCTCAGTCGTGTCCAACTCCTAGTAACCCCATGGACTGTAGCCTACCAGGCTCCTCTGTCCATAGGATTTTCCAGGCAAGAATACTGGAGTGGGGTGCCATTGCCTTCTCCAAAATAAGAGGTGTCTAACTTCAATTAAGTTGCTCATTCAGAGTTCATACTCCTTTAAGTGTGCCCTAAAAATGATTACTACCTTAATCAGTGCTGACCATTGTCAGCATGCACTTTAAATACTCCTGGAAAAACTGCATGAATATATGTCACTGTATGAAGAAGCATTAGTCACAATTAGTTGAATGGTGTTATCACAGAGCTTGGACTATGCAGCCCAACTCGTTCTCTATGGTTTCGGTCAAAGGCAGCCCCTTCCTTCCTTGGGGTTCCCACAGCATTTTGTGCATATTATGTATATTCATTATGGGATGTTTTCTAGGATTGTTCTCTTTCGTCCAAGTCCTTTGTTTATTTGGCAAATCTTTAAGGCTCTCAAAGTTTATTATTTAAAAGTGTCCTTCACCTGGCTCAAAAAATCTTGGATGAACAAATAAACCAGTGAAAAGATAAGGGCTGCATTGTAACTATACACACACACACACACACACACACACACACACACACTTTTTTCTTTCCCTTTAAAAGTCTACAAACATGCTTTGTCTAATCGGACCCTGCAACAGTCCTGAGCACTGTCAGGTCAACATGCACGCTCCTGATCTAGGGCAGTGGTTCTCAACTGAGTCATTTCCCACCTCCACCACTCCCTCTCCGCCCCTCACCCCCATCCCAGGGAACACTTAGCAATGTCTGGAAATGTTCTGGTTCTTAAGGTTGAGGGTGGAGGGTACCATCTAGTAGCTAGAGGTCACAATTCTGTTTAGAAAGCATGGAAAAATAACATACCAAAAATGTAGATTTTGGGAACCAACCTATGCATGTAAAAATTTTAATTCTATCAGTTTCAACTCTGTGACTGAGTTATTCAATTTCTCAGCTTGTTCCTTTCTCATCTTGAAAAGGCGATAATGATACCTTGCTCAGAAAGTCATCCATGAAAGCTAGATGAGCTGGCATGTTAAGTACTTGGCATAGTTACTAGTAAGAGTTAGGTTTTTAGTAAAGGTCAGTTTTCATTCCAATCCCAAAGAAAGGCAATGCCAAAGAATGCTCAAACTACTGCACAATTGCACTCATCTCACATGCTAGTAATGGAGAAGGAAATGGCAACCCACTCCAGTGTTCTTGCCTGGAGAATCCCGAGGACAGGGGAGCCTGGTGGGCTGCCGTCTATGGGGTCGCACAGAGTTGGACACGACTGAAGTGACTTAGCAGCAGCAGCAGCACATGCTAGTAAAGTAATGCTCAAAATTCTCCAAGCCAGGCTTCAGCAATATTTGAACCGTGAACTTCCTGATGTTCAAGCTGGTTTTAGAAAAGGCAGAGGAACCAGAGATCAAATTGCCAACATCTGCTGGATCATGAAAAAAGCAAGAGAGTTCCAGAAAAACATCTATTTCTGCTTTATTGACTATGCCAAAGCCTTTGACTGTGTGGATCACAATAAACTGTGGAAAATTGAAAAGAGATGGGAATTAAAAAAAAAAAAAAAGAGATGGGAATATCAGACCACCTGATCTGCCTCTTGAGAAACCTGTATGCAGGTCAGGAAGCAACAGTTAGAACTGGACATAAACAACAGACTGGTTCCAAATAGGAAAAGGAGTACATCAAGGCTGTATATTGTCACCCTGCTTATTTAACTTCTATGCAGAGCACATCATGAGAAACGCTGGGCTGGAAGAAACACAAGCTGGAATCAAGATTGCCGGGAGAAATCTCAATAACCTCAGATATGCAGATGACACCACCCTTATGGCAGAAAGTGAAGAGGAACTAAAAAGCCTCTTGATGAAAGTGAAAGTGGAGCGTGAAAAAGTTGGCTTAAAGCTCAACATTCAGAAAACTAAGATCATGGCATCTGGTCCCATCACTTCATGGGAAAATAGATGGGGAAACAGTGGAAACAATGTCAGACTTTATTTGTTTGGGCTCCAAAATCGCTGCAGATGGTGAGTGCAGCCATGAAATTAAAAGACGCTTACTCCTTGGAAGGAAGGTTATGACCAACCTAGACAGCATATTCAAAAGCAGAGACATTACTTTGTCAACAAAGGTTCGTCTAGTCAAGGCTATGGTTTTTCCCGTGGTCATGTATGGATGTGAGAGTTGGACTGTGAAGAAGGTTGAGCACCGAAGAATTGATGCTTTGGAACTGTGGTGTTGGAGAAGACTCTTGAGAGTCCCTTGGACTTCAAGGAGATCCAACCAGTCCATTCTGAAGGAGATCAGCCCTGGGATTTCTTTGGAAGGAATGATGCTAAAGCTGAAACTCCAGTACTTTGGCCACCTCATGCGAAGAGTTGACTCATTGGAAAAGACTCTGATGCTGGGAGGGATTGGGGGCAGGAGGAGAAGGGGACGCCAGAGGATGAGATGGCTGGATGGCATCACTGACTCGATGGACGTGAGTCTGAGTGAACTCCGGGAGTTGGTGATGGACAGGGAGGCCTGGCGTGCTGCGATTCATGGGGTCGCAAAGAATTGGACACGACTGAGTGACTGAACTGAACTGAACTGAATCTCTTCTTCATTTCCTTCAAGTGGGGAAGAACAAGGACAATTAGATCGCTTTTCTAGAAAGTACTCTATGCCTATTGCAATTATCCCAAAGTAGAATGGGTTCCTGAGTCATACAGGTCTGGGGTTAAGGTCTTGGAGAGCAGAGCTGAACTGTCAAGGCACTCTGGTGCCTTGACACCACTATATTGAATCTAAATATAGCTTCACATCTTAATTTTGATTTCTACACAGTAAGTTTCCAGGTATGATTTTGTGTGAATCAATAGTTCAAATTTTTAAAAGGAAGAGAATCAGTGGATAAGAAGACTCCTAAGATGTCTTTGTTCTCTCTGTCCTCTGCATGTCTGTGTTGCTGGGATTGGCATTCACTAGAACATGCACGATCCTGCTGGAGATGCAGTTAGAAAAGATCCAAATGTGTTCTTTCACTATGCCCATGAAATCTGGGAATCATTTTGTAAGTTGTAGAAAGCTATTCAGTTGTAAAAAACAAAAGGGACTTCTAGGCCCCTCTTTATCGTTCTCTTATCACTGCAGTACTATGAGTTCCTGCTCACCCCACCCCCCAGCCAGGTATAATTTTCTCAAAGGTAAAAGTATAATTAACTTGCCAGTCCCTGGTAGCTCAGATGGTAAAAACTTTGAGAACAAAAATTTATGAGAACAAGAATCTTCCACTCATTGAAATTTTTTTTGTGTGTTACTCTTTTACGATAAAGGGTCATATTGTCAGAAAAGAAAACTGTATCAAGAAATTGTTTAGAAACAAATCTGTAATGTCTTTCTTGCCATTAGTGATCCTGCCTAATGGTATAACAGGAAATAAACATTGACCAATCACCAACTCTAAGGGGCTTCTCTGGTGGCTCAGAAAGAAAGAAAGAGAAGTTGCTCAGTCACATCCAACTCTTTATTTTTTTTTTCCTAATTTTATTTTATTTTTAAACTTTACATAATTGTATTAGTTTTGCCAAATATCAAAATGAATTGTGACGACAGTCACGTCCAACTCTTTAAAACTCCATGGACTGTAGCCTACCAGGCTCCTCCGTCCCTGGGTTGAGAAGATCTCAAGAGTTGGACACGACTTAGTGACAAAACCACCCAGACTTTGTGATTGGTGGTAGTGGTGATTTTGTCACTAAGTGCAAGATTCTTGTTCTCATAAACGTGGTTTCTCTTCCACTGATTTGTATGGACAAATTTTATTAGAAAAATGGTGCTGGTAAATCTATTTCCAGGGCAGGAATAGAGATGCAGATGTAGAAGACAGACTTGTGGGAATAGCTGGGGAAGGAGAGGGTGGGATGAATTGAGAGAGTACCATTGGCATAATACACTACCATGTGTGAAACAGGCAGCCAGTAGGAAGCTCTAGATGACACACACAGCCCAGCTCAGTGCTCAGCAGAAGCCAGCATAGCTGCTGCTGCTAAGTCACTTCAATCATGTCCGACTCTGTGCGACCCCAGAGACGGCAGCCCACCAGGCTCCCCTGTCCCTGGGATTCTCCAGGCAAGAACACTGGAGTGGGTTGCCATTTCCTTCTCCGATGCGTGAAAGTGAAGAGTGAAAGTGAAGTCGCTCAGTCGTGTCCGACTCTTAGTAATCCCATGGACTGCAGCCTACCAGGCTCCTCCGTCCATAGGATTTTCCAGGCAAGAGTACTGGAGTGGGGTGCCATTGCCTTCTCCGACTAACATAGCATTGTAAAGCAATTATTCTCCAATTAGAAAATATATTTAAAAATATTAATAGACTCATTTTAAAACACTTCTGATACAAATGTTATGAGAAAGTAGGACTCTTGGGAGGATAGAGAGAAATACAAGATAAGAGAAATATAAGCATTGTTTTATCATTGTCTCTGATTTTCAATAAATTAACAAATATTTTTTTGTCTCCACTCCTACCTCCCCCCAAAAAGAAAAATGGTGTAGGAACAATGTTACACCCAACACAAGTCCAAGGTACAAAATAGGGAACGTTAATCCTGTGAAAATGAGGAAAGTTTTAGTAAGGAGGTATAGACTTAGAAACAGGCAAAAAGTACATGGTATAAGAGTGAGTATGGTATAATTCTCTAGGCATATTAGCAGAGAGGGGAGACAGCTTTCCTTTACTTTAATGGTTTCTGCATTCATGGAGAATCCAGGAATGATAAGAAGAGAAAACCCAGAGTTGATTTCATAAGACAGTTCTTGCACTTCCTTAGAACAACATCGGGAGAGCCTTGTAGATATCAGGGCTGCACAGTATCACACAGTATTGTTCAGCGGCCCAGTAGGTACCTTTTACGGATTTTTTTCAAAAGAAGAGGTAGGCTCCTGTCTCCACAAACTTGGCTACTGAGTTAGCCTCAGGAAGAGATGCCCATTTGATTTGAGGAAAATTGCCCATACCTCATCATAAGTCTCATATATAAGTATATAGGATACTTATATCAAAGTGCTACATTAAACCGAATGAATCTGAAACCTAGAGAATTTACAGAAGGAGTTCAAGTAATTGCCTCTTGTCTCTTTGACATAATATAACTATGATTCTTGACCTAGGCTGAGCAAGTAAAACATGCAACTTCGAGACTTCGGCTGAAATCTCTGCAGAGGTGAGTACTACAGTTTGGTAAGCACCATGGGGATCCTGACACTTGTGAGGCCATGTGCCGTGCACTATGGGCTCAGACTGCTTGGGCTGGACTCCTACTTTGGCCTTCGCCAGTTATGTAAGTTAGTTACATAATTATTGTTGGTGTCCTTACCTAATGCAGGTAATGATGGAACTTACCTCTTATTATTGCTTGGAGGGATTAACCAAGGTTACAAGCATGAAGTACTTAAAACTAGGTTCACGAAAATGCTTCAGTTATTATCACAGTGAACTGGTTTTAATTCATTCTCTCCATATCCCCGGTCTACCCAGTGACCAACTTGGGAAACTGGGTGGGCCTCACTCCTCTTGGCCTTGTATTTGCCATACACAAATGCTCAGAGAATGTTCACTGAAGTCAATGGACTCGCCCAGCACCACTCCCCGTATCAGCGTCAACTCACTCCAGACCCACTTGCTGGATTGATCAGATTCCATTTTATTGAAAGCATAAGAACCAGAGAACTAAGATTTGATCAAACGTCCTCTGAGCATTTATTGTTAAAACTATAACTATAGAACAGTGTCCAATCTCCTAAAAGTTTATACCATCCGGTCTTAGTTCTATTGTTGAAAGCACTTTTAACATTAGAATTCTCTTTTAGACAGTTTTCTGGATTTATTGTTAAAATTATCTTTAGCTTCCAAAACTTCATTGTGTAACTGAATTGCTCCTTTTAGGCATATATTGTTATAATTCAAATTCTTCATGTCTGTTTAGTTTGCATGTTTAAGGCCTCAGGATTTGTAGTTAGTCAACCTGAGGTCGATATGAGTTACCAGTTCTTGAGTACTTGGGGGCTTTTCCCGTGTCATCTCAGCAGGTGCTTTACTATTGTTACTTCCTTGATGGTTTTAAACAAGCTCTTTTCCTCCCATTTAACATATGAGAAAACTGAGGCTTAGAGAGTATAAGAAACTATAAAAGCCTTTGCAGCACATGTTGTCAGCGCTCTGCTGATGCAGAGCCCATATCCATATCTGTACACATGAATTCCTTCTGTGCCTTCACTCTCAACACCAGGCACCTGTGTCTCTGTCATCTGGACCTGCGCTGGAAGAGCTGGGAGCCTCTAGGATTTGATGACCTCCCCTGGTCATCCCATGGTCAGTCCTTAACCACCAACTGAGGGCTGTTCTGGACAACCTGAAACACTACTTTAGAGGAGACTATACCAGATATCATATGGTTATCCAGCACTGGATATTCAATTCTTGCTTGTTTTTCTTTTTTTTTTTTTTGAGCCTTTCCCTTGTCTCATTTCCCTACTCTTCAGTTTTCCCCTGGAATATTTTTCTAATAATCCACTTTCATTTAAACCCTTGTTTCAGCATCTGGCTTCTGGGGAACTCAAACTAAAAAATATATCACACCACTCATAAGTGACAGAACTGGGATTCAAACCTAGTTCTGACAAAGTTGGAGATCAGTGCTCTAAAATCCCTAATCTAGACTGCTTCTCCTGACAGTGGCAGAGAAGACAGAAGCAGGAATCAGAAGTGGCTGGTGCAGAGACTTGCTTACTGGTCCTACTCCCTAAGCATCTCTGTACGTTCTCCAAGTACCGGCCAAGGCCATCTGACCAGCCTCTCTCCTTTCCCCATGGGGAGTTCTTCCACAAGTCCCCTTTCCTCTCTGAGGGTCTAGGCCTCTGGTGATTGCTGCTATCTCCTGTGATAGCCAAGGGCAATAACATAGAACGGGAGGGACATCGTGTATAACCAAAGCAAATGCAGATCAAACTGGGCTCCTAGCAACTAATGCAGAAATCAGTCATCAGTCTACATGGTATTTACTGAATGCCAACCGACGGCTAAGCGACCGAAGCAGTCCCCTCACATCAACCTAGAATCTCAGTCTTTCCCTTCTACCTTCTGCTTTAAGGCATCTGTCAACTCTCCCCTCTGTCAAAGTCTTCTGACTTTGGGTTTACAGCAGCCTACTCTCAACCAACATGGTGGAGGGTGGTGGAGAAATCACCACCCTCCCAAATTTGATGGTTATGAAATAGTTTCACTTTGGATACATTTCACGTTAATGAAAGTGCTACATATTCTTTTCTCTTTAATAGTCTTCTATTTTTTCCTTAAAGTAAGATTTCAAGACTTAAAAATACAGGCTTTCAGTATTCATCCACAGAAACAAGACAAGACAGGTCACCCTAGGGAGTAGCCAGATTTTCACCTCTCACAACCATCATGGCTATACAAACACAAGTTTGACACGTATATATGGCCAGGGTATGCACAGGAGTTAATCTAGTTGATTTCTATTCCTCGATAGGAGCTTTCCAGGAAGTCAGGTTTAGTGATAGCTACAAAGGGAGAGAGAGCTAGTCAATCATGCCTATGAAATTCAGAGCAAACATCCAAAGACTATGGTGTTGGCATGGCTAACATGGAAGTCAGGCACAGTCACAAACCCATTTGGAAACTCAGCCTGGGCTGTCTAAGCACAGCACCTCAATACTTCACTGCATTCTGCACCCCAGAACCTTGTCTGGCCCAACTGTGCCCTGACACAGGGCAAGGCTCTTTGACTGGTTCCCCCAATTCCTGACTGCCCTCTCTTCACAACACATTCATTCATTGTTAGTTATTGTTAGAAAAAGCATGGAGCTTCTTTAATTTTTTATTTTAATACCCAAAACATTTTGGATTGGGGTATAGCCAATTAACAGTGTTGAGGTAGTTTCAGGTGAACAGCAAAGGGACTCAGCCATACATATAAGGCAGGTACTTCTTGCTTCAATCAAGGAAATAGCTGGGCCACTGGTTGGGCAGTGGAGGAGAAAGGAAGGTCCTGAATGTTAGGCAGCCAAAAGGTCCTTTCCTAAAAAATGAGCTCTCAGTTTGGGGGAAGCCACCAGTATTCTTGCTTGGGAAATCCCATGGACAGAGGAGCCTGGCGGGCTATAGTTCATGCAGTCACAAAAGAGTCAGACACAACTCAACAACAACAACAAAAGGCAAGGTAAACATCACCAATTCAATTTCCACTAATGTGAATCTATTAACATTGGGTTTGGCAAGAAGTTCATTCGGGTTTTTCCATAAGATCATATGGAAAACCTTGAATCGACTTTTTGGCCAACCCAATACTTGGTAACACATGACTGTCCACAAGTCAAATATTCTGAACATTATTTCTCCCACAAATTTGCAAGATTTTATTACTCTGCTGACAAAGGTCCATCTAGTCAAAGCTATGTTTTATCCAGCGGTCATGTATGGATGTGAGAGCTGGACCGTAAAGAAGGCTGAGCACTGAAGAATTGATACTTTCGAACTATGGTGTTGGATAAGACTACTGAGAGTCCCTTGGACTGCAAGGAGATCAAACCAGTGAATCCTAAAGGAAATCAACTCTGAATATTCATTAGAAGGACTGATGCTGAAGCTCCAATACTATGGCCACCTGATGTGAAGAGCCGACTCACTGGAAAAGACCCCGAGGCTGGGAAAGACAGAAAGCAGGAGAAGGGGACAACAGAGGATAAGATGCTTGGATGGCATCACTGACTCAATGGACAAGAGTTTAAGCAAGCTCCAGGAGATGGTGAAGGATAGGGAAGCCTGGTGTGCTGTAGTCCAAGGGGTCACAAAGAGTTGGACATGACTGAGCGACTGGAGAACAACTAAAAAATTAGATTACACAAAATACAATTTTTTTTCCTATTCAGGGATGAAGACTGTAGGGTTTTCATCAAAATGACTGACAATTTTGAGAGTTTCATACTTTCAGATGAGCTGTCACTGGAAAACTGGAAAAACCTGATATTTCAGGGATGAGGCAGGGAAAACTGACCGGTTCTCCGTAAGATCGCTCATCAGGGTCTTTCGTAATCAAAAGTTCAGTGTCCAAAGGGGCAGAGACAATTTGGATCTGGAATCTGAAACCCTCATGACATCTCTCTGTCTGTCAATATTTGAGGCGATTTAATCAGGGAGGTGGGGCGCAGATAAAGGTGGTTCAGGGGTAGGTGCTGGTGACTGGTCTATTCCATGAAGGATGTTGGCCAGTGGCTGGTATATGGGGTACAGAGTTCAGTCACCTGGGAAAATGTTGGCAAGACTTAGACATGGCATCAGATGCCCAGGCATTGGTGGGTTGGGCAAAGTTCTGACTCTAGAGGCATCTGAAGTACAGAGCAAGAAAATGATTCTTCTGCCCACAAATCAGGGCTTTGGGTCAGACACAGGGAGGCTTGGGGCTTTCTGGAGAACAGTTTCTATAGCTGCACAGTTATTTCCAGACCCTTCCTACTGAAAAGGGGTCCAGATCCAGCCTCTGCCCTGGGGGCTGGCATAACAGAGCATTAGTGACAACTGGGGACAATGACTAGGGAAGTCCCAGGTCGGGATTTAGAAGCTGATTTCCTTAAAGAAAATGAAGATCAAAAAAAAAAAAAAAGAAAAAAAGAAAAGAAAATGAAGATCTACTCCATGTCTCAGAATGCTACAGGATGGGGAAACAGGAGTGAACAAAACACTCTTCATGAATCTTTAGGTCTACTAAGTTTTAACCTGTAACTATTTATTGTACAGAGTTTACAAGTAGTCATTTTGTCAATCTTTTGAAAACAAATTGCATATATTTCAAGGTCAATCCAGAATGTGACACACAACTTAAAACACAGATGTCATGATAACTTCATTTAGAAGTGAAAAGTGAAAGTGTTAGTCACTTAGTCATGTCTGACTCTTTGCAACCCCATTGACTGTAGCCCACCAGGCTCCTCTGTTCGTGGAATTCTCCAGGTAAGAACACTGGAGTGAGTTGCTATTCCCTTTTCCAGGGGATCTTCCTGACTCAGTGATCGAACCCAGGTCTCCTACATTGCAGGCAGATTCTTCACCATCTGAGCCACCAGGGGAAGATACATTTAGAAGAGAGACGTGCAACAAATGTCATCTCTCCCACCCCCTGATCCTCTGCCACTGACAGTCCTTCTAGAAGCCCATCCCTCTGTCCTGTGTCTTGGTAAAATTTCTAAAAACAATGAACAAGATGCTGAAACATTCCCTCTGTGTGGACACACTCCTCCATGCTCTAATACCTGCAACCTTCCTGTGGAGATATAACACCGACACTGTAATTAGTTAAGGTTAAAGCCTAAGGCTGGTGAGTTTTTTCATATATAGAAACAGAGATTCCTGATAGATGTATCTGACAAAATATAGCAGATTCATTTTTGGATGGATTTGGGGAATACAGACCAGAGAAAATTCTGATTTCCAGCTGAGGTTTGAAGAAGCACTCCAGGCTCTGGGGCTTCCTGGTCTGCACAGTGCTGGCCATACGGGGCACCACAGAATCCTCTCTGTATGATTGGCTGCCTCGGATTTCAGACAGTGTTTATGCCACACATCATCTCCGCCTTTGCTGCTAACTACAGACGAGGAAGGAGCTGTGCTCTGGGTTGGAGGGATGACCCTGTTGACAGCATGTGAGAATTTCTTGAAGAGCCAAAACGGAACTACAGTGCCTGCTGCCTGGGAAAGCTGAGGGTGATCCTTGGTCTGTGGCTGCCGGTGACTCTGCCTAATGACCAAGTTATAGACATACATGGCTATGGGTAAGCAGGCAGTTCCAAGGAGCAGGGGGTGGGCCCCAAAGATGTCTTTGTGGATGGCTCTGAAATGCCTAGAATTCTTTATCACTGAGTTTAAGGTTAAGGCTTTGAACTAAACTAACTCCGAGAAAGTAACGCAATGACTCAAAATCAGGGTGAGAAGAAAACCAGCCCCCACAGGATCTTCCTAAGAGGGTTTCCTAGGGAAACCTGGGTGACAGAGAGAGCTGGGCCCCTAGCTATGACAGATGACATCAGCCAGAGAGAGGCTGGCCAGGCCAGTCCAAGCCAGTGTGGACTTCTGCACACTTAAACTTATGTGAGACTCTGCTCGAGGCAGGAAACCAGGTGTGTGGATGGACGGGAGCTGGTGGCCAGCATCATCAGCAAACACATTTTGTCCACCGCATTCCTGACCCCACATAACAGGAGCCTGAGTGTGGGCTACTGAACCAAAGTGGTTTGTCAACATTGTGCATAGAAGCTCTTGTCCTGTAACGTTGGCATCTAAAGTGGAAGAAAGGACGTATAGTCCAACACTGGCGTGTGGGACCTGAACGTTAAGGTTTAGACTACTCTTGGGTGGTCCCAGTCCGTTTAACACTAACTAGCTAGGGTACACGGAGAAGGCAATGGCACCCACTCCAGTACTCTTGCCTGGAAAATCCCATGGACAGAGGAACCTGGAAGGCTGCAGTTCGTGGGGTTGCTGACTGCACTTTCACTCTTCACTTTCATGCATTGGAGAAGGAAATGGCAACCCACTCCAGTGTTCTTGCCTGGAGAATCCCAGCGACGGGGGAGCCTGGTGGGCTGCCGTCAATGGGGTTGCATGGAGTCGGACACGACTGAAGTGACTTAGCAGCAGCAGCAGCTAGGGTACAAACCTCATCACATGGCCAGCTGCTTCACAGGGGTGAGTCACGTAGCTACAGCGGAAGCCTCATCGACCTCCCAGATTCTGCTCAGTGCATAGCTGTGCTGCCCTTGACTCATCCTGAGTGTATTTTATTGCATTCCATGAGATAAGTGCAGACTCTAGGGGTGATCAAATATCTGGGGATATGTCAAGGTCTTGGGATTGAGTAATGAATGTGCAGAGACAACATGGAGTCAGGAGTTCAGGCCTTTGTTCCTGCTGTGGACCCTCAGGGCTCAGTGGCCAAGCCATATCACAGACACACCACAGAGGGGGAGTAGATGGCTGTGGGACCCAGGCTGGGCACAGGCAGGAGGGGTTCTGGTTAATGGAACAGCAGAAGGCTTGCTTAGATACTCTGTTGTCATCAGTCTCAGTGTTTCCCCCCAACACAGAGCTGTGCCGTGCAAGTACCACTTCACTGCTTATAGGCTGAGCTGTATTCCAGGGCTTCACTCTGTGACAAGTGAGTCACCGTTGATGCTGGTAACATGAACTCAAGACGCAGAAACTTTGAAATGGATGGAGTAAGAAAGCTCTGCCAGTTCCTGAAGTCAAAAACCTACATGTAACTGGACTCCAGGTGCTCCTGAACATGTCTGTAACCCATCTATTTGTTCTTCTTGACCACCACTGGCACCTTTGCATCATCTCTCTTAACCTATTACAACCACCTTCCTCCACGCTCATCTCTCTCCAATTCACTTCTAATCTACTACGGCCATTGCAACTTTCAATCTACTACTACAAACATTGTCACTGTTTCCAAAATGACAATCTAACAGTAGTATTACCTTGCTTAAAACTCTTTAGGGACTTTCCTGGTGGTTGAGTGGCTAAGACTCCATGTTCTCAACACAGGGGGTCTGGGTTCGATCCCTGGTGAGGGAACTAGATCCCGCATGTTGTAAGTAGGAGTTTTCATGCAGCAATTAAAGATACCGAATGCCACAATGAAGACTGAAGATCCCTAATGCCACAAATAATACCTGGCACAGTCAAGTAAAATCATATATGTTTTAAAAATCTCTTTAATAACCTCAGAGGACCACTTTTTTACTTGTCTGGCTTCTATAGCCCATGAGCTCCTTAAAGGCAGATAGGTACATTCAAATTTACATTCAATAAAAACTTGCTGAAAGACCTCATCACCCACAAAGGTCTCTGCATATCTTCCATTGGCATCACCCAGGTAGACGAGACTGGAAGCTCCATTGCCTGGCCTGCTAGGACTTGAACTCCAGCGGCTTAGCCATCTGTGATACACCAAGAGGACCAGGTGACACAGGGCTGTTGATGTCCACAGCACCAGAAGAGACTAAGACTTCTTCTCATCTCTTGAAGTAAAGACAGCAGGAATCTCATGCTCCGTGGCTTTCTCACTAACTTCTAGGGTGAATTCAAGGAAAGCCCTGAACTACACCTTCTTGAAAACATTTTTAACAGGTACATCTCATGGCTTTCTCACTAACTTCTAGGGTGAATTCAAGGAAAGCCCTGAACTACACCTTCTTGAAAACATTTTTAACAGGTACACCTTTTACTGTTTACCAACTACAGCCATGACTCTAATACATGGGTGAAATACATCCTGCATGACCTGAAGCTCCCAGGACTCTGTGGGGCTTTGCCTGCAAGCAGGCATGAAAGAGAAAGGTTTATTTATTTATTTTTTTAAATAATGTTCTTGCCATTGGGTCATTATTTCCTATTGCCAGCAATTAGACCAAAGGTGTCTTTTCTTTCACAAAAGTGCTGTGTATGTTTGCATAAGTTTATGAAAAATGTTCAAAGATAGAAAACATTATTTGAGGGATCTTGGTTCCTTTGGGACATGGCATCTCACTCCTAGTGTAAGTTATCTAATGGAATGATATTTAGAGTGATAAGATACTAACGATGTGCTTTGTTTGCAACCCATGCCCTACATACACACACATCCACACACGTATGTATGTATATATATATATGTTTTGGCCAAGTTGCATGACTTATGGGATTTTAGTTCCCCGACTAGGGACTGGCCCCAGAAGTGAAAGTGCCGAATCCTAACCACTAAACCATCAGGGAATTCCCTATATATACATTCTACATACATACATACACACACACACGCACAAAATGCATCACCATGAACACTTTCACCTGGCCTAGAATTTAAGAACCATGACTTGCTGGATATGGTATGCTGCTGCTGCTAAGTCACTTCAGTCATGTCTGACTCTGTGCAACCTCAGAGATGGCAGCCCACCAGGATCCCCAGTCCCTGGGATTCTCCAGGCAAGAATACTGGAGTGGGTTGCCATTTCCTTCTCCAATGCATGAAAGTGAAAAGTGAGTGAAGTCGCTCAGTCGTGTCTGACTCCTAGTGACCCCATGGACTGCAGCCTACTAGGTTCCTCTGTCCATGGGATTTTCCAGGCAAGAGTACTGGAGTGGGGTGCCATTGCCTTCTCCAGATATGGTATAAGCCTCTCCAAATACTACCCATCTTCCCGGCCCAACAAGCCTTGCCTTTTCCATGAAGCTTTGGCCATCTCTAGACCTTCTATACTTTATCTTGAATTCATCGACCTAAGTTTACATAGAAAGGGAATAATTACAAACACAGCGTTCACATAGCATACACTCTGACCAAATTAATTATACACCTTCCACAAAGGAAGTGCTGAAAAAACATCTGTTGGATGCTGTGTGTGAAATAGACCACTCACTGCCTAGCACAGTGCCCTGCATGCAGTGTAAACCCAGTGACCAGGTGACTTGCTCTCCACGTCTGTTGCGTATCTACACCTGAGCACTTCTTTTCTGTTGTTCCATCACCATCCATGCTACTTCTACAGCCATGCCTGCTCTTCTCAGCCTTTCAAGCCTTAACCCAGTATTCTCATTTCTGCTGAAATAACACCAACATCCTCTGTGAAGTTCCCTCTACTTCACCACAGCTTGACGTGACTCTCCTCTCTTCACTCCTCTTAAAGACAGTAGTTCAGGCCACTGTTTCCATACATAACCACCTCATACAGTCATTCTCTGTGGATTTTCTTGATCTCTTAAGTCATGATAAATTCCTTGAAGGAAGAATCACTATCTTCCTCATAGCCCTGAGTTCAATCTTTAAAAATGAGAAGCTCTGAAGAAGTATCCATATGCTGAATTTGTTGAATTAAACTATTCCAGCCATCTTGATTTATTCTTTTTCAGAACATCTTGGTCATTAGTATTCATCACACACTCTAGACCTTAAAGCTGTAGTCTCTCATTAATACCTACAGGTTCCTCACATCCCAGCTAGACTGAACTTCTTCAGGGCAGGCCTTGCCTGCTCTCACCTGAAGTTGCTGAGGTCAAGAGGATGCTCCGTTGGGGACCAACAGATAGGGCAGAGGTACAACAACATATAACAGGTGCTCCTCAGAAGTATGTTTGTATCCATAACATCTTTATGCGTATTTCTCATTAAAATCACTATCACAGGAGCCGCAGTTTTAAGGCAACCAGTTGACAGTTCAACCCTGTGCAGCCCTCTGAAAATGGGGCACTGTTGCTCATCTCTGATTCTGGAATAAGAAATTCTCCCTGAGAACCCTCTTACATAGTTGGTGGGAATGTAAATTGGGGCAGCCACTATGGAAACAGTATGGTACGTCTTCAAAACACTAACAATAGAAGTACCATGTGATCCATCGACTCCATTCCTGGGTATATATCTGGAAAAAATGAAACACTTATTTGAAAAGACACAGGCATCCTCATGTTCACAGCAGCACTATTTACAATAGCCAAGACATGGAAGCAACCCAAGTATCTATCAACAAGTGGATAAAACAAGATGTATATATGTGTTAATATACAATGGACTATTACTCAGCCATAAGAAAGAATGGAATTCTACCATTTGCAATAATGTGGATGGCCATGGAGGGTATTATGCTTACCGAAAAAAGTTAGAGAAAGACAAATATTCTATCATATCACTTATTTATGAAATCTAAAGAATAAAACAAATATAGCAAAATAGAAACAGACTCACAGAGAGAACTAGTAGTGAATAGTAGGGAGAGTGGAGACAAGAGGGGCAACATAGCAATATGGAATTAAGAGGTATAACTACTATATATAAAATAGATAAGCCACAAGAATACATTGCACAGTCTGGGAAATTACAGCTGGAATTTTACAATAACTTTAAATGGAATATAATCTATGAAAATACCAAGTCACTATGCTGTACCCCAAAAGTAATATAATATTGTAAATGAGCTATGCTGCTGCTACTAAGTCGCTTCAGTCGTGTCCGACTCTGTTCGACCCCATAGACGGCAGCCCACCAGGCTCCTCTGTCCCTGGGATTCTCCAGGCAAGAATACTGGAGTGTGTTGCCATTTCCTTCTCCAATGCATGAAAGTGAAAAGTGAAAGTGAAGTACTCTTAGTGACCCCATGGACTGCAGCCCACCAGGCTCCTCAATCCATGGGACCCTCCAGGCAAGAATACTGGAGTGGGGTGCCATTGCCTTCTCCGAAATGAACTATATTTTAATTTAAAAAGTTAAACAAACTACATCCAGGAAAAAAAAATAAATTCTCCCTAAGAGTAGGTATACTGCCTTGAGGATTAGATATAAAGACTAATATTAACAGCTTATGGATCAGAGACCTATTAATACAACTTTTGTTACCTGAACATTATTGACTGGAGTGTGTTAATATTCACTTACATAACACATCGCTAGCAGAGGCGTTAGTTCCTGCAAAATCCCCCAGTCAATCATGTATTAAGGATGAAAGACAGAGAAAGCAGCTATTCCAACACTGTAGCTAAGACAATGATGGCACTGTTCAGTGCTTAGCTCTCATTAAATTTCCGACAGGCCAATTAGACTTAATAAAAAAATTCTCTCAGGGCCAGTATATTTTTAATTGCTCATCTGCCCAAGCAAGAAAAGCCCTGCTCAAGGCTTCAGGTGCCAACCTTCCCTGGGCATGCAGATCTGCCATCTTCTACCAGCCTCTGGGCAGCTCTTCTCCAGGTGACGCTTCCCAGATTGCTTGCTCAGCAGCACCACCTCTTCCACTGACCAAACTAGATTCAGTGAATGGCTGGTGAAATTACAGAAACATCTTTTTTTTTCCAAAGTTCTCTCTTATAGTTTTAGTCTGCCTTATACAATGGGAGATAAAATAAATTGATCTGGGTACAATCTGGATCTAGCAGGAAAAAAAAAAAAAACACGTGGCCCATGAAGGTAATCTGAGATTCAATTCATGTCATGTCAGGAGATCACTCTGGCTGAACCCATCAGATAAATGGCCAGAACTGGCAAGCACCACACACACACACACACACACACACACTCACACACACACTCACTCACTCACTCATGTTCAAACATGCTCATCTTCATCTTCTTATATAAACATCATACCCTGTCCTTAACAATTCTCAGGCCATTTTAAGCTAAGAATTCTGGAGTAGCCACATATTCCAAAGGAATTTTGGTTAGCCCACTAAGAAAAAAAGAGTAACAACTTTTTTTTTCCCTTTCCTAAATTACTTAGTATGTGCAAGTACTGTTAAACTGTAAGTACTGTTGAATATACAATTTGTATTTACTATAAACTATTGCATTTTTTTATTCTGTGCTCCCCACAGACAAAAAACTATCAAAAAGCAAAAAAAAAAAAAAAGCAAACATAAAACCAACTAATTGTTTTGTTTCCTCCACGAAGTTAAAGGTTTACTAAAATGTCAAAGCAGTTGAATATATGCTCTTTGCAGACTCTCTAGGTCAAAAATGTAATCTGAGTTCTAGTCTTTTAGTCAGGCACACATTTTAAACTTTCTTTAGAGGTCCTTTGCCATACTTTTCATTTCATAAGTCTTTTAAATTCCTCAAGCCTAGCCCGGAAGAGTGAAAGTCATCTTCATGAAGAAAGTAGAGATTAAACCACCATGACTTTGGAATGGCACAGGATCTCAGCTGTAAATCTTTGGCTCAGAACCAGAGTCTAAAACCAGCCATGGGAAAAGCTGCTGACATGGAGGCTGTGATTCCCTCCATGTTCGACTTGCATAATGTTGACATTGTAACACCAGAGAGACCCCAAAATATTTCAAACAATTGTGACTTCTTTTCTATAAATATTTTAAAATTGTTTTAAGAGATAAAATAACATTTTACCCTTCTTGTTTTCTTAGTTACTCTGGTTGCCCTCTGCAGCTCACTACTAGGGATTTATTTTTGGCTTGAAGGTCAGGGAGGACATTTTAAGGCACTACTTCTGTTGCTAAACTGTGTTTTCCAACATGAGTTGCCTGGTTAAGTAGGGGAGCTGGCCGCTCTTAAAGCCACAAGTGACTGTCAAATCATAGAATAGGAGAAACAGATGATCCTTTCCTTTGTTGATGCTCAGGCAAGAAAAAAATATCAAGTATTCAAGATGATATTTTAAAAAGTCTCCTACTTCATTATAAGCACGGTTTTCTTTCAGGGCAGAAAAATCCTTTTCATTCCCTTTCATTACTCGCCTATTCCAGTTATTACTGTTTGAGTCCTAAGTTTGAATATATGACAACTTTTCCAATAGGAAGAGAGTATAAAGAAGAAGGGAGAATTACACAGATGGCCAAGGAAATTAGTGACATCTGAGCACATCATTCAACTACTTCAGCTGTTTCTTCCTTCTAACTTAGCCAAATGGTAACCATCCAGTGAGTGAGAGGTGAACTTTATTTGAAATCTGAAATTTCCACTCTCAGAGAATATGATTAAGAGGCCTTAAATCTGAGCTCTGGAAACAGGCTTTGGTAAGCTTAGTCACAGATGAGCTGAGTGATCAGTTGGTAAATAACCCTTCAGTGCAATTTCAATCTTTCTCCCAGAGCCTGAGACCAAGAGACCTGGTGTGCCTTCACCAGAAATGTCCTCAGCATGATTTGCAGCATTTATTTTTGATGAAGAAACATCAGCTGTCAAAGCTGACTACTGTATTCCTCCTAAAACATCCCCAGAGATGTCCTCCTAGTTTGCAATTTTAAACCTACAACAGGTTTTCTATTTACAGCTACTTAAAACTTACCTCTTTTAATTACCTCACCCAAAGAACTTAGATTTCACAAATAAAGTTCAGTGTGGTTTCAAAACACTGCGAATGGGAATGGAAAAGCAGAACTCACCTTCACTCCCAGAAAAAGCATCACTGGAGCCTGCCACTGCCAAGGTCAACAGCAGCTGCCAGAGATCCATACCTGTAGGACCTGCAATCATACAAAGAAAAATAAAATTAAGCCAAGCAATTAAAAGCAGACCATGTTCATCAAAAATTGTTTAAATACGGCTGAAGCAGGAATGAGTTGACATGCACATCAGCTCTAGAAGGAATCTTCATAAGTTTTTCGCTGCCCTAGAGTCTCACGTTGTCATACTTCTCATTTTACATACATTCTACTTCCGGTGGGTGCTCGCCTTGAGAAAGAACATGGACACTAGATTTCCACATTCTTGCCCATGGCCATAAAATGACCTCACAACAAATGACCCCCACACATTGCTTTCATGACAGGGCCAGCATGGTTCACTTTAATTTGACCTGGAAATAGGAACTCCTCAGCTGTATCGCTAAGCAAGGGACCTTGGGCTGGACAGGCCAAAAAAGGAAAAACAAAACAACCCACTTCAGGCATAGTAAAGTTTCTCCAACGTGTTTCCCAGTGAACAAAAGAGCTCAATTAACACTCAAAACACTGTGCTAATGAGCCATAGGAAGGAGGCTTAACTAGAAGGCTGCAGAGAGAAGGTGGGAGGTGGAAAGGAAAAAAACATCAGTGCTTCCTAGGTGGCCTCCCCGGGACACCTGGTGTCCTTGTGGGTGTTAGTTGCAGAAGGAATGAGGTCTCTGAAAAGCCCAGGAATGTGAGCACCTCAGATTCTAAAAAGGGTCAGTTTGCGGGCTAGCCATTTGGAATCCCAAGCTTGGCCACACCTTGGACCCTTCAGTGTGATGAATGGGGGGAACAGGTCAACATGCCTCAGCCAGCACACACCTTTACCTGGAGGAAATGAAGCTTCTTTGTAATAAATAAACCAGATGTCCACCTCCTTGATCTCTAAAGAGACAAGTTTAGGCTGGCTTAAAATGAAATCAGCAGACTGCCCTTTGGAAAGCTGTTGCTACATCTGATGACTAATGCCAACTACTTTAAATCTTAGCTGCAATATTTCCATAAAATTATAGCTCTTTACAAGTTATTCAGGCAGATCTGATCATCATACTGGGAGCTCCATCGGTGACTTTATTGGACTTATTTTTATTACATTCTTGACAACAACAGAATAGTCCTTCTATTTCCCCTAATCAAACTGAAATGATGAACACGGATGGTTGTTTTCATGGGTAATGGAAGGCTTTGAGCCAGGTAACAGCTGTGTAATTCTGAATAGGTATTAAACATCTGATGTTCTACATTTTCATTTCTAGACAGTGGATGATGCAACATTTTAAAAATTCTGTATCATTTTTTTATGTTCTTAAAACATTCTAAGAAAACATCTCTAGGTGAACGGAATCTCTCTTGTGTTCCCGCATGCATGAGAACAGCCCTTATACAGTGCCCTAAGGGTCATTCATAGGATTGAGCGTGACATCACAGAGGAATACACTTTACCAACAGTGAGACTTCACACTAATGTGAGTTGGGGTTATTATGACACCCGTGTTTTAAATTCTTAACCTGGAAGGCTCTGGGCTAATGGCTTTGCGTCATCCACATCTACTTTTACTGAGCTTCTCTCTCAAGATCCTTTACTCTTAGATGAACAGGCCATTATATTCATAATTTGAGGTCTCCAGCAAAAATATTAGTTTGGCCAAGAAGTTCGTTCGGGTTTTCCCATACGCTCTTATGGGACTATACTAATAGGCTTATGGGAATACATCAGATCAGATCAGATCAGTCGCTCAGTTGTGTCCGACTCTTTGCGACCCCATGAATCGCAGCACGCCAGGCCTCCCTGTCCATCACCAACTCCCGGAGTTCACTCAGACTCACGTCCATCGAGTCAGTGATGCCATCCAGCCATCTCATCCTCTGGCGTCCCCTTCTCCTCCTGCCCCCAATCCCTCCCAGCATCAGAGTCTTTTCCAATGAGTCAACTCTTTGCATGAGGTGGCCAAAGTACTGGAGTTTCAGCTTTAGCATCATTCCTTCCAAAGAAATCCCAGGGCTGATCTCCTTCAGAATGGACTGGTTGGATCTCCTTGAAGTCCAAGGGACTCTCAAGAGTCTTCTCCAACACCACAGTTCAAAAGCATCAATTCTTTGGCGCTCAGCCTTCTTCACAGTCCAACTCTCACATCCATACATGACCACAGGAAAAACCATAGCCTTGACTAGACGAACCTTTGTTGGCAAAGTAATGTCTCTGCTTTTGAATATGCTATCTAGGTTGGTCATAACTTTCCTTCCAAGGAGTGGGAGCAGAGAAGAAGATAAAGCAATGTGGCTGGATTCCAGGAAGGGCTAAGTGTTTCCTTAGAGATTAATGCTCCCCTTCCACTGTTGCTGGCTCAGTGGGGATGACTGCAAAAGCAGTCCCCTTGTGTACCCCGCTCCTTCACACTCCCCTAGTGAACTCTCTCTAATGCCTTAACATGAACAGAGTGTTAGTTGGCCTGGGATGATTCAACTGTAAGCTTCCCCCTTCAACTATGCAGAGCTCTGCATGGCAGCTTCTAGATGACAGGATTCTCTCTCATTAGATTCTGGAGGAGATGAAATGTCACTGGAAGAGGAGAGAGTGCCAAAACACAAAGTTTGGTACTTTAATCTATCAGTGATGTGCTAGATGTGAAAATCCTTTATTTCCCTTTCCTAATATAATAATCTAACTAGAGGCAGGCATTGTTCAGAGGCATCTATTAAACTGTACCTTCGTCTATAGGGTTTTTGAAGTTTGCAACATTTTCCTAGGGAAAACCCCTCTCTACATTTCTAATGATATTTACGCATTCTTTGGCTATAGCCACAAGGCATGATTTTCATTGGGGTGGGGGAAGAAGGAGCTGCTATTCCTGCATCAGGGTACTCACACCATTTATTTGGAGCTCAATATGCCTGAGGCATTTTGCCTGTTCCCCCTTCCTCGAGGGAGAGCCAGTTGAAAAGCCCTGTGATCCAGCTGGCATGAGTTTTAATTCTGTAAACTGCCTAGCAGAGGAGGCCTCAAAATCACAGTGCAGCCAATGATATAGTTTTGTTCCTTGGCTATAAAACAGTCCATAAACACACAAGAAGAGACGGAGATTAAATAAAATATTTTTTCCCAATATGTTATAACCAACTCCAGGCAAAGGAAGCCATTGGTTCAATTCTCTTTCACTTAAAATTAGCAAGTATTTGTTGAATCACCAGTACCTGCTAGCATTATTCAAGGCACAATGGAAAATATAAAAGCAATCAAAATCATTGAGAAATCACTATTGGATTTCAGAGATATTCACACAGAAATGATGAGCAGCAGGTCAATTTAAAGTGAAGATAAGACTACTTTGCAAAGAATCCCCATGTCATCTTTATTAAAAGTAACACTAAAAAAGATATAAAGCCATACAGGAAAAAATGTCCTCATATCTGGTTAGTAATTTACCAGAGATATAATGAACCACTACCCAAAACCCCCTACCACCTCTGATTTGCATCATGTATTTAAAAGGAAAACAGTCAAAAAGCATCCTTAGAAGTATGATGTTAACATTTTAATAAATGGGAGGAGTAAAATAACAGATTTGGGAGCTTATAGTCCTGTCACAGCCAAGTTAGGAAGAATATCAAAAGGGTGGCTTGAATTGAGCAGAAATAAGTTTCCCCAAATTTCTGTTTTACTGATCTAGTAATTCTGCTCTGCAAGAAGTGAAAGAAAGAAAGTGAAGTGGCTCAGTCGTGTCCGACTCTTTGCGATTGCATGGACTATAGCCTGTCAGGATCCTCTGCCCATGGGATTTTCCAGGCAATACTGGAGTGGGTTGCCATTTGCTTCTCTAGGGGATCTTCCCAACTCAGGGATCAAACCTGAGTCTCCCACACTGCAGGCAGACTTTACCATCTGAGCCACCAGGGAAGCCCTGGAAAAAGCGAGGGCTGATTTAAAAAAAAACCCAACAGAAGCAGAATTGTTTATATTGCAAAACCAAGACTCCAGGTAGATAACCTAATAAATGTGTATTTTCTGATGCTAGTGTTGATTACTAATGAAATATTGCAAAACGGAATCTCATTGATTTCTTGGTGAAGCTTTTCTAAGAACTCAGCGCTGAAAAAGGAAGAGGTTCATCCAAAAGGGTATTTGAAATAATCTATTCTAATTAGCTTCAGGCATTTATTTGAATAGATTGCACCTAGAGTTCATGTTATTATCTACTTTGTGGTGACGGTCATTTGAAAATCTGTCAGACACAAAATGCCTTAGGTCAATTTATCTCTTTCCTATCAGTGAGGGAGAAAAAATTCACAGACATTATTGATATAACTACTCTTGTTGAAATTTCTCTCCCTTCTTGGATCCGGTAGGGAATACAAGATGAGAAAGTAATTTAAATGGATAAGGTGTGGGAGAAAAAATCCTTTGGAAGTGGTATATATAGTAGGTCTCCATTTTTATTAAAAAAAATAGAGCATATATGGTGGGTATTAACACTTGTGCTAATTCAGTTACTACCAGTCAACCACTGAATATTTCAAACGTGGCTAACACAACTGAAGAATTAAATAAGCTCAATTATACTTAATTTTGATTAAATATTTCAATTAAATATTTAATTAAGTATATATTCAGAACAGGTTGAGTATGTAAACCTTTTTCAACTGTACATTTTATAAGATCTAAGTACAGATCAAGTATATTTCAGATGAAAAGTTAGCATCTAAATTGAGATGTACTGTAAGTGTAAAATATACATGGACTTTGAAGGTTTGGTACAAAAGGATACAAAATATTTCAATAATGTTTATGTTGATTACATGTTAAAATCATATTTTTGGACTGTTGAATAAAATATTAAAACTACTATCCCCCACTTAAAATAATTTAACTATAGAGAATTAGTTAAATTACATATGTGGCTTGAATTATATTTTATATTCCTATTGACAATACTGATATACACACTTTATGGCTTGTATGTCTGTACCTGCATTCAGAAACATTAGTCTGTTACAGAAGCATATCTGCTTTCATAACAAAAACAATACACAAAATAAAATTGTATATTTATAATGACATATGAAATCATAATGGTTAAGTCTTTAGAGGTCTTCCCAAATGCAGAATGATGGGGACAAAAGATTTACTGAAGACTTAGGTATGATTATATTTATGGGAGCTTTTTAGGGTACCAACTGTGCCTTTGTTTACCTTTAGAAGTATGATAGTTTGCAGTGTATCTCTGAGTCATAGTCTGCTGCTACTAAGTCACTTCAGTCGTGTCCGACTCCGTGAGACCCCAGAGACGGCAGCCCACCAGGCTCCCCCGTCCCTGGGATTCTCCAGGCAAGAACACTGGAGTGGGTTGCCATTTCCTTCTCCAATGCATGAAAGTGAAAAGTGAAAGTGAAGTTGCTCAGTCGTGTCCAACTCTTAGTGACCCCATGGACTGCAGCCTACCAGGATCCTCCATCCATAGGATTTTCCAGGCAAGAGTACTGGAGTGGGGTGCCATTGCCTTCTCCGGAGTCACAGTCAGTGGTGTACTAATATCTAACAATTGTCTCTCTGGAGTAATAACTTAAAAGGGCCACAGTTTGTAGCATTTGCCAATCTCTGTGATATAAATACCGCCACTAAGGCTGATTTTAAGCTACCAAGTCACTTAACTTGGATTCATTGAATCACTGACATCACAAAATGTTGATTCACAAGTTGGTATAAGCTGGACCGAGCACACCACCAGCTGGGAAAATAAATGATGCTCTCTGGACTCTAGGTGAGGTAACAGGTACAAAGATTAAACAATCTGCTGACATGGACACAACAGGCAGGAGACAGTGCTACTGAGTGAGCCCTGGACACTTGGGTTCATCTGATGCCACCTGTTCCACGTCAGATGGCCATATGTCATTAATAAGCATTGATACTTTTCCAGGGCTATAGAAATTACTATCAAACTCTATCATAGATGCTATCCTTGCCCTTCAACTACAGAGGGTGAGCTTAGGGCTTCAGTGCACAAGTTCTGGAATCAGGTTCAAATCCTTGCTTTACCAAACCTCAGTTTACTCTGTGTGTATCAACACTTGCTATTTATTACACTTTCTGATACTAGTGATTAAGCAGACCATTTATGTTTCCATGGGGTTGGGAGAGAGGCCCTCATTGTAGGTCCTGGAATGGAAGCCTAGGGATGTGGTTATGCCATCAGCACAATAGGTGAGACTCCCCTCTTCAAGCAAGCACTTAAATCACACGAGTGTCCAGGGAAGTGGAAGGATCATCATAATGTAACATGTGCATCTCCTAGGATAGCACATGTTACACTGCTTACTTCTGCTTAGGTGTGCAGGCAAACTGCACACCTACATGGAGGTGGGAAAAGTAATCAGAATAAAAAGTGTGGGAATCCAGAGGTTGATTTCCCCCTTAATCACAATCTCACCTACTGTAAGAATATTATATGCTCCTGTTTACTGGATCCAGATCATCTGTTTCATGAGTTATGGATTTTACAGCTGAAAACTGGGTAGATTAATTCTAATAATAAGATGCTTGGTTTAAAGCCAGGAATCTTCCTGTGAGAACACAGAGAAGGCAACGGGGTTACAGGAACCTGGGCTTCCACCCTTTTCTTTCTGGAGGAGTGAAAGAATAAGGGCCATTTCAAGACCAAATGCTTGTGCTTCCCCTTTCCTGGTAAGGATGGGCATTCTGTTGGGAGTGGACCTTTCTTGGCGCATGGGACATCCTGTCTGAATTCAGCAGGACCCAGTGGCACTTTGCAACCCCTCAACACAATAGCTAGACCAATGGATGACCTTCAAACTCACTCAGCCTGATACCCTTGGTGCATTCACTGGGCAAGAGGCAGGTGTAACTCGTACATGGAAGAGAAGATCAGTCACATAGGTGGGTGCTTATTTGAACAGTATGTTCCATTTCTTTGTATATCTTACAGTATTGCACCTACAAAGTCATTTTTTTTTTGCTAAATAGAATTTGAGAAAGCAAACCTCTTACTGGATTTCTGGTTTCTCTCTTTCCATGAGTGGCTCCCCCCACCGAAAAATGTAATTTTTATTACTGTGACAGATCACACAGAACATGGAAAATGTACTTTAAACAAAGTTGAAGATGCTGAAGTTTCTTCTAAGACTCTCAGATGGAATTACAGGCTTTGTCTTACCTAATTTATTGGAAATAGATAAGCTGTTGAAGATCTCATAGGATGAAATCTTCAAATAACAAAAAAGATTCAGTATCTTGATGAGATATAATTTGACAATGATTTCGACCATAACTCAGAGTATTCAAGGAATCACTCACATACCTGGATCACATACAGAGTAAACGTTGGAAGAAACTCTTTTTTTCTTTTATCAAGTCCAAAATAGTGAAGCTGTGGTTTCAGGGTAAACAAGTTGGGAAACCCAGAGTGAGGCAATATGCTCTCCTGGGAAATGCATGGCTAGAAAAGGAGTCAGCAGTCCTGTGCCCTGGACGCAGTCCTACATTGCCCGATGTGATGGCTCAGGCAGTAAGTTCATCACTGCGGGGCCTGTCTCTTCACCTACACACCATACCAGGCTTCCGTGATGCGCCAAACCCCATGCTGCGCAATGTAATAAACAGCTGCCAAGTACAGAGGGTTCCTCCTGTTCTGAAGCTGCCAGGCTCCTTGTCTTTCTCGTTCTTCGGCTGTGAGCAACCTGGAGGCCACAGCTGTGTGTCATTCATGCTTTTATCCCCAACAACTAGCCCCAGACCCCACAGAGTAGATGCCCCTTCCAAAATCTGCCAATGAATAAATGTGCCAAGTGCCTTATTATTTCATTCATTCCTTGCAAAAGATCCTCATTTTAAAATAGGGAAACAAAAGTTTAGAGAGGCTTTGAGAAGTGAAGGGAATCCCACAAGCTCAGATGGAATACTTCCAGGTATGGATTGGAACCTTCTCCAAGCCTGCCATTGCCCTTCATGCTTCTCTGGAAATGCTAAGCCAGGCTGACTAAACACACAAGCAGGGTACCAGTGAGGCAGGCCATACCTCAGAGAGCAAGAGAAAGAGAGGAAAGTCCGCATTTAAATTATGGACAGGGACAGGCACTATAGTATTTCCAGTACTGAGGGCCTGTCAAGGACGGTGATAACTCATAAGTGCTGACGTTGTTTCTTTAGGAGAAGGATATTCATCTCTATGTCTCAGAGATTCCGAGAGCACCTGGTCTACTTTTAGGTACATTACTTAAGAGCTATGCGGTGTGCCCTTTCCATGACATGAGGGCATTGCCCGCCTCTTTGGAGCCTATATTATAAATAGAAAGAAGTCTATTTGGCCAGACTGACTGGCTGCCAGATAGATGGCAAACACAGGGCAGATCAATGTCACGTCTCATCGCCAGGAAGTTTACAATACACCATTTCACTCTTCAGATCATGGAAGGTGTAATAGCTTGATGTGGACCATCATTGTTAATAGCTTTAGTAGAAAATGCTCTCCAAAGAAAATGCACCTTGTTACCGAAATATAATGCCAGCCACAAATGCCTGCTGTCTGTATAATTTTACATTTCCTAGTAACCACATTAAGCGTAAGAAATAGATAAATTTTAATTATATATCCTAATTAACCCAATATATCCAAAATATCACTTCATCATGTAGTAAATAGGAAAATTATTGAGATATTTTATGCACTTTTCTTTTCCCACACTGAGTCTTTGAATCGGGTGTGTATTTCACACTCACAGCACATGGCAACTGGCACCCGTCACATTAAAAGTGCTTAAGAGCCGCAGGCAGTGAACGGACACTGCAATGGACAGTGCAATTCTGAGACTCTGAGACTGGGGAGGTCCACGTGCCCAGCCCCTGGCTACTGCAGGATGTATCTGTGTAGACCAAACTGCTGAGAAGAGACTTTTAAACATATTTGGCAAGGTCCAATAATTTATTAAGGTCCTAGAAAGAGTTTTTCTACTGAAGCGAGAAGCAGGCTTTTCTAGACCGTAACACTCATTTTGCGTATAATTACTGAGCACTGAACTCTACAAATAATTAAACCATAAGCCCAGAAACAGATCTGTCATTAGGTATGGGACTTTAAATCATTTCACACCCTTAGCCTCTTTCTTTCCAAAAGAGTATGTTGGGAGCATATCAATGGTTCTTAGCCTTGACTGTGTATTAGACCTTACAATCAAATGCCCTGGCTTTACCATAGTACCAAAGCTAAATGGGAGATTTGGCTTCCAGGTGGCACAGTGGTAAAAGAATCCACCTGTCAGTGCAGAAGATGCAGGAGACATGGGTTCAATCCCCGGTGGGAGAGATTCCCTGGAGTAGGAAATGGCAACCCACTTCGGTAATTTTGCCTGAAAAATTCCATGAACAGGGGAGTCTGGTGGGCTACACAGTCCATAGGGTTGCAAAGAATCAGATACAACTGAGCACACACGAGCAAACTGAAAATCAATGACCTATTGCAAGTCAAACGTGCCATGATTTTGAAGTCTGTGAAAATAGAGTCTAGCTGTTCCAAGCAGCTTCTATAGGTGCTGCTTGAGGGGTGAGGGGGAGGGGGAGAGTAAAACATCATTCTCCCCCATTCAGCTGACCAATAAACATATTTTTTAACAATAACACAGAACCCTCTAAGGGGTTTAAATGCTGAAATATGAAAAGTAGGATCAGAAAATATTAATCAATGAAACTGCAAAAGAAAGAACATGTGTAAACAGATGAGACCAGTCATCCACAGATATTTTAATCACTCCAATAATGATATTACATGATTTCAAAGTGTTGCTGATCAGACTGGATAGGCAGAATGCTAAAGAGGTTCTCCAGTCCCCCAAAGACAATCATTTCTGGTTATTCTACCATTAATCGAGGTACTGCACTGGCGAGACTTCACAGATGTTATTAAGGTTACAAATCAATTGACTTTAAAATAGGGAGACTATTCTGGATTGTCTGGGTGATTTACATTTAATCACATTAGTCTATAAAACCAGGAGAGGAAGTTAACCAGTGAGATGTGGCAGAAAGGGAAGTCAGAGAGGTTAGAAACTTGAGAGGGACTTGCCCTGCTGTTACTAGAGGGGCCATACAGCATGAGATGCAATGCAGGCAGCCTTGAGGAGCAAAAATGGTCTCCTAGCTGACAATCAGCAAGGAAAGGGGGACGACAGTCGTGCAACGGCCACGAACTGAATTTGGTCAATAACGTGAATGAACTTGGAAGCAAATTCATGCCTAGGACATCCCAAAGGTAATACAGCCCTAATGACAGCTGATTTCAGCCTTGTGAACTCTGAGCAGAGAATCCAGTTGTACCAGCCTGTGTCCAGACTTCTCACTTACAGAACTGTGAGCTAACAAATGGGTTTTTATAAAGTCACTCAATTTATGGTAATTTTTTTAGAAGCAATACAAAACAAGCCTGAGGTTGATATCCTAAACATTTGTCAGGAAGACAACTATCAAGCCGACGGAAACACAGCCAAAAGGAGAGGAGATTTTTACAAGAGCACAGAATTTTGGAGGCAGAAGGAGCTTTAGAGATAATCCAGTCTAATCAAATAGTAACTGATGAAGAACCCTGAAAAAAATTAGTAAATAATTTATGGCTTTGTCTCACCCAACTATTTAGGACCAACAAGAATGTCCCAATACAGAGACAGGTACAAGAATCTTCCTTTCAGAGCCTGCTGATGCTCTCCCTTGAGGCCACTCAGTTCTCTCCATTCTAACTCTACAATTGCCAAATGACCTGCCGATTCTTGTCTTGTTTTCTGGGTTCTCTCTGGAAAATTAATACAATAACAAGCTGAAATGAAATTGCTTCACAGCTGACATGGAAAACAAACAAATGTATTGGCATTCATCTCATGAGGTTGGCCAGTGTAAATTGGGTGCCTAGAATCTAATCATCTCTGGGTCAATTGATGCAATTCATTGTTTGAACACATCAATCTGGACGAGTTGATCAGCTGATTCCAGAGAAAGCCTGAGAGATCCCATTTAATTAGTTTGCTGGCCTTGCTTCTCATTTTAACCTCATGTCAGACAGGAAATTAAAAAACTGTCAATGAAGAGACAAATCAAAATCAAGGTCAAAATCTATGAAAGAATAGAGTCGGGAGAAGATAAGGACAAGGCGCATGTATTTATGGAGGAAAAGGTCTTGTGGAAGGGAGGACAGGCTATCTTTGTACATGTCCTTGTAAATCTAACATCTTGGCTCAGGAGAGCTTGTTTTCAGGACCCCTGAATGGAATGTTCATTTTCCAGGAGCCTTATTTTTACCACCCCATGGGACCACCACAGCATGACTCAGGAAACTTAAGTCAGCGATCTGGTCATGTTTCTCCTAAATCAGTTGGCTAGTGAATGAAGCTGGAACAAGCGGACTGAGCTAAAGTCTGAATGGCTGTTAATTCAAGAAGACCGTCCTCCTATGAAGAAGTCAAAGGAACAGACACTAACACACCTCCCATTGCAATCTGTTTGAGAGAAATCAGTTATTTCACATCTTGGAGAGCAGTAATAAAACATTCATCTTCCCATCAAACTGAAAAGTGAATCAAATGAATTTTTCACTTTCAACCACTTGTGACCATCTTATCAGTCAAAACTTTACTTCCAAATGGGGAAGAAAAGCTACAGGGCATCCCACCATGGCAGTTTACACAGCTGCTGCTGCTGCTGCTAAATTGCTTCAGTCGTGTCCGACTCTGTGCGACCCCAGAGACGGCAGCCCACCAAGCTCCCCCGTCCCTGGGATTCTCCAGGCAAGAACACTGGAGTGGGTTGCCATTTCCTCCTCCAATGCATGAAAGTGAAAAGTGAAAGTGAAGTCACTCAGTCGTGTCCGACTCTTAGCAACCCCATGGACTGCAGCCTACCAGGCTCCTCAGAGTGCTGGAGAGGGGTGCCATTGCCTTCTCCGAGTTTACACAGAGCATCATGTAAATGTCGAACCAGAGGGCAGGTGCCCTAGACAAAGGGAAACAGTCATTGGGATGCCCATAAGCCTCTGAAATCAGTCCTGTCCAAACTGAATGAACTCAGCATCTCCTACCCGCCCCCAGCTTCCCACCTAACAAACAAACGGCTTCATCTCATACATTTTCTAACTTGCTTAATGAAGTTACGGCTCCCACATTAGCTGAACTATCAAGTGATAATTTGGTTACTCCATATACACCATGTGTAACTTGTTACCATAAGGGGGTGATTCTATCTCAGAATTCTCTCTGGAAGGTAGCGCCTCCTCCCTCCAGGCCTGCCACACTTCTTTAGGCTTAAAACAGCTGCTGTCACAGTCTCTCTTCCTTTACCTTCAAGGCTGCTGCTGGACAAACCCAAAACTTAGCGATTCTTCAAAATCATGCTCAAATATCACTATCTCCATGAAGCATTCCATACTCTCCTGAGACTTAACCTTTCATCCCTCTACTATAAAAATGTGCCCTGACACAGAAGTCACAAGGTAACAAACCCCTGTTTGTGGAATGAATGAGTTCTCAGTGCCTGTGTTGTTGTAAGTTTCCACAGGGCAAGACGCTGTAGAAGGCAATGGCAACCCACTCCAGTACTCTTGCGTGGAAAATCCCATGGACGGAGGAGTCTGGTAGGCTGCAGTCCACGGGGTCACTAAGAGTGGGACGCGACTGAAGTCACTTAGCAGCAGCAAGGCAAGACACAGACTTTCCCCTCATCTATTTATCACTCTGCTCATAGGAGTTAGTTTGCGTGAAAGAGAACAGAGGGTACTTTGGAAGTTAGGGGATGGGCCTAGGGCTGATCTTTGGGCAGCCAGAATATCACCTGAGGATGCTGGATATAAGTGCAAGAGAATTTCACAAAGGCACAGAAGGTCATAGTTACTCAAAATTCTGCCCAACATCGACCTGAGTGGCTGGCTGCTTATGCCAGAGGAAAGGCTTCACTGCTCCTCTGGAAGGAGGCAGACCTCACAGGTCAGTCTTTCCCATCAGTGTCTTACCTTAGTCCCCTCAGAATTCACAGCCAATCTCCTCTCTACTTTTACAGGAGGGACAAGCAGAAAAAGTCAAGAGAAAAAGAAGAAAGTCGGGTGCAGGGGGCTTCCTGCTCCCCTTTTACCATTGGCACAGGATAGAGCACGAATCACAATTCCTTTGGAAATTACTTCCCATGCTCACTAGATTATATTCTTCAAACTACAACTTCATTTAAGGAAATGGGTTTACTAGTTTCTCTAGAAAAAAAAATGTCTGGAAGCCTAACATTAGTGATGGTGGGGGTTGGGAGGATGACTAGGGAGATGGTATCACAATCAGAGAGCTTAGGGGCTGAATGGGGCCCTAAGGACCGTGCTACTGTAAAGGTCTCACTTCAAAGATGAGGTAAGCAAAGCCCAAAGGGAATAAGTGATGAGTACAAGACCCCACTGCTGTTCACAGCCGAGCTGGGAGCAGCACCCAGGCCTCTCGTCCTCAGTCCAGCGGGCTTTTCAGTACTTCACCTTGTCTTTAACATGTTGCTCTATTATCAAGGAGCAAAAAGTCAGTTCACCCTTAGGCTCACACGTGCTGTCACATATAATATCATGAATCATTAGGCATTCAGCACAAACAAATCCTAACCCGTGTGGAGGTGAGATGAGCCAAGCTCTCCTGGCCTTTCCCAGCTCCACAGTGAGCTGCCCTAGCCACCTTCTGTGAGTTAAGACAAGAGCCCTGGAACAACCGAGAAATGAAATCTACTCACAGCCAGCCCTCAGGACTGGAGCAAACTGAGCCTGAAGTTCCGAGAATAATCTTGATTAGCACTTTGCAAAAATCTATTCTCCACACTGACACCACACAGCTCTCCTTCCAAGTGCAGCTTGGCAGTCTGTTTCACTCTATCTAGTATCAATGACAAACCCTTAGCAAGGTCCTTCCAGTCCTGTGTGATCTCACCTGGACTCCTATCTTTCCATGTCCATCTTCCACCCCTTGTCCAAACCTCCCCCTTACGGAGGAACCTTCTCAGAAGGCTCCAGGCTATTCATACCTTCACCCCTGTGTCCTTCCACCCTATTCCCACTTCATTCATCCCAGGTACTCATTCCCCAAACCTCAGCTCAAGGTCAGTTCAACTTAAATCCATTTCTAGCAACAGCCCCCCACTCCCTACCAGGAGAAGTTAGGTGCCTTGCCAAACCTCCACCATAGCATCCTGAGATGCCCACTACTTTCTTTTCTCTCCCCTGAGGGTCATCTCTGTATCCCCCACTGTCTTGCAATACCTAACACATTCAGCCTGAAATGAATCATTGCAGAAATGAATAGATTCCCCTGGACTTTAAAATAGATGTTTTTAAGGGGGTAGGAGCACATCCTTCTGTTGAAAGTTCAGCTGAATGCTTTTCAATGAGATAAAATAAGTGGCATTTCCTATCATATAAGGCACGATGCATGTGTGTGTTAGTCACTCATTCATGTCTGACTCTTTGCGACCCCATGGACTATAGCCCTCCAGGCTCCCCCAGGCAAGAATACTGGAGTTGGTAGCCATTCCCTTCTCCAGCAGATCTTCCTGACCCAGGGATCAAACCCAGGTCTCCTGCATTGTAGGCAGATTCTTTACTGTCTGAGACACAAGCAAAGTCCATGGCATGACAGGACAGCCCTAATCAGGCATGCAGGTAGGAACCTGAGACATCAAAGCAAACCAGCCAATGGGTACAGCTAGCAGTACAAAAAAACTAAGTCTTATTTTCCTTTTCGTCAATTTGCTGACCATCCCTAAGACTTTAGGAAACCTGGAACAAAATGCAAAACAAATATACAATCGTGGTGGCACTTCTTCATGACACTCCTCTAAAATACAAACTGACTGCTGAAAAGTAAAACATGAACCACAATTATAACCCCGAAATGTCTCCTGAGTGCCAATTATTATTTCTGTCGACTTTCTCAAAATGTATCAGCTTCTTACACACGCAGAAAGCTAGCCTTTCATTCACAGAATAAACTTCAGAGACCTAAATTATATTATAATGGTCATTGGACAGGGAGGAAGGCAGTCTGAGGTTTTGCCTAACTGGAATATTTTAAAGGCTGCTGGACAGGAGAAAGAAGTTTCATTCAGAGTAGAAGAAGAAGAGTGGAAGAGGATGGCAAGGAGGGAGGGAGGAATAAAGCCAGAAGAGGGAAGAGCGAGGTGGGAGGAGAAGAAAAGCAACTAAGTCAAGTGCAAAAGCACTTTTGTTTGTTTTTTTTAAAGAGACTTGACTCTCACCCTTTAAAGCAAAGTGAACAAGAAGGGAAATACTAACCAAGAGTCCAGCAGACACTCCTGAAACAGAGGCTGGATTTTCGTATGGTTCCTCCAGGCTTTATGGCAAGGACGTCTAAACTTCCTTATTCATTCAGTCATGTATGGAAGCAGACCGCACTATGCTAATTTGGTTAAGAGTTGGCAAACAGTGCGGGGTTGGAGGAGGAATATGGTGAACGTTTCTTGGTCACCGCTTGGCAGTAGATTCTTGGTCTTGCTGCTTTCCTATATAAACCTTCCCCAAATCCTCCCCAAATCAATTACATTTTCTCTCTCTTCCTCCCTCCCAGTCACACACACACACACACACACACACACACACACAACCTGGTACCAGAAAAGATTAGAGCACACAACGCATTGCCTCACATAACGAACCCCCCGACCTTTGCCCAGGGCTGGGTTCTGCCAACTGAAGTGAAGGCCAGGCCTGGGCTGGAGGCTCACAAGGCTCATCAGGATGGGGCCAGCCAGACCAACTGAGAAGGCCACGTATTAGAATTTGACAAAGACCATACGCCAGAGGGGCTGAAGACAGGGAGAGTTGTCGGAATCTAATCCCACAGCTAAGGAGTTCAAGGAAGGAAGCTCCAGGAGGGCAGAGGTGCTGGAATCTCCATGAAGGATCCCAAGAACCCAGAGTATAGCAAGTGGAATATTTGTTAAATGAAGGGTGAGCAATTAAATTTTAAAACATTCTGGGAGACCCACCTCCCAGAATATTGGAAATAAAAGCAAAAATAAACAAATGGGACCTAATTAACCTTAAAAGCTTCTGCACATCAAAGGAAACTATTAGCAAGGTGAAAAGACAGCCTTCAGAATGGGAGAAAATAATAGCAAATGAAGCAACCGACAAACAACTAATCTCAAAAATATACAAGCAACTCCTACAGCTCAACTCCAGAAAAATAAACGACCCAATCAAAAAATGGGCCAAAGAACTAAATAGACATTTCTCCAAAAAAGACATACAGATGGCTAACAAACACATGAAAAGATGCTCAACATCACTCATTATCAGAGAAATGCAAATCAAAACCACTATGAGGTACCATTTCACACCAGTCAGATTGGCTGCGATCCAAAAGTACAAATAATAAATGCTGGAGAGGGTGTGGAGAAAAGGGAACCCTCTTACACTGTTGGTGGGAATGCAAACTAGTACAGCCACTATGGAGAACAGTGTGGAGATTCCTTAAAAAACTGGAAATAGAACTGCCTTATGATCCAGCAACCCCACTGCTGGGCATACACACTGAGGAAACCAGAAGGGAAAGAGACACGTGTACCCCAATGTTCATCGCAGCACTGTTTATAATAGCCAAGACATGGAAGCAACCTAGATGTCCATCAGCAGATGAATGGATAAGAAAGCTGTGGTACATATACACAATGGAGTATTACTCAGCCATTAAAAAGAATACATTTGAATCAGTTCTAATGAGGTGGATGAAACTGGAGCCTATTATACAGAGTGAAGTAAGCCAGAAGGAAAAACATAAATACAGTATACTAACGCATATATATGGGATTTAGAAAGATGGTAACAATAACCCGGTGTACGAGACAGCAAAAGAGACACTCATGTATAGAACAGTCTTATGGACTCTGTGGGAGAGGGAGAGGGTGGGAAGATTTGGGAGAATGGCAATGAAACATGTGAAATATCATGTAGGAAACGAGTTGCCAGTCCAGGTTCGATGCATGATGCTGGATGCTTGGGGCTGGAGCACTGGGACGGCCCAGAGGGATGGTATGGGGAGGGAGGAGGGAGGAGGGTTCGGGATGGGGAACACATGTATACCTGTGGCGGATTCATTTTGATATTTGGCAAAACTAATACAATTATGTAAAGTTTAAAAATAAAATAAAATTGGAAGAAAAAAAAAATAAATTTTAAAACATTAGTGCCCATTGGAGATCCCAACATACTTAAAGTTCCATGTTTAATTATAGTACCTATCAGTGGCTATTATCTGGAGCTTCACCAGATTTCCTGTAGCCTCCTCACCAGTTAGAACAATCACAATGATTCCCACCACTGAGTGTGGGTTGAGCTGCTGTGCACGCAAAGCTTTGCTGCTAGTTATTCAGTCATGTCTGATTTTGCGAACCCAAGGGCTATAGCCTGCCAGGCTCCTTTGTCCATGGGGTTTCCCAGGCAAGAACACTGCAGGGGGTTACGATTTCCTTCTCCAGGAGATCTTCCCGACTCAGGGAATGAACCTGTGTCTCCTGCTTTGGCAGGTAGATTCTTTACCAGTCAGCCATGAGGGAAGCCTGCATGCAAAGCTATGTGAGTATTATTCTTATATGACCAATGGTCCTGTCCATGCTCCCAATACAAGAAGACCATTCATCTTCCTACAGTGTTGGTGGGAATGTAAATTGGCACAATCACTATGGAAAAAAGTAAGGAGGTTCCTTAAAAAAGTTACCATATGACCCTGCAATCTCACTCTTGGGCATATATCTAGAGAAAAACATGATCTGAAAGGATACATGCACCCCAATGTTCATTACAGTATTGTTTACAACAGCCAAGACCTGAAAGTAACTGAATGTCCATTGACAGAGGAAAGGATAAAGAAGATGTGGTATGTATATATAAACACACGCACACACACACACACACTGGGATATTACTCGGCCATTAAAAAGAATGAAATAATGTCATCTGCAGCAACACGGATGACCTAGAGATTGTCATACTGAGTGAAGTAAGTCAGACAGAGAAGAGGAAATATTGTATGACATCTCTTATATGTGGAAACTAAAAAGAAATGATACAAATGAACTTACTTACAAAACAGACTCACAGATTTAGAGAATGAATTTATGGTTGCTGGGAGGAAAGCTGGAGGAAGAGATAGTTAGGGTTTTGGGGATGGACATGAACACACTTCTATATTTAAAATGGACACGAACAAGGATCTACTATATAGCACATGGGATTCTGCTCAATGTTATGTGGCAGCCTGGATGGGAGGGGAGTTTGGGGAAGCACAGATACATATGTACGTATGGCTGAGTCCCTTTGCTGTTTACCTGAAACAAACACAACACTGTTAACTGGCTATATACCATCCAATACAAAATAAAAAGTTTTAAAAAATAATATATTGAAAAAAAGACTGTTCATGATTGATGAGCATAGCTGAAATTAGCAAGGCCTTTTACTGTTTAAAAGACTCCTGCTTGGCTGGCTTTCCTGTGTGTGTGTTCAATAGATAATTCTGTGACATGTGACACATACAAAGCCATTTAATATAAGGAACCCTCATAGGGAATCCTCAAGCTGGAATCAAGATTGCTGGGAGAAATAGCAACCTCAAATATACAGATGATATCACCATAATGGCAGCAAGTGAAGAGCCTCTTGATGAGGGTGAAAGAAGAGAGTGAAAAAGCTGGCTTAAAACTCAGCATTCTTAAAATTAAGGTCATGGAATCTGGTCCCATCACTTCATGGCAAATAGAAGGGGAAAAAGTAGAAGCAGTGACAGATTTTATTTTCCTGGGCTCCAAAATCACCATGGATAGTGACTGCAGCCATGGTGCTTGCTCCTTAGAAGGAAAGCTATGACAAACCTAGACAGTGTATTCAAAAGCAGAGACATCACTTTGCTGACAAAGGTCTGTAAAGTCAAAGCTATGGTTTTTCCAGTGGTCATTTATAGATGTGAGAGTTGGATCATAAAGAAGGCCGGGCATGGAAGAATTGATGCTTTTGAACTGTGGTGCTAGATAAGACTCTTGGGAGTCCCTTGGACAGCAAGGAGATCAAACCAGTCAGTCCTAAAGGAAATCAACTCTGAATATTCATTGGAAGGACAGATGCTGAAGCCGAAGCTCCCATACTTTGGCCACCTGATGTGAAGGGCTGACTCACTGGAAAAGACCCTGATGCTGGGAAAGACTGTGGGCAGGAGGAGAAGGAGATGGCAGAGGATGAGAAGGTTGGATGGCATCACCGACTCAATGGACATGAATTTGAACAAATTCTGGGAGTCAGTGAAGGACAGGGAAGCCTGGCGTGCTGCAGTCCACGGGGTTGCAAAGAGTCAGACACCACTTAGCCACTGAACAACAAAAACCTTACAGGGAAATGTTCATTCGATTAGATTAGTTGACAATGACTAGATTTGAGACTCCCTGACTGTGAGTTGGTGGACTGTGAGTTCATTTACTCTGAATGATATATTGGACAAGTAGAAACAGCCCTTCTGACAGATGTTTCCAAAGTCAGACTCAGGAGTCCATGAATACCTCATCTCTAAACCCTGTCTTCCTCCAGAGTCTTCAACACAAGCCAGAAATCTAGGGGTTACCTTTTCTACCTCTTCTGCCCCCATTTCATCTGTCAACTTTAGCTCTTCGGTATCTTTTGAATTCATTCCATCCCCTTTATCCTCTCTACTGCTACCACCAAGTCCTAGCCATGATCTCTCATTGAGACTTTAGGAATGGCCTCATAACACCCATGAGGAGCCTCAGACTCCCTCCAATCGTTTTTTCATGGAAAAATTATGTTTTGAAACAAATATGATCATGGTACCCCTGTGAATAAAACATTCAAATGATTTTCCTTGTTCATACAATTAATATAACCCATCATGTGAGTTAACAGTTACAGTTATCCCCCAACATTCACTCTCCCCACTTTCAATTAGTAATAGAACCCAGTAAGAGAGCACCTGTCACAGCCAACCTTGCAGCCACCTCTGGTCATACTAAGACTCACTTCTGGTTACAGGATGTCAGTAGTGGCAGAAACATCTTTCAGGAAATGTATGTCCCTTTCACTTTTCCTTCTCCACTCCCCCTGGCTTGATGGGCTGGATCACCAAACACTTGGATGAGGGCATCTACCTCTGTGGAAGATTTCTGGAACTCATTATGAAGTGGGAAGCTCTTCCCAGATGGCACTGGTGGTAAAGAACCCACCTGCAATGCAGGAGAAGCAGGAGACAAAAGTTTGATCCTTGGGCCAGGAAGATCTCCTGGAGGAGGAACTGGCAACCCACTCCAGTATTCTTGCCGGGAAAATCCCATGGAAAGAGGAGACTGGTGGGCTACAGTCAATGGGGTTGCAAAGAGTCGGACAGGACTGAGCGATAGAGCATACATACATGCTTGAAGTTGGATCTCAGATAATAAGGGTTTAAGTACTCATAAAGGACTAACTAGTCAGTGGTTGTTTGACCAGCCAGTCGAGGTCTTTCTAGCTTATTCTTGAAAGAAAAAAATTTTTTCACTGAATTTTTCAGGTTCAACTGAAAAGAAGCGGGAAAGAAAAATCAAGAGGTCTAAAAGCATAAGCTTTCCCTAGTGGCTCAGAAGGTAAAGAATCTGTCTGCAATGCGGAGACCTGGCTTCAATCACTGGGTTGGGAAGATCCCCTGGAGAAGGAAATGGCAACCCACTCCAGTATTCTCACCTGGAGAAACCCATGGACAGAGGAGCCTGGTGGGCTACAGTCCTCAGGGTCGCAAAGAGTCGGACACAACTGAAGCGACTTAGCACACATGTATGTAAAAGCATAAGCTGAAATTTCATCCTCAATATGTATAAAAAGGGAAACTTGACAGGAGCACATGACAGTCTGACATGAATTTTTTTCATGGGGCCTTAAGAGGCACCCCTTCCATTTCTAAGAGAGAATTATGAATTCTAGTGCACTGAAACCAAAAGTATTTAGAAATGAGTAGCTTTATTAGCAGCAGCAGCAGCTTTATTTAGGGAATTATTAGGGCCCACAGTAATGACCATCATCAACAGACAGAAATATTTTGGTCTATTAAAGAAAACATGGGACACTCTGCCCAACCTTATCCCAAACAAAATTAGCAAACCTCAAGTTACTAGGGGATTTATTGAATAAATAAAATCTGGCAGTAAATAATGGTCATACAAAGAGTAGGGAAGTATGGGGCCTTAGGAACAGGATCTTTCTAAGTTTTTGCACCCAGTCCCCCTAGACTAGGCTGCATCCAAACATGAGGCTTTCTGTTTCAAGGCGAATTTTATTTGTAGATACTTCAAATTTAGATATTTATACCAAGAACATGAGCTAAATCAAGAGTAGGGGTAAAAAAGAAGAGTAGGGGTACATGATGTGAATTTGCAAAGTGATCATTTCCCCCAGAGCCAGTTTGGGTTTTTTTTCCCCTGGTTATAAACATACAATACTTATTTTTGTAGAAGTTTGGTAAGAATTAATATAATGTAAAACAAATTTTAGATTCCTTTTCTGTCACTCTCTAATAGTTTCTAAAACAAAGGTCAAAAAGATCCCATACCAAAAATTTGTTTATTTTTCTTTTTCCATTTAACATTAGTGTCTCAAGCATCTGCCAATTATATTGCCACTTTTTCTAGGAAATGCAGCTTTTAGCAATTCTTTGTTGATTCAAACGAAATCAACCTGGCTCAGCCTGTATTGACTGATTGGACTGAGAATGAAGTCCCAATATTAAGAACAGACCAGTAAGAAATGATTGAAATTAAATGTTGGACGACCCAGGCAGACTATCAGCTTGGAGAAGTAACAAGAGGAGAGACAGCTTGAGGACATCAAGAAGAATCCATGAAAGGTACATGAGGTAGTGAAAGGGAGATACAGAAGGATGACTGGGAACCTGCTCAGAGATCTGGTATCTTTACAGTAAGTCCCCATTGTATGGAGTTACATGGAAACATCCTCTCCCTTGCTGCCTGAAAAAGTATAATCCCCACCTATCCCAAACCAGGGGCTTCCCAGGTGGTGTTAGTGTTAAAGAACCTGCCTGCCAATGCAGGAGACATTAGAGACACAGGTTCAATCCCTGGATTAGGAAGATTCCCTGGAGGGGGACAAGGCAACCCACTCCAATATCCTTGCCGGGAGAATCCCATGGGCAGAGGAGCCTGGGGGGCTACAGTCTATAGGGTTGCAAAGAGTCAGATACCACTGAAGCAACTTAGCACACATCCTAAACCAAAATAAAAGATGAACATAAATGGTTGTATGAATTAATATTCCATCATATTCCTATTCAGGTGTGAGTATTCTTTAAACTGAGCCATAACCTATAATTAGGCTGTGGAGTCAATTTAGTGTCTCAACCAGCTTTGTCAATTTGTTTAAATGGATGGGATGGAATGATGCTATGGAACAAATATTTGTGCTCCCTGACACCCAAATTCATATTTTGAAATGGACGTGGCGGGGGTCCTGAGGTGATTAGATCATGAGGGTAGAGCCCTCATGAGCAGGACCAGGGCCCTTATAAAAGTGGTCCCAGAGAGCCTGCGCCACCTTTCTGCTACGTGAGGACATAGCAAATAGAGCTGTTTGTGCACCAGGAAGTGAGTGCTCCCCAGACACTGAATCTGCTGGTGCCTTGATCATAGACTTCCCAGCATCCAGAACTGTGAGAAATAAACTTCTGTTATTTATAAGCCATTCAGTTTATGGTACTTCTGTTATAGAAGCCCAAACAGACTAATAAGACAAATGGAATGGAATGGTGGTTTCTTCACATGAAAATTTTTTTTTAAAGTGTGTGTATGACTATTGGCTCACTGTGAAGACCTGATTATTTCTTACTGTGGACAGTAGTCAAAAAGTTTGTAGGTCATTGATATAGATTGTTTCTAATTTTTAAATATCATAAGTAATGGTACAATAAGTATCTCCTGGCAGGGAGGGGACTTGGCCTATATTTCCATTTATTGCCAAGTGATTGATTCCCAGAAACAATGTTACTGTGTGAAAGTGGTAAAAATTTATAAAGTTTTTTGATAAATATTACTCAATGCTTTCAAACTATCTTAATTTAGACTCCGATCAGAGCAACAGAGAACTTTAATATCAGTGTACAACCGTCAGAAAAAAATTTATTTTCCCCCTATCATTGCTAATTTGATGGGTAAAAATGACCTTCTACTGTTTTAATATAGTTATTTGAAAATGAGTGAGGTTACTTCTTTGAAACATTTAATGTGAATTATCTATATATGTCCTCCCCTTTTCATTATTTTCTTTGTTGGAGTTCCTACCTTTTTATTTCTGCTCTTTCATGCATTTTTAAAGGGACAGTTTCTTAGTTATTCTCTAGGAATGAAGGTGTAGCAAGAAGAGAAAATAGAGTATTTCAATTGGCTTGATTTTGCCAGACTGATATCAAATTAACCTTAGGCTTTTAATCCTGCACTTGATTTTGAACAAGCTGCATGATACAGTATGTTAGCCATAAAAATAACTAGTGCCAGAAATGCAGCCAATATGCAAGTTTACACTTTGTACTTCCTCTTCTGTGCTAAATACTTCAATGCTAGGCTTATTTAAAAAAAAAAAAAATTAAGACAGTAGTACTGGAAAATGTGAAAGAGCAATTACACACCAAAGAAAGCAGATTGAGAAGCTCCAACATACACAGGATGGAATTTGAATTAAATTCCAACTGCAAAGATTAAGTTTTGGAAACGGTTGTTATTGACAATTTTATAAAAATTAAAGAATAAAATGAGTTTTCAGGTTAAAAGCAAAAGTAATCATTGAGTAGTATAAATAAAAAGTAAACCTACTCTAGGGCATTAGGATAAATAAAAAAAACCTTAAAAAAGTACTTTACATAGAGGCAGATTACCTAGTAAGAAACTCAAATGGACAAGTAGAAGACTTTCTCTCATCAACAACAGATAACAGGACACAAATGAAAACCTTCAAAGTGGTAGAGAAATAACCATCTATTTAGAAATTGATACCCAGCTAAATGCTCCCTAAGTCTTTTGCATGGGTGGACAGCAGAGCCGGAGTCATATGAAAACTGAGTTTACAACCTAAAGATTCTAATTTAAATAATTACTAAAGGAGCTATTTTGCAAGAAGACAAAAAATCTTAAATGCTGAAATTGTTGTCTCAAAAACAAGATTCTCTTCCAATTACTCATTATTATCCTGTAGTTATTGAACTATTTCTCTTCTTCCCTTTAAAGTAAAATTTTTTGAAGGAATTGCATTATGTTTTTATTACCAATTAAGTTTTGTCTCTTTTGTAAAATGCACTCAAATTAGACTTTAATCTTCACCACTCCAATTAAATAGCTTTTGTCCTGGTCTCTAATGACTTCTACTAATACATTGCTAAATCTAGTAGCTACTTTTTAATTATCTTCATTTGAACTGTTAAAACAATATACGACACAGTGGCCTTCTCTTTGAAACACTACCTTAATCTGATCACTTTATCTGTGAGCTCTTTCGTGATAATCTACACTCTCCACTGATTCTCCCACCCTGCTGGACACTTAGTTATGGTCAATTTTGCTGCGTCCTCTTCATTTTCTCAACCATGTAATACTGGAACACCCCTAGGACTTCTCCTCTCCTTTTTCCCCTATTTACACTTATTCCTTAGGTGACCTCATTCAGTATTATGACATCAATATCATCTATGATTATGTTCTCTAAACATATAATTTCAATTCACATCTCTTCTTGAATGACAAACTCATCTATCCAATGACTAATAATTCCCTTGGATGTTTGATAGGAATCTCAAACTTATAAATCTATAGCCAAACTTCTGATTTTACCATCCTAACCTGCTCATTCTATAGTCTTGGTCATTTCAACCTAAATCACCATCATCCTTCCAGATTCTCAGGCCTTTCACTCATACCCCTGATTAATTTATAAGCTAATACTGTTAGACATACTTTCAAATTATATCCAGAATGTGATCACTGCTTACCATCCCCATCTTTATTTTCCTTATCCAAGATACTAATGTTTCTTATCTGGATTATTATAATAATTTCTAAATTGGTCTACTTTCTGGTCTTGAATATCTTATGTCCAAAGACATAAACCCACGAAGATCTTAATCTTGATAAAACAAGAACATGTCAATTCTTTGTTTAAGACTCTCTGATGGTACCCATTTCACTCAGAGTAAATGCCAAAATGCTCACAGTGGTATGAGCATCTTGTTTGATCCCCTCAACCCTCACCCCTGACTCTCATCCCCATCTCTGCCACCATCGACCACCTTACTTTTTTTTGCTCATTCTGCTCCAACAACATTAGACTGTTTGATGTTTCTTAGCCCTCAGGCAGCATATGCCATTTTCTCTGCACAGGGTACTTTTCTCCCAGACTTCCTTTAAGTATCTATTCAAATATCACTTTATCTGTGAGCTCTTTCCTGATAACCTACATCAATAATAACCCTTAAACTCATTTTTTTCCCCCAGAGCATTTATATTGTATAGTCGTTAACTTTTTTTCTCTATTCTTTTACTAGAATATCAACTACATGAGTTTAGGGACTTTATCCACTCTGTTCATTGCTGTACCTCCAAATACCTATAACCATGGCAGGCCAAGAGAAAACATGCGGTAAGGATTTACTAGATGAATAAATAAATGATGAGGAAGAGAAAGGCAAAACCGGATGGCTAATTCAACTCCATATTGCTTGTCAAAACAATATTAATCACATTTCTTATTGATCAAAAAAGATGAAAATACATTTTAGGCAATAAAAATATGGGAAATAGTTGACATTATCTCAAAGGATTACTAAAATGTACTAGATTCTCTACTCTGTTAGAAAGATAGACGGTGCATGTGGAACGGGACTGCTAACAGTGCCTGATGTGGGAGTGAGCAGCCCGACTGAGGGGTACATGGACAGATACACGGACATGTGGTGAGTGCTGTCAATGTGGTCCTTGCAGGTTCTGCTGTCTTAAGAATTAGCAGGGTGGTGCTGGGGACCCTCCCTGGGGAAGACTGAGGGAGTCACAGCCCACCAGAGAGACTAGGAAGGGAGAGAGAAGCTGAGCCTGATCACAATTTTTTGAAAAGTGACAGTCTTCACAGAGTTTAGAAAATAGGAAAAGGAGATGTTTTAGGCTTTTGTTCCAGGAATGTTTTCATTCTCAATAGGCAGAAAATGGAGAATCCCTTTTCCTAGGTAATGCCTATATTTGAAATAAAATGAAAGGAAAACATCTGCATTTTTAACTTTTCTAAGAAACATTTCTAAAAATTATTTACATCAATACCCATAAAAGCATGTTTACCAAAAATACATTTTAAGACTAAAAAATGAAACAAAAATGACATAGTAATACATCCCATTCAAGTAAGATTTAGACTCAAAATGTAAGGATAGTTCATTTTCAGAAGGCTCAATATAATTTTCAGCATTAATATCTTAGAAGAGGCAGTCAAATGGTTATTTTAACATGCAGAAGACTGATGTTATAATTTATATTTATTTACAAATTCTCTTAAGAAACTAGAAATACAGACAATTTTCTTAATCTGACAAAAATAGGTCACCTCCAAACCTATACCTAATAGCATTCTTCAAGTGAAACTTTGAAGACTTTCACTATAATGAAGTACAAGTGAAATTTTTGAAGACTTTGACTATAACATAAAAATGCTTATTATAAAGAAATAGTATTTACACGGCATGGTATCTTGTAAGGACAGGAAAGTTCAGATCAGTGGGAAAAAAGAGCCTAGAAAGTCCAAAGCATATATGGGATTTTAGTGTATAACAGAGAAGACAATACAAACAATGGAGACAGAATGAGGCTTTTTAGTTAATGGCGCTGGGACTAGATTTTCACATGGGAAAAAAGATTCATGCTTTATACCATACACATTCGTTAACACCACGTAAATTAAAAGTCTACTTATTTAAAATAAAAGTTTCATAAGTAAATTAAAGCACTTTAGAATATGGGAGGAGTTAATATAAAATATAACCATGGAGGAGAAAATGATTTCTTAAGCAAGGCACAAAAATCAGAATAATAAGGAAATTTAACTATATCAAAAATTTAAAATTATCTGTGCTAAAAGATGTCATAAAAATTACAATGCAATCAACAGATGGGAGGCAAAATTTTCTATGTGTATAATAGACAAAGGGTTTGTCACATATATATGAATGCATATCATGAAAAATAAACATATATTAAGATATATATACATTAGGATCACATGTATACACGTTTCTATAAACCAATAGGGAGAATAGACAAGAAAAGAATGGACAGAGAGTAGAAAAGACACAGAGGAGGAAATCCAAATGGCCCTGCACAAACGATGTTCAATTTCATAAATAATGAGTCATGAAAATTAAAACAATGAGATTCATATGCAGTATCCATCAACTCTCAGATAATTAAATCTGAGAGTAATCAAGTGCTGGCAGGGACCTGGGGAAGGGAGGGTTCTCACATATTGCTGATACTAGTACAAACTGGTTGTGCAATTGGTAGAGCAATTTGGCGATATCGCACAGACACAAAAATGCACATATCCTATGATCAGCAAGTTTCCACTGATACGTACTCCAGACAAGCTCTATCACATATGCCCAAGGGGATATTTATTTCGGTATCAATTATTTCGGTAAAACAATGAAATCAATTCATATTCCAACTAGTGTGGGAATAGATAGTGATATTTTCAAAATATGGAGTAATACACAGCAATTTAAAAAATGAACCAGGGTAATATAACCATGAAGGTGAGTTCTGAAAACAAAATACTTGGTAGTTAAAGTAGCAATTGCCAGAGTAACACATTCCACACCCAAAGTAAAAAATACATACTTGAAAAAAAATGCAAATCATTTGGTTCATGTATAATATTTCATATTTGTAGTAGTAAAATTTTAAAGTATAGAAACAGGATTGTGCAAATGCCAATACATGACAGCTGTATCCTCTGGAGTGGCAGAGAGAATGGCGAGACTGGAAAATGTTAGAGACTTCACATTTACGCATACAGTTTGCTTCTTTACAAACAATGGCTATGAAGCAGGCATGGGAAATAGGTTTACGTTTGATGTATTCATCTGGGTGGCAAGTACACAGGCGTGTATTGTAGCATCCTTAGTACATTAAGAAAATGACATAAATAACAAAGTAGGTCAGGGTTGACACCCATACTCAGCCTTGAAGCAGTTCAAGAAGATGGACTGCCACCCCTCTCTTTCCCATAAGAATACGGAAGTAAAGTCTCTGAGCGGGGAATCAATCAGGAGGCAAGAGGGTAGAGCACATGGTTTGAAAGAATGACACTGTCCAAAGTCACAACATAAGCTGATGAGACCCAAACAGGTCCAAGATGGCAGACAAGTCTACCTCCACTGGACATTGAGCCTCAGTGTATGCTCATCATTAACACATCACCAAGTTAAGTGACATACCCACCGACTCCAAGACAGTTCAGGAGTCCAGATCATCAAAGACCAAAAAGTAGGCAGTGGCCTGAATCCTGGAATCTCTGCCTCTTTCCCAGGATAGTTGGGATAATCCATCCACTCATTACCCTGTGAAACTACCCAGTCCATAAACACTAACCAAGCCATCTTTTGAGCCACCCTCACCTTGGCTCAGATGGTAAAGAATCTGCCTGCAATGCAGGGGACCTGGGTTTGATCCCTGGGTTGGAAAGTTCCCCTGGAGAAGGGAATGGCTACCCACTCCAATATACTTGCCTGGAAAATTCCATGGACAGAGGAGCTGGGCAGGCTACAGTCCATGGGGTAGCAAAGTATCAGACACAACTGAGTAACACTTTTACTTTTCACCTTTGGAGAGGGCCCACACTGTGGAGTGTGTTTCTCTCTAAATAAGTCCACTTCTTACCTATCAAAAAACCCAAACAGAAACAAAAACAAACAAACAAGCAAAAAAAAAAAAAAAATCCAAAGTAGTTTAGAGAGCCCCAAGTCTATATCCTTGGCCAGAGTCAAAGGCGACAAGCACATTAAGTATGGTACAGATGGAAAGCTAGAGACACACTATATTGACTTTCCACGTGTGGAGCATCCATCCCTGTGATGACACTGAGATGCAAAGGCTGAAATGGTGATTCAGGTTGGTTCCAGTCACTGAACCCATGACAGTCACCCCCACATCCATTGCACTTACCCTTGTGGCTTAATAGTTGACCCTCAGTCAACTGGTAGGAGGAGGAAGGGGAGCTTACTCAATCCCAGCTTTTAGGTTGAGAAACACTCTCTTCACAGATTCCAGAGAAAAGCCACAGAGTGGATCTTACAAGAAGAAAAGCAAATCACATGTGATGCTGCTCAGGCCAGGTCCTGTCACAAGGCTTCCCAGAGGTCTGGTGCCAGCAGAGCCTGATGAAAGTGAAAAAAGCTGTATTCCTCACTAGCCTTCAAGAAGCATGCTAATTTGAGTGCTTCAGTACTCCACTGTCTGACGTGGGGGCATAATTATTAATAAGGGGCTTCCCAGGTGGTGCTAGGGGTAAAGAACTTGCCTGCCAATGCAGGAGACATAAGAGACACGGCTTCAATTCCTTGATCAGGCAGATTCCCTGGAGGAGGGCACTCCAGTACTCTTGCCTAGAGAATTCCATGGACAGAGGAGCCTGGCGGGCTACAGTCCATAGGGTCACAAAGAGTTGGACACGACTGGAGCGACTCAGCATGCAGCATGCACGCATGCGTACAATGATTAATAAACAGTTCTCAATCTCTCTCCCTGAAGTCACACAAACAGGACAAGACTCAGGAAGCTAGATAGGGGGTTCTGTTTAGTCTCCCTGAATTGCAGCTAATGGCTCTGAAAGGCCTGGTTCATTTTAATCAAGTGGACTATTGGAAAACCTGCCAGCAAACACCCATTAAAACAAGAATCAAAATATTTCACATACTACTATGTGATGCAGTTGGTTGAGAAACATCGAAATAATAATACAGTGACCATAAAACGGCAGTACAGGCAGAACATCCCGTTCAGAACATCCAGGATGAGTGGCATACATCTGTGGTCATCTCAGTTCCTAAGTACAGAGGCACCAGCATACCACACTCGCTGCCTCAAATGACTGCAGAGAATATTCTGAGAAAATCGATAATTAGTTTCCTCGATTTTACTTTTAAGAAACAATGAGATTCCTCGGTGGCTCAGTCGGTAAGGAATCCACTGCAATGCAGAACCTGGGTTTGATCCCCAGGCTGGGAAGATCCCCTGGAGAAGGATATGACTACCTACTCCAGTACTCTTGCCTGGAGAATCCCAGGGACAGAGGAGCCTGTCAGGCCACAGTCCATGGGGTTGTATGAGTCGGACACAAATTAGCGACTAAACCACCACCATAATTATTCCAAATAGGCTTCTATGTATATTTCAGTGTATGTAGAAATGTGTCCCTTGTATATTTTATCTGCATGTCCTATGATAGCACCACACTTCACAAGTATGTTTCCACAGAGTTGGCCAGAGCAGCTTAAACTGCAGCTCTAGAAACTATTTAGCTGTTCTTATTGAAAGAGATGAAAACCTAAGAGAATAGGTAACTTAGTTTATGCCAACAATCTACTTCTGAACATGACACAGCTTGTGCAAAACTGACAAATCTTGCATGCTAAAAGATTTGGCTCTAGCAGTCATTTCCACAGTGCCTACTGAGTTGCAGCCACATCTAGAAAATTTTTAAAGTCCTGTGACTTTATTTCCGATTACTTTTTCCCTTGAAAAAGTAAAGGCATTTTTATGCTTTGAGTTCTTACAAGGTTCCCACTTTTCCCCCATATGTAACTTTTTAATAACAAACAAATGTAAATTATCTCACCGATCCTTCTAATGAACAGTATTTCACTTTTAAGACAATAGTTCTTTAAGCAGGCATATATGGATGTGAGAGTTGGACTATAAAGAAAGCTGAGAGCCAAAGATATTGATGCTTTTGAACTGTGGTGTTGGAGAAGACTCTTGAGAGTCTCTTGGACTGCAAGGAGATCCAACCAGTCAATTCTAAAGGAAATCAGTCCTGAATATTCATTGGAAGGACTGATGCTGAAGCTGAAGCTCCAATACTTTGGCCATCTGATGTGAAGAACTGACTCAATTGAAAAGATCCTGATGCTGGGAAAGATTGAAAGTGGGAGGAGAAGGGGACGACAAAGAATAAGATGGTTGGATGGCATCATCGACTCAATGGACATGAGTTTGGGTGAACTCTGGGAGTTAGTGATAGACAGGGAAGCCTGGCTTTCTGCACTCCATGGGGTTGCAAAGAGTCGGACATGACTGAGCAACTGAAGTGAACTAAACAGTGCTTCTAAACTGATTGATGCCAGTTTTGAAACAACTATTGATACTTAGGTCAAATTTTATTCCACATCTAAGATGCTCACATATTTTCAAGTTTGCCTCCTTTGCTAAATTCAGTTTGTTTTCTGAAGTCTACATGTTTTAGGTATTCTGGAAGTTCCTACTTTAAAGCTAAGAGGAAGAGTAGGTAATAGATAAGAATCCCCTAGTTGCCACTGACTTCCATCCATGGCTCATTTTGCCCTTTTAACTAGACTGGCACTATGAATGCTTTTGTAAGACAGCATGGACTTTTTCTTTCATAACAATCATTTCAGAGTTAAGTGTTCCCATTCATTCCTGAATGTCTGACTAAGTCTTCCTCAAAAGGCTCACAGCTTGTCAGTTATTTCTAAAGCTGGAAAGCTACATGACAATTTTTCTTCTTCCATTAGAATTTTAATGTGTGTTGTAGGTTGTAGCCAGTGTTCAAAAGAGAAAAAATTCAAATTCTCTCTTTAGTGCTAATTCTACATTTAATTTATTTCAGGTGAAGAAGTCGGGGCTGGCATAATAAACTTAGAAAAGATGAAGGGTCATTTAATTCGTTCATTTTTATTTCTGGTCCTGAGAATGGATTTTGTCTCCATATTTAGTGAATTTGGAAGATTTAAAAATCATAGATCCAAAAGAAGTTCCAGATCTTGTATTTTAGGGAAGGAAGGGATGACAAGTAGATTATTTATAAATGTGAAATTTGCTGAAGCCTCAACCAAGCAGGAACTAATCAACCCACCCAAGGGTTAAGCTGTGTCTGACACAGCACCTGTCAGAACGTCCACTTTCATGCAGACTGTCAAACTCAAAACTGGCCAGATTCACCTTCCAGACTCAGACTTCTGCACAGCAGTAGAACAAGAAACCGGACATGGGCCAAAGCTGCCTTTACTGTTGGTCAAAGCACACAGCACTGCAGTCTTTGATGCTGCAGAGAATAATGAGATGGCCAGGACTTTAACCAAGGGGATTAGCATGGATGTATATATTTGAATATATGCCTTACAGTATACATTGCTGCAGAGAAGGCAATGGCACCACACTCCAGTACTCTTGCCTGGAAAATCCCTTGGACGGAGGAGCCTGGTAGGCTGCAGTCCATGGGGTCGCTAAGAGTCTGACACGACTGAGCGACTTCACTTTCACTTTTCACTTTCATGCATTGGAGAAGGAAATGGCAACCCACTCCAGTGTTCTTGCCTGGAGAATCCCAGGGACGGGGGAGCCTGGTGGGCTGCCATCCATGGGGTCGCACAGAGTCGGAAACAACTGAAGGGACTTAGCAGTAGCAGTAGCAGTATACATCGCTGACTGATCTATTACATCATTAGGTATTGCTCCTAATTCCATATTTAGACCACCCATTCACCTACTGCAATGAATCTCCATTGGATGTTTCACTTAATTTGTGTTCTAGACAGACCCTACTCCTTTGGAAGACACTAATTTGTGAAGGGGTTTTGTTGTGATCCTCACCAACAGTGTGTCTGCCTCTTTGCTCACTTTAAAGACTATTAACCACCACATATTCCTCATTGGTCCCCTGTTTTCTGACTTTTGTCTCTGATCCTTCTTGCACTTTGCAGCCAGGAAGCAGAAGTCCATCTCTGAACATAACATTTCCTTGTTTAGTATTCTTTAATGACTTCCCATGCTCAGGCCCTAACTCCTTAGCTGGCAATCAACGTTCAATCCGAACTGGTCCCATTCTGTCTTTCAAGCTACACTCAATGTCGTTCAATTTGTTACGTGGATATACTCCAACTTTTAACTGTTACGTTCTATATCACCTGGAGTGCCCTGTATTTTCCTTTCTCTCCATGTTTTGGCTTTTTTCGTCTTGTAATACAACCTACCAAATTTTCCTCTCTCTTCCTTCAGAAAGTTTTCCTCAGTCATTGAATCAGGCAGGATCTTTCTGAGCTCTGAAGCTGCATGCTTTCTTTGTCAAACTCTTGCTTAGTTTATAGGGCTTCCCTGGTGGCTCAGAGGTTAAAGCGTCTGCCTGCAATGCAGGAGACCTGGGTTCGATCCCTGGGTCGAGAGGATCCCTTGGAGAAGGAAATGGCAACCCACTACAGTGTTCTTGCCTGGAGATTTATCACAGCTTGTCCGACAACGAGCTGGATGTGATTTTTATCAAACCAGAAGTTCCCTTAGGGAGACAGAGGCTTATTATATTTGGTGTTAAACTGACACAGTTTAATATTGGAAAGGGTGCCTGACAAATGTGATCATCTGCTTTACAAAACTAAATAAATTTTAAAATCATCCACGGCTTTTCAGCTCTGCCTTCTCATTCCCCAGTGCCCAAAGGGAAAGAGATCTAAGACTTCAAAAGCAAGACCTCATCTGTGCCTCCTCTATTATCTTGCATAATGTCTGGAAAATTATAGGCCCTAATAAAATGTTCTTTTTCTCCTCCAGTAAATGAGGCTTGGCTGAACAGAAGCGTAGCCAACCACTTCAGCACAAGGTGCGTGATCTTTGGGTTTGATACTCTTTCTTCTAAGGGGAGAAAGAACCTTAGGAGTGAGAAAAGTTGCCCAAACAGTAACAATGGCAACCCACGCAGGCAGCACTCAACAGCGATGGGTAGACACGGTGCTCTTTTTCAGGATGAGCTAGGAGTAATTGAGGCGGGGGTACAGGCAGTGCAGAGAGATGATTTTTGACTTAGCATTTCAAGATCAGAGAAAAACGTTTTTACCTTTACAGTGTTCTGTTGATTGTCAGAGCAGGGGGAAAGAAGTGTTAAGACGATGGAAAGATCAATCTATTAGAACTGAATTTATCTGTACTAACGCTGTCACCCTCAAGCTTTGAGTTGAAGATGCCTTTAATCAAGATATTCCAGGTCCAGACGGCTTCACAGCTGAATTCTACCAACAATTTAGAGAAGAGCTAACACCCATCCTGCTCAAACTCTTCCAGAAAATTGCAGAGGAAGGTAAACTTCCAAACTCATTCTATGAGGACACCATCACCCTAATACCAAAACCTGACAAAGATCCCACAAAAAAAGAAAACTACAGGCCAATATCACTGATGAACATAGATGCAAAAATCCTTAACAAAATTCTAGCAATCAGAATCCAACAACACATTAAAAAGATCATACACTATGACCAAGTGGGCTTTATCCCAGGGATGCAAGGATTCTTCAATATCCGCAAATCAATCAATGTAGTACACCACATTAACAAATTGAAAAATAAAAACCATATGATTATCTCAATAGATGCAGAGAAAGCCTTTGACAAAATTCAACACCCATTTATGATAAAAACTCTCCAGAAAGCAGGAATAGAAGGAACATACCTCAACATAATAAAAGCTATATATGACAAACCCACAGCAAACATTATCCTCAATGGTGAAAAATTGAAAGCATTTCCTCTAAAGTCAGGAACAAGACAAGGGTGCCCACTTTCACCATTACTATTCAACATAGTCTTGGAAGTTTTGGCCACAGCAATCAGAGCAGAAAAAGAAATAAAAGGAATCCAAATTGGAAAAGAAGAAGTAAAACTCTCACTGTTTGCAGATGGCATGATCCTCTACATAGAAAACCCTAAAGACTCCACCAGAAAATTACTAGAACTAATCAATGACTATAGTAAAGTTGCAGGATATAAAATCAACACACAGAAATCCCTTGCATTCCTATACACTAATAATGAGAGAACAGAAAGAGAAATTAAGGAAACAATTCCATTCACCATTGCAACGGAAAGAATAAAATACTTAGGAATATATCTACCTAAAGAAACTAAAGACCTATATATAGAAAACTATAAAACACTGGTGAAAGGAATCAAAGGGGACACTCATAGATGGAGGAATATACCATGTTCATGGATTGGAAGAATCAATATAGTGAAAATGAGTATACTACCCAAAGCAATTTATAGATTCAATGCAATCCCTATCAAGCTACCAACAGTATTCTTCACAGAGCTAGAACAAATAATTTCACAATTTGTATGGGAATACAAAAAACCTCGAATAGCCAAAGCAATCTTGAGAAAGAAGAATGGAACTGGAGGAATCAACCTACCAGACTTCAGGCTCTACTACAAAGCCACAGTTATCAAGACAGTATGGTACTGGCACAAAGACAGAAATATAGATCAATGGAACAAAATAGAAAGCCCAGAGATAAATCCACACACATATGGACACCTTATCTTTGACAAAGGAGGCAAGAATATACAATGGATTAAAGACAATCTCTTTAACAAGTGGTGCTGGGAAAACTGGTCAACCACTTGTAAAAGAATGAAACTAGAACACTTTCTAACACCATACACAAAAATAAACTCAAAATGGATTAAAGATCTCAACGTAAGACCAGAAACTATAAAACTCCTAGAGGAGAACATAGGCAAAACACTCTCCGACATACATCACAGCAGGATCCTCTATGACCCACCTCCCAGAATATTGGAAATAAAAGCAAAAATAAACAAATGGGACCTAATTAACCTTAAAAGCTTCTGCACATCAAAGGAAACTATTAGCAAGGTGAAAAGACAGCCTTCAGAATGGGAGAAAATAATAGCAAATGAAGCAACCGACAAACAACTAATCTCAAAAATATACAAGCAACTCCTACAGCTCAACTCCAGAAAAATAAACGACCCAATCAAAAAATGGGCCAAAGAACTAAATAGACATTTCTCCAAAGAAGACATACAGATGGCTAACAAACACATGAAAAGATGCTCAACATCACTCATTATCAGAGAAATGCAAATCAAAACCACTATGAGGTATCATCTCACACCAGTCAGAATGGCTGCGATCCAAAAGTCTACAAATAATAAATGCTGGAGAGGGTGTGGAGAAAAGGGAACCCTCTTACACTGTTGGTGGGAATGCAAACTAGTACAGCCACTATGGAGAACAGTGTGGAGATTCCTTAAAAAACTGGAAATAGAACTGCCTTATGATCCAGCAATCCCACTGCTGGGCATACACACTGAGGAAACCAGAAGGGAAAGAGACACATGTACCCCAATGTTCATCGCAGCACTGTTTATAATAGCCAGGACATGGAAGCAACCTAGATGTCCATCAGCAGATGAATGGATAAGAAAGCGGTGGTACATATACACAATGGAGTATTACTCAGCCATTAAAAAGAATACATTTGAATCAGTTCTAATGAGGTGGATGAAACTGGAGCCTATTATACAGAGTGAAGTAAGCCAGAAGGAAAAACATAAATACAGTATACTAACGCATATATATGGAATTTAGAAAGAGGGTAACAATAACCCTGTGTATGAGACAGCAAAAGAGACACTGATGTATAGAACAGTCTTATGGACTCTGTGGGAGAGGGAGAGGGTGGGAAGATTTGGGAGAATGGCAATGAAACATGTAAAATATCATGTAGGAAACGAGTTGCCAGTCCAGGTTCAATGCACGATGCTGGATGCTTGGGGCTGGTGCACTAGGACGGCCCAGAGGGATGGTATGGGGAGGCAGGAGGGAGGAGGGTTCGGGATGCGGAACACATGTATACCTGTGGCGGATTCATTTTGATATTTGGCAAAACTAATACAATTATGTAAAGTTTAAAAATAAAATAAAAAAAATAAACAAATAAAAAAAAAAAAAAGAAAAATGGTCAGACAGCACCACTGACTCCATGGACATGAATTTCAGCAAATTCTGGGAGACAGTGAAGGACAGTGAAGCCTGGGGTGCTGCAGTCCATGGGGTACAAAGAGTTGGACATGACTTAGTGACTGAACAACAATAAGTGGAAAACTATCAGATGGATAAATGCTATAAAGCAAGCATAATAGGATGACATGATAGAAAGTAAATGGAAACAAGGGTAGGGATGGTTGGTTACTGGGGTCACAAAAGACCTTTCAGTTGAGTTGAGACCAGAATGACAAGAGGAGCCAGCAATGCCAAAATCTGAGGATGAAACATTCCAGGCAAGAGGACAGTTAGCTTGGTGGGTTAGGGAACATGAGAAAAAGTCAGTGTGGCTGGAGTGTAGAGAGCTGTTTGTCCCCCAGCCAATTGCCTATAAATGTACACACTTCGGTTTCTGCCATACATTCTTCAAACTTAGGGTGAAACAGGGAAATCTAGAGGCAAAAATGTACCCATGTTTGTATAAAGCATAAAGAGATCTTGGGGGTCTTATGCATATAATAATGATCTTGATGGCAAGTTTGTTTTCTAGTACTGAGAGACTGGACCAGTTTCTCAAGGTTGAAGGCAGAGAGTGCAAAGCTGGTAGGGTTAAGGAGAGCCCCAGGCGGCTGTGAGAGGAAGCGCAACTAACTGCCTATCCTCAGGAGGCCTCTGACCATAAAGGGAACACCAGAAATCTCTCCTTGATTCTTCAGGAGATTTGCACAAGGTCACAAGGTATCCTGTGGCACAGCAATCGCTCTCAAGCTTTTAACTCTCACCTGATTATTATATTCTGCCTTGAGTAATAGTTATTTCAGGATCTGTCTTCTTGCTACCATTAGCCTACAGGACATTTCTTGACAGAGACTGTTTCTTACCAATCTTTCTCTTTTCAGTATCTAATACAGTGCCTGGCACATAACAGATGCTGAGTAAATGATAAATTTCCTGGGTCTGCTTTTATTAGCTGAATATTCCAACTATAGGAAAAGCATTCCAATTATAATGGTGCCCACATAATATACTTGTTTTGGTGTATAAGTAATAAATCCTTAAGAACTTCTGTGTCATCGACCAAAGGACAGATTCCCGGCAACTCTTGGCATAAACAGATAATGATGCTTGCTGAACGCACGCATGCATGTCTGAACGGACAAATCTATGAACAAATGCCAGTAAGAACAATTGTAGTCGTAGTGATTTAATTCATTCAGCAATGAGTTTCCACCATATGCTCAACATTAAAGCTAAGTGTCACAGAGACAATGAGTAAGAGAGACATGGGCTCTGCCATAATGGAGCTGTGGGTCTAGTGGGGAAGCATAGCTGAGGTCATTACACATGTATGTGATTAGGCTGCAAGTGCTTTGAAGAGATGCATGAGCTAGTTTGATGGTCACAGAAGGCTTCTTTGAAGTCCACTTGAAAGATAAGGTCTACTTTATTCAAAATGTAGACAATGGGGTCAGTGACAGTAAATAATCATGAAGTCTTTAGGAACCACGTAGACATGGAGCAAGTGGTCAAGAAAGATGAGAACCGATGGTAGCTGCGACTGCCTCTTGGTAACTAGCTGGGGATGGATTCCTGAGGGACTAAGTGGAATCTTCCTCTTCGGCCATCTTTAACATTAGACTAGAGCTTTCCATGTGTGTCCCAGTTGTGTGTGGTCTTGTTTAAACACAAGAGGATACACTGAACAACCTAAATTTGTCTTCTGCGGGCATTCTTGACCAGCCCACGATTCTTTTACTAGACACTTCAAACAGAGCAGCTTTGCTGTTTTTCTGACGTATACCAGGCAAAAATTGACATTTATTTTATGAGCTGAAGAAACAATGCATTGCCCTCATTCTCCCATCATTCAGGAAAAACAGCTAAGTGAAATTTTGGTCAAAATTTCCAAAGAGCTTTGGACTGAGGACAAGCATGGAAAAATTCAAGCCCAAACGAGAAATTTCCAGAATTTTAGAAGCAAGTGAAAACAGGGGGTTATAACAGTTCAGCACTTGCTGCCAGGAACAAAGTATATACGATATTATTTATTGCTGAAAGCCTTTCAGAAAGGCAGCATCTGGTTTCAGTGAGGTCTTGCTTTTATTCCCTCTAGCAGCTGGACTGAACACTACAGCACAAGGAGATCAACCAATTTGCCAAGGTGACACAGTGAGTTAGCGACTCTCTCCAGATTAGACCACAAGAGCCTCTGGCTCCTTGAATGCCAAGAATAAGTCACATGACCCATGCAGAGTTTAGCACTTTTTATCAACTCTCTCACTTTTCTCTAGTGGGAAGATCAGATATCACCCTGGATCCCTGTAAATGCCAACAGGCTGTGCCCCCTCCACTGGGATGTGTTCATTTAGGCTGTGTGTGCTAACAGCAGGAAGAGGCAGAAATGGTCCTGCAGTGTCCCGCTCATACTGGGAAGGGGATGATGGGGATCTGAGAAGCTGGGCACTCTGCTGTGGTCACTCCACATGTACTTCTGAGGCCAGGGAAAAGCTGATGAGGACGAGATTACTCTGCCAGGAGAAAGCGCCCCAAGCTTTTACTTCCCTGTGAGCCTTTTTTCCTACCCGTGTTATTGCTCACAGAGCCCTGGCTCCAGCAAACACATCCCTTCATTTCTTTTGCATATGTCTTCCATACCGACAGTGGAAAAGGAGGCTCTGTTGTTTCCTGAGCATATGTTTTCCCTACATCCCAAGAAGTCTGTTATTTGAGTTGCAAAGGGAACAAACACCACCACACACACTCACAAAATTTGTTTAATAAAAAATTTTAGCATTCATCCAATGGCCAAATTATCTACCAATCACTCTCCCCTTTGTATATGTGTTTGTACACACATATGCTATTATTATAATGCTAGTAATAAAAATAATTATCAAGATATTCATATAAAACTATTAATACTATTCATTATTAATATACTGGAATCAAGAGACCAATTTTAGGGAAAGAAGCAGAAGGAAGGGCAGTGCAGGGAAAGGATCACAGTCATTGTTTTTAATGTCTAAACTTCCAGCTGGTGGGTAATCTGAGAAGACCAGAAAACAGAACGCTGAGCCAGTTCATTGTGTTAATGGACTTGGCATATCCTAAATTGTTCAGAAGAATATCAGGAAAGGAACAAGACCTCATTTGGTCCTTAGACTCTGCAATGGCAAGAGCACAGCATCAAGAGAAATTATGCCAAGTGTTTGGATTACATGATCATGCCCAGAAGACATGCCTTTTTAATAACGTAAAACATACATCTACCCAGAATGGCAGTAACCTAACCTTCACCGTAAGTTGAACAAACAAGGCACCACTAAGAAACGTCTGACAATCTCAATACAACAGGATTTGGAAAATCAACTCAGAACTTATTAAGATGTCAAACACAATAGAAATAAAGAGCATTTCACTTTGTTTCCTTTATATCACATTTTTTCTTTTAATTGGAACAGACAACATAGGTCCTGACCATAAAGAAGTGATGACATATCCCCCTTTGACTTAATATTACTCCAAGGGACAGTTATGCTAATTTAGATACTGTACTCATTCATTCAGTGTTATTGAGTGCCTCCATGACCTGGGTACTGATACAGGCCCAAAGATGTAGTCATAGAGGACACAGACACCTTCCTGATCTCCTGGAAATTCTAATTCGCTAGTTTGATCTTATTTCAAAGTTCAATTATTGTTTTGATAAATCTCACTTCAAGTATTTAAAAGAAAATCTTCATCAGAGGAAAATTCTTGTTATTACTGTCTTTTCAAAATTTATTTTCTCAACCCCCATTTAATATCAGTCCATTGGTATTAAGTTAACAGTTACTATCTTCTTAGAGGAAAGAGATGGAACATAATAAAGCATTGTTTTTTGTGCTTTGAGAAGATAAATTTCTAAATAATAAATGTCTAATGAATTAACCAGTAGGTTTGGTTGCTACATGCCAAACCAAGGGCTGTCACAACAACCAGGCCAACTGACGAAGATGCCTCCAAGTATTAAACTTAATTCTGTCTCAGCCATAAAAGCTAAGCTAACATCTTTAGCAAGCACCAGTAAATAATTACACATTTTGGCAAATAGGTTCAAACAATCAGGCTTCAAAGTTTGCCCCAATTACCTGTCCAAAAAATTCTTTGTACCAATAGGGATCAATCCGACCACAGGGACACCAGGCAACTGGGCAGGACATAAATCACACAGGTCCATACCTCTGGCTCAGTGTAGGCTCCAACCTTTTGCTGATGTACACCAAAGTCTGTCCAAATCATATGAGCATGCCTGTGTATCTCTTCTCGTGAAAAACTAAAAAACAGCCATTTTATATTTGAGATCCTTCCACTGTTTCTCTAACATTCTCTCCCTTCTCCTCCTCCCCACCCCTCACTGTCTTGTCCCCTTTCCTTTCATTGTTTCTCCCCTACTTTCTCTACAGGGTGAGATACTGTTCTAAGCTCTTTGTATATATTATCTAATTTCAAAACCCCGATGAAGAAACTCTGCAATCATCATATGTAGCAGAAGGTTACACAGCTTGGAAGCAGCCAAACCAAGATCAGGTTCCTGAAACCCAAGGTTACATAGCTTGGGAGCAGCCAAACCAAGATCCCAGTTAGCCCTTCTGAGCCAACCACTGTGTCACGCTGCATCCAAGTGATTTTGGCTTATGTGTTTATGGTAAAGGTGAACCGTTTTTAGGCTTTAGGTTGCAGAGTACTAGTGATCCAGTTAACAAACTCTCACTTTAAAGGTGGCAATCAAAGTGGTAATTAATGGGGCAGTTTATTACATTTTATATGTTGGCTGCACCAACTTCAGGTCTGTTGCCTCTCCCATATGGGGAACACATTGACGAAAGTCAGAAACAAATACCAGTTAGAGGTTATGATCACTTAAACGAATAATCAAAAAGTAAATAAAAATCTATCTATAACATTACAGTTTTTCTCTGTATCCACTCCAAAAGTAAGCCAAATAAAGCCTTTGTTTCCAGTAACAATCATTATTGTTATTCACTTCATGGGTCAGGAAGAGCTTTCAATGAGCATAGCTCTAAGATTTAAACTAAATGACTTGATGGAGAGAAAACGAAAATACGAACTACTGCAAGATCAACCTGCCCAATGAACTAATTTCTAGACTGTGATAAAATGGAAGAAATGCAAGGATTGCTACCGCTCTCCTTCAACAACCATTTTCCAACTCAGCTCTGGTCTTACCGGTGGTGAAGCCTGGACCACCCACTAAATTTTCTACAGCTAAACAAACAGCTACAGTCCAGAGAAACACAAATTTCTTGGCTTACTGTTTTTATATCCACCCAGTGTTAAGTCAAGACTGTGTTCCAGAAGGTCACAGACTAAATCCAACAACACGCAATGGGGATCTTAATTAAGCCTTACTGCCAAATGAAGGAAATCATTAAGTTAGTCCTCAACCTGTGTCCACCATCTCTCTTCTTTCCTGTGAACAACTAACTCCCAGGTAAACAGAAGCCAAAGCTATGGAGATGACCCAGAGCACAGTAAGATGGATCTCACAGATGAAGAAAAATGCAACAGCTTATAAAGTGGGTTTCATTAGTAAACTGAAAGAATTAACAACAGGAAGAGAGTATACTGGAAGATAAGGAAGGAAACACATGATAACAACAGTTGCAAACAGTAGCTGTCTGCCATGAACGAGACACTAGCCTACGCCAAAGTAAACTACAAGGAAAAGAAATCTGTTTTTACCAGTAAGGCAAAACTGCTTTCTGGATTTGCAATCATTTCCCTGTAGAGTCATTCTTTGGTTTTCTGGAAGGGACCAGGTTCAAGGTCTCTATGGAAGTCTGATGAGATCTGGGAAAAAGCAGCAGCTAGTATGTATTTAGCAAACATATTAAGGGTCTACTAATGTGTAAGATACTGCATCTTGGGTAAACCTGCACCGTGCTTTATGACTCTGTGGCAGAAGTACTCTCTGCAACTTCAGTTGTGCTCTTGATAAAAGGTAACGGCCCTCTTCTGGCCACCTTTAATGAGACAGCTGGCTTTGTGACTTAGCTGGCCCATCACGCCCCCACCACTCTTTCTCCTCCAAGATGTCACAAATTCCCAGTGAAATGGAGTGTCTTATTGGTCCCTAAAGACCCAGTCTTCTTTTAGATGTTGGAAACATAGGAAAGTTTACAAAGCTCCTTTATCAAATGGAACTGGGATGATACTATTTACGGGGACCCCATGGACCCTCCCACAATCTTTTCCTTCCATCTTCCCTTCTCTTTCTGTAATAACTACCGATCTTTACCAATGTCCCTGCCATGACAGAGTTCCAGGGGCATGCCTGGGCATTGCCTCACCAGAGGTCCCAGGTTCATCTCTGCCCTGTCCTCCATCTTCCTGAGGCCATGCCCCAACTTTGACCTCTGTTTCTTAAATCCTGAACCTTGTTCTATGGCTTCTTCACTAAAGTTGATTTCAGATTATCTATCTCCGGATTTTTTTTTTCTTGCATCTAGAACCATTTATGTCCACGATCATGAATAGCTGGGAGTTTACATAAACCCAGATAATAATTTTTGGGGATCACAAATTCTAACAAGAGGGAAGAAAGGGCTGGTTATCAGAGAAGCAAGGCTAAAGATTTCTCCAAGAAATATACCATGAATTTATCTTCTGAGTGTGAAATCTCTGGGTCTGCCTACCCAAAGATGTGACCTTGCTCATGGAAGATTTGCAGAACAAATCTTGTTTGAGGACCTACAATAGGCCACTTGTAAGCGGCCAGATTTCTGCACGTGGAATCCAGAACATAGCTGTAAGGTGCATCTTTTGACTTAAGCAATTATTTTACTATATTTAGTCACAGTTCTGGTCAAGAACTTGCCCAAATTTGACTAGGAAAAATAACAAAGTAAGTTTTATTTTGATTTTCCTGTAATTAAACATATTTTTTTCAAGAACCTATAGGATAGTAAAGAACTTTTATATCAACCTCATTCATGTCTACAGCCAACTCATGCTTAATTACTAGAAAAGGGAACAGGAGAAAGGAGGAAGGTAAGATACATAAGTTAAAGTCACAGATAATCCCCAAACCTCTTTAATCAAGTTTTAGCCTCATCTTGCTAAGCCTTTTATCAGAGTTGCTAAGAAAGAACCAATGTGACATACTTAAGCTTTATCTCATCCATTTCCTCTCCCTGGCCTCTAGTTGGGCTGCTAATAAGCTATGAAGTTGCCAAAGATAGCTGGCCTCCACATGGAAGGGAGAGGACTAGAGGCTGAATAATCCACAAAGTCATTTGGAGACTGCACAAATGACTTTTTACTGTGTACAACTCATCCCAGCCTTGGGATGAGATGATTAAAGAGGCTGAGTAGGGCATTTTCCTCTCATATAACCTATACAGTTGAAATCTCACCAAAGAGGTAAGTTTGGGGTGGTGGTGGTGGTTAAAACATTAGGTCTCTAGTAACCATTTGATTATGGAAATTTGGCCACATTAGTCTACTGAGATGCAGAAATGTGGAGGAGCTAATCAGTGATACCCAACCTGTTAGTGGCAGACCAGAAGACTATGATTACAGAAGGGTACTGTTTTCATCATAAACTTCACGAAGGATCTAATTCAATTTTATTTCCTTGATCATTAAATTTTTTTTTCTCCCAGAGCCACGAGTTCAGGACATCAAAGAAAGAACCTTAAGGTGTTCAAAAATTTTTATTTTGGCAGGGGGGCTGGCGTTAAAACACCACAAGTTGAGAAGTAGATCAGAGCTGGTAGAAGGAACCTTAAACAGAATTGAGAAAGAAGATGTGTCACAACTAAAATATCCAAGTCAAAAACTGTTATGGGGTGTCTACTTATGCCATTACTTTTATTAATTCACAGTCTATAAAGCTAGTTTTCAATGAGCAACCTGCTAGTCAAGTGCAGGACCCTAAAGGATTTGAATATATAGTTAAGCTTTACTACAGAGAAAATGCAGAAATGAATATTGATAGATCATTCATTCAAATATATATTAATATTCACTGTTGCATTTTCTCTACCTTTTCTGTCTCCTGACACCTTAACTGTCTCCTGAGAAATCTGTATACGGATCAAGAAGTAACAGAAACAGACATGGAACAATGGACTGGTTTAAAATTGGGAAAGGAGTACATCAAGGCTGTATATTGTCGTCACCTTGCTTATATAACTTACATGCAGAATACATCATGCAAAATGCCAGGCTGGGTGAATCACAAGAGGAAATCAAGATTGCTGGCAGAAATATCAATAACCTCTGATATGCAGATGATACCATTCTAATGGCAGAAAGCAAAGAGGAACTAAAGAGCCTCTTGATGAAGGTGAAAGAGGAGAGTGAAAAGGCTGGCTTAAAACTCAACATTGGAAAATGAAGATCATGGTATCCAGTCCCATCACTTGATAGCAAATAGAGGGGAAAAAGTGGAAACAGTGACAGCCTTTATTTTCTTGGGCTCCAAATCACTGTGGACAGTGACTGCAGCCATGAAATTAAAAGATGCTTGCTCCTTGGAAGAAAAGTTATGACAAACATAGACAGCATATTAAAAAGCAGAGACATTACTTTGCTGACAAAGGTCTGTCTAGTCAAAGCTACGGTTTTTCCAGTAGTCATGTATGGATGTGAACTGCTGCTGCTGCTAAGTCGCTTCAGTCGTGTCCGACTCTGGGCCACTCCATAGACGGCAGCTCACCAGTCTCCACCATCCCTGGGATTCTCCAGGCAAGAACACTGGAGTGGGTTGCCATTTCCTTCTCCAATGCATGAAAGTGAAAAGTGAAAGTGAAGTCCCTCAGTCATGTCCAATTCTTCGTGACCCCATGGACTGCAGCCTACTAGGTTCCTCCATCCAATGGGATTTTCCAGGCAAGAGTGATGGAGTAGGTTGCCATTGCCTTCTCCGATGGATGTGAGCACTGGATCATAAAGATAGCTGAGAACTGAAGAATTGATGCTTTTGAATTGTGGCACTGGAGAAGACTCTTCAGGGTCCCTTGAACTGCAAGGAGACCAAACCAGTCAATTCTAAGGGAAATCAGTCCTGAATGTTCATGTGAAGGACTGATGCTGAAGCTCCAATACTTTGGCTACCTGATGCAAGGAGCTGACTCATTGGAAAAGACCCTGATGCTGGGAAAGACTGAGGGCAGGAGGAGAATGGGGAAACAGAGGATGAGATGGTTGTATGGGATCACTGACTCGATGGACATGAGTTTGAGCAAGCTCTGGATATTGGTGATGGACAGGGAAGCCTGGCATGCTGCAGTCCACAGTGTGGCAAAGAGTCAGACATGACTTAGCAACTGAACAACAACAAATGTATATAAATCATATATGTGTGTGTACGTTTATGTGTGTGTGTGTGTATGTAATATATATTCACGAAATAAATAAGTCCTTCTATTATATGCCAGGCACTCATCTAAGCACTGGGGACAGACATCTTTTCTCCAAACAAGCTGTCAGTTCCAAGAAGCCAAGTACTGTTTGGGAAAGGTGAGGAATGGGAAGACCAATCCAGTCATATCACCTAAAACTTTGAGAGTTCCCTAGGGGGGGTCAAGTTCACAAGGTTCTGCTGCTCTCGTCAGGATTTCCTACACTCCCCCTCACCTCTATGCCTAATTATTCACCATATATTGATGAATACACTGGAATCTGTACATTTCTGTGCCTTAAATGGCACCTGCCGACTCCTGGATCCACTGGAATGACTCCGGTCTGCACCCCAACCTTGAGAACCTCTGCACTTATTACCCTCTGCCCTATCAACCTCAAACACCACCACCACCTCTCAACACCACCCTCATGAAACCACGTCCAGCACCAAAAGGAGTTAGTCATCATCTCCCTGCCCCTTCGTAATATTAGCATAAACCAGTGCCATGGCTATCACTGTGGAATATTGGGAGGATCTATGTTCTCTAACTATACACTAAGACTGGTAGTGGGTATAGAGGTAATACATTTCAAATTTCCATCAAAAATCAATTTTACAGTAACCCATAGCAGTTAGAGCACAGGCTAACATTTGAAAAGCCACAAACCTAATTAACCTAACTTTTAATTGATCTCATAAAAGCTTGGATTTCTAAAGGGGAACAAACAGTACTTATGTTGGTAGAAGGGTATAAAAAGATACACGCAACCTGGCACCACAATCTTTTCCAGCACACCCTTTATAATAAATGACTAAAATACCAAAGCTTAAAAGGTTAGAACATCCTCGGGGGCACTGTGGTGAGTATGAAACAGTATGCAAGTCTGATGCATACCAAAGAAAACACGAAAACAGGCTTGATAAAATCCACTCTTCCTGTCACATATGCAGACAAACATATAAATAACATCAGAAGAAAAATAAAGGCAGACAGACTGTTCTCTAGCCTGGAAGGAAATTCTGATGAATTCTAAAGGAGTTCGAGGTTCATTCATTCAGTCAACATTTTTGAAATGCCTCTCTCACATGTGGGCCTAAGTTCCAGGCACTGAAGATCTAGCGGAGAAAAACACAGGAAGCAAATAAAATGAAAAAGTCCACAATCCTTGCCTTCCCAGAAGCTTGTAGACTCACGGATGTGGGTCAGGCAATAAGTGAGTCATATATATCAGATGATAAGCGCCATGGGGAAAAATAAACGACGACGTGCAGGAGAGCGTCGGGGTTGGGGGGACAGTGAGGCTGTTGTCCTCTTAAAGGAGCTGTCCAGGGAAGGTGCCATATGCAGGACACATTAGCATAAAGATCTGAAAAAGATGAAGAAATCAGGAGGATTTAGGAGGAAGGTCTCACCAGGTGGTAAGAAGAACAAAGACAGAAGCCTGTCGGTGAGTGCTCTCCTGACACATAGGAGGAGGAGGCAAGACAACTGAGAGTAAGCCAGGACAGGCTGTTCTGTTGCAACGTGTGTTTCTGTAACAGTAATTAGCTCATAGGCTATTGGCAGATAGTAGCATAAATGTTGGTATAACATGGAAACATTTGTTTTGTTTTTTTCTTAGGCAAAAGGAGCCAGAAGAGCCAGAATAGAATTCTCATCTTTTAGCAGGAAAGGAGAAAGACCTTAGGTTGGCTGCCGCACAGGCCAGAGGGATTTCACCTCCAACTGAGAGAATGAGCACCTGCCCCTTGCTGTCTCCCCAAAAACGTGCAGCTCTCCCAAGCTATCTCTGGTGAGTGCTGGGGTTTTAAGTCATAGAAGATTAGGAGAGGCCCACTCTAATCCTACTTTCCCCCCAAATCCTATTTTTTTGAGTACATTTTTCAGATGTAAGGAAGAACATGGGCTTCCCTGGTGGCTCAGCTGGTAAAGAATCTGCCTGCAACGCAGAAGACCTGCGTTCAATCCTTGGGTCAGGAAGATCCCTTGGAAAAGGGAACAGCTACCCACTCCTGTACGCTGGCCTGAAGAATTCCGTGGACTGTAGAGTCCAAAGGGTCACAAAAAGTCGGACACAACTGAGTGACTTTTTTTTTTTTTTTTCAGAACACAGAGTTTTACAGGAAGTGTGTACGTGCTAAGTCATGTCCAACTCTTTGCAACCCTGTGGACTCTAGCTGGCCAGGCTCCTCTGTCCATGAGATTCTCCAGACAAGAGTACTGGAGTGGGTAGGTATGCCCTTCTCCAGCAGATCTTCCCAACCCAGTGATTGAACTCATGCCTCTTAGGTCTCCTGCATTGGGAAGGTGGGTTCTTTACCACTAGTGCCACCTGGGAAGCCCCTGTTTTACAGGACACACATATACTGTTATTCCAGAGACATCTGCCGAGTGCAGGGCCTCACAGGACACATGAAATGGGAGGGTACTGGTGGGCTTTGAGAGGAGGCATGAGATGACCTGATGCACTGATAATAAAAGCAGTGGTACAATGGAGGAACAGAGGGTGAGCAAGTGGAAAGCAACAGACCAGTGAGGGGCCTTTGCAACAGTCAGGTGAGAGAGGGCTGGCCCAGGAAGTGAGCAGTGACAATGGAGTAAGACGGAGCCAAGAGGACTCCACTGCTTTTCAGCCTAAGCAACTGACACTAGATGACTGAAGGGTGATTCAGTTAAGGGTGGTCACTTCAATTTTGGTGAACTCAATTTCGAGTGGCTATAAATCAAGTGGGAATTTCAACTAGGTAGAATGGCACCCCACTCCAGTACTCCTGCCTGGAAAATCCCATGTATGGAGGAGCCTGGTAGGCTGCAGTCCATGGGGTGGCTAAGAGTCAGGCACGACTGAGTGACTTCACTTTCACTTTTCACTTTCATGCATTGGAGAACGAAATGGCAACCCACTCCAGTGTTCTTGCCTGGAGAATCCCAGGGACAGGGGAGCCTAGTGGGCTGCCACCTATGGGGTCACACAGAGTCGGACACGACTGAAGCAACTTAGTGGCAGCAGCAGCAGTCAAAATAGACGTGTCCAAGACTCAGGAAGGAATAGTTTGAAAGTTTTCAGTGTATATTATATTAAACCCTTAGAGTAAATGTATTCAAATTTTCAAAGACTGATTTTTCCAGCAACCTACTAGCAGCTGGAGTAGAAGCCAAAAGCTACAAAACCTGTGGACTTGGGTTTTAATTCTTAGTATGAGAGCCTGGATTCCTGGAATGGGAGTAGGGGAGTGCTTATGGTGGGAGAAGGGTGCCGGAAGAGGTCTGAAGCCAGCTCTGGGTCATTCTAACAGTCAGAGGTGGGGGTAATGAGCAAAAATAGCAAAAAGCTTACAAGGAAGACCTGTGAAGTGTGAGAAAAACTAGAAAAATGTAGCGTCCTGGACATCAAGTAAGAAGTGTGGGTGATCCAAGAGGTGAACTGAGATGAGGACCGAGGACGTGCTACTGAATTTAGCAAGTGGGACAGGGCAGCAGCTGTCCCAGTGGCCAAGCTCAGCTTCCATCCGCTGTCCCACCATAGTCAGTGGGGTACATTTCAGCCAAACATGGAGTTTTGTTGAAAAGGATAGAAAAATGGGGGGGGGGGGCGGGGCTAAAAGAAGACATAGGATCTACAATTATATGCTTATCTTTTATAATAATGTTGGGACACTATGGCATGTTTTTATGGTGATGGAATGATCCAGTGGAGAGGAAAAAATAAATCTGAGAGAGAGAGGGAGAGTTGTGGGGGTAATGTCCCTAAGAAGAAGGCGAGAAAGCAGGTGTCATGTGAAGAGGTTTGCCTACAAAATGCTGTGTTAATAGGAGGAAGGCAGAGCTGATGGGCACTGACTCCAGGAGAGAAGCAGGTGTGGTGGGAGCTTGCAGATTCCCTTCTGTTGTGTGTGGGGTCTGTCTGCAGTGAGAGAGAAAGAAGGCTATCTGCACAGATGTAGGATGCAGGAAGGAAGTGTTAGGGGCTTGAGGAGAACAGTGAGAAGAGCTGTGAAATAGTTGTCTAGACAAAGTGAATGGATCAGGGAAAACAGCTTTGCCAGTTGTATGAAAAACTTGGGGAGGTTAGTGGCCGTGCATTTAACCAGCAACCGACCATCAGGGTGTGTGTTTTCTCCTGTCATATTCAGCTCTCAGGTGCTGGCATGGTGTAGGTAGAGAGCTGGATTTATTCTGGGCTGGAATTTTGCCAAACAAAAGTATGATGAAGCAAAAGAAGTACAAAACATTATAATCAATTGCTGCAGTCTGAAGCCAAATTCATCAGCTGCAATCTTAATACCCAAAGGTGATGGGATTAGTGGTGAGGCCTTTGGGAGGTGATTTGGTCATGAGCCCTTGTAAATGGGATAAGGGATCTTATAGAGACCCCAGAGAGCTCTGTAGACCCTTCCACCGTGTGGGTATACAATGAGAAGTTCGAGACCCAGAAGAGGCCCCTCACCCAACCAAGCTGGCACCCTGATCTTAGACTTACACCCTGAGAATTGTGAGCAGTATGTTTCTAGCATTTGTAAGCCACTTAGACTGTGGCATCTTGTTCTAGCAACTCAGAAAGAACTTAGGTATGAGCCATAGAATAAAGGCATTGGGTAAGGATGTTTATTTCTTGTCAGGCTGCCAATGGAACATTAATCAGTATAGCCTTTAACCAAGCGACAGCCCACAACTAAACATCTCATCACATAGTGATACTTCTGTCCCTTTTAAAGACATTATTTTTCCCTTTCCTGCTGGTGAAACAACAGTAACTTCAAATACAGACTCCCTGTTGGCTGATGTGTAAGATGGGCAATACCACTGTTCATACTGAGAGCAGTCATCTCTTGGGACTCACTATTTATAATAAAGAGTCCCCAACCCTGCCTGCAATGAGGACTCTGGAAGATACCAGGGCTGCAAGAGCATAGGGCAGAACACGACCCAAGAGCTGGGAAATCATTCGCAGGGTATTTTTAGGCTTGTGCCTCCTCCAGGCTTTCTTACCACTCCTAGTTTATCCCTAGTTATTATACTCCTTGCAGAAATTCTCAATGACATTCTCACTTTTCTTGTTTTTCCTGTTTGCTATCAGGGAGCTACAGGGCCAGCCCCCTTTGGCCCTACAACCACATTCAGTGCTGCGACTGGGACAGACGGAAATGAGCAGCAATTCTATCTGCCATCAGGTGACTCCACGTGTATTTGAAGGCGATTCAGAAAGGAGATGCTAACCCAAGATTAAATGAGTTCAGGGCTCGGAATTCCTTGAATACACCGTTCCTTTTGGGGGGCAGTTTGTGGGGGCAGCATTTCCCACCTGGGCCAGTTCGTCTCTGATTAACTCTTCTTCCCTAGAGGATCCATTCTGGGTTTCTCTCTTTACTGCACCTCAGGAGGCTGGTCTGCTGGGGGCAGAGTCTGCAGGCTCCCTTCCTGGCTGACTCTCCACTGCGTTTGAACAATAGAGACCAGGAGGTTGAGAGAGAGGTCGGGGATGACCTCCCCCCGAGTCCCCACGCTCTGTCAGAACCTGTCCCCACCGGACCTTAGCTTCTGTCATATGGGCCCTCCTCCCAGAACAACGGTAACACAATTTCCTTCCACTGCTGCTCCGGGTCTAGGGGTGACAAGAGCCTCCCTGGGGCCTCAACATGCCTTGTTGGTGACTTTAGCCCCACCCATACTTCCTGCATTTCCCCTTCATTAAAGTCTCAGGAACCTCTCGAGTTAGATTCTGTTTCTTGCTGACTGACACATAAACCATTTCAAATTCCACTATGTGTAATTTGGGTTCTTCCCAGATAGAGCTGGTGGTAAAGAACCCGCCTGCCAGTGCAGGAGATGCCAGAGATGTGGGTTCGATCTCTGGGTTGGAAAGATCCCCTGGAGGAGGGCATGGCAACTCACTCCAGAAATCTTGCCTGCAGAATCCCACAGACAGAGGAGCTTGGTGGGCTACAGTCCACAGGGTCGCACAGAGTCAGAAACGACTGAATCGACTTACCACACACACACACACACACACACACACACACAACTTTACAACTACACTTTGGTGCTGAAGCTGCTAGACCAGAGGAAGGAAAAGCAAATTCCAAACAAATAATATATTCATTCATTCAATGTAGGTGAAAATGCTAACATCTATGCCTTGTTAAAGGGAGAGACAGAACTCCACTGTAAGAACCTCAGAATAACTTAACAGGGAACCAGGTTTACAAATGGCTTTTTTCAATAGAAGTTTCACTTCTCAAATTGAAGGATACTTACAAAGGCTAGTGATCACCTTTGTTGAAGTCTTTTTCCATTAACTGTGACTGTGATATAATTACGGCTTCCCTGGTGGTTCTGTGGTAAAGAATTTGCCTGCCAATGCAGGGGACATGTGCAGATGTGGGTTTAATCCCTGTGTTGGGAAGATTGCCTGGAGAAGGAAATGGCAACTCACTCCAATATTCTTGCCTGGGAAATACCATGGACAGAAGAGTCTGGTGGGCTACAGTCCATGGGGTTGCAAAAGAGCTGGACACAACTGAGCAACTAAACAACAACAATCAGCTTAATAGGATTTTTGGGGAGGTTGTCCTGGCATAATAAAAGGCCCTAAGATTGTGTTTCAGAGAATGAAACACAGGAAAGAAGAATTTTAATATACTTCAAAAAAAGTTTAGCAGTAACAACTGGCCCATTCAATAGCTAATTTGTGCTAAGTCAATAGATTAGAAATACAGTCTTATATTTACTGAAGATTAGCAGTCTGGCTATAAAAACTGAGGTCAAAGAATACTGCTGTTAATTTTCAATGAATTCGCTTAATAATCAACTGCTAATGACCATATCCCCATTTCCTTGTAAGGACCCAGAATCCTGAAAGTCTAGGGGAAAATCTGCTGGTATCACCCAGGTGAACTCAGGTCAGGGTGAGATTTCTAAAAAAGATCTGAGTCCAATAGGTTCTTATCTAAAAGAAAATAACTTTTCAGATTGACCAATGTCACTGGTGATGTAAACACCCAACAGATGTCAACAATAGATTGCACAAGACAGCCTATGAAGTCTGGCTTGAAGGATTAAAAAATGTATTCCTGTTAAGAACTAATAAACAGGCAATCTACCACTCAATTTAGGAGTGATCAAACATATTTTGCTGTACGGTGAGCAAAGGACTATATGTTGGCAACTTTTTGCTTCCAAGAAGCATGGTAAAGTATGCAAAACTAGACAAAGCTTAGTCAAATTCCAGCTGTGCCTTTCTTACTTTCATTAATCTTGAGCATGTAAGTTAACTTCTCTCAGCCTTATTTTATCATTCAAAATACAGGGAAAATATTTCTTTCTCTTGCTTCAAAGATTTCATCGTTTATAAGATGTCCTGTCTTGGGAGCTCAGTCCAGTGCTCTATGACAACCTAGAGGGGTGTGAGGGGATGAGGTTCAAGAGGGAGTGGCTATATGTATGTTTATAGCTGATTCACTTCACTATACAACAGAAACTAACACAATATTGTAAAGCAATTATCCTTTAATTAAAAATAAATTTTAAAAAACAGATGCCCTGCTCTCTCACTTAGAAATGACATCTGGGAGAGAAAAAAAGAGAAAAACATTACCACAGTAAATATATGTATCAATTATACAGGGCATCTGGACTTTAGAAATATTAAACTGGATAAAATTTCCATCTTGGAATCTGGAAAATAGAGAATTCCAGAAAAACATCTACTTCTGCTTCATTGACTGCACTAAAGACTTTTGACTGTGTGCATCACAACAGACTGAGAAAAATTCTTAAAGAGAAGGGAATACCAGACCACCTTACCTGCCTCCTGAGAAACGTACGTAGATCAAGAAGTAACAGGTAGAACTGGACATGGAACAATGGACTGGTTCCAGATTGGGAAAGGAGTATGTCAAGGCTGTATATTGTTACCCTGCTTATTTAACTTACATGCAGAGTACATCATGTGAAATGCCAGACTGGATGAAGCACAAGCTGGAATCAGATATGCAGATGACACCACCCTTATGGCAGAGTGAAGAGGAACTAAAGAGCCTCTTGATGAAAGTGAAAGAGGAGTGAAAAAGCTGGCTTAAAACTCAACATTCTAAAAACGAAGATCATGGCATCTGGTCCCATCAGTTCATGGAAAATAGATGGGGAGATGATGGAAACAGTGACAAACTTTATTTTCTTGGACTCCAAAATGATTGCAGATGGTGACTGCAGCCATGAAACTAAAAGACACTTGCTCCTTGGAAGAAAAGCTATGACCAACCTAGACAGTGTATTAAAAAACAGAGACATCACTTTGCTAACAAAGGTTTGTACAGTCAAAGCTATGGTTTTTTCCAGTAGTCATGTATGGGTGCGAGAGCTGGACCATAAAGAAGGCTGCGTACCAAAGAACTGATGGTTTCGAACTGTGGTGCTGGAGAAGACTCTTCAGAGTCCCTTGGACTACAAGGAGATCAAATCAGTCAATCCTAAAGGAATACAACCCTGGATATTCATTGGAAGGACTGAAGCTGAAGCTCCAATACTTTGGCCACCTGATTCAAAGAGCCAACTCACTGGCAAAGCCCTGATGCTGGGAAAGATAGAAGACAGGAGGAAGAGGGGATGACAGAAGATGAGCTGATTGGATGGCATCACCAACTCAATGGACATGAGTTTGAGTAGGCTCTGGGAGATGGTGAAGGATAGGGAAGCCTGACGTGCTGCAGTCCATGGGGTCACAAAGAGTTGGACACAACTGAGCAACTGAACAAGAACAAAGTGCTTACTATGTTCCAGGCCCTAAGTGCATTATGTATAGTATTAGTGCATTATCATAGCAATCCAAAGGACAACATAATAGGCACTATTGTCCCATTTTACAGAAGAGAACACCGAGGCCCACACAGGATAAGAGAACCTCACAGAGGCACACTCTTAGTCAGAGTCAGCGCTCTGAGCCAAAGCCACGGCTGCCTGACTCCAAAGTCTGGATTCTTCTCATTGAGTTATGCCTCCTACTTGACTTTTCACTTGCTCCTTCTTGTTTCACTGCTGGAAGTCTCATGTTTTTAACAAAACTAGTAATTCCACAGGAGCAAGGACAATGTTACCTATTCCTTTTGACAATGGATGGCACAAGACTGGGCCCTGGGTAGATGCTCAAAGGATGTTTGCTAAGTATACGACAGCACTTTAAAAGAATTATGACTTGGTAAAAGCAAAAAACCGTGAATACTGAAGTACTTGGAATGAGCAAACTGAGGATAAGAAATTGCTCAAGAAATGAGCTGCATTTGGAGGCCACCCCTTTTCAGTAAGTACTTCCTTGCTTTTTATTTGTTTAAATCACTCTTGATTATCAGTCCAAGAATTGGGCTTCAACAGAAATGCTCCTCAGCTCTATGAAGTAGAATTCTAGCATTTTCTCCTGCTACTCCTGGGCCACTTCTCCTTTCTTTAAACAGCCAACAACTCCCAGCATGCATGCTCAACAACCCTCAAGGCAGGCCAGGCCTGAGAGGCGTGTAGGTGAAATCTGACTGTCATTGAGAACAGGGAAACAGCTTCCAATTGGTACAGGTAACCTCGTTTAATGCTAACATTAAAAAACCTGAGCAGTTCTTGGCTGAATGGGACAGGGCTAACTAATGCCTCTTTTCATTTCACACTTAAAAGAGGATGAAGGCCCTCTTAAGATAGAGATCTAGAATATAAGGTAAGAATTTCCAAAAGACTGAAATCCTCAGCATCCTTGTCCTGTCCTCTAGATTTCACACTCCTTAGAAGACCATATTGCTCATACTGAAGATGGGCATAGGAGGCTCAGGTAACATGGGATCTTTACCTATACTCAGCTTTTCTGCATTTCCTCCTTGAAACTGGGCTTCCCTGGTGGCTCAGATGGTAAAGAATATGCCTGCAATGTGGGAGACACAGGTTTGATCCCTGAACTGGGAAGATCCCCTGAAGAAGGGCATGGCTATCCACTCCAGTATTCTTGCCTGAAGAATCCCATGGACAAATGAGCCTAGCAGGCCACAGACTATAGTCCATGGGGTGGTAAAGAGCGGCTAACATTTTTACTTTCACTTTGCTTGAAATTGTGCCCCTTCTTCCCTTCTACCTGGCATAAAAAGCCCATTCCCCCCTAAAGATAGAGCACAAAATCTGGTGAATTGGACCAGGGCCCATAGTCAGCCACAACCTCAGCTCAAATTAATATCATCATCCAGCTTGGGCAACAAAACCGAACTACTGCTTTCTGAGCGAGTCTAAGGTTTGCAGGGTAACTTCAAAAGACAATCCCGTGTTCACTACAACTCAGCTGAAACGACCATGACATTTAACAGAACTATGGGTCTCATTTAAAAACTATGTAAGAGATTTGCAAACACACAATCCAGTTTTACGGTTTTTCCCATCAGTGCTGTTTTCATTAAGTATATATATATTAATGTAGCCCTAATTCTTTCCCAAAGCTCCCCCTTTTCTTTTATCCCACCCCCTTTCATTCTAAGCACATATAGACCTGCACTTTCTCAGGACTAATAAATTTCCTGTTGAAACATTTATAACAGTTTCTGGTATCCTTCCCCAGACAGCATCAGGCTTTATTTCCTTCAGCTAATTGAGCAAATGTCACCTTATTAGGGAGGGATTCCCTGACTATCCCATATAAAATACTAACCCTTTGGCCCATCCAGCTCCACCTATCCCCTTATAGTGTTTTGTTTTCCCCATAACACTCAACTCTACCTAACTTAACATTTATTTGTTTACTGACAGTCTCCCTTCACTAAATATGGGAAAGCACTTTGTTCTTTGTGGAATCTCTACTACCCATAACAGTGATTAACTCACTATTAATAACAAGCCCACTATAAATGTTTGCTAGATGCATTAACAGTCTTCCTTTCACATCATTGCCAAGAGGTGACAGTGTAGCCTACCCTGTTTTGGGTAAAAATATCACATCTGTTTTAGCCACATCTCTCCTTAAAATCTAGAGTGGATCGTATCTCCAGCCTGAAAACAAGTTTTTTTGTTTTTTTTTTTTTAAGCAAGTCATATGCTTATTTTACTGGTACTTTACATATTTTGACACCGTACCCACTTCTGGAGAGATCATCCTCTAGGGCCAAACGAGGTTGATGGCATTATCTGAAGTCTTTCAATAACCTTTACACCCACGTCACAGTAGGAAGCTTTTCTTTTATTGCTTGGGCACAGGAAGATACTCGAACATGACATGAGTAGTATTAGATCCACATCTGACCTAGTAATCACAAACTAAAGGCACGCAGAGCCTGAGGCACTCCACCAGGCAGCAAAGGTGCACCGTGTAATCAAAACTCCCACATACCAGAACATGCTGTGCCCTTCTCGTCATGATCTCATCTTCTAGTTAAACACCACCTGAATCTGACCACTTTCCTGCCTGTTTCTTCCTTAGATCAGGAACTGATCACATGTAGAAAACATGAATCCTAGACATGTAGAAAGAACACTGAGTTTTAAATACATGATTAGCCATTTCCTCCAATTAGTAAAAGAAATTTGGATGCAGAGATGGGTATCCTGAACCCATGGGATGAATTCATTCATGTTGCTTCATTTTAGAATTATGATCTGGGTAAAGATAATGCTGCATGAAGGGAGGAGAAGAGAGAATATTTGATCAACTTAAGGACAAATCAATTATAAACCATTCTTCAAGTTCCAAATAACTTATTTGGTGGGCATAGTGACTCATTTGAAAAGACCATGATGCTGGGAAAGACTGAGGGCAGGAGGAGAAGGGGACGAAAGAAGATGAGATGGTTGGATGGCATCACCGACTCGATGGATGTGAGTTTGAGTGAACTCTGGGAGTTGGTGATGGATAGGGAGGCCTGGTGTGCTGCGGTTCATGGGGTTGCAAAGAGTCGGACATGATTGAGTGACTGAACTGAAGTGTATAAGTATGATAAGGTACATTAAAGGAAATCTACCATTCCCTCACTGGAAAAGACCCTGATGCTGGGAAAGACTGAAGGCAAAAGGAGAAGGGGGCAGCAGAGGATAATATGGTTAGACAGCATCACTGACTCAGTCGACATGAATCTGAGCAAACTCCAGGAGATAGTGAAGGATAGAGGAGCATGGCATGCTACAGTCTATGAGGTTGCAAAGAATTGGACAAGATTTATCGACTGAACAACAAAAACCATTTCCAATAGATCAACATTATGCAGTCATGTGTTATAAACAAATATAGAACTTTCTGGATTCTGAAGCAAGAGGTACACTGATGGCAACCTTAATTTTTTGAGCCTTTGCTTTGAAAAACATTTAAAATTTTGTTTCTGGTTTCTCTTTATTATTCCTAAGCACTTGAAAATTGCCATAAGAGTATGATTTTGACATTTTACTCAGTAATAATTTTGTACCTATATTGTTTTGTGCCTACATCATTGAAAATTTCAAGTTAGTATCTGAATCACTGAGGTTTATCATAAATTTTGCTACAAACTCTATTCCCTGAACCTCGGTATCTTATCCTATAAAACATGAGAAGCCAACTAGAAGATCTGAAATCTCTCTTTGCTTTATGAACCTTATTCCCACCTACTGAGTTTTTAAACACAAGCACTGCTGAATAAGAAACACTCCTGTTTGGAAGAAGTCTGGACAAATACCTTAAGGGTGATCTCAATGATGACACATCCTTCTAGACTGGTCAGTTTGTTAGCATTTAACATGACATATGGAAAAGCTGCTCTGAGGCTTAGCAAAATCACCCATTTGCCAAACACGGTGCTTACAGGATCCTTCTTGAAACATTCTTTAAATATAGCTTGCCCGTGAGCTTATTTTGAAAATTTTGTCTTTAGGGCCTTTGTCACTTAAAACACACACACACAGAAAAATGATTGTGTTTACAAATTCTGGCCACTTTTCTTAGTCTAGAGCAGTGGTTCTCAATCATCAAGATTTTCTCCTTTGGATAGCCATTTGGCAAGGTCAGGGACATTTTTAATTGTCTCAAGTTGAGGGAGGTGTGTTGCTGGCATCTGGTGGGTCAAGACCAAGGATGCTGCTGAACATCCTACTCTTTATTGCAGAGGCAACGCAGCCACCACAGTAAGGATTTAGCTGACCTAAAATGTCAATAGTGCCAAGATGGAGAAACCAAGTGCTGAGATGGAAAGAGAAGCTTTACATATTTTTAAAATTCAGTTTTAATTGGAGGATAATTGCTTTACAATGTTGTGTTAGCTTCTCCTGTACAACAACATGAATCAGCCCAAGTATACATATATCCCCTCTCTCTTGAGCCTATCTCCAACCCCCACCCCATCCCTCTAGGTCATCACAGAGCACCAACCTGAGCTCCCTGTGCTATACAGCAGGGATAGCTAGCTTTCCATTCATGGTAGTGTATCCATGTTGATGCTGCTCTCTCAATTCATCCGACTCTCTCCTTCCCTCCCTGCATCCACAAGTCCCTTCTCCACGTTTGTATCTCTGTTCCGTCCCTGAAAATAGGTTCATGAGTACCATTTTTCTAGATTCCATAAATATGCATTAACATATGATATTTGGTTTTTTTTTCTTTTGGACTTACTTCACTTTAGAGAGAAAGCTTTAGATGGATGGTAGTGTAACCAAGCTAGGCAAGTAAGAATTGGAGTTCTTGGGGGCAATCCTTATTTCTTGAGTTTCACAGATATTTTTCATATTCATTTAGGGCTTACATGAGTGTTTAGGGGAAGCTCAGATACTACAGGAGAGAAAAGTTAATGTAGACGTAGGTTGTATTAAATTATTTCTTGGACTTCCTTTTTTTGAGTATATTTCAAAGTAAGTTGATAGGTTACCACTTCTTTATATTTAACTCTTCGATATGATTGGACCTTCCAGAGCAACCCTGATGGCTGTAGTCTCATTTCAACCCAAACCCTGGCAGCCGACCTCAGATTTGTTATGGTCAGCGCTGAGCTAACTCTCCCCTGGAACAGTCTCAGGGGTGAGAATCAATCTTTTATGCAGAGCATGCCTGTTGGATTGTTGGATGCAAACCCACTGGGGCAGTTTTTAATGATGGAGTCTTGGTTCTGTGGCCTGCTCCCTAGAGAATGAGCCAGTTTAGAAGATGAACTCAATAATTCTGCATTTGCCACTTGAAGTTCCACTACTTTTAGACTATTTTCACTGTAAATCATTCTAAAATGATCCCATACACCTTTGCCTTTTGCAACAAACACCACCATGATTAATTTTATCTTCTGTTAATGGTTTTACAGTATCACTGTTACAGATGTCAGTTCTTAATCCCTGTAATTGCTTTATGCACTGAGACAGAAATAGTGGTTCAAGCAAAGTGTTTACTTCACTCAAGTTCTTGTAGCATTGGTAGGTAAGTCAAGCTGGCTATTTGAGCTCCCTGCCTTCAAAGTCACCAAAAGTGTGAGCATTTCCTGAAGAAGTGGAAGGAAATCAAGAAGGCTTGACACACACTTTGTTACCCACTTCATAGGCTGTGAACTCGCCAACAAAACTGGACTTGCAGAGATAAGCTGTTAAGTATGCAAACTCAGGTTTTTACATGATTTTTCATACCAACTAATCAAGTTCTGAGAAGAATCTTGAGAGTCCCTTGGACTGCAAGGAGCTCAAACCAGTCAATCCTACAGGAAATCAGTCCTGAATATTCATTTGAAGGACTGATGCTGAAGCTGAAACTCCAATACTTTGCCATCTGACATGAAGAACTGACTCATTTGAAAAGGCCCTGATGCTGGGAAAGATTGAAGGCAGGAGGAGAAGGGGACGACAGAGGATGAGATGGTTGGATGGCATCACTGACTTGATAAACATGAGTTTAAGCAAGCTCCAGGAGTTGGTGATGGACAGGGAAGCCTGGTGTGCTGCAGTCCATAGGGTCAAAAGAATCGGACACGACTGAGCAACTGAACTGAACTGAATCAAGTGCTGAGTATTAAACACACTCTGAATGGCTAAATGCCTTTCATACATTATCTAATCCCATCCTCATAACAGCCCTCTGAGATAGGCCATTTCACAGACACAGGAGGCTGAGGCAGAGAAACATGGAATAATTTGGCTAAATGACAGAACCCAGATTTGAAGTCAGACAGTCTGACCCCAGAGCTCTGTTTTAACCACAACTCCAGACGCTGCAAAATGATAGCCTGTGGGCTAAGTGTGGCCCACAGATATGTTTTGCTTGACTTACATATGTTACTTTGGGGTCACCATCTAAAGTTGGGCAGCTTGAGTCTGGCAAAAAGGCTCAGCCCTGGGGCAAGCAAAATCCAGGCCTCACTAGACTTAGACCATCATGGGCGCCAGCGTGGATAAAGGGGTGCCATTTTCCAATTTAGGAAAAAAAGCTAGATGAGCCAGTGGTAACCCTGGTTGTCAACACTAACAATTGTGTGAAATTCCAAATTTACTGCTTCTTAGGGAAGGAAAGGGGGGAAAAACAGAGGAAAGAGATAAGGAGAAAGGAAAAAAGGAAGGAAAGAAGAAAGACACAGAGAAGGAGGGAGGGAGGCAGAACCAGTATTCCTCTGTTCAGGAGTGTCTCTAGAAGGCACACAGGCTTGCCTGCAAGCAACTGGCTCACTTCACACATTTATGTTACTTCCCAAGATCCTTGGAAGGGAAGTTATAACCAACCTAGACAGCATATTCAAAAGCAGAGATATTACTTTGCCAACAAAGGTCCATCTAGTCAAGGCTATGGTTTTTCCAGTGGTCACGTATGGATGTGAGAGTTGAACTGTGAAGAAAGCTGAGTGCTGAAGAATTGATGCTTTTAAACTGTGGTGTTGGAGAATACTCTTGAGAGTCCCTTGGACTACAAGGAGGTCCAACCAGTCCATTCTAAAGGAGATCAGTCCTGGATGTTCATTGGAAGGACTGATGCTAAAGCTGAAACTCCAATACTTTGGCCACCTCATGCGAAGAGTTGACTAATTTGAAAAGACCCTGATGCTGGAAGGGATTGGGAGCAGGAGGAGAAGGGGACGCCAGAGGATGAGATGGCTGGATGGCATCACTGACTCGATGGACGTGAGTCTGAGTGAACTCCGGGAGTTGGTGATGGACAGGGAGGCCTGGCGTGCTGCAATTCATGGAGTGGCAGAGAGTCCGACACGACTGAGCGAATGAACTGAACTGAACTGAAGATGCCACAAGCTTTCCAACTTTGTGACCTCTGTATTCATTACATTTACAGTGTTTTGTTTTAAAAAGCCCCTGTTGCAAATGGGTCTTCTCACAGCTCTTCAGCTAAGGTTTAACCCCTTTGCAGAAGGGGCAAAAAACACATCCAGATTCTGGGCTGACTGACTCCATCAGGTGACCAAGCTCAGTGGATTCTTCCTCTGCTGGCTGAAATTCTTGTTTTTCAGGACATACTGTTCTCTTGAAGCTCTATGTTTGGCAGCCAAAAACAAATGAACAAAATACCCACCCAACTTTGTGTGTGGGTAGCCAGGTGGGGGACAAGGACTTAGGTATAAATCATAAATGCTTCCTTTTGGTGCAAATGGTCACAGGAATGTTTACATTTTGGAGGCATCATTGTTCCTTTTCCTTACATCTCAAGAGGCATCACCAAGGCCTGGAGCTTGGGGACAATTCACAAAGAGCCACAGGCATGGTGACTGGAACATAAAGATTAATGCTGACTGAAAGATATACCCATTTGAATGCAGAGTTCCAAGAATAGCAAGGAGAGATAAAGCAATAATCTCAGTGATCAATGCAAAGAAATAGAGGAAAACAATAGAATGGGAAAGACTAGAGAGCTCTTCAAGAAAATTAGAGACACCAAGGGAACTTTTCATGCAAAGATGGGTACAATAAAGGACAGAAATGGTATGGACCTAACAGAAGCAGAAGATGCTAAGATGAGGTGGCAAGAATACACAGAACTATACAAAAAAGATTTTCATGATACAGATAATCACGACAATATGATTACTCACCTAAAGCTAGACATCCTCCAATTCGAAGTCAAGTGGGCCTTAGGAAGCATCACTATGAACAAAGCTAGTGGAGACGATGGAATTCCAGTTGAGCTATTTCAAATCCTAAAAGATTATGCTGTGAAAGTGCTTCACTCAATATGCCAGCAAATTTGGAAAACTCAGCAGGGGCCACAGGACTGGAAAAGGTCAGTTTTCATTCCAATCCCAAAGAAAGGCAATGCCAAAGAATGTTCAAACTACTGCACAACTACACTCATTTCACATACTAGCAAAGAAATGCTTAAAGTTCTCCAAGCCAGGCTTCAAAGTATGTGAACTGTGAACTTTCAGATGTTTAAGCTGGATTTAGAAAAGGCAGAAGAACCAGAGATCAAACTGCCAACATCCGATGGATCATCAAAAAAGCAAGAGAGTTCCAGAAAAACACCTACTTCTGCTTTATTGACTATGCCAAAGCCTTTGACTGTGTGGATCACAAGAAACTGTGGAAAATTCTGAAAGAGATGGGAATACCATACCACCTGACCTGCCTCCTGAGAAATCTGTATGCAGGTCAAGAAGCAACAGTTAGAATTCGACATGGAACAACAGACTGGTTCCAAATCAGGAAAGGAGTATGTCAAGGCTATATATTGTCACCCTGTTTATTTAACTTCTATGCAGAGTACATCATGAGAAATGCTGGGCTGGATGAAGCACAAGCTGTAATCAAGACTGCCAGGAGAAATATCAATAACCTCAGATATACAGATGACACTACCCTTATGGCAGAAAGTAAAGAAGAACTAAAGAGCCTCTTGATGAAAGTGAAAGAGGAGAGTGAAAAAGTTGGCTTAAAACTTAACATTCAGAAAACTAAGATCATGGCATCTGGTCCCATCACTTCACGGCAAATAGATGGGGAAAGTGAAAACAGTGGTAGACTTTATTTTTGGGGGCTCCAAAATCACTGCAGATGGTGACTGCAGCCATGAATTTAAAAGACCCTTGCTCCTTGGAAGAAAAGCTATGATAAACCTAGACAGCATATTAAAAAGCAGAGACATTACTTTGCCAACAAAGGTCTTTCTAGTCAAAGCTATGGTTTTTCCAGTAGTCATGCATAGATGTGAGAGTTGGACTATAAAGAAAGCTGAGCACTGAAGAATTGATGCTTTTGAACTGTGGTGTTGGAGAAGGCTCTTGAGAGTCCCTTGGACAGCAAGGAGATCCAACCAGTCCATCCTAAAGGAGATCAGTCCTGAATATTCATTGGAAGGACTGATGCTGAAGCTGAAACTCCAATACTCTGGACACCTGATGTGAAGAGCTGACTCATTTGAAAAGATCCTGATGCTGGGAAAGATCGAAGGCGGGAGCACAAAGGGATGATAGAGGATGAGATGGTTGGATAGCCTCACTGACTCAATGGATACGAGTTTGAGTAAACTCCAGGAGTTGGTAATGGACATAGAAGTCTGGTGTTCTGCAGTCCATGGGGTCACAAAGAATCGGACACGACTGAGCAACTGAACTGAACTGAACTACTCAGCTCTGCTGCTGTAATGAGACCCCAACCATTGATAATGTGGAAAGGAATGCATGTGGCTGTGCTCCAATTAAATCACATTCAAAAAACAGGTGGCCTATAGTTGGCAGTCCCTGCCTCAAAGGACACTGGAACCATGCAAAACTAGACAAGAAATATTTGGGGAACAGGCAAGACTCTCTCACCAGTAATCATCACCATGAAACAAACCATAGGGCTTGAAGTAAAAGCAACAAAGAAGAGGGAAGGAGACAGGAGAGGCAGGCATCCCTACAACATGAGAAGCTGTCTTACCATGTGAAGCCAAAGACACAAGTGCTCCAAGATCAATGCCAACCGTGATAAGCAAAGGCAGAGAATGCCATCTGATGCATAGAAGCCTGACAATGAAGACATTCAAGGGAATAAAATAATCTGCAGACTACAGCATGGGGGTGCCACAGGAAGGTCAGGGGACCATTGGGAGCAGATGCGAAACACCAGGAAGTGTTTCAGTCTTTGACTCTTGAGGCACAAAGAGGCAGATACAAGGTAAGGGGTTGGAGCAGGAGCACAAGGACCAAACAGATGCCCTCCGAACTCCTGAGGGCCCTCACTCCTAGGCCCAGCACTGCTTGGCACGGGCGTCACTGCTCTGCTTTCTTCCTTACTCACATGCAAAGCATTCATAATATGAAAATAAACTATGTGGGATGAAACGTGGAGAAAGTAAGGAAAATAGAAAATGCAACGAAGAAAAATTAGTCAGAGGAAGGTCATCAGGCCTGGTGCGAGTTTCCGGAAGGCTGGTCGTGGGGCTTCCCTAGTGGTCCAGCAGCTAAGACTCTGTGCTCCCACGGCCAGGGGCCTGGGTTTGATCCCTGGTCAGGGAACTAGATCTCACATGGCACAACTGAGACTTGGCATGCTGCAGCTAAAGAGCCTACATGCCTCAACCAAGACTGAAGATCCCATGCAGCCAAATAAATAAAGAAATATTAAAAAAAAAAAAAAAAAAAGGAAGGCTGGTCTTTTGGCTTTTTGATGGCTGTTGCTCTCTCCTAGAAATGCGTCTTTGTTTCACTACTGTCCTTGCCCTGAACTCCATTCTAACTTCTTTCATAAATAACAGCCCACACTTAGGAAGTACTTACTTCATGGCAGTGTTCTAAGTATGTTATGTACATATATGTTGACCTTGATCTTCAACTGTGAGGTGTGTCCTGTACTATTGTTCTCATTGAACAGATGAGGCAGCTGAATCACAGAGAGGTCAAGTCATTTTTCCAGAGGTACGCAGCTAAGAAATGACAACCTTGAAACTGGAACGCAAACAGTCTGGCTCTGGCATCTATGCTGCTGGCCGTTACATTTCCCCAAGGTCACACCGTCTTCCTCCTCCACATCCCAAAGCCAGCTCCACACACCAACGGCTTCATTCCACCCTCCAGGGCACGTCCATATGTATTTTTTCCTTTTTCTTGAGAAAATTTAATACAACTTTCAGATGCAGTTACCAATTTACAGAATATAAAGAGAAGAGAAAAACATGTCAAAAGATACAAAGGGGGAACATCATCTCCGGAACAAACAATTCAGTTTCTTCAACTGATAAACTGCAGGGAGAGAGAGAGAGAGAGAGAGGGGGTGAGACAAAGAGAGAGAGAAAGAGAGAGGGAGAGAAGGAAGAAGGCAGAGTAGGAGGATAGATTTTGAACCTATAGATTTAAAGGTATTTAAAAGACGCAGCCAATTGCAATACGTGGAAATTTGGAGCCTGATTCAAACTATCAAGACTCTTGACATGTATGAGACAACTGTAATTGAACAGTATATGAATATTCAATGATTTAAAGATTGTTATTTTTAAATATAATAATGGTATTATGAATATACCTTAAAATACTATCTTTTAATTAAATGAAATGATAGATATATTAACTAGATGGGGTAATCCTTTTATGAGATGTACATATCAAATTATCATAATGGACACTTTAAATATCTCATAATTTTATCAACTATAAATAAACTCTCAATAAATCTTGGTTAAAAAAAGAAAAAAAAAGTTTATCTTTTAGAGATGTATTACTACTGCTACTGCTAAGTCACGTCACTTGTGTCCGACTCTGTGCGACCCCATAGACGGCGGCCCACCAGGCTCCCCTCCCTGGGATTCTCCAGGCAAGCATACTGGAGTGGGTTGCCATTTCCTTCTCCAGTGCATGAAAGTGAAAAGTGAAAGTGAGGTTGCTCAGTCATGTCTGACTCTTCGCGACCCCACCAGGCTCCTCCATCCATGGGATTTCCCAGGCAAGAGTACTGGAGTGGGTTGCCATTGCCTTCTCCATTAGAGATGTATACCGAAATACTAATGCATGAAATGAAATGATGCCTGGATTTGCTTCCCAATAATACGGGGGAGGGGGGGGGGTAAACTGGGTGGGGCAGAGATAAAACAAGATTTCTATGAGCTAATAACTATTGAAGCTGCTAACAACTATCTGAAATTCATTACACTATTCTACCTCACTTTATAAATGTTGAAAATTTTATATAACAAGAGCTTCATAAAAGTTTGAAGGACAGCATTCTAAGGCTTAAAAATAAAACGTCAGGCCGGGAGGAAATTCTAAATTTATCAGCATTTCACCTGTATGTACATGTATAGTTTCTTCCTCCTTTAGCAGGTATTTTAAAGCTTAAGGGAGGAATTTAAGGAAGTTGAAGCAGGGAAGTCAACTGTTCTTATTCCTGAAAGATAAGCCTTGGAGATGCTGGGATAATCTGCAAATTAGTTTCTTAATGAATGAATTTCTTGAATGTCACTCACATATTCTCAGCAATGAAGTATAACTCTCTGTTGTTCAGTCACTAAGTTGTGTCTAACTCTTTGTGACCCCATGGACTATAACCTTCCAGGCTCCTCTATCCATGGGATTTCACAGGCAAGAATACTGGAGTGGGTTGTCATTTCCTTCTTGAGGGGATCTTCCTGGCCCAGGGATCAAACCCACCTCTACTGCATTGAGGCGGATTTTTTAGCACTGAGCTACGAGAAAAGCCCTTAACCCTCTGTAACCCCTTCCCATGCTTCATCATGATGCTGACAAGCTCAAGGTAGAAAGTATGAGGAGGAAGAAAAACCACACCCAAAGGTTTCAGGCTGGAGGATGAAAAGGAGATATTCAGCATCTACCTATACCCAGAGTGAGAGACCACATGATGCCATGTAAGCGACTATCCCAGGAGACCCAGGTCTCAATCTCAGGCCACAACCAGTCAGCTGACCAAACCCAGAGAGTCACTTAACCACTGTGGACCCCAACAATTTTATCTGTAAATTGAAGGATTTGGATTAGAATTCCTAGGACAATGCAGCATCTAAGAGGTAAAACTAAAGATTTATGCTCTTAAAAGCCAGTCTGAACACTAGACTCCAACAGATTACCCATGTAGATTAGTCATGTCTGACTCTCTGCAAACCCATGGGCTGCAGCCTGCCAGGCTCCTCTGTCCGTGGAATTCTCTAGGCAAGAATACTGGAATGGGTTGCCATTTCCTTCTCCAGAGGAATCTTCCCAACCAAGGGATCAAACCCAGGTCTCCTACATTGCAGGCAGATTCTTTACCACTCAGCCACCAGGGAAGACCAATAGATTACCCAGTTCTAGTCTAACAAAAGCTGCTTTGAAAAGTTACCACTGAGCCTTAGAGCCCTGGGTTTCTGGCAAGAGAAAGAAACCAGGTGAATTAGTGAAGTCAGGAAGAGACTATCTTGAATATAATGAAATGTGAGAAGAAATATGCCCTGCACTGGGATCACTAACTCAACTAAGGGGATAAATGATGGATGAAAATGATGGATGAGAATAAATATACTTTCTGCCTGGACACTGCGAACTCTGAGTATTCAGCCATCCACAGGTGCCAACTGTCCTGAAGGCAATCTGACCTTCAACAGGTATAATTCGTGTTCTGTTGGACAAGGCGGACCTGATACTTACAAGCCCACAGGCCAAATATTACCTCAACTTCCAGAAACTAGGCTCCTACCTACAATGCAAGGCATGGATTTCCATTTGATGTGCCCTAATCAGGCACAGCTCCAAATGGACATCTCCATACACATGTATCCAACATATCCAGTCTTAAGCTTTCTGCATGTCATCAGGTCTGCATCAAAACTCTAAGGGGGGAAAAATGGGCTGGTCCAGTTTGCTAAATGACCTTCAAAGAGAAAAAGTCATTGGAAAGGAAGAAACCCGGTATACTCCATTAGTTGACAATATTTTAGACCTTAAATGGCAGAAACTGTTCACTAGTCGTGAAGAACAAATTCTCTCTGCTCAGAAAGCCTAATTATGTTTGTACTTATGCGTCCCCCTCCAACACAAAATACTGCTGCACAAAACAGTGAGGCTTCTGACTCTGCTGCCTCAGCTAGTCTTGACAAGAGATGAGGTGAGTCACGAAACAGCCTGGCATGCCCTCTACCTGCAGTAACTCCTCACCAAGGGCTAAATCATGGCTGGCTAGATGCAGACAGCTTTGTCTTCCTTTTTTTCCTTAATAAAAAGAAGGGTGTTCCCAAAGGATGAGTGCTACTTAACATAATTTGAGGAATTACTGGTGACTTAGCAGGCAGAGGTGCTGTCAAGAGTGGATTTGGGTACATGGACAGCAGAGAGGACTGACTTCATCTAAAACGAACCTGTAGCAAGAGATAAAATATTAACCATCATCTCTTGCAGAATGGAAAAAATACAGAGCTAACTAGCTCTGAGATTCCTGACCTCCACCTCCATTAGATCACTACAAGCCAAAGCTTTCATGCTTCCTCTATTGTGCTTTTTGAAATGTGAAGATACGCACACAAGCTCGAGTTATCTACACAAACACCTGTCTACTCCAACCCAAATGAACATCCTCATATGCATGGTTGGGCTAATTTTGAGGCCAGTATTTCTTTTCCGATCTTGAAGTAATAGGGCAGTGACAAAAGGCTGTTCCAAGGAAAAACAAGAGATGGAGACTCGGGGGATTGTGTTTAATACAGGATGAGTAATGTAAATATATTAATAAATAGAGCACGAGATATTAATAACTTGCAAGACTGGCAAGCAACACATGAGATGATTGCAAATTTGGTGGAAAAATTAGCTAATACATAATTCATGAGTCTCTCCAGGGGTAGGGAAGACAACTTTTACTCTTCAGCCTACCATATCACTCTCAAAGAAGTCTGTTGCTGTATTCTTTTTCTGTGTGCACATCTCTCATTATGTGCAAAGTGCCTGGAACATTCTACAAATACTTATTAGATAGATGGAGTGAAAAAAAGTGTCACGGGCACATCTTCCTTCTAGCTATTATTTTTCCCTTCTGTTTTTTGCTTGTCTATAGAAGGAGCATGGAGAAGGCAATGGCATCCCACTCCAGTACTCTTGCCTGGAAAATCCCATGGGTGGAGGAGCCTGGTGGGCTGCAATCCATGGGGTTGCGAAGAGTTGGACACAACTGTCTTCACTTTCACTTTTCACTTTCATGCATTGGAGAAGGAAATGGCAACCCACTCCAGCATTCTTGCCTGGAGAATCCCAGGGACAGGGGAGCCTGGAGGGCTGCCGTCAATGGGTCACACAGAGTCAGACATGACTGAAGTGACTTAGCAGTAGCAGTAGCATAGAAGGAGCAAGTACCTTCAAGCAATAGCTGTACAGTATAAATGACATCATTTCAGTCATGCTCAGTGTGTTCAACTCTTTGCGACTTTTTGGACTGTGGCCCACCAGGCTCCTCTGTTCATGGGATTTCCTAAGCAAGAATACTGGAGTGGGTTGTCATTTCTTACTCCAGAGGATTGTCCTGACCCAGCAATTGAACCTGTATCTCCTGTGTCTCCTGCACTATAGGCAGATTCTTTATGCACTGAGCTATCGGGGACAATGCTTGGCTCTCAAACATCATCTATCCCCTTCCAAAAAAGGGGGCTTGGAATTGGAAGGCATGTCATTCAGTTAGATGTGTCACTTAGTTCTATCCACGTGAGATAGTCAAATGTAGATGCTAGCATATTGCCTCAGTGAAAAGGCACATATTCAGAAACAGAAAAACAAAGGAATGGGAGTTTCCATCACCTATCTAGCAGGTATGCTAAATCAAGGACTTAATTCCAACCACTTGCATGTTGGGCTCTGACAGCCAAGCATTGCCCCAGATGGAACATAATTTTACAGTGTAGTTCACTCATCTATAAAGGAGAGTGAACAGAAATAAATATCCAATGTTAAGAAAATTCTTCATTAGATTTTTCAATTCCAGGTGAGGAGGTCATCCATCCAAGAATCAGCTTGCTCTATGTAGTTGTACTTAAAGCAATAAACTTTCTGACTTATCCCCCAATTCATGCTAAGCTATGCTTGAAGGTACAGAGAGATCCGACTGTCTCCCAGCAGATTTGAGGAAGCCAGACTGTCAAGTGAAGGCTTCAGATTCTGGGGTTATTTACACAGACGGTGTGTCTCCTGGATTCTGCTTTCATGTATATACTTTCATGTATATCTATCCATGCTTGATGGTACTGGAGGGGTTTTAGAAAAGAAAGGACATAAGGAGACATTTTTTTCCCTATTAAGTCTTGAATAATGAGAGCCGTTTCTAGATATTAGGGGTATGAATAGGGCTCCATTCTTTCTTGAGCTGCATTTCTAGTACCCAACTAAAGAGAGAACAGGGAGGCAAGAGGTTATGCATGATTTCTTGCTTCCCCTTGAAAATGACCATCCTGTCACTTCCAATCAGTAAGGTTCCCAATTGTTCCAATAGGGAGAGGTGTCATGTCAGCCAGAGAGCCTTAAGGTTCCATCTTGGTTTTGATGTTCCCTTTAGTCCTTGTCATTCCTTTTGACTCCCTAAGATAGTTCAGTTACAGGGTTTATGGTGGTTTGGCCAAAAGCAGTAGGATAAAGTATACTCTGCCTGTGGCTTCCCAGGTGGTCCAACGGTAAAGAATCTGCCTGCCAGGGCAGGAAACGCAGGAGACGCAAGTTTGATCCCTGGGTAGGGAAGATCCCCTGGAGTAGGAAATGGCAACCCGCTCCAGTATTCTTGCCTGGGAAATTCCATGGACAGAGGAGCCTGGCTGGCTACAGTCCATGGGGTCACAGAGTCTGACACCACTGAGTGACTGAGCACAGCACATGGGACTTAGATTCTCTCAAGCAACCATTAGAGCTCCTACTTTAGGACCTGAAGTGAGGAGTATTCCCAAGAAACTTGAAGGTTCACTTTCTGCTCTCCAAGAGCTCAGTGTCAGTCTCTTAAATGACTTCTCCATGTTGATTGTGTAAAACCATGCTTGTTGACCTCTAGACAGCTAGGCCTATCTCAGCCCGAAAACAACTACAATAGAAGTTTCCAGCACAATTGTGGAATAGGCAGATGGTAACTGCAGCCGTGAAATTAAAAGATGCTTGCTCCTTGGGAGAAAAGCTATGACAAACCTAGACAGCATATTAAAAAGCAGAGACATTACTTTGCCAACAAAGATCTGTCTAGTCAAAGCTATGTTTTTTCCAGTAGTCACGTATGGATGTGAGAGTTGGACTATAAAGAAAGCTGAGTGCCGAAGAATTGATGCTTTTGGACTGTGGTGTTGGAGAAGACTCTTGGGAGTCCACGGGACTCCAAGGAGATCCAACCAGTCCATCCTAAAGGAAACCAGTCCTGAATATTCATTGGAAGGCCTGATGCCGAAGCTGAAAATCCAATACTCTGGCCACCTGATGCAAAGAACTGACTCATTGGAGAAGACCCCGATGCTGGGAAAGATTGAAGGCAGGAGAGGGGACAAAAGAGGATGAGATGGTTGGATGGCATCACCAACTTGATGGACATGGGTTTGGGTGGACTCCAGGAGCTGGTGATGGACAGGGAGGCCTGGCATGCTGCAGTCCATGGGGTCACAAAGAGTCGGGCATGACTGAACAACTGAACTGAACTGATGAGCATTAACAGATCCTAACATGTTACTTTCTTTTCTGCCAACACTGCATGTGGATTTTATTAGTAACAAATAATGCATGATCCTCCTAATTATGAGTTAGATCCCACCACAAAATCATTTATTATCAGATAACACAATCTTCTTTGAAAGTCATATACAAAATCTGAAATGATGTATCATCTATCCACGTAACCACACAAAAAAAGTGATTTTTAGGCATATAACACTCTACAGAAACAGTTTCCATTCTTTGTTATTTTATTTTTTTTTGAATCAGAGTTTGAAAATGTTTAAATATTAAGCAGTTATTTCAAAACAATACTTGAAAGCCTAAAATTTAAAAGTCTACCATTAAGAGAATACTTTTCTCTGTGTACACCAATTTCCTTCTCTGTTATAAAGTAAGGCTGGCTTTATTCTAAGCAATGGCTTTCGTTTAATACAGTAAGTCTATTCCCCACCTCCACTCTATCAAAAACCTGTTTTGTGCCTACAGAATCACAAACTAGAGAATGTCCCAGCCATTCAATGGTGAAATCACCATTTCCTTTTTATCTTAAGTGTACCAAATAATGGTACATTTTTACACAATAACATGACTTTTGTGACAACAGGAATCTGCTCTCCCATTACACATTCCATCACTGTATTTGTTATTCAAACTATTTCCTAAATTCTTTGAAGTCTCCACCCTTTAAATACTTGAATAGGCTTATCTGTGTTTTAAGTCAATTTTTGCCCATTGTTTGCCAAATCCCCATTTAAGTCTCACAACTTTTACCCAGGCAACAGAATTTTTGGTTCCCTTATCTTGAATTTCAGTGCACATAAAATACACCTTTTCAATTTGCCCCATGTGTAGAGCTTTCTCTTAGCAATACTTTTAAGCTATGACACCAAGATATGCTCCCTAGTAATCATTCCAAATATATTCCTCCAAGGATTTTTTTTTTCCAAATGAGCAGCAAAAAGAAAATCTGGATTATATTTAACTTTTACAAATTCTACTTCATAATTGACATTAGTTAATTATGTTGAAAACCACTCTTTCTTCTACATATAAACATTAACTGGTATCAAGGAGAACCACAGTCCTCTCCATGATCTCTTCTTTGGGTTCACCTCCACTACTAGTACCTACAGCACAAAACCCCATCTGCATCTCCCTGAACATGCACTCCTGGTCTCAGGAAGGACCGATAACAGAAAGAGACGCCAAGGAGTTTTGAGCTACACACACCAGATTGTCTATGCCGCTTAAACTCAGACCACTAGCGTCCCTTCCTCATATTTCTGTTTACTTTTTCATTCACTGTATTTCACTTTTCTCTATCCTAACCCTGCATTCCTCAGAATTAAACACTTTTTTCTCCCACCACTATCCTCCATAGGATTTGCTAGTTTCATAAACTCAATCTGCCTTTTGCCTGATCATTACACAGCAGACAGCTTTGCCTTTTTAAAAAATCACTCACAGAAACACAACTGGTTCAAGATTGAGAGAAAGTAGTACAACAGGGCTGTCTGCTGTCACCCTGTTTGCTTAACCTATATGCTGAGCACATCATGAGAAATGCCGGGCTGGATGAGTTACAAGCTGGAATCAAGATAGGCGGGGGTAACATCAACAACCTTAGATATGTGGATGATACCACTCTAATGGCAGAAAGCGAGAGGATCTAAAGAGCCTCTTGATGAGAGTGAAGGAGGAGAGTGAAAGAGATGGCTTAAGACTAAATATTAAAAAAACTAAGATCATGGCATCTGGTCCCATTATTGTATGGCAAATAGAGGGGGAAAAGGTAGAAGCAGTGACAGATTTCCTCTTCCTGGGCTCCAAAATCACTGCGGATGGTGACTGCAGCCATGAAATCAGATGAATGCTTCTTGGCAAGAAAGCAATGACAAACCTAGACAGTGTGTTGAAAAGCAGAGACATTTCTCTGCCAAAAAAGGTCCGTATAAATCAAGATTATGGTTTTCCCAGTGGTCATATACAGTTGTGAGAGCTGGACAGTAAAGAAGGCAGAATGCCAATGAATTGATGCCTTTGAACTGTGGTCCTGGAGAAGACTTCTGAGAGTCTCTTGGACAGCAAGATCAACCCAGTCAATCTTGAGGAAAATTAACCCTAAATATTCACTAGCTCCAGTATTTTGGTCATCTGATGTGAACAGAGACTCATCGGAAAAGTTCCTGATGCTGGGAAAGAGAGAGGGCAGAAGGAGACAGGGCATCAGAGGATGAGATGGCTGGATGGCATCACGGATGCAATGAAAGTGAACTTGGGCAAACTCCGGGAGACAGTGAGGGACAGGGAGGCCTGGCATGCTGCAGTCCATGGAGTCACAGAGTCGGACACGACTGGGAGACTGAACAACAACAGAAACAGAGTTCAGGGAAAAGCCAGAATTTTGCCTGAACATAATGCAGGGCAAGAGGGAAGGTGTGTGCTTAGTCACTCAGTCGTGTCCGACTCTTTGTGACCCCATGGACTATGGCCTGCCAGGCTCCTCTGGCCATGGGCTTCTCCAGGCAAGAATACTGGAATGGGTTGCCATGCCCCCCTCCAGAGGATCTTCCCAATCCAGGGATCGAAACCATATCCCTTTCCTGCATTGGCAGGCCAGTTCTTTACCACTAGTGCCTCCTGGGAAGTCCAGGAGGGAAGGCAGGGGAGAAAGGAGGCCTTGTGGGTTTTCTTTTCCTCCAGCTAGTGGTCACTCTTTCATGAAGCCCTAGTCTGCTTGCTGTTCAAGGTCTCCAGTCTTACCTAAACTACCTAATCCTTTGCCTTGAAAACACTGAGTATTCCTGTCTTCATTCCTAAGTGGGACCTATACCTGCCCCCAGGAATGTCCTCTCCCTTGGCCTGGTTAGTGAAGTCCTTCCCACATGCCTGGCCCCAGCTTGATCCCATTGCTTGGAGGGCAGATTTTTCACTCACATCTCCTGCTGGGCCTGGGGAAAATGGACTCTCCTCACTTAGCACTTTACATATTCTGTCTCATAGAAAATATACGTACAAGTATGTCTGACTCAGAAAAACAGCCACCATGCAGCAATCTAAAACATTTCTATTCTCAAAAGAACTCTGCCACACAGTATTAGTATCCATATTTTCTAGAAAAGGAAACAGCCTTAGGAAATGGAAATAATGGGTCTAAGGCCATAGTTCAACAGAACTAAGTTTGAATCCAGGTCCACCCACCTCTGAAACTCATGTCTGTTTCGTCCTGCTCATGCCTCTGTTTCTACAGTGAAAGTCAATGCTTTAAAACCAGGCCTGTATCCCCACCTTGAGTGCTCCTGATTTCTATTCTTGAGTATTTAATGAATATTCATGAAAAGGTTACATTTAAATGAGATTCTCTATATAGTGGTATACTCAGGAAATTTAGAGGGCTGAGCAGCAGAGGAAAGTTCAGGATTAAAATTTATGCAGATAATCCACAAAGTGAATGATCCACAGGCATGATAATCCACTGTTGGCTAGATACCCAGTTCCAGAGGTCTCCTGCCTAACTTCACAATGTCAGGGCATAAGCACCAGTGTTTACTTCTATGGTTGTTTCTGCTCATCCAATGAGCTGTCTGGGCCTGGAATTAATCCTTTGGGGATGTTAGAAATATTATGACAACAGCTGGTAATGCCATTTACAGTGTCCAAAATGGAACTTCCATTTTTCCTCCCCAAGAAAGATTCATGTGTGTCTTCTGAAATGCCAGACTTATTTCAAAATTAAAATCTTCACATTTTCTTCAACAGTTAGAGTGTTCTGATGATTAAAAAACACAGAAAAATGGCTCCCTAACATCAAACTAGCTCCCCTTAGAGATTGTGGTATTGTAATATTTTATAGTTCAGATTTATTTCAGGAAACATGCTTGTAATTGTGACTTTTGAATTTGTGCAGTTACAAGATGCAAAACAAATGGATACGACTGTAGTGTTTTTGGTAGTGGATGGAGGGCACTCACTTTTTTAAAAAGTAAAAACATGCAAGATTACTTTTCTTAAAGAAATCTGTTACGCCTATGATATGGCACAGCCAGGCAATCAACTGGGGGCCGAGATAAGGCTGTTATCTACTACTGTTACGGTATCTACTTCTGTGAAGCACAGTTCACCTAACCAAGACTTGCTGATCTTTAATTTTGCATTCAGAAGTTGGCAAAGTGGCATATGCCAATCAAGGCCATGCCAGCTGTCACAAATGCAAATACAGTCAGGTGGATTCAATGGCAAAACATAGTTTTGCCAAGCTAACTCAGATTTCTGGACCAGGGTTATAATCATAGTTTGTTCAATTCTGAGAAATTAGTGAGGCTCTTCTAAACATTTGTATATAGCGCTCATAATTCATGTGGTGATCCCATTACTAAGAGTAAATGTGGTCTTAGGTAGTACACAACCTAATCCTTCTGGAAGAAATAAAGTATAAGCCACAGGTGACCACATGAGCCATTCCAGTACTTGAGTAAATGCTGGATCTCTGAACATCTCAGTAATCAAAACTTACCCACACCATTCCACAGGCTAAGAAGTTCATTTTGTATTTCCTCTTTCAAGTTCTACTGGTAAGCTGCAAGTACTTGCCCAATTTTTGTACTTTTCCATGAAGAAATATCTCTTACCAAAATGTTCCTGCTATATTTTTCTTTAGAATCCACAGTAATGGTTGACTTTTGCCTTCTTTTCTTTAGAAAGGCAAAAAAAGCTGGGTATTTCAATGAAGTTTAGAGTTCAAAAAGCTAAATAGATGGGCAGTTTATTCAGCTGGGCACATCCAACACTACTCTCAAATGTTTGTTTTATGGCTTTGTCCTATTTTAAAAGTCTTATTTACGAAGATGAATAGCTATAACTTCTGAAACTGGAGAGAACAGCTCAAAATGCTTAAGCTCAGAATCCAAATGAAACTCCAATGATAATTTGTATCAATGCAGGGGATGATTACCAAAGCAGCTCTCTACACAATAGAGGCAAGCCTATCTTTGCCTCTGTATGATAACTCAAAAGTTCTTTTTGAATTAACAAAAATATGCTTCTCAGTAAAGTGGCATTCAATGCATAAAACACTGCGTGTTTGTGTGTATGTGGTAGCCTATATTTAGCTACTTAGAAATTATGGAGAGCTAGGCTCTGTAATCACGCACTTAGGTTTCTAACAGAAAAGGTAAGGAGATTTTTCTTTATTTCAATCCCATATTCTACTTCTGTTTTCACCTAGCTAATTATCTTAAGTAGTATGGTATGAGCATAAAACAGACACACAAATCAATGGAACAGAAGAGAAAGTCCAAATATAAACCCTTGTATATATGGTTAATTAGCTTAGAACAAAGGAGCCAAGAATGTACAACAGAGAAAGGATAGTCTCTTCAAAAAGTGGTGCTGGGAAAATTGGACAGCTACCTGCAAAAGAATGAAACTAGACCACTGCCTTACACCAGACACAAAAATTAACTCAAAATGGATCTAAGACTTGAATACCAGAGCGGAAACCATAAAATTTCAAAGACGCGTAAGTGGAAAACTCCTTGACACTGGTCTCAGGGAAGATTTTTTGGATTTAGCACCAAAGCAGAGGACACAAAACACAAGCAGGAGAAGGCCACATGAAGAAGCTTCTGCACAGCAGAGGAAACCAGCAGCAAAAGGAAGAACATCTACCCAGTGCGAGAAAGTATTTGCAAAACATATACCTGATAAGGGGTTAATATCCAAAATATACAAATAACTCATACAATTCAACAGCAAAAATAAATCTGATTTAAAAACGGGTTAGATGTGCTGTGTGCTTAGTCGCTCAGTCATATCTGACTCTTTGCAACCCCACGGACTACAGTCCACCAGGCTCCTCTGTCCATGGGGATTCTCCACGAAAGAACATTGAGGGGGCGGAACATGCCCTCCTCCAGGCGATCGTCCCAACCCAGGGACTGAACCCAGGTCTCCTGAATCGTGGGTGGATTCTTTACCATCTGAGCCACCATGGAAGCAAAGAAATGGGTAGAGGATCTGAACAAACATTTTTCCATATAAGATATACAGATGACCAACAGGTACATGAAAAGGTACTCAACATCACTTATCATCCAGGAAATGCAAATCAAAACCACAATGAGACCACCTCACACCTTTTAGAATGCCTATTATCAAAATGATACGAAATAAAAAGTGTTGGCAAGGATGTGAAGGGAATCCTCATGCACTGTTGGTGGGAAAGTAAATTGGTATAGCCACTCAGTCTGGAGGTTCCTCAAAAAATTAAAAATTGAACTACTATATAATTCAGCAGTTCCACTTCTGGATATTTATACCTGAAGAAAATGAAAACAGTAACTAAAAAAGATCTATGCATCTCCATGTTCACTGCAGCATTATTACAATAGCCAAGATATGAAGGCACCTAAGTATCCATTGATAGATGAATGGATAAAGAAGACGTGGTATATATACATAAGGGAATATTATTCAGCCTTAAGAAATGAAATCCTGCCACTCGCAACGCAGATGGACCTTGAGAGCATTATGCTAAGTGAAGTCAGTCAAATACCATATGATTTATATGTGGAATCTAAATAAAACAAAATTAAGTAACAAAAAACCCTGAGCTCATGGACACAGAGAATAAATTGGCAGTTGTCAAAAGCGGGCAAGAGTGGACAGGGGAGGGGACACAAAATGGAGAAGTGGATCACAAAGTGCAAACTTCTCGGTATTAAAATAAGAGTGTACAGCATAATGAATATAGTTATTACTGTATTGTGCGTTTGAAAGTTGCTGAGATTTTAAAAGCTTTTACCACAAGAAAAAAAGTTTTGTAACTACAATATATATGGTGATGTATGTTAGCTAGAATTATTGTGATTATTTCACAAAATATGCAAATATCAATCACTGTTACATATCTGAAACTAACATATGTTATGTCAATTATATCAAAAAAATTGTATCAAAAGATGAGTATCTCTTCTCAATTTCTACTGTGGACAAGACAAGCTGAAAGTTTCAAGTTGAATTTTGACAGAAAAGTTTCATGATATGCACATGTTCAGAGCCATTGACAAATATCAACAGTCTAAGCTTCATTTTCAGGGGCTTTATGTTACACAGGCAGTAATCTTTATTAGTGTTTTAAATACTATTCTGCCTACAGGTTAATGGGTATAATAACTCAGTCTTCCTACACCGGAGGACAAATTAGCATTTACCTCTTAAATGATTTTTGGTGAGTGTCATGGAAGAGTGAAGAACAAATCTGGCCTGCTGTCTCAAGAAACCATATCTAGGAATCCGACCTTTGGTAGGTCATCTGTGTTGATTTATAATTTTGTGATTTGGTCTCTAGGGGCCTTTTATTAATGGTGCTGTATATCATGATCTCTATTCATTTTAATCCTACTGATGAACTGCACTCTGATAGGTAGGCATGTCCTTTTGAGCCAATTTGGAAACTGAGTCACAAAAAATGTAAGCCAGATGTTCAAAATAATCACAGAAGATGGAGCTTTTCTTGGCCTAAATTTGTTTGCCAAGGCTTAAAAATAAATATGTTAGTTAAAAATAACAGCCAATTGCCAAAGAACTAGACATAGAAAAGTTTCCCATACACTAAACCAATATACTGAAAAGCACTGATTATAACATCCTATTTTGTTTTGTTTTTTTTTAAATAATATTCTATTTGATAAAACTGCTCCCCTGGGAAGAGAACCTTTCAACATTCCCAGACTCCAGAACTACTTTGGTCCTTTAAGGAGCAATGGGAAGAGAATTTAGTCATTGGACTTTGACTACTGAGATTCACCATGAAAAATGACAGTCTCATTTATGATATTTTCTGAAGAAAACTGATGTGACAATAGCAATAGCATATTTAAAACAAGGAGAAAAAATGGATTATGAATTACTAAGCATATTCAATTCAGTTAGAGGCTATTATTAAGCAGAAGATTTCTTTCTGCAAATTTGTTAAGTGATGCTCTGGAACTCATCTTTTAAAAATTAAAAAACACAAACTGTTAAGTAATGAAAGGCAAGTATTTTTATAAATCATGCAGAGAAAAGAGGAATAATTTGAATAATATCATACCAATAAATATTTTAAAAGCACCCTTTGAATTAAAATAAATGAAACATTTAAAGGGAAGTTGGAAGCTCCAATACTTTGGCCACCTGATGTGAAGAACTGACTCACTGGAAAAGACCCTGATGCTGGGAAGGATTGAAGGCAGGAGGAGAAGGGGACGACAGAGGATGAGATGGTTGGGTGGCAACACCAATGGACGTGTTTGAGCAAGCTCCGGGAGTTGATGATGGACAGGAAAGCCTGGTGTGCTGCAGTCCATGGGGTCGCAAAGCATCGGACACGACTGAGAGACTGAACTGAACACTTTACTTATGTCGCTCATGACTACCATTCATTCATTCAACTGTCACTGATTAATAAGTTCAGAGCCCTGTATCAAAATATTATTAAGGATCCAAAAGGAATAAAATATGGTCTGTTAAAGAATATACATCTTAGGTAGAAGACAACGTTTCGCTAGGTTTCTGGCAGATAATTTAGATAGTGTAGAGTTAGTTATATGTGAACCAATCAAGCTGCACATGTCATAGGAATACAACCAACTTTAGAAAACAAAGCAGAAAAGTTTCCATTTCTTTTACATGTCTTATATACATGCTTTATCTGATTCCTCAGGCATCCAAAGAACAACAACACTGAATTAGGAAAAGACTTAATATTAAGAACACAGGCAGAAATGAGCCAATTTAGAATGATTTAATATACTTATGATTTATAGTCAAGATTAATTACGTGATAACGCAAATGAAACGTATCAGTGACGAAGAACAGACATAGCATCCTTATGCAAGGTTCTTCAGTAAGGAAAACAATCAGAATGCAAAGTGGTTCGCTGTGAAATTTTCGAAGTACATTTGGTCCTCACTTCCCCTACCTCTAACTGCCCAGAGGAGGTGGAGTGCCTTTGCCTGGCGTGTCTATGTTGCAGTGCCTCAGAGGGGAGCAAATTCAGATCTCAACCTACTGTGCTGTTTGAGTACCCAGAGGTACAGACCTTCCTTAGGATACAGGCCGGTTCAAGTTCACTTTCTTTTATGACATGTCCTTAGTCAGTTCCACCCATTCCATAAAACAAACAAACAAAAAGACAAACTTGGAAGCCAAATTACAATTCCTAGAGAACCAAAATAGTCATGTATCTTTACAGAAATATGAATTCGTTTATAATCACTAGACACGGCTACATGTATCTGACCCTTGAAGAAGGCAGGAGTCAGGGGTGCTGACTGACTCTGCAACAGTTGAAAACCTGAGTATAATTTATAATTGGCCTTCTGTATTTGTGGTTCCTTTGTATCTGTGGATTCAACCAATCACGCATCATGTAGTATTGCAGTATCTGCTATTGAAAAAAATCTGTAGTGTGAGCAGACCTGCGCAGCTTAAACCCATTTTGTTCAAGGGTCAAGTGTATTTTAAATAGTACACCTGACAGAGGAAATTTAAGCAGTTTTGTTAATAAAGTAGTAAAGAAATAAGGCATTAGAGCGGATGATGTAAAAGATGCACAAAGACAGAAGGGTTAAATGCTGGAGCACTGTCCTGAAACGGACAAAATAAAAAACTGGTAGTGACAAGGTTCAGCTTGAGAAGAAAATAAGGCTTCTGTAGGTCAGAATTCAGAAAAAAAAAAAAAAGGGAGGATAAAAATCTGGACAGTTTCGTGTTGAAGATACCCTATCGTATAAGATGGTCTAAGTCACGGTTCTCAAAGTGAGGTCCTCTGGCAGGACCTGCGAGTTTGTTAGAAAAGCAAGCTCAGGAGCCCCGCCCTGACCACCTGAATTAGAATCCCTGGGGATAAGGCTCAGGAAGCTATATTATAGCAAGCCCCAAATTGTGCCATGTGATTTTTAAATATATTAAAGTTTAAGAACCACAGACCTAAACCATCTTAGTAAAATCAGTAAACCACATCATGTGCTGATGTCTCACAAGGAGGTGGGGCCAGGACTTCAGGGCTGGAGATTCAGAACAGCTGCAGAGAGAAATGTGGGATAGAGGTGAGGAATTTGGGAAAGGCTAGCTGAGTTGAGCTAGGCCCCTGTGAAGCTGGTCAGCACACCTTTCCGAATTAGCAGTCTTCTTGTGAACTAGCTTTTGAGTGTAACTTCCCTCCACGGTAATATGGAGTCTATGTAAAACTGCATTCTGAGCTTCATGTAGCCAACTAGGGCCCTGGAAAGACAGCTTTATTATAATTAAGGGGCTGTTTGTATATTATATGTGTGTGTGTGTTTATATATACATATATGTATGTATGGTCTGTGTGTGTTTTAGTCACTCAGTCATGTCTGATTCTTTATGATCTCATAGACTTAGCCTGCCAGGCCCCAGGCTCCTCTGTCCATGGGTTTCTTCAGTCAAGAATACTGGAGTGGGTTGCCGTTTCCTTCTTCAGGGGATCTTCCTAACCCAGGGATCGAACTCAGGTCTCCTGTATTGCAGGCAAATACTTTAACATCTGAGCCACCAGGGTATAGAATGAATCAAATTAGGCAAAAAGAAAAGACTTATTGGCATTAAAATAGGTGAGAAAATATACTGGAAGAAAACTTAAGACTCGGTGAAGCCCATAACTCTGTGTGGCCCTGGGAAGGTTATTAAACATCTTCAGGGCTCATTTTTTCCTCTAGCTTTGTATCTAGCTATTCATTTATTCAAACAACAAGGGAGGGGGAAAAATAATACTGTACAGAAAATCCAAACTAACATTTGGGCAACCCAATACATAAGTACACAGCAGATTACGGTAAAGGCTATGATAGGGATATTGATAATACCCAATGCCTAGAGAACAATGAGGCATTAGCAGCTAATTCTAAATAAGAAAAACAAGAGAGCCTTCATGTTGAACGGACAGTGGAGGTAGATCCCAAGGAGAGAGAAAAATCAGCAGATGGAGACCATAAAGGTAGAGAGTGAGAAAGGGCAGGGCAAGTGTGGGAGTGGAAACAGCCCAGCGTGGATTTTCAGATGCTAGACTGATGACGGAAAGACAAGGCCTGTTTTCTAGCTCTGAGATTGATTTTTCAATTTTCAGCAGCCTGAAAATAATGGGAAAATTTGATGGTGTAATTTTATCAATCAGTTCAGTGCTAGGACAATTTTTTTTTCATTTTCAGCAGTTCATAAATACTGAATTTGGGGTAAAAGCTTATCTCAGACTTCTTGGCTGGCTTTAAAGTAAAGGAGCCAGGGTGTTAATTGTCCTTGGAGTATCTAACTCTTCCATTTTCCTTCCTCCTGCCATGAGATTAGAGGCATTTCTGGGACTACCTGGCAGAAGGATTGCTTGCCTCTTCAAAAAATAAATCTTGTTGCTCAGAGGCCAGAATTTAAATTGATTCCATCAGAGGAAAGGAAGAACACCCTACAGTGAACTTTTGATTAACCTTTTATAAGCAGGCCAACTTTGTAATCTCATGGTAAAATTCATATATTGAATCTCTGGCAGAGGGCCTCTGCCAAGAACCCCTTTTCTGTCTTGGGTCAGGCCTCAGAGGGTCTGAGTGAGGAGAAAGCAGCTGTCCTCTTGAATTTAAAAGCAGTTCTGAGCTCTCCTCAGGGCAGCATGGTTATACTTAAGCCAGAAGAGCAGCAGCTCTGAATTTCTGGAAGAGAATGCACAGAAAACATCTTTTCATCTTGCTCAGATTTCACAATTGCAGGAGTAAGGTTACAGGCTGGACAATCACAATGTCAAACCTCCCTCTTTTGCAAAGTGTTTATTTCTGATCACTTTTTACAACTTGTGAAAACCATCCACACGACAAGAGTAAAACGGCATCCAGACAGTGGACACCTGTGGTCCTACCTGCGGTGAAGGATGGATCGTATTTTCAGTTAATGAATTGTATGCCATGCACCTGAGTCCTGAGAGTTTAGTCCAAAGAACAGTGTTTCACTGAGTTCTAAGTTCACGTGGAATAAGACACGTGTTTGTCTATAAAAGATGCCCTTTCTGGGCTTTCTAAGAATGTCCACAGCATGAAGAGTCCAAAGGGCCACAAACTCCCCAGAGCAGAGTGTTTAGAACACACTTACCACCATTAATAAGTTCTTTGTGCTGAGCACAGAGACTGCCATGGCTAGTTCTAAACACAAGATAAAAATCGGAGTCAAATCCTACCCTTGGCATATAGCCCAGGATTACAAGAGAGCCAACAATTACAATCATTGGGTTTTTTTAAAATATAAATTTATTTATTTTAATTGGAGGCTAATTACAATATTGTATTGGTTTTGCCATACATCAACATGAATCCGCCACGGATGTACACGTGTTCCCCATCCTGAACCCCCCTCCCATCTCCCTCCCCATGCCATCCCTCTGGGTCATCCCAGTGCACCAGCCCCGAGCATCCTGTATCATGCATCGAACCTGGACTGGTGATTCGTTTAACATATGATATTATACACAATCACTGGTTTTTAATCTTTTCTCTGACAGTGTCACTCTGAGAGTGACAGTGCTTGAGTTTTGAGAGTTCGGATCTGGGTGAATTGATCAAATAGCTCCTCAACTTGCCTTTATGTTAATGTTTTGGACACCGGCTTAAGACTTGCCTTGTAAGTTTTTCCTTAGTTATCACGACGTCACTTGGCCTCATTAAATGGGCATCTCTTTTAGGCTTGGTTCCCTTCCATAACATGTTAACTAGGTATCATTTGGGAAACAGTTGATATAATGAATGATTATCCCTTTCCTCAGTAATCCTTATCACCAACAATAAGACAGTTTTTTGAATGTTATAAAGAAACTTTTTACATGTCCAGATAAAATATATCTTCAAAGATCTCCCAGAATCAGAAATTCACAGACAGGGCTAAAAGGAACCCTTATTCACCAAGCTCAGACTCCTTGGACAGACTTCTCATTTGCAAACTATGTACTCAGACAAATAAAAAGAGAGTAGTGTGACAGTAACAGGAACCACAAGTGTGTGAAGAGAGAAGGGGAGAAGGCATAAGAGACCCTCACCTCACAAGATTCCACTGATAGTCTATCGGAGACAGTTCCACCCTGGAGCGCTGTAAATTGCCTCCAGTTTCTGCTGAATTTTTGTTGGCTGCATTTCTCTCTCAGAAGGGAACTTGAGGGAAAAGTTTTATAATTATGGAAAGTAGCAGGGGAAAAGGGACAATACCGTTAATTTCTTCCAACAGCAGTTTCTCATCATTATTTTCACACAGCTCATTGTCAATCTACATTATTTTTAAGAATGCATGATTTTAAATATTTAATATGATGTATTTCTCTTAACCAATACATAAAGGTATACCATGCAAAGGACATTTCCATTCAAAACAGACCTTTAAGATGAGGGAAAAACTCTGTGTGCCTACTGTCAGAAACTGGTAGGAATACAGATGCCAATTCACTTTCACTCGCATCTCCACATGTTCATGTGTGATGCGACATTTTGGCTGACTCTGTTACATAGGCAATTTCTGATTTGCTATCCACTGCATTCCCAACCCCAGGGGAAGATCCATGTTTGTAAGGCCCGAAACTTATGCAACTTGGAAAATCTTTAAGAAAAATATACCTTATAACATATACAAAACACCATGTTCACTTCAACGCCACCCCCCTGAAGGCAAGCACATAAGAGGGCAAGCTGAATTGGAAGGAGGCAGTGATTTTAATCAGTTCTCGTTGGTTGAAATACATTATGTTTTGCAGTTTTAGAAAAAATAGCTCAGTGCTCTGGGAGGACCTAGAAGGGTATGGGATGGAGGGGAGGGAGGCTCAGGAGGAAGGAGATATATGTAGATCAACACACAGCTGAAACACAACATGGTAAAGCAGTTATACTCCTATTTAAAAAATAACTTAAAAATAAAACAAAATTACCTTAAAAATAAATGACCATGACAGCACATTGCTACGATCCCTCCTAGGAGCTTCATACCACACCTGCCTCTGTTCTTACCCTAAGTCTCTGCAGCCTGCATTACAGCTAACTCAAGGGGAAATTCCAGCCCAAGAATAAGCCTTATCCCTTTACTTGATCCCCTTAACCCTGAGAAAGACTTATTATGACTCAAAGAGACATAATAATTCAAAATCAAAAGGTAAAAAAAAGGAAAATATATTGTAGAAAATTAAAATATTGTTCCTAAAAATACAGAATCTCAGCCCTCAAAATACTACTCACACCTCCTTGATCATCTTGTCTGAGCACCCAATTTTCATAGGGTGCATATTACCATGATGTTCTCTTTCATAGAACGTACTGTTAGCAATCAAAACTCATTGCACGCTTAAGAAAAAAGGAACTTATGTTTAAAGAGGGTCTTTTATTGTAGTTCTTAGCTCAGGTCAGAGAAATAATGCTTCATTCAAAACTTGCCAAAGACCTCTGCCTGCTTCCGGGGCTACCTGCAACACCTCACTTAGAAGGTGTCTTGCAAAGGTTCAGTCCTGAGCATACCAGCAAGTGACTGGCTCCCCTGACAGCAGCTGAAGCACATGGCCTCTTAGACCAAGCACTTCCACTGTCAGAAGAGGGCTCCTCTCAGAAGCTCACTGGTGGGCAGATACACCTCAAAAGGCCATTCTAGTTCATTTACCAGCTTTCCTGAGCTTTACCTAAGAATAAGGCCTCATCTTCTGAATGCATATTATACAGATCATCTAATTCAGTCAGTTCAGTCGCTCAGTCATGTTTGACTCTTTGTGACCCCATGGACTGCAGCACACCAGGCCTCCCTGTCCATCACCAACTCCCAGAGACTACTCAAACTCATGTCCGTTGAGTTGGTGATGCCATCCAACAATCTCATCCTCTGTTTTCCCCTTCTCTTCCGGCCTTCAATCTTTCCCAGCAACAGGGTCTTTTCAAATGGGTCAGTTCTTCACATCAGGTGGCCAATTAGGTTCTGGTTATGACCTACAATGTATCCAACAAGGCCCAAAAGCAAATTCTTTTCAGCCACAGAGAAATCTGATCTTTGCATCATTCATACCTCTCCTGCTTAGAAAGAACTGTTTCACTCTTAGCCTCAACTGCTTATATGGCAAAAATCATGCTGATGCAGTGCATTCAGTCTTTAGGCAAACACTGACTTTTAACATTATTCAGAGTAACCAGTGTAAGGACAGCACTGGAGGTGATATCCACATCATGAAATCATAGTAGCAGATACTTAGAATGGAAGGGACCTCCAAGGTGATCTGGTTGAACCTCGCATCCAGCAGTAGGACTCTAGTCCCCAGGGTCCAGAAGCTTGTTCGTCTGGCTGCAAACAAACAGATCCAGTCTCAGAGATCCCTGCTTACCTGGCAGGCCATTTCCTTGGAGTGTGAGTTTACTATTTAGAAAATCTTCCTTGTATTTTCCCACTTCTAGGCTTTAGTCCCTCATCTACCCCTCCTACCCAGGAAGCAACCAAGAATAACCCTCTTGTGTAGTGTGCACACACAAACACACTGGAATATTACTCAGCCATACAAAGAATGAAATAATACCATTTGCAGCAATGTGGATAGACCCAGAAATTATCATATTAAGTGAAATAAGACATAAAGACAAATACCACATGGTATCACTTATATGTTGAATCTAAAATATGGCACCAATAAGTAATTATGAAACAGTAAGAAACTCGAAGACACAGAGAACAGACTTGTGGTTGCCAAGGGGGAAGAGGAGTGTAGGAGGGAAGGATCGGCATTCGGGATTCGCCAAAGAAAACTATTACAACAAAGTGCTATTGTAGAGTACAGGTAACTATATTCAATACCCTGTGTTAAACCAAAAGGCACAAGAACATATATGTATAACTGAATCACTTTGCTATATGCTGAAATTAGCACACTGCAGATCAACTATACTTCAATAAAATTTTTTTTAAAAGGACTCTTTTTTCACTCTACCAATGACAGTCTTTTGATGAACCTATCAAGTTCCAGTTAGACATTGAATTCTCTTTCTACTGTTAAACACTTGGCACAGTTTCTTGCCCTTTCACAATTCTGGCACTGGCTTCTAAATGTCCTCTAATTTGTCAATATCATTCTTAAAGCATTTATCTATACCTGAAACCTGGAGAAGGCAATGGCACCCCACTCCAGTACTCTTGCTTGGAAAATCCCATGGACGGAGGAGCCTGGTAAGCTGAAGTCCATGGGGTTGCTAAGAGTCGGACACGACTGAGTGACTTCACTTTCACTTTTCACTTTCATGCATTCAGAAGGAAATGGCAACCCACTCCAGTGTTCTTGCCTGGAGAATCCTAGGGATGGGGGAGCCTGGTAGGATGCCGTCTATGGGGTCGCACAGAGTCGGACACGACTGAAGTGACTTAGCAGCAGCAGCATACCTGAAACCATGAACCTAGATGTCGTCTGACTATGCATATCTGTACACAATACTTCTATTTTCATGCAACAGCATTTGTACAATCCACAGTTGAGCTAATCTGGTGGGAGGCGGCGGCGGCGGTGGCGGGGGGGGGGGGGGGCACTATGCCAAACTCTTGGCTCAAATTAAATTTAAAACGAGAACATTCTCTAAACTAGATTCTCTAAGAAGAGAATATCATGTGTCTTCCAAGGCAGTTAATGTATCTTACAATCATCATCTTCCAGTAGATGTTTAAAGGAGGGAATCCCATCATACTCCCTCCATTGACCTTTTGCAGTTTGTCACCCGAAGGTCAGCAAATTCATCTTCAAATTCTGCTGAAAGTCTATACAATACCATGCTATGCTAGAAGGTGTCCTTTAGTTTAAGACAAGAGAGTCCTCTGTGGAATGGTCACCAGCCCTAAAAAAAGACATCTTGTCTAACCCAGGTTAAGTAAATGTTCTATAAATTTCTTTTATATTTTTATCATCATCTCTGCAATGTTAACAGTGCCAAAGCCTGTAATAAGCATTAAATAGTTACTTATTGACTAAACCACTGGATAAATGAATGAGTAGTTCCCAAGCTCCCATCCTCCCTTTAATAATGGTTGGTTTTCATCAGTTCTTTTCGTTCCCCACATGGCTCTTAAGAGCTATAGCTCTCCACTAGGGCACTGGGCAGTGATCATATTCTTGCCTCTGCCACTGCCTGATTCTGTTACTTGAGAAACATGTGTAAACCTCTCAAGACCCTTGTTTCCCCCATCTGAACAACAATCTCAACATTTCATGTATTTACACAAAGACATGTGGTATATATAATGGGACCAGGCAGTCCTAAGCACTTTACAAATATTAATTTAATCCTGGAAAAGCAAACTGAAGGACAGAAAGGTTAACTAACGCAGTCAGGGACTGTCGCGCCAGCAAGTAGTGGAGCTGGGTTTTGAACCCGGGCAGTCTGCCTTCTGCATGCATGCCATACTCCCTCCATGTGAGCTGATGGCAGAACATTTGGATAGTAAGGAAGGTCACTGACCACGCACCTTAAAAAAGTGAATTTTGCTCGATTTTCCATTAGTTCTCCAAATAGCAGCTTCTCCTTTCAGTCATATTTTTGTCACTAACCAGCGGGGGAAAAAATCACTAAAATATAGTTCCTCGAACATAAAGTGGATACAAATGCCTTGCATTGATTTGCATTCCTTCCCAGTCACAACTGCTGGAAGTATTTACCCAAAATGTTAGGGACCATGAGCCCCGGTCAACTTATTGCCAGAACAAGAACAAATCAAAAAAGGGCTACACCAGGCACCAGGAATCTGGGGGAAAAGGAAAAATGCATTTCCTAGGAAAAACATCAAGATGAAGATCATTCCAGAGCTAAGCACTGGCCTACCTGAAGGTAGGAACAGAAACGTCCTCAAATATTTACAGGTAGTTTACAAACAGTATATACAGCAACTTTTATCCTCACCAATAAGCAATCTCAGGATCTGCTATCTTGCTCCAGGTGTCTCCCCACACATTCTCAGTTAGCAAGTCTGCTGGAATATAGTAGATATTCTTGGTGCGCTTATCCTAATGGGTTCAGTGCAATGAATTTTTGAAAAACCATTAAAGCCAGTCCGCGAAAGCTCTAAACAAGCTCCTCAAGATAGGGAAAGAAGGAAATGCCAGTTAGGAAGAAAAAGTGGTCACAGAAGCAGCTTTACTGAGTGGTATATTTTTACTTCAAATTTAGATTCAGACTGAATTCAGTATTCCTTCACGTGAGCAAGAAATATTCAAGCACTGCAGGGAGCCAGAGCCCTGGGGGCAGAGGTGGGGTGGGGACCATTTCCATTTTGCAGTGAACCTCACAGCAGGCAAGATCTTTCCATTTAGGACTAGGGTCTATGGCAAACTAGTCTCTAAATTCAGAATTTCTCTCTAGAAAGTTTAGGTCTGAAAGGAGGGTATGTGATTAGCTCTAATAATCAGAAAGGCACTGATGGGTGTTGGAATGACCAAAAGTCACATTTCATTTGAGGGAGGCAGCAGTGGGATACAAACAGAACCTCTGTATCCAACTCCTGTTAGACATGGAATGATCCACCAGATTCTGAAGGAAATCTGTTGGGAATACAGATATGAATTTGGATTTTCATTGTGCTAATTTAAATATTCTTCTGGTCTACTGAAGAGAATGAGCAGTTAATAATTGCAAGACTTTTTTTTTTTTTTAGCAAATAAGCAATATACATGCATATATGTTTATGTATACACACACACATACATTCCTCCCCACTCCCATTCCTCCCCACCCCCACTTAGGAGATGAGACTATTAGGTTTTGAGACAGGCTAATTCTCAACATGCTTTTCTGAAAGATGAAATGAGTATTTACCCCACACTGAGTATCTCTGGGAACCTTCCAGAAAGGAACTCTTACACTATAAAAGAAAAAAAACACCAAACCAGTAAACTAGAAGCTAGAAGATGAAGCAACAGACCAGATCAAGTCCAAACTTGGAATTCAAGCACAGCTTATGCTTATGTTCTGATACCAGAAGCTCCATTTTCCAGTTGTGTGGGTGATGCAGAAATCAGAAGAATCCAGTCTAGGGATGCCAGTCTAGGGTCTCTGGGTCCCAGGAGGCTTCTCTCCTCTCCGTGCTACTCTGAGCCTTTAAGTCTGGCTTTCACTATTGTCAGGGGAATCAGAGTTCTAGGAAGATGACTGTTCACTGGCCAGAGGGGAAGGTGTCTTGAGGCTCTAAGACGAGGTGCTTGGACCTGACTGACAGAGGCAAGGCTGGGCAGAAGCACTGACAAGGAGAAAGAGGGCCCTTTTGCTGCCACTGTGAGATTCTTTTTTTTTTCCTCACTGACAACTCCTTCAATATCTGCCAAGGTAGACAATGGATTGGTCTGTCAAAGTAGATGGTGCAATACATGAGAAGTTCTGAGCCTCAAAATCCTTATCTGCAAAGTGGAGATAATTTTCCCACCTCTCCCACTTCCAAAGCTTGGTGTGAGAATCCCAGCACACGCAATTAACCTGCTATAGACTGAATATTTGTGTTTCCAATTCATATACTGAAACCTAATGCAAAAAGAGAAAAACAACAAAATAAATAAATATCGTTTATATGTGGCTTTTATATGTGGCATATAGAAAAATGGTACAGATGAACTTATTTACAAAGCAGAGACAGAGATACAGATGTAGACAAGCAACTTATGGATACCAAGGGCGTAAGAGAGAACTGGGATGAATTGGGAGATTGGAAATGACACTACTATGAATAAAATAGATAACTAATGAGAACCTACTGTAGAGCACAGGGAACTCTGTTCAATGCTCTGTGGTGACTTAAATGGGAAGGAAATCTAAAAATGAGGGGATGCATGTAAACACAGAGCTGATTCGCTTCACTGTACAGCAGAAACAAACAACATTGTAAAGCAACTATACTCCAAAAAAATTTTTTTTAAATCATTATACTCAGTATAAGAAAAACACTGTCTGAAGTTACTGTTCTGGCTTTGCCAACCTGCCTGCTGCCTCTGGACCCAGCTGCTCTGCTTTTCTTAATTCAGATGCTCATTATTAACCAACATGTTCCATTCCTCTTAACCATCTATAACTCAGGCTCTGCTCACACAGTTCCTACCATCCCAGCACCATTTACAGAATTCTGTTTTCAAGAAGATCGCAGAGTTGCTCAATTGGCAACAGGAAACAATTATTCCTTGAAAGAGAGTATTTTTCTACTGCATTTCAAAAATTAGTTTCCCCAAAATAAATACATCCCAATGTACTTTTTCTGTTTGCTCAATTTACTCACTTGGGTCACTGTGACCTAGTTACTTCTAGTTTCGAAAGAAAAATCAGATTTTTTTTTGGTAGATGAGAAGATAGAAGATGCTTATAATGACACATCAGCATGTGTGTGTGTGTACACACATAACTGAGAACAGTAGCTTTGCCAAGGACTCTAGGAATCACCTAGATTAACCCTCTTTGGCCCCACTATACATTTGGAAAAACGGAGGCAACATGGCTGAGAAGTCACTGGTCTGCCTCTCCTACAGCCTGTCAGCACACAACCGTAGAACGTGGTCATGAACCTCCTACTTTTCCTCTGCTTCACACTTGCTTTGTTCCTCTCTCTTGATTAGCTCCATATTTTAGGGGATGCATTCTTGCCTGCGATGGCACCCCATTCCAGTACTCTTGCCTGGAAAATCCCATGGATGGAGGAGCCTGGTAGGCTGCAGTCCATGGGGTCGCGAAGAGTCAGACATTGAACGACTTCCCTTTCACTTTTCACTTTCATGCATTGGAGAAGGAAATGGCAACCCACTCCAGTGTTCTTGCCTGGAGAATCCCAGGGACGGGAGAGCCTGGTGGGCTGCCGTCTATGGGTCACACAGAGTCGGACACCACTGAAGTGACTTAGCAATAATTCTTGCCTACATCTTCTACTCCCTTCCAGAGACCTCATTCCATGAGGCAGCTGAACTTTTCACACAAGTATTTCTGATGAGAGCCCCACTCTCACTGTCTAAAACTTCCAAAGTCAAAAGAAACTTACAACTTGATGCTGCACATGAAGCAAAAGGGCAGTTTCCATTGAAACAAGAAGAGAAAATTAACTTGAGTCAGAATGTGAACTCCCTTCATCATTATATCCTTGACACCCAGAGCAGTGCTCAGCACTCATTAAAGCTCAGTACACACCAATGCAGACTCCTGAGGGACGTTGAGGAGCGGCTGCTGGCAGGTAGAAAATGATAAATGCAAACTGCATCAGAAGTCAGAAGACCTGGAATCTAGTACCAGCTCTGAAAGGATTAAATTATGTGGCTATGAGCAAATGTTTTCCTTGGTTTTAAAAAAATCAATGGGGTAGGCACTAAATTATTTTAAAAATATTCTTTAAACATTTTATGGTAAATATAATAAAAAAAATATAAATTACAGCTATAGGTTGAGAGGTCTCTGAAGAGGTTTGTGGTCCGGCCACCCACCTCTCCCCTTCATTTTGTATTTCCAGAAAGATGATTATTCCATTTGGAAAACTTCCAGGAAAATATTTTAAACTAAGATTTTAGTTTAAGAAAACACTCTCAGATTTAACCTAAAAAATCTACATTTATACCACTGTTAATCAATTTAGGGTTGAAATATACAATTATCAAATTCCACAATCCTCATTATCCTGGAGTGTAATTTTATTTTCAGTGAAAGTATTAAAAGATATGGCCAACATGGCATAAGAACATTTTCCCTGAAGTCATATCACTGACAGTCATTAAGTTTGCCTACTGTGCTTCTTTCTAAATATACATTTACAGCAGGACTTGATTAGTTTTCTACCAAGAAATACATGTTTATTAAATTCTCTCTCATTCACCAAGACTCCTTATTTATCTTAGTAATTTTAATGGAAAAGTATATGAAACATTATTACATAAATGCTTACAGAGATGACAGTAATTTTATTATAAATCAAATAAATAAAAGGTCAAACAAATATTAAAATCTTTCAGGAATTGCAGTATAAGCTTTAAAATCATGAATCTCCTCCTTACATTTTTATAACTTAGTCTTTAAATATTTACCAGTGCAATATTGAAACTAAGTTATCATGACTCATTTTCTGGAAATTTCTTGGTTTTCCAAAAGCTTAAAGGTAGAGTACATGTTTAGCACATTCTAGTTTTCCATTTCAGAAATGTTATGATGCAAAGCTACATCTCTCCAACAATAAAAACTACACAATAGGAAGTGTTGGCATTTCAACGTTCTATCATTTCTGGATTTGAGGGCCTCCCTGTATATACACCAGAGAAGGCAATGGCACCCCACTCCAGTACTCTTGCCTGGAAAATCCCATGGATGGAGGAGCCTGGTGATCTGCAGTCCATGGGGTCGCTAAGAGTCGGACATGACTGAGCGACTTCATTTTACTTTTCACTTTCATGCATTGGAGAAGGAAATGGAAACCCACCCCAGTGTTCTTGCCTGGAGAATCCCAGGGACAGGGGAGCCTGGTGGGCTGCCGTCTATGGGGTCCCACAGAGTCGGACACGACTGAAGCAACTTGGCGGCAGCAGCAGCTGTATATACACGTGTTCTTAAACACACACATTTTGTTATAAAAATACCTAAAACAGTCAGTCTCATAACCACAATAAGCCAGACACAAAGGAAGAAATTTGTTTCCAATAATAAGGAACCAACTGAATTAACTGTAATCTTACACAAAACAAATATTTAGGTAATCTCATTATCTATTTGAAAACAGGTCTACTATGTGGATCAAACAGTTTACATATGATGACAAAGTAGCTTAAATATATATCAGATTTTTAACACCTTTATTAATTCAAAGTCTCCCCCCTTATATCCTGTTTGGGTGCAAAAGTGAAAAAAAAAATCTACAAGTATTACTGAATTTAACTTAGCTTCATTTTAATAAGCAACTTAAAATTCCTATGGTCATGCTAAAGAAATTTATGACTCAGAGTCCAAGTTGAAACATTCAAATCATTCTAAAGACAGAAACAGAGCTATGACCTGTAACAGACTGATACAAGAAAACTAACAATTCAAATAAGCCCTACAAAGAGCAATTCCCAGTTTCTTTGTTCAAGTCAGTATATCTGGACTGGAAACTGAACATTAGATTGGCCACTTATTTTTAAAAGTCAGCTTCCAAAATGGAGGTGGCAGCTCCTGGTCCCTGGGTCCCATGCCTCTGTCTGGAAGGGGAAGCTTGCACACCAGAGGGATTACTTCCATTACCCCTTAAAGGTGGCAGACCTGGAGGTGGTCTACCAGAAGCAAAGTCTCCAAGAAGCTAACACTCATTCCCTGTGCTTTCCCATTCTCCAACTTGTTCCCATCCACCTCTCCTGCCAGCACCCTGCTTCCCTAAGGCTAGATGCCTGCACCTCACTTTCCCTAGATGAAATGCAGAATGATCTCTTTTCCTTTCTACATGTTCCCTTTCACAAATACTCATGACACCAGCACTGAGCTAGGTACTGAAGGCACAGTTGGAACCAAACACACACAGGTCCACCCACATGATGCTGAGGGACTAGTCGGGGAAGGCAAGCATGAATCACATAATTGTAGAGATAAACACACAGTCAGACAATGGCGGGGAGGAAAGGCCTCCCTAAGGAAATGACAATTGAACTGACAGTCATTACATAAGAGGGGCACAGAGGCAGCAGCATCTGAGGTCCTGAAAGAAGACATATGTGGCAACTGCCAAAAAGGAGGGTAGTAATGTGAAGCTGCGAAGAAAGCTCAGTGCTGAAGAATTGATGCTTTTGAACTGTGGTGTTGGAGAAGACTCCTGAGAGTCCCTTGAACTGCAAGGAGATCCAACCAGTCCATTCTAAAGGAGATCAGTCCTGGGTGTTCTTTGGAAGGACTGATGCTAAAGCTGAAACTCCAGTACTTTGGCCACCTCATGCAAAGAGTTGACTCATTGGAAAAGACTCTGATGCTGGGAGGATTGGGGGGCAGGAGGAGAAGGGGATGACAGAGGATGTGATGGCTGGATGGCATCACTGACTCGATGGACATGAGTTTGGGTGAACTCCGGGAGTTGGTGATGGACAGGGAGGCCTGGCGTGCTGCGATTCATGGCGTCGAAAAGAGTCGGACACGACTGAGTGACTGAACTGAATGTGAAGCTGGAGAGAAAAACAGCTGCCAGACCATGTGGCTTTGAGAAAAATGGTAAAGATTTATTCAAAGAACACTGGGGAACAATGAAAGAATTTTATGCAGATAATGAAATAATGAAGTCTAAATTTAGAAGGAAAAAAAGTCCCTCTGGCCAGAAAAGTCACTGTGGCCAAATGTGGTGGACAGAAAGAATGAATGAGGGGACAAAAGTCACCCATCAGCCAAGCAAAACTAAAACTTCACAACAAAACCATTTTGCAAGGCTGAAGAAAAAAGTAATGTGCTTCTATGGCTAGTAAACGGTAGAATTTGGATCTGAAGTTTTAAGTAATGTATCTACTGAATGTAAGTAATCTGCTTACATGGTGATATTGCAGTTTGTTTAGCTGCCATACAAAAGACCACAGACTAGGTGGCTTAAACAACAGAAAGCTATTTCTCACAGTTCTAGCCAATTCTGTTCCTGGGGAGACCTCTGTCTTGCAGATAGCTCCTTTCTCCATGTTCTTGACTGTCAGAGAGAGCACTCTGGTATCTCTTTCTCTTCTTCTAAGGTCACAAGATGTATTGGAGGAAACAGCAACCCACTTCAGTATTCTTGCCTGGGAAATCCCACGGACAGAGGAACTTGTCAGGCTACAATCCATGGGGTCGCAAAGCGTCAGACACGACTTAGTGACTAACACTTAGAACCTCATCTGACATTTATCACCTCCACAGAGGCCTTATCTACAAATACAGTCACACTGGGGATTAGGGTTTCAACATAAGGATTTTGGGGGGACACATTCAGTCCATATATAACATGTGGGTAGAAAATGATACATGCAAGATTTGAAAAGAGGATGAGGTGGTTAGATAGCATCACCGACTAAATGGACATGAGTTTGAGCAAGCTCTGAGAGACAGTGAAGGACAGGAAAGCCTTGCATGCTTCAGTCCATGGGGTTTCAAAGAATAGGACATGACTTAATGACTGAACAACAACAACAGAAAGTGATATGAGCAGGATTTGAATAGAGGTCTCAAATACCCATAATCGGTCCACTTACCAAGCTGTCCTCTCAAAGTGGGAAATACAGTAGCTTAAACTCCAAAGACCTAGATCATTAGTGTGTTAAGACAATGGGACTTAAACTCTAGTCCAGCTGGCAAACTCCTAAATTTCTTTTTTTAATAAGTCTTTAAATAGAGTAGGAGAGATGATAGAACTCAGCATTTATTCTTCACCATTTTCACAAGATTAAAGAGTCAAATATTGGTTTTGTATGTGCCAAACAGAGAACTTTATGAGAAAGCTGTTTTAAAATAAATGTTTACTTTATCCCACAATATGAAAAACAAAAAATTTCTTGGGCGGCTATTTACTGGGGAAGATTGCATTTCCCGTTATTATTGAATTCACTACAGTAATTATATATAGCACCAGTTACAGTAAGTATGCACACAGCATACATACATATTCATATTGATATGAAGGTATGCATACACATACATATGTGGAAAACACCACAGGGATGGAGACCTAAGATTATGAATCCGATTTCAGCTTTTTTACTTTAAAAGGCTGCTACTTCTGGCCATCCCAGGGGGCGCAAGGGTAAAGAGTCTGCCTCCCAATGTAAAATACGCCAAAGATGTGGGTTTGACCCCTGGATCAGGAAGATTCCCTGGAGGAAGAAATAGCAACCCACTCCAGCATACTTGGCTTGGAAAATCCCACGGATGGAGGAGACTGGCAGTCTACAGTCCATGGGGCTGTGAAGAGTCAGACATGACTTTTGCAGCAAGATAATTAGTTATGACAAGCACACAATCACACATTAAAAAAATGAGAAGCTCAACTTATAATTTAAATTACTTAGCAGCCAAGCAAAACTGTGCCCTCATTTCCCTCCCAGTCCCAAGAAATCTTGCCTGACAAGTTAGTAAGAGCTATCATCTAAGGGCAGAGTCACATCATCTGTCAACAGAGGTTGATATATATACAGAGGTTGAATATATACAAGCAACCTTTCAGCACCAAAAAGTAGATATGGCTTCAACTAGAGTAATTAATCCATCACATTATCCATCCACTCTGAAGACAGCTTGGTAGCAGTTGTCTTGAGACAGTGTGGAAGGGGACTCTGCAGGAAACCAGTAGGAAAACGAAATCAACTTTTCAGCCTGGGTTTCAGAGATAAATTCACATTGTCTAACCAATCTAAAAGCCTTTAATGGGATTAAATCTCTCAAATGGAAAAATCTCCATGGATTGTTTTTTAACAATCAACAATTCTTTAACAAAAGAATGTTCATCTCACATTCTGCATCACAATGAACACAGCGTACTTAAGATACACACAGGTAATTTCTAGAGTTGATGAAACACATTTCATTCATGATCATACTTGATTCTGGAAATACGCTTGTGGATAGAAATCAGGTGTATATTATAATATCCATTTTTCCAGCAAGAAAGAGAAGCCCATGGTCATGTGGATAAGAAGTAATTTGCTTGGGTTATTGCTGCAAATTTTTTTTCTTCTAAAGGCAGGATATATAGTTTATAAGAGATACATTCAAGATTTTTGTAGTTGCATGAAATTTTGTAGCCTACCATGTGTAAACAACATCAATAGACAACAACAACAAATCGAGTGAAGTAACTGGTGGAACTAGGGAGAAAATATATTTAACATACAACAATGTGTCATGTCTTGGTCACAACCAATACACATTTGAATTTGCCAAAAACAGAGATCTGGTTATACAGGTTAATGGATCTCACTTAACCTAGCAATGACATATGGGAAATCAAATAACTGGTTTTGCACCTCATTGTTCCTCATCTAAAAAACAGAAATAATAAACAGCATCTAGTTCATAGAGTTGTGAGGAATAAATTGGATATCTATAAAAAGTACCTGGAAGTCATTAAATGCTATTTATTATTATTATTACCATATATAACATATCATAGGTGTACAGTAGATCACTTTGACACATTTATATATTTATATATAGTATGAATGCTAATAGTAATATGTATCACATTACTCAATTATAGTATAATTGTCTATATTCATTGCAATAAGTAAATTGCTTATTTATTTCTCTTTACGAGTTTGTACCCTTAAGTACCATCACTCTTAGTTTAAAAAAAAAGTAAGAAAAATAGAGCAAGGCACAAAGCATTACTCACTTTGGGCAAGAGGTCTTATACCAACCAAGGGTACTTATTTTCAATCTGTAAAAAGTAAAATCCTATTAATTCAAATACACCCACTTAAATATCAGGATAGGCAGCTGTCAATAAGCCACACAAATCAGTCCTTCCACCCAGGTATTTGCTCTCAGGCAGACATAAGAAGTTGAAGTTGAGCGAGACTGGAGAGGCTTGCTTCCACAGCAAAAATCTCACAGGAAAGTGAGCAAAACCTGATAATTGCCTCTCTGCTCCCTTGGGAGGGCCAGTCACATCCCAACTAATAATCCAGCACTCAAACAGGAAATAATGAAAAAGAAGAGGGAAATTATCATTAAAAATCCCAGGAAGATGAATTAATCCCCTTCCTCCCCTACCTACTCCCCCAGCATGTGTCCTGTAAATAGTAGCAAGTAGAGTTCCACTGTTAACACATTCTCTCTCCTTCCACTGGACTCTGGGGTTTTTCCATCTTCAAAGATTAAATTCCCTTTGATTTAATATAACAACCAGCTTATAGATAAAAATGCCATTTGTTTGCACCAGTTTTCTGGCTTTGGAAACAAGCAATTTAAATAATTTGAGACTTTAGAGACCTTCTAGTTCAAACGAAAATGCCTCCAAAGGCCAGGAAGGTAACACAAATAAGTGAAATAGGCCAGGTAGAAACTGGGGTTTATTTTGTTGAATTTTTACCACTCAGAATTATAAACCCAATTGCTGCCCAATCTTTCCATTTTTCCAAGAGAAACTGGAAATTTTTTAATGTTGGCAACTAATTTAAAAGATTATTAAGCTCCATATCCACATGCATATTAAACTCACCTGAAGATTTTCAATTGGGAACGCCAACCTAATCCGGTGAGTTTCAGTCCTAGCTTAAAAAAGAAAACTAGAATCACCCAGGAGCTACACTGCTGCTGCTAAGTCGCTTCAGTCGTGTCTGATTCTGTGAGACCCCATAGACAGCAGCCCACCAGGCTCCCCCGTCCCTGGGATTCTCCAGGCAAGAACACTGGAGTGGGGTGCCATTGCCCTCTCCGAGGAGCTACAATGGTCTGCCTCAATTCGTCAAGGGTAAGCTTTCAGGTGATTCTATTAGGCAGCCAGAGTTGAAAAACACCAATCTGGTCTAATCTATGAATTCTATAGAGAGGAAATAGTGGCTCAAAGACTAAAGCAACCTGAAGCTACCAGGAGAGAAAGAACGGGGGTTTTACCCAACATGCTGACCTAGCAAAGCTTTACTATAAACGCTACTTTTCTTGCCAATGAACTGGCAACATAGTTTGGGCTCCAACACTGTAAAGTGTTCCAAATGCTTCCTCAACAGAAGTGTTAGGAAAAAGAGGATCATAGCATCAAGAACTAAGTTGAGTGACTCTCCTGCAACATTTGCATTGCATTGTAAATTCCCTGAAAGCAAAGGATTGTTGAGTCCCTCCCTCACCAGGTGAGATAAGTCATCATTTCAATAAACACTTGGTCGACAAATGACTTTGTGATTTTCAAAGTTCTATTACTATATAAATTGGGAATAAAATTTCCTAAAAGCTCAAAAATCAATTTTCTACAGAGCAATGTCTAGAAACATTTCAGAGGAACAAATTATCAGGTCTCATCTATCTAGGAGGGAGATCCCTAGGTCACTGCTGCAAAGAGCTGTAAACAGTAACTGAAGGAATAAGCTGTTCACAAGAGCCCATCTTATTAGGTTTAAAGCTTCCTCTCTCTGCAACAGTACAAAAAGGAACAGACCAGTCTATTTATGTCACTTTCATCACCACCACTAACTCAGAGTAGTTATTTTCCCTGGAGCTGAACCCTTGCCAATATCAATAGCCACAGCTTAAATATCCGGTTTGGTTTCTTGACTCCCTATGATAGAACCCTGCAATCACTTATCTGTCTACACTTTTATTCCTTTTCACACACTACAGGGACGACTCACCTCAAAACATGGAATATGGAGTTGTATTATATTAACACCTCAAAAGATTTGGTGATCAATACCAGACTTCCTTTCATCCTATAAAGATGCTGGAAATCCCTATTCATCGTGTAAGAGTAAGACAAGCTATTGCTCATTTGGTTTATTATTTTACAACAAAAACAAAAACACACACTTCTGCCCTACCTGTCAGTCAACGCAATCCATTCCTCTCTCTTCATAGTGAGCTGTCGTTTTGTTATTGAACCAGGTTTGTCTTGCCAGGATGCACAGCAAACCAAAATGCTGAGATGCCAAGGTTTGCAGCAAAGCAGCCAAGTGAGGCAGAGAAGGCAATGGCACCCCACTCCAGCACTCTTGCCTGGAGAATCCCATGGAGGGAGGAGCCTGGTGGGCTGCAGTCCATGGGATCGCAAAGAGTCGGACACGACTGAGCAAGTTCACTTTCACTTTTCACTCTCATGCATTGGAGAAGGAAATGGCAACCCACTCCAGCGTTCTTGCCTGGAGAATCCCAGGACAGAAGAGCCTAGTAGGCTGCCATCTCTGGGGTCACACAGAGTTGGACACAACTGGAGCGACTTGGCAACAGCAGCCAAGTGAGGAGAGGGGGGAACAAATCTCCAATCCGCCTCCCGAAGAGGAGGGGCTGGGGTATAGAGACGCAGCATGGGAGGCGTGGGGAATGGTGATTGGAAAAAGGTGCGGGAATCACCCTTCTGCACAGGTGTAACTAGTCTACGGGTCTCTGAACCTTCTGAGGGTGGAGTTTTCGCCCTCCGATGTCAAAAGGTCACCAAGCAGACACAAGCATGCCCAGGTGAAGGGTCTGTAGTCCTATCCAGTCTCAACCAGCTCAGCACCAACTAGAGGCTGCTGACTCCAAGTTCCTGAGAGATAACTTGGGCAAACATCTGATTGTTTAGGCAAGGTACCGCTGAGAGGACAGGCAAGTCTTACAACAAATTTAATTAGTGAAGGCAGGTGGGATGGATCTAACTGGTTATCTGTGGTTTTATCTCTAAAATAACAAATCTGATCGTGTCATTTACCTACATAAGAAATACTGGTGCAACTACCTACAGTGCCCCAGAAAAGGTCTGTGATCCCTGGGCCAATGCACGAACTCATCAACTTTTCCAGCCTCGTTTCTCTTCACTTACCCTCAAAATATCCTCTGGTTCAGCCACCTTAAATCGCTTATCAAACACACCATCTTCTTTTATAGGTCCATGAGTATGAGCGGGCCCTTTAAGAACTCCCTTTCCCCCTTTTCTCTACCTGGTGGGCTTTTCAAGAATCAGCTTAAAAGGCATATCTTCCAAGCCTTCCATGACTCTCCAGGACAGTTAGTCTCTGCCGCCTCCATCTCTCCTGCCTCCCCCTGGGGTTAGTTATGAATGCGATTAAATGGCTCCAGGCTGTGTGCTCCCAAAGCCGGTGCCTGCCCTTCATCGCCTCCTGGTGCCTGGCTCATGAAGGCACTCCGTATGGAACACAGGTTTGCCAAGTTCAGCCAACTGCTGCTGCCTCACCTGTGCAGATAAGCAGACAAATGGGTGTCCTGGGCGGTTCTGCCTCCTGTGGCAACTCCGGCCCCCATCCACAGCAAGCTTACTTGCTGTTTGTGACTGTTTTGCTTAACCATGCTTTGGCTTCAACTACTCCGTTGTAAGCCTCTCTTGTGAAAGAAAAATACTGCACAATCTCAGTTATATAGAATCTAAAAGACATGAAGTCATAAAAATAAAGTACAATGGTGGCTAGAAGGGTTGGGAATTGGGTGAAATAGGGAGAAATTTGTCAAAGGCTATGAACCTTCACTTATAAAATGAACAAGTCCTAGAGGCCTAATGTACAGCATGGTGACTACAGTTAACAATACTGTATTGCACACTTGAAATTTGCTAAGAGAATAGCTCTTACATGTTCTCCTCCCCACACACAAATGTGAGGTGATGGATGTGTTAACTAACATTCATACGGTAACCATTTTACAATACATATATCAGATCCTCACAAAAAGTTACACAATATTATTAGTCAATTACCTCAATAAGGACTTTAAAATACATTGAAACAAACCAGCAAACAAAAATATGCTCTATTCTCAAACACACTGAGCTTAAATCAGACCCTCCTTATTAAACATAATGTCTGACATAAAAGTCAATGTTTCAATTTACATTCCCTTCCAGTGCAAGAGGGTTGCCTTTTCTCCACACCCTCTCCAGCATTTACTGTTTGTAGATTTTTCGATGATGACCATTCTGACTGGTGCGAGGTTGAGCCTGGTACTGATGAACCTGTATTCAGGGCAGCAATGGAGATGCAGACATAGTGATCAGACTCGTGGACACAGTGGGGGAGGAGAGCCTGGGACACACCAGGAGAGTGGCACTGAAACATGTACATTACCATATGTAAAACAGATAGCCAGCGGGAACTTGCTGCATGACACAGGGAACTCAACTTCAGTGCCCTGTGACAACCTAAAAGGGTGGGATGGGGTAGGCGGTGGGAGAGGTTCAGGAGGCAGAGGACATATGTATACCTATGGCTGACTCACGTTGATATATGGCAGAAACCAAGGCAACATTGTAAAGCAATTATCCTCCAATTAAAAATAAATTAATAAAAAAGTCAGTGTTGATTGAAGTACACTTTTCAAATCAGACATCATGGGCACTCTCTCTTGATATTTACCTGAACCTCTTTTGTGGTGATTTATTTATCACACGTGTAACTTTGTGACCATCACCACTGTTTAGATATAGACAATTCCATCACTAAGATCCCTCAAGCGAATCTTTTTTAAAAAATGTTTTATTGGAGTATAGTTGCTTTACAGTGTTCTCTTATTTTTCTACGGTATAGTCTTTTGCTGTGATTTGAATCAGGAGATATCAAGAATATCTTCAGAAAAGTCACCACCAGAGATGGAGGAAACAAAATCAGAGTCATGTCAAGTTTACAAATGAAAATAGATTCTAAAAACCACAAGGATTACCAAACTACCAAGTCTTTACCCCAGAAAAAAGTCACACTCACACTGCTGGTTCAGTACAGAGAGCTAGCTATGCCTGCTCTCAGAGTGAGTTATTATCTATTGACATCAGTGTCAATCCTGTAGAGCTTGATGGTGGCACAATTCCATCAATGATTCTCACTCCTGACTGACTCATTTTTCTATCTGCTGGCCTTTAAAGATATCATGCATGTCTGTGCGCTCACTCAGTCGTGTCCAACACTGCAACTCCATGAACTATAGCCCACCAGACTCATTCGTCCACGTGATTTTCCCAGCAAGAATACTGGAGTGGGTTGCCATTTCCTCCTTCAGAGGATATTCTCAACCTAGGAACTGCACCCACGTCTCCTGCGTTTCCTGAATTGGCCGGTAGATTCTTTACCACCAAGCCACCTGGGAAACCCCAAAGATACCATAGTGCCCTCATAATGTGCATCATCAATAAGGTTACCTTTTGAAATTTGTATCGTCAAATCTACTTTAGTCTGAATGCATCCAAAACTACTTTATAAATAAAGTTGAATAAATCCATCAATTACAAATTACTGAATGGCCACTATAGGCCAGCACACTGCTAAATTTTCTCTGGATGATATGCAAAAAAATAAAAAATAAAAAAAAATTCTTTACTTGATGAAACTAATACATCAGAATGAGGGTTTACACATCAGGCCCCTTATTTTGATTTCTCTCAACAAGATCTCGCACAGCACAGTGCTCAGCACCTGCAAGGCACTGCAGAGAGGCTATTGGGGAGACTGTGGACTTCGTTCCCACATGTAGGCCATATGCAATTAGATAATACTCATGAGAAACTTGAGAGAAAGTATGAGACTTTTCATAAATATGCCAAGGAAATGCCAGGGGAAAGGAAAAGAGAGCTTGCAACTGGAAAGGGAGCAGATGCAGGAGAAGGATCAGATCAGAGCAGGCACTGTGGAGTCTGACGTCGTGGCCTTTGAGCTGAGCCTCAAAGGATGAGTAGATTGAGAGGATGAAACAGAGAGAGAGCTCACTGTGAAGAGAATAACGTGAACAAAAATTGTTGGGCAGAAACAAATGAGATATTTTGAGGGCACAGGAGCAGTTCAGTTTGAAGCTTGGCAGAAAATTCAGATGGCTAAGTAGGTTGGGGTAATATCACAGGGCTCTGACCATGTGGCTAAGGAATCTAAAAATCAATCCTTAGACTAATAAGATGATTTTTGAGAGAGTGAGTGGTCACAACACCAATTATTTAAGATGATTTGGCACTGATGTTGTTGTTCAGTCTATAAGTCTTTGTGACCCCAGGGCTGCAGCATGCAGGCTCCCCTGTCTTTCACTATCTTCCAGAGTTTGCTCAGATTCATGTCCATTGAGTTGGTGATGCTATCTAACCATCTCATCCTCTGCCACCCCCTTCTCCTTTTTGCAATAGTGAGATGAGATAAAGGAGGGTAAATAAGGACTTCTGTGGTTGTGGCTTCTGCTCCAACCAAGTGTATGAGCTGAACACGGTAGGGATCCTTCTGATTAATGTTCCCAGATACTGTCAAATGGAAATCTATTAACTGCTGTGGTGCCTTGTTTCTCAGACCTTTGGCTTCAAACACATCATTATGAAGTCTCTTGTCACTGGCATTGAGCAGTCTGTGTGCTTGCTATTGGCCCAGAACTGTTATATTACCAAAATGCCAAAAAATACGTACAGCAAAATGCTCATGATTCCCAGCAAAGACCAAACCAAACTTGTAGTGTGATGTTTATGTTCTACATAGCATCTGATAGATACAAGAAAGTGAAAGTGAAGTCGCTCAGTCGTGTCCGACTCTTTGTGACCCCATGGACTGTAGCCTATCAGGCTCCTCCATCCATGGGATTCTCCAGGCAGGAATACTGGAGTGGGTTGCCATTTCCTTCTCCAGGATATCTTCCCAACTCAGGGTCTCCCGCATTGTAGGCAGACGCTTTACCGTCTAAGCCACCAGGGAAGTCCAAAGCACTCCCCAAGTATTTTTGTTGTTGTTGGTTCCAGAGAAGACAATGCTCCCACTTGGCATTAGGTTATTTTTATGTGTTCATTGGACTGGGTCACAGTGCCCAGATACATGGTCAAACACTATTCTCAGGGTGTTTTTTTGATGAGATTAACATTTACATCAGTAGACTTTTTTACATCAGATTGCCTTTTGGAACGTGGGTGGACTCACTAAACCAGCTGACAGCCTGAATGGAACAAAAGACCGACCTCGCAGAGTCAGGGAGAATGCTGCAACAGACAACTGAATTTGAAGTGCAACATCAGTTCTGCTCCAGAGCTTTAGCGCACCCCACAGATTTTGAGCTTACTAGCTTCCATAATTGTATGAACTAATTCCTTCAATCTCCTTCCATATGTATACACATTCTATTGGTTCTGTTTCTCTGGAGAACACTCAAACAGTGGTAAAACATGCCAGAGTTTTCACAACCTGCGTCCTGTCTACCTGAATCTTCTTATGATCATCTTCTCTAGAAAATTCTCTTGACATGGAATTTATGGGATGAGAGATAAGGGTTATCAGCTGCATGCTGTTAGTTGCTCCTTGTGTCTGACTCTTTATGATCCCATGGACTATAGCCTGCCAGGCTCCTCTGTCCATGGGATTCTCCAAGCAAGAATACTGGAGTGGATTGTCATTCACTTCTCCAGGGGATGTTCCTGACTCAGGAATTGAACCCAGGTCTCCCACACTGCAGGTAGATTCATTAATATCTGAGTCATCAGGGAAGCCTGGGAGTAGGAGTATTTAGCTAGATTTGCTGGGCTTTCTTAGGCAATAGTTGTGCCTATGAGCCCCATGTATTTAATAAGCAGTCTGCTTAGCCAGATATTAACTATATAATGGCCTTCTATTTAACATGTAGAGAACAGAAGTAAGTTTTCTGAACTGAAAAGAAGTGGCAGTGATGATCTTTGTTACTGACTTCTAGATAAAACATTAATGTAGCCTCACATCTGATTTCAATGAAATCAGATTTCGACACCACACCAAGGAGACTGGACCATAATAAAGCCACCAAGCCCAAGGATCTGGGCTAACAGACGGCCAACCAGGCTCCTTACAGGAACCCAAGCCCCACATTCAGACCTCTGTAGCCAGACTAACAGCATCCCATGCCAAGAAAGGCAAAGTGCTGTCCCTCCAAAGAGACTGTAGTGAACAAATATTACCATGTTTGCATCAGATCAATCCCACAGCATCAGATAATTTGTCCTGAATTGTACATTTCGTTGTTGTTTAGTTGCTAAATTGTATTGGACTCTTTGCAACCCTATGGGCTGTTACCCACTAGGCTCCTCTGTCCATGGGATTCTCCAGGCAAGAATAATGGAGTGGGTTGTCATTTCCTTCTCCAGAGGATCTTCCCAACACAGGGATCAAACCCACATCTCCTGCATTGGCAGACTGATTCTTTACCACTGAGCCCCCAGGGAGGCCCTCCTGAATTGCACTGCTGCTGCTAAGTCGCTTCAGTCGTGTCCGACTCTGTGCGACCCCATGGACTGCAGCCCACCAGGCTTCTCCATCCATGGGATTCTCCAGGCAAGAACACTGGAGTGGGTTGCCATTTCCTTCTCCAGTGCATGAAAGTGGAAAGTGAAAGTGAAGTCGCTCAGTTGTGTCTGACTCTTAGCAACCCCTTGTACTAGCTTCCCTATAATAATCTTTGCTATGGACTTCTAAAATCAAAGAGAATGAGCAAGAAGGGCCTATGATTTCAGTTTGTGAAGAAGGAAAGGCTTGATTTCAGAGTTTTTGTTTTAAAGGCACACTTTTTTGACTGAGTTCTCTAATTATGTCTTCATCTTGATTTCATACTGCTAGTATCTTTTTTCATTATGGACTTATTAACAATCATTTCATCATATTCCTGTTTTTGGTTTGTTTTTTACACTACATCCTATATTCCTTTTTCAAAAAAGCACTGGCATCACCAGTGAGCTTTAAACAATCAATGAGCAGCCCCTTAAGAATTTTAATTTATTTGTTCTTGGGTGCAGCATTCTGTTCTTCTCACTGACTTCTATTCTTCTACCACATTTAATTAACTCCTCTGATTCCTACTCTCTCCCCATCTCAACTTTTTTTTTTTAACCAGCTTAGGTCCTTGGTTAGTCCTTTCAGTGGCTCCCTTGTTCCTGCCATCTTTTCACCACAGCTCTCTGACAAAACCCAAGGCCTAGAGGATTCCACTTTCCCTGTGTGTGGTAATGGTTGAATGCCTCCAGAAAGCAGCAAATACTTTATCCTTTTAACAGTGTTGTCACCATAAATTTGTGATCATCAATCTCAACAGGGCCTTCAAGTAATAACTAGGGATCCTATTAAGCTTTACTAGTTTATTCCCTTTCCTATTCAAGCTCTCTCTGTCCTCCACAAAAATTTGAAACTGCTTCCTTTCTTTGCCAGGATGCCATCCCTTTCTCTCTCTCATTCAACTACTTTCCAAAATTGATAGAAGCCATCAAGTAGAAATGCCTCTAACTTGCAGCTACCACAGCTCGGCATCTGCACCCTTCCCTTCTTCTTCCCTCCTAGTACAGAAGGGCAGGGATCCTCGCTCCTCTCTGATTCCTCTAGCTGTTCTCCGAGTGGAACCATGCTATCTTCTCAGGAATCCTGCACAATGGATTACCCACCCTCTCTCTAGCTTCAAGCCACCCCCTCACCTTCGCATTGCTCTTTTCCATCAACCCTTAGATAAGCTCAGGTTTCTCATCCTTAGAAACATCTCCCTTAGCTATATTTCCTCCTCCAGTTAGAGCTCCATCCTTCTTTTTCCCTCAACAGCCAAATATCTTGAGTTATCTTCTATCCACTGTCTTCCTTTCTTCATGTCCCACTTGCTTCCCATAACACTTCACTCCGGCCTCTGTCTCCATCACTACTGCAACACAGGTCTCCTTAAAGTCCTTCCAGACACCCATTTTACTAACCTAATGGACATTTTCAGGGCTTTTTTTTTCTTTCTTTTTTTTTACTTTACCCCTCATCAGCATCTTAAATGACTCTCTTTCCTTGGCCTCTGAGATGACACTCTACCATCTTCCCTGTCGCAGGTTTCACTCTTATTTATCAGCTTCTCTTCCATGTAGCTTTTAAATGCTGGAATTCCTCAGGACTCAGGTTTACTCTTTCTTTTCTCACTCCACTTTCACTCTGGGAGCTCAGGGTGATATCTTTGTGGCTTCAGTACTGTGTGGAAAGCACTGACTTCCAAATTTTTATCTCCAGATACCTCTGGTCCAGGACTAAGACTACAATGGGTCTCCTTCTGAATGTCTTACAAAAGTCCCCCCACTGAAAATGTCCCCATATTAAACACTGTCTCCCAGCCTATGCCTGGTGTCCCTCCAGTGTTCCCCATTCACCCAAAGAAGCCAAATACCGGGAAGTTTTACATGGCATTCCTCACCCAGTCATATCCAAGTCAGCACGAAGTCCAGTCCACTTTCCTTCATAAATAAGTGGTAAATCCATTAACTATTGTTGAAAGTTGAAAGTGTTAGTTTCTCAGTCATGTCTGACTCTTAGCGACTCTATGGACTATAACCTGCCAGGCTCCTCTGTCCATGGAATTCCCCAGGCAAGAATACTGGAGTGGGTAACCATTTCCTTCTCCGAGGGATCATCTTCCTGACCCAGGGACCGAACCCAAGTCTCCTGCAAGCAGATTCTTTACCATCTGAGCCACCAGGGAAGCCCCAACTCTGGTCCAAGCTACCAATATCTCTGGCCTCCAGCAGATTTAGAATTCATCTCCCTGAATACCTCTTTCCACTTTCCCTTCATCCATTCTTCATTATAGAGCCAGGTGACCTCCTTAAAATGCAAACCTGATTCTGTCACCCTTTTGCTTCAAACTCTTCAATGATTTTCTATTGTCTTTTCTGTTAATAAAGACTACAATGCAGACTGCAAGACCATGTGAGATACAGCCCCTGCTTCCTCCTCTGGCCTCCTAGGCCATGCTCGTCACTCCCTGGGCTCTGGCTACACTGACTGTTTTCACTTCTCAACGGTACTGGGTAACTTTCTGGCTCCTGTTTCCCCTGCCCACATTGCTCTTCCTTCTCCCTCCTACTCTTACTCCTTTAGATTTCAAAATCTTCTTTTGAAAGCCTTCCTTCCCACCAAGCCCCCACTTGAATTAGGTCTCCTTATTCTTTTATTCCATAGTATACTCAAAACTGCTTTTAATTATACTTGGTTAATGTCCTTCTCCATTGTAGACCATGAACTCACATGAGGCAAAGGCTATGTCTGAGTTGCTTATTATAGGATTCCAGCACCCAGTCCCTGCTCTGCTGGACAAAGTATAGATTGAATTAATGAGTGATTTGAGAGTGAGTGAATGAATGAATTATGGTAATGACGGCTCTTTATACTTAGGCTATCAATACTCATCTTTATTCTCCCCTGGAACACAAACCCATGAATCAAAGTCAAGCATAAATTAACAAGACCAGTTCAATATAAAAAGTATTTTTTACTTAATTTTCAGGGTGTAAGCTGCATGGAGGAAAAAAGATTGAAAGGGAAGGACTAGCAGGGTCTAATCTATGTTCTCCAACATAGGGAAGGAAAACCAGCATCTCTGTATTCAATTCTGAATACCAAGCAAGAACTAGTCATATCCACTTCATGAATAATTCCTTAACTTACTTAAATCACTTTGTAAGTATATAAGAAAAAAATCACCTTTACATGTTTTTTAAAAAGGCAAATCATTTAGAGTCTTCCATGAGGATCTTAAAATGCTCTAAATTCAGTATGTATACATGTACTAAATCCAACATTAACCCATCTCTTTCCAGCTCTGAGAGTCCATCTTTAAATAAGTTTACAGTACTATGTCCCAAAGTCTTATTCAAATTCTTGGGTTTAAGCTCAAAAGATATTAATCAAAGTCCAAGTAATTTATTAAACTGTAAGTGGCCATAAAGCAAAGTTAATGCAATTTGGCAGGCAGAGCAAACCAAGACATGGCTTGACCTATGAGCTTTTAGGACCCTCTTTGAAAAGTTGAGTGGAATCACTAGGAAAGAGGTTAAAATTCAACTTTGTTTTATATCCCTCTTTAAATACTTTACAGTGCAAGCATGCTCCTGACGATCTAAGATTATGAGTGATAACTTACCAAACAAAATATTTCCTGAGTTTTCCCATGAGGATTTTTTAAAAGTTCAAAATGCTATCTTCAGCAATGTGGTTATTATTAATATCCTTCCTTTTAAATCATGGATTTTTAAGGCAGTTGTCCTTTGAATTACAAAATCCCAAATCCCAGGGATGTCATTATAACTATTATGTTAACGGGTCATTAACATTTTACTACTTATATTTGGCAGCTGTTTTTTTCTGGAAAATTTCTCTTTGCTCTATCAATATTTTAAAATTTAAGATATACTGAAATTAAGACAATTTATTTTTTTAAAGTGATCAAGGCAGTGTTAGGCTGCCTTAGTTATCTATCACTGCATAACAAGTTAACACAAAATGTAGCAGTTTAAAACAACAAACATTTATTATCTTACAGTCTGTGGGTAGGGGCCTAGAAGAGGTTTAGCTGGGTGATTCTAACTCAGGGTCTTTCACAAGGTCACAGTCAAGATGTTGGCAGGAAAGGGTCATTCTGAGGTTAGACTGGGGCTGATGGCTTCATCTCCAAGGTCATGGTGGTTATTGTCCAGAGGCTTTGGTTTCACCTTGGCTACTGGGTTGGGGGCCTGAGTTTCATTCCACGCTGGCTGTGGGAGTTTCTCACTCTTTCCATGTGGGCCTCTCCACGGGGCAGCTCAACATGTGGCTCTCAGTTTCCCTTAGAATGAATGATCCCAAAGACAGAGCAACCAAGACAGAAGCCACAGTGCCTTTGAGTGATCTGGACTCCAAAGTTTCAAATCATCACTTCTACTTTATTCTGTTCCTTAGAAATGAGTCACCAAGTCCAGGTCCCACTCTGAGGGAGAGAAACCTGGAGTCCACCTCTTGATGGGAACAGTAGCAAAGAATTTGTGGATATATTTTTAAAAACCACCCCACAGGTAGTGGCTAGAAGCATGGGAGTTGGAATTTGGAAGGTGCGTGTTTGAAAATTGACTGTGCTACTTACAGCTGCAGGTCATTGAATAAATTATTCAACCTCCCTGTGTCATAGTTTCACCAAATATAGAATCTGGTGGCTCCTGGGGGTTTTGTGTGGGATTAAATAACATAACAGGAAAAAAGGCCTTGGAATAGCTTCTGGTAATAGTAAGCACTTTAATGTTGCCCACACAACAGTAGCTGGCGAAGCAAACTACTGAGTGCCCACCAAGTAGAATATACACAGTCCCTTGCCCTGTGCATGGGTGCTAAATCGGTTCAGTCGTGTCCCACTCTTTACATCACTATGGACTGACTGCAGCCTGCCAGGCTTCTCTGTCTGTGGGCTTATCTAGGCAAGAACACTGGAGTGGGTTGCCATGCCCTCCTCCAGGGAATCTTCCAAATCCAGGGCTCAAACTCACGTCTCTTTAGTCTCCTGCATTGGCAGGCGGGTTCTTTACCACTAGTGCCACTGGGAAGCCTCCTTTGCCCTGTGGGAGCTTATAATCTCACCATTATGAAAGTAAATCTGAATTTAGACGTAGAAAAGTTAATGTGACATAGAGAAACTAATTTTTCCTCTAGAAATCCAAGGGCTTCCTAAAGAGAACATGTAGTTCCTAAAGAGAAGTGTTCAGAAAAGCAGTCTAAACAAAATAAGGAAATATATGATGGTTTAAATATGTTTGGTTGCCTGTTTGCTTTTTTTTTTTTTTTTTGGAGAAGAGAGGCTCTTCCTTCAACTTTTTCTCAGAAGCATCATGTACAAAACAGAGGTGAGCACAGCACTCTGCAGAGGGAAGCCTGGAGTGCAGTCAGCGTGGCCCTGTCCTCTGGACACCCCGAGGGCCCTGAGTCGGGGGCTTGCTGAAGCACAATTTGCAAATCTGCATGAATAGATTGTGCCTAGGTCACAAATACTAAGATCAAAGGTCAAATAGCCCTTTGACCATCCGATCAAAGGTCACGGTTTAAGCCCATGCCAACCTAATGCAGTTATTTAAGGAAAGAAAACAGTTTCATAAATATGACCTGAACAGTAATGCTTTTTCTCCTTTAAAAATGTGTAATGCTTCAAACATTAAAATCTGAAGGGATTATCACTTTTCAGTCAATCCCTATTTATTCTTTCTAAGGACAAAAGACCATTTTTACATGATTGTTTCTGTCTATCATCTTAGAAGTTAGATCTCATTCTGAGCCAATAATTTGTGTTTTACATAGATTGTGTTATTAGATACTAACTCTAAGCTTCCAACAACTTGTAATCAAAGCAAAAACAAACAAAAAACCTTAAAGCCTATTCTTTTCTGAATTTAGAATTAGAGGTTAGAGGGTTTTCAGCATTGGTTAGCCCAGATATCCATGTTGTTTATCTTCCCAGAGTCAAAGTTTGAATGATTTATACAAATTTCTTCTTCTGAATTTCATGACCCAAGTTCCAAAGCAACCAAGGGTAATTTTCAGTTGGGCTACTCAAGGTATAGAGAGCAGTCAAAGATTTCACTGAGTATTCCGTATCCTTCATGTGATATGTTAAAAAAAAAAGGAACTATTGAAGGACTGAGAAATAGAGGTTAACAAAGCAAAGTCAAACACATTATAAAATAATAAAATATTTGAATTATGATACAACATCAATGCCCACTCTATGGAAGTGCTTAATTCTAAAGCCTATTATGGACCCTGGATCAACTTTATTGTTAGAGCACAGGAACTCACTGGAAAAGACCCTGATTCTGGGAAAGACTGAAGGCAGGAGGAGAAGGGGCGACAGAGGATGAGATAGTTGGATGGCATCACCAACTCGATGGACATGAGTTTGAGCAAGCTCCGGAGTTGGTGATGGTCCAGGAAGCCTGGCATGCTGCAGTCCATGGGGTGGCAGAGTCAGATACGACTGAGCGACTGGTCATGTCTGAATTTTCTGATGAGCTTCTTGGTCAATGTATGCAGATACCAAGACAACAGATTTTACAAATTGTTAGGCAGGTTCAGAAAATGTTTCACAGATCTAAGGCTGACAGTTTAATCCAGATTACTAAGAAATATACCATGCATGTTTCATAATACAGATTTGTCAATGACTGCATGACTATCAAAAGGCACCAAGGAGAGGGGCTGAGCAAGCAGGTGGAGAAGAGTGGGAAGGTGGGAGGATAGTATCAAGAGAATAAGCTCCAAAGCAGAAGACATATGTCTTCATTTTAACTGAGTTATTTACCACTTGTAAATCTCTGGGCAAGTAACAACTTCCCTGAGTTTCATTCCCTCATCTATCTAAGGGGCTCAAGGTATAGGCTATGTGACTCACAGTTAGCAGAATTAAATGTGACAAGTACACACAAAGCCAGGCACATGGAACTGACTGGGTCATGTCTGATTGAGGGGATCCTGCTTCACCTTTGATGTTCAGTACACAATGTTCAAAATAAAATTTCTTCCAAGTCATCATACTGCTATGAGTAATTCTGAGCTAACTGATGGTGGCTCAGCTACACATAGCCCTACCAAATAGTCTTGTGCTTTTGATGTATTTGTTTTGAGACCATACTCTGTGTTCAACATATTGTTGGAAACCAACATCATTGGATTTTCACTCATAGAACATACTATTTAGTTACAAAGATTAGCTGGTTGAACATATAACAGCACCCTCATAAAAGAGTGTATGTGCTGTATTTTAAAATTTTATAATTAAATAAAGTGTGATACTCTGGAGTGAATTCTGAAATGGAAAAAAGGACATCAGTGAAAACACCAAGAAAATGTGAACAAAGTCTGGAGTTTATAGTTTTGTACTAATGTTTGTTTTTAAATTTTGACAAATAAACCATGATTATTGGTGTTAACATTAGGGGAAACTGGGCAAGGGACAGACAGGAACTCTACAGTTTTTGCAACTTTTCTGTAAATCTGAAATTAGTCCCAAATAAAAAGTTTATTTTAAAAACTCATATTGTGCTATCCGACGCCAGATGCCTGTCCCTTCCCCAAGCCCTAATATGGCACACTGCCTGATTTCTCACTGCACCTGTACTTCTCTGCCTGAAGGTTCTCTCTTGCATCTGGAGATTGCTTTGCCCTCCTGAATGTTAGCGACCAGGAATTAATGACTGATGGAAATTGGTGGGTAAATATTCACATTCTTTCAGCTTTGGGCGAGAGGACTCTGAGATGTGTATTTTGCTGGGGCTCCCAAAATCCCTCCAAGAAGATGACAAACTCCAGAAGACGACAAACTGCCAGTGACAGTACCTGGCTTCGTAATGTATCCTTTGTTGGCTCCTTTCCCTTCCTTTTTTCACTCTCCCAAATAAACATTTACCCAGATTCCTTCTGTTATGGCTTTCTTCTGGGAGAAATCCAAACCAAGACACAACTCAAGTGAAGAGCCTACTGAATATATCAGTTTAAGGTCATTATGGAGAGAGATGGGGTTTCCCAGGTGGCACTAGTGGTAAAGAACCCACCTGCCAAATGCAGGAGATGTAAAGACACGGCTTGAATCCCTTGGTCAGGAAGATCCCTGGAGGATGGCATGGCAACCCATTCCAGTATTCTTGCCTAGAAAATCCCACGGACAGAGAAGCCTGGCAGGTTACAGTCCATAGGGTTGCAAAGAGTTGGACACAACTGGAGCGCCTTCGCATGTACAGAGAGAGATAACAACTGACCTAATTTTACCTCTGGTCCCTCATTCCATACTATGAGGCTGCTAAGCTGCTAAGTCGCTTCAGTCGTGTCCGACTCTGTGTGACCCCATAGACGGCAGCCCACCAGGCTCCCCCATCCCTGGGATTCTCCAGGCAAGAACACTGCAGTGGGTTGCCATTTTCTTCTCCAATGCATGAAAGTGAAATGGGAAAGTGAAGTCGCTCAGTCGTGTCCGACTCTTCGCGACCCCATGGACTGCAGCCTACCAGGCTCCTCCGTCCATGGGATTTTCTAGGTATGAGGAAATCCCACCAAATTATAAATACACTAGGAACTGGCACATGAAAGCCATGCGTGTTTGGACATGCGGAAGGGAAATAAATTTTTGGAAGAATGGTAACAAAACTTCCATGAACTACTAAAATGCATTCATTCAACCAAAACTTAGGAAGGATTTTCTATGGGATATAAAGTGAACAAGACAAAAGATCTGTACTATTAAAGGGAGATGGACAAAAAAATAGAAAAACAAATTAATAAATAAGATAACATTAGGTAAGTTGTAGGTGCTGTGATGAAAATAAAAGAGATATATGATAGCATCCCCTAGTTGAGGAAAGACTACTCTAGCTAGGGGTCAGAGAAGTCCTTTTGAGAAGGTGACATTTGAGCTTGGGCCTGAATGACAAAAGAGAACTAGTCTTACATGGATGTATATGTATATATATATATGTGTGTGTGTGTGTGTATACACACACACACACACACATTCACACCTCTATCATATTACAGAGTCAGGCCTGAGGAGTATAATGTCCTTTCATAAAGTATTATCTCTCTATCCATCATAAAATATAGACCATCTGGTTATTAAAAATAGGAGGTTTACTTGTTAGATAAAATACTAAAGTATTTGCATCTACAAATGAAAAGATAAGATGTCTGAGCTTTAAAATACTTAGGGGCAATGTGGAAAGATTAAACTAGATTAGCAAAATATTGATGACCCTGCAAGCTCAGTAATGGGTACCTGAGGATCAAAATACTATTTGCTTTACTTTGTTTATGTAAAACTTCCCACAATCAAAAGCTTTTTTAAAGTAAAATGTATATCAAAGAAAAATAGAGAATTCTCAAAGTTATAGAAGTCTCACCTCACCAAGTTTTCATCAGCAAATTAGAAGTTCTACCATGAACAGGAGAACTGTGGAATCATGAAGGCATAAGGAGAAACTCTGGACTATGCGTTGAGAAAGGAAATTACAGGATATCCTTTCAATGGAATGCTGAGCCTCCAGGGATTACCTGATCCTATGGGAGTCTGGGCCTTTGTCTTTGACTATGCTATTTTATAGCTTTGCAGAATCAGAAGTTAACTTGTAGAAATGAGCCACAAAAATAGTTTTTGTTCAAATAAATGCAAATCAGTTGTATCCATGGGATGTAATTGATTATTTCCCTATGGATAAGTCAGAGTTTACAAATTCATTTCAACATTCCTCTACTGTATCTACATTTGTGTGGTTCTCCTTTGAAATTACTATGACATCTTTTCAAGTTCCTTCATTAATCAATATCTGTATTATTTTACATGTTTGTTTTCTATCATGGTTTTACCTTTTAAGAAAATTAACCTTTAACAAAGAGAAGCAACTTTAAAGTGTTCCAGTAATAGAAGATGTGCACTTAGGTGTCAAAATCTGCAAGTTTTTTCAAAGTCAAGGACTGAAACACTCTTGGGCTTTTGTGCTCATCCCCCTAGGTTCTCACAAGTCAAGGCACATCAATGTAGGCTGTTCTGTCCTCAGAAAAGCCTTTTACTACAAGCCCTACCACCCCAACTGGCCAACTTTCAACTGTCCCTTAACTCACCAAGCAACACTTTGCCTACACTGACAGATAGCAATCTCTCTGACAAACATATATATCCAGAAATGGCTTATGTTACTGAGGTTAAAAGTCAAATTTCACAAGCCACTGATAATCATCTGGGTATATCTTTCATTTCTGTTGTATAGTAATAGTCTAGGCACATTAACAGAGAAGTCACAAGAAACTAATCTCTGGCCTCTTCTGAAGGAGGAAATTTCAACAATTCAAACAAACAAACAAAAACACTTCAGGGACTCGTTAAAACTGTAACTTGGGTTGATCAGTGAAAGCAGAAGGGGGGAAAAAGCAGCAATTGGTATCAAATAACCTTTTAGGAGGAAAGTTTTTAAGGCTCGCTCTTAGAGCAAGATGGTGCTGCTGGTCATCCATATGAGCCAGGCATTGTTTGGATTCATTTAAACTACATCAACTTTCCCAAGAATCACTATCCCCCTTTTGCAGATAAAGCTCTGAATGATTCATTAACTTGCTGAGAGTTGTAAAGGTAGTAAATGGCAGTGAAAAAGTGAAAACGTTAGTCGCTTAGTCATGTCCGACTCTTTGCAACCCCATTTGCGACCCCATGAACTGTAGCCCACCAGGCTCCTCCGTCCATGGAATTCTCCAGGCAAGAATACTGGAGTGGGTTGCCATTCCCTTCTCTAGGGGATTAAATGACTGAGCTGGATTCAAATCTCTTCAGATAAGCCAGATTTGTGTGATTCCAAAGCCTACTGCATGCCCTTTCCAAAATGCCAACCTACCTTTAGGCTTCTGCAGCGGCTGCCACCCCAGAAGACATCCGCCAGCCCTGACTCACAGGCAAATCTCTGTGTGTTCCCAGGGAAAAGAACTGCTGGTCAAGTGTCACTTGTCTTAATCCATAACCCACCCACTCCTGAATGATGGACATAAACCACATGCTATAAACAAAATAGTGAATGTCAATGTTTATGAGTGGGACTGTGATGTAGCAGAAAGAACCCTTGAAAGAAAGCTAGAAGAACGGGGCTATAAATCTGGCACTGTCCCTGGGGAGTTTAATGCTGGGGAAGTCTTGTCACTCCCATTTCCTCATCTATAAATAAAGGGAGGATGTCAGATTCAGCTTTCAGCAAGGGTCCACCAGCATTCTCCTTTGTATAGGGTTGCCTCAGGCATTACAGAGATTTAGCATCCTGACTCTAGGCACTAAAAGTCCATAAATCCTTCCAGTCCTTTGAACAACCCTATTTCCAAATGCCCCTATGCCCTGCTTAGCCGAATGGTTGAGAATCACTGGTGAAGGATATCAGATTCTAGGAAACTCCATGGCTCTGTAGGCCCAACACTGTCAGAACAAGGATGTGGCAGGGAAGTGTGGCTACAGGAGGAAATCCCAGGCCAACTCTACCATCATAGGGTACATTCAAGATCATATTCTTAAAGAGAAACCACAATGTGGGCATCTTTAATAGACTTCTTGGAATACTGCTAAAGAAAGAAGTTTTTAAATTGAATTTACATAATGTTCACGCAAGAGAAGTCTACAGAGACACCTGCAAGCATCACCACTGTCTAGCAAGCACTAGGTTCAGGATGGCCATGTCCACCTGAACAGCCACCCAAGGGAGGGGCCTATAGGGCACATCTGTAAATCCATAATTAGCAATGAGAAGGGCTTCCAGCAGGAAACCAATCCACAGCCTGCTACACCCCTCCTGCTCCCTGTTACAAATGACCCCGCGAGCTCCAGACATACCTCCTGGAGCTCAGTTCCCACCCTTCTCCCGTACAATGTCTACATATCCAAACAATTCACTGTATTTTAAATCCTGGCTTTGGAGCCACTTTGTCCATAATGCCTCACCTCAAATGCTTTAGCTCAAAACAGATCTCCCTTCACTCTAAATAAATGTCACATTTACATTCTGTAATATAATTTTTTGTTAAATTGTGTACTTGTCAGTACATAGGCACTCCACGTACATTATTAGTGTTGCCTTCCTAACTTAATTGCTAGGTCCTCAAATCAAAGGTTGGACAAGGAAATGGCAACCCACTCCAGTATTCTTGCCTAGAGAATCCCATGGACAGAAGAGCCTGGTGGGCTGCCGTCTATGGGGCCACACAGAGTAGGACACGAATAAAGTGACTTAGCAGCAGCAGCAAATCAAAGGTCATGTCTTATACTACTTCTGTATTCTCCAGTGTCTCAAACATTTCTGGGAACATGGTAATGGCTCGATAAATATGTGTTCTCAACAAAGGAAACTATAAGCAAGGTAAAAAGACAACCTTCAGAATGGGAGAAAATAATAGCAAATGAAGCAACTGATAAAGAATTAATCTCAAAAATATACAAGCAGCTCCTGCAGCTCAATTCCAGAAAAATAAGTGACCCAATCAAAAAATGGGCCAAAGAACTAAACAGACATTCCTCCAAAGAAGACATACCCATGGCTAACAGACACATGAAAAGATGCTCAACATCACTCATCATCAGAGAAATGCAAATCAAAACCACAATGAGGTATCATCTCATGCCAGTCAGAATGGCTGCAATCCAAAAGCCTATAAGCAATAAATGCTGGAGAGGGTGTGGAGAAAAGGGAACCCTTTTACACTGTTTGTGGGAATGCAAACTAGTACAGCACTATAGAGAACAGTGTGGAGATTCCTTAAAAAACTGGAAATAGAACTGCCATACGACCCAGCAATCCCACTGCTGGGCATACACACCAAGGAAACCAGAACTGAAAGAGACACGTGTACCCCAATGTTCATCACAGCACTGTTTACAATAGCCAAGACATGGAAGCAACCTAGATGTCCATCAGCAGACAAAGGGAAAAGAAAGCTGTGGTACATTTACACAATGGAATGTTACTCAGCTATTAAAAAGAATGCATTTGAATCAGTTCTAATGAGGTGGATGAAACTGCAGCCTATTATACAGAGTGAAGTAAGTCAGAAAGAAAAATACCAATACAATATATTAATGCATATATATGGAATTTAGAAAGATGGTAACAATGACCCTATATGTGAGACAGCAAAAGAGACATAGATGTAAAGAACAGACTGTTGGACTCTGTGGGAGAAGGCGAGGGTGGGATGATTTGAGAGAATAGCATTGAAACATGTATGTTATCATATGTGAAACAGATCGCCAGACCAGGTTTGATGCATGAGGCAGGGTGCCCAGGGCTGGTGCACTGGGATGACCCTGAGAGATGGGATGGGGAGGGAGGTGGGAGGGAGGGTCAGGGGAGGGAACACATGTACACCCATGGCTGATTCACGTGAATGTATGGCAAAAACCACCAAAATATTGTAAAGTAATTAGCCTCCAATTAAAATAATAAAAATAAATAAATTTGAAATGACATAAATAGAACTTGGATAATACTTGTGAAGTATAAAGATGAAGTCTGTATAAAGATGATTCTTTCCAATCAACCTGTGTTATATATCTTCAAGTAATTTTAATGTATAAGGTAAATACATGATTGATCATGAAAAAAATTTTAAATGACTATATATTATGTGGTATTATCATCAAATATATATTAAAATGCAGACAAATCAAAACACATGTTTAAATACAAAAATAAATAAATAAATAATACATGTTCTGTCTTTAATTTTTCACAGTAATTCCCAAAATACCAGTTCAGTTCCGTTCAGTTCAGTCCAGTCGCTCAGTCGTGTCCGACTCTTTGCAACCCCATGAATCGCAGTACGCCAGGCTTTGCTGTCCATTACCAACTCCAGGAGTTCACCCAGACTCATGTCCATCGAGTCAGTGATGCCATCCAGCCATCTCATCCTCTGTCATCCCCTTCTCCTCCTGCCCCCAATCCTTCCCAGCATCAGAGTCTTTTCCAATGAGTCAACTCTTCGCATGAGGTGGCCACAGTACTGGAGTTTCAGCTTTTTAGCATCCTTCCTTCCAAAGAAATCCCAGGTCTGATCTCCTTCAGAATGGACTGGTTGGATCTCCTTGCAGTTCAAGGGACTCTCAAGAGTCTTCTCCAACACCACAGTTCAAAAGCATCAATTCTTCAGCACTCAGCCGTATTCACAGTCCAACTCTGACATCCATACATGACCACTGGAAAAACCATAGCCTTGACTACAAGGACCTTTGTTGGCAAAGTAATGTGTCTGCTTTTGAATATGCTATCTAGGTTGGTCATAACTTTCCTTCCAAGGAGTAAGCGTCTTTTAATTTCATGGCTGCAGTCACCATCTGCAGTGATTTTGGAGCCCAGAAAAATTAAGTCTGACACTGTTTCCACTGTTTCCCCATCTATTTCCCATGAAGTGATGGGACCGGATGCCATGATCTTCTTTTTCTGAATGTTGAGCTTTAAGCCAACTTTTTCACTCTCCACTTTCACTTTCATCAAGAGGCTTTTTAGTTCCTCTTCACTTTCTGCCATAAGGGTGGTGTCATCTGCATATCTGAGGTGATTGATATTTCTCCTGGCAATCTTGATTCCAGCTTGTGTTTCTTCCAGTCCAGCGTTTCTCATGATGTACTGTGCATATAAGTTAAATAAGCAGGGTGACAATATACATCCTTGAAGTTCTCCTTTTCCTATTTGGAACCAGTCTGTTGTTCCATGTCCAGTTCTAACTGTTGCTTCCTGACCTGCATACAAATTTCTCAAGAGGCAGATCAGGTGGTCTGGTATTCCCATCTCTTTCAGAATTTCCCACAGTTTATTGTGATCCACACAGTCAAAGGCTTTGGCATAGTCAATAAAGCAGAAATAGATGTTTTTCTGGAACTCTCTTGCTTTTTCCATGATCCAGCGGATTGGCAATTTGATCTCTGGTTCCTCTGCCTTTTCTAAAACCAGCTTGAACATCAGGAAGTTCACGGTTCACATATTGCTGAAGCCTGGCTTGGAGAATTTTGAGCATTACTTTACTAGCATGGGAGATGAGTGCAATTGTGCAGTAGTTTGAGCATTCTTTGGCATTGCCTTTCTTTGAGATCGGAATGAGTAGGTTGGCCAATTTTCATCCTGCAGGCTAATAAAATATCTTATTTATTCAGCATCTTTTCCTAATTAGTTTTCAAAGTACTTTTCAGATGACATAATTAACTCTTGCATACCTTATATGTACTGAAAGAATAAATAAAAACACTAAAGTGTACAGGACAAAGGCAAAGAGAATTAAAATTTCATACTCTGTGATGAGGGTATACCAAGAGCTGGCAGACAGGATGATTATTCCCAGTTCTACTGCATCCTGTGGAAAAATTAAAAATGTTTCCACCTTGCTTCAAGGTTTCCAAGGCCCTGAACAAGATCCACTTTGGAAACCTGGTCATCATGTTTGGGTGCCATCATTAATCTAAGGTGAATTAACACTAAATTTGCATTATGAGCTTAGAGTCTAGTGATCATCCAATTCTATCCACATCCTTTTGCCCCCAACTCTCCACGTAGGTCTTGTCAACAACCTCAACTTCTGTTTTACTACATACTAACGTCGTTAGTTCTTCTGTATATTCTTGTCAATTCTTCTTAATCTCTTTTGCTTCTGTTAGGTTCTTACTGTTTCTGTCCTTTATTGTGTCCATCTTTGCATGAAATATTCCCTTGATATCTCCAATTTTCTTGATGAGATCTCTAGTCTTTCCCAATCTACTGTTTTCCTCTATTTCTTGGCATTGTTCATTTAAGAAGGGCTTCTTATCTCTCCTTGCTATTCTCTGCATTCAGTTGGGTGTATCTTTCCCTTTCTCCCTTGCCTTTCACTTCTCTTCTTTTTTCAGCTATTTGTAAAGCCTCATAAGACAACCACTTTGCCTTCTTGCATTTTTTTCCCTTGGGATGGTTTTGGTCACTGCCTATTGTATAATGTTATGAACCTCCACATAGTTTTTCAGGCACTCTGTCTACCAGATCTAATCTCTTAAATATATTCTTTACCTCCACAGTATAATCATAAGGGATTTGACTTAGGTCATATCTGACTGGCCTAGTGGTTTTTCCCTACTTTCTTTAATTTGACCCTGAACTTTGAAATAAGGAGCTCATGATCTGAGCTACAGTCAGCTCTGGGTCTTATTTTTGCTGACTGTATAGAGCTTCTCCAACTTCAGCTACAAAAAATATAAAAAACATAATCAGTCTGATTTTGGTATTGACCATCTGGTGATGTCCATGTGTAGAGTCATCTCTTGTGTTGCTGGAAGAGGGTGTTTGCTATGACCAGTGCGTTCTCTTGACAAAACTCTGTCAGCCTTTGCTCTACTTCATTTTGTACTCCAAGGCCAAACTTGCCTGTTACTCCAGGTGTCTCTTGACTTGTCTCTTGACTACTTTTGCATTCCAATCCCCTAGGATGAAAAGGGTATTCTTTATTTGGTGTTAGTTCTAGAAGGTCTTGTAGGTCTGTACAGATGTTCAAAAAAGGTGTTAATGACATAGATGATGATGGTGTGGTCACTCACCTAGAGCCAGACATCCTAGAGTGTGAAGTTAAATGAGCCTTAGTACAAACAAAGTTAGAGGAGGTGATGGAATTCCAGCTGAGCTATTTCAAATCCTGAAAGATGATGTCGTCAAAGTGCTGCACTGAATATCTTAGCATATTTGGAAAACTCAGCAGTGGCCACAGGACTGGAAAAGGTCAGTTTTCATTCCAATCCCTAAGAAGAGCAATGCCAAGGAATGTTCAAACTACCACAATTGTACTCATTTCACACGCTAGCCAGGTAATGCTCAAAATCCTTCAAGCTAGGCTTCAGCACTATGTGAACTGAGAATTTCCAGATATAAAAGCTAGATTTAGAAAAGGCAGAGGAACCAGAGCTCAAATTGCCAACATTCATTCGATCATAGAAAAAGCACAGGATTCCAGAAAAATATCTACTTCTGTATCACTGACTACGCTAAAGCCTTTGACTGTATGGATCACAACAAACTGTGGAAAATTCTCAAAGAGATGGAAATACTAGTGTACCTTACCTCTTTCCTGAGAAACCTGCATGCAGGTCAAGAAGCAAGAGTTAGAAACGGACATGGAGCAAACTGGTTCAAACTGGGGAAGGAATACGTCAAGACTGTATACTGTCACCTTTCTAATTTAACTTCTATGCAGAGTACATCATATGAAATGTCAGGCTGGACTAATCACAAGCTGGAATCAAGGTTGCTGGGAGAAATATCAACAACTTCAGATATGCAGATAATATCACTCTAATAGCAGAAAGTGAAGATGAACTAAAGAGCCTCTTGAGGAGGGTGAAAGAGAAGAACAAAAAAACTGGCTTAAAACTCAAATTCAAAAAACTAAGATCACAGCATCCAGTCTCATCACTTCATGGCAAATAGGTGGTAGAAAGTGAAAAGAGTGATAGATTTTCTTTTCTTGGGCTCCAAAATCACTAGGGACAGTGATTGCAGTCATGAAATGAAAAGACACTCACTCCTCAGAAGGAAAGCTATGACAAACCTAGATAGCATATTCAAAAGCAGAGACATCACTTTGCCAACAAAGATCCATATAGTCAAAACTATAGTTATTCAAGTAGGCATGTATGGATATGAGAGTTAGACCAAAAAGAAAGCTGAGCGCCAAAGAATTGATCCTTTCGAATTGCGGTGCTGGAGAAGACTCTTAAGGGTCCCTTGGATGGCAAGGAAATCAAACCTGAATATTCATTGGAAGGACTGATGCCGAAGCTGAAGCTCCAATACATTGGCCACCTGATGCAAAGAGCTGACTCACCCTGATAGCTGGGAAAGATTGAAGGCAGGAGGAGAAGGGGATGACAGAGGATGAGATGGCTGGATGCATCACCGACCAACTGACATGAGTTTAAGCAAACTCTGGGAAATAGTAAAGGACAGTGAAGCCTCGCATACTGCAGTCCATGGGGTCGCGAAAAGCCAGACATGACTTAGTGACTGAACAAAAACAACAATATCATTAGTAACATATCAGTATTGAATGTTTATTCTATGACAAACAAAGATTGTTCTGGACATGTCCCTATTGGAAATATTGTGCTGCATTGACTGCTGATAAAAAGACATCCTTCCTCTTTATTCTGCTGCTCTTTCTTTAGTCTTTCTGACTTGTTCGGTATAAAACTGGTGTCTTTTCTGTCATCACCATCTTGGCAGGGATCCTGGTATCTTCTCCCTTTATGGGAAGAAACCATTGTAGAGAGTTTGTCTTCAGGAATCTTTTCACAATTTCTCATTCACTTATGCTTTTCCAGGCTCTTCTTTACTTTGCTTTATCAAATTGAGGTTTCTCCCGGGTAACAATAACATAGCTTGAAGATGTCCAAAGAAGCCACTGATAGGGTGAAGTGGGATCATATGCCATCATCCTGACCAAGGACAAAGCTGAATGACAGCAATCATAACTGGAAGTCTAACTGAGGACTCATCAGCCATCCTCAAACTTGAGATGATGTATTTTCTGCATCACAGTAGCACCTTCTAGTTTAATGAGCAGGAGAAGAAAACTTTGTAAGATTCTGTTTTGTAATGATCTCACTCTACTTTTTTGACATGACCACTCAAAGATTTAAAAAAAAAAAAAGGTGGATATAATGTGATGCTTTGATAAAGGATATTTTTAAGAAAAAAAATGAGTTTTTCTATGCACCAATGACTTTATCATATGTCTAATACATTAACAAGTGTTAGTTACTCATTTGTTTTCGACTCTTTGTGAGCCCATGGACTGTAGCCTGCCAGATCCCTCTATCCATAGGATTCTCCAGATAAGAATACTGGAGTTGGTTGTCATTCCCTTCTCCAGGAGATCGTCCTAACCCAGGGATTGAACCTGGGTCTCCAGCATTGCAGGCGGATTCTTTACCATCTGAGCCACCAGGGAAGCCCTATACTAAAGGATACCTCTCTTAAGGTTTTTAATTATATATTACTTTAAATGTTTTATTTTGTAAACAACTGAAGATATAATCAAGGAGTTATTACAGCAAATGTCTAGCATAGCAGGCTGTCCACCATAGACCAATACATCAAAGCACCTGTTCAATTTGCAAGCCCTTTTGGTTCTAATGCTGACTGAGGGATTTATGGGGTACTTTCTACCACTGGTGCCAAATCTCCATGAAGTGAGCATTTTCCTTAGGATACATTTTCCACTGAGAAGCCCAGCCAGAAGGGGATAGACTTGTTTATATTTAAACAAATTCACAATCTAAGAAGTCTATTTCATTGGGATTATAATGACATTCTTCTAAAGAAAACTGACTGAAGTCTAGTCAATAACAAAAGATGCAAGCCCTAATCAGAGCAGTAAACACATCTGGAAGTTTTAAGGACTCTGTAGAAGAAATTATCTACTGATTTGGGAACAGAGTATTTGAAGGTGAGAGGCTAATTAAAAACACACAGCCAAACAATTTGACGAAATCATCGCCTTCCTATGAATCATTACTCAGTGAAATGGGGACCTGACCTAAGGGTTCATTCGCCTATATTAAAAGGTAGTAAGAAACACCCAAAAAGGAAGTTGAGACTAAGCAATGACCCTCTCTGTCATCCTTCTTTTAAGAGTCTGGTACTCTTCATGGAAATTTGTTTCGCTCAAAATAAAAACAACAACAAAAGAAAAGAAACTACTTCAGGAAGACCTCCTGCATTAGACTGTGAGGAGCTGGTATTGTTTAGAAATGGGAGCTGGAAGCATGGTTGTGATTACATTTTTATCTGTTTTACATAACTGATTTTTAAAAATTAACGGTAAGGAAAGAGAATCATTAAACAGTATTTCTTGATGCTTATATCCAAAATTGTTGCACACTGTTAAATAAATGGTATAAATTATAGCTCAACTGTCCAAGGTAGCCCACATTAAGTCAAATAACACTCTTTCCACATGGCTGTGTCTACAGCATTCAGCGGAGTGAAACAATAAAAAAAATGAATCACATTTATTTTGTGTTCTTGAGAATCCCACAGCCTAGAAAGGAAGACAGATATGTAAAGAGTAGACCACGAGACTGAAAATGAGTGAAATAGGTGTTCCTACAGATGTTCAAGCAAAGCCCAAAAAGATCTGAGAGAGAAATTCAATAATTTAATGGATACAAATATAGCTCTGCAAAAAATCCTAGGAGATCATCTTGATAATTCCTCTCTTTTTGCTGTTTATTTGTTATTAACTTGTGAGAAATATGAAGCTCAAGAAAGTTAACTAGTCTGCAAGAATTACAAAGCCTATTGGAAGCAGAGGTGAGGAGATCCAGGTTTCCTGACACCTACTTTATGTCACATTATGTCATCCTAACTGGCAGGTTTCTAATATCAAAGCAGAACTTTGGTTTAGAAATTATATATTCAAGTATTTATCAATAGATCTGATATATTTGAGGGAGGAGGGTGAATAAGAGGTAGGGAGTAGTGAAATAGATTAAAAAAAATTTTTTATTGATGTATAGCTGATTTACAATATTGTGTTAGTTTCAAGTGTACAGCAAAGTGGTTCAGATATATATATACATACATATATATGTATATACATATATCTTTTTCAGCTTCTTTTCCCACATAGGTCAATACAATGAAATAGATTTTTGAACTTTAAAAAATGCACTTTATCATTGACTATTTCCTCCCTTTAAATGAGGAAAGAATAAAGCAAGGAAGAAAATGTAATATGAATGGAGACCTTAATGCAAGGGGGATGGGTGAGGACTATTACTGCAAATAGACACACACACACACACACACACACACGAAGGGGACAGCATGGACAATTGCATCTAAGAGCACAAGACTCGCACTGGCCCCTTGTCTTGACTGAAGTTTGTGCACAAGTAGGATCCTCTGACTCCAATGTTCTTGCCTGGAGAATCCCAGGGATGGGAGCCTGGTAGGTTGCCGTCTATGGGGTTGCATAGAGTTGGACACGACTGAAGCGACTTAGCAGCAGCAGCAGCAGGATCTTCTGATAGGCCCAGAAGTCAGTCTTTATCATAGGTTAGTTTTCTCTCTTTACCAAGAAGAAATGGTCATTTCTTTCACATCCAGACTTGCTGATATAAACAACACGGTCATCATCATCAAGCATAAACACTTTCTGCAGGAAGACAGAAGAGTCTCGGCTGGGGCAGATTCTCAGCCGGTGGCAGAGGAAACTCATAATTTAGTCGGGAAGCCTCAGCCGGATACACAAAAGAGAAATCAATCATAACAGATAGGTGTCTAATACCAAGTCCAGGTCGTAAATGCTACATGTGGAAACACCTCCGTCCTGGCACAAAATACTCACAGAGGAGAAAATACTCACTGGCAGTAGGCACAAAATATTCACAGAGGAGAAAATTCATTCTCAGTGGAGTTAATTTGCATGTTGGTAGTAAAGTTCAGACTCAAACTGGGCTCAGATGGGTCCCAAAGCTGTTGCCTTTGCACCACGCCCTCTCCCCTGTATGCACCAGCTTTGCTTCCTCCCTCCAAGGTGAGGACTTGGTAAGTGAGGAGTATCAGGGAGCTCCCTGAGTACTGAGATATAACTGCTCAAGACTTCCCTGCGGCATCAGCAAGCATTTATCTCCAGAGGAAGACAAGGTTGTTGACTCAGTTCATGTCCTATATGTACATCTTCAACCCCATTTGCCTGAGGAAGTGTCTCTGTCTGATGTACTTTCACTTCATTTAGGGCCAGATAGTATAGTGTCTAGGACTTGGACAGAACAAGCCTTCAGTAAATGCTGACTGCAAGTACCAACTCACACTTGTGAAAAGAATCTCACAACATCATCTCTACCTGTCTGTAACGCGCAGCTGCAATTTGCTCATTTTCAGAATATTCTACATCTGCTATTCAGGGCTTGGTATTCCTTGATAGTAAGAAATGAGAGAGCTGTCTTCACTGCATGTAGAATTCTATTCACCTACACAGTATTATATTTTCCACAGACTCATTGGGAGTTCAGGCATGAAATAAAGTCTTGAAACCATTATATCATAATGTTTTGACTGTGGATGATTAATAATCTGAGAAGAAATGAGTTGTTTACAGGTTTGAAATTAGTGAACAGTGTAATGAAATGGCTAAAAGAGCTCATGAATATTAAGCTGACTTAATTGGAAGGACTGGTGCTATGGCTGAAACTCCAATACTTTGGCCACCTCATGCGAAGAGTTGACTCATTGGAAAAGACTCTGATGCGGGGAGGGATTAGGGGCAGGAGGAGAAGGGGACGACAGAGGATGAGATGGCTGGATGGCATTACCGACTTGATGGACATGAGTTTGGGTAAACTCCGGGAGTTGGTGATGGACAGGGAGGCCTGGCGTGCTGCGATTCATGGCGTCGCAAAGAGTCGGACACAACTGAGCAACTGAACTGAACTGAAATGAATAGATGTAGAACGTCCAGGACTCAGCATTTCACATCTATGTTTTGGATGATATACCTTAGGAAAGATGGTGAGAATGTGGACTCAAGGACATATTGGTCAGGGCAGAAATGTGTGGCACTCCACAGTGGGTGAGGAACAACTCCGAGAACAGGCAAAAAAGAATTCAGGAAGAAGGAGCAGGCTATTTGTTCTCCATACAACACTTAAAGGGATGGGAGATTAGATTCACTGTATGTGGTTCCAGCGGAGAAGGCAATGGCACCCCACTCCAGTACTCTTGCCTGGAAAATCCCATGGGCGGAGGAGCTTGGTAGGCTGCAGTCCATGGGGTCGCTAGGAGTCGGACACAACTGAGCGACTCCACTTTCACTTTTCACTTTCATGCATTGGAGAAGGAAATGGCAACCCACTCCAGTGTTCTTGCCTGGAGAATCCCAGGGATGGGGGAGCCTGGTGGGCTGCCGTCTCTGGGGTCGCACAGAGCCGGACACGACTGAAGCGACTTAGCAGCAGCAGCAGCAGCATGTGGTTCCAGTTTAGGCCAGTAAGCAGAAGAAAATGTTGATTCAGTACAGGCAGAACTTTCTAGTCATGAATCTCTCCTAGAAAAGACTGGCTAGTGAGGAAGCAAGATTTTCATCTGATTATTTCCAAGAAGAGCTCAGCTGGTCCACTAATAGGGATGGCTCTGAAGTGGTGGTTCTTGCCCCTGGTAGGGAGTTCTCTCTAAGTCAGTGGTCACACTAATCAACCATGTTATTGAGTATATTCTTTACTTTATACTGTCCCAAGTTTTAAAAAATATCACTTTACCAAAAAGACATCCTGTATTGCCTTGTTTACCCAGCTAGCAAAGGTATGACTCTATCCTTAGAACACTTTGATTCTTATCAACTCAAGATTCAGAAAATGATTAGGTGATTTGAATACTCATATTATTTAAGTCACTACCACAGTTTATAGGGTTTTCTTTTTCAAAAAGAAAAAGAGGTGATTTGTATGGACATATGTGAACACACACACAAAATAGAAATTATTTTCATTATTGACACACTTTTTAAAAATATATTCTCTGAAAGTAAACCAAAACTCTGGAATTGTGCAGTTTACCAGTGGAATGACCATAAGCATAAGGTTAGTAGATTTAAAAAATACAACCCATGCCTTTTTTCTAAGCGAACCATTATGCTGTGCCTTATTCTTAGTGTATCACTCAGATCTATCTTTATATTAACAACGCTTACTAGCAGATAGCCCAAAAGGTTTGCCAAGTTGGACCAACTTTAAGATTTGTTTCCATGTTGGGGTGCTTCATATGCTTGGCAGAAGCAGACTGCAATGAGGGTTCATTTATTACATTATGCTATAAACATGTCTTGAGCTAACAAGATACTCAATATGACAATTCCATAGGTTACTAAGCACTATAAACATCTGTTAACACAGGCACCAGAGATAGCACAGAGAAGGCATCTAATAATAGAATCCATTTAAAAAGTTTATGATGTGGAGTCTGCTGTTTAAAAACTAACAATCAAAAGCATAGCCCCAAACTCTGCCTAGAACAAATATTTGGCAGGCAAAGTTATGCTCAGTTTGAAAAAAGAAATGCACTGGTGTCGTCACTTTGTCAATGCATTTATAGATTTTCATTTCACACGTCTGCCCATGAAGTGCTGGTTTTCCATGCTGTTCAGGAGATTTAAACTATAATTTCACTGTGATATATTTACTCCAAAAGAAAAACTGAATGTTGACTCACCAACTTTCCTTAGACTCATGTAAAGCAAGAAGATTACAAGAGGGAGGAAGAAGATGAGAGATGGGACATACTTAAGCCACAAACAAAGGTTTTCAATGGTCTCTGGCTTAAAACACATCCTTCCAGCTCCATCTAAAGTCCATCTGAAGGGAAACCATCAATGACCCAGACTCCCTGAAATCTAATCTGGCAACACTGATCTTTGCTTTTCTCAGAAGCAAACAATCCTCAGTCACAGAAAAGATGGAACCAACAACTCTCGTCCACTAAATTTTATTTCGTTTCTATCCAGCATTTTAATTTCTAGAAATGTTTCAATACTAGTTACCTGCAAAGTCTATATACCCTGGAATCCCCAGAGAAGAGGACTTCCAAGATGACAACAACTGCTCAGGGCACAGAACTGCCACGGTGAGGAAAGGTGAGTGCCTTCCCAGGCACACACACCACGGAGTCTAAACTCCGCAGAGACTGACTACAGCACCCTGGGAATCTCAGATCCACCGATCCAAACTGCGTCCGCGTCTCCGGGCTTCTGGACCCACACATTCACACATCTCCTAGACCCTCAGTCCTCCTGTGCAGGTCTCCTAAGAGCTCCAGAAACCTCTACCACCAGCCCTTGGATGGCTAAGGGATTAGTATTTTAAAGTCTGTGGTACTTAAATCCCGTTCAGCAACTCCTGCGACTTCCCAACCCTCTGGCTTCCCGTTACCTTTCCCTGTCCCTTCCAAGGTCTTCTGGCGGCACAAACAGAGGGGCAGCACCTCTCCGGCCTCCTCCCCCCAACTCCCCCGCACACCCTACTGGCTCAGGCTCCGACACGCCCCCCACCCCCAGGAGCACACATGGGCGCACACACACAGCGCGCACGTACACCCATTCAGCACTCAGACCCCGCAACCGGCCACCGACTCCCGCAGCGCGGCCCCAACAGGCGTACCCTCCTGCTCCGGGTTATATACAAAGCACTCACCCCCAAATAGAGTTCCCTGTGCACCCGCAAGTCGGTGACCCTGCTCAGCACCCTCCCACTGAGCACCGCCAGACTCTTCACCCCAGATCCGACACTATCCCACTCACCCGCGGCTCTCTTGCCTCGAGCAGTTCTGTCAAAACTTTGAGCCTGGTCGATTTCATAACCACAAGTGTGTCCAGGACTGGAGGAGCTCGGCTCGCCACGATCTCCACCCACCTCAGCTCATGCGGACTGCTGGCCGTGACTCTAGCCCCAGCTCCGTCGGTGCCAATGTCCCGGCTGCAGCCTGCACAAACGCACAAAGGGTGGTGCGCTTTGGGGAAGAGCGCGAGGGGTAGAGGCGCACAGCCGGACCACCTCCTCTCTTTTGCCCTCTCCCTGCGCAGCCTGGGACCTCTCCTCGCTCAGCAGCTGAGTCTCTGCAGTTCCTGCCCCAGCCTCGCTGACTGATGGTGTCAAACAGAAACGCTCGCAAAACTTCTAAGACTTGAACAAAACTGGATTCGGAGGAAGCCCCTCCAGGCACCGCAAACACGGGTGGATGCAGGCGCCAGCGTGGGGCGGTTCGCCTGTCACCCCTAACTCCATGATGCCCCCCACTAACTTACACACACACACATACACACGTCCAGAGCGTGGATCGGGTTACAACTACCCACCAGCTGAAAACAACTTCTTGGCGAGGAGGAGGGGCGCACCGCCAATCCCCAAGTCACCAGGACAAAAATTATCAGTGTAAATACGTAAGACAGATTCCCCAGTTTTCATAAACAACTGGCGTCCCAGGCTCCACTCCCAGGCCCCCCGACACAACAGTGGAAAAGTAACAGCCCGATCCCGGACCTCCCTTCCAGTACCTGCGAGCCGAGCCTCGGGAGAGAGAGCGCGGTTCGCGTCCGCGCTGGGGCCCAGGGCGCGGGGCCCTGCGGCCCCCTGGGTCCCCGCCGCCGCCTCGGCTCAGCAGCCGCCGCCGCCGCCGCCGCCGCTGCAGCAGTCTCCGCTGCCGCCGCCGCCGCCGCCGCTGCTCCCCAGACCGCCTCCTCTTCCCATTGCTGAGCCCTGCTCCGCGGCTCGCAAGCTGTCAGGCTCGGGGAGGGGGGAGGGGGCGGGGTGAGCCGGGAAGGGAGGCTGGGAGGGGAGGGGTGGGAACCGGCGGCGGCCGTTCACCAGGGGTCAAGCCGGGCCCGGCCAGCCGCCCCCGGGAGCCGGGCGGCCGCAGCGAGGGGGAGCGGGAGTTGAGGGCGGCTGGTTCGAGACCCGCTGCGGAGGCGCCGAGCGCCGTCCCGGCCGAGCCTTCGGCGGAGCTGGGATGAAGCGTTCCCCGGCGAGGAGTTGGGAGTTGGTGCGTGTCACTCTCATCTGGGCTGCGCGGCTCCTCCTAGAGGAAAATATTGGTAGTTGCAAGGCACTTCCTTCCTCTCCGCCCACCCCTGTTCCCAAAAAGGAGGCAGGACCTAAAAGAGCCTAAGTGCAGTCAACAAATTCAGAGGAACGCTTAGCTCTCTGCTGGAAAGGGGGAGAAAACGGACAAGACCACTTGAAAAGCGTAATTAGCAAACCCAACACTGCCTCTTTCCACCTGCAATCAATTTCCAAACACCTACTTGCTGGGGCATGGTGAAAAGATAGTTAAAAGTAGGAAGAACCTCATTTTAGAGGTTAGAAAACAGAGGCAGGAGAGATGAAGTAATTTACCAAGGACACAAGGCATGTTAGAATAGGAGTATGTCCAGACCCTGGAGCACAGGGAGGCGGGTATTCAGACACAGGCCTCAGCCCCCGGATTATCCTTGTGTGCAACCTAGGGAAGGTGGCTTTTAAATGTCCTGCGCGTGACATCTGTCAAATACGGGCCTTTCCACCCCATTCCACTGCAGGGAAAATAAAGTGAAAAGCTGTCAACGTGCTTTAGAAAGTCAGTGTCGTTCTGCATAAGCCCGTCATGTTGTTAAAGCATCAAACTCTCGTCACCACAGGCTTTTCTAAGCAGAAAGTTCAAAAGTCCAGTTCCAGGTTGTCTGAGATTTGACAGACCAGCGCGTCATGCTATCTTTTTACTATTTAACTTTATTACTCACAGCCACTTGTAATGTCATTTATTTAACAGCTTGAGTTTACTAAATTACATATATATATATGTGTATGTATGTATGTATTTTACAGGATTCCGAGACACAAAGCCAAATTTATACCCAGAGATAAATGTTTAAGCAACAACTTAAAGAAACCAAGCTTCTTAGCACTAGAATAAAACAAAAATCCCCAGGGCATGGAAAATAGTACGGGATGAGGGGACAGTCCGGAGGGTGGGTGGGGCAAGAATGGAAGAAACACAGGACCAAGGACTTGGGGGCAGCAGATGTCACATCAGATACCCCTGTTTTTACAGGAATCAAGGAAGTGGAAAATTCTGTTCCTTGGAGTCCTTTCTGGTGCTCAGCTGTGGCTCAGCAAGCCAACTGTTCAAGGCAAAGACACCCAGCAGGAAAGGAGGGGGAAGATTCTAGACGGGGTGTGGATCACACTGTCCCGTCTTGAGGCAGGTGGGTGTTGATCTTGAACTGGTGCTTCCCCAGCTCTATCCCCTCTATCATTAGATTCAAGTCTAATGAGGCTTCCTTTCCCTCAGTGGCTAGGCTGTGTCCAACTCTGCGACCCATGGACTGCAGCACACCTGGCTTCCCTGTCCTTCACTATCTCCCAGAGTTTGCTCAAATTCATGTCCTTTCCCTCAGAACCACCCCTAATCCTTTGACTTCTGGGGTTATATTCTCCTAGAGCAGAAGGAGTGCTTATCAGTGTCTGGGGTTTTTAAAGGGGGAGTTGCCCACATAGAGATTAGGGCACAGGCAGGCGGAACACCTGCTGGGTGGTCACTGCTGCCACCAGGTTGGCGGAAAGGGCAGTTCTGACAGGAGTGGAAATCAGGCAGTCCTAGAATGCTGACTCCACTCCTTCTGAGATGACCTTCCAAGTTGGCACTTCAGACTCTGGCATAGCCAAATTCTCCCTTTATATCACCTCTGTGCCTTCTTATCCTTGCTCCCCCTTCTCCCCCTCAAGTCCAAACTTGATCTAGTCTAGCAGGTGCCAGATGGACTCACGAAATATATTCTAATTCTGGTGTTTGTGCCCTGAGACCATTTCAGGGCCATGCTTAGCAAAGAAAGATTACCTTCTTTCTTCCTCTGGGTTCATCTGGAGCCTTCATTCTGTGAGGCAGGGGAACTGACTACTCCATCTTTGAGAGACAGGTCACCATGCACTAAAAACATTGGTTAATATAAAAAGTTATGAAACCAGACATAAAATTGCAGCTTACATGAAAGGCAGCCCTCTTTAAGCTCCATGAATAAAGATCCTCCGATCTCATATATGATCATATTAGGTCTATCGTAGTATTTGCCTCTTTATATTTTCTAGATTATGAGGGGAAATATATCAGGTACTGAATTAACTCATTTGCTGCAAGTTAAGGCATGACAGAGTACCTTTAACTTATGAAACATGAAGTTGTACTTACCAAGCCTTCCTGTCTGCCTGAAATATTCTACTTTGACCAGATAGGGAGATTCTCCTTAACCCTCAAATTCCAACTCAGTTGTTTCATGCCTGACTTTTCCCAAAGGTGGAATTAATTAACTATCCCTGCATCTATCCCTCATAAGTCTTTATACCTACTTTTATTAAATATTTCAGTTTTTATTAATATGTCTACTGTTCACATTAATTATGAGGCTTCTGAGGGAGGTACTATATATTCTTACAATTTGTATCTAAAATGTCTAGGTGGGTTCCCAGCAAATAGTAAGATGCCCAATAAATATTTAATCAAGTTGAATGAAAATATAGAGCTTCCAAATTTGTATCTCAAACCTAGGTCTTTATACAGAGCTCCAGACTGCCATCCTCCACATTTTGTCATACTCCATGTTCAGAATTGGGTCTCTTCTTGAGCCCTCTCTATACCTAGCACCTGGTCTGAACCACCATCATCTTTTCTGCCTGGGTTACTGCTATTGTCTCCCAAATTCTACTGTTCTTGTTTTGCTGGAGAATTTAAACCATGACAATATTTGCTGATAAAATTAGTAATATTCTAAAGATAAAACACACTTACTTTAAAGGATTTTTGAAAACTAACACTGAATTCCCATCCACCAGGTTCTTTCATTCAACAAGTACTGGAGAGGCTGCACCATGACAGATTTGTTCTAGGAACTTAAGATGCATCAGGGAACAAAACCTACCTGACATGCTCACAGAGACCTTGCCTTCACGGGACTCGCATTCCAGTTGGGGGAGACAGTGAACAATAATAAAGATAATAAATAGGTGAATCGCTGAAGAGCCACTCAGAGAAAACTATACTAGGATAAGGGGTTCAGGAAAGCCAGGTAACAGGTAGAAAAATGCTGGGAATGTCTTCCTTGCCCAGGACTCAGCAGCATATTATGAAGTTGAGCATGTGATGGTTGTGAACATTCTGCAAGAGCACACTTGACTCTCCTCACCCTGTCCCTAGCCTTCACTCCCAATTGCATTGGTTGAGAAGGTGGCAGGGGAATCATGAAAGGAAGAAAACAATTGAGGAATGAATTTACCCTTTCTTTCCTCTGTTGAAAGCCAACAGGGGAAAAACTATTTCCTAATCTGTAAATTCTTAGCCAAGATTTATGAGGAGATCCCAGAGCCAGTATTAGAGCTTGTAATCACCATTTATTTTATGAATCTCAAAGAATTGGTATTTCTGAGATTAGTTGTTTGTCAGTTGCTTCATTTGCTATTATTTTCTCCCATTCTGAAGGCTGCAGCTCAATTCCAGAAAAATAAACAACCCAATCAAAAAATGGGCCAAAGAATTAAATAGATATTTCTCCAAAGAAAACATACAGATGGCTAACAAACACATGAAAAGATGCTCAACATCCTCATTATCAGAGAAATGCAAATCAAAACCACAGTGAGGTACCATTTCAAGCCAGTCAGAATGGCTGCAATCCAAAAGTCTACAAGCAATAAATGCTGGAGAGGGTGTGGACAAAAGGGAACCCTCTTACACTGTTGGTGGGAATGCAAACTAGTACAGCCACTATGGAGAACAGTGTGGAGATTCCTTAAAAAACTGGAAATAGAACTGCCTTATGACCCAGCAATCCCACTGCTGGGCATACACACCAAGGAAACCAGAACTGAAAGAGACACGTGTACCCCAATGTTCATTGCAGAACTGTTTGTAATAGCCAGGACATGGAAGCAACCTAGATGTCCATCAGCAGATGAATGGATAAGAAAGCTGTGGTACATATACACAATGGAGTATTACTCAGCCATTAAAAAGAATACATTTGAATCAGTTCTAATGAGGTAGATGAAACTGGAGCCTATTATACAGAGTGAAGTAAGCCAGAAAGAAAAACACCAATACAGTATACTAATGCATATATATGGAATTTAGAAAGATGGTAACGATAACCCTGTATGCGAGATAGCAAAAGAGACACAGATGTATAGAACAGTCTTTTGGACTCTGTGGGAGAGGGAGAGGGTGGGATGATTTGGGAGAATGGTTTTGAAACATGTATAATACCATATGTGAAACGAATCACCAGTCTAGGTTCAATGCATGATACTGGATGCTTGGGGCTGGTGCACTGAGACGACCCAGAGGGATGGTATGGGGAGGGAGGAAAGAAGGGGGTTCAGGATGGAGAATACTTGTATATCTGTGGCAGATTCATGTTGATGTATGGCAAAACCAGTACAATATTGTAAAGTAATTAACCTCCAATTAAAATAAATAAATTTATTTTAAAAAAAGAATTGGTATTTCAATTCAGAGCTCTTAAAAATTAAAAGGAATATGATTGCCTTGACTCTCTCTGGTGGAGTCAGAGTCACCCTCAGGAAAGCTCAGGGCCTGGGCAATGCCATCCATGTGTAGCTAGCAGGTAGAAAGGAACCAGACAAGACAGAGCTTAACAGAGACTCATGAAAGAATGTTCCCCTTTAAATAATTTAAGTGTAAAGATTTTTAAAAATGCTTTAAATATTTTGAGATTATTTTCTCTATCCTGCCTCTACATGCAAAAGCTTGTTTTTAAAAAGTAGCTGATAGACAATCCTCCAGCTTCTGTCTGGATAATTATATTGATGTGGAACCCGTTAGCTTCCTCATTGGAAACCAAGTTCCATTCTGAGATCGCACCATTTGTTAAAAGTACTTTAGCCGGAATCTGATATTCTATTATGATACCTGATTCGATCTCTAAAGCACATAGGGAAAAACTAGAAATTTAAATTTGCTTTTTTCCATGAGACACAGTTTCTGCATGTCTCACCATAAGTTACCTCTCTTCCAGGCCAAACACATGGAGGTCTTTCCACTAATTCTCATGTGATGAGTTTTCCAGACCTTATACCATCCTAGGCCTCTGCCTTAATTATATTCCAGTTCATCAAAATCCTTCATAAATTCCTGATGCCAGTATCAAATTCAATCCCATTATGATCACCACAAGATAGAGGAGAGCTATGAACCTCCAACTAGGTTTTCTGAAGTAGTGGAAATGGCAGAAGTCTTGAAGTCTGAGAGATGTGATGGGACCCCCAGCTCTGATCCAGCTTCCACTGTCACTCAGCCTATGCTCCACGGAAGTGAATTTAGCAATCTTACCATGATCAGGGCATTTCCATCCCTTCTTTGCTTTCACATTCAATCATCTCCTACTCTTTGTCTTCACATATTACTTGGTTCTTTCTATTTATCCTCTTTATTTTTAAAAGAAGAGGAAACATAAAAATAAAAAAGGAATGTGAATGAGAAAGTAATCTGAGCAGATATGAAAAAGTTTTTCATAGCAACTTTATATAAATTAGGCACACAGAATATTTCCAGTTACTAAATAAGCTATCTAATTTGCTAATTAGACTTCTCCAAGGGTATCATGAAAACCCAAGAGGAATAATACTGATCCCTTTGTGTACCAAAGGAATAGACCTGCCTACTACCTGGTGTCCACCCAGTGAAGCCAGGAAAGGTCAAGGTGAGGGGAGGAACTGCTGGAGAATTCCTGGCTGGGAAACATGCTTAGGCAGGGCGAGGACTATTGAGGAGAGAGAGGGCCTGCAGCGTAACAGCACTTTCCTCAAGGTCAGTGGCCCTCTGCAGCACATGCTGAATGAGGTAAAGGCTGAGACATATTAACCGAAGGAACTCATGACGTCTTGAATGAAAGAAATTTTGAGAGCTAAGTCAAGCAGGTCTCAACTGTTGCAGACAAATAGTAAATCACAATGTCGGTCAAAATTAAGTTTGTTTCATAAAATTTGTTTCTGACAAATTTTGTGCTATGTTTTCCTAACATTATAGAGTATTCCAAGCATATTCACAGAAATTATGTCAATGTTTCTTCATAGCAGTCCTATGAAAAAGGTGTGATTATCCTATCGTGAGCAAGCTGATGAGAGAAGCAAAACAACTGGCCCAGATCATTCAATGAGGTAGATGTGAGGGTAGAATGGGAACCCAGAGGCTTTCTGGGTCAGGTCCATTCTTGAGACTTCTCCACACCCTCTCCAGTTATCCACGCCAGTCAACCATTTTGTGTTTTTAAACCAGCAGACCACAAACATCTATCTGAGACAAAAAACTTTAAAATTTTCCCCACATATATGAATATTAATGTTTTAATTATTTGGAAGGATTACATTAAATTATTAACCGTGGTTTTCTCTGTTGTTCTTTTCAGTTGCTAAGTCATGTCCCACTCTTTGTGACCCCCATGGACTACAGCTTGCCAGGCTTCCCTATCCATCAGCAACTTCCCAGGGTTTGCTCATTCTTGTCCATTGAGTTGGTGATACTATCCAGGGCATGAAAAATTTTAGAAAGTTGCATGGAGTGGGGGAATGAAAGAACAAGGACTTTTTTACTTTTACACTCTAGTTTTCTTATTATTGAGGTATAGTTGATTTACAGTATTAAGTTTCATATGTACAACACAGTGATTCACAAGGTTAAAGGTTATAGTCCATTTCCAGCTATTATAAAATTTTCTTTTAAATCAGGGAGCATAAAAGCTGAATCCGCACAGCACAAGCTTCATCTGTATCAGAAGCTGAGTGTTCATATCATCCTAAAATTCTGCACTTGACAAATGCTGGAATGGCAAGCTCCTCTAGTAGATTAAATGTGTAATTTTCTTTAAAATAATTTGATTCATAAGCAACATTCTAGAAACACATCCATTGTATAATGTAAGATGAGGTACATCCTCTCGTCAATTTATTATATAATTTTTATGTATAACAATAGACAGTTTTTATTCTGTATGCCTTATTATCTATTTTTTATTTATTTCCTTTTTTATATTTAATGTTTTCCCAGCCCCCTTCTTCTGAAAAGGAAGTGAGGTGCCTTCTGGAGGATAATGGGCTCTCCAGTGGCTCAGATGGTAAAGAACCCACCTGCAGCACAGGAGACCCAGGTTTGATCTGAGTCAGAAAGATCCCCCGGAGAAGGGAATGGCAACCCACTCCAGTGTTCCTTCCTGGAGAATCCTATGGACAGAGGAGCCTGGTGGGCTACAGTCCACAGGGTCACAAAGAGTCAGACACAGTTGAGCAACTCAACAACAACATAAATACATCAGCTGTTTCACTTAAATGTTTATAACTCACAAAAGGGTTAATAAACATTTTGAACCACATTTGTATGCCTGATGCATGATGGGTGTTGATTCTAAAATGAAAATTATCAAAACACAACTTAGAGCCCGTTTTCTCCCTGTTCGAGTTCTCTCTGGAAATAAGTTTGTAGAAATAAACACTATTAGTAACATTAAATTATTGAAAGTGGTCATAATAAGACTGGCGGAATCAGCAGCCCAGTTTTTGTGGCACAAATCAAGGTTATCAAAGTTTCCCTGATAAAATTCCCCACTATTTTCTCACACTGCTATACCCCAAATTCATCTTTCTGAGCATGCAATTCCAATCGCAAAATCTCTTCTTTTGGCTAAGTCTTCATTTGTAGAATGGTCTTGTCAAAATTGAAATATTTATTTAAGATGAGCAATAAATTAATCTATTAGAAACTATTTACACATTCACAGAGATGAATTAAATGGTTATACAGTTTTAAAATAAAATAGTTGTTTAAAATTTGTAGCATAGTTTCACTCAGTGGGCAGAAATTTGGTGTTTCATATTTCCTACCTGACTTTATTATGGGTCAAGTATAATATACTGGGATTATAAGAAATTCATTATACATAGATATAGATAATCATAATATAATTTATGCTTATATATATTCTAGAATTTTAATTTTAAAACATAACGTATTTCCATGATAGAAAAAAACAAACACTAAAGAATACAGAATGAAAATTTATATGCAATAGATTAAGACAGAGAAAAATTTAATTAATATAAAGAAGTCTTAAAAACTGATTTCAAAAAATAGACAAATTACCCAGTAGAAAAATAAACTTTTCAAAGATGATTAAGAAGAGACAACTCACAGAAAAATAAAAATAATTATAAACATATGAAAAGATACTCAAAACAATAAAAAATTTTATTAGCCTATCATATTGGAAAAAACATATTAGTAATATACCTTATCAGTCAGGGTGTGGAGAAAAAGGCATTCTTATTCAATGTCAATTAAGAACGTAAATAGGTAAAATCTGTCTTCAGGACAATTTGACATGTTGATAAAATTTTAAATGCATGTATCCTGTATCCTTTTATCCAGAAATCCCTTTTAGAGGTATATACTTGTAAACTCACAAAATTTCATTAAATTATGTGAATGAAAGTAATGAATACAATGATTCCATATTCTTTATCTTTTGACTTTTTAAAAATGATATAGTGTTTCTATAAAGAGACAGGTAATTTTTACGTAGTCATACTTACCCACTTGTTCATCAAGGACTATTTCCTCACTTAGTTAACTCTGCCTTGAGATAAGACCAAATACCACCACTTTTCATTTCAAGAAACCAAACCAAAAGAGCATTCACTCACTTACTCAAAAGGAAAGTAGAGATTTTGATGTCAGTTCTAACTGACATCAAAATCTATGGTATTTTCACCTCATTATACTCAATTTTGAAATGTTGAAAAGATTGAAACTTTGAAAGTAACTCAGGGATCACCACCACTCTTTTAATCCTTATCAATTTGGGGGTCGCCAGATGGGAGAAAGGATTATTAACTGCTAATGCATAGATCTCCTTAGTGTGGTCACTTATTCCACCTCTTAGTTTTTGGTATATAAAGTATGCACCCAAATATTTCTCAACCTTAGAATGTTAGACATATTTCCATGTTTGGAAATTTATCTCTAAAGGTATTCATGTTTTCAGTGATTTCCAAATGCTGAATTAACACATCAGAAAGATTGATAAAATAGCTAATCAACTAGAACCTACTGTATAACACAGGGAACTCAATATTCTATAATAACCTATATGGGAAAATAATCTGAAAAAGAGTGGAGATATATATATATATATATACACCACTTTTCTGTATATCTAAAACTAACATAGCATTGAAAATCAATTATACCCCAGTACTAAAGATTAAATTAATAAAAGATTGATAACATCTAGGATGACAAATGCATTAGAAAAGGGGCGTTCCCATATAATTATGGTTATGTATGATTAGTAACATTTTCAAAAGGCATTTGGCTACACACATAAAATTTTAAATTCTGCAAACCCTTTGAACCATCGATTCTACTTCTGGGACTATCCTAGAGTAACATTTACCCATGTACAAAGGCATATGGACAATATTTACTCCATATTTAATGGCAATAGAGAAAAATTGATGACAAAATGCTCCTTATTATAATCAATTAAATCAAAATTTTATACAATGAAGTGGGATGCAGATATACGAAGAATGAGATGTATCAGTCTTCATTGGCATGACTTCTGTTACTGATATAGAAAACTAAAGGATGAACCAACTTTTGTAAAAATGCATAGCAAAATATCTAGGTTACCCCTAGAGAGGGGAAATGGGGAAGGGCAAGTGGGAAAAGGTGAATATTCACTCTATATTTCATATATTTTGTGTACTATTTGAATTTTTTCCAATGAGTATTTAAAACTTTCACAAATTCAGTCTTCATGTAGTTTTGCTAGTTTTTTTTCCCTCTAGTAAGCAAAGGCAACTTCTGTAATTTTTTTAAAGAGCAATAATTTTTATAAAGATGAAAGTAATACATCTGCTTTGGTTTAAGAAACAGTGTAGCCAAGTGCTGGGATAAACTTTTGACTCAAACTAAGTCTGAAATCTCTCTTCCATTAACAACACAAAGCAATAGATTAGAGAGTTTTACTTTCAATAAGAATTGTTTACATTAAAATTTGGCTTTTCCACTAACTCAAATTTCTGGAGAGGTCTTAAAACCATTCAAGCAAAAATGAGTCACAGAGAATGACGGTTGTGTTACAAATCTCCATGAGGCCTCCCTCGGCATCATGTAAGCCCAATTTACCTGTATACTGTGAAAAAAAGGAAGAGTTTAAAGTGGAATAAGGCTGGTCACTCATTGCAGCTCCCATATAATCAATCTGTTTTATTTCTTCTGTGAGCTGGTGCCCCATCTCTGGGCCTAGTAGATTATCATCTTGGTGCAAGTAGGGAGGAGACATGCATTCTTTCCTGGGGAGGAGTTCTCAGAATTCTTGGCACATCTTAGGTTAAGGTTGGATTACTCTATCATGGTAAAGGGTTTAGCTCAGGAGGTCATCTGTACTTTGTCAATTTATCTGGGCACAGGATTTGCTGGAAAAACTCTATCTCTTGCTCCCTAGAAGATTTCAAAGAAGACATGATAGCTTTTCTGCTTGAATGCTCTGCATATGCAGAGCTGTGTGATTCTTAAACTCCTGCGTAAAGGAAAAGTTTTAGTTAGAGGCTGAAAATGATTCTTTTAAAAATAGAAATTCTAGATGATGCCAGACAAGAGGCTGGTCTGATTAGGCCTGGGGATGGTGTTGGTATATTTTAGATTTAGAAGTTAGAAACTGGTGGAAACACTTCTGGGTCATTACAGTGAGAGGTTTTAGTAGTGTCATACAGAGGCAATCCTAACAGACTACAATTTGCTTCTTCTTGGACTCAAACCCTACAATTACTTTTCTGCCCCAAAGCCAGGGACGTGAAACCCAGCCCATTGCCTCTCCACCTGGTCTTCCCTGTGTAGAACAACAGAGACAGCTCAGAAACAGCAGAGCTGTGACAGGTCTTACAAGTGAAGTCATCATTCCCACGTAACAATGACTGTCAAAGAAGGAAGAACACTCTTTAACTTTTGTGAAATTAAGAAGTCACTAAGCTGCTGAAAGTGCACAAAGTCAGGATTAATGAATGAGTAGTTGAGACTGATAATTTCATAGTATTATTAGTAATGTGGTCAATTATCTGATGGAAAAGCCATTTCAACCTACAATTGCATGAAACTCAGATAAAAGAAACACAAACCATAAAATAGCTAAGAAGGAAACTTGCACTTACCATAAAAGCAATTGCTTAAGCCATGTTAGACCAAAGATTTTACCAATGCCTGTGTATAGAAACTGGAAATTATTATCTGAACACCAGCTGTTAACTTTATTTCATTGTGTATAATGTCATATATAGTAAAATGTATACAATTCTTATTTCAATCATTCTTAACTATTCCACCTATCTTTTTAAGGAACCCAGTCAGAGATGGATATGATTTTAGGAAGGCATCATTTTGATATTTGGCAAAACTAATACAATTATGTAAAGTTTAAAAATAAAATAAAATTCAAAAAAATTAATTATTGCTATTACAATTTTTTTTTCAGTTTCAATAAATAAATTTCATTGTGGGAAAGATAAAAAAAAAAGAAAATGCTTAGATCTCCCTCCCAGAGAACTTAGTCCAAGAATTGTGGTTGGCAGACAGCCTCCTGAGGCCCAACCTTTGGATCTGCCATAATTTTCACACCAAGGCTTCACTTTCTTTAGGCTGTACCCAACCAGTGACTGGCAACTACAGCTGAGCCATTTCTGCCCAGCACAGGCTCTTCCAAAGGGCAGGCTGTGTTCTGTGGCTCCCCAACGACCTGACTGATGCAGTGTCAGGCTACAGTCCATGGGGTCGCAATGAGTCAGGCACGACTAAGCAAATACCACTTTCATTTTCTAAAGGTTCTTTTAAATTTTACATATATTTTTGAAGAACTTTTCGGCACTACTTAAAAGCTTGTTCCAACAAGAGTCATCACTATCTGAATGTGTTTTAGATTATATACTTACAAGGAAGCCGTGAGCAAGGGGCCCCTTACCTGAACAATGGACCTATTGCTGTTTAGAGTGTTATGAGAGAATCTTCAGGGACTTGGCTTTCTCTCTGACCCCCGTGCAATTTGCCTCTCAGCCAAAAAGTTACTTAAGTGCCAGTTGGCCATCACTCTTGATTAGTGGCTTATTGACTATACTTTGCAAAACTATGTTTGATGTTCAGGTTCAGAGTTCTTACATGAAGATCAAATAACTGGATCCATCAATTCTAAAAAATAAGAGTATTATACAGAATTTTCCTACATTCGTTAAAATGGTAACCGATGACCTAAATCAAATCCTTTATGATTATACAGTGGAAGTGAGAAACAGATTTAAGGGCCTTGATCTGATAGATAGAGTGCCTGATGAGCTATGGAATGAGGTTCGTACATTGTACAGGAGACAGGGATCAAGACCATCCCCATGGAAAAGAAATGCAAAATAGCAAAATGGCTGTCTGGGGAGGCCTTACAAATAGCTGTGAAAAGAAGAGAAGCGAAATGCAAAGGAAACAAGGAAAGACATAAACATCTGAATACAGAGTTCCAAAGAATAGCAAGAAGAAATAAGAAAGCCTTCTTCAGTGATCAATGCAAAGAAGTAGAGGAAAACAACAGGATGGGAAAGACTAGAGATCTCTTCAAGAAAATCAGAGATACCAAAGGAATATTTCATGCAAAGTGGGCTCGATAAAGGACAGAAATGGTAAGGACCTAACAGAAGCAGAAGATATTAAGAAGAGATGACAAGAATATACAGAAGAACTGTACAAAAAAGATCTTCATGACCCAGATAATCACGATGGTGTGATCACTCACCTAGAGCCAGACATCCTGGAATGTGAAGTCAAGTGGGCCTTAGAAAGCATCACTATGAACAAAGCTAGTGGAGGTGATGGAATTCCAGTTGAACTATTCCAAATCCTGAAAGATGATTCTGTGAAAGTGCTACACTCAATATGCCAGCAAATCTGGAAAACTCAGCAGTGGCCACAGGCCTGGAAAAGGTCAGTTTTCATTCCAATCCCAAAGAAAGGCAATGCCAAAGAATGCTCAGACTATCGCACAATTGCACTCATCTCACACGCTAGTAAAGTAATGCTCAAAATTCTCCACGCCAGGCTTCAGCAATATGTGAACCGTGAACTGCCTGATGTTCAAGCTGGTTTTAGAAAAGGCAGAGGAACCAGAGATCAAATTGCCAACATCCGCTGGGTCATGGAAAAAGCAAGAGAGTTCCAGAAAAACATCTATTTTTGCTTTATTGACTATGCCAAAGCCTTTGACTGTGTGGATCACAATAAACTGTGGGAAATTCTTCAAGAGATGGGAATACCAGACCACCTGATCTGCCTCTTGAGAAATTTGTATGCAGGTCAGGAAGCAACAGTTAGAACTGGACATGGAACAACAGACTGGTTCAAATAGGAAAAGGAGTACATCAAGGCTGTATATTGTCACCCATTTTATTTAACTTCTTTGCAGAATACATCATGAGAAACGCTGGACTGGAAGAAACACAAGCTGGAATCAAGATTGCCGGGAGAAATATCAATAACCTCAGATATGCAGATGACACCACCCTTATGGCAGAAAGTGAAGAGGAACTCAAAAGCCTCTTGATGAAAGTGAAAGTGGAGAGTGAAAAAGTTGGCTTAAAGCTCAACATTCAGAAAACAAAGATCATGGCATCCGGTCCCATCACTTCATGGGAAATAGATGGGGAAACAGTGGAAACAGTGTCAGACTTTATTTTTCTGGGCTCCAAAATCACTACAGATGGTGACTGCAGCCATGAAATTAAAAGACACTTACTCCTTGGAAGGAAGGTTATGACCAACCTAGGTAGCATATTCAAAAGCAGACACATTACTTTGCCAACAAAGGTCCGTCTAGTCAAGGCTATGGTTTTTCCTGTGGTCATGTATGGATGTGAGAGTTGGACTGTGAAGAAGGCTGAGCGCTGAAGAATTGATGCTTTTGAACTGTGGTGTTGGAGAAGACTCTTGAGAGTCCCTTAGACTGCAAGCAGATCCAACCAGTCCATTCTGAAGGAGATCAGCCCTGGGATTTCTTTGGAAGGAATGATGCTAAAGCTGAAACTCCAATACTTTGGGCACCTCATGTGAAGAGTTGACTCATCGGAAAAGACTCTGATGCTTGGAGGGATTGGGAGCAAGAGGAGAAGGGGACGTCAGCGGATGAGATGGCTGGATGGCATCACTGACTTGATGGACGTGAGTCTGAGTGAACTCCAGGAGTTGGTGTTGGACAGGGAGGCCTGGCATGCTGCGATTCCTGGGGTTGCAAAGAGTCGGACACGACTGAGCGACTGATCTGATCTGATTCTTTGAGGATGTCAAAATCTGGTTTTAATATGATCATATTCAGATTCAATTAATGAAAAAGGATAAATCAAGAGGACTAGTTTACTTAAAATTTCCAGCTATGTATGTATGTATCTACAGCATGTTCATTTTCCCTCCAGATGGATACATAAGTCATCCACTTTCTCACTTACACAGATCTCTTTCAATGTGGCTTGGTTCTACATAGGCACTTTGGGTGCTTTAGTGCTATGGGTTCAGCATAATGCCCTGTGCAACTAGTGAGATTCATGAATATAATTTAAACAATCTGAAGAACTTCTTGATAAAACTCCATTCAAATTTAATTTTTAAGCAATTTAGAGCATATTATTTTCACTATGTATTACAATACCATCATAAATATGAGCATAGTGGATTTCTATATTTCCTGTGTTATTATTTTCTATGTGCAATGACCTGTTGAACTGATTATCTCACATAATTCACATTATAACCCTATGTGTTATGTTATCTCTAATTTACAACATGCAAGCTGGGTTTTAGAAAGGGTGAGTAACTTGCTCAAGGTTACATAACCCGCTCTCAGTTTAGCAAGGATTCTAATGAGGGTTAGTCTGACCCCAAGTCTGTACTTGTACATACACATGGTACATCCTAAATATCCTAAATGGTAGATGGGGGCCATGCTACACAGTAATGCAACATTGGGCAAGTCTCTTTACTTCTTCAGGAGAATTTATAAAACAGGCAGGGTGAGTTGGCCTTGAGCCCTAGACCCTCTCTGGGGTTCCTTCCTGCTTGAACATTCCTTTGCTCTATAGCTAATCTGGATAAGCTCCTACCAAAACACAGTCTGAAAAAAATTATATGCAGTGTAGGGAGCAAGCCTCTGCACATGCTGATCGGGTGTGCCAAGTCTTCTGAAATGTTCTTAAATGTCTATTCCTTGCTCTACCTTAAAACAGAGCATATATGGCAAGAAAAGAAAAACGTTGTTTATAGCTTTGATGAATAGGTGTCCTGTGCTCCTGTTAGGGAGTATATCTAACTTTAAAACCATGAATAAATCTCAAAACCAAGACATCATAATTTAAAATGAATGAATGAATAGCTGTAAACTATATATAAAAATGCAACTGAATTCACCTGAAAGTTTAAAAAGTCTTTATATCCTGCAAATTTTCAATTAGTGTTCCTTATTTATAAATTCTAATTTAAGCAATAGTATTTGGGTTATAGGTATCTGATTTCCTCTCCTGCATCCACCCTAAATTTTCTAGTCTGATAATAATGCTGCTGCTGCTGCTGCTGCTGCTAAGTCGCTTCAGTCGTGTCCAATTCTGTGTGACCCCATAGACGGCAGCCCACCAGGCTCCCCTGTCCCTGGGATTCTCCAGGCAAGAACACTGGAGTGGGTTGCCATTTCTTTCTCCAGATAATAATGCTAGCAGTCTATAATAATGATGGTATCTGAGATAACGGCATTTGTATCTGGAAATGGTCACTTCAAGACTGTTCAAAAATCAGCAAATCATCCAAATAGAAAGCCTTCTAAATGCACTATGCTATATTTTTTCTCTTTGAAGGAGTGACATTTCAAATTTATCCTGTGCCTGAAAATATACAATTTCCATGTAAAATATAGCCCATTTCATGTTTGCATTAGCAAATTGATGCCATGTGAGCAAAGTATTGTACAGGCCAGGTGGCACTATGACACAACCGTATAATTTCCTCCTCAGAGGTCTCTTCAGTTTTATTCACTTATTCCTATAGGAAGCCTTAAACAGATTTTCTGGCATTTTGGATATAATAGAATGTTGTTGAATGACTTGTTCATCCGCCACTTGTTATTATCACACACACACAAATAGACATTGAAAAGTTTAAGTTACTATTTAACTAGAGCCCCCAAAAATACCGAGCCCAGGATTTAGTTTATAAAATTACTCTTATCGTGTCTTCTCTCCCCATCTGTTATTCTTATCATCCACTTCAAGTTCAAGCCAAAATGTCTGCTAAATGGACCTTCCATTTCATGCTTATTATTTCTTTAAAATCAAATCTAGCATCATTTTGAAAGCATATGAATGATCAACAGGAATTCTGTAAAGCTCAGTCTTTCTTTCCTATTTTTTCCCACAGTGACAGCTGGAATAGAGATGCTTTCAAGAATGGGGAAAAATTGCTCCTTCTTTTTATGGATGCACTAAGCTAGCCTTGAAAATATCATTTCCTTTTCTTTTCCCCATGAGGGGAAATAACCCAGATTTTAATTTGGCAAACGTGCCTGTGAAACAAAACTGAGTGATCTCAGTTTATGTGGATGGTCTCCTTTTGATACACCATAACCAAAATGAAGCCGAGAAACCTAGGTTTTTTCCTGGTTGAAACAAAGAATTAACAAAAGGAAACAGGATAAACAAGCTCTTATCTTGCCAGAAGTACACATATGCACTCGGAGATGCTACATGGCTGATGTGGCTCATGTTCAACAGTAACTAACAGCAAAATGGGGGCTTCCCTGCTGTCTCAGAAGTAAAGAATCCATCTGCCAATGCCAAAGTCAGGAGTTCTATCCCTGGTCTGGGAAGATCCCCTGGGAGGAAATGGCAGCCCACTCCAGTACTCTTGCCTGGAAAATTCAATGGACAGAAGAGTCTGGCGGGCTATAGTCACAAAAGAGTTGGACACGACTTAGCATACACAATACAACAACAATAGCAAAACGGCAAGCGGCTAAAAGGAAATGGGCTTAACACTTCTCAACCCCTAAGTGAAGTGCTGTAATGAAAGGGAAGCACAGAGAACAGGTTGTAACTTAACCTCCTGATGTTAAGTCATAGAAAAGAACTGTCAGGATTTGGGTCTTGTGAGCAATGAGTTCAGGCACGCCCATATTTTTCTGGGTGAATAATGTTTAAGTTTGTAGCTGTTAATTATGCTACTGTCTGAGCCCATTCAGAATGACTTACCAATTGTATACCAGGGTTTACAATTTCAGACGATTATTGAGTATCTCTCATCTCCCCTCGAACACCAACACCTCTTCTCCATCCTCACTTTTAGCTGGTGACCTTGTTTCTTAGTTCACTGAGAAGACTGAAGTAATTGGAGGAGAGCTTCCAGAAACCAGCCCCCTACCACCACTGCCACTACATCTATACACCTTCCAGCATCTGTCCATGTACACCTGTCATGACTCATCAAATTCCCACTCCTACTAAAGCCAGACCCCCTCCTTGCGCATAAGATTCCATATGGCTTCACTCAGAACATTTCTGTCTCCCTTCTCCCTTACTCTCAATTTTTGCTCTCTTTTGACTCATTCCTGACAGATAGTCATAATTACCATATTAAAAAGAAAAACTATTCTTGATTCCAATTCCACTCCCAGCTATCATCTATTTTTTTCTCTGTCTTTGATAGCAAAACTTTTTGAAAGAATTCCTTATATTCACTATTTCCAATCCCTTTCTCCAATTGCTCTTAATTTCATCCCATTCAGATATTTCCTCCACAGCTCCATTAATAATGGCTTTGCCTAGGTGATCAGTAAACTCCCCATGGCTAAAGACAAAGGTCAGTTCCTGGTCTTCTTCTTACTTGACCTGTCAGCAGAGTCTTGAAGGAACTGATCTCTCTCAACTCTTTGATATTGCTTTCTCACTAGCCAAGGAGAGACGTCCAGATGGACCTGTAAACTCATTTCTTCTTTGGTTTTGGTAGCTTAGTGAGGCTGAATCGACTCAATTTAAAAACTGGTGGATATTAGCTGATGAGCTTCAGAATGGACTTTCTAAGACACTCACTTTCTGGAGAAGGAAGCTTCCAGTGTTACATGGTAATCTGTACCCTATACAGATTAGCTGTGTATTCTTAGCTGTTCCTATAACATTCTTCAGTTCAGTTCAGTCACTCAGTCGTGTCCGACTCTTTCTGACCCCATAAACTGCAGCACACTAGGCCTCCCTGTCCATCACCAACACCCAGAGTTCACCCAAACTCATGTCCATTGAGTCGGTGATGCCATCCAGCCATCTCATCCTCTGTCGTCCCCTTCTCCTCCTGCCCCCAATCCCTCCCAGCATCAGTCTTTTCCAATGAGTCAACTCCTTGCATGAGGTGGCCAAAGTATTGCAGTTTCAGCTTTAGCATCATTCCTTCCAAAGAAATCCCAGGACTGATCTCCCTTAGAATGGACTGGTTGGATCTCCTTGCAGTTCAAGGGACTCTCAAGAGTCTTCTCCAACACCACAGTTCAAAAGCATCAATTCTTCAGTGCCCAGCATTCTTCACAGTCCAACTCTCACATCCATACATGACCACAGGAAAAACCATAGCCTTGACTAGACGGACCTTTGTTGGCAAAGTAATGTGTCTGCTTTTGAATATGCTATCTAGGTTGGTCATAACTTTCCTTCTAAGGAGTAAGCGTCTTTCAATTTCATGGCTGCAATCACCATCTACAGTGATTTTAGAGCCCCTCAAAATAAAGTCTGAAACTATTTCCACTGTTTCTCCATCTATTTCCCATGAAGTGATTGGACCAGATGCCATGATCTTCGTTTTCTGAATGTTGAGCTTTAAGCCAACTTTTTCAATCTCCTCTTTCACCTTCATCAAGAGGCTTTTTAGTTCCTCTTCACTTTCTGCCATAAGGGTAGTGTCATCTGCATATCTGAGGTTATTGGTATTTCTCCCAGCAATCTTGATTCCAGCTTGTGCTTCTTCCAGCCCAGAGTTTCTCATGATGTACTCTGCATAGAAGTTAAATAAGCAGGGTGACAATATACAGCCTTGACGTACTCCTTTTCCTATTTGGAACCAGTCTGTTGTTCCATGTCCAGTTCTAACTGGTGCTTCCTGACCTGCATATAGGTTTCTCAAGAGGCAGGTCAGGTGGTCTGGTATTCCCATCTCTTTCAGAATTTTCCAGTTTATTGTGATCCACACAGTCAAAGGCTTTGGCATAATCAATAAAGCAGAAATAGATGTTTTTCTGGAACTCTCTTGCTTTTTCCATGATCCAGTGGATGTTGGCAATTTGATCTCTGGTTCCTCTGCCTTTTGTAAAATCAGCTTGAACATCTGGAAGGTCAAGGTTCACGTATTGCTGAAGCCAGGCTTGGAGAATTTTGAGCATTACTTTACTAGCGTGTGAGATGAGTGCAATTGTGCAGTAGTTTGAGCATTCTTTGGCATTGCCTTTCTTTGGGATTGGAATGAAAACTGACCTTTTCCAGGCTTGTGGCCACTGCTGAGTTTTCCAAATTTGCTGGCATATTGAGTGTAGCACTTTCACCGCATCATCTTTCAGGATTTGAAATAGATCAACTGGAATTCTATCACCTCCACTAGCTTTGTTCGTAGTAATGCTTTCTAAGGCCCACTTGACTTCACATTCCAGGATGTCTGGCTCTAGGTGAGTGATCACACCATCGTGATTATCTGGGTTGTGAAGATCTTTTTTGTACAGTTCTTCTGTGTTTTCTTGCCACCTCTTCTTAATATCTTCTGCTTCTGTTAGGTCCATACCATTTCTGTCCTTTATCGAGCCCACTTTGCATGAAATGTTCCCTGGGTATCTCTAATTTTCTTGAAGAGATCTCTAGTCTTTTCCATTCTGTTCTTTTCCTCTGTTTCTTTGCATTGATCCCTGAGGAAGGCTTTCTTATCTCTCCTTGTTATTCTTTGGAACTCTGCATTCAGATGCTTATGTCTTTCCTTGTCTCCTTTGCTTTTCGCTTCTCTTCTTTTCACAGCTATTTGTAAAGCCTCCCCAGACAGCCATTTTGCTATTTTGCATTTCTTTTCCATGGGGATGGTCTTGATCCCTGTCTCCTGTACAATTTCACGAACCTTCGTCCATAGTTCATCAGGCACTCTATCTATCAGATCTAGTCCCATAAATCTGTTTCACTTCCACTGTGTAATCATAAGGAATTTGATTTAGATCATATCTGAATGGTCTAGTGGTTTTCCCTATTTTCTTCCATTTAAGTCTGAATTTGGCAATAAGGAGTTCATGATCTGAGCCACAGTCAGCTCCCAGTCTTATTTTTGCTGACTGTATAAAGCTTCCCCATCTTTGGCTGCAAAGAATATAATCAATCTGATTTCGGTGTTGACCATCTGGTGATGTCCATGTGTAGAGTCTTCTCTTGTGTTGTTGGAACGTTCAAGGTCAGGAGGGGCAGTTGTGAGGAGATACCCCTCATCTAAGGTAGGGAGCAGTGGCTGCGCTTTGCTGGAGCATCCGTGAAGAGATACCCCATGTCCAAGGTAAGAGAAACCCAAGTAAGATGGTAGGTGTTGTGAGAGGCATCAGAGGGCAGACACACAAACCATAATCACAGCCTTATTTAACTTAATGAAACTAAGTCATGCCGTGTGGGGCCACCCAAGACGGGCGGGTCATGGTGGAGAGGTCTGACAGAATGTGGTCCACTGGAGAAGGGAACGGTAAACCACTTCAGTATTCTTGCCTTGAGAACCCCATGAACAGTATGAAAAGGCAAAATGATAGGATACTGAAAGAGGAACTCCCCAGGTCGGTAGGTGCCCAATATACTACTGGAGATCAGTGGAGAAATAACTCCAGAAAGAATGAAGGGATGGAGCCAAAACAAAAACAATACCCAGTTGTGGGTGTGACTGGTGATAGAAGCAAGGTCTGATGCTGTAAAGAGCAATATTGCATAGGAACCTGGAATGTTGGATCCATGAATCAAGGCAAATTGGAAGTAGTCAAACAGGAGATGGCAAGAGTGAACGTCAACATTCTAGGAATCAGCGAACTAAAATGGACTGGAATGGGTGAATTTAACTCAGATGACCATTATATCGACTACTGTGGGCAGGAATCCCTTAGAAGAAATGGAGTAGCCATCATGGTCAATAAAAGAGTCCAAAATGCAGTACTTGGATGCAATCTCAAAAACGACAGAATGATCTCTGTTCATTTCCAAGGCAAACCATTCAATATCACAGTAATCTAAGCCTATGCCCCTACCAGTAATGCTGAAGAAGCTGAAGTTGAACAGTTCTATGAAGACCTCCAAGACCTTTTAGAACTAACACCCCAAAAAAGATGTCCTTTTCATTATAGGGAACTGGAATGCAAAAGTAGGAAGTCAAGAAACACCTGGGGTAACAGGCAAATTTGGCCTTGGAATAGGGAATGAAGCAGTTAATAGGGTTTTGCCAAGAGAACGCACTGGTCATATTATAGGTGTGATGCCCTTCCCCTGGAGTCCTATCTGTGGAAATGAGAACTCAGGGTATCAGGCATGCTCAGCTGCTTCTTGGTTTGTGAGATTTTGCCCAATAAAACCTATTCTGTGTGTAACATGATGCTCACAAGTTGAGTGTATCTGTGACTCCTTTGCTATCAACTGGCTTCCAGATCTCTTCAGTCAAATGTTTTTTCTCTTACTGTCATGACCATTGCCTTAATGCTATCATCCAGTCTCATGACTGATTTCTAAGCCAGACATCTGAATTGACAATGAGAAGGCAAGAGTGAGAATCCTGGGGTGCTGGTAATGTTGTAAACCTAGATATGAAGGAGGAGGAAATGTCACTCAGTCCTATCTGACATTTTGTGACCCCATGGACTGTAGCCCACTAGATTCCTCTGTCCATGGAATTCTCCAGGCAAGAATAATGGAGTAGATTACCATGCCCTGCTCCAGGGGGTTTTTCCAGACTGGGGAATTGAAGCTGGGTCTCCTACATTGCAGGCAGGAGGCACCAGGGAACCCGAACCTAGATATGGGTAATGGTTAAATGGGTATGTAAGAATTCACTGAATTGTATATTATTATTTGTCATGTTTCTATACATATATTATTCTTCAGTAAAAACTTATCCAGAATGGCCATGCTGGAGGTTATGTCTTATCTTCAAGTTGGAAATAATAGTATTTCACTTCATAGGAATGCTATAATATGTGTGTAAAGATCTGTCGGTTTGTTGACAGTGAATAAATTTTATTTTACTCCTTCATATTTTCTCCCTTTAACTATACTCCTTCGCCTATATTTAAAGTTCCTTATGCATTTAAAGAACTAGTGAATCTTACAGAGACTACTTTTATTACAGGCTAGGACATTTAACAATGAACACATTAGTAATAGATTGTAGGTATCTTGAAGTCAAAGCGAAAGTCACTCAGTTGTGTCCAACTCTTTTCGACCCCATGGACTATACAGTCCATGGAATTCCCCAGGCCAGAAAACTGGAGTGGGTAGCCATTCCCTTCTCCAGAGTATCTTCCCAACCCAGGGATGGAACCCAGGTCTCCTACATTGCAGGCAGATTCTTTACCAGCTGAGCCACCAAGGAACATTAATTCTAAAAAGGAAGTTTTCAACATGTGGGTTATAAAGTATTATCTGATTAGAAGAAAGGTATGTGTGTGTCTTTAAAAAATGAGACAATTAATCTGTACTCATCTGGAATACTGAGTAAAAACGTGAAGTACTAAGTGGGTGCATACAGTATATTACTGTTCCATACTGTGAGTGTGTGAGCACACACATACAGTAGATCCTTATACGTTTGCATATGCACAAAATGATAACCAAAACACTGCTTGCCTCTGTGAACAAAAGGTTACAGGCTAAGGACAGAAAGGAGTGAAACATAAGGGCCAGGGCTCCTACACCATGTCCTTGATGCCTTGTCAATTGCCCTCATCCACACTTCTATCATTTCTATTCTATATCATGTCCTAATCATTCTCCTCCCCAACCCTATCTTCCAGTCTTTCATTTTTGTTCTTCCATGAATGTCCTGTTAAGAATAATAGTTAATAGCTGCTGCTGCTGCTGCTAAGTTGCTTCAGTCGTGTCCAACTTTGTGCGACCCCATAGACGGCAGCCCAACAGACGCCTCCGTCCCTGGGATTCTCCAGGCAAGAGTAATGGAAGTGGGTTGCCATTTCCTTCTCCAATGCATGAAAATGAAAAGTGAAAGTGAAGTCACTCAGTCGTGTCCGACTCTTAGCGACCCCATGGACTGCAGCCCACCAGGCTCCTCCGTCCATGGGGTTTTCCAGACAAGAGTACTGGAGTGGGTTGCCATTGCCTTCTCCAAGGCACTAAAAGTGAATTATTAACATTGGTCATCACCAGGTCTGTAGAAGAGTCGATCCATATGGAATGAGGGATGCTAGTGTAGCAGGAATAATCTTCCTGTTGTTCCTGCCTAGTCTCCTTAATATGTGTATGTTGTGCTAAGTCTGTTTAGTCGTGTCCAACACTTTGCATCTGTAGAGTTGGTCTATAGCTCACCAGGCTCCTCTGTCTGTGATTCTTCAGGCAAGAATACTGGAGTGGATTGCCATGCCCTCCTCTAGGGGATCTTCCCAACTCAGAGATTGAACCCTTCTCTCCTGTGGCTCCTGCATTGCAGGCAGATTCTTTACTGCTGGGCCACCAAGGAAACCTTCTCCTTAAGCCTTCGATGTTTTCAGGCACTATTTGCTAATCAGTGACATACATCACATTAGTAGTGCAATCAGTTTAAGATGGCCATGACAAGATTAAAACAAAGAAACCAAATAGAATAATGTTTATTTGCAATAGACATTGCAAACTGGAAACAACCCAAATCCATACTTGCATGTTAATGAATAAACAAATTGTGGTATATCCATACAATGGAATATTACTCAACAACGAAAAAAATAAACTACTGACAGATAAAATAACGTAGATAACTCTCAGAAGATATCTAAGATATCTAAGATAACTTACATAATTAGTGAAAGAAGCCAGGCCAAAAAGTGCATACTTTATGATTCCATAGAAAATTAAAACTAAAAAAAAAAAAAAAGAAAATTAAAACTAATCTATGGTAATAGAAAGCACATTAGTGATTTTCTGTGGATGGGGAAGGAGTACAGGTGAGAGGAAGGGACACCATAAGGACATGAGAAAACTTCTAATAATATTGGATATTTTCATTATCTTGATTGTGTTGATGACTCTACAAGTCTACATCTATTTCAAAACTTTTTATATAGTACACACTAAATATTTGTAGTTTAGTATTTATCAGTTATAACTCAATAAGTCTGTTAAAGAAATTAAAACATCAGAGTGTATCACTCAGGAAATTTAAACTTTGTTTCATGAAAATTGTGTGTGTGTGTGTATCCAGAGCTTGTATTTTCATATTGATTATCTCTCCCTTTAAAAAGCTATGTTCTAATTAGTTAATTTCTGTCCTTAGGTATGTTTTTTTGCACTCCCTTTGTGCTTCTCCTTCTCCTAAAATCTTGAATGAAGTGCATAACTCATTTATTTTAAAAAAGAGTTTTTAAAATTATCTTTTATTGAAGCTTACTTTCTAATTTTATTGTATTGTGCTCAGAGAATGGGCCCTTATCAAATTCTTACAGTGATATAATCTGAGTAGCCTCAGAAGTTCAAGTGGGCCTTAGGAAGCATTAGTATGAACAAAGCTAGTGGAGATGATGGAATTTCAGCTGACCTATTTAAAATCATAAAAGATTATGTTGTTAAAGTGCTGCACTCAGTCTGCCAACAAATTTGGAAAACTCAGCAATGGGCACAGGACTGGAAAAAGTCAGTTTTTATTCCAGTCTGAAAGAAGGGCAATGCCAAAGAATGTTTGAACTACCATTTCAAATGCTAGCAAGATAATGCTCAAAATCCTTCAAGCTAGGCTTCAACAGTATGTGAACCAAGAATTTCTAAATTACAAGCTGGATTTAGAAAAGGCAGAGGAACCAGAGATCAAATTGCCAACATTTGTTGGATCATAGAAAAAGCAAGTGAATTTCAGAAAAACATCTACTTCTGCTTCACTTACCTGTCTTACCTGTCTCCTAAGAAACATGTATGGAGGTCAAGAAGCAACAGAACCAGATATGGAACAACAGACTGGTTCAAAATTGGGAAAGGAGTACATCAAGGCTGCATATTGTCACCACATTTCCTTCTCCAAGGGAATCTTCCTGACCCAAGAATCGAACCTGGGTCTCCTGAACTACAGGCAGATTCTTTACCGACTGAGCTATGAGGAAAGCCCACTATTGTCACCCAGCTTATTTAATATACATGCAGAGTACATCATGTGAAATGCCGGGCTGGAAGACTCACAAGCTGGAATCAAGATTGCCAGGAGAAATAGCAAAAACCTCAGATATGCAGATGATACCACCCTATTGGCAGAAAGTGAAGAGGAACTAAAGAGCCTCTTGAGGGTGAAAGAGAAGAGTGAAAAAACTGGCTTAAAACTCAACATTCAAAAAACTAAGATCATGGCATCTGGTCCCATCAATTCATGGCAAACAGAAGGGGTCAAAGTGGAAATTAGGACAGATTTTATTTTCTTGGGCTCCAAAATCACTGTGGATAGTGAATGCAGCCATGAAATTAAAAGATGTTTGCTTCTTGGAAGAAAAGCTATGACAAACCTAGATAGCATATTCAAAAGCAGAGATATTACTTTGCTAATAAAGGTCCACATTACTTTGCCAATAAAGGTCCATAGTCAGAGCTATGGTTTTTCCAGTAGCTGGGCTTCCCTGGTGACTTAGACCATAAAGAATCTGCTTGTAATGTGGGAGGCCCGAGTTTGATCGCTGGTTTGGGAAGATCCCCTGGAGGAGGGCATGGCATCCCACTCCAGTATTCTTGCTGGAGAATCCCTATGGACAGAGGAGCCTGGCAGGCTAAAGTCCATGGGGTCACAAAGAGTCAGACACAGCAGCGACTAAGCACAACTCAACAACACAAATGTATGGATTTGAAAGTTGGACCACAAAAAAGACTGAGCACCAAAGAATTGATGTATTCAAATTATGGTCCTGGAGAAGACTCCTGAGAGTCCCTTGGACAGCAAGGAGATTAAATCAGCCCATCCTTAAGAAAATCAACCTTAAATATTCATTGGTAGGTCTGATGCTAAAGTTGAAGCTCCAATACTTTGGCCACCTGATGAGAAGTGCTGACTCACTGGAAAAGACCTTGATGCTGGGAAAGACTGAGGGCAGGAGGAAATGGACATCACTGACTCAATGGACATGAGTTTGAGCAAACTCTGGGACATAGTAAAGGACCAGGAAAACTGGCATGCTGCATGAGGTTACAAGAGTCAAACATGACTTAGCAACTGAGCAACAACAATCTGGGTGGGAGAGAGTATATTAAAGTGGTTAGGAGCATACCTGAAGTCATGCATGTTGGTTAAAATTCTTTTTCTCCCACTACAATTGTGAGGTGGGGGGCACAAATTAGATAAGTTCTTTAAGTTATAGTGTTTGCATCTTTAAATATGTTCAATATTATCCTTCTCATTGCATTGTTGTAAGGATTAAATGAAATGATAAGTGCCTGAAATCGAACAAACTCAAATTAGCTAACTAGTATTAACATTGTCAATTCTGTTTTTGACTAGGAAATAATGTTTACTCTAATTTGTATTCCCAAAATACAGTATTTAATCTAATTTATAGGGCATCTTTATATTGTTTAAATCAGGTATGCCATTTTTTGTATTTCAAAGTGGACTGCTAAAGTCTCCCATTAAAGTTGTATTTTTTCAAGGACTTGTTTTCTGCAGTCACTTTTTTTTTTTTTTTTGTATATTTCAATGACTTGATATTTGCTCCACAAAGTTTCTTAATTATAATCTCTTCTTTGGGGAACCATGAATCAATATAAAGTGTTGACCTTTTCCTCCTTAATCTAGTCCTTATAGGTTTGAATTCTATGTTGTTTCTTTCAATAAAAACAGTTACTGTTTTTTACTCACTTTTGTTTTTACACATACCTACAAATCCTTTTTTTTTTTTAATTTAAATCTTTATGTTACACTTTTAGGTCCATCTTTTCAAAGACCATGAAGAATTTGACAAATCCATTAGTTTTTGTTTTTCAATATTATCAGTCCAGTTTTGCTTAGGATTATGTACCTCTTCTGCATTAATGCTTCTTAGAGGTGATTTTTTTACTCTAGTATTTGATTATGTTTTGTTTTTTTCTTTTTATTCAGTTGATTTCTAAGACACACTATTTGGAATTATTTTAATTAGAAAAATTATGTTTTTCTTATGAATACTAAGAATGCAATGGTTTCCATCTACACATCTGTAAAATAATTTTGCCCATTCTCTCCAAATTTCCCAGTTTTATTGACATCATATATTATTCAAATTGAGAACTTATTTGATAAGCTTCTTATGTTTTACAAGCTTACTTTTAATATTTGCACTGGAATTTTTAAACATTTAAAAATAGGTTATTGATATTTTAGAAGTCTCTGGTATGTGAGGTTTTAAAAAATTTATTATTTATTTATTATTTTTGGCTGTCCTGGGTCTTTGTTGCTGTGTGGGCTTTTCTCTAGTTTTGGGGAGTAGGGGTTATTCTAGTTGCAATTCATGGGCTTCTCATTGAGATGACTTCTCTAGTTGTGGAGCACAGATTATAGAGCACGTGGGCTTCAGTAGCTGTGTCACGTGGGTGCTACAGCCCAGTCTCAGCAATTGTGGTGCATGGGTTTAGTTGTGCCACAGCATATGGGATCTTCCTAGACCAGGGATCAAACCCATGTCTCCTACATTGGCAGGTGGATTCTTTACCATCGAGCCATCAGGGAAGTCCTGGTTTCTGAGTGTTAATGATTATCCACAGTTCATTTATTTTCCTCATTCTTGAGTTTTGTTTTATCCAGTTATGTTTTAAGGCATGGTATCTAGATAGTACATTATTTAAAGCTCTTTCATTTCAGTTCTTTGATGAGCATTTTCGATCAGTAGACTCAAATCTTTTTTTAATTCAAGAAATATTATATTTTCCTATTTTTTTTGATCACAGACTTTGCACAGTATGCTGTGTACTTCTCTTCTTATAGTCCCATTAAAATCACTTTGTTCTATTTTCAGTCCCTGTGTGGATAGTCTCCATTTACCTCTCAGACCCATTTGTCCCTCAGCCCTTCTCTGTCCTGCTGTGTGTCTCAGAAAGCCAACCTCTATGGCCTGCATTGTCCTGTTTCTCTTGGCCCCTGGTCTGTTGTCAAAAGGAGCCAGCAAAAGATCAGAAGGAGTGAGGATTGTGGGTGGGGTATTTATTCACTTTCTGCCAGGCCTCAGCTGGAATAGAGGCTGCAGTCCTCTACCAAACGTCATAGCCCCTGTTGGGCAGCACCTCTCCCATGGTTAATGGTGGAGAAAGAGAAAAATATAAAATAAAAATGTATAAAGTAAGTAATTACTATTTGGAATATTTTCCATGAGTCAATAAATGGGGTATTATGGCACAGAATACCCCGTGGAGTCTGCTTAGCATTTGGGCAAGGAAACCTTCCCTCTGGAAATAACCCTTAAGATGAGCAGGACCAGTCATATGAGGAGCCAAAGTGAGAATGGTACACACAGAAGGAACTGTAAAGCAAGAAGCTTTGGAAATTCTGAAAATCTAGTGTGACTATCATGGAATTAAATGAAGACAAGGAATTAAATGAAGACAAGGTATTAAAGTGCAATGGAAAGCTATTTGAAAGTTTGTTAGTAGGAAGAAATGAATGCTTTTAAAGGTTTATTTTCAAGGCTGTATGGCGGGTGTGTGTGTTAGTCACTCAGTCGTATCTGACTCTTTGTGACTCCAAGGACTGTAGCCTGCCAGGCTCCTCTGTCCCTGAGATTTTCCAGGCAAGAATACTGGAGTGTATTGCCATTTCCTCCAGGGGTTCTTTCTGACTCAGGGATTGAACCCAGGTCTCCTGCACTGCAGGTGCTTTCTTTTTGTTTGAGCCACCAGGGAAGTATGGAGGGTGAATTGTTGCAAGAGTGAAAATGACCAGTACAGGAGGTTGGCTGTTGTAAAACATGTGAGAGATGCTGAGGACTAAGATGGTAGCAGTTGATTATTCCGTTCTCATTTCAGCCTTTTTGCAGCCTTAAGATTTTCACTCTTGTGTCTTTCCAGTGTAGAACTCAAACATCTGAAAATACTTTAAAAACACTCAAAGACTGCCTCTTGTTCCAGTACCTCTTTCTTGGTTGTTTCATCTTAGGAAATCTTTGCTTGCTTCACCTTTAGTGCCAGATTTGACTCAAGTTTTATAGTAGAGCATTGGGGCCTTTTTGGTTCATGTGCTGTTTGTTCATATACTTCCAAAAGCTGTCAACAATTGAAGGGTCTGTCTGTATTTCTTTTTTTCCTTTGCCTCAGGCATCTTGAGTTTTATAAACAGCACTGCCTTACTTTACTTCCCATGTATATTCCACTTTGAAAATATGCAATGATTCAGACTCTTCTATTTAACTCTGCTGGTCTTTCATAAAGGCCATGCCTTCTAATCAAAGTTACTCCTTATCTTCATATGGTGGCAGACAATGAAGAAAGCAGATGGTGAATCTCCAAAGTCCTTGGAGAGCAAGGTCTTCTCTTACATTTCTTTCATACACTTCAAAGGGTGAGGCTAAGCCCAGAGCTGTACATGGGCCTGATGCCAGATCAGTGAGTGGGTGGACATCTCAGAGTTATGCCTACAAGGTCTCTACGCAGCAAATTATAGAAGTGACTCTTTTTATCTAAGGCTAGATTTGATGTTCAACAGCTTCTCCTAAATTATATAAACCTACTTCAAGTTTAATGGAGAAGTAAATCTCATCCCTCTTCTGTTTCACCCCAAGGCAAGACATTATTCCTTGGTTTGCTCAGCTCATGGTGAGCCTGCTACTTTCTCTAGGGGGTTTGTTCCTCATTTTATTCAGGCAGGGTTTCAATTCTAGAAAACTTGGCAAAAATTCCCAAATGCTTTGCATTTGTTTTCCTATAAGGACTGGGAGAAACAAAATTAGAGACAGCCACATCTATCCTAGAGTGTAATATGGAAAGTATGCATATTAAACTTCATCACGGTTCCAGCTTATATATTATGACTACAAAAAAATTAGTTTTAGTTTGTGTATCCAATACATAAGTGAAGCAAATGTGGGCCAGGGGTTGGGGGTGGGGGGAATGTAAGCTGCATAAAAATCAGACAGTAGTTCTTAGAACACCTGCCTTCTATTTTCTCTTGGTTTGATCTGAGAAGGTATTGATATTAAAGGAATGACCTCAGCAGAGTTTATCTGCTATAGGAGGACAGCTATGGCCTCCTGGACTTTGTCTGCATAGAAGTCCTAAGTTTTGAGCTGAGTCACAATGCCTCAGTGTTCGAAAGAGTTGAAATGACTAGATGTCCATGCTACAGTGCAGTCATTTTGGTTTTCTGTTATTAAGCTGAATAATTTAAAGAAATTATTAACCAGTGAAACACAAGCATGACTTAATAAAGTCTGTGGAGTCCTAAGGGTTTGGATGGAAAGTATAGGAATGCATAAGGAAAATCCTGCCCTTGGTGGTCTTATTCCCTAAAGGGTAAGATCTGTGACTTGCTTCTAACCAACCGAATACAACAGATACATCACAAAGCCACAAGAAAGAGATGGGAAGAAAGGAACTAGTGGAAGTAACTCTAGGAAACAGTGTTTTGACTGGGCACTGTAAGTCTACAAATAATAGAACTGTATAGAAACATTTCACTATATTGGAAAATGTATTTCTTACAAGGATATGGTAGCAATTCTGAAACTACTTTGTTTTCATACTACTGCCACGTTTCTCACTTCTGGAGAAAGAAGTTACAAATGAGGAGAGGAGGAAAGTAGCATAAACCCCATAGCAGTGGATTGGTGCCACAGGCATCAAAATGATCTCATGTTTGTTTTTAGCTTTGTCCACTGAGAGTGGTTCCCTTGAGGAGGAAATGTCAACCCACTCCAGTATTCCTGCCTGGGAAATCTCATGGAGAGAGGAGCCGGGCAGGCCACAGTCCATCCGGTCACAAAGAGTCGGACACGACTGAGCAACTGAGCACATACTGAGTGGCTAGACTAGTGATGTCCTAGTAGCAATGAGCACATCTAACACCCAGAGCTTGTTTTCTAAATGTCAGTCTCCAATAAAAGGAACCAGGACTCTTGGAAAACTGGTTTACTCCAGGACTGAATCAGGGAAAACACAAGATTAGCTTAAACATCTTGTGGAATCTGAAATAAAGGAAGTGCACACACACAAAAAAGAATTGGGGCATATCAAAAGGGCACAGTTTTAAAATTCCAAAAAAGCTCCCAATGGCCAAATTTAGAACTTGAGTGACAAAATTTATAACCCAAAGGATAAAATAAATATTCATGAATTCATACTAATAGTTACATTATCATTATATAGTAATAAATTCATATATATGTATAAATATATAAATGATCTGGAAGTGACAACTCTTTCTTACAGAAGAAGTACAATTAAGACATGTAAAAGGAATGAAGGAAATTTAAAAATCATCATTAGACTATCATAGTTCAAATTGCTGTAGGCAAGGTCCATTATGTTTTCTTAAATCTATTGGTTAGAGTTTAATCAAAGCAGGACTTTTGTCTAGATTTCTAATTTATGAATCCCTTAGTCACCAAATGCATTAAATGCTACTTTTGATCAAGTATAACATTAATTACGGAGAAGGCAATGGCACCCCACTCCAGTACTCTTGCCTGGAAAATCCCATGGATGGAGGAGCCTGGTGGGCTACAGTCCATGGGGTTGCTAAGAGTCGGACATGACTGAGCGACTTCACTTTCACTTTTCACTTTCCTGCATTGGAGAAGGAAATGGCAACCCACTCCAGTGTTCTTGCCTTGAGAATCCTAGGGATGGGGGAGCCTGGTGGGCTGCCGTCTCTAGGGTCGCACAGAGTCGGACACGACTGAAGTGACTTAGTAGCAACACTAATTACAATAGAAGACATATCAATAAACATAATAGTTCATTAAATTTCTACTTTAATATTCTTATACAATTTCACTGTATTTAAAAAACCATTTCTTTTATTATAATTCCCTCCTTAAGCACAAGAATGTTATAGGCATTTTACTGACCCCTGATTTAAGTGTAATGTAAGATCCCGCAGTATAGACAAAGCAGAATTAATGGGGGAAAAAATGGTAAAATCTGAATTAGCTGTTTATTAGTTAATCATACCAAGATTAATTTCTTAGTTTTCATAAATATTCTATGTTTACGTAAAAGGTAAACATTAGAGAAAACTAGGGAAGTGGTATATAGAAATTCTGTGTAATTTTGCGATTCTTTTGTAAATCTAAAATAATTTTTTTTTAATCTCCAAAAAGTCAATTAGACAGATACATATGTACATACTTAGATACATACATACATCATTGGAACTGAAGATACCTAAGAGACAGCAGAGGCATGTTACTGCAGGAAGAATCAATGAAAACTTGGCCAGAGCATATTTGCAGGCCTGGTGAGCTTTGAAAACTGCTACAAATTGAGCTCTCATTTAAGTTTTTTTTTTTTTTTTGAATCAAAATTCAGTAAATTTTCCCTGTAAGCATTTTTATTTTTATCCTTGTGACAACAGACATGTCGGGGGCCATTTAGGAGATTCTTAAGATAACTTACATGAAAATAGTTCATATAGAGAAAACTCTTACAGCTTTAAAGAACTACTAAAAGGTATATTTATGAACTGGTCAAAACAGAGTTTCTTCTAATCATCCTCAAATTATCCTTTCATTGATTCAGGATAAACTGTCAACTTATTTAAAGAGTCCGAGGTCTTTTGTGTGGTTAGGAACATAAAAAGATCTCCCCAAAAGACAAAGGCAGACAGCTCTACATATATATATTCACAGATTTCATTCTACATTTCCTCTGAAAGTTAAATTGTTAGTCGCTCATTCATGTCTGACTCTTTGTGACACCATGGACTGTAGGTTGCCAGGCTCCTCTGTCCATGGAATTCTCCAGGCAAGAATACTGGAGTGGGTAGCTATTCCTTTCTCCAGGGGATCTTCCCTGCCCAGGGATCAAACCCAGGTCTCCCAAATTTCCTCTAAATCCAATTAAAATGCATAATTGTTTTCCCTGGATATATAGAAATATGTGATGGGAATGTGAGTAGAGGTTGTGGCATTTGGACTTAGGCTGGAATTCTTACCTTCCTTTGGTAGAAATCATATGCTAAATATTTCTGGCTCCCCCCCTTTTTTTTTGTATTGTTAAACCATACTTGTAGGATCTTAGGAGATCATTTACCTTGGAAGTACCTGAATTCATCAGCTATCAGGCAATTAACCTTTATTAAGTAATTGATGCTGCTACTACTGCTAAGTCGATTCAGTCGTGTCCAACTCTGTGCGAGCCCAGAGATGGCAGCCCACCAGGCTCCCCTGTCCCTGGGACTTTCCAGGCAAGAACAGTAGAGTGGGTTGCCATTTCCTTCTCCAATGCAGGAAAGTGAAAAGTGAAAGTGAAGTCGCTCAGTTGTGTGCGACTCTTAGCGACGCTATGGACTGCAGCCTACCAGGCTCCTCCGTCCATGGGATTTTCCAGGCAAGAGTACTGGTGTGGGTTGCCACTGCCTTCTCCGTATTAAGTAACTACGGTGTGGTAACTCTCAATTCCCGTCTTGTCTAACTCAAACCCTGTTAGGGCAAACTCTAAAATCTATCACAAATTGAACCAATTCCCACCACCTCCTAAGTCCCAAACTAACACAAACTGCCATTGCTTCTCACTTGGGCTCCTGCATCACCTCTTACCTATTTCCTATGTCCACTCTTCAGTTTGCTCTTCACATGGTAACCAGAACTGGAATTCAGATCACATAATTTCTCTGATTTATGTCCTCCTATATTTTCCCATTTCATTAAAAATAAATCTGAAATTTAAAACTGGAATTCATATCAAATCACTTGTCTGATTAATGTTGTCTTATATTTCCCATTGAATTAAAAACCCAAAATCCTTTTCAAGGACTACCCAGTCCAACACAGTCTCTATCCTTCTTACCTCTCTGTTCTAATCCTGTTATTCCCTTTATGTGGAATGTTACTCCTCAGGATTTTGTGTGTATTCATGTGTGTGTGTGTGGTGGGTGGGGGGTGGGGAGTTGGTCGGGGTCTTATTGTTCTTATTTAGATCTCAGCTCAGATGTCAGAAAACCTGCCTGAACTTCCTGTACATAAAGTTAATCCTATCAGTCTATCTCATTCCATTTTTTTCTTCATAGTACTTGCTATGGTCTGCAATTAGCCTGTTTCTTTTATATGGCTATTTTCTTGAACTAGTTCCTTGAGAGTACGAACTATATCTGTCCTGCCCACCACTGTACTTCCAATGCCCAAAATGTGTCTAGCGTGAATAGGTGGGAAATGAATACCTTATTAAAAATAAGTGAATGAATTAATGCAAATTACTGTACTAAGCAACAAACAACTAAATTATTGGATTTCTGATTGGATTCAAGACTGGATTTCTGTCCCCAGAGAGCTTATAATCTAGTAATTTGCATGACATACTATGTTGTTGTTTGGTCACTAAGTCCTGTTCAACTCTTTTGCAATCCCATGGACTGTAGCCCATCAGGCTCCTCTGTTCATGGGATTTTTCAGGCAAGAATACTGGAGTGGGTTGACGTTCCCTTCTCCAAAGGGAATGTCCCCACCCAGGGATCAAACCCAAATCTCCTGCAATGCAGGCAGATTCTTTACCACTGTGCCACCAAAGAGGTGCAGACATACTATGAAGTGAAGTGAAAGTCACTCAGTCATGGCCAACTCTTTGTGACCCCATGAACTATAGATTCCACGGAATTCTCCAGGCAGGCCAGAATACTGGAGTGGGTAGCCATTCCCTTGTCCAGGGGATCTTCCCAACCCAGGGATCAAACACAGGTTTCCCTCATTGCAGGATTCTTTACCAGCTGAGCCATGAGGGAAGCCACAGACATACTATGAGATATATTAAAAGACAAGGGCAATGCAAAGCCAGGATGGCTCATAGCTTCCTATGACTGGTAAATACTGACTGAGGAGATCAAAGATCAAAGCAGTATAATGAAAATTATGCCTTAAAAGAGTCAGTAAACTTTTAAAATGCAACAACTTGTGACTGCAGAAGGGTGAGTAGACTGCCCTCTCCATTTAATCCTCCAGGCCAAGGATAAACTCTATCAAGGAATGTGGCAGTAGACAGCAGACAATGGGAAACAGGAGCCAAGAATACAGGGCTGTGGGTCAGTTAACAAGTCTTCTGTTCATTATGTGGCAACTGGAGCTACGGAAATAGAAGATATTTTGAGAGAAAAGAAGAGAAATGATGCAAATGAAGGCAGAATAAATAATTACATCTAAGAAAAGGGGACGACAGAGGATGAGATGGCTGGATGGCATCAGCGACTCGATGGACGTGAGTCTGAGTGAACTCCGGGAGATGGTGATGGACAGGGAGGCCTGGCGTGCTGCGATTCATGGGGTGGCAGAGAGTCGGACACGACCGAGCGACTGAACTGAACTGAACTGAAGCAATAGGTAAACATAACGTTACTACCAGAGAAAGAAACAGACAGACAGAGAGAAAGAGGCCAAGAGAATGGCCAGAGTGGTAGGAAGAGAGTATATAATAGAAACTCATAAAAACATATCAGCTCTTTCATGTCAATTTTGAAACTAACAAACACAAACTTTATCTGGTAGGATTTTAACCAGAAGAGTTACAGAAACTGAGGGAAAAGAGATCCAAGAATGAGGAGTTGGCCAACAGGGTCAAACAACAAGTCTAGAGAACTGGGAATTGGTTTGGCAATCAGGAGGTTGCTGCAGACTTTCTGGGAACAGCTCTAGAGAAGTGCTGGAGGCAGGAGGCAAAGTGCAGTGGGATAAAGAGTCACTGGCAGGGGGTCAAGTGGAGGGAAGGCAGTGAGTTGGGCTTTGTTTTTCAAGAAGTTTGGTAGTGAATAGAGTTACAGAAAATGTGTACTTTATTTTTGTTTTGTTTTGGATTTTTTATGGGAGGGCACATAGCCACTGCAGCCATGGATGGGGGTGCCTGCATCACTGAGTCCTAGTGATGGACATCACTTTCAACGTGCAAATATGCTCAGTGCCAAAAAGATTCCCTCCTCATTGGTTCAGTTCAGTTCAGTCACTCAGTTGTGTCTGACTCTTTGCATCCATGGACTGCAGCACACCAGGCTTCTCTGTCCATCACCAACTCCCGGATCTTGCTCAAACGCCTGTCCAAGAAGTCAGTGATGCCATCCAACCTTCTCATCCTCTGTCATCCCCTTCTCCTCCTTTCTTCAATCTTTCCCAGCATCAGGGTCTTTTCCAATGAGTCGGCTCTTGGCATCAGGTGGCCAAAGTATTGGAGCTTCAGCTTCAGCATCAGAAGATGCTGGGGCCAGCCAAGCATCAGAAGAAAAGTGGGGCCAGCCAAGCTAACCTAAGTGTATTCAACTGAATTAAATTTGGCTCATAAACATATGATTCTGTGAAATTCATCTGTTTCTACACTCTTTGTTTTGTATTCTGTTAGTTTTTTCCTCTTAAAGTGTTTTTTAAAAAAACTTTCACTTTAGTTTGACTAAATTAGAACAAAAGTAATTTTTTTCACACTTTAGTCAAGGTAGATTAGTATATAATTGGGCAATTGGGGAAACTGTGTGTGTGTATTTGTGCGTATGTCTGTTGGATGATAGTATAGAGTTACAATGATTTAAGGTGGATGGGTGAATAGAAATTTGGAACATATTAGGGGGAAAGGTAGGGACAACTCTAGACACTGGTTCTTTATTACATGCATAGTTGTCCCTATTATGTTAGAACATAGATCAGTTGACTATCAAACTTTTGGGGAGCTCAAAAATCTTGCTCAGACTTTAAATATGCTTGAGTCTCTGGCTTATCCCAGAGTACACACATCTCAAGGGCTGCACATGGCCTTCCTCTTGCACTGCTCGCCCTCAACAGTGCCTAGCATGAGATCACTTCATGTGTTCTCCTCTGCTGATGGCTTTGACCAAGATTTACAACAGCTTTAGAATTCCTGCTGTATTTCAGTGCATTCAGATGTGGCTTGAGGCATGTTTTAAGACATGAAAGGCTGAATCAAACGTGACACTAATTCTGTATCTAATATGAATCCTCTTAAATTAATAGCCCAAGGTCTGGAAATTGTTTCTCCCTCCCAAGACCCAAGGCGATTGTAAATTATTTCAGTGTGAAGGCTGTTTATGAAGCTGGAGAAGAAAAGCACTGAAAACAGATTTCTTTAAAGTTAAAGTAACTGAAGAAAATGTCATTCAATCAGTCAAGAAACACGTATTTGGCACCTAGAATTTGCTAGGTCCTGGGCAGTTAGGTATTTGTCATGAAAAGTTAAATAAGGAAATAGTTCCTGTTATTAATGTGCTCTACTCAAATGATCTGTGTGAGATGGTGGCCTTGAGACAAGAAAAGCTTGTCTCTGCAAGCTGTAAATAGGAGTCATTATTTAAGAGAACAGATATAATAATGTAGAGGCAGACCCATAGGAAGGACAGCCATGTATGACCTCTACAAACCACACAGGAGTTGTTGACAATGGTTTGGACTTTACTATAAAAGTCAAGAGGACAGCAAGGAAGCCTTGGATTTAGCAGGAGTCTTCTACCAGTTACTCTGGTCACCAGGCCTTGAATTTGATTCCTTTGTTGCAGGGATAATTGCACAAGACAAATAGATAAGATGACATTAAAAGATTAGAACAGTGGCCATAATGAAGCAGAAGAATTTACGAAAGCCGTCTCTTGAGAGGGTAGTGATGAAAGCAAAGGAAAACTTATAAGGTCTCCTAGCAGAGAGGTATTAGGATATGTCTGCCATTTCTATTTCTTCACTCCTCTTTCATGACACCTACCTGTTGTCTGTCACCTCACCTGTGGACTCAGGATTAGCCAGCTTATTTGACTTGCTATTTGACTCTGCTTACTGCACTGATAGCTGATGCCTTTGACTGACTCAACCGTAGATGGTTCTGTATTGGTAACACTGGACTGTGCCTGAGCTCTGGTAACTAACACTGTTGGGTTTGTTTTTTTTCCCTGCTTGAAGTGAATTTTGCAAGATTTTGCCTGGTGACAGTATTTTATTACACACCACAATATAACAGATTTGAAAAACAAAGATAAGATGGCAAATGGGAAAGGGCAGCTGGCTTTTGACCACATGCCGGTAGTTTTGGTGACAAAACTTGATTGTGTCACCTCTTCAAATAAGCTGGTCTACAAGGATACACTTAATCCAATGCTATATATCCATGCTAAGTTCAGAATCAAATTATATGGTATATCTTCCTAGTAGCCAGTGAAAAAGCAGAGACATCACTTTGCCAGGAAAGTGATGGTTTTCCCAGTATAGTCAAAGCTATGGTTTTTCCAGTAGTAATGTACAGACATGAGAGTTGGACCATAAAGAAGGCTGAGAGCTGAAGAGTTGATGTTTTTGAACTGTGGTTCTGGAGAAGACTCTTGAGAGTAACTTGGACAGCAAGGAGATCAATCCTGGTCAATCCTAAAGGAAATCAGTCCTGAATATTCATTGGAAGGACTGATGCTGAAGCTGAAGCTCCAACACTTTGGCCATCTGGTGCAAAGAGCCAATTCATTGGAAAAGATCTTGATGCTGGGAAAGGTTGAGGGCAGGAGGAGAATGGGAAAATAGGATGAGACAGTTGGATGGCATCACCGACTTGATGGACATGAATCTGATCAAACTTGGGGAGACAGTGAAAGACAGGGAAGCCTGGCATGCTGCAGTCCATGGGGTTGCAAAGAGCTGGACATGACTTAGCCTCTGAACAGCAACAACAATCCAATGAAAGACACCATTCTCTCTGAATTTAGACCAAATTCTGGAGCAGAGGTTTATGTACATTTCACCAGCTGGAGTGTGGGTAATTTTTCCCTTTTCAACAGCCATGGTGCTTAAGTCTTTACTTTTTAATAAAAACAGCCAGGTAGGCTCTCTCTAGGCCACATATGTATGCTCTATGGGAACTCAACTTTTACTCTGTTACCCTCAAATAACTCTTCTTGTTTCAAATTTAGTCTCCAGTAACAGAATACCAAGCTTTGCCATCCATCTCTGCTTACCAGTCAACTTATTTGGTTTCTATAAAACAACCATCTTTGTATTATAAGATACTTATTTGTGTGTCTACTTGACTATCTAATACATTTCCTTCATTGTTTAAAATAAATAAATATAAGGTAGAGAAAATCAATATGCTAATATTAATAAAAAGACAAGAGTATAAAGTACTTTCCTTCTGTGTGGTTTGGATGTACATGTGAAGTAAGCTTGTTGATTATGCTTAATTTCAGAGGAAAAGAATTTTAAAAATCTATAAAATAGTGATAATATATTTTTGAAGACTATAAACCCAAAGGTAAAGTGTTATAATAAAGGAAATACGGGGAATTTTAAAAGTTATAGATTGAGATTCTATATTAATAAAATATTCTGCTGATTCTCTAGAGAACATCACAGGCTTATACATCATCTAATAGAGATAAAAATCAGTCAATCCTAAAGGAAATCAGTCCTGAATATTCATTGGAAGGCCTGATGCTGAAGCTTAAACTCCAATACTTTGGCCACCTGATGCAAAGAACTGACTCATTGGAAAAGACCTTGATGCTGGGAAAGATTGAAGGCAGGAGGAGTAGGGGACAACAGAGGATGAGATGGTTGGATGGCATCACTGATACACATGAGTTTGAGCATGCTCCAGGAGTTGGTGATGGACAGGAAAGCCTGGTCTGCTGTAGTCCATGGGGTGGCAAAGAGTCAGACATGACTGAGCGACTGAACTGAACTAAATAGAGATACAGTTTTCTTCAACCTCTTAATTAAGGGACTTAGAAGTCTAGACTTAATCTTTTTCCAGTCAACTTGAGAAAACAGGAAATCAGTCGAGATTAATCCATGAAATGAAAAGCTGGTTCTTTGAAAATATCAATAAAATTGATAAGCTTCCAGCTAGGATAACTAAGAAAAGACAGAGAGAGGATATTAGTTCCTAGTATCAGAAATGAAAGACAGGATTTCACTACAGATCCCTTGTACATCAAAAAGACAATTAAGTAATACTATGAACAATTCTATGCCCACAAATTTGATAACACAGATGAAATGGACCAATTCCTTAAAAAACACAATTTGCCAAAACTCACACAAGAAGGAAAAGTAACTCTAAATTGGTCTATATATCTATTAAAACTTGAATCAGAATAAATAACATTCCAAAACAGAAAGTATCAGGCCTGATGGATTGATTGGTGTTCTACCAAATATTTAAGAAAAAAATTATACCATCTCTCTACAATCTTCTTTGAAATACAGAAGTAGAGGTAGTACTTCCTAACACATTCAGTGGGTCTACCATTACCCTAATACCAAAACTAGATAAAGACATTGCAAGAAAAGAAAAATATAGTCGCTATCTCTCATAAATAGAGATGCAAAGATCTTCAACAAAATATTAGCAAATCAAATCCAACAATGCATAAAAGGAACCATGCATGTGACCAAGTGGTGTTTATCTGAAGCATGCAAGCTTGATTCAACATTTGAAAATCAGTTAATGTAATTCATCACATCAAAGGCTAAAGAAAAAAAATCATCTGATCATATTAGTAGATGCAGGAAAAGACAATATCCAGCACCCACTTATGATAAAAACTCTCAAACAACTAGAGAGAGAGGAACTTTCTCAACTTGATTAAGAACACCTACCAAAAGCCTACAAGTAACATCATACTTATGGTAAGAAACTCAAATTTTCCCTGACTAGCATCAGGTACAAGGCAAAGATGTCATCTCTCACTATTTCTTTTCAACATTGTTCTGAGAATTCTAGCTGATGAAATAAAACAAGGAAAAAAAACTAAAAGTATGAAGACTGGGAAGAAAAAAAAACTGCTTCTGTTCACAGATGGCATTGTCATCTATGTAGAAAATCTAAGAGAACTGACAAAAATTCCTAGGACTAATAAGCAATCGTGGCAAGTCTGTAGAACATAAGATCAATATATAAAATTAATCACTTTCTTATATACCAGCAAAGAACAAGTGAAATTTGAATTAAAAACACAATGGCATTTATATTATCACCCCAAATAAAAAATTTAGGCATGAATCTAGCAAAATATATGTAAGATCTACATGAAAAAAATCATAAAATGGTAATGAATGAAATCAAAGAACTAAATATATGGAGAGATATTCCATGTTTATAGATAGGAAGACTGAATATTTTCAAGACATAAGTTCTTCCCAACTTAATCTATAGGTTCAATGCAGCCATAGTCAAAATGTTAATTATTTCATGTATATCAACAAACTGATTATGAAGTTTATATGGAGAGACAAAATACTTGGAAAAACCAACAGAATATTGAAGGAGAAGAACAAAGTTGGAAGACTGACACCACCCAACTTCAAGATTGACTATAAAGCTACAGTAATCAAGACAGTGTGGTATTAGTGAAAGAAAAGACAAATAGATAAATAAAACTGAATAGAGGACTCAGAAATAGGTTCACATAAGTATAATCAACTCATCTTTGACAGAGCAGCAAAAACAATGTAAAGGAGCAAAGACAGTCTTTACAGCAAATGATGCTGGAACAAAGCAACATCACAAGTGAAAAAGTGAATCTAGACACAGGCCGTAAGATTGTCACAAAAATTAACTCAAAAAGGATTATAGACCTAAATGCAAGAGGCAAAACTATAAAACTCCTAAAAAATAACCTAGGAGAAAATCTAGATGATCTAGAAAACCTATGATGGTGACTTTTTAGATAAAACACCAAAGGCATGATGATAAGCTGGACTTCATTAAAATCAAAAACTTGTGCTCTATGAGGGACAATGTCAAGAGAATGAGAAGATAAGTCCAGACTGGAAGAAAATATTTGCAAAAAACACATCTGATAGAGGACTGCTTCCCCAAATATATTTTAAAATACCTTCTTAAAAATTCATAGTAAGAAAACAAAAAACCCATTTTAAAAAATGGGCCAAAGACCTTAACAGATCTCACCAAAAAGATACACAGGTGGCAAATAAGCATATGAAGTGATGCTCCACATCATATGTTATCAGGGAAGTGCAAATGAAACCAACGAGACACCACTGCTTACCTACGAGTGCCCTAAAGGCAGAACTGTGAACCATGAACTTCAGATGTTCAAGCTGGATTTAGAAAAGGCAAAGGAACCAGAGATCAAATTCCCAACATGTGTTGGATCATGGAAAAAGCAAGAGAGTTCCAGAAAAACATCTACTTCTGCTTTATTGACCATGCCAAAGCCTTTGACTGTGTGGATCACAAAAAACTGTATAAAATTCTTAAAGAGATGGGAATACCAGACTACCTGACCTGCCTCCTGAGAAATCTGTATTGCAGATCAAGAAGTAACAGTTAGAACTGGACATGGAACAACAGACTGGTTCCAAATAGGCAAAGGAGTACATCAAGGCTGTATATTGTCACCCAGCTTATTTAACTTATATGCAGAATACATTATGTGAAATGCTAGGCTGGAAGAAGCACAAGCTGGAATCAAGATTGCTGGGAGAAATATCAATAACCTCAGATATGCAGATAACACAAAGAGCCTCTTGATGAAAGTGAAAGAGGAGAGTGAAAAAGCTGGCTTAAAACTCATCATCTCATCATTCAGAAAACTAAGATCATGGCATCCAGTCCCATCACTTCATGGCAAATAGATGAGGGAAACAATGGAAACAGTGGTAGAGTTAATTTGTTTGGGCTCCAAAATCACTGCCAATGGTGACTGCAGCCATGAAATTAAAAGACGCTTACTCCTTGGAAGGAAAGCTATGACCAACCTAGGCAGCATTAAAAAGCAGAGACATTACCAACAAAGGTCCATCTAGTCAAAGCTATGGTTTTTCCAGTAGTTGTGTATGGATGTGAGAGTTGCACTATAAAGAAAGCTGAGCACTGAAGGATTGATGCTTTTGAACTGTGGTGTTGGAGGAGACTCTTGAGAGTCCATTGGACTATAAGAAGATCCAACCAGTCCATCCTAAAGGAAATCAGTGCTAAATATTCACTGGAAGGACTGATGCTGAAGCTGAAACTCCAATACTTTGGGCCACCTGATGTAAAGAACTGACTCATTTGAAAAGACCCAGATGCTGGGAAAGATTGAAGGCGAGAGGAGAAGGGGACGACAGAGGATGAGATGGTTAGATGGCATCACCAACTCAATGGACATGAGTTTGAGTAAGCTCTGGGAGTTGGTGATGGACAGGGAAGCCTGGTCTGCTGCAGTCCATGGGGTTGCAAAGAGTCAGACACCATTGATCGACTGAACTGAACTGAACTGAAAGTCAGAGCATTGAGAACATCCAATGCTGGAGAGGATGTGGAGCAGCAGGAACTCTCATTCATTGCTGGTGAGAATGCAAAGTGGAAGAGTCACTTGGGAAATATTTTGGTGGTTTCTTACAAAACTGAACAAATTCATACCATATGGTCCAGCAATTGTGCTCCTTCGTATTTCCCCAAAGGAGTTGAAAACTTATGTCTACACAAAACTCTGCATGTAGATATTATAGCAGCTCTATTTGTAATTGCCACAACTTAGGACCAAACAAGATCTGTGTTATAGAGTGAAGTAAGTCAGAAGAGAAAAACAAATGTCGTATATTAACGCATATATATGGAATCTAGAAAAATGGTACTGAGGAAGCTATTTGCAGGGCAGGAATAGAGATGCAATCATAGAGGAAAAACTTGTGGACTCAGTGGGGGAAGGAGAGGGTGGGACAAATTGAGAGAGTAGCACTGGCATAGATACACCACCTTGGATGAAGTAGGTAGCTAGTGGGAAGTTGCTGTGCAACAGAGGCAGCTCCGCCCAGTGCTCTGCAATGACCTAGACGGAGCGGGTGGGGGAGGGTGGAGGGAGGCTCAAGAGGGGATATGTGTATACTTATGGCTGATTCATGTTGTTTTATGGCAGAAACCAACACAACATTAGAAAGCAATTATTCTCCAGTTAAAATTAAATTTAAAGGTAAAGTTTACACAAAACTAAAAAACAAGATATCCTTCAGTAGGTGAATGAATAAATTGTGGTACATCCAAATGATGAGATATTATTCAGTGCTGAAAAGAAACGAGCTATTAAGCCCTATAAAACATGGAAGAATCTTAAATGCATATTATTAAGTAAAATAAGCCATTCTGAAAAGGTTAAATACTGTATAATTCCAACTATATGACATCCTAGAAAAGACAAAACTATAGAAGCAGTAAAAAGATCAGTGGTCATCAGGGATTGAAGGAGAGGAAGGGGAATAGGTGGATCACAGAGGATTTTAGGGCAGTAAAATACTCTGTATGGAACAAAAATGATAGATACATGTCATTATACATTTCTCCAAATCCATAGAATGTATAGCACCAAAAGAGAATCCTAAGGTTAACTATAGACTTTAGGTAGTTATAATGTGTTGATGTAGGTTCTTCAATTGAAACAGATGGAACACTTTGGTGGGGGAAATTGATAATGTGGAGGATATACAGGTGCAGACTAAGGGTGAAGGGAAATCTCTGAACCTTCTCAATATTGTGTGAATTTTAAACTGCTGTAAAGAAATAAGTCTTTAAAAAAATCAAGTTTATTAAAATAATTTATAAAGCATTACCAAAGTTATCATCATAATCTCTTTTCCATCTTTTGCAAATTACCATCAGATGTTTCATTTTTCTTCATTAATTTTTTCTTTTAATTAAATATGATTTCAGTTAAACTAAGAAAACTAGAATTTGAGATAATAACTACATTTATAAAATTAATTTTCATTGCCCATTATTAATGTTTAATGTTTTTGTTATATGTATTCAAAATGTATGACACTCAGGGGTTAAGAAACAGCAATAATGTTTCTATACAAAAAGAATTTTAGAATAATTTGTTCTCTGAGAATAGACCTTTCTTCCTCTCTTTTAGATATTCTACCTTCAATCACACTCTTAGGAAAGCTATATGTATAAAACTGCAAATTGCATCTAAATGAAATATTTATCTTACAGCCTTACAAAGTACATCCTTGTACTCTTTCTGCAATTCCCATTCTTAGAGTCATACCATTGGGTTAAGGCTTTTATTATAATTTGAGCAACAGAAAAAAACATTATGTTTTAAAGTCAAAATTAAAGGAGGGGCTGCTGAACCACTGCATTCATTCCTGAGAAACCTTTCCTAAATGACTTTTCTTAGAGCTTTCCCTGTGAACTCAGCCCATTTTCTGTCTATTATTGTTTTTTAGTCGCTCAGAAGTGTTCGACTCTTTGTGATCCCATGCACTGCAGAGCTCCAGGCTTCCTTGTCCTTCACCATGTCTCAAAGCTTACTCAAACTCATGTCCATTGAGTCGGTGATGCCCTCCAACCATCTTGTTCTCTATCGTCTCCTCTTCCTGCCTCCAATCTTTCCCAGCATCAGGGTCTTTTCTAATGAGTCAGCTTTTCACATCAGGTGGTCAAATTATTGGAGCTTCAGTTTCAGCAACAGTCTTTCCAATAAATATTCAGGATTGATTTCCTTTATGATTGATTGATTTGATCTCCTTGCAGTCCAAGGTACTCTCAAGAGTCTTCTCCAGCACCACAGTTCAAAAGCATCAATTCTTCAGTGCTAAGCCCTCTTTATGGTCCAAATCTCACATCATGCATGACTACTGGAAAAACCATTGCTTTGAGTAGATGGATCTCTGTTGGCAAAGTAATGTCTCTGCTTTTTAATACGCTGTCTAGGTTTGTCATAACTTTTCTTCCAAGGAGCAAGCGTCTTTCAATTTCATGGCTGCAGTCACCATCTGCAGTGACTTTGGATCCCAAGAAAATAAAGTCTGTCACTGTTTCCATTGTTTCCCTATCTATTTGCCAGGAAGTGATGGGACCAGATGCCAAGATCTTCATTTTTTTGAATGTTGAGTTTTAAGCCAATTTTTTCACTCTCCTTTTTCACCCTTAACAAGAGGCTCTTTAGTTCCTTTTTGCTTTCTGCCGATAGGGTGGTATCATCTGCATATCTGAGGTAATTTATATTGCTCCCGGCGACCTTGATTCCAGCTTGTGCTTCATCTAGTATGGCATTTCACATGATGTACTCTGCATATGAGTTAATAATCAGGGTGACAATATACTGCTTTGATGTACTCCTTTCCCAAGTTTCAACCAGTGTGTTCTTCCACGTCCAGTTCTAACTGTTGTTTCTTGACCTGTATACAGGTTTCGTGGAGAAGGCAATGGCACCCTACTCCAGTACTCTTGCCTGGAAAATCCCATGGACGGAGGAGCCTGGTAGGCTGCAGTCCATGGGGTCGCTAAGAGTCGGACACGACTGAGCGACTTCACTTTCTCTTTTCACTTTCATGGGTTGGAGAAGGAAATGGCAACCCACTCCAGTGTTCTTGCCTGGAGAATCCCAGGGACAGGGGAGCCTGGTGGGCTGCCGTCTATGGGGTCGCACAGAGTCGGACACGACTGAAGTGACTTAGCATAGCATAGCATGGCATACAGGTTTTGCAGGAGGCAGGTAAGGTGGTCTGGAATTCCCATCTTTTTAAGAATTTTCCACAGTTTGTTGTGATTCACACAATCAAAGGCTTTAGCATAGTGAATGAAGCAGAAGTAGATGTTTTTCTGGAACTCTCTTGCTTTTTCTATGATCCAACAGATGTTGGGAATTTGATCTCTGGTTCCTCTGCCTTTTCTAAATACAGATGGAACATCTGGAAGTTCTCAGTTTATGGACTGTTGTTGCCTGGCTTGGAGAATTTTGAGCATTACTTTGCTAGCATATGAAATGAGTGCAATTGTGCAGTAGTTTGAATATCCTTTGTTATTGTCCTTCTTTGGGATTGGAATGAAAACTGACTTTTTCCAGTCCTGTGGCCACTGCTGAGTTTTTCAAATTTGCTGGCATATTGAGTGAAGCACTTTCACGGCATCATCTTTTAGGACTTGAAATAGTTCAGCTGGAATTCCATCTAGCTTTGTTTGTAGAGATGCTTCGAACATTTGACTTTGCATTCCAATATGTCTGGCTCTAAGTGATATAACCATGGTGGTTATATGGGTCATGAAGATCTTTTTTGTATAGTTCTTCTGTGTATTCTTTCCACCTCTTGTTAATATCTTCTGCTTCTCTTAGGCCCATATCATTTCTGTCCTTTATTGTGCCCATCTTTGCATGAAAATTGCCTTAATATCTCTATTTTTCTTGAAGAGATCTCTAGTCTTTCCCATTCTATTGTTTCCCTCTATTTCTTTGCATTGATCACTGAGGAAGTCTTTCTTATCTGTCTTTGCTATTCTTTGGAACTCTGAATTTAGATGAGTGTATCTTTCCTTTTCTCCATTGCCTTTCACTTCTGCTCTTTTCTCAGGTATTTTAAAAGCCTCCTCAGACAACCATTTTGCCCTTTTGCATTTCTTTTTCTTTAGGATGGTTTTGATCACTGCCTCCTCTACAATGTCACGTACCTGCATCCATAGTTCTTCAGGCACTCTTTCTATTGGATCTAATCCCTTGAATCTATTTGTCACTTCCACTGTATAATTGTAAGGTATTTGATTTTGGTCATATCTGAATGGCCTAGCGGTTTTCCCTACTTTCTTCAATTTAAGTCTGAATTTCACAATAATGAGTTCATGATTTGAGCCACAGTCAGATCCTGGTCTTGTTTTTGCCGACTGTATAGAGCTTCTTCATCTTCAGCTGCAAAGAATGTAATCAACCTGATTTCGGTATTGACCATCTGGTGATGTCCATGTGTAGAGTCATCTCTTGTGTTGTTGGAAGAGAGTGTTTGCTATGACCAGTGCATTCTTTTGGCAAAGCTCTATTAACCTTTTCCCTGTTTCATTTTGTACTCCAAGGCCAAACTTGCCTGTTATTCCAGGTATCTTTTGACTTCCTACTTTTGCATTCCAATCCCCTAGGATGAAAAGGATACCTTTTTTTGGTGTTAGTTGTAGAAGATCTTGTAGGTCTTTTAGAACCATTCAACTTCAACTTCTTCAGCATTAGTTGTTGGGGCATAGACTTGGATTACAGTGCTATTGAATAGTTTGCCTTGGAAATGAATGGAGATCATTCTCCTGTTTTTGAGCTTGCACCTAAGTATTGACTTTCAGACTTTTGTTGAACATGAGGACTACTCCATTTCTTCTAAGGGATTCTTTCCCACAGTAGTAAATATAATGGTCATCTGAATTAAATTTGCCCGTCCCGGTCCATTTTAGTTCACCCATTCCTAAAATGTCAATGTTCACTCTTGCCATCTCCTGTTTGACCACTTCCAATTTACCTTGATTCATGGACCTAACATTCCAGGTTCCTATGCAATATTGTTCTTACAGCATTGGACTTTACTTTCACCACCAGACACTTATATAACTGGGCGTTGTTTTTGCTTTGGCTCAGCCTCTTCATTTCTTCTGGAGCCATTCCTCTGCTCTTCTCCAGTAGCACATTGGGCACCTACTGACCTGGGAAGTTCCTCTTTCAGTGTAATATCTTTTTGCCTTTTCATACTGTTCATAGGGTTCTCAAGGCAAGAATGCTGAAGTGGTTTGTCATTTCCTTCTCCAATAACACTTTATTGTGTTTATTTTTAGCTTTAAATTATTAGTATCACATACTCTGATATATTATTATACACATTTTGTTTCATTAAATGACTCTGTGTTCTGAGCTAGACCTTTAACTCCTTGGGCTTTTTACTCAGAGTACCTTGCCTTTTTTTTTTTTACTAGGTCTACGGTTTATGTTCCGTAAAAACTTATCTATCAGTTAACTATTGGAGATGTTACCAGAGAGCAACATACAGCAACTGAGGTTGAATTTGCTGCCGTCTGCTCTTCGCTTAGCCTTTCTCTGCATTTTCTACCTTTGCTATAGCACTGTGAGTTGCTGTCCCCCTCCAGGCTACAAAAATGCCATTGTCCTGTGGATTATGAGTCTTTCTGCCTAGTTATTACTGAAAATTGTAAAGACCTCTTTAAGCCTGAGCTCCCTTCATCTCTGAAACACCCAGGCCTGCTTTTAAAGCCAGTGTGTTGTCTAGGCCCTCCTGGAGGAAGCCTCCCGTCAGTCATCATGTTCACTAATAATGTCAAACCTTTCCCAGCTATTCACATTAGCCTTTTCATTTACCATTCTTTGGAACCATTTCAAATGTACTGTCAAGTAATAACCCACCATTTTTAAACTCTGTACATTATGGCTTTATTCCCTCCTTCACATTCAACTTCTCCCCCTCAAACACTCAACTTTTATACCCCATCCAACCTCCAAGCTAGACATTACTGCAAAAGAGTCATGAGGTTTTCATGCATTTCTCTGATCTAACAATTCATTTCCAGAGTCATAATGCATTTAATCTTTATATATTTCTCTGACCTTCTTAAGCTTTCATGCAGGAACACAATGCTCAGTTAAGTAGTAGAGCATGAAAAATCCCTTTGTAGTTTGGAACAGGGTAATGGAACACTGAAAATCTATTTGAGGCATAATCATTTGAAGACTGTTCAAACTCTGGGTGGAGCAAGTCAGGAGCAGATTTATTATTGCTCCAGAGTAAGCTTTTGATTTTGATAAGGGTTTCTGCACAAGAAAAACAGTCATTTTGTGCTGATATTACTTCTTGTATTTTTGTTCAATTTTAACAATCTATGCAAGAGAAATAACATTTCCCTCCAACTTCTGCCTTTCACAAAGAACTGTTTTTCAGAGACCAAAAGCCCTACAAGTCATTAATCGTCATCCTGACTAATTCATTTAGGAGAGCTTTCAGTGGTCACCAGGATTTTAGCCCACACTAATGGCACCCCACTCCAGTACTCTTGCCTGGAAAATCCCATGGACGGAGGAGCCTGGTAGGCTGTAGTCCATGGGGTCACTAAGAATCGGACACGACTGAGCGACTTCACTTTCACTTTTCACTTTCATGCATTGGAGAAGGAAATGGCAACCCACTCCAGTATTCTTGCCTGGAGAATCCTAGGGACAGAGGAGCCTAGTGGGCTGCTGTCTATGGGGTCGCACAGAGTTGGACATGACTGAAGCGACTTAGCAGCTTAGCAGCAGCAGGAGCTGAATTATAAAGGTCCCGTTTTCATCATGAGGCTCTGATTCCCTGTGTTAACTAGAACATCTGTTGATTTTGATATCTGCCTACCCATAAGTCATGTGGTTGTCTTTTGAAGTACTCATGTTCAATGTTAATAGGATCCTTAGGGGAGTCTTCTTTAGGTAAATAGAAGATAATTCATATTCTGTGCTTAACATTTTTCTTCCTATTGATTTTGAGGTAGAGCTGATGGATGTATACTGTTTCCTTTAATTACAGGGAAGAAGTGAGGCTGGAGGGGTAGATGTGTTCAGTTGTCTACTTCTCACTATACATTTATTTCTAAGGAAAATATTTCAGAGTAGTAGAAGACCCTCTTTAAGCACAAATGTTAGTAATGCATTTCTCAAGGCAAAATAAAGAGCAGGTCCAAATCCATTTTCTAGAACATTTGGGAGTGTTTTGAAATAGTCTTGATGTTCCCTGAGGTTATGGAATTCCATGCTCCATTAGGAAACGGTGGCTACAAATATGATGGAGAGAGAGGCAGGCATTCTTGGCACATTTGTGTGTGTTTTCTAATGTGGTTGGTTTGTGTGGTCTGAACAAGTAAATGGCAAGAAGGGTGCAAAAAACCCCATGTCTCCTGATCTTCTAACAAGCTGGCCTGTGTGCCATAGGATAAACGAAGATGGAAAACTCTTTAAAAGAAGACATATCATTACCTTTGTAAATTTGTTATTGCTGTTTGTCAATAAATTGGTCCTTAATTGTTCACACTGACTTGTTCAACACAAATGGCAAATGTTTTTATAAATCTAAATTTGCCATAGATTAAGGTTACAAAGAATGCTATTCACTCCAGGACCTGGTCATCCCTGTGCTGCTAATGTTGCTATTTTAAAATTAGGGATTAATGGTTCTCTTCTTCTAGGTGTCTGATGCTCTTAAAAAGTTGCCCAACACCACATGAAACAAACCTTCATCTGCTTCATATGCATAGTAAGCTGATCTTTTACTTAGTGTTTTTGAGTTTCAGGGGAGAATTACAACATAGTTTAAAAATGTGTGAGCTGTAAATTTATCTGGATGATTACCAAACTAAACCGTTTTATGGCAGTTATATAAGTCCGGTGTGGACAGAGACTGCAAATGCATGTTTATGTCTTCCTACATTCTGGCAGTTGGATTGAAAGTGACTCCCATGAAGTCAGAATGACCCCCTCCCCCACCCCAAATGAGAAAATGGTGATTATTCTTGGGAGAGAGTAGACGTGTGTGTGCCTTGAAATCTCTGTGGAAATCCCTGATGAAGGGAGAGGAGTGTGTGTGGATGGTCATCTTTATGTTGTCTGCATATTAGGCTCATATATAACCTTTTATTTGAATTTGGAGTCCAATGGCAATAAGTTAAAAAAAAAAGTTTTTTATCACATAACAGCTAGCAAAATTAATTTTTGATGCCATGTCTCACTTTCACCCTCTTTCTATAATCAATTAATAAAGCCTCTGCAGTCTCCTTTTAGAAAGCTTAATTTGTATCTAGAATAGAGGATGGCACCAACTACGGCAGAGAACGTTTTTAACAATGCCCTTCCCACTACTCCATAATCTTTTTCTCTACCATTCTCATTTTGATTTCTGCTATGTCCTCTATTTCATTACCTGAGTCCTCTACTTTCATCTAAAATTCTTTCTCTCTGTCTCTTCCTTTTCTTCCTCCTTTCAATTCTCATTTCAAGAGGAACCACGAAAGACAGTGAGGCAGAGTGTAAGAGTCAGAGATAAATGCATTACTATGGTACAGAGACAGCTGTTCTGTCCTTCTTTTCTATATCCTAACTTGTCCAACTTTTACTGGGATCTTAGTTCCTTTTATTAAAAATATGCATGAAATACTTTAGAGCAAGCAAAGAGCAGCTTTATCTGTAGACAACCAATGACAATGGGAAGCACGCCTTCGAAAGCTTTTCATGCTTCTCCAGGCCTGCCCCTCCCCAACTCCTTAATGACACTTGTCCTCTGCCCCAGGCATGTCCACCTTCTTGCTACACATCACTGAGCAAAAGCAAACTCTCAGTGTTATGGAATAAAGGTTGACAAAGTTTTCCCATAAAGGACCAAATGGTTAACTTTATAAGCTTTGCAGGCCATGCATGAGTACGTGCTGAGTTGCTTCAGTCGTGTCTGACTCTTTGCAACCCTCTGGACTATAACCCACCAGGCTCCTCTGTCCATGGGATTCTGCAGACAAGAATACTGGAGTGGCTTGCTATGCTCTCCTTGGGGATCCTCCCAACTTGGGGATTGAATCACAGTCTCATGCCTCTGGCAGGTGGGTTCTTTACTACTATCGCCACCTGGCAAGCCCTTGCAGGCCATTTACACGGTTTCTGTTGCAACTTCTGCAGTTGTGACACAAAAGCAGACAAAAGTCGTACATAAATAAATACTCATGGCTCTGTTTCCAGTAAAATTATATTCATGTACATTTAAATCTGAGTTTCAAGTAAGTTTCTTGTGTCACAAAATATATTTCTTCTCTTGTTTTTCCATAACCGTATAAAAGTATTTTTAAAAATTCTTAGGTAGGCTAAATAACAGTAACAACAACAAAAAACCTCACACAAAGCGGTGGGGGCAGATCTGTCTAGAGAGCTGTAATAGAAAAGATTTAACTAATATAAAAGATGAACTCTAGTATAAAAGGTAAACTCTCAGAGGCTAGGAATTGTATGTGAGTGGCGTGAAGCTTAATCTATTTCTGTTTTGCCATGAGTCACACACACAGGTGAGGCTCTTTCAATACGTTTCCAGGCTCCTTTGAGGTAGTCAGTTATCCCAAATCATAAGCAAAGAGAGAGAATATTCCAGCTTGAAAGAACTGAAAGTTACTCAGAAAGCCAGGTTTTCAGAGAGCATTATGACCTACGCATGTCAGCTTTTAAATTCTCGTGGTCACCAGTGATCTTCTCCTGTGGTATGTTTTCCATTTGCAATTACCTCCATCTGTAAGGAGCCTGGAAAGCAGTGCCACATAAATGAAGTGGCCCTCACTCTCCTCAAGCACGACACCTGAAGGAGGGGAAGCAGCACAATTAGAAAAACAATCATTGAAGGGGAAGAAAAGATATCCCCTGAGACGGAAGTTTCCCATAGCCAAGAACCAATGACAGCATTGAGCCAATTCTAAAATGGGGCTGGGAAGTTCAAAATCCAACCCCAGTGGGCTCTAAGGTAACAATATCTGCCCCCTCCCTTCGGGGACATCTGTCTTCCAAGGCGAATAAAATTTCCAGGGCTTGCCCTTTCTGTCATTCGCTTCAGTGATTTGCTTTTCACCTGCACTCACCTTTGATCATTTTGAAACTACAAAGGTCCTTGACAAAAGAGGACTCAAAGAAGAAGCTGGCTTCCTGTGGGCTTTTCACCAACTTTGTTGCTTTCAGAGCTGGAGTTTACCATCTATATACAAGCAACAAAATGACTGCATCATTTGAACAGCAGAAAATTGAGTAGGAAAATTAAATTCTGAAGCCAAAGGACAGAGCACAGAATCAAAGGCCCTTGCTTATAAATGCATTCTGTTCAATCTTGCTTTTTCATGTATCTTCTTTTTGTTGTTGTCAGACTATTTTCCCAACTAGATCACCATATTGGGAGTTTCTGCTTAAAGCCCATTTGATATCTGGAGAGAAAAAAAAAATCAACATACAGCTTGAAGAAGTGGTGGGTTTTCACAGAAACTAAAAGAACCATTTGTTGTGATGATATAAAATCCCTGTGGCAAGGATATTATATTAGAACAAACAGTTCCCCACTTAGAAGTGGATTGTGAGCCAAATTTTGTAAGTCAGTTCTTTGTAAGTTGGAAGGCATTTGCCTATAGGGACATGTTGTAGGTGGTGGTTGGGACACCAGCATTTAGTCGTGATGGCCTGTGTCATCCGGTCATACTTTTGAAATGGTAAAATAACGCTGTTTGAGCTTCTCAGACTGAAATATGCAGGGATTAACAATGAATACTTCAGGTAAGGGAATAAACATGGTGCATCTTTCTGGCATTGTTAATTTCATTATAAAATGTAAGGAAGAATTCTTTCTGAATTAAAAATAAATATATATAATTTTGAGTAAAATAAGAAAATCCCTGAAAACTTTAAGCATGAGACTTCAAACCAATACAATATTATAATTAGCCTCCAATTAAAATAAATACATTTATATTAAAAAAAAAAAAGAAAAAAACTACCTCGGGCTTGTAGCCTGAAGCTTTGGTCTAAGTCCCCAGACATCCTTGACTTCAGAGTGCTCCTATTAGGGAAAGTGATGATGTGAGAGAAGCAAGGTAGTGCAGCGTCCCAGCTCCGCGTTCACCTGTGGCATGGCAGCTTCTCTGATAGACTCCACAGTCCCTGCCGGGCTAAGACAGTCGCTGAAACTCTGCTTTATAAACTACCATCTTGCTGGGGTCAAAGGAAAGAAAGCACCCAGAGGTATTTGGAGATTGGAGGAGACCAAGGAGACATGATAACTACATGCAATGTGGATCCTGGACTGGATTCTGGAACGGGAAAAGGGCAGTAACAGGATACCTGGTGAAATTCTAGTAAGGACTGTAGACTACTGTTTTAACAACGGTGGTGTGGGGAAAGAGACTTGGGGGGTGGGTCAGAAGGCATGAGAAAAATTTAACCATTAAATCAGTATTCATAGCAATCTATCTTTCTTCTCAATCATCTTTTTATCAATTAGTAAGATAAGGGGATCTCCTGATATGGTTTCCACATATGTCATCCCAAGAGACAGAGGTAGTGAACTGAAAGCATTTGGGGCTAAGTATATAGGGCTTTCTGTGGGTGGTTCACACATCAAAACTGGACACTCTGCAGAGGCAGAGCAAATTGTCTCCCAGACTCCACCATGGCCGTGAGGGTTCAGGGTGGCATGGAACTTTGTTGGGAGACTTCCTCATGGAATTTCTAAGTCAGAGGTCTCATTCCAGAACTGTCGACCTGAAGTCCTGTCCCTCCCTCTAGGAATTGATGGGTCCAGGAGCACTTCCTGCTTGTGGGGGTCCATGTAACACTTAGTATCATTCTGGCCTGCTGTGTATTCCCAAGCCCTTAAAAAAATTCATTGTGTCCCTGAAAGGAAAGGAACATTATATTAATGTGACAGACATTCTGTCACTATAATTAAGCTATTGGATCTCTTTCTTATTTAGCAGTGAATGTGAAGGCAAAGTAGGAAAGAGCTAGTTGTAGAAAATGGAAATGGCAGATGAGGGGAATGGCATTTAAGGAGAAAAGGGGCAGAAAGGGAGACACTACAGCAGCAGGCACAAACTCACATGACTGCACTTTGGCTGCTCTTCTGTGGATGGAGAAAGAGAAGTTTGGATATTGATGCCATTAGAACTTCCTATACTACAGACACATGGGTGTGCACTCGTGTGCGTGTTTAATGAGAATTTTTTCTGACTTGTGCTTGCTTTACTTTCACTTAAGAGGTTAGTGTTTAGGGAGTATATTAAGGGTAGGATGGAAGGAAGAGTAAGGAATGATCAAGATGTTCAAGGATAAAATAGATAACTAATAGAACCTAATGTATAGCAGAAGGAACTCTACTTAATACCCATAATGGCCTATATGGGGAAAGAATCTTGAAAAAAGAATGGATATATGTATAACAGTGTATATGTGTAAGTGATTCACTTTGCTGTACACCGAAACTAACACAATATTGTAAATCAACTATATTCCAATAAAAAGTTTAAAAAAGAAAAAAAGAGTAAGGGACCAGAAAGAGAAGTCTGCACATGGCACAGACAGCTTCCTCTGGTTTAGTCATGCCTCACAATGCCTCCTTATGTATCCAACCATTTGAGAACAAGCAAAAACTACTCCCCGGGGTGATCTAAAACACGCATGGAGCATAAAACAAACATTTCCCAACATTTACTCTTCTATTGATTGTTCTGAGGGTTTCACAGTATTTAGTGAGACTTAGAGATATCCAAGAAAATGCCTTTTTCTGCAGAGCAAATGTCCACTGTCCAAATATGGCCCAGCCCAACCATCCAAAGAATGAGATGTTTGTAAATGGATTCACTCAAGCCATGATATACTTGTGCACTGCTGGAAGAGGGTTTTTTCCCCCTTAAGGTTTAACTTTTTATTTTGAAATAAGTTTGTATTTAAAGAAAAGTTGAAAAATATCACAAAATTCCCAATGAGCTTTTCTCAATGTTAACATCTTACATAACCATAATACAATTATAAAAACCAGAAAACTAATATTAAAAGAATACTGCATCTAATTCACAGACCTTATTCTGATTTCCCTAGTTTTCCCAATAATGTTCTTTTGCCATTGTAGGATCCAATCCAAGAATTCAATGTTGCATTTAGCTGTCCTGTCCCCTTGGTCTCCTCCAGTCTGTGACAGTTCCTCTGTCTTTCATCATCTTTCATAACCTTAACAATTTTGAGACATACTAATCTGTAGTTTGAAAACTGTCTCTATTAAAAGTTATGTATTTTGAATAAGAATATCATAGAAATGATGTTTGTATCTTGTAGGAACATCATGTTGAGAATTTACAATGGTAATATATTTTATTATTGATGATGATAACTATAATTAACCAGAATCCTGTCATGGTTCCACACTGTAAAGTAACTCCTTTCCCCTTTATAACTAATTAATATATTGCAATGAGACACTTTGACTCTCCAAATAATCTATTTTTCATTATATGTCACTCAATTTTAACATCAACAGTTTTCTTTGCAAGAAGTATTACTATGGTGATAACCTAAAGGTGATTTTCTATTTCTATCACTCCTCTGTTTATTCATTGGGCTTCTGCTGCAAGGAGGAGCTCTCCTTTCTACCCTACTTATTTACTCATTGATTATTTATTTATATCAATGTGGATATATGACTTTTACCTATAGGTTATAATCCAATACTATCATTATTTACTGGAATAGGTTTTTTGTTTCTCTTTTAATTTTGTTTTTTAACCTCATGCATTCTGACTTCCTAGAAAGTGAAAATTATGTGAAGAAAAAAATCCTCTTACTCATCTTTAGATATTAAATTTTAGTGCTAGACCTGACCTGAATAAATCATTTAGAAGTGCTAGACTGGAAGGCATGGCAAAATGTTTGGTACATTTTGGTAAAACAAATCCAGGCAGCCTTTTCTCAAGCAAGCAATTTAAAGGTACTCTCAATGGCTTGAGATAAGATTTTTAAACCAGGGAAAGGAGAATATTTTCAATTGGGAAGATGAATACAAAGATAAACTCTATGCTGGAATCAGTAGAATTTGGCTTTGGATGCTCAGAATTTGTCTAAATTGTAAATGTACAACTTCCTTGCTACTAACTGAATCTCTTTCTCTGTTATTTCTTGCTTACTAGGGAAAAGGGAAAGAATACAAAATCCACAAGTAGTCCATGTAGAAGTGGAACTTCCTTCTATGTACTACTTCAAGAACCACTTTTCTGAGAAAAGCCAAAAACAAACAGTTGTAAAATGTCCAAACATAATCCTTTCCCCTGGGTAAGTTGTTCTTTTCTTTAATACTGGAAACATTAAAGAACAACTGAACTTTCTTTTCCTGAACTCCCACGGCTCATTTGTTCTTTTCTTAAGACTATTACCACATTCCCTCCTAATCATTCCTACTCAGAAATAACTGCTGTTTTATTTGATAATATTAATGAATTACTCTTATCTTCTTAATCTTGAGAATGGTATTGTGGATTTATTTTTTAAGATTCCTTGTTTTCTAGAGATACATACTGAAATATTTATGGATTTCATGGTATGTCTCAGATTTATTTCAAAATCATCCAGGATGGGATTGGGGATATTGGGTAGAGGGTGTGGGAAAACATCTCTATAACATTAAACCAAAAAACCCAAAATAACTTCTTTACCCATTGATCTATCAATGGACACAGGTTGTTTCCATATTTGGCTATTTTAAATAATATTTCAGTGATCATACATTGGAAAAGTCTCTGATGCTGGGAAAGATTGAGAGTAGAAGGAGAAGAGGGCATCAGAGGATGAGATGGTTGAATGGCATCACAGATGCAATGGACATGAACTTGGGCAAACTTTGGGAGATGGTGAGGGACAGAGAGGCCTGGTGTGCTGCAGTCCATGGGGTCATGAAGAGTCGGACATGACTGGGTGACTGAACAACAACAACATTTAAAGAAATTATTTATATGTAAAGACTTACAAATATCACCTTATTGTTTTCTGACTTTTTGTAGCTCCTCTGTTCCTTTTTTGCTATCTTCTTTTGTGATTTGATGACTTTCTGTAGTAGCATGATTTTCTATTTTCTCATTATATTTTGTGTATTATACAGGTTTTTGCCTTGGGGTTACAATGAGGTTTACATAAAACATTTTATAGTTACAACAGTTGGTTTCAATATGATAGCAACTTAAATTGCATATATTAATAAAACTCTACCCTTTTACTTTCCCCTCCACATTTTATGTTTTTGATGTCACAACTTATATTTTAAAATTTTGTATATCCATTAACCATTATTGATAATTATCCATTAACAAAGTATCTATAGTTACTTTTAAAGAGTGGGACAAAACTGAGCAACTTTCAGTTTCAGACTTAATTTTAATACTTATTCTTTTAACCTTTATATCAAAGTTAAACTGATTTATTTACAACCCTTACAGTATTACAGTACTCTGAATTTGACCTTACCCGTATCATTACTAGTGACTTTTGTACTTTTATGTATTTTCAGGTTACTAAAGAGCATCCTTTAATTTTCGTCTCAAGAACTCCCTTTAGCACTTCTTGCAAGGCACATCTAATGGTCATGAATTCCTTCAGCTGGTTTGTCAGGGAAAGTCTTCAGAAGGAGAACTTTGTTAGGTAAAGTATACTTGGTTGGCAGTTTTTTCTTTTAGTGCTTCAAATATATCATCCCACTCTCTCTTGGCCTGCTGAGAAATCTACTGATAGCCTTAGAGGGGTTCTCTTGTATATGATAGTTTCTCTTCTCTTCCTGCTTTCAAATTTCTCACTTTATCTTTAATTTTAACAGTTTATTAACAATATGTCTCAAATTCAGCAAGGTAGTAGGAAGGCAATGGCAACCCACTCCAGTACTCTTGCCTGGAAAATTCCATGGACAGAGGGGCCTGGTAGGCTGCAGTCCATGGCGTCGCTAGGAGTAGGACACGACTGAGTGACTTCACTTTCACTTTTCACTTTCATGAATTGGAGAAGGAAATGGCAACCCACTCCAGTGTTCTTGCCTGGAGAATCCCAGGGATGGAGAGCCTGGTGGGCTGCCGTCTATGGGGTCGCACAGAGTCAGATATGACTGGTGACTTAGCAGCAGCAGCAGCATGATATGAGATTAACATACATCAACTGGTTGCATTTCCTTACACTAACAATGAAATATCAAAAAGGAAATGTAAAAAAAAAAAAAAAAAGCCTCTTAAAATCACATCAAAAAATAAAACACTTAGAAATAAATCTTACCAAGGAGGTGAAAGACTTATATGTTGAGATATATAGAACATTAATAATGGGAATTGAAGATGATTCAAGGAAATGAAAGATATCCCATGCTCTTGGATCAGAAGAATTAATATTGTTAAAATGGTTGTATGACCAAAGCAATCTATAGATTTAATGTGATGTCTGTCAAATTACTCATGACATTTTTCACAGAACTAGAACAACTAATCTTAAAATTTATATGGGGCCATAAAAGACCTAGAATTGCCAAAGCAATCTTGAAGAAAAAGAACGAAGCAGGAGGCATAACCCTCCCAGACTTCAGGCAATACTACAAAGCTACAGTAATCAAAACACCATAGTGTTGGCACAAAAACAGACATATGGATCAATAAACAGACATATGGAACAGAATAGAGGCCTGGAAATAAGCCCACTCACCTATAGTCAATTTAAAAAAGTAAGAAAACATTTAAGTTGCTTTGGTTCTGGAACTCTAGATGTATTTATGTTTTTAAGTCCATGAAATATTTAAATTTTTCTATTTCAATGTTTCCCCCTATAATTACAGATCATCATGTTAGTCTAGCTAAACATAGTTGACTAAAGGCATGTGATAAGGAGCCCACTGTAAGGAATATGAGGCCTTTGAGATCAGAAAACTCTTTTCTGTCCTTGCCACAGGCTGCTGCACCATTACTTGATACCAGGATCACTGTTCTTTTCCAAACCTAGTGATTTTGTTTCACTAACTTAAGGCAAAAGGGCCAAATGAGAAATATCACTTAGACTTTAAGAGAGCCCATGCTCTCTTCTAGTTTTATGGTGACATCTTACGTTTAAGTCTTTAAGCTATTTTGAGTTTATTTTTGTGTATGGTGTGAGGATGTGTTCCAATTTTATTGATTTTTTTCCAGCTTTATTAAGTTATAATTGACATACAACATTTTATCAGTTTAAGATGTACATTATGATGATTTGATTCATGTATATATTGTAAAGGACTTCCCAGATGGTGTTAGTGGTAAAAAAAAAAATCTGCCTGACAATGTAGGAGTTGCAAGAGATGCAGGTTTGATCCCTGGGTTGGGAAGATCCCCTGGAGTAGGAAATGGCAACCCACTCCAGTATCCTTGCATGGAAAATTCCATGGACAGAGGAACCTGGTGGGCTACCATCCATGGGACCACAGAGAGTCAGACATAATTGAGTGATATATTGTAAACTATCTATCTGATAAGGTATTAATATACAAAATATATAAGGAACTCATACAACTCAATAGCTAAAAGCCAATCCCATTAAAAACATGGGCAGAGGACCTGAACAGACATTTTTAAAGAATAAAGACCTACAGATGACCAACAGAGACATGAAAAGGTATTCAACATCACTAACATAGAAATGCAAATCAAAATCACAACTGAAAAAAAAAAAGAAAAAACCCATAATGATGCATTACCTCACACATGTTAGAATAACTATTATCGAAAAGACAAGAAATAACAAGCATGGAGAGTGAAAAAGTTGGCTTAAAGCTCGACATTCAGAAAACGAAGATCATGGCATCTGGTCCCATTACTTCATGGGAAATAGATGGGGAAACAGTGGAAACAGTGGCTGACTTTATTTTTGGGGGCTCCAAAATCACTGCAGATGGTGACTACAGCCATGAATTAAAAGACGCTTACTCCTTGGAAGGAAAGTTATGACCAATCTAGATAGCAGATTAAAAAGCAGAGACATTACTTTGCCAACAAAGGTCCATCTAGTCAAGGCTATGGTTTTTCCAGTGGTCATGTATGGATGTGAGAGTTGGACTGTGAAGAAGGCTGAGCGCCAAAGAATTCATGCTCTTGAACTGTGGTGTTGGAGAAGACTCTTGAGAGTCCCTTAGACTTCAAAATGATCCAACCAGTCCATTCTAAAGGAGATCAGTCCTGGGTGTTCTTTGGAAGGACTGATGCTAAGGCTGAAACTCTAATACTTTGGGCACCTCATGTGAAGAGTTGACTCATTGGAAAAGACTTTTATGCTGGGAGGGGTTGGCGGCAGGAGGAGAAGGGGACGACAGAGGATGAGATGGCTGGATGGCATCACCGACTCGATGGACGTGAGTTTGAGTGAATTCTGGGAGTTGGAAATGGACAGGGAGGCCTGGCATGCTGCAGTTCATGAGGTCGCAAAGAGTTGGACAGGACTGAGCGACTGAACTGAACTGAACAAGCATTGGAAAGATATGTAGAAAAGAGAATCATTGTGTACTGCTGGTGGGAAGGGAAATTTGTGCAGCCGCTATGGAAAAGAGTATAGAGTTTCCTCAAAAAAAATTAAAAATAGAACTACCATATGATCCACAATTACTATCCTGGGTATTAGAAAAAAATGAAATCACTGTCTGAAAGAGATACCTCCTCCATGTTCATTGCAGCATTATTCAAAGCAAATTTTAATATAATTTTGTTCTCTATTCTGTTTCCAGTACTAGCTTTAATGATTTAAAAATAAAATGTTTCTGTGTATTTATGAATTCAAGAAGTCCTGCTATTTTACTTTTAAAACCATTGCTTCCTTAGTCAAATTATCTTCTTTTTTTTAATTTAATTTTATTTTTTTAAACTTTACATAATTGTATTAGTTTTGCCAAATATCAAAATGAATCTGCCACAGGTATACATGTGTCTTCATGCTGGCACTTGTAGTAACTTTTTCTGTAGCGGTTTGTGAACTCACTGGCAGATAGATTAAAGAGTCTTTTTTGCTTGATGATTTTATTTTTATGAAAACTATCAAGCAACTACTACACCACTATACTGGATTTCTGTTCATTCTTGAGGACAAGAAAAGAAATATTAATCATTATTCTCTCTGATTTGGGGATTTCACAGTTAGCAAGCACCTTCTTTTTTTAGATTTGTGTACTTTTCTAGGTGAATTCAGAGAATTAGGGCTGAGGGAAAACCCTTTTAAAAGAGAGATAGATAATGTAAGGTGAAGATTTTGATATTTATTTGAGAATATGAGACACATTCATATTGATGTAGTCAATCAACAAGGCAGTGCATGTACACAAGCTCACACAGAGAAGGGGAAATTCTTTAGGGCAGGTAACTAAGCTATTTGTTGTTTTTCAGTTGCTAAGACATGTCTGACTCTTTGCAACCCCATGGACTGCAGCACGCCAGACTCTTCTGTCCTTCACAATCTCTTGGAGTTTGCTCAGATCCATGTTCATTGAGTCGGTGATGCCATCTAACTATCTCATCCTCTGCTGCCCCCTTCTCCTTTTGCCTTCAGTCTTTCCCAGCATCAGGGTATTTTCCAATGAGCTGGCTCTTTGCATCAGGTGACCAAAGCCCTGGAGTTTCAGCTTCAGCATCAGTTCCTCCAATTAATATTCAGAGTTGACTTCCTTTAGGGTTGATTGGTTTGATCTTGCCATCCAAGGAACTCTCAAGAGTCTTTTCCAGCACCACAGTTCAAATGCATCAGTTCTTTGGTGCTCAGCTTTCTTTATGGTCCAACTCTCACATCTGTACATGACTACTGGAAAAACCATAGCTTTGAATAGATGGATCTTTGTTGGAAAAATGATGTCTCTACTTTTTAATACACTGTCTAGGTTTGTCATAACTTTCCTTCCAAGGAGTGAGTGTCTTTTAATTTCATGGCTGCACTCACCATGGGCAGTGATTTTGTAGCCCAAGAAAATAAAATTTGTCACTTAGCTATGGACCTATGGATATTTTACCTTCCTGTGCACTAAACAGGTATCTCTGGACGTGGATGCATACTGGAGTAGGAATTGCTTTGCATATTGACTTCAAACCATCCTCAGAATTCAGATTTTTTTTCAATATCCCTCTTTGCATTTTGTCTTTTTCATTCCTCTTTTTCATCCCAAAATACAATTAAGTATATATTTTCATTTCTGGTTAAGTGAAATTTTATTATATATAATTTCCACCATTTACATAGTTCCATTAAAATAAAGAGCAAAGAAAGGGGGGAAAGTGGGATGAATTGGGAGATTGGAATTGACATGCATACTCTATTGACATTATGTGTAAAATATATAACTAATGAAAACCTATTATATAGCATATGGAACTCTATTCAATGCTCTATAGTGATCTAAATGGGAAGGAAATTTTAAAGGAGATATATGTATAAAGAAAGAAAGTGAAGTCGCTCAGTCATGTCTGACTCTATGAGACCCCATGGACTGTAGCCTACCAGGCTCCTCCATCCATGGGATTTTCCAGGCAAGAATACTGGAGTGGGTTGCCATTTCCTTCTCCAGGAGATCTTCCCAACCCAGGGATTGAACCTGCGTCTCCCGTATTGTAGGCAGAGGCTTTACCATCTGAGCCACCAGGGAAGTCCACCAGGGGTATATATATATGTATAACTACCGACTTTGATGTAGAGTAGAAACTAACACAACTTTGTAAAACAACTGTACTCCAATAAATTGTTTTCAAAAGAACAAAGAAATCATAAATAAAACAAAAGATTGAATCAGTCCCTTTTCAGAACTATTATCCAAGCCCTTTTGGTTTGAAATTCCTTTAGTATTTTGGTCTGAATTAAATTATAGATGATCAAATTATAAAATTTTGTACTCATTCATTCTTTCAGCACAAATATGGATGGTCTTCTATATGCCTGACATGGTATAGACTCTACATGTACAATGATCAGAAAGAAGGATATATATATATATATATAAAAATATAAAAATATATATATATATAATATATATATATATATATATAAAATATATATATATATATAGAACAATATGGTTCCTGCCCTTGCTGAGTTTACAGAAATTTCAGTTCAGTTCAGTCACTCAGTCATGTCTGACTCTTTGTGACCCCATGAATTGCAGCACACCAGGCCTCCCTGTCCATCACCAACTCCCGGAGTTTACTCAGACTCACATCCATCGAGTCAGTGATGCCATCCAGCCATCTCATCCTCTGTTGTCCCCTTCTCCTCCTGCCCCCAATCCCTCCCAGCATCAGAGTCTTTTCCAATGAGTCAACTCTTCACATGAGGTGGCCAAAGTACTGGAGTTTCAGCTTCAGCATCATTCCTTCCAAAGAACACCCAGGACTGATCTCCTTTAGAATGGACTGGTTGGATCTCCTTGCAGTCCAAGGGACTCTCAAGAGTCTTCTCCAACACCACAGTTCAAAAGCATGAATTCTTTGGCGCTCAGCTTTCTTCACAGTCCAACTCTCACATCTATACATGATTACTGGAAAAATCATAGCCTTGACTAGATGGACCTTTGTTGGCAAAGTAATGTCTCTGCTTTTTAATCTGCTATCTAGGTTGGTCATAACTTTCCTTCCAAGGAGTAAGCGTCTTTTAATTTCATGGCTGTAGTCACCATCTGCAGTGATTTTGGAGCCCCCCAAAATAAAGTCTGACATTGTTTCCACTGTTTCCCCATCTACAGAAACTTAGCTACATACATTAGTTCATTAGTCATTTGTACTTTTGAGATTCTTTACAAAAGCAAGAGCTGAATTTACTACATTTATAGAGGAGGTCATTACATTTGAAATGTACAGTCTGTAGTCTTGAAGGATAAAGATGAATGTTATGCTAGAGTGTTGTAAGATGAAAGCTAGTGAGCTGTGTTTCTATGATGAGATTCTTATTTCTTTGAGGAGAGCACAAGTGGTTTCCTGAGACAGAAGGAAGGAAAATAGCCACTAAAAGATACTTTTTTTCTTAAAAAAGGAAATAAGCCCACATAGCCATCCCCTCCTCTATGTTGCTCCTCCTCTGCACCCCACTCCAGCCTGCTCTTGTTTGGGGCATTTTCCAAAGAAGCTTAGATCCCCTTGGGCCACTTCCCCTGTCTGTTCTCAAGAGCATCCTATTGGAGGCTTTTACTCTCTCCTTAATGAAGTCTAGAAATTCTGGCTTTGTAAGTCTTTGGGGAGAAATTATTTCTGACTAATTCTGAAATAGATCTAATTAGTTAAAGTAAAAGCAGCCTTCTAAAAACAATGGCTTCATTAAAATCATCTGTTTCTTTATTTAAATAGCTCTTCTCTGAATTCTGTGAGGGAAAATGCAACAAAAAAAGAGAGAAAGAATGAACACATTTTAATGAATATCTTTTATTTTGTTAATTTATGGATCATAACATTTAAGTACTGACATAAGATAGTTTTATCTCAAAACTCTATGTATCTTATTTCTAAATAAGTTTTGATGAGAAGTCGATTTGGGAGGAAGAAAAGTGCCGTAAGGGATGGATGTAAACATGTTGACCTCTGTGCTCTGTACTCAGCAGGAATCCCCGCTGGGGTCTGGGCATGTTATTCAAACTCCAAGGCTAGATGTCTTTCACATGTAAAATGGAAGAATAGCATTTACCTCTTTGGATTATCAGGATTAGAGAAGATATATATTAAAGCATAGTTGCTGTTTTTTGTTTAGTCTCCAAGTCATGTCAACACTTTAGTGACACCATGGACTATAGCTTGCCAGACTCTTCTGTCCATGGGATTTCCCAGGCAAGAATACTGGAATGGGTTGCCATTTCCTTCTCCATGGGATCTTCCCAACCCAGGGATTGAACCCACATCTCCTACTCTGGCAGGCGGATTCTTTACCACTGAGCCACCGGGGACAGTCCATGAAAGCATATGGAATGCAAGAAATAAATGCCACCTTTTATTAGGGTGTCTGCCCTGGGTACTTTCTTTTCTTGAACTTCTAACTGTTTTGCTTCTGTTTTAGGTGGTGTGACCTAAACAGTATATTAGCAAGTGTGGTAGATGCACCTAGAGTTAGAGTTAACAGCAGTTGAGAGGCTGTTCTAATGGCAAATTTCATAAGCTTTAATGCTTGGAATCTTGAGATTTATTCATTTTGAGATTTTATTAAACAAGCTCAGAACTTGTTTTGCCTTTTCCCTGGTTCTCAGAATCCAGCAATCTGTAAGAGGTCTATGCCTCAGTAACATATTGCTATAGTTTTCAGTGATCCACTGGGAGATTTTCAGGTTCAAGAGCAAATAGTTCTGTTTTGTGTTAGAAATGTGGAATCATCCACATTGGGAAATCATCCATTTTTCCATCTGAGTAAAGTGGCATTGCAGAGAGCGCTCAAGAGTAAGTTTTTCTGAATAAAATTTTAGACCTGCCCGTCTCATCCAAGAGCACATTGCCTCAAGACGTCAAGTTTATTTTGTAAAATAAACCTTGGCCTTTAATTTGGGTTTCACCTACCTCTAACCTATTCATTTCAAGCAAAGTGGGTAATTGCAGACAGATATTATAAACTCCAAATAGTATTATGGGAGTATTATTTTATTTAGAGTTTCTTTTTCACTTTCTAGCAGAGAAGGCAGTGACAGGATACCAAATACATATATATCAGTTCAGTTCAGTTCAGTCGCTCAGTCGTGTCCAGCTCTTCGCGACCCCATGAATTGCAGCACGCCAGGCCTCCCTGTCCATTACCAACTCCCGGAGTTCACTCAGACTCACGTCCATCGAGTCAGTGATGCCATCCAGCCATCTCATCCTCTGTTGTCCCTTCTCCTCCTGCCTGCAATCCCTACCAGCATCAGAGTCTTTTCCAATGAGTCAACTCTTCGCATGAGGTGGCCAAAGTACTGGAGTTTCAGCTTCAGCATCATTCCCTCCAAAGAAATCCCAGGGCTGATCTCCTTCAGAATGGACTGGTTGGATCTCCTTGCAGTCCAAGGGACTCTCAAGAGTCTTCTCCAACACCACAGTTCAAAAGCATCAATTCTTTGGTGCTCAGCCTTCTTCACAGTTCAACTCTCACATCCATACATGACCACAGGAAAAACCGTAGCTTTGATTAGATGGACCTTTGTTGACAAAGTAATGTCTCTGCTTTTGAATATGCTATCTAGGTTGGTCATGACTTTCCTTCCAAGGAGTAAGCGTCTTTTAATTTCATGGCTGTAGTCACCATCTGCAGTGATTTTGGAGCCCAGAAAAATAAAGTCTGACACTGTTTCCACTGTTTCCCCATCTATTTCCCATGAAGTGATGGGACCAGATGCCATGATCTTTGTTTTCTGAATGTTGAGCTTTAAGCCAACTTTTTCACTCCCCACTTTCACTTTCATCAAGAGGCTTTTTAGTTCCTCTTCACTTTCTGCCATAAGGGTGGTGTCATCTGCATATCTGAGGTTATTGATATTTCTCCTGGCAATCTTGATTCCAGCTTGTGTTTCTTCCAGTCCAGCATTTCTCATAATGTACTCTGCATATAGGTTAAATAAGCAGGGTGACAATATACAGCCTTGACGTATTCCTTTTCCTATTTGGAACCAGTCTGTTGTTCCATGTCCAGTTCTAACTGTTGCTTCCTGACCTGCATACAGATTCCTCAAGAGGCAGGTCAGGTGGTCTAGTATTCCCATCTCTTTCAGAATTTTCCACAGTTAACATGCATTAAAAGTGTATTCTCTGCTTCCTCAATTCTTGCGGGGCTCAAACAAAGCCTCGACATCTAACACTCATGTCCTTCCAGACTTAACTATGTGGTGCTACTCTGGCCTGCCCTTCACAATGTGACTCTCCTTCACTAATTCAAAACTTTCCCTGCTCATCTCTCACATCAAAATTCATTTGGGCTGTGTCCCTTTTATGTATTCATATGGTCTTAGCCATGGAAAGACATAGCTATTCACCAAAATTCTGTTTTGTTTTCTTGTGGGGTTTTTTTTTTGTTTCAGTATTGCTATATACTCTTAAAAATTATTAAGAAGTCCAAGGAACTTTGGTTTAAGTGTTATCAAGTTATCAAGATTTCACACATTAGAAATTTATATATAGACCCATTACAAGTTAAGATAAATAACATCTTTATGAGGAGTAACTATATTTTCCAAAAATATATGTGTCACTGTTTTACATATAGATACTCTTAGCTGCTTCTGTATTCAATATGTTGTATTATTTCATTCAAATAGCCCCTGGAAAACCCCACTGTATATGCATGGGAGAATGAAAGTGACAAAGCTAAATGACATCTTTGTATTAGTTTTTTATTATTGCTCTAGCAAAGTAATACAAACTTAGTGACTGAGAACAACACAAATTTATCATTGATTTATTATTAATTATTCATATTTACTAATTAATGTTCATATCAATGATATGATTATTAATAATTATAATTACTAATAAACAATCAAACCATTCTGGTGGCCTCTTCATGGATCACAGCAATGCTGTGGCAAAGGGGCTTGCATAACTCAGTGAAGCTATGAGCCATGCCATGCAAGGCCACACAAGATAGACAGGTCATAGTGGAGAGTTCTGAGAAAATGTGATCCACAAAAGGAGGAAATGGCAAACCACTTCAGTATTCTTGCTGTAAGAACCCCATGAACTGTCAGATCAGATCAGATCAGATCAGTCACTCAGTCGTGTCTGACTCTTTGCGACCCCATGAATCGCAGCACGCCAGGCCTCAAAAGGATATGACACCGGAAAATGAGCCCCCAGGTCTAAAGGTGTCCAGTATGCTACTGGGGAAGAGCAGATGGCAATTACTAATAACTCCAGAAAGAGGGAAGAGGCTGAGCCAAAGCAGAAATGATGCTCAGTTGTGGACATTGCTGGTGGTAAAAGCAAAGTCCAGTGCTGAAAAGAACAATCTTGCATAGGAACCTGGAATGTTAGGTCCTTGAATCAAGGTAAATTGGATGCAGTCAAGCAGGAGATGGCAAGAGTAAACCTTGACATCTTAGGAATCAGTGAACTAAAATGGATAGGAATGAGTGAATTTAATTCAAAAGACCATTATATCTACTATTGTGGGCAAGAATCCCTTAGCAGAAATGGAGTAGTCCTCATAGTCAACTAAAGTCTGAAATGCAGTACTTGGGTCCAATCTCAATAACGACAAAATTATCTCTGTTCATTTCCAAGACAAACAATTCTATATCACAGTAATTCAAGTCTACGCCCCAACCACTGATGCTGAAGAAGCTGAAGTTGAACGGTTCTATGAAGACCTACAAGACTTTATTTTATTTTTTTTTTTGCAACTGTCATCATACCTTTATTTTTTTTTTAATTTAATTTTTTTTAAACTTTATATAATTGTATTAGTTTTGCCAAATATCAAAATGAATCCACCACAGGTATACATGTGTTAGAAATAATGCCAAAAAAATATGTCCTTTCTAGAAATAACACCAAAATATATGTCTTTTTCAGGCAAAAGTAGGGAGTTAAGAGATACTTGGAGTAAACAAGTAAGTTTGGTCTTGGAGAACAAAATGAAGCAGGGCAAAGGCTAAACAGTTTTGTCAAGAGAACACACTGGTCATAGCAAACACCGTCTTCCAACAACACAAAAGTTGACTCTACACATAGTCATCACCAGATGGTCAATGCCGAAAACAGATTGATTATATTCTTTGTAGACAAAGATGGAGAACTATACAGTCAGCAAAAACAAGACCTGGAGTCATCTGTGGCTCAGACTATCAGCTCCTCATTGCAAAATTCAGATTTCAGTTGAAGAAAGTAGTGAAAATCATAAGGTCATTCAGGTATGACCTAGATCAAATCCCTCATGATTATACAGTGGAGGTGAGGAATAGATTCAAGGGACTAGAACTGGTAGACAGAGAGCCTGAAGAACTGTGGATGGAGGTTTGTAACACTGTACAGGAGGCAGTGACCAAAACCATCCCCAAGAAAAGAAATGCAAGAAGGCAAAATGGCTGTCTGAGGAAGCCTTACAAAATGCTGAAAAAAGAAGAGAAGTGAAAGGCAAGGGGGAAAGGAAAAGATATACCTAACTGAATGCATAGTAAAACAGAATAGCAAGCAGGATTAAGAAAGTCTCCTTGAGTGAAGAGTCAGACACAACTGAGCAACTGAACTGAACTGAACTTGAGTGAAAAATGCAAAGAAATAGAGGAAAACAGTAGAATGGGAGAGACTAGAGTTTTTCTTCAAGAAAATACAAAGGGAACATTTCATGCAAGGATGGGCATGATAAAGGACAGAAATGGTTAGGACCTAACAGATCCAGAAGACATTAGGAAAAGGTGGCAATAATATACAGAACTGTAACAAAAAAGGTCTTAATTACCCAGATAACCATGATGGTATGGTCACTTACCTAGAACTAGACATCTTGGAGTATAAAGTCAAGTGGGCCTTAGGAAGCATTACCAAGAACAAAGCTAGTGGAGATGATCAAATTTCAGCTGAGCTATTTCAAATCCTAAAAGATGATGCTGTCAAAGTGCTGCATTAAATATGTCACCAAATTTGGAAAACTCAGCAGTGGTCACAGGACCGGAAGAGGTCAGTTTTCATTCCAACTCCAAAGAAGGGCAGTGCCAAAGAATGTTCAAACTATCATACAATTGCTCTCGTTTCACATGCTAACAAAGTTAGGTTGAAAATCCGTCAAGCTAGGTTTTAGCAGTATGTGAACCAAGAACTTCCAGATGTTCAAGCTGGATTTAGAAAAGGAAAGGAACCAGAGATTCAATAGCCAACATTCCTTGGATCATAGAGAAAGCAAGAGAATTCCAGAAAAATATCTACTTCTCCTTCATTAACTACATACACTAAAGCCTTTGACTGTGTGGATCACAACTTAACTGTGGAAAATTCTTCAAGAAATGAGAATACCAGACCACCTTACCTGCCTCTGAGAAACCTGTATGCAGGTCAAGAAGCCACAATTACAACTGGATATACAATGAACTGGTTCTAAACTGGGAAAGGAGTACAACAAGGCCATATATTGGCACTTTGCTTATTTAACTTATACTCAAGTTATACCAAGCTGGAATCAAGATAGTCAGGAAAAATATCAACAGCATGAAATATGCAGATAATACCACTCTAATGGCTGAAAATGAAGAGGAACTGAGGGACCTCCTGATGAGGGTTAAAGAGGACAGTGAAAAAGTTGACTTAAAACTCAACATTCAAAAAACAAAGATCATGGCATCTGTTCCCATGACTTCATGGTGAACAGAAGGAGAAAAAGTGGAAACAGTGACAGATTTTATTTTCTTGGGCTCCAAAATCACTGCCAGTGGTGACTGCAGCCATGAATTTTAAAAATCTTGCTCCTTGGAAGGAAAGCTATGACAAACCTAGACAGTGTATTAAAAAACAGAGACATCACTTTGCCAACAAAATTCCATATAGTCAAAGATATGGTTTTTCCAGTAGTCATGTACAGATATGAGAGATGGACCATAAAGAAGGCTGAGGGCCAAAGAATTGATGCTTTTGAATTGTGATGTTGGAAAAGACTCTCAAGAGTCCCTTGGACTGCAATGTGATCAAACTAGTCAATCCTAAAGGAAATCAACTCTGAATATTCATTGGAAGGACTTATGCTGAAGCCAAAACTCTAATACTTTAGCCACCTGATGTGACGAGTTGACTCATTAGGAAAGAGCTGGATGCTGGGAATGATTGAAGGCAAAATAAGAAGAGTGCAGCAGAGGATTAGATGGTTAGATAGCATCACCAACTCAGTGGACATGAATTTGAACAAACTCTGGGAGATAGTGAAGGACAGGGAAGCCTGGCATGCTGCAGTACATAGGGTCTCAAAGAGTGGGATATGACTTAGTGATGAACATCATCATCATAGTTCTGAGGATCAGAGATTCAAAATGGGTGTCATTGACCTAAAAGCAAAACGTTGACAGGGTTGTACACCTTCTGAAGGTTCTCAAGAGATTCTGTTGTTGTTGTTGTTTTGGTCTTTTCCAGCTTTAAGAGGCCACCAACATTCCTTGGCTGTGGCCTCTTTCCATCTTCAAGGTCAGAAATTTTGGGCTCAGTCCTTCTCACATTGTCATTTCTCTGGGCCCCTCTTCAGATTCCCTCTTCTATTTTTATGGACTCTTGTGATTACATTGGACCCACCCAGATAATCCAGCATAGTCTCTTTATTTTAAGGTCCTATGATTAACAACTTTACTTCATTAGAGTCTTGATTCCCTTTGACATTAATATATTATCATGTTATTGAAATTATATAGAATACGGACATCATTGGGAGAATGTTATTCTGCCTACCACAGAATTGTTAAATTCATTTTGACCTCAAGGATCCCCTGAAAGCATCTCAAGAAAACTTCAGGGGTTTCTAAATCTTCCTTTGAGAATAACTATGATATGGCTTCCCATATCATAGAATAATGGGTGGTGTTGCAGTGGTAAAGAATCCACCTGCCAATCCAAGAGTCACAAGAAATGCAGGTTCCATTCCTGGGTCAGGAAGATCGCCTGGAGAAGGAAATGGCAACCCACTCCAGTATTCTTTTCTGGAGAATCCCATGGACAGAGGAGCCTGGTGGGCTACAGACCATGGGGTCACAAAGAGTCAGATGAGACTGACCACAGCACAGCACATTCTATGATATCCCTAATAGATAGCATGTGCTTGACATATACCTTATAAGGCAGGTTTTTTTTAAGTAGGTAAAATGTAAAACTTAAAAAAAAACTTGTCTTCTGTAACTCTCACCCAGTAAATACTCTTGTATTCCTTAAAGCTACAAAGAGAAAAATCTACTCCTTCCACAGCATTTCAAATATTTATTTGAAATGTTATTGTTAATGTTATTGTGACCCATATGATTTTTCTCTTTATGTTAAACAAGGACAGATCCTTACTAGAAGAATTATGATAGCATCAACAATGACCATATTTGTTAAAACTCTACCTATGTTTCAAGGCTCACGCTAGTGTCAACTTTTCCATAAACTTCCTCAGATGCCTCTGATAAATTATTTTTGCTTTCTTTGATCTTCTATTGCTCAATACCAGAAAAGTCATTTATATTCAGGGCTGCTAGGTATGATAAGAGTGTAGATTTCTTGAGGGCAAGCTGTAGTTCTGTTTTTCTTACATTACACACAGTTTAGCATCTATAGAGAAGGAGCTATTAATGTAAGTGATTTTGAATGGAAGGATAAAAGAATTGAAGCAGGGGTTCCACGTGGAGCCTGTGTTTACCTGTGGTCTTAGGAATACATGGCATGGCTGAGAGTTCCTTGCAGGAGTCCTGAGAGCAGAGATTCCTGACTGCGGTGCATTCATCTCAAGGTTAAAGACCCCGAGGGACACACTCTGACTGTGAGGAATTTGCCGTGGGTTTGAGGGAGGGATGACTGAAACAGTGTCTGCCACTGGGGCTGCCTTGAGTGCTGGGGAGAAAGGACTCAGAACGAAAATGGAAGCACTGTTTCCTGAAAATCTCTACAGGAATAGATAACGGGGTTCATGTTCTAGTGAGTATCACACGATGACACAGTGCAGAGCTTCTCTAAGGCACAGCATTGTATCATCACAGCAGGAACGGCTGAAAACTTCTGCTTAGGTGGAGCCAAGCTCCCCTGGGCAGTGGCATCTTTAGCAGAGACAGATGGTTAAAACTGTCTTTGACCAACACTTCCTATTTCCATCAGCCTGAGTGACCACCATGCTGTCTCTGCTTGTAAGAGTACACAGCTTTTTTAGATGCCACATATGAGTGAGATCATACAGCATTTATCCTTCCGTGTTTGGCTTCTCTCCCTTGGCATAATGTCCTCAAAGTCCATCTCTCTTGTTGCAGATGACAGGGTTTCTTCTTTTTTAAAAGTTGAATAATATTCACACATATATTCATATATATCACATTTTCAATGTCCCTTCATCTATTGGCAGATGCTTAGGTTGGTCCCATATCTTGGATATTGTGAAAAATACTGCAGTGAACATGGTTGGGGGTGGGAGGCAGACATCTCTTGGAGATACTGATTTTATTTCCTTTGGAGTTTCAGATATGTAGGATGAATAATTTCTAGAGATCTTTATAGCACGTTGGCTATAGTTAACAATACTGTATCATATACTTGAAATTTGCTAAGAGATCCTAATTATTCTCCAAAAAAGGTAACTCTATGAAATGATGGATGTGCTAAAAATTTCATATTGAATATATACATACATCAAAATATCACTTTGTACATGCTAAATATGTATTCATTTTATTTGCCATTTATACCTCAATAATGCTGAAAGAAAAATACTTCAAGAATAAACAGAAATATAATTTTTATAATATAAGTAGAGCAGAAGTAGCTTACTAATCTCTTGAGTAAAAGCATTTCCTCTTCTTCTGAGCTCAGGCAAGGAGGCTGCTGCTGTGATGGTCATTCACTGTTATCAGAGATAAAAAGCAGCCAGACACCTTGGCAGGGAGGGAGGCGAAGCTACCCTAGGATAACTCAGGAGCTAATGCTTATCTTGAAAGACACAGTCTAAACTAAAGGAACTGGGCTTTGAGTGGGATGTGGAGGCCCTGTGAGTGTAGCTAGTGTAGAACCAGGAGAGAAGTTTTGTTTTGACTCCTGTTTTCTCATCCCCAGAATGGCATTGTCCACATTTTATGAATTGCAGCTGACCATCCTGGCTGGACTTCCTCACAGTTTTACTTCTCAGAGGAAGAAACTTGGTCTTCCCACCTCCCATTCACTTCTGCTGTGCCTAAAGTGTTGAACTGATTCCCCAGTTCACAAAATCTAGTACTTTGCCATAAGGCTAATATTTAGCTTCTTCTGCCAACACTTGAGTCTGCTCTTATTAGAATCTATTTTTTCCCTTGAAATAAACTCTGCTTACTATTAACAACTTACAGATAATTCAGATATATTAACTTCAAACGAATTAGAAACATGCACAGTATGAAAAAACATATTGTAATTCATTCCCTGTTTTTTCATTAAAGAAATCTGATAAGCATGCTGATTTTAGTATTCTGAAGCTGTAAATATTAATATGTGCCACTGATGATCACAGTGACCCCAAAATTAAGTAATTATGTTCTCATCCAACAGCTGCAGAATGCTTATATTGGTGCAAGGTTAGAGACAGCAGTAAAAACACAAATGCTGCTGCATATCAGATGAGAACATGGGTTTCATTTTTCTACTCTTCACTTCCAGACTCCTGTATATGCACTCCATCTTAAATTACTCAGGCCTTTACCACTCACTGAGTGCCTTCCACAGCAATTGCTAAGCACCCAGGTCCACACTGGCATTTGCTGGTCTTCTAGACTGAACACTGGGTGATGTTCTTTGATATCAGCTGAGATACGGTTACTCTCACTCGGTTTTAAAACACTGTGATTGAAATGCCACTGTTACTGGCATTGATGACTAATATCCGCAGTTACTGCCATTGTTTTGGGTCACGTCAGTGTCATGTCTCTGGCACCAGAACCCTGTGCATTCCCTTACTCATTTCCAGTCAGTCTTGTGGTTGCTCTGCCTTACTATACTAAGTAAATCTGCCAAGATCTTTTCTTTCTGTTATAAATATTTGACCTCTCAGGTGATGTATTGGACTCGAAGCTTAACTCCTAGGCTTGCAGGATAGAAGTGTGGATGAAGAATGTTGCCTGTCATATCAGTAAACAAAGAGTGTTGTGGCTATCAAGCCATCAGTCACTGCAGCTGCCCCCCAACTCTGTGCCCTGAGAGAATTTAGGATAGAAAAATACAGGATACTGGCCCCGATTAGCTAAGATCATACCAAAGGATTGATTTCAATGAGCCCAGACTCTTGCATCTTTCCATACATAGAAAAGTGCTATATTCATTAACTTGAGATATCTAGTATCTTTAACTAACAATAATCTTCTGATGTTCCAACTACCTGGTTTTTATTGCAAGAATTCCTATATATCCTGGCTTCTCCCTTTTAGTTCTTCAGAACAGTCCCTCAGAGCAATCTGAAAGGCTGTCTCCCAGGCTTAAGTCCTCAGTTTGTCTGTTAAATAAAACATAATTCTCAACTTTTGGGTTGTACTTTTTTTTTTTTCAGTCAATAGAAGCTAGGCAAACTTATTCTCTGCTGTAAGATTTACCTCAATCCCATGAGTGTTTCTGTGTTCAGGAAAATGTGCCTCTCAGATATCTGACACTGGAGAGTATGATTTACCCATGACTTTACCTGCCATGATCAGAGATGCACTGTTTGAATGAGGCCATACTTCCCAGGGGCTGTTCCCAGTCAATGAGAGCATGGTCAGGATACGAAGGTCAAGAAACTATCTGCGAGGGACCAGGGTTCATCTGAGGGGTGACTTTGGCTCAAGGACTCTGTAGGCTTTCCCGCAACCTTCTAAGAACTGTACTGCCTTCTGTACCCTGCCTTCCCTCGTTTCCCTCCCTCCTTCGCGGGATTCAGACCTTCATCACAGTTGACATCTCTCCTGACTTCCTTATCACTTTCTCTCATCAATGTTTTATCCCCAATTCTCTTTCATTCCTAATTACATCTTGGCATCTGTTTCTTCAGAGTCTAGAACTATAACATTTAGAACAACTAAAAGTTTCATTCTCCTGCTTCATTTCTCAGGAATAGTATCTCTAGTATCGAAATGTCAGCAATATCTCCTTCAATTCTCCTTTTCCTGCTTTCTAATTGACCTTTTCTTTTGAATGGGAAAATAGCTAAAATTGTCATTTTATAAACACTTCAGTTTTATTGTTTATTTTTAAAACTCAAAAATCTAGCTTTTAGTTTTCCTCTTGCTTAGAAAAGTCAAGTTTTTTGAATTTCAGAAAACAAAATCTCTAACCAAACAAATGAAACAAAACTCTCTTTTCTTCTCATAAAACTTGGCTCTTACTTTTGCTTCCATTCCATGTGTTCAGCACAAATTCATTCAGAAATGCAGCCTATCCTTTTTTTCTTTTTTTTTTTTGGTTATGCTGGGTCTTCATTGCTGCACACAAGCTTTCTCTGGTGCAGTGAGCAGGAGCTGATCTTTGTAGCAGTGGATGGGTTTCTCACTGTGGTGGTTTCTCTTGCCGTGGCACACAGGCTCTAGGTGCACAGGCTTTAGTACTTGCAGTATGCGGGCTCAGTAATTGAGGTTCATGGGCTTTAGTTGCTCTGTGGCAGGTGGAAGTTTCCCAGACCAGGGATTGAACCCATGTCCCCTGCACTGGCAGGTGAATTATTATCCACTGTACCAACAGGGAAGTCCCCTTGGTTTTGAGATGTGTTCACTCTCCTTTTGTAGCAGCGCAATGAGAAAAGATATCACTGATAACTAAGTAACGGGGAAAAAAAATTTGGCAAAAGAACATAAAGTAAAAGGGATAGAAAATAACATAGTATTTAGCATAAACCTCACTAAAGTATCATTTAATATCTTTTAACATCAAAAGATTTTTATTCTTATCTAGGTTCCTCATTTTCTCAAGATTTAGGATACATGAGGAGGGACTGAGAGTTCTGTGCTAGAAATAGTTCAGTTATTGGGAAAGATTACATCTATTTTTGCAGTTTCACATCTATTTCTTTTGGGGCATCAGCCCAGAATTTCAAAAATTCTTGTGTGCCATGAACTATTACAAACCCTACATGAAAATTGGAGCAGGTCAGCTGGAGGCCAGGACTTTGACCCTAGGAGAGATGGTGAATGCAGAGAGAAACCAGATTTTGACTTTATAAGAGTGGACTAAATAATATTTAGCTTGAAAATATACTGCAGAATGGTTTAAACCCCCAAGAAATAATCAACAGAGAAGTAGAAAAAAGTGAGGGGAAGAAGGGTCAATGTCATGAAAAATCAAGGTTTCTACCTTGGATTGTAATGTTTGAAAACATTAAAGTCTTTTCTTTAAGAGGAATGACTAATTCCTGTGATATTGGCTCAAAATGCAAGAGAGAAGAATTTTGAGGGTGAACATTTCCATGATGGTCATTAACAGTTTAAAGCTATGCTGTGCTCTTTCTGGTTTTCTTTTGGTAGAGAGATAGAACTTTGGCAGTAGTTTTACCATAAAGAGAGTGGGCAGCTAAGCAGAGCTAGTCAGGGTCGGAGTTCTCGGGAAGTCGGCAGGAGACCCAAGGATGAAGCCCAGCTCTTGGGTCAGGCCACGTTCGGCTGGTGCTGACTCTCCTCACAGGTCAAGGTCAAGATCCCAGCAGGGAGCTGTTCACTCCCTGAGTGAAGGCCCCACGAGTCACCCTCACACACAGGGACTGCCAGGGCTCTGGAGGCCAGTCTTGTGTGATGAGGGGGTCGTGGGACACACTGAGGAGGGAGCAGTGAGACCCTCGGTGGAGGGGCGTGAACATTTCTTCCAGTATCCAGACCTTGATGCAAGTAGGAGCTCAGTGAACTTGGAGTAATATTCTAAAGAAACAGATTCTAGAAAGAGTCACAACCTAACCCCTCCACCCCACCTATTTAGCCAGGAAATATTTAGATGAGAATCAACATTTATTTATGGTGGGTTATAGAAAAAATAGAAGAGAAAATTTACAGTAAATTTTGTAAGTAAGCTACATATTTGCCCATTCACTTTCTTTTTATATTCTTCCCACCATTTAATGGTGGTAAAGCTTTCCTATAGCCAAGACCACCAGGATCAGAATCACACAGGAAAAAAACTAAAAAATTCTTAGTTTTGAATTTTTATATAGTCTTTTGTAACTTAGCAGAACCAAGTTTTGAAAGCCCTGATTTCAACTGAAAAGCTTAGCAGCTATAAGTGAAAATAATTCATATTTACCTGTTTATAAATTTATTTATCATTTTAAAAACTTCTTTTGAAACATTAAAAGTTATAGGCTGATACAGAGATAAAGGACACAGAATTTACAATATGAACCACTAAGTCTGGAAGAATCCCTTGATTTAAAAGAAAACTTTCTCACTATGGCAAAAAGGACATCTGGATTGGGAGGAGGAGCTTATAGGGGAGAACAAGAGAGTTTTACATGCCAGTATTAGGTTTGATACTGAGAAGGCCCCTGTGGGGCTCCTGGGCACAAAAATCTTCCTGGGTCCCCATTTCTTCGATTACAGGAAATAGGCTTCATTCAGCCTCCACACAATCCCTGAGTTCCAATGGGCAGGTTCAAAGCAGGTGTTAATTAGAGTAGGGAGGGGATGTGAGGCCTGGGAGGAACAGTCAAGAGAAGCAATTGTATAGCCTTGGGGAAACATCCTGGTTCCTCATCAAGGAATATAAAGAACAACATCTTTGAGGTGTTGTGCAGATACAGAAACCCTCACCATGTGTGAGAAGTTACCGATAATGGTTAAGGCTGGTATGCTGTCCACAAGCACATAAATTCTAGACCGATTGGAAGCAGAAGGTTCACCACAAACCAATTAGAAGAAAGTCCACACTCTGATCACACCCTCTTTGAACCTTTACTTCTCGGTACACCCTCCAGGTGGAGCACATGGTTTTGAGGGCATTAGCCTGCTGTGGCCTCATCTGCCTTGACACTCAAAACTCCATCTCTGAGTTTTAATTCAGTATGGGAGTACAGAGGACAGATTTGGCTTCAGACTCTGCTCCCTGTTTCTAGTCTGTGTGTGTGTGTGTGTGTGTGAGAGAGAGAGAGAGAGAGAGAGAGAGAGAGAGAGAGAGGAAGAGAGAGAGGAGTGGGTATCTCTTGATATGTTTGAATCTCTGAAAGCTGATGGATCTTGCATCCAATTGTACACCTGAGTTGGATAAGACGATAAGTGATAAGACGATAGAGTTAAGTATATTTCTTTCTTGGTCCCTTTTGAAAGACGAAAAACTCTAAAAAAGAGTAATAGATAACATTACTAATGCCATTGAATAGCATAATGCTTTGTGGTGGGAGTTGTCCTCTGCTCCGTTAGACTGTGGAGTATTTAAAGCATCCCTGGTCTCTACCCACTAGGTGCCACTAGAACCACCCCTGCCCCAAGTTGTAACAATCAAAAGTGTTTCCACACATTGTCAAATGCCCCAGAGGGGCAAAATCACCCTTGGGTAAAGACCACTGTTCTTATAGTAGATGTTGGTTAGATAATTCCCCCCCGCCCATGCTATAGGGACCAGGATACCGTAAGACAGGAAGGATATTGAGAATGGAGTAAAGGCACTGAAGGGATTGATAGGGCCAAAACACCAAACTTTCTCTGCCATTATTTTGTCCTGACTTAGGTCTCTGTTCAATCTTTGGACTTTTATCAGTTTTTAAACGAAATGCCAAATCTAAGTAAGGAGAATTATTCCAAGCAACAGGAAATAAAAAAGACAACTGGTGTGTTTAATGGTGAGGTTGGTCAGATTGCAGTGAAGAAGCTAGGTTCATTTAATGGCTCATTAGTGGGCTGCTAAAAAACAGTGTCCTAGCCCTAAAACAAAATCTGCAGCTAGGCCAGCAAGCAGCTCAATCCCCAGACAAGTCTCCTAGGCAGAAAATAATAAGTTCAAATTCATTTGGCAAAATACTAGATAATGCATTTGAAAAAACACACCACAACAGATATTAAAAAGAGAAAATAAATCTGGTGAGTAATATTTCCAAAAAAAGCCTGTGGGTATGCATACGGGTTGAATTCTGCAGTCTGATACCAAAATGAGAAATATCAAATAAATACTTTTTAGTTATAGGAGGCCTGGAAAAAGCATTAGTTTAATATGCTTTGACCCTGAGACTCTGGATGGTAAATATAGCCAGGTGAGGTCACACCTGGAATTTATTTACTTTAGCTTATTCCAGGTCCAAATTGCTGCAAATTATTTGGCAAGTTATTCAAGAGTGACAGTGACAAAGGTGGGGGAGGAGGCGAATGGAGAGCATAGAATGTGGAGGAGATAGAATATTACTAGGACTTTCTCCTAAGCACCAAGAGTGAATGTGAGTCCGTTCTAGAGAGGTAGATGAACCTAGAGCCTGTTATACAGAGCAAGTCAGAAAGAAAAAAAACAAATATATTAATCTAGATATTAGTGTATATGGAATATATATATGGAATAAGCATATATATGGAACCTAGAAAAATGGTATTGATGAAACTATTTTTAGGGAAGGAATGGAGACTCAGATAAGGAATAGACTTGTGGACACAGTGGGGAAAGACAGAGTGGGATGAATTGAGAAATGGCGTTGGCACATATACACTACCATTTGTAAAATAAATAGCTGATGAAAAGTTGCTATATAACACAGGGGGCCCAGCCCAGTGCTCTGTGATGGTCTAGAAGGGTAGGATCTGGGGAGGGGAGGGAGCCTCAGGAGGGAGGTGGTCTATGTATAATTATGGCTGATTTGCCTTGTTGCATGGAAGAAACCACACAACACTGTAAAGCAATTTTCCTCCAGTTAAAAAGTAAATTAAAAAAAGAGTGCATACTATTCTCTACACACTGTCAGAGATTGATTTATGGTGGAAACATTTATGATGACTTTTACTCTAGCATGGAGTGATCATATAGCGCGCTAGGGTAATGCAGTCTTGACTCTTGAAAAGCAGCCCTGTTAAGACAGAGCTCTGTAGGACATATGCTTAACTGCTTTAATTCATTTAGGGCACCAGAATTTATTATAATGGGTAAGGTTCTAAACGTCCCCAAAGTGAAAAGTGAGAATGAAAGTCGCTCAGTCATGTCTGACTCTTCTTGACCCCATGAACTGTACAGTCCATGGAATTCTCCAGGCCAGAATACTGGAGTGGATAGCCTTTCCCTTCTCCAGGGGATCTTTCCAACCCAGAGATCGAACCCAGGTCTCCCGCATTGCAGATGGAGTCTTTACCAGCTGAGCCACAAGGGAAGCCCAAGCATCCCCAGACACTGTCTAATTCATTACTGGGAGGAGGTGCTTTAGATTGAGACTTTAAAGACACCAGAATGATACCACACTACATAACTGACTTCAGCAAAGCATACATGTATATGTACACATCCATGTGTCTATGTATTTATCATCTACCTACCGATTATGAAATTTTGGTACCTATTTCCTAACTAAGGAATTAGAAATAACTCATGACTATCATAATTAAGACCTGGGTTTGATCCTGGGTTGGGAAGATCCCTTGGAGGAGGGCACGGCAACCCTCCAGTTTTCTCACCTGGAGAATTCTCCAGTATTTGCACCTGGAGAATCCCTGTGGACAGAGGAGCCTGGTGGGCTACAGTCCATGGGGTTGCAAAGTGTCGGACACAACTGAGTGACTAAGCACAGCACAACATCATGGTTAAGAGAGTAATTTGCATCCTTAACTGATGTAGATCCTAGTCCAGCATCCCATGTGTCCCTCCCAAGCAAGCTTAATAAGGGGCATTAGAATTAACACTAGAAGAACCACACTGAACACAGGCTGTGCTCTTCGAAGGTGAGCTGATAAATTTCCTCATAGCAGAGATTTTAGTATGCTTTGGAGATACTATTTTTTTATGGGAATAAACCTGTTAATTTTCTTTCAAAAAATTAAATTCATTACACATAACTTTGTTTTTAAAATATCCTTTTGGGAACATGTACCTTCTCTATGTATTAAAAGTCACTATATAAATAAAAATAATTAAATTCTACTAACTTTGTCATTTTTACATCCTCAAAGAACCTCACAAAAACTCAGTTATGTGAATCACCTTGAAATGGTCACCTGTGTGTCATTAAATTACTTCTTACTGTAATACTTTGGTTTGCCTTGATAAATCCCATCCTGCACAGGAACCTGCAAGGGCTCTGTTCTCAGCTGGATGGGAAGTGGAGAGAGTCCAATAGAGCCTCCTTAGAGCTACGGTTCTCTTCAGGTCCTGACTCTGCACTGGCCCCTTTCCCCTCAAACTTTCCCGTCAAGCCCTCTTTCTTTGGCCTGATTTCCCCATTGTCTATGCTATTGCCTAATATAAAAATAACTAACATTCATTTAACAGTAAGTATTAGTACAGCCTAATCAACCTACTTCTAATCAACCTACATAGAAATATCCTTGGCTCTGCAATAAAAATAATCTGCTGTTGGGTCACTGTTTATTGTAACTTAGGCCAATCAGGCCTGAAAGTCAACTACTAAAGGGTGTTTTGTTTAATCTGCAAAGTATTTTAGAAATTGGTTAATTGGAGATAAGATATATTTAAATGAAAAGGAATAGAAGGATTTAAGGCAAAATGGCTGTCTGAGGAGGCCTTACAAATAGCTGTGAAAAGAAGAGAAGCAAAAAGCAAAGGAGAAAAGGAAAGATATAAGCATCTGAATGCAGAGTTCCAAAGAATAGCAAGAAGAGATAAGAAAGCCTTCCTCAGTGATCAATGCAAAGAAATAGAGGAAAATAACAGAATGGGAAAGACTAGAGATCTCTTCAAGAAAATCAGAGATACCAAGGGAACATTTCATGCAAAGATGGGCTCAATAAAGGACAGAAATGTTATGGACATAACAAAAACAGAAGATATTGAAAAGAGGTGGCAAGAATACACAGAAGAACTATACAAAAAAGATCTTCATGACCCAGATAATCATGATGGTGTGATCACTGACCTAGAGCCAGACATCCTGGAATGTGCAGTCAAGTGGGCCTTAGAAAGCATCACTTTCTAAGTGATGCTCCACTAGCTTTCTAACAAAGCTAGTGGAGGTGATGGAATTCCAGTTGAGCTATTTGAAATCCTGAAAGATGATGCTGTGAAAGTGCTGCCCTCAATATGCGAGCAACTTTGGAAAACTCATTAGTGGCCACGGGACTGGAAAAGGTCAGTTTTCATTCCAATCCCAAAGAAAGGCAATGCCAAAGAATGCTCAAACTACTGCACAATTGCACTCATCTCACACGCTAGTAAAGTAATGCTCAAAATTCTCCAAACCAGGCTTCAGCAATACGTGAACCATGAACTTCCAGATGTTCAAGCTGGTTTTAGAAAAGGCAGAGGAACCAGAGATCAAATTGCCAACATCGTTGGATCACGGAAAAAGCAAGAGAGTTCCAGAAAAACATCTATTTCTGCTTTATTGACTATGCCAAAGCCTTTGACTGTGTGGATCACAATAAACTGTGGAGAATTTTGAAAGAAATGGCAATACCAGACCACCCGACCTTCCTCTTGAGAAATCTGTATGCAGGTCAGGAAGCAACAGTTAGAACTGGACATGGAACAACAGACTGGTTCCAAATAGGAAAAGGAATATGTCAAGGCTGTATATTGTCACCCTGCTTATTTAACTTCTATGCAGAGTACATCATGAGAAACTCTGGGCTGGAAGAAGCACAAGCTGGAATCAAGATTGCCGGGAAAAATCTCAATAACCTCAGATATGCAGATGACACCACCCTTATGGCAGAAAGTGAAGAGGAACTAAAAAGTCTCTTGATGAAAGTGAAAGTGGAGAGTGAAAAAGTTGGCTTAAAGCTCAATATTCAGAAAATGAAGATCTTGGCATCCGGTCCCATCACTTCATGGCAAATAGATGGGGAAACAGTGGAAACAGTGTCAGACTTTATTTTTCTGGGCTCCAAAATCACTGCAGATGGTGATTGCAGCCATGAAATGAAAAGACGCTTACTCCTTGGAAGGAAAGTCATGACCAACCTAGATAGCATATTCAAAAGCAGAGACATTACTTTGCCAACAGAGGTCTGTCTAGTCAAGCTATGGTTTTTCCTGTGGTCATGTATGGATGTGAGAGTTGGACTGTGAAGAAGGCTGAGCGCTGAAGAATTGATGCTTTTGAACTGTGGTGTTGGAGAAGACTCTTGAGAGTCCCTTGGACTGCAAGGAGATCCAACCAGTCCATTCTGAAGGAGATCAGCCCTGGGATTTCTTTGGAGGGAATGATGCTGAAGCTGAAACTCCAGTACTTTGGCCACCTCATGTGAAGAGTTGACTCTTTGGAAAAGACCCGGATGCTGGGAGGGATTGGGGGCAGGAGGAGAAGGGGACGACAGAGGATGAGACGGCTGGATGGCATTACTGACATGATGGATGTGAGTCTGAGTGAACTCAGGGAGCTGGTGATGAACAGGGAGGCGTGGCGTGCTGCGATTCATGGGGTTGCAAAGAATCGGACATGACTGAGCGACTGAACTGAACTGAACCAGCTAGTGAGCTGAAGGGGAGAAGTCAAGGCTGCTTGACTTGTTTAGTGCTTGAAGATAGGCTGTCATGCTTTAGGTTTCAGGGAGATTTCTGATAGGAACACAGAGAAGGTGATCCAAAGAATTGTTAAGGATTTCAAAAGACCATCCCAGAATGTGGCTGGTAGAAGGTTCTAAAAAGAGGCTTCTTTGGCAGAATGGCAATCTTTCTTTATCATCAGTTCATTTGCTGATGTTGGTCTTTTAAAGCTTTGTTTCTCAACTGAATTTTTGAAGTTATTTGTCTTACTTCAACCTGTTCCTGAAAGGTTGTGATGTTTAGTCCATTAAGCTCTTTCATTCTGGTATGCCCTCAGAGGTATGAGCCCAAGGCTCAGGAAATATTAACATTGTACCTACAACAGAGGATGAGATGGCTGGATGGCATCACCGACTCGATGGACATGAGTTTGAGGGAACTCTGGGAGTTGGTGATGGACAGGGAGGCCTGGCGTGCTGTGATTTATGGGGTCGCAAAGAGTCGGACATGACTGAGCAACTGAACTGAACTGAACACCTTATGATTCTTCTGTATTCAGAGATGATCGTCATACTGTGATTACAAACTGAAGCACAGTCTGTATTGTTATGTGAAGATGAAAGTGTGAGTTCTCATAATCCTGTAAGTGAAAGAAGTTCATCCGTGGGCTTCTTCACCAGGCCTACTGCCTCACCCTGTGTTTGTAGTGTAAACGAACCCTTTGTGCTTCCATATTCCAACCGTAAACATCCAAGCTATGGGAGAACAGACATTTCCATGTAAGAGTTATGAGATTTCAACACTGTTTTTATTAGTGATAGTGTTTCCTTCTATTTGAAGGGTTAAGGATGAGAGGTGGTTAGCATTTGGTGGTTTTGTTGTTGGTTTCTACCTTTAACATGTGAAAAGAAATGGACAACATGATATAAATGGCTAGTGATGAGACTTTTGAATTCTGTATCAATATTGCAATCCCTTAGCTAAATCTGCAATCATCTTTTCTTCAATAAGATTAAAACTTAAGTAGGTGGTACAGTGTGAGGGATGTAGAGTAGTTTCACAGAGATAAAGTGTAGAATTATCTTTTATTAGGGGCACTTAGGATAATTCCCTTTTCCATCTGAATGCCTGTTTAAGTTGCCTTTTATGTTTAAAATTTTCTTATTAATCAATTGTCATCTTAGCATTTTCAATCCAACAAATGTACTCCCTAACTCTTTAATTCACTGCTACATCTCAGGTTGGGTCTCTGAATCTTAGCTACTATGATACATTAATAAAACTGTAGCAGTTTGAAAAGAAAAATTATCTTTCCAACTTGTTCCAAACAAAGCAGCACAATTTCATAACTGCAAGGGACCCTGGAAATATTTTAGCCTAACATCTTCATTTTAGTAGAAGTAAGACCTATAGTCATAGAAAAATTTGTCTATCACACAACTTGCTGGCCCTAAAACCTGTGCTTTTTTGTTTTGGGTGTAAATTTGATCTTGCTATGTTGTGGTTCTTGCATGTGGAAGAATACTCTTATGTCACACATCACTGTCAGGTGTGATGATAGCTAAAGATAGAGGGAGCCTACCTCTGCAGAATCAGAACAGCTTACTGGCTACAGCTCGGTTCTAGACTGAGAAGATCCTGGCTTGCAAGCCTGGCTCTACTGGCTGTTATTTTAGGCAAGTTACTTAACTTTTCTGACCTCAGTTTTCTTATCTATAAAATGGAGTTTATAATCTCTCTAAATCTACAGGTCATTGTAAAGGTCAAACAAGGCTCTGACTCATATTATGAACTCAATATGCTTTGGAATAAGTATCCCAACTCTGGTTTTCAGTTTAGTAATTTTATCATTGAGAGTTTTATCTCTTTATCTTCAGGCCACAGAATTCAATAAGCAGAGGGTAAGAAAGATCCAAATCAATTCTCACAGATGGGTCTCAGTGTTTTGATTTGTCAAACTCAGCTAGGCTATATAAATTGGAAATCTGAGATTCAGATAATTTTTACCACAACAATTCCAGGCAGCAGCACATCTGTCTCAGTTTGTGACTTCTCCAAGGGATACAGACTTGAGAGCCCTCTAGTGAGTCCATTTTAGGGGATTTAATCCCCATCTTCTTCTCAGTTTACCTCCCTAAGAAAACAAGAAGAAGAGAAGTCAAATTTGAATTTCCTGCATGCTTGTATCAATATGTAAAGTATATCCTGTGCGTGATTCCTGTTTTCCCATATTTGAGTGTGAGTAGTTTATTAGGAAGTGATCTCAGAGGGTATCAGTAGGGGAGCAGAAAACAAGACAGAGAAGTGAAGGAGGCTCATTATCAAGCAGGTCGTTGCTGTGAACAACTGGGGCTCAATCTCTCTGCGGCACTCGATGTGAAACACATCAAGATTTATCAGACATGCAATGGGAAGAAGCTGATGTTTGCCCTTCAACTTCAGGCATCCCTGACTGAGAGCTGTTCCTGGCGATTTAGTTCCCTGAGACTGCCAGCCTGTGGCATACGTGCACTGAGACAAAGCCATGTGGCAGGATAGTGCAAAAGAATGCTTAATACTTTAGGATAGTTTCCTAAGTAATAATAATAATGATAAAAAAGAAATCATTCTAAAACACAATAGGCCATTATCTCTGTGGCGCCCATTTTCCACTCGATTCATAGTGACAAAATATTTATCAAGTTGGTGGAAACATCAACAGCCCAAGACTTGGCTCTTCATTAAGTATTGTATTCTGCAAAAATTCAGTTGAGTACTAATTATGAATGGACAGAAGGATAATACAGATAATACTGAAAGAATAACAGTATAAGGAAAGTTAGCACGAATCTAACTCAAAGTTCAGAAGAAGTTCAAGTTATTACTCTGGCATATGCTTTCACTTGGGACAAGAGCGAAGGGTGGGAAATTTCAAAATTACCCAACGTGTTTTCTTATTGTACTTGGAAAGATGTCTAGAGTTTTTTCTTTTCTTTTTACATTTATGAAATGAGCCCAACTGCTCATGTTTCTGGGATGTATTCACACAACTAAGCACTAAACCACCATCTTGGGTCCTTCTTTTTCTCTACCTAGGCTCACTAACCTGCTAAAAAGGAAGAGACACTGATAGCATGTATTAAATTTACTTGCATGGCATCACTTGCAGTAACAGCAAGGAAATGTAATCTTTCCTTTTTTTCAGTCAAAGTTTTAAACAGATAAACCCTGTTAACGATGTTTCATCAATAACTTTTGGTGAGGCAGGGTATCCATAACCTACTTTGTAGAGGCAGCTTTTGAATAAGAGTTGTACATTAGAACAGCAGCTAAAATGGTTGTTGTAGGAGCCACAGCTGTAAGGTAAATTAATTTATATTTTTGTATGCCCTGTGAGATTAATTTATATATTGGTATACCATAGTATGATAAGAGTGGTAAACTCAAACTATTTAAAAGTATGTCTATGAAGGCAGAACATTTGTTCCCATTGCACATTAGGTGGAAAATCAGGCATAAAGTTGAGTTTGGTCAACCCTATGCTTTGGTTGATTGTTCACAGATTGCACGTGGTCAGTCATGTCCAACTCTTTTGCGACCTCATGGACTCTAGCCTGACAGGTTCCTTTGTCCATGAGATTATCCAGGCAAGAATACTGGAATGAGTTGCCACATCCCTCTCCAAAGGATTTTCCTGACCTGGGATCAAACCCACATCTCCTATGTCTCCTGCATTGCAGGCAGATTCTTTACCACTGAGCCACCTGGGAAGCCCTATTTACAGATCAACCACCAACAATGCAAAAGAGGGACATTGGATTTTGGGGGATTGCTTTTAATGATTTGCAACTAGTTAATGAATTGTTAGTGGAATGGCAGTTAAATATCTGATTAATCACTAAACAATCAACTGGGAAAAAATAGTTAAGTCCTTTTAAAAATTCATTAAACGGAAGCATTATAAAGCAGGCTGGCAAACTATGGCCCACGGGCCAAATCCAACCCACCATTTTTTTACAAAGTAAAGTTTTACTGAAACTCAGTAAATGCTCCTTTACATACTGTTCAGGATTGTTGTTGCATTGTTGTGGCAGAATTGAGTAGTTGTGACAGAGAACAATGACCCTCCAAAGCCTACAATACTTACTATTTGACCTGTTACAGAAAAAGTTTACTTGCCTCTGCTACCGAGATGTGACAATTTTTGGTACGAAATGTGTTTATAGACTGCTACCTATAGGGCCCAGAGATGTGGGCTTCATTGCTACGTGCTATGTGCCTCGTGTGCTGTGTGCATATGTTACTATCACCTTACCATGATGACTCTGATCTTCCCTCTTACTTCTCAGCTCATGGCAGAGGGAGGATACCATTTCTCCTAAAACAATTGAATAGCAAAAGCTCTTCTGATGAACCCCAGTCTTCCTAATGTACAGCAGGGAATATTAACTTTGTTCTGAAAAGAAGAGTCTTCCATTCTATGCTGAGTCAATTGTTACTCTAATACACTGGTTCTCAAACTGTAGGGTGTATATCAGAATTATCCAGAGAACTTTTTGGACTGAAGAGTACTGGGCCTAATCCTTCCTTTACTCCTAGTTGCTGATGTAGTGGCTCTAAGGTGGGTCTGAAAAATCTGCATTTCTAAAAAGTTTTCCAAGTGATGCTTATTTTGCTGGTCTAGAGATCACCTTTAAGAACCACTGCTGGAATACACTGAGACTGATTAATGTCTGTCTATCTCCTGTACAGGGACTGTGCCCTAAAATTGAAACAACTGTTACCTGCTCATGGCTTAGTAGAGAATGGTAATCAACAAAGAACTAGCAACAATTTCCTTAAAGGTGACTATTTCACACTTTTTCAGGATACCAATTCAATAAAAAAGAACAAAAATAAGTGAGATTAATCAGACTTAGTTATCAAGCTATTAGAAGGGAACAGAGACAGATTTAAAAGATAGATAATATAGAAAATTTTCATTCTGTGGGTGTGTAGCTATTGACAGCAGAAGGTAGGAGTGTTTATGAGGGTAGGAGAGAAGAGATGAGACATTATAAGGTGCTGAGATGTCAAAATGTTCTCAGTATTCTTAAGTACATGATTCATTGCTGCTGCTGCTGCTGCTGCTGCTAAGTCGCTTCAGTCGTGTCCAACTCTGTGCTACTCCATAGTCGGCAGCCCATCAGGCTCCCCCATCCCTGGGATTCTCCAGGCAAGAACACTGGAGTGGGTTGCCATTTCCTTCTCCAATGCATGAAAGTGAAAAGTGAAAGTGAAGTCACTCAGTCGTGTCCAACTATTCGCAACCCCATGGACTGCAGCCTACCAGGCTCCTCCGTCCATGGCATTTTCCAGGCAAGAGTACTGGAGTGGGGTGCCATTGCCTTCTCTGCATGATTCATTAGGTAGTGAATTATAGAATTTACATTGTGAGAGATCATCTAATACTATCTTTTTCCCACATGTGAATTTGAGTTAATTTAAGATGTATGTGTTTGGATTTACATAAATATTTGTTCTCTGGTAACTCAGTGGTAAAGAACCTGTCTGTCAATGCAGGAAATACAGGAGATGTGAGTTCAGTCTCCTGCATCTACTGAGATCCCTTGGTCGGGTGATCCCCGGAGAAGGAAATGGCAACCCACTCCAGTATTCTTGCCTAGGAAATTCCATGGACAAAGAAGCCTGGCAGGCTACAGACCATGGAATCACAAAGAGCAGGACACGACTGAGTGACTGAGCATGCATGCACATTATTCTATAAAGCTTTAATGTTAAAACTGTTCACTTGGCCTCATGTTCCATAGATTTTCAAAATCCTTATATGGTCAAAGATTTATTTTATAACTAGAAAAATAAGAAACAAATTACATTAAGCACCTAATATCATATAACAAATCACTAATAAGACAAAGAGAAATACTAAATCCCCTTGATTCTTGGTGAATAAGGCAGACGTTAATGGAAATAAATAAGCAATAGAGGTTTATTTTTCTTGGACACTTTGTAACTTAAGTTGTTTTGTCTTTTCTTGAGAAAAAACAAGTGTAGGGAGAAATTTAATCTAAAAAGATCAAATTTGAACTGGGCAGTGGTGAACAAATATAATTCACCCCCTACCCTCTTAACAATCATTAGTAAACACAATTGAAGAGGCTTCTTATAAGAGAAAGTTCTGAAAATTCAGAACTAGGAAAACTTAAACCTAATGTTTCTCACTTCCTTCCAACTTCTCCTGTGTCTGTTGCAACACTTGACTTTTCCTCTGCATCTGTGCCCATGGATTTCTGGATTGCTGGCACCATGGTCTCTCTGCTTATTGCTCCTGAGATGATGAGGCCCAGGCTGGGCTCCCCCTGCCCTTTCCTTTCTTGTCCCCAGTTGCTCTCTCTCTGCATTTCCTTCCTCCTGTCAAAGTTATCATTGCTCTCTCAGGAGAATCCTGCCAACTCCTGCTTCCCTCTCAAATCTAGCCTGTTCTCAGTCTTCTCTATTCCTCTTTTATAATATCTTTCGCACCTGTCCCCTTGTCTCTCTCCTATCCCTCACCTCCATTCCCAACTGCCCACTCTAACCCCTACTCAGGGCATAGTGGTTAAGAGGATGGGCTTCAAGCCTAGACACCTAGATTTCGCTGCCAACTCCCATGCCTCTGAGCTGGGTGACTTCTGATTTTGAAGTATCTGAGCCTCAGTGTCATCATTTCACTTTAAAAGTGGGCCTAATAATATTTGCCCGAAGGGTTGTTACGAGGATAAAATAACATACTCACAATGTGTAGCATGGTATCTGGCATATGGTAAGCACCAACAAATAGAGTGACTATAAATAATTCAAGAGGATAACTTATTGTGTAACTTCAATTTTCTTTGGCTCCTTATATACAAGTACTTACTTTTGTATATAATCTTGCATTCCAAATTTTCTTTTATTTTCTTGCATAAAATCTTTATTGCTTTTTTGTGAAGGATTCATCTCCCACCCTAGAGGAAAGGATCCTGCAGAGAGAGAAAAATAAGAACTCACTGTGTAGGGATAATGGTGAAAATTTCTTCCTTTGTGCAAATCTCAGAAAATCAAAGAAGGCTCTACCCTGCTCCTCCTGACAGTATTCACATATTATGTTTAAAGTTTTAGGGTGCTTTCATATTTGCCATTTCTCTTGAGTTCTACCATTATGGATCAAATTGTGTTGCTCCCAAATCCGTAGGTTGAAGTCCTAAACTCCAGTACCTCAGGATGTGATCTTATTTGGAAAAAGATTTGTTGCAGATATAGTTAGTTTTTGTTGAGGTTATACTGGAGTAGCCCCTAATCCAACATGACTGGTGTACACACGAGGAGAACGTCATGTGAACATGAAGGCAGAAATTGGGTTGATGCAGCGTAAGTCAAGGAATGTCAGAGATAGCCAGCAAACCACCAGCTGCTAGGAGAGAGGCTTTGAGTGGGTTTTCCTTTGCACTGTCGGGGGAAGCATGGGCCTGTGGACACCTTGATATCAGACTTCTAGCCTGTAGAATTATGAAATGATAAATTCCTATTGTTTAGGCCACTCAGTTTGTGGTAGTTTGTTATGGCAGCTGGCAAACTAATATGCTTACAAAGATGTTAGGAGACAGAGCAGGTGTCAACTGCACAGCAGATCAGGGTCTGAAGAAGTTACTTCCACAGTAGCTGGGGAGAAACCAGGCAGACAGAGAGCTGCTGCCAGGTAGAAGTCCAGGGCCCCAGTCTGAGTCCTCAGGCCTCACTTCTACTTTCTTTGCTGCTCATACCCAGCAAGGAAAGAAACAGGAAGTTAGATCAGAAGATGAGGCCTGAGCTAGCTTCTGGGAAGCCCCAAAGCACAGGTAGCCATTTCCTCATTGCAGAAGGTCCATCTTCCTGTGAGTGGAGTCCTTTGGGACCATTAAAGGGCAGAGGGCTTATGCTCCCAGTCCTGGTTTTCAGTTTGTAGAATTTTCCATCTAACACAGTTTCCCAGTGCATTGAATTCTCATAGTCAACCAATATCATCTCTGCTCTAACTAACCCACCAGCCAGAACAAATTATAATTACACTCTTAAAGGCAAGAAGGGTAATTCGACTCACAAGGCCACACCAAGAGGCACAGAACATGTGCCAGTACCAGCTATTTTCTAAATCTGAGTTTTTCCCTTTAATTGTAAATTTAAGACTGTTCAATGAAAAACAGAATCAGCTGGAAGTCTGATATCAAGATAAGCAGGATTTTGTTTTAATCAGAAAATAAATCCCTTTTAAAATTATTGTCTGAAAAGCACCAAGATCAACCCTGTTCAGAGCTAATTTTGGTTTCTTCATGGTAAGGAGCTCAGCAGCCCAGAGTGTCTCAGGAAAGAGACCATCTGTAGGTCACGTGGAGCACACTGGTGGAGTCCAGCAACACGTCTCCTGTGAATTGTGCAGAATTATGTTTCCTTGTTTTCTGTGGGTTTTTTTATTTTGAAAACTTTTGTAATAAAAAGGTGCTATCATCCCCCTTCAAAAGACCCATTCAGGCCTAGACAAACATGAGTGGAACCTTAAAACACATTGAATTGAAATCTGATTGACCTTTCTGTAATAAGTTTACCAGATAAGAAGACCACATGCTTGGGTGCGTGCTAAGTCACTTACTGTGTCCAACTCTTTGCAACCCATGGACTGTAGCCTACTAGTCTCCTCAGTCTGTGGTATTCTCCAGGAAAGAATACTGGAGTGGGTTGCCATGCCTTCTTCCAGGGGATCTTCCCAACCCAGGGATCGAAACTACATCTCCAGCAACTCCTGCATTGCATGGATTCTTTTCTGCTGAGCCACCGGGAAAGGCCAGGAAGACCACATATCTTTTTAAATTTGAATTTCAGTTAAACAATGAATAACTTTTTTTTTTTTTTTTTTTTACTATAAATGTCTTCCAAATATTGCATGGGATATACCTATAGTAAATTCAAATTTAACTGGATGTCCTATATTTTTATTTGCTAAATCTGGTAACCCTACTCTGTCAAGGCCAGAGGTTTTTATATTCCAGTTTTTCTATTCCTTTGATCAAAATAGAAGACATTACTTGGTTCTTTTTTTCATCAGTGAAGAACTTTGAGTGAGCCTAGAATAGTTTTTTTAAAAAATGTTCTCCTTCTAACCCTATCCTGCAAACAGGTTCATCAGTACCATTTTTCTAGATTCCATATATATGTGCTAATATATGAATCTGTTCTTCTCTTTGCAGTTTATTTCATTCTGACAGACTAGGTTCCTCCACATCACTATAACTGACTCAATTTCATTCCTTTAGGACAGGAATAGAGTTGCAGACATAGAGAATGAGCTTGTGGACACAGTGTGGGTGGGAAGGAGAGTGGGGGATAAACTGAGAGAGTTGCATAGACATGTATACCATGTGTAAAATGGGGCTTCCCCGGTAGCTCAGCTGGTAAAGAATCTGCATGCAATGCAGGAGATGCTGGTTTGATTCCTGGGTTGGGGAGATGTGTTGAAGAAGGGATAGGTTACCCACTCCAGTATTCTTGGGCTTCCCTTGTGTTTTAGCTGGTAAAGAATTCGCCTGCAATGTGGCAGACCTGGGTTCAATCCCTGGGTTGGGAAGATCCTCTGGAGAAGAGAACGGCTACCCACCCCAGTATTCTGAACTGGAGAATTCCATAGACTGCACAGTATATGAGGTCGCAAAGAGTCAGACAGGACTGAGCAACTTTCACTTTCACACGTGTAAAATAGATAGCTTGGTGGGCTGCCGTCTATGGGGTCGCACAGAGTCGGACATGACTGAAGCGTCTTAGCAACAGCAGCAGCAGCAGCAGGAAGCTGATGTATAGCACTGGGAGCTCAGCTAGGTTCTCTGTGATGACCTAGAAGGGTTTGGTGGGTGAGGGAGTGGGAGAAAGGCTCAAATAGGAGAGGATATATGTATATGTATATGTGTGTGTGTGTGTGTGTGTGTGTGTGTGTGTGTATGCTATATCATGCAGTTGTACAACAGAAACTAACACAACACTGTAAAGCAATTGCATTCAAACAAAAAAAAATGTTCTCTCTGATCATGCAGTTAAAGCATATGGGTACTGGTTAAAATGCCAACTCATGAGTCTCACTCAAGTCATGTTTAATAACGGGATTCTCAAGTTCCTCAGGAGAGCCTTACACACTGTAAAGAAATGACCCCGAGGATGTGGACCTCAGTTAAAGCCTGATATGAGGGTGCTTTCTCACTGCAGAATGCTTCATTCTGAGGAAGTGTTGAGATTTGATAGCACTGGAGACTGTTAAATTTTTATCATGTTATTGGTTATTTAAAATAACACCATTTATTTCTAATGCCCTTTCTAGAAATTGTTAAAATATATGCTTGTATTTTGGCTTCTCAGGTGGCACTAAAGGTAAAGAACCTGCCTGCCAATGCAGGAGATGTAAGAGACACGTGTTTGCTCCCTGATTCAGGAAGATCCCCTGGAGGAGGGCATGCCCACCCACTCTAGTATTATTGCCTGGAGAACCCCATGGGCAGAGAAGCCTGATGGGCTATAGTCCATAGTGTCACAAAGTGTCAGACATGACTGAAGTGACTTAGCATGCACATTTGTGCTGTGCTGTGCTTAGCTGCTCAGTCATGCCTGACTCTTTGCCACCCTATGGGCTGTAGCCCACCAGGCTTCTCTGTCCATGGGATTCTCCAGGCAAGAATACTGAAGTGGGTTGCCATGCCCTCCTCCAGGGGATCTTTCCAACTCAGGAACTGAACCCAGGTCTCTCACATTGCAGGTGGATTCTTCACCAGTTGAGCTACCAGGGAAGCCCATTATGCATGTGTATTTGTATTTAATTAAATTGGTTAAAAAAAAAAAAACAAGGCTATACTTTTTATTCATCAAAATTATTTGCCCATACACATGTGCTCATCTCCAGGCCCAGGCCTAGGGACACACTATCATTTGCAATAGAACCGACTTACAAGAAGAGAGAAAAGGGAAAAACAGTCTGAGCAGTTTGATAACAGTAAGTTTGTTTTTACTACATTTTTTGTGTAGGAGGGTCATCTGATATTGCTGGGTGGATTCTCCAGAAGTACACTGAAATGGAATTTGTGCTACACATGTCTATAAAGGGAAGGGGAATAAAACAGGACTGGAGAGAGAAAACTGCAATTCCAGACAAATAGAGTCACTACCAACATTGTGTAATAAGTTGCTTGAGTCCTGTCTGACTTTTGTGTGACCCCATGGACTGTAGCCTGCCAGGCTCCTCTGTCCATGGGATGCTCGAGGCAAGAATACTGGAGCGAGTTGTCATATCTTTCTCCAACCAACCTTGCAGGGAAGAGTAAATTCTGTCTTTATGTATTTGTGGACAAACTGATAAATTTACAGTTGGAAAAATAATCAGTCTAGGTGCTTTGTCCTTGAGTAGGCTGGGTAGGGTTATCAAAAAAATTCATTTATTATCTTTTAAATCTACACATGTTTTCAGTAGTTTGGGCTTCCCTGATGGCTCAGCTGGTAAAGAATCTGCCTGCAATCCGGGAGTTCAGTTTCATTCAGTCATTCAGTTATGTCTGACTCTTTGTGACTTCATGGACTGCAGCACACCAGGCCTCCCTGTCTATCACCAACTCCTGGAGTTTACTCAAACTCATGTCCATTGAGTCGGTGATGCAATCTAGCCATCTCATCCTCTGTGGTCCCCTTCTCCTCCCATCTTCAATCTTTCCCAGCATCAGGGTCTTTTCTTTGCACCAGGTGGCCAAAGTATGGGAGTTTCAGCTTTAGCATCAGTCCTTCCAATGAATATTCAGGACTAATTTACTTTAGGATTGACCGGTTGGATCTCCTTGTGATCCAAGGGGCTCCCAAGAGTCTTCTCCAACACCAGAGTTCAAAAACATCAATTCTTCAGCACTCAGCTTTCTTTATAGTCCAGTTCTCACATCCATACATGACTATTGGAAAAACCATAGCTTTGACTAGATGGACCTTTGTTGGTAAAGTAATATCTTTGCTTTTTATTATGCTGTCTAGGTTGGTCATAGCTTTTCTTCCAAGGAACAAGTGTCTTTTAATTTCATGGCTGCAGTCACCATCTGCAGTGATTTGGGGGCCCAAGAAAAGAAAGTCTGTAACTGTTTCCATTGGTTCCTCCATCTATTTTCCATGTAGTGATGGGACCGGATGACATGATCTAGTATTCTGAACGTCGAATTTTCAGCCAGCTTTTTCACTCTCCTCTTTCATCTTCATCAAGAGGCTCTTTAGTTCCTTTTCACTTTCTGCCATAAGGGTGGTGTCATATGCGTATATGAGGTTATTGCTATTTCTCCCAGTAATCTTGATTCCAATTTGTGCTTTATCTACCCTGGCATTTCACATGACGTACTCTGCATATAGGTTAAATGAGCAGGGTGACAATATATAGCCTTGCCGTACTCCTTTCCCAGTTTGGAAACAGTCTGTTATTCCATGTCTGGTTCTAACTGTTGCTTCTTGACCTGCACACAGATTTTTCAGGAGGCAGGTAAGGTGGTCAGGTGTTCCCATCTCTTTAAGAATTTTCCACAGTTCATTGTGATCCATATAGTCAAAGGCTTTGGCATAATCAATAAAGCAGAAGTAGATGTTTTTCTGGAACTCTCTTGCTTTTTCTATGATCCAACGATGTTGGCAATTTGATCTCTGGTTCCTCTGCCTTTTCTAAATGCAGCCTGAACATCTGGAATTTCACGGTTCATGTACTGTTGAAGCCTGGCTTGGAGAATTTTAAACATTACTTTGCTATCATGTGAAATGAGTGCAATTGTGTGGTAGTTTGAACATTCTTTGGCATTGTGCTTCTTTGGGGTGGAATGAAAACTGACCTTTCCCAGTCCTGTGGCCCCTGCTGAGTTTTCCAAATTTGCTGGCATACAGAGTGCAGCACTTTAACAGCATCATCTATCAGGATTTGAATTAGCTCAACTGGAATTCCATCACTTCCACTAGCTTTGTTTGTACTGATGCTTCCTAAGGCCCACTTGACTTCACAACCCAGGTTGTCTGGCTCTAGGTGAGTGATCACACCATTGTGGTTATCTGGGTCATGAAGATGTTTTTTGGATACAAATAGCTGAGAAAAGAGGAGAAACTAAAGGCAAAGGAGAAAAGGAAAGATATACCCATTTGAATGCATAGTTCCAAAGAATAGCAAGGAGAGATAAGAAAGCCTTCCTCAGTGATATTTTTATATATATTACAAATATATATACCTGGCACATATATAGTTTTACTAAGTTATTTAGTAACTTTTAATTCTTATTCCTGGGCTTCCCTGGTGGTTCAGTGGTAAAGAATCCACTTGCCAATGCAGGAGACATGAGTTATCCCTGATCCAGGAAGATCTCCTGGTGAAAGAAATGGCACTCCCCAGTATTCTTGACTGGGAAATCCTATGGACAGAAGAGTTTGGTCAGCTACAATCCATGGGGTTGCAAAGAGTTGGACACAACTTAGCAACTGAACAACAACAATTCTTATTCCTAGGCTTTATTATGGATTCTATTTTCTCCAATGGCTTCATAAAGAATCAGTGAAGACTTGTGAGAGATGGAGATACCTGAGAGACTGAAGTAATGTTTTCTTAGCTCTGCTGCTGCTAAGTCACTTCAGTTGTGTCCAATTCCGTGTGACCCCATAGACAGCAGCCCACCAGGCTCCCCCGTCCCTGGGATTCTCCAGGCAAGAACACTGGAGTGGGTTGCCATTTCCTTCTCCAATGCATGAAAGTGAAAAGTGAAAGTGAAGTCTCTGAGTCTTGTCTGACTCCTAGCGACCCCATGGACTGCGCCTACCAGCCTCCTCCGTCCATAGGATTTTCCAGGCAAGAGTACTGGAGTGGGGTGCCATTGCCTTCTCTGTTTCTTAGCTCAGAGTTAGAAAAAAACTTTTATAGGAAAATAGTAAACGATGTCCCTAAGATGAGTGACTCTTTCCTCTTGCCATTTTGTATTAGACCTGGAGAATGATAAATCACTTCCTGCTAAAGAGGTGAATATTCGAGGCTACACTGGAATATGATTAAGTGATGAAAAGTTAAGGATAAGTCATTTTGATAACTGGTAATAAAAACACACACAGAAATTAAAAGATACTCCTTGGAAGAAGAGCAATGATAAATCTACAGAGTGTATTAAAAAGCAAAGACATTACTTTGCCTAAAAAGGTCCATATAGTCAAAGCTATGGTTTTTCCAGTAGTCATGTATGGATATGAGAACTGAACAATAAAAAAGGCTGAGCACAGCAGAATTGATGCTTTCAAATTGTAGTGCTGGAGAAGACTCTTGAGAGTCCCTTGGACTGCAAGGAGATCAAACCAGTCACTCCTAAAGGAAATTAACCCAGAATATTCATTGGAAGGACTGATGCCGAAGCTCCGATACTTTGGCCACCTAATGCAAAGAGCCAACTCATTTGAAAAGACCCTGATGTTGAGAAAGATCGAAGGCAGGAGAAGAAGGGGACAAAAGAGGATGAGATGGTTGGATGGCATCACTGATTCAATGGAAATGAGTTTGAGAAAACTCCAGGAAATGGTGGAGGACAGGAAAGCCTGGTGCTGCAGTCCAAGGGGTCACAAAGAGTCAGATATGACTGAGCAACTGAATAACAACAACAAAACTCATTAAGCATAAATGGGAACTTACTGCAGTGATTCAGGAGTATCTCGTGGAACACAGAAGCTAATAGATCAATGGAGATGGAAAAGATGCAGCTACTGCTAGATATGTCACCTGAAGCAGAGAACAATAGAGAAGTATTATTTCACTCCTACAACCCTCTGATGTGCCACAGTTTCCGACTGGCCAAACTTAATTGGAAGGCAAGAGAACCTTGATAATAGAGAATACAATAGTCCCTGTGGGAGCAAAGAGAGTGCAGGGAATTGATTGAAGATTAGTTGCAAATGACATATATTGTTACAAAAGATAAACTATGAGTTTATTGTAGGAAAAATATGTGATAATGGTCCAGGAAATCCCATTTGAGAATACTATTTAAGTGACAGTCTCCCTAAGGAAAATTAAATTAAAGGTCACAGTATTTTAAAGACAGTGAGAGAGTGTTTTGTCTACACTCTCTGACATAAATCTCAGCAATATCTTTTTCAATCTGTCTCAGAGAGTAAAGGAAATAAAAACAGAAGTTTAAAAATGGGACTCAATTAAACTCAAAGCTTTTGCATGGCAAAGGAAATCATAAACAGTATGAAAAAACTCACAGAATAGGAGAAAATATTTGCAAATGATATGACCAACAAGGGATTAGTCTCCAAAATTTACCAACAGCTCATGCAGCTTAATATTATGAAAAAAAACAACCCAATCAGAAAATGGGCTGAAAACCTAGATAGACATTTCTCCAAAAAAATACATGGATGGCCAAGAGACACATAAAAAGATGTTCAACATCACTAATTATTAGAGAAATGTAAATCAAAAACTACAATGAGATATCACTTCACACCAGTCAGAATGGCTGTCATCAAAGAACCCACAATCAACAAATGCTGGAGAGGGCGTGGAGAGAAGGGACCCCTCCCACACTATAGGTGAGAATGGAAATTGGTGCAGCCACTATGGAAAACAATATGGAAGTTCCTTAAGAAACTAAAAATAGAGCTATTTATGATCCTGCAAGCCTACTCTTGGGCATATACCAGAGAAAAACATGGCCCAGAAGGATACATGCACCCTGATGTTCATTACAACAATGCTGTTCACAAGAGCCAAGACACAGAAGCAACCTAAATGTCCACTGACAAAGGAATGGATAAAGAATATATGGTATGTATACACAATGGAATGTTATTCGGCTATTAAAAAGAATGTAATAATGCCGTTTGCAGCAACATGAGTGTACCTAAAGATCGTCATACTGAGTGAAATCAGTCAGATAGAGGAAGAGAAATATTGTATGATATCTCTTAAATGAAGAATTTATAAATATGATACAAATGAACTTATTTACAAAAGAGAAACAGACTCACAGACTTAGAGAAGGAACTTATGGTTACCAGGAGGGAACCATTTAGGGGAGGGATAGTTATGGAGTTTGGGATCGATGTGTACAAACTGCTATACTTAAAATGAGTAATCAACATTGGACTTCCCTCATAGCTCAGTTGGTAAAGAATCCTCCTGCGATGCAGGAGACCCTGATTCGATTCCTGGGTTGGGAAGACCCACTGGAGAAGGGAGAGGCTACCAGCTCCAGTATTCTTAGGTTTCCCGTGTGGCTCAGTGGGTAAAGATTCCACCTGCAACATGGGAGACCTGGTGAAGGACAGGGAAACCTGGCAGGCTGCAGTCCTTGGGGTTTCAAAGAGTCAGACATGACTGAGAAACTGAACAAAAACCTTGAGACAAATAGTAACGTTACGAATGTAAAAGAAAAGTTATTGAAGAAAATAAAAGTGCTACTTTATTGAACATAAGAATTTTAAAAACAAAACCAGAACAGCCTGATTGCTGATATGAAGAAAGGTTTTAGTGGTCTGGATAGAAGATTAAATCAACCTTAACATCCCTTAATCTAAAGCTGAATCTAAAGCATGGCCCTAACCCTCTTCCGGTCTATATAGGCTGAGAGAGGTGAGGAAGCTGCAAAAGAAAAGTTTGAAGCTAGTGGAGGTTGGTTCATGAGGTTGAAGGAAAGAAGCCATCTCCATAACATAGAAGTTCAGGTGAAGCAGCAAGTGTGGATGTAGAAGCTGCAGCAAGTTGTCCAGAAAGTCCAACTAAGATGATTAATGAAGGTGGATTCACTAATCAACAGATAGTCATATAGATGAAACTGCCTTATTTTGGAAGAAGATGTCATCCACAGCTAGAGAGAAGTCAATGCCTTCCTTCAAAGCTTCAGAGGACAGGGTTAGGGGCTAATACTGTTGATGACTCTAAGTTGAAGCCAATGTTCAATTACCATCCTCAAAATCCTAAGGCCCTTAAGAATTATGCTACAACTACTCCATCTATGCTGTATAAATGGAACAACAAATCACATTTGTTTACAACATGGTTTACTGGATATTTTAAGCCCACAGTTAAGACCTACATGGAGAAGGCAACGGCACCCCACTCCAGCACTCTTGCCTGGAAAATCCCATGGACGCAGGAGCCTAGTGGGCCACAGTCCATGGGGTTGCTAAGAGTCAGACACGACTGAGTGACTTCCTTTCACTTTTCACTTTCATGGGTTGGAGAAGGAAATGGCAACCCACTCCAGTATTCTTGCCTAGAGAATCCCAGGGATGGTGGTGCCTGGTGGGCTGCCGTCTATGGGGTCACACAGAGTCGGATACGACTGAAGTGACTTAGTAGTAGTAGTAGTAGTAGTACAGCTCTGACATATTACTTTCAAATTTTACTTCTCACTGATAATGCACCTGGTCACCCAAGAGCTCTAATGAAGACGGACAATGAGATTAATGTTGTGTTTCTGCCTCTAATATGACATCCATTCTAAAGCTCATAGATTAAGAAGTAATTCTGACTCTGAAGTCTTATTATTTAAGAAATACATTTTGTAAGGCTATAGCTGCCATAAATAGTGATTCTTCTGTTGGATCTGGATAAATTGAAAACTTTCTGGAATAGATTCACCATTCTAGATGCCATTGTAAAATATTTATGATTCATGGGGAGAGATCAAAATATCAACAATAACAGAAGTTTGGAAGATATTGATTCCAGCCCTCATGGCTGACTTTGAAGGGTTCAAGATTTCAGTAAAAGAAGTAACTACAGATGTTGTAGAAATAGCAAGAGAACTAGAATTAGAAGTGGGATCTCAAGATATGACCTAATTGCTGCAATCTCAGGATAAAATTTTAACAGAATAAGAAATTGCTATTTATAGAGGAGTCAAGAAAGTGGTTTCTTAAGATGTAAATTACTCCTTGTGAAGATACTGTAGACTGTTGAAATGACAATAAAGGCCTTAGAATATTGCATAAAATTAGTTGATAAAGTAGATAAAATGAAGTTAGATAAAATAAAGCAGTGTTTGAGAGGACTGACTCCGAGTTTGAAGGAAGTTCTGTTGTAGATAAAATATTTTCAAACAGCTTTCCATTGTATAGAGAAATTGCTTGTGAAAGGAAGAGTCAATTGAGGAAGAAAACTCATTGTCATCTTATTTTAAGAAAGTGCCGCAGCCATTCCAACCTTTAGCAGTTACCACCCTGATCAGTCAACAGCCATCAACTTCCATTCAAGACCCTCCACCAGTAAAAGGATAATGACTCACTGAAGGAACAGATGGTGCCTAGCATTTTTAATCAATGAGGTATTTTTTTAAGTCAAAATATGCACATATTTAAAGACATGATGCATTATATACTTAAAATATTTGTACAATTTTATAAACACATAATGAATATTCTTTTTGTACTGATGGTATAAAAATGCACAAGATAGAGTTGCTATCTGATCTCAAGTTATCTTTTAGTCCAGTGCATGCTTCCATGCTCGGTCATGTCTCACTTTTTGAGACCCCCATGGACTGTAGCCCACCAGGCTCCTCTATCCATGGAGTTTTCCAGGCAAGAATACTGGAGTGGGTGCTGTTTCCTCCTCCATGTTTAGTCCAGTAAGGGAGATATGTAAATAAACAGGCAAAAACTTGCAGGTTGTTAGGTGTTTTCTCAAGTTATAAACTTCTACCAAGTTCCCTGGAGGCTCAGTGGTAAAGAATCTGCCTGAAATGCAGAAGACCTGAGTTTGATCCCTGGGTTGGGAAGATCCCCTAGAGAAGGAAACATCAACCCACTCCAGTGTTTTTGCCTGAGGAATTCTATGGACAAAGGAGCCTGGCAAAGAGTTGGGGTTGCAAAGAGTTGGACATGACTGAGCAACTAACAGTCACTCAAGTACCCTACAAATGTTAGTTTTTATTTAGCACTTTACAGTTTGCAAAAGTCTCCGGTGTTCCCAAGGTGCAACCATACTATAAGTGAGGAAGACAACATCCAAGAAAAGCAGGGGGACCTCTGATGGTCTCTAGGGTGGTAAGAGATTATAGAGGAAGAGATTACTACCTACTAAAAGTTTATCACATCTACATAAATATTGGGCTTCTATTCTGCCGTACCGTCACCCAAGTTAGAAAAGTGATAAATGGGAGACATTAGAGTGCATTATTAATTAGAATCCACAGGAAAATACAGTGACTTGATTGGAAGAAACCAGATACATCACAGCTGGGCCTAGAATGGTGAGTAGGAGTGGGCTGACCAAGGTGGAAATAATGGTTTAAACAAAGGTTCTAGAATGGGCTTCTCAGTCTAGGCTCATTATGCTCTTACTACATTGTTCTTTTTTCCCCACCTGCCGTGTTCCCGACATACCAAACTACTTGCTAGTCCACAAAAACACCTTTTTAAAAGTTGTGCAGTATCTTCAACTATACATCTCTAGCCATCTGCCCCTTGGTCCTTTGTTTTGCTGCAAAGTGCCTATTTATCTTTCATCAGCTGAATCATTTCTTTCTTCTGTGAATCTTCCCCTAACCAACACCCCACCCCAACCCCACACACACTCCCTTCCTCCTCCCTCCCTTCCCTCTCGACAAACCGCAGAGGGAGAGACTCTAATATCACATCACCAAGGGTAGAGAGAGAAGCTAGGTAGATTTGTAAAGGTTTTTCTGTAAGAGAGCATGCTAAGGGTCTGCAGAGCGCTAAAACAGGTCAGCTTCAGAGAGAGCAGAGACACAGGAGTGAGAGTTATCTGTAGTTGTAATGTTTAAAGGGCAGGGAGTAGATGAGGTGAGAGAAATGGGGAAGTAAGTCTAACAGGACTAAGATTTTGATCCTAGCTGACTTAGAGCAGGTAAGGGCAAACGTGCTACAAAAGTTCAGATAATAATAAGGCTTTCGGGGCCAAAGGGTCTCTGTCACAACTACACTCAACTCAGCTACTGTGGCACAAAAGCAGACATGAACAATATATAGATGAATTCATTTGGCTATATTGCCATAAAATTTGGTATATAGGAACAGGCTGAGTTTGGCCTGTGGACTGTGGTCTGCAAACCCAACTGAGAGGACAGTGCTTCCTTTATTAGAAATAGAGGCTCCAGGAGCTGAAGCCTGTTTGCAGATGAGGGAAAACTGGCAGAGGTGGGGCTTAGTTGAATTTGGGTATGTGAATCTGAGACGCTCGCATGAATTCCATGTGAAAGTGTCCAGCAAGCAGTTTGGAATACATAGCTGCAAAAATCAGGAAGGAAATACAGATTTGGGAGCTATTACAGGGAAGACATAGTTTTGCTTTAAATTACTAACTTTTTCTAGAGGCATGTAATCGATATAAAACATTTAAAAGATGTGAAGTTATGCTTGCTACTGTTCCCAGAAAGCCAAGGCACAGCTAACTTCCATGTGTAGGTCATTTAAAGAAGGTCTGAGGCTTTAAACTTAGCAAATAAAGAATTGGGAGCCCCCTCAATGTCACTGATGGGCCAGTGACCTTAAATAAGTGACCCTGAAATATTGTCTCCTATGGCAACGTGAAAATAAACCAAAAGAATCAAACCTGCTCTTTCTCCGGTGTCCTCTGTCCTTCTTAGCAGTAAGTTGGGCTGGAGTCATGGGAGTGACCTGAGGTTTCCCATCCTCCCTTATGAGCCTCCTTCCATTCATCTATCTTTTTCAGTTGCTAAGTTGTGTCCAACTCTTTGGACTGCAGCACACCAGGCTTTTCTGTCTTTCACCATCTCCTGGAGTTTGCTCAGACTCCTGTGCATTAAGTTGGTGATGCCATCCAACCACCTCATCCTTTTTCACCCCCTTCTCCCCCTGCCCTCAATCTTTCCCAGCATCAAGGTCTTTTCCAATGAGTTGGCTGTTGGCATTAAGCAGCCAAAGTATTGGTGCTTCAGCTTCAGCATCACTCATATTTTTAATGTTTTAGATGGTGATCTTTCTTAATTACTGGTCCTCCTTTAATTACTGGCCTTAGGCCTCTTCAGTTTTTCCTTGAATTGCTACCATAACCATTTTACTTTTCTTCTGACATTTGACTGACCTTCCCTTATACTACTAATAATATAATCTACAAATGATCTCTGCACTAACCTTCACTCCTGTGCTTTCTCTATGTTTACCACTGATTTCAGAGATGAAGTTGAAAAGCTGTGCTACCCTTCCCTGCAAGACTCTATTGGTCCAAAGAAGCTGGTTCCAAGAGGGCCAAGGCTTTCATGAGTGAGCACAACTAGGTGCCTCCTGGCAACTTTTGTTACTTTGTACCAAGAACACCTGTTAAACAAGAAGAAGCACCAGGGGTAATTGATCCTAATGACGGGGAGACAGATGGTAGGATTGTTGTTACACAATGAGGGCAGGAAAGAATATTTGGCTCCCACATGATTCACTAGAGTGTCTCTTGCTTCTCTCCTAATTTTGATAGTAAATAGACAAGTGCAGAAGCCAGTCCTCTATTGGGTGATTATGATGCTAGAGAAATTCAGAAGCCATGTTTTTATGAAGGTTATGGGATGAGAGTCCGAGTCATCACATCAGGTGAGCCCCGGAGACTAGCCACAGGGCTATCTGGGGGTGAGAGTAATCTAGAATCACTAGTTGAGCTAAGAAATGGTAGTATTCATTGCAGCCCTGACACTCCCTGTGATGATGTAGGCTGCAGGTCATTCTGTTAACTTTCTTCAGGTTGAGTTTTCCCTGGGGAAAAAAACACCCAGAATCCTGGTGAACTCTTCTCAGATGGGAGGAAACAGGTGGATCTGCGTGAGGCAAAGGGTGAACTCTAGTGGATTCTGAGGTACACAGTCCAGACCCATGTCTGGGACCAAGGCATTCATGTCCCCACCTGCCAGGAAATGACTGCTTCCAGCTGAGGCCCTCCTCAGCATAAAAGGGCCTATCCCCCTTGCTTTAATTTGGGACATATGTCTAGAGAACCAAACCAGCTCCGAGGCTCTGAGAGGAGTGGTTGAGACCTCTGTTGTAGATGCATCATAGTTCAATTTCTCCCTGTTCCCAGTCCTGGCTCCTCTCTCTTATAGGTACTGCTCCCGGAGACATGCCAAATTGCAAATTAACATTTCTGGAGAAGGGAAAGGCTATCCACTCCAGTATTCTGTCCTGGAGAATTCCATGGTCACAGTCCATGGGGTTGCAAAGAGTCGAACACGACTGAGCAAATTTCACTTTCATCTCTGTATCTGTGTCCCCTATGACAACCACTATTAACATGTTCCATGTTGATGTCTAGGGAGTTACCATTTCAAGTAAGCACATTTTTTATTAATGAAAATCTTGCTCTTGATTGTTTTGAAGTTTGGAACCTACAACGCTTATTATCTCTTGTGCCCTCTCTGCTCACAGGCCTGGCTCATTCAGGCACTGACTCATGGCTGTTCCTCAGGCATATCATTTAAGATCCGTGGTCTCATTTTAAGCCAGCCAGGAAATTGGGCCCAAACTCCAGACTGGAGACCTTTGAAAATCATGTTAAACCGTATTAATTCAATTTCTGTGACTTTGGTTGTATTTCATGCTCTATTTTAAACTGTCACTTTTTAATCTTCCAGATTTTCATTTTTTATTGAAAGATGAATGATGCACTAGAATCTTGATTATATCAGCTGAACTGAATATGTGAAATGAAAGTCATGCAATGTTGAAAACGATGACAACCAAATAAAATTTCCCAGGATACAAAAAAAGTGAAATAATGAAGCCTGAGTTTTGCCTCATGGTCACTTTGCTGCACTAGTCAGTGATGAAGATAAATGTGGTCTGAAACTGCGTCCATGATATGTATTCAGTCAACACACCCTACTATAGAGAAAGCACATTTATAAAGTATATACCACCCTGGGCATTTGGATGGTTGGCATGGCAGCAGAATTTCCCTGATACTAGCTATGTGTTTAGTCACTCAGTCACGTCCAACATAAGATAGCTTAAAAAATTCACTCAAGCCTCTAGCATCTACAGCTAAGGTTTAAAGAAATTGATTTGTATTACACGCTTTCAGTCTATTAATTTTACGTCATATCTCAACCTTAAAAGTTTCTGTGTTTCTTCGGTAAGATTTTTGTTTAGAATTAAAAATCGAGAATTTTGGAGCTGTCTTACATTGTACTTACTGAGCACCTGGCTAGCCTTGCCTTCTGGATTGTAACCTCTCTGTGGTCAGGAACCATGGCTTATTCTTTTTAAAATTCTGAAGTCTCCTGCACAGAAATTTGTGGGCAGTACGTTACCAATAAGTAACACTGAATTCAATTAGGACTGGGAGAGCATTCAAAACTCAATTAGCTGAAACTTCTCTTTTTTGAGATGAAGAAATTGAAGCTTTGAGCAGTAGGAAATAAATTATTTATGGAAGGGCTGAGGCAAACCACACAATATGTGCTAATTAAAATGAGAAAATGTAAGAACTCAAATATAATTTATTTCCTGTTTTTGTGCAATAACTTACATCTGATTAGAAAGTGAATTGCCCATAATTAATTAAGAAACCTTGCTTGTTAAAACACACCTCATCTTGCAGGATGGCCCCTCATAGTTGTACATCTTGTCTGATAAACTTCCACTTTCTCAATCATTTTTCTATTTCCAGTAGAAAGTATAATATCTTAGATTCATTTGTATTTAATGGAAAATTTGATGATTTCTTCCTTCTTTAATCTGCAGACTTATTACCTCCTAAATCTTACATATCAATGAAATGGATTACTAACCTGGATTTTTGAATGTTTTGGTAATTACTGGTTTTAGATATTAAATGAAAACATTTAAAATATATTATAATGTAAGTTTCTGTAGCAGTTTCTTAGGTGATATGGTGATAAAATGTGTGTATTCTCTTTCTTGGTTACTGCTATATTTCCCCCTCCATTGGGCATTTGCTTAGTCAAATATTAAATAAAATTCTAGAACAAATTACTTGTAAGCTTAGAGATAGCCTGGCTTCTTGGCATGAGACCTCTGTATTTGCACAATCCCAAGCTTAGAAAACTATGTGTTTGTTTCAATGTTCTGCCGTCATTTTCTTTTAAATTTGTAAGAATGCTTTACCAACGTCCTGCATTTTAATTTTGCACTGGATCCCACAAATTAAGGAGCCAGTCTTACTTAGACATAATTTGAAAACCATCAAATTTTTATTTTTCCCTCACAATTCTAATAAACATTAAAAATATTTCTTTCATAAAACTTCAATTAAAGAATGCTCGAGAATTGGTATATTAATTGAGACTTGATCCCTGTGAAACCCTCTGGTACTGAGTTTGTTGGGAAGTTTTTAATTACTGAGTCAATCTCATTTATTATTGATTCAGGCTTTCTTGTGTTATTATATACATTCATTTGTTTTAATTTTTAGACTTCACATATAAGGGATAACATGTAGTATTTGTCTTTCACTGCGTCACTTATTTCACTATGATAATACCTCTAGGTCCATGTACACTGTTGTGAATGGCAGAATCTCATTCTTTTCATGGCTGAGTAGTATTTCATTTTCTTTTCCATTCATCTGTTTATAAACACTTAGGTTGCTTCCATACCTTCACTATTGTAAATAATGCTGCCGTGAATATTGGGACATTGGGGTGCACATACCTTTTCAAATTAGTGTTTTCGTTTTCTCTGGATATATGCCCACAAGTGGAATTGGTAAATTATATTGTAGTTCTATATTTAGCTTTTTGTTGAACATCTGTACTGTTTTCCACAGTGCCTGCCTGCACCAATTGACATTCCCATCAGCAGTGTAAAACTGTTTCTTTTTCTCCACATCCTCACCAACATATGTTATTTGTATACTTTTTGATGATAGCCATTTTGACAATGTGAAGTGATATCTCTCATGGTTTTGATTTGCATTTCTCTGATGGTTAGCAATATTGAGCATCTTTTCATCTGCCTCTTGGCCATTTGCATTTTCTCTTTGGCAAAATGTCTATTCATGTCTTCTGCCCATTTTTTAATTGTGTTGTTTGCCTTTTGATATTGAGTTTTATGAGTTTACAGTATTCTGGATGTTAACCTTTTATTGGTCATATCATTTGCAGATATTTTCTCCCATTCTGTAGATTGTCTTTTCACTTTGTCAGTGGTTTCTTTTGCTATGCAAAATCTTTTATGTTTAACTAGGTCCCATTTGTTTATTTTTGCTTTTGTTTCTTTCACCTTAGGAGACAGATAAAAAAAAAATTGTTACACTTTATGTCAAAGAGTGTTTTGCCTATATTCTCTTCTAGGAGTTTTATGGTTTCTAGTTTTATACCTAGGCCTTTAAACCATTTTATTTTTTTTACACCATGTGAGAAAATATTCTAACTTCATTCTTTCTTGTGTAGCTGTCTAGTCTTCCCAGAACCACTTGTTGAAGAGAGTGTCTTTTTTCCATTGTATATCCTTTTCTCCGTTTTTTAAATCCAAGCTTTTTATTTCTTCTTCAGTATATCAAGGTAGGTGTGTGCATCTAGGAATTCATCCATTTCTCCTAGCTTGTCTGATTTGCTTCTGTATCATTGTTCATAATAGTTCCTTATGATTTTTTTTAAATTTCTGTGGCATCAGTTATAATGTTTTCTCTTTCATTTAAGATTTTCTTTATTTTTTTCTTGATTAGTCCTGCTGACTTTGTTGATATCACTTATCTTTGAAAAAGCCCAAGTCTTAATTTCACTGATTTTTTTCTCTTGTTTTTTGTTCTCTTTTTCATGTATTGATGAATACATGAATCTTTATTACTTCCTTTCTTCTAACTTTGGGCAGTTTCTTGAAAGGGAGGGATACACAAACATTTTATTTGGGGGTGATTTATATAGTGGGGAATTAGTGGCATGTGGAATTATGTATGTTCTTTGAAAGGTGAGACTTTGTAATTCATGAAAACCTTACAGGCAATTTCTGCTGCTGGTTCTTTCTAAGAAGAAATATTGGTGATATCTTTTCTGAGAAAGCTCTCCATTCCCACCCCTGCCTGATGGTATTTTCTGTCTCTTGGTGTTTGGGCAGAAGTAAAAGGATCCACAATGACACAGAAAATCAATACACTTTTTAAGTGACTCTTGTGAAAATATTAAAATATCATTCCAAACCAGACAGTTTACTTACACGTTATTCATGTCAATACGAGCATTTAAATGGAAACTTTTCTGAGAATCCAGATGGATACTTCATTATTTATACCTCATGAAACGAGAAAGCTTAATTCAGTACCAATGGTTTTAACATGGCCAAGGGATGTATTTTCAAATTTGGAAACAATCTAAAAAATGCTGTAATGCTCATGCTTCAGTGATGATCAGTGATTAGAAGAAGAGAAAGGCAGAAACATGTAAGTCTCACTTGAGGAACTTTCAAATGAGCAGATTCCCACCCACCTTCTGCCAGAAATTGTGACCACTGTGTCTAGAAGAGTGCAAATCCATGTGCAGCAAGCTCAGCAGATGAATTTAATGCAAATGGTTCATGCTCTGAGACACACCAGAGGAAGCTCTACCTGATATAAATAATACAAAGAGCATCTATTTTGCTTTTCCATTCAACTTTTTAGGTCAGTTAGCATGCTTCCATCCTCTTCTTTAGAACTACTGAATCAGAACATTCATGAGTGTGACCCCAGAGGAGATCATTTTAAATGCTCCCCAGCGAGTTATAATAATCCATTAGTTTCCTACTGAATTTGGAATCCAGTGTTCCAGAGCAGTGTTTCTCAAAGTTGGCTCAAGAATCACTTGTATCAGCACCACCTGGGAGCTAGATAAAATGTAGATTTATGGGCTCCTTCTCAGGTTCACTGAACTCAAAATCTCTGGGATGAGGCCTATAAAAAGCAGGTTTTAGCTACTCTTGAGAGTCCCTTGGACTGCGAGGAGATCCAACCAGTCCATTCTAAAGGAGATCAGTCCTGGGTGTTCTTTGGAAGGACTGATGCTAAAGCTGAAACTCCAATACTTTGGCCACCTCATGCAAAGAGTTGACTCATTGGAAAAGACTCTGATGCTGGGAGGGATTGGGGATAGGAGGAGAAGGGAACGACAAGAGGATGAGATGGCTGGATGGCATCACCGACTCGATGGACATGAGTTTGAGTGAACTCCGGGAGTTGGTGATGGACAAGGAGGCCTGGTGTGCTGTGATTCATGGGGTCGCAAAGAGTCGGACACGACTGAGCAACTGAACTGAACTGATCCTTGATGTGTGAGAATATACTGGAAAACTAACTTTGCTCCTGGTAAAGCAACAAAAGATCAAAGCTAAAGTAGACACAAGTATAGCACTGGCTTCCTATTGGGTATGTCAAAAATTCTGTTCAGATAGAGTATGAAGACCAGCAGGTTGCGTGGTTCACATTAGATGAGTATAATACAGAGGCTTACTCAAGAGTCTGCAAAGGGCAAGAGTAAAGGGCAAATCATGAGAATTAGTGAGAGGAGTCACAAAAGAACTCAGGGGTCTCTCTGGGGAGCTCTAAGGGCTGTGTTCTGAGCAGAAGGATGAATGCAAGAACTGCAAGGCTCACCCTTAAAGTCAGAGGTTAGTCACAAAAGAATGAGATGAATTTTGTGAAGTGTCTTCCTTGGCATTGTCTTAATCAGAGCTCTTTGGTTTAGAAAGTAGAAACAATGATTCAGGTTAATTTCAACACAGGGGAGGTTACTGTTGAGGATAATTATGGAGTGAAAAGTAGATGAAATCTACAAAGATTCAAGGGATCAAGATTAAGAGATGGATGGTATTTCTAGATTAAAGGAGGCTGAAAGTGCTTTGCCATTAACTACACTCAGTTGCTCTTGACCTGCTTAAAATGAGTATTTTTTACTTTTATTTCCATTTGGTTTTTCAAACTGGGAATCTACCTGACCAAGCAAGTTGTTCATGTGTTTGTTTCTCCAAGTTGGTTGTCCTGTGGATCAGTTTGCTATTTTTAGTTTAATGAATTTGATGAGAAATGGTGAGGACATGGAGTAGGGGGACAGCCATATGATTCAAAGTCTTTTCTTGGGATGCGATGGAGGCACAGATTTCTTTGATTCACAAAGCGTGAGCAAGAGACAGGTAAAGATGTTTGGGCCTTTGCCTTTTAATTGAATCACATTCACACACACATTAATTTTTGCCTGGGAACATGATAACTTTGCTTGACTTCTCACTTTGGGACACATGAAAGAAACAGAGAAAGTGATCTGGCTAGAAATTCAGAGAGAAAGCTGGAACCCCCTGATATCTGGACAGGAGACTTTGAGACCCAGGATCAGAGCTGTTTTGCCCTATATGTCCACAAATTTGTATACCTTAGGATTAGGTCTGCACAAACAATTTAATAGTTTCTTTTATTTAGTTATTTAATTATTATTTACTTATTCTGTGGAATTCAGGTAAGTATCTGTAATTTCAAACTATGCTTAAGTTCCCTTCTGCCAGCTGCAACATTCTAATGGCTTTGTTTTCTCAAATCCTGCTAACATTAAAATGAATTTTTAAGGATACATTTCAGTAGACATATCTTCTCTTCTCTTCATAGCTTTTGTAGCTGGTTGGAAAAATCTTTATGATGCCAGCAATTCCCATGTATCAGTATGACAGATGCTTTTTTCTACACACATTCTAAGTGAATCCTTTTGAGACACAGCGAAGACCAGATTTATTTAGCCTGTGAAAATGTGAAATGTAGCCACTGGTCTTCTCTCTTTATGACAAATAATTTTACACTTCTTCCATCATGAGAAATTCTAATACTATATTGTCTGTATCTCTTAGAGAAAAATCAGTGGCTGGCTTTCTGAGGCCAGATTAGAAGAATGATGATTATAAACTTTCTCAAATATGTTCAACAATGAAGAAAGGAAAATTGTATCTGAAAGGGTAAAGGTGAAACATCTAAAAATAAAAGCATTGCATTGTGTGTCCAGGGACCAGAGCCAAGGCCCAGCTGTGACATTAATGCTGCTTCTTGGATATAGTCACCTAAAACTTCTGAAAAATTGAGATGAATTTTTTATGTAAACTACAGAATATTAGAAGTTACGACCCAGAGGGATGGTATGGGGAGGGAGGAGGGTTCAGGATGGGGAACACATGTATACCTGTGGCGGATTCATTTTGATATTTGGCAAAACTAATACAATTATGTAAAGTTTAAAAATAAAATAAAATTAACAAAAAGAAGTTATTATATGAATGTATATGCATATATGTATATATATATGTATACATATATAGTGTGTTATGTATATAATTTGCCATAAGAAAACTCAGATTTTATATATGATTTATTTGTAAGCTCAGGCTCTCTCTTTGGAAAACCCAGGACTATGTGACAAGGACTTTGAATCTCAAGCAACAGTCAATGTCCCTTAATCCCATCTATCTACCCATTCAGTCTCCCCAGAACTTTAAGATCCTATATAGTGACATGGTGAAACTGATATTTGAAGTGAGGGGAAATAAGAAATCATTCCAATTCTATTTTGTCATGTTATTTGTTTGTTCCTCATTTTAAGTTATTTTATGGAAGGGATGTTAGGTAAAATCCCTTAGAGAAAGGAGCATGTATCCTCATCTATCTTCATGAACTAAGGGGTACTCAAAAAGTATTTGAAAACCTGAATACAAGAACATATACTTCAGAGACCTAAATGCTAGAAGCTTCTCTATGATCCACATCCTTTGTAAAGTTCCTGTCCAAGGTTTATTATGAAAGATAAAACTAGGGACCTGAAGAGTAGAATATTTCTTACTCCTCTTTTGTTCAAACTTCACTATGTTTGAACAATGAGGGACAATGAAAAAAATGGGAGAAAGAAGAGGAAAGGAAGAGATGAAGGAATTGGAAAAAATATTCTGGAATGCAGTATGCATGGTTAAAAGAGGAAAAAGTCAAAGACTCTAGAGCATCAGAGGAGGGTTATCACTAGCTCCCTCAACATTTCAACTCTTCTAAGAATAATGAAAATATTGTACTGATGGCATGGATGAAGACTAACCCAATTTAAATATCAATTTTGCAAAGAAATTTTAGGATTAAAAACAATTCTATCCAAATTCCTCCTTCCCATGGCTAGTTAAACATTTCCTAGTTTTAAATTATAGCACAGGAGAGAGCAATATTTATAGCTGACTTTGTCATTGTGGGAACACTTGTAACCTCAGCCTCAAGAGATGCTGGGACTTGAAGGGCAAGCTGGCATAGGGAACTGGAAGGAAATGTGAGCCAGGCTGCTTGTGGTTGTCATTGCAAAGGCATTTAGCTTTCTGGTCATTTTTATTGCAACTAGCATCAGTTACAGTGATGTGACTTTGGGGAGCATAAGGACTGAGTATTGTCATTTGATTTTGTTATTGTTGCCTATATGTTGTAAAATGCATGACTTTAACGCCTAGACCTTTCAGTGCATGACTCTTTTAGAGGCATGATAGTCTCAGATCCCTTCATAAATGCCATCTAGTCATCCTCATTCAGGCATTCAGTGGAAGTCTATAAAATTATGAGATGGAGTTAAATGAAACACACTTTGGAATTTAAAAGCTGCACCTAATTACCCATGAATATCTCCCCAGAGTTCTCTTTATAGTCACACAATAAATATCTCTTTTAGGCTTCTGGCCAATAGTAGCCATTACAGTCTCATTATAGAGTAAAATTATCACTTAAGTAAAATTTGGTCATTTTATAGAATCCTAAGGGGACTATGATGTTTCTTGTTATCAGAGAAGATTCTGCAAAGTCATGTATGCTGTTGACAACATGGCATTTTAGATCCTGAAATGTAGCTAGGCTCACTGCTACTATAAATATAGCAAACTCAAATCTTTTCAGAGGTAAAAAACACAATAAGAAGAAATAGTTTCCAAATATAAAAGTAACAAAATTTGACAATTATTACCAAGAGAAAATTAAGAATATGAGAATTTTGTTTGATCTTGATCATAACATGAAGAAGTTTTTGTCTGAGAAAAAGTGGCTTGAATTCTGTCTTTAATTGCTCAGCAGATAGAAAATGTTACATTTATGAGCAGTCAAGGAATAATAGCAATTAAAAATCAACCCTTGCATTTAAACAAGACCTGCTCAAAACCTGCTACTGGAAATCCAGGACTTCCTTTTTAAAATTCTTCTTTTCAAAGGTTAATTTCAACAGAGTATTGGATCCTTAGTGTTCCTTTGCAGAAATCCTTCAATTAAAGATAGGAATTTGTGCCTTTGGCTGAATTACCCCAACCTTCCTCAATTAAATCCATAGTAATAGGAATAACTGTTTCTACCCTGGAACATATTGAATCTGGAGTCAAATCCTGGTTTAAACCTTACACCCTATAGCAATTCCAAAACTTTCCCAAGCCATCTCTTTGAGATACATATGGAAGCAGAAATAAGTGCATTTTAGACAATAATTTGCCGAAAGTTCAGCAAGTTGGAAAAATCCTGAAACCTCTCAGAACCTAAATGAAAAATTCTTGTTGGAGAACACATGTACACCCATGGTGGATTCATGTCAATATATGGAAAAACCAATACAATATTGTAAAGTAATTAGCCTCTGAATAAAATAAATAAATAAATAAATAAATAAATAAAAAGGCTTGTGCCACTAAAACATCTAAATGCCCAATTAGACACATTAACCTTTGCAGTTGAGACAGAAGTAGTGGTTCCTAAAAATGAAATTGGAAGTCTAAGGTACTGTTAAAGTCTGTCAAATTTGTTGTGCTCAAAGGGGTGCCAAAATATTATACTGTTAATTTGTCTTTTTTTGCAATTTGAAGTATAATTTGGTTTGTTTTCATTCTGATACCTTCAGTTCAGTTCAGTTGCTCAGTCGTGTCTGACTTTTTGCAACCCAATGGACTGCAGCATGCCAGGCTTCCCTGTCCATCACCAACTCCCAGAGTTTACTCAAACTCATGTCCATTAAGTCAGTGATGCCATCCAACCATCTCACCCTCTGTCATCCCCTTCTCCTCCCACCTTCAATGTTTTCCAGCATCAGGGTCTTCTCAAATGAGTCAGTTCTTCGCATCAGGGGCCCCAAGTATGGGAGTTTCAGCTTCATTATCAGTCCTTCCAATGAATATTCAGCATTTATTTCCTTCAGGATGGACTGGTTGGATCTCCTTCCAGTCCAAGGGATTCTCAAGAGCCTTCTCCAACACCACAGTTCAAAAGCATCAATTCTTCGGTGCTCAGATATCCTTGGAAATTCTAAATGACAAAATGTTACAGAGGCCAGGTGAAATCTGGCAGGTTTGTAGCATGATGATAAATGAGAGATACCTTCTGGCTTCCCAAAGAGTCTGTGTATCTGTGAAAACTATATCATATGAACCTTTGAGATCACTGAGCCCAATTCATGACCAAATTCCAGGATCTCATCAACAGCAACCCTTGACCTATTGTTTCAAAATCTCTGCTTAGATAGCACCATATGGGAAGCCCCAATACTTCAGTGAAGGAGAGTTTATGTATTCCTCACATGATTCACTGTACTTTTGTAGAACATAGAATATTAATTAATAAATTAATTAATAAATTGATAAATATTAATATTATTGTGGATGTGAGAGTTGGACTATAAAGAAAGCTGAGTGCCAAAGAATTGATGCTTTTGAACTGTGGTGTTGGAGAAGACTCTTGAGAGTCTCTTGGACTACAAGGAGATCTAATCAGTCAATTCTAAAGGAAATCAGTCCAGAATATTCATTGGAAGGACTGATGCTGAAGCTGAAGCTCCCATACTTTGGCCATCTGATGTGAAGAACTGACTTATTTGAAAAGACCCTGATGCTGGGAAAGATTTAAGGGGGGAGGAGAAGGGGATGGCAGAGGATGAGATGGTTGGATGGCATCACTGACTCAATGGACATGAGTTTGAGTAAACTCCGGGAGTTGGTGATGGACAGAAAGGCCTGGCATGCTATAGTCCCTGGGGTAGTGAAGAGTCGGGTATGACTGAGTGAACTGAACTGAATAAAGTAAATTTTATTTTCTCATTTATGTTGAGCTGAAATCTTCCTCCTGCTAACTGCCATCCTATAATCTTCACAAGAAAATAAATTATGTATAGTTTTCAAAGATATGAGCAATGTTGTTTTGTGCTTGCTCCTTCTCCTTAGACATCTAACAGAATTGTTTAATTTGCATATAACTCCTGGGCATTACAGAATCCCATTAAAAGCAATGCCAGATGTTGGCAGCATGGCAATGCATCTCAAAGCTAGAGAGTGATCAATTTTGGCAGTATGTATAGTGCCTGGAAGCATAGCATCTGGGGCAAGGCCACCCCAGTATTGAATCTCAGCTCCACCCCTTACTAGCTATGTATGCTCTGATGAGTTATTTGGCCTCACTGTGTTTCAGTAAAATGGAGTTACTACTATATACCTCATAATGTTGAAAGGATCAAAAGCATGATCTCTGAAATATTTAGACCAGCACCTTGCTTATAAAAATAATATTTTGGCTCAATGTGAGGAAAGGTGGTACCAATCAAAAAAGAAGAGTAGATTTCCTGGCACAAATAGAAATCGGAACAAAAGTGGTATATCTGCTTTTTGAATTAAGTGTGCAGTCCTGCATCAGTACCTATTTGAATTAAGACTTAATTATGGTATCTCCCAAATGTAAGATCTCAGTCTAACTATAACTAGTTCAAGGCAAATTATGGAAGATCAGGCTTATAACATTTGCCCTGTAAAGTTTTAAAATATGTAAGGAATGGCAGCAATGATGCCTTATAGAGGTACAGTTCCACCTCGACATTTAGGCCTTCTTTTTTGGGTTTTGTGACCATTAATACATTGAAAAATCCCTGTTGATGGGAAAGAATGGCTTGCAATTGAAGAGGCAGAACGCATTTACTTAAGGAAGCTCATGCTGCCTTCCTGGGGGAATAGTAAATGGCCACATTAGTTCACACCAGCAGGCCTGGCAGCTATTGAATTGATTGTTCTGAAAGAAACAAAGCTTCATTTCTTTAAGCATAGTCTATAATTCATCAACTTTGCCTCTGAATCAGACTTTTTTCTTTCCCAGAATACAAAAAAAAAAAACCACCCCAAAACAGCAATAATATTATTCGTAAGAGGTATTCCAAAATGTCCTCTTTATTCCATGCAGCTTTGGCAGAATCTGTGGATATCTTCTTTCAACAACCTGTCTAGAGCTATCAGCATTTTCAGTTAATGTAACACTCCCACTCAGGGCCCTGGTAGTGTCAGCAGACTGGTTTCTTTTCCTCAGAGCTGCATTTCCAAATGATTCTATCCATTCACTGGGTTCCCCATTTGGCTTCTGACTTCTCAGGTTTTGGAAATAGGCCTCCCATGAGATAAAGCTACCATTACTGGCTGCATTCCATTTTAACAGTGGATTCTTAAGACTCTAAAATATTCTTCACCATTCGGCATAACAGTCTACAGAAAACTATTTGGTTTTCTAATCAGCAGAACAAATTGTTTCAGTGCAAGAAGGAGCTGTGATCTGAGGTTGGGCATGAAGTTTATTTTTCATTTGCTACTGAGAGAAGAGTGAGTACCTGAATGGGAATGAAAAGTTAAATCCTGCAGTTTTTCTATTGAATTCCCAGTCAGTAATCTTTTTTAGTGAAAGGTATTATAAATTAGGAACGTGTTCTTACTTTTCTAAGGTTTATTTTCTTCTCTCATACCCGTCAAGACAGAATTTTAGAACTTATAATTTGTATGGACATTATTAGAGGTGATACAAATAGCAGCAATTCCAGATTAATCCCTCTTCTTAGATATCAGACAGAAGGACAGGAATCTGCAGCAAGTCAACCTCAGTTTCTAGGTGAAACAAGGTTCATCTGAAGTCTCATTCCAAATGGCTGCAATTAGCCATATCAGACATGCCTGTGGTACCCACAGTTATGTCCCTTTAGAATCACTGAGGCAATTTATATTCACAAAAAGGCACTCAAGGACACCACATGGGGTCCTGGTTTTAACAGGGCCAAGATAAATAATGTCAAGATGAAAGGTCATGCAAAAGTAACACTGGATGTTGAAAAAGTGAAAGTGAAAGTGATAGTCGCTCAGTCTTTGAGACCCATGGGACTGTAGCCTGCCAGGCTCCTCCTCTGTCCATAGAATTCTCCAGACAACAAGACTGGAGTGGGTAGCCATTCCCTTCTCAGGGGGATCTTCCTGACACTGGGATTGAACCCGGGTCTCCTGCACTGCAAGCAGAGTCTTTACCTTCTGAGTCACCAGGGAAGCCCTGGATGTTGAAAAGCCACACACAGACTAAGATCTCTGGTCTGAGGGAGTTTGATGGCCCAGTAAGTCTATTTAGCAACTCATTTTTATGTTTTGGTTTGTCTTCAAATTTAGCATAAAGTTCCATGTGAGCAGAATAATCTTTCAACAAATAATGCCCCGTAATTTTCTTGATTCTCATTATTTCCTCTTTTGTCACCTGTTCACCCCTTTTGTCTCTATACAGCAGGTCTATCTCTGGGTTCAAGTGAAGATTATGAAACAACAGGATTTCCCCTGTAAAAATTCCCCAAGCAAATCTGAGAAAATGTTTAAAAGAATAATGAGTCATATTCTGAAAACTGGTTAGTTATAACTGAGAAAAAAATTCATTTAGAGAGATAATGCTATGATGGTTGGTTGTCAGTAGCTAGTACAATACACAAAAGCCTATCTTTTGTATTTCCAAGTTACTTTAGTAGTTCATTCGATCAATAACTAGTTATTGAGTACTTGTAGTGGTCAGGCACTGTGGGTTGCCACTGCCTTCTCCAGAGTATACACTAAAATGAGTAAAAAAACCTGTCATTGTCCTCGAAGAGTTTACCATTTTCTGGGGACACAACAAGCACCAGACAACTGAGGGATAGTAAGATAAAACTGTGTTTCAGAGGCAGATTCTAAACCTTCCCTTCAACTTTATAGCATGGTTAATCAAATGAGTCTTCATTACCTGGTCCAAGCTCACTGCTTTTTAGACAAAATGGAGAACAAACGTGTGACACTGTTCATTTCGGCAGTGACCGAGGATCATGGAGAATGGGAATATTATGAAATGACTCAAGACAGGGAAATATCTTCAGGTTGTCAGAAAGACTAAGATGTCATTTCTATAAAATATTAACTAGTAAAGGGATGTCAATCTCAAGTTAGATTTTAGGAAGCATTGTTGAAAAAATAGTTGGTGAAAGTAGAGATTACTAGGGATTCACCAAAAAGTGATGAATTCCTATTGTAATAAGATTATTTAATAGAACAGAGAAAAGCTATTGATGGAAATCTAAATATTACTAAGACATTTGACAAAAGCTAACTTTATAACATTTTATATAAACAAAATATAGAATAATATGGTACTGTTTAAGGTACAATTAACCCATTAAATCAATTTTTTTAAAAGTCAAAGTATCTTACGCTTATAGCAGGGTTCTGTCCTAGCCAAAATTTATCATGACTTTCAGAAGATATATGAACTTCAAGATATGCCTTGAAGATGGTATGCTCATCTAGTTTTAGGATGAAGAAAATCAAATCTTAAGGGGTAGAGAGTATGGAAAGACAAACTCAGGAGTTCCAAAGATTTTCACGGGAAGGAAAATACAAAAAACAGATCAAAGCTATTAGAAAAAAGATGACAGAGATGAATGACATATTAAAATTTTCTAACATAAGGCTAATGTTATACTTGATGTAGAAGCTTTAATAAATGTAAAAAGAAATATATGTAGAGCTAAGTTTTATAGCTCAATCCTTGAAATGGGGAGCTAAACTTTACACTGTGTGCCAGGAAATTCTGAAGCAGAAAATTGGACATTACAATACATTCTAATTGCTTGAATGTCAAGGTTAATTTCAAGAGAAAGTTAGATATTAAAACATTTTAGTTATTAAATGTCAAAAAAAGTAAGTCATCTTCAACTGGGAAGAATCAGGCCGGCTCAGTTTTCTCTCTAGTGATGCTCAGTTCTCAAACACAAAAGATACTTGTCCCTAAATTTGAGAAAAAGACAGTGACCCAAGAATCTTAATTCCAGCCAGCTTATTGATTTTATTTGGTGATACAAAATCTTTCTGGAAGAACTCTCCACCATTAATGTCTTGGTCCACATTTTGGCAGGGATGTTGTGGTAAGAATTCAAACTTCAGGTGGTTTTAACAGTGAAAGATCTATATATGTTGGAAATGTTATCAGTTTTAAGACCCAAGTCCAGAAACAAACAGTGATGATGTGATGAGCACAACTTTTCCACAATCAGATGAATTCACTGAAAGCCATACTGATGCTCCAAGTGGGAACCCTAGTGTTTCAGCAAGCAGTTTTATCATTCATTATCCCAAATGTTTGGGAAGATTTTTCTTCTCAAGGGGCAGTGGCAGAAGAATGGGGAAAGACCATGTGCTAATTAAGATGTATATTTTTAACTTTTATTTTTTATACAATTTTATTTATGTGTTTATTTACTGGCTGTCCTGGGTCTTCGTTGCTGTGAGGTCTTTTCTCTAGCTGTGGAGAGCAGGGGCTACTCTCTAGTTCTGGGGTGTAGGCTTCTCACTGCAGTTGCTTTGCTTGTTGTGCAGCACAGGTTCCACAGTATGTGGGCTCAGAAGTTGTGATTCCCTGAGTTTAGAGCACAGGCTCAGTAGCTGTGGCACACAGGCTTACTTGCTCTAAGGCATGTGGGATCTTCCTAGACCAGGGATTCAACCTGAATCTCCTGCATTGGCAAGGGAATTCCCCACCACTGAGTCACCAGGGAAGCCCAAGATGTATGTTTTTTTAAAGGTGATTTTCTATGATACAACATTGCTTACTGCCCAGTTTTTCTTCTTAGATTTTCAAAATTCAAATTAAGGAAAAAAAAACTTCAAAATGTGTGTGCACATAACATATGCAACTATATGACTAAACAGAAGCATTTGTGAAACTAATATTGAAACGTCTGCTTCTATATCTCTATTGTCTACACCCTATACCTCTTTCTGTCTAGATTGTGGAGCTTCATTTAATTCAGTCACTACATTGAACCAGTGAGGAGACTAAGGCTCAGAAAGGTTAAGCAAAAGCCATATAATTAGAATAGTTCCTAAAGATGGTGATTACAAACATGAGTAGTCTTGATTCCCAGCCCAGAGGTTCTTTACTTTACACCAGGGACTGAAATCTCTAGGCCTTTATTGTCCCTCTTCATATGGGCTTCATCACGTAGAGCAGTGCTTTGAGCAAAAGCCCTTTTCAGTGCATACCTGTTGCAGACATTTTGGATATGCTACAAACTTTGGCATTCTCCTGTTTTTGTATCTATATACTGGAGTGAGGGCTTGTCTAGTCTCTTTACTTCAATTTTGGGTGCTTTGCAAAAACTATTCATTTTTCACTTTCCTTTGTTCAAGGAAACATATTCTTTAGAGAAATTCATGGGATTTGTTTATTTGTTTGAGAATATTGAAAAGAATAACCCTTCATAGGTCAAGATTCTGGTTTGCAAACAGTAAGATCTATTCTGTCTGATTTAAGCAGGTTTAAGCAGTAAGGAATTTATTGCAGAACATAAATAGCTCATATAGTTTCCAGGAAGACGAGCAACTTGTATGCTATACAATTTGTAAACTACATAACTAGGAGCAGTGAAGCCAGGAAAAAATGCCTTTTAGACAAGAAACTGCTCCAGTAAAAATTATGCTGCCACTGCACACCACTTAAACTCTCCATCGGCCAGGCCTCTACTGAACATGGAACAGATATCCCATCCCTTCACAACCACTGGAACCACTTTTATTGTGGTAAAAGGGCTCCCCTCAGGGAGCCCTGGAGCTTCCAAAGCTGTCAATGCTCATTTTCAGGAGGCATCCACAACAATGTCAAGACCTCTGCACAGAACATGACTCTTCAAAGCACAAAATAATGAAGCCTAAGGGACTGGTTCTGGGCCATGAAACCTCATCATGAGTTTCTCTTAATTCACTGAAACCACTTCTCTGCAGCCTCAGTCCTAGAAGGGACCTCCCACCTGCAGCTGTGGTGGTTCAGCTGGTAAAGAATCTGCCTGCAGTGTGGGAGACCTGGGTTCAATGCCTGGATTGGGAAGAGCCCCTGGAGAAGGGAATGGCTACCCACTCCAATATTCTGACCTGGAGAATTCCATGGACTTCATAGTCCATGGGGTCACAAAGAGTCTTAGACATGACTGAGTGACTTTCATTTTCACCTGCAGCTCTCAAGCGTGTTCCTTTCCAGCCCCATCACATTGACAAAAGATGCCCTTTATGGAGCAATGGAAGCTCTTCTGTCTAGATGGGTTTCTGTTTCTTTAAGGGACACATTCACTAGCACTGGTGTTGCATATACCTAATAATTAAGTTTTTCTAATGACATTGTTTACCAAGCACAGCACAGCACAATGACACTGTTTCGCTAAACAGGCACCTTTGTACTTGGCGGGGAGCATATTTTTTAAATTAAAATAATAAGCATACTTGATAATTATCACTGTTTTCCCTACTTTGATGTATTTACATGAAGTTCCTATCATTCATAATTAGAATAGAGGATTAAAAAAGTAATAGCTGAAAAAACTTTTCTAAGGTCAGTAAAGATATCCTGGTCACAAACTTCCTTTGGGAGGGAAAGTTAGGAGATCCACCAGAGAAAACATCATCATGGGACTGCACATTTAGTGAGACTTGGAAATACCATATGCTTACAAGGGATATGCTTATCCTGGGCTGGACTCATCTAAAATGTCTAAAAGGAGTCTCAGCAAAGAATGGCGTAGATCTGAATGCTTTCCAGATGGGAATAAGATTTATTTACTGGACTTAGAAGCTGAAGAGAATTTAAAAACTTTTGTTCAAAAATAAAAAGGAAGAAAAGGAAAAAGACAAGGAAAGGTGTATAGAGAGGAAAATTCTGAGGCTGAATTTGTAGAAAGTTTCTGTTGTGAACTAAGTATACATTTTAAAAAGTATGTCAACTACCTAATTACAAAAACTTGTGTCTTATACCTCTTGTGCTTGTGCCATGTCGCTTCAGTCGTGTCCGACTCTTTGCAACCCCATAGACTGTAGCCTGACAGGCTTTTCTGTCCGCAGGATTCTCCAGGCAAGAGTACTGGAGTGGGTTACCATTTCCTTCTCCAGGGGATCTTCCCAACTCAGGATCAAAGCCATGTCCCTTGTTTCCTGCATTGGCAGGTGGGTTCTTTACCACCAGCACCACCTGGGAAGCCTTTTTACTTGTTGCCTCTATTCAATCGCATTTTGGCCAATTGATCCTTCAAAATTTGATCCAATTTCTAAAACAATATTTCAATTTGGACTAGTAATCTCACTGGAAGATTACTTTTTTTTTTAAGTTGGCATTTTCTTGAGCCTTGGGAACACAAGATGAAGCTGAAATTTAAAAAAAAAATCATAACTACACAAAAATAAACTCAAAATGGATTAAAGATCTCAACGTAAGACCAGAAACTATAAAACTCCTAGAGGAGAACATAGGCAAAACACTCTCCGACATACATCACAGCAGGATCCTCTATGATCCACCTCCCAGAATATTGGAAATAAAAGCAAAAATAAACACATGGGACCTAATTAAACTTAAAAGCTTCTGCACAACAAAGGAAACTATTAGCAAGGTGAAAAGGCAGCCTTCAGAATGGGAGAAAATAATAGCAAATGAAGCAACTGACAAACAACTAATCTCAAAAATATATAAGCAACTCCTACAGCTCAATTCCAGAAAAATAAATGACCCAATCAAAAAATGGGCCAAAGAACTAAATAGACATTTCTCCAAAGAAGACATGCAGATGGCTAACAAACACATGAAAAGATGCTCAACATCACTCATTATCAGAGAAATGCAAATCAAAACCACTATGAGGTACCATTTCACGCCAGTCAGACTGGCTGCGATCCAAAAGTCTACAAGCAATAAATGCTGGAGAGGGTGTGGAGAAAAGGGAACCCTCTTACACTGTTGGTGGGAATGCAAACTAGTACAGCTACTATGGAGAACAGTGTGGAGATTCCTTAAAAAACTGGAAATAGAACTGCCTTATGATCCAGCAATCCCACTGCTGGGCATACACACTGAGGAAACCAGAAGGGAAAGAGACACGTGTACCCCAATGTTCATCGCAGCACTGTTTATAATAGCCAGGACATGGAAGCAACCTCGATGCCCATCAGCAGATGAATGGATAAGAAAGCCGTGGTACATATACACAATGGAGTATTACTCAGCCATTAAAAAGAATACATTTGAATCAGTTCTAATGAGGTGGATGAAACTGGAACCTATTATACAGAGTGAAGTAAGCCAGAAGGAAAAACACCAATACAGTATACTAACGCATATATATGGAATTTAGAAAGATGGTAACAATAACCCTGTGTACGAGACAGAAATAGAGACACTGATGTATAGATCAGTCTTATGGACTCTGTGGGAGAGGGAGAGGGAGAGGGAGAGGGAGAGGGTGGGGAGATTTGGGAGAATGGCATTGAAACATGTATAATATCATGTATGAAACAAGTCGCCAGTCCAGGTTCGATGCACGATACTGGATGCTTGGGGCTGGTGCACTGGGATGACCCAGAGGGAGGGTGTGGGGAGGGGGGGTGGAGGAGGGTTCAGGATGGGGAGCACGGGTATGCCTGTGGCGGATTCATTTTGGTGTTTGGTGGAACTAATACAATATTGTAAAGTTTAAAAATAAAATTAATAAAAAAAAAAAAACCGAGAGGCAAAAAAAAAAATCATAACTATTCTATTCACTAAATTATTAGAACTCACCCCATTCAACTGAGAATTTGGAAGCCTCATTATCAGTAGTATTATATCAATATTATGTCAGAATACAAGATGAAACTTCTGACATATAACTGGAATCCAACATGTTCCACAGAGTCTAGAGTAAAGGCATTTACCTTTACTGGAGTAAAGGTAAATGCCTGGATACAGACAAGCAAGTAAAACCTAATCCAACTGAAATTCTTCCAGGTACATTTTTTGATAGGAGAAAGAAATGAGTGGCAACAGTTGGTGAGGTAAATTCACTTCTGAATAAAGAATGTATTTACCATCCATACTGTTCATACTGTTCAAGATTGCCAGGAGAAATATCAATAGCCTCAGATATGCAGATGACACCACCCTTATGGCAGAAAGTGAAGAAGAACTAAAGAGCCTCTTGATGAAAGTGAAAGAGGAGAGTCAAAAAGTTGGCTTAAAGTTCAACATTCAGAAAACTAAGATCATGGCATCTGGTCCCATCACTTCGTGGCAAATGGATGGAGAAACAGTGGAAACAGTAGCTGACTTTATTTTTTCTGGGCTCCAAAATCACTGCAGCTGGTGATTGCAGCCATGAATTAAAAGACACTTACTCCTTGGAAGGAAAGTCATGAGCAACCTAGACAGCATATTAAAAAGCTGAGACGTTACTTTGTCAACAAAGGTCTGTCTAGTCAAGGCTATGGTTTTTCCAGTGGTCATGTATGGATGTGAGAGTTAGACTATAAAGGAAGCTGAGTGCAGAAGAATTGATGCTTTTGAATTGTGGTGTTGAAGACTCTTGAGAGTCCCTTGGACTGCACAGAGATCCAGCCAGTCCATCCTAAAGGAGATCAGTCCTGGGTGTTTATTGGAAGGAATGATGTTGAAGTTGAAACTTCAATACTTTGGCCACCTGATGCGAAGAGCTGACTCATTTGAAAAGACCCTGATGCTGGGAAAGATTGAGGGCAGGAGAAAAAGGGGACAACAGAGGTTGAGATGGTTGGATGGCATCACCATCTCAATGGACATGGGTTTGGGTGGACTTCGGGAGTTGGTGATGGACAGGGAGGCTTGGCATGCTGTGGTTCATGGGGTCACAAAGAGTTGGGCATGACTGAGTGACTGAACTGAGCTGAACTGAACCATTCATACACAAATATTGGTATCAGATCTTAACAAGGGAAAGTCCACCTTCAACTCCATTCTTCTGTGCCACATCTGAGGACTGTGGAGGAAGTCTTACACTCTTTGAAGGGCTGTGGGAACACTACCTTTATAGGCATCTGATAAGGTCTAATGAGTCACAGCTTTTGGAACTTTTAACAGTCCCCAGTTAGGTCAGGAAAGGAAACAGAGCTCTAACCCTGCAATACATGGATCACTGGTTGATCAGTGAAGTATTTAGAAGCAAGAGCCATTTTTGCCATCCCAAGAATCATGCCACATAGGATGCTACTACTCACAAGGTAAACTGTAATGCAAAGTGCCAGAGAGGGAGTGAAGAAGTCTCTGAAGTAGGAAAGAGAGAAATATCTCTGCTCAAGCTCTTTATGAGTGATAGTTGTTCTCTCTTCCTAACATTCTCCCACTACTGTCCCCTACCTCATATGTTAACTTACTCTCACAAGATCCCACCAAGCAGGCATGCTTGATGTTTCTACATATAACTTTAATTTATTTCCCTGGGTCCTTCTCCAAGCCATGTAATAGCAGTTTGGAGGGCCCTGATCTTTAGAAGGGTTGCATATTATTTTTCTAATATTCAAAAACACATGTGGATCCTACAGAGCAATTATTTTCAGGGCTAACAATGTTATCACATAGGAAACCACACCTGTGTACCAGTAGATTAGAATGAAACTTATCAGAATCAGAATTCCTGTGACCCATTAAATAAATGACACTTAGATGATTTCCTAGTTGGTATTCTACTCTCTCTGACAAGTTATGCCAAGTTGTGAAGACCCAAGTTATCTTACTGTTTATCTCAGATGAAAATATTTTGCTTTTAGCAGTTTAAGTCTGAAAGAAAGCAAAAGAAAGCAAGCACACACACATAATTTATAGGTTTAAATAAAACCCTAAAATTATTCTGAAAGCTCATAAACAAGAGTGATGAATGATCCATGAGTCATTATAGAAGTCATTTGGCTGGACCAGGACCATGTAATTAATTTGAAGAAGAAATGATTCTTGAACCTAAAAAAATGAGAAATAAATTTTAACTGTGTACAATTAGAGACAGCTCTGAAATTTTCAATTTGATTTATCCCTTATTATTCATGTATAGGGCCTTAATCTCCTGAATTAAAGATTAGCATTCTTCATACAAAAATGATATTCAACAGAAGCACTGGGGAATCATTAGCTCAATAAAATGATAGGTATGCATGTGGGGCTTAAAGAATGAAAGGAGATATTCACTAATGTCTTTTCGAGCATCAATTATGTGTAAGAACTGTCCTGAATCCTAGGAATACAAAATCAAACAAAGCATTATCTTCCCTCAAGAAATTTACAATCTAGTGGAAAATTCAAATGCATAAACTGATTATTACAACATGTAAAGTACTCACCTAACAGACTGAGGCCCATTGGGCACCTAGACCATGCTGTAGCCATCACATGGTTAAATATAAAATAGATTTGTTGCTGACAAATTTCTTAGCAGAGAAGCAGCAGAAAACACATGTTGTGTCATGGGGTGGTCTGCCTAGGCCAGATATGGTGGCATAGGCCAGACCATGGGAGCGTGCCCCTGAAACACTCTTCATATTTATAAATGGAGGGGCCCTCTAGGTGACTATATAACAATGGACTATTCTATAAGGGAATGGCCTTGTTATAAAGGAGCAGCATACAAAGATTGGACACCACATCAGTCTGTTTTTCAGGGGAGTTACTCATACTTGCTGAGCCAGCAATTTGCCAAAGGAGAAGACTATTAACCTCAAGGGACATCAGAACTTGCTTCTTATTCTGGAGGTCCAGAGAAAAGCATGAAGTTTCAGAGAAGGCTTCCTGGAGGAAGATGTTGGTATTGGGTTTTGAAGGAGTTTTCAAAATGAGGAAGGGGAAGATCATTCTGCTAAAGAGAAGAACAAGAAAGAAGAGATAGCATGAATGACACAGCATAGCATATTCCTGGAACTGCAAAAGGTCTGACATGGTTGGATAAGAGTTAGTAGTGAAGCTACAAGGCAAGAGGATGCTAGACCAGTACATCAAGCAGTTTCTGATAGCTTGAAACATGATGAATTTACCTGCACTTATTCTATTTAGCCTTTAATTTGCTGATGTTGGGGGAAAAGGGTCACTGAATAACCAAGAAAAGGAAGATGACAAATCCTGCCTCTTAAGTTTAAAAACCAGTGGTCTAGGTATAAACAAGAAATATTCTGATGCACATGTACAGACAGAATATTCTTGTTCCTTGTCTGGATAAAAACAGTTTGCTGAGGGGAATGGGAAGGGGGAGAGACCAAGTAGACAGAAGAAACTTTCAACTTCCAAGAAGATACCAGGAGTGTCCAGAGACAGGGAACTAAATAGATGTAAAATAGAATTGAGAGTCCAACCTAACTGTTCAGGGGTGCTGTGACCCCTGAATCTTTTGTTTCCATTTAGGGAGAGCTGTCCATACACAGCAGTGCATCATCCACTGATTTACAGTAGGAGTAAAGTCCCTGGTGGCTGGGCTTCCCTGGTGGTTCAGTCAATAAAAAATCTGCTTGCAATGTGGGAGACCTGGGTTCAGTCCCTGGGTTGGGAACACTCTCTGGAGGAGGAAATGGCAACCCACTCCAGTGTTCTTGTCTGAAGAATTTCATGGACAGAGGAGCCTGGAGGGCTACAGTCCATGGAGTTGCGGAGTCTGACATGACTGAGCTCCTAAGACACACAAAGTTCTGTTGTCCCCTATGGCTATGCTAGACTCTTCAAATACCTCACACCTTTAAGACAACTCCTGGCTGGCTACAGTCCATGGGGTCACAAACAGTCGGATATGGCTGAGTAACAAAGTATTCCATTCTCAGGGCTCTGAACTTTAAAGGTATTTTCCATTCAAATAAAAATACAAAGTTGCAGAACAGAAAATAACTGTTGGAGGTTTACAGAGTAGATAGCTGCAAGAACAAAGGATCCTACACAAAGAAATTTTCAACAACCAGCTTTATCCTTTTAGTATAACTTTTAGTTATAACTGATAAAAACGGTTCTTTGGGACACTAGTCCACCATCATCTTGATCTGTTGGCTTTCTAACTAGTTGCTATTCCTTGACCCAACACCTCATCTCTTGATTTATTGGACTGTTGTGTGGTGACCAGTATAACCTGGACTCAGCAAAAATAAAGTATCAGTTCATGAGAGTCTGTGGTAATCTGGCAAGACTAACATGTTTGTTTTCCAGAGTTAAATGTCCAAAGTAAGGCAGGTATAGATCACTATGTGGGCTTCCCTCATAGCTCAGTCAATAAAGAATCTGCCTGCAATGCTGGAGACCCAGGTTTAATTCCTGGGTTGGGAAAATCCCCTGGAGAATAAAATGGCAACCTACTCCAGTATTTTTGCCTGGAGAATCCCATGGACAGAGGAGCCTGGCAGGTTATAGCCCATAGTGTCACAAGAGTTGGACATGACTTAGTGACTAAATTACCATTATTAGACAACTATGAGGAAAAACAATCATGGTGTCAAATCATGACCAAAACCAATAAGCCTCTAGAAATCTTTTAACATCTGTAAAAATCTGCATTGCAAAGTCCTCTTTTTATTTTTTAAAGACACTGAGAAACAAGAATCTTTTCAGTAGAAGCCCACAAAATGTATTTTTAAGTAAGCCAAAAAGAAAAACACCAACGCAGTATACTAACGCATATATATGGAATTTAGAAAGATGGTAATGATAACCCTGTATGAGAGACAGCAAAAGAGACACAGATGTATAGAACAGTCTTTTGGACTCTGTGGGAGAGGGCGAGGGTGGGATGATTTGGGAGAATGGCATTGAAACTTGTATGATATCATATATGAAACGAATCACCAGTCCAGGTTCGGTGCATGATACAGGATGCTTGGGGCTGCTGCACTGGGATGACCCAGAGGGATGGTATGGGGAGGGAGGTGGAAGAGGGGTTCAGGATGCGGAACACGCGTACACCTGTGGTGGATTCATGTTGACGTATGGCAAAACCAAAACAATATTGTAAAGTAATTAGCCTCCAATTAAAATAAATAAAATTTTATTAAAAATATATTAAAAAATGAAAAAAAAAACACAAAATTCAAATGAAAAAGAAAAGAGAAAAGTTAGTGATAGGGTGGGTATATCTATCTGTACTATCATTGTAATAAGTCAGTTCAGTTACAGGTTTACTATTCCCCTGGACATGGCTCATTTTTTTTTTCTTTTTTTCTAAAATGGTGGCTAGTTTCCTGGTACACTGATCAAGCTTTTAAGTCAAAGTATGGTTGGACATTACTGACTCAATAGACATGGATTTGAGCAAACTCTGGGAGACGGTGAAGGATAGGGAAGCCTGGCGCGCTGCAGTCCATGGGGTCAGAAAGAGTCAGACACAACTGAGTGGCTGAACTGATGAACAACAAAGAATGAACGTCATTAGTGACACTATCAACAGAAGTTTTCTAGTGCTATGGTCTTCAGAGAAATGGATGTTTGAAAGGGTGCTACCCCACACAGCAATATACTGTTGGACTAGGAGCTTAGGATACGATTATCAGGAGGGCCCTTTCTTGGAACTACCAAGTCATAGCCATCAGATGACTGTTTATACCAATTATGTAAAACTCTTTCTTAAGGTATAATTAGAATATTTATGCTTGAATACTCTGCCACTTTGGCTTCTAGTTTTGTTTCTTAATTATTTTATAGAGTTATACATCTTTTACTCAATGTTGTTCAGTTGTTCAGTCCTGTCTGACTCCCTGTGAAGCCATGGACTGTAGCACACCAGGCTTCTCTGTCCTTCACCATCTCCCAGAGCTTGCTCGAACTCATTGAGTTCGGTAATGTCCAACCATACTTTGACTTAAAAGTTGATCAGTGTACCAGGAAATTAGCCACCATTTTAGAAAGAGTCATTGAGTCGGTGATGCCATCCAATCATCTCATCCTCTGTCATCCACTTCTCCTCCTGCCTTCTATCTTTCAAGAACCCAGGGTCTTTTCCAATGAGTCAGCTCTTCACATCAGGTGGCCAAAGTATTGGAGCTTCAGCATCAGTCCTTCCAATGAATATTCAGGGTTGATATCCTTTAGGATTGACTGGTTTGATTTCCTTGCAGTTCAACGGACTCTCTAGAGTCTTCTCAAACACCACAGTTCAAAAGCATCAGGTCTTTGGTACTCTGTCTTCTTTATGGTCCAACTCTTACATTTATACATGACTACTGGAAAAACCATACCTTTGACTATACAGACCTTTGTTGCAAAGTAATGTCTCTGCTTTTTAATATGCTGTCTAGGTTGGTCATAGCTTTTCTTCCAAGGAGCAATGTCTTTTAATTTCATGGCTTTAGTCACCATCTGCAGTGATTTTGGAGCCCAAGAAAATAAAGTCTGTCACTTTTTCCATTGTTTCCCCATCTATTTACCATGAAGTGCTGGGACTGGATGTCATAATCTTAGATTTTTGAATGTTGAGTTTTAAGCCAGCTTTTAAACTCTCCTCTTTCAATAAGAGGCTCTTTAGTTCCTCCTTACTTTCTGAGGAATTCACCACATGAGCGTGGTATTATCTGCATATCTGAGGTTATTGATATTTCTCCCGGCAATCTTGATTCTAGCTTGTGATTTATCCAGCCCAGCATTTTTCATGATGTATTCTGCATATAAGTTAAATAAATAGGGTGACAATATACAGCTTGACACACTTCCTTCTCAATTTTGAACCTGTCTGTTGTTCCATGTTTGGTTCTAATGGTTGCTCTGTGACCTGCATACAGGTTTCTCAGGAGGCAGGTAAGGTGGTTTGGTATTCCTATCTCTTTAAAGAGATCTCTATTCTTTCCCATTCTATTGTTTTCCTCTATTTCTTTGGTTTGTTCACTTAGAAAGGTTTTCTTATCTCTCCTTGCTATTCTTTGGAACTCTGCCTTCAGATGGGTTTATCTTTCCTTTTCTCCTTTGCCTTCACTTCTGCTCTCAGTTATTTGTAAAGCATCCCCAGACAACCGTTTTGCCTTTTTCCTTTTCTTTTTCTTGGGGATGGTTTTGATCACTGCTTCCTGTACAATGTTACAAACCTCTGTCCATAGTTCTTCAGGCACTCCATCAGATATAATCACTTGAGTTTATTTATCACTTCCACTGTCTAACTGTAAAGGATTTTATTTATGTCATACCTTAATGGCTTCCCTAATAGCTCAGTTGTAAAGAATTTGCCTGCAATGCAGGAGACCCTGGTTCAATCCCTGGGTTGGGAAGATCCACTGGAGAAGGGGTGGGTAGGCTACCCACTCCAGTATTCTTGGGCTTTCCTTGTGGCTCAGCAGGTAAAAAAATCTTCCTGCAACTCAGGAGACCTGGGTTTGATCCCTGGGTTGGGGAGATCCCCTGGAAAAGGGAAAGGCTACCCACTCCAGTATTCTGGCCTGGAGAATTCCATGGACAGTACATGGGGTTGCAAAGAGTTGGACATGACTGAGCGACTTTCACTTTCACTTTATGGCCCAGTGCCTTTCCCTACTTTCTTCAATTTAAGTCTGAATTTTGCAATAAGGAGTTCATGATCTGAGCCACAGTCAGCTTCTGGTCTTGTTTTTGCTGACTGTACAGAACTTCTCTGTCTTTGACTGCAAAGAATATCATCAATCTGATTTCAGTATTGACCATCTGGTAATGTCCATGTGTAGAGTTGTCTTTTGGTTGTTGGAAAAGGGTGTTTACTATGATCAACGTGTTCTCTTGGCAAAACTCTTTTAACCTTTGCCATGCTTCATTTTGTACTCCAAGGTCAAACTTGCCTGTTACTCCAAATATCTCTTGACTTCCTACTTTTGCATTTCCATTTACTCAATGTTGCCTGTTATTTTAATTTTAAAAATTGTCATCAGTCTCATCATCATCCTAGCAAAAAATAATTGCTACTTCTACTTCCACAACCATGACTGCTATGTTCATGATTTGAATCTTTAGTATGTGTAATATGTTTAGGGAAGCTGCTCTCTTGTTTCCATGAGGTGAGAGAACCTTAATGAGATGAACCTTAATGAGATAACACTTCAGTCCTCTTCCGTGGGAGGAGTATGCATCCATCTCATATTGAGATGGAAAGATTCTAACATCTTTTGGATTGATGCTCCTTCATTAGATGGAATGAAATCAAACCCCTAAATATATGTCCTCACTTGTTCTATTTCTACTCACAAATCTCTAAGAATATTAAAGATACCAATGGATACTCCAGCTCTAAAATGAATTATGAAACATCACTGTGGTTTAACTATGGTTGTCAGATTTATCAGTCATTAAGCCCTTATTTTTATCCTTTTCCAGTGTCAGTTGGTTCAAAATTATGAGAGACAAGAGTAGAATTACCCAAAGGCTGAAACCCTACCAGCAGGCGATATGCTCAGTTTTACATGTGTTATCCAGTTTTAACTGTTTTAACAACCTTAAGAGGTAGACATTAGTACTCTCATTTTATGAATGATGATGAGAATTTCAGTGCCATAAGTAGCTGGTAAGTAGCAGAGAAAGAATTCTGGTCCAGATATATCATGTTATTTCCTAGCCTTTATGCTTTTACCATCCAAATATTCATCCTTAAACACTGCTTACAGTGTAGTATCACTTTCTTGAAATATAGATAAATAAATCATGCCATATGTATGCTATTATCTGATTTCTTTTCTCATATTACTTATAAGTTTTTGTTCATGCTGTTCTAAATAACTGAAGTTCATTCATTTATACATTGAATAAAAGTCAATTGCCAAAACCTATTCATTATGTTTCTAATGGACATTTGAGTTGTTTACAATCCTTTATTGTTTGAGTAATATTACTATGAAAATTCTTGCACATATCTCTAGGTACATGTGCATTTCTCTCTGTGAAATCTTGCTTCACAAATAACACTTGATATTAAGTCTTCTAATTTTAGCTGTTTTGGTGAATGAATAACAGTCTATTCTTGTGGTTTTATTTTTTAATTTCCCTGATATTTAATGGGGATGAGCACATTTTCATGTGACTTTCTTGGTTGTTCATTTTCCAGATTTATGAATAGGCTTTTAAATTCCTTTGCCATTTTTTTCTATTGTATTCCACTGGGTATCTGACTTATTGATTTGTAAGAGCACAATATATGATAGAAACCTTCTGTCAAGTATACATGTTGCAAATATCCTCTATCACTGTCTAGTTTCACTTTCTTTTGAGAAAAGAAAGTTTTAAAATTTAATGTAATTAAATATATAGTCTTTTGTTGTATTGATTGTATACTTTTTAATAAAATATTCTCCTAACTGATATAATGAAACTATCCCCCATATTAACTTCTATAAAATTTATTTTGCTGGTTTTCACATTCAAGTCCACTTGGAATTGGTTTTCTGGTGGTATGAGGCAGGGTTGATTTACCTGATTCATTTTCTTTCCCTTGTAGGGAAATTGTCCCAATACAATATATAGAAAATATGTTTTACTCTTTCCTCTGCAGTGTCTCCATCATCATAAATCAAGTGTTTGTATCTCTGTGAGTCTTCTGAGGGTCTTCTACTCTCCTCCACTAGTCAATTTTTCTAATCTGATGCTACTTGCACAGAGCAAAAAAAAAAAAGCTTATTTGAACACTGCCATCATTTCAGTTCAGTTCAGTTGCTCAGTCATGTCCGACTCTTTGTGACCCCATGAATTGCAGCACGCCAGGCCTCCCTGTCCATCACCAACTCCAAGAGTTCACTCAAACTCATGTCCATCAAGTCGGTGATGCCATCCAGCCATCTCATCCTCTGTCGTCTCCTTCTCCTCCTGCCCCCAATCCTTCCCAGCATCAAAGTCTTTTCCAATGAGTCAACTCTTCGCATGAGGTGGCCAAAGTATTGGAGTTTCAGCCTTAGCATCAGTCCTTCCAAACAACACCCAGGACTGATCTCCTTTAGAATGGACTGGTTGATCTCCTTGCAGTCCAAGGGACTCTCAAGAGTCTTCTCCAACACCACAGTTGAAAGGCATCAATTCTTCGGTGCTCAGCTTTCTTCACAGTCCAACTCTCACATCCATACATGACCACGGGAAAAACCATAGCCTTGACTAAACGGACCTTTGTTGGCAAAGTAATGTCTCTGCTTTTGAATATGCTATCTAGGTCGGTCATGACTTTCCTTCCAAGGAGTAAGCGTCTTTTAATTTCATGGTTGCAATTACCATCTAGAGTGATTTTGGAGCCCCCAAAAATAAAGTCTGACACTGTTTCCCCATCTATTTCCCATGAAGTGATGGGACCAGATGCCATGATCTTCGTTTTCTGAATATTGAGCTTTAAGCCAACCTTTTCACTCTCCTCTTTCACTTCCATCAAGAGGCTTTTTAGTTCCTCTTTACTTTCTGCCATAAGGGTGGTGTCATCTGCATATCTGAGGTTATTGATATTTCTCCCGGCAATCTTGATTCCAGCTTGTGCTTCTTCCAGCCCAGCGTTTCTCATGATGTACTCTGCATAGAAGTTAAATAAGCAGGGTGACAATATACAGCCTTGACGTACTCCTTTTCCTATTTGGAACCAGTCTGTTGTTCCATGTCCAGTTCTAACTGTTGCTTCCTGACCTGCATACAGGTTTCTCAAGAGGCAGGTCAGGTGGTCTGGTATTCCCATCTCTTTCAGAATTTTCCACAGTTTATTGTGATCCACACAGTCAAAGGCTTTGACATAGTCAACAAAGCAGAAATATATATTTTTTGGAGCGCTCTTGCTTTTTCGATGATCCAGCGGATGTTGGTGATTTGATCTCTGGTTCCTCTGTCTTTTCTAAAACCAGCTTGAACATCTGGAAGTTCATGGTTCACATATTGCTAAAGCCCGGCTTGGAGAATTTTGAGGATTACTTTACTAGTGTGTGAGATGAGTGCAATTATGCAGTAGTTTGAGCATTCTTTGGCATTGCCTTTCTTTGGGATTGGTATGAAAAGTGATCTTTTCTAGACCTATGCCCACGCTGAATTTTCCAAATTTGCTGACATGTTGAGTGCAGCATTTTGACAGCATCATCTTTCAGGATTTGAAATAGCTCAACTGGAATTCCATCACCTCCACTAGCTTTGTTCGTAGTGATGCTTTCTAAGGCCCACTTGACTTCACATTCCAGGATGTCTGGCTCTAGGTGAGTGATCACACCATCATGATTATCTTGGTCGTGAAGATCTTTTTCTACAGTTTTGAACACTGCCATAGTCACCCATTAATACCAAATACCAGTCCATTCTGAAGGAGATCAGCCCTGGGATTTCTTTGGAAGGAATGATGCTAAAGCTGAAACTCCAGTACTTTGGCCACCTCATGCCAAGAGTTGACTCATTGGAAAAGACTCTGATGCTGGGAGGGATTGGGGGCAGGAGGAGAAGGGGACTACAGAGGATGAGATGGCTGGATGGCATCACTGACTCGATGGACGTGAGTCTCAGTGAACTCCGGGAGTTGGTGGTGGACAGGGAGGCCTGGCGTGCTGCGATTCATGGGGTCGCAAAGAGTCGGACATGACTGAGCTGACTGATCTGATCTGATCTGAATGTACTATTTATGGCTTCCTTTGGCACTGAAAGGGTAAAGTTGAATAGTTGAGATAGAGACAAAATAGCCAACAAAGCCTGAATATTCACTATCTGGCCCTTCCTAATTAATTAGCTAAGTCAAAAATATGTAGAAAAGGTACCATTCTCAAGAGGGATAAAAGTTTTGGTCTCACTAGCAATAATCTTGAAACTATGAAGATTTTAAGTAAAATTACTATAGTTTATACATTCATGTGAGAGTTGGACCATAAAGTTTGATGCTGAAGAATTGATGCTTTTCAACTGTGATGTTGGAGAAGACTCTTGAAAGTTCCTTGGACAGCAAGGAGATAAAACCAGTCAATCCTAAAGGAAATTATTCCTAAATATTCATTGGAAGGACTGATGCTGAAGCTGAAGCTCCAATACTTTGGCTACCTGATGTGAAGAACTGACTCATTGGAAAAGACCCTGATGCTGGGAAAGATTGAAGGCAGGAGAAGGAGACAATGAAGGATGAGATGGTTGGATGGCATTAGTGACTTGATGGACATGAGTTTGAGTAAGCTCCGGGAGTTGGTGGCTGGCAGGGAAGCCTGGCGTGCTGCAGTCCATGGGGTTGCAAAGAGTTGGACACAACTGAGTGAACTGAACAGATACATTCATGGGATGTCCTCTCATGTTTGTGACATGGAGTCTTTTCATTGGGAAGAGTCACTCTATTGATACAAGTCATATTTTGTATTTTTCACAGCATCCAGGCCTCCAGATGATGTCTCTAGATGAAGTGTGCAGGAGCCCCTCTAGGTTTGGTATCACCATCTGTAATGTGGAGAGAAAAAAACTTTCCTATTCATCCAACAGCTGATGGGATAAAATGGAATGTTAGATGAATTAAAAATGTAAAGTGCTAAATGAAAAAAAAGATATTAGCATTTTTGTTTGATTCCATGTGAAAAGGAGAATGAGAGCAATAAAATCTGCATAAATGGAGAGGTTATAAAGTGAGTAACACAAAAGGAAACTAACTAAGTATGCAACATTCTAAAGTAAGATGATAGGTTAAGCTATCCAAAATCATCTCATGTTTACTGTAGCCTTGGAAATTAGGTAATTTTGTGTGATGTGCCCTGAAGTCATGCTGTTGTACAAGGCATGAGAGTTGCTTGGAAATCATATTTAAGGTCCAGAAATGGATTAGTGATGAACAGCAAGTAATATTTGGGAAGTAGTAACACATAAAGTAAGCAGTTAGAAAGGGTTAAGTAGAAGTGATCAGAAGAGAAAGCCTGAGAGAAAGTGATTATGTTTCATGCTGAAAGCTGCAGTAGAAATATGGACCTGGGTGTGGGGCATAGAAGGTAGAAGTCGTACTGAAGACTGGTTCTGAGAAAGAGCACTTGCAGTCAATAATCTTATCGTGACAGAGAGTGAGAGAGTGATACTACTGCTTCCTTCTTCCCTGCTGCTTGCTATCTGTGTAAACTTCTTTTGAGCAGAATTACTACATTTTGATCTTTAATATTGCCCTTGATGTTTCTTTTAATGTCATTTCATCTGAATAAATATATGGTGATGAATGTATACTTATTATTGGGGTGTGTGGGTTTGTATGTGTGTGTGTGTCCCTAAATTGAGGGATTGCTATGAAAAAGGACAGAAAGAGACAAGGTAAGGACTTGCACTCAAGTCATCTCCTTAGGAGAGATCCTGATAGTAGAGGAACAAAGAGTTCATAAGAGGTCATGTGTTTCTCTGACTGATGCCACAACTATGGCATCTCCCTAAATCCCTATGACGACTGTGGGGAGAAGTAGAAAATTACGTGTTTTATTATGGACCAGGACTGTGTAGCTCAGATCATCAACTCCTTATTGCCAAATTCAGACTTAAATTGAAGAAAGTAGGAAAAACCACTAGACCATTCAGGTATGACCTAAATCAAATCCCTTACGATTATACAGTGGAAGTGACAAATAGACTCAAGGGATTAGATCTGATAGACAGAGTGCCTGAAGAACTAAGGACAGAGGTTCATGACATTGTACAGGAGACAGCAATTAAGACCATCCCCAAGAAAAAGAAACGCACAGTTGTCTGAGGAGGCCTTACAAATAGTTATGAAAAGAAGAGAAATGAAAGGCAAAGGAGAAAATGGAAGATATACCCATTTGAATGCAGAGTTCCAAGGAATAGCAAGGAGAGATAAGAAAGCCTTCCTCTGTGATCAATGCAAAGAAATAGAAGAAAACAATAGAATAGGAAAGACTAGAGATCTCTTCAAGAAAATTAGAGACACCAGGGGAACTTTTCATGCACAGATGGTCACAATAAAGGACAGAAATGGTATGCACTGAACAGAAGCAGAAGATATTAGGAAGAGGTGGCAAGAATACACAGAAGAACTGTACAAAAAAGATCTTCATGACCCAGATAATCACAATGGTGTGATCACTGACTTAGAGCCAGACATCCTGGAATGCGAAGTCAAGTGGGCCTTAGGAAGCATCGCTACGAACAAAGCTAGAGGAGGTGATGGAATTCCAGTCAAGCTACTTTCCAGTCAAGCTGTGAAAATGCATCACTCAACATGCCAGCAAATTTGGAAAACTCAGCAGTGGCCACAGGACTGGAAAAGGTCAGTTTTCATACCAATCCCAAAGAAAAGCAATGCCAACAAATGCTCAAATGACCACACAATTGCACTCATCTCACATGCTAGCAAAGTAATGCTCAAAATTCTCAAGCCAGACTTCAACAGTACATGAACCGTGAACTTCCAGATGTTCAAGCTGGTTTTAGAAAAGGCAGAGGAACCAGAGATCAAATAGCCAATATCCGCTGGATCATGGAAAAAGCAAGAGAGTTCCAAAAAACCATCTATTTCTGCTTTGTTGATTATGCCGAAGCCTTTGACTGTGTGGATCACAAAAAACTGTGTAAAATTCATAAAGAGATGGGAATACCAGACCACCTTACCTGCCTCCTGAGAAATCTGTATGCAGGTCAAGAAGAAACAGTTAGAACTGGACATGGCACAGCAGACTGGTTCCAAATTGGGAAAGGAGTATATCAAGGCTGTATATTGTCACCCTGCTTATTTAACTTATATGCAGACTATATAATGAGAAATGCTGGATTGGATGAAGCAAAAGCCGAAATCAAGATTGCTGGGAGAAATATCAATAACCTCAGATATGCAGATGACACCACCCTTATGGCAGAAAGTGAAGAACTAAAGGGCCTCTTTTTGAAAGTGAAAGAGGAAAGTGAAAAAGTTGGCTTAAAACTCAACATTCAGAAAACTAAGATCATGGCATCCGGTCCCATCACTTCATGGCAAATAGATGGGGAAACAATGACAGACTTTATTTATTTATTTATTTTTGACTCCAAAATCATTGCAGATGGTAACTGGAGGAATTAGAGTTGCTGAGGAGCTAAGACAAGAAGGATGAAAGGGGAGGGAGCATTTGTGAGAATATTCTGGACCTGCTTGGCACCTATTACAGTGTGTTAGCAAACTCTAGGAAATCCCTGAGCTAGGGACCAGGCGCTCACTGTGGCTTGTTACACAAGCTCAAGGCCTGTGGTGTGAGCATGCTGAATTAAAAGTCTAGAGACATAGGAAGGATGACTAGAAGAGAAGGATTGGCTTGGCTGGGAGTATGCAATGGATTCCACTGATACCACTGATATTAATAAAATGAAGCTACAACTATCTCTGCCCTCCTTAGAAATAATTCCTCTATCACGGAGTGCCTCAGAGTCTATGGGAAATTCAATCAAGTGAAACTCTTTTTACTGAAATACCAAATATTATTCTGTTCATTTTTCAAACTTGTCATACTTGCACTATCTGATATGAAATGAACTAAGCTTTGTTATTATTCATCCTGTCACCACGTGAATGACTCATTTACAGAGCAGAAGTGATTCTGTACATAGAAGACTTGGATTTTGGCCATGTTTGACTCCAGTTGACAAGTATTAGGCATTCATGGTGTTCCTTCCCTGTGTTCTGTTGGGTGGGAAAGACTACTTGTGTTTTCTTATAAATCAGGAGATTCAAACTTGCCTCAGAATAAGTGAAACTTTGAAATTATGCCTCAGGGTTTTATCTCCCAAGGGTACTCAGTAATTACTTGATTCAAATTCCTTGCATCGCAGTATATTTCAAAATTGCAAAACGTGAATTTTTCAAGAGAACACTGAAAACCAGTTTTAAACACTTGAAAAACATGTAGCTAAATTCACAACTCAAAAGCAAATCTTTTGTTTTTCATATTCATATGATTTTTGTGGGAGTGGTCAAACAGTATCACCTTGGCTACTTTCCTTCTTTTTGTACATAATTAGTTCATTTTCACCTCATTCATCATTCATTCAATAAGTATTTATTGTATGTTTTCTCTGTGTCAGGTACTGCACTTTGATCTAGAGATAAAATGATGAATATAAAAGTGGTCACCACTCCTGCTTCTTGGAACTCAGTCTGGTGAAAGACAAGCATTAATGAAAATACCACACATCCTTATAAAGTTGCATTTTAAGGGTTAAGTATTATAAAGGAGAATGACAGCATACTGTGAGCGAGCATAATATAATTTAGATGAATCAGAAAAGACTTCCTTAAGAATAGGAAGTGGGTTGAGATCTGCACAAAGTTAAGATTTAGCTAGGCAAAGACATGCAGCAATGGGAGCAGCATGTAGCCAGAGAACCATCTGAGTTCAAGGACATACCTGAGAAAAAGATTGGAGTAGCTGGGATGAGAGAGCAAAAGGAAAGGCAATAGGAGATACGACTAACGTAGGCAGGACAAGCCAAGATGAGGAGGTCTCCCCTCACACACACTTTTTTACATTCTCTGATTTTCCCTTCACCCAGTTCTCTCAATTGAAGGACTTCATTACAAGAACACCCCCATCCATTACTACATCTATTCCCTACGCCCATTACTTTCACCTGGAATTTCCTCCCTATATTCCATTTTCTTCCATGAATATTTCAGTGATGCCTCAAACAGAATTTATCTTATACTTTCTTTTTCCATGCGGCTCAGATGGCAAAGAATCTGCCTGCAATGCAAGAGACCCAGGTTTGATCCCTGGGTTGGGAAGATCCCCTGGAAAAGAGACTGGCAACTCACTCCAGTATTCTTGCCTGGAGAATTCTCTGGACAGAGGAGTTTGGTGGGTTACCATCCATGGGGTTTCAAAGAGTCAGACACGACTGAGTGACTAACACCTTTCTATTTTCATGAACTTTGTATTTTATTAAGACTGATATTTCATATCATCTCATACTTTGTAAATATATATATATATCTTTCCAGATTTTATGACCTACATAGCAGAAATCATGTCTTGCTCATTTCCTATGGGTCCTAGCAAAGTATCTTTTGTCCAGTAAGAGTCTCATAAATTCTTACTGAATTCTGTTAGCAGAGTTGTCTATAGAAAAAAAAACAAACTCAGATACATTCCTTTGTTTTCTTTCTTTTTAAGATTTCTCTTTTTTGCTTAAAAACAGGCAACAGAAAACAGCAAAAGGCATTATGTAGCATTGTAGACAGAATCCAAAAGTTTTCTAATGTTCGCAAAAATTAATTTTATTTTAAAGAAGAAATATGCTACATGAAGTCCAGATAAGAACTTCCTGCTATTTGGGGACATATTATTATATTATTTCGGAAAATTCCAAATAGTCTGAATGATCTCAACCTTTTACCAAAAAAATGGTATCTTATAATAAAAGCAACTTTTCTGTAAAAATTAATGCTGTTTATAAAACATTTGAGAAATAGAAAAAACAGGAAAAGAGCCATATTTGAGGAACTTTGTTTCATCCTGAAATTCTGAGCTTCCTTCATATGTATATAACGTTCTCTAGTTTTACTTTTCCTGCACTATTTTTGAGAAACTTGTGGAAGTTTTAGACTGAGTAATATGTTCTCTTAACTGAAAAGAACTGGCACAATGCACAGCCATTAACTATTATACATGTACTCTCTGTAATCCTTTCTAATGTATGTGCTTATGCCTCTTGCATTATTGACATCTCTTAGAAATGTTACTTCTTAATTTATGGTTGTGCCTTAGGCTGATCATGGATTTACTGTTTGTCAACTTTACATGGAGTGAATTTAGGTACTGAGATGAAACAGTAGGCAATGGAGAAAAATGAAATTTAGAGATTAGTATTAAATATTCAATTTGTGGCAGTGGGAGATTGCTTTTTTCAACGGTTAGGACAGTAAAGAAAGGGAGCACAGGGTCACTGCTAAGTAAGGAGGACTGATGCAAAGTAGGGAGAACACAAATGGAGCCTGCATCTCTCTGCTTGAACTTGATTCAACAAAAAGAGAAATTGCAAAGATTGAGTATGTTTTCAACAGTTTTTATGAAACACTAGGATTTAAACTTTTAGACAGAGGCAGGGTGGTCTAAGGGCTTCCCAGATAGCACTAGTGGTAAGGAACTGCCTGCCAATGCAGGAGACAGACATGGATTCCATCCCTGGGTGGAGAAGATCTCCTGAAGAAGGGCATGGCAACCCACTCCAGTATTCTTGCCTGGAGAAACCCATGGACAGAGTAGCTGACAGGCTACAGTCCATAGGGTTGCAAAGAGTTGGACATGACTGAAGCAATTTAGCACGCAGGTACACATGCACGCAAGGTGTTCTAAGCTAAAATGAAATTGAGAGAGACAATAAAATTTATGAAGAGTAATGCCCAGTATCTATGGACAAGTTTTTAACCTGAGATCCACAGGTCATATCCAGGAGTCTGTATGCAAGTTTTACATCTGTGTGTGCTTTCAGGGGTTCACCAGAATTAAGAAGCTCTGTGTATGATATAATTTTCTATCCATTTAATCAACTATCTGTCTAGTATTTATTTATTTATTTTTTAATTTTATTTTATTTTTAAACTTTACATAATTGTATTAGTTTTGCCAAATATCAAAATGAATCTGCCACAGGTATACATGTGTTCCCCATCCTGAACCCTCCTCCCTCCTCCCTCCCCATACCATCCCTCTGGGTCGTCCCAGTGCACCAGCCCCAAGCATCCAGTATCGTGCGTCGAACCTGGACTGGCAACTCGTTTCTTACATGATATTTTACATGTTTCAAAGTCATTCTCCCAAATCTTCCCACCCTCTCCCTCTCCCACAGAGTCCATAAGACTGTTCTATATATCAGTGTCTCTTTTGCTGTCTCGTACACCGGGTTATTGTTACCATCTTTCTAAATTCCATATATATGCGTTAGTATACTGTATTTATGTTTTTCCTTCTGGCTTACTTCACTCTGTATAATAGGCTCCAGTTTCATCCACCTCATTAGAACTGATTCAAATGTATTCTTTTTAATGGCTGAGTAATACTCCATTGTGTATATGTACCACTGCTTTCTTATCCATTCATCTGCTGATGGGCATCTAGGTTGCTTCCATGTCCTGGCTATTATAAACAGTGCTGCGATGAACATTGGGGTACACGTGTCTCTTTCCCTTCTGGTTTCCTCAGTGTGTATGCCCAGCAGTGGGATTGCTGGATCATAAGGCAGTTCTATTTCCAGTTTTTTAAGGAATCTCCACACTGTTCTCCATAGTGGCTGTACTAGTTTGCATTCCCACCAACAGTGTAAGAAGGTTCCCTTTTATCAACACCCTCTCCAGCATTTATTGCTTGTAGACTTTTGGATTGCAGCCATTCTGACTGGCATGAAATGGTACCTCATAGTGGTTTTGATTTGCATTTCTCTGATAATGAGTGATGTTGAGCATCTTTTCATGTGTTTGTTAGCCATCTGTATGTCTTCTTTGGAGAAATGTCTATTTAGTTCTTTTTTTGGGGGGGGGTGTATGTATCTTTTCTTTTTTTGTTTGTTTGTTTTTATTTTTTTATTTTTTATTTTTAAATTTTATTTTATTTTTAAACTTTACATAATTGGTTAGTTCTTTATTTATTTATTTATTTATTTTTATGTCTCCTGCATTAGCAGGTGGGTTCTTTTTTTTTTAATTTTTTTTTATTTTTAAACTTTACATAATTGTATTAGTTTTGCCAAATATCAAAATGAATCCGCCACAGGTATACATGTGTTCCCCATCCTGAACCCTCCTCCCTCTTCCCTCCCCATACCATCCCTCTGGGTCGTCCCAGTGCACCAGCCCCAAGCATCCAGTATCGTGCATCGAACGTGGACTGGCAACTCATTTCTTACATGATATTTTACATGTTTCAATGTCATTCTCCCAAATCTTTCCACCCTCTCCCTCTCCCACAGAGTCCATAAGACTGTTCTATACATCAGTGTCTCTTTTGCTGTCTCGTACACCGGGTTATTGTTACCATCTTTCTAAATTCCATATATATGCGTTAGTATACTGTATTTATGTTTTTCCTTCTGGCTTACTTTCTTTGGCCCATTTTTTGATTGGGTCATTTATTTTTCTGGAGTTGAGCTGTAGGAGTTGCTTGTATATTTTTGAGATTAGTTGTTTGTCAGTTGCTTCATTTGCTATTATTTTCTCCCATTCTGAAGGCTGTCTTTTCACCTTGCTAATAGTTTCCTTTGTTGTGCAGAAGCTTTTAAGTTTAATTAGGTCCCGTTTGTTTGTTTTTGCTTTTATTTCCAATATTCTGGGAGGTGGGTCATAGAGGATCCTGCTGTGATGTATGTCGGAGAGTGTTTTGCCTATGTTCTCCTTTAGGAGTTTTATAGTTTCTGGTCTTACATTGAGATCTTTAATCCATTTTGAGTTTATTTTTGTGTATGGTGTTAGAAAGTGTTCTAGTTTCATTCTTTTACAAGTGGTTGACCAGTTTTCCCAGCACCACTTGTTAAAGAGATTGTCTTTAACCCATTGTATATTCTTGCCTCCTTTGTCAAAGATAAGGTGTCCATATGTGCATGGATTTATCTCTGGGCTTTCTATTTTGTTCCATTGATCAATATTTCTGTCTTTGTGCCAGTACCATACTGTCTTGATGACTGTGGCTTTGTAATAGAGCCTGAAGTCAGGTAGGTGGATTCCTCCAGTTTCATTCTTCTTTCTCAAGATAGCTTTGGCTATTCAAGGTTTTTTGTATTTCCATACAAATTGTGAAATTATTTGTTCTAGCTCTGTGAAGAATACCGTTGGTAGCTTGATAGGGATTGCATTGAATCTATAAATTGCTTTGGGTAGTATACTCATTTTCACTATATTGATTCTTCCAATCCATGAACATGGTATATTTCTCCATCTATTAGTGTCTTCTTTGATTTCTTTCACCAGTGTTTTATAGTTTTCTATATATAGGTCTTTAGTTTCTTTAGGTAGATACATTCCTAAGTATTTTATTCTTTCCGTTGCAATGGTGAATGGAATTGTTTCCTTAATTTCTCTTTCTGTTCTCTCATTATTAGTGTATAGGAATGCAAGGGATTTCTGTGTGTTGATTTTATATCCTGCAACTTTACTATAATCATTGATTAGTTCTAGTAATTTTCTAGTGGAGTCTTTAGGGTTTTCTATGTAGAGGATCATGTCATCTGCAAATAGTGAGAGTTTTATTTCTTCTTTTCCAATTTGGATTCCTTTTATTTCTTTTTCTGCTCTGATTGCTGTGGCCAAAACTTCCAAAACTATGTTGAATAGTAATGGTGAAAGTGGGCACCTTGTCTTGTTCCTGACTTTAGAGGGAATGCTTTCAATTTTTCACCATTGAGGATAATGTTTGCTGTGGGTTTGTCATATATAGCTTTTATTATGTTGAGGTATGTTCCTTCTATTCCTGCTTTCTGGAGAGTTCTTATCATAAATGGATGTTGAATTTTGTCAAGGGCTTTCTCTGCATCTATTGAGATAATCATATGGTTTTTATTTTTCAATTTGTTAATGTGGTATATTACATTGATTGATTTGCGGATATTGAAGAATCCTTGCATCCCTGGGATAAAGCCCACTTGGTCATGGTGTATGATCTTTTTAATGTGTTGTTGGATTCTGATTGCTAGAATTTTGTTAAGGATTTTTGCATCTATGTTCATCAGTGATATTGGCCTGTAGTTTTCTTTTTTTTGTGGGATCTTTGTCAGGTTTTGGTATTAGGTATTATAGAGTGAGTTTGGAAGCTTACCTTCCTCTGCAATTTTCTGGAAGAGTTTGAGCAGGATAGGTGTTAGCTCTTCTCTAAATTTTTGGTAGAATTCAGCTGTGAAGCCGTCTGGACCTGGGCTTTTGTTTGCTGGAAGATTTTTGATTACAGTTTCAATTTCTGTGCTTGTGATGGGTCTGTTAAGGTTTTCTATTTCTTCCTGGTCCAGTTTTGGAAAGTTGTACTTTTCTAAGAATTTGTCCATTTCTTCCACGTTGTCCATTTTATTGGCCTATAATTGTTGATAGTAGTCTCTTATGATCCTTTGTATTTCTGTGTTGTCTGTTGTGATCTCTCCATTTTCATTTCTAATTTTATTGATTTGATTTTTCTCCCTTTGTTTCTTGATGAGTCTGGCTAATGGTTTGTCAATTTTATTTATCCTTTCAAAGAACCAGCTTTTGGCTTTGTTGACTTTTGCTGTGGTCTCTTTTGTTTCTTTTGCATTTATTTCTGCCCTAATTTTTAAGATTTCTTTCCTTCTACTAACCCTGGGGTTCTTCATTTCTTTCTTTTCTAGTTGCTTTAGGTGTAGGGTTAGGTTATTTATTTGACTTTTTTCTTGTTTCTTGAGGTATGCCTGTATTGCTATGAACTTTCCCCTTAGGACTGCTTTTACTGTGTCCCACAGGTTTTGGGTTGTTGTGTTTTCATTTTCATTCGTTTCTATGCAAATTTTGATTTCTTTTTTGATTTCTTCTGTGATTTGTTGGTTATTCAGCAGCGTGTTGTTCAGCCTCCATATGTTGGAATTTTTAATAATTTTTCTTCTGTAATTGAGATCTAATCTTACTGCATTGTGGTCAGAAAAGATGCTTGGAATGATTTCTATTTTTTTGAATTTATCAAGGCTAGATTTATGGCCCAGGATGTGATATATCCTGGAGAAGGTTCCATGTGCGCTTGAGAAAAAGGTGAAATTCATTGTTTTGGGGTGAAATGTCCTATAGATATCAATTAGGTATAACTGGTCTATTGTATCATTTAATGTTTGTGTTTCCTTGTTTATTTTCTGTTTAGTTCATCTATCCATAGGTGTGAGTGGGGTATTCAAGTCTCCCACTATTATTGTGTTATTGTTAATTTCTCCTTTCATACTTGTTAGCATTTGTCTTACATATTGCAGTGCTCCAGTGTTGGGTACATATATATTTATAATTGTTATATCTTCTTGGATTGATCCTTTGATCATTATGTAGTGACCATCTTTGTCTCTTTTCACAGCCTTTGTTTTAAAGTCTATTTTATCTGATATAAGTATTGCTACTCCTGCTTTCTTTTGGTCCCTATTTGCATGGAAAAACTTTTTCCAGCCCTTCACTTTCAGTCTGTATGTGTCCCCTGTTTTGAGGTGGGTCTCTTGTAGACAACATATGTAGGGGTCTTGTTTTTGTATCCATTCAGCCAGTCTTTGTCTTTTGGTTGGGGCATTCAACCCATTTACATTTAAGGTAATTACTGATAAGTATGATCCCGTTGCCATTTACTTTATTGTTTTGGGTTCGAGTTTATACACCATTTTTGTGTTTCCTGTCTAGAGAATATCCTTTAGTATTTGTTGGAGAGCTGGTTTGGTGGTGCTGAATTCTCTCAGCTTTTGCTTGTCTGAGAAGCTTTTGATTTCTCCTTCATATTTGAATGAGATCTTTGCTGGGTACAATAATCTGGGCTGTAGGTTATTTTCTTTCATCATTTTAAGTATGTCTTGCCATTCCCTCCTGGCTTGAAGAGTTTCTATTGAAAGATCAGCTGTTATCCTTATGGGAATTCCCTTGTGCGTTATTTGTTGTTTTTCCCTTGCTGCTTTTAATATTTGTTCTTTGTGTTTGATCTTTGTTAATTTGATTAATATGTGTCTTGGGGTGTTTTGCCTTGGGTTTATCCTGTTTGGGACTCTCTGGGTTTCTTGGACTTGGGTGATTATTTCCTTCCCCATTTTAGGGAAGTTTTCCACTATTATCTCCTCAAGTATTTTCTCATGGTCTTTCTTTTTGTCTTCTTCTTACGGGACCCCTATGATTCGAATGTTGTAGCATTTAATATTGTCCTGGAGGTCTCTGAGATTGTCCTCATTTCTTTTAATTCGTTTTTCTTTTATCCTCTCTGATTCATGCTCCACCCAGAACACCGACACCAGCTTCCCTAACCAAGAAACCTTGACAAGCCACCTGTACAAACCCACACACAGCGAGGAAACGCCACAATAAAGAGAACTCCACAAACTGCCAGAATACAGAAAGGACACCCCAAACTCAGCAATTTAAACAAGATGAAGAGACAGAGGAATACCCAGCAGATAAAGGAACAGGATAAATGCCCACCAAACCAAACAAAAGAGGAAGAGATAGGGAATCTACCTGATAAAGAATTCTGAATAATGATAGTGAAATTGATCCAAAATCTTGAAATTAAAATGGAATCACAGATAAATAGCCTGGAGACAAGGACTGAGAAGATGCAAGAAATGTTTAACAAGGACCTAGAAGAAATAAAAAAGAGTCAGTATATAATGAATAATGTAATAAATGAAATTGAAAACACTCTGGAGGCAACAAATAGTAGAATAACAGAGGCAGAAGATAGGATTAGTGAATTAGAAGATAGAATGGTAGAAATAAATTCCCTCTGTTTTTTAAAATTTACTTATCTTTAATTGGAGGATAATTGCTTTATAATATTGTATTGGTTTCTACCATGCTGCTACTGCTAAGTCACTTTAGTCATGTCCGACTCTGTGCGACCCCATAGACAGCAGCCTACCAGGCTCCCCATCCCTGGGATTCTCCAGGCAAGAACACTGGAGTGGGTTGCCATTTCCTTCTCCAATATATTAACATAAATCAGCCATAGGTATATTAATACATATGTCCCCTTCCTCTTGAACCTCCCTCCTACCTCCCACCCCATCCCGCCCCTCTAGGTTGTCACAGAGCACCAGATTTGAGTTCCTAGCATAGTACAGCAAATTTCCACTGGCTATCTATTTTACATATGGTAGTGTGAATATTTCATTTTAAATTGTGTGATATAACTATGCCTATTCCCTAGCTTTAACTGATATTCTGATGTAGCAGTTCAAAGAGTATGGTCCCATACACCTCTGGAATCTCCAGCCAAGACCCATTCAAATCAAATCTGCATGCGTGTTAAGTTGCTACAGTCATGTCTGACTCTTTTGCAACCCCATGGACTGTATTCCCTGTCCATGGGATTCTCCAGGCAAGAATACTGGAGTGGGTTGCCATGGACCTCCTCCAGGGGATCTTCCCAACTCAGGTATCGAACTCTTGCCTCTCATGTCTCCTGCATTGGTAGACAGGTTTTTTACCACTAGCATCACTTGGTAAGCCCAGATCAAATTTATTTTCATGTTAATATTAGAAGGTTATTTATCTTTTTTACTGTGTTTATACTTGAACTGATCGTGCAAAAACAGTGATCAGTAAAACTAATGGCAACTCAGCTTGAGCCAAGGCAGAAACACCTAAAGTAATAATTATATTCTTCATTGCCATGCATTTACAGGGGGAAAAAAAAAAAACAGTTTTACTTAAGAATGTTCTTGACAGAGTAGTGAAAAAGAATTGCATTCAAAGAGGGTACTGGAATTTATTTTATCAGTCCCCAGTTGACAGGCCTTTAGTTCATTTTACAGTGTTTTGTTTTATAAATGTTGCTGCAGTGAACATCATTGTACTTGATGTGCTTTTGCACTAATATCTGTAAGTTACCTCCAGTCAAAGACCATCTGGAAATACACACAAGTCAATAAACTAGGTTTATTACTCATGGCAACGAGGGAGAAAACATACTAGTTAATTTTGGAGAAGGTCCAAAGCAGGGGGATTAGCTTTAGAGTAGATGCTGTCAAAAATCACAATTAATCCAGTTGCTGGGTATCTCAAAAAATCTATCTACAGAAAAGGCTTACTGGAAAGAAGTTAAAACGATAGCTGGGATAGAAGCAGCAGTCACTTATACTAGCTGGGAGACAGGGATGTTTGATATTTTGTGTTTTGTACAGTGATAGTTTTTGTCTGCACTTACATGAAATTATAAAATAGCTTTATTTTGCCTCATTTTATCAAGGTCTCAGAATGACCTTGTCCGAGGTATCTGGTATTTTGTGAGAGTGTGTATGTCCCAAAGAAGAACATGATCTAGTTATGAGCATCAGGCCATAGCTAGAGTACCTCGAGTACCCACTTTATCAGTTTTTGCAATATGAAAAAGCAGAATTTTCTAAATTTTCAAGTTCTGGTTTTATTTTTAATAACATTTCCTTTGTCAATTTACCTCTTTCCTCTCACATTTTGCTATGGGCAGTAAGGAAAAACCAGGTAGTGACTTTAACACTTTGCTTAAAAAATCTTCTCAGCTAAATATCCAATTTGTTAATAATCACAAATCCTACCTTCCACAGAACCCTGGAATACAAATCAGCCCACTACTTTCTCATTCTATAACAAGGGTCCCCTTTCCTCCAGTTTCCACTACCATGTTCCTCAATTCTATCAGACTTCACCAGAAGAATCCATCATTCATATTTCTACCAATAGCACCTTGAAGGAAATGTAGGTCGTATTCTAACATGCGCCTCAAACTTATCCAGTCTCTACCTGTTACCCAGTTCCAAAGTCACTTCCAAAATTTTAGGTATTTGTTACAGTAGCACCTCATTTTCTGATACCAAAATCTATATTAGTCAGGGTTCTCTGGGGAAACAGAACCAACAGGTATATAAAATTAGAATTTCTACTTTTATTTTAGATATATTTCTGAATTATCTTCTATTAATGCACCTATTTGATCTCTAGTGTCAAATGCTTCCATTTTTTTAACTTCATCAAATTTAAAATATGGCAAGATTAGATAAACTCCATGCCAAGTTTGCTACTGCCCCCTTTAAAGTTTTTTCGAATCAATTCTCAGATGTTTGATCTTTCAGATAATTCCCAGTATTATTTTATAAAGTTTCCCTTGTTTCTCCCACCACAAAAATTCTTATTAGTGTATTAATTGGATTAATATTTCATATAAAATGAAACCTAGAAGAATTTGCATCATCAAAATATTGAGTCTTAAGTGTTCTCATCATTGTCTTGGTGGATTAGCTTATAAAAGACTGGAGAGAACAACTAGAAAAACTGGGTAAAAACATTTCTTTAATGTTTGAAGACATTAGAGAACTCCTACTACTATCAAAACTTAAGGAGCCAAGAGATGATATAGAAGGTAAGTAAAAAGAGGTTAATCAAACCGTTTGACCCCTCCTTCCTCCTAAAGCTGGGGGGTTGAAAAGCTGAGTAAAGTCTTCGGCAGTTTTAGAGTTTTAGTGACGCAACTTTAGAGTTCAAGGTTTGCCAAGATAGGAGAGGCTTGGCAAATATCCAAGTATTTCATTTGAGACTGCCCCTGCTGCCCCAGAAGGCTAGATCTTAAGAGTGAGAGAATCAGAAAGAGATCAGCTCTCAATAAAACTAAATAGAGCCTTGAATCACAGTAATCTCTGACTGGATTAGAACAACATGCTCTAGATAAGCTACAACACACAATAAGGGCAAGTTCTCTCTGGAAAGAGAATCTCTGGCTTTCAAATGCCTTTTTATAAGCGAGGTCCTGCGTTCAATCTAAACCGTCTTTGTCATTCAGCAGTTTGACTGTGATATGCCCAAAGTGTAATTTTATTATTCTTTCTTAGTATTTCTTGAATCTTCGGTTTGTTGTCTTTCATCACTTTGGGCATAACAGAAAACAAGACCAAATGACTGAAAACTAGGAGAAAGATCTGTAAGAGATCCAGATATTGAAGCTATTACACAGGGACATTAAATATGATTAATATGTTCAAGAAAATATAGAAGATAAAAACATCGGCAAAGATAGAATTTACTTTTTAAAGGTCCATGCAAACGCTGAAATTTAAAGATACAATAAATGAAATTAAGAACTCAGATGAATGTAAAGACACAGTCAAATAAAAGGATAGAGAACTGAAAAAAAAAAGTTAAACCAGAAACTAATGAAACCAGTTACCTACATGGAGTGTGTGAAGATGAGATGGAAGGATTAAAAACTAAATATAATCTCAAGTATTCCTTTTAAAATGGTTTGGTATTTTGAATCATATTATTATTTTACATGTTTCAAGAAATTAAAATCAAACATAAGGGGAAAGTAACATAAAATAAATGAATGTAATCATATATGAAATAGATAACTAGGAGATTTTAAAGGAATCTAGTACCACAATAACATATTTAAATAAGAATTGATAATATATATTTTAATTTGAATAAAATAGCTTATGCTGCTAAGTCACTTCAGTTGTGTCCAACTCTGTGCGACCCCATAGACAGCAGCCCACCAGGCTCCGCCATCCCCGGGATTCTCCAGGCAAGAACACTGGAGTGGGTTGCCATTTCCTTCTCCAATGCATGAAAGTGAAAAGTGAAAGTGGGGTTGCTTAGAGTCGTACAAAATAAAAAATGAAAATAGGGTCTTTTATGCTATCCATTCTCTTAGGTTAAAAGACAATGCTATCCATTCTCTTTCCTTAAAAGCAGAGTATAAGATGGAAATTTGCGTGCAAGTGATTTATTGAAACGATACTCTCAGGAAAATCCTATATGGGAGTGAAGATAGCAGGATAGTGAAGCAAAGCAAATTAGCAAAGAGCTGGTTTCAGATTAATCTTAGTTTCAGCCTGGTCCCCCCCTGGAGATCTGGAGAGTAATGGTACAACAGAGCTTGTTCTGCCTAGAGACAGAGAGACTGGGATGTTCTATCCCTTTGTCTGTTGGTCATTGGATACAGTCATTCCAAGGCAGAGGCAAGACTCTCTGGTGACCTTGGAATGATGGGTCCAGTTGTCCATGAACAACTGTCCTCCAGAAAAGATTGAGAGCAGCAACACCCACAACAGCTAGACATGGGGATTATTGAAGCAATATAAAACAAAGATTTCTGAGATCTGAGCTTGGTTACAGCAGCCTCTGCAACACCCATGTCTAAGTACCATAGTTAAGTTCTTCCTAGAATTTAGCTCTAAGGGAAGCATACTGTGCAAACAGTCATGGCCTAAATAATTATAATTAACATTATAGGCTATAATGATGATGATAATGTTGATCATAATATGGTACACACTATGTGGCATTAATCTCCCTTAAGGATTTTCATGTATTAACTAACCCTTATAACAATGTCATGATAGAGATACTATTATTACACTTATTTTTTCAGATGAAGAATCTATATACAGAGAAGGTGAGATTACACAGTTAATGGTAGACTGGGATTTGAACACACTCAGTAAATCTCTAGAGTTTCTAACCTAGTGTAAAAAGAAAAACACAGATTCTTTTTAAGTTGGGTTAGGCTACAATCTTGTCCATAACTGATTGCACTGAGAATTAATACTGAACTCAAAGTGAGTTCTCTCTAGACCAGACATGAGGAAGGCCAGCAGATGATCAGAGGCATTAGAAGAGAAATATATCCAGTGATACTCTATTCTGAATACTGGCCAATCAATTGAATTACAGTGTTTCAATGTGGCAAAAGGGATACAGTCAGAAGTAGAAGTCAGAAAGTCTCAGACAGAAGCCAGTGAGCAGTGGCCTTCAAAGGACAGAAACAAGAGCAACAGGTGGAAGTGGAAAGAGAAAGGAGGTGATGAGAGGGTGACTCATGCACATATATGACTGGGCATAGAGGGGGCACAGGAACTTTGAAGAGAATGACAAGGGAACTGAGTCATTAGTCTGAGGCTGCTGCCAGTTGTTATTGGGACTCTTGCCTTGCTGTGCCGCATCAAATCACATGTTACCTCTTGCAATATATTTTTTATTATAATAAATCTTTACCAATAAATTATTCTTTTGGCCAAATGAACTGAAGGAAAATGTAAATCCCACCTGGTGACCTGGGATGCCTTCTTTTATCAGACAAGGAGGACAAAATATCCATCATGCTTCCTTTTGACTTGTGTTCAACAGTATAAAGCTAAATTTAGTTTCGAGAGAGGTAATAATTTTATTTCTAGATTCTAATGAAACATTATCTGTGTAAGGACTGCAGGCTTCCCCAATGGCTAAGTGGGCAAAGAATCCATCTGCAATGCAGGAGAGACACAGAAGATGCAGATTCAATCTCTTGGTTGGGAAGATACCCTGAGAAGGAAATGGCAACCCACTCCAGTATTCTTACCTGGAGAATCACATGGACAGAGGCACAAGGTGGGCTACAGTCCAGGGGGGTCGCAAAGAGTTCAACATGACTGAGCATGAGCATGGACCCGGATGGATAAAGATTGCACATGACATTTCAATTTTCAATATTTAATTGTTCTGCTTTAACATAGATTTGATATATTAAGCTTTCTCTTTGAAAACAGGCACAGTATAAATTTCAAACAGAAGTGTGGGAGAGATGGAAATAATATCAATATTTCATATTATGTTGTGGTGTAGAAACATATGACAAAGTAGGCCACCAGACATGAAATAAAACATTATTGAGTAAGAGAATGTGACAAAACACAGCAGATTGATTTATACATTTAGAAAAGCACACAGCCCATTAAGAGGAGGTCGACAGTGGCCAAGAATGCCAAGGAAACCATTTCCTTACAAAGCAAAAGCAAAATGCTAGATGTTGGGAAATATGAAAGTGGAAGGTCATACTGGCTGTGACTATTTCTATTTATGTAACTTTTTGTTAAACAAAGTATCATAAAATGTTAATAAAAAGCAAAAACTAAAGTGTGAGAGTAAATAAATATAACTGAATAGATACTTTAAATAGTACTTAAGTAGAATAGAGCTTTGTCACTTAATGTAGGAATTATCAACTCTAAATTTTTCTCCTTGGAAATCCAAGAAACATCAATAAACCTAGCCTCAGCTAAAACTACTTAATAGTCTGGAAATTTCCAGATGATCTACAAAGACAAATGCAGAAGTAAAACTAAAACCTTACAAATCTCAACTGATCAGAATTCTTAGGGAATAATTGCATTCATTGCTTTAGACTTTTTCTGTTAACTAAGAGCTCACCAATTAGTCCATTTTGTTTCAACTCTTTGCAGCTAAAAGTATCTATAATTTAACATGCTGAGTATCAATTTTTTACTGTAGTAAGGGGAGAATATTTGACAAAGCATAAGTGTTATGACTGTACGTGCTTTTAAGGAGAGAAGTTTGCATGCAGTTGTGTAAAACACTCAGTATGGTGCTTGACCCATAGTAAAGATGCTCTGTGTGTACAATTGGCAGTATTACTGATATCATGAATAAGTAGATCCAGTGTAAGGTAGAATGCACAAAGACTTCTATGTGATTGAAGATTTCCTGTGTTTTCAACCCCAGTTTAGTTTTTCTATTATAAAGCTTTTAAAAAATATTTACTGTACACTATTTAATAAAAATAAGGAAAAGTAACACAAATAAATAAATATATGGGTAACCTTTAGTTGTATTTCAGGAAACTGAGGTTTTAAAATTTCTTCTTTAAGAAGTACAAAACATTTCCACACATATTCATCATCTATCTGCACAATAGTTCTGTGTAAGAAAGGGCACTAACTGTTCCCAGAGCTTGGAAGGAAAAACACACAAAGGTTAACTGACTTGCTTGCTTGGCAGAAACAGAATTAGAATCTCTTGTCACTTGGCACTTGATCCCCCCACCGTGTAGCTTAAGACCATTTTGCTACCAACAATCTTAATTACTAATCACTAAGATATTCAGAAACATTGATCACCACATGGATTGGTTTAGATCCTTAAAATGTGGTGGGGAAACATTTCTTACCTTTTTCTCCCAATGACTAAAAGCTCCAATTAGGTCAGATGGCCTCGATATTTTTAAACTTTAAATTTTCACCTGTGACAGTCTGTAAAGATACCATTTAACTCTGAGACAAACGAGACTAAAATAGATAGAGACAGTCTTACAAAGAAAATTTAAAAAAACAAATAAACATAGCATTCTACAGTCAGTCAGCTCTCCCTAGAGCATAGTATTTACAAATGAGCACAAAGCTGGCTTCTAGCGGTTGTCATGGAGATGATGAGGGAGATTGGATTTAGGATATATCAATACTTTGGAAGTAGAGCTGGCTGGATTTGCTCATAAATTATGTAGGTGTGAGACAAAGAGGCTAAATCCCAACTTTTGGTTCTGAACAGCAGGGTAAATGTGGAATTGTTTCTGGAGATGAGAAATATACAAAGAACAGGTTTGTGGGAATGAAATTCAGATGATTTGATTTTGTAAGTGTTAAAGCTAAGTAACCTCACATTCATTAGGTAGAGATACCATATAAGCAATTACATATCTTGATCTAAGAATTACGGCCAGAGCCAAAGACAGAAATGTGGGTCACGGGGACCTAAATAGGATCACTAGATAGAAAGTACAAATTGAGATTTCTGAGGACTAACAATTGGACACACTAAGTCAGTAGGATCCCATAGAGGGAAAAAATGGTTCAGTGAGGGAGGTGGGAAAACAGTGTAGTTAGTGTTCCAGAAGCCAAGAGAAGAAAGCATTTCAAGACATGATTTCAAAATAACAATCAAATCTATCAGCTGCTACTGCTGCTGCTGCTGCTGCTAAGTCGTGTCAGTCATGTCCGACTCTGTGGGACCCCATAGACGGCAGCCCACCAGGCTCCCCCATCCCTGGGATTCTCCAGGCAAGAACACTGGAGTAGGTTGCCATTTCCTTCTCCAATGCATGGAAGTGAAAAGAGAAAGTGAAGTCGTTCAGTCGTGTCCAACTCTTAGTGACCCCATGGACTGCAGCCTACCAGGCTCCTCCGTCTGTGGGATTTTCCAGGCAAGAGCACTGGAGTGGGGTACCATTTAAGAATTCAAATAAGATGACTAGATAAGAGACTAGATCACTGGGTTTTGAACATGCTGTTCATTAATGACTGTGAAGAATTAGATTTCTATTGGACATAGAGTTCTAATTGAAATGAGTGGAGAAGGGATGTGAAACGGGAAATTGGAAAAAGACGGTAAACAAGTTCTAGCACTTTCGTCAAACAGTAAAGCAAAGAAATAGAACTGAAGCTGGAAAGGCATATAAGACCAAGCTTTGTAATTTTGTTTGGTTTCATTTATTTAGATCAATTTTTTTATGTTAAACAGAGATATAGTACAGCAAGTCTATATGCTATTGAGAATAATATTCATAATGGAGAGAAAAAAACTGATGGTATAAAAATAAGAAAGAAGAACTCCAGGAGTAAAGTGTTTGCGTTAAAGCATAGCATCGTATATATACTACTATATATACAATAGATAACTAATAAAAACCTACTGTATAGTACAGGGAACTCTACTCAATACTCTGTAATGGCATATATGGGGAAAGAATCTCAAAAAGAGTGGATGTATGAATATGTATAACTGAGTCACTTTGCTTTACAGCAGAAACTAACACAACATTATAAATCAACTATACTCCAATAAAATGTAAAAAAACCCACCCAGAATGATACCAAGTGTACAAGTTATATGTTTACCATAGCTGGAAGCATGGATGATTCACGCCCTGGAATAGGAGAGGAGCAGAGAGCCCTGGCATATAGGCAGGAAATTTTGTAAAATTTAATGGTTAAAAAAGCAAGGAAAATCTTTTCCACTTATCCCTATTTTATTAGTGAAATGAGAAGAAATGACATCAGCGTGAGGTGACAGAAGGGGGAGTTGTAGATGGGAGAAGAGAAAGGTATAAAAAGCGGTCTTGGAAAGGGGAAGAAAGTAAGGACTAGGGAAAATTGTAGTGTTGCCATATAGTGTTTGGGAACTGTAGCATGGTTCTGATTTTCTTCTCGCCATCTCCAACTGTTCAGCCAGAGGCAGAGAATGCAGATAGTTGGTTTTAACCAAGATTGGGATTTGCCAATGAGTATGATGACAGGGGAGAAAAGCAGCAGAATTAGTAGTCGATGAAGAGGAGTGCTTATAGTAATGATTACAGGATCTCTTTAAACTGGATAAGAAGGGAATTAAGTATATATACAGATTAATGGAAAAAGCAATAATAAATACATTAGAAATATCAGCTGGTTAAAGACTGGAAACTCTATACTTTTTATTCCCCCTTCTTTCTCCAGTGTTACTATTTTTAAAACATAGGATTTCTTAATAACCACCATATAACAGTCTGCATCAAAATGATACTAATTTTGTGGAAATTCAAAGTTATACAGTTTTCAGAAAAGTATCTATAAATTTTCATTCATGTATTCCAAAACCCAAATTAGAGGAGAGCCCACTGAAATCAGCTGGAGAAGGCAATGGCACCCCACTCCAGTACTCTTGCCTGGAAAATCCCATGGACAGAGGAGCCTGGTGGGCTGCAGTCCATGGGGTCACTAAGAATCGGACACGACTGAGCGACTTCACTTTCACTTTCCACTTTCATGCATTGGAGGAGGAAATGGCAACCCACTCCAGTATTCTTGCCTGGAGAATCCCAGGGATGGGGGAGCCTGGTGGGCTGCCGTCTACTGGGTCGCACAGAGTCGGACACGACTGAAGCGACTTAGCAGCAGCAGCAGCACTGAAATCAGCATTATCTGCTGGATTTGTTTAGTACCTAAATCTTTTTGACTCATCCCTCTCAAACTATACCCAAATGAAGCTCTAAGAACTTTGAGCTCTTTTTTCCTATAATGTTTCTCTTATTTGTATTAATATTATTTCTCTTTGATGTTCACCTCACACCCATTGGGGTCACAAGAATCAGACACAATTTAGCAACTAAACCACTACCACCACCATCTCCACCTGAACACTCTCCAGCCTAAATTGTCCTGCAGAACTAATCTTTGGACTCCCTTACTCATGCTCCATTTGCAACCCAAGTGTTTTTCAAATGTAGCTGACATGGTTTTATTTTATATCTCAAACTGTTCACATCTATGCAATACTTTCTAGTTTCCTGCATGTTTACATTATTTTATATCTTCCTCTTTCCTTTCTGTTTGTGTTCCATGCTCTGATCTGTGAATGCCAAAATCTGCCCCTGTAATAGTTAGAGGTTTTATTGTGCATTTAGTCAGCTGTGAGAGAGAGATCTTGAGAATCCTGGACATCAGGGGACCACGACTAGTTGGCAAAATTCTTCTTTGGTAGTCTTGGTTTGGAAACACTTCACAGACTGTTTCCTGTGAGCTGGACAGAGATTACTCTTTTGAAAATCTCCCTTCTAGTCAGCTGCTTATTTTTTGGCTCTGTGCAAATTGGAGCATAATCCTTCAGAAGAAGGCAGTAGAAGTTTTGCTTGGGAAACTTGGGAGACATTTGTTAAAGGAGAGAATGGCTGTGATTTGTGAATTCAGAGCCCAAGACTAACCAACTTCCTTTTCTTCCTTCAAACATATGGGATGAATAAAGAGACAAATAAGTTTAGTGATTTAGCTACCCTTTTCATCTATTTCCCCCTAAAAAAACTATTTTTAAAGGAAAAAAAAAAAGCCTTTGTTTATATAAGCCATGGTGGTTTGACAGCATAGTTGGAACAGCTGGTGACCTAGCTAAATCCTTTAGAAGACTTGGCTAGAGGGAGACACAGATACATAGGATAACAAGATACTGATATTTTGTAGAGCATACTGGAGGTGGTTATTAGACCTACAGAATAAAGAATGGCCAGGCTATAAACTCTTCTCCTTAACTGGAGAACAGACACTCTGAAGGCTTAAAGAAATATCTGAAAACTGCTGAGTTTCAGGCTCTACCAAGAAACTTTTCTTTGTACAGTACCTTCTTTCCATATTAAGATAAAAAATGATGGCCTAAGGAAGACAGAACACATAGATGTTGGTGGGTGACCTGTTGTGTATGGATGATGCTTCAGGGAGTCTGCAAACTGAGCCCTGTGAATAATGTCACTTCTTGCTCCTCACATGCTCACAGCAAGAGCCCAAACAGCCAAGCTGAACCCCTCCTTGTTTCAGAGCAGACAGAGGTCAATGTGACTCAGGATAGAAAGCTGCCAAAGGGAAAGTAAAAACAGACCCAACTGAAAGAATTGCAAGAGCTGAAGAAAATCACACCAGGGCTCATGAGGTTGACAGAATGATCCAAAAAATGTATAAAGTTCACCACTTTCTCATTGTTAGTTTAGGTGCAATTCAGAACCAAGTGTCAACACAGGGAAAATGGCATGACTTGGACCTCCAATCATTTGCCTTCCACAAAAGTAGAATGTTCTGTAAACTCTGCATTTTCTTCAGTATTATATTTAGTGTCTCTGGGAAGGAATGTCGATGAGCACATTGTTAGAGAATGTTGTTAGTAGAAAACAATCAGAAATCTGGAGTAAGTGTTCATTTGTTTCTCTTATTGTGTTTACACCCCAGCTGAGAAAGCACCACAATCAATCGATCAAATATATATATATATATATATATACTTTTTTTTCTAATGCCTATGCCAATACCATAGTCTTGATTACTTCAAAGTGTTAGTTGCTCATGTCCGATTCTTTTCAACTCCAGGGACTGTAGCCCACCAGACTCCTCTGTCCATGGAATCTCCAGGCAAGAATACTGGAGTGGATAGTCTTTCCTTTCTCCAGAAGATCTTCCTGACCCAGGGATCGAACACAAGTCTCCTGCACTGCAGGCAGATTCTTTACCATCTGAGCCATGAGAGAAGCCCCTTGATCACTCTAGCTTTATAATAAATTATTTTTCCTATATTCAGAATTATTTTGGCTATTTTGGATCTTTTGCATTTCCATATAAAGTTTAGAGGGTGCTTGTCAATTTTTTCCAAAAAAAAAAAAAAAAAGACATTTGGAATTTTGATTGGAACAGCATTGAAACTGTAGACTAAATTGTGAAGAAATGACAGTCTAACAATTTGAGGTCATCTAATGTAAGAAAATTGTATATCTCTACATTTATATATAATTTCTCTCATTAGTATTTCACAGCTTTTAGTACACACAGAACTTGCACATGAAAATTTTTTTTTCTAAGTATGTCAGTTTTTTGCTGCTACTGTGAATGGTATTGCTTTGGATTTTTGTTTTCCAGGTGTTTATTGGTAGTATATAGTTGTGGGCTACAGTATTTCTAAATATTTATAAATTCACTCATTGGTTATAGGAGCTTTATCTTGTAGATCCATTAAGTTTTTCTCTATACATGATCATATGATGATCATAATATCAGAAAACAAAGATAGTTTATTCATTTTGTACAAGATCATATGTCTTTTAAAAAATTCTTATCTTACTGCAATGGCTACCTTCAGTCTAATGTTGAATAAATCTAATAAATGTACAATGTACTAAGCATGAATATATTTGCCTTAATACCGATTCTAAGGATGAGGGATGTTCATCCCATCTTTGATTAATAAGTACACTGGGTAATTCTGCTGTAGACACCTCCATCCATAGTTCATCAGGCACTCTGATATCAGATCTAGTCCCTTAAATCTATTTCTCACTTCCACTGTATATTCATTAGGGATTTGATTTAGGTCATACATGAATGATCTAGTGGTTTTCCCCACTTTCTTCAATTTAAGTCTGAACTTGGCAATAAGGAGTTCATGATCTGAGCCACAGTCAGCTCCCAGTCTTGTTTTTGCTGACTATATAGAGTTTCTCCATCTTTGGCTGCAAAGAATACAATCAAGTTGATTTTGGTGGTGACCATCTGGTGATGTCCATGTGTAGAGTCTTCTCTTGTGTTGTTGGAAGAGGGTGGTTTGCTATACCAGTGCATTCTCTTGGCAGAATTCTATTTGCCTTTGCCCTGCTTCATTCTGTACTCCAAGGTCAAACTTGCCAAATTTGTTACTCCAGGTGTTTCTTGACTTTCTACTTTTGCATTCCAGTCCCCTATAATGAAAAGAACATCTTTTTTGGGTTTTAGTTCTAGAAGGTCTTGTAGGTCTTCATAGAACCGTTCTTCAACTTCAGCTTCTTCATTGTTACTGGTCGGGACATAGACTTGGATTACTGTGATATTGAATGGTTTGCCTTGGAAATGAACAGAAATCATTCTGTTGTTTTTGAGACTGCATCCAAGTACTGCATTTCAGACTCTTTTGTTGACTATGAGGACTACTTCATTTCTTCTAAGGGATTCTTGCCCACAATAGTAGATATAATGGTCATCTGAGTTAAATTCACCCATTCCAGTCCATTTTAGTTTGCTGATTCCTAAAATGTTGATATTCACTCTTGCCATCTCCTGTTTAACACTTCCGATTTGCCTTGATTCATGGACCTAACATTCATTGGTGTATGTTTTGGTAATTTGTACTTTATAAAGGATTTATCCACTTTATCTATTGTTAATTTATTTGCACTTAATAGTTTATTATATTCTCTTCAGTTCAGTTCAGTTCAGTCGCTCAGTCGTGTCCAACTCTTTGCAACCCCATGAATCACAGCACGCCAGGACTCCCTGTCCATCACAAACTCCCAGAGTTCACTCAGACTCACGTCCATCGAGTCGGTGATGCCATCAAGCCATCTCATCCTCTGTCGTCCCCTTCTCCTCCTGCCCCCAATCTCTCCCAGCATCAGAGTCTTTTCCAATGAGTCAACTCTTCGCATGAGGTGACCAAAGTACTGGAGTTTCAGCTGTAGCATCATTTCTTCCAAAGAAATTATCCTTTTAAGGCCTATTGGATCTCTTTTATTCCTAAGATTCATACTTTATGTCTTTACGTCTTTCTCCTTGATCGAAATTTCTAGAGGCTTATCAATTTCATTAGGGTTTTCAAAGAAACAATTTTTGATTACAAAGATGTTCGTCCATTATTTGTGTATTTCCTATTTATTTCCAATATTAGCTTTATCACTTCCTTTCTTTTCTTTTTGGTTTTCTTTTCTTTTCCTTTTCCAGCTTTTTAAGGTACAAGCTTAGATCATTATTTTTCACCTTTCTCATTTTTTAATATAGACATTTAACTTTCCTCTAAGCACTGCTTTAGCTTTGTTATATGAGTTTTGATGTTGTTTTTATTATCACTCAGTTCAAAGTATTTTGTGACTTCTTTATAAATGTGTTGCATAATTTACAAATATTCAGGGATATTTTAAAGGTGTTTTGGTTATTGATATCTAATTTAGTCTAGGTCATAAAATAAAATTAAAATTATTAATTAAGCTAATTACAAATTTTAGTCCTTTTATGTTTCAAAAGGCTCAAGCTTTTTTAAGATTGAGCATACATCTGGGTGAAATTTCCATATGCACTTGAAAAGAATATGCTGTCCATGTTATCTACTACAACTTTCTGAACCCTAGCAAAACAATTACATCTGAGAAGTATACTTAGCAAATCGATGAGTTGCACCAAAAACTGAAATGCCTGTAGTTAGCATCGGTTAACAGAATGGGCCCAATTCTTCTCCATGCAATGTTCAACCACCTGTCACACAACCAATGCTTTAAAAGTTGAACGAATAGGGCTACAAAGTTTTGCCTTATCCACCATATTCATCTGACGTCTTGCCAACAGACTACCACTTCTTCAAGCACCTCAACAACTTTTTTCAGGGAAAATGCTTCCACAACCAGCAGGAGGCAGAAAATGCTTTTCAGGAGTTTGTCGAATCCCAAGGCATGGATTTTTATGCTACATGAATAAACAAACTTATTTCTCATTGGCAAAAATGTGTTGATTGTAGTGGTTTATATTTGATTAATAAAGATGTGTTTGAGCCTAATTATAATGACTGAAAATTCATGGTCTGAAACTGCAACTTCATTTGCACCAACTCAGTAAAAAGCAAAGACATATAGTATTTCCAGTAGTCACGTATGGATGTGAAGGTTGGACCATAAATAAGGCTGAGTGCCAAATAATTGATGCTTTCAGATTGTGACACTGGAGAAGGCTCTTGAGAGTCCTTTGGACTGCAAGGAGATCAAGCCAGTCAATGCTAAAGGAAATTAAGACTAAATCTTCATTGGAAGGAATGATGTTGAAGCCAAAGCTCTAATACTTTGGCCATCTGATGCAAAGAGCCAATTCATTGGAAAAGACCCTGATGCTGGGAAAGATTGATGGCAGGAGGAAAAGGGGGTGACAGAAGATGAGATGGTTGGATAGCATCAATGACTCAATGGATGTGGGTTTTGAGCAAACTCCAGGAGATAGTGAAGGACAGGGAAACCTGTCCTGTAACCCACGGGGTCATAAAGAGTTAGACACGACTTAGTGACTGAACAACAACAACAAAGCAATAAGCCCAGCTATGACAGAGATAATGCCATCACCAAACAAGAAATTTAAAACATTGATGAAAAATAAGGTCAACGATTTAAGGAAAAACGTGAATACATATGAAGAGTAAAATAAAAATATAAAAAAGAAACAAAATTGAAACTAGAATTAATAATTATCATAAAAATATAATATTTGAAATAAAAAATTAAAGAAAGAGTTTAACAGTTGTTTTTACTCCATTGAAGAAAATATCAATAAATTTGAAGACATAGCAGTAAAAACTCTTCAAATTGAAGCAGAGGCGAAAAATGATGGAAAAAATTAACAAACCCTCAGTGACCTGTGGCACAATATTGAAGCGATGATATATGCATTTTGAATCCTCCAGAAAAGGGGTGGTGTGAAGATTTTTAAAGAAATACTTTTTGAAATGTTTCCAAATTTTATAAATTATGAACCAAGATCCAACAATAATTTAAAAAATGGGATAAACACGAAGGAAGTCACAACAAGGTACAGAACAGTAAAATTGGGGAAGTGGAGAAGGAAATGGCAACCCATTCCAGTGTTCTTGCCTGGAGAATCCCAGGGACAGGGGAGACTGGTGGGCTGCTGTCTATGGGGTCGCACAGAGTCGGACACGACTGAAGCGACTTAGCAGCAGCAGCAGCAGTGACTAAGAGGAACATGTTTAAAGTATTTTTTTTTAAAGATATTAAATTTGGGGGAAAAAGTAAGAGTACTCATAGACTTCTTATGAGAAATAACACAATCCAGAAGACAATGTAACATCTTTAAAGAGGTCAGTTTCAAATGAAAGAGAAAAATCGGAATTATAGGAAAGACCACTAGCTTTCTCATAATGACTATTAATCTTTGAACATTTCCATGAAGTTGTGGGAGAATAAACACACACCAATCACCCACCCACCTCACTCAATGAACTCCTCTACCTAACCTCTCTAATTTTTTCAGTGGTAACAACCTCATTATAGTTCCCTAAGCTTTATAACATGAGTTGTCTGGACTCTTTTCTATTTGGGCTCTTTTTCATCTTGTACATTCAATCAAATCTTGATAGCTCTCCCAAACTGTGATAGTTCTTACACTTGATCCTTCCATTTAATTCTTATAGCTACCATTCATGTCAAAAGCTTCTGTATGAGCTCCCCAAGCCTTTGTGACAAATGGCCCCTTAGCTTCTAGTTTCTCCAAACTGTACCAGCTTATTTTTAAAAAATACTCTCATATATGAAAATATAGAATATAAAAATTTGGCAAGTGAACTTTGCTATTCACCTGTATTATTCTGAGTGCAAAGAGATTCAGAAGTTTCAGGATCTTGGTCAAGTCTTAGAAAGTCTGTTTGCTCATTTTTAAATGTGGTAAATGTTATGGACCATCTTTAGGTTGCAGTAAAGAACAATAAAGTGGCAAGTTTAAAGAACTTATTACAGCATTTAGCACAAATTAAGCCGAAACTCCAGTACTTTGGCCACCTCATGCGAAGAGTTGACTCATTGGAAAAGACTGAGGCTGGGAGGGATTGGCCAGCAGGAGGAAAAGGGGACGACAGAGGATGAGATGGCTGGATGGCATCACCGACTCGATGGACGTGAGTTTGAGTGAACTCCGGGAGTTGGTGATGGACAGGGAGGCCTGGCGTGCTGCGCTTCATGGGGTCACAAAGAGTCGGACATGACTGAGTGACTGAACTGAACTGAACTGAACTGAAGTGCTCAATAAACGTTAGCCTCAATTATTGTTATATGATTCTAGTGGTTTGTCACTAGAATGTCAGTTTGCCAGGTCGTGTTTCCCACCAAAGAACCTGGGAATTGTCAGAGTCTAGGTTACAGAGGCAAATCTGCTCTAATCATTCCTTCCTCTAACCAGAAAGGTTGCTAAATCCTGCCAATTTTGTCTTCTCAGCTACTTGGACATGTGACACACACATTGAAGATCAATACCCTTAATCAATCTTCATTTACCATCCTTTGTCTCAGTTTAGGCCCTGAAGTATATTTGTGTTCTTCATTTAAATTTGTACCTCAAGGAGTTGCTATCTTTTCTAAATGTTCAGTCTGTTTATTCCCTGCTCAGCTTTTCTTTTCATGTTTTTATAGATCTATTCATTCATTGTGGGTGTACATGCTCAGTCAATCAATAGTATCCAACTCTTATGACCCCAAGGACTATAGCCTAACAGGCTTCTCTGTCCATGGAATTTTCCAGGCAAGAATATTGGAGTGGGTTACCATTTCCTCCTCCAGGGGATCTTCCCAACCCAGGGATTGAACACAGGTCTCCTGCTTTGCAGGCAGTCTCTTGCATTGGCAGGCAGGTTCTTTACTACTGAGCTACCAGGGAAGCCCACACATATTTACTGAATGCTGTATTAGTCAAAGTTATCAACAGAATATATATAGATACACAGAAAGAAATTTATTATGAGTGATTGCTCATGCTATTACGGAGGCTGAGAAGTCCTATGATCTGCTATCTGTAAACTAGACAACCAGGAAAGTTGATAGTGTCATCTCAGTGCAGATCCTTAGGCCTGAGAACCAGCAGAACCAATGGTGTAAACACTTGTCTGAGTCTGAAGGCCCCAAAACCAGGAGCACTGATATCTAAGGGCAGGAGATGTTTTTATTAGCTCAAAAATAAGAGCAAGTTGACCCTTCCTCCACATTTATATTCTATGCAGGCCCTCAACAGATTAGGTGATGCCCACCTGCCTTGATGAGGATGATCTTCTTTACTTAGTTTCCTGATTCAGATGCTAATCTCTTCTGGATACGCTATCTCAGACTCATCCAGGAATAATGTTTTACCTATCTGGGTTTAATAGATATAATAATGTTTTTGCTATTTGGGCACCACTTAGCCCAGTCAAACTGACGCATAAAATGAGCCATCACAAATATCTCCCTTGAACTAGCACTGATCTAAACATTGTGATATAGCAGTGAAGAAGACAAAAGCAGAAGACAAAAATCCAAGGGAAATTAAAATAATAAACTCATTTTTGAATCTGTCAAAATTTTTTGTGATTTTATAAAAATGCATATGTATGGGCAAACTGATCTATAATTTTTTCCTACACAGTCTTTGATTTTGATTCAAAGCTACATTCACCTGCTTAATCCTTTGGAAGAATACTCTCAAGTTTTCATTTATATGGAAAACTGTCTAGACATTTGGAATAATCTGGCTCTTGAATATTCAGTAAAACTTTTCTGTAAAAAAAATAATTCAAGGGACCTTCAGACAAAATCATCAAAATATTTAAATGTTCACTGATTGACAATTTCTCTGAGTTTATTGCTAGGACAGTGTAACTAACTAATCTGTAAACTCTTAAGATTATCCTGGTCATGATCAAAATTTTGTAATGTGTTTACCTTCTTTAGATCCTCCTCTTTTCAAGATCTTTTGCTTCACACAGGCCCAAATTCCTATTTTCATATAATCTATATAATTCCTCCAAAGTAAAAGTGTTTCTGCTACCACTGAAAATACTGACTTTTAATACTTATATTTTGTTTATTTTTATTACATTCTTTACTTAGAAATAAGATCAGTACTTCGGAGGAAAGAGCTCAATTGATCCATACTAACAAAACTGAGTTTTCTCTCACACACACACACCATAGTTAAATCCAATGATTGTTTGAAAGAAAATGTAGAAGTTTTTTTTTTCCTCTCCTTTAGTTAAATGGAACTGTGCTATTCCAACAGAGAAACTGCTTTTCATTTTTAAGCTATAATGACAATTTTGGCATAATAATATATTAAGCAGTCACTTCAGGATAGACTGTATACATAATATTAAAAAGTTCTGTTCTCTCCTCAAAGAGCTAATGTTCTAAAAGTTAATGGAGGGATAAAGAGCACAAACAAATATGGACAGGCCTGGATTCAAACTCAGCAGAAACTATCCTTATTACAGTTTCCTTTTCTGTTCTCTTCCTGATTGTGTACAAATAGATTTTTGGCATATAAAATCATGCCATTGTTTAAATTGGCAGTTTGAGAAGTTAGCTCATCCCAGTTCCACCTCTCTCAGTTCTAATGACAGACAGTCCCATCTTGGGTGGCCTTCCCATGAAGAAAGTGTCTCAGACAGGAGACCAGAGGCTGCCCTGTTATACACAGCAGGGGAACTTTCCAGAGGCAGCTTTGTGATAAACCCATCTCTGACAGCTGGATTTCAGACTTCATAGTGGAGAGAAAAAGAAAGGAAACTTTCTCAGTGCTTCATAAAGCACAGCTATTTAACATTCTTGATAACAATCTTTTAAGATTTATATTTGGAATGTTGATGAACTTTTTAAAGAACACTGAAGGTGAAGTTAGCCCTGGTACAAGCAAAATAATGGGGAGCAAATCATCCGAAGTCAATGATGTGGCATGTAGTACTCACTCCTTTCTCTCTGTGCCCAAGGAAGGAATTGCCTTCTAATGCCTTGTGAGAAGTTCTGCTAAGAGGAAAAAAAATTCTAAGATGTAATGTCCCTCCCAGGCATAAACTGATCATGAAATTTTCTACATTGATGTCTTCAAGTATAACATGCCTAGAATAGTGAGAACTCTATTCTCCATGCTTATGTCCCCTTGAATTAAACCCTTAACTGGACTAAGGGCTGGTATGCGTTTTTCCGTTTATGCCTTTAATAAAACCTTGATATATTTGTATTGGCAGAACTTTAGAGGGAAATACAAGCCTTGTGCCAGAGGGTCTGCATGTGGAAATCTAGAAGGAGGAGAATGATTAAAAGAAAAGTTAGCAGTTGAAGAAATGTATGCCCTAGAAGAGAGACCTATTTCTTCTGGATAACCCAACAGCTAATTACATCTCTGAGTGCTTACAAGAAGAAATGGAAAAACATTCCCATTAAAAGCTTTGTGACATTGGTTTGCAAGTAGCACCGCTTTGGTGTCCAGGAAAAATATGTAACACAACCTGAGAAGAGGTTGCTCCAGACTGCTGGATAGCACACTGTCTTGTTCTAGCGCTTGGAGTCTTCAGAATACATAGCACCACTCTGGCACTTTTAGTCTGTAATGAATCAATGGCAGCAATAGTCATAGAAATTATCAAGGAGAATGAGGTAATGTCCAGAGACACTAATTTCTCGCTATATGGTCATATTCTCTCCACATTATCCAGTCTCATTGTAATTAAGTGAGATTATGTAACTACTTCTGATCAATACACTGTGAGCAGAAGTGGCCTGTTTACTTCTGGGCCAAAGCATTCAAGAGCCACTGCAGATTTTTCAGTATTTCTTTTCCTATATTAATCACTCTTCAGGCCACTTGTTGAGTTGGAAATATGATAAAAGATGGAAAATTTGTTAGATTGGATTTCCAAGTCACAAGTTGGAGGGGAATTGCTGAGGAGGGCTGTCATATCCCCATGGACTTGGGATGAGTTATGAGTAAGAATGAGCTATTATGTGCAAAGTCACTAAGATTTCAGAGTTGTTACTAACTTCCCTTAGCCTGACTAAAATAAGGAGACCATACCAGTAGAAGGGAAGGCAAGTTTAGATGCCACATGATAGGAAACCAAATGTGTTCATGAGACATTTGTAAAGATACTTAGAATATTTGTTAGAGACTTCATAGCTATATAAATAAAAAGTAGGTTAAAAATTGCAAAATAAAGGTTATTACTGTTTATATAATCTTTCCTCTTAACTTTATTATGTTATGTATTAGAATTGACAGAGACCTCAGAGATGGCTTTTCCAGTTCCCTTATTTTATATATGTAGTCCTTAAAGCCTAAGTTTGCAAAGTTGCTTGCTTAAGCCCTCTCAGCAAATTAATGACCGGGAGAAAGTGGGATGAAGATAGCCTGAAAGTCTGTTAGGTACTAGTAAGGCATAGTGAGACCCTTTACAGATCGCCTCATTTCCCAACTCTCCCAGGTTGTTAGTGCTCCCTTTTCAATGCTCTTAGAGCATTTGCTTTATGTGTACAATTGTACTGATACTTCATTGCAATTATGTGTGAATTCCATGGAAACGTGAAGGATCATAAGAGACTACTACAAGCAACTATACAGTAATAAAATGGACAACCTAGAAGAAATGGACAAATTCTTAGAAACATACAATTTTCCAAGGCTAAAACAGGAAGAAATAGAACATATGAACAGACCAATCACAAGTACTGAAATTGAAATTGTGATTTTAAAACTTCCAACAAACCAAAGTCCAGGCTTACAGGCAACTTCTGTCAAATATTTAGAGAAGAGCTAATACCTGTCTTTCTCAAACTATTCTAAAAAATTGCAAAGTAAGGAATACTCCCAAGCTCATTCTATGAGGCCAGACACTATAGAAACTGAAACCAGACAAAGGTATCACACAAAACTATTATAGGCCGATATTGCTGACTAACATAGATATGAAAATCCCTATGACATGAGGAAAAGAGGGATTGGATTATAAAGTTCTTTTACACATTATGTAATATGAGATCATTGAGATTAAATATATCTTTACTGCAATATATTTTGTCAGTTAATACTAAAAATATTGATAAGATGAATTTGCTTTGAGTTATACCTATGGAGAAGGAAATGGCAACCCACTCCAGTATTCTTTCCTGGAGAACCCTATGGACGGAGGAGCCTGGCAGGCTATAGTCCACGGAGTCACAAAGAGTCAGACACGACTGAGCAACTGAGCATTCCTATCTAGTCAAACAGAATTTACATTCTCAAAAAAAAAAAAAAAAAAAGAGAGAGAGAATAAGAAGAAGAATTTATATTCTGATATCTTCCAAATGAAATCATCAAATTTAAATTAGGGAAATGTGGACTTCCAAATTAATATGTGTCCCCTTTAAGAAAAGACGGAGTCTAATAGACATAGCTATGATAATATTGATTATTGGGTACTTATTTCTGTTTCATTTACTCAGACCAAGTTAATTTGACATACCCTTAGGTGAGATAGCACAGTGTTCCCAGCAAAATAAACAATATTATCTAGGAGTGGATATAATCCACAGATACTGTGCAGACAAAATCAAGAATGTTAATGGAAGAATATCTCTTGCTCTTACATGACCTTTGGAATAATAGCTTCCTTTCCTTCAAAAAAATGGTTTATAACCTACATACGCATCACTATAAATAGCTGAGGAAAGAATAAAAGTGAAAAGCAAAGGAGAAAGGAAAGATATACCTAGGTGAATGCAGAGTTTCAGAGACTAGCAAGGAGAGATAAGAAGAGCTTCTTAAATGAACAATGCAAAGAAATAGAGGAAAATAACAGAATGGGAAAGATTAGAGATCTCTTTAAGAAAATTGGAGATATCAAGGGAACATTTCATTCAAAGATGAGCACAATAAAGGACAGAAATAGTAAGGACCTAACAGAAGCAGAAAATATTAAGAAGCATACATATTCTTGCCACGTATTCTTGCACAAGATTACACAAAAGAACTGCACAAAAAAGGTCATGGATAACCACGATGGTATGGCCCCTCACCTAGAGCCAGCATTCTGGAGTGTGAAGTCAAGTGGGCCTTAGGAAGCATTACTGTGAACAAAGCTAGTGGAGGTGACAGAATTCCAGTGGAGTTATTTAAAATTCTAAAAGATAATGCTGTGAAAATGCTGCACTCAATATGCCAGCAAATTTGGAAAATTCAGCAGTGGCCATGGGACTGGAAAGTATCAGTTTTCATTCTAATCCCAAAGAATTTTCAAACTACCATACAACTGTGCTCATTTCACATGCTAGCAAGGTTGTGCTCAAAATTCTTCAAGCCTGGCTTCAGCAGTATGTCAACTGAGAACTTACAGATGTTAAATGTACAAGCTGGATGGAAAAGATCAATTTTAAAGGGACAACATTGAAGACAGACTAAGTTTGGTCCTGGAGCATGATATGGGTGTCTGTGAAGACTTTACGTTTTGGTGAGTGACCTTATCTGCCATATTGCTAGCCCTGTCGCCTTAGGACTCACCTTCTCCTAACCCTCCCAGGCATTTGGGGTCTCACTGCCAGCAGCTAGTGAGTCCTGACTAGAAGTTGTATATATGCCCCAAACTTATTGATGCTTTTGAACTGTGGTGTTGAAGACTCTTGAGAGTCCCTTGGACTGTAAGGAGATCCAACCAGTCCATCCTAAAGGAAATCAGTCCTGAATATTCATTGGAAGGCCTGAGACTGAAGCTGAAACTTCAATACTTTGGCCACCTGATGTGAAGAACTGACTCACTGGAAAAGACCCTGATGCTAGGAAAGATTGAAGGCAGGAGGAGTAGGGGACAACAGAGGATGAGATGGTTCAATGGCATCACCAACTCAATGGACATGAATGTGTGTAGACTCCAGGAGTTGGTGATGGACAGGGAGGCCTGGTGTGCTGCAGTCCATGGGGTCGCAAAGCATAGGACACGACTGAGTGACTGAACTGAACTGAAATTCCCTTACCCAACGAAAACTTATCTACCTGCAGTCCATTTTTTTTTTCCCCCAGGGCTCTGCTTTCAACTTCCCAAGGTGAGCTACTTGCATGGTAGATGGTGAGTCATTAGGGCATGAGTTCCTTGCCCACACTGTGTAGGTAGAGAAAATGCTCCATTTTGGTTGCTTTACTTAAAGAAGTCAAAGTAGTGGTGACATTTAAAGGTAAATCAGTGAGATTGTAAAGAAGGGAACAAAGGAGAGAATACATCAGTCCTATAATTAAGGATAACCACATAATTTATAGTCCTGATCAGAACAATTTTGAGAGTGAAAAGTGGTTCTGTTAATAATTACTCCAGAATAATAGGCATAAATCGTGCTGTTTGATGACTCTATCCTTAGAAGGTGGTGAATATGCAAATTATTGTGTGTCATGTGAGATTTTTCTGGGGAAGATGGTTCATAATAATCATCATGCTTAAAGAGGTCTCTGACACATAAAGATTAATAGCCAGTAGGGTGTACACATTACTTCTACTTCTGCTTTATTGACTATACCAAAGCCTTAGACTGTCTGGATCACAACAAACTGGAAAATTCTGAAAGACATGGGAATACCAAACCACCTTACCTGCTTCCTGAGAAATCTGTAGGCAGGTAAAGAATCAACAGTTAGAAACAGACATGGAACAACAGACTGGTTCCAAATTGGGAAAGGAGTATGTCAAAGCTATGTATTGTCACCCTGCTTATTTGACTTCTATGCAGAGTACATCATGCAAAATGCTGGGCTGGATGACGAACAAGCTAGAATCAAAATTCCCGGGAGAAATAGCAATAGCCTCAGATATGCAGATGACACCACCCCTATGACAGAGAGCGAAGAGGAGCTAAAGAGCCTCTTGATGAAAGTGAAAGAGGAGAGTGAAAAAGCTGGCTTAAAACTCAACATTAAAAAACGAAGATCATGGCATCCTGTCCAATCACTTCATGGCAAATAGATGAAGAAACAATGGAAACAGTGACAGCCTTTATTTTCTTGGACTCCAAAACTGCTGCAGTTGGTGACTGCAGCCATGAAATTAAGATACTTGCTCTTGGAAGAAAAGCTATGACCAACCTAGGCAGCATATTAAAAAGCAGAGACATTACTTTGCTGATAAAGGTCTGTACAGCCAATGCTATGGTTTTTCCAGTAGTCATATACGGATGTGAGATTTGGACTACAAAGAAAGTTGCGGGCTGAAGAATTGACGCTCTTGAACTGTGGTGTTGGAGAAGACTCTTGAGAGTCCCTTGGACTGCAAGGAGATCCAACCAGTCAATCTTAAGGGAAATGAGTCCTGAATATTCATTGGAGGGATTGATGCTGAAGCTGAAACTCCAATACTTTGGCCACCTGATGTGAAGAACTGATTCATTGGAAGGGACACTGTTTCTGGGAAAGATTGAAGGCAGGAGGAGAAAGGGACTACAGAGTATGAGATGGTTGGATGGCATCACCGACTCATGAGTTTGAGCAAGTTGAGGGAGTTGGTGATGGACAGGGAGGCTTGGTGTGCTGCAGTCCATGGAGTCGCAAAGAGTCGGATGCAACTGAGCAGCTGAACTCTTTGAGTACACATTAGAAACATGTAGCATAGTGGAGTCTGAAATGAAATGAAATCTTCATTTGAGAATTGAAGACTGTAACTTCAGACAAGTTCTTTTCCTCTCAAGGCTGCTGTTTTCCTCACTTAAGAAAATGAGAATAATGCCTTCTTGATAGGTGTATGCATAAGAAGGTCCCTGTCACCAACTGATTAAGTGTATAGATAATTACATATAAACACTGTGCTTCCCTATATCCCTGTAATACTTTTTCCCTCTGATTTTTGTGCATTGTTAAAGATGTTGTATCAAAATTAAATTAAATTACAAAAAAATTTAATGGATCCTAAGAATTATGAAGTAAAATCTTTTACACAACAAATGAGGAATCAGACAGCCAGAGAACTCAACTTTGTCATTGGCAGCTTCCCTGATAGCTCAATTGGTAAAGAATCCATCTGTGATGCAGGAGACCCTGGTTCAGTTCCTGGTTCAGGAAGAACCCCTGGAGAAGGGACAGGCTACCCACTCCAGTGTTCTTGGGCTTCCCTTGTGGCTCAGTTGGTAAAGAATCTGCCTGCAATGTGGGAGACCTGGGTTTGCTCCCTGGGTTGGGAAGATCTCCTGGAGAAGTGAAAGGCTTCCCATTCCAGTATTCTGGCCTTGAGAGTTCTATGGACTGTATAGTCCATGGGGTCACAAAGAGTTGGACACGAGTTAGCGACATTCACTTTCACTTTCATTATGATTAAAGACAGAGTCAATGATGAAAGCCAGCTCTCCAACTTCAGCAACATAGATTTTTCTTTTCAGTTTGCCACATTTCTCCAGTAGCCACCTGGTACCCTATAAATGGTAAAGCGTTAAAGACCATCTGGAAGCTTCATGGCAGTCTACTCAAAGGGATCAGTCCCTGGTGAAAGTAGATAAAAACATTGGTACTACGTTAAAAAAAAATTTAATGACGCTTTGGGTATCAATTTACAATACAAAAGATGTCACATTAAAAATACTTCAGAAAATCTATTTGGGAATTTAGATGTAGAAGATTTATTACAAAATTATAGAATGGTGTTATTTTGCTTTTATAAGTTTTTTTCTAATTTGTTTTCCATTATATTTTTCCAAGTTTGCTACTGAAGAAACAAAATAAAACCAAAATAGTTTGCTGACTATCATAGGAAAAGTTGGCTATAAATTCGGAAACAAAATCAAGCTTTGCTTTATTTCAAAGAATGAGAATTCAGAGGAAGAAAAACCATTCCAGGAGAAACATTCTGGGTGACTTACTGGAAAAGAATATCTGCAAAGTTCTGTGCAATTAAAAAAAGAGATAACTTCCATCCTGATCATTTGGGATTTTAACATTTTTATAAAGAGAAATTTTAAATATCTTGCCACTTACACTAAAGTTCTGATACAAGAAAGTATATTTCCAATATAAGTGTCATGATTTGGGATATTTTTCCCATGTCTTATTTCAGACATGCATCAGATTATTTCTGTACTCTCTGCACAAGAAAATACAACTCAATACTCAGTGTTGGCCACAAGGTTCACCTCATCCTTTTTAGTGTGACAAAGACAGAATGATCATGTGTATATAGGTTGACAGGTAAGAGGAGAGACATAGTGTGAAACAAATACATGCTGAAATTGATAGGTGCCAGTGGGCAAGTTGCTGGCAAAAGCCTTTGATAATAATATAAGTGGCTTGGCCAGCAGACCTTTTCCCTCAGAAATGTTTTCACCATGTGCCTTCAGGCAGTGTTGAAATTTTTCTATTCCACTATACGTGTGCTTTTTATAATTTGGTTTTGGTTTGGCTTACTTCTAAATAAAAATTTTGTTTCCTTTCAGTTCTTACCTTGAAGATAGGCTTTTAAAATAAAAACACTCTCCTCTGTTTTATTTTCCAAAATATCCTGAGATACAGGGAAGGATATAGATTTTATCTTTCTGGAAACTTGCCTTATTAATTTGCAATGCAGATTTCTTAATTGTTTATAGTTCACCAATTTCTGTATTATCATTAGCAAACTACATAGGTAGAATCTATGGACACTCATTTGTATTATATAATTTAATCTCCTGCATTTAAATGACTGTTTAAGCAATGATTTGGAATTTATTTAGATGGTTGAGATAATCATAATGCTTTCAGTTTTCCCTGAAATAGGTTTGTCACCGAAATATTGGCACTTTTTAATAATTAAAAGAAATATCTAACCAATGAACTTGAACTCACCAAAACACTGATGTTGGTCTATTATTCCACAAGACAGCTGAAGCTGAGCCTCACAGAAATGTGAAGAATAGAGAGAAATAAGGATGTATTTGTAATTCTACATAATCTACCATATTTCAAAGGAATATATTACTTGTGAATATGAAAAAAAACAGTCAATCTATTTTTTATATTCTTCACATGAATATCTAGTGCTGAAATCCTAAAAATGTTTGAATAATGTAGCCATATTCCAGCTTGTGCTGGAACAACCAGGGAGAAAAGTTGGTACAAAAACATGACTTTGAAATCTGCTGTCACTGAAATTATTTCCATAGAGAATAAGTGATATGCCAAAAAGTGTATGGCACTAATCAAGTAAACTGTAAATGTGTGATATTGTTACAAAAGAAATAAAATAGAGCATGTGAATTCTGCCCAGTGAGAGACCCAAATAAAGAGAGTTTTCTGTGTAGAATGGAGAATGGCCCATAGCTGCATTAATGCTCTGTTATCTGAAAAACAGAACCAAGCAAACCCTGGAGAATTCAATAGTACAAAAATGACCTTAATAGAACCATTTTTATTGGAATGGCTATTTCCTAGTGTAAAGGCATTTCATTATACACCTATTCTTTGAGTCAGCATCGTGGTATATAATTGTTTGACAGTGTGGTAGGTGTTTACAGAAAAATGAAGAGAAAAATTACTACATTTCTATGACTAGAGAAAGGCAAAACAGTGGTTTAAGTTTCAACTTTGAAGAATATGTCAAATCTTTCATGTATATATATATATATACACACACACATATATATATATACCCAGGCTGCGGTGATGAAAGTGCTGAATCCTAGCTGCAAGACTACCAGGAAGCTGTATATACATGTATATATATATGATTACTCTGCCGTAAGAGAATGAAATATAACTTGAGTAGAATATAAACTGTTCATCTATTTAAAATGTTAATGACTTTTAGACACATTAATAGCTATAAGAAGAATTGAAAATGCAATCCCTAGGAATCATAAGAGCCTTTTGACACTCTGACAAATTGAAGATGGGTTTTAATTCTAAATTTGAAAGCTAGAAATTCCTAGCTCTGAGTCTAACTTACCTAAGATGGCAGGGTCAATGATCTTTTCCTCTGGTCTGTGTGAATAGAATTAGCTTCCCTGCATAGTTCCACCTGGATCCTGGCCATTCAAAAACAAACACAATGTTTAAGGTCCTCCCTCTCCCTACCATGCCCTATTTTAAAGAGATTTGGAGTTGAAAGACACGCTGTGGCATTATCTTCTAGTTGCAGAGATCAATAGATTCTGAACCATTTTAACTAATTCAGTTCAGTCGCTCAATCGTGTCCGACTGTTTGCGACCCCATGAATCGCAGCACACCAGGCCTCCCTGTCCATAACCAACTCCTGGAGTTCACTCAGACTCACGTCCATCGAGTCGGTAATGCCATCCAGCCATCTCATCCTCTGTCGTCCCCTTCTCCTCCTGCCCCCAACCCCTCCCAGCATCAGAGTCTTTTCCAGTGAGTCAACTCTTCACATGAGGTGGCCAAAGTACTGGAGTTTCAGCTTTAGCATCATTCCTTCCAAAGAACACCCAGGGTTGATCTCCTTTAGATTAGACTGGTTGGATCTCCTTGCAGTCCAAGGGACTCTCAAGAGTCTTCTCCAACACCACAGTTCAAAAGCATCAATTCTTCGGCACTCAGCTTTCTTCACAGTCCAACTCTCACATCCATACATGACCACTGGAAAAACCATAGCCTTGACTAGACAGACCTTTGTTGGAAAAGTAATGTCTCAGCTTTTGAATATGCTATCTAGGTTGGTCATGACTTTCCTTCTAAAGAGTAAGCGTCTTTTAATTTCATGGCTGCAATCACCATCTAGAGTGATTTTGGAGCCCAGAAAAATAAAGTCTGACACTGTTTCCACTGTTTCCCCATCTATTTCCCATGAAGTGATGGGACCAGATGCCATGATCTTCGTTTTCTGAATGTTGAGCTTTAAGCCAACTTTTTCACTCTCCTCTTTCACTTTCATCAAGAGGCTTTTTAGTTCCTCTTCACTTTCTGCCATAAGGGTGGTGTCATCTGCATATCTAAGGTTATTGATATTTCTCCCGGCAATCTTGATTCCAGCTTGTGCTTCTTCCAGCCTAGCATTTCTCATGATGTACTCTGCATAGAAGTTAAATAAGCAGGGTGACAATATACAGCCTAGATGTACTCCTTTTCCTATTTGGAACCAGTCTGTTGTTCCATGTCCAGTTCTAACTGTTGCTTCCTGACCTGCATACAGATTTCTCAAGAGGCAGGTCAGGTGGTCTGGTATTGCCATCTCTTTCAGAATTTCCCACAGTTTATTGTGATCCACACAGTCAAAGGCTTTGACATAGTCAATAAAGCAGAAATAGATGTTTTTCTGGAACTCTCTTGCTTTTTCCATGATCCAGTGGACGTTGGTAATTTGATCTCTGGTTCCTCTGCCTTTTCTAACCAGCTTCAACATCTGGAAGTTCACAGTTCATGTATTGCTGAAGCCTGGCTTGGAGAATTTTGAGCATTACTTAACTAGCGTGTGAGATGAGTGCAATTGTGCAGTAGTTTGAGCATTCTTTGGCATTGCCTTTCTTTGGGATTGGAATGAAAACTGACCTTTTCCAGGCCTGTGGCCACTGCTGAGTTTTCCAAATTTGCTGGCATATTGAGTGTAGCACTTTCACAGCATCATCTTTCAGGATTTGAAATAGCTCAACTGGAATTCCATCATCTCCACTAGCTTTGTTCGTAGTGATGCTTTCTAAGGGCCACTTAACTTCACATTCCAGGATGTCTGGCTCTAGGTGAGTGATCACACCATCGTGATTATCTGGGTCATGAAGATCTCTTTTGTACAGTTCTTCTGTGTATTCTTGCCACCTCTTCTTAATATCTTCTGCTCCTGTTAGGTCCATACCTTTTCTGTCCTTTATTGAGCCCATAACATCCCTATTTTGGAAGGCATCATCAACTCAATGGACATGAGTTTGAGAAACTCCAGGAGATAGTGAAGGATGGGTAACCCGGGTGTGCTGTAGTTCATGGGGTCATAAAGAGTTGGACGCCACTGAGTGAGTGAACAGCAACAACAATTTATTTCTTATCTGCAAACCTCAGAGCAATATTTTATTGCTTCTACAGAGTTGTCACCTACATGAGTCACCTGAATAAACTTGAAAAAAGGGAATAGTGTGTATTTAAATTTGCTGAGAGTATAATTTAAATTTTCTCATGGAAAGAAGAAAAAATATTGAAAGGAAAGAAAAGGGAAGAAAAGAAAGATAAATATTCAAAATGATGGATGTGTTAATTAGGTGATGGGATGCCTTTCACATGATGTATACAAATATCAAATCAACACAATGCACACATTAAATATTTTACAATTTTATTTGTTGATTATACCTCAGTAAAGCTGTAATCAGTCAAAGAGTCTTGAGCTGTCCTATCTCCTGAGGGACCTCTTCAGGACCCCTGTGGAACTCCTTAGAGGACAATTTAAAAATGACTGCTATAAAGAAATGGAAGTCATTTATTTTTCATACTTTTTTTTCAAGTCAAAACATTTTAAATGTGTTAGTCAGAGACTACCTGTGTTGAAATGGAGAAAATATGTGAAAAATACATGACTGCATATTGATTAAAAAATTAATAAAAATGAGAACAAAAGAACTTATGAGAAGAAATAGTTGATATATGACAGACCTTTTACTTTTTTTCTTTTGAATCTTTCTCCTCCCTTTATTTCCTCCCTCCATGGAGCATTCCTCTAATGAGAGTAGCCTCCCCCCAAGCATTTGCTGTGTTCTGGCGGCCCAGGAGCTGACTTTCCTCCAGTATTCAGAGCCCTTCACTCTGCACCATGGTGAGAAGCATAGACGGCATCTAGCCTCAAAGTAAACAAGTCAGAAGCTCACTTCCCCAGCTTTCTGTGACCTGAGTACAGTCTCGGCAGCAGCCAGATATGGTCTCTCCAGCTCAGAATAAGATGTAGGATACTCATGACTCAGGAAAGAAAAGTAGTGGATAAGTTATTATAGTGGGTACAAGAGCAATTCAGAAATGCCCTGTTTCTCAAGGTCAGTATTTCTTCCATCGCCTCAACAACTAATTCCTTCCTGTTAGTAAAAGAGATGCTCTGATAATTTTCCCAGCTACAAGGGTCATGAGACTGTTAGCAGTCTAGTGAACATGTAATATGCTGTGCTGAATGAAACTTTTAATATATATCTGGGAGTTGAAGTCCTTGATGGCTAATATAATTTACCTGCTGTGCATACAGAGGCAAATTACTTAGCATCACATGTAAATGATGTAGTATCTAGCTCACTGGTTTGTGATAGTAAAAGAGATAATACATGTAGGATGCTTTGTATAGTGCCTGGCATAGAGTTAGGTTGTCTTAAATAGTAGCTATTATTATTATCATTATAATTTCCATTACTTATTCTATGGCTATTTCCATTACTGTTATATTTAACCTCTACTAGGTTTTGAACTGACAACCCTTATATTAAGTTCTCATATCAGTTAGACACCAGCTAGTCACCTCTAACAGATCTCTTCAAGAAAATTAGAGATACCAAGGGAATATTTCATGCAAAGATGGACAAAATAAAGGGCATAAACGGTATGTATGTAATGGAAGTAGAAGATGTTAAGAAGAGGTGTCAAGAATACACAGAGGAACTATACAAAAAAGATCTTAATGACCCAGATACCAACAATGGTGTGATCATTCACCTAGAGCCAGACAGCCTGGAGTGCAAAGTGGAGGGGGACATAGGAAGCATCACTATGAACAAAGCCAGTGGAGGTGACGAAATTCTAGCTGAGCTATTTCAAATCCTGGAAGATGATGCTGTGAAAGTGCTACACTCAATATCTTAGCAAATTTGGAAATCTCAGCAGTGGCCAAAGGACTGGAAAAAGTGAGTTTTCATTCCAATCCCAAAGAAGGATAACGCCAAAGAATGTTCAAACTACCGCACAATTGCACTCATTTCACCTGCTAGCAAACTAATGCTCAAAATTCTCCAAGGTAGGCTTCAAAAGTATGTGAACCAAGAATTTCCAGATGTTCAACCTGAAAAGGCAGAGGAACAAGAGATCAAATTGCCAGCATCTATTGGATCATAGAAAAAGCAAGAGAATTCCAGAAAAAGCATCTACTTTTGCTTCATTGACTATGCTAAAGCCTTTGAATGGGAGTATCAAAACAAACTGTGGGAAATTCTTCAAGAGATGGGAATACTAGATCACCTTACCTGCCTTACCTGCCTCCTGAGAAACCTGTATGCAGGTTAAGAAGCAACAGTTAGAACTGGACATGGAACAACAGACTGGTTCCAAATTGGGAAAGGAGTACATCAAGGCTGTATATTGTCACCATGCTTATTTAACTTGTATGCAGAGAGAGTACATTATGCAAAATGCCAGACTGGATGAAGCACAGGCTGGAATCAAGATTGCCAGGAGAAATATCAATAACCTCAGACATGCAGATGACATTACCCTTTTGGCAGAAAGTGAAGAGGAACTGAAGAGCTTCTTGATGAAATTGAAAGAAGAGGTAAAAAAGGTGGCTTAAAACTCAACATTCAAAAAACTAAAATCACGGCATCCAGTCCCATCACTTCATGCCAAATAAATGGGGAAACAATGGAAACAGTGAAAGACTTTATTTTCTGGGGCTCTAAAACTGCTGCAGATGGTGACTGCAGGCATGAAATTAAAATACACTTGCTCCTTGGAAGAAAAGCTATGACCAACCTAGACAGCATATTGAAAAACAGAGACATTACTTTGTCAATAAAGGCCCATCTAGTCAAAGTTATGGTTTTTCCAGTAGTCATACATGAACATGAGAGTTGGACCATAAAGAAGGCTGAGCACCAGAGAATTGATGCTTTTGAACCCTGGTGTTGGAGAAGACTATTGAGAGTCCCTTGGACTGCAAGGAGATCAAACCAGTCAGTCCTAAAGGAAATCAGTCCGGAATATTCATTGGAAGGACTGATGCTGAAGCTGAAGCTCCAATACTTTGGCCACCTGATGCAAAGAGATGACTCATTACAAAAGATCCTGATGCTGGGAAAGACTGAAGGCAGGAGGAGAAGGAGATGACAGAGGATGAGATGGTTGGATGGTATCACTGACTTACTGGACATGAGTTTGAGCAAGCTCCTGGAGACGGCAAAGGACGGAGAAGCCTGGCATGCTGCAGTCCATGGGGTTGCAAAGAGTCAGACAGGACTGAGCAACTGAACATCAAGTCACCTCTAACAATGAGATCCCCAGTTTTGGCTTATGTTTTTATCTCTATGCAAATATTTATGTCATGTTTTCTTCTTCAAATGTGGAGGTTTGTGTGAGTGTATCTTCTTCTAGAATGTAAATAAATACGTGGCGTGACGTTAGTGATGTTTTTATTCTTTTTTCTCCTAATTTTTGGATGTTTGTTTTGCTGCTGTTGTTGTTTTTTCCTTTTTTGCAAGAGCCATATATTCTTTATTAAACAGAAAAAATAATAAAAAAGTAGAAAAAAGTAAAAAATAAGAAAGCTATTTTAAGTTATATCTTCTTGATATATAATGCTATTCTGTCTTCATTTCCAACTGATCTGATTCTTTTGAATGAGGTACACATTCCTTGTTATATATCCATTTTTATTTTATCCTAACAATTCTAATACTTAATATATCAAAATATGTAGTGATAAATATGATACTATTTTTTACTCTGTTATGATTCATATTCCTATTGATTATATTCTCCTATCCTATAGTGTAACATGTATATTTCTCAGGATCTTTAACTTTCAAATATGTTAATACTTTAACATATCCACCTCTTTATACTACCTCCTATACCTTATGCTTCTTTTCCATGTTTTAGAAGGTATTGATTATAATAACTGATTCCCAACTTATAATAGTGCTTGGCAAAATCTAGTCATGTTTCCTAGGTTGCTGCCTGATTGAAAAATGATCACATAAAATTAATACTTTCTCAATATCATACAAGAAAATGACACACAATTTCAAAGGAATTAATTTTTATCTATGTATAATAAATATTTGTTGACATAAGTGCTAAGGGAGTAATAATAGATTCTTAAACTTTACATTTAAAAACCAAAATTAAATCATTACTTGAGTTTCTTGAGCTCTAATTCAGTGTTCAGTTATTGATCCAGCTCTCACGCAAAGCTTAGAAATGAAGACAATAACAAGCTTAGCTATCAGGGCAGCATCATAATTGGAATTTGAGTTAGTTATGATTGCTTGTTGTTGTTCTTGCTGCTAATTGCAAGGCACATATCAAGCTCCCTCATTCCATTCTCTGGTGTATTTATAAAAAATGTGAGTTTGCTTAATATCCACCCTGAGTCACTCATCAATCATATATTCCTCCACTTGGTCCCATCTCCTCTGGGCTGTCTCTCTTTTTGCTGCTAGTCTTGCTCTGAAATTCCTGAACTAAAATGTCACATCCATAAGGAGACGCGGTGCTCGTGCCATTCTCTGTGGTGAAATAAATGATGCAGTTCTCTTTGCTGTTCTCAGTGGTGAAATAAGTACAGGGTGGTGAATGCTTCCCATGGTTGCCATAGAAGTCTGTATGGTGCATCAGCTTTTATTGAAAGATTGCAGGTTAGTAAAAGAAACTACAATGGGGATCAGGTACATTTAAGACTGTATATCAAATAGGGCTTTTTCCATTATCCACCAAAAAAAGAAAAAAGAAAAACCACTAAAATATTAAGCCCTTTACAGGAAGTTCTCTCATGGCTGTACCTCAATTCTTGGTTGCTCCACTGCAGTTAGATCCTCCCTCCAAAGACTCCCTCTTTTGAACTTCCCAAAGGAAATCTCCATCTCTCTAGAAGGAGTAACTCCATTCCCTATTTACACAAGTTGATATGAATCTGAAAATTACCCACTCCCTACCCTAAGGACATCTGTGGATATCATATTCCACCAGTACTATATATTCCAAATTCTGAGTTACTCAGCATAAAGCAGTACCAGCTAGATCAATGGGTTTGGGCGTGAGAATGTGATATGGCTCTCTAAAATTTGTTAGTTATGTGTATGCCTCAGTATCCTTTCTAATAATCCAAATAGATAAAAAACATACATCCACAAACATCCTCCTAGGAGAAATATTAATTCTTAGATCAGATCACATCAGTCGCTCAGTCGTGTCCACTCTTTGCGACCCCATGAATCGCAGCATGCCAGGCCTCCCTGTCTATCACCAACTCCCAGAGTTCACTGAGACTCACGTCCATCGAGTCAGTGATGCCATCCAGCCATCTCATCCTCTGCCGTCCCCTTCTCCTCCTGCCCCCAATCCCTCCCAGCATCAGAGTCTTTTCCAGTGAGTCAACTCTTGGCATGAGGTGGCCAAAGTACTGGAGTTTCAGCTTTAGCATCATTCCTTCCAAAGAAATCCCAGGGCTGATCTCCTTCAGAATGGACTGGTTGGATCTCCTTGCAGTCCAAGGGACTCTCAAGAGTCTTCTCCAACACCACAGTTCAAAAGCATCAATTCTTCAGCGCTCAGCCTTCTTCACAGTCCAACTCTCACGTCCATACATGACCACTGGAAAAACCATAGCCTTGACTAGACGAACCTTTGTTGGCAAAGTAATGTCTCAGCTTTTGAATATGCTATCTAGGTTGGTCATAACTTTCCTTCCAAGGAGTAAGTGTCTTTTAATTTCATGTCTGCAGTCACTATCTGCAGTGATTTTGGAGCCCAGAAAAATAAAGTCTGACACTGTTTCTACTGTTTCCCCATCTATTTCCCATGTGATGGGACCGGATGCCATGATCTTCGTTTTCTGAATGTTGAGCTTTAAGCCAACTTTTTCACTCTCCTCTTTCACTTTCATCAAGAGGCTTTTTAGTTCCTCTTTACTTTCTGGCATAAGGGTGGTGTCATCTGCATATCTGAGGTTATTAGTATTTCTCCCGGAAATCTTGATTCCAGCTCGTGTTTCTTCCAGTCCAGCGTTTCTCATGATGTACTCTGCATAGAAGTTACATAAGCAGGGTGACACTTCACGTACTCCTTTTCCTATTTGGAACCAGTCTTTTGTTCCATGTCCAGTTCTAACTGTTACTTCCTGACCTGCATACAAATTTCTCAAGAGGCAGATCAGGTGGTCTGGTATTCCCATCTCTTTCAGAATTTTTCCACAGTTTATTGTGATCTTAGACTATAATATAAATCCTTATTTATATAGAGAAACATTTTTACTAATTACAAAAATAATTGGTACATTTGTCTCTTGACATAACAATAGAACATATGAGGGCAAAAGTTTTCCTTTGTTAACCCTCCTGTTTTCAGATTGTGCTCATGAGCCTTTCATTACATAAGAAACAGAAAATTCCACTGACTTCCATCTATGATGACTGCACCCAACCCAAAAAGTGCTTTTTGTAAATACCAGTGATTCTCTGCAGGAGGACTTTTTGTCCTGACTGACAAAAACTTAGTGGATAAATACCTCAGCTTGGATAGATTACTCTGAGGAGGGTTCTTTGCTATTTTCCAGAGTTCCTTAATGGACCTAAGTTCTGGTAGCCTCAGTGGTGGTTGATATAGTAGTCTACCCTTTATTAACTACCTTGTCTACCATCTTATGTCCCTATTGCCCTAGGGGGTCTTACTGGGATGCCCAACCAAATGATTGACTTGCATTTGAATCCTTCCTTGTCTTAGGGTCTGCTTCTGGGCATTCCAAGTTAAAAGAGTAGTCACCCTTCTCTTTTCAGACAGAGAAGAGTTCTCAAATAAAACTCTTGTGTTTTGGGCCAAGTCAGATTCTTGGGCAGGGTGAATTTCTCTAGTTTCTGAACAGGAAAAAAAATCAGTGTGATGACTCATTATTTTCTGAGTGAGAGAGGACAGAACTGTTGTTCATGTAGTTAAGAAAAGATTAATTTTCTAGCAAGTAAAATCTTAAAATAAAAATTTAGTATCAGTTTTATAGTTGTCCATTTTAGTTTCTTGTAGGTTGTTTCAATAATCTCACTGTGGAGAAACAAATTTAGCCAGAATATTTTAGTCAATACTTTTTTATATTAATTAGACTTTAAGTCATGCACGTATCATCATTAAATATAAATCAACTACACTCTTTTCACTAAAATTGACATAGTCATAATTTCCATCAATTCCAGAAATTTATCCTCTGGCTGTTTTTCTTTTTTCTTCAGAAATTCTCCCACTTCTTGGGAGCAGTATGGAGTACTGGAGCACAGCTTTGGGACCACAGTGGCTGGGATTTACATCCTGGATTCTCTGCATTCTCACTTTAACTCCTATAACCTGCTTAAACCTTGTGTTTCAGGTTCCTCGTATAGAAAAGGAATAGAGTTCCTAGCATACAGATGGGATTATTCTGGTAACTAATGAGGCAATATATTTATTTAAAGTAACTGGTCTGGTTCCTGGCACACAGCACAATCCTCCATCACTGTTGAGGATTATGAGTACCGAAGTAGGCTCACTGAGGGAAACGCAGCACTTAGTACCTAAGAGTTGCTCACTTTTCTGCCCAAGATTTCCCAGTGCTGAAGGGAGCATCCTCCATTTCTTCTCTCCTATCATCAATCCTCATATGAATCAGTGGAAGAGGGTAGCAGTCATCAGGTGGGTAATTCTCACACATCCTGAATGGCAAAGTGAGATATGCATGACACTGTTTTTGCACGTTTTAATTCCTCATGATGCTTTTCTTCCTCTCAGGGACATACATATACTTGATTTGAACTGTGTTCTTCTTTGTTTTTTGCCACAATATTCTGTGTTTAGTCACCAGCAGTAGACCTTCACCTAAATCATGGGGTTTGGCTAAAGAGATGATATGAGACTACAAATGACTCACCAGTAGGAGGTCAAAAGGAAAATGAGGTCAACATGTGATCTTTCTCACTTTTGTGGAAAATACAGAAATAAAGTGTGGCCATGCTCTGCTTCTCTATAGAGTATTGGTGTTTAATAAAAACTTGAATTAAAAAAGAGAAATATTTTCTGTTTCCCACATTACTCTTCACATCTTATCAATGGTGAATGTTAACCAATGTCAGTTCATAGAATTGATGTATGATATATATGGTACGTATATCTTCCTCCCAATTCCTGAAATAGATTTGAACAAAAATGATGGATGTATCAAAGTTCTGATAGAAAACAGATAGCTACTCCAACAGATTAACTGAAGATAATTTAATAAAAGTTCTATTTATATGTGTGGCTCAGTGGTAAAGAATCCACCTTCTAATGAAGGAGACACAGGAGATGTAGGAGAGGAAGATTTTATGCCTGGGTCGGGAAGATTTCCTAGAGGAGAAAATAGCAATCGACTCCAGTATTCTTGCCTGGAAAATCCCATAGTCAGAGGAGCCTGGCAGGCTACAGGCCATAGTGTCTCAAAGAGTCAGACACAACTGAAAGACTGCGGACACACGCACTATTTATGCATGTCAGGAGAATCAAGGGAAACCAACAAAAGACTGCATTCATCGATGGAAAAGGGATAGGAAAAGCAAAGGAAATCACTGGGGCTTTTTTGTTGTTTGTTTTTTAAGTTTTGTTTGTGTTAAAGCTCGGAAGTAAGTACTCACACTTTGAAAGCTTGACAAAAGATAAAAAGAAGTAAGATGTAGGGAAGGAAGCTAATGTGTATCAAGTATTTTGTGTATTTTGCTTAGATGGTTGACAAATCTTTTTTCTACTGTTTGTTATGGTTTTTCACTCTGGAACTATGTGATGATCCCTCTAAATTCTGAGCAGTGTTGTGGTAACCTATCACATTGCTGCAGTATAGAACATAATATTCTTACTAAGATTATAAATCCATTATAAAATAGACAATGAAATCCGTTTGAATGCCACTCTCCACTAGGGCAATGGACTCCCCTTCTTTAAGATAAGGATTGGCATTGGGGCACGCCCTTCTGGGAACCTCAGAATTCAGCTCTGTTTTGTAGTGAGTCTGGAAGGAAATTTATTATTTGTTGGCATGGGAGTTCAGAGACTCAGTCTCCTTCTATTTATCATTAGAACTCTATTGACTTCATCGCTCTTGTTCAAAGAATTCTTCCATTTGCACAGCCCTGTCCAAATTTTGTATACACACAGCTGTCGTGTTTTCACAATGCATTTGCATTACAGGAAACTGGCAATATTAAATATTTACAGGGTGGGGAGATCAGAAATAGAGATTGCCAAAATATCCTGAGTTCAGCCAAAAGCTCAAGGGATAGTACAGTAGATGTTTTCTATACTTTTTGTCTGAGGAAGATCAGAAGTGGCTATTAGACTTTTTCAAAGTAATATTCTTAATCACATTGCTTGGAAAAGGATCTTGTTTCTGCTATAAGTTACAGGAAGAAATAGGTCCTGTTGGCTTTTTTAATAAAAATATTGTAACTGGGTGTTCTACAGTATATTTCTATATTCAGAGAGCTATAAGAGTGAAATGCCTTGCCTGTGTTTAGGGAAAAAAAAAAAAAAAACAACCAACTATCTTTTAATGGTTAAGGAGTTATGCTCTAAGAATTTTCAAAGGAAATGCATTCATTTCAGTGCATTCACTTGAAATGACTATTTTTATGTTGCTTTCCCTAATTTCATTCTCATGTGATTTATGTGAGAGTTTGGGAGAAACAAGTTATTCCACATCAATTAATTTCCCAGATATTTAAAGCAAAACCTTTTATTTGGGTCATGTTGGGAAAAATATTAAAATTTTATTTAAAAATGTTCCACTTGGATTAGCTTCATCATTTTATCTCAGTTCTGCTGGCCTGTGGGACAACGATGTCTTATTCCCCTATATTTTTGGCATTCAGTGCTGTGCATGGCATATCCAGTATTCAATCAGTTACTACTTACTGTCTGCTTTGTCACTGGGGTAACAGTGACTAAACATGGTCTCTCCCTTCACTGTGTTCATTGATTTAGGAGGTACTCAACACATATGGAAACACCCACTTACTGCATGTGAAACCTATTTTAAACACTTAATATACATTAATTCACCAGTGTTATCCTCAGAACAATTATAGTACAAGAGCTGCATACCAAATGTGGAAGGAGAAACTTATTTTCCACCTTGATTTCTATGTTGTTACTTGATCCTAGCAACACCAAACTTTCACGGAATTGCCCATGAAAACAGCTGATTTAGGTTCTCCTAAACACTGATGAACAGTCCAGCAGGCTTAGAGTTGGAGAGAATTACCATGTCACTCCCTTCCATTGTCCACCTCTTCCCACCTATATTTGCTCTGACTGTTCTGATTTTTCTATCAACCAAAATCAAAGTTCTCATCATATCAACTTGCAAATAGATACTGAGGGAGTCCCAACAGCCAAGAAGGGAATTCCCATTTTACTGAGCTGGAACAATCATTAAACCATTTTGAGCATTAAAAGTTATTTCAAAATATACCTTCTTATCCCTTCTCATTAGCTGCTTTAGTCGATTGTGAGATGAGAAAGCAGGTAACTAAGCATCTGTATTCATTTCCTAGGCCTGATAAAACAAGTTACCACAAACTAGCAGACTTAAAACAACAGAAATTTATTCTCTCACAGTGCAGGAGGCCAGAAGTTCTAAATCAGATTGTCAAGTGCATTGGCTTCTTGTTAGAAACTCCAAGAAAGAACCTCTTGCCTCTCTCGTAGATTCTGATGATTACTGGCAAATCTTATTATTCTTTGGCTCACAGAAACATCACTCAAGTTTTGGCCTGCATCAACACACACTTTCTGTGTGTCTATATCTCTGTGTCCAAATTTCCTTCTTCTTATAAGGATACCAGTCATATTGGATTTAGAGCCCACACTAATCCAGTATGACCTCATCTTACATCTACAAAGATCTTATTTCCCAATAAAATCATATTCATAGGTTTGGGGTGAACATGAATTTTATGGAGACATATTAACCTAGTATAGCAACTGCATTTGTTAAGTGAAAGTAAAATGATATCAACTTGATAATTGTTGTAAACAACTTAGACTTTCCCAGTCTAAGAGGATGTTCTCCTCCACTTCTGGATGGAGGCTCTGTTGAGGCTGAGATAAGACTAAACTTAGAAAAGGGGCCTCCCAGGTGGTGCTAGTGGTAAAGAACCCGCCTGCCAACACAGGAGATGTAAGGGATGCAGGTTCGATCACTGGGTCGGGAAGATCCCCTGGAGGAGGGCATAGCAGCCCACTCCAATATTCTTGCCTGAAGAATCACATGGACAGACAGAGTAGCCTGGTGGGCTACAGTCCATGGGGTTGCAAAGAGCTGGACATGACTGAAGCGACTTAGCAAACTTAGAATATCCAAGTGTTATTGGAGATTGGATGTCTATCTACCTATTGTATCTATCTATCATCAGTCTATCAATCTACCTATCTATTGGGCAAGTATTGTCTAGTCATGGTACATGAGGCTTACTGATTTTTGTTCCTGAGGGTTGAGAAAAAAATTACCTGCTTGGTCCACAGATTATAGAGACATTAATTCCCACTGCCTTCTTTCTGCTGGTTTCAATATTGTGTCATGTAATCTTCCTTCTGAAGGTTGGGATTTTCCTTTCCTTTTTACTTATAGCCTTTGAAAAATACCTTCTTTTTTAAAAATTAAAGTTAAGAAAACTGTTAAGCAAAATATGCATTTAAAGTTCTTAATTTTGTTATATAATATAGATACTTTTGCAAAATACACTACTTGTAAGAGTGAATCCTTCCATTAGATATTTTAAGCATACAAATGAAATTTGATTTTATCCTTGAATTAAATACAATGAGCACAGTAGAAACAGCACTAATATGAAAGCTAAGGTTGACAATATTGTATTTCTGCTTCACAGCAAAATTATGTATTATCCTCATTGAGCACATAACTTGCTTAATGTGTATTCTTTATATATATCTTTTGATTCTATTACTCAGTATCTGAGGGGTATCCAAAATTTACAATTTAGTGTCAAGTTAGCCATAAACTACTAAAATTAGTTAAATTTGTCATAAACTATCTATGAAACAAGGAGTTATCCTAATGGTTGAATAATGGAGTATTTGGCTTAATCAAAATTAATAAATACAAATGCCACATGAATTCTTGGGTTTTAAGGAAATACAATACAATAAAATACAGAATACTATGTAGTTCAAATGTGGGAAAGTAAGAAATTCTTCCAGTTTAACCATTACTTTATGTTCCTTTAATCTTTCAGAGAACTAACTGGTTATTTTAGTGCCTTAGAGTTAGCATTATGAACTTATAATTATTCTACAGAAATGTTAATAATAAACACTATTTATAGCACTTACTATGCAGTAGTCAATAATCTAAGCATTTTATGTATGTTAGCTAATTTAATCCTTTCAATGACTTTAGTAATATAGGTAACAATAATTACCTCCATTTTTGAAATGAGAAAACTAAAGCACAGAGGTGCCAAGTAACTTGCCTGAAGTCACAGGCTGCAAATGGTAATGTCAGGGATTTGAACGCAGGTAAATGCAATAGTTTGGGAAATACTAGAGATGCCTTCAAAAAAATTAGAGATACCAAGGGAACATTTCATGCAAAGACAGGCACAATAAAGGACAGAAACAGCAAGGACATAACAGTAACAGAAGATATTAAGAAGAGGTGGCAAGAATACACAGAAGAACTATACAGAAAAGGTCTTAATGACCTGGATAATCACGATGGTGTGGTACTCACCTAGAGCCAGATATCCTAGAGTGTGAAGTCAAGTGGGCCTTAGGAAGCATTACTATGAACAAAGTTAGTGGAGGTGACAGAATTGCAAGTGAGCTATTTCAAATCCTAAAAGATGATGTTGTGAAAGTGCTGCACTCAATATGCCAGCAAATTTGGGAAAACTCAGCAGTGGCCACAGAACTAGAAAAGGTGACTTCTCAGTCCAATCCAAAAGAAAGGCAATGCCAAAGAATGTTCAAACTACTGTATAAATGTGCTCATTTCACATGTTAGCAAGGTAATCCTCAAAAGCCTTCAAGTTAGGCTTCAGCAGTCTGTGAACCAAGAACTTTCAGATTTACAAGCTGGATTTAGAAAAGGCAGAGGAATCAGAGATCAAATTGGCAACATTCATTGGATCACGGACCCCAATGTTCATTGCAGCACTATTTACTATAGCCAAGACATGGAACCAAACTAAATGTCCATAACAGAGGAGTGACTATAGGAGATGGGGCACATGTGTACAATGGAATATTACTCAGCCATAAAAATAACATGTGCAGCAACATGGATGGACCGAGAGACTGTCATACTAAGCAAAGTAAGTTAGAGAAAGACAAATATTGCATGATATCACTTATATGTGGAATGTTAAAAAATGGTACAAATGAACTTATTTATGTAACAGAAATAGAGTCACAGATGTAGAAACAGACTTATGATTATCAGTGGGGAAAGGTGAGGGAGGGATAAATTGGGAAAAGAGAGACATATATACATTACTATATATAAAATAGATAGCTAATATGAACTTACTGTATAGCACAGAGAACTCTACTCAATATTCTGTAATGACCTATTTTGGACAAGAATCTAAAAAAGAGTGGATATATTATAATTGATTCATTTTGTTGCCCACCTGAAATTAATAGAACATTGTAAAACAACTGAACCCTAATAAGAACTAAAAAAATAGAAAAGGAGATAAGAGCCAAGCAAATAAATTAGGCACAAAGGATATGCCATTTCAGGACTGGAAAAATATTATCAGTAATAAAGAACAAAAAGAACTGAAAACCAATTAATGCTATAGAGGGAAATCATAAGCGAAATATAGTAAGTAAAGAATAAAAAGACAAATAAAAGCTGAAGAATTTAGTCAAGAGTGAGGTTAGACAAATGAATAAATAAAAGAATAATTTCTGACAATGAAGTAGGAAACTCCAGGATTAAAAAAAAAATGTGTAAAGCTATAATGAGAACATTTTCTGAAATTAAAGTAGAACAAAATTTGTAGATTCAAAGGGAACATTGTGGTTCAAGGAAAGTATGATTCAACATAAATGACACTGAGACATATCCTTGTAATTTAACAAAATCTTGAAGATAAAGTAAAAGATCTTTGGGCACCTAGGCAGAAAAAATACATCATCCTGTAATGGAAAAATGATTTCATGTTTCTCCCTAGCAACTGTAAAGACAAAGACAGTGGAGTAATATCTCTAGAATTCTGAGGGAAAGAACATAATTCAAAGACTTTCTTATATAGCTACATAGTGATTCATATGTAAAGAAACAGACATTATAAACAAAGAATCTGAGAATATAGTAGTCATGAATTGTTCATAAAAAATCTGCTTGATGAACTTTTTGCCAACCAATGTCTCCCACTAGTAAAGACATAAAAATAAAAGAACTAGAAGGGAGCACAGACTTCAATGAAATATAAAACTGTTCTAAAAAGTGGTAGGGAAAAGTTCACAGATTATAAATTCTATAAGCCCAGACAATTCAAAAATAATACTGTAATAAATACATTAGAATGTTTCTTCTTTCTTACTGGGAGTCAAAAGACACTGTCCCAAGTTGATAAATCAAGAAATATAAGTTTATACTTTTCAAAATTATCACCATAAGTCTAATTATCATCTGTCACCTTACAAAAATATTGCATAACTATTGATATTTCCCATACTGTACATTTCATACCTGTGACTCATTTATTTTATAACTCTAAGTTTGTATGTCTTAATCTCTCTCATCTATTTCTCTCTTCTTTCCACCATCTCTCCTCTGGCAACTACCTGTTTGTTCTCTGTATCAATGACTCTGCTTCTGTTTAGGTATATTTCTTCATTTTTTAATTTTTTAGATTGCACATATAAGTGAAATCACACAGTACTTGTCTTTTTCTGTCTGGCTTATTTCACTTAGCATAATACCCTTTAGGTCCATCTATGTTGTCACAAATGGCAAGATCTTATTCTTTTTATAGCTGAGTAATATTCAGTGTGTGTGTGTACAGAAAATGTCTCTCAGCTTGGATCCTGAGGCATCCACTGCCCACACTGGGTTAGGATGCACATTATCCTGGTTAGCTTCTTTGGCTCCTCCAAAACGATAAGTCATATGACAGGGAGAAAGCACAATTCCAAATCACTGCTGAAGAAAATGCCAAATTTCTCTCTCCTTGCCCCTCTAGTTCTCATTTTAAGAAATAAAAATGCAAGTCTCCAAATCTCTCAATGATTTGTGTATATCTGTCAACAAGATTTTGTTTGGGGAGAAAAAGAGAGAAAAGTTTAGAACTCTACCATTTTGGAAGGGTAAAGGAAGAAAATATCATTTTCTTGGTAAGTTCATTTCCAAATATCTTCTTGAGAGTAAGTCCAAATAAAATGCATGCTGTTTGCTTTTCAGCAGAAAATCTCTATCAAAATACTGCATGTAATGGTAGAATTGCTTCTCCTCCATGTTTAATTAAACAAATAATTATAAATAACTTACCGAGTTAGTTATGCCAGGGCCTTACTCTTTCTTAAGTTTGGGAGCAAGTTTCAATGAAAGTGTAGTTTCAGTGATATAGCTAGTTACTGGCCTTATCTCCTTAAAGATTCAATTTAGTTTTTCTCTAAAAATATCCCCTTGCCCCATGTTCTTTGGCTCTGAAACTCAATCCAGTTGGATTTTGGGTTTGCACTCTTACATTATGTCCTAAAGTTCATGGAAGAATTTAACAGAGAGCCTTTAAGTCAGAGTTCTACTTCAGGAAAGCAAAGTGAAATTTATTCAACTTAACAAACAGCTTTACATAAAGAAAACTGTGTTGAAAAGCTTGAGATGTTCTTTGGCATATTATCTTTCATACTGGAGAGTAGAACTACAGCCATTTCTATTTCTAAATAATGTGACCTTGGTTCTGCCCACTTCTTTATTTACATCTTATTGACATTAATTATTATCACAGTGAGCTGTTGAGCTATTATATATCCACCATCAAAGCTGCCACACCCAGTGTACAGTAGGCTTCTTTAAGAAAAATAAATTAAAACAGGCCATTAGCGGCTTAGAAATGTTTGAACCTCTAACACAGGAATGCCACTTCTATTGATTTTTTCTTAACAAGTCATCTTATGTGGAGAAAAAAAGAAATTATAAAACTGACATATACAATGATATTAATATTTGCACTATTCATAATGTGAAAACTGAAAATAAACTTAAGGTTTAAGAATTAGGTAAAAGTTAAGGAAAATCTTCATATGAAAATTTTTTCACCATTAAAATGTTGATTTATCAAACATTTTAATTATTGCAGAGCAATAATTAATTAATGGTTAATTATTAGAACTATATTAAATATGTATGCATGAAAATACTCTGAAAATAAATATGCCAAAGTGTTATTGGTGATTGTAATGCGGCTGTGGATAATTTTAAGTCTGACTTTTTCTATCTACCTATACTTTTCAACTGATCTCTCATCGACATATTACTTTTATATTTAAAAAAAAAAGCATGTTTTTAAAAGTTGGAACAAACAAAGACTATATTTTTGTTATAAACCTCATATGTTATGAAGGCTTGTTTCTCTTGAAATGTTTACTAGTTCACATATTAATATAGACCCAGAAGAAAAGCAGGAACCAGCACATCTGACACTCTTGGAAAAGAAAGTAGAATTGGCAGAGTAAATGGCTCTCTTCCTAAGTGAGAAACTATTTGACAACCAGGAAACAAGAAATTATTTACACCTACAAGGAATAGACAGAGGAACTAAAAGAAAAAAAGTGATCATAAAAATAAGGTGTTCCTCTTAAAACAATAATACTCCTCAATATTTGCAGGGTATTTCCTAGTTGATGAAGCACTTTGTAGACATAATCTCATGCTATCCTTCCAAGCACTCTGTTAGAAGAATACAATTACTTTGATTATATATATTTTGAAGCAGAAGCTTAGAGAGTTACATAATTTGCCCAAAGTCACAAAGCAGAGATATCACTTTGCTGACAAAGGTCTATATTATAGTCAAAGCTATGGTTTTTCCGGTAGTCATGTACAGACATGAGAGTTGAACCATAAAGAAGGCTGAATGCTGAAGAATTGATGCTTTCAAATTGTGATGTTGGAGAAGACTCTTGAGAGTTCCTTGGACTGCAAAGAGATCAAACCAGTCAATCCTAAAGGAAATCAACCCTGAATATTCATTGGAAGGACTGAGGCTGAAGCTGAAGCTCCAATAATTTGGCCACCTGATGTGAAGAGCTGACTCATTGGAAAAGACCTTGATGCTGGGAAAGATTGAGGGCAGGAGGAGAAGGGGGCAATAGAGGATGAGATGGTTGGAAGGCATCATCAACTCAATGGACATGAGTTTGAGCAAACTCCGAGAGATAGTGAAGGACAAGGAAGCCTGGCATGTTGCAGTCCATGGAGTTGCAAAGAAACAGACATGACTGAGTGACTGAACAACAACAACAAAGCTTTTAAGTGAAGGCTTAGGTTCTCCACTCAGGCTTCCTGATTTTCAGCTAAAGCTCTGTGTGCCCCCACATTGTTACATAATGGACTATATGTTCTATATGTTGTGCAAAACACTGCCCATGTGCAAGGCACACTGATGGATTTAATAAGGGGAACAAATATGTCAGAAGCATGGTTCCTGCCTCCATAAGCTGATGATCTAATAGAAGAAATAGGGCACAGAAAAACTGTTAAGAGTGCAGGTCATATTTAAATGCCAAGTCAGTCGTGTAGACAGAAAATGCTGTAAAATTTAAGAGGAAGGAATACTAGCTGTAAGCAAAGGTTATTGTGAAATGTTGATCTTGCTATAAGGAAAGGGATTGGGGAAGGGAGGATGGTGGCATGGCTGCAGTGGGGAGAAAAAGAGAGTGAGTCAAAGAGCAGAAGTGACACCAAACCAACTTCAATTCTCTTCTACAATCTGCCTGGATGGTCACTCATCCTATTTCTTATATAAACTATTCGATCATAAGTAAACAATCATGTTGTTCTGGAAAAATTTTTAAGGGGTGTTTTCATGGCTCATCACAATGAAATAGTTATTGTGCAGTTTTCCATCAATATCTGAGATGATGGATTCCCTCCATTGATTAATTTATCCAACTAGCTGTATCTCCTGTGGGCCAACAAAGACCCCAGCATCAGTGCTGGTATGGCACTGAGTAAGCAAAGTGCAACCAGACTCTGTTCACTGCCCTGAAAGTGCCTACTTTCCAGAGGAAGGTCCAAGAAGGGTGAGCAAAGGAGGTGTTCTGAAGGCCATGGACCTTGAATGAAGTCAGTTCTTTATGGAATGGGGAAAAATAGCATCTCTTTGGGTTTGACGCTGTTACCATAGATTGTCTGTTGTTTGGTATTTTCCTGAAGCTCAGCCACTTGTCACCCTCATCTACAATTTGACTCAATATCTTCTTTATTATTAGAATCTCCTTTCTGTCACTTTTTTTTTTTCCCCCAGATTAACTGGTAACAACAATATGGCATGCATATTTTAATTCCCTACTCTCTGCCCATCAGACATTACTACTTGGTCATAGTTCATTTCCTCACTGAGTCCAGCCTTAGCCTTAGAACTTGTCACAGCCTGGCACTCTGGGCAGCCGTTGCCAATGGATCAGACTTAGCCCACTGGATATAATTTCTTTGCCATCTCTGGATTAGAATTAAAGGTGGACAGAATGCTTCCCAAAGTTCTCTGCTGCACTGGGAAGATGGTGTGATGTTTTTGTTTAGTACATTCCTTTTAGTTGACTCTCAGTATTCACTTGAGCCTACTCAGACAAGTATTTCCCCATTTGGCTAAGAGATGGTGTCAAATGCTTTACTCTGTGCCCTATCTCTGGAAGTGTTTATCCCAATAAGCTGATTTTCTTTGGTTTTACTTTTCCTGTGCTAGTTACTTTCGTTATTTTACCCACAGGGAGGAAGATATTAACACCAGTGTATACATTTTTAAAAACCTCAGTTTATAAAATAAACAATAAAGGCCCTGCCCTTTACTCTGGGTTTGTACAAGGCACCTAGTTAAATGTGGCCTGTGTGATTTCTGGTTTCCTTCATTGGCTGCAGAGAGCAGAGACCTTGCTTTGCACAATTCACTCTGCCTATTTGTGACCCCTGCATTAGGGTGCATTTGTGAATCTTCTGCATAGTTTTGCATAAGGTGAATTTGCTCTTGCTTCTGCTTGGTTGTTGTAGATCTCTCCAGGTGGCTGCCATAGCCCCCTGTGCAGGATGTGAGTGGAAGAAAGGTGATTAGTTCACTCAGTGAACAAACATGTACTGAACGCCTGCTATGAGCCAGGCTCTACGCTAGCGACCATATTTGCTGTGGTTAGTCAAATAGAAATGATTCCTGGCCTCATGAGAGTTCAGTGGAAGAGACAAGCAATAAACAGACATACCTGATATATTTGCAGAATATAATTAATGTTTTAAAGGACAAGAACATGGAGTTATAAGAAAATGTGTCTAGAGAATCCATCTCTATTGGGTGACCTAGAAAGACACCTCTGAAGACATAACCTTTAAATGGAGATCTGAGGATGATGTGTTAGTCATGAGAAACCAGAAGAAGCGTTCCACCCAGAGGGGAAAATGTGAGTGTAGGCCTGAGCCCGAGGTAGCATCTGATGTGAACAGTGACCCTGCATCCCCCATGAGGGCCTAATCTGGCTCTCAGAGAGGCACAGTAGCTTTGGCAGACAAACACAAATTCCAGTCCAGGAAAAAAGGAGGCCACCTCCTGAGCAGGGTCTCATCGTGTAAGAAAGATTTTTCATTTCTCTTGGGATAAGATATGCTCATTAATTCATTTACAAAGGTGTCAGCAACAAGCATGGGCCAGGAATGAGGCTTTATACTCACAGTAAAAACTTGACATTTGAGATTGCATTTTGGGAAGGTCTGTGCTACAAAGGCCAAAGTTAAGCCTGAGATTCTGGCTCTTCTGTGTCCCTGCAGTTTGGTGCCCTACTGCTGTAGGTAAAATGATTTTCCAGCCTTTGGGAACCAAGGTGCCAGATTCTCTGAAGAGAGCATTGTGAGGATAAAAGAAAAACATGAACACGCTGGATGTTTAAACTAAGGAACATAAGAGAGGGTGAAGGTAATGTTTTGTTTTGTTTATTTTTTCCTCAATTTATTTTATTTTTTAGACCAGATCATTTGGACACCGAGAGTCATGTTTTTGCACTTCTTTTGTGGCATTTTGACTGCTTTTCCAGAGCCAAAAAAAAAAAGAACCACACTAAAATATAAATAAATCAGGAAGGTTCTTATAAGCAATTATATTAGCCCTATATTTAAATTTTTTAAGTACTTATTTCTTGAGCTGAAACTTTGCTTACCAGATTTGTCTAGTTTGGAAGATTTTTGAAACAAAAATTTTGATAGACTTACTTCCTATATCAAAATCACTCATACAATATGAATAATGGCAAGAATTTTCCAAATCTCTACAGAGTAAGGCAAAGCAAGAAAGGTAACTTAAAGCAAAAAATGTGTAATTGCCTAACAGTTCATCAAAAAAGCTAATCATAATTGTTCTACATTTCCCCAAAACAAAACTAAAGATGCTACCAGAAAACTACTAGAGCTCATCAATGAACCTGGTAAAGTTGCAGGATACAAAATTAACACACAAAAATTTTTGCATTTCTATACACTAACAACAAAAGATTGGAAAGAAAAATTAAGGAAACAACCATTGCATCAAAAAGAATAAAAATACTTAGGAATGAACATACTTAAGGAGACAAAAGACCTATACTCGGAAAACTATAAGATGTTGATGAAAGAAACTGAAGATGACACAAATGGAAAGATACACCATGTTCTTGGATTGTAAGAATCCATATTGTCAAAATGACTATACTACCCAAGGCACTCTACAGATCCAATGCAACCCTTATCAAATTACCAATGGCATTTTTCACAGAACTAGAATTAAAAAATTGTAAAGTGTTGTATAGAGACACAAAAGACCCAAAATAGCCAAAGCAATATCATGAAAAGCAAAACCAAAATGCAAGAGGACTATTTCAAATTAAAAGTTTGAAAGGCAAAACTACCTAAATGTAATTTTTATAACTGGGTTGAATCTTTGAGAAAAAAAACTAGATGTAAAAGTAGAATTATGGTTCTTTTTGAAATGTCCTTGTTCTTAATGCTTCATTAAAATTTTAGGGGTGAATTGTTATGCTGTGCACAATTTACTTTCAAGTAGTTTGGATAGTGAATGAGAAAAAGAGATGTGAGAGAGAGACAGTGCAAACGTGGCAAATTGGTATATCTAAACAAAATATATTTGAATGTTCATCGCACTGTTCTTCCTACATTTTGGTGAGTTTGAACATTTTCCAAATAAAGAGTTGGAAAAAGGTTAAGTACTTATTTTGAAATTTTAACTGTACCGTTTGATTGAATTGTTGTTATTTATGAAACAATAAATATGCAATGAAATTTAAAGGTGGTGACTTCAGTTCAGTTCAGTTCAGTTGCTCAGTCATGTCCGACTCTTTGCAACCCCATGAACTGCAGCACACCAGGCCTCCCTATCCATCACCAACTCCCAGAGTTCACTCAAATTCACGTCCATCGAGTTGGTGATACCATCCAGCCATCTTATCCTCTGTCATCCCCTTTTCCTCCTGCCCCAATCCCTCCAAGCATCAGAGTCTTTTCCAATGACTCAACTCTTCGCATAAGGTGGCCAAAGTACTGGAGTTTCAGCTTTGGCATCATTCCTTCCAAAGAACACCCAGGGCTGATCTCCTTTAAAATGGACTGGTTGGATCTCCTTGCAGTCCAAGGGACTCTCAAGAGTCTTCTCCAACACCACAGTTCAAAAGCATCAATTCTTCGGCACTCAGCTTTCTTTACAGTCCAACTCTCACATCCATACTTGACTACTGGAAAAACCATAGCCTTGACTAGACAGACCTTTGTTGGCAAAGTAATGTGTCTGCTTTTGAATATGCTATCTAGGTTGGTCATGACTTTCCTTCCAAGGAGTAAGCGTCTTTTTAATTTCATGGCTGCAATCACCATCTAGAGTGATTTTGGAGCCCAGAAAAATAAAGTCTGACACTGTTTCCACTGTTTCCCCATTTATTTCCCATGAAGTGATGGGACCAGATGCCATGATCTTCGTTTTCTGAATGTTGAGCTTTAAGCCAACTTTTTCACTCTCCTCTTTCACTTTCATCAAGAGGCTTTTTAGTCCTCTTTACTTTCTGCCATAAGGGTGGTGTCATCTGCATATCTGAGGTTATTGATATTTCTCCCGGCAATCTTGATTCCAGCTTGTGCTTCTTCCAGCCCAGAGTTTCTCATGATGTACTCTGCATATAAGTTAAATAAGCAGGGTGACAATATGCAGCCTTGACGTACTCCTTTTTCTATTTGGAACCAGTCTGTTGTTCCATGTCCAGTTCTAACTGTTGCTTCCTAACCTGCATATAAGCTTCTCATGAGGCAGGTCAGGTGGTCTGGTATTCCCATCTCTTGAAGAATTTCCCACAGGTTTTTGTGATCCACGCAGTCAAAGGCTTTGGCATAGTCAATAAAGCAGAAATAGATGTTTTTCTGGAACTCTTGCTTTTTCCATGACCCAGTGGATGTTGGTAATTTGATCTCTGGTTCCTCTGCCTTTTCTAAAACCAGCTTGAACACCTGGAAGTTCATGGTTCACATATTGCTGAAGCCTGTCTTGGAGAATTTTGAGCATTACTTTACCAGGGTGTGAGATGAGTGCAATTGTGCAGTAGTTTGAGTATTCTTTGGCATTGCCTTTCTTTGGGATTAGAATAAAAAGTGACCTTTTCCAGGCCTGTGGCCACTGCTGAATTTTCCAAATTTGCTGGCATATTGAGTGTGGCACTTTCACAGCATCATCTTTCAGGATTTGAAATAGCTCAACTGGAATTCCATCATCTCCACTAGCTTAGTTCGTAGTGATGCTTTCTAAGGCCCACTTGACTTCACATTCCAGGATGTCTGGCTCTAGGTCAGTGATCACACCATCGTGATTACCTTGGTCATGAAGATCTTGTTTGTACAGTTCTTCTGTGTATTCTTGCCACCTCTTCTTAATATTTTCTGCTTCTGTTATGTCCATAATATTTCTGTCCTTTATCGAGCCCATCTTTGCATGAAATGTTCCCTTGGTATCTCTAATTTTCTTGAAGAGATCTCTAGTCTTTCCCATTCTGTTGTTTTCCTCTATTTCTTTGCATTGATCGCTGAAGAAGGCTTTCTTATCTCTTCTTGCTATTCTTTGGAACTCTGCATTCAGATGCTTATATCTTTCCTTTTCTCCTTTGCTTTTCGCTTCTCTTCTTTTCACAGCTATTTGTAAGGCCTCCCCAGGCAGCCATTTTGCTTTTTTGCATTTCTTTTCCATGGGGATGGTCTTGATCCCTGTCTCCTGTACAATGTCATGAACCTCAGTCCATAGTTAATCAGGCACTATCCATCAGCTCTAGTCTCTTAAATATATTTCTCGCTTCCACTGTATAATCATAAGGGATTTGATTTAGGTCATACCTGAATGGTCTAGTGGTTTTCCCTACTTTCTTCAATTTAAGTCTGAACTTGGCAATAAGGAGTTCATGATCTGAGCCACAGTCAGCTCCCGGTCTTGATTTTGCTGACTGTATAGAGTTTCTCCATATTTGGATACAAAGAATATAATTAATCTGATTTTGGTGTTGACCATCTGGTGATGTCCATGTATAGAGTCTTCTCTTGTGTTGTTGGAAGAGGGTGTTTGCTATTACCAGTGCGTTCTCTTGGCAAAACTCTATTAGCCTTTGCCCTGCTTCATTCCTTATTCAAAGGCCAAATTTGCCTGTTACTCTAGGTGTTTCTTGACCTCCTACTTTTGCATTCCAGTCCCCTATAATGAAAAGGACATCTTTTTTGGGTGTTAGTTCTAAAAGGTCTTGTAGGTCTTCATAGAACCACTCAACTTCAGCTTCTTCAACGTTACTGGTTGGGGCATAGACTTGGATTACTGTGATATTGAATGGTTTGCCTTGGAAACGAACAGAGATCATTCTGTCATTTTTGAGACTGCATCCAAGTACTGCATTTTGGACACTTTTTTTGACCATGATGGCTAATCCATTTCTTCTAAGGGATTCCTGCCCGCAGTAGTAGATAATATGGTCATCTGAGTTAAATTCACCCATTCCAGTCCATTTAGTTCGCTGATTCCTAGAATGTCGACGTTCACTCTTGCCATCTCTTGTTTGACCACTTCCAATTTGCCTTTGATTCATGGACCTAACATTCCAGGTTCCTATGTAATATTGCTCTTTACAGCATCGGACCTTGCTTCTATCACCAGTCACATCCACAACTGGGTATTGTTTTTGCTTTGGCTCCATCCCTTCATTCTTTCTGGAGTTATTTCTCCACTGATCTCCAGTAGCATATTGGGCACCTACCAACCTGGGGAGTTCCTCTTTCAGTATCCTATCATTTTGCCTTTTCATGCTGTTCATGGGGTTCTCAAGGCAAGAATACTGAAGTGGTTTGCCATTCCCTTCTCCAGTGGACCACATTCTGTCAGACCTCTCCACCATGACCTGCCCATCTTGGGTGGCACCACAGGGCATGGCTTAGTTTCATTGAGTTAGACAAGGCTGTGGTCCTAGTGTGATTAGATTGACTAGTTTTCTGTGAGTATGGTTTCAGTATTTTTGCCCTCTGATGCCCTCTTGCAACACCTACCATCTTACTTGGGTTTCTCTTACCTTGTACGTGGGGTATCTCTTCATGGCTGCTCCAGCAAAGTGCAGCGGCTGCTCCTTACCTTGGACAAGGGGTATCTCCTTACCACCGCCCCTCCTGACTTTGAACGTGGAGTAGCTCCTCTCGGCCCTCCTGCACCTGCGCAGCCACCGCTCCTTAGACAACTTTAACTTTGTTTTATGCAGTTTGAAACATGTACAGCATCCTCTTTGACTTACTGACACCATCTTAAGAACCAACTGATCCATACTTTTGAGTCAGTTTGGGCTATGTATGACATTCTTGTGGCCATACTATCTTGCCTTGGTAGGGTATGTGAATTCTTTTTTTTTTTGCTGGGCTTTCCCTTTTATCATCAGTAGAACCCAGTAATGTTTTCTGCCACAGTGCTGATTTTGGTTTCTTTTTCAAAAAAATTGAAGAATCTTGGTTTTTCATCATAGAGGGTGGTGGGGAGAGCAGATGGGATGGTAAGATTCCTGTCAGCACCAGAATCCCAGAACCAAACACTTTAGGGTGTTGAGAAGTCTGAGGCATTTTAGAAAATGGCCCCAGTACTTTTAGAGCATTATTGATGTACTAAGAACAATCCAGTCTATGATTCTCCAGAACAGTTTTCAAATGCTGGTGAATTCTAAACTACAGTCTGTTCAAGTGCTTTAGTGAATGAAAGTCACTCAGTCATGTCTGACTCTTTGTGACTCCATGGACTGTAGCCTGCCAGGCTCCTTTGTCCATGAAATTCTCCAGGCAAGAATACTGGAGTGGATAGCCATTTCCTTCTCCAGGGGATTTTCCCAACCCAGGGATCAAATCTGGGTCTCCTGCACTGCAGGCAGGTTCTTTACTGTCTGAGCCACCAGGAAAGAGGCTATTAAATGTTGCCCATTCACTTCAAATAGACTAAATCAAGAATATAGTTTTGCATGTTATGCCAGAGAGGGGTTGAGAGATCCCTATTAATGGCAAGTATCTCTAAACGGTGAAGCAAAGGTTAGTGTTGTGAAACAATGATCTGGAACTGACGTTAGGAAGGCAGCGAAAATCTCCTCCTTGTTGGTGGTGCCTACGATCTTTCTTGGGGGCTTCCCAGGTCACTCAGTGGTAAAGAATCAGCCTGTCAATGCAGGAGATGAATGTTCGATCCCTGGGTGGTGAAGATCTCCTGGAGAAGGAACTGGCAACCTACTCTCTTGCCTGGGAAATCCCATGGATAATGGAACTTGGCAGACTACTGTTCATGGGGTCACAAAAGAGTTGGACATGAGCGAGCGACTAAACAACAACTGTTCTTTTTCTTGAAGACCCCTCACTAGGTTCTCTCTATACAGAGTCTTCATTATCCAAGAATTGTTTTTGTTTTTTTTAAAAAAAAACACTTTTAAGTGAATTCACTTTCAAAAGGAAACTAAAATTATTTGTTATTTTTAAATGGTTTTATAAAATTTTATCTTGAAATATGATGCAAAATTATGGACATAAATACAACAAATTTTAAGAATAAGTTGTTGACTTGAAGGCTTTTTGCTAAAATTAGCATAATAGAATACCCTTCCAGTGTATGTTTGGTTTCCTAGATACGACATTCAAAGCATAATCGAAAAAAGTTCAGAATTGTATTTCACTGAAATTAAAAACTTTTACTCTTTATAAGACAATATTAAGAAAATGAAAATGAATCAACTGAGAGGAAATATTTGCAAAACACATATTCGGTAGCAGACTTGTGTTAGGATATATAAAGAACTCATTAATAAAAAACTCAATTTTAAAAATAGGCAACTATAATGAATGGACATTGTCAAATATTTTGAAATCTCAGACACATGAAATGGAAAGCAGAATTTACCTATAATCGTACTGTTTCAGGAAGGGAGACCCCTTCCAAGGCCCGAAACTGGGCTCTTGTTTAGCACTTGGAAATGAATTGTCCGAGGAGACACGTGCTGACAGAGCAAGAGATTTTATTGGGAAAGGGCACCTGGGTGGAGAGCAGTAGGGTAAGGGAACCCAGGAGAACAGCTCTGCCACATGGCTCGCAGTCTCAGGTTTTACAGTGATGGAATTAGTTTCCGGGTTGTCTTTAGCCAATTATCTGACTCAGAGTCCTTCTTGGTGGTGCATGCCTTGTTCAGCCAAGATAGAGAAGGATTCTGGGAGGTGGTTGATCATGTGGTGTCTCCTTTTGACCTTTCCTGAACTTTTCTGGTTGGTGCTAGCTTATTAGTCCCGTCTCCCTTACCAGAACCTCCTGTCGTAAAAAACTCATGCAAATGGTTACTACAGTGCCTGGCCAAGGTGGGTGGTTTCGATCAGTGTGCTTCCCCTAACATTACTACTTAGAGATTTTTACTATTAAATGAAATTTTAAATGGCATGACCTTCCAGATTTTTATGAGTAAACATATCACTTATATTCTATTTGTACATGATTTTACCACCTGTTTTTTTTTTCACTCTATAGTATATATATTTAATACTGAGCATGTTTCTATATTCTTTGATATTTACAAGTGTAATTTTCAATAGCTATAATGGAGGGGTCATAATTTATTTATCCAGGTTTATATAGTTGAACACATATATCATATTCAATTTTACAGTATAATAAATCATACTCTTGTGATGAACACTGTTGCATGTAAGTCTTTAACCATGAGAGGGTATAAGGCAGGAAGGCCAGGGGTTTCCAAATGGAGGAAATAGGCTGCAAGTGTCAGATATTTTAAATCTCTCTCTTAAGCGGCAGGAAGAAACAAACTAGTGTTAAATTGTTTACCCTTTTCTATATAAATTTAAAAAGAGGTTTCTCTTAAAAATCTGTGTTGCCATAATGACTCCTGGCTCCACCTGAACTTAACTTTTCTCAAACCTTGAGCTAACCAATGCATTTTTCTTATGGAAATGTTTGTCTTAAGCTGTGTTAATGTACTATGCATTTATCCCACTCTGTCTTCAAGTCGTTCCGCCTAAAGGCTCAGAACTGACTTGACAAACCAGCATGATATACTCATACATTGTTCTCCTAATCTATGTTAATGAAACTGTACATTTGTATGGGAATCTGCCTTTCTTCAAGGTACATGTCGATCATTTTACGGCCTGGGATGACTCACCTGGTGCCAAGATTATTATGAGTGAGGGGCCTGGTGCCATTCTCTGAGTTTTGAGAGATTTCCTTTCTTTAATTAGCAGACTGCTAGTAGCTATATAGCATCCAGCTAAAGACTAGCAGGGGGTATTCTTTCTTCCCCCTTCTGATGTCTGTGTCAGAAGCTTTTCCTATCTCTTTTATACTTCAATAAAACTTCATTACACAAAAGCTCTGAGCGATCAAGCCTCATCTCTAGCCCTGGATTTGAATTCTTCTCTGGAGGCCAAGAATCTTGGCGTCTTTCGTGGTTCAGCAACAACCTCTCAACCATATTTCAGTTTATTTCTCTAAATTGTTATAACTTCACAGAAATGGCATTAAGTTCTATCAAAAATTATATATAATTCAATGGATCCTGTCTTTATATATAGGAAATTGACATCTTAACTCACTAAATTCATATTTGTAAGCAGAAACCCAACAAATGGAGTTTTGGTGCATATTTCCAAGGTAAAGTTATCTGAGTGCAGCCAATGCCTCCAATCAAGGGACAAGGTGAGATGAATTTGAGTTGACAGCTTTACCAAGATTTGTGTACTAAGTTTATGGAAAGGGTTCTGGAAAAGCAAGAAGAAAGTTCATGTTCCAATGTTCATGTCTATCATTGACACAGAGGGAAGGGAGGCATTTCCATCACCACTCTGTTAGTACCTCTCAGTGAAGAAGGAATTCATAGGGCCTGGACTCCATCTTAGGCCTGTTCATGCTGATCATGCTCGGCCACCTTTCCAATGGACTCTGAACTCTGTGTTTAGTGTCTGTGAAAACAACAACAGGGGAACCAGACAGGGCAACCTTTAAGATCATATCTAGGTTACTCATCGCCTAAGAGAAAACATACACTAATCACCCCTTCCTCCAGACAGGCCATAAATTTTTCTGTATCTATCGGAGTGTAACCTCGGGTTTATTGATTATTGGCTAATTGTTTGACTGTTTGAGCACATGAGCACATAGCACGTGAATGATGGGGTTATTGGGATTGTATTTTCCTTGGTTTATGTAAGTCTCAAGGAATTTGGAGTGGTGGGTTCAGACACATACACATGGGGTATAAAAGATTTTCATAAATGCTGGTCGGGGTCCTTGGCTAAGAGGAGACTCTGCCTTGGGCCCGCTGGTGTAATAAATTGTACTCCACTCTCTGCATTGTCCTTCTGAGTGAGTTTGTTTCCCGGAACGCGTGGCTACAACATCAGAACATCTACAATTAATTGTTGTTGTTGTTTTTTTCCTTCTCCAAAGCATATTAGTGAGAGGTCAGCCCTGAGTTTAAGTTCTCTGCTGTCAAGCTGAGAGTGTTACAGCCTCTCACATACTACTTCCATTGGAAGCTCAGTTTACCCAAGTTTTTCAAACTTCCAGTTGTCTCTTTTGCTCTTTGAAACACCATGGCTTACCACAGTGCAAGTCTCATTAGGTCTTTAATAAAATACATGTTGACTGCTTTCTCACTGAGAATGTTCTGTTCTCTGAAACTCTAGGAATCACTTAGGAGACAAATAGCAACATACAATAATTAGATTTGATTGAATCTAATTGATTTGACTGTAAATGAAGCAGTACCTCTGGTATGCTTTATATCACTCAGACTTTGATGATAGTTAAGAAGGTGCCCTGCTTCCCCAACCTGCTACCCCTACTTCTCCCCACCATTGCATTCAACACGGTCCCTATGCCATCAACAGTGTTGTCTGAAAATCTTTTAGTCAGCTGTGCGTGAAGTTGGATAGGAGCTCTCAGCTCTTCCATCTCTATCACCTCCCATGTTAGTTGCCAAGGGAACCATCTCACTGGGTCAACAATAAAAGACTCATCAGATTTTTTTTTTCTTTTACTTTGATAAGAGCCACTAAAATGTCATCTTGCATCAGAGCACAAGTGCCAATATTTTTTCCCATTACTTCTCATGATCTGAAAGTAATCTTCATTTTCAGTGAGGGATGAAAGAGGAAAGTTTGAAAAGCCAGGGTTGTAAAAGTTAGCTGAGGTCAATGCCATAGAAACAGCATGTATTTATTTTCTGAAAGGAGAAATTAAAATTTGGTATTTAGATATTTTGATAGAATTTTCAGCTCTGTGTCCTGTTTGATCAGAGTCAGATGGATGGGTTTGTATTATATTCTGACCACTGTTCTGATACATCAGTGAGGCAAACGATGAACCTGCTATCTAAGGCTGCTGCTGCTGCTAAGTCACTTCAGTCGTGTCCGACTCTGTGTGACCCCATAGATGGCAGCCCACCAGGCTCCCCCATCCCTGGGATTCTCCAGGCAAGAACACTGGAGTGGGTTGCCATTTCCCTCTCCAATGCATTAAAGTGAAAAGTGAAAGTGAAGTAGCTCAGTCGTGTCCGACTCTTAGCGACCCTATGGACTGCAGCCCACCAAGCTCCTCTGTCCATGGGATTTTCCAGGCAAGAGTACTAAGGCAGGAGAGTGTCTAAACTTCATTTGTTTCCTTCTATAGTAGTCTTACCCACTGGCACAAGCATAACTCTCAACAAATGTTGAAAATTGGTCACCAGAAGCTGCTGCCAACCTACAGAAGGTCTTCTGCACAGTTTCAAAATATCCAGCCAAGTTACTGTCTGGAAACATTTAACAGCTGGTGAAGAAGAATCTCTGCAGCCTTTCCACTCAACACACCCTGTCCTTGTCTCTTTTGAGTTGTAAGTAGTACAGTTCCACCAACATAAACATAAGGAAGTCACTTTGAAGAGAATGAATGGGCCCAAGGACCCCTCTTATAAGAGTCTGGGGTGAGAAAAAAATCTTTCTGCCTACCCATCTTTATTCCCAATATTTCATACAGAAAATTTGAGGTTAAAATGGGCATTGTGTGCAATTTTCATTGGGGTAAATGAATACAGTGTTCTAGGATAGCCAAACTGAACAGAAAAATAGATAGAGAATAGGGTTTAGAATGTGAAAAGCCAACCCCACTGTTTTTACTTAGGTTTCTATCTGGTAGAAGGAAGTAGTCTGATTGGTTTTTTGTTTTTCTTTTTCTATATTTTTGTACTAGTTGAGTCATTTCTTTCTGAGTCATTGCCCATTTTCTCAATTCTGAAATTTCTCAAATTGTGATCATTTATTACCTGCATCAGTATCACTGGAGGCTTGTAAAATAACTTCAGTGTCTTGAGCTGGACCCTATAACTGCTGAATCACTCTCTGAGGGTAGAGGTCAGACATTCACACATTTAACGGTTACCCTCAGGTGATCTAAAACCTGGGGTAACTGTCTTTATTAGTTATAGAACTTTATTAGTTCTATAATAAAAACTAATAAAGACAGTTATTAGTTATAGAACTAATAAAGTTCTATAACTAATAAAGACTAATTCAAGAATGTCTGTGGTTGGAACAAAAGGATTTCTCTAAAGGAGGGGTCACAATCTTCTCAGAACACAAGTTTTAAATCTAGATGAGCTTTGGGAGAGGTGCACCCATGACATACTTAGAATTGCTTGAAAATTTTTGTTTGTCTACATACATGTTCCTGGTGAGGAGTTTTAGATCTTTAGTCAGATCCCAAAGGTAGTTTACGACTCTCCCCCAAGTATCAGGAACGACTCATTTGTGGAATGCTTGAGCTGAGATCAGGAATACTGGCAAAGGTGCCCCAAATAAATTATATTGAATAACCTCACCCACTCTCACTCCTTCCCTTTCTTCCCCTACAGCACCATTTCCCAACTTGGATATTGGGACATTGAACGCTGACGCTCATCAAAATCTCAATTACTAAGAATATGAACACAAAGAGGGTTTGTACAAAAGATAATACAATGAATATTTTAATGGCTTTCCTTTTCGGATGAAATTATTGCCCTAAACCAGGAAACAAAAGGTTAATTTTGTCCTCTGCCCACATTACAAAAATAAAATCAGTGTTGATGCAGTCACTCCGCTTCTCCAAAAACCAAAGTGGTTTCTGAGAAATCTCTCGCCACTTTGAAGAGTGAGCGATTAGAACATTCATGATGAGAGAAATCAGATTAATTGGTCCAGAGTGTGGTGTGAGAGTGTGTTCTTTAATGACAGTGGCTGTGCAAAGTGGATGCACACAGTGCTCATCCAGAATGGTTCAGAGGACTAGGGGCCGTGTTCCTCAAAGTGTGCGGAGAAACCTGCGTGACCAGAGTTATCTCAAGAAGCCTATTAAAAATATGAATTCCCTGTACCCATCTAGACCTTAGGAATCAGACTCACTGGTGATGGGGTAGAGAATCAGCAGTTAGAACAAGTTCTGAGAAGACTCGTGACTGAAACATTCTAAAGTTTGAGTTCTCCAGGTAACATTTCTCCCAAGTCATCTTTACGTAAAGATGAAGGTTACAGAACAGAGAAGGAAGTGCTATTGAGCCTGGAACTTAAAGCATATCACTGGTAAACAGCAGTTAGGGATCCAGTCTCTACACACAGGGTATTATAATCCTGTCCAGATGTTTATTTCAGAGGCTGAGAATTGGAAAACAATTGCATAATCATAAAAATTCTGTTCTGGACACAGTTAGGAGACATATTGGACTTGGTGGAAATCTCTAAACTTTATTATTCTATATTTGAAATATCCCAATGAATGTCTCCTCCTTTCAACCAAAAGGACTCAAGTATGAAAGGATAAATTTCAAAATTATGGGGCAATTCAAATCCCACCTCTCAAGTTCTCTGATTGATAAAGAATGTTCAGAAGTGGGTCTGTCAATTCCCTTGTCTAGGCAACTTTAGGGAGGGTGGGGACTTGACATATCGTGGATTACTCCTCTTAGAAGGGTGTGTCTGTGAGACCAGGGAATCCGTTCCCAGTTTGGTCAGTACCAAGAGAAACTAAACAGTTCTGTTTTTTAATTCTTATCCCTTCACTAGTTTCTGAAATTGTCACTGCCTAGATCTCAGGCTCAGATATTTCTCTGCTGGTCATTGTTTTCACGCCAAAGGATTTCTAAGGAAATTGGGAATAGGTCTGTCATCAGTCATCAATAAAGTAATTCATTTGTTGTCAGAAAGTAAGAATGTCTGCTATGTCTACTTGTCTATTTTTGTTCCCTCCCAATGTCCCATGCAAAGGAGAGACCTATGTCCTGAAAATAAATTGCTTATTTTACATTTCCTTCATTAAAAAAAAAAAGAGTGCCAAAGCAAGACATTAAATTCACTAGGATCTATAAGTAAATCAGTAGATATAAGTTGATGTCTAAAAGCTATGTCCACCCCAGCCTTCTGCCACAAACTTGTGTGGAAAGAATTTCAAAGTAGAGTTTGCCAAATGACCTTTTTACTAGTTAGCTCAATCCAGTTAATGAGATCATTTATACTGCTTCCATGAAGTTCTGAGGATTTAGAGAATACTGTGAAGAGTTGGGGTATTAGAGAACAACTCATCTCCTGATACGGGCAACAGCTCTGGACTTGCTACACATTATAGTAAGCAGAATAGTACTTCATCAACCCCCCAAAAGACGCCCACATCCTAACCCACAGAATTTGTGAATATATTATTTACATGGCAGGAAAATTAAGGCTGCAGATAAAATTTAGGTAGCTATCAGCTGATGTTAAGAAAGGAAAGTAGACTAAATTACTCGGGAGGGCCCAATGTAATCAGAAGTTTCCTTAAAAGTGGAAGAGGGAGGCAAGAGTAAGTGTCAGAGTACTTCAGTGTGAGTATTTTATTGCTGGCTTTGAAGATAGAAAGGGGCTATGAGCCATGGGATGTCAGCAACCTTCAGAAGATGAAAAAGGCAAGGAGACTTCTTCCCCAGAGCCTCCAGGATGTTACATAGCCCTACAAGCATCTCCGCTTTAGCCAATAAGACCTATTTCAGATTTCTAACCTATAGAACTGAAAGTTAAGAAATCTATGCTGTGGTAAGGCACCAAGTTTGTGGCCGTGTATTACAGCAGCAGTAGGAAACTAATCATCTAAATATTTTTCTGTCTCTTTCCCCTTTTCCCTTTCAGAATAAAGTCGTTTTTCAGTATTTTTAAAAATTAAATCAGATATTTCCTCAAATGAGGGGAAATTTCAGACTGTTTCCTGTTTCTCTTTAATTATGATTATATCCGAGCAGTACTTGACTCATTCCAGTTATACTAGACTATAATGTTGATGATGGTATAATTGTGGAGAATCTTGAGCACCAAGAGGGCTTCAATTCCTAGAGAGACAGCCATGTTAAAGTCTGGGCTTGTGATTCTAGGCCCTCTAGATATTTTGGAGGAAAGCGGGGTGTGGGGTGGAAAAGATGCTCAATCAGGAGAAAGTTCATCTTCCAGCTCTGCTCTGAAGAGAATCTCTTTTGACTGATCACAGCATACGAAACTACTTAGTAATATTTGAATTTTGATGACATGCTGGTCTTCGCACATATCATACAAAGGGTAAAAGCATTATAGATTTAACTTCTTTTTCCACTGCTTACTTCTAAGTGAACAACCCTGCTCGGATTCTATTCTCTCCTCCACCAACCAGCTTTCCTGATCAATTAATTTCTGCTTATGTCCAGAAGAGCTGGTTTAAGAACCGTCTCTTTCTCACACTTTCTCCTACTGGCTGTAATAATTGCCATATTCTACACCCTAAAAGAGTCAAATCCTATTTATTTGACAATGAAGATTCTTTTCATTTCCTTCATTCAATAAAAATGTAACATTTTAAGTACACTGGACACTCTTAATAACCAACTCTGAAAAATCAGCACATCAGCCCTTTGTAGGATTTAAGATTTTAGGATGGATCCTAAAACAATGTTAGGTCCATGAATCAAGGTAAATTGGAAGTGATCAAACAGGAGATGGCAAGAATAAACATCAATATTCTAGAAATCAATGAACTAAAATGGACTAGAATGGGCGAATTTAATTCAGATGACCATTGTATCTACTACTGTGGGCAAGAATCCCTTAGAAGAAATAGAGTAGCCCTCACAGTCAATAAAAGAGTCCAAAATGCAGTACTTGGGTGCAATATCAAAAACAATAGAATGATCTCAGTTCATTTCCAAGGCAAACCATTCAATATCACAGTAATCCAAGTCTATGCTCCAACCACTAATGCCGAAGAAGCTGAACAGTTATATGAAGACATACAAGACCTTCTAGAACTAACACCCAAAAAAGATGTCCTTTTCATCATAGGAGATTGGAATGCAAAAGTAGGAAGTCAAGAAACACCTGGAGTAACAGGTAAATTTGGCTTTGAGTACATAATGAAGCAGGGCACAGGCTAACAGAGTTTTGCCAAAAGAAACACTGGTCATAACATATGCTCTCTTCCAACAACACAAGAGACGAATCTACACATGGACATCACCAGATGGTCAATACCAAAATCAGATTGATTATATTTGTTGCAGCCAAAGAAGGAGAAGCCCTATACACTCAGCAAAAACAAGACCAGGATCTGACTATGGCTCAGATCATGAACTCCTTATTGAAAAATTCAGACTTAAATGGAAGAAAGTAGGGAAATCCACTAGACCATTCAGGTATGACCTGAATCAAATCCCTTATGATTCTACAGAAGTGACAAATAGATTCAAGGGATTAGATCTGATAGAATTCCTGAAGAACTATGGACAGAGGTTTGTAACACTGTACAGGAAAGTGAAAGTGAAGTCGCTCAGTCGTGTCTGACTTTTGCAACCCCATGGATTGTAGCCTGCCAGGCTTCTCCATTCATGGGATTTTCCAGGCAAGAGTACTGGAGTGGGTAGCCATTTCCTTCTCCAATTGTACAGGAGGCAGTGATCAAAACTATACCCAAGAAAAGGAAATGCAAAAGGGCAAAAAGGTTGTGTGAGTAGGCCTTACAAATAGCTGAGAAAAGAAGACTAGCAAAAGGCAAAGGAGAAAAGGAAAGATATATTCATCTGAATACAGAGTTCCAAAGGATAGCAAGGAGAGATAAGACAGCCTTCCTAAGTGATCAGTGCAAATAAATGGAGGAAAACAACAGAATGGGAAAGACTAGAGATCTCTTCAAGAAAATTAGAGATACCAAGGGAACACTTCATGTAAAGATGGGCACAATAAAGGACAGAAATGATATGATATTAAGAAAAGGTGGCAAGAATACACAGAAGAACTATATAAAAAAGATCTTAATGATCCAGATAACTACGATGGTGTGATCACTTACCTATAGCCAGACATCCAGGAATGTGAAGTAAAGTGGGCCTTAGGAAGCATCACTACAAACAAAGCTAGTGGAGGTGACAGAATTCCAGCTGAGCTATTTCAAATCCTAACAAGCGATGCTGTGAAAGTGCTGCACTCAGTATGCCAGCAAATTTGGAAAACTCAGCAGTGGCCACAGGACTGGAAAAAGTCAGTTTTCATTCCAATCCCAAAGAAGGACGATACCAAAGAATGTTCAAACTACCACAGAATATCACTCATCTCACATGTTAGCAAAGTAATGCTCAAAATTCTCCAAGTTAGGCAGTACGTGAATCAAGAACTTCCAGATGTTCAAGCTGGATTTAGAAAAGGAAGAAGAACTAGAGATCAAATTGCCTACATCCATTGGATCATAGAAAAAGCAAGAAAATTCCAGGAAAACATCTATTTCTGCTTTATTGACAGCACCAAAGCTTTTGACTGTGTATATCATAACAAACTGGAAAATTCTTCAAGAGATGAGAATACTATACCACCTTACCTGCCTTACCTGTCTCCTGAGAAACCTGTATGCAGGTCAAGAAGCAAGTTAGAACTAAACATGGAACAATGGATTGGCTCCAAATTGGGGAAGGAGTACGTCAAGGTTGTATATTGTCACCCTGCTTATTTAACTTCTATGCAGAGTACATTGTGCAAAATGCTGGACTGGATGAAGCACAAGCTAGAATCAAGACTACAGGGAGAAATATCAATAACCTCAGATAGGCAAACACCACCACCCTTATGACAGAAAGCAAAAAGGAACCAAAGAGCCTCTTGATGAAAGTGAAAGAGGAGAGTGAAAAAGCTGGCTTAAAACTCAACATTCAAAAAACTTAGATCATGGCATCCAGTCCTATCATTTCTTGGGAAATAGATGGGGAAATAATGGAAATAGTGACAGACTTTATTTTTGGGGGCTCCAAAACCACTGCAGATGGTGACTGCATGAAATTAAAAGATGCTTGCTCCTTAGAAGAAAAGCTATGATCAACCGAGACAGCATATTAAAAAGCAGATACATTACTTTGCCAACAAAGGTATGCCTAATCAAAGATGTGGTTTTTCCACTAGTCACACATGGATGTGAGAGTTGGACCATAAAGAAAGCTGAGCACTGAAGAATTGATGCTTTTGAACTGTGGTGTTGGAGAAGACTCTTGAGAGTCCCTTGGATTGCATAGAGATCAAACCAGATAATCCTAAAGGAAATCAATCCTGAATATCCATTGGAAGCTGAAGCTCCATTACTTTGGCCACCTGATGTGAAGAACTGACTCACTGAAAGAAACCCTGATTCTGGGAAAGATTGAAGGCAGGAGGAGAGGGAGACAACAGAGGATGAGATGGTTGGATGGCATTACTTACTTGATGGACATGAGTGTGAGCGTGCTCTGGGTGTTGGTGATAGGGAAGCCTGGCATGCTGAAGTCCATGGGGTCACAAAGAGTCAGACATGACTGAGCGATTGAACTGACGGACTGACTTTCCCAATGGTAACCATAAAACTGTTTTCTACTTCTGTGACTCTATTTGTTTTGTAAATAAGTTCATTTGTACCATTTTTAGACATATGATTTTGATCATCTCTTCAAATTCCAATTTGCTATCTATATATCTTTTTGATAAGGGATCTATCCATACCTTTTGCCCATTTTATAGTCAGATTGCTTGTTATCTTAATGTTGTTTAAGAGTTCTCTGCATATGTTGAATGCAAGTCCTTTAATAAATGTGATTTGCACATGTTTTGCCCCATTCTTTGGCTTGTCTTTCTGTTCTCTTGACAGTGTGCTTCACAGAGCAAAAGATTTTAATTTTAATGATGTCCAAGTCATTTATCTTTCATTTCATGAATTGTGCCCTTGGTCTTGTATCTAAAAAGCCATTGCCAAGCCCAAGATCACCTACATTTTTTTCCCATTTTATCTGCTAAGAGTTTTTGTTTTGCACTTTAAATTTAGGTCTATGATACATTTTGAGTTAATTTTGTGAATGGTCTCAAGTCTGTGTCTGGATTCACTTTTTTCATGCAGATGTCCAGTTTTTCTGGCACTACTTATTGAAAAAACTATCTTTGCTTCATTATATTACCTATGCTCCTTTACCAAAGATCAATTGACTACTATATTTTTGTGAATCTATTTCTTTGTTCTGTTTTGTTCCTTTGATCTATTTTTCTCTGTTTTTTCACCAATAACACACTCTTTGAACTAGAGTTTTAGAATAATATGAAAAGAATGTAGTTATAAAGTCCTTTGCACCAGGGCATAGGAATACTTTTGCTGGATTGAACAGACACTTTACTTCTTTGCAAACTGCTTATTCTTCCTATATAGCATTTGAAGTTGTGCAGAAGTCAAATGGTTCTGTTTAGTGTTGGTTTCTAGGAGGAGTTCTGTGTAATTTTTTCATCCTTCTCCTTCCATACCCAAAGGGAATGGGTTATGATTGGTTTTGATTAAAGATAATTAATTGGTCATTGAGTGGGTAGAGTTAGAAGCCAAATTACAAATAGAGAATTCAGAAGTATAGGTTCTCAGTTAAACTCCTTTTTCCACTAATATGAGATTCTTTCTCTTCTCACACTCAATGGAGGTCAGAGAGAAAGGATGTCATTCTCACTTCGGATGTGCACCTCCAAACTACCCATGCATTTGGACAAATTCTCCTAGTTTCTTATACTCTCTTCTACTTCTTTAAGACTTTCCAAGTGTGGAAACATCAGACTTTGCATAGAGGTTGAGCAGGATTCTCTGCCACTTCCTTCAAATAAATTGAAGCCAGCCAAGATAAGAAAACACATTTTCCACCAAAATTAATGTAGCTCTCCAGGACTTTCCATTGGCATTTGGGATCAAGCCCTTTGCTAGCAAGAAAGTGTAACACTTTTCTTGCTTTGTTTTCTAGGTGATGACCCTGAAGTGAGGTAATGGTAGTTGAAAGAATAACTCAACAACTTCAAGGATTCTTGAACAAATTTCTTAAATTCTTCTAAATTGCATACCAATAAGGCTAACTGCCAATGTGATCAAGCTTTCTATTTTGATATAACTTAAGAATGAAATTAAAACTTTGATCAATATTAGAGTCTATGCTGTTTTTATTCAGTCACTCAGTCATGTCTGGCTCTTTCCCATGGACTGCAACATGCCAGGCTTCCCTGTCCTTCACTATCTCCCAGACCTTGCTCAAACTCATATCCATTGTGTCTATGATGCCATCCAACCATCTCATCCTCTTGTTGCCCACTTCTTCTCCTACCTTTTATCTTTCCCAGCATTAGGGTCTTTTCCAATGAGCTGGGTCTTTGCATCAGGTGGCCAAAGTATTGGTGCTTCAGCTTCAGCTTCAGCATCAGTCCTTCCAATGAATATTCAGGACTGATTTCCTTTAAGATGAACTGGTTGGATCTCCTTGCTCTCCAAGGGACTCTCAAGCGTATTCTCCAACACCATAGTTCAAAAGCATCAATTCTTTGATGCTCAGCTTTCTTTATGGTCCAACTCACATATCCATATATGACTACTGGTAAAACCATAGCTTTGACTATAGGGACCTTTGTTGGCAAAGTGAGGTCTCTGTTTTTTTTTAATATGCTATCTAGGTTTGTCATACCTTTTCTTCCAAGGAACAATCGTCTTTTAATTTCATGGATACAGGTACCATCTGCAGTTATATTGGAGCTCAAGAAAATAAAATCTGTTTGGATTATTTTTGCTGGTTTGAATTCAAATTGATATGTTCACAGTTATTTTCCATCATTGTAAAGGATAAGATATTTGTTTGGCTCTAAAACACTTAGCAATCAAGGTTCTGCATGTAAGTTTGCTGTTTTCAGAATGCTTCTATTATAACAGCTGTTATGATTATAATTTCTTAAATGGCCACCTACTAAATGTTTGGTTCCCTTTTCTTTTGTAAAAAAGCACACACTTCAGGTGACACATTGATTCTCTGTTGCATTATTCATTTACTCATCAAACACTTCCTGAACATTTCTTATACACCAGGAAATAGACTAAGCCATGGGAGGACACAAATGAGTGAGAGGTAATCCCTTTCACAAAAGAATTTATGCCTTTAGAGATTACTTTCTGGCCCTATGCCAAAGAAGGACTGTTTCTGTATCTTCACTACATAAAATATGTGAAACTTAATTGTCAAGTATGGTCCAATTTATTTGCAAATGAAAAGATTAATCAAATATACCTAATGGGGCTTACAGTCTCTTCTGGTTTTAAGAATAAACCTTCAAAATAAATCTTTCAAAAATAGAAACTAATTGTTCTCTATTTGCCTAACTATTTCATGTCCACCTATGTAGTCTTAAGTCTTCTCAGATATTGATATTGTTACTGAAGGGCCATGGCCCAGGTCATCTGGCATTTGGATTTGTTAGAAATTGGTTTGGTGAAAGCCTTAACTTCCCTGGGTGTAGAAAGAATCTTAGATTCTGATGAAAGTAGGAAGAGATCAAGAATGTGGGTGGTATTAAGAAGTCCAATAAATGAATGCCTTACTTGATTAGTTTCTAAACCCTTCCATGATTAACTTAATAATGACATTGCTCCCAATTAACACCAGTCCTAGGAGCTATCCCCTAATGTACAATTTAAATAATTCAAAGGAGAAGGATCTCTATGTCTTTGTTGTTGTTCAGTTGCCAAGTCATGTCTGACTCTTTGTGACTCCTGCAGCACGTCAGGCTTCCCTGTCCTTCACTATCTCCCAGGGTTTTTTCAAATTCATGTCCATTGAGTCCGTGATGCTATCTAATCACCTGACCCTCTGGCACCCTCTTCTCCTTATGCTTTCAATCTTTCCCAGCATCAGGGTCTTTTCCAATGAATCGGCTCTTCACATCAGGTGGCCAAAGTATTGAAGCTTCAGCCTTAGCATCAGTCCTTCCAATGACTCTTAAGGGTTGATTTCCTTTAGGATTGACTGGTTTGATATCCTTACAGTCTAACGGACTGTCAAGAGTCTTCTCTAGCACCACGGTTGAAATCATCAGTTCTTCAGTTCTCAGTCTTCTTTATGGCCCAGCTCTCAAATCCATACACGCTACTGGAAAGATCATAGCTTTAACTATATGGACCTTTGTTGGCAAAGTGATTTCTTTGCTTTTTAATATGCTTTCTAGGTTTTTCATGGCTTTTCTTCCAAGGAGCAAGCGTCTTTTAATTTCATGGCTGTGGCCACCATCTGCAGTGATTTTGGAGTCCAAGAAAATAAAATCTGTCACTGCTCCCACTTTTTCCTCTCTGAGTCTTTAGTGTATTTGAAACTCAGAAAATTCAAGACAGTACTGAAACCAAAGAAAAGATAGTATTCTCTGAAGATATAATTATTCTGACTAAAGAAAGGAGAGGAAAAGTATTAAAACACATCTCTCCAAGAATGCTGTGTTGTTGCTATAAGAAGAACACAAATTTTTAAAAAATTTGAAATAAAGTATCCGAGAACTTAACAAATGAAATATTTTACATTGTTTGCAACTTTAAGAATACAAAATTAGGATCTACATCTGCTGTTTGCTGTAAACAAACAAACAACTCTTGACTCACCTTTGACCAAAAATGTGCAAATCAGTTCAATTAATGCTAAATCTAAGAGAAAAAAGGACATGAAACCATTCGAGTAGTAGAGCCAGGAAAGTGCAAACAATGAAAATAGCCAATGAAAAAATACTGACAATGATTTAAAAATAGGAATAAGTAGCAGTAAATGGAAGAAACATCACTCAAGGGATGAACTATGTGGATATCCAACACTCCTGTGCAGCTGTTCTGATCTCTTTGCAAACCTGAGCCAAGAAAATAACTCAGGAAGCTATTCTTGACTATTAATGGGGAATACAACCGTGGCAATTTATATGGGTGTTCAGTGTTTGTTAACATGGCTGGGGAATTTCAAATAGGCTAGAACTTGCCTGAAAATTTCAGGTGCTAAAATTGGCACATATGTTTTCATATCAGAAGTATGCCCCAAAAATTGCAATCATGCATAATTTGTTTTTATGTTTGTGTTTGTATAATTCATAATTTTTAATTGTAAGACCTTTGCATAGCTACTGAATCATTTTATCTTGAGAGGTACATGGACTATTATCATTCTCATTTTTTATTTAAAATATGAGTCTAGTTTTTAGTAGAAAGAGATTCCATTCATTGAGTGCTTAGTATTGACAGACCCTGTAATATACATCAAAGATGAGGTAGAATGTAGGACTTCTGGACTATTCGGCATTTTGGGAAAGAGGTAGTATGTAATGGGCTCAAGCTGAAGCTCTTTTTCCATTTTCTAATTGCGAATATTTAGTGTGCATCTGTGTATTTGTGTGTGTAACAGAATGTTGTTGTTTTTAGTCACTAAGTTGTGTCCAACTCTTTTGCAACCCCACGGACCCCACCAAGCTCTTCTGTCTGTGGGATTTCCCAGGCAAGAATACCGGAGTGGGTTGCCATCTCCTTCTCCAGGGGACCTTCCTGACCAGGGATTGAACCCATGTCTCCTGCATTGCAGGCAGATTTTTTTAACCACTGAACCACCAAGGAAACCCATAATGGAATACTACTCAGCTATTAAAAAGAATGGAACTTTGCCATTTGCAACAACATGGATGGACCTGGAGGGTATTATGTTTATTGAAATAAGTCAGACATAGAAAGAGAAATACAGTATGTTACCACATATGTAGAATATAAAAAAGAAATGAATGAATATAACAAAACAGAAACAAGCTCACAGGTACAGAGAACAAACTAGTGGTTACTGATGGAGAGATAGAAGATAATAGGGGTAAGGTAGGGGTAGAGGATTAAGAGGTACAAACTGCTCTATATAAAATAAGCTACAATGACGTATTGTACAGAACAGGGCATATGGCCAGTATTTTATAAAAACTTTAAATGATTTATAAAAATTCTGAATCATTTTGTCATATACCTCAAACTAATAAAATGTTGCTAATCAACTATATCTCAATAAAAGAATAAATTCTAAAAATAAATTAATTAAATACTTTGTTACTTAAAAATGCTAACCATCAAAAAAAGAATATTTATCTTCTGCTTCTAAAGAGAAATAACAAGAAATAACCAAAGAGCTCCTGTGGGTGGCATGAATAAAGGGTGAAAGCATTTTTGCTTTGTGAAGGTTACCAAGCAGAAATAAATAGCATGGCTATCACATAGGTTCCACTGCCCAAGCCAAATGTGCACATTGGAAAGGGTTTCAGAAGCCAGCAGCACAACACAGAAGCTCCTATGTTATACATTTACTCAGGAAATTGTTTTCCCCAAATAGCCCAGTTACTATCTAACAGGTATATCTTTGTTTCCTTCTTCTTTACTTCCTGAAAAGAACAGTGGCTTTGTGAACTTTTCCTGAATTCAAATTCTGGTTCCATCTTTTACTAGCTGTGTAACTAGTCGCTTAACTGCGACCTATTCTCTTCATATGTCAGATAAAGATAATAACCCTACCTAGTAGCAGCAGCAGCAGCAGCTATGTTGTGAATCTTAAGATAGTAAGTGTCTAGCACAATGCTTAGCACACAGCTGGCACTCAGTAAGGGCTTCCCTGGTGGCTCAGACGGTAAAGCGTCTGCCTATAATGCGGGAGACCTGAGTTTGATCCCTGGGTTGGGAAGATCCTCTGGAGAAGGAAATGGCAACCCACTCCAGTACTTTTGCCTGGAAAATTCCATGGACAGAGGAGCCTGGTGAGCTACAGTCCATCGGGTTGCAGAGTCGGACATGACTGAGCAACTTCACTTTCACTTCACTTTCAGTGGTTCGAGGGGTAAAGAATCTGCTTGCAATGCAGGAGACCAGGGTTCAGTCCCTAGGTTGGGAAGATCCCTGGAGAAGGGAATGGGTACCCATTCCAGTGTGTTAGTTGCTCAGTCATGTCTGACTCTTTGCGACCCCATGGACTGTAGCCTGCCAGGCTCCTCTGCCCCTGGGATTCTCCAGGCAAGAGTACTGGAAAGGGTTGCCATTCCCTTCTCCAGGGGATCTTCCTGACACAGGAATTGAACCTGGGTGTCCTGCATCTCAGGCAGATTCTTTACCATTAGGAAACCACCAGGGAAACCCTCCAGTAAATGCTAGTTATTCTCTTGAACTATAACTACTGGTCTTATCTACAGTTTATTATTTCTCCCAGTACAAATCTTGTCAAAGAATCTTTCTTTAATTTCAAACATCATCCTTTTTATAAAATCAAAGAACATTTGAACTAAAATTATCTTAAGAGATTATCTTCTCCAACCTTCAGTTTGATATTCTTCAGTGAGTGGGTCTAAGTAAAAATGAGGAAACAGGCCCAGAGGTGTAATATCACCAGTCCTAGGTCACATTGCTGGTAAAAAGTAGAATTTTAGGGCCAGATCATAGGTCTTTAGTAAATGTTTATTCCTATATCCGCTGGTGCCTCCAAAATGAGCCTTTCACAATACTCTCATCAGAATATTTCTCTTTGCCTTAAAGCAAAGACAAATTGGACCTTGAGTATATGGACTTGAGATTTTCGCACTGTATTTGTATCTGTATAGTGTTGTGATGCTTTTTCAGGAACCATTTTTACTCAGAGGTAGCATTGTGGGCTGAGAATCATGGTGCTTCTTTTTCACAGTATTAGAACTTGGTAATGCCAAATATTTTCTCTTTCTGTTGATACTGTCTTGTTTAATTTTGTTTTGATCTAAAAGAAAGAAATCAATTCATGAGGAGAATTCTGTCTCAAAAGCTAATAAAGAAACCAAACTTCCTAAATTGTAACAGGGTGAGAAGACACCTTCAAATCGATTGCTTATCCAAATTGATTAAATTGCCAGTTCTTTTAACCAATGTAGTTTGGTAAGGTAACCCCTTAGTAACCAGAGATTGTATATTCAGACCACCACTGTATTCATCTAACAGAAATGAAGTGATATATTCTCAAACACTATTCTAATGTTGTAGACAACAGTAGAAAATTCCATTTTGATTTGAAGTCAAGAGACTTTATTTGTTTACATGCTTGAAGTATCTTATCAGTAGCTAGCTTTAGCTATTAGGCTATTTCACAATGTGAACCTCCCAAAGGAAAAATAAAAACAAGAGTATTATGACGTTCCAGAGTAAAACCTTTAAAATAAGTAATAAAATGGAATCATTTAGGGTTTCTCTGTCCCTAAAATTTACCATTACCAAGTATTCTGTCTAGACTGGGGAACAATAAGAATAAACCTGGGTTTCAGAAGAGTATTCCGGACTTCATTATCAGTCATATGTTAAATAAAATTCATTGGGGATCTATTATGTTTCAGAAGCTAATTAAAAAGGCTGGAGATTAAATGCTCAAACACAAACACATGTTCCCCTCTCTGTACACACACACACACACACACACACACAGGCTCTTTTTCATCAGCTTCACATTTGACAAACTTGTCCACCCAGACTAAACACTCTTCCTCTTCTCTGTGTTAGCATCCCTTCCAGACAGAATCAAGCTTCGAAGCTGTCCTCTCTGAAGGGGTGTTACCCAGTGTTGGGCTAAATGTGCTTCTGACCAGATTGGTTCATGTTATCACAGCAATATCTGCACACAGTGTCCTTTCTTTTCCTCATCTCCCATTTGGCTTTTAAAATCTCAGACAGTTCCACTTAATTACGTGAAGCTACTAAAATACTATCGTGAAACAAATCAGCCTGTGGTATTTGCTGTTTCAGAGCATTATTGGCTACAGAGACATTAGGAAAACTAGGGGGAAGAGTGAACACTTAGCAAGTGAAGAAGAGGCCAAAAACATAAGCACAGATAATCCTGATGTTTAGAACATGAAATAGTGTTATTATCTACTTCCTATTTGGGGCCCCAGCTGAAGAACACTCAATGACTTCTGCCAGATAGTGTTTAAATTTAGTTGAAGTTTAAGTGATTTTTCTGAGGCTGGAGGCTGCAAATTATATCCTTACATTCCCAGCACAGAGTGAAATGCACTGCCATATATACTCTGAGGTACTGTTGATTTTTTTTTTTTTTTAATTTAAAAAAAATTTATTTATTTTTTAATTGAAGGGTAATTGCTTTACAGAATTTTGTTGTTTTCTGCGAAATATCAACATGAATCAGCTATAGGTATACATATGTCACCTCCCTCTTGAACCTCTCTCCCATCTCCCTCCCCATCCCACCCCTCTAGTCTGTTACAGAGTCCCTGTTTGAGTACCCTGCATCATACAACAAATTCCCATTGGCTATCCATCTTACCTATGGTAATGTAGGTAGTATTGATTTTAAATGCACCATTATTTTATGCTTCCCTGGTGGCTCAGAGGTTAAAGCATCTGCCTGCAATGCGGGAGACCTGGGTTCGATCCCTGGGTCGGGAAGATCCTCTGGAGAAGGAAATGGCAACCCACTCCAGTAGTCTTGCCTGGAGAATCCCATGGATGGAGGAGCCTGGTAGGCTACAGTCCACGGGATCACAAAGAGTCAGACACGACTGAGCAACTTCACAAGGAAGAAAAAAATACTGCCAACTAAAACAATGGTTTTATTCCTAGTGAAAGACTTGTATGAGACTTAGATATTTCATTCATTGCTCATATCAAATAAAGTAAGTTAGCTAAAGTTTTCCTAAAAGTTTTTTCAAATCGAGATACTCTAAAGCAGAAGGTACATCCTTATTTGAGATGTTGAAATATGGAAAAGATGTACATTTTAGAATCTACAGAAAATGAAAAATGGTGTTCAACAACTCTCATGTTTGAAGCTGCTGCTGACAATGGTGATAAACATATGCATGATTGTGATCAACACATGCTCACCCCCAGCTGACATTTTGCATTAGGTTGTGTGACTATTGGACAAATGTCCATCTATGCCAACTGACTGTAAGCTCTGTGAGAACAGTGACCGTGTCTGTTTTTCACATCATCATCCCCAGTCTGTAGCTGAGTTAGAGTTCTATAAATACTAGTTGAGTAATAATGGAATGAATAGATGACTGATGATTATGATGATGGAGTACCAGTCATAAGAACAGCCTGAGGAGTTTTAGTAGGTGGCTCTCTTGCCTCAGTCAACTCGAGATATGCATTCTCTGTAATGCCAGGGGGTTAGCTCCAATAAAGTGGCCTCTGAATTTTAATGCTAAAAAGAACTTTTTAAAATGCAAATATTTAATTAAGATGGAAGAACTCATGACCCAGCTAAATGTATTAAATAACGTGAAAAGCTGCAGGCTAAATTGATGCTGATGACCTACAAAGTTTTATTTATTTGCTTTGATTACAGGTGAGAGCAGAGATGAAAAGTAAATAGAAAGACAATTTTCCCATGTGATAGCATCTAAAATAGGCTTGAGTCATATGTGTGAATGCATATATATGTATTGGTGTATTGGATTTTTGCTTAAAAACACAATATAAAGCAAAATGGGAGAAATAGAGGACTTTTATGTTCATCTTTTTCAGCTGAGAGTAGACAGAGTTAATAGTACATACAATACTTATTATAAGAGTGGCAGAACATTGAACACTGAATTTTCAGACTGAGTTAGTCTGGACTCTGAAAAGGAAGAAGTGGAGCCCTGAGATCTGAAATGAGAATATCTGGATAGATACACTTCAAAGCCTTGAACCTCCAGATTCCCTGAAACCTCTGGTCTTTAATGATTTACTACAGAAGTGATCCACTCTCCTTTCCTAGAAAATAAAGGCTTACTTTGCTTTAAAATATTACCTGGACCTTATCTGAAGTACATGTCTAGTAAAACAATGCTTGCCTTCCTCTGCATCTACCCCTGCCTTTCCTCTTGGCCACAAAATCCATAATATGACAAGCTGTGCTATGTCACTCAGTCATGCCGGACTCTTTGTGACCCCATGGACTGTAGCCCACTAAGTTTCTTTGCCCATGGAGATTCTCCAGGCAAGAGTGAGTTGCCATGTCCTCCTGCAGGGAAGGAAGGGTTCAATTCCAGGGATTGAACCGGGGTCTTCTGCATTGCAGGTGGATTCTTTACCAGCTGAGCTACCAGGGAAGCCATAATATGACTAGGAACAGATTTAAAAGAGACCTAAGGCCATTTATTTGAATATAGCATACCTTGGAGATATTCCAGGTTCAGTTCCAGACTACTGCAATAAAGCAAATATCACAATAGAGCAAGTCACATGAATTTTGTTGGTTTCCCAGTACATATAAAAGTTGTGCTTATATTACACTGTAGTCTATTAAGTGTGCAATAGCATTAAAGCAAAAAAAAAAAATGTATCTACCTTAGTTTAAAAATACTTTCTTGCTAAAAAATTCTAGTCATCATCTGGAGCCTTCAGCAAGTGATAATCTTTTTGGAGTAATAACATCAAGGATCACCAATAACAGATCACCATAACATAGTAATAATGAAAAAGTTTATAATATTGTGAGTAGTACCAAAATGTGACTTCAAGACGGTAAGTGAGCAAATGCTGTTGGAAAAATGATGCCAATAGACTTGCTCAACTCAGGGTTGCCACAAACCTTCAATTTGTAAAAAAAGAAATGCAATATTTGAGACGTGCTATAAAGTAGAGAACAAAAAAATGAGTTATGCCTACAACTGTCTGCTGGAAAGAGAGGAATATCCAGATCTTCAGAAATCTGTTGAATGTAGCATTTGCTTTGACACTGATGCCAAAGGATCCAAGGAACTACCATGGCCCCCGTTGCAGGTAATAAATAAAGCCCCTACCCAGGTCCATCTCACAGTAGAACCACTAGATCAATGGGCCCACTTGGTGTTATTTTTCTGGGTTCTGCCATATAATCAGAATGGACATTCTTAGCAACTGGCAGAATCCCTATATTGGTACCCTGAAATATGGATTTAAGAGCATTTATAGTGGGAAAGGCCAAAATATAGGGGTGATGATTCCTGTCATTTAATTCACTAATGTGACCCTAGAAGAAATTACATAGATCCAAACATATGACAGAGGACCACCAGAATAGCCCCATAGTCTAACCAAGAATAGCCCCATCAGGCAGTTTTGCACCAGACGAATATACTAGGTATGGTATATTTGTCAGAACAAATTAACAAGTTATAGCGTGTAGTATGTACCTGTTTATCTATAAAGGCATTATTTTCCAATCCACAGAAAGGGCTCTTTACAGCATCAAACTTTACTTCTATTACCAGTCACATCCACAACTGGGTGTTGCTTTTGCTTTGGCTCCATCTTTTCATCTTTCTGGAGTTATTTCTCCACTGATCTCCAGTAGCGTATTGGGCACCTACAAACCTGGGGAGTTCATCTTTTAGTGTCCTGTCATTTTGCCTTTTCATACTGTACATGGGGTTCAAGGCAAGAATACTGAAGTGGTTTGCCATTCTCTTCTCCAGTGGACCACATTTTGTCAGAACTCTCCACAATGACCCATCCACCTTGGGTGGCCCTACACGGCATGGCTCATAGTTTCATTGTTAGACAAGGCTGTTTGACTGTGGGGATCACAGCAAACTATGAAAAATTCTTAAAGAGACAGGAATACCAGACCACTTCACCTGCCTCTTGAGAAATCTGTATGGAGGCCAGGAAGCAACAGTTAGAACTGGACATGGAACAACAGACTGGTTCCAAATAGGGAAAGGAGTACATCAAGGCTGTATATTGTCACCCTGCTTATTTAACTTATATGCAGAGTATATAATGAGAAATGCTGGGCTGGAGGAAGCACAAGCTGGAATCAAGATTGCCAGGAGAAATATCAATAACCTCAGATATGCAGATGACACCACCTTTATGGCAGAAAGTGAAGAGGAACTAAAAAGCCTCTTGATGAAAGTAAAAGAGGAGAGTGAAAAAGTTGGCTTAAAGCTCAACGTTCAGAAAATTAAGATCATTGCATCTGGTCCCATCACTTCATTGCAAATAGATGGGGAAACTGTGGAAACAGTGAAAGACTTTATTTTGGGGTGTTCCAAAATCACTGCAGCCATGAAACTGAAAGATGCTTGCTCCTTGGAAGAAAAGTTACAGCCAAAGAAGACAGCATATTAAAAAGCAGAGACATTACTTTACCAACAAATGTCTGTCTAGTCAAAGCTATGGTTTTTCCAGTAGTCATGTATGGATGTGAGAGTTGAACCATAAAGAAGGCTGAGTGCTGAAGAATTGACGCTTTTGAACTGTGGTGTTGGAGAAGACTCTTGAAAATTCCTTGGACTGTAAAGAGATCCAACCAGTACTTCCTAAAGGAAATCAGTCCTGAATATTCGTTGGAAGGGCTGATGCTGAAGCTGAAGCTCCAATAATTTGGCCACCTGACGCAAAGAACAGACTCATTTGAAAAGACCCTGATGCTGGGAAAGATTGAAGGTGGGAGGAGAAGGGGACGACAGAGACTGAGATGGGTGGATGGCATCACTGACTCAATGGACAAGAGTTTGAGTAAACTCTGGGAGTTGGTGATGGATAGGGAGGTCTGGCATGCTGCAGTCCACGGGGTCACAGAGAGTCAGACATGACTGAGCAACTGAACTGAACAGACAGGGGGATCAAAAACAGCTTCTATTTATCCCTGGTAGTGAAGAAAAAAGCCTGCCCTTCTTTCACAGGTAGATTGACTCAATATATGAGTGAAAACTAAAATCTAACTGCCACTGAACCACAGTGTGCTCTGGGACGGCCATGAAGGACAGTGATTAGTGGGAGGAACTCAGAGCTGTGCATCTGGTATACACTCCAAAAGTCACAAGTTAGTAGTATACAAGAAAGATAAAAATTGACTCAGTTATAAATGGTTTCTCTGGTTAGTTAGAAGCCTGCAAGGAGGATGATTAGATCAGGGACAAAGAAGTTTGGGGAAGAAGCATTTGGATGGCGTTGCAGGAGTGAGCACAACATGTAATAATCTTTGCATAGTCAATCAGTGCTTACAGAAAACACCCGCCATGGACAAGGAACTAAATCACAAAGATGACCGGGTGACCTGATCAGTAGATGGCAACAAGTAGCTGTTGTTGGACAGCTCACTGCTCATACAGTTGAGCTCTAAACCTGAGAAGCAATGGTGGCAGAGATGAAGGCTATGTTTTGGCCCACACAGCATAGGTTCCCTCTCACAAAGGCTTATCAACTGCTGTCACCACTGAATTTCCATATGCCAGTTACAGGTAACACTGAGAATAGAGCGGTGGCAAGTTGACTACCTTGAACCTATTCCACATTACAGGGGGCCATATTTCATCCAAACTGTCAATCAACTCTCAGTCTGTACCTACACTGTTCAGCTTGCAGTGCTTCAGGGGCTCAGAGTGTTTGATCTAAGACTCCAAGCCCCACATAGCATTGCTTGGGACCAAGGGACAAACTTTATGGCACAGTGGCAGGTGATCCCATGGCATGAGATCTAGTTATTGAGCCCACCATATATATACTGGATCATCCAGAAGCTGCTGTCTTGATAGAGTGGTAAAAAGTCCTCTTAAGGGCACAGATGATGCCCTACCCTGAAGAACACACTTTGCAAGGATGAACAGCTCTTCTGAAGCATGTAGCATATACCCTAAACTAACGGGCCTTAGTAGTGCTGTGTCCCCAGTAAGTAGAATGCAAGGTCTGGGAACAAAGGAATGGAAGTATGAGTAGGCCCACTCATCATCATTCCCCGTCATCTCAGGGAATTTGTGTTTCCTCACTCTTGCAATTTTAGGCTCTGTGAGTCCTCATTCTTAGAGGGTGGGTGCTTCTTCCAGAAGAAACAGGGAGACTCCCCATAAACTTAAAGCTATGACCTACTCCTGGTCACTTTAGTTTCCTCATGGCAGTAGATCATCAGACAAAGAGCAAGTATCATACTGGCAGGGGTGTTTGACCCTGTTGATCATTAAGAAATAAAGTAATGCTAGCTAAAGCAAGCATAGTAACTTCCTGAGCTGAGTCTTTTTATAATATAATAAGCAAGTCTAATAACCACGGACTGATAAAAGCACAAAAACTGGAGTCTCAGATGCCACAAATCAAGTCAACTGGTCCACCAAAGGCGCTGCCCAAGAGAGAGGGAAGTCTAGAATGGGTGGTAGACGGGGAAGACAATGGGGGTCTTAGGGCCGACTGCACCAGCAGGAGCTGTAACTTGTCTATATAATCTTCTTCTTGTAAGGGTTCTCAGAAAATTCAGTACTCTAGAAAAGCTGTGCTTGGATGGAGTTAGTTTAATTTGAGAAGCAAGTGGGTCTGAGTGTTGCAAGGCAGATATTGTACTATAGTGAACCCCATGGTTGCTCTGCCTAGATTCTCCTAACTGGGTTGGAACAGCCATCCACCAGTAGTCACACCTCAGCAGCTGTTAATAGCTCACAGCTCTTTCCCTTCTCCTAATAGAAGCCATTATAATAACTTCATGGGTGGCACCCATGCTGACACTGGACAAACTGGGGAACTGGGGTGAAATTCACACTCCTTAGCTTCCAGGGGAACCAAATGGGTTCCAGCCGGTCTCCAGCTAAGACAACATCCTTGCTTAGCAATTCTCCCTGCCCTATCCTTCTCTCACTCCTCTTCTGAAATCACTTCCTCAATAAATCACTGCACAAGAATTCTGGTCCCTGAATCTGCTTAGAAGAAACCCCATCTAAGACAGATAACAAATGGATCATTTGGCAAACAATCCTCTCTCAGTAACAGATGACTTTATGACAGAAACATCTAGACTCGTTGTGGATGAAAACCACTTTTATTCTACTGTTAATTAAATATGATTAGATGGAAAAGTACTTGTAGATTACTTGTGTGATTAGCTCTAATAAAACTATAAAAGCAAAACAAACTTGCCAATTAGATTAAAAACCAAAGCGCAAATAAAATTTAAACTTACAGCACTAACGTAATGTGACAGATTTATGTTTTACTGAAGCTAAATTGCTGATGTTGGATTTAAAAACACAAACTTGTAGCCCTAGACTTGGTTCTATATTTAGTCTGTTCCTGTATTTTAACCTCAACAACACAAATTCAGAGAGTTCTGCTGTTATTATTGTTTAAGTATGCTCTATAAAATTTCATTAATAACTTCCAGGTTTTTATAGCAGTTTAGGACAATCAGTCCTCATTTTAATTAAAACTTATCTAGCAAAAAACTCTCTAGTAGCAATGCTAACAAGTTCTTACTTGATAACTTTTTATTTATTTATTTATATTTTATTATTATTTTTTTTTTACTTTACAATATTGTATTGGTTTTGCCATACATCAACATGCATCCGCCATGGGTGTACATGTGTTCCCCATCCTGAACCCCCCTCCCACCTCCCTCTCCATACCATCCCTTTGGGTCATCCCAGTGCACCAGCCCCAAGCTTCCTGTATCCTGCATCAAACCTGGACTGGCAATTCATTTCTTATACGATATTATACGTGTTTTAATGCCATTCTCCCAAATCATCCCCCCTCCCTCTCCCACAGAATCCAAAAGACTGTTCTATACATCTGTGTCTCTTTTGCTGTCTCGCATACAGGGTTGCTAACTTTTTAAAGCTTTCTCCCTCACTAGTTAATAGTTTAGAATTAAATGGTGCAGGTTCTGTTAAGTCTGGTTCATCTGTTCTGTGTGCTCAAGAAGAGTCAATACTCTCACTAATTTTATCAATTTAATCTGCTCTACACATTCATTCATTGAGTACACCACGACATCATTTGAAATTTCTTTCGTGGGAGTACTATTAGAAACATAAAGGCAAAATATGATCACTGAATGAAGAAACTCAGTCATGTTCGACCCTTCGCAAACCCACGGACTGTGCAGCCTGCCAGGCTACTCTGTCTGTGGGATTCTCCAGGCAAGAATATTGGAGTGGATTGCTATACCCTTTTCCAGAGGATCTTCCCAACCCAGGGTTTGAACCCGGATCTCCTGCGTTGCAGGCAGATCCCTTACTGTTTGAGCTACAGGGAAGAATTTGAATGAGGAAACTGTATAGAAGGCCCTCAGATGATTTCAAATATGCTTATGTCACAATATAAAATATCAACAAAATGAAAATAAACAGTTAAAAATTTATAGAGAATTCACACACCCCATATACTAACCCCTCAGTTTGTGTACTTTATTTTGTGAAGCAATGCACTAGAAGGATTATGAAAAACTTTCTAGTCTAAAATTATATGATTTTTTCCAATCTCAAAAATTACCATAAATGGTGGTAGTTCATCTCAAACACAAAAAAAGTCTTATCCAATAGAATATGCTGCCTTTGCATTCCCACTGCAACACACTGACTTTGCTTCAACAGTGAGTTGAAATAATTACTGGTTTTCTCTAATATCAGGGCCTAGGCTTTAGGAGAACTATTCTCAATTAAATTTTAAGGTTTTTTTTTTTCTTTTCAAGTAGTATAAGTTAATGGACAAAACTGAATCTTGGTTTAGAATGGTAAAACAGCATTTCTTTTTAAGGAAAAAAAACATATGCTTTAGCTAATTAAACCTCAATAGTACCAGCTCATATCAATTAGCAATAAAAAATAAAAATATCTTCATCTTATGAGGGACTGTGAATGGATGACTTGAATAAAATTAAAGTGGTTGTTCTAACTTGACTTTCTAAAGAATGGCTCTTAATGAAAATGTCTTTTAAAAAATTAATTAGCTCAACGAGTAGGAAAGCAGCCATCTAATGAGTGATTTCTGTGATCTTGGCATTAATTGCCAACTGTGGTACATGAAGGTGAATTCAGACAAATAAAAGAATTCTAGAAATGAATTATTTTGCTGTTTTATATCTTCTCATAGTAAACTTGTACATAGCCATGAATCACTAGATTTACAATGCCTGTAAAAGTTTTCTTCGTTAAATGATTTCTACCTCAAACTTCTGTGTTTAATGCACTGGCTGTATCTAATCTTTCATTTGTGATCTCAGAGACAGAATACTTATTTTAAAATAAAACTGTTTTTGAGTTCATTTCAGTTCAGTCGCTCAGTGTCCGACTCTTTGCGACCCCATGAACGGTGGCAAGCCAGGCCTCCCTGTCCATCACCAACTCCTGGAGTCCACCCAAACGCATGTCCATTGAGTCGGTGATGCCATGCAACCATCTCATCCTCTGGTGTCCCCTTCTCCTCCTGCCCTATCCCTTCCAGCATCAGAGTCTTTTCCAATGAGTCAACTCTTCGCATGAGGTGGCCAAAGTACTGGAGTTGCAGCTTCAACATCAGTCCTTCCAATGAACACCCAGGACTGATTTCCTTTAGGATGGACTGGTTGGATCTCCTTGCAGTCCAAGGGACTCTCAAGAGTCTTCTCTAACACCACAGTTCAAAAGCATCAACTCTTCGGTGCTCAGCCCTCTTCACAGTACAACTCTCACATCCATACATCACCACAGGAAAAACCATAGCCTTGACTAGATGGACCTTTGTTGGCAAAGTAATGTCTCTGCTTTTCACAATGCTATCTAGGTTGGTCATAACTTTCCTTGCAAGGAGTAAGCGTCTTTTGTTTATTTTTTTTAATTTTATTTTATTTTTAAACTTTACATAATTGTATTAGTTTGCCAAATATCAAAATGAATCCGCCACAAGTATACACGTGCCCCCCATCCTGAACTCTCCTCCCTCCTCCCTCCCCACACCATCCCTCTGGGTCCTCCCAGTGCACCAGCCCCAAGCATCCAGTATCGTGCATCAAACCTGGACTGGCATCTCGTTTCATACATGATATTTTACATGTTTCAATGCCATTCTCCCAAATCTTCCCACCCTCTCCCTCTCCCACAGAATCCATAAGACTGTTCTATACATCAGTGTCTCTTTTGCTGTCTCGTACACAGGGTTATTGTTACCATCTTTCTAAATTCCATATATATGCGTTAGTAGCGTCTTTAATTTCATGGCTGCAATCACCATCTGCAGTGATTCTGGAGCCCAGAAAAATAAAGTCTGACACTGTTTCCACTGTTTCCCCATCTATTCCCATGAAGTGATGGGACCAGATGTCATGATCTTAGTTTTCTGAATATGGAGCTTTAGGCCAACTTTTTTACTCTCCACTTTCACTTTCATCAAGAGGTTCTTTAGTTCTTCTTCACTTTCTGCCACAAGGGTGGTGTCATCTGCATATCTGAGGTTCTTGATATTTCTCCTGGCAATCTTGATTCCAGCTTGTGCTTCCTTCAGCCCAGTGTTTCTCATGATGTCCTCTGCATATAAGTTAAATAAGCAGGGTAACAATATACAGCCTTGACGTACTCCTTTTCCTATTTGGAAACAGTCTGTTGCTCCATGTCCAGGTCTAACTGTTGCTTCCTGACCTGCATACACATTTCTCAAGAGGCAGGTCAGGTGGTCTGGTATTCCCATCTCTTGAAGAATTTTCCACAGTTTATTGTGATCCACACAGTCAAAGGCTTTGGCATAGTCAATAAAGCAGAAATAGATGTTTTTTGGAACTCTCTCGCTTTTTCGATGATCCAGGGGATATTGGCAATTTGATCTCTGGTTCCTCTGCGTTTTATAAAACCAGCTTGAATATCTGGAAGTTCATGGTTGACGTATTGCTGAAGCCAGGCTTGGAGAATTCTGAGCATTACTTTACTAGCATGTGAGATGAGTGAAATTGTGCGGTAGTTTGAGCATTCTTTGGCATTGCCTCTCTTTGGCATTGGAATGAAAACTCCAAATTTTTGGAGTTTTCCAAATTTGCTGGCATACTGAGTGTGGCACTTTCACAGCATCGTCTTCCAGGATCTGAAATAGCTCAACTGGAATTCCATCACCTCCATTAGCTTTGTTCATAGTGATGCTTTCTCAGGCCCACTTGACTTCACATTCCAGGATGTCTGGTTCTAGGTGAGTGATCACACCATCATGATTATCTTGGTCGTGAAGATCTTTTTTGTACAGTTCTTCTGTGTATTCTGGCCACCTCTTCTTAATATCTTCTGCTTCTGTTAGGTCCCTACCATTTCTGTCCTTTATTGAGCCCATCTTTGCATGAAATGTTCCCTGGGTATCTCTAATTTTCTTGAAGAGATCTCTAGTCTTTTCAATTCTGTTGTTTTCCTTTATTTCTTTGCACTGATCTCTGAGGAAGGCTTTCTTACCTCTCCTTGCTATTCTTTGGAACTCTGCATTCAGATGCTTATATCTCTCATTTTCTCCTTTGCTTTTTGCTGCTCTTCTTTTCATTGCTATTTGTAAGGCCTCCCCAGACAGCCATTTTGCTCTTTTTTGCATTTCTTTTTCTTGGGGATGGTCTTGATTCCTGTCTCATGTACAATGTTACAAATGTCCATCCATAGTTCATCAGGCATTCTATCAGATCTAGTCCCTTAAATCTATTTCTCACTTCCACTGCATAGTAATAAGCGGTTTGATTTAGGTCATACCTGAATGGTCTAGTGGTTTTCTCCACTTTCTTCAATTTCAGTGAATTTTGCAATAAGGAGTTCATGATCTGAGCCACAGTCAGCTCCCAGTCTTGTTTTTGCTGACTGTACAGCAAATTTGGAAAACTCAGCAGTGGCCACAGGACAGGAAAAGGGCAGTTTTCATTCCAATCCCAAAGAAAGGCAATGCCAAAGAACGCTCAAACTACTGCACAGTTTCACTCATCTCACATGCTAGTAAAGTAATGCTCAAAATTCTCCAAGCCTGGCTTCAGCAGTACGTGAACCGTGAACTTCCAGATGTTGAAGCTGGTTTTACAAAAGGCATAGGAACCAGAGATCAAATTGCCAGTATCCCCTGGATCATCGAAAAAGCAAGAGAGTTCCAGAAAAACATCTATTTCTGCTTTATTGACTATGCCAAAGCCTTTGACTGCGTGGATCACAATAAACTATGGAAAATTCTGAAAAAGATGGGAATACCAGACCACCTGACCTGCCTCTTGAGAAATCTGTATGCAGGTCAGGAAGCAACAGTTAGAACTGGACATGGAACAACAGACTTGTTCCAAATAGGAAAAGGAGTACGTCAAGGCTGCATATTGTCACCCTGATTATTTAACTTATATGCAGAGGACATCATGAGAAACACTGGACTGGAAGAAACACAAGCTGGAATCAAGATTGCCAGGAGAAATATCAAGAGCCTCAGATATGCAGATGACACCACCCTTATGGCAGAAAGTGAAGAGGAACTAAAAAGCCTCTTGATGACAGTGAAAGAGGAGAGTGAAAAAGTTGGCCTAAAGCTCAACATTCAGAAAACTAAGATCATGGCATCCGGTCCCATCACTTCATGGCAAATAGATGGGGAAACAGTGGAAACAGTGTCAGACTTTATTTTTCTGGGCTCCAAAATCACTACAGATGGTGACTGCAGCCATGAAATTAAAAAACGCTTACTCCTTGGAAGGAAAGTTATGACCAACCTAGATAGCATTTTGAAAAGCAGGGACATTACTTTGCCAACAAAGGTCTGTCTAGTCAAGGCTACGGTTTTTCCAGTGGTCATGTATGGATGTGAGAGAGTTGGACTGTGAAGAAGGCTGAGTGCCAAAAAATTGATGCTTTTGAACTGTGGTGTTGGAGAAGACTCTTGAGAGTCCCTTGGACTGCAAGGAGATCCAACCAGTCCATTCTGAAGGAGATCAGCCCTGGGATTTCTTTGGAAGGAATGATGCTAAAGCTGAAACTCCAGTACTTTGGCCACCTCATGCGAAGAGTTGACTCATTGGAAAAGACTCTGATGCTGGGAAGGATTGGGGGCAGGAGGAGAAGGGGACAACAGAGGATGAGATGGCTGGATGGCATTACTGACTCGATGGACGTGAATTTGAGTGAACTCCGGGAGTTGGTGATGGACAGGGAGGCCTGGCGTTCTGCGATTCATGGGGTCGCAAAGAGTCGGACACGACTGAGCGACTGAACTGAACTGAACTGAACTGATAGAGATTCTCCATCTTTGGCTACAAAGAATATAATCAATCTGATTTCAGTGTTGACCATCTGAAGTCTTATTAAAAGTTCATGGAATTTTGAAACTATATTAGGCATTTAGAGTCAATTTTCTTCTCCAACCTATCTCAAAGACAGCATTATAGGAAGTGTTTTAAAGAAAAACATTGGTCTTAAGTATAAAGGTGCCAAACTTTAGGTCCAGCTAAATTACATTATTGTGATGTGACCCAAGAGACCCCTACATAATTATCTCAGTTGTCCAGTATCTTGGGGGAATAAGAAATTCTGAATTAGAGAATTTTCTAACACAGAGACACTGAGGTTTTCTCTTGTGGCTAAAAACAGAGCAGATTTGTAGTCCTACAGACCTAGGTTCACATCCTATCTTGTCTACCTTGTGCTAATTTTGTTACCATCATCCACAAAGCAAAGAATAAAATACTGAGCTTTCTGAGGATGACAAAGTGTGTAAAACAACTTGGAATTGCTGCTTGGCACATGAAGAGTCAAGGAGTTTATGTGCACTCTCGACAATGTTTCACTTCCTCATTTCTCTTTTAAATTCACTGCATCTGGTTTTCCTCAAGCCCCATTTTATGCACTCCCCCAACCCTTTCCTCATTCGTGCCCTGACTCTTCCTTGGAAAAGGTGGTACTAAACACCATCCATACTTTTCGAGCCTTTCCTTACTTAATTTCTTGGCAGCATTGATGCCTATTACCATGTATAAGAACATTCTCTGTTGAGATTTGACAAAAAAAAGAATAAAATTCTGTAAAGCAATCATCCTTCAATTAAAAAAATAAATACATTTTTTAAAAAAAGAAAGAAAATTCTCTCTTGGTTTTCACCACACAATGGTCTCCCAAGCTTTCTCTAACTCCTTTGGCTTCTCCACAGCCCTCTCTGCTCATAGTTATCTAGGGTGTTTTCCAACACCAACAACCAATTCTCCAGACACTGATCAGATGTCCAATGATTAATTCATTTCTGACACTAACTACTTAGACTTAGCGTCAGACTTCCCAGGTTTAAAAGCCCAGTCCAACAAGGCTGTTCACTTCAGCGTGAGGGCACCCACCAGTTGTGAGTCCCCGAGTCACCCATAGTTCTGGTTTTTATCTTTCTTGGACAAAGTGGTAAGCAGAAATTGAGTAGTTGGCAAGAGATCTAAAGTTAAAGAAAGTGTATAACAAATAATATATTCCTTTGAGCTGAGCATCTGCAGGAGAAAAATAAATGACACAAATAACTATAGACACATAAGATTTTGACACAAATAAGCAAAACAAGCACTTGAGTTTATCTATTTAAAGTCAAGTTAAGAAAAGTATTTATATTCACAGTGCTAAGAATAGTGAGGAAAGGTAAAAATCATACCTTTTTATTTATACTTCTTTAAATATTTCTCTATATGATACATCCAACTTAAATGTATTACCTAATCTGTATGTATTATTAATTCATTAAAAATATTAAAAATATTTTGGAGTGACTAAAATGATTACTGGCTTTCCTGTATAAAACATGCTGCTGCTGCTGCTGCTAAGTCGCGTCAATCATGTCTGACTCTGTGCGACCCCAGAGACAGCAGCCCACCAGGCTCCCATGTCCCTGGGATTCTCCAGGCAAGAACACTGGAGTGGGCTGCCATTTCCTCCTCCAATGTATGAAAGTGAAAGGTGAAAGTGAAGTCGCTCAGTCGTGTCCGACTCTTAGCGACCCCATGGACTGCAGCCTACCAGGCTCCTTCGTCCATGGGATTTTCCAGGCAAGAGTACTGGAGTGGGGTGCCATTGCCTTCTCCTGTATAAAACATACTCCAGAGTTATTTCAGCCTATTGTCTCTGAAATATTTTGTGACAAAGTTGTAGAAAACTGACAGCAATATAAATGATTCTTACCCAGAAATGCAATTGTATCTGTTGGAATACAATCAATTATTTCCCTGTGGATATTGACTAGTATCCTCAGTTTTGCATCTATTTATAAATTCCTTTCAGGTATTGATGCCTATAAACTTGTCTGCTTTTAAGATTCTCCTTTGAACTAGTTGTACCATCTATTTGTTCCCTCATTAATTAAAAATAAAAGTCATCCTTTATCACTACCGTGTGTCAGGGAGTATTTTAAGTTTGGGGATAAAGCCCTAAGTAAGACAGAATTCATTTCCTCTTGGAGCTTACACTTTTATAGCATGTGTTGTTTTAATAAAGACTTCTCTGATTTTGGAAAATCTGAGCAAAAAAAAAAAAAAAAAAAATCCACGCTTCTCTCTAATTAGGTAGTTTAAGTTGTGTCAGCTTGTCCTGTGACTAGACACAGACCTTCCAGCTCATTTAACAATTAAAGTTTATAGATCTCTCATAATTAAGCAAAAAATTAATTCCAACATACATCTCAGGAAGCATAATTTCCAATCTGTTCCAAGCAACATATTTTCAAAAAGTTAGTTTTAATAAACAATATTTATGGAAGATTTGCTGAATTGAATTTATTTATACCTCTGCATATCTGAAATTTGGAACCAAGATTGGCTTAAACCAGGCCATCAGAGAATTATGCATATGTCATATGTTCCCCTCACTCATGAAATTGTTTCACTGAATTATACTTTGGTTTTAGGCCTTTGCCTATATCAAGTGTGTAAGAAATAGAGAAATTTTTTTAATTCATTTGGAAGGTGTTGAAGACATTGTTTACTATTACATCTACCAAATAAAGAAAGCTACTGACTTGGTCAGCATCAAAACCTAGTCTTCTACTAAAGCATTGTTTTATTTTTGTTTGAGGGCATAACAAAATTTACCTAACTTTGTTTTTCTCTATGTATTAATTTATAGGAAGCTTGAACCAATATTTGTGGTGTACACAGAGCAGTGCACAGGACATTTTGCCACAAATATCATGTACTAAACTTATTGTCAACATCATCTTATTCATGATCCTCTTATTTTCCATCCCCTCAATTTCTTCACATACTTAATAAATTGTATGAGTAAGCCATAGCTTCCTCAAATCTATTTTTGGAACCATATATATTATATATGTTATCCTTGCTAACATTTATTGAGAATACTATATGCTAGAAAATATGCTAAGCACTTTATAAACATTATCTCATTAATTTTTACTTTGCTATTGAAAGTATTATTCTTATTTCCACTTTGTAGATAAAGAAACTGAAACTCAGAGATTGACCAAAGTCACACAGCTGGTTAGGTCCAACAACTAGTAAACAGCTGAGCTGGGATTAAGTTGGTTCTACCTGAAAGAGATGGGAATACCAGACCACCTGACCTGCCTCTTGAGAAACCTATATGCAGGTCAGGAAGCAACAGTTAGACCTGGACATGGAACAATGGACTGGTTCCAAATAGGAAAAGGAGTACGTCAAGGCTGTATATTGTCACAGTGCTTATTTAACTTATATGCAGAGGACATCATGAGAAACACTGGGCTGAAGGAAGCACAAGCTGGAATCAAGATTGCCAGGAGAAATATCAATAACCTAAGACATGCAGATGATGCCACCCTTATGACAGAAAGTGAAGAGGAACTAAAAAGCCTCCTGAAGAAGGTGAAAGAGGAGAGTGAAAAAGTTGGCTTAAGGCTCAACATTCAGAAAACGAAGATCATGGCATCTGGTCCCATCATTTCATTGCAAATAGATGGGGAAACAGTGGAAACAGTGTCAGACTTTATTTTGGGGGGCTCCAAAATCACTGCAGATGGTGACTGCAGACATGAAATTAAAAGACGCTTACTCCTTGGAAGGAAAGTTATGACCAACCTAGATGGCATATTCAAAAGCAGAGACGTTACTTTGCCAACAAAGGTCTGTCTAGTCAAGGCTGTGGTTTTTCCAGTGGTCATATATGGATGTCAGAGTTGGACTGTGAAGAAAGCTGAGCACCGAAGAATTGATGCTTTTGAATTGTGGTGTTGGAGAAGACTCTTGAGAGTCCCTTGGAGACTCTAGGAGATCCAACCAGTCCATTCTAAAGGAGATCAGTCCTGGGTGTTCACTGGAAGGACTGATGCTAAAGCTGAAACTCCCAATACTTTGGCCACCTCATGCGAAGAGTTGACTCATTGGAAAAGACTCTGAGGCTGGGAGGGATTGGGGGCAGGAGGAGAAGGCGACAACAGAGGATGAGATGGCTGGATGGCATCATCGACTCGATGGACATGGGTTTGAGTAAACTCCGGGAGTTGGTGATTGAGAGGGAGGCCTGGCATACTGTGATTCATGGAATCGCAAAGAATCAGACATAACTAAGCAACTGAACTGAACTGAACCTGACTTAGAACCTGTATTCACAACCATTTCATTAGGCTGCCTTTATATGTATACACAATTGTATGTGTGTGTGTGTGTAAACAAACAACTAATTTTCTATTGAAAGCTGTATAGAACTGAGTTGTTCAGTTCATGGCTCCTTAAGCCAGGAACTATTGTTGAAATTGTAGCAACTTGCTCTAAACACAGGAAAGATTCACTGTGGTTATAAGTAAAGTAATATGCAAAATACCTAGGAAACTAACAGGTATATAGTTGGTTCTGTAATTAAATACAAAAATTTGTTCCTCCTTCTAAAGTTTTCATCTTAGAGGAGTTAGTAGCCTGTCTTTCCAAACATCAGTTCTCATCTGGAAGCCTAAGCTCCCTTGCCATGAGCAAGTATTGGTGAATGCACCCTCCTCTTGTTTTGGCTGCCAATACTGTAGCCCTCATCAGCTCTAAGGCAAGTCATTTAACCTATCAGCCTTAAGATTCCACATGTAAAATGAGGAAAATATAAGTACCATACTTGGTTTTCATGAGGATCAAACAGAGCAATTATGTGAAATAGTTTTACAAAAGATAAAGTTTTATCATTATTCATTAATATTATTTTGCTTTGGGTAGAAATTTTATGATTATCTTTAAGAAGAAATGACTTTATATACACACAGTGAGTACATAGAAGACTTCCTGATTGGAGGGGGATATGACATTTGCTCCATTAGCTGTGGAAATATAACAAGAGTGTCATTCTCAGAAAGTGTTTGAAGTATCCATCCCCAAAGCAGGAATTACATGATGACTTCTCAGTGCCCCATGGAACTTACAATTTGCTGATCATTTTCTAACTCACTCTCTTAATTTACTTTAAAAGAGACTGATCATGCAGTTCAACAGAACCCTGCTTTCCATTTATACACATGCCAAAATATATATCATTAATGAGTAAGGACATTTTGATGATTGTCATAGTGGATAAAAAGACATTTCTCCTCCAAAATAAAAGCATATTGCTAGTAACTAACACTGATTAATTTTCAATCAATTATATCGTGTATGTTTATCATGCTTTATATTATTTGTTTACATATCAGATGACCTCAGAATATCAAAGTTTTTGAGAACTGGATCAAGTTAGTTCATTATATTTAATGTGTGTTCTTATATGTAAAATCAACAAGTTAAATGAAAAGATACTGAAATTTCCTTGTAGCCTTGATACTCTACAAACTTATTTGGAAAAACATATTAGTTTTTCTGAAAAAATACTGTTTCTGTTCTAAAGCGAAGTATGGTTTCATCTTTATACCCAGCTCCATTAGGGAAAATTCTGTTATGTAATGAAAGATGCTGTCTTCCAGCACAACCTGACAAAAAGCCAGAGAAGGAAAAGCAAGAAGATTTGCTCTGCCATCTGTTTTGTATTTAGACAAAACTCAAGTTTCAACTTCCTGAGAACCCTAGATACAACAGTAGAACAGATCCTTTATTTTCTCTCTGTTTGAAGACTCTTTTTCACACTTTTGCCTCTCTGATTATTTAGAACATCATTTCCAGATTGTGAAAGATATGTCTTTTTTTGTAAGGAGTGTCCCAGGGGCCACATTTTGAGCTAACTCTACCTGAAGAACATGGCCATCTTCCTACTGCACCAAGTTTCTTGCCTTTAAAATCTATCATCATCTTCAGAATCTGGAAAAAATGAGTTTTTATATGGCTGTTTTATTCACACTCTGTAAGTTTCTGACATCTCTTTCTCTTCGAAGTGGTTTCATGTCAATGACAGGAAAAAATGAATTTTAAGCTAATGTATTCAACCCCTACATTCATAAATCTTTTTCGTATTTCATTGTTATGTTTCTATTAAGGTGTGAAGTTTGGGGCATGCTTGAACTCTTTCTTCTTACAAGTAGAATTATTCTTAGGAAAGTAGATTGACTGTATCCAACAAATATTGATTGGATACATAATTTGTGCTGAGTACAGTAGCAGGTGCTGGGGATGCAAAGATCAAAGAGACCCCCCTGGAGTTTCTAGGAGGTCACACTATAGTGAAGGACACAGGAACAGATATTATAATACATTGTCATAAATATTATGATACAGAGAAGTACAGGACAGTGAAAAGCACACAATAAAAGACACTTGAACAGAAAGAAGCACAGAAGCTTCTTAAAGAAGGTGACCTATGAGCTAGGTTTTGAGAGATGAGTAGAAGTCAGAAAGAGAAACATCAATACAGCATATTAATGCATATATATGGAATTTAGAAAGATGGTAATGATGATTCTATATGCAAGGCAGCAAAAGAGACACAGATGTAAAGAACAGACTTTTGGACTATGTGGGACTTGAAGGCGAGGGTGGGATGATTTGAGCGAATAACATTGAAACATGTGTATTACCATATGTAAAATAGATGACCAGTGCAAGTTCAATGCATGAAGCAGGACACTCAAAATCAGTGCTCTGGGACTATCCAGAGGGATGGGGTGGGGCGGGAGGTGGGAGGAGGTTCAGGATGGGGTGAAACACGTGCACCTGTGGCTGACTCTTGTCAGTGTATGGCAAAACCCACCACAATATTGTAAAGCAATTATCTTCCAATTAAAATAAATTAACTAATTTTAAAAGAGATGAGTAGGCGCTACCATATAGTCAAAGCTACAGTTTTTCCTGTAGTCATGTACAGATGAGAGTTGACCCATAAAACTGAGTACCAAAGAATTGATGCTTTAAAATTGTGGTACTGAAGAAGACTCTTAAGAGTCCCTTGGACAGCAAGGAGACCAAAACCAGTCAATCCTAAAGGAAATCAACACTGAATATTCACTGGAAGGACTCATGCTGAAGCTCCAATACTTTGGCCACCTGATGCAAAGAGCAGGCTCATTGGAAAAGACCCTGATGCTGGGAAAGATTGAGGGCAAGAGGAGAAGGGGGTGACAGAGGATAAGATGATTGGATGGCATCACCAACACAATGGACATGAATTTGAGCAAACTGGTAGTTGGTGATAGACAGGGGAGCCTGGCGTGCTGCAGTCCATGGGGTCGCAAAGAGTTGGACATGACTTAGCAACTGAACAATGAACAACAACAATCAAAAGAAGAGGAGAATGGAGTAAAGCAGGCCGAGAGGTACAAGCACAAAGGCAGTGAAAGGGGGGGCAAGAAGAACTTGGAAAATTACAAATAGCTTCACGGTCTTTTAACACCATGCTCCCAATTCCAAGTTGGGAGAAATGAGAGAGAGTGTTCCCTCAGCAGAGCAGAGCAAAGTTTACCTGAAAACAATATTATGGTAAAAGTTGACTGTATCACTTTTCTAGAGCTTGTATTTTTTTCTAATCCATTGAGTTTGGATGACATTTGGGGCTTTTAAATGATGAGTAAAACTGAAACCTATGATCAGAAATAGTGAACAGATTTCACCAAATTCCTATCTATTATGAACATTTCCCTTAACGGTTTCAAATATTCCTTTTTTTGAGGGGGCACCATCTGAGATGGGACAGCATTAACTGCCAATGATCTGCCAGGATGTCTATCCAATGGCTCCTGCCTTGTATGATCCTGTGCCTCTTCCCCTTTGCCAATCTCAGAACCAAATCTCTCTGGGGCCATCTCTTGATTACCCAAGCATTTCTAGGACCCATAAAAATCCTCATCTGGATAGGCTGAAAGTGAAGTCGCTCAGTCATGTCTGACTCTTGTGACCCCATGGACTGTAGCCTGGCAGGTTCCTCTGTCCATGAGATTTTCCAGGCAAGAATACTGGAGTGGATTGCCATTTCCTTCTCCATCTGTATAGGTTAGATGAGCTCTAGTAATTTGTCTATCTCAAAAGTCATTTAAGTCAGTGATATCAAATAATATATCAATGTCATTGCTCTTTATACCCAGTGTTCACTAAATTATAACCAGTGTTGTATATCAAAAAGAAGTTTTTGATTTTGTAAAGTGATTGATATAAAAGTTACTATGTAAGAAAATATAAATGAGAAGAAGCAAAAAGAAATATTTTTTTAAAGTAACAAGTACTGACTTGTTTTCACAGACCTGTTTTTGCAGGTATAAAGACTTATGGTAGAACTATTATAATTAAAATGATATTTTACTAATATAATAGTAATAAAATTACTAGTATAATAATAAGTATCATATTTATGCTGATAATTTCCAAGTATTTACCCAGCTTAGGTACAGTATCTCAGTTCTAGGCTTGAATATCCACTTGCCTATTGTATTAGTTAGTGTTCTCCAAAGAAATAAAGCCTAGAGGCTATATATAGATACATAGAAAGAGATTTATTATGAGGAATTGGCTGACATAATTATGGAGGCTAAGGAGTCCCACATGCTGTCCTGCACATGCTGTCTGCAAGTTGGAGGCCCAGCTTTGTACCCTCATGGACTCCAGCACACCAGTGGTATAGTTTAAGCCTAAATGTAAACACCTGAGAACCAGGGGAGCCAGTGGTATAAGTCCCAGTCCAAGTCCAAAAGCCCAAGAACCAGGAGAGCCAATGTCCAAGGAGAGGAAAGGATGGATGTCCCACATCAAGCAGATTATAAATTTGCCCTTCTTCCATGTTGCTGTTCTATTCAGTCCCTAGGTGGATTGGACGATGCCCAACTGCATTGGTGAGGGTGATCTTTACTCAGTCTACTGATTCAAATGCTAGTCTCTTCTGAAAACACCCTTACAAACACACCCAGAAATAAAGTTTCACCACCTATCTGGACATCTCTCAGTCCACTCAAGTTGACATAAAATTAACCATCCTGCCTATATAACAATTGACTTAATTCTTTAAAACTCTATTTCCCCCACCCGCAAGCTAGTCTTCTATTCCTTCCGCTCTTAATAATTGTCACCACAGTTCACAGCTTCTAGAGCTAGAAACCTGAGAACTACCCTTGAATCCTTTCCTTCCCTCACCCTTCACATCCAATTCTACAACAAGTCCTCTTGGTTCTACCTCTAAAATACACCTTCATCTCACTGCTACGGTCATAGTCTAAACTATAGCACTGACATTGACTACGAAAAGGCTCACCAGCTGATTTCACTGCTTCTGCTCCTGCCATCCTCCAATCTGTTTTCCACACTTTGCAATTTTGTTACAAAAGAGGTCATATCACTTCTGACTTAAAACTCTTCAATGGTGTCTCATGTCAATTTTATAAAATCTAGTCTTCACCACGGAGAAGGCAGTGGCACTCCACTCCAGTACTCTTGCCTAGAAAATCCCGTGGACAGAGGAGCCTGGTAGGCTGCAGTCCATGGGGTCGCTGAGGGTTGGATGCGACTGAATGACTTCACTTTCACTTTTAACTTTCATGCGTTGGAGAAGGAAATGGCAACCCACTCCAGTGTTCTTGCCTGGAGAATCCCAGGGACAGGGAAGCCTGGTGGGCTGCCGTCTATGGGGTTGCACAGAGTTGGACACGACTGAAGTGACTTAGCAGCAGTCTTCACCATGCCATAAAAAACATTGCATGATTTAGCCCCACCTATATAGCAGAAACCTAGAAAATACTGAAATAAATTGGAAATTTTAGCCCATTTATCTCATTTCCATTTATTACATTCTTGAAGAGTGCAAACTGGGCTCATGATCTTAGTGAAGGACACAAGCATGGAGAAACAAACACATCTGCCTTCTTGCTAGGGTAGGTCCATCTCTGTTGAGTATTTTTCTACAAGTAAGTGATATTTCTGAAAGAGATGGGAATACAAGACCACCTGACCTGCCTCTTGAGAAGCCTATATGCAGGTCAGAAAGCAACAGTTAGAACTGGACATGGAACAACGGACTGGTTCCAAATAGGAAAAGGAGTACGTCAAGGCTGTATATTGTCACACTGTTAATTTAACTTCTATGCAGAGGACATCATGAGAAACGCTGGACTGGAAGAAGCACAAGCTGGAATCAAGATTGCCAGGAGAAATATCAATAACCTCAGATATGCAGATGACACCACCCTTATGGCAGAAAGTGAGGAGGAACTAAAAAGCCTCTTGATGAAAGTGAAAGTGGAGCATGAAAAAGTTGGCTTAAAGCTCAACATTCAGAAGACAAAGATCATGGCATCCAGTCCCATCACTTCATGGGAAATAGATGGGGAAACAGTGGAAACAGTGTCAGACTTTATTTTTCTGGGCTCAAAAATCACTGCAGATGGTGACTGCAGACATGAAATTAAAAGATGCTTACTCCTTGGAAGAAAACTTATGACCAACCTAGATAGCATATTCAAAAGCAGAGACATTACTTTTCCAACAAAGGTCTGTCTAGTCAAGGCTATGGTTTTTCCAGTGGTCATGTATGGATGTAAGAGTTGGACTGTGAAGAAAGCTGAGTGCCAAAAAATTGATGCTTTTGAACTGTGGTGTTGGAGAATACTCTTGAGAGTCCCTTGGACTGCAAGGAGATCCAACCAGTCCATTCTGAAGGAGATCAGCCCTGGGATTTCTTTGGAAGGAATGATGCTGAAGCTGAAACTCCAGTACTTTGGCCACCTCATGCAAAGACTTTACTCATTGGAAAAGTCTCTGATGCTGGGAGGAATTGGGGGCAGGAGGAGAAGGGGACGACAGAGGATGAGATGGCTGGATGGCATCACTGACTTGATGGACGTGAGTCTGGGTGAACTCCGGGAGTTGGTGATGGACAGGGAGGCCTGGCGTGCTGCGATTCATGGGGTTGCAAAGAGTCGGACACGACTGAGTGACTGAACTGAACTGAAGTGATATTTTACCATGCAGCACAAATTACGTCAATCAGCACTGAGAACAAAAAAGTATCTGAAGCCATTTCTTCAATCATTGCCAAATTTAACAAATTTTTAAATTTCTCAATTTTTATAAAATTGAGATTTTTTAAATTTTTATAAAATACAAGATATTTTGTTGAAAGAAACAAAAACTCTCAAAATGCCTTTATTGAAACATACCAGGAAAGTTTATGGAACCCACATATAAGAAAAAACTCCATGTCCAGTGGAAAAAGGAAAGTCATTCTGTATTTCTGTTTTAGTTTTTCTCAGCCTCTCTCCATGTATTGTCTCACTGCTACTTCCCTCTGCATGCATGCTATTGCTTCAGTTGTGTCTGATTCTTTGTGACTCTATGGACCATAGCCTTCCAGGATCCTCTGCCTGTGGGATTCTCCAGGAAAGAATATTGGAGTGGGTTGCCATATCCTCCTCCAGGGGATCTTCCTGACCCAGGGATCAAACCTGCATCTTCTGTGGTTCCTGCATTGCAGGCTGGTTCTTTACCAGTAGTTTGTCAAATTGTTAATGATCTGTCTTATTTGAGGATATCAAATAAAACCCTTGATAAATAAGCATCTACTTGGTTGGGTACAAGTGTTTAATGAATGGGGCTTACCAGGTGTCACTACTGGTAAAGAATGCAGCCTGCAATGTAGGAGACATAAGAATCGTGGATTCGATCCCCGGTTCCAGAAGATCCCCTGGAGGAGGGCATGGCAACCCACTCCAGTATTCTTGCCTGGAGAAGCTCACAAACAGACGAGCCTGGTCGTCTACAGTCCATAGGGTCACAAAGAGAGAGTCTGACATGACTGAAATGACTCAACACACACACACACACACACACACACACACAAATACATATTTAATGAATACCAGCATGTGTTAGGTACTTCCATAAATCCTAAAGATACTAACTCTTGGACTGCAAAGAGATCAAACCAGTCCATCCTAAAGGAAATCAATCCTGAATATTCATTTGAAGGACTGATGCTGAAGCTGAAACTCCAATACTTTGGCCACCTGATGTGAAGAACTGACTCATTAAAAAAGACCCTGATGCTGGGAAAGATTGAAGGCAGGAGGAGAAGGGGATGACAGAGGATGAGATGGTTGGATGGCATCACTGACGCAATGGACATGAGTCTGAGCAGGCTCCGGGAGTTGGTGATGTACAGGGAGGCCTAGCATGCTGAAATCCATGGGGTCACAAAGTGGACATGACTGAGTGAGTGAACTGAAAGATTCTAACATGAATGAGTCAAAGTCCTATACTTTGATGATTCTGAGTAGAATATGGTGACAAAAAATGGCCATGTTAATAAGTTAGCTAATAATTTAATAAATCTCGATTTTGATTTTATACTTGTTAAACTTAATACGTAAATTAATAAGCACCTCAATATGTAAGTATTTTACTTTCAACAAGTGATAGAAAATGAAGGGCGTAGGATGAAGGGGGTTGGTTTCTTTTGCTAGTGTGGTTTAGGGTGGTCTTGCTAAGAAGGTACATTTTGATCTATGACCTAAATAATGAGAGAGACCTATACAAGGAACTGGGAGTGGGGAAGGGAAATCCGATTTAGATTTTCTGAAAAAAATCTCTCAACAAAAAACACCTAGAAGTGTTGAATAAAATATCAGTAAATATTTTAATTGCATAACTGAGTTTCAAAAACAATAAAGAAACTCCTCAGATGCTGAAAACAAAAGAGCTAGATAACAGCTGAATCTATCCCTTGAGGACATTACGTGATAAAAGGAACCTAGAGCCTTGATTTTGGTGGCTCCACAGTGTCAAAGAAAAATCTCCATAGAAGTTGTATACTTGGAACTAAGTTCTCAATATAAAGCTGGAAACAATGAAAGGCCACACCTCAGTGAAAGGTGGAAAATAAAAATCCTACCTGAAGAACATTTCCTACTCCAGGGGATCTTCCTGACCCAGGGATTGAACCTGCAGCTCTTACATTGTAGGTAGATTATTTACCTCTGAGCCACTGAGGAAACTCTAAACAAGAAGAAATGGTAGCTTGTCCCTTTTGGCAATCGTTTGAATGGAGGTAAATATCTGTGGTCATAATATAAAATACTGTTCCCCAAAATAAAGAGATAAACTATTGCTTTCATGCACCCATGAGACATTCTTGAATACCAACTACACACTTAGACATATCACAGTCAAACTGTTGAAAACCAAAGATTAAGAGGGAAAATATTTTTAAAAGCCAAAGGGAAACATAAAAGATCCATTACACATAGGGAAACCATTATAAGAATATAGGTGTACTTTTTATTAGAAACATAGGAGGCCAGAAAATAGGGGAATGGCATCTTTAATGTGCAAGGGGGAATATCAGGATTCTATATCTACTCATTCAAAAATGAAGGTGAAGTAAAGACATTTTCAGATAAACAAAAGCTGAGAGAATTTGTTGTTAACAGAACTGCACTGCAAAGAAAATTAAAGCAAATTCTGATAGTAGAGGAAAATGTTACCAAGATATCCTGTTTTCTCCACAGCAACGTGTTCATCCCCGCTACTTCCCAACCACTAAAATGAGAATGGCTCATTTCCCCCACTTCTCCTTAACTCCCACCAGCTACCAACACTCTTCCTAAATCACAGGATATGTTATCAGTTTAGGATGTTGTAATCCAGTCAGTGGAGAAGGCAATGGCACCCCACTCCAGTACTCTTGCCTGGAAAATCCCATGCATGGAGGAGCTTGGTGGGCTGCAGTCCATGGGGTCGCTAAGTGTCAGACACGACTGAGCAACTTCACTTTCACTTTCATGCATTGGAGAAGGAAATGGCAACCCACTCCAGTGTTCTTGCCTGGAGAATCCCAGAGATGGGAGAGGCTGGTGGGCTGCCGTCTATGGGGTCACACAGAGTCGGACACGACTGAAGTGACTTAGCAGCAGCAGCAATCCAGTCGGTGGTAATACAGTGTTTCTTCTACTCCAAGAATATTTGTTTGGCATTTATATTGCAAAATCTTAGTCACTTCTAGTGTCATCTTTTTAAGGTTAACTTATGCATATAGTGAATAAATTGCTCTCCGTTAGAGATCTCTGTTGTGCTTAAACTGTTGTTCAGTCACTGCCCTGTTGTGATTGTTTTCTTTATCTGAAAACATAAACAAGTAATATTCCTCTTGATTCTAATAGGGGACTGAAATTAGGGGTGACATCAGGATTTTTTACCCTAATTATTTCCTCTCTGTTGTGTATAAATGTTATTTAACTATTCACTAGCTTTCAGCCATTTTGACTTTTACTTTTATAACTTTTTTCCTGAATAAAAGCTTGTGAAATTTTCTTTTTAAATTTAGAAATTCAATAATTTTACTAGAAATAGGTCTAGGTGGATGTCCCTTTTCTGGGATTAACAGAACTTCATCAATGTGCTAAATAAGATCAACATTGCAAAGAAATTCTTTGTATTTTTCATTTCTTGAAATTCTTTTATATTATTTGGAACTTCAGACACACATAATAAAATCAAAGATTTCCCAAGAGTATGCTCTACTTTAAATATTCCTCCATTCATTTTTTAAAATTTATTTTTAATTGAAGGATAATTGCTTTACAATGTTATACTGGTTTCTTCTATACAACGTGAATCAGCTATAAGTATACCAAAATATTCCTCCATTCATTTTATATGAAACACTGAATAGACTCAGTAAAGATGCTAACACGTATACAAATTCAAAAGAGACTAAGCTTTATTACCTACTGATTTCATAAACAGTATGTCAAATAAAATTTCCCTAGCACAGACAAGTTACAAAATATTATAAAGCTACATGATGAGTCTAATAATCTGACCCCCATAGCAAAGGTAATAAGGGATAATGAACATGCTAAATTATATGCAGAAGTTTTCATGAGACTTAAGAATGCTTTGCTTGCATTATAAATAACTGTGTTCTAAAAGGAAAGTAAATGATACAGAAAAAAAGCCTAGTATAATTTAGGTGAAAAGAAAAATTTATTAACATAATAATATTCTGCAGAAAGTGTGTTTAATTTGACTAGATATATGCTTTATCAGAAATTGACCTCATTAAGAACCACATGACTTCAATGAGAGAAGTTCACTAGGCTCTACAGTTTCATTCCTCAGTTATCCCCTGCCTTCCATCTCCATTTCCAGGCCCTACATTAAAAGCTTTGGGCATTTGTCATTATCAAAGTTTCCCCCAAATGCTGCCAAGGACAGAAGGGGAGAATTTTGTCTACCCCAAGCACCAACAGAATCTATTCATAAGCAGATCTACTTTGATTTTCCCAGCAACTCATTTCTGAATTAGTTACCCTTTCCTACAAGGTACCTAGGTCTCTTGTGCTCTCTTTCAAAGGAAAGAAATATCTGCTCCCAGGAAATAATATATTATGGATTTACAGTTAACTCTGATTTTTAGGGGAGAAGGCAATGGCAACCCACTCCAGTACTCTTGCCTGGAAAATCCCATGGATGAAGGAGCCTGGTAGGCTGCAGTCCATGGTGCCGCGAGGAGTCGGACATGACTGACTTCACTTTCACTTTTCACTTTCATGCATTGGAGAAGGAAATGGCAACCCAATTCAGTGTTCTTGCCTGGAGAATCCCAGGGATGGAGGAGCCTGGTAGGCTGCCGTGTATGGGGTCACACAGAGTCGGACACGACTGAAGTGACTTAGCAGCAGCAGCTAATTTTTAGATTAAAAACAATTCAGATAACATCAAGTAAAAAAGAAGGTATATTTTTTGAGCACTGAGAAAAATTTTACCTCAGTTAACACAGAAATAGCACAAAAGCCAGCCACTCCTGATTGCATGAAACTGTTCCATTCCTCTGCACATGAGATGAACAGGATTAATATTGGATAGAAATTCTTCATTCACTTATTTACTCCTCAAAAGTTTTTGAATGATTAGTATGAATTAGGCTCTGTGCTAAGCACTTAGGCTATAACTGAACTGATATTCACACTGTATATCCCACAGAGTGGATATATTTCATTTGGATAGATTTGTCCTATCTTATCTGACAAAGAACTAAAAATTCTTAGAATGGATATAAGCCTTAGGAATGTAAATAAGCCAAGGTTTATGAATATAGCTGATTACTACCCAAAATAGAAACATATTTGTGTACAAGTTCATATCATTCAAATAACGTAGAAAAACAATTAGAATAGGAAATTATCCCAGTGAAATCAATTATCCCAGTGAAATCAATCCATATCAATCAAACCATATCAAGAGAAATCATTCTCAAATAAACCACTCAACAAACGCAATTTGGGGGGCTATTGGAGAGAGGAAAAACTGAATTAACAATGGACATGAGAAGAGGGTCAGGTAAATATGGATCATATAGATATTTCTAAATCTTACCTCTTAGGAAATTTATAAAAGCTCCATTAGTCAACCAAAGAACTAAAGGGATTAGCAATGTTTGAGAATCCTGCCCATGAGTCAATGTTTGCCCGTCAAAACAAGAAGTGCTTTAAAACTACACTTGGATACAGGGAGCAAAATTTTTAATTAAAATTTCACCATGCTCAAATCAATTTGCTTTGAATCAGAGAAAACAATCTTTAATCTCTGAGTAGAAGTGTTTCACACTATTGGCTCAGTTTGCTTGAACAAGTCTGTGCTATGCTAAGTTGCTTCAGCTGTGTCTGACTCTTTGGGACCCTATGGGCTATTGCCCACCAGGCTCCTCTGTCCACAGGATTCTCCAGACAAGAGTACTAGAGTGGGTTGCCATGTTCTTCTCCAGGGGATCTTCCTGAACTAGGTATTGAACCCACATCTCTCCTGCACTGGCAGGTGGGTCCTTTACCACTAGCACCACCTGGGAAGCCCCTGAACAAGTCTAATCCATTATAATTTATTAGCAGTGTATGGGTCTGGGAAAAGGGTAAGAACTTGGAAACTTTTTATGCTATTGCTGTTGATGGAATCACAAAGAGGTTTACTTTCCATCCTTTCTTCCATCTGATAATAACTAGAACTGATGTGTGAATAGCTAGAGATCTCAGGATATTGGAGATGTATCAAACAATCAGAGACCCTGTGAAGGGCAAAATGCAGGGGACAATTAAGGAAATGAGTTTATTCAGGCTATTGCAACAGGGAGAATGTTCATTAAAGAGAAACATCAAGAAAATAAAAGTAAGCAAAGTGGGGGAGGGCCTGCAGTTTTACAGAGGCAGGTAAACAAGAACATCATCATATTCTAAGATTCATGAAGGTTAGAGCTGGGTCCTATCTGAGTCACCGAGGAAGGATGAGTCTTATCTTTTGTGAGGGCAGAGTACTTCTTTGACGTTAGCCATTTCTCAGAACACAAAACGGTGGGAGCACAGGATTCTGATAAAGTTCAACATCGTCACATCATCTTTTTATTCTTTTTTTAAAAAAAAATTGTTAGTTGGTTTAAGTAGAAGAGCTATTTTATATTCCACACTGTCAAGCTATTCTTATTTACAAGTTGAAGTAAATTGAAATAGTACAAACAGTAAATTTAGAAACACTATGATGGAAATGCTTTTAAATTTATAGTTAAAAACAATTCAAATAACAAGAAGCAAGATCTTTCAAAAGATATATTTGAATTCTGCAGTATTTGTTTTTTGCAGATGTCTAAAACCAAAATACTGGAGTAACAAAACTATTAATAACATTTTTATGTGAGCTAGGACTTCATAATCTTTGGATCTATTTATTGTACAATGAATAGTACTATCCTTATTTTTTATTAAGCAAATTTTCAATTTCAGATATACTCAAAACCAATACAATAGTGTAATGAACACTCTGGTACCACAACCCAACTGCAGTGATTGTCACTTACTAACATTCTTATTTCACATATTCCCCTGAAGGTTTTTAATTCAAGTGTTTTAAAGCAAACCCTAACATATTATTTAACCTAAAATATGTTGGTATGGATGTTTAGCTGACTCTTTTTAAACACAGCCACAATATCAGTCTCAAAGCCTTAAAAAATCCATAATAATTCCTTAATATTTTATAGTGTTCAGTCCTTGCACTTTTCCTCTATTATTTCAAATAGAAGTTTAATGGCTTATTCAAATCAGAATCCATACAAGGTCCAAACATTGTATTTAGTTATAATTGTCTCTTTAAATCTCTAACATCTAACTTCCTCCTTTTCATCCCATGTTATTTGGTAAATAATATAAATCTTCTTTTGGAACAGAATTTCCACATTCTAAATCTGACTAATAGTATCCTTAGGGTTTCTTCCATGATTTAGAAGTTTGATTAAACTTAGATGCAACTCTTTTGGCAGGCATACCTATCAACTTTTTGTTCAAACTAAATCCCATTGGGGTTGTCCACATAATAAATACATTTTTTAAATGGATCAAAATTCCTGAATCGAAGGTGAATCTCTTAACTCCATCTATTTGATCTCTCAATTTCTCAGCTTCCAAAATGATACCTAAGGAAAAACCTTGAACCACTAGGTCTCTGTCCATAGAGAAAAACACGAAATCCCATAGACTAGGTGATCTCTAAAGTACCTTTCTTATTTAGACATAAAAAGGACTAAACTGAGAGAGATGCTCAAGATCCAACTTCACAGAAATGGTGTCCATACTCCCTCCTAGAGTGCTGTCTTGGGGTAAAAGGAGATTTTCTTTCTCCAAGACAGTCTTCCACCCTCATCCCCATTTCAATAATTGATGCATAAATCATTAAATATTCAATATTCACTACATGCCATAAACAAATGTACTTTTTTTCAAATGCAGGATGTCTTAGGTTTAGTCTTTAACTTTGGATCCAAAAATCACTTCAACTTCTAGACATTATCAAGTTCTAAAAGAACAAATGTACACTGGGATGAAGATAAAGCAATACTTGACGGCAGCAAGAGCGTGTCAGAGGGTCTCCAGCCAGGACCTTCTCCTTGCCTCAAGGAGAAGGTCACAACAGAAGGCAAGAATCAGAAAGGGGGAGGAAGGCAAACACAAATTGTAAGTCCTTCATAGTTTTGTCAAGGATTGGTCATGTCAGAGTATGGACTTGGTTTGTCCAGACCCTCACAGAGAGCTCTCTGTTTCTGTAGCAGGAGTATTTTAAGATTTGTGAGGCAAGAACATCAAATAAGCACACTGTTCTTTTTCTGGGATTCACAAATTATATCTGAGGAAAAAATGGGGACATATATCCCTTTTAATCTAACATCTATTCATATCTTTTCCCTCAGCATCAGCACTTTATTTTCTGAATAAAATTGATTCCTTTTCTGTGCTTGTGTATCAGTTTAGATGATATTGGCATGACTTTACATACTATCAGGGTCATTATCAGTTCCTGGTTATTTTTGTTTGCTTTTTGTATTTTATCCATTTCCCACAGAAAGACTATGACATCTAAATCATTCATTAGTTTTGACAGCAAACTAAATCTAGGCCTTTCATGTAATTTTTCTGAGTTGTTTAGATTCTGACTTTATTCTTTAAGATGAATAGAGCATAGTAAGGGAAGCTTCTTGCTAATAGCTAATAGCTAATAAAGCTAAATTTTATATGTGCAAAATGATCTCAGGAGCAGTTCAAATCTAATGGTTAAAAATCATTATTATTTGTCCTGAGTTTTAAACAGGGAACATTGCTGGTTAACTTACCAGGAAATAGAACAAAGAGCTGGTCAACATCACCTGATTTTGGACATTTAATGGTTTGTACATCTTGTTTGTTGAACTGAACTGGTTCACTTAACTCTAATGGCCTGTTTTCAAGGTTAAATTCATTTTAAGCCTTAAGCTATTAAAATGCAGGAAGTAAGTGCTCGCAGAATGGTGGGCCTCTAATAAGAACACAGTAAAAAACAAAGTGCCCATTTGACTTAGTACACAGGGAATCATAATGCTGAACCCAGTCCAAATGTTACCTGACTTACTTTGTATGTAACAAGCATGGAGAGTCTTTGTCAATATATGGCCAAAACTATATAAGCAACAGTTTGCATCTGGATGAGTGAGTTAGTAAAAGTCACTCAGTTGTGTCCAACTCTTTGCCAACCCATGGACTGTAGCCCACCAGGCTCCTCTGTCCTTGGGAATTCTCCAGGCATGAACACTGGAATGGGTTGCCATGCCTTCCTCCAGGGGATCTTCCCAATACAGGGGTCGAACCCAGGTCTATTTCACTTCAGGCAGATTCTTCTTCCTTCTGAGCCACCAGGGAAGCACTATGGATAGGTTCCAGTAATTCTACTTACATCAACCCAATAATAATCAGTATTCTAATTATGATGTTAAAATACCCACTCAGTAAAGTCAGAAAGAGAAGAAATATTGTGTGACATCCCTTATATTTGGAATCTGAAGGAAATGATAAAAATGAACTTACTTACAAAAACAGATTCACAGACTTAGAAAACAAACTTATGGGAGTTTGAGGAGAGGGGATAGTTAGGGAGGTTATGAATAACCAACAAGGCCCTACTGTATAGTACATGGAACTCCCCTCAATGTTATGTGGCAGCCTGGATGGGAAGGGCGTTTGGGGGAGAACGGATACAAGTATGTGTATGGGTGAGTCTTTTTGCAATGTTCACCTAAAACTACCACAGTATTATTAATCGGCTATACCCCAATATGGAGAAGGCACTAGCACCCCACTCCAGTACTCTTGCCTGGAAAATCCCATGCATGGAGGAGCCTGGTAGGCTGCAGTCCATTGGGTCGCCCAGAGTCGGACATGACTGAGCGACTTCACCTTCACTTTTCACTTTCATGCATTGGAGAAGGAAATGGCAACCCACTCCAATGTTCTTGCCTGGAGAATCCCAGGGACGGGGGAGCCTGGTGGGCTGCCGTCTATGGGGTCACCCAGAGTTGGACACGACTGAAGCGACTTAGCAATACAATACAAATAAAAAATACAATACAATTATATTGTATTGTATACAATATATACAATACAATACAAAATAAATACAATACAAAATTGTATTGTACAATTACAAATACAAAATACAAAATAAAGTTTAAAGAAATACCCACTCTTTCAGAATTCTTCCCACTCATTGCGAGAGTGGAAATGGCAGCATTCAAACATAAGAAACAGATCTATTTGTGTTGGAGAGGGCATTTTAGTATATTTGAGTTAAAAGCTTAGGTATTCTTATCTTAGAGGCCAAATGTATAAGGAAGTTTTAAAAGAGAGTTGAAGTCTTGATATTAATACACGTACCCTAATATTGAAACATTTTGTGTGCTATTTTTCATTCACATAATTAGTAATAGCATTATTGAAGTATAATTCACATGCCATAGAATGGATCCATGTAAAGTGTGTAATATAATGTATTTTAGTATACACACGTTTGTAAAAATACCACCATAATGCAAATATAGCACATTTCATCCCTCCCAAAAGAAACTCCATAGCCATTAGCAGTAAATCCCCAATCCCTCATCCCCCTGAGCCTCTAGCAACCACTAGTCTCCTTTCTATCTCTATAGATTACCTATTCTGGCTAATTGTTATAAATTAAATTACACAATCTGTGGTCTTTATGATTGGGCTTCTTGTACTTAGCACGATATTTTCAAGGTCTGTTCATGTTGTAACATAAATCTATACTTTTTTTTTGCTTTTTATTGCCAAATAATATTCCATCGTAAAGCTCTGTACAGTCTGCTTGTCCATTCATCAGTTGATGGGAATTTGGATTATTGTCATTTCCCACTCCAGTACTCTTGCCTGGAAAATCCCGTGGATGCAGGAGCCTGGCAGGCTGCAGTCCATGGGGTCGCTAGAGTCGGACATGACTGAGCGACTTCACTTTCACTTTTCTTTTCTTTTCTTTTTTTTTTTCACTTTCACTTTTCACTTTCATGCATTGGAGAAGGAAATGGCACACCACTCCAGTGTTCTTGCCTGGAGAATCCCAGGGACGGGGTAGCCTGGTGGGCTGCCGTCTATGGGGTCGCAGAGAGTCGGGAATGACTGAAGTGACTTAGCAGCAGCAGCACTTTCATCCAGTAAAAGTAAAGCTTCTATGAACAGGTATGAAAAACTGTGAATACATTTTTTTGTTTTTTCCCAGGTTTGTTGAGGTTTTATTTACAATAAAAATTGTACATATTAAGATGTCCAATGTGATAATTTGATATATAAATACATTGTAAAATAATGACCACAATCAAGCTAATTAACACCTCCATCACCTCACAGAGTTACCGCTGTAATGTGAGTATGGTGAGAGCACTTTAGATCTACTCTTAATGAATTTCAAGTGTACAAGATAATATCAACTAAAGTCACTATACTCTATATTAGAGCCTCAGAATTTATTTATCTTATAGCTGAAAGCCTAGAGTGACTTGGCTAAACTCTTTTTGTAATCAGGAAGAGTTAATTTTTTTTTTTTATAATTTTATTTTATTTTTAAACTTTACATAATTGTATTAGTTTTGCCAAATATCAAAATGAATCCATCACAGGTATACATGTGCTCCCCATCCTGAACCCTCCTCCCTCCTCCCTCCCCATACCATCCCTCTGGGTTGTCCCCGTGCACTAGTATCCACTAGATCCCCAAGCATCCAGTATCGTGCATTGAACCTGGACTGGTTTCTCGTTTCATACATGATATTTTACATGTTTCAATGCCATTCTCCCAAATCTTCCCACCCTCTCCCTCTCCCACAGAGTCCATAAGATTGTTCCATACATCAGTGTCTCTTTTGCTGTCTCATACACAGGGTTATTGTTATCATCTTTCTAAATTCCATATATATGCGTTAGTATACTGTATTGGTGTTTTTCCTTCTGGCTTACTTCACTCTGTATAATAGGCTCCAGTTTCATCCACCTCATTAGAACTGATTCAAATGAATTCCTTTTAATGGCTGAGTAATACTCCATTGTGTATATGTACCACAGCTTTCTTATCCATTCATCTGCTGATGGGCATCTAGGTTGCTTCCATGTCCTGGCTATTATAAACAGTGCTGCGATGAACATTGGGGTACACGTGTCTCTTTCCCTTCTGGTTTCCTCAGTGTGTATGCCCAGCAGTGGGATTGCTGGATCATAAGGCAGTTCTATTTCCAGTTTTTCAAGGAATCTCCACACTGTTCTCCATAGTGGCTGTACTAGTTTGCATTCCCACCAACAGTGTAAGAGGGTTCCCTTTTCTCTACACCCTCTCCAACATTTATTATTTGTAGACTTTTGGATCGCAGCCATTCTGACTGGTGTGAAATGGTACCTCATAGTGGTCTTGATTTGCATTTCTCTGATAATGAGTGATGTTGAGCATCTTTTCATGTGTTTGTTAGCCATCTGTATGTCTTCTTTGGAGAAATGTCTATTTAGTTCTTTGGCCCATTTTTTGATTGGGTCATTTATTTTTCTGGAGTTGAGCTGCAGGAGTTGCTTGTATATTTTTGAGATTAGTTGTTTGTCAGTTGCTTCATTTGCTATTATTTTCTCCCATTCTGAAGGCTGTCTTTTCACCTTGCTGATAGTTTCCTTTGATGTGCAGAAGCTTTTAAGGTTAATTAGGTCCCATTTGTTTATTTTTGCTTTTATTTCCGCTATTCTGGGAGGTGGGTCATAGAGGATCCTGCTGTGATGTATGTCAGAGAGTGTTTTGCCTATGTTCTCCTCTAGGAGTTTTATAGTTTCTGGTCTTACGTTGAGATCTTTAATCCATTTTGAGTTTATTTTTGTGTATGGTGTTAGAAAGTGTTCTAGTTTCATTCTTTTACAAGTGGTTGACCAGATTTCCCAGCACCACTTGTTAAAGAGATTGTCTTTAATCCATTGTATATTCTTGCCTCCTTTGTCAAAGATAAGGTGTCCATATGTGCGTGGATTTATCTCTGGGCTTTCTATTTTGTTCCATTGATCTATATTTCTGTCTTTGTGCCAGTACCATACTGTCTTGATAACTGTGGCTTTGTAGTAGAGCCTGAAGTCAGGTAGGTTGATTCCTCCAGTTCCATTCTTCTTTCTCAAGATTGCTTTGGCTATTCGAGGTTTTTTGTATTTCCATACAAATTGTGAAATTATTTGTTCTAGCTCTGTGAAGAATACTGTTGGTAGCTTGATAGGGATTGCATTGAATCTATAAATTGCTTTGGGTAGTATACTCATTTTCACTATATTGATTCAGGAAGAGTTAATTTTGAATTCACACTTGATCTGCTCTGTGACTTTAACTCAGCCGCTTTTATTATTATAGGCATACATAATGGCCTGCCTTAGGGAGATAACCTGACCCCCACCCCCACCCTACCTGGCAAGGACTGTGACATTCTTAAATTCTCTGTGTGGCAAGTGGCATGGGTGGCTCCTCTGGTGCTTACATATCTGGGGATATGTTTGTTGATATGACAGGAGATATCCCATTTCACACCACGCATGAAATGACTAAATTTAAGGAAGTGAACCTAACACATCTTCCTGCCTGAGGCCTGCCATCCTAGGGGACATTTGCAAGAACTGAATAATCTTTTTACTTTGTTTCCTTACCTCCCTGGCGATCTCTGATCCATTAAAGAACCTGGCATTCCAGGCCCAGACAAGATGGTTATTTTGAGGTGCTAGCCTGCCATCTTCTCCATCAGCCAGCTCCCGAATCAAGTCCCTTCCTCATCGCAACACCTTGTCTTGGATTTATTAGCCTATCATGCCGGGAGCAGAACAAGCTTGGACCTGGTAACATTTTTACGAAGGCTCTTTCTCCACTGTGTGCAGCCTCTGTTGTCCTTACTCAGATGTTTTCCATTTACCTTTTATCTTGCATACCCAGGGGTCATCCCTAGGTCAGAGGTTGTGTTCACATTCCCTTGGCCAGTGAGATTTCTACCCTTTACCATCGAGTGTGTTACTGTTTGGACACACTCTAACAGCTCATGGAGTTTACCTTGTCTGCCAATGTCCGCAGGGACCAGCAGTTCAAATGATTCCCCTCTGCTTGCTCCTGAGAAGGAGCCACCCACAGTATTTCAGATTGCCAGGAGATTCTGATTTTAATTTTGAGCCTGACTTATGAACTGTTCCTGCATCCAAGCAGCTTATTCCATCAGTGGTCCGTCAGAGGTTGTATTCAAGCTCCTTCTGCCAGAGAAGTTTCCCCCTTTGTCAATATGTTAGGTAGTTAGAATAGGAAAAAGAAGTCCAGAATGGTGGTGGCTAGAGACAAGGAAGGGAAAAACCCATGAAAATAGAACAAAGGAAGGTCCGAGAACCAGAGTGAGGACCTCAGGTAAAACAAACAGCACTCCTGGCTAGTACAATTTACATAGGGCAGGCCCAGGGGGAGGAGAAAAAGCAATTAAAAAGAGGAGCCAAAATTGGGCCGAGGCCTCTCTTCCCCTCGCATCTTTTAGCCACCGACATTTTGGACTCCTTTTTCCTATTCTAACTACCTAACAAATAGATAGGTCTGTGAAAAGCTCTGGGACTGCTGGGTTGTTTGCCTTCCACCATACTTGGCTTCTCTTGAGTAAGATGAAGCTTAGGGCATTCACACAGCCTGCCAAACCCCAAGGTTGGCAGTTGTTATGGGTTGAGCATTTGGAGAGCCATTCACAGCCGTTTGGTAGCCTTCCCCAGTATCTCAGAATGTGACTGTATTTGGAGATAGGACCTTCAAAAAGATAATTAAAGTTAAATGAGGTTGTTCAGGTGGGCCCTAATCTAACATGACTGGTGTGCTTATAGGAAGAGGAAATTTACACAAAGAGGGACATCATGTGAGGACACAGCAAGAAAGAGGCCCCTACAAGCCACAGAGAAAGACCTCAGAAGAAACCAAACCTACCGACACAAGAATTTAGGACTTCTAGTCTCCAGAATTGTAAGAAAACAAATTTCTGTTGTTTAAACACCCCTCCCCACTCACCCCTGTTTGTGGTACATTGCTATAGCAGCTCTAGGAAAATAATAGAGCAGTGATCTTAAAAGGCTGTCTCTTTTTCTGGTTGTATTAAGCTTCTGGTTTGCTGTGCCATTTTCCTCATATCTAGGAGCTGTCACCCTCCTCTTAATTGCTCTTCACCAACATCTCCATTGTTTTTAACAACTCTTTTAGGCTAGAGTTCTCCAAGCTTTGTTCCAAATGACGTCATTCCTTCTATACAGTTTTGGAGCTCTTCATCCATACATACGCCTGCCTTTCCCTGAGGCAGAACCCCAGTACCACTGCACCAGAGCTGGGGGAGGGGACTTGCTTTTCCTTGAGGGAGATCCCTGTTCAACAAGAAGATATTAGGGAGTGGCATTCCCTGTCTTTTTTGCTTGCCCTCCTGGCACGAAGTCTCTACCTTTGAGTGTTAGTTGCTCAGTTGTGTCCAGCTCTTTGAAACCCCATGGACTGTAGTTTGCCAGGTTCCTCTGTCCATGAAATTCTCCAGGCAAGAATACTGGAGTATTTGCTTCTCCATGGGATCTTCCCGACCCAGGGATGGAAGCTGGGTTTCCTGAATTGCAGGCATATTCTTTACTATCTGAGACACCAGGAAGGCCCTACCTTTAAGTGAACTGGGCATGGTCGTTCACATCCAGGCTTCAATTACCAAGTAAATACTGGTGACTCTTAACTTTATACCTTCAATCCAGACTCCTTCCCTAAATTCCAGACTCATTTACTTAACATCATCCTCAACATCACCATACAGTTGTCCCGGAGTTAACTCAAATGCAGCATGTTTACACATGGTCTAAAGTCCTGCCCCAAAGTCTAATTCTCTTCTTGTGTTGTTTCTAACTCTTCCTTCTTACACCTCATCCAAATGAACAATTGTTGATTCAATCTCTTTAATGACCCTCCATCCCATTCACTTCTGTCTGTCTTTGCTTCTACTACCTTAGCTCAGGCTATCAGTATCTCTAAGAGAAATGACTACTATAATTTTTCAGATTTCTCTGGTCTCTGATCTTGAAGTCTTTTTCTACGCCCAATTTGTTTTCTCCACTGCAGCCAGAGGAATCTTTCTAAAGTGCAAACCTAATATATCATGCTTTTGGGGGTGGGGGGGTGGGGAATGAAACTCCTATGGCTCCCCAGTGCTCTCAGAATAAAATCCACATAAAGTATTTAAGACCTTTTATGATATTTCCTCAGATGACCTACACAAAATCACTGTTTAGTTTATAATTTCCAACATCCATCTCACCTCTCTTCCTAGCATGGTCCATTCATACTAAACATTATAATGCCCTAAACATGAAATATTCATTTTCACTGAAATAATTTTGCATCACTAAAATCATATGAATTTTTTTAGCTCACTAAATTTTCATCAGTGGGCTAATTCCTATTCATATGTTGCTGCTGCTGCTGCTAAGTCACTTCAGTTGTGTCCAACTCTGTGTGACCCCATAGACGGCAGCCACCAGGCTCCCCCATCCCTGGGATTCTCCAGGCAAGAACACTGGAGTGGGTTGCCATTTCCTTCTCCAATGCAGGAAAGTGAAAAGTGAAAGTGAAGTCACTCAGTCATGTCTGACTCTTAGCAACCCCATGGACTGCAGCCTACCAGGCTCCTCCATCCATGGGATTTTCCAGGCAAGAGTACTGGAGTGGGGTGCCATGCCTTCTCCGATTCATATGTTAGGTTATAACTTAGCTGTTACTTTCTTTGGGAAACTTACCCTGACATATTCCTCAACCCCACCTCTACCTAAAACTAGTTTTAAGATTTTCATTGCCTTGGATTTTCTCTATCAAAGTCTTTATTTTGCTCTTTTGTAATTTCCAGGTTTCTTGTATGCCTTCCCCATTAATGCATACATTTTTAGACAATGTGAACTGCTCACATATTGCGTTGCGTTATAGAAGAACAACTTATACAAAGTTCTTGCCTAATTCACATTTGAAGATAAACGAATGATTCTGCCACCCTAGCATATAGTAAATGCTCAATAAATAGTGCACTTCAAGCAAAGTATAACCTGTGCACACATTTCTGTATGTATTGCTTAGACCATGAGTAAACAGGTAAGATTGGAAATCGAGAATTTAATAAATCCCGGCAGTGTATGTCCTCTATCTTCTTCCCACAATTGAGATTTATAATGGAAATCTCAATGCCGTTCTTATCCCTGAACTTGGGATACTCACATGGTGTCCTTTGTTGTCATCCCCTAGGATCAGTAATTTTTTTTAGCAAATAAAATAAAATAAAGACAATAAACTCCTAAACTCAATCTGACATAAGATCAATTTTTAAAATCTTAATTAAGTCACAATCTCCAATTATTTTTATTTAAGATAATAAATGCTTTATTTAGTGGCTTTCTGCTGCGTTTAAGTGACTATTTAAACACTACCATATCAGTCAGTATTCAGGAACTATCTCTTGACGATTTTTGCCATGTATTAGAGGTATACTCCACCTCAAGCCAAACCAAGATCTACACAAACTCTATATAACTAAACTACAGATTGTCTATTTGTTTTAGAAAGAATTAACATTTATATTTGAACAGTTTTCTCCCTTTTTTATTCTGAATTTTACTAAATTACATTTGATTTACACACAACTTTTCAGGTATATACCCACTACATAAAGCAAGACACAACTATCAAAAGACTTTCAGAATTTTCTTGGCAAACATCAAATTGGCTGTATACATTTTCAAATTCATGTGGACACTGAACTCTAAGCTACAACGATAAAACTGGTAATGTGACTTCTCTAAATGATATCTACTTAGTAAACAAGGTCTGCTTCTGACTGGTTAGAGTTCTCTCAATATCTCAAACAAGGGGAATTTTGTGACTAATTTAAGATGGAATTACTTATCATGGCTAGGTATCCTGCTTTCATGATCTAATATTGCCAAGGAAATCAATGACTAAAGTGTTAAAATTAAAATGGGGGAAAAGTGTGAAGGAAGGGAGTTTGTTTAAAAGTGCTTTTCAAAAAAAGTGCCTTTAAATGTGCCCAGGTTGAAAAATGGTGTCTTTATAAAGTTCTGTAGCTTTTCAGTTCTACTTACAGATTGATTTATATCCTTTAACTCATTGCCAAGGTCTGGTATACACTCTGGTGCTGTGTGGTTTGCAATGTGAATATGTGCCCTAATTCAAAGAAGGGCAACAGAATCCTAAAGAAATGGTGGTTTATTAAAAGTTATGAAATACAGGAAAACTAGTACTACCATTTTAAATGTTCTTTAGATTCAGGAGTTCACATTCTACCTTTTAATCAAAAAATAATTAGCTAGTATCTTCAGTAAACAAAGTTCCTTCCTATTTGACATAAAGAGAAAAAAGTTAATCAGAAGAAATTGAGTCAATAACCAAGATTTAGTTGAAATGATGTTGCTATCCTGATGCAATGCTGTTCTTCCTAGTATCATGTATCCCTATCCCTACATGATTATTCAAAGAGAATAACTTTGAAGCCCTGTAAAACATTCAGCTCAGCAAAGGAAAACTATTTTTTTCTGAGAGTGTAAAGTAAAACAATATATTTTAGATGAATTTATAACAAATGTTTAGCACCAAGTCTTATCACACTTATAAGGTATAGATTCTATTTGTAACATTTATCAGCATGCCTATTTACAATCTCTATCTTCAAAATAAATCATGAGTCTAACCACTCCTCATCATCTCCATAACCTTCATCCTAAGACCAAGGCTGAGACAGCCAGGATGCACATGTACAGCTGCACTGGTCATTAAAATATTGAACCACTTCTGACCAGCTGGTGCATTAGCCATTACACTGAGCCTGCCAGTTGCCCTTGCCAACCACTTTGAGCCCTCCTCTGTGACCTCCTATGATTGCCCGTGATATAGAAACTAAACAGTTAACACCTGGCACAGCTGGGTGCCAAATCAGGTCATTTGGAGTCAGTACCTGTAACATATAGAAACTAGATCTGCTCTAGACCAATGCAGCACTCTCTCTTGAACCATTCTTTTTTGAAAAATTTTGTTAGAGTATAGTTGATTTACAATGTTCTGTTAGTTTCAGGTGTAAAGCAAAGAGAATCATTGATACATAGATATATATTCACTCTTATTTAGGTTTTTTTTTCCCCCATAAAGAGAAAATACTCATTAAAGAATGTTAAAAAGAGTTCCCTATACTGTAGGTCCTTGTTAGTTATCTGTTTTATATATTGTCCTTGTTCAGTCACTCAGTTGTGTCCAACTCTTTGCTGCCCCGTGAACTGTAGCACGCCAGGCTTCCCTGTCCTTCACCATCTCCTGGATTTTGCTCAAATTCATGTCCACTGAGTTGGTGATGCCATCCAATGATCTTGTCCTCTGTCATCCCCTTTTCCTTCTGCCATCAGTCTTTCCAAGAATCAGGATCTCTTCCAATGAGTCAGCTCTTTGCATCAGGTGGCAAAAGTATTGGAGCTTCAGCTTCATCATTGGTTCTTCCAATGAATATTCAGAGTTGATTTCCTTTAGGATGGACTGGTTTGATCTCTTTGCAGTCCAAGGGATTCTCAAGAGTCTTCTCCAACACCAATGCTGCTTTCCTCTTTAAATATTTTATATAGTAATGTGTATAAGTCAATCCCATTTCCCAATTTGTCCCTCCATCTCCTTTCCCCTTGGTAACCATAAGTTATTTTCTATACCTGTAACTCTATTTCTATTTTGTAGGTAAGTTCATTTGTACTCTCTTTAGATTCCATATAAAAGCGATATCATATGATATTTGTCTTTCTCTGACTAACTTACTTCACTTAGTATGACAATCTCTAGGTCCAGCCATGTTGCGGCAAATGGCATTTCTTTGTTCCTTTTTAAAGGCTGAGTAATATTCCATATGTATATGTAGCACATCTTCTTTAACCAATCTTTTGTTGATAGACATTCAGATTGCTTCCATGTCCTGGCCATTGTAAATAGTGCTGCAATGAACATTGGGGTGCATGAATGCTTTTGAATTATGATTTTCTCCAGATAGATGCCCAGGAGTATACACACAAAAATCAATCAATGCCCAGGAGTAGATCTTCAGGATCATAGTGAAGTGAAAGTGAAGTTGCTCAGTCATGTCCAACTCTTTGCAAGCCCATGGACTGTAGCCTATCAGGCTTCTCCGTCCATGGGATTTTCCAGGCAAGAGTGCTGGCGTGGATTGCCATTTCTTTCTCCAGGGGATCTTCCTGACCCAAGAATTGAACCCAGGTCTCCCACATCGCAGGCGGATGCTTTACCGTCTGAGCCACCAGGGAAGTCTTAAGGATCATAAGGTAGCTCTATTTTTAGTTTTTTAAGGAACTCCCATGCTGTTCTTCATAGTGGCTGTAACAATTTACATTCCCAACAACAGTGTAGAAGGGTTCCCTATACTCTACATCTTCTGCAGCATTTATTGCTTGTAGATTGTTTGATAATGGATATTCTGACTGGTGTGAGGTGATAACCTTGTTGTAGTTTTGCATTTCTCTAATCATTAGTGATGTTGAACATCTTCTCATGTGTTTTTCAGACATCTGTATGTCTTCTTTGGATAATTGCCTATTTAGATCTTCCACTCATTTTTTGATTGTTTTTTTCTTTTAAATATTGAACTGCATGTGCTGTTTGTATATTTTGGAGATTAACTGCTTGTCCATTTCTTTGTTTAAAAATATTTTCTCCCATTCTGGTTGTCTTTTTTTTGCCACCACTCTTACCCCTCACTATGTGTTATACTGGAAGACAAGGTGATTTTTATTATTATTACTAATGTAAATCAGATCATATTGCTTTCTTCTTTAAATTCTTCAGCAGTTTCACATTACACTTACAAGAAAATCTAAACTCTGACCTTGGGTCACTTGGCCCTCAGTAATCTGGATTCGGCCTCCCTCTCTAAACTCATCTTCTATGATGCTTCACTATGTTCCAGCACCACAGCTATTCCTGCTTTTCTCATTCTGAAGTATTTACACCTGCTCTTCCCTTTAACTAGGAGGTCCAGATCATCAGTTTTCAATTCTTTCAGGTCTTTTCTCATATGTCACCTTCTCAGAAAGGCTGATGTGATGGCAAACCTATATAAAACAGCAATTTCCACCTCTGCACCAGCTTGGACCCGTTCCCAGTCACCATCTTTTCCATCGCTCAGTTTACTTCACAACTCTCATTCCGTTTTTGTATTTAGTTGTACTATTACTTACTTTATATCTTTGCTATTGAAAGGTAAGCTCCCTAAGAGAAGGGCTGATCGTAACTTGTTTATAACCCTAATCTGTTCCTGATGTCTCATGAAATATCTGTGTTCTAATTTCCTTCCCCTGTGCCTGCTCCTTCTTTCCCTCTGACATAAATACACTTTCTCCCAATGGTACCTGTCTAAAATCAGCTTATCCATTAATGACACACTCAAATGCCATCTTTAGGACCTTAAAGCATGTAATCTCTTCTTCTGAAAACATGGCCACCAATATTCCCCTATTTTCTCTTGAGACTGTAACTGCTGTATTTTTGTGTGTTTTTTGTGTGTGTGTGTGAATTACCTTCTCTTTCAGTGAATCACAAGCACTTTGAAAAGCAAATTTTTAACCCAGATGTGAGCTTTCATTTCAATCATTAGTAAAAAGTTTTCATCCAGAATAACTTGCATTCCTATTTATTATCTGACTTGTTTCTTTAGGATAAAGCTTAGATTTAAGTAATGGAACAAAGAGAGTCTTCATAAATTTGCAGTTCATGGTAAGTTAACTTTGGCTGATGGGGAAGGGAGCTGTGACAATTCCCCTCAGGACACATTGCTGCTTGCTTAGGAAAACTTAAATACAGTTTACAAACTTGAAGGAAAATAAGGTAGAACAACTCCCTTAAGAGATTCTTTCCAGATGTTTTTAAAGTTAAAGGCTTATAATCATTCAATGTTCACTAGTCTCCTTGCTCAAGAGTTCATCCAACTACACAAGTCATATTTCTTTTCTAATAAAAACACTTTTAAGCCACTAAAACTATTTACTGGCATTGGTTTTCCTCTATGAAAAGTGAGTATTTTAATATTTTTTAAGCAGATGATCTAACTGCAAAGCTAAATCATTTGTAATTCTTGTAAATCCTATCTTTTATCATCAATAATCTTTTATGGAATTACAATATTTTAGTGCCAAATTGGAGAAGTCAATGGCACCCCGCTCCAGTACTTTTGCCTGGAAAATCCCACGGACAGAGGAGCCTGGTAGGCTGCAGTCCATGGGGTCGCTAAGAGTTGGACACGACTGAACAACTTCACTTTCTCTTTTCACTTCCATGCATTGGAGAAAGAAATGGCAACCCACTCCAGTGTTCTTGCCTGGAGAATCCCAGGGACGGGGAAGCCTGGTGGGCTGCCGTCTATGGGGTCTCACAAAGTTGGACATGACTGAAGCGACTTAGCAGCAGCAGCAGCAGTGCCAAATAGTTCCTTAGAGCACAAATAACAATAACTATTAACAGCTAACTATATGCCAGGCACTGTTTTAAGTGCTGCCTTTGCAATTATAAATTTAATCTTGATGACTACCTCTGAAGTATACATACTAATAATATCATTATCCTTAAAGATGGAGAAACTGAGACAATGAGGTTAAGTAACTTGTCCAATGTCACAAAGTTAGTAAATGGCAGAGCTGGAACTCAATCCAGCCATGTCTTGTTTGGATATGAGTGGCAGACAGGAACTTGTTCTCACTAGCTTCTCCCTTGCCTTCCATCACAGTGGAGGTTTGACTTCTCAGTTTTCCTTATGTGTAAAGGTAGACCTGTGACATTTCTCTGGCCAATAGTTGACTTGAGTTCTCAGGACAGGTTTACCTGCCCCTAAAAAGGGGGAAAACTTCATTAAGAAAAAACATTTGACTCTTTGTCCTATTTACAATGTTGCTTTCACATCCTAGTTAATTTTGGATTGTTACTTGGTTTTGAATGGGAACTATTCTTTCTTGGTTAGTCAATACCTGAAAAATAGTGTTAGGAAGACAGAGAGAGTGAGACAGGACAGAAAGTAACTTAAATTCAGGTGTATTATCTCAGAACATTTGCTTCTACTCTGCTGTATACTCTGCTCTGGGATGTCTCACCACTCTGTTCACTCCAATGAAGACACTGTCCTCAGCAATCCACATAGTATAAACATATACACACAGTCCTGAAAGGGAACCTGGTGGGACCACAGCATCCTCTACACTGGTCAACCAGTACTCCTAAGCCTTGTTAAATACTTTTGAACATAAAATACCTAGTAAGATGTCCATCTTGGATTTGACCATCATAAGTCAAGTGAAAGTTAAATAAAATAATATATGTAAATTTTCTGGTAAATGTGATATGCTAATTAAGCTATAACCATGATTATTTTGTTCACTATGTGATTTTCTAACATAATTAAAGAAAAGCCAAGCAGGTTTATACCATACTCTTAAGGTTACCTGATCTCTTTCTTTGGTTATTTAGCAATGAAGTACAAAGGGACAAAGCTAGCAGTGTGACCAAATACTAATTTACACAATTGGAATTTTAGCCCCAAAAGTCTTTCAGTAGTAGACACTGTCCTAATGTGAAAATGAAAATAAACACTCCATAGCTGACCTTTCACTCATACTAAAATATGTTCCCAGATATGAAAACTACACTTCTATTGGAGTGGTAATTTATAATTGAAAGACGTTTTCACTGAGTACAAGTTTTGCTTACTATTCAATAATTTTAGACTTGATTTTCTGTGATGAATCAACAAATGCAACATAATAATGTGTTATTGCAATTATCTCAGGTTAGTGAGTAAAAAGCATAGGTGACCTTGAGGTGTTAATGGGTATTTTATAAATAAAATGATAAATATGAGCACAATGTTTTCAGAATATTTCAAACAGTGATAAGTAAAATTCAGCAAAGGACAACTGAGTGATGAGAAGACAGATAGGAACATAAGCAAACTACTCAAAAAGATTGACCTTATGATACTCAATCCATATACATATTGAGAATAGACACACTAATTATATCTGGATAGATACCAACTTACAAACCATTCATTAACACTAAGTGTAATAATAAGAATATGGAGAATATTTTGTTAATAGATTATTAAACCTTTTTCAGTATTATAATTTGGAGAACAGCCATTAAAAATGATTGGGTTGCCAAAATAATGTAAAAATAATTTTGAAACAGTTTACTGTTTAAAAGAAAAAATAACAGCAGTGTTAATGAAAATGACTTAGAAAGTGGTTCACCATAAGTAAAACTTAAGGGATCAAGTTAACCACAAGTAAAACAGAAAATATCCAAACACATTTTTGTACCATTAAATTCAACTTTAGCAATTAAACAATATTTGTCATGTATTAATTTGAATGTTGTTACTTTGGGCGTTTCCTTTGATTACTTTGGGTATTTTGGTAAGAACTTTTAGTAAAAACAACTTTAAATTTAACTAGACCTATGAAATATGATTATTTCTAACATCTTAATAAATTGCTCATAGAACCCCCAAATTTGTCTAGAATTTTTAAAAACTTTTTATTAAAGCTTGACACATTATAAATTTGCTTTGATTTTAAAGCAGTAAATGGACAATAACCATAAGTACTTATTCTGAATTTTTAATATATGTTAGCATATTACACCAGAGAAGGCAATGGCACCCCACTCCAGTACTCTTGCCTGGAAAATCCCATGGACGGAGGAGCCTGGTGGGCTGCCGTCTATGGGGTCACACAGAGTCGGACACGACTGAAGCGACTTAGCAGCAGTAGCAGCATATTACAATAAATGTAATGTTTTCCTTGAGTAATATGTAGTCTATATCTTACTTAATTTTGAGAATTTGAAAATTTTGAGATATTGAGTTGTGTTATATTGCCAATACTGAAGTTTGTGTCAAACTTAATGCTTATTTATGCTTGTTTTCCTAACAAAATTGTTCATAACTTCAGGATTTAGTTAAAAAGCCTCCTACTCTGATGTTTTTCCTGACCTCCATACCACCACAGTTAACAACAATTGAGTTAATCAATTCCTCCGCAAATGGCCATTATTGCCCTTATCACATTTCACTGTCCTTTTTCACCTTCTGACCTTTCTTCCCAGAAACTGAGATCCTTTGGGACAGTCTGTAATTTATTCACTGGTGAAACCACAATCCTTGGCTCAGTCCCTGGCACATGGCTTTCCATAAATGTCCAGTGAACAAATGATTTAATTTATGGAAAGGCAGGAACAATTACCCTCATCAGTGATAAAACTCAAAAATGTGTAGCATTCAATCCCTTGAAAAATATCAGTGCTATACAGAAAGTAACATGTGGAGACCAGCCTGGCTATGGCATCCTAGAGAAAAGTGAGGACAGCTCACTGAGGGGACTTAGAGAATATGAGTCAGTCTACCAGCAAGCATTCCCCAAACTGTCATCTCAACCTCTCTTCTTGGGTGATGATCTTTTTAAGGCAAGTCAGAGGAGAGTGCTGATGAAAGAAACAGTCTAAGAATGTCACTGAACTTTGAATTAAGTGATAGCTAAAACATCTACTTCTGCTTTATTGACTATGCCTTTGACTTGCATGAACCACAACTAACTGTGGAAAATTCTTAAAGAGATGGGAAACATGACCTGTCTCTTGAGAAATTTGTATGCAGGTTAGGAATCAACAGTTAGAACTGGACATGAAACAACAGACTGGTTCTAAATTGGGAAAGGAATACATCAAGGCTATATATTGTCACCCTGCTTATTTAACTTATATGCAGAGTACATCATGAGAAATGCTGGGCTGGATGAAACACAAGCTGGAATCAAGACTGCCGGGAGAAATATCAATAACCTCAGATATGCAGATGACACCACCCTTATGGCAGAAAGTGAAGAGGAACTAAAGAGCCTCTTGATGAAAGTGAAAGAGGAGAGAGAAAACTTTGGCTTAAAACTCAACATTCAGAAAACTAAGATCATGGCAGGTCCCATCACTTCATGGCAAATAGATGGGGAAACAGTGGAAACAGTGACAGACTTTACTTTTTTGGGGTCCAAAATCACTGCAGATGGTGATTGCAGCCATGAAATTAAAAGACACTTGCTCCTTGGACAAAAAGTTATGACCAACCTAGACAGCATATTAAAAAGCAGAGACATTACTTTATCAACAAAGGTCCATCTAGTCAAGGCTATGGTTTTTCCAGTAGTCATGTATGGATGTGAGAGTTGGACAATAAAGAAAGCTAAGTGCCAAAGAACTGATGCTTTTGAACTGTGGTGTTGGAGAAGACTTTTGAGAGTCCCTTGGACTGCAACCAGTCCATCCTGAAGGAAATCAGTCCTGAATATTCATTGGAAGGACTGATGCTGAAGCTGAAACTCCAATACTTTGGCCACCTGATGCGAAGAACTGACTCATTAGAAAAGACCCTGATACTAGGAAAGATTGAAGGCAGGAGGAGAAAGAGAAGACAGAGGATGAGATGGTTGGATGGCATCACTGACTCAAAGGACACGAGTTTGAGTAAACTCTGGAAGTTGGTGACGGACAAGGAGGCCTGGCATGCTGCAGTCTATAGGGTTGCAAGGAGTCAGACATGACTAAGTGACTGAACTGAACTGAACTGAAAAAAGCTATCTGCTAAGAAACTGTACAAAAAGCAATAGAGGAGACATGGACCCCTTGAGGGGCTGTTTTTACGTCCCAATACCACGTCTGAAACATTTATCAGCCAGGAATATAAGCCAAGATCTTACCCGACATTTCCTTCTCACTGTCGGAAACTGTCAGCATAGAATGTTATTCTTTGGGAACAAAGAACCACCCAACTCCAGAGGCCTAAATCAACAAAGGTTTCTTTCTTTCTCACACAAATGTCCACCAGTTGGTTTTGCTCTGCACCATTTTCATTCAAGACTCTAATGAAACAACCCCGGTCAGGAACGTGTTGGTCAAGAGGGCAGACAGAGCAAGAACACTCTGGAGAGTCAGGCAGCAGCAACTAAATGCTCCAACTCAAAACTGACACGTGTCATTTCTGTACATGACATTCATTTCCCAAAACTAGTCACTGGCCCCACCTAACCACAAGGTGGCAGGCAGCTCCATCCTGCCCTGTGCCCAGAAGCTGGAGAGCCAGCACAAACTACCACACCCTAAGACTAATTCCTCCAGAGCTAGGCTGTAACAGATCACCAGAATCTTGTCAAGGGGATTATTTCCTTTTCATTTAGGAAAAAACAAATAACATCTTTTTAATCTTCTCTCATGTTAATTATTAATCTTATGTTTGCCTTTAAAGAGATGAACTATACTCTGTACAGAGATTATGCAGGCTGAAAGAAAACAGACTTGTGGATGACATACTGCATGATAACATTTATAAAGTTCAAGAACAAGTAAACCTAATCAATGGTGAAAGAATGCATAAAGGTGGTTACCTTGAGCTGCAATATTGAATGGGAAGAATGCCTTCAAGGGGTTAAAAAGATTCTCACTCTGCATATACATGCATGCAGAAAAGTGATCAAACTGTGCTCTTCAGACTGAGCCATCAAATGTGTGTTATACCTAAAAAAATTTCTCATATGTACAACTTAGCATTAATGAAATCTGGGGAGAAATGAAAGATTTGTTGAAATCCATCCCTGATCTAACACATCGTTTTGGTTTTTTTTTTTTTTTTTTTCTGTTTTTTGCTTTTTTAAAAAGGACGTGCATCTATAACAATTCACTCAGAATTCATGAGAAAGTGAAAACTGGAACACTTGGGATGTTTCCCAAAATTCCATAAGCAGATTTTTTTCTTAAGAGATTTCAAATCACTTCATCTTCAGTATAAAGCTATATACAGTTGATACATTGAAGTCAACTCCAAAGACACGCTAATGTAGTTGAAAATGAGATGCTTTCCGAAACAGGCTAATGCTAAAAGCTAGTGTGTAAGGAGGAGAAGGCAGTGGCACCCTGCTCCAGTACTCTTGCCTGGAATATCCCATGGATAAAGGAGCCTGGTGGGCTGCAGTTCATGGGGTCGCTAAGAGTTGGACACGACTGAGCGACTTCACTTTCCCTTTTCATTTTCATGCATTGGAGAGGGAAATGGCAACCCACTCCAGTGTTCTTGCCTGGAGAATCCCAGGGACAGGGGAGCCTGGTGAGCTGCCGTATATGGGGTCGCACGGAGTCAGACACGACTGAAGTGACTTAGCAGCAGTGTGTAAGGAATCCCTATCAATAGATATGAAGTTTTAAGCAAAATTATTGATTCATATGCTCAGTCGCTTCCAACTGTTTGTGGTCCTATAGACTGTAGCCCTCCACGCTTTTCCATCCATGAAATTTTCCAGGCAAGAATACTGGAGTGAGTTGCCATTCCCTTCTCCAGGGGATCTTCCTGACCCAGGGATTGAACCCTGGTCTCTTATGTCTCCTGCTTTGGCAGGCAAGTTCTTTACCACTAGCACCACCTGGGAAGCTACAGAACCAAAAAGCAAATGCTGGGGGGACACAAATGCTAGTTCTGGTTTTTAACTAACGAGTGGAAATTATGTTTAAAAATTCTCACTATTATAGGAATTCTATACACCACTATTGAATGAGATCCTTGAAAATCCAGAATTTCATTGTCAGTAGTCTTTGTAATTATTTAAGAAAATAACAATCATATTTAGAGACTAAGTCCTTCTGGAGATATAAATAAACTCCATTTATTGAATAATAATTTTATGTAGAAATGTACATTGTTCTAAATTAAATGTATTGTGTATATGCACAAAGTTTAGTCACTTTGACACCCTAAATAAAACTAGCTGGTTTCTTTAGATTATTTAATAATTTACAATGATCCATCTTAATGGTTCTCAGATTTATTCAGATGGTAGAGACTTCATGAAGATCTTTTCAGAACACCATGATCTTTATACCACACTTGGAAATCTTGACATTTACATTTTCTTAAACAAATTAAAAACTTTCTTAGCCCCCTCCAAGAAAGATACATGCACACACAATATAAGGTAACAACCATTAGTATACAAACTTTGAAAGGAAAGATGAATTATCAAATCCAGTATGAACTATTTTCATGTTTTCTATATTCATTTTCTACTTTTAACTTAATAATAATAAAAATTCATAAATAATAAATGATATATTTCTATATTAAATACTATAATAAATAAATAAATAATTTATATATTATTATATAGTATAATCAGAGAAGGCAATGGCACCCCACTCCAGTACTCTTGCCTGGAAAATCCCATGGATGGAGGAGCCTGGTAGGCTCCAGTCCATGGGGTCGCTAAGAGTCGGGCACGACTGAGCGACTTCACTTTCACTTTTCACTTTCATGCATTAGAGAAGGAAATGGCAACCCACTCCAGTGTTCTTGCCTGGAGAATCCCAGGGACAGAGGAGCCTAGTGGGCTGCGCTCTATGGGGTTGCACAGAGTCGGACACGACTCAGGCGACTTGGCAGCAGCATATAGTATAATAGGACTTCCCAAGTGGCACTAGTGGTAAAGAATCCACCTTCCAATGCAGGAGACATAAGAGACTTGAGTTCAGTCCCTTACTCAGGAATATCCTCTGGAGGAGGGCATGGCAACCCACCCTATTCTTCTTGCCTGTAGAATCCCATGGACAGAGGAGCATAGCAGGCTACAGTCCTTAGGCTTTCAAAGAGTTGGACATGACTGAAGCGACTTAGCATGCATATAGTATAATAAATAATACTAAGGTAATTCAATAGCAAAGATCACTAAGAGACAAAAACCAGTGTCACTTAAGCTTTTAATAAAATTTTAGGAGAGAAAAAATAGAAGTCTATTGATTATGATATTTTTTCTAAAAAGTGAGAAAACTGGTATTATTCACCTGTAGGCTCAGAACATTTTGTTTCAAATTAGAGAATTCCAGGAATTCAAGAGCATATAGCTTGCTTGACTTCACTGTCAATGATGAGAAATGGAAATCCTTTTTAGTTTTATTGTAACTGCTGGAGTTTCCTTAGGATTTGATTTTATTTCAGCTTCTTTATTGCAAGGGAGGCAGGGGAGAATTGGAAACTGTTTATATAAGAACTATATCAAGAAATATCACAAGACAATGACCTCCAACTTTTTTTTCCCCTTTATTACCAGAAAAAACTTTGGCAATCTGTGTAGCCAAACTGTGTAATTTTTAACTTAAAAACTATAGTTTTTTTTTTTATTATAAGCTTAAATAATTGCAAGCAATATCATTTCTTATATATGTAAATATTGAAATGTAAGTAAAACTGTTATAATCTTTCTTCTAAATATGCCCCCAAAGGAATAAACATCATTGCCCATTTTAATTAAATATTTTAATTCATTTCAGTTCAGTCGCTCAGTCATGTCCAACTCCCCATGAACTGCAGCAGTCCAGGCCTCCCTGTCCATCACCAACTCCCTGAGTCCACTCAAACTCATGTTCATTGAGTTGGTGATGCCATCCAGCCATCTCATCCTCTGTCGTCCCCTTCTCCTCCTACCCCCAATCCCTCCCAACATCAGAGTCTTTTCCAATGAGTCAACTCTTTGCATGAGGTAGCCAAAGTATTGGAGTTTCAACTTTGGCATCAGTCCTTCCAATGTGCACCCAGGACTGATCTCCTTTAGAATGGACTGGTTGGATCTCCTTGAAGTCCAAGGGACTCTCAAGAATCTTCTCCAACACCACAGTTCAAAAGCATCAATTCTTCAGCACTCAGCTTTCTTCACAGTCCAACTCTCACATCCATACATGACCCCTGGAAAAACCATAACCTTGACTACACGGACCTTTGTTGGCAAAGTAATGTCTCTGCTTTTCAATATGCTATCTAGGTTGGTCATAACTTTCCTTCCAAGGAGTAAGCGTCTTTTAATGTCATGGCTGCAATCACCATCTGCAGTGATTTTGGAGCCCCCCAAAATAAAGTCTGACACTGTTTCCACTGTTTCCCCATCTATTTGCCATGAAGTGATGGGATCAGATCCCATGATCCTAGTTTTCTGAATGTTGAGTTTTAGGCCAACTTTTTCACTCTCCACTTTCACTTTCATCAAGAGGCTCTTTTGTTCCTCTTCACCTTCTGCCATAAGGGTGGTGTCATCTGCATATCTGAGGTTACTGATATTTCTTAGCTCTTCTTTAAAAGCCAGAAATTTTACATCACTTCCTTTTATGCTTGAAGCTGTGTTTCTATTCCACTTTCTCTATTGAATTTTACCTGAGCCCAATCTATTTTTATATTTGAAATTCTTTTGCTACTCAATCTAGCTTGCTTTTGGGGCATAAAAATCTATCAGATCAGATCAGATCAGATCAGTCGCTCAGTCGTGTCTGACTCTTTGCGACCCCATGAGTCGCAGCACGCCAGGCCTCCATGTCCATCACCAACTCCTGGAGTTCACTTAGACTCACGTCCATTGAGTCAATGATGCCATCCAGCCATCTCATCCTCTGTCGTCCCCTTCTCCTCCTGCCCCCAAACCCTCCCAGCATCAGAGTCTTTCCAATGAGTCAACTCTTGCATGAGGTGGCCAAAGTACTGGAGTTTCAGCTTTAGCATCATTCCTTCCAAAGATATCCCAGGGCTGATCTCCTTCAGAATGGACTGGTTGGATCTCCTTGCAGTCCAAGGGACTCTCAAGAGTCTTCTCCAACACCACCGTTCAAAAGCATCAATTCTTCTGCACTCATCCTTCTTCACAGTCCAACTCTATTCAACCCATAAACTTGTGTTAAACTATTTATTCTTAATTCATATATTATAATTAGTAATCAATTAATCAAAATAAAATACATATTGATAATTATTAGATATAGAAAAGTAAAACTTTATTGGAAATACTAGCTCATGAGTAGGGCTGCTTTTTGCAATTTATTCACTATGGATAAACATTACTGATTTCTAGTAATATTTAGAAATAGACATTCCATGCCTATTACATATTTTTGATAGATATAATTGATGAGAAATTATATAGATAGAAATGGAAGGAATTTTGTATACCAGTGTCACTCATTCTTTGAATTCCTTCCCAGTTATATGGTAAAAATTACATACTTATTATATTAGTAAACCATCACACTCATCTATCATCAAAAGCTATCTTCAATGATCTTTTGTCTGACAATCAATGTATGTTCCTCACTATCACTAAGAGAGAATAATTGGCCTGAATTGCAAAATAATGCGTTACACAGTCAGGAGAGCAATGTACTTTTTCAACTTCTGGGACATATGCTCACATAGACTTACCAAGGCTAAAATGACTATTAATTATATCTTTATGCTTTCAACTAGAAGCAACTAATTAAAACTGATGCACTCAAAAAGAGTTGGAAAAAATTCAAAATATTGCTATCTTCAATACATCTTAGCCAATACAGCTTTTAGTCATTTATTTTTATTTTATCATGAGTTTTACATATATTTTTGTCAAAGTGTTGGCACTATAAATTTAGCTTCTTCAAACTGTGAAAAATGTCTGCCATATAACCTACTTAGCACAGGCGTCCTACTGCCTCTTTACTTGACAGTTTAAAGTTCTTATAATTTGGGTTTTCTATCATATGTGAAAACAATTGATTGAATTACATAATATGCAAGGCATTGTATTAATAGAGATGAGCTATTCCTTAAATCTTATCTCATTTATCTCCTCCTAGTTCACTGACTTCTAGGCTCAAAGGCCATCTCACTGTTCCTTGAAATGTGTGAAGCAGACAACTCCCTCCCCACCCACACTCCCCACTGAATTCTGGAATGTTTGCTTACCATTTAGATACTTACTCAAATATCTTATGTTCCCTTACCATTTAGATACTTACTCACCACTCTCTGTCTCCTTACTTTGCTTTACTTTTTTCTTTGAATTTATGTTCACTCCATATATTATATATATTTTTTGCTTGTTGCTTGACTCCACCTTCGGTGGTATTTAAGATTCCCGAGAATAAACACTTTTGTAATTCTCTGATGTGTTCTGAGCACCTAAACCAGTGCTTGACACATAGTAGGATCTCAATAGATAACAGGTGCTTAAGTAAAAAATGAATGGAGTCTCTCTGACCTCAGGTAACAATAAATATTAAAAGAAAAGAAGGCAAACTAGCAGAGTTACTAAAAAACACGGTCTATTTTGCCAATATGGATATTTTCAAAACTGCTACCCACTAGTGACTCATTTCTTAAAACAAAGGAATCTTTAATAGTAAAACCCAGTGGGATCCAGCAATCCTACTGTTGGGCGTATATCTGGAGAAAACCATGGTTCAAAAGGATCAGTTCAGTTCAGTTCAGTTCAGTCGTTCAGTTGTGTCCGACTCTCCGTGACCCCATGAATCGCAGCATGCCAAGCCTCCCTCTCCATCACCAACTCCCAGAGTTTCCTCAAACTCATGTCCATCGAGTCGGTGATGCCATCCAGCCATCTCATCCTCTGTCGTCCTCTTCTCCTCCTGCCCCCAATCCCTCCCAGCATCAGAGTCTTTTCCAATGAGTCAACTCTTCACATCAGCTGGCCAAAGTATTGGAGTTTCAGCTTTAGCATCAGTCATTCCAATGAACACCCAGGACTGATCTCCTTTACAATGGAGGGTTTGAATCTCCTTGCAGCCCAAGGGACTCTCAAGAGTCTTCTCCAACACCACAGCTCAAAAGCATCAATTCTTCAGCACTCAGCTTTCTTCACAGTCCAACTCTCACATCCATACATGACCATTGGAAAAACCATAGCCTTGACTAGATGGACCTCTGTTGGCAATGTAATGTCTCTGCTTTTGAATATGCTATCTAGGTTGGTCATAACTTTCCTTCCAAGGAGTAAGCGTCTTTTAATTTCATGGCTGTAGTCACCGTCTGCAGTGATTTTGGAGCCCAGAAAAATAAAGTCTGACACTGTTTCCACTGTTTCCCCATCTATTTCCCATGAAGTGATGGGACCAGATGCCATGATCTTCGTTTTCTGAATGTTGAACTTTAAGCCAACGTTTCCACTCTCCTCTTTCACTTTCATCAAGAGGCTTTGTAGTTCCTCTTCACTTTCTGCCATAAGGGTTGTGTCATCTGCATGTTGCTGCTGCTGCTGCTGCTAAGTCGCTTCAGTCGTGTCCGACTCTGTGCGACCCCATAGACGGCAGCCCACCAGGATCCCCCATCCCTGGGATTCTCCAGGCAAGAACACTGGAGTGGGTTGCCATTTCCTTCTCCAATGCATGAAAGTGAAAAGTGAAAGTGAAGTCACTGAGTCTTGTCCGATTCTTAGCGATCCCATGGACTGCGGCCCACCAGGCTCCTCTGTCCATGGGATTTTCCAGGCAAAAGTGCTGGAGTGGGGTGCCATTGCCTTCTCCGGTCATCTGCATATCTGAGGTTATTGATATTTCTCCCAGCAATCTTGATTCCAGCTTGTGCTTCTTCCAGCCCAGTGTTTCTCATGATGTACTCTGCATAGAAGTTAAATAAGCAGGGTGACAATATACAGTCTTGACATACTCCTTTTCCTATTTGAAACCAGTCTGTTCCATGTCCAATTCTAACAGTTGCTTCCTGATCTGCATACAGGTTTCTCAAGAGGCAGTATTCCCATCTCTTTCAGAATTTTCCAGAGTTTATTGTGATCCATACAGTCAAAGGCTTTGGCATGAACCCAATATTCATTGCAACACTGTTTACAATAGCCAAGACAAGGAAGTAACCTAAACGTTCATTGACATGAATGGATAAAGAAGATGTGGTACATGTATACAATGGAACATTACTCAACCATTAAAAAAATGAAATGATGTCATTTGTAGTAACATGGATGGACCTGGAGATTATCATGCTAAGTAAGTCCAGACAGAGAAAGACAAATATCAGATGTTACTACTTATTGTGGGATCTTAAAAAAAAATGATACAAGTGAATTTATTTACAGAACAGAAACAGACTCACAGATTTAGAGAACAAACTTATGTTTACCAGGTGGAAGGGAGGGGATATATTGGGATTGACATATACACAGTGCTATATTTAAAGTAGATAACCAATAAGGACCTACTCTTTAGCACAGAGAACTCTGTTCAATATTCCGTAAAAAACTAAATGTGAAAAAAATTAGAAAAAGAGTACATACAAGTATACATATAACTAAAAACTTAATCACTTTGCTGTACACCTGAAACTAACACAACATTGTTAATCAACTATACTCCAATATAAAATAAAACTTTAAAAGAAATACAAATAAATACATAAAAAGAATCCATTGCATTAGAAACAAATGAGTATACATAACTGTTCTAGAAATTCACTGTATTTTTCTTATTTTCATATTTCATACTAGTGGAAACTTCAGCAAGGAAACCATTACCCCAAATATATGGGCTGTCAACACTTATCTGGGCCATGCCAGAATGCTATCTTATTTCACACTTAATCTTGAGAAACAGTATGAAAAACTGCTTCAGCTAGGGCACTGGTAGTTGATAACTAAATAAAAAGCAGTAAAATATATTTGAAAGGAAACAAAAATAATTTGGGTGATTGATTTATGGTGAAATTGAAAAGTGTCTAATGGCTCTCTAGAAAGAATTTCTAGCCTAAAGAAAAGAGGTGTTATATTCTTTTGGTGGACTCTGGGGCCTCAGAAACTGAATCATGAGAACAAAATCATTTTTCAGAACATCCTTCAAATTGCCTTCGTAAAAGAATTAGTGTCCACAGATGAATCTAAAACAAATTGTACATTTCACCTGACATAGTATCTCAGATTTGGGGCAAGTCTGATGCAGAATTTGCTCATTACTGCTTCTTCCCCATCCTACTTCTTTGGGTGTTCCCATTTACATGTAATATCCTAAGAGGTCTCATGTTATGTTTTGCCTCCTGGCCTTTTTTGCTTGTTAGTTTTCAGTTTTGTGCTATATGGTCCATGTATTATTTGATTTCTTTTAGTTCCAGTATCTTGGAAGGTAAATATGCTGTTTTACTTGTAAATCTTACAATCAAACCACTAGTCTCTAATTATCAATGCTGAGAATGAAACAGGCTTTATTTGTTCATTCAATGATACACAAAATAATTAGCATATCTATACCTTCCTTAATGACCTCTTCCTCTCTTTGGTGTTGTTTTGTGTTTTGTTTATAATTTGGAATGATTTTATTATCATCTGGGATTATTTTTAAGCATTATCATCATTTCAAACAGTATATTTCATTTTGAAAACACACAACAGTTGTTTATACTTTATTTAAATAGTTTCAGAGCTCAATATCTGGAGAAGGCAATGGCAATCCACTCCAGTACTCTTGCCTGGAAAATCCCATGGACGGAGGAGCCTGGTGGGCTGCAGTCCATGAAGTCGCTAAGAGTCGGACACAACTGAAGCGACTTAGCAGCAGTGCTCAATATCAGTCCTTTCCTATCATGATATAGCTGATGGGTTTTAGGCTATGGTTTTTCCTGTGGTCATGTATGGATGTAAGAGTTGGACTGTGAAGAAGGCTGAGCGCCGAAGAATTTCTGCTTTTGAACTGTGGTGTTGGAGAACACTCTTGAGAGTCCCTTGGACTGCAAGGAGATCCAACCACTCCATTCTGAAGATCAGCCCTAGGATTTCTTTGGAGGGAATGATGCTGAAGCTGAAACTCCAGTACTTTGGCCACCTCATGCGAAGAGTTGACTCATTGGAAAAGACTCTGATGCTGGGAGGGATTGGGGCAGGAGGAGAAGGGGACGACAGAGGATGAGATGGCTGGATGGCATCACTGACTCAATGAACGTGAGTCTGGGTGAACTCCGGGAGTTGGTGATGGACAGGGAGGCCTGGCGTGCTGTAATTCATGGGGTCGCGGGGAGTCGGACACGACTGAGTGACTGAACTGAACTGAACTGAACTGATGGGTTTTTATTTAAATGTATTTCTTGTTTGACTCAGTGTGTCTTCAAGTGATACTTATGGTTAGGGGTACCTAGAGGAATGGTCCCTGTCTTGCCCCTGCTCATCATTGCCATTAACTAACTCTAACTTCTCCAAAATAGGAAGTCTTAGAGGGTAGGCCAGCTTGTTTTCATTTCCTGCAAAGGCTGTAACCCCTCATTGCCTTCTTGTGTTAGTTGCTCAGTCGTGTCTGATTCTTTGCAATCCCATGGATTGTAGCCCCCAAGGCTCCTCTGTCCTGGAATTCTCCAGGCAAGAATACTGGAGTGGGTTGCCATTTCCTTCTCCAGGAACTTACTTCTTAGGAAGTTTAAGAGTTTTTGGTGGCTTCTTTAATCTGATATCATCCATCCTTTCTAGTAGAAATCTACTGATATTACATTTGTGGAATATCATTCTTATTACTCTCTACTCTTGTTATTCATTTATTATCTCAGTAAGTTTTGGGGAAAGAGCTGGTTTTGACAAAGGAAGATATTGTCACATCATTACTTTGTTTCAAATATCCTAGCTAACTCCTCACCTATAGAGTAACACTCAAATTCCATAGGAGAAATATCCTTTATTCTCTGGCCCAGCCCGCCTGAATCTTGCTGCCTGAGCAAGTTCACCTCACCCTAGTCCTGGCCCTGCTCCTAGGTATAGATAAAAATAGAGCAAGACTTTTTGTTCTTAAACTGGTTTAGTCAGAGTCTAAAATTAAAACCATCCCTTGTTTTACTTATTTTGTTTTGTTTTAGTTTAGTGCTAAAAATCTGAATGAAAAATCAACTTACAGCCAGTAAACACATCAATAGCACCCAAACATGGAAACATCATGTAAATAAATACAGGACAATTATCTATGAAATAGTTTTCCTTGTATTTTGACAAATATCAGAGAACAAGCCTCCTTAGCAAAGCCATCTGCAGTGCAAGCCAACAAACACCTTCAAAAAAATTTAACAGTGCTTTTGGCTGGTAAATGGGTACTACTCCTCAAATGTTAATAAACATGCTAAATTATCCAAGTCGACCAAGAATATCATTCACTAGCAGTCATCACGGATCTCTTAGCAACTCCTCAGTCACTCACAACTGTTTGACTATGTTGACTGCCAGGTTAAATATTTTTCTAGCTCGAAAATCTAATGAACATCTTTTAATAGCTTATTCTTCATTCTCCTCTGAATATTGCTTATTACAGTCTTATGAGTTCTTAAGATATTTATACTCAGAATAACTGTTAAACTTAAATTTCTCAAAAAGCATTATTGTGTCTAATGAGATCAGCTTCTCTGATCTTTGCTAGGTTTTCTTCTAAACTAATTTCAAATTACACTCAACCTGCTAGGCACATTTGATAATGAGTTGCTTCACAGCACACTGTAGATATGTTTATTTGGTCTAATTAGGATAAAAGGATCAGCCTGCAGTACCTTGGGATATTTGCTGTAGATTTTAAAAAATATGTGTAGAAATTGCCCTACAAAAAAAAAAAAAAAAGCTGTTTAATTGGAGCAATCTGTGAGCTTTTTAATATTTGGGCAAATACATCAAGAAAAATTGATATTATATTTTCTCTTTTGGACAATGGTGAATCAAGATAATTTATGTTATCTAGTTTATGTTAACCATTTAAAATAGCTCTCATTGACAGTGAGATAAATGCTTCTATCTATAATGAATCTAAGCTTTTGATACTTAGTGCAATAAAAATGACTGGATTTGCATTTATACACATCTTAGCCTTTTCCATTTAAAAGACATGTAAATACAAATTGTTATCGACCAATAGATGAGATTGAGGGCCTAGTAATTTTATGTGCATGTTTCCATCAAGCATAAAAGAAGCAGTCAGCCTTCATTTCTAGCTGATTTAACACAGTCATTAGAAGACAAATGCATTTTTTTATTAGAATCTGAGAATTTTAAAAAATGCATTAGCTGCCAGAGCCATGCTATTATTAAAAGTATTAGAAATTAGATTACTGCTTTATAAATTAGAAAAATGGGCTTTTCAGAAAAAGAGCTCTGATGATAGTGGTTTTTAAAGGTGTTTCTAAGTTTCTAGGCATGTTTAAAACATTTCTTTTCTTTGGTACACTTTTTAAGAGCAAAAAAAAAAATTTGTGGGGACATGAGTCCTATAATTTCTGTTGCCTCCTACAGAGAAGGAGATGACTTTAATTAAATAGAATAAGTAGTTAGAAACTTACTAACATTAGCCAATTTTGACAATGTGGAGAAGAAAGTAACTGGGCTCCTTCTCCTACCCTCAGTGAACCTCTCCTCCATCTTCTTGACTTGTTTCCAGAGTCTCCCCAACCTCTTAATTTTACAGCATCTCGGGTCAGCCTCAGTCTTGTTCATTAACTATACTCTCTTGGCTATTTCATTCAGGCCTGAGGTTTGATCCACCCTATCTATGCTAATGCCCCCAAATTCTTATCTCAAGTTTAGACATTACTCCCCAAACTCGACTCACACATCCAACAGCATGCCAAACTCAACCTGTCCAAAACTGACCCCTCCTTGATCCCAATTATGTGTTGTAACTTGAGTACTTTATGTCAGGGTGAGACGCAAATGGAGACTACTCAAAGGCTATTGGTGAATGTATACATTTCTATTCATTTTTCCCACATAAATTGTTGTGGCTGATTTTCTCTAAGTTAAGAAGTAAGCACACAGAAGCCAGGAGTCAGAAAACCACTGTTCTTTAAAGAGTCAGACAGTAAAGATTTTGTATAAGCCATATGGTCTCTGCACTGTGTTCCAATAAATTTTATTTATTAAAATAGGTGACATTGAAACATGTAAAATATCATGTAAGAAAGGAGTTGCCAGTCCAGGTTCGATGCACGATACTGGATGCTTGGGGCTAGTGCACTGGGACGACCCAGAGGGATGGTATGGGGAGGGAGAAGGGAGGAGGGTTCAGGATGGGGAACACATGTATACCTGTGGCGGATTCATTTTGATATTTGGCAAAACTAATACAATTATGTAAAGTTTAAAAATAAAATAAAATTTGAAATATTAAAAAAAAAGAACTTCAAAAAAAAATAGGTGACAGACAAGTGTAGTTTACTGATCCCTCATCAAAGCATTATTTTTTTCTCAGTAACATAGACTAATTTTAAAATCTAATGTGTTCTTTCTTCTGTAGATATAACTTTGCTCTTATCTTTTACCCTTTCATATCCACCAAAAGACAAGCAAAGAAAGCTTGAATTAGTATCATTATACTAAGGAAGACTTGATTATTTCATACATCTGGCTCTCACTCCAATGCCTCCATTTAGATTTGTTATATGGCACTGTTCCAGTTTATTCTGTCACACAGACAACAAATATTTGCCAGGTTCTTATGATATGCCTATCATTTTGGGGAACTTTAAAAACAAAAATGTAATATATGTCTCCTCAATGAGTTTATAGATTAATTGGTGAGGCACACACACTAAATAACCGCATGAACTGTAATTCAAGAAGTATGATAAGGCAATATCAGATTAAATGTTCATCTAGTGGCACAAAAAATAAATTGAAAGAGTTCAGAGGGAGTCCATGTGGGCTATCAGTGAAGACTGAGCGAGAAAGGACATTACTTGGGACATAAACAATTAATAAAATTTAGATAAATAGATTGTGGGGTTTTCAAATGAATTTGTGAAACAAATAAGGTCACAACATAAGCAAAAAATGCATGAACACACATCCAGACTACAGTAAGAAAACCCAATTGAAGAAAGCAGCATTTGTAATAATTTTTTTGATTGCAAGCAACAAATAACCTGACTCAAATGGAGGACTGATGAATTCTTTTTACCACAAACTAAGTCGCAGAAGTTGCTTCGTCAGACACAATTAGGACTGCAGGCTGCTATTATTATTTAGGGCTCTCTGTCATTCATTATCTCTCCACTTTGCTTCTCTCAGTGGTCTGACTTCAATCTGCAAATTGGCTACCTGTGCCTGATGGCAAAAATGGCCACCTACATTGCCATATTCATATACACTTAGCTTACAAAGTCTGTGGAAAGAAAGTACTTCTTCCTCACAGTACCTGAATGTCAATTCAGGGAAGAAGAATGATCAGCTTAATATAGATCATGTACCCAAATGAACTATAATAACTACTCTAGTCAGAGGAATGAGGCTGTTATAATTTCTTCTGCCTGCAGCACGTGCCTACATGTGAGGCTATGCGGAAAAGGTGCTCAGCAATTGGACAGGGGTATTCCTCAAAAGTAATAGAAATGCTATCCAGGCAAAAATAGCAGATTCCCTTGTTAAAATTGATCTCAGTCTTTTCCATAGATTTATTAGAGTGAAATATTTGAGGGATATATACTACCATTTCCATTTGAGCCAGCATTCTATTTATGAACTATGCAACTCAATCCTACAATGACAATTTCTAGTAAGATGTCTGAAACTCTGAAAAGTCCCTTAAGATATTCAGTTATGTGGTCCTACAAGGTGAGTTCACTCTCTATTTCTCTCACCATATCCCCAAATGACTATCATGGGGGAATAAATCTGGGAAGACATTCAAATTCAGAAAATGGATCTGAATGTACTATGTAGATAAGAATTTCAAAGTTTATTATATTTATACTTGATATTGGCAATTGCTTGGATACCATTGTGGAAACTGACATTTATATTTCAGTTTTTTAAATCCTGTATACGTTTTTAATTACTTACTTGCAGTATAATCTGAGTCTTGCTTTCTTGCTTATATTCTCATGGAGAAAGCAAACTAGAATATCCAAACTGAGCTTCTCTCTCCTCCCTCATCCGTACACTCCCATATCTTTCACATTTTAGCTATCCTATGCCAATGACCCAAAACATTCGGGGGTGTTTCAGGAGACTCTGTGGTTTTATTCCACAGCTACCCTCATGCTCTTCTGCATGGGTACAAAGAACAATCTAAACTCACTGAGGAATACTGAAGGATATGACCAATCATCTGTGTAAGATTTGCTGTCAAGGACAACAGTAGGAGGTACTGATGAAGAATTACCGAAAAACAGGATGTCAGAGAAAATCTGACAAAGAGTTATGAAAAAAACAATGTCGGAGTAAACAGGATAAAAATTTATGAACTACAGGGTGTCAGAGTAAACTCAGTGTAACTGCTGATGCAAATTGAATACTAGCTGATTATTACTAAAAGTAGGATGATGTATAGAAAATATAGTTTAATTCCTTATAAACAGAGCTCCTCTGTCTGGGATTTTTCAGGCAAGAATACTGGTGTGGGCTGCCATTTCTCCTACCACATGACCTTCCCAACTCAGGGATCAGACTGAGTCTCCTCTGTTTCCTGCATTGCAGGCAGATTCTTTACCCACTGAGCCATTGGGGGAGCATGTGTATGTGTGTATTTGTGTGTGTGTATAAAGTCACTTCAGTAGTGTCTGACTCTTTATGACCTTATGGACCGTAGCCCAGCAGACTCCTCTGTCCATGGGATTCTCCAAGCAAGATTACTAGAGTGAGTTGCCATTTCCTTCTCCAGGGGATCTTCCTGAACAAGGGATCGAACCTGCGTCTCTCAAGTCTACTGCATTGACCTGTGGGTTCTTTACCACTAGTACCCCTACAGCTTTGTGACTGCTTTCTGGCTACCTGCAAGCATTCTGGGTATTTGCTTTGCTCAATAATAAAATTAGCTCTATAGCAGAAGCTAACATTACATTGTAAAACAATTATACTCCAATTAAATAAAATCAGCTAATTCCATATTTATAATTGAGGTATTCCTTCAGATATTAATTTTCTTTTTTCACAAAAGACTACAACCATTTACTTAGAAGTTCCAGTGGGTTTTGGGGAGTCACTTTAAGAAGGTAAAGGGAAGGGCAAATGAGGAGAGTGAATTGAGACATTCTGAAGTGCAATGGACCCAAGGCCCCACAGAATTTATTTAAACCCTTTGTGTCACTGAGATCATTTAAAAGCTAAACCAAAATTTCTTGTTCAGAAAGATGTAGTCAAAGTGTTTCCAAAATTAACCCAGACTGTGAAAGAGACCAAATTGCTAATTGTAGGGTCCTGAATACTAAAATATCTATGAGTTTTCTTTAGCTTTTGTTAAAACCAAATATTCTAGTTTGTCCTTCTGAAATAACTGGCTCCCACCACCAGCATGAATATTTAGATCAATATAGGAAAAGTGTGAAATGAATACACTAAGTCATACATTTTAATCTGTGTGCCATTTTATTATTTCTCAATTGCTGTTCTTTCACATTATATTTCTTTTAAAAATATGTGTATGAAATTAAAATACAAACAAAATTACACAGAACCAAATAAAAAGTTAAAGCGTCCCACCCAATTCCACAAACCCCAATCACTTTCCCTGGAAAAATAATTTTTTACTAATTTTGCTTTTAATTTTCCAGTGGTTATCACCACAATTCTAAATTGTATGCTTAATCTGTGTTTGGAAAACTGTCTTTATGTTGATGACTCCAAATATTTTAACTCTAACCATAACTTCTTGACTGAGCTCTGGACTCCCAAAGCCAGCTTCCAGCTTGCATGTGTAACAAGCTTTGCAAAATTAACAACTCTAAAATAGAATTCTAGATTCCGCCTATTTCCTATCCTAAACTATTTATACCACTTAGTCTCTCCAACTTCTGTAAATAGCACCACGATCTACTTGGATGCTCATATTAAAAATCATCCCTAATTCTTTCTTTTTCTTCTTCCTTTCTATTCAATCAGTCAATGTCAAAAGAATTCTATCTGATCAAAATATATCTTGAATATTTCCTCTTCTACACATATCTGCTCCTTTTACTCCAACCCAAACTGTTTCCTAATTGAACCACTAAAATAGATGTTAACTGGACTCCTTGCTTCAATCCTTGTCACATTTCAATCCAATTTCTGTACAGCAGCCAGAGAAGTCTTTAAAATGTTAAGTCAAACCCTGTTTAAACTCTTATACTACATTTAGAATAAAACTGAAATGCCTAATCATGACTGAGAAGCCCCTGAGTGGTCTGATTCTTGTCTGCCTTTCTAACCTCATCTCGTACTACACTTCAGTTTGCATCCTATGCTTCAGTTGTCCTGTCCTCAGCTCCAGTTCAAGTGCACCAAGAGAGAGATCTGCCTGGCTTCCTTCTTTTCATCCATGAAGTCAGTTTAGATGTCACTTAACAATCCTGGGCTAACCCATTCCAGCTTCCTTTCATGTAGGTATTGCAAAGATAAAGACTTCATTTCTCAGCTTCCTTCTAGCTAAAGGAGGCCATGGTATTCAGTTATGCCAATGAGACATAACTTAAGCCAGCTTATCCATTTCATCCTTCCTTACTGGAATGCAGACAGAAAGCTAGTTGTATAGCTATCCCTACTAAGGATGGCAGAGTGGAGAGAAAAGAAGACCATTGTTCTCTGAGAGCATTGTTGAGATACCATATCAGATGTGAACTGAAAACCCACACTTTTTATTTCATGAGAAAAGTAACTTTATTGTTTAAGTCAGTATTTATGAAGTTTTATGGTAATTATGGATAAACATAATCTCAAATTATATAACATCCATATTGGTTTCTATTTATCATGTCACCCTCCTAAAACTATTTTATAACATTTATTTGGATCAGAATTTTTTGTTTACTGATTTCACTAGCTTATCATATATTTATTCCAGTCAATAAATAATTATGAAATGTTTAGTAAAAGAATCTCAATTGTCATTTGATTTATATCAGATAATTTCATTTTACTCCTTGCTATGAAGGAAGAACTGACTCATTGGAAAAGACTCTGATGCTGGGAAAGATTGAAGGCAGGAGAAGGGGATGACAGAGGATGAGATGGTTAGATGACATCACCGACTTGATAGACATGAGTCTGAGCAAGCTCCAAGAGTTGGTGGTGGACAGGGAAGCCTGGCATGCTGCAGTCCATGGCGTTGCAAAGAGTCAGACATGACTGAGCGACTGAATTGAATTGATGAAGGATGAAAATTTAGCTCACTAGCCCCAAAATAGGAGAAGGCAATGGCACCCCACTCCAGTACTCTTGCCTGGAAAATCCCATGGACTGAGGACCCTGGTAGGCTGTAGTCCATGGGGTCGCTAAGAGTCAGTCACAACTGAGAGACTTCACTTTCACTTTTCACTTTCATGCATTGGAGAAGGAAATGGCAACCCACTCCAGTGTTCTTAGAGAATCTCAGAGACGGGGGAGCCTGGTGGGCTGCCATCTATGGGGTCACACAGAGTCAGACACGACTGAAGCGACTTGGCAGCAGCACAAAAATAATTTTGTTGTTATTTACATTCAGTTCATTGTGACAAATTTTTGAACTCAAATTGTAATTTAAATGGTAATTTTTTAGACACTATCTGTTGACTTTCCATTATCTGAGATGAGAAAATCAGCAAGTGTGCCTTCTTCTCCTACTATCTCCAAATTTGATTACTTTTACATTGGCAGGATTTGTAATATTCATAATTTTTCTATACCTAAAATTAAGTCTTTTGTGCTTTACCTACAGATTGATCCTATAAATCATCAATGATTTTGAAAATTATGATTTTATAGCCATTATTCAACCTAGAACACAGATGCATAGATCAACAAATAGTAAAGAAATGTTGTTGTATGTCACTATCCATGTCACTTAATTATTTTTTAACTATGAAACATGCTTTTTGAAAATGCAAAAAATATAGAAATCTATAGAAAATAGTGAAAATGTGCATAACTTTTATAGAGTCTTAATTATTTACTAAAAATTGGATTTCATTATATATATATTGTTCCATGACCTATTATATTCTTGAGGTGTTATGACCATCTTTTCATCTGTGTATATATGTATTTTATTTTCTTTATGATTAGCATTCCATGTGTGTTTGAAATATCATTTATTTTACCCTATTAAAAAACCATTGAGGTTGTTTCTTATCATTTGTCATAACACTAATAAAATAAATGCCCAGTATGTTATATTTGTAAAGGTACGTAAGTTGTTTTGTAGAATAAAAATTCTCTAGTCATTATAAGTGTACTATACGACTTAAAAGAAACAGTAGAAACTCTCCCAGCTAAATATCTGAATCACTGCTATCCAAAAGCATATAATGAAATCTAAATACATAATTTAAAATTTTCTAGTAGCCACATCAAAAAAGTAAAAGAAATAGATAAAATTTTCACCATCTATTTTATTTAACCCATTATGTCCCAAATACTGTCATTTCAGCATGTGAACAACATAAACATTATTAATGATATTTTTATTTTTATCTTTTTATCACAGTAAGTATTCAAATTTTAGTATGTATGCTATACTTATACTACATCTTAGTTCAGATGCTGATTTTTACACAATTTTTAAAGCTTACAGTACATTGACAGTTATTACAAAATATTGACTATATTCCCCATGTTGTATACACATCCTTGTGCCTGTCTTACACACAATAGTTTGTACCTCCCACTCCTCCACCTCTTTATTGCTCCTCTTCCCTCTCTCCTCTGGTAACCACTAATTTGTTCTCTATATCTGTGAATCTGCTTCTTGTTTGTTATATTCACTAGTTTTTTATACTTTTTAGATTCCACATATAAGTAATATCATATAGTATTTCTCTAACTTATTTCACCTAGCATACTGCTAAGTCACTTCAGTCGTGTCTGACTCTGTGTGACCCCATAGACGGCAGCCCACCAGGCTCCCTGGGATTCTCCAGGCAAGAACACTGGAGTGGGTTGCCATCTCTCTCTCCAATGCACAAAAGTGAAAAGTGAAAGTGAAGTCGCTCAGTCGCGTCCGACTCCCAGCAACCCCATGGACTGCAGCCCACCTAGCATAATGCCCTCCAAATCCACCCATCTTGTGGCAAATGGCAAAATTTCATTCTTTTTCATGGCTGAGTAATATTCCATTGTGTATATATACTATATCTTCTTTATCCATTCATCTGTTGATAGACACTTATGTTATTTCCATATCTTGGCAATTGTAAATAATGCTGCTATCAACACTGGGGATGCGTGTATCTTTTTGAATTAGAGTTTTGTGGTTTTGGGGACATACTCAGGAGTGGAATTGCTGAATCATATGATAGCTTTATTTCTAGTCTTTTGAGAAACCTCCATATTGCTGTTCACAGTGGCTTCATCTGTTACATTCGCAATAACAGTGCGTGATGGCTCTCTTTTCTCCACATTCTTGCCAACATTTGTTATTTGTGTTCTTTTTGATGGTAGTCATTCTGACAGGTGTGAGGTGATTTCTCACTCTGCTTTTGATTTGCATTTGCCTGATGATTAGCAATGTTGAGTATCTTTTTGTGTGCCTGTTGGCCATCTACCTATCCTCTTTGAAAAAAAAAATGTCTATTCAGTTCTTCTGCCCATTTTTTAATTGAGGTTTTTTATGTTGAAATGTATAAGCTGTTTACATATGTTGGATATTAATCCCTTATCAGTCATATCATTTGCAAATGGCAGTCCATCTACAGAATGCAGCAAGAGCATTTCTAAGAGGGAGGTTTATAGCAATACAGCTTACATCAGGAAACAAAAATTTCAAATAAACAATCTAATCTTATACTTAAAGGAACTATAGAAAGAAGAACAAACAAACCTTGAAGTTAGTAGAAGGAAAGAAATCATAAAGATCAAAGCAGAAATAAATGAAATAGAAACAAAAAATAGAAAATCTCAATGAAACTAAAAGCTGGTTCTTTGAAAAGATAATGAAAGTGATAAACCTTTAGCCAGACATATTAATAAAAAATGAGAGCATGCCCAAATCAATAAAACAAGAAATTAAAAAAGAGAAGTTAATACTGATACCAGGTTTCCCTGGTGGATCAGATGGTAAAGAATCTGCCTGCAATGCAGGAGACCCAAGCTCAGTCCCTGGGTCAGGGAGATCCCCTGGAGAAGGGAAGGGCTAACCACTCCAATATTCTTGCCTGGAGAATTCCATGGACAGAGAGTTGCAAAGAGTCGGACATGACTGAGTGACTAACACTTTCAATACTTATACCACAGAAGTACGAAGTACTATAAGAGACTACTATGAACAAGTATATGCCAATAAAATGGACAACCTAGAAGAAATGGACAAATTCTTAAAAAAGACAATCTCCCAAGACTGAACCAGGATGATATAGAAAATATGAATAGACCAATTACAAGGAATGAAATTGACACAGTACTTTAAAGGCTCCCAACAAGCAGAAGTCTGGGACAAGATTGCTTTCCAGGTAAATTCTACCGAACACTTAGAAAAAAGTTAATACTATCCTTCTGAAACTATTTCAGAAAATTACAGAGGAAGAAACACTTCTGAACTCATTCCATGAGGCCAGCATCACCCTGATATCAAAACAAGACAAAGATGCCACACAAAAAATTTAAGGCAATATCACTAATGAACATAGATGTAAAAATCCTCAACAAAACGTTAGCATATCCAACAATATATTAAAAGGATCATAAATCATGATCAAGTAAGGATCATGGACTGCAAGGATTTTTGGTACCCACAAATCAAAGTGATAAACCACATTAACAAATTGAAGAATGAAAAACCATACGGTCATCTCAATAGATGCAGAAAAAACTTTTGATAAAATTCAACACCCATTTATGATTTTAAAAACTCTCAAGAAAATGGAAATAAAGGGAGCATGCCTCAACATAATAAAGGCCATATATAATAAACCCACAGATAATATAATACTCAATGGTGATAAGCTGAATACATTTCCTCTAAGATTAGGAACAAAACAAGGATGCTCACTCTCCCCATTTTTATTCAATGTAGTTTTGGAAGTCCTAGACACAACAATTAGAGAAGAAAAACAAATAAAAGGAATTCAAACTGGAAAGGAAGAAATAAAACTGTCGCTGTTGGTAGATGACATAATCCTACAGATAGAAAATCCTAAAGATGCTACCAGAAAATTACTGCTACTGCTACTGCTAAGTCACTTCAGGCGTGTCCAACTCTGTGTGACCCCATAGACGGCAGCCCACCAGGCTCCCCCATCCCTGGGATTCTCCAGGCAAGAACACTGGAGTGGGTTGCCATTTCCTTCTCCAATGCATGAAAGTGAAAAGTCAAAGTGAAGTCGCTCAGTCATGTCCGGCTCTTAGCGACCCCATGGACCACAGCCTACCAGACTCCTCCATCCATGGGATTTTCCAGGGAAGAGTACTGGAGTGGGGTGCCATTGCCTTCTCCGAGAAAACTATTAAAGCTCATCAATAAACTTGGTAAGTTTTAGAATACAAAATTAACATACAGAAATCTGTTGCATTTCTATACACAAACAGCAAAGCATAGAAAGAGAAATTAAGAAATCAATCCCATTTACCACATCAAAAAGAATAAAATACCTAGGAATAAACCTACCTAACTCCTGGCTCAGGTGATTGTTGTGCTCATCCTAAATTGCTTTAGTCTTGTCTGACTCTGTGCAACCCTGTGGACTATAGCACGCCAGTCTCCTCTGTCCTTGGGATTCTCCAGGCAAGAATACTGGAATGGGTTGCCATGACCTCCTCCAAGGGGGTCTTTCTGACCCAGGCATCAAACCTGAGTCCCTTGCATCTTCTGAATTGGCACGTGGTTCTTTACCACCAGTGCCATGTGGAAAGTAAAGAACCACCTGCTAATGCAGGAGATGCAAGAGACACAGGTTCAATTCCTGTTGGGAAGATCCCCTGGAGGAGGAAATGGTAACCTACTTCAGTATTCTTACCAGGAGAATCCCATGGACAGAGGAGCCTGATGGGCTATAGTCCATGGGGTTGCAAAGAGTCAGACACAACTGAGTAACAAAGCACACACAAAAACCTACCTAAAGAGGCAAAAGACCGTACTCCAAAAACTATAAAACACAATGAAAGGAACTGAAGATGACACACACAGATGGAAAGGGATACTGTATTATTGGATGGAAGAATCAATATTGTCAAAATGACTATACTACCCAAGGCAATCTACAGAGTCAATGAAATCCCTATCAAAATACCAGTGGCATTTTTTAAAATTAGAACAAATCTTTTTAAAATTTGTATGGAAACACGAAAGACCCTGAATAGATATTAAATTTTTGTTAAAAATACATGATTTATATTTAAAGTTTATATATTTAGGCTGTAAAAGTAGATTCACATATACAACTTGCTCCAAATATGCTTAAAAGTTTTTCAGTGATTGAATTGGGTATTGCTTTTAGAATATAACTTTAAATTTATTCATATTTAATTATACATGAAATTCAGTTCCTCTATTACACTAACCTCATTTCAAATGCTCTATAGCCACATGTGGCTAATGGCTGTGGTTTTGGACAAACATATTTGGATATAACGGGGAAGGCAATGGCACCCCACTCCAGTACTCTTGCCTGTAAAATCCCATGGACGGAGGAGCCTGGTAGGCTGCAGTCCATAGGGTTGCTAAGAGTTGGACATGACTGAGAGACTTAATTTTCACTTTTCACTTTCATGCATTGGAGAAGGAAATGGCAACCCACTCCAGTGTTCTTGCCTGGAGAATCCCAGGGATGGCGGAGCCTTGTGAGCTGCTGTCTATGGGGTCGCACAGAGTCGGACACGACTGAAGCGACTTAGCAGCAGCAGCAGCAGTTGGATATAAGTTAATGGGACTTACCAAACCTTTGTATTTTCTCTATTTACCATACTGAAAAGAAGTTGAACATAGCTAAAAAGTTACCTTTTAGTAGTGGTAGCAGCATTTTCCCCATCAGCTGAGTCATATTTACAAAGATGAAGCTGCGTTGTTAAAAACTCTATTTGATCTCTTTGTTTTTATGACTATAACTGTGCAATTCAATCACCATTACAGAATAATGATGAAAAATAGACATGGAAATAATCATCTTTTGTAAAAACTTATAAAGGAAAATCACTTTTAAAAACCTAATGACTTAGAAGTGGGTAAGATGACTGTAAAATTTTGGGAAAATACTATAAAAATACAGAAGAATTCTGTACTCCTTTGCCTGGTAAATGCCATTAAATTCTTGCTACATTTCAAAAGAACACAGGGGCTTCTCTCGGGGTTCAGTGGTTAAAAATCCACCTGCCAATGGAGGGGACATGGATTTGATCCCTGGTCCCAAGAAGAACTCACATGCCATGGAGCAACTAAGCCCGTGTGTCACAACTACTGAGCCCGCATGATGCAGCTACTGAAGCCCGAGCACCTAGAGCCCATGCTCTGCAACAAGAGAAACCACCACAATGAGAGGCCGTGCACCATAACTAGAGTAGCCCTTGCTCGCTACAACTAGAGAAAGCCCTCGCACAGCAAAGACCAAGTGCAGCCGAAAATAAATAAGTAAATATTTTAAAAATGAAAATGAAAAATGAAAGAACAGAAAATGGAAACAATAGACAATGGATTTTTGGCATCTTTGAGAAGGTTATGGCAACCCTCTCCAGTATTCTTGCCTGGAGAATTCTATGGACAGAGAAACCCCTGGTCCATGGGGTCACAAAAAGTGGGACACGACTGAGCAACCAACACACTTTTGGTATCTATGGAGTTAATCATACAGCTGTCCCCTGTTTAACTGTTAACCTAGTTAATCGCACCGAGAGTTTTACTAATATCTTACTTTTATTTCTTTATGATACTTGTTAATGGACTGCTGAATTTAATTTGCTAATATTTTACAAGTATTTTTGCACTTGTTTACATTTTTATTTTCTTGTGCCACCCTTGGCTGGTTTTCAGCATCTGATGCCTGTCCTGACACCATTTGCAGACTTTTAAGAATGGCATGGCCTGAGGCCCCATGTCAGAGGGAATTAGGATGACAAACTGTATTCTAGGATCATTGCTTCCTCTTCCCTCAGGCATATATGGCACAGCTGTTTTCACTCTCCAGTGGACAAAAATTAGAATAAACTGGTTTTTGTTTTTTTTCTTTTGGTGAATGGGAAAATTCTAAATTGCTTTCTTTATGCTTCCCAGTATGAACTAAAGATAAAATACACATTTCCTTTTGCTCTTTCTACTGCTTAAAGTATAAAGGAAAAGAATAATATCATTTGAAACACTGTCTAAACATTGCTGTTTAATAAATTTCCTGCTTTGATTTCTTATCAGTCTTGTTAGCAGTTAGGATACTTTCGGCTTCAAGTAACAGATTACCTGACTAACATTCCTGAAATGTAAAGACCTTATTTCAGCGAAGAAGGTTGCATAAAAAAGGAAAAAGTTTGCACCAATGGTATATGCGATTAAAAAATTAGTGCCACTATTTAGTACCAGAGTCAACTGTACAGTTCTTCCATTGTTTTTCTTTTCAAGTAAAACAGCCATTACAGCAAAATATTAAAATAATATGGCTTTTGCAACCAGAGCATAAATTTTTACATCATTAAGTGTTTTAAAAAGAATTTCAAAAAAGTTATATGTTCAATTTTTATTTCTAAAATATTTTACATTAATAAAAATTTAACATATTAGTGAGAATATAATGTTTCAGTACCACTAATAAAAAATATTTATCTAAAAATATAAAAAGAAGTCCCTATGAAGCTAATTACAAGGTTGGTGTGTGGTTTGATTATGCCAGGCAAGAGCCAGCGCTTTTTAGCTGTCTACTCTGCTACCCTTGATGCTTCAAATATGTCTCTTCTCCTGGATGCAAGATGGCTATGTTCTAAACATCATGCAAATCTATAACGACATACCCGTGAGAAAAGATGAGGGGAAATAGAGCTTTTCTCCTAGATCTCTCTCCTTTCAGCAGAGAAGATTATCTTTTGAAGAACCCCCAACATATTTCTAGGGATTTCCAGGTGGCTGAGTGGTAAAGAATCTACCTGCCAATGAAGGGGACTCAGAAGACACAGGTTCAATCTTTGGGTCAGGAAGAGCCCCTGGAAAAGGAAAAGGCAACCCACTCCAGTATTCTTACCTGGAAAATCCCATGGACAGAGGAGCCTGGTGGGCTATAGTCCATAGGGTCGCAAAGAATTGGACACTACTGGGTGACTGAATAACAGCAACAATAGTTTGGAAACTAACACTTCCTTGACTCATTGCTCTATTTTTATTTTAACTGATTAATGTATTTGCTTTTTTCCATCTTTTCTTTGTGCTCCCCAAGATGATATCAATTCTTCCTTAACAGGACTGAATATTTCTATCCAAACACACTTTTAATGTTTTTCCTGATTCACTGAATGCCTCCTAGTGATTCCCTTTTTACTCCCTTGCCTTTGTTTTGTGCCATCACTTTGGGGACAAATCTCAGTCTCTGTTTCCAAAATAAATACTAGGTGGTCACCACATTCCAAATGACTTATCACACTTGTGATGTTTTCAGTCACTCACTTCGAAACTGAATCTCATGAGATCGGTCTCTCCATTATCCTATGATTTCCAAAAACACACCTTAACCTATGTTTCCATGGCATACTTTTCTCTTTGGCAGTATCAGTTTAGTTACATTCCTTCTGACCATTAATCTACCAGAGTAGAAAGAGTCGAGAACTGAGTCTTCTTCCCAGCTTCTGACTGTAGGAGAACTAATATTCAGAAAGTGTCATATTAGCATATTTATGCTTAAATAAGAGATTGAGATAAATATGGGTATATCTAATAAATTGGAAGCATAATCAGCCTGAAGATATGGGTTGATTAGAGTATGAAGAAGGCAAATGCTACTTCACTACAAAATCACTCTCAAAATGAACAAGTCACCTGTATGCCTCAAGGACTAACTCTTCTCTGAATTAACTTCAATTTAGAATACATTTTTTAAGGAAAAGTCATAAAACATGCCACATAAACATATAAAATTAATCTCAACAGTATTCTCAACAATTGTTTAGAACTCAGACCAACCAAAGAGTTTCTTCAGAGAGGAATGTTTATTGGTGACTGAATCACATGCTTAGTGTTGCTATGTATAGCAATGATAATAGAAATAAGACCAATTTTAGTTGGTTTTATTTCCATTTCTAAATCCTCTACAGATAATATTCTCCCACCCCTTATTGTCTATACCTGGAGCACATCATGCCTACTGCCCCAACCTTGGTATGGCACTGGGAAAACTATGACATTTTGTACGTTCACACTATGCCAGTAATTTTTCCAACACCTTTTATATAACGTATCAGCGGAGATATTTTACCCCTGATTTATTGATGAAAGAACTAAGACTGAGAGAAGTTAAATTTGGTGAAGTGATCAGAAAAATCCAGAATTAAACTCAAATCCTTCAAGTTCCAAACTCATGCTCTCTGATGAATACCAACGAGCTTGTAGGGAGTCACAGATGGATTCTAGTCCCAAACTTCATTTTCCTCATCTTAAAAAGGGCAGACTTAGGTGAACTGATAACTAAAATCCATTTTAGCTAAAACACTGAACTTTCTTTTTTGGGTGTTCTTTATGTGCCAAGCATTGAGCTAAAGCAATTTACATATGTTATTTTTTTAACAACAACATAAAAAAACTAGTGAAATAGCAGAGAAAACAGATGCAGAGAGTTTAAATAACATGCTGAAGGAACTTTAGCTGGCAAATCATGGCGCTGGGATTTTAATTCAGACCTATTGAACCTAAATGCCTACATGCTTTAAAGAAATTGTTCTCTCTCAGAGTTGTATGTCAGATATGTGGAATGAAAGGATGGAATTTTAAAAAAGCATATTCAATAATATAAAATTATTTTATATTCACATTTCACAAATATCTTTGTTTTTATAGGATAAATTACTGAAAATGATTCTCAAATGTGATATCCACAGATAAAGGGAATGCCAGTATATGTAGGGACAGAAGCTGCAGGAATTAATGTGTAGTTCTCTCCAAAATGTTAAAAATCACAGTGAACAAATCAAAAGTCCTAGACTTTTGGATGGAAAAATGAGGGTATGGAAGTAGTGTGAGGGTGATGTGGGGAAGTCTCATTAAGTCTTCTTAACAAAGAAACCACACTTGCCTCAGAGAAGTAAGTCAAATCGCTATCTCTCTAAAGATATTGGCAGTCTTGATATTTTTTTCTTTCTTATAATTCCATCTAGTTATCCTACACTGTGACTAGGCTACAGTGGTTAGAAAAAATAAATAGCTATATAGTCTACCTTCAGGGAACATATGGTCTTGGAAGGAAGCTTACAGACAAACCTTAGATTCTTGCCTTCTCTTTGCAGTTGAGTGGGAAGTCATTAGCTAGCACTGAATTCATGAAGAATTCCCTTGCTGATGTGCATTCCTGGCCAGAAGCTACAGCTTTCTTTACCTCTGGGGAAAGGCTGGCAAAGGGTAAGGTGACAAAGCCAAACTTTACCTACTTCACGTTTTGCCAGGGTACAGCCCTGTTTGCTCCCAACTCAACACAAGCTCATAAAACCTATTTCTGTCCTGTGGCACTTGAGCAAATGCAGCTTATTGGGAATTTGTCTGGACTAGTTGGACAAATAAAGGTGAGGATGGAGAGGAAAGGACAGATTCAAGGATCACTATGAAGGAAAAACTGAGAGGGTAACAGGGACTAACTGGGTAGATGCCAAAGAAGAAAAAGGACTTAAAGCAAGATCCAGACTTTTTAGCCTGAGTGGTTTGGGAATGGTTATTATTGCTTGAAAGAAATATCAGCCAACAAGACAATTTGAGGAGAAATAATTTAGATAAACTGTTAAGAACACCTAAGTGGAAATATGAAAAGATATGTTCAACTTCACCAAATTAGGATAAAAAGTGTATTAACCCTGTTTTTAATATTTGAATCAAATAACTACAGTCTTATCTCCCTTCACATCTTGAATCTACAACAAACCATTCATCTCAGATGTGACTCTACATACTTATGGAGAAAAAATGGAAAATTTAGTCAATTCCCTATAAGGTTTCTGCTCTTTACTTCTCCTATCTAACATTACTGAGCACTGCCTTATTACAGGCACCATTGTGAGTCTTTCATGTATATTAGTGTGTCTAATCTTCACAACAAACCTATAATAAGGAGTTATAATCATGCCCATTTTGCTTATGAAGACACTGAAGTCCAGATTCAGAAACTAACACACAACTCACCTAGATTTAAAGGCCTTTCCTTCATTGACTCTTGCACCCCAATGCTTCTGTCTTTATGGACAGCTCTGGCATATGATGCTGCTGCTGGGAACAAGCAATGAAGCAAACCAATGCAATCCTCATTCCCTGCTGGAAGTCCAGTGGTGATGAAAGGTGTGCCTAACCCCCAACACAACACTGTAGAAACCCAACACAGTCCTAGATTGCTGTCCAAACTCATAATGACTGAGGTATTCACTGCCACGAAAATCTAGGGGCCCAGAGCCTAGATGAGTCCTAAGCCACTGAAAACAGTGCCTAATAAAAGATTCCCCTCTCCATCTCACTGGAAAAGCACAAGTTTCTTGGACTATGTCTCTGCATCAGGCCTGGGCATCCAAAGTTACAGCTCTTTAGTAACACAGATTTTCAGATACACAGACATATGCACACACACACACAGACTCAGGCATTTTACTGAAGAGGCATCTGTAGAGCCAGGGTTTCCAGCTTTCTCCCAGGTCAAACTAGTCCCTGGAGTTATGCCCAGACCACCTGTTAAAGACACATCCATGAACTCTTTGGGGACCCTGCTGTCTAATTCTTGACAGTTTCTCTTAATTAGAGTTCCCGAACCCATCAGAGATTTGAATTACGTTGAACTTCAAGGAAAAAGCAACCCAATGTCTCTATAGCTTTCCTTCTGTGGCCTTTTGACTCTCATTTAAATTTATCAACCTTCCTGAGTTTTTCCCAAAATTATTTTGAGCTTAGCATATTAAGTCATTTGAGAAAAGTATTTGTTACTTCCTAAACAAAACTGCTTGTTTCACATCCACATACATAAAAGAAAAAAATTTGAGTAATTCTTCCTAAAACAAAGAATTCTACCCATAGGTGAAAGAAGCCATTGGCAAGTTTGACATGCTGCTGCTGCTAAGTTGCTTCAGTCGTGTCCGACTCTGTGCGACCCCATAGACAGCAGCCCACCAGGCTCCCCTGTCCCTGGGATTCTCTAGGCAAGAACACTGGAGTGGGGTGCCATTTCCTTCTCCAATGCATGAAAGTGAAAAGTGAGAGTGAAGTCACTCAGTCGTTGTCATTGTTCAGTCACTCAGTCACGTTCAACACTTTGCGACCCCATGGACTGCAGCACGCCAGGATTTCCTGTCCTTCACCATCTCCCAGAGCTTCCTCAAACTCATGTCCATTGAGTCAGTGATGCCATCCAACCATCTTGTCCTCTCTTGTCCCCTTCTCCTCCTACCTTCAGTCTTTCCCAGCATCAAGGTATTTTCCAATGAGTCAGCTATTTCGCATCAGATGGCCAAAGTATTGGAACTTCAGCTCTAATATCTTTAATTAACAAATCTTATAATTTTCCCTTATCGTACACATCCTATTTAGGAATGGAACTTAGGTAAGAGGTGAAAGTATGCCAGCAAGTTTATTAGGACATGCTTCCTTAGAGTTAACCACAACATCCTGGAAAGGAATCCAGCCCTGACCACACTGTATTATCAAGACAAACCCATTGAAAAGATTTTCCAACAATCTGCCCAAATTACTTCTAGTAGCTCTGCTCTGGGATGAGAAGGGAAAGCAAAAAAAAAAAAAAAAAAAAATCAAGCCGGTATGTCTAGTCCCCAAAACTCTAAAACAGGATCAGGCATACATTCTAGATTAGGCCTATGTCAATACTTAGTTCTTCATTAAAAGAGTTCAGCTGAATGTAAGATAATGGAACACCCATGACCTATCGACTTTGTTGCATCATTAACTGAAATTATCCCCGAGCCAATATGTGACCAATTTCTTACTTATTATTCACACATTACCTAGTAGACTCCAGCTTCTTGGAATTCTAAATCTCTTAGCAATAAGTTACCAATAACTCCACAATGTCTCATTATTCTCTAGTTAGAGTCATCTTCATATGATTCTTCCCAAGTCCATTATTCATTCTTTTCCTTTCCTTCTGGCTATTCTTCTTCCCCTTCTCAATGGCTAGTCCAAATTGTTAAGTTTCTTATGGTAACAAATACAGGCAAATGATTAGAAATAGGAAACCTTTGAGTGGATCTTGTATCATATGTGACTACTAACCAGAAAGCAGCCCTTATCACCACCCAGTTCTAGAAATATTTGAGACTGGTCTACTATGTTTTTAATTTAATATTTTAAAAATCTTTAAATTTTATATGTTTTAAAGATTACACTCCATTATTACAAAATATTGGCTTTATTCCCCATCCTTGAATGTATCTTACACCCAATAGTTAGTCTCTCTTATTCTTCTATCTTTATATTGTCCCTACCCCTCCCCACTGAAAACTAATAGTTTGTTCTCTATATCTGTGAGTCTGGTTTTTTTTGTTTGTTTGTTCGTTTTATTCATAAGTTTATTGCATTCTTTAGATTCCACATGTAAGTGATAACGTATAGAATTTGTCTTTCTCTGTCTGACTTATTTCACTTAGCATAATTGCTTCCAAGTCCATCCATGTTGCTACAAATGGCAAAATTTCATTTTTAATGGCTGAATAGTATTCCATTGTGTTTGCCACATCTCCTTTATCCATTCATCTGTTGATGGACATTGAGGTTGCTTCCAAATCTTGGCAACTGTAAATAATGCTGCAATGAACACTGGGGTGCATTTATCTTTTTGAATTAGTGTTTTGGCTTTTTTTTAATATATACCCAGGAGTAGAATTAATAGGTCATATGGTGGTACTATTTTTAGTTATTTGAGAAACCTTCATAATGTTTTCCATGGTGGCTGCATCTATTTACATTCCCATCAACAGTGTATGAAGGCTCTCTTTTCTCCACATCATTGTTAACATTTGTTAGTTGTGTTATTTTGATGATAGCCGTTACGACAGGTCTGAAGTGATATCTCATTATGGCTTTGATTTGCATTTCCCTGATGATTAGTGGTACTGAGCATTTTTTCTTGTGCCTGTTGGCCATCTGCATTTCCTCTTTGTAAAAATGTCTATTTACTTCTCCTGCCCACATTTTAATTGGGTTGTTTGTGTTTTTGATGTTGAGTTGTATGAGCTGTTATAGTTGTTGATATTAATATCATACTGGTCATATTATTTGTAAATATTTTCTCCCATGTTATCTTTTCATTTTGTCAATGGTTTCCTTTTCTTTGCAAAAGCTTTTAAGCTTAATTAGATCCCATTTGTTTATTTTTGCTTTTATTTCCTTTACTCTAAAAAATGGATCCAAAAAATATATTGCTGTGATTTATGTTCAAGAATGTTCAGCCTATGTTTTTCTTTAGGCTTGTTATAATATCTCATCTTACATATAGGCCTTTAACTCATTTTGAGTTTACTCTTGTATATGGTATTAGAGAGTATTCTAATACCAACAAATCCAAAACAATTGACAAAATGACATACATATCAATAATTATTTTAAATGTAAAGATTGAATGCTCAAATCAAAATAAATTGAGTGGCTGAATGGATACAGAAACAAGACCTGTATATATGCTGCTTACAAGAGACTGACTTCAGATCAGGAGATACATACAGACTGGATGCAATACTTGGATGAAATACGTGGATGCAGTCTCAAAAATGACAGAATGATCTCTGTTTGTTTCCAAGGCAAACCATTCAATATCATGGTAATCCAAGTCTGTGCCCCGACCAGTAACACTGAAGAAGCTGAAGTTGAATGGTTCTATGAAGACCTACAAGACCTTGTAGAACTAACCCCCCAAAAAAGATGTCCTTTTCATTAGAGGGGACTGGAATGCAAAAGTAGGAAGTCAAGAAACACCTGGAGTAACAGGCAAATTTGGCCTTGGAGTACAGAATGAAACAGGGCAAAGGCTAACAGAGATCTGCCAAGAGAACACACTGGTCATAGCAAACACCCTCTTCCAACAACACAAGAGAAGACTCTACACATGGACATCACCAGATGGTCGACACCAAAATCAGATTGATTATACCCTTTGCAGCCAAAGATGGAGATGCTCTATAAAGTCAGAAAAACAAGACTGGGAGCAGACTGTGGCACAGATCATGAACTCCTTATTGCCAAATTCAGATTTAAATTGAAGAAAATAGGGAAAAACCACTAGACCATTCAGGTATGACCTAAATCAAATTACCTATGACTACACAGTGGAAATGAGAAATAGATTTAAGGGACTAGATCTGATAGAGTGCCTGATGAACTATGGATGGAGGTTCATGATATTGTACAGGAGACAGGGAGCAAGACCATCCCCAAGAAAAAGAAATGCAAAAAAGCAAAATGGCTGTCTGAGGAGGCCTTACAAATAGCTGTGAAAAGAAGAGAAGCAAAAAGCAAAGGAGAAAAGGAAAGATATACCCATTTGAATGCAGAGTTCCAAAGAATAGCAAGGAGAGATAAGAAAGACCTCCTCAGCAATCAATGCAAAGAAATAGAGGAAAACAATAGAATGGGAAAGACTAGAGATCTCTTCAAGAAAATTAGAGATACCAAGGGAACATGGGATGCAAAGATGGTCTCAATAAATGACAGAAATGGTATGGACCTAACAGAAGCAGAAGATACTAAGAAGAGGTGGCAAGAATACACAGAAGAACTGTACAAAAAAGATCTTCATGACCCAGATAATCACAATGGTGTGATCACTCACACTCACCTAGAGCCGGACATCCTGGAATGTGAAGTCAGGTGGGCCTTAGGAAGTATCACTATGAACAAAGCTAGTGGAGGTGATGGAATTCCAGTTGAGCTATTTCAAATTCTAAAAGATGATGCTGTGAAAGTGCTGCACTCAATATGCCAGCAAATTTGGAAAACTCAGCTGTGGCCACAGGACTGGAAAATGTCAGTTTTCATTCCAATCCCAAAGAAAGGTAATGCCAAAGAATGCTCAAACTACCGCACAATTGCACTCATCTCACACTCTAGTAAAGTAATGCTCAAAATTCTCCAAGCCAGGCTTCAGCAATACGTGAACCATAAACTTCCAGATGTTCAAGCTGGTTTTAGGAAAGGCAGAGTAACCAGGGATCAAATTGCCAACATCTGCTGGATCATCAAAAAAGCAAGAGAGTTCCAGCTTTATTGACTATGCCAAAGCCTTTGACTGTGTGGATCACAATAAACTGTGGAAAATTCTGAAAAAGATGGGAATACCAGACCACTTGACCTGCCTCTTGAGAAACCTGTATGCAGGTCAGGAAGCAACAGTTAGAACTGGACATGGAACAACAGACTGGTTCCAAATAGGAAAAGGAGTACGTCAAGGCTGTATATTGTCACCCTGCTTATTTAACTTATATGCAGAGTACATCATGAGAAACGCTGGGCTGGAGGAAGTACAAGCTGGAATCAAGATTGCCGGGAGAAATATCAGCAACCTCAGATATGCAGATGACACCACCCTTATGGCAGAAAGTGAAGAGGAACTAAAGAGCCTCTTGATGAAAGTGAAAGAGGAGAGTGAAGAAGTTGGCTTAAAACTCAGCATTCAGAAAACGAAGATCATGGTATCTGGTCCCATCACTTCATGGGAAATAGATGGGGAAACAGTGGAAACAGTGGCTGACTTTATTTTTTCTGGGCTCCAAAATCACTGCAGATGGTGACTTCAGCCATGAAATTAAAAGATGCTTACTCCTTGGAAGGAAAGTTATGACCAACCTAGACAGCATATTAAAAAGCAGAGACATTACTTTGCCAACTAAGATCCATCTAGTCAAGGCTATGATTTTTCCAGTGGTCATGTATGGATGTGAGAGTGGACTATAAAGAAAGCTGAACACAGAAGAATTGATGCTTTTGAACTGTGGTGTTGGAGAAGACTCTTGAGAGTCCCTTGGACTGCAAGGAGATCCAACCAGTCCATCGTAAAGGAGATAAGTTGTGGGTGTTCATTGGAGGGACTGATGTTGAAGCTGAAACTCCAATACTATGGCCACTTGATGTGAAGAGCTGACTCATTTGAAAAGACCCTGATGCTGGGAGAGATTGAGGGCAGGAGGAGAAGGGGACAACAGAGGATAAGACGTTTGGATGGCATCACCGACACAATGGACATGGGTTTGGGTGGACTCAAGGAGTTGGTGATGGACAGGGAGGCCTGGCGTGCTGCGGTTCATGGGGTCACAAAGAGTCTGACACGACTGTACTGAACTGAACTGAACTGAACAGACTGGATGCGAGGGGATGGAAAAAGATGTTCCATGCAAGTGGGGATCAAAAGAAAGCTGGAGTGGCAATATTCAGACAAAGTAGACTTTAAAATAAAGGCTGTTACAAAGGACAAAAAAATAATTCTTAAAAATGATTAAGAGATCAATTCAAGAAGATACTACAATTGAAAATATATTTGCACTCAACTAAATATATAAGGAAGATATTAACAGTCATAAAAGGAGAAATCAACATTAACACAATAAGAGTATGGGACTTCTAACCCTTTCTCATATCAATGGACAGATTATCCAGAAACAAAATCAATAAAGAAACACAGGCCTTAAAAAACACATTAGATCAAATGCACTTAATTGATCTATAGAGAGCACTTCAATCAAAAGAAGCAAAATGCATATATATTCTTTTTAAGTTCACTTGGAACCTTCTCCAGGATGGATCACTCTCTAGGCTATATAACAAGTCTCAGTAAATTCAAGAAAATTGGAACCATATCAAGCATCTTTTCCAACTGCAACATTATGAGACTAGAAATCAATTACAAGAAAAAACTACCAAAAAAAAAAAAATGTAGAGGGCAAACAGTATGCTACTAAATACCCAAAGGATCACTGAAGAAATTAAAGAAGAAATCAAGAAATACAAAGAGACAAGTGAAAACAAAACCCCAACAATCCAAAACCTACTAGACATAGCAAAAGCAGTTCTAACAGGGAAGTTTATAACAATGCAAGGTTATCTCAGGAAATAAGAAAAAAATCTTAAATAAACAAGCCAACCTTGTACCTATATGAAATGGAGAAAAAAGAACAAACAAAACCCAAACTAAGTAGAAAGAAATTAATCATAAAGATCAGGGCAGAAATAAATGAAATAGAGACTAAAAAATAATAAAAAGATCAATCAAACTAAATCTCGCTCTTTGAAACTATAAGCAAAATTGATAAATCTTTAGCCAGACTCATCAAGAAAAAAGATAGTGCCCAAATCAGTAAAATAAGAAATAAAAAAGTTACAACCAACAACTCAGAAATACAAAGAATCATAAGAGACTACTACAAATAAGTGTATGCCAATAAAATGTACAACCTAGAAGAAATAATCAACTATGTATTGATTCCATGCAACTGATGAAATGGATTTGCTATTTAAGTATGAAAAGATATAATTTTACAAGAATGCTTAAGTATATTATAAGTAAGACTATTAAGGTTTAATGAGTTAGACTACCTAAGAATCATGTTCATTAGCTCTAGGTGAAAATGAATGTTGCATTAAAGCTAATTGTATTACCCACCCACCATTAAATAGATAAAGAAAGTGACTGGGGACTCAATCTAGGCATATATGCAATATAAAATTTTCCTCTCAGATGTAGCACATATCCATGAATTATAATTAGTAAATAGTTATTAAATGTTTTATTTGAGGAATAAAAAGAATAATATAGATTTCCACCCCTGAGGATTTTGTGAAATTAACTTTAAGAATGGATAGTAATTTAAAAATTTTAACATAAGTCAATTGCAGCTCTCTATAGCTCACATGGGATTCCCTGGTGGCTCAGAGAGTAAGGAGTCTGCTTGCAAAGCGGGAGGCCTGAGTTTGATCCCAGGGTTGGAAGATTCCTTAGAGAAGAAAATGGCAATCCACTCCAGTATTCGTGCCTGGAAAATTCCATGGACGGAGGAGCCGGGTAGGCTACAGTCCATAGGGTCACAAAGATTTGGACACAACTGAGCAACTTCACTTTCTTTTTCCTTTCATAGTTCACATGATGCTTAAAATTTAAAATCAATTCCTAGATTGTGGAAAAAGTGTAATCAAAACATATCTTGAAAACCTCTTAAATTATCCAAAAAGTATAGCATACACAGTTTAATTGCAGTGTTTTTAAATGCACAATGTACACATTAATATATGAAATATAATAAAGACGAAACAAGTAAAAGATCTTTTTACAGTGATTTCTTGTTGAATTTTTACTATGAAACTGTTGCTAAACTATGCCTATTAATTTGTGTAAGTTTAAATAATGCAACACTACTCTAGGAAATTAGTGCTATAAAGTAGGTACAAGCTATACAAATTTTGAGGAAGAAGGACTTACCACTCAGATCATCTCTCTAGTAACATTTCCTGATAAGAATACCTGCTTTTGTGATTTTTTTGTTTAATGACTAATTACAATAGTCAGGCTTCTCCAGAGAAACAAAACTGATAGGATATGTGTGTATATAAACATATGTATATATATACACACAAAACCAGTATACAAGGCTATATGTATATAAACACATATATCCTATTGATTTTGTTTATCTGGAGAAGCCTGATTATTTTAATTAGTCATTAAACAAACAAACAAACAAACAAAAACACAAAAGCAGGTATTTTACCAGGAAATGCTTACTAGAGAATCTGAGTGGTAAGTCCTTCTTCCTCTAAATTTTTATAGCTTGTACCTACTTTAGGACACTAATTTTCTGAAATGAAAATTTGCTTGCTCCTTGGAAGAAAAGCTATAACAAACCTAGACAGTATATTCAAAAGCAGACACATCACCTTGCTGACAAAAGTCCATATAGTCAAAGCTATGGGTTTTCCACTAGTGATATATAGATGTGAGAGTTGGACCATAAAGAAGGCTGAGTACTAAGAAATTGATGCTTTAGAGTTGTGGTCCTGGAGAAGATTCCTGAGTCCCCTGAACAGCAAGGAGATCAAACCATCAATCCTAAAGGAAATCAACCCTGAATATACATTGGAAGGACTGATGCTGAAGCTCCAATACTTTGACCACCTGATACAAAGAGCCAACTCACTGGAAAAGACCCTGATGCTGGTAAAGACTGAAGGCAAAAGAAGAGGGTGGCAGAGAACGAGATGGTTAGATAGCATCACTGACTTAATGGATATGAATTTGAGCAAACTCCAGGAGATAGTGGAGGACAGAGGAACCTGACATGCTGTAGTCCATGAGATAATAAAGATTTGGATGCAATTTAGTGACTGAACAACAAAATACACACATATCAAGAGAAAGGAAGATTTCTGTTAAGGAATTGCCTTACATAGGTTGGCAAGGCCAAACTCTGCAGGGTAGGCTAACAGGCCAGAGACCCAAGGGAGAGTGAGTACAAGTCTGAAGACAGAATTTCTATTCTTAGGGAGGGTTGGGTGGGGCTCAGGTTTTTCTCCTTTTCAGGCCTTTAACTGATCAAATGACACCCAATCATATTATGGAGAACAATCTCCTTCATTCAAAGTCTACTGATTTAAATGCTGCTGCTGCTGTTGCTGCTGCTAAGTCACTTCAGTTGTGTCCGACTCTGTGCGACCCCTTAGATGGCAGCCCACCAGGCTCCCCTGTCCCTGGGATTCTCCATGCAAGAACACTGGAGTGGGTTGCCATTTCCTTCCCCGATACATGAAAGTGAAAAGTGAAAGTGAAGTCACTCAGTCAAGTCCGACTCCTAGCGACCCCATGGACTGCAGCCTACCAGGCTCCTCCATTCATGGGAGTTTCCAGGCAAGAGTACTGGAGTAGGTTGCCATTCTCTTTCTAATCTTCTCTTTCTAATCTCATCTAAAAAATATCTTAACAGAAACAGCTAGAATAATGTTTGAGCAAATATCAGGTACAAAGGTCTAGCCAAACTGACACATAAAATTAACAACCAAACTTCACAGATCATTTTTATAGGAAAAGTAGTCAAACTATAGCCCACAGGCAAAGTTTAGCTTGCCATCTGTTTTTGTATAATTCACAAGTTAAAAATCAATGATTTTCACATTTATTAAATGAATAGGGAAAAATCATAAGAAGAATACATTGAAAACTGTGTGAAATTCAAATTTAAGGATCCATAAACAAAGTTTTATTGGAACACAGCCAGACTTGTTGATGTATGTATTAACCATGGCTGCTTTCTCACTACAGTAGTAGAACTGAGTAGTTGCCATGGAGACCACATGGCCACAAAGCCTAAAATATTATTATTTGATCCTTTAGGGAAAAGTTTACCAATCTCTATTCTAGAAAATATTTGTATTTTTCTATTTATTCATATTTGCATCCTCAAAACTCCAAACATTTTAAACAAAAGGATGTACAGAATGAAATTCTCAGGTTACATTCAAATACAATAACTGATGCCCAATAATTAGGGCACCAGAATCACATGCATATATGATGCCTGAAAGACACCACAGTGTCATATGGCAAGATAAGAAGTTTTCTGTCTTAAACCAGCCTTTCATCTCTTAGAGCAATATATTGGTTTGCTAGGGCTGCTGTAACAATGTAACACAAACTGGAAGGCTTAAAGAACAGAAATTAACTGTCTATAAGCCCAAAATTAAGATTATTGGCAGGGTTTTTTCCTTCTAAGGAGTGTTAGGGAGGGGACTCTCTCCTTGACTAGTAGATGGCCATCTTTCCCCTGTGTCTCTTCATATCATTTTGCCTTTATGCATACCTCTTTATGCATGTCCAAATTGCTCCTTTTATAAGGACACCAGTCTTATTGAATTTGGACCCAACCAACTTTAACTTTTAACAAAGGACTCACTTTAACTTGAATACCTCTGTAAAGACCCTGTCTCCAAATTAGGACACATTCCGAGGTACTAGGGTTTCAGTTCATGTTCAGTCTCTCAGTCGTGTCCAACTCTTTATGACCCCATGGGCTGCAGCATGCCAGGCCTCCTTGTCTATCACCACCTCTGGAGTTTGTTCAAACTCATGTCCATCAAGTCGGTAATACCATCCAATCATCTCATCCTCTGTTGCCCCCTTCTTCTCCTCCTGCCTTCATTCTTTCCCAGCATCAGGGGCTTGTCCAATGAGTCTGTACTTCCCATCAGGTGGCCAAACTATTGGAGCTTCAGCTTCAGCATCAGTCCTTCCAACAAATATTTAGGACTAATTTCCTTTAGGACTAACAGGTTTGATCTCCTTGCAGTCAAGGAACTCTCAAGAGTCTTCTCCAACACCACAGTTCAAAAGCATCAATTCTTCAATTTGATAAGAAAGCTCAGCTTTCTTTATGGTCCAACTCTCATTTCCATACATGACTACTGGAAAAATCATAGCTTTGACTATACAGACGTTTGTCGGCAAAGTAATGTCTCTGTTTTTTAATATGCTGTCTAGGTTGGTCATAGTTTTTCTTCCAAGGAGCAAGCATCTTTTAATTTCATGGCTGCAGTCACCATCTGCAGTGATTTTTGGATCCCAAGAAAATAAAGTCTCTCACTGTTTCCATTGTTTCCCCATCTATTTGCCACGAAGTGATGGGACCGGATGCCATGATCTTAGTTTTCTGAAACTTGAGTTTTAAGCCAGCTTTTTCACTCTCCTCTCACTTTCATCAAGATAGAGGAAAAAAAAAAAAAGAGAGAGAGAGAGAGTCCAAAATGGCCAGAGGCTAAAAGACAAAGAAAGGGAAAAAGCTGTTGAAAAGGATACAAAGGGAAAATCCCAGACTGGAGTGGGAACCTCAGGTGAAAAAAACACACTCCCTTCTTGATAGTAAGTGCTAGCCCTAATTTGCATAGGGCAGGCTGAGGGGAAGGGAGGAGACAAGAAGTTTAAAAAGAAGGAGCCAAGAGGTTTGGGACCTCTCCTTCAGGGGTCAGCCCACCCTCATGCCTCAGATGTGTACTATCCTTTGTTTAGCAAATAAAACTCTGAGCTGCAACCAAGCTCTAACACTGATCCACCATTCAAATCTTTGTTGCAGCTAGACTGAATCGAAGAAATTACTCTCCCAACACTTGCCTCTCAACTTTCTTCAAACATTGTATTTATACATCACTTGGTAAATATCAACTCACAGAGGAAATTGACTGGTTTCCTGTATAATTTTTTGTCTGTGGTTTTATAACAAATGCATTTACTGCTGTGTTATTTGCCCCCCTATATAGAAAAGGTGTCTGGATCACAGTATGTTACTCATGTTATTTCCTATAAAGTAACTACTATAGGTTTAAGTGCTTTAAACCCTATTATTGTTTCTTATACACAGGCATGTATATTACAGCAACATTTTAGAAAACTGATTGGGGGGTTTGGGTGTAATATAAAACACACTACAATTTTTCTTAACATAATGGGAAATAAACTCTTGATCAACACTTGCATGTAGAGCTTCTAACTTAGAAATTGTTTACTGACATTAAGTACAGATACCAGTATTTCATAGTGGAGAGATGATAGAAGAGTACCAACTGAACTGTGATTTCATGAACTCAATTTCATGAAAACTCAGGGTAGTGCCTCAGACTAAAATAAAAGACATTGAAGTACAGAAATACAAAAAGTGCCAAGCATTTGGAACACTGGTTACATGACAGCACTTGATAAACAAAGAAGAGTAAAAAGAAGGGCTTCACCAGGAAATGTTAGATTACAAAAGGTCCTAAGTTCCAAGCTAAGGGATTGGGAATTTACTGATAGGCAACAGAGGGATATATATATATATATATATATATATATATATATATATATTAGTTAGGAACCCAAAGGGGTTAAAACTAGATACAACTTGGTCAATATGACTTTTTGAAATATAAATGGATGAAAAGATTTGGTTCAAATCCTCAGGTGCCCCCTACTGGTGAGAAAGAGATGATAGTACAGGAAAAATATTTGATCAATTTCTCTGCAGCTGTAATGACCCTGGAGGAAATACTCTTCTTTAGGATGCAATAATAAAAATATTCTACAACAAAGTTCTTCAACAGTTAAGAGAACTGTTCTCTGAAAAGTAGCCTGTACTTAATAAAAAGTTCAGAAGGAGGACCGAGAATAAGAGGAAAGATTTCTTCTCTAGCAGTTAGGAAACATTAGTTCAGTGATTCAGTAACTTGAGGAGAAAAGTATAAATCTTCATTTAAAACAACTTCGAACATCTAAAAATGTTTTATAAATGTATTTCTAGCTTTTCAAGATAAGCAAAGTTTGAAGCATAATGTAAGAATATAGTTCAAAATATCTCCTAAGAGCTATTTATCCAGCACCATCAGAAAGTATACTTAGGATACTAAACATACTAAGTATACTTAGGCAAATGAAGCTTACAATTTGAATCTTGACCGAGGGGCATAAGGTAAGCCTATTCTAATTCTTTAGAAAGAGCTTCACTGTTTTATCACATCAGAGGATGAGCCCTCTCCAGCATCCCTCACATTCTTGTGCTGTGTTTTTTCTCCTTACTCTTCTCTCTCTCCTCTTCCTTTTACCTTGTCTCTTTTCTCTACAAGTAATAAGAGCTATAAATGGTTGAACATTTCGGGCAGAAGAGGTGAGAGAAAAGTATTGTATTCTTCCCCTATGTATCAAGTTTTCATCAATTGTTTTTGGCAACTTGCTACCCAGTTTTAAAAATAACCAGTCTGATATTCACACATTAATTAATTAATTAATGCCGCTGTGCCCCAGTTTCCATACTTGTAAGATGAAGAAGATAAAATCCGTGGTCTTTAACATCCTCTTCAACTGTCAATTCAAAAGCACTACTTAGAACTGCAAAGTTCAGGGAGAGCCAACTCTGCCCAAACCTGCCCATTCAAAGCCCAGAAACCTTCTGTGGTTTTTCCAAAAGGCAGAAATTGAACTGAAATCAAGGTTTTTGTCTGCTTATGGGTATTTCCACTTTATTCTAATTTCTTCTTCTTTGAAGTAGTAAAAAATCAGCCTATGTTTCAGAGATTCAGATGGAGCTTTGAATCTGTATGTGACACGTTTTCCAAAACTTTTGTAATCATTTTTTCCAGTCCTAATAATTTTTAAAAAAAGAAGTACAGTTGATTTACAATGTTGTGTTAATTTCTGCTACTCAGTTATGCATATATATATATATTCTTTTTCATTATGGTTTATACAGGATATTGAAAATAGTTCCCTGTATTATATGGTAGGACCTTGTTGTTTATCCATCCTATACATAATAGTTTGCATCTGCCAACCCCAAATTCCCAATCCCTTCCTCCCACGTGCCCCCTCCCCCTTGGCAATCACAAGTCTGTTCTCTGTCTGTGAGTCTGTTTCTGTTTCATAGATACGTTCATTTGTGTTGTATTTTAGACTCCACATAAAATCAATATTATAAGATAATTTGTCTTTCTCTGTCAGACTTACTTAGCATATAATCTCTAGACCCATTCATGTTGCCGTAAATGGCATTATTTTATTCCTTTTAATGGCCGAGTAACATTCCATTGTGTACATTTACCATGTTTTCTTTATCTATTCATCTGTCAACGGACATTCAGCTTCTTTCCATGTCTTGGCTATTGTAATAGTCCTGCTATGAACATAGGTATGCGTGTATCTTTTTGAATTACAGTTTTGTCTGGGTATATGCCAAGAAGTGGGATTGCTGGATCATATATTAACTCTACTTTTAGTTTTTTAAGGAATGTCTATACTGCTTCCCATTTTGGCTGTACCAACTTATATTCCCAGCAACAGTGTAAGAGAGTTCCCATTTTTCCACACCCTCTCTAGCATTTATTATTTATTTATTAAAAAGCCTACCTTTTAAAATAATGGTCATTCTGATCAGTGGAGAAGGCAATGGCAACCCACTCCAGTACTCTTGCCCGGAAAATCCCATGATGGAGGAGCCTGGTAGGCTGCAGTCCATGGGATCTCGAAGAGTCGGACACGACAGAGTGACTTCACTTTCACTTTTCACTTTCATGCATTGGAGAAGGAAATGGCAACCCACTCCAGTGTTCTTGCCTGGAGAATCCCAGGGACGGGGGAGCCTGGTGGGCTGCCATCTATGGGGTCGCACAGAGTCGGACACGACTGAAGCTACTTAGAAGCAGCATTCTGATCAGTGTGAGGTGCTGTCTCATTGTAATTTTGATTTGCATTTTTCTAATAATTAGAAATGATGAGCATCTTTTTATGTGTCTATTGGCCACCTATGTCTTGGAGAACTATCTATTTAGGTCTCTTGACCTTTTTTTATTGGGTTGCTTTCTGTTATTGAATTTTATTAGCTGTTTGTATACTTTAGAAATTAACCCCTTAATGTTGGTTTCATCATTTGCAAATATTTTCTCCCACTCCATAGGCTGTCTTTTCGTTTTGTTTACAGCTTCCTTCACTGTGCAAAAACTGATACATTTGATTAGATTCCACGTTTATTTTTGCTTCTATTTCAATTGCCTTGGGAAACTGACCCAAGAAAACATTGGTATGATTTATATCAGAGAATATTTTGTCTGTGTTCTTTTGTAGGAGTCTTATGGTGTCTCGTGTTATATTTAAGTCTTTAAGCCATTTTGAGTTTTTGTGTATGATGTGAGGGTCTGTTCTAACTTCAGTGATTTACATGCAGCTGTCCAGCTTCCCCCACACCACTTGCTGAAGAGCTGTCTTTTTCCTGCTGTATATTTTTGCTTACTTTGTCAAAGATTAATTCTGTGTGGGTTTATTTCTGGGCTCTCTATTCTGTTCCATTGATCAGCATTTCTATTTTTGTACCAGTACCACACTGTTTGGATTACTATCTTTGCAACATTGTCTTAAACCTGGAGGAGGGAAGGGGATTAGTCTCCTGCTATGTTCTTTCTACTCATTATTATTTTGGCAATTCTGGGTCTTCTGTGTTGTTGTTCAGTCACTAAGCCATGTCTGACTCTTTGCAACTCCATGAGCTGCAGCTTGTCGGGCTTCCCTATCCTTCACTATCTCTCAGAGCCTGCTCAAATTCATGTCTGTTGAGTCGGTGATGCCCTCCAACCATCTCATTTTTTGTTGCCCCCTTCTCCTCCTGCCCTCAATCTTTTTCAGCATCAGGGTCTTTTCCAGTGAGTCAGCTCTTCTTATCAGGGGGCTGAAGTATTGGAGCTTCAGCTTCAGCATCAGTCCTTCTGATGAATATTTGGGATTGATTTCCTTTAAGATTGACTGGTTTGATCTTGAAATCCAAGGGACTCTTAAGCATCTTTTCCAACACCACAATTCAAAAGCCTCAAGCTTTTGGTATCTGCCTTCTTTATGGTCCAATTTTCACATCCATACATGACTACTGAAAAAAACCATAGCTTTGACTATAAGTTTCTGTATAACTTTTAGGCTTATTTGTTCTAGTTCTATGAAATGGGTAATTTGATAGAGCTCACATTAAATTTGTAGACTGTTCTGGGTAATATGGTTATTTTAACAGTATTAATTCTTTCAATTCAAGAGGACAGGATGTATTTCTATTTCTTTCAATCATCGTCAATTTACTTTACTAATGTTTTGTAGTTATCATGATATAAGTCTTTCACCTCCTTGGTGAGGCTTGTTCTCAAGTATTTTTTTTAATTGGATTTTAAAAGAGATGGCTTGTTTACATTCCTTTTCTTATATTTCAATGTTCATGTAATGAAATGCAACTAAATTCTGTGTTTTAATCTTATATACTGCTACTTTGCTGAATTCAGTTTTCTGTTCTAGTAGTTCCTGTGTGGAGTCTTTAGGATTCCTCTATATAGTATTATATTAGCTGCATATAATGACAGTTTTACCTCTTCCTTACCAATTTGAATCAAGATTGCTGGGAGAAATGTCAATAAGCTCAGATATGCAGATGACACCTCCCTTTTGGCAGAAAGCGAAGAAGAACTGAAGAGCCTCTTGAAGGTGAAACAGCAGAATGAAAAAGCTGACTTAAAACTTAACATTCAAAAAATGAAGATCATGGCATCTGGTCCCATCACTTTATGGTAAATAGATGGGGAAACAACAGAAACAGTGACAGACTTTATTTTCTTGGGCCCCAAAATCATTGCAGAGGGTGACTGCAGCCATGAAATTAAAACATGTTTGTTCCTTTGAAGAAAAGCTATGACAAACCTAGATAGCATATTAAAAAGCAGAGACATTACTTTGCCAGTAAAGGTCCATCTTGTCAAAGCTATGATTTTTCCAATAGTCATGTATGGATGTGAGAGTTGGACTGTAAAGAAGGTTGAGTGCTAAAGAACTGATGCTTTGAACTGTAGTGTTGGTGTTGAGAGTCCCTTGGACTGCAAGGAGATCAAACCAGTCCATCCTAAGGGAAATCAGTCCTGAATATTCATTGGAAGGACTGATGCTGAAGCTGAAGCTCCAATACTTCTGCCCCCTGATGAGAAGAGCCGACTCATTGGAAAAGACCCTGATGCCAGGAAAGATTGAAGGCTGGAGGAGAAGGGGGTGACAGAGGATAAGATGGGGTTGGATGGCATCACCGACTCATTGGACATGAGTTTGAGTAAGCTCTGGGAGTTGGTGATGGACAGGGAAGCCTGGTGTGCTGCAGTCCATGGGATCACAAAGAGCTGGACATGACTGAGCGACTGCACAACAACAACAATTTCCCAGTTTGAATACTTTTATTCTTTTTGTTGTCTGATTGCTGTGGCTATGATTTCCAATACTATATTGAAGAAAAGTAGTGAGAATGGGCACGCTTGTCTTCTTCCAGATTTTAGCAGGAAGGCTTTCAGCTTCTCACCACTAGCTATAATATTGGCTGTGGTTTTGTCATAAATAACTTTCATTATGTTGATATATGTTCCCTCTACACCCCACTTTTGTAAGGGTTTTTATCATGAATGGATATTGAATTTTACTGCATGATTTTTCTGCATCTATTGAGGTGATCATGTGGATTTTGTCTTTTCTTTTGTTGATGTGCTATATCACATTGATTGATTTGTGGATGTTGAACAATCTTTGTGACCCTGGGATGAATCCAACTTGTTCGTAGTGTGTGATTCTTTTTATGTGTTGTTATTTGCTAATATTTTTCTTTAAGTGATTTACTTTCCAATTGTGATTTTCTCTTTCCTATAGCTTCTTAATTCTTTTCTATTTAGAGAAGACTTTTCAATATTTCCTTTAGGATAGGTTTTGGACTTCCCTTGTGACTCAGTTGGTAAAGAATCCACCTGCAAGGCAGGAGACCTGGGTTTGATCTCTGGGTTGGAAGTATTCTTTTAGTCTTTGCTTATCTGAGAAATTCTTTATTTATCCTTCTATTCTAAATGTTAATCTTCTGAGTAGAGTATTCTAGGTTGAAGATTTTTTCCCTTTTAGGACTTTAAATATGTCTTGCCAATCCCTTCTGGCCTGCAACATTTCTATAGAGAAAGTAGCTGATAGCCTTATGGCAGTTCCCTTTCATTTAAGCTTCTGCCTGTGGTTCTAATTGGGTAATTTCCATTATTCTATCTTCCAGATCATTTTTTTGTTCTTTTGAATCATTTATTTTGCTATTCATTGATTTTAGTTCAGATTTTGTCTGTGCAAATGAAGTTCTAATTTTTATTTGTTCTTCCTTATGATTTCTAGTTCTTTATACATTCTAATTATAGTAATCTGCAATTTTGTCAATAGACTCTCTTAATTTCTTCATTATTTTTATTATTTCCTTTTGAACTCAGTATTTATTAGACTGAAGAGGTCTGTTTCATTGTTTCTTATTTCAGGGGAATTCTCTTGATCTTTTGACTGGAAGTGGTTCTTCTGCTTCTTCATTTTACTTATATTTCTCTTGCTGTATGAGTTCAGAAGAAACAATTATCTACTGTGGTCTTGGAGGGCTATTTATATGTGGGCACATCCCTATGTAGTCTGCACATGTTTAGTGCTTTCGGTACGAGGGCTGTTTTTAGTATGGATGCCTGCCTGCTGTCTCTTTCCTCAGTGTATGCTGGCCACTCTCCCCTGGAGAGGGGGTGTGATTGGCGTTGTGGTGACCAGAACTTGCACTGGATATTGAGCAGGGTCTCCTCTTTGCTCTGTGGTTGTCACTGCCCTGTGAAGGGCAGAGTCTGCTGCCTACTTGTTGGGATGGAAGCCCCCAGATCCATTTCTGAGCTGAAGTATGAGGTAGGTGCGATTGGAACTCTCCCACTGAGAGAGGAGCCTCTGAGTATTCCTCTGCCAGAGCCATTCACCAAGTGCGCTCTCTTGTGTCACCTTTCACCTGCTGTTGTTGGCCCTGCCCTCAACCCCACCTCAATTATGGGAATACCAGAGATCAGCCCTAGGGTCCCTCAGGTGTTGTTTTCACAAGACCACCAGTACAGATCAACTGAAGTCTGGTCCCAAGACCACTGTGTTCATTTGACCTACAGTGGAAGCTTTGAAGGCAGCTCAGATCCTGGCCTGGCCTGGGCCCCACAAGCACGCACCCACAAAGTCTACAGCTGCTAAGACCAGACCAATCTCAGTTGTAGTAGCATCCAGTGTCCATTCAGATGTCCTGCCAGTGCTAAATTTACAAAGAGGGCAGTGGAGATATAAATCCACAGCATATGCAGCTGTGGGGAGAGATTTCAGCACTGCTTCCTAAGTCACTCAACCCCCGGGGCTCAGCTATGGTTTCCGCCCCACCTCTACATGTGGGCAACTTACTGACATCTGCTCCCTGAGCCCGTGAAGGCTGCAGTTGGCTCAGGAGCCTGCTGAAGTGGCAGTTGGGCCATTAAGAGCCAGCCAAGGTGGTGGCTGGAGGGCATGAGGCCGCCCAGGTGGGAGCCTGCCTAGCTAGCCAGTCCTAATGATTTTTAAACATATGTGTGATTTTTATGATCTTAGGTACTCAAGTATTCTTGCTATTTTTGTTATTCATTCAATCCAGGATAAAACACACTATTTTAGCATTTTTAGCACTCTTGAACAGATTTGGAATTCTCTTTTCCTCTCAAAGATCTGAGTCATTGTACTTCTACTCTATTCACCATTAAAAAAAAAAAAAAAACTACCTACCTCCTCCATACATGCTATTTTGTTTCTTTCTTAATTAAAAAAACAACAATTTACTGGTTGCAAAATTTAAATTTTCTGAATATACTAAAATAAATTTTTTAAGTTAAAGAAAAGATTTCATAATTTAGATTTCACATGTAACTGATATCATATGGTATTTGTCTTTCTCTTTCTGGCTTACTTCACTTAGTATGATAATCTCTAGTTCCATCAATGTCAAAATTGCTGCAAATGGCATTATTTCATTCATAAAACACTGTAAATCATCACTACTTCAATTTTCAAAAATGGTTTCAGCAAACCTGACTGTTGCAAATCTATAAGAATGTTTGGTATAGTCTGGGTATGTTATGTTAGGGACGTTAGAGAAAGGAAGTGATAAACAACTTGGAACTGACCATTTCGCTGTTTGTTTATAGAAATATAGAAATCCAAGTCACAGGCAACTGTGGTAAAAAGCTGGATAGATGTCACAAGATTCAGTTATTTCTTTTGCCAACCCAGCCTCCAATCCTTCTTTTGAAAACAGAACCACATTTTCATTTGAAGAATTTTCCCCCCTTCTCTTAGTCTATGTAGCTTAAAAAGCTCCACAGAGAACATAAGTACCAGGTCTGAACAATTAAAATATTGTTTCCTTCAGGCCATGGAGGTACCAAAATGGGCATGTAATCCAAGTCAAAGTGAAGCATTAAGTCTCCATTTTTGTCTTAACTCCATAATTTATCTAATTCTATTATTAAATTCCTTATAAAGTTGTACAGTAACATTTTTCTCCTTTGAAAATTAAGACTGTGTTACCAGTCCAATCTATCTCATAAAAATTGTTCTGAGGATGAAATGATTAATACACAACTTATGGAAATGTTTCTAAGCAAGATGCATTACACAAGCATATGCAATTGTAGTATGTATAATTGGAATCACAAAATACATATCTTACATGTATTAAGCTATTGTCAAAATAAGATGTAAACGTGCTTTGGAAAGCAAAATGCAATATATAAACACAAAGTGATGGTAATAACATCACAACCAATTTGCTGCTAAGCACCAGGGCATGACCTCAGTGAAACTGGAAATAATTTCATACTGTTTGAGCTCATTCATCCATTTAGCTTTTCAAGGATTTATTGAACACTTCTGTGTGCCAGGCACATCCATTTGAGTATACATGAAGTCTACACTGGATATTTTAAACATATAATTATGTTTAAATTATGTTTATGTATTATGTTATCAAAAAGGATGTAGCTATTTAATATATACAAATGTTCTCGCATCACACTTCACAAAAGTAAATGACTAAAGAACTATAGTTATTTCTTCCTTCTACAGGAAACTGACCATACAAGAGAAAGATATCCTTGAATAAAAATCTGAGTAAACATAAAAGGAAATCTGAGCATACATAAAAGGAACTGTTTTCATTTCAAATTTTCTATCCATATTTTCTATTACTAAATTATGGAATCCTCAAGGGAGAGCTCTTTATATATCAGAACACCTTAATGCGTTTGAGAATATGACAAGAAGGGTCACAGTTTGGATTTGATAGTAAGAGCTGCTTTTACCCATTGACTGTGTGGATCACAACAAACTGTTGGAAAATTGCTAAAGAGATGGGAATACCAGATGACCTTACCTGTCTCCTACAAAACCTGTATGTAGGTCAAGAAGCAGCAGTTAGAACCAGACATGGAACAATGGACTGGCTCAAAATTGGGAAAGGAGTATGAGAAGGCTGCATATTGTCACCCTGCTTATTTAACTTACATGCAAAGTACATCATGTGAAATGCCAGGCTGGATGAATTGCAAGCTGGAATAGAGATTGCTGGGAGAAATATCAAAAACCTCAGATACGCAGATGATACCACTATGATGGCAGAAAGTGAACTAAAGAGCCTTTTGATGAGGGTGAAAGAAGAGTGAAAAAGCTGGCTTAAAATTCAACTTTCAAAAAACTGGGATCATGGCAACTGGTCCCATCACTTCATGGCAAATAGATGGGTAAAAAGTGGAAGCAGTGACAGATTTTATTTTCTTGGGCTCCAAAATCACTGCGGACAGTGACCACCACCACAAATTTGAAAGACGCTTGCTCCTTGGAAAAGAGCTATGACAAAACTAGACAGCATACTCAAAAGCAGAGACATCACTTTGCTGAGAAAGATACATATAGTCAAAGCTATGGTTTCTCCAGTAGTCGTGTATGGATGTGAGAGTTGGACTATAAAGAAAGCTGAGCACCAAAGAATTGATGCTTTTGAGTTGTGGTGCTGGAAAAGACTCTTGAGAGTCCCTTGGATTGCAAGAAGATCAAACTAGTCAAGCCCTAAGGAAATCAACCCGAAATATTCATTGGGAGGACCAAAGCTAAAGCTGAAGCTTCAATATTTTGGCCATCTGATGCAAAGAGCCAACTCATTGGAAAAGACCCTGAAGCTGGGAAAGACTGAGAACAGGAGAAGTGGGCAACACAGGATGAGAAGTTGGATGGCATCACAGACTCAAAGGACATGAGTCTGCGCAAACTCCAAGAGTTAATAAAGGACAGGGAAGCCTGGCAGGCTGTAGTCCACAGAGTCGCAGAATCAGACACAACTTATTGACTGACCAATAACAACAACAAATTACTTGAAAGTCAATGCTCTAAGACCTGTATTAATTCATTTAATGTACACCATATATCTATGGAAGAGTTACTCCTGCCATCCTCACTACAGAGAGAGTGACCTAAGCATCATTATTACACAGCTTTAAAGGGACAAAGCTGAGGGTTGGACCCCAGGCTACAATACCTCTGCTTTTAAACAGAACGTTGGATTGCCTTCTTAGGGGCTAAAGGAAGCAGAATCCTTTTGTTTTATCAGGTTAAAGGGTCTGATTTTTTGAAAGACAGCAAAAGGGAAGGTTAAGAATGGAAACCTATTATTATGACCAGATAGCTGAGTACCACATGAAAAGATGTCCAGCTAAAATTCTTTAGTGGTTTAACGACTGAACAGCAATAGCAATAACTAATGGGCTTTTAAAAAAATCAACTTTATTGAGAATTAATTTATATACCATTCACTTCATAAAGGGTGCAATTCAGTGGTTTTTATGATATCCACAGAATTGCACAATGATCACCACAATCAATTTTAAAACATTTATTAAAAACCATTACAAGGTAGAGTGATATATATGTGAAAACCAAAGATCCAATCTCCATCATGCTTAGGTCATATAAAATTATGTAAATCAGCTTCTATAAGAAGGACAGTAACATCTTACAATTTACTTCATACTTTAAAGCATGTGTTTACATATATGAGTTCATTCAGTTCAGTTCAGTTTAGTTGCTCATTCGTGTCCGACTCTTCTGTGACCCCATGAATCGCAGCACGCCAGGCCTCCCTGTCCATCACCAACTGCCGGAGTTCATCCAGACTCACGTCCATGGAGTCAGTGATGCCATCCAGCCATCTCATCCTCTGTCATCCCCTTCTCCTCCTGCCCCCAATCCCTCACAGCATCAGAGTCTTTTCCAATCAGTCAACTCTTTGCATGAGGTGTCCAAAGCACTGAAGTTTCAGCTTTAGCATCATTCCTTCCAAAGAAATCCCAGGGCTGATCTCCTTCAGAATGGACTGGTTGGATCTCCTTGCAGTTCAAGGGACTCTCAAGAGTCTTCTCCAACATTCCCAATATAACTGTATGTCATAATTAGAAGAAAACTGTATATATTTTATGAGGAAATTATATGATGGCAGTAATTTGTTGCAGAGAGGAACCTAAAATTCAGGCCTCATGATTTTCAGTCCTATAAATCCTTTGCCATTTTTATCGTACAATGTTTTATCATTGATAGGTCAAAATATACCTACAATACAGTGACATCAAAACTCTCCATGGCTCAAAAAGTAGTCAAAATTGCATATTTTTATCTGAATATCTACATTATTTCCTTTTGTACACCATTGCTAACTATTAAGATATCACAACACAAATGAAAAAAATTTTCAGCCCTTTTGTCAGTGATTCAGTTCCGTTCAGTTGCTCAATCGTGTCCGACTCTTTGCGACCCCATAAATCACAGCACACCAGGCCTCCCTGTCCATCAACAACTCCTGGAGTTCACTCAAACTCATGTCCATCAGGTCGGTGATGCCATTCAGACATCTCATCCTCTGTCATCCCCTTCTCCTCCTGCCCACAATCCCTCCCAGCATCAGGGTCTTTTCCAATGAGTCAACTCTTCGCATCAGGTGGCCAAAGTATTGGAGTTTCAGCTTCAGTATCAGTCCTTCCAATGAACACCCAGGACTGATCTCCTTTAGGATGGACTGGTTGGATCTCCTTGCAGTCCAAGGGACTCTCTAGAGTCTTCTCCAACACTACAGTTCAAAAGCATCAATTCTTCGGCATTCAGCTTTCTTCACAGTCCAACTCTCAGATCCATACATGACCACTGGAAAAACCATAGCCTTGACTAGATGGACCTTTGTTGGCAAAGTAATATCTCTGCTTTTTAATATGCTGTCTAGGTTGGTCATAACTTTCCTTCCAAGGAGTAAGCGTCTTTTAATTTCATGGCTGGAGTCACCATCTGCAGTGATTTTGGAGCCCCCCAAAATAAAGTCTGACACTGTTTCCACTGTTTCCCCATCTATTTCCCATGAAGTGATGGGACCAGATGCCATGATCTTCGTTTTCTGAATGTTGAGCTTTAAGCCAACTTTTCCACTCTCCTCTTTCACTTTCATCAAGAGGCTCTTTTGTTCCTCTTCACTTTCTGCTATAAGGGTGGTGTCATCTACACATCTGAGATTATTGATATTTCACCTGGCAATCTTGATTCCAGCCTGTACTTCTTCCAGCCCAGTGCTTCTCATGATGTCCTCTGCATATAAGTTAAATAAGCAGGGTGACAATATACAGCCTAGATGTACTCCTTTTCCTATTTGGAACCAGTCTGTTGTTCCATGTCCAGTTCTAACTGTTGCTTCCTGACCTGCATACAGGTTTCTCAAGAGGCAGGTCAGGTGTTCTGATATTCCCATCTCTTTCAGAATTTTCCACAGTTTGTTGTGATCCACACAGTCAAAGGCTTTGGCATAGTCAATAAAGCAGAAATAGATGTTTTTCTGGAACTCTCTTGCTTTTTTCCATGATCCAGAAGATGTTGGCAGTTTGATCTCTGGTTCCTCTGCCTTTCCTAAAACCAGCTTGAACATCTGGAAGTTCATGGTTCACATATTGCTGAAGCCTGGCTTGGAGAATTTTGAGCATTACTTTACTAGCATGTGAGATAAGTGAAATTGTGCGGTAGTTTGAGCATTCTTTGGCATTACCTTTCTTTGGGATTGGAATGAAAACTGACATTTTCCAGTCCTGTGGCCACTGCGGAGTTTTCCAAATTTGCTGGCATATTGAGTGCAGCACTTTCACAGCGTCATCTTTCAGGATTTGAAATAGCTCAACTGGAATTCCATCACCTCCACTACTACTTTGTTCGTAGTGATGCTTTCTAAGGCCCACTTGACTTCACATTCCAGGATGTCTGGCTCTAGGTCAGTGATCACACCATCATGATTATCTGGGTCATGAAGCTCTTATACAGTTCTTCTGTGTATTCTTGCCACCTCTTCTTAATATCTTCTGCTTCTGTTAGGTCCATACCATTTCTGTTCTTTATTGAGCCCATCTTTGCATGAAATGTTCCCTTGGTATCTCTAATTTTCTTGAAGAGATCTCTAGTCTTTCCCATTCTGTTGTTTTCCTCTATTTCTTTGCATTGATCGCCAAGGAAGGCTTTCTTACCTCTCCTTGCTATTCTTTGGAACTCTGCATTCAGATGCTTATATCTTTCCTTTTCTCCTTTGCTTTTTACTTCTCTTCTTTTCAGTGATTAAGTGTCATTTAAAAAGCCTGGTGTGTGTGAGATTATGATTGTTACCATGGTAATGAACTGTAATATCAACCTCTATTCAAAAATCATTCCTAAATAAAGAAACAAAGGAATGAGACTAAACATTGAGACTTTCTTTCATTTAAAGCAGAACACATATTTAATTAAGAAGAATACATTTTAAAAATTAAGTTCAACACTTACTGCATGTCTATTATATACCAAGCTTTGTGTCAGTATATAGTGATACAGAAACAAATGCTATCAGTTTAAAGCCATTGACACAATTACATTTTTAGCAATTTATCCTTTCAACTCAGATTGTGATTTGGTTTGCTACTATCTTGTTGAGACATTTAACTAAAAATACAGGATGTATATGGAATATACAAGATATAAACAGTCCTTCATCTGAAAGGAAGCCAAGAAAGAAAGGGCTCTTGCTTTAATTAAGAAAGAAATAGAAAAATAATTTTAAGTGATACTAACCAATGATAAGAATGTAGAAAAAACCTAGCTCTTCTAGAGAGAAACTGGCAATTAATAATTTTCCATCTATTAATAATTTGCAAGAGAGTTCCAGAAAAACATCTACTTTTTCTTTATTGATTATACCAAAGCCTTTGATTGTGTGGATCACAATGAACTGTGTAAAATTCTTAAAGAGATGGGAATACCAGACTACCTGACCTACCTCTTGAGAAATCTGTATGTAGATCAAGAAGCAAAAGTTAGAACTGGATGTGAAAAAACAGACTGGTTCCAAATTGGGAAAGGAATATGTCAAGGCTGTATATTGTCACCCTGCTTATTTAACTTCTATGCAGAGTACATCATGCAAGATGCCAGGCTGGATGAAGCACAAGCTGGAATCAAGATTGTCTGGAGAAATATCAATAACCTCAGGTACACAGATGACACCACCCTTATGGCAGAAAGTGAAGAAGAATTAAAAAGCCTCTTGATAAAAGTGAAATAGGACAGTGAAAAAGTTGGTTTAAAACTCAACATTCAGAAAACTAAGATCATAGCATTTGGTCCCATCACTTCATGGCAAATAGATGGGGAAACAATGGAAACAGTGACAGGCTTTATTTTGGGGGGCTCCAAAATTACTGCAGATGGTGATTGCAGCCATGAAATTAAAAGATGCTTGCTCCTTGGAAGAAAAGCTATGACAAACCAAGACAGCATATTAAAAAGCAGAAATATTACTTTGCCAGTGAAGGTCCGCCTAGTCCAATCTATCGTTTTTCCAGTAGTCATGTATAGATGTGAGAGTTGGGCTATAAAGAAAGCTGAGCGCCAAAAATTTATGTTTTTTGAATTGTGGTGTTGGAGAAGACTCTAGAGAGTCCCTTGGACTGCAAGGAGATCCAAACAGTCCATCCTAAAGGAAATCAGTCCTGAGTATTCATTGGAAAGACTGATGCTGAAGCTCCAATATTGAAACTCCAATACTTTGGCCATCTGATGTGAAGAATCGACTCATTGGAAAAGACCCTGATGCTGGGAAAGATGGAAGGTGGGAGGGGAAGTGGATGACAGAGAATGAGATGGTTGGGTGGCAACACTGATGCGATGGACACCAGTTTGAGTAGGCTCCGGGAGTTGGTGATGGACAGGGAAGCCTGGCTCTGCAGTCCATGGGGTTGCAAAGAGTTGGTGATGGACAGGGAAGCCTGGCTCTGCAGTCCATGGGGTTGCAAAGAGACACGACTGAGCAACTGAATTGAACTGAATAATTTCATTTCTAGAACTTTGCTTCATGATACAATAATAACATGCACAAACCTATAATAAAAGGATTTTCAACTATACATGATTTATAATTTGTAATAACAAAAAAAGAATCTAATAGACCAAAAAAGAGATGATTGATTAAGACAGTTCTAATACATGTGCATAAAGAAGTAACATGTAAGCTTCAGAATGAGAAGTTTTATCTATTTTGTTTACTACCTTACCCTCATCACCTGATACACCATGGATGTTCAAAAATATTTTTGAATAAATTAATGAAGAAGGGAAAATATTAATGTGGCCATTAAAATAATGCTATTAATACTAAATATTTAAATCCATGAAAAAATTTTCACAATGTGTTTTTACATTTAAAAAACTGAGCTACAAAGTAATGATTATAGTATGATCCAATTTTCTCCTCTCAAGTTTTCTTATGTTCTTCACTTAAAAGGAAACAATTCATAATTGAAGAATGTGCTTGTTTTTTAAAAAAAAAAACAGTAAAAATTAGTGGCTGGTAGAATTATATAACTGGAAGTCTTCAAATGTGGCAGTAGAAAGAGTGGGGCATGCTACTTGTTGAAAAGATTTCACCTTGAGCAGTTTTCCATTCTAGAAATCACTTATTTTAGGAAGTCTCTTCAAAAGTCCCAGTTAATTAAAAACAAATACGAAGAAAAAACTCCCAAACACTTTCAGTTCAAATCTGAAAACATTCCCCCAAAGAATCAACCTGCCATTGTAAAGGCAAGGCTGGCTCCAAACAGCTCCCTGGGTGCCTCCCATTCATAATAACAGAGCTGAGAAATGTTTCCTCCAGGATCACAGTACTGAGTAGGAGATCCCACTCTGCCTCTTCTGCTCTCCTCAAGTTTCTTTTCCAATGGTTGAAGATAAGCAGAAAAAATATGGATTCATTAAGAGTCCAAAAGAGCCATGGCAGAAATTTGACTTCATCTTCTAAGTTCTCAGATCCTCTAAAAGACTGTAAAACATCATTACTCATGTGCCCCAAATAAACAAAGACTATATACTTTCATTTCACAGGTAGGTATTGAACTGACTGCTGAACCTAATATTAGTTCAAATAAAACAACTATGCACTAAGTTTCAACAACACATAAAGAGTTAGAGAAAAATCTATATAGAACAATGTACGTATTTATTATATAAGAGGAGGGATATTTCTTTTTAAAAGGAAATGGAAATTGAAGGTATGTAGAATATTTTTTAATTGAGAAAGACAAAACAATGTATGTTGTTAAATATTCTATGAATTAGGAGATAATTATCTGCTAAGAGTGAGAAGGCAGGGCTGAAATTGAGGTTAAGGATTTTAGGAGAGAGCAAAAAGTTTAGAATAACAAGAAATATACCAGAATCCAAAGGGAATTAATACAGGAATTGTCAAGTAGCAAAGATCCATTTGAGATTGAATAGGAGAAATCTAAAGAGCCCAATCAGCATGGTTTACTTCTATCTCAACCAATGTTCAGGAGCCCAGAAGAGCAAACAAAGACTATATTTTGGGCAAGTTATTAAGTTCTAAGCTTTTGCAAGTAGCTCTTGGAAGACTATCAAGCAGGGAAAAGACTAGGAATTTCTAGGGGGATAGCATCAACCTTATACTATACTAAAAGCCCACTGAAGTTTTAACAAAATGGGTAATTAGGAGACCATCCCTGGTAGTTCAGATGGAAAAGAATCTGCGTGCAATGTGGGAGACCCGGGTTCGATCCCTGGTTTGGAAAGATCCCCTAGAGAAAGGAATGGCAATCCACTCCAGTATTCTTGCCTGGAGAATCCCATAGACAGAGGAACCTGGTGGGCTATAGTCCATAGGGTCACAAAGAGTCAGACATGACTGAAGCGACTTAGCACACATGCACACACTATAAACCTAGTAGGTCCCTCTGGAGTCAGAGTGTACCCGGCAGGCAAATATATTCTGCCCCTGCCATATCTCCTCCCCCCTAGTCTTAAAGAAACTGATGCTAAAGCCTAGACTGTGAAGACTGGTGAGTCACATAACTAATAAAAAAGCTTACTGGGTGATGTTTAAGCTAGGATGAATGAAAAGTAGGTGCTGAAAAGGAGGTAACGGAAATATTTTGTAGAGACACTTCTTGAATTAGTAAATCATCACTAAGTAGATAGTTCTGACTTGAGCAATTCAACAAATTGAGCGATTCAAAATTCAAAAATTCAGGACACACAAGGCACCTGACTCCTGCTATTGTTTTAACTGGTTGTGATCTTCAAATTATTTAATTGGGTCAGGTTGCCATAAGCCCAAAGGTAAATACATTTTTATGTATGCAAAGGGAGGTTTAAAGAAAATTATCTAAATTACACTAATCACTTAGCAATCTAATGTCTTCCCATTTGTCTCTATAGCAGTTTACTAAATAAGGTCTTATAGGAATTTAGAATGCTAAGTTCTGAGTTAAATTTTGAATTAATACTTTGTTTGGCTTTAAAATACCACTCCAAATTTAACTAAGTTAATTACATCTGTTTATTTAGTTAGAAGTTAATCAGACTATTAAACTATTTCTCCACTGCTGACATTTGAATCTACTTTTTCATAAGCACTTTGATTAAGAATAGCCAGTGATAATATTTAATTAAGTTACAAGCCTTGATAATATGAACTGAAAATTCTTTAGCCTAAATGAGATTCATCAGGCTCACTAGTATTGTGCTCAATGTTGGCATTATAGTGGCTTCATTATTTTTTTTTAATCATTTAACTTAATTTCATGGTGGTCAGGGAATACAATGAAAGATTTCAATGCTTTGAAATTTGTTCAACTTATGACACATCATATGGTCTATTTTGCTAAACATTCATGGGCTTTAGAAGGAATATAAATCCTGTCATTGGTGGTTTAGTGTTCCACATAGCTCTGTTAAGTCAAATAGTTAATTTTGTTATTCATATCTTCTATATCTATTTTTTTTTTTTTTGTCTGCTGGATAAATATGTTTTAAAACTAGAACCAATTTCTAAGAAATCAGTGCTGTGCATGCTAAGTCACTTCAGTCATGTCTGACTCTTTGCAACCCCATGGACTGTAGCCTGCCAGGCTCCTCTGTCCATGGGATTTTCCAGGAAATAATACTGGAGTGGGTTGCCATGCCCTCCTCCAGGGTATCTTCTCGACCCATGGACTGAACCCGCATCTCTTATGTCTCCCACATTGGCAGACAGGTTCTTTACCACTAGCGCCACCTGGGAAGTGTGTATTCGAGATTTTTTCTAAGATTTTTGGCCTGAGCAGTAGGGGAAGTGGTAATTAAATGAGGGGGAAAAAGAAAGGAGAAAGAGTATTTGCACATGACTTACATGCTCCTGCACATCAGTCATCACTGTCTCTTCCTCAATCCCCACCTCTCCTCCCCACATCCTCAAGGATTTGAGGATGCCTCCTTGAGGATCATCTCTGCCAGATGAACATGCAGAGACAGTATTTAGGTATGTTACATGATAAGCTAATACACAAGAAGATCCCCAATTTCCCTTTTGCCCTTCTCAGTGTTTTCCCATGTTGTGTCCCATCAAAGAAGCTCGTCTTTTATCAGGTGCCGGAGAAGAAAGAGAATGTTGTACGATGGTGAATCATGATCTTCTGACAGAAACATAATTCATTTTTATATGAAGATTATAAAATTGCACATAAGCAAATATTTCATTAGTTTATCTGAATGCTCAATCCTAAAGGAAATCAGTCCTGAATATTCATTGGAAGGACTGATGCTGAAGCTGAAGCTCCAATACTTTGGCCACCTGATGCAAAGAACTGACATTGGAAAAGACCTTGATGCTGGAAAAGATTGAAGGCAGGAATAGAAGGGGACGACAGAGAATGAGATGGTTGGATGGCATCACCGACTCAATGGACATGAGTTTGAGCAAACTCCGGGAGTTGGTGATGGACAGGGAAGCCTGGCATGCTGCAGTCCATGAGGTCGCAAAGAGTTGGACATGACTGAACAACTGAATTGAACTATCTGAATGCTATGTATATCACACATTTCAATCCACAGATGCTACAAAAGACATTACAATAAGATGTCACTCAGGCTTGTATAAATGTCAAAAAAGTTCAAGGTCATTCCTTTACAACAATAGCACTCACAAGGAGCTTATTCACACATATGTATAGTTTTTTTTCCCATTTCTATAGTATTTCAGTGCTTAAACTGGACTCAGAAATGGGAAGACCCTCCAACTATATATATATATATATATGTATATATAAGTATGCATAGACAGGTATTTGATAAAGTCCTTTGAAAAAAGTAGTTTGACTCCCCAGGTCAGGAAAGACCAGGATATTACTGGCAATTTAAAGAATTTGTGATGTGCTGCAAACAAACTGAGGTTGGGAGAAATAATGGTTGCTTTGTTTTGAGATAGAGCTGATATTTATGATTTCCATTCTATTAAAAAAAAAAAAAAAAACCTTTCTAAACTACCATAGCTACTAATCTCAAATAACAACCAGCCTAATTGCTTCCATTAAGGTTAAAATCATAGAGGTCTGGTTTTTCTATGAAAAACTCCTCATTCTTAGATTACAGCACATTCATAAACAAACTCCTGTGTGCTATGTTTCATTTATTTTTAGTTAGAGAGAATATAGCTTTTACTTGTATGAAACTGAAATCAGGCATTAAAACTAAATGGATTTAAACTGGGAGAGTTTTTTTCTCTATAAAGAGCAGGAAGACTTTAACATCTCCATATTAAGGCAAAGAGAAATGAAAATAAAAAATAAATCACAACAATTTCCATAAATACTAGAATTTTATTATTTTGCCCACCCAAAAGCTATCTGTGGCAGATTCATTTTGATATATGGCAAAACCAATACAATATTGTAAAGTTAAAAAAAAAAAAGTTATATTATTTACTTGCTTGAGAAAATCAATAACAGAAGGATTTAAGGACTCAAAACCCTCCACCTTATGTTCAGAACAAATGCATTTTTGCAGTATTAGGCCTTCTGAGAGCTTATAATAACATCACAATTCAGGATCTGTGGACTATCTTGCCCAGGGTTAATACTTGAGTGAAAGAGTAAAGTTCAAAAAGTTCACACAAATATCCCAAACAACCCAGTTCTGAGAAACGCATCATTCCACTGTAGCACCCAATGAATTTAATACATGAATATAAGTAGTAGCATCACATTTTGTTCCCTGGACCTAAGCTCATCAAAGTTCAATTTTATTACAGAATGAAAGAAAATAATTAGTAGGCTACATTTGTCCTTAACTCAAGAAAACTCCCTGAAAATGACTGTCTTTCCTTGTTTTTATATCTTCCTTTTTCTCTCTCCCAACTCCACATACACATCCCCCTAAATGAAAGTAATCTTAGAGCCAATAGATTTTTTTTTTATGCTTTTACTCAAAAATAGTAAAATTTGTTCTTGAGTGATTATGCCCAAAACGGAGCCAAGTGGTAAAAGAAATTGACAGGAGGACAAGAAAATCATTTCAAACTAAATGAGGGCTTTTATATCACAATTTAACCTGAACATACTCTAAAATTGTCTCAAGGATTGTTCTCACCCAACCTCATTCAATGCTTTCTAAATTTACCCAAAAAAGTTATAATTTCAAGGATTATTACAACCATAACTGAATGCTGAGTTTGAAATACATGTTATGAATCAAATGTGTAACCTTTTAATCTCAAAGAAAAAAAGAAGAATCATAAATTTTAAATAGAATATTTGAAATAATTGAGTAGCAGAAGGAGGAAACAATGTGTTCTACCTTTTAAATTAAGAACCAGGTGGTAACATATTTATTTTCCTTATTTACATTTTAATAATTGGAGTTTTCCTGTAGTCCAGGAAGTAGTTGATGGCTTCTGTCATCTAACTCTCTATATCTAGTTAACAAAAGTCTCTATTTTCTCTTTTTAGGTAAATATGGTAAATATAATAATATAAACAATGATAGCTAAGTTTCCTTAAAAGTTTACTTTGTCAAGCTCTTTACGTGAATCAACTAGGTTCTCTCAATGAGCTTAAAAGAAATACACTAGTATTATCCATTTGGCCAAAGAAACCAAATTACAAAGAAGTCAGGTAGTTATCCCAAGTTAGTAAACAGAAGAACTAGAATTATAATCCAGGCTGACTTTCTGAAGAGCACTCTTAACCTCCCTTCTGCATAGCTCATAACATTAAGCCTATTTCCTTCTTTTTCAGTACCTATCAAGCCTAGAGTTTTTCTCCTGCCATTCTTTAAACTTCATTTTAAATATGTATCGTCCCTTAGTAATTGTAGAAAATCCAATAAATAAATTGAAGGATAGATTTTGACTTTGCTGCTTTTTTATTACTGACTTTGCTTGCCTTTGCCTCCCAGAACTATTTCTTTCAATGCTACACACACCGTCATCATTGGCAACATCCATAAAGATTTATTCCTACTATCTGAAAACTTTTGTGTATCAAATATAAAGTTATAGGCTCTATTAAATAAATCAATAAATAAATATAGAGGTGTGTCAGTACTAGATTGTAAAGGAAATTACATGTCTTGCCAAACTCTTTTTGAAGGCAATGAGAGGCGTTTGGATTATTTAGAACAGTAATGACATACTCTGATTTGATGATTTAAAAAAATCTCAAAAAAAAAATCTCAAAGATGGAAGTTTGGGAAAGAGTTTAGGAAAGAATGAGACTGGATGCATGGAAATCAGTTAAGAGAATTTTGCTGTTCAATCTAGGCAGGAAATAATGAAGACTGGTCTAAATCATAGTAAGAGGAATTGAGAAGGGTAGACAGAAAATCTTTTGAAGAGAACAAAACTTGGAGAAAATTAGATTGGTGTCGCACATTGATAATGTAGAGGAAAGATACAAAACACATCATTAGAACAGAAGTCTTTCCATACAACTTAGGAATGTTTCCCATTTGGGGGTTTTCATGCATGGAAGAAAGCTGAACAAGAAAGATGAAGTGAATGCAATCACTCAGAGCTGTTTTCCTACATGAACTAAAATTTAGCAGATTATAACATAAAAGTAAAAATAATAGCCATTTGTCATCCTCTTACCTGAATTTCAACCTAGCAACACGGGTTTCGTTTATCTTTATACTCCCCTAGCCAAAACAGAAATGAAAACCTCTGCTTTATAGTGGAGGAAAACAGGAGAAAAAAAACATGGGGCTAACTGTGTCTGCCCTTAAGGAAGTTTCCATCTTAGAAAAGATGATCCAAAGCCAAGAATAAGGATAATGAACCTTAATGTCCTTGTAATACAAGATCAGACACCTGTCCAGCTACTACAAATAACCAGAAACCTAACTGAGCTATTCCTCAAATTCTTGTCACATTTAACATTATTCTTTGAGCTCTAATGAGTTAATTTAAAGTAGCTGTGATGATTTATTTAGTCTGAATAAAAGGTAAATTAAAATGTCTCACTTTTTGTCTGGATAACATTATCAGTTCAGTTCAGTTCAGTTGAGTCGCTCAGTCGTATCCGACTCTTTGTGACGCCATGAATTGCAGCACACCAGGCCTCCCTGTCCATCACCAACTCCCGGAGTTCACTCAAACTCATGTCCATCGAGTCGGTGATGCCATCCAGCCATCTCATCCTCTGTCGTCCCCTTCTCCTCCTGCCCTCAATCCCTCCCAGCATTAGGGTCTTTTCCAATGAGTCAACTCTTCACATCAGGTGGCCAACGTACTGGAGTTTCAGCTTTAGCATCAGTGCTTCCAATGACCACCCAGGACTGATCTCCTTTAGGATGGACTGGTTGGATCTCCTTGCAGTCCAAGGGACTCTCAAGAGTCTTCTCCAACACCACAGTTCAAAAGCATCAATTCTTTGGCACTCAGCTTTCTTCACAGTCCAACTCTTACATCCATACATGACCACTGGAAAAACCATAGCCTTGACTACACAGACCTTTGTTGGCAAAGTAATATCTCTGCTTTTGAATATGCTATCTAGTTTGGTCATAACTTTCCTTCCAAGGAGTAAGCGTCTTTTAATTTCATGGCTGCAGTCACCATCTGCAGTGATTTTGGAGCCCAAAAAAATAAAGTCTGACACTGTTTCCACTGTTTCCCCATCTATTTCCCATGAAGTGATGGGACCAGATGCCATGATCTTCGTTTTCTGAATGTTGAGCTTTAAGTCAACTTTCCCAGTCTCCTCTTTCACTTTCATCAAGAGGCTTTTTAGTTCCTCTTCACTTTCTGCCATAAGGGTGGTGTCATCTGCATATCTGAGGTTATTGATATTTCTCCTGGTAATCTTGATTCCAGCTTGTGCTTCTTCAAGCCCAGCGTTTCTCATGATGTCCTCTGCATATAAGTTAAATAAGCAGGGTGACAATATACAGCCTAGATATACTCCTTTTCCTATCTGGAACCAGTCTATTGTTCCATATCTAGTTCTAACTGTTGCTTCCCGACCTGCATATAGGTTTCTCAAGAGGCAGGTCAGGTGGTCTGGTATTCCCATCTCTTTCAGAATTTTCCACAGTTTATTGTGATCCACACAGTCAAAGGCTTTGGCACAGTCATAAAGTTGACTAAATCAGTTTTAAATTCTTACATTTTCCAAAATAAATACTTTTATAAACACAAAAATATAAAATTATAACAACATTAAAAACTAAAATTGATGGACAGCTCATTGTTAGAATCTATTACACATCCCATGAATAAGATTTGAGACCCACAAATAGGTGGCAATTCCATATCATCTATTTTATTGTGGCTGTTTGCTAGCTCTCACCTGCTAGACTAGATTATCAAAATAATAAATTATATTAACAATTATAGAGGCATGATAGAGAGAAGGAGAAGAAAGTAAGTGGATTTAAATCCTGGGGACTAAAATGATAATGTTTAATTATCTGACAATTTGATACAGACTAAAGAAGTTTAATTTAAGTGTAATATATATATACTGATGAAATTTTCAAATAGGGCATTTATCATTGCAAATATTGGAGAAATATATATCTAAAAAGACATAGAAAAGAAGTTATCCGACCAATTCAGAAGATGGCGGAGGAGTAGGACGGGGAGAACACTTTCTCCCCCACAAATTCATCAAAAGAGCATTTAAACGTCGAGTAAATTCCACAAAACAACTTCTGAATGCCGGCAGAGGACATCAGGCACCCAGAAAAGCAACCCAACTCTTCGAAAGGAGGTAGGAAAAAATATTAAAAACAAAAAAAAAGAGACAAAAGAGGGAGGGACGGAGTTCCGTCCCGGGAAGGGAATCTTAAAAAGAGAGAAGTTTCCAAACATCAGGAAACCTTCTCACTGCCGAATCTGCGCCGAGCTTTGGAAGCACAGAGGGCAATATAACAGGGAGAAAAAATAAATAAACAATTTAAAACTCGCAGATTGCGAGCCCTACGGTAACTCCCCCAGCAGAGAAGCAGCGCAGACGCCTGCATCCGCCATTAGCAAACCGGGGCTGGGCAGGGAGGCGCGGTGTGGGCTGCATCGCTGAGAGTAAGAATCTGGCCTGAATACCCTGAGCGCTATCTGAGCGAAATAATTTGGGCTAGCAAACCAGACTGTGGGATACCTACCACGCGAAAAGCCAGCCCTAACCTAAGACCGCCAGGCCCGCGCACGGAACAAAGGACTGAACAGAGATAGCCGGCTGCAGACCTTCCCCCTCCGGTGACAGGCAGCCAGAGCCGGAAGGGGGCAATTGCAGCCCCAGAGAGACATTATCTATAAAATTGTAAGCAGGCTTCTTTGCTAACTAAAACTTCTTGGGGGTCTGGACGGTCAACATCTGCCTGAGAAGGTGCGCCGGTTTTACATCCAGATAACCGAGTGGCGGGGAGGCGATAAGTCGCAGCATTGGCGCTCGCCTGGGAAGAGCAAATTGGCGCTCGGACCTGGGAAGAGCACAAAACGCAGGCCCAACTGAGTCTGCGCCTCTGAGGACTACCCGAGTGCCTGAACCTGAGCGGCTTGGACCTGGGAGGTGCATGCAGCCCAGGGCCAGCCTCGGATTGTTCCCGGCAGAACAACCTAGAGTCCGAGCAGTGTGGACAGGGAGGCTACACGCACCGTGAGTGGGGGCAGACCCAGGGTGGCTGAGGCACTGCGAGCCCACGCCAGTGTTATTTGTTTGCAGCATCCCTCCCTCCCTCCCCACAGCGCGACTGAACAAGTAAGCCTAAAAAAAAAAAAAAAAAAAAGTGTCCTCCACCGTGCCCTTTGAGTCAGGGCGGAAACCAGATACTGAAGAGACTAGCAAACAGAAGAAGATATAACAGAGGGAAACGCCTTGGAAGCTACAGGCAATAGATCAAAACCCTGTGGTTACTACGGACTACATAGGAAGGGGCCTATAGATCTTGAGAAATGTAAATCTGACCAAGGAACTAGCCAAAAATGAACTGAACCCACAACACCCAAGAAAAAAAAAACAAAAACAAAAAAGCCCTAGATATATTTTTATTATTTTTACGATCATTCTTTCTTTTTTTTTTAATTAAAAAAAAAAAAAATTTTAAGTCCTCTATTGTTCCTTTAATTTTCACTTTTATAACCTATTACTTTGCAAAAAAAAAAAAAAAGACCCTATTTTTTTCTTCTTCAGCAAACTTCATATATATATTCTATAATTTTTTGACCTTGTTTTTTTTTTTTTTTTTGTTCTTGTTTTTGTTTTTTTCTTCTTTTCTTTAACATTGTATTTTTGAAATTCCAAACTCTACTCTAGATTTTTAATTTTCGCTTTTTGGTATATGTTATCAATTTTGTACCTATAGTTTTTTTTTATATAATTTCTGTGACTTTTTTTTTTTTTTTCTTCTTCTTCTCTGTTTCTTTCTCTTCTTCTTTTATATAACATTGTATATCTGAAATTCCAAACTTTACTCTAGATTTTTAATTTATGCTTTTTGGTATTTGATATCAATTTTGTACCTGTATTTTCTTTATAATTTTTGTGACATTGTTCGTATTTGTTTGTTTGTTTTCTCTCTTTATTTTTCTTCTTCTTCTTTTTTTTTTTTTTTTTTAACATTGTATTTTTGAAATTCCAAACTCTACTCTAGATTTTTAATTTTTGCTTTCTGGTATTAGTTATCAATTTTGTACCTGTACTTTCTTTATAATTTTCACGACCTTGTTTGTTTTTGTTTGTTCGTTTTTTCTCTCTTTCTTTTCCTTCTTCTTTTCTTTAACATCGTATTTTTGAAATCCCAAACTCTACTCTAGATTTTTAATTTTTGCTTTTATGTATTTGTTACCAATTTTGTACCTTTAAGGACCCAATCTTCAGGACCCATTTTTCACTAGGGAGTGAGATTACTGGCTTGACTGCTCTCTCTCCCTTTGGACCCTCCTTTTTCTCCACCAGGTCGCCTGTGTCTCCTCCCTAACCCCTCTCTACTCTACCCAACTCTGTGAATTTCTGTGTGTTCCAGACGGTGGAGAACACTTAGGGAACTGATTACTGGCTGGATCTGTCTCCCTCCTTTTCATTCCCCCCTTTTATCCTTCTGGCCACCTCTGTTACCTTCCTCCTTCTTCTCTTCTCTGTATAACCCCGTGAACATCTCTGAGTGGTCCAGTTGTGGAGTGCACATAAGGAAGTGACTACTGGCTAGCCCACTCTCTCCACTATTGATTCACCTCATCTCATTTGGGTCACCTCTAACTCCCTCCTCCCTCTTCTCTTCTCCATGTAACCCTGTGAACTTCTCTGAGTGACCCTCACTGTAGAGAAACTTATCATCTTTAATGTAGATGTTTTATCAATGGTGCTGTATTGAAGGAGAAGTTTTGAAACTACTGTAAAAATAAGACCGATAATCGGAAGCAGGAGACTTAAGTCCAAACCCTGACTCCAGGGAACTCCTGACTCCAAGGAACATTCATTGACAGGAGCTCATCAAATGCCTCCATACCGACACTGAAACCAAGCACCACACAAGGGCCAATAAGTTCCAGAGCAAGACATACCAAGCATATTCTCCAGCAACAAAGGAACACAGCCCTGAGCTTCAAGATACAGGCTGCCCAAAGTCACCCCAAAACTATAGACATCTCATAACCCATTACTGGACATTTCATTGCACTCCAGAGAGAAGAAATACAGCTCCACCCACCAGAACACCGACACAAGCTTCCCTAACCAGGAAACCTTGACAAGCCACCTGTACAAACCCACACACAGTGAGGAAACGCCATAATAAAGAGAACTCCACAAACTGCCAGAATACAGAAAGGACACCCCAAACTCAGCAATTTAAACAAGATGAAGAGACAGAGGAATACTCAGCAGATAAAGGAACAGGATAAATGCCCACCAAACCAAACAAAAGAGGAAGAGATAGGGAATCTACCTGATAAAGAATTCCGAATAATGATAGTGAAATTGATCCAAAATCTTGACTAAAATGGAATCACAGATAAATAGCCTGGAGACAAGGATTGAGAAGATGCAGGAAAGGTTTAACAAGGACCTAGAAGAAATAAAAAAGAGTCAATATATAATGAATAATGCAATAAGTGAAATTAAAAACACTCTGGAGGCAACAAATAGTAGAATAACAGAGGCAGAAGACAGGATTAGTGAATTAGAAGATAGAATGGTAGAAATAAATGAATCAGAGAGGATAAAAGAAAAACGAATTAAAAGAAATGAGGACAATCTCAGAGACCTCCAGGACAATATTAAACGCTACAACATTCGAATCATAGGGGTTCCAGAAGAAGAAGACAAAAAGAAAGACCATGAGAAAATACTTGAGGAGATAATAGTGGAAAACTTCCCTAAAATGGGGAAGGAAATAATCACCCAAGTCCAAGAAACCCAGAGAGTACCAAACAGGATAAACCCAAGGAGAAACACCCCAAGACACATATTAATCAAATTAACAAAGATCAAACACAAAGAACAAATATTAAAAGCAGCAAGGGAAAAACAACAAATAACACACAAGGGAATTCCCATAAGGATAACAGCTGATCTTTCAATAGAAACTCTTCAAGCCAGGAGGGAATGGCAAGACATACTTAAAATGATGAAAGAAAATAACTACAGCCCAGATTATTGTACCCAGCAAGGATCTCATTCAAGTATGAAGGAGAAATCAAAAGCTTTTCAGACAAGCAAAAGCTGAGAGAATTCTGCACCACCAAACCAGCTCTCCAACAAATACTAAAGGATATTCTCTAGACAGGAAACACAAAAACGGTGTATAAACTCGAACCCAAAACAATAAAGTAAATGGCAACGGGAACATACTTATCAGTAATTACCTTAAATGTAAATGGGTTGAATGCCCCAACCAAAAGACAAAGACTGGCTGAATGGATACAAAAACAAGACCCCTACATATGTTGTCTACAAGAGACCCACCTCAAAACAGGGGACACATACAGACTGAAAGTGAAGGGCTGGAAAAAGATTTTCCATGCAAATAGGGACCAAAAGAAAGCAGGAGTAGCAATACTCATATCAGATAAAATAGACTTTAAAACAAAGGCTGTGAAAAGAGACAAAGAAGGTCACTACATAATGATCAAAGGATCAATCCAAGAAGAAGATATAACAATTATAAATATATATGCACCCAACACGGGAGCACCACAGTACGTAAGACAAATGCTAACAAGTATGAAAGGAGAAATTAACAATAACACAATAATAGTGGGAGACTTTAATACCCCACTCACACCTATGGATAGATCAACTAAACAGAAAATTAACAAGGAAACACAAACTTTAAACGATACAATAGACCAGTTAGACCTAATTGATATCTATAGGTCATTTCATCCCAAAACAATGAATTTCACCTTTTTCTCAAGCGCACATGGAACCTTCTCCAGGATAGATCACATCCTGGGCCATAAAGCTAGCCTTGGTAAATTCAAAAAAATAGAAATCATTCCAAGCATTTTTTCTGACCACAATGCAGTAAGATTAGATCTCAATTACAGGAGAAAAACTATTAAAAATTCCAACATATGGAGGCTGAACAACACGCTGCTGAATAACCAACAAATCACAGAAGAAATCAAAAACGAAATCAAAATTTGCATAGAAACGAATGAAAATGAAAACACAACAACCCAAAACCTGTGGGACACGGTAAAAGCAGTCCTAAGGGGAAAGTTCATAGCAATACAGGCACACCTCAAGAAACAAGAAAAAAGTCAAATAAATAACCTAACTCTACACCTAAAGCAACTAGAAAAGGAAGAAATGAAGAACCCCAGGGTTAGTAGAAGGAAAGAAATCTTAAAAATTAGAGCAGAAATAAATGCAAAAGAAACAAAAGAGACCATAGCAAAAATCAACAAAACCAAAAGCTGGTTCTTTGAAAGGATAAATAAAATTGACAAACCATTAGCCAGACTCATCAAGAAACAAAGGGAGAAAAATCAAATCAACAAAATTAGAAACGAAAATGGAGAGATCACAACAGACAACACAGAAATACAAAGGATCATAAGAGACTACTATCAACAATTATATGCCAATAAAATGGACAACGTGGAAGAAATGGACAAATTCTTAGAAAAGTACAACTTTCCAAAACTGGACCAGGAAGAAATAGAAAATCTTAACAGACCCATCACAAGCATGGAAATTGAAACTGTAATCAAAAATCTTCCAGCAAACAAAAGCCCCGGTCCAGACGGCTTCACAGCTGAATTCTACCAAAAATTTAGAGAAGAGCTAACACCTATCCTGCTCAAACTCTTCCAGAAAATTGCAGAGGAAGGTAAACTTCCAAACTCATTCTATGAGGCCACCATCACCCTAATACCAAAACCTGACAAAGATCCCACAAAAAAAGAAAACTACAGGCCAATATCACTGATGAACATAGATGCAAAAATCCTTAACAAAATTCTAGCAATCAGAATCCAACAACACATTAAAAAGATCATACACCATGACCAAGTGGGCTTTATCCCAGGGATGCAAGGATTCTTCAATATCCGCAAATCAATCAATGTAATACACCACATTAACAAATTGAAAAATAAAAACCATATGATTATCTCAATAGATGCAGAGAAAGCCTTTGACAAAATTCAACATCCATTTATGATAAAAACTCTCCAGAAAGCAGGAATAGAAGGAACATACCTCAACATAATAAAAGCTATATATGACAAACCCACTGCAAACATTATCCTCAATGGTGAAAAATTGAAGGCATTTCCTCTAAAGTCAGGAACAAGACAAGGGTGCCCACTTTCACCATTACTATTCAACATAGTTTTGGAAGTTTTGGCCACAGCAATCAGAGCAGAAAAAGAAATAAAAGGAATCCAAATTGGAAAAGAAGAAGTAAAACTCTCACTATTTGCAGATGACATGATCCTCTACATAGAAAACCCTAAAGAGTCCACCAGAAAATTACTAGAAATAATCAATGACTACAGTAAAGTTGCAGGATATAAAATCAACACACAGAAATCCCTTGCATTCCTATACACTAATAATGAGAAAACAGAAAGAGAAATTAAGGAAACAATTCCATTCACCATTGCAACGGAAAGAATAAAATACTTAGGAATATATCTACCTAAAGAAACTAAAGACCTATATATAGAAAACTATAAAACACTGGTGAAAGAAATCAAAGAGGACACTAATAGATGGAGAAATATACCATGTTCATGGATTGGAAGAATCAATATAGTGAAAATGAGTATACTACCCAAAGCAATTTATAGATTCAACGCAATCCCTATCAAGCTACCAACAGTATTCTTCACAGAGCTAGAACAAATAATTTCACAATTTGTATGGAAATACAAAAAACCTCAAACAGCCCAAGCGATCTTGAGAAAGAAGAATGGAACTGGAGGAATCAACCTACCTGACTTCAGACTCTACTACAAAGCCACAGTTATCAAGACAGTATGGTACTGGCACAAAGACAGAAATATTGATCAATGGAATAAAATAGAAAGCCCAGAGATAAATCCACGCACATATGGACACCTTATCTTCGACAAAGGAGGCAAGAATATACAATGGAGAAAAGACAATCTCTTTAACAAGTGGTGCTGGGAAATCTGGTCAACCACTTGTAAAAGAATGAAACTAGACCACTTTCTAACACCATACACAAAAATAAACTCAAAATGGATTAAAGATCTAAACGTAAGACCAGAAACTATAAAACTCCTAGAGGAGAACATAGGCAAAACACTCTCCGACATACATCACAGCAGGATCCTCTACGACCCACCTCCCAGAATATTGGAAATAAAAGCAAAAATAAACAAATGGGACCTAATTAACCTTAAAAGCTTCTGCACATCAAAGGAAACTATTAGCAAGGTGAAAAGACAGCCTTCAGAATGGGAGAAAATAATAGCAAATGAAGCAACCGACAAACAACTAATATCAAAAATATACAAGCAACTCCTACAGCTCAACTCCAGAAAAATAAACGACCCAATCAAAAAATGGGCCAAAGAACTAAATAGACATTTCTCCAAAAAAGACATACAGATGGCTAACAAACACATGAAAAGATGCTCAACATCACTCATTATCAGAGAAATGCAAATCAAAACCACTATGAGGTACCATTTCACGCCAGTCAGAATGGCTGCGATCCAAAAGTCTACAAGCAATAAATGCTGGAGAGGGTGTGGAGAAAAGGGAACCCTCTTACACTGTTGGTGGGAATGCAAACTAGTACAGCCACTATGGAGAACAGTGTGGAGATTCCTTAAAAAACTGGAAATAGAACTGCCTTATGATCCAGCAACCCCACTGCTGGGCATACACACTGAGGAAACCAGAAGGGAAAGAGACACGTGTACCCCAATGTTCATCGCAGCACTGTTTATAATAGCCAAGACATGGAAGCAACCTAGATGTCCATCAGCAGATGAATGGATAAGAAAGCTGTGGTACATATACACAATGGAGTATTACTCAGCCATTAAAAAGAATACATTTGAATCAGTTCTAATGAGGTGGATGAAACTGGAGCCTATTATACAGAGTGAAGTAAGCCAGAAGGAAAAACATAAATACAGTATACTTACGCATATATATGGAATTTAGAAAGATGGTAACAATAACCCTGTGTACGAGACAGCAAAAGAGACACTGATGTATAGAACAGTCTTATGGACTCTGTGGGAGAGGGAGAGGGTGGGAAGATTTGGGAGAATGGCAATGAAACATGTAAAATATCATGTAGGAAACGAGTTGCCAGTCCAGGTTCGATGCACGATGCTGGATGCTTGGGGCTGGTGCACTGGGACGGCCCAGAGGGATGGTATGGGGAGGGAGGAGGGAGGAGGGTTCAGGATGGGGAACACATGTATGCCTGTGGTGGATTCATTTTGATATTTGGCAAAACTAATACAATTATGTAAAGTTTAAAAATAAAATAAAATTGGAAGAATAAAAAAATAAAAAAAAAATAAAAAAAGAAGTTATCCAAAAATTAACAAATGAAATCAGAGAAATACAATAGAACAAATATACAGATTGCAGCAGTAAATTTAAATGGCTTAAATTCTCCAGCATAAAATGAGTTTAGACAGAGTACATCATGAGAAATGCTGGGCTGGAAGAAGCACAAACTGGAATCAAGATTGCTGGGAGAAATATCAATAACCTCAGATATGCAGATGACACCACCCTTATGGCAGAAAGTGAAGAGGAACTAAAAAGCCTCTTGATGAAAGTGAAAGAGGAGAGTGGAAAAGTTGGCTTAAAGCTCAGCATTCCGAAATCTAAGATCACGGCATCTGGTCCCATCACTTCATGGGAAATAGATGGGGAAACAGTGGAAACAGTGGCAGACTTTATTTTGGGGGGCTCCAAAATCACTGCAGATGGTGATTGCAGCCATGACATTAAAAGATGCTTACTCCTTGGAAGGAAAGTTATGACCAACCTAGATAGCATATTGAAAAGCAGAGATATTACTTTGCCAACAAAGGTCCATCTAGTCAAGGCTATGGTTTTTCCAGTGGTCACGTATGGATGTGAAAGTTGTCAGACTGTGAAGAATGCTGAGCACCGAAGAATTGATGCTTTTGAACTGTGGTATTGGAGAAGACTCTTGAGAGTAGCTTGGACTGCAAGGAGATCCAACCAGTCCATCCTAAAGGAGATCAGTCCTGGGTGGTCATTGGAAGCACTGACGCTAAAGCTGAAACTCCAGTACGTTGGCCACTTGATGTGAAGAGTTGACTCATTGGAAAAGACCCTGATGCTGGGAGGGATTGAGGGCAGGAGGAGAAGGGGACGACACAGGATGAGATGGCTGGATGGCATCACTGACTTGATGGATGTGAGTTTGAGTGAACTCCGGGAGTTGGTGATGGACAGGGAGGCCTGGCGTGCTGCGATTCATGGTTTCGCAAAGAGTAGTTCACGACTGAGTGACTGAACTGAACTGAAAGAAATTAAACAAAATGGTACAAATATGTAAAAAAAAAATTATGGGCCAAGATATGTAGAAAAAGGCAAATTTAAAAAATGAAAAAGAGGTAATAATAAAACTGGACAAAGAAAAATCATGATAAATAAATTATATTAGAGGATTAAATTATAATGATAAGCATTTCAATTCATAATAAGATGATGGCTATCATTAAGAGACTTTCAGTACTAGATGTGTGTATATGCTCAGTTGCCCAGTCATATTCAACTCTTTGTGACCCCATGGACTTTAGCCTGCCAGGCTCATCTGTCCGTGGAAATTTTTAGGCAAGAATACTGGACTGGATTGCCTTTTCCTTCTCAAGGGGATAGTCCCAACCCAGGGAACGAACTTGTGTCTCTTGCATCTCTGTTTGCTTTCTTGCAATCTTTCTTTTGTCTCTCAGTTGTGTCTGACTCTTTGTGACCCCCATGAACTGTAGCCCGCTAGGCTCCTCCATCTATGGGATTTTCCAGACAAGAATACTGGAGTGGGTTGCCATTCCCTGCTCCAGGAGATCTTCCCAAACCAGAGATCGAACCCAATCTCCCGCATTGCAGGCAGACTCTTTACCATCCTCCTGCATTGGCAGGTGGATTCTTTACCACTGCACCACCTGGGCAGCCCTTCAGTACTAGATAGTTTTAATATCAAATATGAAAATTATAATACATTGAAGAAATTCACTGAAATGGTAGCATTAGAGCGTATACCATCTCCATTTTTGGATTTTGGCAAATCTAGTAGACAAAATCAAGCATTAGAAAATATTAATTACATATTTACTTAAGTTAATTCATGTTCTATGGAAAATACACAATATGCTCTATATTGTGAGAATCAGAATGGATATATGTATCTGAGTCCCTTTACTGTTCACCTGAAACTATCACAACATTGTTAATCAGCCATGAATTGAAAGTGAAAGTCACACATAAAGAGTGTCCGACTCTTTATGATCCCATGGACTATACAGTCCATGGAATTCTCCAGGCCAGAGTACTGGAGTGGGTAGCCTTTCCCTTTGCCAGGGCATCTTCCCAACCCAGGGATCTAACTCAGGTCTCTCACGTTGCAGGCAGATTCTTTACCTGCTGAGCCACAAGGGAAACCCAAGACTGGAGTGGGTAGCCAATCTGTTCTCCAGCGGATCTTTCTAACCCAGGAATCGAACTGGGGTCTCCTGCATTTTAGGCATCTTCATTACCAGCTGAGCTATTAGGAAAGTTCTTACTCCAATATAAATGTTAAAAAATAAAATTAAATTTAAAAACTAAAAATAAATAAATAAAATACATAACTGCAAAATCAATAAATTTGACTATATGACATATCAGAAAAAAAACTAATTTTAAAATTAGAGTAACATTTGGCATAAATAATATAAAAAATGAATTACTTTTGTAAAAAGCATAAAAATTATTACAAAAACCACTAGTAACCCAAAAGAAATGAGCAAAAGAACTGATCATTCACAGAAGTAATACAATTTATATAAAAATATAAAAGAAATTTTAAACTTGCTATTCATCAAAGACATTGAATTAAATTGAATCATCAATAAAATTGGGAGGTACCTACTGAATAAATTTCAAGGACAGAGGAGCTTGGTAGGCTACAGTCCATGAGGTCACAAAGAGTCAGACAGGACTGAACAACTAACGTTTTCACTTACTTTTCATCGAATAAATACAGTTTTAAATCACTAAGCCAAGTGAAGATGTCATTGGCATATGACCAGTCTCATATATGGCTAGTGGTTAAGTTTTCAAACTTTCATAAGCCTCTTATCCTTATCCATTATAAGGCAGACAGAATGAAAACCACAATCACAGAAAACTAAACAAACTGATCACATGGATCACAGCCTTGTCTAACTCAATGAAACTATGAGCCAATCTGTGTAGGGCCACCCAAGACAGATGGGTCATGTTGGAGAGTTCTGACAAAATGTGGTCTACTGGAAAAAGCAATGGCAAACCACTTCAGAATTTTTGCCTTGAGAACCCCAAGAACAGTATAAAAAGGCAAAAAGATATGACACTGAAAATGGACTCCCTAGGTTGGTAGGTGCCCAAATGCTACCGGAGAACAGTGGAGGAATAACTCCAGAAAGGATGAAGAGATGGAGCCAAAGCAAAAACTATGCCCAGTTGTGGATGTAACTGGTGATGGAAGCAAAGTCTAATGCTGTAAAGAGCAATATTGCATAGGAACCTGGCACGTTAGGTCCATGAATCAAGGTAAATTGGAAGTGATCAAACAGGATATGGCAAGAGTGAACATCGACATTTTAGGAATCAGTGAACTAAAATGTACTGGACTGGGTGAATTTAACTCAGATGACCATTATATCTACTATTGTGGGTCAGAATCCCTTAGAAGAAATGGAGTAGCCATCATAGTCAACAAGAGTCTGAAATGCAATACTTGGATGCCATCTCAAAAATGACAGAATGATCTCTGTTAGTTTCCAAGGCAAACCATTCAGTATCACAGTAATCTAAGTCTATACCCCAATCACTAATGCCAAAGAAGCTGAAGTTGAACAGTTCTATGAAGACTTACAAGACCTTCTAGAACTAACACCCAAAAAAGATGTCCTTTTCATTATAGGTGACTGTAATGCAAAAGTAGGAAGTCAAGAGACACCTGGAGTAACAGGGATATTTGGCCTTGGAGTACCAGATAAAGCAGGTCAAAGGGTAACAGAGTTTTGACAAGAAAATGCACTGGTCATACCAAACACTCTCTTCCAACAAAACATGACTCTACACATGGACATCACCAGATGGTCAATACCAAAATCAGATTGAATATTCTTTGCAGCCAAAGATGGAGAAGCTCTATATAGTCAACAAAAACAAGACTGGGAGCTTACTTGTGGTCAGATCATAAACTCCTTATTGCCAAATTCAGACTTAAATTGAAGAATGTAGGGAAAACCACTAGACCATTCAGGTATGACCTAAATCAAATCCCTTATGATTATACAGTGGAAGTGACAAGTAGATTCAAAGGATTAGATCTGATATACAGAGCGCCTGAAGAACTATGGATGGAGGTTCCTGACATTGTACAGGAGGCAGTGATCAAGACCATCCCCAAGAAAAAGAAATGTAAAAAGGCAAAATGGTTGTCTAAAGAGGCCTTACAAATAGCTAAGAAAAGAACAGAAGTGAAAGGCAAAGGAGGAAAGGGAAAATACACCCATTTGAATACCAAAGAGTTCCAAAGAATAGCATGGAGAGATAAGAAAGTCTTCCTCAGTGATCAATACAAAGAAATAAAGGAAAACAATAGAATGGGAAAGACTAGAGATCTCTTCAAGAAAATCAGAGATACCCAGGGAACATTTCATGTAAAGATGGACACAATAGAGGACAGAAATGTTATGGACCTAACAGAAGCCAAAGATATTAAGAAGAGGTGGCAAGAATATATAGAAGAACTATACAAAAAAGATCTTCATGACCTAGATAACCACGATGGTGTGATCACTCACCTAGAGCCATTCTGGAATGCAAAGTCAAGTGGGTCTTAGGAAGTATCACTACAAAAAGCTAATGGAGGTGATGGAATTCCAGTTGAGCTATTTCAAATCCTGAAAGATGATGCTGTGAAAGTGCTGTACTCAATGTGCCAGCAAATTTGGAAAACTCACCAGTGGCCACAGGATTCATTCCAATCCCAAAAAAAGGCGATGCCAAAGAATGTTCAAACTATTGCACAATTGCACTCATCTCACACGCTAGTAAAGTAATGCTCAAAATTCTCCAAGCCAGGCTTCAACACTACGTGAACCAGAACATCCAGATGTTCAAGCTGAATTTAGAAAAGGCAGAGGAACCAGAAATCAAATTGCCAACATCTGTTGGATCATCAAAAAAGCAAGACAGTTCCAGAAAAACATACTTCTGCTTTATCGATTACACCAAAGCCTTTGACTGTTGGATCATAACAAACTGTGGAAAATTCTTCAAGAGATGGGAATACCAGACCATCTGACCTACCTCCTGAGAAATCTATATTCAGGTCAAGAAGCAATAGTTAGAACTGGACATGGAACAACAGACTGGTTCCAAATTGAGAAAGGAGTACATCAAGGCTGTATATTGTCACCCTGCTTATTTAGCTTATATGCAGAGGACATCATGCAAAATACCAGGCTGGATGAAGCACAAGCTGGAATCAAGATTGCCAGGAGAAATAACAATAATCTCAGATATGCAGATAACACCACCCTTATGGCAGAAAGTGAAGAACAACTAAAGAGCCTCTTGATGAAAGTGAAAGAGGAGAGTGAGAAAGTCAGCTTAAAACTCAACATTCAGAAAACTAAGACCATGGCATTTGGTCCCATCACTTCATGGCAAATAGATGGGGAAACAATGGAAACAGTGACAGATTTTATTTTTTTTTGGGGGGGGGCTCCAAAATCACTGCAGATGGTGACTACAGCCATGAAATTAAAAGACACTTGCTCCTTGGAAGGAAAGCTATGACCAAACTAGACATCATATTAAAAAACAGAGACATTACTTTTCCAACAAAGGTCCATCTAGTCAAAGCTATGATTTTTCCAGTAGTCATGAATGGATGGACTATAAAGAAATCTGAGCACCAAAGAATTGATGCTTTTGAACTGTGGTGTTGGAGAAGACTCTTGAGAGTCCCTTGGACTGCAAGGAGATCAAACCAGTCCATCCTAAAGGAGATCAGTCCTGAATATTCATTGGAAGGACTGATGTTGAAGCCGAAACTTCAATACTTTGGCCACCTGATGTGAAGAGCTGATTCATTTGAAAAGACCCTGATGCTGGGAAAGATTGAAGGCGGGAGGAGAAGGGATGACAGAGGATGAGATGGTTGGATGGCATCACTGATGTGATTGACATGAGTTTGAGTAGGCTCCAGGAGTTGGTGATGGACAGGGAAGCCTGGCATGCTGCAGTCCATGGGGTCACAAAGAGTCTGAAACAACTGAGCAACTGAACTGAAAGTTTTCAAGGAAATAATTGAAAAACTTGAGACAAATGCTCACACTTTTCTTTTTATTTAGTAAAAGATGCATGCTCATGTGTGCTCAGTTCTGTCTGACTCTCAGTGACTGTATGGACTGTAGCCTGCCAGGCTCCTCTGTCCATGAGATTTTCCCAGCAATAATACTGGAGTAGGCTGCCATTTCCTATTCCAGAGTATCGTACCAGGAACTCAGGGATCAAACGCACATAGCATTGCAGACAGATTCCTTACCTGCTGAGCCACTGGGAAGCCAGAAGCATTCAATATGATTTAGCAAATGAAATATAGAACAGGAAAATGCTCTCATATATTCTTGGTGGAAATGTTTGTATTTTAAACTGTACAGTATGATGGTTTGCCTTGGAAACGAATAGAGATCATTCTGTCACTTTAGAGACTGCATTTCGGACCCTTCTGTTGACTGTGAGGGTTACTCCATTTCTTCTACAGGATTCTTGCCCACAGTAGTAGATATAATGGTCATCTGAGTTAAATTCACCCAATGCAGTACATTTTAGTTTACTGATTCCTAAAATGTTGATATTCACTCTTGCCATATCCTGTTTGATCACTTCCATTTACCTTGATTCATGGACCTAACATACCAGGTTCCTATGCAATATGCTCTTTACAGCATTGGACTTTACTTCCATCACGAGTCACATCCACAACTGGGTGTTTTTGCTTTGGCTCCATCTCTTCATCCTTTCTGGAGTTATTTCTCTACTCTTCTCCAGTAGTGTATTGGGCACCTACCAACCTAGGGAGTCCATTTTCAGTGTCATATCTTTTTGCCTTTTCATACTGTTCATGGGGTTCTCAAGGCAATAATGCTGAAGTGGTTTGCCATTCCCTTCTCCAGTGGACAACATTTTGTCAGAACTCTCCATTATGACCTGTCCATCTTGGGTGGCCCTACATAGCATGGCTCATAGTTTCATTGAGTTAGACAAGGCTGTGGTTCATGTGATCAGTTTGGTTAGTTTTCTGTGGCTGTGGTTTTCATTCTGTCTGCCCTCTGATGGATAAGGATAAGAGGCTTGTGGAGAAGTTTCCTGATTGGATAGACTGACTGTGGGGGAACTGGGTCTTGTTCTGATGGGCAGGGCAACACTCAGTAAATCTTTGATCCAATTTTCTGTTGATGGGCAGGACTGTGTTTTGGCCTGAGGCCAAACTATGGTAGGGGTAATGATGGTAATGGGGGCCTCCTTCAAAAGGGCTTAAGCCGCCACTTTTGTATTCAGTGACCCAGATGCTGCAACAGGCCACTGTCGACCCACACCTCTGCCAGACATAACAATCAAGTCTGATTCAGTTTCTTGTGGGACACTGCTCCTTTCTCCTGGCTCCTGGTGTGCCAAGGTTTTGTTTGTGCCCTCCAAGAGTCTGTTTCCCCAGTCCTGTGGAAGTTTTGTAATCAAAGCCCACTGGCCTCCAAAGTCAAATTCCCTGGGGGTTCTTAGTCCCTTTGCTGGATCCTCAAGTTGGGAAATCTGTTGTGTGTCCTAGAACTTTCCTAACAGTGCAAGAATTTATTTAGTATAATTGCTCTGCAGTTTGTGGGTCATCTGCTCAGTGGTTTTATGGTGGGGCTAATGGTGACCTCTTCCAAGAGGGCTTACGCAACACACTGTGTGTCCAAGGTCTGCTGCAACCAGAGAGCCTGTCCCTGCGGCAGGCTACTGCTGATCCATGCCTCCACAGGAGACACTCAAACACTCAAAGGCAGGTGTGGCTCAGTCTCTGTGGAGTTTCTGGGTCCTGGTGCATGCAAGGTTTTGTTTAAGCCCTTCGAGCATCTCTGGCTGGTAGGGGTTTGACTCTAAACGTGATTTCACCCCTCCTACTGTCTTGTTGGGGCTTCTCCTTTGCCCTTGGAGGTGGAGTAGCTTTTTTTGGTGGGATTGAACATTCTCTTGTCGATGATCTCTGTTCATTTCCAAGGCAAACCACTCAATATCACAGTAATCCAAGTCTATACCCCATCCACTAATGCCAAAGAAGCTGAAGTTGAAAATTCTATGATGACCTACAAGACCTTCTAGAACTAACACCCAAAAAAGATTTCCTTTTCATCATAGGGGACTGGAATGCAAAAATAGGAAGACAGGAGATACTTGGAGTAACAGGCCTTTGAGTACAAAATGAAGCAGGACAAATGCTAACAGAGTTTTGCCAAGAAAATGCACTGGTCATAGCAAATACCCACTTCCAACAACATATGAAACTACTCTACACATGGACATCACCAGATGGTTAATACCAAAATCAGATTGATTATATTCTTTGCCGCCAAAGTTGGAGAAACTCAATACAGTCAGCAAAAATAAGACTTAGAGCTGACTGTGGCTCAGACCATAAACTCCTTATTGCCAAATTCAGACTTAAATTGAAGAAAGTAGGGAAAACCACTAGACCATTCAGGTATGACCTAAATCAAATCCCTTACGATTATACAGTAGAAGTGACAAATAGATTCAAGGGATTAGATCTGATGTACAGAGTGCCTGAAGAACTATGGATGGAGGTTCCTGACATTGTACAGGAGGCAGTGATCAAGACCATCCCCCCAAAAAGAAATGCAAAGCAGAGGCCTCACAAACATTTGAGAAAAGAAGAGAAGTGAAAGGCAAAGGAAAAAAGGAAAGATATACCCATCTGAATGCAGAGTTCCAAAGAATAGCACAAAGAGATAAGAAAGTCTTCCTCAGTGATCAATGCAAAGAAATAAAGGAAAACAACAGAATGGGAAAGATTAGAGATCTCAAAGAGGACACTAATAGATGGAGAAATATACCATGTTCATGGATTGGAAGAATCAATATAGTGAAAATGAGTATACTACCCAAAGCAATTTATAGATTCAATGCAATCCCTATCAAGCTACCAACAGTATTCTTCACAGAGCTAGAACAAATAATTTCACAATTTGTATGGAAATACAAAAAACCTCAAACAGCCCAAGCGATCTTGAGAAAGAAGAATGGAACTGGAGGAATCAACCTACCTGACTTCAGGCTCTACTACAAAGCCACAGTTATCAAGACAGTATGGTACTGGCACAAAGACAGAAATATAGATCAATGGAACAAAATAGAAAGCCCAGAGATAAATCCACGCACATATGGACACCTTATCTTTGACAAAGGAGGCAAGAATATACAATGGATTAAAGACAATCTCTTTAACAAGTGGTGCTGGGAAAACTGGTCAACCACTTGTAAAAGAATGAAACTAGAACACTTTCTAACACCATACACAAAAATAAACTCAAAATGGATTAAAGATCTCAACGTAAGACCAGAAACTATAAAACTCCTAGAGGAGAACATAGGCAAAACACTCTCTGACATAATTCACAGCAGGATCCTCTATGACCCACCTCCCAGAATATTGGAAATAAAATCAAAAATAAACAAATGGGACCTAATTAACCCTAAAAGCTTCTGCACATCAAAGGAAACTATCAGCAAGGTGAAAAGACAGCCTTCAGAATGGGAGAAAATAATAGCAAATGAAGCAACTGACAAACAACTAATCTCAAAAATATACAAGCAACTCCTACAGCTCAACTCCAGTAAAATAAATGACCCAATCAAAAAATGGGCCAAAGAACTAAATAGACATTTCTCCAAAGAAGACATACAGATGGCTAAAAAACACATGAAAAGATGCTCAACATCACTCATTATCAGAGAAATGCAAATCAAAACCACTATGAGGTACCATTTCACACCAGTCAGAATGGCTGCGATCCAAAAGTCTACAAATAATAAATGCTGGAGAGGGTGTGGAGAAAAGGGAACCCTCTTACACTGTTGGTGGGAATGCAAACTAGTACAGCCACTATGGAGAACAGTGTGGAGATTCCTTAAAAAACTGGAAATAGAACTGCCTTATGATCCAGCAATCCCACTGCTGGGCATACACACTGAGGAAACCAGAAGGGAAAGAGACACGTGTACCCCAATGTTCATCGCAGCACTGTTTATAATAGCCAGGACATGGAAGCAACCTAGATGTCCATCAGCAGATGAATGGATAAGAAAGCTGTGGTACATATAAACAATGGAGTATTACTCAGACATTAAAAAGAATACATTTGAATCAATTCTAATGAGGTGGATGAAACTGGAGCCTATTATACAGAGTGAAGTAAGCCAGAAGGAAAAACACCAATACAGTATACTAACACATATATATGGAATTTAGAAAGATGGTAACAATAACCCTGTGTACGAGACAGCAAAAGAGACACTGATGTATAGAACAGTCTTATGGACTCTGTGGGAGAGGGAGAGGGTGGGAAGATTTGGGAGAATGGCATTGAAACATGTAAAATATCATGTATGAAACGAGATGCCAGTCCAGGTTCAATGCACGATACTGGATGCTTGGGGCTAGAGCACTGGGACGACCCAGAGGGATGGTATGGGGAGGGAGGAGGGAGGAGGGTTCAGGATGGGGAACACATGTATACCTGTGGCGGATTCATTTTGATATTTGGCAAAACTAATACAATTATGTAAAGTTTAAAAATAAAAATAAAATAAAATAATTTAAAAAAAAAGAAAGATTACAGATCTCTTCAAGAAAATCAAAGATACCAAGGGAACATTTCATGCAAAGATGAGCACAATAAAGGACAGAAATGCTATGGGCCTAACAGAAGCATAATATATTATTAAGAAGAGGTGACAAGAATATACAGAAGAACTATACAAAAAAGATCTTCATGACCCAGATAACCACGATGATCACTACCTAGAGCCAGACATCCTGGAATGCAAAATCAAGTGGGTCTTAGGAAGCATCACTATGGATAAAGCTAATGGAGGTGATGGAATTCCAGTTGAGCTATTTCAAACCCTTAAAGATGATGCTCTGAAAGTGCTGCACTCAATATGCCAGCAAATTTGGAAAACTCAGCAGTGGCCACAGGACTGGAAAAGGCCAGTTTTCATTCCCATCCCTAAGAAAGGCAATGCCAAAGAATGTTCAAACTACCTCACAATTGTACTCATCTCACACACTAGCAAAGTAATGTTCAAAATTCTCCAAGTGAGGCTTCAACACTACGTGAACCATGAAATTCCAGATGTTCAAGCTGGATTTAGAAAAGGCAGAGGAACCAGAGATCAAATTGCTAATTCCATTGGATCTTCAAAAAAGCAAGAGAGTTCCAGAAAAACATCTACTTCTGCTTTATTGACTATGCCAAAGCCTTTGACTGTGAGATCACAACAAACTGTGGAAAATTCTTTAAAAAATGGGAATATAGACTGCCTTACCTGCCTCCTGACAAATCTATATGCATTTCAAGAAGCAACAGTTAAAACTGGAAATGGAACAATGTACTGGTTCCAAATTGGGAAAGGAGTATGTCAAAGCCATATATTGCCACCCTGCTTATTTAACTTCTATGAAGAGTACATCTTATGAAATGCTGGACTAGGTGAACACAAGCTGGAATCAAGATTGCCAGGAGAAATACAATAACCTCAGATATGCAGATGACACCACCCTTATGGCAGAAAGTGAAGAGGAACTAAAGAGCCTCTTGATGAAAGTTAAAGAGGAGAGTGAAAAAGCTGGCATAAAACTCAACTTTCAAAAAATGAAGATCATGGCATCTATTCCCATCACTTCATAGCAAATAGATGGGGAAACAGTGGAAACAGTGACAAACTTTATTTTCTTGGGCTCCAAAATCACTGCAGATGGTGATTACAGCCATGAAATTAAAAGATGCTTGCTCCTTGGAAGGAAAGTTATGACCAACCTAGATAGCATATTAAAAAGCAGAGACATTATTTTACCAACAAAGGTCCATCTAGTCAAAGCTATGGTTTTTCCAGTAGTCATGTAAGGGTGTGAGAGTTGGATTATAAAGAAAGCTGAGTGCAGAAGAATTGATGCTTTTGAACTGTGGTGTTGGAGAAGACACTTGAGAGTCCCTTGGACTGCAAGGAGATCAAGCCAGTCAATCCTAAGGGAAATCAGTCCTGAATATTCATTGGAAGGACTGATGCTGAAGCTGAAGCGCCAATACTTTGGCCACCTGATGCGAAGAGCTGATTCATTGGAAAAGACCCTGATGCTGGGAAAGACTGAAGGCAGGAGGAGCAGGGGACAACAAAGGATGAGATGGTTTTATGGCATCATGGGTCGATGGACATGAATTTGAGCAAGATCTCAGAGTTGGTAATCGACTAGAAGGGCTGGTGCTGCAGTCCATGGGGTCGCAACTAGTCGGACATGACTGAGCATCTGAACTGAACTCATACAGTATAATTCCAAATTTTAAAAATATGTCATAAAAGTATATAGATGAAATTCTATGAATATTAATAGGTTTTTCTCTGCATGTTCATGTTATGGTTGATTTTTCTGTTTTATTTATAAGTATCATCTATATTTTCCAATTTTTAAAATAATGAGTATTTATTCCTCTTATTGTAGAAAAACTACATGGTTTTAAAAAACAAACAAACAAAAAAAGCAGAAGTAGCCATAGTCTAACAAAATGGTTCTTATGTATTTAAAATGTTATTATTAGGACAAATTTATGTAAATATTCTTTAATTCACAGAAAAGGAAAACCATACATTTGGAGAAAAATCTGAATTTCTTGGCTATAAAGGTGATTAATACCAATAATAGTTCACTAAGTAATGTTTTGGAATCACTATACCAAAGAAAATTTAAATGATTTACAACTCCTGTCTACATGCTTTTATTTATCATAAAGATGTGTTTTATGTTCCAACTTCCTCCTTTAGAAGAAAGTTGATATATTGGTGATGATTGTTATGCAAAAATTTTAAAAAAGGGAGTAAGAAATGAGAAATGAGATTTAAGACTCTTCAACCCTTTTTTACTGTTTTCATCCTGGAATGTGAAGAAACAACACCACAAGAAATATTAATCTAATTGTTTTTGTAGTAAACTTCACTATTATTCAAAATGTTTTCTTGAATATATACTAATAGTCTGTGATGACCTTTCCCAGTCTCTTAGCATTTGAGTTCTCAAATATGTTGAGCTTCTATAATTTTTCTCTTCAGCACATACCCACCCCCTCCCCCAAAATCTTTATTTAAACATTTACTATGAGGCAATGGCACCCCACTCCAGTACTCTTGCCTGGAAAATCCCATGGACGGGGGAGCCTGGTGCGCTGCAGTCCACGGGGTTGCTAAGAGCCGGACATGACTGAGCGACTTCACTTTCACTTTTCACTTTCATGCATTGGAGAAGGAAATGGCAACCCACTCCAGTGTTCTTGCCTGGAGAATCCCAGGGACGGTGGAGCCTGGTGGGCTGCCGTCTATGGGGTCACACAGAGTCGGACACAACTGAAGCAACTTAGTAGTAGTAGTAGTAGTATAAGTGACTCAGATTCTCTCTTCTATAAAGACATTGGAAATGAAACACTTTTAAGGCTGTCTTGCAGCAGACTCTCCCAGGAGGTTCCAAATATTCAACAGTTGTTCCATTTCCCCAGTTCCATTGTAAATAAGATCTCATCTTGTTAGGCCAGAGTCACCACTTGATTCACACTGGGAGAGTTAGTAGCTGACTATGAGTGAACACCAAGGCAGTCATTTTAGGTCTTCAAAACGCAGACCTTTGGGCTAACATATATCAATCCAATGAATCACATTCTCTTGGGAAGAAAACATGCAAACCTGCTCTCTAACCCTCCCACATCCTTTCCAAATTAAATCTGCTATAAGCTCCAATGCTAGTGCAGCCAACTCCTGGGTAACCGTCACAAATAACTTTCAACTACAGAATGGCCTGATGCATCTACTTGTTTTGTTTTGTCTTTAGATTGATTTCAGACACGGTTAATAGAAATAGGTATATGGGAGACACTAGTAGGTTTTTTTTGAAGGTAGAAAGAAATTCTTTGGAAGGGATAGATCATTTTTAATGAACCTGAAGTCTTTAACATTACGAGAAGATAAACCTGCAAGAGGATGAAAGGTAATTGCAGACTTCTTAGATATTGAAAGTTAAATTTGTAGGTCTGAGAATTGAAAGCTTTAGGCCCAATAAATATGAATAGTAACCAAGAACCAAGGACATGTCTTAGCAATACCAGGGGAGCTTATGGACTCAAAATCACGTACTAGAGCCAGCTTGCACTGGCTCAGTGCAGTGATTGTCTCCTTTCTTTCTAAATCTACATTTAGTGATAGCACAATAGTAGCTAGCAACAGGCCATGGTTGGAGACGTTATATCTCAGAAATTATCAAACACTATAAATCAGGACTTTTTCTTCCTGATAGGCAGTTATTGAACATTTGCTAGACATAGACTAAGGAATATAGATTTCAGAATTTTTAATAATGTAATTAGTGGTAAGCATGATTGTATACTCTTTTGAAGTCAGTGGTATATAAGGAAAAAAAAAACTCTACACATGAAGCAGAATGTTATAAAGGCAGACTGATTAGCTGAAGAAATACATCATAATCTCTAGGGAAAGTACTAAAGTTTTTTAAGAAGTATAGACAGTAAATTAATAGTGAAAATAAAATGGAATCATAAGGAAAATGTTTGAGTAACCAGAGAGTTTGATCCAACCATATCAATAGTGACAAAATGTGAATGATCTAAATGTGCCAATTAAAAACAGAGACTGTCAGATTGGAATTTTTTAAATGATATGCTATTTATAGGAAATCTCCTTAATACAAAAACATAGTTAGATTAAAAGTAAAATGATGGGAAAAGATATACCATGCAACATCAACACAAGAAAGCTTGGGTGGCTATAATAATATCATACAATTACATCAGAACAAGGAATATTATCAATATTTAAGAGAAAATTAGATAATAATAAATGATCAATTCTCCAAGAATACTTAGGAATTCTAAACGTGTAGATCCCTATTAACAAAATCTCAAAATATATAAAACAAAAATTAATAGTGCTAAAAAGAGAAATAGATAAACCCACAATTAACAGTTTGACACTTCCTCTCTCAGTAATTGCTAGAACAAAGACAAGAAATTAGTAAAGATGTAAGAGAGAAGCAACACTATTGACCAATCTATCACTATAATGTCATATTTTTTATATTTATGGAATGCTCAATCTAACATTTGAATAAGCATTTCTTTCTTTTCTTTTCTTTCAACTTTCAACTTTTTATTTTTTAATTGAAGGATCATTGCTTTACAGAATTGTGTTGGTTTCTGCCAAACATCAACATGAATCAGCCATAGGTCCGTCTGAGCCACCGGGAAGCCCAACATATGCATGTCCCTTCCCTCTTGATGAATAACTGTTTCTTTCAAGTGTATACGGAACATTCAGCAAGATAAATAGTATTCTTGGCCATAAAACAAACTTATCCAAATTTATAAGGATAGAGATCAATGTCTTTAGCTCATAATAGAATTAAACTAGAAATCAATAAAATAGATATATCTGGAAAATTCCCAAATATTTGGAAATTAAACCTGCAATAAATATTCTTATATATTCATTGCAACCAAGTTCTATTACTTTCTTAAATATGATGTAATCTCTAAAATATGATGATCCCCTTATGGTACAAATAAGTTATTATTGGCATATGCAATTTTTTTGTTGTTATTTTACAGGACTTAAATGCACCACTTCTCAAGATGACACTTGGCAGAATTATAAACTTCAATCTGAAACTGAAATTTGAGAACTTTTCCAACACCATCCCCCATATGCCTATGTCCTCACCTAGTCATTCTTTTAAACATGACTCAAACATCCCCTAGAGAAGGAAATGGCAACCTACTCAAGTATTCTTGGCTGGAGAATCCCATGAACAGAGGAGCCTGGCAGGCTACAGTCCATGGGGTCGCAAGAGTCAGAAACGACTTAGTGACTAAACCATCAAATATCCCCAAGAAGCCTTCTTTGACAGTTGTCTATACATGCCCACTCCTCATCATTCTCCTAAATTAGACTTTCCTTCTTGTATGTTCCCATGGCACTCTTCACTTACCTTGCTGACACCCTCTGCCTGGTGACCTCCACTTGTCTTTCAAACTTCAGCTCCAGACTCTATAAAAACATTCCATCCCTTCTCCCCTACTTATCTTTACTGGATTAGACACTTCTCTTACATAAACCAAAAACACTCAATGATTAGTGTAACGTTTATCAAGAGCATTGCTATTGATGTTGTTGACCTAATAACTGTTGTGCAGGGCTGTTCTCTTCATCATAGGATATTTAGTAGTATCTTTATTTTAGTACCCGATGCCAGCAGCATACACATGCCAAATGTGACAATCAAAGATGTCTGCAGATATTGCCAACTGTCCTCTGGGAAGCAAAATATTCCCTATTTGAGAACCACTGATTAAGTGCTACTAATCATATTGATCGTAGTTAGTCTGTTTATCTCTTTATTAGTCTACTATCCTAGACTATTGCTAACTCAAAGGGAGAAACAATATATTTTCTTTCTGAAGCCTAGTTTCTAGCATAGAACCTGGAGCCTAATAAATACTTATAAATATTTGCTGAATAAAATAAGTGAAATTCTATTGGTTTGGAAATTATTTTGTTCATAGATCTATTTAGCACATTTCTTCTTCCTCTCTTTTCTGAATTGGGATCTCCTTGAGGACAAAGAACCTTACTTATTCACTTTTGTGTTCACTTATGCACTAAAATCATTGTAATGCACTAAAATGCATTGATCATTGTTTTATGATCGCATCAATCAATAAAAGAATTTCTCATGTAGAATAAAAATGTACTAAAACTGACAGATTATAATCCAAGCTTTCAAGAGTCACAGGGAGAAAGAAGAGGTGCATTTAAAAAATACATATATGTAAATGAAGTAAATGCGAGTATAATACTCTGTATATAACTACAGACAGCTATCTGCAAACTCCTCATAATTTATTTTAATCAATTTATTTCTTCTTTAATAAACTAAATATGACACAACAGGGTTGAAAATGATGGAACTTCAAATATAAAGTGCTAGAAGAATAGAGGAAGACATGTTCTACCTATTTTAAGACCCACATTAAAGTGCACATAATCAGGAGGGAAGACACTAGGTGACTTATGATATATAAAGTGAAAGTGGAAGAAAGTTAAAGTTGCTCAGTCCTGTCCGACTCTTTGCAGCCCCTGCCAGACTCCTCCGTTCATGGAATTCTCCAGGCCAGAATACTGGAGTGGGTAGCCATTCCTTTCTCCAGGGGATCTTCCCAGTCCAGGGATCAAACCCAGGTCTCCCACATTGCAGGCAGATTCTTTACCGTCTGAGCCACTAAGGAAGCTACGAGCCTATGGAGTGGTGTTTTTAATAATTATCAAGGTAATTGTTATTTCCAGGAAGATTATCTAGCATATAAGATGCTAGTCATGCATAGAATTAGAATTATTATTAGGCAGAAAATATTTAGCTGTCTTTTATATCTCAATTTTTACCAGGAATTATGCTCCATTAAAATTAATCAGTTAAAAAAAAAAACTAATCTATTACAGGACTGACTTTTTACTATCTAATTTATTACCTAATATTTAAGAAATTATTATCATGTGTAGTTACGGATGGCAACCAAACTTACTGTGATTATTTCATAATGTATAAAAATAATGAATCATTATTTTGTATACCTGAAACTAATATATCATTGTGTGTTAAGTATAACTTGATTAAAAATTATTACAAAAGCAGCACATGAACATTGTAGAAAAGTATAATTAAATCAATCCTTCACCACCAGAGACCATCACTACTACTTATCTTAATGTCTATATTTCCAGACACACACACACAATATACACACCTTTGTAGTGTCACATCAATATAAAATCGTATTGTACATACTCTTTGTCAAACTACTTTTTAAGTAAATAATCTTTACTTTCTATTTCAGTACCTTTTGTCTCTTCTAATACGCTATATTCAAAATTCCCCATTTGATTAAAAATATGCTAATTGAATCCATTTCTCAATATTTTAAATAAGGAAAATTATGATGTTTTTGTATTGATTTAAAACCTCAACTAATTTCCTAAAACATAAGTCAGAGTAAAATGTCTATATATATGTATATATGTAGCAAGCTGTCATGTTAAGATATAAAATGAATAAAGTTTTCATTAAATGACTAATGTGGTTACTTCAAACAGTTTCATTGTATGCATCAACATGCTGTATTAGTCTGGCTTCTCCAGAGAAGCAGAGCCAATTGCAGATATAGATACAGCTATATAGATTTATGATATCCAATTGATGTAATATACCATATATAATTTATTATAAGGGATTGGCTCACGTGATTATGGAGAATGAGAAGTTCCAAGATCTGCAGTTGAACCCAGAAATCTGGTGAAGACACAGGAAACCCAATGGTGTAGTTCCTATCCAAGTCCAAGTCTAAAAGCAGGAGATCAATATTCTAGCTAGAAGATAGGCAGAGAGAGAAAATTCTCCTTTATTCAGCCTTTTGTTCTATTCAAGCCTTCAATGAAATGGATGAGGCTCACTTACATTAGAAACGGGCCTCTATTTAACTTACTCTTTCTATTCAAATCTTAATCTCATCCAGAAACTCTTTCAAAGATACATCCAGAATCATGTTTAACCAAATATCTGAGCAACCCTTTCAGTCAAGTTGACACATAAAATTAACCATCACACATGCCCTTTGGTGATTCTAGCTGCACCTTTCAAAACATTAATACTTAACAATTCTATCTGGATATAACCCAGATTTCCCCTCCCACATGTATATTGTTTTGTTTAAAATGTAGTATTGAGTTTGTGAGACATAAATACAATTTTTTAAGTATAAATCAGCTGACAAGTATATTGCAAAGACATCTATATTCTGAAGTTTGGATATCAAAGTCCAAGAGGTATTTCACCAGGGAAATGTTAAAGTATGCTAATACCACCCTAAAATATGTAAATATATACACTAGCATACATTTGTAAGAATATTTATGGCAACAAAAAACCTGTAAACACCTTAAACTCCACTTACAATAGTATGAATGAGTTCTGAAATATGTATACAATGGAACAATAAGTTACTAAGAAAATTATACAGCCAAATGGTATAGTATGGATGATCTTGCAAACACAATATTGAACAAAAGAAGAAAGATAAAAATAAGTTCAAAAGTATGAGTCTTATTATTCATATTAAGTTCAAAGCAGGCTAAACCACACCAATGTTTATAGATGCACATATAGGTTTAAAAGCATAAAAGAAAACAAAGGTATGATTATCACAAAGCCAGAAGAGTGTACACTTCCAGGGTGCGGGATAGAATTATAATCAGGGAGAAGCCATGAACAAAGTGGGTGTTCTTGGATGCTGCCAAAGTTCTATTTTTTGACTTGGGTTATACCAGTATTTCTTTTTTAAGTATTCATTTGACAGTACATGTATATTTTATGAACTTTTCTGTAAGTATATATATTTCATAATAAGAAAAGAGTAAGGGATGAATGGGAAAAGTTAGGCATTATACAGGATATACAATTGCAGGATACTGCTGGCAGGCACCAACCTTTGCTTTCTGTATCTGACCATGTGTCGATACACGTGTAACTGAACTGCAGAAGATAAAATAAGGACAACCAAAATAAGCCAAGACAAAAGCATTTGCAAAGGAACTTGCACTTAGAAAATGACAAAAACAACACTAAATGGAAAAAAAAAAACTTCCATATAAATAAAAGGCTTAAAAACCAGTCTAGAGGATAAAAGAAAATGATGTCTCATGCAGACATAATCGACATTCATAAAATATAAGAATACTGCATTTAATAAATACTGCAATTGTCAAGACATGAGTATACCAATGAAATTCAAAATAAGTCATTTTCAATAATTAGAAGAAATTATATCTTACACAGAAAGCAGTAATAAGTAAATATACAATACAATAAATTATTATATGTGCTTAAACTATGGAAAAAGCAAGAGAATTCCAGAAAAACATCTATTTCTGCTTTATTGACTATGCCAAAACCTTTGACTGTGTGGATCACAATAAACTGTGAAAAATTCTGAAAGAGATGGGAATACCAGACCACCTGACCTGCCTTTTGAGAAATCTATATGCAGGTCAGGAAGCAACAGTTAGAACTGGACATGGAACAACAGACTGGTTCCAAATAGGAAAAGGAGTACGTCAAGGCTGTATATTGTCACCCTGCTTATTTAACTTATATGCAGAGTACATCATGAGAAACGCTGGGCTGGAAGAAGCACAAGCTGGAATCAAGATTGCTGGGAGAAATATCAATAACCTCAGATATGCAGATGACACCACCCTTATGGCAGAAAGTGAAGAGGAACTAAAAAGCCTCTTGATGGAGGTGAAAGAGGAGAGTGAAAAAGTTGGCTTATATTCAGAAAACGAAGATCATGGTATCTGGTCCCATCACTTCATGGGAAATAGATGGGGAAACAGTGGAAACAGTGTCAGACTTTATTTTTTTGGGCTACAAAATCACTGCAGATGGTGACTGCAGCCATGAAATTAAAAGACACTTACTCCTTGGAAGGAAAGTTATGACCAACCTAGATAGCATATTGAAAAGCAGAGACATTACTTTGCCAACAAGGTCCATCTAGTCAAGGCTATGGTTTTTCCAGTGGTCACGTATGGATGTGAGAGTTGGACTGTGAAGAAAGCTGAGTGCCAAAGAATTGATGCTTTTAAACTGTGGTGTTGGAGAAGACTGTTGAGAGTCCCTTGGACTGGAAGGAGACCCAACCAGTCCATTCTGAAGGAGATCAGCCCTGGGATTTCTTTGGAAGGAATGATGCTAAAGCTGAAACTCCATTACTTTGGCCACCTCATGCGAAGTGTTGACTCATTGGAAAAGACCCTGATTGCTGGGAGGGATTGGGGGCAAGATAAGGGGACGACAAAGGATGAGATGGCTGGATGGCATCACTGACTCGATGGACGTGAGTCTGAGTGAACTCCGGGAGTTGGTGATGGACAGGGAGGCCTGGCGTGCTGCGATTCATGGGGTCGCAAAGAGTCGGACACGACTGAGAGACTGAACTGAACTGAAACTATGGTATTGACAGAAAAAAACACCCGTAAGTAAATACCTAGCCAAAATATTAAGCCTCTAAAGAAAGTGTAGTCATTTTATGACTCTTTAAAATTCAGTTAAAATAATGTTTCTCGATATTTAAAATAAATGTTAAAATAATGTTTCCTGATGCTTTGACCAGGCTCTGGTACATAATGCAAAAGTTCAGAAGCGTTCTCCTGTGACATTTGATTTCCCATTGAGTGCTGCCCTCTGCCGGGAGAGTTGTGTCACGTCTGGTCCCACTTTTCTGTGCTTCTCAATTTTTGTAAAAGTTTCCGACTTTCGTTTTTGTGAATGAAATGTATTTATCTTCCTCCGAAAATGCTTCATATGAAATTAAAGCAGTTGTAAATAAGGTAAAGATGGCTATGACATATTTTCAATTAAACTAAGAAAAAAAATCTATTTTTACATTTACAAAGAAAATCATAAAATGGAAAAAATATGTATTATCGATTGCATTGCATTATTAAGAAGAACTAAAATCAAATATTTTAAAGAATTTTAAAAGCAGGTATTTGAAGCAGGTATATGAGCACTTAAAATCATCTTAAATTTTTTCTATTTTATAGTGGAGTATATTTAACAATGTTGTGTTAGTATCAGATGTACGGCAAAGTGATTCAGTTATACACATACATATATCTATTCTTTCCAAATTCTTTTTCCATTTAGGTTATTACAGAATCCTGAGCAGAGTTCCCTGCACCATACAGGAGGATCTTGTTGGCTATCTAATTTAAATATAGCCGTGTATACATGTCAATCCCAAACACCCAATCTATCCCTCCCCCTTCATTCTTCCTCCCTGGCAACCATAAATTCATTCTCTAAGTCTATGAGTCTGTTTCTGTTTTGTAAATAAGCTCATTTGTATAATTTTTTTTAGATTCTGCATAAGTGATATCATATGATATTTGTCTTTGTTTGACTTACTTCACTTAGTTAAGTATGATAATCTCCAGGTCCATTCCTGTTACTGCTAATGGCATTATTTCAATATTTTTAATAACTAACAGTCTATTGTGTATTAGTACCAAATCTTATTTATCCATTCGTCTGTTGATGGACATTTAGATTGCCTTCATATCTTGGCTATTGTAAACAGTGCTGCAGTGAACACTGGGGAGCAAGTATCCTCTCAAACCGTGTTTTTCTCCAAATACATGCCCTGGAATGGGATTGCTGGATCATCTGATGGCTCTTTTTAGTTTCTTAAGGAAACTCCATACTGTTCTCCCCAGTGGCTGCACCAGTTTACACTCCAACCAATAGTGTAGAAGGATTCCCTTTTTTCCACACCCTTTCCAGGATTTCTTGATTGTAGACTTTGATGATGATCATTCTGATAGTGTGAGGTGATAGCTCATGAGCAATGAAAATGGATTTTAAAATTGCATCTTCCTAACTATTTGGTTTAAATTGCTATCACATAATTAAACATAAGAAAGAGTTTTCTTATTTTAATGATGCTGTCATCACTCAAAACCAGTTTTGAACTGTTTATATAAAATTTTCTTCAAAAGATGTTTAAAAGAAATATAAGGAAATCAGCCTAATTATTTTACATTTTTGCTAATAATACTGCTAAATTTCATCAGCAGCATTACTTAGAAACTTAATTTTGATTGCTATTCTTATTTTAGAGCAGATATGATTTTTGGAACTAAAGATTTTCCACCACCCAGGGTATTTGAAAGAATATGATGAATGATTCTAACAAATCAATTCCAAAACATATATATGTTGAAAGGTTAAACAATCATTTATATGTAAACTGTCAGATGTCAGCTTCTGCCTAGAATATAGAAAGTTGCAAGAAAAATGTCCTTTCTACCCTAACAATAGTACAAGCCAGATAACCCATGAAATCATGGTTTATTATAAATCTGTCAAGAGAGCTAATGATGGAGAAAAATATCTCATGAATTAAAATCCAGAAAGTCACAAACCTCTCTTTGGAGGGAAGCAATGCAACAGTTTCTTTCATTCTTGCTGAAGCAGTAGAAAAGGACAAAGCCATCAGAGCAAGAAGAAAGATAAGAAGATAACTGGGGAAACTTAAGAAGAAAACTACTGAAATTTTAAGAATTTTTTGTAGACTAAGTGCGAGCTGATATGATAGTTTAGAATCTTTAGAACACAGAGTACACCCACCTACCAATACTTCACAGAGTAGTCATGAAAAATGTTGGGGCTGGAGTAGAAATGTTAAAAGAAACTTTTGAGCACTCAGGCTTTACAGATACAAGGCACCAGGCACCTAACTTTGGTGAAGAGGTGCAGAAATACTGAGAGAGAGCTGCCCTACCAAGGACCTTAAATTCTCCCGGTTGTACACAGAGTAAGAGCAGTGATAATCTATGACTGAGGGAGGGGCAGGGAAGCTGAAAGGGATTCTTCCTGAGGTGTAAGCATAGAAGGTTTCTTGAAGTCTGAAGGCAGCATAGGAAAAACTGAACTGAAATCTTTAGGTCAGTCAGTTCAGTCACTCAGTCGTGTCTGACTCTTTGCGACCCCATGAACCGCAGCAAGCCAGGCCTCCCTGTCCATCACCAACTCCCAGAGTCCACCCAAACTCATGTCCATTGAGTCAATGATGCCATCCAGCCATCTCATCCTCCGTCGTCCTCTTCTCCTCCTGCCCTCAATCTTTCCCAGCATCAGTGTATTTTCCAATGAGTCAGCTCTTCACATCAGGTGGCCAAAGTATTGGAGCTTCAGCTTCAGCTTCAGCATCAGTCCTTCCAATGAATTTTCAGGACTGATTTCCCTTAGGATTGACTGGCTTTATCTCCTTGCAGTCCAAGGAACTCTCAAGAGTCTTCTCCAACACCACCGTTCAAAAGCATCAATTATTCTGCCCTCATCTTTCTTTAGAGTCCAACTCTCACATCCATACATGACCACTGGAAAAACCATAGCCTTGACTAGATGGACCTTTGTTGGCAAAGTCATGTCTCTGCTTTTTAATATGCTGTCTAGGTTGGTCATAACTTTCCTTCTTCCCTGGGTACAAAGCAATGACTGATGTTTGGCTGGGAGAGAAGCAAGAGAACCTAGAGACATTCCTCTGAGATGTAGACAAGCAGGGTCCCAGGAAGGCTGCGAGCAAAGCAGGAGAATGGAAACAAATCCTCCAGGTACTCGGGTCCCTTGTCTGACTGAAATGAAAATTCTGATCCCTTGCACTAATTATCTGAAGCCTGTGGTAAAGATAAACCTAACTAAAGAAACAGCTAAGCCCAGATCCAACTAAATCTTAAATGAGATTAACTCAATTCTTCATGTTACTGGCTTGACAGAATGAATGTGCCCTTCTCTGGGCATAAATATTATTTATTTCAGTTTCTATTGTTCTATTGTCAATATCCAAATATTTAAAAAACTGTGACATGAAAAAAGGAAAAAAAACATGTGACTCACACTCAAGAGAACAAACAGTTCATTAACATCTGGTCCAAACATGGTCTAAGTGTTAGAATTACCAGAGGGACTTTAGAGAATAACACTGAAATATATACATTACCATATATAAAATAGATGGTCAGTGCAAGTTTGATGCATAAAGCAGGGCACCCAAAGCCAGTGCTCTGGGACAATCTAGAGGGATAGGGTGGGGAGAGAGGTTCAGGATGGGGGGGACACATGTATACCTATGGCCAATTCATGCTCATGTATGGCAAAAACCCATCATAATATTGTAAAGTAATTATCTTCTAATTAAAATTAATTAATCAAAAATAAAATAACAATGATTAAATATATTAAGGAATTGCATGGAAAAGATGAATAGCATGGTGAACAGATGGGGAATTTGTTCCCTATGTAGATGAAAACTACAAAAAGGAGCCATATGGTAATCCTAAAAATAAAAAAATAAAATATAAGATGAGGAATTATTGTGATGGCCTCATTCACATTCTGAACACATCAAAGAATCTGTGCATTTGAAGACAAGAGAAATTAGTCAAACTCAAATATAAAGTGAAAAAAATTAAAGAGGAAGGGATCAAAACATTCAATAACTGTGAAACAAAATCTAATGGGCTATCATTTATGTAACTGGAGACCCAAAACAAGAAAAAGGAACAGAGCAGAAGAAATATTGGAAAAGATAATGACCAACAATTTTCCAAAACTGAGAAAAGACTTCAACCCATAGACCTAAGAAGTTCAGTGAAACCCAAGAACAGTAAATTAAAAAAAAAATTACACCTAGGAATATCATAGTTGTACTGCTGAAATCAAAAGCATAAAGATAAAATCTTGAAATGAAAAAAGATATTATTACAGACAATGAACAATGATGAGAATGACAGCTGATTTTTTATCAGAAAACACAATGAAAGTTAAGCAATTAAATAGCATCTTTAAAGTACTGATATGTAAAAAAAAGTTAATCTATAATTTTGTATCCAGTAAAAATGTCCTTTTAACATGAAGTCAAAATAGAGCCATTTGAAAGCAGGCAAAAGCTAAGAGGATTCATCAAATCTCTGGCACATCTGTACTATTAAATACTCACTAATGCTGGGTTTGTTTTTTTTTTTTTCAGTCATTCTTATGTTCGTCATTTGTATAGTTTCATTACTATGTCTTCAAGTTCCATAATAATTTCTTCCCCAGTGTCTAAAGTGTCTAATTCGTCATTAATCCCAATAGTATGTTTTTCATTTGCAGTTTTCATCCCTGGAAGTCTAACTTGAGGGTCTTTTTAACACTTTCTGTCTTTACTTAACATGTGCAATATTTACTCCAGATTCTTAAACTTAGAAATATAGCAATTGTTTACTGTTCTTGTTTACTAATTCTATCTTCTGTGTCCCATTTAGATTGGTTTTGATTATTTTTCTCCTTATGGATCATATACCTTGCTCTGTGCATACTGATAATTTTGATTGGACATTATTGATTTGGTCTTGTTGGATGCTGTGTATTTTTGAATTCTTTTAAATATTCTTGAGCTTTATTCTGTGATGTTATTATTTAGGAACAGTTTGAGCCATCCAGGTCTAGTTTATAAGCACTGTTAGAAGGAAAGAGCAGCATTTAATTTAGGAATGATTCTGCTACTGCTGGGGCAAAACACTTCTGAGTCCTCTATCCAAATCCCATAAATTATGAAGTTTTCCATTTGGCTGGCACCCTCTGTAAATACTGAGTATTACTTCCTCTAATCCCTTCTACATCAAGCAGTTTTCTCACCTTCATGCAGTGACCAGTAGTCAACCGAAGACACACAGGATTTGCAGATCCCCAGAGAGCTCTTTCCCTGTCTCTGAACAGCTTTTTCCTGTTATATTCTTCCCTATGAACTCTCAGTTCTTGGTGTACCCAGATTCCTAGCTTCATCTTCTCAGTTTAGGAAGACCACTACACTTTATCTGGACTCTTTCTCCCTTGTGGCTTGGGAAATCTGCGGGTAATAAGCTGGACAATTTAGGTCATCTCATCTATTCAAATAGTGAATGGAATCACTACTCTTTATTGCTTAATGTTCAACACCTACAAAAACTTTTTCATATATTTTATTCAGTTTCTTGTTGTTTATTCAGGAATATAAACTTTGTTTCTCTGAATCTACTATCTTGATTAGAAATTCCTGTATCATGCTTTTTAAAACCAGTTTAAATCTATATAGTCTGCATATTATCACTGAAATGCTGGTTTTTTCCTTTCAGATTCACCCAAGTAGGATCCTCTAGGTGTTGTACAATATCAAATTTAGATACAACATAGGGTCTTCCCTGGTGGTCCAATGATTGAAAATCCATATTCCAATGCATGCAATGAGGGTTCAATCCCTGGTCTGGGAACTAAGATCACATATGACATGGGGCAACTAAGTCCTTGCACCACAACTAGAGAAGTCCATGTGATGCAACTACTGAATCTGTGCACTCTATGGCCCATATTCTGCAACAAGAAGCCTGCACCATAACTAGAGAAAGCCCACCTGCCACAACGAAGACCCAGTGCAGAAAAAAAACAAAACAAAACAGTATTCCCTATGATCACTTTCTGCTCCACAGAGGGAGTAACATAGGATGTATAAAAACCCTTTTAGTTGTCAAAAACTTTGCAAATTTGCAAACTCTGCTTTATCTAGGTAATGTAGCTTAGTCAATTTACTCTGGAATTTCTCTAGAAGTGAAGAAACATAAACACATACAACTCACACCACACATTTGTCCATTTTATCATGTTGTTCAGTTGCTAAGTCGTGTCCAACTCTTTGTGATCCCATGAACTGCAGCACACCAGGCTCCCGTCCTCCACTATCTCCCAGAGTTGGTTCAAATTCATGTTCACTGAGTCATGAGTGATGCCATCCAATTATCTCACCCTCTGTCACCCCCTTCTCCTCTTGCCCTCAATCTTTCCCAGAATCAGGGTCTTTTTCAGTGAGGCAGCTCTTTGTAGCAGGTGGCCAAAGTCATGGAGTTTCAGCTTCAGCATCAGTTCTCCCAATGAATATTCAGTGTTGATTCCTTTAGGATTGACAGGTATGATCTCCTTGCTGTCCAAAGTACTCTCAAGAGTCTTCCCTAGCACCATTATTTGAAAGCACCAATTCTTTGAGCTTAGTCTCCTTTATGGTCCAACTCTCACATCTATATATGACTACTGGAAAAATCATAGCTTTGACTGTACGGATCTTTGTCAGAAAAGTGATGTCTCTGCCTTTTAATACACTGTCTAGGTTTGTCATAGCTTTTCATCCAAGGAGCAAGTGTCTTTTAATTTTGTGATTGCAGCCACCGCATGCAGTGATTTTGGAGCCCAAGAAAATAAAATCTGCCACTATTTCCACATTTTACCCATCCATTTGCCATGAAGTGATGGGACCAGAAGCGATCTTAGTTTTTTGAATGTTGAGTTTTAAGCCAGCTTTTTCACTCTTCTCTTTTACCTTCATCAAGAGGCTCTTCAGTTCCTCTTTGTTTTCTGCCATTAGAGTGGTATCTGCATATTTGAAGTTGCTGGCATTTCTCCCAGCAATCTTGATTCCAGCTTGAGATTCATACAGCCCAGCAAGTTGCATGATATATTCTGCATAAAAATGAAATAAGCAGGTGACAACATACAACCTTGACCTACTCCTTTCCCAATATGGAACCAGTCTGTTGTTCCATGTCTAGCTCTAACTGTTGCTTCTTGACCTGCAAACAGGTTTCTCAGGAGGCAGAAGGTGGTCTGGTATTCCTATCTCTAAAAATTTTGCAGTTTATTCTGACTGACACAGTCAAAGCCTTTAGTATAGTCAATGAAGCAGAAGTAGATTTTTTTTTAAAATTTTCTTGCTTTTTCTATGATCCAGTGGATGTTGGCAATTTAATCTCCAGTTCTTCTGCCTTTTCTCTTTTCTAAATTCAACTTGTACATCTGGAAGTACTCAGTTCATGTACTCTTGAAGCCTAGCCTGAAGGATTTTGATCATTACCTTGCTAGCAGGTGAAATGAGGGCAATTTAATGGTTGTTAGAACATTTTTGGCATTGCCTTTCTTTGGGATTGGAATGTAAACTGACCTTTTCCAGTCCTGTGGCCACTGCTGAGTTTTCCAAATTTGCTGGCATATTAAGTGCAGCACTTTCACAGCATCACCTTTTAGGATTCAAAATAGCTCAGCTGGAATTCCATTACCTTCACTAGCTTTGTTCATAGTAAGGCTTCCTAAGGCCCACTTGACTTCACACTCTAGGATGTCTGTCTAGGTGAGTAACTACACCATTCTGGTTATCTGTGTCATTAAGAATTTTTTGTATAGTTCTTCTGTGTATTCTTGCCACCTTTCTTAATCTCTTCTACTTCTGTTAGGTTCTCACTATTTTTGTCCTTTATCATGACCATCTTTGCATGAAATTTTCCCCTGGTATCTCCAATTTTCTTGAAGAAATAATGATCTGAGATAAATTTTATACCATTAGTGTCTATGCTTTAGTTTTCATTCCAAAATGTAATTTAAGAATTTAATTGAGATTAGCCCCTGATGTCTCTCTTTTGCATGTTCCTCAGATTTCAGACAAACTGTTTGTTGCAATCAATGATTATGAAGTGATTAAAATAAAAATTAACATCCTGTCTTCCTAAGTACATAGAAAAAGACAACATGAGTAGTTTACAAATGCTTCTATTATATGCAATATTGAGAACAGAGCAACAGCTGGTGTTCAAATAACTAAATCCTTTTACTGAAAATTCAGAATAGAGAGATTGGCTAGATGTGGATGATGCATCATAATTATATGATTCAGTGCTTTGCTCAGAGGTTTCTGCTTTAAGGAGAGTGTTTATATGGCCTTAATTACATAATTTGGAATTCATATATGAGAGAGGAGAAGGAGAGAGAGAGAGAGGTGGAGAGTGAAGAAGGAGGGAGAGGAAAGAAGAGAAGGTAAGGGAGGAGTGGGGAGAGGGATAGAAAGAGGACGTAGGAACATGTGTAACACAGGATTCAGGTGGCATAGTAACTTAATCCTGCTTGAACACTACCCTGAGTATATTAACCTACCTCACTTCTTTCCCTTTGCTCCTTGTTGTATGCTTTCAATTGATTCAACTAACAACATGATTAAATTATCTTGATTTGGTCTGTGAGCCCTTCTGTTCTATTATGTCTGAGAGAGCCTGATTAGTAGAATATTTGGAGACTATCATGTTTTTGTCCAGTCACTCAGTCATGTTGGACTGAGACTATTATATATCAAGCTATTTATAACCATGATGATGATTTCATTTCAGTTCAGTCACTGTTGTGTCTGACTCTCTGTGACTCCATGGACTGCAGCACGCTAGGCTTCCCTGTCCATCACCAACTCCCAGAGCTTGATCAATGTCCATCCAGTTGGTGACGCCATCCAACCTTCTCATCCTCTGCTGTCCCCTTCTCCTCCCACCTTCAATCTTTCCCAGCATCAGGGTCTTTTCTAGTGAGTTGGCTCTTTGCATCAGGTGGCCAAAGAATTGGAGCTTCAGCTTCAGCATCAGTCCTTTCAATGAATATTCAGGACTGACTTCCTTTAGGAATGACTGGTTGGATCTCCTTGCAATCCAAGGGACTCTCAAGAGTCTTCTCCAACACCACAGTTCAAAAGCATCAGTTCTTTGGCACTCAGCCTTCTTTATGATCCAACTCTCACATCCATACATGACTACTGGAAAAATCATAGCTTTGACGATATGGACCTTTGTTGGCAAAGTAATGTTTCTGCTTTCTAATATGCTGTCTAGGTTGGTCATAGCTTTTCTTCCAAGGAGCAAGTGTCTTTTAATTTCATGGCTGCAGTCATAATCAGCAGTGATTTTGGAGCCCAAGAAAATAAAGTCTCTCACTGTTTTCATTGTTTCCCCATCTATTTGCCATGAAGTCATGGGACCAGATGCCATGATTTTCATTTTTTGAATGTTGAATTTTAAGCCAGCTTTTTCACTCTCCTCTTTCACCTTCATCAAGATGCTCTTTAGTTCTTCTTCACTTTCTGCCATAAGTGTGATGTCATCTGCCTATCTGATATTATTGATGTCTCTCCCAGCAATCTTGATTCCAGCTTGGGCTTCATCCAGCCTGTCATTTCACATGATACACTCTGCATATAAGTTAAATAAGCAGGGTGACAATATGCAGCCTTGATGTACTCTTTTCCCAATTTGGAACCAGTCCATTGTTCCATGTCCACTTCTGTTGCTTCTTGACCTACATACAAGTTTCTCAGGAGACAGGTAAGGTGGTTTGGTATTCCCATCTCTTTAAGAATTTTCCACAGTTTGTTGTGATCCACACAGTCAAAGGCTTTAGCTTAGTCAATAAAACAGAAGTATATGTTTTTCTGGAACTCTCTTGATTTTTCTGTGACCCAGTGGATGTTGGCAATTTGATCTCTGGTTCCTCTGCCTTTTCTAAATCCAGCTTGAACATCTGGAGGTTCTCGGTTCACGTACTGATGAAGCCTAGCTTGGAGAATTTTGAGCATTACTTTGCTAGCATGTGAGATGAGTGCAATTGTGCAGTAGTTTGAACATTCTTTGGCATTGCCTTTCTTTGGGATTGGAATGAAAACTGATCTTTTCCAGTACTGTGGCCACTACTAAGTTTTCCAAATTTGCTGGCATATTAAGTGCAGCACTTTAACAGCATCATCTTTTAGGAAGACTTACTTTAAAATAAATTTGATAAGATTCAAGTTTAATCCCATATTAAAGTCACTTTATTTCACTTGCCTCCCAATATTTCCAAAGAGAAAGGGAGATAGAATTACAGAGGGCAAGTCTAGATAATGCAAATGCCTTGTGTAATGCATGGGAACATCATCCTTCATGTGTCAAAGCTGAACAGAAGTTGAACACTTCTGAACTAGAAAACTAGTACTCCCGGTGCAAAGTTCCCATATCCTCTAGACTTAAACTGATACTTCTTTCTGAATCCAAATCTTCAGATTTATTTCTCTGCCCTTTAATAGAGGTATGAAATCACATTGAAAGTGGAGGTAGGGAAGTCACATAGAGAAAATGCCTCATTTAACTTCATATACTTCCATTTTCAACAAGAGCCACCCCCAAAGTTGGTAAGAAAATCCTATGCTCACGTTTCTTTTTCAACTCCCACTTGCCCCATCCAATTTCCCCACATTTTCCTATCATCTTCCTATCTGAACCCTCTAAGTATACTGTGCTCTGTGTTGAAACTTTCAGAAACCTAGGATCTGCTTGCATCATTACCTAAAAAGTGTAACTGCCAGTGCTACATAAAATGAGAACAAGCAAAGCAGTACTCTTTTATTTCATTAGCACTAAGTTTGCAGCTTTAGACTCCTAGTTAAAAGATTCACAAATATTCATATTCATTCAGGCTATTCTACTTTTTATTTGCTACATTTGGTTAGAAACATTTAGACATGTGAACTGTTCTTCTAGTCAAAACAAATACTTGCTGTGTTTGTAGATCAGTCAACTGATGATTGTCTTTTGTTGAAAGCAAAATATAAAAACATGCTTTTTCCCATTTTCAATTTTCCTTTATTTCTTTACATAAATAATTATATTTGCATGAAAGAAAGTTACTGTTCTAAGAGTGAACTTTTCAATTGCTACTGTTAGCATCTTCCAGTAGCAACAGTGTTTTCAAGTTATGCTGGTAAATACAGTATAGGAAACTATGAACTGGAGAAGTTAATATTTTTGATAAAGACAGTGATCAGATGCAGGGAGGGGTGACTTGAAGTTTTACCACCTGAAGAGTGGTTGAAGGATCAAAGGGTAATTATTCCAGAGAAAAGAAGGTTTTATGGGCTGTATATTTGATTTATTCTTTCTTGTTTCAGAAGACACAACTAGAATTGATAGATAAAAACTATAAGGAGGAAATTGCAGTTCAAGGAAAGAAGACTTGCCTAACAATTACATTTGTTCAAAAATAAAGTGATTTGATTTTAGACTACCATAGGATAAATGGGGTCACCTAAATTAGAATCTCCATACACCTTCTGAATATCATACAGATCTGAAAGAATAAGTAAAACCACTGATAACTCATGTCTACAGCATGAATAAAACAGAAAAAGACTTCAATTTATAAATAACTAGGGAAATAAACATTAGAGGCACTACTGGAGCCCACATTAAAGCAGCAAATAAGCATTTAAGGTATGGAATATTGATATTTTCCAAAAGAAGTAGAGTCCTACCCTTTGGGCATAAATGCTGAGAATAAGTTTGATATTCAGATGTTCAGAGTTCTGATTATGGGGAATCAGGGGGGAAAGCCTTGAAAATGTTTGCAATCAGAAGTGGGAGTTGTACCCCTTCTCGAAGAGTGGAAAAGAATTGGAAAGGGAATAACTTTAGGGAGAAGGATTTATATGAGTTTGAGGGTGAGGGGAAAGAAGGAAATAAGCAATAAAAAATATCTCTTCTACACAAAAATAAAACAAATTTCAGAAGACTTCATTATCCTCTCATGACACTCAAAGAATGTATACATTAATCAAAGAACCTGAATTTCATCATTAACAACAGAAGAGGACACTCATGAGCTAAGAAATTTAATACACTACCAAACTCCTCCTTTTCTACACACAACTGTTAATGCTGGCCTAGAAAAATGTAAGCCATTCCTAAAATTCACAAAAGATAGAAGACAATATCTATATTAAAAGTATTGTATAGAAAATAAAAACAGTGAAAATCAAAACATTTCAGATGATGAAAACGATTACCCTGAAACAAATACAAAACAAAGAAAAATGAAAACAAAACATGCCAATCAAAATTAAATACCTTTAAACGAGCATTTATGTGAAAAAAAAAACTTAAAGAATATATTTAAAAGTTAAAATAGAAATGAACATAAAAATAAGAAGATGTAAAATGAAAGTTAGCAACACAGGGGAAAAAATGAAGATAAATTCATCATACCTTGTATGATGACCAAGGAAGAACAGCACACATTGGGACTATAAAGAGGGCCATAATCAAAAATCAAAGCAAATAACATAGTGAAAATGAAATACAGAAAGAGGTAAAAAGGGTCACTAAAAGAGAAATCTAAGAAAATAGGCATTCAAGTACTTGTAAAAAGACAACCATAAAAATATACAACATAAGAAATACAAAATATTTTCATATGACATATAATATTAACAATATTTAAGAACATATCAAAATAAAAGAAAAAGAAATATACAGTTTAGTTCAGTCACTCAGTTGAGTCCGACCCTTTGCGACCCCATGAACTGCAACATGCCCGGCCTCCCTGTCCATCACCATCTCCCACAGTTTACCCAAACTCATGTCCATTGAGTTGGTGATGCCATCCAACCATCTCATCCTCTGTTGTCCCCTTCTCCTCCTGCCCTCAATCTTTTCCAGCATCAGGATATTTTCAAATGAGTCAGCTCTTTGCATTAGGTGGCCAAAATATTGAGTTTCAGCTTCAACATCAGTCCTTCCAATGAACACTCAGGGCTGATCTCCTTAAGGATGGACTGGTTGGATCTCCTGGCAGTCCAAGGGACTCTCAAGAGTCTTCTCCAACACCATAGTTCAAAAGCATCAATTCTTCAGTGCTCAGCTTTCATTACAGTCCAACTCTCACATCCATTCATGACTACTGGAAAAACCATAGCCTTGACGAGATGGACCTTTGTTGACAAAGTAATATCTTTGTTTTTTAATATGCTGTCTCGGTTGGTCATAACTTTCCTTCCAAGGAGTAAATGTCTTTTTATTTCATGGTTGCAGTCACTATCTGCAGTGCTTTTGGAGCCCCCAAAAATAAAGTAAGCCACTGTTTCCACTGTTTCCCCATCTATTTGCCATGAAGTGATAGGACCGGATGCCATGATCTTAGTTTTCTGAATGTTGAGCTTTAAGCCAACTTTTCCACTCTCCTCTTTCACTTTCATCAAGCAGCTCTTTAGTTCTTCTTCATTTTCTGCCATAAGGGTGGTGTCATCTGCATATATGAGGTTATTGATATTTCTTCCAGCAATCTTAATTCCAGCTTGTGCTTCATCCAGACCAGTGTTTCTCATGATGGGAAAGACTAGCGATTTCTTCAAGAAAATCAGAGATACCAAGGGAACATTTCATGTAAAGATGGGCTCAATAAAGGACAGAATGGTATGGACCTAATAGAAGCAGAAGATATTAAGAAGAGGTGGCAAGAATGCACAGAAGAACTGTACAAAAAGGAGCTTCACGACCCAGATAATCACGATGGTGTGATCACTCACCTAGAGCCAGCCATCCTGGAACTCGAAGTCAAGTGGCCTTAGGAATCATCACTATGAACAAAGCTAGTGAAGGTGATGGAATTCCAGTTGAGCTATTTCAAATCCTAAAAGATGATGCTGTAAAAGTGCTGCACTCAATATGCCAGTGTGTTTGGAAAACTCAGCAGTGGTCACAGGACTGGAAAAGGTCAGTTTTCATTTCAATCCCAAAGAAAGGCAATGCCAAAGAATGTTCAAACTACCGCACAATTGCACTCATCTCAACCCACTCCAGTGTTCTTGCCTGGAGAATCCCAGGGATAGAGGAGCCTGGTGGGCTGCTGTCTACGGAGTTGCACAGAGTCGGACACGACTGAAGCGAATTAGAAGCAGCAGCAGCAGCATGCGCTAGTAAAGTAATGCTCAAAATTCTCCAAGCCAGGCTTTAGCAATACATGAACTGTGAACTTCCAGATGTTCAGGCTGCTTTTAGAAAAGGCAGAGGAACCAGAGATCAAATTGCCAACATCAGCTGGATCATGGAAAAAGCAAGAGAGTTCCAGAAAAACATCTATTTCTGCTTTATTGACTATGCCAAAGCCTTTGACTATGTGGATCACAATAAACTGTGGAAAATTCTTCAAGAGATGGGAATACCAGAACACCTGACCTGCCTCTTGAGAAACCTGTATGCAGGTCAGGAAGCAACAGTTAGAACTGGACATGGAACAACAAACTGGTGCCAAATAGGAAAAGGAGTACGTCAAGGCTGTATATTGTCACCCTGCTTATTTCACTCATATGCAGAGTACATCATGAAAGAAATACACAAAGACATCACAAAAATAGGAAACTAGAGTTTCAAATTTTCAGTATCTGCAGTCAATGTGATACACCATATATCAACAAACTGAAAAATAAAAATCATATGATCATCCCAATAGATGCATAAAAAGTTTTTTTTAAAAATTCAACATTCATTTTTGATAGAAACTCTCCAGAGAGTGGGAACAGAAGGAATACATAATAAAGACTGTAGGTGACAAAGCCATAACTAACATCAAACCCAAGAGGGAAAAGCTGAAAGCATTCCCTCTAAGATCAGGTACAAGACAAGGATGTCCAGTCTTGCCACTTTTATTCACCATAGTATTGGAAGTCCTAGCCACAGCAATCAGACCAAAAAAAAAAAGAATCCTATTTGAAAAGAAGGAACTAAAACTGTCATTTGCAGATGACTTGAAACAAGATAGAAAATCCTAAAGATGCTACCAAAAAACTACTAGAGCTCATCAATGAATTCAGTAAATTGCAGGTACAAAATTAACACAGAGAAAATCTGCTGCATTTCCATACAATAACAACAAACTACCAGAAAGAGAAATAATCCCATTCATCATCACATCTAAAACTATAAAACACCCAGGAATAAACCTACCTAGAGTAAATGAGGTATTCAAAAATCTATAAGACTATAAGACTCTGGTGAAAGAAATCAAAGACACACAGAAAGATATACTGTGTTCTTAATTGGAAGAATTAATATTGTTAAAATGACTATACTACTCAAGGTAATATACAAATTCAATGCAATTCCTATCAAAGTACATTTTGGGATTTTTCAAAATACAATGGCATTTTTCATGAAACTAGAACGAATAATTTTTAAATTTGTATGGAAATACCAATGGCATCACCAACTAGATAGACATGAGTTTGGGAAAGCTCAAGGAGTTGGTTGATGGATAGGGAAGCCTGGCATGCTGCAGTCCATGGGATCACAAAGAGTTGGACACAACTGAGCAACTGAACTGAACTGATGCAAACATTAAGACCCCAAACAGCCAAAGCAAACTTGAGAAAGAATGGAGCTGGAGGAATCACACTCCTTGTCTTCAGGCTACGTTATGAAGCTACAGTAATCAAAACAGCATTTATTGCTGGCACAAAAAAAGACACATAAATCAATGGAATAGAACAGAGAGCCCCCAAATAAACACGTACACCTATGTTCAATTAATCTGTGATAAATGAGGCAAGAATATACAATGGGGAAAAGACAATCTTGTCAATAAGTGGTGCAGGGAAAATTGGACAGCTATATGTAAAAGAATGGAACTGAACATTCTCTAATGCCATATACAAAAATAAACCCAACATGGATTAAAGACATAAATGTAAGACCAGAAACCATAAAGCTTTTAGAAGAAAACATAGGCAGAACACTCTTCAATATACATTATTAAAATCCAGAGGCATCACTTGGCCGACAAAGGTCTGTATAGTCAAAGCTATGGTTTTTTCAGTAGTCATATATGGATATGAGAGTTGGACCATGAAGAAGGCTGAGTGCTGAAGAACTGATGCTTTTGAATTGTGGTGCTGGAGAAGACTTGTGAGAGTCCCTTGGACAGCAAGGAGGAGACCAAACCAGTCAATCCTAAAGGAAACCAGTCCTGAATATTCATTGGAAGGACTGAGGCTGAAGCTGAAGCTCCAGTACCTTGGCCACCTGATGCAAAGAGCCGCCTCACTGGAAAAGACCCTGATATTGTGAAAGACTGAAAGCAAAAGGAGAAGGGGGAAACAGAGGATAAGATGTTTAGATACCATCACTGACTCAGTGGACATGAATCTGAGCAAACTCCGGGATATAGTGAGGGACAGGGGAGCCTGGGGTGCTACAGTCCATGGGGTGGTAAAGAATCAGTCACGACTTAGCAACTAAACAACGGCAAAGAAAGTATTAATAAATTAGACTACATTTTAAAAAGCTTTACACATTCAAAATACTGTCTGTTAAGTCAGAAGACAAATTGATAAATTGGGAAAAAATACTTTTTCAACATACACCATAGACAAGATTAGTCTCCCTGATACACAAAGGCCTTTAAATTTTGAGGTGCAAAAAAGAACAACTGAATAGAAAAATCGCAAAAGGCATAAACAGAAAGCTCAAAGAAGAAAAAATTCAAATGGTTCTCGAACATAATAATGTTCATAAAAACAACCTCAAAAATTAGGTTAAAGTAATAAGTCTATGCTGCTGCTGCTGCTAAGTCGCTTCAGTCATGTCCAACTCTGAGCAACCCCATAGACGGCAGCCCACCAGGCGTCCCCGTCCCTGGGATTCTCCAGGCAAGAACACTGGAGTGGGTTGCCATTTCCTTCTCCAATGCATGAAAGTGAAAAGTGAAAGTGAAGTCGCTCAGTCGTGTCCGACTCTTAGTGACCCCATGGACTGCAGCCCACCAGGCTCCTCCATCCATGGGATTTTCCAGGCAAGAGTACTGGAATGGGGTGCCAAGTCTATACAAGGTAACAAATGATTTATTACCAGTTACTACCTTCTACTTTATTAGTGAATTATTCATCTAGATTTCTGACTTAAAAGTACATCATTTTTTTTTCTAATTTTATTTTATTTTTAAACTTTACATAATTGTATTAGTTTTGCCAAATATCAAAATGAATCCGCCACAGGTATACATGTGTTCCCCATCCTGAACCCTCCTCCCTCCTCCCTCCCCATACCATCCCTCTGGGTCGTCCCAGTGCACTAGCCCCAAGCATCCAGTATCGTGCATTTTTAAAAGAAGCAGATGCACAGATACAGAGAACAAATTAGGGTTACCAATGAGGACAGGAAAGGGGGAGGGGTATAATAAGGATAGGACCTTAAGAGGGGTTTAAGAGATACAAACTATTAGCTGTAAAACATAAATTTTAGTTAAAATAGTAATTTGGCAAAGGAATGTTTAATTTATTTAAAACTTTTAAGATCCTTATAAGGTAGATACTACTGTTATCTTCATTTTAAATTAGGGAAACTCAGGCTCTTGCCCAAGATCATGAAGTAATACAGTTAAGATTTGAATCTGTACCAATCTGATTTTAGGGTCCTCACACATGATAATTTAGTTATACCACCTTTAACAACTTCTTATACAGTATGTAGAAAAATAAGCAACTAGAAATTTTTAAATACAGGAAATTTAATTTGATGAGATTGGTATCAAGAATAAGATCTCATATGTTATACAAATTTGCTTAGGACTTATTCCAAGGATCAAAGAATACAAAGGTAAACAAAATTCCACCAAAAAATAGTAAAATGTCATCATACTGTATAGTATAAATGAAATAATGATGAAAATCATGAGGAAATGAGACTATGTGAGAACTTCTCACAATATATAATAATAGTAAGTTAGTATAGTTCAGATAATGCATGGACATAACACAAAAAATGTTTTAACAAATGAACATTGTAATCTAGGACATCGTAGGTGATAAGGTGTTTAAAAGACAGGTAAAAACCACTAACAGTTGTTTTCAGATAGAATGTAGAAGGTCACAAAAGATTATTATTGCAATAAAATAATACAGGATAAAATAAAAATCATACTTTAAGTCATCAAAGAATAGTATATAAAAGAAATCTGAATAAACTAAATTCCAAAGAGAATCAGGCTATTTCAGTGATCAAAGAGCTACACTGCTTTTATGGAACCAATTGCCTATTTTGGGTATCTTTGGATGGAATAGCAGCCCCATCATAGAAAGCAAGATTTTGCTGAGATGAGAAAAATACCACTGAAGTCTTTAATGACAAAATGACTAGCACAACATATTGTATTGAACAGATGAAAGAACTCCAGATGTGAAGACAACTCGTTGAACCTCCCAAGTCATCCCTGCAGGAATTTTAGCAAGAGACAAAGAAGGCAGAAAAATCTCTTACATTTTTATTCAGTGCTTAGGTTTCAAGACTGCTAGAATTACATCTAGAGATGAACTGAAACTGACTATACAGGCAACCCAATCCCTTTCCAGATGGTATCAATGAGACCAGTTCTTTGGTGGTAGCATAACATATTGGGGATTGGCATCAATGGAAAGATATGATCTGATTTGCAAAAGAGTTAAGTTAAATAAAGACATGGTCTAGCTCCAAGTCAACCAAGCCTGACTGATGAAAATAGGAAGGATGAATGAAATTGCCTAAAAAACAAAAGACAAAATAAAAAGTATTACCTATTTCACAATCTACTATTCTCTTAAGGAAAAATTCTCTGCATATAATTTTTTTTAAATAGGAAATATATAGTGAAAAAGGAAAAATGTGGCCCCAAGTCAAGAGAAAGTATAGTGAATAGAGAGATAGGCTCCCAAATGACCTAGATGATGAAATTAATTTAAAATGATTTTTAAAATAAGTATTTAAATATGTTAAAGAATGTAGTAGAAAAGAAAGAATGAATGAAAAGGTAATTTTAGCAGAAAAAGAGAAGCTCTAAGAGAATGAAAATTTTAGAATTAAAAAGTATGACTCAATTTTTAAAAAATGAATTATATATAAGAAACTAGGTAGAATAGAAAAAAAAATAAGCTGCATGGTGTGGCAAATAAATAAATAATAAAAAATAATATTATCAGAGACCTGTGGGACAAAATGTCAAATGATCTAATATATTTGTAACTGGGAGTTCCAGAAGCTGTAAAGAGAAAGAACTGGACAAAGGAAATATTTAAATATACTGGCTAAAGATTTTACAAAACTGATGGTCAGCCAGAGATCCAAGAGGTTCAGTTCTTTAGTTCAAAACTAAGAAATCACACTGAGACAGATCAAACCACTGAAAATTAAAAATTAAAAAAAAAAAAATTAGGGCTTCCCTGGTGGTCCAGTGATCCATGTGGTCCAGGAAGATCACATGTGCCATGGAGCAACTAAGCCTGTGCCCTACCACTAATGAGCCCAGCTCTAGAGCCTGAGAACCGCAACTACTGAGCCCATGTGCTGCAACTACTGAAGCCCTCGCACCTACAGCCTGTGCTGCACTAGAGAAGCCACTGCAATGAGAAGCATGCGCACCACAACAAAGAGTAGCCTCCATTCACTGCAACTAGAGAAAGCCCATGCACTGTAACAAAGACTCACTACAGTGAAAAAATAAATAAGTGTCTTCAAAAAAAAAAGAGAGAGAGAGAAAGTTAAAGTAGCCAGGGAAGTATAACTCAATCAATTCAGGGAACAAAAATAGCATAGATGGCTGACACTTATCAAAAACAATGGAAGCCAAAGGTAATTAATTATATCTTTAAAGTGCTGAAAGAAAAATGTCAACCTAAGAGTCTATTTCCAAATGTATATTACAATTCCTAGAGCAATCTTGAACATTCATTGGAAGGACAGATGTTGAAGTTCTAATACTTTGGCCACCTGACGCGAAGAGCTGCCTCACTGAAAAAGACCCTGATATTGGGAAAGACTAAAGGGAAAAGGAGAAGAGGGTAGCAGAGGATGAGATGATTAGATAGCATCACCAACTCAATGGACATGAATTTGAGCAAACTCCAGGAGATAGTGGAGGACAGAGGAGCCTGCTGCCCATGGGGTCCCAGAGAGTCAGACACAACTTAGTGACTGAACAACAAAAGAGCAACTACTAAAAAATAATATAAAGTGACATAGCTATAGTGTCAAAATGATTTTTGGCCCAACAATTTACTACTGGGCTAACTCTTCCACAGAGAATATAATATAAAAAAGCAGTTACCTGATACAACTAAACAGTCAAGAGAAGCAGGCAAATTTTGGTAGAAAATATACACTCTCTGGGAAGTTTGACAGAGTGATTTCCCACTGTTTTTTTTAAATTGTAGATTGTGGGTAGGTATTGGTATATATACATTGTAGCATGGGGAACTGGTAGAATAATCACAGCCTCTGGGGCATGAGGAATGAGCCTACCAACGCAGGCCAATTGCAGTCATTAGAGAGACAAGGGGAAGTCTTAGAAAAGAAAAATCTAGGAAGGGAATCCCCTAATTCTCTGTCTATATCTTTGTCTGAATCTTGTGTTCAAAACCACTTATGCTGCTCACTTAAACAAAGACATGAACTGAGAGTACAGCTATTGCCCAAACTGGATAGAACCTGCAATTTATATCTAAACATGTTAACTGTTCAAATGAAAACAACATGAACTATTGGAGAAAAATAACAGATTCCAGAGTCTCCACAACTTAGTATATTTATTTTTCAGGATACAATAAAAAATTCTTCAATATAATAAAGAAAAATGAGAATGACACTCTTTTCCTTAATAAGAGAATATCAACTGAAATCCATTCTTTCAGATTTTGAAATTAACAGACAAGGATTTTAAAGTAGCCATCACAATCATTCTCAGTGATGTAAAGGAACGTATCCTCTCAATGAAAAAAATCTAAGAAAAATAAACTTAAAAAAAAGGAAATTGTAGAACATGACATCTAATTGAAAAATTCTTGGGGTTTATTTAACAAGAGGATAGAGACAAAAGAGGAGTTTGAGGGACATTAATCAATTGCAACTGCCCAAATTACAGAACAAAGATTGAAAAAAAAAAGGAGTAAAGAGTCAGGGATAGGTTAAATAACAACATATTTTATGGTGTTACACAATGGAGACCTAAAAGGGAAGAAAAGAAGAGAGAAAGGAGAAGAAAATATATTTGAAGAAATAATGACCCCAAATTTCCTAACTTGGTTAATGAGATGAATTTCTATATTCAATATGTTCATTAACAACCTCCAAGTTGGATAAATATAAAGACACCATACCTGGATGCACTATAACAAAAGTGTTGAAAACAAAGATAAAAAGTAAACTTGAAAGCAGTAAAAAAAAAAAAAAATTATATTCAAAGGACTGAAGATGCAATTAGTGAATGACTTATTGGAAATTAGAGTATAGAAGAGAAAAAAAGAACATCTTGAAGGGCTGAGAGAATAAAATTGTCAACCAATGATTTTATATATATTGGCATACCTTGGCATACCAGTACTGGTATTGGCATACCAGTGCAATACAGCAAATTATCACAATAGAATCACACAAATTGTTCAGTTCCCAAATATTGGATTGGCCAAAAAGTTTCTTTGGTTTTTAAATAAATATAAAAGACACATTTTTCATTTGCACCAAGAACTTTACTGAATAACAGTTTCACCTTTTGTTCCACTCCCTTTTGCCATTCTTCAAGCAACTTCATAATTGCGTCTTCCAAAACTTTTTATCATTTTGAGCCAAGAACTCTTCCTGGTGCCTTTTACAGTCTTCCAGGAAACTGAAACTTTTTCTATTAAGATAATTTTATAAAGACTGAAATAAATCGAAATCCAAAGTTACAATGTTTGATGAATACAGAGGATGAATCAGAACATCTCAACTAAGCTGTAACAGTTTTTGCCTATTCATCAAAGAAACATGCAGTTGTGCATAACCCTGATGGAAGATAATGCATTTTCTGTTGACTCACTCTTGACACTTTTTGTCAAGTACTGCTTTCAGTTGGTCTAACTGGGAGCACTCAGTCAGTTCAGTTACTCAGTTGTGTCTGACTCTCTGTGACCCCATGGGCTATAGCACGCCAGGCCTCCCAGTCCATCACCAAGTCCCAAAGTTTACCCAAACTCATGTCCATTGAGTTGGTGATGCCTTCCAACTATCTCATCTTCTGTCATCCCCTTCTCCTCCCGCCCTCAATCTTTCCCAGCATCAGGGTCTTTTCAAATGAGTCAGCTCTTCGCATCAGGTGGCCAAAGTATTGGAGCTTCAGCTTTATCATCAGTGCCTCCAATGAACACTCAGGACTGATCTCCTTTGGAATGGACTGGTTGGATCTCCTTGTGCTCCAAGGGACTCTCAAAAGTCTTCTTCAACACCATGGTTCAAAAGCATCAATTCTTTGGCGCTCAGATTTCTTTATAGTCCAACTCTCATATCCATACATGACTACTGGAAAAACCATAGCCTTGATGAGATGGACCTTTGTTGACAAAGTAATGTCTCTGCTTTTTAATATGCTGTCTAGGTTGGTCAAAGGAGCAAGCATCTTTTAATTTCATGCCTGCAGTCACCATGTGCAGCGATTTTTGGAGCCCCCAAAAATAAAGTCTGCCATTGTTTCTACTGTTTCCCCATCTATTTGCCATGAAGTGATGGGACCAGATGCCATGATCTTCGTTTTCGGAATGATGAACAGTAAGCCAGCTTTTTCATTCTCCTCTTTCATCCTCATCAAGAGGCTCTTTAGTTCTTCTTCACTTTCTGCCATAAGCGTGGTGTCATCCACATATCTGAGGTTATTGATATTTCTCCCGGCAATCTTGATTCCAGCTTGTGCTTCCAGCCCAGCATTTCTCATGATGTACTCTGTATAGACGTTAAATAAGCAGGGTGACAATATACAGCCTTGACGTACTCCTTTTCCTATTTGGACCAGTCTGTTGTTCCATGTCCAGTTCTAACTGTTGCTTCCTGACCTGCATACAAATTTCTCAATAGACAGGTCAGGTGGCCTGGTATTCCCATCTCTTTCAGAATTTTCCACAGTTTATTGTGATCCACACAGTCAAAGGCTTTGGCATAGTCAATAAAGCAGAAATAGATGTTTTTCTGGAACGCTCTTGCTTTTTTGATGATCCAACGGATGCTGGCAATTTGATCTCTGGTTCCTTTACTTTTTCTAAATCCAGCTTGAACATCTGGAAGCTCACAGTTTACATACTGTTGAAGCCTGGCTTGGAGAATTTTGAGCATTACTTTAGTAGCATGTGAGATGAGTGGAATTGTGCAGTAGTTTAAACATTATTTGGCATTGCCTTTCTTAGGGACTGGAATGAAAACTGACCTTTTCCAGTCCTGTAGCAACTGCTGAGTTTTCCCTAACCCAAATATGCTGGCATATTGAGTGCAACACTTTCACAGCATCATCTTTTAGGATTTGAAATAGCTCAACTGGAATTCCATCACCTCTATTAGGTTTGTTCATAGTGATACTTCCTAAGGCCCACTTTACATTGTATTCCAGGATGTCTGGCTGTAGGTGAATGATCACACCATTGTGATTATCTGGGTTGTGAAGATCTTTTTTATACAATTGTTCTGTGTAATCTTGCCACCTCTTCTTAATATCTTCTCTTTCTGTTAGGTCCATATCATTTCTCTCCTTTATTGAGTCCATCTTTGCATGAAATGTTCCCTTGGTATCTCTAATTTTCTTGAAGAGATCTCTAGTCTTTCCCATTCTATTGTTTTCCTAGTAGTACTAGGAGCACTACTTGTTGGAATTAATCATTTGGTTTTCCAGAAGATGCTAATAGAGTACTCCCTTCCAATCCCACAATATACATAGCCTCACCTTTTCTGGATGAAGATTGGCGTTTGGTGTGATTAGTGATTGTTCAAGCACAATCTCTTCCATTCCACATTATGGTACAGTATACAGTTTTCATCACCCATAACAATTTGTTCTAAAAATGGAATGCTTTTGTCACATTCAGTAGAGAATTGCATGTGGAAATATAGTCAAGAAGTTTTTCAATTGACTTACATGGAACCCAAACATCAAAGCAATTAACATAATCAAGCTGGTGCAAACGATTTTCAATGCTTGATTTGGATATTTTGAGAATGTCAGCTAACTCTTACATGGTATAACATTGATTGTTGTCAATTATGTCTTGATTTGATCACTATCAACTTCAGCTGGTCTGAACATCATCCAGAGAGAAATCTCCAGCATGAAACTTTGCAAACCACTTTTGACATGTTTGATCAGGGTCAGCACCTTCTAAATACACGGGACAAATCTTTGCTTTCAGTTATGTTTTTACCATTCTTTAAATAATACAGCATAACATGCCAAAAATGAGGTTTTTATCTTCCATCTTCAACATTAAAATGGCTACACAAAAATTCACCAATGCTGGTAAGTTTTTTAATGCATGCTGATATGAGAACTGCTCCAATACAATCTAACAAAATTGCTTTGAATGAAATTAAAGACAACTAAGCACTACTAGAGTCAGCCTACAGAAAAAACGAATGATTTTTTTGGCTAACACAATACATACAAAGTTATGTTCACGGTATACTGTAGGCTTCCCAGGTGGTGTGGTGGTGAAGAATTCGCCTGCCAATGCAGGAGACACAAGAGACATGCATTTGATCCTGGTTGGGAAGATCCCCTGGAGTGGAAACCCACTTCAGAATTCTTGCCTGGGAAATCCCATGGACAGAGGAGCCTTGAAAGCTACAGTCCATGGGGTCACAAAGAGTTGCACATGACTGAGTGACTGAGCATGCACAAACTCATGTAGTCTATTAAGTGTGCAACAGTATTATGTTTAAAAATACAATGTAAGGGGGCACTCCCAAGACGGTGGAGGAATAGGACAGGGAGACCACTTTCTCCCCCACAAATTCGTCAAAAGATCATTTGAATGCTGACCAACTTCCACAAAACAACTTCTGTATGCTGGCGGAGAATACCAGGCACTCAGAAAGGTAGCCCATTCTCTTTGAAAGGAGGTAGAACAAAATATAGAAGACAAAAAGAGACAAAAGAATTAGGGACGGAGATCCGTCCTGAGGAGGGAGTTGTGAAAGAGAAGTTTCCAAACAGTAGGAAACCCTCTCACAGGCGGGTCTGTGGGGAGTTCTGAAATCTCAGAGGGCAATATAACTGGGAGGAAAAAAAAAAAAAACAAAACCCACAGAACAGGCACCTAACCGCAACTGCCAGCAAAGTAGTAGCCCAGAGGCTGGTATCCACCAGCAGCGAGGGGGATCTGGACAGGGAGGTGTGGGTGGCGTCATCGGTCCTTAGTGTAAGGACTGGGCCTGAATGCCCTGAGGACAATCTGAAGGGGATAATGTGAGATAGCAACCCAAACTGTGAGATTGCCAGAAAGGGAAAAAAAAAGAGAGAGAGAACTTTCCTGCAAAAGGCTCTAACTCACAGCCTGGCTCATTCACAGAACAAAAGGATTGAGTGAATACCAAAGGAGAGCTACCAGGCTGCATACAGGCCCCTCCCTACCACCACCGGAGGCAGAGAGGAAGGTGTGCAACAGCCAGAGCTGGAAGGCAAGGGGCTGCTCTAATCTCAGCCCCAGAGACCAGCATCCTCCAGCAAACTGTGAGCAGGCTCCCAGTTGCTAATCGTGTCTTCCTAGGATCCTGGATGGTTGACATCTGCCAGGAGGGCCGCAGCCTGAGATCAGCTCCCCAAAAGAGACATATGGCACACCTGAGATGGTGCTCTCACAGTGCACCTGGGAAGCCGAGCAGCCAGGACCAGGGAGGTGATTAAGACACACGGCCCACCTGGAACAGTGTGCTCACCAAGCACCTGGTCACCTGAGCTGGTCAGACCCGGGAAGGGCACAAAATGCACGCTCAACCGAGTCTGTGCCCTTGAGGAGAACCCGAGAACCTGAACCTGAGCGGCTTAGACCTGGGAAGTGCATGAAACATAGGGCCTGCTTTGGACAGTGCCCTGCAGAGCACCCTGGAGCCAGAGCAGTGAAGACCCGGAAAGCACATGCTGCTGTGAGCTGGGGCAAAGCCAATGCAGTCCATACACTGCGAGCACTCCCCATACACGTCAGCGATATTTGTTTGCAGTGTTCCTCCCTCCCCATGACACAACTGAACAAGTGAGCCTAAATAAGTGACCACCTTCACCCCTTTGTGTCAGGGCAGAAATTAGACACCAAAGAGACTTGCAAATAGAGGAAGTCAAAATAAACAAAGAATAGGGACTCGCTCTGGAAGTGACAGGTGCAATAGATTAAAACCCTGTAGTTAACACTGACTAAGTATTGGAGGCGGCCTTCAGACTTTGAGAACAAGTACAAGCTGGAACAAGGAACTATCTGAAACTGAACTGACCCCACACTGCCCACAACAGCTCCAGAGACGTTCCTAAATATATTTTTACAATTATCACTTTTTAATTTTTGTAATTCAAGTTCATTTCTCCTTTAATTTTCATTTTTATAACCTCCTGTTACCTTGCCAAAAAAAGACCCTAATTTTAAAGCAAACTTCATGTATATTTTTCACAATTTTTGTGATTTTGTTTTGTATTTTTAATATTGTATTTTTGAGAGTCTAGCCTCTACACTAGATTTTTAATCTTTGCTTTTTGGTATTTGCTATCAGTTATGTACCTTTAAGAATCTAATCTTCAGCCAGGTAAAGGCCAGCGCGTGGCTCCCGCCGCCTCTCGCCTCTCAAAAAAAAAAAAAAAAAAGAATCTAATCTTCAGTATCCACTTTCACTTAGGGGTGCGATTACTGACTTGATTGCTCTCTCCCGTTTTGACACTCCCTTTTCTCCCCCAGGCCACCTCTATCTCCTCCCTTCCCCTTCTCTTCTCTACTTTGTGAATCTCTCTGGGTATTCTAGGCTGTGGAGAACACTTAGGGAACTGATTACTGGCTAGATTGGTCTCTCCCTTTTTGACTCCCCCCTCTTCTCCTCTTGGTTACCTCTATCTCCCTCCTCCCTCTTCTCTTCTCTAAGTAACTGTGAATCTCTCTGGGTGTTACAGACTGTGGAAAGCACATAGGGCATTGATTACTGGCTAGATTGCTCTCTCCCCTTTGACTCTCCCTCTTCTCCTCCTGGTGACCTCTATCTCCCTCCTCCTCTTCTCTTCCATGTAACTCTGTGAACCTTTTTGGTGTCCCTTGCTGTGGAGAATTGTTTCACCATTAACTTAGATGTTTTATCATCTGTGCTGTATGGATGGAGAAGTCTTGAGGCTACTCTAAGACTAAGACTGAAAGCCAGAGGCAGGAGGCTTAACTCCAAAACTTGAGAACATCAGAGAACTCCTGATTCCAGGGAACATTAATAGACAAGAGCTCATCCAAAAGCCTCCGTATCTACACTGAAACCAAGCTCCACCTAAGAGCCAACAAGTTCCATAACAAGACATACCAGGCTAATTCACCAGCAAAGCAGGAACACAGCCCTGAGCATTAAAAGACAGGCTGCCCAAAGCCATACCAAAACCATAGACACCCCAGAACTCACTACTGGACACTTCATTGCACTCCAGAGAGAAGAGATCCAGCTCCACCCACCAGAACATGGACGCAAGCTCCCCTAACCAGGAAACCTTGACAAGCCACTAGTCCAACCCCATCCGTACGGAGCAGGCTCCACAATAAAGAGGAACCACAAACTTCCAGCCAACAGAAAGGGCACCCCCAAACACAGCAATCTAAACAAAATGAAAAGGCAGAGAAATATTCAGCAGGTAAAGGAACATGATAAATGCCCACCAAACAAAAAGAGTAGGAGATAGGGAGTCTACCTGAAAAAGAATTCAGAATGATAGTAAAGATGATCCAAAATCTTGAAAACAAAATGGAGTTACAGATAAATAGATTAGAGACAAGGATTGAGAAGATGCAAGAAACATTCAACAAGGACTTAGAATAAATAAAGAAGAGTCAATCAACAATGAATAATGCAATAACTGAGACCAAAAGCACTCTGGAGGGAAACAACAGTAGAATAACTGAGGCAGAAGACAGGAAAAGTGAGATGGAAGACAGAATGGTAGAAATAAATGAAGCAGAGAGGAAAAAAGAATTAAAAGAAATGAGGACAACCTCAGAGAGCTCTGAGACAATGTTAAATGCCCCAACATCTGAACCATAGGAGTCCCAGAAAAAGAAATAAAAAAGAAAGTGCATGAGAAAATACTTGAAGAGATAATAGTTGAAAACTTCCCTAAAATGGGTAAGGAAATAGCCAACAAAGTCCAAGAAACTCAGAGAGTCCCAAACAGGATAAACCCAAGGCGAAGACACACATTAATCAAATTAACAAAGATCAAATACAAAGAACAAATATTAAAAGCAGCAAGGGAAAAGCAACAAATAACACACAAGGGTATCCCCATAAGGACAACAGCTGATCTTTCAATAGAAACTCTTCAGGCTAGAAAGGAATGGCAGGACATACTTAAAGTGATGAAAGAAAAACCTACAACCCAGATTACTATACCCAGGAAGGATTTCATTCAAATATAAAGGAGAAAGCAAAAGCTTTACAGACAAGCAAAAGAATTCAGCACCTCCAAACCAGCTCTTCAACAAATGCTAAAGGATCTTCTCTAGACAGGAAACATGAAAAGGTTTATAAATTCAAACCCCAAATAATAAAGTAAATGGCAACAGGATCATACCTATCATTAATTACCTTAAATGTAAATGGGTTGAATACAGCAACCAAAAGATAAAGACTAGCTGAATGGATACAAAAACAAGACCCCTATATATGCTGTTTACAAGAGACCCACCTCAAACCAAGGGACTGAAAGTGAAGGGCTGGAAAAAGATATTTTATGCAAATAGAGACCAAAAGAAAGCAGGAGTAGCGGTACTCATATCAGATAAAAATAGATTTTGAAATAAAGGCCATGAAAAGAGACAAAGGATACTACATAATATCAAAGGATCAATCCAGGAAGAGGCTGTAACAATTATAAATATATATGCACCCAACATAGGAGCACCTCAATACACAAGGCAAATGCTAACAAGTATGAAAGTGGAAATTAACAAGAATAGTGAGAGACTTTAATATCCCACTCACACCTATGGACAGATCAACCAAACAGAAAATTAGCAAGGGAACACAAACTTTAAATGATACAATGGACCAGCTAGACCTAATTGATATCAATAGGACATTTCACCCCATAACAATGAATTTCACCTTTTCCTCAAGTGCACACAGAACATTCTCCAGGATAGATCACATTCTGGGCCATAAATATAGCCTTAGTAAATTCAAAAAAACTGAAATCATTTCAAGCATATTTTCTGATCACAATGTGGTAAGATTAGATGTCAACTACAGGAAAAAAACTATTAAAAATACAAACATATGGAGGCTAAATAACATGCTTCTGAATAACCAACAAATCATGAAAGAAATAAAAAAGGAAATAAAATATGCATAGAAATGAATGAAAATGAAAACATGACAACCCAAAACCTATGGGATTCAGTAAAAGCAGTGCTAAGGGGAAGGTTCATAGCAATACAAGCCTACCTCAAGAAACAAGAGAAAAATCAGATAAATAACCTAACTTTACACCTAAAGCAACTGGAAAAAGAAGAAATGAAGAACCCCAGGGTTAGTAGAAGGAAAGAAATCATTAAAATTAGGGCAGAAATAAATGAAAGAGAAACAAAGGAGACTATAGCAAAAATCAACATAACTAAAAGCTGGTTCTTTGGGAAGATAAATAAAATACACAAACCATTAGCCAGACTTATCAAGAAAAAAAGGGAGAAGAATCAAATCAACAAAATTAGAAATGAAAATGGAGAAATCACAACAGACAACACAGAAATACAAAGCATCATAAGAGACTACTATCAGCAATTATATGCCAATAAAATGGATAACTTGGAAGAAACAGATGAATTCTTAGAAAACCATAACCTTCTAAAACTGAACCAGGAAGAAACAGAAAATCTTAACAGATCCATCCCAAGCACAGAAATAGAAAATGTAATAAAAAATCTTCCAACAAACAAAAGCCCAGGACCAGATGGCTTCACAGGTGAATTCTACCAAAACTTTAGAGAAGAGCTAACACCTATCCTGCTCAAACTCTTCCAGAAAGTTGCAGAGGAAGGTAAACTCCCAAACTCATCTATGAGGCCACCATCATCCTAATACCAAAACCAGATAAAGATGCTACAAGAAAAGAAAACCACAAGCCAACATCACGATGAACACAGATGCAAAAATCCTCAACAAAATTCTAGTAAACAGAATCCAACAACATATTGAAAAGATCATACATCATGAGCAAGTGGGCTTTATCACAGGGATGCAAGGATTCTTCAATATTTGCAAATCAATCAATGTGATACACCACATTAACAAATTGAAGGATAAAAACCATATGATTATCTCAATAGATGCAGAGAAAGCCTCTGACAAAATTCAACATCCATTTATTATAAAAACTCTCCAGAAAGCAGGCATAGAAGGAATATACCTCAACATAATAAAAGCCATATATGATAAACCCACAGCAAACATTATCCTCAATGGTGAAAAATTGAAAGCATTTCCCCTAAACTCAGGAACAAGACAAGGGTGCCCACTCTCACCACTACTATTCAACATAGTTTTGGAAGTTTTAGTCACAGCAATTAGAGAAGAAAAAGAAATAAAAGAAATCCAGATTAGAAAAGAAGTAAAACTCTCATTGTTTGCACATGACATGATTCTCTACATAGAAAACCCTAAAGACACCATCAGAAAATTACTAGAGCTAATCAATGAATATAGTAAAGTTGCAGGATATAAAATAATATTCAGAAATCCCTTGCATTCCTATATACTAACAATGAGAAAACAGAAAGAGAAATTAAGGAAACAATCCCATTCACCATTGTGACAAAAAGAATAAAATACTTAGGAATAAATCTACCTAAAGAAACAAAAGACCTATATATAGAAAACTATAAAACACTGATGAAAGAAATCAAAGATGACACAAATACATGGAGAAATATACTATGTTCACGGATTAGAAGAATCAATATAGTGAAAATGAGTATATTACCCAGGGCAATCTATAGATTCAATGCAATCCCTATCAAGCTACCAACAGTATTTTTCAGAGAACTAGAACAAATAATTTCACAATTTGTATGGAAATACAAAAAAACCTCGAAAAGCCAAAGCAATTTTGAGAAAGAAGAATGGAACTAGAGGAATCAACCTCCCTGACTTCAGACTACACTACAAAGCTATATGACAGTATGGTATTGGCAAAAAGACAGAAATACAGAGCAGTAGACAAAACAGAAAGCCCAGAGATAAGTCCACAAACCTATGGACACCTTATCTTTGACAAAGGAGGCAAAAACATACAATGGAGAAAAGACAATCTCTCTAACAGGTGGTGCTGCGAAAACTGGTCAACCACCTGTAAAAGAATGAAACTAGAACACTTTTTAACACCATACACAAAAATAAACTCAAAATGGATTAAAGATCTAAATTTAAGACCAGAAACTATATAACTCCTAGAGAAAAACATAGGCAAAACACTCTCTGACATAAACCACAGCAAGATCTCTTCCAGAGGATCTTCACAGCAAGACCCACCTCCCAGAGTAATGCAAATAAAAGCAAAAAAAATAAATGGGACCTAATTAAAAGCTTTTGCACAACAAAGGAAACTATAAGCAAGGTGAAAAGACAGCCTTCAGAGTGGGAGAAAATAATAGCAAATGAAGCAACTGACAAAGAATTAATCTCAAAAATATATAAACAGCTCATGTGGCTCAATACCAGAAAAATAAATGACCCAATCAAAAAATGGGCCAAAGAACTAAACAGACATTTCTCCAAAGAAGACATACAGATGGCTAACAAACACATGAAAAGATGCTTAACATCACTCATTATCAGAGAAAGGCAAATCAAAACCATGATGAGGTACCATCTCATACTGATCAGAATGGCTGCTATCAAAAAGTCCAGAAACAATAAATGCTGGAGAGGATGCAGAAAAAAGGGAACCCTCTTACTGTTGGTGGGAATGCAAACAAGTACAGCAACTATGGAGAACAGTGTGGAGGTTCCTTAAAAAACTGAAAATAGAACTGCCTTATGACCCAGCAATCTTAATGCTGGGCATACACACCAAGGAAACCAGAATTGAAAGAGACATGTGTACCCCAGTGTTCACTGAAGCACTGTTTACAATAGCTAGGACATGGAAGCAACCTAGATGTCCATTGCCAGATGAATGGAGAAGAAAGTTGTGATACATATACACAATGGACTATTACTCATATATTAAAAAGAACACATTTGGATCAGTTCTAAAGAGGTGGATGAAACTGGAGCCTGTTATACAGAGTGAAGTAAGTCAGAAAGAAAAACACCAATACAGTATATTAACACATATATATGGAATTTGGGAGAAGGCAGTGGTACCCCACTCCAGTACTCTTGCCTGGAGAATCCCATGGACAGAGGAGCCTGGTAGGCTGCAGTCCATGGGGTCTCGAAGAATCGGACACGACTGAGCGACTTCACTTTCACTTTTCACTTTCATGCATTGGAGAAGGAAATGGCAACCCACTCCAGTGTTCTTGCCTGGAGAATCCCAGGGACGGGGGAGCCTGGTGGGCTGCCGTCTCTGGGGTCACACAGAGTCGGACATGACTGAAGTGACTTAGCATAGCATTAGCATATGGAATTTAGAAAGATGGTAATGACAACCCTATATGCTAGACAGCAAAAGAGACACAGATATAAATAACAGACTTTTGGACTCCAGGGGGGAAGGTAAGGGTGGGATGATTTGAGAGAATGGCATTGAAACATATATATTACCATATGTGAAAGAGATCACCAGTCCAAGTTTGATGCATGAAACAGGGTACTCAAAGCTGGTACACTGGGATGGCCCAGAGGGATGGGATGCAGCGGGAGGTGGGAGGGCAGTTTGAGATAGGGGACACATGTACATCCCTGGCTGATTCATGTCAATGTATGGCAAAAAAACACCATAGTATTGTGAGGTAATTAGCCTCCAATTAAAATAAATTAATTAATTTTAAAAATAAAATGTAAATATCTTAACAAATACTTAACTGCTAAAAAATGCTAATCATCATCTGCTGCTGCTGCTAAGTCGCTTCAGTCGTGTCCAACTCTGTGCGACTCCAGAGACGGCAGCCCACCAGGCTTCCCCGTCCCTGGGATTCTCCAGGCAAGAACACTGGAGTGGGTTGCCATTTCATTCTCCAATGCATGAAAGTGAAAAGTGAAAGTGAAGTCGCTGAGTCGTGCCCAATCTTAGAGACCCCATGGATTGCAGCCCACCAGGCTCCTCCGTCCATGGGATTTTCCAGGCCAAGAATACTGGAGTCGGGTGCCACTGCCTTCTCCAGATCATCATCTGAGCTATCAGCAAGTCAGAGTGGTAACATCAAAGATCACCATAACAAATACAGTAAAAAGAAAAAGCTTGAAATATTGTAAGAATTATCAAAATGTGACAGAGATATTAAGTGAGCAAATGTTGCTGGAAAAATGGTGCTGATAGACATGTTCAGTGCAGGGTTGCCACAAAACTTCAATTTGTAAAATACACAGTTATCTATGAAACGTAATAAAGCAAAGTACAATAAAATGAGGTATGCCTATATCTTGAAAAGAATAAAAGATTACTTTTATTATTTAAAAATTTTTTTCTTCTTTTAATTTCTTTTTAATACATATGACTGTTTCATCAAAAATTGATAACACTGTCTTCTGGAATTTACAATATATGTAAGTGCAATACTTCAATGCATGCATACTCAAAGAACTGCTCAGTCATCTTCAACTCTTTGCAACCCCATGTGTATGTGCGTGCTCAGTCACTCAGTAGTGTCTGACTCTTCACAACCGCATGGACTGTAGTCCATCAGGCTCCTCTATGGAATTTTCTGGGCAAGAACACTTCAGTGGGTTATCATTTCCTTTTCCCAGGGGTCTTCCCGACCTAGGGATGGAACCTGTCTCTTGCACCTCCTGCACTGGCAGAAGGTTTCTTTACTACTGTGCCTCAAGCCTACAATGACCTAAATTTGTACCTTAATAATATAAAAAAAAAAAATTGAAGTTTTATAATTTAAAAAGCAGAAAAATAGAGATTAGAGCATAAATCAATGAAACAGAATATAGAATAAATTAGTAAGACCAAAAGCTGGCTCTTTGAGAATAATAAAATCAATAAAACTCTAGCCAGATTGATCACGAAGAAAAAAAGAAAATACATTACCAACATCAGCAAAGAATGAGGTAACATGTGCTCAGTCACTCAGTCATGCCCAACTCTCTGCGACCCATGGACTGTAGCCTGCCAGGCTCCTTTGTCTATGGGGATTCTCCACGCAAGAATAACTGAGTGGGTTGCCATGCCCTCCTCTAGGGGATCTTCCCAACACAGGGATTGAATCCAGGTCTCCTGCATTGCAGGCAGATTCTTTACCATCTGAGCCACCTAACTACACATAATTAAAAGTGGAGAGGATGTATTTTTGGCATAATAGCATGAAGAATATCATGTGATGGTTCCCCAGAAAAACTGGAGAAAATTAATTTTAAAAAATCATTAAAATCTAAGGGTACACAGCACACACAAAAAACAACAACAACTCAGTAAGAACAGTAAGAGTATGTGGGATTTGAACCAAGACATCCCTCCTCCAGCTCAGAAAGACAGAAACTCCATTCTAGACCAAGGCAGTCAAGGAAACAGCACTCTCTCCCCAAGTCAGAGGGCTTCCTTTCTAGGAAAAGCAGGATGTCAGCATTTCTCACTCTTCCCCCAACTACAAATGCTCAAGTTAAGGGATGAGTAAGTGCACCCAAGATGTGAGAGCTCCTTTCTTCAGAATGGCACCCACTTGTAGGACGGAGGCTGTTTCTTGGGTGCAGCACCACTGAGAATATAATGCTCTTTTTAACTGTAATTTTTAAATCCCTCAATTCCACTGAGATAGGAGGATTGTTTCCTCTGCAAAGTGGAAGCAATTAGTGAGTAGGAGGTCATATGATCATGAATATCTCTGGAATATTTTCTTCATGAGCAAGGAAAAAAATCTGGCTTTAGCACTTCATGAGCTTTCAGGTTATTTGAAAACAGCAAGAATTTCCAGTTATTTTCACTGAATTAGTATTGAATAAGACAAAAAGTTAATTCCGACTATTTCAGAAAAGAAAAAGAAGTTGTATGGCCATACCAGTAAATGAAATTTCAGTGAATATTCAAATCTTTAAGCAGGATATTTATTAAAAATAGATAAAACTTATTTTCTGATAACCAGTTAAGGACCCTTGAAAAGAATCTATTTAAAGCTTAGCAAAGTTGCTATTCCCCACGATGGCAATCTTTGAACTGAACAGAAGAGAAATCACGAAGAATGAGAGAGGCACAAACTTGTTTTTTTTTTTTTCTTTTCAGAATTTAATATTAAAATATATATATATGAAAGTTATTAAAAAATCTTAAAAGGTTCATTTTGGGGCCAAATGCTACCACTGAAACTTTTTTCTTGTAATTGATCTAAGGTAAAAAGTAAAAGTTATATAAAAATTAGAGTGGTGACAGCTGTCCAACATAAAGCCTACCTGCAAAAAGGCAGGGCAGAATGAGCTGACTTGAGCAAATATCCACATCATGACCTTAGTAACAAGTTTCAAATGCTTTCAGTTGCCAAGGTTGACGAGGAGGATCATCTTGCATGCTTAGATTCTACTTCTTCAAGAATCCACTGAATACCATTCAAAAAACCAGTTAAAGTTTCAGCCTCAGTGTCCTGGACCTATAAGCAAATAAAAAGAGACCATTTGTTACTAAGAAACTTACTAAGAAACTAAGCACAAATACTTATAATTATGTGGGACATTTTTCTGGACACTCAAAAACAAATAGGACTAAAAAAATCCCAGTAAACTGTGGGTAAATAACCAAGTTTTGTCTTCTAGAGAGTTTAGATTAAAAATACCATCTTCTCTTCTGTCTTATAATTACTATCAATATGAAGTTTATTACTTATTTTGGAACTCAGCTTTGATATCAAATATCTCCCACTGATTAAGCTATTAAAACTGACTTTTAGAATGCTATTCTTTCAAAAAGAATGAATAGTAAAGAATAAAGAAAAATAAAATAAATTAGAAATCAGAGTGAAAAATAAAATGAGATTTTTCTCACTAGAGAAAATAGAACCTTACCATCCATGGGTGGTTTAGATGATTCAGGCGCAGCTCATGGGCCAAATAAAAACAGGGCATTCTTTTTACGTTAGCTTGAGAAATACAAGATAAAACCAGCATTGGTCTCCCGGAAGATCCAAAAGCTGGATCAGTCATTGCCATAATACGAGAAAATTCATCTTGCCATTCATGTCCTAAGGAATGTAGTTAAAGTTCTTAATTTTCATTATTTAAAAAATAATAATACAAAATTGAAAACTATAAAAATTACCAGGATCCAAACATAACAAACTGCATCTATCCCTCTATTGCTGTGTTCATTTACTGATCTTTCATAAAACTACATTAATCAGCCTTGCAAGGATCAGGATTTAGATGAAATCAGAGAGAACAAAACAGTACCACTTACATGTTTCTATGGTTTAAAAGCAAAACTACTCTGATAAAAGTATTTTCTTCTCACAAATTCTGTAGCCGTCACTACCCTTTCTTTCAAAGGCCAGAGTTTCTAAAATTTAAACATATGATTGAGTCTAGCTTTTTTATTGAAATCGAAAATCTCTGCCTTTCAGTGGAGTGTAAGTCATTGACATTTGGTGGTGGGCAGAATTCTAAAATAACCCTAATAACTCAAATTCTTTTCTATTCCCTCCTCTGAGTGTGGGAAGAATCTGTGAACACATGGGATATCACCAACATGGTTAGGCTATATTACAAGACACAGCTGACTTCAAGAAAGGGAGACTATAATCAGTGAGCCTAGTCTAGTCAGGTAAGCCCTTAAAACAGATTCGATTCTTCCTAGTCAGAGAGATCCTCCATTGCTGGATTTGAAGACAGAGGGGTCACATGGCAAGAAATGAAGATGGCTTGTGAAGCTGAGAGCAGCCCCTAGCTGACAGCCAGATAGGAAACAGGGACCTCAGATCTACAAAAGTAAGCTGAATTCAGTCAATAATCTGAGTGAGCTAGGTAGCAGATTTTCCCCCAGAACCTCCAGAAAGGGACGTAACCCATCTCTCACCCTAATTTCAGCCTGTGAGTCACTTGGCTGACAACCCAGCCATACTGTACTCAGACTGCTGACATAAAGAACTCTGAGCTAATAAATAGATGCATTTTTAAGCCACTAGGTTGGCAGTAATTTGTTATATATTAATAGAAAACAAACATTGAATGTAATTATCAACACAGTACATTTAAGTCTATCACATATTTATTGAATTTTGACTTATCCCATCTATTCTTTGTTCCTTTTGCCCTCTTTTCCTGTGCTCTTTTGAACTGACTTCTTTAATGATTACATTTTATCTTCATTACTGGCTTATTTAATTATATCTGTTATACTTTTTTGGTGGTTGGTTGCTCAAAGATTTACAAAGTATATTTTAAACTTACAACAGTCTACCTTTAAAAAGTATTATATAACTTCACATATAGAACCTTACAACATTTCCATTTCTGTCTTTCCGTGCTGTGTAATATTGTTACAATATATTTTATTTTAAAAAATATCATGTTTTCCTTTAAATAATGATAAAGAAATTAAACTTAGAAAAAAACATTTTATGTATAGCTATACTGTTTCTATCCCAAGGCTTTTTCTTCCTTTCTGTAAATGTAGTTTTCCACCTGGTATACTATTTTCCCTAAAGTTTCCTTTAATATTTATTGTAATAAAAATTTGCTGACTGAACTTTCTCAGATTTTGTTTGTCCAAAACATGTCTTGATTTTGCCTTCATTTTGAAAGATATCTCTGCTGGATTTTATCCCCCCCACCCCACCCTTTTCAATACTATAAAGATTTCCCTTTGCTACTATCTAGCTTACAGCAAAATTCTATCAGAAAGTCTCCGTCCTTATCTTTGGTCCTCTATATGTATGTTTTGTTTTGCCCTGGCTGCCTTCAAGATATTCTCTTTATCTTTTGTTTTCACCAGTTTGGCTACAATGTATCTGTATTTTTTATTTACCACGTCTGGAGTTCTTTGAGAATCTTGGATCTGTGGTTTATTGTCTTTCAGCAATTTTGAAATAGCTTTGGTCATTATTTGTTCAGAAATTTCTTTTTCCCTGTTCTTACTCTCTTCATATTTTGGGACTCCAATCACATATAAATTGAATCAGGGGTCCACATACCACACACTATAGATATTTTTATAAGTAATTATTTTGGTAAAAACCGCCAAGCCCATTCATTCGCAAACTGTCTATGGCTACTTTTGCACTATAGTATCAGAGCTGAGTAACTGTAAGAGATTATATGGCTCACATGCCTAAAATATGTACTACCTAGACCTTTAAGAAAATGTCAACCCTGAGTTAGATCACTTCATTGGTTTTCCCCAGCTCTTGCTCTGCCCTCCACTACCAATTTTTTCCTTTTTAAAAACCTTTATTTTTTAATTAATTTCTGGCTGTGCTGGGTCTTCGTTGCTATGTGGGCTTTTCTCTAGTTGTGGCAAGTGGGGGCTACTCTCTAATTGCAGTGCACAGGCTTATCACTGCAGTGCCTTCTCTTGCTGCAGAGCACAGACTCTAGGGTGCATGGGCTTCAATAACTGCAGCACACAGGCTCAGTAGTTGTGATTCCCAGGCTCTATGACAAAGGTTCAGTTACTCTGTAGCATGTGGGATCTTCCTGGAATAGAGATCAAACCCATGTCTCCTGCATTGACAGGTGGATTCTTGACCACTGAGCCACCAGGGAAACCCATCTCTTTAATTTGAGTAATTGCAATTGATCTATCTTCACATTCACAAAAGGTTTCCTTCGTTGATATGTCCATTGAAGGAATTATTCACCTGTTGTATTTTTGGTATTTAGCACACCCATTTTACTTTTTTCATAGCTTCTTTCCCTCCGCTGAAAATCTCTATTTGTTCACATATATTGGTCACTTTTTTTTTTACTAGATTCTTCAACATATTAATCATAGTTCTTTTTATGTCCTTTTCTGAGGGTGCCAATATTGAGGCCATTTCTGGGTCTAGTTCCATTGACTGCTTTATCTCTTAAGAACGGGTCATTTCATTTTTTTTTTTTTTTCGGTATCATACTTTTTAATTTAATGCTAGGTTTTTATGTGGAAGAATAGAAGAGACTGAGGTAAAAAGGATTTACTTCTACAAATGGGTATGCTTCTTCTCCTGTTAGGCCATTTATGCAGTGAGACAAGTCCAATTAGTCAGTAGTTGAGCTGCATTTGGCTTCTGTTGTTATAATTTCAGTGCACTATAAACTGTAAATTCTTTCAGAAGTGGACTGCTTCTACCTTTTTCCAAGTGAGAATAATATAGTGCATATTTATGCCCTACCTTGTTCACAATGGATTTGGGAAAGAAATTACAATATTGGCTTATGGCCCAATAGTATTCTATTTTCATGCTCTTTATCAATGTGAATGGCAATTATTCAGAATATATGGAGAGTGTTCTTAACTAATCCACTTTACTGAACACTCCACCAACTCTACTAACTCACACTCTACTATCTGGATGATTAAAATAACCTAAAATTTTTCATTTACCTGCATAAATTATTTGAATAAGGCCAAAAGCAAACAAAATATCAATAACTAAAAGTACAGAAGCATGAAACAACAAAAAAAATACTATGTAGTTATAGTAGCAAGCTTCAGTGTGCATCAGAATTCTGTAAAGTTTGTTTAAAAAAACAGAGCCAAGACACAACCCACATCTATGAGTCATAATCCATCAGGATAGGAATCAGGCTGCCATGTTTTTAACAAGATCCACGGCGATCCTAACACACATCAAGGTTGGAGAATCCAATATTGATAGTAATATTAACAGAATCACACTGATAAAATTAGCCATGATATTCTTAACAAGCCACAATAAAGCCTATAAAAATACTTTCTTATTTGCTCTGCAAAGAAAGCGCTTTTAAAAAGAAAATAAGATAATGCTTACTTTTATGAGCTTCAGCATTTGCAACATAGATGAACCCATCAACAACTTCACACACCTTCTGAATTTGTGGAATTACACTGTACCGGCTCCCTTGTTGATCGTCCCCTTCATTTTGTACACTGAACATCTTGTTAACTGCACTTGTATGTTCTTCTCTTGCTCTATCTCTTTCCTTTCTATAAGAAAAATGTAAATATAAAACATAAACAGACACTAAACAGGCTTCACCCCCTCTAAAATATTCTATTACTGATGTCTCAGGTAGGCTGCTAAATAGGTAGCCTTACCTTGTAGTTGAATATAGTATTAGGATGTTGAATTTATGTTGATTGTTCAACTGAAAACTAACTCCTGATCCAATACCTAAAGGAGAAAATTACAGTTATCAAAACAAAAAATAAAGATAGTAAAAGATGACAGTGCAAAAATTACTTAGTATAAAAAGAACAACAAAAAACTATGACAAGTTATATATAGCTTTGGAATAAAATGTTTATGTTAAAGAAAAGATGCTATATGCAATTTTCATTCACAAAATAGTAAATCATGGATACAGAATAAAAAACTCCTAGGCTTTAACATTGCTTTTTTTTTTTTTTTTTACCATCATCACTATCATTATTAACTTTATTATCAACCTGTCCGTAGCAGCTGCATAATAACAACTACTTCTACTTATCCTCAAGTCTGACTTAGTTTCACTTTTTTTTTGTTTCTCATTAGTCTCACACTCCATGTATACATTCAACCAAATGGGTTTTTCCCCTGCACTCTGAAAAGGCATTTTTAAATTCATGGTGTCTTAGAAAATTGAAGAAATACGGAAAACACTGAAATTTGGAATTAGATTTGAGCTAGAATTTGTCACATATACTCATGTTTCTGTGAGCCTTGGTTTTGACACTGAAATACAGAAATAATACACATTTTTTAGGGTTATTGTAAGCATTAAATAAGATCACATACATAACTGGTAAGTAACAGGTGCTAAATATTACTTATTATATTTTATATCTAAATCATTCAACACTATTATTTGTCCTTCTTTCTTAACTCCTTCCCTCCTTTGTGTTAACACTTAGGGGTTGATTCTCCTCTTGCCTCCTGCAAAGATCCTTCTACTCCTTTTTGGCTTTGTGTCTTTTTGCTATATATTAATAAACATCCTTTTAGATCTGTCTACTCCTCTCCATTCCCACCCCACAGCTTTAATTTAGATATCATCATCTCTCACTTGAACTTCTGTAATCATTTCTAACTATGCTCCTAATCCACTTCTGTTCCCTACTATCCAATCTTCTGACAGCAGCTGGGGAGATTGCTTTAAAATGTCTTTAATTATGTCTCTTCTCTTCAAAGCTGCTGCTCTTCAGATAAATAAAACTTTAACATAATATGGCCTCTACTTACCTCATTGTGTTGTGCTTAGTCGCTCAGTTGTGTCCAACTCTTTGCGACCCCATGGACTGTAGCCCACCAGGCTCCTCAGTCCATGGGGATTCTCCAGGCAAGAATACTTGAGTGGGTTGCCATGCCCTTCTCCAGGGGATCTTCCAGACCCAGGGATTGAACCCAGGTCTCCTGCATTGCAGGTGATTCTTTGCCATCTGAGCCACCAGGGAAGCCCAAGAACAACTCCATCTTTCATATCCTTAATCCCTGCATTATAACCAATCTAGACATTTAAAGAAGCCATGCCATACTATCTTACATCACCATTTCAGGCAACACATTATATAGAGATCCTAGCGGGGTCTGTAAGCATTTCAGGTAAAGCGGCCCTAGTCTTCCACCACCAGGGGACTTCCCAAAGATATCATAACAACATTCTACCATGTTGGGAAAGATGGAAGTCAGGAGGAGAAGGGGACAACAGAGGACGAGATGGTTGGATGGTGTCACTGACTCAATGGATATGCATTTTGAGCAAGCTCCAGCAGATGGTGAAGGAAGCCTGGCATGCTATAGTCCATGGGATCACAAAGAATTGGACACAACTGAGTAACTGAACAACAACCATGTCTCTGATCTTTGTTTTCATCAGTTTAACTTCCAGAAACTACCTTCTCAACGCATCTAACCTCAGTCCAATAAGATTTGCATGCTGTTTTGCCCCACCTTGCCAATGACTCATCCCTTTACCCTTCCCTGACCTTGCAGGATCTGAAGCAGTTAGACTGGCAATTTCAAACAATCACAATTACTCTGCAGAATGAAATGGCTATTTCATAATCAGCCAATTTCCCCATATCCCCAACCTCTAATTGAAATGGGATCCTTCCACCTCATGACCCGACCAGAAACTGGCCTGTGCCTAGGTGCTGCTTCTCTTGCAGTGGGCTTCCAGTAACTAAACTGCTTATTCTATCACATCTCAGGGTACAGAGATAAGTGTTCTCTTTACTTCTCAATGCCACGTCTTAAACCATTACTCACCAACCCTCTTGAAAAAACTCCACCTCTTTGAGACACACACCATTTAGCTCTAATACCATCTTCCCATCCTTAACCTGGTCACTTATGAATCTACTTTTGATAATCCCTTTCTCCAAACATTCACTGAAGACTATATGACCTGGCTCACAATTTTCTTTATTTTCAGAAACTTCCAAGTTCACATGGACTTCATATGATTCCCAAATCTTCACTTCTAGCCCAGGTCTTTCTTTTGACACATGAATGCATAAAGTATTCCATAAAATCATTCATTTATTCATCAAATACGTATTGAATGTCTACTATGTGCCTAGCACTACAGATACAACTAAGAATAAAGCTGACAAGAGAGACTTCCCTGGTGGTCCAGTGGTTGAGAATCCATCTGCCAATGCAAGGGATACGGTCCAGAATGATCGCACATGTCGCAGAGCAACCAAGTCTGTGCACCACAACTACTGAGCCTGCAAGCCGCAACGACTGAGCTTGAATGCTGCAACTATTGACGCCTGCATACCTAAAGCCCATGCTCTGCAACAAGAGAAGCCACCAAAATGAGAAACTGAGCACTGTAATGAAGAGTAGCCCCAGCTCGCCACAACTAGAAAAAGCCCACATGCAGCAGCAAAGACCCAGTGCAGCCAAAAACAGTTTAAAAAACAAAAACAAAAAAACCTCTTAAAAAAAAAGGCTGAGATGTCTCGTCTAATGGGACTCACATTCAAATGGCTAGCTTATAGCAGGCATCTCTGATCTCTGCTTGTATAAAAAGTTTCTCTTCCTACTCCTGTGTTTCTTTAACCTAAAGAATGACACCATCATCCAATATGAAAATAAGACCCAGAAACTAGGAATTATTCTTATTACTGCTGATACACATTGAGTCAATTCCATATCCTTCATATTTTATCACAATATTATAGTGGTTTCTTAATGGGTATTCACGCCTTTGGAGCCCATTCTAATCAGTTCTCCACTCAGGAGCCAGAGTGATCTATCTAAAATGCCATTTTGATCATCTTACTTTTCTGCTTCAAATCCTTCAATATAATGCTTAAGTCTGACATATAAGCATCTTCTCACTTGGCCCCACTCCAGACACACAGAGCTACTTCAAGTGTGTCATGCACACCCAAAACTTTGAGAATTTAGAGATGCAGTTCTCACTGCTTAGAATATTTTACCCTTTTTTTGATGGCTTACCCCTGCTTATCAAAATGACTCATATAAGGCATCATGTTCAATGCAGAGCCTTCTATGACCCTTAACTTTCTACAAAGAAGCTCATTACACCATATTCTAATCATCTGTATACATGTCTCTGCCCTCACCTAGACTAACCACCTTTCAGGGCAAAGAGGAGATTTTTGATGTTGTCTGTTTTAAATCACTGCATCTTTAGTATCTAATAGGTACCCTCAACAAATGAAAAAGTAAAGCAGAAGCTAGACCACTATTACACATGTTTATTATAAATCCTACTTACCAAATTAACTACATGGTTGTTGTTCCTGTTGTTTTTCATAGAAATAAAGGTAAGGTGACAATTTAGCTCTTTTTGGAAATTCCAAGACATATCAAAATACTTTGAATATAGTAGATGCTGAACGGTTTTTACTGTAACATTCTTTTAAAATATGGTACAACATTTTAACAACATACAATTTGCTTTCACATAATCTCATATTTTAGACTAAGTAAGAGAAAGCTTACCTCTTATAAAAAAGTAAATTAATTCTTTCCGTCCATAGAGACGTGAGGGCTCCCATCCATCAAATTAGTACATTTCATTACATCAAAGAGTTAAATAATTTAAAAAACTAATTTTTTTCTATGTAATTACTAGAGTCAAGCTCAAAGTGTTTGACTTATTATGAATTGTACATTAACATGAAAATTACCATCAATCTGCCTCTGAGGCAAACCAGCTGTTGGGCAAAGTTCCTCAGAAGACATCAAACTCAACACCAAAGATGTATTTAGTTCTTCCAAACCTGGTCCAAACATGGCAAATCGTGGTTCATTCTGAATGATCAATGAGTGTAAAAATGAGGTGACAGCTCCATACATAGGACGGCTAGATTTTGAGGATCTTCTTGTATGTGGACAGCACATTTTATAGCTGTATAAAATTGTCACAATTAGATAATTAACACAAATACTTAGCCATTTATTCACTCAACAATATATAATGCATCGAAAACTTGCTAGACAAAAGGGATACAACGGTTACCGTCCTAATCCTCATGGAGGGCAGTGGAGGACAGATACTATTATATTAATAATACATATGTCAAGTGCTATGACAGAAAAAGCACAAGGTGCTATGGTAGTAGTAGTGGTTAAGTAACTGAGGAAGTCTTCTCCAGGAAGTGGTTACTTTCTATTTTTTCATTTAGATTCTCTCATGAAACACTTGGTCTAACATGTGTTTTAATGGTTAAAATTCATTACATTGAGCAGTGATTCTCAACCTGGGGAGATTTTGCACCCCCTGGGAATATCTGCTGATGTCTGGAGACATTTTTGTTATTACAACTACAGGGGGAGTAGGGCAGTGCTACTAACATCTAGCAGATCCTGGGATGCTATTAAACATGCTACAATGCACACACAAGACAGTTCCCATAACACCCGGTGCAAAATGTCAATAGTGCCAAGACTGAGAAACCCTGCACTAAACTACATAGATAGCATAAAAATGTCCTTAGAGGTAAAAAAGAAAAAAATTACTAAAAGCTACCAATATAACTGAATTTCTTAGAGTACTTCCATTAACACTAGCAGTTCAATAAGTACTTATTACAGCTTACCCAGCAAACTAAGAATCATGTGAAAGAAACAGCTTTTTCAATAGCCATAAATTTCTAAACAAGTGATTCAACATGTCATCAAAAATTAAAACAGAGTTGCTCATATCTAAATAAAGCCCTTTAAATCAAGCTGGCTTTAAATCAAGCCCTTTAAAACAATCACTAACTTTATAAGAAAATCATCTTTACTTAGGAATCTTGTAATTTAAGAAGGAAAAAAAAAAAAGTCAATGTTGCAGCTAGGTAGATTTGGCCAAACCTCACCACTTTAATTAGTCATATAAGCCACTTATAGTCTGAACTTCAGTTTTTTAAATTTGCATTATTTGAGCAATAACAATTAACTCTAGATAACAAGAATCAGAAATAATTTATATGCTCACAAATGGTCATGTTGTTTGCTACTAAATCGTTTCTCTCCAACCCCATGGACTGCAGCACGCCAGGCTCCCCTGTCCTTGACTATCTCCCAGAGTTTGCTCAGATTCATATCCATTGAGTCAGATCACAAATGTTCATTACTATGATTATTACTATCCCTATGAAAACATGGTTCCACAGCACCACAGATACACCTGATGTCTCGGCTGGCTGTGGGACAATGTGGAAGTAACCAGCAAGTGAGACTACAGTGCTATGCTGTTTAGTCACTAAGTCATGTCTGACTTTTGAGTACCCGTGGACTATAACCTTCCAGGCTTCTCTGTCCATGGGATTTTCCAGGCAAGAATACTGGAGTGGGTTGCCATTTTCTCCTCCAGGGCATCTTGCTGACCCAGGAATTGAACCCACATCTCCCGCACTGCAGGATTCTTAACCACTGAGCCATCACTAGTTAAAATTATACACATGCACATTTTAGTCAACGAGTCTCACAAGACTTGATGTAATGGCATCTGTATTGGAATAAGGATTCTAAATAACTTAAACTATGGGGGGAAAAAAAACCATATGTATTAAGTCTAGCACAGGAAAACAATCCTCACCTAAAGCACAAATATTCTTTTTTTTTAAGGTGCTATCTTCTGTCACAGACTTTTTTTTTTTTTTTGGCTTTACAGTAGGTCCTGAATGATGTTATTTAACCAAACCCCCAATTCTTACAAAAGGACCCTTAGACCTAAAATTCATGCTACAAATTTGTAGGACCAAGACTAACTTAGGCTACTGACTTGCTATAATCAAATTAATATCTTCTTTTTAGTTCATAAAACTAGATACTTACACTGCCATGTAGTCAAAAAATGCACCATTGGTGACCTCAGATATAGGCTTTTTTAAGATTTCTAGATCTGGAAGAGACTTCCAGTCAACAGAAGACCAAGAAGGAAGATCCCGCAACAGAAAATATCTCCACAGAATTGGATCTCGGACAGTTTCATTCCAATAACGACTTGTACTTCCCAACTGACATAGATCATGAGGTGAAAGAAATGACAAAATATATAGCTGTACATCAATCTGAAACAGAGGGAAGCAGCAGGTAGGTAAAGGGGATGAATAATTTACCTTGGCAGATAGGTTTTTTTGAAAAATAAATTACAAATTAATAATTATACTGGGAAAGGTCAACTGAACAATCTATCGTTTTAATAATTAAATCTATCACAATAAATTACAAAATTAACAAACAATTTTTATACTAAATAGCAAAAGATCAACTTAACAGTCATTATCTTTACTAATGAAATTTACCATGCTGAAGTTAATTTCCTGCCTCAGGGCAGAATCATAATGAACACTTCATTTTGACACACTGAAACATTCCTGAAAAACCACCCATTGTTCTGGTATTTTTCAAACAAAATAATCAGTTTATTTAATTTCTCCTAATGAATATTCTACCACATTATTTGCATTAAATTACTTAATGAAATAATTTATTCTTCAAAATAAAATCTTTTCAAGTGAACAAACTTCTGATTTTATCATTAGATCAAATCAAAGAGTATATCTGTCACCTGTGTTTTTCTGTAAAAAATCTGTTATCTCTGCAAGGAGAACCATGGATGAAATTTAAGCCTGCAGTTTTCAATTTCTGATGTACCTCAGAGGGAAGTGACAACAGTCCAGCTAAGATACAGAATTTTAATTTCTAAGATATTCTTCTCTCGCCGTGTTCCCATCTTCCTAAACAGTTTAACAAAGAATGAGATGTGTAATTCTCAAGGCCTGCTGTAACTTGAGGCCCTTGTAACTTAGTTATTTGATTTCACTTGTCGGTTTTGTTATTTGAAATACACGGTAAGAAAACAGCCGCAAAACCCTCAGAGTGTGTTTTGATACGTGAAGCCTAGGATGAAAGATGCTGAGAACACAGACGTTGAATGCTGTCCATGTTTCCAAGAATGTCTGGAATGGTCTCAGCATTTCCTCAACAGGATGTTCAGGGTGTCCCAGTCCCCAGACTCGTTTTGGGGGGAGAAAACCTGAGGATGACCTGGCAGGTTACCAGGGCGCTCCTTGCAGGTGAGTTTCGCAGCAACCTTGGGTCCGGCTGCCAGGCACCAAGCGTCAACGCTAAGGCGTCTCTTTTCAACTGCTGCCCCACAGGTGGCGACAGTGCCCGTAAAGCTGCACGGACCGGGCCAGACATAGGCTGGGCCCAGCGGGCTACCCTCTCCCCGGCCCCCCAAGAGGCCGCCCCAGCGAGCGCCCCTCCCTCGGTTCCTCGCGGGCGGCGACTGATGCTCACCGGCAGCCGCGTCAGAGAACTGGCCTCCTCGTCCACCTCCTCTGCGGAGGCCCTCGGAGCCGCCCTCTCCTTGCCAACCGACTGCCAGAAGTTCCTCCAGCCGCTGAGGAAGGCCGCCTCCAGGCGGCCCCAGTCGCTGTGAGGAGGCTGAGGAGAGCTCCCTCGGCTGCCAGGGTCGCTTCCCGCCATGGCTGCCTACGCCTCTCCGGACGCGCCGCACGGTGACGCGGCACAGCCGCGCCCCGCCTCCTCCCCCTTCCCTTCCCTTCCTCCTCCCCGCCCCGCTCCCTGCGTTCCCCCCAACCCCCAGCCCTCCTACCCCGGTCCCACCGCAGACGAAGAAACCTTCAGAGCCGGGGAGAGAGATGGCCCAATTGAGCGTGGTTCGCAGCGGAGCTTGAAGCTCCCACCAGAAATCACTGCGCCCCTCACTTAAAGGCCTCAACCTCAGGCGCGCTGACCTCACCCATTGATTTAAGAGCTCTCGCCCTTTGCTCCTCTGTAACTGCGTTACTTCACCCAAGGCCGTCCCTCTCTGTGTGGAACTCATTTCTTTTCCTCTTTGCCTGGGTCTGGGCGACTCTTATGCAATAGATGGCCCTCTTCCACTATTTGGTGCTTAATGCCTGATGCTGGGAAAGAGTGAAGGCAGGAGGAGAAGACAGAGGATGAAGATGGTTGGATGGCATCACCAACTGATGGACATGAGTTTGACCAAGCTCCTGGAGTTGGTGATGGACAGGGAAGCCTGGTGTACAGTAGTCCATTGGATCACAAAGAGTCAGACAGGGCTGAGCCACTGAACTGAAACAGAAACCTGGTTTAACTCACTGTCAACCTGCAGTTTCCAGGACATGCAGCTACCCATTCTCTTCGTGAAAATAATCAACTATGGAGGTTTATAAATTTCAGAATCAGCCTCTGCCCACCATTCTCTTATCTCAGTTGTTAAAACATTCTCATGTATTACCCAAATCACCCATATAAAAAATCCTTTTTTGTTGCAAACTTTTTAAAGTATTGATTTATAATGTGTTAATTTCTGGTGTGCAGCAAAGTGATTCAGTTATATGTATATACAATAAACTGTGGGAAATTCTGAAAGAGATGGGAATACCAGACCACCTGACCTGCCTCTTGAGAAATCTGTATGCAGGTCAGGAAGCAACAGTTAGAACTGGACATGGAACAACAGACTGGTTCCAAACAGGGAAAGGAGTACATCAAGGCTGTATATTGTCACCCTGCTTATTTAACTTCTATGCAGGGTACATCATGAGAAACGCTGGACTGGAAGAAACAAGCTGGAATCAAGATTGCTGGGAGAAATATCAATAACCTCAGATATGCAGATGACACCACTCTTATGGCAGAAAGTGAAGAGGAACTCAAAAGCCTCTTGATGAAAGTGAAAGTGGAGAGTGAAAAAGTTGGCTTAAAGCTTAACATTCAGAAAACAAAGATCATGGTATCTGGTCCCATCACTTCATGGGAAATAGATGGGGAAACGGTGGAAACACTGTCAGACTTTATTTTGGGGGGCTACAAAATCACTGCAGATGGTGACTGCAGCCATGAAATTAAAAGATGTTTACTCCTTGGAAGGAAAGTTATGACCAACCTAGATAGCATATTCAAAAGCAGAGATGTTACTTTGCCAACAAAGGTCCATCTAGTCAAGGCTATGGTTTTTCCAATGGTCATGTATGGATGTGAGAGTTGGACTGTGAAGAAGGCTAAGCGCCTAAGAATTGATGCTTTTGAACTGTGGTGTTGGAGAAGACTCTTGAGAGTCCCTTGGACTGCAAGGAGATCCAACCAGTCCATTCTGAAGGAGATCAGCCCTGGGATTTCTTTGGAAGGAATGATGCTAAAGCTGAAACTCCAGTACTTTGGCCACCTCATGCCAAGAGTTGACTCACTGGAAAAGACTCTGATGCTGGGAGGGATTGGGGGCAGGAGGAGAAGGGGACGACAGAGGATGAGATGGCTGGATGGCATCACTGACTCGATGGTCGTAAGTCTGAGTGAACTCCGGGAGCTGGTGATGGACAGGGAGACCTGGCGTGCTGCGATTCATGGGGTCGCAAAGAGTCGGACAGGACTGAGCAACTGAACTGAACTGATACTTTTTTATATTCTTTTCTGCTACAGTTTAACACAGGCTATTGAATATAGTTCCCTGTGCTATTCAGTAGGATCTTGTTGTTTATCCATTCTATATATAATAGTTTGCTTCTGCTAAGCCAGAACTCCCCCTTCATCCCTCCCCCACTCCCTTCCCCTTCCTACCTGTTTAGTCTGTGGTCTATCTCTGTGAGTCCCTTTTGAAGATATGTTCACTTGTGTCATGTTTTAGTTTCCACACATAAGTGATATGGTATTTGTCTTTCTCTGACTTCACTATGTTTACTCTATGTCCAGTCATGTTGCTGCAAATGGCATTATTTTCTTTTCTATGATTCAGTAATATTCCATTGTATGTGTATATACCACATCTTTCTCCATTCATCTGTCCATGGACATTCAGTTGCTTCCATGTCATGGCTAGTGTGAATACTGCTGCTATGAACATGGGGTACATGTATTTTTTGAATTATAGTTTTGTCCAGATATGTGCCCAAGAGTGGGAAATTAATCCCATTTTTAAAATAACCTTCAAAAATAGAAGAGGATCAGCAACTTCACAAAAACATTTAAGCCTGTAAGGATCATGATAAGCTACAGGAAACATAGATAAGTTGTGTGTATTTATACAAATAATTAAATATATAATATGTTTAACATAATATTCATCTCTATCTCTATCTCTATCCGTATTTATATTCTACATAGCAGAGTGCGATAATGCTTAATAATGGACACAGTGCTTACGAGCTTGTATTTACACTTCAAAAGTAAATTATCTGGGGATCTAAATGTCAAATAACAGAAATCCAATAAAGCCCCAGAGGTTCTGTGAGATCTGAATATTAAGTTTCATCATTTATCTTGCATGCCATTGCTAGAAGCCAATAACCAATCCAATTTCAGGCTTAGTTCTGCAAGGGATTCCAGACAAGAAAAAGAACCATAAATTAATTGGCACTTCTCTTACCTCTCTAGGAATAACACAAATAAATCAGTTTAAGTATGAAGTACTAAAATGGTTCTGAACTCTTACAAAATGACTTCCCAGGGAAGCCTCAAAGTAAGTCATTCTTCTTTTCTGATATCAAACTGATTAATGGTTTCAAAAGTCTGATCCATTTGTAACTGAATGCTCCATAAACTTCTCACTTCAAAGGATTTAGCAGTTATCAATGTTATTTGTTTACAGTTGAAAAATGTTGCTATTCCAATTTTATAATTCCTTTTATTAGATAATTAAAGAAAAATTATCCCTAATCAACCCATTTGAATACCCTCCCCAAGACTGGAATTGGCTTTATCTCCAAGGAGCCCTACTTCATTTTAATGGGAAATGGTATTTGGACATTATTTAGTGGTCTTCATATACATAAAGGGATGAGTTATTACTCCCTATTCAAATTTAGAACTATAAAATTTTTACCTTAATTTCATGTCTCTTCTCTTACACTGAAAATTCTAATTACATACATTTCAATTTTCATACTTAATAACAACGTAAGTATCAAGGAGGTTGATTTCTTTCCAGTTCTTTTTGCCCTTGGGATATCACACTAAGGGTGTCCAAATTACTGTTTCATGTATGGATGTGAGAGTTGGACTGTGAAGAAAGCTGAGCGCCAAAGAATTGATGTTTTTGAACTGTGGTGTTGGAGAAAACTCTTGAGAGTCCCTTGGACTGCAAGGAGATCCAACCAGTCCATTCTGAAGGAGATCAGCCCTGGGATTTCCTTGGAAGGAATGATGCTAAAGCTGAAACTCCAGTACTTTGGCCACCTCATGCCAAGAGTTGACTCACTGGAAAACACTCTGATGCTGGGAGGGATTGGGGCAGGAGGAGAAGGGGACGACAGAGGATGAGATGGCTGGATGGCATCACTGACCCGATGGACGTGAGTCTGAGTAAACTCCAGGAGCTGGTGATGGACAGGGAGGCCTGCCGTGCTGCGATTCATGGCATCACAAAGAGTCGGACACGACTGAGCGACTGAACTGAACTGAACTGAAAGATAACTGACTCCAACAGGAAAGGAGTATGTCATGGCTGTATACGGTCACCCTGATTATTTAACTTATACGCAGAGTACATCATGTGAAATACTGGGCTGGAAGAAGCACAAGCTGGAATCAGTATTGCCGAGAGACATCAATAACCTCAGACATGCAGATGACACTACCCTTATGGCAGAAAGCGAAGAAGAATTAAGAGCCTCTTGATTAAAGTGAAAAAGTGAAAAAGTTGGCTTAAAACTTAACATTCAGAAAACTAAGATCATTGCATTTGGTCCCATCACTTCATAGCAAATAGATGGGGAAGCAATGGAAACAGTCACAGACTTTATTTTGGGGTGCTCCAAAATCACTGCAGATGGTGACTGCAACCATGAAATTAAAAGATGCTTGCTCCTTGGAAGAAAAGCTATGACCAACCTAGCCAGCATATTAAAAAGCAGAGACATTACTTTACACGACAAAGGTCCATCCATCTAGTAAAAACTATGGTTTTTTTGGTAGTCATGTATGGATGTGAGAGTTGGCCTATAAAGAAAGCTGAGCACCGAAGTATTCATGTCTTTGAACTGTGGTGTTGGAGAAGACTCTTCAGAGTCCCTTGGACTGCAAGGAGATCCAACCAGTCCACCCTAAAGGAAATCAGTCCTGAATATTCATTGAAAGGACTGATGCTGAAGCTGAAACTCCAATACTTTGGCCATCTGGTGTGAATAACTGACTCATTGGAAAAGATCCTGATGTTGGAAAAGATTGAAAGCGGGAGGGGAAGGGGATGACAGAGGATGAAGATAGTTGGATGGCATCACCGACATGATGGACACGAATTTGAGTAGGCTCTGGGAGTTGGACAGGGAGGCCTGGCATGCTGCAGTCCATGGGGTCACAGTCAGACACCACTGAATGACTGAACTGAAAGGTAACTGAAACATTCCTGTATATTGAAGCCACCAACTTGCTACACAATTACAGTTAATTTGCTTCATTTTGTTTTGGATTTTTAGGAGTTTTCTTCTTGATGTTATCTTATTTTTAAAAAACTGCAAAAATGTAGTACGTGATTCCCAAGCCAATGGACAAAATTAACCATATATTCAGAGTAGTCTAGTTTACATCCTGATCCCCTACATCTGATTCCGCTCCCCCCATCTCCTCCTTTCACCATAACCATTTGTTTTTTGTTTTTTTTAATATAAACAAGGTTATACAAACACATTTATACTTTCTTAAATAGTACTGTATACCTTTTCCACCTTTTCACTTAATAATACCACTCCATAGCATTTTAAAGAAATATTCCTCTTTGCTTTTTAAAGCTACATGCTACTCAGTCATGTGCATTTACCAGTTTAATCTATTTTGAAACAGGGTATGCATAATGTTTAGATGACTAATATTTATTAAATGCATCTGACTTGTGAGTTAAATATGAGACCAAAAGTTAAGTGTGAGACCAGAAGCCCAGTAAATGAAGCTGAATCGTAACTGTAGAAGTTGGTATATTATAGCAGGTATATACACATTTGGAGACTGGGGCTGAAAAGCTTCTGAAAATTGTAGGTTTTCTTCCAGCCATACTAAATGTAAACATTTAAGATGCCTATACAATCAATAATTTCCTCTCTGAAAACTGCTTCCCACTTAGAATGCCAGCACAACTTGAACTAAGCAAACGTTAGTGAGTGCTCACTAGCCAGAACAAGAACCAGCCATTTGGGAATTCCCAGGCAGCCCAGTGGTTACGATTCTGTGCTCATTGCTAAAAGCCTACTTTCAATCCTTGGTCGGGGAACTAATATTTCAAAAGGGACAAGGCCAAAAAAACGGGGAGATAATTATTCTGGTTGATGAGTAAGGCAGATAGTCCCTTCAGTTGCTCAGTCATGTCCCACTCTGCAACCCTAGGGACTATAGCACACCAGAACCAACTCCAGGAGCTTGGTCAAACTCACGTCCATCGAGTCCATGATGCCATCCAACCACATCTCATTCTCTATTGCCCCCTTCTCCTCCTGCCCTCAATCTTTTCCAGCATCCGGGTCTTTTCAAATGAGTCAGTTCTTCGCTTCAAGTGGCCAAAGGATTGGAGTTTCACCTTCAGCATCAGTCCTTCCGATGAATAATCGGGACTGATTTCCTTTAGGATTGACTGGTTGGATCTCCTTGCAGTCCAAGGGAATCTCGAGATTCTTCAACACCACAGTTCAAAAGCATCAATTCTTTGGCGCTCAGTTTTCTTTATAGTCCAACTCTCACACCCATACATGACTACTGGAAAAATCACAGCTTTGACTAGACAGACCTTTGTTCACAAAGTGTCTCTGCTTTTTAATATGCTATCTAGGTTGGTCATAACTTTTTCTTCCAAGGAGCAAGCATCTTTTTATTTCATGGCTGCAGTCACCATCTGCAGTGATTTTGGAGCCCAAAAATATAAAGTCTCTCACTGTTTCCATTGTTCCCCCATCTATCTGCCATGAAGTGATGGGGCCAGATGCCATGACTTTGTTTTCTGAATCTTTAGTTTCAAACCACCTTTTTCACTCTCCTTTCACTTTTATCAAGAGACTCTTTAGTTCTTTGCTTTCTATAAGGGTGACGTCATCTGCATATCTTAGGTTATTAATATTTCTCCTGGCAATTTTGATTCCAGCTTGTGCTTCATTCAGCCTGGTATTTTGCATGATGTATTCTGCATGTAAGTTAAATAAGCAGGGTGACAATATATAGCCTTGACATACTCCTTTCCTGATTTGGAACCAGTCTGTTGTTACATATCCAGTTCTAACTGTTGCTTCTTGGCGTGCAAACAGATTTCTCAGGAGGCAGGTAAGGTGAATCTAGGTAATTTGGAATCGGTCAAATAGAAGATGACAAGAGTGAACATTGATTGACATTTTAGGAATCAGTGAACTAAAATGGACTGCATTGGGTGAATTTAACTCAGATGACTATTTTATCTACTACTGTGGGCAAGAATCCCTTAGCAGAAATGGAATAGCCCACATAGTCAATAAAAGAGTCCAAAATGCAATTCTTGGATGCAGTCTAAAAAATGACAGAATGATCTCTGTTGTTTCCAAGGCACACCATTCAATATCACAGTAATCTAAGTCTATGCCCTAACCCGTAATGCCGAAGAAGCTGAAATTGAACAGTTCTATGAAAACCTACACGACCTTCTAGAACTAACACCCAAAAAAAATGTCCTTTTCATTATAGGGGACTGGAATGCAAAAGTAGGAAGTCAAGAGATACCTGGAGTAACCGGCAAATTTGGCCTTTGAAAACAAAATGAAGCAGGTCAAAGGTTAACAGAGTTTTGCCAAGAGAACGCACTGGTCATAGCAAACCCCCTCTTCCAAACAACACAAGAGAAGACTCTACACATGGACATCACCAGATGGTCAACACCAAAATCAGATTGATTATATTCTTTGCAGCCAAAGATGGAGAAGCTCTATACAGTCAGCAAAAACAAGACCAGGAGCTGACTGTGGTTCAGATCATGAACTCCTTATCGCCAAATTCAGACTTAAATTGAAGAAAGTAGGGAAAACCACTAGACCATCCATTTATGACCTAAATCAAATCCCTTCAGGTTATACAGTGGAAGTGACAAATAGATTCAAGGGATTAGACCTGACAGAGTGCCTGAAGAACTTGGACAAAGGTTCATTACACTGAAAGGAGGCAGTGATCAAGACCATCCCCAAGAAAAAGAAATCCAAAAAGGCAAAATGGTTGTCTGAGGAGGCCTTACAAACAGCTAAGAAAAGAAGAGAAGCTAAAGGCAAAGGAGAAAACGAAAGATATACCTATTTGAACGCAGAGTTCCAAAGAATTAGCATGGAGAGATAAGAAAGCCTTCCTCGGTGATCAATGCAAAGAAATAGAGGAAAACAACAGAATGGGAAAGATCAGAGATCTCTTCAAGAAAATTAAGAGATACCAAGGGAACATTTCATGCAAAGATGGGCACAATAAAGGACAGAAATGGTATGGACCTAACAGAATCAGAAGATATTAAGAAGAGGTGACAAGATTACACAGAAAAACGATACAAAAAAGATCTCCATGACCCAGATAACCATGATGATGTGATCACTCACCTAGAGCCAGACATCCTGGAATGCGAAGTCAAGTGGGCCTTAGGAAGCATCACTATGAACAAAGCTAGTGGTGATGGAATTCCAGCTTAGCTATTTCAAATCCTAAAAGATGATGCTGTGAAACTGCTGCACTCAATATGCCAGCAAATTTGGAAAACTCAGCAGTGGCCACAGGACTGCAAAAGGTCAGTTTTCATTCCAATCCCAAAGAAAGGGAATGCTAAAGAATGTTCAAACTACCGCACAATTGTAGTCATTTCACACGCTAGCAAAGTAATGCTCAAAATTTTCCAAGCCAGGTTTCAACAGTACGTGAATGATGAACTTCCAGATGTTCAAGCTGGATTCAGAAAAGTCAGAGGAGCCAGAGATCAAATTGTCAACATCTGTTGGATCACAGAAAAAGTAACAGAGTTCCAGAAAAACATCTATTTCTGGTTTATTGAATAAGCACTTCGAAGATTAACTCGTTTTTTTCTTCCAACCTGTGAAGCAGGTTATTATTCCTGTGTTAAACAACAGAATGCTAAGGCACAAAAAGGTTAAATAATTTATATGGTGTCACAAAGCTAGGAAACAAGAGAGCTGGGGTTAGGGCCTCTGGCTCTAGAACCCATATTCCTAACAACTAAACTACTCTGTCTGAAGGTTATCAGGACCAGAATAATATTGTCAATACATTATCAAACCAAACTTGAGTCCATTGCCTATATGCATTAAAGGCAATCTACTGACACCCAGATCATGAAGGACAGTGCAGCATCTATTGCAGACACAAAACAAGAGGCATGCACCATTAATGCTCAAAAGAAGACTCCCAGATTTGCTGATGGCTTTCAGAGAAAGTTTTTTAAAGACAGAGTAAGGGAGAGAGTTGCAGGGTACCTGATCGGCCTGTGGACATTCTTCTGATTGGTTGGTGGCAGTCAAGAGCAACATCCTTCTGGTTCATATCAGTCTGGGACCTATGTTCTTCTGGTTGGCCTACAATTTAACTTCTTCCATGTGGTGAAAGTTTGAAATTTGCAAAACAGCTCAAAGGATATGGTTTATAACATTATCTATAAACTCTGAGGAGGAACTAAAGCTCCTTGACTTTGTTTAATGGCTAAATCATTATTTTGTCTTGTTTGACTGTTTCTGCATTTTCTCACTTCTCTGATTAAATTTATATTTTGAACTTGGGGAAGGCCTGGGAAGCTGAAGTTCTTCTGTGAAGAGGCAGGTAGAGGACACAGTGGGCGGAGGAGGCAATCCGTCTCAGAAAGGCCACATAAGGTTGTGCTTGGTTAAAAACACTAAATTAAGATGATGAAAGTTTTCATTCTAATACAATACCCAGATTTAAAGAAAACAAAGAACGAACAAAAAACAAATATGGGATTATGGTTTTATTTTTTTTTTAATTTTATATGCTCCAAAACACTTTACTTGGAAATTTTCACTAGAAGTAGGAAAACAAACAAAAACCAGTAAGGGACAGCAGCACAAATACGTAATGCATACTTTTACTGTGGATACATTAAATGTATGTTCATGTAATACTTTCATAACATGACAGCTCATACTGTGTTAAAAAAAATAATAATACAAGAAAGTGATGCTAGAGAACTACGGAATCCTGTACTCTGTGCAGAAGGGATATCCTTATGGGAGCCAGAAAAGGAGCCCTGGAAAGTGGAGAAGAAAAAGTGACAAGCGATCTACAACTAGCCTATCAGCCAGCTGTGAGTATTTAAAAAATGGCATTAAAAAGAATCTGAGAAAGCCTTTAAGAGACCATACCCACTTACATTACAGAATTTCCAGTGGAACTTACAGATGGAACTTACTTGCTGTAACAAGGCAAGAAGGGAAATTTTATTGTGGGGTTTTAGCCATGACTCTCACTTCACTCTACTGAACACGAAGAAATAAGAGAAAGTCTTCTGTCATGATGTGCACTTTAATCAGCATCAAGCAATTCACAATAGCAGAAACCCTATAAATGCAGCAAAGCAGACAAGCCTTTAACTAAGTCTCAAAGCCTAGTTAACATGGGAAAATTCATCCTGGAAAAGAACCATACAAATTTAAGGATTATGAAAATTCCTTTATCAGAGTTAAAGTTTTAGTAACCCATCAAGGAGTTCAAAATGGAGAGGAACTCCAAGTGTAATAAATTCTACAAGGCCTTTAGGTTATCACTTACCCAATAGTAAGGCCCACATTCGAGAGAAACCCTTTAAATGTGATCAAAATGAAAAGTTCTTAGGAAGTGATTCATTCTTTAATCCAGCATCAAAACTTTCAAAAGAGAAATTTTATGAATACACTGAATGTGAAACGGCACATTTGATGGTGTTTAAACAGAGGGGAGACACAAATTATGAAGTAGATAGGTGCTTGGAGGTGTCTTCCCAACCACCCTAAATAAAACAGCACCTTTCTTAAGAGTCACACTAGCCTGCTTAATTATTCATAGCACTCAACACTCACCACACTATATTTTTACTTCTTAAAATGCATTAACTTCTTCCACTAGAATATAAACTCTGATGTTTTACAAAGCTATATTCTCAGTGGATAAAGTGGAAATTCTGTGTGAAGTCTGTCCCTGTCCAATGGGAAAGAGACAGATAAATGGCTTATGCTGAGGGCTCTTCTAAACTTGAAGGTGAGATACTTAGAGTGACTCCACTTCGAAGGGCTAAAGGATAAAACAGCATGTAGCAGGCACGTGTTGATAAGTAAATTATAATACTTTGATCAGTGAATTATAGTACCTTCCTTATGTGGAATATTTGGTATTTTGAAGTTAATCCATTCTAAATGAAACAATTCACTTATCAGGCTTTAATATATAAAAATGTACTGTTCATTGCTTCGTGATATATCACAGTAAAAAGCACTGTAAATGTTATGATCTACAAATTATTCTCCAATTGTGTGGGGGATGAAAAAGTTGTACAGAAAGCACCCCAATAGTACCCTCATTAGTATACCAACCAGTGAGAGACCCAAAAGGGCTGTTTCACAGGGGTCCTGAGGACAAAATGGAGTCTCTAGCTTCTAAAGACAAAGTTCTCTTTTTTTCTCTGGTTCTAAATCTAAACAATACTTTACTCCTCTGAGGAATAATTCCTTCTTGGCCTTGTCAACCACTGGTACAAGAGGGCATGGCAGTTTGGAATCAGATATCAGAAACCCTTTTGTGGCAGAGTTAAGCACTTAAGAATCATGTCTCTTATTAATTCAAAAAGCATGACTAAGGGCCTATCATTCATTAAGCACTATGCATAAAGATAAATTTTCAAAACATGGAATTTGTCAACTCTTAAGAAAAATGACTATAAAGCAATAAAATAACATGGGAGGGGAAGATTCAGGGAGGCAAAGATTCAGGGAGCAGAAACAAAGAAACTTGTAACTTTGACTGAAAAGGGCTGGAAAAAGCCTTACAGACACAATGTATCACTGGGGCTGAGTTCTTAAGGAAAAATATTCCCTTAGCCACAAACAAGGGCAACGCATCCCAGTTAGAAGTAACAAGAATAAACAAAGGAAAAAAAACACATAGCACATTGGGAAAGGAACTGGTACACTTGTGACTGATCATGATGCTCCAAAAGGGGTGGAGTGAGGATGGGTAGTCTGTGATTTAAATCTTCATGCTTAGAAAGCATAGAGGCATTTTTCACAGCAAAACTTGTTCAAGACTGAATTAAATAAAAATATTCTTAGCTGTGTGAGGATAAACAAGAGACAGAGATAGGGAGAAAGTCTCCACTTGTCCCAAGAGGTTCTATCAGAACATTTATCAAAAAGGAGCCTAAGGAACACTGTACTAGAATATGATCACACAAGAAGAGCTGCAGAGATGAGACTGGCAAGGTAGGCAGAAGAAAGCAGATTACAGCATTCTGTGTTGCCCTGCTTTGTGAAAGATTGAAAAAAAAAAAAGAAAACATGAACTGGAAAAGATTATAGGTGAAAAGATGAAGATTAGTTGTGTGTGAGCATGTTAAATTTAAAATCACTGTGGGATGTCTAAGTGAAGATATTTAATAGGCAATTACAAAGAAGGTTTAGAGAGCAGAAGTTGGGATTCAAAGTGCAGGTTTTGGAGTCAGCCTAACATTACAGGTGGTAGAAGCCATGGCTATGAATAACATCACACAGAAGTACAGTTGATCCCTGAACAATGAGGGGATTAGGGATGAATCCTCCTGGCAGTAAAAAAATCAGAATATAACTTATAGTCAGCCATCCATATCTGAGGATATGACCAACTGCTGGTTGTGTAGAAGTGTAGTATTAACGATTTAAAAAAAAATTTATAGGCAGTCCCATGCAGTTCAAAATTCAAACCTGCATTGTTCAAGGGTCAACTATATTTAGAGTAAGTAAAAAAGAAAAAAAAAGAGAAAGGTAGGAAGGAAATAGGGGAGGAGGAGGAAAAAGAGAAAAAGGATAGTACTTTGGGAAATAGTAATACCTACAGGGTACAGACAGAAAAAAAGAGAAGCCCTGGGAGAAAGGAGAAAAGTCGGCAGAAAGGAAAGGTGGGGAAATTGGTGGAGAGGAAAAGAGGTGGAGACCTCTTTTCCTCGAAAAAGCGGGAAAATGAGTAGGGCAAAGCGGGGAAACAAAGACTGACCTCCGCATAGTCTCTATTTTCTGTTAAGACAAGACTAAGAGCCATGTGCTAGGGGAGGGGACAAATGGCCAGAGAACAGTGATGAGGCAAGTCAGAGGTGTGTGTGAGTCACAAGGGGAAAGGGACAGATAAATGGCCTACGCTGAGGGCTCTTCTAAACTTGAAGGTGAGATATTTAGAGTGACTCCACTTTGAAGGGCTGCAGGAACTTCACATGGAATTCAGTATCCCAGAAAAGAAGGGGGAATTATAGGATTAATTCAATATAGAGAGAAGGCCTGAAGAATGATTAGGCTGAAGGACAAGGGGAAGATGGGATCTGAAGGGACTGTAGAAAGCTCTTCATGTGATGTCCCAGAAAACCAAGGCTGGACAGGGAAGGAAGAAAACTCTGAAAGGGGCTGATGGTGAGGAAAAAAGTAGTAGTAACAGGAGGCTCTGAAGAAGCAAAAGAGATAGGAGAGCAGTAAGACAGAAAAATCAACAAAAATGAGAAAGTAAAAAGTTGGAAAGATGAAAATGTCATTAGTTACTGAAACTGAAGATTTCAGAAACAGAAACTCAGGATGGTGATATTCATGGAGTGGCCATGGGAGTCAAGTTCCTGGAATGTGATGAAGTCAATGGCCCAGAGATTGAGGATACTGGCAAGGTGTCAGCCAGGTCATCCCTAGACGACAACAGGAACTGAGGTAGACAGAAAGACTGTCAGTGAGATAGCAGGCTGGGCTCTTGGCCTTTAACACTCACCCCTACAATCAAAGACAGAAAATATTAAAATTTCAGAATGTATGAAAAGATGTGCCCTAAGACACATGACTAATGGCAGAGTAACCTAACGGTTTTATCTTCATTATTTGTTTAATAAACCATGCATATTCTTTTAAACAAAAGAAGAAAAATCATTTTAAAATTTTTATAAAATGCCTAACAGACTAAAAATTTTAAATGCCATTAGTACTATGTAGTGAAACAAAAATTCTTCTGTGGAGTCTTTCATTATTTATCTTACTCTGAAAATGGTACATAGATACAAGTCACAATTTTTCATTTTGCCAATTTTTAAATACACTCATAGCATATATCCAAAGCAAAGAGGTGACTTGATTTTAATCTCTGAAGTGTAGCAAACTTCAAGAGAGGGAGACTAAAAAAATATATAAAAACAGTTAAAATGTTCAATTTTATGTTATGTCTATTGTACCACAGTAAAAAAAAAAAATCTAAAGAATTAATAACAGAAAAAATCTTTATAGAGATAAATTGGATTCCTTCTTAATATTAGTCACAGGATATCTGTAGTTCAGGCTGAGTTAGAATAATGTAAATGCCATTTCAGAAATTAAAGAATCATTCCTTCACAGGTTTAAGAATATATAGTGAAAGACAGTAATGGCATTTAAAAAAGGGTAACCATGCTGGCTATCTTTATGTAGTGTAATGTTCATAAATTCAGTATCATTATGTCTTCTTCTCTGGAATTTTCATTTCCTGAGTCTTTTTGTTTTTCTGTTTGAAAAGGACTAGAAGAACTTACTAGTTAGTGTGATGCTGAAAGAAGTTTAAAATCTGTTTTGCATTTGTTGTATTCCATTCTTGTTCTTTCAGGGGTCCTTCGCATACAAATACATACTTTTTCAAAATTTTCTCTCCTACTTCTCGGAAATCCAAAGGTTCTTTGTGTGCAGCGTAACTTGCTCCAGAAACGCCAATATCCATTTCATGATTTTCTGGCTGTTGATCTGCACAATGCTTCAATCCCCAATAACACATTTCTCCACTGTACATCATAGCCAGCAAATGAATGTCACTAAATATTCCTAGGAAAGTCATTTAAGTTGAGAGATTAGAATTTAAAAACTTTAAAAGAAACCCTAATGATTAAGACTCTAATAAAATCCTTTTATATTATTAAGCATTTTCCCTTCTTATTTAACAGTTATACTTAGAAAAGCCAAATATCACTTAACACAATCCTCATTTCATTGACACCTCCATCTCTACTTTATAAAAGAAGCCAAATCCCACCCTCCCCAAAAATTATTTTTAAAGAATCATTTAGGTTTGTGTATTCACCTTTCTGGGATTATCTTTAGGATCTGTTTGAAAATCTAATCTAAATCAATGGAACCTCTCCCAGAAATGTGCACTGCATATTCCCCATACTACTCAAAGATTCCCTTGATCCCATTCATGAACAGAACTTTTATTTAGGGGGTATACTCAAGGATCAGTAATACAGTTCCTATATTTCTACAATAGTGTACAGATACAATCCTGCATAATCATGTCCCTTAGAGGCCATAAAATTTGAAATAACTAAAGGTGTTAAATTGTATCCAAGATGCTTCATCTTCTCAGGAAAAAGGAATACACTGCAGGATTTCCATCAAAAGTTGAAAGCATAATTATAGAAGAAGGCAATTATATGATTAAACATTTATGACACACAGAGTTTATTAATTTGATATTAAAAAAAAAACCTAGAATAGTAAAGATTTGGGGATAAATGATCAACTTTGTACAACTCACCAAAGCTCTTTAAACCTCTGTTTGCAAGACTCAGGATTCCACATGCCCTACTTATTTCATGGAATTTTAATGAGCTTTGGTTCTGAGATTTTTTCTCTCTTTTAGCTATGAAGAAATGAAGTGAAAAGAAAAGATTATGGGTAATATGCCTTATACTTATGAAGCTGTTTTGTACATATTACCCATAATCATTTCTTTCTCATTTCATTTCTTCATAGTTAAAAGATCAAAATCTTCAGAGAAAAAGCTAGAATAGTGTTAGATATTATTCAGAATGTAAAAAGAAACAGACCTAGAATCTGAGAGGATCTGGATAAAAATTACTAACTTTGTGCAACTCATCAAAGCTCTTTAGGCCCCAGTTTGCAAAAATCAAGATTCCACATGCTCTCCTTAATTTCATGAAGTTTTCTTAAGGAATAGTTGGTGGGGTTTTCTGCATCCCCAATTAAAGATTTTCACTCCAGAATTATATTTCATATTAGGGCATTTCATCAAATGAGTATCCTTTCTCATTTTTGTGATCTTACACCCTAATTATTCCTAAAAAGACTGGTAAAGTAAGGAGACAGGAGCAAAACTGAATGAAAGGTTGAACTTTTAAGTAGACTAGATCTTTAGAAGGAAGAGCTGAAGTAAGACCCACACAGTGAGGCCACATGGGAAAGATGAGAAGGGTTTGTTTAAGGGAGATCTGGCATCCAGTTTACACCCAACTCTAAGCTAGCCTCATCCTTTATACTAACAAGGAGTTAAGGCTAAGAAAAGTACACAGATATCCTATAGGAAGGTGTCTCTGAGGAGCAAAAGAACAGCTATATACTAAAGAGTGTTTCTCAAACTTCACTAGAATTATTACCTGGAGGACATGATGAAATGCTGGTTGCTGGATTCCCACCTCTAAAACTTGCAGATTCAGATATGGAATTGCATCTATGAATCTGCATTTTTAACAAAGACTTAGAATCTAGGGTGAGGCTGCTGGTCCATAAACTATGCTAAACTATTGTTTCAAAATACCAAGGGAAGAGATGAACAACATAAAAAATACTCTTCCTCCCTCCCTACTCTCTCAAGGAATCCATTACTCTCTAGTTACACTGTTTTTGGTGCTATAAATTTTCTTTGATATTTTTCTGCTAAGTTTCAGCATGGTTTTCAATAAAACACTTCACTATTTACTGTTCATATGCTTAGTGAACATGTATGTGAGAGTGGGGGATGAAGGGAGGGAGAGGATGAATAATCCATGAAGTAAGAGTGAGGGCAGAGACTTTTATGTTAAAAAAAAAAAAAAAAAAGGTGGCCATACTGGCATTCTCTAGAAGCAGTGATATCTAAATCTGACTGCATCATAATTACAGGAGGTAATAAAAATAGATTCCTGGACTCCAGATATTGAATCAGAACCTTAAGATGATACACAGAAATCAGTATTTTTCACATGCTACCCAGGCAATTACTGATTTCAATTCAGAGCTCCTCCTTCAAGACATCTGAAATTCAGGTTCTGGGCTAAGCAATGAGCCAAAGGCTGCCAGGATGGGTGGTTCTTAGTGGCATAAAAAGGGCATAAACCAAGGATGCACACAGCTGAACAGTCCTTTAACCTATTTAACTCCAGGGTTATAGTGACAAGGCTATTTTTATAAGGGCCCACAGAATAATGAAACACAGAAATGAAATAAAAAGGTTTACTGAATACAGTACTTGATAATTTCTAAAAGCAAAAAATTTAATGGCACACAGGTAATGATCAAAGGACAAAATGATTATCTCACCTTCTAAAAAGACATAAAAATCACTGAAAGCATACACTGCTTTAAGTTTTATCAAAAATCAGGCAAACTATTATTAAGACCTGGTCACAAAAGTTTTGATGATTCTTAAAGAACTTTTAACTCTAATTAGCATTAAAAACTATTCTGGGGCTTCCCTGGTGGCTCAGTGGTAAAGAATTTACCTGCCAATGCAAGAGACACAGGTTTGATCCCTGATCTGGGAAGATCCCACATGCTGCAGAGCAACTAACGCCTATGTGCCACAATCACTGAGCCTGTGCTCTAGAACCCACAGGCCCCAACTACTGAAGCCTGCATGCCCTAGAGCCCTGCTCCACAACAACAAAAGCCATCCTAATGAGAAGCCCGTGCATTCCAACTAGAGAGTAGGCCCCCGTTCACAGCAACTAGAGAAAAGCCTATGCAGCAACGAAGATACAGCACAGTCAAAAAAGAAAAAATAATAATTATTCTGAATTACGTTTTTTATACTGGCTAACAAAATTAAAAAAAAAAATTTAGAACCACTCCACCAGGGTCTTAAGAGTAATTTAGCCTATGAGAAGTAGGCTTCCTGGCTACTAGTCTACATCTCAAGCAATCAAGTAGGGAAGAACAAACTGCTTTAGTTGAGAGCAAGCCAACACCAAGAGGACTGACTCCTGTGGCAAAACTGCTAGGGAGCTGATTTTACTTTCTTGTTTCCTGGAAAAAAAAAGAGACCGTATCTGTGCCTTTGATTCCCCTGTTGAAGAAGCAATGGAAGGTAGAGGCAAGTGTAATCAATTATAATCCAAAAGAAGACCAGTATCACAAGGATGTGAGTCCTGCACACAATATGCCAGCAAATTTGGAACACTCAGCAGTGGCCACAGGACTGGAAAGGTCAGTTTTCATTCCAATCCCAAAGAATGCTCAAACTACTGCACAATTGCACTCATCTCACACACTAGTAAAGTAATGCTCAAAATTCTCCAAGCCAGGCTTCAGCAATACGTAAACCGTGAACTTCCAGACGTTCAAGCTGGTTTTAGAAAAGGCAGAGGAACCACAGATCAAATTGCCAACATCTGCTGGATCACGGAAAAAGCAAGAGAGTTCCAGAAAAACATCGATTTCTGCTTTATTAACTATGCCAAAGCCTTTGACTGTGTGGATCACAATAAACTGTGGAAAATTCTGAAAGAGATGGGAATACCAGACCACCTGACTGCCTCTTCAGAAACCTATATGCAGGTCAGGAAGCAACAGTTAGAACTGGACATGGAACAACAGACTGGTTCCAAATAGGAAAAGGAGTACATCAAGGGTGCATATTGTCACCCTGCTTATTTAACTTCTACGCAGAGTACATCATGAGAAATGCTGGGCTGGAAGAAGCACAAGCTGGAATCAAGATTGCCGGGAGAAATATCAATAACCTCAGATATGCAGATGACACTACCCTTATGGCAGAAAGTGAAGAGGAACTCAAAAGCCTCTTGATGAAAGTGAAAGTGGAGAGTGAAAAAGTTGGCTTAAAGCTCAACATTCAGAAAACGAAGATCATGGCATCTGGTCCCATCACTTCATGGGAAATAGATGGGGAAACAGTGGAAACAGTGTCAGACTTTATTTTTTGGGGCTCCAAAATCACTGCAGATGGTGACTGCAGCCATGAAATTAAAAGACGCTTACTCCTTGGAAGAAAAGTTATGACCAACCTAGATAGCATATTCAAAAGCAGAGACATTACTTTGCCAACAAAGGTCCATCTAGTCAAGGCTATGGTTTTTCCAGCGGTCATGTATGGATGTGAGAGTTGGACTGCGAAGAAAGCTGAGCGCCGAAGAATTTCTGCTTTTGAACTGTGGTGTTGGAGAAGACTCTTGAGAGTCCCTTGGACTGCAAGGAGATCCAACCAGTCCATTCTGAAGGAGATGAGCCCTGGGATTTCTTTGGAAGGAATGATGCTAAAGCTGAAACTCCAGTACTTTGGCCACCTCATGCCAAGAGTTGACTCATTGGAAAAGACTCTGATGCTGGGAGGGATTGGGGGCAGGAGGAGAAGGGGACGACAGAGGATGAGATGGCTGGATGGCATCACTGACTCGATGGTCATGAGTCTGAGTGAACTCCGGGAGCTGGTGATGGACAGGGAGACCTGGCGTGCTGGGATTCATGGGGTCGCAAAGAGTCAGACAGGACTGAGCAACTGAACTGAACTGAACTGATCATAAGGATAGTGATAAAAAAAATTCCAGGCCATGACAATATATAACTTTATGTCTAGAAATAGGAGAATAAGGGAAATATTTTGCCTCTTTCTTTGAGTTTAAATAGCTTTAATGTCCATCTCTGATTCTTCTTTTAAATCAATCCATGCAGGTGAGGAAATTTTAGAAAGCTCATTTTCAATGCAACTAATCAATTCACGAGTTACCTGGAATAAATACTTCTCACGAATAAATCAAAACACATTTGTCAAAACACCATCTTTGTCAAAACATCATGCTCACTTTATATCTACAACAAGTTGTTTTAAGGACAAGCCACTTGTAGCCAGTCATATATGTTAATGGCACTTAATTCACAGTTTTTTTTTTTTCCATGCAATGTTTTCTAATAGAAAGGGAAAGTCTACAGCAGTTAACAAAGAAGAATTAAAACACACTTATAAAATTAAGACACAGAATTTTCCCTAAGAAATTTTCTTGTTCTTCTGCATGTTTGATTTTTCTCATCAAGGTTCCCCAGAATTTCACATGAAGCATAAAAGAAAGTTTACATATATAATCTAACATCTTTTGCCAGCTATGTGACCTTACCAGGCTTATCAGGACCTCAGTTCTTCCATTTGTAAAAAGAGACACTAACACTAAAAGGTTCTTCCCTCTCAAACCTCAGTCTAAAACCCAAATGATGCTCTACTTCCAGTTCCTAACATTTTTAAGTGCACAGATGTTTATGACAGAAACCAGCAGATACCATCCAACATGCACTCTTCCCTTCTTTCTTAGTCAAGAGACTTTAGTAGGGATGGCAATGTATAATGTAAAGGGCAATACATCCCAGATTTCCTTCTAGCTATATGAAGCTCTGTGATTAAATTCTGGCCAGTGAAATGTTGGCAGAAGTGTTCTCAGTGTTGTAACAAGCTTCTAATAAGGCTGTAAGACCTGGCTGAAAGAAACTTCCTTTTGCTATTCGTAGAGACTGAAACATAGCTGAAACAGAAGGAGCTCCAGCAGCATCTTGAGACACTGCAAATGGAAGCAATGTCCTCAACAGGTATGCCTGTTGCACAACTCTGGCAAATACTGTTTATATGAATTCTATAAAGCACATCCCTCTGAAGTCGCAGGGCTCTACTTCAAAAGACGATAGAAGAAAAAGACAAGAATCTGATGCCATGAAGCCACCAAAACCAGTTGTGGACCTTTTTTTAAGTGAAAAAGCAGTAAATTTCTTCTTGTTTTGAAGTTACTTCTAGTCCCTGTTATAAGAAGCCATACCAGAGCCTGATCAGGGCCGGGTGGGGATGCAAAGAAAGTAAAAGCAACATGATAAATTAATTTTTTTAAACTATTAAACAGAGATTAGCAGTACTTTTATGTATTACATAAGACTTCCAATTTTTAAAAAAAGCCTTTTATTATTGTTTTGTCTGTAATGTAAACCTTGAAATTTACTTAAATCATTTAAATCTAAGAAACATTTTAAAATCTTAAAATGCTTTGAAACACTTAGAAAACTGAAAAAAGAATCATATTACCTTCACTTAGTAATTTAGCTGTGTCTAGGTCTTGGAAAGAAGCTCCTTCATTTAACTGGATGGGACATCGAAAATTCAGCATTTGTAGTAAGTAACTGATTCCATCAACAAGGTACTAAATGAAAGCCAAAAACAAAGAATCCGGGTTATTAAATGCAGAGCTACAGAAACTTCAAATGTTAATATTTTCACTCAGGAGAATACTGGCTAATAGTTATTACTAGATATGTCTTATGGTTATTACATTACAATGTTGTAAGGACCCACTACCTTGAAATTTTTAAAAGGGTATTTTAAAGTATAACCTGCCAACTAGTAAAAGGGTATGTGGGAAAAAACCTTCAAGGATAACAGCCTTGTTGTGGTGAAGGGGCTTTTGTAACTCATGAACCATGCTGTGCAGGGCCATACAATATGGATGGGTCATAATGAAGATGGATGGGTCAAAATGTGGTCTACTGGAGGAGGAAATGGCAACCCACTCCAGTATTCTTGACTTAAGAACCCTACGAAGAGTATAAAAAGGCAAAAAGATATGACACTGGGAGACAAGACCCTAAGGTTAAAAGGTGTCTAACATGCTACTGGGCAGAGGGCAATTACTAATAGCTCCAGAAAGAATGAAGCAGCTGGGCCAAAGCAGAAATGATGCCAGTAGAGGATGTCGATGCTATAAAGAACAAAACCGCATAGGAACTTGGAATGTAAGGTCCATGAATCAAGGTAAATTGGACGTAGTCAAGCAGGAGGTGGCAAGATTGAACATCAACATCTTAGGAATCAGTGAACTAAAATGGACAGAAATGGGTGGATTTAATTCAGATGACCATTGTATCTACTACTGTGGGCAAGAACTCCTTAGAAGCAATGGAATAGCCCTCACAGAGTCCAAAATGCAGTCCAAAATTCAAAAATGACAGAATGATCTTGGTTCCCTTCCAAGGCAAAACATTCAACATTCACAGTAATCCCAGTGTACGCTCCAACTACTGATGCCAAAGAAGCTGAAGTTGAATGGTTCTATGATGACCTACAAGAACTTCTAGAATTATCACCAAAAAAAAAAAAAAAAGATGTCCTTTCTATCACAAGGGACTAGAATGCAAAAGTAGGAAGTCAAGAGATACTAAGAATAACAAGCAAGTTTGGCCTTGGAGTAGAAAATGAAGCAAGGCAAAAGCTAACAGAATTCTGTCAAGAAAACATGCTGGTCATAGCAAACACCCTTTTCCAACAACACAGGAGGCAACTCTACGTACCATCACCAGATGGTCAATACCAAAATTAGACTGATTATGTTCTTTGCAGCTGAGGATGGAGAAGCTCTATACAGTCAGCAAAAATAAGACCTGGAGCCGACTGTGGCTCAGATCATGAGCTACTTATTGCAAAATTCAAGCTTAAATTGAAGAAAGTAGGGAAAACCACTACACCATTCAAGCATGACCTAATCAAATTCCTCATGATTATACAGTGGAGGTGACAAACAGATTCAAGGGATTAAATCTGGTAGACAAGAGTGCCTGAAGAACTATGGACAGAAGTTCATAACACTATACAGGAGGCAGTGACCAACACCATCCCAGAGAAAAAGAAATGCAAGAAGACAAAGTGATTGTCTGAGGCAGCTTTACAAATTGCTGTGAAAAGAAGAAAAGTGAAAGCCAAGGGAAAAAGGAAAAGATATACCCAACTGAATGCAGAATTCCAAAAAGAGCAGGGAGAGATAAGAAGGCCCTCTTAAATGAAAAATGCAAAGAAATAGAGGAAAAAATAGAATGGGAAAGACTAAAGATATCGTCAAGAATATGAGAGATATCCAGCAAACATTTCATGCAAGGATGGGCATGATACAGGACAGAAATGGTATGGACCTAACAGAAGCAGAAGAGATTAAGAAGAGGTGGCAAGAATATACAGAAGAACTATACAAAAAGGTCTTAATGACCCAGATAACGACTATGGTGTGATCATTCACCTAGAACCAGACATCCTGGAGTGTGACGTCAAGTGGCCCTCAGGAAGCATTACTAAGGACAAAGCTAGTGAAGGTGATGGAATTCCAGCTGAGCTATTTCAAATCCTAAAGATGGTGCTGTGAAAGTGCTATACTCAATATGCCAGCAAATTTGGAAAATTCAGCAGTGGCCACAGGACTGGAAGAGATCAGTTTTCATTTCAATCCCAAAGTGCAGCAATGCCAAATAATGTTTCAACAACCACAAAATTGCACTCATTTTACACGCTATTGTAACAAGGCTATACTCAAAATCCTTCAAGCTAGGCTTCAGCAATACCTGAACCAAGAACTTTCTGATGTACAAGCTGGGTTTAGAAAAGGCAAAGAAACCAGAGACTAATTTGCCATCAATTTTCTGGATCATGAAGAAAGCAAAGGAGTTCCAGAAAAACATCTACTTCTGTTTCATTGACTACACTAAAGTCTTTGTGCAGATCACAACAAACCGTGGAAAATTCTTAAAGAGATGGGAATACCAGACCACCTTACCTGCCTCCTGAGAAACCTGTATGCAGATCAAGAAGCAACAGTTAGAACCTTACATGGAACAACTGACTGTTCCATGTAAGGAACAATCAGTTCAAAATAGGAAAAATAGGAAAAGGAATATGTCAAGGCTGTTTATTGTCACCTGTTTATTTAACTTATATGTAGAGTACATGTACATGATGTGAAATGCCAGGTTGGATGAAGTTCAAGCTGAACTCAAGACAGCCAGAAGTATCAACAACCTCAGACGTGACGATCATACCACTCTAATGGCAGAAAGCGAAGAGGAACTAAAGAGCCTCTTAATGAAGGTGAAAGAAGAGAGTGAAAAAGCTGGCTTGAAACTGAGCACTAAAAAAATACCAAGATGAAGGCATCTGGTCCCATCACTTCATGCCAAATAGAAAGTAAAAAAGTGAAAACAGTGACAGATTTTATTTTCTTGAGCTCAAGAATCACTGCAGACAATGACCGCAGCCATGAAATTAAAAGACATCTGCTTCTGGAAGGAAACCTATGGCAAAGCTAGACAGTGTATTAAAAAGCAGAGATATCACTTTGCTGATAAAGGCCCATATGGTCAAAGCTATAGTTTTTCCATAAGTCGTGTATGAATGTGAGAGCTGGACCATAAAGAAAGTTGAACGCCGAAGAATTGATGCTGTTGAGCTATGGTGCTGGCGAAGACTCCTGAGAGTCCCTTGGACTGCAAGATCAAACCAGTCAATCTTAAAGGAAATCAACCCTGAATATTCACTGGAATGACTTATGCTGAAGCTGAAGCTCCAACACTTTGGCCATGTTTTGGGAAGAGTCAACTCACTGGAAAAGACCCTGATGCTGGGAAAGACTGAAGGCAACAGGAGAGGATCAGATAGTTAGATATCATCATCAACTCAATGGACATGAATTTGAGCAAACTCTGGGAGATAGTGGAGGACAGAAGAGCCTCACATGCTACATTCCACGGGTTACACAGAGTCAGACACAACTTAGGGGCTGAACAACAGGGGGAAAAATCACTAATTAAGAACACATGATTCAGTAACATACTTGTCAAAAATGTCATCAGAGGAAGAAATCAGTAAAGATAATAAAGATATGTTCAATATCAACTTGTTAAAAATATGGATACACTTACTATAATTTAGAAACACTATAATCAAATTTTTATATCTGAAACTGTGACCTCTCATTTGCAGGCCCACATAAACTGTGTGTACAACCAACTCAAGATAGGAAGGATCCATAGTTATACAAACATTAAGATAGGATCTTTGCATTTACTGATTTGGTCAGAAGAATCAGGAAAAATCAGAGAGCCACAATTTTCTAAGAGCAGGGTCATGTGGAATCTTTAGGAGTGATCTGCTAATAGAAAGAGGCTCACTACCAACTTTTGTTTTCTTCAGGCCAAAAAATATGCTTAGAAATTAATACAGATTATCTGTCTTATATCATAAAAAATAAAAATCTGGGACTTAAAAAAAAAAGTGTAAAACTTTCCAGTTTACAAAGGATTTTCACATGTTATTTTATGGTTTTTCTTTTCCATATTATTTAATCTTCACAGTAATTTCAATTTAAGATTACACAGCTGTTAAGTACAGGCCTGGAATGAAAACCCAGGCCCTTTGACTCCTTGGTTCTTAATCCTATATTAAAGACAGATTTTAGAAACATTTAAATGTCAATAATCAAATATGTATGAGGAATTTGCTTTTTTACCTTTTTAAGTAAGCTAGATTTTCTTGTGAGCCAGTCTCTCCTTTTGGTCAGAGAATGACAATACATGTAGAGTAGGGCTCCTCGTCTCCAGGAGAGACATTCCAGGAGTTCATCTCCAAGCAAATCACAGTGCTGAAATACAACAAAGACTCAGTTTAAAAAGAGAAACTTCATGTCTATAAAAATAAAAACTAAATTTCAAAATATTGAGAAATTAAAAATATTCATTTCATAAAATCTGCCCTTTACTTTGCGACCTACACAGGAATGACTTACTTTGAATCAATTAGAAATATAGACATCTACTGCTACATAAAAATTACAATAACTACTCTAATTTACAAGTATTTCTACATAATTGATATTCAAGTATTTAAGTAACTAAATCCTCTAATGTATTTCAAATATAAGTATTCCACAGTCTGATGGGAAAAATAAGTTTTCAGAAATATATATATATATATATATATATATGTTACTTGAAACATTTTCTACTACTACTAAATTAAAACAATGAAAAGATATATACAAAAACAATTTAAATGAATCAAACTTTTATTATGTGGTATCTTTTAAAACTTGGGATTATTTATTTACACAATTAGCATTCCCTGATAAAACAGAGAGCAACAAAGATATCTCAGTAGAGACAGCCAGCAGGTAGCTGAAGATGAGAAATTATTTGCCTGAATGAATGGATTTCCCTGCTGATCCAGGGGTTTAAAGTAGTCAGGGCTAGATAAAAAAGTCCTGGGAATCATTGAAATAGAGACAGCAGTAAAAAGTGTATGGACAAACAAAGACAAAATAGAAACTATTAGAGGATTAAGGAGATATTCTTGGGGAGTGCCTATGTTTCCAGAATGGGAGAGAGGTGAGATGCTTAGAAAGAGAAAGAGCAAGGCTTCTCAGAGATGAAGAGAAGCATGAAAGGCCTTTAGGGATGTTATGATCCTTGGAAAGACAGCAAATGTCCAGGAGGAAGAGGACTGTGAAAGAACCAGAGACGTGGTCATTAAGATCACTAGGAACCTTCAAGAAAACATAGCATCTGCAAAAGTAAAGGGAGCAGAAATAGCAAATGTGTATCTTTAGAAAATGACTATGCACTGTGTATAACTTCATCATAGAAAATGTTCTGAAACATATTTATAAAAATGGATACTTTAGTTTTGACATCAGTCTGAAACGTTCAACTCTCATATACCCTTCCTTCAGTCAATTTAAAACAGAGACAAAGACACATTTAAGAAGGAAAAAAACACAGATCCTAAAGGGTAGTCTAGCAGGAATTAGCAGCATTCCACCATAATTCATAGTTGTGCAAAACTTACTTTTGGATGCATATTATTTTCTTTAACCAAAATTTCTGGTTCTGAAAGAAAATTGATCAACTCTTTTACTTTCTGTGAAGAATCTTCAGGAAAATCTTCATCTACTAGCTTGTTCTCCTCAAAATATGTCATGTCCAAAATAGCCTGCAGTAAGAGAGAAAAAAGTGTAATATAAAAGATTTGAATTAGAATGAATAACTCTTACAGTTTAATCTTACATATATTCTTTGCGACCCCATGGACTGTAGTCCTCCAGGCTCCTCTGTCCATGGGGTTTTTCAGGCCAGAACACTAGAACAGGTTGTCATTTCCTTCTCCAGGGGATCTTCCCAGGGATCGAACCTGCATCTGCTGCATTGTGGGTGGATTCTTTACCCACTGAGCCATCAGGGAAGCCCCAGTAGTCAGTCCTAGCTGTAAATATAATCTAAGACGAATTTATAGTAAACTTTGTAAGATTTAACTAAACACTGATTTAAGATAATCCAGCTTTCCTCAAAAAATAAAATGGATATTTATGTTTTAATTCAGGTAAGTTAATCATATACAATATAAAAAGTTTTTTATATTCTTTGTTATTTCCATATATTACTTTCTGAACATTTTCTAAATGCCTGCTGTATCAAGAAAAGGTCACTACCTCCAGTTTTGTACACTGAATCTTCAAAGGATTACCTGTTTCCCCAAATGAAGAGTCAGCTCTTTCAAACTACTCAATCCTTTGTCTCTGTTTAATCTACTTGATGAAGACTAAGGAAACTGAGTTCTGCTACTAGTTCTATCTAACCAACCAAAGACAAGTCATATTTTACTTCTTCTTTAAAGCCTCAGTTACTTCATTGACAAATTGTCTTTTAAAGTCCCCAGCCTTGAGAATAAAATGAATTAACATATGTAAATCACTTAGAACATGACCTGGCACACAGCACTACTTAAGTGACAGGTGCTGTTGTGTTAGAAGGCCTGAGCCAGGAAGGGAGAGATCATCATCCTAAGGAAAAGGACCTGTTGATTCAGAACCACAAGTAAGCTCCAGAAAGGTTTGAGGAATTTTAATTATATCTCTAATTCTTTTGCCTTATTCTCAGAAATAAGTTAAAAGTGTTTACAGCTCTCCTATATGAAAGAAGTAAGATAAACAGGGAACCTTCTGAAAGGAAGGAAAGTGAAGGAAATTTCTCCCAAGCTGAAATAGCTCTCTGGGGTTTGTGGGTACTTGTCAGAGGCTCATTCAACCACATCTGAAGGCAGAACTATGCCCATGTATCTCCTAACAGAAAGCAGCATCAGGCAGCTAAGTGCTATGAATGTGTGTTTTGGAAACTCGACTAAGTTTACTCTTATTTCCTATAACAACTGGCAATCAAGTAAGGGCATATGAAGCACTCTGTTAACTATAAAGTGCTATATAAATGATAGATACTATAATAAAATTATGTTTTTTTAAGGTTTTGCTTTTTTGTTGTGCTGCATGAAAACTAAGGAAACTGAGTTCTGCTATTAGTTCTATCTAACCAACCAAAGACAAGTCATATTTGCAGTCAAGTCATATTTGAAGTCATATTTGAAGGTCTTGTTGCAAATGCAAGATCTTGGTTCACTGACGGAACTCCGTCAGGGTGGAGCCTGTGCCCTCTGCAATGGAAGAACAGAGTCTTAACTACTACATCGCCAGGGAAGTCCCTCAAAATTATGTTTATTAATGTGAACTTGCCTCAGCAGTTTGAGAAAACCTAGAAAACAGATTTTGTCTATAGAGCGGTCTGAATTTGAAAGAAAAGGGAAAGAAGGGGGAACAGCTTTCTGTTCTTACGGACTTGCACAACAAAACCACAGGTAGTCAAGCGAAGAATCCAAAGGAAAGGTAAATTTCAGGGAAAAAAAAAATAACCAGAGGCCTTATAGAAATCTCCATTCCCTCTAACATTTCAGAGCTTGGAAATTGCGCATATGAGTATTTTTCTTAATTATCTATACAGGGAAGCAATATTGTAAGATTTTTTCCCTGACTTTATAATCCACACATCCAATAAACTTTACTTCTTTGCAAACTGCCTCAGTTTCAAGTCTATATGCCTTATACATAGTTTTTTGAACAAAAACATTTTAAATAAAGAACATTAAACCTAAATTTTGGAGTCAACCCTCTTAAGTAAGCAACCTACCCCACAATATGTCAGAAACCATCTGATTCAGTACCTGTGTGTAAAGTTCTAGAAGATTTGATGGGGTTGAACATTCTTTGTCTTCTCCACACTGAAGTTTCAATTTTTCTAGAGCTGCAGAGGCGCGAATTAAAAAGTGATCTATAAGAGATAAAAATATGATTACTTCACCTATTTTCAGGTGTCTTTTAAACAAAAAAAAAAGCTACATATCTAAAATGATAAAATTAATACAACATAGTAATATCTTTTGTAAAACATGAAGTATATCATAATGCCTAACTCTACTTAAATTTATCATGGAAATTTTTTCTTAAAAGCTAGACTTAAAACTTTCTAGGTTCAGTTGCCATTTCTTAAGCACAACGTGTACTTTCATAATGTTTATTTTATGATGTTGACATATTCAAAATGTTTAAGCATTAAACTTAAAACTTTTATTGGAAGAGTACAAATAATATATATAAATATATATATATATATATATATCCTCATGGACAGAGGAGCCTGGGAGGCTACAGTTCAAAGAGCTGCAAAGCATTGGACACTCAGCAACTAAGCACACATACACACACCATCAAAAAAAAAAAAAAAAGCCCAACATCAAGACACTTAGATCCTTGAGACTGCCCCTCTGTAGCTTTCTCCTGAAATATATAACCTTTTCCCCTCACTGGTAAACGGACAATGTAGGACCTGGTGAGGGTCCATCTGATCCAGCCTCAGCACCTACACAAGTAGGTAAGCAGATCAGTGTTGGAACAAAAGCACCACCAGTTTAAGTTGCGTCTGTTGGCAGTAATATGACAACCTTAAACTCTCCCCGGTAAGGCCGAACCTGTATCTAGACCAGATTCTGAACGCTTTAAGGTCCACTATTCACCTAAATTGAAAACTACTTCTTCAGCACGGCCTTCCTATCTCTCCTCAGTCCAGAAGTAACACCCATACAGCTCAGGAAAAAAGATTCTACTGTGAACTGAAATGGTTTAGAACAAAACACCCCTCAGGAGCTTCTTTAAACACTGAGTTGATATTTTTTTCTTAATTTGCAGGATTATTTTAAATGTAAAGGCCTGCATTGAATTCATCAAACCATTGCTGAAGGAGCATTTCACATGAACTCATGACATAAATAGAGAAGTGGAGGGATAATGGTTCACCATTTTAGAAAATTTTTATGAAATGTAGAATTTTTCCTAACCATTCAGTCAAAATAGTGACTGACAAGGCAAAGATAAGAGATTCTAACACAGTCCCCAGAAAAGGTCCCTCTAATGGTATATTTCCATATCATAAACACATTGTGCTTGTACAATGAGAAATAAATGAACCAAAATTGACCAGTAGTACAAAGGAGAGTATTCTTACATGGACTAGTGTCTGGCTGTATGTGATCAATTAAAAAACTACAGGAATTATCAATCCCTACAACCTAACATAAATATCATTAAAAAACAAATTTTTACTGTGTATTATTTTTGCTATATTAGAAAATACAAGTTCAAATATATGAAACTATGTTTTAGTTAAACTTCATAAAATATGAAAATCTTGCTAGTAATACTGAACAGTTCATAACGTTGACCACTATTATTGCAATTCTAGTACATTTCAGAACTTTAAAGCCTCCAAACAAGAATATATACTTTACTTTTCACCCTTCACTCTAGACTGGATTAAAGTACACTTCCACTGGAAAATGAGAATGGCTTTTTGGTTTACTGGTAAGTGAATAGCATACATTCTTTCATCTCTTCAGACTGGTTGTAATGGAGCTGGAGTGGGGTGGAAATCACTGAAGTTTATTTGGAAGTAACTTAGATACACTTCCAGACAATAGCTATTGGAATAGCTACTACTGTCCATGAACTAAAATTATTCATGTGATTCACTTACCACAAACCAAAAAAGGAAACTACTTCAGGGTAGTCTTGTGGATTTTTAACAACAGACCCCTAAGAAAAGAAAATCCAGCAAATAGTCCTGTATGGAACTAGAGCCATTTTATCATGGACCCTATTCAATAAATTCACCAACTGTTCAATCGCTTGGGAAAATGTTCCACTACTATTTCTCTATGACTCCGAAGACAACGAGACAGCCCACAAATTTTTTTTAAACTTTCTATCTGTAGTAAAGGTGCAAAACTCGGTAAGAATGTAGAAACCTATAGGCAGCTGGTAAGTAATGAAAAAGAGCAAACGTCGAGGTGATTCTGTGTCAGTCTTTCCTAAGGAAACCGCTTGAGTGAGTGAAGTCGCTCAGTCGTGTCTGACTCTTTGCCACCCCATGGACTGTAGGAGCCTACCACGCTCCTCTGTCCATGGGATTTTCCAGGCAAGAGTACTGGAGTGGGTTGCCATTTCCTTCTCCAGAGGATCTTCCCGACCCAGGGATTGAACCCAGGTCTTCCGCATTGTAGGCAGACGCTTTACCGTCTGAGCCACCAGGGAAATCCAAGGAAACCGCTTAGATATTTAAAAAAAAAAAAAAAAGTTATTCCAGTACTGACAGGGCCCTTGTGACAACTGAGGTGATGAACGTGAGAGAATCGTTTTAATTACTCCAATGTAAATCTCGACTGTAGACTACTGTTTACAGTTGAGTTTAGATTCCAAAACACAACACAAAAATTTACAACGTAGCAATGAAAAAGCAGAACTATTATACACGCCAAACTATCTTTAGGAAATGCAAAACTACCATTACTTATTTGCGTACCATCATCCAACTTTAACCACTCATTTAAACTTCCCTGTGTACTTTCATCCAGATCTCGCCCCTTTGCCAGTCGCCACCGACCAAGACAGTTAAAGACAAGAAGCACTGATTTGCCTGAGATTTCAACAGTTTTCGCGGGTTATGAAAAACCTGGTCCGGAAGTAAACGCCTTTGCCTTAAAGCGATGTGAGCTCCTGGAGGTAGACAACAGAACGCCCAGCTAGGGCCAGAAGCGCAACACCTTCGGTATTTCTGGCCTGGAATCCATAGACTACAGGCCGCAGCCTCAGCCCCTATGGCCGTCGAGAGCCAGCTCCGAACAACCGCCCGCCTGACCGCCTCCCTCTCCTCAGCTCCCTCACCATCTTCGCCGGCGGCTTCGCTAAGTTGTTGTATGTGGGCCTGAGCCAGGTCTCCGAGTTCCTCCACTCGCCTCACCACACTAGAGCTTGCGGCCGCCATGGCCACAACGGGCGGGCGCGCCCAGTCACGTGACCGCACCGGCCCGAGGTCACCTGATCCCCTGGTGCGGGCGGGGCTGCTTTGGGCGGAGCTTTCTTGGTTGGTGGGAGGGGACCCCAGTTCCGAGAAAGGGATGGCTCAGGACCGCAAAGGTTGTTCCGGGTTATCCTCTTCCTCTTGGACTTCTTCCACAGCCCTGAGTAAGCACTTTGAGGATGGGCATGACGTCAGGACACGCCTCCCTCCCGCCCCGTTTCTAAACCAATAGAGAGCTGGCTCTGTCCCCGCGCTGATCCAATGAAAAGCCCCCTCCGGGGACTGGTTGGAGAGCATAGCTGCAGCGCGGGATTCTCCTGTGAGACATCCCTGGTGGCTCAGACGTTGAGGAGTCTTCCTATAACGCGGGAGACCCCGGTTCAATCCCTGCGTCGGGAAGATCCTCTGGAGAAGGAAATGGCAACCCACTCAGTATTCTTGCTTGGAAAATCCAATGGATGGAAGAGCCTGCCAGGCTACAGTCCACTGGGGTCCCAAAGAGTCGGACACGACTGAGTAACTTCACTTCTTCAACAGAGCAGACATTAATCTCTGAAAATAGGGCTGTGTGGTTTTGGTTGTCTAAAATACGGAAAGCCCTACTGGCTCTTCTGGAGCATATCCAAATCTCTGAGCGGTTACTGTGGGTCTAGTTGGGCTTCCCTGGTGTCTCAATGGTAAAGAATATGTGTGCAATGGAGGAGACAGGGATTGGATCCACGGGACCGCTAAACTCTGATGGAAATTCCCAGTCTATGTGGCTGAGTTTTTCTAAAGTTGAATTTTAGCAGTTGGGTTTGCTTTATTTTTGGTCTGCTTTGTCTAGCTCACATTTAACATATTCATCTTGTCCCAGTGTACAAAAATTTCTATTGCCACACATCTCTAGACCCTCCCTTAAAGAGGGTCTAAAAAACTTAATGTGCAAAGTTCTTCTCAACTGTGAGTCTCAAAGCACTTAGAAGTCTAACTTCCATAGTGCATTCCCTATTTTCTTGCCTTTGATCAAACAAACCTTTAATTCATCTTTTTCACTTTTTGATTTGACACAGTATCTTGAATAATCTCCATCCTATCTTCTGTCTTATGGAAGTTAGTTTTTTATTTAATAAGTGATACTAAAAATAGGTGCCAACTAAAAACTGTCACTCGTCATCTGTTGCCATTTTACAAGAATGAAGTCACTAGCCATTATTGTCACTGACCTTCAACACAACCTGAAAGGAATTCAGGGAAGAGATTAGACATGAGGCATACTGTGCTCTGGGAAAAACTGGCAGAACAGGCCTTTGGATGGTTATTTTCAGAAGATTTTGTGAGCCCAATTCCTTGTATCTTCTCATGTCTGGAAAACCACTAGTCTTTAACGGAGACATCTGTTCCTCATGACTAGCATCAAACCTTTGCAAAAATGTGTGCCTGATTGCAAGTATCCCCCTTCGCTAAAACCATGTATATACTGACAGTCCTAGGAGTTATGTACAGCCCAGGCTATAGTCCTCATCAGGTCCCAAATAAAACTTAACTCACAACTCACTGTGCATTTTTTTTCTTTCAGTTCACATGAGGAAATTGTGTGTTGTGATTTATAAGTGATTGGCCACAGTGGCTTTCTTAGCTGGCCTTTGTAACAAGTTTCTTCCTTCTGCAATTCACCCTAAATATAGGGGGCAGGAAACATATTACTTTTGTGTCCTCAGTGATTCCTATAGTGCCTGATACATAATAAATACTTAGGAAAAGTTTATTAATTAAAAAAATTTCATGTTATTTTGTCAATATCAATTCAATTCAGTTGCTCAGTCATGTCTGACTCTTTGTGGACTGCAGCACACCAGGCTTCCCGGTTCATCACCAACTCCCGGAGATTGCTCAAACTCATGTCCATCTAGTCACTGATGCATTCCAACCATCTCATCCTCTGTTGTCCCTTTCTCCTCCCGCCTTCGATCTTTCCCAGCAACAGGGTCTTTTCCACTGAGTCAGTCCTTTGCATCAGGTGGCCAAAGTATTGGAGCTTCAGCTTCAGCATCAGTCCTTCCAATGAATGTTCAGGACAGTCTCTAATAAGGAAGCTGAAGGCCAGGAATGTTATATTATGTGATCAATGTGGGCTAAAGAGCAGAATCCCTGGTGGTCCAGCAGTTAGGACCCCGAGCTTCCACTATGGGAGGCCATGAGTTCGATCCCTGGTTGAGGAACTGAGATCCCACATGCTGCATGGTGAGGCCAAAATGCATAGAATGAATTAAAATATAATGCTAGATTTTAAAAACTTCCCAGAAAGATTAATAACTCATTATGAATCTACTAAAAAGTATCTTCTAAAATAATTGATCTAATTTGGGCCATTTTCCTCCCCATTAATATATAATGGATAAAATACAATTAGCTAAGAAGAAATTAATTTCTAGGGATGTCTATAAAAATAAAAAAAATCTTTTTAAAAATAAAATTCTTGATTGCCTCTGAACTACTAGTACTTACCACTTGCACCATTATTTTGAAACTCTTTACTGATTTCCATTTTTTGTGCAGGTCTTATTCTTTCATATAAATTTGTCAACCCCCTGTGAACAGGAAGTTGAGTTCTTTTTTTTTTTTCAGTTGCCACCAGTGACTTGACTGTTATAAAACCACAATAAAAATTTACTTTCAAACTCCCCTGGTGGTCCATTGGATAAGAAGCTGCCTGCCAATGCAAGGTTTGATTGCTAGTCCTGGAAGATTCCATATGTCAGGCAGCAACTAAGTGCATGTGCCACAACTATTGAAGCCCGTGTTTCCTAGAGCCCATGCTCCACAACAAGAGGAGACACCGCAATGAGAAGTCCACACACCATGGCTAGAGAGTAGCCCCCGCTCACCACAACTAGAGAAAGCCCACGAGCAGCGACTAAGACCCACAGCTGCCAAAAATAAATAATTAATTCTCCTTTAAAAAAGATTTACTCTCTTTTTCATTTAATGACCCATTATTGGGTTAAGCACTGTAATAGGCACCAGATTTTTAGCAGTAAACAAAATAAATGTGATCAATGCCCTCCTGAAGACTGTTATCTAGTTTGGGAAGATAAAGATATGCAAGAATCACACAAACAAATACATAAGTTTAAAACTGTGGAAGATGTTATGAAGGAAAAACAGAGGAATATTTTGGCTTGTGATCTCAGAGAAGGACTTAATAAAATCCTTTACACTTTATTATCACCTAAAGGACAAATAAAATTACCCAGGTGAATAGTAGGGATATGTACCAACCTGGGCCCAGTTAGGAGAAAGAAACTACATGAGCATTTGAATAGGGAAAGTCTGATATAAAGAATTATTACATGGACTTCCTTGATGGTCCAGTGGTTAAGACAACTAATTTGAGCCACAGAAAGCTCCCGAGCAAATTTGAAAAACTCAGCAGTGGCCACAGACTGGAAAAGGTCAGTTTTCATTCCAATCCCAAAGAAAGGCAATGACAAACAGTGCTCAAACTACTGCACAATTGCACTCATCTCACACGCTAGTAAAGTAATGCTCAAAATTCTCCAAGAAAGGCTTTAACAGTTTGTGAACTGTGAACTTCCTGATGTTCAAGCTGGATTTAGAAAAGGCAGAGGAACCTGCCAACATCCATTGGATCACTGAAAAAGCAAGAGAATTCCATAAAAACATCTACTTCTGCTTTATTGACTATGCCAAAGCCTTGACTGTGTGGACCACAATAAACTGTGGAAAATTCTGAAAGAGATGGGAATACCAGACCACCTGACCTGCCTCTTGAGAAACCTGCATACAGGTCAAGAAGCAACAGTTAGAACTGGACACAGAACAACAGACTGGTTCCAAATAGGGAAAAGACTATGTCAAGGCTGCATATTGTCACCCTGCTTATTTAAAATATGCAGAGTACATCATGAGAAATGCTGGGCTGGAGGAAGCACAAGCTGGAATCAAGATTGCCAGAAGAAATATCAATAACCTCAGATATGCAGATGACACCACCCTTATGGCAGAAAGCAAAGAAGAACTAAAGAACCTCTTGATGAAAGTGAAAGAGGAGAGTGAAAAAGTTGGCTTAAAACTCAACATTCAGAAAACTAAGATCATGGCATCCAGTCCCATCACTTCATGGCAAATAGATGGGAAAACACTGGAAACAGTGACAGAATTTATTTTTGGGGGGCTCAAAAATCATTACAGATGGTGACTGCAGCCATGAAATTAAAAGATGCTTGCTCCTTGAAAGAAAAGCTATGACCAACCTAGGCAGCATATTAAAAAGCAGAGACATTATTTTGCCAACAAAGTTCCATTCAGTCAAGGCTATGGTTTTTCCAGTAGTCATGTACGGGTGTGAGTTGGACTATAAAGAAAGCTAAGTGTCTAAGAATTGACGCTTTTGAACTATGGCATTGAAGAATACTTTTGAGAGTCCCTTGGACTGCAAGGAGATCCAACCAGTCCATCCTAAAGGAAATCAGTCCTGAATATTCATTGGAAAGACTGATGCTGATGCTGAAACTCCAATACTTTGGCCACCTGATGCAAAGAACTGACTCATTTGAAAAAACCCCTATGCTGGGAAAGATAGGGGACGACAGAGGATGAGATGGTTGAATGGCATCACCGACTCGATGGACATGAGTTTGAGTATACTCTTGGAGTTGGTGATGGACAGGGAGGCCTGGAACGCTGCAGTCCATGGGGTCGCAGAGTCAGACATGACTGAGCGACTGAACTGAACTGAAGATCCCGAGAACTTTGTGCAGTCCTTTGACTGAGAAACAGTGGGAAATAAAGCTAGCTAATATGATCATTCTTAATATCAGAAGTGTTCGTATTTTCAAAAACTTAATGGATTTATCTTCATGGGCCTTTTATACAGCAGCTAGCCTACATACATACACTTTGTTGCCAAGCAGTACTCATTAACTTATTTAATCCTTACCTGCTACCTTATGATATAGGTATTACTCTCTATCTCACCCATACAAGGGAAGAAACAGAAGCTTAGAAAAGCTAAATATCTTCACCTAAGTTAGGAAGTGAAAGAATCGATCATGAAACCCAACCAGGTCTGCTTGACTCCAGAGCCTAATTGTAACTAATCTAATTATAAACACATAGCAAGTAAAGGGAGGAGGGGAAAGTGTGCACTCTTTTGAGTGTTGCTAGCAGTAGTAGATTTTGGTTCCTGGCAAGAATCAGCTTGGTACCCTTTGCTTGATGTGAAATCTCATCATGTGGACACAGGATTCAAAAGAAGCCTCTGCCAGTACAAAATGCAATACCAGTAATATCCCAAGGGTGGCAGTGCTGTTCAACACATGCTTACACTGCAGGGCATCCAGGTTCAATTCCTGATCAGGGAAGTAGGTCCCACAATGCCACACAGCATGGGCAAAAACGAAAAAAAAAAAAAAAAAAAGATTATTAACAAGGGGTTGAAGTCACAATGGACTGCTGGTAAGAAGTAAGAATAGAGAAACAACAGGGACAAGGGGCAGCCACTACCCCTGGGGTATAAATCTAGACTTTATTGGAGAATTTCTGTCTGTGGATAGCTAGCCAGCAGAGAAATCACTGTAGTTCACACCATTGGAACTTGCTGGAACTCTACCCTCTGGGACTTGCCAGAAATCTGCCCTCAAGGTGCTGGGAAAGCTGCTTATGGCGGGGTGTCTTACAGGAAACATGTCTGAGATAGGTGCCAGGAGAAGCTGCTGGCAGTGCTATAAAAGTCTGCCAAGAACGCACAGGAGACCCCGAAGACGATGTTTCCAGCAATGTCTCTCTAGCTCCCTCTACTGACAAAGTTTAATATTATATCAGCTGACCAAAATTAAAGGGCCCATATATCAGATCAGATCAGATCAGATACAGCAAGGATCTCATTCAAATATGAAGGAGAAATCAAAAGCTTTACAGACAAGCAAAAGCTGAGAGAATTCAGCACCACCAAACCAGCTCTCCAACAAATACTAAAGGATATTCTCTAGACAGGAAACACAAAAGCAGTGTATAAATTCGAACCCAAAACAATAAAGTAAATGGCAATGGGATCATACTTATCAGTAATTACGTTAAACGTAAATGGGTTGAATGTCCCAACCAAAAGACAAAGACTGGCTGAATGGATACAAAAACAAGACCCCTACATATGTTGTGTACAAGAGACCCACCTCAAAATAGGGGACACATACAGACTGAAAGTGAAGGGCTGGAAAAAGATTTTCCATGCAAATAGGGACCAAAAGAAAGCAGGAGTAGCAATACTCATATCAGATAAAATAGACTTTAAAACAAAGGCTGTGAAAAGAGACAAAGACGGTCACTACATAATGATCAAAGGATCAATCCAAGAAGAAGATATAACAATTATAAATATATATGCACCCAACATGGGAGCACCACAATATGTAAGACAAATGCTAACAAGTATGAAAGGAGAAATTAACAATAACACAATAATAGTGGGAGACTTTAATACCCCACTCACACCTATGGATAGATCAACTAAACAGAAAATAACAAGGAAACACAAACTTTAAACAATACAATAGACCAGTTAGACCTAATTGATATATATAGGACATTTCATCCCAAAACAATGAATTTCACCTTTTTCTCAAGTGCACATGGAACCTTCTCCAGGATAGATCACATCCTGGGCCATAAAGCTAGCCTTGGTAAATTCAAAAAAATAGAAATCATTCCAAGCATCTTCTCTGACCACAATGCAGTAAGATTAGATCTCAATTACAGAAGAAAAACTATTAAAAATTCCAACATATGGAGGCTGAACAACACGCTGCTGAATAACCAACAAATCACAGAAGAAATCAAAAAAGAAATCAAAATTTGCATAGAAACGAATGAAAATGAAAACACAACAACCCAAAACCTGTGGGACACAGTAAAAGCAGTCCTAAGGGGAAAGTTCATAGCAATACAGGCATACCTCAAGAAACAAGAAAAAAGTCAAATAAATAACCTAACTCTGCACCTAAAGCAACTAGAAAAGGAAGAAATGAAGAACCCCAGGGTTAGTAGAAGGAAAGAAATCTTAAAAATTAGGGCAGAAATAAATGCAAAAGAAACAAAAGAGACCATAGCAAAAATCAACAAAGCCAAAAGCTGGTTCTTTGAAAGGATAAATAAAATTGACAAACCATTAGCCAGACTCATCAAGAAACAAAGGGAGAAAAATCAAATCAATAAAATTAGAAATGAAAATGGAGAGATCACAACAGACAACACAGAAATACAAAGGATCATAAGAGACTACTATCAACAATTATAAACCAATAAAATGGACAACGTGGAAGAATTGGACAAATTCTTAGAAAAGTACAACTTTCCAAAACTGGACCAGGAAGAAATAGAAAATCTTAACAGACCCATCACAAGCACGGAAATTGAAACTGTAATCAAAAATCTTCCAGCAAACAAAAGCCCAGGTCCAGACAGCTTCACAGCTGAATTCTACCAAAAATTTAGAGAAGAGCTAACACCTATCCTGCTCAAACTCTTCCAAAAAATTGCAGAGGAAGGTAAACTTCCAAACTCATTCTATGAGGCCACCATCACCCTAATACCAAAACCTGACAAAGATCCCACAAAAAAAGAAAACTACAGGCCAATATCACTGATGAACATAGATGCAAAAATCCTTAACAAAATTCTAGCAATCAGAATCCAACAACACATTAAAAAGATCATACACCATGACCAAGTGGGCTTTATCCCAGGGATGCAAGGATTCTTCAATATCCGCAAATCAATCAATGTAATACACCACATTAACAAATTGAAAAATAAAAACCATATGATTATCTCAAGAGATGCAGAGAAAGCCTTGGACAAAATTCAACATCCATTTATGATAAAAACTCTCCAGAAAGCAGGAATAGAAGGAACATACCTCAACATAATAAAAGCTATATATGACAAACCCACAGCAAACATTATCCTCAATGGTGAAAAATTGAAAGCATTTCCTCTAAAGTCAGAAACAAGACAAGGGTGCCCACTTTCACCATTACTATTCAACATAGTTTTGGAAGTTTTGGCTACAGCAATCAGAGCAGAAAAAGAAATAAAAGGAATCCAAATTGGAAAAGAAGAAATAAAACTCTCACTATTTGCAGATGACATGATCCTCTACATAGAAAACCCTAAAGACTCCACCAGAAAATTACTAGAACTAATCAATGATTATAATAAAGTTGCAGGACATAAAATCAACACACAGAAATCCCTTGCATTCCTATACACTAATAATGAGAAAACAGAAAGAAAAATTAAGGAAACAATTCCATTCACCATTGCAACAGAAAGAATAAAATACCTAGGAATGTATCTCCCTAAAGAAACTAAAGACCTGTATGTAGAAAACTATAAAACACTGGTGAAAGAAATCAAAGAGGACACTAATAGATGGAGAAATATACCATGTTCATGGATTGGATGATTCAATATAGTGAAAATCAGTACACTACCCAAAGCAATTTATAGATTCAATGCAATCCCTATCAAGCTACCAACGGTATTCTTCACAGAGCTAGAATAAATAATTTCACAATTTGTATGGAAATACAAAAAACCTCAAATAGCCAAAGGTATCTTGAGAAAGAAGAATGGAATTGGAGGAATCAACCTGCCTGACTTCAGGCTCTACTACAAAGCCACAGTTATCAAGACAGTATGGTACTGGCACAAAGACAGAAATATAGATAAATGGAACAAAATAGAAAGCCCAGAGATAAATCCACACACGTATGGACACCTTATCTTTGACAAAGGAGGCAAGAATATACAATGGATTAAAGACAATCTCTTTAACAAGTGGTGCTGGGAAAACTGGTCAACCACTTGTAAAAGAATGAAACTAGACCACTTTCTAACACCATACACGAAAATAAACTCAAAATGGATTAAAGATGTAAACTTAAGACCAGAAACTATAAAACTCCTAGAGGAGAACATAGGCAAAACACTCTCCGACACACATCACAGCAGGATCCTCTATGACCCACCTCCCAGAATATTGGAAATAAAAGCAAAAATAAACAAATGGGACCTAATTAAAATTAAAAGCTTCTGCACAACAAAAGAAACTATTAGCAAGGTGAAGAGACAGCCTTCAGAATGGGAGAAAATAATAGCAAATGAAGCAACTGACAAACAACTAATCTCAAAAATATACAAGCAACTCCTACAGCTCAACTCCAGAAAAATAAATGACCCAATCAAAAAATGGGCCAAAGAACTAAATAGACATTTCTCCAAAGAAGACATACAGATGGCTAACAAACACATGAAAAGATGCTCAACATCACTCATTATCAGAGAAATGCAAATCAAAACCACAATGAGGTACCATTCCACGCCAGTCAGAATGGCTGTGATCCAAAAGTCTACAAGCAATAAATGCTGGAGAGGGTGTGGAGAAAAGGGAACCCTCTTACACTGTTGGTGGGAATGCAAACTAGTACAGCCACTATGGAGAAGAGTGTGGAGATTCCTTAAAAAACTGGAAATAGAACTGCCTTATGATCCAGCAATCCCACTGCTGGGCATACACACTGAAGAAACCAGAAGGGAAAGAGACACGTGTACCCCAATGTTCATCGCAGCACTGTTTATAATAGCCAGGACATGGAAGCAACCTAGATGTCCATCAGCAGATGAATGGCTAAGAAAGCAGTGGTACATATACACAATGGAGTATTACTCAGCCATTAAAAAGAATACATTTGAATCAGTTCTAATGAGGTGGATGAAACCGGAGCCTATTACACAGAGTGAAGTAAGCCAGAAAGAAAAACACCAATACAGTATCCTAACGCATATATATGGAATTTAGAAAGATGGTAACAATAACCCTGTATACGAGACAGCAAAGAAGACGCTGATGTATAGAACAATCTTATGGACTCTGTGGGAGAGGGAGAGGGTGGGAAGATTTGGGAGAATGACATTGAAACATGTATAATATCATGTATGAAATGAGTCGCCAGTCCAGGTTCGATGCACGATGCTGGATGCTTGGGGCTGGTGCACTGGGAAGACCCAGAGGGATGGTATGGGGAGGGAGAAGGGAGGAGGGTTCAGGATGGGGAACACATGTATACCTGTGGCAGATTCATTTCAATAAAAAAATAATAATAATAATAAAGCATCAATTCTTTGGCGCTCAGCCTTCTTCACAGTCCAACTCTCACATCCATACATGACCACAGGAAAAACCATAGCCTTGAGTAGACGAATCTTTGTTGGCAAAGTAATGTCTCTGCTTTTGAATATGCTATCTAGGTTGGTCATAACTTTCCTTCCAAGGAGTAAGCGTCTTTTAATTTCATGGCTGCAGTCACCATCTGCAGTGATATTGGAGCCCAGAAAAACAAAGTCTGACACTGTTTCCCCATCTATTTCCCATGAAGTGGTGGGACCGGATGCCATGATCTTCGTTTTCTGAATGTTGAGCTTTAAGCCAACTTTTTCACTCTCCACTTTCACTTTCATCAAGACGCTTTTGAGTTCCTCTTCACTTTCCCTTGTAGCTCAGTTGGTAAAAGAATCTGCATGCAGTGCAGGAAACCTGGGTTTGATCCCTGGGTTGGGAAGATCCCCTGGAGAAGGAAATGGCAACCCACACCAGTATCCTTGCCTGGAAAATCTCATGGACAGAGGAGCCTGGTGGGCTGCAGTCCATGGGGTTGCAAAGAGTCAGGCACGACTAAGCGACTAACATATGTATATATACACATACACACACACACACACACATACATATATATATATATATATATATATATATATATATGTACATGGGCTTCCCATGTGGCACTAGTGGTAAAGAACCTGACCACCAATGCAGGAGAGGTTAAGAGACATGGGTTCGATCCCTGGGTAAAGATCCCCTGGAGGAGGAAATGGCAACCCATCCCAGTACTCTTGCCTGGAGAATCCCATGGACAGAGGAGGAGCCTGTGAATATATTCACAATATATTCATATATATTCACAAAACATATTCACAAAACAGGCAAAATGAATAAATTTGTAGCCGAGAGGCAATAAATCTACAACCAGCAACAATGGAGAAGAACATATCTGGCACAGGAGATAGCATATGCAAAGCCTTTGAGTTTACAAAGAATTTGAGAGTTTTGAGGGATGAGAGAAGGGCAAAGGTTTCTGGTGCAAGGAGGAAAGTGGAACAAGGTGAGGCTGAGCAGCAGAGTGAGAGGTTATCTCCTGAGGTGGATGCCTAACCCTCAACCATGGAAATGAACTCCACACCCCGAAGTGAGCCCCAAGCTGAATTAATCAGCTTTGTCTTATGGTCATGGCCAATTCATTTATTCAATTAGTTGGACATAAATTCGTTCACTATTGAACGAGCCCCTACTCTATGCCAGGCACATGTAATATGGCACAAGACAGACCTATCTTTGTGGAGATAAATTCAAGGACAAACATATCCAGGGGTAAAAGTCTGACAGAAGCCAAGCCAATTAGATTCTTTCCCCTGGTAATCCGAGACACTAAAGACAGAACACTAAACACATCCATGTCAGCACTCCAGTGAGAGGAACCCACCTGCTGCTGTAGAGGTCCCTGGGGAGGACTTGGTTCCTTTAACTCCCCACTTCTGTCTTGATTGCTCAACTGTTCCTTAATCGTCTCCTGTATCTGTATCCTGAAACTAATTAGAGTCAGTTTATGTTGCATGCCATATAAAACAAAAACTTAAACAGAGGGACTTCCCTGGTGGTCCAGTGGCTAAGACTCAGAGCTCCCAATGCTGGGGCCCCAGGTTTGATCACTAGTCAGGGAACTAGATCCCATAGAACACAACTAAGACCCAGCACAATCAAATAAATAAGTAAATAAAATACTATATATATATATATATATATATATATATAAACAGTATGAATATAGGACAGTAGAGGCAGATCAAGCAGGCCCCTGATAACATGTTGGAGATTGTAGACTTATCTTAAATGGGAAAAAAAAAAGCTATCAAAGTGTTTTTTGGCAAGGGATTGATATGATCAGACTGCATTTTAATGACTCACTCTGGCTAGAATGGAATGACAGAAATGTGAAAGAAAATTTGGTAGTTCAGTTGAGAGACTAGTTCTCTGGATGAAAATAGAATAATTCCTATCAGAATGAGCACAGCTGAAATACAGAGAATTAAATTTGACACACTATAGAAGAAGAATCAATAGGACTTGGTGATATAATTGGATGGGAGAGGAGAAGGAAAAAGAGGTATGGAGAATGTTTTCCAGGTTTTGCCAAGAGCTATTTGACCAATGGCAGTGACATTTGTTGGCTCAGATGAAGATACAGGAGGAACAGATTTGTGGGGAAAAGCAAGAATTAATTCAGCCTTATTGATTTGTAGAGCTCTATATGTAAACCTGGAGAAGGCGATGGCACCCCACTCCAGCACTCTTGCCTGGAAAATCCCATGGACGGAGGAGCCTGGTGGGCTGCAGTCCATGGGGTTGCTAAGAGTTGGACACGACTGAGCGACTTCACTTTCACTTTTCACTTTCATGCATTGGAGAAGGAAATGGCAACCCACTCCAGTGTTCTCGCCTGGAGAATCCCAGGGACGGGGGAGCCTGGTGGGCTGCCGTCTATGGGGTTGCACAGAGTCAGACACAGCTGAAGCGACTTAGCAGCAGCAGCAGCAGCATATGCAAACCTAAGCTCAATAAAACTTTTCCCTCATTTTTTTAATGAGGCAAAATTTATATAATAATACTAACCAGCTTAAAGTATACAAATCAGTGACATTTAGAACATTCACAATATCATTCAATCACCATTTCTATCAAATTTCAAAACATTTTAACTTCTCCAAAAGATAACCCCATACCCATTAAACAACCATCTTCACTCTTTCTTCCTCCAAGTTCCTGACAACTCCAGACTGCTTTCTGTTTCTATGGATTTACCTATTCTGGGTAATTCACAGACATAAAATCATGTGCTCTTTTGTGTCTGGCTTAAACTGAGCATAGTGTTTTTGAGGTGTTACATCCTGTAACATGTATCAGTGCTTCACTTCTCTTTATGGCTGATTAAAATTCCATTGTGTGAATGTATATACCACAACTTGTTTGACCACTCACTGTTGATGGACATTTGGACTGTTTCCACCACTCAGCTGTTGTGAAAAGTGCTTCTGTGAACATGCATGTACATGTACTTAAGTCCCTGGCTAAAACTTTTATCTAAGTTTTTACATTCATCTAAAAAAGTAATTAGCAATTAATTTTTGAAGTTTTCATTGGGGAGAAAGAGAAAAAGAGAGAGAGAGTGATTCTTTATAGGCATACTGGTAATTAACAGCACCCTGTGCAAAAGGACTCAAAATATTAAAAGCATGATGATTAAAAGTTTAAATATATAATTTAAGCTCTGGAATAAATTCTTTCTGAACAGAGCAGAAAGACTGCTGTGCCATTTAGGTTTTCTAGGTCTATTTTTATGTTACAAGGAACTGTTTCTCCTTTTCCACTCCCCAAGGTAATTAATCACTTCCCCTATTCTGTGGGCAGCCTTATTTGGCTGTTTTCCTTTAGCATTTTTAGTGATATCCATATTACCTGCAATATGTATCTGCCAGATTAACTATCTAATAAGTGTGCACTATTGATGCAATATCAAATAATTTCCAAGTTCTGTGCTTTGTCAGTGACATAGCATTTAAATATTGGGTACATGCCTAGTAATGGGATTGCTGGGTCATATGGTAGTTCTGTTTTTAGACCCAGAAATCCAACTACTAAGGAGCCTCTTGATGAAAGTGAAAGAGGAGAGTGAAAAAGCTGGCTTAAAGTTCAACATTCAGAAAACTAAGATTATGGCATCCGGTCCCACACTTCATGGCAAATAGATGGGGAAACAGTAGAAACAGTGGCTGACTATTTTTCTGGGCTCCAAAATCATTGCAGGTGGTGACTGCAGCCATGAAATTAAAAGATGCTTACTCCTTGGAAGGAAAGTTGTGACCAACCTAGACAGAATATTAAAAAGCAGAGACACTACTTTGCCAACAAAGGTCCGTCTAGTCAAAGCTATGGTTTTTCCAGTAGTCATATATGGATGTGAGAGTTGGACTATAAAGGAAGCTGAGTGCCAAAGAGCTGATGCTTTTGAACTGTGGTGTTGGAGAAGACTCTTGAGAGTCCCTTGGACTGCAAGGAGATCCAACCATTCCATCCTCAAAATCAGTCCTGCGTATTCACTGAAAGGACTGATGTTGAAGCTGAAACTCCAATACTTTGGCCACCTAATGTAAAGAGCTGACTCATTTGAAAAGACCCTGATGCTGGGAAAGATTGAGGGCAGGAGGAGAAGGGGACAACAGAGGATGATATGGTTGGATGGCATCATCAACTCAATGGACATAAGTTTAGGTAAACTGTGGGAGTTGGTGATGGACAAGGAGGCCGGGAATGCTGCAGTCCATGGGGTCGCAGAGTCGGACACGACTGAGTGAGTGAACTGAATCCCACTACTAGGCATATACTCTGAAAAAATCATAATGCAAAAAAAGACTTATGCATGAATTGGGAGATCAGGCTTGATTTATGTGCACTGCCATGTGTAAAACAGATAGCTAGTAGGGACCTGCTGTATAGTACAGAGAGCTCAGCTTGGTGCTCTGTGATGACCTAGAGGGATGGGATGGTAATGTGGGGTGGGAAGGCAGTCCAAGAGGGTGGGGATATATGTATACATATAGCTGATTCATTTTGTTGTACAGCAGAAACTAACATAACATTGTAAAGCATCTATACCCCAGTTTTTTAAAAAAGATTGGGTATGATATAAGTCCACTGGAATCTTAAGAATCTTAATACTTATAAAACAAATTAACAGAACACGTTGAAACTTTACAAACAACACATTGTCTAACTTGCAAAGATTCAATTAAAAGCTATTCTTTGATTTATATTACCTGTTTTTAAATCCCAAATATGCAAATATTATTAAAAAAAAAGTATCCACACAGGACATAAATTTCAACTAACAGATCAAATATACTAGTTTCTTAATATCCCAAAGAACTCATCTTAAGGAAAAGTGTTGTATTAGGTAGAATAATTTTGGCTGCAGGACTCAGAAAGCCCAACTACCAGATAAACAGTGAGGAAATATGATACATGGTTTGGATTATGAATCTCAGAGGCAGGACAGGCTTCAGTGCTGATTAAACCAGCAGCCCCAGCTCCATGTGTCTACAAGTGTCTTGGCTCTGCTTGTTTGTTGGCTTCATACTCAACCTGACAGTGAAAGAGATGCACCCATCCCATGCCTCATATCTAAGGAAACTACTGTCAGAGGAAGAGAGAGGCAGGTACTAGTGGAAACTCTCACAGATTTATAGGGAAGTACTTCTCTAGAAGCCCAGATCAAACATTCCCTCACACTTTATTGGTTCAGTCTGGGTCACATACTGGTCCAGAACCAATTGTTAACACAGGGTTAAAATTATCCTTATACCAATCAGGTCTGTATCAGTCAGAGTTCTCCAGAAAAACAGAACCAATAGGGGATAGATATATAGGTAGAGATATATACACATATATGTCACAAAAATAATCCCCTGAAGGTCAACTCATAGATGTTAACCTCACCTAAAAAATACTTTACAACAACACCTTTGTCAGTACTTGAGTAGATAACTTAATACTATAGCCTACCAAAGTTGACACATAAAAGTAATCATCACAGAAATTCCCTGGTGATTGAGTGGCTAAGACTCTGAGCTCCCAATGCAGGGGACCCAGGTTTGACCCCTCGTCAGGGAAGTATATCCCACAGGCCACATTCCAGCAGAAGGATGGAAGATCCCACATTACTACAACCAAGAGTCGAAGCAGCCTAATAATTAATTAATTAAAAATTAATCATCACAAGATCCATTTCCAAACCTGTGAAGAATATGTTGAAGAGTGAAAATGGAAACCTGTACAAAATCAAGATCCTGACCAAGAATTGGTCAGTAATGTAGCACAAAGTTAAAGCCCAAGAGCATTGCTTTGTGCCTGTTAGTAAGAAAAATCCATCCTTTAATTTCTACTGAATCCACCGAAGTAAAAGTTCTCCTTACCCCACTGTATACTACTGTTTATACTAACTTCAGTGATTTTTAAAAATACTTTTAATGCACAAGGCTTAGCAGCTTTAGTTTTTCTTTTCAATTTATCAGTAAAAATTAAGACAATAAAATACCATATAAAAGAGAAGCTAATACTTTTCTAATTAAAAAAATTCCACTTCTTACATTGCCAAAATTGAATGAACTTTCATTTATTGTACTTGACCCAGAAACCTCTTTTTGAGTTTATTGCCAGTAATAATTAACTGCCTCGGGTAAAATGCAAACAACTTGTGCCAAGTTGTATAGACTCAAGACAACTTGTGTCAAGTTAATCATTTGGAGTCAGTCACTTTTTACCATATTTTTAAACCCTGTGGTCTTAGGGAAGGGAAGTCCTACAAGCTACAATCTGCTTTTGTGTCCTCATATCCTTATTATCCTGAACATCCTTTTCCAAGATTCTTCCTAACAATCACCTCCTTCCCACTTTTTTTCACTGTATACCGTGGGACTCTAGCTTCAATGTTAACAAATGCATCTATTTCCTCAAAATGTTCATCTATTTATTTCAATGGACACTTGCCTATTAATACTTCATCTGTTTGATGTCAAGCTCCCTCATAATTCTCTTCCCCTCTCTTGACCTCTGGCTCCCTCTCACAACTCAGTAAAGATATTGTCTTGATTTACATAATTTACCTTCACCCTAGACCCTGCTATAAGCCTAAACTAGCCCAACATCATGGTGGACCAATGAACCAGGCTATAGCCCTCAGAAGCCTTAAACTCCAAAACTCAGTCTCTAACTACATTCCATATATCCTTTATCATTCTCTCATGATCTTACAACATTGCAGATTTTCAATCTAAAAAAACCTTTTGGCGAAATATTCTCTCAATTCTTTTAGGTCCTTTCTGGCCTCTTTCCCCTGGGTCACAAGATTGGTCATACAAATGGGCACTTTGGTTTCCTATCCTTCCACTCTAAAAACTCTGACAATCTTCACTGAATGTTCCTCTGCCCTGCAGGGAAGCACAACAGACTTATTGCCAGTAGACTGACTGGCATGCAGACTTATTGCCAACAGACTATAAATTGATCTGGAGCCTTCCTACTGCCTAGCAGTCCCTAGTCAGTTACCTTAGTCAGCTTCCTCTCATTCCTTTCAGACAGTAAATTTCTTGAGGGCAAATTGAGTGCCTGATGGGCAGTCATATCACTTGCATATGACTACTGATTTATATAACAGACATAATTATCTATTAACTTATTAAATGTTAATTAATTTGTTAAATATTTATTTTTTTAACAAATGAACGCACCTTTAAAATGCTTGAGTTTCTCCCATTCATTGTTCTTGTGTTCTTCTCTGGCTCCTTCCCATTCTGAATTCAATCCCAACATTCAATCTTTGCAGAAGCATAGACTGCCCTCATGATTACCTGTCACCGATCGTTATCCTTTAAGAATCATCACCATACTTCAGTGTGTCTTCTTCCCTCATCATGGTCCACTCATTATCTTACCAAACATCTCTGCAGCATGTGACACTGTTTCATTTCACAGTTCAAAGACTGCACTCTCTCAATACTGTTCTAATTCATTTCTTTACTGTCCTTTCCACAAAATTAAACTTTTCTACCATCCCACTAAATGTCAGAGGATTAGTTTGAGCTACTTCCCTGGAAATGGACACTAAAATGGAGAAGAGTGTAGGTGTGTGCTTGGACTGCTCTTAGGAAGATGATTATCAATAGGAGAGGGAGATGAGGCAAGAGACAAGGTGAACTGTGATACAGTTGCAACAGAAGCCTCTACTGATTGTACAGAGTTCTTGAATTAGACGGTCCTTGATTGATGTCACAAATTGATGCAAAGGGGCCAAGGCATTGGATTTCTACATTGATCATTCCTTGGATGAGGGATATCCCCACAGAATGGGCTGGTTCAAAGTAGGGCAAAGCATCTCCCTTGGGTGTAGGGCAATTCTAGAGAAGTGATATCCCTCTGACAGCTGCTGCTGCTAAATTGCTTCAGTCGTGTCTGACTCTGCACGACCCCATAGACGGCAGCCCACCAGGCTCCTCCGTCCCTGGGATTCTCCAGGCAAGAACACTGGAGTGGGTTGCCATTGTATTCTCTGATCCCTCTGACAGAGCTGGGAGCAATCCACAGTCAGTGTTCCTAGAATCTGGGGAGGTGAGTGCCTTGGTTGTGAAGGGTGAACTGAGGGTGCAGTATAGCTTCCTCTACAGTGAGAATTTCCCTCCCATTCTGTCTTTAGTTCACTGCTTTTTTTGCCTCTCACTCTCCTGCCCTGCCTAACATACCTTACACATATGCTTTCAGCTACCACCTGTACTGTGTGTGTCTGTGTTAGTTGCTCAGTCATGTTGGATTCTTTGTGATCCCATGGACTGTAGCCCATCAGCTTCCTCTGTCCATGGAATTTTCTAGGCAAGAATAGAGAAGTGGGTTGCCATTCCCTTCTTTAGGGGATCTTCCTGACCCAGGGATCGAACCTGGGCCTCCCACATTGGCAGGAAGATTTACTACTGAACCACCTGGGAAACCCCACACTCCATATACTCATACAAAACTGACTGCTAGGCATTTTCAGCTGCAGATGCCATGGGCACTTCAAATTTAAAATATCCAGACCCAGAATCATCATCCCCAACCCTCTGCCCTTCTGTGCATCCACAGTTCCTACCATGGCATCACTCTTAATCCCATCGCTCACTCAGCCCCACTCCGGTCCAATCCGGCTAGCCAAAGTCCTGAATATTTAAACTTCTTTCCATTTCTGGATTGAGGTGAGGAACTATTCAAGCCAGAGTGTTGATTAATATGTTCAACTTTACTAAGTGAATAATTAACTCCCTGTGAGCAGGGCAACGGCCTCACAAAGACGTTCACGTCATAATATCTGGAGCTGTGAGCATGTTACATGGCAAAGGGCAATTAGGTTGCAGATGGAAATGAGGTTGTTAATCAACTGAACTTAATACTGCAATATTAGCCTGCATTATCTGGATGTGCTCAGTATAATCACAAGGATTCTTAAAAGTGGAAGATGGAAGAAGAGGTCAGAGTGATACCTTCTGAGAAGGAACTTGACTTGCCATGGTTAACTTTGAAGATAGAGAAAGGGGATTATGAGCCAAGGAATATGGATAGCTGCTACAAGCTGGAAAGGCAAGGAAACAGATTCTTCCTACAACCTCAATTTATTAGTTTTCTATTGTTTCTGTCACAGATTGACATGAAATTAGTGGCTTAAAACAACAGATATTTATTATCTTCGGAGAAGACAACGGCACCCCACTCTAGTACTTTTGCCTGGAAAATCCCATGGACAGAGGAGCCTGGTGGGCTGCAGTCCATGGGGTTGCTAGAGTTGGACACGACTGAGCGACTTCACTTTCACTTTTCACTTTCATGCATTGGAGAAGGAAATGGCAACACACTCCAGTGTTCTTGCCTGGAGAATCCCAAGGACAGGGGAGCCTGGTGGGCTGCCGTCTATGGGGTCGCACAGAGTCGGACACGACTGAAGTGACTTAGCAGCAACAGCAGCATTTATTATTTTATGGCTCTGGGAGTCAGAATTGCAAAATCAGTTTCACTGGATTAAAGTCAAGGTGTCAGCAGGCCCACTCTCCCAGAAGCTCTAAGGAAGAATCAATTGCCTGTCTTTTCATAGCTTCTAGAGCTACATTTCTTGAATCCCTAGGCTCATGACTCCCTCTTCTGTCTTCAAAAATAGTGGTGTAACTTGGTAGTCCTGTGGCTAAACGCTATGTTCCCAATGGAGGGAGCCTGGGTTTGATCCTTGGTCAGGGAACTAAGATTCCACAAGTTGTGGGGTGCAGCCAAATAAGAAAAAAGAAAAAAAGGGAAAAAAAAGTTAAAATCACCTGAAATAAAAGTGACTACTAGTAAAATGTCCATAAATATTATTCCAGATATCTCTGCACAAACAGAAGTCAAATTTTTTCATGGAACCAAACTATAGGGTTTTAACTTGTTTTTATGACATGTCAAAGTCTTGAAGATATTGAAATGTGTCATTCTTTTTAATATTGCTGAACATATAAAATTGAGTTTAAGAAATTATTAGATAATTATTGGCTCTTCACTTTTTAGAATTATACAAATAATATGTACTAAATATAGTAAAAATTAAAACAAGGCAACACATATAAATGGAAAATTTTATTTAAAAAATTTTTTTCACAGAAAATTATTTTATTTTATTTTTTTAATTGCAGGTAATATCTTTTTTTTTTTAGTATTTTAAAAACAATTTAATTAGAAATTACATTCTACATAGAGGTCAACATGCATCCACCACGGGTGTACATGTGTTCCCCATCCTGAACCCCCCACCCATCTCCCTCCCCATACCATCGCTCTGGGTCATCCCAGTGCACCAGCCCCAAGCTTCTTGTATCCTGCATCGAACCTGGACTGGTGATTCAATTCTTATATGATATTGTACATGTTTTAATGCCATTCTCCCAAATCATCCCCCCACCCCCACAGAGTCCAAAAGACTGTTCTATACATCTGTGACTCTTTTGCTGTCTCGCATACAGGGTTGTTGTTACCATCTTTCTAAATTCCATATATATGTTAGTATACTGTATTGGTGTTTTTCTTTCTGGCTTACTTCACTCTGTATAATAGGCTCCAGATTCATCCACCTCATTCAAATGTATTCTTTTTAATGGCTGAGTGATACTCCATTGTGTATATGTACCACAGCTTTCTTATCCATTCATCTGCTGATTTTTCACAGAGCTAGAACAAATAAGTTCACAATTTGTATGGAAATACAAAAACCTTGAATAGCAAAGCAATCTTGAGAAAGAAGAATGGAACTGGAGGAATCAACCTGCCTGACTTCAGGCTTTACTACAAAGCCACAGTCATCAAGACAGTATGGTACTGGCACAAAGACAGAAATATAGATAAATGGAACAAAATAGAAAGCCCAGAGATAATCCCACGCACCTATGGACACCTTATCTTTGACAAAGGAGGCAAGAATATACAGTGGAGAAAAGACAATCTCTTTAACAAGTAGTGCTGGGAAAACTGGTCAACCACTTGTAAAAGAATGAAACTAGAACACTTTCTAATACCATACATGAAAATAAACTCAAAATGGATTAAAGATCTAAACGTAAGACCAGAAACTATAAAAATCTTAGAGGAGAACATAGGCAAAACACTCTCCGACACACATCACAGCAGGATCCTCTATGACCCACCTCCCAGAATATTGGAAATAAAAGCAAAAATAAACAAATGGGACCTAATTAAAATTAAAAGCTTCTGCACAACAAAAGAAACTACAAGCAAGGTGAAAAGACAGTCTTCAGAATGGGATAAAATAATAGCAAATGAAGCAACTGACAAACAACTAATCTCAAAAATATACAAGCAACTCCTGCAGCTCAATTACAGAAAAATAAACGACCCAATCAAAAAATGGGCCAAAGAACTAAATAGACATTTCTCCAAAGAAGATATACAGATGGCTAACAAACACATGAAAAGATGCTCAACATCACTCATTATCAGAGAAATGCAAATCAAAACCACAATGAGGTACCATTTCACGCCAGTCAGACTGGCTGCAATCCAAAAGTCTACAAGCAATAAATGCTGGAGAGGGTGTGGAGAAAAGGGAACCCTCTTACACTGTTGGTGGGAATGCAAACTAGTACAGCCACTATGGAGAAGAGTGTGGAGATTCCTTAAAAAACTGGAAATAGAACTGCCATACAACCCGGCAATGCCTCTGCTAGGCATACACACCGAGGAAACCAGAATTGAAAGAGACACGTGTACCCCAATGTTCATTGCAGCTCTGTTTATAATAAATGGAAAATTGTAAATCCCCTTAATTTTTCTATGAATTTCTATACAAGTACCACTAATACAGAATTGATCTATTTCTTTTTTACATAAGTGGAATCACATCATAGACATTATCCTGCAACTTGATTCCTTTATTTAACAATATATCCTGGTAAAGTGTTACTGTAAGTATGTGAAGATCCCTCTCATTCTTTTTTACTACTGTGTGAGAGTTGGTCCATAAAGAAGGCTGAGTGCCAAAGAATTGATGTTTTCAAACTGTGGTGCTGGAGAAGACTCTTGAGAATCCCCTGGACAGCTAGGAAATCACACCAGTCAATCCACACTGAATATTCAAATAGTCATTGGAAGGACTGTTGCTAAAGCTATAATACTTTGGCCACCTGATTCGAAGAGCCAATTCATTGGAAAAGGCCCAGATGTTGGGAAAGATTGAAGGCAAAAAGAGAAGGGGGCAGTAAAGGATGAGAAGGGGGAAGTAGAGTAGAGTCAGCATCACTGACTTAATGAACACGAATCTGAGCAAACTCTGGGAGATAGGGGAGGACAGAGGAGCCTGGCATGCGGCAGTCCAAGGGGTCACAAAGAGTCTGAGACAACTTAGCGACTGAACAACAACAACATCCTACAGTAAAGATACAAGATGTTGAAGGAGGGAGAAATTTCAAGCTTGATAGTTTGCTTTGTAAAATATGAGAGGATTATTTCTACATTCTTGACAACGTTGTTTATAATTAATCTCTCTAATTTTTGCCTATCTGACAAACAAAAAGTGACATCTCATTTGAAACTGCATTTCCTTGGTTAGACCATCTTTTCATATAATAGTTATTTACATTTATCCTTCCATTATGTGTGTTCATTTTTCTTTTTTGGTGACTGTGTTTTGGCTTTCTTTTTGTAGACATTAGAGTTATAGCTATTAACTGTCAGATTTATATGTAAAGAATACTTTTTCCCACTTTCTTGTCTTTTAATTTTGCTCATAGTATGAGGTTATGGCTTTAAGGTTTATGTGCTTTGTTGAATCTATCAGTCTTTCACTTTATACCTTCTGGATTTTATGATTTCTTTGAAAAGGCCTTTCCCTTTCTAAGATTATAAAATAATTCCTCTACATTTACTTCTACATACTTCATTTACTTCATACATATTAACACCACTGAGGAACTAACTCATCTTTTTCTACCAATCAAAAAGACCAGTTTAGGGACTTCCTTGATGGTCCAGTTGTTAAGATTCTGAGCTCCCAATGCAGAGGGCCTGAGTTTGACCCCTGCTCAGGGAACTAGATCCCACATGCTGCAGCCAAGAATTCACATGTTGCAACTAGGACCTGGTGTAGCCAAATAAATAAATATTTTTTAAAAAAGACCAGTTTAGCCACATATTAAATTCACATGCATATGAACTACTGAATCTCATGTTAATTCTATGTTATTTATTTAAGAGGATTAATTCTTATATTTCTTTTATATTTCTGTGTACAATCTGTCTTTAAAGTATATTTGCAGAAATAATATTTGGTTTGCTAAGCAAGTGATGTCATTGGAGCTATATAGAAAATTCTGTTCCTGTATTGCCAGTGTCAAAGATAAGCAAGTGAGTGAGTGAGTGAGTGAAGTCGCTCAGTCATGTCCGACTCTTTGCAACCCCGTGGACTGTAGCCCAAGCAGGACATTAAAGTTTGAAAACAGATTTTATTCAATAACTACTGACTGTAGGGGCAAGAGCTGAGCTCCATCTGATTAGTGCAGAGATGACGGCATTTTAATGGCAGAATGAAGGAGTAGGGAAGAGTGAGCAGGGCTCAAGTAAAGAGGGAAAAGAAAAATTGCAACTACAAAGGGTGGTATCAAAGTGATTAGGCTAGCTGTGTCTGCCAGCTGGCAGTTAAGGAAACTGAAATTCTATCCTTTCACTGAGACTAGGAGACAAAGGCCCAATTCATCCTGATAATTATATTTCCAAGAAATAGTTTCAGGTCCTGGAGAAAGATACCTCTGAGTAGCAGGAGGTATGTATACATCTCTATGACAAATCTGAACAGCACATTAAAAAGCAGAAGTGTCACTTTGCCGAAAAAGGTCTGTAGACTCAAAGCTATGGTTTTTCCAGTATGGATGTGAGAGTTGGACCATAAAGAAGGCTGAGCACCAAAAAATTATGCTTTTGAATTGTGCCAAGAAACCCTTGGACAGCTAGGAGATCAAGCCAGTCAATCCTAAAGGAAATCAACCCTGAATTGGAAGGTTCATTGGAAGCACTGATGCTGAAGTTAAAGCTCCAATACTTTGGCCACCTGATATGAAGAGCCAGCTCATTGGAAAAGACCCTGATGCTGGGAAAGATTGAAGGCAAAGGGAGAAGAGGGCAGCAGAAGATTATTTTATATTTTGCTTTGTTTCAATTAGGTGTCATAGGGGGTTTTAGCGACATAGTCATTAGCTGATTTCTGAGGTAGTTGATTTTCATTGTTGCTGAATCAATCATTATTCATTCATACAGATGACCTGGACTATTAGACTATCACCTTTTCGTAAATAGCTCCAAAAGCACTTCATGTCAAGTAAATTCTACAGACTTATTTTGCCAGTTGGATCATGGCTCACATCACTCTTAGGGAAGCCTAAGTACTATATTATGAGACTCGATGGGTTAAGAAAGACATAGAAAGACAGAGTCCCTACCCTTTTTGAGGTATTTAGGTAGAGGTAAACATTCGTATCAAATAGCAGCAAAATTGTCTTTTAAAATGTATTTAGTAGTTCAATCAACCTGGATTGTATTTTATATATACTCTGAGATATAGCAATCTATATATATTTTTAAATTTACAGCAAACTTTCCTAATCCAATTCAGGGACTAGTTAATCTGTTTCTGCTAGTTAAAAAGACAATCTGTCATATATTATTCTGAGTTCTACCTCCCAGCTGCATGATCTGGTAATCTTTAATAGGTTAAAATCAGTTACACCACAATTGAGCATAGAAGCTACTACTTTGTTAGAGTTGATAGAAAAGTAAAAATATAATTTAAAATTTAATTTCAAAATTAAATGTTTGTATAACACCTGAAGTACTTCTGCAAAGCTCTTAAGGTATGATGGTTTAGAAAGAGCTTGGCTATAATTGGATGTTGAACTTTAACCTGTAGCCTGTGTTGTTCAGTCTCACTATGTCCAACTTTTGCAAAACCATACACTGTAGCATGCCAGTCTGTTATTCCATGTCTGGTTGTAACTGTTGCTTCTTGACGTGCATACAGGTTTCTCAGGAGGCAGGTAAGGTGGTCTGGTATTCCCATCTGTTTAAGAAATTTCCACATTTTGTTGTGATCCACAGGGTCAAGAGCTTTAGCACAGTCACCGATGAAGATGTTTTTCTGAAATTCTCTTGCTTTCTCTACGATCCAAAGAATTTGGAACTTTCATCTCTGGTTCCTTTTCTAAATCAGCTTGTATATCTGGAAGTTCTCGTTTCACATATTGTTGAAGCCTAGCTTGAAGGATTTTGAGCATTACCTTTCTAGCATGTGAAATGAGTGCAATTGTGTGGTAGTTTGAACATTCTTTGCTATTATAATCTTCTTTGGGATTGGAATGAAACTGACCTTTTCCAGTCCTGTGGCTATTGCTGAGTTTTCCAAATTGCTGGCATATTGAGTGCAGCACTTTCACAGCATCATCTTTTAGGATTTTAAATAGCTCAACTGGAATTCCATCACACCCACCAGCTTTGTTCATAGTAATGCTTCCTAAGACCCACTTGATTTCACACTCCGGGATGTCTGTCTCTAAGTGAGTGATCACACCATCATGGTTGTCTGGGTCATGGCAAGAGTGAACATTGACATTTTAGGAATCAGTGAACTAAAATGAATGGGAATGGGCAAATTTAATTCAGATGACCACTATATCTACTACTATGGGCAAGAACCCCTTAGAAGAAATGGAGTAGCCCTTACAGTCATAAAAGAGTCTGAAATGCAGTACTTGGGAGCAATCTCAAAAACAACAAAATGATCTGTTCGTTTCCAAGACAAACCATTCAATATCACAGTAATCCAAGTCTATGCCTCAGGCATGAATGTCAAAGAAGCTGAAGCTGAATGGTTCTATGATGACCTTCTAGAACTAACACCAAAAAAAGATATCCTTTTCATTATAGGGGACTGGAATGCAAAAGTAGGAAGTCAAGAGATACCTGCAGTAACAGGCAAGTTTGGCCTTGGGAGTACAAAATGAAATAGGGCAAAGGCTAATTTGTTTTGCCAAGAAAACACACCGGTCATAGCAAACCCCGTCTTCCAACAACACAAGAGATGACTGTACACATGGACATCACCAGATGGTCAACATCAAAATCAGATTGATTATATTCTTTGCAGCCAAAGATGGAGAAGCTCTATACAGTCAGCAAAATCAAGACAGGGATCTGACTGTTGCTCAGATCATGAGCTCTGTATTGCAAAATTGAGGTTTAAATTGAAGAAAGTAGGGAAAACCACTAGGGCATTCAGGTATGACCTAAATCAGATACCTTATGATTATACAGTGGAACTGACAGATTCAAGGGATTAGATCTGATAGAGTGCTTGAAGAACTATGGACAGAGTTTTATGACATTGTATAGGAGGTGGTGGTCAAATACGTCTCCAAGAAAAAGAAATGCAAAAAGGCAAAATCGTTCTCTGAGGAGGCTTTATAGACGGCTGTGAAAAGAAGAGAGGCAAAAGACAAAAAAGAAAAGGAAAGATATACCCATCTGAATGCAGAGTTCCAAAGAATAGCAAGGAGAGATAAGAAAGCCTTAAGTGAACTGGTGTAAAGAAATCGAAGAAAACAACAGAATGGGAAAGACTAGAGATCTCTTCAAGAAAATTAGAGATACCAAGAGAACACTTTATGCAAAGATGGGCACAATAAAGGACAGAAATGGTATGGACCTAACAGAAGCAGAAGATATTAAGAAGTGGTGGCAAGAATACACAGAAATATACGAAAAAAGGCCTTAATGACATACATAATCATGATTGTGTGGTCACTCACCTAGAGCCAGACATCCTGGAGTGTGAAGTCAAGGGCCAAAGTGGAACTAAAGTGCCTCTTGATGAAGGTGAAAAAGGAGTGAAAAAGCTGACACAAGACTCAACATTCAAAAAACTAAGATTATGGCATCCAGCCCCATCACTTTATGGCAAATAGATGGGGAAGAAATGGAAACAGTGACAGGCTTTATTTTCTTGGGTTCCAAAATCACTGCAGATAGTGACTGCAGCCAGGAAATTCAAAGATGCTTGCTCCTTTGAAGAAAAGCTATGACAAACCTAGACAGTGTATTAAAAACAGAGACATCACTTTCCTGACACAGGTCTATATAGCCAAAGCTATGGTTTTTCTAGTAGTCATGTATGGATGTCAGAGTTGGACCATAAAGAAAGCTGAGTGCTGAAGAATTAATGCGTTCAAACTGTGGTGCTTGTGAAGACTCCTGAGAGCCCCTTAATAGCAAGGAGATCAAACCAGTCAATCCTAAAGGAAATTAACCCTGAAGAACCATAGGAAGGACTATGATGAAACTGAAGCTCCAATCCTGTGGCCACCTGATGTGAAGACTGACTCACTGGAAAAGACCCTGATGCTGGAAAAGATTGAGGGCAGAAGGAGGCTGGATGGCATCACTGACTCAAAGGACATGAGTCTGAACAAGTTCGGGGATATAGTGAAGGATAGGAAAGCCTGGTGTGTGGCAGTTCATGGGGTCACAAAGAGTCGGACATGCCTGAATGTCGGACATGTTGAACAACAAAAAGAACAACTACTACTTCATTTAGGAAGCAACTGCAATAATCTAGTTTAGAGAAAGTCCTGCACTAGGGCAAAATGAGTGAAACTGTGGAGGTGGAATCCGATTCAAAGATACGTCATAAGGAAGGAGGTGTTTAACACCACACAGTGCAGCATTTGATGTTTCTCAGTTTATGAAAACATAGAAAGTATTTGAGAAATACTGGTTTGAAGAAATAGTTCTTTAGGGTATTCGTGTAAGATGTTCACAGTGTATGTTTGACATATTTGTTCAGAGTATAATCTTTTAAAAACAGAGTAGTACAAGCAGGTATTGGTCCAGACATGACTTTTATCTTGCTGTTTGGCAGTTCTCCTTAACTATTGCACCACAGGAGGCCATGTAGCTAGGCAACAGCAGAGCTGAGATTTTTAATCCAGTCTTGCTACTACAGAGTCCATGCTCTTTATTATTTTGATATCGGAATTTGATTCTGAATTGTGCAGATTCATCCTGTGAAAATCAAGAGGCAACTAGACTTTAGAATTTAAAGGTGATGAGAAAAACCAAAAGAGATGATCTCCTTCTATGCCAAGTTAGTGGGAGTTTTGGATCTTAAAGACTATGAGGAAAACCACTGATAGGTTTTAAGCAGAAGTAACATGATCAGTGGAGGTGTTGGAATTGCAGTTGAGTTATTTCAAGTCCTAAAAGATGATGCTGTGAAAGTGCTGCACTCAAAATAACAGCAAATTTGGAAAACTCAGCAGTGGCCACAGGACTGGAAAAGGTCAGTTTTCATTCCAATCCCAAAGAAAGGCAATGCCAAAGAATGCTCAAACTACTGCACAACTGCACTCATCTCGCACACTAGTAAAGTAATGCTCAAAATTCTCCAAGCCAGGCTTCAACAGTATATGAACCATGAACTTCCAGATGTTCAAGCTGGTTTTAGAAAAGGCAGAGGAAACAGAGATCAAATTTCGAACAACCATCGGATCATTGAAAAAGCAAAAGAGTTCCAGAAAAATATCTATTTCTGCTTCATTGACTATGCCAAAGGATTTGACTGCGTGGATCACAACAAACTGTGGAAAATTCTGAAAGAGATGGGAATACCAGACCACCTGACCTGCCTCTTGAGAAATCTGTATGCAGGTCAGGAAGCAACAGTTAGAACTGGACATGGAACAACAGACGGTTCCAAATAGGAAAAGGAGTACGTCAAGGCTGTATATTGTTACCCTGCTTATTTAACTTATATGCAGAGTATATCATAAGAAATGGTGGGTTGGATGAAGCACAAGCTGGAATCAAGATTTCCAGGAGAAATATAAATAACCTCAGACATGCAGATGACACCACCCATATGGCAGAAAGTGAAGAAAAACTAAAGAGCCTCTTGATGAAAGTGAAAGAGGAGAGTGAAAACATTGGCTTAAATCTCAACATTCAGAAAAATAAGAGCATGGCATCCGGTCCCATCACTTTATGGCAAACAGTGGAAACAGTGGCTGACTTTATTTTTGGGGGCTCCAAAATCATTGCAGATGGTGACCGCAGGCAGGAAATTAAAGGATGCTTACTCCTTGGAAGAAAAGCTATGACAAACCTAGACAGCATATTAAAAAGCAGAGACAATACTTTGCCAACAAAGGTCTAGTCAAGGCTATGGTTTTTCCAGTAGTCATGTATGGATATGAGAGTTGGACTATAAAGAAAGCTGCTGCTGCTGCTGCTAAGTCACTTCAGTCGTGTCCGACTCTGTGCACCAAAGAATTGATGCTTTTGAACTGTGGTGTTGGAGAAGACTCTTGAGAGGCCCTAGGACTGTAAGGAGATCCAACCAGTCCATCCTAAAGGAGATCAGTCCTGAGTGTTCATTGGAAGGGCTGATGTTAAAGCTGAAACTCCAATACTTTGGCCACCTGATGTGAAGTCCTGACTCATTTGAAAAGACCCTGATGCTGGGAAAGATTGAAGGCAGGAGAAGGGGACCTCAGAGGATGAGATGGTTGTATGGCATCACTGACTCTATGGACATGAGTTTGGGTAAACTCCGGGAGTTGGTGATGGACAGGGAGGCCTAGTGTGCTGTGGTCCAGGGGTCACAAAGAGACATGACTGAGCAACTGAACTGAACTGAAGTGAACATGATCAGACTTGAGTGCATGAGAGATAATGCTGGTATGTTTTGCTTCTTTGAGTTTCTTTAGCACTTTAACATAATTTTCAAATTCATTCCAGGACTTGAGTCTCCAAACATTTTATGCGTTTATTTTAGTATTTTTTCCTGAGGAAAAAAACTATACTGTAAGTAAAATTAAACTAATTTTTTAATGTAGTGAACAAATATTAGTACAGATTAACCCACTCCAGTGTTCTTGCCTTGAGAATCCCAGGGATGGGGGGAGCCTGGTGGGCTGCCGTCTACGGGGTTGCATGTAGTCAGACACGGCTGAAGTGACTTAGCAGCAGCAGCAGCAGCAAAGTAAAAAGTTTTTTTATGTCTTTCATACCTATTAGAGGAAAATTATCTGTCTGAAGAGATTTGTTTTCCATATGTTTAAGAATCATTGTATTAAATGAAGCATACATAGATTTTTTTTTTTTAATCTTCAAATGACCTGGTTAAAAACTCCTATTACTAGTTAAACCAGTCAAACAACATTGGAAAACAAGTCTTCAAATACCCTGATTATCAATTTGAAGAAATATCCAACCGTGATGGCAAAATGTCCTATCTTTCAGTAATGAGAGATGATAACTACCGTATTTTAGGAGAATTTAAATAAAACTCTCTTAAACAGAGAATGACAACTTACCGTCTAACCAACTCTGACACACTGATGGCAATCATTTGATAGAAAGGGTTTGTTAGTCCCTCAGTCATGTCCGACTCTTTGGGAGCCTATGGATTGTAGCCTACCAGACTCCTCTGTCTATGGGATTTTCCAGGCAAGAATACTGGAATGGGTTGACAATTCCTACTCCAGGGGACCTTCCCAACCCAGGGACTGAACTCGGGTCTCCTGTACTGCGGGCAGATTCTTCAGTGTGTGAGCCATAAAGGGAGGGGAATGTTTTTGTGTAAGTATACATAGATGTATGTGCTTAGTTGCTAACACACACATACATATATATAATAGTTTATTGAAAAGTGAAAGTGTTAATCACTCGGTCGTGTCTGACTCTTTGTGACCCCATGGACTGTAGCTCACCAGGTTCCTCCACCTACGGGATTTTTCAGGCAAGAATACTGGGAGTGGGTTGCCAATTCCTCCTCCAGGGGATTTTTCCCTACCCAGGGATTGAACCCAGGTCTCCTGCACTTTAGGCAGACTCTTTACTGACTGAGCCATTTATTATGTACAGTTAATGACACTGTTTTGATTTCAATAAAATCAATTTTGAAATTAAAAAATGTAAAATAATAAATGCAATATGTATAAAATATATGTATTTTTATATATAATAACATAATACAAAATAAACTTTCCTATTGCATGTCTAAAATCAGATCATTTGTTTAAAAACTTTGAATTCAATTCAATTCCCCCATTTTAAGAATGTGGAAGTTAAGCACTACAAGATTACCTGAAGGAAAGTTTCCAGAATATGATATATATTTGTCACAAACTGCTCCTTAAACAAAAGGGAGCTATTCTTATTAGTTCAGAAAAATTAAGATATTTTTAAAAAGTTGATTTCAAACTGATTAAATTTAAAATGGTTTTGTGGAACCAGAAGGAAAATCTGTACAGAAAAACTTTTCAATAATTTGTTCCAGTTGAAGATACTCATGTTTTATTTATAAAGTACAAAACAGAGCCATAGAATCACCAAAAAATAATAATGTGTTTTGACCACAAAGTAACGAGGCTGATTTTCTTCACAAGATTTAGAATCACACAGAGTAACACTAAAAATATGCATCTTTTCCTCAGCCAGGAGCAACAGGGTGAGACCAGCCAAGAAGAGTGTGTCATATGACCACAGTTTGACAAAGTTACTAATGCCATTTTCCATTTCATGTGCCCTGTGGAAGGGCAAAAATGGAAAAGCAGACCCAGTTGTGAGGATAGCTTTTTCACATTCTGTCAGCTACAGCACAATAACTGTTATATACTGTATTGCGACTAGCAATGGAACTTCAGTTCTAATACTTGGATTTCCCCTCCATCCAATTTCTTATGTGTTGAAAATATTGGGCAATGCAAAGTTAATTTCTCCTCATGTAGTTGGACAATTTAATTTGGTATTTTGTTCCCTCAATGACTTTAATTAAAATTATAGTATTTATAGGAAAAATGAAAAACTTCGGAGTTGAAAGAATAGCATGAAAGGGCAAGCACTTTGATGGACAGACTTTGAACTGGACCAACTGTCCATTTGAATCTCAGTGTACTTGCTAAGGAAGCTATGGGCTCATTTAATTTTCGTGTTTGCTTTGCTTTGATTTAAAACTAACAACCACGTTCCTTCGGTCAGCCCTTAATCAAATAAAATGATTATGGACTTTTCACTTGGTCCTTCCATCCAGCTACTAAGAGCATAGACGGTTTTGAAGAAACCTGACTTGGCTCAGGTCTTCAAGGAGCTAGCTGGCTAAAAGATACGGCTTGGATTGAATATATGTGCTGTATCAATGCACCATTGCAACTTGAATAAACTTAGAATAATGCCTAAGATTTATTGGGTGTTTATAATGGAGCCAGAAGCCTTGCATGAATTACCTCATGTAATCTTTACAACAGTTCTGAGTAGTATTTAACAGTTTTAATTTGCAGGCTTAGTAAAGTTAGGAAATTTGTCTCAGATCTGTCAAAGGGATTACCAGCTGCATGTTTGCATCTGGTGAGTAATCTCGGGGTTTTCCAGGAGTCCAGTGTCCGAAGATCCTGAACAAGGTAGACTTGGATGATGCCAAGCGGGGAAAAGTTGTGCCTACATCCAGTCCCGGAGGGCCAGTCCTCGTCTAGCCTTCTTTACCAGGGACCATCTTGATGCAGCCTGTCTGATCACATCTCAGGTCAGACGGCTCCCGGCTGATTCTCAAACAGTTTGCTGTTTGAGAAGCAAACAGTAATACTCTTACACAAGCGAGGGCGGGTGTGGGGAGAAAAGACTGAGAAACGTTAGACGTGGGAACGTTGTCCACAGATGGGGAAGGGCCTCAAGGCGGGTCCACCTTTGCAGCCTCCACAGGTTCCAGACACTGATAAGAAAGAGCAACAAGCTCCACCGCCCGAACACTAGGCTAAGACCTATCCCTGACCTTGGCAAAGACAGTAACTCATGACCGCTCGCACCCTACCGGCTGCTGCGGCAAGTGAGCGCACCGGGGCAGACCAAGGCACGCCCGACCGCGTGATGTATCCGACCGCCGCCAGGCCGGGACCTTCCCCCGCGACCCGCCCCGCCCGCGAGCCCCTCCCATCCTCGCTGCTCCGTCTGCCAAGCCCCGGCGCCAGAGGACCCACGACGTCACCGCAGCGCTATCGAGCCTCCAGCCCGCCCCCCGTGCGCCTTCCTTTTCCTCCCGTCCCGTGACGCGGCGGCCCGGCGGCGTCAGTGGACACACTCACACGCGCGCTGCGGCCCGGCCTGCGCCCACCCCAGCATGGCAGCTCTCGCACGCCTCTCCTCGCGCCTGCGGTTCTGCGCCTCCGCCCTCTCCTCAGCGGGCGTCTGGTCCAAGGTAAAGTGCAGGTGAAGAGCAAGGCCTCGCCCGGAAGAACGCGGACGAAAGCCTGAGCGTTTTTTTTTTTTTTTGGTCTGTCCACACCCAGCCTCTCCAGCCCGGGAGCCGGCATCTGGGCGCAGTACCCAGGGCCCCGAGGCGCGCCGACGCCTCCTTGCCTCACTGCTTCTCCGCCTGGCCTCCTTGACTTGGTTCTGCACCCGCTTCCCCAGTGAGGCGAGACGCGGCACAAAAGTGCGCGGAGAGGCCCTGGCTCGCGTCTCCATTTCGCGGGCAGTTTCTTGGGAAGGGGCTTTGGCTGCAGGAACGACCGGGAGGGTTCGCCGGCTTAAGGAGGGCAGGGGGCGACGGCTGCAAGGGGTAGGTTTGCGCTCCGAATTGGGGATCTCGGGGCGGAGTCCCCTCTACAGGCCCGGAACTGAGGGCTGGGCTAGCCAGGGGTCGGCTCGAGTTTGCCGCCAAGGGGGTGGAACGCTGCGCCCCTTCTTCTCCCTACGAGGCTGCGCTGCACCTTGGCGGTGGGAAGCGGAACCGGGACTGGAGCGCTTGCCGGCGCGTTTACCTCGCCACGCCGAGTAGCCTGTGGAGGTCTGGCGGTGCCAGGACGCGGGCTTCGAGCGCGGGCATCCCTTTCTTCTGAGGCTCCTTGGGATTTCCGTTTTCAAAGTTCTTTGCAAACGTTGTCCACTCTCACTGCAAACTCTTCACGAACGGTAGTATCTCGAGGCCCTCGCGCTGCGATTGTGGGCTGTGTCGTCTTTTTTCCCCGCGTGTCCTGTCCCCGCCTGTAAGCCCTCGCTCTGGTGCGGTTCTTATCCGGAGTCCTCGGACAGGACCAGAGTGACGAGTATAGGAGACTAGCTTACCTCCGCTACTTCCGTCACCACGGGAGCCTTTTCCTTGGAAGAGTCAAAGAAAAGTGATGTTTTTGAATAATAGTTCTGAGCTTAAAAGTGTGCCTTGAACACTTATCTCCTCACAAGGAACTCCTCTTTTTCCCCATTGTTGTGGCATCTTACTGGCATCCACTCTGAGAGCGGTGAACGGAGAGGGGCTGTGACTCACCGGTAGGTGAGTGCTAGATGGTGATTAAGAACTGGAAAGAGTTACACATAAATGCCTGTTAGGAGGCATTTTGATAATTGCAGGTAGCTTTGGATTTGTAAAGCATTGTTAGAAGGGAGCTCGACCTTCTGTCATTGCTGTGGGCACTGAAACGAGTGCAAATCGGGACACAGCGACCTCCTTGGGCCAAGGTTAATAACATTCCTTGTTTTGGCACTTTGTGTGTGCATGCTCAGTCGTGTCCAACTCTTTGCGACCCCATGGACTGTAGCCCGCCAGGCTCCTCTGTTCATGGAATTTTTTTGGCAAGAATACTGGCGTGGGTTGCTATTTGCTATGCCAGGGAATCTTCCCGACCCAGGGATCGAACCCACGTCTCTTGTGTCTCCTGCATTGGCAGGCAGATTCTTTACCCCTGGGCCACCTGGGAAGCCCTGCTAGTTACTTATTTGCCTAAGTGTAATTTACTTATTTTCTTATTGTATTATTAAACTATTCCCAAAGCCCAGCAAGCGTCTTCTTAGATGGCCGAGTTACAAATTATGGATTTTCCTGTATCTCATCTCTCCTTCAGGATTTGATCATAGGTCCAACTCCCCTTTCTCCGTGTTCCTCCAGCATTTGGCACTTAAATCCCTTAGTGTTTACCCCTTAAATCTTCACCTCCTACTTGTGTTAACTGTAACATTTGCATACTTGTTTAACTTTTTGAACGTGTAGACATCATCTTCATAACCAGATGAAATTTGCAGACCATATTGTATGCCTTTTTCTCCATCTCTCTGAGCATTACGCACTGCCATGCATAGAATAGACACTCAACACATTTCCTACGTGGATGAGAAAACACTGTGGGCAAACTTATGGAGTAACCTTGAGGACATAGATTTTTTTACTAAATATAACCAACAGGTAAAATGAGGTAGTTTTTTTTTGTCTTGTTTGTGATAAACATGTCTTCCAGACTTGAGTGTGCATCAGAATTACCTGGAGGCTTTATCAAATAGATTGCTGTGTTCATCCCCAGAGTTTGCCATTTAGTAGGTCCTGGTAGGAGCTTAGTACTTTGCGTTAATTAGTTCCCAGATAGTAAAGCTGCTGGTCTGAGGACTGCATTTGCAGAGCCAGTGGCATTGGCTTTGACCTAAACAGACTACCCGAAGGTATCTTCCATCTTCCTTAGTCCATGATTGTTTTGGAGGGTATGTTTAATACTATTTTCCATTGACTATAGAAAATTATTACTGAAAATAAAAATCTTAAAACTACCATTAACACTTTAGCTATTTCTCTTCTTTGAAAACCATCTTTTCCAGATTTATCTCCAACCCCAGACTCTCCTGAACTGCCTTCCTTCCAGTACAACTTACTGGTTCATGTCACTCAGTACTTCTCAAGTCTTTCTGATCAAAAATGAACCAGCCGTAACGTGGCATTTTCCTTCCTTGTTTGTTTTTATTATGGGTAACAGCACCGGTATCCATCCAGAATGTAAGCTGGAAATTTAGAACCATTCTCTCCTCTGCTCCTTTCTTTAACTTGCAGTTGATTACCAGTGTCATGGTAATGTTGTAGTTGTTTAGTGGCTGTTATCCTTGTAAGTTTCATTAGAGCAGAGACTATGCTTGTGAGTTTATTTGTTCGTTAACTCTCTAGTCTCAGTATTAAGTATGAAAGGGAAAGTTGCTCAGTGTCTCTGACTCTTTGTGACCCCATGGACTATACAGTCCTTGGAATTCTCCAGGTCAGAATACTGGAATGGGTAGCCTTTCTCTTCTCCAGGGATCTTCCCAACCCAGGGATCGAACGCAGGTCTTCCACATTGCAGGTGGATTCTTTTCCAGCTGAGGCACCAGAATGGGTATTTTAGAACAAATAGAGGAATGAATGAAAGAATGAGTTCCCCTGCCACTTTCCTGATTCAAGTTTTTGTATGAGAGTTGTGACATCTCTGTTTCAAACAAAACAAAACACTTTGCTGTCCTTTCCTCATTGAAGGATGAAGTTGAAGCTCTCTAGTGTTGTCTTTAAGGCCTTTTGCAAATTGCCCTGACTCCCTTACCAGCCTGATCTTCATGAGCTTCTCTCCACAGTGTGATCCTGCATGCCCTTGAAGACACAGTCTTTCCACATCTTGGTTGGAGAAGGCGATGGCACCCCACTCCAGTACTCTTGCCTGGAAAATCCCGTGGACTGAGGAGCCTGGTAGGCTGCAGTCCATGGGGTCGCTGAGAGTCAGACATGACTGAGCGACTTCCCTTTCACTTTTCACTTTCATGCATTGGAGAAGGAAATGGCAACCCACTCCAGTGTTCTTGCCTGGAGAATCCCAGGGATGGGGGAGCCTGGTGGGCTGCCGTCTGTGGGGTCACACAGAGTCGGACACGACTGAAGTGACTTAGCAGCAGCAGCCACATCTTGGTACCTTTGCTCAGGCAGCTCCCCCTTTCTGGAATCCCCACCCTCATTATTTTTTTTTAAGTCTTGGCACACTTTTACACTTTCTGATCTGCTAGGCAGAATTCATTGCTTATTCATCTATGATCCTTCAGAGTGCTTCAGGGCATCCCTCCAAATTGGAATAAAATATGTACATTCCCTAAAAAACAAAGTATGCTGTTGCTGCAGAGCACTGGCCCATGTCAGCAAGTCCTGTGAGCTCCTTGTGATTCATTTGTGTCATAAGTTAGTGATTAATTATTCATGATAGTGTCCATCTTTGGTCAACGCTGGTCCAGTGCTGGATACCTAAAGCATTTTAGCACATGTCACTACTTCCTTTTGGCAGTAATGCCATGCTGTCCTTGTAAAACTGTGTATATCCACTTAAATGTTAATGCCCTTTCCTTTTAATGGTGTTCTCTGAACCTCTCTCCAGATGGCCTATCCTCCCCACTTCTATATCTATATGTCCAATTTTGAGACTGACCTGGGCAATGTCAATCTTTCTGTGTCCTGATGTATTTAACTAACTATAGGGTGACAAGGGAGAGAGCATGTAGTTGTATAGTTCCTATCATTAAGATAAAATTTGTTTAAAAATAAAAAAAGTGTGGTTTGTGTATTTTCCCTCAGACGTCTTCAAAATGAAGTGCATTTTCATTTCACTAAGTTCTGGAGTGTTGAATGACAGAAAAAAGAAATTTAGGTGAAAGAATTAGTGGTAGAAGTGGTTAGAAAGGAAGGAGTTCTGGATTGGGAAGTCATGAGATAAAACATAGGCTCCACAGTAGAATCTGATCTCAAAGATTCAGTGTAAGAATTTGAAGATAAGAACAAAGTGGGAAGAGGGAGAAGATTTTGAAAGAACTAGATTTAGTAGAAAACAATTTTGCACTGTAAGAATTTTATTTCTTAGCTTCATTATGTACTGAATCACTATTATTTCTTTCCCTCAATAGTGTTAGCAGAAACTAGTGGCAACAATGAGATGGAATTTTGCAGAAGGTAGGAGGGTGGAAAAACAAAACAAAATATATTATGTTAATGTAAAGGAAGATCTCAGTGGAAAAAAAAATGCTCCTAGAATCAGTAGCTGTCAAAGCTGTACAGTGTTCATTACTCTTCATTCTTTTAGGTAACTGCTGCAAAGTTGAAGGTTATTTTATTTATTTCCTTATTTTTGTAGTAGATGATGCTTGGGTTTTTTCACATCATTATTTTAATATTTAAAATATAGTGGAAGGTAGAGCAGTTTAGAGCTCTACTTGAATTCGGTTATCATAGGAATTAAGGTAGGTAATTAGAAACATATTTCTCCCCACCTCCCTGCCAATTCTTGGAAGGTGTTGGGTGTCTGTTTCTTGACCACCAGAAGCAGGGAATGTGGGAAGGGATAGTGGGCAAGGAGTATGTGTGTCAGAGAACAGATTCCAAGGCTTTCTCAGGGGTGCTGCCTCCAGGTTGTGGGCAGTTCGCTGGACTTCAGGCCTTGAAGATCCACAGCAAACTTTCTGTGGTAACTGGCCTCAGGCATCGTGCTTCCTCTTTGTCCCACTGCCTGCAGTTCATATTGCTGTTTGCCCAATAATCTTTGGATACTTACACTGGCAGCTTGATTGCAAATAAAGTAATTACATTAAAGTAATCTTAAAGCTGGTGCTCATTTTTTTTTTTTTTTTTCAAAATCCCCAACAAAGATTGCTTGGATTAATTGGCTATAGTATGGATCATGTTAAATTCTTTGTAAAATCAGTAATGTGTCTGTTTTTGCATGTGTGGAGGGTAGAGTGGGGAGGTTAAAAATGAAAATTAAACTCCCAATCAGTGTCAGGTTAATCTTACTGCCCTGGCGGGGAATGGAGAAAAGGTTGCATTTCCTAAGTGAAGATCATATCCCCTGGGTATCTTCTGTAATCCAGGCTCAGGGCTAAGTGCTTCTTAGCTTAATAATAATACATAATTGTTTGATCTGTACTATATCCCTGGGAAACAGTTATCATCGTTTGTATCAGGCTTTTTTTTAAAAAAAATATTAAGAGTGTCTTATGTGATACAATTACATGTCTAATTATATGGAAATCATTGACAGGAATTTAAAAAAAAATGATCATCTTTTTGTAAACCCTGATAGCTCGGTTGGTAAAGAATCCACCTGCAATGCAGGAGACCCTGGTTCGATTCCTGGGTTGGGAAGATCCGGTGGAAAAGGGATAGGCTACCCACTCCAATATTCTTGGGCTTCCCTTGTGGCTCAACTGGTAAAGAATCCACCTGCAATGCTGGAGACCTGGGTTTGATCCGTGGGTTGGGAAGATTTCTTGGAGAAGGGAAAGGCTACCCTTTCCAGTATTTTGGCCTGGAGAATTCCATGGATTGTATAGTCCATGGGGTCACAAAGAGTTGGACATGACTGAGCGACTTTCACTTTTGTAAACTTAATGTCACTGCCACCCCCCTCCACCCGCCAAAAAAAGAGGCTCAGAAGTTAAGTAATTTTCTCCAGTTAATACTTCTACTGACATTTGAAACAAGGATATTTTAGACTGAGATTAATAGAGTGTGGCCCATTATGCCACTCTTTCTCAGTCAATACATATCAAATGTTGTTATAATAAATAGATAATACATATCAACAAATATTGTTAACTGAACATATGCAAAATGAACAGACCAATGCTGAGTACCTGTAAATTCTTTATTATCTTGAGTCCTTCTCACATTCTCTGAAAATACGAATTAGTTTATTGCTTTTAAGCTTCACTTGGGTTTTTTCTAAAATACTTCTGAAGTTGTTTTGGGGAGAGATGTGGCACAAGAGTCTCAGTAATTAAAAAAAAGATTTACATATGTATTTGGTTGCTGTGGGTCTTAGTTGTGGCACTTGGGACTTTTGATCTTCATCACAGCATGCGAACTTTTAGTTGTGGCAGGTTGGTTCTAGTTGCCTGACCAGGGTTCAAACTTGGGCCCCCTGTACTGGGAGCTCAGTCTTAACCCCTGGACCACCAGGTAAGTCCGCTTCTCAGTAATTTATGACTATTTGTAATGAATGATACTGTTCACGGGGTTCTTCCAGCAAGAATACTGGAGTGGCTTGCCATTTGAATTGCGGTGATTGAGAAGACTCTCGAGAGTCCCTTGGGCAGCAGGGTGATCAAACGAAGTCAATCCTAAAGGAAGTCAATCCTGAATACTCATTGGAAGGACTGATCCAGAAACTGAAGCTCCAGTACTTTGGCCATCTGATGCAAAAAACCAACTCGTTGTAAAAGACCCTGATGCTGGAAAAGATTGAGGGCAGGAGGAGAACAGGGCAACAGAGGATGAGATGTTTGGATCGTGTCATCGACTCAATGGACTGGACATGAGTTTGAGCAAACTCCGGGAGATATTGAAGGACAGGGAGGCTGGCATGCTGTAGTCCATGAGATCGCAAAGAGCTGGACACTACTGAACAACAACAACCAATTTTAACTACAGTAAAAAATGTCAGAGGAGCTATAAGTTTGGAAACATTAATAGATAATTGTGTTAGATTACTAGAGTGTACGGTCATATTGAGAGAATTTCCAGTCTTCAGCAGTTTTACCCCCCCAAATTTTTTAACTTTCTTCCTCTTCCTACTAAGGCCCTCTTTACCTTTCACTGAAAATAAGGACAACAAGAGTTCTTCATGAAAAAATAAGACACTCATAAAGGTTTGTTGTACATAAGTAATAAAATAGAAGTAGTGTAAGACTGAGGATTTTTGAAAAGGACAGAGAGGAACATATTGTGGTAGAGGGCCCCAGTGATAGAAGGCTAAACCTGGGAACTGGTCTTGCTTTAACACTGTGTAGTAAATTACAAGATCCTTATATCTTCAGAAACTTCACTTGTAAAATGAGTTGATTGGATTAGATATGTGTGTATTTTTCTCTTCTCTGTTTTTTAGGCGTGCATGTGTGCTCAGTTGTGTCTGACTCTTTGCCACCCTATGGACTGTAGCCTGCCAGACTGTCCTTAAGATGTCCCAGGCAAGAATACTGGAATGGGTTGTCATTTCCTTCTCAGGGGCATCTTCCCAACCCAGGGATCAAATCCCCATCTCTTGTGTCTCCACTGTACCACCTGGGAAGCCCCTGTTTTCTAGGAGATATCCTCAGTTTCATTTTATGATATATATGTTGGCCTCGTTAGGCTATCAAAGTTTTAAGTTCTAAGATTAAAAACATATTTTCATATATATGTGTGTGTTAAAACAGAATCAAGTAAATCCCTGCTACTTGAGTATAGGACAGAGGAGACCGCTGTTGGTGGTTCAAGCTCTTTCCTTCCTATCCCCACCTCTGCTTATTTCCCTTTGTGTGGGCAGTGTGCCACGGTAAACCACTCTTCCTCATCTGACCTTGACCAAGGTTGCAGTTTAAAAAAACAAAGGTCATTTAGCACCTATACCTTTGCAGATCTCATTGGACTTTCAGTATAGTTTCTTAATCTCCTTTTGTGTTGTGTGTTAGTTGTTCAGTTGTGTCCTACTCTTTGCGACCCCAGGGGGTCTTACCCACCAGACTCCTCTGTCCATGGAATTCTCTATGCAAGAACTCTGGAGTGGGTTGCCATTTCCTTCTCTACCTTTTGTATTAATTGACACTTTTTATGACCAACCTAGACAGAATAGCAACCCACTCCAGTGTTCTTGCCTGGAGAATCCCATGGACGGAGAAGCCTGGTAGGCTGCAGTCCATGGGGTCGCACAGAGTCGGACACGACTGAAGCGACTTAGCAGCAGCAGTAGCAGCAGCAGTAGCAGCGGCAGACAGAATATTAAAAAGCAGAGACATTACTTTGCCAACAAAGGTCCGAAGGCAATAGCAACCCACTCCAGTACTCTTGCCTGGAAAATCCCATGGACGGAGGAGCCTGGTAGGGGGCAGTCCATGGGGTCACAAAGAGTCGGACACTTACTGAGCGACTTCCCTTTCACTTTTCACTTTCATGCATTGGAGAAGAATATGGCAACCCACTCCAGTGTTCTTGCCTGGAGAATCCCAGGGACGGTGGAGCCTGGTGGGCTGCCGTCTTGGGGGTTGCACAGAGTCGGACACTACTGAAGCGACTTAGCAGCAGCAGCAGTCAAAGCTATGGTTTTTCCAGTAGTCATGTATGGATATGAGAGTTGGCCTATAAAGAAAGCTGAGCGCCGAAGAATTGATGCTTTTGAACTGTGGTGTTGGAGAAGACTCTTGAGAGTCCCTTGGACTGCAAGGAGATCCAACCAGTCCATCCTAAAGGAGATCAGTCCTGAATATTCATTGGAAGGACTGATGATGATGCCGAAACTCCAATACTTTGGCCACCTGATTCGAAGAACTGACTCATTTGAAAAGACCCTGATGCTGGAGAAGGGGATGACAGAGGATGAGATGGTTAGATGGCATCATTGACTTAGTGGACATGAGTTTGAGTAAACTTTGGGAGTTGGTGATGGACAGGGAGGCCTGGCATGCTGCAGTCCATGGGGTCGCAGAGTCAGACACGACTGAGTGGCTGAACTGAACTTTACTGAACTGATACTTTTTATGAAAGGAGATTTTGGAGGGAGAAAAAAATGAGAGCACTCATTTATGCTTTTGCCTTGATCCCCTGGGGTTCTCTGTCTGGGAGGCTCTGATAGGCATGGGTGTGAGCTTACAACATCGATGGACGGGTTAAGGGACAGTGTCTCAGGAGTCAGGTGTCATTCTCTCTACCCCCTCTCTTTTTATGTGTGCATGCTCAGTTGTGTCTGACTCTTTGCGATTCCATGGACTGTAGCCCACCAGGCTCCTCTATCTATGGGATTTTTCAGGCAAGACTACTGGAGTGGGTTGCCATTTCCTCCTCCAGGGGGTTCTTCCCAACCCAGGGATCGAACCCACATCTTCTCTATTTCCTGCTTGGCAGGCAAATTCTTTACCCCTCAGCCACTGGGGAATCCCTCTTTTTTTAGGTTGACTACATAGTGAGAATAAAGGAGAGATGATGTTAAGTATGAGTGATTGATTGCAACTCAATCGACTGTATCATTTTTCCTGTTCATACTGTGAATGAAGTGTAAAGAGGGAAAACAGTTTAAAACTGATGGTGAATGCGCGCCAGATAGCCTGACTTGCACCAGATAGTACACTGTGATGAGACTGGCCGCGCCCCTCTTGGAGTTAAGAGTTTGCTGTTTTTCTCTGGCATCCATAAACTCTAGGCTCCAGAAGGGAATGAGTTTTTTGTGTGCTGTTCTTGTCCTTTCCAGAGGTATTCTTTGATACCCAAGATTGGATCAAGGCCAAATCTGTAGTATTTATAATATTGAGAGCAGCAGTTGTATCTTAATACTTATTAGGTTGGAATAAATAGCAGAGTATTTGGCACATATGGGTTCTCAGGAAATATTTGTTAGTTGTATTGCTATCAAAAATCGATATTGACGCTGATACTGTGAATTTGAGTCCCATCATACACAGTATCTACTTTCTTTTACTCTTTGAAGGGGCCCCAAATGACACAAAGTTTTCCTTATGTAATAGAAGATATGGATCATAAAGGGATTCTGGTGGTAATTTGTGAATAGAGTATGTCCACCCTACTCTTTTTTTTTGGTTGTTGTTAAATATTTATTTATTGACTTGGCTACTCTGGGTCTTAGTGGCCACACACAATATCTTTTTTTTCCCTTATTTATTTTTACTGAAGTATGTTTGATTTGTAGTGTATTAATTCCTGTCATACAGTAAAGTAATTCATTTACACACACACACACACACACACACACATATATGCATATACATTTTTTTAAATATTCTTTTCCATTATGGTTTACCATAGGATTTTTTAAAATTGGAGGATAATTACTTTTCAATGTTGTGTTAGATTCTGCTGTACAGCAAAGTGAATCAGCTATAAGTATACATAACATATATCCCCTCCTTCTTGAGCATCCCTCCCCGCCCCCACCCCACCCCTCCAGGTCATCACAGAGCACCACGCTGAGCTCTCTGTGTTTTACAGCAGCTTCTCACTAGCTGTGTTTTACACATGGTAGCATATATATGTCGGTGCTACTCTCTGTTTGTTCTGCCTTCGTTTTTCCCTTCTGTGTGCCCAAGTCTGTTCTTTGTATCTGTGTCTCTATTCCTACCTTGCAGATAGGTTCATTTTTCTAGATTCCATATCTATACGTTAATATTTGTTTTTCTCTTTCTGACTTCTTTCACTGTGTATGACAGACTCTAGGTTCATTCACATCACTACAAATGACCCCATTTTGTTCCTTTTATGGCTGAGTAATATTCCATTCTGTATATGTACCACAACTTCTTTATCTGTTCACCTGTCGATGGGCATCTAGGTTGCTAACATGTTGTGCCTATTGTGAATAGTGGCATGCAGGATCTTTAGCTGTGGCATGTGAACTCTAGTTTCAGCATGTGGATACAGTTCCCTAAGCAGGGATTTCACCTGAGTCCTCTGCCTTGGGAGCCTGACTGGAGTCTTAACCGCTAGACCATCAGGGAAGTCTCTGTCCATCCTACTCTTAAGATGAACTACTTACAGCCCCACTCTTTCTAAGACAAGCTAGTAGAATTATCCTTGTATATATAATAATTGAATATATTCGTATACATGCAAAGTAAACACAAGTTTACAAATGCTTGTTCACTTAAAGATGTTTTTTAATATTTTAGGGATGTATTTGCTACTTTTCAACTAGCACACGTCACCATACCAAATTTTATACAGACCCAGTGGAAGCGGTAAAAGACATTCCTGATGGTGCAACAATACTGGTTGGTGGTGAGTAATAGTATTGTTTTCCTTTTGATTTTCGCAAAGCAGGGAAATCACAATGGTGAGGTGATTAAAAAGGCTAATTATTTTATTACTTTGTTAATAAATGCCAGTTATTAGAAATGCCAGTTATTTTATTGTTTAGTTATCAATTCTTTATCTTATTTTATTTATTACATATTATCTATTTTTTATTATAGTGTTCCCTTTCTGAAAGTTTAGCAAGGTTTAGCACTTTATAGCTGACCTTTTCTTTCCTTTTCTATTTCTTTTCCTATATTATTTGAAAAGCTGACACCTTAAATGGGGATATCTTATTAGTAGCTTTGAAAAATCCCTAGATACTTGGGAATTCTGCTTACCTTAAAACGTTTGCATAAAAAAAAAAGTTTGCATGTATCTTAGTAGCCCACACTGGCCATTCCTTTTGTTCCTCCTCATTTTGGAAGCTAGAGAGCACATCCACATCTATCTGTTAGTGAGCCTCTCAAGTTCTATTGCTTCTTTTGTTTAGAATGTCTTTTACCACCCCTCTCTCACACTCATTAAACTTGTTGCCTGATTCTTATACGTTTCTTTGGATTTCTAGGCCTTGGTCATAAAAATCAAGGGTTATTTTTAGGGCTGTTCTTCATTCATTCATTCAACTCAGCAGTCATTGAATTTTAGACCTAATACCCTTTTGAGGAATTGTGTAAAAGAAATGAAAGTCATTGGCTTAGGCTTCTAGATCTGCAGAATCTACCCAGGAATGTAAAACAAACATGCTTGAAAAAGTAACTGTGTAAAGGTTCAATTTTAAAGTGGGAAAATAACAAATATGTAGTTAAGTGCAAGAAGAGCAATGTGTAGGTGGCTGTATTAACACATTGCACTTGGCTTTATACTTATGAATCAAGGACTTGGCAGTGATGTCTGATGCTATATAATGATGTAAAACATTTGGAGATAGCTATATGGCCATTTATTTTATTTCATTTTTTTGAGGTTTATTTTTGCTTTGTTTTGCCAGTAGAACTTTAGTAAAGTGACTTGCCAACTTTTTTGATCTAAAAACACATTTTACATCACAATCCAACAAACACACATGTATGTACTATGTATACATATATAAGTGAAACAAAAGTTTTTCAAAAATGTCTATCCTGAGTGTTAATTTTTTTCTTTTTGGAAACTTTTTCTCAAAGCAGTTTTAGGTTTATAATAAAATTGACAGGAAGGTACAGAAATTCCTCATATACTCCTTCCCCATACATGCATAGCCATTATCAACAGAGTGGTACTTTTTTTTTTCAACCAGGAATGAATTGCATTGACAGAATCACCAACATCCACAGTTCACCTTAGGGTTCACTTTAATGAAGTAAATAGTGTTGTGCATACTATGAGTTTGGACCAAAGTATAATGACATATATACATATCATTATAATGTCATACAAAGTATTTCACTGCTCATGAAAACTTCTGTACTCTGTGTATTCATCTCCCCCCCCACCCCTCAAATTCCTGGCAACTGTTGATCTTTTTACTGTCTATGACCACTTCTTAAGTTGCTGAGATGTATCTGTGCTTTTGCATAGTGGGTCTAATAATGTGCTGGTACGTTTTTCTTTTTTAAGAAAAGAGTAACAGATACATTTCCTTGGAAGAAAATTACTCTCTACATAAAATTATTTATCTTCTTGGCCCATTATAGGTTTTGGGTTATGTGGAATTCCAGAGAATCTTATAGGAGCTTTGCTAAAGACTGGAGTAAAAGGACTAACTGCAGTCAGCAACAATGCTGGGTAAGTGTGTGTTTTTAAAACAATTGACTTGAAAGAAATGATAACCCTTCATAATATTGAAATGAAGTCTATCAGTGAAGTGAAATATTTCTTCATTGACAGGAGCAGTAAGCTTAAGGATCAGAAGATAGTTTTATCATTCCAATGTTTAAGACTCCATGGTGCCACTGCAGGGGACACAGGTTTGCTCCCTTGTCAGGGAACCAAGATGCCACAAGAAAAAAATGTTCAAACTGAGCCCTTCTTTATAAAGTTTATTTAGTTATTTATTTTGTTTTTGGCTGTGCTGGGTCTTTACTGGTGCACGGGCTTTTCTGTAGTTATGGCGAGGTGGGGCTCCTCTCCAGTTGTGGAGCATGGGCTCTAGGGCCTGTGGGCTTCTACTAGTAGTGTGGCTCCTGGACTCTAGAGCACAGGCTCAGAGTTGACAAGCACAGGCTTAGTTGCTCCAAGGTGTATGGGATCTTCCTGGATCAGGGATTGAACCCATGTCTCCTGCATTGGCAAGCAGGTTCTTTACCACTGATCCACCAGCAAAGCCCCCTTTCATTTTAAAACTTAGAGATTGTATGTTGTACCTTATTGTAAATCTTTATTTATAAAGGCAGATGGACATCGATTTGAAATCTGTTTCTTTTATTTTGGTTATGACCTTACCATAGAAGATACATGAAGAATATAATCAGTCATTAAAAATGTTGCTGGTCTTGGTAGAAAGAGGAGGGTATGCAGCCAGCATTAAGACAGTAGGCTTGCATATCAAAATGGTCAGCAATGACCCATAAAATCTTAATGATTAATGGCCTACATATTAAGATATATTTAGTTATCAAGGGAAAGGACATTTTAATTCACAATAGTAAATTATCAGCTCTTCTAACAAAGACTTCAAAGATCTTAAAAATTAAAGAAATTAATTAATTTGGCAGTTTAGTGTATTATCATAAATGCAATTTAGAAGAAATAGCGTAGATTATTTAGGCAACAAAACTAATCTACGTCGTTGTTGTTGTTGTTCAGTCACTCAGCCATGTCTGACTCTTTATAACTCCATGGACTGCAGCAAGGCAGGCTTCCCTTCACTGTCTCCCAGCATTTGCTCAAAGTCATGTCCATTGAGTCAGTGATGCCATCCAACCTTCTCAACTTCTGTTGCCTCCTTCTCCTGCCCTCGATCTTTTTTAGCATCAGGGTCTTTTCCAGTGAGTTGGCTCGTCACATCCGGTGGCCAAAGTATTGGAGTTCCAACTTCAGCATTAGACCTTCCAATGAATATTCAGGGTTGATTTCCTTTAGCATTGACTGGTGTCATCTCCTTGCTGTCCAAGGAGCTCTCAAGAGTCTTCTCCAACACCACAGTTGGAGAAAGCATCAGTTCTTTGGTGCTCAGCTTTCTTTGTGGTCCAACTCTCCCATCTGTACATGACTACTGGAAAAACCATAGTTGTGACTATACGGACCTTTGTTGCAAAGTAATGTCTCTGCATTTTAGTACACTGTCTAGGTTTGTAATAGCTTTTCTTCCAAGGAGAAAGCATCTTTTAATTTCATGGGTGCAGTCACTGTCCACAGTGATTTTGGAACCCAAGAAAATAAAGTCTGTCACTGCATTTTTCCTCATCTGTTTGCCATGAAGTGATAAGACCAGATGCCATGATCTTCGTTTTTTGAATGTTCAGTCTTAAGCCTGCTTTTTCACTCTCCTGTTTCACCTTCATCAGAGACTCTTTAGATACTCTTTTCTTTCTGCTGTTAGCGTGGTATCATCTACATATCTGAGGTTGTTGATATTTCTCCCGACAGTCTTGATTCCCGCTTGTGCTTCATCCAGTCCAGCATGGCGCATGATGTACTCTGCATATAAGTTAAATAAGTAGGGTGATAGTATGGAGCCTTGATGTATTCCTTTCCCAATTTGGAACCAGTCCATTGTTCCATGTCCAGTTCTATCAGTTGTTTCTTGCTCATTTTTTTCTTTGCTGACTTTATGCTGTTATTTTTGCTTGGAAGCCTGTCCACTTCTCTGGGTATCCACATCTTTTCCCATCTTATAGAAGCCATATCCAGTTAGAAAACAGCTCTAGCCTTCATTGATTTTGTCCCTTTCTGAATTCCTGTGGAGATGGTTAGCCTGTCTTTGTGTACTGATATGTGTTTATTATCTCTGATGTATATTACAGGCCAATCCTTTTACTTAGAGTAGTTTTCTATTTTCTTTTTTTTTTTTTAATTTTTTAGTTGCACCATGGAGCATACAGGATCTTAGTTCCCCAACCAGAGATCAGTCCCGTGCCCCCTGCAGTGGAAGTGGGGAGTCTTAACCACTGGACCTCAGGGAAATCCCTAGAGTAGTTTTCTGTTTCCTACTATTTATGCTTAGCCTATAGTCTCAGAGTCATTGAGACTTGAAGCTGGATGGGATTATAGAGACCGTATGTTCCAGTTCCTTCATTTAACAGGGGAAACCCTCTGTAAATAGGGAAGTAACTTGTTCATGGTCACTTGTTATTCCTGAAACACATCCTGTGCCCTGTGAACTTACTTAATGTTTATTAAAAATACTTTTGATTATCTATACTTGGTTGAATTTTCCTGATAACTCAGTGCTTCTAAGGAGTGTATGCATGTATGCTAAGATGCTTCAGTCATGTCTGACTCTTTGTGACCCCATGGACTGTAGCCCACCAGGTTCCTCTGTTCATGGGATTCTCCAGGCAAGAATACTGGAGTTTATCCAGGTGAGAATACTGGAGTAGGTTGCCATTCCCTTCTGCAGGAGATCTTAGCAACTTAGGGATCGAACCCATGTGTCTTACATCTCCTTCATTGGCAGGCAGGTTCTTTACCACTGGCACCACCTGAGAAGCACAGGGAGTAGTACAGATTAATGTAAATTTTTGATGCAGAGTAAGTACTGATAACCTACTTCATTGAAGTCAAAGAAGGCACTGGGTACACCTTGATTGGCAGTTGATTATCTTTTTTCTTTTTTTTTTGCAGTTGATTATCTTAATTAGAGGTGTTTAAAGTTTATAGGGATGAGGGCTTTGTTTTGATAATTAGAATCAGATAAACGAGGAGGACAGCTTAGTATGTCTTTATTTGAGAACCAAACATGTGTGAGTTGTGGGGTAAAGGGAGAGAGCATGGAATTAGAAGTAATGGTTATCACCAATATGTTCAATCTAAAAAAATGATACAAAATAACTTATTTCCAAAAGAGAAACAGACTCACAGCCATAGAACACAAACTTTTGGTTACCAAAGGGGAAAGGAGATGGGGAGGATAAATTATGAGTTTGGGTTTAACAGATACACACAACTGTATATATTTATAAAATAGATAAGCAGCAAGGACCTACTGTATAGCACAGGGAACTGTATTCAACATCTTGTAAAATACCCTGTAATGGAAAAGAAACTGAAAAAGAATGTATATGAATATATAACCAAATCACTTTGCTCCACACCTTGAAACTAACACAACATTGGAAATCAGTTCTACTTCATTTTTTAAAATAAGGAAGTAATGACTATTTTCTTCTTTAGAAAAAGACTCCATCTTTAGAAGTTCTGCCTGAATTGGAAGTCTTCCAAAGCTCAGGACTTCTAATTGTCTGTTTTTTTTTTTAATTTGTTTGCTTTTAATGACCACTAAGACTTGTTGGCCTGAGGTACCACTTACTTTGCTATGAGTATTGACTATTAAATGTTGATGAGATAAACCCTCCTTTAGGACCACTGAAATGAATCAGTGCTTTGATATGGGTTGATTAGAAAAGCGGGAACATCACAGATGTTCCTCTGATTTTTGGAAGACTTTAACATATGAATTACAAACCTGGATGAGCAAATGTTTCACAGTAAACTTTATTTCAGGTAGTTAAATCACAGAGTCAAGGGAAAAATAGGTGTGCTGTATTAGTCATTTTCATTTCCTCAGGACAAGGTGGGGATTTAGACAACTCCCAAGGGCAGCCCCACTTCATGTAGAAGACTAATAAATAGTGGTAATATGTACAACATATGTACAGCATGTGTACATATGTACAACAGTCCCCACCTTATCCATGGTTTTGCTTTACATGGTTTGAGATATGTGGCATCAACCTTGATCTGGAAATATTAAATGGAAAATTCCAGAAATAAACAATTCATGAGTTTTCAATTATGGGCTATTTTGAGTAGCATGATGAAATCTCACGCCTTCCTGCTCTGTCCTGCCCTGGACAAGAATCATCCTTTTGTCCAGCGTGTCCACTGGTTAGTTTCTTACTTACTCCATAATCAGATCCATGATCATCAGTGTTGCCAGATCACAGTGACTGTGTTCAAGGAACACTTATTTTACTTAATAATGGCCCCCAGATGCAAGAGTAGTGATGCTGGTAATTCAGATATGCCAAGGAGAAGCCATGAAGTGCTTCTTTAAAGTGTAAAGGTGAATATTCTCGATTTAATAAGGAAAGTAAATGATCGTATGCTGAGATTGCTAAGATGTATGGTGAGAATGAGTCTTCAGCCTGAAACTGTGAAGAAGGAAAAAAGAAATTTGTACTAGTTTCCTTGCTGCATCTCAAATTGCAAGTTACAGCCATAGTGCATGATAAGTGCCCAGTTAAGCTGAAAAAGGTATTAAATTTGTATAATAACATATTTTGAGAGATCACATTCACAAAACTTTTATTACAATATGCTGTTAAAATTGTAGCAGCAGCTGTTATAATTGTTCTACTTTATAATTAGTTATTATTAATATCTTACTGTGCCTAATTTATAAATGAAACTTTCTCATAGATATGCATGTATAAGAAAAGAAGATACCTATGTATTGTTGTTTAGTTGCTAAGTTGTATCTCTTTTGTGACCCCATGGACTGTAGTCCACCAGGCTTCTCGGACCGTGGGATTTTCTAGGTAAGAACACTGGAGTGGATTGCCATTCTCTTCTCCAGGGGATTGTACATAGCATCTGTAGGGTTGGTACTGTCTTGGCATGTATCCTGGGTTAAGGGGAGATGCCTGTATGTACCTGTACATGAGATTACAATGCTGTTACTTGTATATACTTGTGTATGTCTTGTTTTATTGCATTTTGCTTTATTGCATTTCATAGACATTGCACTTTTTACAAATTGAAGGTTCAGGGCAGCCCTGCATTAAACAAGTGTATTGGCTCTATTTTTCCAATAGAATTTGCTCACTTCATGCTTCTGTCACTTTTTGATAATTTTTTCAATATTTCAAACTTTTTCATTATTATTATATTTGTTATGGTGATCTGTGATCAGTGATCTTTTTTTTAATTTATTTTTTAATTGAAGGATAATTGCTTTACAGAATTTTGTTGTTTTCTGTCAAACATCAACATGAATTAGCCATAGGTATATATATGACAGTGATCTTTGATGTTATTATTGAAAAAAAATCATGACTTCCTGTAGGTTCAGATGATTGTTAGCATGTTTTAATAATGCATTTTTTTTTAATCACTGTGGCTTTCATTTTTTAAAATTTTTACTGGAGTACAGTTACTTTGCAATGTTGTTACAAAGTATTTTTAAATTAAGGCATTGACATTATTTTTAGGCATAATACTATTGCACACTTAACAGACTATAGTATAGTATAAACATTTATATGCACTGGAAAACAAGAAAATTTTCAGGACTTGCTTTATTGCAGTGTTTGCTTTTCTGTGGTGGTTCGGTGAGGTATGCCTGTAGTTCTGTACTGCTCAGGTATAGGAATTTTCTGGGGGTCCAGGAGAAGTTTTTCATTCTGAATAAAATTTCTGGTTTTGCACCAATGGTTTTGAACCCAGAGATAAAGGCAAATGACTCCTTTGCTGTGCCATCTTATTTGTCAAGATAGCTACAGCTCTGAGAGCTCTAAAGGGCTTGAAGGGGAGATCTCGGCTGCCTTGGCTGATCATGAACATTTCCCCCAAGATTAGGTTATTTGGTTTGGGAAGGGCTAACCACTTCCTCCTTTCCTGCCAGAGATGCTCAGAGGGCTCAAACAAACTTTGTGCTACTGTACAAAAAAGATCTTCATGACCTAGATAATCACTCACCTAGAGCCAGACATCCTGGAATGTGAAGTCAAGTGGGCCTTAGGAAGCATCACTATGAACAAAGCTAGTAGAGGTGATGGAATTCCAGTTGAGCTGAAAGATGATGCTGTGAAAGTGCTGCACTCAATATGCCAGCAAATTTGGAAAACTCAGCAGTGGCCACAGGACTGGAAAAGGTCAGTTTTCATTCTAATACCAAAGAAAGGCAATGCCAAAGAATGCTCAAACTACAACACAGTTGCACTCATCTCACACGCTAGTAAAGTAATGCTCAAAATTCTTCAAGCCAGGCTTCAACAGTACGTGAACCGTGAACTTCAGATGTTCAAGCTGGATTTAGAAAAGGCAGAGGAACCAGAGATCAAATTGCCAACATCCACTGGATCATGGAAAAAGCAAGAGAGTTCTAGAAAAAAACATTTATTTCTGCTTTATTGACTATGCCAAAGCCTTTGACTGTGTGGATCACAATAAACTGTGGAAAATTCTGAAAGAGATGGGAATACCATACCACCTGACCTGCCTCTTAAGAAATCTGTATGCAGGTTAGGAAGCAACAGTTAGAACTGGGCATGGAACAACAGACGGTTGCAAATAGGAAAAGGAGTACGTCAAGGGTGTATATTGTCACCCTGCTTATTTAACTTCTGTGCAGAGTACATCATGAGAAATGCTGGGCTGCAAGAAGCACAAGCTGGAATCAAGATTGCTGGGAGAAATATCAATAACCTCACACATGCAGATGATACCACCCTTACGGCAGAAAGTGAAGAAGAACTAAAGAGCCTCTTAATGAAAGTGAAAGAAGAGTGAAAAAGTTGGCTTAAAACTCAACATTCAGAAAACAGAAATCATGGCATCTGGTCCCATCACTTCATGGCAAATAGATGGGGAAACAGTGGAAACAGTGACACCCTTTATTTTTCTGGGTCGAAAATCACTGCAGATGGTGACTACAGCCATGGAATTAAAAGATGCTTACTCCTTGGAAGGGAAGTTATGACCAACCTAGACAGCATATTAAAAAGCAGAGACATTACTTTGTCAACAAAGATCCGTCTATTCAAAGCTATGGTTTTTCCAGTAGCCATGTATGGATGTGAGAGTTGGACTATAAGGAAAGCTGATTTGAGAGAACAGCATTGAAACATGTATATTATCATATGTGAAATAGATTGCCAGTCCAGGTTTGATGTACGAGACAGGGTGCTCAGGGCTGGTGCACTGGAATGACCCTGAGGGCCTGGATGGGGAGGGAGGGGGGAGGGGGGTTCAGGATGGGGAACACATGTACACCCATGGATGATTCATGTCAATGTATGGCAAAAACCACTGCTGCTGCTGCTGCTAAGTTGCTTCAGTTGTGTCTGACTCTGTGTGACCCCATAGACAGCAGCCCACCAGGCTCCCCCATCCCTGGGTTTCTCCAGGCAAGAATACTGGAGTGGGTTGCCATTTCCTTCTCCAATGCATGAAAGTGAAAAGTGAAAGTGAAGTCACTCAGTCGTGTCCGACTCCTAGTGACCCCATGGACTGCAGCCTACCAAGCTCCTCTGTCCATGGGATTTTCCAGGCAAGAGTACTGGAGTGGGTTGCCATTACCTTTTCTGGGAAAAACCACTACAATATTTTAAAGTAATTAGCCTCCAATTAAGAGAAATAAATTTAAAAATGAAAAAAGAAAGCTGAGCTCTGAAGAATTGATACTTTTGAACTGTGGCATTGGAGAAGACTCTTGAGAGACTCTTGGACTGCAAGGAGATCCAACCAGTCCCTCCTGATGGAAATCAATCCTGAATATTCATTGGAAGGACTGATGCTGAAGGTGAAACTCCAATCCTTTGGCCACCTGATGCGAAGAACTGACTCATTTGAAAAGACTCTGATGTGGGAGGAGAAGGGGATGACAGAAGATGAGATGGTTGAATGGCATCACGGACTCAATGGACATGAGTTTGAGCAAGCTCCAGGAGTCAGCGATGGACAGGGAGGCCTGGCGTGCTGCAGTCCATGGGATCACAAAGAGTTGGACACGACTGAGTGACTGAACTGAACTGAACTTAACCACTTCCTGGGATGTGCACTTGGACTTCCTGCTCAGCCCCTTCAAGATTTCACTTGTCCCATATAACTATGTCATGTATGTGTGCCTGGTAAGTGACTTCAGTTGTGTCTGACTGTGACCCTATGGAATATAGTCTGCTAGACTCCTTGGTACATGGCAATTTTCCATGACAGGAGGGCTGTCATGCCCTCCTCCAGGGGATCTTTCTGACCCAGGGAACTAATCCATGTCTCTTATGTCTCCTGCATAGGCGGGCCAGTTTTTTACCACTAGTGCCACCTGGGAAGCCCCTCACTATGTCATAAATTAACCTTATATCCAAATACAGTTCTTCCTCCATTTACAGTGGGGTTAAATCCCAATAAACCCATTCTAAAGTGAAAATATTCTGAGTCATCAGTATATCAGTACACCTAACTTACTGAGCTTTGTAGCTTAGCCCACCCTGCCTTCAACATGCTGAGATTTATATTGGCCTACAGTTGGGCAAAATCATCTACCACAAAGTTTATTTTGTAATACAGTGTTGATTAGCTCATGTAATTTATTGAATACTGTGCTGAGAGTGAGAAACAGAGTGGTCCTATGGGTACAGAATGGTTGTAAGAGTACTGGTTGTTTACCCTCATGATTGCGTGCCTGATGGAGCTGTGGCTGCCTCTGCCCTGTGTCACGAGGAGTACTGCAGATCGCTAGTCTGGACAAATATCAAAATTTGAAGTATGATTTCTGTTGAATGCATATGACTTTCACACAACCGTAAAGTTGAAAAATTAAGTCAAACCATTTTTAGTTGGGGATCATTTGCACTACATTTTCTTTTGTTTTAGTACCCTTGATATTATTACAGTACATATAAAATTATAAGCTTTTATTATTGGTGGTTTAGACGCTAAGTCGTGTCTGACTCTTTCGACCCCATGGACTGTAGCCTGCCAGGCTCCTCTGTCCATGAGATTCTTCAGGCAGGAATACTGGAGTGGGTTGCCATTTCCTTCTCAAGAGTATATTCCCGACCCAGGGATCAAACCCAGGTCTCCTGCATTGCAGGCAGATTCTTTACCAACTGAGCTATTAGGCCACTGGTGAAAGTGAAAGTCTCTTAGTTGTGTCTGACTGTTTGCCACCCCATGGACTATACAGTCCATGGAATTCTCCAGGCCAGAATGCTGGAGTGGGTAGCCTTGCCCTTCTCCAGGGGATTTCCCAACCCAGGGATTGAACCCAGGTCTCCTACATTGCAGGTAGATTCTTTACCAGCTGAGCCACAGGCAATTGTGGCTATAATTGAGATGAGTATATTTAAATTGAGAGTAAAGAAGAGAAATACTGTTTGGAAAATAGTTGCAACTTCATTTTTTAAAATTAAATTATAGTTGATTTATAATATTATTACTTACACGTGTCCAGTAAAGTGATTCAGTTACACATCTGTGTGTGTGTGTATATATATATGTATATGTATATAAATTTTTTTCAGATTCTTTTCCCTTATAAATTATTATCAGATATTGAATATAGTTCCCTGAGGTGTACATTAATACTTTGTTGTTAATTCTATATATGGGCATCCCTGGTGGCTCAGATGGTTAGTAATCTGCCTGCAATTCAGGAGACCTGGATTCAATCCCTAAGTCAGGAAGATCCCTTGGAGAAGGGAATGGCTACCCACTCCAGTATTCTTGCCTGGAGAATTCCATGGGCAGAGGAGCCTGGGAGCTATATATTTATATATACATATATATATTACTTTGCCAACAAAGGTCCGTCTAGTCAAGGCTATGGTTTTTCCAGTGGTCATGTATGGATGTGAGAGTTGGACTGTGAAGAAAGCTGAGTGCCAAAGAATGGACGCTTTTGAACTGTGGTATTGGAGAGGACTCTTGAGAGTCCCTTGGACTGAAAGGAGATCCAACCAGTCCATTCTGAAGGAGATCAGCCCTGGGATTTCTTTGGAAGGAACGATGCTAAAGCTGAAGCTCCAATACTTTGGCTACCTCATGCGAAGAGTTGACTCGTTGGAAAAGACTCTGATGCTGGGAGGGATTGGGGGCAGGAGGAGAAGGGGACGACAGAGGATGAGATGGCTGGATGGCATCACTGACTCGATGGATGTGAGTCTGAGTGAACTCCAGGAGTTGGTGATGGACAGGGAGGCCTGGCGTGCTGCGATTCATGGGGTCGCAAAGAGTCGGACATGACTGAGTAACTGAACTGAACTGTATATATATCTATATTCATCTTTTTCAGATTCTTTTCCACAATAGGTTATTATAAGATATTGAATATAATTCCCTGTGGTATACAGTAAACCCTTGTTGTTGAGTATGGGATTAAGAAATACAAACTATTTTATATATGATAGTGTATATTTCTTAATCCCATACTCCTAATTTATTACCCTGTCCCTTCCCCATTTGTATTATTTTTTAGATTCCACATATAAGTGATATCATATAATTTTATACTTCTCTGAGTTACTTCACTCATTATGATAATCTCTAGGTCCATTGATGTTTCTGCAGATGGCAATATTTCATTCTTTTTTATGGATGAGTAATATTTCATTATGTATAAGAGTTGACTCATTGGAAAAGACTCTGATGCTGGGAGGGATTGGGGGCAGGAGGAGAAGGGGACAACAGAAGATGAGATGTCTGGATGGTGTTGCTGACTCGGTGGACGTGAGTCTGAGTGAACTCCGGGAGTTGATGATGGACAGGGAGGCCTGGTGTGTTGTGATTCATGGGGTCGAAAAGAGTCGGACACGACTGAGCAATTGAACTGAACTAAACACATGTATACACTATATCTTCTTTATCCATTAATCTGTTGATGGATACTTGGGTTGTTTTGATGTCTTGGCTGTTGTAAATAATGCTGCTGTGAACGTTGAGGTGCATGTATCTTTTCAAATTAGAGTTTTCTTCAGATATATGCCCAGGAGGGGTGTTGCTGGATCATATGATAACTATTTTTAGTTTTTCAAGGAACTTCCACACAGTTTTCCATAGTGGCTGCACCAATTTACATTCCTACCAACAGTGTAGGAGGGTTCTCTTTTCTCCATATCCTCTCCAGCATTTATTATTTGTAGACTTTTTGATGATGGATATTCTGACTGGTGTGAGGTGATACCTCCTGATAATTTTGATTTGCATGTCTCTAGTAATTAGTGATATTGAGCATCTTTTCATGTGCCTGTTGGCTGTTTGTCTTTTTTGGAGAAATGTTTATTTAGGTTTTCTGCCCATTTTTTGATTGGATTGTTTGGGTTTTTTGATATTGAGTTGTATCAGCTGTTTGTATAGTTTGTAAATTAACCCCTTGTTGATTGCATCATTGGTTGCAATTTCATTATTAGAGTTTTATTTTGACAGTTTATTTTAGAATTGTCAGTGAGATTTCAGAAAATGAAATTTCACATTCAGAAAATGAAAAATACTTGTAATACATTGATGTCTTCCATGAAATACACATTTGTGGACACGACTGAATGACTTCATTTTCACTTTTCACTTTCATGCATTGGAGAAGGAAATGGCAACCCACTCCAGTGTCCCTGCCTGGAGAATCCCAGGGATGGGGGAGCCTGGTGGGCTGCCGTCTATGGGGTCACACAGAGTCGGACACGACTGAAGCGACTTAGCAGCAGCAGCAGCAGTATACCTCTCTAATGAATTCTTGGCCTTAGGCTTCTTTTAACCATTAAAATATTTTAACATGAGTTTGTGGTGCTGTAGGAGAAAGGTCAGATCTCTCTTCAGGTATGCTAGAAAAAATTGGCTACTAAAGGCGCTGCTGCTGCTGCTGCCGCGTCGCTTTAGTTGTGTCCGACTCTGTGCGACCCCATAGACGGCAGCCCACCAGGCTTCCCATCCCTGGGATTCTCCAGGCAAGAACACTGGAGTGGGTTGCCATTTCCTTCTCCAATGCATGAAAGTGAAAAGTGAAAGTGAAGTCTCTCAGTTGTGTCTGACTTTAGCGACCCCATGGACTGCAGCCTACCATGCTCCTCCATCCATGGGATTTTCTAGGCAAAAGTACTGGAGTGGGGTGCCATTGCCTTCTCCGACTAAAGGCACTAAGTAAGATAATATCTTTGAAAGTTCATTCAGATTATCTTTAATACCAGAGAGCTTCAAGATGCTTTAACATGTGTGTTTCTCTGTTAGGAATATAGTAGATTTTTCATTAGCAAAAGATTACATATGTGTTTCTTTTTTCTTGTGTGAGGCATTGCCCTTTTCACTTTTTTATCATTAGTGTCTGATACACAGTAGATAAGGGGTACATGTTTACTGAATTTGTGAACTGGAAAGTATATGGCAGAAAAGACACTCTTTTTTAAGATTTATTTGTTTATTTTATTATTATTAGTCTTTTGGCTGTGGTGGGTCTTCATTGCTGCACGAGGGCTTTCTCTAGTTGCAACAAGTGGGGGCGGCTCTTTGTGGGCTGTGGGCTTCTAATTGTGGTGCCTTCCCTTGTGTGGAGCACGGGCTCTAGGCATGCAGGCTACAGTAGTTTCTGCACATTGGCTTCAGGTGTTGTGGCTCTCGGGCTCTAGAGCACTGGCTCGGGAGTTGTGGCGCATGGGCTTGGTAACTCTATGGCATGGGGGAATCTTCCTGGGCCAGGGATCAAACAGGTGTCCCTTGCATTGCAAGGCGGATTCTTAACCGCTGGATCACTAGGGAAACTAGGAAAGACACTCTTATGATAAGCTATCTAACAGCATTTTTTGAGGCATAAACACTAAATTTGTACCTGGTCAGGTGGTAACCTCAGCTGAGTATCTTAAGCTCTGCTGGGTTGCTATGCCAGCTTGCTAGTCCAGAAATAAACCAGTAGCTAAATACACATGGTGTCCAGAGCCAAGATCAACAAATACAGAGAGGTTATCTCCAAACAGAGATAAGTTCAAATGTGTAATGGGTTGGAAGACCACAAAGAGATCAATGAAAGTGTGGTTGGAAAAATTCCCAAGTCAGTGAATGGCCAACTGTATTCTGTTTTATGGTATGGACCTCTGTACTTGGAGGGAATTTCAGATTTTTTAAAACTACAAAGCAAATGGGTTATATCCACATTCATGGATTATTTTACTATATACAACTTTACAACTTTATTTGGACAGGGCTCCAGAGGATATCAATGGTATTGTTATATTAGATAATTGAGAGAATTTATTAAAGAGACTCTTTTTAAAGGAAGAGTCAGGGCTGAGGGAAGGCAAACATGAGTATTGAAGAACCTTAGAGTTAGTAACAGTGGAGAGCTGTTACACCAGCCCTGGCCCTGACGGGGCGAGGGGATGGGGACTGTTAGAACCCAGAAGAAAGTCTTATGGAGAGGGCTATCCAGTGTGCTGCAGGTGCCAGGGAGAGAACTAAGGGAACAGAAGTCCTGACATCATTCTCCCCTCACTCCCCTGATCCTCCTGGTGGTGCCTTTGATTGGCTGGACCCAATCAGAAGTGGATGGACTCAATCAGAAGCCAGAGGGCAGGGGACCCCATGATTCAGTCTACACAGGGCAGCCACCGTAGGTGTAGGGCAGACTGGAGGTTGAAGAATGGATCTGGAGGAACACATAGCAAATATCCAGCTTGAAGACTTAATGATTTTCATTTTTATTACTAAAGAGCCAGTGAGGAGGGGAAAGTGAAATCAAGCAATAAACTCATTTGACAGATGTCAAGAAATGTTTATGTAAAACCCTATATGGGGAAAGAGTTTCTGAGAGAGATGGAAAGGCCAGTGTAAGGGCCTCCATGCACAATGCCTGGTGTATTTGAGGAACTGTAAGGAGGCCTGCAGAGGCAGAGAATTGAGCAAAAAGAAGAATGGGAGGAGTGAGGTCAGAGGTGTAAAAGGACATTTCAACCCATCCCAGGGGGCCACTCTAGAGAGAGACCTTTACTTTTACTCTGAATGAATGGGTACAACTGCAGGGTTTCAAGCAGAGCAGTGACATGATCTGATATATTGTAGTTTGGGCTATCATTTTTTGAGTAGATCATAGTGGGCCGGAGTAGAAGCAGGGAAGGTTACTGTGATATCCGGGCAAGATATGGTGCCAGTTCCAGAAAGGGAATGAGAAATGCTCAGATTCTGGGTGGATGCTGAATGCAGAGTAAGGATTTTCCAGAAGAGCTGACGTGGAACCTGTGTGTCAAGAGTCACTCCCTGAGTTTTGTTCTGAAGATCTGTAAGATGGGGCTGCCATCAGGTGAGGTGGAGAAGGCTGTAGGTAGAGTTGAATTGAGGGGAATAGAATTGTTTACCCAAAGAACTGGGAAATTGTTTAATGTCTGGGTGTATCTGTGCGTGCTCAGTCATGTCCAACTCTTGCAACCCAATGGACTGTAGCCCACCCAGCCCCTCTGTCCTTGGGATTTCCCTGGCAAGAATACTGGAGTGGGTTGCCATTTGGGAGAAGGGAATAAACAGAAAGTGTAAAGCCTTGTGCATAATCCGTGTTCGGGGAGGCTTTTTAATGACTTGGAGCCTTCTAGTGGACAAGTATATTATTAATCTTCAGGGAATTCTCCCCACATTTCAAAACTGCATTCCTGAAAATACTTGCTATTTAGGCTTTAGTTTTCTTTGTAAGGGCTTCCCAGGTGGCTCAGTATTAGAAAATCTACCTGCCAGTGCAGGAGATTCAGGAGATGTGGGTTCGATCCCTGGATCAGGAAGAGTCCCTAGAGAAGGGAATGGCAACCCACTCCCGTATTCTTGCCTGGAAGATCCCATGGACAGAGGAACCTGGAGGGCTACAGTCCATGGGGTCACAAAAGAGTTGGACTTGACTGAGCACATAGGCAGCCAAGTTTCTTCAAGTAAGAATAAAATCTGCAAATATATAGATATATATTTGGCCACACTTCATGGCTTGTGGGATCTTAGTTCCCCAACCAGGGATCGAACGAACCCGGGCCACCATAGTGAAAGTGCCGAGTCCTAACCACTGGACCATCAGGGAACTCTTCTATGCAGCTATTTCCTTACACCCATGGTGAGTGGGAATTGTTTTTAGATTCAGTATTGGAAGACTTGGACTATGAAACAGATCTGTCAGAAAGTTGACAGGTACCTACCTGGACTGCTTTAAGATGTTTACTGTATCTGGACTGCCTGGGGAAGGTTATAGGCTTGGAAATGACACATTATGAGAATTAGGAAAGAATTAGGTGAGCGAGAATAACTACATGTTGGTATGAGAAGGATTAGGATGTGAAGATGAAGGAGGGAGAAAAGGAAGTTGTTAGGAGTAATGTCAGTGATTTGTCATATAAAATCTCAAGTTTCTGAATGTGAGGATGTTAGTGTTCCTTCGGATGTCCCTTTGATTGTAAGCTGCTTGTGTTTTCTTTCTAGGGTTGACAACTTTGGTTTGGGCCTTTTACTTAGATCCAAGCAGATAAAACGCATGGTCTCTTCCTATGTGGGAGAAAATGCAGAATTTGAGCGACAGTATTTATCTGGCGAATTAGAAGTAGAGCTGACACCACAGGTAAAAAAAAAAAGTGTTTTTTTTTTTTTTATTTTTAATAATACAAACTTATTTTGAAGTTTAGCTTTTTCCTTCTAGAAATTTCATTGTGTAAGAGAGGTAAGATAGAATGCTGTTTTGCCAAACCGAGAAAACTTATTTATAAGTCACACCTCTTGACTGCTAGAGGACTAATGTTTTGTTACTATGCACTGTAAAAGAAAGTATTTCTAGTGAAAATTCCAGGCTTCAGGATAAAATGTTAAATTTGGCACTGAAATGTGAATTTCACTGTGGCATGCAAAAGCACTTGCTGAAATGTTTGAAGATTGTCCCAAAAGTCAACTCCTACTAATCACAGAATTAGAAATTTATGCAGAATCTGGTCTTGCTGAGACGTATCAGGAAAATGAAGCCCATGGACGGGAGTAAAACTGTCAGCATCACAGACTAAATGCTGGGGGTCAGAGCCCAGGTTTCCAGGGAACTGAAACAAAGGAAGCAATGACTGCAGTTAATCTAGCAAGTTTCCACTCACTTTATCCACCATTTCCTTTCCTGTCTGATTGAAAAGTTTGTCATTGAGGAACCTTTTTGGCCAGTCCAATATAGTTAAAGGTCCCAGTTCAAGTAGACCCTTGTTTTCAGGTTGGGACAATATTAAACTCACCATCGTTAATATCCAAGCCTATTCTCACTACTGATTAGGCAGGCAGTTATTTAGTCTGAATATGATGTACTCATCTCACACGCTAGCAAAATAATGCTCAAAATTCTCTAAGCCAGGCTTCAACAATATGTGAACTTCCAGATGTTCAAGCTGGTTTTAGAAAAGGCAGAGGAAGCAGAGATCAAATTGCCAACATCTGCTAGATCATTGAAAAAGCAAGAGAGTTCCAGAAAAAACATCTATATCTGCTTTATTGACTATGCCAAAGCCTTTGACTGTGTAGATCACAATAAACTGTGGAAAATTCTGAAAGAGATGGGAATACCAGACCACCTGATCTGCCTCTTGAGAAATCTGTATGCAGGTCAGGAAGCAACAGTTAGAACTGGACATAAACAACAGACTGGTTCCAAATAGGAAAAGGAGTACGTCAAGGCTGTATATTGTCACCCTGCTTATTTAACTTCTATGCAGAGTACATCATGAGAAACGCTGGGCTGGAAGAAGCACAAGCTGGAATCAAGATAGCTGGGAGAAATATCAATAACCTCGGATATGCAGATGACACCACCCTTATGGCAGAAAGTGAAGAACTAAAGAGCCTCTTAATGAAAGTAAAAGAAGAGAGTGAAAAAATTGGCTTAAAGCATTCAGAAAACAAAGATCGTGGCATCTGGTCCCATCACTTCATGGCAAATAGATGGCGAAACAGTGGAAACAGTGGCTGACTTTTTGGGGGGGGCTCCAAAATCACTGCAGATAGTGACTGCAGCCATGAAATAAAAAGATGCTTACTCCTTGGAAGGAAAGTTATGACCAACCTAGACAGCATATTAAAAAGCAGAGACATTACTTTACCAACAAAGGTCCATGTAGTCAAAGCTATGGTTTTTCCAGTAGTCATGTATGGATGTGAGAGTTGGACTATAAGGAAAGCTGAGCCCCGAAGAATTGATGCTTTTGAACTGTGGTGTTGGAGAAGACTCTTGAGAGTCCCCCTTGGACTGCAAGGAGATCCAACCAGTCCATCCTAAAGGAATCAGTCCTGAATGTTCATTGGAAGGACTGATATTGAAGCTGAAACTCCAATACTTTGGCCACCTGATACGAAGAGCTGACTCATTGGAAAAGACCCTGATGCTGGGAAACATTGAAGGCAGGAGAAGGGGAGGACAGAGGATGAGACGGTTGGATGACATCACCAATTCAATGCACATGAGTTTGAGTGAACTCCAGGAGTTGGTGATGGACAGGGAGGCCTGGCGTGCTGTAGTCCATGGGGTCGAAAAGAGTCGGACATGACTGAGCGACTAAACTGAACTGAACTGAATATGATATAACTAGACTGTATGTTAGGGGGTGTGTCAGCAAGTGTTTAGGGCCAGAGTTATTTCCCAGTAGGAAAACTGGGTGGAAAGGCAGGTGGTGGTGAGAGAGCAGCTGGGGAAATTAGATTTGAAATGACTAGTACCTAAAAGGGAGACAAAGTGATCAGAAGAAGATACAAAGACATTTTTCATACAGCTGTTCCTACTCTTAAACAAAATTTGAATTTCTCTTGGCTTTTTAAAAACCGGTTTAGCTTTATGTTGTAGTCTTTGTCGTTTGTATTTTTCCTTAATTAGATAACGTAGTAGATAAAATACTTAAGAGAAGGTTTAGAATACACTCTAAATAACTGGAAATTTTACATTATTATTATATAATCATGATATTGTTATTTATGATAAAATTCAGGCTGTACCTACATGTAGTACACAGTAAAACACGATATTTTATTTTATGTTTTTAAATGTATACAGTTAAAGTTATATACTTCAGATTTGAAAATTGATTTAAAAATATTACAAATAGACTTGTAAAATATGATGTTGAGAAACCAGTGGAGACATGGAAACCGAGAACATGAGTATACAAATAAGCAGTTCCATTACAAATTAAGGATTAAAAATAGAGAAGTTGTTGTCTAGAGCGTCAGTCATTGTTTTGCATTGATCTTCTAGCCTGCAGTGTTAGTGAGGTAGACCAATATGCACTGCTAGGGGTGGTTTAGATGGATAAACACCTAGAGAGCAGGGACCGTGTGGCTAAGTATTTGTGTCCGCAGACAGAAGTGTGCTTAATGGACTTTTGACTCAGTGTTGTTTGCTTGCTTGTAGGGCACGCTTGCAGAGAGGATTCGTGCAGGTGGGGCTGGAGTTCCTGCATTTTACACCAGCACAGGGTATGGGACCCTGGTGCAAGAAGGGGGGTCACCAATCAAATACAACAAAGATGGCAGCATTGCCATTGCCAGTAAGCCGAGAGAGGTAAGATGCACGGATTCCAGGTGGGCTCATTGGGTAAATAAGTATAAAATCATACCTGGGTGAGAATAAAACACATTCGTTCAGTAACATACATATGCTAGGTACAATTTCTAGCTAACACTGAACATCTGCTAGTAATTAAAGTCACGTAGAGGAACCAGAATAAACAAATGAGAAGGAAAACTAATCCATAGAAATGAGAGTCAAGATTAGTTTTATGGTAGGTTTTAAGAAATTTAGGAGTGTGTATAATTGCTGATTATGTTTACGTGGAAAATAAAATACAGCTACTTTATTTAATACCATAATATGTATAGTATTAAACCCTTCATGTTCAGGCCCCTTCTGGACATGATTGAAGAATGGAAAAAAAGCTAAAGAAATCACAAATTTGTCTATAATCTTAAAAAACAGAGAATGGTTATAAATATATAATATGAGTAGAATAAATACCAAGTTTATATTATCTTCTTTATCCTTCATTTTGTACACTGGACACATTTGAGCCTTAGACTGAATAACTTAGTTTTATTTAAAGTGCTGGATAGGATGGAGTATCTTTATACTAGGTAACTTTCCTCACACATTAGAAAAGAATAGAACTCTAGATACAGGTATTTGAGATATTCAGGAGCCAGTTTTAAAAATGACACAGGCCAGTATTTCATTGCTGTATTTTTGGTATCTTTCCCTTCTCTCTGCCCACATGGCTCATGAGAGTTAACAAAAGTCATGGACTGCTGAACTTATCTCTAGGGAAGTGAGAACTTAGTATATCAAGGGGTCTTGTCACCTTTCTTCGTATAAGGATGTTAGCTGTGCCCCTTGGGGTTGTGAGGGGAGATAAAGGTCATTGCTCTCATCCCCCTGCTGTCCCATCTTGTCTCCAGCAGCGTCCTTCATCTTTAGCTGTGCCTTTTCTGCTTAGGGTTACCTATATTGACTCAAAGTTTTTGTTAACGATTTTTATACTCTATCTTTGCTTCTTGCCTAATTAGGTTTAAAAAGTTTTCGCAAAGAAAAAGACAGGAACCTAATTATTAAGATGGATCCTAGTTAATGTAGATTAGGATAGCCAGCAAAATCTGGTGAATGCTTTGAGAACTTGCTAGAAGTTACATCATTAACTCACCCTGTGAAAACAAAGGATAGACTAGAATCTGTCCTGAATGCCTGGGTTCATTTCAGCCTGGAGTCAGGTGTAGGCATCTAGCAGTTTTGTGATTTTGTCTGAATCCCGAGGAATACAACAGATAATCTCTAGAAATGATTCTTGTTAGCCAACTTTATTTTCCTTGATTATGGTGGGAAGAGGAAATGAGTGAATTCCTTGGATTAGTGATAGTTATTTGAGGTCCTTCTGTTTGCTAAGCACTAGTCCAAATGTGGTGGAAAAAGGGGTCCTTTAGGCCAAGTCCCCCTGTAGTGGGGGATCTGACAAAGAATGAAGAAACAAATGCAAAATGTAAGAAATCAAGTAGGGCAAAGGCAGAGAGGGTGCTGAGTGGCCAGGAAGGTGTGTTCCAGGCTGGGTCAGGGGAACCTCTCTGAGAGGTGATGTTTGGTAGAGACCTGAATAAGATAGGAGAATGAGCTGGGTGATGATTGTAGGCTGTGCTCTAGTCAGAAGAAAGAGAAAGGACATGGTCCTTGGCAGGCTTGCTGAGTGTGTGCAACAGCAGGGCAGTGAGACTGGAACAGAGTGAACGAGGCAGAGAGTGGTAGGATTGGAGATTGAAGAGAGGCAGGAGCCAGGTCACATGAGCTTGGGCTTCACTGAGAGTGGTGAGGGGTTGAGAGTGTTGAATAGAAGTGGGAGAGTGATGGGACCTGAGCTACATTTTGGAAAGATCACTGTGGCTTTTGGGAGTGGGTTTTTTGTCAGAGACCCAGAAGCAGAAGCAGCGAGAGAGATGAGGGACTGTTGAATTAATACTAATCCAGTTGGAAGTAGAAGGCAGTTTAGATTGAGGTGGTGACAGTGGAATTTGTGAGAAGTGGTTGCAGTTGGGAAATACACTGAGAGTAGAGCCAACACGATTTACTGAGTAAGAAAAGACACGAATCAAGCATGCTGCTTATTGAGATGGGCCAAGTATGAGAATTAACAAGGAGCTCTTTCTGGACTTGAAGTGTTTAAGAGATTCATTGGCCTCCAAGAGTAGCTACTCAGTAGGCTTTAAGTCAGCTCAGGGAGGGTTGAGAGCTGGGATAGGAACTTTGGAGGCATCAGCAAGTGAAATTCGCTCAGTCATGTCTGACTCTTTGCAACCCCATGGACTATACAGTCCACAGAATTCTCCAAGCCAGAATACTGGAGTGGGTAGTCTTTTCCTTCTCCAGGGGATCTTCCCAACCCAGGGTCGCACCCAGGTTCTCCCTCATTGTGGTCGTGTTCTTTACCAACTGAGCCACCAGGGAAGCCCAAGAATATTGGAATGGGTAGCCTATCCCTTCTCCAGCAGATCTTCCCAACCCAGAAGTGATCAGCACGTGGTGTTTAAAACCATGTGACTTGAGTGACGAGGGCTGGAGTGCAGAGAACACCTCTTTTGCGTTTAAGGGTTTAGAAGAGGCCTGGCATTTAAAGGTTGAAAAGAGGAAAAGAAGCAGCAAATAAAATGGGAGTGTCCAGTGAGTAGAGGAGATCCAGGGGAGGTGATTTGGAAGTTGGAAACTTTTACAAAGCAAGGAGTGATCAACTGTGTTAGAAAGTGAAGGAGCTGAGTAATAGGACTGGAAGTTGATCATTGCAGTTGAAAATGTGGAGGTCATTGGTGACCTTAAAGGGTGATTTTTTTGGAACAGAGGATTTTTCTGGAATGGTGAAAATTTGAATGGAGTGGATTCAAGAAAGGATGGAAAGATGAGGATGTGGAGACTGTGAAATGAGTGACTCAAGTGAATATAATAGCTAGTTTGACAAAACCAATTCTGTCCCTGTTTTTAAATTTTAAAATAGCTAACACTTAGCAACTGCTGATGTGTAGCCCCTTTAGGAAGTTATATAATTGGAATAGAAAAAAAATGTCAGTGTTTTTACTTTGCCCTGAGTTGGCATTTGTTCAGATGTGTTCTTCTAGGTCTGCATGGAAAAGACTCAACTATCATCATTAGTGATGACTGAAATTCTTAAGACTTAAAAAAACTAAGGCAGGAGGAGAAGGGGACAACAGAGGATGATATGGTTGGATGGCATCACTGACTTGACGGACATGAGTTTGTGTAAGCTCCATGAATTGGTGATGGACAGGGAAGCCTGGCGTGCAGCAGTCCATGGGGTCACAAAGAGTCGGACATGACTGAGTGACTGAACTGAAAAAACTATTGATGTGTATCTTACAAATATCCTTCATATAATTTATCTAAGTTCATATTAATATGATCCTCATTCATCTGTGATTCCCTAAATTCATTCATTTTTTCTGACATAATGTGTCATAATACCTTTAAGGAAACTGTTCTGTAAGAAATGATTTCTCTTTTAATGTAAATCAAAACTACAGTGAAGTATCACCTCACACTGGTCAGAATGGCCATCATCAAAAAGTTTACAAATAGTAAGTGCTGGAGAGACTGTGGAGAAAAGGGAACCTATACTGATGGTGGAAATATAAATTGGTGCAGCCAGAGTGGAAAACAAGAAGTTAAACTAAACATAGTTACTGGTCATAATGGCCGTCATCAAAAAGTCTACAAATAATAAGTGCTGGAGAGGCTGTGGAGAAAAGGGAATCTATACTGATGGTGGGAATATAAATTGGTGCAGCCAGAGTGGAAAACAGTCCCACTCCTGGGCATATATGGAAAAGATAAAAACCCTAGTTCAAAGAGATATATGCACCCCAGTGTTTTATAGCAGTATTATTTACAGTAGCCAAGAAACAGAAGCACCCTAAATGTCTATCAACAGGTGAATGGTTAAAGAAGATGTAGTGGATATATACAATGGAATATTGCTTAGCCATAAAAATGAATTAATTCCATTTGCAGTAACATGGATAGACCTAGAGCTAAATGAAATCAGTCAAATACAGAATATTATATGCTGTCACATATGTGGAAACTAAAAGATTGATACAAGTGAACTTATTTACACAACAGGAATAGACTCACTGACATAGCAAACAAACTTACGGTTACCAATGGGTAAAGTGAGGGAGAGAGATAAGTTAGGTGTTTGGGATTAACATATACACACAATTATATAAAAATAAGAACCTACTCTGTAACACAGGGAGCTTTATTCAATATCTTATAATAACCTATAATGGAAAATAATCTGAAAAAGAATATATGTATGTATACGTGTACATGTGCTGTGCTTAGTCAGTCAGTCATGTCTGACTCTTTGTGATCCCATGGACTGGAGCCCACCAGGCTCCTCTGTCCATGGGGATTCTCCAGGCAAGAATTCTGGAGTGGGTTGCCATGTCCTCCTCCAGGGGATCTTCCCAAACTAGGGATTGAACCCAGATTTCCCGAATTGCAGGTGGGTTCTTTACTGTCTGAGCCACCGGGGAAGCCCAAGAATACTGGAGTGGGTAGCCAATCCCTTCTCCAGGGGAACTTCCCAGCCCAGGAATAGAACTGGGGTCGCCTACATTGCAGGCAGATTCTTTACCAGCTGAGCTACGCAGGAATCCCATATATATACATATATGGGATATCTGAATCCTATATCTGGGATTTGAATCACTTTGCTATATACCTGAAACTAATGCAATATTATAAATTAACTATGATTTTTTTTAAAAGTTTCTTTTTTTATTTTTTTTTTTTTTTTTTTAATTTTATTTTATTTTTAAACTTTACATAATTGTATTAGTTTTGCCAAACATCAAAATGAATCCACCACAGGTATACATGTGTTCCCCATCCTGAACCCTCCTCCCTCCTCCCTCCCCATACCATCCCTCTGGGTCATCCCAGTGCACTAGCCCCAAGCATCCAGTATCGTGCATCGAACCTGGACTGGCAACTCGTTTCTTACATGATATTTTACATGTTACAATGTCATTCTCCCAAATCTTCCCACCCTCTCCCTCTCCCACAGAGTCCATAAGACTGTTCTATACATCAGTGTCTCTTTTGCTGTCTCGTACACAGGGTTATTGTTACCATCTTTCTAAATTCCATATATATGCGTTAGAATACTGTATTTATGTTTTTCCTTCTGGCTTACTTCACTCTGTATAATAGGCTCCAGTTTCATCCACCTCATTAGAACTGATTCAAATGTATTCTTTTGAATGGCTGAGTAATACTCCATTGTGTATATGTACCACAGCTTTCTTATCCATTCATCTGCTGATGGACATCTAGGTTGCTTCCATGTCTTGGCTATTATAAACAGTGCTGCGATGAACATTGGGGTACACGTGTCTCTTTCCCTTCTGGTTTCCTCAGTGTGTATGCCCAGCAGTGGGGTTGCTGGATCATAAGGCAGTTCTATTTCCAGTTTTTTAAGGAATCTCCACACTGTTCTCCATAGTGGCTGTACTAGTTTGCATTCCCACCAACAGTGTAAGAGGGTTCCCTTTTCTCCACACCCTCTCCAGCATTTATTATTTGTAGACTTTTGGATCGCAGCCATTCTGACTGGTGTGAAATGGTACCTCATAGTGGTTTTGATTTGCATTTCTCTGATAATGAGTGATGTTGAGCATCTTTTCATGTGTTTGTTAGCCATCTGTATGTCTTTTTTGGAGAAATGTCTATTTAGTTCTTTGGCCCATTTTTTGATTGGGTCGTTTATTTTTCTGGAGTTGAGCTGTAGGAGTTGCTTGTATATTTTTGAGATTAGTTGTTTGTCGGTTGCTTCATTTGCTATTATTTTCTCCCATTCTGAAGGCTGTCTTTTCACCTTGCTAATAGTTTCCTTTGATGTGCAGAAGCTTTTAAGGTTAATTAGGTCCCATTTGTTTATTTTTGCTTTTATTTCCAATATTCTGGGAGGTGGGTCATAGAGGATCCTGCTGTGATGTATGTCGGAGAGTGTTTTGCCTATGTTCTCCTCTAGGAGTTTTATAGTTTCTGGTCTTACGTTTAGATCTTTAATCCATTTTGAGTTTATTTTTGTGTATGGTGTTAGAAAGTGGTCCAGTTTCATTCTTTTACAAGTGGTTGACCAGATTTCCCAGCACCACTTGTTAAAGAGATTGTCTTTAATCCATTGTATATTCTTGCCTCCTTTGTCGAAGATAAGGTGTCCATATGTGCGTGGATTTATCTCTGGGCTTTCTATTTTATTCCATTGATCAATATTTCTGTCTTTGTGCCAGTACCATACTGTCTTGATAACTGTGGCTTTGTAGTAGAGCCTGAAGTCAGGTAGGTTGATTCCTCCAGTTCCATTCTTCTTTCTCAAGATCGCTTTGGCTATTCGAGGTTTTTTGTATTTCCATACAAATTGTGAAATTATTTGTTCTAGCTCTGTGAAGAATACTGTTGGTAGCTTGATAGGGATTGCGTTGAATCTATAAATTGCTTTGGGTAGTATACTCATTTTCACTATATTGATTCTTCCAATCCATGAACATGGTATATTTCTCCATCTATTAGTGTCCTCTTTGATTTCTTTCACCAGTGTTTTATAGTTTTCTATATATAGGTCTTTAGTTTCTTTAGGTAGATATATTCCTAAGTATTTTATTCTTTCTGTTGCAATGGTGAATGGAATTGTTTCCTTAATTTCTCTTTCTGTTTTCTCATTATTAGTGTATAGGAATGCAAGGGATTTCTGTGTGTTGATTTTATATCCTGCAACTTTACTGTAGTCATTGATTATTTCTAGTAATTTTCTGGTGGAGTCTTTAGGGTTTTCTATGTAGAGGATCATGTCATCTGCAAATAGTGAGAGTTTTACTTCTTCTTTTCCAATTTGGATTCCTTTTATTTCTTTTTCTGCTCTGATTGCTGTGGCCAAAACTTCCAAAACTATGTTGAATAGTAATGGTGAAAGTGGGCACCCTTGTCTTGTTCCTGACTTTAGAGGAAATGGTTTCAATTTTTCACCATTGAGGATAATGTTTGCAGTGGGTTTGTCATATATAGCTTTTATTATGTTGAGGTATGTTCCTTCTATTCCTGCTTTCTGGAGAGTTTTTATCATAAATGGATGTTGAATTTTGTCAAAGGCTTTCTCTGCATCTATTGAGATAATCATATGGTTTTTATTTTTCAATTTGTTAATGTGGTGTATTACATTGATTGATTTGCGGATATTGAAGAATCCTTGCATCCCTGGGATAAAGCCCACTTGATCATGGTGTATGATCTTTTTAATGTGTTGTTGGATTCTGATTGCTAGAATTTTGTTAAGGATTTTTGCATCTATGTTCATCAGTGATATTGGCCTGTAGTTTTCTTTTTTTGTGGGATCTTTGTCAGGTTTTGGTATTAGGGTGATGGTGGCCTCATAGAATGAGTTTGGAAGTTTACCTTCCTCTGCAATTTTCTGGAAGAGTTTGAGCAGGATAGGTGTTAGCTCTTCTCTAAATTTTTGGTAGAATTCAGCTGTGAAGCCGTCTGGACCTGGGCTTTTGTTTGCTGGAAGATTTTTGATTACAGTTTCAATTTCCATGCTTGTGATGGGTCTGTTAAGATTTTCTATTTCTTCCTGGTCCAGTTTTGGAAAGTTGTACTTTTCTAAGAATTTGTCCATTTCTTCCACGTTGTCCATTTTATTGGCATATAATTGTTGATAGTAGTCTCTTATGATCCTTTGTATTTCTGTGTTGTCTGTTGTGATCTCTCCATTTTCGTTTCTAATTTTGTTGATTTGATTTTTCTCCCTTTGTTTCTTGATGAGTCTGGCTAATGGTTTGTCAATTTTATTTATCCTTTCAAAGAACCAGCTTTTGGTTTTGTTGATTTTTGCTATGGTCTCTTTTGTTTCTTTTGCATTTATTTCTGCTCTAATTTTTAAGATTTCTTTCCTTCTACTAACCCTGGGGTTCTTCATTTCTTCCTTTTCTAGTTGCTTTAGGTGTAGAGTTAGGTTATTTATTTGACTTTTTTCTTGTTTCTTGAGGTGTGCCTGTATTGCTATGAACTTTCCCCTTAGGACTGCTTTTACCGTGTCCCACAGGTTTTGGGTTGTTGTGTTTTCATTTTCATTCGTTTCTATGCAAATTTTGATTTCTTTTTTGATTTCTTCTGTGATTTGTTGGTTATTCAGCAGCGTGTTGTTCAGCCTCCATATGTTGGAATTTTTAATAGTTTTTCTCCTGTAATTGAGATCTAATCTTACTGCATTGTGGTCAGAAAAAATGCTTGGAATGATTTCTATCTTTTTGAATTTACCAAGGCTAGCTTTATGGCCCAGGATGTGATCTATCCTGGAGAAGGTTCCATGTGCACTTGAGAAAAAGGTGAAATTCATTGTTTTGGGATGAAATGACCTATAGATATCAATTAGGTCTAACTGGTCTATTGTATCGTTTAAAGTTTGTGTTTCCTTGTTAATTTTCTGTTTAGTTGATCTATCCATAGGTGTAAGTGGGGTATTAAAGTCTCCCACTATTATTGTGTTATTGTTAATTTCTCCTTTCATACTTGTTAGCGTTTGTCTTACGTACTGTGGTGCTCCCGTGTTGGGTGCATATATATTTATTATTGTTATATCTTCTTCTTGGATTGATCCTTTGATCATTATGTAGTGACCTTCTTTGTCTCTTTTCACAGCCTTTGTTTTAAAGTCTATTTTATCTGATATGAGTATTGCTACTCCTGCTTTCTTTTGGTCCCTATTTGCATGGAAAATCTTTTTCCAGCCCTTCACTTTCAGTCTGTATGTGTCCCCTGTTTTGAGGTGGGTCTCTTGTAGACAACATATGTAGGGGTCTTGTTTTTGTATCCATTCAGCCAGTCTTTGTCTTTTGGTTGGGGCATTCAACCCATTTACATTTAAGGTAATTACTGATAAGTATGTTCCCGTTGCCATTTACTTTATTGTTTTGGGTTCGAGTTTATACACCGTTTTTGTGTTTCCTGTCTAGAGAATATCCTTTAGTATTTGTTGGAGAGCTGGTTTGATGGTGCAGAATTCTCTCAGCTTTTGCTTGTCTGAAAAGCTTTTGATTTCTCCTTCATATTTGAATGAGATCCTTGCTGGGTACAATAATCTGGGCTGTAGGTTATTTTCTTTCATCATTTTAAGTATGTCTTGCCATTCCCTCCTGGCTTGAAGAGTTTCTATTGAAAGATCAGCTGTTATCCTTATGGGAATTCCCTTGTGTGTTATTTGTTGTTTTTCCCTTGCTGCTTTTAATATTTGTTCTTTGTGTTTGATCTTTGTTAATTTGATTAATATGTGTCTTGGGGTGTTTCTCCTTGGGTTTATCCTGTTTGGTACTCTCTGGGTTTCTTGGACTTGGGTGATTATTTCCTTCCCCATTTTAGGGAAGTTTTCCACTATTATCTCCTCAAGTATTTTCTCATGGTCTTTCTTTTTGTCTTCTTCTTCTGGAACCCCTATGATTCGAATGTTGTAGCGTTTAATATTGTCCTGGAGGTCTCTGAGATTGTCCTCATTTCTTTTAATTCGTTTTTCTTTTATCCTCTCTGATTCATTTATTTCTACCATTCTATCTTCTAATTCACTAATCCTGTCTTCTGCCTCTGTTATTCTACTATTTGTTGCCTCCAGAGTGTTTTTAATTTCACTTATTGCATTATTCATTATATATTGACTCTTTTTTATTTCTTCTAGGTCCTTGTTAAACCTTTCTTGCATCTTCTCAATCCTTGTCTCCAGGCTATTTATCTGTGATTCCATTTTAGTTTCAAGATTTTGGATCAATTTCACTATCATTATTCGGAATTCTTTATCAGGTAGATTCCCTATGTCTTCCTCTTTTGTTTGGTTTGGTGGGCATTTATCCTGTTCCTTTATCTGCTGAGTATTCCTCTGTCTCTTCATCTTGTTTAAATTGCTGAGTTTGGGGTGTCCTTTCTGTATTCTGGCAGTTTGTGGAGTTCTCTTTATTGTGGTGTTTCCTCGCCGTGTGTGGGTTTGTACAGGTGGCTTGTCAAGGTTTCCTGGTTAGGGAAGCTTGTGTCGGTGTTCTGGTGGGTGGAGCTGTATTTCTTCTCTCTGGAGTGCAATGAAATGTCCAGTAATGAGTTATGAGATGTCTATAGTTTTGGGGTGACTTTGGGCAGCTTGTATCTTGAAGCTCAGGGCTGTGTTCCTTTGTTGCTGGAGAATTTGCTTGGTATGTCTTGCCCTGGAACTTATTGGTCCTTGTGTGGTGCTTGGTTTCAGTGTCGGTATGGAGGCATTTGATGAGCTCCTGTGAATGAATGTTCCTTGGAGTCAGGAGTTCCCTGGAGTCAGGGTTTGGACTTAAGTCTCCTGCTTCCGATTATCGGTCTTATTTTTACAGTAGTTTCAAAACTTCTCCTTCTATACAGCACCATTGATAAAACATCTACATTAAAGATGATAAGTTTCTCTACAGTGAGGGTCACTCAGAGAGGTTCACAGGGTTACATGGAGAAGAGAAGAGGGAGGAGGGAGTTAGAGGTGACCCAAATGAGATGAGGTGAATCAATAGTGGAGAGAGTGGGCTAGCCAGTAGTCACTTCCTTATGTGCACTCCACAACTAGACCACTCAGAGATGTTCACGGGGTTATACAGAGAAGAGAAGAAGGAGGAAGGTAACAGAGGTGGCCAGAAGGATAAAAGGGGGGAATGAAAAGGAGGGAGACAGATCCAGCCAGTAATCAGTTCCCTAAGTGTTCTCCACCGTCTGGAACACACAGAAATTCACAGAGTTGGGTAGAGTAGAGAGGGGTTAGGGAGGAGACACAGGCGACCTGGTGGAGAAAAAGGAGGGTCCAAAGGGAGAGAGAGCAGTCAAGCCAGTAATCTCACTCCCTAGTGAAAGATGGGTCCTGAAGATTGGGTCCTTAAAGGTACAAAATTGGTAACAAATACATAAAAGCAAAAATTAAAAATCTAGAGTAGAGTTTGGAATTTCAAAAATACGATGTTAAAGAAAAGAAGAAGGAAAAGAAAGAGAGAAAGAACGAACAAACAAAAACAAACAAGGTCGCGAAAATTATAAGGAAAGTACAGGTACAAAATTGATAACTAATACCAGAAAGCGAAAATTAAAAATCTAGAGTAGAGTTTGGAATTTCAAAAATACGATGTTAAAGAAAAGAAGAAGGAAAAGAAAGAGAGAAAAAACGAACAAACAAAAACAAACAAGGTCGCGAAAATTATAGAGAAAGTACAGGTACAAAATTGATAACTAATACCAGAAAGCAAAAATTAAAAATCTAGAGTAGAGTTTGGAATTTCAAAAATACAATGTTAAAAAAAAAAAAAAAGAAGAAGAAAAATAAAGAGAGAAAACAAACAAACAAATACGAACAATGTCACAAAAATTATACAGAAAATACAGGTACAAAATTGATATCAAATACCAAAAAGCATAAATTAAAAATCTAGAGTAAAGTTTGGAATTTCAGATATACAATGTTATATAAAAGAAGAAGAGAAAGAAACAGAGAAGAAGAAAAAAAAAAAAAAGTCACAGAAATTATATAAAAAAAAACTATAGGTATAAAATTGATAACATATACCAAAAAGCGAAAATTAAAAATCTAGAGTAGAGTTTGGAATTTCAAAAATACAATGTTAAAGAAAAGAAGAAAAAAACAAAAACAAACAAACAAAAAAAACAAGGTCAAAAAATTATAAAAGATATATATATGAAGTTTGCTGAAGAAGAAAAAAATAGGGTCTTTTTTTTTTTTTTGCAAAGTAATAGGTTATAAAAGTGAAAATTAAAGGAACAATAGAGGACTTAAAATTTTTTTTTTTTAATTAAAAAAAAAAGAAAGAATGATTGTAAAAATAATAAAAATATATCTAGGACTTTTTTTTTTTTTTTTTTTTTTGTGGGTGTTGTGGGTTCAGTTCATTTTTGGCTAGTTCCTTGGTCAGATTTATATTTCTCAAGATCTATAGGCCCCTTCCTATGTAGTCCGTAGTAACCACAGGGTTTTGATCTATTGCCTGTAGCTTCCAAGGCGTTTCCCTCTGTTATATCTTCTTCTGTTTGCTAGTCTCTTCAGTGTCTGGTTTCCGCCCTGACTCAAAGGGCACGGTGGAGGACACTTTTTTTTTTTTTTTTTTTTTTTAGGCTTACTTGTTCAGTCGCGCTGTGGGGAGGGAGGGAGGGAGGGATGCTGCAAACAAATAACACTGGCGTGGGCTCGCAGTGCCTCAGCCACCCTGGGTCTGCCCCCGCTCACGGCGCGTGTAGCCTCCCTGTCCACACTGCTCAGACTCTAGGTTGTTCCGCCGGGAACAATCCGAGGCTGGCCCTGGGCTGCATGCACCTCCCAGGTCCAAGCCGCTCAGGTTCAGGCACTCGGGTAGTCCTCAGAGGCGCAGACTCAGTTGGGCCTGCGTTTTGTGCTCTTCCCAGGTCCGAGCGCCAATTTGCTCTTCCTAGGCGAGCGCCAATGCTGCGACTTATCGCCTCCCCGCCACTCGGTTATCTGGATGTAAAACCGGCGCACCTTCTCAGGCAGATGTTGACCGTCCAGAGCCCCAAGAAGTTTTAGTTAGCAAAGAAGCCTTCTTACAATTTTATAGATAATGTCTCTCTGAGGCTGCGATTGCCCCCTTCCGGCTCTGGCTGCCTGTCACCGGAGGGGGAAGGTCTGCAGCCGGCTATCTCTGTTCAGTCCTTTGTTCCGTGCGCGGGCCTGGCGGTCTTAGGTTAGGGCTGGCTTTTCGCGTGGTAGGTATCCCACAGTCTGGTTTGCTAGCCCAAATTATTTCGCTCAGATAGCGCTCAGGGTATTCAGGCCAGATTCTTACTCTCAGCGATGCAGCCCACGCCGCGCCTCCCTGCCCAGCCCCGGTTTGCTAATGGTGGATGCAGGCGTCTGCGCTGCTTCTCTGCTGGGGGAGTTACTGTAGGGCTCGCAATCTGCGAGTTTTAAATTGTTTATTTATTTTTTCTCCCTGTTATGTTGCCCTCTGTGCTTCCAAAGCTCGGCACAGATTCGGCAGTGAGAAGGTTTCCTGATGTTTGGAAACTTCTCTCTTTTTAAGATTCCCTTCCCGGGACGGAACTCCGTCCCTCCCTCTTTTGTCTCTTTTTTTTTGTTTTTAATATTTTTTCCTACCTCCTTTCGAAGAGTTGGGTTGCTTTTCTGGGTGCCTGATGTCCTCTGCCGGCATTCAGAAGTTGTTTTGTGGAATTTACTCGACGTTTAAATGCTCTTTTGATGAATTTGTGGGGGAGAAAGTGTTCTCCCCGTCCTACTCCTCCGCCATCTTGGCTCCTCCTCAAAGTTTCTTTTTTTAAACCATAGTTTAAGAAAAGTATATGTACCCAAACTCTCAAAACTTTCTGTAAAATGCATGCAGTTTTTTTTCCACTAGGAGGCGCAGTAGGAATGAGAATGGACTTCAGCCTTCAAATGGCTTCCATCCCATGTGGTGATGGAGTGTGATGTTGATTTTGTTCCCTCTGTTTCAATTCCCAGAGCTAAGTCCCCATGAAGAAAAAGGGAACAAAATGCCACAGCATAGTTTTGCTTTATGCTTTTTCTCCCCATCTCTTCCATCTGGAGTAGAATTAAAAGTCAATAAACATAAAAAATCAATAACCTTCCATTAGAACAGTAATGACAGAAAAGAAGGTGTAGTAGAATAAAATATAATAGTCATAGTGGCCATCAAAAACCATGAAGCACCTGTGAGTAAACCTAGAAAATATATACAGAGCTTTTTTGGGGGGAATTGTAAAACTATTGAAGGAGGTAAAAGAAGACTTTAAAAAATAAAGGCCTATATTATGCTCACAGGTGGGATATGGCATATCACTTCTCTCCAGATTAGTCTATAAATTCTAGGAATCCCAATTAAAATCTCAGCAGATGATTATGAATTAATTAGGAGAGAGGAATGGATTTTTATAACTATTTTAGGTAGGAAAGTAATGCATTGCCTGTTTCATGCAACTATATAGTTTTTTTCTAGAGTGGAGGGAAACTGAAAGTGTTAGTCTCTCAGCCGGGTTGGACTCTTTGTGACCCCATGGACTGTAGCCCGCTGGCTCTTCTGTCTGTGAATTTCTCCAGGTGAGAGTACTGGAGTGTGTTACTATGCTCTCCTCCATGGGATCTTTTCGACCCAGGGATCAAAGCCAGGTCTCCCACGTTGCAGGTGGACTTCCTACTGTCTGAGCCACCAAAGAGGCCATAGAGTGGAGGGAAAGAGGGGCCTTTTTCATGTCAGTATGTAACTTATTCACAGAAATAGTAAAGAGAGTGCTAACACATGCAGTCTATACCATAAGCATGTAGAATTTTCAGTTCCTCGGAGTTACCAAGCTCTCCTACCACGGGGCCTTTGCACATGCTGCTTCCTTAGTTTCCTCTTCACCACTTTGAGTGAACCCTGATCCAGGGGTCCCCAGCCTCCTGGATCCAATTCCTGATGATCTGAGGTGGAGCTGATGTAATGGTAATAGAAATGAAGTGCACAATAAATAAAATGCACTTGAATCATCCCCAAACTACCCTCTACACCTGTCTATGAAAAAATTATCTTGCACGAAATCTGGCCCCTGGTGCCAAAAAAGGTTGGGGACTGCTGGCCAACACTGCTCATCCTAGAAGTCTCAGTTTAGATCTTCTCCTGCTTGCCCTAACTAGGATTGTATCCCTTTTATCTGTCTCTGTCAGAGCAGGTGGGTCTTCCCAGGTGGCTCAGCAGCAAAGAATGCACCTGCCCCTGGGTTGGGAAGTTAATAGTTTAGTAAAACACATAAGAAAATAAGTAAGTTACACTTAGGCAAATAAGTAACTAGCAGGGCTTCTCAGGTGGCTCAGTGGTAAAGAATCTGCCTACCAATGCGGGAGACACAAGAGATGTAGGTTTGATCTGAGAGTGGAGAAGATCCCCTGGAGTAGGAAATGGCAACCTGCTCCAGTATTCTTACCTGGAAACTTCCATGGACAGAGGAGCCTGGTGGATTACAGTATATGGGGTCTCAAAGAGTCAGACACAACTGAGCAACTGAGCACACACATACACACACATCAGAGCAGGTATCACACCCAAGCAAGCCCTGTGCAGATCCTGACGATGCCCTTTGTCTCTTGCAGGTGAGGGAGTTTAAAGGTCAGCATTTTATCTTGGAGGAAGCAATCACAGGGGATTTTGCTTTGGTGAAAGCCTGGAAGGCAGATCGAGCCGGAAACGTGATTTTCAGGTAGTACAATGGTTTTAAAAAATGTTCAACATAATGCCTGTTAGCAACTTTATGTTTCCGAAATCATGATTACAAAATGGATATCTTGATGTGTTTGGTATTTAAAAATCTATTTTAAAGATTGGTTAATATCAGTCACGTGTGTGTGTGTGTGTGTGTGGGTGTGCGTGTGTGTAGGTGTGTGCAGAACCATTGCTGTGTGGCCATGCTGGTTTGGTGCACTTGAGGACATCTGTTCTGACTGATTGGTGCCCATGGTGCACTGTTTGTTAACTATTTGAATCTATTCTAGTCTTGTATATAGTCGCATATACTTTTGTCCTGTGTAATTTAGTGATGAAGACTAATTACCATGTTGTGACATACTTAGAAAAGTTGACAAAAGCACACAATTATATTTAATTTTGACATCGTTATTTATATGCATTGTCTTAAAACACCTAAGTTAGTTTGATGTTCTGGAAAAATATTGGTAATAACCATTTAGGTCAGTTCTTTTCTGAGCTTGTTGGTGTCTACTAGGAAATGCTTATAAAGATGATGTTTGGAAAGTTGATTAACAGTAATAATGCCTAGCTTTCATTTTCATTATCTGGATGGCCACAGATAGATTAAGCCACTTAATGGATTTCAACATCTTTTGATTACGCTAAGCATACTAAATACCAAGTTTCAGTATCTTGGATTTAGGTATTATGTAGTTGTTTTTTGAAAATTGTGCCACCTTTGAATATACTCATAAAAGCTTTCAAAATGTTTGGTTTTGAAGACTTCACCTGTTAGGTTACCGAACTAGTTTTCTTTTTTATAATATGGTCCATTTCCTGCTTTTTGTTAGTGATTTTTAAACAATCTTTACCAAATACAGTTTTGGTATGATCACAATTAAATTATCAGTGATCACTCTCATGTTACTGTTTCATTTCTGAAGATCTTACATGACATTGGCTTCCCTGGTGGCTCAGCTGGTAAAGAATCTGCCTGCAATGCCTGAGACCAGAGTTCAGTCTTTGGAATGGGAGGATTCCCTAGAGAAGGGAATATCTAACCACTCCAGTATTCTTGTCTGGAGAATCCCATGGACAGAGAAGCCTTGCAGGCTACAGCTCATGGGGTCACAAAGAGTGGACACCACCAAGTGACTAACACTTTATATGACATTAACTATACTGTATTTGATTTTTTGAGCTTAGCCAATTTTTTTTGTTTGTTTGATTTTGTTTTTTTGATGGGGCCACAGCACTTAGGATCTTAGTTCCTTGACCAGAAATCGAATCTGTGTCTCCTGCAGTAGAAGTGCAGAGTCTTAACCACTGGACTGCTAGGGAAGTCCCCATATTTGGTCAGTTTTTGGTATTATAACTAGTTTTAGCAATTACAGAGGACATTGACTGCTATCTACCTTTATTTGACACCTTGGTGTAATGTTTTTGAAGCTAGGTTTTTTTTTTTTTGGAAAATTAATGAAATTGTATAGTAGCAAATGAAAATGAATTACTTAAAATATTTCCATGAGTTTATCCTGTGCTTTACTGCCTGTTGTCTAAAGACAGCACAAGAGCTATTCTGAGCACAGACTTTATGCCTATGGTTTCTGCTCAGTAGCCATTGAGCTTTGATGTGAAATGAGAGTGCTTGTCGCCAGCGGTCAGGTGGCCTAGATTCTTAAGATCCTGACTTCTAGGCTGACCTTCACGTTGAGTGGGACAGCTGGTACAGAGGTCTGTCTAGGCCATTGGTAGAGTGGGCGGGCCCTGCATCCCTGCACCCCAGGCCACTCTGTCCTTGGAGCTTTTGATGCTGGATGTTTGATGGAATCCAATACAGTAGCTTGTGAAAGTACATAGAGATATTCCTCTCTCAAGGACACACCTATCCTTGAATCCAAGTGAAAGAAACATTACTAGCACAAAGGGCTGGTAAGACACAGCTGTGAATTATTCCTCTTTACCAAAGAATTTTTCCTTCCAATTTACACTCTCAGAAACAAGAACACATTTCAATTTTTATTATTAGAGTAAGTGCATAAATTTAGGAACTTGGGAATGCAGAAGCATCAGCAAAATTGGCCCCCTCTTTTTATACCTCAGGGTCTGATGTGGAGGTTGTAGTTTCAAAATTTTCATTGGAAGTTGGTTCTCCAGAATGATCTTTATAAGTGACTCACAAATTACCCATGAATGTTCAGTTAATTTCAACAATAGATGTCTCTTTAGTAATGAGTATAATTATTATACCTTCTCAGATAAAGCACTTGCTACTTTTCTTAATATTTAACAAGAGCAAGTTCAGTGAAATATTTAACTATAGAAACAAAGGAGCATTTCAGTTAAAAGATTTAGAGAAATTAGACTCATTAATATCCATTTTATTTTTCTGTATATTATATGTTGAAAATGAAAAATAGTTCTTTCTCTTAACCCCATAAATATGATATGATTCCATTAAGTGGCCATTGCATTGTTTTTATATATAAAATAGCTATAGAACTTACAGAAAATACGATATACTCTTTTAAAAAAATTCACAGAGTCTTAGATTGCAAAAATTCTTTTAATCTGTAATTAAAGCTGAGAGAGACACTTCTTATTTTTGGCATTCTTTCCACACTTCCTTATTCCCTCACCCCTAATGTAGGAAAAGTGCAAGGAATTTCAACTTGCCGATGTGCAAAGCTGCAGAAACCACAGTGGTGGAGGTAAGAGAAGAGGTTATTTCTGATTTCCTAATGTTACTTTTTTAAAGTTGATGTTATGTGTTAGTTTAAGAAAAAGTACTACAGTTCATTTGTTTTCATGAAGAGGGACAGTGACCATTTTTTTTTTCATTTTAGATGTTGAAGGATTCTATTTAAATATATGATAGTTGAAATTTTGCTGGAATTTGAGCTCTCTGGTTAGCTAGGATCTCAGCAGAATGCTCACTTTGGGAACCAAGCTATGAGGCTGACCAGCTCATGAAAGTTCTTTGGTACTTGAGCAAAGTGGACCTTCTTGGGTAAAATCTCAGGGATGAATTTTTCTAAACAGAATCCCAAGGAAAATAATAAGTTGTATCAGGAAAAGTTCTTTATCTCACTGTGACAGAAAGTGGTGATACTTTGCTCCTCAAGAAAGGAGGGTAATACAACTCATTGCTTTGATGTAGTTCTGTCTGGAACAGTTGAATTAATGCACTAACTGACTCTCCTTTAAACATCTCAGGGTTCGTTTGGAAGAGACTTGAATAATTCTAGAACGTGCCTAGGGTTAAAGCTCTGGGATAGAAATAGGTGCTTATACCAAAACCCTGCCATTTTGTGTGTATATATTGGAACTTGAAAGGAGACTTCAAAATAATTCATGTAGGCTTTGAGGATCACTTTGGAACCAGATTTTCATGGGATTTGAGATACATTTCCCCATGGGAGGGCTTTATAGGATCCCATCTTGGGATCTGGAAATGAGAATGTATGTTCTTGATTTTTCTTGTTATGGTACCATTGTATTTGACATCTTTTCATTCCTTCAAGCACTTGGCCAAGATGATATTTCATGGAGGCAGTGCTGCTGTATTTTTGAAACAATCAAATGTTAGAATTCTCTTGAAAAGTACAGTGTATTATTATTTTACTAGATAGCCATAGTTTGGCTTCTTTTTTTTCCCCTCTTATGGAAGAATGGTTAATTGACAGTATTTGAAGTGTACTATTTTTAAAGTGCTGGGAAATGTGGTACTTTCAACATTGGCAGGATGGTTTCTTTTGCAATGGCTTCAGTATATTTTCTGCATTTAAAATGGATAATGTGATTTAATCTGTGCAGTTTTTTTTCAATCGAATCATCTTAATGACTTTGCCTTTTCATACACCTGTAATGGTACTGAAAAAAGCCTATAACACAGCTTGAACTAATTGGTAGTTTAACTCTGTTGATTGTATGTACCTCTGTAAAACTGCCACAAACGAGTATTTTTTCTCTGAGTACTATGGGGTCAATATGCATTGTCCTGGGTGATTTTCTTTCTTTTTTTCCCTTTTATAATCCAGTTCTTTTCAGCCAGTCTTATCTCTTCCAAAAGCAGGAAGTGAACCTCTAGTAGTTTGAGAGTTAATGAAGATATTTGAAAAGACGTTCGCTGTTGGCATAAGGGAAAGGGAGATAAAATCCTTTAATTGAGCCTGCAAATATGATTAAGGCTGCCCTCCCATGTACAAGAACAGACGTCTCTTATTCACAGCACTCTGTCCTGTTAGACTCACGTTAGGATCCCCTTCAATATAGTGCTGCTGACTGCCACTCCTAATTGATTATACCTGCACTGTCCAATATGCTAGCCAGTGCCCACATGCAACTTTTAAAATTTAAACTGTTGTTGTTCACTGAGTAAGTTGTGTCCAACTCTTTGTGACTCTACGTACTACAGCATGCCAGGCTCCTCTGTCCTTCACTGCCTCCCAGATTTGCTCAAACTCATGTCCATTGAGTCGGTGATGCCATCCAACCATCTCATCCTCTATCACCCCCTTCTCTTCCTGCCCTCAGTCTTTCCCAGCATCAGGGTCTTTTCCAGTGAGTCAGCTCTTTGTATCAGGTGGCCAAAGGATTGGATATTCGGCTTTAACATTAGTCCTTACAAAAAATATTTAGAGTTGATTTCCTTTGGGATTGACTGGTTTGATCTCCTTGCAGTCCAAGGAACTCTCAAGAGTCTTATCCAGCACCACAGTTCAAAAGCATTAATTCTTCAGCACTCAGCTTTCTTTATGGTCCAGCTCTGACATTCATACATGACTAATGGAAAAATGACAGTTTTGACTATATGGACCTTTGTCAGCAAAGTCATGTCTCTGCTTTTGACTATTCTGTCTAGGTTTGTCATAGCTTTTCTTCCAAGGAGCAAACGTCTTTTAATTTCATGGCTACAGTCACTGTCCACAGTGATTTTTGGAGCCCAAGAAAATGAAACCTGTCACTACTTTCCCCATCTATTTGCCATGAAGTGATGGGCTTGGATGCCATGATCTTAGTTTTTTGAATGTTGAATTTTAAGCCAGCTTTTTCACTCTCCTCTTTCATCCTCGTTAAGAGGCTCTTTAGTTCTTTTTCGCTTTCTGCCATTAGAGTGGTATCTGAGGTTGTTGATATTTCTCCCGGTAATCTTGATTCCAGCTTATGCTTCATCCAGTCCAGCATTTTGCATGATGTACTCTGCATACAAGTTAAATAAGCAGGGTGACAATACACAGCCTTGACGTACTCCTTTCCCAATTTTGAACCAGTCCATTCATTGTTCTATGTCCAGTCCTGACTGTTGCTTCTTGATCTGCATACAAGTTTCTCAGGAGACAGGTCAAGTGGTCTGGTATTCCCATGTCATGAAGAATTTTCCAGTTTGTTGTGATCCACACAGTCAAAGGTTTTAGCATAGTCAATGAAGCAGAAGTAGGTGTTTTTTCTGGAATTCCTTGCTTTCTCTATTATCCAATGGATGTTGGCAATTTGATCTCTGATTCCTCTGCCTTTTCTAAATCCAGCTTGTACATCTGGAAACTCTCAGTTCATGTACTGCTAAAGCCTAGCTTGAAGGATTTTGAGCATGAGAAATGAGCAGAATTGAACATTCTTTGACATTGCCTTTCTTGGGATCCATTCCTGTGGCCACTGCTGAATTTTCCAAACATATTGGCATATTAAGTGCAGCACTGTCACAGCATCATCTTTTAGGATTTGAAATAGCTCAGCTGGAATTCCATCACCTCCACTAGCTTTGTTCATAGTAAGGCTTCCTCAGGCCCACTTGACTTCATACTCCAGGATTTCTGGCTCTAGGTGAGGGACCACACGATCATGGTTATCTGGGTAATTAAGATGTTTTTGTATGGTTTTTCTGTGTGTTCTTGCCACCTCTTCTTAATGTCTTCCACTTTTGTTATGTCCTTACTGTTTCTGTCCTTTATTTAAATTTAAAAATTTAAATTAATCTAAATAAAAGTTCAGTTTCTCTTCATTGGTTCCATATACTAGTGACTACTGTGTTGATCAACATAGATAAAGAACATGATCATCCCTGTAGAAAGTTTGATTCAGTTCAGTTGCTCAGTCGTGTCTGACTCTTTTCGACCCTATGAATTGCAGCACGCCAGACCTCCCTGTCCATCACCATCTCCTGGAGTTCACTCAGACTCACATCCATCGAGTCGGTGATGCCATCCAGCCATCTCATCCTCTGTCGTCCCCTTTTCCTCCTGCCCCCAATCCCTCCCAGCATCAGAGTCTTTTCCAATGAGTCAACTCTTGGCATGAGGTGGCCAAAGTACTGGAGTTTCATCTTTAGCATCATTCCTTCCAAAGAAATCCCAGGGCTCATCTCCTTCAGAATGGACTGGTTGGATCTCCTTGCAGTCCAAGGGACTCTCAAGAGTCTTCTCCAACACCACAGTTCAAAAGCATCAGTTCTTCGGCGCTCAGCTTTCTTCACAGTCCAACTCTCACATCCATACATGACCACAGGAAAAACCATAGCCTTGACTAGACGAATCTTTGTTGGCAAAGTAATGTCTCTGCTTTTGAATATGCTTTCTAGGTTGGTCATAACTTTCCTTCCAAGGAGTAAGCATCTTTTAATTTCATGGCTGCAGTCACCATCTGTAGTGATTTTGGAGCCCAGAAAAATAAAGTCTGACACTGTTTCCACTGTTTCCCCATCTATTTCCCATGAAGTGGTGGGACCGGATGCCATGATCTTCGTTTTCTGAATGTTGAGCTTTAAGCCAGCTTTTTTACTCTCCACTTTCACTTTCATCAAGAGGCTTTTGAGTTCCTCTTCACTTTCTGCCATAAGGGTCGTGTCATCTGCATATCTGAGGTTATTGATATTTCTCCTGGCAATCTTGATCCCAGCTTGTGCTTCTTCCAGCCCAGCGTTTCTCATGATGTACTCTGCATAGAAGTTAAATAAACAGGGTGACAATATACAGCCTTGACGAACTCCTTTTCCTATTTGGAACCAGTCTGTTGTTCCATGTCCAGTTCTAACTGTTGCTTCCTGACCTGCATACAAATTTCTCAAGAGGCAGATCAGGTGTTCTGGTATTCCCATCTCTTTCAGAATTTTCCACAGTTTATTGTGATCTACACAGTCAAAGGCTTTGGCATAGTCAATAAAGCAGGAATAGATGCTTTTCTGGAACTCTCTTGCTTTTTCTGTGATCCAGCAGATGTTGGCAATTTGATCTCTGTTTCCTCTGCCTTTTCTAAAACCAGCTTGAACATCAGGAAGTTCACGGTTCATATATTGCTGAAGCCTGGCTTGGAGAATTTTGAGCATTACTTTACTAGCGTTTGAGATGAGTGCAGTTGTGCGGTAGTTTGAGCATTCTTTGGCATTGCCTCTCTTTGGGATTGGAGTGAAAACTGACCTTTTCCAGTCCTGTGGCCACTGCTGAGTTTTCCAAATTTGCTGGCATATTGAGTGCAGCAGTTTCACAGCATCATCTTTCAGGATTTGGAATAGCTCAACTGGAATTCCATCACCTCCACTATCTTTGTTCGTAGTGATGCTTTCTAAGGCCCACTTGACTTCACAGAGGCTAAGTAGAAGGATCAAGATAAAATCTAATTTGTAATTCTAGTTTAGGAATGTAAGCAAAACAGCAATTTAGACAATAAATTATGGTAAGGTTGCCCCCTCTGCCTGCTCATAGTAGAAGAGGTCCACATGGCTTTAGGTTGAATTGGAAGAACTGAGCTCTTGGAAGTGTAAAATATTTGAAATTGGGGTTGATGAGTAGACTGGGTGTTTTCTGATAATGAAGAATCTATCTAGGGTGTGAGTTTTGTATTATTCTTAGTCCGGTGAGTACCCTGGACCTCCAGCTCTTCTTCTGTGCTATGTTCTGTGTACTCTGTGACCTGCATTAGCTTTCAGGACTCTACAATTCTTTCCTCCAGCCCTATCCTGCTTTCTTGTGTAGTGGTCTTGGTAAGATGGATGATTGTGAGCTGGTTTAACAGGGAGTCCTTAGAGATCATAAGTTAGCTGCATATTTTCCTGTATCAGTATTAACAGTAATAATAACTACTATTAATCAAGTATTTATTATGTATTACTCACTTCTATATTTTAGTGGATTTTTAAAAAATGTTCACAATAATCTTATGAGATAGGAATCATTATTATCCTTATTTTACAGATGAGGGCTATAAAGCACAGAGAGGTGAGGTTGTGTACCTGTGTCACACAGCTAGGTGGAACTGAGATAGTCCCATAGGAAACATGATTCCCAGGTGCCTGTGCTTTTCCACTATTTTATGAAATACTCTCAAATCATCATCAATGGTGATATTTCAAAATCTTGAAAGATACTGAATTTCTGAAAGTAGTCCATTTCAATGCTGTTAGAATCAAGCAGATAGGGAGTTTGGGGCCAGTATATTCCTCTATCTCCAGTCTTCTCCAGTGAAGGTCTTTTTGCCTCTTGTACCATCTGCCTCCAAGAGGGCTTTGAGAAAATCATCATCCTGGGTGGGATCAGTAGCCCTGTGAATTGGTTCAGTCCTCCTCTTAGACTCTGTTCATTCTGTTTCGTAGCCTCTCTGAGCTGTGCAGCTTTTCACAAACTTCCTGAATGTGGTGATTGAATGTCTATTCTAGTCTGGCAGGAACTTAAAGCAGTGTTTGCTTTGACAACAACTACACCCTACATTTCAGACAAAGACTTTTCTTTTTTAGACCTCTTAGCGCATCTCCTTTCTCTTATAGATCAGGCCAGAGGGATCATTTCAGTAGCAGGATCTCGGGTGGAGCCTGCCTCCTTGCAGCTTCACCCCACTCCTGAGGCTGCATCTTTTCAGCCTTTCTCCATCGGTACCCACTATAACTTGAGTTTTAAAGGGAGTCAGTGTGATGGGGGGGCGGTAGTACTATAAATATCTAAAATATTAGTGATGATTCCTTAAGAGTGGAGTTGCTCAGTCGTGTCCAACTCTTTGCAGCCCCATGGACTGTAGTCTGCCAGGTTCCTTTGTCCATGGGCTTCTCCAGGCAAGAATACTGGAATGGTTTGCCATTCCCTTCTCCAGGGGATCTTCCTGACTCAGGGACTGAACCCAGGTCTCCTACACTGCAGGTGGGATTCTTTACTATACAGGGAAGCCCCGATGATTCCCTCAGGTACCTTAAAATCTTTGGGAACTTTTTTTTTGCTGTGCTGTGCAGCATGTGGGATCTTGGTTCCCCGACCAGGAATCAAATTCTCTGCCCGCTGTGTTGGAAGCTCAGAGTCCTAGCCACTGGGCTACCATGGAAGTCCCTCTTTTTGAACTTAGAAACAGGATGGCGAAAGAACATGCAAGCCATCTCTTTCTTTTTTTGCTTCATAATTTCTCTTCTAACTGACAAGACATAAAACCAGTATCGGAGAAGGCAATGGCACCCCACTCCAGTATTCTTGCCTGGAAACTCCCATGGATGGAGGAGCCTGGTGGGCTGCAGTCCATGGGGTCTGGAAAGTCGGACACGACTGAGCAACTTCACTTTCACTTTTCACTTTCCGGCATTGGAGAAGGAAATGGCAACCCACTCCAGTGTTCTTGTCTGGAGAATCCCAGGGATGGGGGAGCCTGGTGGGCTGCAGTCCATGGGGTCGCGCAGAGTCGGACACGACTGAAGCGACTTAGCAGCAGCAGCAGCAGCAAAACCAGTGTATTTATCTTGAAGAGAATATCAAAATGACCCTTGGCATGAATTATTTCTGGTTTCTCTTAAAGTGAGACATTCCTCTTTTTTGGAAATGTTTTACCTTTCAGATGTGTTCTAAACAAACGTGAGTTGTGGAAAACCAAAGAGGTGATCAGTATGTCTTTTTCCCTTTAACAAAACTGATATGGATATTGCATTGCATCTCTTAAAACCTGCAGCCAGTGGTCTGTTTCACCACAAAGTTGGATGTCTCTTTTTCCCTCTTAAGGAACCTGGGGGTAGTTGCTTGGGAAAAATAGTACAAGTGGGTGTACATATTGGCACACATGCCACAAACACATTTCTCTTTTTAGGCCAGGCAGTGTTATTTCTGGACCTTCTCTTTGAGTGGGTGAAATCTTCCCTGATAAACTTCACAAGTTTAAGTGCAAACCCAGCCAGGGAACAGTTCTTGGTGCTGTGTCCATGTGTACCGTGAGCGGCAGGACCCTGGAACTCATTTGGCTTCTGCAGGGATCTGTTAACCCTCAACCTCCCACGTGCTCCTTGGTCAGTCTCTTGGGTGCATATCCCATCAGTCTAGGTTTCTCTGGGAATTGTCTCTATATTTTTAAAAAAAGCAACTTATAATAGAAAACCCAGGAGGAGGGGTGGGAGTGCTTCACTCAGGAGACTGTAGATATTTTGTCTCCTGCAAGCAGCCTGGCATGTCTGTGCTGTCAGGAAAGGTCATCTGACTCAGCCACCGAAGGCTGTTAAGGCTGCCTGTGACCAAAATAACCTGGCTGGTTTCGTCAAACGTGTGCCCTGGCTGGTGTTAGAAGATGGCAAGGTTTACACAAAGCTTCTTCAGCTGTTTTAGCTAATTTCAGCTTTTAGTTAAGACAAATATATTCATTACCATAACTTCAATGAACTTATTTTTATCATATTATGGTATATTTATGTATATGCTTATGAAAGAATTATGTCTATTATATGATATTTGATGCATACTGGTATTATATACATGTAGCCTGTGCAGGTTAGAAGGCATAATAATAAATCAAACACCTGCAGACCCACCTAAGGTAGAAATTAGAGGATGGCTTCTTCTCATTGTCATCTGCCTGCCTTTCCTGCAGAGAGAGCCACTGTCAGGAATATTGTGATTATCAGTCCCTTTAAAAAACATCAAAGTCATAAGGTGTGGACATATGGAAAATCATTTTCCAAAGTGATATCATAAAACTTTTTGTTTAGAAGAGCCATGCTCTGGGGACTGTGACTTCTGTGTTCTGTGCTAGCGCTTGGCGCATGCCATGGCTCCTGAGGAGGTTAATTAAAGGAAAATATTAGGGGTTCATCTGCCATCTGGGCATGAAGATGTGTTGTTTCTGATTAGTGGATGAGGAAAAGGGCAGGTTGCAGTGTAAAGGTATTACAGATTTTTGTTTTTAATGTTTATTATGAAGGGTAATGGACATATACAACAGTAAATGGAAGAGTGTAATGAACCCATCTGAGCTCATCCTGCTGTTCCAACACCTGCCCACCCTTGATCACTCCTGCCCCATCTACATCCCCATCTCCTTCTTTCTCCTCTTGTAATATTTTTTTAAATGATTTTTATTTATTTATTTGTTTTCTGGCTGCAGTGGGTCTTTGTGGCTGTGCTTGGGCTTTCTCTAGTTGTGACAAGTAGGGGCTACTCTTCATTGCAGTGGGCCGATTTCTCATTGCAGCAGCTTCTCTTGTTGCAGAGCACAGGCTGCAGGAATTGTGGTGCGTGGGCTCCATAGTGTGGTTCCCTGGGCTCTACAGTACAGGCTTAGTAGTTATGGCACACGGCTTAGTAGCTCCTCTGCACATGGGATCCTGGATCGTGGATTGAACCGACATCTCCTGCTTTTGCAGGTGGATTTTTTACCACTGAGCCACCAGGGAAGCCCCCTCTTGAAGTATTATGAAATAAGCACCAGATATTATATCCTTCACGAGCTTACATGATGATGCTCAAGATAGACAATAGGTACAATCAATAAGTAAAATATATAGTATATTAAATATTGATAAATATTAAAGAAATGGAACAAAGCATGGAAAGGGACATGAGCTGTCAAGAGAAGAAAGTTAAATTTTGTTTTTGTCTGCACTGTGAGGCTTTTGGGTTCTTTCTTCCCCGACCAGGGATTGAACTTGGGCCTTCAGCAGTGAGAATGCAGAATCACTGAATCACCAGGAATTCCAAAAGTGAAATCTGGATGGGTTGGTTTATAACAAAAATGAGATATAATGCTACTGAGATGACATTTGAATAGAGACCTCAGGGAAGTAAGGAAGATAGTTCTGGAGTATCCGGCAGGGGAGTAAGCTGGGTGGTGGAAGAAGCAGCAGGTGGAATATTCCTGGTGGACTTGAAGAGTTGAAATGCCATACTCCCCTTTCTCCAGTGTGAGGTGGTGGGCCAGTGAATCTTTACGTGAGGGTAGCCATCTTGAGAGTAGTATGATTTCTATACTTAGTTCATTTTGTAATCGTTCCTGGGATGATGAGACCTAAATCTGACTTTAAAACTCTGAGATGAATGGAGAATGTGATTTTTATATTGGAACCTCCTGGCTTTTGTGACTTTCTGGCCCTCTTTGGAGAACTCTGTGTTGATACCAGCTTATGCATTATCTTCATAGAGGAAATCATACTGGTGGTTAGTTCACGTTTTACTAGAAGGTGGGAACACAGTGGGTTTAACTGTTTGACTTAATCACTTCAGTGGATCTTGTGAACATTTAATTTCCACCAAGCAGGCCAATTAGTGTATCAACATTTTAGAAACTGGTCATCTTTCATCCTGCTTTAGAAAAAATGAAACTGCCCAAGAGATAAACATAATGCCTTTCCTCTTAGATTGCTTTTATTCTTAATCTTTAGATTGCTAATGCCTTTTGATATTACAGAGAAACTCATAATTTTTCCAAAAAACAGTAAAAAGGAAAAAAAAATTAGGTCCAAACAGGAAAAAAAATGAAAGGTTCTATCCACCCAAGAGAAACATATCTAACCACGTTGAGAAACTTCGTTAGACAGATGCACTGTTAAGGACACACATCCACACACAGACGGCCCCTGCTCATGCCTGTGTGGGATTTATGCCCACACACAAATCTCTGATTGACATGTGGAGATGTGATGTTTATGAAAACTTGGCTGAAATGTCAAATGTGACATTCACCGTGTAAAACATAATACAGTAAATGCCTTTCACTGCACTTTAGTATTTACTTGGTAATGCTTTCTACTTCTCTTCGTTAGGCAGAAGATGAGGACAGCAAGGACCTGTTTAATCCCAGTCTTCTTTACTTCATTCACACAGGCCAGTTGAGATGAGCACTCAACACAAGTTCTTTAAAAACACAGGTGGGGTAGGAAAGCTATTTGATGCAAAATATAAAGAAGGAACATCCTCTTCCCACCAATCTACCAAGAACCCTGGGATCCATCAATCCTAAGGCATAATACAGTCAGTTTCTCAAGTGTTAACTTTGGGAATGGATGTGGTGAGCTATGGATATCATTTTAAATGATTGATTTTTAAGCCTGCTAAATTATCTGATATCTTTAATTTACGTGTTTTTCTCTTATTACAGTTTTTCACTTATAAGATTTTATTCATGCTTTTGGATTTCATTTTTTTTTTTAATTGTTTGCTATGCCTCTCTGAAAGAGATAGCTATAAATTCTTCATGCTACAAATTTAGCCAGATATACATTGCTTTGACAGATGATAATATCCTTACACAACTAAATGAACTGATTCATTCTACTTATTTTGAAGTATTGAAGTGTTTAGAGACATTTCCTTGACTTTTCATAAAATGCAAAACTAATTTGAAAATATTTGAATACTAATGAAGATGTATTTAGTGAAGACACATTGTAGTTGAATATTTTGACAAAATAACCTTCTAAGTAATAGAATCACTATTATATTATTATTTGTTGTTTCTGCTAAGGAAGCAGTAAATATAAAAAATATGAAGTTGATGAGTGCCCAAATTAACTTCACTGCAATTTTTTTTTTTTTTTTTTGCGTACTCTTAAAGAGTACTAAATATAATCCTTAAACTAATGACCATTTACATCCAGAAGAATAGCAGGATAAAGTATGGTTTATTGATGGTAAAAATATATTAAATCAAGTGCTAATCCTGACATTTTATTTCTTGTTGCTTGGTAACAATGCAGGAACTCTGTAAGAGTTCCTTTATCTCAGCTACAATGGACTTCATTACATTGTGGGGTAGAAATACCAATTACAGCAAGTCATTTGTATGCCATTATCCTTACAAAATTTTGGTGCTATTTTTTTATTGTTAGTACAGAGATCCTAAAAGAAAGTCATTTTAATAATACATCCCTCCTTTTTTGATGGATTGGTAGATTTAATTCTAGCTATTTGGGGCTGTTTGGCTTTGTATCTATGTATAATTTTTGAGGCTTCACAAATTTGTCTTTTATCTGTCTACACTGCTTTTGAATTTCATCATAAATATGTATGTTCTAAGTGATTGTTCATTAGTTCTTAGTGAACATCTTTTATACTTGACCACTTAAGAGGAGAGAAAAGAATACCTCATGGAATTTTTTTCTCATAAAAATTGTGAGGACACATACATCATCCTTCTCTAATATAGAGCATTTCTAGTTTTAGAACCTGCTTTAGGAAAAGGGAGCCTGTTGAACAAGTGTGATATAAGTGAAAGGCTAATTTCTGTTGTGTATACTGTATATATCCTATATACTGTTAGTTCATAATTATTATTTACAACAAAGATTGATAAACTGCAGTGTGACCTGTTCTGTACTGCCTAACAGGTAAGAAATTTTTTTAATATGTATATTTTAAAGTGTTGTTTGAAAAAAGAAAAGAACAATATGGGACAGAGACAGTATGGAGCCTGCAAAGCCTTAAACATTATCTGGCCCTTTACAGAAAAAAACTTTCAAACCCTTGACTTATGGCATAATTTCCATGTGTATACTCTAAATATATTAAATGTCACTAAGTATTATTTTCTAAAGGACCAGTGAACTTAAGTAGAACTGAAATAAAATAATGATAGCTGGTTTGAAGAGAATCAATGAAAAAATTAAATTGAAGAAGTAGTAAAATGATTATGTAATTTAGTAGGCCTGTATTGGGGACAACCATGAAGAAAGGAAGATTAGATATAGCAACTTACTTATCTTGCCATGGTTTTTACAATTTCTTTACTATCTCAATGCTTTTGTCAATAAATCTGACTTTAATACAATTCTGTACTGATAGACTCATTTTATTGGAAGCATCTTGCTTTTTCTTGCCCATTAGATTTTAGCACATACCTGAGGGCCAGTTTCTTATGTACAGTGTCTATATCCTGGGGTGATGGGGTGAGGACTTCTCCAACTTGACCTGGGTCCAGCACGCACCTGCAGCTCCTCCTGGCTGGCAGAGTGTCCAGGAGCTGCAAAAATGGTCCAGAGTTGGAGTCGTCCTGTGTGCCTGGGGTTTGGAAGGGCTCCGCAACCCTGGGTTTTCATCTCCTCTGGAGCTCTGCCCCCTGCTTCTCAGAGACAGCCCAGGAGAAGACTTGTGGATAGACTTTGGGCAAGGTGAGACTGGTTGTCTCAGCCTTCCAAACCAGGGATTTTAGCTTCTGATTTTCTTTTTAATCAGGAATATGTATGTAAGAGTTATCTGATTATGTCTTATTTATTGCTAAGGGAAACTTGAAATCAGAAAGTTCACTAGGGTAGTCGTGTGCGTTCTTATGTGACACTAGTCCTCTTAAGGAATAGAAAAGGCTCCATCCAGCCAAAATGTATTCTAATAATTAAAGATAAAGTCAATTATTTATTTACTAATTTTTGCTTTGCCATTCCGCATATGGGATTTTAGCTCCCTGACTAGGGATTGAACCTGGGACCCTGGCAGTGAGAGTCCTAACCACTGGACCACCAGGGAATTCCTGAAAGTCAGTTATTTCAGCTAGATTTGCCTCCTCGTTCTTGTAAGCAAAGGCCCAGAAAACCCTATGCTTGAGTACCACTTCTGTATTAGCATGCGTTTTATATTACTTTGTAATGCTTTATGTTTTCAAAGTGATTTTTCATATGTGTATCTAGTTTGATCCTCTTAATCACCAGGTGAGGTAGGAGGAGAAGCAATTTTATTATATATTACCCATGAGGAAACTGAGACATAGATACATTTCTGGAATAGATCAGTAGGAAGTTGAATGGCTTAATGAAAGGGACATTTGAAAGACTTGGAGTCCTGCTTTCCCACATTTCTTCTGCCATGGTCCTGCCATTACAATGCTGAAGCTTTCCTTTTTTTTTTTTTAATTTTAATTTTTGTTTTTATTTTAACATCCAAAAGATTTTGTATTAGGACACAGTTGATTATCCTTCTTTCTTTTTTAAAAAATTAAGTGTTTTTTTGTTGTGTTGAGTCTTCATTGCTATGAATGGGCTTCAATAGTTGCAGTAAGCAGGGGCTGCTCTTCGCTGCGGTGCGTGAGCTTCTCATTGCATCGGCTTCTCTTGTTGCTGAGCACAGGCTCTAGGCACACGAGCTTCAGAAGTTGTAGCACGTGGGCTCAGTAGTTGTGGCATACAGGCTTAGTTGCTCCGAGGCAAGTGGAATCTTCTCATAACAGGGAATGAACCCATGTCCTCTGCATTGGCAGGCAGATTCTTTCCTATCCACTGTACCACCAGGGAAGTCCTGAAGCTTTATTTCTAAGACACTGAACAACAAGAAGAATTGTGAAACTCTGAAAATGTAGCTAAGTGGGCTTTTATAGAAGCTTGCACCTTATTTTAAAACAAATGAGAGGGTTGTGATTTTAGGTGATGTGTGTAGAATGGATTTTTCTGGAGGCAGGAAAGAAGACACATGGTAGCCAATGAGGAGGCTGTTGGTGTGATCCAGGCAAGAGGTGGCTATGGCTTGGACTTGAGTGGTGGAGTGGAGGTGGGGAGAGGTAGCGGAACTGAGGTATACAGTATTTTGGAAGAGGAATATTTTCAGACTTGGTAATGCCTTGGACGTGGACTGGGGTAGGGGGATGGCAGAGAATAAAATGATTCCTACTCTACTTAAGCAATGGTGTGTCACCTATAGAGTTGAGAAAGCCTGGTAACAGCTTTTGGAAGAAGTAACAAGAACCCAGCTACGATTGATTGGCATTTTTAGGCATTCAAATGGTGATGTAGGTGAAGATGGACATGTATGTGTTGTGCTCAGAGGAGAAGTCTAGAAAGAGTTATACAGTTGGAAATAATCTACATGTATTTGATAAGTAGTCATGGAATGGAAAAGACCACTTAGGGGAAAGGTCCTGGAATCAAGCATTAGGAGTCTCAGTATATTTATTTATTTATTTGGTGAACAGTATCTGAGATTAAGAATCACACCTTTGCCCCTCTGTGACATTGTGACTTTGGACAAATAAATGTACTTAAGAATCCCAGCTTCTTTATAGCATCTCCTATTTCTATTTCTCAGGTCTATTTTGAATGTCTGTGGGTTAGGGCATTTGGATGTGTTTTGTAAAGCTCTGAAGTGCTATGTTCTCACCTTGATCCCTCCTGCTGCTTTGATTAATGAACCTCAGATGACTGTGGTTTTCACTGGCCCAGTGACAATGACTGTAGAACCACCCTGTGAATAGTACCTGGCAAGGTATATCTGCCTTATCCTTTCCCTGTCTTCCACAGTTCTTGAGATTTAAGGAAATAAAAATTTCATAATACCTCCAATTTCTAAAATCTTAGTGCATTATCAAAAAACTAATTGTTTTTGATAATAACAAAAAGCAAGAATTAATTGTTTTTTAAATATATTGTTCACTTTGCATGCATGCGTGCTAAGTCACTTCAGTCGTGTCTGACTCTGCAACCCTAAGCACTGCAGCCCGCCAGGCTCCTCTGTCCATGGGATTCTCCAGGCAAGAATACTGGAGTGGGTTGCCATGCCCTCCTCAGGGGGATCTTCCTGACCCAGGGATTGAACCTGCATCTCTTATGTCTACCCTGCATTGGCAGGCGGGTTCTTTATCATTAATGCTACCTGGGAAGCCATTGTTAGCTTTAATCAGCTGTAAATTACCTAATATTTAAAGCTCATCAAAGTCAGCCTAAATATGTTTGATAACTTACGTCAAGCAAATACAGTGATGACTTTTAATGGGAGCACTACAAACCCCTTATAAAAAGGAATGTTGTTAGAGATCTGTCATTTCATTAGCTCAAGTTGCATACAGTAAAAAAAAAATAATGACCAGTCTCTGCTGTCATATTTTAAATGGAGGATTAGCCAATGATCTGTTTATCTCTTTTTGTACTTTGGCTCAGAAGGTTCAAATATTCTGGTTTTGGATGGAAACTAATGTTTGTTCTCTGATAAAACATACTTATGCTGAATATCCTCCTTGAATTCTTTCCACTGAAAGTAACATTTATTGTTTTAGGGGGTGTGAGAGAAACAGAATGAATAAAGAGAGCCTTAGATACTCGTTGATGGTTTATGTTCAACTCAGTGCACACCACTACCTACAAACATCAGAGGGACCAAGAGTCCAGAAATAGATCCTTATTTCCTTAGGATGCAGCACGCTGCTACGTATAAGTTAGTCAGTCTGCAGATGTGTTTTCCTTAAGAAAGCTTTGCCTTACTGAATTTTCAGACTCAGGGAAAAGTATGTTTTATTTAGTTTGTTTTTTGATGAAATGATTTGAAATGGTTTATTTGGGAGAAATAATGAATGATTAGAAACCAAGAATGACTTAACTGTTAGAAAGTACAGTAGTTCCTCCTTACCTGAGGTTTTGCTTTTCACATTTTCTGATAGCTATAGTCAGCTGTGATTCAAAAATATTGAATGGAATATTCCAGAATAAACAATTCATAGGTTTTAAATAGGGTGATGAAATCTCATCCCCTACAGCTCTGTCCCACCCGGGATCCCCAATTGTCAACATCTTCTGCTCCTAACATCCAGCCATCAATATAATGTCTATGATCCAGGACCACCCAGAGCAGTTGGTCCTCCTTCTGACATATCATCAGAAGGTCAGTACAGTAAGTCTCTTACATATGTATGAGTTCAGTTCTGAGAGCACCTTCAAAAGTCCAGTTTGTTCGTTAAGTCCAACAAAGTTAGCCTAGGTACCCAACTAACTCAATCAGCTATATAGTACTGTACTGTCATAGGTTTTAATAATTTTCACACAAATAATGGATAAAAACACAAAAATAAAAACATTTTTAATCTTGCAGTATAGTATCTTGAAAAGTGCAGCAGTACAGTATTATTACAGTACAACTTTTTGCCTCGGTCCACTCTCTCAATTATTTTCACTTTTGTTTTCATTGTTATCATTTGGTGCTTCTTAGCTGTACCACTGCCTTTATGCTTGCTTCTGGACATCCTGGGCTTGAAATAACGATACTGTGACACTGTATCCTACACGGTACTGTACAGTAAAGTATACAAAGGCACCCCTCGTAGAGGATGCATACATGTGACAGTGTATGCCAGAAATGTGGACTAACGTATGTGATTGGACATGAGACCACACGTTTACACCTTTGAAAATTTGCAACCTGAAGGTTCGTACATAGGGTGCTTAACTGTAGTAGTCTAACATTGCGTTACATTGCCTCTGTCCCTCACCTCATTTCATCTCATGGCATCTCGTCATCTCACATGATCACAAGGAGAAGGGGGAGCACAGAACAGTAAGGTGATTTGGGAGAGCAAGACCACATTCACATATCTTCTATTATAATATATTGTTATAATTGCCCTATTTTATTATTAATTATTGTTAATTTCTTATTGTGCCTAATTTATAAGTTAAACTTTATCATAGGTCTATATGTATAGAATAAAAATGTATATGTAGGGGTTTGGTGCTCTCCACAGTTTCAGACATCCACTGACGTCTTGGAATATATTCCCTGTGGACAAGGAAGCACTGGTGATGGTTTTTTATTCTGTTTTTTGTTCCATGAAGAAGCCCAGACCATGCATGTCCGGGAATATAGGTCACTTTCTCTCCGACTTGGCTTCTGAAATTTAGTGTTAATTTCTGTCACTGAATAACTAAGCCTGCACTCAGTTTCTTTGAAGAGAATTTTAAATCCAAATCCTATGGAGGGAAGTTAAACAGGAACCTGAATAACCTAGTATCTTTTCTGTGCTTGCTGTGAAGAGGAGCTGGGTTATTCATTTAAAGAAGCTGTTTTAGTTTCCTTGATAATTACAGGAAAGGACACAAGTTTTGCCTTGTATTCTTGAAAAGATTCTTTTCAGTTTAGAATTTTATTTTAAATTTTGGAAAAAGTTTGCTGGCACAGACAAAACTCAGGGAAGAAAAATTCATTATTATCAAATTCAGACAAATACAGGTTGACTGTTCAAGCTACAGGATTAAGACTGTAGAGTTTGAAAGTTTTGATATAATTTAAATTTCTTCCAGATTGAGAAATTTACAAAGCTCATTCATTTTGAAAACTGACATCTCAGAAATGGAATCAAATCTTTAGGAAGAAAGGAAGTATTAAATGGTATTTTAAAGGCAGTTCTATAGATCAGTTTCTGCTGTAAAGAGTATTTTAGCTGCTGTTTTATTTATAGATTTTTTTCCCTCCAGTGCTTTTGGCATTATGTTTGCACCCAAAAAGTTTTCACTTACTTTTCCTTTTTGTTGATAAATATTTTAATACATCAATACAGAGTAGCATTTTATATGTGGATTAATGAGGACTAGATTTTATAAGGAGAGAAGAAAATAGAATGGAAAACTTTTCTTCATAAAATTCATTCCCAGAAAATAGAAGGGGCAGTAAAATGGTCCAAGTAGAAAAGATAACAGGTAAAGGGTGCCTTACATAAAGTGGAGTAGATCCATAATTGAAATGTTTTCAACTGTGGCAATAATAGATAAAGGAGTTATAGCCTAATGATAATAAGAACAGCAATAGCAACAAGAACTATTTATACCATGAACTTACGTACAAAGCAAATAAGGTCATGTGTTATAATAGCCTAGTAAGGTAGGTTTTATTATCCTTATTTTATAGAGGGAGGAAATGAGGATAAGGAGAAACTTTATGATAAAGCTAATAAAGGAGAGTTAAGATTTAAAGACATTTCTTTCTGCCTCCAAAGCCATGTTCTTAAGGATTAATGAAGGATAATGGATGTATTTTAAGATACATTTTGTTTTATACTTTGCAGTGTTAATATTTAAAGTATAATTTACTAGCTCCTTAAGGGCAGGGTCATAGACCTTTAGCTAATTGAATTTTTCAGTTAACTAAGTATGGCTCCAGGATAATGTTAATACTTCCATAAACATAAAATTAAAAATCATTCAGAAATGTTAACCTCGTAAAACCTATAAAATAGGATAATCTCCTGAAAGCTATAAAATGAGAGTCTTTACACTTGAGAAGCTAGAATGGTTTCTCCCCAATAAAAATGATGTAGATGATATTAATTTCATTTCAGACAATAGTTTGAAAACAAGATAGAAATTTTAGGATTCTGGATAATAAATAGTGGCATGATTATCTACTTAAAAACTAGGAATTTCCATTTTCTTTACTGACATCTAAGAACCTTAGACATTACCACTCTTGTCCTCACAATAAAAAAGTGAACAAACTGAAAATCAGCAGAAACAGTTTGTTCACAAGAATAATAGTAGTGATGTAGTTCATAATTATAACTGATAGATGAATGAAAGCAATGTTTTAAGGGGAGGGAGGGAGATGAGAATACTGTGTCATAAGGTACTTGAATTTGTCCAAGTAACCAAGAACTCGTGTTAGTCCAGTGTGCTGACTTTCATAAGGAAGTAAACGTTTCTTTCTTTCAAGAAGTTACTTTATGTATGACCATGTTTAGACAGAAAACAGTATTTCACTTAAATGTGGGAAATGAACAATTAGCTAGAAAGTCATTCTAACTGCACACTGGACCAAGTTCATATTTTATGAAATCTGAAGTTTCATATTTTATGAAATGACCACATTTAGAGTTGCTTGGAAAGATAGTAAAAAAAAAAACATGACTGTTAAGTTCACAATGGTAAGGATTTGCTCTGTGAGACACAGTGATGATCTTAGATGATATCTCAGTTTAGTTGTTGCGATAGGATAAGCCTGAAATTAGAAGCTGTATCTAGAGCAATGGTGCTAAATTTAATGATTAAGACAGTCATTGCTGTGGGATCCTGACGATTTGTGGCTGTAACCTCTAAAGTGTTCTGTTTCTTAGCTTTGTTTGTGTAGGTACTTTAAAAAAAAATTATTTGTTTATTTTTATTTTGGGCTGTGCTGGATCTTCGTTGCTGCATGTGGACTTTCTCTAGTTGCAGAAGGTGGGGGCTACTCTCTGGTCGCGCTGTGCGTGCAGGTTTCTCACTGCAGTGGATTCTCTTGTTGTGGAGCACAAGCTCTACAGTGCGCAGGCTTCACCAGCTGGTGCACAGGCTTAGTTGCTCTTCGCATGTGGGATCTTCCTGGACCAGGAATCAAAGCCATGTTCTCTGCATTGCAATCAGTTCAGTCTCTCAGTCATGTCCGACTCTGTGGACTGCAGCATGCCAGGCTTCCCTGTCCATCACCAACCCAGAGCTTGCTCAAACTCATTGGGCCACCAGGGAAGCCCTCTTTAGATACACGTGTATGATGGCTTTTAAAGGAAGGATGAACTTTCTCCATGGCTCAGCAGTAGAATCCGCTTGTAGTGTGGGAGACGTAAGATACACTGGCTTGATCCCTGGGTCTGGAAGATCCCCTGGAGGAGGGCATGGCAACCCACTCCAGTATTCTTGCCTGGAGAATCCCATGGACAGAGGAGCCTGGTGGGCTACAATCCATGGGGTTGCAAAGAGTCAGATACGGCTGAAGCGACTTAGCACGCGGGCAAGCAAAGGAAGGATAGGTCTTCAGGTATTTTACAGTCTCTTTCTTGGCTCACAGGTCTAAGGACATTTGGGTGGGGATGGGCCAGAATGGAGTGTGGAAACACATCTTCCACAGAATCAAGGGCCTTGAGGGAAAAAAATGGAATGGAATTCTTTGGTTCAATTTTGTTAATTCCTGTTTGTTACCTATATGTTTGCTTTTATAAAATTAGAATCATATTTTAATTTTTTTCATACTGTAAAGCGTTAAGCTTTTTTAATAAAAGTATTTATTTGGCTCTGCCCAGTCTTAGTTTCAGCAGGTGGCATCCTCGATCTTCATTGGAACATGCGGAATCTGTAGTTGCAGCGTGTGAACTCTTAGTTGCGGCCTCTGTGATCTAGTTCCCTGACCAGGGATGGAACCTGGGCTCCCTGCACTGGGAGCATGAAATCTTAGACACTGGACCACCAGGGAAGTTCCAAGAAAGTTTTTGGAGATCATTAAATATTCCCCTAAAGAGGGTATTTTAGTAATTATACTCAAATTTATATCAACAGTTCTGTTGTACTTTCATGTTGGTTTTCCTTGCTCACTATTATTAGTAATGCTGTGATAAACATCTGTATCTTGTATCTGTGAGTGTCTGATGATTTGATGAAATCCCTAGAAGTGAATTTTTTGGATGTGTACCTCAACATTTTACAAATTTTTGATAAATATTGCTGCATTATTCTATAGGCAGGTAGTTTCAATTATAACCCTGTAATGATACATAACAGTATCATTTTGAACCATTCTCAACAACATGAATATTATAGTTTTTTTTTAGATAATCTGCTAAGTGAAAAAAAACTGTGTGTGGTTTTAATTTTGCATATCTTTGATGACTAGGGAAGTTGAATATTTATTGTTTTTTTTTTTTGTATTTGTGTGTATGTGTGGTTTTATGTGTTGCTGTAAGTATGATAATTATTTGAATGGGCATGTCTAGTATTTCATTCCCAGGAGTTCTTAGGTAATGAGTTGTATAAGAGGGAGTTATATAAGGGATATCAAATGACATTCCTTGTATGTGGAATCTAAAATGAAATGATACAAACAAACTTATTTATGAAACAGAAACAGACTCACAGATGTAGAGAAAAAACTTATGTTGACTTGAGGGGAAGAATGTGGGGGAAGGGATAGTTAGGGACTTTGGGGTCAACATGTACACACTGCTATATTTAAAATGAATAACCAACAAGGACCTACTATATAGCACATGGAACTCTGCTCCATGTTATGTGGCAGCTTGGATGGGAGGTGGGTTTGGGTGAGAATGGATACATTCCATCACTTCATGGCAAATAGATGGGGAAACAATGAAAACAGTGAGAGACTTTATTTTCTTGGGCTCCAAAATCACTGAAGATGGTGACTGCAGCCATGAAATTAAAAGACGCTTGCTCCTTGGAAGAAAAGCTATGACCAACCTAGACAGCATGTTAAAAAGCAGAGACATTACTTTGCCAACAAAGGTCTATGTAGTCAAAGCTATGGTTTTTCCAGTAGTCATGTGTGGATGTGAGAGTTGGACTGTGAAGAAAGCTGATCACTAAAGAATTGATGCTTTTGAACTGTGGGGTTGGAGAAGATTCTTGAGAGTCTCTTGGACTGCAGGAGATCCAACTAGTCTATCCTAAAGGAGATTAGTCCTGGGTGTTCATTGGAAGGACTGATGTTACTTTGGCCACCTGATGTGAAGAACTGACTCATTTGAAAAGACCCTGATGCTGGGAAAGATTGAAGGTGGGAAGAGAAGGGGATGACAGAGGATGAGATGGTTGGATGACATCACCGACTTGATGGACATGAATTTGAGTAAGCTCCAGGAGTTGTTGATGGACAGGGAGGCCTGGTGTGCTGCAGGCCATGGGGTTGCAAAGAGTTGGATATGAGTGAGCGACTGAACTGACTGAACTGGAGATGTGTATGTATGGCTGAGTCCCTTTGCTGTCCACCTGAAACTATCAAAACATTGTTAATTGGCTATATATATATATAATATATGTAATATAAAATAAGTTTTTTTTTAAAAAAGGAGAAAGAGGACGTGCAGGATTGTGGTTGACACATGAGCTCTGGAGTTAGGCTTTCTGGATTTGAACCCAGCTTCCTGAGTGATCCCCCATCTGCTGAACTCAGGCAAAGGAAGGGCATTTGAACTTCGAGGCAGTCACCCAGTTATGGGAGTAAAGATGAATAAGGCTCTCAAAAAGTAACCATGGCGGCAGCTGTACCCCCAGAACTCATTCCTAAAATAAGGTGTGAGTCAAGTGCTCCGTTGATTCACCATTTTGAGACAGCTCTCTAAAACTTACAGTCGTGATTTCCCACAAAATCATCTCACTGCAAATGAGGACATAAATCCTGTTGAAAAAAGAGAAGGGAAGAAAGGGCCAGAGGGTATTTCTAACATAATCTAATGGTTTTAGAATCTTTTACCTGTGATATTCTCTCCTGAAAAGTTATTGAATAATAAGGCACAGTATGAGTGACATAAATTGAGGAGATGTACTGTTATGAATTATCTTATTGCAAGAAAGAACAAAAGTTTCATTTACTAATTTTGTTTTCACCTTTATTTTAATGAACAATGTTTGACCTACTTTTTGATTTATTCCACATTGGTGTTAAGAATTTAGCTTGTGATTTTAGTCACTCCTATTAAAATAATAGTGGCTTTCCTCACTCCTTCCAGAGACTTTGTCAAAAAATGTTATTTTTTCCACCTCAAATATAGATCTGGCCTACAAATAGTGAAGTGCTAATTAGGGCTTGTGCAAGATTGTTTCACTTGAAAAATTAGCTGCTTTTTTTTTTTTTTTTAAAGGATTTACTTTCCAAATTGTTCTGGTTTGAGTGTATAGCTAAAAAAAGGCATTTTAAAGTGATGGCTTACATAAATGATTTAAGTAAGAAATGAGTGAGAGGAAAAATGAAAAATATTATTCATTGACCCCTTTTGTGTTTCTGGTTATAATTTTTAGAAATGCATTTTTTCATGTATCATTATTGTAGTTTGAGCATGTAACATATGTCAGTCTCCTAAAATTAGAATATATTCAGATTTCCCTGTAGCCTTTCACAAGGCCCCTATAAAACCCAGGGGAACAACCAAAAATTAGTAAGAGTGAGAGACTGTGATTGCCATGGTATTGAAAATTTCTTTCTGGCGAGAGACCACCATAATGAAAAGAAACTGCCCTAGCAGCATTAGTTAAGTGAACTCTTGTGAGAGTTTTGAAGTATGAAGGGAATCATATTTCTTTTTTGTTCAGGTAAGCGATTGCTGTTTCTGAGACCTCTTCCAGAACTAGGTTCCTCATTCCATAAAATAAAAATTTCACACATCTTTCTGCCATTTCCGTTCCTATGTTCCCAAAATTTTTTCACAAGTATCCTCTCTCCACATTCCTCCATAGGCCACATCCTTCCCTAACTCCAGGCGTTTGCCCTGGCCTCTCGTTGCCTGGAATGTCCTCCTCATCCTTCTTTCTGTGGCTCATTTTCTGCCTTCTTGGTGAAGCTTGTTCTCTATTATAGCATTTATTACCTTGTTACATTGTGATTAGCTGTTCATCTGTCTCTTCCAATAGATTGTGAGCACCTCGTGGGACCTTGTCCTATTCATCTCTGTATCCTCCGCATATGCACACAATGCCTGGCACAAAAGAGGCACTCATTAAATGATGTTTGAGTCACTGAGCCAGAAGGTTAAAATATGAGCATAATTTTGCAGGCTTAGAAATGTTCTGCCCATGCTAGTTGCTTGACATTATCCTGCCATAGTCTAAGAAAGTGAAAAATGCCTTGTGTTCAGTAGTTCTTCCTGATGGCTTTATGATTGAGTTCTTGATTGGGCCCTGCTTGGAGAGGCTGGATAACCTGCCACCAGATGTTCTGTAATTCCCTTCTTTATTACAGTGACTAGTTTCCTCTGATTTCTCTGGGATCACTTTATCTCAAGGTGTGCCTTTTAATGCTGGCTGGAATAGATAGCTTTTATTCCTCAGCTAAAGGAGAACAAGCCATATGGTAGTTAACTAGATTTGCAAAGGATTATAAATTGGTGGCAAATAAACTGGCCTTTTAAATGCAACAGCGTGATAAGGCAGGAGAGAATTGGCATAGCAAATTCACAAGTGCAGAGGAGTATTAAAGGTGTACTAAGTGACATGGAATTAAGATCATGTGTTGCATTTAACAAAGTACACCCAGTAAAAGGGGTTTGATCTAGTGCTCAATAACCCAGAATAATGAGAAAGCTGTAGGTTAATGTGTGTACTTTGAGGTCTTGATCGTAGAAAGAAAGAAAGATTGAGCTAAATCACATCCAACTCTTGTGACCCTATGGAGTGTAGCCTGCCAGGCTCCTCCGTCCATGGGATTTCCCAGGCAAGAATACCGGAGTGGGTTGCCATTTCCTTCTCCAGGGGATCTTCTGGACTCAGGAACTGAACCCAGATCTCCAGCACAGCAGGCAGATTCTTTACCGCCTAAGCTATGCAGGAAGAGTGGTTGTAGAACATCCAGCAACTGATGTAGACTTACAACACATAAGGGCTGGAAAGAATACGAGGCATCGCTTAAAGTTCACCTGTCACATTTTAGAGATAAAATGGCCTTACGTGGTTCACATAAGAGCATAGTACAAGAAGGAATTCCCGCTAAAACCCAGAATCTATATCTTTTGACTCCAAATCCAATTCTTTGTTTCACACTCTGCTATCTTCTTAGTTTCTAAGGGTAGGAGACATCAGAGAAATTATGTATGGACAAAAGTCCTTCTCTTACAAACTATTGACATCAGTAAATTACTTTTTTTCTGTCAACCATAGTCATTTTTCTTTAATGGTAGGGGGGAAATTCTGCCTAAAATATCAGGGTGCTTTTTAAATTGTCATTCTTAACTTTTCTTTTTTCTTTTTTTTTATTCTTAACTTTTCAAATATGCTGTTGATTTTCAGGGATGAGCTGTATATGCTCAGATGACATTTTAGATGCAGGACCTTGATCAGCTTTATTCACTTTAGTTTTCAGTTAATGCTGTGAATGACTACCTCAGAGTTAGGACTAGCTCTGCTTTCCTAGTGATGACTGGAGGTTAAAATTCAATTTGTTGGAAGAAAACTGAAAACTGAAGCCAAATCCAGCCTCTTTGGTACCCAATACCAAATTAAGTTTTGGAGACAAGAGTTTTGGTTGAAGTAGAAAAGAATAGGTTTATTGTTTTGACAGGCAAAGGGGGCCACAGTGAGCTAATGCCTTTAGAACTGTGTGTGCCCATCAGGAGTGGGTAGTGAGAAGTTTTATAGTAATGCTTCAAAGAGGGATGATCATCTCATGGACATTCTTCTAACGATTCGAGTCAGTGTCATCAGCCTTCTGGTTCCAACTGATTCTGGGGTCTGTGTGCTTGTGGGCAGCACCCCATTAATTTCTCACAGCTGGTGGGGTTTTTAGTATCTGCAGAACAGCTCAAAGATATTGTTACGTTTATCCTTTGATGGGGAACCAGGAGCCTGTTCCAAGGCTACACTATTGTTCCTCTGACCATTCGTTCCTCTCTTGTCTCTGCATCCCTTCCCTTTCCTAATTACCAACTTTTTGAACCTGTTTATTGGAAGTGGGGAGGAAGGTCATGGATGCTGAATGAAACCTATTTCCTGTAATCAAGAGATGGGTAACACCAAAAGACTTTCCTACCCAGGATTCCCACAGGGTCCTGCTCAGTATCAGAACAAGTGATGCCAGTTGTAAAACTGATTGTCTCTGCCAGTTGTCCTAAGGGAGGAGTCATTTGCTCTTAATGCTAAAATCAGAGCTGAGACTGTGATGAATATGTTTGAATATCTTTTAGGACTTAAAGGTCTAGTTTTAGAAATTGAACTACAGAGAGAGGAAAGAAGATGTTTTGAAGTTTATTTTTGCACTTTATGACTATTTTTATTATACTAAATCAAAGAAAGCAAACAGCATTTTAGTTTTCTTAATCAAATAAACAGGGTTCAACCTTGCTTACTGCTTCCTAAAAATGAAAGCATATTGAGAACATATAGAAATTTAAGTGAAAAATAAAGCTCATATTCAAAATGGCATATGCTAAACGATTTTAAATTTAGAAATTGAGTCATTCACAAACTGAATTCGAGTCACAATCCCTGTTGGGTTAAGCAGCTATTATCTGTGTTCTGGAAATGTTAGAGTTTAGCCCAATTCTCCTTTGAAGTTTCTGTGTTAAATACTGTGTTCTTGCATTATAAAAAGCTCCAAGGATGATTAACAGGCCCCAACTGAAGGAAACAGTCTTAAAAAGTAACCTTTTAAAGTTTTAGCTGACATCACTAATAGGCAGTTTATCTGTGGCTGTAAAACCCAGCACAAACTTTTTTTCTCTCCTTGTTTCTCCATAACTCTCTTCATTGAAAATTGTTCCTAGTTAATTCTATTAATTATATCATGTCTCGCTGTTTTTCTTGGAGTGTGTGATAATGGTGTAATTTTTCTTACTATTATAGATAAGGCTGGTGCTTTGAATGAATGTGTTGGAGGTATTTTAATTCCTTTGGGTAGATGTTCTCATTTTAATTATTTCTTTGGATTTGCTACAGCCTAATGTTTTCTTTTAGAAAAAGATAGGACAAATAAAATTGGATATTTATAATACTTACTGAATGTTATTAAATCACATACTTAGTGAAGGATGGCATTTTTTGGTTAAATAGAAAGTGTGAAGGCAGAATGCCATCATGATCTAGACTATCTGGATGTTGTATTAGTCAGTGGAAATGAAAATAATACTTAGCATAAGCTGCATTTGAATTTGTTTAAAAAAAAAACAGTTCAATTCTACATAAACTATTGGATTAGTCCATGAAGTAATTTTTTTACTGTTTTTTTTTTTTGATCAATATGTCCTATTAATTTTGCTACTAGTCACAGTTTTAATAAATTGAATTATTTTAGGTGAAGTTTTTCTCCTAATGAGTTCAAACTCATCCCATTTCCACCTCATCCCGTGGTTCTAAATGAAACATTGTAGGGACAAAGAACTGTTTTTGTTTTGTAATGAGGAACATTAGGTTGAAGGTGATTATCATAAACTCAGGTTGAACAAGAGAAGAAAGGAAGATTCTTTCACTGTTCTCTGGGTATCTTTGTCATATTATAGTGTTTTTGCTGGTAGTTAGCTAAGCCCTTTTATTTCCTAGAAAAAATGACTAGGCTAGGTGTTATTTTAGAATATTAACTTTGATCCCTGTTTAATTGCATTCATTTAATTGGCTCATTTTATTTTTTTAACCAGTAGAGGCCATTTTGTACCTTCATTGTATCAGTATTTTTTCTGGCTTGTATCATTCTCCAGTTTGATAAATATACTGTTTAATTTTTATACATTTTGTTCCAGATATTGTAAAGTAGCTTATAAGGCACAGAAAATACACAATTTAACATCAGTTAAAAGTAGGGCCCTACAAAGAAAGAAAACCAATGGTAGGGCTTTAAAATGGAGCAAGGACCAGACTGAAAAATTATACTGTAATAGCAAGTGCAAGATATCAAATAAAAATTATAGGACTTGTTTATATAGTTAGAAGTACATCTAATCTTTTTAATTTATTTTTTATTTTCTATTGGAGTATAGTTGATTTGCAATGTTGTTTTGGTTTGAGGTGTACAGCAAAGTGATTCAATTATACATACATACATTCTTTTTCAGATTTATTTTCCCACATAAGTTATTACAGAACATTCAGTTCCCTGTTGTTGTTGTTTAGTCGCTCAGTCGTGTCTGACTCTTTGTGACCCCATGGACTGCAGCATGCGGGGCTTCCCTGTCTTTCACTATCTCCCAGAGTTTGTTCAGATTCATGTCTATTGAGTTGGTGATGCCATCCAACCAACTCATCCTCTGTCTACCCATTCTCCTCATGCCCTCAGTCTTTCCCAGAATCAGGTCAAGGTCTTTCCCAGTGACTTGGCTCTTCACAGCAGGTGGCAAAAGTAAGTATTAGAGCTTCAGCATCAGTCCTTCCAGTGAATATTTAGGACTGATTTCCTTTAGGATTGACTGCTTTGATCTTCTTGCCGTCCAAGGGACTCTCAAGAATCTTCTCCAACACCACAATTCAGAAGCATCAAATCTTTGGTGCTCAGCCTTCTTTATGGTCCAACTCTCACATCCATACATGACTACTGGAAAAACTGTAGTTTTGACTATCTGGGACCTTTCTCAGCAAAGTGATGTCTCTTCTTTTTAATATGCCTTCTAGGCTTGTTATTGCTTTTCTTTCAAGGAGCAAGTGTCTTTTAATTTCCTGGCTGCAGTCACTGTCCGCAGTGACTTTGGAGCCCCAGAAAATAAAGTCTGTCACTGTTTCCATTGTTTTTCCATCTATTTGCCATGAAGCGATGGGACCGGATGCCATGATCTTCATTCGAATGTTGAGTTTTAAGCCAGCTTTTTCACTCTCATCTTTGACCTTCATCAAGAGGCTCTTTAGTTTCTCTTCACTTTCTGCTTTTAGGGTGGTGTCATCCGCATGTCTGAGGTTATTGATATTTCCCCAGCAAGCTTAATTCCAGTTTGTGATTCATCTAGCCTTGCATTTCACATGATATACTCTACATAGAGGGTTTCCCAGGTGGTGCTAGTGGTAAAAAACCCTCCTGCCAATGCAGGAGACATAAGGGACAGGGGTTCGATCCCTGGGTCTGAGAGATGCCATGGAGTAGGGCACGGCAACCCACTTCTGTATTCTGGCCTGGAGAATCCCATGGACAGAGGAGTCTGGCGGGCTCAGCCCATAGGGTCACAAAGACATAGAAGTTAAATAAGCAGGGTGACAATATACAGCCTTGACGTACTCCTTTCCCAGTTTGGAACCATGTCTGTAACACGTTGTTCCGTGTCCGGTTCTAACTGTTGCTTCTTAACCTGCATATAGGTTTCTCGGGAGGCAGGTAAGGTGGTCTGGTATTCCTGTCTCTTTAAGAATTTAACACAGTTTGTTGTGATCTACACTGTCAAAGGTTTTAGCATATTCAATGAGGCAGAAGTATATGTTTTCCTGAAATTTCCTTGCTTTCTCTGTGATCTAGTGGATGTTGGCAGTTTGATCTCTGGTTCCTCTGCCTTTTCTAAATGCAACTTGTACATCTGAAAATTCTCAGTTCATGTACTGTTGAAGCCTAGCTGAAGGATTTTGAACATCATCTGAAATGATGTGAAAATTACTGCACACATGCAATTGTGCAGTAGTTTGAACATTCTTTGGCATTGCCCTTCTTTGGGATTGGAATGAAAACTCACCTTTTCCAGTCCCGTGGCCACTGCTGAGTTTTCCAAATTTGCTGGCATATTGGGTACAGAACTCTAACAGCATCATCTTTTAGGATTTGAAATAGTTCAGCTGGAACTCCATCACCTCCACTAGCTTTGTTCAGAGTAATGCTTCCTAAGGTCCACTTGACTTCACACTCCAGGATGTCTGGCTATAGGTGAGTGATCACTCCACTGTGGTTATCCGTGTCATTAAGATCTTTTTTGTATAGTTCTTTGTATTCTTGCCACCTCTTCTTAATCTCTTCTGCTTCTGTTAGGTCCTTATTGTTACTGTCCTTTATTGGGCCCATTTTTGCATGAAATGTTCCCTGGGTATCTCTAATTTTCTTGAATAGATCTCTAGTCTTTCCCATTCTGTTGTTTTCCTCTGTGCTATGCAGTAGATCCTTGCTGATTATCTATTTTGTATATAATAGTGTATATGGTAATACCAAACTTCTAGTTTTCCACCCCCCTCATAGTACATGTAATTTAAAGGAAAATAATGATCAAGTGAAGTACAACTATTCTTGCTATTAAAACCAGACAGAATTTTATCTTAGGCACCCTGTTGTTGTTTTTAATTTTTTATAATTTATTTTTTAATTGAAGGATAATTGCTTTACAGAATTTGTTGTTTTCTGTCCAATATCAACATGAATCAGCCATAGGCATACATATGTCCCTTCCCTCTTGAACCTCCCTCCCATTTCCCTTTCCCTCCCACCCCTCTAGGTTGATACAGAGCCCTGTTTGAGTTTCCAGAGACGTAATGCAAATTCCCATTGGCTATTTGTTTTACATATGGTAGGCACCCTGTTTTAATTGGAAGGAAAAACTCTTTATAACTGTGGTGTAGGTTTTCTCCAAGAGTATACTATTCTTGGAGCATTAAAAGACTGGTTGGGCTCCTTAATAATTTTTTTTGCTCAAACTTTTGCTGAATATTTGGAGGTCATGAGCTTAAGATTGTCTTATAAGATGCAAATGGGAATGTAGATGTTCAGAATTGTCAGTTGTACCCAGACCCTTGCTCTTTAACCACAGTGAGCTCAGGATGTATTCTCTGTCTTCATTTAAGGGCTTGATAAAGATATTGAACAGGATAGGACCAAAGACACCAAAGTGTTACCAAGTCCAAGCTTGCTCTGCTCATCACACAACAGACCAATAAATCAGAGAAGAGTTGTTGAGGCAAGGAATATGACTGTATTCAGAAAGCTGGCTGACTAGTGTCTCCCCAAAACAATCTTATCAGAGTCTTAGGGAAGGGAGTAAGGAAGTAAAATAATATGGCCATTAATCTTGCAGTGTCTCCTGGAATGACCAGACTTGGGGAGGGGACGGGTTAATTTTTTCCTTCCTGTAGCCATCCAAGGGTAGACTGGGTCCTGGATAATAGCACTTTGGTTTAACATTCAGGCAGAGAGGCAGACAAGCAATGAGAAGGAAAGGTTAAAAGCAAACAGATGCAACATTTAGTCAGATTTTATTCTTCCCTGAAACGAAAGCACTAGAATAGGGGTCCTTTTTTAATGTGGGGTCTCACTGAGGCTTGGGGGGAGAAATGGGTAGATGTTTATGGACAAATCCTTCGTAATCCTTAGAGGGATTTTACAGGTCAGTAAATATTTTTGTGTGTGGACAGATGTTGTAGCTTTCATCAGAGTCTTAAGCAAGTACTTATTTCCCTCAAAGAACCACACTATCAGAGGCCTCTAAGACTTTGTCAAGCCATCCAGTAGTTTTGTGGTTCTTCTGTTATCTTTCTGTCTCTGCATCAGAGCAGGCTCCCTGTTTTCTTCATTGTTGTATCTAGTAGGTGCTTAATTCATATTGTTGATTTTAAAGTGAATGAAACCAAGTCACATTTTCTCGGTATGTCTGTAAAACTGTAGTGTGAGGGAGTTGGCCAGGTGCTTTGTGAAATCATACTGTGTGCTTTTCTCTCGATTCAAAAATGCACTAGCTAGATCTGCAAATTAATGAAGTTCACTTGGCAGGGCTTGGTGTGGGAAAAAACTTGTCCTGGGGTCTAACGATGTTCTTCTATCTGTTTATGACCTTGTGGACCGTTTGTTCAATAATCTTTCCCCTGCCCCACCACGCAACATGGATCTTAGTTCCCTGATCAGGAATCGAACCCTTGCCTCCTGCAATGAAAGTGCGTCTTCTTAACCCCTGGACCACCAGTGAAGTCTCAATAATTCATTAGCACACTCTTGTGAATAGAGCCCCAGTTTGAAAAGGAGTATATTTGCCTTTCCATACGCTGACATCTATGCCATTTTTTACTTGACTGTAATTCTGTGACCATATTTTCAGGCTTTTTAAGAATCCTGACTTGTAATTTTTGTGGGTCTACAGCCTAGAATTAGTTTGGAGAATCTAGGTGTATCTTCTTGGAATTCAGTTCCTTCTTAGCCATATTAGTTCTTCCCTTTTCTTCTCCCTGATCGTGAAGCCAGAAGTGAAATGGAATTGAGCTGCTGTGCTTTATTCTGTCTTCTGTCTCCAGTGGTTGTGATTACCATGTCTGAACTCCCCATCAGCAGCAACAGAATCACCCCAGAAACCACCCTTCCATTGTCTTTAGTATTTAGACACGACTCAATGGCACCCCACTCCAAAACTCTTGCCTGAAAAATCCCATGGATGGAGGAGCCTGGAAGGCTGCAATCCATGGGGTCGCTGAGGGTCGGACACGACTGAGTGACTTCACTTTCACTTTTCACTTTCATGCATTGGAGAAGGAAATGGCAACCCACTCCAGTGTTCTTGCCTGGAGAATCCCAGGGACGGGGGAGCCTGGTGAGCTGCCGTCTATGGGGTCGCACACAGTCGGATACGACTGAAGCGACTTAGCAGCAGCAGCAGCACCTCATTACAATTTGTACTTTTTGACCTACCTGTTACAGTTTCATGTGACCTCATTTTGTCTTAGGTCATGCGTGTCTCTCTTTTGTATGAGCTTTTTTTTTTTTTAATTGAAGTGTAGTTGCTTTACAACGTTGTGCTAATTTCTGCTGGACAGCAAGTGACTCAGTTGTACACATATGTTCATTCTTCTTTATATTCTTTTCCATTATGCTTTATCCCAGATTGGATATAGTTGCTTGTGCTCTACAGCAGGACCTTGCTGTAATAGTTTGCATCTAAATGTAATAGTTTGCCTCTACTAACCCCGAATTCCCAGTCCATGCCCCACCCTTCTTTCTCCCCTTGGCAACCACAAGTCCATTCTCTATGTCTGTGAGTCTGTTTCTGTTTGTAGATAGCCTTTTTAAACTACGAGAAGACACACTGCTATCCATGTTATCATATTCTTTCTTTGTATACCGTGTTCTCGTTGTCAGGATGATCCGTTTTCATACTGTCAGAATGGGGGTTTTGAGCGCCTTCCATCCCTTATAGTCTTCTATCATTTACAGTTTCTGACTGCTTGATCCTGATCTTTGTTTTTATCCTCTCAACTTTTCAAAATCTACCTCCCTTCAAAAACCAGGATACATTTTTGTGTATATCTTAAGATTCAGTTCCTGGCTTATTACAAATTCCAATTTTACATTGTCACTTTCTTTCAGGGTTTCCATCATTTCTACTTTACCAAAGAATTTATCTTTATTGGTTAAAAGTCCAGAATCATGGTTTCTCTCACTGTTTCATTCTGAAAAATAGAACTTGTCAGAAGGCAATATCGAATTTATCAGAAGAATATGATGAACAAAAGATGTTCTAATAATTGACATTGTCCATGATATCACCCTTTTATATCACTGTCTTGTTTCTGAGCCAGTTTTGTCATTTCTGTTAAAAAATATGCCATCTACATCTTTAGTTTGGTGAGCACTCTTGATTATATGTCCATTAGTGCGATATTCTTTCTCCTTTTAAAGTCACTTTGAATACATTTTGTCACATCATCGCTAGGTCAGTGGCTTCCCAGGCTTGTGCCTGTTTTCGTGACATACCTTGTGCCTTTGAGCTTATTGTCATCAGACATTGGAGAATGCCCATTGGCGTGAGATATTCAGTGACTATGCGGTTACATTTACAACTGTTTGTAAGGTTGCAGTTTCATTAATAGCCACTCATCTTTTCAGTTTTTGTGCCTTTCTATAAAGACATCTAAGACCCCATGTATTTTTCCAGATCTTTTCAGCTTTCATGCCATTTTCTACGATATTTTTGTAGTAGTCAAATTATTCCCTAGCATGGAGCTTAAGAAGCTATACACCTTCTTGTTCCTTTGGATGTTTTTTCTCTGTTGGATTTGTGGGGAAGGACACCCTTCAGGCCAACCCTCCTTTTGCTCGACATTTCTTCTTTCTCTTCCCTGATTTTCTGGGTTAAAGTAGTATACAGAATACCTCTGCATCTTCTAAATTTTTCTGTTATTGCTCATTGCTTCCCTTCTCCATTTTTCTAGTCTTCCAAGGCCTTTTTTCTTTTTTTGCTAATTTGGGTACTGGTGGTTTTTTTTTTTAATGTTTCTTATGGTTTAATGTTTTTTAATGTTTAATGGTTTTAACAAGCCATTGTGGCTTGTTATTTGCTTTTTAAGTTTCCTGATAAGAGAAGAATATTCATCCTAAGTCTTTCTGAAGGCTAAGATGACTCAGGAATAAAATCTGCAATGTGATTCCTCCCCTTCCTCCCACCTCACTTTATTTCACATGGTGAGGTTTGCAGGTGTGCAGCTTTTTCCACTAACAGCCTTCAGGGTTGTGCACACTTTTGTGGCCATAACCGACTGAGGTTGTCACTAAAATAAAATATGAAATAAGGAGGTTATTACTTTGCTGTTCCTCTGTTACATTACCTGAGATATAAATAATGTTTGCCAAGAAAAAACAAAAACACTGTCACCCGAGGATGAATTCTTACCCTTCTCTGAGGTTTAAATTTTTGCAGAATTATAAAGTGGGAAGGGTTTAGGGCAGAGAAAGCAACCTTTTAAAACAAAGTTCAAATCAATAATAATTAACATTCACTGGCCTCTCTTTTCCTGCTAATAACTGAAGACAAGTACTAATTAGAGAAGCCTCAAGTGTTTGGATTTCTGGATGTACCAGATGGCTGCATAAGAACTATGCATCGTGCCAGGAAGAAGCCTGGGTTGCTCTTAGCTACCACCTCTCCTCCATTTTGATCTTGTCTGAGGACCCTTAAACATGCCCATCACTGTGCACTGAGGCTTTTTCTTTGTTCTTTCTTCTCTTGTCTTACCCACTTCTGATTTCAGGAGTACATTTCTGCCATGCTTAGTGAGTGCTCTTGTGAGCTTTTATTTTTACTTCTTCCTTAACAAACTCCTTCTATTCATCTTTTTCTTTTCAGATTTCCTTTGACTCTTATGTTTTTGTCTGATCTCACCAGATCCTTCCCTCTCTCCCCATTTGTTCTTTTTCAAGATCACACAAAATCAGCACAGAACCTTTCAGTTGCTAACATTAAGATAGTTCTGCTTCTTCAGGTTTTTTTTTTTTTTTTTGGTAAACTCTTTTCACAGATTGTCTGAAAACATATGTTTTCTTCTTTGGGTTTATACTTTAAATATTTTCTTCCTCTGTGATTAACTCTGCTAACCAACTCTGAGAAAGCTTTGATTTTTGTATAGAAATTTTCAATCCTGTTGAGTGTTGGTATTGTTTTGACAAATGCTGCCCATGCGTTTTCCACAAGATGAAAATCATTCCTATTAGGATGACAAAGCCTGGAACTGATTACGCTTAACCACATTCTTGCTTTTCATTGGAGTTGTTTTACTGGGACACATTCTTTCACTTCGTTTGTTGTGAAAGTCATGATATAGTTGCCCTTGGTAAAGAAAATTGGTCTTGATTTGGTGTTTTTTTGTCGGAACTTTCTCTGATGGAACTCAGAAGAAAGTAGAGATTGGTTACCATCAACATTTTTGGCTAAGTGAGAAGTATGACTCCTTTTCTTTCCCCGTGTGTTTCTTGCTCCTGCTGAAGGGTCATTGCAGGGAAACCAGTGAGGAAGCTGATGCAGTAATTCAGGCCAGAGCTGAGAGGGCGTGATCTACTGGAACAATGTTAGACAGTGAGATTAATTTGCATTTTCTTAAAAAATATAAACAAAAAGTTTACATTTCATAATGTTGTAAATGTTTTTAGAGTTTAGAAACCACAGTTTTTAGGGCTCTATTTTCTTTTTAACATGTCCTTTTGATACATAGCTAACTAAGCAATTTATCACATCCTCCACTTATGTATTTCCTAGTTTTGGAAACCATCTACTTGATGTCTATTGCAACTTAAAAAAAAAAAAAAAACTTGCATGTTTTTCACCTCTTGATTATAAACATAAACTTAAACAGAAATAACTTGTACTGTCACCTAGGGATAAAAATTAGCATTTCAGTACTAGTTTCCTTTGGTTTTTCCTCTTAGTTTTTGCAGACGTATAAATAATCGTTTGAGCCAATATATTAGTCTCTCAGTCATGTCCAACTCTGTGATCCCATGGACTATAGCCCACCAGGCTCCTCTGTCCGTGGAATTCTCCAGGCGAGAATACTAGAATGGTTTTCCATTCCCTTCTCCAGGGGATCTTTCCAACCCAGAGACTGAACCCCATACCATGTATATTTTAGTGTTATTCTATTGTTGATCCTTTAGGTTGTTCCCAACTCAGTTTAAAAAAATTTTTTTGTATGTGTTTTTGGCTGCCCTGAGTCTTCATTGCTGTGCTCAGGCTTTCTCTAGTTGCGACATGAGGAGGGCTGTACTCTAATTACCACGCAGGGGCTTCTCATTGTGGTGGCTTCTCTTGTGGAGTATGGGCTCTAGGTTTGCGGGCTTCAGCAGTTGTGGCTCAGAGCACTGGTTCAATAGTTGTGGCTCACAGGCTTAGTTGATCCATGGCATGTGGGGTCTTCCTGGACCAGGAATTCAACCTGTGTCCTTTGCCTTGGCAAGCAGATTCTTGACCAGTAGATCACCAGGGAAGCCCCAACTCAATGTTATTTTAACAAATTCTATGGCCAGCATTTTCATGAATAGTAAATCTTCACACATATCCTCAATAAATGGCTTCAAATATATCCTTAGAATAATATCCTCAGAATAAATTTTTTAAAGTCAAGAATTTCTTTGAAGGCTTGAGTTGAATAAGTGTAAAATGTGAATGAACTCTAATGGCTGAAATTCCTGGCTTGTTGAAGAGGTGGAAGTAATACTTAGTTGCTCTGCATTTCCTATATCCACCTCCTGTTTACCTGATCCCTACCTTGGTTGCAGTAGATTAAAAAAGAATCAATATGCAGGAGGCCTAATAACCTGTTGGATATGTAAAAAGTGAGGGCCATGTTCTTGATATATCAGAGTATAGAGAACTTTGGAGGAAAAGATACAGAGCACAGTAATGGGGAGCCCCCTTCCTCCCCCTGATTCATTCTCAGATGAATATTAGATATACATCTCTACTCACTATTTCATTTTTGGATTCCCACATGTTTACTGACTCTTCCTTGGAGTTTTTGTTCGATCAGAGAAGATGGTTTTTATGTACCATGTCCTGTTTTTTTTTTCAGCTATTTGAGAGCAGTGCATAATAATGAAATCGACTCTTGTTAACCCCCATTAGTCTTTCATTGTGGAAGGAGTATGATTTGGGCATACATGGTAGAATAGCATAACGAGGGGTGCTTAACCTCGAAAACTTCTGAAGAGTTCAATTACTAGTTTAGGAGACAAGTATAATACAACTCCCTTTGTACAAGTCATTTCCTTTGCAGATAGTTCTTTGCTTTGGGTATGACATCTATTAAACTGAGTACTCTCAGTCTTCAAGATAATATTTTTTCTTGGCACCAGAAAGATAATTTTTTGATCTCAACAATGTTGATCTTAGTTTTTCTTAATCCTTTTTACTCTGAGGGTTTTTTTTTTTTAATGTTGATATAAGAATTTTTCTATTGTCCTTTTTAAAAATGAGTTTTAAAATAGCAGACTGACTTGGGACATTTGGTATTGCTATAAAGTACCTTTTTGCTCTATGAATAACTTTAATTTTTAGAATTTCTAGTTAGTTAATATTTTCTTTTTCAAATTTCCATATTGAAATTAATGATCAATCTTAAATTATTTCAGCAATTGCAGTTCTATCACAATCCTAGGAAGCTAATAACAGGAATAATTAGAAATTGTTACAAATAGCATTTGCGTCTATATTTAAAAAGCAATTGACCAAGCAGATGTTGTTACAGATTTTTGTCTTTGATATGATAAATTTCCATTAATTTTGAAAATCTGGGTTTAAGGGATGTGCTTTCAAATTTTGCATAGTTGAGCTGCAATTTGTGAAAGTTCAAGCAGCTGTACTGACAAACGTTTGACAAATTTGTAGCTGAGGCTGTTTTAAGCAAAGTTCTAGAACTTTATGTTCTGTGTTTTATGTTCAGGCCATGTATTTGAATTTCTTCTCTTTTTGTGGGTCTAGAAGTTTGTGTATATGTATGTATATGTGTATTCTTTCTCTCTGATGTATATGTAGATTTATATATGATATTTGTATGTATATACATATATATATTTTACATTGTGTGTCCAACCTAAGTTGGAGGTAAAGATGCATATTCTTTGTTTTTTTTTTTTTAATAAAAATATTCAATTTAAACTCTCATTATTTAATTTAAAATGTTTTTCTCTTTGCTTAGGTTGAAGAAATTGTCGATATTGGATCATTTGCTCCAGAAGACATTCATATTCCTAAGATTTATGTACATCGCCTTATAAAGGGAGAAAAATATGAGAAAAGAATTGAGGTAATTGACTTACCTTGTTTGTCAGTATTTATGGATCTGACTGTCAGAGAGATGTGTCCCTGGAGCTATTCCAGATGAAAAAGAATTAAAGCTGAACAGGAAGTCTTGCTTTGAATCTTAATAGACGCTTCTCATGTGTCCATCTTGAGGGGACGTCTGTGTGATTGTCTAGATTAACAGTGCCTTGTGTTTACCACATGTATGTCACTAAATTACATGATTCTCCAGACTGTGTCTTCCAAGCTTTTGTAACTGTTCTAATTTATAATGCATAGTTTTGGATGGCTGTCCTGAAAGATAGAGAACAATAATCAGGCCTTTGGTTGCTCTACCCCTGCTGGACTCTTAGTGTTTGAGTGTTCAGAGCTAACTATCTTGATGTCTTTTCATGTTTTCCCACAAGTGTTGGGCTCTCAGCAGCTGGTGGACAGATATGAGATCACGATAAGGAGAGGCTACCAGGAGCATTGGAGGTATACTAAGGCTACTGAGAGCATGAAGATCAGCTGGATCAGAGTTGATATTAAGATTCAGAAATGTGTAGGGATCCGCAACAGAATAGACAAGCAGTAAGAGATACCAGAGATTCAGAGATGCCCTCTACCTGTTGACATCAAACAGGAAGAGACTGCAGTCTAAAACTAATGTCAGGGCCCAGGGATCAAAAAGAGGACATTTGCAAACAGGGCCAGAGTCTGTGTCAAAGAGACCTAGTGATGGAAATAGTTTTCTGACTGGTTTCTGGATATATCTATGATTTCTGTGATGCACTTATAGCAAAACCAGTCTCAACTCTGCAGGTGGAAATAGGAGATTGATAGCAGCAATACTTGGTAAACACATTCTGGTAGCCCCACCAAAAAACGGAGTCGAAAGGTCTATTTGTTCTCTTTGTTCCAGCTCCATCCCTGAGCACCCGAGGAGAATTCAGCTGTAGGACTCTTAAGAGTAACAGTAGTAGCACTCTTTGTGACAGTAACGGAGGAATTATTCGCTTCAGAGATAGAACAAGTGTATGTTCGTCTTCAAACAAATCTGACCTTTCATTTACTTCCTAAAGAATAATTTCTGTCATCAAATGTCATCCATGTTACTCTTCTTTTGTTAAAAAAAAAACAAAACAAAACATCTATATTATATTGCAGATTTGCTTCCTGTTAGTAATGGGGGAGAGTTAAAATTTTTTCCAATACAGTTTCGTATTTCAGCAGTGATAAAATACAAGGCATACCTCAACCATGAATAATTTATTTGTTTATTTTAAAGCGTTTATCAATCCGGAAAGAGGAAGATATAAAAACCACATCTGGTAAACCTGGAGATAATGTCAGGGAACGTATCATCAAGCGGGCAGCTCTTGAATTTGAGGACGGCATGTATGGTATCCTTTATTCCTTTTGGGGCTGAGCAAAGACTTAGCCCTTTTTACATATTCATCAGGTTACTAGACTTCCTGCATAGGGATTCTTTTCTAGTCCATTGTAGCTTCTAAAGCAATTGATCAGTTTTTACAAAATGTGGCATATAACCTAAAGATACAAAGATAAATGGAATTGAAATTATAATCCTTTTACCTTCTTGAAGCAAAATAGTGACTGAAAATTTGCTTAGCTATTCTCTGATATACAGTGAATTCCAGTTCAGTTTGGCATTTGGCTAAAGTTAATTGGGAAAAGAGATTACCCCAGATGAAGGTTTAAATTCTCAGAAGTACTAGTTATAACCAATGTTATTTGCTTTCTCTGTGTTCTGACATTTACATACTCATTTGAAACATAAGATCCAACTTCTTAACAGCCTCTTGTTTCCCATGACAAAGATCCTGTGAGTGTACCCTTTTATGTCTGATGTTTTGTATTCAATGAATGATTCAATTCTGCTTTAGATACTTTGTCAAGAAAAGGGTAGATAAAGTGTTTGGATTTTGAATGTGTTTAAATGTCAGTGAGTCTGCCATTTTGCTAATTTTTGAGACGTTAACCATTGAACTATATAATACAAATAATATATATAAATTCAAATAATGTATGATAAGGTAAATATTTGTTGAATGGTGAATACAGTAAAGCTGTGCTTAAAGTCCTGGGACAGAAGGTAGAAACATGGCATGTGTATCCATTCTCTGAACTTCCTCTGGTCCATAAAAACCTTCTTTCAGACAGATATTGACTGGGAAAACTCCCTTTTTTTACTTTCTTCTTAACTCCCATCACTTCATTTTTTTTTTTAATCTTTCAGCTTATGCATTGGTTTATGGCGGGAATTCACACAGGGAAGAGAATATTATAGTGCCTTCTTTCTCAGCTCCCATATCAGCAAGTTACAGAGTCAACCAAATTGGCTGAGCAGATGAAAGCTTGTCTGTGGGCTTTCTTTTTACCTCCAGTCAACTGGTTTACCACTGACACTGTTAACACTGACTAAATGATAACTCTGCTTTTAGATGTATTGGCTTCTCTTCTAGGTGTCCTTTGTTCACTGTCATTGTATTGCCTATGAAAAATATGTGCAAGTCAGTTCATATAATGGTCTTTGCACAGCACCTACTCTTTTTCAACCCAAATTGCATGGGCTTTTCTCTCTCTGGTGTTTGACTCACTAAATAATATTAAAGAACTGAAAATTGCAGCATATGATAAGAAAGTTGAAGTATAAAACTTGTAATTTGGATTGCCCTTTCTTGAAAATAACCTGCTCACAATGGAATCAGTACCTCAGCGTGTTACGTGCGTCACTGTGAGAAACACAGTTAACTCTACACTGGATGGTTTGGTAGGAGGTAATCCAGGTAGCTATCATCATACCTTCATAGACTCCCTATATTCACTAGAGGTGACCTGGCACGTTGGGTTGTTTTGCTGGCCTTTGTAGTTTATAATATGGTACCATATACACACTTTATCTTTTCTGGCCTTGATTCTTAAAGCACTCCCTGTTATTAGGATCTCCTCCGAGTGCTGTTATTCTTTACTTGTGTCAGGGTCTGTGGTGTGCATTAGTGGACAGCATGGACAGCGGTTCTAGACAGTGTCGGTTGTTTTTTTTCCTTTTGGACCATGCTGTATAGCTTGTGGGGTCTTAGTTCCCCGACCAGGAATCAAGCCCAGGACTTTGATCATCTGAAGAAGGTTTAATAGCCTCAGTTAGCTCTTTAAAAAAAAATTTATTGAAGTATAGTTGACTTACAGTGTTGTATTTAATTTCTACTGCACAGCAAAGTGAGTCAGTTATGCATACATAGATTCTTTTACAGCTAATTTTCCATTATGGTTTGTCATAGGATATTGAATATAGTTCCCTGTGCTGTACAGTTGGACCTTGTTTTTTATCCATTCTGTATATAATAGTTGGCATCTGCTAATCCCAATCAGTTAGCACTTTGATGCTGCAGCATAGCTTCTTTTTAATAGATGGTCTCAGATGTGTTCACTGAAACTTAAGCATCCCCACCATCCTCTCTATGTCTTAGAGAAGATTCAGTTACCAATGGATGTTATTACAGTGACCCAAAGGAATCCATACAATTTAGGTAGACATTTTGGTGGTGTCAGAAAACTTTGTTAAAATTCAAACACAGAAGCCCCTTGTAGAATATTTTAATCATCTTTAGTCTCAGTTGGAGTTTCGAATAGTGAAAAATGCTTTTAAACAAAGCTCAGGCCATGTTACATCAGTCAGCAGTCATAGTACATATATCATAATACATTAGTCCTAATACATAGTATATAAGTCCTAATACAAGCCAAAAATTTGCTAAATGTGTCTTACAATAAAAATGACCTTTTGATTAGTTTTCTGAAGCCACTACTTTGATATCTTCATGGCAAAAGCTGTGATTATTTGAGAGATTTTCTTTTTGAAAAAATTACAAAGTAATATCTAGAGAGTGGTGGGAGAATACATTCAGAAAAAGTGACTTTAAACGCTCTGTGCAGATTTATTCATGTAGAAGATTTATGACATAATCTCTACCTTTTGTATGTTGGACCTTAACATCTTTTATTCCAGCCAATTTGGGCATAGGAATACCACTTCTGGCCAGCAACTATATCAGCCCCGATATGACTGTCCATCTGCAAAGTGAAAATGGAGTCCTGGGTTTGGTAAGACAAAAATTAAAGTTATATTTATCCAGTCTTTAAGATATTTTATATAGTGCAGTCTTCTTAGAGTTGTTAGCTTAGATTTTCCAATCTTATTTTTCTTTCTCTTCATCTTCATAATAAATGTTTAACTTTTCCCATAAAATGGTAGTACTTATGAACATGTCCTGTCATATTTTATGGAGTAGATGGTAGTTTCCCAACTCCATGAGCTTTTCAATCACTCCTCATTTATCACTGTATGAGCTTCCATCTCCCCTATATAACACCGACTTCAGAGACCTCACACCAGCCTGTTCAGGTAAACTATTTATTAGCCTTTGTGTGACTGCACAAGATAATAAAGATTATTAATAATCCTATATTAAATAAAAATCAGCAAGTCTCAGCATGAGAAACTGAAGAATAACATTTCTATTGATCCTTTAGAACAGGACATTTTTTGACAGTTGGCCAATTCGAAAAGTTCTCATGTCATAATCATTTTGAGGCCATGTTGTTCAAAACGGTAGAATTTTCCCTTTCTCAAGAATAACTTTTCAAATGGGCTCAATATTCTCATAGAATTTGACTATTCCTTTTATTTTAATATTTATTTAACATAAAATAAAATTAAATACTTTAGCTTCCTGAATAACTTTTATTTACTTATTAATTATGGCAGAGATTACTTATTGTCTGACGATTTATAATATTCCTAATCTTTTATTATTTCTCAGTATATCTTAACTGTTAATACAGTACAAATTGTACATATGGAAAATGTATATCCAGCATTTAAAATATAAATTATGGTCATGAGCATGTAGTTGATTCTGATTGAGGCAATGATTGTGACCATTTTCAAAAACACAAAAATGATAATCGTCTGGAGAAAAAAAGATTCATACTGCAAAGACTCACATTTTTCAGATACCTTAGAGATTATCTAGAGTGACCAGATCCCTCATTTTGAAGACAAAGGAAATAAGTTGATATGCTTAACTATGATCACTGTTTAAAGAAAAATTTACACAGGTCTAAAACATTAGTTACCATTTCAGTTTATTTATAGAATACATTTTTGATCCCATTTTTTGAAAGTATGTTAAAGTTTTAACAGCCACTATTTTCTCTTTCTTGGCTCTAACTTAGACCTTTTCTTTCCTCTTTTTCTATTTCCTCTCTTTTAGTTTAATATATGTTATGTTATGAAACTGCTCACCCTATTCAAGTTATTAGAGATGGTTTATAAAAATACATAAAAAATAAAAACTTAGGATTACCAGTCAAAGGGACAATAAGGGCATCAAAAAGATGAGACTTGCTTCTTCAGATCCTTCTAGCCCAATAAAGTAGCCATTTAGTTTGTATTCATTGAGCTGGACACGACTGAAGCGACTTAGCAGCAGCATTGATATACTATAGCATAGACTGCATAGTAGATACTAAATAATTACTTTTTTTATTGACCTGGATTTCCAATAGCTTAACATTTCTTTCAGACTTTGGTACTTTGAAGAAACTATTTTTCACTTACCTGATCACACTTATTAGTGTAGAAAAGACTAATCAATGTGAGATATAGAGCCATGAAAACATCAGGATTACTTTGAAAAGGTTCACCTCAAGTCTTCTGATAATCATTTCCTAAGGTTTTAAATGAGTTGTTTGCATTAAAGTTTTAGTGTGTGATTCAGTGAGAAACTTCTTTTCCTAACTGGACATGTGCTTTATTTTACAGGGTCCATACCCATTAAAAAATGAAGTTGATGCAGATCTAATCAATGCAGGTAAAATAACTCATTACATGTTCTTCTAGCATTTTCCTTTGCTATTAGTTTCATTCTCTGCCAAATGATTTTAGAGTAAGGAGTTGGGCTTGATTCTTTGATGTTTCCTGGAGAATATGCACTGTACTTTACTTGGAGGAGGCGAGAGAAGCCTTTCCAGTGCCATCTTGGTCTGCTTGCCCATTAGAGGTCTCCCCTATTTAGGGCAGAGTAAGATATAGGGGAAATTGCAGGAGGGGCTACATGAAATGGCAGGAGCTTTGGTGGGTCAATCAGGTGCCATCCTGACGGTGCACAGAGAATGCTCTCAGATGGGGTAACGAGAATTAAAGGAAAGGATAGTTTACAGGGGTGTAAATAGGGTTAAGGTAAACCAGAAAGGATGTTGAAGTACCACAGGGAGTTTTTATCACCCTTGGGCCTTAAGGGGCAACTGTGGGAGAGGGTCACCAGACAGGAACAGGGTCTTTGTGGAGGAACACAAACATCTTGCAGAAACCTGTGTGAGGGTGAGGATGGGAGTCTGCTCTGCTGTATCTCCTGCTTGTGCCTCCAATTGGCAGACCCCAGGCTGAAATAGATCTGTCTTCTCATGATGAGAAGGTGGGAAGTGGATCCATAGTAGCAGCCAAAACCAAGATCTGGGGCTCTGGGGTTTTTGTCGTGGGTACTATGTTCTGTCCTCTAATCCAGGGGTCCCTAACCACTAGAATCCAATGTCTGATGATCTGAGGTGGAACTGATGTAATAATAATAGAAATAAAATGCACAATAAATGTAATACGCTTGAATAATCCTGAAATCTTCCCTCTACCCTCTGGTCCATGGAAAAATTGGCTTCCATGAAACTAGTCACTAGTGCTCAAAAGATTGGAGATTGCTGCTCTAATTGACATGAGAGTTAGGAGTTGTTTGTTTATTAGTTGCTAGGTCATGTCCAACTCTTTTGTAACCCCACAGACTGTAGCCAGCCAGGCTCCTCTGTCTGTAGGAGTTCCCAGGCAAGAATGCTGGTTAGTAGAGCATCCTTCAAAACTTCAAGGGTACTTAAGGATGTACTCTGCTACTCATTGCAATCTAATGATATAGGTGATAAATACAGAGTTTCTTTGAATTGGGAACTCTAGCCTGTCTTCTCCTATGCTCTGGTATTCATATGCTTTGCTTTTTATTATTAGCCTTTTATTTGACTGGGACAGAGAGTCACACATTGCAGCAGCCTGGAGGAGGAGGAAAAACAGGTCAGACCTTTTGGCCTCCATCATTGCCCATACGTGAGGCAGTACTGCCACTGTGTTGGAGCTAAAGATTTTCCTTAGAATGGAGTTTCCCATAGGAAGCTAATTTTTATATTCTGGCATGATTTTCTTTATCCTTCTTTTACTTCTATTCACTCTACCCCCACAAAAGTATAATTCTTACTTTGTGTTCAAAAATAGTATGTGTAAATTTCTGAAGAGAAGCAACAGGAACCGAATATAAAGGCCAGCTGCCAAGTAGAATTGATGTTTAATACTTAGGAGTTTTGGAAGTAAAACAGCTTCTGGTTGAATAGTTGAATTAGTTAACACGACTTAACTCTGAAAGGCGCACTGTGATAAAGCAATGACATTTAACCAAGGCTGTGATTTAATTGTACTGTACCCTTTAGCAATAGCTCATTGATCTGTGAAAATATTTGCTGCTTGGTTTAATTAATTTATGATGTTAGTGAGTTATTTGCAAAATGAATAACTCCATTTTCCAAATTTCAGGCTTGAGCTCATAAAACCCACTTTCTTTGGAAAGTAGTTAATCTTTTCAGTGACATCATTGGAGAGTAGACATTTCTGATTCCATTGAGCTTAAAAGTAGCCCAATCCTAATGAAGCCACCAGTTTTAGATTTCAACTTCTCAAATACCATATATAATCTTAAAGTACTTTGTAAAACCAGAATTCTTTGCTTTTGGGAAGCCAGGCTGCCAATCAGTTTAATAGTATTCTATCTCTTTCATCAACGTCCTTTTTGGGATTTATGATGCTTTTGACTTTGGAGCTAAGTTAGAGGTGAAACACTTTGAACTCCAGAACCCAGAACATAAATTGATGATTTCCTCAACTCCCCAAGTTTGGACATTACCAGGAAGATTAGCCCATTGTTTGTGTTCATTTGAAAGGATTTTCATAGAAATCCATTAGAACAAAGACAGAGTTATGTTTCTGGGCATAAAAAGTGTATTAAAATAATAATTAGAACTATTTCTAAGGATCCTCTTTTCTAAATAATTTTATATGGTTATGTAACAATGAATGACCACTTGTATAGAATCACACAATTTACAGCATATTTTTTCACATATATTATCAATATATTAAGTAAAAATTGAGCCTCAAGTGAAAACTTTTTATACACGTTGGGAAACTGAAGCCCAGAAAAGTGAAGTGATGTGCTCAAGATCAGGTTGCTAGGGACAGATTCACATGTAGTCTCCTGCTCTTGGCCCCAGGCCTTTTTCTCTGCACATTGATCTACATCCACTGATAAGTTGAGAATTTACAAGGATGCAGAAGGCAGCATTTAGAACATTTCCAAGGTCTCAGGAAGATTTGCAGCATCCTAGTGCAATTGTGAAATTTCTAATAAATCTCATGTTAGCTTTCATATTAATGTGCATTTTGCATTCTTTCTTATTTCTTAATATTTTTCTTATTTTAATATCAAAATGTTTTTAATGACTTCTTCTTGGTCATTGTTCAGTCGTTAAGTCATGTCTGACTGTGCGAACCCATGGACTGCAGCGTGCCAGGCTTCCCTACCTTTTGATTAAAAAACTACTTAGAAAGACTTAGCAACTAAACAACGACTTAGAAAGAACCATGTTAATCTCATGGCTTTTGAATATCCTTGTTTCCTGCTATGTGCCTCTAGAGTGGTGGCTTTCAATGGGAAAGAGGGTGATTTCACCTTTCTGGGGACATTTGATAATGTCTGGAGTGCCAGTGTTACTGGCATTTAGTATGCAGAGGCCAGGGATGCTGTTAAGCATCCTGCAATAATCAGAGCAGTTTCCAGCCCCCAGCATCAGCAGTATCTGCTCTAGAGGTCTGCGTGCCACATCTGAAGAATTACAGGCCTGCAGTCTAAAGTACCACATTCAGGATCTCTCTAATGGTTGTGACTGACCTTTCCAGATTTATCTTTCGCTATGACTGAGTCCGCCCATACTGAAGTGCTCGATCTGTTCTGTTTCCTTCATCCATGACTTAGCTCTTTCAGTGCCCTTTCTTTTTTGTTATGTTCTATCCCTTGTTCATCCCTGTCTCTTTATCAGTAATGCCTATCCTTCAAGTCCTAGTTCATTTGTCCTCTCCAAATCCTTTTGCGGCTCAGAAGTGCTTCTCCTTCGAACCCACAACACATTCAGCATCTCATAAGCATACCACATTTTGCCTTGTTATTATTTGTGTATATTTATCTCTCTCGCTGGGTATCGTGTTCCTTTTGTTTAGGGTATGCATGCTTGCTTGGTTGTTACAGTCATGTCTGACTCTTTGTGACCCCATGGACTATAGCCCTCAAGGCTCCTCTGTCCATGGGATTCTCTGGGGAGGGGGCGGGGGTTGCTGTGCCCTTCTCCAGGGGATCTTCCCTATCCAGGGATTGAATCTGTATCTCCTGCATTGCAAGCAGATTCTTTACCCACCTGGGAAGCCCTTGCTTAGGGCAGTGGTTCTCAAAGTGTGGTTTTCAGAGCCACAGCATTGGCATCCCCATCACTGAGGACTTCTTAGAGATGAAAATCCTCAAACTCTGGGAGTTGTGCTCAACAGTCTGCGTTTTTATAAGACCTCCATGTGATTCTGATGAGTGTTTGAGAACCATTTGTTTAGGGCATCTGCATTTTGTTTAAGGCACAGAGTGAACATCTACTTGATATTGAGTGAGTGGCATGTTATGTCATAAGCCAAATGACTCAATAACCATGAAACTGGATAATTCTATTGCCTGAATATCATGAGAGGATATAGACATATACAGGGGAAGTTGAAGAAGACAAATAATTAGGAAAAGCTGAATAAGAAAGCCTTTTTAAGATATTGATTGTATTATTGATTATAATTATTTAACCAAATTAGGACACTGTATTTGAAAAGCATTGGTATCAACTTTAGGATATCCTATTTTTATTTAGATTTTGGGATGTTAAAAATGAAAATTAACTTTTTTTTCAAAGAATATATTTATAAGATGCCAGAATATATAACAGGGGGCCTGACAATAACTTTCATAAGAATTATTTTCTGGGCTCTTTAAAAAATACTATCCTTGATAAATCACATGGGGAGATCAGAAGCTCTGTGTGCATTGATCTCAGAGTTTCCTTTACAGTAAGTGGTAAATAATGTCTTCTATGTACTGCCAGCCGGTAGAGATAGCCCTTTGGAAGTCATTTTATTTATCACATAGAGAACAAAGAATTGAAATTTTTGTTCGTTTGTTTGTTTTGCATTTCCAGCCTACAGATTCTTCTTTGCCTCTCCATCTCACAGGACTGGAGAGGAACTGTATTTTCTGGACATGAAAGTGGTGTTAGGATAAGGTTTAGTTGTATTCTGCTTGTCCTGAAACCTGGAGTTCACACGCTGGTATATAACCTTATCATAAAAGCTGATTGCTTGCCCCTGTAGCATTTATCCCTAGAGGGTTGATGGCATTGTCTTTTTCACAAGTAGGTTTAGAGTGATGATTAACAATGAAAATAATATTAAAAATTAATGTTCACAAAGTGCTTTCTCTGTACCAGGTCCTAGAGTAAGGGCTTTACATACATGATTTCATTTAATCCTCTAAATCCTACATGCTGTTTACAAGCCAGCCCTTATTAACCACACCAGAAAGTATTCTCCAAAGCTTTTCAGCTTTGTGTTCCTTTAAAAGAGGTGAGAATGTTTCCTTTGATTAGAATCAAACTTTTAGGGGTCAGTAAATAATTCAGCATGATATAGATAGTCATGCTCTATATTTGAGCTCAGATGGAGGGGGATATTGGTGAAGTTAGCTCTTGGACATGACTTGAGAAGTTGAGGGGACAGCTGTTGCACATTTGATCACTCTTGTGATCTGATCACAGTCAGATCACTCTTGTCCTGTTGTGTCCAAGAGCTTTGCTCTATTCCATTCTTGGAATCACTTTTCTTCCCCTTCTTATTGTCTGCTCTATTACACTGGGGCAGTGGCATGCAGTGTGCTCAGACAGTTGACTTAACCTTTGGCAGAGTGGCACGTGAACACTTTTCTGTTGAGACCAGAAGCATCTCCTAGGTACCTCAAGCTCCTGAATAGACAGGTCACAAGAACTCAGCAGCTCAGGTTTGAGTTAGGTTATATTATTGCTTGTATAGGGATTGGACGACCTTGAAGAACTTTTCTAGTTCTCAGTTTTTATTATGGGATGTAAGTGTTGGGAGAGGTCCTTCTAAGAGGACCTTTTCTGGTTATTAGTAGAAATTTACTGAAGCAAGGGCAGAAAGATGAAGCAGAGAGAAAGGTTGAAAGAAGAGATTCTTTCAACCAGTGACATTAAGGAATTAGGTGAAACCTCTCTTTCTAGATTATTCATTGATTTTAAAGAACTATTTGGCGGAACTGATACAATTGTGTAAAGTTTAAAAATAAAATAAAATTTTTAAAAAAAAGGAAAGAAAAAAAAAAAGAAAGAAAAATATTTGAGAAGCATCTCCTGCTTCATTCCCTTCCAGCTGATTTCTTCATGTTTATTCTACAGTGTTTCAGTCCAGTGACTTATAATAGCATTGGGTTCTGACAGGTGCATCCCAAGAACCCCTTTCTTCTTTACTCCTATTAGCATTTAATAGGGGCTTGTGAAGGGACTGGGTCTGGTGGGAGACAGGGATGGTTATGTAATAATAGGCAATAGAGAAGTACATTGTCTGTAGACAATTTCAAAACAATAATAAAATGAAAAGTTGGTCTGTTTTTCATTATCCCCATGCAAGGGCAAATCTGAACAATGTTGGTAACAAAACACTTGTCTTTGTAGGTTGGCAGTTCCCATTGTGTCCCCCCATACTCCTGTTGTTGCTGTGTTTTGGTTAAGGGACACTTACTTCTGTATGAAATAGAGAAGGTGTAGACCTCTGTCTCCACCATGATTTCCGCTCTTAGAAATCTAATAGCCTTTTCTTTCTTTTGTCTTCCCTGTGTCTGTGTGTGTGTGTGTGTGTAGGCAAGGAAACAGTTACTGTTCTTCCAGGAGCCTCTTATTTCTCCAGTGATGAATCATTTGCAATGATTAGAGGGTATGTAATAATGGAGCTCCTCATGTTTCCCACGGTGTGGAATGAGCTGAGTCATCCCTGAGTCTATTAACAAGACTGCGAAACATAACCACCTCTCCCAGCCAGAAAATGATCATGGACTTGCTTGGCTGCACCAAGATGTGAAATTATTCACATTGAATGTTGGCAATTGGAACATGCAGCCCACGATTATTAAAAGAACCTTCAAAGTGAAATATATGTCTGTGTGCCAACTAAACTGAAGTAAACGTTTTTGAGGCTCTTTCTGAGGATCCTAACATTTTCTGCAAACTGTGTTTTCATTTTCTAGCTAGTGTTTGCCTTCAAATTGAGCCACATTTTCCCTTACCAAAGGAAACAAACTCACTGTGTACACCTGTTTTTAATTTGTTTTTGGATACAATATAGGCTATAATTTTTTTTAAAGAACTCTTAATAGTTATTTTTCTGCCTTAGCTTGAAGCCAGTCTATTTGGAAATCAAGTGTTGGGTGGAAGAAAGCAAATATATTTGGGGGCAGGGGGAGTAAGATTATTTAATTGCTGGCAATTTCAAGCAAAAGGGACATAAAACATGGAAGTTTGCTTTATATTTCTTCTCTGTCTTTCTCAGGGGACATGTCAATCTGACAATGCTAGGAGCCATGCAGGTTTCCAAATATGGTGACCTGGCTAACTGGATGATACCTGTAAGTAGGCACGTTTTCTTCTGAATTATGCCTGGGTTAGAATAATTGTTTTTGAAGTATTAATATTAAGAAAAATCTTATCAGATTGCTATGAGTACAAATATAATTGTTACAAAAATAGATACTGTAAGATGTATTTCTTATTTCAAATTTTAATAAAAATCAAATTTCTAATTCTCCTGAAAAATATTTAGCTTTGCCAGTTTACTATGTAATTGGAACTAAAAATAGATAAGATCAGAGTCAAAGCATAATTTTCCCTAGAAAAACAGAGAACTTCCTCAGAAGGTAAAAAATATGGGTTAATTATACTCTGATAAAAGTAAGAAATACAAATATTTATTATAACTAAGCTTTATAACTAGAAAGAGTAATTAATATGTTCATTAATTTTATGTTAATTGTATTCTTTTCTTATTCACAGTGAGTAAAATCCTCTCTTGATTAGTCATGTGACCCTATGAGTAATCAATCACATTGTCTTCTATTACCGAATACAAAACCTGTGATATTTAAACATGTCTGTGAAATGCAAACAGTTTTCATTTACTAACGATCTAAATCAAGGAAGAAACCTCTTGAAATTAGCTTTGGAAAAAAGACTATAATCAGTTGATTTATGAGTGTAATTCTTTACATTCCAGAGTGTGGTTCTTTATATGTGTAGGCGAACAACAATGAGTGTCCATGATTATGAGCTCATTTTTTTCAGGTTACTCTTTTAATGTGTATCTTTAAAGGTTTCTGTGTGTTTCTCTGAAGCTTGAGCTAAAAAATATTTTGTTTAACTGAGGTTGGTGTTCTATAATGAAAGGTTTTTTGTATTTTTTAAATTTCTTAGTTTTTCCTGCTCATTTTTTGAGGATGGTGAATTAATGTAGTTGATAACAATGGTAGAGATTGTATTAGTTTAGCTTTTTTGAACTATGATCTCTTGAAACATTATTTTAAAATTTCAGTTATTATTACAGCTCTGGTTCTCAAACTTGGTTGCATATTGGAAGCACCTGGGAATTTTTAAAAATGGTGATGCCTCTGGCCCATCATTAGTTTCCAGTTTAATCTGGGATATAACCTGGAACTGGTTATTTTAAAAGCAGTCCTATATGGTGATGATATGTAACCACGTTTGAAAACCAAGTTCGAGTGTATTAAAGAGTGATCATCAATCATGTTTAAAATGTAAAGGGAAAATATCATTGACCCATTAATAGTAAGAACACTTAGCAAGTTATGGATTTGCTAAGTTGTTGTATTGTTGATATATTGTTATTCTAAATTAGCCATAGTTATAAGAGTTGGCAACTTTCGGAGGCTTCGAAGAAATCAGGGGGTCTCCTGAGCATTATACAGTAAGTCAGATTGATACTTTATAGGAATGTTTATTTGTGTAGAAAGAGTGTATTTCTCTTTTCAAATTTTAGAAAAAGTCTAATAGAGGGTAGTAGAAGGAGCATAAAATAGCAAGCCCTGAGTTTTAGCCCTAACTCTAAGGTTATAATATATATCATAGGGCTTGACACAGTATATGCTAGATAAATGGGTTGTTATTATTTGATAAGTTAAGAAGTTGGAGATGCCTGCCTGGCAGAGGACGGAAGAGGATTGGTTACTATGAACAGAAGCAAGAGAGTTCAAAGTAGAGTCTATTTCTCTGGACTATTAGTGAGTTTTAAAATCACAGAAACATGTCCAACATATTTTTGCTTTCAGGGAACTTGGGCATCTTTAACAAGCTACTATACAATTTGTTTTTATTATGATTTAGCACACAGTGAGACTGGAAGCTCTCATGGTGAGAGTATGCATTATGTAGTTGCCATTTGTAGGGAAGATTTTCCAACATGTATCATGGTTTTATATATCCTATGAAGATTCCTATGAATGATCAAAACATCAGTGTTTATTACTTTGTAATTTTCCTAATATAGTTTGGAGATCATGCGTTTGCAAAGGACTGGATCTAGTGGAGCAGCAGTAGAGAACTCTGGATTTCTAAAGGGGTGTGGAGAAAAATTAAGCTTGAAAAGTGTTCTTGTGTCTGGTTCCACTCTTTGGTCATGGAAGTTAATAGCGTCTTTTCTGAATGAGCATTTCTTTTGTTCTTTTAGAATTTTACTTATGGCTGTGCTGGGTCTTGATTGCTGCACAGGCTTTTCTCTAGTTGTGCTGAGTGCTACGCTCTAGTTGCAGTGGAAGGGTTTTTCATTGCGGTGACTTTTCCTGTTGGAGAGGGTGGTCTCTAGGCACACAGGCTTCAGTGGCTGCGGCTCTCAGGCTCTAGAGCGCTTGCCCAGTAGTTGTGGTGCATGGGCTCAGTTGCTCCGCAGCAGGTGAGGTCTTCCCAGGTCAGGGATTGAATCCCTGTCTTCTGCGTTGGCAGGCAGATTCTTTACCCCTGAGCCACCAGGGAAGCCCTCTTTTGTTCTTTTAGTAACTGATAGTGACTTCTGGGATTCTTTGTATGTGATACAAGGTATATATTTTGCTTCCTTTGGATTCAAGATAGCTTAAGAGTCAAGACCATGAGCTTTAATTTGGAAGAGATCTGATTTGAATTTCAGCTCTACCCCTTAAAATTACACAATCTGGAGTATATGGATTTTTGTTAGGATTAAATGAAAATAAAAAGTGAAGACTCAAAGCACTCCATAAATAGTGGCTATTATTTTTAACTTCTTCAGTGTACTATTGCTTAACATTGAGAGGGAATATTTGCCTCAAAAAATGCTGGCGTAAGCAAGACTATTTTGCAGTAACTGTAAAACCTGTGTATCCAAATTCATATTCAAGTACCAGATCTGAGGACACATTTCTTGTTTTCATTGGTTATGGATAACAGCCTAGCCTCCTTATGTAGTTTCAGTGAGCTATTTCTGTTTGCCCTAAAGATTTATGTTGATTTATAAAATTTAGATATATTTTTATTGCAAGACCTGGCAGTCAAGGCGCTGAAGGGTTCAGCTTTATTATATCATTTTTCATTTACTTTTATCTTTTTACTGAGTTTAATAATCTTTCAATGGTTGTAAAGTCTTGAGTTTCTCTGCACCGTAGCATCTCCATCAATCATTACAATGTCAGATTATAATAAACTTTAAGCTTTTAAGGCAAGCAAATGGTGTGGATGCTATTTGTCTTATCCTCTAATAGCTTCTTAGTATGCAGCATGGGTCCTGTTTTCACAGATTTTTGAAAATTCTGCCCTGAGCATACAAAGAGAGAAAATGTGACAGAACAGTGATTGGCTCTTTCTAGTTCCTTGATGATGGTAACCCTAGGCAAGCTGCAGAAGTATGAGAAGATGTGCAGTCCGTTGACTCTCCATCCAGAGCTGCTCTGGCTCTTCTAATGCTTATTTCTGGGAAACAGCTGCCATAGATGATAGACTTGTGAGGGGAAGTAGATGTGTATGACCTACTATGGGAGCTGGTTATTAAAGGCATGCAATAGCTGCCTTCTGGACAAGTTGCTGTATCTGAGCTGAACGTAACAGCCGAGGGCCTGCTCCTTCTACACGGGGAGAACAGAAATGAGGGATTCTTGGAACAAACAAAAATAGAATGTTTAGGTGTTTTGTTTTTCCCTCGTATTTTTCATTTCTTTGTGCATTTTAGAAGATTAAGCACAAATCAGCGTCATATTCAGGTATGCTATATGTATGAGTGCATAACATTGATTTGGTCTCCTAGATATGATGCCTGTTTTAAATAAGCTAATTCTCTAGTCTTTCTTCTTGTACAGCTGAGGGGAAGGGGTTGTGCTCAACATTTAATCTCGTGGTTTAGATGCATGAAATGTAGCCTATATACTAAACTGTAGGTACAGATACAGAAATATAAAGATTACTGTATGGATAGATACAAACATACAGATCTAGATAGTTGTTTTAAGATACTGGTGTCTTGTCCATTTGTCCCAATGCTCAGGCAGCTGCAAACCATGGGCAAGGAAAAAGGACAGGTGGGAATTATGTGTACTTTAACAATTATTCAGTAGTGCTTTTGCTCCATCAGTGTAATGTAATAGAAACTGTACAGAACTTTAGGGTTAGATATGCCTGTTCTTAAGTACTGAAGTGAAAGTGTTAATCGCTCAGTCATGTCAGTTGCTCAGTCATGTCCAATTCTTTGAGACCCCATGGACTGTAAGCTGGGCTTCCCAGGTGACAACTAGTGGTAAAGAACTCGCCTGCCAGTGCAAAAGGCATGAGATGAAGGTTTGATCCCTGGGTCGGAAGATACCCTGGAGGAAGGCATGGCAACTCACTCCAGTATTTGCCTAGAGAATTCCATGGACAGAAGAGCCTGGAAGGCTACAGTCCATAGGGTCAAAGAGAGTCGGACACGACTGAAGTGACTTAGGATGCACGCAGAGATTGCAGCCTGCCGGGCTCCTCTGCCTATGGAATTGTCTAAGCAAGAGTACTGGAGTGGGGTGCCATTCCCTTCTCCAGGGGTTCTTTCTGACCCAGGGAGTGAACCTAGATCTCCCTTACTGCAGGCAGATTCTTTACCATCTGAGCCACCAGGGAAGCCTTGCTTAAGTACTGGTTCTGTCATTTATTGGTGGTATAACAAATTAGGTGAACCTTGATATATTCATTTGTAAAATGATAACATTTAACTCATGTGCTTGCTTTGGGGATTAAGTTCGCTCATTCATTCAACAAATATTTATTAGATGTGTATTAAGGGCCATGCTCTAAATTTCTCTCTAAGCACTGTATCAGTAACATCCCACAAATTTTTGTCTCTTTTGTTTTATTATTATTCTCTTCAGGATATTTTTAATTTCTTTTGTGTTTTTTTCCCATGACCTATTGGTTATGTAAAAGTATATCATTTAATTTCAAAATATTTGGTGATTTTCCACAAAACTTTGTACTAATTTCTAGTTTAATTCTCTTGAAGTCAGAGTACATACTTTACATGGGTTCTATCCTTTTAAGTTTGAGATGTATTTGCAGCCTAGAATATAATCTATTTTTGTGACTGTTCCATCTGTTTCCATTCTTGGAAAGACTGTGTATTCTGCTCTTGTTGGCTAGAGTGTTCTCTAAGTGTCAATTAGGTCAAGTAGGGAGATGGTGTGGTTCATGTCTACTGTGCCTTTCTATTGATTACTGAGAGAAGAGCATTGAAACCTTGAGTTATAATTGTACATTTGTATATTTCTCCTTTCAGTTTTATCACTTTTTACTTCATATATTTTAGAACTCCATTACAGTAGTACTTAAGATTATTATATTCTTTTAACAAATTGACCTTTTAAAAAATTATATTTTTCTTTATCTCTGGTAATATTTCTTATTCTGAAGCTGACTATCTTAATATTAATATGTTCACTCTGCATGGTATATCTTTTCCCATTCTTCTACCTATAACCTGTCGTTACATTTAAGTGAGCTTTTGCAGTTAACATATATAGTTAGATTTTGGTTTTTTATCCAGTCTTGACTTATTTTCTTATATATATTTTAGTGGTTCTCTCAAGGTTTGCAATACAGACCATCTTTTATTTATCACAGTCTATTTCAGGTTATATCACTTTATATATAATGAAAGAACCATACAGCTATAAACTTATATTCTATGTTATCTTATTTGCTATTTAGTCATATGTTTTATTCTGCATGTGTTATAAATCCATGGTGCATGCATGTGTGCTAGGTCACTTCAGTTTCGTCCAGCTTTTTGCAGTTCTGTGGACTATAGCCTGCCAAGCTCCTCTGTCCATGAGGATTGTCAAGGCAAGAATACTGGAGTGGGTTGCCATGCCCTGCTCCAGGAGAACTTCCCAACCTAGGGATCGAACCTGTGTCTCTTATGTCCCCTGGAGTGACAGGCAGATACTTTATCATTAATGCCACCTGGGAAGCCCCATAAATCCATGGTACTTTGTTATTATTTTGCTCTAAACAGTCAAGTCTCTTTTAAAGAGATTGAAAATGAGAAAAATATTGTTTATAATTTATGTATATAAATTGTATATTTTATCTCTTTTCCCTGTATATTTGCTCTTTCCTTCACTTTTCCTTTACATCAATTCAGAATGCCATCTGATCTTATTGTCTGTCTGCTGGAAGGACATCCTTTGATTTTTTTTTTTAATGCAAGTCTTACAGATGTTACTCAGGTTGATTCTTTCAGTATTTGCTTAAAAAAATTTTTTTTTAATTTTTATTTATTTTTTTTAATTTATGGAAAATTTGCTCTTAAGCTCTTTGAGATTAGTTGACAGCCTTTCAGTTCAGTTCAGTTGCTCAGTCGTGTCCGACTCTTTGCAACCCCATGAATCGCAGCATGCCAGGCCTCCCTGTCCATCACCAACTCCCAGAGTTCACTCAGACTCATGTCCATCAAGTCGGTGATGCCATCCAGCCATCTCATCCTCTGTCGTCCCCTTCTCCTCCTGCTCCCAATCCCTCCCAGCATCAGGGTCTTTTCCAGTGAGTCAACTCTTCTCATGAGGTGGCCAAAGTACTGGAGTTTCAGCTTTAGCATCATTCCTTCCAAAGAAATCCCAGGGCTGATCTCCTTCAGAATGGACTGGTTGGGTCTCCTTGCAGTCCAAGGGACTCTCAAGAGTCTTCTCCAACACCACAGTTCAAAAGCATCCATTCTTCGGCGCTCAGCTTTCTTCACAGTTCAACTCTCACATCCATAAATGACCAGTGGAAAAACCATAGCCTTGACTAGACGGACCTTTGTTGGCAAAGTAATGTCTCTGCTTTTGAATATGCTATCTAGGTTGGTCATAACTTTCCTTCCAAGGAGTAAGCATCTTTTAATTTCATGGCTGCAGCCTTTAGTTTCAGTCTAATTAGCCCCACTACTCATGCTGTTTTTTCTGAGGACACTACCTGATGTCCATGGCATTTCCCCTCTGGCTAGTGGGAATGTGAATTATTCTCAGACCTGTGTGAATTATGGACATTTTTCACCTAATACTTCTCGTGATTCTTCACCAGACCTCAGACAATTTTTTCTTGTAATATATATACATCATTACTCTGGTAAATAACTTGAGTTCACCTTTTGCAAATCTTCTGAGCTCTCTCTCTGTATAGCAAGCTCCCCTCTGGTATTTTGAGATCTCAAGTCAAACTCTAGTTGATCAGAGATCTCAACCCAAATGAGGCAGCTGGACTTCTCATTTCCCCTCCTTGCACTGCAGTCTGGAAACTCTCTAGACAGTAGCCTGGGGCAGTTGTGGGCCCATCTTATTGGCTTCCCTTTTCTCAGAGGTCACAGTCCTGTATTGCCTGCTCTCTGATGTCTAAAAGATGCTTTTTCTATTATTTGTCTGTATTTCTTTTTTTTTTTAATATTTATTTATTTGTATTTATTTGGCTGTTTTGGGTCTTAGTTGCAAAACGTGGTATCTTTAGTTGTGGTATGTGGGCTTAGTTGCTCCGTGCCATGTAGGATCTTAGTTCCCTGACCAAGAATTGAACCTGTGTCCCCTGCACTGCAAGGTAGATTCTATTTTCTTTTTAATTAATTAGTTTATTTTAATTGGAGGATAATTACAATATTGTGATGGTTTTTGCCATACATCAGCATGAATCAGCTATGGGTATACATGTGTCCACCCCATCCTGAACCCCCCTTCCACCACACTCCCTACCCTGTCCCTCTGGATTGTCCCAGAGCACTGACTTTGAATGCCCTGCTTTATGTATTGAACTTGCATGGGTCATCTGTTGTGCATATGATACTGTACATGTTTCATTGCTATTCTGTCAAATCATCCCACCCTTGCCTTCTCCCACTGAGACCAAAAGTCTGTTCTTAACATCTGTGTGTCTTTTGCTACCCAGCATGTAGATTGTCGTTACCCTCTTCCTAAGTTCCATATATATGCATTTACATACAGTATTTGTCTTTCTCTTTCTGACTTATTTCTCTCTGTATAACAGGCTCCAGTTTCTCCACCTCATTAGAACTGATTCAAATGCATTCCTTTTTATAGCTGAGTAATATTCCATTGTGTATATGTATCATAACTTCCTTATCCACTCATCTGCTGATGGACATCTAGGTTGCTTCCATGTCCTAGCTATTGTAAATACTCCTGCAGTGAACATTGGGGTACATGTGTCTTTTTTAATTCTGGTTTCCTTGGAGTGTATGCCCAGCAGTGGGATTGCTGGGTCATATAGAAGTTCTGTTTCTAGTTTTTTAAGGAATCTTCACACTGTTCTCCATAGTGGCTGTACCAGTTTGCATTCCCACTAACAGTGTAAGTGGAGAAGGCACTGGTGACCCACTCCAGTACTCTTGCCTGGAAAATCCCATGGACTGAGGAGCCTAGTGGGCTGCCGTCTATGGGGTTGCACAGAGTCCAACCTGACTGACATGACTTAACAGCAGCAACAGTGTAAGAGGGTTCCCTTTCTCCATACCCTTTCCAGCATTTATTCTTTGTAGATTTTTTTTTTTTTTTTTTTTTAGATGATGGCCCTTCTGACTAGCGTGAAATGATACCTCATTGTGGTTTTGATTTACATTTCTCTAATAATGAGTGATGTTGAGCATCTTTTCTTGTATTTATTACCATATGTATATAATCTTTGGAGAAATGTGTGTTTAGGTCTTTTGCCCACTTTTTGATTAGGTTATTCTTTTTTCTGGTGTTGAGCTGCATGAGCTGCTTTGTATATTTTGGAGATTAATTCTTTGTCAGATGTTTCATTTGCTATTATTTTCTCCCAGCAAGGTGGGTTCTAAACCACTGGACCACCAGGGAAGTCCCTGTCTGATTTTCTAATTGTTTAAAAGCATTAATTATATTTTTGAACTTTGGTCTTTATATAGTTCTTAGATGATTTTCCTAGTGTAAATCCCTAGTAATAGAACATCTTGGTCAATTTTTAGGGGTTTTGAAACTTACTGAATTCTTGGCAAAAAATTATCTCAGTTTACACTCATACTGTTTTCACTCTCTCACCAACACTGGTATCAGTTTTCGTTTATTTGTTTTTCCTGTTTTTCTAATCTGTTATTTTGCATTTCTTTAAAAACTGCATCCTTGACTATTTAAAGAGCTGGCAATGTCTTATTTTTCTGGAGGGGCACTTAATCCTTTTTGTTGTTGTTGTTCTGGAGGCCTTCCTTTTGGCTTTTAGTGTTTATTATATCTTATCAAATATTGTTTCCAGTACTGCTGTCTTTGATCATTTTAAAAAACAGTATTGATGGTGACTATTCTCTGTTGTAAATGTGTGTTAAGAGACCATCTGTAACAAGCAAGCACATGTGAACGTGTGTGTGTTTGTGTTTTGTTTCCGATATGTTGAACAAGTCTTACACTTGGGATGAAATCAAAGCACAGCAATTTTTATCTCCTGTGGTGCATTTAACTTTATTCTGTTGGGAAGCTTTCCCTCTGTGTCAGCTCATTCTCAGATAATAAACTTTCAGTGGGTCACTTTAATTCCCAAACTTAGTAGTGAGTCTAAAATTAAAGGATCCAGTTCAGACTGGTGGCTCAGATGGTAAAGAATCTGCCTGCTATGCAGGAGACCCAGGTTCAATCTCTGGATTGAGAAGATCCCCTGGAAAAGAAAATGGCTCCAGTATTCTTGCCTGGGACATCCCATGGACAGAGGAGCCTGGCAAGCTATAGTCCATGGTGTTACAAAGAATCAGACATAGCTGAGCAACTAAACACACACAGTGCAAACTGGTGAACTTTGCTTCAGTATACATTCAAAAGCAATGTATCTCCTTTAACCACTGCTTCCCAGCTATGGGCAGAACAGGCTGCCTGCATTTGGGGAAGGTTGCTTGGTGTTCTTTTGCTTTTTCTCTCCACTCACTTCGTCCACCAACTCAGTTTGGCACTGCAGGGTCAAAATTCAGGAGAATGAGAAGGTGAGGAAGAAAGTTGGGAAAGTTCTTATATAGCTGTTGACTGGTAATGCCGTGAACTGCCTCCATGCTCTCTGGTCCTTTCACATGCTTAGAGCTGATCCCTTTCTCTGTGTGGTTGGGCTGGGGTTTTGGGGACCCCCTTCTGGGCTCCTTCTGTAGTGTCTGTCCTGATGAATGATGGCTGGATGCTTTCCCAGCAGCTCCTGGCTTTCCTATTGTTCTCTTCACACATACACTCTCAGTGATAGGACCCTCTCTTCCTTCCATGGCATCTTGTTGAGAACATATTAAAGCATCTTCATGCTGCTGCTGCTGCTGCTGCTGCTGCTAAGTCACTTCAGTCATGTCAGACTCTGTGCGACCCTCTCCTACATGGCCCACATCTGGGAAGCACCCACACATTTCTTGTCCACCTTCAGGAATAGTGTAGCTACTTTGCCAGAATGGTAGCTTCTACTTTCTCAGGTAGGAGTCAGACATGCCATTCCCTGGTTGCATCCTGGCTCTTCTCCAAAGGGTATGATGCTCTCCTGTTGTCATCCAGGCTCTAATATGTTGATTTAGGGGTAGACAAACACTTGCCCCTCTTTTTGGTTGCTGGGATGGACCTTTCTTCAAGCCCTTTATAGAGAATCCTCTGCTGTGGCCTATACTCTGCTCCTTGATCTTGCCAATGGATCCAAAAATCATAGAACTTGTTTTTGACCATTTTCTCTGAAAATTCTGTTACTGAGCATCTGTCTCACATGCTGGTATCTCATAGGTGTCACGGTTGAACATCAGTCAAAAGCAAGACAAAAAAAGTCCCACTCTAGCATTTGGTTTCTACCACTTTGGCTTGTGGCCCTGCTGTTTCCTTGCTGTCATTATTTCTCCCTTGTAAGCTCATGTTCAGCTAAGTCTCCATATGTGCGCGAGTGTCCTCTGTCTATGGTTCCTGTATACCAGGGTGCTCCCCACAGTTTATTCTGTTCCTAGCTCCCCTGGATAGAATAGAGGACCATGGAAGAACCTAGCCAAGCCCTTCTCATTCTACCAGGGAATAAAACGTACATTGACGCCGTGGATAGAACTTCACTTCCTGTGTCAATTAGAGACACATTTAATATCCGCAAATTTTCTGAGACCAAAGAATGATTTCTTTTTGTTCTGCAATTTAACAAATGAGCATACGTTAAAGAAAAAAAAGGACAACCTAAGATTAGTGAAATTTATGAATTTAGGGTGTTATTAGGAATATAAGCTGTTTATTATTGTTTTTCACTTGAAAACTATATTTGGTTATCCAAAAATACTTTAATCTGTGACTGTCTGGAAAACATTATGTTGAAAACTAGTCTTTAGTTTTATTACTCACAGTCAATATTTTTCAGATTAAAAGTATTTATTGACTAACATATTGACATATGAATTTTATAATGAAAATTTCTCTTACTTGGAGGATCCTGCTGCTGCTAAGTCGCCTCAGTCGTGTCCGACTCTGTGCAGCCCCATAGATGGCAGCCCACCAGGCTCCCCCGTCCCTGGGATTCTCCAGGCAAGAACACTGGAGCAGGTTGCCATTTCCTTCTTCAGTGCATGAAAGTGAAAAGTGAACGTGAAGTCGCTCAGTTGTGTCCAACTCTTAGCGACCCCACGGACTGCAGCCTACCAGGCTCCTCCGTCCATGGGATTTTCCAGGCAAGAGTCCTGGAGTGGGCTGCCATTGCCTTCTCCATGGAGGATCCTATGGATGATCAAAAGCTGTGTGTGTGTGCTCAGCCCACCAGACTTGTTTATCCATGGGATTTCTCAGATAAAAATACTTGAGTGGGTTGCCATTTCCTTCCTCCAGGGTATTTTCCCAGCCCAGGGATTGAATTCATATCTCCTGCATTGGCAGGTGGACTCTTTACCCCTGAGTTACCAGCGAAGCCACAACTAAGTTATAAATCTACTATTTTTACTACAAGGGAGCTAAGTTATAAATCTACTATTTTTACCAGAAGCTCTTTGGTTCATGCCATTGGCCAGGTTCTATGCTGTTTATTTGTATGTTTATTGTCACTTAATCCTTATAACTCTGTGAGTTAAATATAATAGTCCCTGTTGTTATAGATGAAGAGACTCAGGCCAGGAGAGTTAACTTTTCAAGTTTACATGTGTTGCAAGTTATGCAGTGGGGATTTAGTCACAGTATTGTTTGCTTTTATGTACTTTGCATTCTGCCACAAGTTTCTTTGTTCCTTTTTTTGGATGTATTTTACTAATGCCTTTGTGATGAGACAAAACTACCTGCAAAATAAATAAATATCTTTATAGCCTTTCTGTAAACTTGAGAAAGAAATCTCTGTTTCATTGTGTGGGGTAGCATGTGTGCGTACTAAGTTGCTTCAGTCATGTCTGACTCTTTGTGAACCTATGGACTGTAGCCTGGCAGGCTCCTCTGTCCATGGGACTCTCCAGGCAAGAATACTGAAATGGGTAGCCATTCCCTTCTCCAGGGAATCTTCCTGACCAGGGATCATACCTACATCTCTTATGTCTCCTGCATTGGCAGGTGAGTTCCTTACCACTGGTGCCACCTGGGAAGCCCATGTGTGGGATATAGGCTATTACAATTGGAAGGATACATGCTGTATGTGTAATACTAGTTCAAGCTGCAGGCATTGGAAGGTGCTGGATTGACAATTTGCATATTCTTTCTTCTGCATATTATCTTTTAAGTCCTCACTTGAATTCTAAAGTCTCCACTGCCTAATCACAGTAATTAACATCAATCTCATGTATGAAGTATTTTATTATCAACCCATTTTGTTTTTTATAATCTACCAACTGAAGCGTTCTTTGAAAGAGTTCTTGTCCTCTACTAGGATTTTTATAATTTTAGCTTTAGATATTTCTTAAATGGAAAACATTGAGACATAATTATAGAAATATGGGAATCAATGCAAAGGGGAATCCTAAATAGAGGTTTGTTTTTTTTTTTTTTTTTTTAAAAGATTAAATGTGAGATCAGGAAGGAACAATAGCAGATTCATTAGCAAGTTACCTCACTCAGCCTAGATCCCCACCAGTGTTAAACTTTTAGGTAAGCAAAGTAACATGAGAATATGAAATAGAAATATCTCAATTTTCATTAATCTTAAAAGAGACTTTGTCTTTTGATTGCTATCTGAATCTGTTTTTGCTCTGAAGGAAAGGAAATATTTTCCTCCTTTGTATGTTGCATATGATGTGTTTGTGAACAACTGCTTGGTTCTAAGAACTCTCTTCACTGGAACTCAGATATATTCAAGTCAGACTCTGAAAGAAACGTAAGCTGGATATCTGATTGGTTCCAAGACATGGTGCTACTTGGCCTCCTAGCAGCTCTGTATGAATTTGATCATACTTTCCACCTCCTCAGTATTGGAAGGCAGAAGTCTATGCATGAAACGGGAGTTTGGACCTTTTTATTAAAATAGTATCTGTCCCCTTTCTCCTTCTTTATAAAGAGACTAAGCAATGAGTGAGTTTGTTATTTTCAGTTATTATCCCTTTAGTTAAAGATGGTTAGTATGACTGCGGCAGCCTCCTCTCATTAAAGAGCCCACTTAAAAGAAGGGGAGGAAACATTAAAAATGATAGATGAGGTCTCCTAGAAACCCATTATTAGTAATTTCATAAATAATGGTGCTTCTGATATGACTTAGCGGGGAATGAAGCCAAAGGGCTGAAGACAGTGTGACCCTGCAGCTAAAGACTAATGAATCTTGAAGACTAAATGTTATTGAATGACTGAATTTAGCATTTCCAGTTGGTGAAAGCTTTATTTCTTACTTTACTCCTTTGGTTTAGAGATAATTTTTGACTAGAACTTTTATTGTCAAAAAAGTTTTATTAGGGAAAATGTCAAATGTGTACAAAAATAGAACACTAATGCTTAGGCAGTTGTCCATTCATGGCTAGTCTTATTTCTTATAGTCTTATACTCCTATTTACCTCTGCCCTCCCCAAATTATTTTGAGGCAAATTTCATCATCATATCATCCTATCAATAAACTTTTTAGCATTATTTCTGAAAGATAAAGATTCCTTTTATAAACCACAATTCCTTATTCCCTTAACAGTAAGCGATTAAGGATGCAATTCCTTAATATCATCCGTCGATACAGCACCCTTCTTCTACTGATAGAGAACCTGAATTCAAAGAAATGAAGTGGCTTGACCCAGGTCACAAAACTAGGCAGCAGCTAGGCCAGTGCTATAATGCATCACTCCAGCCTGTTAGTCTTAGAGGGATGGCATGTCCACTGTAAGAGGAAGAGTTTACTTTTGAAATGTAACATCCCACATAAAAAGCCTTCCGTTTTCCTTTTAAGTACACTCAGAAGCAGCTCTACGTCTCTGTGAAGTCACTTAACCTTTCAGACTTCATCTCTTTATTTTTAAAATGGGATGAATGCAATAGGTTGTATTTTATACAACTTTTTGTATTTTATACCTACTTTCTTTGGTTTTATATGTTGTATTAAGGACTGTGGATAGAGTGGTGAGCAAACCTCTTCAGGAAGAATCTTTTTCCTGGAGTGCACTAAGCATTAAATATGTTGATTTAGGAAGGACTGGTAGGTTTAGAATAATAGAGTTTCTTTGTCCAGGAGTGATGCATACTTTGTCATTTATTTAGGTCTTGTTTACCTCTTGCACTACAGTTACTCCTAATTCTTTTTAAGTGTTTGTCAATGTATTGAGCTGGATATTCCCTTTCAACTTCTAATCTATTTATTTTATTTGCTATCATGGTTCTTTTAGAATTCTCTTAGATATTCTACATATCTCTTTTATCTGCAAATAAAAATCATTTTTATTTTCTAAGATGCCTGCCACCAGTTTATTTTCTTTTAACATATTATCCAAAACAAATATGAGTAAGTCATAGTGATTGAGGACTCTCTTGATTTTGATGAGATTTTATTTAAAATTTTTGCCTGTAATACTATGCTTGCTGTTTGTATTGTTGTTGTTCTAGAAGTTTATATTGTTCTAGAAGTTTCAGATTGCTTTTAAACTTACTGGCTGTTGAATTTTATCCAATGTGTTTTTAATCTGTTAATTTACACATGGCTGTTGTTCAGTCACTCAGTTGTATTCAACTCTTTGCGACCCATGGACTGCGCAGCACCCTGGACTTCCCTGTCCTTTACTATCTCCCAGAACTTTCTTAAACTCATGACCTTTGAGTCGGTGATGCCATCCAACCATCTTATCCTCTGTCATCCCCCTTCTCCTCCTGCCTTCAATCTTTCCCAGTATCAGGGTCTTTTCTAATGAATGGGCTCTTCACATCAGATGGCCAAAATATTGGAGCTTCAGCTTCAGCATCAGTCCTTCCAAAGAATATTCAGGATTGATTTCCTTTAGGATGGACTGGTTTGACCTCCTTGCAGTCCAAAGGACTCTCAAGAGTCTTCTCCAACACCACAGTTCAAAAGCATCAGTTCTTTGGCACTCGGCCTTCTTTATGGTCCAACTCTCACATCCATACATGACTGCTGGAAAAACCATAGCTTGACTAGAAGGACCTTTGTAGGTAAAGTGATGTCTCTGCTTTTTAATATGCTATCTAGGGCTTCCCTTGTGGCCCAGTTGGTAAAGAATCTGCCTGCAGTGAGGGAGACCTGGGTTCAGTCCCTGGGTTGGGAAGATCCCCTGGAGAAGAGCATGGCAATCCACTCCAGTACGTTTGCCTGGAGAATCCCCATGGACAGAGGAGCCTGGTGGGCTACAGCCGATGGGGTTGCAAAGAGTCGGACATGACTGAGTGACTAAGCACACACACAGGTTTGTCACAGCTTTTCTTCCAAGTAGAGAGAATCTTATAATTTCATGGTTGCACTTAGCATCCACAGTAATTTTGGAGCCCAAGAAAATAAAGTCTGTCACTGTTTCCATTGTTTCTCTATGTATTTGCCATCAAGTGATGGGGCTGGATGCCATGATGTTCCTTTTTGAATATTGAGTTTTAAGCCAGCTTTTTCACTCTCCTCATCTTCATTAAGAGACTGTTTAGTTCCTGTTCACTTTCTGCCACAAGAGTGGTGTCATCTGCATATCTGAGGTTATTGATATTTCTCCGGGCAGTCTTAATTACAGTTTGTGCTTCATCCAGCCCATCATTTCACATGATGTATTCTGCATATAAGTTCAATAGTCAGAGTGGCAATACACAGTCTTGATGGACTTCTTTCCCAGTTTGGAACCAGTCCATTGTTCCATGTCCAGTTCTGTTGCTTTTTTGACCAGCATACAGGAGGCAGGAGACAGGTAAAGTGATCTGGTACTCCCATTTCTTTAAGAATTTCCCACAGTTTGTTGTGATCCACACAGTCCAAGGCTTTAGTGTAGTCAATGAAACAGAAGTAGACGTTTTTATGGAATTATCTTGCTCTTTCTATGATCCAGTGGATGTTGGTGATTTGATCTCTGGTTCCTCTGCCTTTTCTAAATCCAGCTTGAACATCTGGAAGTTCTATATTCATGTACAGTTGAAGCCTAGCTTGAAGAGTTTTGAGTATTACTCTGCTAGCATGTGAAATGAGTGCAGTTGTGTGGTACTTTGAACATTCTTCGGCATTGCCTTTCTTTGGGATTATTGGAATTTGTTAATGTTATATTTTAAGTTGATAGGTGTTGAATCATTGTTACTCTTAATACAGATGATCAGTTTGTAACAATCTGCAAGAAATTTTTTTGTTTATTGGTCTCCTCATATTTTGTGACCTTTTTTGTGACAATCTTGTTAACATGTATTTTTCTTTATAGCATTTATTTCTTTTGGATTTTCAAATTTATTGGTCCAAAACAACATAATATTTTTGTATAATTTCTTTAATAGCTTAGGAACTTGTATCTGCTTTTTATTTCTAATTCTGTAGATACTCATTTTCTCTCTTCTGTTTTCATCAGGCTTGTAAGAACTCTAATTGTTTTTAAATTAATCAAGTTTAAGAAGCATATGATTTGTTAATTTTATTCTTCTTATTATTCTCTGTGTTATACTAGTTTCTAGATTTACAAATTGCTTACTTAATTTTCAATCTTTCTGTTTTAATAATAAAAACTTTTAGGGCTTTCTCTTTCTTTAGTACAATATTGTATACTATAAACTTTAATGTGAAGTTTGTATTTTCATTAATTTCTAGGGCATTTGTAATCTTTTTATTTTTATACTTTATTTTTGGCTGTGCTGAGTGTTGTTTCTGCGTGGCCTTTCTCTAGTTGTGGAGAGTGGGGGCTGCTCTCTGGTTGTGGCTTGCAGACTTCTCCTGCGGTAGCTTCTCTGGTTGCAGAGCACAGGCTCTAGGGCTCGTGGGCTTCAGTAGTTGCAACTCCTGGGCTCCAGAGCACAGGCTCAGCAGTTGTGGTGCACGTGCTTAGTTGCTTTATTGCATGTGGACTCTTCCCAGATCAGGGATTGTACTTGTGTCTCCTGCATTGGCCAGCAAATTCTTTACCACTGAGCCACCAGAGAAGCCCCAGAATTTCAGTTTTAATTTCATTTTTGATTCAGTAACTTCTTAGAAGAATTTTTTCCCTTCAAAGATTTGTGGGGTATTCTTTATACTTTTTGAATTTACTAGGTTTTCTATATGGCCAAGTACATGATTTGTTTTTCTGAACTTCATATGGAAATGAAATAATTTTATATTAAATTCAGCCTATTACTTAATGTGGTCATATCCTTTATTTATTCACTAGTTCTTAGGGACAGTATGTGGTTTAATAGAGAGCAAATAAGAGAATTCAAAAGACCCGAATTCTAGTTTTAACTTTTCTGCTAACAAATTGTGATCTTACATGACTTTCTCTCTTTTGGTCTAATCCAGTGCTATCCAAAAAAAACTTGCTGTCGTTGTGTAAATGTTCTATATATACTTTGTTCAATATTGTAGCACTAGTAACATGTTGCTTTTGAGCACTTGAAATGGGGCTGCTGCTACTGCTGCTAAGTCACTTCAGTCGTGTCCGACTCTGTGCGACCCCATAGACGGCAGCCCACCAGGCTCCCCCGTCCCTGGGATTCTCCAGGCAAGAACACTGGAGTGGGTTGCCATTTCCTTCTCCAATGCATGAAAGTGAAAAGTGAAAGTGAAGTCGCTCAGTCATGTCCGACCCTCAGCGACCCCATGGACTGCAGCCTTCCAGGCTCCTCCATCCATGGGATTTTCCAGGCAAGAGTACTGGAGTGGAGTGCCATAGAAATGGGGCTAGTATTACTGAATAACTGAATTTTAAATTTTATTTAATTCAAATTTATATAGCCAAATATTGGACAGTGCAGGTATAATCTATTAAAGTCTTACACTCAATAAATCTCAAGGGAGCCCAACTATAAAATGTTATTTTAACTTTCAAGCTGTAAATTTACATATTAGGTATTTTTGAAGATGCTGTGATATAATGGGAAATTTGAATGCTTAGAGAAATAAATAGTTGAGAGATGGTAAAATTTCAGAAGTTTCATACTCAGTCCAAGCTTCTAACATTAAAAAGATTGAGCCTTTGGTGATCTAAAGGTTTTGAAATACAGAAAGTTATACTGAGGGTTAGCTTCTAAATGTCAGCCCTTAGGCGAAAATCACATTATTCAAATTACACTTAAGAATGTATTTTATTTCTTTGTTAAAGGTTGGAAGACCCATAAAATCTATCATGTATTCTTTGTATTTTTTGTATTTTTTCCCTTAGGTCTTTGAATCAAAAATAAATCAAAACCTAAATTATGAATTACCTAGAAATTAATGAGAATAAAACTTTATATCAAAGCTTATAGAATACAATTAAAATTAGACTCAGAAAAAAATTGAGAACCATAAATACTTTTATTATTTGCAGATACTGTGAATTGACCCTTCTGGCTTGCTTGCATTCCTTACCAGTGTAATGTACACAGTGTGACTATGTTAGGACTTCCGTTATCTGATCGTATTAGCCCTGGGATGTGTATTACTAAGACCCGCAGGATCAATACTAAATCAGATCATGATTATCTTTGTTAAGAACTAGATAGAGAAGTTGACTTTTATTTGGGGGAGGTCAGAAAATCCCATGGACAGAGGAGTCTGGTGAGCTACAGTCCATGGGGTTGCAAAAGAGTCAGATACAACTTAGCAATTAAGTGAAAACAAATATGATATGACAACATGTCATATAAACCCTAGAATTATCTTGATAAATATTCATTGCTGGAAGCATATGGGATTGAGACTGCGTGAATATCAGTTTCTCATCTCCCATCTTACCCTCTTTCCAGAACTTCAATGACTAAATAGAATGCCAGGCAAAATCATTAATATTTTACATTTTAGCTCTCTTTCTCCTTTCTTTTCCCTCCTCAGTCAGTATGGTGGAATTTTCTTAAGTAAAAGGCAGATAGAGTTTTTGAGCTTTATTGTACCCAATAATAAATTTAACATTTATTATACCCAATAATATATATAACATTGCCCATTTATTGTTTGCTAACTCAAAGTGGATCATTTGTAATAATACTTTTTTTTTTAATAATACTTTATATATTGAGAATTAGTAGAGAATAGGATATTCCATTTATTTTTTTCAGATTATCCAAATTTAGCTATGTGCTGTGCTTAGCTGCTCAGTCGTGTCCAACTCTTTGTGACTCCGTTGACTAACCTGTCTGGCACCTCTGTCCATGGGGATTCTTCAAGCAAGAATACTGGAATGGGTTTGCTGCCCTCCTCCAGGGGAGCTTCCCAACCCAGGGATAGAACCCAGGTCTCTGCATTGCAGGCAGATTCCTCACCATCTGAGCCACCAGAGAAGCCCAAATTTGGCTATATAAGTACCAATTTCTAAGTATAATTTTGGATAGAAAACCAGATTACCTGTCTTGTTACAATTATGCATAAAAAACATAAGTATGTTTTGCACAAGGGCTTGACACAGAGTCCTTTGCTTCCCTGGGGGCTCTGACAGTAAGGAATCTGCCTGCAGCGTGGGAGACCTGGGTCTGGAAGATCCCCTGGAGAAGGGGATGGGTACCTACTCTAGTATTCTTGCCTGGAGAATCCCGTCGACAGAGGAGCCTGGCAGCTACAGTTGATGGGTTCGCACAGAGTCAGGCACAACTGAGCCGACTAACACTAACATAAGCTTTAACTCATATATGAGAGATTTGACCTGTTTTATCCTTTCATTATCTGTTACGGTATTTATGGAATATTGTTATAACTTTGAACACTAACAGAATTAGATAAGAGAATTCCTCATTGGAGAGTTCTTATCATGATTTGCGTCTTATCTTTTGTTTTTCAAAACACCGCTTTCTGGTGGGGATCCTGTACTTACCAAATAATAAAGGGCCAAAGAAGTACATATTAAAATGAAAAAAAAAAATAAGCCTATCATCTATATAATCAGAGCCTGAAAAACTAATCCACAAACAATGTAGAACTAGCTCCCTTAAAATTGCAACATTTTTCTTACTACCAGAACATTATGAAAAATAAACTGATTACTCTGGCACTTAGAAACTTAATCAGCTAACATTTTCCATCCTGAATGTGACTTCTGCTCATAGTCATGTAGTTTTTAGGAAATTTAATTTTCTTAAATCATGGCTTTCAGGTTGGTGAAGGATACATGGTTTGTTTACAAGCACATTTGGAAAGTTTTATAATTTTTGTCCTTAAGGATCCAACTGTATTTTTAGAAGTTGTCTAAACTGAAACTATGTAGATCATCTCTAGGCTTGCTGTCTGCTTCTTAACTAAATTAATTAATTACATACAATAGATTAGGAACAATAAGAAAAAAAATAGTGCAATAGGTCCAACATAATGGACATTTTAAATAAGAAGCATCTTCTGTGGGAATTCAATTACATTTTTCTGGAAGTTATAACTTCCAGAAAAAACTTAAAAGACTTCAATTTTTTTCTGACTTGTTCTTTTAACTTCAGGTAATTTATTTAACTTTTCTTTGTTGTATTTTCTTTTCTGTATAAGGGAGAGTAAGTAAGTAAATATTAAGTAAATAAGTAATATCATTAAGTAAGTAAATATTTGGAGAAGGCAATGGCACCCCACTCCAGTACTTTTGCCTAGAAAATCCCATGGACAGAAGAGCCTGGTAGGCTGCAGTCCATGGGGTTGCTAAGAGTCGGACACGACTGAGCTACTTCACTTTCACTTTTCACTTTCATGCATTGGAGAAGGAAATGACAACCCACTCCAGTGTTCTTGCTAAGAGTCGGACATGACTGAGCTACTTCACTTTCACTTTTTGCTTTTGTGCATTGGAGAAGGAAATGGCAACCCACTCCAGTGTTCTTGCCTGGAGAATCCCAGGGACAGGGGAGCCTGGTGGGCTACCGTCTATGGGATCGCACAGAGTCAGACACGACTGAAGCGACTTAGCAGCAGCAAGTAAATATTAAGTAAGTAATAGTAAGTAAGTAAGTAAATATGATTATTTACTTACTTTTTGTAAGTAATAGTCTTACTACTTACTTTTATAATATCTACTTACTTTTTGTAAGTACTGTTTATAATGAGGAATTATCTTTATAAATTGTGTTTATTGAAAGATTCTCTCTTACTGTGGAAAAAGTAAGCCATAACAGGAAAAATAAAATAATAGTACAAAGTAGAAATGGCATATTATATATCATAGAACAAAGATCCAGTCTGTATTTCTGATTTTTTCAAACTTGTAATAATATGGTTGTAGAACATTGTTTTAAAAGGTCCTCATTACCATGTTTCAAGTTTTTTTTTTTTAATGCTATCAAAAACCTAAGCTGTCCAATATCAGAATTGGCTTATCAAAATAATAATGACTTAGATGGCAAAGTTTATTTATTGGGAAAAATAAAATAGAGCAAAGGAAATCCTCAACAAAATGAAAAGGCAACCTGTCAAATGAGAGAAATTATTTGCAAATCATGTATCTGCTAAGGGGCTAATATTCAAAATATTTAAAGAACTCATGCAATTTAATGCCAAAAAAACCAAACAATCTAATTTTTAAATGGACAGAAGATATTAATAAACATTTTTCCAAAGAAAATACACAGATGGCCAGCAGGTACATGAACAGATGCTGAACATCATTAATCACTGGGGAAATGTAAATTAACCTCATGAGTTATCACCTCATACCTGTTAGAATGGCTACTATAAAAAAGACAAGAAAGGGAATTCTCTGACAATCCAGTGGTTAAGACACGGGACTTTCACTGTCATGGCCTGAGTTTAATCCCTGGTTAGGAAACGAAGATCCCCTAAACCATGTGGTACAGCCGAAAAAAAAAAAGACAAGAAATAAGTGTTGGTGATAAAGTGGTGAAAAGAGAACCCTTGTGCACTGTTAATGGGAATGTAAATTGGTCCAGCAACTGTGCAAAATGGCATGGATGTTTCCCCAAAATTAAAAATAGAACTACCATAAGAACCAGCAATTCTACTTCTGCGTATTTGTCTGAGGAAAGCAAAAATTGTAACTTGAAAAGATATATGCACCTCTATGTTCATTGAGGGATTATTTATAGTAGTTGAGATATGGTAGCTACCTCTGTGACAATCTATGGATGAATGAAGAAGCTATGCTATATGTATGTATGCACACACATAAACAAACACAACAGAGTATTACTCAGCCATAAAGAAGAATGAGATCTTACCATTTATGACAGCACACATGGACCTCTAGGGGATTACAACAAGTGAAATAAGTCAAACAGAGAAAGATAAATACCATGTGATCTCTCTTATATGTGGAATCTAAAAAACAAAAACAAGCTTATAGATTTAGAGAACTAGTTGGTGGTTGCTAGAGGTTGGGGGTGGAGGTGTGAAAAATGGGTGAAGGATGTCAAAAAGAAAATTATAACAACAAGAACAATGAAAAGCCCACACATAGAGTTCTCAGAAGTATCTTTCTTGTTCTTTATCCAGATACTAACTTATGACTTTCTGTTAAGCTAGTATATCCCGTATTGGAATAAAATTCAGTTACTACAAGAAAACAGATCATAGCTAAAAACAAAACACAAATTCATTTAACTGTCATAAATTTATTGTTTTTAGAGTCAGATTTTGCAAAGTTTTTTAGCAATTGTCTAAAAAATTACTAGGAGAGGCCCTCACTGAGGGAAATCTGAGTACTAATCTGTATTGGTTTCATTTTAAAGAAAAAACAAAAACTATAGGAACAAGCCACATATTGAGGTTTTTAAAAAAATAAACTTTGTGTTTTGGAATAATTTTAGATTTACAGAAAAGCTGTAGAGATAGTACAAAGAGTTTTCATATTCCCTTCACTCGATTTCCCTCATTATTATAATCCTTTATTACTGTGGTACATTTGACATTATTTTCCAGTAGCAACCGCACCATTTTCCATTCCATCCAACAGTGTTCAAGGGTTCCAGTTTCTTCATATCCTTGTCAACACTTATCTTTTTTTTTTTTTTTAACAATAGGTAATACTATATTGTGGTTTTGATCTGCATTTCCTTGCAGGTTGGTGATTATAAGCATCTTTTCATATACTTTTTGTGCTTCTCTGATGAGCTCAGTTGGTAGAGAATGCACCTCTAATGCAGAAGACCCCGGTTCGCTTCCTGGGTTGGGAAGATCTGCTGGAGAAGGGATAGACTACCCACTCCAGTGTTCTTGGGCTTTCCTTGTGGCTCATCTGGTAAAGAATCCCCCTACAATGCGGGAGACCTGGATTCGATCCCTGGGTTGGGAAGATCTGCTAGAGAAGGAACGGCTACTCACTCCAGTATTCTGGCCTGGAGAATTCCATGGACTGTATAGCCCATGGGGTCTCAAAGAGTTGGACACAACTGAGCACCTTTCACTTTCATATACCTTGGCCATTTGTATGTCTTCTTTGAAGAAAGTTTTATTCAAGTCCTTTGTTCATTTTTTAGTTGGATTATTTGATTTTTTTGCTGTTGAGTTGTAGGAGTTTCATTTATATTTGAGTATTAATTCCTCATCAGATATGTGGTTTGAAAATATTGTCTCCAATTTCTTAGGTTACTTTTTAATGTCATTGATTATTTCCTTTGCTGTGCAGAAATTTTCTAGTTTGATGTAGTCCTCCTTGCTTATTTTTGCTTTTCTTGCCTTTTGTTATCCCTATAAGAGCCCAGTTATATTCTTTCCATGCAGATATCTAGTTCTCCCAACACCATTTATTGGAAAATCTATATTTTCTCTGTTGTATATTCTTGGCAGCTAGGTCAAAAATCGGTTGACTGTATATGTGTGGATTTATTTCACAGCCCTATATTCTGTTCCATTGATCTATGTGTCTGTTTTTATACCAGTATGATACTGTTCTAATTATTGAAGCTTTTGAAATCAGGAAATATAATCCCTCCAGCTTTGTTCTTCTTTCTCAAGATTGCTTTGACTATTTGGGGTCTTCTGTGGCTTCACATAAATTTTAGAATTTTAAAAACATTTCTATAAAAAAAAAAAGTCATTGGTATCTTGATAGGTATTGCCCTGAATCTGTAAATTACTTTGGATAGTATGGTCATTTTAATAATATTAGTCTTCCAACTCATGAACATAGAGTTTCTTTCATTTAAATTTTGTTTCATCAGTGCTTTATAGTTTTCAGTGTGCAGTTCTTTTGTGTACATTAATATCAATCTCCTGACTCTGTTTGAATTTTGTCAGATTTTCCATTCATGTTTTCTGTCTTTTCCAGGATCCAGTTCAGAGTACTGCATTGCACTTAGTTGTCACATCTCCCTAGTCTTTTCTGGTCTGTGACAGTGTCTTAGTCTTTATTTTTCATTACTTTGATAGTCTTGAGAAGTACTGGCCAGATGTCCTGTATAATGTTCCTCAGTATGGGTTTGTCTGATTTTTTTTTTTTCATTAGAGTGAGGTTCTGAGTGTTTGGAAAGAATACTATAGAAGTAAATATTCTTCTTTTTGCATCATGTTAAGGAGTATAGGATAGCCACATGATAACACTGTTGACATTAACCTTTATCTTTTGATTAAGATACTGTTTACAAGGTTTGTTTACTATAAAGTTACTATTTTTCCCTTTCCACACTTTATTCTTTAGAAGCAAGTCAGTAGATTCAGCCCACCCTCAAAGATCTCTTAAGAGAAAGGTATTATATATTATTTGCTGTTCTTTGAGAGAGATTTGTCTCTTCTCTATCATTTATTTGTTTATGACAGTATGGACTCATGTATATTTTATACTTTGAGTTATCACCCAATGCCATGTTGTTTATTTTCACACTCAAGTTATTCCAACTGTGGCCATTGGGAATTTTTTCACACTGGCTTCTGTATACCTTCATTGAAAATTTTTTCATTGAGTACTTCCTTTCTGTTACTACAGGGTGTTCATCTTATATTTTTATTGTACCCAGTATCAGCTATTTCTCCAAGGAATCCTGGTTTCTTTTGCTTGAGAAAAGTATTTGAAACCAAGATCTGGGTGTTTGGGTGTGCTTGTTCCTACCATGATGTCTTTGCTTCTAAGCCTTCTCAATGAACAAAGCTAAGTTATATATATGCATGTGAACTCACACTCATACAGTTTTGAATAATGAAGATAAACAACTTTCCATTTTAAACCTGCTCACTGAGGTTAGTCTAGTCAAAGCTGTGGTTTTTCCAGTATCCATGTATGGATGTGAGAGTTGGACCATAAAGAAAGCTGAGCACCAAAGAATTGATGCTTTTGAACTGTGTTGTTGGAGAAGACTCTTGAGAGTCCCTTGGTCAGCAAGGAGATCCAACCAGTCTATCCTAAAGGAAATCAGTCATGAAACTCTAGTAGTTTGGCCACCTGATATGAAGAACTGACTCATTGGAAAAGTCCCTGATGCTAGGAAAGATTGAAGGCAGGAAGAGAAGGGGATGACAGAGGATGAGATGGTTGGGTGGCATCACCAACTTTATGGACATGAGTTTGAGCAAGCTCCAGGAGTTGGTGAAGGACAGGGAAGCCTGGTGTGCTGCAGACCATGGGGTCGCAAAGAGTCAGACATGGCTGAGCAACTGAACTGAACTGAGGTTAGAGAAAAAAGCAACTCCTTCCTGAAGAGCTGCGTCTCAAGTGGTTATCAAGAGAGTGTGTTTCATTCTAAATATGAAGCCTAAAAATAGCATTCTTGGGAATAAAAATGATATTTTTGAGAGTACATCGCAGCTCCAAATATTTGCCATACCTCAATTCCAGATGAATGTGAATGAAATCATTTTTGCCACAGAGTGTTATAGCAATAAAAGGAATAAAATTTTTCTCACTGCAGCTCTTGCTGCTCACCTGAGAATGTAAGTATTAGATTTTTTTTTAATTTTTTTAAATTTTATTTTATTTTTAAACTTTACATAATTGTATTAGTTTTGCCAAATATCAAAATGAATCCATCACAGGTATACATGTGCTCCCCAACCTGAACCGTCCTCCCTCCTCCCTCCCCATACCATCCCTCTGGGTCGTCCCAGTGCACTAGCCCCAAGCATCCAGTATCATGCATTGAACCTGGACTGGCATCTCGTTTCATACATGATATTTTACATGTACGGCACAACTACTCAGCCTGTGCTCTGGAGCTCACAAGCTGCAACTTCTGAGCCCACATGTTGCAACTATTGAAGCCTGAAGACTTTGGAGCCTGTGCCCCACAACAAGAAAAGCCACTGCAATGAGAAGCCTATGCACTGCATCCAGAGAGTAGCCCCTGCTCGCCACAACTTGAGAAAAGCCTACACAGCAACAAAGACTCAGCAAATACATAATTTTAAAAAATCGTGTGAACACAAAACTTGATTATTTCAGACCTGTTTTCCACGGAGCCTAAGTTGAGGTACATTCTAAATCTAATACATGTTCTTTTACCTAACCCTCTAACTTGCTTAATATAGAACCTACATTTAGTATACATAGCATTCGTTGTTGTTGTTTAGTTGCTAAGTCATGCCCGACTCTTTTGCGCCCCTGTGGATTGTAACCCACCAGGCTCCTCTGTCCATGGGATTTCCCAGGCAAGAATACTGGAGTGGGTTTCCATTCCCTTCTCCAGGGGATCTTCCCAACCCAGGGACTGAACCCAGGTCTCCTGCTTGACAGGTGGATTCTCTACTACTGACCCACCTGGGAAGCCCTTATGCTCTTTCACAATTGTTCTTAAGTGTGTATGTGTTTAGCTTTTAAATTATCTTCTACACTATTTTTTGATCTTTTCTACTGTGGTTAAAAACACTGGTAATGATTTTGATGTATTCCTTAGTAATGTTCTTTCAGTCACTGTGCCTCTCTCTCTGAAAATTCCATCCAGCTGTCAGAGATAGCTGTGTAATTATAATAATTCTGTAATTGTGCTCTTTAGAGCTTTGCAGACAGTGGGAGGAGGTGATGGAGCAAGTGTGCTTCTGCCCGTGGTTCTATGCTCACCGCCCGCATTTCATTCCAACCAACCCACACCCCCTTTGAAGAAGCAGATGATAAACTTTGTGAGAAAGATTATTTCATATTTCCAAAAGTAATGTAATAATTTCATATTCCATGTGAGTGACTTGTTGAAGGATGTTGATATATTTTTGTACATTCAGACACATAAAAATGATTGTTATCTTTCCGTTTGTATTTTAGCTGTCATTTTTGTTGTTATTATCTAGAGATTTCCTAAAAATAACATAAGCCCTTAAAAATATTCTGTGTGATAGTAAATGGGATCTGTGTTCCCACCATTAGAACATTAATTTGAACCAGCCATATGAAATTTCTGTGTTTTTAGGTCATACGTGTTTTTGTTTTCTTGTTGTTCAGTCACTCAGTTGTGTCCGACTTTTTGTGACCCCATGGACTGCAGCACACCAGGCTTCCCTCTCCTTCACCATCTCCCAGAGTTTGTGCAAACCCATGCCCATGGAGTCGGGCTGCCATCCAACTATCGCATGCTCTGCTGCACCCTTTTCCTCCTGCCTTCAATCTTTGCCAGCATCAAGGTCTTTTCCAATGAGTTAGTTCTTCGTATCATAGGGGCAGTTTCATATGATTCTAATGCATTTCTCTCTGTGACCCAATGGAAAGAAGAGGTTGTTAATGAAGAAAATAACTTACCCTTGGATTTTAAAATATTGTGTTTATCCTGTTTCTGGTTAATGTACAGGGCCAGAAATGCCAGTGTTTAGCATTATTTAATTAATTCAATTAAATTCTTATTAAATAACTTATTTATACTGTAAAAAAGTTCAATTTAATAACTTATTTATACTGTAATAATACTTAATCATGTTAAATAAAAACAAACCCCCTTACATCTATCCTGGAGCACTTGTTCAAGCTCTTTCTATTGATGTCTTCTATAGGAGGTCTGATAAAATAAGGTGAACTCACCTAGCCACCTTATTTGATATTTGTTTCCATCTTTGCAGAATAATGAATAGATTCTATGAAGACTGAAACTATAGCTTCATGACAAAGCTAAGAATAACATAAGAGTTTTCCTCCTGCTGTTCATTTTATTAACCAAACAGAGTAATCAGACTGTCAATCTATCTGACCTTGTAAGAAGTTAACCTACCCAAAATGCTTCATTTATAACCCAGGGAAACTTCATCATATATTGCTTATACCTTAGGAAAAGAAAATATTAACATTTTCTACTTTTAACTCTTCACTTAGTAAATTTATAATCAATTTCTTATACAAAGGTGGAGTTAATGACTTGCAATCAATTTTATGCACATTGAAAATTTTTTATTTACTTGGAGTAGGTTGAGCTGAATTCACCCACATTCACCCAATTCAAAGGTGAATTATGTAGGCACTATTGAGTGGTATTTATACTTTTACAAAATGAGAGAATCAGTGTAGTTAATAGCTAGGGCTCCTTTTTCCTGTTTGAAGATAATTGATTTCTTTAGTGCACAGATACTGATGAATCACAATAGATGTGATCGATCACAGCATATGGTAGTCATAGCTGGATTGTCTTGGAGGCCTGGTATTGTGTTTAAAGTTGTTAGATGGTGGTGGTGGGTGGGACACAATTTGTTAGAGAGGGGAAGGGGATGCTTCTCATGAGGAAGAATTTTAATTATAGTTACCTGGATTGATTAGTGATGAGGCCTCATCACTACTTGTCAGTGGAACATCACCCCTGATCCTGATGCAGGCCATGTGACCGATTCTGCAATGAGACTGAGCAGGGATGCTGTGAGGGCAGCAAAGAGAGGTCCCTAATCTGTCTTGTTGATGGGTTGGGGCAGAGGCATGTGGATGCTTCCTGGGAGACCTCAATCAGGATTGTTACGTAAAGGGTGATCTGGAGTACCCTTGATAGAATGAGGGTGGAGCCTTACAGCATAGTGTGAAGCCATATGTGGTAGACCAGAAACTCACTATTCCTGGAATAAACATGGGAACTGGGGTGTAAGGAGATGAGGAGGGTCCAGGCCAGGCCATCATAGTTTGTATGCCAGACTGAGTGATGTGCTTAGGCTTTACCCTGAAGCACTGGGGAACTAGTGAAGAGTCTTAAGCAGAGGAATGATATAAAATGCTAATTTTAGGAAGATTATTTTTGAGTTTGTGAGTTGGAAAGATTTGAGAAGGTCAAGGGGCTTCTCTGGTGGCTCAGACGGTAAAGAATCTGCCTGCAATGCAGGACATCTGGGTTCAATCCTTGGGTTGGGAAGATCTCCTGGAGGAGGGCATGGCCACCCACTCCAGTATTCTTGCCTGGAGAATCCCTATGGACAGAGGAGCCTGGCAAGCTACAGTCCATGGGGTCGCAAAGAATCAGACATCACTGAGAGACTAAGCACAGCATAGCACCAAGGTCAAGGCTGGACACAGGTTGACTAGTAGGGATGTTATACCACCACTTGGGAAGAAGTCTTAAAGATCTTATCTAGATAAGAAATGATCAAATTCAAGAAATATTGTGATTGAATGACGCATTGATTGTACATAGATAGTGAAGGAGAAGCAAGAGATAGGAACATTTCTGATTCAGACCCTGAGATGGTTGGCCACTAACTGAAACAGGAAGTTTGTTAACAGATGAGATTTGCCTTGAAAAATATGCTTAATTTAGTTTGGACTATACTGAGTTGAGGCATGAATAATTAACATACTATAATAGAAGTTTTTAGTTCTCACTCCCATAGGACCAGATGAGTATTCCTCATTGGCAGACAGCTGTCTTCTGTTCAGGGATTGAGATTTCTTGTGTTCTGTGGCTGCACCATCTTCAACATGTAGTTTGTAGAAAGGGGAAAAACATGGAACCTTGTTCTTGGAAGATTTTATGGTCCAGTCCTGGAAGTATTATATATCACTTTCACCCTGTTCCATTCATCGGTCAGAGATATCCATATGATGAACCCTAACTCAAGGAAGGCTGGGAAATGTAGCCAATTGCCAAGAAACAAGAGGAAATTATTTTGGGAATCAGCCAATAGATTGGGCCACAGGGTTGGCTGGTGGATATTGAAATCCGAAACTCAGAGCAAAGATTTGAGCTGAAATGTGGTTTTAGAAACATCAAAGATGGAGTGATTTATATCATGAGCACACAGATGAAGTCACTCATGGAGAACAAGTAGTGACAAGAGCAGGAGCCCAAGGGTAGAGGTTTTAAGTTGGCCAACACACAAAGCTGGTGTGGGAAAAAGGATGCGAAAAGGGGGCCTGAAAGAGAGTAGGAGGTGTTTTATGAACCATGGAAGCCAATGAGTATAGAGAGTGTTCAGAAGTTGGTGGACAAGAGTGTAAAATGTCATGGAAAGGCCCAGGAATGTATAAAATAAACCCTCAGTGTTACTGAATCAAATGATTAAATATTAGAGAAGGGATGGAGTAGTTCTCACTTCAAAGGCATGATCAAGACAGAAATCGGACCTCAGTGTATTGAAGAATCTACAGAGAGGGGGATAATTGATGAAACAAGATCTCAGAGAGAACAGGAGCAAGGGTGCTTACTAAAATGAAATTTTGAGTTTATTCAAGTACTGCTTTTTATATAATGCTTTTCTGTTCAGCCCATATTATGATTGATAACTGATATTTGTTACAAGCAATTTTGTCAATTTACTTAGCAGTAGAGACTATTATTTCATTTCTAGTTAAATATTAATTGGTTTACATGATCAATTCACCTGTCCTGGGAAATATACATTAATCTTAGAGAAGAAAGTCACATTTTTCTTGGTTTTGAATACAAAGTATAACAGAAAAGAGAAATATTCTGCTGTACTTCTGTTATAACTTTGCTAAGTTAACGCAAAATTTAAATCTTTTATAACCTTTCTCTCTTTGTTTAAACAATGTTGATTATGTTTTTTACTTTCCCTCTATCCTGCACTTTAGCTGGAAACATGTTTAGAGGCCCTTTTCTTTCCTAGAACATTTTTTAATAATGGGGAACTGAGATAGAAATAAAGAAGCTTACTTTTGGATTGAGATGGATTCTTAATGTTCTGATATTTAATACTGAACAACAAACCCTAGCTTTATTAATAAATAACAGCTATCTTTCCCTTTTTCTTACACTTGATTCACATTTTTCAGTGGGGCACATAGCATTAGTTTAAAATGCTTTAAAAATTGTTTCTGTAGATTGTACATTGTTTCTTACTTAACAGAATATTTAGAGGTAACAGATCTGAAAATAAGCCATTACTTTTATATACTAATGCTAAAGATGATGGCAAGAATCATTTTCAATATGTTTTATGTTTTATTTTAAATGGTATTTTAACCATTTCCTTCACTTTTCTTCAGAATTCTGATATTAGGAAATAGGATCAAAGTAAATAAAAATGTGTTTAAAATATTTATTTTGGTTTAAATATATTTCCTAGGGAAAAAAGGTAGATGATCATATTCATTTTTTATTCCTAATTCTTTAGTTCCTCGTTCATAATAGACCCCGGAAATATTTGTGAATGGAGGATAACACTTGAGTCAGTATCTTTTTCGAAAAGTTTTATAACTGTCGTATTAAATAATACAGATTGCAGCATTCTAGTGCATTTTATTTCAGTATTCTTTTCATACTTGATGTCAGAGTCAATCCATAAAATGAGCTGGCTATGAAGTGAGTATCCAGCAATCATCTCCCCATTATGCTAGCCAGAATGCATTTCAGAACTAAAGTTGCCCCATTCAAGAAATGTGTATTTGCTGATGAGATTCTAAAGAAAGCCACACTTTGTGTCACCCTGGCCCAGTATTTCAATCGTGCCCAGAATCTCTTCTTTATTATAGGCCTGTTTTTCTCTAAATACCACTTTCTCTCTTGTGATTTATTTAAAAGTGTATTTTTAGCTCCTTAACCTCTCTGTTTTATCAGCTTTTTATTTTGTATATTGAATAGGATATAGGGTTTCTAGGAGGGAGATGAAGATGTAGATGAGATCTGTATTTCAACTCTATCAAGTGTCAAGCAGTGTGTAGGACACTTGGATAAACAGGTAATTACAGTGCCTAGGACAGTCACACCCCTCCCCGCCAGAAGAGCAGTGGTACAACGTCTCCTTAAGAGGCCTCAGGTCCCCCACTGTTGTGCAGCTGTAACAGTTAGTTCTGTTTCTGTGCAGAATTCTGTCCCTTACATAGAACTGTTTTGGACAACACATCATTTTATTAGTCACACTAGCTGATGTAAGAGATAAGCCTCCTGACTTCAGTGGTTTAGCATCTTATATGTTTATTTTTCACTTGTATTGAACAATGCAGTTTGTTTCTGAATAAGTGGGCTCTGCTCCACATGGTCATTGAAGGACCCAGGCTGAAGGAAGCTCAGTCATCTATGATGTCAATGTCCAGATTGTAGAACTTGAAGGAGCATGAAGGATTCTATGTGAGAGGTTTTTATGGGCCAGAACCTGAAACTACAGATGTCTCCTCCCTCTCTTCCGTTGTCTAGCACTCAGGCACATGTCTTCCCCAGCTGCAGTAGAGAAATGGGATATTCAAGTAGTTGAGTCCCAGAAGAGTGCCTGCTGAGTGGGGTTGAAAGACTGTGTTGAATTTCCCACCTGCTTCAGAGAGTATGTCTTACATAACTGTTTTTTTTTTTTCTGCTGGTATAGATAGAATAAGTTGTTTTCCTTTAGTAATTGATTCTGTTTCAGAAATCACTTGGGACTTGAAATGGAAGGAAATGTTGTATTTTCTTTTTCTAGTACAATGAACTTACTTAAAAAATATGAAAACAAACATTTGAAGGTTTTTCCTGTTAACCTGCTAGAATGCTTTCCCTTAGGAGTCACTGCTGTTCTCTTTCCCATTTGCCAGACTGCTTTTGTGAAGCATCTCTTCTGTGACACCCCCCTGCCCCAGCCTCTTCCTCCCATTCCTGCCTCTCCAGGCACAGTTAGCATTTGCATCTTCAGTGTTCTGCTAGAGCTTGAACATACCTATGTTAGTTGAAGCCATTCATCCACTTATTCATCTGAGCACCTATAATGTAGTAATAATAATAATAAATAATACAATGACAGAAAGAAAAGGAGAGTTGACATTCACTATGATAGAATTGCATACCGAATAGTGCCAAGGACACAGGGAAGAGGCACTTAGCTCTGCCTTGGGATGAGGGAGAGGTGGAGAATGCTTCTTTTACAGGGAAGAAGTTTGGTTCCAGTCTCTTTAATTACACAAGGATGCTTTCCCTTCCCTCAGTGGTGAAATTTATGAGGAAAGAAGCCTGTCTTGATCATCTCTAACTCTAGCACCCAGTACTGTCAGGCTTATGTTAGACACTCAGGAAACTGAATTGACTGACTCAGGAAACTGAATATGTAAGTCGGTGAACTTACAAACTTTTGTTTATTCCACAGTTTTCATACATTATTTCATCCATTCCTCACAACAGCTTTATGGTATGGCAGATATTCTTATTCCTGAATTATGAAGAATGAGCCCAAATTCAGAGAGATTTGTGCGTGTACATGCTACGTCGCGTCAGTCGTGTCCAATTCTTTGCCACCCCATGGACTGTAGCCGTGGACTGTAGGCTCCTCTGTCCATGGGATTCTCCAGGCACAATACTGGAGTGGGTTCCCATGCCCTCCTCAGGGGATCATGACCCAGGGATTGAACCTGTCTCTTGGTGTTTTGCACACGACACATGATGGGTTAATAGATCTCCGGTGTTCTGCACTTAATCTTGTGCATTTTTCACTCTTGGAAACCAATGTGTAAGTTTCAGAATAGTGCTTTGAAACATAGCATGTGCTTTGAGGACAGAACATTAGATCACTTGAATTCCTTTGCATGATGAAGGCTGTTCATTTACATTGAGTCAGGGGGTAAAGTTCTTTTTAAGAGAAACAAAGAGCTAGTTCTTTCCGACATGTTTTCTAGCTCTTCATATTCCTGCCAGCACAGTGTTATGTGCTTAGTTGGTACTCTGTAAGTCTTTCTTAAATAATTGACAGGGGTTTAAAATACATACATCAGATTCACTTAAAATGGACAAGCTTCTTTTTAGAGGCTGTCATAAACTTTTACCAGTATCATTGTGTCACAATGGACAAAATTGGACTGTGGTATATTCTAATTCAAATAATTCTGTTTTAATTCAAGGAACGTTTAACACACTAACTTAGCCTCCGGTTTTCTTTGGCTTTCTCATTCTTTGGCACTTACACTCTTAGTCTGCCCAAGGACACCGTGTGCGGAAGCTCAGACTGGCTGGATATTCTTACCACAGCAGTTTGAGATATTTTAAAATGGACTAGCTTTAGTGTCTTCTGATGCTTTAAAAAATCTCAAACTTCTAAGAATTGGAGTTTATGATAGACATTCATTGCTTCCATCTATAACTTTCATATTTTGTACCATAACGTATCAGTGTTCTCTACAGAAATATTATGATGTGGTGCTTAACTTATTAAAATTGCCGTCAAGTAAGGTTGAAGGCATGACTTATAGAAATATAAAATTATACATTTCTACATGGATATTCTGCTTCATCGCAATCTTAATGTCTGAAGACAGACTCATTTGGTCTCTTCTACTCCTTTCTTGCTCCACTCTCCAACCATTGCCATGCTTCTCATGTCATTTAGTGACAAGCTCCAAACCACGAAGATATCCTGACTACTTACTCCCTTCTTTTCTGTTTCCTAATTCATGTTCATGCAGTGTTGCATTGACCTCTGAAATTTCTGAAACCAGGGTATTTGAGACTGTTTTAAAGCCAGCTGTGAGTGTGTGGCCTAATCTCCTTAAAGCTATGAAATTAGGGGAAAGGAGCCGAGAGCCCTGTAACCATTTATTGTCAAATCAGCAAGAGGACTTGTATGAAAAAATATATTAAATTTTCAAGAGGTTTCGGTGTTAGAAACATTTCTCGTCAGTCTACTTGAGTAAGAATTTATTTCATCATCTCTGGAAGCACTTGCTTTTTCCAAAATTCTATAACCAGGAGACAGACTAGACAATGGGAATTATTCAGAGTATATGGCACAGAGAAGGTGGTTGGTAAATGTTTAATGAATGAGGAGCTGGACAGATGACCACCAATAGAATTGTCTTGATGAAAGGATCCTGAACTGTGCTTTTGTTTTCCGTTTTTGCTTCACAGAAATACATACTTTTGTTTTGGTTTATTTTTGTAAGAGCAAGAGGAGTGCCAAGTTTTAGAAAGACAGACCCACCTTTCATATTAATCATTACTAGGGAAACACCACTAATGCATTAGTTTGTTACCTAGTGGCATTGAATCTGCAGGACAGCCAAGAGAGTGCTTTAGAAAGGGTCTGTGATTGAAGACTCAGTGGTGCCAGTTGTATGTTTAAAAAGAAAGAAATGAATGTCAGGGGTATATAGATTTTCATCTCCTATTATTCTGATAGTAGTAATGTGCCCAGAATTTTGGAAAGATTCTTGAGGCTTTTCTTATCCACTGATTGCCTTATTGCTAATATTTCTTTGATGTAATAATGTTAGCTATATTTAATAAATGTGACATAGTAATATTTATCCTGAACTTATCCTTCAGCCACAGAATAATAGAGAACAACAGAATATTAAGGTGATAAAGTTCAAGTACTAAGCAATGAAGGTCAATGAGTTTTTCTGATTAATTATTCCAGCAACTTCTTGTAAGTTAATTTTGTTGCACCACATACTGAAAGGTTGAAAGAGAATTACTTCTTATTTTTTGTTTGTTTTGCAGGGAAAGATGGTGAAAGGAATGGGAGGGGCTATGGATCTAGTGTCCAGTGCCAGAACCAAAGTAGTGGTCACCATGGAACATTCTGCAAAGGTAAGGAGGGCTGCTTTTGGAAATTCACACTGGGCTGTGACTGTGGTTTTTATTGTTTGCTCTGGATCACTCAACTTGATAGTATTTATATTTTATAGCAAAACATTGCAGATAAAGACAATTATTTATTATCATTCAGCTAAATGGTTGTTTAACTTTGAAGCAAACATCAGGGCATTCTTTGATTATTTGCCTCACGTGCACATTAAAGGTAAAAGCTATAATGTCTTCAGAGGCAGTGAAAAGATGTTAGGGAAGAGGTGTTGATTCCGGTTTGTAGATATTTTTAATTTTGGGGCCACACCCAGCGGCATGAGGGATATTAGTTCCCCAACCGGGAATTGAACTCGTTCTGCCAGACAGTGGAAGCTCAGTGTCCTAACCACTGGACTGCCAGTGAATTCTGATTTAGGTTTAAAGATGGTTATAGTGGTTGTATTTCTGTGAAAAATGAAAATGCAACAGAATGTGGGTTTTTAAAAGCAGTTATTTTCATGTGGTTAATGTGGCCTTTTACCAAGGCTGTGGAGGTGCCATTTTGAGAAGGTGTTAGAAAATGATGGACTTGGTAACAGCAAGTGGTCTATTCTGAAGAATATTACACTTCTATTTTGATAAATTATTCAGTGTTTATTGAATGCCTGTTCTGTGTTGGGCACTGCTGGAATTTGGCTGTGACTAAAAATGGACAAGAATCCTTGACCTCGTGGTGTGTGATTAATGATGATGATGATGTCATTATCCTACAATGGTGATGGCTTCCATTCATTGAGCTTACTGTGCTCCAAAGGCACACTAAGCTCTGTGTGTGTTTGCCTGTACAAGCCCATGAGCTTGATACAGGTATTTGTTGTGGGTCCAGAAACAGAGTTTCAGTGGAGTTAAGTACTTGCCTGAGGTCACATAACTAGTGGAACTGAGATTAGTCCTGATACCTCTGACTTTGAGGCCCAGTCTTCTAAATACCAAGCTATCAGTATGACTTGCTTTCTTATTCCTTTCTTATTTGTATTTGAACCAGCTGAGCTTAATTGCCTTCCTGACCTGAATCCCTGGGCTTCTGATAATTTGCAAAGTTGATATTGAGTGACGAGTACGCTTTTCACTCTCTATGCCCTCTGCTCATTCTCCTTTAAAAGTCTTACTTTTGAAACAAAAACTATTTTCACCTTGTTGTTGTTGTTCAGTCGCCAAATTGTGTCCGACTCTTTGCGACTCCGTGGACTGCAGCACGCCAGGCTTCCCTGTCCTTCACTATCTCCCAGATTTTGTTCAAACTCATGTCCATTGAACCAGTGATGCCATTCAGCTATCTTGCCCTCTGTCGTCCCCTTCTCCTCCTGCCCTCAATCTTTCCTAGCATCAGGGTCTTTTCCTTGATACCTGCTATTTTGAGTGGAAGTGATAGTTCATTTTCACTTTTTTTATTTGGTGATGAAGTATTGGAGAGCCTGGATCTGAAAGATTTGCATTTGACTTGCTTCCCATGGGGAGTTCTGTTACAGAATGATGTGTGTCATGAAGCAGTTTCATTGTGAAAACTGTAATAAATACAAAATTATAAATTGCTTAGTAAACACTGAAAACTGAGCAGTGAAGCCTAAATATGGAACAATAGAAATGAAACCAACACAGGTGACTTCTGAGCAGTGCCTTGCAAAAAGCATCCAAAATACTCCATTTCAGAGACAAAGGAATGCCAAGCACGCAGATCAAATCCAAAGTTTTTCCAGAACATAATGTCTGTTTGGAGGAAACTCTTGCCGACTTTCCTTTTGTTGTTCCTTCAGTGTTGACGCATAGGCAGTGAAGTCCGACTCATTTCAGATTATTTTTGTGCATTCGTTTTCAAAACATTGGGCCTGTATTTAGCAAATTCTCTCTCTCTCACTTCTCTTTTCCCCCTAAACTGTTTTCTTTCTCCTCAGCTGGAATTTTTGATAGAGGAAACATGGCACTTCAAACTTCTGATTAGTCCCTTATTAAAGCTTTTCATAGAAGGAAGATACTCTTTTTTTTTTTTTAGAATTTCTTATTTTTCTTCTCTGAGTGAGGAAACTGGCACTGACTTTTAGACCAGAACTGAAGTTAGATATTTTCCCTAGATACTTTCAATTGAACAAACTAACAAAAAATATTCTTGTGATTAAGAGATTGGTTCAAGATGGCAGAATAGAAGGACATGTGTTTATCTCCTCTTGCGAGAGCCCAAATCACAAGTAGCAGTTGAACAACCATTGACAGGAGGATGCAATAATAATAGTGACTTCTTCATAGTTCACAGTTAGATAACCTTGAAAACTGGGCTTCCCTGTTTGCTCAGTGACAAAGAATCCACCTGCTAGTGCAAGAGACACACATTCGATCCTTGGGTGGGAACGATGCCCTGGAGAAGGAAATGGCAACCCACTCCAGTATATTTGCTTAGGAAATCCCGTGGACAGAGGAGTCTGGTGGGCTACAGTCCATGGGGTTGCAAAAGAGTTGGACATGACTTAGCAACTATATAACAACAAACCTTGAAAACTAACCAAAAGAAGAAGTTCCTTTTCTTGCCACCTTCACTTTTTACTCCTGGAATGTGATTCCTACTCTCTGTTGTTCACCTGGACTCACTGTTACTGGCCCAACTTAAGGAAACACAGGGACCTCACTTCTTTCCTGCATCTTTTGTCTGCCTGAAGATTGAGAGAGGTTGGAAAGAAGAGAGAGAGGAGAGTTCTTTCACTCCTAGTGGCCTCTCCCGTAATGACCAGTTCTTTTAGACGTGCCAGGTAACTTCTACTGCCTTATGACTAATCAGCCCAGGGGGAGGATCCCTACAGTTTTCTAAGATACAGAGTGGATAGTTTGCAGTGAAGAATTAAAATCTGAAGAAAGAAATATAATCTTGTATTCTTGGGCTGCTAATCTTTTTTTTCAGTAAGTGGATGGAACCATCAGCTGGTCTTAGGTATAGCTTTTTGCTCCTTTTCTTCATCTATAGGGTTACAGATGCAGGTTACTTACAAATATAGCATGACCTAATGTTTACAAATGTTTTAATCAAAGGAAACTCTTTCCTTATAAGTCTTTGCAGCCAGCCAGCAGCTTATGGTATTTGAAGCCTGGCTGCCTACAGTGCTGCTCTAGAGTAACCATCATAACATTTCCCTTGCCTTCAAACTGCCTCTGGAGACATAGAGCAGACACTGGTGTCAGACTGGCATTGTAGAGTGGCTTTCATTTAAACTTGGGCATCGAGGTTCCAGGCAAAATTACAAAAAAGTAGTGGTAGTTTTTGGTGTCTAGCCACCGTCTTTCTTCTCTTCTTTTGATCTCTTGGCGTGTCCTTCTTTTGCCCTCTAAAAATGGGGAAAAATGGAGGAAAGGAATAGGAGTTTGAGTCCTCACTAGGTGCAAGGCTCTGTGTATGTCATTGTAGATACTGAATTTATTAACCTGTCAGTGACCCTGTAATGTAAGGCTGGGATGTAGGCAGGTCAGAAACTTGTCCAGGTCAGCGGCAGAGCCTGAAGTTTTACTCAGTTTGGTCTAGTCCATATTCATCGTACGATTCCATGCTGCCTCCTCACAAGAGTTACCTCTGTATCACCATCCCACCCACACCGGCCATTTTCTGGGAGCATCAGGTTTCAGAAGTACCTCTTTCTTTTTTTTTCATTTTTTCCTGGTCAAAGCTCTCCTTACTTTGTTGAGATGGATATAAGCAAAATATTCATTTATTTTTTTATTGGCCATGTCATTTGGCTTGTGAGATTGAACTCCTTGCTCTCACTCAGCAGGGAGAGCAAGGAGCCCTAACCACTGGACCACCGCCAGAGAATTCTCTCAGCAAAATATTTAAAAGAAAGCAACGGAATTGTGTCACTTAGTACCCATCTCCCCTTCTTCCCTTTTGTATTAGAACCCTCCCAGGCTTTAGCTGGGCACATTGTAGCCCAGTGACAGACCACATTTTCCAGACCTCCCTTGCACGTTGTTCAGTCATGAAGTCGTGTCTGACTCTTTGCGATCCCATAGACTGCAGCACACTAGGCTTCCCTGTCCTTCACATCTCTCAGAGCTTACCCAAACTCATGTCCATTGAGTTAGTCATGCTATCCAACCATCTCATCCTCTGTCATCCCCTTCTTCTGCCGTCAATCCATGTGACCAAGTTGAGTCAGTGGGATTTCAGCATTTGAACCCATGTAATTTCTGGATCATACTCTTAAAGCCAAATTCTTTGGACTTTCTTTGCCCCTCTCTGGTCTTTTGAGAAAGACCTTAACTGTAGCCTTGGACCCAAAGTTGTAAACCACATGCTACCCCAATGCAAAGCTGTTCTCAACAACCTGGATCCCTAGACACCACATCCTCTTTTTTACTAGTTCCTCCAGGGCTCCATGTAACTTCATCCAAGGTCCTCTGCACCTCTGACTCTCTGCATCTCTCTTGGATGCTATATAAATTTTTGTCCCCAACTGTTATTCTTCACTTAGTGAATCCCTGATCCTTATGTCCACACTGGAATTGTCTGATGAATTCTAGGACTGTATTTCTTCCCTGTTAGATAACTCCCCCCAATTATTCCATAACTACCTCAACTATAACACTTATACAAGTAAAATCATCATTTCCTCTAAAAACCTCCCATCTGCTAGCCCAACTGAAGTGATGATGCCCCGCCCCTTCTGGAAATTACCTGTGGAATTTCTGCCCCTCCCTTGGCACCAAGCGCTGTGCGTATTGCATCCACAGCACCCCTGTAATCTGCTCTGTCCTGTGCATTTCTGCTTGTTTAGGTCCTTGTCACATCTACATAGCATCCCAAAGGTCCTCTTACTGCTAGACAGACTTTCTTTCCTGGTAACCAGTCATACCATGCCACTGCCAAAGTGGCTAGTCTCAAACTAAAGCTGGATTGAATTAGGGCCACGGAGGAACTCAAAAGCCTCTTGATGAAAGTGAAAGTGGAGAGTGAAAAAGTTGGCTCAAAGCTCAACATTCAGAAAACGAAGATCATGGCATCCGGTCCCATCACTTCATGGGAAATAGAAGGGGAGACAGTGGAAACAGTGTCAGACTTTATTTTTCTGGGCTCCAAAATCACTACAGATGGTGACTGCAGCCATGAAATTAAAAGACGCTTACTCCTTGGAAGGAAAGTTATGACCAACCTAGATAGCATATTCAAAAGCAGAGACATTACTTTGCCAACAAAGGTTCGTCTAGTCAAGGCTATGGTTTTCCTGTGGTCATGTATGGATGTGAGAGTTGGACTGTGAAGAAGGCTGAGCGCCAAAGAATTGATGCTTTTGAAGTGTGGTATTGTAGAAGACTCTTGAGAGTCCCTTGGACTGCAAGGAGATCCAACCAGTCCATTCTGAAGGAGATCAGCCCTGGGATTTCTTTGGAAGGAATGATGCTAAAGCTGAAACTCCAGTACTTTGGCCACCTCATGCCAAGAGTTGACTCATTGGAAATGACTCTGATGCTGGGAGGGATTGGGGGCAGGAGGAGAAGGGGACGACAGAGGATGAGATGGCTGGATGGCATCACTGACTCAATGGACATGAGTCTGAGTGAACTCCGGGAGTTGGTGATGGACAGGGAGGCCTGGCGTGCTGCGATTCATGGAGTCACAAAGAGTCGGACACGACTGAGCGACTGATCTGATCTGATCTGAGCCTCCCAGTCTTTTGTCATCAACTCCCCAGCAGCCCACCCCATTCTGTTTCCAGGGCTTCACTTCTTCTAAGATCTCCACAAATGCATCGTGTTGTTTCAAGTTCTTAGTTGTTTCCATGTTCTGTTCTCTTTTTTAAATGGCTCACTTCTACCTCTACCCCACCCAATATAAATGAGCCAGCTTTTTATGAATTTGCTGGCTTAGCACCTTCCATCCTCTGATGAATATTCTTTGATGCTTTTTCTGGAAATTTGGCAGAATTATTGTATGTAAGTATGTTAATTTACTTGTTTCTGCAGGCACCAAATATTTGTTGAGTACCTACTATATGCCGAGCACTATAATAGGCTCTGAGGAAGTTAGAAATAGAAAGATGTGGTCCTTCATTTAGACAGGTCAGAGTCTCACCGGGATAGAGTCATAGAAAGCAATACTTAGAATAGTTACACATCAGAGTGCACGTCATGGGATGCAGCATTTGCGTGGAGATCTGATGGATGGGGCAGAGTTTGCAGGGACCTGTGTGTTGCAGGTCAGGGGAACAGGCACTGGTGTTGGAGGGCAGTGCATGCTGAGATCCCTATTGTCAGAGAAACAAAGACGAGTTGGGTGGAAACACACACACACACAATTCTCCACACTGGTAGGAGTGATGTTTTAAAATATAAACCAGATTATATCACTTCTTTCTGGGCTCAGAAATCCTCCACGGCTTCCCATCTCCCTTAGATCAAGTTCAGAGTGCTACGTATTATCTCTAAGGCCCCCCCCTGGTTTGTCAACATCAATCGAAGTGCCTCTGTGATTCAAGCTCCTGGGATTCTCCCACTTGCCCACTGAGCTCTAGCCAGACTCTATTCCTGTAAGTTTCTGGAACATTCCAGACACCCTCTGCCTCGGGGCCTTTGTGCTTGTTACTCTCTGTGCCTGGAAAGCTCTTAGGTTATCTGCATGGCTCCCCTCCTCAGTTCAGTCAGATCTCTGTTGAGAATACCAGAGCAGCTTCCCCTGACTATTACACAAAATGAAATTCCCCCCTCTTCTGATGATTCTTCATCTCCTTTCTGCACTAGAATGTGAGTTCCATGAGGGCAGGGGCTCTTTCTATCACAACAGCTGAGGAAAATCATGCCCGGTGCATATTAGGAATCAGTAATTGTTGAATTCATTAATTTGAACATATTTGAACACTTTTAACTTTTTCCAAGCAGTTACATGTTCATAAACTGCCTCTATTTTATCATTATAACACTCTTCTGAGGTAAGTCTTAACTGTTTTCCTTCTAAAGATAATCCAGCCAAATTTCCTGGAGATTAAACATTCTGATAAAGGTCAGGTAGAAAATTAAGACCAAGTAGAAAATTAAGACCAGACGCAAGCTGAGAACCTATATATCCTGCCTCCCTTTTCTGTTACTAAACTTTTCTGTCTGGCAACTACCATCATCACTAACAAGATAAAGGAAAGTGCTTTGTTCTCAGTATTGTGTACTGGAAATGTGTTCCTAAGGGTATAACTCTCAGAGCACAAAAGCAAAGAAATTCAGTCATAGTTGTCATTTATTGGAAACAGGCAAAGCTCCAGTACTTATTTTTGAGAACATAAATGAGAGCTCTATTTCTGAAACAGGCTTAGGTTTTATTTTTATTACAGTAGGAGGCCTGGATTCTAAAGAATAAAAAGAGTCATAATTATATTGTTACGAAGCTGAGGATAAATCTTTGTGAATAATATTTTTATTAAGTCTAATCCGTATCTGATAGCAAAGCAGTCATATCAAAATCTTGAATACTGTTTTACTTTGTCTTTGCTTTTTTAATATAATGTAACTTATTTTTTAACTTTTATATTGGGGTATAGTTGATCAACAACGTTGTGTTAGTTTCAGGTGTACAGCAAAGTGATTCAGTTATACATATACATATGTCTATTCTCTTTCAAGTTCTTTTCCCATTTAGGTTATTAAAGAATATTGAGCAGAGTTCCCTGAACTATACAGTAGACTCTTGTTGATTATCTGTTTTAAATATAGCAAGGCGTATAGGTCAATTCCCGAGAAGGCAGTGGCACCCCACTCCAGTACTCTTGCCTGGAAAATCCCATGGATGGAGGAGCCTGGTAGGCTGCAGTCCATGGGGTCGCTAAGAGTCAGGCACGACTGAGCGACTTCACTTTCACTTTTCACTTTCATGCATCGGAGGAGGAAATGGCAACCCACTCCAGTGTTCTTGCCTGGAGAATCCCAGGGACGGGGGAGCCTGGTGGGTTGCCGTCTATGGGGTCGCACAGAGTAGGACACGACTGAAGCAGCTTAGCAGCAGCAGCAGCAGCAGCAGCATAGGGTCAATTCCAACCTCCCATCTGTCCATCCTCCCCACCCTTCTCCCCAGTGAGAAGTTTGTTCCCCCCAATGAGAAGTTTGTTCTCTAGGTCTCGGATTCTGTTTCATATATAATTTCATTTGTCTTTTTTTGTCATGAAGTTGAGAATAAATCTTTGTGAATAATACTTTTAGTAAGGCCATTTCATATATGATAGCAAAGGTGTCATATGGAAATCTTGAATACTGTTTTACCTTGTCTTTGTTTTGTTTTTTTGTGCAGAGGAATTATACAAAGTATAGATGAGATTTATTCATCCTTTTTAATTTGGATCAAATATATTACCAAAAGCTGCAAATATGAAAGAGTTTTTTAAAAAATGCTTTCTCAGAAACATCCTTGAGATAATTTTCTGCGATGTTGAAAAGTATCCCAAGATAAAGTATTCTTCTGTGAGGATAATTCATAATTAACAGTTTCATTTGGTTTAATTTTTTTTTTCATTCATAAGAGCTTGCCGCTGTTTTATAATTTGTTAATGAAACTTCTTCGCTAGGCTTGTTTGGGAAAAAAAAAACAATCAGCTCAGATCAGATCAGTCACTCAGTCGTGTCCGACTCTTTGCGACCCCATGAATCGCAGCACGCCAGGCCTCCTTGTCCATCACCAACTCCCAGAGTTCACTCAGACTCATGTCCATCGAGTCAGAGATGCCATCCAGCCATCTCATCCTCTGTCGTCCCCTTCTCCTCCTGCCCCCAATCCCTCCCAGCATCAGAGTCTTTTCCAATGAGTCAACTCTTGGCATGAGGTGGCCAAAGTACTGGAGTTTCAGCTTTAGCATCATTCCTTCCAAAGAAATCCCAGGGCTGATCTCCTTCAGAATGGACTGGTTGGATCTCCTTGCAGTCCAAGGGACTCTCAAGAGTCTTCTCCAACACCACAGTTCAAAAGCATCAGTTCTTCAGAGCTCAGCCTTCTTCACAGTCCAACTCTCACATCCATACATGACCACAGGAAAAACCATAGCCTTGACTAGACGGACCTTTGTTGGCAAAGTAATGTCTCTGCTTTTGAATATGCTATCTAGGTTGGTCATAACTTTCCTTCCAAGGAATAAGCGTCTTTTAATTTCATGGCTGCAGTCACCATCTGTAGTGATTTTGGAGCCCAGAAAAATAAAGTCTGACACTGTTTCCCCATCTATTTCCCATGAAGTGGTGGGACCGGATGCCATGATCTTCGTTTTCTGAATGTTGAGCTTTAAGCCAACTTTTTCACTCTCCACTTTCACTTTCATCAAGAGGCTTTTGAGTTCCTCTTCACTTTCTGCCATAAAGGTGGTTTCATCTGCATATCTGAGGTTATTTATTGATATTTCTCCCGGCAATCTTGATCCCAGCTTGTGTTTCTTCCAGTCCAGCGTTTCTCATGATGTACTGTGCATAGAAGTTAAATAAGCAGGGTGACGATATACAGCCTTGACGTACTCCTTTTCCTATTTGGAACCAGTCTGTTGTTCCATGTCCAGTTCTAACTGTTGCTTCCTGACCTGCATACAAATTTCTCAAGAGGCAGATCAGGTGGTCTAGTATTCCCATCTCTTTCAGAATTTTCCACAGTTTATTGTGATCCACACAGTCAAAGGCTTTGGTATAGTCAATAAAGCAAAAATAGATGTTTTTCTGGAACTCTCTTGCTTTTTCCATGATTCAGCGGATGTTGGCAGTTTGATCTCTGGTTCGTCTGCCTTTTCTAAAACCAGCTTGAACATCAGGAAGTTCACGGTTCACATACTGCTGAAGCCTGGCTTGGAGAATTTTGGGCATTACTTTACTAGCATGTGAGATGAGTGCAATTGGTGTAGGGGCACTCTGTAGGGGATGTTGGAGATGGTTTCTCCAGGGTAGATGACACCAGAGCCAAGTCATGAAGAGTGGGGCGGGTGTTGACATTCAAATGTGGGGTAAAGGGGTACATGGAGTGTGTTTCAGGTGGCATGAACACACGCTTGAAGACTTGTTCCCTTAAGGAGCAACCACCTTCTAGACTTTGCCTTCTTTGTACTTGATCACAGGGCTTTCCCAAAGAAGATGCCTGAAATAAGAAATAATATTGGGGCACATTTAAGAAACACTTAACAGAAAAGATGGGCATGAAATGGGGTTTTATGTAAATCAAAGTCTTACATGAATGCTCTGTTGCCTCCGATAAATGAAGTGTTGACATGGAATGCAAAAATCACTGTAAAAAAGAGAACTTGTTATCTTGGATTAAGTTTATTATGATAACATGAAGCTTGTTGAAATGATGACATGAGGTTTATTATCATTTAACCAGAATTATTTATACTTAAGACTTTAGCAAAATTGCACACAGATTATCTAAAGAATTAAAGAGACATCACCATGAAGCAAGTAATAGAAAGTATTTGGTTGGATAAAAAGAAAATGGTGGTTTCCTAGATTTTGTAGGAGGCCTGTAAGTGATGCAGTGGAGAAGAGAAAAGCTGGAGAAGCAGGTGGAGGAAAGAGATATAAATGTTCACCAAGGTTAGATGAAGTTAGCAAAGAAGGAAATATATATAAAAATCAGAAGCCTTGAGGACCAGTCAGAGCTTTTTTGATGCTTCACTTGGTGTCTGGTCATCTACCTTTTTTGACATTTCTTCATGGAGAAAGAAAGGAGCAGATTGATGGAGATGAACAAGACACCACTAACCCTAAAAATTCGGATATAGAGTCAATCCCTCCCACTATACTGCACGTTCAGAACATTTCTTCCTACCGTGATCAGGTAAGGAAGAAAGAAGACTTGGCAGTTGAAAAGAAAACCACAGCACAAAGAATTTAAAGGACCAAATGACAATTAAATGGAAGAGTTAAAATGAAACACCTGGTCTTTGGACTCCTAATAAAGTGTTCTTTGCTACCACACTACACTACATCTCTTTTTTGGGATTTATTTTTTATTGCTAAAAACCCAGCGATTGTTCCTGCTTTGTGAATCATAGCACATTGTAAGGCTCAGCCTGGCGTGGTTAGAATAGAGTGCTCAAGTGAGAGTTAGTCATATTTTGGCTTCATAGCTAACCTACTGTTGAATATTGAAACTGTGACATTCTTTAATCCTTCTGCATCTCATTTTCTCTTCTTCCTTGATCTGTGTTATGTCTTGAAGCTCAGTGTGAATGGAGTCATCTAGATACCTTGTTCTTACCACAAGAATACCGTTGGTGCTACCATCCTAGGCCAGCCATATGCTAAGTCGCTTCAGTCGTGTCCAACTCTGTGCGACCCCACAGACGGCAGCCCACCAGGCCCCCGCCGTCCCTGGGATTCTCCAGGCAAGAACACTGGAGTGGGTTCCCATTTCCTTCTCCAATGCATGAAAGTGAAAAGTGAAAGTGAAGTCGCTCAGTCGTGTCTGACTCTTAGCGACCCCGTGAACCGCAGCCTACCAGGCTCCTCCGTCGATGGCAGGAGCATTTTCATTTCCTCCGTTCATTTTCTGGGTAAGAGTACTAGAGTGGGTTGCCATTGTCTTCTCCGCCAGCCATATGGTTTGCTCCCAAATATGGGTTGCGGTTTCATTGGTTCTGTGGGTCTCGGGAATTTTGTTTAGGCCATTTTCTGTGTAATTCTGTGTTCAACTTCATTGAGGAACTTAAGACTTCCTGAAAAATTCCCTGGTGGTTTAGTTGCTAAGTTGTGTAGGACTCTTTGTGACCCCATGGACTGTGTCCATGTAGGTCCCCATATAGCCTGTCAGGCTCCTCTGTCCATGGGATTTTTCAGGCAAGAATACTGGAGTGGGTTGCCATTGCCTTCTCCAGGGGATCTTCCCCACCCAGGGATCAAACCTGTGTCTCCTGCACTGCAGGCAGATTGTTTACCATCTGAGCCACCAAGAAAGCCTAAAGAATTCCCTAGTAGATTGTAGAAATGTTCAGTGTATGTTATGTAAACAGTTCAAGGTTACTGAGCACTTGCTAAGTGCTGGACACTTACAGTCACCCCTGAGGTATAGCAGATGGATAAGACACAGGATCCTTGACCAGCTAGTGTGGAGTGGAGTGAGGTTTTACACTCAGGTCCTTGACTCTGCTCTGAATCACTGAGCTGTACTGTTTACATGGAAAATGGTTTCTGAAAGGTGTGTTTTGGTGATGTGCTGTGCTGTGCTTAATCGTTCAGTCACGTTCGTCTCTTTTTGGCCCCATGGACTGTAGCCCGCCAGGCTCCTCTGTCCATGGGGATTCTTCAGGCAAGAATACTGGTTGCCATGGCCTCCTCCAGGGGATCTTCTAAAGCCAGAGATTGAACCCAGGTCTGCTGCATTGCAGGTGGATTCTTTACTGTCTGAGCCACTAGGGGAAGTCCAGGAACACTGGAGTGGGTAGCCTATCCCTTCTCCAGGGGATCTTCCAGCCCAGGAATTGAACTGAGGTCTCCTGCCTTGCAGGCGGATTCTTTACCAGCTGAGCTACCAGGGAAGCCCTTCTGTCTTGGTAGGGCACAATTAATTCTGGTAGTTGAAATTCTCCAAAACCAGAGTTGGTTGTTCATTGGAACCCAAGTGGCTGCTTTCACACCAGATGTAGGTCTTGCTCAAATAACGGGAACAAAGTAAGAGCTCCCCACAGAAAAACGTTCCTTGGAGGCCCACAGATTGTTCACTTTGTTCACATGCAGACCTGGAATTCATTGTGACATGTCTTATTTGAGTTGTATGAAGTGCAAGGAGTCCTGACAACTATAGCAGTTCGAATGTTCATCATTAATCTCAGCTCTGTAATTAAGCGTCTGTGACATGTGCAAGCTTTCTTTGAAATCTGGGAATGAAAATAGACCATTAACAATGAAGCAGAAATGAGGTTTTATTTCTACAGCTATAAGTTTTCTTACACAGTAAAATCTAGAAACATACAGTTTGTTGTTAAAAGTGTAATGTCTATCCACTCTCTCTATATATATTTAGCACTAATTTTGACTAAATTAAAGTAATACAGTTTGTCAGTTTTTGAGATTCACCTAAGATTCCCAATGGAATTCCCCTTGTTTCCCCATTCATTCGTTCAAAAAACACTGAATATCTTTTGTGCCATACACTGGATTAAGTATACTAAAGCCTCTTAATTACTCGTATGTTGGTGCATCGACATGTTATTACAAGGAGTAAAATCTTAAGCCCAGTTATTTGAAATCCTTTGCTTCTGATCATACTTAGTATGATAGCAGTTTTGAGAGAGACATAAGCCAGCTAGCAGTGCATAATTGAGAAGGTAAAACTTGGAGATGGCTCAAGATGGTGATGGCATCATGTGTGGGGTTTTTAGACCCAACATGGAAGCAGTAGGAACATTTTTGCCATTTTAAATAGAGGATCTAAAATGTGACAAATTAGCCTTCAGCCTCAAGGGAAATAGTAATTTAAGCTCCTGGTGCTTGATCCTTAGAAAGGAGCTTCATCATAATCAGAAGAAAATGATCTGAAGATCAGATCATTAGAGCTAATGTTTCAGCTGTGCTCCAGAGATGTGCCCCATCGGTCACCTCTGCACTGCACGGGGTTGGGGGAGTAGGGAATGGTGGAAAGGGGTTGGTGGTTGAAAACCTGCTTCCCATCTCAATCCCTCTTTCATGTTTGAAGAAAAGGCAGTGTAGCTGAAGGAAACTTTGAAAAAAAATATGAGTATAGACCAGCACACACAGTTTACCAATGAGCGAACGGAGGCCCAGATATATTCCAGGAAAGGCAAATAGCTATATAAGAAAGTGAATATAATCATGGTTTTCTACACTGCCTGGGGTATCAGTGAGCCGTTGTACAGTCATTTTGCCAGCATAGTGTAAATTCTGACTATTGAGTTATATACGAATTGTGACATAGCTACGCTGGGTGAACTGAAGATGATGAAGCATGGGGGTTTGCAGGAGAGGAAAGTCTTCATGTGCCCCTGTAAGAAGTTAATAGATAATACCTAAAGCTGATTAATTAAAACATAAATAGCTTTGTCAACATAGCATTTAAAAATGCAGAGGTTCAATGGAACAGAATACAGAGCCCAGAAATAAAATCACACACCTTTGGTCAATTAATCTTCAACAAAGGAGGCAAGAATATACAATAGAGAAAAAAACCGTGTCTTCGATAAGTTGTGGGGAAACTGGACAGCTACATGTAAAGAATGAAATTAGAACACTACCTAACACCATACACAGAAATAAACTCAAAATGGCTTAAAGACTTAAATATAAGACATGACAACATAAAACTAGAAGAAAACATAGACAAAACAGTCTCTAACATAAATTATGGCAGTATTTTTTTAGAGCAGTCTCTCAAGGCAGTAGAAATAAAAGCAAAGATAAACAAGTGGAACCTAACCAAATTTATAAGCTTTTGCACAGCAAAGGAAATCATAAAATGAAAAGATGATCTACAAGCTGGGAGGAAATATTTGAAAAAAATGGAACCAACAAGGTCTTAATTTCTAAAATATACAAACAGCTCATACAACTCAATAACAAAAAACCAGACAACCCAATGAAAAAATGGGCAGAAGACCTAAATAGATATTTCTCCGAAGAAGACATACAGATGGCCAATAAGCACATGAAAAGATGCTCAACATTACTAGTTATTAGAGAAATGCAAATCAAACTACATTGAGGTACCACCTCATTCCAGTCAGAATGGCCATCATTAAAAAGTGTAAAAATGGTAAATGCTGCAGAGGGTGTGGAGAGAAGGGAACCTTCTTACACTTTTGGTGGGAATGTAAATTGGTACAGCCACTGTGGAAAACAGTATGAAGGTTCCTTAGAAAACTAAAAATAGAGTTGTCCTGTGAGTTAGCAGTCCCATTCTTGGGCATATATCTGAACAAAATTCTAATTTTAAAAGATACAGGCACGCTTACGTTCATAGCAACACTACTTATAATAGCCAAGAAATGGAAACCTACATGTCCATTGACAAATGAATGGATAAAGAAGATATCTATATATATGTATATATAGATATATATGTATACACACACATATATATAATATTGCCTATCAAATAATAATATCCCACATTAATTAATATATATATACTAGAGTACTACTACTCAGCCATAAAAAAGAATAAAATAATGCCATCTGTAACTACATGGATGAGTCTAGAGATCATATTGAGTGAAGTAAGTCAGACAGGGAAAGAAAAATACCTATGATATCACTTTCATGTGGTATCTAAGATACGACACAATGAACTCATCTATGAAACAGAAACAGCCTCACAGACATAGAGAACAGAATTCCTGTAAGGAATTCTCTGGCAGTCTGGTGGTTAGGACTCAGCATTTTCATTGCTTAGGGCTCAGGTTTGATCCCTTTTTGGAAAACTAAAGTCCCACAAGCCATGTTGCTCAGCCAAAAAAATAAAAAGAAAAAGAAACAGACTTGTGAAAGCAGGTGGGCAGGGGAGGGTTGAATTGGGAGTCTGGGTCTAGTAGATGCAAGCTATTGTATATAGGGTGGATAAACAACAAGGTCCTGTCGTATAGCATGGAAAACTATAGTTAATATCCTGTAGTAAGCCATAGTAGATAGTAAAATTTGTTATAAAATAAAAAAATTTAAAATGCAGAGGTAAGAAGAAAATGTATAGAAGTATATAGAAAAATGCTAAATAAAGTTGAAATTGATTTCCTGTTCAGAGCATGTCTAAGGATACGAGGGGAGTCCAGAGCTTCTGTTTTCTGTGAATGTATTACTTTTTCAACAAATAAAAATAAAACTTGAAGGAATGTATAATATGCATTTGTATCCTATGTATGCCCCCTACCCTTGGTAGAAAAATAACTCATTTGTCAAGGAGACCCTTCCTTGGGAGATCTAAGGGTGGAGGCTTAGATCAAATCTGTGGCTGGCTGTTTCCCAGCTAAACCAGTTATGCCTTTGGCTACTCATTTGTATTTCTCCTTAAATTACTGTAGGAACACAAGCCGCCTCCAGAAAGGTGAAAGCATGATGGCGCAAGTTTTTGAAACAGCCTGTACTTAGGAGACAATTTCTCTGATAATTCCTTTTGTCCTATCTTATACCAATTCTAAATAAGAATCAGCCCCTAACTACTCTTTTTGATGTTTTTTAAAACAGGGAAATGCACATAAAATCATGGAGAAATGTACATTACCTCTAACAGGAAAGCAGTGTGTCAACCGTATCATTACTGAAAAGGTAAAGTGCCTTTCTCTTTCATTTCCTCTAGTGCCTGCTACCTTTTTTAAAAAATGTGTAAGCATTTTAGAACTTTTTGTTACTTTCTAAAAGTGTATTACATTGGTAGTCATGGGATTAATTTAATCCGTGGGTAGACTGAATAGGAAGATTCATCAATTTAATGTTTCTGGATGCAGAATTCTTAAGTGAACTTCTCTGGAAATATACATATACACACAAAATGAACTATTGCCCTTGGTAACTTTGACAGTGTGATACAAATAAAAGTTATATTGAGCCTTATGACTAATACAATAGATGATCTATACAAAGTTAAGAATATATTTATCATTCCTGTCTTCTTTGATTTCCTGAATTGCAAATACATATTGTTGGATCTCATTTTAGGAAACTCAGTAAAAATTAGGTTTTAACCATTTAGGTGCAAATTGCAGTATGGCCCCACAGTGAACCAAAAAATCTATTCTTTGGTTCTTGCATAAAGCGGACTTCAGAACACACTTGCGTTTTAGAGGACCTCTAGATATTATCTTCTTTGATAGAAAAGTGTTACTGGTAAATTGAAACTGAGAACAGCATGACTGCAGGTGCTGTAGTTCCTTTCCGACCCAGATTTGAACCTGAGATGCTGGAATGACATTGCTCTCGTAAGTGAGCCAGGAGGGTGTCATTTTCATTGTTTTGATTCAGTATTTTGATGAACCACAGGACAGAATTCTCTAGATCTAGAGTCTGTTTGTTTTTTCGTAATGGTGCTGTTCCTTTTGGCCTCAGTCAGGTTTAGAACCCTCATTCAGTTGTGGTACGAAGCACCCTAAAGCAGCCTTTTGAAGTAGAAGGCTTATAATACTTTTCAGAAGCCACATTTTAAGGAGAGTTTTGTCCTAAAATGGTGCCTGCCCCTAGGGCAGTTTATATCCATAAAGATGACATATAGAGAAGAACAAGCAGATAAAAGGGCACAAATCTAACCTACCATTTATTCCAAGTCTTATCATTTCTTAAACTCCTCCACAATCATGGACAGAACTTGTTGAAAAGAATCCATTACTTTGAAATCAAAGACAAAACAGTCCTTGCTCCTGTTTTCTTTAATAAAGTGATGGCGGTACAGCTCCTACGGGTAACCCCAGCTACGTTTTACCCCCGATCTTCCTCTTCTCCCTGTAGCCCCCCTTCACGTGCGCCCTCACCGTGTTCTTACCAGTTTAATGTTTTCATGTGGAACCACTCCCATTCAACTCTGCCTCCCCAGATTCTACCCATCTTTTAATATAATTTCCAGCTTCATCATGAAGAGGTTTCCGATAACTTAGCACTCACAATTTCATCCTCAGAGTGGCCCACCGTTCATTTTGGCACTTACCCTCTAATATAGCGACCCCCAGCCCCTGGGTACCCGTCTTAAACCTGGTTGGCACAGCCGGAGGTGAGCGTTAAGATGAGCAACCAAAGCTTCGTCTGCTTCTTCCCGTCGCTCCCTGTCTTTCACATTACCACCTGAACCATCCCACCTGCTACCCCCAGTCTGTGGAAAAATTGTCCTCCACTAAACCAGTCCCTGGTGCCAAAAAAGCTTGGGAACCACTGATTACATGCCTGCATTTTCTCATGAGATTACGTATATGTTATTTAACTTTGCTGCCATTTAAAAAAGCTTTCTACCCTTTCTCTCCATCTGCATTATTGTTTTTTACATTCTTTCATTCCATAAGTATTTCTGAGCTCCTTCTCTGAGGCAGGCTATTGCCAACAGTGGGCTCAGAAAGGAGGACAGTCTACTGCCCAGGAGCACATTCAGGTGGAGCTGACCTCAAGCATCCAGAGGTGCCAGCAGTTAGAGTAATGCATGTAGTAGAGTCCACAGAAGAGATGTGCCAGATCGGATGCTGAGCTGGGAACATAGAGGAAGGCTGCTTAGCAGGCTCAAGAGAGTCTCAGGAAAGCTTCTAAGTGGTATCAGATATAAGCTTTTCTCTTTCTCTCTCTCTTTTTTCTTTTTGGCCACACTGCACAGCTTGTATGATCTTAGTTCCCCAATACCAGGGTCTGAACCCGGGCCCTAGTAGTCTCAGCGGTAAAGAATCCGCCTGCCAACACAGGAGACATGGGTTTGATTCCTGGGTCAGAAAGATCCCCTGGAGAAGAAAGTGGAAACCCACTCTAGTATCTTTGTCTGGGGAATCCCATGGACAGAGAAGCATAGCAGGCTACAGTCCATGAGGTCGCAAATAGTTGGACAGAACTGAGGGTCTCAGTGAAACAAAAAAACAACTCTCGGCAGTGAGAGCTAAGAGTCCTAACCACTGGACCACCAGGGAATTCCCATCAAATATAAGCTTTTAACTGCAAGGCATTTCACAGTCTGAATCTTTTCTCCTCCAGTCTGTTGCTCTCTTTTTGCCTTAACATTCTCCCCACCTCTACCGTCCTAAATGCTGTGAACTATGTGGCATCACTTACACCTTCCCCCACAACACACACCGTGTTCTTCTGGGACTTTGCACATCCTGTCTCTCTCCCTGGCATGCTCTTCCCACCCTAGCCATCTCGCTATTTCCTGCTCATCTTTTATGTCTCAGCTACTTATTCTTCTGGCAAACCTTCCCTATCTCTCCCCAAGTCTTGTCATTGCTTCCCTGAGTCTTAGGACTCCACCCTAACAGCACTGTATTGAAATAACCTCCAAGCTCTGCCTGTCTCACTTATTACTGTTTATCTAACATTGAGCATAATGCTTGACCTGTACACAGTGAATGCCTGTTGAGTAAATACCATACGTTCCTTGATGAGAAATTAATAGATTGAGTGATGAGTCTTGAAAAATAAACATGAGTTTTTATAAGTGAAAATAAGACCAAAGAGGCCCTTCTAGGCAAAAGAAATAAAATAGGCAGGGTCACAGAGGTATTAAAACACAGCTTACTCAAGGACTTGCATATGGGACAGTGTGGAGCATGGGACAGCATGGAGTGAGGGTATAGCCAGGGATTTTGAAGGCTGAAGATGAAAAGCCAGTGAGGGGCCAAATTATGAAGGAATGTGAATATATTGTTAATAAATTTGGGTTTTATATAGAAGGCAGTTGGGAGCCCTTCATGATTTTTAATGGACTTTGCCCTTGTGGCTCAGCTGATAAAGAATCTGCCTACAGTGTGGGAGACCTGGGTTGGGAAGATCCCCTGGAGAAGGGAGAGGCTATCCACTCCAGTATTCTGGCCTGGAGAATTCCATGGACTGTATAGTCCATGGGGTCACAAAGAGCTGGACACAATTGATCGAATTTCCCTTTCACTTTCATGATTTTTAATAGCTGGGGACACCATTGATTAGCGGAGAAGGCAATGGCACCCCACTCCAGTACTTTTGCCTGGAAAATCCCATGGACAGAGGAGCCTGTTAGGCTGCAGTCCATGGGGTCAGGAAGAGTCGGACATGATTGAGTGACTTCACTTTGACTTTTCACTTTCATGCATTGGAGAAGGAAATGGCAACCCACTCCAGTGTTCTTGCCTGGAGAATCCCAGGGATGGGGGAGTCTGGGGGGCTGCCGTCTCTGGGGTCACACAGAGTTGGACACGACTGAAGCGACTTAGCAGCAGCAGCAGTAGCAGCCATTGATTAGATGTTCATTTTGTAGAGCCAAGAGAAGCAAATGGCAACGCACTCCAGTGTTCTTGCCTGGAGAATCCCATGGACAGAGAAGCCTGGTAGGCTGGAGTCCATGGGGTCGCACAGAGTCGGACACAACTGAAGTGACTTAGCAGCAGCAGCAGCAGCAAAGAGCCATGTGGTTTTTACATAGAGTAGGGGGAGAAACCATGAGACTCCCTTCAGGTATCTTGGTCAGAAATATCAAGGTCCTAAACCACAAGACCCAAAGAGAGATTTCAGAAAGATTTAGGAGATGGACACAGCCTAACTTGGTGATGAATGGGGCATAGTACTAAGGCAGAGGTGATTCCTGAGTTTTCTGGCTAGAGTCATGGTTTACCTCTTTTATCTTTAATGAAGCCTGGCTCTGCAGGAAGAGAAAGGGAGGAGCAAGGAAAGGCAGCGAAAAAATAGGTTTTGTTTGAACATACTCAATTTGATATTCCTGAGTAAGGTGACATCGAAAGTATCCAGTCTGAGATTTCTGATAAACAAGTGGAGATGGGTATCTGGAGCTCAGAGAAGTCACAGTTTGAAGGAATATGTGAACTCATTAGCAGACGGGGGTAACTGGAACCTAACCTGTAGGTGGCGTTGTGTAGATAAAGGGAGCTAGGTGTGGCACTTTGGGTGCCTCAGGGAATGGAGTAGGTAGGGTATTTCCCCTGTGCTCTATACATAGTAGATGCTTAATAAATGCTGCCTTGCTATTAACTTTAATGATTGTGAACACTGCCAGAGCAGATGTGGGACTAGAATTCCATTTTCAGCTCTTAAGGAAAGTTCCATTAGTTGCCTGCCATTTGAAAGAGGCTTCAGAGATATTTCGACTCTGCTTTCTTGGTTTTGTGTTGCTAGAATGATGGGATGATAGATACCTTCCTCAACAGCACTTGGGCTGTGACTAATTGCTTTATCCATAATGCAGCCTGTTACGGTGGTGAAAAAATAATAAAATTATTCATCTGTAAAACAAAGTAATTGAAATATTATTCTTGGTAGTTGAACAGTTGGCTGTAGCTTTTAGATTTTAGTGTCTGTCTTTTATCAAGTTTTTGTTTACACTTTATATGACTAAGTGGGGAATCTCCCTCAATATTTCAAAAGTAGATTTCTCATTTTTTTTAAAATTCATAATGTTTAGTTTTCTAATATATGACCTTGAGAGCTAATTAGGGATTGATAAAGATGTTAATAAAAGGTTTTTAAAAGCAATGTCATTTGCCACAGAGTTTATCTTCTTGATCACCGAAGCTTTATACTCATAATACCACAGTTATACACAATAAGGCTCTTTTTCTCTTATTTGTTCCATTTTGATAAATTTGTGGTTGTTCATAATACAAGGGAAAGAATATAGTATGAATGATGCTCCAGACACATTTTCTGCAAATAAAAAGTTGCCAATTAAAAAAAAATTATAATTGTCATTTTGAAATTGAATAACCTACTGCATCATATGGGCGTTCCTCACTGATAATTTTTCCCCCTCAAAACATATTTCAGCTGAAAAGTTTCTTTAGGAACATAAAAATATGGAAACAAAAAAGTTTGCTGAAATAAATCATCCCAAATGTAAATCATCTTTTCCAGTAAAACCAATCAGGTGTCTATTCATCAAACAAAGCAAATATCACTAGTCCCCTTAATGTTTTGCTCCTGAGGAGAAATATCAATTATCTGGAGACAGATAATCATTTGGAGGCTTTAATTTGTGTTCACACACATATGCACATGTGGGAGAAAGAATATGCCTCTGTGGTGTCCTTGCTATGTCTCAGGCATGAGGCCAGCTGCTCCGAGTAGGTTTGTTATTATATTTGTCCTGTATAACAATCTTGGGAAGTAGGTTTGTTTGACATACATCTACAGATGTGAAGACAGGTTCAGCAAAGATTGCATAGCTATTGCCAGCTGAGCTGGAATTCCAGTTCATCTTGAAAGCCAGGATTCTTTCTGCTACATATTGTTGTGTCTTCTTTTTTATTATTTTTAAAATTTCTATTTTATATTGGAGTACACATTGCTGTGTCTTTTTAATAGCCTCCAGGAGTGTGTTTAAAAATGTCAATTTAGGGATGGACTTCCAAGCTAGATGAAAATAAAGATTCTAAGGCTGCAAATAATAGTTGAATTTAAAGTAATTCCAGAGGAGATGAGAGATCTGGGAAGCATAAAAAGTTTAAGTCTGAGGAAGACTGACCTTGAAAACTGGAAGAGGGAACAGTTCCTGTGCATGGAGGACAACTTACTGTAGAGTCCATGAGTGAATGTTTAGGAAAGCAGTTTTGCTTCTTGCAGTTAGAGCTTCCCATTGGTAGGTAATCTGCCTTAGAAAGTGAGCCTTCTACTACTAGAAGTTTCTAAACAAAGCCCCAGAGACCATCTCAGAAGAATGCTTTGAAGAATTCTTGTATGGAAGATTTTATTGCATGACTTTGTGGGTCCCTTCTACTCAATTTGTTGCTTTACCAAGAGTGACCACATGTGTTCTGTATCAGACACAGCTGGTTGAGCCTACCTGCTTGGGTCAAGCTATACCAATTGGCACCACCATCACCTAGTATAACCAATCAGAATGTTGAAATGCAGTGTTTAGGGTGAGGTGAGCCTTCTCATGCTTGTCCTAAACGTGAGCATCTTCATTTGATTTCCATACCAGAGGGAGAGTCACTATGCTTTCAGACCTGTGTGTTTTCACAGGACTTAAGGGAAAGCTTTAATGTTTACGTGGGGGAGGGAGTTGTCTTTCAGGGCAAACTGTCCCTTTACAATTAACTCCTAGCTACTTCAGAGCACCTGCTTTTGTTTCCAGTAATTTACTGAGAAGCATCAGTCAACTTTCCCCCATCATTCCTGTCCTTTCACCTTCTAAATCTCTCCTTCCTCCCTGCTTTTCTTCCTCCTTTTTTTTCAGATCATTGTTAAATGCCAAATTAAATTTTGACCAAAAGTGTTAGATCTAACAAAAGGAAAGTAGTTAAAAAAAAACTGGTTATAATAGTGGCAAATGCCATCAATAGTCAGCATTTATTTATTTTCTGGCATCAACAGCGCTCCCCAACTAATTGCCAATTAAGGCATTGGCGTTTATTCTCACCAAAATATAGTAGTTACAGTTGACACGTTTTCATTGCTGATTTTCAGTCTTTTACCCTGGGTCTTTTCTGTCCTTAAAAAACTTGTGAGGTTATTTCTGTTTCGTGCTATAAAATAATTACAGTGATAGGAATAGTCATTGTCATCTTCTTGATTTTGACAGGCTGTGTTTGATGTGGACAGCAAAAAGGGTCTGACTCTTATTGAACTCTGGGAAGGCCTGACAGTGGATGACATAAAAAAGAGCACTGGGTGTGATTTCACAGTAAGTGTTTCTATGAACAAATCCAGCTACTTGTCCTGTACCCCGAGCTTGGTTAATGGGTATTTATGGGACATGAACCATTAATTTGTGATCATTTTTGGAGTTGACCTTTGCAGGAACAGGAGTGGAAGGATGGGTGCCTCCAATGAGAGCAGGTGGGAGCAGGAACAGGCTCTGACTCAGGGGACAGGGTTGGCTCAGGGATCAGAAGCAGGAGGGGGAGGAACCACTAGGAGCTGCTGCAAACAGCAGGTTGAGCTTGAGCTCTAAGCTATTTACTGTAACATTCCTTGCAGTCCTCTGTTCCTGGGTTATGTATTGGGCACAGCCAAACTTAATTAACTAAAAAATGTGAGCCACACACAGACAAATGATACTTCCTTATTTTGAAACGTATGTGTGGAATTTGATTTTCTCTCTGATTAACTTCTTTGCCTGATCATTCCGTCTATGGGCGATCCTCGAATGTTGAGCTTTTAACACCACTGGATTGATAATCACAAAATAGATGATTCCTGTATTTGAAGAAAAACTGTGCTTTAAAACTCTGACTTACAAAGCATATAAGAACATCGGGAGTATCCACTAAGAAATCTCCAAATCCCTTTTTTAAACAAAGAGAATAAAGTCCACGGGGTCACTCAGTTGTGTCCAGTTCTTTGCGATCCCATGGACTGTAGCCCGCCAGGCTCTTATGTCCATGGAATTCTTCAGGCAAGAATACTGAAGTCGGTAGCCATTCCCTTCTCCAGGGGATCTTCCCAACCCAGGGATCAAACCTGTGAATCTGTGCCTCCTGCATTGGCCGGCGGATTCTTTACTACTACTACCAGCTCGGGCCTGATAATATAAATAATAGCCTTTTAATATAAGAGCTTATTTGTGAATCACCAATCACCAAACTAATGGGATTGGGCAGAGAGTTCAGTCCATTTAGAGTTAATTGAAAGTAAAGGTGAAATGTGTCTGAAAAATGAAGAAATAGACTTTGCTTCTCACATACCTTTTTAAGAACAGCTCTACATGTTAAAATGAAATATATTTATAATGAGAAGAAATATTGCAGCTACCCATCCTTGAGAAAGTAATTTTACGAACTGTTAGTCGCTCAGTCACATCTGACTCTTTGCAACCCTGTGGACTGTACCCCATCAGGCTTCTTTGTCAGCAGAATTTTCTAGGCAAGAATACTGAAGTGGGTTGCCTCTTCCTTCTCTAGGGGTCTTCCTGACCCAATGAGGATCAACCTGACCCACATTGCAGCCAGATTCTTTACCATCTGAGCAAGCAAGGAACTTCCTTGATAAATCAAGCATGTATTTCATACATTTCTTCCTGAGGTACTACATGATTGGCTGGTACCTATTAGTGCTTAACAAACATCTGTAAACAATTGTGCTGCATAATTCACGATCCACATATAACTGTTTCTGGTACTGTGTGAAGGTCTTTGTCTATTAACCTTCTTTGAATTTCCTTACAGAAAAAAGAAGTCTTCCAACAACTCCTTACATGAAAAGCACATCTTTAATTAACTTTTCAGTGACCTCAGTGGGTAACAAATGGGATTTGTTTAGTTTAACTATTTAGAATTCCTTACTCCAGTGATGAAAGCAACGGGTTCTTCTTCCTTAATTAGCTATTCTTTATATTTTTTCCCTCTGTGGATAAGTTAACCTCTTCTTCAGCAGATGACATTTTTGAGACATTCTATCGAATGTTCAAATCTCTGCTACAGAAGGGAATTGTAAAAGAAGATCCTCATTGTTACCAGTTTTTTTTTTTTTTTTCTTTTTAAGTCATGTAGGTAAATCAAGAATGAAAAAGATAGATTTTTACTGTTTTTACTTTGTTTTTTAAGTGCTAGTTTCCATGTCTTGATACATTGAAAAATATCTCTGTGGCACCTCTCTTATCGCAGTAGCAACCCTCCTCCTCTTTTGGCATTGACATATAATTTTGTTTCCTCCAAATGAGGCTGTTGAAATGAAATGTTAATTTTTATGTCAACATTGCTCTGAAAATGAAAAGGTCTAGTAGTATCAGCTAAGCCATCTCAACAGAAGAACTGGATTTTGAGGATCTAATGATCAATGGCATCTCTTTAGACCCTGACAGATGAAGCCACATGTATCAGATTCTCTGTAAGACTAGAGACTGAAGTGTTCTTATTCATAAGAAGTTCTGTTTAATAGCTGGGTTATCAACAAGCTACATTTAATAACAAAGTACATTGGGATAGCATCTCTTTATTTGATAACTCAAAAGATATCTCATGATTATTACTGCATAGATAGAATTTTACTCTATGTGACTGCATACAGTTTACTCAAGATCTCTGTTTGACAAAGGCCACTCAGCCTTCACTGTATACTGAGAACTGAACATTTTAGAAAGGCATAGTTAGACCAAAGAAAGCTAAAGACCTCGGTCAAAGTAAATATGAAAATGTGTTGGTAAAAATCCCATGTACCTAGGAATATGGGCAAGGGACTGGGCAAAAGATATAGAATGTGAGCTGATGGAGAAAATCCTGAGAATTAAAAAAAAAAAAAACAAATATGACAACATCAGATAACAGGACATGACAAAATTGAGGTTTCAGGGTATTAAAAATAATGGTAATGAAATATCTGAGCATTAAAAAAAAAAAAAAAAGAATGACTAAGACTTTTCCTGTATGTCACAGTGCAATTAGCAAAAACAAAAAATGTGAAGGGAAAATGTGTCCTTTAGGTATCACTTGAAATAGGTTTAAAAAAAATTCATAGTAACCATGATGTGAGTAGAAAGGAATTTTCTTTTCAATTAGTAGGAAAGTCTCTGTCATGTTACATCTGAAACTCCAGAGAAAGCAGTAGACGTTTTGTAAAAGAAATGCAAATATTGACTATATTTCAGGAAACTTCCTCACACTTCTAAAATAAGATTCTGGTCAGGAGTAGTTGACAGCAAAAGAAGCTAACCCATAATGGACAGAGGTCTTGTTCCATATGATCGCTTTCCTTCAAAATGCAATTGTTATAAAGAAAGGGACTTTCCTCTATATTTCTTGAAGATTGAGTTCAAAATCTATTGAGAGAGAGAAACGAGTTGGTCAGAGGTTAAAACATCATGTTATAAAGCCTAGGATGAAGAATGTGGCTTAGATGTACAGCCACATAAGCTTTCCCAATTACAGACCCCTGAAGTGAGAGGGACCTCCACTCCCAGTTATAGGCAGCCTTGAAAAATCAGGCCTTCCACGCAGAGGAGAGTCTTTTCTACTGAACTTCTTTCCATGTGGCTGAAAGCAAAACAGCACATGCTCCCTACAGAAGGCTGAGGAAGAAGGTTCAGACTGAGTCCTACATACCCCCAGTTCTTCTGCCCAAATCCTTCTTAAGGGACACACTTGAGGCCAGAGTATTACACTGGTAAGTGTCCTTCCGCATGAGCAGTGGGGAATAAATGCTTGACACCAGCACTGTTGGTTGGTAAAGCCATACACACATGTTCACGCCCTACAAATGCTTGACGGTGATGCTGTGCAAGAATGCTTTTCTATTTTTTTTTTTAATAATTTTAGCTCCAAACATTTTTATGACTAAGGAGTTCTCTGGTTTACTTTTTTTCTAGGGCACTCATATTTTGAAAAAAAATTTCTCAAATAAATAGTAATAATTCATTTTCAAAGAGCTAAAGGGATATTGCACAGTTCTCATATTAAAGCTGTGACAAGCTAATGAACACGTTAAATTTCTTTATTTCTGGTTATACTTACATCACTCAGTGTGTTACTGCCAGCTACTTCTTGGGTCAAATAGAAAGAAAAAGGAAATGAGCTCCCTGGTAGCCTAGTGGTGAGGATTCTGCCGCAGCCCAAGTTCAATCCCTGGTCGGGGGAACTGAGAGCATGCAAGCTGTGGGGTGCAGCCAAAAAAAAAAAAAAAGGAAGGTGGCATCCTACCACTTAAATTCCATTATATTCCAAAGTATCTTTTTGAATAAGTAGTTGGTTCAATTGGATATTCATTTCTTTCTTTTCTGATTCATGCTTGAATTACATAAAATAGGTTTTTCTTTACCACATATATCTGTGAGCCTTTTTGAACTAGAATATTTCTATTTTATTTTTTAAGTTTTCTGTTTCTTTAATTTAAAAACTTAAAAATAAATTGAATCTACAGTTGAACATCATGTAGTAGAATAAACCTTCAGAGGTTATTAGTTGTCCATGGTTATTTATTAAACTCCCAGTGTATCTCCCATATTAAGCTATGAAACATGAATAAAACAGGACAAACTAGTATAATTCCTAATCCCAAGAGCCTTGGTCTTTTCTGTAGGTAGGAATACACCTAAACCACCAGTGGCAACAAATCAAATAAGAATCCTGCCTATTGATATGTTTGCAGGGGAATCTGAAAGAAGCCAGCTGCAGGCATTCTTTGCAAGTTGAATAAATTTGTATGCTCAATGTCTATTATGAACTGGTATTATACCAGAATTAAACAGTATATTCTTTGGATTTCAGTGGACTAGGAAGACAACTTGTTAGCTTATCCTCTGCTCACAAATCATACAGTCCTATGCTTAGCCTGTAGATCACTTTGGCAGGATAATCTGCTTCAGCTTACATGGGTTCACCATGTTGATGAGACTGTGAGAAAACAAATGAAAAATGGTGGGTTAGTAGCTGTTTTTCTTTACAAAAATAGACAGGCCAAGTCAGTGTACCTAAAGGTTCATCTTCTTTTCTGTTAAAAGTCAAGTTCCATGCTGAGGCTATAAAGGTTACTAAGAGCTCAAAATAGGGCCAGCATGACAAGGATAAGGATCAGATGTTTAGTTTGAAAAAGTCAAGGTGTCCAGTTTCCTTTTAAAGGCAATGCTATAAAGCACCTATTAGAAAATGACCTGTTTCCAAAGAAGAGTTTTATTTCATTAAATTATTTCCACAGATGCTCTGTTGTTTAAAAAAAGAAAATTGATTGTTTATGAGACACACTCTCTAAATACTCAGAGCCCATATATCTTTATTCTCTTCGGTAGAATTGAAGATCTGTGACTTTTGTGTATTAATGTCTTTTATTTTGTCTATTATTATGTATCTGTTCTTGGAGCTGGCAAGTCTGAGTGAGCTCTCATTTATCCTAAGATATGTACCAAGCCATTCTGATCTTTTTTATTCTGGTCATGGCATTTTTAGGTAGAAAAATGGAAGAGGGTACATTAACTTTTGACATTGTGAAGACTTAATAAGAAAACAATTTACAAATGAATAGCAATATTTAACTTCATCATAGCCAAATAATTGTCTTCTGTTTTTACTACTGACTTAACCTGTATTAGGAGACCTTTCTTCTAGTTCTTTGAGGCTTATCTAATCTACTCATTCATTCATTCATTCATTTAACAAAATTTTAAGTGTTTATTCTGGAAGACAGATTAGATCCCCTTCAATTGTCACATCCATGAAGGGCTCAAAAATCACCTAAATTTTAGTATTCCATACTGTGCTTTCCATGGAGCCTGTTAACTAAGACTTAATGGATATTTGCCAGCTTAAATTTACCTGCTATTACACCTTGAAAGATCTGTCAAAATTAAGCCAGACTACTTACCACCAGGGTTTCCCTGGTAGCTCAGATGGTAAAGAATCTGCCTACAATGTGGGAGACCCACGTTTGATCCCTGGGTTGAGAAGATTCCTAGAGAAAGGCATGGCAGCCCACTCTGGTTTTCTTGCCTGGAAAATTCCATGGACAGAGGAGCCTGGTGGGCTGTAGTCCATGGGGTCGCAAAGAGTTGGACATGACTGAGCAACTAACACACACACTTACATTTAGATTTCCTCCTCGACCAGCTTTAGCATTAAATATAGATCTGCCCTCATATTTCTCTACTTCAAGACTCCTTGGAATTCATTTGCTATTTGGTACATTGAACATAATCATAGTTAATATTTAATATTTTTAATACTGTTACTTCCTTTTTATAATAACCTGGTATCTTTTTACTGCCTTTTTATCATTTCCACTCTGATTATAAAATTTCTGATAAAAGTGTGTTATCCAAAGACTACATTATCTCTTAACAAAATTGTGAATTGACTGGATCTATTTTAAGGATTCTGAAACTTGTGGCTTGCTCCATGGCTCTGTTCTGAGTGAAGTTCATCAGTCTCAGAGCTCAGGGGGCCATTCAGGAGAGTTTGGTCATCTGGACCCTTGTTCATCTGCTGCTCCTCCTCCACCTCCTCCTGGTTGCGAGTCTTAAATATCTTTAAGAGCTATAATGCAAGAAGGTTGAGAACTACCAGATACACAAAATGTAAATGGATAAAAGTGTTCTTTTTCTCAGTGGCTCAGATGGGGAAATAATGAGGAAACTCCAGGTGAGGGCTATGGCAAGATTACTTGTTGCCTACATCATTCAGTTTTGGAAATTCAAAGCAGAGATGTTTTATACCATGAGGTTTTTCTCATAAGTCCATAATTTTTTTTCTCTTTCTTTTACCAGGTTTCACCAAAACTCATACCAATGCGGCAGATCTCAACTTGAAATGTGTAGTAAACCTTTGTTCTAGGCCTTGTGCTCTTCATTTCAACCACATAGGAGTTTATTAGGACATCAGTAATCATAATTGTATATCTTACAGTTTTTGTCTAGTTTTCTTCTAGTGTCTTAGTGCTTTTATAGCCATACAGATTTTGTTCTCTCCAGCGTGCTATGGCATTTTAATGAATAACCAAAAGGAAAAATATATATGCTTAGCTTATTTGTTTTATAAGTGCTGAGAAGGTCATATTTACAGTTGGTGCTCACATTGGATTTATCTTCATCTTCTGTGGTAGGTACATTAAATTGTGCACAATTTGTACCAAGATGGGCCCTTAGGGAGAGTTTCATTGGTATACTTTCCCTCCTAACTAAATCATGACATGTAGAAAAAAAGGAGGGAGGAGAAGAACTCCACTCAGAGTATACCCAGGGCAGCATTGTTGTAGTTCTAAAAGATAACATTTGTGTGGATTGAATTAGGAGAAATGTTGTCTTAAAGATCAGGTTTTTCCTTTAGCCTTCTCTGTCTTTTCTTTTGGAGCCTCTGACTTTGTGATTACATCTTAGTGCATCCCTTCTCCATCCCCACTTTTGGTAACTAAAATAAATACCCAAGAAGGCAAACAGGAACATCTCTGTGTGAGAGAAGTAACCTGGTTTGTGGGAGAGACCAAATGGTATAGAGTCTATTGGTGCTAACATCCAACCAAGAAGTTGCCTTTATAAACAAACCAAATAAATACCTGTGCTTTGCCAAAGATGACAGTTTTTTTTTTTTTTTTTTTAAGGAAGACAGCTATAAACCTAACTGATTAGTCAGTTTTCTCATTTTCAAACAGTACAGTATTCCTGTGTATCCAGAAAGATCCTTAGAAGTCTTTCTCTATGGTATTGTGGGCTTCTTGTATAATACCTCCTCTTAAGGTAAGAGGAGCTGTAGGGTAATTTATCATGAACCTGCAGTAACAGTGACCGGAGAGGTTTAGGTTTTTTTTTTTTTTTTTTTTTTAAGAATTCTTTCTTTTCAGGGTCTCTTTTTTCTTCTTGGGAAAGTTTCTAAATATTGAATGCCTTTTTCTACAGAACAGTGTTCTTTATTCTGCCCAGGATTCTTCCTTGAACAAAATACTTTTTATTCAGCTTTATCAAACTAGGGAAAATAATGATGAGCAAATCCAGGATTTGAAGTGCAGTGAACTTCATCCTTAGAAAATAAACATGGTAGATTAGATTTTGTAAGGACCTTCTCCTCCGAGGTATCCTCAGTTATCAAACAGTTCCCCAGGGGGTCTACCAAGCGTCCTGGGTATCAAATTGGAGAAAAGTCCAGGCACCCTGAAGACAGGCCAGATTGCTGTCCTCTGGACAGAGGTAGGCATGTTGTAGTGCAATATATCATTCCTCTCATACCAGATATAAGCATTTCTGCAAGTTTTTAGCTAATGGCTGTCATTAAATTCACTTTCTCTTCAGATACAGCTACAGTTCTGTCATTTTAGAGGAAGGAGAGGAGAAGCACACTCCATATATAAAATGGTCTTTCTGGCTGGCTGCGTGTTTGAAAGCTTCCTCTCCCAATACTGGTAAAATGGACTTTCTAGAGAATTTTAATGGTCTAGAGAATAATTTACATCTGTGTTAGAGTTATGGTTTGGAAAATGTATGACATTGATGGTTGCTGTATTTGTAAACTTACTTCTTCTGTGATTCTAAGAAAGCTCCTCATGTTGAGTGGCAAATTCTAAGTAGATGACTTTATATTCTTGATTAAAGAGTACCATAGGTGTTAGGAAATGCATTAAGAACTACAATAAATATTCCAAATGGATGTCGATCAGTGTGATTGTCCTTTTTCTCATTTGGGAATGGTTTAAATGTGGGAATGATGCAACAGAGATTGGTGTGATAGCCAATAATAAAGTTAGAACACTTAACCACTTGTAATCAAGTGACTGTTTTTTCTTTTGCTCTTGTCAAAGAAAAGATGTTATCCTTCATGAAAGAACAAGTGAAATGTCTACCTACGTGAATTCTGACTTTGCTGCTTGTCAGAGTCAATCATTTATTTGTCTACAAAAATCGATTATCCCGGATTTCCATGTGTTATTATTTATTCACATGTATCTAACATTCCTCTGTTGTTGCTCTTTAGTTGCTGAGTCGTGTCCGACTCTTTTGAAACCCCATGGACTGTATCCCACCAGGTTTCTCTGTACATGGGATTTCCCAGGCAAGAATCCTGGAGTGGGTTGCCAATTTCCTTTTCTAGGAGATCTTCCAGACCCAGGGATCAAACCCACATCTCTTGCATTGCAGGCAGATTCTTAACTGCTGAACCACCAGGGAAGCCCAACATTCCTTTAGTAGTGAGTAATTTTCCAGTGATATGTAGATTTTACTTGCATTTTGAAGTGGCCCTACCCAGGTGTCTAACCAGCATCTATGTTGCCCCTCTTGTAACAGACTCACCCCCTGTCCAAGGAGCTGGGCCAAGGATATGCCTCTTTTTGTAACTCTCCTTTGTCCAGAGTGATTTTATAAGGGATGGCTGTATGGCCCAAAATGTATGATTCAGGTTATTTATCCTATGTTGAAAACTGAAGATGAGAGAGAAGCCAATTTTCTTATTGGTCTCTGCTCACTGAGCCATAAGAAGAATGTGAGCCTGACACCAATACCCACGTCCCGCTCCCCACCACACACTGAGCTTCAGTTAGAGAGAAAGAAATGGAAACATAAAACATTGAGCTGTCGGGAGGAGGCATCCTAGTGGTATTTGAGTTTCTGGTTCTGCACCATCTAAGGTGCACTAACTTCTCTGCAGCCATGCTTAGACATGAGCCCACAAGTCTCCCTTTTTGTTTGATCCTTTGTCACCTGCAGCCAGAGTGTGAACTCAATCAACTCTGGTAATTCTTAAGACCTGGGAGGGATCTGGTCTCCTACAGAAGGTATGCAGAATATAAGCAAATCTGCTTCTCCCTGGGCCCATAGAACATATATAAGAGCATTTATAGGTGTTACCCAGTGGGCAGGAAGGTTGTGGGTGGAGGCTTTCATTCTACAGTTTCAGTGTAGTCAGCACAACTTTGACAATTATTCCAATGGCAGTATAAGCAGAGATTTATTCAGTGGATGAGTTTCTTTGCACTAACCTTTTCCCTTTTCTCAAAAAATAGGATCTTGGGTTTCTTTAGCCTATTTTCAGATTCTTTGTTTTTGAAAAGGAGAGAATCTAGTATCTTCCACCATAGATTCAATACAATATAATTAATAACATGATTGAAAAAATACTGACAGTCCTTTTAAAAATGTGTGTCATAATATTACCAGAATCATGAGTTGTTCTGTCCTTTTATTTTTCAACATCTACACTATCTTTCTGCTTCCACTGCCATACTATCAATTTAAACCTGTCAATAAAAGTCATGTGGTCTGAGCACATGGCTATGTGACATATACTTGAAGTTTCCTGCTTCCACAGTGTTCAGTATATCCATGTGAAGTCATCCAAAGGCACTCTTCATGGACCATGCAGCAAGTCTCATGAGTGTGATGCCAATACCAACCCAAGTAAGTAATTGCTTAAGACAATGCCTTCCCTTAAAGCTGCAATCAAGCACAAATGAGTGACTTCCCTGGTGGTCCAGTGGTTAAAATCCCATGCTTTCAATGTAAGGGATGTGGGTTTGATCCCTGAGCAGGGGTCCAAGATCCCAAGTAACTGAGCCCTTATGCAGCAACTCCTGAGCCTTCAGCTCTGGAGCTCACACATCAAAAATAGATAGCTTGTGCATCACAACTAAGACCCAACACAGTCAAATATATAAATATTTTTTAAAAAACCACACAAATGATACTTACTTGTGAAGGTTAAGCATGCTTGATTATCATGGTCATTATTGTCTTTAATGGGGTGCCACACTGGGTTTCCACCTGGAAATGATGTCAGGCCACTCTTCTGGCTTCTTTGTAGCATGAATTACATAGAAGCTATACAAAACACTCCTGGTTTCCACTGACAAACCATGAAAGCCCAGGCCCCTCATGTAGTCATTTTATTTTGTTGTCTGATTTTTAGGCATCCCATCTGTTACCTATAACTTTTTCAAGAGAACATCAGAGACCAGGGCAGAAGCTCATATAGAAATCCTGGTGTTGCATTTGAGACCCCTTGATTTGGGGATAGAAGGTAGCATCTACTTTGCATTCTTGGGTTAGAGTGCTCAATCTGCAAGTCTCAGATATGACTTTAATCTCACTCAACTCTTTCGTGTGTCCAGCGTAAGCAAGGGTTTACAGAGTTGTCTCTTTCTTAGCCAAATATTCCAAAATGTGTGTGTAATGGTCGGTCTTTGGAATGTAGCATACAATGTCTGTGTGCTGTTTTAAAATCTTGTGTATTAGTATAACAACTCCATAACTTGTCCATGGTAGCTTCCAAGTGTGTTTATTGAATTAATTTACTAGTTGAAAACATGAGGTGATAGTAAGCCAGGCCTGAGGGTTTCCATCAGCTAAATAATTAGATTAAGGCCTCTAAAGAAGATGTAGGAAAAGAAAAGGAAGGAAATAAGAGGCAGAATCTGGAGGCTAACAAAAGAATAGAGACCTGAATAATGACCTGTATTTGTTGAGCATTTTGTAATGTATAAAACACCTAGCTAGTTATTTCATTCTCAGTAATCTGCCAGGGAGACATTACTCCATTAAAATTAACTTTATTAGTCTGAGAGAAGTAATGTCCATCAACTCTTTAATCAGATTAACTTTTCAGGGCTAATGTTGGATTTTGCCCAGGTACTTAATGTGAATTAAATCCCCTGAATAGAACTAGATTTGTTACTCTCTGGTAAGTTGCAAAGCAGAGAGTTCAAAACCTTTCAACCTAATGGTATATGTCTTCAGGTTTTGTTCTTGTCCACACAGCTATTGTCCACCCAATTTACAAGGAAATCAGTAGTTGTTAAAATAAAAAAGGCTAATGGCAACACCAGGGAAATTGTGCCTGTGGAAGGTTTGTAATGACTGGGTTTGCTCCTATAAATGGCCCCATTTAGGCTTGCAGGTGAGGCTGCTCATCTGACACCAGCAGGAGGGGCTGATGAACACTGCTTTATCTTTGTAGCTGAACACCTGAAATTTGATTTTCATGATGTTAATCTTAACTCACTTTCAAAGTCAGAGTTGTGGTTTAGACTCCTTCAGTTGAACCCCAGAGATTGGTTGATATGCTGTGCTGTCTTTAGTCACTCAGTCATGTCTGACTTTTTGCAACCCCATGGACTATAGCCTGCCAGGCTCCTCTGTGTGTGGGGATTCTCCAGGCAAGAATACTGGGTTGTCATTCTCTTCTCCGGGGATCTTCCCAACCCAGGGATTGAATCCAGGTCTCCCGCATTGCGGGCAGATTCTTTACCATCTGAGCCTCCAAGGAAGCCCAAGAATCCTGGAGTGAGTACCCTAATCCTTCTCCAGGAGATCTTCCTGATCTAGGAATTGAACCAGGGACTCCTGCATTGCAGATGGATTCTTTACCAGCTGAGCTACCAGGGAAGAAGTCTGAAAATGGTGACACAGCAAGAGCATTGTCCAGCGAGATCTAGGGCCTTTCCAGTCACCAGGTCCTGGAAAGACGAAAACTAGTCACAGCACTGAAGCCCATGTTGTTATTGAACATGAGTGTAAGTGTGGGAAGGCATTAGGCCTTCATGTGGGAATGTCCAATTGTTACTATTGTATTTATTTGAATATGACACCATCTTTTTTTTTTTTATAATAGAATATTTGGCATGAGATCTACCCTCTTAAATACGGTATTGTTAAGTACAGATCTCTAGATTCACATTCCCACCAACAGTGTACCTTTGCCCATTTTAAAATTAGGTTATTTAAATGTTTGCTTCCGGTCCCATCACTTCATGGCAAATAGATGGGTAAACAGTGGAACAATGGCTGACTATTTTGGGGGGCTCCAAAATCACTGCAGATGGTGATTGCAGCCATGAAATTAAAAGACGCTTACTCCTTGGGAGGAAAGTTGTGACCAACCTAGACAGCATATTAAAAAGCAGAGACTTTGCTTTGCCAACAAAGATCCATCTAGTCAAGGCTATGGTTTTTCCAGTAGTCATGTATGGATGTGAGAGTTTGACTATAAAGACAGCTGAGCACAGAAAAATTGATGCTTTTGAACTGTAGTGTTGGAGAAGACCTTGAGAGTCCCTTGGACTTCAAGGAGATCAAGCCAGTCCATCCTAAAGGAAATCAGTCCTGGGTGTTCATTGGAAGGACTGATATTGAAGCTGAAACTCCAATATTTTGGAGACCTAATGTGAAGAGCTGACTCATTTGAAAAGACCCTGATGGGAAAGATTGATGGCAGGAGAAGGGGACAACAGAGGATGAGATGGTTAGATGGAATCACTGACTCAATGGATGTGAGCTTGGGTAAACTCCAGCCGGGAGTTGGTGATAGAAAGGGAGGCCTGGCATGCTGCGGTTTATGGGGTCTAAAGAGTCAGACACGACTGAGTGACTGAACTGAACTGAACTGACTGAAATGTTTGCTACTGAGTTAACGGAGTTTATGTATATGAAGCCCCAGTTTTCTGTTTTGGCTTTTGTTGCCTGTGCTCTTGGTGTCCTATGGAAAAAGTCATTGCCCAGACCAATGTCCAGAAGCTTTTGTACTGTTTTCTTCTAGGAGGTTTTTTACATTTAGGTCTTTTGTTTAAATCTTTAAGCTGTTTTAAGTTGATTTTTTGTCTAGTGTAAGATAAAGGCCTAATTCCACTCTTTTGCATGTGGATGTCCCATTTTCCCAGCACCATTCATTGAACAGACTCTGCTATCCCTACTCTTTGTTCTTGGCACCCTTGTTGGAGATCAGTTGACCATATATGCAAGGGTTTATTTCTGCCTCTGTGTTCTTTTCCATTGGTTTATATGTGTGAAAACACCCATCAATTAAAAAATTCGTTGTGATTTTATTTGCTTTTTATCACTTAACCTATTTTATCTTATGCATATTAGGATATTTTTTAGACTTTCCCTGAGTCTCAGGAGAGTTTGCCTGGTATTCCTTTTTTGGATTGGGAGATGCGAATTATTATGTACATAGAATAGACAAACAACATGATCCTACTGGATAGCCCAGGGAATTATATATGAAAAAGAATGTATATGTATATATTCTTTTATTTAATAGTATATGATTTAATGTATGTATAACTGAAACACTTTGTTGTACAGCAGAAACTAGCAACATTGTAAATCAACTATATTCAGTAAAATAAAAAGATAGAACAAAAATAAAGAAGGGTCATTTATGGATGCTTTATTCAGTTGATAGACATCATAAGCAGTTAATAGCCCAAGGAAACCCACCCTTCCCCAAGTTTGTGCACTTACTATCGGGCTTCTCGTTGACAAGAGAGTTCAAGTTGTCCAAGGAACAGGTTGGCCTGAAGATCAGTCATGATAAGGGTGAGAGGGAGCTGAGGTGCCTGTCTCATCTTCTCCTGGAGCAGTAGGGCTGCCGGAAGCTGAAGGGGTCATGGAATTGGACAATTCCATCAGTTGTGAAAGCATTCCAGTTCCAAAGACTTAAACATGTGGGAAATCATTCATATTGGGATCAATAAATTGAAAGGGTCCTCTGAGCTTTTCTAAATTAGCATAGTGTATTATTTAAGAATATTTGAAAGAAACCTATTTTATAACTCAAGTACACAAAGAGTTGATTGCATAGAAAAAGACTCTTAGGGAGTTGTTTTATGGATAGAAAAGAGTCAATAATTTTATTAGTGTGTGTGTGTAAATAGTCTTTAACTGTTCTTCCAAGTAGGCCAAGTGCTTATTATGTAATGTTCCTATTACAATTTGCCTTCCAGGTATGTCTCTATTTCCTCCTTCATTAACTCCCATCTTTTCCATGTACACAGTTTCTGTCTTAGGTATACACAAGTTTACCTGTGAAAAGTTTTTAAATTGTAACTAAAAGTGTTTAACATATCACTGATACCCAAATACATAAACATGGAAGGCCAAGGCATTTGAGAGGCACTTTCATTAAGCCAAGAATATCAAACTCGACAAGAGATTGCTGAAGAAAGTATACTGCCATTTAAGATGACTGTTGCTGTGGAATAAATGTTTCTGCACCTCCACCCAAATTCACATGTTGAAAACCCTAATCTTCATTGTGACAGTATTTGCAGGTAGGCTCTTCAGGAAGTCTAGATTAGGTTTAGGTAAGGAGATCAGTCAGTCCTGGGTGTTCATTGGAGGGACTGATGTTGAAGCTGAAACTCCAATACTTTGGCCACCTGATGCAGAGAGCTGACTCATTTGAAAAGACCCTGATGCTGGGAAAGATTGAGGGCAGGAGGAGAAGGGGACGACAGAGGATGAGATGGTTGGATGGCATCACCGACTCAATGGACATGGGTTTGGGTGGACTCCAGGAGTTGGTGATGAACAGGGAGGCCTGGTGTACTGTGGTTCATGGGGTCGCAAAGAGTCGGACACGACTGAGCAACTGAACTGGAGACCATGAGGTGGAGCTTCAGTGGTGGAAATAGTGCCTTTATAGGAAGGGGAAGAGACCAGAGTCCCCTACACTCTCTGCCACCTGAGGATACAGCAGGAAGGCAGCCATCTGCAACCTTCCTGGGGGAGGGCACCTTGATTTGGGGTTTCGCAGCCTCCTGAAGTGTGAGAAGTAATATTTAGTGTTTAAACTACCTAGTCTATAACATTTTCAGCCTGAGCTAAGAAGAGTGTGAAAAACTTGGAGAAACTTCAGGAAGACAAATAACCAAGGACCTACTATATACAACTCTGCTCAATATGTTACAACCTAACTGGGAAAAGAATTTGAAAAAGAATAGATACATGTATATGTATAACTGAACCACTTCATTGTACAACTGAAATTAACACATTGTTTTGTTCTTTATTATTGGAGTATAATTGCTTTACAATGCTGTGCTACTTTCTGCTGTACAACAAAGTGAATCAGCTATATGTATACATATATCCCCTCCCTTTTGACCCTCCAATCCCTCACCATCCCACCCTTCTAAGTCATCACATAACACAACACTGTTTATCAACTATGAAAAGTGAAAGTGTTAGTTGCTCAGTCATGTCTGACTTGACCCCATGGACAGACCCCATGGACTGTAGCCCAACAGGCTCCTCTCTCCATGGAATTTTCCAGGCAAGAATACTGGAGTGGGTAGCCATTCCCTACTCCAAGGGATCTTCCCAACCCAGGGATTGAATCCAGTTCTCTTGCATTGCAGGTGGATTCTTTACCATCTGAGCCACCAGGGAAGCCCCAAATCAACTATACTCCAATATACAGTAAAAAGTTTAAAAAAAGAATGAAACTATGATGAGAGAAGAAAATGGGAATATTTAACTTGTAGAAGGGAAGTGAGAGGAGTGATTTAATAAGATTTAAAGAGCTGCTATGCATAACTAATGAAGAATGTCCTTGGTCTGAAGGAAAGAAGAACACAAGGTGGGTGAGGAATTTAATTTAGACATTTAGCCTCATTTCCTGACAGTAAAATTTTAAAGAACAGAAATTAAATTATCTACCTATTCATTTATTTACTCATTCATTTATTCCTTTATTGGTAGGAGTTGAGAGTAGAAGAGGGACAGAAAAAGTAATCTGTACTTGATTAAAAGGCAGTTTTGAAATCTAGTGTTCCTGAAATCTGATATTCAAGGAAATTTCTACTGACTTTATGGTCTGTATTCTCTTTGCCTGTACAACAACCCTCTCATTATCCTAAGAAATCTATTATATGCTTGAAAAACTAATTTCTTAATAAAGGTTTAGTGACGGAATAAATAAAAAGTGGATAAAGTAATTACAAGTAATTAATGGCACAGGATTATATTCATACAGAATTCACTTGGTCTTTTTAAATTTCTAATTTCAAATTATAACAGCTAATAACCACATAGCTGATTTGGCGATATGACAGTAATAACTCAGATCTCTCTTTCTCTTTACCTCCCTCCTTTTTCTGTTTTCTTTTGTTCCTTATTTTCTTTCAATAGATATTTATTGAGCACTTAATCATTCAGGGTCTAATCAGGAGACAGATACTATATGGTAAGTTGAACAGGGAAAATTCAACATAAAAAACTATTAACTGTAACAGGGATTGAAGTGATGAGAAATTAGCTAGTAAGAAGGAAAGAGAACTCAAAACAACTTAAAATAGGAAGTGGAACTGAAGCACAGAGAGGTTAGGGGACTTCTCCAGTATCACACAGCTAGTAAGTATTAACAGTATAGCTAGGACATAAGTCCAGACCCCCTGACTACAGAACTTGAACTTTTAAACATTTATACCAAAGACCAATAGCTTTATGTACCCGAAGGTAACAGTTGAAGTGTGGAAAGAGATTAAAGTTCGAAAATGTCATAACAGAATTGCTTAATTAAAAATGCCCTAAATATTCATCAAAAATGCCACACGACATAGGAATAATGTATATAAGGAGCAGCCATGACCCCTAGGGTTGAGATAGAGCATCCAAGGAGAGGCCTCCAGCACTGAGATTTTCCTTGTTGGAAAATGTGCAGTGGTGGCTTGCTGGATGGCAGGGAAGTCAGTATGGTGCCACACCAGCAGAACTTGTTGGAAATCTGCCTCTGAAGTGCCCAAGGAAGCTGTTATGGGGGAGTGCCACACTTCAGGAACTGCCAGAAACCCACCTAAAGAGATGCCAGGAAAAGTGTTCACAGGAAGATATCTCAGTCCACTGAAAAGCACTCTGAGGAAGTGGGGGAAGCTTCTGGCATGGGGTCCTCTTGGCCATCACACCATGGGAGCCAGGAATTGGAGAAGTCAGCTGTGCTGTGGTTTCTGGATGTAGAAAAGCTGTGTGTGCTGCAGGGACTGGACTGTGGAAAAACCATGGCCTGACAAGGGAAGCACACCATAGCAGAGGGAGAAACCTCTTCTTCCAAGTGCCCATCCAGCACCTTCTATTGACAAAACGTTGTGCCAATGGGCTAAGACGCACTATTTGCAGGGTCCATCTCCGTTATCATGGAGCAGACAGTGAAGAGTAGGGTTGGAGATGAAAGGTGGTAAGTTGATGGCTGACATAGCACCAATTATAAGCCAGAAGTATGCTAGGGTCTAAGGATACAGCAGTAAGAGTGGAGAGAGATAGCTTAATCAAATAATCATAATTAAGAGTAAACATAAAAATTCTTTTCCTATAAAGGAAAAATATGTGTACCATGAGAGATTATTTAGAAGGATCTTGAACATACTTGTTTTTGTTTAGCACATCCTTAAATATACCACAAGTTGCTCAATAAAATGTGTAACCATGTTTAGAAAAAAGGAGCTAAAGTGATTCTTTTTTTTTTTTTTTAGAGTTTATGAAAACTTTAAATTTCCCTTTTTTTTCATTTATATTTTATTTTTTAAAATTTTTTATTTTTAAACTTTACATAAATGTATTAGTTTTGCCAAATATCAAAATGAATCTGCAGAATCAAAAATAAAAATGAGACACAAACAATAGGGAAATCAAGTAATTTATGAGTATTATGATCTATACAAAATCAAAAGGAATTCTGTCCCAAACAATGCAATACTTCTGGCAAAGAGTGGTTAGAAGATGAACATCAACCATCAGTTATGTTTGGTTTGAGAAAATCTGAACTTGAAAGTTTCAGTGAGCTAGAGTTATTGAAAGGATATGGGATAAACAATTCTGGTTCAGAGTAAGGTGCATACCACTCAGTGGCTATTGTAGTCATTTGATTATGGAGATTTTATTGTGGAAGGATATGACATAGATACAATCTGTTCTGAAGAGGTCAATTGAAATGCTGTGTTGCTTGGGAAATGTAGCAATGAGAACATTGCTGACCAAACTGAGCCAGCTGTGTTTTTCAGAAAAGAAGCAATTGTGAAATGACCTCATTGTCATCTACAGTATCATGGAGAAGCAGAAATATTCCAAGGACAGCAGAACATGTTTGCAAAAGTTAACTGAGGCACAAAATTAAAAGTCATTTCTTACGGCAGCAAGGAAAAAAGTGAAGGCTTAAAGCCAGAGAAACAACTCTCCTATACATGGAAGTAGATAGTGCTTCTGTTTATCTCATATGGCCTTCCATTTAATAAGGTCTTTTTTATTTTATTGACTATAGCACAAAATGAACCATCTACTTATATGTATAAAACAGTGGTGTCCAGTCCAGAAAAAGGGTAATTGTGTTGAAAAAAAATTCAATAAAACATTCTAAGAAGTACACCTGCTTCATAGATTATGTTCTGCCCTGATTTTTTTCAATAATATGAAAAAGAGCATTTTGAACCCTTGTTCCACAATCAAGTTATGTCCTCCAGCTTAGACAATCTTATGTCCACCTTCTCAGGAAAGGTATTTAATTCATTGGTGAAGTTATATGATGTAGGCATTTGCTTTAAAATGCTCTGTAAAGTAATAAAGATTGCAAAGGTAGGTGAAATAGTATTGGCAAAATTGTGGTAATTAATGAAGCTGAGGGCAATTGTTACATGAGAATGGTTACAACAGAATCATTGTTATTATTCACTTCCTGTGTGTTTGAAATTTTTTCATATTAAAAGGGTTTTCAAAGAAAGTGTATAAATAAATATCCATTCAGTATCATTATAATAACTACAGTTCTGAATAAGGATACTTAGTGATGGTCTACTTGATTTTGGATAAGAAAGATGGCTTTTCAAAATTAAGCTTTTTTTTTTAATTCTTCTAGTCACTAGTAACGCAAATCTTCATGCTAAATAGGAGAATTAAAACAAGTGCAAAAAGCATGAAAGGACAATCAACATTATTAGTCCTTGGGGAAATGCAAATTAAAACCTTGATGAGATAGCAACATACCAGAATAACTACAATAAAAAAGCAAAAATGCCAAATGCTGCTGAGGATGTGAAGACACTAAATAAGTCCTACATAGCTGTTGTTGGGGATGTCAAGTGGAGCAACTACTGTGCAAAGCAGTCCAGAAGTTTCTCTAAAGACTAAATATGCATTACCATGTGGCCTACCAAGGGCTTCCCAGGTAACTCAGTGCTAAAGAAGCCACCTGCCAATGCAGGAGATGCAGGATCGGTCCCTGGGTTGGGAAGAACCCTTGAGGAGGAATTGGCAATTCACTCCAGTATTCTTGCCTGGAAAATTCCATGGATAGAGGAGCCTCATGGGTGACAGCCCATGGGGTCACAAAGAGTCAGACATGACTGAGCACACGTGCAAGCAATGGCCTAGCAAATTCATCATCAAATTCATCAATTAATTTGGGCATTTATTTCCCCAAAATTAATACTTATGGCCATACAAAAACCTGTAAGTGAATGTCAATAGTAGTTTTATTCATAAAAGCCGAAAACTAGAAACTGCCCAGATGTCCTTCAGTGGGTGAATGGTAAACCACTATGGTAAATCCAATCCATGGAATACTACTCAGCATTAAAAAGCAATGAATGGGACTTTCCTGGTGGTCCAGTGGTTAAGACTTTGCCTTCCAATGCAAGGGATGTGGGTTTGATCCCTGGTTGGGGAACTGAGATCCCACATGCCTCCTGGCCAAAAAAACAAAACATAAGACAGAAGCAATATGTAACAAATTTTAAAAGACTTTAAAAATGGTCCACATCAAAAAAAAAAAAAAGTAATAAACCAATGGTATTGAGATACGTAACACCTAGGATTAATCTCCAGAAAATTATGCTGAGTGAAAAAAAAGCCAATACCAAAAGATTATATCTTATATGATTTCATTTATGTAACATTTTTGAAATGACAAAAGTTTAGGAATGAAGAACAGATTAATGGTTACCAGGGGTTAGGGATCTGAGGAGAGTGGAAGGGAGATGGGTGTGTTTATCACAGAATCACAGGAGGGATCCTCACCTTTTCTGTGTCTTAACCATGGTGGTGGATGTATGAACCTACACATGTGGTAAAATTGCATAGAACTCAATTTATATACAGTCCATGGGGTTGCAAAGAGTCAGACACGACTGAGCAACTAAGTACATACATAAATGAGAAATGCAATAAAATTGATGGCTTGTATCAATGTTATTAACCTGCTTCTAATATTGTAATGTAATTTTGCAAGATGATGCTATTGAAGGAAAACAGGTAAAGGGAATTAGACATCTCAGTATTATTTCTTCCAGCTGAATGAGAATGTAAAATTATCTCAGTACAAATTTCAATGAAAAAATAAGTGCAAAAATAACTGAAAGTTCAAAGACTGCCTACTCAAAACTTTGGCAGATGTTCTTTCTTTTTTCACTTGGAATTTTAAAAAGTTGAAATCTTCCTACTAATAATTGCAAATAGTTGTTTATTATCTAGGAATATCATTCACTAGTTAAATAAGTTGGTTTTCTAAGGTGTAAATGGATATAGTATTTTCTTGACAGTGATGTTATTAGTATTAAAAAATATATCTTAAGTACCTGATACATAGAAACCATTTTAAACCCCATCACATTGGAGATAATTTTTTCATTTGTAGATTTTTTAGGACCCCTGCTCTTCTACTTTTGCTTTTCCTTTTGTCTTCAGAAATTTTCTTATGAGTTTAATTTTCTTATATGTCTGTGTAGCCCCCAGAACATGAAAAATAAAAGTAAAACTTTTCATTATGGAGACAAAAGCTTAAAACTAATAGTCAAAAAGAGATATTGGATTATCTGTGGGTTTCAATTATCTATTCTCTTCCAAACCAAGTGTAGCATATAAAATCAAGAATTATGGGCATTGAACTTAATGGTGATTTAAAATGCTGCAAGATTAGGCTGCTAAAGACAAATGTAAATTCTCATGGTGGTCTCTCATCAATGTTCATTTATCGCCAAGGACACTTGATGTAAAAATGTAAAAATACTCAGTGAGTGCTTGTTCTGCCCTTCTTATGAGAAGTTATAAAAAAACCCAGCATTGCACCACCAGTAATTATGTGTGTTTCCAGGTCCGTCTACTTTTATGAAGCAGACAATAAGCATTTTTGATGGTAGAATGAGAAAAATTACTCTTTTAAAAAGCAAGGAAGGAATTTTCTGCTTCAGTAATGGTGCTGCAGACTGCTGCAGGTAAAAGTGGTCACAGAAAGCAACAACCAGGAGAGCTGGATAACATATCCATTTTCACATGACCCTCCACATCCACTTCACCTCACAGAAAAGGTTTGAGGGTGGGTATCAAAGAGCACACAAGGCAGCTGGAACTTTCAGCAAAAATAGAAGCACAATGCGGTTAGCTTTATATTCTTAAACTTGACATTCCATGCTATTCTTCTCCTTGAGGTACTTGCTAATTTATGAGATTTGTATAGCTAAAACACTGAGAAAGTAAATACAAAGTGACAGCGAAGAGTCTGAAAAGATTGGAAAAGCTTAAACTGCCTTATGAAGTTCGGGAAACAAAAATTAGAAATTAAGGCAGCAGGAAAGAAAAGCTCCTAGCTAACAACTTAGTGTTCCAGTTAGTTCCCCAGAAGGGCTACCGCAGAAATAAGGGTGGACCCAGAAGTAGGTAAGTCTTTTTTAAAAAAAGTTTTTTGCTTTGCATTAGATAAAATTGATTAACAACGCTGGGTTAGTTTCACGGGTAGAGCAAAGTCATTCAGTTACAGATACATGTATCTGTTGACAAGCCTTTGTAAAGATGAAAACCCATCTCTGAAACATCTCATTCTATGAGAGGAATAAGGTGATCTGTTTTTAATCTGACTCCACCCCACAAAAAAAAGAAAACTTCCCTCAAGAGGACCTCAGAAAAAGCCTCAAATTATTGCCACAATATTCGACAGATAGATGATCCAGATGTTGGAGTCACTAGACACAGACATTAGAAAAGGTGAATACATTCAAGAAAATAGACGATGAGATAGACAGTTTAACCAGAGAAATTCTAACATATGATAAAGTGAAATTAAGAACTCAATAGATGAAAAAAGAGTAGATGAGATGCTGAAAGAGAGGATTAGTGAATTGGAAGATAGAATAATATACAATATCCAAACTGAAGCACAGAAAGAATAAAGGAATAAAAAATACTGGGAAGTGTATAAGAGACACATGGTACATAGTGAAAAAGATCTAATATCTGTGTAAAATGTTAGAGAAGAAGAGGAAATAGAGAATGAGGCTGGAGCTTTAATTGGCAAAACATTGACCAACATTTTTAAAGATTGCCAAAAGAACTTAAGTCACAGATTCAAAGAAGCTCCACCAAACCTCAGCAGAATAAAAAGAAAACAAAGAGAAAAACCTAGGCGTACTAGCACCCAGTATCTAAAAATCAAAGACCAAAAGAAATCTTAAAAGCAGCCAAAAGAACAAATGATACATTACTTTTATTGGAAGAAGAATAAGTTGGAGAGTGACTTCTTGAATAAAAATGGGAGAGTGGAGTGACATTTTTAAGTGCTAAAAGAAAGCAATTGTCAAGCTTGTAGCAAGCCAGAAGATGTTTCTCAATAGAAGAGTTTCCTACAGAGGTTGGGATAGCTTGCTACAAAAGCCTAAAGGTTGATACTGTGACCAGCTTACAGAGAAGGGGCCTGCAAAAATTCCACATGGCATTCTTATATGCCACCCGCACATCAAGCACCACTGAATCGTGTCATCGGACTCAAGTGACAAAACCGCTTGTACAGCATCCTGGGCAAGCTGCAGAGCTTTGTTATTTAGGGCTCCAATCAAAGCTGGCAAGCTTTTAGGTTGCTTGGTAGACAGGTTGGTGGAATATACCCAAACTGGGTATATGTTCCCTCAAAAATCCAAAGAGACTATGTGTTATACCCTCCTTTCCTAGTGTAGGCTATTCCAGAGGCCACAGCTTGTCTATCACCTTGAGAGGAATGTCTTGACATACCCCAGATTACCAGGCCTTTATGAATTTCAGCAAGGTGGCAGGACCCTGAATGTTTGAGGAATTTATTACCTACCCACTGGTACACACATGCCTTAAGGTGCATTAGTAGTTGCTACTTCCTGCTCACCAGATCTTATCAGCACATTATCATCGATGTAATGATGACACATCACAGCCAGTGTGATGTCCTGTTTAATGGAGGTCCATGCAGATGGTATTATGATGCAGGGTGGGAGAATCGAAATACTTCGTAAGATAAGAAAGTGAAGGTCTATTATGAGCTCTGTGAACTGAAAGAAAACTGCTTCTGTTGGTCTTGACCAAAAGATATAGAGATATAGAGTATTAGCCAGATCAATAACTGTACACCAGGTGCCAGGACTTCTATTGATTTACTCCAGCAAAAAAAAAAAAAAAATATCTGGAAAAACAGCTGTAACTGAGGTGGATACCTAAGTTTAAGATAATCCACTGTCTTTCTTTAAGATCCATCTGTTATCTGCCAGCCAAATAGATCTGTCAGGCCAAACAGATAAGTTGAATGAGAATGTGGTACAAATCACTATCAGTGTACCATTCAAAATTTTGATAGCATGAATCTCTCAAATCCCTCCTTCAATGCAGCACTGCTTTGAGTATACAGTTCTGGTAGGTAGGGGCAGTACTAGTGGGCTTCTGCTTTATTTCTATTCTAATATCTATCTATCTGTGCATGTGTGCATGCTCAGTAGCTCAGTTATGTTCTACTCTTTTGTGACCCCATGAACTATAGTCTGACAGGTTCCTCTGTCCATGGGATCCTCCAAGTCAGAATATTGGAGTGGGATGCCATTTCCTCCTCCAGGGGATCTTTCTGGCCCAGGGATCTCCTGTGTCTCCTACATCTTCTTGCATGGGCAGGCAGATTCTTTACCACTGAGCCACCTGGGAAGCCTTATCTGTCTGTCTATCTATCTATAATCTATCATCTATCTTTCTACTTATCTATCTACCTACCATCTACTGTCATAATAGCCCTCATCCCATGAGCCAAAGAACTCTTGTTGGGATTTCAATGGCTGCTGCTAAGTATGTCTGTTCCAACTATGCTTTCTAGAATTGGAAAAATAATCACAGAATGAATTTGGTGATCTGAAATAACGGTAGGATGTATTCAAGCCAAAGTCCCTTAATTATCTATCCACCATAAGCTTCTATTGTAACTAGGGGACCACAAGGGAACTGGGGGTCTATGTGAATTTTGGTCATTTCACAGAAAGTGGTCAGCGATCTCCCAGATATTGTCAGTCTGCTAAACAACTGCTTGAGGAAGGCTAGAGGAAGATTTATAGTATAAAATTTAAGCTGTGTTGCAAGGTCCTTTCTCAAGGAAGCCCAACTTCCCCATCTTTCAAGGGGCACTGGTTTTTTAACTGCCTAGGGTCTGGGATGGTTGCAAGAATGGACCTCTCTATTCCGGTAATTCAAATTAGACTTCTATTCATCAAAACTTAGAATTTTTCTATTTCAATAGAACCCACTTGTACGTCCCAACCCAAATTTTTTAGGTTTACTCCTTACCAATCTGTGTCCTAATTTTAACACAAGAGACCCTGTGAGATTTGAATTCAATTTGTGCAGTAATACAGCCATCCGCAGGAGTAGAGTCTGGGTTTATTTTTCAGAAATCATTGTCCTGTAGTTATAGGAGATAAGGGTTTCTTTCAGGGGAGTCATAAATGCTTTCTGGTCATTTACTTGAACTTTAATCTGGAAATTTAAAGCTTTCAACTCATCAATTTATCCCTCAAGTTCTCCACCCTACATAAAGCAACCAATAATCCCATTATACTTATTTTCACTAAGATATTTTATGAAAGCAACTATGTGGTGTCTCAAAGCCTTACTCTCTATTAGCACTTAATTATAGGTATCCATAAGTGATCATTTGAACGGTTATTTGCTTTTGCATGCCATGTACCAATGGTGTCCTCTTCACCACTAGTCAATGTCTTTAAACTTAATTAAATCGGAGAATAATTCCAGATAAGCCAGAACTAAGTTAGAGAACCTACCCATAAAGTTCTGTTTTCCTAGAACTACTTCTGGTGCCAACTGCTGTGTCACCTAGGAGAGAAAGGCCATGTTGAAAGATAAGAAAGAAGGGATTTATTACAGGAATTAGAACTGACACAGTGTGGTAGCTGGTGAAAAACCCATGGATAACCTTTGCTTCTGGAAATGAGTGTAACATCACTATAGGTCAGTACCCCAGCTGGACATGAAAGAGGGGAGAGAAAATACACGCTGGAACCCATGAGACAGACTAGAATCTGCACCTGTCTCATCTCCAGTCTGATAACATACTGGGTGAGCCAGAACATTGGTTTGGGTTTTTCTGTAACATCTTATGAAAACCCAAACAAAATTTTTGGCCAACCCAATAACTGATGTGGAAGACGCATACATCTGTCATCATGGAACTTCATATGCACTTGGGTCAGGACTCTGAAACCAGGGAAGAAATTAGCAGCAGCTAGAGGTCTGGATCCTTCCCTATAACAAAAGGTGAGCCAGCAGATCAGTGACAATATGCATGAACTACAAAGTACCTCATATCATACAATAACCTTTACAAAGTCATGGAAGCTTCATTTTCACTTCCCAATCTTACAGAAATTTATTCTGTTGCCAGCCCAGAATCATCCAAGGTGAAGGTGAAAGTGAGAGTTGCTCAGTCGTGTCCAACTCTTTGCGACCCCGTGGACTTAGTCCAGGGAATTTTCCAGGTTGGAATAGTGGGGTGGGTAGCCTTTCCCTTCTCCAGGGGATCTTCCCAACCCAGGATTGAACCCAGGTCTCCCACTCTGCAGGCAGATTCTTTACCAGCTGAGCCACAAGGGAAGCCCAAGAATACTGCAGTGGGTAGCCTATCCCTTCTCCAGCGGATCTGCCAGACCCAGGAATCGAACTGGGGTCTCCTGCATCTCAGGTGGATTCTTTACCAACTGAGCTGTGAGGGCCAGGCAAAGAAAACAATTAAGAAAATATGCTTCCAGTTTAGCTAAGTGCAAACTCAACACAGATGGTTTGGAAGCAAAGATGGTTGTTGAAGAAGGGAGACTCAAGATGGTAAGACTAGTTAAGATATTTTAATAATTGAAAATAAAACTTATGAGAACCTGTAATTGTTAGTGATCAGAATAGTTGAAAGCAAGGACACATACAGAATATATTATAAATGAAACACCCAAATGTTTGCTTGAGAAATGTAAAGGAAAAGGAAAGAAAAAGGAAAGATAGGTGTCAGTCTATTATTTAGGAAATTAGAAGAAAGATATGATAAGAGACAGAAAAATGGAAAGAAAAAGGAGGATGGGAGAAGAGGGGAGAAATATGGGAAAGTATTTGCTGAGGTAGAGGTGACCTATAGGCATTTAGAACCATAGAACTAAATAAAGTTGCAAGGTAAATGGCTCTGAGATTATTACTGTAATAATTTAAATTTCTTGACAAGTTCTTAAAATTATGATCTCAATCCACAGAGCAGGGAACTGATACACAAAGACTGTATATCTATCTTTGCATAAAGATATAAATGTAGACAAAGATAAGTGTGTAGATATTCAGTGTATGGCCAATGAGATTGTTTAACCCTGAATATTACATTGTGCTATGCTTAGTTGCTCAGTCGTGTCCGACTGTTTGTGACCCCATGGACTGTAGCCCACCAGGCTCCCCTGTTCATGGGATTCTCCAGGCAAGAATACTAGAGTGGGTTGCCATTTCCTTCTCCGAATGTTACACTGGGTTTACTTTAAGATCCTATTCCCATCCAATGGAAATTCTGAAGTACTCGCCAAGATTTCTTCAAATTCCAGGGAGTTTACATTCTCTTCGTAGGACCTTGCTCCTGTTTCCTGTTCTTTCTGAACTCTTCCACTCACTCGTGCCTCATATCCACTTGCTCCTCTCTTCACTCCAGTAGTCTATTCATGAGATTAGCTTGCTTTTCTTAATTTCCCCAATAGCAATTTGTGTAGAAACGTGTGCTCCTTCTCTTCAGTACCCACCTGCTCCCATGTTATGCTTGCCATTAAGACCTCAGCAACACCTGCCTAAAAGAACCTATGTTTCTGTTGAAATTCTGTTTACTTTCCAGGCTTTGAATCACAAGACCCAGGGATTTACCCTGGGAGCCTTTTCACACTTAAATTCCTTCATGCCATCTTGTGCTGGGGAATGGTGAAATGGACCTTTGCCCCATTTCAAGTAAATCAGTTGCAAATTCACAGACCTGTTTCCAGGGCAGATTTATTTGGTTTGTTTTTAAAGGCTTATGATTTATGTTTAGTATGTCAGTATTAACATTTTCTGAAAGGGAGAAAAATCAAATTCTATATTTAAGAAGGAAGGTAATGGTGAGAGAAATAAGAGGCAAGAAAACTTTTTTCCTCCCTCCATCCCTCCCTCCCTCCCTTCCTTTCCAACTTCCCTCCTTCCTTCCTTCATTCTTCTCTTTCTTCTTTTTATCTATCATCTATGTGTTATCGATCTGTATCTATCTATACACTCCCTTGTATTGGCTATTTAAACCGTAACTGATTGCACTGGCTTCATTTATTCCTAGGGGAGAAGATGGTTTGGGGCTTGGTCAAATACCTTGACCAACCAGTTTGCGAATGAAACACGAGACCCCAAGATCATGATGTGGAAGGAGGCAAATAAGAGGGAAATAAATCATTCTACAAATGCAAAATGAAGAGAAATTTGAAGACAGAGTACAATGGGAGGAGGTGGGTACTGAAGAGAAGGAGCTGATCGTCATAACAGCGGGAGGCACCTCCCAAGCAGTACCAAGTACCGAGACATTCCCAGGGCAAGACTAGCCAGATAGCCATCCAACATTGCTCAGTACCTCCCCTCTGGCATTCTGAACTTAAGCTAAATCTTTCCACACAAAAATTGCTATTGGAGAGATTAAGGAAAGCAAGCAAAGTTATTAACAGGGAGAGCCATCATAAACAAGATGAGAAAATAATAGTTATTTTAGATTTTAACTATTTTTTAATTTAATATTTTAATTTATATGTTAATTCTGAAGTTAATTAATCATTTTCATTTTGTTTCCATTTGGTTATTTTTAGAGTCACTTTCTTGAAAGTCATTCAGTCCTGCTGTACCTACTATATTTTTCTCCACTGCTCCCCACATATTCCTTCTATGGTAATTCAGGAGACACTTGTTTGCAATTTATATACATGCTATACTTGCTCTGATTTTTAGAAATTCTCATGCATTTTAGCTACTTTTTTTTTTCATTTACCTGTAATTTATTTCTGTCTTAGCAGCCAGATGGAGTCCCATCTCCTCCAAGCAGCCTGTTCAATTTAACCCAGTTTGCTCTATCAGTTTCTTCACTGAGTTCCTACTGTATTTTCTACTGATCTAAGTTGTTTGCTAGGACTTCTCTTTGTTTTAGAGACCCTATAGTGCCCTCCCCACCAGCACACACAATGAATGGTCCATTACTGGGTAATTAATCTTAATTGGTTAATAGGTTTATTAGTTTCTTAGATTGAGTGATTTGAGAATGCTCCAAATATGGAATAATATTTAGTCATGGCCAACATTAAAGCAGTAGAATTTTCCAGTAAAATTCCATTTTTAATGTTTTTTCCAGGAGTGACAGTTCAATTTTTAGATAGGAAGGATTTAAGAGAGAGAAGGAAAAAGCCATGCAACCTGTGAAATTTCACAATTTTGTTGACATCTCTATGCTTGGTAAATTGGGCCCTAGTTAAAAGTATTACCACCATCATTCTGCAAAGTAACAGTTCCCCCTGCAGTTTGGAAAAGGAAAGAGTGGACTTGGGAGCAGCATGGTCAGCATGGTGTAATGGAAAAAGAGCTCAAATAGAGGTTAAGGGATACAGGTTATTTTTCTATTTCTGCCATTTATTGGCTCTGTGCAAGCGCTCAAACCTTGGGAGCCTGTTTTCTCCTTCTGTCGGTGAAAACATGGGCAGCACCATTGTCCAAAAGCAGACTTTCCATAGACAGTCGAAAATGACTTTGACAATGGACTAGAAAGTCTCTTAGATCCTTAGTACTGTCATTCCAAACAATGCAAGAAATAATATTCTATAGGGTCAAGGAAGAGGGAAGTTGTCTACTTTAATGGCATAAGTAAATACAGCTTAATGCTTCATGGAAAAAATAATATTTTCAAAATCATGGATTCATAACTGTAAAATATAGATGCTACTACAGTTTCTATGGGCTTCCCTGGTGGCTCAGATAGTAAAGAATCCACTTCCAATGTGGGAGACCTGGGTTCGATCCCTGGGTTGGGAAGATCTCCCGGAGGAGGGCATGTCAACTCACTCCAGTATTCTAGCTGAAGAATCCCCATGGACAGAGGGGCCTGATGGGCTACAATCCATGGGGTCGCAAAGAGTCGGACACAACTGAGTGACTAAACACACACACAGTTTCTACAAAACCTACTTTATACAATTTTATAGAGTTTTACATTTTTCTATTGCAAATGAGTCTTGAGAAAGTTTTACCTGAAAGAAAGCTGAAGTCTTAGCAGTGAAAAAAATTCAAAGCTAGGAGAAATGTATAGTGGCTTGGATAGTTTGAATTTGAGTGGATTTGAGTTCTATTTTCAGGTTTTGATACTTAATGGGAAATTGAACACGCATGATTTTTTGGTGTCTATAGCCCCATATCCTAAATGGGATGGGTATTGTGTTTTGGGTAAGATTTAAGTCAAATGTCTACAGGAACCAGAGAGTTAAAGGAAACGGATGAAATGAGTTGTGGTAAGTAATAGGGAATGATGTGTAATGAAGCCCACTGGAGTGATCAGATCTCACTTAAACCAACTGACTCACATCAGGCAAGTAAATTGCTTGGCACAATGCTCTTATGTCTTTTGAATTTTCAAGTGTAATTCATATGTGAATCTCTGGGATTTGGGCATTTAATTTAAAAATTTTTGGTCACTGTGAAGACCAGACAAATTGCATCTATGGGTCACCATGCAAACTCTACTTTAGCATGTACCATCAGAAGAATGTTAAGAGATGATCATTACTGATTCTGTCATGAGGTCCTTATGGTACAAGTACAGAGATTGAAACCACAAGAGACCACCTGGCTGGTAAACATTTTATGGATTCAACAAATATACTAGCCATTATGGTGGAAACTGAAAACTACATTTACTGAACAGGAAAGACCCAATAATATAGTGGCAGGGTCCAGCTGGGCCAGGGAAACTGCATCACAGCTTGTCAACATCCTCAACAACCAATTTCTATTCCTTCTGAATGCAATCACTCCACCCGCAGTGCAGGGACTCTTGTTGCAACAGGTTGATCAAGTATCCTCGGTCTCTGGAATGTTCAGCTAATTAGAAACATTCTGCAAAGACAATTAGGCTATGTTTCAGCCTCTTTCTTTGTCAAGAATGATATGAGTAAAGAGTAGTAGAGAAAATATATGGAAATGACGGGAAAGCCTTTCCTTTACCACTTGACAACAGAAACAGCATTTGTAATTTTAACTAAGATGGTAATTTTCTAATGTGACATTATTTCAGTGTTCTACATAAATCTGTGAGAGATAAAAATTCTTTTGGAGACAAATATTGTGTTACTGCTTTGCAAGTAATAATGCTAGAAATTGAGATAGCAAGACAACAAACACCTTTCTGATATTTATGTGGTCTTGACCCCTTCCCACTTAACAGCCTTTGCTCACTCTATTCTTTCTCCCTGGAATGTCTTTCTACACATTTAAATCCTGCCCACCTTTCAGGGTCCAGCTCAATGGTGTCTTTTCAGTGAAGTTGGATGTTTTCTCTTTCTCTAATGAATCCCTATTTGTGTTTACTTCTTATTCCTGTAGCTGCTGCTGCTGCTGCTAAGTCGCTTCAGTAGTGTCCGACTCTGTGTGACCCCATAGACAGCAGCCCACCAGGCTCCCCCGTCCCTGGGATTCTCCAGGCAAGAACACTGGAGTGGCAGATGGTATATTTCCTAAGGGCATAGATAAATAAATAAGTGATATTTTCTCTCTTAAATTATGGCGTACACTCTACTGTTGTTCAGAGTAATAGTATAATCTTAAATTGTATGTTCAGTTAGAAATCTGTTTTACTGGAGTTCTACTATGGAAATGACATAAATACAACACAAAATTAAGATAAGGCCTCTGTAGCAGTATGAGGGGCAAACATATTGCCCCCTCTCATTAGGCTAAAAAGAATAAAAATCTGTTTGGAGGTGGGGGAATGGAAAGGGCCAGAAGAGACGATCACTCTCTCAAATCCATATGGAAAAAATTTTTGTGTGTGGTAGAATGGAGAGAAAAAAATATTACTTGGCTATCAGTTGCTTCAATTTAGGCAATTTCAGAAGTAAGTCACAGATTTCCCTAGTAGCACAGTGGATAAGAATTCACCTGTCAATGCAGGGGACGTGGCTTTGATCCTTTGTCCAGGAAGATGCCACATGCCAAGGAGCAACTACGCCTGTGTGCCACGATTACTGAGCCCAAGCTCTAGTGCCCGTGAGCTGCAACTACTGTGCCTGTGCACCAGAACTACTGAAGCCCAGGCGCCAGGGCCTGTGCTCCAGAGCAAGAGAAGACCCTGAAACGAGAAGCCGCACTGCAATGAAGAGTATCCCCTGCTCACTGCAGCTAAAGTCCATGCAGAAGGCAGTGAAGATCCAGTGCAGTCAAAAACAAGTAAATAATTTTTTTAAAAAAAAGAAAAGATATTTTATAAAAGAAATGTCATTCTCTTTGTTGCAGAAGGAACATTCTTTTGCTTATCAGAGCTTTTAAATCATTACCTTTTTCTTTCTCGTGTGGAAATCTACTAGATTCTACACAAACAGAGCTAAATTTGTATTGGGTCCTACTCTAGATAAGCAAAATATTGTAAGAGAGAGACCTAATCATATTAAAATATGACAAGTCTGTCATAATAATGCAAAGTAAGCATTACATGATGAATGCACAAAATGGAGTATGGGGAGAGAGGAAGGGAACTGTAGGAAGGAAGCTGTTGCAAGAACACATAAGATGATAGGGTATATAATTAACTCTGTAAATTGTGAGACATAATTCATAGTCCTGTTTCTCTTAGGAAAATGTAAAAATTAGATTTTTTTTTCAAAAATTCAGGCAAAAATTAAGACATGGAAAATGAGCACAATTTGTAGACAGACCTACAATTGCCATTCATGCTTATCTTCCATCTTGTTCATTCCAAGACTAGATTTGCTCTGAGGTTAAGTTGATGGAAGAGAAGAGAGGCCAGCATCAGTGTGTAACTTCACAGTGTGAGGGAATAAAGGACTAATACAGAACCAAAAGATGAGGAACTTCTAATGACTGAGAGACCTATGGCCTCAGGAACCTCATTTGAGGGGACTTTGGGTCCCTAGGAAACTGGACAGTAATCATGAGGTGTTGTTGGAGTCAGAAAGAGAATTAGGCTAAAAGAGCTAATGAAGCCTGCATGGGGGACATAGGATATTTTTAAGACCCCAGGGGTCAGATCCAGGTGCAGGTTGGAACCAAGGTAACACATGAAGCATTTCAGAAGGGCACTAAATAAAGCTAGATGTCCCTAGAGGCATTGAGCCTTATTTGAAAGGCTGTTGGCCTGATAGTCTCTTGAGAACTCTGCATTCCTATCTTAGCTCCCGTATGCCTGTGATGGCAGGCATCACTTACCCTCCACAAAAGCCGGCTAATAACCTAAATCCTACTTATCTTTTGAAGAAAGCATTTGAGAAAGAAATGGATTCTAGTCTTCTTCCTAGACTCTTTTACTCCCATTCTCATATTCTTTGGCTCTGAATCAGTCAAATCAATGTATTCTGTTTAGTTCAGTTCAATTCTGACATAGTTACTATTTCCATTTAGTGAATGTCTAATGTGCATCAGATATGGGTGAGAGGTATCTTACCTTATCTTATTTCAAATCTTTATATCTACCTTACAAAGTTAAAGGAACAGAGGTTCAGAGATATTAATAGAATTCCTCCAGGCTATACAGTTAGTAAATGACAAAGGTAGGATTTAACCATAGGCAGGGTTAGTTCTGGCTTCCCAAGTGGCACTAGAGGTAAAGAACCCTCCTGCCAATGCAGGGGACATAAAAGAAGTCTAAAGCTTGTCCACAAGCTTGGGCAAGGAGCAGGAATTCAGTACAGCATAAATAATTCTAACTATTACTTTAGTTGGCTAATCCTCAGCTATACCAATATCATGCTACAGACAGCGGGCAGGCAGCTAGCTTCTGACAACAGTGTGGAACTTTCAAATGAAATACACTTTTATGCAGAGTGCCTGGCTTAGGAACAACAATAACAAAAAAGCAAATAAAATCCAAAGCTTTAGTGGGAACTTTGAAGATAAAAAGCTTTTAAAAAGGAAAAAAATAATTGTTTAAAAATGTTATTGAATGAGATTCTAAGAATGGCTATTGCTATTTTTTAAAAGAAAAGCTTCATATTCTTTTAAGCAACATAGGACTGCTAGCAATTTCAATAGGGATGGCATCTGGCTCAAGTAGCTTTCCCCAAAAGTGAGCAGCAATGTCATATGAATCTCAAGGTAAGAGATGTCTGGAAAAGATGATTTCTAGTCAACAGTCATTGTTCATTTTTTGTTAGTTCATTCATTCATTTAATTTTTTTTTAATTTTACAAGTGTTGAAATACACCGAGAGGTATATAAACTATATGTAATAGTTTTAAAGAATGATTATAGATCACACACCTAAGTAACAAGAGGAATATAACATTACTTGTTGATTAGAAGTTGTCCTCCTGAATACCTTTTCTCAATCAAGTCTCTTTGAAAACCTTTTGAGCAATGACTTGAAGGAGATGAGAGAGAGAGTCATGAGTATTTCTTAAGAAACAGAATTCTGAGTGGGCATAACTATTAAACGCTCTGAAAGTGAAAGTGTTAGCTGCTCAGTCCTGTCAGACTCTTTGCAATCCCTGGACTATAGCCCGCCAGGGTCCTCTGTTCGTGGAATTCTCCAGACAAGAATACTGGAGTGGGTTGCCATTTCCTACTCCAAGAGATCTTCCCTGCCCTCAGATCGAACCTGTGTCTCCTGCATTTTGCAGGCAGATTCTTTACCATTTGAGTCACCAGGGAAGTATGCTCTGAGGCAGCAGCAACTCTGGTGCATTCAAGGACAGTGGGAATCCAGATTGACTGGAATAAAGACAACGAGGAAAATATTCTGAAATAAAGCTAAAGACAAAATGGCAGGCTCAGTTATGTGGGCTCTGATCCTGTGGGCTTCCTATGACTACTATTGTGGCTATTAGTCTAAATGTTGTTCTTTGATGGTAATCATCTTTTTCTCCTTGATTGCCTTAAATCTTCCAGTGGCCTTTATTTGGCAGTTTCTCTATGATATGACTAGATATGAGTTTTTAAAAAAATATTTTTCCTGTTTGGGAGTTTTTAAAGTTCCTAAATCTATAAATCAATGTCTTCTATCAGGTGTGGAAGATTTCCTCTTCACTCTTGCCTCCGTTTCTTCCTTCTTCCTCTTTCTGGAACTTCAGTTAAACATATGTTAAACTTTCTTACTCTGTCTTCTCTGTCTCTTGGCTGCTTTTCATCTCTGTCTCTCTCTAACTCTTTTTTCTTGTGCTGAATTTTGAAGAATTTCCTTTCGTCTGCTTTTCAGTTTACGATATCTTTGTTCAGATGTATCTAATGTGCTGATAAATCCATAGAGAAGGTTTTCTATTGTAATTATTATATTTATCATTTCTAAAAGTAATATTTCATTGCCATTCAAATCTCTTACACCATAATTTCATATTTCTTGAAATTATTTTTAAGCTTGTATTTGACTTATTTTAAATTGTGAGCAATATTATCTTAATATTTGACATTTTAAAGGCTTCATTCCTGCTGGATTTTGCTCATGAAGTTTTGTTTCCTTGAGTATTTTTGATATTTGACTCTGTGTATAATCCTCACAAAAGTGTTTTGGGAACTTTTGAAGTGTAGAATGAAGGCATATTTTTTCACTGAAGACTTTCATTTGCTTGTAAAGCATGGAGCATTAGCAGTCTGGAACCCTTTTCTCCCCACCCCCTTCCCCCATCCCCACCTTTGGCCACACCATGTGAGATCTTAGTTCCCTGACCAGGGTTTGAACCTGTGCTCCTTACAATGGAAGCACAGAGTCTTAACCACTGGACCTCTAGGGAAGTTGCATTCTAGAATCCTTTTAAAATAAAACATTAGTTTCAGGTTTTTGAGGACTCATCTTACTGCTGCTAAGTCACTTCAGTTGTGTCCGACTCTGTGCAACCCCATAGACGGCAGCCCACCAGGCTCTCCCGTCTCTGGGATTCTCCAGGCAAGAACACTGGAGTGGGTTGCCATTTCCTTCTCCAATGCATGAAAGTGAAGTCACTCAGTTGTATCTGACTCTTAGTAACCCCATGGACTGCAGCCCACCAGGCTCCTCCATCCATGGGATTTTCCAGGCAAGAGTACTGGAGTGGGGTGCCATTGCCTTCTCCGGGACTCATCTTAGTTAGCTTTTAAAAAATAATAGGCTTTATTTTTTAGAGAATTCTTAGGTTTACAGCAAAACTGAGTGTGAAACAGAGTTTCCCATACTCCAATCATTCCCTATACATAGCCTTCCCCACCCTCAACATCTCATACTAACAGGGTACATTTGTTATAGTTCCCTGGTGACTTTAAATATAGTTTACAAAGCAGCATAAGAACAAACTTATATACATATATATATATATATGTATAAACTTCTCAGGACAATTCTCTATTTTTTGTTCAGCACCAAAGTAACTTTCCTTGTAGTGTCCTCATATTGGAAGAAAAGGTGGTTTACATCTGATTCAGATTTAACCTGAGATCTAGCTTTATGAGAAGGTCTCCTGTTCAACTACCCACTTGTCCGTTTTTAGCCTGTTTTTCTGTCCCTGTACCAATGAGGCCATGAAACCTGAAATTTAAGTTTGCCAGGTTAGCAAATGCTCTCATGAGAAAGTGGCTTTCTCCTATAAGGAGAAACTTCTATGTTTTTTTCCTACAGGAAGAATTGGGCCTGAAAAATTCCTATAATCTTCTAAGGTCTTCAATGCAACTAAGAAGGCTTAAAAATTACTTTCCTGTCTTTTTAGTTGGTTTCAGTTGGATACTTGGCCAAATATTTTATCATGAACAGCAAGTGCTAAGTTTTGGTCATGTCCAGCTCTTTACAACCCTATGAACTGTAGCCCACTAGGCTTCTCTGGCCATGGGATTCTTTAGGCAAGATACTGGAGTGAGTTGCCATGGCCTCCCTCCTCCAGGGGACCTTCCCAATCTGGGGATCAAACCTGGGTTCTCCTGGCAGCTCTTGCATTGCAAATGAATACTTTACAGCTGAGCCACTGGGGAAACCCTTCATAAACAGAAGTCCATTCATTTATTCTCTCAATCAACAAACAATTATTGGATATCTGCTACTGAGCTGGATATTTGGGGGGTGCAATTATATATTGGGTATTATTCATGTCATGAAGGGCTTACAATTAAGTTCAGAAGGAAGTATGTGAAGACTAATCAATGTATAAGTTTTCTGAACAGAAGTAGAGAAGTTTAACTTTAATTACAATGCAATGTCTGTCTTTTTCCCAAATGCAATTCAAGTACTAAGAATTTAGCTTTGTGGGAAGAAATCTGTGAATCACTGTTCTCTGTATTAACACCCCCAATATTTTCTGGCTCCTATGAAGGAACAGAGATTTAAGAGAAAGAAACTTAGGAACGAAACTAGGGTGGGGATGGGGGTTCCAAGGATATTACCAAGAGCTTAAATTCTGTTCTCTTTTAAAAATACAATTTAAATTTTTTAATGCAATTTTAAAATGTTACTTTCTATTTTCAGCTATTACAAAATATAGGCTATATACCCTGTGTAGTACAATATATCCTTGAGCCTGTCTTACTCCCAATGGTTTGTACCTCCCATGTCCCCCCCATCCCCAATGAGATATTTGCCCTCCATCAACGGTAACCTCTAGTTTTCTCTCTTTATCTTTGTAAACTTTGTTCTCTTGGGTCCATTTAAAAATTGATATAGTCTGTTATCGCCTGTTGTCTGAACCTGCCTCACTTATGTGAACCATCAGTATGATCTTTCTGGGGAGACTGTAATTACCAGTATTGTCAAGGAGATCCCATATGTGTCACCTCCAGTACATGATCATAACAATGGATGTCACTTGTTGGTCAATTATCTTACAACTTCATATGATATTAGAGTAGTAGTAGGCTGCAGTCCACAGGGTCACTAAGAGTGGGATACGACAGAGCAACTTCACTTTCACTTTTCACTTTCATGCATTAGAGAAGGAAATGGCAACCCACTCCAGTGTTCTTGCCTGGAAAACCCCAGGGACAGGGGAGCCTGGTGAGCTGCCGTCTATGGGGTCGCACAGAGTCAACACAACTGAAGCGTCTTAGCAGCAGCAGCAGCAGTTCTATGGACATTAAAAAACCCAAATAAGACCTGCACCTGCCATAAGATTTAGAGTTTATTTGGTACTTTCAGGTATATGTTCTTAACCCCAGGAACAATACTTAAATGATTAGGACAATAGATTTTTATTTACATAGCTTGGAAAAAGTCCAACAAATCAACTCCAAACAGTGAGATATTTGATACCCTATCTTTATTTACACATTCTGGGAACAGCAGATCTGAAAGGCAAACCAAGGTTAATGTTCTGGCAATCAGCTGAAGTTAATTGATGGAGACATTTCAGAGTAAAACAAAATTATCTTGACAGCTTTTCATTAGGATAACAACCTGACAGTAAAAGGACTACCTAATTTTTTTCCTAATCATGACAAATTATTATTAATAGCAACTCACACGTGTATGATGCATCTTGAGAGACAGATCCCTACAGACTTACAGCATGGACTGGTGAAATAGCCTCCCCCCCAAGCTAGATCCTGGCATTCCTAAAATAGTGATAGAAGAGTAGTTTATTCTAAATAAAGTTCAAAGGGCTGTTTAACTTAAATTTAGACCTTAAAGCAAAGATCTAAAAATATGAGGAGTGTTAAAAAGTAATGTTCCAGAAACTTTCACCAAATAATTGTAGCCCACATGAGTAATTTTTATTTTTTTTTCTTTTTTAAGAGAATGACTCACTCTTCAGAAAACATTTGCTTTGTTCACAGAATATGTATTATGTACCTGATAAGAAACTGTTTATAGCTTTAGAATAGGTCATAAAGTCAAACATGAAGGGCAAGAAGGAAAGTTTTCATTTGGACACATATCCTAGGATAAATCTGGGAGTAGGTTCCCCAGAATTCTGGTGAGAATTTCATAGCTTTCATTTCCCTAAGCATTGAGCTCATGTCTTTGTGAATTTATGAATGCTAGAAGAAAGAGAAGGACATGGAAGATAAAGTCCTGGGTGAAGGCTGGAGAAGCTTTATTGCTTCTGTCCATCTTTATGCCCTTCCAAGAATTCTGAAGAAAACTCCAGAATAGCAGTGAAGAGAGAGAAGTCTGGTGAGAAGTCATATGGGTAACATAGAGCTGAACACGAAATTGGGGATTCTTGATTAAAGGCAAAGAACAGGCTTATCTCTAATATTTGTGTGGCCTGGGCATTAGGTCAATTGACAAATTGATAAATAAAATGTGTTCTATCTTCCCATTTAACTGGGTGGCTCAGACAGTAAGGAATCCACCTGCAATGCAGGAGACACAGGTTAGATCCCTGGGTCAGGAGGATCCCTGGAAGAAGGGAATGGCTGACCACTCCAGTATTCTAACCTGGAGAATCCCATGGACAGAGGAGCCTGGCGAGCTATAGTCCATGAGGTCGCAAAGAGTTGGACATGACTGAGTGACTAACACATTCATTTTTCTATCTTCCTACCAATAAAATTAGAGATACCAAGGGAACATTTCATGCAAAAATGGGCACAATAAAGGACAGAAACAGTATGGACATAACAGAAGCAGAAGATATTAAGAAGAGGTGGCAAGAATACACAGAACAACTATACAAAAAAGATCATAATGACTAAGATAACCATGATGGTGTGATCACTGACCTAGAGCCAGATATCCTGGAATGTGAAGTCAAGTGGACCTTAGAAAGCATCACTATGAACAAAGCTAATGGGGGTGATGGAATTCCAACAGAGCTATTTCAAATCCTAAAAGATGATTCTATGAAAGTGCTATACTCAACATGCCAGCAAATTTGGAAAACTTAGCAGTGGCCACAGGACTGGAAAAGGTCAGTTTTCATTCCAATCCCAAAGAAAGGCAACGCCAAAGAATATTCAAACTACTGCACAACTGCACTCATCTCACATGCTAGCAAAGTAATACTCAAAATTCTCCAAGCTAGGCTTCAATAGTACATGAACTGAGAACTTCCAAATGTTCAAGCTGGATTTACAAAAAGCAGAGGAACCAGAGATCAAATTGTCAACATCTGTTGGATCATAGAAAAAGCAAGAGATTTCCAAAAGAACAATCTGCTTCATTGACTATGCTAAAGACTCTGACTGTGTGGATCACAACAAACTGTGGAAAATTCTTAAAGAGATGGAAATACCAGACTCACCTGCCTCCTGAGAAATCTATTTGCAGACCAAGAAGCACCAATTAGAACCGGACATGGTATAATGGACTGGTTCAAAATTGGGAAAGGAGTACGTCAAGGCTGTATATCGTCACCCTGCTTATTTAACTATATGCAGAGTACATCATGCAAAACACCGGGCTAGATGAAGCACAAGCTGGAATCAAGATTGCCAGGAGAAAGATCAACAACCTCAGATATGCAGATGACACCACCCTTATGGCAGAAAGTGAAGAGGAACTGAAAAGCCTCTTGATGAAAATGAAAGAGGAGAGTGAAAAAGTTGGCTTAAAGCTCAACATTCAGAAAACAAAGATCATGGCATCTGGTCCCATCACTTCATGGCAGATAGATGGGGAAACAATGGAAACAGTGAGAGACTTTATTTTCTTGGGCTCCAACATCACTGCAGATGATGACTGCAGCCATGAAGTTCAGACACTTGCCCCTTGGAAGAAAAGCTATGACCAACCTAGACAGCATATTAAAAAGCAGAGATATTACTTTTCCAACAAAGGTCCATCTAGTCAAGGCTATGGTTTTTCCAGTAGTCAGGTATGGCTGTGAGAATTGGACCATAAAGAAAGCTGAGCACTGAAGAATTAATGTTTTTGAACTGTGGTGTTGAAGAAGACTTCTGAGTGTCCCTAGGACATCAAGGAGATCAAACTAGTCAATCTGAAAGGAAATCAATCCTGAATATTCATTGGCAGGACTGATGCTGAAGGTGAAACTCCAATACTTTGGCCACCTGATGTGAAACTCCAATACTTTTGGCCACCACTGACTCATTAGAAAAGACCCCAAAGCTGGGAAAGATTGAAGGCAGGAGGAGAAGGGGACAACTGAGGATGAGATGGTGGATGTCACAACTGACTTGATGGACATGAGTTTGAGCCCACTCCAGGAGTTGGAGGTGGACAGGGAAGCCTGGCGTGCTGCAGTCCATGGAGTTGCAAAGAGTCAGACACGACTGAGTGACTGAATTGAACTGAACCTCGAGATTTCACCTTCATAAATGACAAAGTGAGAATTTTGGATTAGGCTATTGTTTTTATGTAGCTTTATAAAACAATATTCACAATTGTCAATTTAATTTGAAGGTGAAACTATAAAATTATTAGTAAATATCACATTTTAAGTATGTATAATTTAGATGACAATGAAATTTCAATATATTTTAATATGTTGTCCAATCTCAGTAAATACTTCTATATGAGTATTGGCAATTATGTCATTCATCATCCAAGTAACTGCCAATGATATCATACTTCTTGATGTTACACCTGGAAGTACACATTCAAGGGGAAAATGAATTTTTTAATATTACAAAATATTCCTCAGCCCAGTCCAACTGTTTCGAATATTGTTGCAATCCATGAGTATATCCAATGTACTGGAACACAAAGAAGATCAAGGAAAAAGATGTTTGTCACTGGGAAACAATGATTTAATTTGTAGGAATCATTGCATCCATGCTGAGAGGAAGAATTTAACAAATTAATTTGTCTTAATTTTTTTTTTTTTGCCTAAATCCTCCTCTGACCTTCATAGCTGTGCCCATTTTCAGTGTCAATAGGTTTACAGTCCAAAACCTTTGTGGGATTTGGTTATAGGACCTTACTGTTTCTAGGATATAGAGAGATGAGCAGAAGAGTTTTTCTAGGACTTGAATGGTATTGGTTATAAGCATGAATGTTTCAGGTTATGATTTGAATGTTACCATAATTGAGCACTAAATTCTAAGTGACAGAGGCGCCTTGTGTTTTTAAAATCTTTGATTTATGTGATCTGTGGGGCTCTCTAAAGCATGGCACTCTGGGAGGAAATCTTGCAGAGATATAGACAAAAGAGGTTTATGAATTCCTGGGTCACTGACCCTGTTTTTTAGAAGCCCTGGGAGACCCATGCTTCCCTGATAGCTCAGTTGGTAAAGAATCTGCCTGCAATGCGGGAGATTACGGTTTGATTCCTGGGTGAGGAAGATCCACTGGAGAAGGGAAAGGCTACCCACTCTAGTATTCTGGCCTGGAGAATTCGATGCACTACAGTTCACGGGGTCACAAGGAGTCGGACTTTCACGTTCACTTGGGAAACCGAGCCATGTTGCAAAAAGAGCTTCCGCAGATGACCCATGAAGACAGGTACAAGTGTAACACCAGGATACCCAGGAAGAAAGCTTCAGGAGCACTTGTTTGCTGAGGGTTTGATGGACGTAACATGGGTAGAAGTGTGGATGGGGTGAAAGAGATATTTTTGGAGGTGCTACTCTCTGTGAGAAGGTTTCTACCTGAACAAACTTTGAAATAGAACTGTAATTGTTCACATGGATGTCTCTAGATTCAGTGTATGATATATTTCGTGGAATGTTTTTCCTTACCAGTATTTGTCAAGGATTCTTCAGATTATCTGGTGTCTCTCTTAAAATCTATGAAGAAGCTGTTTCAGGAATGTAAAGCTCTCTGGAGTCCCATTTCAGTTGCTACAGTAAGGTAAGATAAAACAATTAGAAACAACTTTGATGATAGGGAAAATGAAAGTGATAGTCACTCAGTTGTGTCGGACTCTTTGCGACCCCATGGACTGTAGCCTGCCAGTCTCCTCTGTCCATGGAATTCTTCAGGCAAGAATACTGGAGTGGGTTGCCATTCCCATTCCAGGGCCTCTTCCTGACCCAGGGATCGAACCCTGGTCTCCTATGTTGGCAGGCAGATTCTTTATCATCTGAGTCACTACAGATGCCCCTACTTCGATGATAGGCTCAACTTTTAAAGTATTTGTTTCTTCTGGCTTTTTTTTTTCTTTTTGGCAAGGGTACAGAGGTTAAAACTGTGAGAAAGAATAGCTCAGAGCTACATGATAATAAAAAACTGGGCTTTTACTGAAAATTCTTTCATTTCTAAAGACATTAGGCCACAATGTTATGCATATTTTTAATGAATTCCATTTTCTTGGACCTGTGATTGATGCAACCACACAACCAGATAATTTACATTTAAAAATGACAATATTAAAAAATTAAAGAGAAGGAGGGTTGCTTTGGACCCTTACATTATTACTATACATAAGATAGGTAAGTGTCTCAATTCCAAATGTGAAATGGTCTCAGAAGAAATACTCTGCAATAATAATGTAAAGTTTACACTGCAATAAAAGTGTAAAAAATCCTACTAACCTATGGAAGAACATTATTTGTTTTTATTTATACAATGGGAATATAAGCCTTTATATTAACATCATGGCCAGAAACTGAATTGAAAAGCTAAAAATTCTCATCCTGCTATTTATATTTCATCAGTTGGTATACAAACATCAAATCTGAGAGCAAATGAACACATGTCCCCTTTCAGGACAAGAGTGATACTTGTTCAATGATAGTCAAACACTATAGTGATGGTGTACATGCCAAAATGTCAGGGTCTAAAATAAAATCATTATAATGAGCAAAAACATAGTCTCTCAAGGAGTTTTCTAGACAAATTGGAACAACATCTGCTATGTTTACAGGCTTGGGCATGATGAAAAACATTTTGAACACAAATGTTGCATGATATAAGCTGGGTTTCTGTAGATGGTGGAACTCCCATGAATACTGAGAAAGAAGCTGGACTGTTTAGGAAAGGCAAGGGATGCTGCTGGAAGGACAGCTCTGTTGTTTCAACTCTTTCTTTAATAATTTTCACTGAGGAGTAGCTGGTTCCTAGATCAGTAATATGACATCTTACTATGGTCTCCAAATAGTCTGTAAATTCTAGAGACCTTACTTCTCTTGGAAGGCTTCATGAAAGTCTTGGAGTTCTTCAAAATGTGTTTGCTGGTGCTATTGGATTCAAGGGACTCGGACTTATGAAGCCCAAGACCTTACTGTTTAGTAAGAGCCATGAACTAAGTACAAAAAAAAATCAAAGTTTTATCTTGGCTTTGACTGTGCTGCAAAAACTCTTCAGGAGAAATTAAAATCTTAGCTGCACCCAAGAGAGGTCCATAAATACCAGGACTAGTTTTTCACTGCAACTTAACACACAGATTAGGATTACTATTCATATCCCTATTTTCTATGACATGGTATCATGTCGTCATCTGAACGGAACTCATGGTTTTGTGCCAAGCGCTAAAAGAAGTAGATTATTTTTTCCAGGTAGGTATCATTTAGCATTCTGTGTCCTTAATGATGCCCTAAATACTTGAAAGAGTTAATGTTTGTCCTCTCGGTATCAGGAAGTAACCTAAGGCTCCACGAAAATGTAGATCCTCATTATAATAATCAGAGATAATGAGGATAAATGTGTGGAGATAACTGGTGCACAGTGACTGCAAAGGGATGACAAGCGTGGACAACATTGTTTGGCAGGACCACACGTTGTTTCAGGGGGAGCAGCTGATATGCTCTGAAGTCTTTAATTGCTTAAGCTATTCACCTTCAGGTTTATACCGTGCCCATCACCTGGGCCCTATTTTTTATAACTATCTGCTGAACATTGGCTGAGTCAAAATTGTTTTGTTATGAGTTATTCACATCACCTTAGGGAGGCTGGCTCATATTAGGAGCCTCAATTTCCCCATAAGCCACTGAACAGGAAAACATATTTCAGGGTGAATTAGTTCCTAAGAGGACTGTGAGACCATGACACTTTGGTGGCTCATTCTTCCCTATATGCTTAACTAGGAAGCAATTTTTAATTTTTTACTCCCACTGTCAATACTACCCTAAAATAAGAACACTGGCCATAGATCAGGCAGTTGGGGGTGGGGGGCTGGGGTGGCAAGTGGGAGACTGACCTGGGCTTGCTGCTAAGAAGGCAATGACTTGAAAAGGCAGTTGGCTTGAGAGAAAAAAGGATCTGATGCTTAAAAAAAAAAAAAGTACCTAAAGATGACACGGTATAAATTGCCCACAAGCCCTCCTATCATCACCAAAATACAATAATGAAAAAGGATCCCTCCCCTAGCCATGTAACATGTCTTCTCTTGCCTTTTTATGATTTTCCTTTCATTGCAGAGCAAAACTTGGTGTTCATGTTTCTCTGATTTAACGTGAGTAAATTTGTGAAGGAAGGAGTAAAAGGAACACACGTGTGATATGTCCGGAGACTGCAATTGCCTGGCAATTGTACTTGATGCCCGATACGGCACTACTCAAAGAATATAATCCACCAAGCATTATTTCCTTCTTAAAGAACGAGTCTAACATGTCACAGTACAGCTTACCATTTCTTTTCTTTAAACATTTCATCTTCCACCATTCAGACACAAACATCTCAACTTACAGCACTGCACAGTTTCAGCAAGCAGTTTGTTTCTTTTATATTCCAACAAATGCAAAAAATGCAAAGGTTAAAGCTGTCATTTTTGTTTGTTGTAAATCAGAGGAGCAGTGTTTAATCTTCCCCATTCGTTCCCTCCCAAGAGGATCTTGAAAAAAACCTAAAGTTTCAGTTTTCAAATGATGATTGTATTTGTAGAAATTAATTGAGATAATACGCGGGCAAGTGCTAGGTGCTATAGGAAGCAGCATTATAAAAATGTATAAGATCTTGCTGTTATTAGCCAGGAATATTACACTCTGGTGCTAGAAGAATTAAGATCTAAGAAGCATCCAATAGATGTATAAGAAGGGGACCTCTCTCCTTTGGAAAAATATGTTTTGCATTTCATAAGGAGTGAAGTAGAATTTTAGAAAAGGGTTTTTTTTTGAGTCATTAAAGTGTTTTTAATCAGTTTGATGAGTAATGATAAAAGGATAACTTCTAGATCATGAATACCAGTGATTTAGGACCCAAGGTCAGATTCTTTATTGAGTAGAGTAGACTCCAAATCCTAGGTTAAAAAATGCCATGAGAAATTCTGTTTGTGTATGAGTAGGTGAGAGAGAGAGAGGGAGGGAGAGAGAGAGACTGTCAAAGATAAATGCCATTTTCTTTAACTAATATTTATTTTTTGATTTAAAGCATAAAGCATTTTTCCAAATGTGTCAGTTTACAGTATCATTTGGGTGTGTGATCGTTGTACTCTCCTGAGTGTCATAGTGCTCACTGCCCTCATCATTCGTCAGCTGGAGGGAAGCCCAAATCACTGCTTTCTGACACACTCATACAGGAGATGGAGCTGAAGTCTGATGTGTTACCACTTGTCATCAGACTGAATAGTGCTTTGCTTTTGTTGTGGTTGACTAACAACATGAAATGAAGGTTATGAGTTCTTGATCTGCCCTGCCTTGGTTTCACTGGGAAGACCACTAGACACCTTATGACTTTGAGCACTTTAATTCAGCTCATAAAAGGGAATCAATTCAGTTCAGTCGCTCAGTCATGTCCGACTCTTTGTGACCCCATGAACCGCAGCACGCCAGGCCTCCCTGTCCCTCATCAACTCCTGGAGTTCACTCAGACTCACTTCCATCGAGTCAGTGATGCCATCCAGCCATCTCATCCTCTGTCGTCCCCTTCTCCTGCCCCCAATCCCTCCCAGCATCAGAGTCTTTTCCAATGAGTCAACTCTTCACATGAGGTGCCCAAAGTACTGGAGTTTCAGCTTCAGCATCATTCCCTCCAAAGAAATCCCAGGGCTGATCTCCTTCAGAATGGACTGGTTGGATCTCCTTGCAGTCCAAGGGACTGTCAAGAGTCTTCTCCAACACCACAGTTCAAAAGCATCAATTCTTCGGCGCTCAGCTTTCTTCACAGTCCAACTCTCACATCCGTACATGACCACTGGGAAAACCATAGCCTTGACTAGATGGACCTTTGTTGGCAAAGTAATGTCTCTGCTTTTTAATCTAGGTTGGTCTTAACTTTCCTTCCAAGGAGTAATTGTCTTTTAATTTCATGGCTGGAGTCACCATCTGCAGTGATTTTGGAGCCCCAAAAAATAAAGTCTAACACTGTTTCCACTGTTTCCCCATCTATTTCCCATGAAGTGATGGGACCAGATGCCATGATCTTCATTTTCTGAATGTTGAGCTTTAAGCCAATTTTTTCACTCTCCATTTTCACTTTCATCAAGAGGCTTTTTAGTTCCTCTTCAGTTTCTGCCATAAGGGTGGTGTCATCTGCATATCTGAGGTTATTGATATTTCTCCTGGTAATCTTGATTCCAGCTTGTGCTTCTTCCAGCCCAGCATTTCTCATGATGTACTCTGCATAGAAGTTAAATAAGCAGAGTGACAATATACAGCCTTGACATACTCCTTTTCCTATTTGGAACCAGTCTGTTGTTCCATGTCCAGTTCTGACTGTTGCTTCCTGACCTGTATATAGGTTTCTCAAGAGGCAGGTCAGGTGGTCTGGTATTCCCATCTCTTTCAGAATTTTCCACAGTTGATTGTGATCCACACAGTCAAAAGCTTTGGCATAGTCCATAAAGTAGAAATAGATGTTTTTCTGGAACTCTCTTGCTTTTTCGATGATCCAGTGGATGTTGGCAATTTGATCTCTGGTTCCTCTGCCTTTTCTGTTCTTAACTGGGGACAATTTACCCCTTCCACTTCAGGGGACACTTAGAAATGTCTGGAGACATTTTTTATTGTTGTGACTGGGGAGAAATTGCAGGTGTCTAGTAGGTAAACTTTTCTGTCCATGGAATTCTCCAGGCAACAATACTGGAGTGGGTAGCCATTCCTTTCTCTAGGGGATCTTACTGATTAAGGGATCGAACCTGTGTCTCCCGCATTGCAGGCAGATTCTTTACCATCTGAGCCACCAGAGAAACCTGGTAGACCCCAGCGAGTGAGTGAAAGTCGCTCAGTTGTGTCCAACTCTTTGCAACCCCATGGACTATACAGTACATGGAATTCTTCATGCCAGAATGTTGGAGTGGGTAGCTGTACCCTTCTCCAGGGGATCTTTCCAGCCCAGGGATTGAAGCCAGGTTTCCTGCATTGCAAGGGGATTCTTTACCAGCTGAGACACCAGGAAAGCCTGGTAGACTCTAGGGATACTGCTAAACATCTTACAATGCACTGGACAACCCTCCACAACAAGAATTATCAGATATAAGATGTCAATAATGCTGAGATTGAGAAACCCTCTTTTTGAGGTAATAGGTCTCAGAGACAGCTGGTGGGGGACTTGGAAAATGAACCATAAGCCTGGGTCAGATCCACTCCACATTGGCTATGAAAGTCAATGTGGTAGTGATAAAATCTAATTCAGAACACTCCTGTTATGAGAAAGACATAAGGCTCCCACTCTCCTTCATTAATAATTCTCACACCTCACTGCTGATGGTAAAGCATTCAGTGTTTACTCCCCCACTTCCTAATAAGCCTTCAGGGAGGAAAGAAATCCAGAGTAAACTTATGACCTGCCCTACTCCCATCCTATTTCTAATAACCTCCACCCAAATATATGAAGGACTGTAGATTGTTCATATGTGGCACTTTGCATGTTACCCTTTCATGGGGAGGTTTTTAGAAGCTGCATGTCATCAGTAGGTAAAATATGCAAGTGGTATGGCCAGGCAGCTGCAGAATAATTGATCATGTTTCCAAGGTCCACAGATTATGCCAAGATTCGTTCACATGAAGCCCACCTGGGATCTGCAATCTATTGTAAACTAAACTAGTTTAATAAGGGCATCTGTTGTGATCCCTTTCATGTTGCCTTCAGCAGGCATGCCTCTTTTATCACGAGTGAGGCTTTTGTTTCTGAGTTTCATAACAGCAAAGCTTCCCTCCATGAAGCGCTGAGCCTTTGCCAACTTTCCAGCCACCTCCTGAATAAATTAACTATGTTCCATCAGGTGGCAGAGAGGACATTTTGAATTCTCTGTGACAGATGGTTTGACACACCTAATTGAAGTAATATATCTTTCAGAGACTCTTGATGTGTTATAAGGAAATGTAAAGCGTGTCACATGAGGACAAATCTCTCCTGACTGAAGTAGGGAATTTGGAGTAAAGGTGTTGCACTCAGCCTAGGCGTGGCATTTTTCAGGGAGGAAAAAACCCTACCTCTAGACGTTCAGCTTTATTAAGGAAGACATTTGTACCAGTTACATCTAAGAAGGACACCAAGGATTCTATTAGCCAGTTTGGGACTAGTGTTATAATGAACTGAATCAAGAAGCCCACCTGTTCAAAATTAGGCATATTTTAGGAAAGGAATGGCATTCAACAAGTCCAAATGGAAGTACATAATGTAGAAAATCAAATCCCCTAACTGCCTTTCAAAGTCCACAGAATGGGAATTTGTTTCTTCGTATAATAGAGCCTCACTGGGACATAATGGGAAAGAAACAGCTGAGTTAAGAGTTCTGACTTCTGAGAGAGCTTTCAGATATGCTCAAAACTCACAGTGGAAAAGACATTCCCATGAATAAAAGTCAGCTCCCACTAAGTGGGGGCTTTTGTACATTTAGGTTTGAGTCTTCAGATAGATAAACTTTTGCAGGGACGCAAATAGATTTCCCCTTTAACAGAAGCTGGGTGACGTCTTCCTTCAGCGTCCTGAGATTCTTTTGAGGGGTTAGCAATGCAGTGAGGACGCTGTGGTTTAGAGAATTACTATCCCAGCATGCAGCGGTACCGGGGCTCTGAGAATCCCCAGGAGAAAAGGGGATGGTAATGGGTTATAGGGGAAGGAGAGTGAAGTTTATAAGAGTGGGAGTGATCTGGAGCCTGCAGCACCCTACACGCCACAGCTCAGCACTGTCTAAACTGAGCTGATTGGTAGCTCAGCCCCTTCATCCTGCCAGGGTTTCATAGATGCACTGGATTTACTCTGCCCCAGACACACATAGAAAGCAGAGCTTCAAACGACTGCCCCAGGGGGCTTGCTACAATTTCTTGGAGGCCTGATCCTTATTATTCATGATAATATCATTTGGAAGCTGCCTCCTCACCTGACAGATTACTGAATGAACAAAACTCACATTTCCTTAACAATCTGTATAGGGTCTTATTTAGGTAAGTGCTGTGACTAACTCATTTTTCTTTGATTCTACCTCATTAATAAAATCAGGATCTTCTGCCCTTTCCCCACCTCCTCAGTTATCTTGAGTTCTACCAGGAGGCTGTCCCATCTGGTTCAATTGGGTTTTTTAAAAAATTTATTTATTGTAATTACTTTACAATATTGTAGTGGTTTCTGCAATACATCAACATGACTCAGCCATGGGTGTACATGTGTCCCCCATCCTGAACCCCCCATCCACCTCCCTCCCCATCCCATCCCTCAGGGTTGTCCCAGTGCACCTGCTTTGAGTGCCCTGTTTCATGCATCGAACTTGTACTTTTGTCATAGGAATAGAATATACCTTTGAAAATACTTTGATATATTGATTCATGCATCAGTCTTTTGTGAACGTGGTTACTGGGAGTCATTTCCCCACATTCTCAACAGCACTGCCACCATAACTAAACTGAGCTTCTGAATCTGCAAACAAGAGGCCCAAAACCTAGATCAGGGTGACTTACTACATCCTGCTCTAGTGAATATCTAGCATCTGGAAGGCCTCCTTCTCAGACTTTTTCACCTCTATCTATCTTCAACACTTATCAGTAACACTCATCGGCCTTTGGTAAAAAAAAGACCTTTCCTCATAACTGCCCAGCGTCACCAAAGAGAATGAAATGTCTTATGAGATAGGGCCTTAGGTCTTGATCCTGGTGACTGGCACAGTAACTCAACTGAACACAATCAGTGTGATATTTAATAACTATTAAATATTATAGGCTTCCCAGATAGCTCAGTTGGTAAAGAATCTGCCTGCAGTGCGGGAGACCTGGGTTCAATCCCTGGGTGGGGAAGATCCCCTGGAGAAGGAAATGGCTACCCATCCCAGTATGCTTGCCAGGAGAATTCCACGTAGAGAGGAGCTTGGCTGGCTACAGTCCATGAGGTAGCAAGTGTCAGACACGACTTAGTGACTAAACTCAAATGTTATATAATATTAGTTTTTGCTTACCTTCCTCCTTGTCTTTTGTTGCTTGTTTTCCTCACTGCTGTATCTCCAATGCTTAGTAAAGACTGCCTGGCCCATGTTTGGTGCTCAAAAGTATTTCATGAATGAATCATCTGAGAAGCCATGGTATTTTATTCCTCTTAGGGTGTAGTGATTTTAAAACGTGCGAGAAAGTACGTTACTTTAACACCACCCTCACCCCCATGCTCATAATTCCTAACATCTCTCTCCCTGCCCTGTCAAGATTTCAGAAACACTTGCTCTAGTTCCTGGTCAAATATTGTTAATATTCCTGTAGTACATATATGTGTCACACACAAAACAATGTTTTAAGCACTTTGTATTTATGCACTCTTTTCCTCCTTGCAACCACTCCGTGAAGGAGATACCATAGTTATCCTCACGTTGCAGATGAGAAAACCGAGAGGCAGTAGTAAAGTGAGAGCATTGGAGATGAACTCAGGTAACCCGGCTTTAGAATTCACATTCCTAATCACCAGACATGCTGTGTCTTCAATGACTATAACACCAAACTCTTTATTTCAAAACTACTGAGTTCCTGAAATTATAGTGCATGTCAAAAGGGACGCGGGCACAAAGGGAGACACCGAGGGAGAAAACCTGCTCTGCATGTTGTTAATAAATCACACTTATAACAAAAGTGGTTTATTTGCAATGTCATGATTATATAAGCAGATCAACAAAAGATGGGGTTAGATCAGACAAAGAGTTCCAGCCCTGCCATGGAAGAGGTCTTTAACCCACTACGTAGCCTCCAAAGGTGACACCCACTAGACCCGAAGGAAGACAAACTGAATGGTCACCCTTCTGTACCAACAAGTGGTTGACTTTATCACTTTGCATGATGGAAAGAAAACTGGCTCATGACACCCAGGGACTTCAGTGCCATCAAAATGCTCTTCTCATGGCCCTCTCTTTCCAGATCGGGTTGCCCTTGCTAGTTGCCCTTGATGGGGTTCAGGTTCCTCTAGTATCATTGGAAATTGAGAAGTCCCCTCAAAGGTGGAAGCCCCTGCTGGCTTTGGGTGACCTTTGCCCAGGGAGCCCTTGAATGCCTATAAAGAGGATACATTTTGGACCTAGACACTTCAGACACTACTTAGTTACCTGGTTAATTAACCTCGTAGAGGATATATATTTATATATGCTCTTTCCTCTGAAACAAGGCATCAGGTTCTGGGAAGGACAAAGAACTCGCACCACTGGTAGGTCATTAGGCTCCAGCCCCAGAGATTCAGCCTTTGCACTTGTTTTCTCACCCATACAGTAATACCCACCTTGCAATTACTGAGCAGTCACCCTGGGTCAGATGATGTCTGCTCTATATTCATCCAGTCGCAACAGGAAGCAGACTGCAGGCTCAATTAAGATAAATTACAGAAGCACAGAGTGTCTAACAAAAAACACGCACAAAGGTGTGGGCAAGGTATAGGAAACCCAGGAGGAAGAGGGCCAGATCCCTAGGCTAGTAGGAGTGGGACCATCACCAACCTAGTGAAGGTGAAAGAGAAGCCATTATTCAAACTTGGAGTCAGTTCTGAGGAGAGGCTGGCTTGATGGAGCCTGACCTTAGCTGGAGGAAATATGGCCAGCCTGCCCAGTGACCTCAAAGAGAGGGGCTCAGGAAACACATGCCACACCCTCATTCTCCTCCCCTATGACCCTGTGCTGGGGCTCTTCAGCAGCCAATTTCAATCTGAAGCCAGAGGTCAAGAGAGACCCTAGGTGTAGTCCATACAGCTCAAGGTAGAGACAGATGGGTTTATATGTAAAAGGGTAAATAGAGCCCTTTGCATGCATTACCTATTTAATCCTTACAATATCCTCCCAAGATAATTACTGTCCCAGTTTTTCAGAAAAGGAAACTGACTTGTAAGCAGTGAAGCAATTATATAGGGGTGTGTGTGTGTGTGTGTGTGTGTGTGTTATCTATCTATGTTCGGTTTCTCAGTCGTGTCCACCTCTTTGAAACCCCATGAACTGTAGCCCACCAGGCTCCTCTGTCCATGGAATTTTCCAGGGAAGGATACCGGAGTGGGTTGCCATTTTCTATTCCAGGGGATCTTCCTGACCCAGGGATAGAAACTGTGTCTTTTGCATCTCCTGCATTGGCAGATGGATTCTTCACCACTGTGCTACCTGGGAAGCCCAATATATATATATAAACATTGTGTTATCAAATAACTTTGTCATCAGAGATCACCTCACTCAGTACTTTTCATGTCTATATGGCCTTTTATGTGACACATTTTTATTTTATTTTATTGCATTTCAATTTATTTCATTTCACTTTATGTATGAAAACATGTGCAGATTCCATTGTGCCATGCACCATTCTATATGCTTTATAAATATTAGCTTAGTAATTTTCAGAGTAATATTAAGAAGCAGGAAAAAAAAAAAAGAAGCAGGTACTATTATTATTCCCATAATATAAATGAGACAGGTTAAGTAACTTGTCTGGAATTCCATACTGATGAATGGTGGAACTCACATGCAAATTTACACAGTCTGATTTGAGTCCCATTCTTAACCATTCTGCTCTACATATATACATATCTCCTATATGCATATATCTCATTACCCCTAGACTGCAAAATTGGAATCATGTTATATATTCCTGTTCTTTAATTTTGTATCTAACTATATGTCTTCAGCATGCATTCGTATAGGAGTTCTTTTTCTTGATTATACTCATCCTAATTGGATATGGAAATAAATATTTCACCAAGAAATAGAACATGCCAGTAATACTGCTACTGCTACTGCTAAGTCACTTCAGTCGTATCCGACTCTGTGTGACCCCATAGACGGCAGCCCACCAGGCTCCCCCGTCCCTGGGATTCTCCAGGCAAGAACACTGGAGTGGGTTGCCATTTCCTTCTCCAATGCATGAAAGTGAAAAGTGAAAGTGAAGTCGCTCAGTCGTGTCCGACTTTTAGCGACCCCATGGACTGCAGCCTTCCAGGCTCCTCCATCCATGGGATTTTCCAGGCAAGAGTACTGGAGTGGGGTGCCATTGCCTTCTCCGATGCCAGTAATAAGCAGCTAAAAAAAAAATCAGGTAGAAGAAAGGTACTCCCCAGCACACACACACACACACACACACACAAACACAGAGATAAAAAGTAATGGAAACAGTACATATTTCTAGTAAAATATTGGATCATTTGACATAAAGTTTTACCCTTGAATGACCTGGTGTATATAATTGGCTCTGTGTGTTTGATTAGCTGCATAGTGGCAGAAATAATTCATGGTGATCTGTTCAATGCTATGGGCATTTGATATGTATAAGAGGCTTTGGGGATTTATGAATATGTAAAAACTCTTCTTGTTGACAGTCTTGTTGTAGAGGCAAGATGTATATTCATAGAGGACTGATATGGACTGAAAGTCTATATATCTCCCCCAAATTCACATGTTGAAGTTCTTAAACCCCAATGTGATGGCATTTTTGTGATGGGGCCTTTGGGAGGTAGTTAGGGTTGGATGAGTTTATGCAGGTGGGGTCCTCATGGTGGGATTAGTGCCATTTTAACCAGAGACACCAGGGAGCTCCTTACTCCTCTCTCTCCCTTGTGCCCTCAAAGAAGAGGCCAGTGAGCACACAGAGAGATGGCACCACCTACACGCCAAGAGGAAATCTCAGAATGAAACTTACCTTACCAGAACCTTGATCTTGGACTTCCCAGCCTCCAGAACTATGAGAAATAAATTTCTTATCTAAGCCACCTGGTTAAATGGTGTTTTGTTTTTGCAGCTCGAGCTGGATGATACAAGGAAGATAATTTTAAGAAGTAGCTCAAAGTAGTAAGTGCTTAGCAGTGAATGAAGACTATAATAAATATTTGAGAGGAGGGAGGAATCTGAACATCTGTGGTGGTCAGATAAGCCTCCCAGGACTTAGACAGGTGGGGAAGAGGAAGTGGCTGACACAAGCGAAAATACAAAATGACCACACAGGAACTCTCTTGGTGGTACAGTGGTTAAGAGTCTGCCTTGCAATGCAGGGGACATGGGTTCAATTCCTGGTTTGGGAAGACCCCACATGCCATGGGGAAATTGAGCCCTTGGGCCATGACTCCTAAGCCCACATGCCCTAGATAGAGCCTGTGCTCCACAACAAGACAAACCACCACAGTGGGGAGCTTGCATATCACAGCAAAGACCCAGTGCAGCCAAAAAAAAAAAAAGACCGTGCACATTTGAAGTGTGCCAGCTCATGATTCACGTGAGGGGTCTGTGTGAAGAGAGCTTCTTCCAGGTCTCCGTGTTTGCCCTTCTCTCTCCTGGGCATGGTCTCCTCCCCATCTTCACCAGGTTACTGTAATGCCTACTCAGTCTCAGGACCCAGGACTTCCATGTCTCATCCTTAGGAAATCTTTGCTGACTCCCAGGCTTGGTTGTGACTCCAGTTACAGAATTCCCTGATTTCTTTCGGGGCACTCTCCGCAATGATACTTAAATTATTAATTGTGTGAGGTGTTTTTTTTTTTTTTGGTGCTTGTTTGCCCCACTGGACTTCCAGCTCCATCAGCACCCAGTTTGGGTTGTTTTGCTCTTCATTATGGTCCCAAATTGGGGCACAGTCTGAGTAGGCATTAGCAGCTCAATACATATTTGTTGATTGCCTAGATAAATGCCTGGCTATTACATCTCACAAAAGAGCTCTTCCTTGTTGTAGCACTGACATATCTTAAAGACTGTGTCTTTGTTTAGGTCTGGGCTAAGGACCACATGACTTCCTGGGTGGCCTAGCGGTAAGGAATCTGCCTGCAACGCAGGAGACAGGAGATGTGGGTTTGATCCCTGGGTTGAGAAGATCCCCTGGAGAAGGAAATGGCAATCCAGTCCAGAATTCTTGCCTGGGAGATCCCATGGATAGGAGCCTGGTGGGCTACAGTCCCTGGGGTCACAGAGAGTCAGACACAACCAAGCGTGCACACACTCAAGGACCACATATATAGTCAAAAGAAATATTATGTCAGAGGCCAAGTTATAAAAATAAGCTGATTGACTCTGATCTGTCACAGCCCTTTTTAGAGCTCCAAATTGTTTCTGACTTATAGAAGGATCTTTTTGGTCCTTTGAAAGGATAGAAGCTCAGGGTCAGATGACAAGATAAATTGGCTGAAATTGATGACCATAAAGTAGCTAAAAGAGAGCCAAGTGTGTTTCAGATATTCAAACTTTTGCCATTTGTCAACTTTTAACAGGCTGAGAAGAGGCTTTTTAAAATTATTTAACAAAAAATGTTAGATTCTACTTAAAAATACAAAGAGAACAGACTAAACTGTAAATATTTTCACTGGTAGCCTCTCCAGGTACTGGAGGTAGAAGAGATTTAACTTATTTCTTTTTGGGGACCTGAGCTCCCTGACTATTTAGGAAGAAACATGGGGATCTACATCAAGGACGTTTCTTCCTTTTCTGTCGGGTTCTCTGCAAGAGTCCTTTGACTATACTTGGCTGCCCCAATTTCTAGCTTCCTGTGGTATCAGATGTTTGGGAGAAAAGGCAAGATCTGTTTTTAGAGACATCTGTTTAACAGAGAGTCAGAAACCCCCACGCTAATAGCTCTGCAATTAACTGCTTCTGACTTATCTCAGGGCCAGTTTCCATCTTTCTGGATGACCCTGGTGGTAACAATCCTACTCAGACCCTCAGGACTCTCATTTCTCTCCCTTGCTGCCTCTACAGAGCATAAGGTCATCCATGGCCATCCCATCCAGCTCATGGAAATGACGAGGCTTGGCGTGATCAAAGCCACTTTCTCCTTTCAGCATTTTATGGGGACTTCCCTGGTGGTCCAGTGGTTAAGAATCCGTCTTGCAATCCAGGGGATGCAGGTATGATCCCTAGTCAGGGAACTAAGATCTTATATGTCATGGAGCAACTAAGCTCGCACACCACAACTACTGAGCCCACATAATCTGAAGCCTGTGCGCCGCAACTCGGGAGTCCATGAGCCACAACTCGAGTCTGTGCTGCAACAAAAAAATCCTGCAAGAGGCAATGAAGAGCACCAAGATGCAACTAAGACCTGATTCAGCCAAATACATAAAGTAATTAAAAAACGTTCTGGAAACGGCAAGGCATGACATTAACAAACTTTCCTAATCAAGACTAAAGTGACTCCTAATAAATAAAATGGGCAAACTAATATTGCCGATGATCAAACGATCAGAGACTCTGAATACTGACTTGTTAATAAGGTTTGAGATTTTTTCTAACACAGAAACCTTCTTCAACATCTGCCTCACACTCAAAATTATAAGCTGGCTGTTGAACTATGTTTTTACAAGAAATGTGCTCTGAACAAATAGTACTCAGAGCCATCTCACATGTCTAAATGCTGCAGTGCTTCCCTTTTTTTTAAATTGGTCACTAGTCCTATCTGAAATGTAATGGCCAGAAAGTAATATTTTAAAAAGCCTATAAACAACCAAATGGATTTCTCAATATCCATGTATTAAGTTCATGTACTTTTTGTGTAGTCCCTTTGATCTTCACTTTATGCTACTATATTCTTTCAGTATACACAACTTTAACAAGCCTAGGAGTATAGTTTTTCAGTTCATAATAGAAACAATATATCAGAAAGGGCAAACCCATTTGAATGAGCAAGAGTTGCAAAAATAATCATATCCAGATGGGGCAGGCAGAGAAAAGAGAAAAGGCAGATTCAAGAACTACAAATAAACAAACATTTCAGTAGCCTAAGGCCATTTCGTAGGGCTCTCTTCACTTGGATTGGAAAGTGTTTTTGTATTACAACCCTGCAGGGTAATCGGATGTTCATGGTGTTGACCCTGAATTGTCAGGCAAAATAAAGAGATAAAATCATGACAGGTAACCTCTGTTCAAGAGGCAGAGAAACATTTAATGTATTTTTGAAATATCTTCAAATAAAATAGTTCAAATAAAACATGTTCACTGGCTCTAACAGATAACTTAAAGTTATCTGGAAGATTCATTTATGTGAAACACCATATTTTGTGACCGTGTCAAATAACTTATGTGAGTTGTGTGGGGAGAGTTGAAGAGTACAGATGATACAGTCTTGACTTCACAGGCTTACTGCAATATTCATGAGGTAATAATTCTTCCAATAAAATTTAATATTGTTTCTGTTTCTAACATGGCTAGACTTGGGAGTAGAGAGAGGGAGATGAGAAAAATACACCTCTATCCTCTACACAAAATGTTTGCACCTGACTAGTTACCTGGCAAACTGTGGGGAAGACAAATTCTCCAACTTGTGTAAAATTTAGACAATCTGATCAACGAAGTGTGAAGTGAAAGTCGTTCAGTTGTGCCTGACTCTCTGCAACCCCATGGACTATACAGTTGAATTCTTCAGGCCAGAATACTGGAGTAGGTAGTCTATCCCTTTTCCAGGGGGATCTTCCCAACCCAGGGATCAAACCTGGGTCTCTGGCATTGGAGGTAGATTTTTTTACCAGCTGAGCCACCAGGGAAGCCCAATCTGATCAACAACAGATTGAAATAATTCAGTTTAGCAAATGTTTTCAGTAGAGCAGAGGAATCATATTCAAACAACCCAAAACCAAGGGAAGAAAACCTTAGTATCCTGAAAAGCTTGGCTGACCATATCTCAGTATTGTATTTGGCAGAAAGAAGGGTACTCAACACATGGGTTTGTTCAGATTCACCTGGTTTCTCTGTGGGAAACACCAAGGATGCTTTCTCTTCCCTTATTATTAGATTTATCTTCATCTGCCTTTCTGGATACACTGGAGATAAGTGCTTTGAAATTACCCAGAGAGAAGCAGATTAATGGTTTTGTTTTTCAAACATCTTAATAAAAGATCTGAAAGTTATTATTTGTTAAGTTGTAAGGAGATAGGTGACAAAGTACTGCAAATTGAATCTTCCATACACACTGAATTAGCACAATGGACCAAAGACTCACAAAATAAAACTGTCCTAAGCTAAAGCCAGAAGTGCTCAGGGTTGTTCATTTACTTCTGCTTTCCAAATTTCCCTCCTGAGCATCAGCCGGGCTGACTGTAGAACACATTTTTTGGGCTTGCTCTCTATCTCACAGCCTGGAGGCTATGAGATGCTGCCGGGGTTCAGGCAGTGTCTCATCTATTATCCATTTGGGAAAATTACCACTGGCTATTCAAAGCTCCAGGGTCCCAGGCATCACACAGCTTTTTCATGAAACCTAAGTCTATCCAGCTTCCCTGGTGGCTCAGAAGGTAAAGAGTCTGCCTGCAACACAGGAGACCAGGGTTCAATCCCTGAATTGGGAAGATCCCCTGGAAAAGGGAATGGCAACCCACTCCAGTATTCTTGCCTGGAAAATCCCATGGATGGAGGAGCCTTGTGGGCTACAGTCCATGGGGTCCCAAAGAGTCAGACATGACCGAGAGACAATAAAGATCTATAATAATATAAGAAATTAGTTAGTGATGACAACTTGGGTCCTCTCAGAGTTCAAAGAATCGTGGGAGTTTTGTGACAAAGATGTGCTGAAGAAAGGATCTTTCCACTCAGAAATGTCTCATCCCCGTCCTATCTGTCCCAAGTTGGTATTTCCTTTAACATTTCTTTCCACAAATTCAGTGGGTGCCTCTACTGCTAATAATGGCTTCCCTTTATATCAATTCTTTCCAAACTCTGACTTCATTGATGAGAGCCCCCTTTTCCATATCTGGTTCACCTGATTTGGGAGGGAGTGGGCTCTTAGAATCCAGTCCCAGTGTATAATATGAGAGAGGACCTTCTCCCTACTCCAAGTCAACGAACACACTGTCCTAGTAGTAAACTCGAGTTGTGTACCATCTCAGGTTGCACCTAGCTAGCTTCTACCCACAATTTATGGGGGATTATAGCTCAAAATGGATAAGGCAGTGGCGCCCCACTCTAGTAGTCTTGCCTGGAAAATCCCATGGTCAGAGGAGCCTGGTAGGCTGCAGTCCATGGGGTCGCTAAGAGTCGGACATGACTGAGCAACTTCATTTTCACTTTTCACTTTGATGCATTGGAGAAGGAAATGGCAACCCACTCCAGTGTTCTTGCCTGGAGAACCCCAGGACGGGGGAGCCTGGTGGGCTGCTGTCTATGGGGTCGCACAGAGTCAGACACAACTGAAGCGACTTAGCAGCAGTAGCACAGCTCAAAATGGTGAATGAAAATAACTACTGAGTAATTGTTAAAGATGTTATAATATTTAACTGCTTTTGTATGTTTTGATCTATTGTGAATTTTAAAACAGTCTTTTTAAAAATATTTATTTTTTTATTTGACTCCATCGGGTCTTAGCTGTGGCTTACAGGACCTTCATTGTGTCATGTGGGATCTTTTGTTATGGCTCGTGGATTCTCTTATTGTGGCTTGTGGGCTGCAGAGCGTGAGCTTAGTTGCTCCATGGCATGTAGGATCTTAGTTCCCTAGCCAGGGATTCAACCCACGTCCCCTGAACTACCAGGCAAATTCTAAACCACTGGACCACCAGGGAAGTCCTTCAAAGCAGTATTGTGTAGAAAGTAATACAGGGATTAGTTATTATTTTAGGGATGAAGAAACAGAAGGATAGTGACTTACCCAAAGTCACACACCTAGGAACTGGCAGAAAGAACAATCTGGGTCTTTCATGCTTTCTACTTCTGGCTGAAGCCTCTCTTAGCCATTATAGAACATTATGTGATGCTGTGATATGACAAGAACAACAAATCAAAGTTATCTCTTGGATGTGATGGTGCAGATCCCATGAAAGGTGGTACAAAACCATTCATCTTCTCGTCTCTCATGTGACAGTGGCAGATAGATCCCAGTTGTTTGGGATACATGAATAATGAAGCGCTGAAATGAAATAAAACTTGTCCTTCTGGCAGTGACGTCTTTGACCTGATTAGTATCAGGCTCTATTGGTCTATCTTATCAAGAGCACAATTTTGTAATGAATAGATTGATAAGCTTGCTTTCATTAAGCAATAAAGGAAACCAGAAAATGTCTACAAATGTGTGACATACCAGATTAAAAATATGTTCTGTGCTCTTTCTTATTTTAAATATTGTGGACTGAATGAGTTTATTTATATATTTTTTCTTTGGAGCAGAAATTCTAGAATGAAACTGGCAGAGGCGAGGTGAGGCGAGGATGACTGTGTGTTGCCAGGGCTCCTGACTCCCCAGCTAGCCTGCATGTTACAAGCACATTTCAAAGGAAGCTTAACTTCTACACTTCTGTGGTCCTGCTAGCTCAATTAGAGGGGCCAGCCTGGCCTTTTTCATCATGCCCTGTGGGAATATCCTTTGATATCAGTGGGGATCCTAGGGCTGAATGAGAGAAGAGAATGAGAGGCTGGCTCCAGAGGAATATTTGATCTGAGTTGGGTCAGGACGAGAGCAGGCACCGCCTGTGAGGACAGTTTCCTGTCAACTGCGGTGATCAATCTCCTCCAGGCTGACTGCAGTCGAACCACAGGCATTTACCTTAGCTAAACCCTGAATGACTGTCTGTGTATCAGCAATAAGCACACTCTGTGAGCCTGGAGTTCCAGACAATCAGAGGCCAGGTCTGCTTTCTGAAGCGAGAGGCTTGCTCAGGTTCTGTATTCAGACTTCCTGCTGAAAGTGTTACAGAGAACAGGGGTCTCATAGAACAGACCCCAGAATCTGATTCAGCAGCTAAAACCATAGGGTTGCTTCCACACCACCCATTTGCATCCATACCATGACATCTTATTCAGATCCTGAGAGGACTGGCCTTTTTTTCTACTGTCTATCTTAGTGGGGAGAAGACAGAGAAGAAAGGAAGATGGAGAGAGATGAAGAAATGAAGAGTAAAAGAGGGCAGGGGGGTGGGGCAGAAGGAGGGATGGAAAATGAGGCTGGTTTCTGAGTGGCTTGAATACCTGGGACAAAAGCAAATATTAAAACAAGGCCCCATGCAAGACAAAAGACTCTTTTCTTTCCTTTGTACCCTTGACCCCAGGCAATCACATTTCCTTCAGTTCAGGCTTTACCCTCACTCACACACACACACTCAAGATTAATCTTGTGAAGTGAGGGAGGGATGGAGTAGGAGTTTGGGGCTAGCAGATGTAAACTATTTATTATACAGAGAATGGATGAACAACAGGCCTTACTGTATAGTACAGGGAAATAATGGAAAAGAATAGAAAAAAGAATGTGTATACATGTGTAATTGAATCACTTTGCTGTATAGCAAAAATTACACATTATAAACCAACTAGAGTACATCATGAGGAACACTGGGCTGGAAGAAGCACAAGCTGGAATTAAGATTGCGGGAGAAATATCAATAACCTCAGATATGCAGATGATGCCATCCTTATGGCAGAAAGTGAAGAGGAACTAAAAAGCCTTTTGATGAAAGTGAAAGAGGAGAGTGAAAAAGTTGGCTTAAAGCTCAACATTCAGAAAATGAAGATCATGGCATCTGGTCCCATCACTTCATGGGAAATAGATGGGGAAACAGTGGAAACAGTGTCAGACTTTATTTTTTGGGGCTCCAAAATCACTGCAGATGGTGATTGCAGCCATGAAATTAAGAGACGCTTACTTCTTAGAAGAAAAGTTATGACCAACCTAGATAGCATATTCAAAAGCAGAGACATTACTTTGCCAACAAAGGTCCATCTAGTCAAGGCTATGGTTTTTCCAGTGGTCATGTATGGATGTGAGAATTGGACTGTGAAGAAAGCTGAGCGCCAAAGAATTGAAGCTTTTGAACTGTGGTGTTGGAGAAGACTCTTGAGAGTCCCTTGGACTGCAAGGAGATCAAACCAGTCCATCCTAAAGGAGATCAGTCCTGGGTATTCATTGAGGCTGAAACTCCAATACTTTGGCCACCTCACGTGAAGAGCTGACTCACTGGAAAAGACTCTGATTCTGGGAGGGATGGGGACAGGAGGAGAAAGGGACGACAGAGGATGAGATGGCTGGATGGCATCACTGACTCAATGGACGTGAGTGTGGGTGAACTCCGGGAGTTGGTGATGGACAGGGAGGCCTAGCATGCTGCGATTCATGGGGTCGCAAAGAGTTGGACACGACTGAGCGACTGAACTGAACTGAACTGATCTGATACTTTGATAGAAAAAATATTGCTCTCATTACCTCTGGACTTTGCAACACTATTACTGAAGACAATGAATTTCCCAGAGCACTCAGTAGAAAAGCCCATCCCACAGTGGGCCTCAAGGCCTCCTCTCCTGTGCTCTGTACAACCACTACAGGACATACAGAGCCACTCTAACTCTGAGGTACAATACTGTATACAGAGCTGGTCTCCCTCTGAGGTAGTGCTGTGTATTCAGAGCTGGTCTTCATCCGATGTCCCCAATATATACAGAACCAACATCTCTTTGAGGTGTTCTCTCTCTTGGATCTCTTTGTGTGCTTGCTCAGTCGTGTCCTACTCTTTGTGACCCTATGGGCTGTGTAGTCTGCCAGGCTCCCCTGTCCATGGGATTCTCCAGATGAGAATACTGGACTGTGTTGACATTTCCTTCTTCAGGGGATCTTCCCAAACCAGGGATCGAATCCACGTCTCGTGCATCTCCTGTATTGGCAGGCAGATTCCTTAACACCAGCCCCACCTGGAAGCTGAGGTGCTCTAGTAGGAAACGATAAAGGCACAGAATAAGGAAAGTAAGAAAGAATGGACCAAATTAGATGAAACTCTCTGTCTCCATTTGGTCCAATTTCTCAAAGGCACATTGATTACAATATGAAAGACATAGATAGATACTGTATTTATCATAAAAATTAAGGGAAACATAACATTGGAATCATTTCTGCTATGAAACAAAGGCTATAAACATGACGTATAGTTCCATGATTGACACTAAGATGCCTCATATGAAAAGACGTGGGAGGAAAACAGCAACTTAAGGTCCATTTCAACTCGAAGTTATGGAAAATCACAGTGTTTCACCTCCCAAAAGGGGGAACTTCAGGAATATCTTTGGCTATCCTAGGCTGGAAGGATTAGAGTTTTGCCTGTATCAAATGGTGTGAGTGACAGTCAGATTGTATCATTTAGAACGACTACCAGGAGATGATGAAGACCAATGGGGTCTGCAAGATTTTGGGGAAACATTTACTTCTGGAGAATGCATGCTGCTCTGTATGATCCACATCAGTTGTTTTCATTTTCAAAATGTGGTGCTCTGCTGGGACAGAATTGAAGAAAGAAATTATTTTCTCTAGTTAATGCCTCGGGTCAGACACCTTCCTGAATCAAGTATTGTTGCTAGCAGGATTGCCTAAAAACACAATTGATGACTCATGAGAACACATGGCTATGATATTTAAAAAAAGGCTGGGGTATGGAGCTCCATTTATACCTATTGTGCTATTTGCACTAATGAAGGGTTCACAATGAAGACCAGTTCAGCCTGGAGAGTTCTAGCCACACTTGAGGGATAAATAAAACATCTCTTAACAGGAAGTCACCTTATTGAGTTACTTGTATGAAAATAGAAAAGAAAAATAGAGTGTTAACTTTTTCAAATACATTTAAAAAACAAAAAGTATCAACTTACTGTTGCTTACTGAGTTGATTTTTTTTTAAAAACAAACTTTATTAGAATGAGGAAGACGTGGGCATGGGGCATGATGTGACGTGATTAAAGCCTGGGTTCAGAGAGGACCTCTGAGCGTCATTCAGGCCCAGATTCCACGGGGATATACCGATTTCAGTGGAGCTGGGACAAGGATGTCCCATGCAAGGAGCGCACAGACAGTAGTGTGGAAACACCCCACATTATGCTTGATCCCTCTGAGGCGAACTGGACTTCAACCTGATCCTGGAGATGGGACCATGGAGGGGGACACTGGTTTTCTGGGGAAGCCTATTAACACTATCCATAGGGGTGCTCAGAGCCTCCATGATCAGTCAGTAGCTTCCCAGGGTTTTATCCCAGTGGTTCTTGTTTTCTCTCTGTGTGCTTTTATTTTGCAACTCTTCCATCCAAAAATCAGGGCAGCATCAGATCTGAGCCAAAGAAGATTCTCCAATTGAATATGACGAAAGGACTGGGATTAAGATGAGGTGACTCCTGCAAGTGCAAGGTCAGATTTTGTCTTTATTTAAAACCTTCTATTTTGTTCAGCATGGATTGGGGGGGGTTAATTTTCTTAAAATATTTCATAAAATGTTATTTACCTTGATTACTGAGTTTAACTGAACACCCTTAAGTTTTGTGCTTGAGGTGCATGCCCACTTGCATCACCTTAGTTCCATGTTTTGATCCTTGCTTCATATTAAGATATGATTTAAACAGGAACAGGCCAAACTGATGTTTCTCCAATGGGTGCCCACAGAATTTAGGGAATGGTATCCTGAGGTGATGAAGGACAGACATGTTTTGTCCCAGTACCTAGGTGAGATGGTAAGAAATTTCTGTGGATTTGATTCTAGTAGACCTCTTCTTAAGGACATCTTTATATATAAAGTTTAGTTAAAATCAGTTGAATTTCTTTAATCAAGTCCAGTCATGCTTCAATTTAGCACTGAAAAAAGTAAGAAAACATTGCTCTTGGACTGAAATAAATCCATGTGTTTGGCAACGAAAAGGCCTTTTTGAAACATAAACATGACAAATGGTTCAAAAATAATTTGAGTTATTGAATGAGTTTGCACCTAATAAAATAGAAACGTGGTACCCAGGAACACTTTTCTGCATGGAATAGGAAATCTAGTCTATAGGAAGGCAGACTGCTGAGAATTGCTCAGCCTGTGCTCAGTCTCTACTGTGGTCGATAGCCAGCAGGTCTTCCCAGCTTCTTTTTTGTAATAAACCTCTACCTTTCCCCTTTACATCTACCTTACCTGCTTTAGCATCCTGCCTTGAGTACCCTTTATAGTCCAACCAGCAACCTGGGTTTCAGATGCCTCCCTTTGCTTCTTGTCTCTCCCTCTGTCAGTCAGGTTTGCATCTGGCTGGAAGTAATAGAGCCCCAACTCTAATGACTTGATTAGATATGGGTCTATTTTCTAATGTCCAGAGGTAGGTTGCTCATGGCTGGTAAGGATTATTTTAATCTGGCCCATTGTTATCCTGAGCAAAATCTGACTACTTAAAAAGAGGAAAATATCTACTGGTTAGACATATAGTATTATTAGCCACACTGGACTGCTCAATGCTCTGCTTTTAAAACAATTAATGTACTCTCTAAGAGGCATCAGAAAACGTGTTCTATATGATCTAAAATATATTATCTCAGTTCATCCCTCCAGCATGCTTATAGTAGTTATTTTTGTTTCACAGCTGAAGACTCAGAAGCCTATTGAAATTAAATAGTTTGCTTCATGTTCCATAGTTAGTGTATATGGTAGAGAAAGAATTTAAAGACTAATCTTTGGTTTTAGGTCTGGTACTCTTTCTAATAGTGTGATAAATAGATCTGTGCCATTACATGAACAGTCTTTAGTGTAACAGTTGAAATTTTATCTTTCTTTTCAGTGGTCAATCTTTTACATCAAGGAGTACGTCAAGGCTGTATATCGTCACCCTGTTTATTCAACTTATATGCAGAGTACATCATGTGAAATGCCGGACTGGATGAAGCACAAGCTGGAATCAAGATTGCCAAGAGAAATATCAATAACCTCAGAAATGCACCACCCTTATGGGAGAAAGTGACGAAGAACTAAAGAGCTTCTTGATGAAAGTGAAAGGAAAGAGTTAAAAAGTTGGCTTAAAGCTCAACATTCAAAAAACTAAGATCATGGCTTCCAGAGTCCCATCATTTCACGGCAAGTAGATGGGGAAACAATGGAAACAGTGAGAGGCTTTATATTTTGGGGCTCCAAAATCACTGCAGATGGTGACTGCAGCCATTAAATTAAAACATAATTACTCCTTGGAAGAGAGGCTATGGCCAATCTAGACAGCATATTAAAAAAACAGAGACATTGCTTTGCTGACAAAGGTCCATCTAGTCAAAGCTATGGTTTTTCCAGTAGTCATGTATGGATGTGAGAGTTGGACTGTAAAGAAAGCTGAGTGCCAAAGAATTGATGCTTTTGAACTGTGGTGTTGGAGAAGACTCTTGAGAGTCCCTTGGACTGCAAGGAGATCAAATTAGTCAATCCTAAGGACATCAGTCCTGACTATTCATTGGAAGGACAGTTGGTGAAACTGAAGCTCCAATACTTTGGCCACCTGATACGGGAACTGAGTCATCAGAAGAGACCCTGATGCTGGGAAAGATCAAAGGCAGGAGAAGAAGGAAACGACAGAGGATGAGATGGTTGGATGGCATCACTGACTTAATGGACATAAGTTTGAGCAAGCTCCAGGAGTTGATGATGGACAGGGAAGCCTGGTGTGCTGCACTCCATGGGGTCACAGAGTCGGACACAACTGAGCGACTGAATTGAACTGACTGTACATATTTTTTGTTCTTTTGAAAAGAGCCATTCATTCGACTTGTAGATTGTTTCCACATCCTAGCTATTGTGAACAATCCTTTTTGAGATATCCTTCTGGTTTCATTTCCTTCAGATATACACCCTGAAGTGGAATTGCTGGATCATACAGAAGTTCTGTTTTTTAATTTTTTGAGGAACCTCCGTACTGTTTCCATAATGGTTGTACCAATTTATATTCCCACCAACAGACTTCAACGGTTTCTTTTTCTTTTTGCATAAAAACAGAAATATAAATCTATGGAACAAAATAGAAACCATAGAGATAAATCCACTCACCTATAGCCCCCTTATCTTTGACAAAGGAGGCAAAAAAAAAAAAATATGATGGAGACAGTCTCTTCAACAAGTAGTGCTGGGAAAACTGGTCAACCATGTGCAAAAGAGTGAAATTAGAACAGTTCCTAACTCCATACACAAAATAAACTCAAAATGGATGAAGACCTAAATGTAAGACCAGAAACTGTAAAACTCTTAGAGGAAAACATAGGCAGAACACTCTCCAACATAAATCACCTCAAGATCTTCTATACCCCACCTCCCAGAGTAATGGAAATAAATATAAAAATAAACAAATGGGACCTAATTAAACTTAAAAGCTTTTGCACAATTAAGGAAGCTATAAGTAAGGTGAAAAGACAACCCTCAGAATGGGAGAAAATAATAGCAAATGAAACAACTGACAAATAATTAATCTCCAAAATACAGAAACAGCTCATGTAGCTCAATACCAGAAAAACAAAGAACCCAATTAAAAACTGGGCAAAAGACCTAAAGAGACATTTCTCCAAAGAAGACTGACAGATAGCTAATAAATGCCTGAAAAGATGCTCAACATCACTTATTATTAAAGAAATGCAAATCAAAACCACAGTGTGGTATCATCTCACACTCGTCAGAATAGCCATCATGAAAAAATCTACAAACAATACATGCTGGAGAGGATGTGAAGAAAAGGGAAGCCTCTTACAGTGTTGGTGGGAATGCAAATAGTTCCCTTTTCTTCAGATCCTTGAAAAGGATTTTGATTTTCAACCCTTACAGTTAAATTAAAAAATAATTATATACATGGTCAAAAGGATGGCTGCTTTTCATTTAAATAAGTTAAAAGAGAAAGGAGAAAAAAGTAGCTGGAAACAGCTCTCTACCTAAGCAATGAACTTTGTCTTGTTCTATAAATACATGGGACTTGAATCAAAAGGGATGAGCTGCCGTTTCTGGATGTTGATGATTCTCAAAACGGAATCTTATCGATTGATTGTTTGGAAGACAAGCTCCTCATATCCTCCAAAAGTAGTTTAAGTGTATGTGAGGGAGAGTCTGGGTGTGTGTTATTACATTAGACAGCGGATGGCATGGTTTTACTGATGATACAAAGAGACCACAGCCTATCCCTCTGAAGGGAATTTATTGCTGCTCTTCAGGTTAATGTTTTTAATATCAGAATATTTGTTACCGCCAATGAGGTAATGTTTAAATAAATCAATTGTGCCACTTTATTATGCAATTATACTAAGGCCCAGGTCTTTACATGTCCCTTGAGCTTAAGTTTAGCTCTGAGTTGGCTTCAAGCAATTTCACTGCCTTCCTTCTCTTCCTGATTAATTGGGATAAATGGCATGGTCTTTGATAGATGGGGTTGCCCTGGGGGCTGCATGCTTGCGTGAGGATGCCTCTTTTGCCACTGCTGTCTGGCATTCTTCTTTTTCCTTCATGTAGCGGCATCCTTGATATACACTCAGGCAAATTGTCCAGGTGGTCCAGACATTCTCAGGCTCAGGGGGAGACCAGGTAAGCACTTAAGTGGCTCCCTCTACTCACCTTTGTTGGAGGTTGAGATTCATATACTCTTTTTAGTCTTTGAAAGTGGATCCTACTTTTTGGAAAGTTTGCAGAGAGGCTAGATTTTTCTCCAAGATTGACCCGGAAAAGGTAATGGTCAAAAAGACCAAACACAAAGTGTATTTGTCTTGTCTATGTAGTAAAAGTTGATTGGTTTGGGATCAAAATAAAAGCCATAAGTTTGGTATGTGTCAGGATGCAAGCAATATTCCCATGATGATCAGTATCCCCCATAAGGGACCATTAATAGGAAAGTCCTGAGGACTTTTACTATAGAACAATCTGTGAAACTAATCATAGCTCTGAGCTGAGGCACAGTCTGAGCTTCATATAACCAATAAGGAGGGATGGAATATAAGAATTAAATGGATAGATAGCCTACCACTCTATTCCTTGCTTTTGGAGGCTTCTGGGCTCTCTGGAGGTTAGAAGGCTGTTCTAAAAGCGAAACTCCTCAATTCCAAGTACCTCCAGTAAGGAACTAAGCCCATCACTCACATTCGTGTTATAGTTGGGAATCTTTTTACCATTTAACCAATATTTCTTCTCTCCAAAGGGATATTACTATGGATATGACCTCTAATCAGTGGTGTGTCACACAACTATTGTTCTTAAAACTCAAGTGAACAGCTCCTGAGATAGGATTCCATAATGATAAACAATGTTTCCTAATGGTATACTTCCTTCCCAGGTGGCGCTAGTTGTAAAGAATCTGCCTGCCAGTGCAAGAGACCCAGATTTGATTTCCTGGGTAGGGAAGATCCCCTGGAGAAATAAATGGCAACCCACTCCAGTATTCTTGCCTGGAAAATCCTGTGGACAGAGGAGCCTGGTGGGTTATAGTCCCCGGGGTCACAAAGAGTTGGACACAACTGAGTATACACACACACAATGGTATTCTTACTATTATATTTCAGAAGAGTCCAGATTTATGAGCACTCAGCCATCAGTGATGGTTAATTTTACATGCAAACTTAACTGGGCTACAAATTGCCCAGATATTAGGCCAACTATTATTCTGGATATGTCTCTAAGGGAGTTTCTGGATAAGATTAACACTTAAAGCAGTAGACCAAGTAAAGCAAGTTTCTTTCCCTAATGTGGGTGGACTTCATCCAATCAATTGAAAGCCTGGACAGAATAAAAAGACTGACCCGCTGCCAAGTAAGGAGACTTCCTTCTGCTAGACTGCTTTTGAACTGGGATATTGACTCTTTCCTGCATTTGGACTTGAACTGAAACATCAGCTCTTCCTGGGTCCCCAGTCTGCCAGCCTTCAGGCTGTACTGTCAACTCTCCTGGGTCTCCAGCTTGCCAACCCACTCTGCAAATCTTGGGATTTGTCAGCTTCCATAACAGCATGAATCGATTCCTTGTCCTCTCTCTCTTTCTTCCCCCAATACTATTGGTTATGTCTCTTGAGAACCCTAAGTAATACAGGAACCAATCTGTAGATTTCCACTGAACTCTTAACATCTTTCATTCGTGCTTACCTGTTTTTGTCTTGAGTGCTAGATGTAACTATGTTCTGATACAAGAAGGACAATTCTTAATACCTGTTGTATAAGGTCTCAGTCCTGATGGAGTCTCTTCTTCAGATATTCTGAAGCTCACCGCGGGCACCACCTACAGTTAGCAGACAGAGCATGAAGTGTGTGAAAAGGACCTGAGAGTGTTCTGTCCATTGTGTTAAAACCAAGAAATAATGCTCTGTCACTTAGGCTCTGTGGAAGGAACAGGAAACAAAGGAGAATGAGGAAGAGGAGAAATGAGAAGGAAGGAAGTGGAGGAGATGGGTTCCTTGGACAGCTTGTATTTGTTTAGAAGTAGGACTACAAATGGGACTGAAGGCCTCCAGAAGGATTAAAAGGCTTTCTCACCTAGGTTCCCTCCAAATTTTTATGCCTCTACTATGTAAACTAGACAAATATGCTTTCTCACGAAGAAATTCTCTTTTAGAACTTCTCTGGTGGTCCAGTGGTTAAGAATCTGCCTGCCAATGCAGGGGACATAGGTTCTATCCTTGGTTCCAGAAGATCCCACTTGCCTTGGGGCAACTAAGCCTGGGCCAGCTCTATAGAGCCAGTGAGCTGCAACTCCTGAAGCCTGTACACCTAGAGCCTGTGCTCCACAACAACAGAAGCCACTGCAGTGAGAAGTCTGTGCACTGCAACAAAGCCAAGCACAGCCAAAAATTATAATAAATCAATTAGACAAAGAAAATGAAATGTTGCATTAAAAAAGAAAATTGAATGTTGTATTAAAAAAAGGATTTCTCATTCACTCTTAGTCTTGGGAAGGCATAGTGCAGCCTGGAGGTAGCAGTGAATGTTCAAATTCTGCAATGATTGTGCTTTCGGGCCCTCTGTAGCATGGAGACATTAAATCAGGGGAGGGAAAGGACCTCTGTAAGAGAGAGAGGGAAGGTCTTTTTGGAGTCTGATCTTTCCACTTTCATCATGTGTCCTAGTTCCCAGGAAAGGAGTCTGTAATTTATGGAGCTCATCCACCATTCTTGCCACATATCATCATCTCCTAACACAATCAGGTGTGTTTGGGTTGCCTCTTCCACCCCCACCATCGCAAGGGTAGCACTCCCAGATCAAGTTATCAGCCCTGCCTGCACAGTGCAAGCACAGAGCATGGAAAGAGGCTCTTTTTTTTTTTTTTTACTTTTTAAATGTGCCTGCTTTATATCTTCACTCTCTCAAGCAGGAAGAAGAGAAATGAGTTACAAGGGAATTTGTGTTTATTAGTCTCTGAAAACCACTGTCTGTGGGGGCAGGAAGTTGGCATCTGGGAGAGGTGTCTGCCTGCAGTGGCCTGGGGCGGGGTGGGCAGGGTGGGGGCCACAATGAGAAGAGAAGATCACTTAAATTCTGGAGATTTGAGCAAGCATGTATTAGTTGGCAATAAATAATGGGGTCTCCAGTGGGGAAGACCACTTCTTATATGTCTCTCTGTCCTTTTCCCATGCATGGTCAGTTACAGTGGCATTTGTAGATATGAACAAAATGTCTACAGAGGATGAATGAGAAGTGGTCCAGAGCCCCCTGAAAAGGGGAGAAGGCAATGGCACCCCACTCCAGTGGGGTGGAAAACCCCACTTGCCTGGAAAACCCCATGCATGGAGGAGCCTGGTAGGCTGCAATCCATGCGGTTGTGAAAAGTCGGACACAACTGAGCGACTTCACTTTCACTTTCATGCATTGGAGAAGGAAATGGCAACCCACTCCAGCGTTCTTGTCTGGAGAATCCCAGGGACAGCGGAGCCTGGTGGGCTGCCATCTATCGGGTCGCACACAGTCGGACACGACTGAAGCGACTTAGCAGCAGCAGCAGCAGCAGGGCACAGAAATTTGTCTATCCTGTAAGTGAAGGTCTTCCCCAGCAATTCTCTCTCCAACTAATCCTGCAGGACCTCCTGTTAGTCCCCAGGGGCACTATTACAGCGGCCGACACTATTCATCCCACTCAGGGTGCTCTGGATACAAAAGTACCCTGGGGTCACCCTGTGAAGCTGTTTATCCTCTCCAGAATGGAGACTGGTTTTTCAAACACCCTGCTTCTATAGAAGGTCACTAAACATTATACACCCACAGAGCAGAGACAGTAATCCAACAGAATAGTGTTTGAGAACTGGGTTTTTCATAAGGCTTCTGGAGCATGCTCAGTAGTGTCTGATTCTTTGCCACCCCATGGACTGTAGCACACCTGGCTCCTCTGTCCATGAGATTCTCCAGGCAACAATACTGGAGTGGGTTGCCATTTCCTTCTCTAGGGGATCTTCCCAGATCAGGGATTGAACCCATGTCTTCTGCATTGGAAGGTAGATTCTTTACCACTGAGCCACCTGGGAAACCCTCATCAGGCTTTGGGGCATTTTTAAAAACCAGCTTGATAGCCAGGGGCTCAATATAGCATTTCTCTGGGTTGTGGAAAAGGCTCCTTCAACTGCCTTCATCTGATTTTTCTTTTGCCTAGTTAGAGCACATTTTGTCTTAGTTCTTTTCTTCCTCTTTCCTACCTGCTTCCTGGCCTCCATTCCAATATTAAGTCCAGAAAGTCTCAAAATATCCAGCTTGAAAAATTACATGGGCGTGTTGGGTAAAAACCTTAGGACTTGTCTCTGGGCTTATTCACAGAAGACCTGGCTTAAGTCCAGAAGTCATTTTTAATTAGAATCTAGACAGTTGTGACGCAGGAGTCCTCAGCTCATATTTTGAGAGCAGTATTTTAGCTTCAGCTGCTCATATTTAATGAGTTATCAGTGCTTGTGTAATACATGAATCCATTTTCAGCTTCATTGTTTTTCTATATTTTATTTTTTTTCATTTCAGGATTATAGAAAGCAAAACAAAACCAAACTAAATGCACAATGCCAGAAAATCTTGCCACTATCTCATCATTGTATTTGAGTGAATTCTTAATACATAAAAATATGTATCCAAATATTACTTCACAAAGTCAACTTTAAACCTGAACCTTCTGATGAAGACTGGATTTAAGCAAAACTTTGGAGAAAAAGATGTTTTATCATGTTCACCCATTTGATGCTAAAATTCTACAGAATAAAATATATTTGATAACAGTTAACATGTAAATGGAATCGTTATGACCTGTCTTTTTTCTCCAACCTATGAGGTTTGTCTCTGTCCTTCTGTGCCTCTGTTTCTCTGTCTCTTTCTCTCTTACTTTATTTCAGTGAAAGAGGAAGTTATTTGTTCCCACTGGATCAGATTTACCACAGTCAAGGTATAAATGAGCCTCACGGCAGAGGTTATTTTCAGGGACACTTTAGCCTTCCAATTATTAGTTTCTGTAATACATCAGAGGATAAATTTTGACTTTGGGAAATATTACTGTGGCTGAGAAATTCCGGGAAAACTATATATTCATTAGACTTAAATAGTTCAGTTGTAAATGAAAGTTTGCCAATTAAGTGACATTTTAAGTACACTGAAGATTTCGGATATCTTGAGGAAACGTGTAACCAATTTATTGGTTAAGTGAGCACCAGTTTGGTAACATGAATAGCCATCCCCTAACTCAGCCTATGTGTGAATGTGGTTATCTGTATACTGTATTCTATTAAAGTCAAGGGCATGTCCCCTGTATCAACTACTATGGTCTGAGCAAATGAGATGGAGATGAACCTGGCTTATCTGGAGGCTAGAATTTAGACGGATCTTACTGGAATGGTTGGGGAAGAAAGAAGAGAAATTACATGTTGACTGTCAGTCTTGAGCTAAGATTTTATGTCTGCTATCTTATTCAATCATCAGAATCCCACCACCCTCCACTGACCTGCCATCTTCTCCAGACTTATTTGCTGCAACACAAAAGAAATGAAGAGAAACTTTGAGCAGGAAATTCTGCATGGGAGAATGCAGCTTAGGGAGGGGTTTGGTCAGGTTCATAAAAATATGGAAGCTGCCTATTATGGATGGTATGTAAAACCATCCAGGATCCCCTAGGCAGTGGGTATGTATAAAAAGGAGAAAGACTTCAAGACTAAGCCTACTCATGAACCCAGTATTTGGCTTGCTTGGACCTCAGATATCCCTTATGTAACTACTTGGATTCTTTGCTGTCTAGAATTGCCTGATAACAATGACTTTTTAAAAAGTATTACATGTGTTTTTGATGAAATTTTAATGCAATGTCTACATGGATAAGATTGAACCAGAAGAAAGGCAACAGATCACCTCTCAGAAAGAAAAAGGCATCTACCTCTTAGGCAAAATTAAGATAAGTTAGAGTCTCTAGTTGGAGAAGGCAATGGCACCCCACTCCAGTACTCTTGCCTGGAAAATCCCATGGACGTAGGAGCCTGGTGGGCTGCAGTCCATGGGGTCACTAAGAGTTGGACGTGACTGAGCTACTTCACTTTCACTTTTCACTTTCATGCATTGGAGAAGGAAATGGCAGCCCACTCCAGTGCTCTTGCCTGGAGAATCCCAGGGACCGGGGAGCCTGGTGGGCTGCTGTCTATGGGGTCGCACAGAGTTGGACACGACTGAAGTGACTTAGCAACAGCAGCAGCAGAGTCTCTAGTAGGGCTAGGATCTCCTGAATAAGAAAAAAGAAGAAGCACTTCCCTGCATGCAGGACTACTGTGTGTGATGGGGTTCACTTGTGCATTGTACAGCTCTAAGGCTCCCATCGTGCACATAGATTTTGTATTAATTTTGACAATTTTTCAGAAGATGCAAGAAAAGCCCTGAGGAAGGGGTTCCTTTACTTATTTTGCCCAAAGGCACCACATTCTTTAAAAGTGATGTGGCTCTTGAGTCCCTCAGCACTGGAGGAGAGCAGCCTTCTTTGTTGTTTTTTCACCACTCAGTCGTGTCTGACTCTTCAACCCCATGAAATGCAGCACGCCAGGCTTCCCTGTCCATTACCAATCCTCGGAGCTTGCTAAAACTCATGTCCATTGAGTCGGTGATGCCATCCAACCATCTCATCCTCTGTTATCGCCTTCTTCTGACTTCAATCTTTCCCAGCATCAGGGTCTTTTCCAATGAGTCGGTTCTTCACATCAGGTGGCCAAAGTATTGGAGTTTCGGCTTCAAGCATCAGTCCTTCTAGTGACTATTCAGGGTTGATTTCCTTTAGAATTGACTGGTTTGTTCTCCTTACAGTCCAAGGGACTATCAAGAGTCTTCTCCAGCACCACAGTTCAAAGGCATCAGTTCTTAGGAGGTCAGCCTATTTTATTGTCCAGCTCTCACATCCGTACATGACTACTGGAAAAGCCACAGCTTTGACTATACGGATCTTTGTAGGCAAAGTGATGTCTCTGCTTTTTAATATGCTGTCTAGGTTTGCCATTGCATTTCTTCCAAGGAGCAAGGGTCTTTTTTCATGGCTGCAATTACCATCCAAGGTGATTTTGGAGCCCAAGAAAATAAACTCAGTGAAACTATGAGCCAGGCTGTGTAGGATCACCAAAGACAGACAGGTCATGGTGGAGAGCCTGACAAAACGAGGTCCACTGGAGAAGGGAATGGCAAACCACTTAGGCATTCTTGCCTTGAGAATCCCTTGAACAGTTGAAAAAGGTAGCCTTCTTAGAGGTAAAAAATTCAAATGAGAAAGTGGTAGGGGGTGGGGGCCGGCAGAGGAGAGGGGATGACTTCTGATTATGTCTCTTTCCTGTTTCTGCCCCAAGCCTCTCAAGCAGAATAGAGAAGAGATTAGGGATAATTCCTTCCCAGTAGTGGGGAATGAAGCCCAACCTTGATATTTTAGTGTTGATGCTTTCATAATTTGTAAAATACAATTGTATCAGAATCTTCTATTCCTCTCCTCTCTCATGATTCACCAGAATACAAGCTAAGAGAGCTACTATAGGAAAATAGATTGAAGATAGATTTGAAAATTAGAGATTTGGTTCTAGATCTGCTTTTTCCTTAACTACCTCTTTGGGCAAATCATTTGATATTATTTAACCTCATTTTCCAGATTTGTAAAATGAAGGAGTTGGATGTGCTGATTATCAAAATAATTTCTAGAGCTAAGACTTTAGGATTTCATGAGAAATCTTATGATTTTGTGTAAAATTGTCTGGTTACCAAGAAAATGTTGTTAGAATTCTTCTGATTAGTATCAAAGTTGAGAATATGAGAATTGAAATGATCTCTTAAATAAGCTGGATTTAGAATCACTCAATTTGGAACCTAGCATTATTGTTCTAGGCAAATGTTGGTTTATGAAATTTTAGGAAATTCTTTGTCTTTATTTTTCTCTCTCTCTTTGTCCCTCTGTCTCTCTCCTTCTTTCTCTCTCTCTTTTCCTCTCATTATCCATTATACCATGTTGTGGTAGAAAGAGCATTTGACTTTGAAGATCGGCCAAAAGTTCTGGGTGGAAGTTTCAGCTCTGCCACTTATTAATCATGACCTTCAGCTGTTCACTAAGCTTTTCTTATACTCATTTATGTATAAAGTGGAAATGCTAATATCCACTTTAGAGCATTATTGGGTAGATTAATCAAGAATATGTTTGTAAGAGATCTCTATAAACTGTAATATATTCTGTACATTCAGGAGGTCATTAGTATCATGCTGAAATATCATTTCCATCATAACAAAATGCCAACGATTGATTCATAAAAACCAAAGGTATTGTTTGATAAATAGCCTCTTCCCCAGCAACCTTCTCTATTTCCTGCCATGTTGTCTTCCCAGCATCCCTGGGAGGTGACTCTCATTTTGCCTGATTCAAAAGTAAGTAAGCCGAAAAATAGTTAAAAATGTGTGTGCTCAGTTGTGTCTGACTCTTTGCTTCTCCCTGAGTTGTAGCCCGCCAGGCTTCTCTGTCCATGGAATTTTCCAGGTAAGAATACTGGAGTGGGTTGCCATTTATTCCTCGCAGGGACCTTTCTGACCTAGGGTTCAAACCCTCATCTCCTGTGTCTCCTGCATTGGAAGGCAGATTCTTTACCACTGTGCCACCTGGAAAGCCCTTCAGTTCAGTTGCTTAGTCAGGTCCGACTCTTTGCAACACCCTGGACTGCAGCACACCAGGCTTCCCTGCCCATCACCAACTCCCAGAGCTTGCTCAGATTCATGTCCATTGAGTCGGTGATGCCATCCAACCATCTCATCCTCTGTTGTCCCCTTCTCCTCCTGCTTTCAGTCTTTCCCAGCATCAGGGTCTTTTCCAATGAGTCAGTTTGTCACATCAGGTGGCCAAAGTATTGGAGCATAGTTCAATTTTGTGTTATTGTCTTTGAAAATGGTTGTAAGTATTTAGCAGAATCCTTGAATTTTTTTTTTCTCTCCTACTATGTCATACTAAAAAAAGTTCCATCCTGATAATTTAGTAGTATATTTTTATTTCTCTTCACCTATTCCTCCCAGGTTTTTGATGTGACATTTCCATTCACATTTTTAAAGGAAAGAGTTCTATGCATCACATACATGAAATTTCTAGGAAAGAAGCAGACACAGAATTACAGCATTTTTGATTTCTGTTTAAAGAAAAGCTAGCTCCTCTGCTCCTGTCTGACCTTGGTAAAGTTGGCAAGGTTTACTTAAACACTGCCAAATGTTTGATCTTTTTAATTAATATTTTCTATGCCTACATAGTGGCCATCTCCCTGAACCTCAAAAGCAATTCACAGTCATTATTAGTTAATATACTCAGTGTCCTTGTGAGTCAGGTGTGGGGCAGGTGGTGCTATCTGTCTGTTCACATGAAAGAACTGGACGTCAGTGTGATGCTTCCAGACCGTTCCAAGTGGGACTGGGTGACTCAAGAGCTATTTCAGTTGTTCACTGAGAATCGATATGCTTTTTAGCTGGAAAAAATTATTTGAGATCAAGAATAGGAATAGTGGACTTGTATTACTAAAATCCAAATCCCCCCAAAAGTAAAATAAAATGAAATCCAAATCCACTGTTGCTTGCTGCCTGGCACTTAAACTTTCCTTTTACTCAAACAAGATTTTACAGATTTTGAAGCAGTAAGTCATTCATAAATGCATGTATGCATCAATTGGATTAGCCATCCATCCAACCATTAAGAAGTTCCTCAAAACAAAATGGTTCTTAATATATGCATTCACATGCATTTCACGCAGCCATGAAATTAAAAGATGCTTCCTCTTTGGAAGGAAAGCTATGACAAACCTATACAGCATATTAAAAAGCAGAGACATCACTTTGCCAAAAAAGGTCCATCTAGTCAAAGCTATGGTTTTCCCAGTAGTCATGTATGGATGTGAGAGTTGGACCATAAAGAAGGCTGGGCACCGAAGAACTGATGTTTTCGAATTCTGGTGCTGGAGAAGATTCTTGAGAGTCCCTTGGAGAGCAAGAAGATCAAACCAGTCAATCCTAAAGGAAATAAAGTCTGAATAGTCACTGGAAAGACTGATGCTCAAGCTAAAACTCCAATACTTTGGTCACCTGATGTGAAGACCCGACTCATTGGAAAAGACCCTGATGCTGGGAAAGATTGAAGGTAAAAGAAGGGGGCAGCAGAGGATGAGATGGTCATTAGCATGACCCCCTCGAGGGACATGAATTTGAGCAAACTCCGGGAGACAGTGAAGGACAGGGAAGCCTGGTGTGCTACAGTCCATGGGTTCGCAAAGAGTCAGACATAACTGATGCAACTCAGCATGCACGCACGAATGCACTCTTACCCACAGAATGATACTCCTCCTCCTATTTGATTTGTAAATTCTACATATGCCACTTGGGTAAACATAGAAATTAGTAAAAATATAAGCAGTGTTTGTTTTTAAATTTTACCCAGGGTCAGTCTTGGGATTAGAAAAATGTTTGCTGATTTTGCATTTTAAGGACAGCAGATCTCTAGTGTCATGTCTCATGCCAACTTTGTAAATGATTTCTTGGCTGTGATTTCTTCCTTAGGAGATATTTTCACTGAGGTTATTTTTCCTCTGATACCTGAGAGTGCTCCTTGGATGGTGCTTCTTCAGTGTGTACATCCTAAGTAGATGATGGGCATCTAGTCTTCACATTACCCCTTGTTTATGGACAACCCTGAGGAGCGGTAACCATAGTTACCTTACCTCCGAGTGGCTTTGAAGTGACTTGCTCCAAAGGAAATTCTGAGCTGAAGCCAGAAGATTGCATTTGGGAGAGACTGAGAAAGGAAATTAAAAAGGAGGGAGGGTGTCCAGAAAGTGCAGGAGATGGGAAGGATGGGAAGTGAGCTGGAGCAAACTGAAAATGAGGAGCAGAGATGGAAACCAAGTGGGCTTCCTTCAAGCTGGGGACAAGTCACCAAGACCGTTTTCATTGAATTACACTTCTGCTTCAGCATTTCTCTGCTATTTAATTTCCATTATTTCAATTTAGGATTTCTCATTCTACCATTTCTACTAATATGGGCTAGTTATTGTTCCCACCCAGCCTCCTATAACTTTTGCATAGGTAGGATCATGATTACTGCTATATGTTAATTCACGCAGCCTGTATTGGTGCTTTATTTTAGATGTCTTGTGCAGGAGACAGCGAAGTAGGTAAAAAGAAGAAGACTTCCTACCAGCTTTTAGTGACTCTGGGAATATTCTAACCAAATCCTTTAAATCTATGGTGTAAACAATGATAGGAACAGAAGAGGAACAAAATCCTGACAGGAACTCAAAGAAGCAAGCACTGAAGTAGAGAACTGCCTAAAATGCCTTAAGACCCTTCAGCCCTTTGCTCACACCATCTGCTCACATGCAAAAAACAAACAAAAAAACCCCAGAGGTCTCTGGATTATAGCTACAGGTATAGAGGTGTCAGGTAGAACCATCTTAGCAGCTGTGAAAGTTGGGGAATAATTATCATTCCCTGTATTTTGTGGCCTGAAGAGTTGTCAGTAGACACAGCTAAAATAATCAAAACCAGGTGGTTCTAGGGAGATGTCGCACATGGCCTAGGATCCCTTTGGAGAGAGAGAGGACCTGCTCTCTGCCCTTTTGCCCCCAGTGTGGCCAGCAAGCCTCAGATCCATTTGATGACTCAGGATAAATATAGACTTCAGACATAAACAACTTTACTACACCATCCCTTGTGCCTTAGCTAGAGAGGGCTCATCTGCTTTCATGACACTTTATTTCAGAAGCTGTTGTGTCTTTACCACTTACCATCCATGGATTGGTCTTTACTGCCACTGTCCTCAGACAGCAGTAGAGTCTGAACTGCTCACAACATCCATTTTCCCCACAGCTGCTCTGGGCTGTTTCTCTGTTCCATGTGCTCCCTTTTCTCACATTACATAAAAATTCTAAAGAGTGCTTATGTACTCTTCTTCTGATACTCTTTCTTTAGATCTTGACGATTCTTGTATACCTTCAGGGACTCTAAGTATTCTTGTATCATCCAGGTTTTTACTGATTAAAGCTGTCTTGTCAATGAAGTGTAGCTGACACTGCTCTACTAATATCTCCTTGTTTGTCTTGTTGGCACAGGTAGCCATGAATTCCTGTGGGTATGAGAAGATCTTTCTTTTGAATCCTCCTCTAATTCCACACCAAACAAAATTATCCTGGTGGAATAAATCTGCTTGCCCTGCAAGGTGATGCATGCTTTCTAAGTTGCTTCAGTTGTATCTGACTCTTGGCAACCCCATGGACTATTTTTTTTTTTTTTTTAGTTGAGGAACTCATTTATTTCATGCAGAAGTCTTCATAGATGCCACATTCACAACAGGTGCAGACAAGGCTGAGTGGTAGACAATGTCTGGAGAGGCTGCAGAGAGCTGGTGAAAGGATCGAGCACAGGGCCTGATCCAGGGTGCAGCCGGGGGGCATGATCCCAGGGTACCGCCCAGCACCCACCTGGAAGTCTGTCCGCTGGGGGGGGTCTGGAGCCCGGAGGCGTGGGGGGAGGTCACAGCACGCGGTGCCCGGTTTCCAGCAGCATGCTCTCCAGAAGCAGCCTGCTCCCAGCCTCCAGGTAGGGCTGGTGCAGCCACATGGACAGGTAGCTGAGGGCGAGGTCGCGGTTGGCCGTGTGTGCCAGCTGTTCCACCACCGTGTGTTTCAGGCAGAGCTCCTGGCTGTACATGTCCTGCCAGGCTCCTCTGTCCATGGGATTCTCTGGGCAAGAATACTGGAGTAGGTTGCCATGCCCTTCTCCAGGGGATCTTCCCAACCCAGGGATCAAACCTGTGTCTCTTATGTCTCCCACATTGGCAAGTGGGTTCTTTACCACCAGTGCCACCTGGGAAGCCCAAGGTGATGCTATCTGTATCTTTCTATGTTCTGAACCTTAATCATGTACTATTTTTTTTTCCAACTCACAAACTGCCCGATGATTAAGTGCTCAAGGATAAGGAACATACAGAGGGGAAGAATAGGGGAAGTGATAAGGAGTTTGGGACCGATATGTGCACACTGCTATATTTAAAATGGATAACCAATAAGGGATTTCCCTGATGGCTCAGATAGTAAAGAATCTGCCTGCTGTGTGGGAGACCTGGGTTAAATCCCTGAGTAGAGAAGATCCCAGTATTCTTTCCTAGAGAGTCTCATGTACAGAAGACCCTGGAGAGCTACAATCCATGGGGTTGCAAAGAGTCAGATATGACTGAGTAACTAACACACACACACATACACACACACACACACACACACACACCCAACAAAGACCTACTGTGTAGCATAGGGAACTCCACTCAATGTTATGTGGCAGCCTGGATGGGAGGGGAGCTTGAAGGAGAATGGATACATGTATATGCTTTTGAACTGTGGTGTTGGAGAACTCTTGAGAGTCCCTTGGACTGCAAAGAGATCCAACCAGTCCATCCTAAAGGAAATCAGTCCTGGGTGTTCATTGGAAGGACTGATGTTGAAGCTGAAACTCCAACATTTTGGCCACCTGATGTGAAGAGCTGACTCATTTGAAAAGACCCAGATGTTGGGAAAGATTGAAGTCAGGAGGAGAAGGGGACGACAGAGGATGAGATGGTTAGATGGCATCACTGACTCAATGGACATGAGTTTGGGTAAACTCTGGGAGCTGGTGATGGACAGGGAGGCCTGGTGTGCTGCAATTCATGGGGTGGCAAAGAGTCAGACACGACTGAGCGACTGAACTGAACTGATATGTATGCTCAATTCTTTTGCTGTCCACCTGAAACTATCACATTGTTAGTCAGCTATACTACAATACAAAATTGAAAGTTTTTTAAAAAAGGATAGGGAGCGCAATACAAAGAAGATGCAGTCCCAGCAGTAACTTGGGGGTAGGATGGAACAGGCTAATAAGAGCTGGTCTTAAATATTCAGGAATTTTGCAAGCCAGTTGTTGCAAAACTGCTTGATGGCTTGAAACCAGCTACTGTGAGAATATTCACACAATAGAAATTGTGAGACACTACAAATCAGGGCTTCCTACCTCCCTCCCCAACTCTCCTGGAGAGATGATTTACCTGCTCACTATCTTAGCCTCAGATGTAATATGTGTGTGTTCATGAGAGATTGGGCGAAGGAGGGGAGAAGTGTGGAGGGATGCATGCTCTACCATCCCAGAGAAAAAAGCTTTTAAATAGGGTTGTCAAAAGTGCCAAAAAATACTAATCATGCAAATTTTGAAACATAAGTCAGTTCAGTTGGTTCTCATAAAGTATAACAGTTACAAATTTTTAAAATTAGCTTTTACTGGAGTATAGTTGTTTTACAACGTTGTGTTAGTTTCTACTGTATAGCAAAGTGAATCAGCCACACACGCACATATATGCCCTCCCTTTTGGACTTCACATTCAGGTCACTGCAATGCACTGAGTTCCTGTGGTGTACAGTACGTTCTTTTATACATTCTATAATTTTCTGTTATCTTATTTGTTAATGTTTGCTACTAGCTCTATTAACCCTTCCTTCTTTGCTTTCCTTAAGTTTACTTTGTTGTTCATATTTATTTCACCAATTGGAGTCTTTTTTCTTCATGGGAATAAGGATTTAGGAATGTAGTGCTATTTTTTAGTTCTGTTTACAATACTATCTCGGTATGCTGAAATTTCAGTTTTGATTTTCTTTGATCTACAAATTGGCCTTAGAATAACAAAATGATCAGGTTTCAACCCTTGGGTAGGAATTTCCAACTTTAATTTGAGAAAGTACTATTGACTAACGTGTATTTAGTGCTAACTATGGGCTGGTTTTAGAAAAGGACTGAACTGAACTGAACTGACTGAAATGTTTGCTACTGAGTTACTGGACTTTATGTATATGAAGCCCCAGTTTTCTGTTTGGGCTTTTGTTGCCAGTGTTCTTGGTGTCATATCTAAAAAGTCATTGCCCAGACCAATGTCCAGAGGAACCAGAGATCAAATTGCCAACATCCGCTGGATCATCAAAAAATCAAGAGAGTTCCAGAAAAACATCTATTTATGCTTTATTGACTATGCAGATGACACCACCCTTATGGCAGAAAGTGAAGAGGAACTAAAAAGCCTCTTGATGAAAGTAAAAGAGGAGAGTGATAAAGTTGGCTTAAAGCTCAACATTCAGAAAACGAAGATCATGGCATTTGGTCCCATCACTTCATGGGAAATAGATGGGGAAGCAGTGGAAACAGTGTCAGACTTTATTTTTTTGGGCTCCAAAATCACTGCAGATGGTGATTGCCCCCATGAAATTAAAAGACGCTTACTCCTTGGTAGGAAAGTTATGACCAACCTAGATAGCATATTCAAAAGCAGAGACATTACTTTGCCAACAAAGATCCATCTAGTCAAGGCTATGGTTTTTCCGGTGGTCATGTATGGATGTGAGAGTTGGACTGTGAAGAAAGCTGAGTGCTGAAGAATTGATGCTTTTGAACTGTGGTGTTGGAGAAGACTCTTGAGAGTCCCATGGACTGCAAGGAGATCAAACCAGTCCATTCTGAAGGAGATCAGTCCTGGGTGTTCTTTGGAAGGAATGATGCTAAAGCTGAAACTCCAGCACTTTGGCCACCTCATGCGAAGAGTTGACTCATTGGAAAAGACTCTGATTCTGGGAGGGATTGGGGGCAGGAGGAGAAGGGGACGACAGAGGATGAGATGGCTGGATGGCATCACCGACATGATGGACGTGAGTTTGAGTGAACTCCAGGAGTTGGTGAGGGACAGGGAGGCCTGGCGTGCTGCAATTCATGGGGTTGCAAAGAGTCGGACACGACTGAGCGACTGAAATGAAATGAACTGAACTTAACTGAACTGATCGAGCACTCTGCTCAATGCTTTTCATGCATTATTTTACTTAACCTTCAAACCAAGACTTTGAGATTGTTACTATTATAATTGTATTTGTTTTACATTTATCCTTTCCCCAGTATTACAAATAGAGACTGAGGATTAGAAACTTTGAAGGTCTTGTGCAAGACCACAGCCTAGCAAGCAGCAGAGCCAAGTGTGAAACCCAACCATTCGGAGCCCAGAGCCAGGTTCTTGGCATTGTTGTAGCATGAAAAGTGTCTGTTATCCTGACTTACCAGCTATTGAACTGCTTGCTTCTTAATTGGAGGGACTCAACACTGTTTCTTGGGGTGAACATTTGTGCAACATCTCTTTCAGATGTAAGTCACATTCCAAATCAGTAGGAACAAGGAGTACTCCCTGAATCATTTCACTCGAATGATTCCCCAGTTAGACTTGTTAATTACCACATGCCTATGATTACGTGGTACTCTGCCCAGTGCTGCACAAGGCCATTAACTGACGTGGTCTTTGCTGTATTCATACGCATTAGTACATTCATTGTTGTAGTATACTTAGTTTATGAAAAGGGTATTGATAAGTATGTTATAAGCATCTTTTTCCATGGTGATTTTCAAACCTGACTGACTGCACATGAGAATCACCTGGGCAGGGGGAGATTTAAAAAACCTCAGTGCCTAAATTTCATTTCAGACCAATTACATCAGAAAAGTCTAGAGATGGGACCTACACATTAGCTGGTATTTTAAAATTGTGATGTCAGATAATGACAGTGTCTATAATTTTATTTCTGGAAAACAAATACTATCACTTAACTGTTTAACTAGTACACATTTATTTTAAAAATAATTTTTCTATCCTCCAATGTAAAAGTAATATCAAAGTAGTGTATCTTCATCTTATAAAGTCTAGAAAATTATAGTAAAAAACTGTGGACCTCTAAGATATCAGTTAGCAAAGTAATGATTAAGTGAAGTATAAGTATATTCATTCTCTGAGATGAATGTGCCACAAGGAAAATATAGGTAGTTATTAGGAGGTATAGTAGGAGAACCTCTTTCAGGCTGGTGCTCAGAATGATTTTCCCTACAAAATTTGAGTTGAGAACTGAGAAGAATAAGGAAAGAATAGGAAGGAATTAGGCAAAAGTAAACTTCATGGGAAATAGATGGGGAAACAGTGGAAACAGTGTCAGACTTTATTTGTTTGGGCTCCAAAATCACTGCAGATGGTGACTGCAGCCATGAAATTAAAAGACGCTTACTCCTTGGAAGAAAAGTTATGACCAACCTAGATAGCATATTGAAAAGCAGAGGCATTACTTTGCCAACAAAGATCAGACTAGTCAAGGCTATGGTTTTTCCTGTGGTCATGTATAGATGTGAGAGTTGGACTGTGAAGAAAGCTGAGCGCCAAAGAATTGATGCTTTTGAACTGTGGTGTTGGAGAAGACTTGAGAGTCCCTTGGACTGCAAGGAGATCCAACCAGTCCATTCTGAAGGAGATCAGCCCTGGGATTTCTTTGGAAGGAATGATGCTAAAGCTGAAACTCCAGTACTTTGGCCACCTCATGCCAAGAGTTGACTCATTGGAAAAGACTCTGATGCTGGGAGGGATTGGGGACAGGAGGAGAAGGGGACGACAGAGGATGAGATGGCTGGATGGCATCACTGACTCGATGGACATGAGTCTGAGTGAACTCTGGGAGTTGGTGAGGGACAGGGAGGCCTGGTGTGCTGTGATTCATGGGGTCACAAAGATTCGGACACGACTGAGTGACTGAACTGAACTGAGGTGAGAAAAGCTCTTGGATACAAAGGTAACAGCATGGCAGAAGGCCACAGGGTGGTGAGAGACATAGCTCACCATCTATCACTAAGGACCTGGGTGTCTGAAGGGTAGGAAATGGGGTATGTATAAGAGGAATATGGTGACCCACTCCTTCAGAGATTGCAATGCATGTTGAAGATTTTGGTCTTATCTTAAGTGCATTGGGAAACCACTAAAGGATTTTGGGTAGAGACATAGAATAATCAGAGTTGTGTTTTGAGAATCTCTCTCTGTTTGCCTTGTAGAGAACAGGTCAGCGTGAGAATGAGGAAAAAGGGGAGACCAAGTAGAATAAAAGTTGATGGATAACAGTAGCTTAGACTGAGTTGGCAGCAAAGGAATTAGAGGGAAAGGGCAGAGGAGAAGAGAGCAGATTAGATATTTAAGAGGCAGAATTGGCATGAAGAATTTGGTGAAGGATTATATGAGAGAATTAAAGAGAGTTGTGTCCACGCCAACTCCTCATTTTTTAGCTTTCATTATTGCATGTAGGACACTCTGTTTTCTAAGACTGGAAACAGGATGAAGGACTAGACTGGAAAGAAAGAAGATGAATTGAGCTTTGAACAGGTTGATTTTGAGGTGTCCTTAAGATGACCAAATGAAGAAAATACATTAAAAATTTGGAGGGCCAAGCTGAGAGCTCAGAAAAAAGGTTAGGGCTAGAAGTCTGACTCTAAATATTACTGGTTTGTGAGTGGTGATTAAAGCCTTGGGTGATGGTGAGATTTCCAGAGGAGAAAGAGTAGAGTGAGAAGAGAAGAGGCCACGATTGAGTCTTGAGAAATGCTAATGCTTAAAGCCAGACAGAGGAGGCTGAATTCCCAAAGCAAACTGAGGGGGACCGGCTGACAGGTAAGAGGAAAGTCAGGAGGGTGTAATGTCCAGGAAGTTTCAAGAAGACAGTATTGGCTTTTAAAAGAAGGGGTTGTTGATAATGCAGAATTCTGCCGGTGAGTCACCTAAGGAAGAGATCTGGAAAATGCCCATGTCTTTTAGCAATGTGGAAATAGGTCAACGGCCACCTTAGTAAAAGTCATTTTGGTGAGGGGTGGGTGTGTCATCAGATTCAAGTGGCCTGAAAAGTGGCTGGGAAATGAGAAGAACGCCAACAAAACAAAGACAGAAAATTACTTTGAAACGTCTGAGAGTGAAGGGGAGGGGAGAGAGTGATTATAGAGGTATGTGGCTGAAGGGAGTATTGTGATTTTGTGTTTTGAGATGGGATAGAGTTGAGGCTATTGGAAGACTCAGATAGGGAGAGTTCCTGAGAAGTTTCAAGGAAATAGGATCTAACACAAAGAGGGACTGACTTAGGTAGGAGGAAGTGCACTGCAAGTACACTGCTTCTTTTATAACAAAAGGAATAAGAAATGTGTGTGTATTTGTATAGTAAGATATGTAGGTTTTATAACAGGACATGCAGGAGCTTCCTGTCTGTGAGCACCTATTTCTCATTAAAGTTGCAGGTAAAGTTGTCTGCTGTGAAGAGTGGTTGTAGACTGTAGGGTGTATATATATATATATATATATATATAAATATATATAAAAGCATGTGTGTGTGTATGTGTCTCTCTCCTTCTGTATGTGTGTATAGCTGTATTGAGGTGTGCTGACTAGATGAAATAGTGGAATTACCAGGTACTATTGAAGTCTGATTGAAGTGACCATGAACTTATAATAATGCAAATATGCTTGCTTTATTTACTTATTTATTCAACATATTTTTATTGAATCTTAGCGGGTTTGATCCCTGGGTTGAGCTCTCCTGGAGGGGAAATGGCAATTCACTCTAGTATTCTTGCTGGGAAAATCCCATGGACAGAGGAGCCTGGTGGGCTACAAACAATGGGGTCGTAAAGAGTCAGACACAACTGAGTGAGTGAGCGTGCACGCGCACGCGCATGCATACACACACACACACTGTTCCAGTTACAGAGGATAAAGCAACAAACAAAACAAAATCAGTTTCATTATAGAAATTCCCAGAGAGGAATGCAGTCAAAGCTTAAATAAATAAGTGAGTCATAGAGATAATGTTAGGTGGTTTCAGAGACTGTGCAGAAAAATCACAGTTATGGGAGGATATCTGTTATACAGAGTAGTCAGGGAAGGAGACATTTAAGCATTGATATGAATGAAATGAGAGAGTGATACTTATTGATCTGGAAGAAGAGAATTTCAGGTCAAGAAATTCCTGGTAAAGATAAGTGCAAAAGCCCTAAAGCAGGAAGAAGGGTCAGCAATGAAGTCAGAGTGGCTGGAGTAATGTGAAGAGGAAACTGGCCAGAATGAAGAATGGGGGCTAAGTCACAGAGTGTTCTAGAGCATGGAAAGGGATTTGGATATTTTTTTAATTGAAATATAGTTATTTACAATATTGTGCTAGTTTCAGTGTACAGCAAAATGGTTCAGTTATGTGTAAATATATTTTTTGGTTATTGTCCATTAAAGGTTATTAAAAATATTGAACATAGTTCCATGTATTATACAATAAATCCTTGTTGCTTATTTATTATATATACTGTAGTAGTTTGTATCTGTTAACCCTGTACTCGTAATTTATCCCTTCCCTACTTTCTCTTTTAGTGACGAAACATTTATTTTCTATGTCTGTGAGTCTGTTTCTGTTTTTTATGTAAATTCGTGTGTATTTTTTTTTTTTTTTATGATTTCACATAGAAGTGATGGAAATTGGATTTTAATCAGAGTGAGCTGAGAAGCCAGCAGAGGGTTCTGAGCAGAGGAGTGATATAACAGATCTTGCATATTGGGATTTTTTTTCCTGGAAAAACCCAACTGCTTGAGTGCAAATTTAGGAGTTCTGTACTTGCATTGGCAAGTATTGATGCAAAGAAGAACACACAGAGGTAATTGAGCTTAGAGTTACTGAAGTTGTTAACACTAGAATCTAAGCTGAGTAAGAAAGGACATATAGAGAGATAGAAGCCAATGGATAGGGAGAGGACAGAATTATCAATGAACTTGAGGCTCCATGAGGTTAAAGTATGGTCAAACAAATTAGTGGGAAAGAAAGGAGACTGGTCAGAGAGAGGTGTGTGATTTTATATGTTTAAGGGTGATATAGCTTCACGCAACACCAAGATCCTTGGCGTAACCATGAGAGAGAGTGGCTAAGTGAGAAGGTCAAGGGGGAGGGAGGGTCTAAGAGTTTGTTGAATTTGATATATTATTATATTTTAATATTTAGCTTAAGCTGAATTTTTCCATTAGCCATCTACTTAAAAAATGCTCTAAGGAACACTGGAAACCTTGACAAGCACATTACAGATAAGTAGGGCAGAGCTCAGAGTCCTGTTTAGAATGCTTAAAAAGAAGATTTTCTTGAGTGGTATCCTGTTGAAACAACCTTGATGAGGGAGGTGTGTTTGGTGCTAGTGAAGTCTGAGCAGGCGAGCAGGTAGGTGGGCTCTCGTGCTTTTAAGCACTGTTTAAGTGGTTCAGAGCCAGAAAGTTTGAGAATTGCTACATTACCACATTCACTTAAAAAATGAATTAACTGAGACCACCTTAGTAGTGATTTAACTGGCTGATTACTGAATCATTTACAAAGCTTTTTTGAAATATAAGCATCTAGTTCCCACCCAGGAACTAAGGAAGCCTAGAAAAAAATGGAAACAGTGACAGACCATTTTCTTGGGCTCCAAAATCACAGTGGATGGTGACTGCAGCCATTAAATTAAAAGACGTTTGCTCCATGGAAGTAAAGATATGATAAACCTAGACAGCATATTAAAAAACAGAGACATCACCTTGCCAACAAAAGTGTGTATAGTCAAAGCTATGGTTTTTCCAGTAGTCATGTATGGATGTGAGAGCTGGACCATGAAGAAGGCTGAGCACCGAAGAATTGATGCTTTGGAACTGCAATGTTGGAGAAGACTCTTGAGAGTCTCTTGGACTGCAAGAAAATCAAACCAGTTAGTCCTAAAGGAAATCAACCCTGAATATTCATTGGAAGGACTGATGCTAAAGCTGAAGCTCCAATAATTTGGTCACTTCATACGAAGAGCCGACTCATTGGAAAAGACCCTGATGCTGGGAAAGATGGAGGGGAGGAGGAGAAGGGGGTGACAGAGGATGAGATGGTTGAATGACATCACTGACTTAATGAACATGCATTTGAGCAAACTCCGGGAGATAGTGAAGGACAGGGAAGCCTGGTGTACTGCAGTTCATGGGGTTGCAAAGAGTCGGACATGACTGAGCCACTGAATAGCAACAACAAATGTGTATTTACAAATTCATATAAAGCTCAGTGGATTACATCCAGCCAGGATAAAACCACTGGAATAGGGCTTAGTGACTAGTTACTGATATTGCCTATCTATACCATGGACTCTTTTCCTGCTCATGGTGATGTGACTTTTCTCTGGGACACCATCACTAACTCACTCTTGGTCTACGTGCCATGGGGAGAATTGAGGCTACTCTGGCTCCAGAGACAGCAGATTATCCAAGACTGGGTGATTTGGGAATCATGTTTCTTTTTTTTTTTTTGGCCACACTCTTCATCTTGTGGGATCTTAGTCCCCCTGCTAGAGATCAAACATATTCCCCCTGCAATGGAAACTCGAAGTCTTAACTGCTAAACCACCAGGGAAGTCCTATCACTTTCTTTTTCTATAGAGATTTGGTTTAGGAACTGCACAGGACCTAAGCCAAGGTGATTTTTCCCAATCAGAGCTAATTCCAGGTTTTCTGGGTCACTCTTTGAGTCATTCTCTTGACCACGGGTCTAGAACTGGGAGGTTGTGAGCATGGAGCTGCTGACAGGTGTCTTGAAACATGAAGAAAGCCCCTCCAAAAGGGAGTAACACAGAGGAAAGTAAAGGCAACATACAGACAGATACCTGTCCAGTGTGTATTGGATTGAGCTGTTCTGATTTGTATTGATGTGTGTGTGCTCATCATGCCTGATTCTTTGCAACCCCATGAGACTCTTCTGTCTGTGGAATTCTCCAAGCAAGAATACTGAAGTGGGTTGCCATTTCCTATCCCCTGAAGTAGGAAGTCGAACCCAGGTCTCCAGGGTCACCTGCCTTGGCAGGTGGATTCTTTACCACTGCGCCCCCTGGGAAGCCCCTCTAAGTTGACACCTCGAGGTTGGAGTCTTGTCTAAACTGGATTCTCCGACTTTCTAGATACTCTCTTTACTTTGGCCACGTGATTTCACCCTTCCAGGTAGCCTTTTTTGCCAATCTGGCTCAGGAAATTCACATTCTCAGAATCTGGCTCCTGTGTGTGGCAAGGAGACAGGAAAATAAAATGAGATCAAAATAGAAAGAAAATTGATTCTCTATGAGATTATGGCCTCTGGTGAACCCTAGACATGCTTAGACAGCTCAGCTTCTTTTTAGATCAACTTAACTCACCCAAATGGTTATGAAGCAGCAAATGGCCTCAGTCAAAAGAGCTATTTGGGATTGAGAATCCTAGAAGTAATGGACTAGAACATTATGTTCTGAGCTCAGCTTTAAAAATATGACATAAACTAGACATATTCATCTAAACATTTTTCTGTGTTGACAAGTTTCTTAGCTCTCTCCCCTTCATGCCTTTTCCTAACAGATGCCCAGTTTCATAAGGTTATGTTATTAATGGTTTCTGAAATAAAGTACTAGACTCCATGTTGTCACAAGATGAGGAATCACTTTATTTACTAATTTTGAAGAAATCAGGTTTTTGTTGTAAGAAATATTGAAAATATTATAATATTATCTTTCTCATTGAGTGGCCTGACACTAGTTCTGTCTTAAATGTTTAGCTCCTGAAACATCAGAAGGACCTGGTTAGACAACACATTCAGTTTCAAGTTGTTCTCATACCATAGATTCCAAGAGTCACTTAGGAGAAAAGTGGAATGTTACATCTTACTTCACCTATTGTCCTGTTATTCATCAAATGGATAACTTTTATTTCCTTAAAATATCGACTGCCATCATTTTAGTGTCTGTAGGAGAAATCACTGTAGCAATTTCAGCACCTGGACTGAGCACTGACCAACATTTCAGGATACAAAGTCCAACTGTCTCATAAATTGAAATGCTAGTCAGTAGATAAAATTTGAAAATCCATTCCAAAAGAAAGCTTGATATAATGAATGTCCTTTCACTTCTCTTGAAAATGCTATAATCTCATGACTCTTGGTGAAGGTCATGTTTAACTGCTTTTCTCAAATGTCACCATCATTTCAGAATACTGCATAAATACCATTTTGGTATCAGTTTTCTTCCATGAAACAATTTTCCCTAATAACCTGAAACTCCCTCTGAGCCATGATGTCTAACTTTCTTTAATATTAGCATGAAGCTCAATTTTAGGAGAAAAGAAATAGACGAGAACAATTGGCACTCAAACCCAAAGAACTTATGCTCAGTTATACGCTTCTTTTTCTTTCTTGGTATCGTTTGTGGCTTAAGAGTAAAAGACAACCCAACCCCCAAATAAAAAACTTGCTAGTATAGAATCATGAGGACACTATAGTTCGTTACTGACTTAGAACTAAATGTGTCTCAGTTAGGATGATACACACTCCACTGGTGTGTGAAGACCACTTTCATTTGTCACTGTCAATAGAGCCACACAGGATTGCAGAGAATTCTAAGAATACATCTCAGCATGATTAAAACTGTCCTGATTTATCCTTTGTCTGTGGGCAATGAGACACTCTCAGTTGAAAGCTCAAAGTTATTTCTTATATTTAATAATCCAGTTCAGGGCAAGAATAAAGCTGTAATGCAACATTTGAAATACAAAATTCAATCAAGTAAGTAAGATCTTAAAAACCAGCCCTTCAAATCTTTTTAAGTACTTATATAATTCTAATCTCTCTCTCTCTCACTCACACAGACAGATTCACACACACCTTCATGCATAGCTTATTTGGTTAGTAAATACCTCAGATTGTTTATACAAAATAAATTAGGAGACAATTTCCAGGGACCCCACCTTGAGCTTCAGCAGTGTTCTCTTTAGATCTTAGGCATGCCTTGACCTCATCTAGACTTCTACAGGAGAGGGCTTGTTAGGGACCCACTTCTTGAATGTTGCTGAGGTCTCTTGGGAAAGCATACACCTGCTAGAGACTTAAAAGATTATAAAAAGAGCCAGATATCTGGATTGGAAGGCAGAGGTGATCTGATTACAACACAGGGTATCTCATGAAAATTGCTTTCCCACCCAGTAACGCCCCCTTCCAAGGGTTTGGATCCCAGTATTAGAGTGAGGGTGACTGAGTTTTTTTTAAAGCTATTTTATAATGATCTCAGCGAGTTATCAAGAGATCATGAACCCAAGACAGTATTACTTTGTAGCTTATGTTGAGAATTTAGCTCAAAGAAGAATTTATTAGTATGATATCTTCCTTTAAAAAAAATATTTTTGTAATCCTGTTTGGTACTGTTCATTTCACGAAAATAAAAGAGAAGATTTCAAATAGCTTAAAAGAATGAGAAACTGTTTTAGTAAAGTGCAAGTGCAGATATCTCTTCAAGACCGTGACTCAATTCTTTTGGATATATACATTCCATTGTCAGTGCATGGGTGAACCTAGCACATTATGCTAAGTTGACTAAACCAGACAAGAGAAAGACAAATACTCTATATGCTATGTGAAACAAAGAATTCCAATTTTATAGAAAAGAAATTAGAAAGATGGTTGTCAGAGACTGGGGAGAACAGGAAAGGGGGTGATGCAGGTCAAAGGACTACACTTAGACTTTCATATATAAGAAGAATAAGCACTGAGCAGCTAATGCGTGACATACTGACCATGGTTAAAATACACTCTCGTATTTGTGAGGGTAGATATTAAGCATTATCATCACATTTTTTCTCCTAAGAGATTACGTTTTCTATGGAAGAAAAACACACGATCTCACTTATACATGGAATCTAAAAAACAGAACTCAAAAAAGCAGTTTATACTTTGTTTATACTCCCCAAATGGGGAGATAATTGGTCAAAGAGTACAAAGTTCAGTTATGCAAATGAACAAGTTTTAAAGATCTGGTGTACAGCATGGTAACTATAATTAACAATACTGTATCATATACTTGCCAATGGCTAACAGAGTAGATCTATTTTCACTACACACAACACAAAAAAAGCTGGATATATTAGTTAGCTTCAGTGGGGTAATCATTTCACAATGTAAGTGTACATGAAATCACCATGTTTTACACCGTAAGCATACATCCAATTTTATTTGTCAACTGTACACCAAAAAAGATACAAAAAGTTCCAATTAGATTTAAAATTACATTGTTCACATTTTACTTTAATAAGAGAAAATTAATAAAGATGAACACCATTGAGTAACTAAAGTATCTGATATTTTGATCAAAGTTGTTCATCTAGCATTTCTGACATTACAAACATTTCATTGGCAAGCAAGTCTATTCAATCTCAGTAGTTCTCATTTTTTCTGCTGAGAACAGAACAAAGGGTAATGCCTTTAAAAAGGAAAATTTTGGTTGATAGTAATAGTATTAATTCATATCATAGAATTTTTTGAGATCCTGAAAATTTCTAAATTTAATGTTGCCTGGAGAAAGGGAAATGGGTAGATAGATACAGAAGGTGTGGTTTTCAAGTATGTAGTAAACAAAGTGAAGAAAATGTGATACAGTGGATATTTTGCCCTAGGTTCAAAAATATCTGGTTTGATTAATGAGGAGCAAAGTACAATATGAAATATAGGCAAAAAGTGTAAATTACTGCATGAATTTTGGGGTTCAAGAATTCAGCTGTGTAGGTATAACTTCTAGGAGAATTGAACATATGGTGATTTAGGTATGAGGCGTTCAAGGTTTTAAGTGACTTGCTTTCTAAAAAGATGAAACATGATCTGCAATAATAAAATTCTGGGATTCAAATGATAAGATGTGCTAGTCCCTCTTTCCTCTGTACAGTTCATGCCATGACTTCCTCTATTCCATTTGGGGTACTGAGTTCCTTTACTTCTCACCAGGAAAGTGAAACATGGTATGAGGGTTGGGCAAGCGTGTCCCACAAAAGCGATTTAGATAACTTGAGAATATTTCACCTGGAGAAGCAAATAGACTTAATAAAAACATAGTAATTACTTATCTCTTCTCACCCTGCATCTTATGCTTGCTGAATTGCCACACAAATTCTTTGTCCTTCTCTCTTTTTCATCTGTCCCAACTCCTCTGGTTATTTCATCTGGTCTTATGGCTTCAAATGCCATCTACATGCTGACAACTAACCATATGTATATCTTTAGTCTTGACCACTCCTGGGAACTCTCATCTCATATTGAGCTATCTATTTGACATCTCTACATAGATGAATAACTGACATTTCAAACATAACAAGGTCAAAGCTGAATTCCTACCCTGACTACTCTCACTTCCTTCCCCATCTAAATTAGTGACAACTGCCTCCTTCATTTGCCTAAGTCCAAACTATTGGAGTCATGCTTCTTTCTGATCATTGCAAAGGGCACACAGTGCCTGACAGACGTGTAGGAGGAAGATGAAGGGCACACATAGATCAAGCAGAAGCCAGTCTCGACTCAGCATGCCCAAAGGAGCCTTCAGAGGCATGCTGCGAGGAGGTGCTTGACGGTGAAGATTCAGCACTCAGCGTGCCTTTCCAGAAGAGTCCTGTAGTTTTGGACACCCGCTTCTCTAATCAGGTCTGTGGAAGAGGGAGAGAAAGGCATAATGAAAGTTATATTCTAAAATGGGTAGCCTCATCCAGGAGAGGTTGTTTCACAATGTCTGGGAGAGTCTGACTCTGAACACAAGCAAGTGTTGGAAACTGAGAGGCACAGTGATGCCTGTTTTTGGTGACATTGAGAACAAAGCTTTTAATGATGGTCTCACCCACAGGGTGCAATGCAAAACCCAACACCTGTGACTGTTCAGTCTTCTGTTATTGTGGAAGTAATTATACTATTCATGGAACACAATAATCCACAATATTTCTCAGAGGAAAAAGAACAAATTCTGCCTCTTTTGGTTCAATTTTCAGAGCAAATTTCAACAGCCTTCCTGTTCTACAGGAAAAAGAAAACTAAAAGCAAAACCCACTGACAACTCAGATGAACAGAAAATGGCTATGGATCTCACAGAATATATTTATTTAAAATTTCCCTCTCATTTGTTTTCTTATGTACAGATAATGTTTGTTTTAAAATATGGTATTTAACCCACTATAATCATTCATTGTTCAATGCATTTGATGATCATTCACTTGCCATGTACTGACTGTACCTTTGCAAGGATATACTATACTCAATAGAACAAAATTGGAGTATTCATTTGCTCTGAGATTTAGTTAGCTATGCTTCACTGGATTGTAGGATGTATCAGAGTTTAACTAATCTACATGTGATTATGACTAAACATCAAGCAAAAGAAGAAAAGTGTCAATGTGTGCGGTTACTTAGTATATTAAGACAGCCAAGCTCTTTAAATATATTATTTCACTAAATGTCAAAAATAACCTTAAGGAAGTACTGCTGTTCCTATTTTGTAGATGAGGACATAGGTTTCGTGAAAGTTTAAATAATTTTCTTGAGGACAACAAATAAGTGACAAAGCCTTAATTTTTAAATTAAATTTATTTATTTTTAAATGAAAAAAGATGAATATTTTTAATGATAAAAGGTACAATTTACAAAGAAGACAGACATCATAAACCATTAGACACTTAACAGCAAAGAAACAAAGATACATAAAGCTAAAATCAGAAGAAATAAAAGGGAAAGGAACAAAATATATACTCATTATGAGACATATTAACATTTACCTGAGAATATTTTATCAAGTATAGAAAAAATAAGAATAGGAGCATCTTGAATGATGTCATTAATAATTTAAATATAATGGATTTCTATTTCTACTAATTTATATTAATCTTAAAACCCAAATATGTTTGCAATGTCATGTCGCATACGTTGTTATTAGATGTCCATAAGACATTTAGAAAAACTGCAAAGCCAGAATTTGAATCCAAGTCTTTTCATTTTTACTTCAAAGCCTTTGTGCTTAGTTACTATACTGTGGTACTTCTCCATCACAAAAATAGAAAGAATAAAAAGATGTAAAGAAACATAAAGAAAGATGAGCAGCCTTCCTCTGTGGGGAGCTTCAATACAAAGTACTGAAACACCTTTAACTTTTCCTTGAATGTTTTGGCAAATTTTAACCATTGCCTTAATGAAAATGATAAAGAGAATACGGGAAGAAATACAGCTATTTAAAAAGAAAGTTGTTCCTAGGATGTTTCCCAGGACAAAGGGGATTTGTCATGGTCTTCCTGTGCAGTGAGGTTAGTCTGCTGTTCTGGCAGCTTTGTCTGTAGATCTAATGCCAGAGCAAACGCAGTGATGCTTCAGTAGTTCAGCTCATAACAAGGGCTCAAAACCAGAGTCCATGGAACTGCAGCTGGGAAAAAGCTGGCCTGTGTTGGGGGTGGTGACCTCCGAATGGACTCAGCATCTTGAGTGGAATACGTTTTTGTCCTTGTGTAACTGAAGATCTGATTGCAATCATTGACTTTTAGTTATTTGAAGGTCAACTGAAATGGAAGAAAATTCCAGTTCTCATTTGCCATTAATTAGCAATGGCAAATTATTTGGGGAGCATGTTTGTCTCTGACATTTAAGGTCAAATTCTTCTTGTCTTATTATTGCCAAAAGGGTCCATTATGTAAGGAAGAGTAACAAATTATTTATTTTTGTTTTTTATTGAAGTATAATTGCTGTACAATGTTGTGTTAGTTTCTGCTATGTGATGAAGTGAAATCAGCTATAGTATACCTATATCCCCTCCCTCTAGAACCTCCCTCCTACCCCAACCCCATCTCTCTCCTCTAGGTCATCACAAAGCACTGAGCTGAGCTCCCTGTGCTATACAACAGCTTCCCACTAGCTGTCAATACATGGAAGTTTACATCCCTCAATCCTGATCTCCCAGTTCGTCCCACCCTCCCCTTCCCTCACTGTGTCCACATGTTCCTTCTGTATGTCTGCAACTCTGTTCCTGCCTTGCAAACAGGTTCACCTGTACTGTTTTTATAAATTACATACATATGCATTTAGATATGATATTTATTTTTCTCTTTATGAATTACTTTGGAAAAGTAACAATTTAACAGGAGGACATTGACATATTGATTATGATTTTCTAAGAAGCCATTAAAAAAGAAATATAAGTAATTGGCAAAGTCTAAAAATGGCTTATTTGTGACTGCCTGTGTATGTAAAACATTGTATTGTCCTTTTGACCAGTAAATAGAGAAATACTAGTTAAGTGCAGTTTTAGTATTTACAGTTAAGGAATTATCTAAAAATCTGATGCCAGGACACCAGTTTTGGCCTAAAAAGCTTAGGCCAAAAGGGCTATATTTAAGTTTAATAATTATTAGGAACCATTCATTTAGAACCAGGAGAGAGGCAGAAGTTAATATTAGTTTCACTGTTGTTTCTGTTTAAGTGAAAATTGTTTCTTAAAGAGAGGGCTTATTAGCATAGATATGTTGAAACCACATACATAAATATGAAATAAATGATTTAGTGCTTTAAAAAATTGTATTAGTTTTCTAGAGCTGATGTAACAAATTACGACAAAACTGACAGCTTACAAATAGCAGAAATGCATACTTTCACAGTTCTGAAAGCCAGAAGTCTGCCAGGCAGTGTGCTTTCTGAAGGCTCAAAGGGAGAACTCTTTGTTGCCTCTTTCCTAGTTTTTGGTGAGTACTGGCACTTCCTTGCATTCCTTGGCTTGTAGACTCATCATTCCAGTTTCTGCTTTGGTTGTCACATGGCCATTTCTACATGTGTCTGCCTCTTGTCATAATGATACATCATTATACTAGGGAGTATGCCATCAATATTAACTTGATCAAATCTGCATAGACTCTATTTACAAGTTATGTCACATTCACAGGTACTGACAGGGGTGGGGAGGGGGGCTTTTGCACATAATTCTGTGATCTTGATCTCAAAGTATGATCCTATTCCTTTGCTGAATGTTTCCCTCTCAGAAGCTTTCTCTCTGAAGTACTCTGAAGGCAGGTTTCTCATCTTTTCCCATTTTTTAAAAGTGTCTTTTTATTTTTGGCTGCATGGGCTTTTTGTTTCAGTGTGAGGAGGCTCCAGAGGTCTCGGGCTCAGTACTTGTGGTTCGTGGGCTTAGTTGCTCTATGGCATGAGGGATATTAGCTCCTTGACCAGGGATTGAACCCATGTCCCCTGCATTGCAAGGTAGATTCTTAATCACTGGGCCAGCATGGAAGTCCCTTCCCCAGCTTTAATAAAGTAAAAATAAATAATCAGAGAAGTGATAGGCAAAAGGCAACATATTAAGATTTGAAAAACAGAGTCTAATCAGGAAAACAGAAATTACTCCAATTATTTTAATACAGAGGATTCAATATAAAGAATTGGAGAACTGAAAAGTCAAGAAGAAAGCACTGAGGTGACATAGATCTAGTCAAGGAAAGTTTTCCAGTAGTCATATATGGATGTGAACATTGGACCATAAAGAAGGCAGAGTGCCAAAGAATTGATGCATTTGAGCTGTGGTGCTGGAGAAGACGAGAGTCCCTTGGACTGCAGGATCAAACCAGTCAATCCTAAAGGAGATCATTCCTGAATATTCATTGGATATTGATGCTGAAGCTCCAATACTTTGGCCATCTGATGCAAAGAACTGACTCATTGGAAAAGACCCTCATGCTGGGAAAGATTGAGGGCAAGAGGAGAAGGGGGCAATGGAGGATGAAATGGTTGGATGGCATCACAGATTCAAAGGACATGAGTTTGAGCAAACTCTGGGTGATAGTGGAGGACAGAGGAGCTGCTGTGCTTCAGTTCATAGGGTCACAAAGAGTCAGACATGACAGCAACTGAACGCAACAACACAGGAGGAACACAAGGAAGTGGTTGGAACCTGTATTTGGCAAAGAAGTGTCACAGAGCTGGGACCCACACTGCTGTGGAAATGGTGCTGGGCAGTCTTCTGGTATCTCTGAAGGGCACAATGAGGCCAGTTTTGTGAGTGTGAAAAATACAGGAAACTAGAATCCCACTTACCACTGCCTAAGTGATGGGCTGTTGCTGAGTGGAGAGTGACAGGGTGGCTAGTACTCAGGAAAGGGCATGTCTCCCTCTGCCTTCCTCCCTCTGCCTGTTACCAGTAGTCCTTTTGGTAGTGGAGCCCCTTTTGCCAGAACCAAACTGGGAGCCTTCTAACAAAGGTGAGATGAGGTTCAGAGCCCAGTGGCGGCATCTTAAGGTGGAGGGCAGAAAGGTGGATTTGGAGTTGGGAGAAGTCTTAGCTTAATAACCAGCAAATGCAAGTTTGCAGGGCCAGTTTTCATATTTGAAAGACTAGTTGACACTGTACATTTGTTTGTATACTGTGGCCCTTTTGAGAGACATAAGCCATTGTAATGACTAAGATTTCCCCTCCCCATGACCTCCATAGCCTCCATAAAGAAGGCTGAGCTTCAAAGAATTGATGCTTTTGAACTGTGGTGTTGGAGAAGAATCTTGAGAGCCCCTTGGACAGCAAGATCAAACCAGTCAGTCCTAAATGAAACCAACCTTGAATATCTGTTGGAAGGACTGATGCCAAAGCTGAAGCTCCAGTACTTTGGCCACTTGATGTGAAGAGCTGACTCATTGGAAAAGACTGATGCTGGGAAAGATTGAGGGCAAGAGGAGAAGGGGGCAACAGAGGATGAGATGGTTGGATGGTATCACTGACTCATGTATATGAGTTTATACAAACTCCTGGAGATACTGAAGGACAGGGAAGCCTGTCATGCTGCAGTCCATGGGGTCACAAAGAGTTAGACATGACCAAGTGACTGAACAAAAAACAACAAATACCCTCTAAGAACTAATATCACTCTTGAGGGAATATTGCCTCATGAACATGAGTGTCACTGATTCTCAGAGCCAGATGTTTGATAGCTTACCTCTCAGGCACAGATCTTAAAAGCTGAAATGTGTGATGTGGGTTTCAAACCCTTTGCTCCTCAGGGATAAGCTCTGGGCTTTGAGTTCCCTCCTGATTGTAAGTTGCAGTGCAGGGTTGGGGTTTATAGTGATACTGTATCTCTGTATCCAGCTTCTGGTAAACTGTAAACCAGCTTCTCCTACTCACCTGCATGTGGACCTTGTGTCATTTGACCGGTATGTAGACTCAGACAGTTTTTCTATATTTTTTTCAGTGGAAGTTGTTGCATATTTAGCAGTGGATTCTGTGCATCCATGCGAAGAGATGAACCCAGAATCCTACTATACTTCCGTCTTGAATGGGAACCTCAAGAAGCTCCATCTTAAGGAAAGAGCACAGGGACTTCCCTGGAAGTACAGTGGTTAAGCCTTCACCTTCCGATGCAGGCTTCCATCCCTGGTCGAGGAGCTCAGATTCCCAAGTGCCTCATGGCCAAAAAATCAGAATATAAACAGAAGCAATATTGTAGCAAATTCAACAATGGTCTACCTTAAAAAATATTTATAACAGAAAGAGTAAAAACCAGGTGAATAAGCAGGAGTGAATGAAGAATGATTGTGGGCATCAAAATGAACAAAATATGTAAGGTTTTTGCAGATGGGGAAGAGGCTGGATATTCAAATTAAAGAGTAAATCCAAGTGGGCTCTTGGGTAGCTATTTCAGAGAATGGCTATCCTATCTATTGCAGGGAGGTTAGGTAATTGGAAAGTGTTCAGAAGGAAAGTGTTCTGAAGAAGTCTTCCCTGGTGGCTCAGTCAGTAAAGAGTCTGCCTGCAGTGTGGGAGATCCAAGTTCAATTCCTGGTTGGGAAGATCCCCTGGAGAAGGAAATGGCAACTCTCTGTAGTATTCTTACCTGGAGAACTCTATTGTCAGAGGAGCCTGTATGGCTACAGTCCATGGGGGTCACAAAGAGTCCATGGGGGTCACAAAGAGTCAGACACGACTGAGTGACTAACACATTTTCTGAAGAAAACAAAGCAATTCAATTTGTTAATTTCTAGGACTGACTGAGCTGGCTTGCTTTCTTAAACAATTGGAGTGAGGGCAGGGAGATGGCAGAAGTAGATAATGGCAGAGGTAGATACCTCTAGCAACCGATTAGATGGGAAGTTTAGATGGAGACACATAGGGAGTAGTTCAAGGACAATAGAGGGTAATTTAACAAAATGTGAGATTGTATGTATGGTGACTATAGAATTGTGGAGAGGAGTGATTGATGTGGTTGTTGATTATGCAGATCTTGAGTGATAAAGCAGAGCAAAATAAACAGAAAATATAGGATCTGGAATTTCAAGTTATTTATAGTTATAAATTGGAGAAGGAAATGGCAACCCACTCCAGTGTTCTTGCTTGGAGAATCCCAGGGACTGAGGAGCCTGGGGGGCTGCCGTCTATGGGGTCGCACAGAGTCGGACACAACTGACTTAGCAGCAGCAGCAGCATAGTTATAAAAAACATTACCTCATTTTAGGCTGCTGCACTATAGTGGAATTAGGAGTAGGTGAGAAGGAGATAGCTATTTGGAACAACATTTGAAAGAATTCTCTATCTTCAGAGATCTGACATTTCCAGTAAAAGCAAGGCCAGGGTTTGTCAGATGCTCTGCTTTTGGACAAATGAGCTGCCTGTTGAGTTTCATTATTCTTCTTCTTGGCAGAAAAATCATATTGCAGCTTATAAATTAAGAGAGAGCCAGTAAGGAAATTTCATTGAACATTGGTATGGTTAATGGCCCTGAGCATTTGAGGAAATGCATCCATAAAAAAAAAAAAAAGCAGAGTCCAAAAACAGACTGTTAGGAATAGGAACAATCAAAGTTCAGTCAGTCAGTTCAGTCGCTCAGTCGTGTCCGACTGTTTGTGACCTCATGAATCGCAGCACTCCAGGCCTCCCTGTCCATCACCAACTCCCGAGTTCACTCAAACTCATGTCCATCGAGTCAGTGATGCCATCCAGCCATCTCATCCTCTATCATCCCCTTCTCCTCCTGCCCCCAACCCCTCCCAGCATCAGGGTCTTTTCCAATGAGTCAATTCTTCACATGAGGTGGCCAAAGTATTGGAGTTTCAGCCTCATTATCAGTCCTTCCAATGAACATCCAGGACAGGTCTCCTTTAGAATGGACTGGTTGGATCTCCTTGCAGTCCAAGGGACTTGCAAGAGTCTTCTCCAGCACCACAGTTCAAAAGCATTAATTCTTTGGCACTCAGCTTTCTTCACAGTCCAACTCTCACATCAATACATGACCACTGGAAAAACCATAGCCTTGACTAGACAAGCCTTTGTTAGCAAAGTAATGTCTATGCTTTTGAATATGCTATCTAGGTTGGTCATAACTTTCCTTCCAAGGAGTAAGCGTCTTTTAGCTTCATGGCTGCAATCACCATCTGCAGTGATTTTGGAGCCCAAAAAATTAAGTCTGACAGTTTCCCCATCTATTTCCCATGAAGTGATGGGACCAGATGCCATGATCTTAGTTTTCTGAATGTTGAGCTTTAAGCCAACTTTTTCACTCTCCTCTTTCACTTTCATCAAGAGGCTTTTTAGTTCCTCTTCACTTTCTGCCATAGGGGTGGTGTCATCTGCATATCTGAGGTTATTGATATTTCTCCCGGCAATCTTGATTCCAGCTTGTGCTTCTTCCAGCCCAGCGTTTCTCATGATGTACCCTGCATATAAGTTAAATAAGCAGGGTGACAATATACAGCCTTGACGTACTCTTTTTCCTATTTGGAACCAGCCTGTTGTTCCATGTCCAGTTCTAACTGTTGCTTCTTGACCTGCATATAGGTTTCTCAAGAGGCAGGTCAGGTGGTCTGGTATTCCCATCTCTTTCAGAATTTTCCACAGTTTATTGTGATCCACACAGTCAAAGGCTTTGGCATAGTCAATAAAGCAGAAATAGATGTTTTTCTGGAACTCTCTTGTTTTTTCAGGACTATAGGCATCTAGAAAAGATGGAGTGAGGGGAGTACAGGATTCAAGAGATAGATGATTACAGATGGTGCAGATTCTGCAGTTCTTGCTGATTTTTTAAAAATTTGTTTTAAATTTATTTTTGGCTGTGCTGGTTCTGTGGTGCTTTGAGGGCTTTTCTCTAGTTTTGGAGAGCAAGGGCTACATTCTAGTTGTGGTGCGTGAGCTTCTTATTGCTCTTTTTGCTGAGCACAGGCTCTAGGGAACTTGGGCTTCAGTAGTTATACCTGTGCTGTAAAGCATGGGCTCAATCGTTGTGGTGCAAGGGCTTAGTTGCTTCGAGGCCTGTGGGATCCTCCCAGATCGGAGATGGAACCCATGTCTTCTGCATTGGCAGGTGGTTCTTTACCATTGAGCTACCAGGGAAGCCTGTTGTTGATTCTTTTTACTATTTCTTAGATTTTTCTCCATTTCTCCTTACTCTTTGCCACCACCCCTCTTCAGATCACAGCCATCACTCACCTGGGCTATTAGAACATGTGCCCAGCTTGGCTCTATGTTTCATGCCTTGCCACCCTCAAACCTACCCCAGTTTATTTTCTTCATTTCTGTCAATGATCTTTCTAAAATATTCATCCATTCACTCCACAGATATCTGTGAAACACCAAGTATGCATGAGGCATTCTACTGGGTGGTGGTAAGACAGTGATCAGCTAAGCATATATGGCCGCTGATTTCAGTGAGCTTGAAGCCCTTAATTGTTTTTCATTCTTCAGTCGCCCAATTGTGTCTGACTCTTTGCAACCCCGTGAACTTCAGCATGCCAGGCCTCCCCGTCCCTTACCATCTCCCGAAGTTTGCCCAAGTTCATGTCTGTTGCATTGAAGTCCTTAATGAACAGTGACAACAATGATTAGAGCTTTCAAGACCAGATATGGGAAGGATGATGGTGTGGTTGGAAGGAGAGAAGGGGCAGAGCTCTGAAAGAAAGATCCTAGAGGGAGTGATGTCTGTTATGTCAGAGTTTGGTTTTTAGCTGAAAATATTTGAAAGGTTAGCCAGGGGAAGGTTGTTGACCAGAGGAGGCCTGAGTTTTGTAAAGGCCATTCTGACAGCTGAACAGAGAAAAGTTGGGAGGGTAATTACTAATTAAATTTCTTCCTTATCTCCTTTCAAAGGATCTCCCAGTGTTCAGATTTAAACACTGATTCCTTATGCTAGTATTCAAAGGCTTTTTGTAAACAACCCTTCCCTCTGCAACTAGTTGCATCAGTTGCTGGACCTTTTCTTACAGTTTACACCTCTGGTTCTTTAAGCAGAATTACCTGGGGATACAGTAGAGATTCAGATTCTCAGGCCCCATCCCCAGGGATTTCATTTTATTAATTTTAGGGTTTGATTTCAAAATCTACACTTCCAAACAGTACCCCATGCTATCAGTCAGGACTAGTTGTTGTCCAAATATTGGACTGGCGGAAAAATTCCTTTGTGCTTTTCTGTAACATCTTAGGGAAAAATCTATACAAACTTTTTGGCCAACTAGTAGAACTTTCAGTTTTTCTCTATCTGCATGATCCAATATGGTAACTGTTGAACACTTGAAATATGGCTGGTGCAACTAACTAAATTTTAATTGTAAAGAATTGAAATAAATTTAATTTAAAGAGCCACTGGTGGTAAATTGGCCAGTTCAGTCTGGATTCCAGTCTGAGACACTTTCTTTATGAGGGTTGTACTCAATGTGTAGCTTCTTGCCTCGTGATCTAGGGACAAGCTTCCCACTCTAGGAGCCTGCTCTCCACTAGTCACCACCTCCTCCCTGCATGGTCAGTTTCCATGGAGTCTATAGGTTTCTCTTACAATAGCTTCCTTTTGACCCCTTCAGATATGGAGTAGGTACCCCTCCTTCCATATCACAGACATATACTTCTTTTTATCCCCGACACCTTGAGAGCTTCCTGGATACAATACTCTCTGTACATGTTTGTTGTAGAAATAAACAAATAAATGAAACAACTGAGACACAGAAGAATAGGTGTTAGAATCATTTAACTAAGGCATTAGGTAGACACTGATCATTAGAAGATGAGGGTTATTGTTTGTTTGCTGCAACTTTGTTATTGGAAATGCCACAAAGCTGGACCCAAGAGAATTAAACTGTTCATGATCTTTAGTTGATAATGAATTCAATGTATTGTCTATGATATCTTTGTGGATTAGTTTTGCAAAGTTTGGGTGGCAGCATGTTCTGGGGAGAAATATTTTGGAGCCGTACTACTGCCTGGATTGAAACACTGGTTCTGTTGCTTACCCAGCAACTGATTCTGTTGTTTAACCTCAGGGAAGATGTTAAGTTACTTAACATTTCTTATATTCAGTTTCATCACCTACAAAATGTGTTAATTATAGTACTTACTTCTCAATGTTGTTAACAAAGTAATATTTGCAAAGGTCTTAAGAAAATATCTGGCACATATTAAGGAATTGAGTGTTTGCTTAATGAATTAAAAACAAACTTGGCTGTTGGCTCCAGTAATATCCCAAGCTTGTGATCTTTTATCTTGGGCAAAAGAAGAATTAGGAGGAAAATGTAGGCAGTGAATACACGTTATCAGTACTCAGCAACCACACATGCCCTCTAGGATTCAGTTGGGATGAAGAGATGGGATAATGTTATGAACACAGAGGCAGGCTCATGGTACCGCGCCTGTGTATGCTCAGTCGCTTCAGTCGTGTCCAACTTTTTGCGACCCCATGGATATAGCCTGCCAGGCTCCACTGTCCATGGAATTTTCTGGGCAAGAATACTGGGGTGGGTTGCCATTTCCTCTGCCAGGGGATCTTCCTGATCCAGGGATCAAACCCGTATCTCTTTTGTCTCCTGGATTGCAAGCCGGTTCTTTATTGCCACTCGATCTGAGTCAATCTGTCAACTGGAGATTACAAGAAGTAAGGTGAGAAGAAATTCTGGAAAGGTAGAAATGAAACAGCCAATATTTAAATGAAATCTGGCATGATTTTGATGTAAAATGTAAATTTCTCGAAAAATGCCTCATTTCAGATCTCTTACCACCTTTTCAATCTAAGCCTAAAGTAGATTTTGAAAGCAGAATTTGAGCTCCCACTTCCTTTCTCAAAGAACACATGTTGGGCATTTGATATTTGCTTGTCTACTTAAATTATAACCTTTTCTTAATGGAACTCTGCATTCTCTTCAGGAAAATTTCCTCTTTGCCATCACAGGCACTCTTGATTGGGAGGAATTGAAGGTGAGCTGTCTATGGAGATGGAAATGAATACAATATAAGTTGATCTGACACTTTCCTCTAGGAATTACATTTTGAGGGGAATGATACATGGCAGGATATACCAATCCAGCCATTCATTACCTTGATACCTGGACCCCATAGTTAAGAAATTCCTATAGCTTAAGGAAGAGTTTGCCCTGTTCCTGACTTAATTCTCTGGAATTCTGGCTTATTCAGGATTTTAGCTACTGGAGGCCTGGCATGCTGCAATTCATGGGGTCGCAAAGAGTAGGACATGACTGAGCGACTGAACTGACTGATACCTCTAACAGATTCCATGTTCTGTTTACATGAGCCAAAGTTAATCCATGATGTAAAGAATTCAAACTGATAAAATTCCATATTTACTTAAGTCATGATCTGGTGAAATAAATAGTGAACTCTGAAATTTTCCCTCAAAACACTGTTTTTTAATGTACTTTCTTACTGACTATGAAGTAGAATAGGAAATTTCAGAGGTTGCACTATTGAGACTTCTTGACATGAAGGGGAAATGCCAGATGTTTAGGAACATCAAGTAAGAAATAATGGACGACTAAGGAAAGTCATAGGTAAAAACCCATCTCTAGAACAGTCAGCAAACTTTTTCTAAAAAGGCCAGAGAGTAAATAATTTAAGCCTTGAGAGTAATAAAATCTTTGTTAAAACTCTTCAATTCTGATCATTTCAGTTTAGTTGCTCGGTCGTGTTTGACTCTTTGCGACCCCGTGGACTGTAGCAGCCAGGCTTCCCTGTCCATCACCAACTCCTGGAGCTTGCTCAAACTCATGTCCATCGCGTTGGTAATGCCATCCAACCATCTCATCCTTTGTCGTCCTCTTCTCCTCCTACCTTCAATCTTTCCCAGCATCAGGGTCTTTTCAAATGAGTCAGTTCTTTGCATCAGGTGGCCAAAGTATTGGAGCTTCAGCTTCAGCATCAGTCCTTCCAATGAATATTCAGGACTGATTTCCTTTAGGATGGACTGGTTGGATCTCCTTGCAGTCCAAGGGACTCTAAAGAGTTTTCTCTAACACTGTGGTTCAGAAGCATCAGTTCTTCAGTGCTCATCTTTCTTTGCAATCCAACTCTCACATCCATACATGACTACTGGAAAAACCATGGCTTTAAGTAGATTGACCTTAGTCAGCAAAGTAATGTCTCTGCTTTTTAATATGCTGTCTAGGTTGGTCATAACTTTTCTTCCAAGGAGCAAGCGTCTTTTAATTTCATGGCTGCAGTCACCGTCTGCAGTGATTTTGGAGACCCCCAAAATAAAGTCTGTCACTGTTTCCATTCAACTCTGCTATTAAAGCACAAAAGCAGCTCTAGATAATGTGTAAACAAATGAACATGACCATGTTCCAATAAAACTTTATTTACAAATATAGGCAGCAGATGAGATTTGGCTCACTAGCCACAGTTTGCTGACAGCTTCCTTAGAATTGTGCCTGGTGTATATAAGGCTTTCAATAAATATTCATTGACTGGATGAATGAAAAAGGGGTCAGTTTGTAGGCTGGATACAGTTCCCATCTGATGATTTCTGTTTTCTCAGACTATTAGCAGTGTGAGATTTTTTTACTGACAGCAGAGTAGAGTTGAGGCTTTGAGACCATTAGCAAATTTCTGAAATAACTGCTGGTTGGGGACAATGTCTGATTCCAAAATTCAAATCTTATATATTGCTAGGAATAGTTTACTGGAATGGAAAGAAAGGAACTAGCATCTATTAAAAGAGTCTAATATCATTTGCATGTAATAACGATCTTACCTCTTCCTTTCCAATTTGGATATCTTTTGATTTTTTGTCTTATCTGGTTTCTGTGGCTAGGACTTCCAATACTGCTGAATAGAAGTGGTAGAGTGGGCATCCTTGTCTTGTTCCAGATTTTAGTGGCAAGTCTTTTATTAATAGCTTTTCACCATTAGGGATTATGTTGGCTGTGGGTTTGCCATAAATAACTTTTATTATGTTGAGATATGTTCCCTCTGTACACACTTTGATGAGAGCCGTTACCATGAATGGATTTTGAATTTTATCAGCTGCTTCCTTTGCATCTATTGAGATGATGTGGTTTTTGTCTTTTCTTTTGTTGATATGGTATATCACATTGGACCATCCTTTTTACCATGGGATGAGTCCAGGCTGATCGTGATATATGATCTTTTTTGTGTTTAGTTAAGTCTGCTAATATTTCTGTTAAGAATTTTTGCAACTACATTCTGTACACCTGAATCTAACTCAACATTAAATCAACTGTAGTAGTAGTAGTGTTAGTTACTAGTCACGTCCAACTCTTTGTGACCCCACAGACTGTAGCCTGCCAGGGTCCTCTGTCCATGGGATTCTCCAGGCAAGAATACTGGAGTGGGTTGCCATTCCCTTCTCCAGGGGATCTTCCTGACCCAGGGATCGAACCAGGGTCTCCTGTGTTGCAGCAGATTCTTTAGCATCTGGGCTACAAGGAACTTTAATTAAAAAAAAAAAAAAACAGTTTAATATAGTGCTTTTCAAGGAATGCTCTTTGGAAATTTGAAACAATCAGCTGAGATGTTTGTTAATAGATGTGGGTTCTCAGACCTCTCACCAGACCTCTTGAATCAGAGACACTGAATGGACTACTAATTTTCTCAAGATCCTAAAATGATTCTCATGCAAAATTTAGTTTGAGAACTACTGCTTTAGTTGATATCAGCAACTTAAAATACATTATGTTTTCTTCACAACAGTCTTTGAAAGAGATATTATTAACCCCCATTTACAGAGATACTGGAGCTTAGATAGGCAGAGAACTGCCCAAAGTCACATAGATCCTAAATGAAACCATGATGTTTCACACCCCCATTTGTCTGTCTTAAAGCCCACACTTCCTCACTATGCCATTCTGCCTCAAGCATCAACAGCAAAACAGAAGTATAGATTAAATTATTCTAGTTCATTATCTGATTGGCATTATCTGTTGAAAGATCTAAAATACTACTGAGGTTCAATAGGAAAATGAAGGATCTTAAAATTGAATGTTTTGCCCTGAAACTTAAGGACTATGAGTTAAGGAGAAATAATCTTACTATACTGCTGGAGTTACAGGAATCTATGAATTAAGGAGGAGCTTCTCTGAACTGTATCATGTTTTTCTTTTCAGTTCAGTTCAGTTCAGTTCAGTTGCTCAGTCATGTCCGACTCTTTGCGACCCCATGAATTGCAGCACGCCAGGCCTCCCTGTCCATCACCAACTCCCTGAGTTCACCCAAGCTCATGTGCATCCCTCCCAGCATCAGGGTCTTTTCCAATGAGTCAATTCTTCGCATGAGGTGGCCAAAGTATTGGAGTTTCAGCCTCAGTATCAGTCCTTTCAATGAACATCCAAGACAGGTCTCCTTTAGGATGGACTGACTGGTTGGATCTCCTTGCAGTCCAAGGGACTTGCAAGAGTCTTCTCCAGCACCACAGTTCAAAAGCATCAATTATTCAGCACTCAGATTTCTTCACAGTCCAACTCTCACATCCATACGTGACCACAGGAAAAACCATAGCCTTGACTAGACAGACCTTTGTTGGCAAAGTAATATCTCTGCTTTTGAATATGCTATCTAGGTTGGTCATAATTTTCCTTCAAAGGATTAAGCGTCTTTTAATTTCATGGCTGTAATCACCATCTGCAGTGATTTTGGAGCCCAGAAAAATAAAGTCTGACACTGTTTCCCCATCTATTTGCCATGAAGTGATGGGACCAGATGCCGTGATTTTAGTTTTCTGAATGTTGAGCTTTAAGCCAACTTTTTCACTCTCCTCTTTCACTTTCATCAAGAGGCTCTTTAGTTCCTCTTCACTTTCTGCCATAAGGGTGGTGTCATCTGCATATCTGAGGTTATTGATATTTCTCCCAGCAATCTTGATTCCAGCTTGTGCTTCTTCCAGCCCAGCGTTTCTCATGATGTCCTCTGCATAGAAGTTAAATAAGCAGGGTGACGATAAACAGCCTTGATGTACTCCTTTTTCTGTTTGGAACCAGTCTGTTATTCCATGTCCAGTTCTAACTGTTGCTTCCTGACCTGCATATAGGTTTCTCAAGAGGCAGGTCAGGTGGTCTGGTATTCCCATCTTTTTCAGAATTTTCCACAGTTTATTGTGATCCACACAGTCAAAGGCTTTGGCATAGTCAATAAAGCAGAAATAGATGTTTTTCTGGATCTCTTGCTTTTTCAATGATCCAGCAGATGTTGGCAATTTGATCTCTGGTTCCTCGGCCTTTTCTAAAACCAGCTTGAATATCAGGAAGTTCACGGTTCACATATTGCTGAAGCCTGCCTTGGATAATTTTGAGCATTACTTTACTAGTGTGTGAGATGAGTGCAATTGTGTGGTAGTTTGAGCATTCTTTGGCATTGCCTTTCTTTGGGATTGGAATGAAAACTGACCTTTTCCAGTCCTGTGGCCACTGCTGAGTTTTCCAAATTTGCTGGCATATTGAGTATAGCACTTTCACAGCATCATCTTCCAGGATTTGAAATAGCTCAATTAGAATTCTATCACCTCCACTAGCTTTGTTCGTAGTGATGCTTTCTAAGGCCTACTTGAATTCACATTCCGGGATGTCTGGCTCTAAGTGAGTGATCACACCATTATGATTATCTGGGTCATGAAGATCTTTTTTGTACACATCTTCTGTGTATTCTTGCCACCTCTTCTTAATATCTTCTGCTTCTGTTAGGTCAATACCATTTCTGTCCTCTTTCGAGCCCATCTTTGCATGAAATGTTCCCTTGGTATCTCTAATTTTCTTGAAGAGATCTCTAGTCTTCCCATTCTGTTGTTTTCCTCTGTTTCCTTGCATTGATTGGTGAGGAAGACTTTCTTATCTTTCCTTGCTATTCTTTGGAACTCTGCATTCAGATGCTTATATCATTCCTTTTCTCCTTTGCTTTTCACTTCTCTTCTTTTCACAGTTATTTGTAAGGCCTCCTCAGATAGCCATTTTGCTTTTTTGCATTTCTTTTCCATGGGGATGGTCTTGATCCCTGTCTCCTGTACAATGTCACGAACCTCCATCCATAGTTCATCAGGCACTCTGTCTATCATATCTAGTCCCTTAAATCTATTTCTCACTTCCACTTTCTTTTCAATGACCTACCACAAAAGAGATATATCAGAGATATTTTCTGTGGCTCTTGTTCACATCAATTTGAAGCAAACTCCTTTCACTTTATAAGTTGATAAACCAAAATTCAGTCAAGCTGTGAAGGAGATCTAGATTGGCTCCTTGGATGGAAATCCACTCCAGTATCTTGCCTGGAAAAACCCATGGACAGAGGGGCCTGGCAGACTATAGTCCATGATGGGATTGCAAAGAGTCAGACATGACTGAGCACACAAACATGGTCTATCTTACTGGAATGGGACATATTTAGTGAAACTGTACAGGCCATTCCATTATGTTACAAAGGGCTTCTTAGGTGGTAAAGAATCCACCTGCTAATGCAGCAGCTGCAAAAGATGTGGGTTTGATCCCTGGGTTGGGAAAATCCCTTGGTGTAGGAAATGGCAACTTTCTCTAGTATTCTTGCCTGGAAAATCCCATGGACAGAGAAACCTGGTGGGCTGCAATCCATGGGGCTGAAAAAGAGTCAGACATGACTGAGCAAGCATGCACATCATTTACAAAATTATGCATATTATATAGACCATTGTGCTCCTACTCAGTGGTGTCCAATTCTTTGTAACTCCATGGACTGTAGCTCGCCATGCTCCTCTTCCCATGGGGTTTTCTGGGCAAGAATACTGGAACAGGTTGCTATTTCCTCCTCCAGGGGATCTTCCCAACCCAGAGATAGAACCCGTGTCTCACACGTCTCCCGCATTAGCAGGTGGATTCTTTACCACTGAGCCACTGAGGAACCCTGTGTAGATCATGAAGAAAAGAAGTAAAGAAAGCCTTAGGTGCTCAGTTATGTTGGACTCTTTGCAACTGCATGGACTGTGGCTTACCAGGCTTCTCTGTCCATGGGAGTCTCCAGGCAAGAATACTGGAGTGAGTAGCCATTTCCTTCTCCAGGAGATCTTCTCAACCCAGGGATTGAACCTGAATCTCCTTCATTGCAGGCAGATTCTTTACTGTCTGAGCCACTGTGTAGACCATACTTCAGTTCAAATCAGGTTCACTTAACTGACAATTGTTTCCAATTATGTAGTACCAGCATTTTGAACTGAGGCTTCTGTGCTAACTCCCTGATACAGGGCATTCCTTGACCAGCAAGCCAGATGGAAGCAGCATAAGCATAACTTACGATTATTCCTCCATCAGTGATAAATGCTAGGACAGGACTTGGTGAGATCCTTGAACTATGTTCTTGGGGTAGAGGAAACTTGTGTATGTCTTCTGGAAAGGGAGCATATTTGGAGTCCTCCTGCCCTCCCACTGAGTATTAGGTTATGTGTATCTCAAGTTGTACAGATTTGTTGCCTGGCTAATTTTATTCTAAGATTTAAATCTTAAGAAAAAGTTCTACTTTTTTAAAAAATTTATTTTTTAATTGGAGGAAAATTGCTTTAAAATGTTGTATTGGTTTTTGCCACACAACAATACAAATCAGCCATAATTATACATATATTCCCTCCCTCTGGGGAATCCTTCCCTTGCCCCGATCCCATTCCCTCTAGGTCATCACAGAGTGCTAGGTTCGGCTCCTTGTGTTATTAATATATAGCAATTTCTCTCCAGCTATCTATTTTACACATAATAGTGTGTATATGTTGATGCTGTTTTCTCCATTTATCCCACTTTCTCTTTCCCCCACTGTGTCCACAAGTCTGTTTTCTACAACTGTATCTCCAGTCCTTCCCTCCAAATAGGTTCATCAGTACTATTTTTCTAGATTCCATATATACGCATTAGCATATGATATTGGTTTTTCTCTTTCTGATTTATTTCACTCTGTATAACAGACTCTACATTCATCCACCTCACTAGATCTGACTCAAATTCATTCTTTTTTATGGCTGAGTAATATGTCATTGTACATATGTACCACATCTTCTTTGGGGCTTCCCTCACAGGCTCAGCAGTTAAGAATCTGCCCAAAATGCAGGAGATGCAGGTTCGATCCCTGGGTTTGGGATATCCCCTGGAAGAGGGCATGGCAACACACTCCAGTATTCTTGCCTGGAGGATCCCATGGGCAGAGAAGCCTGGTGGGCTACAGTCACGAAGAGTTGGACATGACTGGAGTGACTTAGCACCCACACACGCACCATAACTTCTTTCTCCTTTCATTTGTAGATGGACATCTAGGTTCCTTCCATATGCTGACTATTGTAAATAGTGCTGCAATGAACACTGAGGTGCACATGTCTTTCGGAATTGTGGCTTTCTTAGCTTTCTCAGGTAGTGGCATTGTTGGGTCATACAGTAGATTTATTCTTAGTTTTTTAAGGAAGAAAAGATTCTACTTTCGTTCAATATCTGGAAATTCAAGCTAACTATGAGAATTCAAGTGCTGGAATATAGTTTAGATTACCAGAGGAATACTAATATATAATAACTCTACAAAAAAAAGTACCTGTTCTGAATTTATTAAACACACATTCAAATCAAATGTGTGAAATACTGCTAAGATTAAAAAATTTTAATAATGCTTTTAAATTTTTTATTGGGGTATAATTGCTTTGCAGTGTTGTGTTAGTTTCTGCTATACAGCAAAATGAATCAGCTATATGTGTACATGTATCTCCTTTGTTTTGGATTTCCTTCCCATTTAAGTCACCACAGAGCATTGAGGAGAGTTCCCTGTGCTCTACAGTAGACTCTCATTAGTTATCTATTTTATATATAGTATCAATAGAGTATATACGTCAATCCCAGTCTCCCAGTTTATCCCATACTCCTCCCTTTCCCCCCTTGGTATCCATATATTTATTCTCTATGTCTGTGTCCTTATTTCTGCTTTGCAAATAGGTTCATCTGTACCACTTTCTAGATTCCACATATATGTGTTAATATATAATATTTGCTTTTCTCTTTCTGACTTACTTCATTCTGAATGACAGTCTCTAGGTCCATCCATGTCTCTGCAAATAAATAATTCTGACTATATGCAAATTTGGGTTTATAGGCTACTGCTTTGAAGGTCACCTTCCTGTATGATATGACTCTACTCTTCTGAAACATTTGATGTATATTGAATTGCACTTTAATTCCCTAGGCATTATTGGGTTAAATGCACAATCAGCACTTTATAAACTACATGTGAATTTTTCACCACACGTTAAAAAACCATAGCCCAGCTTTTGTTCAGTGCCCTCTCCTCTCCCCATAAAACTGCCAGCAGTGGCTGTGTGCCCATGTCATACCAGTCCAGGCAAAGCAGAGATGAAAAAAATTACATCTATTACAAAAAATCATCCATTATAATATGCTCCCAATTATTATCCAAGTAGTATATTGTGCATTATCTATGCTAAGGCTCAGCTCCTTTTAGCATGGAAAATTGAGAAAGAACTAGAGAGCCAAAATTATAGTGTTTACACAGGACAACTTTATGAGCCAGAAAGAAGCTGCCCTAAATTCCTGCCAATGGCAGGAGAGAATACTTTCCTCCAAAGCTCAGCCATAAGGTTCCATCTGCCAGGTGATATTGCAGTACCAAGGAACAGATGATTCCACGGTCTGCCCTGATTTACCCACCCTATGGGGAGTCTAACATATAGCATATAACAGAAGGAGAGGCCAAAAACTCCAGTATCAAATAAAATCTGCCTTTCCAATGATACTTCAGGGTCAATCAGTTCAGTTCAGTTCAGTTGCTCAGTCGTGTCCGACTCTTTGCAACCCAACGAATTGCAGCACGCCAGGCCTCCCTGTCCATCACCAACTCCTGGAGTTCACTCAGACTCACATCCATCGAGTCAGTGATGCCATCCAGCCATCTCATCCTCTGTTGTCCCCTTCTCCTCCTGCCCCCAATCCCTCCCAGCATCAGAGTCTTTTCCAATGAGTCAACTCTTCGCATGAGGTGACCCAAGTATTGGAGTTTCAGCTTTAGCATCATTCCTTCCAAAGAACACCCAGGGCTGATCTCCTTCAGAATGGACTGGTTGGATCTCCTTGCAGTCCAAGGGACTCTCAAGAGTCTTCTCCAACACCACAGTTCAAAAGCATCAATTCTTCAGCACTCAGCTTAATACCCTGTTGATAAATGTTCTCTGAAAAAAGTAGACATCTCACAGTACCCTTAAAGGAACACACAAAAAAACTGCCAGAGTTACAGGGAAGAGAAAACTGTTGGCTGAAAACAAGTCTTGAGACTCCTCTTGGACTCTTATCGTTTAGAATACAGATCACCTACGACTTATGAACATTGATTTTGGGGTCATTCCATGTATGTATTAGAACAAGCGGTTCATGCTGGGTTGGGGGAACAAAAAGGGGGAGTTGATCTTGGCATTCAGAAACAAAATGAACCAAATCATAACAAGGGCATGGAAACCACAGACTCTGACCAAGTAGGGAAAGAAATATAGAAAAATTTTTAGCAATGGGGAGTCAACTACCACATTGATAATATTTTGTAAGAAGTATCAAGTACTCTTGCCTGGAAAATCCCATGGACAGAGGAGCCTGGTAGGCTGCAGTCCATGGGGTCGCTAAGAGTTGGACACGACCGAGCGACTTCACTTTCACTTTTCACTTTCATGCATTGGAGAAGGAAATGGCAACCCACTCCAGTGTTCTTGCCTGGAGAATCCCAGGGATGGGGGAGCCTGGTGGGCTGCCGTCTGTGGGGTTGCACAGAATCGGACACGACTGAAGTGACTTAGCAGCAGCAGCAGCAGCAGCAGCAGTAAGTTAGCATGACTAGGTATTATGCTATACAAACTGGGATTTGGACCCAGGACTCCAGATTCCAGAAGAACTGTGGACAAGAAGATAAAAATCTCAGTACCAAGGGAGCCAAGGTAGGGATTAGACATAAGGAAATAACACAATAGTGTTTCCAAGGACAGGAAGACCATCTTAGTCATTTTGGGGTTCCATATTCTAACTCAGTGCCTGGTGCATGGAGATTGCATTTGAATCTACTGACCATTCCACTCACTCTTTCTTGAACATTGACTCTTGTCCACTTCTGTGTCATGACCCTTTTCTTTAACTCTGGCCATGCCCTTTTAGCCTCCTTTGAAGGATTTCTTCTCAGCATATATAGTGCATCTCTATATGGATGTCTCATTGATGTCATTTAGTTGCTAAGTGACCCCATGGACTGAAGACCACCAGGCTCCTCTGTCCACAGGATTTCCTAGGCAAGAATACTGGAGTGGGTTGCCATTTCCTTTTCCAGGGGATCTTCCTGACTCAGAGATCAAACCTGGGTCTCCTGCTTTGGCAGGCAGATTCTCCATTGCTGAGCCACTTGGGTGGCTACCAGATGTCTCATTGGTACCTCAAATTCAATGCATTTAAAATACATTCACTCTTGTGTCCGAACCCGAGCCTTTCCTGTGTTCTCTGCCTTGCTGCATTGACATCATCAGTCTTTACCAGAACTTTAATCATTGGTTGAGTGGCAGCCTTTCCTCTTTCATCTCCCTCACCATCTACATCCAGTCACAAAGTCCAGTTGATTTGACCTGAATTGCTTTTAAAATCCCTGCCCACATTTTTCTGTAGTGACTGCCACTTCCCTATTCAGGCCACCATGACCTTTTACTAACATCACTGCACAGTTTGCTTAATACTCTCCTTGCCTCCTGCTTTACAATCATCCAATGCCTTCCTCTTACTGCAGCCAGGTAATCTACTAGAAGCACAAATCTAATTAGGTCTTTTCTCTTCTTGTGTCCTTCAGTTCTCCATCAGACTTGGGTTCCCACATTAAGAATAAAAACCTGATTTCTTGAAGTGATTATAAGACTTTTCTTGATTTGACTCCTGATTACTTCTCCAGCCTTCTCTTTCCACTACGTCTTTCTTTATATACTCTCCACCCCTTTTCAACTTTATTCTAGAAAGAGACTGCTGTCTATAAAATCTTCAGTGCTTTGCAAATTTTTCTGTCTACTTTGAATACTCTTCCCCTCTTGGTCTGGCTAGCTCTTATTTATGCTCAAATGTTTTATCATAGAAATTATAAGGAAGTATAATTGCCTTTTACTTTCTTATATTGTCTCTCAGAAGTTAATCTGCATAAGGGCAGAAATGATCAATCTGCCTTGCTTGTCGTATCTCCAAGTCAGGGCATTTCTCCTGGCATTTTATTCTCTCCCAGTGAGTAATGCATAATTAAAGGTTTATTGAACTCACCTGAAGAAATTTGTAGCAGTGGATTTTAAAAGTTGTTTGAACATGAAAACAAGGAAAGACCTCAAAGTTGACAGTGTAGCCATGTTAAGAGTCCTAGAAGAACCCTGTAATGGATTAAAAATGGCTGAAAAGTTTTGACATTCTTCCCTTGGAAAGGTGAGGAGCTGTTCCTTCTCCCTTTGAATCTGGGCTGGCCTGTGCCAATTTGGCAAATAGAATATGATAGAAGAGATTCTCTGCCAGTTTGGGCTCGGCATTTGAAAGGATAGGCAGCTTCTACTTTATTCTCTTGGAGTCCTGAGGTGCCACATGAGAAGTCCAGCTACCCTACTGGAACCCTATAGCTAGGACCTTGGCAACTCCATGGGGACAGAGGGGGTCCCCTGCTGAGTGCGGCCTTGGAGTTATTCTTGCTAAGGTTTCAGGCATGTGAGGGAAGCCCTCGGGGTTTTTCAGAATGTAGGGAACCAAGCTACCAGACACAAGTGATCCCAGTAGACTTCAAGTGAGCGGAAGAATTGCTCAGTAGAAAATTACCCTAACTCCTGACCCCCAGAATCACGAGATATAGTAGAGTGGTTTTTGTGTTCAATTTATGTACGGTCTCTAATTTGGACCGTGGCTTGTTATAGAACAGTAGATAACCAGAGCAGTCAGTTCTTCCTTTCATTAGCTGTGAGAGATTCAAAGTAGGGAAGGGGTCATTTGAACCCTGCCATGTCCTCTCTGCAGTAGCTGTGGCTTTAGGCGTGAAGCTGGGGTGGGGAAATGCATGCTGAGAGTCTTGAGTCTTATTAGCTCAGGGTCCATTTCCCCATAGCGTCAACTTTCTTTGTGGTTGGGTTTCAGCCCTCAAAAACCTACAAAAGCTCATGTACATTTTGAAGGATTACTTTCCCAGCTCACACACATAAATATTTGGAAGCAGACCTATTTGGAAACTGGGAATTGAGTGGAGAGAAAGAGTCTCATATCTGTTAAGAAGTGGCAAAAACACGCATGGGGTTTGACTTAAAATGAAGCCGGCAAAAAGGGATTGACAATTGAAGTGGTTGTGGGGAGGAAAGTGGTGGAGGCTATACATACCTGTTCTTGCATTTTGCTTTGTTCCAGCCCAGGTTCTGAGGACAATCAAACTGCTGGGTAGAGTGAATATAATGGCTAAAGGAAACTGTATCTGTTGCTATTTTGTCTGAACCTACAACTCAACTTCAATTAGTTGACTTGTACATTTTGAAAGATTACTATACCAATTACTAATGACTCATTTTCCTGTGCCAAGTCATTACCTGGCAGCCCAGTTCCCAAAGATCAAATCCAAAATGCCTGCTTGCCTCCTGTCTCTTACCTGTCTCAGGCCTCTGCAGTTCCTCTGATTTGGAGACTGCTTGACCTACTTTTACTTAACAACATCCCGAGTATTGGACTTGCCCTCTCTCATCCTTGCGCTCGTTCCCTCTCCAGTTATTACCACCACCTCTCCAATCCTCCAAAAGGGTCAATCTCCAGTTGGCCCCACTTGACAGTGTGCCTGAGTCTTATGCTTAACTTTGCTCCCAGAATCTCACCCTTTTTATATTAGTTAAGATTGATTAAGTTGTAAGAGTTACGTGTCCAATTAAATCCTGTTTAAACTAAAAGGGGGGGTATTAATTTTTTTTTTTACCCAACATAAGGAAGGAATCCTCTAAGGGATTTGAATTATAGGGGTGATCCACAAGATTATTTTATGATCTCTGACATCTTTTTTTCTCATTTTCTTTTGCTATAAATGTGTCAGGAAACAAAGCTACAGAGCTCAGAGCTTATATCCTTTTAGCAGCAAACCAGAGAAGGAAGAAGGGTTTCCTTGCTAGTGTCAATGCATGTGCCCAACTGGAGCAGTCATTGAAGGGTGAAGGACTATGGCTGCTTCAGACTGGGCTCTTTGCCCAGCCCTGTGATGAGACAGGGGCCTGTTACCAAGCAGAGCCTAGACAAGTGTAAGGTCTCCAAGGCAACAGGTTTGAGCTAAGGAGAGGACCCAAGTTGCATCTGCAACTCTTGTCTGATTCTCTGAGTCAATGGAGATTGTCCATTTATGAGTGACCTTGAGGAGGGACGGGTTAGAGGGACTGTGGAGTGCTGAGGAGTGAACATGGGAGATTGGGAATGGAGCAAGGCAGGAGGCTGCCCATCCTGTCACATGCCCAAGTTCACAGAAAATGGGGCAAATGGGAAGAGCAATATGGATTTTTCTCAAAGGTGCCCAGACTGTGACCATATGGCTATGTACAAAGATCTGTTAAGAACAAAATATCAAAAAACAAGCATTTTAGGACTGGACAAACTTGAAATTGAGTGCCTTATGGCTTGTGTTAGCACAGTTGTTTTCTTCAGGTAATTCTGTTTTATTTGAATTGTGCTTGTTTACTGATATTGTACCCCGAGGATAATAGCTGGACATCATTTGAGCTGTTAGCAGACTCAGAAAGGAGAGCTCTGACTTGAAATAGGGTATGAATGAAGATGAATATGATTTCTTTTTTTTTAATGCCAAAAGTAGTTAAAGAGATAAGTTGTTTTAAAATAACTGTGAAACAATGAAAATATTTTTTTTAATTTCTATTTACCAGAAGGAAATGAAATATTTTGAGCTGACAGCCTAATTACTTTAAGAATATCATTTTTACTAAGAAAATAAAATGAACATGTTTAAATGAATTAGGAGTTGAGAAATTGCAAAATAGTTTAGGAAAACAAAAAAAAATTTAATTTTGCAATGAATTAGAATACTTCTATTTACTCTGATGGATAATATTGCATTTACTACACTAGCTGTTTACAATATCCTTACCACTAAAGCTTAAGAATTATATAGGCCTTCACTGGTAAGGTGATTGATTTTGGAACTCATGTGTAGATTCTCAGAATAGTGCTAGTTTACACATATTAAGACAGATACTTAGTTTGCAACTAATCAGACAAATCTTTGTTTTGCTGACAGATCATTCTAAAACTTAAGTACCTTTTCAATTTCCTATCTTAATTTTGATTCTGAATCAGGTAAACGAAGTTTGAGATTTGATCGGAGAAAATGTTCTTTTTGTGGAAGTATTTTTATCTTCACAGAAGGCAAAGGCACTGTCATAGGATGTTTTTCACACAACCTGGCTAAGTATTCATTGAGCTCTCCTCTATTTATGACAAATTGACTTTCCAGAGAAGTTTGGGTTTCAAATCTGTAGTTCCAGTGAGTGCACTCCTGTAAGTTAGACCACATGTCTGGCTCAGTGTTGAGAAAACACAGACATTACATTCAGACAGCAAGAGTGGTGGAGATTTTACCAATTTTCCAATTTTCACTTGGAAAGCTTAGTTGAAATTGGCCAGAATGGGAAAACTGTCACACAGTGAAAAGTGACTTAAAGAACACCAGGAACGTGTTTAAAATGGATATAATGCTAGTACTCTAGCCACATCTAGAATTCAGTTGATTAAAATGCAGATTGGACTAGAGAGAAATAATTATAAACAGCAATTCTCAATGGGTGAGAAACTCACAAATTGGTCATCCTGAAAGGGGCACAAGTGGAAAGATAATTTAAAACATCTCTGAGTGTGCTGGACATCTCAAAAACAGACTCAGGGAAACCGGTGATGAAAGGCAATAAGAAGGCAAAGTGTTTGGGCTACATGGAAGGAAGCAGATTCTTCTTGTGCTGTCAAGGCATAACAAGAAGGGGAGAGAGAACTGCTGTGATGCAAAGTCACCTCCTGAGATAGGTCGATGAAAAAATGAGAAGCAGAGCCCCTAGAGGGTCAAGGAAGCATTTGCTTTCCTTTGTATTTCCTTCTCCCTCACTTTGACCATATAAAAGAATGCAGTGGGCTGAATACGGTCCCCTTTCCAGTCCCAATTCCTATCCAACCGGAACCTCAGAAAGTGGCCTTATTTATAAATATGATCTTTGCTGATGTAATTAGCTCAGCGTGTTGAGATAAAATCATCCTCGATTTGGGGGTTCGAGGGCTAGTGTCCTTATGAGAAGAGAGGACACACAGAAACCCAGGTGAGAAAGCCATGTGAAGACAAGGACAGAGGCTCTAGTCATGTTGGCATATGCCAGGGGATGCCAGGAGCCATCAAAGCCAGAAAAAGCAAGGCAGGATCTTCCCCTAGAGCTTTTAGCAAGTGTGCACCCTTGATTTCAGACTTCTGGCCTCCAGAACTGGGAGAAAATAAAATTTTGTTAGGTTTGTACTAGTTTGTATAGCAGCTCTAGGAAACTAACACTGAGAGTGAATAACTCTGTAAAACTTCCTGAGACAGCCGGAAATCCCCATGAGGCCTTTGTATCTGACTACATACAGGTGGACTGGATCAGTCACTAAACACCTCATTTGTTCCTAGAGAGGGACCAACAGCAGATAACTACTGTGTGGGTGGGGTGAACCTAGCCAAGTGAAAATCTCATTATATGCAGCCACATTAAGAAACATTGCACATGTGTGGGAGTAGTATATGGTAAAACATTAATAAACGAACTGTGTATCACTTCTCTGGCTGGGAACTGACATGCAGGCAAATTCTGATGGAGATTAAAAGAAAATACAATGTGTCTGATGGCCTGAGTGTTGAGTGGAGAAGTAAACCTGGCTTTGGGAGTCTCCCTTTATAAACCTGGTGCAGCACACACAGCTAATAGCAGCTCGAGGCTCCCAAGAGTAGGCACTTTTGAAAGAAAGGTGAAGAAACCCAGAATGAGTATTGAGAAACTTATGTAAAATGTTTTTTAAAAAATGTCTGAAACAAGATAAATGTGACAGGTGTTTAATAAACATAAATTCCCATCCTGGTCCCCTCCCTATATTACTAAACAGAGATCAACCCTACAGAATTATATATAGGTAGCTCAGCTGGTAAAAAATCTACCTGCAAGTCAGGCAACCCAGTTTGATTCCTGGGTTGGGAAGATTCAACTGGAGAAGAGATAGGCTACCCACTCCAGTATTCTTGGGCTTCCCTGGTGGCTCTGATGGTAAAGAATTCACCTGCAATGCTAGAGACCTGAGTTCAATCTCTGAGTTTGGAAGATCCCCTGGAGGAGATCAAGGCAATCCACTCCAGTATTCTTGCCTGGAGAATCCCCAGGGACAGAGAAGCCTGGCAGGCTACAATCCATGGGCTCGCAAAGAGTTGGACATGACTGAGGGACTAAGTACATATGAAATACTTTTGGAGCTATGCATCATTTATTTCAAGGTCAGAGCAGGGTCATATCTGAACAAGTAAAGGCCAAACAACTGCTTTAAATTCTCTCATCTGCTTCTGTTCCCCTCTACTATAAAATTAGGAGTCTCTTACTCTTTGACCCCAAGAAGGTGAAGGTGAAGTCGCACAGTCGTGTCCGACTCTTTGCAACCCCATGGACTGTAGCCTACCAGGCTTCTCCGTCCATGGGATTCTCCAGGCAAGAATACTGGAGTGGGTTACCATTGCCTTCTCCAGGGGATTTTCCCAATCCAAGGATCGAACCCGGGTCTCCTGCATTGGAGGCAGACGCTTTAACCTCTGAGCCACCAGGGAAGCCCAAAAAAGAACCCTGCCATCCACACTGCTGCTGCTGTTTAGCCGCTAAGTTGTATCCAACTCTTTGTGACCCCATGGACTACAGTCCACCAGGCTCCTTGTCCTTATGGAATTCTCCAGGAAAGAATCCCGGAGTGTGTAACCATTCTCTTCTCATCCAGTCCCTGTCATCTTAGTTCAAAGACCAGCTGTGGCCCCAAGACATGTTCCTTATACTTCAATTCCCCGGATATCATCAGGTATCTGGGAATATAGAAATCTTCCTTCTGCACCATGTTCTCAATAAACGATCTATGGGGGAAATTTCACCCTTTCTCTCCTTGAAGAAGGGGAAAAGAAGAGATAAATAAACAGGCAAAAGTAGTCAGGAAGATACCACAAGCCTCACCATAATAAATTATTGTATGTGGTTTCTCTGGTGGCTCAGCAGTAAAGAATCCACTGCACTGGTGGCAGTGCACGAGACATGGGTTCAATCCCTGGGTTGGGAAGATCCCCTGGTGGAGGGCATGGCAACCCATTCCAGTATTCTTGCCTGGAGAATCCCATGGACAGAGGAGACTGGCGGGGTTACAGTCCTTGGGGGCACACAGATTTGGACAAGACTGAGCGACTGAGAAGGAGCACAATATGCGATCTAGTTAAACTACTTGTATTTGGCCTTCCTGAGCAGCACCCTTCTCTCTCCACTTCATGTCATTTCAATGAATATGGAACCTTCATTATCAACCATGGGAAATAGATGGGGAAACAGTGTCAAACTTTATTTTTCTGGGCTCCAAAATCACTGCAGATGGTGACTGCAGCCATGAAATTAAAAGACGCTTACTCCTTGGAAGGAAAGTTATGACCAACCTAGATAGCATATTCAAAAGCAGAGACATTACTTTGCCAACAAAGGTTCGTCCAGTCAGGGCTATGGTTTTTCCTGTGGTCATGTATGGATGTGAGAGTTGGACTGTGAAGAAGGCTGAGCGCCGAAGAATTGATGCTTTTGAACTGTGGTGTTGGAGAAGACTTTTGAGAGTCCCTTGGACTGCAAGGAGATCCAACCAGTCCATTCTGAAGGAGATCAGCCCTGGGATTTCTTTGGAAGGAATGATGCTAAAGCTGAAACTCCAGTACTTTGGCCACCTCATGTGAGGAGTTGACTCATTGGAAAAGACTCTGATGCTGGGAGGGATTGGGGGCAGGAGGAGAAGAGGACGACAGAGGATGAGATGGCTGGATGGCATCACTGACTCGATGGACGTGAGTCTGAGTGAACTCCAGGAGTTGGTGATGGACAGGGAGGCCTGGTGTGCTGCGATTCATGGGGTCTCAAAGAGTTGGACACGACTGAGTGACTGATCTGGTCTGATCTGATCCCAAATTACCTGATATGTGTAGCTGACATACGCTGTGGTTGGAGAAAAAAGATTGAAATGAAAAATTTGCCTAGAAAAGTATTGCCAAGAGATAAGTGGATGTGTTGTGAGATTTCCCTCTTCCCTAAAACACTGAGAGTCAATTCCTAGGCAGGTTGATAGGAAGTCTGGGGGTCCCCAAGGAGATAGGGGTCTGGAATTCTCAAGGAGGAGGAAAGGACAAATTTTTTTTGTTTTCCTCTACATCCCTCAGTCTTAGTCATATAAAACGTTTTTATCTTTAAGCCTCAAACTGATGGTTACACAGCAAACAACTCAGTTTAAACTCTGTCAGACCAGATCAGTTGCTCAGTCGTGTCCAACTCTTTGCGACCCCACGAATGCCAGCATGCCAGGTCTCCCTGTCCATCACCAACTCCCGGAGTTCACTCAGACTCACGTCCATCGAGTCAGTGATGGCATCCAGCCATCTCATCCTCTTTCGTCCCCTTCTCCTCTTGCCCCCAATCCCTCCCAGCATCAGAGTCTTTTCCAATGAGTCAATTCTTCACATAAGGTGGCCAAAGTACTGGAGTTTCAGCTTTAGCATCATGCCTTCCAAAGAAATCCCAGGGCTGATCTCCTTCAGAATGGACTGGTTGGATCTCCTTGCAGTCCAAGGGACTCTCAAGAGTCTTCTCCAACACCACAGTTCAAAAGCATCAATTCTTCGGCGCTCAGCCTTCTTCACAGTCCAATTCTCACATCCATACATGACCACAGGAAAAACCATAGCCTTGACTGGACGAACCTTTGTTGGCAAAGTAATGTCTCTGCTTTTGAATATGCTATCTAGGTTGGTCATAACTTTCCTTCCAAGGAGTAAGCGTCTTTTAATTTCACGGCTGCAGTCACCATCTGCAGTGATTTTGGAGCCCAGAAAAATAAAGTCTGATACTGTTTCCATTGTTTCCCCATCTATTTCCCATGAAGTGATGGGACCAGATGCCATGATCTTCGTTTTCTGAATGTTGAGCTTTAAGCCAACTTTTTCACTCTCCACTTTTAGTTTCATCAAGAGGCTCTTTAGTTCCTCTTCACTTTCTGCCATAAGAGTGGTGTCATCTGCATATCTGAGGTTATTGATATTTCTCCTGGCAATCTTGATTCCAGCTTGTGTTTCTTCCAGTCCAGCGTTTCTCATGGTGTACTCTGCATATAATTTAAATAAGCAGGGTGACAACATACAGCCTTGATGTACTCCTTTTCCTATTTGGAACCAGTCTGTTGTTCCATGTCCAGTTCTAACTGTTGCTTCCTCACCTGCATACAAATTTCTTAAGAGGCAGATCGGGTGTTCTGGTATTCCCATCTCTTTCAGAATTTTCCACAGTTTATTGTGATCCACACAGTCAAAGGCTTTGGCATAGTCAATAAAGCAGAAATAGATGTTTTTCTGGAACTCTCTTGCTTTTTCAATGATCCAGCAGATGTTGGCAATTTGATCTCTGGTTCCTCGGCCTTTTCTAAAACCAGCTTGAATATCAGGAAGTTCACGGTTCACATATTGCTGAAACCTTTGAAATTTTGAGCATTACTTTACTAGCGTGTGAGATGAGTGCAATTGTGTGGTAGTTTGAGCATTCTTTGGCATTGCCTTTCTTTGGGATTGGAATGAAAACTGACCTTTTCCAGTTCTGTGGCCACTGCTGAGTTTTCCAAATTTGCTGGTATATTGAGTGCAGCACTTTCACAGCATCATCTTTCAGAATTTGGAATAGCTCAACTGGAATTCTATCGCCTCCACTAGCTTTGTTCATTGTGATGCTTTCTAAGGCCCACTTGACTTCACATTCCAGGATGTCTGGCTCTAGGTCAGTGATCACACCATCATGATTATCTGGGTTGTGAAGATCTTGTTCTGATATCTATGTCAGAGATTTCTCTATCTCTTTTATACTTTAATAAAACTTTATCACACAAAAGCTCTGAGTGATCAAGCCTCCTCTCTGGCCCCGGATTGAATTCTTCTCCTCTGGAGGCCAAGAATCCCAGCATCTTTCATGGTTCAGCAACCTTTTAATGCCATTGCTTTTGTTATACTTAATCAACTCCAAGTGATTCTTTGAGGCCCCCTTTGCCATTGTACTTCTGCTGTGGACCCTTCTGGTTCCCTCAGAAATAATCTCTTTAGCACTGTGACTCTATGTCAGTTATTACACAGGGGTTTCTGTATTAATACTTGGTAAATTGTTGATGTAACTGAGTCCCCACAAGACTGTTGTCCTTTATGAAAGAGATGTTTATCCTTAGAGTCAAGCACACACTTAGTAGGTATTCTCTAAGCATTAAATTAAATTCTCTAAGCATTTAAATAGTTAAATTATTTTTGTATTCAGTTATTATACTTCCCTGTACACTTTCAATCTTTTATATGGAAGGCAACTGGGCCAACCTGGTAACAATGAGGGTAATATCTTAACTCACTGGTTATAGGTTTTATTTTCAGTGGTTTTGACATGTGGCCTTCGATTAAGTAGTATGATGAAGGAAGTGTCCTTTGCATGGCTGTTTGATTTCATGGTCCAAATGACAAGACCTATATTATTTTAGTGGGGATATCCTAGAACGTGCCATCTACAAATGAGTGACTTCTGCTAGAGAGGCTCAGAGGAGATGTGAGGCTGAAGGGAGCACAAATTCAACAAGAGGCAATGACAGTAAACTTGAAATGAGGCCACTAGAAGAAGCCAGCGGCCCCTGGCCCCATTTTCCTCAGGACTCTACCTTTTTTCTTCTCCAGAATCAACCACTCTCATCTAGATGGACACCAAGTCGTTTTGGATCAAGAGCTTATTTCAGTTGGCCTTCTCAAGTTCTTTTTTACCCCAGAGGCTGGCATTGTGTGAAGTACGTGATTAAAATTGGCTGAGATTTTTGCCCTGGAAGTCCATGAGGCGCAGAAGGGCAATACTGAAGAGAAGTGCCAAGAATTGAGAAAGTCTTTTTTGTGAACCAAATAGGGTGAAAGATAAGCAAACTTTGGAGCTGGAAAACCACCCTCAGAACATATAGGAACCTGGAAAAAAATGAGAACTCTGTAGAAGAATGTCCTGCTTATTCCTGACCAAAATGTTGATTGTTGTTAAGGTACACTATATAGGCATGGTCTCCTAGTTTAAAAGTTGTAAGTTTGCTTCAAACTTTACTCTCTTCTTTAACAAATAGTTTCTAGGTTGCCTGCTATTCTGTTATTAACACAGATAGAGGCTACCCATTGGCATGCAGGACTGAGTGATCCAAAGGACTGACCTCAGAAGGACACACGCTGACTATTGTCAGAAGAGTTAGTTGATCTCTCACCTAAAAAGATCATCATGGGTTATTTAAGTTTTGATGTCCTCCAGATGGCAGAATAAAAGTACAGATGCTAGATTACAGTCATAATAATAATAGCAATCATTGTTTCTGTTAACAGCAATGACCTCAGAAAGCTAAAGAACATGAAAAGTGAAATTTAGTGGAAGCTGAAATTGCTGCAAGAAAAATTAAGCTCATTATCATTTGTCTACGCTTTAATCCTCCTCTGGAGGAAATGGAGGGAGGGGCAGAAATTTCAGGCCAAATCTTTTTGTCAACAGTAGTTACACAGAAAGTGCATCAGATGTCTTCTCTTCCTTTCCCTTAAGCTAAAAATCAGGGTGAAACTGTTTTGGACATTTTATCCCTTCAAAGAAGCAGACCCTCTATTGCCTGCTAAGAGCCTTGCGAAGCCACAGCTTTGCAAAAGAGATTAGCTTAAAAGAAAACATTATTATCTCGCTTCACAGAGACTTTCAGCTTTGCTTCAAGTCATATGTTTTTTCCTCCTAAAAAATAAACACAAAGGGCAGAAAAGCAGATTTTTTAGAAGGTCAAATGCATCGCTAAAGGCAGAATATGTGAACTTCCAGTATAACTTGCATATTTCCAATAGAAAACCAATTTGGTTAGAATGTGTAGAGTGAAGAGGAGAGAAACGAGAGAACAGTTTGGAGGGATAAGCAGACCTCAAAGGGACTTGGAAGGCATTCTAAGTGTTTTGGACTTTATTAGGTAGTTATAGAAAATGACTGAAGAGAAATGTTGATTAGATTTACATTTTGAAAAAATCACCCAACTTAGTAATTGATTGGAGAAGGAAATAGCAACCCACTCCAGTATTCTTGCCTGAAAAATCCCACAGATGGAAGAGTCTGGTAGGCTACAGTCCATGGGGGTCGCAAAGAGTTGGACACGACTGAGTGATTTTCTCTTTTTTTTTTTTTAGTAACTGATGCAGCCAGTGATCATGAATGGATGCTAAAACACGGTGAAAGCTTGGTGGAGAACAGGGTATTAATGGTGCCAGAGGGTCACCTGACAAATCACTTTCTAGCTGAAAATGGAAAAATATATTGTTGTGATGAAGAGAAGAACAGACAGCTATTAGCACCCTGACCAAATATTAAAATGTAACATGCCTAAAAACATTATCCAAAATGATACATGAACCCTGTTTACATACATACGGCACTGTTTACAATGGCCAAGATGTGGAAGTAACCTAAATGTCCATTGACAGAGGAATGGATAAAGACGATGTGGTGCATATATACAATGGAATATTACTCAGCCATAAAAAGATGAAACAGTACAATTGCAGCAACATGGCCGGACCTAGAGAATGTCATACAGAGTGAAGTAAGTCAGACAGAGTAGGAGAAATATCACATGACATCCATTAAACGTGGAATCTAAAAAGAAATGATACAAATCAACTCACACCCAAAACAGAAACAGACTCACAGACTTCCAGAATAAGCTTATGCTTGCCAGGGGGAAGTATGGGGGGATGGGGTGGTTAAGGAGTTTGGGATGGACATATACGCACTGCTATATTCGAAACAGATAACCAACTAGGACCTACTATATAGCACATGGAACTCTTCTTAATGTTATGTGGGAGCCTGGATGGGAGGGGTGTTTGGGGAAAAATGGATACATGTATATGTATGGCTGAGTTTATTTGCTGTTCATCTGAAACTATCACAAAATTTTTTGTTAATTGGCTATACCCAGATACAAAATAGAAAGTTTAAAAAACAACTAAAATGTAGCATCTCTAAACAATGAGGAAATAGACCAACATACTCAGAAAATGTAACATTCTACAATGCAACTATCTTGAACTTAACTTTTTCAAAGTTCACGTCATTGAAAAAAATGATTGGGGACAATTCTAAACTTAAATGTAAAACAGATATATAACAATCAAATGCAATGAATTAATCCAAAGAGATTTTTGATTGAGGATACAAGGAGCAACAAGAGAAGAGATTTCTGGGGCAATTGAGAAATTGAGAATATGGACTGGATATTATGGAATATTATTGTTATTCTAGGGTGAACTGTCATGTTATTTATAACTTATTTTCAAATAGTGTAGATAAAATATGAACACTTATGGTCACAAACATTTAATGTTGAAAGAATAAAATCAAACAAACATAGTACAATGTCAACAATTGTGGAATATAAGAAGAGAGTAATACATGCATGTTTGTTATTCATTGTAAAACTTTTTGAAGATTTTCATAATTAAAAGTGGTGCTAGAGAGGATTAAATATTATAGCATAGAGATAAATGAAGAAAACAAGAGTGAATATGGGGCAGTTAGAAGGTCATTGCAGTAGTTCAGGTACTGCTGCTACTGCTGCTAAGTCGCTTCAGTCGTGTCCGACTCTGTGTGACCCCATAGAGGAGCCCACCAGGCTCCTCCGTCCATGGGATTTTCCAGGCAAGAGTACTGGAGTGGGGTGCCATTGCTTTCTCCAATCGTTCAGGTAAGACCTGGATTATAAACTAAGGGGTTGGTGGAGAATAAAATTAGGCAAATTAGATCACTATTTATGTAACAGTGAATTAAACAGAGTGGATTAGAGATGACTAAAATAGAGCCTGGTACCTGGTAAGGAGTTATTTGTCTCAATGCATAAAAAAATTAATGTATAAAATGGGAATAAAGAAGAGGAAGGAATATGATGCCTTCTAGATTTTTTTCGTTAGCCACTGGGTGCATAATAAGACCACTAATTAGAATAAAAAATGATAGAAAGAGCACATTTTGAAAGGAAAATGACATGAGCAAGTTGAATTTGAGCTTTCTTAAAGATCATCAAAATGGGGCATTGGGTTGGCACTCATATAGAGCTCAGAAGAAAATGATTTCAGAACTATTGGCCAGTAAAGTAACAGAAGCAGAAAAATTGCTCAGGAAGAATTTATGAAGTGAAAGTTAAAGAGAAAGACCCAGGATAAAGCCCTGAGGCACTTTAACATTGAAGGTATGGGCAGAGATGGGCAGGTAGCCAAAAATACTGAGATGGAGTGACTACAGAATTTGCAGCAAAACTAAGAGAGAGTGACAGCAAGGAAGTCAGGGAAGGGTATTTTAAAAGGGAACTACTTGAAAAGTGTCAAATGCTATTGAAGGATCAGGCAAGATGTTTGAAAGGTGAACATAAAGACCTAGAAGAATTCAGTTCTTAGCTGGAGAGAGCAGCTTTGAAAGTGTAGTAAGGGTAGATGCCAGATGACACTGGGGTGCGAAGTTGTGTGAGAGGTGAGCAAATGAGAAGAATGGGTGCAACTTGTGCCTCTGAGAACTGGACTCTGAAAGAAGAGATGTAGACTGAGAACTGGAAGGAAGTAGGGAGAAGGGGAGAAGAGCAAGTTGTGAGGCAAGACGGCAGTTACAGAAGAGGGGGAATCCTTAATAGCACAAGGTATCTAAAAGGCTGAAGACAGTGGGATCCAAAGCAGAGATGTGTAAAGTGCATCTCATTATCTAGCCAGGCTGGGCTTCATGCTTTTATTGGTAAGATGAAGAGCATTGACTGAAAGATTTCCAAGGCTCTTTCTATCTCTATTTGTTTTGAAGTGTTTGGAGAAAGAGAAAGAACTTGGAGGATAGATCCTATTAGGCATCACAGTGTATAAAGGTTGCAGGACAGCATCCAATTGTAGGATCAAGAGTGATAGTCTTGGGGTGACTGTGTTCCTGGGGTGTCACCTGGAGAGGGTGGACTGAATGAATGGACATCTGTGAAACTCACTCAAAACCTAGAAGTGCTGCTCATTGGCTCTATTCTCATCTAAGAAGGAATAGGAGGATACAGAAACCAAGCTGGTTTTGTAGCTTTATCCTTGGCTAGTCTCGCAACTGTTAAAGCTTTCAAGTCACTTTGAAGATCATTTTGTTGGCTGAAAGAGGAATTTAATTTCTTTTAAGGATTGTTTTTATATGCAACTTAAGCAGAAGGGCTTGAATCTACCAAACATTTTTTGGATTTCTGCGATGACTGGGCTTGATAATTTAAGGAGGTTGGAAAGAATGCAGATCTGGAAAAGGGAAACAGTGAAGAGAAGGGTAGGGATGTGAAGGTGCAGTGTGGTGGGGAGGAGAAAGGTGATGAGACCGACAATGATAAGCATTGATACTGGTTGTGACTCTGCAGGAGTTCAAGCCAATTTTGATTATTACTATGAATCACAACACTAATAATGACCATTTACTGAGTACTTGCTATGTGCTAGGCACCACACACACTGTTTATTATCTCTGTAGACTTCAAAACAATCTCATGGGGTACTTTTATTATTCCTGTTTTTTTTAATTGTGGTAAAATACATATAGGATAAAATTTGCAATTTAAGCATTTTAAGTGCCATTAAGTACATTAACAAAGTTGTATAACCATTACCCCCCAACCATCTCTAGATCTTTTTAATTTTCCAAAACTGAAACTCTGTACCCTTTACACAGTAACTCCCCATTCTCCCTTCCACTATTATTTCTGCTTTGAGGATGAGGTATCTAAGGCTTGAAGATGGTGAAAAATATTTCCCAAGGGCATAGAGCTGGCATGTGTCTTAGCATGTGTCTAGAAGAGCTTAATCTGAAGTGAATATGGATTTCCAGGCAAAACTGCCAGTTTATGCCATATGTTTCTGGATCCACTAAGGTAAGAAGGATTGTGCTAGGAATATAGTCTGTGTTCTGGAATACCAGACACCAGTAACATGCTAACATGTTATTACTCTTAGAGTCCTGGCTGGTGAGTTTCCTGCTCCACATTCTCTTGTGCATGATCAATGCTTTGGGCCTTTATGAGTCTCTTCTACTTGCCAAATAAGAAGGTATTTTGATGACCACCAAGAAACTTTTTTGAATTATTTTTCAGGCTAGAATAGCTAGCTATAGAAGAATCCAGTAAAGTGTATCATTTAGTGAGAAACTATGAATTCCTTCCAGACATTACAAACTTATTAAACAACAATAGCCAATTTAGAACACAATAATAGTATTTTTTGCAGATTTACCAGAGAAAATTTTTTAAAAAGGGAAAAAAACAGTATTATTTTCCTTTTGATTTTAATTTTGCTTTTGATGCCTTTTATTCTCTCTTAACCATTTTTCTGGAAAGTCAGGTGTACCTACCGACTATACATACATCAGTTGGCAGCACACTTTAATATGTTGCTTGGATACAGGTGTTTGGAAATATAGGAGCACAATTTATACCTGACTCTGTTAGCAGGGAAACCAGGGCTACTTTGGAATTTTCCTTTGGGAATCATGACCACAAACTGGAAAGAAGTCTTAAAGTTTTAGAAGAATGAAATTATGTAAGACATGGTTTAGTTGTATTTCTACACTGACAAACCATATTTATAAGTTTCTATAGCTTTTTTTTCTTCCTGTGGTATGAATATTGCTACAGAAGTCTTTTTCAGTTAAGTTTGATCACATTATATGGAATGTGGAGATGGTCAGAGTAAATATAAACACAAACCACACTTGGAAAACATTTCATAAAATAGGCTAAAAATGAAATCATTTGATGCTTCAGAGGACAGAACTTACAGGATTTTAGTTCTACAAACTTTCTTTCACAACCAGAGCATGGGATTTGCAGGAGAAATTCTTTACTTATATCAGCCCTCCTGGAAAAATCATCTCCAAGAAAAACAAACAGGAAGTTAATTTGTAGAATTTATTTTTATCTTCAAGTTACAAGTAAATGTTATGTCGGTCTGAGATTTCCTTCCATTCAGACCCTGACAAGCATCCTTAATACTACTGAGTCTGGCAATGTGAAAGGTAGGTTTAGGATAGCAGGGAAAATCCTGCCTGCCCAGACTAGTGGATAGAGCCTTTTAATGTGTATATGCAACTGTGTGCTGAAACACAGCTACTGGCGCCTAAGTGAGAATGTTCCCTTCCAGAGGAAGTCTTCAACAAAGCCCAGCGTTCTTCTTATAGCTCAAATCATCTTCTAAAAGCGGCTGCAGCACGACTATAGGAAGTACCTTGTCTTTTAACACAGAGGCCAAACAGTGCTAAAAAGGGAAATGGAACATATGGTAATAAAGTCTCGGAAGCTTTGATGCCGGGTTGTAATCAGCAAGCAGCCAGGGTGAGGGAGGCACTGGCAACCATGAACTCTCCCCCAAGGGCCTCATTAACAAGGCCAACTGTACCGCCGCGGAGGAAAACAGTGTCGCACACTTGAGGGAGACTGCAGCATTTTAGAGCAAACCCTAGATTTTCTGTGGCTGGAAGGAGCCTTAATTGGAAGGAAAGAAAACTTCCACAAGAGTCTGCAAGAAAAACCACTGGCCGAGTGGCCCCTTTACCGTAAATGTCTCTGTGTATTTTGAAATGGGCTTCCGGAAAGCTTATTTTCACTCAGTGTTCTGTGTAGAGCACTTACTGTAAAGGATCAGAGTTTTGCTATTTGGCTAGTCGTAGCTGTCAACATAATGGTGGTGGGACGTCACACTTCAGTTTCTCCATAGGTGGAATGAGATTGGGAGCCTCGAACATGGGGAGGCAGTGTGTCTGGCCTGAGTATTCTCCAGGCTTCTCCTACAATTCCCCTAAAATCCTCCTCTCTGAAACAGCACTGATGTTCAGGCTTTTTTTTTTTTTCCCTGCAAGGATAAGAAGATCACTGGGTGAATTCATGGACACTGCCAAGACAGCGCGTCTGTATTTCCTTTTCAATCACAAAAGACTTCCTTGTGTACAAGTAATTCTGAAGAGCACGTATATCCCTATATGTTGCTTGTCTTGCATCACATCACCTCCCATCCCATTCCTTTCTCTTCCTCGTCTTCAGCTGCTTCTTCTGGCTTATTCTTGTTAATGACGGATTTTCAAAATTCTTGGTACTATATGCTAAAGATACCCATGAAAATAAGATATAGAAAGGTTCCAGGCAGTGTCATATCACTGGTTCTGTCAAATGTTTTAATCACAGAAGCCTTTAGTTATCCATTCACTATCATATTTACTTACCTAATTGTGTATGCTTTTGTGTTTTTGTTTGTTTGTTTGTTTTGTTTTTACCTAGCACTTAACTGTTTGTCAACTTGAATGCACTTTACTTTGCAGCTTCTTTAATAACAATAATTATTATTATTCAGCAGTTATTACTATTCTGTGCCTCTTTCAACCTTTAAATACAACATCAAAATTAATCATTAAAATAATTAATTTTTATTAATTATTAATGATTATTGATCATTAAAATAAGTCTTTGGCATAAATATCATTGTCTTCCTTGTATAATGAAACTGAAGCTCCTATAAGCTCTATGTTACAGAGTTAGTGAGCAACAGCCTGGGTTAATAGGCAGTTGCCTGAAATGTGTGGCTTTCTATTATACCAAACAACCTTTTCTCTCAGAGTGTCTGGAAAGATTTTAAGATCTCAAGAAGATTTGATTGTAATTTGCCTGGAGTGAGAGGACCATTGAAGAGCCTTGCAGAGATGTAAGTTGATGCTGTATGTCTACCAGATGTTAGAGATAGCAGCAGCCATACTATTTACTGTAAAATACTGAGTGGTGTATGAAAAGATGGTCAAGAAGTCAAGAGAGACTTGGGTTCTACTCTTATTTCCATGGGTAATGAAGACTTTGAGCAAGTCTCTACCCAGTTTGCATTCCAAGACCAAATTTGCCTGTTACTCCAGGTGTTTCTTGACTTCCTACTTTTGCATTCCAGTCCCATATAATGAAAGGGACATCACCAGATGGCCAACATCAAAAAGATTGATTGTACTCTTTGTAGCCAAAGATGGAGAAGTTCTATACAGTCAGCAAAAACAAGACTGGGAGCTGACTGCGGCTCAGATCATGAACTACTTATTGCCAAATTCAGACTTAAATTGAAGAAAGTGGGGAAAACCACTAGACCATTCAGGTATGACCTAAATCAAATCCCTTATGATTATACAGTAGAAGTGACAAATAGGTTTAAGGGACTAACTCTGATAGACAGAGTGCCTGATGAACTATGGATGGAGGTTCGTGACATTGTACAGGAGACAGGGATCAAGACCATTCCCAAGAAAAAGAAATGCAAAAAAGCAAAATGGCTATCTAAGGAGGCTTCACAAATAGCTTTGAAAAGAAGAGAAGCAAAAAGCAAAGGAGAAAAGGAAAGATATACCCATTTGAATTCAGAGTTCCAAAGAATAGCAAGGAGAGATAAGAAAGTCTTCCTCAGCGATCTATGCAAAGAAATAGAGGAAAACAACAGAATGGGAAAGACTATAGATCTCTTCAAGAAAATTAGAGATACCAAGGGAATATTTCATGCAACGATGAGCTCAATAAAAGACAGAAATGGTATGGACCTAACAGAAGCAGAAGATATTACGAAGAGATGGCAAGAATACACAGAAGAACTGTACAGAAAAGTTCTTTATGACCAAGATAATCACGATGGTGTGATCACTGACCTAGAACCAGACATCCTGGAATGTGAAGTCAAGTGGGCCTTAGAAAGCATCACTACGAACAAAGCTAGTGGAGGTGATGGAATTCCAGTTGACCTATTTCAAATCTTAAAAGATGATGCTGTGAAAGTGTTATACTCAATATGCCAGCAAATGTGGAAAACTCAGCAGTGGCCACAGGACTGGAAAAGGTCAGTTTTCATTCCAATCCCAAAGAAAGGCAATACCAAAGAATGCTCAAACTACCGCACAATTGCACTCATCTCACACACTAGTAAAGTAATGCTCAAAATTCTTCAAGCCAGGCTTCAGCAATAGGTGAACCGTGAACTTTCAAATGTTCAAGCTGGATTTAGAAAAGGCAGAGGAACTAGAGATCAAATTGCCAACATCCGTTGGATCATTGAAAAAGCAAGAGATCCAGAAAAACATCTATTTCTGCTTTATTGACTATGCCAAAGCCTTTGACTGTGTGGATCACAATAAACTGTGGAAAATTCTGGAAGAGATGGGAATACCAGACCACCTGATCTGCCTCTTGAGAAACCTATATGCAGGTCAGGAAGCAACAGTTAGAACTGGACATGGAACAAGACTGGTTCCAAATAGGAAAAGGAATATGTTAAGGCTATATATTGTCATCCTGCTTATTTAACTTCTATGCAGAGGACATCATGAGAAATGCTGGGCTGGAGGAAGCACAAGCTGGAATCAAGATTGCCAGGAGAAATATCAATAGCTTCAGATATTCAGATGACACCACTCTTATGGCAAAAAGTGAAGAAGAACTAAAGAGCCTCTTGATGAAAGTGAAAGAGGAGGGTGAAAAAGTTGGCTTAAAGCTCAACATTCAGGTAACTAAGATCATGGCATCCGGTCCCATCATTTCATGGCAAATAGATGGGGAAACAGTGGAAACAGTGGCTAACTTTATTTTTTGGGCTCCAAAATCACTGCAGATGGTGATTGTAGCCATGAAATTAAAAGACGCTTACTCCTTGGAAGGAAAGTTATGACCAACCTAGATAGCATATTCAAAAGCAGAGGCATTACTTTGCCAACAAAGGTCTATCTAGTTAAGGCTATGGTTTTTCCAGTAGTCATCCATGGATGTGAGAATTGGACTCTAAAGAAAGCTGAGCACAAAAGAATTGATGCTTTTGAAATGTGGTGTTGGAGAAGACTCTTGAGAGTCCCTTGGATTGCAAGGAGATCCAACCAGTCCATCCTAAAGGAGATCAGTCCTGCATGTTCATTGAAAGGATTGATGTTGAAGCTGAAACTCCAACATTTTGGCCACATGATGTGAAGAGCTGACTCATTTGAAAAGACCCTGATGCTGGGAAAGAGTGAGGGCAGGAGGAGAAGGGGACGACAGAGGATGAGATGGCTGGATGGCATCATCGACTTGATGGACATGAGTTTGAGTGAACTCTGGGAGTTGGTGATGGACAGGGAGGCCTGGCGTGCTGCGGTTCATGGGGTCACAAAGAGTTGGACATGACTGAGCAACTGAACTGACTGTCTAGCCAGTTTGCCCTCCTATTCCTCCTCTGTAAAGTGATTTGTAAATTTTTTACAGATAGATTCCATGACTGCTATAAAGGAGAAGTAAAAGCCTTCCATTAATCTGTGGCATTAATTAAGATTTGAATAACATTTTACATTTTCCTATGACACTTAGAGCTTCATAGCATTTCTTAATGACCCAGAATCTGTTCTAGAGGAGCTATGTGTCCATACTGAATGACTTGTCTATGTCTCTGGTGTTGGGCCAGAGGTTGAAAGGAGAGAAAAGGAACAGAGCCCATGGTTGAAACTACCTCTGACCCCAACTTTGGACTTCAAATTCATCATGCATTTCTATAATGGCATCTTGGCCTGGAAGAGAAAAAGATGAAAGTATGGAAGGAAATCTCCAATTTGAGCTTTTATTCCAGGATAAGTATTTGAATTTCAGCTCCACTTTAAAAACCTATAAACACCTGCTTCTAGCCTCATTTCCCAGGAGAATGAGGCATGTGATCATCATGGTGCCTGGAGAACTTTCTGGAGTTTCTGGAATGCATTTCCTGGAGAGCACGCATTGGTAGGTGTGTCTCCTTTTGTTAAGAGAGGTACTCCCCAGGCAAAGCTGGAAAGATGACTTGCACTCTGAGAACGGGCCCCTCATAAGCCTGAGTTGGGTGCTTTGTGAAGCCTTCTCTCCCAGAACCCTTGGCAGCCATCTTCTTTGGAAGGAATAAAGGTGAGCCTCCTGCCACCACCTAATGAAGAATCATTGCTGCTGCTGCTGCTAAGTCGCTTCAGTCGTGTCTGACTCTGTGCGACCCCATAGACGGCAGCCCACCAGGCTCCCCCGTCCCTGCGATTCTCCAGGCAAGAACACTGGAGTGGGTTGCCATTTCCTCCTCCAATGCATGAAAGTGAAAAGTGAAAGTGAAGTTGCTCAGTCGTGTCCAACTCTTCGAGACCCCACGGACTGCAGCCCATTAGGCTCCTCCGTCCGTGGGATTTTCCAAGCAAGAGCACTGGAGTGGGTTGCCATTGCCTTCTCCGAAAGAATCATTAGGCTCCTCCATAAATGTTTGGGCTGGTATTCCTCTATCTTCTGGCCAGATTGTCTCTCTTATCTAAGAGGTCTTTTTCTAATAAGATAGCAAGACATTTTGTATTAGATCTACCAATTTTGTCTCTCAGCCTTTAGAGTTCGTTATATATCGTGGACTGTAGCCCGCCACAAAATGCCCCTGGAATTTTCCAGGCAAGAATACTAGAGTGGGTTATCATTTCCTCCTCCAGGTGATCTGCCAGGCCCAAGGGTTGAACCCACATCTGTTGTGTTTTCTACATTGGCAGGCGGATTCGTTATCACTGAGCCACCTGGGAATCCCATAATGTATGTAGTAGTACTAAAAACTGCCAAACTATATAATGAATATCTGTTTATTCAATAAATAAATGAACTTTGAAGTTGTATCTTGAGAAAACACTGTAATCCCTTCACTTTTCCTCTTTGATATTTCCCCAAACCACAGAGCTTTCTGTTCAGGCTCCTGTTCACACTATAGAATCGGCTGGTTTTGCAGCAGCACCTCCAAGGTCAGATGTGGACAGGGAGGTTTTGCCCTCACATATTCAGACTCACGGTCAGCTCTCCACTGGGCATTTCCATTTGGGTATCTAAAAAAATTTTGAACCTTTGTATGTTCAACCATTTCTTGCTTTTTCTTCCAGTACCAGCTATTTTCTTATTCCGGATATCTAAGTTACTTACAACTGTCCTCTTTCAGTTACTCAAGCCAAAAATTTTGTGTTATTCTTGTCTCTTTTCTTTCTTTCATATCCCACAACCAACCTGTCAGCAAATTTTGTTAGCTCTACCTTCAAAAAATATTCAGAAACTGACCACTTCTCACATCTCCACTGTCAAATCACCATCATCCCTCACCAGGGTTATTTCGATTGCCTTTGAAACTGGATTCCTGCTCTACCTGCTCCCCTAGAGTCTACTTTGAACTGTGGTCAGAAAGGTCCTGTTAAAGTACAAGTCAAATTATGTTAACTTTTGACCAAAATCTTTCAAGAACTTCCCATCTCACTTGGAATAAAAGCCGAAGTCTTTACACTCTGGCTCCTCTGTTACTTTCCAGAACTCATCTCCTATTACTTCACCCCATGTTCACTCTGCTTCAGCCATGCTGTTCTCCTTGCTGTTTTTGCAGATGTATGGTACATTCTGTGAAGCCTTTGTATGTGTTCTTGTTCAATCATCCACTATCTGGCTCCCCTGTCTTCAGATCTTTATGCAAATATCTCCTTTTCAGTGAGACTTCTTTTGACTACTCTGTTTAATAATGCATCCTATCCATATTTCCTATGTGTACACATGTTGCCTTGATTTTTCTCTGATTAATTTTCCTCATAGCATCTGTTATGGGTTGAATTGTGTCCCTAGAAGGTTGTATTAAAAGTCCTCACCTACAGTACCTATGGATGTGATTTTATTTGGAAATAATGTCTGTAGATTTACTCAGACTAAGATAAGGTCATTAGAATGGGCCATAACCCAATCAGACGTGTGTTTTTTATGAGAAGAAGACACCATAGGAAGACAGAGACATTCAGGAAGAACGTTTTGTGATGACAGAAGCAGAGACTGGAGTGATGTACCTGTAAACTAAGCAATGTCTTGATTTTCAACTCCTAACCTCCAGACTGGGAGAAAATACATTTTCATTGCTTGAGGATACCCAGTTTGTGGCACACTATTATGGAAGCCCTGGTGAATGAATACAGAATATATAACACCAGCTCATATACTATATATTCTACATGGTTTTTGTGTTTATTGCTCGTCTCCCTGATGCTGGGACTTACCTGATAAGTTCATCAGTTGGTGAAGAATCTGCCTGCAATGCCGGAGACCCCGGTTCAATTCCTGGGTTGGGAAGATACGCTGGAGAAGGGATAGGCTACCCACTCCAGTATTCTTGGGCTTCCCTTGTGGCTCAGCTGGTGAAGAACCCGCCCGCAATGCAGGAGACCTGGGTTTGATCCCTGGGTTGGAAAGATCCCCTGGAGAAGGGAAAGGCTACCCACTCCAGTGTTCTGGCCTAGAGAATTCCATTGACTGTATAGTCCATGGAGTCGCAAAGAGTGGGACACGACTGAGTGACTTTCACTTTCACTTCTCTAACGCTGTAATGTAAACTCCAGGGAGGACATACCAATTCTAACTCCTTGTTCCACACTGCTGTGATCTCTGCTGGGTTCTACCTAATTTGACTTTCTGAAGATTGATTGATCCTAATGCTTCCTGGGGGAACCTGCAAAGTAATCTCATGAAAATAAGAACTGAACTCAAAACAAGAACTGGAAACTGTAGCTCCCATATAAAGATAGTAGGGTGGAGGAGGATGGTCAGAGGGAGGTTCATCAGGGAGGGGATATTTGTATACATATGGCTGATTCACACTGTTGTACAGCAGAAACTAAAACAACATTGTAAAGCAATTACACTCAAATTTAAAATAAATCGGGACATGACAGTTGTTCAGTCATGTCCAACTCTTTGAGACCCCATGGACTGCAGCATGCCAGACTTCCCTGTCCATCACCAACTGCCAGAGCTTGCTCAAACTCATGTCTATTGAGTCAGTGATAACATCCAACCATCTTATCCTCTGTCATCCCCTTCTCCTCCTGCCTTCAATCTTTCCCAGCATCAGGGTCTTCTCCAATGAGTCAGTTCTTCACATTAGGTGGCCAAAGTCTTAGAGCCTCAGCTTCAGCATCAGTCCTGACAATGAATATACAAGACTGAATTCCTTTAGGATTGACTGGTTTGATCTCTTTGCAGTCCAAGGGACTCTCAAGAATCTTCTCCAACACCACAGTTCAAAAGCATCAATTCTTCAGCACTCAGCTTTCTTTATAGTCCAACTCTCACATCCATACATGACTACTGGAAAAACCATAGCTTTGACTTAGATGGACCTTTGTAGGCAAAGTAATGTCTCTGTTTTTCAATATGCTGTCTAGGTTTGTCATAGCTTTTCTTCCAAGGAGAAAGTGTCTTTTAATTTCATAGCTGTAGTCACCATCTTCAGTGATTTTGGAACCCAAGAAAATAAAGTCTGTCACTATTTCCTTTGTTTCCCCATCTACTTGCCATGAAGTGGTGGGACCAGGTGCCATGATCTTAGTTTTTTGAATGTTGAGTTTCAAGCCAGCTTTTTCACTCTCCTCTTTCACTTTCATCAAGAGAATCTTTAGTTCCTCTTTGCTTTCTGCCATAAGGGTGGTGACATCTGAATATCTGAGGTAATTGAAAATAAAGATAGTAAAAGGGTAATTTGGAGACTATATGAATGTTGAGACTGTAGGAACTGTGATGCTACCATATAGGAACTCATCCATTGGGACTCACATCTATTACTGACCATGTTCTCAGACTGAGTGGTAAAAGGAGTTACATAAGTACCTGCATACTTGGTGAAGAAAATCCCGATGAACTGGTTGAACATAGAAGGACACATATCACAGAGAATGCCTGATAGTTATAAAAATATCTTGCCAAAAATGCACTTGCCTTTATTTTCTCCTCATGTTGTTAGCTGTAATAGCTTTTAATTTTTTTCACAGCAAAGTGTCTCAATAACACTATGCCCCAAAGGAAAATGTGTTATCTTTGTAACACAATATTATATGCATTATTGAATTCTGAAACTAATATGTTAGAAAAGCAATGCACAATGTACAAAGTATTCTCTAGAATGTTTTGGAGCATTTAGAATAACACCAAAGAGAAGTGGTGTCCATCACCCTGGAGATGGCCTATATCTTGTCTCTGGTCTATAAACATGAATAGAAAATGTTATGGGGACAAAAAGCAAGGAACTGAAAAAGAAAATGAGGACTCTTATGGCAATATAGTGCAGTGTTTGGAGGAATAGACTATAGAGTTGGAGATGGATTTAAACCCTGTTCCTAAGACTCAATAGCTATGGATGGACACTACAATTTCCCGGAGTAAAACCTGCCTTAAGAGTTTTATGGTGGGTTGTAAATGAAATGCATGCAGAAACTTTTTATTTCAGTTCTCAGCAAGTGGTACCAATTATTGTTATGTTTCCCAATGCAATTACTACCTGTAGGTGGGATTTACTTTAACATATTATGAAGGAACATCTATTGAGAGAGAGACTCACCTTGCTGTGGAGCTCCTCAGAACCTCCTTTGAGGAAATGATCTGAATGTGCTTGTTGAAAGTAACTATTACTTTGGAAAAGAAACCATTCACAGCCTTCCTGATTATTGTATCTCTTCCCATCATTATCCTTTTCATCTTACTTGACCATAAATATATAATCTAATGATCCTTTCACTTAAATCAGTCCTTTGATGATGGGATTTCAAAGTGCTTTTTAGCCACTCATTAATTAGGCAAATCCACCCATTTTTGTACAGCCTCTCACTGAGACACTTGAAGAAGTTTGGGAAATAGAAAATTCCCCCTGATTCTTCCAGAGAAGATAGAGAGACAGACTCACAAATTTTAAAGCATCATATAGAGGAGGAGAAAGGTCCTTCCATGAGTTAACTTTATTACTGTTGCCTTACTAGTGTTTCTCTGAAAGTTCTTAAAATCTTTTATCAAATGCATAAATTGACCACAGTCTGTGACAAGACAATTTGACACTCTTGGAAACTTTGCCTCTCTATTTTAATTATTTTTCTCTTTAAGGCCGTGGTATCATGAATTCTGATTCCACAGCATTACCTTCATCTTTCTTCAGTTCAGTTCAGTTCAGTTCAATCACTCAGTTGTGTCCAACTCTTTGTAACCCCATGGACTGCAGCATGCCAGGCTTCCCTGTCCATCACCAACTCCCAGAGCTTGCTCAAACTCATGTCCATCAAGTCAGTGATGCCATCCAACCATTTCATTCTCTGTCATTCCCTCTCCTGACTTCAATCTTTCCCAGCATCAGGGTCTTTTCCAATGAGACAGTTCTTTGCATCAGGTGGCCAAAGTATTGGAGCTTCAGCTTTGGCATCAGTCCTTCCAGTGAATATTCAGGACTGATTTCCTTTAGGATTGACTGTTTTGATGTCTTTGCAGTCGACTCTCAAAAGTCTTCTCCAACACCACAGTTCAAAAGCATCAAATCTTGAGCACTCAGCTTTCTTTATAGTTCAACTCTCACATCCATACATGACTACTGGAAAAACTATAGCTTTGACTAGACAGACTTTGTCAGCAAAGTAATAGTTCTGCTTTTTAATATACTGTCTAGGTTGGTCAAGCTTTTCTTCCAAGGAGCAAGCATCTTTTAATTTCATGGCTGCAGTCACCATCTGCAGTGATTTTGGAGCCCGAGAAAATAAAGCCTGTCACTGTTTCCTTTGTTTCCCCATCTATTTTCCATGAAGTGATGGGACTGGTTGCTGTGATCTTCATTTTTTGAATGTTGAGTTTTAAGCCAACTTTTTCACTCTCCTCTTTCACTTTCATCAGGAGGCTCTTTAGTTCTTCTTCACTTTCTGCCATAAGGGTGGTGTCATCTGCATATCTGAGGTTATTGATATTTCTTCTGGCAATCTTGATTCCAACTTGTGGCTTGTTCAGCCCGACATTTTGCATGATGTACTCTTCATATAATTTAAATAAGCACGGTGACAATATACAGCCTTGACATACTCCTTTCCCAATTTGGAACCAGTCTGTTGTTCCATGTCCAGTTTTAACTGTTGCTTCTTGACCTGAATCTTGACCAGGAGCCAAGTAAGGGGGTCTGGTATTCCCATCTCTTAAAGAATTTTCCAGTTTGTTGTGATCCACACATTCAAAAGGCTTCGGCATAGTCAATAAAGCAGAAGTAGATGTTTTTCTGGAATTCTCGTGCTTTTTCAGTGATCCAACAGATATTGGCAATTTGATCTCTGGTTCCTCTGCCTTTTCTAAATCCAGCTTGAACATCTGTAAGTTCTCAGTGAACGTATTGTTGAAGCCTAGCTTGGAGATTTTGAGCATTACTTTGCTTGTGAGTGAGATGAGTGCAATTGTGAGGTAGTTTGAACATTCTTTGGCATTTCTTTTCTTTGGGATTGAAATGAAAACTGACATTTTCTAGTTCTGTGGCCACTGCTGAGTTTTACAAATTTGCTGGCATATTGAGTGCAACACTTTAACCATATCATCTTTTAGGATTTGAAATAGCTCAACTGGAATTCCATCACATCCACTAGTTTTGTTCATAGTGATGCTTACTAAGGCCCACTTGACTTTGCATTCTAGGATGTCTGGCTCTAGGTGAGTGATACACCATCATGGTTATCTGGGTCATGAAGATCTTTTTTGTATAGTTCTTCTGTGTATTCTTGCCACCTCTTCTTAATATCTTCTGCTTCTATTAAGTCCATACTGTTCTGTCCTTTATTGTGCCCATTTTTGCATGAAATGTTCCCTTGGTATCTCTAATTTTATTGAAGAGATCTATAGTCTTTCCCATTCTATTTTTTTCCCCCCACTATTTCTTTGCACTGATCACTGAGGAAGGCTTTCTTATCTCTCCGTGGTATTCTTTGGAACTCTGCGTTCAGATGGATATATCTTTCCTTTTCTCCTTTTCACCTTTCTTATTTTGTGGAAATAGTTACCTAGCTGAGTATTCCATTTTCCTCTTAACCAGGTGGAAGTGGCTGTTAGATAACTGAATTTAAAACTACCAGGCTAAAGGAAAGCATCAGTTTGAAAGTGAACCAGGAACTTGATTGGAGCTGAACTTTGGCTGGCAATCTGAGCAGGGTACTTGGCTGTCAACAAATGAGGCATTTTAATTAAAAACTTTTGTTGCATCATCACAGAGAGTAAAGGCACTATGATTCCAAAGGTCATATGTTAGATGGTTAAGGAGGCTCTCCTGCTATGAGACTCTCATCAGAATCTGACCTTTAGGATTATGGAAGATGATAAGAAAGAAAATGTGCTATCTTCCTTGGCTTGTACTGTGGTTGAGAAAATAACTAGATTGTTTGAAATTACAGAAAAATTGCCCCTCTTCAGAAATATTTCTAAAAAGAAGTGGGGGATCATTGCTGTGCCCTCTGCAGAGAATTCATACCACAAAGTGTGGCCTTATCCTCACTTTGCTTAGGCCTCTCTTCAAATACCTGCTCCTTTATCTTTTGCGTAGCATATATTCCAACCTTCTTGTTACATTTTATATTTTTTTAGGGTTACTTATAGTCTGCCTCCTCAAGTGAAACATGAATTCTATGAGAGCAAGAACTTGAGATGATTTATCACTGCTTCACCTCCAGTTAATAATGGCTGAATGAAGGTTGAATGACTTGAAAAGAAATGGTGGGAAAATGGAGTTAAAGACACACGGTGTAAAATAATGAGATGGACACAACTAGCTGGTCTGGGAGCTACTGGTCCTAATTTCAAAGAATTTTTATGAAAAACAAACTCTACTTATAGGAGTGTAGCTCATGTTACTGTGGCCATGTGGTCATGTTACATGTGCAGAAGGAAATGGCAACTCACTCCAGTATTCTTGCCTGGAGAATCCCATGGACAAAGGAGCCTGGTGGGCTACAGTCCATGGGGTCACAAAGAGTTGGACACGACTGAGCGACTAACACACACTGTGGTCACGAGAAGCAGAAATAATTACAATCTACAAATAATTCTAAGAAACCAAAAATTTTGGTCAGTAATTTAAGCCCTCTATCAGAATGGCCTCCTTCCTGTCTCTGCATCGTCTTTCCTGACCCTAGGCAGGAGAGAAAAAAGTTGAGCTAGGTGAGCATCCAAGAGTGAGGGAAGGATGTGCTGGGGCTGACAGGGGCGAAGTGTGAGTGGCAGTGTCTAGGCTTTCTGTCAAGTGGCTGGTGACAAGAGCTTTATGCATTAGCAACTGAATTGCTTCCCTGATCTCCATCACTCCTCCCTTCCTTTCTCCTTCCTAAACCTCCTTCCTCTTTTGCTTTTCTTCCCTCTGCCTTCCTGACTTGGATAGCAGATGACTCCCTCTGGTAGAAGTTAGGTATAAGATTTGGAGTTAAGGCTCTGGGACTTTAAAATATTGTCTGTTCTTCTAGTTACTGGTTGAGATGCCCAGACTCTTGTTGAAGGGCTGGTTATAAATGATTCTTTTTTTTTTTTCTTCAGTTTGACTTTCCTCCAGGCAGTGTTAAGGATGGAAGAAGTTTCACATGGTGTAATGAACATGAAGAAAGTGAATTCATCAAACACAGAGTCAGGAAAATTTATAATTAAATCTATAATTAAAATTATAAAGTGTTGCTAAAAGGAATTAAGGAAGACCCAAGGAAATAGATATATCAAGTTTGCGGATTAGAAGATTTAGTATTTTTAAGATGTCATTTTCTGTAAATCGATCTATTAATTCCATGTAACCCCACTCAGGGTTCTAGCACATTTTTGTGTAGAAATTGACAAGCTGATTCTAAAATTATTATGGAAATGAAAGGACTTTAAAAAACTTAGGCAATATTGAAGAAGTTCAGAGCTGGAGGGCTCCACACTATCAGATTTCAAGACTTACTATAAATCTCTAGTAATTAAGACTGTAGGGTATTATGCAATGAGAGACAAATAGACCAATTAGATAGAATTAGAAGACCAGAAATAGACTTACATGTATAGAGTCTCTTGATTTATTATGAAAGTGCCACTGAAGTTCAGTGGGAGAAGGATAGTCTTCACATTAAATAATGCTATAGATTTAAATATTCACATGGAGAATGAACCTTGCCTCCTATATTGCAGTGTACAATAAAATTAATTTGAGTTGGAGTATAGGTCTATATGTGAAGGAAAGATGAAGCCTCCTGAAGAAAATAGAAGATATGTTTTTAACCTGAGAGTAGACATAGATTTCTTACAAGGTAAATAAAGCACTCATCAAAAATCCCAAACCAAGAAAAAACACCCCCAAATAAACAATCCAATTTAAAAATGGGCAGAGGAATTGAATAGACATTTCTCCTAAGAGAAAATGTAGATGGCCAATGGATACATGAAAAGATGCTTAGCCTCATTAATCATTGGGGAAATGCAAATCAAAACCACAATGAGATATCACCTCACACCTGTCAGAGTGGCTACTTCAAAAATAACACAAATAACAAATGTTGGTGAGAATGTGGAGAAAAGGGAACCCTTGTACACTGTTGGTGGGAATGTAAATTGGTATAGCCACTGTGGAAAAAATATACATAGGTTTTTCAAAAAACCAAAAAATTGAACTACCACATGACCCAGAAATTCTACTCCTGAGTATATAGCCAAAAAACCCAAAAACACTAATTTGAAAAGATATATGTACCTCAAATTTCATAGCATCACTGTTTATAATTGCCAAGATATAGAAGCAACTTGAGTCCATCAACAGATGAATGGTTAAAGAAGATGAGCTCCTAGCCACACGTAGCTATTGATTGTTTGAAATGTGGCCAGGATTAACTGAGATGCTGAAAGTGTAAAACACACACCAGATTTTGAAGACTTCAAATGAAAAAAAGAATATAAAATACACTATTAATAGTTATTTATGCTGATACATGTTGAAATACCATGTGTTATATGTAGGTTAAATAAAATGTATTATTAAAATTTAAAAAATAAGATATGTGGTATATATGTATATGTGTGTATGTATGTGTGTATGGTATATGTGTGTGTGTGTGTATATACATATATATGTGGTATGGTATTTATATGTATGTGTGTATATATATACCATACACACGTAACACACACAATGAAATACTACTCAGCCAGAAGAAAGGATGAAATTTTGCCATTTGCAGGGACATGAATGGACTTGGAAGGCATTATGCTAAGTGAAATAAGTCAGAGAAAGACAAACACTGTATAACATCACTTATATGTGAAACCTAAAAAATTCAGCAAACTAATGAATAGAACAAAAAAGAAGTGGACTCACAGATATAGAGAAAAAGTTAGCGGTTACCAGTGGGGAGAGGGAAGTGGGGAGGGACAATTTTTAAGGGTACGGGAGTAAAAGGGACAAATTATTAGGTATAAAATAAGCTACAAGCATATATTGTACAATGCGGAGAATATAGCTGATATTTATAACAGCTATAAATGGAATATAACCTTTAAAAGTTGTAAATCTCTCTATTGCATACCTATAACTTATCTAATATTGTACAGCAACTATACTGCAATAAAAACCCCTCAAGCCATGATACTCTGAACTTCAATAAAATCATAATTTTAGATTCATTGAAAGATATCAATTGGTATGAGAATAAAAAGACAAGCCATATACTGAAGAGGATATCTGACAAAGGACTGGTATCCTGAATATATTGAGAGTTCATGCAAATTAATATTACATTAACAAACCATATATTTTTAAAAATTTCAAGCATATCATGAAATAGTATATCCAAATAACCAGCAAGTATATTAAAATCTAATTAATACTATTGTGCTGTGCTTAGGCACTCAGTCATGTCCGACTCTTTGTGACCCCATGGACTGTAGCCCGCCAGGCTCCTCTGTCCATGGGGGTTCTCCAGGCAAGAATACTGGAGTGGGTTGCCATGCCTTCCTCATTATTACTCACCAAAAAATATAAATTTTAAAACCACAATAGAATAACACTTTATAGCCACTAAAATGGTAAAAAGTCAAAGGACTTATAGTATGAAGTCTTATTGTCAAATACTTTTGGTGTGAGTATAAGCAAATATTTGGAAAACTTACAGTTTCTACTAAATCTGCATTCCTATAATTCAGGAATTTTGCTCTGAGTTATATAAGAAATAGAAACACATGTTTGCCAAAATCTGTACATAAATATTAATAGAATTACTATTCATAATTGCTAAAAATAAGAAACAACAAAACATCGATCAGAAGAATGGATGAAAAATCGTGGTGTGTTCATACAATGGAATAGATGCAGGCAAAAAAAAAAAAAAAATCAACCACTGGTGAACAACATGGATGAAAAGCAAAATAGTTATGCTTTAAGAAACCAGACCAAAAAATTGCATAGTTCTGATTTTATTTACATTTGGTTCAAAACAGGTAAAACCAGCATATTTGTAACAGATGTCAGAATAGCATTTATTTTGGGGGATTGTAATTACTGGGAGACCTTGACAGAACTTCCTCCAATGCTGGTACTATTCTATGTTTAATTTAGTGGTGTTTATCCACATATATGCATATGTAAAAACACTTCTAGCTGTACCATCAAGATGAGTACACTCTACATGTGTTACAGCATTGCAATTCAAAAGTAAGCAAAATTAAAACTTAGATTTTAGTGAAAGTAAAAGCATCAGTGAAAAGAACATAATCAAATAGGGTAAAATAATATAAGGCAAAAGCTAGAACACAAGTCCCAAATTCTCTCATCTCTGGAGCAGACTGCCAGGTCTGTGCAGGGCTAGGTTCACTCATTTCAGTTCAGTCGCTCAGTCGTGTCCGACTCTTTGCGACCCCATGAATCGCAGCATGCCAGGCCTCCCTGTCCATCACCAACTCCTAGAGTTCACCCAAACTCATGTCCATAGAGTTGGTGATGCCATCCAGCCATCTCATCCTCTGTCATCCCCTTTTCCTCCTGCCCCCAATCCCTCCCAGCATCAGAGTCTTTTCCAATGAGTCAACTCTTTGCATGAAGTGGCCAAAGTACTGGAGTTTCAGCTTTAGCATCATTCCTTCCAAAGAAATCCCAGGGCTGATCTCCTTCAGAATGGACTGGTTGGATCTCCTTGCAGTCAAAGGGACTCTCAAAAGTCTTCTCCAACACCACAGTTCAAAAGCATCAATTCTTTGGCGCTCAGCTTTCTTCACAGTCCAACTCTCACATCCATACATGACCACTCGAAAAACCATAGCCTTGACTAGACGGACCTTTGTTGGCAAAGTAATGTCTCTGCTTTTGAATATGCTATCTAGGTTGGTCATAACTTTCCTTCCAAGGAGTAAGCGCCTTTTAATTTCATGGCTGCAGTCACCATCTGTAGTGATTTTGGAGCCCCCCAAAATAAAGTCTGACATTGTTTCCACTGTTTCCCCATCTATTTCCCATGAAGTGATGGGACTGGATGCCATGATCTTCGTTTTCTGAATGTTGAGCTTTAAGCCAACTTTTTCAGTCTCCTCTTTCACCTTCATCAAGAGGCTTTTTAGTTCCTCTTCACTTTCTGCCATAAGGGTGGTATCATCTGCATATCTGAGGTTATTGATATTTCTCCCGCCAATCTTGATTCCAGCTTGTGTTTCTTCCATCCCATTGTTTCTCATGATGTACTCAGCATAGAAGTTAAATAAGCAGGGTGACAGTATACAGCCTTGACGTACTCCTTTTCCTATTTGGAACCAGTCTGTTGTTCCATGTCCAGTTCTAACTGTTGCTTCCTGACCTGCATACAGGTTTCTCAAGAGGCAGGTCAGGTGGTCTGATATTCCCATCTCTTTCAGAATTTTCCACAGTTTATTGTGATCCACACAGTCAAAGGCTTTGGCATAGTCAATAAAATAGAAATAGATGTTTTTCTGGAACTCTCTTGCTTTTTCCATGATCCAGCGGATGTTGGCAATTTGATCTCTGGTTCCTCTGCCTTTTCTAAAACCAGCTTGAACATCTGGAAGTTCACGGTTCACATATTGCTGAAGCCTGGCTTGGAGAATTTTGAGCATTACTTTACTAGTGTGTGAGATGAGTGCAATTGTGCGATAGTTTGAACATTCTTTGGCACTGCCTTTCTTAAGGATTGGAATGAAAACTGACCTTTTCCAGTCCTGTGGGCACTGCTGAGTTTTCCAAATTTGCTGGCATATTGAGTGCAGCGCTTTCACAGCATCATCTTTCAGGATTTGGAATAGCTCAACTGGAATTCCATCACCTCCACTAGCTTTGTTCGTAGTGATGCTTTCTAAGGCCCACTTGACTTCACATTCCAGGATGTCTGGCTCTAGGTGAGTGAGCACACCATCTAGGTTCACTAGAGGTCAGCTAACACTGAGCATCAGGCTTCAGAGGTAGCAGCCCTTAGGCTCCTGTGGATGGCTCAACTGATACCAAACATGCATTAACACCTTAAAGACAGCAGAACTCTAAGCAGCCTCAGGCACCCAGCTGAACTTTCTATAGTTCAGTCGCCTGTAGCAACCAGAATAAAACTTTTGGCAGTTAGCCTTTCCTTTTCTCACCAGCAGATTCCTGGAGGATGCCTCTGGCATGGACTGACAAAACCACTGCCCTTTGCCCTTTGTCCATTATTCACAAAAAAGCAGTTCCATCCTTCTTATGATAGGTTTTTAGGTATTGTCAATAGATTACCACTGTGTGTGCATGTGTGTGTGTGTGTGTGTGTGTTAAGTCGCTCAGTCCTGTCCAGTTCTTTGTGACTGTAGCTATAACTGGACTACGGTTCATGGACTGTAGTCATGGATTGACTGACTGACATGGACTGTAGCCCATCAGGTTCCTCTGTCTGTGGGATTCTCCAGGCAAGAATACTGGAGTGGGTTGCCATTTCCTTCTGCAGGGGATCTTCCCAATCCAGGGATAGAAAACTTGTGTCTCCTGTGGCTCCTGCTTTGGCAGGCAGAGTCTTTACCCCTGAGCCACCTGGGAAGTTCAAGTAATCTATTTTAGGACATTAGAAAATTACTTGTAATCCATTAAGATAGAAAAATTTGTTCAATAACTGAAAGACTATTTCAACCCTGGTGTTTGAAATTTTTATCACATTCTCAAACTTTGTTATGTAAAATGCATGAGATTAATGGCCAAAGAGCTCTATCTTTGCTTTCTGTTGCCTAAAGCTTTCTTCATGTAGATGTTGGCTCAGATGTTGAGCTGAACAAAGAAATCATCATAAACTTCTGGTCTTTGGTGTCATAACCTATAATGATTAAAATAAGAACTCTGTTTGATCGTGCCTGTCTCAGCCTCTTATTCATCTCAAGTTGTAAAGGGAGGCACATTAGTATTTGTGATCATATGTTGACCAATTGAAATCTCACAGATTGCTTTCAAAAGCAAGTAAAAAAGTGATGTTTAGGGATGAGTTATTACAAAAAGCAATATAGCATTGTACATTCATACTTAATGTTATCTTCATATTTATATAAGATGTTAAAATTCAGCATGTTTCTATGCACATTGTCTCATTTGATCCTCATGAATTTCCATTTATTTGTTTATTTTGTGGTTGCAGAAGGTCTTCGTTATTGAACATGGGCTTTCTCTAGCTGAGAGTGGGGGCTTCTCTTCATCGAGGTGTGCAGGCTTCTTACTGTGGTGGCCTCTCTCGTGGAGCACAGGCTGTAGGTGCATGGGCTTCAGTAGGTGCAGCAGGCAGGCTCAGTGGTTGTGGCACATGGGCTTAGTTGCTCTTTGGCACGTGGAATCTTCCCAGCCCAGGGATCAAACCCATGGCCCCTGCATTGGCAGGTGGATTTCTTCCCATTACGCCCCAGGGAAGTCCATATATGTCTGTAAAGCAGGCACCATATCCACTGGGGATCCACTCAAGGTCACCAAGTAAGTGGAGGAATTGGGATTAGAACACATATGCTTTAGTCTCTCTACTGCAATTTCTATGGTTGGTATGACTGTTGCTAAGTCATTTCAGTCGTGTCCGACTCTGTGCGACCCCATAGACGGCAACCCACCGGGCTCCCCTGTCCCTGGGATTCTCCAGGCAAGAACACTGGAGTGGGTTGCCAATGGGTTTCCTTCTCCAATGCATGAAAGTGAAAAGTGAAAGTGAAGTCGCTCAGTTGTGTCCGACTCTTAGCGATCCCACGGACTGCAGCCTACCAGGCTACTCCATCAATGGGATTTTCCAGGCAAGAGTACTGGAGTGAGTTGTCATTGCCTTCTCTGTAAGGTAAGGTTGGACTTTCACAATCTTTTGCTTTTGAACTCTCAAATTTGAGAGTTTGAGCCAGAGGTGTCCTTTCCCCTCCCTTCCCCCCTCCATTCATATTTGCCCAAAACTTTGCAATTCTTGACATTTATACAGGAGATATTCAACACACCATTTTGCTGGCCATGCAAGGGGCAAGGATAACATGGAGATTTTGTTATACTTCCCCCAAATAATAGATCCCTGTGATGAAAGTAGGGAGATTATGAAAAAAAAGATAGACACAATTTGCTTTAGGTTTAGACAATGTCAGAAAAACTTATTAAATCATCAGAGAAGGGAGACAAATGCATAACCGCCATCTCAAATACCTGAAAAGTGTCCCTAAAGAAGTGTAACATATAGGACTTAACTCTAAGAAGGAGGCTTATTAGAAAAATTCAGTTCTCTGTAAGTTCCCTCAGCATTTGAAATGACTAAAAATACAACTCATGAACTGTCATTATTTCCTACACTATTCACATTATTTTTCTCCATTGTTTTAGTAAGGTATAATTTTATATTTAATAAAATTCCTCTTTTTTTTAAGTGCTCAGTTCTGCAAATTTTGGCTAACACATGCAGTTGTGTATAACCACCACCCAATCAAGATAAAGAATAATTCTATCATTCCCCTCAAATCCTATATCATATATGTTTTCTGATTTTCTACAATTACCTAAAATGTGTTGACAAATCATGAAATCCAGAAGCATAGAAGTTAAGCTATGTATGTATACACAAAATACGTAGATAATTTTCCTAACTGGTAGAGCTATATGTCTGACAGATTCTGCAACTCTTATTAGTATTCTGGGGCACACACGCTTGAGATCTGGAGCTATAAAGCTAAGGAATACCCTAACTTACATAAAGAAGTCTAAGAAAGATCCTTTGTCAGGAAAGTGGGACCTGTTAGAGGTGGACCTCAGCTCTCTGGTTGTAAAAAAATAGATTATTCTTCTTTTCATTCAACACAAACTCTCCCTCATCGTCAATAATTTTTGACTTAGCCCAGTGTGAGATTTTTCTCCCTTGTATAAACACCGGTCTGATTTTACAGGAGAAATCTATTAAAGAAGGTAATTTACAGAACTGTGCTATACTTGTAGAAATGCTTAATTCTACCATTCTGTGAATCTAGCTGCAACTTAATCATAAAGTAAGGATGTGAGTTTTATCAATGAGCCCAGCTATTCTGGACTGAAACCTCACAGAGGAAGAAGGGATGATTAATTGGGCAAGTAAAAATTTCCTGCTCATGGCATCCTCCAACTGTGTGTATAGCAATCATTATATTTTAACATGCTGGGAATACTCGACTTGATTGAGTGTTAATCAATAAAAATTCCCTTTAAAAGGATTGCTGCTGTGGGGTCTGCTCTTGTTTCCTGGAGCTGCAGAGACATACTGAGAATTCAAAGTAAAGCATACTGCACAATATTTAATAAAGTGCTAATAAAGTACTCAAGGGGCACCGTCCCTTGTTTGCTAAAAATACAGTAAATTTTCCTGAAAGTCATGTTATTGTTTCCTCTTTGAATATTTCCATTAGATCCAAGGTAGACTGACATGATAGAAATGATGAAGTGAAAATTATAGTTATCCATTGGATATCAGAAGAGAAAGAAGATAAGAGATTTACAATAAAAATAAAACTCGAATTCAAACTCATTCCATTTTCAATTAAAGCACACATTTAAGCATGAGGTTATGCAGCCTTAGCAGATGAGTTGAGCTAACTTATAGGTATTTAATCAATTCCACAAGGTAGAGTCCCCTGTTGTTGTTTTGTGAATGTAATTTACATTGATATGTAATGTAATATAATTTACATTGATAATCATAAGGCTAATTTAAAATAATAAAGGAGACCTACATGAATACAGTAAAGCCAATTCTCTCTCAGACTCCAAATGGTCCGTATCAGATTGTGAAAACTGACCCTAGTATTCATCAACAACTTTACCTGGGACTTCAGGTGGTAGGTGAACAGGACAAAAAGAGAGGAAAGAAAAATGTAGCAAAATGTATTTTTTTTGTTTTCTTTGGGTGAAGAAATCTAGAATGTCCTATTTCCTTTTTATCATCCTGGCTGAAAGCAACATAGAGCCAACTCAAAACAGCATCTCGTCTAAAAGACATAGACTGCTGACCAAGCAGTGAATTCCTCAATTCATATTAAGCGATGAGGGTGAAAGAGGAGACTGAAAAAAGCTGCCTTGAAATTCAACATGAAAAAAACTTAGATCATGGCATCTGGTCCCATTATTTTATGGCAAATAGAAGGGGGAAAAGTGGAAGTAGTGACAGATTTTATTTTCTTGGTCTCCTAAATCACTGTGGATGGTGACCGCAGCCTGAAATTAAAAGACGCTTGCTCCTTGGAAAAAAAGTTGTGACCAACCTAGACAGTGTATTAAAAACCAGAGACATCAGGTTGACAAAGGCCCATATAGTCTTTGCTTTGCATAGAAAAGCTATGGTTTTTCCAGTAGTCATGTATGGATGTGAGAGTTGGACCATAAAGAAGGCTAAGCACTGAAGAATTAATGCTTTTGAACTATGGTGCTGGAAAAGATTCTTGAGAGTTTCTTGGACTGCAGGAGATCAAACCAGTTAATCCTAAAGGAAATCAACCCTGAGTATTCATCAGAAGCACTGATGCTGAAGTTAAAGCTCCAATATCTTGGCCACCTGATGAGAAGAGTTGACTCATTGGAAAATACCCTGATGCTGGGAAAGATTGGAGGCAAAAGGAGAAGGAAATGGCAGAGGATGAAATGATTAGATACTATCACTGACTAAATGGACATGAATCTGAGCAAACTCCAGGAGATAGTGGAGGACAGAGGAGGCTGGTGTGTTGCAGCTCATGGGGTCACCAGGAGTCAGACAAAACTTAGGGACTGAACAACAACAAAATTTTTTTCAGTTCTCATGCATTTCTCCCACCCCCAGCACAGACACATATTTTTTTTTCAAAGTTAAAGGCCATCACATAACTGTTTTTCCTCTCTTTAAGAGCTGACTATAGAGTTTGCTCAAGGATCAGCCCACACAAGTGACAGAACTGAAGGATTATGGACATGTTTCTGATCTCCCAACAGCAGGGAACAACTTTATTGAGTTCAGTGAGCACTTTTCTCCTGGAAAAAAAAAATCTATTAAACTCAAACTTCTTAGAGGAAGTGATGACCGCGTAAAAAGAGATATTTGTTAGCTAACAATATTTACTGAGCACCTAATTGACAGTGTCTGTACAATTTTCTCTAAGCTCTATCCTGCCTGTCTTTGAAGAGGGAAATAGAAAGTATCATTTTCTTAATTGTCATGAGTTAAAATTCTGATTATGAAATATAAGAGAAATGTTTGGTAGATTAAATACATTTTGAAAAGAATGAAAACTTCATTCACTACTCAGCAGTGTATACTTAAAATCCAGCACCTTATTTACTGCTGTTCAACATCTTTAAATATTTCTCTCAGTCTTCTACTTCTTTCTGTCTCCTCTTCTGACTCTGATGCTCCTGTACTCCTCCTGGACCCAGCCAGATAACTCAAGATAATCCCCTCATCTCATCCCCTTAACAATGCATACATCTGCAAGGTCCCTTTTGCCATGTAAAATAATATATATACAGGTTTCAAGGATTAGGATGTTGATAATTTTGGAGGAGCCATTATTCTGTCAACCGCATATGCTAGTTGCTAAGCTGTTTTTCTTTGGTGACAAACCCACTTTTCCATTTCTTTGATTAGAGATAATGGAACTTTGCAAACTGTGTTTTTGCTTTAGTAACTGGTTCTATGTTAGGTTATGCCAATAGGGGGCATTAAAGGATATTGGAAGACCAGAAGAAGGGACTGAATTCTTTCTGTGCATCTTGATGCTGTCACTGGCATTGCGCCAGCAATGGTCCTCACTGGCAATAGCAGATGATACAGAGCCCAGCCTTTCTCCAGATTCCCAGAATGGCCACACTTTCACAGTCAGTCTCATTACCTCAGACTACCCACAGAAGTTGGGCAATGACCTCTTGAGCGATTGAAATCTCCACTCATTACAGCCACTGCTCCAAACATCTGCGTTCTCTGATAACCTCAAATTACTTTATTTGTTTCTCCAACCCTAAAGATGACAGCAGTTTCTTGCAATAATTACCATAGCATTCATTTTTAGACTTTTCAGTTCTCCAACATCTGTTTAATCATTTCCCTACATTAAAATCTCTTGGTTGGAATACCCAATATACTTTTGATTCCCTGATACATTTGCAGTATAATCAGATTTTCAAACCTCCTAACAAATGGGTACAAAATTTAAGAGTGATAATAGCCTTAAAAGAAATGAATAAGAATAGCTGTGAGGGAAGACAAATGTTCTCAAGTTTGACTGATGCTGATTGTTTTGTAGGATACATTATAGTAAAGAAAGAAAAGTCTATCTTCCCAACAAAATCATTTCACAACATTATAAGGTTAACATTTTCTTTTTAATATGAAGCAACCAAAATCCAAAAGTCATTCACACTGGTTTAGATTTATTTGAAAGTGAAAAATCATTTAAAGAAATACAATACAGGATTTATAGAAAGTCTTGATCCATCTTAAAGCTTAAAATATGCAAAAAAAATGGTTTAGTTTGGCAAGATTTAATTCAATACTTATGTGATTTTTAATACCAGTAGTTTAATGATTCTTCTCAGTGAAGTTACTAATAAAATTTCACAGGCACACATATATTTGTGCACACAGGCATGAAAAAGAGAGAGATTTATAAATTATAATGTCTTATAGTCTTGAAACAAGCTGCCAAAAGAAACAATCCATTTGAATTTCTAGATTGTATTATAGTAAAACCACACTCACAATTTATGACCTCATTTACATTATCATATGTTTGAACATCCTTTAGATTACACTCTTGCCAGAGATAAATGCACTTGACATAAAATAGTAATGTTTCAATCATGGAAATGTGATCTTAATCCTGTTTAAATCTGCTTTTTATACTCTGACATTAATTAGCAATCCAGAGCCCCTTCTAAGCCTCCACACCCAGTCTTTGAAGCGGTTATTTATCAGATAGGAATGATGTTTGTCTAAGAGTGCACTTCTCTTAATGGACCTAATATCATTATTTTTAAAATATCCAGATCCTGGCCATTTCCCCTCTCTCCCCCACCCTCTGCTCACCTCAATGGCCTGTTTAGCTCTTTGAAGTCATTGAGACACTGGGAGGAGATGAGGTGATATCAATCTAACAGAAGTCAAAACAATCCAGTGCATATGCAATAAAAAGACAATACTCTGGGGGCTGGGTGGAAGGAGTTTGGAACCTAGAGCCAGTTCCGTGGAGGGCTACCATATATAAAGATGGGTTACATGAACAATGGAGTTTAAGGGAAAAAGTATTTCCCAGAAGGAAAAACTGAAGTGGCGTGTGTATGTATGCATGTTTATGTGTGTGTATAGACCAGACCTTTTAGAACTAACACCCAAAAAAGATGTCCTTTTCATTATAGGGGACTGGAATGCAAAAGTAGGAAGTCAAGAAACACCTGGAGTAACAGGCAAATTTGGCCTTGGAATACGGAATGAAGCAGGGCAAAGACTAATAGAGTTTTGCCAAGAAAATGCACTGGTCATAACAAACACCTTCTTCCAACAACACAAGACAAGACTCTATACATGGACATCACCAGATCGTCAACACAGAAATCAGACTGATTATATTCTTTGCAGCCAAAGATGGAGAAGCTCTATACAGTCAGCAAAAACAAGACCAGGAGCTGACTGTGGCTCAGACCATGAACTTCTTATTGCCAAATTCAGACTTAAATTGAAGAAAGTAGGGAAAACCACTAGACCATTCAGTATGACCTAAATCAAATCCCTTATGATTATACAGTGGAAGTGAGAAATAGATTTAAGGGCCTAGATCTGGTAGATAGAGTGCCTGATGAACTATGGAATGAGGTTCGTGACATTGTACAGGAGACACGGATTAAGACCATTCCCATAGAAAAGAAATGCAAAAAAGCAAAACGGCTGTCTGGGGAGGCCTTACAAATAGCTGTGAAAAGAAGAGAAGCGAAAAGCAAAGGAGAAAAGGAAAGATATAAACATCTGAATGCAGAGTTCCAAAGAACAGCAAGAAGAGATAAGAAAGCCTTCTTCAGCGATCAATGCAAAGAAATAGAGGAAAACAACAGAATGGGAAAGACTAGGGATCTCTTCAAGAAAATCAGAGATACCAAAGGAACATTTCATGCAAAGATGAGCTCGACAAAGGATAGAAATGGTATGGACCTAACAGAAGCAGAAGATATTAAGAAGAGATGGCAAGAATACACAGAAGAACTGTACAAAAAAGATCTTCACGACCCAGATACTCACAGTGGTGTGATCACTGACCTAGAGCCAGACATCCTGGAATGTGAAGTCAAGTGGGCCTTAGAAAGCATCACTACAAACAAAGCTAGTGGAGGTGATGGAATTCCAGTTGAGCTATTCCAAATCCTGAAAGATGATGCTGTGAAAGTGCTGCACTCAATATGCCAGCAAATTTGGAAAACTCAGCAGTGGCCACAGGACTGGAAAAGGTCAGTTTTCATTCCAATCCCAAAGAAAGGCAATGCCAAAGAATGCTCAAACTACCACACAATTGCACTCATCTCACACGCTAGTTAAGTAATGCTCAAAATTCTCCAAACCAGGCTTCAGCAATATGTGAACCGTGAACTTCCTGATGTTCAAGCTGGTTTTAGAAAAGGCAGAGGAACCAGAGATCAAATTGCCAACATCCGCTGGATCATGGAAAAGGCAAGAGAGTTCCAGAAAAACATCTATTTCTGCTTTATTGACTATGCCAAAGCCTTTGACTGTGTGGATCACAATAAACTGTGGAAAATTCTGAAAGAGATGGGAATACCAGAACACCTGATCTGCCTCTTAAGAAATTTGTATGCAGGTCAGGAAGCAACAGTTAGAACTGGACATGGAACAACAGACTGGATCCAAATAGGAAAAGGAGTTCGTCAAGGCTGTATATTGTCACCCTGTTTATTTAACTTCTATGCAGAGTACATCATGAGAAACGCTGGACTGGAAGAAACACAAGCTGGAATCAAGATTGCCGGGAGAAATATCAATAACCTCAGATATGCAGATGACACCACCCTTATGGCAGAAAGTGAAGAGGAACTAAAAAGCCTCTTGATGAAAGCGAAAGAGGAGAGTGAAAAAGTTGGCTTAAAGCTCAACATTCAGAAAATGAAGATCATGGCATCTGGTTCCATCACTTCCTGGGAAATAGATGGGGAAAGAGTGGATATCATGTCAGACTTTATTTTTTTGGGCTCCAAAATCACTGTAGATGGTGACTGCAGCCATGAAATTAAAAGGCGCTTACTCCTTGGAAGGAAAGTTATGACCAACCTAGATAGCATATTCAAAAGCAGAGACATTACTTTGCCAACAAAGGTTCGTGTAGTCAAGGCTATGGTTTTTCGAGTGGTCATGTATGGATGTGAGAGTTGGACTGTGAAGAAGGCTGAGCGCCGAAGAATTGATGCTTTTGAACTGTGGTGCTGGAGAAGACTCTTGAGAGTCCCTTTGACTGCAAGGAGATCCAACCAGTCCATTCTGAAGGAGATCGGCCCTGGGATTTCTTTGGAAGGAATGATGCTAAAGCTGAGACTCCAGTACTTTGGCCACCTCAGGCGAAGAGTTGACTCATTGGAAAAGACTCTGATGCTGGGAGGGATTGGGGGCAGGAGGAGAAGGGGATGACAGAGGATGAGATGGCTGGATGGCATCACTGACTCGATGGACTGAGTCTGAGTGAACTCCGGGAGTTGGTGATGGACAGGGAGGCATGGCGTGCTGCGATTCATGGGGTCGCAAAGAGTCAGACACGATTGACTGGTCTGGTCTGACCTGATAGATTAGAAGGTGGATATATCTTCCCTAGAGCTCAGTCAGTAAAGAAACTGCCTGCAATGCAGGATACCTGGGTTCAGGTATTCTGCATTGGGTTTGGGAAGATTCCTGGGTTGGGAAGATTCCCTGGAGAAGGAAATGACAACCCATTCCAGTCTTCTTGCCTGGAGAATCACATGGACAGAGAAGCCTAGCAGGCTAGTCCATGGGGTCACAAGCGTCGGACATGACTTAGTGATTAAACCAAACCACCACCAATATTCTTGCATTCCAGTCTGAGGTCTAGTGCTAGTCGTAAGAGACCCGGGGACTGTAACAGAGGTTCAGCTGTATAGATTATTTCCCACTGGCTGCTGCTTGAGGCACTGCCCAACCTTGAACTGCACCCTCCTCCTTAAAGCTCAGAGCCTCACGGTTAACAGAGTTTTCCTTACCAATAAGAGAGGCTTGTTTACTGAGAATATAATTGGGCTTCCCTGGTGGCTCAGAAGACAAAGAATCTGCCTGCAGTGTGGGAGACCTGGGTTTGATCCCTAGGTTGGGAAGATCCCCTGGAGGAGGGCATGGCAGCTGTCTCCAGTATTATTGCCTGGAGAGTCCGCATGGACAGAAGAACTGGGGGCTATAGTCCATGGGTTCACAAAGAGTGGGACAGGACTGAGAGACTAAGCACAACATGATAAGAGAAGTTATTCCATCGCCTAAAATATTGACCCACCATAGAAATGACTTGACAGTCTGATACTATGCAATGTAAGGGATTCATAATGTATACTAGTTAGAAAAGAAAGGAGAAGTTGTATGGATAAATATTAATTTTAGTTTGAAAATATAAAAGTAAGAAAAAAGACTGTCCTTGGAGTTTAAACTCTGGAGGAATAGTTTCAAACTTGAAAATATCTGGATTCAAAGGATGAATCAAAAGACTGAAGAGCAAAACCCATTACAAATTAATTTTAAGTTTATAAACCAGAGCCACGATTCAAAGCTATAGGTAAAGGTCTAACTGCCAAGCTTGGTGCTGGGCCCAGATTCCAATAACTCCTTCACCTTAATATTATAAGACAGTGAGCATGGGAAAAATGAAATTATTGGAATAATATTTATTAAGGGATATAAAAAGGCTATGGTTGTGGAAAGAAGATTTGAGGATAATTATAGCCAAATGAAAAGTCATTTTGAATGGTTATTAATTTATTCATTGAAATTTTTGCATTTCTCTGATGACTCAATTGAAAGTTCAGGCCTACAGAGGGGTCCTTGGGCACTGATGGGTTAATGCATTTTAATCTTCATGTGAGAATCTAACAGAATCACATACATAATGTGTCACTTAGCCTGGTGCCTACAGTATGTACTAAGGACTCAGCATGGGTGCGTGCTAAGTTGCTTCAGTAATGTCCGACTTTTTGCAACTCTATGGACTGTAGCCCACCAGGCTCCTCTGTCCATGAGAGTAACTGTACATAACATTAGTGTGTCTGTAGTAAATAGCAACCCACTCCAGTATTCTTGCCTGGAGAATCCCAGGGACGGGGAAGCCTGGTGGGCTGCTGTCTATGAAGTCACACAGAGTCGGACACGACTGACGTGACTTAGCAGCAGCAGCAGTCTTCTCCGGGAGTGATTTTCAGAGAGTAAATGATAGGGAGCCTGAAACACTGAGTGAAATGTAGTTGATGAAGTTCTCTTAACTATTGCCAGATGAAGGTATATTTTCCAACACTATTTTTAAAAAATTTTTATTATTTTTAAATATTATCTTTCATTCTCTCTTGCCCTTGTATGTGTCTTTGGAGATTAAACAAAAATTTACCTCTTGTGTGTGATTTCTGTTCCATATATATACTGCCAGAATACCTTAATGAAAAAAGAAAAAAAAATTAAACCTTACTAACAGAGGCAAAACATCTGAATAATTGAAGGAATCACCCCATTTTCATCTGGGTGTTGTATTATATGGTAGTTTTAGGCACAGCTACACAATAGAAAGTGAAGAGGAACAAGCTAATTTGTGTTGTCAAATAAACAGAAATCTAGAGGTGCCAAATTTGGTATCTTCATCCAAATAATCAGTCAGGGTTTTTACAGTCATTGTATTAACTGATAATTTTCAAATTTCATCTAACTTTTGTTTGTCTCTTCTTTGCTTTCCCTACTTTTAGCACATAATAGTTTCTGCTTTTCTTCTTCTCTGCTCATTGCTTGCAGTATAGATTATACAGACTTGTCTATAGCCTAGACTTCAAATGGTTAATATTTATCAGTGACAAATACTTAAAATTATCCTATGTTAGTCTGAAACCATTGTGCCATATTACTAATAAGCTGTCCTGACAATATTTACTTCACATTAAAGCTATCTGCATAATTTCTAAATCATTTATATTTCAATTACCCCTATAACTATTAACTCCAGCAAATATCCTACCATCAAATCAAACCACTAAATAACTGGAAGTGGAAATGTGCTTATTTCATATTGCCTTACTATCATTTCCAACAGATATTTTGTATAGTTTAATTTAAAATCATTTTTAACTAGGTTAAGGATTCCCAATCTCCTTTAGAGCAATTGTAATAAACTGTAGACCATTCAAATGCAGTCTTTTAAAATGCTGAATTTTCCAAACTCTGTGTCTCTTAGGTATAAACTAGGAGCTGTATCTCAGGGTTTTGTTTTGTTTTTTAATATTGGTCAAATAAAATAAGAATGGCATGAATAATCATAATAGATGTATTCTTTTAAATCTTAGTAATAAAATTTAATAGTGAGGAATAATGAGTAATATCTTTTGGGAAATTATACCAACAATTGCCATGTGTGAAGAATTTAAGTTTTGTAACTACACAGAGTATATGATAATGCTGGGTTATAATTTCCTTGCTATAAATTCTTTTAAGTAGAAAGTAACTTACTTCCCTATTGCTAGCCCATGCACACTGGGACATTCTTTCTTAACAGCCTGCAGGTGTCCACATTACTTAGTCATAACTTTATTCATTTTATTGAAGTATACTTGATTGATAACATTGTGTTAGCTTCTGGTATATAGCCAAGTGATTCAGTTATACATGCTACTGCTCAGTCGCTTCAGTTGTGTTCGACTCTTTTGCGATCCTAGGAACTGTAACGCACCAGTCTCCTCTGTTCGTGGGATTCTCTGGGCAAGACTACTAGAGTGGTTAGCTATTCCCTTCTCCAGGGGATCTTCCCAACCCAGGAATCAAACCCAGGTCTCCCGCATTGCGGGCAGATTCTTTACCAGCTGGGTCACAAGGGAAGCAGTAGCAGATGAGATGGTTAGATAGTGACACTGACTCAATGAATTTGATCAAACTCCAGGAGATAGTGACCAACAGGGAAGCCTAACACGTGGCAGTTCATGGGGTTGCAAAGAGTCGGACACGACTTAGTGACTGAACAACAACAGTTTATATCTGCTAATCCCAAACTTTGGAGAAGGAAATGGCAACCCACTCCAGTGTTCTTGCCTGGAGAATCCCAGGGACGGGGGAGCCTGGTGGGCTGCCCCGTCTATGGGGTCACGCAGAGTCGGACACCACTGAAGTGACTCAGCAGCAGCAATCCCAAACTATTAATTTATCCTTACCCCATCTTCCCTCTTTGGTGACCATAATCTTGCTTTCTATGTCTATGAGTCTGTTTCCATTTTGTAAAGTTCATTTGTATCTGTTTCCTTAGATTCCACATATAAGTGATATCACATGGTAATTTGTCTTTCTCTGTATGATTTGCTTTACTTAATATGATCATCTCTAGGTCCATTCGTGTTGCTACAAGTGGCATTATTTCTGTTTTTTTAAATGAAGAAGTGATATTCCTTTGCATATAAGAATCACATCTTCATTATACATTCATCTATTGATGGACATTTAGGTTGCTTCCACACCTTGGCTATTGTAAATAGTGCTGCTATGAACATATAAGTGCATAAATCTCTTTGAATTAGAGATTTTTTCAGATATATGCCCAAGGGTGGGGTTGCTAGATCATATGGTAATTCTATTTTTAGGTTTTAAAGAAATTTCCATACTGTTTTCCATGGTGGCAGCACCAATTTATATCCCCGCCAACAGTATAGGAGGGTTCCCTTTTCTCCACTCCTTCTCCAGCATTTATTATTTGTAGACGTTTTGAAGATGGTCATTCTGACCAGTGTGATGTGATACCTCACTGTAGTTTTGATGTGCATTTCTCTAATAATTAGCTGTGTTAAGTATCTTTTCATGTGTCTTTTGATAATATGTATGTCTTCTTTGGAGAAATGTCTATTTAGGTCTTTTGCCCATTTTTAAAATTGGGTTATTTATTTATTTTGTTATTGAGTTATATAAACTCTTTGTATATTTTGGAAATTAATCTCTTGTTCGTCACTTTGTTTGCAAATATTTTTTCCCAGTCTGTGTGTTGTCTTTTGTTTCATTTATGATTTCCTTTGCTGTGCAAAAGCTTAATAGTCTGATTATGTCCCATTGTTTATTTTCAATTTTACTTTTATTGGCTTGGGAGGCTGTCCTAAGAAAACATTGTTACTATTCAGAGAACGTTTTGCCTGTGTTCTCTCCTGGGCATTTTACGGTGCCATGTTTTATATTTAAGTCTTTAAGTAATTTTGAATGTATTTTTGGGTATGGTGTGAGGGAATGTTGTAATTTCATTGATTTAAATACAGCTGTTAAGTTTTCCTAACACAACTTGCTGAGACTGTCTTTTCTCCATTGTATATTCATTATATTTTCAGTCATAAGTGTGTTCCCTTCGGTAGCTCAGCTGGTAGAGCGGAGGACTGTAGATGCCTGTCTGTGGCCATCCTTAGGTCGCTGGTTCGATTCCGGCTCGAAGGACAAAGGTTTTATATTTATCAATGGAACAGAATAGATAGCCCAGAAATAAACCCACATACCTCTAGTCAATTAATCTTTGACAAAGGAGACAAGAATGTACAATGGAGCCACAACTTTAAATACTGCATTTTTGAATTTCCATGCATGATTAGTCTTATGACTCTTTGTGTCTGCAACCCAGCATTATTTACTTTGAGAACTGTGCCATTTTTCAGTGTTCTGATTCCATGGGTTTTCTGCCAAACCCATTAATTTGGAGGTTGCATGCTTATTAATTTTTCTATTTTAGGAAGGTAGCTCCATAATTTCCTCATCCCCCAGTGATATTTATGTGGGGTGTTCATTTGGATTGTATTTCTTAGCTCCTATTCTCTTCTTTGTACTTTACAAATTAATCACTCAACCTGGGAAATAAGGAATCCAGGTATTTGTAGTGTCCTTTCAGAATTTTTTGTCAGTTGCTATGTGATTTATTATAGATTTTGGCGTTCATCTCTTCTTGGTCCACAATTGTCTTTGTTGGGCCAGGAAAGACATTTTGTGTTTGGCTCCTTAGCCATTTTGTGTTAATTATAAGTTTGTTTGTATTTGATATAGTATACATTTTGTAACACTTTCTGTAGGGCATGTAAAGGCAAGTTTATATGCATGTTTTTCATACAAGCTATCAAAGATACTCTGACTCCATATATAGCCATTTAGTGCTCAGTACAAATATTATATAATTATTAAATAGCATGCATTCTTATATCTTAGAACTATGCTATTTATCTATAGTAACTAAAAAAGTCCTTATATGTATTTTCAGAGATATCTGAAAATGTTCTTAGTATTTTGGTCAAATGACATTTCCAAACTATATGTAATAATGAAATGAAATTTTATTATTGTCTATATGGGAAGGTAAAAAATATGTCTTGTACAAGTGTGATACATAATAAAGTAATTAGTCATCATTTGGTTTTACTTAGTGTATAGTAGCAGAGAAGGCGATGGCACCCCACTCCTGTACTCTTGCCTGGAAAATCCCATGGATGGAGGAGCCTGGTAGGTTGCAGTCCATGGGTTCGCTAAGAGTCGGACATGACTGAGAGACTTCCTTTTCACTTTTCACTTTCATGCATTGGAGAAGGAAATAGCAACCCAGTCCAGTATTCTTGCCTGGAGAATCCTAGGGACGGGGGAGCCTGGTGGGCTGCCATCTATGGGGTCGCACAGAGTCGGACATGAATGAAGTGACTTAGCAGCAGCAGCAGTGTATAGTAGATAAAATGAGGCCTAGGTCTTAGGCTTGACTTTTTAAATCAAAGAAGTATGCATTTTCATTTGCTTTTTCCAAAAAGACTAATGTTTTGATCAAAAAAAAAAAAGAACACAAGCTTCAATCCTTTTAAAATATCTTTAGGCTATAAAGAATAAATTCAGTGATTATAATATATATATAGATTCAAGGAAATCAATTTTATCTTCAACATTGTATTCACATAGTAATTGCAGAACCAGAGGGTGTGGTTACCTTTAACTTAGGACAGTATATGTTTGTGAAGTTTTAATTTCATTTTTTACAATTTCCTTACAAGTTGTATAAATAAGTGCATATATATTTCCCTACATACAACTTGAGTTAAGAAACAGAATTTAAAGTATTCCATTTATGCTGTATCTAGGATACTAATCAGTAAGTTGAGAAAATCTCAGTTCATTCATTAATTGGTGATTTTTAAAATCTGAATTGATTGATTGACTATATTAGATATTAACTTAATATATCAAAATATTTTGTATTAAATATTATCATACATGGAATTTGCTCTAAAATCATTCAATTTGAAATAGCAGTGTGTAAAAAACAAAAGTTTCCCTTGAACTGATAGTTTTTGAGTCTGAATGATGATTATGTGAAGGTTTATTTACTGTTCTCTACACTTTTGCAAGTGTGTGAAATTTTTCTTGATAAAATATATTAAAAGACATCAAGTAATAAGATAGCTGTGACTGCAAATTACCAAAATATTTGTTGTTTACCACCTGAGAAGTATAGGTTTACAAAAGCTGGCCATCATAAACATACACTCAGGGCAAATTATGAATCTGTTCACGTTCAGCACTAGAGTTGTGGACAGCTACTCTGAATGTAGTTTATAGCTTAGATACAGGATCTTGTAAGTTTATGCATTTAATATGCAGGTCAGGAAGCAAGAGTTAGAACTGGACATGGAACAACAGGTTGGTTCCAAATGGGAAAAGGAGTACATCAAGGCTTTATATTGTCACCCTGCTTATTTAACTTATATACAGAGTACATCATGAGAAACGCTGGGCTGGAAGAAGCACAAGCTGGAATCAAGATTGCTGGGAGAAATATCAATAACCTCAGATATGCAGATGACACCACCCTTATGGCAGAAAGTGAAGAGGAACTAAAAAGCCTCTTGATGAAAGTGAAAGAGGAGAGTGAAAAAGTTGGCTTAAAGCTCAACATTTAGAAAACGAAGATCATGGCATCTGGTCCCATCACTTCCTGGGAAATAGATGGGGAAAGAGTGGAAATCATGTCAGACTTTATTTTTTGGGGCTCCAAAATCACTACAGATGGTGACTGCAGCCATGAAATTAAAAGACGCTTACTCCTTGGAAGGAAAGTTATGACCAACCTAGATAGCATATTCAAAAGCAGAGACATTACATTGCTTACAAAGGTCCGTGTAGTCAAGGCTATGGTTTTTCCAGTGGTCATGTATGGATGTGAGAGTTGGACTGTGAAGAAAGCTGAGTGCTGAAGAATTGATGCTTTTGAACTGTGGTGTTGGAGAAGACTCTTGAGAGTCCCTTGGACTGCAAGGAGATCCAACCAGTCCATCCTAAAGGACATTAGCCCTGGGATTTCTTTGGAAGGAATGATGCTAAAGCTGAAACTCCAGTACTTTGGCCACCTCATGCCAAGAGTTGACTCATTGGAAAAGCCTCTGATGCTGGGAGGGATTGGGGGCAGGAGGAGAAGGGGACGACAGAGGATGAGATGGCTGGATGGCATCACTGACTCGATGGACGTGAGTCTCAGTGAACTCTGGGAGATTGTGATGAACAGGGAGGCCTGGTGTGCTGCAATTCATGAGGTCGCAAAGAGTCGGACACAACTGAGAGACTGAACTGAACTGAACTGAACTGAAGACAAATACAGGATTTAGCCAAAGGTGTAGTCTTAAATGATGCTAGAATGGTAGTCAGGAAAGTGAACAAAAGCACAAATAGTCATTGAGTCTAATTCTTTGTTTTTCTGTGCTGAGCATTTTTCAGAACTCCTAGAACAGCTAGATACTTGTCCTGCCTGTGTCTCACACTGTGTCCAAATTTCTGACACTATCTCCCATTGCTGATCTGTAGTTTTAGGGCTGAGGCTAGACTGAGAGCTCATTATCTGACTTTTCTTCTCAGAATCTCTTTCTCTAAGGTGTTACTGGTGTCCCACAGCATTACCTTTGCCTGTCAGACAGCCCTAGATATAGATGATTGCCTTTGGGGTTTGCAAGAAGAAACTGAAAAGAAATGCAAATTGAGTGAGTTATTCTGCAGCAGGGATTATCATTACTTCTGTGTACCTTGAGAACTATTCAAGAATAGCAGGATAGAAAAGGTTTTGCAAGGCATACATGTGCACGAACACTCATGAGCTTGTGCATGCAGGCATAAAAATTGCTTTATTGCATCAATCTGTTCATGCCATAAAATGTAAGTGAAAATTTTACTGATGAAGAGTACATATCAAAGTTGTCAATGTCGTTAATCATTTGCAAAGGTCTACTAGACTAGTACTCTTAGAGCTCCAAATAAATTAAGTTGGGCTGTGTCCTTCTACTTATTGGTGGGAAAGAAAAATAGTCCCTGACATGTAGGATTTCTGGTAGTATCAGCCATGCCTTGGTGTTCACCTGTTAAACATAAACACACTCATGGAACATTGACACTGGACAAGGCCACTCCAAGACCTTGAGCAACCGCAACAAATAAGAACATGAACCCTCTGTAATCATGTCTGAAAACAGATAAAACATTATTAGTGCATATGTCACAAAAATGATCTGATATACCCTATTCTAATGAGTTACTCTTGCTTCTTTATTTCTTATAGCTCTAGCCTTAGTCTAGTATCTCCTCCTTATAGATAGGATTTATGAAGATACTCATTGAATTACTCCCTACACCTCTTCCTGACAGAATCCAAATCAAAGCAAAGCCCAGCTTCCTTAAATCTTTCCCAAATCTCCAAATATAAGAGAAAGTCCTATAATATGTACTTTCTAACACCCTCTTACTTATATGGCCCAGGGTTCCCGTGATGTGGATTCTTCCTTACTACAAAAAGCTATAAATCCAACTTGTATAATTTCAGGTATGTTCTTGGCAATCATTGGCTAGAGGATAAACTATTATTAAGGGGTTACAATGGGAACCTTATAATTGGTGAAGCAAGCATGGTTCTTCTGTCCAACCATCATTTGTCATTAGCTTTTAAAATTGTGACAAAATATACATAACATAAAATTTACCATCTTAATTATTTTTAAGTGTAAAATTCAGTGGCATTAAGTGCTTTCACATCTTAATGGTAGCAGTTGTGCAACTGCTACCATTATCCATCCATCCAACTTTTTAATGATCCTAAACTGAAACTCTGTATCAGTTAAACAGTCCTCATTCTCCACTCTTCCAGCCCTTCATAGAACAGTTCTACTTTCTGTCTCTATGACTTTGATTATTTCAGGTACTTTACATAAGTGAAATCATAGAATATTTGCCCTTTTATGTCTGGCTTGTTTCATTTAGTATAGTGTCTTCAGAGTTCATCTGTGTTGTCGCAGGTATCAGAAGTTCCTTCCTTTTCCAGGATGGGGACTTCCCTGATAGTCCAGTGGCTCAGAATCTGCCTGCCAATACAGGAGACATGGGTTTGATCCTTGATCCATAAGATCCCACATGCCTTGGAGTCACTAAGTCCATGCTCTACAACTACAGAAGCCTAGAGCCTAGAGCTGAAACAAGAGAAGCCACTATAATGAGGAACCTGGGCACCACAATGAAGAGAAGTCCTTGCTTCCTGCAACTGGAGAAAGCCTTCACACAGCAGTGAAGATGCAAGGCAGCCAAAAATATATAAATTAAAAATAAAGGCTGAATAATATTTCATTATATGATTATACTACATTATATTTATCCATTCATCTGTAGATGGATATTTGAGTTGTTTCAACCTTTTACAATTGTGTATAATGTTCCTATGAACACTGGTATAATTATGGTCATATATATATGTATATATATATTTTAGTAATAAAAAGTAGAATAGTTTCAGGATTTTTTTCTGACTCTACATGTAAACCTAAAGCATTCTCCCTCTTCCTTCTCAGGCTAACCTCTACCCTCAGCAATTTGCATGCTCTGGGAAATCAAACATTTTGAGTGATGACCCTTGGAAATCTAGAAGTGTACATCATGTTGTTTTCAAGTGTGACCACTGACTTTACCAAGATAGAGATAAGGATGGAAAAAATTAGAGGAAAAGAGTTTAGAGAGGCAAAACAATTTTTATTTCAAAATATATTTCAAAACTAAGTTATGATGGAAGATGGCAGATGAGTAAGATGGGGAGATTGCTTTCCTCCCCACAAATACATCAAAAATTCATTTGAATATGGGACAATTCCTACAGAACAACTTCTGAACAACAGCAGAAGACCCTAAACTTCCAAAAAGGCAAGACAATCTCCTTAGAATGAGGCAGGGCAAAAGATAAAGACATAGAAAGAGACAAAGGATTTCAGGATGGGGACTTGTTCCCCAAGGGAGAGAGTTGTGAAAGAGGCAAATTTTCTGCGTATTCATAAACCCCCTTATGGGTGGGGATGGGGAGAACTTTGGAACCTCAGAGTTAAGTGAAACAGTGGGGGCTCAAGGGCAAAACAGAAAATGCATCACAGAAATCGCTGCTGAACAGCACTTCTTAGCAGAGAAGTGGCTTGCGAGTCTCAACCTGCTGCAGAGGCTGGGGGTGGGGTGCTGAGGCTCAGGCACAGGTGTCAGATCCCAGGGAGAAGTTTGGGGTTAGCTGCCATGAGGATACTCTGTGCGGGTTGCTTTGATGCAGTGGAGGGAGTCCAAAGAAAAGACTGAGTGTCTCAGAGTGGCAAGAAGTCATTGTCGCCAGGATACTAATGCCACACTTGCAGACAGTGGCTGAGTGCCCACCGGCAGCCACCAAAACCCAAAATCAAAACTGGTCAGAGCACCAGTTGCAAAATTAGATGTAACTGCCACTTCTAAAGCCGATGCAATCCTGACCCCAGAGGTGGCAGATACCACCAAGCTGTGAGCAGGCACAGGTTACTGCCCACACCTTCCTGGGAGCTTAAACAGCTAGATTCTTACTAGGGTTCCACAGCCCAAGGCCAGTTCCTCTGGGAGAGCACAGGACCTGCCTCAGATTGTCACAGCATCCAGCAGTTCTCTAATGCTGCAGGTACATCCCAATTGTGCCACAGGTACATCCCAATTGTGCCACAGGTACATCCCAATTGTAGCTACCATATTCTCCCTTTTCCCCAGCTCAAGTGAAGAAGTGAAGCTTAGTAAGTCTTCGCCTTAGCCCCCTTGTATCAGGGTGGGGAACAGACTGTGGACTTTAGGGGCAACTGTGAATTTTAGGAGCAAGTACAAGCTGGAATAAGGCCAGATCTGAGACTGAGCTGACCCCGGCCTGCCCACAACAGGTCCGGAGACCTTCCTAGAAATATTGGAGGATGTTGGTGTGAATCTCGCTAGTGTTCTGGACTGTTGAGTATTGCCTTCACCAAGAGTCTTGGGGTTTTGTCTTCTGTGCTGCGTGGTTTGAGAGGTCTTGGAGCCACAGTAGAGGTCAGGCATTAACGCCTGAGGTGGGAGGCCTGAGCTCAAGACTGATCCACCAGAGAACCCCTGACTCCAGGGAACATTAATAGGTGAGATCCCTCCCACAGGCCTTCATCTCAACTCTAAAACCTAGCCCCACCCAAAGGCCAGCAAATTCCAGTGCTGGATGCCCCATGCCAATTCTTCAGCAAAACAGGGACACAACCTTGCACATTAGCAGACAGGCTGCCCAAAGCCATACCAAACCCACAGACACCACAAAACACACTACTGGACATGGCACTGTCCTTCAGAGAGATACGATCCGGCCCCAGTCACCAGAACACAGGCACAAGTATCCCCAACCAGGAAACCTTCACAAAGCGCTGGTCCAACCCCACCCATGGAGGGCAGATTCCACAATCAAGAGGAACTACGACCTGCCAGCCTACAGAAAGGAGACCTCAAATACAGTAAACTGAACAAAATGAAAAGACAGAAACATGCAGTAGATGAAGGGACATGGTAAAAACCCAGCAGACCAAACAAATGAAGAGGAAATAGGCATTCTCCTGAAAAAGAATTCGGAGTAGTGATATTAAAGATGATCCAAAATCTTGAAAATAAAATGGAGACATGGATAAATAGACTGGAAGCATGGGTCGAGAAAGAAATGTTTAACAAGGATCTAGAAGGATTAAAGGATAAACAATCAATAATGAACAACATAATGTCTGAGATAAGAAATATACTAATACTAATATATAATACTAATACTAATATATAATACTAATATACTATACTAATACTAATACTGTTGGAGAGAACCAACAGTAGAGTAACTGAGACAGAACAGGTAAAGGAGTCAGAAGATAAAATGGTAGAAATAACTGAAGCAGAACATAATAAAGAAAAAAGAATAAAAAGTAATGAGGATTGTCTCAGAGACCTCTGGGACAACATTAAGTGTAACCACATTGACTCATAGTGATCCCAGAAGAAGACAAAAGGAAAGGGCATGAGAAAATATTTGAGGAGACTATAGCAAAAAAGTACCTAAAATGGGAAAGGAAATAGTGACCCAGATCCAGGAAGCCCAGAGAGTTTCATACAAGATAAACCCAAGGAGAAGCACACCAAAACAAGTTTGATATTAATCAAACTAACAAAAATTAAACACAAAGAATAAATATTAAAAAGCAGCAAGGAAAAAGCAACAGATAACATACTAGGGGGTCCCCGTAAGGCTAATAGCTGATCTTCAACAGAAACTCTGTATGACAGAAGGGAATGAAAGGATACACTTAAAGTAATGAAACAGGAAGATTTACAACCAAGACTACTCTACCCAGCAAGGATCTCTTTCAGATTTGAACAGGAAATCAAAAATTTACAGATAAGAAAACTTAAGAGAATTCTGCACCACCAAACCAGCTCTACAACAAATACTGAAGGAGCTTCTCTGGACAAGGAACACAAAAAGGAAAGGCATACAAAACAAATCCCAAAGAACTGGTCAACCACTTGTAAAAGAATGAAACTAGAACACTTTCTAACACCATACACAAAAATAAACTCAAAATGGATTAAAGATCTCAACCTAAGACCAGAAACTATAAAACTCCTAGAGGAGAACATAGGCAAAACACTCTCCGACATACATCACAGCAGGATCCTCTATGACCCACCTCCCAGAATATTGGAAATAAAAGCAAAAATAAACAAATGGGACCTAATTAAACTTAAAAGCTTCTGCACATCAAAGGAAACTATTAGCAAGGTGAAAAGGCAGCCTTCAGAATGGGAGAAGATAATAGCAAATGAAGCAACTGACAAACAACTAATCTCAAAAATATACAAGCAACTCCTACAGCTCAACTCCAGAAAAATAAATGACCCAATCAAAAAATGGGCCAAAGAACTAAATAGACATTTCTCCAAAGAAGACATACAGATGGCTAACAAACACATGAAAAGATGCTCAACATCACTCATTATCAGAGAAATGCAAATCAAAACCACTATGAGGTACCATTTCACGCCAGTCAGAATGGCTGCGATCCAAAAGTCTACAAGCAATAAATGCTGGAGAGGGTGTGGAGAAAAGGGAACCCTCTTACACTGTTGGTGGGAATGCAAACTAGTACAGCCACTATGGAGAACAGTGTGGAGATCCCTTAAAAAACTGGAAATAGAACTGCCTTATGATCCAGCAATCCCACTGCTGGGCATACACACTGAAGAAACCAGAAGGGAAAGAGACACGTGTACCCCAATGTTCATCGCAGCACTGTTTATAATAGCCAGGACGTGGAAGCAACCTAGATGTCCATCAGCAGATGAATGGCTAAGAAAGCTGTGGTACATATACACAATGGAGTATTACTCAGCCATTAAAAAGAATACATTTGAATCAGTTCTAATGAGGTGGATGAAACTGGAACCTATTATACAGAGTGAAGTAAGCCAGAAAGAAAAACACCAATATAGTATACTAACGCATATATATGGAATTTAGAAAGATGGTAACAATAACCCTGTGTACGAGACAGCAAAAGAGACACTGATGTATAGATCAGTCTTGTGGACTCTGTGGGAGAGGGAGAGGATGGGGAGATTTGGGAGAATGGCATTGAAACATGTGTAATATCATGTATGAGATGAGTCGCCAGTCCAGGTTCGATGCATGATGCTGGATGCTTGGGGCTGGTGCACTGGGACGACCCAGAGGGAGGGTATGGGGAGGGAGGAGGGAGGAGGGTTCAGGATGGGGAGCACGGGTATACCTGTGGTGGATTCATTTCGATGTTGGGCAAAACTAACACAATATTGTAAAGTTTAAAAATAAAATAAAATTTAAAAAAAGAATAAAATAAATCATAACAAGATCATACATATTGATAACTACCTTAAATGTAAATGAGTTAGGTGCTCCAACCAAAAGACAGAGATTGGCTGAATGGATACAACAGTAAGCACCCTATATATGCTGTGTATAAGAGATCCACATCAAAACTAGGGACATACACATACTGAAAGTGAGGGGCTAGAAAAAGATATTCCATGTTAATGGAAATCAAAAGAAAGCAGGAGTTGCAGCACACATATCAGATAAAATAGATTTCAAACTAAAGATGGTTACAAGAGACAAAGAAAGACACTACATAATAAACAAGGAATTAATCCAAGAAGAAGATATAACAATTATAAATATATATGCAACCAACTTAGGAGCACCTCAGTACATAAGCCAAATTATTGAAGGGTAAATCAACAGTAACACAATAACAGTGAGGGACTTTAATACCCTACTCACGTCAATGGACAGATCATCCAAAGAGAAAATTAATAAGGAAACACAAGCTTTAAGTGATATACTGCACAAATTAGATCTGCTGCTGCTAAGTCGCTTCAGTCGTGTCCAACTCTGTGCGACCCCATACACAGCAGCCCACCAGGCTCCCCTGTCCCTGGGATTCTCCAGGCAAGAACACTGGAGTGGGTTGCCATTTCCTTCTTCAATGCATGAAAGTGAAAAGTGAAAGTGAAGTCGCTCAGTTGTGTCCAACTCTTAGCGACCCCGTGGACTGCAGCCTACCAGACTCCTCCATCAATGGGATTTTCCAGGCAAGAGTACTGGAGTGGGGTGCCATCGCCTTCTCCGAAGTTAGACCTAATTGAGATCTACAGGCATTTCATCCAAAAATAATAGCTTTCACTTTTTTTTTTTTTTTTGCAAATGGAATATTCTCCAGGAGAGATTACATCCTGGGCCACAAATCAAGCCTTGGTAAATTTTTTAAAAGTGAATAATTCAAGCATCTTTTCTGACCACAATGCTGTAAGGTTAGATATCAACTATAGGGAAAAAAACTATTGAAAAACACAGACACTTGGAGGCTAGACAATACACTTCTGAATAACCAGCAGATCACTGAAGAAATCAAAGAGGAAATAAAAATATTCCTAGAAACAAATAACAATGGAAACTTGACAATTCAAAACCTATGGGATGCAGTAAAAACAGTGTTAAGAGGGAGGTTTCTAGCAATATAAGCCTACTTCAAGAAACAAGAGAGCCATCAAATAACCTAATCTTACACCTAAAGCAAGCAGAAAAGAACAAAAATCCCCCCAAAGGAGAAAGGAAGAAATCATAAAGATCATAGCAGAAATAAATGGAAAGAAATGAAGGAGACAATAGCAAAGATCAATAAAACTAAAAGCTGGTTCTTTGAGAAGATAAACAAAATTGACAAACTGTAAATCAGACTCGTTAAAAAAAAAAAACTCAAATGAATAAAATTAGAAATGAAAAAAGAAAAGTTACAACAGATAACACAGAAATACAAAGGATTATAAAAGACTGCTATGAGCAACTATATCAATAAAAATGGACACCATGGAAGAAATGAACAAATTCTTAGAAAAGTATAACCTTTCAATACTGAACTAGGAAGAAATAGAAATTATGAACAGACCAATCACAAGCATGGAAATCAAAACTGTAAAAAAAATCTTCCAACAAACAAAAGCCCAGGGCCAGATGGCTTCACAGGAGAATTCTGCCAGAAGTTTAGAGAAGAACTAACATCTATGCTGCTCAACTCTTCCAAATAATTTCAGAGGAAGATAACTCCCAAACCCATTCTGTAAGGCCACCATCACCCTGATACCAAAACCAGACAAAGATACCACAAAAAAAAAAAAAAAAAATTTACAGGCCAATCAGTGATGAACATAGATGCAAAAATCCTCAACAAAATTCTAGCAAACAGAATCTAACAGCACATTAAAAAAGATCATACATAATGATCAAGTACGCTTTATCCCAGGGATACAAGGATTATTCAATATATGCAAGTCAATCAGTGTGGTACACCATATCAGCAAATTGAAAGATAAAAAACATATGATCATCTCAATAGATGCAGAGAAAGCCTTTGACAAAATTCAATACCCTTTTATGATAAAAACTCTCCAGAAAGTAGGCATAGAAGGAACATATCTCAGCATAATAAAGGCCATATATGACAAACCTACAGTAAACATTATCCTCAGTGGTGAAAAACTGGAAGCATTTCCTCTAAAATCAGGAACAAGACAAGGGTGCACCCTCTCACTACTATTATTCAACATAGTTTTGGAAGTCCTAGCCACAGAAATCAGAGAAGCAAAGGAAATAAAAGGAATCCAGATTGGAAAAGAAGAAGTAAAACTCTCACTGTTTGCAGATGAAATGATTCTCTATATAGAAAACCCTAAAGATGTCACCATAATATTACTAAAGGTAATCAATGAATATAGTAAAGTTGCAGGATATAAAATTAATAAACAGAAATTCCTTGCATTCCTATGCACTAACAATGAAAAATCAGAAAGAGAAATTAAGGAAACAATCCCATTCACCATTGCAACAAAAAGAATAAAGTACTTAGGAATAAATTTACCTAAAGAGACAAAAAGACCTATATGCAGAAAACTATGACACTGATGAAAGATATCAAAATGACACAAACAGATGGAGAAATATATCATGTTCTTGAACTGGAAGAATCAATATAGTGAAAATGACTATACTACACAAAGCTATCGATCTATAGATTCAGTGCAATCCCTATCAAACTACCAATGGTATTTTTCACAGGACTAGAACAAATAATTTCACAATTTGTATGAAAACATAAAAGACCCCAAATAACCAAAGCAGTCTTGAGGAAGAAGAATGGAGCTGGAGAAATCAAACTTCCTAACTTCAAACTGTACTACAAAGCTACAGTCATCAAGATGGCACGGTACTGGCACAAAAACAAATATAGACCAATGGAACAATGTAGAAAACCTGGCGATAAGTCCATCCATGCACCTACTGGCACCTTATTTTTGAAAAGGGAGGCAGAAATATACAATGGAGAAAAGACAGTCTCTTCATTAAGTAGTGCCAGGAAACCTGGTCAGTTACATGTTAAAGAAGGATATTAGAACATTTCTTAACACCATGCTGCTGCTGCTGCTAAGTCGCTTCAGTCGTGTCCGACTCTGTGCGACCCCATAGACGGCAGCCCACCAGGCTCCCCCGTCCCTGGGATTCTCTAGGCAAGAAGACAGGAGTGGGTTGCCATTTCCTTCCACAATAATAAACACATAATATATTAAAGACCTAAACATAAGGCCAGAAACTACAAAATTTTTAGAGGTAAACATAGGCAGAACACTCTCTAACACAAATCACAACAAGATCCTCTATGACCCACCTGCTAGAGTAGTGGAAATAAAAACAAAAATAAACAAATGAGGCCTAATTAAACTACAAAGCTTTTGCACAGTAAAGGAAACTATAAACAAGGCAAAAAGACAACCCTCAGAATAGGAGAAAATAATAGCAAATGAAACAACCGACAAGGGATTAATTTCCAAAACATACCAGCAGCTCATGCTGCTCAATACAAGAAAAACAATATCAAAAAAAAAAAAAGAAAAGAAAGAAAGAAAGAAAGAAAAACAATCAATCCAATCACAAAGTGGGCAGAAGACCTAAACAGACATTTCTCCAAAGAAGACATATAGATGGATAATAAGCACATGAAAAGATGCTCAGCATCGTGCATTATTCAGATCAGATCAGATCAGATCAGTTGCTCAGTCATGTCCGACTCTTTGTGACCCCATGAATCGCAGCACGCTATGCCTCCCTGTCCATCACCAACTCCCGGAGTTCACTCAGACTCACGTCCATCGAGTCAGTGATGCCATCCAGCCATCTCATCCTCTGTCGTCCCCTTCTCCTCTTGCCCCCAATCCAGAGAAATGCAAATCAAAACTAGGATGAGCTATCATCTCACACCTGTCTGAATGGCCATCATCAAAATGCCTACATGTAGTAAATGCTGGAGAGTGTGTGGAGAAAAAGAAACCTTCTTGCACTATTTATGGGGATGAAAATTGATACAACCACTATGGAGAACAGTATGGAGATTCCTTTTAAAAAAACTAGGAATAAAACTATCATATAACTCAGCAATCCCACTACTGGGCATATACCCTGAGGAAACCATAATTGAAAAAGACACATGTACCCCAATGTTCATTGCAGCACTGTTTATAATAGAACATGGAAGCAACCTAGATGTCCATTGACAGATGAATGGATAAGTAAGTTGTGGTACATATATATAATGGAATGTTGCTGCTGCTGCTGCTGCTGCTAAGTCGCTTCAGTCGTGCCCAACTCTGTGCGACCCCATAGACGGCAGCCCACTAGGCTCCCCCATCCCTGGGATTCTCCAGGCAAGAACACTGGAGTGGGTTGCCATTTTCTTCTCCAATGCATGAAAGTGAAAAGTGTAAGTGAAGTCTCTCAGTTGTGTCTGACTCCTAGTGACCCCATCGACTGCAGCTTACCAGGCTCCTCCATCCATGGGATTTTCCAGGCAAGAGTATTGGAGTGGGTTGCATGTTATTCAACTATAAAAAGGAATGCATTTGAGTCAATTCTAATGAGGGGGATGAATGTAGGGCCTATTACACAGAGTGAAGTAAATCAGAAAGAGAAAAAAAATTGTATATTAACACACACACACACATATATATATATGGAATCTAGAAAGATAGTACTGATGATCCTATTTGAAAGGCAACAAAGGGCATGCAAACATAAAGAGCAGACTTTTTGACACAGTGGGGGAAGGAGAGGGTGGGATGTTTTGGGAGAATAGCACTGAAACATATACATTACCGTATGTAAAATAGATAGCCTTTGGAAGTTTGCTGTATGATGCAGAGAACCCAAAGTTGGTGCTCTGTGACAACCTATAGGAGTGGGATGGGAAAGGAGGTTTGAGAGGGGTTCAAGAGGGAGGGGACTTATGGCCGATTCATGTTGATAGATGGCAGAAACCAACACAATATTGTAATTATCCTCTCAGTAAAAATAAAAATGAAAAAGAAAAGATTTAATGAGATCCTCCATCATAAAATTGTCCCAGCATTTTGACAGCATCCAATTTATAAGAAATTCCTGCTTCCTTAGACCTTACCCCTAAATCTCTCAATTAGATCCTGAATCTTTTATTAAGTCCTTTCTAGCATCTTATTATTGAGACACTCTGCCATTCCCTTTTCCTGCTCTCTTGGGTTCTTCCTCTAGGTAACTTTAATAAATTCCACTTGTTCAAAACAAAAAACAACTAAGTTATAACTTGTTTGCTACATTGTGAAGTACAGAAAAACAGGGATGCTAGAGGAGGGCTTTTGACATTGAGGCCAGAGATCCAGCCAAGTAATTTATTTATTCAGTCATTAAGATATCATTTGCCCCTTTCTGCCTGGAACATAAACTCAGTGAGTTCTGTCTTCTCTAAGACAAAGCACTTAATAGACACTCAATAAATATTTATGAAATAAGTAAGTGAATGATTATAATGAGTCCTTATTGTGTCTTCAGTTCAGTTCAGTTGTTCAGTCGTGTCCGACTCTTTGCAACCCCAAGAATCGCAGCACGCCAGGCCTCCCTGTCCATCACCAACTCCCGGAGTTCACCCAGACTCACGTCCATCGAGTCAGTGATACCATCCAGCTATCTCATCCTCTGTCATCCCCTTCTCCTCCTGCCCCCAATCCCTCCCAGCATCAGAGTCTTTTCCAATGAGTCAACTCTTGGCATGAGGTGGCCAAAGTACTGGAGTTTCAGCTTTAGCATCATTCCTTCCAAAGAAATCCCAGAGCTGATCTCCTTCAGAATGGACTGGTTGGATCTCCTTGCAGTCCAAGGGACTCTCAAGAGTCTTCTCCAACACCACAGTTCAAAAGCATCAATTCTTCGGTGCTCAGCCTTCTTCACAGTCCAACTCTCACATCCATACATGACCACAGGAAAAACCATAGCCTTGACTACACGAACCTTTGTTGGCAAAGTGATGTCTCTGCTTTTGAATATGCTATCTAGGTTGGTCATAACTTTCCTTCCAAGGAGTAAGCGCCTTTTAATTTCATGGCTGCAGTCACCATCTGCAGTGATTTTGGAGCCCCCCAAAATAGTCTGACACTGCTTCCACTGTTTCCCCATCTATTTCCCATGAAGTGGTGGGACTGGATGCCATGATCTTCATTTTCTGAATGTTGAGCTTTAAACCAACTTTTCCACTCTCCTCTTTCACTTTCATCAAGAGGCTTTTTAGTTCCTCTTCACTTTCTGCCATAAGGGTGGTGCCATCTGCACATCTGAGGTTATTGTGTCTTAGGCACTGTGAGAGGCATCATAGGGTATCAAGTATCACTATTCTCTCCACTTAATGCTTGAAGGTGAGCTAGGGAATTAGAATCACACTCCAGGATAGCTATAAGCAAACTGTAATGGGTGTGTAGGAAAAGGAGAAGCTACTTCTACTTACAAATAACAGAATTTCTGAAGATGAATTAGAATGGAAAGGATTTTTTCAGGTGAAAACATGGAAGTGTATTCCATGTGGAGTTAATAGCATGAGCTAAGGCATGGTGGTTGCAAGAAGCATAAACTATATTTTATTGAGCTTCCATTCTGTTCAATACACTTTAGATTCTTCACTTAATTTAAGTTTCATAGCACCTTCCATTTCCCACCTCCAGGAGGGAATAATCATTATCCATACTCAATTAAGGAAACTGAGAAACACATAGTAAGTAAATAGGGAAACCTGAATTTGAATCCAGGCTTTCAGATCCCAAATACCAGATGGTATTTAGTGAGCATTAATCAGCTTATTTTGGACTGGCATATAAGATGTAGATATAGGGGAAGAGAGTGGGGTACAACTGAAAACTCTAAAGGGTTAAAATGTAGTGAAAGTTATCACTCTTTTTTCTATTTTGAATTTAAGTGTAAAAAGTAAGTATTTTTATATACTTTAAATACAGCTAATTTCTGCTGAAATATCGGTATTTCATGATGTAGAGAATGATTGAGAAGCATTGATTATTAGTAGTTTTTACAAAGATTCTTTATTCCCCTTTTGTATGTTTCTTTAACTGTAACTCTATAAATACATATTTCTGAACACCATGTTTTTTAATGATTTGACTGAGTTATTTCAAACAGAGCCCCTCTTTTTAAACATTATTCATCTGAAAAGTGTTCTAAAATTTTCTGATCTATAAGAATTCTTCTTTTGAGGAACATAATTCAACATAAAACTATATATCACCAACAATTGAGAAATATGAACTAATGAAATAAATACATAGTAAGAGCCATGTATTTTTAAGGATAGAGGAGGATATGAAATTAAAAAAAAAATGTTCCAAATGAGTAGCATGTTTATAAACTGCATAGTGTGGTTTTGATGGACAGCTGAGGATTACATAAATAAGTTTTAATAGGGTCAAGAAACCACAGCAATGTCATTCTCCTCTTTCCATTTATGCTTAAAAATGCTTAAGGTTGTCTACTCTCAATACTACAATTAAAAATGATTAGCATTTTTTCATCTCTGTTGTAATGGTAAAAATGTTGATCCATACCTTGAATACTCTGAGTTAAAAAAAAAAACTAAATATTTTCGTTCCTCCTTTTGCTATTACCAGCAACTATATGCACGAGAAATAATCATAAAAGAAGTAGAATGGTGGAATAATAGAGACAAAAGAGAAGATCAGTACAATTTCTAGTTTAGTTTGTCACTGGGTGTGATGGTTAATTTCCTGTGTCAACTTGGCTAGGCTATGACCCTCACTAGTTTTGTCAAACACTAGTCTAGATGTTGCTGCAAAGGTATTTGTGGATGGAATTATTTGCATGTGCAATTATTTGACTTTGAAAAAAGCAACTTACTTTTTATAATGTGGGTGGGCCTCATCTAATCAGTTGAAGGTAGTAAGCGCAGACAGGTTTCCCAAAGAATTTTGTTTCAAGGCTGAAACACAGAAATTCTACCTGGGCTCCCAGCCTGCTGACCTGCCTTTCAGATTTGCCAGCTCTCACAATTATATGAGTCAAGTGCTTAAAATAAATCTTTCTATACATCCTTATGTTAGTTGGCCAGTTAAGGCCAACTCTTTGTGACCCCATGGACTGTAGACCTCCAGGCTCCCCTGTCCATGGAATTCTCCAGGCAAGAATACTGGAGCGGGTTGCCACTCCCTTCCCAGGGGATCTTCCTGACCCAGGGATTGAACCTGGGTCTCCTGTATTGCAGGCAGATTCTCTACCATCTGAGCTATACATCTGTATCTATATTTATATCCATATTTCTGTGTCTCTTGGAAACCCTGACTAATACAGTGGGCAAACTAGAGAACAGAGAAATTATATGATATTCCTAATATCATTTAGTAAATAATGACAGAGGTATAACAGAGAGATGGGGAAACTGGGTCATAAAATTGCCTAAAATACTGACTGTAAGTCTGGGAAAGAAATTCATAAGCTATCCACTTTCATCACTGTTTTTTCTAGTGGATTGCATGCAGTGAAATGTGGAGTTTCATGGAAAACCAATACATTAGAAAAAATCTGAAGTTTGAAGCAGATGAAATAGAGGAGGGATTGCTTATTTGCTTTACAAAAGATAAAGTGTACTTTTATAAATTTATTTTTTAATTGGAGGAAAATTGCTTTACAGTGTTGTGTTAGTTTCTGCCATACAACAATGCAAATCAGCCATAATTTTACATATATCACCTCCCTCCCCTCCCCCACCCCACCCCTCTGCATCATCTCAGAGCCCAAGGCTGGACTTGCTGTGTTATATAGCAACTTCTCACCAGCTATCTATTTTACCATTCTTGAGAGAGGCAACTTTTCTCAACATTTAAGGTGGTTTCATGTTTTTTTTTTTTTTTTTTAATGCCAGGTTCCTCTGTCCATGGGTTTCTCAAGAATACTGGAGTGGGTTGCCATTCCCTTCACCAGGAAATCTTCACAACCCAGAGATCAAATCTGGGTCTCCTGCATTGCAGACAGATTCTTTACCATCTGTGCCACCAGGGAAACTGTAATAAACATAGATCACACATTTTACATGACGCTTTGCTGGTAACAAAGCTCTTTCATATGTACTCTTTTCTGGAAGCTTCACTGCAAATCTCTGAGTTACTGTCATCAGTTTATGATGGAGACAAGCAAGGCTGACAGAAACTAGGGGACTTGCCTAAATGACTCAGAGCAGCTGATTCCCAGATCTGAGCTCACCTCCTTGTCCGGCAATGATGCCTATGGAGCATCAGCATTAACCTGAAGGGTGATGTTTGTAGGTCTCTTGACCAGGAATTCCATAGTGAGCTGAATTCTTACACTAATCAAAAGGATATGTGAGTTCTACTGCGCTAACAGGAACATTAAGATTTACTTTGGAAGAAAAAAAATCCCAATATATCTTCCTCATTCTTAAAGATATCCCTATCACATCCTTTCTCAACTGTGAATTGATTCTAAGGCAGAATAGAAAATCTGATTTTTTTTCTTTTTAATGCTATCTAGTTTACTGAAACTGTTTATTCTCATGTTTTATAGCTCTTTCTCCTACCTGGGTTTTCATTTTCCCAACTTAACAGAATGTACTTTAAGAAAAGGACTTTGCATCACTGGATCAAAGAACAGAGGCATCTGTATTACATCTACATTTACTGGGCTGCTAAGACCCCACACATTTTCAGTCTGTTGCTTATCATACCTACCCAGGCCACCCCTGGATTCATCACATTTGTAAGATTTGATTTCTCTCCTGTTTCACATCTGAGAGCAGGTGGACCAAGACAGTTCTTTGGAGGCTCGACAAGTGATTTCTCTTGAGAGAGGTGCCTCTCTCTAATCTGCCAAGGAATAAAAATTCAGACAATCACATAGATCATTTTGAATGGTGCCAAATAAATTCCACCAAACGCAGTAGTATTGCCAGTAGGCAATAATTACAACATGTCACTGGGAAATGTGGTGATTTTCTTCTAACATCAGGCTTTAGTCTTATCCTCAGTGTCACAAAAATGACAGAGAGAGGACATAAACAGTTTTCTCCATAGATATAGCACGCATTTCTCATATTCAGGGAAATGGGGGTGAAGTGCTTCTTTACCTTGAAATGACTGGAACAGGATGCCAGGGATTGAATAGGTACCACCTAGAACTTAACTGATCTCTTCTGACAGCACACTTGTCAACTACTCCAAAAATTAAGCAAAGTGGTGAAGAAAGACCACCATTTTGTTGTCAGCAAGGCTCTCGGCCCCGGCTGAGGAAAGAAATAACCTGTTGTAGCTTACGAAAGGAAAAGCTCTTCAGTAAGAATGGAAAGTCCTGAAAGCAAGTATGAGAGTCTGCTCGGGGGAGGTAATAGCATCCCAAAGTCTTCTAGGATTTTAGCTTCAACCAGAAGATTGTCTTTCAAACATAAGCAAGACCAGGAAGTCACATTAAAGGGCCGAACAAGATCGTGGGCGAAACAGCTGTGTGAACCAAGTTTAAAAAAAAAACAACACATAATAAATAATAAGAAGCCAAGGAATGCTGTAGAAATGGCGAGAAAAGACAGAGACGCATAGGAGGGATAAGAAGGGAGGAGGGAGTCGGGGAGGGAGCGGAGAGAGGAGAAAGCTGAGCGCGGACGTCAGGAACAAAAGCTCCAGCGGAGTCTGGCGGAGGCACTAAGGGAGCATGGGGTGTTTTGAATAATTATTAAAATTAGCATGTGTCTGCGCCATCCTGTGGGTGTGGCGCACAGCGGAGTGTAAACTCTAGCGGGGCTGGGAGCAAACACTGGATTAGCGGCAGCAGCCTGCCAGCCTGCCCGAGGAGTGTGAGGACCAGCGCGCGGCACACCGACCGCACGATGGCCTCGTCTCAAGGGAAGAACGAGCTGAAATTCGCCGACTGGATGGCAACTCTGCCGGAGAGCATCCACAGCATACCCCTCACCAATTTAGCCATCCCAGGTAGGCGCTCAGAGGCTGCCGCCGGGGCGCTCGGCGTCCGCTCCACCTGCCCCGCCCTGCTTTATCTGCCACTAAGTGGTAACTTGCCAAGATGCCCACTGGAGGCAAACTCGTCTCCACGGGTGGGTCTCGGACCAGGCGAGCGCGTGCCCGGGCGCCTCCGGCCTCCCAGCGCTTTCCCAAACCTCTGGGGACCGTGGCGCGGGGAGTCAAGGTGACTGCTTTTCCATGGGTTTTTGAAGCAGGTTGTGTTGAGAGGGCTGGAGCAGGGGAAAGGCTTGGCTCTACGATGGCCCCTCGTACCCCAGCGCCCCGCCTCCACAGTGTTCCCCCCGGAGACGGGTCTGGGGACGATTTCTGGGGCTGTGGGATGATGGTGGTCTGCGAGCGCGAGCCGCTGTCCTAAGGGCTCGGCTCTAGCCCGTGGACCTCCGACTCCATCTCTGTCACGGGATCAAGAGAATTTGGTGGATTTCTCGGTTAGAAGCTACCCGAGTCATTAATATTCGTCCCTAGTCTCCTTTGAAGAGACAAAGCGCTTCCCGAAGAGTGATGAAAGTTCAGGGACCGCAGGCTTGATCGATGCCCTTGACCTGGAGCTGAAGGGGGGAGAGGAATGTAGGGAGCCGTTTCCTGATCTGCGTGGACCTAGAGGGCCTGGCCGGGTGGTCACCATCTGGACTCTGGTCCAAGGGCAGTGAGCAGCGTCCAGCGCGCGGGTCAGGAAAGCAAACCCGCGTGGACCGTGCATTTGTTGCTCGGGACAGAAACCAGGCAGGGGAACCTGCGTGAACTGCGGCGGAGGGGTGGGCTTCACCGGCAAATCTTAGGAAAAAGATGATTGCGCTGGTGTCCAGAGAGGCTAGAAAGAAGGAAGCCTCGGCAAAGCGAGGAAGAGACTGGAGGGGTCGGACGCTTCAACGTGAAGCGCGCGACTTGGACCAGAGGACTGGGCAGGTTTCTGGGGGACGGGGCCGCAGCAGACCCTAGTTCGGATGTGCAGGGGCAGGGTGGTTTCAGGACGGTATACCACGGTGACAGCTGGGTTCACAGCCATACTTCGTTGACTTTTCGCTTGGGCTGAGAGTGCAGAGTATCTCCCTGACCCGCCTGACCCTTCCAGGATTCGGCTAGAGGGCAAAAGACCGACAGGTAGTTCATCCCTCGCCTTGAGCTATGCCTGGTTATCAAGTTCAACCTTCTGGTCTACCTTCTCTAGCTCTTACCCATCCGGCGCCCTCTCTCAGCCACTGGGGGAAATCATGCTTAAAAATTTTTTTTTTTTTTTTTTTTAAGGGGAAGATGGGTTTTCTTGAAAATCTCTAACCAGTAGCACTGGAATTGATCAGTAACTGAAATCAATGGTCTTTAGTCAAATGGATGTTTGGCGGTTATGACAGACACAGGCTCTGAGTGCCAGCCCTGGAAGGGAAGGGTTTGTCCCCTCTTGCCCTTCTTCAGGAGGGAATTTCCCAAGAGCCCAGGTGTCTCTAAGGAAGAGAACAAGCCAGCTTCTCCGTTCTGCATTTACCCTCCTCCCGGGTGAGCCTAGGGATTGCTCTTTTGAAGGAGACAGTAGAAACTACAGAACTTTGTTGGCAAAATTCCACTCTCACTTCCACAGGCATTGCTATCCACTTTTCTTCCTTTTTATTTGGTCTTTAGACGGGTACTTTCACATGGTTTTACCTGAGCATTTATGGAGGCCTAAAAGGTAAGAAGGGCAAGGAGTCTGATGCCAGCTTCCTGACAGGTGACTCTCCAGAGACACAGGGAGGTTAAAAGCTCAAGCTCACATTGCAAGTTCTGAGGGATGGCATGATATCATGTCTGAATCTAACATACATTTTTATAATACTTCACTTTTCAAAGCCCTAACATATAACCCAGATAACAGAATCCTTCCCCAAACCTTGTGAAGCAAGTGATGCTGATAAGTATTAACTCCATTTCACAGATACGAAAGTTGCATTTCAGTGAAGGGAAATGACCTGCTATCAGTTCAGTGATATGATCTTTAAATATGGTCCTTAGAAAAAGTATCTAGGAATTTTGGAGAGAAATGCTTTGCGGTTTGGATCTGGGTGATTCCGCAGCAACAAGTACTAATCAGGCTGAAAGGACAAGGAATTAAGGCATTGGCAGGAGTGAGAGGAATTTTCTTTTCTTCCCACAGGACAAGGTGGAAACCTGTGTTCAGAGGCTTCGATATTCTGATAGTTCTACAGTAGAGACACAATGATAATAGCACTCGACACAGTGGGAATTTCCACTGCTTGCCTAATTCCTCTTAGTTTTATACTCAAAGTGGATCCCCTGCAAAGCTTTCCATTCTCATCCGCAATAATTCTGAGATAAAAACCCTATTTTGCCCCTCTCCATCCCTCAATTCCCCTGTGATTTTGTAATGTAGGTTTGGCAGATCTACACATGTAAATCCAGGTTTAAAAATGGCTTTGGTACCTTACTGTATTACTCAAACTGTGAGAATTTTTGGAGGAAAAAAAAAAGATGTTCAAACTTCTATAGTCAGGGAACACTAATTGGAGACTATTAAACGCTAATGGAATAATTGCCTTAAAATCATGCTAATAGCTTCCTGGCTGCTACATGTTTACTTGGCCAGTTGCTACAGCTTGAATTAAGTAATTATCTCCACCATTTAAAACCACTTCTGATGTACCACACAAGGGTTTCTGTAGAAGGGAAGGGCTGCTCAGTCATCCTCTAAGCTTCAGGTTTTCTTAGGTGGAGCAACTGGAGAGTGAAGAGCTGTCTAATTATGAAGCCATCTTCTTGGGTCAGCTGACCTGCATTACCCAGAGCTAGTGCAAAGAACCGTCTGCAGGTGTGTGATATTCCCCCAGGTGTGCAGTTCTGGCATCTTTAAACTGTTTCTCAAGATGTCTGCATATTGAATACTTTCATAACCGAATTTCTGTGTCTGTTTTGCATTTAAATGGCATCATGATTTGGTATTGACTGGCCTAAAGAATTCAGTTAGTAATCGGTATTAGTAGTTTTACTTTGATTTTATTTTTCAGAGGAATGGTACTGTCAGAACGCCCTGACAGTTACTCAGATTTCAGTCTCATTTGTCTTTTCTTCCTATCTCTGATGACTCCAAGCTGAGTTTTCATTCGTACATGCTTGCTTAACAGTATTCTGGCATTTTGGACTATGAATGATGCATCCTCTTACCATAAACAGGTTAGAGAGGGTAAACAGGGATGGAAGCTGGGAGACAAAGTGTCAAGTTCAGGTGAAGGTGAGTCTGATGAATTTCTGGCATCTTCAAAGCCGAGTTTAACTTTTATAATCACGGTGCTGCCAGAACCATTGTAAAAGATCCATCATGGGAGCAAGCAAGCTGTTGCTTAATCTGGGTAAGTTGTTGCTGATCTGGATCTATGACAAGGAGTCATTCTGTCTGAAATCTAAAAAATCAGGAAGGGTTTTTATTTTAATGGGAAGGGTCTGTTATGCATTTGCTTATATGTGATGAAAGTCTTCTTCACATAATACAGTAAGTTGACCATGTAATACTGAAAGACTGGCTAGTGTTATGGGACTAGAACCTCAGAAGGAGTGTATGTTTCCTTGGTGTCAGAGTTGTTTACTGAGTTGACCACCAGTTGGCCTGTGAGCAGGACCTGGGCAGTCAGTTTGCTTACCCTCTCCCCTGTCCTTGAAATGCACTTTTGGCCCATCATTTCCACAGTGGGAGCCATTTTCAAGGAAGCAGCCTTGAGAGAGCAATGTGTTATTGAGACCATCTGGCCAGTGTATGTGGCTGAACCTTGTTAAGGCCTCCGTATAAACTTTTAAATAGGCACAGAGATCCACTTATCTTGCAGCTGCTTCCAAACAAGCTTCCTATGTAAACTCCCTGATTATGAAACTTACCTACCAATCTGGAAGTCATCTGCCTGCCTTTGGTGTCTCCTTGCCAGTTTTCAAACCAAAACTTGAACAGCAATTGTTGACTATACTTTAGATAAGGAACACAGAAACGCTTCAGAAATCAATGTTCTTGCAGATTTTGTACACTCTTTCAGGAAATGCTAACACCAATGAAAAAGGGCAGTGTTACTTAGGGAAACAAGATGTGTTTAAAATAGCTCTGACTTCTGTGATCCTGTGTTGGCTTTTATTAGTTTTTAATTTCTTTCCTCACAGTGATCTCTTCTTGTTGTTCCTGGAGCCAACTGTTTTCCTTTTCCTTGTCATTTACTATTTCTATTTTGATTAGGACGGGATAAGATTGTCAGGGTAAATCTGGAACTGGGTCTAATTGTACAAGTTTCTTTTAGGAAGCAAGGCATTTCCCCCCATCATTTTAGTCCTTATAGTGATATGGAAATTAATCTTATTCAAAGCAACAAAATTGTTTAAAATGACTAGCTTTCTTGTGCTGCCTGTTCAATTCCCAGTTTTGTTTTTGATTTTGCTAAAAAGAAAAAACTTAAATATCTGGAACATAAGTTTTACACTTTTGAAAATTTTTAATTGGAGCATAATTGCTTTACAATATTGTGTTAGTTTCTGCCACACCTCAACATGAATCAGGCATCAGATCAGATCAGTCACTCAGTCATGTCCGACTCTTTGTGACCCCATGAACCACAGCACGCCAGGCCTCCCTGTCCATCACCAACTCCCGGAGTTCACCCAGACTCATGTCCATCAAGTCAGTGATGCCATCCAGCCATCTCATCCTCTGTCGTCCCCTTCTCCTCCTGCCCCCAATCCCTCCCAGCAGCATCAGAGTCTTTTCCAATGAGTCAACTCTTCGCATGAGGTGGCCAAAGTACTGGAGTTTCAGCTTTAGCATCATTCCCCCCAAAGAAATCCCAGGGCCGATCTCCTTCAGAATGGACTGGTTGGATCTCCTTGCAGTCCAAGGGACTCTCAAGAGTCTTCTCCAACACCACAGTTCGAAAGCATCAATTCTTCGGCGCTCACCCTTCTTCACAGTCCAACTCTCACATCCATACATGACTACAGGAAAAACCATAGCCTTGACTAGACGAACCTTTGTTGGCAAAGTAATGTCTCTGCTTTTGAATATGCTATCTAGGTTGATCATAACTTTCCTTCCAAGGAGTAAGCGTCTTTTTTACATATGTCCTCCTCTTCTTGAACCTCCCTCCCATCTCACCTCTCCTAGATTGTCACAGAGTATCAGGTTTGAGCTCCCTGTATCATACAGCAAATTCCCATTGGCTATAAATTTTATACATGGTAATGTATATGTTTCAGTGTTGCTCTTTCAATTCATCCTTCCCTCTCCTTCTTCCATTGTGTCAACAGTCTGTTCTCTATGTTTACATCTCCACTGATGCCCTGGAAAAAGGTTCATCTGTACTATCTTTCTAGATTCCATATATATGTGTTAATATATGTTTGTTTTTCTGACTTGCTTCACTCTGTATAATAGGCTCTAGGTTCATCCACCTTATTAGAACTAACTCAAATGCACTGCTTAATTTATCCTATTGGGGCTCTTCTTGTTGAATTGAACTGAATCATCACCTATTACTAACTAATATAAAGTGATACTTGTGACATTTTTGAGTTTGCAAAGTGTTTTCTCATGAACACACATGCTTTTCACATGTTCTATCAATAATCTCCTTGCTACTCAAGGCCTGAGGAGATTATTGATCCAGGGGCCAGCAGCATCAGCGAACATGGGTAGAAATACAGCATCTCAGACCCCAGCCCTCAGACTGATTTAATCCCAAGCTGTATGTTAACAAGATCCCCAGGTGACTGCATACACATTTAAAGTTTGAGAAACACTGCTTACCGTATCTCTAAGGGAAACCTTTATGTAAGTGGCAGAACCAAATTTAAATATGCTTCTTTGATTGAGCTCTTTCTAATGGACCATGAAGTCTATCTGTGAATGTTCAAATTTACATTTAGGCTTAGAGCCAGAGCCCCATATCTGACTCAAGGCTAATGGCCCAGGTTGGGAACATTTCTGATAACTGACATTACAGTTCATCATGCACCTTGAACAATAAAAATGAGTTAATTGCTATTTAAGTGTTCAAATTGGGTCACTGTGATAAATGTAAAACCTTCCTCCCCATTTCCTTAAAGTCCTGATGCTCTTTGATACCAGCCATCAACAGCACTTAAATTCAGCCCATCTGGCAATGCTAGTGGTCACTAATGACAATTTAGGAGACACTCTGTATTGGTTCTTTGTCCATTTGGTATCATTTTTGTTGTGTCATAGGACCAGCTACTTTTGTTGTATTTATAGGCCGCAGGTTTGTTCACCTTATCTATAAGCTTCCGTGGTGGCTCAGACAGTAAAGAATCTGCCTACAAAGTGGGAGACCTGGGTTTGATCCCTGGGTTGGGAAGATCTCCTGGAGGAAGGCATAGCAACCCACTCCAGTATTCTTGCCTGGAGAATCCCTTGGACAGAGGAGCCTGGTGGGCTACAGTCCATGGGGTCGCAAAGAGTTGGACATGACTGAGAGACTAAGCACAGCACAACACAAATTTCAAGCCCCTTTGAAGTAATAGTGGCATCATAAATGCAAACTGTAGTAATAATCAGCACCAGACAGCCATCAAACACAAAGGTAAATGGTGAATTGTTTTTTAATAGGAAGAAAATGATCAGTCTTTGTATTTGTAAACCATACCTCATTTATTTAAATCATGATTTACGTGGATTTGAAACATGCATAACTGTGGTTGTAACTCACTTGATTTTAATTATTTAGCATAATCCAGGCTCTGAAAGAGTTAAATTTTAAAAAAGAAACTTCAGCTTGCTAAAATAGATACATTTATATGTTACAGCTCACACACTTTACTCATATGAAGATTTCTCATATCCTTATGTAGAGTTTATTTTCTCCTGTGTAATTCTAACCCTGCCTAATCAAAATAGAAAGAGTAAGTTACAAAGAGGAAGAGTAAAGCTGTTGAGTGACATATATTGGCTATAAAAATAGGCAATATTTTTGAAGGAAGACTAATAAATAAGGATATAGGTATCCTTACATAAAAGGTAATGTTCCCTAAATTCTAAAATTTCCAAAGTAAAATCAGAGTCATGTTAATTGTCAGTTTTGATCCCTTCCAAGTACCTCCTTCATGGACTTCTGAATAGTTCTAGAAATCTCTGGACAAATTCTTAAATTGTTTTTTTAAACCAGTTTCGTGGGCTATCGCACACTGCAATTTTCCTTCTTTCCTGTTTTGGGGAGGTTACGGGGAGTTGTCATTTTTGCTGCTCTGACATGTAGAGGAACTGTACTTCTGTAGTTTTACACTCAGAACTCCACTGCTGTTGGCAGTCCCACCAGAGCCTGTGCTGTGTCTGCAAAGGCCCAGCGTTGAGGATGTTAATGTGTAAAAAGGGCCTTGGATAGGATTGCACTGTGGTCAAAGGCTCCCAGAGCTGGGTCCCCTGCTGTGGAACATGTAGGTGCCAATCCTACGGCTGACTCTGGCTGCCATCTCCACTGAAACCATGAGTGCCAACACTGCCGGATCCTATCAGTCCTTTTGCTTTGTATGGATGCCAGCAAAAGAGTTCTTTGATTTATGTTGATTCTTTTGGTGCTGCCACCTTGCCCTAGGACTTAGAAATGAGTTTATGAGAGCCAGGCAGAGGACAATATGTAGGATACATTTTATTCTGTACTGTACATCACTCTCAGTGTTAATTCACTCTCTGCATGCACATATACATATGCATGTATGTGTGTGTGCACGCCCATAGGTGTATCAACTTTCTGTTAAGATAACTTCTTTTCTGAGAACCTTCTGAATAGATCCTGTAAGTGGGCCTCTGGGCCTACCTAATTAATCATTCCTCCAGGCAGATCCAGGGTAACAACACAGCTGGATCCATACTGTCCCCAGTGAGCAGCCTGGGACAGTGTAAATAGAGCCAAATCATCTGATAGACCTAAAGTAATTACTAACACCTCCATTGCTTTAAAGCACATAAATAAGTAATCGATGCACTCTGAACCTTCAAGAGAAGGTTAAGTCTCATACACACATAGGCATGCATTTTAATTATCAATGGTTAAAGGGATCAGCTCCGTTAATATGGATATTTCACCTATTAATGTTACCACCAATGAGACTTATCCATTACTATTGCCCATGTACACTCAAGGAACTTCTGGGTACAATCATGTAATTTATTATCCTCAAGAAGCTTATAGATTCTATTACCTGTCTCTCAAGGGTTAGGATCAGTCTCAGAAGATTGAGGACCGGGAAAATATGTAAATCATATACTCTAAAAGGCAAGAAAATGTGAAAGAGAAATTTACCCTGGTTCAGATGATATCCGGCAACCAGACACTTTCTACAGTATCATATGCTTTTATTATGCTCTGTTAAGAGAGGAAAATGGGTCAGGAAGACAGGCAGGAGGAGATAGTTAAACGTCCTTGAGAAACTGCCAGGATTAGTCACCTCCGGAGATCAGGTACTGAAACAGATGGCCCACTGCTTTGTTAGATGTGCTCTTGTTTTGTGTCTATTTTTCATTATGGATCCTGGGAGTGGACAACTCTTAGACCACTCCATCTTTAACGTCAGCTAATTTTATGTTTTACATAGAAGAATTCTTCTTTTGAATTAATTTTTATGAAGCAGTCATGTTTATCCTTGGTCAACATTGTAAATGATGGTTGTGTTCCTTGATTCACTTGGAGAATTTTTATTTCATGAAAGAAAGTGGACTCCAGTGAATGAATGACAGTCTTAGTTGCCTGGGAGGCTTTCCTGTAGGTCTCCTTTGACTTCTTGGCTGGTGCAGAGGAAGATGTACTTGAAGGAGTCCTCATGGGCAAATGGGAACCTATCTCAATGCACATCTCTGACTATACTTCTCTGTTACCATGTGGAGGAGGAGGAGGAAGGAGGAACTAGGCTGCCTTAGTACAGAATTAATCCAAGCACCCTCCTGCTATGACCTGCCCTGGGCTTTTCTGAAAGAAAAAAAACTGGTCGAGGGGTTGTAAAGATTCTACTTTGAGAGTTGCTAGAAGGGTAGGCTACATAACTGTCACCCCTCGTGTTCTCATTTCCCAGCATTAGAGTTTCACTCTTGAAAATGTCCTTAATTCTCTTGTCTTACTCTTTTCTGTTCTGCTTCCTTGGAAAAAAGTCCAACTTAGTCAAACTTTTTTTTTTTTTTTTAAATCTATTCCAATCCTAGAAAACTTCAATGGTTAAATATTACTGAAGTACACAGCCTGGATGGTTCCACTAACTAGAAATTTCTCACCATGAATCTTACACATCAATAGTAAATTCAGATTTTTACTCTCTGAGATAATAACTTCATACTTCTTCTTACTTCTCAAATCAGTATCTCCTTCCCACCCCACTTTAAACTTATGACTTCACCTCTTATTTTACAGGAAAAGAAATAGATTCAAACAGACATGAACTTTCTCAGTTTCCCACCATTAACCCACCAACCTACTTGCATCTATTTCTGCATATTCTGCATTTTCTTTAGGTAAGAAGTCATGGATCTTTTTCTGCCTGAATCCATCTTTTCTACTTGTGGTCTGGATCCCCTTCACTCAGATCTCCTAAGTTTTACCCCCAGTTTATTCCCTCCCCTCCATAATTATTTTTCTCTACCACTTCTGGATCATTCCAGTCACCACACAATCATACTTTATTACCCTTCTTAATGAAAAAAAAATCTCTCTTGACTCCACATCTGTGCCTCTATCCACTGCGCTATTTCTCTAGTATTTGTGAAAGCATTACCTCTGTCTTCAGGTTGTTATTTCCTTTCCTTGCCTACCCCATATTAATGTTATTTCACTACCACTGCACTAAAATTGTTTTTTATCAAGGTTGCCAGTGATTTTTTTTTTTTTTTTGGATAAAGCTAAGGAAAGTTATGACCAACCTAGATAGCATATTCAAAAGCAGACACATTACTTTGCCAACAAAGGTTCGTCTAGTCAAGGCTATGGTTTTTCCTGTGATCATGTATGGATGTGAGAGTTGGACTGTGAAGAAGGCTGAGCGCCGAAGAATTGATGCTTTCGAACTGTGGTGTTGGAGAAGACTCTTGAGAGTCCCTTGGACTGCAAGGAGAGCCAATCAGTCTATTCTATCCTGGGTGTTCTTTGGAAGGACTGATGCTAAAGCTGAAACTCCAGTACTTTGGCCACCTCATGTGAAGAGTTGACTCATTGGAAAAGACCCTGATGCTGGGAGGGATTGGGGGCAGGAGGAGAAGGAGTCAACAGAGGATGAGATGGCTGGACGGTATCACTGACTTGATGGACGTGAGTTTGAGTGAACTCCGGGAGTTGGTGATGGACAGGGAGGCCTGGTGTGCTGCGATTCATGGGGTCGCAAAGAGTCGGACACGACTGAGCAACTGAACTGAACTGAACTGAGTGAGTAATTAATTCTTTATCATTTTATTTGACTTTTCAACATCATTTGATATGACTGACTGCACTCTTCTTGAAACGTTTTCCTCTTTCGGCTTCTTAAGACACGTGTGTATGAGTGTGTGTGTGGTTAAAAAACACATGACATAAGATTTACCCTCTTAATGATTTTTTAAATGTTTAGTATTCTTAGTTCTAAGCACAAAGGTATATAGAAAATCTCTATAACATTTCATCTTGCATGACTGAAATGTTATACCCATTAAACAGCAACTCATCATTCCTCTTCTACTTTTTACTTTGATGAAATAGCTACCTACGTCATATAAGCAGAATAATGTAGTATTTATCCTTTTGTGACTGGATATTTCACTTAACACGGTGTACTCAAGGTGCATTCATGTCGTAATATATAGCAGAAATTCCTTTCCTTCTTCACAGATGGGTAAGGTCCCATTGCACATATACACCGATTTTGTTTATTCATCTTTCAGCGCACTTTGAGGTTGTTTCTGTATCTTGACTATTGTGAATAATGGTGCAATGAACTTGGGGGTGCTAACATCTCTTTAATAGCCTCTTAAAATTCTTTTGGTTAAATACCCAGAAGTAGGATTGCTGGGTCACATAGTAGTTCTATTTTTAACTTTTTGAGGACACTGCATTATTTTTTTCTGTAGCAGCTACATCATTTTACATTCCTACCAATAGCGAAAAGTTTCCAATTTCTCCATATCTTCACCAATACTTATTTCTGTTTTTTTTTTTATAATTACCATCCTAATAAGTGTGGATTTATATCTCAGTGTAGTTTTGATTTTTATTTCCTTGATGATTCGTGACTTTGAACAGCTGTTGATGTACCTGTATTTGTTATCTTGCTACTTGGTGGTAAGACTTAATGATGTATTTTGAAAATTAATCCCTTATAGATATATGATTTGTAAATATTTTCTCCCATTTTATAGGTTGCTTTTTTACTCTATTGATTGCTGCTTCCTTTGCTCTGCAGAAGTTCTTTAGTTTCATATAGTCCTACTTGTCTATCTTCTATTTTATTTCTATGCTTTTTATATCATATTCAAGAACACAACATCAATGTCAGAAGCTTTTCCCTCATGTTTTCTTCTAGAAATTTTACAGTTTTAGGTCTTACATTTAGATCTTTAGTTCATTTTGAAATTATTAGTGTATGGTCCAGTTTCATTTTTCTGCATGCAGTTACTCATTTTCCCCAACACATTTGTTGAAGAGATGAACCATTCATCATTGTGTGTTCTTGACACTTTTCTCAAAGATCAGCTGACTGTGTTTGTGTGAGTCTACTTCTGTGTACATTTTGCTCTGTTGGTCTATATGTTTGGCTTTGTGCTAGCATCATACTTCTTTGATTGCTTTATCTTTGTAATATGCTTTGAAATGCGAAATGTGATGCCTCCAGCTTTGTTCTGTCTCAAGACTGTTTTGTTTATTTGGAGTCCTTTGTGGTTCCACAGTAATTTTAGCATTGTTTTTTTTCTATTTCTGTAAAAATAAAATGCCATTGGGATTTTGATAGGAATTGCTTTAAATCTATTAGATTACCTTAGATAATTCGGGCACTTTAACAAAACTAAGTCCTCCATCCACCAACAAGGGGTTTCCTTTTATTTGAGTCTTGTTTAAATTCTTTCATACATGTTTTCTGAGAACAAGTCTTTCACATCCTTGGTTAAGTTTATTTTTAAATATTTTATTCTTTTTGATGCTACTATATCTAAGATTGTTTTCTTAATTTCCTTTTGGAGTGCTGATTTTTAGTGTATAGAATAAAGGTGATCTTCATATGTTGATTTTGATCCTGCAACTTTACTAAATGCATTTATTATAACAGGTTTTCATTGTTGTTGTGTGTTAGTGTACAGCGTGAAACGAACAAATGATAAAGTGAAATAAGAACAGTGAATTTAGGCAGAGGAGATCCTTTAAAAATGCAGGCTCTGGTTTCAAATACCTGAGGTTTGTAGCCTAGCTTTGACATTTACTAGCTATGTGCCTCAGTATTCTCAGCTAAAACATGAGGATAATAACAGTACTTCATAAGCTATTATGAGTACTTCATGGGTATAATACTTCTTAAGTTGTTGTAAGGATTAAATGAGGATATGTATAAAGTATCTAAGAAGGGCTGGCATACATGATGTTACCTACTCATGTTTCACTTGTGATTTTCAATCCCAATGAATAATCTTCAGAGCAAAATAGAAAGTGAACATGAAAGTCACTCAGTCCTGTCCAACTCTTTGTGACCCCATGGACTTAGTCCATGGAATTCTCCAGGCCAGAATACTGGAGTGGGTAATGTTTCCCTTCTCCAGGGGATCTTCCCAACCCAGGGATCGAACCCAGGTCTCCCACATTGCAGGTGGATCCTTTACCAGCTGAGACACAAGGGAAGCAGAAGAAAATAAAGAAGATTGTAATAAAAAATGTTGTCAAATGTGTGTTCAAGCTTTTGTGCCAAGGCAATGTATATCTCTAGGTACTAAAGAGGGGAGATGATAAAATATTACAGAACTGAGCAATCATTTCTAGAGATTGTGAAAATGGAGATATAAAAATAATGCAAATGTCACAGTGTCCAAAAGAGGAAAAATAGACCCCAAGAAATTCATATGGTAATATCCAAATGATGTGTAAGTGAATAAAAAAGGAAGTGATGATAAGGGCTCACCCTTCCTGTGAAAAGTGAATCAGTTGGGAGGCATGGGACCCTGACTGCCGTCCTGGATCCGCGACCAAGTGCTGGACAAGTCAGTTAACTCTGCTGGTCCTGTGGTGTTAACATCTGTAAAACTGCTCAGCAGTTAATGTTGTGGACAAACTTGCCTCAAACCATGGCTCTGCTGTTTACCAGCTGACTCAGGGGAGCCACTGAAAACCCTCTGAGTTACAATTTCCTCAGTTCCAAAATAGAGATGATAGTACCAACCTCACATCCTCTGTTGTGAGGAATCAATAAAATATATAGTATACTTGTCACCGGAGAAGGTGATGGCACCCCACTCCAGTACTCTTGCCTGGGAAATCCCATGGACGGAGGACCCTGGAAGGCTGCAGGCCATGGGGTCGCTAAGAGTCGGACACGACTGAGCGACTTTCACTTTTCACTTTCATGCATTGGAGAAGGAAATGACCACCCACTCCAGTGTTCTTGCCTGGAGAATCCCAGGGATGGGGGAGCCTGTTGGGCTGCCATCTATGGGGTCGCAGAGTCAGACACAACTGAAGCAACTTAGCAGCAGCAGCATACTTATCACAGAATAAATGGTCAATAAATATAACTCTTTTTTTTTTGTTGTTATCATTCCATCATGTATAATTCACTTCATTTATTTGCTAACAAGGTGGTTCTTGTCTTTGTAAGATCCTTTTCCCTCACCTCCCTTTAGTCACAGCTTGTTGACTTTTTCCTTTGTAGGCTCAGCCCTGCCTTAGGCTCCAGACCCAGTCCAACCCTTGGATAAGGGAATGTGAAGAGGACTGTTTCATTTCACCAGTTTTCTTCTTGCATCTAGAACTCAGCTTCTGATACAGCTGGATACTGAAAAATCAACTGTCATGGGAGGGGCACACATGAGCAGCCCAGAGCAAGGAATGGAACTTCCCACAGGTGGAGATGTTGGCCAGGTAGACTCAGTGGCAAGTTATTGGGAGAATATCCATATCCAGAGAGGACAGTGATCAGCAATACTTTTGATCCCGCACAGGGAAAAGGGTCTAATATATGGACAGAGACCCTTAAGAAACCTACAAGCAGATATCTCAGAAACACAGGGAAACCTCAGACACACTGAACTTCCTCATATGAAGTTTACTTATCCAAGTCAGAGCTTTGGACACCATCTTAGACTTTCGCTCTAAGATTAAGTTCTTAGTCCCAGGCTATACCCAGATCCTAGGAGAAAAATTCTGTATGATTCTTCCCAGTCCCACCTGGTCCCTGAACACCTTGTGCCTGACTGAGCTCTCTTTCACTATGATTGATGAGAAAACTCCCGGTTGTTACAAGTTGATACATTATTAGGCAACAGAGCCTAAATTTTAAATTGATTTTTAAACATGAAGATTAATTAGAGCTATTTTGACAAGCTTTAACAAGAGTGAAACTAAAAAAGTTTTGAAATATAAAATATGTAAGAGCAGGTCCATAGAAACTTGACTTAACTGTGGTCTGTGAGAAAAAGACCTAGGGCATGTAGTCAACAGGGAGCTGTCAATCAGTGGCAGAGCACACAATAACGTGTGTGCACAATTGGGCTGCTGTGCCAGATGTAGTTCACAGAGCAAGGGGTGTAATAGCCTGGCTGACCCTATACTGGGCAGAGCCATCTGCAACATGGAGCTCTGTTCTGGGCTTCAAACTTTCATGGATACTGTGGAAAGTTGCAGAGTTTTGGGGGAGCAAGGGGTTGGGATTGTGGGGAGGGTTTTACCAAGCCATTGACTTTGAAGTTTCTGGAAGCCACCTTACATGGGAAATATAGCCAGCTCTCTTCAGGCACACGGAGAGGTCTATGAAGTTCTAAATTAAAGCAACCACAAAATAGAATTTAAAGGGATGACGCTTTTGGAAAGCTAAAAGATAAGGAGAAACCTTTTATCAATGTGATTTTTAAGCAGTGAACTTAGCCTCTCTAGGAGAGGTGTGTAAAAAGAGGCTGATTGGTTATCTTCCAAACATCTGCTTTTATTAATACAAACCATTTGATCCGGATGACCTCTAAGGCCTTTTCTGCTTCTATGACACTGTGATAATGGATAGGTTGTTGTTGTTTAATTGCTAAGTCATGTCTGACTCTTTTGAGACCCTGTGGTCTGTAACCCTCTAGGCTCCTCTGTCCATGGGATTTCCCAAGCAAGAATACTGGAGTGGGTTGCCATGCCCTCCTCCAGGGGATCTTACTAACTCAGGATTGAACCCACATCTCCTGCATTGCAGGCAGATTTTTTACCCCTGAGCCACCAGGGATGCCCCACGGATAGGTTACTTAGTGTCTCATAACATCAGTTTCTTATATGAAAACAGCAGTAAGAATTGTATTCATTTTTATGATTGTATGAATCAAGTCACTGATCACTATTTCTCCCTTAACCCATTTTCCACATGTAGCATGTTTCTGGTCTTTTCCCTTCATTTTTCATAAAAATTTACTTATTGTTTTAGTTGCCTAGTAGAATTTAGCACTCTCTCCTAGCAGACAGGATATAAACTGAAAATTGAATATAGCATGAAGAAAGCCCTATTTAACACCTGACTGTTATTTCCAGGGCCATTAGATTAAGAATAATATTTTGGCATATCAGTAGATAGAACTGATTTTTCTCTAGTGTCAGTGTAATTACTTAAACTGACCGCCTTTGACAGAGAGGTGCAGACTCCCAGCTGCAACCATTCCATTACCCTTACATAGATTGGGATCCCCCAGGCCTTTCCTGAAGTCAAGATGCCAGAATGACCCTAAGGACCTGACTTCCATCAAAGCTCTTGAAGGCGAAAACAACAAGCTTGAGATACAAAAAGGTTTTAAAGAATATTTTTTTCCTTAAAGCTAGCTCACTCTCCGGGCATTTCATTATGTTAACGGACTGTTCATCTAAGGACTGTTTCAACGATGCAGTGGGGCGCACTATAGAATATGGCAACGGTAAATATCAAAGAGTAGAATAATGGTTGCCAGGAGCTAGTTGAGAGGAGGGAACACTGGAGAGTTGTTTAGTGTAAATAGAGTTTTAGTTTTTCAAGATGAAAAAGTTCTGGAGACCTTTTGCACAGCAGTGTGAATATGCTTGACTGTATTGAAATGTACAGTTAAAAGTGGTTAAGACTGTAAGTTTATGTTTGCTTGTTTTTTTTTTTTTTTAACTACAATTGAGAAAAAAATTTGCACAGTCAGATCAAGTTTTATAGTTTTTGACATAAGTGCCTGGAGGCTTGCTATACAGTTTTCTGCAGTGTTTGTAATTCTTTAAGGCTCTAACATCAAGAAAAAGCATTGCTCCTGGCTATGAGGCTAATAATCTTGTTTTTCCCTCTTTGTATTTCATTCATGATTTCACTGATTGAAGATGGCCAAATCATATTAACTTCTTAGGTCTCTGTTTCTTTAGTGTGATATTAGACTAATGCACTTTGTCCTCTCAGGTACCCTGCTGGTGAGGGTTAATGAAATAATATATGGATGCTTTCAAATTCCTTATATTGGAAACATCTTCCTGGGTTTGTGAAAATTTAGGATTCACATGGCCCAGAGTTACCTGCCAAGGTCAGTTTCTCTTCTTGGATGGAATCGGTGGTACCATATTTTAACTTGGACAAGATTAGGATTCATTCATTCAGAAATTCATACTAAACACGGAATATGTTCCAGGCTGTTCCGTTGTTTTTCATTGTCCAGTTGCTAAGTCCTGTCTGGTTCTTTGTGACCCCATGGACTGCTGCATGCCAGGCTTCCCTGTTTCCCAGAGTTTGCACAAAGTCGTGTCTGTTGAGTTGGTGATACCATCCAACCATCTCATTCTCTGTTTCCCCCTTTGTCCATAGAATTCTCTAGGCGAGAATACTGGAGTGGGTAGCCATTTGCTCCTCCAGGGGACCTTCTCAACCCAGGGATCGAGTCCAGGTCTCCTGCATTGCAGGTAGATTCTTTACCATCTGAGCCATGAAGAGGGACACCAGTGGTTTGTTATTGTTGCTTAGTCACTTGGGCATGTCCAACTTCTTGTGACCCCATGGATTTTAGCCCTCCAGGCTCCTCTGTCTGTGGGATTTCCAAGGCAAGAATACTGGAGTGGGCTGCCATTTTCTTCTCCAGGGAATCTTCCCTGAGCTAGGGATCAAACCTGCATCTCCTGCACTGGCAGGCAAATTCTTTACCACTGAGCCATCAGAGAAGCCTTTCCAGGCTGTTCTAGGGGCTGGAAATAGAGGTAGGACAAGCTTGACTGGGCAATTACATTCTAGTAGTAGACAGGAGATTGTAAGCAGCCCCAGAGAAAATGACCCTTTTGTAGGATTTACCTAAACCAGAGGAATCATATTGATTTTTGTTAAAACATCTGGGATCTAGGTTGTAATAAGTTCCCTTGGAGGACTCCATTTTTTGTTTTCACATTAAAATGTGGATAACGAGCACAATCGTGGGGACCCATCCTATACTCCCGAAGTACTCTTAGGCTATTGTTCACATGGAGTGAGAGCCAATTAAATGGTGTAGATTTCAGGGTTTATTCTAGAGAGTCTCTGTAGCAGATGAAGGCCTGACCTTACCATCTTCCACAGGGATGTTTTTGTAGACTTATTCCCTTCTCTCCATGCCAGAACATAGGAGAAGGGAGGTGGGCTGTGGCTGAGGAGCTCATCGTAGAAGTATTTCTCTCTTCCTTTAACCTTGTTCCACGTGCCTCGTTTCTTATACCACCTCCTTCCAGGCCTCCTGAATTTGCTTGCAATCATATTACACTCTTGACTTCCTTTCAGGCTCAGTTTCAGGCACTGACCGAGGTAATAAAATAGTATTTATCCTTTTTCCTGGCCCTTTGAGAAGCTGTTGATCTAGTTGGGGAGCATTTGCTGAATTTTAAGGTCACTCTGCATCATGGAGGAAGTGAGAAAGTTCTTTAAGAGGTAAAAGATAGTTGTTGGTTTTGCTTTTTACCTGTGAATCCAGAAGTATAATCCAATTCATTTTCAGTAGGCTGAAAAGCTCTCCCACAGGCAGAACTACAGTTTCAGGAGATGCAGCTGAAAGTACTATTCAGTAATATCATAGGAAAAGATCATAAGAATAACTACCATTTATCAAAGGCCTGTCTTCTGACAATAACTTACACATATTAACTCTAACTCTTATGATAACCCTGTGCAGTCAATACTGTTCCCATTTTACAGACATGTGAACAGAGAGATTAAGTACTTGTGTTCAAAGATGTATTAGGTGATGAATACAGAGAGCTGTCAGGTTTTAAAGCCTAAGAATTTTTTTTTTAATTAGGTCTTATATCCAGAATAAAACTCCTAGGTCTTGAGTAGCAGTCTTCATTTTTCCAAGATTCTCTTCACTGACAATTATAAATGATCTTTTTCTCTGTTCTTTTTATTTAAGCACAAATTTATTTGAGCCCTTTCAAAAACAATTGGTATTTGTGGATTTAAATGTTTTAACTTACCTTTCCATTAGGCAATAAACTTTAAAAATGTACTCAGATATTTTCTTAAACACTTAAACAAGTGTTAATGTACCCAGATATTTTCTCAAACACTTAAACAAATAAAATACCAAGACTAATGGAATTCATTCACTCATTCAGCAAGGTGAGATTAAATATTTGCTTTATGCTTAAACCCCAAGTTGTGTTTTCCCTTCACACCTTACCCCTGTAAAATGTCATCATACATTTTCCTACAATGAGAAAAAAGCAAATCCTGTAAGTGGAAAAAAAAAAAAAAAGTTCAATGAGCCACAACAGACTCTTAAAGGCCTAAGTGGGGCTTCAAACCCCAACGTTGTATTCGAAAGGACACCGCTGAAGGCCTCCCAATGGGTGAGACACAGGGCCTTGACCCTGGGAGATGGCATTTTGATTTTGATTGCTTTTCTATTGAGAGTTTAAAGACATTCTCAGCATATTGTTTTCAAGGGATTTTTCTTGGCTCATGTTTGGGTAAAAATTATTTTTGTTCCTGCTGAAAGGCCTCTTTTCTACCAGAATTCAGAATAGAATATGACAAAGCTTTGGCTCCTGTCTGTTTGTGACATTGCTGACCGTCATAACAAATACACTTTCCCAAACTTTATGGCATTTTAATAGGAAGTTAAATGAAAGAAATCCATTTTACTAGATTTTTTTCTTCATTAAAAAGGATAACTTGTGGAGACAACAGTTAACAATTGGTTTCTATAATTCTAGGGAGGGTGTTAGATGTTTTAGCAAATATTGGCTAACATTTATATTAATGCACTCATGGCGTCACTTTTTTAAGTTATAGAATTTGTCCCTCTAAAGATAATGCCATGATTAATTTCAAATATTTTGAACAGTTGTTTAAGGACCGTATTTTTTCTCTCTCTCTCTTTTTTAGCAGAGTACTAAGGACCTGTATAATTTATCCAACTTATGATACAGGATTATGATTATCATTAGCATCGTTTATTAAACTACATACCATACAGAGATATTTAGAAGAAGCCATTGGTATGTTCACAGCTGTTGGTGCATATCCCTGCTGGACCGGACATCTATATTTTTAAGTTTTTGTGTTTGATTTTTAGGGTTTTTTTTGATTTTTAATCTTTTAACACGACATTAAAGTTACCATTTTAACCATTTTTAAGTGTATAGTCTGTAGCATTAAGTAAACTCACATTACTCTGCAAACTATCACTACCATTCATCTACAGAGCTCTTTCCTCTTCCTAAACTGAAGCCCATTAAACACTGACCTCCCCCTTCCCCTCTCTTCCCATTCCCTGGCTATCGCGTTCATCCTACTGTGTCTATGCATCTGACTACTCTAGGGACTTCATATAGGTGGACTCGTATAATATGGTCCTCTTTTGAATGGCTTATTTCACCTAACACAATGTTTTGAAGGTTCGTCTATGTTACAACATGTGTCAGAATTTCTTTGCTTTAGAAGGCCGAATCGTAATGCTTTAGATTTATATACCACATTTTGTTTATTCATTCATTTGTTGGTGAATACCTGTGTTGCTTCCACCTTTCAGCTATTGTGAATAATGTTGCTATGAATATTGTTGCACAAATATCAGTTCATGGCCCTGCTTTTGCTTCTTTTGAATATATTCACAGAAGTGAATTGCTAGTTTCTATGGCTAGTTCTATGTTTAATTTTTTTGAGGTATCTTATTCTTATAGTTTTGATCTCTCACAGCCTTTTTATTATTCTTATTTTCAAGAAACTTTACCTAAGTAGTTACACCTCTTTCTAGTTTGCTGTTTATTTTCTTTTAGCTGAAGAGGGATTTAGCTAATTTGATTACAGTTGTGCTAGAACAGAAGTAAATAGACTCTGAGGGACATTGAATTCAAGTTTATCAGCTTTAGTATATAAATTTTATCATATATACTTTATCACTGAAAAGTTTTATATACATTCAAAGTATATAATTGAGAGTGTTACCAATGGCATTTTAGATAATTAAAATAGTAGAAGTGGTGATTTCTAGATAAGTAAGATGCTATAGTCACTTGAATTAAGATGTCTTAATGAAATTAAAAGATGCTTACTCCTTGGAAGGAAAGTTATGATCAACCTAGATAGCATATTAAAAAACAGAGATATTACTTTGCCAACAAAGGTCCGTCTAGTCAAGGCTATGGTTTTTCCAGTGGTCCTGTATGGATGTGAGAGTTGGACTGTGAAGAAAGCTGAGTGCCGAAGAATTGATGCTTTTGAACTGTGGTGTTGGAGAAGACTCTTGAGAGTCCCTTGGACTGCAAGGGGATCCAACCAGTCCATCCTAAAGGAGATCAGTCCTGGATATTCACTGGAAGGACTGATGCTAAAGCTTAAACTCCAATACTTTGGCCACCTCATGTGAAGAATTGACTCATTGGAAAAGACCCTGATGCTGGGAGGGATTGAGGACAGGAGGAGAAGGGGACGACAGAGGATGAGATGGCTGGATGGCATCACTGACTCAATGGATGTGAGTTTGAGTGAACTCTGGGAGTTGGTGATGGACAGGGAGGCCTGGCGTGCTGCCATTCATGGGGTTGCAAAGAGTTGGACATGACTGAGCGACTGAACTGAACTGAATCTAGATATTTGGCTTTCCTGGTGGCTCAGTGGTAAAGAATCCACCTGCCAATGCAGGAGACTCAGGTTGGATCCCTAGGTCAGGAAGATTCCCTGAAGAAGGAAATAGCAACCCACTCCAGTATTCTTGCCTGGAAAAATCCCACGGAGAGAGAAGCCTGGTGGGCTACAGTCCATGGGGTCACAGAAGAGTCATGACTTAGCTAAGACATGACTTACCAACTAAATAACAACAAATTTAGATACTGTGTGTGGTTATATGTTCCAGTAATGAACCAAACATTGGATGATATTCATAGCAGAACTTCCTTGGAAATTCATGAATTATTACTAGTTATAGATGCTTATTATCTATCTGTGTGAGTCCCTAAGCACAGGTCTGGATTAACATGTGGGAATACTGAGTGAGTCTAGATATTGAGTATAAAATGGAAATATAAGCCTTTGTGCATCTGTCAAAACCCAAACAAAGCATAATTTACTGGTAGTACAAATGGCCTTAATAATAGCCAGTGATTTCACTCAAAATAAATAAATATTGATAAATACCATGGCCACATGGAAACGGAATATAATCATCAGTTTGTCATGATTATCAAACATCATTTTTAGCCATGATATATGTAAGCCATGATATATAAGAAATTAGAGAATTTCTCAATGGTGTGGTCTTCATCCTCAGACTTTTGAGAAATTACCATTACTAATCACTGCAGCATTTCAGCAAATGGTCTTCCCTGAGTCCTTGACTTTTCTAGGGAAGCCAGACCCACCCAGCCATTTCCTTCATACTCCAGCTCAGATCAGGACATTTATCTTGGCTCCTGGTTATTTTCCTTCACTCTCACACTCCCACTCATGTTCTGGGTCCATTTTTCCATCCAGAGTCTACTTGGATTCTAACCCATTTGGCTTTATCTCTCATTTCCACTTGCCTCTCATACTTGATGACAGAGAAAAACAGATCTCTGCAAAATAATACAGGAAGAATGATCATTATCTTCATTAGAAACTTCATAGAAAGCAAAACCAAAATAAAAAAGGTCTTCCTTCTCTTGAAATAGAGAAGCTACTTTTTTGAGGAGTAATCACAGAAAATCAGTATGTCCCTTCTCCCTTTACTCATTCAATGACCACTTATTTACCTTAAAGAGCTTTATTAGACACTGCTAGGTTCTGTGCCCACAAAAAATAAGATCACATCTATTCCTAAGTAGTTCATAGTTTCTTGGCAAAAGCACACATATTTAAAATAATGGTAATACAGTATGAACAACACGAAAGTAGAGATACACTTAGCTTCTCTGAAATGTATTAATGTAAGTAGTGAGGAGAGTAGACAGAGAAGATTGAACCATAAGAAGCAATACTGAAATTGAGTCTCAAATAATTTGTTTTCTTGGTACAAAAGGAAGTTCGGGGCAATTCCAGGCAGGAAGGGTCAATATGTGCAAAAAGCATCAAGTTGTCAAGTAATATGGCACAGTCAAGGAATCATTAGTTGTTTGACGAAAGGTAATTTGGAGATGAAATAAAGCTGTTAACAAAAGCTCAAGGAGAATGAGAGCTTCAGCTGGAGGTGAGAAAGAAGCATCTCTGCATTTATGCCCAGTTAACAATTAAAAGGTAATATGAAAATATCACAGGGTGCAAAGAGCTGCCATAGAAGACTTCATATTAGAATAGTACATTACCATGTGTAAAGTAGAGCTACTGGGAACCTCTTATAAGCACAGGAAGCTGAGCTCAGTGCTCTGTGATGACCTAGAGAGTGGGATGGGGGAACGTGGGAGGGAGGTCCAAGAGGGACGGGATATATGAATACATATAACTGATTCACTTCACTCTACAGCAGAAACTAACACAACATTGTAAAGCAATTATACTCCAACAACAAACAAATAGAATGGCTGGAAGTCTTGGGAGTCCCATATCACTGTGTCCTTTGATCTTTGTTGTGGCATGCAGGATCTAGTTCCCTGAGCAGGAATCGAACCTGGGCCTTCTGCATTGGGAGCTCCACGTCTTAAACACAGGACCACCAGGGAAGTCCCTTGCATTCTTTGATCTTTGGAACTGGGACCTCTAAGGCTCCCCTTTATAGTATGCCCAGCTCCAGGTACTTCATCCAGTGCTGACTCTGAGCAATAAGCTATTGCTTAGTTACTTATTTTTAATTTAGCTTCATTTTCTTGTGTACTGATTTTTTCAGTGTAAGAGTGGCTTTGGATAAGTTTCACAGTCCAATTGGTGACCTCACTCCAACTTTTTATATGAGGTATAAAAAGTCTTCTTAATACAGAATCCCAGAGTTAAACTGGCTTACCCTCAGGAACTCCAAATGCCATCCCCTGGTAGAAAGGGATGCATTAATACGTTCTCTGGTAGGCTGGGGTGTCCACTGGGAATTCTAAATGTGATCATCATTCCTGCACCCATCATGGGAAGGACTGCAGAAGTACATGGAAACAGGCCCAGAGCCTCAGAAGTGAGGGAGGAAGTTTTCTCCTCCCAACACTCCCTACTCAACTTACAGCTTCATGTTTCCCCCTAATCTTCCAAAGGACTTGCTATGCCTTGAATCATAGTTCTCATGATCCATCCTGCTATCCAGTTAGACACCAGAATACTACATCTATCTCAGCTTTCTTTTCTTGTTTTCTATTTAAACTTCCCCCTATTACCTTCTGGTTTGTCTCAGCTTCATAACTTGTCAACAAAGCCTAACAGTCAAATATTGTTTATGATGGGTGATTTCATTCAATCTAAGCTCTTATTCATTTAGAGGGAAGATCATGGTATGCATGATTCATCAGGATACCAAAACATGGTTTCCTTGGGCTAGCTGCTATTTAACTTGTCTGATATTCAAATTCATGTCTTTGAAATTTCAGAGTTGGACTAGATGATGCCTAGGATCTGGGAGACTGTTTTATCCTATGACTCTGTAGTAGCTTGAAATGTTGGTCCTGGATCTTCACCCCCTCCTATATCCACTTGGCATAGTTTCATATGAATAGAGAATACTTTCTTACCCCTTGATTTCAGAATTGGCCATATGACTTCCTGAGAAAAGGAACAGAAGGTACAGTATTCCAGTTCTGCGTCTTGAAGAAGCCTCCTTTTTCAAATTGGCCAAAATTTTGTTCAAGTTTTTCCTTCAACAGCTTATGGAAAAACCCAAAGAAACTTTTTGGCCAACCCAATATTTCTGCCATTGTTGTGATAATAGTTTTCCCTGGGTAACCTGCCGGTCCCAAGAGGAAGCAGAGAGATATGTGGGGTATAACCACACAAGCCACTGCTGTCTGAAGTTGAGGCTTCTCAGCCACTTGACATTTGTGAACAAGAAGTCAATGCTTATTGTTGTGTGTCACTGAGATTTTGAAGTTGTTATGAAGTATTATTATGGGAATACCTAACAACTTCAGCCTCCATGGTAGGAATGTTTTGCATGTAGTAGACTTGATAAAGGCAATAGCACCCCACTCCAGTACTCTTGCCTGGAAAATCCCATGGATGGAGGAGCCTGGAAGGCTGCAGTCCATGGGGTCACTGAGGGTCAGACATGACTGAGCGACCGACTTCACTTTCACTTTTCACTTTCATGCATTGGAGGAGGAAATGGCCACCCACTCTAGTGTTCTTGCCTGGAGAATCCCAGGGAGGGGGGAGCCTGGTGGGCTGCCATCTATGGGGTCGCACAGAGTTGGACACGACTGAAGTGATGCAGCAGCAGCAGCAGCAGCAGACTTGATAAGTACTGATTGAATGATATTGTTACTGAGAATTGTTTCATTGTATCTGTTTCACATGAAACATAAAGGTCAAAGTAAAATGTCTTCTGGATTACAAATATTATCTATCTAAAGTGCAGTGGCCAGGGATTCTTAAAGCTTTTCTGTAAGGGAAAGTGGAGTAGTAAAAATATATTTTGCCAGACGTTTCCTAAAGTACTGTTATTCCTGCAACCACACCCAACCCCATGCCTAGCCAGCACATGTCTGTCACCAATTCTTAGAGACTCCACTCCATGCAAGTCCCTTCAGAAGTTTTTCAAGTGACTTTGTAATTTTCCCAGCTGGTTGTATTGGGCCATTCTGACCTAGCTCATTTGTGGGAGAAAAGAGAGGCTACTAAAGAGATGAGGCTTTTAATGAGACTCTTTCACTGGAGTCTTCACAAATTAGGTCAGTTACAATCTGATAAAAGCAAAAGTTAGTCTGTAGTGGATAATTAGGAAATTGCACTGAGATATAGTACAGCCTCTTCAAATTGACTTCTAATACCTACACAAGTTTTTTTTTTTTTTTTTTTTTGAGCAAATGACAATGTTGAATAACCCAGAGTTTAGAAGCTGTTGTGGTACAAGGAGGCTGGGTATTAGGGATCATGGAAGAGACATCTTGATTGTGAGTTCCATTTCAGACCAAGGATCTGAGAAAGGATGTACCTGATTCTTTGAAGTGCCCTTCAAGGAGAAATGGGTAATGTCACAGGTGTGTTTAGCAATAAGGATGCTGAAACTCAGAAAAGAGAAGAAATTGGCAGAAATTCTCCCTATACCAATCAGTAACATGCTGGCTACTTTCTATATTACAGTGCGAAGAAAGTATTTTTTTAATTGATCAGCTATAACAAGATCTGTACTATACTAAAAGATTAAAGGATGGTTGAATATTATAGAAACTACTACTAGTAGCAAGTATGATTTCATGAGTTCTTATCATTTTCAATCTATAGTATTTCATTTAATTTTCATAATTTTACTATGATTATAATATTTTTTCCATTTTTCAGATAAGGAAACTGAAGTCCAGGAGGAAAAAAGTGATTTTCTTTCACATTCACAGGAACAGAGACATCAAACATGTCTCTGTTTCTAAAGCGCTAGCTTTTAGAAAAGGGAGTTTTCTCAGGATAGCTGATTGGAAAAATGATATGTGGGAGATGAGAACAATATAAGTGGCATAAGGTCAGCTAGGAGAGGGAAGACTTGACCTTGAAGGGTCTAGAGGGGGAGTCTCAAACTTTTTCTATAGAGGGTTTCAAGGACTATATAATCTCTGATGTAACTACTCAACTCTGCCATGCAGTATGAAAGCAATCACAAAAATGGACATGGATGGTTGCAATGAAACATCATGTGCTCAGACTCTCAGTCATGTCTAACTCTTTGTGACCCTATGAACTATAAACCACCAGACTCCTCTGTCCATGGGATCCTCCAGGTAAGAATACTGGAGTGGGTTGCCATACCCTCCTCCAGGGGATCTTCCTGACCCAGGGATTGAACCTGTGTCTCCTGTGACTCCTGCATTGCAGGCAGATTATTTACCACTGAGCTACTGGGGAAGCCCAAAGCATCATATGTGGACACCTAAATTTGAATTCATCAGAATTTTAATATCTCAGAGTATTATTATTATTTTTCCTTTTTAAAACTAAAAATATAAAGCCATTTTTAGGATGCAGGATGCACAGAAACAGGTGGCGGGCTCAATTTGTCTTGTGATTTGCAGTTTTCTGACTCCTGGTCTAGTGTCTAGCAGTACATTAGTGTACATATGTATATATTTAATGAGTGAATTAATTAAATTTCTCTAGTAAGAAGTGGAAAGTACATTGTCACTGAATACTAGTTAAACAGGGAAAATCAATGGAAACTATATTTTGTATCTGTGTCAGAATCAGTAGAAGATAAGGGTATGATGCACTGTCATATCCTACAGAATAATTTTTGATCTTTACTAAAAGCCTTGATGAAAACTTTGAGATCTCCATAATCTTTTTTTAATATATTTTATTTTTATAAATATTGTTTGATGTGGACCATTTAAAAAGTCTTTTCTGAATTTGTTCCAATATTGCTTCTGTTGTTTATATTCTGTTTTTTTTCTCTGCAAGCCATGTGGGATCTCAGCTCCCCAACCAGGGATCTAGCCTGCAGCCCCCCTGCCTTGGAAGATAAAGTCTTAATCGCTGGACCACCAGGGAAGCCCCTGAGATTTCCTAAATCTTTGTGTTCTTTAGTTTTCTCCTGATGTAATGTGGATAATGAGAATACTTACTCTCTGTGTCAGGTTCCCTGAGACTAGTGTGTTAGTTGCTCATTCGTGTCTGACTCTTTATGGCCCCATAGACTTCCTCTTCCATGGAATTCTCCAGACAAGAATACTGGAGTGGGTAGCCATTCCCTTTTTCAGGGGATCTTCTTGACCCAGGAATCAAACCTGGGTCTCCTGCAGTGCAGACAGATTCTTTACTGTCTGAGCCACCAGGGAATGACAGGACTCAGGATATGCTCATCCTCACAGCTATAATTTACTCTGGTAAAAAGACACAAAGTAAAATCCTAAAGGGAAAAGGTGCATGGCACAAAGTCTAGGAAAACCAGGCACGAGCTTCCATTTCTCTCTCCTAATGGAGTCACACAGGACGTGCTTAATTCTCTCAGCAGTGAGTTATGACAACACATGTGAGAAGTTGCCCACTGGGGAAGTGAATAAGAGCCTCAGTACCTAGGCTTTTAATTCGAGGTTAACATAACATGTAGATGTCCTCAGCCTGGCATGCATCAAGCTCCAGACACCCAGAAGGAAAGCAGATATTCCACATAAACAGTATTGCATAAGCAATTCAGGCACAGTGAGCTACTCTTACCAATTCTGGAAATAGTGGGAACCCTCCTAAAATCCAAGTTCCTAGGTGCCAGTCAAGAGTGAAACTTATAGGTAGACCTTTCAGAGAATAACAGTCAAGAAGATGCCTAGTAAACTCTTCCACATACTCTCCCAAAGTGGGGAGGATTATGTGAAATAATGTATTCTGCTTAAATTATGCTTGGCGGAGAATGAACCCACAAAACAGCGTATTTTACTCTCAGCAGATTGACAAGGAGGTAAAGAGGGGGATAAAGAGAAAGTTTCACAGAATTGCAGACATGGCAGGATCTTTTGTGGATATATTTGTGTATTATGAATTATTACACACCCATATAACCACATGGGAAAATGTCATTAATTCCACCTGTCAAGCTGTAGCAATTAAGATATGACCTCCCTAGGAATCTCTTGAGCATTATGCTTTATTGCCCAGATACTTAGGTTTACACACAAGAGACAATGTCATCCTGATGTACAGAATTCCCGTGACAGTAGAGGATACTCATGCCCCATGGACTTCTATAAATTTGAAGATTTGTTTGAAATTAATGAAGAAGAAGGAGCCTCTTGCTCTAAATTTCCACTGAAGGGAGCATCCAAATCACTGTACAAAAGTGATTGACAAGTTTACTTCTGTGGGCTCTTTCTGACTATGTACCTTTCTCTCTACCAAGGAAGGCTGAATATGGAATGGCTGTACTACTGGCTCAGTCATTGTATTGCTCATACCTGGCACCAAGAAAGGATACAGATGTACTATTACACACTTATTGTGCTTTGTATGAGGGACTAAGCCAGTACATTGTTTTGTGCTATAGAAAGTCCATTGATTCTAAATTGATTCATTAAAGGCCCAAGATATCAAAGTTCCTCCTTTATTCTGTTGTGATATTGCTAATCCTCAATTACCCGCCAAGGCATTTTTCAATTTATGGCTACATTAGATGCTAATTTTTGATATCAGGCAGATTTTCTCCTGCCATCAGAATATTTTCCGTCATGTTCAAATTTTTTTAGACAATAGAAAATGCTTTAGAAAGTAAAATATTTAAAAATAAAGATTTGGCATAAAATATCATGCAAATCATTAACAAGATAGACAGAAGAGGCTTATAGTTTTATTTATTTATTTTGATTATCCACCGTCTTGATGCTGATTTTTGAGTCAACCATGAGTTTTTTCTAAAAACAGGCATTCTTAAAGGAAAACAAAAAAATTCTGTTCTTTACACTTAATAAACCAATTATCCTTTAATAACAGAGATGTAACTTAAGATTACATTAGTATTTGCAATGAACAGTTTTTCCTTCTTTGGTCAGCTAACGAATCTCCTAAATGTTGAGAAATTGATACCAAACTAAAGATCATCAGCTCTCTAATAATCCAGTACATTTCTGACAAAACTGTTAATTTCCACACCTTCACTGCTTCTTAGAAGGCAGAGCTTTAAGCCACTGCACTGTTACCTGTCAGAAAGATAGCAATATGGTCCTCCTGTCCTGGATGAGATTTTGTGTTGTTTTATTAAATAACAATTATGTTCTAGATTGCTAATTATTTTCTTTTTAAGAGCCTGCTTTAATTATTTATGGACTTTAAAAAAATCCACTTGAGTGAAGACTCAATAACATAGCCATTTCTAATGCTATGATGTACAATTTAATGTAGTTTACATGCTTCTTCATCATCTTAAATCTCTTACTGAATTGTAGGCAAGGAGATCTAATCATCAGAAAAATAATATTTGATTAGACAATGAAGAGAATAAATTATTTATCCAATTCTTAGACTATACTCTACTTACCAGATGGTTCAAAAACCAGTCAGGGCAGCTTGGATACAGCCAATAATGCTTATAGAAATAACTACTTGTTCCTGACATGTACAGAATGACAGAAGCAATGCAATTTGAAAAATTAAGAAGCAATAAACAATAAATCTTTTGTAACCAGATAGGGCATCCTTTAAGCAGAGGCCTGCATATGCATATCATTTAACTTGAAAATTTCAGTTATGAACTCATTATATTTAGCAACTTACATTTTAAGTGGGAAGTAGATCCAGATTTTAACCTTGTGACATTGTTCTGAGATTGGTCTAGGGACTTGGAGTCTTGCTTGTCAAGGGAGTAGTGAAGGAGATGTGATAATCATTCAAACCCAGCTGTATAGAGAGGGCAATAGGAAGTAAAGCAATGTGAAATGGATGTGCCCTTGGGTGTAAGAAAATAAATTATATTTTAGCTTTACTGACAAATATTTCTATATGTAATAATAGGAAAGGTCATTTTGGGGTTTGACAAATGATCATATCAGTATTTAACCTGGGTTATAACTGACAGATTAAATCCCATAGGCAAATTGAAGGTCAATTTCAATACCAAAACCTTGGTTAGTGAAGTAGAGAGTGGTTTCATTTATCTTCAAAGATGTACTTAATGAAGTGTTCCTAGCTTATTGATTTAACTAGATTCAAGATCAAACTCATTTTATTAAAGTCCATGTAGGTTTGTTGCAAATGTTCACTTAGTTATCCAATTAAAATCTGACATTAGGTTATCTGTCACTCTCAGCATGAACACTCAAGACTTGCTTTTACTAGAAAGTCCACTTTTCGGAACATATCCTGATATGCTTGCACATTTGCGAAGTGGTATATGTAGTAAGATGTTTCAGTGTTTGCAGTAGTAAATGACCGAAACGTGTGGCAGGAGAGGTCTGTTTAAATAGTTCATGGTGCAATGAAATACTCTTCCAGCATTAAAAAATACTTAGACAGCTCTATATGTCCAACATGGAATGATTTTCATAATATTTTAAGTGAAAACTATTATGCAGAAATCTGCCTTACATTCAGCCATTTGTGTTCAAGTCTATTTTAACACTTATGTATGAATATATACATGCTCAGAATGCATAGAATATCTTTAGAAAAATACACAGTTATTGGTAACAATTATTAGCCCTTGGGAGGTGAAAAGTTGTTGAAGACCAAGGAAGACAGGGAGATTGAAATTTCACCATATATGTTATTTTAGCTCTTTTGACTTTTGTAATGTGTATGTATTATCTATTTAAAACATTGTTTTAAGAAAATTTACCTGCCTGGGAAGAGCAAATGGACTTGTCACCTGTTCTCCAGAATACTTTCTTCATATTTGTATCACCACATTTACCAAACTGTCTCCTGTTAAGGATTTTCTGTTGAATCCCATTGCTAGTGTGTGAGCCTCTTAAGCCTAGAATTGTTTTATGCATTTTAGCACACTCAGGATCTACACCATCTGGCATGTGGTAGGGGTTCAATAGTGTCTGAATGAAGGTATGAATTTTTATATGCCTTGGTTCTCTTCAGTTACTGTTTTTAATTTTTATTTTATTGTTTTATGATAATTTATAAACAAAGTTAGAGGAGGAAAGGACAACCCACTCCAGTATTCTTGCCTGGGAAATCCAATGGACAGAGGAACCTGGCAGGCTATAGTCCATGGGGTGGCAAAAGACATGAGCAGACATGAGCAGCTAAATAACAACATAAAGTAATAGCTTTAACTTATATAGTACGAAAGCATATACCGAAAAGCAGAAGTCTTTTATGGCCATTCTGTCCCTTCTTGTAGAGAAAACCACTCTTCCTTTTAGCTATATATTCTGATATTTACCTCCATATCTCTAAATAGTAACCTTATACTGATGCTTACTGATTTGCGAGTTTCAGTCACCATCTGTTGACTTCTTGGTATAGTACTTGAGGACTACTTACTCACTGACTCCTACTGATTCCCATCTCCACCCCTTTTTCTCATTATAATTATATTACTGTCTTCAGTTAAATCAATTAGTTGCTATTTACATTCCTATGACTGCTGCTGCTGCTGCTGCTAAGTAGCCTCAGTCGTGTCTGACTCCCTGTGACCCCATAGACAGCAGCCCACCAGACTCCCCTGTCCCTGGGATTCTCCACGCAAGAATACTGGAGTGGGTTGCCATTTCCTTCTCCAATGCATGAAAGTGAAAAGTGAAAGTGAAGTCGCTCAGTCATGTCCGACTCTTAGCGACCCCATGGACTGAAGCCTACGAGGCTCCTCCATCCATGGGATTCTTATGACTACGTAGCTATTTTTTACTATGGAGTTAAGTAATGATATGATTATATTTTACACAGTTTTTATTTTTTACTAAAGTTAAATTATTTTAGTTTGCAGTTTTAAAAGTTGTTTTTCTTTATGCTTATGGATATTATATTCCAAATGCAAAGATTTTGTCATCTTCTTATAATAATTTTTCTAAATTTTCACAGTTCCAAATAGTGCATCAGATCTATTTCCCCCTGGACACCTCAATCCTGAGCCTTCCAACCTCCTGCCCTAGTATGGATTACTCTCTAGATTTGATGTGCAGCTGTCATCTGAATTTATGCTTTCTGACCCTGTGTAGAATTTCCTATATCCTGGATAATAAGCCCATATCTTCCATGATATTCCATGATGATAATGATATTCGGCACTGTTTACATGCATGGACTCACTGAATGCTTGTGAGGTAGGTACTATTATTATCTCCATTTTACAGATGAGGAAATTAAGGTATATAACAGTTAACAATTTTCATGACACACAGCTAGAAAGTGGAAGAGTCAATATTCAAATGCAGGATTCTGATTCCAGGATCTATGCCTTGTATCATTTTAACACGCTGGCTCTCATTCTCAAGATATGTCTTAACTACATATTAAAGAGCATTTAGAGGGTGTATGTCACCTCTAAATACTTTTTGAATCCCTGCATGTCATAAAATGTCATTATATTATGCACATGATTGATTGATATATTAACTGAGTATAGAATTTTGTTTTGACTCAGAATTTTGGAAGTATTATCATTTAGCATCAATGTTTCTTTTAAGAAATAAAATGCCACTGACTCCATGTGTATGACCTGTTTGTAAATAATCTTTGTAACCTCTTAGAAACTCCTGTTTATCTCTTGAGTTTTGAATTCTGATGATGATTTCCCTTCATTCATTCATTTTTTTGGGTAATTAGTGGCGCTTTCAATCTATAAACTTTATGTTTTGGGGCCTCTGAATTTTTCCTGTATTTATTTATTTATTCTATTTACTATTTTCTTCCCTGTTCTTTTAATTTAACTCTTTCTTCATAAAAAGTTTTGTTAGTCTATGTCCTTAGAGATTCCTTTTCTTATTTGTTTGAGTCCTTCTCTTTCATGCTGGAGGCTTTGTTCAAATGTCTGATGATCTTGGATGTCCATTCATATTTAAGGGTGAAGGAACAGATAGAGGTTTATTGGAAGTTCAATGATGATGATGATCATGATGCTGATATGTACTGAAGGGGGCTTAGGGATGAAGCTTATCAACCCTTAGAATTTACTCCAAGGTGCTCAGTCTATTCACTAAGGTAGATGCCTCCCATGGTGCTTTTGTGGAAGAATTTTTTCCTTTTTTTTTTTCAGAAGCTCTGCAGGTTATCTGGAGAATATTCTAGTCTTTTGTCTGTTTAGACTCCTAACACTAAGGGGATGGGCTCAGTAAGGGAGCTGGGATTTCCACTGTTGAGTGACATTTACCCACCTTCAGTTTCTACCATATACATGCCCTTTCCTGAATAAATTTCTCCAGAGAGTAAATCTTTCTTATTCTTCCACTGAGGGAAGGAATCCTTGCCCAGTTGTATGAGAGAGGAAGAGACCTAACTACTCTGATTCATAGACTTTTGACTAATGCTCCCCTCATATCCAACTTGTCTCCTCATTGCATCTTCCATGATTCTTGCACTTCTAAATCTTATACTTTTTTCAGAGTTCTGTGGAATGATTGTCTTTTTTTCATCAGTATCCTCTCTTCAGGACCTTGGGTTTCAGCTCCCTCTGCTCTTTTAAGTTATCTATAATTAATTAATTCATTTACTTTTAGTCTTCCAGATACATATTGATATCTCAGTTTCCTTTCATATTCTCGTCATTATTATAGTTTAAATCTCTCATACTTTAGGTTGGGATGGGGATAGAGATCAGCACATATATTTAATATAAATCATTTCACATCATGTATTTTTAAATGATGTCTTGGCTAGCAGAGTCATTAGAGCTACTGGTATGGATCACACGAAAGAGGCCATTGTTGAACTCTTTCCAAACTAGCTCTTATCAGCCCATTATCACTTTTGGCCCCATTATTCTCATTCTTCATCTTACTCAAGAGAAGCAAAGTGTTTAAGAAGATAGAAACTGTGGATAAACTCTGCTGGTGTCTAAGACCTTTCAGTTAAGTAAAAGAATATGGTAGGTGAATTTATGACTCACATCACTGAGAAAAGTAATGAAAACAACATATGTTCTAATACAAAAAGAACATCTTCCTACCAAAATGATAAATTAGTATGGCACAGATAAAAATACACCCTAATTTCTTCTCACTTGCTATTTCATCGATGGTACATTTTTTTTAATGATCATAGTTTCATAAAAATGAAACTATAGTAAAAATTTTATGGTACCTATGGTTTTTCTTCCCATGTTGCTAGATTCAATTATGAAATTTGTAAGTATTTTTAGTTGTGCTATTTCTGTCCAGTGATCAAATTTCTTATATATTTGAAAATACTTTTATATGAAATCTTTAAAAACAATTTTGTGATCCTTAAAACATTTACATAGTATTTTAAGATCAAATTCTTATTAAAGTTTTCATTCAATGTGGGGATTACAACACTTTAGAAGATTAGAAAAAGTGAGCATGAAAGAGAGCAGTATTTAAGTGTTGGCTAATGCGATTGAAGAAAGATGAAAGAAATTAGTTCCTTTTTGTGTCTATAGAAGGATGAGGGGAGAAAAGGAAGGAAAATCTTAATTTGTTAGTTTTTTTTTTTTTAATTCAAGGTCTTGATTTTGTGGGATAGGAAAATTTGGGGCTTAAAAACTCTTAGCCAATTTCATAGCAGATATATTTTCAAATTGAATTGAGGGGAAAGGTCTTCTGAGGTTAGTAAGAAGCATCCATAAGTGAGCTGAGACAGCAGCTTTTACCCCAGGCTATTTCAAAAATCAAGAGCAGAGCTAAGAATAGAGGTTCGTAATGGCCAGTCCAGTTTTCCGACCACAGGCACATGCCCTCTGGTCCCCAAGTCTGCTTAGAGCATCATTTTAAAATATGCAGTGGTTGAATATCTCTAAAGAGACTGTGAGTCATTTCCATACTCAACCACAATTTTTTTTTTAATTCCCCTGGTTGATTATTAGATTGAAAGCAAAGCTGAGGCAAAGACCAAGGACAAGGTTTCTGATTCAAGGTGAATAGAGAATTGAGTACATGTCAAATCCTCTCCCATCTGGTCCAAACTCATTAAAAAATACTGGATACTTATAAAAATTTAGAAAACACATAAATATTTCAAACTCTGGGAAAGGGAAATCTCCAGAGACCACAGGTAGAAATGTTGTTTTAAAAAGAGAGCAATCTATGGGAATAAGTAGGAACTGAACTTTAGAAACATTAAATAGCCTGAGTTTCCCTAACAGAGCCTGAATACTGGGTGCCACACCACCGATGCTGGGGCCTCCACGAAACTACTTCGGATTTACACAGATGATGATCTCTTGGGTTCCTGAGAAGACTTAGGAATCTACACTTCCCAACACAGGAATCATTGACCAATCTGAAAAAAATTAAAGCAAATACTTTTCATATCTTTTAAAACATAAAGAATTGAATGGGAACACCAGAAAAGTACAGGGGATAATAAAACAAGAAATAGTGAAACAAAAAGCAGGTGTATTGAAAATTGCCATTAAAGTTCTTAGAGCTTAGTAAAACAGTTATTGAAATAAAAAGGAATGCAGTTATATGCATTGAATAGTAGACTGGAAACAGTTGTGAGAAGAGGCTAATGAACTAGAAGAACGTAGTCCAAAGATATAGAAAAGAAAATGTGAAAGGAGACACAGATTTAGAAAGTCCACCATACATGTGCTGCAAATTCGGAAAGGAGGAAATATAGAGAATGAAAGAGAATAGTACTTTAAAAGATTATGGTTGAAAATTCCCCAAAATATAATATATAAATCTAAAACTGGAAGCAACTTCTGGGTACTGAGCTAGAAAAATGGCCAGCAAGGCTAAAGGAAAAATTTTTGAAAGTAGAGACTAGAAATAAACATGATTTTACCCATGCTTTTTAAAAAATTTCATGGTTTTACCTCTATTTTTAGCATGTTGTTTAGAGCAAAGCCTATAGCATAATTGCTAATAAGACATTTATATTAAAGTGTTGTCACTGATTTTGTTGAGTTCCCAAGGATTTAGGAAGTCTAATTCTCTTTGACAGGACAAGTATCCAAAGAGGAAGGTTACTCTGAAAGTGAATGCTATGATGGGTGAAAAGAAGAAAGCCCAGGGAAAACCATACCTGAGAGTGGTTAATGCCAATGCACAATTCAGAGAAGCTTGGCACCAATAGTGCAGCAGCAGTAGAGACACCTGTCATAGTCAGGAATATAAGCCTTGAGTTATGGTACTTTAATTCGGGGGAAAATATGGAGTCTGCATCCAGATAGCAAGCTCTGGAAAGAAGCATAAAATGCTGCAAATATATATTTGAGATAGAAAGCTAGCTAGAACAAAGACCAGAAATGTGAATCTCCTAGTAGCAGCAGAATCAAGTACAATATCACAAATTTTTTTTTTTGAGGTGGGATTGGTGTTTAAGTGAAACCACAGTTGTTTTGAACAATTGGTTTTAAGACGCACAATATATAAACTTTCCTCAAAGACAGCTTAGCTCAGAGTTCTACGCACATGCTGTTTCCTGACTTTGACTCTCTGTTCTTTTTCTTACTCAAATCAGTCTGGCTGATGTCCTCACCATTCTAATTCACCAATAACTTTTAAAATCAGCATCTCAACATCACTTCACAAAGTTGAGCACATCGTGTTTATTTAAGAGGACCCTTTATTCTATAGGCTTCTGCTACATGGACCTTTCATCGATTTTCCTCCTACTTATTGAGCCATTATTCCTCAGCCCTCCTCTACCATCTGATTTTATTTGGCAAGTATATGTATATACTACTAAACTATAGATAGATATATAATTATGTATATAAAGCTCTTATAGATATGGCACATAAATGCAATGTCAAATTCAGGAAATGTATACTGTCTAAAGAATGTGTTTGGTATATAAGTTCTTTCTTGAGATGTTAGGATAGCAGCTGAAAACTCTACAAAAGGAAAAATGATAGGGATATACAATCTATGAATTTTAGAAAATACGGGGAAAAACCCTTAACATTTTATTCAGGAAATGTTACTTTTAAATATTCTTACTTTAATCAATAAATATTAAATCCAAGCTGAAAACTCATGTCATATAAGGTTTTGCTAACATATTCAAAGGGCTTCCCTGGTGGCTTAGTGGTAAAGGATCCTCCTGTCAATGCAGGAGACACAGGTTCAATCCCTGGGTTGGGAAGATTCCCTGGAGGAGGAGATGGCTACCCACTCCAGTATTCTTGCTGAGAAATCCCAAGGACAGAGAACCATGATGGGCTATAGGTCATGGGGTTGCAAAGAGTTGGACACAACTTAGCAACTAAACAACAATAGCATATTCAATGTCACAACCTTTCCTAAGTATTAGATTTGGGCTTTGTCCTGGATCCCTCTTCTCTCCTCACTCTGTATTCTCATTCTAGATGAGACTGTTGAACATTACCTATATATAAGTAGCTCCCCAATGTATATTTCCAGTCAAGAGCTTTCATCTGAGTTCCAGGACTGGCCAGCTACCAACATGCCATCACCATTGAATTGTCTCACAGGTGTTGCAAATATGTTCAAAACTACATTACTGCAGTTAACTCACTTCCCTTGCTGTGTCAGGATCTGACCTGTGGTTAACTTGCTAGCTTTGTTCCACTGGTAACCTGATCAGGGTAAAATGTCAACCAGATTTTTAGGCAGAATTGCTTATGATAAAAAGACCCTGGCCTCATGAGCTGGCTCTTGCTAGGGGCAACTCTACATACATACATGATGTGGACATCAAAGCTTTGGGTGATCCTATTATGATGATTCCTGTAACTGGACATGTCCCCTGCAGGACTGTGGCATCTACTGCCTGGAGTTACCACATGTGACCCTGAAGCTCACAGGCTTCTGGGAGTTTCTAAGGACTGCAAATACAACAAAATTATCAAATATGAAGCACTTACTTCTTCAGTGGATTTAGTACCTAATTTAATATTGATTCTGTTAACAGAAAACAGAAATATGGGAGATTAAATTATCACAATTAATTTTCTCACGAGTTGTCCCTCTGATGGGAATAGGATGCAGACATGTTGGTGTCAGCCTAACTGGGTGTTGATGTGAACCCCGCTGGGTTCTGACCACAACCCTGAGTTGGTCAGCTGCCATCCTTTGGGTACAGAAGACGCTGCTTCATTCTCTCACATGTAAGCAACTGCTGTGACTGGTGTCACCATCCCTTTTTCTCTCTCGATTGTCTTATCACTTAATCATTTGAAAGGTGATCAGATACCTCTGAAATACTGTAAAAAAAAAAAAAACACAGGATCAAAATATAAATATCTGTGTAGGTTAGCAAGTAAGGCAGTCATGAAAAATGCTTCTGTAGTCTAGTGCCTTTTTTGTTGTTTAGTCACTAAGTCATATTCCACTCTTTTGTGACCCCATGGACTGTAGCCCACTAGGCTTCTCTGTCTATGGGATTTCCCAAGCAAGAATACTGGAGTGGGTTGCCATTTTCTTCTCCAGGGAATCTTCCTGACGCAGGGATCAAACCTGCAGGCAGATTCTTTATTGCTGAGTCACCTGGGAAGCCCCAATGTAGTGTCTTAGAAAGAAAGAAACCACCATGGTTTTTTTGTACATTTTATGGAGGAGAAAAAACTAAAATCCTCAAATATATGTGAAACAGATTTCAGTGATTTAGTGGAGAGTTATTACTTTAAGAAAATCACATTATTCCTCCTTCTCTTTTACAGATTTTTGAGGCAGGAGTGATAACTTCCTGATCTTTTGTAAGATATAGAAAAAAAAAGGAAATTATTTCAGTCATGTGTTACACTGTTCCTCCAGGCTTCTCTAACAGAATCCTAATCTCTTCATTCTCAATCCATAACACACTTATATATTCTTTCTGGTTTTGTCTGTTGAGTCAATTTATGGCAAAGTCTGTTTCAATATCTGGAAGAAATATTTTTCTTTAGTTTATTTACTAATAAATGAATATAGTATACATCAAACTTAATTAGATTATACATTTCAGTCTCAGATGTAGTCCAGATAACTTTTGGTCCTTTCAGAAAATAACAAGTCAGTTGTTAGAAGACAAAGAATTTATACTACTGAGAATATTTTGAATGTATTTGCTGATTAAAATATTTAAAAAATTAATCATATACCAAAAATGAAACCCAGAACTTATTATAATTATTTTGATCAAAGACAAAATATTTAGGCAATGACAACAGCAACAAGGGAAAAACTTAACAATACCTAAACAATCAAAGGACACACTCATAAATGAGTTGCAAATTACTTCCAGATACAGACTGTAAGCCGTGTGCTAATAATACATAAAATCTAATTATCAGAGATTTTTAAATGAAATATTACTTTATAAGTACATAAAATATATACTTTATAAATACATAAGCAATATAATTTTATAAATACATTATAAACATTTTATTTTATAAATTTTTCATAAATATAGCAATGAATCTTTCAATTCTTGCAGAGTCATGAGAACTCACTAGGTGGAATTATTTGTGTGGAAACACGTTTATTTTCTTGGTTACCCAGAGTAAATGGCACTAAGGTAGAAGCATGCGTCAGTTGCTTGTTTTTTTCCATGTGCCAGAAGGTACTTTGGTCCAGGTGTTGATGAGTTGAAATAAAGCCTGGAATTTCCATGCTGGGATTTCATAGCCCTCACTCCAAAGTTTCTTCAAGTTTAAAAAAAAAAAGTAATGATGAACCTGTCTTAGTCCATTAGGGATGCTATCATAAAATATGGTAGACTGGGTGACTCAGAGCAATTTAGTTCTGGAGGCTGAGAAGTCCATGATCAAGGTGTTGATCTGACAGACCTTTGTCAGCCAAGTGATGTGTCTGTGTTTTAGTATACTATCTAGGTTTGTCAGAGCTTTTCTTCCAAGGAGCAAGCATCTTTTAATTTCATGGCTGTAGTCACAGTCTGCAGTGATTTTGGAGTCCAAGAAAATAAAATCTACCACTGTTTCCACTTTTTCCGCTTCTGTTTGCCACGAAGTGATAGGACCAGATGCTATGGTCTTAGTTTTCTGAATGTTGAGTTTTAAGCCAGCTTTTTCACTCTCCTCTTTCAGCTTCACCAAGAGACACTTTAGTTCCTCTTCATTTTTTGCCATTAGAGTGGTATCATCTACATATCTAGGAGAAGGTAATGGCACCCCACTCCAGTACTCTTGCCTGGAAAATCCCATAGACGGAGGAGCCTGGTGGACTTACAGTCCACGGGGTCGCTAAGAGTCGGACACGACTGAGTGACTTCATTTTCACTTTTCAGTTTCATGCATTGGAGAAGGAAATGGCAACCCACTCCAGTGTTCTTGCCTAGAGAATCCCAGGGATGGGGGAGCCCGGTGGGCTGCCATCTATGGGGTCACACAGAGTCAGACATGACTGAAACGACTTAGCAGCATCTACATATCTGAGGTTTTTGATATTTCTCCCAGCAATCTTGATTCCAGCTTGTGATTCATCCAGCCCAGCATTTCACATGATGTTCAGTTCAGTTCAGTCGCTCAATCGTGCCTGACTCTGTGACTCCATGGACTGCAGTATGCCAGGCTTTCCTGTCCATCACCAACTCCTGGAGCTTGCTCAAACTCATTTCCATCAAGTTGGTGACTCTTCATATAAATTAAATAAGCAGAGTGACAATATAAAGCCTTATCATACTCCTTTTCCAATTTGGAGCCAATCTGTTGTTCCATGTCTGGTTCTAACTGTTGCTTCTTGACCTGCATACAAGTTTCTCAGGAAACAGGTAAGGTGGTCTGGTATTCCCATCTCTTTAAGAATTTTCCTCAGTTTAGTGTGATCTACACAATCAAAGGCTTTAGCATAGTCAGTGAGGCAGAAATAGATGTTTTTCTGGAACTCCTTTGCTTTTTCCATGATCCATCCATCTTGGGTGTCCCTGCAAGCCCCTTCACCATTACAAGGCTGTGATCCATGAAGAGGTTATCTATACATATCTTTGTTGGGAAATAGAGGCTAATTAAGTCTTCTAAACTGTAGTTGCTTTTCTCTCTGCACTGCATAGTTAAGCTCTTTGTTATATGAGCTTGAACTGGGATTGTTTCTTAAAGCTACATCTTGACCTTTAACATTAGCACTTTGCAAAGATTTGTGTTGATGTATCTAATCATTCTTCCTTCCTTTCTTTTCCATGACACTGTAGCCTGATGATAGGCACAGAATAGATGCTCAGTCAATACTTGTCACTTACTTGATTGTATACTTGGAAGTAAGCCTTAAATTGGGCACAAAAGAAGTTGCTTGGTTATCTATTTTATACATAATACCAATAGTTTATCTTTTCACATGTTTATTGGCCATCTTCATGTCTTCCTTGAAGAAATGTATTTTTAGGTCTTCTGCCCATTTTTTGATTGGTCTGTTTGTTTTCCTAATATTGAGCTGAATGAGCTGCTTATATATTTTGAAGATTAATCCTTTGTCAATTGTTTCACTTGCAATTATTTTCTCCCATTCTGAGGGTTGTCTTTTAATCTTGTTTATTGTTTCCTTTGCTGTGAAAAAGATTTTAAGCTTAATTAGGTCACATTTGTTTATATTTATTTTTATTTCCAGTACTCCAGAAGGTGGATCAAAGAAGATCTTATTGTGATGTATGTCAAAGTGTATACTGCCTATGTTTTCCTCTAAGAGCTTTATAGTTTTCTGGCTGTACATTTAAGTCTTTAATCCATTTTGAGTGGTTTTGTGTGTGTGTGTGTGTGTGTGTGTGTGTGTGTGTGTGTGTGTATGGTGTTAGGAAGTGTCTTAGTTTTATTCTTTTGCATGTAGCTGTCCAGTTTTCCCAGCACCACTTATTGAACAGGCTGTCATTTCTCCATGGTATATTCTTGCCTCCTTTGTCAAAGATAAGGTGCCCACAGGTGCATGGGCATTATCTCTGGGCATTCTATCTTGTTCATTGGTTCATATTTCTGTTTTTGTGCCAGTTCCATACTGTATTGATGACTGTAGCTTTGTAGTATAGTCTGAAGTCAGGAAGGTTGATTCCTCCAGCTCTGTTTTTCTTTCTCAAGATCGCTTTGGCTTTTTACAGTCTTTTGTGTTTCCATGCATACTGAAATTTTTTGTTCTAGAGGGGAAAAAATGGGATGAATGGAGAAAGTAGCATCAGTATATATATACACAATCAGGTGTAAGATGGATAGCTGGTGAAAAGTTGCTGCGTAGCACAGGGAGTCCAGTCTGGAGCTCTGTGATCACCCAGAGGGAAGGGATGAGGGGAGGGGAGGGGAGGAGGGGAGGGAGGGAGGAGATGTATGTATGCATGTATACTTGCATAAATGCATGTATAATTGTGGCTGATGTGCATTGCTGTATGGTGAAAACCAACACAACATGGTAGAAATTTGAAAAACAAACAGAAAGAATAAATATATAGCTGAGTCACTTTGCTGTACACAAGAAACTTGCATAGCATTGTAAATCAACCATACTTCAATAAAATAAAATTTTAAAAATAGTGTATATAAGATAAGTAATGAGAACATAATATATAGAGAACTCTACTTAATGTTCTGTGGTGACCTGAATGGTTAAGGAAATCCAAAAGGGAGAGGATATATGTACATGTTTGGCTGATTCATTTTGCTGTACAGGAGAAACTAACAATATTGTACAGCAACTATACTCTGCTGCTGCTGCTAAGTCACTTCAGTCGTGTCCGACTCTGTGCAACCCCATAGACGGCAGCCCACCAGGCTCCCGTCCCTGGGATTCTCCAGGCAAGAACACTGGAGTGGGTTGCCATTTCCTTCTCCAGTGCATGAGAGTGAAAAGTGAAAGTGAAGTTGCTCAGTCGTGTCCGACCCTCAGCGACCCCATGGACACAGCCTTCCAGGCTCCTCCATCCATGGGATTTTCCAGGCAAGAGTTCTGGAGTGGGGTGCCATTGCCTTCTCTGAACTATACTCTAATATAAGTTAATTTTAAAAAAGAAATTGTAAGGAAGAGATCAGGATCTGACAGGTAGACTGAGAGTGATGACTGAAGATTCCAGCAGAGAAAGAACTTAATGGTAGACTGAGAACTTGTACTGGGGAGTCTCTGATGGAATGCAGTGGAATGTGTTAGGAAGCAGTAAGAGATAAAGCCACCTAACCGATTGGCAGTCTTGAAGCCAGGGGCTATGAAATTTTGTTATTAACCTTACAGATGTGGTATTTTAGAAATATTAACTTGACATTTGTGTGCTAAAAGGACTTGAGTCATGTGATGCTAATTGGACATGCTCCATTCTTTCAAGAATTTACCATTCTTTGAAAATTATCATGATCAAGATGAACTTAACAGTATGTATTCATCATGGCATTATTATCTGGTCCCAGGTTGTGTTGATTGATTCCCCCCCCTCCATTTATAGCACTGGAATGTAATTGAAGGGCTTTTAAGCAAACTACTCTGCCATATTGATGTGGGTAAATTTTTATAGCATTTCTGAAATCCTGGAGACTATTTTTTCCCTTTTGTCTAGTCTGAATGTCATTTACATTTGGAAGAATCCAGACACAAAATCCTCCTAACCTATTCAAACATGAAAGTGGCTGCAAATGTATTTTTGTCATTTGTCTTCTTAAGGCATATTTTCTCCATAGCCTTGAACCTAAGTGAAGAGACTCAGAAAGAGAAGAGAACATTTAATCAATAACTTTACTATTTTTCTATTTAATCATTTGAAAAAGTACTTGGCCTTTAAGGGAAAAATTCTTCTTAAGAAAAATTAGTTAAGAAAGCAAGAAGAAAAATCAACCAATACTCTTTGGAAATGTCTACAAAAAAGATTTTTTTTAAATAAGGAAATAAGTTGTAGGACAGAAACTCTGAGCAAATATAAATATACCTTATGTGAATACTAAAATGTGGTCATACGTTGCATGTGTCTACATAATACCATTCAATGTTTCCATGTAAATTACCTTACAGGGTCAGATAAGGTACTTTCCCTGTTAAATGTGTGTATAGTTCTTGAAATAAGTGCAATTTATGTAGATGCCTTTGAACATTCTTCCTCAGAACCCTGGGTTTTCACTTTAGCCAATTCTTCCAGCTTTAGCTTTCTCTGGCCTCACAGTGCAGAGAAAAGCATACTGATTTCCAGGGGAGTTCAGTGTTACTCTGAAATGACCCAACCCTTGGCTCTGGCCATTTGCTTTATTGCTATAGAAGTAGGTAGGTAGATAGATAGATAGATAGATAACTAGGGGGTAATTACTTTACAATATTGTGATGGTTTTTGCCACACATCAACATGAATTGGCATTGGGTATAGGTATGTCCTCTCCCTCTTGAATCCCCCTCTCACCTCCCTCCCCATTCCACCCTTCTAGGTTGTCACAGAGCACTGGCTTTGGGTTCCCTGCATCATACATTGGGGGCTTCCCTGATAGCTCAGTTGGTAAAGAATCTGCCTGCAATGCCGGAGACCTCAGTTCGATTGCTAAGTCGGGAAGATCCATATCAAATATTGAATTTCCACTGTCTATCTATTTTGCATATTGTAATGGTAGCTCAAATGGTAAAGGATCTGCCTGCAATGCAGGAGACCCAGGTTCGAACCCTGGATGGGGAAGATCCCCGGAGAAGGGAATGTCCATTTGCTTTAAATCCACTGTTTTGACTGCCATTTCAGTTCAGTCGCTCAGTTGTGTCCAACTCTGCGATCCCATGGACTCCAGTATGCCAGGCTTCCCTGTCCATGATCAACTCCCGGAGCTTGCTCAAACTCATGTCCATCAAGTTGATGATGCCATCCAACCATCTCATCCTCTGTTGTCCCTTTCTCCTCCCACCTTCAATCTTTCCCAGCATTGGGGTCTTTTCCAATGAGTCAGCTCTTCACATCAGATGGCCAAAGTATTAGAGTTTCAGCTTCAGCACCAGTCCTTCCAATGAATATTCAGGACTAATTTCCTTTAGGATGAACTTATTGGATCTCCTTGCAGTCCAAGGGACTCTCAAGAGTCTTCTCCAACACCACAGTTCAAAAGCATCAATTCTTTGGTGCTCAGCCTTCTTCACAGTCCAACTCTCACATCCATACATGACCACAGGAAAAACCATAGCCTTGACTAGACGAACCTTTGTTGGCAAAGTAATGTCTCTACTTTTTAATATGTTGTCTAGATTGGTCATAGCTTTTCTTCCAGGGAGCAAGCATCTTTTAATTTCATGGCTGCAGTCACCATATGCAGTGATTTTGGAGCCCAAGAAAATAAAGTCTGTCACTGTTTCCATTGTTTCCCCTTCTATTTGCCATGAAGTGATGGGACCAGATGCCATGATCTTAGTTTTTTGAATGTTGAAGTTTAAGCCAGCTTTTTCTGTTTCCTCTTTCACTTTCATCAAGAGGCTCTTTAGTTCCTCATCACTTTCTGCCATAAGAGTGGTGTCATCTGCATGTCTGTGGTTATTGGTATTTCTTCTGGCAATCTTGATTCCAGCTTGTGCTTCATCCAGCTGGCATTTCGCATGTACTCTGCATATAAGTCAAATAAGCAGGGTGACAATATACAGCCTTGACATACTCCTTTCCCAATTTGAAACTAGTGCATTGTTTCATATCCAGTTCTAACTGTTGCTTCTTAACCTGCATTTCCAGCAATTAGCTCAGTGCCTGGCACAAGACTGGCATTCAATTAACATTTCCTTCTCCAGGGGAAATTCCTGATCCAGGATTCAAACCCAGGTGTCCTGCATTGCAGGCAGATTCTTTACCATCTTAGCCACCGGGGAAACCCAGTTAGTTAATATTTACTGATTGAAAATTTTTAGAACTCTTTATATTTGGTCCAACTTTCTTTGTCACTGAAAAATTTTGCTCTTCAAGGTAAAATGACTATTTAAATGTATTATTCATCTTGGTCACATTTCGCCTTCTCTCTTAGTAACCAAATAGTGTTTTTATTACTTTTGGTTTTATTTTCAACTTTATAGTTTCAGTTTCTAACCTATAATTTTCATTTAAGCTTCTCGGGCCGTTCACCAAATCTTTTATCCTTCTATATTCAGTTCTTTAAATTAAATCCTTAAAGTTTCATCTACTTGGATCATATCTGAATCTGTTTTTAAAAATATGACACTCACCCCTCTACTCACTCACCTCTGACCAAACTCATCTTTACCACCATGAATGTTCTGTAGAACAGGGTGAGGGAGGAGAAGCAATATATGTGATTAAACATCATTCCAGTGACAATTCATATTTATTCTCTCCCTTTTAAAATTGTTGCTGTTTCTCAAACACATTGCATGTGTAATGATGACTGATTTTTTTCCCAAGTTAAATTTGCTGCTTCTGTTGGTTCTTTCCACTCATCTAGCTACACTGGCCTTTCTTTGCATCCATATACAAGGAGCCCTATATTTCTGTGGTTTATGAACTACTTTCTTTCTTAGAACTACAGAACATTATGGGCAGGTGGGAGAATGAGCTGAAACACAATGGTCCACAGAGGACGGGGAAGACACAGTCTTCTTGCATCTCCTTTCCCAACTTTGTCATGTCTCAGGGGGTAATCTGTTATATCATGAGTTTTCACGTGCCTCCTAAGAGACCTAGTCCCATGAGAGAGTTCTGAAACAAAGATAAGTAAAAGGAGTTTATGTGACTTGTTTTTTAAAGGGCACCATTTTGAAAATTTTCATACTTTTCTGGGACCAAAATTAACTTGAACATAGTCAGCTTGGGTTATCAATGTCCTGCCTATATTACACCCAGGGACAAATACAAATTCCCCAGGAATAAGCTATACCAGAGAAGGCACACTCCTGGGTTCCCGTTATCTGAGAGGAGACTGGGCACTCCCTTGACCAAGACTAAGCCCTAGTGTCGGCTTCTCTGAGTGACTTGCCATCTCCCAAGTGTGTGAGCTTCATGTAGATAGCTGATTACATCCACTACTGTCACTTATATGTACAAATATCTCCCTCTATTATTAGTAGGCTATTGTGATGTTGCATTTAATTTTCCTGTCATTTAAAAAAGCCTAATGTTCTCAGAGTGTCATACCATACAGTTTCTAATGACTGTCTGATGAGTAGACAAGGATAGATACCAGGCTATACAGGTGTCAGTAGGCCCTTAAGTTGGTTATCCAATGAAATTGAATTATATATTTCAAGTATTTATATGGGTTTTACTTACTTTTATGCTTCTGAAATGGCAAAAGCATTCCCCAAATTCATTTTTGCAGAAAGTTCTTGTGTCTTATTGATTTGTGTTGCTGGGTATGCACATTTTATCACTAATGCTAATGTGTTCTCGTAGTACACCATCCACTTTTCTCAGACAATAGAAAAGTAATCTTCCTTAATAAAATGTAAGCCACCTGGGCTTCCCAGGTGGTACAGTGGTGAAGAATCTGCCTGCCAATACAGGAGATGCAAGAGACATGGGTTGGATCTCTGGTTTGGGAAGATTCCCTGGAGGAGGAAATGGCAACCCACTCCAGTATTCTTGCCCAGGAAATCCCATAGACAGAGGAACCTTACAGGGTACAGTTCATGAGGTCACAAAGATTCAGACCGACTGAGTAACTGAGCACACAATATACCATCCACTTTTCCAAAACAATAGAAAAATGATCTTACTTAATAAGATGGATAACTGCCATTTTTGAGAACTCTTTTTTTTCAACATGAATGGCCATTTTATGTTTCATTTATCCTTAGAAGAATTTTTTCATCCTGAATTTCTTTCCTTTAGAAAAAAATCACTTATTGCATGAAAGTGAAAGTTGCTCAGTTGTGTCTGACTCTTTGAGACTCCGTGGATTATACAGTCCATGGAATTCTCCAGGCCAGAATGCTGGAGTAGGCTTTCCCTTCTCCAGGGGATCTTCCCAATCAAGGATAGAACCCAGGTCTCCCACATTTCAGACAGATTTTTTATCAGCTGAGCCACAAGGGAAGCCCAAGAATACTGGAGTGGGTAGCCTATCCCTTCTCCAGTGGATCTTTCCAACCCAGGAATTGAACGAGGGTGTCCTCCTTTGCAGGCACATTCTTTACCAACTGAGCTGTCAAGGAAGCCCATTATTGCATATCACTGTATTTAATACTGAGAAACACATCGCTTATTTTGGAACAATAGGTTTTAATGACTATCTAAATTTTTGTTTGCTAGGTAATTATGTACAGAGATCATAAAAAGAATCAGGCAGCTTCCACAAAACTAAACAGAACCTGGGATGCCAGGAGAATTCTAGGGTTATTGAGGACAATAAACAACTGTTTATTGTCTAACTACAGGGATAAATCCAGTACTTCTTTCAGATCTCTGCTCAAATATCACTTTCATTATGAAGCCTACCCTACCATTCCATACAAAATTGAGCCACTCTCCCTCAGCTCTTATCAATTCTATTTATGTCACGCTACATAGCTTAATAAGTGAACAGTAGGATTTGAGTCTCTATTTCCCTGACTCTAGACCACATGTACCTAGCTGCCTAGTTACCTAGGAGTAAAAGACTGGGCAAGTAGCAGTAGTAATATCTCATATTTTAAATCTTTTTACAGTTTGCAACACATCTTCACATGTATTATTTTTAAAATGATGATACAGAACAGTAACTTTATGTTTCTCTTTCTCTCAGGACCTGCACTGTTATATTTGAAACTGTAGTAGAGGCAATATAGTTCCTGAGATTCCCCTTGTGAGCTTATTATAAGATTGATAATGATTCAAAATGGTTTTTGAGAATCTGCTAGAAACAAATATTCTCAAAATATGAACAGATATTTTAAGACAGGCATTGTATCTTTTCAGAATGCATGAACTCTCGTATGGCAGGATTGTGCCCTTTTGTACTTAGATTTATTTTCTGGAGTCTGTATTCCTGCACTTTAATCCCTGCAGGTCTCCACCTAACTTTTCTCCTTCCGTTTCCTCTTCCCATCAGAGTTGTTTCTTTTCTCTTCTGATTTTGGACTCTCCAGTGCTGTTCAGCCATTGCCTTTATGGTTAAGGCGTGCCCCTTACCTTCTGCCTGACATTTGATTTCATTGTCCTTCTGGGAGAGCTGGACTAGGCTTCCTTATTTCATGTCACTTGTAGTTTTCAGTCTTGTTCAAACTGAGAAAATGGTGGTTTAGGCTGTTGATATTGGGAAAAGAGAGTCAAGTCATAGAGTAATAAGGAAAAAAGAAAGACTTCATGGATTAGATTCCTAGGGTTGCTGTAACAAATGACCACAAACTGGATGGCTTAAAGGGGGCTTCCCCCAGTGACTCAGAGGTGAAGAATCCACCTGAAATGCAGGAGATTCAGGTTCAACCCCTGGGTTGGGAAGATTCCCTGGAGGAGGGCATGGCAACCCACTCTAGTATGATTGCCTGGAGAATCCCATGGACAGAGGAGCCTGGTGGGTTACAGTCCATGGGGTTGCAAGGAGTTGGACACAACTGAAATGACTGAGCATGCACACATGAGTGGCTTAAAACAATAGAAATTTATTATTTTCTGTCCTGGAAGCTAGAAATCTGAAATCAAGTTGTATGCAGGAGTGGTTCCTTCTGAAGTTTCTGAGGGAGAATCTGTTCCATATCCTTCTCCTATATTCTGCTATTCCTTGGCTTGTAGATACATCACTCTAATCTCTGAGTCCATCATCGCATAAATGTCTTCCCTTTGTGTGTATCTCTGTGTCTTTACATGTGCTGTGCTTAGTTGCTCAGTTGTGCCCGACTCTGCGACCCCATGGACTGTAGCCTGCCAGGCTCCTCTGTCCATGGGGATTCTCCAGGCAAGAATACTGGAGTGAGTTGCCATGCCCTCCTGCAGGGCATTTTCCCAACCCAGGGATCGAAACCAGGTCTCTGCATTGCAGGCAGATTCTTTACCCTCTGAGCCACCAGGGTTGTCTTCACATGGTCTTCTTATAAGGACACCAGTCATGGTTTTAGGCTCACCCTAATCCAGTGTTTCCCCTGATTCTGGGAAAGATCAAGGGCAGAAGGAGAAGTAGATGTCAGAGGATGAGATGGCTGGACAGCATCACCAATGCAATGGACATGAACTTGGGCAAACTCTGGGAGATGGTGAGGGACAGGGAGGCCTGGCATGCCGCAGTCCATGGGGTTGCAAAGAGTTGGACACGACCGGGCAACTGAACAACAATCCAATGTGATGTCATCTTTATTTAATGATTTACATCTGCAAACACCCTATTTTTGAACCACTCAGAACCACATTCTGAGATTCGGAGTAGACATGAATCTGGGAGAGTAATTATCTAACCTAGTATACATGGTGATCTGTTTCTGGCTTTCAAAAGAGTGCTGGTATTATGAGGTGTTCCTATCTGTGATTGAGCAGATGCCTTGGAAGTCTATACCCATGCCAATAAAGATATTTTTCTCTTGTCAAATGGAAATAACATGTGCAGATTTAGGTATTTGGAATATGGAAACATAGAAGCCTAAAAGTCATGATCATTGTTTGGATAAAGCCTATGAAGGACGCATAATCAAACCAAGCCTTGTGTATTATAACTGAATTTTCTCATTGTCAACAGCAGCACATAGAGTGAATCAGGAAACATGATGAATCAGGAATCTAGGAACTAGAGACCAGCTGAATGACTCTGGGCAATTCAATGGATGTGCCTCTCTGAGTGACTGAGACAAACATTTCCTGCATATGAACTTATTCTCCTGTCCTTAGAGTCTGAGGTTATACAACTCTGTGCAGAAACAGCATTTGTGTTTCATTGAAGAAATATATCTAGCACCTGCTACATGCTGGGTCATATGATGGATTCTCTATTAAATGTAAGTAACTCGTTTATTTCTCAAAACAGAGGTGTATGATACTTATTACCCCCATTTTACAGATGAGGCAAAGATACTGAGAAAGTTTAAAAATATACCCAAGATAAATAGTCCTAATGAGCCACTGAGCCAGAATTTGAGCCCACATCTGTCTATGCTTATGTCATACAACAGAAGCAAAACCAAATGGATAAACTTTGGGTGAGTGGCTGGTTGAGGGGACATGCTTATGAAAGAATAAAATTATCTAGCAGAATAGTTCCCACATGGTACAGAAAAGAAAATAGGAAATAGTCAGCAGAGTTGCAAAACATCCAGTCAAGAGTTGGTGACACTTGCATCAGTTCTTCGGCATAAGAATATTGATTGTCTTTGTTGTTTAGTTGCTAAGTCATGTCAAACTCTTTGTGACCCCATGAACTGTAGCCCATCAAGCTCCTTCTGTCCATGGGATTTCACAGGCAACAATAATGGAATGGGTTGCCATTTCCTTCTCCAGGGGAACTTCCTTCCCCCCGGACTGAACTTGTGTCTCCTGCATTGGCCAGCAGATACTTTACCACTGAGCCACCAGGGAAGCCTAAGAATATTGATAGGCTGTTTCAAAAAATGAAATAGCACATGGTTTTTGAGATCGGAGTTAGCTATGGGAGCATGAAAAGTGTGTGTGTTCCTTTACATGCAAATACTTTTACATTTCTGGTACTGGCTGGGCTGGCCAGCATTGTTCAAGAAAATCACTAATCGTTGTTTAAATAAATGTTTGTGCCCACAATGACCTTGAAGTAGACTATACATGGATGTCTGTGCGGGCAGCAGTTTGAATGTGTATCACTGCTTGTGTACGTGTATGTCTGCTAGCTTTTGAGAATTTTCATTTGGAGGTCATATTTGACACTATCTTTTGTTTGTTTGTTTGCTCTGCAGTCTATGGCATGTCTCCTTATCGGCAGTTACCCAGGGCTCTTGGACTTGGTTTCACCTGCTCTGGGAGATCACTGCCTACTTATTTTAGGTGCTGTCTTGGATGACAGCCTTAGAGCCTCTATTTATAAAGTTTAGAGCCTTTCAAGCATGTCGTCTAAATTTGGCAAAAATCTAACCAGCCTCATTTTATGTATGCAGATTATTTTTCTTAGATCATTTCTCCTTTGCTCTTCCTTAATACTTATGAAAATTCTGCACTTTGAAATCCTGATGGTACAGTGCTAAATAAAACCAAAGGAAGGTCGTCTTGTCCAAACTTGGACAAATGATTTAATAGGAGCCAACATCTGCGATATTAGAAAGAGAACACCAAGGGAAGGACAAATTTGAGAGACAAAACCAGGGCGGCTCAGTTTGATTTTCCCATCAGACTCCTCCTTTAGGAACGGATACCTAAGATATTGGTTGTATTTCAATAAGGATCATAATTCCCATGAGAAGAAAGGAAAATGTGGCTGACAATGTGACAATCAGGATATCACCTTTGTCCAACACAGCCACAAAAGTGTCTTCATCAGAAAGTTGGGTAGATATTCTACTCCAAGTGTCCAGAGTCAGGCAGGCATTGGGAAGCCTCCATAGCAACAAGAAGATGATATTTTATCTTACTGTTCAGTGAATCAGTTGATTACATTGTTTAAAGAAAATTGCCATCTGAAGGCTCTTGAATAAAGTGACAAATGTAAAAAAAGGAAGACCTCCCATGCGGAGTCAGCTTCTAGGGCACAGACTCCCTCCAATGTCTTTCATTAGGTGAGTTCATCTGGTCCTTTGCTGACAACAAGGATTTGGAGTTGATGCCCGGGGAAAAATAAGCAGAACCCAGGTCTACCTGACAAATAATCACTTTTCCTATTCTGAGGTGTTTCTCTCAAATGTCTTTGGCCAAGAAGTACTTTATTCCCCCCTGTATAAGCGTTTGGAGCATGTCACCTCTGTTATCTCAGTGGTCTGTACTCCCCTTTTCTGCCCGACTCTGTCCTTCATGGCATCAGTAATGATTTTGTGCTCACTTTTGCAAAAATAGGCACATGGATGTCTGTCAAATTGAGTTGTAAATACAATCCCACCATGTCCCCCCTCAAGCAGAGATCTTTATAACATTCCCTAAAGACCATCAGATGGCAAATATTCTGTGCATATGTTTTTTTCTATCTAGAAATTTCACTAACTTTCAAAATATTCTATGTGTATAGCTCAGGAGACAAAAAAAAAAAACAAAAACAAATTTAGATTTACATTTCTGCCTTTAATTGAGATGTCTCAGGACACCTGAAGGTGTTTGGAACCCTTGCGCCTTCTGTATCTCCTATTTATCTGTTTAGCAGTGCTGGGTCTTGGTTGTGGCATGTGTAATCTTTAGTTGAGTCGTTTGAACTCTGAGTTGCAGCAGGTGTGGTCTAGTTACCCGATCAGGGATGAAACCCCTGCCCCCTGCACCGGAATCAGAGTTTAAGCCACTGGACCACCAGAGAAGTCCCCTTTCCTCAGTATCTTCTGAAGTCTCCCTTAGAGTAAAATTCTGTTCAATATGTACTGAAAGAATGTTGCTTTTCCAGATTCCATTAATTTCATCTGAAATATATGTAAGGATAACTGCTCCTAATATGGAGATCTCCTCTAGACCAGAGATGAGGACACAGAGCTGACTCCAGGGTCCCAATAATTTGGCATAGAGGCAGCAGGAGACTCCAGCTCCAGCTTTCCTAATTGACCTCCTATTCCTTTTCATATATATATATATATTTTGTCTCTGTCCTCCCCACTGTTTGCTGCAGCTCATCTGTTTAACCCTCTTCTTATTGCCCCCATTCTCTCTGTTCATCTCCATCTGGGAGATCCCTTGAACAACAAAGAGAGATTCAGTTGCTGTCAGACCCTCTACATTACTCATGGAGCGGGATCTGTGTGTTGGTATCAGAGGTATCCTGCATGTAGAAAATGTGTCACTGATAAGGAAATTCTGTAGAAAGTCTTAACAAGTAAAGCATTCTTAGGAAGACAAGGGTTAAATGGGAAAACAGTAAATTAGCCTCTCTCTCTGTGCTGCTGGAGAGACCTGAAGTTAGGTATGTCTTTTCCAGAAACTTGCATCCTGCTTCAATCAGTGCTGTCAGTCTTGTGAGCTATGTGTAAACTACCAGTCCCTCTCTTGACAGCCACCTTTCCTAAGCACCACCCAGGGGAGCTTCATCTTTAAACTATTGATGAATAGAAGGTTAAATTTTAATTCTCTGTCATTTGCAACTTGCTAATTAAAATTCCATGTTCTTTTATCTCAGAGACCTTTGAAAAATGGAGTATAGAAGCTTGTCTAGAGATAACATAACTACCACCTGACTTGAAGCTTTTGTGCCTAAGATGCTATAAATGTTAATTTCCTATCAATTGAAACTTGCAAAGAAAATCAGCAGGTTTTCTGCTCTCCTGGCATCAATTATTTTTTATACGGCATCTTTCCAGGGCGTCCTTTGTCCCTGCTTCCATCAGCCTCCTCAACATTTTGATCCTGGGGAAATCAAGCTAAGACCAAAGGCAGATTTGAATTTGGAAGAAAGAATGAGGTGCCACAGGACAGAATCACTTTCTTTTCTTTCAGCTTGTTTTCAGGGTACCATTTCTATAAGTAGACACACTTACTATATTGTTGCTGTCTTGCATACTTCTCCAAAGAATGCCATTGACATATCCTTTAGGATTAAAATATAAAAGTATTTGGTTTCAACACCATTTCTCTGGTGAGGCTTGTAATTATGCTTTAAGATATACAGTAGAGCAGGCACTGTTGGTGTCCTTGGCACTCCCCATTCCCGTGCCTGCCAATGGCTGCTAAACACAAGGCAGAGGAACAAAAGGAAGTTGATAGATAAATATCCCAGCCTCCTAAACCCCTGGTGAAACAGCTCTGAGGCATATTCAGTATGATACCCTAGACATTCTCACTGGGAGAAAGCCCCAAGTCTCACAGTGATGTCCTGCTCATTAAGCCTTGCATAGGCTTCTCTCCCTTTCCTGGGTCACTTGCCCAATATCCTACTGGTGCTTCAGGGATCGCCTCTCAAAGAAACTACTTGCATTAAAATCTTAGGCTCAGCATCTACTTTTGGGCAAGCCAAACTAAGCCACAGACAGAAACAGTTTATTTTATTCCTTGAACATGAAAATGTATGGTGTCACTGATAAATACAAATATCTGCATACAGTTTAGAAAATTAGAAAGTTATTTCAAAATTAGACCAGGGCCTATGCTCTAAGATTTCTGTGTTATAATCTCAGCACAATCTTGATTAGTCATTCATTTTAAAACCAATTTCTGAGTTCTGATAGGAAGGGCATTAATACAAATTGCTATGAGGATAACAGGAAATCTTTTAAAATAGAAGTCTTTTTCTATTTATAAAAATATTAGTTCATTTGAAGAGAATAGGGGAAAACATACAAAGATAAAGATAAAGATAATAGATAAAGTACTATGCAGGTTGCCAAGCAGGAAATGTCAAAATTTAACATGAAAATGGAGACAATATATACTGGAGAAGTTCAGAAAAGAAGGCATTTTTAGGAAAGGGTCCTGGAGAATGAGATAGAAAAGGCTCTCTGATGGCTAGAGGAGTTTTACAGGAATAGAGAGGACAAGGTGTGCACGTGTGGCATTCTGGGTCTGCCTGAAATGGAAGATTCTTTTAGGGAAGCATTAAAGTTAAAGACATGAGGTGATACTGTCCTTAGGTTAAAATCAATCTGAATGTCAGGCTAAGGAGTTTGGAAGGTAAATATAATTTTCTTTTTTTACCTTTTTTTTTTGTTGTTGTTGTTGTTGTTGGGAGGACAATTGCTCTACAACATTGTATTGGCCTCTGTCACTCAGCAACATGAATCATACGCAGGTATACGTATGTCCCCTCTTTTTTTTTCTTGTTTTTTAACAAAGTACTAGCATTCATTCATTCTCTCATTCATCTGTTTCATTAAACACATACTAAGATCCTGCTCTATTTAAAGGCAATATACTGGGTGTTGTTACCTGGTGAAAAAAAGACAAAGAAAAGGAAAAGATGATGACGCAGAAGGGGGATGACTGAAAAGTTAGGGAAATTAAGGCAGAATTGATTTTGGTTTTAGAGAAATTATGTATTTATTTATTCAATTAACTTCCAGAAATATTTAAGGCAGGCCATGCAGAACCCATATATCAGCCCTGAATGGTTTTACCCAGTGAGACATCTTACAAAATTTTATCTGATTCTAACCATTTTCTCAGTTACTTAATTGGTACCAATTCTCAAAGCAGTATTTCAAAAGGATTACTGTATTGACTAGTGGCCAGTTTGTGAGGTGGGAAGTAAGAAGACTCCAGCCCAGCTGGTAAATGCACCCCAAGGTTGACCCCAGACCTCCTCTATTCAAGGGTAGGTGGTCTTTTCATCCTTGGCTCCTAGAGGTCAAAAGGATTCCTGGTTTGGACCAGTTCTGCAGGCTCCAGGAGTGAGGGGAGAAATGGGCTCCAGGTGCCAGGCAAGCGCATTGATTTCATCAAGTCTTTGATGTCTGTTTTGGTCCTGAAGATCTGGAGAAATATGATCTTAGAGTTGATGTTCCAACTCTATATGGCATTTTGAGAACCATTTATGAGGCTTTCAGTTACAGCTGCACCAGTGTCTGAGTGTTTTACAGTAGCCTTTTCTCTTTCCTCCTCCTTTCTGCCCTATTGTTTTGGTGTATGAATGATCGGTGGTGTTTGTACTGTTAAACTGCGTATCAGCCAACAACAGCCAGAATGCTTCTGAAAACGAATTTAATTTATTCACAGCACAGTGTGCAGCCAGATGATGATGGCAAGTTAATGGGCTTTGCCTTAATGAGATAACTGTTTGCCGCCCAGGTTTAGAGGTTTATGGTAGTTTTATTTGTCAGTCTTCCCTGAGTGCAGAGAAGGAAAAAATTGTAGCTTTATGCTGATATATTGTCAGGTCCATTTGCAGAGAGAGACAGATGTTATGACCTCCTTCTGCTTCTGTGTTCTTTGAGCCATTTCAAGTTTTCTTCTCTATTCTTGGCAATTAAATGCAACATCCCTTGTTGTTCACCCATGTGGCTTAGATGAGGAGGCTGTTCAAGCGGCATAATCCATGGAGGTGCATCTTCATTCTAGTATGCTGTTATCAAACAGGGTCTGCCAGTGTACTGGCTCTGGCTCTTTGCTTCCTTTCTTCTTTGCTCCTGATTTCCCTCTCTCTTTTAATCCAGCAGGTTTTATGATCCTGGAAATAATATGGCATGAGAGCCTAAGCTTCCCAAAGAAAGAGAAATTAGCATGACACTTTGGCTTTTTCAAATATTTTGGCCTAGTCCTTTTCCTCTCAAATTCTTTTTCTCCATTCACTTCAATTACCACTGAATCTTTAACCCTGGCTAGCAACCACCTCTTTTCCAGTCTGCCTTTCTGGTAACTTATTAGTGTTTAGCAATGAGAAGAAAAGGGCAACGGTTCTATTAACACAACCAAATTGATTCATAATCAGTCATGAACCAGGAGCTGGGTAAGGCTTTTTTACAAGCACTAAAGGTTAATAGAACCATTCTCCAGCCCATTTTCCAAACCAACCTTCATGAAGTATTCTGACCTCCACCTCCAGACATATAGCCATTGCATAAGAGCTTTTGGCATGGGTGGCATGTAGGTGGAAGTTATTTATGAACATTAATAGCTTTTTCAACTATTGAGCAATTATTAGACCACCCCTACAGGTAGCCCTAGCTAAGTTCAGAATAAAGTAATTATATAGTTAATTTAGCATTTATCTGGAAGACGGACTTTCAAATTAAAAAGCTTGTTCAGTTGAAACTAGCATTTATTTATTCTATGGGGATTTTTACACAGGCTCTATTTGCCAGTATGAAACACCCATGTGAAGCTCGTTTTCAGAATTGACTAGTTGAGTCAGATCACAGTCCAATCAATTTGAGAATGAACAGCCAGCTGGATAGAAGCCATACTTTCCATTACTGGTTAATTGCTTTGGGGTGAATATGATTGGCTAATCCAGCCTCTAAAGCCAAGGAGACCTTAAAATAGCTCATGGCTGCTAACTCACTGGTAGGAAGGAGCTAGACAATAGCACTGCCCTCCCTGCCATACACTGTTCTCTGACTGTCCTAAAAAATAGTTTCACCTTTCTCCCTCTCCTCCCCAAATATAATTTATCTTTCATCTAAATTTTGGGGTAAATTATTTAATTGATCTTTTCCTCAGAGTTGTTGTTGTTCAGTTGCTAAGTCATGTCCAACTCTTTGCAATGCCATAAATTGCCACATGCCAGGCTTCCCTGTCCTCCAATATCTCCCAGAGTTTGTTCAAACTCATGTTCATTGAGTCAGTGATGCCATCCAACCATCTCATCTTCTGTTGCCCCCTTCTCCTCCTGCCTTCAATCTTTCCCTGCATCAGTGTCTTTTCCAATGAGTCGGCTCTTTGAATCAGGTGGCCGAAGTATTGCAGTTCAGCTTCAGCATCAGTCCTTCCAATGTATATTCAGGGTTGATTTCCTTTAGGATTGACTGGTTTGATCTCCTTGGAGTCCAAGGAACTCTCAAGAATCTTTTCCAGCACCACCATTCGAAATCATCAATTCTTTGGCAGTCAAAGAATTGACTACTGGCAATTCTGGCAATGACTACTGGCAAACCCATGGCTTTGATTATATGGACCTTTGTTCTGGCAAATACTGGCAATGACTACTGGCAAACCCATGGCTTTGATTATATGGACCTTTGTTCTGGCAAAGTGATGTCTCTGCTTTTTAACATACTATCCAAGTTTGTCAAAGCTTTTCTACCAAGGAGCAAGCGACTTTTAATTTCATGGTTGCAGTCACTATCTGCAGTGATTTTGAAGCCCAATAAAAGAAAATCTGATATATTTTGAAGCCCAATAAAAGAAAATCTGTCACTGTTTCCACTTTTTCCTCATATATTTGCCATGAAGTGATGGGACAGGATGCCATGATCTTAGTTTTTTGAATGTTGAGTTTTAAACCAGTTTTTTCACTCTCCTCTTTCACCCTCATCTTTCACTAAAGAGCAGAGGCTCTTTAGTTCCTCTGCTTTCTGCTTTTAGAGTGGTGTTATCTGCATAAATGAGGTTATTGATATTTCTCCCAGCAATCTTGATTCTTGGGATTCATCCAGCCTGGCATTTCCCATGATGTACCCTGCATATAAGTTGAACAAGCAGAGTGACAATATACAACCTTAACGAACTCCTTCCACAATTTTGAACCAGTCTGTTGTTCCATATCCAGTTCTAAATGTTGCTTCTTGACCTGCGTACAGGTTTCTCAGGAGACAGGTAAGGTAGTCCAATATTCTCATCTCTTTCAGAATTTTCCACAGTTTGTTGTGATCCACAGAGAAGACCCTGCTAATCAGTTTCAGAGAGGGATTCAAGGAAGTCTTTCCTCTTTGAATTCAACCGTCCCTTCCTTGTGAGAATTGGCAGCATCATTGCCATATTCCCAAAGAAGGAGACCTGAGGATTTTCCCAATTCTTCCCTTCTGAATGACTTGCTTTTTGAAATCCTGTCATGCGCTTGAGGTATGATACTAGTTTTCCTTTGACTCACTGGGTAAAAGGTGGTATAGTAAGGATGTCCCGATCGGCATAATTCCTAGGTTGAGAAGCACTATGTGCCTTTCCTTAATGAGAGACCCTGGACACTGGATATGAATAAATTGCTACTTGAAAATAGTCTGTCACCAGGAATGACTCCCCACAATGCAATAAACCAGCCTTGTTGTGAATGCAGTTGGCAGGATCCTCAAAGTCACAAATCAAAATTGACCTTCCTCCTGTTGACTGTGCTCGGCACATTGAAGAAACAGGTTTCTTTTCAGGGCCACGTACTTAGAGTCTTAGCAGTGGAGAATTATTTTTGGAGCTACATTCAGGGAGAGCATATTGCATATTTACACATTATTACAAGCTGTCTATGTGACAAAAGCTTACTGGACAAGCTCTTTCTCATCCTTTCACTTCAAGAAGATGAACCAGTGTTTTACTTCCTTCTCTCCTTTTCTTTTTTAAAATATAATACGCCAAAGTACTCGACTCATTCTATTACTTAATTCATGCCAAAATTAATAGCCATCCTAACAACAAATCCTTACATAGAGCTTACTATATGCTCTCATAATCAGAAAGCCTACCAGGTGCTAATAAAATAAATTTGGCACAGCTTTACTATGATAAATTTGCGCGTGTCTGTTTGCTTTGATGCACAGTTAATGGGCTTCAGCCTACGATACCTATTTAAAATGGAACTGGCCATTTGATTATTCACTTTTATTAATATCATTATCTTCGGCTCTGAAATTGCTGCTTAAAATGTGTCATCTTTTATTAATTCATGTATTATTAACCTTCCAGCATGTATTACAGCTTAACTGCTATTATAGGACTTGAGTCATTTGTTTAAGTAATTAGGACAAAACAAGAATTGGGCTTATATTTTAGCAGGAGGAATTGAGTTCAATTATAGATAAACAGGCTAATCTTGGCAGACAAAGTTGATGCTACTGCTCAGGTGGAAGATGTTGCCTGATGTTTCCTCTACCCCCAGCCAAAACTGCAACTCCAACTGTTTCTCTTGGCACCTGAAGTGCTGTCCCTAGGATTTCTCCCCTTTGACTCTAACTTTGCTATCCTCAGGCAGAATAGTTACCATATTGATACTCCTAAGGTTGAGGAATCCTGGAGACATATATGAATAAACCCTAAGCTGAGGGTGATATCTATGTGTAGACTTGGGATATAATGTTTAAAACAGCAGACAAATAACCACATGACTGTTATGTGAGAACTTTGGTTGTAATCACTGTTCAAATTAAGGCCGCTGATTATTTGCTGTGTAGTTGCTAAGTTGTGTTGGACTGTTTGAGACCCATGGACTATAGCTCGCCAGGCTCCTCTGTCCATGGGATTCTCCAGCCAAGAAATCTGGAGTGGGTTGCCATTTCCTCAGTCTTGTGTATCTCCTCCATTGGCAGGCAGATTCTTTACCACTGTGCCACCTGTGACGCCCCTAGAGATGAGTCATAAAACCCAAGAAAAAAATATATCTACAGACTGATTTGTACTTCATTGATCTTCTCATTTAAAAGAATGACTACAATAATTTAACTAGGGAAAAACAGAGGCAGATTCCAGCTTCTTACCAACAAAATAACTCAGAAAAAGTATCAAGACAGAGCCGAGTTTAAAAAAAAAAAAAACAAAGATGAGGAATAGTATACATGGATTCTCAGACAAATTTGTTACTCTTTGAGCACACTCACAGTTCTCCTAGTACTTACACTTAAGTCTGGTCTGTCTGTGTTTCATCCAGTCTGCCCTGAAAAGCTTGTCAAGAAAGGTAATCATTTTAACAATACATTCCAAGTTTCCTAAAGGGGAGACTCAGTTTAGATTTCTTCCCTTAGACAACTAGCCTTCTCAAGATTCTTGAAAATGTTATCAGCCCCATTCTTCTATATTCTAGGCTGTGTCTCTCACATCATTGTCATCATTATCATTATTATCAACATCATCATCATAATGACAATATGTTGCCTGTTTACTAAACCTTAGATCTTGTAATGACTGATTGTTTCTATCTACTTCAGTTCAGTTCAGTTCAGTTCAGTCACTCAGTCCTGTCCGACTCTTTGCGACCCCATGAATTGCAGCACACCAGGCCTCCCTGTCCATCACAAACTCCTGGAGTTCACTCAGACTCACAGCCATCGAGTCAGTGATGCCATCTAGCCATCTCATCCTCTGTCATCCCCTTCTCCTCCTGTCCCCAATCCCTCCCAGCATCAGAGTCTTTTCCAATGAGTCAACTCTTCACATGAGGTGGCCAAAGTACTGGAGTTTCAGCTTTAGCATCATTCCTTCCAAAGAACACCCAGGACTGATCTCCTTTAGAATGGACTGGTTGGATCTCCTTGCAGTCCAAGGGACTCTCAGGAGTCTTCTCCAACACCACAGTTCAAAAGCATCAATTCTTCGGTGCTCAGCTTTCTTCACAGTCCAACTCTCACATCCTTAAATGACTACTGGAAAAACCATAGCCTTGACTAGACAGACCTTTGTTGGCAAAGTAATGTGTCTGCTTTTGAATATGCTATCTAGGTTGGTCATAACTTTCCTTCCAAGGAGTAAGCGTCTTTTAATTTCATGGCTGCAATCACCATCTGCAGTGATTTTGGAGCCCCCCAAAATAAAGTCTGACACTGTTTCCACTGTTTCCCCATCTATTTGCCATGAAGTGATGGGACCAGATGCCATGATCTTCATTTTCTGAATGTTGAGCTTTAAGCCAACTTTTTCACTCTCTTCTTTAAATTTCATCAAGAGGCTTTTGAGTTCCTCTTCACTTTCTGCCATAAGGGTGGTATCATCTGCATATCTGAGGTTATTGATATTTCTCCCGGCAATCTTGATTCCAGCTTGTGCTTCTTCCAGCCCAGCATTTCTCATGATGTACTCTGCATATGTTAAGCAGATAAGCAGGGTGACAATATACAGCCTTAACGTACTCCTTTTCCTATTTGGAACCAGTCTGCTGTTCCATGTCCAGTTCTAACTGTTGCTTCCTGACCTGCATATAGGTTTCTCAAGAGGCAGGTCAGGTGGTCTGATACTCCGATCTCTTTCAGAATTTTTCACAGTTTATTGTGATCCACACAGTCAAAGGCTTTGGCATAGTCAATAAAGCAGAAATAGATGTTTTTCTGGAACTCTCTTGCTTTTTCGATGATCCAGTGGATGTTGGCAATTGGGTCTCTGGTTCCTCTGCCTTTTCTAAAACCAGCTTGAACATCTGGAAGTTCACAGTTCACGTATTGCTGAAGCCTGGCTTGGAGAATTTTGAGCATTACTTTACTAGTGTGTGAGATGAGTGCAATTGTGTGGTAGTTTGAGCATTCGTTGGCATTGCCTTTCTTTGGGATTGAAATGAAAACTGACCTTTTCCAGTCCTGTGGCCATTGCTGAGTTTTCCAAATTTGCTGGCATATTGAGTGCAGCACTTTCACAGCATCATCTTCCAGGATTTGAAATAGCTCAACTGGAATTCCATCACCTCCACTAGCTTTGTTCGTAGTGATGCTTTCTAAGGCCCACTTGACTTCACACTCCAGGATGTCTGGCTCTAGGTCAGTGATCACACCATCGTGATTATCTGGGTTGTGAAGATCTTTTTTGTACAGTTCTTCTGTGTATTCTTGCCACCTCTTCTTAATATCTTATGCTTCTGTTAGGTCCCTACCATTTCTGTCCTTTATCGAGCCCATCTTTGCATGAAATGTTTCCTTGGTATCTCTAATTTTCTTGAAGAGATCTCTAGTCTTTCCCATTCTATTGTTTTTGTCTATTTTTGCATTGATTGCTGAGGAAGGCTTTCTTATCTCTCCGTGCTAGTCTTTGGAACTCTGCATTCAGATACTTATATCTTTCCTTTTCTCCTTTGCTCTTTGCTTCTCTTCTTTTCACAGCTATTTGTAAGGCCTCCCCAGACAGCCATTTTGCTTTTTTGCATTTCTTTTCCATGGGGATGGTCTTGATCCCTGTCTCCTGTACAATGTCACGAACCTCCATCCATAGTTCATCAGGCACTCTATCAGATCTAGGCCCTTAAATCTATTTCTCTCTTCCACTGTATAATCATAAGGGATTTGATTTATGTCATACCTGAATGATCTAGTGGTTTTCCCCTTTCTTCAATTTAAGTCTGAATTTGGCAATAAGTAGTTCATGATCTGAGCTGCAGTCAGCTCCCATTCTTGTTTTTGCTGACTGTATAGAGCTTCTCCATCTTTGGCTGCAAATAATATAATCAATCTGATTTTGGTGTTGACCATCTGGTGATGTCCATGTGTAGTCTTCTCTTGTGTTGTTGGAAGAGGGTGTTTTCTATGACCAGTGTGTTCTCTTCTCAAAACTCTATTAGCCTTTGCCCTGCTTCATTCTGTACTCCAAGGCCAAATTTGCCTGTTACTCCAGGTGTTTCTTGACTTCCTACTTTTGCATTCCAGTCCCCTATAATGAAAAGGACATCTTTTTGGGTGTTAGTTCTAAAAGGTCTATCTACTTATCTATCTTTGTATCCTCTCTCTGCTGGACAAATATTAGATCCCTGGCTCCACTCCTTCTCCTCCTCCTCACAATTAGGAGAATCTTGACTTTAGTGCCCTCATTTTCATAACTTGTGTGGGTTGGAGTAAAGAGTGAAGGAAAAGACTAAAACAAACCACAACAAGTTGACTGAGTCACTTTGGTAGATACCGACAGAGAAGAAGAGAGAAGAGACAAGGAAGACGAGAAGACGAGAGTCATCCAGTCAGGCTTGATTTCAGGTGTTTGTGCAAGGTAGTGGGGATTAGGGGTATCTAGGAGATGGGGGAAGCAGACTGTGAAGTTTCTCCTGTGTGGTGAGTGGAATTCTCCTCTGGCATTCTTTTGCCACTGCAGAACCATTTTTTAAAGATTGCTTAGTTTAATTATTTGGGGATATTGAAAAAGTGTCATTTCTCAATGTGCCTTGTGCTCAGGGAAACCATAAAATACCTCCATGATTTATTATGTATGGTTTAACACATTCATGATCACATTTAATCCTCACAATAGTGACTTTTGTTTTCCTACTTTATGGATGAGTTAACAGTGGCTTATAAACATAGTGATTTGGGTAAGATGGCAGTGGCCTAGTCCTCATATATATATTTAGCATTATTTTAATGTGTATTTTGGAGAAGGCAATGGCATCCCACTGCAGTACTCTTGCCTGGAAAATCCCATGGATGGAGGAGCCTGGTAGGCTGCAGTCCATGGGGTCGCTAAGAGTCGGACACAACTGAGCAACTTCCTTTTCACTTTTCACTTTCATGCATTGGAGAAGGAAATGGCAACCCACTCCAGTATTCTTGCTTGGAGAATCCCAGGGACGGGGGAGCCTGGTGGGCTGCCATCTATGGGGTCGCACAGAGTCAGACACGACTCAAGTGAATTAGCAATGTGTATTTAATATGTAAAGGGTTGGGATGCACCAACATTCCAGAACATATTAAAGAATCTCTTTGGTGCTGGAAACTGTTCAGTGAACTTGGAAGAGTGTAGAATATTTTCAGCTAAATGATATAGCATGCTTACTTTGTGCACTCACTTAACTGTAAGTTAATACTTGAGTTGTTTGTTCATTATTACATACGGATTTAGAAATGAATTTTTTATTATCCTGGAATATGCAAAGTTTGCTCTTTTTAATATTAATAGTATTTCTGTCCATAGGATGGAATGATTTTTTTCCATGGAATGATCAAAATTTCAGTGTGATCATATTGTAACACTCCAAATCTTTGCTGATCTACATAATATTTCTTAATGGACAGCAAAAATTGAGTCAACTTAGGGGAGAATCTATAGTGATCTGTTACTCAAATCTCAATTTTGCTTTTCAAATATGGTAATACTTTTCAAAAAACAGTAATTTAAATTTAGACGCTGAGACTCCCCCCAAAATTAGCCCTCATATAGATTTAAACTGTTTTCTGATTGTTTAGAGAAGATCAAAGCAAGGTTCTATGACCTATGTGTGGAGACACTCTAGGTATTTGCAGTTATAGTATGAACCATGTTTTATTTTCATCTACGGGCAGGAACTTGAAATATAGGGAGGCAAGATGATCCTTTAATGTTCATTTCACAATTTGTTGTTGTTCAGTTGCTCAGTTGTGTCCAACTCTTTGCAGCCCCATGGACTGCAGCACACCAGGCTTTCCTGTCCTTCACCATCTTCTGGAGCTTGCTCAAACTCATGTTCATTCAGTCAGTGATGCCATCCAACCATCTCATCCTCTGTTATCCCCTTCTCTTCCCACCTTCAATCATTCCCAGCATCAGGGTCTTTTCCAAGGAGTCAGTTCTTTGCACACGTGGCCCAAGTATTGGAGTTTAAGCTTCAACATCAGTCCTTCCAATGAACACCCAGGACTGATCTCCTTTAGGATGGACTGGTTGGACCTCCTTGCAGTCCAAGGGACTCTCAAGAGTCTTCTCCAACACCACAGTTCAAAAGCATCAGTTCTTCGGCACTCAGCTTTCTTTATAATCCAACTCTCACGTCCATACATGACTACTGGACAAACCATAGCTTTGACTATATGGGCCTTTATTGGCAAAGTAATATCTCTGCTTTTTAATATGCTGTCTAGGTTGGTCATAGTTTTTCTTCCAAGGAGCAAGTGTCTTTTAATTTCATGGCTGTAGTCACCATCTGCTGTGATTTTGGAACCCAAGAAAATAAAGTCTGTCACTGTTTTCATTGTTTCCCCATCTATTTGCCATTAAGTGATGGGACTGGATTAGCCCTAAGACTTGCCCAGGACTTATCATCACCACAGGTGGTATGAGAGACACCCAGGGAGACAAAATAATCAAGAAACTACTTTAGAGTGCATGATGAGGTCCAGAACATGTAAATCCACCTAGAGAAGTGGTGTTGCATGTGGGCAAATTGGATGCTCTGGAGAAATCTCTTGTGATCCACTTTGCATTTCCTTCCTGGAGAGAGGTTTCCCTATGAGGGTGCTTAGGGACACTATCGCAGGTGAGAAAATTCTATTAGCCATCGGAAGAGAAATTGGCTTCTCGTGAGAATGCGAAGGGTGAAAATCAGGGCAATACTAATGAGTTTGGATATATTTGTACTCTTTCCTGTGAGAAGTAATGATCTTGTAAACAGTAGCAGAAGGGACGCCTTGTTTCTGCTAGAGTTGCATTACCTTTAGTGAGTAATGACACTGACAGGGTATAAGTGAGTTTTTGAATCCAATTCTCCTCTGTGTCTTTGCTAGTGCTATTCCTTTTTACTCTCCTTTCATTGCCCTTATCTTTAAGACTTTAGTTTTGGGGTCTCTTTTTTTTTTCAGGTCCAAAAACCCAGCTCTAACTATTTTAAGCAAAAACTAAATAAATAAATGAATGAGGAGACAAATGGACAGAATTTAGTGGCAAGATGTTTGGGTAGATCACAAAATTAAAGGAAATACTTTTTAACCAGATAGCTCTGAGTCTGTGGACCTGGAATATCATCAGAATTGTCTGTTTCTGTTTCTGCATCTCTCTGTATGTTGGCTTCCAGGGTCACCCCTAGGCATCCTGTTCTGACAGTCCAGTCTTCTGCTATCCTGTTACAGTACCACAGTGGGCAGAAGGAGCATAAAATAGGGCTTGGGCATAGGGCTTTGGGATGATCATATAGTCACAAATCCTGGAGTTTCTCAGAGCATCTGGTCACCCTATGTGCGGGACTAGTGGGCCTGGGAGAACAACAGAGGGATTGCAAAAACAAAAGAATCATTGCAACAACTCTATAAATTGGGTGTTATTTCCTCTACTTTATGAACCAGAAAACTAAGGCATGAGAGATTATATAATATGCTCAAGGCTACATAGTTCGTAGTGGAAATAGGATCTGAACTCAGATGGTCTGGCTCCTGAATCCATAGACTTAGTCACTGTCCTCTGCTGCTGCTGCTGCTAAGTCACTTCAGTCGTGTCTGACTCTGTGTGACCCCATAGATGGCAGCCCACCAGGCTCCCCCGTCCCTGGGATTCTCCAGGCAAGAACACTGCAGTGGGCTGCCATTTCCTTCTCCAATGCATGAAAGTGAAAAGTGAAAGTGAAGTTGCTCAGTCGTGTCTGACTCTTAGCAACCCCATGGACTGCAGCCTACCAGGCTCCTCTGTCCATGGGATTTTCCAGGCAAGAGTACTGGAGTGGGGTGCCATTACTATCCTCTACTATCCCATATATGTCCATGATACAAACCAAGCCCACATCCCACCTGTCTGTGAATCCTTTCTCTTCTACACCTGCCCTGATTGACTTCTCCTTTCCATTTAAAAGTCACAGTCACTTCTATCTAATTTAGAAAAGTTATTATTCTTTTTACTCTTTATTCTCTAAATTTTGCCTGCTCAACTAGTCTGAGAAAATGTATAAAGGAGCCAATGTTATATGCTTCTTTTGTGTCTCTGGAGAACCTACTATTGATAAGGGGCCAATGTATAAGTCAATGGAAATGAGATATTGAAGGTTTTAGAATTTAGGTTTAAAATATATAAGACTGTCAATTTAGAAGTGAGTTTCATTGTATATTGCAGAATCCAAATAATAGTAGCTTAAACAAGATGATTTGTTTCCTCTTACCTGAAGGAAGTTTGGAAGAAGTTAATCCAGTGCTGAAATGGTAGTTTTATGACATATTGATCATAAAGATAAAGGTTCCTATCTTTGTACTCTGTCATCCTTAGTTCTCGGCATCCATCCAGGTCATCTCTGCTATCTAGCCATCTCATCCTCTGCCACACCTTTCTCCTTTTGCCTTCAATCTTCCCCATCATCAGGGTCCATTCCAGTGAGCCAGCTCTTCACATCAGATGGCCAAAGTATTGGGGCTTTAGCTTCAGCATCAGTCCTTCAAATGAATATTCGGGGTTGATTTCCTTTAAGATTGACTGATTTGATCTCCTTGCAGTCCAAGGGACTCTCAAGAGTCTTTTCCAGCACCACAATTCAAAAGCACATTCCCACTAGGGTGAATCTATTAAATGAAAGATAAAATGGAAAAATACAGAAGCTTTTTAAAGAGAGACTGGACCAGAGGGCTAACATTTCAATCAGAAGTTCAGATTGTACATCACTCCCCTTTCTAACATCATGAGATCCTGTGATGAGACTTGTTCATATGCTGCTTAAGTAAAAGAGCTTCCCAGAAGAATTAAGGTGACACACCAAGTTCACACTTTTTCCTTCACTATGCTAAATACCCCAAAGTACAGAATCCATGAAATAAAATAACAGGATTTTGGTTGAATTCTATAGATAAGTTATTTTGAATTTTAATGCACCAAGTTTGGTTTTAAGAAATCTATTCCGAGGTAGGTTTATATCTTTTGTCCATTACATCCCAGAGAAGTGTGAAGTAGCTTTCTTGTAGGCTCTGATTTGGCTCTCTCTACCCTCTTGCGGGGCACCTGCTAAGTAAGTGCTTAGTGAGAGGGGTTGGGTAGTTTAAATTGAAAGATTTCATGGTTTCTTGTCATGCTAGGTGGTATTGGAGGGTCACAACCTTCTACTTTGGGATTTATAAGTAGAATGCCTGCTGATGCTGTTACCAAAAAATGTCTAGTAACTTTTCAAGATAATTTGGCGATAGTAAGAGCTAGCATTTATTGAACATGTTAAGTAGAAAACTCTGTACTTGTGTATCTATTTTTTTTAACCAAGTTTTTGGTTGGAGATGTCAATCAAGGCTTGGAGACATTAAGTAACTTGCAAATGATTTACAGCTGGTAAGAAACAAAGCCGGACTCTGAATCCAATTTAGTCATATAACAGATCCCATTCTCCTAAACAATACTGAAATGCTCATATTAGTGGGCATTACAGAGAAGGCAATGGCACCCCACTCCAGTACTCTTGCTTGGAAAATCCCATGGATGGAGGAGCCTGTTAGGCTGCAATCCATGGGGTCGCTAAGAGTCGGACACGACTGAGCGACTTCACTTTGACTTTTCACTTTCATGCATTGGAGAAGGAAATGGCAGCCCACTCCAGTGTTCTTTCCTGGAGAATCCCAGGGATGGGGGAGCCTGGTGGGCTGCTGTCTATGGGGTCGCACAGAGTAGGACACGACTGAAGTGACTTAGCATAGCATAGCATAGTGGGCATTTACAGGGACATTGTTCAGTGACACATAGGAAATCCTATTCCAGATAATTGCTAAGGTAACTGTCAGTGTTGACATTTATGAGCCTAACCAGTCATAATATTCAAAATATCAAGCAACTGGTCAGAGTGGATAACTAACTAGTCTTAAAGGATGCCAGCACACTCTGGTTTCTCATAGGATATTTATCAGAAGGTGACTTACAATAGCCAAACTTGAAAAATAATCTCCATCAACGTGGGACTAGTCATATAAGTTGTGGTATAACCATTTAGTGACATCTACCATTTTTATAAATAGAATGACAACGTTGTACACTTGTTGAATTGAAGATGCCCAGGAAATATCAAAAAGTGATAAAGGCAGCTTACAAAGTAATGTTCTCAATGTGACACCATGTGTACCTTTGTGCGTGTAGATGCTGCTGTTGTTCAGTCACTAAGTCATGTCCAACTCTTTGTGATCTCATGGACTGCAGCACACCAGGCTTCCCTGTCCCCCTCTATCTCCTGGAGTTTGTTCAAATTCATGTCTATTGAGGTGGTAATGCTATCTAGCTATCTCATCCTCTTCTGTTCTCTTCTCCTTTGGCCTTCAGTCTTTCTCAGCATTAGGGTCTCTTCCAGTGAGTCAGCTCTTCACACCAGGTGGCCAAAGCATTGGAGCTTCAGCACCATGTAGACATATGTCTGTGTGTAAAAAAAATATCTAAGACCCTATATATCAAAATACTAACAGACAATTCTTTGAACGGTGGCATTGTATGTAGTTTCTGTTTTATTCATATACTTTTTATACTGCTGGAAACATTTTATACCATTAAAATAAAGAGGGAAAAGCTATGAAGCTACTTCCATTTAGGAAAACAAAACATTAGGCCTCTCCCCTCTTTTTCCCATTTACCAATTCTAATCCCACCCACTTTCTCCTAGTGAAATACCTGTAACACCAGCTGTAGGCATGACACCAGGGGCTCTCTCTGGAGAGTTCCTTCTGTCCCTTCAGGCTAATTTTCACCCAGGTCCTTGACAATAACTTTTCTGCTTTTCAGTGCAATGCCCACCTCTTCCCTTTTTACCTTATTACCTTTATCCACCAAAATTCTATCCATCTGTCAAGGTCCATTCCAAGATTCACTTTTGATAATTCAGATTTTGATACCTTTGAAATCATCCTATCAGTTGTGTTCTTTTTTCTGCTCTTACAAGACTTCCTATCACAGGGCAAGATAAGGACCTCTGGGCTTGTTGTACCCTGCATAAAGGGATGTGACTGCAGGACTGAAAGGAGAATAAAATCCAGGTTGATATCTGGTCACCAGGCTGGTCTTCCTGACCTCCTTAATGGGTTAAGTCATTGTTATTAACTGTTATTAGTCATTGTCCCAGTTCACAATCATACATCATCCATGCCCATCTCTTCATTACCCAATGAGGAGAGGGCTCAGGTCTGCTTTTGGCCACCACTGTACCCCCAGCCCCCATACAGTGTCTTGCACATAGAACGTGAAGTTGCTCAGTCGTGTCTGACTCTTTGTGATCGCAAGGACTGCAGCCTACCAGGCTTCTCTGTCCATGGAATTTTCCAGGAAAAAGTACTGGAGTGGGTAGCCATTTCCTTCTCCAGGGGATCTTCCCGACCCAGGGATCAAATCTGGGTCTCCCACATTGCAGGCAGACACTTTACCATCTGAGCCACCAGGGAATCCCACATACTGCTAAGTCACTTCAGTCGTGTCCGACTCTTAGCGACCCCATGCACTGGAGCCTACCAGGCTCCTCCGTCCATGGGATTTTCCAGGCAAGAGTACTGGAGTGGGGTGCTATTGCCTTCTCCAGAATCCCACATAGAAGGTACTCAATAAATGTTCATCAGATAAATTAATAAATGAATGAAAGGTTGAGTGACTTGGCCAAAATCATACACACACTGGAGGGGTGCTTTGTAATATAGCAGCATGGTTTGCAGCCACTAGGGCAAATGGAGGCAAGTAAAGATATGTGGAAGAACCACAGGGTTTACAAGCCTCAGGATCTTTCTGCAGTGGCTGTGAGAGCATCTCCTGCTGTTTCCCTTTGCAGAAGGAGAGAGGTGAATGGCTCAGGCGCTGCTGGTGAATGTGTTTGTCCTGCATGCGTGCATCACCTGTCCTGAAACCTTGCATCCCATTGGCTGCAGTCAGATCATATCACATGGCAGTTACTCGAGCGGTCCATTCATTTTTCCCTTCCCACCTCCAGGCTTTTGGGGGAAGGAGATTAGAGGAGGGGGGAGGGGGAATCGTATCACCTCAAGGGAGAGGAGTCGTATTCCCCGCCCCCCACCCCCGTGCATTAAGAATCAAGTCATGAGGTTTTAATGGATTACTTAATATTGCAGCAATTTTCTCTCCCTACTGTGAGGGTGCTGATTAGATCAACAGAGCTGAGCAAGGCTGTGTTTACACCACTTTAATCATTCTTAGGAGGAGCATTTTATTTGCTGTTTTTTACACTCATCTTTTCAAGTCAGTAATAGGAGAAACACTTTGACACCAAGAGCTCAGGTCTCATTTCTCCTGTGCCTGAGCAAACATGGAAAAATCTATAAAATTGCTCTCGGAAGTTACTGAGAAATTAACCTAGCTGCCTCCATCTTGAGACTGAAGAAAGGTGTGTTGGCAATGATTAAATGGGATTCTTTAAAATAGGGAGGATTGGGGGAGCCAACTTCAGGCCACTTTTCTGACTTTCTGTTTAGTATTCCTTAGTAGATAATGGGGCTTCCCTGGTAGCTCAGAAGATAAAGAATCCATCTGCAGTGCAGGAGACCTGGGTTCAGTCCTTGGGTTGGGAAGATCCCCTGGAGGAGGGCATGACAACCCACTCCAGTATTCTTGCCTGGAACATCCCCATGGACAGAGGAGCCTGGTGGGCTACAGTCCATGGGGTCACAAAGAGTTGGATATGACTGAGTGACTAAGCACAGGTACAAAATAGGTGGGAAGCAGGCAAAAAGTACAGATATAAGTATCACTTAAAGAATACTGGGCATTATAAGCATTAGGTACTTACTATCATATTATCTTCAAACAGGGCAATGAGATTGGTTTGATTATTTTTACTTATGGTATGGATTCTGAGGCTCAGAGGAGCAAAGAATTTGCCCAAAGTTACCTGGTTGTTAAGTAGTCCAAATTCTCATCCTGGTTTGGCTCCAACAGAGGAGCAGACACATAGGCAAACAACAGTCTGGTGCTGTGCAGATTACCTCTGAGTTCCTCTTTCATGCAATGATGAAAGCCCTGCTCTCAGGCTGACTGAATAGAACTTCAGGAGTGCAATGTTCTGACCTCACCATCACCACCAGCTTGCTGCTCCAAGACCTTCAAAATAAGGTCAAGTTCCTTGTAAAATAAGAAAATAGTTCTGGACCAAAAGAAAACTACAGATTGAGATGTGGACAGAGTAGGCAGCCCTTTCTGTCCTTTCACAGGAAAAGAAAAGATGCAGCAGTTCAACTTGTGAGCAGATCACTTCAACAAAAATGTTAAGAGAGCCACTGGAGCATGGCTATTTATTTGAGACACAACAACTGGTTGATTACATTTTTTTCATCTGTGAGTTGTGTTATTATATTAAAATAAGCAGCATCTTCTTGCTTCCATGTATTTGCTCAACAGATATCCTTCCTGCACTGACTGTGGTAGACTGTGCTGGGTGCTCAGGTATCACAGACAGCATCTCTTTCCTCTTAGAACTTGGTTCTCTCACTTGCTTTTTGCTGGCAAGTTGTGCTCTGGTGAACTGTGGTGTTGGAGAAGACTCTTGAGTGTCCCTTGGACTGCAAGGAGATCCAACCAGTCCATTCTGAAGGAGATCAGTCCTGAATATTCATTGGAAGGACTGATGCTGAAGCTGAAACTCCAATACTTTGGCCACCTGATGTTAAGAACCAACTCATTTGAAAAGACCCTAATGCTAGGAAAGATTGAAGGCAGGAGGAGAAGGGGACAACAGAGGATGAGATGGTTGGATGGCATCACCGAGTCAATGGATAAGAGTTTGAGGAAGCTCCAGGAGTTGGTGGTGGGCCGGGAGGCCTGGCGTGCTGTTCCGTGGGGTCGCAGAGTCAGACATGACTGAGTGACTGAATTGAACTAAACTGTACTCTGGAAAGGAGAGTTTTAAAGTAATTACTGGATAAGTAGGCATTTGAAAACACAACATGCAGCTTACCCCTGAAAATTTTAAGACTTTATTAGATAAATAAGGAATTAATTATTATAATAAGGAATTAATGATCTTGTTTCAATATATCTACTCTCTCGTCTTTACTTTATTCCTTTCCTCCCTTTCTCTTCCATTCTTACTCTCTCTTACCTTTTGAATAAACTCACACTGGCCACCAGAAACACAGTGGTAGCCAAAGAAATGGGAGTCTTTCAGCTTTGATAAATTTACCCAAATTTCACAATTGGAACATTTATAAAGGAACTCCTCTACTTTTAGTACCAATATGACAATTGCGCTTTATGCATAATTGTTTGTATTTTAAATTACAAAGTAAAAGGGGCTTGAAATATTCAGTCTGGATTATATTGAGCAGGTATTCATATCTACATGAGATTATAAAGAAATTTTAACAATTTCACAGCATTCGAGAGCAAGAAACCAGGGAGAGTTGGGTCATTTGTAAGTGGATACTAGGTAGTTGGAAGTCTCTCTCATGTTCCAGACAGAGGGATCTCTTACCTCTGCTTCGTCTTTCTTGCTCCATCTTTCTGGCTTTTCTCTCTTGCTCATCCCATGTGATTGCCCTGGGCTTTTCGCATACAAGTTTCATGGACCCTAGCACCCATCATGCACCATTTGTAAGAGAGTGACTTGAAATTGGAGATAATCACATTACTGTTCCCCTCCTAAATTTCTAAAAGCAAAGTGTTACCTGAAATCTGAAATTTTGTGCTCTTGCCTTCAAAAACCTTGTTTCTAGTAGAGATCTGTGAATAATGGCTCAGCAAGACAGCCAGGTCAATGAGACCTCCCTCTGTGGGATTTAATGTAAAATACTCCCATTTAGTCTGAAAACAATCAAACAAAAAGGATGATTAGACTTTGTTCTGCTAGTTTTCTTTTTAAGTGAAGAACAGAAGAATGAAATACACAGATAGGCAATCAGCCCTTTAATGTAAAATCTAGCATTTCCTTCCCTATTCACGTTGTATAATTTTTAGAACCTCTCTATAAAATTAGCTACCTTGACAAGACAATTTAGGATAAATTTTTACAAACGTGTATTACGAGAATAAACCTATAACCTAATACAAACGTCACCACCAAGTAATATGCAAGAACTTATAAGTTTAAATATCAAGAATTTTATGGTTATCTTTATGACACAGATTGTGGTGTTGGTTTCACAGATGTATACCAATCTCTAAACTTATCAATATGTAGATATTAAATATGTACAGCTTTTGTATATCAATCATATCCAGTAAAGTGATGTGAAAAAAAAGATCCTATAAAAAAGGTATATCTTATGTACTTGGTATGCTTTTGTTTTTCGCTTTTTAAAATGTTTGCTCATTGTATTTATTTGCCTGGGTCTTTGTCGCTACACAGGCTATTTGTTGTAGTGTGTGGGGCTCTAGTTGCTCCAAGGCATATGGGATCCTACTTCCCTAACCAGGAGTCAAACCTGTGTCCCCTGCATTAGAAGGTAGATTCTTAACCACCAGATGACCAAGAAGTCCCTATACTTGGTGTGCTTTTTACCTTTACAAACTCTTAGCACAATCTCTTGTATATTGAGAAGAATATACTGAAATAACTATTTTTTCTCATTCCTGTTCAAACCAGAGAATAGGCCAGGAGTTCTATCAAGGACCATTCTTTAATTAAATAAGGTTTTGGGCCATAACCCCAAATCTAGGGCTTGGAATTCAGGACATCAGTGAGAGGTTAAATCCCTACATGGAAATAGACTGATGATTTCCAGTCGAGGGTATCAGCATGGATCTCCTCTAGTTCTGATGTTTTGTGCATCTGTTCTGTGACTCTTGCCCACAGAGCTCCTCACTAGAGAGTTCCTCTTTCACATATTTCCAAGTGAAGGCAATTTGGTCAAATACCCATTAGAGGACAACCAATTGGTCAGCCAAAGCTGAGAGAAAACAGTCGTTCCTAGAGCCAGTTTGGATGAGCAGCATATGGAAACACTGTAATGGGCTGAGGGGACAGACTTCTGATGAGCCCAAATTTTCCTCTGTCTTTCACTGGAACATTTCTATTTTCTTTACATTTAGTATATTTTTTAAGGATGATTTTATAATTTAAATATTTCATTCCCCTTCCCAAAGATTTTGGATAATCTATATCTTCAAATGATGAGAGCCTCAAGGATGACTCTGGCCCCCTTGAAGGTGTCCTGGAGAGAAACTAGGGAAGTCATTGAATAAGTGAGTGCTCCCCATACCACCCAGCACATAGGACACACAGCAGGCAGGTCAGAGAATCCTCCTGTAGGCTTACTGAATTAAATTTACTGTAATTGTGTGTGTGCTCAGTTGCTCAGTCGTGTCCGACTCTTTGTGACCCCATGGAGTGGAGCCCGCCAGGCTCCTCTGTCCACGGGATTCTCCAGGCAAGAATACTGGAGTGGGTTGCCATGCTCTCCTCTAGGGGATCTTCCCAACCCAGGATCAAACCCACATCTTGCGCATTGCAGATGGATTCTTTACTGTCTGAGCCTCCAGGGAAGCCAAAGAATACTGGAGTGGATAGTCTATCCCTTCTCCAGGGGATCTTCCTGACCCAGGAATCGAACTGGGGTCTCCTACATTTCAGGCAGATTCTTTACCAACCATGTAACCACCACCCAAATCAATAAACAAGCACTTCAAATTTTCCCTTATCTAGTCACTCAAACCTCATGGGTAAGACTATCCTGATATCTATAAATTAATGGTGCTCATTTTTGTATTTTATAAATGAAATTATGCATTCAAAATTTACATTAAAATACTTCATATATACTCTACATGACATGATTAAATTATAAAGAAATTTGTATATTCTAATCCACTATAATTTATTCATTTCATTTGCAATGATTTTAAATTTATTAAAGTGAAGAAAAAAGGGGAAAAATTGGGGCAGGTAAAGGCTGAGCAGAGAGGAAAGTGAAAACCTAACCATGTTTGTGAAGCATTTTGTGTCTTTCTTATATTTCTTGCCTCATGAAACCCTATTATTGAAGGAAGATGTAGAGATTTTTGCTGCTTCAGGATAAGACATTTTCCACAAATTGAATTCCTGCTGTTCCCATATTTAGCCTTGTAAAATTATAGACAGTCCAATTTCTTTATAAGTTCACTATTTTGTTTCTGTAATCTAGTATTGGACTCATTTCAATTTAGCAAATCTGTTTTTGGTTCATTGTTTTCTCATGGAAAACAGATTAATTAAATATGTGTATTTACTTTATTGACAAACATTTCTATAGCATTTGCTGTAGTCTAGGAAAAGTTAAAGTGTTTTATAAAGATTAACTCATTTAATCTTTAACAACCTTATGAGTGAGTAAAAGTTGCTCAGTTGTGTCCAATTCTTTGTGACCCAATTGACTATATACTCCATGGATTCTCCAGGCCACAATACTGGAGTGGGTATCCTCTCCCTTCTCCAGCAGATCTTCCCAACCCAGGGATCAAATGAGGTCTCCCACTTTGCAAACAGATTCTTTACCAGCTGATCTACAAGGGAAGACCCAGAATACTGGAGGGGTAGCCTATTCCTTCTTCAATGGATCTTCTCGACCCAGGAATGAACTTGGGCCTCCTGCATTGCAGGAGGATTCTTTACCAACTGAGCTATCAGGGAAGCCCCATTATTATGTCCATAATAATATAAAAGCTATTATTATTCATATGATAGAAGAGAAGCAACTAAGGCGCAGAAGTTAAGTAACTTGCTCAAAGCTGCATGGTGGGAAACTAGCATTCAAACTCTGACAGTCTTGCTCCAGAGTATTCTCTCTTGATTTAGATCACTGGAGATCCCTTACCAACTTGGCATTGGCCCCATCTTTGACATTTGCTTTCCTCTGATATAGACATCAAAGTTGATGAGAGACTGCTTATTTTTCTAATATTATGATACTTGTAATTAATTGGTAATTAATTGTAATTAATTGATAAGAGCATCAAACATAAGTTAAAACTTTAACTTATCTGACTCCTCAAATGACTTTTGGATCCTTTTGGATGTGAATAGATGTTAACTTTTATGGAAAAGTCTATGTGACTTCCTTCCTCATTCCTATTTGTCTCCTTTTTTTGTTGTTTTTTTCTTATCATCCTTCCTTATCATATTTTCTTGTTCCTCTTTTTCATAGGCATTTATTTCCCAAAGCACCCACATAGTCACAGCATCCAATAAACTTGACTATGGCTTTTTTTTTTATTATTTGAAATCATATTAACACATTCATGTTCAAGATGATTGGGAACTCAAGTTCTGTGACATTAGAAATCCCAGTCCTGTAAGACCCTGCTTATTTAATTTATATGCAGAGTACATTATGAGAAACGCTGGACTGGAAGAAACACAAGCTGGAATCAAGATTGTCGGGAGAAATATCAATAACCTCAGATATGCAGATGATACCATCCTTATTGCCGAAAGTGAAGAGGGACTAAAAAGCCTCTTGATGAAAGTGAAAGTGGAGAGTGAAAAAGCTGGCTTAAAGCTCAACATTCAGAAAACAAAGATCATGGCATCCGGTCCCATCACTTCATGGGAAATAGATGGGGAAACAGTGGAAATAGTGTCAGACTTTAGTTTTTTGGGCTCCAAAATCACTGCAGATGGTGACTGCAGCCATGAAATTAAAAGACGCTTACTCCTTGGAAAGAAAGTTATGACCAACCTAGATAGCATATTCAAAAGCAGAGACATTACTTTGCCAACAAAGGTTCGTCGAGTCAAGGCTATGGTTTTTCTGTGGTCATATATGGATGTGAGAGTTCGACTGTGAAGAAGGCTGAGCGCCAAAGAATTGATGCTTTTGAACTGTGGTGCTGGAGAAGACTCTTGAGAGTCCCTTGGACTGCAAGGAGATCCAACCAGTCCATTCTGAAGGAGATCAGCCCTGGGATTTCTTTGGAAGGAATGATGCTAAAGCTGAAACTCCAGTACTTTGGCCACCTCATGCGAAGACTTGACTCATTGGAAAAGACTCTGGTGCTGGGAGGGATTGGGGGCAGGAGGAGAAGGGGACGATAGAGGATGAGATGGCTGGATGGCATCACTGACTCAATGGACGTGAGTCTGAGTGAACTCCGGGAGTTGGTGATGGACAGGGAGGCCTGGCGTGCTGCGATTCATGGGGTCGCGAAGAGTCGGACACGACTGAGAGACTGAACTGAACTGAAGACACAAATCCACAAAATTTTCCTTAAATCATTCGGCATATACTCCTGTTTAATCAATTCAGTTTGACCAGGTAGTTGTTAAGGTAACAAGAGATAACACCATTAGTATTTTCTTTCTTCTCCTCCCTTCCTCCTTTCTTCCCTCCATCCCTCCATGCTTCATTCACCACAACCCCCTGAAGTAGATTATCTCCAGATATGAAGCCCACCCCCAGTGTCCATCTTCCCACCCCCAGTAGTGGGATCATTTTTGTCTTATTTCTTTTAGTTTTCAGTCTCATTTGTTCCTAACTCCATTGGACAGTCGCTTGGTCTTTCCTAACCAAGCCCTAGTGGAAAACACATCATGAGTCCAGTGGCTTCTCTGAGTGGTGAAAGTTTTCACTAGGTAATATTGTGTAACTGTTTTGGTGATTGGCAGTATGCCTAACACGATAGACTCAATGAGTCATTTTCCTTTTGAATGAAATCCCAAAGTTTGTATTGCTTGGATAGCCTGAGTAATATAGACATAGAGAAATTTTCTAGAAAGCTGGAATAATTCTGTACTTCTCTAAGGAAGAAACACTGTCTTCCAGATCTCCCAAGTCTGTCTACAGTCTGACTATTCCAGTTTCTGGAAATGGCCTGAACTTAGGAAGTCTTTGAAATACTATATGACTAAAACCAGCATTTGTTTTACCTCATCCCATTTATCTTACTGTGACATCAATTTTTTAAAACTACCTTTCCTAATCAACTGTTTGGTTTTAAATAACACATGAGGCTTCTATAAAGTATTTTCTTTGTGTAGAAAAATGCAGTAACTCTTATGCAGTGGTAGCAGGGAAGATGATGGTATTGATTTTAAAATATAAATAATTTCTGAAAAATATCAGAGTAGACTAGGATGAATGAAGATTCTTATGCTAAAGCACTACATTAGTTTGCTAGCTGTCATGACAAAATGCCTCAGACTGAATGGCTTAAAAAACAGAAATTTATTTTTTCACAATTCTGAAGACTAGAAGTGCAATGATCAGGGTGCCATCAGATTATGGTTTCTTCTGAGGCCTCTCTCCTTGGCTTACAGATGGTCACCTTCTCTTGATGTCCTCATATGATCTTTTCTCTGTGTGTTCACACCCCTTGTATCTCTTTTATGTGTCCAAATTTCCCCTTCTTATAAGGACACTGGTCAGATTGAGTTCATGGCTCTAACAGCCTCATTTTAACTTAACAACCTCTTTAAGCTTTGTCTCCAAATGGTCATTCTGAGCTTAAAGTTTAGAGGTTAGAGCTTCAACAGATATATTTTGTAGGGGACACAATTCATTCCATAACAAACACTGAGGAATGCTGGTTGAAATATAATTTTTTAAATATATGTCTAAACTTAGAAGACACATTTTAAAATATATATTTTATTCTTTTTAAAATTTTAAAATATATGTATAAACTTAGAAGAAAGATACAGAAATTCCTGTGAGCCAGAGATGGAGACAGAGCTAAAAGCTAAAGGAACTATCTTCCGTTTAAGCCATGACAAATTGGGATACAGGTGTTGAGGAAGGGATGAGGCTTAGACTTGAACATCTTCCTGGAGATAGAAGACAAAATATCTGACCCAAAGAGATCACATAGAAGGTGAAAATATCAATAGATATGAGACTTCTGATGAGAGATCAAAAGGTTCAAAGATTACTATCCCAAGAAAAGGGGACTGAAAAGATTCACAACTTGGCTTGGGAAAAGTGCAAGATGTTTGTTTCTTTTACTGTTTTGAGTGGATTAAAAAAAAATGTGTCCCTTATTCCCTTAGTGAGATTAGAGCCCAAATTTATCCTACCTAAGTGTTACTTCAAACCCTAGGCTAAGGACATGGGCATAAAAGTTGTTTCCATGAGAATTGTATTCATGGGGTGAAAGGAGGATGAAAACACCAAATTGTTTGAGAGCAACAGTTCAACAAGCCAGACACCTGGAGGAAAGGGAGTCAAGGTTCCCTTAGGAAAAATAGTGCTTGCTTAAAATGATTCCCCACTGAAAAGTTCCTAAACATACCTGGATATTACCATAAACAACAGGCAGCAGATAATTAATTTGTAAGGCTGGCTAGAGGATTAGCAACCACTTGAGATAATAGACAAATCATCTGAAAGAGACATTCATGTAAGTATAGCTAAAATTTTTAAAGATTAAAATAAAATTTGGAAGCCAAAAGAAAAGAGTTTGGTATTATTTATAAGAATAAGAAATATATGAAAAATAAAAACAAAGTAAAGCTAACAGAATTTCTGAAAGAAGTAAAGAGACTAGAGACTGGGCAATATTCAAAGAAATCAGGACTAAGAATTTTTCAATTTGATTAGCAACATGAATCCTCATATTTAAAAAAAATCATAGATCCTGAATAGGAAAACAAAAAATAAATCTACATGTAAGCATATTGTGCTGTAATTGCAAAACAACAAAAGTCTTAATAGCAACAATAGAGGAAAGATTAATATGTTATAAAAAATAAAACCAACTACCAGAATTCTCAGTAAAATCATTAGTGATCAGAAAAGAGTGAAGTAGTACCTTCAAAATACTGGTAGCAAAATAATCATACTAGAATTGTCTATTCAGATAAATTATTTAAATGAGAGCAAAATTAAAGACATTTTTAGAAAAGCAAAAACTCTCACAAAACACATCTCACTAAAGGCTCCAGGTAGCCCAATGTTGAGGAAAGAACCAGTTCAGGGACTTCTGACTGTGAGAGGCCCTAGAACACTGAGACGTCTGGCTCTGGAGTCCTGCCCTCTATTTGCACATAGAGCTGTGGAGCCCCCACCTGAAAGTGGCTGCGGTTCTGAGCTGTCCAGCTGACTGTCCCCTGGCTCACTTGCTCTTTCCCATTCATGCCCGATTACTCAAAGACCCTCATTTAAGTGAACTACTTTAAAAAGGAAAGGGATGAAATTATAAGGACAAAGATGCCAGAAGTAAATCTGAATAAACATTAAATGCAAAACTATTAACAGTGTTTATTAATTTGGACAGAAAATTGAAATCAAGGTAGAAATAAGATTTTGAAAATAATGACTTATAAAGTGGGAAGAATATTCAGTTTTCTAATTTTATTATGTTTTTCAAGAGAAGAATAGAAACATTGATGCTAGACTGTAGAGTAAGTATGTTTGTTTAAATCTTAAGGATAAGGAATAAAATATAAGTATTAATAGAATGCGTAACTTCCAAACCACTAGAAGAAAAAGAGATTAAAGCAAACTTGATGACACAAAAGAAGGCAAAAAATAAAATAAGACAGAAAGAAAAAGTTTAGCAAACTGAATGTGCAAATAAGATGGTGAGAGCAAATCCAAATTCATTAATAACAACAAATAGAAATAAAAGACAATTAAGAAACAACACTGTGGCTTAGACAGTAAAAGAATCTACCTGCAATGTGGGAGACCCAGTTTCAATCCCTGGGTCAGGAAGATCCCCTGGAGAAGGAAATGACAGCACACTCCAGGATTCTTGCCTAGAGTATTCCATGCACAGAGGAGCCTGGTGGGCTACAGTTCATGGGGTCCCAAAGAGTCAGACATGACTGAGCAACTACACTTTCACTTTTTTTTTTAAGAAACAACTCTATTAAAAAGTGCATCATTGGAAATCCTAGCTACAGCAATCAGAGAAGAAAAAGAAATATAAGAAATTCAGATCAGAAAAGAAGTAAAGCTCTCACTGTTTGCAGATGACATGATACTATACATAGAAAACTCTAAAGATACTATCAGAAAATTACTAGAGCTAATTAGTGAATTTAGCAAAGTTGCAGGATACAAAATCAATACACAGAAGTCACTTGCATTCCTATACACTAACAATGAAAAATCAGAAAGAGAAATTAAGTAATTAATCCCATTCACCATTGCAACAAAAAGATTAAAATATCTAGGAATAAACTTACCTAAGGAGACAAAAGAACTGTACAAAAAAAATTATAAAACACTGATGAAAGAAATCAAAGATGACATAAGCAGATGGAGAGATATTCCATGTTCCTGGGTAGGAAGAATCAATATTGTGAAAATGACTATACTACAAAATGCAATATACAGATTCAATGTGATCAAATTACCAATGGCATTTTTCACAGAACTAGAACAAAAAATTTCACAATTCATATAGAAACACAAAAGACCCCAAATAGCTGAAGCAGTCTTGAGAAAGAAAAATGGAGCTGAAGGAATCAATCTTTCTGACTTTATATTACACTACAAAGTCATCAAGACAGTGTGGAACTGGCACAAAAAAACAGAAATATAGACCAATAGAACAAGATAGAAAGCCCAGAAATAAACCCATGCACCTATGGGTACCTTATTTTTGACAAAGGAGGCAAGAATATACAATGGGGCAAAGACAGCCTCTTCAATAAGTGGTGCTGGGAAAACTGGACAGCTTCATGAGAATGAAATTAGAACACTTCCTAACAACATACACAAAGATAAACTCAAAATGGATTAAAGACCTAAATGTAAGACCAGAAACTATAAAACTCTTAGAGGAAAACAAGCAGAACACTTGATGACATAAATCAAAGCAGGATCCTCTATGACCCACCTCCTAGAGTAATGGAAATAAAAACAAAAGTAAACAAGTGGGACCTGACTAAACTTAAAAGCTTTTGCACAGCAAAGGAAATTATAAGCAAGGTGAAAAGACAGTCCTCAGAATGGGAGAAAATAATAGCAAATGAAACAAATGGCAAAGGATTAATTTCCAAATATACAACAACTCATACAACTCAATACCAGAAAAACAAACAACCTAATCAAAAAGACCTAAATAGACATTTCTCCAAAGAAGACATACAGATGGCTAACAAATACATGAAAAGATGCTCAACATTGCTCATTATTAGAGAAATGCAAATCAAAACTACAACAAAATATCACCTCACACTAGTCAGAATGGCCATCATCAAAAAGTCTACAAACAATAAATGCTGGAGAGGGTGTGGAGAAAAGGGAACCCTCTTGCACTGTTGGTGGGAATGTAAATTGATACAGCCACTATGGAAGACAGTATGGAGATTCCTTTAAAAATTAGGAATAAAACCACCATATGACTCAGCAATCCCACTCCTAGGCATATACCCTGAGGAAATCAAAATCAAAAAAGACACATGTATCCCATGTTCATTGCAGGACTATTTACAATAACTAGAAAATAGAAGCAACCTAGATGTCCATTGACAGATGAATGGATAACAATAACCTTGTGTACGAGACAGCAAAAGTGACACTGATGTATGGAACAGTCTTATGGACTCTGTGGGAGAGGGAGACGGTGGGAAGATTTGGGAGAATGGCATTGAAACATGTAAAATATCATGTATGAAACGAGATGCCAGTCCAGGTTCAATGCACGATACTGGATGCTTGGGGCTAGTGCACTGGGACGACCCAGAGGGATGGTATGGGGAGGGAGGAGGGAGGAGGGCTCAGGATGGGGAGCACATGTATACCTGTGATGGATTCATTTTGATATTTGGCAAAACTAATACAATTATGTAAAGTTTAAAAATAAAAAAAAAAAGAAATTGTGGTACATATACACAATGGAATATTACACAACCATAAAAAGGAAGACATTTGAGTTAGTTCCAATCAGGTGGATGAACCTAGAGCATATTATACTAAGTGAGGTGAGTTAGAAAGAGAAAGATAAATATTGTATGCTGCTGCTACAACACACATATACAGAATCTAGAAAGAAGGTCCTGAAGAATGTGTTTGCAGGGCAGCAGTGGAGAAACAGACATAGACAATGGACTTATGGACATGGGGAGAGGGGAGGAGAGGGTGAGATGTATGGAGAGAGTAACATGGAAACTTACATTACCGTATGTAAAATAGATAGCCAGCAGGGATTTGCTGTATGTCTCAGGAAACTCAAACATGGGCTTTGTATCAACCTAGAGGGGCGGGATGGGGAGGGAGATGGGAGGGCGGTTCAAAAGGGAGGGGATATATGTATACTTAAAGCTCAACATTCAGAAAACGAAGATCATGGCATCTGGTCCCATCACTTCATGGGAAATAGATGGGAAAACAGTGGAAACAGTGTCAGACTTTATTTTTGGGGGCTCCAAAATCACTGCAGATGGTGATTGCAGCCATGAAATTAAAAGACGCTTACTCCTTGGAAGGAAAGTTATGACCAACCTAGATAGCATATTCAAAAGCAGAGACATTACTTTGCCAACAGAGGTCCGTCTAGTCAAGGCTGTGTTTTTTCCAGTGGTCATGTATGGATGTGAGAGTTGGACTATAAAGAAAGCTGAGCCCCGAAGAACTGATGCTTTTGAAGTGTGGTGTTGGAGAAGACTCTTTTTTTTTTAAATTTTATTTTATTTTAAACTAATACAATTATGTAAAGTTTAAAAATAAAATAAAATTGGAAGAATAAAAAAAAAAAAATAAATAAATAAATGCATTTATTTAAAAGGAAAAAAAAAAAAATAAACTTTACATAATTGTATTAGTTTTGCCAAATATCAAAATGAATCTGCCACAGGTATACATGTGTTCCCCATCCTGAACCCTCCTCCGTCCTCCCTCCCCATACCATCCCTCTGGGTCGTCCCAGTGCACTAGCCCCAAGCATCCAGTATCGTGCATCGAACCTGGACTGGCATCTCATTTCATACATGATATTTTACATGTTTCAATGCCATTCTCCCAAATCTTCCCACCCTCTCCCTCTCCCATAGAGTCCATAAGACTGTTCTATACATCAGTGTCTCTTTTGCTGTCTCGTACACAGGGTTATTGTTACCTTGAGAGTCCCTTGGACTGCAAGAAGATCCAATCAATCCATCCTAAAGGAAATCAGTCCTGGGTGTTCATTGGAGGGACTGATGCTGAAGCTGAAACTCTTGTACTTTGGCCACCTCATGCGAAGAGTTGACTCATTGGAAAAGACCCTGATGCTGGGAGGGATTGGGGGCAGAAGGGGATGACAGAGGATGAGATGACAGGGATGGCATCACCAACTCGATGGACATGGGTTTGGGTGAACTCCAGGAGTTGGTGATGGACAGGGAGGCCTGGTGTGTTGTGATTCATGGGGTCGCAAGTAGTCGGACACAACTGAGCGACTGAACTGAACTGAACTGAACTGATGGCTGATTCATGTTGAGGTTTGACGAAAACAACAAAATTCTGTAAAGCAATTATCCTTCAATTAAAAAATAAATGAAGTTTTTAAAAAAGTACATCAAAGACGTTAACAGACACCTCAGTAAAGAAGATGTACACAAAACAAGTAAGCATTTGAAAAGATGCTCCACGTGATATGTCATTCAGTTCAGTTCAGTCGCTCAGTCGTGTCCGACTCGTTGTAACCTCATGAACTGCAGCATGCCAGGCCTCCCTGTCCATCACCAACTCCCGAAGTTCACTCAGACTCACATCCATTGAGTCAGTGATGCCATCCAGCCATCTCATCCTCTGTCGTCCCTTTCTCCTCCTGCCCCCAATCCCTCTCAGCATCAGAGTCTTTTCCAATGAGTCAACTCTTCACATGAGGTAGCCAAAGTACTGGAGTATCAGCTTTAGCATCATTCCTTCCAAAGAAATCCCAGGGCCGATCTCCTTCAGAATGGACTGGTTGGATCTCCTTGCAGTCCAAGGGACTCTCAAGAGTCTTCTCCAACACCACAGTTCAAAAGCATCAATTCTTCGGCACTCAGCCTTCTTTACAGTCGAACTCTCACATCCATACATGACCACAGGAAAAACCATAGCCTTGACTAGACGGACCTGTTTTGGCAAAGTAATGTCTCTGCTTTTGAATATGCTGTCTAGGTTGGTCATAACTTTCCTTCCAAGGAGTAAGCATCTTTTAATTTCATGGCTGCAGTCACCATCTGCAGTGATTTTGGAGCCCAGAAAAATAAAGTCTGATGCTGTTTCCACTGTTTCCCCATCTATTTCCCATGAAGTGGTGGGACCAGATGCCATGATCTTCATTTTCTGAATGTTGAGCTTTAAGCCAACTTTTTCACTCTCCACTTTCACTTTCATCAAGAGGCTTTTTAGTTCCTCTTCACTTTCTGCCATAAGGGTGGTGTCATCTGCATATCTGAGGTTATTGATATTTCTCCCAGCAATCTTGATTCCAGCTTGTGTTTCTTCCAGTCCAGTGTTTCTCATGATGTACTCTGCATATAAGTTAAATAAGCAAGGTGATAATATACAGCCTTGACGTACTCCTTTTCCTATTTGGAACCAGTCTGTTGTTCCATGTCCAGTTCTAAATGTTGCTTCCTAACCTGCATATGGATTTCTCAAGAGGCAGGTCAGGTGGTCTTGTATTCCCATCTCTGTCAGAATTTTCCATAGTTTATTGTGATCCACACAGTCAAAGGCTTTGGCATGGTCAATAAAGCAGAAATAGATGTTTTTCTGGAACTCGCTTGATTTTTGGATGATCCAGCGGATGTTGGCAATTTGATCTCTTGTTCCTCTGCCTTTTCTAAATCCAGCTTGACCATCTGGAAGTTCATGGTTCATGTATTGCTAAAGCCTGGCTTGGAGAAGTTTGAGCATTACCTTACTAGGGAAATGTAATTAAAACACCAAGATATCTATCAGGTTGGCCAAAATCCTGAACTATGGTGAGACTGTGGAGCAACAGGAACTCTCATCCATTGGTGGGAGAAATGCAAGATGGTACATCCACTTTGGAAAACAGTTTGGCAGTTCCTTATAAAACTAAATATACTCTTAAACCACCACCCAGAAACTGTGCTCCTCAGTATTTACTCAAAGGAATTTAAACTCAAGTCCATACAAAAACCTGTACTTGGATGTTTATAGCAGCTTTACTTATAATTACCCAAACTTGGAGACAACTAACATGTTACCTTCAGGTCAACAGATAAATAAACTGTGATATATCCAGACAGTCAAATAGTATTCAGTACCATAAAGAAATGATCTATCAAGCTATAAAGAGGCATGAAGGAAACTTAGATGTGTATTACTGATAGAAGTCAACCTGAAAATGCTTCATACTGTGTGATTCCAACTATGTGACATTCTGGAAAAGGCAAAACTTTGGAGATCAGTGGCTTCCAGGAGTTAGAAAGAGGTCGAGTCAATAAGTAGAACGTGGAGAATGTTTAGGGCAGTGGAATTGTTTCTTTTGATAATTATGCGTAACAAGAATATGCTGTAAAATGTACATACCACTCTGGCGGGGGAGGTTGACAATGAGGGAAGCTCTGCATGTGTGTAATGGCAGGGGATGTGTGGGAAATCACTGTACCTTCCACTCAATTGTGCTGTGAACTTAAAACTGCTCTAAAAAATAAGATCTAATTTTTAAAAAGACAGGAGACATTTTCAAAAAAATTCTGCTTTTATGATCTTCATGAGAGAAATGAGGACAGCTGAGACATAAGGAAATGCCAAAATGAGACAAAAGGACACAGAAAAGTTGAAAGTGAAAGGGTAGAAAATGTATATGAGGTAAATATGAATAAAAGAAGTTGATTTAGCTATGATAATATCACACAAATCAGACTGTAAGGCAGCAAGCATTGTTATGAAAGGAAGACAGTTACTATACAATGATTAAAAGAACAGTTCACCAAGAAGCCTGACTAGCCCTAAAACTGCATATACCTCACAAAATGGCCTCAAAATATACAAAGTAAAAGTTTATTGCACTTTGATAACAAAATTCACAATATTAATTGAGGGCATTTTTTAGCATGGGCTTCCCTGGTGGCTTAGGCTGTAAAGAATATGCCCGCAATGAAGGATACCTGGGTTCGATCCCTGGGTCAGAAAGATCCCCTGAAGAAGGGAATGGCTACTCACTCTAATATTCTCGCCTGGGGAATTCCATGGACAGAGGAGCCTGGCAGGCTACAGTCCATGGCGTTGCAGAGTCGGATATGACTGAGTGACTAACACTTTCACTTTTAGCATAATTCTCATATTGTGGGCTAGACCACAATAAAATGGTAATTAATAAAATGGTAAAATTATACATAATATGACAAGAAAATTGGGACTGCCCTGGTGGTCCAGAGGCTAAGACTCCACACTGCCAAAACAAGGGAACTAGATCCCACATGCCACAGCTGAGTTCTCATGCCAAGACAAAGACCCAGCACAGCTAAATACATAAATCATAGTGTGTATTAGAGTTTATTGCACTTTGATAAAAAAACTACAGTTTTAGCTGAGGAATATTTTTAGCGTAATTTTCATATTGTGTGCTAGATCACAGTTAAAAAAATGGTAAAATTATGTGTGATTTGACAAGAAAATAAACAAGCTTGATATAATAGGTACATAAAATTGTGTTCTCTCCAAATTAGAGTACTTATTTTTTAAGCACATTTGGGATATGTTTGAATGTTAGCTCCATATTAAGCACATAGGTAGATCGCAACAAATACTAAGATTAAATATAAAATTTGTATACACCAGGTTATGTACAACGCAAAAAATAGAAATAAATTAAGAAAAAGAAAAATAATTTAAAGAAGTATTAAGGAATTAAAAATTAAAATATTTTCTAGGTTGAAGAAAAAGTAAAAGTTAAGTAGGTATTAAAACTTGCAAAATGAAGTTAAATTGATTCTGTGAAATTCAGAGCCTTTTATGCATACATTAGAGAAGAAAAAAGTGTAAATAAACTAATCAGTTGATTTAAGAAGTGAACAAAGTAAAAAAGAAATTAAGCTGAAATAAAGGAGGAAAAAGTAATAAGAGACAAATAGGTTAAATAAAATCAGAAAATATAAAGACAACAATATAGTAATAAAAATGTTTCTTCTCATGACATAGACTAACCTCTAGAAAAATTTATCAAAGAAAATATAGAATATAAAAATAAATAATGCTATAAATGAAGTCATAACTATTGGTGCAGTAGAATTTTAAGAGACATCCACTTTATGCCAATACACTTGAAAAAGTTAATGTTTTAGAAAGTAGAGCTTACTAAATATAATTTAATCAGAAATAGAAAACCAAAAAGCCTATATGATTAAGCATAAAAAAACTTTAAAAATCTATTCTAACTGACACACGTAACATTTCAGTTCAGTTCAGCTCAGTTCAGTCGTTCAGTCGTGTCCGACTCTTTGCAACCCCATGAATTTGGACCAGAATATATTCCAAGCATAATCTTCCAAGCCATCAAAAAACATGTAACTCCTATTTCATATAAATTGTTCTGGAGCAGAACCTAAGTCAAAGTCAAATAGGACTTATGCCAAGAATGCAAGGATATTTTGAAATTAGAAAATCTAAATGTTAGGGAGGCCTGGTGTGCTATGATTCATGGGGTCCCAAAGAGTCGGACAGGACTGAGCGACTGAACTGACTAACTGAAATGTTATTTACCACATCAAGAGATGAAAAAAGAAAAAAAAATGACCATCTCAGAAATATACAGAAGGCATTTGATAAAATTCAACACCAATTCATAATTTTTTGAAAACACACTTTTTAGCAAACTAAGAATAGAAAAGAGATTCCTTACTCTGATAAAGTGCATCTACCAAATATATAAATTTAGCATTCTATTGAACAATAAAAGTGACTATTTCTCTTTAAGTTTAGAAACAAGGCAAAGATGGCTGCCGTCTATGGGGTCACACAGAGTCGGACACGACTGAAGCGACTTAGCAGCAGCAGCCCAGCAAAGATGCCTACTATCCTTATTGCCAACTAAGACTATGTTGGAAGACTAGCTAGTATGAAGAATGAATTGATTAAGTTAAGAATTGATTAAATTAAGAAATAATTGATAAAAACACATATTGGAATGAAAGAAAGGAAACTGCTACTTTTGTGGCCAACCATACTATGAGATGCCTGAAAATGAGTCTAACAAAGGGGGTATAGTCACTTCATGAACAAATTATAACGCCTCATTGAGTAAATAAAGAGAGAATAATGTTGGAAGGTGGGAAGAGTTCAAAATAATAAAAATTACAATTATCCCCAAATTGTCTGATCAATTAATGCCATCCCAATCAAAATCTCAATAAGTTTTTTCAATAGATCCAACTAATATATTCTGGAATTCATATGGAAGTATGAAATGCCAATATTAGCCAAATCAATTTTGACTATGAAAGGGAAGAGAAAGGGTGAAACTCTTTCTACCCAGATCACCAAAGACAATGGATGATAAATTTCTCAAGACTGCAGAATTTAGTAAAAAGGCAGAGTGAAGGTTAAACCATGGCTCATGTTGCTGCCAAGTCCACACTCTTACACACAATGTCCTCCAAGGACATTTAAGTTATAACTTAAGGTCATTTCTGGAACTGATAAAATGGGGAGTGTGCATGTGAAAGAATCATGAGGAATAACAGATTTATTTATAAGAAAGACCAAGCTGATTAATTTGGCTCCAGACCACACTGAATATACATTATGAATAATTATCAAGAGTGTAGAATTCTAAAAGCCTTTAAATAGTAATATATACTTTCTATTGTCTATAAAGACAAATATGGATAAAAATAAGCATGTTAAAAATACATATATAAGTAACTCTTAAAAGCAAAGTTGATAGCTTTTTATATGCATTAGAAAATACGTATATTTGGAAGAACCTAGGTCGTTTATCATTTTACGAGTGACATTGAGAATTATGGTAAATATGTGAAGAAAAGCATGTGATTACATCCAATTTGGTTTTTTAATGGGTATATAGGATATGAGATCTCACTGCTCAGGACACCTGAGTAGACATGAATCTGAATTTTTCTTAAAGTCAGCTGAAATTAGAATGTGCATATATTTAAGCTTTGCATTCATCTTGTTTCTGCCAACTAGTATTTTTTTTTAAGATCTGTTAAACATCCAACACTATAATACTCTGTAGACTATTAAAAGAAATATAATTCATGGACCCTCCCTACCCTCATATTCTTTGTATTTCAATTAGAGAGATATGGTGCAGAACCCAATTAAAAAGGTATCAAGGGTTGAGAAATGTGAATCTGATGAAATTTTATGAAAGAGATGCACAACAGAAATATAAGCAAGGAAGAATTTATACATACTGTTTGGGGTTGATATTAAGCATATTTTCTCCCATCTTTAATATTACCTAAAAAAAACTTCCTTAGGACTCCAGAGATCAGATTTGTTACTGGCAGGGTCTTCTGTTCACCTTGGGAGAGCAGAAGGGGATCAGGTTTCTATTTGGAGATGAGGATTCAACAGAAAAAACATAGAATGCAGCAGGGAGAGATGTCCTAATTTATGAGCTTAATGAATGGTTGCATTTGATTACCTGTAGTTTTACATAATGGAGTTAACTGACCACATGATTGCAGAGAGAAGCTGCTTGAAAGAGTACAGTGAAAACAACTAATAGCTTACAGATAATACAGAGGTGATGTGACAAAATTAAGGGGTGGGGGAAAGACTAAAAATGCAGAAATAATGTTCCATGGCCTGGCCTATTGTCTATGATTATCCTGCTGTGCAAAGATAAATTCTTTACTGAGCATTGGTAGGGTCACTTGCCACAGAAGAGCAGGAGAAACTGGATTGCTAAACCTGGCGGTTTTGGCAGAAATCCAGCCTGAGAGATATAACCCACTTGCAGCTAGCAGGAAAAGGAGTTTGGTAGGTAGGCACACTTAATTCCTTTGCATCTTGTTACCCTTTGCTTTTTCTTAAAAAAAAAAAAAAAAAAGTAATTATCATAATCTTGTTTCATGTGGCATCTGAAGTTGGATGTTTCCGAGGATGAGAAACATTTCAGTTCAGTTCAGCCGTTCAGTTGTGTCTGACTCTTTGCGACCCCATGGACCATAGCACACCAGGCCTCCCTGTCCATCACCAACTCCCTGAGTTTATCCAAACCCATGTCCATTGAGTCAGTGATGCCATCCAACCATCTCATCCTTTGTTGTCCCCTTCAATCTTTCCCAGCATCATAGTTTTTTCAAATGAGTTAGGTCTTTGCATCAGGTGGCCAAAATATTGGAGTTTCAGCTTTAGCATCATTCCTTCCAAAGAAATCCCAGGGCTGATTCCTTCAGAATGGACTGGTTGGATCTCCTTGCAGTCCAAGGGACTCTCAAGAGTCTTCTCCAACACCACAGTTCAAAAGCATCAATTCTTCGGGTCTCAGCTTTCCTTATAGTCCAACTCTCACATCCATACATGACTATTGGAAAACCATAGCCTTGACGAGACAGACCTTTGTTGGCAAAGTAATGTCTCTGCTTTTGAATATGCTATCTAGGTTGGTCATAACTTTCCTTCCAAGGAATAAGCATCTTTTAATTTTATGGCTGCAATCACCATCTGCAGCGATTTTGGAACCTAAGAAAATAAAGTCTGACACTGTTTCCACTATTTCCCCATCTATTTGCCATGGAGTCATGGAACCGGATGCCATGATCTTAGTTTTCTGAATGTTGAGCTTTAAGCCAACTTTTTCACTCTCCTCTTTCACTTTCATCAAGAGGCTCTTTAGTTCTTCTTCGCTTTGTGCCATTATGGTGGTGTCATCTGCATATCTGAGATTATTGATATTTCTCCTGGCAATCTTGATTCCAGCTTGTGCTTCATCCATCCCAGTGTTTCTCATGATGTATTCTGCATATAAGTCAAATAAGCAGGTTGACAATATATAGCCTTGACGTAATCCTTTTCCTATTTGGAACCAGTCTGTTCTTCCATGTCCAGTTCTAACTGTTCCTTCCTGACCTGCATACAAATTTCTCAAGAGGCAGATCAGGTGGTCTGGTATTCCCATCTCTTTCAGAATTTTCCACTGTTTATTGTGATCCACACAGTCAAAGGCTTTGGAATAGTCAATAAAGCAGAAATAGTTGTTTTTCTGGATCTCTTGCTTTTTCGATGATCCAGCAGATGCTGGCAATTTGATCTCTGGTTCCTCTGCCTTTTCCAAAACCAGCTTGAACATCTGGAAGTTCACAGTTCATGTATTGCTGAAGCCCGCTTTGGAGAATTTGGGGCATTACTTTACTAGCATGTGAGATGAGTGCAATTGTGCGGTAGTTTGAGCATTCTTTGGCATTGCCTTTCTTTGGGATTGGAATGAAAACTGACCTTTTCCAGTCCTGTGGCCACTGCTGAGTGTTCCAAATTTGCTGGCATATTGAGTGTAGCACTTTCACAGCATCATCTTTTAGGATTTGAAATAGCTCACTTGAATTCCACACCTCCACTAGCTTTGTTTGTAGTGATGCTTCCTAAGGCCCACTTGACTTCACATTCCAGGATATCTAGTTCTAGGTGAGTGATCACACCATCATGATTATCTGTGTCGTGAAGATATTTTCTGCACTGTTCTGTGTATTCTTGCCACCTCTTAATATCGTCTGCTTCTGTTTGGTCCATACCATTTCTGTCCTTTTTTTTTTTTTTTGAGGTGATAAATTTTTATTTTATTTTATTTTTTTCTCTAATTTTATTTTATTTTTAAACTTTACATAATTGTATTAGTTTTGCCAAATATCAAAATGAATCCGCCACAGGTATACATGTGTTCCCCATCCTGAACCCTCCTCCCTCCTCCCTCCCCATATCATCCCTCTGGGCCGTCCCAGTGCACCAGCCCCAAGCATCCAGCATCATGCATCGAACCTGGACTGGCAACTCGTTTCCTACATGATATTTTACATGTTTCATTGCCATTCTCCCAAATCTTCCCACCCTCTCCCTCTCCCACAGAGTCCATAAGACTGTTCTATACATCAGTGTCTCTTTTGCTGTCTCGTACACCGGGTTATTGTTATGATCTTTCTAAATTCCATATATATGCGTTAGTATACTGTATTTATGTTTTTCCTTCTGGCTTACTTCACTCTGTATAATAGGCTCCAGTTTCATCCACCTCATTAGAACTGATTCAAATGTATTCTTTTTAATGGCTGAGTAATACTCCATTGTGTATATGTACCACAGCTTTCTTAGCCATTCATCTGCTGATGGACATCTAGGTTGCTTCCATGTCTTGGCTATTATAAACAGTGCTGCGATGAACAATGGGATACACGTGTCTCTTTCCCTTCTGGTTTTCTCAGTGTGTATGCCCAGCAGTGGGGTTGCTGGATCATAAGGTAGTTCTATTTCCAGTTTTTTAAGGAGTCTCCACACTGTTCTCCATAGTGGCTGTACTAGTTTGCATTCCCACCAACAGTGTAAGAGGGTTCCCTTTTCTCCACACCCTCTCCAGCATTTATTATTTGTAGACTTTTGGATCGCAGCCATTCTGACTGGTGTGAAATGGTACCTCATAGTGGTTTTGATTTGCATTTCTCTGATAATGAGTGATGTTGAACATCTTTTCATGTGTTTGTTAGCCATCTGTATGTCTTTTTTGGAGAAATGTCTATTTAGTTCTTTGGCCCATTTTTTGATTGGGTCGTTTATTTTTCTGGAGTTGAGCTGTAGGAGTTGCTTGTATATTTTTGAGATTAGTTGTTTGTCAGTTGCTTCATTTGCTATTATTTTCTCCCATTCTGAAGGCTGTCTTTTCACCTTGCTAATAGTTTCCTTTGATGTGCAGAAGCTTTTAAGGTTAATTAGGCCCCATTTGTTTATTTTTGCTTTTATTTCCAATATTCTGGGAGGTGGGTCATAGAGGATCCTGCTGTGATGTATGTCGGAGAGTGTTTTGCCTATGTTCTCCTCTAGGAGTTTTATAGTTTCTGGTCTTACGTTTAGATCTTTAATCCATTTTGAGTTTATTTTTGTGTATGGTGTTAGAAAGTGGTCCAGTTTCATTCTTTTACAAGTGGTTGACCAGATTTCCCAGCACCACTTGTTAAAGAGATTGTCTTTAATCCATTGTATATTCTTGCCTCCTTTGTCAAAGATAAGGTGTCCATATGTGCGTGGATTTATCTCTGGGCTTTCTATTTTATTCCATTGATCAATATTTCTGTCTTTGTGCCAGTACCATACTGTCTTGATAACTGTGGCTTTGTAGTAGAGCCTGAAGTCAGGTAGGTTGATTCCTCCAGTTCCATTCTTCTTTCTCAAGATCGCTTTGGCTATTCGAGGTTTTTTGTATTTCCATACAAATTGTGAAATTATTTGTTCTAGCTCTGTGAAGAATACTGTTGGTAGCTTGATAGGGATTGCGTTGAATCTATAAATTGCTTTGGGTAGTATACTCATTTTCACTATATTGATTCTTCCAATCCATGAACATGGTATATTTCTCCATCTATTAGTGTCCTCTTTGATTTCTTTCACCAGTGTTTTATAGTTTTCTATATATAGGTCTTTAGTTTCTTTAGGTAGATATATTCCTAAGTATTTTATTCTTTCCGTTGCAATGGTGAATGGAATTGTTTCCTTAATTTCTCTTTCTGTTTTCTCATTATTAGTGTATAGGAATGCAAGGGATTTCTGTGTGTTGATTTTATATCCTGCAACTTTACTGTAGTCATTGATTATTTCTAGTAATTTTCTGGTGGAGTCTTTAGGGTTTTCTATGTAGAGGATCATGTCATCTGCAAATAGTGAGAGTTTTACTTCTTCTTTTCCAATTTGGATTCCTTTTATTTCTTTTTCTCCTCTGATTGCTGTGGCCAAAACTTCCAAAACTATGTTGAATAGTAATGGTGAAAGTGGGCACCCTTGTCTTGTTCCTGACTTTAGAGGAAATGCTTTCAATTTTTCACCATTGAGGATAATGTTTGCTGTGGGTTTTTCATATATAGCTTTTATTATGTTGAGGTATGTTCCTTCTATTCCTGCTTTCTGGAGAGTTTTTATCATCAATGGATGTTGAATTTTGTCAAAGGCTTTCTCTGCATCTATTGAGATAATCATATGGTTTTTATTTTTCAATTTATTAATGTGGTGTATTACATTGATTGATTTGCGGATATTGAAGAATCCTTGCATCCCTGGGATAAAGCCCACTTGATCATGGTGTATGATCTTTTTAATGTGTTGTTGGATTCTGATTGCTAGAATTTTGTTAAGGATTTTTGCATCTATGTTCATCAGTGATATTGGCCTGTAGTTTTCTTTTTTTGTGGGATCTTTGTCAGGTTTTGGTATTAGGGTGATGGTGGCCTCATAGAATGAGTTTGGAAGTTTACCTTCCTCTGCAATTTTCTGGAAGAGTTTGAGCAGGATAGGTGTTAGCTCTTCTCTAAATTTTTGGTAGAATTCAGCTGTGAAGCCGTCTGGACCGGGGCTTTTGTATGCTGGAAGATTTTTGATTACAGTTTCAATTTCCATGCTTGTGATGGGTCTGTTAAGATTTTCTATTTCTTCCTGGTCCAGTTTTGGAAAGTTGTACTTTTCTAAGAATTTGTCCATTTCTTCCACGTTGTCCATTTTATTGGCATATAATTGTTGATAGTAGTCTCTTATGATCCTTTGTATTTCTGTGTTGTCTGTTGTGATCTCTCCATTTTCGTTTCTAATTTTGTTGATTTGATTTTTCTCCCTTTGTTTCTTGATGAGTCTGGCTAATGGTTTGTCAATTTTATTTATCCTTTCAAAGAACCAGCTTTTGGTTTTGTTGATTTTTGCTATGGTCTCTTTTGTTTCTTTTGCATTTATTTCTGCTCTAATTTTTAAGATTTCTTTCCTTCTACTAACCCTGGGGTTCTTCATTTCTTCCTTTTCTAGTTGCTTTAGGTGTAGAGTTAGGTTATTTATTTGACTTTTTTCTTGTTTCTTGAGGTGTGCCTGTATTGCTATGAACTTTCCCCTTAGGACTGCTTTTACCGTGTCCCACAGGTTTTGGGTTGTTGTGTTTTCATTTTCATTCGTTTCTATGCAAATTTTGATTTCTTTTTTGATTTCTTCTGTGATTTGTTGGTTATTCAGCAGCGTGTTGTTCAGCCTCCATATGTTGGAATTTTTAATAGTTTTTCTCCTGTAATTGAGATCTAATCTTACTGCATTGTGGTCAGAAAAAATGCTTGGAATGATTTCTATTTTTTTGAATTTACCAAGGCTAGCTTTATGGCCCAGGATGTGATCTCTCCTGGAGAAGGTTCCATGTGCGCTTGAGAAAAAGGTGAAATTCATTGTTTTGGGATGAAATGACCTATAGATATCAATTAGGTCTAACTGGTCTATTGTATCGTTTAAAGTTTGTGTTTCCTTGTTAATTTTCTGTTTAGTTGATCTATCCATAGGTGTGAGTGGGGTATTAAAGTCTCCCACTATTATTGTGTTATTGTTAATTTCTCCTTTCATACTTGTTAGCATTTGTCTTACGTACTGTGGTGCTCCCGTGTTGGGTGCATATATATTTATAATTGTTATATCTTCTTCTTGGATTGATCCTTTGATCATTATGTAGTGACCTTCTTTGTCTCTTTTCACAGCCTTTGTTTTAAAGTCTATTTTATCTGATATGAGTATTGCTACTCCTGCTTTCTTTTGGTCCCTATTTGCATGGAAAATCTTTTTCCAGCCCTTCACTTTCAGTCTGTATGTGTCCCCTGTTTTGAGGTGGGTCTCTTGTAGACAACATATATAGGGGTCTTGTTTTTGTATCCATTCAGCCAGTCTTTGTCTTTTGGTTGGGGCATTCAACCCATTTACATTTAAGGTAATTACTGATAAGTATGTTCCCGTTGCCATTTACTTTATTGTTTTGGGTTCGAGTTTATACACCGTTTTTGTGTTTCCTGTCTAGAGAATATCCTTTAGTATTTGTTGGAGAGCTGGTTTGGTGGTGCAGAATTCTCTCAGCTTTTGCTTGTCTGAAAAGCTTTTGATTTCTCCTTCATACTTGAATGAGATCCTTGCTGGGTACAATAATCTGGGCTGTAGGTTATTTTCTTTCATCATTTTAAGTATGTCTTGCCATTCCCTCCTGGCTTGAAGAGTTTCTATTGAAAGATCAGCTGTTATCCTTATGGGAATTCCCTTGTGTGTTATTTGTTGTTTTTTCCTTGCTGCTTTTAATATTTGTTCTTTGTGTTTGATCTTTGTTAATTTGATTAATATGTGTCTTGGGGTGTTTCTCCTTGGGTTTATCCTGTTTGGTACTCTCTGGGTTTCTTGGACTTGGGTGATTATTTCCTTCCCCATTTTAGGGAAGTTTTCCACTATTATCTCCTCAAGTATTTTCTCATGGTCTTTCTTTTTGTCTTCTTCTTCTGGAACCCCTATGATTCGAATGTTGTAGCGTTTAATATTGTCCTGGAGGTCTCTGAGATTGTCCTCATTTCTTTTAATTCGTTTTTCTTTTATCCTCTCTGATTCATTTATTTCTACCATTCTATCTTCTAATTCACTAATCCTGTCTTCTGCCTCTGTTATTCTACTATTTGTTGCCTCCAGAGTGTTTTTAATTTCACTTATTGCATTATTCATTATATATTGACTCTTTTTTATTTCTTCTAGGTCCTTGTTAAACCTTTCTTGCATCTTCTCAATCCTTGTCTCCAGGCTATTTATCTGTGATTCCATTTTAGTTTCAAGATTTTGGATCAATTTCACTATCATTATTCGGAATTCTTTATCAGGTAGATTCCCAATCTCTTCCTCTTTTGTTTGGTTTGGTGGGCATTTATCCTGTTCCTTTATCTGCTGAGTATTCCTCTGTCTCTTCATCTTGTTTAAATTGCTGAGTTTGGGGTGTCCTTTCTGTATTCTGGCAGTTTGTGGAGTTCTCTTTATTGTGGCATTTCCTCACTGTGTGTGGGTTTGTACAGGTGGCTTGTCAAGGTTTCCTGGTTAGGGAAGCTTGTGTCGGTGTTCTGGTGGGTGGAGCTGTATTTCTTCTCTCTGGAGTGCAATGAAATGTCCAGTAATGAGTTATGAGATGTCTATAGTTTTGGGGTGACTTTGGGCAGCCTGTATCTTGAAGCTCAGGGCTGTGTTCCTTTGTTGCTGGAGAATTTGCTTGGTACGTCTTGCCCTGGAACTTATTGGCCCTTGTGTGGTGCTTGGTTTCAGTGTCGGTATGGAGGCATTTGATGAGCTCCTGTCAATGAATGTTCCTTGGAGTCAGGAGTTCCCTGGAGTCAGGGTTTGGCTTTTCTGTCCTTTATTGAACCCATCTTTGCATGAAATGTTCCCTTGGTATCTCTAATTTGTCTTTCTCTTTCTATTGTTTTCCTCTATTTCTTTGCACTGATCACTGAGGAAGGCTTTCTTATCTCTCCTTGCTATTCTTTGGAACTCTGCATTCAAATGGGTATATCTTTCCTTTTCTCCTTTGCTTTTCGCTTCTCTTCTTTTCTCAGCTATTTGTAAGGCCTCCTCAGACAGTCATTTCGCCTTTTTGCATTTCTTTTTCTTAGGTATGGTCTTGATCCCTGTCTCTTGTACAGTGTCATGAACCTCCGTCCATAGTTGATCAGGCACTCTATCAGATCTAGTCCCTTAAATCTATTTCTCACTTCTACTGTATAATCATAAAGGATTTGATTTAGGTCATATCTGAATGGTCTAGTGGTTTTCCCTACTTTCTTCAGTTTAAGTCTGAATTTGGCAATAAGGAGTTCATGATCTGAGCCATAGTCAGTTCCCAGTCTTGTTTTTGCTGACTATATAGAGCTTCTCTATCTTTGGCTGCAAAGAGTATAAGCAGTCTGATTTTGGTGTTGACCATCTGCTGATGTCCATGTGTAGTCTTCTCTTGTGTTGTTGGAAGAGGGTGTTTGCTATGACCAGTGCATTCTCTTGGTAAAACTCTGTTAGCCTTTGCTCTGCTTCATTCTGTACTCCAAGGCCAAATTTGCCTGTTACTCCAGGTGTTTCTTGACTTCCTACTTTTGCATTCCAATCCCCTATAATGAAAAGGACATCTTTTTTGGGTGTTAGTTCTAAAAGGTCTTGTAGGTCTTCATAGAACCGTTCAACTTCAGTTTCTTCAGCATACTGGTTGGGGCATAGACTTGGATTACCATGATATTTAATGGTTTGCCTTGGAAACGAACAGAGATCATTCTGTCTTTTTTGAGATTGCACCCAAGTACTGCATTTCAGACTCTTTTGTTGACTATGATGGCTACTCCATTTCTTCTAAGGCATTCTTGCCCACAGTAGTAGATATAATGGTCATCTGAGTTAAATTCACCCATTCCAGTCCATTTTAGTTTGCTGATTCCTAAAATGTCAGTGTTCATTCTTGCCATCTCCTTTTTGACCACCTTCAATTTGCCTTGATTCATAGACCTAACATGCCAGTTTCCTATGCAATATTGCTCTTTACAGCATCAGACCTTGCTTCTATCACCAGTCACATGCACAACTGGGTCTTGTTTTTACTTTGGCTCTGTCTCTTCATTCTTTCTGGAGTTATTTCTCTACTCATCTCCAATAGCATATTTGGTACCTACTGACCTGGGGAGTTCATCTTTCAGTGTCCCATCTTTTTTGGATTGATTGGTTTAATCTGCGTGCTGTCCAAGGGACTCTCAAGAGTCTTCTCCAAACATAGGAGAAGAGGGAACTAATAATGACATAAAGTAACATCCACTGTCCATTAATCATGGCCTCAGTCACTGCCCCAAGGTGGCAGAACCCAGAACTCTCTGCTGCCCACAGTTCAGTCTTGGCCCCTCTCTGACTCTTCTGCTTTCCATACACAAGGCAACTTTTACGATGAACAGTGTAACCTTTCGGGATGTAATGGTTCATCATTTTGTTGGGTATCATAGGAAATGACAAAATTTTGGGGGGTCAAATTCTAACAGAGAGTGTGAATGACCTAGTGTCACTGTCAGAATAACAAATGGTTCAGATAGTTTATGAATGAATGTGTTTTCAGCTGGAAGCTGGGGTGGAAGATGTGGGGAAGGTATGTGACAGGAAGAAGAGAGGGAACAATAAGATATTACGTCCACTTTAGGAGCCCTTGATCTAGTTTAGTCATAAACTGGAGGACTTTAGGATATTGCCTAGGCTACCACCAGGCACACAGTAAATATTGTTTGCCGAAAAATAAAACTCATATATTTTTTGTCTTCAGTTTCCAAGTTTATAAAAGACTTTGGGGGTTCTTTCTCTCTGCTTCCGTGTAGAACTTTACATCACTAGAATTCCTTAGAGCTTTCCATCCAGGTACTTCTAATAGCTGTATATGGCCCACATCCCCTGAACAGAGGGATGTGGGTCTGTGTGTTGTTTAGAGTAGCTTGCCACAGAGAAGACAGTTTTGGAAGCTTCATGTTTTATCTTAAAACGAGAAGCAAATTTTGTCCTGTTCTCCTTAAAATATATGTCTGTATGTGTGTGTGTTTGATGAAAATAATCTCTTCCTTCTTTAAATATCAGGTAAAGCTGAAGTTCTAGAAATAGATGCCATGTTTATGCATTGGCTTCTAGAATACTACACTGCCATATACCTTTATTACCATTTGAAAAGACTACCCTGAGTCAGTCAGGACATTTTCCCCCTAATAATGAAGAGGCAATTACATTTGTTGTCTGTTTGATAGAGCTCAAGTTTGGAAACCTTAATGTGCTATTTGAATTCTAAAAACCAATCCATAGATAATTCCAAACTGTTAGTAAGTAGTGAGATGAAACAATACTTGAGGTTCTTTTCTTTTCTCTATCCCATATATCCTAATCTCCAAAACCCTGCTCAGTCTGTTCAGCTAGTCTGATGTGCACCAGATCAGGCTCCACTGTGGGCAAATTTCCCTGGCCAACCTCCCCTTGTGCACAGAGTCACCTTATCCAAATATCTGTGGCTTCCTCACAGAAGTCCAGTCATCACAGTTCTGTATAGTACAGATTTGTGCCATAGCTTGACAGCTTTGTGATGACAGCACTCTCCTAATCATCAGGGAAAAGGTTGGTAAACTCATTTGCAACAATTAACTGCTAATCAGGGAGTAGTTAATATTAATGTATTATTCTGTTCCAGGATTTTTTTTCTTCCCTTGGGATTTCTCCAGGGATTTCTCAGAGGCCTGATTGCTGCTCTCCTGTTGATTCTTCAGTCACTCGCTGTCTTTTTGCCTTGCTAGCTAGAACAAGAACAAAGGAGTATTCTTCATGGTCTAATCAAACAGCACCCTGAACCCCTCTCTTGGTATTGAGCTAAGACTTATTATATTCTGCTTCTAGCTACTAGTTCCTGGGGTGGAAGGAGGAAACTACTCACCTTTTCCAACTGACTCAGGATTTCAGCTGGAACCCTGAAAAGGCATGCTTCATCACCTTATCTACCCAATTGCTATGGGAAAACTCACGTTGTAATGCAGATATCAGCAATGGAACTGTTCTTCAGGGTAATAGCTGTCCTAAGGGGTAGAAATGGATATGCCTTCCTGAGACCCTTAGACAGCCCACAAAATGGGTAATAATAACAACTGTTACATGTAGAAAGCCCTATAGCTTAAAAAATGTTATTTTGTTCTTTCATTTGACTATTGTAATAGCCCAATGAGATATGTGTAGAAAGTAAAAATGGGTACCATTATTATTAAATACAGATTAGAGAAAGAAAGAGGAGTAGTAGATATCTAGTATTAATATATCATCCGAAATGATACCACCATTATTTTGTCATGCCCATGCATATTATTGTTGCCTTTATTTTTTAATTTATTTTTGATTGAAGTATAGTTGAATTGCAATGTTGCATTAATTACTGCTGGACAGTAAAGTGACTCAGTTATACATATACATATACATATATATATATATATATATATATATATATATATATCTTCTTTTTTATATTCTTTTCCATTATGGCTTATCACAGGATATAAATACAGTTATCTGTGCTATACAGTGTGTGTTAGTCACTCGGTTGTGTCCGATTCTTTGCAACCCCAGGGACTGTAGCCCACCAGGCTCCTCTGTCCATGGAATTCTCCAGGCAAGGATGCTGGAGTGGTTTGCCATTTCCTCCTCCAGTGCTATACAGTAAGGCTTTGTTATTTATCCATTCCATATATACCAGTTTGTATCTGCTAATCCCAAGCTCCCAATCCAAACCTCTCCCAACCTCTCTCCTCCTTGGCAACCAGCAGTCTCTTCTCTAGGTCTCCGATTCTGTTTCATAGATAGATTCATTTGTGTCATATTTTAGACTTCACAGATAAGTGATATCATATGGTATTTGTTTTCCTCCTTCTGACATACTCCACTTAGTATGATAATCTCTAGCTGCATTCATATTTCTGCAAATGACATTATTCCATTCTTTTTTATGGATGAGTAGTATTCCATGGTATACATGCACCACATCTTCTTTATCCATTCATCTGTCAGTGGACATTTAGGTTGTTTCCATGTGTCAGTATTGCAAATACTGCTGCTGTGAACATAGTGCTCAGTTGCTCAGTCGTATCCAACTCTTTGTGATCCTATAGACTGTAGCCCACCAGGCTCCTCTGTCCATGGGATTTTTTTCAGTCAAGAATACTGGAGTGGGTTGCCATTTCCACCTCCAAGGGATCTTCCCGACCCAGGGATCAAACCCTCAACTCTTGTGTCTCCTGCATTGTAGGCAGATTCTTTACAATTGAGCCATCAAACATAGAAGTGTACGTATTTTTTGAATTATAGTTTTGTCTGGATCTAGGCCTAAGAGTGGGATTGCTGGTTCATATGGCTACTCAATTTTAAGTCTTTTTGAGGAAACTGCATATTGCTTTTCACAGTGGCTGCACCAACTTACATTCCCACCAAAAGGGTAAGAGCGTTCTCTTTTCTAGGAGAGTTGCCTTTAAATCTGCAAAGAGATGTGCATCTACTCCTGTCTTCTTGAGGCAGGAGGCAGATGGGCCTCTCAACCCAGGGTAAAGTGATTGGTGGTTCATTCCCTGTGAATCGAAACTCCACAATGAGAATAGCGGGACAACTAAGGAAGAAGGCTGGGTCCTGGCCTGACCACACATTTCTTTTCCCAAAATCAAGAGACCTCCTAACCACACATGCATAGAAAAGGCTCCTTGCAGACTAAAGGGGGAGTTAAATCAAGGGATATTCTACCCAGATGCCTTTTCGGTAAAATCCATCTTGGCTAAGAGATGTGTGTACTCACATAGGAGGATCCTGAGATATACCAAATATGGACTGTGAACCATGCAAATCAAGATCATCCAAAGGAAACCCAGAAGAAATACCCCATAAAAGAAATTCAAACCGTCACAAGGGTGTGACTCAGTGACTCACTCTCTCCCTAAGTCTGCCAATGGGCCTATCCACATGCACTGTATTCTTTTTCCTCTTAATAAACACCTTACTTGTTTTACCACTTTCCATCTTTGTGGGAATTCTTTTCTGCAAAGCTGAAGGCCCTTGTCAGTGACCACTGATCTAGTGACTAGGATCTGGTGCTCTCATTGCTGCGACAAATCCCAGTCTCTGGCTGGGAACCCAAGCTCCACTCCAAGATGTTGCAGGCCGAGGCCACCTGAGATCATTCTGGAGTTTGTTCCACCTCTGACTGGAGCATGGGTCATAGATCAGTGTAAAGGACCAATGGTTCTTGAACTTTTTCAACCTATCCGGTCTCTTCTCACGTGGAAAGACACTTCCTAGCGTTAACTCTCAAATTCTGAAAACTGACATGTCTCTTTTAAGCCAGATCAGATCTGCCTTTGGCTATGGTCCCACACTTCACACGGTGTCCAGCCTGCCATATGCTAGGCTGTGTCACTGTTTAGCAGAAGAGGATGCTGAATGGATCTGGTTGTTTCGAACATTCTACTCACTTGGCCCTGGGCTTCCCATCTGTTTCTGAGTACAGTTCTTGGTTTTGACTCCAATTCTGACAGTAGGAGATGGTAGAAGACTCACCCTCACTGGGCTGTGACTCAACATTACATGCCCAGTGCTTCCTTCTTGTTGGGAAGTTATCATTCAATTCAGTAACTCAATGCATTTAAGCATCTTGAGTAATATGAGAAGTATGTTCTAGTTGATAGTGGACTTAGAGTTAGGAGAACTCTATTACAACCAAAGCTATATGTCCCAAATAATGTTTCTTTTTCCCTCCAGATCTCTCCACCATCCTTCACCTTGCCCTTTGCTTCAGAAGGCTCACTAGTATGGAATTCATTAATGGGTTTCTATGTTCTCAAGCTTACAGTTGGGCCTAACCAGTGAAAGTACTTCAAGTGGCTATAGGAAAGTGATGTTGGGGCATTTATTCCTCTGCATCCCTCTCTGAGCTTGCTTTGGGACAAATAAGTCCCTTCACTGAAGGTCCTTATTCCTCTCAAGGCAGCCTTCATTATAGCCCTCTTCTACCAGTTTCTGGTAAAACTCCTGTCCTTATTCTTTGCAGCCCAGAAATGGTAATGGTTTTTCATATATTACTGGCCTTGAGACCGGAGAAGGCAATGGCACCCCACTCCAGTACTCTTGCCTGGAAAATCCCATGGATGGAGGAGCCTGGTGGGCTGCAGTCCATGGGGTTGCCAAGAGTCGGACACGACTGAGCGACTTCACTTTCACTTTTCACTTTCATGCATTGGAGAAGGAAATGGCAACCCACTCCAGTGTTCTTGCCTGGAGAATCCCAGGGACGGCGGAGCCTGGTGGGCTGCCATCTATGGGGTCGCACAGAGTCGGACACGACTGAAGTGACTTAGCAGTAGCAGTAGCAGCCTTGAGATACTACATTACAATCCATGGTTTCTCTACATTGCATCTGCATAATCCCTTTATAAGTAAATTCTCTTTGAATTATCCTAATTGGATTTTTCCATCTGTTTTCTGTTGACATTCTGAGAGATACACTGTGTGATTTCAGGCAAGTCACTTCATAGGACTAGTTCCTCAAATGTAGTATGAGAGGTGTCAAGCAGATTCCATGCCCTCCAGCTTTAAATCTGTTTGACAATGCAGGGATTGCAAAAGAAATATCTTCTTCAAGTCTCATTGAAGAGATAATGCACATACCTATGAAATGCAGAATGAAACTAAGTGTACAAGTGATGATGATGTAGAAGTGCACTAAGAATTAAGAGATGGGCAAGGTCAGTATAAACTGAATGGTTAAAGGAAACATGTGGATCTGCCAATAAAGTCTGCCCCAGCAAAGAACTCCAGAAAAACCCATCTATGTAGGCTTTCTAACTTAGATCCATGATGGATTGTGTATTCAAGGCTGTACCCGGCAGAAAGCCTGTTATGGAGCTGTACTGAAGAGCCCACACAGTGCAGTCAGCCCTCAGTATTCATGGAAGAATGGTTCCAGGGCCTTCTCCCATACCAAAGTCCTCGGATGCTCAAGTCCCCTACGTAAAATGCAAAGTGCAGTCAGCTCTCCAGTGAGTTCCAGTGGATTCAATCAACTGCAGATAGATGCAGAACCTGAAAATACAGAGGGTTGACTGTGTTAGTAAATCTTAGATGAAGCCTGCTGGAGATGATTTATTCTTGAAAGTGGACTCAGTCATATCTCTCAATAAAATATGAAGCTTCTTGAATTGAAATATTCTTTTTAAAAAACATATAGGAAGGCAAGGGGATTAAGAGTTTTGAAGAGGCTACAGGTCTAATTTTACTTGTCATTAGTTAGCTGTACCTTTGTGCTCGGTCGCTTCAGTCATGTCCACCTCTTTGCAACCCTGTAGAGGTAGTTCTCCAGGCTTCTCTGTCCCTGAGATTTTCCCAAGCAAGAATACTGGAGTGGGTTGCCGTGCCCTCCTGCATGGGATCTTCCCAACCCAAGGATTGAACCCTCATCTCCTCAATTGCATACTGGCTGTTTACCACTGAGCCACTGGGGAAGATGTACCTTTAAATGCATTTTAATCTGAAAACAATGCTATGTTTAATTAGGTATAGGCTCCTTTTCTTTGATTCAGAGATATTGAGGACATACACACTTATATGAGAATAATAGAATAATCACCTTCATATCCACTGTACAAGTTAAGAAATAAAATATTACTCATACAATTGACATCCATAACATATCCTCTCCTGTTTCGATACAACTTTTCTTCCACCAGAGATAATTTCTTGTCCCTGTCTTCCTCCAGCCCTCCCAAACTAGAGCCAAGGCCAAGACAGACAAATTGCTTAGCCAACTCCCTTTGTGAGCTTCCCTGGTGGCTCAGATGGTAAAGCATCTGCCTGCAACGCGGGAGACCCGGGTTCAATCCTTAGGTCGAGGAAGATCTCCTGGAGAAGGAAATGGCAACCCACTCCAGTATTCTTGCCTGGAAAATTCCATGGACTGAGGAGCCTGGTGAGCTACAGTCCATGGGGTCACAAGAGTCCGACATGACTAAGTGATTTCACTTTCACTTTTGTGTCGAGTAGCCTCATTTTCATTGACAGTATAAGATTACCCTATAGCCTCAGAGGATTTTAGATTTATGTGAACACTACTTGCTCAGGCCCAGGCCTTTTTCCTGCATACCAGTAAAAACCCCAAACCTTGGGTTTTTCTATCAATATGTGTCTACATCTCATCAGCTTCTTGACAACACAGGTTGACTTGGCCTAATGGATTTTGTCTACTCTCTGGTTTGGTTTTAACCATTAAAGATTTTCCTTATTTCCCTTATTAGCTTAATTGTGCATTTTTTAAATAAAATACTTCTGAAATATATTTTCACATATTTCTCTTGTGGTAGACTTTTTAAAAAGTCTAGTCAACCATATTTTAAAATTCAGAAACAAGGCACTCTACTTAGATTCAAAGACCACTCATCATGGAGTTTGAAAACTGCTTTCATCTCGTAGGCAAGTTGTGTGCACGAGTGCTCAGTTGCTGAGTCGTGTCCCACTCTTTGCATCCCCATGGCCTGTAGCCCACGTGGCTCCTCTATCCATGGGATTATCCCAGCAGGAGTACTGGAGTGGGCTGCCATTTCCTACTCCAGGGGATCTTTCCCATCCAGGGATCAAACCCAAGTCTCTTGCAGCTCCTGTATTGGCAGACAGATTCTTTACCACTGAACCACTTGGGAAGCCCCGTAAGCAAGATGATTACTGCCTAAACTAATTATAAAAATATACCTATGGCTGATTCATGTTGATGTTTGACAGAAAACAACAAAATTCTGTAAAGCAATTATCCTTCAATTAAGAAATAAATAAACTTTAAAAATAACTTTTATTCATAAAGAAAAACTTTTATAGCCAGGTAGCTAATTCAGCTAATTCAAATCTGCTGCAATTCAAGTACATTGACAGTGAGAAATGAATAGTGGAAAGTAAAATCATAGTCTTCTTGGCAGTATTCTATAGAATGTTTTTTCAAAGTTTCTTAAAGGTAAGGACCATTCTTTTAAAAATATTCACTTCAGCTTATTGGAGCTAGAACTTGTCTTATTTATTTTTTTCTCTCTCAGGGTGTTTAGTATGTTTCCTTTCACATTGCAGGTTTTCAAAATGTATTTGCTGAGTTGATCTGAATTGACTCCTCCAAGTCCAGCGTAAAAACAAAATGGCCTTAATATTTCCTCTTGTTCTGATGCATAACTTGAATCAACTTACAGCAATCCCTTCCTTATGTTGCACAGAATCTGTGACTTTCATTATCTAATCTTGGGCTTATTCACTTACAGAGTATTTGCTTTGGCTTGTGTGAAATAAATAACTTCTAACTAGAGAGTTGTTTTTTAATTATTTGCAATCTTCTGTGATCAAGTATTAACTCCCTAAGTAAACTTAAACTCTAGCAAGTGTAATACTGTAAATAGCAGGGTTTATTATGATTCCTTTTTCTTTTTTTTTTGTTGTTGTTTTATATCAATCTTAGATCACTAGGAAATGACTGGTTACCATGGGAAATTCTTTCAACTTTCATTTGCCAAAAGCGGGTGATAGCATGGAGTAGTTATTTTGCTACAATTTAATTCCAGTTTGAACAGTTCCTACCAGAAGACAATACAAACAGTCTGGCACAATAAAAAGGTTTTTCAAATAAAATAATTTCCTTAAGAAGTAAAAGAGGAATTTATCTAACGGTCTAGTGTTTAAGACTTAATGCTCCTAATGCAGGGCATACAGATTCAATCCCTGGTCAAGGAACTAACATCCTGCAAGCCACATGGCTCAGGCCAAAAAATTAAAAATAAAAAAGCAAAACAGCTGTTTGGGATCTGTTTGTTTCTGTGTGTGTTCTAAATAGTGTGCTTTCCAATACAGATAATATCAAGACTTTGGGGCATGAGGAGATCTTTGAAGTGAGATCTTGAGTGGTGAGATACTTTAAGTAAGGGCTGACAAAAAGGAAGACAAATCAAGAAACAGAGATGTGAGGCATCAAAACTGAAGCAAGAAGTACCTGCGTCCTAGGGGGTACTGATGGAGAAAGGCATAGATTACAAGAAGGTCATTATCAGAAGCAAGTGGAAAAGGAGGTCATTGCCACCATAATTTCCCCAGCTCATAACTCTCATGACTTCCACAGCCAGTTCTGAGAGTCCTTTACTTCTCTTAAGGTTACACAACTCTGGAAGGATGCAGGAAGAAGTGATAAAGTAGGGGAGAAGGACAGATTTTTAAATAACTCCGAACATAAGACAACTGAGTTTCTGAAAATTTATTGTAAAAAAAAGGAAGAAGTTTCCTTTATAGAATTTATATGAAAGGGAACTCAAAAATAAATACTAATAGAAGAATTGTTAAAGTATGTATCATCATGTGCAATTTGATGCAATCATTTAAACAATGATTGAAGACTGTAATACCGCTGACAGCCTTGATACTATAATCCAGTGTGCTTGGTATACACCAATCAAATGATTAAAATATGAATGCATGTGAACACACACTAAAAGTGGATGATTTTCTCTATAGTAGCTCTCTTAGGGTAGGAAAATTCCATATCATTTTTATTTTTTTAACCTATCTCTTGATATCACATTTGCTTTGCAGTTAATAAAATCAACATATAATGTTGGCATATGGAAGAGGGGATGAAGGAAGCTGGTAGAAAGCAGGACCAGTCCCTGAATAAGACTGGTGCTGTCATTGTTGCCAAGTTTCCTTTGTTGTCTTATTTTTACTGTGAGAGACTAAGAAAGATCTTGAATGGCACAGAGCAACTATCTCCTTTCTATATGCATACTAGCCTGGTATAGAACATATATTAGGTGCTTGTGAAATACTAAGATTTCAGTTAATACATTTTGAGTGTCATTGAGTATTTTTTTCATTTCACAAGGAGAAACATCCATTACCCATTTTAGATACATGGGTTTTTCGTTTGAAAGCAAGATAATTCTGTATATCCCTGATTAACCCTCTATATAACCAACACTATTGCAAAAAACAATGTGTGTGCCATGCTTAGTCGCTCAGTTGTGTCCAACTCTTTGAAACCCTGTGGACTATAGCCCATCAGGCTCCTGTATCCATGGGGATTCTTCAGGCAAGAATACTGGAGCGGGTTGCCATGCCCTCCTCCAGGGGATCTTCCCAATCCAGGGGTCAAACCCAGGTCTGCTGAATTGCAATTGGATTCTTGACTCTCTGAGCCACCACGGAAGCCACCAAAAACAATGTTTTATAACAAATAAGTACTCCGGGGTAAGTGGTTTGGGAATGATTATATAGCATGTAATACATATGTGTGTTCTTGGACTTATGGAATGAAATATCATGTAGCGTTGAAAGAAAAAAGTGAAGTCACTCAGTCATGTCTGACTCTTTGCGACCGCATGGTAGCCTGCCATGGCTATAGCCTGCAGGTAGACTGCCAGGCTCTTCCATCCATTGGATTTTTCAGGCAAGAATACTGCAGTGGGTTGCTATTTCCTTTTCCAGGGGATCTTCCCAACCCAGGGATCAAACCTGGATCTCCCACACTACAGGCTGACTCATTGCCATCTGAGCCACAAGGGAAGCCCATGTAGCATTAAGTTGGTGCTATTCCGAATTCTCTTTGGTCAAATAATGGCCCTGGTGGCTCAGATGGTAAAGAATCCACTGGCAATGCAGGAGGCTTGGGTTCGATTCCTGAGTTGGGAAGATCCTCTGCAGGAGTGCATGGCAACCCACTCCATTATTCTTGCCTGGAGAATCCCATGGACACAGGAGCCTGGCGGGCTCCAGTCCACGGGGTCACAAAGTGTTGGACACCACTGAGCGACTAAGCACAGGGCACAGCACATGTTTAGCGTTATAAACCAGTGTGTCTGTGTGCACCAGATTTACAGACCTTGCCTATTATTCTAGCTTTGTGATGAGTTTTAAAAGTAAGAGGAGGTATACTTTTCATGTCCAAACCTAAAAGCTGGAGGAAGACAAAGGGAGACTGGAAGGAAGACAGGAGGAATAAATAATCCCCATGCCTTAAACACTTCTTTGATAGTAGAAAGATCCAGCTGTTGGCAAGTGGTGTTTTATGGGGGCATCACAGAATCAAAGGCTTATATTTCAAATAGATGTTCTTTCTGTGGTACAGACATGATGAAGGGTAATGTGTTGTTTCAGATTTTCATTATTCATACAAGAAAAACCAATAGTGCTAGACATGTAAGAACAAAGCTAAATAGGTTTCAGAGGCCTTCTGGCTCTCAAATCTAAGAGAATGTAACAAATAGACTATTTATTTACCATGTTTTATATTTGTTTTCTTCTTAGAGGGAAAAACACAATAGAGATTGTTTATTCAGAATAGTTGATTTTAGTAATAAGGATTTGGCTTTATCTTGGTTTTATCTAATCTGCCTCCCTTTCTCCAGTTCATTTCTTTCTCTGTCCAGGTAACCAGATTGCTCCAGTGCTTACAGATATTCAAATATCTGCCCCAAATTCTGGACTCTGCCTCTGTAGGGAGGTTTTAGTGGAGAAACAAGGGAAGGAGGTGGCATTAAAAAAAAAAAATCAACATCTTCAACAGTCAGTTCCTAAAGAGAAGTGGGAAGACAGGGCTGACTGTGTGGCAACCACATCTCTTTCCCCAACATTTTTCCTTTCCCTGGCTGGAGTAGATCCCCTGGAGAAGGTAATGGCAACCCACTCCAGTATTTGTGTCTGGGCAATCTCATGGACAGAGGAGTCTGACAAGCTACAGTCTATGTGGTAAGACTTTGGAATGGCATGTTGGTAAGGAAAAGAACCTTCCGGAGATGGTGGCTCTTGGCATTGCTTCATTTGGTACAGGAAAGGGAACTCATAGACCAGGGAATCAATAAGGGGGAGGACTTTAAACATAGATATATATCTAAAGCACTCATCAATGATTGCCTCATGATGAACCACTCATCCATTGAGTGGTTCTAAGAATTTATGGCAGCCATAGTGTTTAGAGCTTTTCTGTCCAATTCTCATTCATTGGTTTATCCAGAGAACCTACTATGTGTCAGGTATTTAGTGCTCAGAGTTAATAGTGCAGAAATAATAGTGATAATAAAAGCTAGTATTTGTGAAGTATTTTCTGTGATCCATGTCTAGTGGTTACATTTATTTTATCTTATATGTAGATGGCATCATCAGTCCATTTACTTATTAGTAGATACTGAGGTTTATAGAGATGGAAAGATATTATTTCATACAACAAATATTTGAGTATCTTTTATGTGCCAGTGCTGTGCCCTTTGCTAGAGATGCAACAGTGAACAAGACAGATTAGATTCTAATTCTTATGGAATTTAAATTCTAGTTATGGAGGGGAGAGATAGACAAAAAGCAAATAAGAAATTAAATAAAATAAAATTCTAGTTATGGAGGGGAGAGATAGACAAAAAGCAAATAAGAAATTAAATAAAATAAAATTAAAATAAAATAAAATAAAATAAAATAAAATATCACTTGAAGCTAGTGATAAATACAATGAAGAAAATAAAATTTGATCATATGATGAAGGCTGGCAGGCAGCAAGGGAGGGTGAGTTGAGTTAGATACTTTAGATACTAGAAGGTTCACTTTAGAAGATGATATTTAAATGAAGACTTGGATGAAAAGGTGCCAGTCACACAAACAACTGGGGACAGAGCGGAGGGAAGAGTGCTCACAGGGGCTCAGTTGAAATGAGCGTAGTGTATTTGATTAGCAGAGAAAAGTCCAGTGTTGCTGGAGTGCAACAAGCAAAGGGGATCTCATCTTGAGTGGCCTTAGGACCCCAAGTACATGTTATTAAGGCTTCTGGGAGTTCAATTTCTTTTGACTTCATGGAGCATCTTTAGGGAAGTGAATGGGGAAAGAACCAGCCTGTCTACAGTTGAAAACAGATTTTCTTACATTTCCTTTTATGTAAAGCACATCTCTCTCTTAGGTACAGACTGGGCCCTGAGAGTTGAAGCAGAGTAGAATATCAGGAAAAGTATGGTTTCCTTCTGGTTCTCTCCCACATTATTCACCAGCAGACCAAAGTCCCTTTGGAATTCTTCTCTAGGCTCTACTAAAGTAGCCAAGGCCAGCAAACTATGCCATTTTCTCCCTAATCTTTACCACGGTTCCTTCAGGAACACCACCTCCCATCTTTCTGATTTAGTCATCCTTGATTCATTCTTCTCTCTGACTCATTGCATCTGGTAGAGTGGTCACTATGAATCTGGAAATACAGACATTTGAAGGACAGCAGCTCAGTGTCCTCAAGGATAAAGGAAATGAGGCTTTCTTGTGTTCTGATCTGCTACTGCCTCATTCTTGTGGCCAGGGACTTGTGTTTGGCTTATTAATTAGGATGAGTAGATTGACTTCACGTGTAAGTGATCTCAGAAAACTTACCAAAATAAATATTTTATTATAAAGATTATTAATAAATGCTGTGAAGTATTGAAAGTGTTAGTCACCCAGTCGTGTCTGACTGCGATGCCATGGACGGGAGCCCACCAGTCTCCTTTGTCGATGGAATTCTCCAGGCAAGATTACTGGAGTGGGTTGCCATGCCCTTCTCCATGGAATCTTCCCAACCCAGGGATTGAACCCAGGTCTCCTGCACTGAGGCAGATTCTTTACCATCTAAGCCACCAGGGAAGCAGCAACTTAATAAGTAAAAAGATCAATGCAGACTTTCACCTGAGTGACACAGCAAAGTATTCAACCAATAACCCACAACACAGGTGCTTATGACACCTCCCCAAACTTGGAAATCACACAAGCAGAAGTGTGTGCATCAATGTGTATGTATTTATGCATATGTGTGTATGTGTGTGTGTGTGTGTGTGTGTGTAAAGAGATGGGAACTAGGAGTTCAGAAGAATAGGAGACTGAGGAGAGAAGACAGTGTAATGGATATGTAATTGATGAGCAAGAGAAGCTAATATTACATTAATTACTCACTATTCAGAAATGGCCCTTTAAGCCACAGCATTGGTAATACCTGGGAGGTTATTGCAAATACAGACTTTTATGCCCCATCCCAGATATTAACAAGTTCCTCAAGTGATCCATATGGGCATTAATATTGGAAGGTATAGCCTTGATGATTGGGGTATTGTTCTCACCCTTTATCTTTGATTGTTAATGATCTCTAGAAGATGATGTTCAGCTCAGGACTGAACTACTGTTTCATCAAAAGATATTACATATAGTTATTACAGTATTTATCACACTTTATAATAACAGTGCTTTTCTTGGCTAATTCACCCTACTATGATATGAATTCCACAAGAATGAGCAACATGGGTTTGAACTGTTTGGGTCCACTTAGATGTAAATTTTTTTCAGTAGTAAATACTATGGCACAGTATGATTTGTGATTGAGTTGGCAGATGCAGAACTGAGAGTGCAGATGAACCAAATATACAGAGTTCAGTTTAGTTCAGTTCAGTCGCTCAGTCGTGTCCAACTCATTGTGACTTCATGAACCGCAGCACGCCAGGCCTCCCTGTCCATCACCAACTCCTGGAGTCCACCCAAACCCATGTCCGTCGAGTTGGTGATGCCATCGAACCATCTCATCCTCTGTCATCCCCTTCTCCTCCTGCCCTCAATCTTTCCCAGCATCAGTGTCTTTTCAAATGAGTCAGCTCTTCACATCAAGTGGCCAAAAGTATTGGAGTTTCAGCTTCAACATCAGTCCTTCCAATGAACACCCAGAACCTATCTCCTTTAGGATGGACTGGTTGGATCTCCTTGCAGTCCAAGGGACTCTCAAGAGTCTTCTCCAACACCACAGTTCAAAAGCATCAATTCTTCGTCACTCAGCTTTCTTTATAGTCCAACTCTCACATCCATACATGACCACTGGAAAAACCATAGCCTTGACTAGGTGGACCTTTGTTGACATAAACAGAGAAGCAACTATAAATTATACGCAGATTTTCAACTGCACAGAAGGTCAGCATCCCTGGTCCCTGCCTTATTAAGGACCAGCTGTGTACTCTTTTATTTCCATATCTTTGACTCAATGTATGACATGTAATATATACCCAATAAATAGCTACCAAATGCTCGATACTATAGAGCAGGACATAAGGAATACTTAGCAAAAGAAACCCACCTTCCCTTCTTTTACTTGGTAAGTGATGTTATTTTAATCTCCCGACTGCTCACCTCTTCTTAGCCACACACAAAACTCCTTTCACTGTGTCTTGCACACAACAGGTACTTGATTTATTAAACAAGTTGAATAAGAACTAGACAAATCTAGTCCCTACAAAACTCATGCCACACAGAACTTTCTGCAGTGGAGATGGAGATCAATGAATGAAAAGTACTTATCTGCATGGTTTAATTTTAGCCTGAAAGATTTACTGATTATCTTGAGAAAGAACAGTTGAAAGGAATTCTAAAGAAAAATCAAGAGATTGGTAGAAATCAGTGTCTAAGCCACATAGTCTGATAAGGGTTTCAAACAAACTCAAAAGCAATGCTTCATGTGTGATAGTTTCAGTTGCTCTAAGTATTCAGAGCAACTTCAAAGTAGAATGGCACAATGAAAAGCTTGTGAGTGATGAGTTTTGCTGTGGGAAAATATGTGTGCGGGTGGACAGAGGCAATTCAGTGTTTGTTTTCTATTTCTGGAAATTAATCTGCCTGTACAGTTTCCACTAGAGCAGGCTTTCTCAACCTTGTTACTACAATAGTCTTCCTTATTCAAGGTTTTGCTTTTTGAGGTTTCAGTTATCTGGGATTGACTCTGGTCCAAAAATATGAAATGGAAAATGCTAGAAATGAGCAATGCGCAAGTTTTAAGTTACTTGCTGTTCTGAGTAGTGTGATGAAATCTCATGCCAACCACTCTGTCCCATCTTGTAATGAACCATCCCTTTGAGTAGGATATCCCACCCGTTGGTCACTTAGCCATCTTGGTTATTAGACTATCTCGGTATTGCAGTGCTTATTTTCAAATAACTGGTTTTACTTAATAATGGCTTCAAAGTGCAAGGGTAATGATGCTGGCAATTCGGCTATTCTCTTAGTGTTTAATTTGTAAGTTAAACTTTCTCATGGGCATGCACATACAGGAAGAAACATAGTATACATGGGCTTCCCAGGTGGCGCTTAGTGGTAAAGAACCTGCCTGCTGATGCAGGAGACACGAGACATGGGTAGATTTCTGGATTGGGAAGGTCTCCTGGAGGAGGTCATGGCAACCTACTCCAGTAAACTTGCCTGGACAATCCCATGGACAGAGAAGCCTGGTGGGCTAAGGTCCATAGGGTTGCAAAGAGTTGGACATGACTGAAGTGACTTACATGCACACATGCACTATTTATGGTTTCAGGCATCCACTGGGTGTCTTAGGACCTATCCCCTGCAGATAAGGGGAACTACTGTATAGACATTTGGGGCTGGGTGATTCCTTGTGTGGGAGCTCTCCAGTGCATTGTAGGATGGTCAGCTGCATCCCTGGCCCTCTACCCACTAGATGGCGGGAACACTGCCCCTTCACTTGTAACAGTACAAACATTTGCAGGAGCTGTCAAATATCTTCTGGGTCAAAATAAACTCTAGTAGAGAACCACTTGTCTATGGTAACAGATGGGTCTATTGGCCTTTCTGATTACCTAACAATAAATACTGCTGCTGTACTGATTGTCTTCTTAAATTTTTACATTTCATGCATAGATTTTTGCTTGGTCCCAGGACCTTCCCATTTAAGAAGCTGCCCTCCCTAGGGCTGTGTTGGTGGATGTAGAAGTTTTGGGATACTGTTATCCTTGGCTTAGCAGCTCCTGTACACAGTAGGACCTCAAAGAAGGATTCCATTTGACTTTTTGCTGAGAAGTGTCCAAACAGAGGCTGCAGTGGAGAGGGAACTGATTTATGTGAAGATAGACAGTAATTTAGGACTTCTTTATTTCTTAGGGTCTCTTTAGTTTTTCAGATAGCCCTACTGATAGTCCTTAAAAGGAAATCCATATGACAAAGAGGCTTAGTAGTTTCAGTAAGAGGGCAGTTGGAGCAGCTCTTTTTCCTGCTCCTTGACGGGAATGCTGCTGCTCTAAACTAGTCACTGCCGGCTCATCTATTGGTTTAAAGAAACAACCCAGCAAGTTTAAAGACATTCTGATGAATATTGAACTCCTCTACTGGGAGGCATTAATGTAATAGGGCTTCTCAAATTTGGCAACTGGGATCCTGGATCAAAAGACTTACATAAGGAAACCAACCTCCTTTACTTCAGCTTACTGTCTCTGAGATGCACTGAGGAAGAAGGCTTTATACAATATTAAAGGCATAGATTTACCCAAGGAGAAATATCACAGAATGGTCATTTTGATTTTTCCTTTACAAAAGGATTAATCTCAGTGTTCTACCAGATATGTTGGGTTTAATTTAATATTAAAAATTGTATTTTCTATATGTTAATGTCAAGTGAAGCACAAATATTGAACTACCAGTATGTAGTTTTTTAATTATATGCTCAATTTTAGAAGTGTTTTGGTTTGTGATACATATTGTGCATTTTCTCTGATGACACAAAACCTCTTGTATTGTCCTCAAAGCCCTGATCATTTGTTGGAGGTCTGAGGTAAGATTACATGCCAGGAATAAGGAGCAATCCTTATTCTTCAAGATTTGGTCTTTGCTGCTTAAAAATCCAAATAACCAATCAATTTAATCAATGGAGTAAAGAAAAATTAATGAGATTAATTGTAGGGTGTCAAATAATAATGGATTCTGTAGCTCAGTTGGTAAAGAATCTGCCTGCAATGCAGAAGACCTGGGTTTGATCCCTGGGTCAAGAAGATCCCCTGGAGAAGGAAATGGCACCCACTCCAGTATTCTTGTCTGGGAAATCCCATGGACAGAAGGAGTCTTGTGGGCTTCAGTCCATGGAATCACAGAAAAGTTGGACATGACTTAGCAACTAAATAATAGCAACAAGGCCAGAATCCACACCAAGAGCTGTGTTTGGGGATGTAGTACAAGGTAATAGGGAATGGAGCTGGCTGATTAGTACTATGGAGTCAGTGATACTGAAGAAATAATAACAGGCAGACAGACTCAACATGTAACCAGGTTCTACTTACCAGGGTAATATTTAGTGGTGAAATTTTAGTATTCTAATGATGGGAGGGGGTCATAAGAGCAAATAATTCCTGTAGAAGACTTAAATACTAGATAATTTATCAGAGTAAAATTCCTGTTAATGAAACTGAGGCAGAAAGTAAGAGGAATTTGTTCAATCATGCCACTCTATTGGCTGGAATCAATTCTCTATCCTTTTTTCTAAGGTTAAATCCACTCTAGAGACTGAGGCAGAGTAATGCCTATAGAAGAGGTTTGGATGGTAGTAGCTAGGATGTTTATTAGGGATATTAGGGATATATCAGGAACATTACCTGAAAGCTGTGTCAGTGGTCCCAACAGGAAACCAGGCCATTAGCAATGGAATGGAATGGAGATGAAGAGGCCATGTCTGAGAGAGAATTTGGAGGTCAATATGATGGGACTGGAAGACTGATGAACATGAGGTTTTGAGGGGTGAGTTAGAACTCAAGATGAATCCAAGATGAGATGGAAGGAATATGAGATAAGTATGATAGGTACCGGAGCCTGGTAGGCTGCAGTCCATGGGGTCGCCAAGAGTCGGACACGACTGAGCGACTTCACTTTCACTTTTCACTTCCATGCATTGGAGAAGGAAATGGCAACCCACTCCAGTGTTCTTGCCTGGAGAATCCCAGGGACGGAGGAGCCTGGTGGCCTGCCATCTATGGGGTCGCACAGAGTCGGACACAACTGAAGTGACTTAGCAGCAGCAGTAGCATGATAGGTACACTGATAAAGGAGCTGGTTTGAAAGGGAGGATATGATAGTTCATCGTTTTAAGTTTAAGGTTCCCATGGAGCAATAAAATTTAGTTACCTGATAGGCAGACTAGAAATCTGTAATGCAGGTCAGATTAGATGGTATCAATTTATTATGTATCTATTATAAGGTATGAGGCCAAAGAGATGAATGAGATCACCCAAGGAATAATCATGGAGCAAGTTGAAGTCTTGACTAGAACTTTGGATAATACTCTCATTTAGGAACTGGAAGGGCAGCAAGAGGCAGCAAAGGAGGCTGGGATGGGACAATAACAAGAAAGTAGCAAAACTAGGAAAGAGTCATGTCTAAAAAGCCAAAGGGGAAAAATATTTTAAGAAGGAAGAACAGCAGTATCAAACATTCCAGAAAGGCTAAGCACGATTCACTCATTCATTTATTTGACAACTGTAATGAAATGCCTCTAAGTTCTGTGCTAGGATTTAGGAATGAGGACACAGAAGTCTGATGAGTATTTTTAGTTATCATTGAGGCTGTTTCACAGGGGTTTTATATTAGTTACAATCATGATAGTCTGATTTCAGCAGTTAAAAATGGAACTAGAGTTAAGGAGAGAGAGCCAAGTTGTGTAGCCTAATTTTCTGAGAGATCTAAGAGGAAATGGTAAAGAAGAGAGGGGTCAATAATGACCTAATCCCATGTGAACTCATTTTGACGCACTGACTTGAATCAAATGTTTATTAATAAAGCTGGATATAGTAGTGAGCACAGGAGATGATAGGGTTTTTTTTTTTTTTTCGCTTTTGAGGAAGGTTACAATCTAGATGTACTTTATTTTCTTGAGCTCCAAAATTACTCAGATGGTGACTGCAGCCATGAAACTAAAAGACACTTGCTCCTTGGAAGAAAAGCTATGACAAACCTAGACGGCCTCTTAAAAAGCAGAGACATAACTTTGCTGACAAAGGTCCATATGGTCAAATCTGTGGTTTTTCCAGAAGCCTTTTATGGATGTGAGAGTTGGACCATATAGAAGGCTGAGCACCAAAGAATTGATGATTTTGAAGCCTGGTGTTGGAAAAGACTCTTGAGAGTCCCTTGGACTGCAAGGAGATCAAACCACTCAGTCCTAAAGGAAATTGACCCTGAACATTCACTGGAAGGACTAATGCTGAAGCTGAAGCTCCAACATTTTGGCCACCTGATGTGAAGAGAGAGCTCATTAGAAAAGACCCCAATGCTGGGAAAGATTGAAGGCAGGAGGAGAAGGGGATGGCAGAGGACGAGATGGTTGGATGGCATCACTGACTCAATGGACATGAATTGGAGCAAGCTCTAGGAAATGGTGAAGGACAGGGAAACCTGGCGTGCTGCAGTCCATGGAGTCACAAAGAGTTGGACATGCCTGAGAGACTGAGCAACAGTGAACAACAATCTAGATGAAAATTAATGTGTATGTTTGTGAGGGGATTGCAGGTGGAGAGCAAGATATAAAGATTGAATAAAAATTCAATGAATATAATGAACATTAGTAATATTGTCAAATAACAATTATTAGTTGATTAAAAGGAGCTATAGACTAACAAACTGTGAATTCAGGGGGAGGGAAGATTACCACAAGTGCCCAAATGTTTTGCCATAAATAAAGAAATACATGTAAGTTGCAAAAGAAGACTGCTGCTCCTGCTGCTGCTGCTGCTAAGTCGCTTCAGTTGTGTCTGACTCTGTGCGACCCCATAGACAGCAGTCCACCAGGCCCCTCTGTCCCCGGGATTCTCCAGGCAAGAATACTGGAGTGGGGTGCCATATCCTTCTCCAATGCATGCATGCATGCTAAGTTGCTTCAGTCGTGTCCGACTCTATGAGACCCCATGGACAGCAGCCCACAAGGCTCCTCTGTCCACAGATTTCTCCAGACAAGAATACTGGAGTGGGTTGCCATTTCCTTCTCCCAAAAGAAGACTAGGAGTAAGACTTTAATGAAGGGAAGACAAGAGGGTAAGTTTAACTCCAAAACGGTCTCTTCCCATAGAAAGTGGAGATGCTGCCATCTGCCTATATTCTACTCTAGAAAAGGGAATTTGCTCAGTCATGTCCGACTCTTTGTGATCCCATGGACTGTAATCTACCAGGCTCCTCTGTCCATGGGATTTTCCAGGCAAGAATACTGGAGTGTGTTGCCATTTCCTTCTCTAGGAGATCTTCCCAACCCAGGGATTAGAACCTGGGCCTCCCACATTGTAGGCTGACGCTTTACCATCTGAGCCACCAGGGAAGTCCACCAAAAGGGGCCGCAAAAAATAAATCTACTCTTCTTTACTCACTCAGCAGTCTCCTTTTGGCTCACAGATTGCTGGTACATATGCTTCGGTACTCCTGTGGTGTTGGCCTTATCATCACAAATGGTACCAAGATATCAAATATCCAGGAAACCTGTTCGCAGAAAGCAGGAGTCTTAAAAACCTTGCTGCTGCTGCTGCTGCTAAGTTGCTTCAGTCGTGTCCAACTCTGTGCAACCCCATAGATGGCAGCCCGCCAGGCTCCCCCGTCCCTGGGATTCTCCAGGCAAGAACACTGGAGTAGGTTGCCATTTCCTTCTCCAATGCATGAAAGGGAAAAGTGAAAGTGAAGTCACTGGGTCGTGTCCGACTCCTAGCAACCCCACGGACTGCAGCCCTCCAGGCTCCTCCGTCCATGGGATTTTCCAGGCAAGAGTACTGGAGTTGGGTGCCATTGCTTAGCCCTGTACTCAATAAAACAGGCACAGAACAAACAAGAAAAGAGAAATACAGAGTGTCGTGCATAAGCTTTGCAAGCAAGTTCAGTGCCCTGCAGAGGCCAGGAGGGGAGCAGTTCTTGTATTGATGGAGTCAGAGCCTGAATTCTAAGGTCAGGATATAGATATTAAAACTGCACACTCATGGGCACATCAAACCTTAGCCATATGGGCCTTTTTGTTCTGAAGGTTCACAGGTGAAATTGACTTGATACATTTTCTTTGATGTTTATTAAACCATAATTTTGTAGAATTTGAAATGGAATGATGGCTAAACTGAGAAACCAATCAGAAGTTCAGCTCAAAGAACTTTAATAGAAAATACTGGAAAGATACTGGAAAAGAGGTAATACTTATTAGATCAATTTTCTTAACATGGCAGAATGTAAATATTTAGGTGCTGTTCATTAAAATTTCAAGTTAATATATTAGACAGTTGGGTCTGTAGATGTCAAATCCTCTCATTAACCCCCAAAAGTTGTTATAGTCTGCATTAGTTAGCTATTGCTATGTAACAAATTATATGAAAATTTAATCACTTAAAACACAGTCTTTGTGGGTCAGGAATGTAGGCAAATATTCACCATATCCTAAGATCTCCCAAAGGCAGCAGTCAAGATTCCACTGGGGTAGGATGTACTTCCAAGCTTATTCATTGCCTGTTTCCAAGAAACAAAAGAAAATAACTTCTTTCATTCCATTCACTTATTCAGAGCTAGAGCAAAGGTTCTTGATTGAGCAGGGTTCATAATGGGAGTGGCCAGCTCTTGTCTGACTAAAGAGGACAGATCGAACCCAAAATTGAGAGGGTAAGTTCAGAATCATAGGTTCAACATTAAATATCATGTCCAAAGTATGAGTTGGAACTGTAGATGAGAAAAGAATAAGAGGACAAGAGGATAGGAATACTGAGCCAGTGTAGAAGCAAAATATTAGACCAGATAAGGCAGACAGGTTGTAGATTTCAGGGCTTCCCCAATGGCTCAGCAGGTAAGGAATCTCACTGCAATGCAGGAGACGTGGATTCAACCGATTTAGGCATCAACAAAGAAATAGTGCTTAGCACTGTTTTGCTCATAGGCAGGTTCCTGGTTTTAAAGACAAAGGGCTGGGCCAGAGGTTTTCTCTGTTATTAAAAGTCATAAAGTAGTATTGCTATACTTTTGTTTTATGTTCAAATAAATAGAAAACAGTCTAGAGGAAATGTTGAAATTTGCGAGGAACTACTACTCCAAATGAAATTAAAAGCCCTGAAAATATTATTTCTTAGCCAACATTAGATTATGTATTTTCTCCCAAAATGCACAGGTAATGTTTTGTATTGATTGATAATTTAATTCTCCTCCCTCTTCAAACAGTATTTGCATCTGGTGATTTTTTTCTCTATGTCAGAGTCATCTAACTTAGAACAAACACTGGTGGGGGTGCCGATGGTTTCTTCTTCTGTTTGCTGTTTTTAATTTTTATCTTTACATTACCTTATTTTGATCTTAATAATAATTCCCAGATAGCTCAGTCGTAAAGAAGCCACCTGCCAATGAAGGGGACTTAAGAGACATGGATTTGATCCTTCAACTCCTGAAGGAGGAAATGGCAACTACTGCAGTATTCTTGCCAGGATAATCCCGTGGACAGAGGAGCCTGGCAGGCTACAGTCCATGGGGTCACAAAGAGTTGGACACGACTGAGCAACTGAGCACACGTACACACAACAAATTAATATTTTTATTAACATGTTGCAAACAAACAACAGCTCATTTCTGAAAGAACAAATCTAGTCATATTTAATTCCCTTTTTGCTTGCTTCCAATTATGACTTCTACCAGATTACAGAAGTAATCAATTTCTTTCATCCACCTTTTCTTCACATGCCTGCAAATCAATTATTAATTTTTTTGATTTTATAAATTAACCCTTATTTTGAGGGCTTATTAATTTATTTGTACCTATTTCAATCTTAGATCATTTCATTATAACTGTTCTTAAGCTTGCTTTTTTATTTATTTAAACATATTCTTGCTGTATATTAAACCACAGTACAATTTAGTTTCATTTATATTAGCCATTGACTGAACAACAACTAATAAGTCAACATGCAGTAATTTAAATCTCTATTAAAATTTGTCAATGGCAGCTCCAAACAGACAGTTTTCTTTATTCAGAAAGTGTTGACATTTTCTTCCCATACCATCTACTAAAGATAAATAGATCAGATAGTTTCAGATGAAATTAAATGCGGAATTTCTATATTTTTGGTACCATTCATTGTTTGAAAAATTCCATTAATTCTGAGGAGTTTTCTGTTCCAAATCTTAAAGGTAATGATTTTCAGGATATCAAAGTATTTTTCAAAATATTTTCTCTAACAACCTATCATGGCATTTGAAATTCATACTCTTGTGATTCCTGTGGGTTGTTTAATGCTAGCCAAAGATACATGTAGATGCCTGTAGGTACAGATTGACATATATATGGAATATAAACAAAGACAAGCATTGCATCACGGATAAAATGTGCTTTAAATAGCTTAGTAAAGGCCCTGAGGTGATGATAATACATTTAGAGATGTGTGTGTGTGTGTGTGTGTGTGTGTGCATGTGCACATTTTGGGTTGGAAGAGTGAAAAATCTAGAAAAAGCTGTACCTCAACGCATGCAGGTTAAGAGTGGGCAACCATGTATGAGAAAGCCTGAGTAACAGATGGGGAATAATAATATCTGCCTTTTTTAATGCGTGTAAAGTCCAGAATATATTAATTTTACCTATTTGATAAGTCATGTCCAAGAATTAAAGGAGGCTTTAAATATAAAATTGAAATAATTTTTCTTTTTTGGTTCCAATAATATTTTAAATGGCAATCTGTACTTACAGATAAATCATACACGTGTTCATTGCTACATTTATGGAGGTTTAATATTTGCAACTGCTAAAAATAAATAATTAAATAGGTTCTCCCTAGGAAGAAATTCTACTAAATTTGGAAGTAACTCTAAAGAGAGCTGTCACTGTTTTTGAGAGGAAATATCTGTGAAGAAAATAGTCTATTAGCTAATTATTAAATACTATTAATTGTGTTAACCTGCAAGAAAAAGTAATTGTTCATTCAATGTGTAAAGTGTACCTGACTTCATATACATTCACAGTTGCCCAAATGCAGGGTCAAGAATAATGTTAAAATACCAGTACTGTACTTTTCTCTTACCTTATTTCTCTCTTCCTCTATTCCTATAACCTCCTGTGCTTTCCAAAGTACAGGTGGTAATACTGTTCGTCTACTTATGAAACAGGCTTCTTTATTCATTGAAATAAGCCCAATAGGCTTAAAATCAACCCAAAATAGAAGGAAAGGAAAAGATTTAGATAAAGCATTTGGGAAGTGATGAGTCCCTATTAATTCTACTGTATGGTCACTTATGCCACCTACGTGGAAAACCAGTTTTTGGACTTCTCTGGTGGTCCAGTGTTTAAGACTTTGCTGTCCAATGCAGGGAGTGTGGATTTGATCCCTAGTTGGGGGAGTTAAGATCCCATGTGCCTCATGCCTTCAAAAACCAAAGGTATAAAATAGAAGCAGTATTGTAACAAAATAAATAAAGACTTCAAAAATGGTCTGCATCAAAAATCTTTTTTAAAAAGAGAAAACCTGTGCTAATTAGTAGAGGAAATTCTTGGTTTACAGAAGTAGAAGATGATCTTTTGAATTTTAAAATATTGATTAAATGGGATTTTAAAAATTATTGTACAAACCATTTGGTCTGTTGGACTCCTCTGTGTACTATTATTGTTGAGTCACTAAGTCATGTGTGACTCTTCGCAAGCCCTCTTTGCTGGACTGCAGCACGCCAGGCTGCCCCGTCCTTCATTCAGTTCAGTTTAGTTGCATAGTCATATCCAGTTGTTTGCGACCCCATGGAGAGCAACATGCCAGGCTTCCCTGTCCATCACCAACTCCCAGAGCTTGCTCAAACTCAAGTCCATAGAGTCAGTGATGCTATCCAACCATCTCATCCTCTGCCATCCCCTTCTCCTCCTGTCTTCAATATTTCCAAACATCAAGGTCTTTTCCAGTGAGTCAGTTCTTCACAGCAGGTGGCCAAAGTATTGGAGTTTCAGCTTCAGCATCAATCCTTCCAATGAATATTTTGGACTAATTTCCTTTAGGATGGACTGGTTGGATCTCCTTGTTTTCCAAGGAACTCTCAAGAGTCTTCTCCAATACTACAGTTCAAAAGGATCAATTCTTTGGGGCTCACCTCTCTTTGTAGTCCAACTCTCACATCCATACATGACCACTGGAAAAACCATAGCTTAGAAGGACTTTTGTTGGCAAAGTAATGTCTCTGCTTTTTAATATGCTGTCTAGGTTGGTCATAGCTTTTCTTCCAAAGAGCAAGTGTCTTTTAATTTCATGGCTGTAGTCACCATCTGCAGTGATTTTGGAGCCCAAAAAGTCTATTACTGTTTCCACTGTTTCCCCATCAATTTGCCATGAAATGATGGGACCAGATGCCATGATCTTAGTTTTCTGAATGTTGAGTTTTAAGCCAACTTTTTCACTCTTCTCTTTCACTTTCATCAAGAGGCTCTTTAGGTCTTCTTTACTCTCTGTGATAAGGGTGGTGTCATCTGCATATCTGAGGTTATTGGTATTTCTCCCAGCAATCTTGATTCCAACTTGTGCTTCATCCAGCCTAGTGTTTCTCATGATGTACTTTGCATACAAGTTAAATAAACAGGGTGACAATATGTACCCTTGATGTGAGCCTTGATGTACTCCTTTCCCAATTTGGAACCAGTCCATTGTTCCACGTCTAGTTCTAACTGTTGCTTCTTCATCTGCATACAGATTTCTCAGGAGGCAGGTCGGGTGGTCTAGTATTCCCATCTCTTGAAGAATTCTCCAGTTTGTTGTGATCCACACAGTCAAAGGCTTTGGCGTAGTCAATAAAGCAGAAGTAGATGTTTTTTTGGAACTCTCTTCCTTTTTTTTGATCCAATTTGATCTCTGGTTCCTCTGCCTTTTCTGAAACCAGCTTGAGCATCTGGAAGTTCCCAGTTCACATACTGCTGAAGCCTGGCTTGGAGAATTATGAGCATTACTTGGCTAGTGTGTGAGATGAGTGCAATTGTGTGGTAGTTTGAGGATTCTTTGGCATTGCCTTACTTTGGGATCAGAATGCAAACAGACCTTTTCCAGTCCTGTGGCCACTACTGAGTTTTCCAAATTTGCTGGCATATTAAGTGCAGCACTTTCACAGCATCATCTTTCAGGATTTGAAATAGCTCAATTGGCATTCCATCACCTCCACTAGCTTTGTTTGTAGTGATGCTTCCTAAGGCCCACTTGTCTTCACATTCCAGGATATCTAAGTGAGTGATCACACCATCGTGGTTATCTGGGTCATGAAGATCTTTTTTGTATAGTGCTTCTGTGTATTACTGCCACCTCTTCTTAATATCTGCTGTTTTTGTTTGCTCAAATTCATGTCCATTGAGTCAGTGATGCCATCCAACCATCTCATACTAGGTTACAAAAAAAAAAAAAAGACCCTTCTAAGACACTTGGATGTACTAGGTAAACGTTCCTTAGTGTTTCCTTTGGCTCATTTGAGGCAGAAATATGGACTCGGCAAGAGGGCAAGGAGTTGGGTAGGACAAAGGACTGAAATGTAACCATGTTGTGCCTTCTTATTCTTCTAGGATCTCATGACTCCTTCAGCTTCTACATTGATGAAGCCTCTCCAGTGGGGCCTGAACAGCCAGAAACTGTCCAGAATTTTGTCTCTGTGTTTGGAACTGTGGCCAAAAAGCTGATGCGAAAATGGCTAGCCACTCAAACCATGAACTTTACTGGTCAGCTAGGAGCTGGGATCCGTTACTTTGATCTTCGAATTTCCACCAAGCCCAGAGACCCCGACAATGAACTCTACTTTGCTCATGGTTTGTTCAGTGCCAAAGTCAATGAAGGTCTTGAGGAGATCAATGCATTCCTCACAGATCACCATAAGGAGGTAGTATTCTTGGACTTCAACCACTTTTATGGGATGCAGAAATATCACCATGAAAAACTGGTCCAAATGCTGAAAGACATCTATGGAAATAAAATGTGCCCAGCGATCTTTGCCCAGGAAGTGAGTCTAAAGTACCTGTGGGAGAAGGATTACCAAGTGCTGGTCTTCTACCACAGTCCGGTGGCTCTGGAAGTGCCCTTTCTCTGGCCTGGGCAGATGATGCCAGCACCCTGGGCCAACACCACAGACCCGGAAAAATTGATCCAGTTTCTTCAGGCATCCATCACCGAGAGAAGGAAGAAGGGATCGTTTTTCATATCTCAGGTGGTGCTGACTCCCAAAGCAAGCACCGTGGTCAAAGGGGTGGCCAGTGGTCTCAGAGAAACTATCACAGAAAGGTAAGTGTCCTTAAGTTCTCAGGGGAAATGTTTAGGCAGTTTAATCCAACATCAAAGAGCTGTTAAGTGATGGAGCGGATTCACACCCGTGTATGTTAGTTTCCCAGGGCTGTCACCACAAAGTGCCACAAACTGGGTGGCTTAAGACAGAAGAAATTTACCACCCCTCAGTTCCAGAGGCTAAAAGTCTGAAATCAAGGTGTCAGCAGGCTGGCTCCTTCTGAGGGCTCCGTGGGAGAGTCTTTCCTGTGCCACTCCCCTAACTTCTGGTGACAGTTGCCATCCCTTGTGGTCCTTAGCTTACAGATGCATCACGCCCATCTCTGCCTCCATCTTTACATGATATTCTTCCCTGTTTCTCTGTCATCTCTTCTTGTAAGGACACTAGTCATATTGGACTAGGGCCTGCCCTAGTGACTTCATCTCAACTTAATTACATCTGTAAATGTCCTATTTTCAAATAAGTTTACACTTAACAGATGTTGGGAATTAGGACTTCAGTATGTCATTTTGTGGGCTTTCCTGGGAGCTCAGCAGTAAAGAACCCACCTACAGTGCAGGAGATGCAGGTTAGATCCCTGGGTTTGGAAGATCCCCTGGAGAAGGAAATGGCAACCCATTCCAGTATTCTTGCCTAAGAAATCCCATGGACAGAGGAGGCGGAAGCTGGTGGGCTACAGTCCATGGGGTGCAAAGAGCTGGACACAATTTAGCAACTAAACAATAACAATAACACCGTGTCATTCTGTGGGACATAGATCAACCCACAGGAACATGGATTTTTGTCTTTGCTTTTGCTGTACCACATGGCTTGCTGGGTTTTAGTTACCCAACCAGAGATCAAACCTGGACCCCTTGCAGTGGAAGTGTGGAAACCTAACCACTGGCTCATCCAGGGAATTCCCACATTATGCATTTTGACCCCATATCTAGTTATCTTTTCATAGCACTCCTTTTCATATGTGCTTAGCATTATATAGATAACAAAGCTCTTTCTCTACTGTTTTCAGAGTATTTTCACATACCTGATTCCATTTGACCTGCATAATAATTCTGGAAAGTAGATACTATATTACAGATAAAAATTAAACTTCAGAAACATGAAATGTTTTGCCTAAAGCCATCTGGACAATGAATAGTGAACCAAAGACTCAAACCCCATTTTTCCCAAGTTGTGTTCTGTGTCTTTACACTTTATCCAAAGCAACACTCAATCTCCAGAGAATAGGCTTTCCACTGGTCAAGCCCAGACACACCTGTAGGGCAGTGGTCATCTGTGAGCCACAATTAGCAATCACTAAAGACATCTGTAACTCATTCCCCAATACAACATCTATCATTGTACATATTGCTTATTCTTTTGAGTTAAACTATTAAACAAGGCAAACATTGAAAAGCAAACACGGTTCCTATCACAGCCTTTAACTTTAATTGGTATTTTGAATTATGGTAAGGAGACAGAGAATGAATGTTTTGCTTAAGGTCTTGTAGGGAAAGACAAGAAAATTAAAAGACTGGGAAGTGGAAATGCTATGGATGTCCTTTAGAGGTGAAAATACTAAATGGTGGGAAATGGCAGGTGAAATTAGTAATGGGGCAGAAACAGATTTGTATGAAGACTTTTAGGCAGGCTACAGGGAATGTCATCCTATGAGCCATGGGGAGCTAGAAAATGATATTTAACAGTGGAGTGACTCGATCAGGTCTGCATTTGCAGTGGATAATAGGTGAAGCATGGGGGGTAAATGGAATGGAGAGACCTAGCAGTTAAGAAGCGCATGGAACTGTTTTAGCAATCATATGAAAGCTCAAGTGAGGAAGTAAGAAAATGGAGAAGGGGACAGTATGCCACAGCAAAAGTTAGAATGACTATTTAGCTATGTGGTGTGAATGAGAGAAAAGGGAAGTAGAATGAGTGATGGATGCATTCACAGAGGCAAAAATCAAAGATACAGGGACTTGGTAAAAACATGAGGAAGATCCGATCAGGATTGTGTTAAATTTGTTTGCTCAGTCCCTCAGTTGTGTCCAACTCTTAGGGATCCCGTGGATTGTAGCCCATCCATGGGCTGCTTGTCCATGGAATTTTTCAGGTAAAAATACTGGAATGTGTTGCCATTTCTTCTTCCAGGGAATCTTCCCAATTTAGGGAATGAACCCACATCTCTTGTGTCTCCTGCATTGGCAGGTGGATTTTTTTACCACTGCGCCACCTAGGAAGCCCCATGCTAAATTTAAAGTCCTAGAAAGACATCCAAGTAGAGGTGGCCAGTTGATCATTAGGAATATAGGTTAACATTTTTGGGAAATACTATATTTTTTGGCAATGACAGGCACAGGACCTTGGAGAGGACAAATTCCTCCATACATAATTATAACTTCCTTCTGTTATTCAGATATTTGCTAGGATCTCCTTGTTCCTTTGATACAAATAAGATTCCCAACCCTTCACTGTACACTGTATGCAAATGTAAAGCTTTCCCTAAAATTTCTGCTGATGTCTAGATTTCTTCCATTCATATAGAATGAGCCCTTGCTCTACTGGATTTGTGTCATTTTATGAATTGATTGTCCAAGGTGGCCTGTCCATGTTCCACCCTCTATACCCTGAGACGCGAAACTTGCTTCTTGCTTAATTTCTATATAATGGTTTATTCAGACTTTACTAAGGATCTGAGCAGACAAGGGAGGTTTTATAATCATAATGTAGATGACTTAAAGTTGAACTTCAGATTCATCTGGAATTATGAATCTCCTGGCCTGGAATATCTTTTGATGACATCTGTACCACTTTTCACCCTAGACTCAAGTCCTCTGACAGAATCTTCTCCTTATCCTTTTCTCACCTGCTTTCTCCCCTTACCCCCAGATTGCAGTGGAGACACTACACTCGCCTCTAGATTACTACACCAAACTATCCACCTGTCTCCCTGGCCCTAAGCCTACATTCAGTTAGTCATCAATGTGTTCAGCAGAACAAGAAAACCATTTCTTTAATAGAACCACCTTCTATAACAATTAATTGTTCTCATAAATAACAACTTACCACTTATCTTACCTATTTAAAAATGAGGGCATTATATACACAGAAGAATGTGTTATTTTCAAACTTACCCCATAGAGCCCCAAGATTTTAAGAAATCCCCACTAGAGGTGGGGAAGGGGCAGGAGAGGGTGACTGACTCTAATTTTCTTCATTCTTGCTGTAACTTTAATTAAGAAAAAGAATCTTTACTTCCAACATTTACGTATTGGGCCTGAAAGGAATCTTCCCTTCCAGCTTTACCTTCTGCTGTTTTAGTCTATGCTTAGGAAAACACTTTTCCATACAATTTGCCTACTTTGCATTTGGCCAGGAACCACACCCCGATTCCATACTTGTGTAAGGAATAGTCTTTGGGAAGCCGAGAAGGAAAATCTACTCAAGGAACAAATGACTTTCATTTTTCTCTCTTATGGACTTTCATGCAGTGTGGGATTTTACAAGTTATAAATTGAACAGCTCTCTGGTTACATATGCTCTAGTACAGCATTAACAAAATAGGATTTATAAAGATTAGAAAAGTTAGGAGAGTATTGAAAATATTAATGTATATCTACACAACTGTCCCCAAAGAATCACAATGCACATTAGCATATAAAAGGCACTAGCCAGTATTTTAGTGAATAATCCTATTTAAATTTAACTAATACAATTTTTTCCAAGCACTTAATTTTTTTCCAGATAACACTTATTAACACCCCATGGAATTAATTTGGACAGAATGTCCTCAGCCATCTGCTCTGATTCAGAACTTCTCATTGGCCTCTGGCTTATATGTCTGATAGCAGAGCTGTTTCAGTAAAAAGGGAGCTTCCCCGGGTAGTGCTAGTGGTAAAGAATCCACCTCCAGGTAGATGTAAGAGATGTGGGTTCCATCCCTGGGTTAGAAAGATCCCCTGGAGGAGGGCATGGCAACCTACCCCAGTACTCTTGCCTGGAGAATCCCATGAACAGAGGAGCCTGGAGGGCTACAGTCCGTAGGATTGCAAAGAGTGAGACCTGACTGAAGCAACTTAACATGCACATCAGTAAAAAGAGCTTCCCTGTTGGCTCAGTGGTCCCTGGGCTGGGAAGATCCCCTGGAGAAGGAAATGACAACCCACTCCAGTATTCTTTCCTGGGAAATCCCACAGACAGTAGCCTGGTAGGCTACAGTCCACAGTGTCGCAAGAGGCAGCACGACTTAGCATTTAAACAGCAACAACAGCAAATCAGTGGAAAGAGGGAGTGGAAAAAGAGTTTAAAAAGTAGAAATGAAGACTCTATAGGTAGAGTCAACCTTTTGTCTCTAGAATTATGCATATGACTTGCAAATGATTTGTGAATATGTCTGAACCTTGACCATAATACTTGTGCTATAAGCATTCTCAGTGGAGTTTGTCTCAGTCCTCAAAGACCTTCTTTTAAACCAACTGCAAAGCCTGTGTTTGCCTATGGTGTTAATGTGATATCCAGAGGTTTAGTTTGGTTTGGACATATTTCAGCTTTCTGGGTATGCCTAGGATAGAGCTTCCCTGGTGGCTCAGACAGTAAAGAATCTGCCTGCAATGCAGGAGACCTGGGTTTGATCCCTGGTTGGAAAGATTCCCTGGAGAAGGGAATGGCTACCCACTCCAGTATTCTTGTCTGGAGAATTCCATGGACAGAGGAGCCTGGTGGGCTACAGTCTATGGGTTCACAAACAGTCTGACATGACTGAGCAACTGACACTTTCATTTTCTATAGGGAAATATCACTGTCAGTCCTCAGATGATGCCTTGCAAAGGTGACTTACTCCTGAAACAGTGAAAGAATACTTGACTCTCCAAAAACATGTTCCTTTCTCGTCTCACCAAGTGATGAAGCCCACAAAAAAGACTTTTTCTGCACTTTTCTTTTGCTATTGTGCCAAAGCTGCTCATTCAGAAAATCTTTTGCCACTAAAGAGGAAGTCTCTAGGCAATGTTAAGACTTCTCTGGACCTTGGTGTATTTTCATTTGTAAAATTTGGAGTTTGAATTCAATTATCTCCAAGATCTTTCTGAGTTCTAAGATCCTACATTTCTGCACCTGACAGGTTTCTCTATAATTTTTCATTATGTCTAATATTTGGGTTAACAAAACTCTGAGCACATCAATTTAGAAAACAGTGTTTTAAGATGTGGGTGGCTTTCAGGGAAACTAAACCCGTCTTGGATTTAGGTACCGTAACTTTCAATCTGGCCACTGGTTCCAAATACTGCAGATGCGTTCTCTACATTTTAGTAATGCCAACAGACACAGATTTTAATTTCTTAAAGACCTATTTTTAATTTATTTTTCAAACACCAGCTTTTGCACCTCACCCCCACGGAATTCACACCTTCTTAAAAAGAAGGTGCATAACTTGAGTCAAGTCCTTCTCTAATTTGTGGAAGTTTATTAAATCATAGGTTTTTTAGTTAAAAAAATTCATTAGACCACCTGTCAGAATATTTAAGGAGCAGTGCATTTTTGTAAGTAAATTGATGCTGGATTAATTTAGACAGTGTTTATACAAGTCAACAATTTAGATGATGATGATGAAGATAACAGTAATAGTAATGATGATTTATTAAGTACTCTCTATGGTGGCTCAGTGGTAATGAGTCTGCCTGCCAATGTAGGAGACGCAGGTTTGATCCCTAGGTCAGGAAGATGCACTGGAAAGAAGGAAGGAAATGGCAACCTGAGCCAGTATTCTTGCCTGGGAAATCCCATGGGCAGAGGAGCCTAGCGGGCTACAGTCCATGGGGTCACAAGAGTCAGACACAACTCAGTGACTAAACACACACACACACAGACACACACACCTATTTAATACTAATTGCCCTGCCCATTTATTCTCATGATCACAGTCATTGCCTTGAAGGTAAGGCAGAAGGATGTGGATAGGTTTTAATAAGCTCCACTTTCATCCAGCTGAGGAAAGGAAGACAACTACATTTGTTGAGCCCTCTTTCTGTGCCAGGCACTGTGCTAAGTATTTTACATGACTTGTATCCATTTAATCTTCCCTGTAGCCTTACAAAGTAGGCATCACATCCATAAGAGATGGAAAACCCAGCCTGAGAAATGTCTAGCTTCCTCAAAGTCCCATATTAGTTTACAAAGCCAGGATTATTTTTTGGATTGGACTCCAAGTCACATGTTTACTTCTATAAATTAGGTGAGATTCACATTTCTTAGCAGTGAGTGCATATACTACATCATTTGTCATCTTGGAGGGCAGAGTCAGATCTGAAGTGTTGGGAAGGTAAAGTGTACTGGAAGTGGAGTGGGCAAGGCTATGAAAGAGCAGATATTAAGTGTAGGCTTTGCCTCAAGATCCCATGCTGCCAGGGGTCCCCCAGGGATGCACTGCTGTTGAATAATAAAAAGGAAGGGAACTTTGAGGTGAGCTGGCTCTGTCCTCCTTGCTTTGTGCCTATTGCTCCTTTGACTGTTTTCCATTTAGTAAGGAAACTGAGGCTGGAGGAACACTAAAATGTAGCCCAAGGTCACAGAGCTGTTGGCAAAAATGGAATCATAATCCAGGTCTCCCAGCTTGCAGACAGAGTTCCACCCTCCACACCTCAGGGAGGAATGTGGACAGAAAATGGACAGGAAGACCAGGATAGGTCAGTGGCCATCAAGCTGCAGGAGACAACATGGTAGAGAGGACCAGCTCTCAGCCTGCACTGTTCCCAATAAACCACGGTGCTCCGGGGCCTTGAATGGAGGGGTGAGAGGCTGGGCCTGGGGTGCTGACCTTCATGGGGCCCTCTCTTTCTGCTGCGCAAGCACAATGGACTTTTTTTCCATTCAGTGGAGACACCCCAGCTCACAACAGCTCCCCAGAGAACACTCCTGCTGTGTGATTTACTCTGTCAGTGCCTGGGCTCAGCAGGTCTGGGCTGGTCTCTGAGAAGTTGTTCCCTTGTAGCACCACTCAACATAGCAGTTCTGGGGAGCAGAGAAACACCTCACTGAAGGAATGGGAATCAGAATGGTTCAAAGGCTGCTACAGGTGACATCAATCTTCATGAAGAACAGCTTTCTGGCTCCACCTCCAGACCACGTGGCCAAGTATGTCAGAACATTAGTTGTTGTTCAACCACTCAGTCATGTGTCACTCTTTGTGACCCCATGGACTGCAGCACACCAGGCCTCCCTGTCCATCACCAACTCCTGGAGTTTGCTCAAACTCATGTCCATTGAGTCAGTGATGCCATCCAACCGTCTCATCCTCTGTTGTTCCCTTCTCCTCCTGCCTTCAATCTTTCCCAGCATCAGTCTTTCCTAAAAAGTCGGCTCTTCGCATCTGGTGGCCCAAGTATTGGAGCTTCAGCTTCACCATTAGTACTTCCAATGAATATTCAGGGTTGATTTCCTTTAGAATTGACTGGTTTGATCTCCTTGCAGTCCAAGGGACTCTCAAGAGTCTTCTTCAGCACCACAGTTCAAAAGCATCAATTCTTCGACGCTCAGAGCTTTGGTAGAGCAGATCTATTATCAGTCTATTCTGTAAAAGGGAAAGCTGCCTTCTCAGGCTACATATGCCTAAGGAGAAAGAATATCAAGGACATTACGTAAAATTGGCACTAGAATAATCATTGTTTATAAGATGCTAGTATCATGTTTCACTTTTCAACATATATTTATTAGAAGCTTCATTTATTCAACAGATGATATTCCCAGTTTGCAGTTTAGAAAACTAAAGGTCAAAAAGGCTAAATAATTTGTTCAGATGATGGTGTGAGCTAGTGCTGGGATCAAATCAGAATCTGGTCTTTTGAAAAAACTTTAATTCGCAAAGATAGACTTGTGTTCATAGCAGCACTATTTATAATAACCAAGACAAGGAAACAGTCCAAGTGCCTGTCAAAAGATAATTGGTTTAAGAAAGGTAAGGGATGTGTGTGTGTGTGTGTGTGTGTGTGTGCGTGCATGTGCACGCACACATGTGTGCTCGCAAGCTCACTTGAGCGAATGTGCTCAGTCATATCAGACTGTTTCCAACCCTATGGACTGTAGCTTGCCAGGCTCCTCTGTCCATGGGATTTTCCAGGCAAAATAATGGAGTGGGTTGCCATTTCCTCCTCCAAGAGATCTTCCAACCCAGCAATCAAACTGTGTCTCCTGCATTAAGGACAAGTTCTTTACTGCTGAGCCAGTGGGGAAGCCATATATATGCACAATGGAATATTACTCAGTCATAAAAAGAATGAAATGTTGCAATTTACATCAACATGGGTGAACCTAGAGATTATCTTACTAACTGAAGAAAGTCCCATAGAGAAAGACAAATATATGATATCACTTATATGTGGAATATAAAAAATAATACAAATGAACCTATATGCAAAACAGAAATAGATTCACAGACATGGAAAACAAATTTATGGTTACCAAAGAGAATACAGGGAAAAGAGAGGGAAGGATAGTTGGAATTGGAAGTATGGGGATTAATAGGTATAAGCTACTATATATAGATGGGGAAGCAGTGGAAACAGTGTCAGACTTTATTTTGGGGGGTTCCAAAATCACTGCAGATGGTGACTGCAGCCATGAAATTAAAAGACACTTACTCCTTGGAAGAAAAGTTATGACCAACCTAGATAGCATATTCAAAAGCAGAGACATTACTTTGCCAACAAAGGTCTGTCTAGTCAAGACTATGGTTTTTCCAGTGGTCATGTATGGATGTGAGAGTTGGACTGTGAAGAAAGCTGAGTGCCAAAGAATTGATGCTTTTGAATTGTGGTGTTGGAGAAGACTCTTGAGAGTCCCTTGGACTGCAAGGAGATCCAACCAGTCCATTCTGAAGGAGATCAGTACTGGGTGTTCTTTGGAAAGACTGATGCTAAAGCTGAAACTCCAGTACTTTGGCCACCTCATGCGAAGAGTTGACTCATTGGGAAAGACTCTGATGCTGGGAGGGACTGGGGGCAGGAGGAGAAGGGGACGACAGAGGATGAGATGGCTGGATGGCATCACCGACTTGATGGACATGAGTCTGAGTGAACTCCGGGAGTTGGTGATGGACAGGGAGGCCTGGCGTGCTGCGATTCATGGGGTGGCAAAGAGTCGGACACGACTGAGCGACTGAACTGAACTGAACTATGTACAAAACAGATAGTGAAGTGGAATCACTCAGTTGTGTCCGACTCTTTGCAGTCCCGTGGACTGTAGCCTGCCAGGCTCCTCCATCCACGAGATTTCCTAGGCGAGGACATTGGAGTGAGTTGCTATTTCCTTTTCCAGGGGATCTTCCCAACCCAGGGATCAAACCCGGGTCTTCTACATTGCAGGCAGATTCTTTACCATCTGAGCCATCAAGGAAGCCCAAAGCAACAGGTATTTACTGTGAAGCACAGGGAACTGTATTCAATATATTATAATAACCTATAATGGAAAATAATCTGGAAAAAATATATACACAATGGAATCACTTTGCTGTACACCTGAAACAACACAATATTGTAAATCAATTATACTCCAGTTTAAAAAAAGAATCTAGGTCTTTTGAACCACTAGAAGAAGGAATCTGGCTTGTAAATCAAAGGAAGCTCCAGAAAGCAAATTTTCTTCTAGCCCAGGGCTTAGCAAACTGAGCAGTGCTATGCTACCCTCTGAGGTTATGATTCATGAGTCTGATGCTCAAAGAGTTTCATTTCTAACACATGAGGCTCACTTTGAGTAACACTGCTCTTGTTTGCAGAAAATGTGTGCCTCAACTGTCCCTACCCACAGATGCACTTGGTTTTAAGCAATCTAAAAGAGAATAAACTCCAAGATTTATCTATCAGTCCCTCCCCACCCCAGGTTCAGGTATTTCTTCCTTAACTCTAAGCTATGACTCCTCTAAGTTCAAATTTTCTTGTCCTATCACTAGGGTAGAGCTGCCCATCATCAATTTCCAAATAATTGTTGTAGTTGTTGTTCAGTCGCTAATTCATATCAGACTCCTTGTAACCCCATGGACTGCAGCACATCAGGCTCCTCTGTCTTCCACCATCTCCTGGAGTTTGCTCAGATTCATGTACATTTAGTCAGTGATGCCATCCAGCCATCTCATCCTCTGTCACTCCCTTCTCCTTTTGCCTTCAATCTTTCCCAGCATCAGAGTCTTTTCCAAAGAGTCAGCCCTTTGCATCAGGTGGCCAAAGTATTGGAACTTCAGCTTCAGCATCAGTCCTTCCAATGAATATTAAGGGTTGATTTCCTTTAGGGTTGACTGGTTCAATATCCCTACAGTCCAGTGAACTCTCAAGAGTCTTTTCCAGACCCACAATTTGAAAGCATCGGTTCTTTGGCACTCAAGCCTCCATCATGATCCAAATAATGGTCCTCTGCTATTCTCTCCCTTGTATCTTCTCTCCCACGTCATGGATGATTGTGCTTCAAAAACACAGGCAAAGTCTCCTAGGAGGGATTCTTTGCTCCCCTGGGCTCTAAAGCACACCTCATGGAAGAAGCCTTAGTAACTTCCAGACTCAGTGTCTTTCACCAAAACCAATTAACATTTCAGCACCAATTAACACCATGGCTCTTTGCAACCCAATGGCCTCCCCAGCCCTGATTTCAAACAGTAAAAAAAAAAAAAAAAAAAATTCTGTAACAGCTTCCAGCCATGAGGCTCTGTGACAGAAGAGTGATTTTAGCCCAGGTCATGCTGGGGTATGGAAGGAGGGAGGGCTGTCTGTAACTCTTTCTTAACAACTTTGACCCAAGAGTTTTTGAAGCAGGAGTGCATATAAAAGCTTTTTCTCTCCTTCATTCTGCTGATGTTGTAAGATTAAAGTACAGGCAAATGTAGATAGGCACCTTTCATTATCTGTGGCAGGAGAGCCAAAGACTAGAGAGAATTGCCAAGCTACTGAGAAGTTGGATACCCATTCAGTGCCTGCTGAGTGTGTGTGTGTGTTTGTGTGTGTCTGTGTATGTGTGGAGAAATTGCCAGCTGAGTGTGTGTGTATGTGTGTGTGAGAGAGAGAGACAAAGAGAGAAAAAAACATACTTTTCTCAAAAACACAGCTTAGGATAGAGGTCTACTCATTCTAGGACTTCCCTGGTGGCTCAGACGGTAAAGCATCTGCCTGCAATGTGGGAGGCCCAGGTTCTATCCCTGGGTTGGGAAGATCCCCTGGAGAAGGAAATGGCAACCCACTCCAGTACTCTTGCCTGGAAAATTCCACGGACTGAGGAGCCTGGTAGACTACAGTCCATGGGGTTGCAAAGAGTCGGACACGACCGAATGACTTCACTTTTTACTCTAATAAATCTCTCTGGAGCTCTGTTTTCTTAGATGGAGTTGATGGAGTTTAATATCTAAAGAAAAACAAACCTAGTGTATAGCTGGCACTCACAAAGAGGTAAGAGCAGGGGGATTGATGGGGGTAGAAGGAATAAAGAGGAAATGTCCAGGCAGCAGGGATGTCAGCCAGGTCAAGGCACAGTAGGGTGGACGTTCAGCGAGCAACTAAGGGGAGGGGAGGCTTGTTTGGGACTTGAAAAGAACTGTGATATGAACCATCAAGCAGTTGAGCAAGTAAGAGGTTTCTGATTCAAGAATTAAAATGGACAATATCTGTACCACATTCTGAGACTGTGAGGAGGCGGCCTTTGGCAAGACACACACCATGGAAACCATGAACATCCCAGTAAGAGAGGGTAGGAAGGACTCGTTGGTGACTTGAGGGAAGGTTTAAAGGAAGCAGAGGTCCTCGCTAGGTTGGAAGCTGTCAGAACAAGCCTATAATTGGCTATCTCAATATGTCTTGAGAAGATACACGAGAAGACTCTACATATGGACATCACCAGATGGCCAACACCAAAATCAGATTGATTATATTTTTTGCAGCCAAAGATGGAGAAGCTCTATACAGTCAACAAAAACAAGACCAGGAGCTGACTGTGGCTCAGATCATGAAATCCTTATTGCCAAATTCAGACTGAAATTGAAGAAAGTAGGGAAAACCACTAGACCATTCAGGTATGACCTAAATCAAATCCCTTATGATTATACAGTGGAAGTGAGAAATAGATTTAAGGGCCTAGATCTGATAGATAGAGTGCCTGATGAACTATGGACTGAGGTTCATGACATTGTACAGGAGACAGGGATCAAGACTATCCCCATGGAAAAGAAATGCAAAAAAGCAAAATGGCTGTCTGGGGAGGCCTTACAAATAGCTGTGAAAAAAAGAGAAGCAAAAAGCAAAGGAGAAAAGGAAAAATATAGACATCTGAATGCAGAGTTCCAAAGAATAGCAAGAAGAGATAAGAAAGCCTTCCTCAGCGATCAATGCAAAGAAATAGAGGAAAACAACAGAATGGGGAAGACTAAAGATCTCTTCAAGAAAATTAGAGATACCAAGGGAACATTTCATGCAAAGATGGGCTCGATAAAGGACAGAAATGGTATGGACCTAACAGAAGCAGAAGATATTAAGAAGAGGTGGCAAGAATACACAGAACTGTACAAAAAAGATCTTCATGACCCAGATAATCATGATGGTGTGATCACTGACCTAGAGCCAGACATCCTGGAATGTGAAGTCAAGTGGGCCTTGGAAAGCATCACTACAAACAAAGCTAGTGGAGGTGATGGAATTCCAGTTGAGCTATTCCAAATCCTGAAAGATAATGTTGTGAAAGTGCTGCACTCAATATGCCAGCAAATTTGGAAAACTCAGCAGTGGCCACAGGACTGGAAAAGGTCAGTTTTCATTCCAATCCCAAAGAAAGGCAATGCCAAAGAATGCTCAAACTACCGCACAATTGCACTCATCTCACACACTAGTAAAGTAATGCTGAAAATTCTCCAAGCCAGGCTTCAGCAATATGTGAACCGTGAACTTCCAGTTGTTCAAGCTGTTTTTAGAAAAGGCAGAGGAACCAGAGACCAAATTGCCACCATCCACTGGATCATGGAAAAAGCAAGAGAGTTCCAGAAAAACATCTATTTCTGCTTTGTTGACTATGCCAAAGCCTTTGACTGTGTGGATCACAATACACTGTGGAAAATTCTGAAAGAGATGGGAATACCAGACCACCTTACCTGCCTCTTGAGAAACCTGTATGCAGGTCAGGAAGCAACAGAGAGAACTGGACATGGAACAACAGACTGGTTCCAAATAGGAAAAGGAGTACGTCAAGGCTGTATATTGTCACCCTGCTTTTTTAACTTCTATGCAGAGTACATCATGAGAAACGCTGGACTGGAAGAAGCACAAGCTGGAATCAAGATTGCTGGGAGAAATATCAATAACCTCAGATATGCAGATGACACCACCCTTATGGCAGAAAGTGAAGAGGAACTCAAAAGCCTCTTGATGAAGGTGAAAGAGGAGAGTGAAAAAGTTGGCTTAAAGCTCAACATTCAGAAAACAAAGATCATGGCATCTGGTCCCATCACTTCATGGGAAACAGATGGGGAAACAGTGGAAACAGTGTCAGACTTTATTTTTTGGGGCTCCAAAATCACTGCAGTTGGTGATTGCAGCCATGAAATTAAAAGACGCTTACTCCTTGGAAGGAAAGTTATGACCAACCTAGATAGCATATTCAAAAGCAGAGACATCACTTTGCCAACAAAGGTCCATGTAGTCAAGGCTATGGTTTTTCCTGTGGTCATGTATGGATGTGAGAGTTGGACTGTGAAGAAGGCTGAGCACCAAATAATTGATGCTTTTGAACTGTGGTGTTGGAGAAGACTCTTGAGAGTCCCTTGGACTGCAAGGAGATCCAACCAGTCCATTCTGAAGGAGATCAGCCCTGGGATTTCTTTGGAGGGAATGATGCTGAAGCTGAAACTCCAGTACTTTGGCCACCTCATGCGAAGAGTTGACTCATTGGAAAAGACTCTGATGCTGGGAGGGACTGGGGGCAGGAGGAGAAGGGGACGACAGAGGATGAGATGGCTGGATGGCATCACTGACTCAATGGACGTGAGTGTGGGTGAACTCTGGGAGTTGGTGATGGACAGGGAGGCCTGGCGTGCTGAGATTCATGGGGTTGCAAAGAGTCGGACAGGACTGAGCGACTGAACTGAACTGAACTGAACTGATGTATCTTATCTCTAGGATAGAGTGAGGATAACCGGTAAAGAAGTCATAGTAGTTTGTTTTAGTCTAGAGAGGTCAATGTTTCATATTTTGTGAGTGATGTTTCTGTGTTGAGACAAAATTACAAAATTAAAAAATCTCACTTTCTCGTGATCTTGAGTAATCTTGTCTGCGATGGGTATTCTGGGAGAGTATGTCCAACAGAAAGAGAACATGACGTCGTTGTGAAAGTCAGGTCAGCTTCCAGATGTCAGGGCTTGCTTTTAAATTTCTTTTCACTTACCCCCTTTGCATGCACTTATTCCCATTTGGTTCAAAAACCTCTGATGTGAAATAGTCTTTATATGTGCTTTTTTTATTGTTCTTTTTTCCACTAAAACAGCTGAGACTGTATCTGTGCAGATTCGCAGACCATTTTGACAATGAGTTGGTGAAAAACTAGCCCAAGGCTTATCTGTTGGAATGCAAGTTTATCAGATTGAGTCATCCTGAAAATCAGCATTCCCCGTGGCTTAGGTTTCTGCCTATCTGTTTGGACAGGGATTGGAAATGACTGATGATGAGTATAAGGAATCCCAGGTGGTAGAGGCCAGAGAGATTGAAACTGGAAAAGAAATGTGAGCACACAGCATTTTGTAAAGGGAATTGCTGATTCTTTGATATTGGTGAACATTCCAACTTCTTTCTCAAGGTATTACAACTTATTCAGGGAAGAAAGAAGCAGAAGGTGAGGTGGCCAACAGTCATATTTTCAACTGAATATTTGTCTTGCCCTTTTTGGCAGGGAGAAGCTATATTTTTCTCAGTCTTGGTTGAATGAGTGCCCCTGAAGGCTTGTTTGTGTTGGGTGTACTTGGAAGACACAGCTTTGGATGCTGTTGTTGAGTCACTCAGTCCTGCCTACTCTGTGCAACCCTGTGACCTGCAGCATGCCAGGTTTTCCTGGCCTTTACCGTCTCCTGGAGTCTGCTCAAATTCGTGTCCATTGAGTTGATGATGCCATGCAACCATCTCATTCTCCATTGACCCCTTCTCCTCCTACCCTCAATCTTTCCCACCATCAGGGACTTTTCCATTGAGTTGGCTCTTTGCATCAGGTGGCCAAAGTATTGGAGCTTTAGCTTTAGCATCAGTCCTTCCAATGAGCATTCAGGGTTGATTTTTCTTTAGGATGGACTGGTTGGATCTCCTTGCAGTCCAAGGGACTCTCAAGAGTCTTCTCCAGCACCACAGTTCAAAAGCATTAGTTCTTCGGCACTCAGCCTCTTTTGTTGTCCATCTCTTACATCAGTACATGACTACTGGAAAAACCATAACTTTAACTATATGGACCTTTGTCGGCAAAGCAATGTCTCTGCTTTTTAGTACACTGTCTAGGTTTGTCGTAGCTTTTCTTCCAAGGAACAAGCGTCTTTTAATTTCATGGCTGCAGTCATTGTCTGCAGTATAGCTTTGGATGACTGATCTATTAACTGCCAAGAGTGATTCCAACAAATAAAAGTGCTTATTTAAGTGAGACGATATAAGCCAAATCTTTCCTGCTAGAAGTGGGCTCCCCCTAACAAAATTGTTAAATAATCTCTAATAACTTGCTAACATCACTCTAGGCAATGATGTTTCAGCTTTTAACTTATATTCAATTGACAAAATGTTTTCTTTCATAATGTTTTCAATATAACAGCAATTTTTTAAAAGTTGGATATATGAAATTTTCTCAGTTTATCTGGCCTGGGAGGACTTCAGAAGAAAATACTACACATATCAACTGAAGACACTAATTTTGGCTTTATTATATGAAGTGCAAATCTTCTGGCTCTTGCCCTGTATGTCTGGGATTATAGCCTGTTTCTAATTAACTTATTTTAAAGTACTAAAAATAATTAGATAGGACTAGCTAGAGACTTTCTTATCATAATTGACTTTTTTCCCACAGAAATTACAAGTATAGCTTGAATTTTGGCTTTAAAATATTCCGTCCTCCCACCCACTCATCACTTATTTCCCTGTGGCCTCAGCTGTTAAAAGAAAAGAAGCTTACAAGTTGTTTCTGGAGCTGTGGCATCCTATCCTGAAGGAGCAGTATGTGGAGGTGAGATTGTAATGTGTGATTTCATTAGTAGATGCTAAAAGCACAGGCTGCCCTTTGGAAATGTATGTGAGATTTGGCCAATGTAAAACTGAGCAAATTCAGCAAATAACTGCTGCTTATCTAGAATACTAAACACAAAAGCTGTTGCTCTTATGATTTAGCTCAGGTTCAAAATTTAGCTCAGGTTATGAAAATAACTAACGCCATAACGCCACAAAAAGTGATTCATGAAAATACATCTTTAAGATCTTTGAGATTCATTTTGTTTTTTTTTTTTTTTTTTTGGATTTTTTTTTTTTTTTTTTTTTTTTAATTTTATTTTATTTTATTTTTTTTTATTCTTCCAATTTTATTTTATTTTTAAACTTTACATAATTGTATTAGTTTTGCCAAATATCAAAATGAATCCACCACAGGTATACATGTGTTCCCCATCCCGAACCCTCCTCCCTCCTCCCTCCCCATACCATCCCTCTGGGCCGTCCCAGTGCACCAGCCCCAAGCATCCAGCATCGTGCATCGAACCTGGACTGGCAACTCGTTTCCTACATGATATTTTACATGTTTCATTGCCATTCTCCCAAATCTTCCCACCCTCTCCCTCTCCCACAGAGTCCATAAGACTGTTCTATACATCAGTGTCTCTTTTGCTGTCTCGTACACCGGGTTATTGTTACCATCTTTCTAAATTCCATATATATGCGTTAGTATACTGTATTTATGTTTTTCCTTCTGGCTTACTTCACTCTGTATAATAGGCTCCAGTTTCATCCACCTCATTAGAACTGATTCAAATGTATTCTTTTTAATGGCTGAGTAATACTCCATTGTGTATATGTACCACAGCTTTCTTATCCATTCATCTGCTGATGGACATATAGGTTGCTTCCATGTCTTGGCTATTATAAACAGTGCTGCGATGAACATTGGGGTACACGTGTCTCTTTCCCTTCTGGTTTCCTCAGTGTGTATGCCCAGCAGTGGGGTTGCTGGATCATAAGGCAGTTCTATTTCCAGTTTTTTAAGGAATCTCCACACTGTTCTCCATAGTGGCTGTACTAGTTTGCATTCCCACCAACAGTGTAAGAGGGTTCCCTTTTCTCCACACCCTCTCCAGCATTTATTGCTTGTAGACTTTTGGATCGCAGCCATTCTGACTGGTGTGAAATGGTACCTCATAGTGGTTTTGATTTGCATTTCTCTGATAATGAGTGATGTTGAGCATCTTTTCATGTGTTTGTTAGCCATCTCCAAACCCTGACTCCAGGGAACTCCTGACTCCAAGGAACATTCATTGACAGGAGCTCATCAAATGCCTCCATACCGACACTGAAACCAAGCACCACACAAGGGCCAATAAGTTCCAGAGCAAGACATACCAAGCATATTCTCCAGCAACAAAGGAACACAGCCCTGAGCTTCAAGATACAGGCTGCCCAAAGTCACCCCAAAACTATAGACATCTCATAACTCATTACTGGACATTTCATTGCACTCCAGAGAGAAGAAATACAGCTCCACCCACCAGAACACCGACACAAGCTTCCCTAACCAGGAAACCTTGACAAGCCACCTGTACAAACCCACACACAGTGAGGAAACGCCAGATAAAGAGAACTCCACAAACTGCCAGAATACAGAAAGGACACCCCAAACTCAGCAATTTAAACAAGATGAAGAGACAGAGGAATACCCAGCAGATAAAGGAACAGGATAAATGCCCACCAAACCAAACAAAAGAGGAAGAGATAGGGAATCTACCTGATAAAGAATTCCGAATAATGATAGTGAAATTGATCCAAAATCTTGAAACTAAAATGGAATCACAGATAAATAGCCTGGAGACAAGGATTGAGAAGATGCAGGAAAGGTTTAACAAGGACCTAGAAGAAATAAAAAAGAGTCAATATATAATGAATAATGCAATAAGTGAAATTAAAAACACTCTGGAGGCAACAAATAGTAGAATAACAGAGGCAGAAGACAGGATTAGTGAATTAGAAGATAGAATGGTAGAAATAAATGAATCAGAGAGGATAAAAGAAAAACGAATTAAAAGAAATGAGGACAATCTCAGAGACCTCCAGGACAATATTAAACGCTACAACATTCGAATCATAGGGGTTCCAGAAGAAGAAGACAAAAAGAAAGACCATGAGATTCATTTTGGAAGGGTTTAATTTATATTTCCCATTTCTCCAAATAAAATATTTATAATAATTACTTTGTCATGAATAGACTGTAGGGAAACTACGTCAAGAGCATGGTTCAATCTAAGTTCAATCTGTTAACAAAGACTATATGTGGATTCAGGGAAGACGTGGTGGATCTGTTGCTAGAAAATAGCCAGGAAAATTAGTGCTATTCCTGCCCTCAGTTTTAAATTTATTGGTGAGCAGTTAAGGGAGTTATTTAATGAACTTGATTCTTACTGCTCTTCACAGGCAGAGCAGGCTACCTCGTGTATATCTGCATGCTTCAACATGACATGAATTTATTGGAGAACTGAAATTTCACACCTTTCAAGCACACACAACTCATTGACCACTGTGTTGTACTTCAATAATGTGTCCAAGCATCTTCCAAATAGATATGGCCACAGATTCTTGAATCTGATAAAGACTGAGAGACTCCTTAAAGCCATAAACCATGTTCAGGGGCATCTTGATGTTTCTATGACATGAGCTCTGTATATAAAGGCTGTTTCAAGGAGTTACTGTTTACTGCTCCAACTGGCACCAGGTAGACAGCTTTAGACCTAGAAAGTGTATGTATGTTGAAAAGAGAGAAGTGTAAGTAGCAATGTAGTCTTCTCTCAGCCTCTATGAGAATACATCACTTTACTCCTGCTCATGCAGGAAGTTGTTTTTTTTTTTAATCGAAGCATAGTTGTTTACAATGTTTTGTTAATTTCTGCTGTACAATAAAGTGAATCAGTTATACATATATATACATACATTCGTTTTAAATATTCTTTTCCATTATGGTTTATCAGAGGATATTGAATAAAGTTCCTTGTGCTATACAGTAGGACCTTGTTGTTTATTCATTCAAACAATAAATGCTGTTTATTAATAGAATGAATAATCCCAATATCTGCTACTCCCAAACTCCCAATCCACCCCTCCTCCAGCTCCCTCCCCCTTGGCAACCACAGTGTTCTCTATGTCTACGAGTTTGTTTCTGTTTCATAGATAAATCCGATTGTATCATATTTTAGATTCTACATATAAGTGATAATCATATGGTATTTGTCTTTCTGACTTACTTCACTTAGTGTGATAATCTCTAGCTCTATCCATATTACTGCAAATGGCATTATATCATTCTTTTTTTATAACTGAGTAGTATTCCATTGTATATATGTACCACATCTCAGGAAGGAAGAGTTTTACATCCAGTTTTTCTTTATCTTCCAATTGAGGGTAGAGAAAAAAGTGCTTAAATGCCCAATGTGGAACTTTATGACCTGGTTTCATGATTGCCTCGGAATGAGCATTTACATTCTTTTACTTGCTCTAGATCTTGTATCGGAGAAGGCAATGGCACCCCACTCCAGTACTCTTGCCTGGAAAACCCCATGGATGGAGGAGCCTGGTGGGCTGCAGTCCATGAGGTTGCTAAGAGTCGGACACGACTGAGCGACTTCACTTTCACTTTTCACTTTCATGCATTGGAGAAGGAAATGGCAACCCACTCCAGGGTTCTTGCCTGGAGAATCCCAGGGACGGGGGAGCCTGGTGGTCTGCCGTCTATGGGGTCGCACAGAGTCGGACACGACTGAAGTGATGCAGCAGCAGCAGCAGCAGCAGCAGCAGCAGCAGATCTTGTATCTTCTTTGGTGTTTTTCTTGAGGGATTTCTTTGGTCTGTACTTGGGAAAGTTTTTTTCTTCTCCAAGAGTGCATGACTTATCTCTGTGACATTTGGGGGGTTTTTCCTTCTGCAATCGTTGCTAAAAATTCAGATAAAATTTACACATGGTGAGGTGGAGAGGGGGAAAAGTAGTATAACCAATTGGTGACTAGGATGTTATTTATGCTATGCCTTTAAAGAATTTTAATTTTTCTTTTTAAAAATCAACCAAAGCATTTCCCCCCAGTGCCCCAGCATAAGAATCCATCCATTTACTGAGTCAGCCAGTACCTCAACAACAAGAATGTAACAAGACCATGCTGTGGGCTTAGAATGGGGGCAGGAGAGGCATGGCATAGAGTCAAAACACTTTCCTCTTGATTCTTGTCTTTGATTTGCAGGGCAGTCTTCTTGGAATGTGAGATTTATATGAGACACAGTTGCAGAATGGTACAAGACAGATTGCAACAGAGTACCAACATTTTGACTTGTAGACATCATACGCTGTTGGCATTCAAAGAAAGGAAAAATGGCAAAAGTGACTTATCTAATATCTCAGGACAATAGTACCCTGACCTTCCCTACCCTTTACCTTTCCTCAAACCATTGTAATGTTTTGCTCAAATATGAAGAGCACATCTATTTTCTCTATTTAGATGTGATCTACTTTTGTAGATCCAGTCATGGATCCATGTGGATTCAGTGGTCCAGTCATAGACTACTTAAAATAGTAAAAAGCATCTCTTCTAAGGTGGAAAGTTGTGCTTGGTTTGGGGATTGCCTGTAGACAATAAAGTTCAGATTAGGCCAATGAGTGAGAGTTTCATGGAGGTTTGAAAGATCCAGCAGCAGACATTCAATACTTTGTGCTGTCACTGGTGTTAATGACAATTGCTTATGTGAGGGGGGGGTGGGGAGCAAAACATTAGGTGAAATGGTTCTCTTTTTTATTAATTTTTGATGGAATATATTTGCTTTACAATGTCGTGTTAGTTTCTGTTGTACATCAAAGAGAATCATATATATACACACATTTATCCCCTCTATTTTGGACTTCCTTCCCATTTAGGTCACCACAGAACACTGAGTAGAGTTCCTTGTACTATATGGTAGGTTCTCAGTAGTTATCTGTTTTATACATCAGATCAGATCAGTCACTCAGTCGTGTCCGACTCTTTGCCATCCCATGAATCGCAGCACGCCAGGCCTCCCTGTCCCTCACCAACTCCCGGAGTTCACTCAGACTCACGTCCATCGAGTCAGTGATGCCATCCAGCCATCTCATCCTCTGTTGTCCCTTTCTCCTCCTGCCCCCAATCCCTCCCAGCATCAGAGTCCTTTACAATGAGTCAACTCTTCACATGAGGTGGCCAAAGTACTGGAGTTTCAGCTTTAGCATCATTCCTTCCAAAGAAATCCCAGGGCTAATCTCCTTCAGAATGGACTGGCTGGATCTCCTTGCAGTCCAAGGGACTCTCAAGAGTCTTCTCCAACACCACAGTTCAAAAGCATCAATTCTTCGGCTCTCAGCCTTCTTCACAGTCCAACTCTCACATCCATACATGACCACAGGAAAAACCATAGCCTTGACGAGATGAACCTTTGTTGGCAAAGTAATGTCTCTGCTTTTGAATATGCTATCTAGGTTGGTCATAACTTTCCTTCCAAGGAGTAAGCGTCTTTTAATTTCATGGCCGCAGTCACCATCTGTAGTGATTTTGGAGCCCCCAAAAATAAAGTCTAACACTGTTTCCACTGTTTCCCCATCTATTTCCTATGAAATGGTGGGACCAGATGCCATGATCTTTGTTTTCTGAATGTTGAGCTTTAAGCCAACTTTTTCACTCTCCACTTTCACTTTCATCAAGAGGCTTTTGAGTTCCTCTTCACTTTCTGCCATAAGGGTGGTGTCATCTGCATATCTGAGGTTATTGATATTTCTCCCGGCAATCTTGATTCCAGCTTGTGTTTCTTCCAGTCCAGCGTTTCTCATGATGTACTCTGCATAGAAGTTAAATAAGCAGGGTGACAATATACAGCCTTGACATACTCCTTTTCCTATTTGGAACTAGTCTGTTGTTCCATGTCCAGTTCTAACTGTTGCTTCCTGACCTGCATACAAATTTCTCAAGAGGCAGATCAGGTGGTCTGGTATTTCCCATCTCTTTCAGAATTTTCCACAGTTGATTGTGATCCACACAGTCAAGGCTTTGGCATAGTCAATAAAGCAGAAATAGATGTTTTTCTGGAACTCTCTTGTTTTTTCTATGATCCAGCAGATGTTGGCAATTTGATCTCTGGTTCCTCTGCCTTTTCTAAAACCAGCTTGAACATCAGGAAGTTCATGGTTCACATATTGCTGAAGCCTGGCTTGGAGAATTTTCAGCATTACTTTACTAGCGTGTGAGATGAGTGCAACTGTGCGGTAGTTTGAGCATTCTTTGGCATTGCCTTTCTTTGGGATTGGAATGAAAACTGACCTTTTCCAGTCCTGTGGCCACTGCTGAGTTTTCCAAATTTGCTGGCATATTGAGTGCAGCACTTTCACAGCATCATCTTTCAGGATTTGGAATAGCTCAACTGGAATTCCATCACCTCCACTAGCTTTGTTCATAGTGATGCTTTCTAAGGACCACTTGCCTTCACATTCCAGGATGTCTGGCTCTAGGTCAGTGATCACACCATCGTGATTATCTGGGTCGTGAAGATCTTTTTTGTACAGTTCTGTGTATTCTTGCCATCTCTTCTTAATATCTTCTGCTTCTGTTAGGTCCATATCATTTCTGTCCTTTATCAAGCTCATCTTTGCATGAAATGTTCCTTTGGTATCTCTGATTTTCTTGAAAAGATCCCTAGTCTTTCCCATTCTGTTGTTTTCCTCTATTTCTTTGCATTGATCACTGAATAGTAGTGTATATATGTCAATCCCAATCTTCCAATCTATCCCAAGCCCACTTACCCTTTGGTATTGGTACATTTGTTCTTTATATCTGTGTCCTTATTTCTGCTTTGCATAAAACGATCTATACCATTTTTCTAGATTCCATATGTGTATGTTAATATACACTGTTTTTCTCTTTCTGACTTACTTCACTCTGTATGAAAGTCTGTAGATCCATCCACATCTCTGTAAATGACAGGATTTTGTTCCTTTTTATGGCTGAGTAATAGTCTATTGTATATATGTACTGTTGCTGCTGCTAAGTCGCTTCAGTCGTGTCCGACTCTGTGCTACCCCATGACGGCAGCCCACTAGGCTCCTCCGTCCCTGGGATTCTCCAGGCAAGAACACTGGAGTGGGTTGCCATTTCCTTCTCCAATGCATGAAAGTGAAAAGTGAAAGTGAAGTCACTCAGTCATGTCCGACTCTTCAAGACCCCATGGACTGCACCCCACCAGACTCCTCCGTCCATGGGATTCCCCAGGCAAGAGTACTGGAGTGGGGTGCCATCGCCTTCTCCGATATATGTACTACATCTTCTTTATCCGTTCCTCTGTTGATGGACATTTAGGTTGCTTCTATGTCCTGACTATTGTAAATAGTGATGTAATGAACATTGGGTGCTTGTGCATTTTTGAATTATAATTTTCTCTCAATGTATGCCCAGTAATGGGATTGTTGGGTCATATAGTAGTTCTAATTTGGGTTTTTTAAGGAACCTCCATACTGTTCTCCAGAGTGGCTGTATCAGTTTACATTCCCACCAACAATGCATCCAGGTTCCCTTTTCTCCACACCATTTCCAGCATTGCTGTTTATAGTTTTTTTGATGCTGGTTATTCTGATTGGTGTGAGGTGATACCTCATTGTAGTTTTGATTTGCATCTCTCTAATAATTAGCGGTGTTGAGCATCATTTCACATGTATGTTGGCCATCTACATGTCTTCTCTGGAGAAATGTCTGTTTAGGTCTTTTGCCCAGTTTTGAGTTGAGTGGTTTGTTTTTTAGATATTGAGCTATTTGAACTGTTTGTATATTTTGGAGATTAATCTTTTGTCAGTTGTTTCATTTGCAAATAATTTCTCTCATTCTGAGGATTGTCTTTTCATCTTATTTCTGGTTTCCTTTGCTGGGTAAATGCCTATAAGTTTCATTTGGTCCCATTCATTTATTTTTGGTTTTGAATGGTTTCTCTTTTGACCATAAAATTCAGCAAGTCCTCTGAGAAATTTAGATAACTACATGTTACATGTTTTCATTTAAAAACCTGAAGTGGAAAAAAATGCTTTTAGGCTTGACATTCTGTCCTATACAATGCATATGCCAAGACAGATTATTTATTTTCAAAAGTACGTATCCAGTGAAGTGCATTCCTTCACTTATTGAATAGACAAAAGGGAAACCACCTTTGGAACACCCGAAAGACAGCTGTGAAGCAAGCTTTTGCCAAGTGTGGATGGCCTTTGCCCTGTTTTTTTCCTGTCTTCCTTCTTAGTTTTGCAGTGAGAGGGGACAATTTTATAGTAACTTGATGAAAGGCAGAGCAAAAAGTCCCAGCTGCTCTTGCCCCAGCTGTCTCTGAGATCTAATAATATAGGGTGGGAATAGCACATCTCTCCAAAGAGCGCACACATTTTAAGTTGCTTTAATTTTCCTGCCAATTAGACTTTTAAGATGCCAAATACATCTCCAGGCAACCTCTCTGACAATTTAGTACTCTTTGGTAAAGGAGCCAAAGGCAGAGAGAAATTTTCAAGTGGCAAAACAGCATGGAAAAAAATTATTCCTTCATCACCAAAGAAAAATTCACGTGCATGCTTTTATTTAGGGAAACATGGAGACATGGGGATTCTTTTTTAAAAGTTTTTTATTAGAGTGTAGTTGACTTACAATGTTGTGTTAATTTTAGGGATACAGCTAAGTGAATCTGTTATACGTATATCCGTTCCTTTTTTTTAGATTCTTTTCTCATCTAGACTATTACAAAATATTCAGTAGAGTTCCCTGTGCTATACAGTAGGTCCTTCAGTTCAGTTCAGTTCATTTCAGTTCAATTCAGTCATTAGTTGTGTCCAACTCTTTGCGACCCCATGAATTGCAGCATGCCAGGCCTCCCTGTCCATCACCTACTCCCGGAGTTCACTCAGACTCACGTCCATCGAGTCAGTGATGCCATCCAGCCATCTCATCCTCTGTCGTCCCCTTCTCCTCCTGCCCCCAATCCCTCCCAGCATCAGAGTCTTTTCCAATGAGTCAACTCTTCCCATGAGGTGGCCAAAGTACTGGAGTTTCACCTTTAGCATCATTCCTTCCAAAGAAATCCCAGGGCTGATCTCCTTCAGAATGGACTGATTGGATCTCCTTGCAGTCCAAGGGACTCTCAAGAGTCTCCTCCAACACCACAGTTCAAAAGCATCAATTCTTCCATGCTCAGCCTTCTTCACAGTCCAACTCTCACATCCATATATGACAACAGGAAGAACCATAGCCTTGACTAGACGAACCTTTGTTGGCAAAGTGATGTCTCTGCTTTTGAATATGCTATCTAGGTTGGACATAACTTTCCTTCCAAGGAGTAAGTGTCTTTTAATTTCATGGCTGCAATCACCAACTGCAGTGATTTTGGAGCCCCTAAAAATAAAGTCTGACAGTGTTTCCACTATTTCCCCATCTATTTCCCATGAAGTGATGGGACCAGATGCCATGATCTTCGTTTTCTGAATGTTGAGCTTTAAGCCAACTTTTTCACTCTCCACTTTCATTTTCATCAAGAGGCTTTTGAGTTCCTCTTCGCTTTCTGCTATAAGGGTGGTGTCATCTGCATATCTGAGGTTATTGATATTTCTCCCGGCAATCTTGATTCCAGCTTGTGTTTCTTCCAGTCCAGCGTTTCTCATGATGTACTCTGCATAGAAGTTAAATAAGCAGGGTGACAATATACAGCCTTCACGTACTTCTTTTCCTATTTGGAACCAGTCTGTTGTTCCATGTCCAGTTCTAACTGTTGCTTCCTGACCTGCATACAGATTTCTCAAGAGGCAGGTAAGGTGGTCTGGTATTCCCATCTCTTTCAGAATTTTCCACAGTTTATTGTGATCCACACAGTCAAAGGCTTTGGCATGGTCAATAAAGCAGAAATAGATGTTTTTCTGGAACTCTCTTGCTTTTTCCATGATCCAGCGGATGTTGGCAATTTGATCTCTGGTTCCTCTGCCTTTTCTAAAACCAGCTTGAACATCAGGAAGTTCATGGTTCACATATTGCTGAAGCGTGGCTTGGAGAATGTTGAGCATTACTTTACTAGCGTGTGAGATGAGTGCAATTGTGTGGTAGTTTGAGCATTCTTTGGCATTGCCTTTCTTTGGGATCAGAATGAAAACTGACCTTTTCCAGTCCTGTGGCCACTGCTGAGTTTTCCATATTTGATGGCATATTGAGTGCAGTGCTTTCACAGCATCATCTTTCAGGATTTGAAATAGCTCAACTGGAATTCCATCCTTATTAGTTCTCTATTTTATATATAGTAGTGTGTGCATGCCAATCCCAGTCTCTCACTTTACCCCTTCCCTCCGCTTACCCCCTGCTAGCCGTAAGTTTGTTGTCTGCATCTGTGTCTCCACTTCATATTAATATTGATACCAGCAAAGGCTCCCAAAGAACCTGGGAGTCAAAATTCTCAGCCTAGATCAGGGTTTCTCAGCTTCAGCATGTTAACATTTTGGGCAGGATAATTCTTTGTTTTGGGGGGGCTTTTCTATGCACCATAGGATGTTCAGGGGCACCCCTGGTATCACCTGCTGAATGCCGGTAGCACTTCCCCCTCTCCCCAGTCATTACAGTCAAAAATGTCTTCAGATATTGCCACATATTCACGCTCTAAGGCCATGTGTGAGAAAAAAAAAAAAAAATCCCTCTGGTTGGAAACCACTGGCCTAGAGAAGCCAGCACACAAAAGGTCTTGTGACAATCACTTTTCCTGGTGCTCAATTTCTTTTTTTTTTTTTCCTGGCGCTCAATTTCTTTCCTTGTAAGATAGATGATACCAACTGCCCAGGGATTAAGGAAACATAAAATATTTAGTTGTATGATTTATTTTTTGTGTAAATGAATATGCCAAAATTTATTCATCTTTAGTCTCTGCTGCTTTCAGATTAGTCACCCTGGGAATTTATTCATCCATCCAAGTGATCCTGAAGCAATTTTAAGAATAGTTTTAGCGAGGGGTAAATCGTGATCCTTTCCAGGTGAATTGGTTTTAGAAGCAGCCTAAACTTATTCAGAGCCAAGTAAATACGGTGGGTGAGCAAAACAGATGAATGCTATTTGGAGACAAAACACAAGTGGAACAGTAATGAGATTGATTTTTCTAATGTGCCTTGTGAACACACCCTGAAGGCAATCTCAACAGAGGAGTCATAAAAAGCTTTTGAGTCATCCTGCCACTGATGGGTTCAGTGAACAATCATCTCCACAGGTACCAATTCTGAATGATGGCTCACTTTCAGCCTGTACGTTTGGGGGTGTTTGTTATAAAAAGAAAATCCCACTACTTTAGAGTCCTACTTCATAGAAAAAGCTTAAGAGAAAATGTTCTTGATTTTGGGGAAAAAAATGTCTTTCCTTAAATATATTTATTATTATTTGTGTTACTTAAACAATAGATATTTACAGAACTTTTATTACTGAGTCTGTGCTAAGTGCCTGAACTTCGAATTGACTACAATGCAGACCCTCACTGATTCTCAGGTTGGTTACTTTCTAATAGGGGGACATTGTAATAGACATTTTAATTAGACATTCTAATAGGAACAGTTAATTTCAACAGAGTGCAGTGAGTGCTAGGCTAAATCAGAAGCAGGCGTTTACCTGATTTCTCAACCCAGCACTGACACTGAATAAACTGAAGGAAGTCAATTGTACCTGCCTTCAGTTTCCTGATCTTGTGCAGAGAACCATTGCTAACCTTTGTCCTCTCTTCTAGCATCCATAATCTGAGCCTATGGCAACCGTGACAATTGCCAAGTGTGTATGTATTACAGTGTTTTGTAAAGGAAACCTTATCAGATGGTATCTAAATATTAACCATCAGTTCCATTTGAATCATTACCAAAAGAGGAAGAAATGCCCTGTAAGATGAACACTGACTGTCAAGAGACATGGCCTGTTACTAATAGTTCATTATTAAAGAGTGATCATGAGCCAAATGAATTATGCTGACTTTCTTCTTCCTGGATTATGTAGGATTATAATGAGCTATGTGTATCCTTGGTGGACCAGAAGTTGCTGTATCCTAGGAAAACGGCAAGAAATGAGAAGTGAAGTAAAATGTCTGTATTTAAAACAATCCACAAATTCTTTGTTAAATTAATGTATAATATTGGCAAAAAATATAATTTGCATCTATCAACCTAGGTTCAAGTTTTTATAGCTTTCAGGATGTCAGTTTCTGACCTCAACAGAATTCTCCATTCTCAACTGTAAGCCGAAGAGATTGAGATAAAAAATAATATATTCTAAGTAGCTACAATAGACATATAAAACACATTCTCATTTTAGACCTCCTAACAATTGAGTGATGCAGATATTTTCACTTCTATTTTGTATGTGGAAAAAAAAAATGAGACTCAGCAAAGTAAACCAACTCACCTTGCCTTATACAATGTCTATGGCAGAATATGTTAGTCGCTCAGTTGTGTCCGACTCTGTGCAACCCCATGGACCGTAGCCCGCCAGGCTCCTCTGTCCATGAGATTCTCCAGGCAAGAATACTGGAGTAGGTTGTCATGTACTTCTTCAGGGGATCTTCCTGACCCAGGAATAGAACCCAGGTCTCCTGCATTGCAGGCAGATTCTTTACCATCTGAGCCACCTGGGAAGCAGAGCAGGAAGTCAATCCTATGTCTGTCTGGTTTCAGAATCTTTCTTTTTTTTACCCCCATACATCCCTCCACCCGTGGAGTTCTCTCCAATTCAGTTCTGAAATTATATAATTCTTTTCACAAGTAATCTAAAGCAATAGTGTGAAAATATCCCATATTTACTAACTGCAAGATAAAGAGAAGAAAATGTTTATATTTACCTCCAAATTCAGGGATTTTTAAATGACGAAGAACGTAAGAGTACCTGCATTTCCCCAACAAGTGAAAACAACTTCCAAGGTGCTGGGGTCCAGCCCCGGCTGATCCAGGGAGTTCAAAGGGGAGACGACATCGGCAAGTTCACTGGCTTTTATTAAACATTAACCAAAGATATAAAGAGTAATAGAATGAGGATAGCTCAGTAGGAAAATTCAGTGGAGAAAAGAGGCTGAATAACTTGGTTTACGTGGAAAATCAATATAACCTGTGACATCAGGTTAGCTCTGACCACGGAGGCTGCAGGCGCCCTCTGGAATAGCAGAAGGTGCCCCACCTTAGGCATCTTCTCGAGTGGGTCTTAGAAGCCCAAGCAAATAAGTGGTCGCAGAGGACCTCCGCGCTCCAGATGGGTATTCAGCCAGAATATGAAAGAAAGAATAACATGGGGAGACCAAGCTTTGGTGAGCAAGGCCCGTAACTTTATTTTCAACAGGGGCTTTTATACCAAGTTGCACATAGAGAATAATAGGGGGTATGAAATTATGCAAAGTCAGCAGTCTTTGATCCTTATCGAAACCAGGGTTTCTTTTCTGCAAATTTATCGTATACAAATGGTTTAGGTGATTTACATCATCTTCTGGCCAGAAGGCCTATTAACATTTTATGACTCTGACAAAGGTTTGTCAACCAGAAGACTTATTTTCTCTAAGAGTAATTGTTTTAAAGTTTGGCGCCATCCTCCAGAGGTGTTAGATAAAGTTGCATTCCTATAGGGCAGAGGTGCAGTGGGTTTACAACAAAGGAAAGAATTTATTACCTTAAGGGTCTAAAGTTGCTAACACCAAGGCCACTACTTATTTTTTCTACATACCAACTATATTAATTAATACACATTCAAGAATACAAAACACGGAATGTGGAACCTTGGCAGCAAGCATTGGCTCATCAATGAAATCTTTTACTAGTTTTATTCTGACAGTTTCTAACTCTCTGAGAGGCTCTAAGCTATTTGAATATCTTAAGCTTCCCGTGCCTCTCGAGGCTGGGAGACTGTAAACAATCGTATGCATAACTGTAGGAGTCCGGGTAAACTTGTCAGGCAAGTTAGAGAGCCATCTGAGGGGTTTGGATTTAAACACTCCTATTACGCCCAGAAACTTTATTAACTGGAGCTGTAAGTTTACTCCTTTTCAGAGAGAGCGGTGGGGGACAGCCCCCGTAAAGTCAGAGGTGAGAGCACAAAGCACTAAAGTAGGTAGACTCTGGTTTTGGGGGAGATGCTCGAGAATTTCCAGGGGGACTCCTGAGGCTCGATCCCGCCTTTGCGTATGCCAAGCCTCCTTCCTCATGACCTTTGCTGGCTCCCAGCACCAAGGAATGTTGTTAATTCTTATTCAGAATATTTTGAATTTCCAGTGCTTCAGGGAAAGGGGGCTGAAGGTTATCCCTTTGGTCAGTGTACTACCAGACAAGGTAACATGAAAATAAGTGTGCTATGCTGTTTGATGGCTGCCCACTTCTATCTCTAGTTTTTAACTTTCATTTGTGAGAGCCTTGTATATATTGTTGGTGGTGTTTAGTCACTCAGTCGTGTCCCACTCTTTGCAACCCCAAGGGACTGTAGCCCACCAGGCTCCACTCTCCATGGGATTTTCCAGGCAAGAATACTGACGTGGGTAGCCATTCCCTTCTCCAGGGGATCTTCCAGACCCAGGGGTCAAACCGGCATCTCCTGCATTGGTAGGCAGATTCTTGACCACTGAGCCACCTATGAAGCCCTTGTATATATTACAGTCATGAAATCAGTTCAAGGTTATAATAGCCAATTAAGTGAAATAGTCCATTTTAACTTTAGTACCTTTGGGTTATATTGTAGTATGTAAAATTGTAGAGGATTGTAGGGCAGGAAATTAACTGATAGCCCTGAGATGTGGCTTTTAGCAGAGATCAAAGTAGTCTGTCCATTCATTTCTTCCTTCCCTTATTTGTTCTCCCTCCTGGGAGTGAGTAATGCAGAGTCTCCTGTTCTTCCCATTAGGCATCTCATTCATATTTGCAGTAGAGATGAAGTAGCGCAGAGCATTCACTCTGGAGACAGTGCTGGGCTTGCCCTGACTCTGCCACTTGACCGTGATGTGATCTTCAGAACATTCCTCAACCTCTCTGAGCCTCAGTTCCTTCTCCATAAAATGGAAAAAAAAAAAAAAAAATACGCTTGTTTCACAGGACCATTGTGAAGCATATATTATATAAGACAATCACTCAAGGTATTTATCTCAGTACCTGGCACACAGCGAGTGATCAGTAAGTGTTGACTTTCATTATTATTATTAACAACAATTTTGAAAGTACACCTAACAGTGCTCTTCTAAATTAAAAAAGTAAATATGCCTTTTTGAGAGCCTAATTTCCTAGGAAGAGACTTCATTATTGAGACTAATTAAGTTTACTTTAGATAGAACTTTATTGTAATAGAGATTATTATGATGATTTGGATTTTTCAATAGATGTGGGTACATATAACAATTCCTTACAGTAACTGTTAGATGTTGTGTGGCCAATTAGTGAGAGATATCTTGGGATTTTGTTTCTAACACTAATATAGATTTCTACTATATTTATTATTATCTTTTTATCTTGGTATAATCATTTTGAGAACTAAGCTGAAATGTGATAACAGTGATTTTGTGCATCAGAATTACCAGTGAAATTTTACATTCTATTATGTATCCTTGCAGAAATGGACCACCACCTTTTCAGTTTTGTACCCCTAAAGTGGCTTAAAATAACTATTACATATTTTGTGAGTAGTTTTGGAAGTCAGATGCTGTAGAATATGATAAAAGAGAAATTGAATTACATTTTCTAAACAGAAACAAAGTCTTCATGTTTTAAGAAATGAGTTAATACCTGACAAATTTTTAATTGGCCAGTGCTACCTTATTCCATGGACAGAGGAGCCTGGTGGGCTACAGTCCATGGGGTCACAAAGATTCTGACACAACTGAGTGACTTTCACTCCCTTTGCTCACCTTAAAATAAGACAATAACAATTTTTTAAGTGACAACATTGTTTTCTAAAATTCAATCTGTAATATTTTTCTGACATCTATATTGATTTATTCCAAGAAGCAAAGACTAGTCATATGAATAAATAGTTTAAATACCTGTTCTTCAGGGATCTCTTGATAGGTTGGACTGACTGAATAATGTTGACAAAGCAGTGTTCTGAGGAAGACATGTTGTTGTCATTAATCACATTTCCTTTATTTAAATATATAAACAAACCTAGCAGATTTTGTTGCAAGTAAGCATGTGTCTGGTTCCGGGGAGACATCAAGCGTGTCTGCATACACAGGGTTGTTAATGGTAAAGCTGAAAATGGTTCATTAAGTTGACTCTAGGATCTCTGTCACCATTGGTGACAACTTGGTGTGACTGGGGTAATTGTGCAGCTAATTTGGGGAGCTAATGTGGCCCCCCGGGATGTATGAATTTCCTGTGTTCCCATGCAGCTCTCCCTGTTTGTCATATAGCTTTCAGTAATACCATGTGACCCTCCAGATGGCATGGCTACTGAGCCGTTACCATTTTGGACCCATCAGCAGAAAGATGGGAGAAGAGAGAGATTTCTCCTATCTCTGGAGCTGAGTCCCCAAGAAGTTTTGGTAAGGGTTTATAGCCTGTGTTTCAAAAATACATTAATAGCATAAAGATTTGTTCAGATGTGATACTCTGTAAACTGGGTTATATGTAAATGGAGGTAAAGTGAGACGACATTTTCATTCTTAAAAACAGGGATCTATGTAACTTGGTAATTGTTGATATGCTTAATGATAAGAAGCTTAACACTTATGCTAATGAAGGGACAGTTAAAAGTTGTGACCCAAAATTCAGTTAATAGTAATAGTATCTCAATAATTGCTGATGTCTTGGAAGCAACCTAAATATCCATCAACAGTGGCGATGGATAAAGAAGGTGTAGTACCTGTATACAATGAAATATTACTCAGCCATAAAAAGGAACGAAATTGGGTCATTTGCAGAGACCTGGATACCCCAGAGTCTGTCATACAGAGTGAAGTAAATCAGAAAGAGAAAAACAAATGTCATATGTTAATGCATATATGTGGAATCTAGAAAAATGGTATGGGTGATCTTATTCATAAAGCAGAAATGGAGACACAGATGTAAAGAACAAATGTATGGATACTAAGGAGCAAAAGAAGGCTGGCATAGATTGGCAGACTAGGATTGACATATATACACTACTATGTGTAAATTAGATAACTGATGAGAACAGACTGTACGGCTCAGGGAATTTTACTGGGTGCTCTATGGTGACCTAAAAGGGAAAGAAATCCAAGGAAGAGGGATATTTGCATATGTGTGGTGGATTCATTTTGCTGTACAACAGAAACTAACACAATATTGTAAAGCAACTATGTTCCAAAACAAAAAAATTATGATGCCTATGTTTTTAGATCCACACACATGTAAAGACTTACCCAGGGTCACTTACTGATTTTCACCTATTAACATCTTCTATAATCATGCCTAGCTTTCCTACCACAAGACCATCTTTTGGTTGTAATGCTCATTATTGTAGTAAATCTGACAAGGACATCAAGATGCTCAGTGTTCTGGAGAAGTGACTGGGTAGCAAAGATAAATGGCTCAATTTTGCAAACAATCATTTCATATAAGTTAAAAATTGAAGCCAAAGGAAACTATTTTATGTCCAAAGGAAAAAAATAATCTAATTGGAAAATAAATAAGCCCTGAAGTAGGATGAGCGGAAGTTATTTTCTTCTTCTCCTGATAAGCTCACCTGTCCCAGTCTAAGCTTCAGGCTGACCAGCACGCCCCCACGCTCACTCTCCATGTCTTACCTGCAACCCACTCTTGTGAGATGGATGCATGGATGCAGAGGAAAACATCATTTGGCAAATGAAAACAATGCAAAGATACTCATTTCCTTACTTTGTGTCAAAGGAATTCAAGACAATCCCTAGGCAGTCTTCCAGCTGCCCCAGCTGCCAGTGACATTCTCCCCAGGGGTGGCAGGGAAAGTTTGGACAAAGTATAAATGGACATTGATAGTTCATGGCATGACTTTGTTAAGAGTACAAAAAAAGATGGAGCTTCAGGCAGAAACAGGAGCATGGATGTTGTAGTAGATGTGGGTCGTGATGTCATTATTTCAAATAAGTGCTTTATTGCCTAGGAAGATAATTATGCAAGCTGAAAAGTGTTCTAGGGTACATCATCCCTGTTGTGTTTGGAAAGGTGTTGCTCCAGGTGCTGTGTGGCTCTTTGTGGCTCTGTGCATTTTAAAGTACAATCTTCATGGGGATCCCTGGTGGCCCAGTGGTTAAGATTCGGAGTTTCCAAAGCAGGGGACTTGGGTTTGATTCCTGGCCAGGAAACTAAGATCCCTCATGCCATGCAGTATGGCTAATAATAATAATACAATCTCCGAAGACAGAAAAATAATTTACATCACATAATCAAATATTGGATTAGGAACTGTGATATCCAGAACTCCAAGGGTATTTTCTGTCTGTCTTAGTTGTAAGAGGTTTCTTGCTTCTATACTCTTAGTAGACTGATACCTGGAGTCAGGCCAGTGTTAGGGAGGGAATAGATGGTGGTGCAGTCAGGTCTGTCTGAGAGTAACCCATGAACACAATTTGCATATCAGAAGCTTTGTGTGTGTCTGCCTGTATTCTGCTGGGAATTTTTTCTTTAGACATACAGACCTGCATGTATCTGGAGTTAAGAGAATGTACACAGTGCATTAAGAAAATAGCAAGGGATTCTATAAAGAAATGCAAAAAGGCAAAATGGTTGTCTGAGGAGGCCTTGCAAATAGCTGAGAAAAGAAGAGAAGCTAAAGGCAAAGAAGAAAAGGAAAGATATACCCCTCTGAATGCAGAGTTCCAAAGATTAGCAAGAGAGATAAGAAAGGCTTCCTCAGTGATCAGTGCAAAGAAAATAGAGGAAAACTATAGAATGGGAAAGACTAGAGAGCTCTTCAAGAAAATTAGAGATATCAAGGGACCATTTCAAGCAAAGATGGGCACAATAAAGGACAGAAATGGTATGGACCTAAAAGAAGCAGAAGATATTAAGAAGAGGTGGCAAGAAGACACAGAAGAACTGTACAAAAAATATCTTCATGACCCAGATAACCATAATGGTGCAATCACTCACCTAGAGTCAGATATCCTGGAGTCCAAAGTCAAGTGGTCCTTGGGAAGCATCACTAGGAACTAAGTTAGTGGACGTGATGTAATTCCAGCTCAGTTATTTCAAATCCTAAAAGATGATGCTGTTAAAGTGCTGCAATCAACATGCCAGCAAATTTGGAAAACTCAGCAGTGGCCACAGGACTGGAAAAGGTCAGTTTTCATTCCCATCCCAAAGAAAGGCAACACCAAAGAATGTTCAAACTATTGCACAATTGCACTCATCTCATTCACTAGCAAAGTAATACTCACTATTCTTCAAGCCAGGCTTCAACAGTACGTGAAAAATTCCAGATGTTCAAGCTGGTTTTAGAAAAGGCAGAGGAACAAGAGATCAAATTGTCAATATATGTTGGATCATCGAAAAATCAAGAGAGTTCCAGAAAGACATCTACTTCTGCTTTATTGACTATGCCAAAGCCTTTGACTGTGTGGATCACAACAAACTGGAAAATTCTTGCAGAGATGGTAATACCAGACCACTTGACCTGCCTCCTAAGAAATCTGTATGCAGGTCAAGAAGCAACAGGTAGAACCAGACATGGAACAATAGATTGGTTCCAAATTGGGGAAGGAGTACGTCCAAGCTGTATATTGTCACCCTGTCTATTTAACTTCTATGCAGATTGCAGCATGCAAAATACCAGGCTGGATGAAGCACAAGCTGGAATCAAGATTGCTGGGAGAAATATCAATAACCTCAGATATGCAGATGACACCACTCTTTTGGCAGAAAATGAATTACTAAAGAGCTTCTTGATGAAAGTGAAAGAAGAGAGTGAAAAAAATTAGCTTAAAACTCAACATTAAAAAAACAAAGATCATAGCATCTGATCCCATCATTTCATGGCAAATAGATGGGGAAATAATGGAAACAGTGACAGACTTTGTTTTTTGGGGCTCCAAGATCACTGCAGATGGTGACTGCAGCCATGAAATTAAAAGACGCTTGCTCCTTAGAAGAAAAGCTTTGACCAATCTAGGCAACATATTAAAAAGCAGAGACATTACTTTGCCAACAAAGGTCTGTCTAGTCAAAGCTATGGTTTTTCCAGTAGTCATGTTGGGATGTGAGAATTGGACCATAAGGAAAGCTGAGGACTAAAGAATTGATGCTTTTGAACTGTGGTGTTGGAGAGGACTCTTGAGAGTCCCTTGGATTGCAAGGAGTTCCAACCAGTCCATTCTAAAGGAAATCAGTCCTGAATACTCATTGGAAGGACTGATTCTGAAGCTGAAGCTCCAGTACTTTGGCCACCTGATGGGAAGAGCTGACTCATTGGAAAAGACCCTGATGCTGGGAAATCCTGAGAGCAGAAGGAGAAGGGGGCAACAGAGGGTGAGATGACTGGATAGCATCACCAACTTGATGGACATGAGTTTGAGCAAGCTCCAAGAGTTGGTGATGGACAGGGAGGCCTCGTATGCTGCAGTCCATGGGGTCACAAAGAGTCAGACATGACTGGGCAACTGATCTGAACTAAACTGAAGGGATTCTGCATACTCTAATACAACATTTGGGGTTAAAACAATAGACACGTCTAGAGAAAGAAAAACAGTGCATGTTATTAAAGGCTTTCCTTTTATTTCATGTTAAGAAATTTGAGGATTTTCTTAAGAACTAATTGATGCATTTTATGTAGAGATGTAATCTGTATGCAGGTCAGGAAGTAACAATTAGAACTGGACATGGAACAACAGACTGGTTCCAGTAGGAAAAGGAGTACGTCAAAGCTGTATATTGTCACCCTGCTTATTTAACTTCTATGCAGAGTACATCATGAGAAACCCTGGACTGGAAGAAGCACAAGCTGGAATCAAGATTGCCAGGAGAAATATCAATAACCTCAGATATGCAGATGACACCACCCTTATGGAAGAAAGTGAAGAGGAACTCAAAAGCCTCTTGATGAAAGTGAAAGTGGAGAGTGAAAAAGTTGGCTTAAAGCTCAACATTCAGAAAACAAAGATCATGGCATCTGGTCCCATCACTTCGTGGGAAATAGATGGGGAAACAGTGGAAACAGTGTCAGACTTTATTTTTAGGGGCTCCAAAATCACTGCAGATGGTGACTGCAGCCATGAAATTAAAAGACGCTTACTCCTTGGAAGGAAAGTTATGACCAACCTAGATAGCATATTCAAAAGCAGAGACATTACTTTGCCAACAAAGGTCTGTCTAATCAAGGCTATGGTTTTTCCTGTGGTCATGTATGGATGTGAGAGTTGGACTGTGAAGAAGGCTGAGCGCCGAAGAATTGATGCTTTTGAAGTGCGGTGTTGGAGAAGACTCTTGAGAGTCCCTTGGACTGCAAGGAGATCCAACCAGTCCATTCTGAAGGAATCAGCCCTGGGATTTCTCTGGAGGGAATGATGCTGAAGCTGAAACTCCAGTACTTTGGCCACCTCATGCGAAGAGTTGACTCATTGGAAAAGACTCTGATGCTGAGAGGGATTGGGGGCAGGAGGAGGAGGGGACGACAGAGGATGAGATGGCTGGATGGCATCACTGACTCAATGGACGTGAGTGTGGGTGAACTCTGGGAGTTGGTGATGGACAGGGAGGCCTGGCGTGCTGCGATTCATGGGGTTGCAGAGACAGACAGGACTGAGCGACTGAACTGAACTGAACTGAAGGCATTGTCTCTGCCTTCAGGATCCCAGAGGTTTTAGAAAAACTCCATAGAGAAAGTGATTTTTGATCTAAGAATTTTTCAGATGAAAAAGAACTTTTGAGGCAGAAGGACTACTATGTGCAAATTGTATAAGGTATTACATATGTTCATATTCAAGACCCACAGGTGTTTAATGGGTCTTGAGCCTAAGTTCATGTGGGAGGGGCCAGATGAAGCAACTAGAGATCAGACAATGGGGTGGTTCCCTTGTTGGTCAAGCTTTTAAAGTGACAAGAAGACATGATTTTGTATTTTATGACTTAAAATACACATATGCATAGGGAGAATGTGTTAATATCTATGGTTATAGTACATACTGTGACCAGTTTTATTATCAGTCAAGTGCATTGATTAACATTCTCAGGATCTGGCCATTTTGGGGAACAGGCCATTTCTGGCCTCATTAAACCCACATAACTTAATGTTGCAGTAGATAAATTAGGTAAAAATGCCCTAGTTCTGAAATCTAATAATCACCATGAAATGTAATATTCATCATGCCAGAACACTGCAATTATTTTGCTTTTTTTCCCAAATGTTCCCTCAAGAAAATAAATGGCATATTTCTCACATGTTTAAGAACACAATAACTAAGGAATAGTGACTAGTATGTTACAAATGAAGTCACACTGATGTGAAATCGAAAGCAACAAGTGAGTTGAGTGGGAAAATGTATGACCTAGTGAAAGCATTTGTCAGAGGGACTTAGTGAGTCAGATTATTTACCCTGATTTTGTTGTTGTTGTTTTTTCTTAGAAAATCAAGCAAACCAAAGGTTAAAGTAAGTTTCTTCAAAAAAAAGTATCTTCTCTGAATTCTTGGGATTTCTTTGATAGTTTATGAAACATATCATCACCTAATTTAGATTTTTTCCAATCTTTGCCACAAGCAATATTATAAAGTGTGGTTTGGTGAATTTTGCCCACTGCAAGAGCAGGAATCACTTCTTTGCAGAGCTTTTCATTTCAAGATGCTGTTAAAGGTATAAATAGTAATCAAAACTAGATATAGATATTAAAATAAAGATAATATCTAAACAGGAATTCAAAGAACAAGAGATTTTGATTTGTTTGTGCAATATTTTTATCATACTTTAAGAAGCAACTTTCTGGGGAAAATAATATTGTCTATAATTGTCCTACTTCACAGATCTCTGGCCTTTTTGCATACTGAGTCTTCTAAAATAACCTAGAAAAATTGTACTGACCTTCTCTTTAGACAGGATTGCATCTGATTTTCCTTATATGATGTTACATGCTCAGAGCATTGTTATTGTATTCCTTTAAGCATAATTTAAGAAAGATGAAATTTGTGTTTAGTTACCCAATTCTCCACTGCCTCAACAGTCTTTCTAATGGAATTTATCTAAACCCTAAGAAGACAAAATCCCATGAAAATTTATAGAATCCTCTGCGTAATGGAGCTAGGACCTATAGCCTAGGATTAATCCCCCTACTTAAGCTTCAGGTGGAGATAAAAGAAAAAAATAGAGAAGAGCAAGTGAAGAGAGTCTTAAAAAGAGCAGGGGTGTGTAGCAAATGATTTCCCCGGTGGTCCAGTGGTTAAGAATCCACCTTGCAATGCAGGGGGTGTGTGGTCAATCCCCCATCCGGGGAACTGAGATCTTACCTACCATGGAGCAGCTAAGCCTGCGCCACAACTGCTGAGCCTGCACACCACAACCAGGGCTGCACACCACAGCCCTGCAACAGAAAGATCCCGCATAATGCAACTGAGACCTTAAGTAAGTGAAGTCACTCAGTCGTGTCCGACTCTTTGCGACCCCACGGACTGTAGCCTACCAGGCTCCTCTGTCCATGGGATTTTCCAGGCAATAGTACTGGAGTGGATTACCATTTCCTTCTCCAGGAGAGGATCTTCCCAACCCAGGGATCGAACCCGGGCCTCCCGCATTGTAGACAGATGCTTTACCATCTGAGCCACCAGGAAGTCTTACGCAGTCTAACTAAGACCTTACGCAGCCAAAGAAATAAATAGATTTTTTTATAACAGGTTCTCAGGTGATGAGAACTGTAGTAAACAGAGTTCTCCCAGGATCTTTCTTATGGAGTTTGCTGTAGAATTGCCTGAAATCAACCATGCCTCATGCTTCGATGAATAAACAGAGAGGAGAAGCTAAAAGAGTAAGAGAATTAGGCTTTTAAAGAGAAGGGAGTGGAAGAGAGGCGAAGCCGGGCATAAGGTGTTTCAAGCCTAGATTCTTACTGTGGAAATGACCTTGAGCATTTTAAAGCAAGGCTACCCAAGCAGCATGTTGCAAAACCACACGCTGAGCTGTCAAATTTTGATCAATGTGTAGAATTTATTTAGGCTTTGTTGTGAAAATGAAGCAGTCCGCGGATTGCCCCTGATGTTTAGTACATGAAGAAGAAAACACACAGCAGATACTCAGCACAAAGCAGAATGACTTGGCTTTCCAAGCTCCTTGGTACCTTAAAGTTAAAAACGTTCTACGTAGAACTACTTAAAAACCTGAGCAAGTGAGAGATATGTGTCATGTATCTTTCGTGACACAGGGGGCACTGGAAACTTCTGGTATGGGAGGTGAGCAGAGTCTTCATCAACTTCAGCCATTGTGAGGTCATCTGAGCACCGGTCTTAGCCCCACTGCACAGCCTGGGAGCATTGGATAGAGCTGGATACAGTTCTCTGCGACAACATGGTGTGGAGCAGAAAGGAAAGAAAGAAAAATTGTGTGCTCACCAGGACACTCCAGCTTTGGCTTGGGGAGTTCACAGGTTTAGCCGGGGCAGTAAAGCAATAAACACAGAACTGAAGGACCACCAAGGGGCTAGTGAGTGCTCCATAACCCTCGGTGATTTATATGCACTGTGCTACATGCATTTGTGTTGTAATAATTACTCATCTGCTTAGTGCCTTTTTGAGTCTGCTAATCTCCTCAAGTGTGCAGCCAAAAATATCTAGCATTTTAAAGTGTCATTTAAATCTCTGAAGGACAAGACTCACTGCTTGGTCCATTTCATGTGGGAAAAGTACGGGATGTTTTTGACAATCCCTCACCTCCATCTCCACAATAGCCATGGAGTGGGATGTGCCCTGGTGGCTGCTGCTTAAAAGAATATTGATTTCTCCAGGATACTGTCCTTCCATCACACTGTGTGGCAGAATTTAGTACAACAAAAGGTTAAAGAATGCCATGCACTTTTCCTAGCAAGAGGACTTGACATCTCTGAATTTGGGAAAAGTAATTTCCCTGAGAATGACAACCCTCCTGAGATGTTTGATTCTCAAAATGACATTTTTTTCATCCAGACACAACACTTTGAACTTCTGATTGCTCCTTGGTGCCTAATATCATGTTTAGTGTTCTAATGACCTTTAATAAGCCCAGCTATCCTTTTAAAAAATGAAGTTTGCTTTGGAAATACTGGCTGCTTAAATAACTCCTGGAGAGAGTTAGGAGTTTTCTTGCAGATGCCAGACTGGTAAAATGTAAATATCTAGAATCCCTAATACTTTGCATTTATTTATTTATAGTCATTGTCTGTTGATGGATATTGTCAATAATTCATAGGAAAGATTAGCAAATCACATTACAGTCATCTAGGGATTTTGAATTATATGGTTTAGAGCCAGTTAGTGCATACTTGGAGCAAGTACTTGAATGTGTGATTATTATTTGACCTGGTTAAACCTTGGCACTTTACACTATCCTGGGTAGACTTTGTAGAGCTTAGTGTTTCTGTGCTTTCTCTGAAAGTGAGGGCTTGTTCTCATTCTCAGGCAGTTTAAAGTCTCTCTTCTTCCCTGCCAAGTACTCTTGGGTCAACTGCAGGTCTTGATCCCAATGCCTTTCTACTTAGTGAGCTTGCATTGTGCAGACTGCCAACCACCTAATGTATTCACCATCACCTCTGGTCCAATGGCTTTGGAATCTAAAACCAAACCAAAGCTCCTAGTAATTTGTTCTATTTTCAAGTCATTATTTTATATGACGGTTATGACCTTTCCAGAAAAAAATCTGTTGCAAAGTTGGAAGACCTTTTGTTATATTTGCAAAAGCCACCTTACCTTGTTAATTAACTGGTTAAGCTAGAGTAGTAGGTAGTGACATTGCACCTGGAGAGGATGAGGGGCAAAGGGAAAGAGGGAGAAAGCCAGCAACTTTTTATTTTTAGTGGACTACTTACCCCTTTGGGGACTATTTTGTTTTTTCTCTCTGTCTTTTCTTTCTTGCCTTTACTTGATTTTTTGAGTAATAGTACCTTTACTTGATCTAGTTTTAGAACAGGAAGAGGCCACAACTGCAACTCAGGGCAAAACTGTTAGAGAGAAGTTAGTGAGGCTGAGGCCAGCATGGATTTGAGTTGACCTCACATATCCTCTAGGCTTCCCAGGCGGCGCTAGTGAATAAAGAACCCGCCTTCCAAGGCAAGAGATGTAAGGTTCAATCCCCGAGTCAGGAAGATCCCCTGGAGGAGAGCATGGCAACCCACTGCAGTATTCTTGCCTGGAGAATCCCACGGACAGAGGAGCCTGGTGCCTACAGTCCATCGTGTAGCAAAGGGTCAGATGCCATTGAAGCTACTTAGCATGCACACATGTGCATGTTCTCCACTAATATCTGTCATAATCAGGAACAACTCTAAACTGATGACCACCACATAGAGACTCTGTGCTCAGCACAGGGCTGCAGACTCATGTACCTCAAGTTTTCTGCCTTTAGAACCTCAAAGTCCAGTGAGAAAGAGTGACATAGCCATAGATGCTTCTGGTGCAGTATGATAAGCAAGTACTATAAGAATGAACAGTGTGCTGTAAGCACTCAGAAAAGGGATCATTCACTTCATCTTGAACTGAAAGGTTGCTAAAGACCTAGAAACTGATCTAGTAAATATCTAAAGCAGACCACCTTTAGAGTGGCAAACTTTGCCAGTAATGGATCAGAGATGATTTAAATAGGTGGAGCATTTTCTTTTACTGTACTGAGGATTCTTTTCGGCATTGTAATTTGGAAAGTTCTAAAATGTCCATTTATTAAAACAGTAAGATACCACTACATATCTATTAGGATGGATAAGATCCAAAATGCTGACAACACCAAATGCTCCACCAAACTTGGAGCAAGAGGAACTCTCATTCTTTCTAGGTGGGAAAACAAAATGGAACAGCTATTCTGGAAGACAGTTTGACAGCTTCTTAAAGCTAAATCTAGTTTTACCATATAATCCAGCAATCTCATTCCTAGGTATTTGTCAGAATGAATTGAAGATATGTCTACACAAAAACCCGCACATGGATGTTTATAGGAGATTTATTCATAATTGCCAAAACTTGGCAGCAACCATGATGTCCTACAATACCTGACTGGATAAACAAACTCGGATGCATGTATGTGTGTGTGTTTGTGTTGGTCATTCAGTCGTGTCCAACTCTGTGACTGTATGGAGTGTAGTCTGCCAGGCTACTCTGCCCATGGAATTCTCCAGGCAAGAATACTGGAGTGGGTAGCCATTCCCTTCTCCAGAAGATCTTCCCAATCCAGGGATTGAACCTGGCTCTTCTTCATTGCAGCAAATTCTTTACCATCTGAGCCAGCAGGGAAGCCCAATACATCAATACAAGGGAATAATATTCGCTATGAAAAGAAATGAACCACAAAAAGGCATGGAGGAAATTTAAGTGCTTAGCAATAAGTTAAAAAAGTCAGTCTAAAAAGGCTACATGTTGTCCATTCCAACAACATGGCATTTGGGGAAAGAAAGAGAGACAGTTGAATAGTGGTGATGCTTGCAGTGTGAATGTACTTAATACCTGCTGAACTGTACACTTAAAAATTGTTAAAATTGTAAATTTTATATTCTGCATATTTTACTACACACATACAAAACAATATGTATAGTAAAAGATCAGCGGTTGCCAAGGGTTTAAAGAAAGGGAGGATAAGCTGAATAGGTGGAGCACAAGATATTTAGGGCAGTAAACTATTCTGTGTGGTTCTGTAATGGTGGATTCAGGACATTTTTCATTTGTCAAAATCTATAGAACTGCGGGAGTTGGTGATGGACAGGGAGGCCTGGCGTGCTGCGATTCATGGGGTCGCAGAGAGTCGGACACGACTGAGCGACTGATCTGATCTGATCTCTGATCTAACAGAACTGACTGGCTTCCCAGGTGGTGCTAGTAGTAAAGGACCCACCTGCCAACGCCGGAGAAATAAGAGATGTGTCTTCGATCCCTGGGTTGGGAAGATCCCCTAGGGGAGGGCATGGCAACCCACTCCAGTATTCTTGCCTGGAGAATCCCCATGGACAGAGGAACCTGGTGGGCTGCAGTCCATGGGGTTGCAAAGAGTCGGACACGACTGAAGCAAGTTAGCAAGCACACACAAAGAACTGACACACAAAGAGTAAAATATAAAGTAAACTATGGGCTTCAGTTAAAAATAATGTATCAATATTGGTTCTTTGATTGTAACCAATGTACTGTACTCATGTAAATTTTAGTAATAGGAGAAACTGTGTATGTGGAGAGAGAATATATATGGAAGCTCTCAGCACTCTCTGTGTATTTTCTATAAATTTAAACTTCCATAAAAACTACAGTTTATTGAAAACATCCATTTGGATAAAGTCAAATAAGTATACAGGAAAAATGATATATAAGATCGGCCATGAATTAATTTCAATTTTGATTTGAGCAAAAGAATACAAGTCTATAGAGGTTAGTGACTTTAAACCTAAGGATACATATGCATGCACACACACACACACAATTTAAGGAAAAGAATGAAGCATGATAATTAACTGGAAACTTACAAGATATCTGGTTGTATGCATAGCTATAGTTTTCTTTCAGCTGTGGCTTGAGCTGAGTGACAGATTTTGTTCAGAAAGTAATTGTTCCTTCATGAATATTCTCATTTTCTAGGCTTTCTTACCATATTGCTATTTCAGTTACTGCATCAGTGCATTAGATAGCATTAGGTAAACCAGATGCAGAGTGGTATGGATGAGAGGCTTGCACGCTGGATAGGATTTTAGCATAATGGGGTTCTAATTTCATCTCTACCACTGAGTGGAAACAAACAGGCAAGCTATTCACCCTTCCACAAACATAGTTTCCACATCTATCCAATAAGAGGGTTGGACGACAAGTTCTCTGAATTCCATTTTTGCTCTCAAGTTCTTTTGTCTTGTCTGGTTAAATTTAGCCAAGACATAATTTGGAGAATCTCAAACAAAGCCCATGTCTGCAGAGATAATTTCATTTTGAGACAAATCAAATGTTGACTTACTTCATCAATTACTATTTGGACTTTAAAAAACAAAATACCCACGTCAGTATCCTGACTACTCTGACTGGGTCAGAGTCACCCTTTTATATGCTCTTATAGAACCATTTAACTCCCTTCTATATCTCTTACCACAGTTTTTAATTAAACCTTTATTTTTATGATTACCTTTAATGCCTGCACACATGCACACCCACCACTAAACTGTGAGCTATACAAGAGTAGGCAAAGATTTTATTTTATTCACCATTAATTCTCTAGTCCCTGGAGCCCAGAGTAAGTGGACAATGCAAATATAAGTAAATAAGTAAATGAATGAAGATATTAGCTTAATGTAACACAAACATAATTTTCAATTTATGTGAATAAAAATAAAATTATGATTTTTAAGGCATGCCTTACTCTACATGAATTAGGAAGCCTTTCCTAAATGATATCTAGCATAGATTGAAAACTTAAGCTGAAATAACAGCAACTGAGTAATTTTAATATTAGGGAATCAGCAGTAATTTCTTTCGGAGAAGGCAATGGCACCCCACTCCAGTACTATTGCCTGGAAAATCCCATGGATGGAGGAGCCTGGTGGGCTGCAGTCCATGGGGTCGCTAAGAGTCGGACACGACTGAGTGACTTCACTCTCACTTTTCACTTTCACGCATTGGAGAAGGAAATGGCAACCCACTCCAGTGTTCTTGCCTGGAGAATCCCAGGGACAGGGGAGCCTGGTGGGCTGCCGTCTATGGGGTCGCACAGAGTCGGACATGACTGAAGCGACTTAGCAGCAGCAGTAATTTCTTTTACTTTATTGATCTACTACTAATTATGTGAGTCACTGGCATCAGTTACATTTATACATTTTTCATCTAAAGTAGTTTCTAGGCAAATGGATGAATTAAAATTGTCATAAGAGAAAATCAATGAGAGTAGAGGAGCCTGGCGGGCTACAGTTCATGGGGTCACAAAAGTTGGACATGACTTAAGAGACTAAACCACCACTACCATGTTCAGTATAAATGTTAGAATAAAAGTAACAAAATGGAAATAGATTTTTCATTTTAAATTCAAATATTTCTTCAATTGATGATTTGGCCACTTAGAATTTACATTTTCATTTGCTGTGAAAAAAGAAACTGAAAAAAATGTAAAAAAATAAGTCCTATTATTTTATTTGAATAATAGCTGAAGAAATCTGAAATCTTAATTACTTAGTCTACCCTTTCTAAAAATAAGTTACATCTCTGCATGGTTGACTTGGTACTTCTTTTGGTCAGATACATCAATAAGCTATTGGGCGGACTATCTTTTGCTTTCTTCTATCCTGTGTTCATGGAGATGATTCTAAACACCAGTTTAATGTTTGCCCTTTATGGCCAATTTATTATTTCATGTTTTAGAAGTCCATCTAAAATCATCCCTTTAATTCATTTAATAACATGCCCAATAATTCAAAACATCAATTTACAAAGATTATTTGTTTAGTCCAAGAGAGTGTTCTATGGCAAATGGAGAACCATAGATTTAAAACTTAGAACAAATACAAGATTGTAAAAACACAATACAGTTTTTTATGACTTATCTGAAATTGAAATAGATGCCTGAGGTGTAAAGAATTTTTCAAACAAACAAATCATCCAGTTCAACTTAGGCAAGTAAATAACACAATTAATGAAAACGTTTGCCTTGAATATATAGCAAATATAGACCTTGGCTTTGGGGGAAAATGTTTTAATATGACTGTGACTTGACATTGGAAAACATTTTCATTAAGATCAGAAAAATGTCAGAATATGCTATTAGCTGATGTCATTCTTTATTTTCCCTAGGTTTAAGCATATTGGATTTTCATTGTGACTGAAAATATTCTCAGTCTAGATATGTATGGTGGTTTTAAATTATTTCAATCTATTGTTCAGGCTGTAGATACACATTGACCTTAGTGATTTTTGTAGTAGTCCAACATAGAACCACCTGCTGGGGTTAGAAATTTTTACTTTGAAACTAATTCAGCCATTTATTTTAGCTGAAATGAAGGCGCTTTGTATATAAACAAAGTTCATTTTCTTTTGCCTAACAGTAATTCATTTTCAAAATACTCATTGGATACTTGGAGATAATTTGTTTTTGCTTTGGATTTTTTTTTCTGCATATATAAAATATTTTTGAAACAAAACAATAGATTTCAAGTAACATAGAATCTTCAGATCACATAATAAAGGGTAGCGCTGTTTGAAGGAAAGAACATGCTTTAAATACCTTTGGTCCAGTTTCTCTAAATCATTGTGGCATATTAAGTATTTCCATACCCTTAGAAGCTCAGTAAGTGGAGGGTGCAGGGCAGCAAAAGATCGAGCTACCTGGGTTTAACGCTAAGAATCCTACAGCTTGTGTGAAGTTGAAGCTGCCTTGACAGCACAAGTGTGTTGATGAGTTAATTATCATTAAACTTTTACATGCTTCTAATGAAAAGAATTTAACCTGGTGGTTCACCAGTAGATGGATCCACCCGTAATTCAGGAGATTTGGGAGATGTGGGTTCAATCCCTGGGTCAGGAAGACCCCCTGAAGAAGGAAATGGCAACCCACTCCAGTATTTTTGCTTGAAAAATCCCATGGACAGAGGAAACTGGTGGGCTACAGTCCACAGGGTCACAGAAAGTCAGTCACAACTGAGCAAAACAACAACAATGAAAGGAATATCCATCTTCATTCTATATTCACATTCAGATAAGTATAAATCTTTGAAGCTGTCACATTTCCAATTCTAAGAACATGAAGACTTCTAGGACCCACCCAGTCATCCATCACTATTCTTAATTTTGTCCAGATGATATCCTTCTTAGATAAAATGGGGGGGAGGGGAGCCAAAAGAAAAGAGGGACACCATTGCTCATGTTTTTCTATATGTGAAGCAAGGGTATCAGCTCATTGAAATAAGTAACTACAATCCAAAATCTTATATATGTGAATTGGGGACGAATCAGCTACTTCTTTCCTATTGATTTACATTTATTTTTATGCTGCACTAGGGTGTTTCACTTCTGTTTTGAAATCAGTTGACTATTGATATCTTTAAAGACAAATAAGAACAAGATGCTAAAATTGGTAATAGAATACTGGCATTAAATGTACAAGCCATTCTGGATATCTTTTATTGTATGTTTAGAAAAATATAGTTTGTGAAGCTTCATCTTAAATCATCAATCTACCTTTTGGCTCAAACTCTTTGGTATCAAACTTTTTGTACCGTCATTAGGGAATTTGGTGAACAGAGTTAATAACATCTAACTACTGCACAGATGGTAAAGCTAGGGCCATTTCTTGAGTTTATGTTCCAATGTTTGGTTTAAACTAGAAACCAAACGTTAAGGCCTTATCTTCACATACTCTTCTGAGCTCACTCTTCAGCGCCTGGAGTGATGCATCCATCACCTAGCACAGTGCCTGGTGTGCAATAGCATTTGGTTTGACCGGAGCAAATGAAAACTATGGCATCATTAGCCAGAATGATCCAAAAGTGCTATACTCTGGTTGAGCTGGTATTACCATGCCTTGATCAACTGGAGGATATATGGATTACTCTGTAAGGGATGGTGCCTTCAAAGTCATATCTGCTTGCTGCGGTGCCTCATTTCCAAAACAGACAGATTTCATCCTGGCTACCTAGGTTTATTCTTAAGTAGATAGATGAGAAGACAGGAGTTCACCAGACCTCAGCCGCATAATCAAGTCTCATTTACTGCAATTGCAAGAAAGCCTTCTTGTGGATGGTAGAAACTGAGAGGGGACTGTGGACTATCTTAAGCAAGAAAATATGACAAAGAGTGTGCCCCATTGCTTCCCAGTTGAGTTACTTGGTCTCAAAGCATCAAGCTAGAATTTCAGTTTATAATCTTTAGGTACATTGTAGCAGATGACGCCAACTTCATTTTAGATTCTAATCATTTGAGATCACCAATATGGGCAAGACTCCAAGAAATGTAAATATAGTGATAGAAACTCTTTTCTTCCGTGACCTTGACTATTTTCTGCCATCCTTCATGACCTCTAATAAGGTGAAAGGATTGATACATAACCAACGCAGGTTAGGTGAATAAACACAGAAAACTCAATGGCAGTCCAACCCATTTACAAGTGAAAAGTTCAGCTGAGGGCAGAAGGATTTTCATTTTACATAATTTCAAATATGTTTGTTTAATTAGAAAACCTTAAATTTGTAAGGCGTATTGTCATTTTTGAGATTTGTTCACAGTCATGAATATATCTGCTGCTGCTGCTAAGTCGCTTCAGTCGTGTCTGACTCTTAGCGACCCCATGGACTGCAGCCTACTCCATCCATGGTATTTTCCAGGCAACAGTACTGGAGTGGGGTGCCATTGCCTTCTCCGTAAATATATCTGAGCTACCCAATAACAATAACCCTGAGGTGGAGTGATCTATTTCTATTCTTCACTTTGCACAAAGTCCATGACTTGCAGACATGGTTAAAGCAGGCTTGCAGTCTTGGTTTCAAGACTGACTTTTTCATAGTCAGGGAGAAAGCCTGGACATCGATGTCACAGACTGCTGCTGCTGCTAAGTCGCTTCAGTCATGTCCGACTCTGTGCGACCCCATAGACGACAGCCCACCAGGCTCCCCCATCCCTGGGATTCTCCAGGCAAGAACACTGGAGTGGGTTGCCATTTCCTTCTCCAATGCGTGAAAGTGAAGTCACTCAGTCGTGTGCGACTCTTCGCAACCCCATGGACCACAGCCCGCCAGGCTCCTCCATCCATGGGATTTTCCAGGCAAGAGTACTGGAGTGGGTTGCCATTGCCTTCTCCATGTCAGAGACTAGAGATGTGAAATTGATGCTGTTGTCTTTCATGGATAGCCTTTAGTAGTAGAACCAGGTTGAGGATCAAAGATTTACAGTTCTCAAGTCAATCTTCATGATTTTGTTTTCCACTCAATTCTGCTAGATGTAATCATATAATGTAGCTGAGACATGGATCAGCAGGCATGCATAGTCGTGTTCGACTCTTTGCAATCCTATGGACATGTAATTTGAAACCCCATAGCCTACTAGGCTCCTCTGTTCATGGGATTTCCCAGAAAAGACTACTGGAGTGGGTTGCCATTTCCTTCTCCAGGGGATTTTCCCAACCCAGGGACTGAACCAGAGTCTCCTGTATCTTCTGCATTGCCAGGCAGATTCTTTACCACTGAGCCACCAAAGTAAATCATCATTATGGACCTTTATGAAAATAGTAATGAGTGTCATTCAAAAACGAGGAGTATTTTAGCAGCAGCACCTTTTACATTTATGTAAAATGCCTTACTTTGGTGGATATTATCGAAGGTTTCTGTTTGTTTTTTAAATAGCAAACCCTTTTCATCCCCTAAAAAGGAACTGAATACCAGGAATAAAACCTGTTATAAACTATATTCTATTATTAGTGGCTAGGAAAGCCACACATTTGAAGATATTTTCAATTAATTTCTATTTAATGACTTCCAGTGAGACATGAATTCCTAATAAAATTAGAAGCAACATTCTTTAGGTTCTTTCCAACAGATTTCAACTTTTAGTTGAAAAGTATTCATTAATTCTTTAACTTAAAATAGCATGGCCCTCTGAAACAGTTCCCTATCAGAGAGATTTTTACACCTTGGAGAAGATTCTACTCTGTCTTAGCCTGTCCCCCCGAGGGCAGAGCTCACAACCCTGAGGAGCAGCTGGCCCATAGAGCCCTCTGAGACAGTGCCCATTGCAGGGACTTCTGTCCAGTTTCCCAGTGACTTTCCTTTGTGGGTTCCTTTTCAAATTTGGACTCCAGTTGTTTGAAAGACAAGTTCCCAGTCTAGAGTAGAAAACAATACATTCAATCTTTGTACTTCTAGCCTAGAACTGAGAGACTGAGAACATTTGGCATTCGTGTGATTTTATGACTTTCAGATAATTGATATGTACTATCAATTATATATCATATATTTTGTTGCCTCTAGGGTAATTTTGATATTTCAGTATATTATTTATTTAATTAAGTTGTTTCATAAGATCATGTCATCTGTTTTCAGGACACTGTGCAGTCATTTTCAAAATTCAGTTGCAGGCAAATACCTTGATGTAAGGTTGACTGTGGTGCCTGCTGGTCATTGCATTCTCTGAATGAGTCTACTTCTACTTTTAGTATTTATTTACTTGGCTATTTCTTTATTTGGCTGTTGGGTCTTAGTCACGGCATGCAAACTCTTAGTTGCAGCATGTTGGATCTAGTCCCCTGACCAGGTATTGAAATGGAGTCTTAGCCCCCGGAGCACCAGGGAAGTCTCTGTATCTTAGTATTGATATCTCACAGAGGTACTGCTGACAGAAGGATTTAGGAGAGCAGCATCTATATAAAAACATGCAGTTAATGCAATTGTACATGTGACTTTATAGAATTTTGGAACTTGAGGTTCCAGAAAACACATGCACACACACACCAGAGCCTCTTTTCTGCATTTCGAACAGCTCTACATGTGCCCACCTGAAGGCTCCTTTGGCCTGCTTTATGGCCAGCGATTTTCCTTCTGTTCCAGTCAGAAGCAATCCTATAACAACTTGTAAAGACCTAACCCTGAAAACCTCCCATGAGATCATCCAGGACTGGATATGGTCTGCCATGAGGGAGCATTTCATTTCACCTTTCTAGGAATTATTTTGATTGCATTCTAGATAAATGTGAGGGAGATTTTAATTAAGAAAAAAAAAGCATAGCAAGTGCTTTTAGGACCACAGTGTCAAACGCTGCCCTAAAATATAACCAGACACAGTTGCAAATAATGCTCCCCTTACGTGGTGCATTCTATGCTCAATGACTTTAGAATCAATAGCTAGGTAATTAATGACTTAATTAAAACCGCAGTGAGGAAGGGCAGCATTATTGTCATATGTCACTTGACCAGACCCTGCTTCTGTACTCACTAAGTGCAGATTCAAACAGGCAGTAAGATAAGTTACATGGCCCAATATTTACATGCATACATGACTTCAAGTTTCAGAGAAAAATACATTTCTGTGTATTCGTTCCATCCTTACTCTAAAACAACCCAGAGGAGACTCACCTGGATGTCTAACATCCCCTAACAACACCATTGCTACTGCCAGCTGGAGCTACTTCCTAGAAAATCCAGACTTCCATATTTCTCATCTGCTGTATTACTTTAGTCTCCAGCACCATCTAGTCTCAGACAACTCTTGAAGGCTTTTCTTACATTTCTAGTGGGACCATACCTCATGCACACTTGGTATCTTTTTTGGTGACAGAGAGATTTCTTGAACTCAAGAGGAAGAAGAATACATAAGAAAACAAGCTGGTGTTGACTCTTCTAGAAGTAGAGCTTGAGGGGTACTGCCTAATACATTCCTGCTTGCTTCAGAAGAAGCTGTTAAAGAATTCCCAAAAGATGATGATGGAATGACTGGGAAACATGAATAGAGAAATAGTCAAAAGAATCTTAGGTGGTAATAAGAGAGCCATAGTACCCAGAATAAGGGTGGAGATACCTGTGATACTCTCTACCCAAGTTAGAAAGTTGCATGATTTTCCAGAAGAACCTTTTTGGAGGGAGTATAGACAAAGTGAAATGTTCAGAAGGGAGTGAAAGGACCATAATAAAGTTCTTAACTGATCATCTAAAGGAAAGAAAATGAGATGTTAAAGATGGAGAAGGGCAGATGCAGATAGTCGGGCAGGAGGATCCCAATCATTTGCAAATATTTAAAGGAATACCACATCACAGAGGGATAATCTTGTGCTGGGTGAACCGAAGAAAGACTAGTGGGTGGTCAGAAAGAATTCTAATAGTGGGAGCAGGCCAAAGATGGGAGGGTTTTACTTAAGAGGCTGTGAGAATTTCAAGTCCCTGAAATATACGGCAGACTTGAGCCTTTCTTTGAAAAGCATGCTCTCCTACAATAATTCCAGGACAGTGTTTTGTAGAACACTGGGAATGATAGATGTCTCTTGATAGTTTGTGGGAAGAAACGAAAAAGGTGTGTTTGTGTGTGCATGCCTGTGTGTTAATAGTTTTGAGACTATTCTTGGGTCAAATAAGTTTCGAAAATGCCACTTTGATAATAGGGAAATACATTCTTATTTCAATAACATCTCCATGTCCTTAGCATGGTAATATGCTTAATATGCTACTCTGTCTATTGTGAACATCAAAGAGGCTTTAATATTACCTAAATTTATTCTACCAAAAGAGTATTTATTTGTCTTAGGAATGTCTTTCATTTAGCTTATGAAGTATTGTAGCATGGAACTCTGGGTAACATTTTTAGAGAATGTAGTCACTGATTATGAACATCTTAAGGATATTTTCAAATTGGATATCCTCTGGTGCTTTTCTAAATGTGGCAAAGAGGAAATATACAAGGAAAAGGGCAGTACATTAACAAATAAGATGCATATATGGCACCAATATGGTTTGGCAATATTCATTGTATGTTATTAAGTTCCTAGGAATTTTCCATGTTGTGAAAGAATACTAAAGCAGAGTATTTTTAAAGTGTCAGGTAACACAGTTTCCCAAAAGCATAGCCAATAGATAACAATGGAAAACACTCTTCTCAGCCTAATTGACTCAAGATTTTGCACTCTTTTGGTGCTATTAAAAGACTCTGACTTTGTAAGACCACTGTCAGGAGGAAATTAGAGAATTAACAGCATAATGAATCTTATTCTCTTGCAGAACAAATGACATATTCCTCTACCCTTTGCACCTGCAGTTGTCACCGATTAAAAGGGAAAGGCCAAAGAAATCACCCCCTCATAATTATGCATGATTACATGGGTCCATAGGCACACTGACACATTAGCACCTGTGATTTTATGATCAAATTAAATTCTGTTTGTGTTCATTCTGCCTGTTAGCATTTTCTCTAAGGAATGAAAAATCTCTGAATTTGACTTAAAAAAGAATTGAACATCTGATTTGGAAGCTACATTCATCTTTGAAAGAACATGTCAGGGAGATGCACAAAGTACAATATACGAAAGGCTGCAATAATGTAATAAATACCAGGTTTCCCCCCACCCCAGCTTCTGCTGGGCAATTTGGACTTGAAAAACTCTCCCATTAGACTGACCATAACAATTGTTTTCTTTAGAAGTAAGTTTAGATCTTCTGAGCTTTTGATACATTATTCTTAGCATAATGGTATCCAGAGGGAAATCCTAACAGGTGACTGATGTAAGACTATGTGGTCACTATTTTTAAGTAGTCTAGACTTGGTGGCCTTTCTGCTGTGCCAGAGGATATAAAGGTTCCACATGACTGTGCACAGTACGTGGCCCTAAGCACAAAGGAAGCTTTCCTGAGATGATCCTCTCCCACACTGCCTCCAAAAAAATACCCTCAACCAGCCTAAGAGCTACCCTGTTGGCTTGAGAGAAGTGGAAATGTGATTTTAGTTTCTCTCTCTCCTTAAGGTTACCAAAGTCTATTCCTGATTCTTATTTGGGTGAGAGTCTACTGATTCCAGAATTTCTTGCCACCTAAATTGTAGACTTAGAGATTAAATTTCCCAAGAAATAGACCCTAATTCTCTGAGATTTGTGTGCATTTTTATTCTGGAGTTCCCTCGGAATCCATCCCTATGGGCAAGTGAAGGGAAGAGGATTGAGTAGACGGAGAGCTGGGCTTTGATACAGTCACCACAAGGTCTTAGCCAAGCCTATAGGAAGCTCTGGAGCTGGGATGAACCTTCTGAGTTGTCCTGCCTTAAGGCAAGTGCTTATATTGCACCCTTCCCACAGATCAGTCATTAGATGCTGCTTGTCCCCAGAGAGTGCTGTGTGACCTTGACTGGTATGATTAACTCTTTAGCAGCGGGCAATTCTCAGGCAGAAACTCAGCTGAGAGCTGACAGTAAACAACATTCCTAGCACTTGTTGAAATGAGTACTCTCAGTCTGAAAAGGAGTTTCTGGGCAACTCTTCACAACAGGCACCACACATCTATTAACTTTTCCAGTCATTTGCCTTCGATAATCTAAATGTAGGAAAAATGCAGTTTGCTAACTTTTATTTACAGTCTACAATGTACTAGTTACTTCAAGCATGAACACTAAGAATACAGTAACAGCCGTCATTTATTGAGTTCTTATATCTCAAGTATTATATTAAATGTTTTTTTAATGTTGTTCTATTTAACCTCCACATTAATTTATGCTTCTTGGAGAAGGAAATGGCAACCCACTCCAGTATTCTTGTCTGGAAAATCCCATGGACAGAGGAGCCTGGTAGGTTACAAAGAAAATAGGGTCACAAAGAGTCAGACACGACTAAGTGACTTACACTTTCACTTAATTTACTCTTTTCATTCCCTTTCACAAATGAGGAAGCTGAAGCTAGAAGAGTTTAGGTGACTTGACTAAAGTTACACAAATGGAAGTGAGAGTGTCAGGATATGAACTCAGTCTTCCTCAAAGTCCTCTCTCTTAATGTCTATTTTCTACCACCTGTCCATCTTGTATTGCTTTGTTTTATTCTTGTGAAAATCCTAGGATTTACATACCATTTTTATGTATGTAAATATATACATAATACAAATTATGTATATATAATACATATACATATATACATATACAAATTATACCATTTGCAGTGAAGAAATTGAGCATCAGGAGATTACACAGCCTTTCTCAAGGTCACATATTATTAGTAACTCAAACAAGGCTCTAATTCTAAAGCTCTTATTCTTTCTACTGCCACTGTATTGATTATAGGCAGTTCATCAAAACTTGAGGAGAGGGAAATGGCAACCCACTCCAGTACTCTTGCGTGGAGGGTCCCATGGACCGAGGAGCCTGGTAGGCTACAGTCCATGGGGTTGCTAAGAGTCAGCACGACTGAGCAACTTCACTTTCACTCTTCATTTTCATTGGAGAAGGAAATGGCAACCCACTCCAGCATTCTTGCCTGGAGAGTCCCAGGGATGGAGGAGCCTGGTGGGCTGCTGTCTATGGGGTCTCACAGAGTTGGACTCGACTGAAGTGACTTAGCAGCAGCAGCATCAAAACTTGATAAATACTCACTTAACTCACTTATGAATCCTTAAAGAGTAGAGTTTACTTAGCCTTATGAATTTATAAGATTCCATAAACTATTTCCATTTGGAATTGTAAAGTGTGCTAAGAAACAGGCCAGCAGCCAGTTCATGAGGCTGAACAAGGCTACACGGACATTATTGTCCAATGTTTTCATGCAAGTCTATTCAGAGCAATTAAGCAATTTCTATTCATAACAATTCAAGTACTTCCAGAATTAGTCCCATAATTAAGGCAGGGACCATGTTGGTTTCATCCCTGTACCCACCTCAGCAAATGCCACATGCTTGGTACCCAGTAAAATTTATGAAAACTGAGAGGGAATATATGAACATAATGAGGACCAATAGTTTTCAGGACTTCGTCATCAAGAATCTCTACAGATGGATGGATAAAGAAGATGTGGTGTATATTCAATGGAATATGCCATTGTTGTTGTTCAGTCCCTAAATCTTGTCCAACTGTTTGTGATCCCATCGACTGCAGCAAGCCAGGCTTCCTTGTCCTTCACTATCTCCCAGAGTTTGCTAAAACTCAAGTCCATTGAGTCAGTGATGGCATCCAACCATCTCATCCTCTGTCACCCCCTTCTCCTTCTGCCCTCAGTCTTTCACAGCATCAGGGTCTTTTCTAGTGAGGCAGCATTTTCTTTCAGGTGGCCAAAGTATTGGATATTCAGCTTCAGCATCAGTCCTTCCAGTGAATATTCAGGATTGAATTTCCTTTAGAATTGACTAGTTTGATCTCCATGCAGTCCAAGGAACTCTCAAGAGTCTTCTACAGCACCACAATTCAAAAGCGTCAATTCTTTGGCACTCAGCCTTCTTTATGTCCAGTTCTCATGTCCACACATGACTACTGGAAAAACCATATCTTTGATGAGACAGACTTTTGTTGGCAAAGTGATGTCTCTACTTTTTAATATACTGTCTAAGTTTGTCATAGCTTTCCTTCCAAGGAGCAAGCATCTTTTAATTTCATGGCTGCAGTGGCCCTCTGCAGTGATTTTGGAGCCCAAGAAAAGAAAATCTGTCACTACTTCCACTTTTCCCCCTTCTATTTGCCATGAAGTTATGGGACTGGGTGGCATGATCCTCATTTTTAGAATGTTAAGTTTCAAGCCAGCTTTTTCACTCACCTCTCTCACCCTCATCAAGAGGCTCCCTAGTCCCTCTTCACTTTCTGCCATTAGAGTCGTATCATCTGCAAATCTGAGGTTGTTAATGTTTCTTCTGGCAATCTTGATTCCAGCTTGTGAGTCATCCAGCCCAGCATTTTGCATGATATACTCTGCATAGAAATTAAATAAGCAGGGTCATAATATTCAGCCTTGATATACTCCTTTCCCATTTTTGAACAAGTTTATTGTTCCATGTCCAGTTCTAACTATTGCTTCTTGACTTTCACACAGATTTCTCAGGAGGCAAGTAAGGGGGCCTGGTATTCCCATCTCTTGAAGAATTTTCCACAGTTTGTTGTGATCCACACAGTCAAAGGCTTTAGCATCATCAATGAAGCAGAAGTAGATGTTTATCTGGAATAATCTTGCTTTTTCTAGGATCCAGTGAATGTTGGCAATTTGATCTCTGGTTCCTCTGCCTTTTCTAAATCCAGCTTGAACATTTGGAAGATCTCAGTTCATGTACTTTTGAAGCCTAGTTTGAAGGATTTTGAGAATTAATTACCTTGCTAGCATGTGAAGTGAGTGAAATTGTATAATAGTTTGAACATTCTTTGGCATTGCCCTTCTTTGAGGTTGGAATGAAAACTGACATTTTCCAGCTCTGTGGCCACTGCTGAATTTTCCAAATGTGCTGGCATATTGAGTGCAGAACTTTCACAGCATTATTTTTTAGGATTTGAAATAGCTCAACTAGAATTCCATCACCTCCACTAGCTTGATTCATAGTAATGCTTCCTAAGGTCCACTTGACTTCAGACTCCAGGATGTCTGGATCTAAGTGAATGACCACATCATCATGGTTATCCATGTTATTAAGGCCTTTTTTGTATAATTCTTCTGTGTATTCTTGCCACCCCTTGTTAATATCTTCTGCTTCAGTTAGGTCCTTTCCATTTCTGTCCTTTTTGGTGGAACTAAACACTACTTGGCCATGAAAAAGAATGCAATTTTTTCCATTTGCAACAACATGAATGGACTTACAGAGTATTGTGCTAAGTGAGGTAAATAAAACAAAGAAAGACAAATACTGTATGATTTCATTCATATATAGAATCTAAAAAACACAAGTTACTTGATATAATAAAAAAGGAGCAGACTCACAGATATAGAGAACAGACTAGTGGCTACCAGTGGGGAGAAGTAAGGGGAGAGGAGCAATATAGAGGTGGGAGAGTAAGAAGGACAAACTACTATGTATAATATAAGCTACGAGGATATATTGTACAACACAGGAAATGTAGCCATTGTTTAATAATAACTATAAATGGAGGATGGGCTTCCCTGGTGGCTCAGTTAAAGAATCCACCTGCAATGCAGGAGATGTGGGTTTGACCCCTGGGTTGGGACGGTTCCCTGGAGAAGGAAATGGAAACTGAACCCAGTACTCTTGCCTGGGAAATCCCAGGGGCAGAGAAGCCTGGAGGGCTACAGTCCAGGGGGTCGCAAGAGTTGGAAATGACTTAGTGACTAAACCACCACCGTAAATGGAGTATAACCTTGAAAAACTGTGAATCACTATATTGTACACCTGTAACTTATATAATATTATACATCAGCTACACTTCAATTTTAGAAAATAGTCTTGTATACCATTTCCCCTCACAGAGACCATCTTCTCTTAATAAATGTACATTTTATGACTAATAACATGTCTCCATTGTTAAAAGCATGCAGAATTCCACTAGAACTTCCAATAAACCACAAATAGTCAATAGTAAATCTGAACTGATAAAATGATTCTGCCAATAAAAAAGGGCAACATTTCAGTGAATGTGTGTGACCACAGTTCATGGGTGACCAATTTCTTTCGTGGCTTTTGACATTACTATCTCTGCTATCCTGAGATCCTGGAATCCCAAGTCGGGAATGGTTGAGAGTGAAGGGATAAACCTAGATAGTCCTTGATGTATTTGTTCCAGGCAAAATCAGAAACGCTAAAACTTCCTTTCTGCACAAATTCAGCTGCAGCTTTTTCTTAGCAAATGGAAATCTTTCCAAAGGGGAGAAAGGACAGGCGGGTGCCAATAAATAGAAACTGTAAACTTTGAATAAAGTAAATCTCTTCTGAGCTTTGAGTCCCTGAATTCCCCAAGCATTGGCGTTGAATGAGGGGCTATGTGGTTCCCAGGAAGAGTCTGTGAGGTGAGAACACTTGATCCCACACACAAGTCTTCATTATATTGAAATACTACCCTTGAAAGAAAACCCACTATCTGCCTCCTGGCAATCTAAATCTTGTCAATACACTTAAGGGACTCTTTGTTTAGAGTGTACAAAGCTTTCTTTCTTCCTTCTCTCCTTTAGAAAATCAGCAGACAGAATAGTCCCCTGGCAGCTGGGGCTCCACTGAGGGCTGACCGTGCTCACATTCGTTTTTCTGGTTTATGACTCCTTCTGAAACAGGGACTGGAGTGAACGATGCTCCTGAGGACACAGCACACTTTGGGAACTCTAAACGCCCTTCTTCTTGCGGTTTATATGATCTTATTTTAATTGAAAATGGCTTTTTAACGGTTTTCTTCCCTGCTACAATAAAAAAAGTTGCCATCATCAAACGAAACGGATGGCATCTTTTGCTTTGATTTGACTGCATTACTTTTTGTTAAACAAACACAAAATCAAATTAAACTAACAAGCCTCCAGGCAAGGGAGGAAGGGGAGATGGTTCCCCTGTCTTCCTGAGGACTTGGAATCTGTCCCTTTGAAAACTGGAAGCAGCTTGAATGGTTAGGGTGAAGGCGAGGGTCACTCAGTCCTCCAATATTCCTGGTGTGATAGCAGCTCATGTGCTCTTCATGCAGGTTACCGTCTCTGAGACACACCTGTCTGTCTCAGTTCAGTTCAGTCGCTCAGTTGTGTCTGACTCTTTGCGACCCCATGGACTGTAGCCTACCAGACTCCTCTGGCCATAACATTTTCCAGGCAAGAGTGCTGGAATGGGTTGCCATTTCCTTTTCCAGGGGATCTTCCCGACCCAGGGAATCTGCATAGAAGTTAAATAAATAGGGTGACAATATACAGCCTGGACATACTCCTTTCCCAATTTGGAACCAGTCTGTTGTTCCACGTCCAGTTCTAACTGTTGCTTCTTGACCTGCATACAGATTTCTCAGGAGTGAGGTAAGGTGGTATTCCCATCTCTTCAAGAATTTTCCAGTTTGTTGTGATCCACACAGTCAAAGGCTTTGGCATATCAATAATGCAGAAGTAGATGTTTTTCTGGAACTCTTTTGCTTTTTCGATGATCCAACAGATAATGACAATTTGATCTCTGCCTTTTCTAAATCCAGCTTGAACATCTGGAAGTTTTCAGTTCACATACTGTTGAAGCCTGGCTTGGAGAATTTTGAGCGTTACTTTGCTAGCGAATGAGATGAGTGCCATTGTGCAGTAGTTCGAACATTCTTTGGTGTTGCCTTTCTTTGGGATTGGAATGAAAACTGACCTTTTCCAGTTCTGTGGCCACTGCTGAGTTTTCCAAATTTGGTGGCATATTGAGTGCAGCACTTTCACAGCATCATCTTTTAGGATTTGAAATAGCTCAGCTGGAATTCTATCACATCCACTAGCTTTGTTTGTAGTGATGCTTCCTAAGGCCCACTTGACTTCCCACTTCAGGGTTTCTGATTCTAGGTGAGTGATCACACCATCGTGGTTATCTGAGTCATTAAAATCTTTTCTATATAGTTCTTCGGTGTATTCTTGCCATCTCGTCTTATTATCTTCTGCTTCTGTTAGGTTCATACCAGTTCTGTCCTTTATTGTTCCTGTCTTTGCATGAAATGTCTACCTGAGGTTGTTTTGAAGCCCTGTCTGGGATTTAAACCTACAGATGCAAAGGCCTTGCCTTTTATCACTGTATGATTCAGTGCATGAAATGCCAGCCTTTTGGGGAAAGAGTTTATTTTTGTTTCATCTTTCTCTTTACATTTTCAAGTGAAATTTCTAAGCTTTTAGAAATGGCCAGAATGACAAGAAATCACATTTTAAAATATGTCTGACTTGATTTTAATTAGTTGGTCCTGGGTGACTCAGTTGCCCAGGGGAAGAAAGACCTGTTATCATTATTTTAAATTTTGCAGATCAGGGAGGCCTCCATTTCTCAGCAGAGGCTGGGTTTGGGAAAGGCAGTAACAAGGCTCTGACATTTTCATTGTAATCTTTATTTCCAAGGGCATCAGAGAGTTCTGTAAAAATGGTGTGTGGGTGTGTGTGTGTGTGTGTGTGTGTGTGAATCACTCAGTTGTGTCTGACTCTTTTCAACCCCATGGCCAGTAGCCATCCAAACTCCTCTGTCCACAAAATTCTCCAGGCAAGAATACTGGAATGGGTTGCCATTTCCTGTACTTTCTGTAAAAATTAATAATTTAATTCAGAGATTCTATTCATTCCAACAAAAGAAACATTTCATTGAAACTTAAATATATTCTAATAAAATTCACTGAAAGATGCATGTGTTTTATTATCCACAATTGTTCATTCATAACCACAAAATACAGAAGTTTAGAGAATTTAGAGGAGTAGTATATATAAAATGCATTTGTTGTAAAAGTATTATGTATACACATACACACACACACGCACACACACACACTTGAATATGAATTTGACATGGATTCCTAACACATTTAAATCTAATTAAATGATAAGAAATTAAAACTAATAATTTAATAATAAATTGATAGTACATAAAGAAATCTGATTAAGTTTAATTCTAATAAACTTTATCCTTTGAAAGATATTTCTAAAAATAAAACCTATTATTCAATATGTATTTATTGAGTACTTAGTCTATGCCAGGTGCTATGCTAAGCTCTTGGGCTAAAACAGTAGGAAAACAGAGAATCTTTGTCCTCAAAGTCATTGCTGTCTAATTGGAGAGAGGTACTGATCAAACACATAAATATAATTACAATTTTGTCTAGTGCTTTGAAGCAGTGACATTTAAACTATCTCCTGAAAGAGAAGTGAGTGAGTTGATCAAGTGAAGAGGCAGGAAAGATAAGGTATTCTTGGTGAAAAAAAAAAATAGCAAACTAACAACAATCAAACAGCATTTACAAAATTCCCTGGGGAAAATTAGTCTGGTCAAGATAAGCAAGACTGAGGATGTGTCTAGAATTCCGTGGGGGGAAGAGTGACAGAAATGAAAGCACAGGAGCAGCCGGCCATTGTTCAGAGCCAATAGAACAGTTAAGAATTTTTATCTTTGTGCTAAAAGCAGTGATTGAAGCACCCTAAATAGGAAGCTCACATGAATTAATAAGACAAGGTCAGCACATCGAGGGTTACTGAACTTAGCACCTCCAATTTCTTTATTTTTTCCTTTAAGTCTTTTCAAAATCAGTTCTCAAAGCCAGCACATCAGAAGACCTCTGGCTCCCACCCCGCTCTCCTCCCATTGCTTCCTTGGAGGAAGGTTTTCTGATTCCTGTAGACTTGCCTGTTTCTAAGGAGCCTGCAATCTGTTTGAAGATGCCTTTCCTCAGGAGAGCTCCATATTCCGGAGAAGAGCTGTGAGGCTTCCTGTACCAAATTTTGGTTCTGGATCTGTTCTTTTGCTAACCTAAATTAGAATCTATGATGGGGAAAGTGTACTTTGTTTTTTTCCTATAATTGTGTGCCCCAAAGAAAGCACTTCCAAGGATACTTTCCTCAAGTCTCATCACCAGTCTTGCCCTTTTACACCAGGCCATCTCCCCCACCTGCTTTCTGTCATTGTTAGAAAAAGGTGAATGTTGGGGGGGAAAAATCCCATAGGCTCATTTTTACATCCCCCTGTACTGTGGCTGAATGCTGCTCTCAGAATTCCCTGCTGACTTCTTTCTTTGAGACTCTGGAGCAGTGCATTGCCTTGGTTGTAATTCTGTGGAATATTCAACACATGGCCACTTATAGAGAGCTAGGCATTCATCTAAGCGCTTTATATGCACTAACTACTTTAATCCTCATTAATATGCCCATTTGATAGATGGTAAAACTGAGGCTTAGAGTGTTAATCAACTTGCTTATAATTAATGCTGATGCTGAGACTTGAGCAGAAATGCTCTGGCTCTATGTTTAACATTAGGACTATGATTTTATTTATATTTTTATTTATCTTGAAGTGATGTGATTCTCCTGGTAGTCAGTGAGGCCTTGTGAATAAGCAGTGTAAATCCACAGTATAAATCCAGAATCTAATGAAAATGAGAGATTAAGAAAAAGAGAGGCATTTAAAAGACAGCACTGCAATATCTGCATAGTCACATTTTTCTATGTGACTATAGGAAACCAAAAGAGACTATTCCATAAATAGATCCTGAAATATTAACATACAGATTCAAAGAGAATTTAGTCATCTCTTCAGGCTGCATAATTTGACTAAGAAATATTTTCATTCATAATATTAGTGAATGCTATTCAAATTTCTGCTAGCAACTTTTTGGTTATAATGGTGGAGCTAATGTGAATTAATGAATGAATGAGTGAATGAGGGCTTTTTAAAATCTCATAGCAATCTGAGAACTTCCTAAGGAAACTTCCTGAGGTCTTGAATACTAGTTTCAGTGTCATTAGGCAGTAGACTTACTATGGAATTAATATTAGATTCTTCTTTGCATGAGAAAATCAAAGAACTCTTCTTTGGATGAAATCAAGAACAAACCTGAGAGCATGTAAGAGGAAGCTCTGACTCCACAGGTCAAAGGAGGCCCTAACTATCTCGCCCAAACACCTTCCTGTTCTTCCCCTTCTCCAGTCACCCCTCTAGTGTCCCCACACCATGGCACCTACTCTCTGGTCACCTCATCCTTCTTAATCATGCCATCTCTTTCATACCCATATACTTAAAAAAAAAAAAAAAAAAACACTTTATCGAGGTCTGATAGACAGATAAAATTGGTATACATATTTAATGTATATAACTCAATGAGTTTGGAGATAAGTATGTATACCCATGAAACCATCACCATTAAGGCCATAAACATACCCATCCCCTCTCAAAATTTCCTCCTGCACCCTTTATTATTTTTATTATTGTTTATATATATGTGTGGTAAGAGTACTTAACATAGAATCTACCTTCTTAGCAAATTTTAGGATACAGTACTTATTTGTTAGGAGGGCATTATGCTAAGTGAAATAAGCCAGACACAGAAAGATAAATACTGTATAATCTCATTTCTATGTGGAATCAAAAAATAGTCAGTTTCATAGAAGCAGAGAATAGAATGGTGTTTACCAGGAGCTGGAGAGATGGAGAAATGAAGTAATGATTAAAACGTACAAAGTTTGAGTTACACAAGTAGGTTCTGGTGATCTACTCTACAGTCCATGTTCAACTGCGTGTGCTGTTCCTTTTTCTTGAAATACTTGGCTTCTTTATCTAAAGAGTCTTGACCAAGCTCAACATGTCACCTATTTTGTGATGCATTCCTTAAATTTCTCCCAAGTGAAATAAATTATTTTACCTACATGCTCCCATAGGCTCCTATGCTCATGTCTGTTGTGCCATATTGTATTATCATGATTGGTTCACCTCCACTTTGCTTGTTGGACTTTGAGAAGCTGGGACCAGGATTTCTAGTTCAATATCTGAGTTCAATAAATGTGCTATTTTCCTTTGGGGTTCCAGGGATTGTGGTAGGTACAGAGGATCTATTGATGACTACAATATGATTTTTGTTTTTTGAAAAGGGTGCAAGCACTGCTAGAAATAGGCATGGAAGTGGAAAATCTGAACGCCATGTGCAATGTATAGTTAGAGACTGTGCTTGAGGAGTATAAAGCATCAAGAAGAGAGCTCTTCACCCAGATTTGAACTGAAAGGATGGAAATACTGCCTCAGCCAAGTCTTGAAGGGCAAGTGGAAGTTAGACCAGGAAGGGTACTGAAGAAGGAATGGTATTTCATATAGATAGAAGTCTTGAAAAAAAACTGAGGCATGAAACCACAGGATGTGTTTGGGAGAACACAGAATTTCAGTATTACCAGAGAATAAATTAGCCCAGAGGCTGAAGAGAGGTGTGTGTGTGGTTAGTGTGTGAAGGAGGCTGCAGGGACTCACCCTGACTGATTCAAAACTGAGTGTATCTTCTCGATGAGAGGAGACTGCAGTTGTTTATGTAGGAGAATAATGCCCTCAGTTCTAAGAAAGGTTATTGTGACTGCAGTGTAGAAAAGTCGCAGAAGAAGAGTGTGGGGGCAGGGCTACAGCAATGTTTTCTTAGAGAGAGGTGAGAAAGGTTCAAACCCCAAAATGCTCTAAGGAGCTATACCTAGAACACTGTCTCCTGCAGGTACAATATATCTTTGTTGAATGAATGAATGAAAGTGAAAGGGGCTCAGTCATGATCGATCCTTTGAAATCCCATGGACTATACAGTCCACAGAATTCTCCAGGCCAAAATACTGGAGTGGGTAGCCTTTCCTTTCTCCATGGGATCTTCCCAACCCAGGGATCGAACCCAGGTCTCCCCCATTGCAGGCAGATTCTTAACCAGGTCAGCCACAAGGGAAGCACAAGAATACTGGAGTGGGTAGCCTATCCCTTCTCCAGTGGATCTTCCTGACCCAGGAATCGAACCCAGGTCTCCTGCATTATAGGCAGATTCTTTACCAAATGAGCTATCAGGGAATTCCAGATAAATGAATGGGTGATTTTAAAACATTAAAGTTTAACCAGTTTGTTTTTTCTTTAATTATTTTCTTAAATTTTATATTGGAGTATAGTTGATTAACACTGTTTTGTTAGTTTCAGGTTACAGCAGCAAAGTGATTCAGTTACACATTTGTGTGCTAAGCCTCTTTAGTCATGTCCTGCTCTTTGCTCCCCTATGGACTGTGGCCTGCTGGGCTCCTCTGTCCATGGGATTCTCTGGGCAAGAATACTGCAGTGGGCTGCCATGCCCTCCTCCAGGGGATCTTCCTGACCCGGGGTCAAACCCCTGTCTTTCATATGTCTCCTCATCGGCAGATGGGTTCTTTACCACTAGTGCCACCTGGGAAGCCCTTACAGATACATGCATCTATTCTTTTTCAAATCCTTTTCCCATTTAGATTATTAAGTATTGAGCAGAATTCCCTGTACTATATAGTAGGTCTTTATTAACCAATTTGTCTTATACAGTGAATATTATTGCTTTGAGACAATATTTTATTACCACCAGAGTAGGCTTTTCAATTTATTTATCTAATATAAGAATTGATTCTCAGGAGGGCAAATAAAACACGTGCTCTTTTTATGTAAAAAGTACAGGAATATACAAACAATATATAAACATATTTAAAGTCTATCTGTGGTATTAAAACTTTATTGAGAAAGAAAGTGAGGAAGGAAAATATTTTTAAAGGTTCTATGGTGGGAAAAGAATTTTAAAAGTTTAAGAAATGCCACTCTAAATAATTATTGTAACTTCAACAGCATTTGTTTGTTTTAATCTAGAACACTGAGTCTTTTTGTTTAATGTAATTCTACTTAAGTTCATCTGAGTATTTGAGATTCAATTTGGTATTATTGCTTATTTTGTTTTTGGTATCATATTGACTTGAGAAAAGTATATCTGAACAGAAAAAGACAAATATTCCCATGACTCAGAGAAGTGGCATTTTAAATGTAAAACTCATTTCACCTGACGACTACAAGCTATTCCAAAATGATATATCATCAATCCTCAAAGTAATCTATTTTATAGCGAAACAGAGAAGAGCACTCCTAACATCTCTCCATGGGGATAACAATTAGTTATTCTAAATTCAGGCCCAGGAATATCAATCTTAGAGTAGTAGCAGGCATCTGAGTTGCTGTTTTCATGATGGTCATGGTTCTCAGATGGGAATTTTGTTGCTCAAGAACCTTCCATAACCTAGTACCCTAGGGATCTGGCAAACCAACTACTCGGTTAAAGCTAATACAGAATTGGCACTGGCCTCAGTCTCACTCTTCACTACCTCTCACCTCTCAAGGTGAGTGTATCTGCTAAGCAACCATCTTCCCAGGAAATGAACTGGTTTGATACTTTTTCCAAAGAGTGTCTGCTTTTTATGAAATACCGAGGTGATACTGTGTTCACAGCAGAGATATGCCATCTGTCCGAGCAAGCCCAGAAGAGGAAGTAATGGAATTCAAACCCGAGTGGCTGCACACACACTGCCATGGCATCTGTCTCTCTGATGAACTTGAATACCCCTGTGTCTGTGCTCTAGGGATCCACAGTTTTTTAATTCAAGATAGAATTCCCTTCAGAAACTGTTGCTATGAAAACCAAATTCCTCCACCTGCCAGTATATTTTCTGACGGCAATGGGTCCACGCTATCCTCTTTCAGAAGCACTTTTTGGGTTCTCTATCTGAATCTAACAAACAAAGGTAAATGCTGGAAAACATGGATCAGAATTTTTAAGGTACTACCTGCAGGATTAATGTAGTCCAAGGCAGTTATTTCAGTTTTGCCTGGATGGGTCAAGTTTGGCTAGATGTGCTTTATGAGATCTGGATAAAGGCACTGTATTACATTCTGTACTTCAACCTCACAAACCAAAAGGAGCATGACTTTCTTTTCTTCTGATTTCATGACACAATATGCTCCTGATTTTCATCCTACTTTTATACCTAATTCTCCCTTTTTTAACTGAATCAACTTTTCTGCCCATGTAGCTGATATTCAGATTTTCTCTTCTCGTCCTTCTCTATACAATCTTCCCAGGTAATTTTATCCACTCTCATAGCTCTTTTATTTTTATGTGATAGCCCTTGACCAGCTCTATGTCCTGAATATATTAGACCTGTACTTAATCAATTGAAATCTGAATTCATGTGTCCCAAAGTCACCTCAGAATCAACAGGTCTCGGACTGAACTTCGTACATCCACTGGGAAGCCCTCAGTCCTATCCTTCCAAAATTAGTAGATGATATGCTCACCTGCAAGAATACTGCTAGAAATCTAGGCAGCATTCATGGCCTCTTTCTTCATCTCCATCATATCCAATCCCACACCAGTCAAATGTTGTCCTTTTATCTCCTTGTGTGTGTGTGTGTGTGTGTGTGTGTGTGTGTTCAGTCACTTCAGTCATGTTCAACTCTTTGCAATCCCATGGACTATGGACCACCAGGCTCCTCCGTCCATGGGATGCTCCAGGCAAGAGTACTGGTGTGGGTTTCCATTTCCCCCTGAGATCTTCCTCACCCAGGGGTCAACCCTCAGCTCCTGTGTCTCCTGCATTGGCAGGTGAGTTCTTTACCACTAGTGCCACCTTTTCTCCTTAGTTCCTTTCAAATATATTCATTGTGGCCACTGCAATGTAAGTTCCCCTTCTCTCTGGTCTAGATTCCTTCCACAGCTCTCTGGTTGTTAGCGCTGATCCTAGTCTTGCTTTCTTCTCTTCATTTGCTCACACTGAAGGCAAACCACACTCTCTGAATCACAAATCTAAGCATGTAGTTTCCCTGGTTAACAGCTTTAAGTCGATTTACAGTCTGAAAACCATCTGTCTTCTGGTCCCTTCTTATTTCTCCAGCACTTTGAGGCTTCCTTAAATTTTATAGCTTCTTTGAGATTCTTAATTTCATCACGATCTCTCCACCCACACCTTTGTATCTTTCCTTCTCTCTCCATCCCATCCAGGAATTTGACGTTCACGTGGACTTCCTCACTCTTTCATTGTTATTGCACTGTCATCTCTAAGACCTCAGTTCATTTATCCCTTTCTCAACCTCCCTTCCTGCCTGCTTAAGTCATAGTGGTTTCTCTTCAATGTGCTATCATAGTATATGGCATCCTTATTAATAGCTGGATCTGTCTGTCCAAATGCCCTAGTCCTAAGCACACCGTACCCCTGTTAATGAATGTAGAAATGCTATTTTCTCTGTCTGAAAATACACCACATCATCCTCCATCCCCCATTCCCACCTTCACCCAGCTAAGTCTTCCTAATCTCTCAACATTCGGGGAATGCTCTTCTGAAAAGTTTTCTCTGATTTTGCAAATGAGGCTAGGTGACTCTCCACTGTGCTCTTGTGGTAATGAATCATCTTTTATAATTAAGTCAGATCACAACACTATTCTGGTCAAGATCTTCCAAAGACTCCCCATTTCACTCAAAGTAACACTCAGAACCCTTGTCATAACCTACAGTGCCATACAGCATCTGCCCCCCCTTTCCTTATTATTCCTCTAACTTCATCTTTTAATGGTCTCCTCTTTCTTTTACCAAGTTTATTCATGCTACCCATTTAAGGCTATGGCAGCAGCTGAAATGTTTTCCCTGGCTATCTACGTGACTAACTCCCTTGTCTCCTTCAAACCCTTGCACAAATATCCCCTTGTCAATGCACCTGTGTGAGCACCCTGTTTTAAGTTGCAATCTGCTCCACTCCTCTCTATCTGCACACTTCAAATCTTCCCTTTTTAGCTGCATTTTAATAGCACTTCTTCCTTCCTATCAAACGGTGTAATTAATTTATGATTATTATTCATTATTTGTCTTTCCTTATTAAACTGTAAGCTCCTCACAGGTGGATATTTTTATCTGCCATGCTTACTCAAGTTTTCCAAGTGCCTTCAGCAGTGTCTGGAATAGAAGAGGTGATCAGTAAATAAGTTTAAAGGATGAGCCCTGATTGTACTATATTAAAATTGTCTTCCTTGCCCATCTGTCCACCACCAAACTATGCACTCTTTAAATGCAGGGAGTTTCACTAGTATGTCCATTTATAATATCTAGCACATTTCCTGAAAATAGTGGGTTTGTAACAAATGTTTGCTAAGTGCATATACTCATCCCTGGCCTCACTAACCCATAGTTCTCCAGGGTTTGCAATCACACCATATCAAACTAGAAAATGAGTGCAAGAATGTTGTTTCCTTAGTGGAGAAATTTCACTATAAATTCTCATGGCATCTGAGATCTCCAAAGATGGAGTCCAATATTAATTGATATAGTGACTACAGTCAGCCCTCCATATGCTTGGGTTCTATATCCACAAAAATCGATCCTCAGTTGGTTGAATTCATGAATGCAGAAACCATGGATAAAAAGGACTGACTTTACAACTTCATTTTATGTAAGACACTTGAGCTTTCACAGACTTTGTTATCTGTGGTAATTCCTAGCACAAATCCCTCATGGATTCCAATGTGTTAGTCTCTTGGTCTTGTCCAGCTGTTTGTGATCCCATGGACTATAGCCCACCAGGCTCCTCTGTCCATGGAATTCTCCAGCAAGAATACTGGAGTGGATAGCCATTTCCTCCTCCAGGGGATCTTCCCGAACCAGGGATTGAATCCGCATCTCCTGCATTGCAGGCAGACTCTTTACCATCTGAGCCACCCTCCAAGGATGACTGTATTTCTCCTGCAGAGTCACTTAAGAGGTTAAGAATTTACCATAGTCCATTTCTTTTTTTTTTCCTCCATTATGTATCTGTAATTGGGGCATTTATTTTAGTAAGTTAGAAAACTAAAGGAAGTCCTAGGGATTGCAAGCTTGAAAAATAATATATTTCCTTCTGTAACATCTCTTTTTCTTTCCTTTCTCAGAGCTCTTCCTGCCATGATGCAGTGGGTCCGCACACAGAAGCCAGGAGAGAGTGGCATCAATATTGTCACTGCCGACTTTGTAGAACTTGGTGATTTCATCAGCACTGTCATAAAGCTCAACTATGTCTTTGAAGAAGGGGAAGCCAACACTTGATGGTACTGTTTGGAGTATCAGTGAATAAGAAGGAGAAGATTCACTGTATTAGATGTATTGTCTATAAACACTCTGATCTTCCTATTCCACTGAGTTTCTGAAGGGATAAGGGCTGAAAGTGGGTGGGAAAGGGGGAAACCATTTCTTCAGTGATTATTACGTACTCTTCATTACTATAAATATTTCATTTCCCATTTGATAAGCAAAACCTACTTCTAGTGTTAGGGATTAAAAAAAGACTAGTAAATTTTGTTTTTCAGAATTAGTCTTTGTAACTTATGGGTGTTTACTTGATTGTGTTTCTGATTTCAACTTAGGGCTCCTACACTTTCCTCCAAATGAAACTTTCTGCTCCCTCTCTCGCTCGCTGTTTTTAATCTGATGCTGTATGGGACTTAAAAGTAATTGAATGCCCAGCATAATGTGTATTACATTGTTGTACTAAAATTTACTTGTTTTGTAGGATTTGGTATAATATTCTGTAGCCTGCAATCTTGCTAACTTTTGGTCATAGATAATATGCATCAAATTGATTTCCCTGCATCAGTAATACTGGAGGCCATAATCAGTAAATTTTGTGTCATCTAAAAACAATAGTGTTTCACAGTATTTCTATTGAAGGCAGCTATAAATACAGAATAAAAAACTTTTGTGGAAGAACAATTAGTGCCAACTCCATATTGAAAAATGGAGGTGGTGAGGAGATGGATGTCACTTTAATTCAGAAATCTCTTAAATATTGTCTTGAAAATGCCCAGTAAATGAAAAATTATGTGTGTTAAAATCAGAAAACTGCTGGACTTGGAGATGATCATACTGAGTAAAATAAGAAAGAGAAGGACAAATAGCATTTGATATCTCTTATATGTGGGATAAAAAAAAGATACAAATGAACTTAAAAAAACAGAAAAAGGCACACAGACTTAGAGATCGAATTTATGGTTACAGGGGGAAGGGTGGGGACAAGAGAGATAGATTGGGAGTTTGGGATCGACATGTACACACCACTATATTTAAAATAAAATGACTTTCCATGAAAAAGTAAATAAAAGTAAAATTATAAAAGAAAAAATTTAAAAAATGGACTCAGAAAACTCTGAAAAGAACACTTACAAAAGTTCTTCTAACAATTAACTTGACTAAAAAAATTAAAATAAGAAAAGAAAGAAAGATTGTGCAAGCTTTCCTACCAAATTAAGATTTCCCAACATGTCATTCTACATCCCAAATTTTGAGGAACATATTCTGAGAAGCTTCAATTTGAGTTTTTTTAAAATTAAAGTTGAGGGGAAGGGTCACAGAATGAATGAGAACAATGTCTTTGAAACTATGACTGTGACCTCTCAAGGATCCATGAAGCATCTTCAGGAGATTCTTAAGTATATGTGATCTGAGCAGATTTTGAAAATCACTTTGGGGTTCCGTCCATCTCACCCCAAGGTTAATTTTGAGGCAGAGGCCAAAGTTTCACAGAAAGTTTCTGCCTTCTGCCATGTGATAGTCCACATGTATGAGGAAGAAAAATGCAATACAACTTTAAGCATTGCTTCCCCTTGGTGTCTTTGCAATATTTGACAGCTCCAAATAACCTTAAAAGAGCACAATAACCCTTTCCTATATGCCTCACAGGACTATTTTGAGGCATTTATAAAAATATATAAAATTTGCTGAAATTTGTACAATTCTGAATTATTTTATCTTCATGTTTAGAAATAATCACACCTCAATAGTTTCCTGGGGGGAAACAACATAATCCATGTAAAGTGGGACCATAGAGAAATAAACGCATGTTCTCAGTTTTTAATTAATTTAGACATACAACATGTGGTTTACTCTCTGAGTCTTAGGTAAGGGATTTGATTCCAAGTTTATGTACATTAAAATTATAAATGATCAAGAGTTTATTAGAAGATTATACATACTCATTATCAGAAAATAGTATTTATTAACCACTGAGGGGAAGGGAGAGAAATTGTTTAGATGGAAGAGAACATTTATGGAAAGTACACAGCTGTGTTTTGTTGACCAAGTAGCGTGCATATATACAAGCAACAGATATATTCTCCATTCCAGTTGTGTGTATTTGTATCAACAAACAAAATAAACCAATCTGTACCTACTCCTTGCAGGCGGACAGATACAAATACACACAAACACACACAGTCACGGACAGACACAGTGACAATTCTTCTTTTCAAGTGAAAACTTTGATGATATTAAATACTGTAGTTTTAAGACCAAAACCCTTAACAGTGTCTGAAAAAGAGTTGATGAGAACTTTGAAAGTAGAGTAACTGATTATATTCAAATATTTTTGTATGAATAGATAATAGTATCTACAAATATAGTTTTCTTTCCGCTTCCTCTCTCCTTGCAGTTTTACTGTCTTTCTATATCTTTCACCTGCTCTTTATGTGCAATGGAATATGATTCTGTAGCTTCTTGAAATTAATGTCCTGTGAAGTTGTTTTTTGGGCAGGTTTTCTCTGACTATTCATTATTCATCCCTCAGGAGGACCTTTAGCCAAGCAAACTTACAATGACACAAGGATTTAACTTATAAATGTATGAGAAAACAGATCTTTCAACATATTAATGAAAAATGAGTAAAATATAGAGGTAACTATGTTGTATTTTCTTGAACTTAGATGCTTTCTTATAATATTCGCTTAGATTAGCTTTGTCATATTTGTCATTTGGGTGCTGGAAAAAAAACAAACATGCTGAAGCATTAGATTAATTGTGCAGTTTTTCAACTGGAGAAAGCATTTAATTGCAATTAATAATCTGCACATAGAGACCTTGTTTGACAAGAGATATTTCCAAGCCAATGTTTGGTTTCCATGTGGATATACAGTATTTAAGTAGCAGGCACTGAGAGTACATGGACTTGCCTTAATTTCTAAAGGAGGGAACAGGTAGATGTGAACCCTGGGTCCTCCAGCTAGAGGGAGAGTTCACTAGAAGGGATTCCTTTGCAAGGAGAATAGAGAGAAGGTGCCTTTGGCTGTCTTCTGTCCATTGGCCCTGCTCTGGAACACACTTGGGGAGCAGGCTGTGGGCCTTAATAAAGAGGTGGGGTGAGGACTAGCGGGATGTGATTAGAGTTTACCATCAGCCTAAGCTCCTTTGTCTTAGTTACGCATTGTGTTTCCAGAGCATTTGAGCACAAGGGCTACAAATAAACCCCCAAGTGGTAGGAGATATGTCTTGGTGCACATTTTGTTTTGCTTAGTTCTTAAGACTTTTCCATCACTAGTCCTGCAAGGAAGAAAAAAAAAACAAAACAGAAACAAAATCCAACTTTTACCCAATTATAGCAGGAAATCAAAGGGGTGAGTGGCTGATGAGGGAAAATATGCCAGGAGTATCATTTTTTGGTTGCTTTCTTGTCTGTAATTTTGAAGGTTTGAAGGCACAATATGGTGATGACTCCTGCCATTTCATCCTTTATGTCTCCCTTATTACTACACAGTCATATGAATGCAGAGAATGAGGAGGCATCTTTTAAAAGCCTTAGGATACTCTATATGATGACCTCAATATTCACTTTCAGCCATACTAGGAAAACTTACTTTTCATGGAGCACCACCTAACAGTGAATGTATTAGAGCATAAAGTGTTTGGTATGTATGCACCTATGTGTGTACACACATAAACACACACACACACACAGCATGAACATCTCACACATTATTCAAGTGGAAACCACTCTAATCAATCAACCTGATTCTATGGCAGTTTTAACTCTTAAAATCGATATCTCCTACATAAGTAGGCACAAACATAATTCAAATATTTAAATATTTAAGAGGAGAAAAATCACTAGAAAACCAGTGAAAAATAAGACCATCATAAATAAGAAATGCCTAGCAGTGATAGTCTTAACTATGTTGTCAGTAACACTTCAAGCTGGAGAATCAAAGATGAACTTAAAAATAAATCATAAACAAGCAAACACACATCTTCTCTTAATGTTGTTTTAAGTTCTTTGAGGCTCTAAGATGTTTTAGCCAATGTTACCCATTCAGGATCTCCCCTGTTAGGACTCCAGACCGGAAAGTTGGAAGTCTCAGGAAATGTATGTTTTCGTGAGTTTTTCAGTTCTGCAATTTTAATGATCCAGCGACACAAACTTCTGACCTTTGGTTGCTCTCTAGATCAGAGCTTCACAGGTGGAGTGCTGCTTTCTGAATCGCTAATAGAAAATAATGCATAGTGTCCCTCAAGATATGCTAAACAAGGTTTTTAAAAGTATTTTATGTTATAGCACTTTAGTCTTTTCAACTAGATTTCAGTGACACAATGGTGTAAATGCTGTATTTGCCATAACTTACTGGTGGCTCCTGTGTTACATACGGTTTTAAATAATGCTCTAAATTGTTTGTTTTCCCAATGACAATGATAAAATGTTCTGTGGAATTTGTAAAACGTGTTGATTAAGTCTATTGAAAATTGTGCACTTTTTATTTCATTTGTGATACTCTTTTATAGTTATTAGTTCTAAATGTGTATTTGTATGAGTCAGAAGTATGTGCTTGTATGTGGTGTGTGTGTAAGTGTACTATATCTTGTACAAAATCAAACTTATCCTAAAGAAAAAGGGCACATTATGACCAGCCTTAATTCATTGACATTTTTGTTACTGTTGCAATTTGGGATTAAAATTTAAAAGGAGATTATGTTTTTGTTAAAAATAGCCTTTTTTTTAACCACATGAGGAATGTGCTTTAGTACTTATTTGAGTTCCCACAAGCAAATGATGCAGCCTGTGGGATACCCAATGCTCTTTAAGTTTCAAACATCAATTAATTTATTAACTTCATTACTGTGCAAAGAAACTAAATTCAGACTCACTTCCATCCACAAGACAGCCAGTGCACTTCTAAAGTTGTTCTTCCAAACATGGAACCCATTTTTCATGGAACCCATTTTTAGGGAACCCAAGTTTTCTTTAAAAAAATGTTTCTCCAAAACATTACTTAAAAAAAAAAATGATTCTTCTCAAATATAATGAACTGCCTTGGCTCTGTGAGAGTCACAAAAGACCCATCAACATTAAGTGGTACCAATGTGATTCCCTTTGCAAAAAAGCAGGAAGCAACACTCCTGAATTTTTGTTATCTGCCTAAGTGCATTCAAATACTAATTTAAGGATCTGCACTGGTGGTCATGTTCAAAGCAAAACTCTGTAATCTTTAGGTCTGGGATCTTGGTACAGGATATTAATCTACCTTCTTTTCTTTTACTCCATCTTCAGTTATGTTTGTCCCATATTTAAGGTTGCTAGATAGAATACTGGACACCCAGTGAAACTCAAATTTCAGATACACATGAATATTTTTAGAATAATATTTCCCAATATTTCATGAGATGTACTTATACTAAAAATTATTCATTGTTTATCTGAAATTCACATTTAATTGGGCATTTCTGCATTTTTTTTCTAATCTTAAATCCCTATGCATCCTGTCTTTTACAGTAGGGCTACCTATAGGGGATAATATCCTACCTCTTTCCACACTCCTGTGTTAAGACAGTTCATGAAAATCAGTAGTCTTAATACCCCTCATGAAGGAAAATATTGGCCCATGCCAAGTCCCAGAAATGTGTTATGAAGGGCCAACTGAAGTACAGGAAGAATAATCAGGCAAGAACTTTCATAAGATCAATGCCACATTCACTTTTCTATTGTGAGATCCAAGTCTCTCTCCCCACAATTAATCCCTAATGTAACATTCCCCAATAATTTGGGACAACCTGAAACATACCCATACATTAAAAATGCCCCTGGAGAAAAGTACCTTCTAATTCATACCAGGACCACTTTAAAAATTTGTTATCTTTTTCTTTCAGAGAGGTAACAAATGAATCCATTACTCTTCTTATTAACAACTTAGCACAAATGATTTTTATCAGATTAGACCTGGTCATCTATGGAACTGTAGAAAATTTGACATAGAAAGGAACTCTCTTGACTGCTGGAGGAAGAGAGGAGTGTCTGAGGTGTGGACACAGCTCTGTCTGTGCCTATTCAGGAGATTGGGTGGAAGAGACAGCAGGTGGGAATGTAGTTCCTGACCATGAAGCCGCACCTGCCAGAGAGACTCGTCAAAGCAGATTATCATAACCAACACTTTTTCTAAGGAATTGGAAACCCAACCCATCCCAGAGTAAGAACCGTGAGACCTAAGGCCATTTTCTAGACAAATTTGCAAAGCGTAAAATGTGTTGGAATTCCTAAAATAGAGTTTTCAAATATTTCTGAATTCAACAGTGACTCCTTGGCAGGGTCTGAATGGGGATGGAGTTTCAGGACATTTGGGTAGCTGCCTCCTCTCTTAAAATTTATATAAGTGATAGGAAAATCCAAATCTCTTAATGTAACATTTCCATCTCATGGCCCCTGCTTTCACACATTTCTGTTGATTTACTTCATGTCTAAAGGATGGGAATTTGCAGAGCTGGTGACATTTCCTTCATTAAACACGAGAAATTCACCAGCGGGAGACAGACCTGTGCCTTCTCTTTTTAGGATCTGGTCATTGATACTTTAATAAATGTGATGTAAAGAAAATACATGCCTACAGTTCTGTTTAGCAAATGAAATTTTTTTGATAAGATTGTGTTCTTAATGTTAAAAAAAGTTTCTTTGTATCCAGTGAAAAGCCTAATAAAGTCCTGATACCAGTTGTCTTAATTTTTTTATTTCATATTCATCAGCACTTTATTACAGCCCCAAAGTGGATCTGTTAAATAAGACATGACTCAGAGCAACAGAAAATGTCATTCTTTTTAAAAAAGTATAAATCACCATATTAGGATTTCCTCTATGAAAGAATATATCCTTCACCAAAAAAGACAATGCTATGATTGCTTCCATTGCATCAAAGTTAGGCATCTTCAAAGTCTGATGCTTTTAGCTTCTGGTATTGCCACAAAAGCCAATATCACTATAGCAATATCATACTGATGAATATCATATATTAGTACTATAAAACACCATCTTGACACCGTGTATAGGATGTTGTACATAAGCATGGGTGCGGTATCATATCTGTATCACAAAAACAGTAAAAAACTGAGGTCCCATTCCCATCCCTTCTTTTTGCTCCCCTCACCTCCAGAACTTCAGATGAAGCAGAGGCTGACCTCATAAAGTAAAGTGAAAGTGTTAGTCACTCAGTCATGTCCAACTCTTTGCAACCCCATAGACTGTAGCCAGCCAGGGTCCTCTGTCCTTGGGATTCTCCAGGCAAGAATACTCGAGTGGATTGCCGTGCCCTCCTCCAGGGGATCTTCCCAACCCAGGGATTGAGCCCAGGTCTCCTGCAGTGCAGGCATATTCTTTACCTTCTGAGCCACTGGGGAAGCAGAGCAGGCCCCAGAAATTAAAGAAGTATGTCCTTTCTACAGGTTAAAGATGTTGGCACTTCCAAGATGAAAGGAGTATGCATATCACTTGGCATTGGAGCAAATATTTCTCTTTTAGTGAAAAGTAATATTGTGGCATGATGGCACCATTTCAACATTGGCTGTCAATATATGGTTCAATGTTTGTCATCACAGTAATAATGGCCTCCCTGGAATTAAGTGGTAGGGGGTGAACTTAAATGTAACTGGGCCTCTTCTACCATGTTCATCTTTCAGTCCTGTGGATAGAAATATTAATATTCCTGGAAACATCTGGCACTTTAGGCAAAGGTGAAACATGGTAAAAACCACATTAAATTCTACAAACTGGGATTTAGTGCCCTTGGTGAGAAGCCCAGGAGGCCGGTGGAGAATGCCAGTGCTAGCAGTTCCAAGCATTCGTTGGCAAAACTATTCTCCTCCGCTCACACTTTTTCCCTCAGAGGAATGTGGAAGCTTGGCCTCTTGGGGTTTCACTGAGAAATAATGAAGAAAAAAAAATATTTTGCCTCAACACAACTGCTAAGCTGTTATTAAACTGTACTCTTTCATTACGGAAAAATAAAAATGTGCCTGCAGACCCGTTTCTATTTTGGCATGGGGAAAAGGCAGAAAATATTAATTTTGAACCAATAACTCTTTTCTCATTGAACTAAAGGTTATAAATCTTTGATTTCAGCTTTGAAAGTAAGGGGCACATGTTCGCTATTTTTGTATCCTCAGGGGATAGCAGTTATTAAAACATGTTTGAAAACAATGAAATGAAACTATGATGGGTTATGACCCAATTGAAGGGTAGACAAGTGCTCGATCAGGCTGTGCACATGTGGGACACTGTCGAATGGTGATGAGGCATCAAAAAACTAGCAGGCAGTATGCTCCACCTCTTGTAGTCCTTGGAGAACTACTGAAAACACTGGGAGAATTTAGAGGAAAATACACTGCATGGTGTTCTCTTCAAACACTAAGACCTCTTACCTTAGCTGTAAAGTCAACTCCAAATCTTTGTGCAGAATATGTGCCCAGGGGAACTTGTGTTATGATTCATCTGTTTAAAAGTAGCTGAGAAAGGGTATGAGAGGGATTACATTTTGAACTTCAACAAACCTCTTGTTAAGTGTTCCCATTCCTCATCCATTTGCAGATATAAGTGGGGTTGCATGAATACATTAACTAAAATTCCACAGGCTCTTCTTTCCACACAAGAGATCCGGTCACACACCCTTTGGGAAGACTGTCTCCTTCCTTACACTTTCCTGCATCCCCAGAAGGTGTTTTCTGTGTGCCAAGCAGAAATCCAGGGCCTCTGGTTACTGGCTGCTGCTATGCTCTGATCGCATGCCCTCTACAGTCTCCAATCATGGCCCTTTCTCCATGTGCTGTGCTGTGCTTAGTCACTCAGTTGTGTCTGACTCTTTGTGACTCCATAGACTGTAGCCCACCAGGCTCCTCTGCCCATGGGACTCTCCAGGAAAGAACGCTGGAGTGGGTTGCCATGCACTCCTCCAGGACATCTTCCCAACCCAGAGATCGAACCCAGGTCTCCCGCATTACCGGCAGATTCTTTACCAGCTGAGCTACCAGGGAAGCCCCCATATCTCCATCAGAACCAACAATCCTCCCAGTGCGCACTGCTTTTCCTGGGCTGAGCATCAGATGTTGGAGAAGACTCTTGAAAGTCCCTTAGATCAAACCATTCAATCCTAAAAGAAATAAATTCTGAGTATTTTTTGTTAGGACTGATGTTGAAGCTGAAGTGCCAATAGTCTGGCCACCTGATGTGAAGAACGGACTCATTAGAAAAGACCCTGATGCTGGGAAAGATTGAAAGCAGGAGGAGAAGGGGACAACAGAGGATGAGATGGTTGGATGGCATCACCGACTCAATGGACATGAGTTTGAACAAGTTCCAGGAGTTGGTGATGGACAGGGAATCTGGACATGGAACTGCATGCTGCAGTTCATGGGGTCGCAAAGAGTCAGACATGATTAAGCGACTGAACTGAACTGAACTGAACGGAACAGAGGCAAAGTCCTCAGGTGCTAAAGCAGTGAGTGGTCTGCTGCCAAGCAGAGAGAGATGAGGAAATGCTTCTCTCTTTACGTTACATTCTTGTGTTCCAATAATTCCCCAAGATCAGAGGCAAAGAGCTTATTCAACTCCCTCTCTCTTTCTCTCTCTGTCTCCCTACTCCCGCCCCACCCCATGGACTTATGACAGAAATTAATTCCATTGACAGCCACCATACTGTTCTCAAAATCTCTACTCCCCTCTGAGCACCAAGGCATTTGTCCTGGTTAAATTTATCTTCCTGGTTTTTCCTTCTCTCAATAAGTCATCTTATGGTTTTCCTTAGTTCTTATACAAATTGTCCTCTGATAGACCCACTCCCGATTCTGTTATTTAGTCTCATTCTAGGACCCTACATGCATGTGGCCTAAATGACCAGCAGCTCCTGCTTGTAGTCATCTCTGTTAGATGAGCAAATGGCCAAGCTGGGCAGGGGACTTTGTGTACAGATGCCTAGCTTCTCCTTACTGGCGTGCTTCCTTCTCCTGTCCACTCCAGAGAAAACTTATTCCCTCACAATCTAATGAACTAATTCACAATGAAATCTTCATGGGGGTGAAAATAACAGTTGTCAATCTTTTTTACCTTAAAGATGCACTTACAGATAATTGAAACTCCAAAATTGTATGCTAGTGTCCATTATTTGTTTTCATACCTTATTCAAGATTACACATTGTATTTAGTTGCACTGAAGCAGGTTCAGCTACAACAAAAATGCTGATAAATTCTCTTTCCATTTTTTAAAAATTACTTACTTGATTTTTGACTGCACTGGGTCTTCAGTGTTGCTCTGGAGATTTCTCTAGTTGTGAGCAGGGGCTGTTTCTTTGTTTCTGTGCATGGGCTTTTCGTTTTGTGGCTTCTCTTGTTAACAGAGAACAGGTTCTGTGTGCATGGGTTTTGGTAGTCGCAGCACGCCGACTCAGAAGTTGTGGCTCTCAGGCCCTAGGCCATGGGCTGCAGTAGTTGTGGTACATGGCTTGATTGCTCTGTAATTTGTGGAATCTTCCCAGACCAGGGATTGAACCTGTGTCTCCTGCACTGGCAGGCAGATTCTTATCCACCGTACCACCAGGGAGGTCCTTCTTTACATTTTTATTCTGTCACAAATGTTTTCTAATTTTCCTTGTTATAGCTGCTTAGATTGTTGCTTGCTCAGTCACTAAGTTGTGTCCAACTCTTTGCAATCCCATGAACTGCAGCATGCCAGGCTTCCCTGTCCTTCATTATCTCCCAGAGTTTCTCAAATTTATGTCCATTGAGTTGATGATGCCATCCAATCATCTCATCCTTTGTGGCCCTCTCCTCCTCCTGCCCTCAATCTTTCCCAGAATCAGTCTTTTCCAGTGAGTCAGCTTTTCATATACAGTGGCCAAAGTATTGGAGCTTCAGCATCAGTCCTTCCAATGAATATTAAGGGTTGATTGACTGGTTTGGACTAACTTAATACATGTAGAAGGATTTATAAGAGTGTTTGGCATTCCGGGTGCCCAAAGGACTCTCAAGAGTCTTGTCCAGCACCACAGTTAGAAAGCATCAATTCTTTGGCCCTCAGCCTTCTTTATGGTCCAACTCTCACATCTGTACATGACTACTGGAAAAACCACAGCTTTGACTATATGGACCTTTGTTGGCAAAGTGATGCCTCTGCTTTTTAATACAGTCTAAGTTTGTCATAGTTTTCCTTCCAAGGAGCAAGCATCTTTTAATTTTGTGGCTACAGTCACTTTCAGCAGTGATTTTTGAGCCCAAGATAATAAAAGCTGTCACTGTTTCCATTGTTTCCCCATCTATTTGCCATGAAGTGATGGGACCAGATGCCATAATCTTCACTTTTTTTTTTTCAATAACATCTTTTTTATATATATATTTTATTTTTTAACTTTACAATATTGTATTGGTTTTGCCATATATCGACATGAATCCTTCATTCTTTTCTTTCACCTTCATCAAGTGTCTCTTTAGTTCCTCTTCACTTTCTGCCATTAGGGTGGTATCATCTGCATATCTGAGGTTGTTGATATTTCTCCTGGCAATCTTGATTCCAGCTTGTGATTCATCCAGCCCAGCATTTCACATAATGTACTCTGCATATAAATTAAATAAGCAGGGTGACAATATACAGCCTTGATGTACACCTTTCCCAATTTTGAACCAGTTCATTGCTCCATGTCTGGTTCTGACTGTTGCTATAGAGAGAGGTAAAGTGGTCTGGTATTCCCATCTCTCGAAGAATTTTCCAGTTTGTTGTGATCCACACAGTCAAAAGCTTTAGCATAGTCAATGAAGCAGAATTAAATGTTTTTCTGGAATTTGCTTGCTTTTTCTATGATCCAAGGAATGTTGGCAATTTGATCTCTGGCTCCTTTGCCTTTTCTAAACCCAGCTTGTACATCTGGAAGTTCTCTGTTCTTGTATTGTTGAAGTTTGGCTTGAAGGATTTTGAGCATTAACTTTCCAGCATGTGAAATGAGTGCAATTGTATCACAGTTAGAACATTCTTTGGCATTTCCCTTTCTTGGGATTGGGATGAAAACCGACCTTTCCCAGCCCTATGGCCATTGCTGAGTTTTCCAAATTTGCTGGCTTATTGAGTGCAGCACTTCAACAGCATCATCTTTTAAGATGTGAAATTGCTCAGCTGGAATTCCATCACCTTTACTAGCTTTGTTCATAGTGATGCTTCCCACTTGACTTGACTTCACACTTCAAGGCCCACTTGACTTCACACTCCAAGATGTCTGCCCATGATTTAAAAGTATATATTTAATTTCTAAATATATGTGATTTTTAAATTATCTTCTATATGAATTTCTCATTTTGATATTAATTTCTCATCTAAATGCTTTCTTCTCTGCAATCACCTTCTTTTTTTTTTTTTTTTGTCTTTTAACTTTATTGAGGCTTTCAATAGCTAAGTTAAAGATCTCTCTTGGTAATTGTCACATTACACTTGAAAATATGTATGTTATTTTCAAATAGCTTTTGATATTGATTTCTAACAGAATTCCATGGTAATAAGAACAGACTAGATGATTTCAAGATCTTTAGACCATGAAATTTTTGCACCTTGCTTTATGTCCCTGGATATGTTCCAGTGTCTCCAGATTTATAGTCTATGGGCATTTGAATAGAATTTGTATCTTGCTGTTGTGTGAAAATTGTATAAACCTTAATTACATTGAATTGGTTCATACTGCTTTTCAGATCTATTACATTGTTCTACTTTTCTGTCTATCCACTGTATTAATTTTTAAGAGTTTGATATTGAAACTCCAATTAAACATTTTTATTTATCTACTTAAAAAAAAGAAAAATGAAACTCACAAAACAGTGTATTACAGATGGCTTTCATAAGGGAAAGGCCAGTGGTTTTGTGTCTCCCTTCTATGAGATCTCCTTGGGATCCCTAGAGAAATTTCTAGGGCTCCCCTGACCTGCACTTCTCAACCTTTATTGTACACGCAATTACCAGAATCTCAATAAAATGCAGATTCTGAAAAAGGAAGACAAGGATAGGGCCCCAGATTCTAACTTTCAGACAAATTCCCTAATTCTGCTCCTGCTGCTATGACAGGCAGCCCCCTGTGAGTAGCCAGGCTATGGAGCCCAACTTCAGAACACCTGCTAAGCCTTGGCTTTTCCATGAGATTTATTTTGGGGAAGAGTAAATGAACAATTCTTTCATTTTAAACAAACAATTTGGGTAGAGAAATTATTATTAGGAAAGAAGAAAACCAAGCTAGTTAACCTAAAGTGAAAAGTAGTGAAAGTGTTAGTCGCTCAGTCATGTATGACTCTTTGTGACCCCATGGACTGTAGCCCACCAGGTTCCTCTGTCCATGGGATTTTCAGGTAAGAATACTGGAATGGGTTGCCATTTCCTTCTCCAGGGGATCTTCCTGACCCAGGGATCAAACCCAGGGATCGAATCTCCTGCATTGCAGGAGGATTCTTTACGGTCTGAGCCCCAAGGGAAGCCCTAAAGCCACCAGTAACTACTTGTAGCCTGCTGCTGCTAAGTTGCTTCAGTCGTGTCAGATTCTGTGCGACCCCATAGATGGCAGCCCACCAGGCTCCTCTGTCCCTGGGATTCTCCAGGCAAGAATACTGGAGTGGGTTGCCATTTCCTTCTCCGGTGGTCTGATGAAGTCAGGTTTATTTATCCATCACAATAAGAAATGAAACATAGATTATCTCACCAAACTAAGGAAAATAGAGAGTTATTATAGAGTTCTGTGTAAGGGTAGAGTTTAGGTGAAATTTGACCACAAATTTAAGCCTATGTTGATAGGCTGGAAGAAAGGAAAGTCTGTGTCAAGGATCTGGACTGCAAAACAAGCCGAAGGTCTTGTTTCCCTTGACCCTTCAAAGTTAAGATAGCTGTGGAAACCTAGGTGCAGAAACCCTGGATCTGAATTTACGCTCCCAGATTGTGAATTGAGGCTGCTTTCCTGTGTCAAAGTGACTTAAATTCTACACACAAGAGTGGGATGTTCCATTCTTACCATTAGAATTTCAAATAGCCATAGTCACTCATAAAGGGGGTTATTATGACACTTTAGAGCTGCAGTGTGTCCTTGGGACAAGTATTTCCTGTTAATTTTGCAGAACTGACTTTATCTATGCCTGTTATTCCAGCCTGAGGAATAGCCAGACAGCTTTTACTTTCTTAGCCCAAGCCATTTTTTCTTTTCACTTTCCCACTGTAAGTGATAGAAATCTAACTCAAGTTAATTTCAGCCAAAAAAAAAAAAAAAGAAGGGTACTTTTCAAGCTCATTGAAACCAAAAAAATAAGTAGCTTTAGGGATAACTGGATCTAAGCTCTCACAGAATATCATTAGAGCTTGATTTTTTTTCTCTATCTCTGTTTAACTTGCCTCTGCATTGACTATATTTAAGTAGTTTTTTCACACTGAGGCAAGATAACAAAGGGTGTTTCATTTTCCCAATAATTTCAACTTAAAAAAAATTTTTTTTGAGTCTCATTGGTCTGAGTTGGGTCTGAAGTCACCTTCCCAGTCAAGTGCTACACATGTAAGAATGGATGGAGAATGGGAGAGCGGTGGCTTGCAAGGAAACATGAAGTTCATGACTAGAAGATGTGAGGAGTCAATTACAGATGTCCTTTACAGACATTCACAACACCCTGAAATCATGACCTGTAGGGGGCACTGCTTTCCTTTACTCAAAGGTTGTTCTGGATTGCTTTGACTTCAGTTCTGAATTCCAGAGACAAGAAAGTAAAAATTAACGCTAAGTAGATTTTTAACTTTAATGTTATGGGGTCTTTCTAAAAACATTTTTACAGTAAATAATTTCAAACTTCCAGAAAATTTTCAAAAGTATTGGAGAAAACTTGCACGTATATTTTCCTTTTAGTCATTTGTTAATTAATGTTTTTCAAATTTCTATAAAATAGTATTTTAAAATATTATTCATATTCCAGAAGCAATTAATATGTCATAACTGAAAACTTTAAACTCTACATCCTTGAAGACATTCATATAATAAAATGCATTCAAAATGCACAATATTCTAAAACACCACAGGGAATATAAAAATACAACCAATAGCTCATATAAAAAGAGGAGAAAAGAAAATATAAAAACATATAAATGATACATACCTAAGATGTATCTGTGGGAGGGAGTAAGTTATGCTATTTAGTTTGGATAATATGCAGAAATTCTTACTGTGAGGGAAGTGACAAGCAATTCTTCTGAAAAATGTGTTCATCTGGACATCAATTTCCTACCTTGCAAACTGAATCTATTGCTTAATGAAATGTTCTAGACTAACAACTTTTCAGTTCAGTTCAGTTGCTCAGTCGTGTCCGACTCTTTGCGACCCCATGAATCGCAGCACGCCAGGCCTCCCTGTCCATCACCAATGCCCAGAGTTCACTCAGACTCACGTCCATCAAGTCAGTGATGCCATCCAGCCATCTCATCCTCTGTCATCCCCTTCTCCTCCTGCCCCCAATCCCTCTCAGCATCAGAGTCTTTTCCAATGAGTCAACTCTTCGCATGAGGTGGCCAAAGTACTGGAGTTTCAGCTTTAGCATCATTCCTTCCAAAGAAATCCCAGGGCTGATCTCCTTCAGAATGGACTGGTTGGATCTCCTTGCAGTCCAAGGGACTCTCAAGAGTCTTCTCCAACACCACAGTTCAAAAGCATCAATTCTTCGACACAGCCTTCTTCACAGTCCAACTCTCACATCCATACATGACCACAGGAAAAACCACAGCCTTGACTAGACGGACCTTTGTTGGCAAAGTAATGTCTCTGCTTTTGAATATGCTATCTAGGTTGGTCATAACTTTCCTTCTGCGGAGTAAGTGTCTTTTAATTTCATGGCTGCAGTCACCATCTGCAGTGATTTTGGAGCCCCCAAAAATAAAGTCTGACACTGTTTCCATTGTTTCCCCATCTATTTCCCATGAAGTGATGGGACCAGATGCCATGATCTTCGTTTTCTGAATGTTGAGTTTTAAGCCAACTTTTTCACTCTCCACTTTCACTTTCATCAAGAGGCTTTTGAGTTCCTCTTCACTTTCTGCCATAAGGGTGGTGTCACCTGCATATCTGAGGTTATTGATATTTCTCCTGCAATCTTGATTCCAGCTTGTGCTTCTTCCAGTCCAGCGTTTCTCATGATGTACTCTGCATATAAGTTAAATAAACAGGGTGACAATATACAGCCTTGACGTACTTCTTGTCCTATTTGGAACCAGTCTGTTGTTCTATGTCCAGTTCTAACTGTTGCTTCCTGACCTGCATACAGATTTCTCAAGAGGCAGGTCAGGTGGTCTGGTATTTCCCATCTCTTTCAGAATTTTCCACAGTTTATTGTGATCCACACAGTCAAAGGCTTTGGCATAGTCAATAAAGCAGAAATAGATGTTTTTCTGGAACTCTCTTGCTTTTTCCATGATCCAACGGATGTTGGCAATTTGATCTCTGGTTCCTCTGCCTTTTTTAAAACCAGCTTGAACATCATGAAGTTCACGGTTCATGTACTTTTAGCAGACTTTTATTTCTTAACGAGATACTGTAGACCTCTAACTAACTGTTAGAGAGAAGAAAGAGGTTCTCTAAACTATATAAATGCTCAGGGAACATGGTAACACTGCTGGTAAGTCGCGTCAGTCATGTCCGACTCTGTGCAACCCCATAGACAGCAGCCCACCAGACTCTGCCGTCCCTGGGATTCTCCAGGCAAGAACACTGGAGTGGATTGCCTTTTCCTTCTCCAATGCGTGAAAGTGAAAAGTAAAAGTGAAGTCGCTTAGTCGTGTCCGACTCTTAGCGACCCCATGGACTGCAGCCTACAAGGCTCCTCCGTCAATGGGATTCTCCAGGCAAGAGCACTGGAGTGGGGTGCCATTGCCTTCTCCAGCGGTAACACTAGAGACCAAAACCATTCCTATCTGATGTGTATAACACTGCAACATAGTGTCCTGCGATGCTGCGATGCTTAAGCTCTTATAACATTTTTACCTTTAATATGAATAACATTGAAATCATTACATAAAATTATTATTTTTAATTTAGAAATCTAATTGGTGTTACAGCTACTTTAAATTATTTCTTCTTACCTCACGCTTCTTTTGATCTTTATGACTACATTGTTGTTTTTTGATAAATGTTGACACTAGGAAAATTAAGCCTGTATTAAATTTTTTGTGTACTAGTGCTTTCTTTATACCATCTTATTTAGTTGTAGTTGTCAAATACCTACCTTGGAGTTTAAGTTTTATTATCTCTACTTTCTTTATTTAAAGAAACCAAGACTTTAATAACTTGCCCAAGTTCACACAAGCTAATAGAGGACTGAACCAGAATGTAGATGCAGGCATTTCTGGATCAAGGACTTGTCAGACCCCTGTAAAGCCCTCTGAATAAAATAATATTAGTGATAAGAAAGATATAAAATAGTTGTGCCATTGCTACTGACTATTTAGCGCCCCTCCCCTGCAATAACAATGGCAGAGAACGTTAGCGCTTCTTGAAGAGTTAGATTAGAGAAAGAAGATCAGGAATGTTTATTGTTTAATACATCATTGTTCAGAAACAGTGTTCATAAGCCTTCTTCTGTTATCATTGTTTGACTCACAGGGATCCCTGTTAACATGTGGGAGAGGGAAAAACAAGTAATAGGCTTATCTCTCATCCTTGCAATTATTTTCATAGAGATTTTTTTGAAAGATACCATGGCTTGTGTGCTTCATTTAATAACAATTTTTTTTAAAAAAGTGATCCACATGGATGGATATGGATTCAGTTCATTTTTCCCCCCAGGAGCAAGATTTTATTTAATTTATACATATATCCACTCTTTTTCAGGCTTCCCGGATGGCTCAGTAGGTAAAGAATCTACCTGCACTGAAGGAGATGTAGACAGACACAAATTTGATCCCCAGGTCAGGAAGGTGCCCTGGAGGAGGGCATGGCAACCCACTCCAGTATTCCTACCTGGAGAATCCCAGGGACAGAGGAGCCTGGTGGGCTACGGTCCATAGGGTCGCAAAGAGTTGAACATGACTGAAGTGACTGAGCATGCCACTCTATTTTTAAGATTCTTTTCCCACATAGGCCACTACAGAGTACTGAGTAAAGTTCCCTGTGCTATTCATAGGTTTTTTTATACTTATCTATTTTATATATACTAGTGTGCATATATCAGTCCCAGTTTCCCAATTTATTCTTCCCCTGTCCCTTATCCTCTGATAACCATCATTTTGTTTTCTATATCTGTGACTCCTGTTTTGTAAATAAGTTCATTTACACTGCCCCTTTTTTTAGATTCCACATATAAGGAATATCATATGTTATTTGTCTTTCTGTGTCTGACTTGCTTCACTTATTACCATAGAGATTTAATGGAACAGATCAAAAAAGGAAATTATTAAAAGGCAACTTGGAAGAATAAAGAATCTATGCAAGCAAACATCTTGTTGATGACTGGACATTAATGATTCTTCTCAGCAATTCAGCAATTTGCTTTAAGACCCACCTAGGAAACACCTCCATCCTATTTTTTAATGCTTAGAATATTTGATTATTTGACAAAATAAACACGTGACCTATGCTTTGATTAGAATGTTGAATATGTTTTATTCATGTGTATCAGGAAAGCTTGCAATTTCAGCTCACAAACTTTAAGCTCTAGGACAGATTTCTGTTTGTGCTTGCTCAGTCTCATCTGACTCTGTGACCTCGGGGACTATAACCTACCAAGCTCCTCTATCCATGGGATTGTCCCAACGAGAATATTGGAATGGGTTGTCATTTCTTCCTCCAGGGGACCTTCCCAACCCAGGGATCAAACCCTCAACTCCTGCATCTCCTGCATTGCAAGTGGATTTTTTACTGGTGAGTCACCAGGGAAGCCCTTCGTAGTGAGGAGACTTAAATTAACCAGGGAAGGAGGATTTGGAATATTTGGTGACTATAATTTTAAATGGGAAATTGAGAAGAGTCTCACTGAGAAGGTGGTATCTGAGCAAAGACCACATTTACTCAAGAGTAAGGCTAGCATGGCAATGTCTGAAGAAAAGTGCAGGGTTTTGCAGACATCTCTTATGCATCCCTGAGATTCTCTTGGCCTCATTCGTGTCTTGTTACAGTTCTGAGGGGACTCGGACTGATTTAACTTCTTTCCTTCTGCCCCAGGGCTTCCTGTTTTCACTACTGCAGACCCTGGGGCACCTAAACCTACACATGTGCCGTTTGAAAAGGTGCTGTGGAATTGCTACCCAAGGGGGTAAATTTCAACTAGTGCTAAAGGGAATTCTGTGGATAAATTCTTCTCTCTTTGGGTCCTCCAGGAACATGGCTGCTCAAAGTGCAGTCAGCGAACTGAACAGCTGATAGCACTAAATGGAAACCAGCTCACTGTGTCCTTGCCTTGGTTCTCCCCACTTCTGAGCATGTCTGGACACTCTGGTTATCACACAAGCTCTACACCTCTGTTTTTAAAGCTAAAGTTAAGATACAAATGGAAGTAAAGTATTACAAATGGAAGAAGTACAAAATCCTGGGGCAGAAATCCTTTTGGTAAGCTAAAGAACAGCAAGAAGGCCACTGCGGTAAGACGAAATGGGGCAATGGGAAGACTAAAAGGAAATTAAGTCAACGAGGTAATGAAAGGTCAAGTTCATAAAAGGTCTTATAGTCTCTGATGAAACTAGGCTTTGGTTCCAATTGAGGTAGGAAGTTATTGACATGCTGGCTTAAGATTTAATAGGACTCCTGTGGGTACACTGTGAACAGGAGACTGGAATGAATGAGAGTGAAAGTGAAAATACAGTAAAGAGTTCTCTGTCACAATTCTGGTAAGAGATGATGGTAGTTTGGGCAGCAAAGATGAAGGAGATGTGTGGGATTCTGATTATATCTTGATGATCAGGACTTTATGGAATGAGAAGGAAAGAAGAAGCAAGGATGACTCCAAGGAAAAGTTGATTTGATATGATTTGATTGGAAGAAAACAAAAAAGAGTAGGTATGAGGGGAAGCTCAGGGATTCATCTTTGAACATACTAGTCCAATAAAACCATAAACTCCCAGTGAAGATGTCATGGAAGAAGAGGCATATCTGCATCTGGATTTCTAGGGAAAGCTCCAAGGCAGTACTCATCAAAGTGTTGTTAGGATTTAAAGCTATGAGACTGAATGAGATCACCAAAGAAATCAGTGTAACTAGAGAAAAGAAGAGGCACAGTACTGAGCCTCAGGACACTCCACCATTAAAGTGAGGCAGATGGAGAGGAGTCAGCAACAAAGCCTGGCTGTTGCTTTGTGGTCAGTGAGGATGACGACAACCGGGAGAGAATGGTGTCCCAGAAACCCAGTAAAGAAAGCACTTCAAAAAGAAAAGAGAAGAAAATGAAAGAAAAGAAATGTGATTTATTTGCTGAATAACTCTGAAAGAATAAATAGATGAGTACTGAAAACTGACCTTTGGATTTAGCAACTGGAACTTAACTGTTGAAAACAATGATATTTATTGGAATAATAGAGCCAAAAGCATGACTTGAGTAGGTTTAAGGAAGAATGGGAAAAAAAGAATTAGAGGGAGTAAAGACCATACTTTCAAGGGTTTTTGCTGTAGAGGAGAGCAAAAAAAAAAAAAAAAAATGGAGTGATTACTGGAGAGAAAAGTGAGGTAAAGAAAGTTTATTTAAGATTGTGAAATAATAACTTATAAGGAGATAATGGGATTAATCTGGTGGGAAGGTAATTTAAATTAATGGCATAAGAGAGGAGTATTTCTGAGGCAATAGCCCTAAAAATGTGGAGGAGAATAGAATCTGATGGGCAATTGAAGAGATTGTTCCTGGGACTTCCCTAGTGGTTCAGTGGTTAAGAATCTGCCTTCCAATGCAGAGGACATGGGTTCAATCCCTGGTCCAGGAACTAAGATCCCACATGTCTCGGGACAACCAAGCCAGCGTGCCACAACTACAGAGCCCACACTAGAGAAGAAGCCCTCATGTCAAAAGGAGAGATCCCACCTGCCACAACTAAGGCCTGATGCAGTTTAAATAAATAAAACACAGTCACTATTAATGTTGAATAAAAGAAGAAGAGGTTGTTCTTATGAGAGGCACAGATGTTTCATCTATAATAGCAAGAGGGAAGACAGAGCATAAGGATGCAGGTGCTGGTCAGTGGATAGATGTAGTGTGGGAACTTGTGGACCTTCTATGATTGCCACTCACAGAATCTGACAGCAAATTCATCAGCTGAGAGTAAGGATGAGTGGGGAGGTGTTGAAGGTAGAGAGAGAAAGGAGAGGGCATGAAATAGTCATCAATCATCCTTTCTGTTTAAAAGTTTAGATTTCTTTTAGTCTAAGACATTGCTTCCTATCTCATCTACTCCAATTACCAAGGCTTAGTGGTAACCAGAATAAATCAGAACAGAATAATTCAGGGAAGGGTATCATAGAGAGCAGAATCTGGTGAAGTAAACCACTGCTTAATCAGTTCCTCTATTTTTAATGGGCCACTGGGTTGGGACTAAGAGTGGGTTCTGTTTCTATCACTTAAAATGTTTTTAGTAACAGCTCATCCAACCTCAAGGGCAATTCCAGTGGTCTAATAGCCAGCAGATCAGTTCTGGGGTTAGGGGTTGGGCTGACCATTTTTTCTTGCTTGAGATGGCCTGTCTAAGAAAAAAGATAAACCAAATTTTCTTGGTAGACAGACATTCAGGGGATTCTGGATATACTGATGATGCTGGATTACTCCTAAGTTTTCTCCCTTCCTTCCAGGGCATCTACCAAAAAAGTGTAATGGCTATGCCATAGGAAATTTTAAATTGATTAACTGCAGACATACAGCATACAGATGAAAGAGCCTACACTCTTCAGTCCATGGAAACAGACCCTTCATCAGTAAAGACAGAGGAGAAATTTTTCACTAGCTGCTAATGTGTTTAAGGATGGCTTAAATTTTCCTAACATATAGAATTCTGGAGAATCTTCAAGGCAATATTTTAGCCATCCAATATTCTGGGAATTAAAGACAGTCACCCCGATCCTCAAAGACCAGGAAGACCAAGATGAAAGAACTAAAGTAAAGAATAAGAAAGGGAAAAACAGAGGGCTGATGTGTGGGAAGAGAAAATTAACATTTACCCAGCTTCTACTATCTGCCAGCCCTTTCTACATGTTGTTTATTTCAACCTTGACAGCTGTGAAGTCGAAGAAGCAGGACCTCTCAAAAGATGATAATGTTCCAAGCATTGCAAAATTTGTGAATAGAATTTTAACCCAGGACTGCCTGACACCAAAGTTCATGTTCTTTACACTAAAATAGAAGTCATAAGAGAGAAAGCACAAAGTTTATTCTATTCCCAAGAGTCCTGAAATACTTACTAATAATAAGTTTATAGTAAATGTATATATGCTAAAAACACATTTTACATGCCCTAAAAAACGGGCCAGACAATGTGAATTCTAACTCTTCATGCAATTGCTCTTAGCCATCCTTGTTGAATTGATTTGATTGTCCTGCATTTTCCAGGCAGCTGCTTAGTGGTGGCTCTCAATGATTATCCACAATGTGTGTCTGTCCAACAAGATATAAACACATGCTTATTGAAGCACTCAAACAAAACGAGAAGGTCTGACTCGCCAGAGATGTGCCAAGCTACACAATTAACTAGCACAAGTTCAGAATCACAAGGCCTCTTCTTGTCTTGAGAAACGCCCAGTAGAGCCTGCTGTCTTCCTGTACAAGATGTTTTCAAGTGTGAAGAGCTTCTTACCACGGCAGTTAAAAAGAAGACAATTTTGCCAAAAAGTAATGTGTAGTCCAACATTTTCCCTGTTTTTATCAGTTTAGAGATATCAGTCATACACCCAAGCATAAATTAAAAATCTAAAATCTCAGTAAGTAGCTGAACCCTCAAAGTATAGACATAGTCATTCATCTATTGAATTAACCAATCAAAGAACACCCCTATTTTCCTAGTACTCTTCTATATCCTATAAAGTTACCAAATATAAGCCTGCTTGTCCTCCCAGGAAAAGGTGACATATAGCAAGGGCAACTAAAACTAAGTATTACATAAATAGTTACATAATCACAAGTGGGATACCATATATGAGTGAAAGTAATGATCTTAAGCAAATATACATACAAAGGAATTACCTGACTTAATCTGGACATCATGGTAGGCTCCTAGAACTGATGCTTTCATTGAGTTCTCAAGGGTAAGTAGGTGCTGGCTAGGTAAAGAGGAATAAAGTTTCAGGGAAAGCTTGGGGAGAAGCATGAAATGCTTGGGTGTCAGGAAGAATTCCAGTGAAGCTCATAAAGACTGAGAAGGAAGGTTGAGATGGAACTAAAGAGGTTATACAAGGTCTTCTGAACTGAAAGAAGCATCATTCCAGACTGTATTTTAAAGGCAGTCTCATGACATTATAGGATTTTAAGCAATAATCATATTTGCTTATTAAAAGACTTCCCTGGAGGCTATATGGAAAGTAATTGGAAGAACTAAATAAAAACATTTTGGAAGAATTCAGGAAAGAGATGATAATTATTTGGACTAGAATAAAGGGAGTGGAGGTGGAGAAAAGTAGGTGGGTTTAAAGACACAGGATTTGGTCTTTGATTCAGTATGAGGGTCAGAAAAAAGGGGGATCTAAGAGTACTCTCATGTTTCCAGCTTGAGAAAATCAAGAGATTGTTGTGCTGATTATGAAAATGGAAGTGATTCTAAGACACACACATTTGGAAAATTGTTTCAAATTTGGGGCATAATGAATTTTAGGTACTGTGTGATGGAGTGGGTAGCTCTTGAGAAGGCAGCTGATAAACTGGCTGAAGACATAAACTGAAGAACAAAGTGAACTTCTCTAGATGTATTTAGGAATGGAACCTGGATTGAAACAAGGCTCCCTGTCAATCATTAAGGCTGTATTGAATGATGACAGCAGAATACAGACATGAGCAAAGGAGATAATACCATTAACGAATATCCTTTGCAACAAGTATTCTCCTCCCACATGGGACCTCCAGTTAACTTTCCTAACCAATGTTAATCCACCATCATGTAAGTGGTTTCCTTGTGTTTCAGTTCTACTGGAATAGGATTTGAGCAATTAGCAAGTAGGAATGAAGAAGCGAAAGCAACATTGTCAAGAACTTTATTCTCCTAAGAATTGGTAAAGGCTAAGTTTTTAAGTATAGAAGAACATATTCATAGATGAAAATTTCACAACACAAATTAAACAGAAATCAGGGGCTAATATCAAGGAAGATAATACAGCTCATCAAGTATAAATTCTCAATACTGACCTAGCAGTCTATGGGGTACTTTTTAAATGCATGATAAGGATGTACTCTATAGCATAGGAAACTGCTCAGTACTCTGTAATTGCCTACCTGGGAAAAGAATCTAAAAAACAGTGGCTATAAGTGTATGTACAACTGGTTCACTTTGCTGAACACCTAAAACTAACACAATATCATAGATCAACTATACTCAGATAAAAAAAATTTTAAATCAATAAATAAAATGTCTGCTATACATCATGTTTATGAGTAATCAAAGTTAATGATACATAGATGGAAGATATTTAAGTATTAAATGATGCAAACTTAAAAATCAAGAGATGTTCAAACATATGGTGTAGATTATTTGTTCAATCAACAAACACTTGCTAAGAAACTCATTTGACAGACTGTGTTGTATCTGTATCTGAGGATACAGACATGAACAAAGTTATTAGTTTCATTACAGAAAGTCAAGTTTGGGAGGAAAAACTAGATGAACTCAAATAATTACAAGAGTAATAAATATGCACTTCTATGGGAACATGTAGATAGGATCAATTATATTGGTGGTGGCAAGGGATATTAAATGGGGAATGTGCCAAATGGAAAATGGTGGAAGGGTTTTACAAATGTAAGGCATAGCATGACAAAAGAATGAAAGAATCGTAGGATGAAAGATTGTGGTGAGCTCAGTGACTGTCATGCAGGTGTATGGTGGGAATTGGTAGAAGAGTCCAGAATCATGGATTGGAGTTTTGGGTACTGGGCCATGGGGTCTATCCTGCAGCTTATGCGAAAGGATGGGTTTCCCTCGTGGTTCTGTGGTAAAGAATCTGCCTGCCAATGCAGGAGATGTGGGTTAAATCCCTGGGTCAGGAAGATCCCCTGGAGAAGGAAATGGCACTCCACCCCAGTATTCTTGCCTGGAAAATCCCATGGACTGAGGAGCCTGGTGGGCTGCCATCCATGAGGCTGCAAAGGGTTAGGCATGACTTAGGGACTAACCAACAGCAACAGTAAGGGAGGACATGACCTGTTCCCAAGAGGGAGATGAGGGATATTCTATCAGGAGACTTAGGTCTGAATCCTGGTTGAACAGAATGCTACCTGAGTAGTCACAGGACTATAACAAATTATGTTCAAAAGAGAACACAGCTGCTCAACATTAACAAACACAAATCTATCAAGTGTGAGGAGTAAGTATGCTAAACCAAGTCAAGAATATCACAAGGCAAGTGGTTACAGGAACAGATGAATAACAAAAAGCAAGAATAGGGTAAAAATCGAGTCCCAAGAGACTCAAGAGAACCAAGGATTTGTTTAATTGGCCTCCTGCTAGGACATAGGTGAGTCTGACAGGTTAAAGGGAATCTAGATGGGGAGCTCTCACATAGGGAGACACTGACAGTTGTTGAGAAAGAGGCTATCATAATCAGAGGGTATTTCAGAAGGATTGCCCTGGGAATGATGAAAGAAGGAGTGGAGAGAGTATTCTTTCATGACAGCGAAAGAGAGAATTTGATGAATTCTGAGGTAGGGCAGTGGCCATGAGCTGGAGTAGTTTGATCAGGAAGGGGAAAGAAAATATGATGCCAGGGTGGTTGCTCAGACTTCAAGGTCATTTGCAGAGTGGGTAGAATTTAGCTTGAAATTGGAAAATGGGAAAGGGACTCTGTATTGGAGGAAAGACAGCAGAACTTTTTCCAGGAGAGCAGATTTGGCAGACTCCCAAGCCTGACCCCATCTGGCATTCCGATACTCATATCAGATTCCTGGTATGAGCTCCGTCTCGTGGAAAAAATTTATAAGTGGTCCACAGTGCTGTGCTCTGCTTAGTTGCTCAGTAATGTCTGACTTTGTGAGAATCCATGGACTGTAGCCTGCCAGGTTCCTCTGTCCATGGGGGTTCTCCAGGCAAGAATACTGAAGTGGGTTGCCATGCCCTCCTCCAGGGCATCTTCCCAACCCAGGGATCGAACTCAGGTCTCCTGCACTGACAGGTGGATTCTTTACCATCTGAGCCACTGAAGTATTGGTTATCGTCAATGGCCTCCTGCATCTGTCACCTTTAAGTTTTAGCACAAAAGCCTGGGTTGGACACCAATACAATAAGAGTTAAGCTATGGTCTCAAGTTTATGTAAGCATCTACAAAGAAATTTCCTGAGGTTCTCACTATCCATTCTCCTCATCTCCACAGGATATGAACTTTTCTCAAATGTGGCTGACATTTTGTACAGGATTATGCACCGTGGTGTATTAGAAAGAACTTGAGCTTTGACCACATATTAGCTAAATGACTGATGGAAATTACCTTACAACAGCAGAAGATGGCTGTCTGTCAAAAGAAAAAATGATATGGCTTAAGTATCTGCACCTTGAGCTTCTGTGGCTTCTGCAGAGATGTTCTGCAGAGCGGTCACTGCTTTTTAATGATTCCATTGACGTCAGACGGTGTCTAGTGCAACCAGCTATTTTTATATACCAATTGAAAATGCAGCAACTATCTCTCCTCTGAATTAGATCACAGAGCAGCAATGAAATACATGCTTCTGCCATAAGGTAGATGAACAGGCACGTCTGGGTTATGTTAGAGAGAATATGAGTTTTTCTCAATCTGCCCTGGAGCAATGATTGCCATTGTCAATTGTACAAATCACTGAGTGCTTTTTCCTGATGTATTTGTAAGGAAAGAAGAAAAGGAATATTTTGCTCTGTTGATCTGAGAGTAACTACAAAAAACCCTAGCACAGTACACATAGCAAACCAGAAAGTGCCAAGATTGTCAATGCCAGACAAGAAAAGGAGTGAGCACGGTTCACATCCCTTTCCTCTTCCTACTGCTGTGTCCCTTGATGAAAAGGAAAATGGATGATTAGGCTCAGGGCCAAGAAGATTATCTGGTCCCCAAGACTCTGAGGGGCACCTTCTGTGACTTTGAGACTATGGTTCTTGAAGCTGATCTGAATATATCCAACTGGATGTATTCTGATGCAGACATTACTGAAAATAACCTCTGCTGTTACCAGATAGTAATCTCTGGACTAGGAAACCTTACGCATAAACACAGCATAAATGGCAGCAGCAAGACCACCATTGGTATTCTAAGCAAAATTCCCAGAGTAGCTGTGAAGGCATTTTCACATGCTTTCATAGTTTGAGTAGAAATAAAGCAAACGATGATCAACAAACATCACATGATGCATTGTCAAGAAAAATCTCTTAACTATAATAATAGAGGTCCTATAGTAGATGTTTAGATTTCCCTATATAAAATCTGTCTCTTGTATATGGAATTCTGATGGTTGCAGAAGATAGCAGCTCATTATTTTCTAAAATTGGGGGGTGAGGCGAGGAGGGATAAATATTCAAATTCAAAATCATCAACTTTTCGTGATTATGTTGCTTTCCCAGATAAGAACAGACGTTTCAGCAAGACCCTTTGTTTGCTGGCCTCTATTATATGACAGCACTTTAGAAATTCTGAATTTTAAAACGCAGACGATAATATCAGCTCCCAAATGTCAGGCATCATGATGAATTGGCTTTTCAACTTTTCAAGCCATTCACTTTCCTTGCTTCCAAAATGTCAAATACAAAGGCTTCTGATAACAAAGCTGGGCGAAGCATGTGATTATTACTTTTTGCAACAATCATAGTATTTAATGGACAATACTTTCAAAGCTTGTTTTATATGTAAAAGCCTGTGTTCTTTGCCTGATATTCTAATTGCTCAGACCGAGTCAAGTTTTAAGTAAATTAATCAATAAAATTCAACACCCTCAATTTAACACTTTGAAATGATTGATTTCCCCCACTTCTATAGTATTAAATTTTTTTTAATGTCAATCCAATCCTTAATTAATCTCTTATTTAATTTGTCTTTTGTTCCAGACACACAGGTGTTAATTTGCCCTTTTGGAAAGTGAAGGTAGGGTAACTAAAAGAAAAGAATTTCAAGGCTCATGAAATTTTCTTCATTAATATCTTAATTTAGCAAAACTGACATGAGAATTGCACCTTATAGTTCATGAAATGTTGTTATAAAGAAATCTTAAAACTGGACTATTATGCCTTCTTTTTCTATTTTCATCAAAGCTCAAATGGAAATATTCATTGTTGAAAAGTACAGAAATTAAATCATAGATTGTTCGATGGGTGGATGATTTATTTATAAATGTACTCATCTATTTATTAATTCAACACAAGTTTATAGAGTAGACAGGTAAAGAATCTGCCTGCAATGCAGGAGACACAGGCTCGATCCCTGGGTAGGGAAGATGCTGTGGAGAAGGGAATGGCTACCCATTCTAGTATTTTTGCCTGGAAAAGTCCATGGACAGAGGAGTCTGGTGGTATAAAGTCCATGGGATCACAAAGAATCAGACACAACTGAGCGACTAACCCTACCGGGTTCTAAACATTAGGCTAGGTAAGAAATACAAGGATAAATAAAGCACCCTTTATGGCTTCAAAGAGTGGAATTTAAGGTGGGAACAGGTTATACCATAGTCATAGACAGCAAGAGTTCAATAGGTCCAAGGCACTCATTTCTTCTTCTGGACATGACTTCAAAATGATGTTCCTAAATTTCTGAAAATGAATATAACACAGTAATTACTGAAAAACTTACCTAAACTATAATCCAGCACAGTTCTGAAGGAGACCCCCTTTTTGCTTAGGTCACATTACCTTTTCACTTTTACCTGTGTACTCAGTGATACCTCCCACATAAAAGTACTCAGGGCACAGAGATCTTATGTTTTCCATAATGTAGACAAATACAAATTCTTAACAATGACCCTCCTTCATGAAAAACGAACTGCATGTATTGCTCTTTTTTTCAGTAAAGGAAAAAAAAAAACTTCTCTAATTTTTGTATTATCTTTCAGGAAAATGAGCTGGCCTTCTAGTCAATTCTAATGGTCCTGAGCTTGCCTGTTATTTTATGGACGGAGCATATAGACTTTTAGATGGCATAATTGATAAGCAAAATCTTCAACACAGTAGACTCAAAAATCCTTCCTCCATATTGACAACAAAAGAATAAATATAGTCATATTATAGATGGATCAAATATCTCTAGAAATATACATAAGAAAATGGTAATATCAATTGCCTCCTGAATTGGGACCTGGATAAATTAGAGGTAGAAGCTGTAGGAACATTTTTACCGTAGGTAGAGACCATAGGGACATTTTCACAAAGACACATGCATAATACAATGCAGAAATGCTAGAGATCAGGAACTTCTCAGATCCACTAAACAGAATATTCTTGCTTAGTTTCAAGATCCTTCATTGATCTGCTGCTGCTGCTGCTAAGTTGCTTCAGTCGTGTCCGACTCTGTGTGACCCCATAGGCGGCAGCCCACCAGACTCCGGCAGCCCTGGGATTCTCTAGGCAAGAACACTGGAGTGGGTTGCCATTTCCTTCATTGATCTAGCTCCCCTCTAAACCAGAGATCCTGAAATTCTGATTTCCTCTTCCCAGTCAAGCCAGCATTCTCTTTTTCATTCCATTTTCCTTTTCTGCACCACCTTCTCAGCATCTGAAATGCCTACAATTTCCAGATTTCCATTTGCCATACCCCTCTGCTCCTACCCCTTCTCTCCTCATGCCCAGGATAGTTTAAAGTCTCTGGGCAGCTGCCTTTGTTAACTAAGTTGGGGGGAAAATATTTTTGAGAACTAGCAGATGGTATATGGACACTCATTCCTCCTACCTTGTACTCCTGATCCTATTCTCCATATAGAAATATATTTTTCTTATAAGATAATTTAAGAGGGAAGGGATGAATTGGGAGATTGGGATTCACATAAACACACTACTACTTATAAAAAAGATAACTAACAAGAACCTACTATATAGCTTAGGGAACTCTAGACCTATATAGAAAAGAATATAAAAAGAGTGGATATATGTATAGCTGATTCCCTTTGCTGCACAGCAGAAACTAACACAGCATTGTAAATCAACTATACTCTGATAAAAATTAATTTAAATAAATAAAAGTTAAAATACAAGTGAATAAGTGAAAAATATATGAAATTTTGTCAATTCTTATCTGACTTTCACTGGAATGACCAGTGAGCTCAGTGAGGTCACATATCTGTGAGCCTCTCAAGTGCCAAGATCACATAAAATGCACATTGTCTTGAAAAGAGAGATCAGCCTTGCTCACCTGCCCCCAACATGTCAGAAAGGAAAGATGCTCTCTTCTTCCTGGTTAAGGAATTTTTGAGGACATGTACTCTATTCCCCATCTCCAACAACCAGTGAGTAACCTAAGAAAGCATTTTTTCCTTTCTACATTAAAAAAGAAGTACCTGCGTTTTTCTTCCTGAAGTTCCTTTGAAAGAGAATACTGCTATCTTTACCTGATTGAATCCAGATACTTAACTATTACATCTAAAATGACATTTTAAATGAAATATTAGTCATATATTTCAAGAAACAAGTGCCTTTCTTTTAAGTGATACTGTATTTTGAGTAAGTGCCAGAAATAGCAAATGTAGAATATACAGTAAATCTGATATAATAATCCTCAAAAAAGAGAAAATATTGCAGCTTATACAATTCATGACCGTGTTACCTTTTCAGATGTCATTCTAAAAGAAGACGAATATACTTGCTTGCTTTCCTTTAAAAGAGCACTGGTTGATATCTTCTGTTAGAATTTAGGCTGCAGCTAGAAAATTAGTGAAGTGAAAGTTGCTCAGATGTATCCATCTCTTTGTGCCCGCACGGACTATACAGCCCATGGAATTATCCAGGTCAGAATACTGGATTGGGTAGCATTCCCTTCTCCAGGGGATCTTCCCAACCTAGAGATCGAACACAGATCTCCTGCCTTGCAGGCAGATTCTTTACCAGCTGAGCTAAGGACAATATAATTGTATCACTAAACTGGTTCTGGTGTGATTTAACTGTCAAACCTCTTAACAGGACATGTCATGGATATGTATATAGAAAGTTTTGAAATTCTTACTTAAACTATGCATTGTATATTTTTATAGCTTGTCTCCAAATATGCTACATGCTCCTTCAGAAAGGGAGCCAAAGTTTATTGAATCCACAGCATCCATCTCAGTGTCTGACAGATAATAAGTCTTCAAGAAGTGGTTGACTAATAAATAATTTGAGAAACTAGAGTCAAGAAACCACAGGGAGGGAACAAGATACAGCCTGAAGGAGAAACATTTGGACCAGGATGAATAAACCATTTTCCTAAGGATTAGAATTCTCAAAAGGAAAATCAATTGACTCCAAAAAAAAAAATGTTTTTCTTTATTTAGAGATGAAAATATTGTCTGCTTCAAAAAGTGGAAATGGTTATTTATTAAATATGTGTAACTAATTTGAAGGAAAATAAAGTATTGTAGCTCTCAACTCTGTAAAGAACAATATTGCATAGGAACCTGGAATGTTAGGTCCATGAATCAAGGTAAATTAGAAGTGGTCAAACAGGAGATGGCAAGAGTGAACATAGACATTTTAGGAATCAGTGAGCTAAAATGGACTGGTATGGGCAAATTTAACTCAAATGACCAGTATATCTACTACTGTGGGCAAGAATCCCTTAGAAGAAATGGAGTAGCCATCATAGTCAACAAAGGAGTCCAAAATGCAGTACACGGATACAATCTCGAAAACAACAGAATGATCTCTGTTCATTTTTAAGGCAAACCATTCAATATTACAGTAATCCAAGTCTATGCCTCAACCAGTAATGCTGAAGAAGCCGAACAGTTCTATGAAGACCTACAAGATCTTCTAGACCTAACACCAAAAAAAGATGCCATTTTCATTATAGGGGACTGGGATGCAAAAGGAGGAAGTCAAGAAATACCTGGATTAACAGGCAAATTTGGCCTTGGAGTACAGAATGAAGCAGGGCAAAGGCTAATCAAGAGACTGCACTGGTCATAGAAAACACCCCCTTCCAACAACATAAGAGAAGATGCTACACATGGACATCACCAGATGGTCAATACTGAAATCAGGTTGATTACATTCTTTGAAGCCAAAGATGGAGAAGCTCTATACAGTCAGCAAAAACAAGACTGGGAGCTGGCTGTGGTTCAGATGATGAACTCCTTATTGCCAAATTCAGACTTAAATTGAAGAAATAGGGAAAACCAGGTATGACCTAAATCAAATCCCTTACAATTATACAGTAGAAGTGACAAATAGATTCAAGGGATTAGTTCTGATAGACAAAGTGCCTGAAGAACGATGGATGGAGGTATATGACATTGTACAGGAGGCAGTGATCAAGACCATCCCCAAGAAAAAGAAATGCAAAATGCTTGTCTGAGGAGGACTTACAAATAGCTGAGAAAAGAAGAAAAGCTAAAAGCAAAGGAGAAAAGTAAAAATATACCCATCTGAATGCAGAGTTCCAAAGAACAGCAAGGAGTGATAAGAAAGCCTTCCTCAGAGATCAATGCAAAGAAATAGAGGAAAATAATAGAATAGGAAAGACTAGAGATCTCTTTAAGAAAATTAGAGATACCAAGGGACCATTTCATGCAAAGATGGGCTCGATAACAGGCAAAATTGGCATGGACCTAACATAAGCAGAAGATATCAATAAGAGGTGGCAAGAATACACAGAAGAACTATCCAAAAAAAAAAAAAAGATCTTCATGACCCAGATAACCACAATGGTATGATCACTCACCTTTAGAGCCAGACATCCTGAAATGTGAAGTCAAATGGGCCTTAGGAAGCATCACTACAAACAAGCTAGTGGAGGTGATGGAATTCAGTTGAGCTATTTCAAATCCTAAAAGATGATGCTATGAAGGCACCGCACTCAATATGTCAGAAGATTTGGAAAACTCAGCAGTGGCCACAGGATTGGAAAAGGTCAGTTTTCATTCCAGTCCCAAAGAAAGGAAATGCCAAAGAATGCTCAAACTACTGCATAATTGCACTCATCTCGCATGCTAGTAAAGTAATGATCAAAATTCTCCAAGCCAGGCTTCAGCAATACATGAGCTGTGAACTTACACATGTTCAAGCTGGTTTTGGAAAAGGCAGAGGAAACAAAGATCAAATCGCCAATATCCACTGGATCATTAAATAAGCAAGAGTTCCAGAAAAACATCTATTTCTGTTTTATTTACTATGCCAAAGCCTTTGACTGTGTGGATCACAATAAACTGTGGAAAATTCTGAAAGAGATGGGAATACCAGACCACTTGACCTGCCTCTTGAGAAACCTATATGCAGGTCAGGAAGTAACAGTTAGAACTGGACATGGAAAAACAGACTGGTTCCAAATAGGACAAGAAGTACGTCAAGGCTGTATATTGTCACCCTGCTTATATAAGTTATATGCATAAGACATCATGAGAAATGCTGGGCTGAAAGAAGCACAAGCTGGAATCAAGATTGTCAGGAGAAATATCAATAATCTCAGATATGCAGATGATACCACTTTAACGGCACAAAACGAAGAACTAAAGAGTCTCTTGATGAAAGTGAAAAAGGAGAGTGAAAAAGTTGGCTTAAAGCTCAACATCCAGAAAACTAAGGTCATGGCATCCAGTCCTATCACTTGGCAAATAGATGGGGAAACAGTGGAAACAGTGGCTGACTTTATTTTGGGGATTCCAAAATCACCACAGATGGTGACTGCAGCCATGAAATCAGAAGACGCTTGCTCCTTGGAAGAAAAGCTATGACCAACCCAGACAGCGTGTTAAAAAGCAGAGACAGTACTTTGTCAAGAAAGGTCCATGTAGTCAAAGTTATGTTTTTTCCACTAGTCATGTATGGATGTGAGAGTTGGACTAGAAAGAAAGCTGAGTGGGAAAGAATTGATGCTTTTGAACTGTAGTGTTGGAGAAGACTCTTTAGAGTCCCTTGGACTGCAAGGAGACCCAACCAGTCAATCCTGAAGGAAACCAGTCTTGAATATTCTTTGAAAGTACTGATGCTAAAGCTGAAACTCTAATACTTTGGCCACCTGATGTGAACTGACTCATTGGAAAAGACCTAATGCTGGGAAAGACTGAAGGCAGGAGAAGGGGACGACTGAGGATGAGATGGTTAGATGGCATCACTGATTCAGTGGAAATGAGTTTGAGTAAGCTCTGGGAGTTGGTGATGGACAGGGAAGCCTGGCATGCTGCAGTCCATGGGGTGGCAAAGTGTTGAACTGAGCTCTCAACTCATAATCAATTAAAGCAAAGGATGTTAAAAGGAAAAGAATTTTAAAAAAAATGAGGGAGGGGGAGAAAAGCAGAACAGGCTAAGGGAGAAAATGAATGAAAGGAGTAAGATACAAAAGAGTACAGGACAGATGTGAAGATTCAAAGGGGTTATTTCCAAGATGTTGGTTTGTTGAACATTTATTGTTTATTTGGGTTATGAAGCTCAGAATAAATTATTAATCAGCTTCATGATAAGTCGCTTCAGTCGTGTCCAACTCTTGCAACCTGATGAACCGTAGCCCACCAGGCTCCTCTGTCCATGGCATTCTGCCGGCAAGAATACTGGAGTGGGTTGCTATTTCCTCCTGTGGGGGATCTTCCTGACCCAGGGATCAAGTCTGCACCTCTTAAGTCTCCTGCATTTGTAGGCAGGTTCTTTACTACTAGCGTTACAAGGGGAACCATATCAATCAGTTTGGTCAGCTATTTGATACCTTAGATGTTAGTTATTACATTTCCTTAGTGATGAATTAGTTTTTTGACTGCTGTCCAGTGCTCACGTGCTTGACTATTGTATGCTTAGCTGCTGTTTTCCACCACTGTTATATGGTAACAGAGAAACACAGCCAGTGTTTCTATGAAATCACTCCAAGCATCATCTTATCCTGACAATTAGCAGAATATGACCCCTGACAGTTTCCTTCCCCAAATCCAGATTCTAGAGGCTCCTATGTTTGAATTAAAATGATTTTGCACTAAAAGAATAGAAAGACTCCACATTTTTCTCAGTGAGAAAAGCAGTATCAGTTGAAGATTGCTACCTTAATAATAGTAATACCTAATACTTATTAAATGACTATAATGTATTCACTAATGGATGCTGTGATTTCCCTTATAGTCATCCTTTCATTTTCACTGCTATGATCCTAAAACCAGGCCAGGGGCCAAAGGAAACCCAACGCAGGTAAGATGCCTACAAACCCACTACATGTAACCACAACTGTGTCCAGCTGTGCCATTCCATGGAACTTGAATATACAAGTTCACCTTGAATATGCAAGAGTAAACTTGGGAATAAGGACCAAAGAGAGCTTTATGTCTCCGTATTCAAGAGCCAAGAATCCAGCAAAGTTGTGTGTGGCTGAAAAGGGATTAGATGAAGTAGAAATGAGAATGAGGCCACCAAGAAACTTCCCCCAGCAGTGTGATGGCTTGTTGTTCAGTCACTGAGTTGTGTCCAACACTTTGTAAACCAATGGGCTACAGCATGCCAGGCTTCCCTGTCCTTCACCATCTCCCAGAGTTTGCTCAAATTCATGTCCATTGAGACAGCGATGCCATCCAACCATCTCATCCTCTGTCGTCCCCTTCTCCCGCTTTCAATCTTTCCCAGCATCAGGGTCTTTTCTAATGAGTCAGCTCTTTACATCAGGTGGTCAAAGTATCGGAGCTTCAGCATCAGTCCTTCCAATGAATATTCAGGATTGATTTCCATTAGGATTCACTGGTTTGATCTCCTTGCTGTCCAAGAGACTCTCAAGAGTTTTCTCCAGCATCACAGTTCAAAAGCATCAATTCTTCAGTGTTCAGCCTTCTTTGTGGTTCCACTCTCACATCCACACGTGACTACTGGAAATAAACCCACAGCTTTGACTTTATGGACCTTTGTCAGCAAAGTGTAAAGGTCTCTTATCCCAGAGATATCTACAGGCTAATTGGAACTTGTTCATGTGTATATGATGTATACCCTGACACAACCCAGAAAAGTCCTACTCACACAAAATTACCTTGTGTGGGAATTTGCGCTTTTTTGTTGGTTTATTTGGTGGAAAAGACTTGTATTTTTTGTGTATGTGAAAAATAAGAAAAATAACCTCAGAGGTTTGACACAATGGGAGAGGAACAACATGAGCAAGAGAGCAAGCCGATTCATAAAATTAGCGCAGGTATCTCAAGCCAGAGGTGACCAAGAGGATACAAGTTCCCCTGGGCTCATGGCCATCTTGGAAAGGGCTCTGGTCAACCACAGTCCAGGGAATGAGGCCCAAATAATTCTTCTTTAGATCTGAAGGGATATAAAGGATTCTAGATACACACAGAATACATAAACATTTGCTTTGAGTAAAGCACTTTCCTTACAGTTACATTATTGTACAGACCACAGGCAAAAGTTTTGTGAATCTTATGCCTGTTAGAAAGCTAAAGCAATAGAAAGCTATGTATTCATTGCATCTCCTTAATAAAAATGAGATTTCTGTTTTTCCTATAAGAACTTTATTTTTCTTAAAGTAGGTTGGTCCCTAGAGAACTGACCACTTGAACCAGAGGCACCTGGTTTAATATGTAATTATTTCTCTGGAGTTTCAGCATTCATTTCTCCTGAACTTCCAGAGACTTGGGCTAAATGGGTGTATATGTACCCATATTTTGTGATCAAAAGACTTTGTTCCCTTGTCTCTGATAGCACATTTCTATAAAAATTCTATTTGTATTTTCTGTAAAATTGTCATTGAAAACATTGTGCATTTTGTTATTCTCTGTCTGTGGCAGAGATGACCAGTTAGTTGTCTCAAATATTTTTAGCAGTATTCATTACAATCCAGAAAAAGACACATTCTGGATTCATTACTATCCAGAAAAGGCTTGAGGTGACTAAATTCTAGCCAATAAAATACATAAGGAATTGTTCTGTGAGACTTTCGGAAAGTTTTCATAAATAGAAAAGGACAGTTTGGGCCTTACTCCTTGCTGACAGCCTGAAACTCAAATGTGATGGATGGTGCCCCATAGCCATCTTGGACCAAAAAATGGAAACTGCACATCTTCAGGATCATAGATCAGAAGACAGGAGCCTGAGTCTTCGGTGACCCCATGAAGATTCTCCAAAGAAGCTTGGGATTCACTGTCTGATCTTGCTTTACATAGGAGAGAAATAGCTGCTAATTTGTTTAAACCATTTTTATTTTGGCTGTTTTGTCTGTTTTATGTAGCAAATCTAACTGCCTGTCTTCTGTATAAGTTTCTTGTAGCCTTACTATCAAGAAAGACTACTTCTCTAATAGGTTTACTTTGTATCACACCGCCTTTGCTTCTTCTGGCCTGGTCTACCATGGACTGCAAGGAGATCCAACCAGTCCATTCTGAAGGAGATCAGCCCTGGGATTTCTTTGGAAGGAATGGTGCTAAAACTCAAACTCCAGTACTTTGGCCACCTCATGCAAAGAGTTGACTCATTGGAAAAGACTCTGATGCTGGGAGGGATTGGGGGCAGAAGGAGAAGGGGACGACAGAGGATGAGATGGCTGGATGGCATCACTGACTTGATGGACGTGAGTCTGAGTGAACTCCGGGAGTTGGTGATGGACAGGGAGGTCTGGCGTGCTGCGATTCATGGGGTCACAAAGAGTCAGACACAACTGAGCGACTGAACTGAACTGAACTGAACCATGGGGTTACAAGAGTCAGACACGACTTAGTGCTTAAACTACCACCATGAAGAGCAGAGGTGGATTTAGTGGGTTTTTGTAGTCATGACTTTTGCCCTAGGCTGCTGGCATAATGACTGCCATCCTTTCTCTACACCCTAGACTAACCCATTCCCACATTACAGTTACATTTTTTAAAATAAACTTCTAGAAAAGTGTTTTTTTTAAAACATAATTACAGGATTCAGTATAGTTTGCTGATTAGGCGACAATGCATTTTTAAAAGGAATAATATAGGAAAGGGCCATTGTGACTTAAATCATTGACACTTAAATCTTAAAACCACTTAGTCTTTCTTAGTTGAAACAATTCAAACCCAAACAAAAGCTAAAAACTCTCTTACTTTCTCTCTCTCTCTCTCTCTATATATATATATATGGAAATATGTATATATATTTACAAAAACAATTCAGATTATACTCTCTCTCTCTCTATATATATATATATATATGGAAATATGTATATATATTTACAAACATAATTCAGATTATAAATAAACATATAATTCTTATGCCATTGCTTCCTTTGTACACATAGAACTGATGAATCTGACAAACAGCTACAGGTACTAAATGAATTGGTGTTGGATATGAACTTTTATGGGACGTCCCTGGTGCTTCAGTGATAAAGAATTCGCCTGCAATGCGGTAACCACAGGAGATATCAGTTCAATCCCTCGCTCAGGAAGATCCCCTGGAGGAGGGCATGGCAACCCATTCCAGTATTCTTGCCTAAAGAATCCCATGGGCAGAGGAGCCTGGCAAGCTAGTGTCCATGGGGTCAAAAAAAGTCGGACACACCTGAACTTTTATAATAACATCTGGTAAGTGACAGAACCAGAATCCAAACCCAGAACTGTGTACATCTCAAGCCTTTGCTCTTTGTACACACTGACTCCTATGTGTGGAAATATTATTTATAAGGCACAGTCTCAAAAAAAAAGAAAAAATCCTAATCTGTTAGGAGCCATCATCTCCTCCCCTTTCCAAAGACTTTTTTTTAATTAGAAGAATGGATAACAGAAAATAAGGCTCATAAATCCCACAGCTACACCCTTGCCTCCCTTCTGAGTTTCGAGCATCTTGAAATCAATGACTTTATGTCGACACAACTCCTGCCCCTCCTCTACCTGTTCTTCTACGTCCTCTGAGATGTGGTAGATGCTTCTCAGATCTGCACGGACTTGCTAAAGGTGCAAACACACTGGAGAGAAGTGTGGGGTGTTTTTCACCACATTATAGAAATAAATGCAGAATATAGAAGCCTTGTTTTTATTGAAAAGTAGTTCTGACTGTAATCTCTTTTGTGAGTGGATAAAGTTGTACTCACAGTAGATGATTTGGTAAACCTGCTGTCAATAGGAGAAGAAAATATTATTTTCTCCCAGCAATTTCCTACTTAAACACAAAGATTTTCTTAGGAAAATTATTTGGAAAATATAACTCAACAGATCAATGCAAGGGTATATTTTTCCTTAAGAAATATCCTGAAATAACCTTTTAAAAAGCTCAGAGAGAGAATTGGCTTAACTGCTTCTGGATATAGGTTATAGCTTCCAGGATTGTATTGATCCCCTCTATTCACTTCTTGGTCAGTACGTGCCTTAGGATAGTGATGCTGCGTTTGTATCCATTGGTTCCCCACTGTTGACTCCTAGGGCAGAGACTACAGCATGGTGCCAGAAATCTGGATAGTGGTTACTTGACAAATGCCAAAAATGAAGTGAGTTGCTGATTTAAGTTCCTCTTGCCAGTTCCTTGTTCTTCCCAGAGAGATCTGTTCATACTGTGCTGTGCTTAGTCACTCAGGTGTGTCTGACTCTTTGCGACCCTGTGGACTGTAGCCCACCAGGTTCCTTTGTCCATGGGGATTTTCCAGGCAAGAATACTGGAGTAGGTTGCCAAGCACTCCTCCAGGAGATCTCCCCAACCCAGGGATCAAACTCAGGTCTTCCGCATTGTAGGCAGATTCTTTACCTCTGAGTCACCAGGGAAGCTCGTACTCACACTTAATCTATTCTCTTTCGATCCCCTCTACACTTATATGCAGAGTACATCATAAGAAAACCTGGACTGGAAGAAGCACATGCTGGAATCAAGATTGCCGGGAGAAATATCAATAACCTCAGATATGCAGATGACACCACCCTTATGGCAGAAAGTGAAGAGGAGCTCAAAAGCCTCTTGAAAGTGAAAGAGGAGAGTGAAAAAGTTGGCTTTAAAGCTCAACATTCAGAAAATGAAGATCATGGCATCTGGTCCTATCACTTCATGGGAAATAGATGGGGAAACAGTGGAAACAGTGTCAGACTTTATTTTGGGGGGCTCCAAAATCACTGCAGATGGTGACTGCAGCCATGAAATTAAAAGACACTTACTCCGCAGAAGAAAAGTTATAACCAACCTAGATAGCATATTCAAAAGCAGAGACATTACTTTGCCAACAAAGGTCCGTCTAGTCAAGGCTATGGTTTTTCCTGTGGTCATGTATGGATGTGAGAGTTGGACTGTGAAGAAGGCTGAGTGCCGAAGAATTGATGCTTTTGAACTGTGGTGTTAGAGAAGACTCTTGAGAGTCCCTTGGACTGCAAGGAGATCCAACCAGTCCATTCTGAAGGGGATCAGCCCTGAGATTCCTCTGGAAGGAATGATGCTAAAGGTGAAACTCCAGTACTTTGGCCACCTCATGTGAAGAGTTGACTCATTGGAAAAGACTGATGCTGGGAGGGATTGGGGGCAGGAGGAGAAGGGGATGACAGAAGATGAGATGGCTGGATGGCATCACTGACTCGATGGACGTGAGTCTGAGTGAACTCTGGGAGTTGGTGATGGACAGGGAGGCCTGGCGTGCTGCGATTCATGGAGTCACAAAGAGTAGAACACGACTGAGCGACTGAACTGAACTGAACTGAACTGAACTACATTCTCCAGCTTCCCTGGTGGCTCAGACGGTAAAGCGTCTGCCCGCAATGCGGGAGACCTGGGTTCGATTCCTGGGTCTGGAAGATCCCCTGGAGAATAAAATGGCAATCCACTCCAGCACTCTTGCCTGGAAAATCCCATGGACGGAGGAGCCTGATAGGCAATAGTCCATGGGGTCGCAAAGAGTCGGACACGACTGAGCGAGTGACTTCACTTTCACTTTCTACATTCTCCATGCCAAGCCATCCATGTTTGTTTAAATATGTAATCCTTTCCTAGTTTGATGTGGTTCTTGGTCTTTTGACTGCTCCCCCTCCCTTTATGAATGGGGAACGACCTCTTCATCAATAAACCAGAAGTAGTTGCAACAGCAATGACTCTAGGGTATGCTGATTAGAATGTCAAAAAAGATTCAGTAGGCTGGCAGAGACAGCTCTCTCCCATGAGACCTTGTCTACCTTGAGCCTAAACACTGACTTCATGATGCACTAGACATCCTGCTACATGGTGAGCGTAAGGCCTAAGTTTTTGTTATTAATCAATAACTCTAACTAAGAAAGATTAGTCTAATTAGTCCTTAAATGGACTGCCAATTTCTAAAGAATTTAAGCACAACAAAATATAATAAACAGAAAAAACATGTGCTTTTTTTTCAAAATCCAGAAATTCTATTAAGATTGTACATGGATCATTTTGCCCAGTCTCTGGAACACATAAAGTTCTCAAAACTGGAATCAGTTTTATATTAAATGGGAATTGTTATGCTCAGACATGTCAGTGAACAAAGTATAGATAAAATGTAAAAGCAAAGTTAAAGGAATTACCATAGAGCTACATATTGGTCAGAGACAGGAGAAGGTGTCTTTAATAGTAAAACTCACAGGTCAGTTAGGAAGCTTAAGATTATGGGAGTCAGTCTGTCTTCTGCCTTGTGCTCCTGTTCTCACCTCCATCCCCAAACCAATCTTACTTCCTTGCCAATCTCATTAAACAATTCATATTTAATCTACCCAGTATACCTTCTAGGAGAAGGAAATGGCAACCCATTCCAGTCTTCTTGCCTAGAGAATCCAGGGGACAGAGAAGCCTGGTGGGCTGCTATCCATGGGGTCACACAGAGTCGGACACAACTGAAGCAACTTAGCATGCCTGCATGCATTAGAGAAGGAAATGGCAACCCACTCCAGTCTTCTTGCCTGGAGAATCCCAGGGACAGAGGAGCCTGGTGGGCTGCCGTCTATGGGTGTCACACAGAGTCAGACACGACTGAAGCGACTTAGCAGCAGCAGCAGCAGCAGTAGCAGTATACCTTCTAGAACTCATGGCATAATAAAATAAGCAAATTCATATCTGAGACTAAATTTCAAGCCTAAGAATAGAAAGCTTATGTGTTCAGAATCTGAAATGAAGATTAACAAGTAGGAAGCTTATTAGGGAATATTCCTGAGATCAGGAGTAGGGAGAAAAAATAAATTAGTGTTGGATAGAGGGACCATTGTGGCTTTAATGCATTCACATCAAGACCTCAGCCAGCCCCACTGGAAGCTCCAAATTTAACTGGGCATCCTTAGTGAAAGTGAAAGTATTAGTCTCTCAGTTGTGTCCAACTCTTTGGGACACTGTGGACTGTAGTCCACCAGGCTCATCTGTCCATGGGATTCTTCAGGCAAGAATACTGGAATAGCCATTCCCTTCTCCAGGGAATCTTCCCAGCCCAGGGATGGAAGCTGGGTCTCCTGCATTGCAGGCAGGTTCTTTACAGTCTGAGCCACCAGGGAAGCCCAGGAATCCTTAAGAGTTGTTTCAAGTTGGGTCAATAGGCCTGGCTCTCTCTTCTCCAAGTCACCTCGTCAGTGGAGCAAGTTGCTTTGCAAAAGTGTTGTGACCTTGGGCAAGGTTGACTCTCTTCCCTCAAGGCAGTCAAAGAGGCAGAGAGCTCTCCCCAGCTGGGGAAGAGCTTTCATCCCAGACCAGGATCACAGTGGCAGAAACCAGCATCTGCAGAGGGTACACATTTTCTCCATTTAACTTTCCAAAGTCAATTGACATTTTTAGAGTTTTCTTCACTTGCTTTATGCATGTGTGCAATATACTGATGTTTCCTGACTGGAGTTTAATTACCAATTCTAAGTAATAAAAATACCATAACTTTGTGGATAATAAAACTTGAAAGCACTGAATTGGTTGTTATGTTCATACCTCCTTTTTCAAATAGAATATCTTGCCTTTCTCTCTTGCCCAGCTGTTGTTAAGTAATTTACAATTCAGGAAAGGCTAATGAAGGTATAAACAATGCACAGATGTCTGTCTGATTTCCTTTATTGTGTTCCTCAGGGAGGTCTTACGGAAATCATTCCTTGGCTTGGCCAGAGTTCCTTGAGGAGGTTGATGTCTTTTTTGAATTCTGATCAGAGAAAGTGATTGGAGTTGGGCATCAAGATGCCTTGGAAGTTGAACTTGTGGAGAATTGTTTCATAGAAAGCTTAATTATGATACATCAGCAACCATTTATGTCATAAACTGTGCAGAAATGTGATAGTGGCTGGTTGAATTTCTCACTTAATTACTTTATTTATTCATTCATCGACAAATTCCTGTGATCCCACGAAGAACCTTGGAGATACAGTAGTGAGTACAAAAACTACAGCTACTTGTTTCATGGAGATGGTAGAATAGTGAGGGAAATAAACGTGCTAACCTAGAAAATACAATGAAATTCCAGGCATCATAGGAACATAAGCAGAGCTTCTAATCTAAAGAATTTCTTTATATTTCCAAAAGGAAGTGACATGTAAGCTGAGATGTGAAAAATAAGTTGGATTTAGACTCTCAGAGAGGTTAAGGAAAGTGTTCTGAATAAAGGGTACAGTGTAAGAAAAGGTTCAGAGGAAAAAGAGAGAATGGTATACCTTAGAAAATAAAATAATATTGCATGTTTAAAGGAAATAATGAGAGAGGAGAAGTTAGAGGTCAAGGGAGAGAGAGATAGGAAATTGTGAAGAACATTAAACCATGTTAAAGGGCTTGGACTTTATTCTGAGGACATAGGGAATCCATTGAAAGATTTAAAGCAGAAAAAAGATATGAACATGAGATAATTTTATATAAATGGCTTTGGTAGCAGAGGGAGAGCCAGACTGGGAACAGAAACCAAGAAGGAGAAAAAGATGATGATGGACTTTATTCAGATATTGGGGATGGAGATATATGATTAGATGTAAGAGATATTTGGCAACTAGAATTATGAGCACTTAGAGACTGGGTGACAAGGGGAAGAGCTGTGGTAATAAGGGAGCACTCCCACATCTCTGATTTGGGCAACTTGGTGGAGGATATGGGATTGCACACAGTCAGACACGACTTAGCAACTGAACAAGTGCCATTTACTATGTCAAGGAAAGCTGGAAGGAGAGAAGATTCAGGATGGAGCTGACAAATTCAATTTGGCACATTTGAGGTTGAGGCTTATTTGAGATTCTGAGGGGATAGAGTTTCAGTAGCAATTTGACTTTGCTTTGGGGGCTCCCTAGGCTAGACATGTACATTAAAGCCACGAGACAGAATAATATTGACCAGGGAAAGTTTGAAGAACAAAAAGAGTAGCAGACTTCTAGTCAGGAGGAAAATCAATGTTGAAGGATTGGGCAAAGAACAAAGTCACAAACGCATCTGAGAAAATAGCATGCAAAGTCTTAGAAAGAAAACAAAAAGAGCTTGTTTGGCGTAGATTGATACCTGAGCACCAATCTGCTCCCTCTTTTTTCTGGCCTTTTTTTCCCAGCCTCCCAGGAAGTTCGGTCTTACCATATGATCAACCCATAATTAATGGAATGGGAGCAAAGGGTTGAAGGCCACTTTCAAAGTTGATGCATACACATCTCCCATAATGATCTCTCTCTCTTCAACAAGTGGTTCAATGTCAACATTCAGAAAAAGTCAGAAACCCTCCTCATTCTCTGAGGGAAAGCACTATCCCCAGGGATTGAACCCAGGTCTCCTGCACTGCAGGCAGGTTCTTTACCATCTGAGCCACCAGGGAAGCTCCTATTGAACTTAACAGGGAGAGAAATAAACTTCTTTTGTGCTAAGTCACTAGATTTAGTCAGAAGCATGCCCTTCACTCCCAAGTGTTGAATCATAGAATCCAAGGGAAGAGGCTATTTCGAAAAGAAGGGAGCATTCAATAACGTTAACTAATTTCTGAGAAATCAAGCAAGTTAAGTACTGGAAAGAGACTTTCAGATTTAGCAACAAATAGGTCCTAATTGACCTGCATGTATCAATATTTGCAACTGAAGATTTTAGAATAAATCTAAATACAGCCAGCATCTTGTTTTGAGGTTGTTTCTGCACTCATAAATCAGTTTGACTATTTTGACAAACTTTGTATGAGATGTCTTCAATGTCATTTTTCAGTCAAATAAGACTACAGAGATTGGCTACATGATTGGATTTTGATTTATTGACTTGATCCTCAGTTTTCAACTAATGGAGCAGATTATTTAACTCTGATTCAATTTGGATGACAACACAAAGCCTGTTCAAGCTGTCAGAGAAAAACTTGGGGTCTATAGTAATCAATCAACCAATCACTGAATCAATCAATCAATGGCTGTTTTACCTGGTTGAAATAATTACACCTACTGTGAATCCTTTGATTTTTCTAAATCAGTGGTTTAAACCTAAATTTTACACACACTAAATCTTAGTATGTATAAAAACCATGAAGACCAGGTTAAAGATGTAGAGGTCCAGAACCCTACATCCAAATATTCTAATTCTGAAAATAGGTCTTGGATCTAAGAAATCACATTTTTTGGACAAGCACTTCAGGTAATTCTAATAGGCATGGTCCTCAGCCCACACTTTGCTAAACATTGATCTACATCTATAGGAATATTTTAAAATCCAAATTCGTTCTCAAAAGAGGAATTACAACTAAGCCTAAGTAGTTGGCACAGGAAACAAAATTTGAAGAAAAAATAGGAGAAGCATTTCTGTTATAAAGCAGTGGAAGGGAGAATTATAAAAGGCAAAGTCATATTTTTATTTCCTTATAAATTTATAGGCATTATTTACTGCACTTTTATACAGTCTCTCCTCATTGTGAAATTTCAAATAAAATGTTAATTCAATGATGATATTTTTTTCTTTCAGAGCCTGGAAGGCAATTAGCAGGTGATACAGCAAACTGCTATAGTACGTTGCTGCATTATGAACACATTATGAAAACAAGAATAGTTTTAATCAATCTTCACATGCACAGAAAGGCAGCTGATGATAATATCACCTACTACATTCTGCTAGTGCCTGAAGCCTGTGCCTTAGGCAGCTCACAAATGCCTGTTTACCATTAAAATTTCATTTACTCTTATTAAATCAGTTTCTGAAGGAATTTCTCTATTGGCAGCAATTTCGTATATGGAAAACTAAGCAACTGAGCCTTTCAGAAGCTTGTATACAAGAGGTTTATGGGGACTCCACATTCCATGCTTGGCATTATTTTGTGAGAAGCTAACCACAGTAGCTAATCCAATCAATTTGTAAAAACGAAGGAGGGGAGGGAGGGAGGGAAGAAAGAGAGAAGGAAGGAATAAGAGATTGCAGTTGGTCAACTCTAGTGGACCAGAATAACCAGTATTAGTGATGTGAGCCTGTATAATGGCTACAGTCATCACACAGCTTTATTCCATATGAATATCTTTTGGCAATTTGAATGAAAGCTTGAAAAACTGAGTTAAAAGGGAAATTGGCTTTGCATACAAACATGTGGCAAAACTTGAAAGCAAATTTTCATCAAGTAAGGTTATATGCTATGTTTTACATGACAGCCTCATTCTAACAGAACCTTATTCCCCAGCAAACTCACCTTTTAAGATAGCCCTCGACTCCTATTCTTTATAACTTAAAGACTAGGACTTCCCCCTCTCTGCATCCAGATGCATATCTACTTTAAAAATTCATTCTCTTGCTTTGCATTATTCTCTCTAAATCTCAGTTTCCTCGTTTGTAAAGACAGGATGTGTGTGTAGGTGCTAAGTCCCTTCAGTCCTGTCCAACTCTTGCAACTCTATGGTCTATAGTCTATAGCCTGTCAGGCTCCTCTGTCCATGGAATCCTTCAGGCAAGAATACTGGAGTGGGTTGCCATTTCCTCTTCCAGGGGAATCTTCCCAACCCAGGGACTGAACCCACGTCTCTTAGGTCTCCTGCATTGGCAGGCAGGTTCTTTACCACTAGCACCACCTGGGAAGCACGAAGATAGGCTAGTAATAGAATTATCAGTTGGGAGACTTAAATGAGATAATGTATGGAAAATGGTCAGGAAAGTGTCTGGCGTTTTGTAAGTCTTACATAAATGTTGTTCAAGAAAAATACTAGGCACAGGTGTTTCTGCCATACCACCATATGTATCCATTTTTCACTTCTTTGCAAAAATCACACAGTAAACATATCAGCACTCATGGGAAAAATAGGGTCAGGAACAGATACCACAAAACCTAGGGCACTTTATAACCAGAACACTAACAAAAACTATAAGATTTCTGAAGATACTAGCAGAGTTATATCTCCACTGACCTTTGCCCTCACAATCTGAGTCAGTCTCCCCTTTGATGTCTTAAACCCTGGAACTCAAACTTCCATTTAGAGATATAGATCTTTAGCAACAGCCACTTTAAAAAAAAAAGTTATATCCAAAATAAAACATAATTCAGAAGTTTGTCCTTTTGTTGTGATTTTTTTGTGTTAACACACAGAAGTGTCTGCACAGGTTCTTAATCCGAATTTACAGTTTTCTCAGGTAACGTAACATAATGGACAGTAGAGCAGGTCTTCATGCCATTGAACCAGCCACTGTTTCTACTAAAGGAAAACATTTGGAGATTTCTCAGCTTTTTTTCTTGTTCAAATCTCTTCAAATATCATCAAAGTTTGTATTTTATTGCACTGTGAAAAAGTTGAAATTTAATCACTTCCAATGATGAACACACTAGGAAAAATCATGTTTGGTCCAATTTGTTTTCTATGTTATGCTGACATCATTCCCCTAATTACTGGTTGAATGTGAGTTGATTTGCATTTTAAAGTATATGCAGCAGCAGAACAGACTGTAGATGTAATTTTAAAAATCCAAAGAAGTCGAGCATGGTGCTATGATAAACAGAGCCTAAGAGGTGGGGGCTTCCCTGGTGGCTCAGTGATAAAGAATCCACCTGCTAATGCAGGAGATGCAGGTTCAACCTCTGGGTCAGGAAGATCCCCTGGAGAAGGAAAAGGCAACCCATTCCAGTATTCTTGCCTGGGATATCCCAAGGACAGAGGAGCCTGGTGAGCTACAGTCCATAGGGTCACACAAGAGTCTGACATGACTTAGTGACTAAACAACAGCAAACAACAACCTCCGAGGTCCAATCCCTGCCCCCCGCCATATTCTTTGCAGAACACTGTGGCACTCCATAGAGGGCACCGTTTAGTGTTGGTCACTCAGTTATGTCCAACTCTTTGTGACCCCATGGACTGCAGCCCACCAGGCTCCTCTGTCCATGGGATTCTCCAGGCAAGAATACTGGAGTGGGTCGCCATTTCCTTCTCCAGGGGATCTTTCTGACCCAGGGATTGAAGCCGGGTCTCCCAAATTTCGGGCACTCTTCACCAACTGAGCCACAAGGTAAGCACTGGTGCACTCTGGTGGTTAGCAAAGGATGGTCAGACTTGCTATATTTGGCTAATATATTAACCAAAGAAGGCAGTTCTATTTTTTTTAATTCCTTTATATTGTAGCCGGTAATAAACAAACAAATAAAACTCAACTCCAAGCTTTCTCAGAGGACATTCTTTTGTTGGTGGGTTTTTTTCCCCCATTCTTTTGATCATCATTCCTTGCTTGATTTCCCCCCCACTCTCATTTATCCTTCAAAACTGAGATGGGAAATAAGTAGATTGCTACTGTTATTCTAAACATAAGAGCTATTTTCCTAGATTTTACCTTCTAGATCCTTTGAGGGTAACTAATGGGAAATGTGATATTATAACAAACAGCCGTTCTCCAATGGCTTATGGATCCTCTCAAGATAACAGATGCTCCTCTACACTCCCTGTTACATCCACTCATCCTGCTCTTTTGGGGGAATGATATCACCAGAAGAAAGAACCAAGAATGGGCAAGGCATCAACTGCTGCACCAGCAATGAGAAAATAAGTTTTATTATGTTTTTGGCATTTGTTCTACTAAATATGAGGCCATAGCCTACAGAGAACACAGCTGCACTCTAAGGAACCCAGTAGTATAAAAAATCACAATGCAGAGCCCAGGTCACATTCACTCCATCTCTCTGCAGCCCTAGGCTACACAAGTTTCTTTGAAAGGTAAAGTTTCCTCAGGTCCTGCACCTAATCTTTTAATATATGCTGTGTGTGCATGTGTGTGCGTGTGTTAAGTCTCTTCGGTCATGTCCAACTCTGTGACCCCATGGACTGCAGCCCACCAGGCTCCTCTGTCCATGGGATTCTCCAGGCAAGAATACTGAGTGGGTTGCCATGCCCTCCTCCAGGGGATCTTCCCGACCCAGAAATCGAACCCATATCATAAGTACGCTACATTGGCAGCCAGGTTTTTCACCACTAATACTCCCTGGGAAGCCCACATATGCACAGTAGTCAGACTAAAGTGGGGGCTTGCTGAGTTTCACATGGATGAAGTGGATGGAACCTTACCCACATTTGTTGTGATTATGAACTATAAAGGAGACAACACATCTCAGGAGAAGGCAGAGCTCAATTCCTCCTCAAATTAGGAGATACCGAGTGGAGGAGAGGGGAGATCATCCACCTTTAATATACTTAGAGAGGCATGGCCTTTTTGAACATGTCTTGAAACCCGTCATCCTTGCAGGCATTACCCACAGCTCACCAGCTGGTTTAATGAATCATCAGCACCCAATTACACTGCATCTAGCTTATTTCACAGACCCTCCATGTAGACTCAGAACTCCTAGTAGTAGAGTCAAGTATTCTGGGTACATGTGCCCAGAAACTACATTCTTTCTGAGGTCTGTAATCATTCCCAAATCCAAAGGATAAAATCAAGTCCTCATTTAGCTGATGTTTGTATTATACTTGACCTAACTGTCCAGTCCCATACCCTCCTCTCAGAAGTGATCTTCTCCCCATGATACTTTTTTGTGGGTCTCCATCAATGACTTTCTCACTTTCACTCTGACGGCATGCTCCTTCATTTCTGCCTCTTTCAGCACCACAGCTCCATTTTCTTATCCACAGACTTTGTAAGGCCTGTAGTATTTCTGCTGCCCTGTAGCAAGCATCAACTTACTTGTGGCTTTAGTTTGCCATGAGATCAAAGCTGACCCCATGTCTCCTTGATCATTTGATCCAGTGTATAGTACTGGTCAGGCAGAGTCACAGGCCATATCTCTTAAGGCAGATGTCTGAGACAGAATCTGCTTGATCACAACCAAGCCAAAGGATGGACTGACTTTCAGTAGGTACACAATCTGGTCTAATCAGCTGTAGATGGTTATAAGTATGCTACCTACTCAGTAAGCCCCAGAGGAAGCACTGGGCAAAGGCCATCTGACTGTAAGTTTATAGCATAGAAGTTTTTCACTCTGTGCCTCCAGGCCATCTCTACTATAATCCATTATTTATCTCTTGCTCCCCCTGCCTTCTCCCATAAATCCTTGGCTACCTGGTAACTCAACTGGTAAAGAATCCACCTGCAATGCAGAAAACACTGGTTCGATTTCTGGGTCAGCAAGATCCCCTGGAGAAGAAATAGGCTACCCACTCCAGTATTCAAGGACTTCCCTGGTGGCTAGGATGGTAAAGAATCCATCTGCAATGTGAGAGACCTGGATTCAATCCTTGGATTGGGAAGACCCCCTGGAGGAGGGCATGACAGCCCATGCCAGTATTCTTGCCTGGAGAATTCCACAGACAGAGAAGCCTGGTGGGCTATAGTACATGGGGTTGCAAAGAGTCGGACGTGACTGAGTGACTAAGCACAACCCCTGCCCTCCCTCATCAATCCTTGGCTACATCAACGATGGGAGCTTTGCCTTTTTTGCTTTATTTTTTCAAGCTTTTGCAAATGTCATTCTCTCTGCCCAAAACATCCTCTATCATTTCTTTGTCTGCAAAATTTATTTCCTAAGATCTAAATTCACCTTCTCTGGAAGAATTTCCTTACCTTTGTAGGCACTGTAGTCATCTCTAAGTTCTCATTCTCCTTTGTACTTATTCCATTTTAGTACATTTTAGTAGTTACTTTAGCCTACGGGCCCTGTTTATGAACATGTCTTCCCTAATAGGATGCAAGCCCCTGGAGGGACATGTCTATCTCTTAGTCATCATGGCTTCTTCACCAGTGCCTGGAATATGTCAGAAGTGCAGTAGGGAGGCAATAAAGGCTTTTTGAAAGAATCCATATGTAAGTGAAGGAAGCATTTGGAATGAAAATAGAAACAGTAAATCAGAGATTAGTAAAAGCGGAAGAAAGAAAATGATAGTGCTCAGACTAGAAATGATGTGCGTGCTTAGTCACTCAGTTGTGTTCGACTCTTTTTGACCCCCTGGACTGTAGTCCGCCAGGCTCCTCTGTCCATGGAATTCTCCAGGCAAGAATACTGGAGTGGGTTGCCATTTTCTCCTCCAGGAAATCTTCCCGACCCAGAGATTGAACCTGTGTCTCCTACATTGCAGGCAGATCCTTTACCCGCTGAACCATCAAATGACAGTCATCCTCTAAAAATACTTTTTGCCAAACAAATACACCTGTGCAAGGCAAATTTTTGCTGCATCAGTTGACTTCTTTATAAAAGGTAAGCCTAGATTTATGGGGAAAGGAACTGAAATTATAGCTTATATATCATGAATACCATTTAAAAACTTCCTTTCTATAATATAAATAATAGCTTTTCTTAATGTTGACATCCTGCACAAATTCTGAAAATAGCAAAACTTGAAATGGTCAGCACTATTAAGTCTTTATAACTTGTGTTATTCTGGGATAAGAGTAGGAGATAAGAAAACTTTTCGTTTATGGAGAATGGAGAATTATATACTTTTAAAATAAGGAATTTTTTCACTTATTTATGGCTGCAAATAAGCTATCTCCAAACTAAGTGACTGGAAACAACCATCTTTAATTTTGTCTGCCATGAGGTCAACTAGGATTCAGCTGTGTCCTCTGCTCCATGTGTCATAGACTATGGTTGCTTTGTGATATTTAGCTTTCTAGCTAGCTGAGCTGTGGTGGATAATTCAACATGGCTTTCTCAGGAATGCCTCATGCCTGGGTAGGGGTGGCTGAGACACTGAATCCAGCTGGGCTCCTCCTGGTCTCCACGTAGTCCTAGGACTTCTTCAGCAATGAAGCTGCACTTTATAAATATCAGCTACAATCTCCAAGAAGCCAAGCTGAAAGCTGATCTCCTCCTAAATATCAGGACCAGAACTGCTGTAGTTAGTGCCCTCTTACCAAGCTCTATCGGTCAGAGCAGCAACAGGCTGGGCTAGATTCAAGGGTGTGGAGTAGACTCCATCTCCTGATGGAGTAGCTTGTGACACTACTCCATCAGGATTAGCAGAAATAAACAAAAGGCAGAGAAGAAATAAAGGTGGATATTCTGGGGATAGCTAAGCACAGAAATAAAATTTTAATTCTTTTAAGAAGATGGGTAACTTGATTCAGGCTTAAATCAGTCAATGATTATTTATTGAATATTTATTATAGGACTTACCCTCTGTTAAATTTTATTTGGCCTGCCTTAAAGCCCTTCAGTTCAGTTCAGTTCAGTCAGTCAGTCGTGTCCAACTCTTTGCGACCCCATGAACCACAGCACGCCAGACCTCCCTGTCCATCACTAACTCCCAGAGTCCACCCAAACCCATGTCCATTGAGTAGGTGATGCCATCCAACCATCTCATCCTCCGTCATCCCCTTCTCCTCCTGCCCTCAATCTTTCCCAGCATCAGGGTCTTTTCAAATGAGTCATCTCTTCGCATCAGGTGGCCAAAGTATTGGAGTTTCAGCTTCAACATCAGTCCTTTCAGTGAACACCCAGAACCGATCTCCTTTAGGATGGACTGGTTGGATCTCCTTGCAGTTCAAGGGACTCTCAAGAGTCTTCTCCAACACTACAGTTCAAAAGCATCAATTCTTTGGCACTCAGCTTTCTTTATAGTCCAACTCTCACATCCATACATGACTACTGGAAAAACCATAGCCTTAACTAGACGGACCTTTGTTGACAAAATAATGTCTCTGCTTTTTAATATGCTATCTAGGTTGGTCATAACTTTCCTTCCAAGGAATAAGCGTCTTTTAATTTTATGGCTGCAATCACCATCTGCAGTGATTTTGGAGCCCCCAAAAATAAAGTTAGCCACTGTTTCCCCATCTATTTCCCATGAAGTGATGGGACTGGATGCCATGATCTTAGTTTTCTGAATGTTGAGCTTTAAGCCAACTTTTTCACTCTTCTCTTTCACTTTCATCCAGAGGCTTTTTAGTTCTTCTTCACTTTCTGCCGTAAGGGTAGAAGTCCTCTTTACATGAAATAGATGTTATTGCTGATGATGCTTTTGGGCAAAATCATCTCAGTTTGGCCTTTGTAAAAAACACCTTCCTTGGGTTGAGTCTTAGAAAAGCAACATCTCATCCTAACTACCTGTGGGATTTGGGACAACTTAGCATGCCTTTTCAGAGTTTCTGTTTCTTTATCTGAAAAATTTATTTAACTAGTCTAGTATCTACTCTATATCTGTTCTGGTCTAAGTTTCAGTGATATAAACAAACACAGGATGATTCATGCCTCAAAGAACTCACAAGGAAAGGGGCATACTATGTGTAACTATAATGCACAGTTTTGTAACAGTACTGGTTGTTAAAGTCTATTTCATATCTAAACTTGTATGAGTCTATGAGTTTAAATTAGCTTATAAGTAATTTATATGTAAATGAATGTCCTTGTAGAAATTATTCCCTTAAGGATTTGAAATATGTATCTGTAGTGTTTACATTATTAATTTGTAGTTGACTGCATTTAAATCTCTTCTTACAGAGTCATAAGAATCTAGAACTGAAAGTGGTTAGGAATGCATGCACTCTAATCCCATCTTCTATAGACAAACAAACGGAGACACAGAGGGGTGAAGAGACTTGCCTTACATCACACAGCTTGTTGATGGCAAAGAGGCCAGGCCAATGTGTTCTGCCCTTCACAGACTTACTTGCCTTTAAAGACGTATTTTAGTTCCATTATCTCGTTGCCTACTGAGATGCTAAATCCTAGAGCTCTGCCAGTTGTATTGCATCTTGTTCACCTGCTCCAGAATTCTTGTATTGTTTTGATGAAACGAGCTTTAATCTCTCCACTTCAGAACTCCTGGAATTCATATGGTGATATGTTAACACTTCTTTGGCCACTGGGGGAGGTCCCTAACTATGTACACACTGAGACACATGGTTACCAAGTCTGCTTTTACTTGCACTGCAATTCCTAACTGGGGTGAGCTTAGAAAATATACATGCATGTGTTCTGTCACTTGAGTCATGTCCAACTCTTTGTGACCCTATGGACTGTAGCCAGCCAGGCCCCTCTGTCCATGGGCTTCTCCAGGCAAGAATACTGGAGTGGATTGTCATATCCTCCTTCAGGATATCTTCCCGACCCAGGGATCGAACCCCCCATTTCTTATGTCTCCTGCATTGGCGAGCGGGTTCTTTACCAGTAGCACCACCTGGGAAAGTGAAAGTGAAAGTCACTCAATGTCCAATTCTTTGTCACCCCATGGACTGCACAGTCTGTGGAATTCCCCAGGCCAGAATACTGGAGTGGGTAGCCTTTCCCTTCTCCAGGGGATCTTTCCAACCCAGGGATCGAACCCAGGTCTCCCACATTGCAGGCGGATTCTTTACCAGCTGAGCCACCAGGGAACCCCCAGAATACTAGAATAGGTAGCCTATCCCTTCTCCAGTGGATCTTCCTGACCCAGGAAATGAACCAGAGTCTGGTGCATTGCAGGCAGTTTCTTTACCAACTCAGCTACCAGGGAAGCCCACCCGGGAAGCCCTTAAAAAATACAGTTGTTCACAAATGTTTCTTTATTACTAAACCATACTATTAGACTACCTTTTTCTTATTCATAATCAACAAGACAGGTACTAGAGACACTGCTTTTCTGAGCCTGTTTTCTTCCTCCGAGCTTTTAGGGAAAAGCATAGATTTCCAGACTGCAGCACTGGAATCAATCTTAGAATACCTCTGAGTCAGCCTTTATATTTTCCAGATATGAAAGTTGAGACCAAAACTTAGCAGCCTTTACTACAGTCACATAGACGCACATCAGAACTTAGAGTCCAGCTTTCTAATTCCCAAGCAGTTCCTATGTTTAAATGAAGGAACTTCATTTAGAATATGAATATCCTCAGATATTGGAATATCTGAGGAATAATTGGAATATCCTCGGATAATTATATTGTAATTTTTGATGAATGTAAAAAATGCAACTGAAGCTATTCTCCTCCCCAAAGAAATGCTAACATTTGCTATACAAGAGAGAAAAGCTTTGGAAATCTCCCCTTCCCTCTCATTCACAAAAACATTTTCTTCTCAAGCAGTTCAATTGGTCCATATAGATAAGCCCTGGATGACAGGTAAACAGCAATTTGTCTTAATACAAGTAAGACAAAGGGGATGAGAGTTTCACATTTGCCTCAATAATGTTTTATTGACATCGAAATGGCTTGCTTCGGAAATTCCTTGAGCCATTGTTTTTTGCTATAGATGGTTTCGTCAAATTTTTCCAAATTAAGAAATTGTTGACATTATATATAACGGTAAATATTTTTACAAACTAGGTCTTTCTTTAACTTTTGCCAAGACTAGTGTGGAACAAAGGATAAACCAGAGCAGAAACTCTGGAAATAGCCAGGCCTTGCAATGTGCGCATTTGTGCCCATTGGTGGCGTACCAGTCTCTGTTATTCCTCTTCATTTAGTGCCAGAGACCACCAAATCTTCCTGCATAAGTCCTCTTTAACTCTTGTTCACTCTTCCCTCTAAACTTACTGTGACCTTTCTCATCTTACTGTGAGTTTTCTCGTGTTTTCCTTTTTGCAGGTATCAGCATAAATCTAAGATAGGACATTGTTCAGGCACCCCACATGTTCATATCTCATAAAACAATCATCTGAGAAAAAATCAATAGCTCACTTTTATTGTGTATGTATTGATGTTATATAGACTTTGCCAGACTCTACTGTATTTTGAGTTGGATAGGAAGTGTTTAGTTTATTTTAAAAATTGGCTCCCAGTGAATAGGTTCAGCATTTTTGACCTAATTATGAAGAAAACACCTAGATCTTTCAAAAATAGTCTAATTCTGACTCTCAGACAGAAATGCTATTGGATTAAATCTTACATTTTGTGTACAAACCCTGGAGTCTATTCACTTACTCTTCTCAGTGGGATTTGCTGATACTTACCTATGGTTCTACTGTAGCCTGGAGTCATGTCTTTAAGACAGCTTTTAAAAAATTAGACAGAGAAAGCAAAAAGTTAACCTCAAGGATATAAGCAAACAGGCCAGATTCATCTTTTTGGCAGACTGAGAGATCTCCATTTGGTTGTGGCAACAAGCCTAAAGAGAAAGAAAGCCTTTAATTGAATAAACAAAACATCACAGTTTGATCAGAGGAGGCAATACAGTCAATATCACCTTAGCCAACTTTAAGCTTTTTTTAGGAAATAATTATGCATGTTCCAAAGATTTGGTGTGGTTTTACCTAGCACAATCACTACCAGAGACAGAACTTCAGAGTATATGCTTCCGAATCATTGAGCTCATCCTATACTTGGGCTTTATCTTGGAGGCAAAAGTTAACTGTAATATCTTGGTTGCATCCTATCTGCATAAGGACAGACTGAAAGACAGAACTGTTCCAGGCTCTAGATTTTAGGATATATATAGCCTAGAACAGTCCCTTGGCTCTCCTCATCTGCTGGCTCCCATGTACCTGGTGTCTCAAAGCCCCTTGGGAAGCTGAGAACGTTCCACTTTGGGTCCTATCTTCTCTCCACTACACTATTCATGGCAGAGACAGATGATATGAGAAGCTTTGAGTGCTTCTATTATCTGGTCCCTAGCACAGCTGTGGTGCCTCATTGGAATCTGGCCTAATGGTTTTATGCAGTCAGATAATTATTCATAGGACTTATCTTCATGGAGCACATGCTGGGGAGATAAATAGTGGCAGGATATAGGAAACATAATCTGCCTCAAATTCAAAATTGGCTTGTGAAGACTTGATTCTGGTTCATGTTATGAAAGGAAAATGAATGGTCTGTCTTTCTTGGATACAAATGCAATTGCTGAGCCCCTCCCCATAACTTCACAACCACACAACAGAAAATGCATGTGTTCCATACTGTTTCCCAGTGACATAGATGAATAATAGAACCACGTATATTACTGCCATTAGTCCTTGTTGAGACCAGTGTTATAAATTTGGGCCATGATACTGAGAGAGGGAAATCTCATCCATATTTGAGTTAATGTGTTATGGTTCCAAGTGAACTCCATGAAAACATAGGAATGTTACCTGGAATAAAGGCATGCTGACCCATTGACCTCCAGTGAACAATTTAGCAGGTTTGGTTAAGATTAGGTAGCTTGCGTCCAAATCCATAAAGAAAGCAAGATATTTTGATAGAGGAGGAAATTAAGAAAGATTTCTTAGTTCAGATCTTTTAGGTTGCAAAATAAGGGCACTATATACACACTCAGGGTTTATCACTCAAGGTATGAGTGCCTACGTGATGTTAGAGAGAAATGACTCGAAGTCCAGGAGAAGGGAAACCATAGGGAAAGTTGGGAGGGGAGGTATGATAGCGATGATAGATAAGGTAAAATGGTGTCACAGACCAATCTTAAGTGAAGCTCACCTTTGATTTGAATGTAAACTTTGAGGAATTCAAATGCCCTTAAAAAGAATAAATCTTGTTCAGATAGATTATTTGAAATTTGTGTGTAGACTTTCTAAAAAGTTAAATAAACTTAAAGTGACAAATATCTTCCAGCCAACTTACCTGAAGTTTTCATTTATCCTTTTCAAATGGAACAGTGAATGGGACCATTGATCCATAAATTATCATTACATGGTCACCTGGTCTATAGGTCACTGCAAGAACTATAAGTGCTTCCCTGGTCAGTTGTTAGGGAGCCATCTTCTTGAAAGCATCTTCTGCTCCTCTGCTAATTCTCCATCTCAGTCGCTTCAAAATTACATCCCTGTGAAGGACTTCATGCTTCAACCCAAGACCAACTACAAAAACAAAAGCAGCAATGACCTTTATACTCCAGCATTTCTTATTGCAATAATTTTCCTTTCTTCCTCAGATTGTGGCCAAATGACAACACCTTAGCCAAAATCATTTTTTAAAGCTTTTTTTAAAACATGGACCATTTTTAAAGTCTTTATTGAATTTTTGTCACAATATTGTTTCTGTTTCGCACCTTGGTTCTTTAGCCAAGAGGCATGTGGGATCCCAGCTCCCTGATCAGGGAAGGAGCCTTCACCCCTGTATTGGAAGGTGAAGTCTTAAGCCCTGGACCACCAGAAAAGTGACATTAGCCAAAATTTTTTGAAAAATAAAATTGGTTATTTTACTTCCTGGTCCATGGATAAGGAATCGAGTTTATTAGAAAAGCCCCTTGTTTGGAGGAATATCTTTCAGACAGTTGATAAGACTAAGCCATTTCACATTTATACCATCTATTGGATGTTCAAACATATTTATCATCATAAGCCTTTTCATGATATTGTAATGCCAGGTTTCAGAGTGACTCAAACAGCAGTAACATATGAAGCTCATTTCCAAAACAGGTGACAGTACTCAGAAGAGTAAAACTTCTAATAATCTCAGTTTTCCTACATCAAAGAATGTCTTCCAAGTTTCTGGTGATGACTAAAAAAGAAAATATTTAAAAATGATTGAAATTTTTTCCAAAGTTGAAAAATGAGTTATATAAGCACTCTCCATAGACACACACCATCTTAAAAATGATCTTTTAAATTATCCCAGAAAACTCAAACTTGCTGCTCTCTCTGAGTACCAGGAAGTGCTTCAAAAGAGTGAAGTAGTTTATATAGTTTATAATAGCCAGGACATGGAAGCAACCTAGATGTCCATCAGCAGAGGAATGGATAAGAAAGCTGTGGTACATATACACAATGGAGTATTACTCAGCCATTAAAAAGAATACATTTGAATCAGTTCTAATGAGGTGGATGAAACTGGAGCCGATTATACAGAGTGAAGTAAGCCAGAAAGAAAAACACCAATACAGTATACTAACGCATATATATAGAATTTAGAAAGATGGTAATGATAACCCTGTATGCGAGACCCCAAAAGAGACACAGATGTATAGAACAGTCTTTTGGACTCTGTGGGAGAGGGAGAGGGTAGGATGATTTGGGAGAATGGCATTGAAACATGTATAATATCATATAAGAAACGAATCGCCAGTCCACGTTCGATGCAGGATACAGGAAGCTTGGGGCTGGTGCACTGGGATGATCCAGAGGGATGGTACGGGGAGGGATGTGGAAGGGGGGTTCAGGATGGGGAACACGTGTATACCCATGGCGGATTCATGTTGATGTATGGAAAAACCAATACAATATTGTAAAGTAATTAACCTCCAATTAAAATAAATAAATTTATTAAAATAAATACATAAAAAAGAGTGAAGCAGTAGAACAGAGGTGAGGATGCAGCGGGCAGCAAGATGTGGAATTAGACGTTTCCACACTATGTTTCCTTAGTTTCAGGGGGTAAATTCTTCCCTGGTCTTAACACCCCACAGTACAAACCAGAGCTCCTCTCCAGTTTAAATGTCTTCAAGCAGCTTCTACCACCTTGATACAGCTGTAGTCTAGAAGTTGTTTGCCACAATTTTATCCCTCTTTATTTTCTGATTGTATTTTCTGCCTCTTTCTTTGCCCACCTTAGTTCTTCAATTCCAGTTATGTGAAACATACTTTAGGAAAAGTGGATTTTGAAAGGAAGGATGCACAAAAGAAGAAAGAAAGAAGGGAAAGAAGGGAAGAGGGAAGAAAGGGAGGGAAAGAGAAAGAAAGTTAAAGAATTTGCTTGGTCACTTATATTGATGGAACGTTTTTTGGTAGCAGTTCTTGTCATCCCAAAAGAAGGTGTTTTGCTTTTTACAGCATTTAGCATATTTCATTCAATGGGATGTTTCTAATTCAAATGTTATGTATTCCAAAAGCCTGTCAGAAACATAGAATTTGAAAGGTATTATGTAACTGAGTCACAAAGTTGGGTTTTTAGGTATGCCTGATCAGCTTACCTTTGGTAACCACTTCAGTTGCCCAAACTGAGAATTTAAAAGGTATTCAACTTGAGTTTAGGGTTTATATTAAGCTCATAGTAGAATAAAAACAAAATGCTAACCTGAATTACTTTCAACAGAAATACTAAACTATAGAAAATTTTGGTTGAAATTTGTGAATAACCTAGAAATCCTTATTCATAAGTAAATAATAAACAGACACATTAAAAAAAAATCAGTTTTTCTTCCTATGAGATTTCAGTTTCCGGCTGGGGGTAGTTTGCTCACTAGAGGACACTTGGAAATGTGTGGAGGAGGTTTCTGATTGTCATAATGACTGGAGACAGCCCCAGGCACTTCATGAGTACAGGTCAGAGACAGGAAATAACTCTCAATGCATACAAGACATTCTGGCTTAATGAAGAACTGTCACATCATAATGCCAATAGTACCTCTGTTGAGAACCATTGGTATCCTTCTTTACAGGTATGACAAATGGGTGATATTAGGAAATTAGAATGGAATAACACTTTTTCTTTTTTGAGGGGGCAGAGCAGCCACAGGCAGGTACAATGAACTAATTATGAAACAGAAACTTCCTCTTCCTAAAATCATAGTTAATACCCACTGTAAGCAATTGATAATTTAAATATTCAAGAGTTGTGCCAAGGGGTTTGCTGGTTTTGTATAAGGTGGTGATGCACTGGAAACTGCTCATCTTATTATAGGAAAATAGTAAAAATATCTCAGAAAACAAAAGATTTTCTGTGATTCCAAGTGGCTCAAAACTGGGACAACTGTGAAGGTTTAATATTACCGAACCTTAAAAATAGGATTTAAAATTAAAGTTAACCCTGTTAAGAACCCAGACATCACTGTTTACACTGACGATGGAGTAAACATGAGACTAAAATTCCATATATATACCAAGGAGTTATGTATGACTCTTTGTGATCCCATGGACTATAGCCCACCAGGTGTCTCTGCTCATGGGATTTTCCAGGCAAGAATACTGGAGCGATTAGGGATTGAACTAAGTGTCTTGCAACTCCTGTATTACAAGCAGATTCTTTACCACTAGCACCACCTGGGAAGCCAAGAGTAAAATAAACCATATATTTAGTTCATTCTTGACCAAGTAAGCATTTTTATCATTTGTTTCCTCCAATAAGAACTAAGGTTGGATTCATATTTTTTAAAATTTCATCAAATCTTTGATTTAACGGTTTTTCAGGTCACATAAATAACTAACCTCTTCAAGTCCATTAGAGCAGTATCCCCTAAAGGCAACATCAATTTATTACCTTCTTTCTCTTTTTAAGCTTTTAAGATGCAATTTCTCACCTGTGATAGTGACCCAGAATCCAGTTCTTTATTACTGAACTAAAATTCATGAACATCTTGATTAATCTTGTTGTTTGTGTTTAGATATTGTACTTCTATCCAATAAGTCTCTATCTTTAAAACTGTTTAATGTAAATAGACCTCTGTGAGCTTTCAAAAATATTTTTGTAAATCCTTTATGGTGAGGTTGGGTCAGTGTGTGTGCATGTGCTTAATCATTCAGTGGTATCTGACTCTTTGCGACCCTGTGGACTGTAGCCTGCCAGTCTCCTCTGTCCATGGGGATTCTCCAGGCAACAATACTGGAGAAGATCCAGGGAGTCTTCCCAACCCAGGGATTAAGCCCAGGGATCTCCCGCATTGCAGGTGTATTCTTTACCATCTGAGCCACAAGGGAAGCCCATGAGGTTGGGTTTAGTTGTGTATTTCTCAATTGTTTGAGTTATGCTAGAAAGTAAAGTAGATAAAATAATTACTTGGCTTTGAACTGCGTTTTGGCTATTTTATTACAGTTAGTTGAAACATACTTTAGTTTTGTGTTAGAAAGTTCTTTGGCATTATCTTAATCCTCACAACAACCATCTAGGTCGGTGGTATTATTTCCAAGCTACATCATTGGATGTAAAGAGCCAACTCATTGGAAAAGATCCTGAAGCTGTGAAAGAATGAAGGCAGGAGGATAAAGGGATGACAGAGGATGAGATGGGTGGATGGCATCACCGATTCAATGGACATAAGTTTGAGCAAACTCTGGGAGATGGTGAAGGACAGGGAAGCCTAGCATGCTGCAGTCCATAGGTTCGCAAAGTGTCGGACGCAACTGAGCAACCAAATAACATCTTTGGAACACTTGAATGACTGGGTCCCAGGTCTAACATTTGGAAAGGCACAGATCTGCCTTCCATCCTGAAACTTTTCTTATAATTTCAAAGAAAATTCCCCACTTTCATTTAAATGCAATTACCTTATATTTTAGCTAATAAAAGATTTAAATAAAATAATGAAATTACTACAATGCAGACTTTAAACTAAAAAAGAAATTGAATAAGGGACAAAATCCTTATCCATTCCATGTGGAATAAAGAAATTTATAAAATTTGACTTCATAAATCTCTTTTGGACATTTAGACTCAGTAAGGCAAAACAAAAATACTGGTTTTCAATTTTGTTTTATTCTTCTTTTTAATGAAATACATTAGTGTATGTGGGAATGCTCAGTCCCTTCAGTCACATCCCACTCTGCAACTGACTTTTTGTAGCCTTCCAGTCTCCTCTGTTCATGAGATTTCCCAGGCAAGAATACTGGAGTGGGTTGCCATTTCCTTCTCCAAGGAATCCTCCCAATCCAGGGATAGAACCCATGTCTCCTGCACTGCAGGTGGATTCTTTACTGCTGAGTACTGGGGAAGCCCTAATACATTAGTAAGAACTTTCAATCAAGATTTGGATGGTACTACAAATATGTTATATAGAGTGGTCAGGGGAATTAAAGCAATTTAAATTTTTGCTTTTGAGGACCATCTCTCTGGTGTTTTTCTTTTTTTTTTCAAAATCATATCAAGTTTTATAATGAAGTGGAAACATAGTGGTTTATAGAAAACAAAATGCTAATGTTTATATAAAAATGTTTTCCTGTGTGAAATTTTCAATTTGATTTAAAAGTTTGTGTACTGACAGTATTTTATTTGTTATTTTTAATCATTGTATCTGTTGAATAAAAAGAGATTAAATGATGAAAAGAGAAAAACATGTATAAAAATAGATGACATCAAGTTTTGACAAAAACATAAGCAGAGTAATGGGAGGGAAGCTGGAGGTTAAAACGAGAGTGATTGCTTTATTTTGTTTTGGTTTTAAACGGGGAGAAATGAGAGTATGTATATGTGTTGATAGGAGCCATCCAACAGAGAGAGAATTTAATAATTAGCAAAAAAAGAAGGTAGATATATCAAAGGAACCTTCCTGATTAAGGAAGAGCAGGTGAAATCTGACCTTCCATGGGAGAATAAACTGTTAAGACCATCAAGAGCAGTGAGGGCTGAGTATGGGCACACAGATGCAGACAGGTGGGTAGAGGAGGTGGTAGCTATTTGTGGACATTCAATGTTGGTGACTTCTATTAAGATTTTCTTAGTGGTAACTCTTCCTTACAATTAAAGAAGTCTGTTCTCAGATACTTTATTTATATGAAAGTATATTTGTACGTTAGTTGCTCAGTCATGTCGGACTCTATGCCACCCCATGGATTGTAGCCTTCCAGGCTCCTCTGTCCATGGAATTCTCCAGGCAAGAATACTGGAGTGGGTAGCCATTCTCTTCTCCAACATGAAAGTATAAAACTCATTAAAAGTTGGTGAAGTATTACCTGCTGTAGTATTTGTTGAATAAAGATGAAAGCTTTCATTTGAATTCCAGAAAGCCTATCTCATTTAGACAATCAAAAGAAAAAGAAGCTGGTCTGAGAGGGAAGGGGTATAGGAAACTCCACTGATACTACATCATGAGGTAACTGTTCCTTTACCCACTTGTCAAACCTGTACTGTTTTATCAAGGAATTGGTTGGCCTTCAGTTGCAGCTCTAATAACAGCTCACAGGTGCAGAAGTTCAAGAAAAAAAGGATTGGTATGGAGTATGCTAAGATTATCAATGTCACTAGAGGCATGATATCTTAGCATAAAACCAGACAAGCTTAATGCCAGACAATTTCAACTCAAGATTGAGAAACTCCAGTGTATCACATACAGATTCCCTGGAGAAGGAAATGGCAACCCACTCCAGTATTCTTGGGAAATCCCATGGACAGAGGAGCTTGGCAGGCCACAACCCATGGGGTTGCAAAAGAGTCGGACATGACTTAGCAACTAAACAAAAACAACAATAATGATAAACAGATTAGCTGCTGCCAAACCACAACATTTCATCAACAGAGAAGCCCTCTAATTTCAGTCACTGAAGGGGTAAGAAATGAGAGGACCTTAGCTGACTGGATAATACAGTCCAGTCTGAGGACATTATAGAACTGTCAGATTCTTAGCCCCAAATCAAATTTAACAGATTATTTATTTTTACTGCACAGTATCCTCATGACATTAACTTTTCAAATTGATAATATAACCCTCCTCTTCCCTTTCCATTAATACATTTAAATTCATAGGCACAGAGACATTTTCTTCACAATAATCTTTCCTTCAGGAACTACTCCCTCTACAGATAATAATCTGAAAGGATGAGCTCTTCACAGTAATGCAATCCCCCACGGGACCGCAAGTGAGCTCCTGACCAAGATGGCTACTCACATTCTCTTCTCTGGGAATTAAGACTTGGGACTGCCAATCTGTCCTTGCCTTTGGGTGACTTGTATCATATGAGTTCAGTTATGGAATGCTGCCTTCCTCTTCATAAACTGAACACAGGGGAAACCAGTCAGCAGACGTATGAGAACACATATGATAGCTGGACTTACTTGCTAAGTTGTGCCAGACTCTTTGCGACCCCATAAACTGTAGCCTGTCAGGTTACTCTGTCTGTGGGATTTTCCAGGCAAGAATACTGGAGTGGGTTGCCATTAGAAGTGGAAATGTGCACTGGATTGATGGCTGCCATTGATTCCATGAGAATCGATGTTCTTGTCCCATCATATGCAATTTCCTCTGAGTAGCCATTGTTTCTGTTACTTGTAGATCAAAGAGTCCAACTTCCCTTCTTCCAAGAGTGTGAAATACTCAAAGTGTATCCTTTAGGATCATCTCAAGACATCAGTTCTTTGTTAAGCATAACTTCATAAGCCCCTCAAAGCATCCCTTCTCTGGAAAAATGGTGTAGATAACCAGGGGGGCAAACATCTGTGTGATGAACCTCTAAATGGTCCCCCAATTGTCCATAAAATTTGAAGTAATCCAGTCTTTCTATGGGCTTCCCTGATAGCTCAGTTCATAAAGAATCTGCCTGCAATGCAGGAGACTCCGATTCTGTTCCTGGGTTGGGAAGACCTGCTGGAGAAGAGATAGGCTACCCACTCCAGTATTCTTGGGCTTCCCTGGTGGCTCAGCTGGGAAAGAATCCACCTGTAATGCAAAAGACCTTGGTTTGGTCCTTGGGTTGGGAAGATCCCCTGGAGAAGGGAAAGGCTACCCACTCAAGTATTCTGGCCTGGAGAATTCAATGCCACTGTATAATCCATGGAGTTGCAAAGAGTCAGGCATGACTGAACGACTTTCTTTCATTCTTTCTATACTGTCTACTCTGTTGTAAAAGTATTCTAGGATACTAAGATGCTGTCACTGAGAACCCAAAATAGTAGAAATTACATAAGCCCATGACAGGTCTCCTCATTGTTTACTCCCTACATAACTTTCTTTCTAGATTGCAGCTCTTAGTCAAAAATTATTTAAAATTTAACATTACTAAATTGAATAAAGTCTATTCCAACACTATATTATGATTGTCTTACTAAGGGAAATTCTTAACCTTCATACTGAGCTAAAATATTCAGTGATAATCTCTGATTCATCAGACAATGATCAAAATAATTTTATTTTTTTAAAACTTTACAATATTGTATTGGTTTTGCCAAATATCGAAATGCATCTGCCACAGGTATACATGTGTTCCCCATCCTGAACCCTCCTCCCTCCCCCCTCCCCATACCATCCTTCTGGGTCGTCCCAGTGCACCGACCCCAAGCATCTAGTATCGTGTGGTGAATGGAGTAATCAAGGTTGTCTGCTCTTGGTAGATATATAATGAGGCTAGAGATACAATCTATAAGTAATATCTTAACTAAACTTAAGAATTGAAGCTAATAAGAAAGAGTGAAATAAAGTCATTGCAGCAAGATGAATGGATTAGAGATTATCATAATAAGTCAAGTAAGTCAGAGAAAGACAAACATATGATATCACTTAAATGTGGAATCTAAGAAAATAATATAAATGAACTTATTTACGAAACAGACTCATAGACATAGAAAAAAAACTTATGGGGAAGGAAGGGGAGGAATAAATTAGGAGTTGGGGATTAAAATATATACACTACTATATATAAAATAGATAACTGGGAACTGTACTAGTAACCTTACCCTATAATGGAAAACAATCTAAAGAAGAATGAATATATACCTGAATCATTTCACTATATACCCAAAAGTAATAGAACATTGCAAATCAACTATATTTCAATAAAATTTTTTAAAATAAAGAAATTAAGGCTATACATTTATGTACATTTTCAAAAACTCTATTTTACTTTGAGAAAAAGTAAAGACAGAGAGAAAAACAAAAAAAGGTTGAGAGAAAGACAGAAGTCATACAGCTATCCTTTCTATTTTTTGTAGTATATACAGAGATTTATTTGCATACACCAAGCATCCCTAGAAGCATTTGTCAAGTAAAGCCAACTGTGTGAAATTTCCCCATCCTGCCACTGTTTAGGGTGATGGTGAGGGTCTATGCTTAGATAATAAAAATGTTACAAAATTCTTACACACATTGCCTTTGGGCATAGTCATCAAATATATTTTTTCACTGCTGCATACAATGGATTTTCACAAATCTAAAACACCATCAAGAAGCACATCAATTTAATTACAGATTTGGAGAAACAGCAACAATATACTTTTAAAACACACACTTTTCATTGTTGTTGTTAAAGATAATAACACAGATTATTTGCACAATCACAATTACATTCAGCTTGGGGCCCAGAAGGAATAACAGGGACTATGTGAAACAACTAAAACACAGACAAACTAAATAAAATAATCGGAGAAGGCAATGGCACCCCACTCCAGTACTCTTGCCTGAAAAATCCCATGGACGGAGGAGCCTGGTAGGCTGCAGTCCATGGGGTTGCTAAGAGTCAGACACGACTGAGCGACTTCACTTTCACTTTTCACTTTGATGCATTGGAGAGGGAAATGGCAACCCACTCCAGTGTTCTTGCCTGGAGAATCCCAGGGATGGGGGAGCTTGGTGGGGTGCCGTCTATGGCGTCACACAGAGTCGGACACGACTGAAGCGACTTAGCAGCAGCAGTAGCAAATAAAACAATATAGACCTTCAGATTTTGGATTCCAGGCAAGGTAGGAGCATGATAACTGAGAGAAGAAAAGTAAATGAGGTGGGCCCAGTTTATAGCCAGGATATTCTGGCCTCAAGACAGAGAGGAAAACTCGAGTGAAGACTGGCAGTCTCCCAGAGCTGAGGAAGCAGAGTGGGGAGTCCAGAGGTGTCAGGCCAGCAGAGTTCACCAGGCCCAATCTACTGCATCTGGAGGATGGCAGCAAAAACAGGGTTCTGGAGGTGATTCAGAGAACTGACTCAGGCTGCTCTGGGCTTGATAGTTCAGTCTGTTCACTGTTTAATTGAGCTATTCAAGTCTCTTTAAAATAAATTTCTTTTGACCCAAATCAGCCATTGTTAGTTTCTCTAAGAGCCTGCACGTATAAACCTAATTGAATACATAAGAACTAAAATACTTATGCCAGAGGCAGAAAGATAATATATAATAGGAACCCAGAGTTTGAATTCAAAACTCAGAGGTCCCAGATTTGAAACAAAGCTCCTCCCACTCTAAGTGGGGAATTTGAGGCAAGTAATGCTTCTTTTTTGAGTTTCAAGTTCTTTAGGTATCAAGCAGAAGAAAAGCATAATAGTATAATCAGAGGAATTAAATCAACTCATGTAGTAAACCAGTCCAGATTAAGATCTTTAAAGTCTATAAATATATAAAAATCTTTTCATATTAGGTTAAAATTGTTTATGGGAAGGTGATATTTCTCCCTACTAGATTATAAACTACTGTATTTGCCAGTTTCTGCTGCAGCCGGAAACAAACACAAAACCTCATGATTTACAACAGTAAATATTTATTTCTAGTTGACTGTGGCTTGGCTGGACTCAAAGGGGTCATCTGACTGAGTCAGAAATGCTCCGTGCTCTCTTATTCTGGGGTTCAGCTAGAGGGCAGTGGTTCTCTTTGGATATAATGGATGATACTTGAGGCCTGTGTACTTTAGGTGAGTTCACATTCCACTGATGTGGGTATACAAAGTGGCCCCTGTACCTGGAGAACAAGAAGAGACTGAGGAAAGAGGCAGACCACTCCGGATCAGTGGGTGTCAGGGTTAATAAGCGAGGGAACTTACATAGGAGGCTTGCTATAGGTGGCTGCAAGATGAGTCAGTCTCCATACCTGCCCATCAGCATCTTAAGAGCTTACATAAAGGCCTTCACTGGGTTCAGTCACATATATCATCCAGGTGGTCTCTCAACACCAGACTGCTCCCACAAGACTGCATCTTTGAAAATGGGTCCCACTGTGGGAACAATGCGCAGAAAGCACATTTCAGGGATGAAAAAGGAGGCTGAGGGGCCTCTGATTGCCTGGATTCTGCTCATAGATTAACTAGTGATCACATCCCCTCAGTTGACCTCCTCCTGAATGGAACATGAATATGAACGGATCAGGGAGGTATCCTCCTTATACAGAGTGGTGGAATGGGAAAGTGGGTCCATTTTTATTATTTTTATTATTATTTGCTCATTAGTAATACAATCTATCATGGCTACCAATAAGTAGAGACAAGTCCTTTTATTTTTTTATCACGGAGTCTTGAATATAACTTGGTACAAGTTAAGTGATTAAAATGTGTTTGCTGAGTGCAGTACCAGGGCCATTTACGGATAGACAACAACTCTAAAATATTTCTTAGAAGTCACTTAAACCTTCCAGCTAATTTTAAGGAGTGGGAAGCTGAGATCCATATGTTGGTGGTTTTTCTATCAGAGAGCATAACTTCAGGTTGCCCATCCACCCCAAGCCTGGGTGTGAGCAGGGGTGGAAATTGCCCATTGTGGAGTGTACTGTTACATAGGGCAAAATGCCAAAAAAGCCAGATCCATATATTAAATGCTTCTGTTAACATTGGCTAAAGATAATTAGCCCCTGGTTGAAAGTTGTTGGCTACAAGGTGAAAAAGAGATCAGCTCTGCACATGTAGCTAAATAAGTGCAAATCAAGAAAATAGGTGGTACTAGTGGTAAAGAATCTACCTGCCAATGCGGGAGACATAAGAGATACGGATTCCATCCCTGGGTTGGGAAGATCCCCTGGAGAAGGGAATGGCTACCCACTCCAGTATTCTTGCCTGGAGAATCCTATGGACAGAGGAGCCTAATAAGCTGCAGTCCATGGGGTCACAAAGTGTCAAACATGACTAAGTGACTGAGCACACAAACACACACACACAAAGAAGACAAAAACATTATTTGAAAATATATGCACTCCATGTTCTTAGCAGTATTATTTGCAGTAGCCAAAACATAGAAATTTTGTCATTTGCAATACCATGAATAGACCTAGAAGGTATTATGCTGAATGAAATAAATCAGACAGGGAAAGAGAAATAAGTGATATCACTTACACGTTGAATCTTGAAAAAACACACAAACAAAGCAAAATGGAAAGAAACTCATGGATAAAAAGAACAAATAGGTAACTGCCATGGGAGGAGAGAGGTGAAAGGTGGGGTGAAACAGATTAAGGAAACTAAGAGGTACAAACCTCCAGTTATAAATAAATAAGCCAAGGGAGGTAATATACAGCACAAGGAATATGGTCAATAATATTGTAATAATTTTTCATGGGAACAGATGGTTTCTGGATTTGTTGTGGTGGTCATTTCTTAATGTATGCAAATGTCAAATCACTAGATAGAACACCTGAAACTAATATAATACTGTACATCAACTATATTGCATTAAAAAAAATCAGTCAAGGTGATTCACCATTTTAATAGAATAAAGGAGAGAACCACATGATCATTGCATTAGACGTAGAAAAACATCTGAAAACAAATCAACGTTAATTCATGATTAAAGCTCATATAATAGAAATAGAAGGTAATATCCTCAGTATTTTTGTGTTTGCACTGGTTAAATGTTAGCAATACTAACTAAAATTTGGTATGTAGAAGAGAATTAGATTTGGATGGGAAAATCATTTGTTTGATTTCTAATATATCTGGTTTGAAGTGCTTTGGCTTTGGCTTTGCTCTCATCTAAGAAGCGAATCCAAGGGGACAGATGGTTGGTATTTCTGAAGGTTATAAACAGGTATGAATAGGACAATAATGTTGAAGTCATGGTTGACAAGAGATTATTGAGGGGATGGTTACAGGCATGGTTGGTTGCACAGAGGTTTCATAGCATGGTGTTTATGAGCATGCATTTTGGAATCTCACTGCTTGAGTTATTCTGACATTTTAGTATTATGATTCCAGGCAAGAAATTCAACTTCTCACTTTACTTCCTTTTTTAATTAATTTTTATTGGAGTATAGTTTTGTTTTATAATATTGTGTTAGTTTCTTGTACAGCACAGTTAATCAGTTATGTGCATACATATATCCCCGGTTTGTTGTATTTCCTTCCCATTTAGGTCACCATGGGCTTCCTTGTGGTTCAGCTGGTAAAGAATCTGCCTGCAATGCAGGAGACCTGGGTTTGATCTCTGGGTTGGGAAGATCCCCTGGAGAAGAGAAAGGCTACCTATTCCAGTGTTCTGGCCTGGAGAATTCCATGGACTGTATAGTTCATGGGTCCGCAAAGAGCTGGACATGACTGAGCAACTTTCACTATATCACCACAGAACATAGGTCACCACAGAGAATTAAGCAGAGTTCCCTGTACTATACAGTAAATTTTCATTTGTTATCTATTTTATATATAGTATGAATAGTGTATATATGTCAATCCCATTCTCCCAGTTTATCTTACCCCCTGCCCCAATTTGTGTCCATACATTTGTTCTCTATGTCTATATGTTTTGTCTATTTCTGTTTTGAAAATAAGATCATCTATACCATTTCTTCTCAGAGAAGGCAAAGGCACTCCACTCCAGTACTCTTGCCTGGAAAATCCCATGGATGGAGGAGCCTGGTAGGCTGCAGTCCAAGGGGTCGCTGAAGGTTGGACACAACTGAGCGACTTCACTTTCACTTTTCACTTTCATGCATTGGAGAAGGAAATGGCAACCCACTCCAGTGTTCTTGCCTGGAGAATCCCAGGGACGGTGGAGCCTGATGGGCTGCCGTCTATGGGGTCACACAGAGTTGGACATGACTGAAGTGACTTAGCAGTAGCAGCATACCATTTTTCTAGATGCTGTATATATGCATCAATATATGATACTTGCTTCTCTTTTTCTGATGTAGTTCACTTTGTAACTTTACTTCTTTAAAATTAGAATGATGGTATACCAATCATTACAATACATCTACTTGATGGAACACTACAAGGATGTTACGAGAATTAAGGGAATTTTACATGTCCAATGTTTAAAAAATGTCCTCAGTTCAGTTCAGTCACTCAGTCGTGTCTGACTCTTCACAACCCCGTGAATCTCAGCACGCCAGGCCTCCCTGTCCATCACCAACACCTGGAGGTCACTCAGACTCACGTCCATCGAGTCAGTGATGCCATCCAGCCATCTCGTCCTCTGTCGTCCCCTTCTCCTCCTGCCCCTAATCCCTCCCAGCATCAGAGTCTTTTACAATGAGTCAGCTCTTCCCATGAGGTGGCCAAAGTACTGGAGTTTCAGCTTTAGCATCATTCCCTCCAAAGCAATCCCAAGGTTGATCTCCTTCAGAATGGACTGGTTGGATCTCCTTGCAGTCCAAGGGACTCTCAAGAGTCTTCTCCAACACCACACTTCAAAAGCATCAATTCTTCGGTGCTCAGCCTTCTTCACAGTCCAACTCTCACATCCATACATGACCACAGGAAAAACCATAGCCTTGACTAGACAGACCTTTGTTGGCAAAGTAATGTTTCTGCTTTTGAATATGCTATCTAGGTTGGTCATAACTTTCCTTCCAAGGAGTAAGCGTCTTTTAATTTCATGGCTGCAGTCACCATCTGCAGTGATTTTGGAGCCCCAAAAAATAAAGTCTGACACTGTTTCCACTGTTTCCCCATCTATTTCCCATGAAGTGATGGGACCAGACGCCATGATCTTTGTTTTCTGAATGTTGAGCTTTAAGCCAACTTTTTCACTCTCCTCTTTCACTTTCATCAAGAGGCTTTTGAGTTCCTCTTCACTTTCTGCCATAAGGGTGGTGTCATCTGCATATCTAAAGTTATTGGTATTTCTCCCGGCAATCTTGATTCCAGCTCGTGTTTCTTCCAGTCCAGCGTTTCTCATGATGTACTCTGCGTAGAAGTTAAATAAGCAGGGTGACAATATACAGCCTTGACGTATTCCTTTTCCTATTTGGAACCAGTCTGTTGTTCCATGTCCAGTTCTAACTGTTGCTTCCTGACCTGCACACAGATTTCTCAAGAAGCAGGTCAGGTGGTCTGGTATTCCCATCTCTTGAAGAATTTTCCACAGTTTATTGTGATCCACACAGTCAAAGGCTTTGGCATAGTCAATAAAGCAGAAATAGATGTTTTTCTGGAACTCTCTTGCTTTTTCCATGATCCAGCAGATGTTGGCAATTTGATCTCTGGTTCCTCTGCCTTTTCTAAAACCAACTTGAACATCAGGAAGTTCACGGTTCACATATTGCTGAAGCCTGGCTTGGAGAATTTTGAGCATTACTTTACTAGCATGTGAGATGAGTGCAATTGTGCGGTAGTTTGAGCATTCTTTGGCATTGCCTTTCTTTGGGATTGGAATGAAAACTGACCTTTTCCAGTCCTGTGGCCACTGCTGAGTTTTCCAAATTTGCTGGCATAGTGAGTGCAGTGCTTTCAAAGCATCATCTTTCAGGATTTGGAATAGCTCAACTGGAATTCCATCACCTCCACTAGCTTTGTTCGTAGTGATGCTTTCTAAGGCCCACTTGACTTCACATTCCAGGATGTCTGGCTCTAGGTGAGTGTTCACACCATCGTGATTATCTGGGTCGTGAAGATCTTTTTTGTACAGTTCTTCTGTGTATTCTTGCCATCTCTTCTTAATATCTTCTGCTTCTGTTAGATCCATACCATTTCTGTCCTTTATCGAGCCCATCTTTGCATTAAATGTCCCCTTGGTATCTCTAATTTTCTTGAAGAGATCTCTAGTCTTTCCCATTCTGTTGTTTTCCTCTGTTTCTTTGCATTGATCGCTGAAGAAGGCTTTCCTATCTCTTCTTGCTATTCTTTGGAACTCTGCATTCAGATACTTATATATTTCCTTTTCTCCTTTGCTTTTTGCTTCTCTTCTTTTCACAGCTATTTGTAAGGCCTCCCCAGACAGCCATTTTGCTTTTTTGCATTTCTTTTCCATGGGGATGGTCTTAATCCCTGTCTCCTCTACAATGTCACGAACCTCATTCCATAATTCATCAGGCACTCTATCTATCAGATCTAGGCCCTTAAATCTATTTCTCACTTCCACTGTATAATCATAAGGGATTTGATTTAGGTCATACCTGAATGGTCTAGTGGTTTTCCCTACTTTCTTCAATTTAAGTCTGAATTTGGCAAAAAGGAGTTCATGGTCTGAGCCACAGTCAGCTCCTGGTCTTGTTTTTGCTGACTGTATAGAGCTTCTCCATCTTTGGCTGCAAAGAATATAAGCAATCTGATTTCAGTGTTGACCATCTGGTGATGTCCATGTGTAGAGTCTTCTCTTGTGTTGTTGGAAGAGGGTGTTTGCTATGACCAGTGCATTTTCTTGGCAAAACTCTACTAGTACTTGCCCTGCTTCATTTCGTATTCCAAGGCCAAATTTGCCTGTTACTCCAGGTGTTTCTTGACTTCCTACTTTTGCATTCCAGTCCCCTATAATGAAAAGGACATCCTTTTTGGGTGTTAGTTCTAAAAGGTCTTGTAGGTCTTCATAGAACTGTTCAACTTCAGCTTCTTCAGCGTTACTGGTTGGGGCACAGACTTGGATTACTGTGATATTGAATGGTTTGCCTTGGAAACGAACAGAGATCATTTTGTCGTTTTTGAGATTGCATCCAAGTACTGCATCTCAGACTCTTTTGTTGACCATGATGGCTACTCCATTTCTTCTGAGGGATTCCTGCCCGCAGTAGTAGATATAATGGTCATCTGAGTTAAATTCACCCATTCCAGTCCATTTGAGTTTGCTGATTCCTAGAATGTCGACATTCACTCTTGCCATCTCTTGTTTGACCACTTCCAATTTGCCTTGATTCATGGACCTGACATTCCAGGTTCCTATGCAATATTGCTCTTTACAGCATCGGACCTTGCTTCTATCACCAGTCACATCCACAGCTGGGTATTCTTTTTGCTTTGGCTCCATCCCTTCATTCTTTCTGGAGTTATTTCTCCACTGATCTCCAGTAGCATATTGGGCCCCTACTGACCTGGGGAGTTCCTCTTTCAGTATCCTATCATTTTGCCTTTTCATACGGTTCATGGGGTTCTCAAGGCAAGAATACTGAAGTGGTTTGCCATTCTCTTCTCCAGTGGATCACATTCTGTCAGATCTCTCCACCATGACCTGCACATCTTGGGTTGCCCCATGGGCATGGCTTAGTTTCATTGAGTTAGACAACTAACTTCCTTATTGTCTAATTTAAAAAATTCTACAAACTTCATTTTTTGCTATTACTGCTGTTATTTGAGAGAAAGAAAAGAGCATGAAATATGGAGAAGACCTGAAAGTCCTTTGGTTTAGAACTTTCATATTTATAACATTGTTTTTGCATATTTATGATAAAACTCTATTTTTACTATATTGAGATCAAAAGCATCTTTTTATAGTTTTTATTTCCCTACCAATTTAGATTGTGTTCTCTCAGAAGCAGATCCAGTGACAAGGAAGTAAGTGCACATAATTTACTTGGGAGGTGATCCCAAGAAGCATTGGTAGGGCAATTGAGAATGAAACAGAGTAAGGAATTAGGTCAATATCATCTGGACACCTTGTTAGCACTGTGAACAAATGTGACTTAATTCCTCCCTGGATCTCTAGAAAACAATGTGGAACACATCTTGGGATTATCCAAAACGAGAGTAGAGAAAGTTAGAATATCTTTCCATCAACTCCTCCAACTGTCCAAGGTGGAAGGCTACTCCAGCAGCATAAATTTTCTGGGAGCATTTCTGCCTTTCCTTTTGCATAGGCTGAGTTTTCCCAGGGTTAGAAAAAGCCCTCCAAAAGAAAGTAGCAGAAAATTCATTAAGAAGGCTTTGGTGTGCAGAGCTAAGGGGATATGGCTGGCCCTACATAGCTATTGCTACACCCACACTCCAGATAGGAAATACTGAATAATAATGGTCTAATTCAGTAACGAGTCCTGTTGTTCCCAAAAGAGCTTTATAAAACAAAAAGAAGTTTTAAAAAATATATAAAGAAACTAAAGAAATTTTACTTTAAAACCTAATGCATTATTATGAAGCATGATACCAGCTTAAAAGGGCCAAGGACAAGAATTTTTTTTACATAATGGATCATCAAATGAGGAGTTATTTGGAATGCCTATAATGCTACAAAAATAGAAAAACAATGTACCCTTAAATCATAAGATGTATCAACATAAAAGCCATTCCATATATTTTTTAAACAACACTTAGTCTAGTTGTTTGCCTGAATCCTAAGTAACTTCCTTTTCCATCACTCATTGATACATGGTACTCAAAGATGAGTCCTTCATATGTTTTAGGTTAAATATTTCCCATTTTAAACAAGCCCTCTTATGGCCTTAACAGCTTCGTTATCCCCTGTCCTTAATAAAACCAGGCTCTCTCCTGACCTTTCCCTGGTCATAGCTGCTACTCACTAACTTTCAAAGAAGGTCAGGGAATAGAACTTAGTGTTTTTCTTCCTCTCCTGCTTTCCTGACTCCCTCTGTTCTTCTTCCAGATCATAACTCTTGTTCTTTTTGTAAATTCTGTCTTCTGTAGATTAATTCCACCTCCAATCCCATCATTTAAGTCTCTCCTTTTCTCACTTGGTAAGGAAAACGTCCTGACTCTCTCTGCCCCTCCACTGTCGCCCTGCCCTGCACTTCTTCTTTACCCTATTAGTGATTGTTATTAAAATTCCAAATGTATCTATTCAACTTAATTGTCAGTATTTTAGAGAGCCCTCTAAGCTCTAGCAACTTACATTTTTCAAATTTTACTTTCATGATGACCAAATTTATTCCAAGTTTACAAATGAAGAAAGTAAGGCTTGATAAGGTTAAGGCATTTGCCAGCATCACAGTTAGAAAACCTTGAACCTGTCCAGTATCAAACTCAAGTAGCATAACTCCAGAATTTTACTCTTCCCCCATACTCCTCCACTGCTTCTAAAGTATTTTGATTTGTTTTTTCAAGAATGTTTACTGTTTATCTTCTTGAAAAATTCTAAGCTTTGTGAAAGAAGGGATCATATCTATGTTGCCACATAGGTAAGTCATAGACCCACGTTTGACACAAAACAGGTGTCTGGTTTACCTTTGCTGAATAAGTGAATGAACAAACTGGTCGATATCTAATCCTATATCTTAAAAACTTAAGAGATAGTTGATAGGTTGATAGTGATCAGTATTTTTATTTTCCTAGGATAAAATCAAGCATATTGACCAAAATGGAACCACAATTATAAACCACTTAGTAATTTATAGCATGTTTTTAGATTTTTCTTTAAAAAATTTTCCATTTGCATATATAAGTGAAATTGCTCAGTTAACTCTCTCAATTTAGACTTGTACAAGAAAGGACAGGTTCAATTAATAAAATATCCTAAAGAAATAAAATTTTATTACTTAAATGCTTATCACAATAACCAAGTCTGGCAGCCTACCAGGCTTCCCCGTTCCTGGGATTCTCCAGGCAAGAACACTGGAGTGGATTGCCATTTCCTTCTCCAATGCATGAAAGTGAAAAGTGAAAGTGAAGTCGCTCAGTCGTGTCTGATTCTTAGCGACCCCATGGACTACAGCCTACCAGGCTCCTCCATTTATGAGATTTTCTAGGCAAGAGTATTGGAGTGGGTTGCCATTGCTTTCTCTGACAATTTGCTTAATGGATATTTATTGGTTCACTAATAAATTAGTTATCATTTGCTTTTCCAGTAATTTTTTAGAATATCAATACATATGCCCAAGATTATTCTAAGTATTACGGAGAATATATAAGAAGGAGAAGACCTAAGCTTTGTTCTTAAGTACTTTTCAGTCTAGCTTGATAGATGAGACAAATAATGGACAGTTTTTAAAAAATCTCTAATCAAGTGTCATTTTGTATGACACATACTGAAATGTTACAGATATTCCAAGTGGGACTACTTCCTGAGAGCTGGAGAAGGGAGGATAGTTTACAGGAGGAAGTGACTGTGAGAGAATGTAGGCTTTTCATTAATAGAAGTAAGAGAATTTTAGAAAGACAGAGAAAGCTAGAGAAATTGGTCATAGGAGGTGCTCAGTCCTATCAGACTCTTTGCAGCCTCATGGACTGTAGCCTGCCATGTTCCTCTGTCCATGGAATTCTCCAGGCAAGAACACTGGAGTGGGTTGCCAGTCTCTTCTCCATGGGTCCTTCCTGACCCAGGGATTGAACAAGCACCTCTTGCATTGCAGGCGATGTCTTTACCGTTTGAAACCAGGAAAACATAGGAGGTAGATGAGTAGAACAAAAAGGCAAATTGTTAGCCATAAAAACAGTTTGTGATAGGAAAGAATTGCAGTGCTCTGTTTAAAACAACAAACTGGCTGATGGAAGGCAGTGACTGCCACACTGAGCTCTTAGACTAACGTAAGACATGACAGAGAGCAGCGGAGGATTAAGAGCAGGGTGATGAAAAGGGTCAGCGGGAAGATCACACAGCATTATTTTTAGAAGGATGAAGGAAGAGCAGAGACTGAAGGTAGAGAGCAGCTAAGATGCTACCAGAGTTATTTAAACACTAGATGAAAGGGACCTGGATCACCATTAAGACATGAGGAACCGAAAGGAATAAAGAGATGAGTCACCGAGAAGGCAGAATTGAAAGGGCATGTTGACTGAAAGAATATACAGATCTCATGAAAGGAAGAAATAAACAGTTGTATCAAAGTTCTAAGTCAAGAGAATCAGAACAAGCATGGCACCACTATTAGATAAGGAAGAATTAGTTGTGAAATCAGTTGGTGGGTAAAAAATGGAGACTAAGAAGTTTGGGTTTTAGACACATTGTTTTGGAGGTGACAGAAAGCATAAGCATGAGATTTTTTAAAGCTTTTACAAACATAAGACTGAAATGTAAAGGAAAATCTTGGCCAGAAATTTATTTGGGAATGAAACCAAATTTTCTATTTTGTATTTAAAATGTATTACCTTTTCTCATCACACTATATAGTCACACAGAAACTTCTGGACACCACAAACAGGCTTTCAGGCATTGAGAAAATTATTCCTGGTGCATTCAGTTCCTCCAAGAACATCACTGCTTTTATGTCCCCCACCATATTATTCATGACATCATTCTGAACTGGGACTTCCCTGAAAGATCTGTATAATCTCTTCAGAATCCTAGGAATCAAAGTTCAAGATTGAACATTTTTGGATTTCCCAAAATGTATTTGGATTTCCCAAATGTATTTGGATATGTTTTGTTATCTCCCAGGGTCTCAGTTTTGGGAGAGAGAGTGTAGCCAAGATCCAGTGGTATAATGGAGGCAGGTTATACCAGCTCATGAAAGTTGACTGTTGTATTTTCAGGGATGTTGCTAGGCAGCTGTTAAACATGGACATCATTTTAAATAAAATCATACAAACTTAAGTTTAAATTAATTATATCAAGAACAAAGGTAATAAATACCCAACTCATCCTGTTCTAATAATTCTAATACATCTTTACTAATTTTATTAGCATTTTTCTAATAAAATAGACTTCACTAATATCTATGCCCTTGAGGTTATTTATGTGTAATGTATCTTCCCAGCTCCCCATTCAATGAAATCAGATTGGTAGCTTGAAATTTTCCATAAAGTATTTACAGAACAGAAATTGGCAAATGCAATGGAAAACATTTACCAACACACCACTGCTCATGATTCACCTCTTGCCATTACTCCCTTGAATTCTTCATCTCTTCTCTTTTTTTCCCATGGTCTTAGGGTTTTATTACTTCTGCTTCATGTGTGAAAGGCCTGCCCTTGTATCTTCCTCTTCTTGAGGGGAAAATTTAAAAACTGTAACAATGACATTTATTATTTACTTTAAAATAAGGGCAGCAGAGGACCTGGGCTTTCAAAATATTATCCTCATTGCATGACTACTAACTTGCTTTGCAAACTTTATCTTCCTAATGAATGAAAGGACAAGTCTCAGCCAAGGTTTCAAATCATCCCAAACTCCAAATTAATAGAGTTCCATTAGTAAAGATTTATTATAGCAACAAGTAGCAATAAACTGTGAGTTATTCTGAATAACTCACAATTTCAAATGTCCCTCCATATTTTACCACTTTGGCATTCTTGGTTCCTCATAACTTTCTTAATTTCTCATGGTTATCAAGTTGATTTGATTTATCTAGTAATTAATGAACATAAGTAATTGTGTTCCCTTGGCATCTTTAACAAATGGAATCACCTTAGAACAGCAATCTCAGAGCAGAGGATTTTCTGTTTCCAGAAATGGAATGGAAAAGGTAAGAGATTGCTTCATTAATCACTAACAATTATTTTTTAAATTGGAGAAACCACAGACTAATGAATGTTTCAGTTTCTTCCAGCTCCTACATTCAGTCTTAGTTAATTAAGCCCTAGACCAAATCTCTATTTTCTCACTCTGTTGATTAAATGGCCACTTTGCCAGAGAGAACTTAAAAGAACAAGCTTTGGGGAAATACATTCATTGTCAAATTCTCTGATGAAATGATCCCAGTTTCCCTGAGTTATGCAACATTTTCTAACCCAAAGAAACAGAATAACAAAGTTTCATTCATGGGAAAATGCTAGAATTTTTCCCTGAACACGAGAAAATGGAATTTCTATTATTAAGACAAAGAATCTAGTTACTTTGGACCACATCAATATCAATACCTTGCCATTATAATATACAGTGCTTTCCACTTTATCCTTTAAAAGAAATAATGTTATGCTCACCCAGGAAGAATCATCTTTATGGAAGAGCATTCTATACTGTTTACCTGGTTTTGTAAACTCTAGCTACCAAAACCTTATCTCTATTGGTTAAGCTAAGTCTATCCATCCAGGTATCATACATAGGAATACTTGAAGGTTTAATTTACTTTCAGGGATTTATCAAGAGACAGAAATATTTCTGGAAATTACTGAAGCAATGTTCAATAACAGTACCACATGCATAGTATGCTGCTAATGCTGCTGCTGCTGCTTAGTCATTTCGGTCGTGTCCAACTCTGTGCAACCCCATGAACTGTAGCCCACCAGGCTCCTCTGTCCATGAGGATTCTCCAGGCAAGAATACTGGAGTGGGTTGCTATGCCCTCCTTCAGGGGATCTTCCCAACCTAGGGATCAAACCTGGGTCTCCTGCATTGCAGACAGACTCTTTACCACCGGGGCACCAGGGAAGCCCATGCTTAGTATAACCAGAATCAAACAACAAATTAATTTAGTGAAAAAGCTAAGTAAACTGTAAATGTATACCCAGGTAACATTCTCGTATCACCTGATGATAATCTCGGAGAAGGCAATGGCAACCCACTCTAGCACTCTTGTCTGTAAAATCCCATGGACGGAGGAGCCTGGTGGGCTGCAGTCCATGGGGTCGGTAAGAGTCGGACACGACTGAGCGACTTCACTTTCACTTTTCACTTTCATGCATTGGAGAAGGAAATGGCAACCCACTCCAGTGTTCTTGCCTGGAGAATCCCAGGGACGGGGGAGCCTGGTGGGCTGCCGTCTATGGGGTCGCACAGAGTCGGACACGACTGAAGCGACTTAGCACCAGCAGCAGCAGATGATGATCTAGCATAGCTAGACAAAATGATCTGGTCTCACCTGGATATTGCTGTTTCTTTCACAGTGTTCTTTCACATCTTTAAGATGGGAGAGCTCTTTTTCCTTCCCAACCTTTATTAAAAAATGCACTGATTTATTTTTGCTCATGCACTTACTTAGAAACAACTGAGTATTTATCACATTTCTGCAGATGTGCTTGCCTCCCTCTAAAGTGCACTACAAAAAGTTAATTGCCTACTTTTCTGTAACAAGAATAGCTCTATGCTCTTTTCTTACGTTATTGGCCTTTGATGCTCATCCCTCTGCCATGATGTGAATGTTCTACCGGTGAAGAGTTTCTCTATCTATGATATCAGTAGAAACAGTTACACCTTCTTTAGAGATCTGAGGTGAGCATCTCTCAAATCAGATAGTCCAGTTACACTTTTTGTAGACCATATATCAAATAACAGTGGTAACAGCAGTTTGACATCATTGTTTACTTCATATCCAGTATCTTTTATGCCACCATCTCCTTACAGATCAGTGGTTTCATTTACTTTTGACAACTATCAGAAGGAGTAGTTAGAGCAATTATCATTTCCTTATTTAAGATGAGATAACTGAACCCTAAAAATGTTAATTTACATTCCCAGGTCAAAATTGGTGACTGAGCTAGCATTAGAAGAAAATTTTCATATAGATAAATGTTCATGATAGTGTCAAATGAATTTTAAAAATATAAAAATGCAGACAAAATGACATGCATGACAGAATATTAATTTAAAATATACACACACAAAGAAATAAGGCTGGTAGAAAAGCATATTTTATTTATATCAAATATCTGCTATCTTCTAGGCTATGATAGATACTATTTACAAAGAGGAGCAGAAATATGGTCCTTACCACACTGTCACTAATAATTGAATGCTAATAAAATAAATATAAAAATAAATCTATGATAACACATTGTGGAAAGTGTTAACTAAGTGCTATGAATAGTATCTAATTTAATATGAATAAGGGCTGATTAGACTCTGAAGGAGTTAATCGAGATTGCAAGCAGAAAGATGACTAGGAATTAACCAGGTGAAAATGCTGGATGATTTTTAAATTTTTCTCTTTACTTTTCTGACTTTCCAAATTTCTACAAAACATGAAGTTTACTTTACCAGTTAGGAAATAAACAGGTGTGACTTTTGATTTTTCTCTCTGGCAGAGTACTTCCCATCAGACCAAACTCTTTTAAAAAAATTCTAAAAGCTAAAATTAAAAAGAGAATAAGCAAGACAAGAAATACTTTAGCAATCAAGAAGACTGAGCAAAGGAAAATCCACTGTGGTAAAAGAAATTCTCGGTCACTTTTCCTTTTAAAGACTTGTCTGACATATGATATGGGCTAGAGTCTTAACAAAAAGTGGGAGGCTAGAGCTTTCTGGAGTCTCTTAGTCCTAGGGAGCCAAAAGCTAGTAGACTTCTAAGATAGCCAGAATTCAAGGGATAGGCAATAATATGGAAGATTTTAATCCACTGCTCAACAGTAACTTATAGGACAAGCAACCAAAATTCAGTAAAGATGCAAAAGATTTGAAGAATACTATTAATAAATTTGACTAAATTGGAATAGGTAAAAGATTACAAAATTTTTCATATACACTTTTCAAGTGTATGTGAAACATTTGTCATATGTTGGTAGATAAAAGCCTGGCGGGCTAAAGTCCATGGGGTCGCAAAGTCACTCAGACAGCACTGAGTGACTGAGCAGGCACACACACACGCACAATCACTCATTGGATCAAATCACAAGCCTCAGAAATTCAAAGGGATGGAAATATATAAATATACTCTCAAATAACAGCGGTACTTATCTATGTATGTGTATTCTACAATGTTTGGAAATGAAGTGATACAGTTCTAAATTATCTATGGATGGAAGATATAATAAAAATGGAAAATTTAAAAAAATTTAACTTGAAAAGCAAATGCAACATATCAAATCTTGTAGAATAAAATGAAATCAATGTGTAAAGGTAAATTTAAAACCTTAAATGTATGTGTTTAGGATGAAAAAACTGAAAACAAAAAATACAAGTTTATTAAAACTTAAAAAAATTAAACCCAAACGAAATGAAAAGAAAATGATAAAGGGCAGAAGGTGATAAAACAGAAAACAAGAATGCTGAAGAGAAAATTAATAAGACCAAAAATTGGAGCTTTGAAAAGACTAATACAATTGAGAAAACTTAATACTGAGAGAAAATAATTATTAATAACAAAAATGCTAGCATTAGGAATAATAAAAGACATCATTAGAGAGCCTGCAGAATCTAAATTTACCATACAGGCATTTTTTGAACAACTTTATGCCAAAAAATAGAAACAAAAAGAGAAATGGACAAATTCTTGAAAAACAAAAATATCAAAACACAAGAAAAGAAATAGATAATTTGCATAGTCTATTTTGATTAAATAGATATTATGTTTTTATTAAATTCTTTACCTCTCCAAAACTTAGGTCCGTATTGGACTTACTTGCAAATAATTTTAAATAACATTAATCTTAAACTCTGTCACATTATTTACAAAAAAAGTTTGTTTAACATGGCCAATATAATCTTATTACTGACATTTGACCAATACATTAGAAGAAAGGAAAATTATAGGCCAGTCTTTCTCATGAACATAGAGACATAAATCTTAAATGTATATAAGCAAATTAAATTCAACTAATATCCTATTAATTATATTAATAAATTATTTAATAAATAAAATTTATTAATCTTAAATTAAAATTTAAGACATAAATCTTAAATATATATTAGCAAACTCAAACATTTCCAAATTGCACTTAGTCTCAAATGCAATGGTAGCTTGAGATTCAGAAATCATTTGATGCTATCTATCTTCAGGTGTGGTACTTTTAGACAAATCCAAAGTGAGAAATATTCTAAAATTAGCTGGTCTTTATTCCTCAAATTAATTAATGCCACAAATGACAATGAAAATTTAGGCATCTCTTGTTATATTAAAAGAGGCAATGAAACTAAAGGAAACAAGATTTGGGGCTGGATTCTACACTGGAGAGAAAAAAGGCCATAAAGGATAGTACTGAAACAATTAACAGTATTGAAATGTGAAAAATGTAAACTGTTCATGTCATAAACAATATAACAAAATTAGATAGAAGTACTGTATTAGTTATTAGCTTTTCTAAATTTTATAAATGTACTTGGATCAGCAGTACACTGGATACAACTCCTAGACGCAGAGAGGAGAAGGGTGGTTGCCAGGGACTATGGGGAGTGGGTAATGGGAGCTCTTAGTCAAAGGGTGTAAACTTTCAGTTGTGCAAGATGAATAAATCCTAGAGATCTACTCTACACCATAGTGCTTGTCCTTAACAATACTGTATGCCTCTGCTGCTGCTAAGTCACTTCAGTTGTGTCCGACTCTGTGTAACCCCATAGTTGGCAGCCCACTAGGCTCCCCCGTCCCTGGGATTCTCCAGGCAAGAACACTGGAGTGGGTTGTCATTTCCTTCTCCAATGCATGAAAGTGAAAAGTGAAAGTGAAGTCGCTCAGTTGTGTGTTCGACTCTTCACGACCCCATGGACTGCAGCCTACCAGGCTCCTTCGTCCATGGGATTTTCCAGGCAAGAGTACTGGAGTGGGGTGCCATTGCCTTCTCCAACAATACTGTATAGTATACTTAAAAATTTTTGTTAAGGGGGTAGATTTTATGTTAAGTATTCTTATAAAGAGGATGGAAAGAAACCTTTGGAAATGATGGATATGTTTATGGCATAGATTGTGGTAATAGTGTATATTTATCTCCAAACTCTTCAGGTCGTATACATCAAATACATACAACTTTTTGTATCAATCACACTTCAATAATTTTTTTTTTTTAAGTAAGTAGACTGGTTAAATAAACTGTGAAGTTCCTACAATGGAACTTATCTTTGTTGTCTTCTTTGTTGTCTTCTATGCATTGAAACCTAGGGGAACACTGTTTTCATTCAAATAGACTACTTCACTTTGGGCTTCCATAGTGGCTCAACGGATAAGAATCTGACTGCAATGCAGGAGACACGGGTTCAGTTCCTGAGTTGGGAAGATCCCCCAGAGGAGGACACGGCAACCCACTCCAGTATTCTTGCCTGGAAAACACCAGGGACAAGGATCCTGGCGGGGTACAGTCCATAGGGTTGCAAAGAGTTGGATATGACTGAGGCAGCTGAGCACTGCACTTCTCTTTACCTGTTAGCAAAGCCTGAGTCAATGTAATCATGCAAAAGTTCAGTTAGGCATATTCCATGGTGCCAAGAAAACATATTTTGAGATCTCTTTTCCTGAAGGGTTTCATATTTTTATCATATCCTTGCATCTTGAAAGCTTCACTTGGTAACCTGGCACCTGGGATTGCTCATCCACCGAGCCTGTTGTATTCCTCACGGATCCCCTTTAGTATCACTAGAGAGAAGAGCAGAAGCAGCATGTTTAATCAAGCACAGTTTCATTCAACCATCTAGTCACTCTAAAATAATAAAAGCATCACAGTTTTGTAACTAATTCTCTGCTACTGTCTTTGTTTTCCTGCCTCACCTAACATATATCTCCCCAGTACACAGTGGGGTAACAATAACTATTAATTCATAAATGTCAACTACAGATGAAACCATAAAACGCAATGCCTTTATTTATTACAATAGTACCTGAGGCAAGTTCAGCTTCAGGCTGAATGCAAATCTTTCCCTTTACATTCTCATAAATTGTATTCATTATATCTGTATTCAAAACATATTGAAAAGCTTAATTTGTGATAGAAATTCAAAAGGATTTACACATGTTAAAATTTCTTAGGATGAGGAGAAGAACAGGGAAATTATCTGGTTAAATGAATACGATTAAGAGATTAAATGTATTCTCACTTGAAAGGCTACGTGAAATTCTACTGAACTTCAATTGGCCATATGGACTTAAAACTTCATCAATTTTTCTCTATAATGGGAAAGAAGTAAAATGTTGCAAATTCAAAAGGATGGGGAGAATAGAGGAGAGCACATAAGACATAACATCTTAACATCTTTTAGAAAACAAAAAACAGATGGAAGGATAGTACCTGACTTAGAACAGAGGAAGCTATATGCTAAGAGTCACACAGAGAAGAATTCTGAAGAGAAGACAGTCCATTTTCCAGAGAACCCTGTGGAGGAAAAGGACTAGGAAGCACCAATTCACCTCACTCAAGATACCTAACTTTAGGTTTAGAAAAACAGATCTTAATACGTGAGATGGAGAACATTGGAGGTACACACAAATAGTGGTTTTTTCCCTCTTAATTTCTTTAAAATATATACATTAGCTTAAATCAGTTTTCCAACCTTTGTTTTCCTTATTGCGCCTTTGAAGTCTATTTAGACACTTTTTGCCTAGTCATTCCCTCAACTCCTGCAATAAAATTTTAATACTTGACATATATGGTACACCTGTTTATATGTTGTACATGTATCTGCTTTATGTACAAAAACAACAATCTAAAGTTTGTTATTTTCGTTTAGTATAGTGTTTAAAATGACTGAATTTTTAACTTAAAAGTTACGTTAAAAAATTTAAAAGCGACATCACGTAACCTAATTTTATAACTGCATAAACACATGCTTGCTAAGTCACTGCCCTCATGTCCAACTCTTTGCAACCATATGAACTGGAGCTCTGCAGGCTCCTCTGTCCATAGGATTCTCCAGGCAAGAATATTGGAGTGGGTTGCAATGCTCTCCTCCAGGGGATCTTCCCGACCCAGGGATTAATCCTGAGTCTCTCCAACTCGATGGACATGAGTTTGAGCAGGCTCTGGGAGTTGGTGATGGACGGGGAAGGCTGGCATGCTGCAGTCCATGGGGTCACAAAGAGTTGGACACGACTCAGTGACTGAACTGAATTGAACTTGCATCTCCTACATTGGCAGACAGGTTGTTTACACTAGCACCACCTGGGAAACCCATAACTGCATAATTACTGCTAAGTAAGTTTTAATGTCATTTATTTAGTTCTGAAAGTTGTAAAAAAAATATAACAGCAAATTAGCAAGGTACATAATACACAGTAATAAGACCTCTCAAAGCAATACATTTTTGAAAAAAGCAATATAACATTTGTGAACAAAGGTCCATTTAGTCAAGGCTATGGTTTTTCCAGTGGTCATGTATAGATGTGAGAGTTGGACTATAAAGAAAGCTGAGCACCAAAGAATGGATGCTTTTGAAGTGTGGTGTTGGAGAAGACTCTTGAGAGTCCCTTGGACTGCAAGGAGATCCAACCAGTCCATCCTAAAGGAGATCAGTCCTGGCTGTTCATTGGAAGGACTGACGATGAAGCTGAAACTCAAATACTTTGGCCATCTGATGTGAAGAGCTGACTCATTTGAAAAGACCCTGATGTTGGGAAAGATTGAGGGCAGGAGGAGAAGGGGATGACAGAGGATGAGATGGTTGGATGGTATCACCAAGTCAATGGACATGGGTTTGGGTTAACTCCGGGAGTTGGTGATGAACAGGGAGGCCAGGCGTGCTGCAGTTCATGGGGTTGCAAAGAGTTGGACACAACTAGCGACTGAACTGAACTGAACTTAAATATTAAAGTTCTTAAAAATTATTTTTAGTGAAATCAACTTTTAATTTTTACTTGACATGGGACAATAAAGAACCGTTATTTATTTGAATATTGTTGGTTTTTTTGTCTTTTTAGTTCTCAACATGTTAAATAACTTTTATTGAATTCAATAAAATAAACTGAAAATAATTTTTATTTAATTCTCAAGCCCAAGCCATACACAGAGACACTGAGGATCAATCAATGATCCAATGGCAGCCAAAAGACACGAAGACCACTTCTTGCAAATATGCCTTGAGATAAATCACATAATTGAAGAAAAGAAGCCATTTACTCACCACAATTTCTTAGCACTCATCTTATATTTTGTATATCTTCCTCGAATCCAAGGTCATTACCACTCATGTGCTACCCAAGAAACCCAGCAAGTGAAATTAAATCCTAAGGAATAAGGTTCTGTTGGGTGAATTTTTACAGACTATTGTAATAGCCAAGAATTTTTCATCATCTTCACCAACAGCCATTTTCATCCTCTTGAGAACAATGTCATCCCTATCATAAATGTATAATTTAAAGCAACAATTGTAACAGTGTGTTATGTAGGTTACATTAAGACTATAGTGTAAATGCCTGGGATTAGAATAAAGGCAGTTTTGTGGGTGCTGGTATTAAGAAATGCTTCCAGGATGGCTCAAGCGGTAAAGAATCCACCTTCAATGCAGGAGATATAGGTGAGGCAGGTTTGATCCCTGGGTCGTGAAGATCCCTTGGAGGAAGAAATGGCAACCCACTCCAGTGTTCTTGCCTGGAAAACCCCATGGACAGAGGAACCTGGCAGTTTACAGTCCACGGGGTTGCAAAAAGTTGAACACTACTGAAGGGACTTAGAACACACACACACGTTCATCTAACACAGCTTAGCTCAAATGTTCATCCTTCATCCTTTTCTGACCTCCAAATCCTTTATACTTTCTCCTAGCAACCTATTATTTTTATATCACTCTTCATATTTAAACAGTTTTAAAGTTATTATTTCAAAAGTTATACACTTTATGTGTGTGCTTATTTTTTAATATGTTTTGCCTAATATACTATAAGTAAGCTCATGAGAGCAATATCTGTTTTAGCCACAATTATATTCAGGGTTGAATTCATTCACTAATATATAGGTGGCACTCCAGGGGTATTTTCAAAATGAACTGAGAAACAGTTTTTTTTAAATATTTCCAAATTGAAGATAGGTTTGGAAGTAGTTTGAATTCATTATCAACACTCTTAAAATCAAATTTTAATAGATTGGTAAGAAACAGTGGCTTTTTATTGGGTCATAGAAAGAATAAACACAGTTAAGCAATCAGTCTCATTTTCATAAGTGTTTGAAAAAAAAAATCATGAAATCAAGAAACTTCTTTGTCTTTGCATCACATACTATACCATGTCAACAGAAGTTGAATATTTTGTCACTGTAAGACTGTCCTTTGTCATCATTTATTAAAAAATACAAATATACACCAGAGTTTAGTTATTTTTAAAAAGTGACTTCCCGTAGTGCAACCCTTGACAGTTACGGGGGAAGGAGGGTGTTCTTTTTCTTTTTTTTGTAATCCAGGTGCTTGACTTAAGCTTTGATTGCCAAGGCATTCACTGCAAACACAGCTATCTCGGATAAACACAATGCAGTCACATGACTAGATAAAGAGTCAGGCCACCTTCTCCACTGAGGCTCCTTTGTTTTGGGCCACTATTTTTCTCTTCTCAAGCTTTAAATTCCCGCTCTTAGGTTTTAAATTCACCAATAAAGAGTGAGCCTGGGGAACCTTAGACCTCCACCCTTGACCCCAATAAAAGAAGAACCCCTGGTGCTTGTTCACTCACTCTTGCACTCTCTCTCTACCCAAGACTTCACTGTGTGGTTCCAGGTATGCTGTAAAATTTCCAGTTTCTGTAAGTAATAAATTTGTATTTTTTCAAAGTTTACTGATGGTTATGGTTAAAGGGTATTTTGCAATCATAAGAACCACAAAGCTAGTCGCACCACAACACTGGTAATTGATGGACTCAGACAGCTACATAACACCTCTCTAAACACTTCAATTCGTCCCATTTCTTTCTTTTCCTTTCTACTTTTGCTGTGTTGCACTGCTCTGGTAAAGATGCTATATATATCCTGTTCATGCCCTGTTAGACTTCCAAATACTTAACTAAAATAATTCCTCCCTTAAAGATCTTGAAGAAAATGGGTATTTATTTGTGTGATGCAAATTGTGAAGAGAGGATGTGCTCTATTTCTCATTGACTTTTAGCCTGTTGTTAAAAACTGGAGATGTTAAAAAAAAAAAAAAAACTGGAGATGTTGATTTGCCCCAACAAAATCTGGCATATTGAGTATAGCACTTTCACAGCATCATCTTTTAGGATTTGAAATAGCTCAACTGGAATTCCATCACCTCCACTAGTTTTGTTCATAGTGATGCTTCCTAAGGCCCACTTGACTTCGAATTCTAGGATGTCTGGCTCTAGGTGAATGATCACACCATCGTGATTATTGGATCATGAAGCTAGGTTCCTTTCTTTGCCTTGAAGCCTCAAACCTAGCCAAGACCTCACTGATCTCTTACTTGGACTTATTCTTTGCTCCATGCTTCATCTATTGCCCTAAGCCTAGAGGATCACATCAGTGATCATTATTAACTTTTCAGTATTTTTCCACAGCCTCATTATCAAAATAAAAATGTTCCCTCAAAGCACATCATCAGAACTATCTCAAGGACCTCACATCTCTGTTGCTTTTATTGCTTCACTCATTAGCTACTCACAACCCTGAAGATAAGCAGTGTTCAATACAGCCCACTCACCTCTTTTAACAGTCACACTTGAACTTTGAATGGCCTTTTTTCTTAGCCTCTTTCCTTCTGTCTTACAGGTTAATCCTACATGGTGCTACCTGAAGAAAGCTATCCAATTTCTAGCTTTCTCTTTCCATACAACCCTAGGGGGAAAAGTAAGCCATTTTTAGCAAATATTTAGCTGATTTGTTAATTTCTACAAAGTTTAAGAAGGAAATAAATTTGGATTGGCCTCAGAAGAACAGATGCACAATACACTAATAATTCAGAATTTGGAATTGAGGGGTGAGAGTTCCAAGAAAGAAATACAATGGCAGGAGAAATTATATCTCATTTCAAGGAACAGCAAATTTTCCAATCTAGCTGGATGATGGTATATACAAATGGAAGAAGAGAAATGTGTCTAAAGAGCTAATGTAGGCTCAAATTGCTCTGGGCTTAAAACAATTAGGTGTTGGGACTCTATTCCTAATCCAACAGCCTTTTACAAAAGAGCAACACTGAGATTTTTGCATAGTTCGTGCCACTGGGAGGTGAGCTACAGAACTGAGCTGAGCTTCTGAACTACTCTAGCAAAGTAGTTCAAAAGGAATTGCAGGAAGAGTCCAAAGGCTAGAGACAAATTAAGCCACTGATAAGATCTTCAAGGTGTGAGTTCATCATGGCTGGAGGGGGAGCTGTAACTGTAGACTAGGTGAGGAGGTGGAAAAGATGCAAAGTGCATAGACAAGAGAGAGTTACAGGAGTTAGAACCTAGCTTCATGACCCAATAATCACGATGGTGTGATCATTCACCTAGAGCTAGACATCCTGGAATGCGAAGTCAAGTGGGCCTTAGGAAGCATCACTACAAACAAAGCTAGTGGAGGTGATGGAATTCCAGTTGAGCTATTTCAAACCCTAGAAGATGATGCTGTGAAAATTCTATACTCAATATTCCAGCAAATTTGGAAAACTCAGCAGTGGTCACAGGTCTGGAAAAGGTCAGTTTTCATTCCAATCCCAAAGAAAAGAAATGTCAAAGAATGCTCAAACTACTGTATGATTGCACTCATCTCACACGCTAGTAAAGTAATGCTCAAAATTCTCCAAGCCAGGCTTCAGCAATACGTGAACTGTGAACTTCCAGATGTTCAAGCTAGTTTTAGAAAAGGCAGAGGAACCAGAGATCAAATTGCCAACATCTGCTGGATCATCGAAAAAGCAACAGAGTTTCAGAAAAACATCTATTTCTGCTTTATTGACTATGCCAAAGCCTTTAACTGTGTGGATCACAATAAACTGTGAAAAATTCTGAAAGAGATGGGAATACCAGACCACCTGACCTGCCTCTTGAGAAACCTGTATGCAGGTCAGGAAGCAACAGTTCGAACTGGACATGAAACAACAGACTGGTTCCAAATAGGAAAAGGAGTACGTCAAGGCTGTATATTGTCCCTCTGCATATTTAACTTATATGCAGCGTACATCGTGAGAAATGCTGGGCTGGATGAAGCACAAGCTGGAATCAAGATTGCTGGGAGAAATATCTATAACCTCAGATATGCAAATGATACCACCCTTATGGCAGAAAGTGAAGAAGAACTAAAGAGCCTCTTGATGAAAGCAAAAGAGGAGAGTGAAAAGTTGGCTTAAAGCTCAACATTCAGAAAACGAAGATCATGGCATCCGGTCCCACCACTTCATGGGAAATAGATGGGGAAACAGTGGAAACAGTGTCAGACTTTATTTTTCTGGGCTCCAAAATCACTGCATATGGTGATTGCAGCCATGAAATTAAAAGATGCTTATCCTAGGAAGGAAAGTTATGACCAACCTAGATAGCATATTAAAACACAGAAACATTACTTTGCCAACAAAGGTCCATCTAGTCAAGGCTATGGTTTTTCCTGTGGTCATGTATGGATGTGAGAGTTGGACTGTGAAGAAGGCTGAGTGCCGAAGAACTGATGCTTTTGAACTGTGGTGTTGGAGAAGACCCTATAGGGTAACTTGGACTGCAAGGAGATCCAACCAGTCCATCCTAAAGGAGATCAGTCCTGGGTGTTCATCCGTTCATGACTACTGAAAAGACCATAGCTTTGACTTTTAATATGCTGTCTAGGTTTATCATAGCTTTCCTTCCAAGATGCAAGTGTCTTTTAATTTCATTGCTACAGTCACCATCCTTGGTGATTTTGGAGCCCAAGAAGAGAAAATCTGTCACTGCTTCCATTTTTTCCCCTTCTGTTTGCCATGAAGTGATGGGACCGGATGCCATGATCTTAGTTTTTTAAATGTTGAGTTTTAAGGCAGCTTTTCCACTCTCCTCCTTCACCCTCAGCAAGAGGCATTTTAGTTCCTCGTCACTTTCTGGCATTAGAGTAGTATCATCTATGTATCTGAGGCTGTTTTTAAAATACCTTACAAAAGAAAAGAGACTGAAGATAGAATACCAGATGGGGGTAGGAAGAGAATCATAAAAAGAGAAAAGGGGAATTTCCTGAGGAAAATATGTATTGTACCATGTGCAATAGGTACAATACATCTTGTACCTGGACATGGAATGAAATTGTTAAATGGCATCACCGACTTGATGGACATGAGTTTGAGAAAGCTCTGTGAGTTGGTGATGGACAGGGAGGCCTGGCATGCTGCAATCCATGGGACTGCAAGAGTTGGACATGACTAAGTGACTGAACTGACTGACCAGGTCCAGGAGCCAATAGAGAATTGAAAAGTGGTGATTCAGTTTGGCAATGAGGAAGTTACTGATAGTTATTGTTCTTGTAGGATGGTTGTATTTATGACAGTTTCAAACAGTGAAGTTGATAAGGAGTAGATGGTAAGAAATTAAATGTGGTGAATTTAGACTATTCTAATAATTTTAGTAGTAAAAGGAAAGAGAAAAAGATCATAGTAGCCTGAGGTCCAAAGCAAACTTATATTTTCTCCACTTGAGACTTTTTATCTATGATTCTCCATGTGAAATAATTTAATTTGCATTTCACTTTATCGACTCACACATTGACTGACAAAGTACACTCTAAAGGGCTTGTGAAATAGACAGGGTCATTAGTCTTGGCGCTAATGAGAAATTACAGTATTTTTGCTATAATGATAAGTTGGCATGTGAATATTTAACATATGAAAAAGCCTTCAGAGAGTCAGCTGCTCCCACTGTTCATTATCTTATGTGTGGGGTTATTTTCTTGGCAGAAAATACCATTTGGTTGTGAATCTATCATCATTAGGAGAGGAATAAAGATTTTTAACAATACACATTCTCCTTCTGGAAAAACGATAATTGCTCCCTCTTAAGTTTCCATGTCCTGGCTCTAAGTTCCTCCCACACCCTTCTGTTTCTCTACAATTAAAGCCTTTTTTACTGGTCAGTCAAATTTAAGCTCACTAGCAAATTTCTACATTATGAAAATATGGAGCATTTTGTGCGAAAAGATATTTCTTGTCACTAGCCAACACTTTATAAAGTCTGCACTTGCTTAGAGAGCTCTGATGAACTTCATAGTATGCTTCGTTTTTCAGCAGCATGCATCCAAATATCATTTAGAGAGTACTCGTGTTCTCACCCAGAGGTAGACCTGAACATAACTGTACACAAGCATTCAGTTCCTAGCTCTGAAACAACACCCAATTATTGGACTGAAGTAACACTACTACTACTTCTCAAAGCCAACTGGACATAGTAGTTGTATTGATCAGACTAGAAATCTTTCCCTTTGGTGTTGTAGGATTCAGAAAACTTTTTCTGTAGAGGGCCAGATAATAAATATTTTTGGCTTTGCATGCTATATAGTCTCTGTTGGGACTTCTCAACCCTATTGTTGTAGTACAAAAGCAGCCACAGACAATGACTAATTGTGTGACTTTATTCCAATAAAACCTTATTTACAAAATAGGCATCAGGCTAGAATTGTCTCACTGGCTTTAGTTTTCCAATCCCTGCTCTAGAAAAGGACCCTGAGTGGGATATGCCATTTAACCATCTACGAGAACACAAGATGGAGAATCCAAATACATCATTGAAAAGATGCTAAATTCTCCTTTGATGCCAGGTCACTCTTGCATCTTAGACATTTGTACCTTCTCTCAAGAATTCCTCTATACATCCTTCAGTTCTTTCAACCTGTGTTTTTCCTGTACCATGACACACAATATTTTTACTTCTCTATCTTTCTTATAGCACACATTAATTAATAGCTCTATCTAGCCTGATTCTACTGAGTCTGGACTCTTATCTCTCCAGGGTCTGACTTTTAGCATTTTCCCTTAAGTCCAAACACAATACCTTAGGGAAAATGCATTCAATTTTAGGCCCTCAAAGAACCAACTAGAAAAAGAAGTACTCACACACAAAGGATATATTTTCTTACCCAGGCATAAAATATTTTCTCTCTTCTTTATTGTCTCACATCCTCATGGTTGAAATTGCTACACCAGCCCCAAGTGTCCTCAACACTGGCGTGCAGTACACCACTTTTCCTTTCTTCTTAGCTTAAATTTTCAGTCTTTAGAGTCTCAATACAATATAGGAGAAAGAAGACAGACTTGTATTCTGGGTCTGACCTGCTTCGGTCTTGGTTAGGTTACTAGATGCATGTTAAAGCATGGTATCTTGGAGTACTGGCTCTCTGCTGTGCTCCTACGAATCTTTATACTACTCAGGTAATCACTCCCACCACTTGGTGAAAATTTAATTTTTCTGAAGAATATTTGTTTTAGCTGCTTTCCATATTGAGGATATAATTAATATTTTAAAGACATTTTATACTGTTTTAAAAAAAATTTTTAGAGAAACATTTATTTTACAAATGAGGAAACAACTTCAATGAAGTAAAGTGATTTGTTAAAAATCACCTAGCTGGTGATTACCAGAATCGACAGTAAGGCAATTTCTATCTCCACATTTTTTCTCTCCCTTAGTTTTCTCTTTTCCTATTACACTATTTTGTTTCACTTCACCTTAGCAAATACTCATATTAGCAAATATCAAGCTATTAATATATTGTGAACCTTTCATAGAATCATAATTGTCATTAGATGTAAAGAACCCACTTGATCACTGTTATTTTAAATCTTTCCAGATTAAGTATTTTGCTTGGTTTTGCTTGGATATAGAAATACTTTTTTGATAATAAACTTGTATCCAGTAACCTTACTAAATTCATTTATTAATTCTAATTTATATCTGTAACTCCTTTTGGATTTTCTATGTACACTACCATTCTGTCTATAATTCAATTTACTTTACTTTCTTTTCAATGTGATACTTTTTTTTTCTTTCCTGATTGCACTTGATAAGATTTCTGGTGCAGTACAGAATAAAAATGGTGATAACAGGCATCTTGTCTCTTTTCTGGCCTTAGGAAGAAAAAGTTCAATATTTTTGCACTAGCTATGATATTAGCTACAAGGTTTTTTGTTTTTGTTTCATTTACTTTACTTTACCTTATACCATTTATAAAAACATAGTGTGACTATAGAGAACTAAGGAGGATATCTAAAATATAAAACTATAGGATTCTGAAGAAAATTTAGGACTATGACTTCAGATTTCTTAAAATAATTTCTTAAACAAAAGAAAAACTATCCAAAGCAAAAATTATCAGAGGAAAATAGACAAATTAGATGACATTAAAATTAAAAGTCTCTCATCAATCAAAAATACCATAGATAAAACTAATAGATAAGTGACAGACTAAGAGATCTGTAAAATCCATATCGTACAAGACACTAATATCTAGAATGTATGGGACACATCTGTACAGATAGAAAGCCAGACTGTCAGGTGAGAATGAAATGCTGAAGTTCGCTGTTGATCACTGACATGCTACTTCAACAACACTTAACAAACAAAAAATGCTAGGAAGAAGTCTTCGTAGGCTGCTAGTAAGAGTTTAAACACGTATAGTTTTTCTGAAGAGCAACCTGGAAGTCTCTTGGAATTTTTCTCAAAGGTTCACAAGGAAAGAGTACATTGTGTTTATAATTGCAGGGAGATGAAGGCAACAAAAGTGCGAAGAGAGTGGGAAAATAAAAGGTAGTCCATACAGTGAACGTCTGTGTTCCAGTAGACATACACCGCATACGGCTCAGAAGCATAAAGTTGGATGAAGAAAGGAAGAAATCAAATAAAACTTTTAGCAAAATACCATTTGTGTAAATCACAAAAATACTCATAGAAAATGAGACATCGTGTTTTTAGGGTTTAAACACATATATCTAAACAACCATATGTAAGGGTAAACATGAAATGTACTAATATATAACTAATCTTGGAAAAGAAATGAAACAAAATCATGGGGGAAGATAGTGCAATTAAATAAAAGATCTTGCACAGACCAATGATGATATGGTTCTGTAGATCATGGAATATGATAAATTCTGTGCCATTTAAATCTTTTTAAAAATGTATACTGTCACAAAATTATATATATATATGCTTTTTTTGCATACGTGTATGTGGAGAGACACATACATGTATCTGACTGAACATTATATGATTGAAGCACATTATATATGGGGTATGTACTCCAACTATGAATAATTTTATCTGTTTATGAAAAATGATTTTGCTTTTCCTCTTCATGCTTTTCACATTTTCTAAATCTTTCTCAATAAATATTACATAATCAGAAAAAATCTATATATTTTTTAATTAAATGGACACATTGCTAAAGGAGAAGGCAATTTTAAGCACTTTATTCTGACAGTTTTTTAAAATGGAGTCAGAGATTTCTTTTATCTTCAGTAGCAGTACCCATTACAATAGTTCTTGAATGGGAAAATCATTGAAAAAGCAGGACCCTGTGTAATATCTCACTCTTAAGAGATACAGGGTTGTTGCAGAGTTGTTTCAGTGCTACTCTCTCAATTCATCCCACCCTGTCTTTCCCCCACTGTGTCCACAAGTTTGTTCTCTATGTCTGTCTCTCTATTCCTGCCCTGCAAATAGGTTCATCAGTACTATTTTTCTAGATTTCATATATATGTGTTAATATATGATATTTGTTTTTCTCTTTCTGACTTACTTCACTCTGTATAACAAGCTCTAGGTTAATCCACCTCTACAGAAGTAACTCAAATTCATTCCTTTTTTATGGCTGAGTGATATTCCACACATTACCATATGTAAAATAGATAGCTAGAGATAGTGGCAAATTGCTGTATAATACAGGGAGCTCAACCCAGTACTCTGTGACAACCTGGAAGGGTAGAATGAGTTAGAGGGTGAGAGGGAGGTTCAAGAGGGTGGGGACATATGTGTACTTACATAAGACAGAAGTCAACACTACATTGTAAAGCAATTTTCCTCCACATAAAAATAAATTTTAAAAAACGTAACAAGGAAAAAAAAAAGTTTCAGGATTACTGCTGATTGAAGTAATCATTTCCAAAGTCCAGATTTCCCATGGAATGTTTGTTCTGACAGCGCTCTAGGTGTTGTTAGATCTCTGGGACATGACCTTGTGTCAGCTAGCAAAGGGGAAAAAAGATTTGTTTGGATTATTCTATAAACCCTTTTCACTGTGAGTACCTATTGTTTCCTTAGCCATCTGCAGATTAGTTCTCTGGATACCACAAACTGGATACCACAATTTTTGTTTAAGGTAAGTGACATAATGATTTCATTTGTAATTTTAAGATTTCAAAATCATAGATCATGCTTCCAACAAACTTGCCCTTTCATGCATGAAAATACATAACAGATTACAGTCTTTTACCTTCCTTTTAAAGTAAGATGTAACTATTTTGCTTAAACCTCAAAAGAACCAAAAGGTTCATATTTCTTACAGAAGTGTCCTTCCAGAGAGCTGCCTTGGTGAATCAAGTTTTTCTATGAGATAAACTACATTTAAAAGTAAAGCAAACATACCTTTTAGCCAAAGACTAGTCATGTGCCTGGGCTCCCCAGATAGCACCAACAGCAGTAAATACAACTTCTTGAGCTTCTAGGGCATGGGCAGAAGGAAAAAATAAAAAATAAGAGATTCAAGACATTTACAAGAAGATGGAAAGGAAGAACTTGAACTTAGGGTCAGACTAGAACATCTTCTGAACCTGTCAGGTAAGATGTGCTGAACTGCCTTAGGAACAAATCATTCATGTGAGTCAAGGACATGGTAAGGTGATGGATCAGAATAAAATGGATTTCACTCTATAATAGAATTCTCCACATGCTCACATAGCCATCTTCAATGGTTCAATGGAACTGCTCATTTTTAGAGTTCAAGAGGGTTGGCAATGAGAAAACTTCCAGAACTGCTGCTCTTCTACCATGCTACTGCAGTGGAAAATTTTTCTTAACTATGTTTCTCTACTCACTGAAAATTTTTTTGTTCCATGTTTATATGAAAATTGTGTGGTAATGGGCATAATGCCTGCATGAAATTTTAGATATCTCCAAAATGTCTAAAGATGTTAAAAATCGATAAATAAGGAATGCTTTGATATTAGATGCTGGGCTATGATAATAAAAAAATAAAAGAAATAATTATCTTTATTTGAATGAGAATTATTTTAACATAAGTCAACTTTTCCTTATAACAATAAAATGTTATAAAAGCTACTGATTAGCTATTTTATTAGCATCTCCTCAAATAAGAATCTTTGGCGTTATCATCTTCATTTATAGCATTTTCCAAGTTGTCTCAGAATAGTATAGCCAAATATGAGATTAGAATATTTTATATGGATTCTGTTATTGCAGTTTTATGATAAGAGGAATAAAATCCACCTATACTTTTCAAGCTTTTGGAAGTTAAAACAGAGTGTCTGCTGAGAATTGAGAACTAGTAATCTTTTGTAATTCAATTTTGCCCGATCATTTACATGCTGATCCCACAAAATAAGAATTTATTTTCTTTACAACTGAATTATTCTGGAACATATCTATCTCTTCAAAATTTAATAAGAAAAAGATCAAATAAATAAACAACAGGAAAACCCCCTCTGTTTATATCTCCTTCCTTGCTGAAACGGTTCCTGCTTGAGAAGGTCCCAATTTGGGGGTGGGGGATGGGATGTGGTCTGTCTAGTGATTAATAAGAAAACTTCATATTGTTTAGAAGCCTCAGGGCCCTTGGCAGCTGGTAGAAAGCCAGTAGAAAATCATTCAATCTCAGCTTGGGTCTGATGTGTAGCATATAGAACTCATACTATGTATTTGGTTTGAACCCCGCCTAATTTCTGGACACTCTTATCCCAAAGTCTATGGTTCTGTATTGCTGAAGAAAACCAGAAAAGGTGAGTTAAATACCAGTGAACTAAAATTAGGCTACCCTAGTGGCTCAGATGGTAAAGAATCTGCCTGCAATGTGGGAGACCTAAATTCCATCCCTGGGTTGGGACGATCCCCTGGAGAAGGGCATGAAAAACCCACTCCAGTACTCTTGCCTGGAGAATCCCTGTGGACAAAAGAGCCTGAAAGACTACAGTCCATGGGGTCGCAAAGAGTCAGACATGACTGAGAGAACTAAAATTGGCAGGCAAGTGCAGTGGTCTTTAAAGGAGTCTCTTGTTTTTATGATTGAAACAGCCTATGGGTGTAGCAACTTACATGTATCCTATGGCTGATTCATGTTGATGTATGGCAGAAACCAGGTCAATACTGTAAAGTAACTATCCTCCAATTAAAAATAATTTTTTTTTAAAGTTTGGATAAAAATCATGAAAAGCATCTTCAGTTTCTGTCTACCCTCCTCAGACAGTGATAATGAATTCTGTTTCTTTATAACTCATTCAATGAATACTCAAATAGGTGTCAATTCCATTTCAAATTAAAGGACATATTCAGCCACATGTCAGTGGATTTTGTTGCTTTTATTCTAGGATTTTTCTCTGAGCTTGTAGGACAATTTGAAAATGTTTACTGACTGACATACTAAATGATGTAAGTTAGAAAGACAAATGCCATATGATATGGGCAATATACAATATGATACAAGTGAATTTCGGAGAAGACAACGGCACCCCACTCCAGTACTCTTGCCTGGAAAATCCCACGGACGGAGGAGCCTGGTGGGCTGCAGTCCATGGGGTCGCTAAGAGTCGGACACGACTGAGCGACTTCACTTTCACAAGTGAACTTATTTACAAGACAGACTCATAGAAAGCAAATTTATGGTTACCCAAAGGGGAAAAGGGTAGGAGAGGGATAAATTAGGAGTTTCGAGTTAGCAGATACAAACTACTATATACAAAGGAAATAAACAAGATCCTACTGCATAGCACAGGAAACCATACATCCAGTTTATTTATATATATATTTGGGCTACCCTCATAGCTAAGTCTATAACCCTTAGCTAATCTCTAACCCTTGTGGCTCAGATGGTAAAGCGTCTGTCTACAATGCGGGAGACCCGGGTTCAATCCTTGGGTCGGGAAGATTCCCTGGAGGAGGAAATGGCAACCCACTCCAGTACTCTTGCCTAGAAAATCCCATGGACGGAGGAGCCTGGTGCAAGCCACTGTCCATGGGGTCGCAAAGAGTTGGACATGACTGAGCAACTTCACTATCTTTCTTTCTTTCATAGCTAAGTCAGTTAAGAATCTGCTTGCGATGCAGGAGACCCAGGTTCTAGTCCTGGGTTGGAAAGATCCCCTGGAGTAGGAAATGGCATCCCACTCCAGTATTCTTGCCTGGAGAATCCCAAGAACAGAGGAGCCTGGCAGGCTATAGTACATGGGGTTTTAAGAGTCAGACACAACTTAGTGTCTAAACCAGCATCAGCATATATATATATATATATATATATATACATATATACATGCATATATATATATACACACACATATACACACATATATATACACATATACATATATAAATATATATAACTAAATCACTTTGCTGTATCCTGGAAATTGTTGTTTTTCAATCCCTCAGTCATGTCTGGCTCTTCGTAACCCCATGGACTACACAGCAAGCCAGGCTTCCCTGTCTTGCAGTGTCTCTCAGTTTGCTCAAACTTATGTCCATTGAGTCAGTGATGTCATCCAATCATTTCATCCTCTGTTACCCTCTTCTTCTCCCACCCTCAATCTTTCCCAGCATCAGGGTCTTTTTCAATGAGTCAGCTCTTCTCATCAAGTGGCCAAAGTATTGGAGCTTCAGCTTCAGCTGAATATTCATCAGTCCTGACAATGAACATCAGGACTGATTTCCTTTAGGACTGACTGGTTGGCTCTCTTTGCAGTCCAAGGGATTCTCAAGAGTCTTCTTCAGCACCACAGTTCAAGAGCATCAGTTCTTCAGCACTCAGCCTTCTTTATGGTACAACTCTCACATTGGTACCTGTCTACTAGAAAAACCACAGCTTTGACTAGGTAGACATTTGTCGGCAAAGTAATGTCTCTGCTTTTTAACACACTGTCTAGGTTAGTCACAGCTTTCCTTCCAAGGATAAGTGTCGTTTAATTTCATGGCTTCAGTAACCATCCACAGTAACTCTGGAGCCCAAGAAAATAAAGCCTGTCACTGTTTCCACTTTTTTTCCCCCATCTATTTGCCATGAGGTTAATGGGACCAGATGCCATGATCTTAGTTTTCTGAATGTTGAGCTTTAAGCCAGCTCTTTTACTCTCCTCTTTCACCTTCATCAAGAGGCTTTTTAGTTCCTCTTCATTTTCTGTCATTAGAGTGGTATCATCTGCCTGTCTGAGGTTATTGATATTTCTCCCAACAATCTTGATTCCAGCTTCCAAGTTGAGCTTCATCCAGCCTGGCATTTTGCATGATGTACTCTGCATAGAAGTTAAATAAACAGGGTGACAATATACAGCCTTGACTTACTCCTTTCCCTATTTGGAACCAGTTTGTTGTTCCATGTCCAGTTTTAACTGTTGCTTCTTAATCTATAGATAGGTTTCTCAGGAGGCAGGTAAGGTGGTCTGTTATTCCCATATCTTTAAGAATTTTCCACAGAGTTTGTTGTGATCCACACAGTCCATGGCTTTAGCATAGTCAGTGAAGCAGAAGTATATGTTTTTCTTGAATTCTCTTGCTTTTTCTATGATACAATGGATGTTGGCTATTTGATCTCTGGTTCCTCTGCCTTTTCTAAATCCAGCTTGTACATCTGGAAGTTCTTGGTTTATGTACAGTTGAAGAGATGGGAATACCAGATCACCTGACCTGCCTCTCGAAAAATCTGTATGCAGGTCAAGAAGCAATAGTTAGAACTGGACATGGAACAACAGACTGGTTCCAAATAGGAAAAGGAGTACGTCAAGGGTGTATATTGTCATCCTGCTTATTTAACTTATATGCAGCGTACATCACGAGAAATGCTGGGCTGGAAGAAGCACAAGCTGGAATCAAGGTTTCCAGGAGAAATATTAATAATCTCAGATATGCAGATGACACCACCCTTATGGCAGAAAATGAAGAAGAATTAAAAAGCCTCTTGATGAAAGTGAAAGTGGAGAGTGAAAAAGTTGGCTTAAAGCTCAACATTCAGAAAACTAAGATCATGGCATCCAGTCCCATTACTTCACGGCAAATAGATGGGAAAACAGTGGAAACAGTGACAGACTTTATTTTTGGGGGGCTCCAAAATCACTGCAGATGGTGACTGCAGCTGTGAAATTAAAAGATGCTTGCTCCTTGGAAGAAAAGCTATGACCAACCTAGACAGTATATTAAAATGCAGAGACATGACTTTGCTAAGAAAGTTCCATCTAGTCAAAGCTATGGTTTTTCCAGTAGTCATGTATGGATGTGGGAATTGGACTATAAAGAAAGCTGAGCACCAAAGAATGGATGCTTTTGAACTGTGGTGTTGGAGAAGACTCTTGAGAGTCCCTTAGCCTGCAAGGAGATCCAACCAGTCCATCCTAAAGGAAATCAGTCCTGAATATTCACTGGAGGGAGTGATATTGAAGCTGAAACTCCAATACTTTGGCCACCTGATGTAAAGAACTGACTCATTTGAAAAGACCCTGATGCTGGGAAAGATTGAAGGCAGGAGGAGAAAGGGACAACAGAGGATGAGATGGCTGGATGGCATCACCGACTCAATGGACAAGAGTTTGGGTAAACTCCAGGAGTTGGTGATGGACAGGGAGGCCTGGCGTGCTGCAGTCCATGGGTTTGCAAAGAGTCAGACACGACTGAGCAACTGAACTGATACTGATAACTGTTGACACCTAGCTTGGAGAATTTCGAGCATTACCTTACTAGCATGTGACATGAGTGCAATTGTGTTGTAGTTTGAACATTCTTTGACATTGCTCTTCTTTGAGATTGGAATGAGAATTGGCCTTTTCCAGTCCTGTGGCCACTGCTGAGTTTTCCAAATTTGCTGGCATATTGAGTGCATGTTTTGTTAGAGATACAAAAATCAAAATGGCAGTATTAGGGGGCAAGTATGGTTTTGCTAACTCCATCCATTAACTCACAGATCCTCAAGGCTGCACAGCACATGGGGAACTACTGATCCAAGTTTTCTCCGGCATTTAGCCACATCTGAGCAAACCCTCTTGTGGTCTGGGTGGTGAAGTTCCAAGCATGTAGATTAGTATTACTAGAAATCGAATGAAAGGATACATCTCATCTAAGAATGTGGAGTCTGGGGCTTACTTGTCATGTAGCTTCAACCTTATGTACCTGCTAAAGCCTCAGCCTCATCATCCCTAAAATTAGGAAGTTTAACCTAAAGGTTTCAAAGACCCTTTCCAGCTCTAACTTCTCTGAGTCTAAAAGTAGAGATAATGGGACAATGAACTCTTTAGCAAGCTATTAATACCAAGATGCCAGGAAACTAAACAGAGCTTCAGAAAGAAAGGTTCCAAAGTCCTTCCCCAGTCCCAGAAAGGTATGAAAAACTGAAAGGAAGTACTAGGTAATACTTGAGGGTATTGTCTGCACAAAATAAGTAATTATCTTAAAAAGTGTAAGATCATATAAAAAATTCCATTTGGAAATGGATGTGATACAAATATTTACTACACACTTTGATTGGTTCTTTTCCTTTACAGGGTTTGTTTTCATTCTTCTAAGTGATATGATCTCCTCTTTGTAGAATTTTGTCTTTATTTAAATTAGCAACATTATTTAGAATTTCTTCTACACAGTGCTGGTAATGTCCTCAGTTTAACAACATGAGAACTGAAGGATCATCCTCTCTATCACATTTCCAAAATAAATGGTGGTTTTCACACTGGATTACATACATTTTAGGGCTGGTTTAGGGAATTGGAGGCTAGTTTATGCCCACTGACTTCAGCCTGGCTGGCCAGTGGCAGCTTCATTTTTATTCTGTATTGGAGTTCTACATAGATTTCTTTTTTTTTTAAGTTTCACTGCTTAAAAAAAGGTTGACTTTCCTGACTGGGTTTGAACTACACCATACTAACTAATTGTACATTATGATATACCTTCATTCAATGAACACTTACTGATGCCTGTTCTTTACCCAGCCAATGTGATAGATGTTGAGTGGTAAGATGACTGGGATTTGGTACTGACTCTTAGTCTTGTGAGCCACTTGGGCTTCCCTAGTGGCTCAGATGGTAAAGCGTCTGTCTGCAATGCAGGAGACCCGGGTTCGATCCCTGGGTTGGGAAGATCTCCTGGAGAAGGAAATGGCAGCCCACTCCAGTATTCTTGCCTGGAAAATCCCATGGACCGTGGAGCCTGGTAGGCTACCGTCCATAGGGTCGCAAAGAGTCGGACACGACTGAGCGACTTCACTTTCACTTTGTCTTGTAGCCTATCACTCACAGTTCAGAGAAACTTAACTAGTACTGGGATTTTGAACTATGGGAATGTCCACCCTAAAAGTCTTTAGAAATAGGATTTATACTCATAAGGTTGTGAATTTATACGTGTTGACTTAAGGAAGGCAAGATGTTTTCAAAGATCATATTTGAGGCTGTAACCGAGAATGATTTGTTAAGTTTTACCCCATGAATGTTTGATATGTATTACATCATTTCTTTTCAGGATCTGGAGGCCCTCCAGGCATGGCCAGACACTCCGTCTTGTATTTTATCCTGCTGAGTGCTCTAATTGACAAGAGCCAAGCCTGTTTCTGTGATCATTACCCATGGAGTCAGTGGTCCAGCTGCTCAAAAACCTGCAATTCTGGAACCCAGACCAGACAGAGGTGGGTGTGGGCTTTGTAGCTTTTCTATGTGCCCTGGGAAACCTCAAGGACAGAATTAGCAAAATCAAAAAGTGCCACACTAAGCAATGGGAAAGAAAATATATCTGCAAGTATAATTTTTGCAGAGTACAATCTGCAAAAATTTTTTTACTTTTAAAAAAAACTCATGAATTTGGGTGGAATTTGATGTCTTTTCCACGTAAGGTTAAAGTGGAGTCTACTTTTGTTCTCTCCATAAAATTGAAGCATTTTAAAGAAATTCAATTAAGAATCTGTGCAATATTTTCAGTTGACTATTTAATTTACTTAGAATCACAACTTGGGTTTTTTTTTTTTTTTTCAATCAGCACATAACTCTGCTTGCCTACAGTTAGTGAGTTAATTATAGAGAATTTTCTACTCATTAAACTGAGTCTAACAGGACCTCAATTGAGCAGCACTGCTAGCTATTAGCTCGATTGTTGGCATGGACAAGAAGGCAAGAAAACTGTGTTTTACTTGGTAACATTTAATAATTCAGTCTTTTCATTAATTCAGATTATTCCTCCCCCATAGTTTCTTTAAATCTGTTAGATATTTCTGTTCCATGAAGACGCTCACGTGACTTGGAAGAAAAAAGGCATATACTTAATGTGTTTTTAACTGTTATGGAACTTTTTAGAGATCTAATTTAGAAAACTATTTTTACATATGTAGTGTGAGTCTCATTAAAATCACCACCTGATGGCCTCAATAAACCATCTACTCCGGATGTAAGAACAGATTTGTTCGTAATACTTCCCTACTCAAGAGTCCCTTAGTAGCTCACTACTGCTGCTGCTGCTGCTAAGTCGCTCAGTCGTGCCCGACTCTTAGCGACCCCATGGACTGCAGCCTGCTAGGCTCCTCGGTCCATGGGATTTTCCAGGCAAGAGTACTGGAGTAGCTCACTACTGCCTGCCAAATAAAGTACCATAATAAAAGTTCATCCCTCTCGATTATGCTCTTCTCAGGTGCATCCCACAAACTCCTCCATGGACATATCATACTCCTTCCCTGCTAATCTGTGCACAAGCTGTTTCCTCTGAACACCCTTCCCTTTGTTGCCTGGAAAACTCACGTGGATTTTTCAAAACGTATCTCTCATGTCACTTTCTCCTTTCATCTTTAGCCCCACAGAGCTCTGGCTCTATCTCAATCATTGTACTTACCACATTGCATTGTCATCTTTTAAGCAATTAGCAGAAACTTTCTTCTTTCTTTTTCTTCCAATCCCTCCCAGGAATTCCATCACGGCAGGCTTCATAGACGTGTAGCCTGTGCATTCACACAGGACCCCACTCGGAGAAGGGCTGTGGTTTGGCTTCATGCTCTGCCTCCTCTCTTTGGAAATTCTTAAGAATTTATGAATATGTGTTGCTGTTCAGTCTCTCAGTCATGTCTGATTCTTTGTGACCCCATGAACAGTAGCCCGCCAGGTTTCCCTGTGCTTCACTATCTCCCAGAGTTTGCTCAAACTCATGTCCATTGAGTCGGTGATGCCATCGAAACATCTCATCCTCTGTCATCCCCTTCTCCTCCTACCTTCAATCTTTCCCAGCATCAGGGTCTTTTCCAACGAGTTGGCTCTTCACATTTAGGTGGCCAAAGTATTGGAGCTTCACTTTCAGCCTCAGTCCTTCTAATGAATATTCAGGATTGATATCCCTTAGGATTGACTGGTTTCATCTCTTTGCAGTCCAAGGGACTCTTAAGAGTTCTCTAGCACCACAGTTTGAAAGCATCAATTCTTTGGTGCTTAGCCTTCTTTGAACATGTGACCCCCCCCCCCACTTTTATTTTGCTTTGTGCCCCACAAATTATGGACCCAGTCTTGAGTTCCATTAAGTGGTAAAAACTGTACATATGGTGGACTGCTTGATTTTCCACGAAAACCTCTTTCCTTTTATTCACTATAATTGATGCTCAATGAATATTTTTCTTATGGGGCTGGAGCCACAGTAAAGACACTCATTCTAAGCAGCTTTCTCCTCCTTATTATAGACGGATTGTTACAGATAAGTACTATTTTGAAAACTTTTGTGGCCAGCTTTGTACCAAGCAGGAGTCCAGAGAATGTAACTGGCAAACTTGCCCTATCAATTGCCGCCTGGGAGATTATGGACCCTGGTCAGACTGCGACCCTTGTGTTCAAAAACGGGTAAGTGAAATGTGGGTATATTCAGGAAATCAGAATCATAAATTCTCAAATTCCCTGACAAACTCAACAATCATAGAAATGATGAATTACTTTAATTTCTGGAAATAAATTGTCCCAGCTTCCACTGAGGGAAATATTTTAGGGGGAGGCAGGATTCATTTGACATGCTTTATTGGCATGTGAATACCAAAAAAAAGTTCTGCCTGCCACCCCCCAAACCCTGAGGATTGGTATTGCACTCACCCAGCTCTGATTTCCACTGCCTCTGCCCTGTGAGAGCTCACAAAGCAAAAACAGGTGCTAAAAAATGTGCAGTTCAGTCCAAGATTTAAAATCAGACAGAAATGAGGTACATTAATTAAAATGACTCCTTGCCCTTTCTTTAACTGCCCCCTGCTAAGGGAAAGTCCCTCGATTTGTTTATTGTTCCCAGCTGCAATATTTACCTACCTCAAATTCATTCCAGGTAGGGCACTGGCCCGGGTGAATCCCAGTCAGGGTAGGTGCTAAGCATTCAGACATTAGGGAAGTAAAAGGAATTGACCCAATACAAGGAAAGCACCCACTATCTCACAGAGATAGTTAGGTTCCTTTGCACACATCATCTTATTCAAACTTCACATCACATTGTTTTTCTACCCATTTTACAGATGAGGAAGTTATAGCTCATTAGGGGTTAAGTAATTTACCCAAGCACACATCACTAATGAATAGAAAGCTACGTATTGAACTTGGATTTTTCTGACTTTAAAGTCAGTACTTTTGAATCCTATTCTATTTCTATCCTTCCCTGACTCTTTGATTTACTACTGACCATTTAAAACCTTTCAAAGTGTGGAAAATGTGCCAGCTTTGGTTTCCACAGTGACTTTCTCATACAAAAGCCCGCCCCCATCAATCCTTTCACATTTATCACTTCACACTATCTTTGAGGAATAAAAGGGCTACTGTTACGACCTGGAAGATTTATTGCACTCAGGACATGCTCAGTAAATATTTGTGCATTTGATTTTGATTCAATTTAGAATCCTATGATTTCAGAGTTAGAAATCTTCAGAAATTTGTTGTCCCACTTCCTCGTTTTACAGGTTGGAAAAACGAGACCCCAAAAGTATTGACTTCCCTAAGAAAACACAATAACGGAATTGGAAAAAAATCATTAGTAATTTAGCAAATGCCACTATAGGAAAAATCACTACTGTGACTGAGAAGCCCAGTTTTCTTAGATACTTTCTGGCTTCGACCCAGCCTCAGAGGTATTCACCTTTCTCTCCTTTCCTTTGAGTTCAAGGTTAGGTCCAGCCTCAGAGGTATTCACCTTTCTCTCCTTTCCTTTTAGTTCAAGGTTAGGTCCATCCTGCGCCCCAGTCAGTTTGGAGGACAACCATGTACGGAGCCTCTCATGACCTTTCAGCCGTGCATTCCATCCAAGCTCTGCAAAATTGAGGAGATTGACTGCAAGAATAAATTCCGCTGTGACAGTGGTAATGTACTTTTGAAAAATGTTCAGTCTTCACTAAAAATGACTAAAGTTATTCCAATTGACTCCCAGAGAAAGTCATGATAGAAAAGTCCCACCATATTTTAAGCCTAGGGAGACAGGGATGTTATGCTACCAATTACGTACTATTCATGTGTAAAATTACAGCTTTGAGGCTATAATCATCTTGACCACTTACCTGATTCCTTTGCTCATCAAGAACAAGTTCCCAGGTTCCTACACTGTTATGAAACAGGAGGAAGAGAATGAGGAGGAGGAAACAGAGGAGGAAGCAGATACTTTTAAAAATCGGCTATTAATAAGCACAACTGAAATAAGCAATTGAAAAGGAGTGATGCATTTTAAAATTTTAATATGGTTTATTAAGATAAGGATGTTAATGCTAAGATATTATGTAAAGGGGATGGTTAGAGATGATGTAACAAATTTTCTGGTACGGTCCATTGAATGATTCCAAAGATAATCACAAAAGAGGAGACTGCAAATGATTTAAACAATGGCAACATTCCCTTCAAGTTCAATTCTCATACAGATTCATACATTTTGATATTTAAGTATTGTTAGATTATAATCAAACCTTGAATATACTACTTAATCTATGTATTCTCTTGCTAATTAATAGCTTTCCAAAGCTCAGCATGTTGAACCATATAGGTCAGATTTCTGCAAACTTTTTCAGGAGAAGTCCAGGTGGTGAGTATTTTAGGCTTTGCAGGCCATACAGTCTATGTAGCAACTATTCAGCTCTGGAATCGTGGCATCAAAGCTGCCACGACTTGGCAGTATACAATAGACAGTATATTCAACAAATGAACATGACTATGTTCCAATAGCATTTTATTTACAAGAGCAAGTAGCAGGTCAGTTTTTGTCCATGGGCCATAGTTCACTGATTTCTTGTATAAATAGTCAATTTTAGTTAAAATAAAATTAGAGTTCTGATGAATAAAATCCAAATTATTTGCATACTCTAAAATACATTGAAAAGTAGAACTAGATGGAAGATTTCAAATTCCCATAGAAAACTGACCCCAGACTTGTACATAATGTTTCTCTTCTCTTACTCTTTGCTTCCTGCCTTCAGCTTTACCAATCTTTTCTGAAAGTCAGACAGGAAGGCTGGTTCCAGGGTTTTCTCTCTGTACCTCATCCCCAGAACGGGATGTGAGGGTGAGACATGGGTAGGGAGATATACATTATGCCTATGTAAATAAGGGGCTTCCCAGGTGACCTTAGTGGTAAAGAAACCACCTGCCAATGCCAGAGACACAAGAGATGTGGGTTCGATTCCTGAGTGGGGAAGATCCCCTGGAGGAGGAAACGGCAACTCACTCCAGTATTCTTGCTGGGAAAATTCTATGAACAGAGAAGACTGGCCGGCTACTGTCCATAGGGCCTCAAGGAGTCAGATGTGACTGAGCAACTGAGCAACCAACAACCAACTGGAAGCTAACAAGAGGCAAGAAGGATCTTCCCAGAGTTTTGGAGGGAGCATGGCCCTGCAGACATCTGGTTTAGACTTCTGCACTCCAGAACTAGGAGAGAAAAAGTTTCTGAATTTCCGTTTATAAATAAGGTCATGTCACATATTGACAAAACAGGGAATATGAGAAAAACCTTGATGGCAATGGCTAAGGGGATACAGACCTAAGCACTATATTCAGAATATTAAGATAAAAGTTTAAAACTGATGCACATCAATTTGAAGCTTGAAGGGTAGTTTCTAGAACAGATTACCAGGGAGAATTCTTATATTCAATAGATGATAAATTATGAAATTTATTATGAAAGAGTTTGTTTATGTCAAAAATATCCACAAGTCTGAGAAGTCTTTAGATATATCCATGTGCTATCAGTTCAAAATGAGTGATTTCAGGAAAGTTACTGGTATAGGCACAGCAATCTCTACTTCATCAGTAATACGTCCATAGCTAGTGATATAAACTGAACTATTGAAATGCATCTGTAATGGTTGATAAGCAGCTGCTACCCTGAGCTCTCTTAGTGACCTCTGCCCTACTGTCCAGATCCCTTCATCAGAAATTCCTAGATCTTCCCAGGATCCAACCATTAACTAGTTAATCTCTGGTACAAATATGGTTGGCATCCATTCTGACTGGGTAATGCCATGGGCTCTTGGTTGTTGAATATTCCACTGAAGATGATATACCACTGTACTCTCCTAAAAACATCCACTAATGCCACTCTCAAAGGAATAAAAGATTGGATGGACCATTATTTGTCTGACATATCAGGATGATGTAAGTCATCCTGACAAATATCAGGATGATATTTGGATCAGTTAACAACAGAAAAAAATCTCTATCTTTCCTTTCCACTCTCATGATTGCTCTTCAGAATCTTCCAAGGCTAATTGTATTATTTTGTTTTGTTTAGTTTTTTAAATATTTTCCATGGGTGCACTGTGTCCCTCCATTCTGAACCCTCCTCCCATCTCCCTCCCCACCCCACCCCTCTGGGTTGTCTCAGAGCACTGGCTTTGAGTGCCCTGCTTCATGCATCGAACTTGCACTGGTCATCTATTTTACATATGGTAATATACATGTTTCAATGCTATTCTCTCAAATTATCCCTTTAATGTATGCATGGATCTTTGAGAAGTACCCATGAGGCAAATCCCCATGCACTATGCCAACTCCTCTCAAAGTGCTAACTTTAACACAGAGATGAGAATTTGCAACTGGTTATAAAAATAATATACCATGTAGTAACATAAATCAATTCAAGTAAATAGGAAAATCATATATAATTCTAAATGACTACATAATTCCAGGTGTAAATATATACATGCATGTGTTGGCTAAAGCAAGCTGACTTCTACAAATTCTGTACTATTGAAATGTCCCTTCACCTCTGCCATTCCTTCTTTAGTATAGGATATATTTGTGGCTTACAAATCTTTCCCCTTCCTATTCCATTGTGTTTCCATGACCTGGAACCATTCTCAACTGTGTCCCATCAGTCCTATTTCACACTGCCACCCATTCCTAAACTTCGCTCAAGAGAAGTCCTCCTGCTTTCATCCCTACCCTTGCTAATGTTGTTGTTGCTGTTTAGCCACTAAGTCGTGTCCAACTCTGTGCAACCCATGAACTATAGCCTGCCAGGCTCTTCTGTCTGTAGGATTTTCCCAGCAAGAATGCAGGAGTGAGTTGCCATTTCCTTCTGCAGGGGATCTTGCCGACCCACGGATCAAACCTGAGTCTCCTGAATTAGCAGGTGAATTCTTTATCACTGAGCCACCAGGGAAGCCCACCCTTTTTAACAGAGACTCTATAATATCCCTAAAATTGTTAGCACAAGTTCACAGTGAAGTCAAACAAACCAAAATGTCAGAGTTTGGAACACAGAAAGGTTAACTGCAGAGCCATACAAGGAGATGAGTGGTTCAAGCCCTAAAAACCCCTGAGCTCCCTAAAACATTTCAGTAAAGCATTTTTAAAAGCCAGGTAAGGGAATGGGGTCACAGGATATGTGATCAGCTCATGCACAGTTCTCTGACTGGTTGGTGATGAGGTAACAGGGTTGTGTCACAGAGGTTAACTTTATCAGTCCTTAGGCTCCAGGAAGCCTGGGGCTATGTGTTCATGGTCATAAAGAGGTTAACATCTTCCATTTGGTAGGGGGTTTTCACACCTTTGAAACAACTCAGGACATGTGCATCAAATGTGTGTGTATATTCAGTAGGTACTTCAGAGAGGAGCTAAAGCAGAGGATACGAGAGAAGGCCAGCTGGGAAAGCCCCACAGGGTCCTGCTCCATTACAGAAGTATCAAATGAATAGACTTTCTTACATATCTGGTACCCTGATCACAAACCTAGGTTAATGAGAATTGTACCTTGCATGTGTATCCCTACCTCCATCTGATAAAATGGGAGTTTTAGAGTAAAATATAAAAAATCAGCTCTTGTTCAAGTTTATAAGTACTAGGTTCAGAACTTTTAAAAACTGTGAGATGTGTCATTTTTTTCTCCTTTAGGTAAAGCATCACTATTTCAAACTAAATTACCCATTCTGCACTGCTCTAGGAAAAGCAAACAAGAAAAACCAGAGATGTGTTATTTTTAAAAACTGGGTATCTTTCAGGTTATATCTTAGGACCGACAGGAATTCAATTCCCTCTATATTTTCAGTCTTGGGTGATTATGATGCTCGTACCTATAATAAGTGTCTTGTTATAAAATTTTGAATAATCAAAGGATGATTTAATTACTTTCATTATATTCCACCTTCTTACTGATGATTCCTCAGCTCAGTTCAGTTGCTCAGTCGTGTCCGACTCTTTGTGACCCCATGGATTGCAGCATGCCAGGCTTCCCTGTCCATCACCAACTCCCAGAGCTTGCTCAAACTCATATCCTGAGTCAGTGATGCCATCCAACCATCTCATCCTCTATCGTCCCCTTCTCCTCCCTCCTTCAATCTTTCCCAGCATCAGGGTCTTTTCCAATGCGCCAATTCTTCACATCAGGTGGCCAAAGTATTGGAGTTTCAGCTTCAGCATCAGTCCTTCCAATGAATACTCAGGGCTGATTTTCTTTAGGATGGATTGGTTTGATCTCCTTGCAGTCCAAGGGATTCCCAAGTCTTCTCCAACACCACAGTTCAAAAGCATCAATTCTCTGGTGCTCAGCTTTATTTATAGTCCAACTCTCACATCCATACATAACCACTGGAAAACCATAGCTTTGACTAGATGGGCCTTTGTTGACAAAGTAATGTCTCTGCTTTTGAATATGCTGTCTAGGTTGGTCATAGCTTTTCTTCCAAGGAGCAAATGTCTTTTAATTTCATGGCTGCAGTCACCATCTGCAGTGATTTTGGAGTCCAAGGAAATAAAGTCTGTCACTGTTTCCATTGTTTCCCCATCTATTTGCCATGAAGTGATGGGACTGGAGGCCATGATCTTAGTTTTTTGAATGCTGAGTTTTAAGCCAGCTTTTTCACTCTCCTCTTTCACTTACTTTCATCAAGAAGCTTTTTAGTTCCTCTTCACTTTCTGCCATAAGGGTAGTGTCATCTGCATATCTGAGGTTATGGTTATTCCTCCCGGCAATCTTTATCCCAGCTTGTGCTTCATCCAGTCCGGCATTGTGCATGATGTACTCTGCATATAAGTTAAATAAGCAGGGTGACAATATACAGCCTTGACGTACTCCTTTCCCTATTTGGAACCAGTCTGTTGTCCCATGTCCAGTTCTAACTGTTGCTTCCTGACCTGCATACAGATTTCTCAGGAGGCAGGTCAGGTGGTCTGGTATTCCCATCTCTTGAAGAATTTTCCACAGTTTGTTGTGATCTACACAGTCACATACTTTGGCCTAATCAATAAAGCAGAAGTAGATGTTTTTTTCTGGAATTCTCTTGCTTTTTCTATGATCCATTAAGATTATTAACCCCCCAAAAGTTGAAACTAAGTGCTTTCTGGGGAACTCTTTATTAGTAAAAAAAAAAAAAAAAATCAACAAAATATATAATTTCCTCAAGCACTTTAGTTGATCAAAATAGTCACTCATAGCTGTATTGAAATGTTGATCACAATTTAAGATAGGTAACGAGATGTGTGTGTATGCGTGAGGGTGCTCAGTCGCTCAGTCATGTCTGACTCGTTGCAACCCCATGGACTGTATAGCCCACCAGGCTCCTCTATCCATGGAATTTTCCAGACAAGATATTCCTGAGTAAAACATTCAATCACTGTTGATGAGACTTGTACAAAATGGTACAGATGCCAGCATTCCTGATTATATGCAAGAGACTGAGGAGCAGGAGACAGGCTATCTGTCATTGTAGACAGAGTGTTTCAATTTCAGTAATATACAGGCACACACTGTTTCCTAGGATCATTATGAAATTCAGCAAGTTTTAAAAGAAAGGGAATTATCTGAGTTGGTACTATTTTCTAAACTCACTCACATAAATTGCTATCTAACACTGTGGTATCCAGGAATTTAATGTGTCCAAAAAATAGATATAGTAAATTGTATGTAGTGAAACTCTTATTATGGTAATTATAACAGTAATCATATATAGTGAATATCTACAATAAAATATTTAATAATGTATAGTAAAGTAGGGGTTTCCCTGGTGACTCAGACAGTAAAGAATCTGCATGCAATGCAGGAGACACAGGTTCTATCCCTGGGTCAGGAATAACCACTGGAGAAAGGATTGGTAACCTACTCCAGTATTCTTGCCTAGAGGGCTACAGTCCATGGAGTTGCAGAGTCAGATACAACTTAGTGACTTACACTTTCACTTTTTTTTTTCACTTTTCAAAATAATTATTTATAGTAAAATATACTGATAGTAAGTGTGCAATTTGATTTTGACAAATATATACACCCATATAAATAACCCCGGATCAAGGTACAGAAAATCTCCATAAACCCCAAAAGTTCCTTGTTTCCTGTTTCTAGTTAATCCTTCTTGTTCTTTTTTTTTCTTTTTTTTTTAATCCTTCTTGTTCTTGAACATGAGATAAAAGACTCAGATGACATGACTCGTCTGTGTCCAGCTTCTTTCTCTCAATATAAAATTTTAGACATTAAGTCACGTTATGTGTACCAGTAGACGTGTGTGTGAAACTATAGTTTTTTAAAAATAAAAGCAGTGACCTTGAGTCTATTATCCTGAATTAAAATTCTGAGCCTCTTGTTAATTTTCTCCTACAGAACATGATTTATGCAGCAAGCTCACTGTAGTGGGAATGGGATTCTAGAGTTATTTCTTTAAGACAATCAGCTCAAGAGTGACTAAATAATTCTATCCAGACTCTTGCAATTCTAAACAAGAGAAAATATCAGTTTGTTATTCCATTTCCTTATTTCCTATCAAAAATAATGAAAACTGGCCCTCTACCTTCCCTTGAAATTTAAAGTAATCATGTTTCAAATCAATACTCTCTTCAATGACCATTACTTGTCAATATTACTATTTCTTGACCAGGTCGCTGCATTGCCAGCAAGTTGGAATGCAATGGAGAAAATGATTGTGGAGACAATTCAGATGAAAGGAATTGTGGAAGGAAAAAAACAGTATGTTCACGGAGCCATAATCCCATCCCTGGTGTACAGTTGATGGGCATGGGGTATGTAACATCTTTTTATCGTTTGGGAAGTAAAACCATTTCAAAACCAGAGCTGGAAGCAGCAATGAAGCAGTGAGACCCACCATTGTCCACATTCCTCATTAACCTCTTACTCCTTCCACTAGTCCTATCTGTCCCTGATACTTGGCTGCCAGGCTTAATGATAAAAATAATTATTTTTAATTTTTAGCTATTTAATAAATTAAAATGATAATTTCAGTTTAGCATTTCCACATTTAGTGCGTAGTAGACAATGTTATGAGTACTTCATAAACATAGTTTGTTTAAAGTCTTATGGCAGGTATTCTTTCCTTCCTGAGTTCCCTCAGGGCTCACCCGTTCACCCTTGGTGGTAGCTGCAATTGCTGATGATTGTGACATCCTTTGTTTACTGATATGGCAGGAAATATTCCATTTCTCAAATGGTTTTTAAGCATCATTCAATGACGGGTATTTTAAAAATCACCATTGTGCTTTGATCTTCTAAAACTTATTCACAATATTTCCCTATTACAATCTTATTTTAAAAAAACAAACAAACAAGCAGAAAAAGAAAAGAAAACAGGAGCTAAGCCTTAGTTGAAAGCATAAGAAAAACCAGTAAAGGTAATTTCTTGTACTCTCCTGTTCTCATGATAAATAATTCTCCCTTCAGTTTTTGGCCAGAAAGCAAATAGTATTATACAGGCTTTTATTGCTTTGTAGTGAGATTTTTAAAGTCTTTACTTGTACTGCCCGACTTGCATAAAAAGAAACCTTGAGGCACTAAAGACAAACAGCAGCAGTTGCAAATACAACCTCATTTGATTAGAATGAAAACTAGCAGCTGTAGAACCAAACTCAAGTATAGCAGAAAGTGGAAAAGTCATTAATCTGGAAGTAAGAGGAGCCCTGTTCTAGACCTGAAAGTGTTAGTCGCTCAGTTGTGTCCTGACTCTTTACAACTCCGTGGACTTTAGCCCGCCAGGCTCCTCTGTCCATGGGATTCTCCAGGCAAGAATACTGGAGTGGGTAGCCATTCCCTTCTCCAGGGGATCTTCCTGACCCTGGGATCGAATCTGGGTCTCCCGGATCTCAGGCAGATTCTTTACCATCTGAGCCACCACCTACTTCTGCATTAATTCACAATATTATGACCAAGTAAGTGAACATCTCTCAGCTGTAATTTCCCCATCTCTAAGTTGGATGGCTACAAACTGATTTGAGGTTGTCCTGAGAACTCCTAATTAGAGTTATTTCAACAAGAGTGTTTCACAGCATCTTCTTATCAAGGTACAGAAATGGTTTCCTTTTTTTCTTTTCTTTGGAAGAAAAGCTCAGCCAAAAACTCCCACTGATAATACCATTTTCCAATGTTCTGATTGATTCTGGGTAACATTACAAACTCACCTCTTGTTCAGTTGATCTAGACTCTCGAGTTACAGATGGGAAAGACCACATGCTATGTGTACTTTGGCAGAAGGACCATGTGGGACTCTGCCAACCAGAGCTGTTGTCCCAAGGATTCTCAGAAATGAGCAAAACCCGCTGGCTCAGGGACAGCCAGTCCTCTCCTCGCCTCCCCAGGGATTGAGAGTTCTGAGAGCTGCTTACTGGAATCTCTAATTTTCTGGCCTTAAAATCACGGCTTCTCTCCAACACATTTCTACCCCAAAAAAGAAGCTTCCTGAGTGACTGTCCTTCACTTTTAAATGGCATCTTTCCAATAAAGAATTTAACAAGACATTCCAACATTGCTACTTTGTCAGCATCAGTCACCAGGTCTGAAATCTGAAGCAAGAATCAGGCAATAATAGTGTGCTGTTTGTGTTCTCTCAGGCTCAGACAAGGTACAAATGCATACACACAGACGCACACACACACATGTAGAAATAAATACACAAACACACATGCATATTTATATACAGAAGTTCTAATGAAATTCAAAAAGTTATAAAATATAACATTAACAAATTAGATAATTAGATAAAACACTTTAGAAACCTAACATATTAAAAGCCACCATGTGTTTGAGACACCAAAATGTTTAAAATCAACTTAAATACCACAGAGGCGAGCAGAGAAAATAGAGCCAAAAACTGCTCCATAGCTGACTTCACTTCTAAAAGTCTCCTTGGGGTGCCCTAACAGAGCCATCTCCACAGAAGTCCTATCTTCAGCCTCTGCCAGCAGTGACTACCATCAGAGAGATTCCTCATGACCTAGGAGCCATTTTTCTCAAGCCCTTTCTTGTTTGTGATGAACTTATAAGTACACTGTATAAGGCAGTATAAGATCATCAGTTGTTTTTTCCTCATTGCTGCTGCTGCGGCTAAGTTGCTTCAGTCGTGTCCGACTCTGTGCGACCCCATAGACGGCAGCCCACCAGGCTCCCCTGTCCCTGGGATTCTCCAGGCAAGAACACTGGAGTGGGTTGCCATTTCCTTCTCCAATGCATGAAAGTGAAAAGTGAAAGTGAAGTCGCTCAGTCATGTCCAACTCTTAGCAACCCCATGGACTGCAGCCTACCAGGCTCCTCCATCCATGGGATTTTCCAGGCAAGAGTACTGGAGTGGGGTGCCACTGCCTTCTCCTTTTTCCTCATTGACCCCTCTTAAACCAGAAAGTGAGTCCTAAACACCTGTGTTAGTCATGCTAACTTAAGTACTTTGGAAAGTTTTTCCCAGACCAGCTCCTCTTACTTCCTCTCTCAAATGCCCACTGATACAAACTCAAATATGGATGAGAATTTGACTATGAGATATATCTTACAGGAAAGGTAAGAATCATTCTTTTTTTTATCAGTTTTACTGAGATTTGATTGACATGTGGGTTTTCCTATTATGTACATCTTTTATTCTCACACCATTGCCACACCACAACAATTTTGATGCCAGACATAGGCAGGGGGTTCCCCCCACCAAGCAATTGTCTGTGACACCAGGTGACTGCCCCATAATTTAATTGAATTTCAACCTTAGCTACCTGAAGATAGTATTAGATTCATAGGTTAAAGGCGCAGTCCTGCAAGACTGCCGCCACTCCCCCAGAATGTCAGATACTGATTCCAAGTTCAGGTTCGCATATGTGCTTCTGTCACATCGAGATTCCCATAAACTCCTCCTTGGGTTTGATTAATTTGCAAGAGCTACTCATAGAAACCAGTAAAACAATTTACTTAAATTTACTAGTTTGGTATGAAAGAATATGATAAAGGATACAGATGAACATCCTGTTGGGAGAGAGAGGTATGGCAAGGATGTGGAAGGGGCATGAGCTTCCATGCCTTGCTTGGGTACCACTCACCTGCACCTCCATGTGCTCACCGACCTGGAAGGTCTCTGAACCCCATACTTTTGGGATGTTTATGGAGTCTTCACTACATAGGCATAATCCATCAATACCTCTATTTTCAGCCCCTTTCCCCTTTCTGGAGAATGGAAGGTAGGGCTGAAAATTCTAAGCTTTGATTCATGGCATGATCTTTCTTGTGACCAGTACCCATCTAGGAGCCCACAAAGAATCACCTCATTGGAACAAAAGACACTTTTATCACTCAAGAAATTTCAAGGGGTTAGAAGCCTTGTGTCAAAAACTGGGGTCAAAGACCAAATATTAGAAAAAAAGATGCTCTTAGAGCTCTTACTACGTAAATTACACGGGTTTTGGGAGCTCTGTCCAAGAAATGGGCAGCAGACGCCATCATGGGTATTTTCTATTATCTCATCATTGGTTTCCCTGGTGGCTCAGTGGTAAAGAATCCACCTGCAAGGCAGGGGACGCAGGAGATGTGGGTTCAATCCCTGGGTTGAGGGATCCCTTGGAGGAGGGCATGGTAACCCACTCCAGTATTCTTGCCTGGAGAATTCCATGCGAAGAGGAGCCTGGTGGGCTACAGTCACACCAGGTGGTGGGTCTTTGTGGTGGGTCACAAAGAGTCAGACATGACTGAAGCAACTGAGCATGCACGCATTATCTCATCATATGTGATTCAGCAATACTAAATTTTTGACAAAAAACTTTTTTTAAAAGAATTAATTTAACAGATATTAATATCTATAAGAACTTGGAAAACAAGTAGCATTCTGGAGAAGTTCTTATCTACCACAAAACAGTTTCTTAAATACTTGATTTATACTAAGCTAATTAATCTCTCTGTGCTTCAATTTCCTCATTTGTAAATGTGTATAATAATTGTACCTATATCACATGGTTGTCATAAATATTAATTAAATATAATATTAATATCAAATACAGATCAAACAGTACTAGACACAGTAAACATTATGTAAGCATTTGTTAAACAGATTTTAAATATCATTATACTTATTAGTAAAAACAATAATAATAGATTACAATTCTATTAAAATATTACTATTTCATTATTAGCTCTTTATAAGAATTCTTTTACTATATGATAGTAAAGAGAGTGGATCCAGAATGGCATAAATTATGTAGTAATTTATTTCATAATCTGCTTCCAAAGTTTGTGTTGGTTTTGTAAGTCATGAAATAATTATAAACCTAAATTTTATTTCATAGTGAAAGCTTGGAACAATTAAATAAGTGGAATATAGAGAACCTAACAGAGCGAGAGGGGTTGAGTTTTGACTTCCAGATCTTTTTGGATACCTCACCATAAACTGGAAAACATGGGCTTTCCTTCAAGCCATTTGTCAGAGTCAAAAAATGCCTAAGAGAAGAATTTCTTTCATATAACTAGAATAAATTTTAAAGACTGCTTTACATCTATTGAATTCTTAAAAATTACTCTGTTTCTAGGTTTCATTTCCTGGCAGGAGAGCCCAGAGGAGAAGTCCTTGATAACTCTTTCACTGGAGGAGTGTGTAGAACTGTCAAAAGCAGTAGAGCAAGTAATCCATACCGTGTTCCGGCCAATCTAGAAAATGTCAACTTCGAGGTACGCCAGCCTATCTTGAGGGCATTCCAAGTGCCAATGGTGATTATAAGCTAAATTTCAGTGAAAAAAGAGTCATGAAGGAAGGGACAGAATAAAAAGGTAATGAGCATTCTTCATCGCTATCATGTGCTGACATTTATTCCTTCCACAGCTCAGTAATGTCAGTGTTTTCATCCTTAATTCACAGATGGAAAACAAGGAAACTAATTTGCCCAAAGTTATACATCTATCAAGAAATTGGGTTCAAGATTTAAGCACAACTTTTCCAAATTCTGGAATCCATGCTTTCTCCCATGAACAAATAGCTATAATAGGTCCCCACTCAGATAAATGACTTGGTATATTCAGAATCCTCTACCATAGTTCTCTCAGATAACCACAAAATTTAGACATAAAACACATCTAAAAAATCCAGATGAATTTAAGCATAATGGGGGTAATTCTATTTACCTTCCATCCCATTTTACTAGTTGGTTTGGTTTTCTTTTCATTCTTCTGAGTGATAAGGGGCCGTGTATTATATATTCTTAGAATCTAGCCCAGTGCCTTACACATGATAAGTACTCCATACTTGCTGAACTAAAGTAAACAGTTTGTTTATTCTCATTTATGATAAGGCAAACAGGAAAGACACGACTTTAATTGTTGTATCCATGCATACAAATTTGACACGCTAGAGAGAATTTCAGAAAATCTAATGATTTCTGAGACCACTTTTCAGATAATATGCATTCAGCAAGTCATTCGATCCTTTAAAAAAAAGATTATATTCATATAAATATAGTCATTTTCCAATTTGACAAACTAAACTTAAAAACCATCTAATACATATTAATGGATGTGGAGAAATATCCTTGGAATCCAACTGCCAAGTTCAAACTCCTTTGGGGAGACTTACCTTGAGAAGTCCCACCTCTGCCTGGAAGTAAATGTGACAAGAGTAACAGGTGACCCTGACCAGGTAAAGAAAATACTCGCTCTCTCGCCACAGATCCAGAAGATGCTAACCCCAGAGGATTCACTACCACCAAGGGAGGTAGAAAAGGCCTTGCTGGAATGCTGAAAAAGAACTCAGAAGAGACATACTTCCAAAGAAAAGATAGCATCAAAAATTCTGTCAATGATGGAAGATGTATTCTATTCTTAAGACGTAGGCTCTCTAAATGGAGCTAAAACCCAAACGTTTATATACATGATTGTTATGTTGAAGGAAGGTTTCTGGCTCCTAAACAACCAATCCATTAGCTTACTTTCAAAATAAATAACCCCCCCAAAAAAATACTGCCTATACTCTCAGCAAGCATCTCTTTTATACAGTTTTACAAGTAAAAACTCTTGGCTCAACACATGATAACAAATATGGACAGAGTTAACACTTTACTCTTAAATAATACTATGAGTTTTACTCAGGTGCCATAACAACCTTCCCAGAAAGAGAAATGAACTTTATGTTCCTCTTATTAATAATAGGAGGTTTAAGATCACTGAAGTTAGAAACTTTCTCAGAGTAATGCAGCAAGTAAATGGCACAGTGGAATTAGAATTTGTGCCAGATAAGACCTTGATAGTAAAGTATCAAGAAAGATATTAATGACTCTGCAACAAGTGCCAGGTCTGAGTACCTGTCATAAACTCTCATTTAAAAGGTATCACCTGTGAAGTTCACCAATGATGTGCTGCTGCTGCTGCTAAGTCGCTTCAGTCGTGTCCGACTCTGTGCGACCCCATAGATGGCAACCCACCAGGCTCCCCCATCCCTGGGATTCTCCAGGCAAGAATACTGGAGTGGGTTGCCATTTCCTTCTCCCAATGATGTGCTAGAGCCAGTTTTTCCAGCTTACAAAAGCCAACTGTTAAATTTTCAGGACTTTTGTAAGCTGATTATTAAACATGACCATTATTAGATATTAAATATATGATCTTATATTAAGATTAAAGATATTAAATTTAAATAAAGATATTAAAAACATATGATAATTACTCAAAATATATCATTTCTCAATTATTTTGGCACATGTGACCATGAATCTATGCTCTTGAAGTTGATTTATTGTATCATAAAAGTACTACGTAATAATTTGCAGGACACAACACTTAACCATCAATGCCAATTGGCAGTCCTTGCTAATTGTTATAAACCATTAGTTTCCCCACCACCCCCCTAAAAATAATAATTTGCTACTGTGTATCTTTTTCCAAGTTTGAATTCAGGAGTATCACATAGGTAGTTAGCTTGAAATCAGCATAGTAGAATATATACAGCAAGAGAAAGGTCAATGCTGTAGTATTAAATCACAGGTTTGTTTTTTTTTTTCCCCCTCTCAGACAATTGATTTTTAAACGTTTACCAGCAGAATACTGGATCTACCCGTGTAACTTAGTAACCCAAGCCTGCATGCCAAGTTTCAGCAGGAAATACAGCCTGAAATTCCTCATTCAGAAGGAAGTAGATTCTTCTCGTTATCCATGTAGTTCTGAAATTCATTCAGCCTTAAGAAGCTGCCTGAGTTAGTCTCTATCTATATGTCATTGAGTTTTAGATAATATTCAACTGTTGAGGAAGGTCATGGTGATATTTCTTCAAAGATATGGAAATAACCAGAGCCGAGGTCACTTACTTTCCTTACAGTAGCTTACTTTCCACTGACCCCTGTATTACTTTGTTCATGCCGTTAACAGGCATCTGTGCAAATCTAAGCTATTCCTCACTGAAAACAACAGAGGAAGAGAAATTCAGCAGGCATCTGACTTCCATTCTTCTACAGTATCAGAGCATATTGAGACAATAGAAATCATGAGCTGGCCGGTACACAAAGACTAGAGAAGGCTGCTGAATGGAAGGCAGTTGGACAGGAAGTCAGAATGGAAGACGGTAGGAAGAATCCTGCCCCTCAGGGATCTCCCAAGTGCTAAATGCAGAGCTCTGTCACAGTACTACCCCTGCACCAGTCCCCAGAGTTGTATCACTATCTCAGGACACCTCATCTCTTTTCTTAGGAGTTGCTGCTTGCTACTGGCTAGACACTAAGTACTTGCTGTCACCAGCGAAGTACAGAGCACAGTTATCACTAGTCTTTTTGATTCTTACCAATACACTGACCTACCTAGATAACATTTCTTGCTGCATCCTAAAGCCTGAAAGACTTCAAAGGTCTGCAGTGCCCCAAAGCCTCTCTAAATCCCTTGTGAAATTCAGAACTTTAGGCTCTGTCTCTAATCCTCACATCACAAGCAACCAAGTGTCGCCCATCCTGTCCGTTCCCCCAGCCTCTCTCAACTGTTTTCTACCCCTCCCTACAAACCCAGCTCCTTTCTTCAGACACAAAAGTGAAAATGTCGACACATTTCAAGCTCTAGGAGTCATCAGCCCACAAGATCCACAGATAGTCAGGATGGGCTAGAAATAAGATGTAAAATGGGGATTAAAACCTTTTTCCCAGAGCTTGCTTAACATCTCTTTCTGGGAAAAGCTAGGAAGATGAAGCTAATCAGAGCTCGCCAGCTGTTCTTTACACATTATGAAAAGAACTCTTCCTCCTTTTGAAATTGTCTTGGCTTTCCATATTCCTGTTCATGGAACAGCATTCCCATTCATTATTTCTCTCTCTCTCTCCCCACCCCTGCCCCCCCCCCCCCGCCCCCACGCACATGAACACACACACATTCACCTCTACTTGGTCAACAACTTCTGTTGATTTACCTCCTAAATATCTTTCAAATCCACCACTCTGTCTCTATCCAACCAATGCTGCCTTGGACCTAGCCATTCTGTTTCAACTGACTTTTTTGCAACAGTTTTTTAAACTGCTCTCCTTGCCTCTACTTTAGCTATAGTTAACATGATCTTTGCAAAACAATCTGCGGCATCCCCAATTTTTCAATCCTTCAATTAATATTGTTAAAGAACTTATTAGATGCAAAATCTTGCCTTTAGAAGTCAATTCAAATGCTTTATCAGAATATACGAGGCCTGGCCCGTTTCCCAGTTCAATTTTTCAGCATTGCTCAGCGATAAACTTGCCTTCTCACCAAGCTAACATACATGGTCAGATTTTCTCTGAGCTTCTTCCCAGGATACCCAATGTCCTTACTTTACATGCAAATATATTTTTTCTTTAGGTCGACACATCTTTTCTTACATGAGGGTTAATTTATAAAACTAAATATTTGTAGCCGAGGTTTTTAAACAAATATTAAAGAAATGTCAGCAACTACATTTAATTATGGTTGTATTGCTTTGTTGTTAATGGATGCGCTTCATTGTGGACATTTTAAAAGCTAACTAGCATGCACTGCAATGTCTCAAAGGAACCCTGAACTTTTGACCGTATTTTACTGTTGAGCAAGACTCTTGCAGCTGGGTTATTTCTTCCCTTGACTAATTGTGCAAGCTATTTAACCATGACATGTGGTTTGCCTCACTGTGCATTTTAATATCAAATAATTTAAAACAAGAGTTTTTTTCATTACCAACAAAACAAGCATTTTTAACATAAAGAGGTACTCTTCAATCAATCAACTTTGCAACTTTTAAAAATTTGTCCAATGTTCTCTTCTTACTAGCATAACCATAGCAAGGGTTTACCTTGTGCTTGGAAAATTCATCAAGTACTCATAATTCAAGTTTCACTGGCTGCTGTTTCTCTTCTTCTCAGACCCAGTCAGATGAAAACCGATCACCACCTACCAGACAGAACCAATGGATTATTGGTGATTTGTTCTCTGTCTTGCAGACTTGGCCAGTGAAGTGCTAATGCCCAGTATATGAATAAGGCTGAGGGGTTCAGGATGGAGCCAGAGCAGAGTAGGACAAGATCTGCCCTCCACTTTTCTAGGTCTCAATTTTCTGAAACATACCTTCCATTAGCTTGCAAAGAGCATCAAATTCACAGGCAGACTAAACATAGGTCTGTGTTCTTGTCACCTCACTAAATCTCAGTTTGGGGTCACTTCCTTGGTGGTAACTTCCCTAGTATTGCCTTTCTGAATTTTATAGTTATTTGTGGCAATCCCCTTGGCAACATAATGCTACTCTCATTGAGTGTCTGCTTGTCTCTCTCCCTCACTAAACTATTAACTTCCTGAAGACACAGACTAATACTATTCCTTGTTCTCTAGGAAAACGGGTCCACAATAACTGTTTACTCAATGCATGAATGAATGAATGATCATTGCATTAGGTGTTCACAAATAGCTCTAATTTCCTGAATTATGTTTTATTTCTTGTGGATTTTCCTCCAGGTGCAAACTAAAGAAGATGATTTGGAAGCAGATTTCTACGACGATTTAATTCCTCTTGAAGATAATAAAGATCAAGAAGCCTTAGGTTCTGGCCTAGCAACGAGCTCTTTTCGTGTACCCATTTTCTATTCCTCAAAGAGAAGTCAAAGCAGCTCCCATTCTTCTGCCTTCAAACAAGCCATTCAAGCCTCCCAAAAAAAGGTAATAAAAGTGGTTCTTGATCTTCTTAATTTCTCCTGAAAAATAACACCAATTCCAGCAATCGTGCAAGGAGAAGGAGATCATTTTAATATCAAATAGTAGGATTTCCAACATAGATTTAAGTAGACTTACTTTTTTGTTGTTATAGCCCACTTCAAAAGTTATAGAGATAATAATGCCTTTTTTGCAAGCATTTGGCTGTGTTTGTGGTTGTGTTCTTGCTATTTTAACTTTTGTCTTATTATTTTAAATGCTTTTCTTATAAAACACATGTAACAGAATTTTGCTTTTTTTTTTTAACATAATCTGACAGTCTAGGGTCTTTGCTGGAGAAATTCAGCCAACTTCTATTTAGTATCTTTCCTGAAATATTTAATCATGCTCCTTCCCTCTTTAATATATTTCACTCATTTAACTTTGTTGCTAGTTTCTTGTTTCTTTACTTTTCTTTGTCACATTTCTTCTTACTTTTTTTGGTCATTTTGGAAGTTCTACTAAACTTTTAAATTCTGCTGGTACTTACCCTTCTCTGGTTAATGCACATAATTAAACCAATGTTTTTCTTTTATTCCATAAAGTGATATATAGCCTCCACCAAAGGATTAATCATTTTTCTACTCCCCGCATTCCATTCCCACAATCTCCAAACATACTTGCTTCTTTCTTTCCCCACCACTACCACCACAAGCCTCCAAAGCCTCCAGTTTTATTGAGATAGTTCAAAACCTTTGTATTCCAAGTTATTCCTAGGGATTGTTTCGTATTCTTTTTTATATTATATATGTTCATTAGTAATTTATTCTGGATCCCATCTTCCCTATTAACAATTCCTCACATAATACTGATAAATTCCAGTCCAGAATATGTATTTTGTACTTGTGTATTACTATGTATATGTGTATGAGTATATATTTTATATAGGTCTAGCACTTTGGCCACCTCATGCGAAGAGTTGACTTATTGGAAAAGACTCTGATGCTGGGAGGGATTGGGGGCAGGAGGAGAAGGGGACGACAGAGGATGAGATGGCTGGATGGCATCACCGACTCGATGGACGTGAGTCTGAGTGAACTCCGGGAGTTGGTGATGGACAGGGAGGCCTGGCGTGCTGCAATTCATGGGGTCGCAAAGAGTTGGACAGGACTGAGAGACTGAACTGAACTGACCTCCCATATACATGCTCATCACCACTTCTTCTTTGATCTTCCCTTTCTTGAGATCCTGTTCTCATGCAATTGCCATATTTTCAGTGTTTTCTTTAGGTAGGATACATGCAAAGTATATTCCCTAAATCCTTATATATATACAAATGTCTACCTTTTAATTGAACAATAAAGATGCAAAATATCTTGACTGGATAAAGAAATCTTGGAACACAGTCTTCTTTTCTTGATAGCTGGTGGATGTTATTCTACTATCTTCTAATTTCTATTGTTACATAGGAAAAATTACATGTAAGCTGATCTTCTTTCTTTTGTTCTCTCTCTGGAAATTTGCAATTTTTAATACTCTAAGCATTGGACTTTATCTACTAATCTTGCCAGGAATTAATGGAACTTTTCAATACATAAAACTGCATCTTCATTGGTTAATCTTTCCTCATATCTTCCTTTTTCCTTTGTTTGCTTGTAAAATCTAGATATGTATTCCAACTCTTAAGTGATTTAGGGGTTAGATTTCTATTAGGCATTTTTAGACATTTACAAGTGTCTTTTAAAATAGTATCTATTTCTCATTACAACCACCACTCTAAGTAGGATTTATTCTTTCCAAAGAGACATATGGGAAGATTGAGTCCTGAATCCTAGAACTTGATGGGAGATGTGAAAAGAATAGACCAAAGTACCACTGTCAGAACCAAAGAGACCAGCACTGGAGGGCACCACTTTATTGCTCTTTATGTTTCTACCATAGTGCCCCTCATATTTTTTATTAATTCATTCATATACTTATGTAGATATGAGTACTTATAATACTTTCGGAGAAGGCAATGGCACCGCACTCCAGTACTCTTGCTTGGAAAATCCCATGGACGGAGGAGCCTGGTGGGCTGCAGTCCATGGGGTCGCTAAGAGTCGGACACGACTGAGCGACTTCACTTTCACTTTTCACTTTCATGCATTGGAGAAGGAAATGGCAGCCCACTCCAGTGTTCTTGTCTGGAGAATCCCAGGGACGGAGGAGCCTGGTGGGCTGCTGTCTATGGGGTCTCACAGAGTCGGACACGACTGAAGTGACTTAGCATAGCATATAATACTTTACAGATAATTTTTCCAAGCATTTCATTTGTCTTCAAAAGAACCCTAAGAGGTAATGTTGTTGTTCACTCAGTCATGTCCAACTCTTGCGACCCCATGGACTGCAGCACGCCAGGCTTCCCTGTCCATCACCATCTACTGGAGCTTGCTGAAAGTCATGTTCACTGAGTTGGTGATGCCATCTGACCATCTCATCCTCTATTGTCCCCTTCTCCTCCCGCCTTCAATCTTTTCCAGCATCAGAGTCTTTTCCAATGGGTTGGCATTAGGTGGCCAAAGTACTGGAGTTTCAGCATCGATCCTTCCAGTGAATATTCGAGGTTGATTTCTTTTAGGATTGACTGGTTTGATCTCCTTGCTGTCCAAGGGACTCTCAAGAGTCTTTTCCAATACCACAGTTCAAAAATATCAATTCTTTGGCACTCAGCCTTCTTTACTATTTAACATGTAATGGTAGATATTTTTAACATCATTTTGCAGATAAGTAGATTGAAGTCCATATATTTATTTTTAATTCAACTGACATCCATCACAGACCTACCCTGCATCAGGCACTATACTCAAATACAAGAAGCTAAGTGACTCGTGATCGTAAAATGAGTAAATGCCAGAATTGGGAAATGAAATCAATTTTCTAATTTTTGCCCACTATTCACATCTACCACACTCTATTTCAAGCTTCTTGCTTATTTTCATCAAACTCTGAAAAGAGTATAGCTCTAGTGATATGAGCATGTAAAAAAAGAACAAAACAGATTTCTTTTATAACACAGATTGTTAGCCTACTTTAAAAATTTTTTATTTATTTATTTTTGACTGTGCTGGGTCTTCGTTGTGACACAGGCTTTCCTCTAATATAGAAAGTGGGGGCTACTCTCTAGTCACGGTGTGCAGGCTTCTCACTACAGGGGCTTCTCTTGTTGAGAAGCATGGACTTGGGCATACGGGCTTAGTTGCTCCACGGCATGTGGGATCTTCCCAGATCAGGAATCAAACCCATTTCTCCTGCATTGGCATGCAGATTCTTTACCACTGAGCCACCAGGGGAGCCCCGGTTAGTTCACTTCTGAATGGATTATGGGTTATATCATGGATTATATGATGCCCCTCACATCCTTCTTTTAGTTTACTGAAAGTCCTCCAGGTTGCATATCCAGGATTGGAAATGACTGCCCAAAAATATAATCAAAGATGAGGAGAGAAATGGAGGTGCTGAAATATATATGTGTGTCCGTGTGTGTTGTAGTCACTCAGTCGTGTCCAAATCTTTGTGATCCCATGGACTGTAGCCCACCAGGCTCCTCTGTTCATGGAATTTGCCAGGCAAGAATACTGAAGTGGATATCCATTCCTTTCGCCAAGGAATCTTCCCAACGCAGGGATTGAAGTCGGGTCTCCTGCATTGCAGGCTGGTTTCTTTTATTGAATGAGCCACACACACGTGTGTGTGTGTGTGTGTGTGTGTGTGTGTGTGTGTATCTACACAGACATATATATATACCAGCTTCCCTGGTGGCTCAGAGGGTAAAGAGTCTGCCCGCAGTGCAGGAGACCTGGATTCGATCCCTGGGTCGGGAAGACAACCTGGAGAAGGAAAAGGCAACCCACTCCAGTACTCTTGCCTGGAAAATCCCATGGATGGAGAAGCCTGGTAGCCTACAGTCCATAGGGTTGCAAAGAGTCAGACAAGGCTGAGTGACTTCACTTTCACTTTCAATATTAAGATTTGCTTCTCAGAATTGGTTTTTAAATGTCTCAAACATGCTAGAGAATACTTACAAAACTCTTATTTGTAGGTAAACAGTTTTTATTTGATCCTCTAATATCTGCCTCAAAGTGGAAACATTTCAGACTATTCACAGTATCAGGTTCAAACATATGAAATTGCTGATATTCAACCATTTTTGACTTACAAGATTGGCAACTTTGTATGGTTCAACCCAACATCTTTGATTAGATATGAACGGAATCAGGATATCTCGGGTTAAATAGAAAATGCTTCTGCAACCTCTCTTAATCTTCAAATACTGAAAACAAGGTCCCACAAGCTTGAAAATCATTTCAAGCCCTTCAGCGGTGCTCAATGCTTTGTCAAGCACAGATCTGACTAAACATTGGTTGGTCAGATAGTCTGTTTCAAAGTCAAAAAACCAGTTATCTCAGTAGGATTCAGTGCGTTTTTGAATTGCTTTACAAAACTGAACCAACAAAAGGGTGGTTAAAATAATGCAAGATCTCACAAAATGTTGAAATAGACCATACATAGTTAATAACTTGCTGTCATGTAATTTTTTAGTCCAAAATAGCCAGTTCTAGCCATCAGAAACTGACAAATGGAGCACCAGGGAGATGTTTGTGCTAAGCCGAGTTACCTTGTATGTCCCACAATTTCGTTTTTAAAGTGACCTGAAAATTTTGAACAGCCTATTTCAATGCGCATAACCAAACAGGCATTTCAGATATTCAGGGAGTAAGAGTGCTTCTTCCTAAGAGCACCATGTCCCTCTACCTTTCCAAAGCCACACCTCCATGACAAAACTCAAGTATTAAACTTACAGTTAATGGACACTTAAAATGTAAGCTCCACAACGGCATGAATTGTTTCTGCCTTGCTCCCATTTGTGTCCACTGCCTCTGAGATAGCTGAGAGAAACATGTACTGAAGGGAAGAAGGGAGCAAGGAGAAAGGGAGGGGAGGAGGGAGGAATAGCAAGAGGAAAACAGAGGGAGGGGAATAAATGTTGCCTCTTCCTCAGGCTTTGTGGGTTTTTGTTTTTTTTTTTTTTCCCTTCTGTGTTAATAGTCATTTTGTGTCATAATTATAGCACATGGGAAGATAGCTGTTTAATAATTTGCAGCCATAATAATAACAGGTTTAACAATTTAACTAATACAGATTTTTGGCTAAAATATGCCCCTCTCTTTTTATTACTTAAACATTACAATTTGCTAAAACTAAGAAATTAGTTACAATATCTAAAATTTTTTAAAACAACAGTATTGTGGATATACTCATAAAATTCAGTGTCTGTGGGAAAGGACAATTTAATGGAATGAAATTTGGGGCAGCTACCAACCACATAATCCTAAATTAACCTGACATAACAAGAGATTATTAAAGAAAAAAGAACCTCCAAACAAATAGTTCTGTTTGTGGATATAGGACAGAGGATATAAACGATTTTGCTTAATTTTACCACCTAAGTAATTTTGAGTCATAGCATCTTGGCGTTGAAAGGAGTGTGAAGTGTCACAGATGAAGGCTGTGCACAGGTGAGTTTTCCCAGATAACTGAGGCCCAGAGAATTGACATGCTTTCCCCAGCTGGTGGACAAAGCTACAACTTGAATTTCATTGTGTAACTTCCAGCTGAAAATGTATACAATATTTTTTCAATTATTTGCATTAGCAAGGCTTTCTAAATAAAAATGCAGTAGGGGTGCACCCATGATTGCCCATCAAAAAAGCAAGATTGACTTTTTGATCCTTGATTTCTTTTTGGTAGACAGCATATCCCTCCATCACACAATTTACATGATTGAGGTCAGCTTATCTGTTTAGCATTTTGGATATCTAAGGAAACTGAACTGATGAAAAAGGTACTGGAAAATAAGATGAAAATTATCATTTTGTATGTGGGAACATTCAATGGACAGTTAACAATTATAATACTATGGGTACAATGAAGCTGATAATAAACATTTAATGTTTGATACCTCAAGCTTTCATTACCTTTAATCATCTTTTTTTTTTCACTTCTTTCTTCTCTTCCATTTAGGCTTCCAGTTTTATTAGGATCCATAAAGTCATAAAAGTCTTAAACTTCACAATGAAAACTAAAGATCTGCAGCTTTCTGATGTCTTCTTGAAAGCACTTAACCATCTGCCTCTAGAATACAACTCTGCTTTATACAGCCGGATCTTTGATGACTTCGGGACTCACTATTTCACCTCTGGCTCCCTGGGAGGCGTGTACGACCTCCTTTATCAGTTTAGCAAGGAGGAACTAAAGAACTCAGGTTCGATTTCTTCAACACTTCTTTTTAACTGATAAGATACTGTGTATTGCATTTTTCTCTTACTATATCCTTTCAGTTCTTTATTGACTTTATTTTGACCATGCTTTATTTCCAAAATTATATGAAGAACAACGAAAATGTACATACTCAAGAAAATAAAAATAGAAAATTCAGGCCAAAACAAGAAGGAGAAATAAATAGGCTTAACCTCCTTGGGCATCAGATTTGTCCCAGAATTTCCTGACATTTAAGAACATCATAAACTGCCTGCTGCTGCTGCTGCTGCTGCTGCTGCTAAGTCACTTCAGTCGTGTCCGACTCTGTGTGACCCCATAGACGGCAGCCCACGAGGCACCCCCGTCCCTGGGACTCTCCAGGCAAGAACACTTGAGTGGGTTGCCATTTCCTTCTCCAATGCATGAAAGTGAAAAGTGAAAGTGAAGTCACTGAGTCTTGTCCAACTCTCAGCGACCCCATGGACTGCAGCCCACCAGGCTCCTCCATCCATGGGATTTTGCCTAGCAGTGGTAAACTAAAGAGAGATAGATACATGCTATCACCTAGGAAAACAAAATTTGTCTTGGAACTAAACTCTAAAAAATAATTTACTTATAGAATTTTTATAGGAGATAATTTTATAAAAATGTAATTACAACAAATCCACTGACACTTTTTTTTTTTTTTTTTTTTGCTACATGGCTTGTGGGATTTCAGTTCCCCAACAGAGACTGAACCTGGGCCCCTAGGCAATGAAAGCACTGAGTTCTAAAGACTGGACCTAGTCTTTTTCTTTTAATGATTTTAACTAAAAGCCAAGGACAAAAGATGAAAAGCAATTAATAACTTGACAAGGGACTAAGTTAATATGAGCCAGACATGCCCCTACTGGTGGTGAAACTTGAAACCAGATGGGAGGCACTTTTCTTTGAGGAAAAGTTGCAATTTTATATCTAGGGATATAATCTGTGATATTTTCTGATTACATATAAAATAATAATATAAATCTTGGTTTAAAAAAATAACTTTTGATTTCTTAACTATTATCTTGCTGCTGTTGCTGCTGCTAAGTCGCTTCAGTCGTGTCCGACTCTGTGCGACCCCAGAGACTGCAGCCCACCAGGCTCCCCCATCCCTGGGATTCTCCAGTCAAGAACACTGGAGTGGGTTGCCATTTCCTTCTCCAATGCATGAAAATGAAAAGGGAAAGTGAAGTCACTCAGTCACTAATATTCATTTCTATTAGAGCTTAAGTACCTTTTTATAAATTTGTTTTCAGGCTTCAGTGTGAAATGACACAGCATCCTTGTGATGCTTCTATCTTTAAAACATGATTAGGAACTATGTAATAACCAGAACCCAAGTGTCCAATTCTCCTAAATAAATCAGAATTCTTGATCATTTGACTCTTCTACAAAAGAAATCAGGAATTTATTTTAAAAGACACCAAGCCATCCCTGGGGTCAGTAGAATTTCAGTCCCTCTATTCTTATATCTCATAATGGCAAATAGTTATATTTAATGTGGGTTCCCTGAGTTTTTCCTAACTTTAAATGAGCAGATGTCCATCATGATCTGCTTTTTAAGAGAGGAGATAGGACATATGTCTTTGAAAAGGATTTTCAGTAAGAAAGTCTTCAAAATTTTTTGCCTGACAGAGTTAACTGAAATCCCAGAGATTTACACTGTGATGGGCTTTCCATGTTGCCTCTTACATTTCATTACAGTTATCCTTTCTACTGGAGTAATGTTTGCTCACTGAATTTGATGTCTTTGCCATTGAGAACAGCATCAACCTTAAAGCTGAGCAAAAATGATTGGGGGAAGTCTCTGGCCCTTGTCTTGGTTTCGTCTCACCCTAGGGAAGAAATTATTCTGGTCACTGCTGCTGTAGCCCAGAGAATAATTTCTCATTCAATAAGCTATACTCATCATGTATTTACAGCAAAGCTGCTAAAGGCTTAGAATTCAGGTCAGTTAAAGAACTATGTGAATCTTTAATCAACTATCCAGGATTTTAATAGTTGAAGCCCTATAACTAAAATGAAGAGTGATGAGCTGTACTTTCTTCCTGAAACACTCTCACTTTCCATCTCTTTCTCTTTAAATAAAGGTAGAGACTTTAGACACACAGATATACATAATAAGAGAAAGAAAGAGAGTCTGAGGTGTCATATAAAACTGGAAACATACAACCATACACACCTATGTACACATACAAACACTACACACATATATATAATATTTATGTATATGTATATAATACATTCTCATATTTTATATGTAATATATAATCTTATAGTCATGAAATATGTGCATATATATGTGTGTGTGTATATATATACTTATCTGAGTCACAATAATAATATTGGCACTTAATTTTAACTGTGGTTTAAGATGAAACACACTTAGAGAAAATCTCATTAAAATGGAATTCTCCAGTGGGTGTGCTTGTCTGTCTTTGCCCACTCTCATATGCTTCATCTCATGTGGATGAATCCATATTTTGGCCTCCTTCCTTTTCCCCTTTTTAGTTCTTTTCCCCTTACTTCGTTTGCCACAATGTAGAGCTAGAGTTTAGGCTTAATTTTATTTGCTTTATTCAATAAGAGTTATATCCCTTGTCATTAATTTAAAAAAAAAATGACTCGAATACCTCTGAGTACTTTCTCTAGTGCAAGAAGAATAAAACAAAATTAAATTGCTTTTTATTTGCATCTCTTGATGTATTCCTCAATTCTGCAATGTTCCATGGTCAATTTAAAACCTTGAATAAAAAGTTGACCTTGCTCTAGTGTGCAAGGTAAAAAGAACTTCAGGGACACAGAGAAAACAGTAAACAATTAAAATATCATGTTATTACAACATGGTAATTTTAAATTTCTTTTGCTGGGAAGTCATGTTCTGCTCTGACTGAAAAATAAAAGCTATTCACCCCACTGTTTATCAGTATGACATTTTTGATTGACACTGTTGATCTTTGCCCAGTCAGAGTAGCTGAGGACATTTCTGCAATACTCATTCCTGTGCCACATCAAACTCAGGTTTGAGACTGCAAGTGCTTCAGCATGAAGCAACTCCTTTGTCAGTGTGGATAGGGTCAGACGTAAGCTGTAGGGCATCTTGTGGGGAAGAAAAGGCTGGTACAGAAATTCACTGATAAAGCCTTGACATTTTCAACACCGCATGACCAATACCACGGCTCACAAGAGAGATTCATCATTCAAATCTTGAAGGATTCCCCTGTAACCATCAGAAACTGAAATTAACGAGGTTTATAGTTCATTAATTATGCTATAGTTAATGAATTGGTCACATGCAATTTAATTTTCATTTATAAGTCATAGAAGCTAGGGACTTGCCCGGCGGTCCGGTGGTTAAGATTCTGCCTGCCAATGCAGAGGATATAAGTTTGATCTCTGGTCAGGGGGCTAAGATCCTACATGCCTCAAGGCCAGAAAACCAAAGCAAAACAAAAAACCCGGAAGCAACATTCTAACAAATTCAATAAAGACTTTAAAAATGGCCCACCTCAAAAAATCATTTAAAATAAATCATAGAAATCTAATGAAAGAATAAGAAAGGGTTAGGGGACCATTAAATTCCTCACACGGCCCAAACACTTGACTAACCCATTTATAAGAACAATGCCACTGGAAGAAGAATGAGTCATATTTATTCAGCCTAATCAAAACAGCCATCTTTTTTGTTAGAAATTAAAATGCCAGGTACACACGAGGGCCTCAAACCAAGACATTTTTTTACTCCCAATCTTTGATTTCTCTCTTTGAATGTGTCAAACTATTGAAAAAACTACAAAGTAGGAAGCCTCATCCGCATCTACTCAGCTTCGTTCCTTGGTGAGCTGCACACCCAGGTTTATATTCTAGCATCACATACTCACGTGGTGCCTCTGGCTCTGATAACACTCCTCCCTGCCGCTTGTAACCTGCAACCCTAAGAATCAGTATTGATAAACTACTTTGCTTTAAGGTGCTTGATAGTTCACCTAACAGCTCTATCTCTTATATGCTTGTATTTTGCAAGGCAATTTTAAACTAAACAGCAAAAAAGAAATTGGATTCTAATTTTGGTGTTTCACGTACCAGGTCAGGTGACTTGGGAAGCTGTTTAAAAAAAAAAAAAGGAAACACTTCTCAAACTACCCCAGAGACGCGGTACCAAGTCAGCCTCCAAACAGCCAGACCTGTTTCCCTGCCTCTGTCCCACTCAATCCCTGACATCCCCCACCAATTTTTGAAGTCCTTAAGAATAATGGGGAACACGTGTACACCCGTGGCGGGTGCGTGTTGATGTATGGCAAAACCAATACAATATTGTAAAGTAAATAAGAATAATAATTAAATAAATAATAAAAATTTTTTTTAAAAAAGAATAATGGACCAGCATTAGGGCAGGAAAGACTGATTCAGATACCAAAACCTTCAACAAACGAGGAAGTTTGGCAAAAGATCAGGACAACGAGGACCAAAGTTATTAGAACTGGATACTCTGAGTCTTGGAGCATGAGGGTTTTTACAAGACTTATACAACTGTGGTGTGTCATCCTGTGCAAGCAGTCCTGGGAAACTAGGAAGGTATCAAGCCCAGCTCCCGTTCCTAAAGAGCCTGGGAACCAGGCAGCATCAACCTCCCTTGAAGACAACAGGGAAAACGTATCAAGTATGGGCTTGAATTAAGATAAACAGAAAAAGTGAACAGTCCCGGAGGACACTGAAGAGTTCATGAGTCAGGAAGTCAGTTTCTGAGACAAAACCAAAGGGTTTTGGAGGTAGAGTGAATGGCCAACTCAGGGAGAGGAAGCTTAGATGAGTACGGGAATGAGTGTTCAGAGAAGGAGAGGTGACCAACGAGATTTACACTTGAGGTGGTGAACAGAGGAAGAAGTGAAACGGACTCAGTCCTCACAGAATCAGCTGTGGCCCCCAAAGAACAGTGCCCCCTGACGATGGGGCACCAAACAGAGCAGGTGTTCATCTCCTGATATGCTGTACAGGGGCAGTGGCCAACAGCGTGGGCAAGCTTAGAGGTTTACTGTGTGCAGGCAACATGGAGAGGCCAACATGATCCCCACAGGGAGGATGGCAGGGACTCATAAATACCTCTACTCTTCAGGATGTCCCATGGCCTGTGAAGAACCGCCTTTGTAGTAAAAGCCTTAATCATTCGAGCTCACGGGAAGCAGAGGAGCTGGATGCTGGTACAGAGTACCTGTACCTTCCCAAGTGCTCAGAGTCTCATGCTCGTCTCTGAATTCTCCAGGGTGCATTCTCAAGGTTTTTTTCTTGTCCTTTATTTCCCAGGTTTAACAAAGGAAGAAGCCAAAAACTGTATCCGGATTGAAACAAAGAAACGTTTCCTTTTTGTTAAAAAAACAAAAGTGGAACACCGGTGCACCACTAACAAACTGTCAGAGAAATACGAAGGTAACAGTACCCTCGTAGCAGCTTACCGAGTGGGTTCTGACTGGCAATAACTTAAGTACCATACTGCACTTGACTGTGACTGCACTATTTTTCTATTGCATTAGTTTTATTTATCTGCCTCAGAGTCCTATGTGTGGTATGGAGGGAGCAAATCAAATATTGTTACTACTCAAAACGGGACATGGTTAGTATTTTCTTCATCTCCTATTTAGGTTGTCTGAATGCACATTTATTGATTCTTCCTGTGGGCCAAACCCAGTACTAGACGTAAAGTAAGGACGGACATGAACTAGGTCTTCCATTCAAGGAGTTTACAAAGTAAGGATATATATAGACAACCATTAAAAATACAGAAGATGTAGTACACACATACAATGAAATACTACTCAGCCATAAAAAAGAATGAAATAATGCCATTTGCATCAACATGAATGGACCTAGAGATTATCATACTAAGTCAGACAAAGACAAATAACATATGATATCATTTATATGTGGAATCTAAAATAAGATACAAATGGACTTATTTACAAAACAGAAACAGATTCATGGACATAGAAAACAAACTTATGATTATCAAATGGGAAGTGGAGGTAGGGATAAATTAGGAGTTTTGGATTAGAAGATATAAACTAGTCTATGTGTGCATGTGTGCCTAGCCACTCAGTTGTGTCTGACTCTTTGTGACTCAATTGACTGTAGCTCCTCTGTCCAGCAAGCTCCTCTGCCCTTGGGATTCTCCAGGCAAGATTACTAGAGTGGCTTGCCATTTTCTCCTCCAAGAGATCTTCCCAACTTAGGGATCGAACCTGGGTCTCCTGCATTTCAGGTGGACTCTTTACCATCTGAGCCACCAGGAAAGACCTAAACTACTATATATAAAATAGCTAAACAACAAGGTCCTACTGCATAGCACAAGAAACTACGTTCCATATCTTATAATAAACCATAATGGAAAAAACTATGAAAAAAAATATATATATTTACATATGTGTGCTCAGTTGTGTCTGATTCTTTGCAACCCCATGGACTGTAGCCCACCAGGCTCCTTTGTCCATGGAATTTTCTAGGCAAAAATACTGGAGTGGGTTGACATTTCCTACTCCAATATTTACATATATATATATTTAATATATATATAAAACAGAATGATTTTGTTGTACACTAGAAACTAGCACAAAATTGTATATCAACTATATTTCAATTAAAAAAAAAAAAAAGAAAAAAACAGACTGATAAGTTCTAAGAAGGGGGATTCCCAGATGGCTCAGTGGTAAAGAATCTGCCTGCCAGTGCAAGAGACACAGGTTTGATCCCTCGGTCAGGAACCTCCTATGGAGAAGGAAATGACAACCCACCCCAGAATTCTTGCCTGGGAAAGCCTATAGACAGAGGAGCCTAGCAGGCTACAGTCCATGAGGTTGCAACGAGTCAGACGCATGCACGGAAGCTCTAAAAGTAATACATTAAAAACGCTCAGACAACCAAGTGAGAAACCTGAGTGCTGCCTTTGATTTCTCCCTCCCTCTTTCTTGCCTCTACAAGCAGTAAGCAGTCATTCCTCCTTCTTAATATTTCTCCCAGTTCTCCCCAGTTCCTCATTTCCATGCACATGCCTTCCATTCATCATTTCCAACTTGGATTACCACAAAGGCCTCCCAACTGGTCCCTTTGCCTCTGGTCTTGCCTTATTCTACACATTTTCTGTGAGAGGAATATTCTCCAAGGCAAATCTTATCATGAAACACTCAGGCCTTAAACATGTCATGGCTTCACATAGCCTTGAAGATAAGTTCCTGCCTCACTTTCTGCCTAGCTAAGTTTCTGCCTCTCTTTCCTAAATAAGTCATGCTCTCGACTGTGCCTTGTCATTATAAATACCTCCTTCTCTGTGTAAAATTCTCTCATTCCCTTATTTTTTCTGACTGATGACTGCTCAGAACAAAGGGAATCACAGAAACTCCCAAAATATGAAGCTTATATTGTCACTGGGGGACAGCCAAGGTCACCCAGTATTAAAAATAGCCAAGCTACTTATAATAATAAGTAGATAGTTTTAAGTATCAGAGGCTATTGATGGTTTACATGTGGATGCCCATGTTGAGTATAAGCAAAATGAGAGCTGATTTGATAACTACACATTTGTATTACAGTCAAAAAAAGAGCAGTATGCAATCAACCTTGTAATGTAAACCAGAGAATATACAAATTCTATACCAGTTTGTCTTGCAATAGAATAACCTAATAAGAATGAGAATTCAATAAATCAAGAGCTCAGAGTTTGAAAAGATTAAATATAAGAATTAACTGAAAAGGAAGATTTCAAAACTAAGGTGCAAGGACACAAATATTGAAAAGAATCAACATTATAGTTATAAATAGACACTGCAAATTCAAGATATAATTGTCTGAAAGTAAAATTAATAAAACAAAGATCCAAAGTAATTCATAATAAATGCAGAAAAATTCAGATATTAACCATTATTAAAGAATATCTAATGGAAATAGAATGACAAATATAATTTAATATATGGGAATTAGTGTTCCTGAAATAGCGAGCCCAAGAAATGAAAGAGAAAAACTATTTTAATAAATAAGTAAATATATGAACGTGTCCCTGAAAGAAAGGATGAAATGTGTCTTGATTAATTGTATCAGAAATATGGTTCAAATATGCAATTTCAAGGCAAATTCTAGCTAATTAACTAAATTCAAAGATTTTTAAAATGAATTCAAGTACCTTAGCTGAAAAAATAATTTCCCTATAGAATAACAACAAAATCTGGCTGGCATCAGACTTATTCACAAAATGCAATGCTAAGACAATAGAGGAATGTTCACAAACTTCTAAAACAGAAAAGAAAATGTGTTCATCAGAAAGATATCTCAAAACCTGAGAGCATTCTGGAAATGTTCATTCTTGAGTACTCAATGAATAAAAACTACTCAACTGTAAAATCCCTCCAACATAGAGATGAGAAAATGTCCAAAATGAACTCATAACAGGAAGACACTGCAAAACCAGAGACTATTGCAGTGGTATCCAAACCAAATAATCAACCCAACCATCCATCCTACCCAGCTTACACATTGCTAATATTCCTGAATTGTGTCAATTCCCCAACCCAAGTTTTTAGTGCCTGGTTTATAGAACATTGTCAACTAACATTGATCAATCACAATGACAATTTGCCTAAAAACAAAGACGTATTTATGTTGTTTACTAAAAGCACACTTAAGAATATAGATATGTCTATTTCTAACCCTGAGCTAGTTTCAAAAGATAGTCTATATAAAATAGAATTTTTCATTATCTTGCTCATCATCGTTGTCATTGAGTCTCTCAGTCAAGTCTAACTCTTCTGTGACCCCATGGACTACAGCCCGCCAGGTTCCTCTGTCTATGGGGTTTTCCAGGCAAGAATACTTGAGTGGGTTGCCATTTCCTTCTCCAGGGGATCTTTCCAGCCCAGGAGTCAAACCCAACTATCCTGCCTTGCAGTGCACTCTTCACCTCTGAACCACTAGGAAACCCCTGGTTTTGATATCATACCATAGTGATAATAATTCATAAATCTGCTTGAAACTTTTGATGTGTTTTGAGGCAGCTTTGGTGTCAAACTCATGTTGTGACAATGAGAAGCTTGCATAAGAAAGAGAAATATCTATTCTTCCTTCTAGTTGTTTTGCTTATGTTTGCGCTATAGGTATCATCTTCAGTCTGAATTTTCTTTCTGGAATTTTTTTAAGCCATTTATTCACTTGTAAGCATTCTGTTCATAGTACTTAATAGAATAATAAATAGACTTAACTCTAGTTCTTTCTTTAAGATTCCAAGCTTATCATGTATAACTCTTACCATAGTGTCATTCCACTTATGACATATATGATATCAATCTAGCAAGTCAGAATCACTGTCAGTAGGTATTTGATATATTGGTAAATAATGATTTCTCTCGTATTTCACAAGAAAAATAAATGCAAAAAAAAAAAAAAAAAACACCTTCTAAAATGTTCTTCCTATATCCCTCTTAAGCAGCTCACTTTGAAAAAGACCATAGTTTTTCCATAGAGAGAGTATTTCATCCATTGTTTTAATCATCCTAGTCTCCCTCACTGCAGAATTTCTAAACAGGGGCATGGCTGAACTTTACTGAAACTCCAGAACAGACATCAAATCAATACCATTAACTGTTACCCATATCACTAACCTCTTTACCATTTCATTTTCTCATTACAATTTCTTATCACCCAGCTGGGCTTCTCAGGTGTTGTAGTGGTAAAAATCCACATGCCAATGCAAGAGCCTCAGGAGATGAGCCTCAGGTTTGATCCCTGGGTCAGGAAGATCCCCTCGAGAAGGAAATGGCAACCCACTCCAGTATTCTTGACTGGAAACTTCCATCAACAGAGGAGCCTGGCAGGCTAGAGTCCATGGGGTCGCAGAGTCAGACACGACTGAGCACGCACACAGACTCATATTAAAGACACTATTAGTTAATAGGAATTGTCCTGAAAATGTATGTAAAAGATCTTTCCTATATACAGTAAATGCTTTACCTCTAAAGCAACATTGTGCCAACTCCTATGTTTAATTTTTCCCTTTGGTTAGTTGTACTTTTACTCCTATCTTTAAGCTTAAAAGCATTCTATCACCTTTTTCTGTAATTGTAGTCAATTATGGCATAGTGGTCCACTGAATGGGTGTCAGAAACCATGTGATTTATGTTATTCTGGGGCCCAAGACATATGCTTATATAAGTCAAAAGTGGGAGGTTTGGCATCAAAGAGCAGGAGGCAGAGTCCTTAGGCCTTGGATTACGTCTGTATCCCACCTCTTCTCTCTCCTTAGTAACCACGTGTTCTAGGCCAAATTACTTCTGGCTTCAAAGTCCATGTTTATTATAACACCTACTTCTCAGGACTGTTATGAGAATTACATGAATAATGAGAGTAGAGTGCCCAACATACACGAGTTGCTTAATAAATGGTAGCTGTTAGCACTATGGTTATCATTTCTATTATTAAACTCCCTCTAGGGACAGGAGGTGTGTTTCCAGAGCTTTCACTTAGCTGACTTAATGGAGCTACAAGGTTCTGCCATCTGCTCCTTTTTCCTGTGCAAATAGGCTTTACTTTCAAGTTTGAATTTGCAGTAAAATTAAACAAGTCATTTTCTTGAAATACCTTGCAGGTTCCTTTATGCAGGGATCAGAGAAATCCATATCGCTGGTTCAAGGTGGGAGGAGCGCATATGCGGCGGCTTTGGCTTGGGAGAAAGGGAGCCCGGTTCCGGAAGAGAGGGTATTTTCTGACTGGTTAGAATCAGTGAAGGAAAATCCTTCTGTGATCGACTTTGCGGTAAGGTCAAAAAGCATTATGGGTAAGAGCTAAAGCTGTTGTCTGGCTGCCCAAACTATGCATCACACAATTCCTTTTCCATTTTCTTCTCAGATGATAAAAGAAATGTGTTTCTTTGGTGTGCATGCACAATATACCTTTTTAAAAAACATTGAATTACACATCCCTTGTTTTAGCTGTTCGAACAAGCATTCTGTAGTTAGGCATTTAGAATTCATAGCACACATAAAATACCAAAAGAGGAAATTTGGTGCATAAAACTGCCTAAACTTGCCTAAAGTAGGGCTCTTTATCTTCCCATGTATATAATACATTTGATTTCTGTATTTTTCTTGCAATTCTTTAGTAGATGAGCACTCCTAAATCTTCATTTATAGCTCTGTGGGATATATGAGATTTTAGATCCATTTGAAATTCTGTTTCTATCACCATTGATTAAATTTACCAGTCTTATATTTGTTGTAATTACATTAAAGGGGGTTTTTTATTATGTCTGAAATACTTTGTCCACAAATCAGTCATATGCCACTTAAACCAGTTTTGCCTGAAACAGAAGCACATTTTTTAAAGCCACTGAAGGAGCTATTCTGCTCATTTCATTCAAATGAAAATAAAGGAATTCAACCATCATGAAAGTAGGATGATTTACATGCAGTGTGAAGATATTTGGAATTCTACAGGTTATGGTAGGAAAATGTGGTCCAGCCATCCATCTGGGCACTTGTGAGTCATACACTGCATAGAGAGTCATTCCTCTGGGGTTTTAAAATGTTGATGAGCCTTGATTTTTGTGTTAGCCCCCATATTTGCTATTGTAATTCTTCTATAGATTCTACCAGCAAGTTCATTTCTTTGTGTTCTCTTTCCACATTTTTTCACCTGATTCACCAAAAGCCAATAGTATTATCCCTGGAAAAACAAAGAACACAGACTTCACTCTTCCCAGATCTTTCTGCTTGAGTCAAACTTGCTGATGTTTCACCAAAACATTCCTGAGCTGCCTGACTCTTAGTCACTTATCTCCAGACGCTGATGCTCAATAAATAAGATTCTCATGAGTGACACCTCATCTGAGGCTTCCTCCATAGTAGAAGCGCAGGGAAAGTAAACTCTAAGTACATTACACTTGCTGTACTTTAAGGACAGTGGAAGCCAGCTAATCCTGAAGACTGCTGCTCTACCCAGGATAGAAGGGAAGAAGCTCCCTGCCCTCCCCTTCCCTCATGGAGAGGGCTTTTCTCTACTGGTTCAATAGACAGATATGCCGTATTCTACAATAATCACTTTGAAGCATACGATTGCCCAGGTCTTGCCTCTGATTCCATGAGAACTGGGTGGTGATGTCAACGTGTGCCAAAGAGGTGACTCTGACTAGAGCTTCCCCCTCCCATCTGCTCTTAGCTTGCTCCCATCACGGACCTGGTGAGAAACATCCCCTGTGCGGTGACAAGACGGAACAACCTCAGGAGAGCTTTTCGAGAGTATGCAGCCAAGTTTGACCCTTGCCAGTGTGCCCGATGCCCTAACAGTGGCCGCCCCGTGCTCTCAGGGACCGAATGTCTGTGTGTTTGCCAGAGCGGCACCTATGGCGAGAACTGTGAGAGACGGTCCCCGGATTACAAATCTAGTAAGTGTCAGTAACTTACTAGGGGGCAGGAAGCTTTCCCCTCCCCAAGGTATTCTGGGTTGGTTGATGAAAACAGCAAAACAAACAAAACTTGTCCTTGCAATTTCCACCTTATGCAAATTCACAAGGAAATTAGGCCTGGAGAAAATTAGACTCAAAAGTCAAACAGTTTGATGTCAATCTCAGCTGTAACCTATCAGCTGTGTGACCTTGGAAAAGTCACCTAACCTCTCTGTGCCTCAATCTGTTTTCCATAAAATGGGGATAAGGCCACTATGCACTCGAAAGCTATATATGTGTGTTTATGTAGTTGGGCTTCCCAAGTGGTGCTAGTGGTAAAGAACCCACCTGGCAATGCAGGAGATGTAAGAGAAGTAGGTTTGATCCTTGAGTCAGAAAAATCCCCTGAAGAAGGAAATGGCAACCCACTCCAGTATCCTTGCCTGGAGAATCCCATGGACAGAGGAGCCTGACGGGCTACAGTCCATCAGGTCACACAGAATCAGACACAACTGAAGTGACTAAACAACAACAACATATGAATATGAAATAAACAGCACAATGCCTATAACATAAGGTAAATAAAATTTAAAAACATACTATAAAGTAAACTATATGATACTGATGTTATGAGTCTCTTATGCATTATAATGTAGAATAAGGATGGCTTGTAATAAGGGACAAATTAAGCCACAATCAAAATTTTCATACTGGACTAAGATATATTCATAGCTACCTCTAATCCTCTTTAGAAAGAGATGTGTCATGGGAGTAAGAATATAGTCTATTAGCTTTAGAAATGTATTTTAATATATATATTAGATAGATATACTTTTCAGAAGATGTTAATATGTATACATTGCTGCTAAGTCACTTCAGTCGTGTCCGACTCTGTGCAATCCCATAGATGGCAGCCCACCAGGCTCCCCTGTCCCTGGGATTCTCCAGGCAAGAACACTGGAGTGGGCTGCCATTTCCTTCTCCAATGCATGAAAGTGAAAAGTGAAAGTGAAGTCGCTCAGTAGTGTCCGACCCTCAGCGACCCCATGGACTGCAGCCCACCAGGCTCCTCCGTCCATGGGATTTTCCAGGCAAGAGTACTGGAGTGGGTGCCACTGTCTTCTCCGTGTACACATCGGTGTATGCATATATGTACTGTGTGACACATTGCTGATAGTTGAAAATTATTCAGAGCTGTTGCCATTTTATTCTTCCTGTGGGAACAGGAAAGTAAAAACAGATGATGTATCAGCCACTTTACACAGAGAATTTCTTCTAATCCTGACAACAACTCTATGATATGCTGCAAAGGATCCCACAGCTAAAATGCGAGGCAACCAAGTTGGCCTGGCTTCAAAGCCCAGTTCTCTGGGCTGCACTGAGATCGGTGGGTGGATGTCCCTGTCTTCCAGATGCTGTGGACGGGAACTGGGGCTGCTGGTCCTCCTGGAGCTCGTGTGATGCTACTTATAGGAGATCGAGAACCCGCGAATGCAACAACCCTGCTCCTCAGCAAGGAGGAAAACGCTGTGAGGGGGAGAGGCGGCAAGAGGAGCACTGCACGTTCTCCATAATGCAGAACGAGTAAGGATGGGAAGACGGGCACCGGAGAGAGTGGGCAGCCCCCATCCCCGCTGCTAGAGACTTGCAATATTTATTTTCTTATTGCTAAGTGAAGAAATACTTAGAATTTTACCTATTCCAACATATCAGTGAGGTGTTAGATATGCTACTACCCCCTTTCCTCTCTAATATTTTCTCTCTTTTTTATCTGTTTTATATATATATATGGGCTTCCCAGGTGGTGCTAGTGGCAAAGAACCCACCTGCCGATGCAGGAGACATAAGAGACACAGGTTCTATCTCTGGGTCAGGAAGATTCCCTGGAGGAGGTCATGGCAACCCACCCCAGTATTCTTGCCTGGGAAATCCCATGAACAGAGGAACGTGGTGGGCTATAGTCCATGGGGTTGCAAAGAGTCAGACACAATTAAAGCAACTTAGCATGCTCTAAAATATATATATACACACACATACATACATAATGTGTGTGTATATATATATATATATGCATCCATATATGTACATACATAGACATTTAAGTATGTGTACATATTTATTTTATTATACACGTCTTTTTTTTCCCTTCTAGTGGACAACCATGCATCAGTGATGATGAGGACATGAAAGAAACTGATCTCCCTGAATTAGAATCAGATTCAGGGTGTCCTCAACCAGTCCCTCCAGAAAATGGATTTATTCGGGTAAGCATCCCGACCTTCACTTTAGGTTTGGACTCCTAAAAGGAGAACTTAGGAAGCATGCATTTTCTTTTATGTGGAGTTATTTTTTTCTTAGTTTAATAACCTATTGACTTAAAAGGTAAAAAAGGTAATATTTAGAAAGGCTCCACCACTTCCCCTCTTGAATTCCCTGAAGACATCCTCATACCTAGTTGTTAGACCAAAGAACGGCAGGGTCTTTTGTGCTCCTTGGCACTAACTCATGTGCTGATGACATATTTATGTGAGTGGAGAATGGATTGGATGACTTCTCTGCTGCTGCTGCTGCTAAGTTGCTTCAGTCGTGTCCGACTCTGTGTGACCCCAAAGACGGCACCCCACCAGGCTCCCCCGTCCCTGGGATTCTCAAGGCAAGAGTACTGGAGTGGTTTGCCATTGCCTTCTCTGGATGACTTCTCTAAGAGTCTACAAATAAGATCTGACTGTTTATTTCTGAATCTGAACAAACTAACCCCCTAACTAAGGCACATTATCAGGGAAACAAACTAGTTTGACTATAACATAGGCAGTGTTGAGCCTATAATGATTTATTAGGCTAAATACCTATAGAACTCTTAAGCAATCAAAGTTTTATTACCTTTTATCTTTTTTCTTTAAACCACTGTATGTTTCTATGATTAAAAACAACTTTTTTGTTAGACAGTTCTGTGACTTTAGATACAAATTTTCAGGAGATACATAATACTTAAATTGATCACAGGAGACATGTGCCTTAATCAATTTTACATTTTTAAAAGAAATTTTACCTTTCTTAAACCCAATAAAGCCTTTAATCTGTTTCCAACTGTGTCATATTTATGATTAAAGAGCAATAAGCTTTGATTCTCCAAAGCCAGCAAATAAATAGCCACAGAACAGTGTCTGCACTATATATCTTCCCTATTCATACATCTGCTCATGTATAAGGTGTTAGGCCTAGAGGTGTGAAGGGGGAGAAATATTTTGGAGGAGAGTAATGTCCTTGGCCACCTGATGTGAAGAGCTGAATTATTAGAAAAGACCCTGATGCTCGAAAAGATTGAAGGCAGGAGGAGAAGGGGATGGCATCACCAACTCGATGGACATGAGTTTGAGCAAGCTCCAGGAGCTGGTGATGGGCAGGGAAGCCTGGCGTGCTGCAGTCCACGGGGTCACAAAGAGTCGGACATGACTGAGTGACTGAACTGAACCGAACGTTCATTAGTCCTTACTGGAGAACCAGAGATTCTCAAACTCCAAAGTCTTGAGCAAGGCCCAGAAACTTCCGTAACAAGCAAGATCTTGTGTAATACTGGTGCTGCTAGTTGGGGAGCCACACTTGGGGAACAAATCCTTTAGGACAGGGATCAGCAAACTATACCCATGGGCCAAATCTGGTCTGCCGTCTGTTTTTCTTTTTCTTTTCTTTTTTAGTGTTTATTTAGTCATGTTTGGCTGAGTCTTTGTTGCTGCTCCATTTTTTTCTCTAGTTGCAGCAAGCAGGGCTTACCCTTCCTTCTCACTGCCGTGGTGTCTCTTGTTGAGACACAAGCTCTAGAGTGAGCAGGTTTCAGTAGTTGCGGCCTCCAGGCTTTAGAGCTCAGGCTCAATAGTTGTGGTGCACAGGCTTAGTTGCTCCAGGGCATGTGGGATCTTCCGGGACTAGGGGTCGACACGTGTCCCTTGCATTGGCAGGTGGATTCTTTACCACTGAGCCACCAGAGAGGCCCTTTTCTTCTTTTTCAAGTGAAGTTTTTTGGAACACAACTACATTCGTTTGTTTACATAATGACTATGACTTTTTTGTGCAACAGTGGCACAAGGTGACAGGCGCTACCTGGCCTGTAGCTGACTCTCAAGGCCCTTTACAGAAATAGTTTGCCAATCCTTGCCCTTTTCAACATTATCCTCAAAATTACACTTTGTCACATCCAGATTTCTAAATAATTTTTAATCTGTTTGCATCAGTTGCTTACATAAAGTGTTAAAATGATTGACGTTCTAATTTTAAAAACACACAAAAGGTTTAACAGTGATTCATTATTCCAATGACTCTTCACAAAATTAGAATATATGTTTCCATTTCTACGAATAAGTTCACTCCTTGCTTCAATTTACTCTTTATTAAAGGCCTAATTCCTACCTAACAATAGTTTTTGCTCAAAAGTAAGACAATTTTGACTTTCCTAATGAGCACCTTCTAGAATTCCAAGTAGCAAAATGCCCCTTTTACGGAGTCAAAGGCAGATATGCCTCATTCCAGGCTAGAGTAATCGTGCCACTGCACGTGAAGGTATCTGTTTAGTGACCAAAGGCACTTACCCCAGAGGCAAGTGACAGTGACTCTGGGTAAAGGCCCTTGCTAAGTTGGTCTAGCAGATGTGTTGACCAAAGCTTGATGGCTGCAGCATATACTTATAGGTTATAGCTTCATAAGAGAAATGAAGCAGAAGCTTGTGACAATAACTTATTTCAGAGTGATTGTGAGGGAAAAGGTTCAGCCTTTGAATAAAATATCCAGATCATTAATACTAGTCATCATGCCATTCCCCTTGGAAACACAGCCATATCCATAATAACCAATGATGGGATACTTTTTTTGTATTCAGAAAATTAATCGTCTTCTGGGAGACAAGTTGAATCACATGGCCACGTAGTAACAAAGGTTGATAATTGAACTTTCACGTCCCTCAAAATTCCCATCTTCAGTTCTCAGAGAATAACTTCCTAGTCAGTCCTTTGTACTTGCCTCCCATTCAGTAAGGAGAGACCGTTACATTACTGTCTTCCTAAAAAGGAGAGTGTTTTTCATTTTATTCAGCATAGTTATCAAGCCCTGTGTAAGGCTCAGATGGTAAAGAATCTGCTTCCAATGCAGGAGACCGGGGTTCGATCCCTGGGTCAGGAAGATATCCTGGAGAAGGGAATGGCAACTTATGCCAATATTCTTGCCTGGAGAATCCCATAGACAGAGGGGCTTGGAGGGCTAGAGTCCATGGCATTGCAAAGAGTCGGTCTCAACTGAGTGACTAACACACAAAGATTTGTGAGGCAGAGATCTGGTAGAAGAAATACCACTCAGGCATAGGTGTGGGGCTGATAAATGTGATAAACATAAAGTAGAGCTTATACAAGTTTAAGCATAGGGGTGGGGCTGATAAATGTGATCAACATAAAATAGAATTTTGTGCAAGTTTCTCTCCAAAACCGAAAGGATGATACATGTGATGAAACTGGTAAATGAAAGAGATTTCCCACACAGGAAATTCTACTTGAGTTGCGTCTTGGGACAATGGAATAGAGAAGATGTTGAGGATAGAGGAAACAGCTAATAAAGATATGGAGGCATGAAAGAGAATATTATGTGCAAAGAATGGTAGATGCCTAAATGCCTTTGTTTTCCTAGAGCATTCTATGGGAAGAAATGGCAAGAGGTGAGGATGGGGAAGTGGGTTAAGTTTCATATTCCAAGTTAAGAATATAAAACCCACTTTATCTTAAAATCTTTTTGTGAACTCCCACATGCCAATAGTTGCACTTTATTTACACATTAACTGGGAAAATATGTAATGCCCAATAGGTTATTAAGAACACTTTCAAATGATTTGTAGTCAATTTGTTACCATAGCAATTGCATATATTTGCTTCATATGTAGAATACATTACTTATTCAGTTTATAGCCACTGCGGTGTTGCTTCAGTCGTGTCCGACTCTGTGCCACCCCATAGACGGCAGCCCACCAGGCCTCCCGTCCCTGGGATTCTCCAGGCAAAAACACTGGAGTAGGTTGCCATTTCCTTCTCCAATGCATGAAAGTGAAAATTGAAAGTGAAGTCGCTCAGTCGTGTCCGACTCTAGTGACCCCATGGACTGCAGCCTATAGCATATAGTTTTCTTATTCTTGCAATAGTAAGCCAACACATATACAGAGGGGAGTAAGTTATTAAGTAAATATATATATATATATTCTAATCAATTTAAAGTAGCAATATGGAAGAAGGATTAGAAGAGGGACTAGTTAGTTGTTAGATAGGTAGATAGTTGTGGTGAGTGAAGTCGCTCAGTCATGTCTGACTCTTTGCAACCCTGTGGACTGTAGCCCACCAGGCTCCTCTGTCCATGGGATTCTCCAGGTAAGAATACTGGAGTGGGTTGCCATTTCCTTCTCCAGGGGATCTCCCTGATCCAGGGATCGAGTTGAAGAGATAATATGTACTGTGAGCAAAGGCAATGATGATGGCAAAGGAAAGGAGTGAACTTTGAGAGATATTTGGAAGTATAAATTTAGCAGACTTTGAGTAGATACAGGAATGAAGGAACAGAAAAGATCTAGGAGGGCCCTGAGGTGTTTGAAGATACCATTCATCACATTAGTAATGCGCTGATTTTGGTTTTAATTCTAGAATGAAAAGAAACAGTACTCAGTTGGCGAAGAAGTTGAAATTTTATGCTTTACTGGATTCAAAGCTGTTGGATACCAGTACTTCAGATGTTTACCAGACAGAAGCTGGAGGCAAGGAGACGTGGAATGCCAACGTGAGAACTGGGCAGACCCTCTATGTGACTCTGCTAAAGAATGAACGTGCCCAAAATAAACAAAGCAAAGTCACACCCTTAGATTAGTACATTTTACCATTTTTCAGTAACTCTGGTGAAAAGATTTAGTGAAACAGAAAATAGAATTCGTCTGCTAAAGTTAGATTTCAAACTGTCTTCATATTTTAGTTCTCACCCCTGCATGTTAGCCGGTCCGTGAGGCTTGTGCTTAAAAAGAAATTGGGGACTTTTGCTAACTGCATCCAACTACCGACATCAGCCTGGCCCAGTGTACCAAGAGATGCAAGCTAATGGGTCCCAGGGAAATGATGCTTAACTCTTACGTGTCAGAGATGGCATATCATGTGAAATGAGGTTTTCTCCTTGGAGCACATTGGCATGCTTTGCTGGAAAAGAGAGCAAGGGTTTGTAGGCTCCACATATACCCATGCTTCATCGGAGTCAAAATGTGAATCAAACTAGGTTCAGATGGGGACTCCAAAGAGTTATTATTGAATACCATAACACAAAGTTGAAATCAGTATCAATTAGAACTTCTGCCTCTGTGTCACCCATGGTGCAGCCACCTGCTTTTGGGAAAGCTCACTGGGGAGAAGAGTGAAAAAGATTATTTCTTGAAAATGTCCCAGTGATGTAGTAAAAGTTACGAATATCTGAAATCGTTTCCATAGCAAGTTCTTCCGTTAATGGAACTAAAGGCAGTTTCTCAGTGGAAGCCTGGGATCCTCAACCCCCTGTTTTTCTGCTCAAAAGGCAGCATTAACACTTAACCAATGTGGTCAATCACATTAAAATCATTTCTTGGAATGCACAAAATCTGCCTGTATCCCTTGAGTGTTCTGCTCCACCAAAAGCATCTGAAATGTTTTTCTCTCTGCAGGGACAGAGTGCCTCAAGCCAATAGTGCCAGAAGGACTGACGCTGTCACCATTTCAGACATTATATAAAATTGGTGACTCCATCGAGCTGACCTGTCCCAGAGGTTTGGTTGTCAATGGGCCATCAAGGTACACATGCAGTGGGGATTCCTGGACACCACCCATTTCGGACTCACTCAGCTGTGAAAAAGGTAACAGCTCAGGATCCTGGGGTCTGCTAGGGTGGTGTCCTTTGAGATTATCTGTGTAGCATCCACAGAGATGCTGTTGCTTATGATGGGCTGAGTTGTATTTCACCTTGTATCGATGACGAGCTCAGGCAACACGTAAGTAGCTATTGGTCAAGTGGATACTTTCAAATCTTGGAGAGTGAGATCAATTTTATTTTCTAATCTAATACTTCAATATTTTGATACAGCACAAGTGCTCTCATATAACAAGATCAGAATTGAGAGTTAACTGAAATTTTAGCTCAAGTGGAGAGTGACAAAAAAATAATACACACTGCTTTTTGATTAATTAAATATTTTATTTTAACTTATTTGCTTGTTTGGTGAGTCACTTCAGTCCTGTCTGACTTTTTGCAACTCCCTGGACAGTAGCCCACCAGGCTCCTCCATCCATGGGGAGAAGCAAGAAGACTGGAGTGGGTTGCCATTTCCTCCTCCAGGGATCTTCTCGACCCAGGGATCATACCCACATCTCCTACAGTCCCTGCATTGCACGTGGATTCTTTACTGCTGAGATACTGGGAGCCTATTATTTTTAATTTAGAAGATAGAAATACACAAATATTTCCCAATTTTCTAACATAGGACCAACCTCTTATTTCATAAAGGGTCTCCTGATTTGAGTTCCAAGATTTCTTTCTTGAATAAAACAAATACCTAATTCATCTTTTGCTATCCCATAGATAGAAATTTTGCTATCCCATATCAATTTCTCTAAAAAAATAAGTTTTTAAACTCCAAGTAGGGAACCTCTTTAAAAAACACCTCTGCTTAAGTCCCTTTCCCTGATTCTGATGTCATTGAGCTAAGACAGCCAGTATTTGTGTTTATATAAAATCTTTCCGAGTTAATCTGGATACAGCCAAAGTTGACAATTACTGTTTTGAAGAGAGTTGAAGGCTTAAAGGCAACTTTTGCAGCAAATTTGACTAGAAAGTGCTTTAAAATTTTTATATGTATTGTTTACTTTAATCTTTTACAGTAGTTTCAAACCCACAATTAATTCAGAGAAACATTTTTGCAAACCATTTTAAATTACTCAATGTTTTCGACTTAGTTTTTATAAAAATAATTTTTCTCCTTCATTTTATCAGTTGATATATTTATCAACTTATATGTAAGTTTGATATATTATGTAAGTTGATATATTTAATCAACTTACACAATTACAGTACGAATTGGCATAAATAGACTTGGAAACAAATAAAACTGACTCTTGGTAAGTCTATAACTGGACTAGTGAATGCAGAAGAATGAAGCTGTGAAAGAGAGGAACATATAAACCCAGAAGTTCAGTTTCTGACAGGCAGCTAGCAGGAGGAGCTGAGAACTCCCATTAGTCTGGCGTGTTGGTTACTTGGAGGAAAAGGAAGGGAGCTTCATCTGTTTCATATCTTTCAAATTTCTCAACATGCTTGTTCAAGTTATGTCTCATTTTTAATCAGAAAATCCTGGAGGGTTTATCTGAGCTCAGATATGATTGGGCCTATTTTGCCTATGAAAAAACTAAAGGCAAAGAGAGGTTAAATTAGACCCAAAACCAGACAGTTTGGGTCAAACAAGCAGCTCTGCTAATTCCTCAAGCTCTCTGCTACCTTGTTTTCTTTATCCTGTTCTGTGCTTTTATAACGTCTGAAGGAAAAGGGGAAACTTAATCTCTTACATGGGTTTCCCTGGTGGCTCAGACGGTAAAGCATCTGCCTGCAATGCAAGAGACCTGGGTTCAGTCCCTGGGTTGGGAAAATCCCCTGGAGAAGGAAATGGCAACCCACTCCAGTATTCTTGCCTGGAGAATCCCAGGAACAGAGGAGCCTGGTGGGCAACAGTCCGTGGAGTCACAAAGAGTTGAACACAACTGAGTGACTTTCACTTTTCAACTGTTATATAACCTTAAAACTATTGATGAAGAGATCATATGGAAATCTGTGAGAACTTCAGGTTGGTATTGTGGCTTAGCTTCACTTGATTCTTGATCATGCACATCAGAGAGATAAATGTGTTTGGGAACCACACAGTTTACAAAATTAAGATTCTCTGGGCATCTTAGGTAGATACTTCTCTTTATACAAATAACAGCATATGTATACACATACACACACCCCTCCATGTTTTTAAAAGAAATTGCAATTATAATTCAAACTGAGAGATAACGAAATGCTCTACATTGAGATAAAAGAAAGAAATACTCTATCTCATCTACTTTCTCTCTGACAACGTTGGCAGAAAGATCAATGAAAGGAGTCACAGAAAAAGAAAGTCATCAATAAAACTGAACCTCTTTCCTCTCAATGTGGCAGGAGATGTGTGATATAGAGATGTCCAGGTCATTGGTTGACCAGAAAGACTTTTAATTCTTTTAATGTGAAAAAGAATTTTGCTTCCTGAAGAAATGAGATGCCGTACACCTCCCCTGTCATTTTTATCCCTTCCTCTAAGAAGTTAGCACCTCCAAAGATCCCCTTGCCCTCATCACTCTTTAAAGATTGCAATGTTTTCATTTCCAGGTTGCTCACAAATTGTGCAGGGCAGAAAATGTGAGCAGCTGAGGACCAGTTCTGGCTTCCACCTGACACTTAGTGAGGGAGCAAAGAGTCCTTTTATGTGTTCACTGATGACGTCAAACTGGTAGGCAGGGAGCAAAGCTCTGTGTGCTTGAAAACTGATGCTCTTTGGAAATGTATAACTTAGAGTCCCTCCTTGACCTGAGTAAGTGTGGATTTATTTACAAAAGCCAAAGAGGCATAGCCACACAAGACACCAAAAAAAACAAGCCCGTGTCAATGGATATCTTAGTATCTGAGAACTTAGCAGCAGTTATAGGTCTCCATGTTCATGAAAGCTCTGAGCCAAATTTCACCAGATAGAATGAGGGTCCTAAAAGAGGAGAATAGTAGGAAATGCATAGCAGCAAAGAAGAAAATGTACCAATTTTTAAAATCTTTATTTTTGCCTCTAACATAAACGTGCTTCCCTACCAAACCTCCTGCCTGATATACCTTTCTACTTCCCTCCTTTGTCAGTTGCTTGCTTCAGAGGCCACTGCTACTGTATGGATGCCTGATTAATCAGATCCAGTCTAGGGACGTGTGTTTCATCCAGGAGGCTCAGGATGTCAGCTCCATGTTTAATTCAAAACTAAAGCTTCTTTGGGTGAGCCTCAACATAAGCAAAGATAGCCAAGATTTCCCCTTCCATATAATATACCTACTGCAACGCAGATATATAATTCACGTGAAATATGGAAGACCTGGTTTCGATCCCTGGGTTGGGAAGTTCCCCTGGAGGAGGGCATGGCAACCCACTCCAGTATCCTGAAGAATCCCCATGGACAGAGGAGACTGGTAGACTACAGTCCATGGAGTCACAAAGAGCTGGACATGACTGAGCAACTAAACACAGCATTCAGAACATAATATACCCGTGTTCTTCATTCTACTTTAATCTCCCTTCCTCCTATTCAGCATTCAATTGCTCACCTTAGCACAAGCATCATTTCCTTATAAATCTTCCTTACCATTCTCAGTTTTTGTTTTTTGCTGATATGGTCTCCTGAAATCATATTTCTTCCAAATACCTAACTCAGCTTTTAATTATAAACTCATCACTATGATTATTTGATTAATGTCTCTTTTTCCACTATTGCTTAGATTCATGGAAAAAGAGGATAACTGCTGTCTTCATTTTTCTTCTTCTTTTTTCCCACCATAACATCCTAGTACCTAGAATATCGGGCAGGGATAAATAGCTACATTTGGGAGCTGTCCATTTCTCCACTGATTATTTGTATAAGAAAAGTCTGGCTTTTCATTATCCCCTAAAATCCATTTGCACAATTGTTGACACTGATATCCATATTGCTAAACTTAATGGACAATATTTCGGTCCTCATCTGCTTTGGTCTCTCAGTAACGTTCGACAGAGCTGACCTTCTTCTGCAGATGCATTCTTTCCCTGCTTCCAACACACAATGCCATCTGGTTTAGCTTCTACCTCAATGATCCCTCCGTAGGCTAATAACAAATTTAAATCTTTCCCACAGACTTCTCCACTGAGCTTTAGGCCTGAGTATCCAAATTTCTATACATCTGTTTTGTTTGGCTGTCTTAGAGAGATCACAGATTCAGCATTTGCAGAGAGGAATTCCTGAGTCACCACCCTTGCCTCCCTACCACTAACTTTTTCTAATATTTACTATTTCAGTTTAGGCACCAACATCTATTCCCTTATGCAAACCAGAAATCTAAGAATGATACTTGACAGTTCTCATAACCTACCCACAATATGCAATCTCATGCATTTTACATGCTTGAAATGTCTCAGGTTCACCCACTTCTCTCCATTTCCACCTCTGGCACTTTGATCCAAATGACCATTCTCTTTCACCCAAACTACTATAGTGAAAGTGAAAGTTGCTCAGTCATGTCAGATTCTTTTCGACCCCATGGACTGTACAGTCCATGGAATTCTCCAGGCCAGAATACTGGAGTGGGTAGCCTTTTCCCTTCTCTAGAGGGTCTTCCCAATAATAACCTCATAAATCGTCTACTGTCTTGACCACCATGCCTCTCCAAATGCATTCTCTACACAGAAGCCAGAATTAAATTCTTTTCCAAATCCAGACCTGATTTTGTCACACCACCCCCTGCTAAAACCTATCAGAGATTTACCACTGCTTATGAAATAAGACAAAAATCCTTCAAAAGCCCTTTATGACCCTACACAGTTCACCGCACAGCCATCTCTCTGGCCATTTCTTGCTGCTTGCCCTTGTTTCCCTGGCTTTCTTTCAATTCCAAGAAAGTCAAATGTTCTCTCTCTATTGAGCACTTTCATGTCTGCTGTTTCCTTTCCCTCCATCATACTCCCTGTTCTCTTCCCATTTTACTGTTCATAACCTTCCTAGCTACATCAATTTTCTTGATTATATGCTTTCTCTTTAATAGCACTAATAACAGCAGAAATTCTATGTGTAGAGTGTGTTTGTTTGATTAATGTCTGTCTGCCCAGAAGACTAGAATTTCTGAGAGCATGGGATCTGGGTCAAATTTTGCTCAACTCACTATCCTCAGAATCTATCACAGTGCTGGTAAATCATAGTCGTTCAATAAATATTTGAAAAACGAACAAAAATTTCACCAATTTCATTTTGTTGAACTTAATAGCAGTTTTAGGTTGGAAACATGACAGCTCACAAGGGCTAGAAAGGACTTTTCGGATGGACTATTTCATAACAACAGATTTGTAAAAGCTAAAATGAGTGCTCTAACTCTAGGAGATAAGTGAGAACATTTCACCATAGCCTTTTCTCCTAAATTCAAACTTACCACTTGAAATCCATGCTGTGAACTGTTCTTTTCTTCATTTTCTTTTGTTTCAGATGTCCTGACAGGCTTAAGGGGTCACTGTCAACCAGGACAAAAACAGTTGGGATCTGAATGCGTTTGCATGTCTCCAGAAGAAGACTGTGGGTAAGAGATACTCTCTGGACTGAGCTTGGGAACTGAGAAAACCAGTCTAGTGTAACCAACTTCATGAAGGAGCCGGGCTTCTTAAAGCATGAATACAAAGCATATTAATTTTTAATATAACTGATACCCCCTGTGCTCTGTTGAATTCTTCCTTCCCCACTGAGTAGCAGGCATTCTTAATTATCTCTCAGCCTTGTTCCCTAAGTTTGCATAGCTTTTGTACTAAAACAGTTTCATTCTGGTGATAAAGACATTTCTATCCTGTTTAAAGCATCAGACACAATTATCTCAAAGCCTTCTTCTCCCCACTAAGTATAGAGGCAAAGTTGTGACTCCAAGAGGTTGGAGTAGAGAAAGAGGTATGAGCATGGACTTCACACACACATGAACACACACAAACACACACATCTCTTTGTTAGTTTATCCTTTCACATGTTGGCAGAGAGCATAAAGAAAAATGATATATCCTTATATGGCTGCCATGACTCTCTGTTGTTATAATTGCCTTTTTCTACATAAACAGACCCAGGAGTGTCGAGTGCTTATTAATGTCAGGACTACATTCATGGGAGTAAAATCCAAAGTTAAGACTCGCTTAAGGAAAAATTTTGTTTCTCTATCTTACAAAATAAATTCATGGGGAAGGCAGTCTAGGGATGGTCTGGTGATTCTTTTCTTTCAGATAGAACTGGAGCTCCTTCCTGCTGTCTGTTCTGCTATGCTTTTTTTTTTAATCTAATATTCATATTTTATTTTTTATTGAGGTATAGCTGATACTTTATTTCTTTTTATTAAAGTTGTCTATTCTGACATTCTTGAAGTTATATCATGGTCCAAGATTTCTCTGCTGGAGTACAATAGAAGGAAGACCAGAAATGGACACATGCTCTCTTTTTAAGGAGAGTTCCTGGGGGATTCATCACGGCTTCCATTTCACTACTCTTCTCTTGTTCACATGGCCATGTGGCCCTGCAAGGGAGGCGATGAAATGCCTAGAATCAAAATCATTGGCTAGAAGCAAAAGCATTTTTTCAATAAAATTCTGTTCAATTCAGTTCAGTTGCTTAGTCATGTCCGACACTTTGTGATCCCATGGACCACGGCACAACAGGCCTCCCTGTCCATCCCCAAATCCCAGAGTTTACTCAAACTCATGTCCATCGAGTCGGTGATGCCATCCAACCATCTCATCCTCTGACATCCCCTTCTCCTCCTGCCCTCAATCTTTCCCAGCATCAGGGTCTTTTCCAGTGAGCCAGCTGTTCGCATCAGGTGGCCAAAGTATTGGAGTTTCAGCTTCATCATCAGTCCTTCCAATGAACACCCAGGACTGATCTCCTTTAGGATGGACTGGTTGGATCTCCTTGCAGTCCAAGGGACTCTCAAGAGTCTTCTCCAACACCACAGTTCAAAAGCATCAATTCTTTGGCACTCAGCTTTCTTTATACCCCAACTCTCATATCCATACATGATTACCGGAAAAACCATAGCCTTGACTAGATGGACCTTTGTTGGCTAAGTAATGTCTCTGCTTTTTAATATGCTGAAATTTAATATAACTTTCTTTCCAAGGAGTAAGAGTCTTTTAATTTCATGGCTGCAGTCACCATCTGCAGTGATTTTGGAGCCCCAAAAATAAAGTCAGCCACTGTTTCCACTGTTTCCCCATCTATTTGCCATGAAGTGATGGGACCAGATGCCATGATCTTAGTTTTCTGAATGTTGAGCTTTAGGCCAACTTTTTCACTCTCTTCTTTCACCTTCAAGAGGCTCTTTAGTTCTTCTTCACTTTCTCCATAAGGGTGGTGTCATCTGCATATCTGAGGTTATTGATATTTCTCCCAGCAAACTTGATTCCAGCTTGTGGTTCATCCAGCCCAGCATTTCTCATGATGTACTCTGCATATAAGTTAAATAAGCAGGGTGACAATATACAGCCTTGACGAACTCCTTTTCCTATTTGGAACCAGTCTGTTGTTCCATGTCCAGTTCTAACTGTTGCTTCCTGACCTGCATACAGATATTTCAAGAGGCAGGTCAGGTGATCTGATATTCCCAACTCTTTCAGAATTTTCCACAGATATTGTGATCCACACAGTCAAAGGCTTTGGCATAGTCAATAAAGCAGAAAGAGATGTTTTTCTGGAACTCTCTTGCTTTTTCCATGATCCAGGGAATGTTGGCAATTTGATCTTTGTTTCCTCTGCCCTTTCTAAAACCAGCTTGAACATCTGGAATTTCACAGTTCACGTATTGCTGAAGCCTGGCTTGGAGAATTTTCAGCATGACTTTACTAGAGTACGAGATGAGTGCAATTGTGCAGTGTTTAAGCATTCTTTGGCATTTCCTTTCTTTGGGATTGGAATGAAAACTGACCTTTTCCAGTTCTGTGGCCACTGCTGAGTTTTCCAAATTTGCTGGCATATTGAGTGCAGCACTTTCACAGCATCATCTTTTAAGATTTGAAATAGCTCAACTGGAATTCCATCACCTCCACTAGCTTTGTTCGTAGTGATGCTTCCTAAGGCCCACTTGACTTCACATTCCAGGATGTCTGACTCTAGGTGAGTAATCACACCATCGTGATTATCTGGGTCATGAAGATCTTTTTTGTACATTTCTTCTGTGTATTCTTGCCACCTCTTCTTAATATCTTCTGCTTCTGTTAGGTCCATACTATTTCTGTCCTTTATTGAGCCCATCTTTGCATGAAAGTTTCCCTTGGAATCTCTAATCATCTTGAAGAGATCTCTAGTCTTTGCCATTCTATTATTTTCTTCTATTTCTTTGCACTGATCACTGAAGAAGACTTTCTTATCTCTCCTTATTATTCTTTGGAATTCTGCCTTCAAATGGGTTTATCTTTCCTTCTCTCCTTTGCTTTTTGCTTCTCTTTTCACAGCTATTTGTAAGGCTTCCTCAGACAGCCATTTTGCTTTTTTGCATTTCTTTTTCTTGGGGATGGTCTTGATCCCTGTCTCCTGTACAATGTCACAAACCTCCATCCATAGTTCATCAGGCATTCTGTCTATCAAATCTAGTCCCTTAAATCTATTTCTCACTTCCACTGTATAATCACGAGGTATTTGATTTTAGTCATACCTGAATGGTCTATGATTTTCCCTACTTCTTCAATTTAAGTCTGAATTTGGTAATAAGGAGCTCATGATCTGAGCCACAGTCAGCTCCTGGTCTTGTTTTAGCTTCTATATACATCTCTTTGCATCTTTGGCTGCAAAGAATATAATCAATCTGATTTCAGTGTTGGCCATCTGGTGATATCCACGTGTAGAGGCTTCTCTTGTGTTGTTGGAAGAGGGTGTTTGCTATGACCAGTGCGTTCTCTTGGAAAAACTTTATTAGCCTTTGCCCTGCTGCATTCTGTACTCCAAGGCCAAATTTGCCTGTAACTCCAGGTGTTTCCTGACTTCCTGCTTTTGCATTCCAGTCCCCTATAATGAAAAGGACATCTTTTGGGGTGTTAGTTCTAAAAGGTCTTGTAGGTCTTCATAGAACCATTCAACTTCAGCTTCTTCAGCATTACTGGTCCAGGCATAGACTTGGATTACCATAAATTGAATGGTTTGCCATAGAAATGAACAGAGATCATTCTGTCATTTTTGAGATTGCATCCAAGTACTGCATTTTGGACTCTTTTGTTGATCATGATGGCTACTCCATTTCTTCTAAGGGATTCCTGCCGACACTAGTAGATATAATGGTCATCTGAGTTAAATTCACCCATTCCACTCCATTTTAGTTTGCTGATTCCTTTAGAATGTCAACGTTCACTCTTGCCATCTCCTGTTTGACCACTTCCAATTTGCCTTGATTCATGGACCTAACATTCCAGGTTCCTATGCAGTATTGCTCTTTACAGCATCAGATCTTGCTTCTGTCACCAGTCACATCCACACCTGGGTGTTGTTTTTGCTTTGGCTCCTTCCCTTCATTCTTCCTGGAGTTATTTCTCCACTGATCTCCAGCAGCACATTGCACACCCATCTTTCAGTGTCCTATCTTTTTGCCTTTTCATACTGTTCATGGGGTTCTCAAGGCTAGAGTACTGAAGTGCTTGCCATTCCTTTCTCCAGTGGACCACATTCTGTCAGAACTCTCCACCATGACCTGTCTGTCTTGGGTGGTCCTACATGGTGAATAAAATTAGAGTTAAGTTACTGAGGAAGAGAATGAATAAATGGTGAAATAATAAGTCAACAGACTGTGTCCAGTTGTGATATTTCACTTTTTATATATTTTAAACAATGCAGGCTGTTCTAGGGCAATTTTCATCTTTATTTTTTATTTTTTTAATATAAATTTATTTATTTTAATTGGAGGCTAATTACTTTACAATATTGTATTGGTTTTGCCATACATCAACATGAATCTGCCACGGGTGTACACATGTTCCCCATCCTGAACCCCTTTCCCACCTCCCTCCCCATACCATCACTCTGGGTCATCCCAGTGCACCAGCCCCAAGCATCCTGTATCATAAATCGAACCTGGACTGGCAATTCATTTCACATATGATATTATACGTGTTTCAATGCCATTCTCCCAAATCATCCCACCCTCGCCCTCTCCCACAGAGTCCAAAAGACTGTTCTATACATCTGTGTCTCTTTTGCTGTCCATGTACATAATTGTTGGGGCTTCCCAGGTGGCTCAGTGATAAAGAATTCACCTGCCAATGCAGGAGGCACAGGTTCGATCCCTGGGTCAAGAAGATCCCCTGAAGAGGGGAACGGCAACCCACTGCAGTATTCTTGCCTGGAAAATCCCATGGACAAGGAGCCTGCTGGGCTACAGTTCATGGAGTCACAAAGGGTCAGACACAACTTGGCGACTAAACAGCAGCAGCAGCAGTTCATAATTGCTACCTTTGAATTTTTCTTCTATTTCTTTGCACCCAGGTTTTTTTTCAGCTTTAACACTGATCGCCTCTCACATTCTTCTGAGTTCCAAGTAAACAAACGCTTGTAGAGACACTTTGTTTATTTATTTATTTATGAGAACACTACGGGGACTTTTTCTGTAACATCCCACTGTTGTAATTCAGCCCAAAGTTGGCTCTGTCTACCTTCCTAAGAATCGACCACAAGTGGTCCGCCTTGTATGAGCTACTGCTGCTGGTGGGTCTCCTCACCCAGAAGATGGCCTTCTAGGGAGAACTCACAACATTCACATTGTCCATGTAACCAGAGGGAACTTCTTTCTTTGTCTTTGCAATACCAGACTATGAGAGTACAGACTGTCCTCTAGAACTGTCTGAATTTCAGCTCAGCCCTCCCTCTCCAGCCTCTTCCTATACTCCTCAGTTCTCTTTGATATGGCATCAAAGGTGTTTGTGAGAGTGACTGGCCCCACAGCTTAAGTTCCCTGAACTTAAAAAGTGGCTTTTTGTTCTCTCTCTGGGCTTCAGTTCCTGGAAACAAATTTACACACTGGTGCACTGATTTTTAACTCTGAAGTTGACATCGGAGAAGAAACTCAGGTTTGGAGTAATCAAGTTCTTGTCCTCTCAGCAAGAGAAAGACTATGGCTATCTTCTTGTTAGCAGGACCCATCTCTTTACTTAGATTTAGTGACTTATTCAGAGATCGACCTAAAAACTCATGCTCTTAGTCACAATACAAACACACTTGCAATGCTATATAATTATGTATAAGACTTTGGTGTTGCAATTGAGTTCAGGGGAAGTGCAGACTAAAATGGTCTAGGTTGATCAGGATTAATGTAGCCAAGAATTGACCTGAACATAGACAGCCAGAGAGGGGAGACAGTGCAACATGGATTGAGCAAGGCATGGGATGGTAGCAAAGGAAGAATAATCTTGTCAGTCTAGAAAATGCTCAATACATTGTCAGGTAATAAAAAGGGATTAAGGAGGATGGGAAACTGATTCTAGAAAGGAAAGTTGATTGGATGAATTCAAAATACGGAAGATTTTGATTATCAGAATTAATTGTGAGTAGTAACAAGCTTAAAATGAAATTTTTTTTAAGGAAAATGAATCCCAGAGCATGCAAGATTAAATGAGAGACTGAAAGAAGAGAAACTGGGGAGAAGAGAGTAGGGGGTACAGAACTAGGTGGTAAGCTAACATATGAGTTGGCTACACACCATCTTTTCTAGTCTTCATGTATAAATGCTTGCTTTTCTCTCCCGTACAGCCATTATTCAGAAGAAATCTGTGTGCTTGATACAACATCCAGCGATTACTTTACTTCATCTGCTTGTAAGCTTTTGGCTGAGAAATGTTTAAATAATCAGCAACTCCATTTTCTACATATTGGTTCATGCGAAGAGGGTCCACAGTTAAAATGGGGTCTGGAAAGGATAAAACTTTCATCCAGTAGCACAAAGAATGAATCCTGTGGCTATGACACCTGCTACAACTGGGAAAAATGTTCAGGTAAGCTCCAGTGGTAATTCATACTAGAAAAGCTATCACTTAACCTTCATCTCAGCTGCTGCTACTAAGTCGCTTCAGTCCTGTCCGACTCTGTGCGACCCCATAGACGGCAGCCCACCAGGCTCTGCCGTCCCTGGGATTTTCCAGGCAAGAATACTGGAGTGGGTTGCCATTTCCTTCTCCAATGCATGAAAGTGAAAAGTGAAAGTGAAGTCACTCAGTCGTGTCCGACTCCTTAGCGACCCCATGGACTGCAGCCCACCAGGCTCCTCTGCCCATGAGATTTTCCAGGCAAGAGTACTGGAGTGGGTCGCCATTGCCTTCTCCATCACCTCAGCTAGTACATCTTATTTGTATTTATACACTGTTTCTTATAAATAACCTTTCCTTAATCAAAACTAATTCTTTTTTCATTATAAAAAAGTGTTAGGAAATGAGTTAAATAGAAGGGAAAATTAGAACCCAACCTATCCACAATTAGAAATAACTACTTTAACAACTTTGGTGTAAATCTTTCCAGTCTTTTTCTGTACATACATAATCAGACCCACCCGTCGTCCCCAAGTAAGAACACCCATCCTGATCTCATGCTTCAGTACCCCTCTTCCCCACCTTTGGAGGGCCTTTATCAAATTGTCTAAGTTTTCTCTGGCAGATGGAACCAGCTTGGGCCAGCATAGGTAGAGTGCCTTGAGCCTGGACTGGGTTCCTCACCAGTACCAATTACCAGAAGCATCTGCCTCAAGTGTTTTGAAGTCCCTTTGTAGTGGCTGGGATCAGCCCATGCTGGTAGGGTTCACAGGCAGGATGCCTTGAACCCACATGAGATCCCTTGTGAGCCCAAGCCCTGTTCCCCCTTGTGGGACATTCTTCTACCCTCTACTGCTTCTCTCCTCATTAGGTGTGATGTCCCAAGAAGCTCTAGGACTCTATCTACAGAGTCCTTCCCGGCTCAGAGCTAGACCCTCATTCCCAGAGAGCAGCCTGGTGAGCCACTGGCCAGCAGGGTAGTCTTTCTCAAAACTGCTTGAGATCGGAATGCTAGTAAGGAGTTGACACTAATTTAGAATGACTTCAGTCATTTATATAAAAGAAACACCCCATTTAAAAATTCCCTGGAGCCTCACACACCTCAGGGATGGCATTGTTTACGTTACATGTTTGAAAAAAATAGGATCATATACTGCATCTTATTTTATATATTGCTGTTTTTTTCACTTTGATGTATCATGAAACTATTTCCATATCATTATATATTATTCTGCCACATAATTTTCAATGTCTGCAAAAGCTCATATGGGCATTTTGTGATTTTACTTAATCAATCTTTAATTTGATATTTAGATTTTCCCCCAGATTTTGCTGTTAGAAACAGGGCTGTGATAGACAAATCTATCACAGGTAAATTTATACTCCAAGATTCTATCCTTAGATTACACTTAAATGGAATGTTTCTAGATAAATACTATTTTAAAATAGAAAGTCATTGTTGATGCTATGTATCAACTTGCTTTCTAGAAACGTCTTTATCATATTATATTCATATTTACAGGGTGTGATAAAGACTGCCTTCCACACCCTCACCAAACCTTGGAGCTATTACCCGTTTATATCTCTGCCTATTTGATACTTAAAAAGTAGTATTACATTTCTATTTTCTGTAAGTGTATTGCCTATTGGCATTTCATTTGTGAATTGCTTACAAGCAGAAACTTCACAGCAGTGCATTTGCACTAAGGTGAACTTGGAACCTGAAATAGTTCGACTGAATTTCATATAATACATAAATATGGGTTGAAGATTAGGACCTAACAGAACTCAAATAGGCAGCTAGATTTCCCTCTGGCTCATCTTCAAAAAATCATCTGAAATCGAGGCATAAAGTAAGCAACGGGAACTTACTGAATTGTTAACATCTACCTTTTGCTGAAGCCACTTTAGTTTTGCAAAAACAAAGATAAAAACCTTATTATTACCCTTGACTTCTCTTTCACTTTTCAACCCAGTTCTTTGAGTCAGTCCTGGAAAAAGGGAGAGGCGTTATAAACCAAATCCAGGCTTTTCTCAATCCACTTAAAGCTGATTATCAAGGTCCAGCTCCCTTGACAGGTGGCAGGATGGAATCCATGACAGAAGGTCACCATGATTGGCACAGCCAACAGGCCATCTGATGGTGGCTACTCAGCAGGTCACTCTCTGGGGCTTCTCACCTTGTGCCCCGAATAAAGCAATTTCACATCAGTTCAGTTCCGTCGATTAGTCATGTCCGAATCTTTACAACCCTATGGACCACAGCATGCCAGGCCTCCCTGTCCATCATTAACTCCCGGAGTTTACCCAAACTCGTGTCCATTGAGTCGGTGATGCCATCCAACCACCTCATCCTCCATCCCCTTTTCCTCCTGCCTTCAATCTTTCCCCAAATCAGGGTCTGTTCAAATAAGTCAGCTCTTCGTATTAGGTGGCCAAAATATTGGAGCTTCAGCCCCAACATCAGTCCCTCCAATGAACACCCAGGACCGATTTCCTTTAGGATGGACTGGTAGGATCTCCCTGCAGTCCAAGGGACTCTCAAGAGTCTTCTCCAACACCACAGTTCAAAAGCATCAACTCTTTGGCGCTCAGCTTTCTTCACAGTCCAACTCTCACATCCGTACATGACTACTGGAAAAACCATAGCCTTGACTAGACGGACCTTTGTTGGCTAAGTAATGTCTCTGCTTTTTAATATGCTATCTAGGTTGGTCATAACTTTCCTTCCAAGGAGTAAGAGTCTTTTAATTTCATGGCTGCAATCACCATCTGCAGTGAGTTTGGAGCCCCCCACAATAAAGTCAGCCACTGTTTCCACTGTTTCCCCATCTATTTGTCATGAAATGATGGGACCAGATGCCATGATCTTCGTTTTATGAATGTTGAGCTTTACGCCAACTTTTTCACTCTCCTCTTTCACCTTCATTAAGAGGCTCTTTAGTTCTTCACTTTCTGCCGTAAGGGTGGTGTTATCTGCATATCTGAGGTTATTGATATTTCTCCCGGCAATCTTGATTCCAACTTGTGGTTCATCCAGCCCAGCGTTTCTCATGATGTACTCTGCATATAAGTTAAATAAGAGGGTGACAATATATAGCCTTGATGTACTCCTTTTCCTATTTGGAACCAGTCTGTTGTTCCATGTCCAGTTCGAACTGTTGCTTCCTGACCTGCATACAGGTTTCTCAAGAGGCAGGTCAGGTGGTCTGGTATTCCCCTCTCTTTCAGAATTTTCCACAGTTTATTGTGATCCACACAGTCAAAGGCTTTGGCATAGTCAATAAAGCAGAAATAGATGTTTTTCTGGAAGTCTCTTGCTTTTTTGATGATCCAGCGGATGTTGGCAATTTGATCTCTGGTTCCTCTGCCTTTTCTAAAACCAGCTTGAACATCTGGAAGTTCACATATTGCTGAAGCCTGGCTTGGAGAATTTTGAGCATTACTTTACTAGCGTGTGAGATGAGTGCAATTAGTTTGAGCATTCCAATTTCACGTAGGAGATGGAAAACCAGGCGTAAATACTTACATTGTTTGACTCTAATCATTGTTCAATCATCATGTAGGTAAGCATTACTATTCATTTTTTTGTTGCCTGACCAACACCATTACCTAACTGACATCTCTCTCAGAGACAATAATTTGTGGTAGACAAGAGCTGAAAGTACTATACAACTATGTATTTATTTAAAATTTGGATTTAAAACATAAACTTTTTCTCTAAAAATTATAATGTAAGAACATTATTGCAAAAATACATACAAAAAATAAAAGGGACTTGGACAGCAGGAAGGACAAATGGTGCCTGTCTGTACCACAGTAGGTAGCACAGGTATTCGGGGATGTGTTTAGTGTTAACATCTATTTTCCTTGTTTATCATGGAGAAAGGTCTTCATGCAACTCCTCTGTTTCAAAGAGTTTCTTTTTTTCCCCCCCTTTTTCTTTTCCTACAAATTACTCTTTCCAAATTTGGCTGAGTAACAATCATGACTTATGATTTAGTCAAAATATATCTTTATTATTAGCTCTTTGCTTAGTGTATGCATGCTTAGCCCCTAGGTTAGGTCCAACTCTTTGTGACCCTTACGTATATCTAAATCCCACAGCCACCAGGATCCTAAGCTTGTCTTTAAAAAAGAGCAGTCAACTAAAACTGTAGTCACAATCTGAAAGTAGAGAGTTAATTTGTTTGGTGGGAACATCTAGGACCTTGAGCCTGAGCCCAGGAGACAGGATCTCAGTAGCTCTGAGAAAACTGCTCCAAGGATGTGGGAGGGGGAGTCAGGCTCTATACAAGTTTGCAACAAAGGGAGCAGGCCCTCTGAACATCAAAGATCAGATACCAAGTTAAGGAATTTAGCATTCTTTGTATGGGAAGATGCAAGCCTCTCTGCTCTCTGAACTCATTCCTTTCATATGCACCTCAGCTATCTAGAGCCGATCCTGTTTCCTTCCTTGTTCACCTTAAGGAGTGGCAGATGGCTGCTTCTTGCATTTCCCCAGCTCCTCAGCAATCACTGCAGGTGGTGGCAGCATCTGCTAGGTCTCAGTTTTGGGAGGCCTCCTTCACATTTGGAAGCCAGAAATCGCTGATGGCTATGACTGTGATTAAGTCATTCAGTCATGTCTGACTCTTTGCGACCCCATGGACTGTAACCTACCAGGCTCCTCTGTTCATGGGGATTCTCCAGACAAGAATACTGAAGTGGGTTGCCATGTTCCCCTTCAGGGGAACTTCCCAACCCAGGGATCAAACTCAGGTCTCCTGCATTGCAAGCAGATTCTTTACCTGCTGAGCCACCAGGAAAGCCCAATGGCTGTGACATTTCTTGTTTATTGATATGGCAGGAATTATTTTCATTTCACAGAAATATAAAGTTTGAATACTTAACAAATATTGGTCAAGTTAGCAGAATGTCTTGGGGTAGTAAAAATAAAGCATAAACCTTACTTAATAAGAGAGTTAAGTCATTTAAAATATCCTTTGATCCTACACACAGTCCAAAAACTGAAGCATTTTCCCCCCTAAAGATATGATCTGCCTGTGCCAGCCTTCTTTAGCTGGTGAGCAAAAGTCAGTGTCACAGAGATATCTGTTCATGTGGCACTCCAGAACAAAAGTATGACCACAGCATTTATGAAAAGAGGAAACAAAAAACGTATTTCATACTCAATCTACCCATGACAGGCTAGGGTATTATTAATTTTGAGTTGAATTCAATGTCATCTTGATTAAATTGTGTTCTTGATTACACTGTATAGTCTGCTACCCTTTTCCTTCTCTATCTAAAATGAAATGAGAAAAAGTTTAAAGTGGAACTTCAAAGTAACATGAAATTCACTTTTCAAAAGTTGGAACACAAGAGCCTTCCCAAGGAGTCTAATTTTGTGGCATTAAATGTTTTGTCTAAATTTCAAAAATATCTACCAAGAGGGGAAAATGTATTCAATAAACATCCTTTTAGTATCCCCTATGCTAAAGTCATTGTTCAAAGTAAGGTGAGGGGTATAGTGATAAAGGATGTTTATATCCTCAAATTGTTCACAGTTGGAATAACATTCCACAGTGTTGTTGTTTAGTCATCAAGTCGTGTCCAACTTTTTGTGACCCCATGGACTGTAGCCCACCAGGCTCCTCTGTCCGTGGGATTTCCCAGGCAAGAGTACTGGAGTGGGTTGCCATTTCCTTCTCCAGGGGATCTTCCCAACCCAGGGATCAAACTCACTTAGCATGTAGATTCTTTACCACTAAGCCACCAGGGAAGCCCCAAAATTTCACAATAATTACATGAATACATTTAATGCAAGACAGTATGTGATAAGAGCTATAAGAGAGATAAATATCTTATCACCTGGAAGGGTTTCGTTAGGATGGAAGCATGAAAACCGACTGTTGGAGGTGGCAGGAAGGGCCTCTTCATGCTGGTAACCTGAAAATCATCTTGCTAAGAGCACTTAGGTTATAACCGTACTGCAGGAGTGGTGACCATGGCCTTTCCACAAGCCTGGGGACCTGACATCCTCTCTAGAGGTAGAGCTGTCTCCTGTTCTTTGTCAAATCCTAGAGTTTCCAATAACAAACAAGACTGTCCCCAACTAAAATCTTCTCTAGCTGGTTGACAAAGAAGGTAAAAGGGAAATTCATGTCTTTTCAAGAAATGCTTCCTACCATGGACGGGAAGTTTATGTGCTTACAAAATCTCCCCATTTCCTTTTGCTGTTTTCTCCCATCAGTTGAGATACATGAGAAAGAGTTGATATTTGCCCAAAAGAAGCTACAGACTGTTTCTCAGTCTGACTCAGACATTTTGGCAACATAAATTATCCCAAATCCATCGAATACTTTTCTTTTTGAATACTTATATCTGCACCCCAAATTCAGAATTGAAACCAATTGATGAAGCAGAATTAATTGAGCACCTTGTTAAGAGCTGGTTGGGACAAACATAAGGATGAGTCGTGGTTACTGCTTTCTCACACAGTCTTGGGAGAAAGACATATGAAAAGCTAGCTTTCTCCAGGGGAATCTATCCAATCTAGGGATTGAACCCCAATCTCCCGCATGGCAGGCAGATTCTTTACCATCCAAGCCACCAGGGAAGCTAATTAACAAAAAATTATAAAAATGTCAAATGTAGTACTGAGAAATTTACACCATTAAAATTTAGTTATAGAAAACCTTGGTGGGGGATATGTGGCTATACAATGCTTCATGGAGGAGGCAAGGCTTATAGGCATTGGACATGTGCGGGAATATTGGAAAGAGCATACCAGTCTGGCAAAAGAAGGGAATAGGATGGGCAATGGACAAAAACTGGACCACCCTTGGGGTCCTTATTGGGAAACAGAGCGCGAGTCACCCTATCTGGGATGAAGAAAGCAGAGAATATCTGCTGCAAAGGGATATTGAGGCCAAATGGTGGAAGACCTTGAACTTTGATTAAATGAGCCTATATCCCTTTACTCTAAAATGATTTAATATACTTGGCTTTGGTAACTTTACCCCAAATGGTCATTTTAAAACTCTTTCATGAATACAAGATTTATATGAATTATGAAGTGATGGGGTGGTTTTGAAACCAAGCCTGAGAAAAGTATCACCCAATTTCACTGCTTATTAAAATCCAGATTCCCAGTCATAACCTAGGAATATTCTAGGAAGAAATAAAAAAATGCAGTGCAGAATTATAAGAAGGCAGCCCTATAAGTCATTTATGATTTAAAACCTGCCTCTACCACTTACTAAATCGTGGGACATTGGGCAAATCACTCAGCCTCTCTGAGCTGACTTCGTCTGTAGGGTTAGTACGATACCTTGTAGTTCATATGTTCATTGTGAGGCTTAAATGAAATAATGCATGCAAAGCACTTGGTATATTCTGTGGTTTCATCATGCATGCTCAATAAGTGATATAAGTATTCCGAGGTGGCGCCAATGAGAAAAGAACACGAAGGACAGTTTGAAGACTTTGTGGAAATGGATTGACAGGAGGTAGAAAATATGCCAGCAAATTTGGAAAACTCAGCAGTGGCCACAAGACTGGAAAAGGTCAGTTTTCATTCCAATCCCAAAGAATGCCAAAGAATGCTCAAACTACCGCACAATTGCACTCATCTCACACGCTAGTAAAGTAATGCTCAAAATTCTCCAAGCCAGGCTTCAGCAATATGTGAACTATGAACTTCCTGATGTTCAAGCTGGTTAGAAAAGACAGAGGAACCAGAGATCAAATTACCAACATCCACTGGATCATGGAAAAAGCAAGAGAGTTCCAGAAAAACATCTATTTCTGCTTTATTGACTATGCCAAAGCCTTTGACTGTGTGGATCACAATCAACTGTGGAAAATTCTGAAAGAGAGGGGAATACCAGACCACCTGACCTGCCTCTTGAGAAACCTGTATGCAGGTCAGGAAGCAACAGTTAGAACTGGACATGGAACAACAGACTGGTTCCAAATCGGGAAAGGAGTACGTCAAGGCTGTATATTGTCACCCTGCTTATTTAACTTATATGCAGAGTACATCATGAGAAACGCTGGGCTGGATGAACCACAAGCTGGAATCAAGATTGCCAGGAGAAATATAAATAACCTCAGATATGCAGATGACACCACCCTAAGGGCAGAAAGTGAAGAACTAAAGAGCTTCTTGACGAAAGTGAAAGAGGAGAGTGAAAAAGTTGGCGTAAAGCTCAACATTCATAAAACGAAGATCATGGCATCTGGTCCCATCACTTCATGGCAAATAGATGGGGAAACAGTGAAAATAGTGTCAGACTTTATTTTGGGGGCTCCAAACTCACTGCAGATGGTGATTGCAGCCATGAAATTAAAAGACGCTTACTCCTTAGAAGAAAAATTATGACCAACCTAGACAGCATATTTTAAAAAGCAGAGACATTACTTAGCCAACAAAGGTCCGTCTAGTCAAGGCTATGGTTTTTCCAGTGGCCATGTATGGATGTGAGAGTTGGATGGTGAAGAAATCTGAGCGCTGAAGAATTGAGTCTTTTGAACTGTGGTGTTGGAGAAGACTCTTGAGAGTCCCTTGGACTGCAAGGAAATCCAACCAGTCCATCCTAAAGGAGATCAGTCCTGGGTGTTCATTGGAAAGACTGATGTTGAAGCTGAAACTCCAATACTTTGGCCACCTCATGCGAAGAGTTGACTCACTGGAAAAGACCCTGATGCTGGGAAAGATTGAGGGCAGGAGGAGAAGGGGACGACAGAGGATGAGATGGCTGGATGGCATCACTGACTCGATGGACGTGAGTCTGAGTGAACTCCGGGAGTTGGTGATGGACAGGGAGGCCTGGCGTGCTGTGATTCATGGGGTTGCAAAGAGTCGGACACGACTGAACGACTGAACTGAACTGAGCAGCTGATTGGATGTGGCTAGTGAGGGAGAGGGAGGTGTCAGAGGTAGCCCAGCTCCTACATCTTACTGACTTACCAGCAGCCTCACCTCGCTTACATCCAGATGACTCCATTCAACCACAGTTGGGTCTTTTGAGTCAGTGCCTTTGTGCCCGCATTCTCACTCACTGCCACCAAAGTGCTTGCTGCACGGGGGAGGAGTCAGGTAAAATCAAATCCTAAAGCTCTATAGAGAGTCACACTGTCTCTCTCCTTGCAGCCACCACCTCCAAGTGTGTCTGCCTGTTACCCTCCCAGTGCACCAAGGGCGGAGACCAACTCTTCTGCGTCCAAATAGGATCATCAGCGAATGGGAAAACAATGAACATATGTGAAGTAGGAGCTGTAAAATGTGCCAAAAGGGAAATGGAAATACTGCATTCTGGGAGGTGTTAACACTAACACGATTACCCATAAAACAGAGTTACTGCCCCCCCCCCCCCCCAAATAACCCCTACAAAAGGACACTGTTGAATAAACATCAGACTGGCACATTCAGGAGTTACCGACAAAAATCCTCAGGTGTTAGTTTCACACAATAATTCTTCCTGCCTCTCTCGTGTCTTCTCCCTCGTCCAGTTCCCATCCATGCAGCTCTATAGCATATCTCTAGGTAATAACTTCCACATCAATCTAGTAAATTCTTCAGTTCATGTCACACTAAAATGATTGGACTTCTGACGACCTTATGATGCCTGCTGTATTAAGCATACTGTAGAAATCAGAATAAAAATCATAATTTTCTTCAATGAATCAATAAACATAGAAATCTAAACAACTTGTCCAACACATTCTTGAAAACCAACTTTCATGCACTCATTCAATAAATAATTGGGAATGTCTGTAACAAACCTAGCACTATTTAGGGCTCTGGGGAACCAGCACTGAATAAAACAGACAAAAGCCCTGGTCTTCATGACGCTCACGTTCTTGTGGAGGAAGACATACAGAACATAATAGAAGCATACAAAATATATAGTATGTTTGATGGTGATGATTCTTATGGAGAAGACAATACAGGGAAAAGTGAGTCCCATTCTTAAACCTCATCTTATGTGAGGAAATATTCCATAGTTAATAAGCATCATAGGAAGGACAACTGAATCCAAGTGGAAATTGCCTTGCTTAAAGTACTTAAATTCCTAAAGTTTCCTCCTTCTTAGGAGACTCTTTTTGCTTCAGCTAAAGTGCAACAGAAAGCTTTTAAGCTAAAAGTGTGTGATTGATGGAAAAATCATCAGAAAATTTCAAAAGAATAATTCTTAAGGTAAGTCATATCTATCATACTAGGCCCTACCAAGTAAACACCTGTTTCATAGAGAGGCTAGGGTGTCATTTTGAATTGGAGAAGAGAAACGTCTTTGGAGCAGTGGTTCTCCAGCATGAGGGTGCGTTGGAGTCACTTGGAGCACTTTTTAATACAGATGCCTACAACCCACCCCCAGTTCCTGGTTCAATAGGTCTGGGGTGGGGCCTGAGAATCTGTATTCCTACCAACAGCAGGTGGGACTGCTGATGATGATCACATTTTGAGAACTTTCAGTCTAGAAGTGGAGCCATCAAGCAGCTAATCCAATTACTAAAGTAATTGATCCCAACTTGAGCCAGTCAGTCTCCAAGCAGGTGAGTGGAAGCAGATTCCCTTCCTCTAAATCTCACTGGGATGCTCACCTAATGGAAGGGGCTATGAGTCACAGCCATCCAGCAGCACTCTTATTAGGCTTACACATTAAACGTCACTCCTCCTCCATCTCATTAAGATCTCAGCCAAAATCTAAAACATCTTACAGAGTTCCCTGGTGGTCCAGTGACTAGACTCTGCATCCCCACTGCAGAGGGCACAGGTTCAATCCCTGGTCAGGTAACTAAGATCTCACATGCTGAGCAGCACAGCAAAAAAAAAAAAATACCTCTAAAACATCTTGCAATATCAAAGGATAAGTATGAGGAAGGGAAAAGCCTAGAAACAGAAAACCCATTTTCCTGGAATTGATCTTTGTCCAGGAGTCAGTGACCCATCTTTTCCCATCATGCAGCCTCACGCCCTTCTCACTACCAAAGTGGCACAGGCTACTCTTGTAAGTTTTGTGCCCTCAGCAAAACCAAGGTGCCAGAATGAAGGCAAAGTTTAGGCATTAAATAGTCCCACATTCAAAGGAGAGACACCAACAACTGAGTCCGGAAACTTTGCTCAGGACTGACTTGGCTCTGCTCTACCAGCTCTCACACCAGCACCATACCTTTCCAGGCTGTTCAGCAGGACTGGGGGTGACGGGGGGCGGGGGGGCTATGGGGCTCTGCAGGTGCAGGGAGGCAGTGCTCATAGTGAAGATCCTATTACCTCTCCAAAGTCCTTTTCTTCCCCTTGGTGAGGGGGAGGGAGATGCTCTAAGTATCCCCTGAGGCCAGGCAACCAAAGCCTTGAGAGAATCACTTGTCATGGTACCCATATCCAGGATATGTGATGCCACCCTCACTGGCTGGAGGCTGTGGAATCTTAGAACTACTGCTGGTGAGCAGGTTGCTGGAGGAGTTTCTGGAAGGTATGGATCCACACCAGAGCAATTCTCTCTTACATGAGCCCAAGACCTCTTACTGCCCAGGGCATGTGGGAGGCAGGGTGTTGACAAAATGGTCTGAATTGTTTCCATAGTGACAAGGGAGTGGTGTGGCATGACTGGGAAAAAAGATAGGTGCAGCCCTTTCTCCACCTCAATCCCAAGGCATAGACAAGGAATGAAGGACTTAGGTGAGTTACATGGATCCATAGGAAGGAGCACAGAGAAGAAGAAAGGCAGGAACTCTGAGGCCACCCTGTGTCTTGGACATGAACCTATTGGGAACACCAAAAGGAAGCATAGCTGCCTCTCTCACAGAAAGTTCTGGGAGACAGCATGGGTAAGAGTAAAGCAAAATACCACCCCAAGGAAACACAGGGGCCACCAATATCATAGAGTCAGATTTAGTAAGAACAAGTCCAGAGGGCATGCCCCATCACTGACTGTTGTATCAAGAAGCTTCTGCCATCTTTCCGAGTCCACTTCCTTCCAACAGCAGAGAACCAGATCCAACAGATGCAGGGGACAAGGGTGTCCTAGAATGAGACATGCCTCTGCCCATCACTTCTAAGAGGGGTGGGAAATTTGCAAGAACCGTTCTCATCCCTTCCCTACTCCGAGTCCTCTGACCAACAGGCCTGGCTGATACTGGAGGCAGGGAAGGAGATGAGATATAAATTGGATCTGAGATTAGAAATGTAAACTGGACTGACTTTTAAAAATAGTAACTGACCAGAAATCTATGTGACCTGTCTCAGACTTAATTGAGGCAAGAGAAGAATGGGGTTTGGCAGAGCATAGAGGAAAACTATGACTATTGCTAGTTTGTTGGAGCTACCATAGCAAAGCACTGCAAACTGGGCATCTTAGAACAATGAAAATACATTGTCTCACAGACCGAGGGGGCTAGAAATCCAAAATCAGTCTGTCCACCGGACCATGTTCTTTCTGAAGCTTATGGTAGAGAACTTTTCCCTGCTTCCTCTGGCTTTTGGCATTTGCCAGAAATGCTGCCCATTCCTTGGTTTGTAGATGCATCACTCTAGTCTTTGCTTCCATCATCTCATGGCCCTCTTCACTGCCTTCCTTCTGTGCGTATCTGTCTGCCTAAATGTGCATTACCTTAGGAGGACAGCAATCTTGTTGGATTAGGCCCCTCTAATGATCTCACCTGGAGAAGGCAATGGCACCCCACTCCAGTACTCTTGCCTGGAAAATGTCATGGATGGAGGAGCCTGGTAGGCTGCAGTCCATGGGGTCGCTAAGAGTCGGACATGACTGAGTGACTTCACTTTCACTTTTCACTTTCCTGCATTGGAGAAGGAAATGGCAACCCACTCCAGCGTTCTTGCCTGGAGAATCCCAGGGACGGGGAGCCTGGTGGGCTGCCATCTATGGGGTCGCACAAAGTCGGACACGACTGAAGTGACTTAGCAATGGCCTCACCTTAACTGTATTACATCTGTGAAGACCCTATTTCTAAATAAGGTTCTGTTTGCAAGTGCTAGGTGTTTGGACTTCAACTTGTCTTTTACTGCAGACACAATTCAATCCAGAGCACCCTGACCGGGGAAAAAAAAAAATATTTCCTATTTATACCCCATAATATAATCAAAGGTTTATACCAGCTATTACATTCATATTGTTTGATTAAAATCAGTCAAGCTTGCTTGCTTGAAATTATTTTGTTCTTATACTTGTAGTAATATTCCCTTTTAATGGTGATTAGTTGGTCTTTTTATCACTTTAGTTACCTTTGTTTCAAAGGATTTTTTGAGTGCATGAATCCATTAAAGTTTGCATTAGGCTAATTTGCATACCACTTACCAGTTGAATTTTTCACACCCTGACATTAATATTAATATAACAATTTAGTACAATAAGTGTTAAAAGCTAGTGATAAAATTGTCACCTGAAGCAAAGAGCAAAACTGAGACATATTAAATACCTGGAGTTTGGACCTAGAATCTCCAGTGCTGTCCTAGAAGATTAAATAAATTCTAGATCAAAGGTAAAAGCTTTATCCTCTTAGGCTAGAGATGAATGCTAAGCACTCATACTGGTAACTTAAGCAATTGGAAACCAACTCAAGTCCATTTTTTATATGGATTTTAATTTTTTGTTGATTCTACAAAATAAATGGGACCTCAGTTTAAAGAACTTTATAAATAGACATGCTATAAATCTCAAATGTCCTAGAAGCAGAGTTCTAAGACTAGATTTTTTCTAGTCCTCTGGTGTGGTAACATTCAAGCTTAACCAAATAGTTCCTCTTTTTGGTAATCTTCAGTAAAGCTCAGTAAATTTTAGACTACATTGTTACTCTTTCTACAAAGGCCTACAACTCCCACAACCAACATTCCTTAGAGTTAAAATTTAAGCTATTCTGTTCTCCTGAAGAGCACCCACAACTAAACAGAACCCATATCCCTTCCTACATTCTAATTCTGAGTAACAAGGATCTAATAGATCATGCTGGGTCTGGTCGGTGCTGGGCACCAAATATCCTGAGGCTGGATTAATTGGATTCTGGATGGCTGGCTGTCTCCAAGGTCACCTTCATTCTTTAGGGATACTTTGTGTATGGCATCAATGAAGCATCTAGCTGTTAGCCAAATAAATGGTCTGCAGAATTATGGTTGTAACCATTTTATTTTATGAGCGTGAGACAGGCCACTGATACGCTATTTGTCTTCTTGACAAGTTCTAGCTACACAGCTTCAGCCCCACATGTCTAATATCAGTTAGTAAAGGTGTGCGTCACCAATCAAGGGACTCCAAGTGAAGGACGGTGCGCTGAAAATCATGCTCACAGAGATTTATATAGAAAGATGTTCATCACAACATTATTTATAATCGCAAAAAATTGACAGAGCCTAAATGTGCAATAATAAATCATGCACCTTCCATATGATAGAACAGTATGAGACCACTGACAAGCATCTTTTAAAAAGATTTTAAAGGACACAATAAAGTGAAAAATCAGGCTGCAATACTATGTATGCTTACAGTTGTGTAAGTTTTGTGTGTCCACATGCCCTTAGAAAGAATGATTTAGAGAACAAATCTCTGGAATTTGGAATTATTTTTATTTTCTTATTTATATCTTTCTGCATTTCCTAGATTTTCTAGAATCAGCATGTATTTTTTAATCTTTTTTCTTTTTATTCCAATCATAAAAGTAGCACAAGCTTATTGCAAATGTTTAGAAAATATAGTACAAATAATTTACATTTAACAAATCATTTTCATATTGATCTGTTATGCTCACACGTTTGCTGCTATTATTCATTAAATATATTACTCAGCATGAATTTTTATATAATCAATCATGAAAATTGTTCTTAAAATATTCTTTTCAACCTACGTAGAAAAAACAGATAACTGATTCTGCTTTTATAGAAAACTGATAGCAAATTGGCCTTGGAGGTCAGACAGCTCATCTGGTCTAGATTTGCACACATGGTAGTCTTCAGCTAGGGTAGACATGTGAGCCTCACACGGATGCATTCATTCATTCATAAACATTGTCTGAATACCTGCCAAGTCACAAGGGTTAGACCTATAATTGTGCAAAGATTTTGGAGGTACTTACAGTACCCTGTGGAGATTTTAAAGGTGTATTTAAATCAGCATTATATAATATAGAAAACTATTTTAAAATTAGAAGTAAGGATAACATCAATAAAATAAAATAAAATCTAAATTCCAAAGTTTTATTACTGCTGGAGACACTGAACAGCTGTTTGAACTTGAACAAACATCTAAGACTCTTTCCTCATATAAAAACAGGAAAATACCAGCCAACTCTCTATTTGTTCTGAGAATAGGCTAGAACATATAATACACACAACTACTAAAAAGCCTGGAATTCTATGTGCATTCACCTACTCAAATACTATTATTATTATCATTTAACACCAGTGGATGAGAGTAGCTGGACTTCTCCCTTTATTTCCTGCCGTATGAGACCCTTCATCTATTGCCATTCTTTCCATCGAATTGTGATTTATTAAAGAGCCCGTGGGCTTACTTAGATTGTTCAGGGGAGAGAAATGGGTAGAATATTCTAACTAAGCATTCAGACTAAGCTGATGAAATGTGCTTGTTCACTGTGCTCATGCAGGCATAACCACAATGAGCAACACCAGCAGTAAAGGTTTTTTAAGTTCTCTTTAGAATGAATCATGCTTCATACCATATAAATGGAGATGGCTCAATGTTTGAAGTCAAAAACCTAACAATCTATGATATCAAAAGCAATGTGGATGGAAGACCCATGATTAGAAAGTGAAGAGGAAGTTAGACTGGGCAGCTGGAAATACCCTCCAAGATTATTTGCTTGATACCATCCTACCAGTATTGGGGGCAGGAGGAGATGGGACGACAGAGGATGAGATGGCTGGATGGCATCACCGACTCGATGGACGTGAGTTTGAGTGAACTCCAGGAGTTGGTGATGGACAGGGAGGCCTGGCGTGCTGCAATTCATGGGGTCGCAAAGAGTCAGACACGACTGAGAGACTGAACTGAACTGAATCCTACCAGTATGCAGTGACAGAGTAGATTTTGAAAAAGGCTACATTTTACCTAAAATATGACCCTTAATGTGAGGGAAAAGCCATACCACAGTTGCAGTTCATGAGGTGAGATTCTGTTGTCCTTTATGAATCTGTATTTGTAGTAATACTAGGGTATAGAGCACACCCTAACTGAAGCATTTCCATTTTGGTTATAACTAATGAAGACTAATGTTCTTTTAGGGCATGTCTCCCCTTCTACTGAAAGGCAATGATTCACACTGGTACATCTTTGCCATTGTCAAAAATACTGCTCACCATTGTTGCTGGCTCTCCATCTCCCAGGGACCTGGTAGGAACATACTTCTTAGCCCCCACAGGTTGGGGTGCCATGTAATTGATTCTGACAAATAAAATGTGACCAGAAGTATGTGTGTAGCTTCTGGACAAAACAAGGAATTGCTGGCATGAAGACCTCCCAACACTCCTTTGTGGCACATTTGAAATGGTAGCTCCTCTATCAACCTGATTCACTAGCACAAGCAGAGTCCTCTATACGTCGTCAAACTTCTGTAGGTATATGACATGAGCGAAATATAAACCTTTCTGAGATGCGGGGGTGGTATACTTGTTACATTGTTACTACCTGTTTGATCCTAACTGTAACAGATGACATGATGACATGGGAAGCTGATCTCTTTCACTTGCCCAGATTGCATCTAGAACACTCAGTTCCTATGGGCATTACTGAGTAAATAGGAATTGCTTTTGGTCTGAACAGAGCCTATAATCACTAAAATGATTGGGAAAAAAAATACAGGACAAATTAAAATTAGTGAAGAGGAGTGATTATGCTTAGTTCTTAAATACATTCATAATTGCATTCCTCATTTTATAGAGAAATGGATTAGTGGAAAATTAAAGTTAAAAGAAAATAAATCCTCCCATAGAGAGTTTACTGGCTAGGACTATAAAGAAACATAAATGCAAATGCAAAAATGGTGAACACACTTTTAACAATCTCTTTATTATATTTGAGAAATTTTTTAGAATCTTAGAAACATTTATTACTTTAAAAAGCATTTCAAAGTTAATTAAATCTACTTCATTTTTCTTGATTACCAAATCATTCTTATTATGTTTCATGCCAATTGCTTATCAAAATGCTTTCTAAAGAACGTCAGGCATTTGCTAATGATGCAAATGTACCAAATGGATTTTTTTATTCTAGTTTCTAATGCTTGGTTATAACACAATCTAACTAGTATACTGTAGCAGGTAGTATTTACTGCTCCTCCCCCACCAATTTATTCAGCTCCCGGCCAATGGCCAGTATTTCAGAAGAGGTTGGTACCAGCCCCAACACTAGACCCAAGAAGTAAACTACAACTGGTTTAAGTCAATCTTCAGGGCTGCATTTCCCTCCCAAAGTGGTTTGGACGTGTACAGGGGATGCAAATCTGATGAATGGGAGATGAGGAGCATCTTCTGGAGGGCTTCTTAGAAGGAGTTTCTCATTCCGAAAGGGTTCACAGGAAGGATGGTCTCTTCTGAATGTTGCCATGTCTGAATGTGATGCTTGAAACTGCTGCAGCCATCTTGCCACCATGAGGAGGTTTACATTTGTGGTCCAGGCCAGCATATGGAAGAGACTGCACTAGAGACATAGAGAGAACCCTTGTGAAATCATTGATCTATTCATTTACCCAGTTCTGGAGTATCCATGTTTCTGGTCTTCCTGTTGTAACAATTTCTCTGTAGCATAACCTATTTTTGAGTTGTTGCTCTGCTACATTAGCCAAAGGTATCCTAATTCAAAATTAGTCAAGGTCTTGAGGTTTGTACCTTCATGATGTTAATACATTGTATTACCATGTTAGATTGGTAATGCATTTTTCTTTTAAATGACATAAATTGTTTTTTAAAAATAGAGAATTCTGTCTCTTGATTGATGATACTAAACTTGCATGTGATAAAGAAAGATGAACCTTCAGAAATGGAAACTCAAAAGGCAACAATTTAAGCATATAACGAATTTCATCATTTTGGGGAAAACTGAAGTTGCCTCTAAAGCTTTCCAACCAGCCAATAACTAATTGTAGGCCTCCTGAGCACTCAGGGTATGTTTAATTCTATGAAGGTCAAAGGGAAACCTAAAGCTTTCTAAGCCACTACTGGGCGCCAAAATCATGATAGTTTATTAGGCTTCACAGCCACCTAAGACATAGGTATTATTGGCCTCATTTAGAGATGAGGAGACTAAAGATCAGAGGCCAGAATTACTTGCCAAAGGTCTATACCTTGTAGAAAGCAGAGACAAGAGACAGACTTCAAACCTGCCAGTCTAACTCAAGGACTCAAGGACCAGTGGTACTGTAACAGTGTTAAATTTGTTGATCTTTATAATTACACTGTGGTTATTGTGAAGATAATAATAGAGATGGCTGCAAATTTTTTACTCTCTCCCATTAAGATGTGGCTTCTACAACTGTCCATCAATGGATGAATGAATGAACAAGGCATATACATACATACAAGAGAATATTATTCATCTTTTAAAAAGAAGGAAATTCTGACATATGCTGGGTTAACTTTGAAGACATTATGCTAAGTGAAGTAAATATTGTATGATTCTGCTTATATGAATTACCTCAAATGGTCACATTTATTGAGACCAGGATGAGAGCATATCAGAAAAACAAACAATAACAAGAATAAAGCTGGATTCTATTAAATTATTAACAAGCATCATTTAGGACTCTTTGACTGCACTTAAGGGCTGATGGCCACTGATCATTCCACACAGACTGTTAATGATCACAGTCCTGATTCTTTCTTGTGACCCTAGGAGCAAATCCTTTTCCTTGTCATTTCTAGCCCCTAGAGATTGTCTGCTTTCCTTGGCACATGGTTCTCTTCCACCATATTTGAACCTAGAAATTTCACCACTCCTACCTCTGCTTCTGTCATCACGTCTTCCTCCTTCTCTCTTTTCTCTTCCCACTTTCTCGTATCAGAGCCTTTGTGATTGCACTAATCCCACCCAGATAGTCCAGGGTCATCTCTCTATTTCATCATCCTTAGTTTAATAACATCAGCAAATTCCCTTTGTGCATGTAAGGTCACACAGTCACAGGTTCTGGAGATCAGAACATAGACATCTTTGGGGAGACATGATTCTGTCTGCCACATCTGGTGTATTCCAAACGTCATTAGCCATAAGAGATTCAGAGTTCTCCATAAACTTGGAAGCTTTTTTTTTTTTTTAATTAAAGAGAAATCATTTCACAAAGTAGAAGACCAATATCATTCCTGCAAATAGTAAGGATATCCTGTCCTCTTTGTTTCTGACCCCATAACATGGGACCAGAGATGTTAGAACTTTCCAAAATACTCACATTTGAATATAATCAAGACTGTCTCCTTATCTCATATTTGAGTTTCTTTATGCATTCTGCCTTATTCTCTATCTCCACAGATGAGCTGTATCACATAGTAGAAAACATGACAGCCAGATTTTAAGGAAATGAGTGGATAAATCTTGGCTCTCTGCATCTCAAGTTAAAACCCCCAGGAAGACTCTCATTAATCTTGCTTCAGTAAGATGGTTACATATAGACCAATCAACTGTGATCAGAAGGCAAGGTCATGCAGAGTAAAGCAGCTTGGACACTAGCCCTCTGGAAGAAAGAGAGATGGAGGGAGGGGTGCAATTCCCTTGAGATTGGTTACCATACCTAATACAATAGTACAATGTCTCAGCAAAGCTTCAAAATTTCCATTGAGTTACAAGAATGTGAGGGCATGAATCAGAGTAATGATAACTCCCTCAGAAAGTGGAGACACTGTTACAGCAATAAGAAATCTACTAACAGGGGTTCCCAAACCTAGCAATCATGGAAACCATTTAGAGAGCTTTTTAAAAAGATTGATTCCCAAGTCCCACCCAGAGTTACTACACTAGAATGTCCAGAACAGATAAAAGCACACACTCAATTAGAAACCCAGTCAGCAAAACTGTTTCATATCTAGGCTGAGGCGGACAATTTATTATATAACAGGAATCATACTCCCTACCTGCTCTGAGTCCCTGGACACTGGTGTTAATCCAAACCCTATCCCTCACCCACTCTCTCACACCCTCTTCAAGGCTTCCACAGCTGTCCTAGGCTTGTGCCAGTAAGATCATATGGCAATAAGATCACATGGCCAGCATTTTCAGAAAGCTGGTTCCTTCAAGCACTGCACTCAAGTCCTCCGCTTTGGCTGGCCTTGCTGGCTGACTCTAGCTTTAATCTTAGGAATATGGAAAATCGATACCCAGTGGTCAAGGGAAATATTTCATTTCTACCTATTACCTCTAGAATGTGTATGGCTCTAAAATAGCAAGGAATGGAGGAAAAATAAGGAGAGAAAAATGGTAGAGAGTAAAATGACAGGCTGGGATGAAAGAAGAATGTGCCATGTCAAAGGGTAGGCAATTTATCCTCCAACTCAAAAGCTGGTGCCAAGATCACCTGTACCAAAACTGACTCAAGTAGTGCTACTCAAAATGCTTATCTGTGAATTATCTGTTATGGTCTCCAGAAAGATAATGGGCTAGCACCAAAATGCAAAGCAACAAACTGCTTCCTTTATCCATAAAGTCTTGCTACCAAAAAAAAAAAAAAGGGTAAAGTAAGCAGTGTAATTAGCACTAAAGTTTACATGCATTCTGTCACAAGCTCCTTGTCCCATGAAAACCAGCAAGACTTAGTTCTCAGGTGACACTTCAAGCATACTTAACCTAGGGTACTTGTTTAAATAACAACAACAACAATAATAATATACTGAATATTTACTATATGCTTCAGTGTCATGTATAAAGAGATATTATAAATTTTATTAGTAGTCTACTAAAATTGATAGTGATATACATGAGGAAAGGAGCTAAGCTAAAAGTCTTCTTAGTAAACTTCAAAATACATAGTAGAGAGCTATTGATACAGCAAGTGATACACTTACTTGAATAGAAGTAAAAACATAAGAGAAATAAAGAAAATGGATTAGAAGGGGATTAGAAATATAAAAGTATAAGTCATCTACCAGCAACACAAAAAACCATGTAAGTAAATAATTTCCCTAAGAGAATTAAGCCCAATTTTCTTTTTTGAATTATTCATCCACTAATTCATTTTAGTATTTATTCATTCAATTGAGAGTTTACTAAAAGCATTATTAGGGACAAGCATGTTTCTTATTCTCATGGAACATAAATTATTATGGAAGAAACAAACAATAAATTATTAATTACTAGTAAGTAAGTTACAGTATTACAAACTGCAATGAGAACCAAAGAGGTGGAAGAAGCCATAGAGCATATGAAGTCTGAGGGAGAGTAGAGAAGATGTGGAGAACAGCCCAAGCAAAGACCCTGAGCTGAGCAAGGGTCGGGGACCTTTCCAAGAAGTGAGGCTAATTTGACTTCTGCTTTTAAGCAGGTTGGAGGCCAATATGCTGTTAAAACAAAAAGAAAAGCCAGACATATTTTTAAGTGTATCTATTAAGGCGTAAAAGGCTATAGAAGCAACAAGGACTAAAGGGGATAACATTTCAGAAAAGGGACTTTCAAGAGGTGAGCTGGTGATTTGCCTCTGCCCCTGGGGACACATGGAGTTCCCTGGTGGCTCAGATGGTAAAGCGTCTGCCTACAATGCAAGAGACCGGGGTTCGACCCCTGGGTTGGGAATATCCCCTGGAGAAGGAAATGGCAACCCATTCCAGTACTCTTGCCTGGAGAAATCCATGGATGGAGGAGCCTGGTGGGCTACAGTCCATGGGGCCGCAAAGAGTCGGACACAACTGAGCGACTTCACATTCACATGCTGGGGACACATGCTGATCCTCAGCATCTACTACAGACCAAGAATCAGGGCAAAGACAGGCAGCGCACCAATGCTGGGGCACAGAGGAGTGTGGGATCATTTGGTTGTGCAGAATGGAGTGATAAATGGAGAAGTAAATGGCTTGAGGCATTTGGCCACTTTCTCTCTCAAAATACTGACATTCCAGAGATGTGAAACAGGAGGTTAAAACATTAAGCTGAGTCTTAGAAAAGCAGAGGGATTTCTTGCAGTCTCCCAGTGCTTAGGAGCACAAGATCTGGGAAGAAAAGACCAAGTAGGAGTCAGGAACCCTTGAGGAAGTGATGAGATGACCCTGGCAACTTCTTAACACATTTTATATGGGAGCATGTACCTATATGGAGTTTCCCTGGTAGCTCAGCTGGTAAAGAATCTGCCTACAATGGAGGAGATCTGAGTTTGATCCCTGGGTTGGGAAGATCCCCAGGAGAAGGGATAGGCCACCCACTCCAGTGTTCTTGGGCTTCCTTGGTGGCACAGACAGTAAAGAATCCACCTGCAGTGTGGGAGACCTGGGTTCAATCCCTGGGTTGGGAAGATTCCCTGGAGGAGGGCATGGCAACCCACTCCAATATCCATGCTTGGAGAATCCCCATGGACAGAGAAGCCTGGAGGGCTGCAGTCCATGGAGTCACAAATAGTGAGACAAAACTGAGAGATTAAGCATAGCACAGCACATGTACCTATATAGGAACATCAGCACTTCTAAAGGCTGAAAATCCAGGCTGGTTCCTGGAAAAGAGTCACAGATGAGGTAAAGAAAAGCCAGCAGGACTTTTGGCAGTCCTGTAGACTAGGAGTGACAAAAATGGAGATTTATGGACTTCAGTACTGAGTAAGTCTCTCCCTCAAGGCATCTGCCAACTGAAACTTCATAGGGTGGCAGGCTAAAGAGCTAAGTCAAAAACCTCTCAGTGTGTGTGCTCTTTTGCAACCCCGTGGACTATAGCCCACCAGGCTTCTCTTCTCATGGGATTTTCCAGGCAAGAATACTGGAGTGGTTTACCATTTCCTCCTCCAGGGGATCTTCCTGACCCAGGGATCAAACTTGCATCTCCTGCCTTGCCAGGTGGATTCTTTGCCACTGAGCCACCTGGGAAGACCATGCAAGCCACTGCTGCTGCTGCTGCTAAGTCGCTTCAGTCGTGTCCGACTCAGTGCGACCCCAGAGACGGCAGCCCACCAGGCTCCCCCGTCCCTGGGGTTCTCCAGGCAAGAACACTGGAGTGGGTTGCCATTTCCTTCTCCAATGCATGAAAGTGAAAAGTGAAAGTGAAGTCACTCAGTCGTGCCCGACTCTTAGCGACCCCACGGACTGCAGCCCACCAGGCTCCTCCATCCATGGGATTTTCCAGGCAAGAGTACTGGAGTGCGGTGCCATCGCCTTCTCCATGCAAGCCACTAAAAAGGCCTAAAATTAGATTGAGGTGATGGCTGCACAACTCTGTGCACTAAAACACTAAAAACTGAAAACACTAAATTCCATTGTACATTTAACATGGGTGAATTTTATAGCTTAAAAAAGCTGTTAAATAAAAACCTGTCAAAATCAGAGTTGAAGTGTCACACCATCAGTTCAGTTCAGTTCAGTCACTCAGTGGTTGTCCGACTCTTTGCAACTGCATGAATCACAGCACGCCAGGCCTCCCTGTCCATCACCAACTCCCGGAGTTCACCCAAACTCATGTGCATCAAGTCGGTGATACCATCCAGCCATCTCATCATCTGTCATCCCCTTCTCCTCCTGCCCCCAATCCCTCCCAGCATCAGAGTCTTTTCCAATGAGTCAACTCTTCGCATGAGGTAGCCAAAGTACTGGAGTTTCAGCTTTAGCATCAGTCCTTCCAAAGAACACCCAGGACTGATCTCCTTTAGAATGGACTGGTTGGATCTCCTTGAAGTCCAAGGGACTCACAAGAGTCTTCTCCAGCACCACAGTTCATACCGTATCTCTCCACTAAGGAGATGCAAGTCCACAAGCCTCACTGGAAAAGTCCCAAAGGACCAAGTCCTAAGGACAAGCGTGACCTGGGGGTAAACCACAGTGCAACCTCAATCGAGCTCAGCAATGAGTGGATTAAAGCCATCAGTTCTGCCCTCTATCTCCTTAACAAAGAAAAGAGAGAAAGTTCCCTGATGAGTCGTAATATCAACTGGAACCTCTAAGTTTTTAAAATATATATACTGTCTGATACTTAACTAAAAATTACTAGACAGGATCATATAAGGGTTATACAAGGAATAACCAAGAGGAAAAATAGACAGTAAATATAGACTCTCATGTGACCCAGACATTGAAGTAAGGACATGGGCACTTAAATAAGTATGATTATTATATTCAAGAAAATATTTTTAAAATAGACAAATAAGGCCAATGTAGCTGGACCATACAAGAGAATGAAATATAAGATTTAAGATATAAGCAGGGACTGCTCATGCAGGCCCTTTTAGGCTATGGTGGAAAGTCTTAATTCTATTCTGAGTTATAGTTTTAAGTAAGAGAGTGAAATAACTCAATTTGCATTTAAAAAAGAAGAATCAAGGAAATCATCTAAGAAGCCATAACTCTAACCCAGCTGAGAGATGATGGAGCTTGGACTGGTATTGTTGTATAAGATATGAAGAGAAGGAAATAGATTCAAGTTATATTTTGGAGGTAGACACTACAGGACTTGCTGGTGGTTTGAATATAATTGGCCAGAGAAATAAAGATAGTAAAGATCTCTCAGGTTTCTGACTTGAGCAAGATGGGGTAGAATGATAATAGAATAGGTTAGGAAGCTGAGGGAAGTTGGGAAGCTTTCCTGAGACTACTAACTCGGTAGCAAAAGGACTAGAATCCAAGTATCCTGATTTTACTCCAGTACTTTCTACCACACTAAGCTAACTTTTCTCCAGGAATTATTTTCAGTAGTATGATGTCTGTCTGTTTTACATGGACGGAGAAAAAACATTTTGTGTTAAGAAGTCCAGTTTCCAGGTAGTCAAATATCAGTTTTGAGGCTTTAAACATGGGTGACAAATGCCAGTGCTTTCAGAGGCAGGGCATAAGATGGGTAAAGATCAGGGTTTTTGCTAATAGAGAATGGGGTGTGGGATCTTTTGATGAACCTGCAGCATATACACCATCTACTGTCATTCAAATACAATTTTTAAAATATTTTAATTACTCTCCTGCCAATTAAAACATATTTATAAGCAGTTTACTAACTCCTGCTAATTAGATGCAAATGTGTTTGGAAACACCTTTGCTTTTTGAACATGAGCAAAAAGATAGAAGAGCTCAGTGCAAGGACTCTACTCTCATATAGCCACTTATTGGAAATGGCAACATGCTCCTAGATGCCTGAATGTTTTTATGTAAAATAGAAGTCTAAAGTTTATTCCATAAACAAATAACTAAAAGAATAAACCAATCATGATAATGTATTGAGATCCAGCAATCATGATGCTTCTAATCTTTTACAACAAAAATTCAAATAAATTAACTGGATTATCTTGCCTGATGCACTTATTGTCTCCTTGAGATATGATGCCAGGAAACTTCAACCTCATCACTTAGGAACAGAAAACAGAAAGAGGGAGAAAAGCATGTTTATTACATAGAAGCTGCCAGTGATGTACTAACATAAGGGAATTCAATAAAAAAGCAGTGGGGAAAAATTGTGACATAGAAAGCCCTAGTTTATGTCTATTTCAAGAAATTTCTTAAAGTTTTAAGAAAATGTTTAATTTTTATGTTTCAATTTAGAAGGCATTCAGCTGAAATGTTTCTTGCCAGTTTTGTAATTTCTAAAGTCATTAATATAGAACCACATTTGGCAGAATATCAGGGGAGTGTGTTTTTTGACAAAATGCCTGAATGTCTTTTACATGCTTATTTTCTGAAAATGTATTCAATGAAAGGACAAAAATTCAATTCATTATATAATACACAAAGCAAAATAATTCAATACCAATGAACTATCTTGAAGATGTAAGACCCGCAGGATTGTCACTATCAAGTGAATATTTTAGAATTTTTATTTCACTTTGCATCTGTTTTTTCATAACATGTTATCTTTTAGGGGAAAGACAATCTCTCAAGATATCTGTTGTGACTTGATTAATTTATTTCCTTCCACTCCTTAATAAAATTGGGCTATTTGATCTATTTCTTCTGCTATTTTTCTATAAACAAAATAGTTTATATTTTAAATAGCTTTAATATAACTATATAAACATAGCTATTTCCCTTCATTGGCTTCCAAAAATGTATGAATGCACATCAAAAGTAGTGTTGTGCATGTAGAAAATCAAATGCTGTCTTTAGAACAGTTTGTATTTTTTAAAAAAGTAGGCTTTTAGGTGATGACAATCTTTTTTTTTTTTTTTTTTTTTTAACATGGAAGAGCTTTTATATTAATAATCATTCTCAGATTATTAAAATCATTCTCAGGCTTTACATATAGCCAGTTACTTCAAACCTTCGTCGTACCCCAATGAGATGATGAGGGTTATCTTCACCTCCAGCAGGGATGGTCAGCATTTTCAGTCAACTCTACTAGTTTGTGGTTGGTCTCCCCACTTCATCTCCTCCAATGATAGATCCAAAATATCACCAGTCTCCTATTTTCTCTAATTTCAACCCTCATTTCCATTGGGGTTCCTCTACATCATGGGGAAAATTGATGCTATTTTATGGTATGTCCTTCAATTCTTTAGCCGTCTCTTAGTGATAAACTTTCTTTCTAATTTATTCTATTTTCTTTTCTTTGGGCTTAGAGGTTCCTTCTCTGGTGTAAGACCAGTCCCTTCTGTCTTCCAGGATTTTTCTCCAAACACCCCATCCCCTCCACCCACTGGATAAAACCTCAGCCTTTCCCTTTCTACTTGGCTTCATGCTCTGAGAGTAGCCTTTCCAATGACCCCACTTATCAGATATCCCTCTCTTAATATCTCATCCGTTTAGCTCCCATCTTTAATCTTTTTGCTTTCTTCTTCCATTCTTCCTTCCTATTTTTTTCTTTATTTTTTTTAACCCAAATCACCATTAATTATTCAACTCACTGAAATCTGAATTATCTTTTTTTTTTTTGGTTCCAATGAATCCTTCTTAGGCCAATGATTTGTCTTCTCACCAAGCTTGCCATTTGCCAAATAGCAAATGCCAGTATTTGCCACTTCTGAATGTGGCAACACTGTCATTTAGCTAGCTAACCCAGAAGTTTCACCCTGCCTCTTTTCACATCTTCTACAGTCAACCAAGTTCAATTAATATTTATTTGTTTCTGTCTTGACAGCTCTCACTGTCACCTTGCCCTTGGTATTCCTGCCCCCACCACCATTGTTCAGATCTCTGTAGTCTGCTGTTCCACTACATCCTCCACCTCCTAACTAACAGCCCCTCCTCCAGACCTCATCTATTCAAGCCCCTCCTCCCATATCGAAAGAGGAAATCCGTCCACATTCACCATGTAAAATGGAAAGCTAATCTGATTAAAACCCTTATTACCTCCCTGTTGCTATAGGATAATGTTACATTATCTGTACAAGGCTTTCCACAGTATGACTGCCAGTTTTCCAGTCTTCGTGCCCACCAAGTCTACCTTACTCTTTACCCTCCAGCAACACCCAGTCATTGATTGTTCCCCTTATTTAAAATCAGATCAGATCAGATCAGATCAGTCGCTCAGTTGTGCGACTCTTTGCGACCGCATGAATCGCAGCACGCCAGGCCTCCCTGTCCATCACCATACTCCCGGAGTTCCTGAGATTTTTCCATCGAGTCAGTGATGCCTAGGTGATGACAATCTTAATGTGAGCCTACACTGCAATAATTGCTAGCATTATTTCTATTACTGCCATTGATAATAACAACAATACTTATTCTAGCAACTTTAGTGTAAACATATAACAGTGATAAAATATCTGCATATGTTTTAAAACATACATATGTATTTGTGCTTAAAACAGTATTAACCAGATATTCATGAACCAGAAAGAGAATTATATTGAATTAAGACCCCAGACCTATTGAATTTCAGGGTGATACCAGACCAAACATCTACATCAATTTCTAGGTAGCTTGTTAGAAAACTGTATAGTCACATTGGTTTTTGTTTGTTTATTTAGTTGCTAAGTCATGTATGACTTTTTTGTGACCCCATGCACTGTGGCAGACCAGGCTCCTCTGTCCACGGGATTTTCCAGGCAAGAATATGGCAGTGGGTTGCCATTTCCTTCTCTAAGGGATCTTCGCAATCCAGAGATCAAACCCGTATCTCCTGCATTGCCAGGCGAATTCTTTTCCACTGAGCCAACAAGGAAGCTCACCTAATGTCACATACGTTTTAGACAACCAGGGTCAGTTTTGTGACATAAATTCAGAGATGGGGCTTCTTGTCTTAACAAAGTCTTTTTTTTTTTTTAAGCCCATTCTATACGGAGAAAATAGTAGCATTTGAGACCACAAACTTGGGTCAAGCCATTCTGTTGGCTTACAAAATGTGTTTCTGATATTCTCCCAGCATAATAGACCCTTGATAAAATACCAAAATCAAGTCTGGTTCCACAATGAGAAACCAACATATCGGTTAACTTAACAATACTAACACAGAGGTAAGTATGTGGCAAGGGAAAAAGAAAACACATACAAGGGCACACACACATACATCCTACCCAAAATCAACTTGCAAATAAAAAGTTTGAAAGCACCTAAGAATAATAAACATCATTAAGCTCAAAAAACAGAAAAAAAAATATTCTAAAATAATGGCATATATTAAAACAGTCTTCCAAGGACTTTAAAATCTCCATAAAGAGGAGTGGAGTGATGAGGAGAATAATATTAATACTAAAATCAACAACAAAATAATAGCAGTTAAAATGAATTGAGTACTTCTGCCACTATTCTCAAGTGGACTGATTCATTTACTATAACAAATCAATGAGTAAAATAAAGGAGAAAACTGCAAATTTTTACCTGACTCCTATTCAACAAAATCAGTGCTTAACTTCTCAATCTCTTAACTTTGGAGTCAGCAAACACCTCAAGAGAAAACAAATGGTGCCGAATGCTGAACATTTATCATTGAGCTTCTACTTTCTCCCCTGAATCTTGCTCTCATCTCTATAATGCAAAATCAATCATTATGAAACAAAACCAGGAAGATAGGAATCAAGAGTAACTAGAGCAAGAGGAAAACAAATCACAAAAATGAAAAATACAATCACTGTAATAGGAAAAGACAAAATAAGGATCTAACTGATGAGATAACTGGTGAATTGGAGGATTATTCATTTGTGCTCAGTCATGTCTGACTCCTTGAGACCCCATGGACTACAGCCCTCCAGGCTCCTCTGTCTATGGAATTTTCCAGGCAAGAATACTGCCTACTCCAAGGGATCTTCCTGACCCAGGAATCAAACCCACATCTCTTGCACCTCCTGAATTGGCAGGTGGATTTTTCACCACCTGGAAAGTTCACCACCTGGAAAGTCCAAATTGGAGAATAGTGGTTAAGAATTTACCTGGAACCAGGGCAGTAATGGAGACACAGACATAATAGAGAACAGACTTGTGGACCTGGGGTGGGGAGGGCGGGGTGGTGAGGAAAGGAGAGGGTGGGATGTATGGAGAGACTGAGATGGAAACTTACATTACCATACATAAAATAGATAGTCGATGGGAATTTGCTGTATGACTCAGGGAACTCAAACTGGGGCTCTGTAACAGATTGGAGTGGTGGGATGGGCAGGGAGACGGGAGTGAGGTTCAAGAAGGAGGGGACATATGCATACTTATGGCTGATTCATATTGATGTTTGGCAGAAAGAAACACAATTCTGTAAAACAATTATCCTTCAATTTAAAAATAAATAAATTTAAAATTAAAAAAGAATTTACCTGGAAGAAAATGTAGAGCATAAGCAAAAATAAAAATGTAGAAGATAAGAGAGAATAGATAAGAAGTTCCAACATATATCTGACCATTGTTCCACAATTTAAGACCAGAGATTTTTAAATTAAAAGATTAATGATTTTCCCAAATTAAAGGAAGTCAGAAATTATCAGAAAGAAAACTCTTGGTGCACAACAGAACAAATCATATCAAGCCTACACTGATGAGTTTGATTACATTAAGAGTGACATTTCCATAGCGCTTCACTGAGTGTCTCACACAGGGGTTCTGCTTCTAACAATGGCAATGAGGACAGCTGGGAAATCTAGATAACTTGTTAGCAAAATTTATGTGAAAGCATCTGAGAGCTACCACGAAGATGAGGATCTTTGGTAGCAAGATCTAGGCAGAGGGGAGAGGCACAGAAACTAGCTCTTTCATTGAGATAATTGCCAACTCTGAAAATGGCAGCTGAGGATTGAGAAACTGAGCAGAACTATACAGCAATCTGTGGTGTTACTGCAGTTGAGTTCAAGGATCACACAAAAAGACAGGAGCTACTAAATATGCCAGGCTTTTGATTGAGCCTATGAAGAGCTGCACTCTAAGAATAATGCTGTATTAGACCACATGTAGGTTAAACTGCTGAAAACTAAAGACAGAAAAAAATCTTTAATGTCATTATAAAATGAAAAAAAAAACTTCAAAAGAATAGAAACTAACCTTTCAGCTTACTTCTAAAAAGAAATAATGGAAGCCAAAGATAATAGAATTGTAAGGGGATGGAAAGAAAACATCTATTAATATACAATAAAAATACCTTTTGAAAATGAAAATGATGTAAATATATTTTCTAAGAAACACAGAGAATTTATCACTAGCAGACCTACACCAAGACAAATGACAAAAGCTGTTCTTTAGATAGAAGAAAAATGAGGGGAAAAGGATAATATGTGGGTAAGTGAATAGAGAGTGTACATAATCAGGATGTGTGAGGATTGAACAAAATGAAGAGAAAAATAAATGGAAACAACATTACATAATTGGAGAAAAGAATAAATAAGGTTTAAATGTTCTAAGATCCTTGCATTGTCTAGAAAGTGATGTGTGCGTGCTTAGTCACTCGGTCGTGTCCAACTCTTTGGGACCCCAAGGGCTGTAGTCTACCAGGCTTCTCTCTCCATGGGGATTCTCCAGGCAAGAATACTGGAGTGGGTTTCCATGCCCTCCTCCAGGGAATCTTCCCAACCCAGGGATCGAACCTAGGTCTCCCGCATTGCAGGAGGATTCTTTAACCAGCTGAGCCACCAGGGAAGCCCAAGAATACTGGAGTGGGTAGCATATTCCTTCTCCAGGGGATCTTCCCAAGCCAGGAATCTAACCAGAGTCTCCTGCATTGCAGATGGATTCTTGATCAGCTGAACTACAGGGAAGCCCAAGTAATTGGAGTAAGGATAAATAAGGTTTAAATGTTCTAAAGTCCTTGCATTGTCTAGAAAGTGGTAAATGTATTAATTTATATTATACTTTAATAACTTAAGGATACAGATTGTAATCTCTAAACCCACTTTAATAATTTAAGGATACAGATTGTAATCTAGAGATGTAATCTAGAGATTACAATCTGTATCCTTAAGTTATTAAAGTACAATATAAATTAATACATTTACCACTTTCTAGACAATGCAAGGACTTTAGAACATTTAAACAAGATAATAGGAGAAGGCAATGGCAACCCACTCCTGTACTCTTGCCTGGAAAATTCCATGGACGGAGGAGCCTGGTAGGCTGCAGTCCATGGGGTCGCTAAGAGTCAGACACGACTGAGCGACTTCACTTTCACTTTTCACTTTCATGCATTGGAGAAGGAAATGGCAACCCACTCCAGTATTCTTGCCTGGAGAATCCCAGGGACGGGGGAGCCTGGTGGGCTGCCGTCTATGGGGTCGCACAGAATCGGACATGACTGAAGCGACTTAGGAGCAGCAACAAGGTAATAAGTGATGATTAAAAGTATAATTATGATTATATAAGTATAATATGACTAAAATGTTATGATTTAAAATATAATTTGAAAGAAGTCAAAAGGAGCAAAATAAAATTTTATTTTGTAAATATTACTGTGATGAGCATCTTAGGAGATACTAGGTCACATAAGAATGAACACTGTTAAAGCCCTTGGTATAAGCTGCCTAACCTTGGTGATGCTATTTAAATACAATATGACTTGAAAAGAAACCTGTAAAACATAGGAATCTGAAAAACAAAAAATCTTGAAAATGCAAGACTCCCTAATGAAGGTTTTCATGACATAGGTACAGCACAAATACAGCACTTTAACATTTAAAAAGAATTTTATTATATATTGTTTTATTTGATACTGAAACCAATTCTATAGAAGTGCTATGACTGATATCTCCATTGGTAATGTGTCCCAAACCCATCAGTTAATAATCTATATGAAAGTGAAAGTCGCTCAGTCGTGTCTAGTGCTTTGCGACCCCATGGACTGTACAGTCCATGAACTCTCCAGGCCAGAATACTGGAGTGGATAGCCATTCCCTTCTCCAGGGGATCTTCCCAACCCAGGGATCGATCTCAGGTCTCCCACATTGCAGGCAGACTTTACCAACTGAGCCACCAGGGACACCTTAGAATACTGGAGTGGGTAGCCTATCCCTTCTCCAGCAAATCTTCCTGATCCAGGAATCAAACCAGGGTCTCCTGCATTGCAGGCGGATTCTACACCAGCTGAGCTGCCAGGGAAGTATAATAATCTATATAGCTGAGACCAAAATAGGTCTTGTAAATGCATATGCACTCTCCTTATTCCACAGTATTCAACTTGATATAATACTGTATATATATATATACATATATATATGTATATATATATATAGATCAATACTAACCTTTTTAAATGAGTATTGCTGAAGTTTTACTCTCATCCTTGTGCTTAAGTTTTATATTACAAAAAAACACAAAAGAACCAGTTCTGGTTTTAACCAGGTAATGGTCATACTATCCTTAAAGTCAGATGGTTTCTCTTCCATATGCATAAATACGTTCCAAGTGCTGATGAGTTTAGACAAAATGTCATGGGTAATTTTCATCTCTAATATAATAAAAGTGATTGTATTACTCCTACTCAGCACTGGAATAAAAATTGCAGTGCTCCAGGAAAGGAAAATATGATAACATATTTAATGATTCTGGTGGAGAGAATATATGTCCCCAGAGATTCTTTTTATTACTTTGAGCAGAACTTTTACAAGGGCTCATCCTTCCTTTCTGCCTCAACTATACAGACTGGCATCCTTTCACAGCCAAAGCCTATATTCTTTGCACTGAAAACCTTCTTTCCACATATATTTTTGTTTGTTTGTTTCTTTGAAGGGAATTTGATACAGCTCATGACAATTCTGCCATGACAAAAAATTTGTTTCCATCCAGTTCTGTAAAGTCAATTTGGTTTCAAACACACTACCTCATGTATTCCCAGCATGCAAAATCTCTGTGTTATTTTAAACTCCAATCTGCTGCAGACTCAGAGAATGCTGTGCTGTGCCTGCAACTCATGTTTATTTTTAGAGTTATATGACTTTCTTTAGAAATCACAAATCTGTCTTAAACCCAGTTTAGACTTATGTTCTGACAAAAGAATGTTCTTGCCAGGAGAGTTTCAATGAGTATGCTTTGAAAAATAATCAAAGGAATTATTCCTGGGGAGATATAATGATGGTGGAATATGTTCATTGGTATCCCTCTTTTAGGGTTAAAAGCATCCTTCTAGGTAATTGACTCATACTACCAAAGAATGTCAGGTGAGGGTTTCATTAAAGATGGAGATTATGAGCCTTAAAAAAACAAAAACAAAAAAAACATGTCTCCATAAAGGAAGATGAAGAGATATTTGAAAGAAAGCATGTTTGAAGAGGAACTAGCATTTATAAGTGCTTACCAGGTCCCAAGCACTTTCTGCACCATAACAAATAAGCATTGTTAGCAGCTCCATTTTAGAGTTAACAAAACTGAGCAAATAAAGAGCAGAGCCAAGATGTGAATCCAAATCTGTCCAAATTCCAAAAGCATTGCTTTCTCCAGCTTTTTGTACTGTTGTGCACATGTTGAATGAGAGTGTGATCTTGCTCATAGTGGTAGTCTGCCTTAATGCTCCCAAATTTTCACCACTTCCTGTAAAACCACCCTTTGCCATGTGGCTCTCAGCTTTTTACTACTTCCTGCATTTTGTCTGCTCTGGGTCTTCGTTGCTTTGCCTGGGCTTTCTCTACTTGTGGCAAGCAGGGGCTACTCTCTAGTCGAGGTGCACGGGCTCCTCATTGCAATGGCTTCTCTTGTTGTGGAGCACAGGCTCTAGGCACACAAGCTTCAGAAGTGACAGTGCATGGGCTTAGTTGTTCCATTGCACATGGGATATTCCAGGACCAGGGATCTAACTCTCATCCCCTGAATTGGCAGGCAGATTTTTTTTTTTAACCACTGGACCATCAGGGAGGTCCCTGACAGAAAACTTTATAGGGCCTGGTAGCTCAAATCGTAAAAAATCTGCCTTGAGTGTAGGAAACCTGGGTTCAATCCCTGGGTCAGGAATATCCCCTGGAGAAGGGCATGGAAACCCACTCCAGTATTCTTGCCTGGGAAACTCACAGACAGAGGAATCTAGCGGGTTATAGTCCGTGGGGTTGCAAAGAGTCGGACATGACAGAGTAACTAACAGACTCACTATAGGTGGAGTCCATGCTTAGTTGCTCAGTCATGTCTGACTCTTTGCAACCCTTTGGACTGTAGCCCTCCAGGCTCCTCTGTCTATGGGGATTCTCCAGGCAAGAACACTGGAGTGGGTTGCCATTTCCTCTTCCAGGGGACCTACCCGAACCCAAGGATCAAACCTGAGTCTTCTGTGTCTCATGCATTGCAGGCAGATTCTTTACCTACTGAACCATAGGTGGAGAGTAAACTTCAGTCAGGGCTCAGCCATGTGACTTGCTTTGTTCCATGGGATATTAATAGACATAATGCAAGCAGGCACTTTAAAGTATTTGCATGGTTGGGTTTGCCCTCTTTTACCTCTGCCAACACCATGAGAAAGACTGGTTCAGAAGTAAGATGAGAAAAACATGAACCAAATATACCCAGCCTGGACCAGCTGAACCCAGCAAACTGCAGACACGTGAGTATGTAGCCAAGATCAGCAGAACCATCCAGTCACACCCCTGCCTAACTCAACCACCCACAGCCAGCCTATAGACCTGTAAAAATAAATTCTATTGCTTTAATGCATTGAATTTTGGCGTGATTTGTTACATAGCAGTTTTATGGCTAATAGATGAATAATCTACCCCCCAAACCCTGTCCCCACATGACACACAAATTGGATTGTATTTTTCTTTTTAATCCTTCAGGTTGCAAAACCTATAAAAGATTGAATATTGCTTGTATTCATAGTGAAGGAAAACCTTTCCATCAAACAATTAATCCTAGAAATGTTCCTTAAGAGTTCTTTAAATATTAAAATGCTAGCCACATTACACAGTTAGGCAACTATGAAACAATAAGGCTCAAGATCAGCAGCTTTTGACTTCCCAGAATGTAATTAACATTCTAGGGGGGAAAGGCATGTTTCTAAGAGACACCAGCCAGCTATGATTCTGAAAACAGGAAGTATGTAAAAATTGCAACCTATAAAATTCACACTTTAAAATAACTGATAGGGAAAGTTAATTAGTTTTTATTGTTTATTCCTACAGTTTCATGGGGTCTCTCTTGCCCCAAAGAAGTTACTGAATTCTCCTTTATGGTAGAGAAAAATAACTATGTGAAGATAAACAGATCAGTTATATCTCTGCTTTTTGCTTAGTATTACCCTTCTACTAACACCCAGAGCATGCTTCTATTTCACACATTCTATAGTGTCTGCAGACCACTTATTAGAACAAGACTTTTTTGTTATATAGTGAAATTTACCCATGCTTTGGGACTCTGATCCAATTTTTGCTCTTTAATAAAGAGTTCCATAGACTGTTCTCTCTTTCTAACCTAATGACTTGCCATCAGCCAAAAATAATCTCTGTCCCAGAGTTCTCCCCTGGCGATTTATTTTAAAGTAGTTTTATGATACTTTCCAGTTGGATTTTGAGGCATTTTTTCTGTGTGTGCATTTTGCCCCATCTGCAGTACGACGGGCCATAATTTGAATTGCCTCCAAACACCAGAAGGGTAATGATGAGTAAAGCGAACTGACGAATGGCAATCGTGGGTGGTGGAGTTCCTAGCTAACTGAAAGAGCACATCCTTTCTGAAGGGAAAAAGCTCTACACAGATCCACCACGTTTTTGCCAATAAAAGAATATAGGCTCAGATGTGACAAAGCTACTAATCTTTAAGATTTGAGAATACAGATTTTTATGTAAGATTGACCAACTTTATGTGCAAGTTTAAATGATTTTAAATGTTGCTGTGATAGACATTTCCTTGTTGTTCTGAATTACACACCCACTGCCTTGACGTGTGTGAAATTCCTGGCCCCTCTGAGGAAGGGCTTGGCCATGTGACTTGCTCCAATGAGTGATCCTCGTACTGCACATCTAACCAGAGCTGTAAACTCAGTGCCACTGTAGCCACTGATCCTAAGATGGAAGAGATCCCTCACATGCAGTCTAAGGCAGAACCACCCCAGCCGACCTGTGGACTCAGGAGTGATGGATATGGATGTTTGTTGTTGTATGCCCTGACATTTCCGGGTTGTTATTTCACCCAACATTATTGCACTTGAAATAAGTCTAAAACATTTGGCCATAAATTTTTTTAAAAAAATTAAAGCACAAAACAATTGGTAGCTAAGTTTGGCTCACAGGCCCACAGGTTTCAACCTTCATTACTGGCGGTTTTTTGAAGGGCATTTATAGTGAGAGTATTTCCATTTTGACTCCTTCTTCTCCATCACCGCAAATCTAATATTGTTCATATAGAGTTATACCCGTGGTAGATTCATGTTGATGTATGGCAAAACCAATACAATATTGTAAAGTAATTAACCTCCAATTAAAATAAATAAATTTATATTTTTTTAAAAAGCAGGAAAAAAGTTTTTTATTTAATAGTAATCTCCCACTTTAAGTCAACTCTCTACTCTTTAAAAATAGAAACTTTTTGTCGAGTCAGATTATGGAGAGGTCAATCTATAAAGGATGCTGAGTCATAACCAGAATAAACAAACACGTTTCCATGCACCGTTCCACACATAAACCCTACTAAAATAGCACCTGTGGAGGGAAATTTGAAAACACCCCTCCCACCACCTCTTTTGAGGCCATTGGCCCAGATGGGGAGTAGAAAGAACCCTGAGCTCACCTCCTCTAATGAGCACACCAAAATCACAGCGATCTGCAGAACAACCATCTAATTAAAATAAAAGACCAGAACCTTCAAGAAAATCTCTACAACTAAAGACATAAAGAAGGAACCACAGCAAGACAGGTTGGAGGGGTGGACTCACAATATAATTAAGTCCCTGCACCCCCAGGTGGGAGATCCACAAACTGGAGAATAATGATACTGCAGAGGATCTCCCACAGAGGGAGAGGTCTGAACCCCACATCCAGATCCCCAGCCTGGGCGTCTGGTATCAAGAGGAGGCACCCTCAGAGCATTTGGCTTTGAAGGCCAGTGGGGCTTAATTTCAGGTGTCTGAGGGCTGAAGGAAATAAAGGCTTCACTCTTAAAGGGTGCACACAAAATCTTACAGGCTCTGGGACCCAGGGTGAAAGCAGCAACTTGATAGGAACACGGGCAGGCCTTCTTGCTAGTCTGGAGAGTCCTTGGAGAGGTGGGGGTTGGGGCGGGGGGGGGGGGGGGAAGGCGGCTGCAGCTCTCCCTGGGGACACAAGACACTGGTAGCAGATGTATCTGGGAGACACTAGTGTGCCAGGGAGCCACCATGTGAACCTCTGCTCAGGTCATTAGTGGCAAGACCTGGCCCCACCTAACAGCCAGTAGGGCCAGTGCTAGGACATTTCAGGCCAAGAAACTTATTGGTTGTGTTGGCTGTGTCCCTACCCAACAGCAGAGAAACTGCTCGCAGACTTCCTGAGCCCACAGCTGCTTCTAGACACACCTCTACCCATGGCCCTGCTCACTACCCAATTCTATCAGCCAGTGGGCAGGCACCAGCCCCTCCCTCCAGGAAGCCTGCGCTAATCTTTAAACAAGCCTCACTCATGAAAGGGCAGATACCAGGTGCACGAAAATCACAGTCCCACTGCCTGTGCATCCAGCCCACCCACCACAGGCCAGATTTGTCCAGACCAGCCCTGCCCACATTTTGACAAGTTTTTTTTTTTTTTTTTAATTGGAAGATAATTGCCTTACAACACTGTGTTGGTTTCTTCCCTACAACAAAATTAATCAGCCATAAGTGAAAGTGAAGTTGCTCAGTCATGTCCGACTCTTTGTGACCCGTAGACTGTAGCCCACCAAGCTCTTCTGTCCATGGGATTCTCCATGCAAGAATACTGGAGTGGGTTGCCATTTCCTTCTACACATATATTCCCTCCCTCTTGAGCTTCCCTTCTACACCCCACCCCCACCCCACACCTCTAGGTCATCTCAGAGCACCAGGCTGAGTTTGACAAGTTTTTAAACACTGATTCTGCTCTGTCCGTGCATGTGAATTTATAAGTAAATCTGTCTCTTTAACAACAAGCAATCTAACTTCTTTAACAAAGACTGCTTTTTCCTCTTACTTCCATGAGTAAACATTGAAGACAGACAAAATTAAAGCAAGACCGTAATTTTAGGCTGCCTGAAATGGCCAGAGGATTTAATCTAGTCTTTGGCTTGTTTACCATAGGACTGATATTTGTAAACTTCATTTTGAAATGAGAGTTGGTGAGTTTCACTAATTATATGCAGGCAGATGAGCTGTATTTATTCATTAAGTGGCTATTTATTGAAGGGTTCTTCTTCACTTTCTGCCATTAGAGTGGCGGAAACTAAACTAAAGAGCCTCTTGATGAGGGTGAAAGAGGAGAGTGAAAAAAGTGGCTTGAAATTCAACATTGAAAAAACAAATCATGGCATCTGATGCCATCACTCCTTGGCAAGCAGAAGAGGGGAAAGTGGAAACACTGACAGGCTTTCTCTTCTTGGGCTCCAAAATCACTGTGGAAGGTTACTGCAGCCATGAAATTAAAAGAGGCCTGCTCCTCAGAAGGAAAGCTATGACAAAACTAGACAGCATACCAAAAAGCAGAGATATCATTTTGCTGACAAAGGTCCGTATAATTGAAGCTATGGTTTTCCAGTCGTCATGTACAAATGTGAGTTGGACCGTAAAGAAGGCTGAGTTCTGAAGAATTGATGCTTTTGAAATGTGGTGCTGGAAAAGACTCTTGAGAGTCCCTTGGATGGCAAGGAGATCAAGTCAGTCAATCCTAAAGGAAATCAACCCTGAATACTCATTGGAAGAACTGATGCTGAAGCTGAAGCTCAAATACTTTAGCCACCTGATGCGAAGAGCTGACTCATTGGGAAAGACCCTGATGCTGGGAAAGACTGAAGATAAAAGGAGAAGGGGGAGGTAGAGGATGACATGGTTAGATAGCATCACTGACTCAATGGACATGAATTTGAGCAAACTCCAGGAGATAGTGGAGGACAGAGAGCCTGGTGTGCTGCAGTCCATTCGGTCACAAAGAGTTGGGCATGACTCAGCAACTGAACAGCAACAACAACATTTGTTGAAGGACAACCTTGGCAAGATACTTTGCTCAGCACAGAGGATACAAATGGATCCCAAAGCACACATGATCCTTGTCTTCATGGAGATGAGACAGACACGAATCACATAATCACACAAGCATGATAACATTGGGAGATTGGGATTGATGCATATATACTACTGATGACATGTATAAATTAATTGTGTAGCACAGGGAACCCAACTTAGTGCACTGTGGTGACCTGAATGGGAAGGAAGTCCAAAAGAGAGGGGATATATGTATATGTATGAAGGGTTCATTTTGCTGTATACTAATAATAGAAGCTGAAAAAAGCAACTGTAAAGCAACTATACTCCAATAAAAACTAATTTAAAATAAAACAATTCTAAAAAAAGAAAAGAAATATGATGACAAGTGGATGTAAGTGCAACTAAAGTTGATACAGAACTCAGGGCAGTGTGTAGGCAAAGGGAATATGAAGATAAGCCCTCAGTTCAGTTCAGTCACTCAGTTGTATCTGACTCTTTGTGACCCAATGGACTGCAGCATGCCAGGGTTCCCTGTCCATCACCAACTCCTGGAGCTCACTCAAACTCATGTCCATCGAGTTGGTGATGCCATCCAACCATCTCATCCTCTGTTATCCCCTTCTCCTCCTGCCTTCAATCTTTCCCAGCATCAGGGTCTTTTCCAAAGAGTCAGTTCTTCACATCAGGTGGCCAAAGTATTGGAGTTTCAGCTTCAGCAGCAGTTCTTCCAATGAACATTTGGGAATGATTTCCTTTAGGATTGACTGGTTGGATCTCCTTTCCATCCATGGGACTCTCAGGAGTCTTTTCCAACACCAGAGTTCAAAAGCATTAATTCTTTGGCGCTCAGTTTTCCTCATAGTTCAACTCTCACATCCATACTTGACCACTGGAAAAACCATAGCCTTGACTAGAAGGGCATTGTACAGGAGGCAGTGATGTTGGAGGGCACAAACAAAACCTTGTGTGCACCAGGACCCAGGAGAAAGGAGCAGTGACCCCACAAGAGACTGACCCAGACTTGCTAGTGAGTGTCCAGGAGTCTCTGGCAGAAGCATGGGTCAGCAGTGGCTGCTGCAGGGTCAGGGGTACTGACTGCAGCACTGTATGCACAGGATCTTTAGAAAAGTGAAGTGAAGTCACTCAATTGTGCCCAGCTCTTTGCGACCCCATAGACTGTAGCCCACCAGGCTCCTCTGTCCGTGGGATTTTCCAGGCAAGAGTACTGGAGTGGATTGCCATTTCCTTCTCCAGGGGATCTTCCCAACCCAGGGCTCAAACCCAGGTCTCCCGCATTGTAGACAGACGCTTTACCATCTGAGCCACCAGGGTCACCATTATCTTCATTACCTCCACCATAGTTTGGTCTCAGGTCAAACAACAGGGAGGGAACACAGTCCCTCCCATCAATAGAAAATTGGATTAAAGATTTACTGAGCATGGCCCTGCCCATCAGAAAAAGACCCAGTTTCCCCTTCAGTCTTCCCTGGTGGCTGAGATGGTAAAGCGTCTGCCTACAGTGCAGGAGACCTGGGTTCGATCCCTGGATCAGGAAGATCCTCTGGAGAAGGAAATGGCAACTACTCCAGTACTCTTGCATGGAAAATCCCATGGATGGAGGAGCATAGTAGGCTACAGTCCATGGGGTCGCAAAGAGTCGGACACAACTGAGTGACTTCACTTCACTTCCTCTTCAGTCAGTTTCTCCCATCAGGAAGCTTCCATAAACCTCTTATCCTTATCCATCAGAGGACAGACAGAATGAAAATCACAAAAAACTAATCAAACTGATCATATGGACCACAGCCTTGTCTAACTCAATGAAACTATGAGCCATGCCATGTAGGGCCACCCAAGACAGGCGGGTCATGGTGGAGAGTTCTGATAAAACATGGTCTACTGGAGAAGGGAATGGCATGCCACTTCAGTATTCTTGCCTTGAGAACCCCATGAACAGTATGAAAACACAAAAAGATAGGACACTGAAAGATGAACTCCCCAGGTCAGTAGGTGCCAAATATGCTACTGTAGAAAAGTGGAGAAATAAACTCCAGGAAGAATGAAGAGATGGAACCAAAGCAAAAACAACATCCAGTTGTGGATGTGGCTGGTGATGGAAGTAAAGTCTGATGCTGTAAAGAACAGTATTGCATAAGAACATGGAATATTAAGTCCATGAATCAAGGCAAATTGGAAGCGATCAAACAGGAGATGGCAAGAGTGAACACTGACATTTTAGAAATTGGTGAACTAAAATGGACTGGAATAGGTGAATTTAACTCAGATGGCTATTATATCTACTACTGCGGACAAGAATCCCTTAGAAGAAATGGAGTAGCCATCATAGTCAACAAAAGAGTCCAAAATGCAGTACTTGGATGCAATCTCAAAAACGACAGAATGATCTCTGTTCGATTCTAAGGCAAACCATTCAACTCATGGTAATCCAAGTCTATGCCCTGACCAAGTAACACTGAAGAAGCTGAAATTGAACAGTTCTGTGAAGACTTACAAGACCTTTTAGAACTAACACCCAAAAAAGATGTCCTTTTCATTATAGGGGACTGGAATGCAAAAGTAGGAAGTCAGGAAACACCTGGAGTAACAGGCAAATTTGGCTTGGAGTATAGAATGAAGCCAAGAGAACGCACTGGTCACAGCAAACACCCTCTTCCAACAACACAAGAGAAGATTCTACACAAGGACATCACCAGATGGTCAACACCGAAATCAGATTGCTTATATTCTTTGCAGCCAAAGGTGGAGAAGCTCTATACAGTCAGCAAAAACAAGACCAGGAGCTGACTATGGCTCAGATCATGAACTCTTTATTGCAAAATTATGACTTAAATTGAAGAAAGTAGGGAAAACCACTACACCATTCAGGTACAACCTAAATCAAGCCCCTTACGATTATACAGGGCAAGTGACAAATAGATTCAAGGGATTAGATCTGATAGACAGAGTGCCTGAAAAGCTTTGGATGGAGGTTTGTGACATTGTATGGAAGACAAGTCCTGCTGGCTGCTGGCTGCTGCTGCTAAGTCGCATCAGTTGTGTCTGACTGTGTGCGACCCCATAGACAGCAGCCCACCAGGCTCCCCTCTCCCTGGGATTCTCCAGGCAAGAATACTGGAATGGGTTGCCATTTCCTGATTCAATGCATGAAAGTGAAAAGTGAAAGTGAAGTCACTCAGTCGTGTCCGACTCTTCACAACCCCATGGACTGTAGCCTATCAGGGTCCTCCGTCCATGGGATTTTCCAGGCAAGAGTACTGGAGTGGGGTGCCATTGCCTTCTCCAAGATAAGTCCTAAGAGAACACAAAAAGCTTTTTCTTAACACTCAAACACCAACACTAGCTCTTCTTGTTTATCTTTTGTTTTGAGGGAAAATCTAAGGGATTTGTGAAGAATATGCCACCCAGAAATGTAATATATTGGCTTCTTGGTATCACAGTTATGCCTTTTATGCATGCTATATTGATAGAGCAATTAATTTTTACTCCAGTCTAGTTTTCTACGAAGAAAACTGAGTAGTCAGTATGAATAATAGGAAACAGCTTTGAGATATGTTTGTCCCAAACCATATTCTCTGCTTCTCTCATGAAAATCTTGTTGAGCTGCCAAAATGATAATAGACCTCATTAAAAGCATCCCACCAGTCAACACTCAGCAGAAATTGAGAAGGAGGATGCTGGGAAATTACCATTGCTGTGCCAAGATGCTGGGTGTAAATTAAAAGGAGTAGGTTTTTCCTGTCAGGAGCATCGGGTCCAAAATAAAGTAACATTTCTGGATTACACATTATCCAAGATATTCTACAGAACTGTGGCTTCTACTTTAGGTTTCCATTCTGCACACGTTTGTGTCCTATTTTATTATTTATCTCTAATGACATTCCTACAAAATCCCACTCAGTCCCCTGCCTCCTTGGCTAGTTGCCCTTTTTTCTATGCTGCTGCCTCCTCCACAACACCCAGATGCTCCCAAGAGGACGCTCACTCAATTCTCAGCTCTGCTTGTAAGCCCCTAGAAGTGCCCTGATCCTGTTCTACTGCTCAGTGTTCAGCAAAATAACAAAATTTTTAAACACCCAGAAAGTTGATTTTCCAGCTCACGCTGAGCACCTGCTGACTTTAGTACAGAACCTATTTGCAGGGCAGGAATAGAAGTGCAGACGTAGAGAGTAGACAGGTAGACACAGTGGGCAGGGTGGAATGAATTGAGGGATTACGCTTGATGGATATACACCACCATGTGCAAAATAGATGGCTTGTGTGAAGCTGCTCTATCGCACAGGGAACTCAGCTGGGTGCTCTGTGATGGCCTAGATGGGTGAGATCGTGGGGGGCATGGGAGGGAAGTCCAAGAGGGAGGGGATATATGTACACATATAGCTGATTCACTTCATAGTACAGTAGAAACTAACAGCATTGTAAAGCAATGATACTTCAATTAAAGAAAAAGAAATTAGGAAAGAGAATTATTCATGAAATCAGGAGATGTGAACAAGTTGCCATGTCAGTGGAAGCCTTGGTATTCTCAACAGTAAAATGTAGTTTAAAATAGCAGTGATTCTGTACCCTGTGGAGTTTCAATGAGATGAAGTTTGTGAAAGCATTTTAAAGATGACAACATACACTATATACGCCAGAGCCATGAGAATCAAGGTATTCCCTAAACACACTGGGTGTGGGATGTTTTAAAGACAAAATCATGCTGTGTTCATGACTTCACTCCTCCTTCAAATCTCAGAAAAATCCAGTTTATAATGATACCTGGAATTCAAACAGTTGCCATTTTCAGGGGTCTCCAGAAATCCCCTAAAAATACCCAAATGTACCCAGTACTGATAACAGTTGAAACTTGAGAACAGATTCAGAAAGGGGTTTATCAAATTATTTCATTCTGATCTTGCTAGGTGGATGAAATATCTTAGAGAATGGGATACAACTTGAGTAAATTTGGGCTGAATTCAGGTTTGAACTACTTATGTGTTTGAGTAAGACACAAGGAGAATAGACATTAGAATCAGTCCCAAAAGGGAAATGTGAAGGGAAGTACTATAGAGAAACTTCCTCTACTTAACCACTTGACTCAATTCTAGATCAGAAGGACAAGATTTGACTTTGAAACTTAATTATCTTTCTTTCAAAGTCCCTTTCATTACAACCTCTGTCAACTTTGGTCTCCTCATTTGTGAAATAAGAATAGCCATACCTGGTACTTTTTTGGGAAGATTAGATATTAAAATAATTAAATGCACCAAGACATCATATTTAGAATCTAGTATGTGCTCAGTAACTTTCTTGAACGATGTTTGGATGTTTTTATGTTTAAGGGTGCAGAAGGGAGAATGGGCATAAAGGGGAAAAGAAAAGTGATATGAGAACTAGGCTCAGAGAGAATCACTTTGATAGATGTGGAAAGTCATAAATAAATGTACAATCTCTATAAAACAGTAGCAAAAACATTATGAGTGCCTAAAAGAGCATAGTTTTATTTCAATTGGACAATTAGCAAACATTCTCACAACCATACTGTCAAGAGAGAGAACTCTAAAATGGAGACATACAGGAAGAAAAATTGGAAGAATTATTGAGCACAAATCCTCAAATAGCTAGTTCATCGTTGTCAATATACCCAGAATAATCTCCAGCCTCAAATTTCAATTCCTGCTAGATTTTCCTTGTTCCATCTGCCCCATTTCTAGAAAGGGACTCTCCAAATTCTCCCTTTAGGCAGCCTAGAACCTGTCCCCTCTCCCAAGCCAATCTTCACAGCAGAATATACCCCAGCTTCTTGTTATGACCTCACATGACAGAAAAAGTGCTAGGGAGCTCTCTTGGGGTCTCTTTTATAAGGGCACTAATGCCATTCACAAGGGCTCCACCTTTATGACCTCATTACCTTCCAGAGGTTCCACTACTTATTATTATCACATTGAGGGTTAGAATTTCAACATGCAATTTTAAACATTTATTTTATTAAAGTATAGTTGATTTACAATGTTGTGTTAATTTCTGCTATACAGCCAAATTGATTCATATACACACACACACACACACACACACACACACACACACACACATATTATTCTTTTTCATACTCTTTTCCATTATGGTTCATAACAGAATATTGAATACAGTTCTTTGTACTATATAGTAAGATCCTTTGTTTATCCATCCTATTTATACCAGTTAATAGTTTGCACCTTAATCTCAAACTCCCAATCCATCCTTTTCCCTTGGCAACCACAAGTCTGTTCTCTGTGAGTCTGTTTGTTTCATAAATTACTTCATTGTGTCATGTTTTATATTCCACATATAAGTGATATCATATGGTATTTGTCTTTCTCTGACTTACTTCACTTACTATGATAATCTCTAGGTCCATCTTCAAAATACGAATTTTGAGGGACCACAAATAATCAGTCCACAACACAGACTCTCCTATCCCTCAAGGTCTTCTTTAAAGCCAATTATACCCAAATCTCAAGAACTAGGAGTAAATCTTGGGCACCTGGGTAGTGTCCTCAAATTTCAGTGCTAGCCCGACTTTCTTCCCCATGAAGCCAAACCTATATGATCCTAAGCGTTTCCATTAGTTGTTGTTCTGCTTGGCTCCTCTAGTAGCTGCGTTTTGCCTGTTGGGTTGGGGTTGTGGAGGCCTCCAGGTTCCTACTGTGCTCCTCCCTAGGACAGTCCTTGGCCCTCACAAACTCACTTCTCCTACCTACTAATGAGGATCTCTCTCCTCATCTCCTCTGTAGCTATGATTTATTCTCTATTTGTCTGCCACCTGAAATCCCAGGATCCAGAAGTCTGCTCATCTTCCTGAATAAGTATAAGCTATTTTCTTACTTTTCTAAGAATACTTATCCTTCATCTCAATAAACATGTCTCTGGTGCCTTAATATTCTCTTCCTACTGGCCGGCCAGTGTTATCAGTTTCTAATTATTTCTATGGGTGAGATCATCCAATTTATAGGCTCTAAAATATTTTTGAAATGTTTATTCTTAATGTATTCATTCAACAAATACTTTCTGAGAACTTTCCTAGCACTATTCTAGGAACTAGAAACAGATAAATGAATAAACAACTAAATTTCCCTGCCCTCACTTAAGGTAAGATATATTTAATTTTAAAATTTTCTAAAAACTAGGAGGTATATTCAGTAAGTTAGGAGACAAAATGGTCAAAGTAAATTTTATGATAAATCAAAATAAATAAAACTATATTTAGAAAAGTAATACATTTGGTGACAGGCTTTTAAAACTCCTTTGTTTAAATATAATTTGGGAAGATCTGGTATGCTGGCAGTGCAAGTGAAAAAGTTCTGCGAGTTAATCACAGCATAGAAGCCCAACAACTGCCAACAAACCAAAGCAAAAAAACACTGAAGTAAGAGAAGTTCAATGTCTACATCTGAATGAAATATTGGGATCCATTATAAACGATGAAGAGGGGCTTTTAAACACTAGAAAGTAATCAGAAGGAAATGAGAAAGATGGTTACGAGACATGGAAACCATGTTATCGGGGGTGGGGAGTAGGGAGAACAATTAAAGAGATCCTTTAGAGACGTTTTCCTGGAAAACAGGAAATCTGCAAGGGATAGCAAGGTTCTGGAAACCTTTCCAAATATTTGAAGTGCTATCATATGGAAGTGAGAACAGAATTTTCCAACTGCAAAGGACAGATCTGAAGCAAACATAAGCTTTCAAAACCAAAGAAACTCATCAGCTGGGTTTCCAATAACTCTAAGTTGTGTCAAAGCAATGTAGTCTAGCTGTGTGGAAGCAGTAAAGTCTCTGTCCCTGGAAGGTTTCCAGCAGAGGTCAAGATGCCACCTGCTAGGAACTGAGGGGGACAGAAGGAGTTCTGCAGTCAGACATATGTGAACCTGTATGACCATTTAACATCCTCTCCAATTATAAAGTCCTCTCATCAATACTTGCTACTCTACCATATACCAAAGGAAGGAGAGATATTCCCAGGCACTAGAAAATACTCAAAGAAATCTGATAATCATCCTGCAATGGAGAAAGCTATATCTAACAACAGAGCAGTCAGCACAAATTGAGGCAAAATGGCCCTTGTGAGGATTTCTAGTTCAGTCACTTAAATAAAAACTGTCTAAATTTAGATGTGCATATGGTATTCATTTAATAAATTTTAAAAGTGACATTTCTTGACAAGCAAAGGAAATATTTAAGTGCCAACTTCAGAACTACAAATCTGTCTGAATACTAATTTATGAATGAGATTCTTTGCCAATTTTTAATGCAAATCAAAAAAATTTTTTTAAATTTTTAATGCAAAGGTATATACATACATATACAGGCACAAACATGTAGACACACACATACGTGCTTTTAGAAGTATTCCTTCTTATGTTGTATGCTTTATGTTTATAAAGCAAATGCTTATAGCTTTAACTGGACTGTGTTACTGTTTTTAAGATTATTTTCTCTTCTTTTCCTTTTTTTTTTTCAGCTACACCAGTGTTTTGTAAATTGGGAAAAAGAATTATTTTGTCATAGCCCACATGTTGTTAAGTAACAGTGAGCAGTAGTAGATTTTGCTTCATGTTGCCCTTAAAACCATAAGCAATATTGTTTATGTATTAAAAAGATATATTTTTATCATTCAGTTGAAGAAAACATATTTATCATATATATTTGGTTTCTAGCCATTTTTCTGGCTCATGGCTTCCAAAACCTTTGGAATTTCTTAAGTACTGAGAGTAATAAAGAAGTTTTTGTTATGTCAGTGAGGTGGCTTTTGGAAAGCATCAAGGATGGGGCAAGTTGCCAATGGAGCCAACTTAAAAGGATTGAAACTTTCAGTCCATGACCTCTGCAGAAGGGAGAGGAGTTGGAGATTGATTTCAGTCACCATTGGTCAACAATTTACTCAATTAAGCCCATGCAATGAAGCCTCCATAAAAACCCAACAAGAGAGGGTTCAGAGAATTTCTGGTTTCGTGCACACTGGAAGATCAGGGCAGAAGTTCCGTGCGCTTCCCCTATACCTCTTCCAATGCATCTCTTCCATCTGGCTGTTCCTGAGTTGTAACTTTTTCTAATGAATTGGTGATCCAGTAAGTAAAACGTTTCACTGAGTTCTGTGAGCCACTGTAGTAAATCAGTGGAACCTGAAGAAGGGTTCACGGGAATCTCCGATCTATAGCTGGTGGGTCAGATTGTGCATGCTCAGTCGTTTCTAACACTTTGTGACCTCATGGACTGTAGCCAGCCAGGCTCCTCTGTCCATGGAATTTTCCAGGCAAGAATACTACAGTGGGTTGCCATTTCCTCCTCCAAAGGTTCTTCCTGACCCAGGAATCAAACCCATGTCTCCTGCACTGGTAGGTAGATTCTTTACCACTAGCACCTCCTGGAGTGTGTCAGCATGGGTGGTAATCTGGGCTGGTGACTGGTATGTAGAAGTCTTGGGACTAAGCCCTATGCCTATGAAATCTGATACCATCTTTGAGTGGGTAGTGTTACAGATGGGTTGAACTCTTGAAAAGAAACCAGCCAAAGTGGAAAACTTCATAACTCATGGGATCCAGATAGGACTCAGTAGGCATCACTTCATTAGTGAGACCAAATTAGGTCTTTATTAAGGTTGCCTGGTCTTCACACCTTATAAAACTTAAAAGTAAGCTTGAAAAGGATCAAATTGTTTATAGGTGACTTGACTCTGTCACAGAACAAAGCTCAAAAATATTCAGTACGCAACAAGAAAAAAAATAATGTCTGCCATCTAATGGGAAAAAAACATTCAAATAAGCAGGAAAATATGACCAATAAGAGAAATAACCATAATCAATAAAGAGAAACAGAAATCACATTCTTCAGGATGTAAACAGCAAGGAAAGTGATTTGTATATTTGCTTTTATAGAATTAATATACCATCAGGAAGCAATGAGGATTTAAGGAATATTATTTAACAAAATATAAATGAGAAATGCTTAAGAAGTAACCACAATTGGGTAAGGATTACATTCATAAGTATGATTATTTCATTAAATGTCCTGGAAAAGCATGTGTTTTTTTGAAATCAGAAACCATACTCTTAAAACCTCAATAAGCATAATGCTGCTGGATTGATGTGGTCTGACTAGTCTGTTCTTTGGTAACATTACAAATTTGACAAGAACCAGAACAACACAAAATAACAGGAAATGATAACTTAAATAAAATTTAATCTTCTCACCTAACCATTTTACAGAAGATGTAAGTGAGCCTTGGGTAGATCAAGCAACTTTATTGCTAAACATCTCTATTATTTATTAATGAATATGTCTATTTTCTACTTTAGCCAGCACAAAATGCCGTCATGAGCTCCAGGTTCCTCTTCTGGAATGTGTGTGCTCATCTCTGTGCCCTATAGAAGCAGAAGAAGACTGACACATTAGCACAAGGACCAGCCATGAAAGTTACGTTTTGTTTCTAAATCCTGGGTCTAGAATAGAGTCTTGTGATCTGCCTTCTTTCTGGCAAAAATCCCCATTCTGTAACCAGAAATTTCATTATTTGAAATTTTACCTAATAGCTGTTGATTAAAATGTTTTGACAGAGAAGGCAATGGCACCCCACTCCAGTACTCTTGCCTGGAAAATCCCATGGACAGAGGAGCCCAGTAGGCTGCAGTCCATGGGGTCGCTCAGAGTCAGACAGGACTGAGCGACTTCACTTTCACTTTTCACTTTCATGCACTGGAGAAGGAAACAGCAACCCACTCCAGTGTTCTTGCCTGGAGAATCCCAGGGACGGGGGAGCCTGGTGGGCTGCCGTCTATGGGGTCGCACAGAGTTGGACACGACTGAAGTGACTTAGCAGCAGCAGCAAAATGTTTTGAATAGTTTTATTTATTGTTGTTTTTACAAAATTCATTGAACATTTGTAGAATTACAAAAGTTTCTAAAATGAAGCTATCCACATTTTCCCCCCTAAGAGGTTTATTTATTTAATTAATTTATTTATTTTAACTGAAAGATAATTACTTTACTATATTATGATGGTTTTTGCCATACATCAACATGAATTGGCCACAGGTATACATGTGTCCCCCTCATCCTGAACCCCCTCCCACCTTCCTCCCCACCCTATCCCTCTGGGTTGGCCCAGACCACAGGTGTTGGGTGCCCTCCATTCACTGAACTTGCACTGGTCATCTATTCTGCATATGGTAATGTACATGTTTCAATGCTATTCTCTCAAATCATCCCATCATCGCCTTCTCCCATTGAGTCTAAAAGTCTGTTCTTTACATCCGAATCTCCTTTGCTGCCCTGCACGTAGGATCATCATTACCTTCTTTATAAATTGCATATATATGCGTTTATGCTGCTGCTGCTAAGTCTCTTCAGTCGTGTCTGACTCTGTGCAACCCCATAGATGGCAGCCCACCAGGCAGGCTCCTCTGTCCCTGGGATTCTCCAGGCAAGAATACTGGAGTGGGTTGCCATTTCCTTCTCCAATGCATGCATGCATGCTAAGTCACTTCAGTCGTGTCTGACTCTGTGTGACCCTATGGACAGCAGCCCACCAGACTCCTCTGTCCATGGGATTCTCTAGGCAAGAATACTGGAGTGGGTTGCCATTTCTTTCTCCAATATATATGCGTTAATATACAGTAATTGTCTCTCTCTTTCTGACTTACTTCACTCTGTATAATGGGCTCCAGGTTCATCCACCTCACTAGAACTGACTCAAATGCCTTCCTTTTTGTAGCTGAGTGATATTCCGATGTGTATGTGTACAACTTTCTTACCCATTCATCTGCTGATGAACATCTAGGTTGCTTCTATGTCCTAGTTACTGTAAATAGTGCTGCAATGAACACCGGGGTACATGTGTCTCTTTCAATTCTGGTTTCCTCAGGGTATGCCAAGCAGAGGGATTGCTGGGTCATACTGCAGTTTTTTAAGGAGTCTTCACACCGTTCTCCTTAGTGGCTATACCAGTTTGCATTCCTACCAACAGTGTAAGAAGGTTCCCTTTCCTCCACACCTTCTCCAGCATTTGTTGTTTGTAGACTTGTTGACGATGGCCATTCTGGCCAGAGTGAGATGATATCTCATTGTGGTTTTGATTTGCGTTTCTCTAATAAGGAAGAAAAGTTATGACCAACCTAGATAGCATATTGAAAAGCAGAGACATTACTTTGCCAACAAAGGTCCATCTAGTCAAGGCTATGGTTTTTCCAGTGGTCATGTATGGATGTGAGAGTTGGACTGTGAAGAAAACTGAGCCCCGAAGAATTGATGCTTTTGAACTGTGGTATTGGAGAAGACTCTTGAGAGTCCCTTGGACTGCAAGGAGATCCAACCAGTCCATTCTGAAGGAGATCAGCCCTGGGATTTCTTTGGAAGGAATGATGCTAAAGCTGAAACTCCAGTACTGTGGCCACCTCATGCAAAGAGTTGACTCACTGGAAAAGACTCTGATGCTGGGAGGGATTGGGGGCAGGAGGAGAAGGGGACGACAGAGGATGAGATAGCTGGATGGCATCACTGACTCAATGGACGTGAGTTTGAGTGAACTCTGGGAATTGGTGATGGACAGGGAGGCCTGGCGTGCTTTGATTCATGGGGTCACAAAGAGTCGGACACGACTGAGTGACTGAACTGAACTGAACTGAATAAGGAGTGGAGTTAAGTATCTTTTCGTGGGTTTATTAACCATCTGTATGTCTTTGGAGAAATGTCTGTTTAGGTCTTTTGACCACTTTTTGATTGGGTTGTTCATTTTTCTGCTATGATATCCACATTTTTATGGCATATCTACAAAGCATTGGAACTATCAAAATTATGAATTAGAAACATGTTTTTAATCTTACAAAAAGTAGGATTCAGTTCAGTTCAGTTGACTAGATGGACCTTTGTTGGCAAAGTAGTGTCTCTGGTTTTGAATATGCCATCTAGGTTGGTCATAGCTTTTCTTCCAAGGAGAAAGCGTCTTTTAATTTCATGGCCGCAGTCACCATCTGCAGGGATTTTGGAGCCCAGGAAAATGAAGTCCCTCACTGTTTCCATTGTTTCCCCATCTATTTGCCATGAAGTGATGGGACCAGATGCCATGATCTTAGTTTTCTGAATGTTGAGTTTTAAGCCAGCTTTTTCACTCTCCTCTTTCACTTCCATCAAGAGGCTCTTTAGTTCCTCTTCACTTTCTGCCATAAGTAAGATTACTTATTACAAAAAATAACAGAATCCCATTTGTTTCTTCATAATCAAAGTAAAGGATTTTCTAAATACAAGATAATCACCCATAGGCAATGGAATTGTCTCTTTTTGATGATACTTTTAATTTATTTTTCTCTAAAGTAAAAACAGTCAATTACAAAAATTAATACAGCAGAACTTAATTTGAGGACAAAGGTCCATCTAGTCGAAGCTATGGTTTTTCCAGTGGTCATGTATGGATGTGAAACTTGGACTATAAAGAAGGCTGAGTGCCAAAGAATTGATGCTTTCCAACTCTGGTGTTGGAGAAGACTCTTGAGAGGCCCTTGGACAGCAAGGAGATCAAACCAGTAAATCCTAAAAAAAATCAGTCCTGCATATTCATTGAAGGGACTGGTGCTAAAGCTGAAACTCCAATACCCTGGCCACCTGATGCAAAGAACTGACTCATTGGAAAAGACCCTGATGCTGGGCAAGATTGAAGGCAGGAGGAGAAGGGGACGACAGAGAATGATATGGCTGGACTCAATGGACATGAGTTTGAGCAAGCTCCAGGAGTTGGTGGCAGGCAGGGAAGCCTGGTGTGCAACAGTCTATGGGGTCTCAAAGAGTCAGACATGACTGAGTGACTGAACTGAACTTAATTAGAAATATTTGTTGGCAATATAAGAGCACAATGAATGAAACAATTGAAAAGAATATCACAGTATATTTTTAGAACTATTTTTCTATCCCTTAAAAATATACTGATGATTGTTTCTTCTAAGATTTATATACTTGGGCAGTTACAGAACCCAAGTAATCCATTCTGAAACACTGAGGTAATGCAAGAATCTTACTTTGAATTATCTAGCAACTGTTAAAGGTGAATTCCTCAACCAGAAAGATAATGTTGTATTTCTCACTAATGCAACCTGCAGAAGACTCTTGAGAGTCCCTTGGACTGCAAAGAGATCAAATCCATCAATCCTAAAGGAAATCAACCCTGAATCTTCACTGGAAGGTCTGAGACTGAGGCTGAAGCTCCAATACTTTGGCCACCTGACACGAAGAGCCAACTCATTAGAAAAGACCCCAAAGCTGGGAAAGATTGAAGGCAAAAGGAGAAGGGGGCAGCCAAGGATGAGGTGGTTAGGTAGCATCACTAACTCAATGGACATGAATCTGAGGAAACTCTGAGAGACAGTGGAGAACTGAGGAGCCTGGTGTACTGCAGTCCATGGGGTTGCAAAGATGTGTACACGACTTAGAGAATAAACAAACAACAAAACAGCAAAAAAATGCAACCAGAGGGTCCAAGAAGCCACTGACAGTTAAAATTTAGTCCTTCTAAAATCTCTTGAGGGCAAACAGGCTCCAGAAAGCAGAAAGCAAACTCTTGTGATGCCAGACCACAAGAGAGGCAGGGTGTTTAGAGGTACAAAGGGCTCCTGTCGTGTCTGTCACTACTCCAAATTACAAAACAGACTGTATTCTTCTCCTGACATCTATTAGTAACAAAACTATAACAGAAATGCCTACTATGAGAAAGTAAAATTTTCTCTCCCGTGTCTGACTCTTTGCAACCCCACGGACTATACAGTCCATCGAATTCTCCCAGGCCAGAACACTGGAGTGGGTAGCCCTTCCCTTCTCCAGGGGATCTTCCCAACCCAGGGATCAAACCCAGACCTCCAGCATTGCAGGCCGATTCTTTACCAGCTGAGTACCAGGGAAGCCCAAGGGGAAAGAATTTGCTAGAAAATTACTTACTCATCTGCAGGAGTTTAAATCACCTGTCACTTGAGAGTGAAGCCATTTTATAAATCAATCTGCAAGTTCCCTTGACAAGACTAAACTCTTAAGCTTCTACTGAATTTCTGAGAGATAACCTTAAAACCATAGTCTCAGTTTTTAAATGCTGCATGCTTAATAACATACAGAAGAGTAACTGCTGTTTATACATGTTTCACATTAGCAATTCATAACTAATGTCTCCTGAGGGTTATTAATCAAGAATCACTAATTGAAGTCAGTCATTTGTGAGAACATGTTCATGTGCCTTCCCTTGCTGTCCATAGCAATGGCTGCCCTGTATTCAATCCCTAGATGCTCCTCCGACTTCCTCTCTCTACATCAGTGGTCCCCAACTTCCGGGATCTAATGCCTAACGATCTGAGGTGGAGCTGATATAATAATAATAAAAATAAAGTGCACAATAAATGTAATGTGTTTGAATCATCCTGAAAGCATCTCCCTGACCCAGTCCATGGAAAAATTGTCTTTCAAGAAATCGGTCCCTGGTGCCAAAAAGATTGGGGACCCTGCCCAACATCGCTGTTGCCATCAGGGCAAGGAAGAAGGAAGATTCCATGCTGGATTTATGTGCGGGAGAGGGTGAGAATTCCCTGTCCACAAAAGGGCAGTCTAAACAATTCATTTATACATTTGTTGTTCAGTGGCTCAGTCGTGTCCGACTTATTGTGACCCCATGGACTGCAGCACTCCAGGCTTCCCTGTACTTCACCATCTCCTGGAGTTTGCTCAAACTCAGGTCCATTGAGTCGGTGATGCCATCCAACCATCTTATCCTCTATTGTTTCCTTATACATTTAGTGTTTGGAAATGCAAAACAACACTGTGCGTGGTTTTGGTTTCACTGAGAAAGTAAAAACGAAGTTGCTTCATGCAGGGAAAGATTTTCAGATTAACTAACCAGATCCTTTCATCTTTGCTACTAAAAAACTCAAATTCAGTCCAGAGAGATTGATTTTTCCCTGAGTAAAACAACTAATTTGTAGCAGGATTTGGACATACTCCAAACTCCTAAACTCCAAGTCTCATACTATTTCTTCATTTCACTTTTGTTTCCTGTGTGAATTCCGCTCTGAAGAAAGAAAGAATTTTGAATGTATATTTTATCATAGTATCATGTCTGAATACTTTACATCTGCATTGAAAAGAGTAGCAGTCTAAATCTTGCTAAATAAATAAAAAATCAAGAAATGCTATTACTTATGTTTACTATTCATGTTGATGACAAAATAGAGTAATTAGAAGGCCTGTGGGCTTCTACTTAAAAAAAAGAGGAATTGTGTTCCTCTGTATGTTATTCAGAGGACTCGTCTCCACTGTCATATAGACTATCTCAAGCACTACCCCGGTGCTCTATGGACAGAGTTCACAATCCATTTGGGCTCTTTGTTTATGCCTTTAGTGTAACTGTCACTACACTGGATCATTTGTCAGTCAGCTGTGTCAATGGGATGGCTTCGCCCCTCTGATTGCAAGTTCCTTGAGGTTACAGCATAGCCTCTCATCACGATACGTTCAAGCACCTCCATCATGGAGCTTCTTGCCCAACAAGTAGACAGTAAGTGTGTGTTGAATTGAACCACAGTGAACTATACTGGACATCATTCTTTAGTTGTTATTGCTTCCTACAAGAAGAAAAAGCAAAGAAAGGGGAAGAGAAACAAGAGACAGAAGAGAGACCAGAGAGGAGAAAAGGAGCAAAAAGAGGACAAGAGGGAGAGGAGAGAGGAGGAGAGAGGAGGAAAGAAGGAAGGGAAAATAAAAAAGGGGAAATAAAAAGAGGAAAATGGAAACTAAGGCATATTTAATTTGTCTGTGAAATTACCAACTCGTATTTCTTGCCCCTCTGGGTGCTAGAGTACAAGGGATTAGGCTTATATCATGAAACTAACAAAAATTCAGAGCCTAAATTTCATTTTTGATATCTTTTATAAGATTCAATATTTCATTTAAAGAACAAAAGGATTTGTGTTAAGGTTTAAGGAATTGTGCTCTATAATGAAACCATTAAAACCACAAAAATTTAAAATTTGATTTTCATAAAATTTTAATTTCTATAATATTTTTATATTATTTTCACGTATCCTCACATAGCCTTATATTTTTCCTTTACTGCCTTATTAATATCCTTGTCCAATAACACTGCATTTGGGAACATAGTGCTCCCATAGTACACATAGGGTTGAGTGGTATCATTTGACAAGTCACACTGAAAGGGGATGGTTACACCATACCCAGAGAGACACCCTAGTTGTTTAGCAAGGTGAACATCAACTCCCCTGCAATCAAACATCTAGAAACAATACATCATTAATTAGCACATGCCATCCCATTAGCTTTGAGAATTAGGGTTTAGGATGCTACTAGGGCTTCAGAGAAATCAAACCCATATTGTGCTAGTCTAGCACAAAAAGTAGGAAATAATAGGAAAATGACTTTTTTTAAAATATATCTGCAACACTACTTTATGAAAAGAGAGATCTATGAGTAAATTGCTTTATCTGAAAGAACATTTAACAAAAAGTTGTTTTGATTGCCCTGATGAATAAATTACAAAGTCAGTATAAATCAATCATCTCCTAACTTCCCTAATCTCTGTGAAATCAATAAAATCTTTATGTAGAGACACTCAAAAAAATCATTTGCCACCATTCATGAAAAGAATAAGAAATTGATTGTAACAATCAGCTGAATCACTGTCTTAGTATTGATTCTGTTTCACAGTGTTCTTTAAGATTCTAAAAGCACATCATTTCTAACATTTTCATTTTGCTATAAGACATTAAGAGATTCCAGTTTCCTCTCATCACCTCATCACCTCTCTGACCCACTAATTCTTAGCCTATCCTCCAATGGGTGAGTGAGTCATTGTTCTGAAGATGAGCAGCTGCTATTCTCACCAAAACACAATGAAGAGCCTCCAAGTAAGTGCTAAATTTTCAATTATCCACTAATGGGTGATTGCACAAAGATCTTGGCAAGTGCTTCTCAGACTTTAGTAGACCTAAGAATCAGTCAGGGTACTCATTAAAAATACAAATTGCAAGCCCCTTTGTAATTTACCAGGTATGAGGTGTCCCTGAAGGATGGACATTTTTAAATAAGGACAACAGGTGATTCCTGATATAACACACTTGTGGACCACACTTTAAGAGTGATGCTGACTTGGGAAGCTGAAAATGCTTCTAATCACCAGCCTACTGAAGACCTCTACAACAGATCCAGAGTGAAAATACCTATAAGAAGGACAATGAATCCAAAGGTTTAGGCCAAAGCACCCAGCCTTGGAATCTGAAATATCCTTAATGAAGGGAAGATAGCTGGAGAAGCAGCAGAAGCTGAGACTTGTCCTGGGCCCCTCTCCTCAGCCCCTTTCACACTCAGACCTACAGACTGCTGGTACCCCACTCCCACTTCCTCTGACATCTACCACCTTAACATACAATCTGGACATACACTGAAAGTTGTGAATAGATTTAAGTTTGCCGGTGTGTGGAGAACAGACTGAAGTACTAGTAAAGTTGAAAGTATTATAGCCAAGAGATCTGGATAAAGAATGACTTGAAAATAAGAAGAGAGAATGAAGTCAGAGGAAAAAAGCCTGAGCCTGGAGTGAGGGCAGTATCCAGATCAAGTCAGTGACAGAGGGGATGGGGAGGGAGGCTGAGAAGGTCTGGGCTCTTCTGCTGTCAGTTGGACATTCCATTCAACTGCCCGTGGTGAGCATTCCAGTCCACTGACCATGCCTAGTTTGTGTGACTGACTTTCACCAGGTAGAACAATCAACAAGGTCACCATAAAATTTTGACCAACACCAGGCCAGTAAAGTGACCACTGAAAACAATTTCCAAATTTGTAATCAATGGACCCATGTTTAAGGAGAAGAACTCCTTTGGTCTACCAAAATGGTTTGAGTTTCAGTCTCTAATTTCTTCCTTCTCAGATACTCTGGTCTCCACCAAAAGGACACTATTTGGTGAGATGAAGCCATTTTGTTGGTCAGCAGGAGCTCAGAAGCAAGAAAATGTCCCAGTGGTAGAATACAGCATCATCTTCCTCAGCAGCAGCCCATCACTGGAAGTTTCCAGAGCATTGTGCCAATCGAGTGGTGGACGGACTTTCATTTAGAGACCCTTATGTGAGAAAATTGCAAACCTGTTTCTTGGACTTGTTAGCCTTACTGTTTCTGATACTTAGGTGCTGTCTCTTAGAGAGCCTGAAACAGCCAAGACATGGCTGAGGACATGGACGAATCTGCAGGTAAGCATCACTGGACCCTGAGGAGTTAGATATTTTGTGTCTGTGTGACCATATACATATGGTGGGGAATAGTGAGCATGATTTAGGGAGATCTGTATACCTGAAAGGTTTTATGAAAAATTATATTAAAGTAAGATTGTTTCTCTCCACTCTCCTTTCATTCCAAAATAATAAAAATCACCAGATTATAAATTATAATTATAAAGGACCAGTGAAGGACTGGGAGCCTGAGAGATGATTGTGTTTTACCTCTTTAGAAACGTATAGTCTATTTGAAGAGAAAGTGCCTACAACACAAAGGCAATTTCTTGTTTAATCTTCAGTGCTGGCAGAGTCCTTTGGAAATATTCTGCTTTGCCAAAAACGACTGTATGAAAGGGTGATGTTGTTTGATTTGGAGGCTTATGGAAAATCATTACATCCAAAAGGATCCCTCCTACCAACTTGCCGTGTGGTGTGAAATTTCTCAGTTCCCTTGACTCAAATATGTCTTTTCAGTTTTCCAACGTGCTTTATTCAAATAATGCCTGGAATGTGCAAGTCAAAAATATTTGGATCATTTTTAGAAAAGAACAAGGTTGCATGAGCATGATACCAGAAGAGCTGGCAGGCCCAGAAGGGAAGTCAGAGAAAAAGAGGATGTGAATAAATAGGATGGAGGGGAGCACGGAGGAAGGAGGTAGAAAATAACCAGCTCTATCACACTCCTGCCTTCCCCTACTCAAGTCAGGCATAAGGGGCTCAGTTCATGGAATCTGAGAGGGGAGCCTTGCTGAAGAGGATATAGTGTGATACCTACATGACTGGAGGGATTAATTGGGACATAGCATCTTCTGTCTTCCCCTACGTGTTTAATTTAGGTTTTGAAGAAAAAATACAAAGCATCTTCTATTGTCAAGTATATGAAATATACATGACACTGTTCCTGCCATCAAAGAGCTGGCAGTCAAGAGGGAAGAGGAGAAAAGTAGGAGGAAGGGAGAGAGGGAGAGAGAAAAGAAAGGGAGAGAGAAGGAAAGAAGAAGAGAGAGGAGAGAGACAGAGAAGAGAAAGAGAAGGAGAGAGAAGTGAACACTGCAAAGTAATTAACAGGAGGGCATTTCAGCATGTGTTTTTTTTTTTTTTAATGTTTACAATGTTGTATTGGTTTTTGCCATATTTAATTCTTTTCCCATCCATTTTTAGAGATTTTGGGAGATATTAACCTCACTCTTGGCATGCTGAACAAGGAAGATAATATTAGCAAGGTAAGGAAAAGAGAGAAAAATCTCTTCCCCATTCACTTTTTCTAGTCCAGTTATTGCAACATTTCATCTGCATCCTTCTTTGCTTCAACTTCTTCTTTTCTTTCTGGCTTCTTAAGTGGTATTCAGTTTTTCAGAAAATGCACTTTCATAGAAGTCATTTTAATGTTTCCACCATGACACTTGGCATTTGAGGATTCAGAGTATCCGGTTGTAGAAGCTAGCAAAAGAATGTCCCCTTCCATAACCTTATGCAGATAGATGTGGAAAGAGGGGGATGCCAGAGTCACAACCACGTGGGTTAGAGCCTACTCCTGTGTATTCTGAGGGTTAGCAGACATTTTTTGGTGCGGACCAAATGTTTTATGAATGTTTTGGACAGGACCAAATGACCTGCAAGGAATTTGAGGGCTCCTATGAGAAAATTCCCAAAGATCAAACCAGTCAATCCTAAAGGAAATCAACCCTGAGTATTCACTGGAAGGAATGAGGCTGAAGCTGAGGCGCCAGCACTTTGGCCACCTCCTGGGAAGAACCGACTCACTGGAAAAAATCCTGATGTTGGGAAAGATTGAAGGCAGGAGAAGGGGGCGACAAAGGATGACCGGTGTGTCCATCATGGACTCAATGGACATGAGTTTGAGCAAACTCCGGGAGACACTGAAGGACAGGTGTGCTGCAGTCCATGGGGTCGCAGAGAGAAGGACAGCGCTTAGCGACAGAACAGCGAACAACAGCAACGACCCATCTGTATGCTATTCCACAAATAGAGATGAATTTCTCTGAGATTTGAAGGTTTTTCTGGCTTCAATAACCTTTCGTAAAATAACAATGCTATCTTTCATAGAACACTTATCTAGGGCACTTGATTCTTTCCAAACAATAATGCATTGTATTATGCTCACTCCTCACAACTTTGTGATATAGGTGTTGTTATTTCCATTTGACAGCTAAGAAAAGTGAGGCCCAGAGAAGTAACATGCTTGAGAACAGTAGACAAGCCCATTTGATTCCAAAATAATGCTCCTAATCATTATTCAGTGTAACCTCCCTGTGAAGGGCGGTGCCTACACCTTTATCTCTTAAGCCAGTGGTTCTCAACCCTGACTCCATATTAGAATCCTGTATGCAAAGTGAGTTATCTCACACCTTAAACACAGGCATAGTACCTCAAGGTAACATGCCTGAGGCTCTTGGAGATTTCAGAAGACCAGTCTCTCATCTTCCAAAGGCCTTGTGGCCATCTAAGAGATTGAGAAGAGCCCTCACACACAACATCTGCTCAAGCCATGTAGTTCCCAGAGGCTGCAGCTCTGTGGAAAGGAGTTCACAACTTCTCCTCCACAAAGGCATAGATGAAATAAGGGCTTACAAATCCCCTTTAGGAACAAGTTGCATAACTTTCAGCCTCTTTGGGAATGACATCATATTCCTTAATGCTATAGGTGCTCTTTGGTAGTAAAAGCAACAATTAGGGTGATGGGCATTTCCATTGCCCTGAGGGCCCTACAACAGAGGATTTCGAGAGACTTTAGTATGTCAAGTGACCCATTCCTGCCTTCAGTTAGATACTGCCTTAGAAATATGGTCATATTAAAACAGGTTTTAGAATGAACTTCGCTTTACCTATAAGCCTTTGATTCCTAAAGATGCATATTATGTTAAGTGCATGTGTGCTCAGTCATGTTCACTTCTTTGCTACACCATGGACTGTAGCCTGCCAGGCTCCTCTGACCTTGGAATTTTCCAAGCAAGTATACTGGAATGGGTTGCCATTTCCTACTCCGGGGAATTTTCTGGACCCAGGGACCGAACCCACGTGTCTTGGGTCTCCCGCATTGGCAGGCAGATTCTTTACCACTGTGCCATCTAGGAAGCCTATATTATGTTAAGGAAGCCTCAATTAGGATATATAAAATCTCGTAGATACTTTGCTTAGTTTAATGGTATCATCAGATATATAAAATCTCGTAGATACTTTGCTTAGTTTAATGGTATTATTCATCTGGATATATTCTGACTCTTTTAGCTTTGCAACTCAAATTTCTGTGTATAACTTTGTATGTTCACAGGAAGACATTTATGGTCATCTCGCTTCCATTATTCAGAATACCGACATCTTGGATGATGCAATTGTCCAAAGGTTGATTTATTATGCTTCTAAGGACATGAGAGATGACAATGTAAGTTTTATCCTTAATGATGCATCAGTGTCAGGGCCAGTAACAGGTCTTTATGTGACGCAACTGCACCCATGTAGACATCCATAAACATTTTTTACATCACTACAAGGACCATAGATCACTTCTATTTGTTTTTCATGGTAACCTGGATATTATTTACCCCATCACAGATGAGGAAACCAAGGTAGAGCTTCGAAAAGTTTTAGAAGTAATATCCCATTCACTTTTAGGTGAGGAAATTGGTGCTTAGAGAGATTGTTTGCAAAGTAACACAGCTATCTATCAACAGAATGAATAAACTAGAACCCAAATTTCTTCATTCCCATGTGAATTCCTATCTCTTCATATGCCTAATTGTCCATGTATACTAGGCATTGTGTCTGAAAAATTATTTGTAGAAGTAGTTTGAGTCTTACATTATTTCCTTCCAGAAAGGATTTTCACTTGTTTATCTGCCGAGGCACAAGCAATCTAATTTCAAGGCTTGGGATTTTTCTGGGCAACTTCCGTAACTCAAGGTTGGACTCTAGTCCCCGGAGAGCCAATTTAACCTCCCATATGAACGCAGCTCTTAAAACATAGGATGACCAGGGTCTCGCTCTTGGTTGGCCCTGAATTCTGACTATTGTCCCGAAAAGCTGCAACGCAGTCCCAAAGGCAAAATTCACATCTCTGGATTTCCAGTCTTGTCCAGATTTCAATTCAGTAATTCATTCCACCTTATATTGTGACTGTCTTTGATGTTTCTATGAGTATATTTTTTAATATCTTGCCCAGCACTTTTTCTTTTCCTCAGCAGGAAAGTGGATCAAATTGACTTCATTCACCATTACCAAAAGCAAAGGCCCCTCCAAATATCTCCAACATTAAGGATAATTAGATCAGGACAATACTAAAACTCAAAGCTCTGGACTCCCAGCCCATTTTTCTTTCTCCATTCCCTTCAGTAATTCATATCACTTAAACGTAAATCTTAAGTTCATGGTACCTGATTAATTAGCTAGAAAATATGCATTGCCTCGAGTTTACAAGAACTCTATGAAAACCTGGCTTTGAGAAGCTTTTGAATCACATCCGCTTCCCAGCTGCTGACATCTACCCTAGAGTCTTCCACACAGGGTTTGTAACAGCCTGTTCTCCCTCAATTGAAAAGGTAGAGAACTTATAAATATTATGTCAACTATTTCCCCTCTGCTGATTCATGCTGGCTGTTATTGTTATCTTCCTTTTCTTCTTCAGATCCTCAGAGAAATCAGAATGCTAGCTGGGGAGGTATTGGTGTCTCTTGCTGCACATGACTTCAACTCTGTAATGTATGAAGTACAAAGTAACTTCAGGATTCTGGAGCTACCAAACGAGTTCGTTGTGCTTGCCCTGGCTGAACTGGCAACCAGCTACGGTACAGAGGGAATAGCCTCCACATTTTCCCTGGGAAACCATCATTGTAATTGTCTAAACCCAAGTGGGAGCAAACAGCAGAGGGGGAGTGTCTCTCCTACTTCCTTCGGTACTAAAGAAATACTGACCCGTCTGGGCTGCTGTTTGTGAGCTTGGATGGGCCTGCCCTCCAGCCATGGGTCCACGCTGCTCTGAATTTGGCTGGACTCTTTCTCCCACCTTCACCTCTCCTTTCATCTGGCCTTGTATTTGCAGAAGCACATTTTCCACAAGGCATATTCTGCAAACCACTCAACTCTTACATGAAGTAAGGGTTTCCTAGGATGCTTTTTTCTTTATTTAACATATTTATTTATTTATTTAGCATATCACCTGTGCTAGGCCCTGGGGATACAGGCAAGTTCTGGTGGGAGGGATGAACATTAACAAAATAATTATCCAAAGTAATTGCTAAGAAGCAACAGGTACAGACAACTAATAGGAAGCACCTTATTTTAAGGTGCTCTAACTACAGTAAGTCTGCCAGATGTGACTGAGTTCCATTCCAAGAGCATGTTTGTAAGTCCAGTTTGTTCGTTCAGTCCAACAAAGTTAGCCTAGCATGGTCGGCTGTATAGTACTGTACTGTAATAGGTTTATAATAATTTTCACACAAATAATACATTAAAAATGAACACAAAATATGGAGAAAATATTTTAATCCTACTGTACAGTACCTTGAAAAGTACAGTAATCCCAAGCTACATCACCACAGCTTTTGTGCTTGCTTCCAGACATGATGGGCTTGGAATAAAGACTATGTACTTCTGTACTGTCTACAGTACTGGACGGTAAAGAACATGTCTACTTGCACATGACATTGTATACCAGACACGTGAACTAACGTATGAGACTGGACAGGCAATTGCACATTCTCATCTTTGAAAGTTTGCAACTTGAAGATTCATATGAAGGAGACTTACTGTACAGGCTGGCATTGGGGGGTGGGCATGGGGCAGAATGGCTTCCCACCACACCTCATCTGCTTTGAAATGCTTGTTAACTGATGATGGTTTGGGGAGCTGTGACAGAAATTCCTCTTGTGCCCTTCCTGCAGTGTCCCAGAGTATTCCCTTCATGATGATGACCCTGCTCACCATGCAAACCATGCTCAGGCTGACCGAGGAGGAGAGGATGAAAGGCGCTTTCTGCGTTGGTGGGTATCCCTGCGGTTTCCCCTTTATTAAGACCAGACTATAAGTGGAGCAAATGTCTTATTTTTCCTTTTACTCGTGTCCTTTCTAGTAGTAGTATCTACCATTAACTGAGGGCCTTCCACATGGAAGGCCTTCTGCCAGGAGTTTCCCCTATCAATCCTCACTGCAATTCTACAAAGTACTATTAGCCCATTTTACAGATGAGAAACTGAGGGTCAAGGGAGTTAAGTGATTTTCTCTCAAAGTCATGACAGTCAATGTGATGGAGAGGTGGCATTCAGATCTATATGACCACCCAGTCCATCTTCTTTCCACTGTCCTACATAATCAGTTTCTACTAGTCTCCTTTTTCAACTGGACCACACTTTCCCTAGTGATTATGAGATCTTACTAGCTCTTCAGTTCAGTTCAGTTCAGTTCAGTCGCTCAGTCGTGTCCGACTCTTTGCAACCCCATGAATCACAGCACGCTAGGCCTCCCTGTCCATCACCATCTCCAGGAGTTCACTCAAACTCACGTCCATTGAGTCGGTGATGCCATCCAGCCATCTCATCCTCTGTCCTCCACTTTTCCTCCTGCTGCCAATCCCTCCCAGCATCAGAGTCTTTTCCAATGAGTCAACTCTTCGCATGAGGTGGCCAAAGTACTGGAGTTTCAGCTTTAGCATCATTCCTTCCAAAGAAATTCCAGGGCTGATCTCCTTTAGAATGGACTGGTTGGATCTCCTTGCAGTCCAAGGGCTCTCAAGAGTCTTCTCCAACATCACAGTTCAAAAGCACCAATTCTTCAGCGCTCAGCTTTCTTCACAGTCCGACTCTCACATCCATACATGACCATCCATACATGACCAAGGCTATGGAAAAACCATAGCCTCGACTAAATGGACCTTTGTTGGCAAAGTAATGTCTCTGCTTTTCAATATGCTATCTAGGTTGGTCGTAACTTTTCTTGCAAGGAGTAAGCGTCTTTTAATTTCATGGCTTCAGTCACCATCTGCAGTGATTTTGGAGCCCAAAAAGATGGGCTAAATTTTGGTATCTCTTTGTAATGAAATATTGTGAAAATGATAAGTAAATAATCTAATAAAAGCACAAGCAATCATAAAATCAAGGAAAATGGGTATACAAACTATGATCACAAGTCCCTTCTACCCCAAAACTGAAAGACATCTATAGTAATCAACAGTCTGCAGAGAATGGCATGCCCTTCAGTTCCTGGAAAAAGCATTCTTTGAACAATAAGAGGTTTCTTGGATGAGTCTGAAGACCTGAACTCTCTCCTCTGATGAGTCACTGAGCCATCAGGTGATTCTGTCCTTCTCTCAACCTCAATTTCACCTCTTAAAACAACAAATGAAGTGACTGCTGAGATTCCTTCCACCACTGACATCTCTGTGACTATTATTTTATAGTATTTTAAGGCCCATGCTGTCAGAAATGTCTTCTTTACATATCATCCAAGTCTTCTCTGTTCTATTTTGCCTGTTTCTTCTTGTCTGTCCTCAGTGAAGGTAAGATTTGTACCTGATAAATATTGAGAATTTACTATCTACCTGGGTACTGCCGTGGGTATTTTTAGATTATTCTTTCATTTAACCCTCACAGTTACTACATTGAGCGGATAACAATTTCAGTTCATTTTACAGATGAGAAATTGAGGCTTAGAAAGGTTAAACAGCTTGCCTGCAATCACATAGCCAATACTTGACAGAGACAAGATGTGAAGTATGACAGTCTAAGTCAAGGACTCAAACTACTATACTAGATTAGCAGTTTTCAATATTTTTTTATTTTCCCTATTTATCATCACAGTTAACATTGTGTTCCAGCAAAACAACATTTGGTGCCTCTAAGTGCATTTCTACCTCCAGTATTAATAACCAAGAAGGTAAAAGAAAATAAAATCAGAAATCACAATGCAATGAATAAGGGAATTCTTATCTGTGTATTATAAAGTTATCTAAGTGCTCTTTGGTCCTAAAACAACTTTTGTCTGACTGCCAGTTAAGGTTAAATGTCTATACTATAAAGAAAATATATACAATTTAATAGCCATCCACCTAGCTGTGCAATCAATCAGCAAAGAAACAGATGTTGTGTTTGTTGTTTCAGAATACAAACAAACAAGGTATGTATACCACAAGCAGATTTGAGAAAATGTAACATCACTTTTCACTTTCATGCATTGGAGAAGGAAATGGCAACCCACTCCAATGTTCTTGCCTGGAGAATCCCAGGGACGGAGGAGCCTGATGGGCTGCCGTCTATGGGGTCGCACAGAGTCGGACACGACTAAAGCGACTTAGCAGCAGCAGCAGCAGCAACATGAGATTACATGAGAGAGTCTGGAGGGGGAGGAATAAACCAATAAATGACCAGTTCTAAAGCTAAGGTACTCGGCGTCTTTTCCATAGTATTGTGTGACATATCCTTGAGAGAGTAAACTATAATTTTTTACTATCTAACACAAGGGATAGCATGCGGAGCTGAAGGAAAAAACAATTATGTAATGACTTGATGCAAATATATACGATATATTGCAGGCTCAAGATTTTTAAGTTTTATTAAAGTAAAATATACATGGAGAAAAACATAATTACCATAAGTATACAAAGAGCTGAGTTGTCACAAAGTCAGCCTTCCATTTGACCTCCACTCAGGTTAAACCTTTGGACATTACTAGCTCCTTAGAGGCCCCCTTCATCTTTTTTCCCAATCATCACCCTCTCCATCCTCTCCAAGAGTAACCACAATTGTGGATTCTAACACCACAGGTTAACTTTACCTGTTTGTGAGATTCATGCATGTTGTTTTGGGTCCATGGAGTCCATTTTCACCTCTGTTTACAGTTACACGTCTGTATGATAGTTTTTCCATCCTGCCTGTTGACAAATAATTTGGATTGTTTTTTGTTTGAAGCTGTTACCAAAAAGTGAATAGAAACATTCTTGTACAAGTTTTTAGTGCCTATATGTATGCATATCTAAGGGCTGTATACCTCAGAGCAGAATTTCTGAGTCCAAGATAAAGCACGTTCAAGTTTGGTTGATAATGTCAAACCTTTCTCTAAAGTGTTTGCAGCAGTTCATACTCTCACTAGCAAAATGTCAAAATACCAGCTGTACCTTAGTCTTGTCAATACTTGACAATGACTGTCTGAAATGATAGCAATTCCGGATGGTATGTTGCAGTATCTTATTATGGTTTTAATTTACATTTCACTAAAGTGGCTGGAGCACTTTTTTATAAATTAATTTGGTACTGTCATAGATTTTATAGAAATTAATACACATTTGTTAATCATCAGTACGCTCTTCTCAGATTATATTATGGCCCATCCCCTCTTGATACTTTTCTCAGTCTGTGGTTGTTTTTAAATGCAGCCCTAGAGAAGTTCAGCAGAGCCATTTACAAGTATGTCAACCACTGGAGAGATTTCCCCTATCCCAGATTAGATGCCAACCGCCTCTCTGACAAGATCTTCATGCTGTTCCGGTATATCATGGACAAGTGGGCCTCCACGACCTCGCCCACACAAGTGAGTGGGGCTCAGTATGACTCCAGCTAGCTCTCCTCGCATCCCGATTGAACTTCCTCTTCTCTTTTTAACATGATAATTCATCTTAGTTCTTTTGGAAAGTGATGGGTTGTATTTTATCTGGTTTATTAAGTCTTTTGTTTTTCCTGTTTCAAATCACTATTTACTTGTTTATTTCAACTAATATTTGTTGAGTCCCCATGACATGTCATATCATTCCACATACTGGAGATACAGCAGAGATTAAACAGATCCAAATCTCCACTGTCATGGAACTGACATACCTATGTGTGGAGAGAACAATAAATATCTAAAATGAGCAAAATATATGGAATGTTAGCTATATCATAACCCATATTTGGACTGAATCACTGATTAGGAAAAACACCAGTCCACAGAAATTTGCTGTGTCTGTGACTATCACAGTGAATTAAAATGACATCTAAAGAATGAGGCTGATCATTTCATAATAGTGTAATGCCTTATAAAGAATAGATTACAAAGTTCATTCATATATATAATCCCATGCTGCTGCTGCTGCTGCTGCTGCTAAGTCGCTTCAGTCGTGTCCAACTCTGTGCGACCCCATAGATGGCAGCCCACCAGGCTTCTCCGTCCATGGGATTCTCCAGGCAAGAACACTGGAGTGGGTTGCCATTTCCTTCTCCAATGCATGAAAGTGAAAAATGAAAGTGAAGTCACTAAGTCGTGTCCGACTCTTAGTGACCCCATGGACTGCATCCCATCCTAATCTTGCTTAATTGCTATAATTTTTTAAGTAAGCTAACTTAAATTTTATTTCTTTATTGCTATATTATAAAAGATTTAACATTTAGCTACCTTCTCTAGTTTCTTTTTTATATTTTGAGCTATTATTTTTTTTTAACATGCTGGGATGGTGAAATCATTATCGAACATGAAATTTTTAAAATACTCTGTAGAGGTCTTTTATGGAAGCCACTTGAAAAGCAAAATGCAATTCAAATTTGCTCACTACAAGAGTTAGGCAAGTAATAAGAAGGTGCACAAAGTAATAAGAGAGCACAGGGAGAGAAACACTTAACACCCGATGAGTACTAGAAAGGCCGTGACACTAGAACTGAGCTTGCAGCCTATGAATTCATTTACTGCTGGGGACATGCAGTCACTAAAGAGGGGAAAACTCACTGAAGCATAGGTTGGAGATGGGATAACGTGGCACTTGAGTGAGTTAAGTGGGAGGAGGGGAAGTAGGGTGAGGAAAGTAAATATAAACAGGCAGAAACAAAGAAACCCAAATAGTGATCTTGGCCAACAGAATAAAGAGCCTTTAATTCTACAGAGGATGTTTTTTAAGAAATAAGAAAACTTGGAAGGACTTAAGAAGAATGAGATCTTAGAAACTAAGGAGTGATTTTCAAAAAGCAAAGGCAGATGTACAGAGGCCATTGTTATGGTGCTCAAATAAGGAAAATCTTGAAACGTGTCCACTGCATGGAAATGTGGTAGAACCACCTCTCAGCTGACATACAGTCTTAAGTGAAATCAATGGTTATTGTTATTAGCCACTAAGCTTTTTAAAATTTATTAATTTTTAATTGGCTTATAATTGCTTTACAATGTTGTGTTAGCTTCTGCTGTATAATAACGTGAATCAGATATGTATATGCATATATCCCCTCCCTCTTGAACCTCTCTGCCACCCCATCCCACCTCTGTAGGTCATCCCAGAGCCCTGAGCTGAGCTCCCTGTGCTATACAGCAGCTTCTCCAAAGCTATCTGTTTTATGCAAGGTTGTGTCTATATGTCTATGCTCGTCTCTCAATCCATCCAATTCTGTCCTTCCCCCATTGTGCCCACAAGTCTGTTCTCTACATCTGCATCTCAATTCCTGTCCTGCAAATAGGTCCATTGGCACCATTTTTCTAGATTCCAAGTATATGTGTTAATATACAATATTATTGCATTGTATATTACAATATACAATATGCAAAGAGTTTTGCTCTTTCTGACTTACTTCACTCTGCATGACAGACTCAGGTTCATCCACATCACTACAAATGACACAATTTTATTCCTTTCTGTGACTGCCACTAACTTTTGAGATGGTTTGCTCTATAGGAAAAATTAGCTAATAGATAAAAATTATATAATATTAGGTAGAGAAAGCTGAATTTAGAACTATAGATTAAAGAATGATGTCAGTTTCTAAGAAATTAAAATACATAGAGAAAAAGAGAGAAAAGAAAAAGTCAAGTAAAGAAAAAACATATTAAAAACATACCAAATAGTGCCTATCCATGAGTACTCTGGGCACTATGTTTTCTGCTTCCTCCTAATTTTTGTGTTTTCTAAATTGTTATCATCAATATACATTACATTTATATTTTGTGCGGGTTCGCTTTTCATGTCATGTGGAAGCCGGAGTATTGTGGACTGAGAAATAAATGGAAGGATATTGGAGAAGGAAATGGGACCCACTCCAGTGTTCTTGCCTGGAGAATCCCAGGGACGGGGGAGCCTGGTGGGCTGCCGTCTATGGGGTCGCACAGAGTCGGACACGACTGAAGCAACTTAGCAGCAGCAGCAGCAGCAGGGAGTGGAGATAGCAAACGCAGACCACTCCTTCAATAAACTTTGACATGCAAGCAAGAAAAGAGAAGGAGAATTGGGTGAGGATAACAGTGGGGTTGAAGTGATATGGAATCAAAGAATATTTCATGTCAGGGAGATTTTTAATTTGTTAGTATATTCTCATTAGTTGTATAGCACAGGGAGCTCTACTTAATTCACTGTGGTGACTTGAATGGGAAGGAAGTCCAAAAGAAAGGAGATATACATATGGTTGATCCATCTTGCTGTACAGCAGAAACTAACACAATATTGTAGAGCAACTATGCCCCAGTGAAAGTTCATTTAAAAAGAAAAAAATCCACGTTGTTTGCAAAATAAACTTATAAGTAAATTTTCTAGATTATTGACATTTTAAGCACCATGATGTTTAATAATATTATTCAGAATAATAATAATACTCAGAGGAATACTGAAGAAAATTAAACATTTAATGAAAAAATTTTTAATTAAAAAAATTTAGTCTGTGGGAACTTGAATAGAATTTATATCCTACTATTGTGTGAAAATTATTTAAACCTTAATTATGTTGATTGGCTCATGGTGCTTTTCTGATCTACTATATCCTTCTACTTTTCTGTATGTTCTATTAGTTTTTGAGAGTTTAATATTGAAACTCCAATTAAAAATCTTAATTTACTTACTTAAAAAAATAATTGTAATATATAGTGGAACTACATGTAACATTGTTCTGTATTTTCCAAGTCTCCTGCAACTGTGCTATTATCATACTTTCATAAAAAATAAAGAAAGAGAAAAAGTTTTTAATAAATCTGTTAATATAGTAAAATAAACTGACAATTAGAATGAGATTAAAGAAATAGAAGAGAGGGGCAAACATTGAAATGAGCATAGATATGGATATGGATGTAGATACAAATATAAATATAACTCTTCATACAATGAATACAGTGATCTTAGCTTCAATATTTTTTGAAAAAACCTTGTTTGGTTGAAAGCAGTGAGGAAAGGTTTTTGGAGGTATCTAAAACTCTTCCTGGTATACTGAGAAATGTACAAAAACATAGTGAAATATTTTATTATGTACTTATGTAAAGTATCAGTTCAGTTCAGTTCAGTCGCTCAGTCGTGTCCAGCTCCTTGCAACCCCATGAATCACAGCACGCCAGGCCTCCCTGTCCATCACCAACTCCCGGAGTTCACTCAAACTCACGTCCATCGAGTCGGTGATGCCATCCAGCCATCTCATCCTCTGTCATCCCCTTCTCCTCCGGCCCCCAATCCCTCGCAGCATCAGAGTCTTTTCCAATGAGTAGTTATTATATATCTTATATTATTAATATATAATTGTGTATTATACTTTACATAAATTTACTATACTTGTGCTTAATATGTATAATATACATAATATACATAAATATAATATAATATACATAAGTATATTATACTTATGTAAAGTATAATTAAGTATTATACTTTTTCTAAGTATCTGTTTGCTGCCTCTGCAGATTTTGGCCATCATTAAGGCTCACGGCCCCACAGTAAGCTTGCTGCTCCATCGGGAAGACCTCTGTGAATATGCCCTGGGCCAGGTCCCATGGCTCCTTAACCAGTACAAAGACAAAGAGATTGACTTTCACGTCACTCAGGTGAGAGCCACATCAGAGAAACTGATTCCCACGGTTGTCCAAAGATCATCCTGAAGGATGTTCATTCTCAGGAGGGGTTAAGGAACTCAGACATGTTTTGGGGCAGCTGAATTTACATACCTCCCAGGAAATACAAGGTAGAGAAGCAGTAGGCCTCTAAGGTGGCAGACACTCCAGAAAGGAATTCCTGTTCAAGCTGCAGGAGCACTGAACACGGTAAGGCAGCCAGAATCACTAAAGAAAACGGTAACCACTGGAAGGATAGGGGTATGTTCTCCTCACAACCATGATCATTTGCCTTCCACATTCTGGGCTGTCGCTCCGCAGGCAGGCTCCAGCTAACCTTGGAGAGCTTTTATTCCAGAGTCTAAGACAGATACTGACCGCAGCAGTCCTTTACGATGTCAGCCTTCCGAAGGCCTTGAGGAAGGCCATCTTCATCAATTTACTCCGCCAGGTAAGAAGACCATGCTGTCAAGTCTGTTTTGTTGTCACCAGTTTTCTGTTTCACGTCTAGCCCCTTAATGTTTTTTCTTCTCATTCAGGTGTGCAGAGTTCCAGAGCCTCCAGAAAAAGAAAACGAAACCGAAGCTTCAAACTGTTTCCTCATTCTAGGTAGGACTCAGCATCCAGTGGGCTTTTAATTAAAATGTCTCAGAGGGGTGATGACAGCAAGGACGAAGTGTGAGCACACTGCCACATTCGTCACTTTCACACATACACACAAAACGTTCCTTTGACTCACGCTATTCTGTTTTTTCATACCCTACTTGTTCTGAGGAGTGCTGTAGGTGGGGTGACCAATTATCCCGATCTGCCCAGGACTGAAGGATTTCTGGGAAATTAGAACTTTCAGTTTTAAAACCAGAAAAGTCCCAGACATATTTTGGATATAAACTTTTTACTGGATATGTGGTTGGCAATTACTTTTCCCATTTCATAGGTTGCCTTTCCATTTTGTTGATGGTTTCCTTTTCTGAGCAGAAGCTTTTTGGTTTGATGGAATCCCACTTGTTTATTTTTGCTTATGTTACCTCTGCTTTTAGAGTCAAATGCAAAAAATCATTGCCGAGACCAGTGTCAAGAAGCTTAGTCTCTATATTTTCTTCTAGAAGTTTTAGAGTTTCAGGTCTTATGTTCAAGTTTTAAATTTATTTTGATTTAATTTGTGTGCATTTGTATTTTTTGAGGTAACAATCAGATTTCTTTCTTTTCCCAGCACCATTCACTGAAGAGACTAATCTTTCTGCATTGTATATATTCCCGGGTCTTTTGTTGAAAATTAATTGACCATATATGCTTGGGTCTATTTCCAAGCAAACCAGTGTGAGTTGGTAACCCTAAGGCTAGGAAATACATTTTTTCTTGGTATTTGTGATTATTAGACACTCTATCAAACTAATGTTACCCTTTTTTTCTTCCCTGTCAACTCTTGGTATGTATCCCTTATCATTTTCTCCAGCCTTCACTCTCTTTTCTTTCACATCACAATCCTGCCCATCACTATGTTAGAATCTACAACCTGACACAAGTTGCAGAGGAAACACCAAGGTCCCGGGGTCAGGATACAAAACCATGTTCTAATATAGTTTCTCAGGGCAAGGGACAAGAACACCCTATACCTCCCACACCTGCACCCTCTCCAAAATGTGTCATCTCCACTACCTCACTGCATACCTTTCTAGCATGGCCTAGTTCTCTCCTAATCAGCCCCTCTGTTTTTGTACTTTCCATTTCTCGATGTGCCAGCCTAATTAACTACTTCGCTTTATCATTTCCAGCCCAAACCCATCCACTCTATCCAGACCTTTCTTCAGTTTTACCTGCTTCCTCCCTACCCCCACCAGCTGCACAGATGGTGAAGCATCACTTTGATCTCTGCCTCCATGTTCACAAGGCATCCTTCTGTGTCTCTGTGTCTTCTATCCATCTCTTATAAAGACACCAGCTATATTGAATTAATACAACTTCATCTTAACTTGTTTTCTCTACAAAGAACCTAATTTCCAAATAAGGTTACATTCACAGGTATGAACAGAAGTGGGCCTAGCTCTCTTAGGGACCAAACTGTTAAATTCTGTATGCTAAAGAAGTATGGGCCTAATAAAATCTGATTACCAACCAAAGGGTGACTTTGACAATTCTCATAGAATGATAGTCTTCCCATTTACAAGAATTTTACCTAAGGTGAAAACGAGTTCTTTTGACTCCAGTATTTCTTAAACCCACAGCCCATTCAAACCCTGCAGACCTGATGGATTTTTTTGATGAACAAATGAGAAATAATAATGAAGCCATTCGAATGGGAATCTTGACTTTGTTAAGATCAGCTATCAATGCTGAAGGTAAGAATAGGGATGACACCAGAGTTGTTTCTTTTGTATTAAGAAGCAGACTGAAATCTGTGCACTGTCTCTAATTTGATCCTGTGTCTTTGGGAAGTTTACAGAACACCATATTCAAGTAAAGCTAGGTTTTCTTAGTTGTCTATAATCAATCTACTACTTTTAAATAGGCATTTCCAGTTACCTCTGTTCTTTCATGATATTTATGGATGCAATCAGTAAAGGAATAGAATATTTGAGAATTGAATCTGGAATTGAAAGGAGGTATTGGTTAAGTGGCCCAATAAACTGAGAGTGGGTGTAAGAATGCACAATGTTCTAAAAATTTGTACTTTTAGAAAAGAGAATTTAATGAATTTTCATTTTTGCATTCTAAAAACTGTTAATTTTTGCAATTTCAGAATGCATCTTATAATTGATAGCATCTTTAATTATCATTAGCCACTATAGGTTTTCACTCGGTGCAATATAAACTAATGATGCCTCATAAAATTGATACCTCAGATTCAATAAAATATGATCTTTCATTTTTGTACAACAAAATAATAGTTTTTTAAAAAAAATTCAGTTTGCCCTGTGATTTACTGAAAAATTGGCAAAAGAAACCTGAGGTGGTCTCCAAAATTTAAGGCTAATCCATTAGGTGTGATGTATTGACTGCACTTAAGAATCTAACAATTTAAACAAGGTTAAACAAAGTGTAACAGAGAACCAAAAAAGCAATCAACATCTATAAAGAGTTGAAAAAGGAGAAGGTAGGAAGGAAGTGAACAATATAAAATGTTAAGGACAAGAGACTTTGAAATTATGTGCCATAACTCTAATCGGTTTTCAACAATTCCAGAATGTACTGTACTCCTACTGAAGTAGGCTTCTCAATTTCTCTTTCTGTCTTTCAGAGCCCAAGCTGAGGGATCATGTCACTTCAATTGAAAAAGCAGTCAAAGTCGTCATGGGTGACCTCAGTATTAAAGTAAGAGAATTAATGGGGACTTTTATTTGGATAATGATAGCTTTAGGAGTAAATGAAATAGTTTTGACTCTTTAGGGATGTGCTTATGAGACTGATTTATAAAGAGCTCAGTGACCAATTCTACTTTTAAAAGAACTCCATCTTTCCCTAATAAGATAAACTCTATCAAAGTAAAGTTCTGAAGCACATTCTCAAGGGCTTCTCAGTAGGAAAAAAAAAAAAAAAGATTTTGGTCTAGAGCATGATTCTGCTATGCTAGTTAAATAGTTTTAAAATTAATTGTTAATTATAAAGATGATACTTCTTCCTCCAAAAATAATAACCCCTGAACCCTATTTTGAGCAGAGATATCCTATTTTCCAGTCAGGGAGCATCTATAGAAAGTCTTACATGCACAATAGATTTCTCAATATCTCCTGATTATCTGATTAAAGTATTCCATGTTGAAAAAGACATAGAACTTTTATGTGAGAAATTTTTAAAATTAGCAATTATAGTATTATTTTGTATGAAAATTGTATTTTATTTGGATCAAAGCCCTATGCAGAAGCCAATGAAGAGAAGAAAATTCCCCCAGGAGGCTTTGGTCACCAATAACTATGGTTAAAATAATCAAAGCTATGCAATAAATAATAATGGAGTGATTATATTATGTCCAACCTAGATAGCATATTCAAAAGCAGAGACATTACTTTGCCAACAAAGATCCGTCTAGCCAAGTCTATGGTTTTTCCTGTGGTCATGTATGGATGTGAGAGTTGGACTGTGAAGAAGGCTGAGCGCCGAAGAATTGATGCTTTTGAACTGTGGTGTTGGAGAAGACTCTTGAGAGTCCCTTGGACTGCAAGGAGATCCAACCAGTCCATTCTGAAGGAGATCAGCCCTAGGATTTCTTTGGAAGGAATGATGCTAAAGCTGAAACTCCAGTACTTTGGCCACCTTTGGCGAAGAGTTGACTCATTGGAAAAGACTGATGCTGGGAGGGATTGGGGGCAGGAGGAGAAGGGGACAACAGAGGATGAGATGGCTGGATGGCATCACCAACTCGATGGACATGAGTCTGAATGAACTCCGGGAGTTGGTGATGGACAGGGAGGCCTGGCGTGCTGCAATTCACGGGGTCACAAAGAGTTGGACACGACTGAACGACTGAAATGAACTGAACTGAACTGATTATATATATAAACCTGACCCAGTAATTGAGCAAGCCAATTGAAGCATTGCTAGGATTTAGGGTAGAATAAAAGAGGACAGAAATTTCCAGGAAAGCGCTCACTCCTTGGGCAAATATACAGAGAAGGTTTACCTCTTTCTCCTCAGTTAAGGAGATTACAGAGTCCGTGTGTGCAACCTTGGGACCCTGCTTCCCTGTGAAAAATTATTTTCTTCCTACCCTCCATTAAAAGACCCATTCACTAAGGAATTAGATCTGAGGTTTCTATCCTCCAGGGAAACAATCCAATAGATGAATTGAAGCCAAATTATTAAACAACTTGTGACACAGGTTCATAACCATTTATTCAAATCCATAGAGCAAGACATATTTCATAATTTACAATTTTTCAGATTAGAAAAAAGTGTTACTGTGATAGTAGCCCACAATCAAACCTATTAAGATTTCTTCAAGAAAATGTATGCATATTCACACTACATAGAAAGGGTAGAGATGTTGGATGACATCACTGGCTCAATGGACATGAGTTTGAGCAAGCTCCAGGAGGTGGTGAAGGACAGGGAAGCCTGGCATGCTAGAGTCCATAGGCTCGCAAAGAGTCGGACATGACTGAGGAACTGAATACCAACAAATAGCTTTAAAACAGTTCAGTTTGAGTTTCTCAACCAAGTAGGAACCAAATTTAAGAAACAAAATCCCAGTTTTCAGTGTCATTTAGAGTTTGAGTTTGTGGATAAGAAATTGTGGAACTTTATTTCAATGTGCCATCTTTCACTGAGGATTTTTTAAGTGAGGCAGTGTTTTAGCCTTTTCATAGGCTAAAACAGAAAAGGAAAAGCTTTATTTTGGGGTGGGGGGGGGTCGCTCCAAAATCACTGCAGATGGTGATTGCAGCCATGAAATTAAAAGATGCTAGCTCCTTGGAAGAAAAGCTATGACCAACCTAGACAGCATATTAAAAAGAAGAGACATTACTTTGCCGGCAAAGGTCCAACTAGTCAAAACTATGGTTTTTCCAGCAGTCATGTATGGATGTGAAAGTTGGACTATAAAGAAGTCTGAGCATCAAAGAACTGATGCTTTTCAACTGTGATGTTGGAGAAGACTCTTGAGAGTGCCTTGGACTGCAAGATCAAACCCATCAATCCTAGAGGAAATCAGTCCTGAATATTCATTGGAAAAACTGATGCTGAAGCTGAAACTCCAATACTTTGGCCACTTGATATGAAGAACTGACTCCTTGGAAAAGATCCTGATGCTGGGAAAGATTGAAGGCAGGAGGAGAAGGGGATGTCAGAGAATGAGATTGTTGGATGACATCCCCGACTCAATGGACATGAGTTTGAGTAAGCTCTGGGAGTTGGTGATAGACAGGGAAGCCTGGCGTGCTGCAGTCCATGGAGTTACAAAGAGTAAGACAGGACTGACTGAACTTAACTGAACTGAGTTTTAGCCAGGATATGTCGTGGGAACTAGAAAGAGTTTGCTTAAAGAGAGCTTTGCTAGTGACACTTAAATCATAACCTTATAGATTACTTCCTGCTCCTACAGGGCGTAATTGTTGTTGTTGTTTAGTTGGTCAGTCATGTTCAGCTCTTTTGCAACCCCAGGAACTGTAGCCCACCAGGTTCCTCCATCCATGGGATTTCCCAGGCAAGAATACTGGAATGGGTTGCCATTTCCTTCTCCAGGGGATCTTCCTGACCCAAGGATAAAACCTGGGGTCTGCTCATTGGCAAGCAGATTCTTTACCGTTGAGCCACCTGGGAAGCCCCATCTATTACAGTAATATCATTCAATTTATAGGGTTGTTTTTTTTTTTTTTAAGATTCCCGCTGAACAATCCATAAAGGTTACACAATAGGAGTATCTAAATTTCCATTCTGCCCAAAGAAATGAAATATTGTTAATGTATTTTCCCTACTCTAGGTGAGGAACTCCACCCTCCTCCTCATCCAAACCATGTGTGAAAAATGCTACATTGAAGCCCGGGAAGGCTGGCCACTGATTGACTACATCTTCACCCAGTTTTCAATGTCCAACAAGAATCTGGTACGAAGAGGGTGCCATCTTGAGTGCTGCTCTGCAGCAAGTGCAGTTGACTCGACTGGATTTTTAAAAATACCTGAAGTTCAATTTAGTAACTAAAGTCATATTTAAGCTTTCACTTTTATTAATAAATTTTTCAGCATCTAGTGTTCTCAGTTCCCTTCCACTGATGCCATTTCTAACTTATCATAAATGCAAGGTAGGTTAACTCACAGTTTTCCCTAGAGAGGAGACAACTTGGCCTCCAAGGCTGGGGGCTGGTTTGGAGAGAGGCAGAGAAAGTGAATTGTCTCTAGAAAACAGGAAACATCCATACTTGTTACACTGGTTCCTTTGGATGAAGAACCTGAAAAACACATGTCTAAGATCTCAGTGATCTTACAACCTGCAAGTGAAATTGCAGTCCACTCCATAGGAAGTAGTGGAAATTTTTGTCCCAGAGAAAAATGGGGAAAGGCCTGAGAAAGGGGGTAACTGAAGTTCACAGTGTTTGTTTTTCTATGAAAAAAGCCAGAGGCATTTTTGTCTCCCCCTTCTTCCAAAGAGCAGTTAGAAGCAGGGGTTAGATACTGGAGTCCAAGGTCACTGGGTTCCTCAAGCCCTTTAAGCTGAGTGACTTTATCCTCCACCCCAGAGACTAAGAACACACCCAAGGTCAGAGGAGACCAACAACAGGGATTATTAACAAGTCACCTGCTTCATCTTTCTTAAAGGAGAAACCAATAAAACCTAACTCCCAGGAGACTGAAAAGGGAGAGACATCTATCCGAGAAATAAGCCTGGAGGTCTTAAAAACCCTGGACCCACTGGTCATTGGAATGCCTCAGGTACGGAGTCTTCTGTCACCAATCATAGTTCCTTTGATCACCTTTCTAAAGCTCTGTCCATTTAGGAGTAAAGAAGTTGGTACTCCATCTGTCATCAGCTTTTTGACGCTCTGGCCAGAGAAATTATGTGAGAATATTCAAGGCCAGCACATAATGGTTTCTCAAAAACAGGTGTTAAATTAGCTACATACTCTTATATCTGGAGGCAAATGGCAGTTTATAAGCATCTTAATATATTGTTTCTCTTCTTCCCAAGTAGTAAGGCAGTGAATGCTAAACTTACCCCCACTTACCTGGGAAGGTGTTAAAAGCACACATTCTCAGACCTCACTTGAGGTTTAAAATAACCTGAACCTCAGGAACTTTGGGATCTGCGTTTTGCTTAAGAAAAACAACCTGGGAAAGGATTTAATGGCCAGAAATACATGGCACAGCCAGAAGACAATCTACAGACCAATTTAAGTGAATCGGAGGCTTTATCTAGGATGGTATTTTAAGGTGTGATTGTAGATTACCTGCAATATTTATTTAAAATGCAGATTTCCAGGTCACATGCCAGACCTAAATGAGTCAGCATATCTGGGCGTGGGACCCATGAATCAGCATGCAAATAAGTTCCAACATTTCTGATGCATATTAAAGTTTGGGGAATTTCTGATCTAGTAGTAAATGATGAAAAAGTAGTCTAGAGCCAGAATCATAAAGGATCTGAAATGCTAAATTCCTACCTTGTCCTTGATGAGCCACTGGAAATTTTAAGCAAGGGCCAAACATTTGAACTGTGGTGTTGGAGAAGACTCTTGAGAGTCCCTTGGACTGCAAGGAGATCCAACCAGTCCATCCGGAAGGAGATCAGCCCTGGGATTTCTTTGGAAGGAATGATACTAAAGCTGAAACTCCAGTACTTTGGCCACCTCATGTGAAGAGTTGACTCATTGGAAAAGACTCTGATGCTGGGAGGGATTGGGGTTAGGAGGAGAAGGGAACAACAGAGGATGAGATGGCTGGATGGCATCACTGACTCGATGGACGTGAGTCTGAGTGAACTCTGGGAGTTGGTGATGGACAGGGAGGCCTGGCGTGCTGCGATTCATGGAGTCGCAAAGAGTCGGACACGACTGAGCGACTGAACTGAACTGAAACATTTGATAACTATAAGAAGTCGGTGAATTGACATGAGTAGTCTAAGCACAGAGACTATATATAAGATGAGATGAGATTCATAGACACTGGATATGGGTCATAAAATTAGGAAGGGAAATACGCAAGGGCATGAAAAATCTTATAATGAAAAAAAGGTCTAGGCTTGGTGATTCAATGGGGTTTCCCAGGTGGCACTAGTGGTAAAGAACCCACCTACCAATCCAAGAGATATAAGAGACTTGAATTCTATCCCTGGGTCAGGAAGATCTCTTGGAGGAAGGCATGGCAACCCACTCCAGTATTCTTGCCAGGAGAATCCTATGGACAGAGGAGCCTGGCAGGCTACAGTCCATGGGGTCAAAAACAGTCCGACATGACTGAAGCAACTCAGCATGTTGGTGATTAAATGCAGATGGCAAGACAAAAGGCAGAGTCCAAGTCGATACCTAGGTTTCCATTAGGACATGAACCATATTCAAGTTTTCCAAGGGATGTGAAACACACAGACTACAGAAGTTAGCACCTGGAGCACAGACGGCAAACACAGTCCATTCGCTATCCATTCCCAATCCGTCTCACTTTGGAGCGTTCCACTCCAGTCTTGGAGTTTGGAGAAATATATGGGGCATTTTTGGTTGTCATATTGACGCGGGGCTTAAGGGCACTTGGTGAGCAGAGCCTGGCGCTTCCTGCAGTGACCCACAGTGAAGATTTGTCCTGTCCCAGATTCCAGCAGCAACCCCATGGAGAAACACTCATGGCCAGTAGCGCCTGAAAATGAATGTGCTCAGCAGAGGCGGATTTCATGATTTCATTTTGATTTGGCCCAAAGAGCAAAATAATAACAAATGAGAGGAAGTTTTCTAAACTAGAGGGAAACACACAGTGAGGACCAGGGAGGAATAATGGAAAAGAACAAGCAGCACTTTCATTTTGCCTTCGTTTTCCACAGGTGCTATGGCCCAGAATCCTGACTTTCGTGGTACCTGCAGAATATACAGGAACGCTGAAATACCTGTTTAATATCATCAGGATTCTGTTTATGGCAGAGGAAAGAAAGAAGAAGAATGCCAAAGAATCAACAGCACTTGTCATCTCTACAGGAACTGGTTTGTACATTCAAAAACAAAGCAAAACTTTTCTCTTATGAGATTCATTTCCTGAAGGGCTACAGGGCTTCACTCATACACCCAATCCCAATCTGAATTTTTCTAGTCCCCATAACAGTAATGAAAATTGCTTTCTCTTTCTAGTGAAACTTCCTTCACCACAACAGCTACTAGCCAGACTTCTGGTGAGTGAGTTATGAAAAATCAAGGCGGGATCAATTTAAACCAATGCAGATATTTCCAGTTCCAAATAAATGATAGTAAAAGCGACAAAGATACTCCAAACCAAAAGAAACACTAAAACGGCATAATAAATGTTCTGCTATATTAATGACACTCATGAAAATTTATTCCTGGCAAGATTATCTCCTAACTCTGAAATGTTTCCTAAAACTTCATTTATGATTTTTTAATAAGCGTAAACTGAATCTGATCCGTGAGAATGATTCAAGCAAATTGCATATTTGTTGTTCAGATTTCTCTCTCTCTCCTTTTGGCCACATATGCATCATTTACTCCAGTTGTATCTCCACGTGCCCTTATTTAATTCACAGATAGATCTGTTAGTACATTTCATTTATTTTCAGTTGATGCCTTCCATACACTTTTTCACTTTTATCTGCAGAAAAAAATTGGACAGATGGATGTCTAAGTATTAGCTTTACTCTAGAATAGTCTGTGATGGTCTGTTAAAAGATTATCTAATGAAGGATTCTAGGGAATCCAGAACAGTGATTAAAAGGAAAATGTCGGTGAGCCCTTTAAATACCCCTGAGTTGATCAGTAATTTTTCTTCCATCCTCCAGGTAATATCTATGCTCGCTAGTGTGGGGAAATTGCGTGGGGCTGGTGCAATAGGACTTTTGAAGATATTGCCTGAGATAATTCACCCAAATTTAGTAGAGCTGTGGAAAACACGCATACCTGAACTCCTACAGCCTTTGGAAGGTACAAGTGCATGGGATCAGGTCTTATTCAAGGAGGCAAGAGCACGAAGAACAAGGCATCCCTTCTGTGTCTTAAGCCATGAGTGTTCATGCTAGACAATAAGGACAGTGAACTTGATATGCAAGGTGGACAGCTCTGTTTTGTCTTAGACTCCTCAGGTTCCATTTCTCTACCAAATACTTATACTGTAATAAGGCCAGGTGGGTTACATACTTAGCAAGAACTTTTACTTGTGATCTGGTCTTTTTCTTGTATTTAGAGAAGTCTTCTTTTGGTAGTATTCTAAAATGTTACTATTCATCTATGCTAGAATATTAAAATACTATCATTCAGTAAGTACTGTTGAAATTGGCAAAAAGCCTGGATTTTTACCATGAACTAGCAATTTAAGATTGCTAACATAGTAATTTTAATCTTAAATAACCATCCTGTGTAGGGAGAAAACTGAAAATGGAACACTAGCATCCAGTGGGAACCTGGCAAGGGAGAAGTACATCTTGAATTTTTTTTTTTTTTTTTTTTTTGCCCTTATTGCACCAATTTCTGTTTCTAGGAAAGAACAGTAGTATCGTGCTGTGGGAGACCATGCTGCTTCAGGTAAAGATGGCTCCCAGACCAACTGTTGATGATGGGGTGATGAAACCACCTAAAATTACTCACCTTGACCAGAAAGAATTAAATTCCCAAGGGCAGAAAACAGCATTTCTTTTCTTGAGAAAATTGTTAGACTATTAGATGTGATCGTGTCAACTGTACTCTTTGAATTACCATAATTTGAACAACTATCTTTAGTCTTCAATTTGGTTCAGAATCTAGGACAGTTTTGAAGATTTCACGTACTAATATTTTTCTCCCTCTTTCTTAAATCTTCTCTAATTTTCAAGTTTTCTCCTCTCCTTCCAATTGCATTCTTTCATCATTCATATAGAGAAATAGAAATTAACATAATTTCCACTTCTTTGCTCCTAAATACAACTCCATTTCCTCCTATATCTGCTTCTCATTATCTTTTTCTTGATGTCTAAACACCAAAAGACCATATTGCACCCCTTCTCCAGAAAAGAATCTTACTCTCATCCATAACTTTTTGGACTTTGACAGCCAACAGTGCCATAATGTCAAATCCCCAAAACTATAAGATAGGACTTGCACATAGGACTTGGACATTAGCGTTACAAACAGCACATTGGTTTTAGGAGTCCACAGAAGATCAAGGAGCCCACAGCCAGGAAGCTTTTAATCCAACAGAGTTTCAGTGCATAAACCACCTATATAGAAATTAACTATGGCTTCTTTATTTTTTAATTGAATTTATTGATTTACTGCTGTACAGCAAAGTGATTCTGTTCTACATATCTATATATATACATATACATTCTTCATTATGGTAAATCATAGGATATTAAATATAGTTCTCTGTGCTATACAGTAGGACCTTGTTGTTTATCCACTCTCTATATAAAAGCTTACATTTGCTAATCCCAACCTCCCACTCCATCCTTTCCCTCTCCCTGTCCCCCTTGGCAACCACCAGTCTGGTCTCCATGTCCAAGAGTCTGTATCTATTTCATAAATAGGTTCTCTTGTGTCATAGTTTAGATTTCACATATAAGTGATACCATATGATATTTGTCTTTTTCTGATTTACTTCACTTAGTATGATAGTCTCTACTTGCATCCATCTTGCTGTAAATGGCATTATTTTGTTCTTTGTTATAGCTGAGTAGTATTTCATTGTATTTATGTCCCACATCTTCTTTATCCATTCATGTATTTATGGACACTTAGATTACTTCTGTGTCTTGGCTATTGTGAATGGTGCTGCTATGAACATAGAGCTGCATGTATCTTTTGGCATTATAGTTTTGTTCAGGAGCAGGCTTGCTGTATCATATAGCAATTCTATTTTTTTATTTTCTGAGGACCCTCCATACTGTTTTCCACAGGGGCCGTACCAACTTACATTCTCACCAAGAATGTAAGAAGGTTCCCTTTTCTCCACACCCTCCCTAGCATTTGTTATTTGTAGACTTTTTAAAGATGACCATTCTAATCATACTAATCTAATGAGGTAGTACCTCATTGTAGTTTGTTTTCATTTGGGGGCAGTTTTGAGGGGATGTATTTATTACTATGTATTACAGAAAAGGTGTATTTTTAAAAGTAAGCTAAGGGTATTTATAATGATTTTTAAATTTATATTTTAAAAAGGACCTGTCAAATAACTTTTTAGGATTTTGATTATAAAATTTACTAGATTTTTTTAGTATTTTAGTTTTATTGGAGTAAAGCTGATTGACAATATTGTCTTAGTTTCAGGCATACAGCAAAATGACTCAATTACACATATATATATTCATTCATTTTTAGATTATTTTTTCATATAAGTTATCACAGAATATTGGGAAGAGTTCCCTGTGTTATACTGTAGGCCCTTGTTAGTTGTGCTAAGTCACCTCAGTAGTGTCCAACTCTTTGTGACCCTATGGACTATAGCCTGCCAGGCTTTTCTGTCCATGGGATTTTTTAGGCAAGAATACTGGATTGGGTTGCTGTGCCCTCCTCCAGGGGGTCTTCCCAGCCCAGGAATCAAACCCACATATCTTACATCTCCTGCATCGGTGAGCGGGTCCTTTACCATTAGCACCACTAGGAAGCCCCCATGTTGGCTATCTATCTTATATAGTAGACATGTTTGTGTTCATCCCAAGCTCCTGATTTATCCCTCCCCTTCTCATGTTTCCCTTTGGTAACCGTAAGTTTGTTTTTGATATCTATGTTTACTTCTGTTTTATAAATAAATTCATTTGCATCTTTAAAAAAAATTATATCTTACATAAGAGTGATATCATATGATATTTATCTTTCTCTGACTTACTTAGTATGATAATCTCTAGATCCATCATGTTGCTACAAATGGCATTATTTCATTCCTTTTTATGGCTGTGTAATATTCCACAGTATATATGTACCATAGCTTTTTTATCCATGTCTCTGTTTATGGACATTAGAGTTGATTTGTGTTCCTCTAATAATTAGCAATGCTGAGCATCTTTTCATGTGAACTATAATTTCTATAAAATGTAATATTTCAGTGATGTCTCCACAGCACCTCTACCCCTAAAACCCCCCTTCTAGAATCAGAATCTCCAAGAGGGGGTACCTGACAGCTTACAGGTCTTGATGACGCTCACAAATGAGTCTTATCCAATATGAGGTTTGAAAGCAACAGCTCTATTCTTCCTGTTCCTTAAGTCTAGAATCTATCTTCCTCCTATATTCATGCTTCTTCTATCTCTTCCTCCCTCCCTCTATCATAATTTCTACCTTATTTCCCCACTTACCATTTTAAAATAACTGTTCTTACTAGGAAGGAAAGTTCTTGAAGCCTTGAGAACATTACTTTCCCTTCCTCCAATCTTGAGTATACTTCTTGGCTTCTTTTTCCAAAACTGTCTACATTTGCTTTCTTCCCTTATAATGCCAAGGTTGTACAATTTTTACTTTTCAAAAGATCCATTGAATGAATTCTTATTAAGAAAACATGTTCACAAACTTTTTCAATGGTTTTGACACTGTGTTCTGTCTAAGATTAAGATAGAGAAAACGCAGGAGAAATCATAGATTTTAGAAATTGCAATGGATTTTGTCCTCCAAAAGGACAAAAACACCTCTTCATGTATGGTTCAATGAAGAAAGACATGGGTTCAGATGACTGATTGTGGCCCTGGCTCAAAATAATTGATGAAATGAGGAATATTTCATTACTCCAGTTGAAGTTGGCAACTTGTGCTTGTATATCTAATTGGTTCTTCAAGGCCTTTAACTCACTATTCCAAAAATGTCCCTTTTTCTTAGTAAATAATAAAGCAAACTAACTTTGACAAGTGGAGTTTTTCCAAATCTACTGAAACCTTGAAAAATGTTAACTTCAATTTAAGTTTCAGATTGGATGAGTTTCTATTGTAAGTCTTTTGGCAATTTTTATTTAAAAGGAAAACAGAAGGCACTTACATGAAGTTAACTTCCACTTCCTGTGGATCTGATTCTTACTGGAAATTCAGAACAATACGGAGTATGTCTTCTAAAATAAGAAGAAAAGTTTCAAAGTAATCAAGTTTTTATGGGAAAAGGAATAATCCCATATAGTATACATTTTATACTTGTAGAATATATTGTAACAGAAAAGTAGCAAGAAAACACATTAAACAGTCACATTCATATCTGATTTTCACCTCCTTCAACAGTTGCTCAAAGAATCGTTATGGAAGATCAGTGATGTAGCCTGGACCATTCAACTGAGTCGGGATTTCAACCAGCAAATGGACAGTTACAGCAACACCTCTGTTGAGAAGGTTGGTTTTTCAGCTCAGAGACCATACCTTCTAATTTATGACCAAAAATTGTGGTGCAAGTTCCAGCTTGTCTGCACTGCAATGCAAAGGAGGAAGAAGTGGTTAGAAAAATGGTCCCTTCTATTTACCTTTATTTGACCCAAAGTTACAGGGCCACAGCCTATCTGCAAGGAAAACTGCTGAGTATAGTGCCTTTAAGATAAATACATGCCTGACCAAAATTTGGAGGTTCTGTTCTAGAGAAGGAAAAAAAAAATTACTCGAGAGCGAATAGCAGCCTCTTAACCATAGCACTGGTTTAATGCCAGTTTATGCCTTGGTTTCCATTCCACTGGGCCACTCATGTGAGGCCGGCTGCGGGAAATAATCTATCATTTTTTTTTTAATTGAAAAAAAAAAAAAACAACGCTCAAATTTACATTTTTACAAATTTACCAATTTTCATTCCTCTCTCTACACATGACCTCTACCAAACCCTCCACACTGTAACCATCCATTCCAAATGGAGTTTGAATTCAGCTTCCACTACTTAACTACTAATGCAGCTTTTGGTAAAATTTTTAACCTTTTCAGAGCCTCAGTATACTCACCAATAAGATGGAAATTTTTATCTCTCTCTGAGGATTGTATTGTTATAAGGGTTTGATGAGATAAAGTATATAAAGACCCTAGTAAAGTGTCTGGCACATGGCATGTGTTCAATAAAAAGTAGATTGTAGTTATCACTGTGGTTATATCATTCCAAAATTTATTCCCCCCTGGAAAGACATTTGCTCAGTTATTAAGTGTTCCCAGTATTGAGTGTTTCTTCCCACAAATCCTTTATTATCAACCTACAACTCTCTTACATCATTTTCAAATTCTTCTGATCTCAACTAGCCTCACTGGGGTGTACTGGGGATTGGCTGGTCTGGGATGATTTTGTCTAGGACAGCTTGTTTCTGCTCCTTGCAGTCCCTCATCCTGCAGCAGGCTATCAGGGGCTTGCTCTCATGGTGGTGGCAGTGATGCATGCAAGATCCTTGAGGTCTAAGCTCAAAGGGGGCATGCTATCACTTCTACCACATTCCAGTGACAAAAGCAAGTTGCAAGGCAAGCCCAGATCCAAAGAATGGAGAAATAGACTTGTCTTGATAGGAATCACAAACTCCCATAGCAGGGAAGCATGGACAGAAATGAGATAGAAAGATTATGGCTATTTTACGATCAACCACAATTTTCCCCCAATTCGGGCTTTCTGATTTCTGGGATTCCTAACCAAGTCCCCAGGTGTGAATGCACTATTCATTGAATCTGACAAAATTCAGCAGATAAGCAAAAGGTCAGCAGTACTGGGAGGCACTGAAGCTATATTATAATACAATATATTTTCCTCCTTCCTCAAATCAATATTCCTGCAGCACAAGATTTTCCCACCTCTTTCCTACCCTTCTCCCAAGATGAAACTAAATAGACTCTAGCAGCTTTGGCCCCACTCAGGGGATCTTTTGCCTAGACAACTGAGAATGGAGTGGATGCTCCCTCATCAGAATCTTACTCTGATCAAGTCTACTCTTACTCTGTTCCACCTGTTTTATAGCCTTATGGCCCCCTCCCATCCCAAATCAGATTAATCTGTACAATTTCTCCTGAATGTGCTAATTTGTCTTTATCTGTTATGCCTAGATTTTCCATTCCTCCTGTGCCATAGATCCTTTCTGATTACTAATGACCACTCAAAGAGCTACAATCCTTTGAGCTCTGCAGAGTTTTTGGAGTGGACTTCCAACTGGCCATTTTTCTCTCCTTTCTGTAACAAGACAGACATTCTAAATTAAAAGATGCCAGTCTGGTATTAAATTGCTTTGTATACCTGCATGTTCATACACCTATTTACAGCCAGGCATGTGCTGTGATTTTCAAACACAAGCTACTGCAGGGCTGTCCCTTGCCCCTAGTCAATAACTCTGCATGGCCACCGATGAAAGATGACAGGAAGCAGTGCCTGTTCTACTTGCCTTTTCTCCATCCTGACACTACAGAAGTGCCCAGCGTATGGCTGGCATAATGGATCCAACACTCTCACCGCCTCTGGAGGGGGTGGAAGCCACAGAATGATTCCTGACATGCTCTGTCACCAGCGTTCCTCCACTGGGTGCTTTCCTTCCTCAATTTACTCAGTGTTCATTACTGAAGACACATGTGTATGTGAAAGTTCTTATGTGACTTTTCTGCTTCATTCCTAACACCAGTCTGACAGCACTTCTGGAGAGAGATAATGGTAGAGAAGCCAAGGTATTACTTTCAAAACTACTGTTAAATCTCTTAAACTATAAACCAAGTCAATATACTGTGAAGTTTGAAAATATCAGATGACATTGTCTTCAAAATAACCCAATTTTCATTGAGCATGTTTATTCAATAAGAACTTATTAACACTTATTTGTACATAGATAATCAGTGAAAACCTCTGCTACCAAGAACTGAAATTCTGAGCATAGAGACAATAAGAAAATTAAAAATCACAGTAGGTAATAAAAGGTATTATTATGATGGCAGGGCACACAGCATAGAGGAAGGCAGGAGAGCACAGGCAGAGGACAGAGCCTGTGGGGAGGGAACATTTTGAAGAAGAGACAATACGCGAAAGTGCTTGATAAGCAAGCAGTCCTAAGTCAACTCAATGTCTTTTTTTTTTTTTTTTTGAATGACTGTTTTTACTCTTTCTACTTTTTATCAGTCTTGCTTTCCAACTTTTAACATTCTGTTGCTTGTCCTTTGTTTTCCAGAAATTTCTTTGGAAAGCCTTGGGAACCACCTTGGCATCCTGCCAAGATGTGGACTTTGTCAGCTCACAGATTAAGGAATTTCTGGCTGCTCCCCACCACCTGGGGGACCAACGACAGGTGGGACCACTTTCTCTCAATTTCCTCTCATGACAATGATAGTGAATTCCCTCTGGAAAACCGCTGGCAGTTCTTACATTAATAGCTTACTTATCCAGAATTATCCACGCAGAATTATCCACACATACATTCAAAATAGTCCAACAGAATTTTTCAGAAAAATGAGGCTTCCCTATTTTTTATTATTATTAGAGTCTAACTGCTTTACAGTATGTTATTTTCTGCTGTACTACAGCATAAACCAACTATATGTATACATATATACCCTCCTTCTTGAGGCTCCCTCTCACCCACCATTCTTCCCGGGCTGAGCTCCCTGTGTTTGTTTCACAGCAGCTTCCTACTAACTATGTATTTTACACATGGTAGTATATTCTTTACATCTGCGTTTTCTATTTCTGTTCTGCAAATAGGTTCCTCTGTACCATTTTTCTAGATTCCAAATATATGCAATATTTGTTTTTCTCTTTCTGACTTACTTTACTCTGTAGACGGTCCGTCCATGTCACTACAAATGGCCCAATTTCATTTCTTTTTATGGCTGAGTAATATCCCATCATATATATGTACCACATCTTCTTTATCCATTCATCTGTTGATGGACATTTAGGTTGAGGTTTCCCTATTTAAAAATCAGTGCTTCATTATCTAATCAGATTTGTGAAAATAGTGAAAAATGAATTTCAGTCACTCCTACTCAACAAGAGTATTTTAAAAATATTTTGACCTTGGCTTTGTAACATAAGGGCATGATTGTAAGTACCAAAATCATTAAATGTGTAAGCCGAAAGTAAGGTTATGTATCATTGGTTTTCCTCCTAGAGAAAATATAACCTGGAGAGCTTTTGCAAAGAGCTTTTGCCTATTCCCTACCCTAGCCTAAGCTGGAGAGCATATGTGAAGAAAAAGACGATGTCTGTTTAAGAAAAGAAACCACCCAGGAATAAAGACCAGCTAGTAAAAAATAAATGATCATAGTCTGTCTTTTTATATACCTGTCTCAGAAATTCTCAGGTGTTTAGCGTCCTTTCCCCATTGTAAATAGCTGGAAAACATTATACTTACTGAACTTTTAAAACTGACTTTATATCGTCGTTAGTTCTTTTTTCCATCTCAGATATTCAGCCTTCAGTTATTTCTCATTGACATTATTCCTAACACCATTATTTCCATTCTAGTTGCCCTTTTAGTTCTGCTCTGGGCTAGAAAACAATTAAGTTTATTTTAGATCCAAGCATACCATATGGCCATCATTCAAAGTCTGAGGAATTCACAAGCCTTGGAAGGAAGATGAACTTTGTGACATCCACTTAAGCTTCTCAAATTCCTCTTTTACTTAACTTTGCTTCAAGTTCTTCAGTGTATCCTGCACACTCAAATCACTTAGCAAATGGCCTCTGGGTTGGTGAGGAGTTAACACATAACTCTCTAAGTCTCACTGATCAGCTGGCCTTCCTTCTCCTAAGAGTGACTCTCTCACTCAGGTGACACCTAGGCTCTGATTCTGGTGTCAGACCAGCTGGATTCAAATCCTGTCTCCACAACACATTGCCTGCATCCCTCAAGTTCCTCCAAATAAAATAAAGGAAAATAGACTCCTCAAAGTTTTTTTTCATAGAAAATGCTTAGTAAGGAGTTTCAGGAGAGAAGATCTGAAATTACAACTGTGAGGAATTGGAGAGAGAAAATAGATTAAAGAAAACAAATAGGATATGTGTGCAGATTTGAGGGCCCCTTGGGGAGTTGAAATCATCTTCTACTCCAGCAATTTTCTCAGGGGTGTCATTTTTTTTCCCGGTAGCATCCAACAAATGGGGTATACGGATAGGTGATAGACAAGTATGAGAGTCAGATTTATCCAGGGCCTGGGATTTTCCAGACTCACATGACAGAAAGACAGTGGGACATAGGTCAGAGCTGGAAAGATGGGGAGGGAGTTAAGAAGTTAGGAAGATGGGTCGGGAGAGGAGAAACACAGAGCACTGTGGGGTGAGAGGACCCGGAGATGGAAAGTCACAGAAGTTTACATCTTAGGATGTAAAGGAACCTAAGGAACCAAGGCACCATGACCAAGGAACACAGAGACACCAGGCCACCAGCCTTTAAAGATTTCTTCCAAGCATCTCCTGGTGGTAGAGAGTGTAAGACCCTATATCTAAGAACAGTGCTGGTTGAGAGCTTGATGACAGAAGTCTAGTCCCTGGATTCTCATGCTGGCTCTAGCAGGATTATGCAACCAAATGAAACAAATCAGGACTCATGAACAAACTGGCATGAAGGTACAGTGGTGAAGTGAGCCTGAAGCAAGTGAGGTGGAAAGAATGTGGGCAAGGGGGAAATATGAACACAGAGTGTGAAACAGGAGCTTTCAACATTTTAATCACCTAAGGGTGAAGTTAACCTTGGGCTTCCCTGGTGGCTCAGACAGTAAAACATCTGCCTGCAATGCAGGAGAGCTGGGTCCAATCCCTGGGTCAGGAAGATCCCCTGGAGAATGGAATGGAAGCCCACTCCAGTATTCTTGCCTGGGGAATCACATGGACAGAGGAACCTGAAGGGCTATAGTCCATGGGGTCACAGAGTTAGACAGGACTAAGCAACTAACACTTACACTTTTCAAGGTAAAGTTTCAGAAGGAGAGTGATCCTGTAGAAATGATAGTCAACTCCAGCTCAAGAAAACCTCCACTTGCTTCCCACTGGTCTAAGATTAAAAATCCAAAGTATTGAGTGTGGCCTAAGAGACCTTACTCAGACCAACCCCCACTTTCTCTCTGACCTCATCTTTTACTTCTTTGTTCCATCTGTCCTCCTTGGTGGACCTCAGGACCTTAGCACATACTCTCTCTGTTTGGAACTTTCATTTCCAGGAAGTCCATTAGCTCACTCTCTTGCTTATTTCGGGGCTCTTCTCCATGTCACCCTTTTATTGACAACTTGTCTGGCTACTCTATTTGTATTGCCAACTCCCCGAACTTATAGAAGCTACACTTTTTTCTTCTTTTCTTACAGCACTTATCACCATTTGACATACTATATATTTATAGGCTTACTGGATTTGCGTATTCACTTTATGTCACTTCCTTGTGACTTCCCCTGGTTTTACACTCAAGAGGATGAGGAGTTTGGTGTGTTCTGTTGACTCCTATACCTCCAGCACCTAGAGTTCCTGATGCATCAAAATGCCCTGTCTTTTCTGATTTTAGGGAATAACATCTATCTTAGGATACTGTGCTGAGAAACACTTTGAAGTTGTCTTAAAAGTTCTTAAAACATTCCAAGATCGGGAAAAGTTTTTCATGAATCGATGTAAGGTAAAAAGAATATCCTTCTCCTCCAAACCCCTTGGTCATTGCAAAGGCGAGTGACACTGACTCCATCCGTGGACATCCTTTCTCCATATCATACTTGCTCCCATCCTCGGTCTTTATTCCCGGTTGGAACCATCTGAGCCCAAGCCCTGTAGAATGACCAGCTAGATAACAAGTCTCCTCCACTTCCTGTCACTCATACTGACCTGGGAGGACCTGAGGAGCTCTGTGGGTGTCTAGTTTTATCCCTCTTCTGGCTCCTCAGGCCTCATGGACAGTTTCCATTGCATATACTGCTTCCCCTAAAGAAGAGGAAGAATGAGTAAAATGAATGCAAGCCCTCTCTCAAGTACCTCTATTAAAGCCTGGTAGATCCACCACACCATTCTGGGTGTTGAAATTTATATCAGCAAGCATATCAGCTTCAGACTCATTTTAATAATCCCAGTCCCATTTCTTAACTCCCATAGTGGCCCATAGGATTAGGAAAAATCATGAGAGGAAAAGAAACTCCTTCAGCCATATTTTTCATGTCTCTCTTTTCTCCTCTTCAGGGTATTTTCTCTGGGAAAAAGAGCCTGAGCAAAACTGACGTCATGGTAATCTATGGAGCCGTGGCCCTCCATGCACCTAAGAGTCAACTCCTAACCAGGCTTGATCAGGACATTGTATCTCAAGTCCTATTTCTCTACGGCCAGTGCTCTCGGGTAATAGCCAACACGGGGCTACTTCAATTTCCAAGACTGGGGTTCCCAAACATTACAGGGGCTCAGCTCTTCAAAATCATCCTCAAAGGATACAGACCAAAGGGAAGATAGGATCTGGTGCATTTGGAAGATGAGAACATATTGTTGTTGCTCAATCACTCAGTCATGTCCCACTCTTTGCTACCCCATGAACTGCAGCAGGCAAGGCTTCCCTGTCCTTCACCATCTCCCAGAATTTGCTCAAACTCATATGCACTGAGTCAATGATGTTATCCAACCATCTCATCCTCTGTTGTCCCCTTCTCCTCTTGCCCTCAGTCTTTCCCAGCATCAGGGTCTTTTCCAATGAGTCGGCTCTTCTCAGCAGGTGACCAAAGTATTGGGGCTTCAGCTTCAGCACCAGTCCTTCCAATGAACATTCAGGACCGATTTTCTTTATGATTGACTGGTGTGATATCCTGCAGTCCAAGGGACTCTCAAGAGTCTTCTCCAGCACCACAGATACAAAGCAGCAATTCTTCAGCTCTCAGCTTTCTTTATGGTCCAACTCTCACATCTGTACATGACTAGTAGAAAAACCATAGCTTTGACTATATGGACCTTTGTCTGCAAAGTGAGAATATATGGGAAGAGAAATTTTGATTATGAAATGGAGTTGAGTGATTTGTTTCTTTTGTAAGATCCTGGGCAGAGTTCCAAAGAATAACAAGGAGAGATAAGAAAGCCTTCCTAAGTGATCAATGTAAAGAAATAGAGGAAAACAATAGAAAGGGAAAGACTAGAGATGTCTTCAAGAAAATTAGAGATATCAAGGGAACATTTCTTGCAAAGATGGGCTCAATAAAGGACAGAAATGGTATGAACTAACAGAAGCTGAAGATATTAAGAAGAGGTGGTAAGAATACACAGAAGAACTATACAAAAAAGATCCTCATGACCCAGATAACCAGGATGGTGTTATCACTCACTTAGAGCCAGACATCCTGGAATGAAAAGTCAAGTGGGCCTTAGGAAGCATCACTATGAACAAAGCTAGTGGAGGTGATGGAATTCCAGTTGAGCTATTTCAAATCCTAAAAGATGATGCTGTGACAGTTCTGCACTCAATATGCCAGCAAATTTGGAAAACTTAGCAGTGGCCACAGTACTGGAAAATGTCAGTTTTCATTCCAATCCCAAAGAAAGGCAATGCCAAAGAATGTTCAAACTACCACACAACTGCACTCATCTCACATGCTAGCAAAGTAATGCTCAAAATTCTCCAAGCCAGGCATCAACCGTATGTGAACCAAGAACTTCCAGATGTTCAAGCTGGATTCAAAAAGGCAGAGGAACCAGAGATCAAATTGCCAGATCTGTTGGATCATAGAGAAAGCAAGACAATTCCAGAGAAACATCTACTTTTGCTTTATTGACTATCCCAAAGCCTTTGACTGTGTGGATCACAACAAATTGTGGAAAGTTCTTCAAGACATGGGAATACCAGACCACCTGACGTGCCTCCTGAGAAATCTGTTTGCAGGTCAACAAGAAACCATTAGAACTGGACATGGAACAACATACTGGTTCCAAACTTGAAAAGGAGTAAATCAAGGCTGTATATTGTCACCCTGCTTATTTAACTTATATACAGAGTACATCATCTGAAATGCCAGGCTGGATGAAGCACAAGCTGGAATCAAGATTCCCAAGAAAATATCAATAACCTCAGATACGCAGATGACATCACCCTTATGGCAGAAAGTGAAGAAAAACTAAAGAGCCTCTTGATGAAAATGAAAGAGGAGAATGAAAAAGCTGGCTTAAAACTCAACATTCAAGATCATGGCATCTGGTCCCATTACTTCATGGCAAATAGATGGGAAAACAATGGAAACAGTGAGACTTTCTTTTCTTGGGCTCCAAAATCACTGCAGATGGTGACTGTAGCCATGAAATTAAAAGACATTTGCTCCTTGGAAGAAAATCTATGACCAACCTAGACAGCATATTAAAAAGCAGAGACATTACTTTGCCAACAAAGGTACGTCTAGTCAAAGATATGGTTTTTCCAGTAGTCATGTATGGATGTGAGAGTTGGACCATAAAGAAAGCTGAGCACCAAAGAATTGATGCTTTTGAACTATGGTATTGGAGAAGACTCTTGAGAGTCCTTTGGACTGCAGGATATCAAACCAGTCAGTCATAAAGGAAATCAGTCCTGAATGTTCATTAGAAGGACAGATTCTGAAACTGAAGCTCCAATACTTTGGTCACCTGATGCGAAGAGCCAACTCATTGGCCAGGACCCTGTTGTTGGGAAAGATGAAGGCAAAAGGAGGAGGCAGCAGAGGATGAGATGGTTAGAGAGCATCATGGACTCAATGGACAAGAATTTGAGCAAACTCCAGGAGATGGTGTAGGACAGGAAGCCTGGCGTGCTGTAGTCCATGGGGTCGCAAAGAGTTGGACATGACTTAGTGACTGAACAACAACAATGAATCAGTCTTCAGGGATGGATCACTGAATCTGTCATTTTAGACAGATTCTAAATGTGAATCTGATGCTACACACCGGAAATTTGATAAATAATGATGAGAACTGAAAACATAGTTTAAGAAGGTATTTTATATTACTATTAAGTCCATCACTGAGGAAAGTTTTGGTAACAATAAAATAGAAAGGAGATAAAGATGTTTTAGATAAGGATCACTACACTTTAAGGTAAGTCAATTCTGCTAAAATGCAACTTTTGCACAAGAGAATACAGGAAAAACCACAGGGATTATGGGGGAAATGGGATGAGTGGTACAATATTCAACAACCCCATCAATGATACAGTTTAAAAAAAAACAACAAGAATTTAATTTTCAAAAGTAATTTTAAAAACAGTAAGTAGATAAATACTACTAAAAAATGATGGAAATTTTCCTTAAAAAACCCCTGAATTCAACTGCACAATTTATGAGCTATTATGAAACGGTGGTGGGAAGGAGGGATATCTGAAATCCGACAGACAGCTGTAATGCCGGATTTGGGTGAGAGCAGCTCATCACACACAGTAAACAGAGGCAGCTGATGATGTCTGTGGTGTATGTGCAAGTCTTCCTCAGGCTCAGTTCATCTGGTTCACCTTTTTGCCCTCATAGACAAAACTGCACATAAGCAAACTCAAAATTCAGAATACGCTAAAAGTATCCCCTCATACATCAATTTCATTGTAACAAATTTGCATTTTCAACACAGGCATTGTCAGAGAACTGACTATATCTCAGTTCCAAAATCAGCTGCTACATTAACTTTCATTTTATAAGTTTTCATTGCTCTTTCTTCCAAGAGCTTTTGTGCCCTTTTTCTTACCAAGGTCTGATAGAGCCTTTTTAAAATGAGAAGCCTGAAATCCAAAGGCTTGAAATCTTTGTGCTGCCTTTTGTAGCTTAGTCATGATTCATCCATGGCAAAGAATCCACCAATACACAGGTGTCCCTTTGAAACTGAGGGAGGGAGGGAACAGCCCCCACCACTTGGAAAAGCTGAACACCCTGCCTCACTGTTGTCCTTCAGGTTGATGCGTGGTTCTTTGGTTGGGGTGAAAGAACTCTGACTGCTGCTCTAGTATCTGCCTTTCCTTCTGATTTTTTTCAGGTTCTGGGCATGTCTGTGGCGAACAAGGTAGGTGATATATTTGATATACCTGAATACCTGTGTTTGAGTATAAATATATCTGAATACAAATTATGCTCCCTGAAAGTACAGTAAGCATAAATGTTCTCTTGATTTGATTCCACAGGAAAGAATCCCAAATTTTAACTAATTAATCCAATTCTGAAGTCAGGATTCCCAAGCCTAATTTAAGACAGAACAAGGAACTGTATTTGGTTCTAGGTGGTTTGAAAGTTACCTGTAAACCAGAACAGTGTTCTTAGAACTGTGAGTTGTGACCCACCAGTAGATCAGGAAATCAATTTAATATATCTAATAAATCACAACCAGTAACTTTTTGTAATAAAATAAAAGAGGAATAAAAGATAATTTTTGAGAGTTTGATATTGAAACTCCAACTAAAAATCATAATTTTTCTACTTAAAAAATAATTGTGATATATGGTGAAACTGTATGTAACTGTGTTCTGTATTTTCCAAGTCTCCTATAAATGTGTTATCATACTTTCATAATGTAAAAAATAGAAAGAAAAATGACTATATATAGCATTAAGTATCACAAAACTTTTATTTCAGTTGTATTTTATATATATATATATATTATATACATAATATATATTATATTGACCTATGGTTGAAATATGTGCCCAGACAGCAATGACACTGTGCTTCTTTTGGCATTTTCACCTTAGTCTCAGATCCAAGTTGCAGGCAGGTTGATAAATCATGGTTTTATATATCTATATATATAATTATATATTATATAATATATATTATATATAATACATCATGTATTATATACATATATATATGTATACATAATACATCATGTATTATATACATGTTCAGTTCAGCCACTCAGTCATGTCCAACTCTTTGCGACCCCATGGACTGCAGCACACCAGGCTTCCCTGTCCATCACCAACTCCCGGAGCTTACTCAAACTCATGTCCATCGCATCGGTGATGCCATCCAACCATCTCATCCTCTGTCATCCCCTTCTCCTCCTGCCTTCAATCTTTCCCAGCACCAGGGTTTTTTCCATTGAGTCAGTTTTTCGTATCAGGTGCCAAAGTACTGGAGCTTCAGCTTTAGCATCAGTCCTTCCAATGAACATTCAGAACTGATTTCCTTTAGGATTGACTGGTTGGGTCTCCTTGCAGTCCAAGGGACTCTCGAGAGTCTTCTCCAACACCACATTATACATGCATTTTATATATATATATATACACACACACACACACACATATATATATATATATATAGTTCATGTAAGTACCAGATGGATTTGTAAACTGTTTCCTATTTTGATTCTGGTCAGAAATGTTTGAAAACCACTGTTCTAGAGAATCTGCAGTCCATGGCAGAGGTCGGGGTTAAGAAACCCTGCAACTTGGATCTGAGACTAAGGTGAAAATGGCAGAAGAAGCACGGTGCCACTGCTGTCTGGGCACATATTTCAACCGTAGGTCAAACATTTGTAGAACCAGGTTCAGTGCCTAAGACTCTGGCTTGCACTGTGAGTCATTTTCCTTTAGGACATGGATCTGCAGATGAGTTTTACCAGAAGTATCACAGAGATTGGTATTGCTGTCCAGGATGCTGAGGATGAGACGTTCAAGTTCTCCTACAAGGAGGTGCTGCTAGGTTACATGCTGGTGAGTGTGCAAAGGACATGGGCAAGATCCTGAGAAGTTAATTACCAAGAGAGCAAGTTGTCTTTTTTTTTTAAGTGGGTAAAACTTGCCAATCCCTAAGAACAGAATTTTGCCATGGTTCTGCCTGAGGGCACCCAACAGTCCAATGAGGCTTCCACCTCAGTGCATCTAGAAACTCCCCTAGTCCTCCCTGAGACGGTTCACCGCCTTGTCTGTGTTGCAGGACTTCATCAGGGATGAACCTCTGGATTCCTTGGCCAGCCCTATTCGGTGGAAAGCCTTAATTGCCATCAGATACCTCAGGTAGAGAATTTTTTGTTTCTTCTCATTGAAAAAAAAAATTTCCTCCGCATATACTCATTCTGATCAACTGCCATTGATAAGTGCAGACTCTAGTGCACCATCACAAAAAGGACACCGTTCATCAATGCGTGCATGTTACCTAAGTTGCTTCAGTCGTGTCTGACTCTGTGTGACCCCATAGACGGCAGCCCACCAGGCTCCCCTGTCCCTGGGATTCTCCAGGCAAGAACACTGGAGTGGGTTGCCATGCCCTCCTTCAAGGTATCTTCCCAACCCAGGGATCAAACCCACGTCTCTTACGTCTCCTGCATTGGCAGGTGGGTTCTTTTACCACTAGTGCCACCTGGGAAGCCCAATTCATCAATAGGTTATTTCAAATGGGAGCTTTTTCTTTTTCCAAAGTGACAGAATTGACTGAAAGCCTGATCATTTGATGACTGACAGGGACTAGCAAGCTGCTTATAAAAGTCAGATTTATTGATATATGAGGACTGAAATTTCTGTGCAAAAATAATTTCTCTTGGCCTATAGGCAAATTTTAATCTTCCCATTAAAAACTTATGAAAGCCTTAATCACACTCAGGTTTGGTTAGCAGCACTATGCCTGAAGAAAATGATAATTTTAAGCACATTTTTAAAATAATCTTTTCCCCTGCAGTAAAAGAAATAGAAGTTCACTGTTAAAACTTGGAAACTGCAGAAAGTCTTTAAAAATCACACCTAACCCTACCCTATTATCAAAATTTTGGTATATTTTCTTCAATTCTTTATTCCTAATTGTCCATGTTGATTACAGAGCTGAGATTCTGCTCTGCATATAATTTTTATCCTGTTTTTTTTCCCTCATCTTATATATTCCCATGTTATGACCAATTCTTCACAAACATAATTCATTTTTCATTAATTTTTTATTGTGGTAAAATATACATGTTTATCACCTTAGCTGTCTTTAAGTGTACAGTTCAGTAGTGCTAAGTACTTTTACATGATTGTGTAACCAATCTCCAGAAATGGAAGCACTATACCCATTAATCAACTCTTCATTTCCTCCTTCCATCAGCCCTGGCTGATACCACTCTATATTCTGTCTCTGTGAATTTTATGCTTTAGGTAGCTCATGTCACTAGCACCATCTAGTATTTGCCTTTTGATGCCTGACCTATTTTCCTTAGAATAATGTCCTCAAGATCCATCCATGTTGTAGGGTGTATCAGAATTTCATTCCTTTTGAAGGCAGAGCAATATTCTGTTTGATGTGTATAGTATACTTGGTTAATCCATTCCTCTATTGGACACTCATCTGTTGGAGGGTTTTCACATTTTGGCTACTGTAAATAATGCTGCTATGAACATAGGTACATACATATTTCTTCCAGACCCCACTTTTATTTATTTTGGGCATATACTCATGAGTCAGCCTGTTGGATCAGATGGCAAGCTTGTTTTTGATCTTTTGAGGAGCCACCACACTGATCTTTATAGCAGGGCACTGTTTTATGTTCACCAACAGCACACAAGTGTCCTAAGTTTCCCATATCCTTGCCGTCACTTTCTGATTTTTGTTTGTTTGTTTTTACAGTAGCCATTCTAATGGGTGTAGGATGGTGTCCCACTGTAGCATTGAGTTGCCTTTCAGTAATGATTAATGACTTTGAGCATCTTTTTATAGGCTTATTGCCTGTTTGCATATCTTCTTGAGAAAAATATTCGATCCTTTGTCCATTTTTCTCAGTTCTTTCTCTTTTTTTTTGTTGAGTTGTAGTTCTTTATATTTTTATACTTTTCGTATTCTTTCTACTCTAGATAAGGTTATTAACCCCTTATCACATATATGACTTGCAAATATTTTCTCTCATTCCATAGGCTGTCTTTTTACTCTATCCTTTGTGTCCTTCATGAACAGAAATTTTTAATTTTGACGTAGGTCCATTTGTCCATTTGTACTTTCACTGTTTGTACTTTTAGTGTCATATCCAAGTAATCATGGCCAAATGCAACATTATTCCCCTCTGAACGGTCTTGGCACTTGTTGAAAATCATTTCACCATATGCACGAGAGTTTATTTCTGGCCCCTCTATTGTATTCCACTGGTTTGTGTGTCTGTTTGTTTATGCCAGCACTATACTGTTTTGATTACAGTGGTTTTGTAACAAGTTTTGAAACCAAAAAGTGTGAGATCCCCAACTTTGTTCTTTTTCAAAATAGTTTTGGGTATTTGAGGTCCCTTGAGATTCCATGTGAATTTTAGGATAGATTTTTCTATTTCTGCAAAAAGTATCATTGGGATTCTGATAGGGATTGCATTAAATCTGCAGACTGCTTTAGAGGGACATCTTAACAATCATAAGTATTGCAATTTAAATATGAAACACCTTTCCCTTCAGTTGTGTCTTCTTAACTTCCTTCAGCATCATTTTGTGGTTTTTTGGTGTACAAGCCTTTCACTTTCTTGGTTAAGTTTATTTCTAAGTATTTTATTCTTTTGATGCTATTATAAATGGAATTGCTAACTTTTTTGATGGTTCATTGTTTTAAGTGTATAAAAATGGAAGTGATTTTTGTGTGCTGATTTTGTATTCTGCAACTTTGAAGAATTTGTTTATTAGTTATAATATTTTTGTAGATGTTTTAGGATTCTCTATATATAAGATCATGTCATCTGCAAACAGAGATAATTTTACTTTACTTTTCCAATCTGGATGGCTTTTATTTATTTTTCTTATCTATTGCTCTGGCTGGGACTTGCAGTATTATGTTAAATAGAAGTAGCATCTTTGTCTTGTTCCTGATCTTAGAGGGTAAGTTTTCAGTCTTTCACCATTAAGCATGATGTTAGCTTATACGGTTTTCATATATGGCCTTTATTATGTTGAGGTAACAACTATTTTAATCACTGCCTGATATCTTGATGCATAGATATGCCTCATATTATTACCTTCAATTATTAATCAACCTCCTATTGCTACATTTAACTATTTCTTGTTTTAAAACCTGTAAGTAATACTTTGATGAACATCCTCATGCAAAAAAAAATGTTCTTTGAACATCTAATTATAAAAGCTGACAATTTGGTTCAATAAATATTATTGAGTTGCATCTATGTATCAGACATTGAGCTAGGTTCTAAAAGGACAATGTTAAACAAAATATGACCTTTCTCTGAAGGAGTTTTAGCCAACAAAGAGAAATGAATTCAAAACACATCCACATAGTTTTTCTAAAATTCAGTAAGAAGCAAAATAAGGGAAAGGCACAAGTTCCCATATTTATAAAGATAAGAGAGGTTTCAAGAAAGTGCAAAGAAATCTTGAAGATGAATTAAGACTTAACCAGGTTCCAGAACAGCATTGTTGAGTAGAAATAATACAGGTCACATTTATTGTTTAAAATTTTCTAGTAGCCACTATTAAATATGTAAAAAAGAAACATTAAATTAATTTTAATAATTATTTTAATCTAATATATTCAGTATACTACTTCAACATGTATTTAAAATAAAGAATTAATAAGATGACTTACATGATTTTCATACCACATCTTCAAAATCCGGTGTGTTTTACAATTACAGTGTATTTTAAATCAAACTAGCAACAACTCAAGAGTTCAATAGCCACATGTAGCTAACAGCTTCCCTCATATAGACAGGACATTTGTAGACCTTGAAGACTAATGACAGAAAGCAAATCAGTGGTTACCTTGGACCAAGGTGGAGGAATAGATGAATTGCAAAGATGCATCAGGAAAAACTGGGGACTGATAGCAATGTTCTGTATTGCTTATAGTGGTAGTTTCATGAGTGTGGAATTTATTTGATTGCACACTTTAAATGGATGCAGCTTGTTGTGCATAAATTATGCCTCAATAAGTTGATATTTTTAAATAGCCAGCCAGACAATAAGGATGAGAAGATTGCACACTATATATCAACACATTTAACATTCAATAAAGCTGTCACAGCTTTATTGACTTTTACTCCTCTGTGCAAGTGAAAGTGAAAATCTATCAGTCATGTCAGACTCTTTGCAACCCCATGGACTATAGACCATGGAATTCTCCAGGCTGGAATACTGGAGTGGGTAGCCTTTCCCTTCTCCACAGGATCTTCCCAAACCAGGGATCAAACCCAGGTCTTAAGCAGATTCTTTACCAGCTGAGCTACAAGGGAAGCCCTGTAAGAGAACCAGTTTCACCCTTCTCTGACAGTGTCATCATTTTTTATTTTTTTGCTAATTTTGTTGCAGACAAGTGGTGTTGTATTGTCTTAGCTTACATTTATCTAATAACAAATGGAGGTTTTCATATTTACTGAATACTTACATGTTCCTAAGCTATATCCAGGTTTCTTTATATCCTCATGTCTATACTATATGTCAGATAGTGAGAAAGGAAAAGGAAGGTTCCAGTGTCATTTACTCTGTGTTTATAGGTGGTGTTTAGTCACTAAGTTGTGTTCCATTCTTGCAACTTCATGGGGAGTAGCCCACAAGACTCCTCTGTCCATGGGATTTCCCATGCAAGAATAGTGGAGTGGGTTGCTCTTTCCTTCTCCAGGAGATCTTCCCCACCCAGGGATCAACCCTTTGTCTCTGGCATTGCAGGCGGATTCTTGCCAGACTGAGCCATCAGGGATGACACATGACATGAAAGGACATATGACATCAATAAAACTCACTGTTCCAAACTTAGAATCTCTCTTCTCTCTCTCAGTCACTCACACACACATACACACATAACTTGAGTGCTGAAGAAAACAAGTAGATAAATGTTAGATCATACAATAAAGGATTAAGTAATGCCAAGCAAGTGATGGTTTGTTTATCACTGTAATAAGTTAGACTTACAGTCTGGTTTTATGTCCCCAATCTTTCTCTACTCCTGTTACCATCTCCTTCAACATTGCATTTCCATCAGAAATGCATCTGACCCCTTCAAGCCCCTTCAGATCCTCAGTTCTCTGGAACTCAACTGAGATGTGTGTTGTTTGGCGATATAATATCCACTTCTCCACGTGGTTCTCATTTCAGTAAATTGAAACCTCAACTCTCACTGAATGACCATCTTAATATTCTTGAGGAGAATATTCGGAGGCTGCTGCCCCTTCCACCCTTGGAAAAACTCAGAAATGAGGGCGAGACGGACAAAGACAAGGAGCACATCCAAGTATGTGGGGGCGAGGCCGGAGGAGGGTGAAGAACCGGGTAGAATGAATGAACTTGAATGAACGCGTGCTCTCAGCTTCACTGTCACTCACTTCATTTCAGTTTCTCTACGAACGATCCATGGATGCTCTCGGAAAGCTGCTGAGGACCATGATGTGGGATAACATGAAAGCAGAGGACTGCCAAGAAATGTTCAATGTGAGTAGGTCCCATGGATCCTAACCTGTGCTCCAGGTCACCCTCCAAACTCTGCCTCCTCCTGGGGACTCATCTAGCCTGACCCACGTAGCCCCCCAGCAACACCACAGAGCCAGCCCACTTACACAGTGTTTGTGGGGAGGCCAGCACCCTATTCCAGAAGAGGCAGAGTGAGAGCAAGAGAATGAGAATGGATAAATATGAAAGAATATGCTACTGGAGATCAGTGGAGAAATAACTTCAGAAAGAATGAAGGGATGGAGCCAAAGCAAAAACAACACCCACTTCTGGATGTGACTGTTGATAGAAGCAAGGTCCAATGCTGTAAAGAGCAGTATTGCATGGGAACCTGGAATGTTAGGTCCATGAATCAAGGCAAATTGGAAGTGGTCAAACAGAAGATGGCAAGAGTGAACATCAACGTTCTAGGAATCAGAGAACTAAAATGGACTGGAATGGGTGAATTTAACTCAGATGACCATTATATCTACTACTGTGGACAGGAATCCCTTAGAAGAAATGCAGTAGCCATCATAGTCAACAAAAGAGTCCAACATGCAGTACTTTGGTGCAATATCAAAAATGAAAGAATGATCTCTGTTCATTTCCAAGGCAAACCATTCAATATCACGGTAATCCAAGTCTATGCCCTCACAAGTAACACTGAAGAAGCTGAAGTTGAATGGTTCTATGAAGACCTACAAGACCTTTTAGAACTAACACCCAAAAAAGATGTCCTTTTCATTATAAGGGACTGGAATGCAAAAGTAGGAAGTCAAGAAACACCTGGAGTAACAGGAAAATTTGGCCTTGGAGTACAGAATGAAACAGGGCAAACGCTAATAGAGTTTTGCCAAGAGAATGCATTGGTTATAGCAAACACCCTCTTCCAACAACACAAGAGAAAACCCTACACATGGGCATCACCAGATGGCCAACCCCAAAATCAGATTGATTATATTCTTTGCAGCCAAAGACGGAGAAGCTCAATACAGTCAGCAAAAATAAGACTGAGAGCTGACTGTGGCTCAGATCATGAACTCCTTATTGACAAATTCAGACTTAAATTGAAGAAAGTAGGGAAAACCACTAAACCGTTCAGGTATGACCTAAATCAACTCCTTTACGATTATACAGTGGAAGTGAGAAATAGATTTAAGAGACTAGATCAGATAGACAGAGTGCCTGAAGAACTATGGACAGAGGTTCATGACATAGTACAGAAGACAGGGATCAAGAACATCCCCAAGAAAAAGAAATGAAAAAAACCAAAATGGCTGTCTGGGGAGGCCTTACAAATAGCTGTGAAAAGAAGAGAAGCAAAAAGCAAAGGAGAAAAGGAAAGATTTGAATGCAGAGTTCCAAAGAATAGCAAGGAGAGATAAGAAAGCCTTCCTAAGTGATCAATGCTAAGAAATAGAGGAAAACATAGAATGCGAAAGACTAGAGATCTCATCAAGAAAATTAGAGATATCAAGGGAACATTTCATACAAAGATGGGCTCAATAAAGGACAGAAATGGTATGGACCTAACAGAAGCAGAAGATATTAAGAAGAGGTGGCAAGAATACACAGAAGAACTGTACAAAAAGATCTTCATGACCCAGATAATCACAATGGTGTGATCACTCATCTAGAGACAGACATCCTGGAATGTGAAGTCAAGTGGGCCTTAGAAGCATCACTACAAACAAAGCTAGTGGAGGTGATGGAATCCCAGTTGAGCTACTTCACATCCTAAAAGATGATGCTATGAAAGTGCTGCACTCAATGTGTCAGCAAATTTGGAAAACTCAGCAGTGGCCACAGGACTGGAAAAGGTCAGTTTTCATTCCAATCCCAAAGAAAGGCAATGCCAAAGAATGCTCAAACTACTGCACAAATGCACTCATCTCACACGCTAGTAAAGTAATGCTCAAAATTCTCCAAGCCAAGCTTCAGCAATACGTGAACTTTCAGATGTTCAAGCTGGTTTTAGAAAAGGCAGAGGAACCAGAGATCAAATTGCCAACATTGCTGGATCATTGAAAAAGCAGGAGAGTTCCAGAAAAACATCTATTTCTGTTTTATTGACTATGCCAAAGCCTTTGACTGTGTGGATCACAAGAAACTGTGGAAAATTCTGAAAGAGATGGGAATACCAGACCAGCCTCTGACCTGCCTCTTGAGAAACCTGTATGCAGGTCAGGAAGCAACAGTTAGAACTGGACGTGGAACGATAGACTGGTTCCAATAGGAAAAGGAGTACGTCAAGGCTGTATATTGTCACCCTGCTTATTTAACTTCCTCTACTGGGCTGGAGGAAGCACAAGCTGGAATCAAGATTGCCAGGAGAAATATCAATAACCTCAGATATGCAGATGACACCACCCTTATGGCAGAAAGTGAAGAGGAACTAAAGAGCCTCTTGATGAAAGTGAAAGAGGAGAGTGAAAACGTTGGCTTAAAGCTCAATATTCAGAAAACGAAGATCATGGCATCCGGTCCCATCACTTCATGGCAAATAGATGGGGAAACAGTGGCAGACTTTATTTTGGGGGGCTCCAAAGTCACTGTAGATGGTGACTGCAGCCATGAAATTAAAAGACACTTGCTCCTTGGAAGAAAAGTTATGACCAACCTAGACTGCACATTAAAAAGCAGAGACACTACTTTGCTAACAAAGGTCCATTTAGTCAAGGCTATGGTTTTTCCAGTGATCATGTATGGATGTGAGAGTTGGACTGTGAAGAAAGTTGAACACCGAAGAATTGATGCTTTTGAACTGTGGTGTTGGAGAAGACTCTTGAGAGTCCCTTGGACTCCAAGGAGATCAAACCAGTCCATCCTAAAGGAGATCAGTTCTGAGTGTTCATTGGAAGGACTGATGTTGAAGCTGAAACTCCAATACTTTGGCCGCCTGATGCTGACTCATTTGAAAAGACCCTGATGCTGGGAAAGATTGAGGGCAGGAGGAAAAGTGAACGACACAGGATGAGATGGCTGGATGGCATCACTGACTCGATGGATGTGAGTTTGAGTGAACTCCATGAGTTGGTGATGGACAGGGAGACCTGGCTTGCTGCAGTTCATGGGGTCGCAAAGAGTCGGACACGACTGAGAGACTGAACTGAACTGAACTGAAGGAAAGCACTTTTACTCTTTGACCAACAGCTTCTCCGAATGTGGCTTGTCTCACAAAAAGACTGGGAAAGAGAAAGAGCCTTCCAGATCACCGCAAAAGTTCTGACAAATGATGTCGAGGTGAGTAAGCCCCTAGAATGGGTGGATGTCATTGCCTGCTAACAGCAAGGACTTCGGAGGCCACTGGAATCCAAAACTCCCATGTGAAGGATCTCCAGTCCAGGCGGAGTTTTTTTCAGAGAGCCACCCTGAGGTCTGCCCCATCCCTCATCACTGTGAGTACAAGCAGGAGCTGGCTGAGGGGTTGCGGGGTGGGGGTGGGGGGGCGCGGGGGGAGGGGGAGATTTGGAGGCGGGGAGTGAAGCGATTCATTTGTCTTTGCTTGCCTGTCCGCTTGGAAAGTCCGAGATTCCATTTTATTCTAAGGACCTGCACGGAGGAAAGAAGGACTTAATATCCAGTGTTGGGACTATCCTGAAACATCATCAAGCCACCCCATCACCTCGGGATCCTCCTTTATCCTGCAGGCACCAGAGAATTTTAAGATCGGCTCACTCCTTGGCCTCCTGGCTCCTCACTCCTGTGACACCCTGCCCTCCATCCGCCAGGCGGCTGCTAGTTCGGCTATTGGTCTGTTCTCTATAAAAGGTGAGGGAAGGATGAGAAACCCACAGATGCAGAGAAGATACCTGTTTTCATTTTTCTCAGCTTTTCTCTTTGTATATCTCTGTCTCTCTCCTTCCTCTCTCTCCTTCTTTCTCCTCCCCTAGTTCAGTCATTTCTGAGTTATGTCACACAATTTATCTCTCTCTCTTAGATCCTTTTTCCTCAGTGGCTCTGCTTTTTGTTTTTTTTTTTTTTAAATAAAGATAATAGCAGCAAAGCATCATAAAGATCCATTAAAGCAGGTGAAATGTTTTCAGAGTGTCTGATTTAAACCACACACCAATTGGGCATATTAGCAAAGCTTTTTCTACCACACAGTTTTCTTTCAGAGGAAATCATACTATTATCCTGGTGCTAAGTGAATTTCAGAGTTCTCTAAGAGAGAGAACTTTGTGGAGACTTTTGTAGCTTGCATAGCAGGACCTCTGCCTGCTCTGCCAGAATGTGTAAATGCCTATAAATGTCAGGAAACAGAAGGAATTTTAAAACCTCAGTATCAGGCTGAAACCAACACTCAGGGCTTCCTTTAGATTAAATCCAGGTTAAATCAGCAAATGTTTTGCCGAGGTGGGACCTGCCTTGTGTACAGTTCCCTCCAGACCAGTTGCAGCCAGGATCCCCCAGCCAGCTTGCTGCTGCTCATGCCTACACTAGACTCTTCATTCTTTTAGATGTAGAATTAAGAGTCTAGATTGCCTGGAGAAATATTAATAACCTCAGATATACAGATGACACTACCCTGATAGCAGAGAGCGAAGAGGAACTAAGCCTCTTGATGAAGGTGAAAGAGGTGGTTTAGCCACTAAGTTGTGTCTGACTCTTTCGACCCCATGGACTGTAGCCTGCCAGGCTCCTCTGTCCAAGGAAGTCTCCAGGCAAGAATGCTGGAGTGGGTAGCCTAACCCTTCTCCAGGGGATCTTCCCAATCCAGGAATCGAACCCAGGTGTCCTGCATTGCAGGTAGATTCTTCACCAACGAGGTACAAAGGAAGCCCCTAGGGAAGTATTTGAGTGCCTTTTTGTGTGTCAGACACTGTTCTGGTGCTGGGACACAGAGATATAACAATTCTAAATTTGCATGCTAAAAGTGTGTGAAAGACAGGTGGAATTTGGTTGAGGGCAGATGATAGAGTCAGTCAATAGGGAAAAACTATTCAGCAGAACCTGAATAGATCTGACAGTCCCTTGGGATTTGGGAAGAGAATTCATGAAGGGTGTATGATTTTATCAAAGCAAGAAAAAAAATGAATTAAAGGGGTGAGAATTAAAGGACCATTCTAATAAGACAAGAAATGTACCACAAAAGGACCTCATAGGAAGAAAGGGATTCTATTATTCTTCTGCCTGGTCTTTATTTGTTGTTGTTGTTGTTGATGTCCAACTCTTTGCAACCCCATGGCCTACAGCATGCCAGGCTTCCCTGTCTTTCATCATTTCCTAGAGCTTGCTCAAACTCTATTGAGTTGGTGATATCATCCAACCATCTCGTCCTCTGTCATCCCCTTCTCCTCCTGCCTTCAATCTTTCCCAGCACCAGGGTCTTTTCCATTGAGTCAGTTCTTTGCATCAGGTGGCCAAATTATTGGAGCTTCAGCTTCAGCATCTGTCCTTCCAGTGAATATTCAGGACTGATTTCCTTTAGGATTGACTGGCTTGATCTCTTTGCAGTCCAAGGGATTCTCAAGAGTCTTCTCCGACACCACAGTTCAAAAGCATCACTTTTTCAATGATCAGTCTTCTTTATGTTCCAACTCTCATATCCATACATGACTACTGGAAAAACCATGGTTTTCACTATATGGACCATTGTTGGCAAAGTAATGTCTATTTTTTAATATGCTATCTAGATTTTTCACAGCTTTTCTTCCAAGGAGCAAGTGTCTTTTACTATCATGGCTGCAGTCACCATCTGCAGTGATTTTGGAGCCCAAGAAAATAAAGTCTCTGACTGTTTCTATTGTTTCCCCATCTATTTGCCATGAAGTAAGGGGACCAGATGCCATGATCTTCATTTTTTGAATGTTGAGTTTTAAGCCAGCTTTTTCATTCTCCTCTTTCACTTTCATCAAGAGGCTCTTTAGTTCCTCTTTGCTTTCTGCCATAAGGATAATGTCATCTGCATATCTGATGTTATTGATATTTCTCCCAGCAATCTTGATTCCAGCTTGTGCTTCATCCAGCCCAGGATTTCCCATGATGTACTCTGCATATAAGCTAAATAAGCAGGGTGACAATATACAGCCTTGATGTACTGATTTCCCAATTTTGAACAAGTCTGTTGTTCCATGTCCAGTTCTAACTGTTGCTTCTTGACCTGCATACACAGGCTTCTCAGGAGGCAAGTTGAGTGGTCTGGTATTCCCATCTCTTTAAGAATTTTTCACAGTTTGTGGTGATCCATACAGTCAAAGGCTTTGGCATAGTCAATGAAGCACTAGATGTTTTTCTGGAATTCTCTTGCTTTTTCTGTGATCCAACAGATGTTGGCAATTTGTCTCTGATTCCTCTGTTTTTTTCTAAATCCAGCTTGAACATCTGGAACTTCTTGATTCGTGTACTGTTGAAGCCTAGCTTGGAGAATTTTGAGCATTACTTTGCTAGCATGTGAGATGAGTGCAATTGTGTGGTAGTTTGAACATTCTTTGGCATTGCTTTTCTTTGAGATTGGAATGAAAACTGATCATTTCCAGTCCTGTGGGCACTGCTGAGTTTTCCAAATTTGCTGGCACCTTGAGTGCAGCACTTTCACAGCATCATCTTTTGGAATTTGAAATAGGTCAACTGGGATTCTGTCATCTCTACTAGGTTTGTTCATAATGATGCTTCCTAAGGCCCACTTGACTTCACACTCCAAGATGTCTGGCTCTAAGTGAATGATCACACCATCGTGGTTATTCAGTCATGAAGATCTTTTTTGTATAGTTCTTCTGTGTATTCTTGCCACCTCTTGTAATATCTTCTGCTTCTGTTAGGTCCATGCCATTTCTGTCCTTTATTGAGCCCATCTTTGCATGAAATGTTCCCTTGGTATCTCTAATTTCCTTAAAGAGATCTTTAGTCTTCCCCATCCTATTGTTTTCTATTTCTCTGCATTGTTCACTTAAGAAGACTTTCTTATCTCTCCTTGCTATTCTTTGGAACTCTGAATTCAGATAGTTATATCTTTCCTTTTCTCATTTGCCTTTTGCTTCTCTTCTTTTCTCAACTATTTTAAGGCCTCCCAGATAACCATTTAGCCTTTTTGCATTTCTTTTTCTTGGAGGTGGTTTTGATCACTGTCTCCTGTACAATGTTAGGAACCTCTGTCCATAGTTCTTCAGGTGATCAGATCTATATTTCTCCCTTTAGGTCCTTTTATTTTCTTGAAACATGCAAAGTTCCAGTTCTTAAATATTCTTTGTTAGCAGGTAATCCCATATTCATTTTTCATTAACTCTTTTTCCTGTTTGATCAAATAAACATGGTAGAGAGAGAGAGAGAGAAAGAATATGATCATTAAATTAAATATGTACTGGATACAAGTAACTAGTGTTTTACTGAATTAAATGCCCACTTAATATTTGTGGATGTTGTTCAGTCCGTTGTTAATGCGGATAATAGATCAGAGGTTGAGAAATTTACCAGTTGCTTGGACAATTGAAGGCAGTGAAGCTGGACTTTGAGCCCAGGTCCTCTGCCCAGGAGGCTAAGCTACCTCCCAGAGAGTGATTCAGGTGTGAGTTTCCACCAATTACTAACTCCAGACAGCAAACAGAAAATCATCACCATTGAGGTCTGCATTTACAAGTCACTATCGGAGAAGGCAATGGCAACCCACTCCGATACTCTTGCCTGGAAAATCCCATGGACGGAGGAGCCTGGTAGGCTGCAGTCCATGGGGTTGCTAAGAGTCGGACACGACTGAGTGACTTCACTTTCACTATCAACAATCACACAATTTCAATGATTACAATGGTTACCTTACCAATCCCCTCAACAGAAGTTGACTGCAGAATAGAACTCCAACAGAGCCAGCAGTAGAGTAGAGTAGTAAGAGCCTGGGCAGTGGTGTCAGACCAGGGTTCAAGTTCCAACCTTCCATTTTCACCCCCTGCATGACCTGGCCAAATGACTTTACATCTCTCTGTGTCAGTTTTCTCAACTGCAAATAACCTCAGATGATCTCTAGGAGTAATAAATGAGATCAGAGTATTTAGCATGCTTTTAGCATGCCGAAACTCCTCAGTCAGTGTTTGCTCTTATGCTCATCAGAGAGGCTTTCGTGCGTTTGTGAAAGGCATCCAGCAGCTGAATTAGTGTCACATTAAAATATAGACAGCCTCTCAACCCCTATCAGCTCTTTGAACTCCCATGTCACCCTTTGTTGATTGCAGGTGTTCACCTGGAAGTGGAAAGACTACAGGATTTGCAGGAAGGGCTGCAATGTGATGATGTGCAGGTCCAGATCAAGATTTCCTCCAAAATAGCAAAGGTAATAGATATGGAGGACTGATCAAGGGACATAAGGATGATTCTGGGTTGATTTTCAAATGAGTCAGCTGTGTACGCACCTCTACCAAGGAGGGCAAACAGTCTAGCCATTCTAGCAAAATAAAAGACTTTGTCCATTCATTAAATCTGGGTCCACGTATATAAGCAACCCCTGCTAATCTCATTTCAAACTCTGGGAAACCTAGGGAACCATGCAGTCCTCTCCAGGTGAAGGAGGCAGTAGGGTAAAATGAGAGAAACAGGGCATTGAGTCCATCAGATGTATTCTGTGTGCACCCCTTGAAGTGCGTGCACTATGTGATCCATTTCCTCATCTTAAAAAAATGCATAACCTCCCTCTCAGAGCTGCTATGAGAATTGGTCAATCAATTCATTCATTTATTCAGTCACTTATTCATTCACCTCATGTGCCCTGTGCATCTACCACATGCCAGACTATTTTCCAGGGTCTTAGGATAGAAATGCCTGCCCTCATTGAGTTCACGTCCTAGTGGATGGAGCAGCCAAATAAATATGATGTCAGGTAGTGATAAGTGAGAAACACAAAGTCAAGGAGGGGAATAAAGAGTAAGGTGGGTGCAGATCCCCTGGGATCACAACTCTGAAAGAGAGAACCACAAAGATATCTGGAAAGAACATTCCAGGCAAAGGGGGAAACAGTATGTGCAAAGGCCCTGAGGTGGAGAACGAAGTGGGTCCTGAGATCCAAGAGATAGCCCAGAGCAGATTGAAGTGCCTTCCAAGCCTTATTAAGAGCCTTGGTTTCACTCCAATAAAAATCAAAAACCAGCAGAGGGGTTTGAACAGAAGAGTCAAAACCACTACATACAATGTGGCAGGTGTGAAATGTACAACTTGTATGAGACAATATTGTTCCTAATGCAGACATTATGCATTTCTATGTGTACTATGGTAATTACCCACTGAGGGCGGTAAACAACAAAATTGGTCATTATGACAATAACAGAGAGAAGGGAACTTTCTTGAGAACAAAGCATTTTTCCTAACTTGCAAAATCTCCTTATGGGGTAGCGGTGGTTCTATGAGGAAGAATGTGATACAACTCTATTTCTGAAGGGTCACCTGGCTGCCATGTTGAAACTAGACTATAAGCTGGCAAGAGTGAAACTAGTGAGGTCAGTTTGGAGGAAACTGTAAGAATCCATGTGCGAGCTCAGGTGGCTTGGACTAAGGAGGCGGCAGCAGCGACAAGAAAGTGATGAGTATACAGGAGAGAAACTCATGGGGGCACAGGGAGGGAAAACAGGTCCGATGCCTAAGACAGTGTCTGATGCGTGATAAGTGTCAAAAACATGAGTTCCCTTCCTTCAATTATTCCTAAACCAATATCATCCCAATATGAGAAAGAAAAAAACACATAACTGTTGAGCTTGGACCCAGGCAGACATTTGGTGCTCCAAAGAACAGACACATGGGTCTAGGCCTTGATCTTGGAGCCATGGTAACTCAGAATCCAGCTAGGACAGGCAGCTACTCATGAAAAAGAATTCATGTCCTCTCAAAGATTGTTCTACCACACATCACTGGGCCATTTAATACAGAGGGAATTCAGTTGTGAATAGGAATGTTTTCATACCCACAAACTCAAAACCATGACCTTCTTGTTTGGTTAAAGCCCCAGATAATGCTTCTGGAATTTATTCAGACTGCTAACTTTTCACCTACCCTGCTTGCCTTTTCTTTCGCACATACACAGAGGCATATACAATCAAACATTCTATATAATTATTGTCGAGAGACCAAAATTACAAAGTCTTATTTTCTTGACCTTTTTATTGACTACTCAATATTGAAACACACAAAAGCAAAAGACAGGGTTCATCTTAATTCACCCTCCATTTGGATGCTGTGAGGCACAGGCTATTTAGCCAGGCACTTAGTACATGTGACAGATTTCCTGAATCCTCAAGCCTAGCTCCTAGCTACTCTTTGGCAGACACAAGACATTTCTATGATAGATGAAATGTATATGAAAGTACTTGACAACATTTAAATTGCCATGTATGCATTATTTTTCCATTATGAGGCATGTTGTAAATTCAGGTTTGGAGAGGAAATTGCCTTGGCAGACCTAGAATTTAATAAATACGAAATGATTTTTAGAAAGCAACTTCAAGAAAGTTTTACTTAGACTGAAAGGCCATGTCTATGTCCTATTTTAGTATTTTCTCTAGTTTCTATGGCCTCAATCATACGCTAACTCTTTGGAAAGCCCAGTGGTTTCTAATATCCTAAAACAAAGGACAGCACGTTTTGGGTGTCCAGATAGGAAGTGAGGGGCTTGGTTATGTGAGTCTTTCTGGGTCCAGATATGAAGTGAGGGGTTGGTGACATGAGTCTTTCTGGGTCCAGATATGATGTGAGGGGTTGGTGACATGAGTCTTTCTGGGTCCAGATATGAAGGAGGGGTTGGTGACATGAGTCTTTCTGGGTCCTTTCTCAGATTGTCAGTAAACTCATCCCCAGTGAAGAAATGCTCGTGTTCCTGGAGGAAACCCTGGATGGTCTGGAGAGCCTCAACCCCCCATGTACAAAGGCCTGTGGCGTCTGGATGATCACTGCCCTGAAGGAGCAGGGAGCTACTCTGGAAGACCAGGTGAACTGACAGCCAGTCTGACAACTGAGCACAATTCTAGCACTTCTGAAAGGCCAGTACCAGAAGCAGGTCATCACTCCTCAGTTGGTCCTCTGATGAGTCACAGGCAAGAGTATACACAGCCGCAGGAGGCCTCAACAGAGACCCAAGTTGTGTATGAGCAACCAGGCTCAGGCGGAGGGCCCGTCTCGCCTGACTCAATTGCCTCTCTGGTCTGTGATCATGAGCACTTTCCAAGCTGCCACTCTCTGGCCAGAGGAAGAATATCTGAACCAGAAGCATGTGGGGTGTGCAAAACTGGGTTGTAAGACCTACAAGCATAAGAGTGATCTCGTGAACCTTTGAGATGGCCACTGAGGGCCAGGCGCGCTTTCTAACTCCACTGCCACCCTGTGAGCTGCTCTTTAACATCCTTTAGGTATTTTCTGATAAAGAAGGCTATTCTTGAGGAACTGACTGAAAGAAAAGTCCTCAATCCTTTCTCCCAACTAGAGAATTAAGCAGAGAGATTGGATTTAAATTCAGGAAGTCTGGTTAAGAGCTCCAAATGGATATGCTGTCTTCTCTCTCTCCTAAAGTCAGAATCAAAATATTAGCAATTCAGAGATCAATGATGAGGAAAAGAATTTTTAACCCCGAAAAGCTTCCTTCCCAAGGGTAACAAGAGGAAGAAGTCATGGACCCCAGAGCCCAGAGTTAATCATCCTAAATTAAAGAGTTCTCCAAAGCATGACTTTTACAAATGACCTCTGTTCTAATTACTGTCCAACTGTTCATTTGTTTTCAAAAACATTTATTGAGTATATACTGTGGCAGGCCCTAGGCCAGTCATGGGAGAATGAAAGGTTAATAAATTTAGAATATCCATGTGTTTGTGTGTTAAACATAAAAGGGGAAGTTGTTCACATGCTAGGTAAAGGCTAGGGACCTAAATGTTTTCCAAGAATCACTAGTATGGGACTGTGTGATAATCAGGCTTGCAGGATATTTATGATTAAGGAATTACAATTCTATGAAAAATGTTATATTTAACCTAAAAATGTCTATCCAAAATAAGAAAGAGAAATATCTACTGGACGCAAAGTTGCTTTCACATAGAGACGTGTCCTAATCCATGTCAAAAATCCAAATGCATGATATAATTCCCTACTGCACACAGACTAACATCCAAACTCAGAAAGGTGGCCCTCAATGCCCTTTCGGATTCAGCTTTGTCTTGTCTATCAAGTTATCCTCCTCTTTTTTCTCACCTTCATTCTTTCTGTGCTCCAAACTGAACCATTCTCCTATTCCATAAAGCTTTTCTACATCTGCTTCTACCAGGCTTTCATGTAGTTTTTATATAGATTTTAGAAGGCAATGGCACTCTACTCCATTACTCTTGCCTGGAAAATCCCATGGATGGAGGAGCATAGAAGGCTGCAGTCCATGGGGTCGCTGAGGGTTGAACAAGACTGAGCGACTTCACTTTCACTTTTCACTTTCATGCACTGGAGAAGGAAATGGCAACCCACTCCAGTGTTCTTGCCTGGAGAATCCCAGGGATGGGAGCCTGGTGGGCTGCCATCTATGGGGTCACACAGAGTCGGACACGACTGAAGTGATTTAGCAGTAGCAGTAGCAGTACTTTATAAAGCCATTAGGTTCACAGCAAAACTGAGCAGAAGTTATAGAGTTTCAGTACACCTCCTATCTCCACACTTCCAACATCCCTCACCTCAGGTTACATTTGCTACAATCGATGAACCTACATTGACCCATCCTATAATCACCCAAAGTCCACAGTTCACATTAGAGCTTTTAGTTTTGGTGTTGACAGATGTAAAATGACAGGTATCCAAAAGTGGAGGATAGATCAGTTTCACTGCTCTCTGAACCTGCTGTGTTCTATTTGCATTTTTACCTGTCTTGTTCCTTCTGACGAGGATTCCTTTCCTCGCCATCTCCACCTTGCCTTTTGGAATTGGTATATATCCTTTGAGACCCAGACCGGTGACCTCAGTTACTTCTGGATTCCCCTATCCGTCCCATGAATCTCTTGTACACCGTTTGTCATACACAATTTTGTGCACAAGCCTTTGGGTGTACAGTTGAAGTCCTTTATGAGATGACTCATTCCTTTTGAGAAAGGGCTACATCTTATGCAACCCTGGTAAATTCCCCACAATGCCTAACTCAGCACCTGGCATAATGCCACCTTTTACTAAATGTTTGCTAAACTGATTTAAGAATAAATGCCTAATTTATCAATAATTGTCCTGAGCAAGAGATAGGCCATGTGTAGAATCAATCACCTCCTTAACATTATTTCTATTTCATCAATCACCATCCACAACTTGCTGATTGTACATGACCTAAGCCAACCATGTCAAGGAAAAATGGTGATTCAGTGATTGAATTGGCTTTTTGTTTTTAGCTGTTGGAGATCTTGGGCGTAATTTACCATCACATGCCGGTCCTCAGACAAAAGGAGGAAAGTTTTCAGTTTATGCTAGAAGCCATCTCTCAGATAGCCAGCTTTCACATGGACGCAGTTGTTGCCAACCTTTTACAGAAGCCTCTGCCATTTGACAGGTAGATTCAAACTAAGGTGGTCCCTTTTCCCAGGGAAGACCCCTCTGTAAGGCACTGGGAAAAAATCTCTGGTTTGGGAGAAAGATAGCAAGAAAAAGTTGAAAACATCTCACCTGACTAATTTCAGAAACAGTGCTTGAATCACAGGTAATGGTTTTCCAAGTATTTTTCAAATATATGTCCTCATTGGATAATGAGAATTTTAGGTATATGTATGTGTGTGTGTGTGTGTATGTATGTGTGTGTGTGTGTATATATATATATATATTTAAAATAGGAGTAGGTGAGTTTTAGAAAGTGATTATTTCCCCCCTTTCTGGTTGCTGAGAATGCATCTATATGAGAGGTTTCTGTCTTGATGGATGTTAACAAACCTCAGCAACCCAAGGCCCAAATGCTAGATTGTTAAATAAAGCATCCTTATTATCCCCAGGCACGCTGGCATGTCCACTCGTCCCTGCAATTGTGATTAGTCATAATGTGGTTTTAGAGTGGATCCAATGGAAAAGCGCATCTGCCAAGGAGTTGAGCCTCATCAGTTTCCTGCCTTCCTTCCCTAGGGACACAAAGACACTGTGGAAATCTCTGGCTGAGAACCCAGCCTCCAGTGGCAAACTCTTGCGAGCCTTAGTCGACAAACTGGAGAACGAATTAGAAGATGACCTAGCCAGGATAGAGGCAATATCTGTGAGTTGGACAACCCGTGGCAATGACTTTGTGGCTGATCATGTTTAGAAGCCAATTTCTTACCAACCCAAGGAAAATCTATGCCTCTGTGTTTCCAAATTATCCTTCAAGACATCTAATTGTTGTCAAAAGACTCTAAGCCTAACCTGATGGTGCCAACTAGACTTTGGAGTCACCCCATATGGGAGCCCTGAGAGAAAAACACAATCTGAGTTGAGAAGTTTCCAGAAAAATAAACCCTCTGTTTTCTCCCCTTTCTGTGTGCTTTTACCACAAGTGTGGTCTACCTGGGAAGCAATCCTGTGGAGGGAAAACAGCCTGGAAGGTCAGCCCCACCTGACACGAGACCCTTCCTCCCCGCAGGTGGCCTGTGCCGTGTATGAAGTGGTGTTGACGGGCACTCCTGTCTCGAGCCTGTACCCGGAGCTGTTCGCGCTTCTCCTGAAGCTGGTCAGCTGCACACTCGGTCAGAAGATGCCCACCTCAGCCCTCAGCCGCCGCCGGCGGGTGATGCCGCAGGGGGAGCGGCAGCAGATAGCTGACCCCTGCAGGTAAACGGCCAGGCAGAAGGGCCTTCTGGAGACATCCTGACCCAAGACTCCAGAAAAGGGCCTGGCATGGCCTCAAGTACCCATTTAGAAACAAGAGCCCTCCATCCCTGAGCCTCATAGCCCTTCTTCCCGGAACTGGTACCCAGGCGCTGTTGTCCAGAACAGTCTTATAAGCAGCAACATCCTCTTCTCTAGAGTGCCCCATCCACTTCCTTTGTCTTCTTTCCTTGAAACCTTTCAAGGAAAGTTGGAATTCTGTAATATTCAAGGCAGGTGGCACTAGTGGTAAAGAATCTGTCTCCCAACAAAGGAGACTGCCAATGCAAGAGATGCAGGTTCAATCCCTAGGTCGGGAAGATCCCCTGGAGAAGGAAATGGAACCCACTCCAGTATTCTTGCTTGGAAAATTCTATGGACTGAGGGTCCTGGGGAACCCCAGTCCATGGGATCACAAAGAGTCCAACACGAGTATACACATATACACTGTACAAGGAAAGAAGAAAAATAAAAATAAATATCATATTTCCTCAAATCTAAGACATCACCAATTGAAAGAACCAATATTATTTCATGAACCATTGAAAAAGTTAAAAAAAAAAGTCCCAATTAAGTCATAAATTAGTGCTTTCTTAAACTATTAAATTCATATTTTATATTGCTCCATAGAGCTCTTTGAGGATTATTAAGTATAGATTTTTATCCTGTAACACATTGCTTTGCTTCCCTGTTCTCTTGCCTAACTTTTTGTTCCAAAGTCAAGTCAACCTATTAAAAGGCATTTTAAAGAGCAATTAGACTCAGTGAGCATGCATGTGGGGTAGGGGTGGGGGTGGGGTCTGCTTGCTTGCCTGTGCAGGCCCAGGCACTCAGTCACACAGTCCCATCTGACTCTCTGTGACCCCATGGACTGTGTAGCCCACCAGGTTCCTCTGTACATGGAATTCTCTAGGCAAGAATACTACAGTAGGTTGCCATTCCCTTCTCTAGGGGATCTTCACATCTCAGGGACTGAATATGGGTCTCCTGTATTGCAGGCAGGTTCTTTACCATCTGAGCCACCAAGGAAGCAGTTAGGCTCAGCACATGTACATACATACATGTAACTTTACTAAAATACCTACAGCTCTAAGCATGTATGTGTGCATGCTAATTCACATCAGTCGTGTCCCTCTCTTTGCAATCCAATGGACTGTAGCCTGCCAGGCTCCTCTGTCCATGGGATCCTCCAGGCAAGAATACTGGAGCAGGTGGCCAGGTCCTCCTCCAGTGACAGCTCAAAGAGCCACACTTAAATCTGTTTGTGTACACGAATTGTAGACACAGTCAATAGAGACTGCATCACAACTACTGTTTGGCCAACAACTGGAATGCACTATCCATTGAGAGATGCATCCTGGTTTCCAAGGTGCTGTGTTTGAACCACTAAAATACAGTATTTCACACTTTCTATCTTCAGGGCTTGATTTTCTCAGGAGAGGTTAAGATTTTGGGGAATTATTGACTGACTTCAGGACATGTCAATATCCCCTTTGGCCCCAAAACCAAAGTATGAGATCAAGGCTGCCTGTGTTTTTTTTGCACAGCCTCCATTCATCCAGAAGTAAGGGAGCATTATGGGGAACATTTTTTTTAAACAAACAAAATGTGCTATATTTATTCTGTAGAATGTAGTGATTATAAGTAACCAGATTCATACATGTCAATATAGAGCCCCAAGATATAATATGTGAAAATATAGAATACAGACAACTTGATGGTATTTATTATGGATTATGGACTTGGGGGATTCACAATTCCCTGCATGGTGATGACTTACTTTTGTGATGCCAACTGTCTCTTTCAGGCTCTCGACTACAACGCTGAAGTGTGTGCAGGCCCAGGCCATGAGAGAAGGGCTGACCAAAGAATCTGACGAGGGAGACAACGTGTGGACCCTCCTCAGCAGCCCCAGTACCCACCACATAGGAGTCTGTGCACTGGCCAGGTAATGTTCAGATACTCCAAAACTAGATACCAAAGAAAAAACTGAAAATAAAGTGAAAATGCAGTGCAGACAACTTCACTGAGAGCCATTGAGTCACCAAGGACTTAGAGTCAAGGAGAAAAAAGAAAAAAACAGATGAAAGAGCAAAGGGGGTTGGGAAGACATGGTAGGATCAGCTCCAAACTCAGCAATTCCTCAAAAAATAGTGATACAAATTAACAGTTTTAGGCAAACTACACTTTAGAATTTAAGTAAACTCCCGGAGTTGGTGATGGAGAGGAAGGCCTGGCGGGCTGCAGTCCATGGGGTCACAAAGAGTTGGACACGACTGAGTGACTGAACTGAACACTTTAGTCAGGCACTTAGATAGGGTGCTATAAAGTTTAAGGCTTGGTGCTCTTTCCTTGTTAACATCCCTTTTTAAAATTATTGATTTTCCTGATAGAGAAATAGACTAAAGTGTCTTCCGTTGTTTAGAAAGAAAAAAGTCTCCACTACAATGGGAGCCTTGGTTTTCTAGGAGCATGGCCGTGTGGCAACATGGAATCATACGGGACATCACAGAACAACTCCTCCCATCCCTGACCTCCTCCTCGGAGAACTACCGGATAACGGGCACAGCTTTCTTCTCTGAGGCAAGCCATCCCAGGAGGCTCGTTGGGTCCCATGGGGTATCTCTCTCAGGAGTCCAGTGGGAACCAGAGCCACGGAAGAGGGACCTTCACCAGAAGCTTTGGGAGTGGAGAGGCCCAATGACTGCCAGAGATACAGTACCTGAGAAGAGAGAGAGAGAGGAAAAAGAACCCAGCCTCATCCTCTTCCTCCCCTCTGGTCTGTAGACATCAATTTCCAAAGCAGAGAAGGATAGAGACTTAACCTGCAAAGGACAAAACAAAATATAACCAACAAATATATCAATACTACAGTCCTTCCACACCCTGGGATAAAGGCTGGCCCAGCCAGTCCAGAGAAATAACATCATCAGTTACTCCTGTTTTCCATGCTCTATTTTCCCATTTAGATTAGAATTATCTTCTTAACTGGGCTTCCCTGGTAGCTCAGCTGGTAAAGAATCTGCCTGCAATTCAGGAGACCCCAGTTCGATTCGTGGATTAGGAAGATCCCCTGGAGGAGGGCATGGCAACCCACTCTAGTATTCTTGCCCGGAGGATCTCTATGGACAGAGGAGCCTGGCGGGTTTTATTCCATGAGGTCGCAAAGAGTCAGACACAACTGAGCAACTAAGCACGTGCACATATATTCTTAACTAGGTGTTTTGGTTCTCATCAGCTCATAACCTTGACCTGTGGGTTGTTTACTGCTAGAGCTTAGTTCCTGCCAGATTTGCGTATTCACCCAAGGCTTCTTCCTCTGCTCCACAAGCAGCTGGGGCCCTATCCTTTCATCATAGCTGTGATGCCTTCAGAACTCTCCTGAAGGGAGGCCCTTCCCTCAACTAAAGGGGAGAAGTGTGTCATTTTCAGCTCATGAAGGAGCCAGTCCTTTGGAAGCATGGGAATCTACGGGAAGTGCTTGTCCTGATGGATCAGAGTGCTTGGGACTCCAACCCCATCCTGAGGCAAATGGCCATCCGGGGTCTTGGTAATACAGCTTCTGGAGCCCCTCACAAGGTAAAAGGGGTTGGGGGAGGGACAAAAAGTAGTTCCTCTAAATAGAGTTAGGGGCTTCCCAAGTGGCTCAGTGGTTAAAAGAAAAAAAGAATCCATCTGCCAATGCAAGAGACACAGGACACAGGTTCCATCCCTGGGTTGGGAAGATCCCCTGGAGAAGGAAATGGCAACCCACACCATTATTCTTGCCTGGAAAATCCCATGGAGAAGAAGGAGCCTGGTGGGCTACAGTCCATGGGGTTGCAAGGAATTGGACCCAACTGAGCATGCATGGACACAAGTAGAGTTTTAAAATAATTATTTAGTAACCCACACCCCATGGTTACCATGTGTGTTAATTTCAGAAATTAAGTGAAAATCCAAATAAGTTGCTGAAGTAGTGGCTCTTGTGTTGAAGGATCCGTGACCCTAACAGAATGTCAGTCCCCTTGTCTGGGGTCTCCTACCCTATTCCAGATACACATAGAACAGTTTTTGAGATTAAGAGACCTTATTTCAAAATAGGTGAAGAAGCACAAGCAGATGATGTTAGAATCTGTCATCAGAGGCCTCTATCACCTGGCCCGCACTGAGGTCGTCTGTGAAAGCTTGAAGGCTCTAAAAAAGATCCTGGATCTGCTCACAGACAGAGACGTGAGCTTCTACTTCAAAGAAATAGTGCTGCAAACAAGAACCTTCTTTGAAGATGTAAGTGAACCTGTTCAGGAATGTTCCCTCCCCAGCAGTGAGTGAACAGAAAGAGGTTCAGGCGGTGCTTGCAGCAGACCAGTTTGGTGTCCATCTGCCGTACCCGCTTATATTCCCTTTCGTAGTTTTCCTCTCTTGTCCGTCTTGCTTCCTGGGCTCACCTCCCTTACACTTAAATCCTTACCTCAACGTTTGCTGTTGGGGGAACACAGATGATGACAGTACTCATTACAGGGCTAGACGTCGATGCCGCCAACACCATCTTTTCCATGTGCAAGATTTCAAAGACTTAAAATGCTTGCGTAGTTCATTTCACCCAGGAGTCATTAAACTGCCCCATGGCTCATGGGCCAAATTCGACCCAGAACATCTTTTTGCAAATGTAGTGCTAATGGAACACAGCCGTGCTCATTGGTCACATATTATCTATGGCAGCCTTCACACTTCATCTGCAGAGCTGATTAGTTGTTACAGAAACCATGTGGCCTGCAGAGTCTAAATTATTCAGCCTTTGGTCTTTTACGGAAAAATTTTGTCAACCCCTGATCTGGTTTACAGCCCTCATTTCAGAAAAGATTAGTCAATGATCCTAGGCAAAGGAAGGTCATTTTTCTTTATACCTTCTGGGAAACTAGATTTTATTATTTCTTCTTGGTTTATTCACTGTCATTAATATAGAAATCTATTTCACATCTAACATAAACCTATTTTTTATCATCTAAACCTGTCTGCTCCTGTTGTGTGATTGGAGGAGATGGAAAATCTTGGCTGGCTCCTCAAGTGCATCCTTCTTAAACATTAAGGCCTTATTAAATTACCTGTTCACCTGATGGTCTCCAGAATGAAAAGTCTTTATTTCCTTCATTATTCACCATAAACCTAATTTTTCAGCTCCTTAATATTTTACAAGCCAGTGACTGTGTTGTATCTCTAAATGAGGCCTGAGAAGTATTGAATAGAATCTGAAGAAAAATCACCTCTCAAGTCCAATTTTTTCCTATTTATTCACTCCAGTTTTTTTTTTAATCTTACCCTTTCTTCCTGACTCTTCAGAGGTTTATTAACCACCCGACCTCCAGATTTCAGTTTGTAATCCGTGCCCTCAGTCCACAGTCCACCAGTTTTGTGTTTCCGTTTCTTTTGTGTGAGTCTGAACCTGACCTTTGAAAGCAGCTTTCTGCTGGTATTAGTGTTACTTTCTCCAATGTGTTAGTGTTACTTTTCATTCTCATTTTGTACTCAAAAAATACTTCATGGGCTTTCATTCAACTCAGTATCTTTTTTAAAATAACAAAGATGTTCTTTTCTTCACTACACAGATTTGAAACAATCTTTAACAACAAAGAGCTGAAGTCAGCCCCAGAGAGACCCACCTGTTAGGTTTCCTGGACTGTTGTTGATTCAGTGATAGTAACACTCTTGGATCTGAGCCTTCAATAATCACAAGTCTGTCTACAAGTTTTATGGTCAAAAGAATGTTTCTCAGTTTTACTGCAAAAAAATCTAAAGTCTTTCTGGTTGTTAGGTTAGAACTTTTTCCTTTCTAGTAGGTATCGACCTCATCAAATTTTGCATAAAATTTGACAAAAATTGAGTCTTAATAACGACATGTTCTTTACAGTCCTGTAATGCTCTTTTGGGGGCTTGCCAGGTGGTGCTAGTGGTAAAGAATCTGCCTGCCAATGTAGTAGACTTAAGAGATGCATGTTCGATCCCTGGGCTGGGAAAATCCCCTGGAGGACGGCATGGCAACCCACCCCAGTATTGTTGACTGGAGAATGCCATAGACAGAAAAGCCTGGTGGGCTACTGTCCATAAGATGGTGAAGAGTTAGACACAACTAAAGCAACTAAATGCACGCAATTCTCTCTTTCTGCAAATAAATTATGATACTTTGCCCCTATATTTTTCTATAGGTAAAACATACAATTCTGTAATCTCCAAATTCTCTCTTTCTTTTCTTCACTATTCAAATACTTTCTTGAAAATCCAAAAATATGGTGACACTTTGAAAAAATGGTATAAAATACAGCTGCTGTCCCACGCTCCAGGCCCTGCTCACTATTTCCCATACCAGCACCCAAGCGCTCACGTCACTCTCTATAACAGGAAATTAAACTTTAATACTTCTCCCAGCACCCAAGACACTTCTACACTTCTCTTTTCTGCTTTCTCATCCTCCCAATTGGTTAATTCCTCCTCCACCTAGCTTTAGGTCTTTGATTTTTAAAAATTCAAATGGTTTCTTTTTTTTTAAGAAAATAACTCTCTAGCTTTTGGATACTTTGTTATTGGGTTGCTTCTCTTTCTAAAAGGAGATCTTTTAAAAATATACCTTGACCTTACTTCTAGTACATTTAAAGAACATGTCTACTTCCATTTCCATTCTACAAGGTCACATCTCATGTATTTAACTTTTCTAGCCTTTTCCCAACAAGCCATGTTTATTTTTTTATGGTAGATCTTTATCAGCGTCCTTTTTCATAACATTGTTGTTTATATGCCCACTTCTCACACACATTTAATTTTGCCATCAAAGTTAATTCTTCTGTCATCTTCCCCTCATGTCCATGGGAATGCTTTTTTATTGGTTCTTGTTTGTTGCTAATCTAAATAATATTGTTACCCGAAATGACCTTTCCCCTCATCCCTCTGCCTTCCTATAGGTATTTTAGACTAGTTTTCTAGATACCCAACTCCCTCAAGAAAAAGAAAGAAAAAAGAAAACCTCCAGAAAATTCATCAGAGTTTGTTAGAACTCTAAACCATATCAACAAAGTGTCTTAGATAATAGAAGGCCATCTTTCTCCACCACCTGTAAAGCATTGCCAACCATCCTGGACAGTAAGCAAGGGAGCTCCGTAACTTCATATATAAAATAGTGAGGCTAAGCACTTTCTTGTTTATCCTCTCTCTCTCTCTCTCTCTCTCTCTCTGAGACCCAAAGTTCAAATTTCTGAGCTTTCTGTAATCCCTTTGGAAAGTGTATGGGATCTTGGAGAAGCATCCTAGACCTTGAGCAGTTTCGATCAGAGGCCCCATAACTCCAGACTAATGATGCAGTCAGACTAATATGTATAAAATACAGAACAAACAAGAACCCTCCCTGGCCTTCTCCCACTAGCATTCCCTGTGTATTATTCCTGTGGTCATATTTCCTCATTAGTTCCTCAAAGTCAGAAACCAAGTCTCCAGCTCTAAACTCGGGTTGTGTGGATGGAGAGATACTGGGAAAGAAAAGGCATTCTTGAAACACACAGGGGCTGTGACAAGCGAGCTCCAGTGCCTGGACTCCAGCCTCCTTTACTGAATGGGAAGGGGCATAGTGGGCTGGGGGGTTTCCAGCTGGGAATGGCCATGTCGGGGACTCACCCAAGACATGCATCTGTCATCACAGGAGCAGGATGATGTGAGGCTGACTGCCATCCTCTTATTTGAGAATCTGGCATCCCTAACAGGAAGAAGGTGGAAGATTTTTTTTGCTGAAGAAATAAAAAAGAGCATGATTTCATTCCTTCTCCACCTCTGGGACCCCAATCCCAAGATTGGAACTGTAAGTGGCCCTTGCAGAGACAGCTGCACCTCTTCCTCTGCCCGTAGCCAAGAGGTGCCAGGAATCTTGGTCTGGCTGGGCCAGAAGCCATATCTGAAGACACCAGTCTCAAATGAACCTGAAAACCAGTTATCCCATCTTGGGTTCTTTTTTGGCCATCACTTCCTGAGTTTGCACTTCCATCTTTGAAACTGGGAAGGTGGTAGCACTGACTGTCCAGCCCTTGCATCACTCTTTACTGCTCTTTTCCCAACATACCTATAAGCCTGCCTTCCCTTCTGGAAGGGGAACTAGCATTATGCACTGTGACGCAGAAAACTCTGTTTTCCAGGCTTGCCGTGATGTCCTGATCATCTGCATTCCTTTTCTGGGTCTCCAGGAACTCTATGGGGTATTAGACCATCTCCTGGATGTTCAGGATCTACCAAGGGCCAGGGATTTCTACAGGCAGTTCTGCATGAAGCTGGTGAGTGTGCAATAGGTGCTGCTTCCAAAAATTCAGGCCAAGAGTCCAGGCAAATCCCAGAAGGCAAAGCACATAGCAAAGAATCCCAGCTAGAGCGAGAACCATCTGGGAAGAACAGTGATTCTGGATATCCTGCCACATCACCCTCTACTCTGTCCCCAAGTTCCAGCTGGAATCTGCTCTTGACTCCTGAAACATCTGTTGATTAGTCCTATAAGCTCCAGTGCCACCCTGATTAAATTTAGAATGAAATAGCCGCTGTATGCATGCTCACTGGTCTTTTGATGTCTGTTCTTGGGGACTATAGGATGCTGAATTTCATAAAGGGTCACTTCTCAGTTGCCTTCTTTGTTTTTTTAATTTATTGAAGTATAGTTGATTTACAGGGTTGTGTTAATTTCCACTCAACAGCCAAATAACTCAGTTATACATACTTATTCTTTTTCATGTTCTTTTCCATTCTGGTTTATCACAGGATATTGACTATAGTTCCCTGTGCTATACAGTAGGACCTTGATGTTTATCCATTCTGTATATACTCATTTGCGTCTGCTAATCCCAAACTCCCAGTCCTTCCCTTGCCCACCCGTCCCTCCCACTTTCAGTTGCCCTCTTTGTAACACAAATCTCTTCCAGTCGAAGAGAAACCAAGAAATCCTATGGATCCTCCACACACACTCATTCACGTTCTTCAGCAGCAGCTGGGAGACCATCAGGAGTGCAGCCATCAAACTCACAGGTGAGGCCATGTCCACTCTCTCCACTCACAGGTCCGCTCCTTGCCATCCTGTTTTGCTTTGCCTGGAAGCTACCCCAGCATGAATGCTGGTATGATTGTGTGCTGTTGCTTTAGTCATATCTGACTCTTTGCAACCCCATGGTCTGTAGCCTGCCAGGCTCCTCTGCCCATAGGTTTCTCCAGGCAAGAATACTGGAGTGGGTTGCCACGCCCTCCTCCAGGGGATCTTCCCAACCCAGGGATCAAACTCATGTCTCTTATGTCTCCTGCATTGGCAGGTGGGTTCTTTACCACAAGTGCCACCTGGGAAGACCAGTATGATTGGTATGACCAAAAAAAAATAATAATAATAAGCCAGAAAATTCATTTTATGTATTACGACATCTTCCCTCAAAAGAACCTGTTTTCTTTGCAAACTTACAGTAGCAGCTTCTGAATTCCCAACACTCATTCTCTTTCCATCAGACCATTCTCCCTATTTGGGTCCTTCCTGCTTCTTCTGATTCCAAGTCACTCTTCCCTCTTTTCCCCAGGTCTTTGATCCAAGCCTGAAGCCCCTGCCAAATTGTTTTCCTTTGTATCACCCATTAACACAAACCATAGTCAACCTTCTAAACTCAGTTCAAGTTGAGAGCTTTAGCAGCAACGTGATAACTAGTGAAAAGTGTACGGGTGCTTGGGGGCCAGCGGACCTGGGCTCTGCTAGCTGATTCTGGACAATTCACTTAATTTCACTCTTTGTTGTGAAATTTCACTCTGTGTCGCCTCTTTGTTTGATCTATAAAATAGTAAAGTAAGTGAATCACTGAGGATTAAGTCTTATCATGAAACCCATTCCATCTAATCAGGCCTACAATGAATAGGCCCACTGGGTTGGCCACCTTAAAGAAAGAAAGAAAGAAAGTGAAGTCGCTAAGTCATATCTGACTCTTTGCGACTCTGTGGACTGTAGCCTGCTGGACTCCTCCATCCGTGGGATTTTCCAGGCAAGAATACTGGAGTGGGTTGCCATTTCCTTCTCCAGGGGATATTCCCGACCCAGGGATCGAACCTGCATCTCCCACACTGCAGGCAGACTCTTTACTGTCTGAGCCACCAAGGAAGCCAGGACCCTGAGGATCCCTTATTGGATCCTATAGAGGATCCCCTTTTTGTTGTTTTTCAGTCACTAAAATGTGTCCACCTCTTTGTGAAGCCCATGAACTGCAGCATGACAGACTTCCCTGTCCTTCACTATCTCCTGCAGTTTGCTCAAACTCATGTGCATTGAGTTGGTGATGCCACCCGACCATCTCATCCTCTGTCGTCCCCTTCTCCTCCTGCCCTCAGTCTTTCCCAGCATCAGGGTCTTTTCCAATGAGTCAGCTGTTCACGTCAGGTGGCCAAAGTATTGGAGCTTCAGCTTCAGCATCAGTCCTTCCAATGAATATTCAGGGTTGTTTTCCTTTAGGATTGACTGGTTTGATCTCCTTGCCATTCAAGAGATTTTCAAGAGTCTTCTTCAGCTCCACATTTCAATAGCATCAATTCTTCGGTGTTCAGCTTTCTTTATGGTCCAACTCTCACATTCGCACATGACTACTGGAAAAACCATAGCCCCCTAACTACACTGTAAATTTTTGGAAGACAGGGGCCATACATGTTCAAAACCCTGACAACTCGCGCCGCTCCCCTGGAGGAGATAGTGAGTTTTCCCAGTAACATGGTGGGCAAGCAACCGCTTCGAGTCACAGCACTCAAGACTCCATACACATCATCCTGGAGGTGCAAGGGGAGCCTAGCTTGTTCATTCACTATTCAGACCACTTAATTTCTGACCAGGTGCAGAGTCTGCCCTGACTTTTTGTGGCCCATTCCTCTAAAGCAAATAGTAACTTTTCTTCCTGTTGATTTTAGATGCCATTGTTCTCAATTTGACCTATCGATATGTGGAGCTAGTAGACAGAGAACAACTGACCACACGTGAGTACCAACCCTAGTTTCTGTCCAGAGCCCTGTTATATTCTTAGAGAAAGAGAAACTAAAGCCACTCCAAGTTCCACATCAGCTGTAAAATCATAGTGTACCCCGTCATCAGTGGTCTCTGATCTCCCCATATACTGGACTTTCTCCAGAGTGTAAGGTGACCCCCAGCTCCATCCCATTGCAGGCACCATTCCCAGCAGACTTCAAGTTTTCGATTGTTTGTAAACCTACTGGTCCCAAGGTCAGCATCTTCTCTTCCCTTATTTCAATGTAAAAATAGTTTCTAAATTTGTGGATCCAAATCCTAACCATTAGGGCAAAATGTGAGCCCAGGGACCTGAGCCCCATGTAGCTCTGATCCTTAGTGGAGGCTTCCCTGCACTGCAGAGCTTGGGCTTTGGCTTTCTTCCCTCAGTGGACATTGCTCTTCTTCCCATTTCAGAGCTCCAAGCACTTCGACAGGACCCCTGTATCAGTGTCCAGAGAGCAGCTGAAGCTGCCACGCAGACCCTCCTGAGAAGGTGTAAAGAGATAAGTGTCCATCTGTAAACCATCAGGAAATAAACTGCTAGGCTTTTTCTATAACTGAGTCCTGTCTTCATCCTCACAACTCACAAACTTGTAATATCTTGAGGAAAGAGGTGGCGCCCAGGGTGGGGATCTTGAGGTAGTGGTATATCCCTTACCCTCCAGACTCCCTGGTGGCTTCAGTTGGCAAAAACCACACTCACCAGTTCACATGAGGAATAACCTGTGATGTGAGTGGTGACAGCCACATGGCCTTTGCACAGGACAGCCTTCAATGGAAGCTTACATCCCAACAGATACCAAAAAAATGAGAGAATGTCAAACAATTCTGCTGCCACTGAGAAGAGGACTACTGCTACTTTCCGCTCATAGCCCCTTTTCATATCTTTGTCAGTTTTGACTTGCTACTCAGGCTCTTTTCTTTCTAAGAAACAGTCTTATGACAAACTTTAACCTGTCTGTTCTTCCTTTGTAATTTATGTGTCGAGATTGCGCCCCAGGGACTTTTCTACAAAAGACCCTTCCTGACATTGTATTAAATCTCACTATCTCCTTTCCATTTTTATCCTAGAGCATTCCTCTCTTTGAATTGTGTATATGCAAGTGCATATGTGTTAACCTGCTTCATGGCATCTGAATCGTAACTCTTCACTCTTTTTCACAATGCACACCTGAAAAGCTATGTACAGGAAGTCATGTTCAGACAAAGAAACTTCTAACACAGAGTCCAGGACTCATTTAACACCACCACGATCACAACCATTCATTAGCAGCCTTATTTTTTGCTATAATTTTTGTCTTGTGAACGTTTAAATTTCAAACACTGAGCTCAAGTATGATCTGGCCCTTTGTTCAGATTTCTGAAATAAAGTTAAACTGATAGCTTTAAGGATGCAATGTATTTAACACTGTACATTAACAATTTGAGAAAATCTAGGGGGTATCATAACTACATACCTTTTATATTTAGTAGCACAAGTATAAGGACAAGCCATGCAATTGGAGGAAAAACCTGTTAGGGACTGACAGAGAGGTCCTTGGTTGCTGGCAGAGTCTCCTCTTGACTCCAGACTTGAGAAAAACTAGGAGTCTGTCAGTATACAAAAACCACTGAACTCAGGACAAGCAGTTACAGGATATTAAGGAATTGGCTCTTGCCAATTCGGATTGTGGTGCCCAGTCTGAAGTAAGCAGGGTTGGCTGGAGACTGGAAGTGTTGCAGTTCAAGTCTACAATCTATAGATTAGCACAGCAGTCTTGAAACAGAATGTCAGTGCCTTCTTCAAAAATCCTCAGTTTTCCAACAAGTCCTAGGATTCTTTTCACAAACAACGGCAACACTTACTAAATTGACATGTCTCCTTATAAATTCCTCTAATCTATATTCTAATCCCTTCATCCTCAAGTTCTTGAGAAAATTTCTCTCATTTCCACCAAACATTTTAGGAACCAAAGGAGTCTTTTAGGTCAGAGATTTTAGACCAGAGTCTTATTTATTCATGCATTGAACAAATATTTATTGAGTGCCTATAAATGTATAAGGCACTGTTATAGCCACTGGGGCTACAACTATGAGGAAAAAAAGTACAAAAATTCTACCCTCATGAAATTTATACTCTATGGCTCCAAATGATTCTTGTCTCCTGGTGTTCCTGTAACTCTCTTCCCACAGTGAATAGAAATGTCCTGTGCAATCAATACAAAGGTTCAGAAAGTTACAGTGTGTGACTTTCAAGACAAGGTCATAAATGGTACTGCCCTCTCTTGAATCACCCACTATGGAGGAAGCCAGCTGCCAACATAAGGATGCTCAAGCCGCCCAAAAAGAGATCCATGTGTCCAAGAACTGATTCCTTCTACAAACAACCAGAGCTAACTTGCTAGGTTTGTTAAGGAGCCATCTTGGGAATGAATCCATGAGCCCCGGGCAAAGCCTTCAGATGATTGAAGTCAAGTTGACACATTGACTGGATTATGAGATAAAATACAGAATGCCCAATGAAATTTGAATTTCAGGTGAGCAATGAGTAGTTTTTCAGTGAAAGCGTGTCCTGATTATTGCATGGGACACACTTCTACTAAAGAATTATTTACTGCTTTTCTAAAATTCCAAATTAACTGAACATCTTGTATTTTTGTTTGCTAAATCTGGTCACTCCAGTACAATCTAACCAGAGTCCTGGGTCAGAATCACTAAGCTAAACCACTCCTGGATTCCTGAACCACAAAACTGTATGAGATAATAAATCCATGTTGTTTTAAGCCACTGAGTTTTAAGGTAATTTGCTATGCACTAATGGGTAACTAACACAGAGAGGCTGTGATCCCACCTAAGTCATATGCAAGTTTCTGTGTATAATTGCATAGGTGTATTTTGGGGTAATGGCTTTGATTAAATTCTTCATGGAGTTGGAACTATTCCAAAGCATTAACACACATGAAACAAAGCAAGAAGGCAAGAGATATGGTTTAGTTGACCTCTTTGGCAGGTTTTTTTATGTCAAATGACAGTTGCAATAGAACTTTCTGCAATGATGGAAATGCTCTATATCTGCACTGACCAATATGGTAGCCACTAGCCACTAGTCTATCAGAGAAATTAAGTTTTTAATTTTAAGTAACCATATGTACCTAATAGCTACAGTATCCCACAAGACAATTTCAGAATATGGGGCAAAGAGTTGTAACAGAATGTGGGCTGAGCCACCCAGAACTGCAAGACATTCTCAACAAGTATAAATTCACTCACACAAGATCTTATCTGATACTTCTTCACATATCCATCGCCACTATTACTCTTCACCCACCCTGGCAACCAGCAAAGAGCCTCCCTTATCATTGATTGGTGGAAATTAGGTAGAATGGCCACATGAAACACATACCACAGCTGGACTTTTGTCCAAACCCTAATCTTAGAGGGGTTCACCCTGACACGAATTTCCAAGACTCTTTTTATCACATTCCAGCTTCACCCTTTACTAGCTGTGTGACTTGGGAAAAATCATTTTACCTGCCTGTACTTCAACTTCCACATCTGTAAACTGGGATCATGGACATTGTAAACTGGGAACAAGGAACACAGCCTTGTCTAACTCAATGAAACTCTGAGCCATGTGGTATAGGGCCACCCAAGACGGGCAGATCATGGTGGAGAGTTCTGACAGAATGTGGTCCACTGGAGAAGGCAATGGCAAACCACTTCAGTATTCTTGCCTTGAGAACCCCATGAACAGTATGAAAACATAAAAAGATAGGACTCTGAAAGATGAACTCCCCAGGTCAGTAGGTTCCCAATATGTTACTGGAGATCAGTGGAGAAATAACTCCAGAAAGAATGAAGGGATGGAGCCAAAGCAAAAACAACACGCAGTTGTGGATGTGACTGGTGATGGAAGTAAAGTCCGATGCTGTAAAGAACAATATTGCACAGGAACCTGGAATGTTAGGTCCATGAAACAAGGCAAATTGGAAGTGATCAAACAGGAGATGGCAAGAGTGAACATCGACATTTTAGGAATCAGTGAACTAAAATGGACTAGAATGGATGAATTTAACTCAGATGACCATTGTATCTACTACTCTGGGCAAAAGAATCCCTTAGAAGAAATGCAGTAGCCATCATAGTCAACAAAAGAGTCCAAATGCAATACTTGGATGCAGTCTCAAAAATGACAGAATGATCTCTGTTTCTAAGGCAAACTGTTCAATACCACAGTAATCCAAGTCTATGCCCTGACCAGTAATGCTGAAGAAGCTGAAGTTGAATGGTTCTATGAAGACCTATAAGACCCTCTAGAACTAACACCCAAAAAGATGTCCTTTTCATTACAGGGGACTGGAATGCAAAAGTATGAAGTCAAGAGATACCTGGAGTAACAGGCAAATTTGGCCTTGGAGTATAACATGAATCAGGGCAAAGGCTAACAGAGTTTTGTCAAGAGAACGCACTGGTCATAGCAAAAACCCTTTTCCAACAACACAAGAGAAGACTCTACACATGGATATCACCAGATGGTCAATACTGAAACCAGATTGCTTATATTCTTTGAAGCCAAAGATGGAGAAGCTCTATACAGTCAGCAAAAACAAGACCAGGAGCTGACTGTGGCTCAGATCGTTGCCAAATTCAGACTTAAATTGAAGAAAGTAGGGGAAACCACTAGATCATTCAGATACGACCTAAATCAAATCCCTTATGATTATACAGTGGAAGTGACAAACAGATTCAAGAGATTAGATCTGATAGAGTGGCTGAAGAACTATGGACAGAGGTTTGTGACATTGTACAGGAAGCAGGGATCAAGACCATCCCCAAGGAAAAGAAATGCAAAAAGGCAAAATGGTTGGCCGAGGAGGCCTTACAAATATCTGTGAATATAAGAGAAGCAAAAGGCAAAGGAGAAAAGGAAAGATATACCCATTTGAATGCAAAGTTCCAAAGAATAGCAAGGAGAAATAAGAAAGCCTTCCTCAGCAATCAGTGCAAAGAAACAGAGTAAAACAATAGAATGGGAAAGACTAGAGATCTCTTCAAGAAAATTAGAGATACCAAGGGAAAATTTCATGCAAAGATGGGCACAATAAAGGACAGAAATGGTCTGGACTTAACAGAAGCAGAAGATATCCAGAAGAGGTGGCAAGAATACACAGAAGAACTATACAAAAAAGATCTTCATGACCCAGATAATCACGATGGTGTGCTCACTCACCTGGAGCCAGACATCCTGAAATGTGAAGTCAAGTGGGCCTTAAAAGGCATTACTACAAGCAAAGCTAGTGGCGGTGATGGAATTCCAGTTGAGCTATTTCAAATCCTAAAAGATGATGCTGTGAAAGTGCTGCACTCAATATGCCAGCAAATTTGGGAAACTGAGCAGTGGCCACAGGACTGGAAAATGTCAGTTTTCATTCCAATCCCAAAGAAAGGCAATGCCAAAGAATGCTTGAACTACCACATGATTATCTCACATGTTGGCAAAATAATGCTCAAAATTCTCCAGGCTAGGCTTCCACAGTATGTGAACCATGAACTTCACATACTGTTGAAATTTTCTAAATCCAAGCTGGATTTAGAAAAGGCAGAGGAACCAGAGATAAAATTGCTGACATTTTTTGGATCATAGAAAAAGCAAGAGAGTCCCAGAAAAGCATCTATTTCTGCTTTATTGACTATGCCAAAGCTTTTGACTGTGTGGATCACGACAAACTGTGGAAAATTCTCAAAGAGATGGGACCTGCCTTTTGAGAAATCTGTGTGCAGGTCAGGAAGCAACAGTTAGAACTGGACGTGGATCAACAGACTGGTTCCAAATAGGAAAAGGAGTACGTCAAGGCTGTATACTGTCACCCTGCTTATTTAACTTATTTGTAGAGTACATCATGAGAAATGCTGGGCTGGATGAAGCACAAGCTGGATTCAAGATTGCTGGGAGAAATATCAGTAACCCCAGATATGCAGATGACACCACCCTTATGGCAGAAAGCAAAGAAGAACTAAAGAGCCTCTTAATGAAAATGAAAGAGGAGAGTGAAAAAGTTAACTTAAAACTCAACATTCAGAAAACTAACATCATGGCATCTAGTGCCATCACTTCATGGCAAATAGATGGACCAACAATAGAAACAGCGACAGATTTTATTCTGGGGGCTCCAAAATGACTGCAGGGGGTGACCGCAGCCATGAAATTAAAAGACTCTTGCTCCTTGGAAGAAAAGGTATGATCAGCCTAGACAGCATATTGAAAAGCAGTGACATTACTTTGCCAACAAAGGTTCATCTAGTCAAAGCTATGGTTTTTCCAGTGGTCATGTATGGATGTGAGAATTAGACTATAAAGAAAGCTGAGTGTCGAAGAATTGATGCTTTTGAACTGTGGTGTTGGAGAAGACTCTTGAGAGTCCCTTGGACTGTAAAGAAATCCAACCAGTCCATCCTAAAGGAAATCAGTCCTGAATATTCATTGGAAGGACTGATGTTGAGGCTGAAACTCCAATACTTTGGCCATCTGATATGAAGAAGTGACTCCTTTGAAAGGACCCTGATGCTGGGAAAGATTGAAGGTGGGAAGAGAAGGAGAGGACAGAGGATGAGACGGTTGCATGGTATTACCAACTCAATGGATGTGAGTTAAACTCCAGGAGCTGTTGATGGACAGGGAGGCCAGGTGTACTGCAGTCCATGGGGTCACAAAAATTGTACATGACTGAGTGACTGAACTGAAACTGGGATCATATTTATCTACCTCAAGGTGCTATTGTGAAGATTAGATGTATTCGTGTACATGTAAAGAATGTAGAAATCTGGCACAGAATCATTATTAACTAAATGTCAACTATACAATATAAATATTAATGAGTAACAAATTTATTATTATAATCACAAATCTTAACATAAATTCCGTGATTGACAATATAAAGCCAACTGATTATCCCACCCCAAGTGGCACATTCCTAGCTCAGTGAACGTTGCTGCTCTTCTTGGGAGGCTGGAGACAGCATGGCCCCTCTAGTCAGAGGATCCAGTTCAGCTGTTCTGGCGGCCTCTTACAGACTGTAATTTCCCACTGAAGGCTTCTTGCTTGCTCTCGTAACGTACAGAATAAGTCACAGTCAGGTTGTGTGACAGGAGAAATTTAGATCTATTTTCTCACCTCAACAAGTATTTCCATGAATCCCTCCCAAACACTACCATCCGCTCAGAGTTGCCCACCCCCACACCCCTGGATGCCTCTCTTTTGGTTAATCCTCCACTGGCCTCCGTGGTTCACCTCTATGGTTGAGACACAGGCCATGTTACTCAGCAGGGAGAGACCTCTTGAAGATCTCAGGGAAATAGAGTTATAGAGAAAACATATATTCAAGTACTCTTGAAGAAATTACAGATTTGTTTTCCAGTTTTACTCCTGCTGTTTGCCTCACCATTATTTGCACATGTAATCATTTTTCAACTTGTGTTTACTTTAGGATAGAGATTCGGTGATCTTCACAGACTGCTTAATGGGCCAGCACTACTCTGAAGCCCTCTGAATGACATTATTTTGCAATTTAGCACTCTGCCCTTTAACCCAACAGTGAAAGCCAGTGTTCTGCTGGTAAATCAGAGACGTTTAGCTTGGCTGACTTTGCTAAGAAGGCAGTTTTACCAGAAAACAGGAAAACAAAAAACCGCAAATGGGAAGGAGGAGACACGCTTCCAGAGAAAGAAGCCAGGGGGATCGCTTAAATGAGATTTCCCCCATACCACCGCAGTTTTCAAACATAAAACCCAAGACCAGGTACTTATTCTGGAGTCCTTAAGAGACTCCAACAAGGTTATAGCAAACATCTTCTAACAGCGTTATATTCTCAGTTGACTTAGTCCCCAACCCCATAATTATCCTTCAGATTATCTATGTATAAAACTAGAAAACGCATGTCAGTCAGACATGTTAGCAACCTGTAAGCTAATCAGAATTTTTGATCTACATCCTGACAGAGAGAAACTCTCTGGCAAAAAATTTTCTACAGCTATAGTCTGGAATTATCATTCTTCAGAATTTCTCTTTCTTTTTAATTTACTTTAAGTATCCCTAAAACCAGGACAGAATAAAACATGGGAAGAGTCAGGAGCAACGTGAGGGAAGGACAGTGGGGCTCATCATAAAAATATGTGTGTTTGTGTACATGTAGAAACCCCTAAGACATGGCCTGAGAAATGGCATTTGCTTCTTCCCTCGGCTTTACCAAACTTTATTTATCCAACAAAACAGTATTACTTGTTTGTATTCCTTCTGGACACACTGTCCTGGATTTTATTTATAGAATTAGGTGCTTATCCTGAAAGAAAGATAAATTTGGAGAACACAATTTTCTAAATATATGTGACTCATAGTTTCTTTTTCAATTTGAGAGCCACAGAAAAACACAAGATAAGAAATCCTTCCCTCTACCTTACCTACCACTTCTTCCTCATATTCTGAAGTAACTTTTGAGGATTAAATTGACCAATGCCTCAATTGGCACGGCAGTCAAAAAGAAATTCTATCTTAAAATGGGAAACGTGGAGAATTGCTTATTAGTCTGCAGGACAGGTTCACCAGGACTTTTTAAATTTTTCTGAGAAAGATGGGGGAGTTGAAATTTATCTTTATTTTCATTCCAGTGGAATTATAATTATCTCACATCTAACCCTCAATGGCTCTGCTTAGAGTAGAGATGGTAAGAATGTGCCAGGCCTGTGGATGGGGGTAGACAGGTCTATTGGATCATTTTGCAATCTGTACCATTTCATAGAGTGTGGAATGGAGCCCCATGACTGTATCAAAAAGGTGTTACTACGAGATAAAGACAGCTAAATAGCAAAGGGCCAAATGTTGGAGGACAAATTGAGTTATACTGTATTTGGAAGAAACCAAGTTATCAAAAGAAGTTCTTGATCAAGGTAATGAAATAAAAAACTAGTATTTTAGCATGCAATGCACAGAGTAGATAAGCTGCTGAGTTAGACATAGGTGACAGCATTTTGGACTAAGGCCTATTATTTTTAAAAAAGACAGAGACTTCCCTGGCCATCCAGTGATTCAGACTTCACCTTCTAATGCAGGGGGTGCAAGTTCAATCCCTACTCAGGAAGCTAGGGTCCTATATGCCGTGCAGCCAAAAGACCAAAACAATATTGTAACAAACTCAATAAAGACTTTAAAAATGGTCCACATAAAAAAAAAAAAAAACTTTAAAAAATAAAGAAGAAAGAAATGACAGGGTCAATTACTAGTAAAGAGATTGAATCAGTAATCAAAATTCTTCCAACAGACAAAAGTCTAGGACTAGGCAGCTTCACCAGTGAATGCTACCAAACATTAAAAGGAAAATCAATATCAATCTTTCTCAAAAAAAAATCTTATCCAAAAAATAGAAGAGGAAGGAACACTCCCAAATTCATTTTACAAGGCCTACATTACTCCGATACCAAAACCAGACAAGCGTACCATAAGACAAGAAAATTACACACCAATATCCCTGATTAATATAGATGCAAAAGTCCTCAGTAAAATGTTAGCAAGTTAAGTTCAACAGAGTGTTAAAAGGATCATACACCACAATATGCTCAAGTGGGATTTATGGCATAACAATTCATAGGAATATAGATCACCTTTCTCTTTTACAAAATATCACATCACACAATTGCATTGCTGATTGAATCTAGTGAGCAAGAAATAGCAACTACTCTAGATTTATTGGTAAGACCTTAATTTGTTCGAGGTTGGAAAATAAATCTACCTAAACTGAGATCATCTCCTTCAGCGACATTCTAGGGATCCAGTGGTATGGGACCATGTGGAGATATCCTATCTATGGTGAAGAGTAAATTATTGCATCCTGCTGCTCCTACAACCAAGAAAGGCACAACGCCTCGTGGGCCTCTCACTTCACAGCAAAAGAAGTGCTACAACAGGCTTTTGTATTTTGGAGCAAAGCCCTGCCATCCTCTGCAAATTCCTCTTCTTTCAAGAAACAAACTACTCTTCTTTGCCTGTTACTAGGCCTTAATAGAGATGGAACGCTTAGTTGTGGGTCACCAAGTTACTGTGTGAGCTGAGCTGCACCTTGTGAAGTGGGTGTTATCTGACCACCAAGCCAGAAAGTTGATGAGCACCGCAGCACCCCATCATCAAATAGCAGTGATGTGTATGTGACTGGGACTGAGCAGGCTAAAGAACATAAGTAAGTTATGTGACGATGTGACCCAAATGCCCATAATCCCTCCTCCTGCTATCCTGCCCTCTTTCTCTCGTGTGCACCCATGACCCCTTGGTGCATGATGAGTGCTGTGATCAGCTGACAGAGGAAGGGACAACTCAGATCTGGTCTACAGATGGGTCTGCGATGGCTGCAATACCACAGCCCTTCCTCTGAAAGCAGCAGGAAGGGAAACCCTCCTGGTGGACAGAACTTTGAGCAGAGCATCTGGTTTTTCACTTTGCTTGGAAGGAGCAATGGCCAGGTGTGCATTATACTCAGATTCTTAGGCTGTGTCCCATGATTTTCTAGATGGTCAGGAACATGGAAAGACATGACTGGAAAGTTGGTGCCAAGGAACTTTAGGGAACAGGAACATGGATAAACCTCTCTGAATTTTCAAAAAAATATGAAGAAGTTTGTGTCCCATGTAAATGCTCACCAAAATGTATATCTCAGCAGTGGAGGGCTTTAATAATCAAGCAGAGAGAATGACTTGTTCTATGGTACAAGTTGGGCTTCCCGGGTGGCACAGTGGTAAAGAATCTGCCTGCCACTGAAGGAGATATAAGAGTTCGATCCCTGGGTTGGGAAGATCCCCTGGAGGAGGGCATGGCAATCCACTCCAGCATTCTTGCCTGGAGAATCCCAGGGACAGAGGAATCTGATGGACTACAGTCCCTGGGGTCACAAAGAGTTGGACATAACTGAAGTGATTTAGCATGTGCACACAGTACCAGTCAGCCTCTTTCCCCAGTCAGTCCCATCATCACTCAGGGGGCTTATGAACAAAGTGGCCCTGGGGACAAGGGTAAGGTCATGCATAGACTCAGCAACATGGCTGACCTGGCCACAGCCACCACTGAGTGACTAATCTTCCAGCAGAAGAGACTAACCCTGAGTCCTCAATATAGCAGCATTCCCCAGGGTGGTCAGCCTGATGGTGCATTAATACATTGAACTGTTTCTATTACAGAAGAGGCAGTGCTTTGTTCTTACTGAAATTGACACTAAGTATGGATATGGATTTGCCTTTTCTTCATCCAATACTTCTAGTAAAACTAACATCTGTTGACTAACAGAATGTCTCATCCACAGTCATGGTATTCCACACAGGATTGCTTCTAATCTAGGAACTCTCTTCACAGCAAAAGAAGTGCTGCAACAGGCACATGCTCCTAGTCAAAAATGTGCAGAAGGTTGTACATGCTCTGAATCCAAATCCAGGATATGGTAAGATTTCTCCCATCCACTATTCAGAGATCCAAGGACCAAGGGATGGAAACAGGAGTGGCATCACTCACTCACTGGTCTCACTCACTATTATTATCCCAAGTAATCCATTGGTAAATTCTGCTTACCAATCATGATCCCATGATCTTATGACCTGCAGGCCTAGAAGTCTTTGTTCCAGAGGGTAAATGTTTCCACCAGGGAACATAACAATGATTCTATTGAACAAGAAGTTAAGACGAATACCTGGACACTTTGGGCTGTTCATGCCACTGAATCAACAGACAAGGAAGGAAGGAATTGTCTGACTGGTGTGATTGGTCCTGTTCACCAAGGAGAAACTGGACTACTACTCCACAATGGAAAGAAAGAAGAGCATGTCTGGAATACAGGAGATCCTTTAGGTTTTCTCTTGGTGCTACCATGCCCTGTGATTAAGGTCAACAACCTAATCCAGGCAGGGCTACTAACGGCCCAATTTAGGAACAAAGGTATGGGTCACTCCATTAGGTAAAGAACCACAACTAGCTGAGGTGCTTGCTCAAGGCAAAGGGAATACAGATTTGGTAGTTCAAGAAGAGAACTAAAATACCAGCTACAACCACATGACCAGCTGTATAGTAGAGACGAAAGCTATACTTGTCATGAATATTTCCTCTTTGCTTTGTCATGAATTTCTGCATGTATATTAAGCAAATATAATTTTTTTCTTTTCTCCCTTATTTCCCTATCATGCAACATATTTTACATTATGTATGTAAGTATTGTTCATTTTGCATCATAGTACTTAAGTACAGGATATCAAGGAGAAAAGTAAATATCTCTCAAGTTCTCTATCTCCTCTTCTGGGGAAAGGATGAGTATGTTTTCAATTGTATGTAAGATAATTAGGTGGAATTATGACCTTATTATTATCTTCATTTGGAGATTAAGTAGAGCTTAGAGATGTGCATGGATGCCAAGTTAATAAGTGATGGACTTGTGATGGTTAATTTTCTGTGTCAACTTGACTGGGCCACAAAATGCAAAATATCTAGTTAAACATTTTTTTCTGGGTGTGTCTGTGAGGGCTTCTCCAGAAGAGATTTCCATTTGAAAGTGGATAGAATGAAGCAGATTGGCCTCCTCAATATAGATGAGGATCACCCAACCCATCGATGGTCCAAATAGAAAGAGAAATGTTGAATTTTCTCTCTCTACTTGAATGCTTGAGCTGACATTGGTGTCCTCCTGGCGTTGGAATGAGAATTACACCACTGGCACTCCTGGGTCTCAGGCCTTCAGAGTCAAACTGAAATTTACACCAGAGGCTTTGGGGTCTATAGCATGCAATGGCAGATCATTGGACTTCTTAGCTTTCATAATCACATGAGCCAATTCCTAATAATAAAACTTATTTTATATGTACATGTATATATTTTTACATGTTTATTTGGAGAACCCTAACAAATAAAGTCTACTTATATGCACAGAGTTTATACATACTACTTCAATAACCAAAGGGAAACTGGAGTAGCTAGGTTAATACCAAACAAAGTAGACTTCAAAACAAAGAATATATCAGATACAAAGAGACGTTTGATGGCAACAAATGGGTCAGTTTATCAAGAGGACAGAATAATCCTAAAAGTTTATGCACCTAATAATGGGGATTCAAAATACATGAAGCAAAACTGATGGAATTGAAAGAAGAAATAGATAAATCTACAAAACACTCTCAATATCTGATAGAACAAGCAGGCTGAAGATCAATAAGGATACAGAAGACTTGAACAACACTACCAACTTGACCTTATTGACATTGTGGAACACTCGACTGAATCACAGTAGAAGGCAACTTCCTTTCAAGTGCAAATGAAGCATTCACCAAACTAGATCATATTTTGAACCAAAATATGACAAATAAGACAAATCTCCATAAATTTAAAAGGATTGAAATCATTCAAAGTATGTTCTATAACCACAGTGGAATTGAACTAGAAATCAATAACAGAAAGATATTTTGAAATCTCCAAAATATTTAGAAAATTAATGTTATTAATTAAAAAGTCAATGTTTATTAAAGTTTCATATCCTTAGGATAAAATCACAATAGACATATTTCTAGGTAGATATGCCCACGTGTGCGAATGTACTCAGTTGCTCAATTGTGTTCCATTCTTTGTGATCCTGTTGCAGGAAGGGGGACCCCTTCCAGGGCCCAAAACTGGGCTCTTGTCTAACACTCGGAAGTGAATTGTCCAAGGAAACACATGTGCTGACAAAGCAAGAGAATTTATGGGGAAAGGGCACCCGGGTGGAGAGCAGTAGGGTAAGGAAACCCAGGAGAACTGCTCTGCCACATGGCTTGCGGTCTCAGGTTTCATGGTGATGGGATTAGTTTCCGGGTTGTCCTTAGCCAATCATTCTGACTCAGAGTCCTTCCTGGTGAACAAGTCCTTCCTTGTTCAGCCAAGATGGATGCCAGCAAGGATTCTGGGAGGTGGTCGGACATGTGGTGTCTCCTTTTGACCTTTCCCGAACTCTTCCAGTTGGTGGTGGCATATTAGTTCCATGTTCCTTACTGGGACCTCCTGTCTTAAAACAACTCACGTAAATGGTTACTATAGTGCCTGGCCAGGGTGGTGGTTTCAGTCAGTGTGCTTCCCCTGACAACTCCCCTCTGAGAGACTTCATACTCCAGATACTTCTTGGGAATTGAGGCGGAGGTCTCTTGCTTCTGTTAACTTCTTCCTGCTGTGCATGGGCATAGACCTGCCTAGCAGAGCAGATGTCTCTCTCTACCTGATCTAAGTCAAGGTATTCTTTGCCTGAAAATAGCATTCACCCTTGTAATAACAGCAATTTAGCTTGAAACTGTTGGCTCCTCTCAGAGATGAAATAGACAGGGGCCAAACAGGAGACCTAACAGGATGGTCGTTACTGGTCCCCAGAAACAGAAGGCAACATCTGGGGAGAGGGCTGCAGGGTGTGTGACTTTTTTCTGAATGGTTGGTGGTGAGGCAACAGAGTGATGCTCCAAGACTCTTGTGTTCAGCCTGAAGTTACCATCCTCCACCTCGGTGGGGGCCCCAGTTCTGCAGAAGAACTCAAAGACTTTGTTATGCATATTTCTTGAGTAGGAACCAGGACCCTGTCTCAAGGCTGTACCACCATTTGATTGTTCCTCCTCTGTTTCTGTATCCCCTCCCTTCCCTGAATAGAAATCATTTGAATCTGGTCTTTGGGACTCAGGGAAGGTCAGGAGACTGAATGAATGTTCTTATCCTTTTTTTTTGGCATTCTATGCACAATATTTTTTATTGCTGTTTATCTAAAACCTTCAGAAATATCAAATTTTCATTAATCAAAACTTGCCTCTTAAATATTTTCATGTATGCATACACGTATTCAAGATGAAATCAAATGGAACTGTGTATTGGTTTGAAGTCACAGCTTCATTTGGGGTGGGGCAGGCACAGGAGGTCCTGGTAAGGAACACGGAGCTAATAAGCCACCACCAACTGGAAGAGTTTGGGAAAGGTCAAAAGGAGACACCACATGTCTGACCACCTCCCAGAATCCTCGCTGGCATGCATCTTGGCTGAACAAGGTGTGCACCACCAGGAAGGACTCTGAGTCAGAATGATTGGCTAAAGACAACCCAGAAACTAATCCCATCACCATAAGACCCAAGACTGTGGCCATGTGGCACAGCAGTTCTCCTGGGTTTCCTTACCCTACTGCTCTCTGACTGGGTGACCTTTCCCCATAAAATCTCTTGCTTTGACAGCACACGTCTCCTCAGACAATTCATTTCCGAGTGTTAGATAAGAGCCTAGTTTTGGGCCCTGGAAAGGGTCCCCCCTTCCTGGAACAACCCCATGGACTCAACCAGGCTCCTCTGTCTATGGAATTTTCCAGGAAAGAATACTGGAGTGGGTTCCTATTCCCTATTTCAGGAGATCTTCCCAACCCAGGCATAGAACCTGTCTCATGCATCTCCTGCATTTGGGAGGCATATTACTTACCACTGTACCACTTGGGAAGCCAGGTATAACCATAGACGCATTCAAACACACACAGCAGATTCATGGAGCATTAGAAAAACATTTATTTCAATCCATTTTAAAAGATCAGTTTGAGGAAGTCATCATATTTACACAGCTGAATCTTTTTAAAAGCGCTATGGAAATTCCTGTGTTTTCATTCCAGTGACCAAATCTTATCTTGAATGTTGGTTTATTTTTTTAATAAGACCAAGTATAACAAAAATTTTAGAACCAGTTGTTGTTGTTTAGTTGCCAAGTCATGTCTGACTCTTTGCAACCCCATAGACTGTAGCCTGCCAGGCTCCTCTGTTCATAGAATTTCCCAGGCAAGAATACAGGACAGGGTTGCCGTTTCCTTCTCCAGGGGATCTTCCCAACACAGGGATTGAACCCATGTCTTCTGCATTGGCAGGTGGATTCTTTACCACTGAGCCAACAGGGAAGCCCTTGAATCAACAAGAAATGCTATTGTCATGCTATTGCTACCTATTGCGATAACTACTGCCTACCTACAATATATCAAAATAGTGGTTAAGAGTGTAATCTACCAAACAAAAGGGCTTGAATTTGAATTCTGTTTCCTCTAATTGTTATCTGTGTAAGTTGGGTAAATCACTTAGTTTCTCTATGCCTCCATTTCCTCATTTGTAAAATGAGAATAATAATAGTAGTTATTCACAGTGTCATTAAACTGATTAAATGAGCTAATATATATAAAGTGCTCCCAGCAGGTTTAGGTTTTAATATTAATGTTGCTCCTTTCCTGCATTCAGGTTTTTATATTCCACAGCCCAAGACTGAGTTCCAGTGTTGCTTTTCAGAAGAGATGGTATATCCCAGCCTGAGTTCCTTGGGACCTGTATTAGACATTCAAAACACTGGCTTTATAATGTGAGAGAAAAATGTCTCCAAGAATATGCAGAGAGGATGTGTCAGTTTCCATAAATTTGCTCTGCGCTATTTACATTGTTTGCCAAGATTGCCAAAGGGCAAGCTCGTAAGATAAGATTCCTCACCAACCCACTGGAAGAAGCAACCGGTTTGACCAATAAATCACAGCAGTTTATGGTCTCTTCTACGGACTAAATGTGTCTCATTAAAATCCATATGTTGAAGCCTTAATCCCCAAGGTGATGGTATTTGGAGATGGAACCTTTGGGAGTAATTAGGTTTAAATGAGGTCAGAAGTCATAAGGGCAGACCCCCATGGGGGCTTGGTGACTTTATAAGAAGAGGAGGAGACCAGAGCTCCCCGTCCACCATGTGAGGACACAATAAGAAAGCAGTTGTCTGCAAACCAGGAGGAGGGCCCTCACCGGAGGCCCAATCTGCTGGGAACTTGATCTTGGACTGTCCAGCCTCCAGGACTGTTTAAGCCTTCCAGTCTATGGTAGTATGTTACAGCAGCCAGAACTAAGACATCTAGCTCTTTTACCCACTAAAATGGGAAAAAAGGACTGTTCATCACAGATTAGAAGTCCCAGTCTGCATCCCAGGGGACTGTCAGCTGCAGCCACTTCCACTCTCAGAAGCAGGATCAACAGTCTCCTAATAAGCCAGCATCCCAAGATCAACTTTTCCAGAACTTAGGCTTTTTGTCAATAACTTTTTTTTAATATGCATTTATTTGACTGTGTCAGGTCTTTCTTACAGCATGCAGGATCTTCATTTTGTCATGCGGGATCTTTCCTTGCCACACACTGGCTCAGTCATGGTGCAAGGGGCACGTGGCATCTTTAGTTCCCCAGCCAGAGATCAAATCCGTGTCCCTCGCATTGCGAGGTGGACTCTTAACCACTGACCACCAGAGAGGTCCTGTCAATATCATTTAGATCTCAGGAATTTCTGCTTCCTCCTTAAATTCTCTGCCTCATTCTGTACCGCCGTTCTCAAGTGCAAACATCCTCACCCTCAGTCAGTCCTCCAACAGGGGACATAATTCAAAATTTCCTAACAATATTCCAAAAAAAGAAGGGAGAGAATTAGGAGGCCCACACTTTCACAGCACAAAAAGACAAAGCGTATCTACTTAAATCCAAGTATTCAGAATGCCTGCCCTGTGGGTATCATAAGAGAACACTCACATAGCACATGAATCTCCCCTGCCTGGCAAGACCCAACTCAAACACGGGTTCACAGGACAGTCAAGGCACCAGCACTATATAGAAATGGATGAGTACCACTCTGGGAAGCATAAGAGCCATTTCCAGACTAGGTCTGCTGACTAGCTATGTGACAATGGAAAGTAACTGTAAAATGGCAGTGTTATTGAGCATATACAGCCAGGGTCCTGAGCCACAGGGGGCACAGAACCATATCGTCAAGTTCCTACTCTCACCAGTCCAGAGGAGACTTGGAGATAAGATCTCTCCAAATGTGACTTCCCCTCACATCTAATGAATCTGTGCACCATGTCCTTGGTAAACAGCCAATCATTGCATTTGTAAGAGGCTCGAGATACTCTGGAAAGCTTCTCATCTTCCTACCGAAGTATTTAATCCTATGGGCCACAGTGATCCCCTTGGTGAGCGTGTCCATGTTTACACCACACCTGACTTCAAGACTCATGCCACCTCCCCCTCCCCCCGCCCCATGATGCTCAGCGTCTGTACAGAGAAGTTTCTGGAGTTCAATGGGAGCCCTTTATGAACCACCATCATGGTTCACACTTGGGTTGCACGTGGTCTAGTAATACACCAATCCTGGGACCTCCACCTTAATCACTTTCTCCTGAGAATGTCTGGTAAAACTTTCCCTTAATAAGAAAATTCCACTCCACCATTATAGAAAAGTCCTTTGACCTGTCTGTATTCCCAGCCCACTTGGTCAGCAGATTCTTGCATAACACACAGTTATTCAACAGCACATCTGATTTATTTGGTCAGTGCTTCTCTGTTGTGAGCATCATTGATCTGTTGTGTACCTGAGGCCCCTCCCCTGGGATTCAGTACCAGCCCCCTCTTGTAGGGATGCACAGAAATAATAGTGATAACAGAAAAGTACTTAATGTTTGTCCTTTCTCAGGAAATTGTCCTCAGCCTGTAAATCAAAAAGCACTTTATTGTTCTTTCTCCTGCCCACCCTTTCACCTTCGGCCCTCCCTCTCTGAAACAACAGTCTTCTCATCTAGTCTTGTTAACCCTTGGCTAAAAAAGCAAATTTTTTTTTTTACATGATTGATGTTTTGAGAATCAATCTGGAGCTTTGCATGACAGGAATAAATAAAAAGACAAATTGCAAGTGCTTTGGTTGTCACAGCAGGGACTCCTATCATGCCATCAGCTTTCTTGTCCCCAAATGTGTGAACTGCCTGAAAGACCAAGGTAATTGAAAAGCATGCATATACCTCGGGTTTCTCAGATATTAGGAGGAAATTGCCTCCTACTGCAGTTGCTTTCTGGCTCAGTGTTCTGAAAGAGAACAGGTCATTCCGTTTCTAGCTAAAGTATTGAATCCACTTTAGTCCATCAAGGAAGAAAAGTCCTGGTACACTGGTAGGTAGCAGGGTTAATGTTGCGGCTCAGTTCTGCTACTCCTGTGCTAAGGATGCTCCAATCTTTTTTTTTTTTCTCTCTCTCTCTCTCCCCCATCTCTCCCTCCCTCTTTCTCTCCCTCTCCTTTTCATTTCTCTTCTCTCCTCTTGTATCTCCTCCTCCTATCCTATCTAAGACAAAGAAAGAGTCATAGATACACTTGAATGTCCTAAGTATATAGGACCTTCATTTATCTTCAAGTTTATGATGACCACCTTCACTAGCTATTACACCCATCTTACAAATAATCCAGATGCCTGTGGTAGGTCAGTATGTGTGCAGGTATGAGGGTGTAAGAAATATTGGTAGTACAGAAAAAAATATAGAGCAAATGATAAACTGTGGGGTTGGTCAAAAAATATTGATAAATATGCATACCTTAACCAAAAGCAAAAGTAATTAACAGCCTATGGTGCAGCTGTTTCAGGGAACACTGAGAAAACCAGCTGCTCAGCACCTGCAGCTCTGAACAGCTACTCACCAACAGGATGGTCTTGCAAGTCCCATGTGAAGCTGAGATTAGCCATGACCTGCTCAGCTGAAAGGGGGTGCCCTCAATCAAATGAGCCAGTCACCTGGCTTGTTGTTAGGAAACTCAGAGTTCCAGGGGACATTTGTCAGACATCCCCCTTGCCATTCTACATCCCCACCATACCCCACCTGAATACCAAGAACCTTCCCTCTGTTTCAGGGGGATTACAACCATCCTGGACTGTTGCTGCTGGGAGGGAAGTTCCAAACATAGCAGTTAGGATGGGGCTCATTAAATCTCAGGGCATTGATAAACAGCACTTCTGTTGGTCAATTGTTAGGAAATGTGTGGAGTGTCGCAAGAAGACACAGTCCAGTGCAATTAGGAAAACTTCCAAAGCAGCTTCTCTGCCCAGGTGACTCACAGGGTCCACTGAAATTGTGAGTGATGGCTGGTAGGACGTGACTGGGCTCCCCTGGAGCTCCCTGCAGCTAGTTAATGCCTGCGCCAATTCCCTCCTTTCCCTCTGTCCCCCAGTAGGTCCAGACAACTTTCACTTGAGCATTTTCTGCCTTCTCCTCCAAGGCTAGATCCCAGCCAGGTGCCCCTCACCTGGTCTGAGGCAGAGGGAGGGGCAGACGAGGGTATTCTCCCATTGCCTCTGTTCTCATTGCGTCAGTTTTCATGACATAAACCGTCCTTCCAGCTTTCCTAAAACCTTCTCCTTAGATGTTCAGGAACTCATTTTAGAAATCTCAAAAGATTTTTAATGTTGTAAGTTACTATCTTTCTGTAGCCCTGCTGCCATGATCCTAATTCTCTCATAGAGAATTGTGAATGTCTCTGTCCAACTAGCGGAGGAGGCAATGGCACCCCACTCCAGTACTCTTGCTTGGAAAATCCCGTGGACGGAGGAGCCTGTTAGGCTGCAATCCATGGGGTCGCTAAGAGTTGGACACAACTGAGCGACTTCACTTTCACTTTTCACTTTCATGCATTGGAGAAGGAAATGGCAACCCACTGCAGTGTTCTTGCCTGGAGAATCTCAGGGACGGGGGAGCCTGGTGGGCTGAGAAAAAGCCAAGGATAAGGATGTTCAGAAAAGAAAGAAAAAAAAAAGGCATGAAATTTAGTATTTCAAGACAGCATCTCTGTCCAATCTCATTCACTGGTCCCTGTTTAGCCACCAATTATTCACTCATCCAGGATAGAACCTGGAGGATATTATGCTAAATGAAATAAGCCAGACACAAAAATATAAATACAGCATGATCTCACTTATACAAGGTATCTAAAACAGTCAAACTCATGGAAGCAGAGAGTACAATGGTGGTTGCCTAGGGCTAAGGGCAGGGAAAATGGGGAGGTGATGGTCAAAGGATATCAAGTTTCAGTTATACAAGATAAAGGAGTTCTAGAGATCTCCTATACAACACGGTGTGTATAGCTAACAATGCTGTAATGTATATTTAAATTTTTCTAAGAGGAAAGATCTTATGTTAAGTGTTCTTTCTGTTCTTATGATAATAATAATAATTACAATGGGGGTAGGAGGGAACTTTGGGAGGTGATAGATACATTTATGGTCTTGATGGTGGTGATATTTTCACACATGTATGCATGTGTGCATGCTAGGTCACTTCAGTCATGTCTGACTCTTTGGACTGTAGCCCACCAGGCTCCTCTGTCCATGGGATTCTCCAGGCAAGAATACTGGAGTGGGTTGCCATGCCCTCCTCCCAGGGATCTTCCCTACCCAGGGATCGAACCCACATCTCTTATGTCTCCTGCATTGGCAGGTTGGTTCTTTACCACTAGCACCACCTGGGAAGTTTCTCACAGATGTATACTTATCCCCAGACTCATGTACAGCTCTTTACATGTCAATCATATCTCAACAAAGTAATTTAAAATGCTTTAAATGTAAAAAAAAAGCACATTAGCCATCCTTCATGGCAAGATTCTTTAAAATTAAACATAACACAGATTTTTTTTTTAATGTCAAAGAATGGTATCTTTAATGAGTTTTAAAATCATTGTGATTTAAACTAAAGTTTTATTAAAATGAATCAGAAAATACAGATATTATTCATATATAAACACACATTTTAAATCCCATTGAAGCCCACTCATTTAACCTCCTACAGCTGCTATTTTGTTTTGATGAAAGATGAATAGGGGATAAATAGAAAGCTAATGCTTCAAACGGATCTACCTGTAGAGTCCCCGGAAAAATCTAGGTGTGTATCCGTATTAAAGAACACTCTTCACCCAAATATGCAATCACTCAATAGCTCAAGCATAAATGATGCTTCCTACCAAAAAAAAAAAAAAAAGAGAGAGAGAGAGAGAAGAGGAAGGCAAATTACAGGTCTTGAATTTGGCACACACTAAAGAAAAGCTCCAGAGAGAAGCCTGAATTGTATTTGTTCTCAGACAAGAAGGTAGCCATCACATAACGGATTCCACTTTGATGACGGGTGATTCAACCTCCTGATAAGATTAGGGATCTCCAGGTGTCCTGCCTGGGTCAACAGGGTGAAGGATTACCATTTGGAATGGAATAATTTTATCTGTCTTCCTCCATTCCAGGTCCCCTTGTATTCGGTTTCACTGAGTGAAGCCAGCCTCTCTAATCTTTCTGTTTTCCTAATCAATTTGTAGAATGTATTCTGGCTCATGAGTGGAGTCAATCATACTTAAAACAATCATAGAGCATTGAAATTTCTCTAGTCTAACCCTCTAATTTTCAGATTAAAAAAAAAAAGGCAAGGTCCAGAGAAGTACAAAACATCTGCAAAGGTTCATCAATATCCTTCAGACTGACATTTTTTAGAAAGAGAAGAGAAAGATCTGAATTCGGGTTTGGGAGGACAAAGAGCTGTGGGATTATGCAGGGGTTCGAGTTGGGGGAAGGGGACACGGAGGGGAAGGAGAAAGAATGGGCCTGCGTGCTGGGAAGCCGTCTACAGGGCTGGCTATGCAGAGCTTTAGTTCAGCCACAGCGCCTGCGGGACGGCGAGCCGGACCTCAGGCGCCGGCAACTACGCGGCCTCGGCGGCGCAGGGCCGGATGCCTGTGACGGAGATGCTCAGTCCTCTGCATCTCAGGACGCCGGCCTCGCACTCGGTCATCGTCTGCTCCCTGCCGTTCACCTCTACGCAGACGCTAAATCCTGCTTCCTCGCACTCCGAGGCGGCTCTGCAGACACATTCGCTGCCCTCGGCTGGAAAAAGAAACGAGAGAGGCTTAACGGCATCTGGTGGAGATGAGGGAGGCCAGGCGCATCCCATCCAAAGTTATGCAAGTGGTGACTGGAGAGCTACCGGTGTTCCTGTCACCATTACCTGCCCCACCCCGTGTGGGCTTCCCTGGTGGCTCAGACGGTAAATAATCTGCCTGTAATGCAGGAGACCCGGGTTCAGTCCCTGGGTCAGGAAGATCCCCTGGCGCAGGGAATGGCAACCTGCTCCAGTAAAGGGAGGCATTTTGCTCCAGAGTAAGCAAGTTCTGAGGCTGGTGCCAGGCTTCCTGTCGACTGGACGCCCATGGGGCGGTTCTCTCCTTCAGGTGCTGCCCAGGGGCGCCCCAAACATGATGTGATCCCTCAACACCCAGACCGAAGGCGGAGACCTCAGCAAAGAGCCGGGCGGCAAGCCTCAGAGGGAGACAAAGTAAAGGAGAATTAACTTGCTTTGAGAGAGAGGACGTGAAACCCAAAAGGCCTCATACTGCATAAAGACCAAACAGAAACGAGTGGGAAGGAAAGCTGTGTGGGCGCTGAAGGGGTGATGCTGGAATACACCGGCCAGGCATCCCCTGAAGGAGGGTAACCAGATCAGCCAGCAGACTGTGATGACTGCCAAACCGAAAGTGTCGCAGACACGGATGGCCATAGAGTTTTATGTGTCACTGCCTCTGCTGCAAATGGGACAGGGGTGAGGGGAAAGATGCCCAGGGGGTACCAGCCAGGAGCGGGAGGCCCTGAGGAGCTGGTAGAGACCTTACAGATCCAGAAAGCACCATCAGGCTCCCAGATTTATAGATGGGGAAACTGAGGACCAAGGCCTGGCTTGGACAACTCAGCTCTTCCCCCTCAGAGGTGGGGCCCCTGGTGTGGTTGTCAAGATCACTATTAAGTGCCACCAGGACGCCAGGACAGGAGACCAGCAAGTAGTACCTCCTTTTCCATCACATCCTTCTGATTGCTTCTAGGAGAAAGTGTCAGCCTGGCACTGGTGTGCTTCCAACATGCCCCCTTTGTTGTTGCTAAGTCGCTAGGTCGTGTCTGACTCTTTGTGACCCCATGGACCGTAACCCACCAGGGTCCTCTGTCCATGGGATTCTCCAGGCAAGAATACTGGAGTGAGTTGCCATGCCCTCTTCCGGGGGATCTCCCCAACCCAGGGATCAAACCCTTGTCTCCTGCTTGGCAGGCAGATTCTTTACCACTGAGCCACCTGGAAAGACATTTTTATGGTTACCTAATATTTATGGTAAGGGATATTTCCTATTAAAGATGTGCTATAAAGTTTCCTCTTTTAAAATTTGTTATTTTTATGTGAGGCTGTTTCTTTTTTAATGAATACATAATATGGATAATACAAGAACAGAGCAAAAATCGTGAAGGTGGAATGTGATATTTGGGAGGACATTCAGGCCATCAGATCTTCCCTGCTGGCTCAGACAGTAACAAATCCACCTGCAATGCAGTCAACCTGGGTCCAATCTCTGGGTCAGGAAGATCCCCTGGAGAAGGAAATGGCAACCCACTCCAGCATTCTTGCCTGGAGAATTCCATGGACAGAGAAACATGGCAGGCTACTATCGACTGGGTCTCAAAGAGTCAGACACGACTGAGTGACCCAACAAGTTCAGACCACCAGGGAGGATTCTTCATCCACCACTTCGCCTCCCCAGGGAAGGCAGCGGGGGAGGATAGTGGGGATAGCAGGAGACTGGGATTCAATCCCTGGGTCAGGAAGATCCGCTGGAGAAAGGAATGTCTACCTGCTCCAGTATACAGGACCAGGCAAGGGAGGCATTTCACTCCAGAGTAAGCAGGTTCTGAGCCTGATGCCAGGCTTCAAACTCAGACCAGTCTGAGTCTTTGACATACTTAGGGATGTGCTTTCATCTGTTGCTAAAATAGCACACTACATGTTTGAAAACTTCACTCCTACTACTGAAGTATTTTTATAGTCACAAATATGAAATGTCCCTTACCATCACATTTTTCCCATAGTGGACACACACCGCAAGCTTTTTCAGCCGAGGCAGGCAGAGTGCAGCTCTCCCTACCAGCCACGGTGTAATTTCTACCCTGGCACTGGAGAACGTGCATCTTGCAAACGGTCAGAGGCAGTATCCTTTTGCTTCTCTCATCTCGAGCACATACACCCAATGAGGACCTGAAACAACATTTTTAAATTACTTCCTTTACAAAATTTTCTTTCCTCAAAGCTGAGAATGAAAAGTGAAAGGTGAAGCTCTGGGCTCAGTGCCTCAGATGTTGTCTCCCACAGCCAAATGAGGGGACAGAAACTCAAATCCCCCACATTTCTAGGGCCCAATCCCCTCCAGTCTTCAAAATGAACATATTTTGCTCTTTATTTGCTCACAAGTTTTATAATCTTAGATATCTGGTGTCGATCTAGTTTCATTTAGAACAGATCAGATACAGCAAATTAAAAGAGAAGGCAATGGTCTGTTAGCAACAGGTAGATTGATAACAAAGGAGGAGACAGAAAATTAGCAAAGATCACCGGAGAAGGGCATGGCAACCCACTCCAGTATTCTTGCCTGGAGAATTCCATAGGCAGAGGAACCTGGCGGGCTGCAGTCCATAGGGTTGCAAAGAGTCAGACACAACTGAAGTGACTTAGCACACACACACGCACTCGGAGGGACCAAAGTCAAATGCGACCATGTGATTGAGGGCAGGAGAAGAGGACGACAGAGGATGAGATGGCTGGATGGCATCACCGACTCAATGGACATGGGTCTGGGTGGACTCCAGGAGTTGGTGATGGACAGGTAGGCCTGGCGTGCTGTGGTTCATGGGGTCACAAAGAGTCGGACACAACTAAGCGACTGAACTGAACTAAACTGATACCTATGGCTGATTCACGTTGAGGTTTGACAGAAAACAACTAAATTCTGTAAAGCAATTATCCTTCAATTAAAAAATAAATAAATTTTGAAAAAATGGGACCACTAACTGTAGAAGAAAGCAGCTGTTCCCAGCCCAGCAACCCTGAGAGTTCATGTCCACATGATAGCATTATCCACAGCTGATGACTGAATTCTCAAGGGAAGATGAACTCTATCTTTCAATGCTATTTTTAGAGTATCTATGTTTACAAAATAGTTTAGAAATATTTCCATGAAATGTGTTAAGTTTTTTCCTTATGCATTGGTGCTAAAAAAATGCCAGTATTTGAAATGTCAATAATAAAAACAACCACTTATCTGAATACTGATGGGTAAGGATGCCATTACCGTAGTGAAACCTTAGACAACAAAAGGCATTTTTGAATAACAGACAGAATCTATATTTACTGACATATATTTAGCTCTAATGTTTTCTTCTCTTAACCAAGAGCTAAATTTGTTTGGACAAAGAAATACAGAAATACATAATGGAAACAAATCCTTGTATCCTTTTTTTAATCTGTTTATTTAAACTTTAAATAGAAGTACTTAGAACAGCTTAAACGGCAAAGAACTTACAAGCCACCTCCCTTGTTATCAGTGCACATTCAGTCGCTCAGTTGTGTCTGACTCTTTGCAACCCCATGGACTGTGGCTCCATGGAGGAGCCCAGAGGACAGGCTTGTCTGTCCATGGAATTTTCCAGGCAAGAATACTTGAGCAGATTGCCATTTCCTACTGCAGGCGATCTTCCCCACCCAGGGATCAAACCCATGTCTCTTGCGTCTCCTGCATTGGCAGGTGGATTCATTACCACTTGGGCCATCTGGGAAGCCCATATCAGACATTAAAACTCTTCCCATGTGTATAAACAACAGGCTGCAGATCAGCTCAATGAAACAAAGAAGTTGAAAGGAAGATGAAGGTGAATCAAAGTAAACAATGATTAACAGAGAATAACAGCACAGTCAGAAGATTCTGGGCTGAACTTTTTTGTGTGTTTGTTTCCTTTTTCTCCTTTATCTTTTCTTTCCTTTTTTTTTTTTTTTTTTTTTTTTTTTACAATTTCCATTTATGTTATTCAGCTATATATTCTCCTTCACACAAAAATTTACTTCTTATAGGATACCCCTTAGTCATCACCACACAATGTAGGTATTCAAGGAGTTGGATATGTGTTTTGATGACCATACTAACTGAAAGCCAAGTAACTGGCCAATAAATTTGTGTTTTGATTGTTAACCTTAGAGGTGGTCAGTAAGTCCTAGGGACTGGATGTTTCCTATTTGCCTCTCCAGATTCACCCTCCTCTCTTCTTCACCCTGCCTGGGAAGCTGAAGTGTACGGACCACATCAATAGACTTCCTTGTCCTCTAGCTTCAGGAATGTTTGATCATTGTGGGGTTCTGGCAGAAAAGGAGGGAGGAAAGAGAGTACAGTTGGGGTGTTTATTCCCCTGGCTCACTCCTAGGCATCTCTGAAGCCCCTAGAATGAGACTCAACTCCTCCTCAACTAACCCTCTGTCAACAGGTTTTCATAAATGCTCCTCTCTCACAACTTTTGACTTAGGCGTGGAAAAAAATGTAAACCAGTTCAGTTCAGCTTCTACCAATTCAGGAATACTGCTCTGTCGTGTGCAGTTTTCTTTACTCGACCCACATTTCTGTAAATAGTCCCACCAATAAAGCTCCTCTGGTCCTAATTTAATCATGCCATCTGTACCCAACACTTAGTAATTACTTCAGCTATATTTCTACAAAGGAGTGATTTCAAGTGGGATGGTGTTCTTGGAATGCAAATCTAGAAACATATTTCAAGAATTAGAAAAGCAGCTGCTTTTTTCTCTGTCGGTATTGCTTTAAGAGTTTATGTCTCTGGGGCTTCCCTGGTAGCTCAGTGGTAAAGAATCAGCCTGCCTATGCAGGAGAGACTGGTTCAGTCTCCAATCCAGGAAGATCCCACATGCTACGCATAACTAAGCCCATGCGCCACAACTACTGAGCTTGCGCTCTAGAGCCTGGGAGCCGACACTACTGAGCCTGCGCGCCCTAAAGGTCGTGCTCTGTGACAAGAGAAGCCATGGCAAAGAGAAATGTGTACACCACGACTAGAGAGTAGCCTCTGCTTGCAGCAACGAAGACCCAGCACAGCCCAAAATAAATGAACGATTAAAAAAAAAGTTTATGTCTCAAGGGAATTTCAGCCCTAATCTCCTCAAACTCTAAATCCTCAGGTTTTGTTATTTTGTCCCATTTTATACAGAAAACAAGCAGCCTTAAGTAATCCTTCAGCCTTTCTCACCAGCCAGATTAGAACACTGCCCGACACCACCAATGGTCAGCCCTGGTGATCCAGGCAAAAACAGGCAGCAGATGGACTGGATTGAAATGTGAAGGACCTTGATCCTTGGTCAGTAACACCTTTGATCCAACAGAGACTAGCATCTAAGAAATCATTCAATCTGTTTTGAATAAAATAAAACAGAGAATAAAACAGAGCTTACCCACATTCATAGGGCATTTTACAAACACATCTTGAATTCTGCAGTTTCTCCCAGGGCTGACATTTAGGCACTTTCGGTGTCAAAGGTGCTTCTAAAAGAAAAGAATAATGGAGATGTGACCATTAGGAGAAGAGCTTCTTTGTAGTAAACAAGGATTATTTCAATTGTTGAACCAGGCAATAAATTCTTATAATCAATAAATTAATAAAGCTATAAAGCATTTTATAAGAGGTACAGCGTCACAGACCCAACAAATAACGTCTTTGGTCATAATAGCCACCATTTCTTGAGCATGGACTCTTGATCCTGCCCTTTTTATATGATATTGAATTCTTCTTAATAAATAGCCATTTAAGAGATGAGGAAACTAAGAGTCAGAAAAGTCAAGAAATTCATGCTAGTTAACAAATTGTCCAAGCCAGGATTTAAGTCTATGTTTGTCTGAATTGAAGCCCCATGGTGTAGGCTCCCTTTCTTCAAAAAGGTGGAGTTTAAAATATCATATTAAGAGAGTAGCACTGAAACATAAACATTACACATGTAAAAGAGATAGCTAGTGGGAATCTGACGATTGATGCAGGGAGCTCAACCCAGTGTGCTGCGACAACCCAGAGGTATGGGATGGTGTGGGGAGTTGGAGGGAGGTTCAAGAGGAAGGGACACATACATACTTATGGCTGATTCACATTTTTGTATGGCAGAAACCAACACATTGTAAAGCAATTATCCTCCAATTAAAAATTTTTAAAGAGAAGGTGGGGTTTAAAAACCATGTGTTATTTGGGTACATTTTGCTCACTACACCTATCACGAGACAGAAAGCATACCATAAGCTGACCTATAGAAGAAGAACTCTTAGTATCTCAAGGATGACTATAATAATCTCTTACATGTAAATGTCCAAGTGGTCTCCCCTCAACAGTGAGTAAATGTCTGGAGGTATTTACATAGATAAAATCCTTTCCTTCATGTTTTCTACAAACTGATAGAAAGCCAATTATCATTCCAGTTTTGTCAGGGAAACACCTTGGTCTGACTTGCAAAGAGCTTAATTTGCCATGGCCACAGCTGGGCCTGACTACAAAGTGAACAGTGTTCATTTTGCCATTTCTACTTGCCTTGCCATTTCCACTTCCTGGCAGCTTCATTACAATGGAATTCCGTGGCATATACTTTTTCATCATCAAACTAGTTACCTGTTGCTGCTGCTGCTAAGACGCTTCAGTCGTGTCCAACTCTGGGAGACCCCATAGACGGCAGCCCACCAGGCTCCGCTGTCCCTGGGATTCTCCAGGCAAGAACACTGGAGTGGGTTGCCATTTCCTTCTCCAATGCATGAAAGTGAAAAGTGAAAGTGAAGTCGCTCAGTCGTGTCCGACTCTTAGGGACCCCATGGACTGCAGCCCACCAGGCTCCTCCGTCCATGAGATATTCCAGGCAAGAGTAGTGGAGTGGGGTGCCATTGCCTTCTCTGAGTTACCTGTTAGATATACCTATAAAGGTCATTTGTCTGAAGGTCATGTTTTTATAGATGCACAAACTGTAGAATGCTTCCTTACTTTTGGAAAACTTAAGAGCTTTAGACATGACAGGAAAATCTCATGAACAAGGAAGGCATAAACTTGTAAAAATGGTGGCAAGGTGAAGTGTGTCTGTCGTGTCCAGCATTGTCTGTAGCAAGTATTTATTCTTCAAGCATTTGTCTTTAAGATGGTATTATCTTAAATGCGATGTAGTATCCTGAATTGGATCCTAGACCATGAACACGACATCCGTGGAAAAACGTGATGAATGAAGAGTCTGTAGTTTAGTTGACAGTGTTGTACTAATTAATATTAATGCCTTGGTTTTGACCAACTAAATTATGTCAAGGTATGTGAGGTGTTAATAGTATTGGAAGATGGGTAAAGGGTATATGGAAACTATACTTGACAACTTTTCTGAAATCTTAAATGATTCCAAAATAAAATACTTTAATGGGATTATTTAGATCAATGCTTCTCAACCAGGGACAGTTTTGCTCCACAGGGGACATTAGGCAATGCCAAAGGACATTTTCAGTTGTCACCCCTGTGAGATAGCAGGGGCCAAGGATTCTGCCAAACATGTTACAATACATAGGACAGGCTCCCACAACAAAGAATTATCAGGTTCCAAAATTCCAATAGTGTCGGGGTTGAGAAAGTCTGATCTAAATGCACCCAAGCTGAAGTTCAATGATTAAGCTGTATAAATGAATTCTGCATTATTATTAGCAGTTTTTTGCTAATAATTCTTAAGGATAGAACTTTAGATTTTACATATTTTCTAAAAGTTCTCGTAATTGCTTTGTGAAAAATCACTTGTGGAATTACCTAGACAAGAGACTTGCATGTAGAAAGAACATGGCTTTGTCATCTTCATAGCTTAATTAACCAAGTAAACCCACTCTTAGAGCCCACCTACAGAATGTACCTTCACTATTTTAAAATCAAATATCTTCACATCAAGGCTAAATACCACTGGAGGTGGAGATAAATGAGAGACAAGTGTTTAATGGGTAGAGTTTCAGTTTGGGAAGATGGAATGTTGGATGACAGTGAGGGTTGAACAATAATGGGAATGTATTTAATGCTATTGAATTGCACATATTTAAATGGTTAAAATGATAAATGTTGTGTGTATTTTACTACAATTAAAAAACAAAAAGACTACTTAAACAGCAGGTATTGTAAAACTCTGGAGGCTAACAAACCTGGCCTTTTTTTGTTTGTTATAGGCTTATTTTAAGGGTAGTTATTATTGTTATCCATGTCTTTCAAAAAATACACAGGTTTGGAAAACATCCTTAATTAGAGCCTTAATAGAATTTGCTGAGGGGGAGAAAATTCATACCAAATTGTGCTATAAAGTGACTGAAAAAACATTTCAGAAAAAAAAAAGTATATAATTTCATTTAGAGGAAAAGAGAAACCTCATCAACTGTACATTGTTCTCTTTAATTTTAGCAATATTGGTACAGGTCCTTTACTTTATCCCAAATAAATTCACAGTGATGCTTCGGTGCGTGTGGAAAACAAAGCTGTCATCTCTGCTGTGGTCCTCTGACAGCCACAGAGCACGTGGGGTGGGCACGGAGGCCATTCCATTGAACAGGCTGCCCTCTCATTGTCCTCTATGGTCTATTTAATACCACAGCCCAGGTCTCCCATCACAGAACCCTCCAGGCAACCTACTCTCTTTTCAGTGGTGCACATCTAGTCTACCCAATATTATCACTCATGGAATCAACTACTTCATCTTCACCGGAGATGACAAACTTCAAAGTGAAAGTTGCTCAGTCGTGTCGGACTGTTTGCAACCCCATGGACTGTAGCACACCAGGCTCTTCTGTCCATGGGATTCTCCAAGCAAGAAGACTGGAGTGAATTGCCATTCCCTTCTTCAGGGGATTTTCCCAATCCAGGGATTGAACAGAGACTCCTGCATTGCCAGGTGGATTCTTTATCATTTGAGTCACCAGGGAATATTATTGTTACTTATAGAATCAGCTATTTCATCTTTGCCATAGAAGACACACTTCAACATTGAATTAAAAATCATATACTCATGTACGGCAAAAACCAATACAACATTGTAAAGCAATTATCCTCCAATTAAAAATTTTTTTAAATCATATACTCAAGAAATAAGAATATCAAATAGAATGCAAGTATGACTTCTTCCTTGTTTTTAACTGTTGCAAGCATAATATTTTCCATTTATTAAAGTGAAAGTCACTCAGTCACATCCGACTCTTTGCAACCCCATGGACAATACAGTCCATGGAATTCTCCAGGCCAGAATATTGAAGTGGGTAGCCGTTTCCTTCTCCAGGGGGTTTTCCTAACCTAGAGATCAAATCCAGGTCGCCCGCATTACAAGCGGATTCTTTACCAGCTGAGCTACCAGGGAAGTCCATTTATTAAAAAATGTAAACAAAAAAGAAAGAGTTTATTTTGAAAACAAATCTTAAGTATCTCTGAACAGAAATAGTTTGGACCATGTTATACAAGTGGACTTATTCACAAAACAGAAATGGAATCACATAGAAAACATAGAAACAAACACATAGAAACACATAGAAAACAAACTTATGGTGAGCAGAAGGGAAGAGGGGAAGAGTTAAATTGGGAGGTTGGGATGGACATAAACACATTACAATATATAAAATAGGTACTAATAAGGACTTCCTGTATAGTACAGAAACTCCACTCAATACTCTATAAAGGCCAACATGAGCAAAGAATCTAAAAAAGAGTGGATACATGTGTACGTATAACTGATTCACTTCATTGTACACCTAAAACTAACACAACACTGTAAATCAACTATACTCCAATAAAAATTGAAAACATTTTATTTATTTATTTATTTATTTTTTTAAATTTTATTTTAAAGGCCATTTAAATTTGCCATGTGTTCAAAATACTGGATATTTGGATTTTTACTATTAAGAATAATTTCACAAACCACAATACTTTTCCTTTCATAACTTCTGCTTTGTAGGCTTAAATGTAAATGCTTTTAAATATTCAATTTCAATAACACTAATAAAGTAATAAATACTAATAAACTAATAAGTACTAATAAACCCAAAAATGAAATAGGCAGGATTTTATATAAATTGTGATCTCAACTCTGTATTTCATAAAAGTACCTTTTTAAAAAATCAGGAGGAAGCCAGAAATCAGCTTTTAGAAATTCTTTGTTTTTTTTGGTATCCTACAAATATAAAACTAATCTTGGATATGAAGGATTTAAGTTAAAATCTGAGAATCACCTGGGCTATTCTTGCCTTTCCTTGAATTCTGCGAGTCTATGTGTTATATGCAAAAAAATCTAGTTACCCAGTCTAGACCTCCTTCTCATAGTGGGGTCTGGATGGAGGGAATGATTCCGTTACAGCAGTTCAGGACGGCCACAGGGACTCTCACTCCCAGAGTCCATGTGTCCGTGGACAGACCCAGGAGCCACTCACCTCTCTGCACACACTGGACATCCTTTACCTCAGGGCTCCACTTAAGGCTGGAACTACAGAGAAATGTCGAGGGACCTTCTAAGGATCTGCCGCCTGAACAGGAAATGGTCACCTTCTCGCCAATGGTGTAGAAAGGTTTGTGGGGATGACTCTGTATGCCATCCATCAGTGCAGGCAGAACGCAGGCAATTTCTAAAGAGAAAAGAGAGCAGAATACAAGGTTCCTTGCTTTCCTAGACCATCTTTTTAAAAATGACAGCCCTGAATGGTGCTGATACACTTGTTCTACTTTTTCAAATTAGAGGACAAGGTAGAAAAGGTGAGTTCACTCTTAGAAGGCCCTGAAAGACATGTCCCACCGTGCTTGTCATGTAGTGATGTAAACGACTGAAAACCAAGACAGTTCCCACCCTCTCACCCCTGCCCTCACAGTCATATGACAATTTAAAATGAATAAGCACTATAAGGTCCCCAAGTCCAGCCTGCTGTCAAAACTGGACTTTTCACAGCTGCCACTTCTCTCTCTCATCTGGTGAAGTCTCACCAAAATTTTCCCAAGAGCTGTGTTCATTTGCATATCATTGCATATGTCCAATTAGATATTTTGCTATCTGAAATTTTTAAAGAACCACCTTTAACCTTGCAACCATAAAAGTGCTAAATCTTTCTTGGTTTCCCATTTCTATCTTTCCTTATTCCATTACAGTCATTAGTTCATATCTTCTACTTAAAAAAAAAAAATGAAAAACATGCATAATGGTAGAAAGCAAGTCAGAATTAATGACTTAAAAAAAAATCTTTCTAGTGGGATTTTGGACAATATTCTACAAAGTCCTGCTCTATTTTGGCACCATTTTTATCAGAAAATCCATTCATTCATTCAAAACCAGCATTTACTGAGGGCCTACACTTGGCCAAGTGTGTTGAATGCTGCTATGGACACAAAATATTGCTCACATACTCCACCTTCAAATAGCTAATAATCTAGCATCAGGACTGTTTATTTCTGGCCATGATATATTTGCTGGTTTCACACTAATGCTCCCACTAAGACATATAGGAAAGCTGTACAAGTTATAAGAAAAACTATTTCTGAGAGCATCAGAGAACAATCAGAGAGCATCAGAGAACAATCAGAGCAGTGGAAATCCCAAGGTATAAGACTCTAGAAAAAGGAAAGTCTAAAGCAGTGATTACAACATTTGATAATGTTTTTGTCCTTGAGGCTATTTGTAAATTTAAAACAAAAAAAAAATTTTTTTAATGTGCTGAAGGGCTGCTAAACTAAGGAGAAAGCTGCAGCTCTGAAGCTGAATAGCTACAGAGAGTTTTTAGCAGTCTCGCAGGGCTAGGAGATCAAAAATTAAAGTCCAGTCCTGTTACAAAAAAGCAGCCTCAGTAGAAATCCAATACTTTCCCTTATGATCCTTTAATGGTTATGACCTAGGATAAAGGTAAACTGGACATAAATCAACTTTGTTCTTGCCAGAAACAAACCTAATCTTTTTTCTAGAGAAGGATAACATCATCCAAAGTCTCAAATTATTTATTTTTTTACAAATAAAGTCTGGCATTCAATCAAAACTAATCTAATATTCAAAAATACAACAGAAACAGATCTACAGCAGATCCAGACGATGGGGCTAACAGACACAAGCCATGAAATAACTATGATTAGTATGTTGGAAAAAATTAAATTAGAAGAGGGAGAGTTTCCACAGAGAATTAGAAAGTATAGAAAAGTGGACAAATGGTTTATCTGGAATTGGAAAATGAAATTAAGAATTCAGTAGAGTTCTTGAAAGCAGATTATAACAAGAGTACCGAGAATTAAAAAACTAGAATATAGATCAACAGAACATACTTAGAATGAAACAGAAAGAGAAAAATTGATGTAAAGCAAAGAAATATAGGGCATTCCCTCGTGGTCCAGTGGTTGAGACTCAGTGCTTTCATTGCCGCGGGCCTGGATTTGATCCCAGGTCAAGGAACTAAGAGGCTTCGGCTTCCCTGATGTTTCAGATGGTAAAGAATCTGCCTGCAATGCGGGAGATCCAGGTTTGATCCACGGGTCAGGAAGATCCCCTGGAGAAGGGAATGGCAACCCACTCCAATATTCTTGCCTGGAAAATCCCATGGACATAGGAGCCTGGCAGGCTACAGTCTATAGGGTCGCAAAGAGTCAGACACAACTGAGTGACTAACATTTTCACTTTCAAGTAACTAAGATCCCAAAACAAACATAAAAAGAAAGAAATGTAGCACACACACACACACATATATATACACGTATGTATATGTGTATACTTTGTAAAAAATGTCTCATCGATGTCTCATGAGCAGAGGTGGGCAAGAATTAGACAGCAATATTTAAGGAAAAAGGTGAATAATTTTTTAAAATTGACAAAAGACATTAAAGGATAGGTTAAAAAATGCTTTGAAGATCAACTAGGACAAAGAAAATCACGCTTAGGCACATCAGAGTAGAGTTGCTTCTAAAAAAAAAAAATTCTTAGAAACATCTAGATCAAAACAGTATATGATTTCCAAAGGAGAAACAATAAACCTAAAAGTTGACTTCTCACTAGAAAATAATGAAGTCAGAAGGCAATGTAAAAAAATCTTTAAAGGGCTGAAAGACAATAATTCCTTACCCAGTAAAAATATCCTTCAAAAGTAAAGATAAAACAAGAATGTTGCAGATGAACAAAGAGTGGGACAATTCCTCACCAGTAGATACACAATAAAGAAAAAGAAGCTCTTAAAGCAAAGTAATCTTTTCAAAGAACCGACTTTTAGCTTCATTACTCCTAGCTAGGGAATATTTATTAATACATTCTATTCAGTAGTATTGATATCCTATTTCTTCTGAAAGACTCAAGGGTGGAGAGACAGAGAGACAGAGACAAAGGAAACAGGAGAATTTCCAAGTCATTAATAAAAAGACTAAAAAACCACCAGAAAAAAAATGTCCAAAAGACTAGACAGCCATTTCATCATAAAAAAGTATCCAAATGGCAATAACTATATGAAAACAGGCTTAACAACATTAGTCATCAGAAGAAATACAAATTTTAAAATACAAATTAAAAAACAAGATACTGCTACACACTCACCACTATGGCTAAAAAAAAATTTTAAAGATAGATGTTATCAAGTGTAGGTGAGGATACAGAGCAATCTTGACTTCTTGGATTCTGTCCAAGATGTAAATTGATACAACCACTTGGAAAACTGGTGTGGTGGTTTAGTCCCTAAGTAATGTCCGACTCTTGCAACCCCATGGACTGTAGTGCGCCAGGATCCTGTATCCACGGGATTTCCCAGGCAAGAATACTGGAGTGGGTTGCTGTTTCCTTCTCCAGGGGATCTTTCTGACCCAGGGATTGAACCCACATTGCCTGCATTGCAAGTGGTCTCCTGCCCTGCAAGTGGATTCTTCACCAAAATCGGTAGCATACCAAATCTAAACGTGTGTGTGCCTGATAACTCAGATATTTCACTAATAGGTATGTACCCAAGAGAGTAAAATGTATGTGCATGCAGACTTTCCTCACACAGCACAGAACAATCAATATAGGAAAAATACATCCCAGTAGTGCTGTCTATCCATCTGCTACAGAATCTTACATTGTAGAACAGCTGAGAGGGAAACCCGAGAACAGTGATAGGGTGATATGACATACAGGAGCACTTACTCAGAGGCCTGGATCTAAACAGACTAGGCTCCAAAGCACTTGAGGAAGTAGACTGTAGTACATCCCTGCTAACTGAACTCTGAAGAATGTCTTCACTAGAACTGAGAACTGGCTAGAACTTGGCTAGAACTGAGCTTCCTGACCTATTCTGATTTACCCCAGAAACTTTAAAATTGCAATTAGGATTTCCCTGGTGGTCCAGTAATTAAAATTCCATTAGTCACATGCTGCCAATGCAAGGGATACTGGATTAGATCCCACGGGCCATGTGGTGCAGCCAAAAAAGAGTTTAAAAAAAAAAAAGGAATAAAAACGTAGTAAAATGTGCCTCGTCTAACAGGACCACTATCAACTACAGAAAGCTGAGGATTTTTTCAAGGTACTCCTGAAACCTGATTGGAATCATATGAGCCTTTCAGGAAAAAAAAGAGATCAAGACAGGAGTACATGATGAGTAGCTCTTTATTCTGATTTATTCCTTCCCACTCATCTTAAATGAAATACCACGACCAAGGCCACTCACTCTGACAATGCATATTCCCAACAAGCCACTGCAAATCTTCTCCACATCTGGCAACAGGGTCTCCAACCAGAGAGTATCCTTCTTTGCAAGTATACATTATGTTTTTCCCAACAGGAAATGTGGCACCTTCATCCTAAATAGAAATAAAAGATGGAGAGAGGAAGAATACATCTCTTTTGCATTAATAAATTGTTTCTTTAGATATATTCAGCCTAAAAACCATGACTTCTGTAATCATTAGGCAAACTACATTCAAATAGCTCACTTTGAAAACTGTCCTTAAAATAATTTTTTCCTGTACAGTCCTAATTAACAACACTGATACCATCATTAATTGAAATAAAGATATTAATGCCACTGTACTATAATTTATTGACTGCTTCCCAAATGAAGCACTGTACTAAGCATTTTATCAAAATTATTTGAATGGATACTGCCCAAGTAACTTCTCTTATACTTTCAGGAAAGTCTGTTATCAGATTTCAGAAATGTCTTTGTCAGTCAACTCTTCCTAGTGAGGTGTTATGGGCTGTCCACTGGCAATCACACCCAACAAAAGCCATTATGAACACGGAGAAATGTTTACATCGTATCAACATGTTCATGGAAGTCTGCATTTCCCACTGACGACTTTTAAGAGAAGCATAAGGTTGCTCTTCGCCCACCACCCTCCCGTGCCCCGTCACGTTGCTGGAGCTGGGTCAGATTTGAGGACATGTCATTAGCCCATAATGCCAAGAGGTAAGATTTCATGGTGAAGCAAGGAAGAATCTGAAGTCTGAGCCTTTAGGGAGTCATCATGCTTGTTTGGTTTCTCTATTGGTGCCTTTCTTTATCCTTTTAGTTCTCTGCTACTCAAGGGGGTGGTAAAGAAAATCGGCCTGGAAGAGGACTTGCAGCTGGAACAGCTCTGCTGTGGGCATTAGAACAAAATTCTATGGAGCCTGCTTCTCAAAGTCCTGCTCATCCTGATCCATTCTGGCTCCATTACGGGAGTTGATAGGAAACACAGCACCCAGATTGGCATCGAGATTTGCAGAAAATGGGGAAAGATATTTAATCTGCTTTGGTTCTAGCCCCTTCCTCTTTCTTGCAGAAGGGACCTCTGTATGAGAAAGTCTAACTCAACAGTGTCTAAACCTGGCCGTCTCTGTCAGAATCACTAGCAGCAATTTTAAAACAAAGAAAAAAGATTCTCAGGCTCTACCCCAAACTTACAAAATGAGGGGTGTTGGGGGGAGAAGAAAGGTCAAGTAATAATCTATTGTTCAGTTCCCTGGGTGCCTGTGAGGTAGCCAGTCCACAGGACAGTGTTTAGAACCTCCAGTTCTTTACAGGTCACCCATGCACTGCAGCTGAAGACAGCACACACCTCTGAATAGTACCTACGTCTGGGGACATTTCAGCAGACACTCAGTGAGTATATGTTCAAGGGCCTGGCATTTGAGAGACAGAAACTGCCATGGACCAAGCATGGCTGGTGGCGTTGAGAAAATCCTGATGAACAGCAACTCCTTTGTGAGCACAGAGACACTTACTGGGGTTTGGAGCCAAAGTTTCATCATAACAAGGAGTGAGAAGAGCATGAATTAATATGGTCCCAAAGGCAAGAAAGTTCTCCCGAATGACAGTGGCAGATGACTCGTGTTCCTTCCTGAACAAGAAAATTGCTCAAAGTACCATGACCCATATCTCGCCAGACACTGGCTAAATGTCACACTGGCTAAATGTCTCACTGGCTCCTAGAATAAATAGAATGCTTCACCCCAGCCCTGGTAGTCATGAAAAACTTTAAGCGACTCCTTTCAATGGAAAAAATACGGAACGTTCTCTATATTGAAAACCTTGCTTATAGATTCCTACTTTCATGTTCAGAATGGAAATGTTTAGCAGCCCTCTGGCATGATTACATTTCTAATTCATTGGGTGGTGATATTGATTTCCCTTACCATAGGAGATACACTGCCTTCTGCAGAATTCTAATCACTTTGGGCCAAAGAAGAAAAATCACAAACTAAAACCTGATTAAAAACTGAAAGGCACACATAAAATGCTTTTTAGCACTGCTTCATCACAGGAGGAGGAAGTAGATTATGAACATCAGTAGAGAGCTAGAACTCAGAGCAAAGAGGATATGTAAAGAAAAAAATCTCTTTCATAACCAACTTGAACAAATCCGTCTTTCAAGGCAGGAGGTGATGAACAGAATTTTGTTGGAACCAAAGACAAGGGAAAACAATGTGGCTCGAGCAATCTGAAAAGAAAAGGAAATAAAACATAATTAATGTGATGGATTTGCTACTGTTAATAAAAATTTTACACTACAGTGAATTTTTCATTTGCATCTGAAGGGACTCCATCATGTGATGTGATGTTTTTGCCATTCTCAGAACCAAACATCTGATCACATCCACGACACAAACACAAACTTGAGCTTCCAAAAGATAACAACCAGGTCAGTAGTGCAGAAAATAAGCATAAAGAAAAGAAAAAGAAGTAAAAGTGTTTGGACAACACACATCCTTATATGACTTCTAGAGGACAACCATCTAACACTACTTTTTCTCCTACTGTCTGTCTCTTAAATACGTTAAACACAGAATTAATTCTCTATTGAAAATAAGGTAATTCAAGTTCGTAATCCTGGAAGAGAGATAACACAAAATAACCACTTTTGACGGAGGGCTCTCTATATGCTAAGCACCATGGCAGATGCTCTACAAATGTGCCTCAGCTCAATTCACATGCACAGTAACCCCCTGAGATATGTGGGAAAAGTCTCAGAAAGTTTGAGTAACTTGTCCAAGGTTATAGAGGAAAAAATACCAGGACTAGACTCAAATCTAGTCAGTTGCTGTTGTTCAATCGCTCAGTCATGTCAGACTCTCTGCAACCCCACGGACTGTAGCATGCCAAGCTTCCCTGTCCTTCACCATCTCCCGAGGTTTGCTCAAACTCATGCCCATTGATGCCATGCACCCCCCTCAGCCTCTGTAGGCTCCTTAAACTTATGCTCTTTCTACCTCTCACGAGGCAATCTCTAGCGGGGCTCAAAATAATTGAATTCAAGCTGGTCCCTGTGGGGCTCCCAGGCAGGGAGGCCTATTTTTGTCCCCTGATTCTTATAGGCAAGACTCCAGCCTCCATGACCTTCCTTAAGGGCAGATTTAAATAGTTGCTCATCAAGGGAGAAGCAACCAAGAAAACAGCTGAGGTAAGACTAAGGAGACCCATCAGCTGAGATGAAGAGAGTGCAAGCCAAGTACACACCCTGATCTTGTCAGAGACCCCACCCTTGGACGTTTGTTATAAAACCCCCTCAGCAGATCCTCTGGGCTTGGGACACACAGTTTCTTGAGGCAGAAGCCTGCTATGTCCTCCTTTGCCTGGCACAGTAATAAAGCTATCCTCTTCTACTTCACCCAAAACACTGTCTGCAAGATTTAATTCAGCACTGGCACAGAGAGGCCGAGCTTTCGGCATCATGATCATGGTAACGGTGACAGCCATCATTAGGCAATGATTATCAGTGGTGCCTCTGAGGTCACTCTTTCACCAATATTAACTCCACTCCAGGAACATGAAATCTGAAGGGAAGCCTTACAAATAGCCTCTGAATGTCACCTCCTTCTGAGCTGAGTTCCTTATATTCTTGCAACAACTGAGGAAACTCAGAAATGTGACTCAGTAAGCATAGTTTTCCTTTTTGTACTAAGGAGGAAGAGGATATTTTCTCTCTTCTGAGCACCAAGAAGAGAGAATTCTCTCAGAGCTTCCTTAGGAGGCTCCTGTCCATCCAGCTTTATGTCTGCGGGCGAGGAAACACACCCACTGGGGCCAAGGCTCCCTCAGAGACCCTCGTCTTTCCAGAAATCTGTGCCCTGAATGCAGCTTTCTCCTCCTTCCAGATTTCATGTTTGCCAGCTGACTTCCCAGGTGGCACTAGTGGTAAAGAACCCGCCTGCCAATGCAGGAGATGTAAGAGGTGCAGGTTCAATCCCTGGGTCGGGAAGATCCCCTGGAGGAGGACATGGCCACACACTCCAGTATTCTTGCTGGAGGCACCCAAGACTTAGGAATAAGGCATCCCATCTCCCTATGCTAATACCACACACCCAAGCATCTTACATTTCGTCAACTCACGTGACCTTCGAATTATCTTTGTAGAATGTTTGCTAATCCCTGATCAGAAAAGGTTAATAAAGACGGTGTTAAAGAATGGGGTGTGCCATAAAGAATTCCAACCCAGGGGAACAATTCAGCAATGAAGTATTTTTAAAGATAGCTTTTGCGAGATCCTGACCAATAGGAAGTCGGTATCAGACAACTGGGTTAATCAGTGAAGATGTTAACCATCTCAAATACGTGCCTGATGCTTTGTCCAAAGAAAATAAAGAAGAGGGGTGGTAAAGCTGAAAATAATACAACTGTTATTGACAGCCTACTTTGTGCCTGGCACTGTACTCATTACTTTGTGTTCTTAACCTCATTTAATTCTGACAACTTTCTGTTATCACTGTATCTACTATTTTTATCCTAATTTTAGGGGTGTGCAGTTAACTTGCTCAAGGTCTCAGAGCAGGCAGGTGGCAGATCTGCTTGATGCCAAAGCTGCTGCTCACATCCACTGAGCCAGACCACCTCCCAGTTCCGCAGCCTTTTGTAACAGCTGCTTCAGGAAAACCTGAAGCACACATGAGGGCTTCCCAGGTGATGTTAGTGGTAAAGAGCCCAACTACCAATGCAGGAGAAGCAAGAGATACAGGTTCAGTCCCTGGGTCTGGACGATCCCCTGGAGTAGGAAACACAACCCACTCCAGTATTCTTGCCTGGAGAATCCCCATGGACAGAGGGCTACAGTCCATAAGGTTGCAAAGAGTCAGACACAACTGAGCGACTTTAGCACGTCCAGATCAAAGAACAGAGGAATGTCATCTAGAGTCAAGGCACTCTCAGTGATTCTTACTTGCCACATGCCTCTCCCATTCAGCTGACCCCAGTGCTAAAAACCAAGCACTCCCTGATAAAATCATCACATAGGGTTTAAATGTTTCAATAGCAGCCATAATGTATTCCATGCGTCTGCAGAGGGCATTGAGTTTTATGTAATTGCCAGGAGGTCTGGACTCCATTACCGCAAATGCTCCAGCTCCCCGTCTTCGCATTGCCTGGTTTCTGAGGTTTCGCCAATGCAGGATTTCCCACCCGCACTGGGAGACGGGTTATTGCATTGTCGGCTTCTTGTTTTCTTCCCTTGAACACAGGGACCCCAAGAGGACCAGCAGTTCCACCCTCCATCCACCCCTCCTGCAAATAAAGAGAGATTTTTTGGAGAGCACTTGGAGAGAAAGATTTCTGTGCTTAATACTAAGCTTTCTGCTAAGTGGTGATTGAGGGAGGGGACAATCCGGAGTGCACTCCCTTCACTCTGTTCACTGAGGTCTTGCACAATGCCCAGACTGTCCCTGCACACTGACTAGGACTGTCCATATTAAGACTGCATTAACAACTTTCTTGCAAAAATATCTTAAATTTGTGTATTATTTTACATTTTCAAAGCACTTCCACATGCATTTTTTCATTCATTTAGTTCTCACAAGAATTAATGGAGGTGGCCAAGAGGTCTGTTAAAATTTTCATTTGATAGGCATGGAACCCAAAACCAAATGGTTAAATGCTATGTCCAGTGCTGTACTGTCAGCCGAGTGCCACATCCTGACTGTAACTCGGTCTTACAGCTGAATCCAGGCTCTTTTTTTTTTTATCACCTCACAGTCTCTCAATAAAGGCACACAAGGTCCTATTGTTAAAACAGTGATTGGGCCTCAGAAGAACATAGTCTATTGGGTATCCAGGGTTGGAGCTGTATAACATGAGGAAATATGCAAGTAGGAGAAATGTGTCTACCTCCTGTCAGCATCCTTCTTAAACTGCAGGTACCTCCTCACTCACCCTGGCCACCTTCCACCTCAGGGCTGGTTCCTGTCTCATAGTTTTTAGTATTTTTCCCATCATGTTCCTTGGGGCAGGTAAGAGAGAATTTGAAACATATACTAAGAAATTTGCTTTCCAAGTTAGAAACTAATCTCAGGAACCACTCCCTCAAAGCATTATTTTCTGCTAATAGAAGAGGGTGTTTACTGCTCCTTAGCTATTTCTACTGGAGAAGGCAATGACACCCCACTCCAGAACTCTTTTGCCTGGAGGATCCCATGGATGGAGGAGCCTGGTGGGCTGCAGTCCATGGGGTCGCTGGGAGTCGGACACGACTGAGCGACTTCACTTTCACTTTTCACTTTCATGCATTGGAGAAGGAGATGGAAACCCACTCCAGTGTTCTTGCCTGGAGAGTCCCAGGGACGGGGGAGCCTGGTGGGCTGCCGTCTATGGGGTCACACAGAATTGGACTGTGCAGCAGCAGCAGGAGCAGCTATTTCTGCTGCGTGACCTACATCCCTCTTCTTCCCCTCTCTTCCCCAACACTCACTCCTCAGTATTGTGCACACCGAAACTAAAATAATTTGTATAATAATTTTACCCAATCTTCCTTACTCTTTCTTCCACAATTAGAAATTGAGTTGTGTGTATGTGTGTGCTTAGTCACTCAGTCATGTCCGACTCTTTGTGACCCCATGGGCTGTAGCCCACCAGTCTCCTCAGTCCATGGGGATTCTGCAGGCAAGAATACTGGAGTCGGTTGCCATGCCCTCATCCAGGGGATCTTCTCAACCCAGAGATCGAGCCCAGTCTTCCGCATTCCAGGCAGATTGTTTACCATCTGAGCCATCGGTATTAATAGTAGGTAATAAGAGCTTGATGTTTTATGATTGCTACTCCATTCCTCACCAGCAGGCGGAGCTTCCAGTTTAGCTGCTGCTGCTGCTAAGTCACTTCAGTCGTGTCCGACTCTATGCAACCCCATGGACAGCAGCCCACCAGGCTCCCCCGTCCCTGGTATTCTCCAGGCAATAACACTGGAGTGGGTTGCCATTTCCTTCTCCAATGCATGAAAGTGAAAAGTCAAAGTGAAGTCGCTCAGTCGTGTCCGACCCTCAGCGACCCCATGGACTGCAGCCTTCTAGGCTCCTCCATCCACGGGATTTTCCAGGCAAGAGTACTGGAGTGGTCCAGTTTAGCAAACAGCTGTAAATCAACCCTTCAAAGGAATGAATGACAGAGGTGGTATTTTAATTTATCAGGACTGGTCACTTGGGAAGATATTAGGAGGCAAAGATGCTTTCTTGATGTTTGTCTATAAGCAACCATGGTTTAGTCATCTATTCATTCATTTATCAAACATTTATTTATTAAGTCACTTAATGAATCAAGCCCTATGTCAGGCTCCAGGAATAAAGGAAGCAAACAGTTCTGACCTTAAGAAATGAGTTTCGAGATGAAAGAGCCACATAAATAAATATAAAAACAAATATACACAAATCGTCTCATACTTTGCCTACTCATAAAGTCAACTTCATGTGCTAAATACTTAAAGCACCAAAAGCTCTGTTGAGTACACAGCTGTTGTTCAACAAATATTTGTGAATGAATGATTAATTGATGGGACATAATGGAAAATAAAAACAGTAGTGTTTCCAAAGGCTTGCCACCAGAAAGGTTGGTCAGTGCAGACGAAAGCTCTGTAGACCTAAGTTAAGACAAAACTTTACTGAGATGACCATGGAAGGATGGAACATGTTTCAGGCAATAAATCTATTCTAATGGAGAGTGGAGGACTGGAGGCAGGTCTGTTATTTCAGCGGCTTCCCTGGTGGCTCAGATGGTAAAGAATCTGCCTGCAATGCAGAAGACCCGGGTTCATTCCCTGGGTCAGGAAGATCCCCTGGAGAAGGGAATTGGCAAGCCACTCCAGTATTCTTGCCTGGAGAATCCCATGGACAGAGGAGCCCGGCAGGCTACAGTCCACGGGATCACAAAGAATCAGACACAACTGAAGCAACTGACACTTTCTGTTAGTTCAGATGGGGAAATCAGGGAGACAGCGAAGGGCCCTGACCCCCGCAGCTACAGTCTGGAGGTGGAGTAGAGAGGGAGAGTCAGATTCAAAGCCTGATGAGACTTTGCCCTATATCCATACATGAAGAAGCACAGTCTCAGAGGCCAGAGGGCAAGTGGCCACCATAAATGCAGCACACTGACCTGCTTGGTCCCCTAAGAGGACGCCTTGCTCACACGCCACACCAGACGTTTTCGGTTTGCAGTAGCACTGACACTGGCTTCCCTGAACAGTGGCCATGCCACCATTGTGACAAGGCCGGCAATGGCAGGGGTCAAATTCATCCAGGTACTCCTCGATGGCCCGTTTCAGGTAGAGCTTTTTCACAGAGGCACAGGGTACTTCCTTGACCAGTTCATACAAAGGCGTTAGCTACACAGATAAAGACATCACATGGTCAGTAATCAGAGTTCTAGTAAGAATATTTTCCTTTCAGCATTTTGGCTCAACCCCATTAAAATAAAATCAAAAGCCACTTATCTTCATTCCAACGATTTCTTTTTCAAATAAAAAAAGAAAGCAACCCACTTTCTTTACAAGACAAATCTAGGGAAAACTAGGAATATTATTTGCATTTTGTGTGAATGCATAAATTTTTTAAAACCAATAGGACCTTCATTTTCTAGTTATTAAAAGATAATTTTGAAGACCACACATTTCCACCCTTGCAAGATTCAGGTTCTCTTCAAGGTGATGTGCCACATATGTTGTAGACTATGCATTTCTTAACAAGTTAACATGTATAAATCTGAAGCTGTTTTTACTGGTGCCTGTCTTTTTTTTTTTTAATGAGTGTCACAGATCAAGTTTTTGTGTGTTGTGTTCCTAACACCATTTTCCCCATAAGCCCTGTGGTCTTTATTGCACAGTTTTGCCTAACTCTCTGATTTTTAGGAACACATATGTTGTGTTATACAAGAACTGACTGTACCAATAAAACATCCTAAAATTCTGCCAGCCAAATTGATTCTATCTTTTTAGAATTAACCTGCATGACTCCAGGAACCGATAAACCATGGGCACAGGAAGACAAATGATCTGACAAATGTAATACTAGACAAGCCTAAGTACCTTCCTATTGAAAGAATCTATAACTCCTCTGAATCAGGGACCAGGAAGGCATAACCCAATTTAGGTCAAATGCTAGAAATGCAAATGTTAGCATTAATTTCTCTTGGGATTTACAGGACATTTAACCTTTACAACTGAAATATGGACATACAAGATAATGAACCTTCTGTTTCCTATTATGTATGCATTCATTTCACTATACAAACCATAATTGGGATACAGAAAACGCTAATTACAGCCTTCTCTGTTTAAGCACCTTGATTTAATCTCACTTTCCCAGTGCAAATAAACATGACTGCTTTCTGATGCTTTCTTCTTCCTTTTTTTTTTTTTTTTTAATGTTTTTTATTGGAGTACAGCTGATTAACAATGTTGTAACAGTTTCAGATGCACAGCAAAGGGACTCAGCCATATATAAACATGTTTCCATTCTCCCCCAAACTCCCCTCCAATCCAGGCCGCCACCTAGCGCTGAACATCACATACCTTTTGTTTTATGACTTCAGGAAGATCAGGTACAGATCCTGCCCACTGAGAATATCGCCGTTTGTTTCCAGCAGGATTGTTCAGATCCAGGTAACTAAGGCCAGCCAAGAAGCCAGAATGTCCTCCTCTGACAAATGGGACCCCTCGCAACAAATTGCCCTCATTTTCTACTCAAGGAAAAATCAAATAAGTTCAGATGTACAAATGAAATGAGAATGAGAAAATGAAATTGAAAGTCTATCAAGTATTTTAACACAATCCATTTAATTGTATGACGTTCTGGGAAAGGAAAAACTATGGAGACAGTAAAAATACCTGTGGTTGCCAAGTAGGAGGGATTTTTAGTGGATTTTTAAGATCTTTAAGGGACTTCTAGAGCAGTGAAATTGCTGTATATGAAACTATAATGGATTGTTGTTGAGTTGCTAAGTCATGTCTGACTCTTTCGATCCCATGGACTGCAGCCCGTCAGTCTCCTCTGTTCATGGGATTTCCCAGGCAAATATACTGAAGTGGGTTGCCATTTCCTACTCCAGGGGATCTTCCCAATCCAGGGTTGGAACCTATATCTCCTGCATTGGCCGGCAGATTGTTTACCACTGAGTCATCAGGGAAGCCCACTATAATGTTTACATGTCATTATGTATTTGTCCGAACCCACTGAATACACAGAACCCTCATGTAAACTATGGACTCTGAGTGATTATTCTGTGTCAGTATGGGTTCATCAATTGTAACAAATGGACCACTGTGGCCTGGATCTTGATAGTGGAGGAGGCTGTGCCCGTGGTTGGGGATATAGGGATTCTCTGTACTTTTTGCTCAATCACTTAGTGAACCTAAAATTACTCTAAAAACAGTATCTATTAAGAGAGAAAATAAAACAGACACAATCATTACCTAACAGTAGATGATTATTAAGAGATTATTACTCATATTCTTAATGTTCTTAGTGTAATAAGAATATTTGGGAGAGGGAGGTGGGGGATGATTTGGGAGAATGGCATTGAAACATGTATAATATCATATAAGAAACGAATCGCCAGTCCAGGTTTGATGCAGGATACAGGATATTTGGGGCTGGTGCACTGGGATGACCCAGAGGGATGGTATGGAGAGGGAGGTGGGAGCGGGGTTCAGGACTGGGAACACGTGTACACCCGTGGCGGATTCATGTTGATGTATGGCAAAACCAATACAATATTATAAAGTAATTAGCCTCTAATTAAAATAAATAAATTCTAAAAAATAATAAATAAATTAGCATATTTTTTTAAAAAAGAATATTTGTTATACAGGCGACTGTCTTGCTTCTTAGAAAATACATGTATATACTTAGGGATGAAACATTATGCTGTTTGAAACTTCCAAGTGATTCAGCAAATATTACAAATATTTTAAATACATATTTTTGTATTGCTAAACAGTCAACATTATAAATACTATATGTAGATATATATGTAAATATATCAAAATAATAATTATTACATATAAGGGATGGGTACATGGGTATTTATTACTATTTTCTTTCAACATTTCTGTATGTTAGAAATTTTTCACAAGAAAATGTCAGGAGGGAAAGTTCATTGCATCTGGACTACTATAGTAAACAAAATGCTTTTAATTAACAGGCATACATTAACACATAAAAAGTGTTTTTAAAAACTCAAATACTAATCAAATCCCTTTTTTTTCATATCTGTGCCTTATAATTTCAGAAATATTTTCATCTCCATGTGTAGCTGATTCTACACTGATCATGACTGGAAATTCCTAACTTGCTAATCAGAGCTTGATTTTCATTTCCTTTTTTTAATCAAATTTTATAATTTCATCCAATTTTACAAATTTAAAAATTACATTTTTATAATCAGAATATTAAGAAATATTAAGTCTCATAATTTTAATAAAAATACCCAAGTGTGTCCTCATCTTGTTACATCTTTAATATGCAAATAGAACCACTTTTAAAGCAGTGTATTGCTAAGTTCAGTCCCTGAACTCCCAGAATCACCTGAACGACTGCAGATTTCTGATATCAGATGGATTTCTAGAAGGAAATAGCTGGGAGAAAAGCCGTGGACTGAGCAGCTGAACAGGCTAACCAGGTAATCCTCATGCACACCAAAGTCTGCGAATTACCACCTTAACTGATAAGCTTGTTTACAAAATACAGAGTCTGAGAAATCAGCTTTCATATTTATTTTTAAGCCTGTAGCCTCTCTCTCTACGCCTCAGTAAGCTTTCTGCTCAGCTGGCCCTCTTCCCCTAGACAACAGCCCAGGACAACAGCGAAGGATCCAGACTATGAAGCCAGACATTGGAATCTCAAGCCTGACACCAACTGCAGTCTTAGGCTGTGGCTCTCTGTGGCTCAGTGCCTTGTCGGTAAAATGGAAATATGGAATAATAACCAGCTCTTAGGTGGGAGTATATTGGCTAATTCTTGTAAATCACTTAAAATGGTGCTGGGCACATTGTAAGTGCTACCTGTTTGTTAAGCCCGAAAGAAAAAATAACACAAAATAACATTGATGAGCCACTTCTAATCACCAACCCAGCTGATAGCTGATGTCAACACCTTTTCAAAGCTCCACTTCCATTTCTATTTCCAGATCATTGGATTTCCACATTATTCAACTACTTGTCCTTCTCCTTTGTCCCGTCAGCTCTAAGAAGACAGCCTCTTTTCTAGCGTGTTCACTGCTACCTCACTAGTGCCTAGAACAATTTCTTCAGACACTATAGGTTCCATAAATAGTTGATGAATACAGTAAGTAAATGAAGAATTAAAGCCTGGCTTAACAGTGTCTCCCTCCTCCTTGCATTTATCCGCTAAAGAATCCTCACTTCCCTGATGAGGACCTTAGCACCTGCATCAGTCTTCTCCTTCATCCCAATTTCTGCCATCATCCCAAGAGAACTTGAGCCCCAGTATCACTCCATGGCCTTACACATTTCACGGCACAGTCTCATTTACATCCCTACATACTAAAAATCTCTTCATCTTAGGCAATTAAGTCTTAATCACCAAATCCAATAAAGAATCTTCAGACGTTCTTACTTAACTTCACTCTAGCACTTCTCGCTATCAGCTTCTTCTCCTCTACCTTCCATTTTACTCGTCTCTTCTGGTTTTTATCCTATCAGATTATTCCCTTTCAATCCTTCTTGTTTCACTACAACTTTATATTTGTCATCTTTCATTTATTCGCTCCCTGTACTGAATCCTTTAACAGCATCCCTCACCATCAGGATGAAACCCAAACTCCCTGACACAGTGTCTAGACAGTCTAAATCAGCTTACCCTTCCAGTTCCTTTCTCAATCACTCAAAGACTAACACACCACCTCCCCTACTCTACCATCACCATCACCACCACCACCATGCACCAAAATCTTTGCCTGCACTGAGCATCCATGTTAGAGAGTGAAACTGAAGCTTCCCCTCTTGGTGTCCTTTTTCTAGACTGGTTTGCCAACCATCCTCACAGGAGACAGTGGTGGTGTACATGGAGGACATAGTTACAGAGCACAGGACATACCCAGTGAACCTTCTGCTCTGCACGATGGATGGATGCATGGATGCAGATGGATGTCCATGACATCCGACGGAGAGATCACAGGTAAAATAGCCAAGTATTTGAAAAACGCAAAATAGAACGCCTGCTGAAATGTCAAAGTCCCTTGGAGACCACGAATTAACCATAAGGGGATAAACTTGTAATGAAAATTACCCCCTTCTCATTTACCTGAAACCGATTTTAAGACCTCTTCCATCGTTGTGCATTTTTGTTTTGATGATGTAAACAAAAACTGGAAATGTGAGGAAGCACATTTCCTCTTGTCCTCTGAATGGAAATCTGGAGGGAAAAATTTTAAACGTGCTTAGTTTCCACATTTGCTGAAAATCTTCTTTGAGATGCCAGGTGTGAGAGTGGGAGAAGAGATTGTTTCCTACCACTGTGGCCATATAATCAAAAATGTTATGATGTGTATATTTTCAAGTGCTCTAGAAGGATCAAAGGTCAGAAAAAGCAATATTTGATCTTTGTTATAAACAAAATAAGATACATGCATATATTTAGGGATAAAGCATCAAGTGTCTGTCTCACTTTCAAATGATTCAGCTGATATTGGCTTCTAATATCTTTAACCAGAGGGTGGAGTTACATGGATGATTTCTATATGAAACAGTGGAGGGAACTAAAATTGAACACCCCAAAGTTTGATATCTTTCACCCAACAACAGTCAGCTTCTCAGGCACAAGGCAAATAAGTAAAAGTTAATATGCAATGGCCTCCAGCCCACCTACTGGAGACACCAAAAACTGGGTTCTGGTTCTATAGTAATTAATTCCTAAAACCCTAGTTCTAGTGCCTCAGTGTCTCCATCTTTAACAGCTCTGGTTTCTACATTTTCTTCCAATGACATCTTAGTTGGTTATAATTTCTACTCATTATCAATTGGAATTTTGCCAATGTAATTTTAAAAAAGAGGATAGAAAATAATAAAGAGTAGAAATACATTTTAATATAATTTTACTAACAATATTATAATAAACTCAATATTTCTTAAAGAACACTTGTATGTATCATATCCCAGGAGCCTTGATTAATTTCAATTAAAACTTTGGGGAAGAACAGAAACTGCTCAAGTAAAATTTTTACTCAAAATTTTTACGAACTCAGAAGTCTTTTTTAAAAATCCTCTTCATTTCTTTTAAGATTTAAAGAAAAAAAACATGATCATGAAACTGAGTTTAGATCAAGCCATTTTCTGGATTAATTTCCCAAAGAAATATTGCCTCTGTTGTTGCTACAAAAACCTATACTTGTGCATTCATTTCCAACCTATTGAGGTTGGAAATGTTCACATTCTAATTGAACCATAATTGGTAAAAAAAAAAAAAAAAAAAAAAAATTAAGCCCAAGGGGGGAAAATAGTCAATGGAAACAGAAAATATTGTGGTTTACCCGCAAGAGAAGGCTATATTCCTCCTCTGAATCTCATCTGAAAAGTCTTACTCTCCTCCAAAGTGGTAAGAAAGTCTTGACTGAAGAGGTGAACTGGGATAGAGAAGCAAGGGTGGCCGTGAGCTTCAGGACAAAACTGGGAAGAAGTTTGGACTTGGCCCATAAATAAGCCAGGGCCGAAAGGTCTTTGGAGAGGAAGAGTGGATCCTAAGACTCACATGCTCCTCCAACATGGCAGTAGCTGGTGGGGAACATCCTCTCACCGTGGAATCAACCAACATGAACTCAGTAGCGTGCCCAGTTTCTAACAAGAATCAGGCAATTCCAGCAGCAACATAACATAAGGATAAAGCTAAGCTGATGCTGGAGCCAGCTAGACCTCCTTACAATCTGTATGCCTTGAGATGGGTCTCTTCACAGCACTGAGTCTGCATTTCTCAGTCTGTGGGGCAGGAGCCATAATGGGCATATCACTGGGTAACAGTGAGGATCATTGCTGACATAGACAACTCACCTGTTGAGAAGGAATCAATAAATTTAAGCTACTGTTACAAGTCTTAGGTAGTGAGCAAACGTGATATTCAGAGCAAATTTGTTTTTAAAGGCATGGGAGTGGTAAAGAACAGAGGCAAATAAAAAAAAATACTTCATTGAAACATTTTGATTTCTGCAATATTAGTAAAATCCTCATCCATTTTCCTCAAGGAATATTACTTAATCTGAGAAATGGGGAGATCAAAAAGTATTATAAAAATCTAATCAACACCCTCTAGTTATCTCTAATGACTTAACTTTCATTTCAGGATACTATCCAAAAGAGTAGGCAAGCTTTTTCTTAAGGCCTGGAAGATTTTGTGTAGAGTATAATGGATTCATACAATTTTGGATTCCTTTGCAATTAACCTCTATTTGTCATATTTTAAAGCTCTAAAGTTTAACTACAGGTTATTCCCCCATTAAAATCCTTGCAATGCTTATATATAGCAATGTTTTTAATTACCAAATTTTTTGACTTTTTCTGAGTCCATATGAAAGATAACTTTGTATTCTCCTCCTAAGGACCCAGACTGAAGATAATGCGTCCCATACTGGTCAATCAATCTTCGGTAGGCACTGTAGTCATACAGAGAGGGAAGGTAAGAGAGTTCCTTCCAGAATGACTCAGCCAGTTGTAAAAATTCCGGATTGTTATTGATAAACTGAGCCACTTCAACAGTGTTCTGAAGAACCAACAATTGATAACTCTATAGGAATAAGAAAGAGTAAAAGGCATTTTAGGTTGAAGATTAAAAGACAACAGAAATAGTTTCTGGTCCAATGTCTCCATCAACAGTCACCTACATTAATGCAGACTTTATGAATTTTTTTTTTTTTGATGCATAACGAGGTCTCTTCTGAGCCCACCCACTTGAAGCAATCTAAGGAATTTTTGGAATCTCAAACAGGAATAACATCTGAGTGATGACTTCATAACTTGTTTTATAGCTAACTTTTAAAACCCCAAGACAAAATTGTTATGCCCTCCTCAACTAGCAAAAAGGAATCAGCATCATTAACTACTAAATAATCTCACAAATAGGGATATAATGTCCTTAGAGTCCACATCTTGACAATGACTTATCAGTAGGGTGATCTAATTTATCTTTCATACTGGGGTATTTACAGGGTAAGCCACTTAATAATGAGATCTTTTAAACCCTTCCTAGGCATCTTTTCATGATATCCAAGACAGAGTTAACTTACACTAAATTCTCACTTATATGAATAATATAATATGAATATGATAAATGTTTTTACACTCATATTTCCAGTTAGTCATAAAACAAATAATATCTATATTCCTTTATATCTTACTTATGTGATTTATTTATCAAGTTACTGACTTTAAGAATGAGATGAATTATGCATATAATGAATGATAATCAGCCTGAAAAATACTTCACCACTAAGTATGTATCAATTAGTATAATTCATCCCAACTCTTCAGGTTGCCCATGATGAAAGTCTTAGTATCTCAAAACAACAGAATATCTAAAGTTAAGTCTTTTAACTCCTCAGATGAAAATGTTGGTCTCTCCAAAGTAATAAGGTATTTTAACATCTTTTATTGTAATACAGCTTATTTGAAAAACTCTAGTATTAGTGTTTCAGAAGCACATCTTCATTGGATTTTTGAAATAGTATATAACACCTATAGTACCATCAGTAATCATGAATTAGAAATTTAGGCTAGTTTTAACTAGAAGATTTTAAAGTTATAAGTATTTTTTGGATTTTTAAATAAGAACAAATAATGAGAAAATAAAAAGTGTAAATAAATACAATATGAAAGAGAATTAACAAGACAAAAGCTATACCTTTTAAAGAAGTATATTGGATTATCTCTTTGAAGAAGATACTATGCCCTAATTAAAAAATGATGGCTGATTATTTTGGTAAATACACTTTTGTTAATGTTAGAAATACTTAAACCAGCAAAATATGGAAAAGTTAATGAATATTTCACACTAACCTTTTTCTTAGTGAGTATATTCGTATTTGAAGAGTAACCGTGTGAAGAAGATGAAGAACTAAAAAAGAGGAAACGTCCTTTACTAGATGATGAATGTTCTGTTGATGTCTCTTTTACATAAGCCCAGGTACTATTATAAAATTCATTATTAAAATCATTATTTATTTTCACCTATAAAGAAAATGAAAATTTTTGCTGTGAGCAAATTAAGGTCTTAGATGTAACCAAGAATAATTTGTCATGGCTTCCCTGGTGGCACAGAGGGTAAAGAATTTTCTTGCAATGCAGGAGACCTGGGTGTGATTCCTGGATTGGGAAGATCCCCTGGAGAAGGAAATGACAATCCACTCTAGTACTCTGGCCTAGGAAATTTCATGGACAGAGGAACTTGGCAGGCTACACTCCTGGGGTTGTAAAAGTCAGACATGACTTAGTGACTAAACTACAACCACCACACCTTAAATATGTACCATAAAGAAAATGAAAAATTTTGCTATGATCAAATTAAGGCCTTAGATGGAACCAAGAGTCTTTCATCATGGATCCCTTCACATGGATACTTTCTTCACATGATCTTCTCCAAAAGACAAAGCTCTTCATTAATGTAAAACAACAGTGATTCTCACTAAGACCAGGCCTATATGACTGTAAAGAATAGAGTTCATTATAATAATTACTTAGTCCCTTATTATAACAATTAGTGCATTATTAGAATTACTCCTTGTCAACCAGGAGACATAGTACTAATAACAGCAATCCCATGTGATTCACAAAATATGTTTGTGTACAAACATCTTGCATTTTCCTTTAATGCCAGCATTTAGCCCAGAAGTGAGCAAATCACCAGAGTTACACTAACAGAGACCTACAAAGCAGCTGGCTCTTGACTTTTCATCCAATAGAGGGACACAGAGATGCAAACAGGTGATATGAACTAGTTAGATCTCTGGGGCTTTGTTTTTGAAATACTCTATATGATCCGTAGTGGATTTAAATTTCTAATTCTGTTAGACTTAAATAAATGCTAGGGTTGGAATTGTTTTTCCTTTGCTAGATGGTAGAAGAAAAAGCCATCCCAGAAGAATTTTAAAACAGACAACAGGATAGTCACATGTGGCTGAGAAGGGACAGCTCCAGCATTCATGGAGAAGACTATCACTTCTTTATCCTTTATTTTGCCCTAGATCAAGTGTCAAATGAGGCCTGTCAAGTAATATAAATGTTGGAAGCATCCAGTGGAAGGTAAGGTAATGAAGAAGTGAGCATACATCCCATCTAAGAGGGTCTAAACATTCAAACCCATCAGGCAGTCTTGTATGTTACTACAAGTTAGTTCATTGTCTTTATTTTGTGTATATGTTAAAATTTACACATAATTTTATTTTATAGAAAACACCTTTTTTGTAAACAAGGATAAATCAGACCTTATATCTGATTATATTAAGAATTATATCAATTATATAATAAGAATTATATAATATCAATTATATCAATTCTTAATATTAATTGATGCAGCCTTCAATCTCTTCCTTTTTTTTAACTTTTTATTTATTTTATTTTATTTTTTAACTTTACAATATTGTATTGGTTTTGCCATGTATCAACATGAATCCGCCACAGGTATACACGTGTGCCCCATCCTGAACCCTCCTCCCTCCTCCCTCCCTGTAGTGTGATCTTAAATTTGCTTCAATTAATACCCTCTTCACTCTGGCTAAGATCTTGAATTCCCCCAGACTGAGTCTTCCTCTGAAATCACAATGCAAACATCCTATACTCCGACTTTTTTACTCTTTCAACTCTCATTCTACTCTTGCCATAGCTTATTATTCAACTTCATAGAAAGAAGCTCTGCAAGTTACTTTCCCTTCTCTTTCCCTATCAGCACCTTCATTTTTTCACTTCCTTCCTGTTGTGGGTAAGCTTCATGGTTCATGACTTCAACCATTCTCATGCCAATGAACCTAACTCTTGCCAATGAGCCTTGTCTAGGTATGTCCTGCCACCATATTTGCCAGGCAGAAACTCAACTCTAGTTCAATCCTCACAGCCAAGCAGCTTAGCACTACTACAGAAAAATCACACAACTATCCATTGGTGATATAAGTTCATTCATGATTTCTAATTTCAGGGGAACCCTCAATACATGCCAGCAATCCTAAATCTCTAGCCAATTCTTTCTCCCATTCCCTACAGTATCAGTTTCAAAAGTTCTGCATCCATCTCAACCCCTCACTCTTACAGCCATTTCTTTCACTCTTGGAAGATAACCTTAATCTCATTCTTTACAAATATTCCCTCTGTCAGACAAGAGACTACTCATACTTCTGGCTAACAAATCTACAAACTTATGAACACCTTCACTTCCTTTCTGCACACGTGTTCCTCTTCCTATCTAAGGCTAATTTCTCTGACCTCTTTCTATACTGCATTTCTTCCCACCTCTCCAAAGGACCAATTAAATCGATTACTCCCTGTCTTACAGCTTCAAGTTTTCTTTCTCTACTGGTTCATTTCTATTAACACTTACACATATTCTGGGGCTTCTCAGGTGGTGCTAGTGGTAAAAATCTTGCCTGCCAGTACAGGAGATGTAAGAGGCATGAGTTAGATCCCTGGGTTGGGAAGAGCCCCTGGAGGAAGGCATGGCAACCCGCTGTGGTATTCTTGCCTGGAGAATCCCATGTACAGAGGAGCCTGGCAGACAACAGTCCATGGGGTTGCAAAGAATTGGACACAACTGAAGTGACTTAGCGTGCGCGCACACACACACACACACTCTAATCCTGCCAAAGTAAAAGGCACTACAATGACTCCAAAGTCACACTCCTGGCCTTCACACCCTATAGTTGTCATCTGCTAAAATAGTAGATGATACAACCTACCTACTTAGGTTATTATAAAGAAAAAATAAGGTACATTTAAAGCACTTGAAACAGTGCTTAGTATACAGAGGGCTCTTAATATATGTGAGATATTTTTATCATTATTCAAATTATTTTTTTGTTAACAAAGTAGATTTAGAAATCTTGGACAACTAGACATACCTTCAGAGGATGCAGAGGATCAGATAATTAAGCATTAATTAAAATTTCCTTTAGAATATGTTTTCGCTATTAATTTGACAGACATATCTGATCTCTAAATAACAAAGTGAGGTAAATCAAAGACAAATATCACATATCACTTTATGTGAAATCTAAAAAAATGACGCAAATGAACTTGTTTACAAGACAGAAACAGACTCACAGACATAGAAAACAAAACTTATGGCTACCAAAGGAAAGGAGAGGAACGACAAATTAATTGGGGATTGGCAGATATCAGCTACTAAATATTAAGATAGATAAACATCAAAGTCCAACTGTATAGCAGAGAGAACTATATTCAATATTTTGTAATAAACTATAATGGAAAAGAATCTGAAAAGAATATATATACATATATATATATTTAAAGACTCACTTTGCTATACACCAAAAACACGTTTCAAATCAGTTATATTTCAATAAAAATTTTAATATTATGAAGTACATCCAAGACCAAAGCAGGAGGATCCAGAAAGTTGTTTTTTCCACCCTGATCTTTGCTCACTGCCATCTGCAACTCATTACATGCTGAGAATAAACAAGACTGTCTTTCAGCATCTCCCAAGCTGAACTAAGCAGGGTGGCACCTTCCCAAAGTGACCATGGAGCAGGAATGTGCTTGAATTTCAAAGGCTTCCTTGCAGTATGAAAAACATGAGCAAACAGAGAACAAGCATAGCTTCAAAGTAAGTGGACTCCTCGGTAAGAAACGGGGTTTGTCCTGGGTACGCTATCAAGCTGATTTCCAAAACAGAGCGTAGAAGAGAGATTGACCAATTCTGTTTTCTGTTTATTTACTAATGTTTATGCTCCAACAAGCCAAAAGTCATGTTCTACCTGAAGAGGGCTGAATCTGCAGTGGCCCCCAGTCTGTCTGAACTGAGGAGAACGTCGACCACCTCTGTATTGGCACCTGGGTTTCACGCTTGCCTGACTGACTCACTGCCTGCTACTTCCACCTCACTTCCCTCGGGCTGGATTCTCAAAACATCTCTACTCTTCACTCGTAACAGGCTGTAATTTCCCTCTACCTCTGACAAACATTCCTTCAAATTCAGTGACTGGAAAGGCATTTCAGATGTCAATCCAAAAACCAAGCCACGCTGTGAAAAATGAATGGCAGGATTACACTGTTATTAAATTATTTTTCTTCTTCAGAAGTGGCAGGCTTCCAGCATGTCTTCCTTCCAACCATGTCAAAAGTCCTCTCCCTTATTATTTCTTCTGTTCTATATGTGTATGTATACACACACGCACACACGCACACACACACACACACTTCTCCCCCTTATAATAATGAAAGAATTATCAACACATTAACCTAGGAATAAGAGGAGAAAAATGTCTCTGCATATACCTACTCACATTCTCCCTTTAGGCCAAAGGATAAATTACAATACATGTTTTTCACCATGTTAGAATCTAGAGTTGAAAAAGCATTTAATACAATACATTGGGAGAGTAAACTGGGCTTCCCTGGTAGATCAGCTGGTAAAGAATATACCTGCAATGCAGGAGACCCCAGTTCAATTCCTGGGTTGGGAAGATCCTCTGGAGAATGGATAGGCTACCCACTCCAGTATTCTTGGGCTTCCCTGGTGGCTCAGATGGTAACGAATCTGCAGTGTGGGAGACCTGTGTTCGATGCCTGGTTGGAAAGATCCCCTGGAGGAGGGCATGGCACCCCACTCCAGTATTCTTGCCTGGAGAATCCCCATGGACAGAGGAGCCTCGTGGGCTACAGTGCATGAGGTCACAAAGAGCAACTAAGCACAGCACAGGGAGAGTAAAATATACTAGAAAAATGAAGGGCTGTGAAGTCTGACATACTGGCGTGTGTACTAAATCACTTCAGCCATGTCCAACTCTGTGCGACCCTATGGGCTGGAGCCCGACAGTCTCCTCTGTCCAAGGGATTCTCCAGGCAAGAATACTGGAGTAGGTTGCCATACCCTCCCCCATGGGATCTTCCCAACCCAGAGAGCAAACCCATGTCCCTTAGATCTCCTGTATTAGCAGGCCGATTCTTTACCACTAGCACCACCTGGGGCATGCTGGAACTGAGCCCTAAGCCTTACTACTTATTAATTTAGTGACTTAGAGCAAGTCAGTTGAAGTCCTCTGAGCCTTGATTTCTACTTATACAAAACAGTAAAATATTACTTACCTTCCATAGATATTGTGAAGATATTGTGATTAAAATTATACAAATTTCTTAAAATAGTGCGGATGCCACCAGAGATATTCAAAACTTGGTAGCCATGATCATTTTTCAGATATGTTTCACTTTTCATTTTCATGATTCAATAATTTTTAAATGTAACTTAATTCCATTATAAGTTGGAGGTTTGTGGGTTTGCTCCTTATAATCAGAACTGCTTTCTGAAGATGGCTAATTTTGGTAAACTAAAGGCCCTTCCCTCTGAACATTCTAATAGTTTTGCTTTACAAATTTGGGAGTAATCAGTAAGGAGGGTTGAACTGGAAAATTTCAATTTCTTGGAAGATGAAAGGAAAGGCATGAGAGAGGAAACCTTGGAAAAGAAGAGCAAGAAACAGGTTAAAACAGGATGAGACCAGAAACTTCTTTTTGTTGAGGTTGCGGAAGGACAGACAATTTAAGATGGAAGATCGCAACTGTTTTTGTTGAATGAGTTGGCATTGCTACAGCAGACAATCTCTATGTTCCCTTTAAATCTTCAGGAATTTACCCTAAAGCCATTACGCTTTTGTCTGAGTAGATTTTGTGTGGAAATCAAGGAACAGGATGAGATTAGGTAGTGTGTATGACAGAAACAGCCCGCAAGAAGCAGCCCTCAAGACCATAAATGAAGTTTAAAAGCCTGGAATACAGATGCTGGCAATGATGTGGAGCACAGGTCACTCTTCCACACTGCTGGTGGGGTATAGACGGACCATATATATATATATATCATTTTGGAAACTTTAGACAAATATAACCTATACATAACCTACAAGGCAGCCATTCGAGTTCCAGGTGTTTGCCCTAGAGAAACTCTAGCTCATTGGCATGGAACAACTCATGCACAAGAACGTTCAAGGCATTTTCATAAGAAAAAAAAAAAAAGGAAATAGTAGTAAAAATGCCATCTATATCAGCATGAATAAATTTCAAAACTAACCTTGAGTGAAAGAACGATTCACAGAAGAAAACATACTATATGATTTATCTGTGTAAGTGGCAAAGAATAAGCATACGGGATAAACATATACAGGAAAACAAGGAAGTGATTAATATCAACACAAAATGTAAGATAGCGTTTACACGGGCTGTACAGGTGGAGAGGATGCAACAGAGAGGGGCAGACGGGAGTTTTTAAGTCACCAGCAATACTCTATTTCTTAAGGTGGGTGCTAGGCATACATGAGTCCTATTTGTGTAATTGTTTTGTTGTCCAGTTGCTAAATCTTATCCAACTCTTTGGAACCCCATGGACTGCAGCACGCCAAGCTTCCCTGTCCTTCACTATCTCCTGGAGTTTGCTCAAACTCATGTCCGTTGAGTTGGTGATCCAACCATCTAATCCTCTGTTGTCCCCTTCTCCTCCTGCCTTCAATCTTTCCCAGTATCAGGTTCTTTTCCAATGAGTCAGCTCCTCGCATTAGGTGGCCAAAGTATTGGAGCCTCAGTATCAGTCCTTCCAATGAATATTCAAGATTGATTTCCTTTAGTATTGACTGGTTTGATCTTATTAGTTTTCTCCAAACTGCAAGTATATGTTATTCACATGCTTCTGTACATATGAAATATTTCATAATTGCTGCCACCAGGGGGAGACTCTGTGGCCAGCAGAGGCCCCGTTGGCAGTGCTGCTTCCTGACCCGCTGGTCTTCCGGAGTTATTACATTAGTGACATCCTGGAGCGTGTGCTCTGTTTTGGAGGGAATATCCTGAATATTACAGGGAACGTGCTCCTGGCACTCTGAACAGTGGAAGAGAATCCACTGGGTGACATCATTACCCTGGTGGCCAAATGGAGGCTGCAGATACAGAAGTAATTTGGAATCTGCCATATCAGAGCTAAAGATAGTTCCCTGCAGCTAAAGATAATTCCCCCACCAAGGATTGATCTCCCCCCAACCTCCACAGTGAAAGCATGGAGTCCCAACCACTGGACCATCAGAGAATTCCTTATTTTTCATTTTTAAGTAATGTTATATAAGTGGTATCATACAGGATGTACTTGTGGGCTACTTTAATTCAGCATAACTTGCAATTCATCCATGTTGTAGTGTGTATAAGTAGCTCATTCCTTTGCATCGCTGGGTAGTATTGTATTGTATGGATGTAATATCTACTCACTTTTGATCTATAATTGGATTGTTGTCAGATTTTAGCTATCACAAATAAAGCTGCTATGAACATCTGTGTAAAAAAAAAATTAAAAATAAATGCATTTTTAACCATGGCAGTGGTTAGGAAATTATCACAATCAGTTACGACCAGAGTCTTGAGTTTTAACACCCACACAGGGACAGACCATTAGGTTCTGGGAGCATGGAATTGAAAATGAGACAATAGATATTTCAGCATGAATGACACAAATTAAAAGTATTATTGCCCTGTACCCCAGAGTTAAAGAATATGTGTTCTTAACAAACTAGAGAATATAACATAAAAGAAGTAGACTCACAGATAAGGGAAACAAACTAAAGGGTTACCAGTGGAGGGGGTGGGGAGAGGGGGCAACACCGGAGGGGAGAGGAGGAGGCACTAACTAGCAGGAGGTGTAAGACAGGCTCAAGGATGAATTGTAAAACACCGGGAATATAGCCAGGATTTTTTTAACAACTGTAAATGGAAAGTAACCTTTAAAAACTGAATAAAATTTTTTAAATGTTTACAAATAAATAAAACATTTTTAAAAAGAAAATATATTCTTTTTAAGCTCATATAAGACATTTATAAGAACTGATCGCACATGAGGCTACAAGTAAACTCAACAAAATATCAAAAAGCTCAATATCATAAATAATTATCTCTGGCAACAGTTTACAGACTAGAAAGACATTAAATCCATAATTAAGTACCTGGAATGTGTAGGAGAGGATATTTCCACTCAGTCTGTAGAAATCTCTCCCATCCCCACTATACACCTTTCTGCATTGACCACCAAAACTTTTGGTATTGAGGACTTGGTTTCTAAACTGGCCCGTTAGTGCATTGTAACTGTTAAAAAAAAAAAAAAAAAAAAATGAAAGAAGAAAAGGCTGTTAAAAACCAGAAATAGCAGTTGCTGAAACAGGCATCATTAGTGAACTCTGGATGTTCTTGAAACACATTACAGTTAAGCATCTCTGGGCGATCTCAAATAAAATCCTCCTAAAGCACACCATACATTACCAACTCCCCCTGATTGGTATAATGGCTAACACTAATGAATGGGGAAACCCAAGATCTTTTTAGCCCTAAGAACAGCTCTTTTGTATCTATGGCAACAGCTGGTTTTGAATTGCATCTTTAGATAAAACCAATACAATTAAGATTACTCTTGAGGAGATAGAACTCTCTACAAATGAATTTCAACTAATTGGCCCCTTAGCATGCTAACTGGTATACTCTTTGGAGTAATTTTACCACTTTTCTGTTAACACATTTCACATCTATCAGTCTCAGAGATTATCTTAAAACCTTGAAACCTTAACTTGAGCCTGACCTTTAAAAGTTTTTCAGAATTCTTTTTGAAAAGGCAAAGAGGATCACTCTAACTTCACTTGAAAGTTCCCAGCTAGCTGAGACAATTACTTTTCATCCCGAAGGTCCCAACACAATTTCTCTTTTCTTCCACTGCTCTCCTTCTGTGGTCTCTCAATTCCCTTAAATAGCCCCACATCATTGAATTAGTTCTCCTCCCCATCTCCCTCTCCCATAGGGTGACTGACTGGCCAGGTTTTCCCAGGTCTGAGGGGTTTCCTTGGATGCAGGATTCTCAGTGCTAAACCCAGGACGCTGCAGGGACAACTGGTCCTTCCAAGCTTTACCGCATATACTTACAGGTGTATATGTAGGGATTTTTTTTAATGTTTCAGGATGTGGCAAAGAGATCTAAGTAAAGGTTGACTATTAGTTGATTTGCTCTTAGATTTACCAAACCACAGACTAAAACACAACAAAATGAAAACTACAGCTCGTAGATGTATACAGGAAGCCACTCAGCACCTTACCCACGTCCGGTAAGCTCTATGTTTGGAGGAGGTTTATCCTTGTCACAGGCAGGTCTGCTTTCTGCATCCTCGCATCTGTCTTCATCAGCACCGTCCTCTTCACAGTCAGAATCCCCATTGCAAACTAAAGATTTGCTGATGCACTGACCTGAACACAAGACCATCCACCACACAAAAATATTAGAGGAAAAAAGGAAAACACTACCTGGGGTCAAAAGGTTTCAGCCTGGGCTCCCAACACAGTACTGATACTCTAGTGTGAATTTAAGATAAACCCTCACTGCCCAAGGAATGAACGCTGATTATTTTGGTCCTCATTTTGCAACATGCAAAATTGATTCTGACCTTGCTGCTGCTGCTGCTGCTGCTAAGTCGCTTCAGTCGTGTCCAACTCTGTGCGACCCCAGAGATGGCAGCCCACCAGGCTCCCCGGTCCCTGGGATTCTCCAGACAAGAACACTGGAGTGGGTTGCCATTTCCTTCTCCAATGCATGAAGGTGAAAAGAGAAAGTGAAGTCACTCAGTCATGTCCGACTCTTAGCGACCCCATGGACTGCAGCTTACCAGGCTCCTCCGCCCATGGGATTTTCCAGGCAAGAGTACTGGAGTGGGGTGCCATTGCCTCTGACCTTGCATGAACAATAAAATTGAAAACAGAACCCAAATTCAAATTCCAGGCTCTTATCCATAACCATCAAGCATTTTGGTCTCTAAAATCATACAAGGTCAACCATTGGGAAGACAGATTGACTTCCTGCTCTTCAACTTTTGATTTCTTTTCTGAAATCACTGATGAAGATGCCGAAGTCCTGCCTTTCTTGGTATTTTAAATATATATGCTTTGAGAGCATGGGGACTGGATTAAAAAAATAAAATTCATTCTGAAGGCTGTCTTTTCACCTTGCTTATACTTTCTTTTGCTGTGCAGAAGCTTTTAAATTTTAATTAGATCCCATTTGTTTATTTTTGCTTTTATTTCCAATATTCTGGGAGGTGGGTCATAGAGGATCCTGCTGTGATGTATGTCAGAGAGTGTTTTGCCTATGTTCTCCTCTAGGAGTTTTATAGTTTCTGGTCTTACGTTTAGATCTTTAATCCATTTTGAGTTTATTTTTGTGTATGGTGTTAGAAAGTGTTCTAGTTTCATTCTTTTACAAGTGGTTGACCAGTTTTCCCAGCACCACTTGTTAAAGAGATTGTCTTTTCTCCATTGTATATTCTTGCCTCCTTTGTCAAAGATAAAGTGTCCATAGATGCGTGGGTTTATCTCTGGGCTTTCTATTTTGTTCCATTGATCTATATTTCTGTCTTTGTGCCAGTACCATACTGTCTTGATGACTGTGGCTTTGTAATAGAGCCTGAAGTCAGGCAGGTTGATTCCTCCAGTTATAAGCAAGGTGAAAAGACAGCCTTCAGAATGGGAGAAAATAATAGCAAATGAAGCAACTGACAAACAACTAATCTCAAAAATATACAAGCAACTCCTACAGCTCAACTCCAGAAAAATAAACAACCGAATCAAAAAATGGGCCAAAGAACTAAATAGACATTCCTCCAAAGAAGACATACAGATGGCTAACAAACACATGAAAAGATGCTCAACATCACTCATTATCAGAGAAATGCAAATCAAAACCACTATGAGGTACCATTTCACACCAGTCAGAAAGGCTGCGATCCAAAAGTCTACAAGCAATAAATGCTGGAGAGGGTGTGGAGAAAATGGAACCCTCTTACACTGTTAGTGGGAATGCAAACTAGTACAGCCACTATGGAGAACAGTGTGGAGAGTCCTTAAAAAACTGGAAATAGAACTGCCATACGACACAGCAATCCCACTGCTGGGCATACACACTGAGGAAACCAGAATTGAAAGAGACACGTGTACCCCAGTGTTCATCACAGCACTGTTTATAATAGCCAGGACATGGAAGCAACCTAGATGTCCATCAGCAGATGAATGGATAAGAAAGCTGTGGTACATATACACAATGGAGTATTACTCAGCCATTAAAAAGAATACATTTGAATCAGTTCTAATGAGGTGGATGAATCTGGAGCCTATTATACAGAGTGAAGTAAGCCAGAAAGAAAAACACCAATACAGTATACTAATGCATATATATGGAATTTAGAAAGATGGCAACAACAACCCTGTATTCGAGACAGCAAAGGAGACACAAATGTATAGAACAGTCTTTTGGACTCTGTGGGAGAGGGAGAGGGTGGGATGATTTGGGAGAATGGCATTAAAACATGTATAATATCATATAAGAAACGAATCGCCAGTCCAGGTTCGATGCAAGATACAGGAAGCTTGGGGCTGGTGCACTGGGATGACCCAGAGGGATGGTATGGGGAGGGAGGTGGGAGGGGGCTTCAGGATGGGGAACACGTGTACACCCGTGGCGGATGCATGTTGATGTATGGCCAAACCAATAAATATTGTAAAGTAAAAAAAATAATAATAAAAAAATAAAATTCAACATTTATTTAATACCTTCTTTGTTCTAGACACTCCTGGGTGTTGGGATGCAAGTAAAAAGGAATTCACCAGGCTTTTCATACACTTTACAATCTAATAGGAAAGAGTGTGAAGATAGATCATTGCAATTCAGCAGTATCAGTTTAGTTCAGTTCAGTCGCTCAGTCGTATCCGACTCTTTGCGACCCCATGAATCGCAGCACGCCAGGCCTCCCTGTCCATCACCAACTCCCGGAGTTCACTCAGACTCACATCCATCGAGTCAGTGATGCCATCCAGCCATAACTGTCATGATAGATACAAGCTGAGAGTACCAGAAGCAAGAGAGGAAACACTAGAGGTACCAGATGATCTAGCCCCTGCCTCCCTCCCCAGTATCATCTCCAGCCATTCTCTTACCAGCTGCTTACACCCTAGTCATACTGGATCACTTACCTAAATCAAAGGTCAATCTTTTTGCCATCTCCACAGACTTTGCAGATAGTTTTCTCAACCTCAAAGGGGTTTCTCTACTTCTCGCCTACTTGTCGTTCAAAAATCAGATTGTATATTATCTTCTTTCAAAAACCACCCCTCCCCCACAAACTATGATGTATGGCCTTCATTTGTGTCCTAATAGCAAGCATGGCACAAAACTGTCCTGCCAGCCCATCCCACTATGCTTTTGATCCAATGCAACAAACGTTTGTTGAGAGTCTACTATGTAGTACACACTCCAGATGAAAAAAATAAAAGAAATAAAATCCACATCTTCAAGGAATTCACAGTCTACCAAGAGACACCCAGGGCAACATATACTTCAGATTACAGATGATACAACACACATGGAAAACATGGAAAGTAATTTGTTAAGTAGCTTTATTAGTTGGGTGTTTAGGGAAGGTTTCCCTAAGGAGGCATCGTCTGACTCGGGTTTTGAAATTAAAATAGGAGTTAGAGAGGTATTGTTGAGAAACACTTCTAACACAGGAAGTTTTTATGTACTATTCTGCCCATAAAACTAAGACTTTTGAGGGAAGAGGCTGTTTCATTCTACATTCGTAACCCTCATTTCTGTATCTGAACATAACAAGAATAATAAATGCTTGCTAAAAGTTGTTGAATTAACCTGTCTGCACAAGTGCAACACAATGCATGCCTGCTAAGCTGCTTCAGTTGTGTCCAGCTCTCTGTGACTCTATGGACCGCAGTCCACCAGGCTCCTCTGTCAACAGGATTCTCCAGGCAAGACTACTGGAGTGGGTTGCCATGCCCCCTCCTCCAGGGAATCTTTCCAAATCAGGGATGGAACCCATGTCTCCTCCATCTCCTGCAGGAGATGCAGGACGGTTCTTTACCACTAGTGTCACCTAGGAAGCCCAAGACAAGAGGTCAAATAATATCTAATCCAAAGCTGTGTTCAGTCCCCTATGCATAGACATGACCTGTATCACTCCTTAATTAACTAATTAGAGCTGCTTTTCTTGTAAACATAAAAATAATTCGGGCAATAATAGTGTTTTTGCCTGACTTGTCTTTATTCCAGTCTCCTTCTACATCTTAACCAAAAATGCAATGTCAGGAACTGTTTGGGTCTGTCAACAGCCATGTTTCTTTTCAAAGAGTATCCCCATCTTTATTACTGGATGCCACCCATGCATTTGAAAGAATGATAGTTGAGTATGCAAATAATATGCCAATAAAAATCCAACTGTTTCGGGGGAAAACTGGTATAGGCTAATATAAATGCAGTACAACTCAACAAGTATATACTGAGCAAGTTAAACAAATAACATTTGAATTTACCCTCTGCGTGCTCAGCCTATGAGAAGCAAATACCTGAGAAACACCTGAAACGTTCTCCACATCCGTCTTCTGTTGGACATCCTCGAGTAGGTTGACATGGTTGTGTTTCAAAAGCACTTCCCACACAGGAATGGCCGCCGTATTGTCCATAAACAGCAATTGACCGCCTGCGAGTCTAAATACAAAACAAACACATTTCCAGTATCTCCAGGTTCCTTTATCTGAGAAATAAAATCTGAGATAAATTAATAATTTGGAGAAATGACATTTATAAAATTTTTCTGGTGTACTACAGAAGTAAAATGTCCAAAATCAATGAATCCAGAAACCCACTTGTCTTTGAGTCTGGTGACATGGGTTATTATTTCTAGAGCACTCCCAGTTTATATTTATGCTTAGGGTTGAGTGGGAAAAAAAATAGTGAATCTTTAAGAAAAAATTCTGGATAGAACTATAAGCAAATAGATCACAATACAGAATGATTCATTTTTCACCAAAGCAATGTACCAAGGGTTAACTAGAAAAGGTGAAGTGAGTTTGGCTAGAGGAAAAGTAAGGGTACTGGAAAGGGGGGCTAAGATGAAGTGGCGTTAGGGAAACCTTTAGAAAAGTGGTGGAAATTGATTTGAGCTGAACCTTAAGCCTTCTTCAGGAAGGCAAAACAGTCCAGAGAAAGATAGATATAGGCTACCATGAAAGTCAAGTTTACAAAACAGAAGCCTAAGTGGTCCACAGATGAAGGTACATCTACAATGAAACTTCACTGGAAATCCAAAATCACTGATCTGTGAAATTAGAAATATATCAAATGCACATGCTGGGGGTGGGGGTAAAAAAAATTAGGGGAAATCACTAAGCCAAATGTGAAAACTAATTCATCCTAAACTTCATTTACTCAATATGAAGACATTTATCTAGTGTTTAAACAAAAAGAAAGATCTACAAAATCCTTTTCCTCTCCAAAGGTAATCAAAGGTACATCTTTTAAGCCTCTTATCCATTTATTAATCTTACCCATTAATAAAAATGGGCAAAATCTGAGATTCCAGAAAGTTTAAACCTTGAGCAAAGACCAACAGGGAAGACTATATGTATATAAACCAAGGTTGCATCTATTCATTCATCCTAACTTGAGACGACATGTAATTTGAACTTTGAGCAGGTCTGCGTCAGCCTGGGCCTGGTTCTGGCCCATTTCATTGCACCTAAGCAGAGAAGTCATGGAGGAATGAGTGAGGAATGGAGCTCAGTACAGTTTCTCAGCTAAGTTTTTAGTTTCTGTATTTAGTAGAAGACATCTCTTATACGTGGCTTAGAAATGTGTGCTTTTCTGAAGTTCCAGAGCACAGATTGTGTTGGTGTGCAAGTAATGTTTTCCTGCTCCACAGACAGCAGCATGACCTTGATGGCTGCCTGCTCTCAGCGTCTCATTCTCACCTGTCAAATTCTGATCTCATGACCTCATTTTCATTTTCACTTGTCTCCTGGGTGAAAATTCTGTTTTTATAATCTGAGCATGATGACCTTCCCTCAAAACAATTACTCATATGAAAAGTACGTTCTATCTACCTCTATTTAATGTTCTTTCTTAACTTGTTTTTAAATTCTAAAAGTGTTTCCTGAGGTTGGTGTTTGTTTGAATTTTGTCTTGTTATTCATGTACCTATTTGCCTGTAATCAGAGTTGTCATCTATTATATTTGTCAGAAGCCAAATTCTACACTTGTGTAATTTATTTTGTAAATACCTATCATGTAGATACTAAATAAATGCTTGAAAATTGTGATAATGATGATGCTTCCAAACATAAATTATCTTCCATAATATGGTTCTTTTAGTACTTCTAAATGATTTTTAAACACACATTTTTATCTAAACTGAACCACTTTTAAAATGCTTTACAAATATCAAATCATGTTGTATACCTGAAATTAATGTTACATGTCACTGTACCTCAGTAAAAAAAATTTAGTCATTCAAATGTTCAGAACCTTTGAAACAGCATTATATTTTTTAAATTATCCTAAGATGATTATCAGAAAAAAGACATATCTATATACAAAAATGTTCATTAAAGTTTCATTCATAATTACAAAACATGTAAGTAAACTAAATCTCAAACAATAAGAAAATGGATAAAGAAGATTGGTATATTCATATAATGGAATATAATACAGCTGAATGCATACTGATAGCATAATATTAAGTTAAAATAGTAGAATACAAAATCATGAACAAATGACCCTATTTTAAAAATCATTAGCACACAAAAAGAATAAATACTAAAATGCTAGTATATTGATTTCTTCTAAATGGTAGAATTATGAGTAGCATTTTCTTTATACTCTTCTATGTTCTCTCCAATGAATAATTTATAAGAAGGAAAAAGTAGACATTTTAAGGGTGCTCTATAAGCTCCAAGTCAAGTCAGGTTTTTTATTTATATTACTTTTGTACTAAACTTTAAAACATTAAAAAATGTTTGACTTTTCATGGTCATTCACTATTTGTTAGATAAAATGAAGCAACGATTTTGCTACTCTTAGTGTTTGTTTCAAATGAAAAGTTGAATCCAGGAAATACGAAATTTTGAATTATTTACTGACTTCATTTCAAGCTATTCTATTTCTCTGATAATGAAAGAACAAGTGAGTAGCTTTTAGCTTTTCTCCCGTGTATATTTCTAGGCTCAAATGTAAGATTTAGAAAAGTTCTTCAAGAAAAATGAGAATGCAAAAAAATTTTACGATAACATCAATTATTAAATAAATCATACTTTTCCCCTTCAGAATTACTAAGTACATTTTCAAAAACCATACAAAGTAATATTCAAAAGTTAATGTCATTTTGTTCATACCTAAGCTATTTTGGCATATGAATAAAAAATACAAAGTTTTCACATGGTCCTACCTGAGTCTTGGTACAACCATTGCATTCTGACCAAGGAGCATAAGAACCCCATTGGCAGTTGATTGGCGAGGAGGCACTGTCATAGTGTTGAATTGTCCATTATAAAGCCGATAGAAAGGTAAGAGAGAAGACATAAACAATAGTCAAGAATAGTCAAAAGCAGTCAAAAATTGTGAAGCAATTTTTGCTTCACCAAAAGGATCTCAAAATACATTTAAAAATATCTAGGAAGGGCTCACTTTTTCTGAGATTTATTAAATATCATTTATAAGATATCTAGAATGTTCCAGGCACTATTTAGATCCTAGAGCTATAGACATAAAAGAGATAGGCTAGGACATCCCTGATGGTACAGTGGATAAGAACCCCCCTGCTCATGCAGGGGAAGCAGCTTCCACCGCTGGTCCGGGAAGATTCCATTTGCCTCTGAGCAACTAAGCCTGCAAGAGGCAACTGCTGAGCCCACAGGCCACAACTAACTGAGCCCAAGTGTTGCAACTACCAAAGCCCGAGCGCCTAGAGCCTGTGCTCGGAAACAAGAGAAGCCACCAAAATGAGAAGCCTAAGCACGCCAACAAAGAGGAGCTCCTGCTCACCCCTAGAGAAAGCCTGTGTGCAGCAACGAAGACCCAGAGCAGACAAAAATAAAATAAATAAATAAATAATGTTTTACAGTGAGATAGTATACTGATCATTGACTGAGGAAAGGAAGAAGATGTAGATGTATAAACAAATAATTATAACACAATAATATGATCACAATGTGACTGTGACCAGCACATTCTCAGTCACTAAGTCATGTCCCACTCTTTGCCACCTCATGGACTACAGCCTGCCAGGCTTCTCTGTCCATGGGATTTCTCAGTCAGGAATACCTGAGTGGGTTACCATTTCCTTCTCCAGGGAATCTCCCCAACCCAGGGATCGAACCCGGGTCTCCTGCCTTGACAGATGGACTCTTTACCACAGAGCCACCAGGGAAGCCCCATGATCACAATGCAATACAGCTAATTAGATAAATTTACTAACAGAATTGTGTACATTATGATGTGTTGTGGAAATACAGATAAGAGAATGTCCAGAGGAGGGGTATAAGTGAGAACATAGGGAAGGAAGGTGTTACAGCCTTTAAGTGATTCTGGATGATGAAGAGTTATACAGAAATTTAACTGAGAGACAGTAAGCTGTAAAATGACCACATGAGAGGTAGGAAACCAAAATCTGGCAAAGGCTAAATGGATGAGAACGTAGCTACACGCTCCCCCTGTTTATTGAGGCCACTTTCTCAAGTGCACACCCAAGTACAATAGGGGCAAGTTGAACTCAAATAATTCCACTCAGATAAAATACACGTGGAAAATGGTAAGCTGACTCACAATGCTTACAATGCAGAAAATCTTGTGGTGTTTTTAATCTTTAGGTTTCTTCCTCACAAGGAATAAAATAAAGTAAAGTAAGAATAAGAATAAAACATGCTTATCCTATCATTGTCTTTTCTGAAAATGTGGAAAGAAACAAAGTGTGTGAGGGAAAAACATGCTCACAGTGCAATGTAAAAATCAGACCATAGTTTCCTCAAAGTAAATGAAATAACTGTTAATGATTTCCACACATAATCCAAAAAAATTCTCACCTTGAAAAAACTTGAAACTCTCCTATAAATCCCACCAAGAAGAGTAAAGTTATTGCCTAGGAGGGAAAAAAAAAACAATAAAGCAATATTTGAGCTTGCATTGCTTTAATGAGTCAAAAGTGAATACATGTGTACAAATCAATAGTTGTGAGTTGGGAATAAAAAGAGTGAAAGAATCATGGAGAAGCTCGATGATTCTGCTCATCTTAACAATTTTTCATTTTAAATAAAAGTTTAATACAATTATCTTGAGCTCACCTCCCACTGTTCATTTCTGTAAAGACTACTAGGCACTAGATGATATTATAGACAAATAAATTGGAAAGACTCCCTAAAAGTTAAATATTCACAAACATTTTTCTAGGGTCCCATCATCTTTTATTCCTTAATCCACACTCCTTTCTAACTTTGGTACCATGAGAACGCCGGAATAGAGAAAGCCTAGAAACAGCAGTCCCAAGGGTTGAGGAGGTAAAAAGGAACCAGTTTCCTAAACGGAAAAATCAAAAGTGGAGATGCATGGCTAGCCAGAGGAACCAAGATGCTCATCACAATCCCTAGTTCTACAGGTGGTGCCCAAACGCGACAGAGGCCTTTTATAATCATCTTTATGTGATAGGGCAGCCTAAACACTGAGCATCTGACAGGCTACAAAATTGTATGCAAAATGTAATTTATATTTCATTTGAAAATCAAATGTGTCTTAAAAACAAATCTAGAAAGAAACATAATAAAGGAAAATAGTTTATTTCTGGTTGTGAAATTACAGGTGACTTTCATTACCTCATTTTTACTTTTATGTATATTCCTACTTTGACAACTGAAAGGGTAAGGGAATACAATTCAAATTTGTACTAGAGACTCTAAGAATATTAAATGCCTTCAGTTCATAACCTAATATGTGCTGTGCTGTGCTCAGTTGCTTCTGTTGTGTCCAACTCTTTGCGACCCAATGAACTGTAGCCCGCCAGGCTCCTCTGTCCATGGAATTCTCCAAGCAATAATACTGGAGTGGGTTGCCACACCCTCCTCCAAGGGATCTTCCCAACCCAAGGATCAAACCCACGTCTCCTGCATTGCAGGCGGATTCTTCACCCTTGAGCCACTGGGGAGGTCCATATCCTGGGATAACAGTCCTTAAATCATCTCACCCCACATTTTAACAGGCCAGTATTCTTTCTCTTCTCTTGACCTCTCCAAACCTCTTTTCTCTCAGTAGTTGTGGGATGGCTTCTCATCTTTTCTTCCAGACCCTTCCACTCACCTTCTTAAATCACTCATCCTCTTAGTAGGTCTCTTCCTTTCAGTTATAAAATCCTAGTTGCCTATTCTGCCTTTTATAGTCCTACAAACATTTTAGCTTATATTCTGATTAGCTTAACCGTAAGGGCTGAGAAGTAACATAGCCGTGAGCACCCCAGAAATGCGAACAATGGTGGGAGAGGCTACAGATATTTTCTGATTTTTCAACAGATATGTGAAGCACATAATGTAAAGCAACGACTTTAAAAGGTTCTTTTGTTCTTAATTTTAAACTATACCTTTTTTTTATTTTTCAACACTATGTCTTTACTTGTGCTGTGCCAACTCATTTTTCCTGCCCTTGGGCGAGTCTATCTCACAACTTTATTAGTCACTCCCAGTCCCTAATAGGGGCTTCCCTGGTGGTTCAGACAGCAAAGAATCTGCCTGCAATGCAGGAGACCCGAGTTTGATCCCTGAGTCAGGAAGGTCCTCTGGAGAAGGGAATGGCTACACACTCCAGTATTCTTGCCTGGAGAATTCCATGGACAGAGGAGCCTGGTGGGGTAGCAAAGAGTCAGACACAACCAAGCAACTAACACTTTCAGTCTTTAATGTCATCACATTTTCAGAAAATAAAAATTCTGAAACAATCTAATAGTACAATTTCAATTTATCATCCAATTTTAAATATCTCTCCTATTCCCCAGTTCTTGTGGGAAGGGTGGCGTCCACTTCAAAAAATCCCTCCCTTTTATTCTCCTGCTTCCCTTCCCCACCTCCCCAGGATGCCTCTGTCTTCTTCAGAGTCAGAGCAGCAGGAGTAAGAGGGCAAGAGCAAAAAGGCTCTTGCTCAATCGATGCAGCCAGAGTCTGCTGATGGTAAATCAGACTGTCCTGGATGTTTGAATGCCAGCTGTCTGTCCCTCACAGTGTTTTCATCATTCTTTGAATATCACTCCTTTGGACATCTACAACCACTGCCCTCTGCCACAAATGATTCATCCCTTTGTTCATCTCTCTTGACTCTCACCATTGTCTGCTTACTGATGCTACCTATTGGGGTTGCTTCATCCTGCAAGTGCCTCTCAGGGAGTCCCTGACAACCCAAGCCAAGCCCTTCTCCAAAAGTCCACATCTGATCCATGGGATACCTGCATATCTTCTTGTCCTGTCAGGATGTAACTGATACTGCTATGTTGATTTTGCTAAACGCAGGGCAGTCAACCAGTCTGTTCTTTTAGATTTTCTCAAATGCGAGTAGGGTGTACATCCCCCTCCTCCAATGAACATAAACTTGCCTACTCTTGAGGATGGAGATGGCCAAAGGGTCACCAAACAAATTTAGGGCTACTTTTTGGTAACACTGCATTGAATGTGCAATATTTCACTTTAAAATGTGAGGCTACTGAGCATCTCTTATTCTTGGCCTTTGACTCTCAGCCAAAACAGGCGTCATGAAAAAAATCCATCTTAACATTCTACCATGTATTTTTTTTAATGTCAACGAAGTTTTAGGGTATTCACTTTCACCAGAACTAATTTTGCCACTATTTTCCACATGTGCTATGTGCTCTGGCATGTCTGACTCTTTGTGACCCCATGGTCTGCAGCCTGCCAGGCTCTTCTGTCCACGGGGATTCTCCAGGCGATAATACTGGAGTGGGTTGCCATGCCCTCCTCCGGGGGATCTTCCCAGCCCAGGGATCAAACCCAGTTCTCCCACATTGAAGACAGATTCTTTACCAACTGAACCACCAGGGAAACTCATTTCCTCATATACATATTATAACCCATGAAGATCTGCTTATCACTAGTTCATGAGTTATACAAGCTGAATCTTTATCCAAAAGAATTTCTTGAAAATTGGCTAGCTGGGTACCTGAAAATGAAGCAGTTATCATTCCTTGCCTTTGGAAAGAGTATCTCATCAAATGACAAAACAATTACAAATTAATAAACAAATTAATAACAGAAATAGGCATACATCTGAGTTAACTCTATAAAAGAATTCCTTAGTTGAAAAGATAGAGGACTTCCCTGGTGGTCCAATGGTTAAGAATCCGCCTGCCAAAGCAGGGGACATGAGTTCGATCCCTGCTCTGGGAAGGATCCCACATGCTAATGGGCAGTTAAGCCGGTGCACCACAATTAGAGAAAGCCCTCACACAACAACGAAGACCCAGCACAGCCATAAATAAATAAAATTTGAAAAAAAAAAAAAGATACGGTATCTTGGCAGTGTGTAATGTAGCTAAGCTGGGGCCACATTTCCCAGAATTCTCTTCTCTTCTTCTTTATGACTGAATAAGCATTAGGTCTGCTTCCTTCCTCTAACATTTTCCAGCTACACCACTGTCTCTATGCTTCTAATTTCTCCACATCTGGCCTTTTACATTTGTCTGTCGAACCATGAGCCCGTTTAGGGTAAAAATAAAACACTAATTTCTGTAGCATGCACTGGGTTCCAAATGTCCAAATTCCAGAGGAAAAAACTATGGAAAAATTCAATCTTATTTCTTAGCATACCCTAATTAATATGTTGATCAGTAAATTTAGAACATAGGGTATCATATAGAAGAAGAAGGGGGTAGATTCTTAAATAAATCTTATTTCATCTTTGTTAGAAATTAACATCAATTTGTAACACTAGCAATAAAGAAATGCAAAATGACACAATAATATGATTGAGTACTTAGTAGCCATTCGAAGCATGTTATAGCTTTATCAATGACAGAAGAACATACTTATGATATAATGAGTAAAAAGATTCAGATCTAGATTGATAAAAATGTCATAAAATATATGTTATACATATTCATTTTAAAGTCTGAAAAGAAATAGATTAAAATGTTAACAGTGGCTATCTCCAAGTGGAGAAATAATAGATATTATCTTCTTTTTGAACTTAATTACCAAGATGGTAGTGCTATAATCTGGCAAGGGACATTTTTAAAAGACACAAAGGCCATCACAGTATAATTGGTATAAGATGGGTGATGGCATCAGGTCAGCTCTGGGTGTGGCGAGGAAGCAGAGAGACCATCATCTGAGACGTCATTGTGCTTGACTACATCCCAGCCGCGTGAGGATCATGCTTCAGGTTTACAAACCCCAGGTTCATCTCAGTCCAGGGATGAGAGAGTGAAGGTCTGGACCACAGTTAGATCAAGTACCACCTGGGACCACCTCTCTGAATTCAGTTCACATGAATCGGGGAAAAGACAAAAGAATAGTCCTTCTTAAAGGCCAGACTTGGAAACCATAGTGTATCACAAAAGCATACCCTTCAGATTTACTGTAAAAATATGAGTCTCTACTCTCAAATATAGGTGAGAACTCTGAATGCAGTTCACAAAGAAATCATTTATTTGTTGATATTTTATCAACGAACTGAAAGATAAAAGTAAATATATTAACCTGGTAGAAAAATATCATAATAATCAATGACTATGAACCCATCTTTAAATACAAAACAATTATTAAGATGTCTCATCATAAAATAAATAAGGAAATTGACTGATAGTTAATACAAATATTAGGAGAAAGTATACTAGCTAGATGACTCTAGGAAAGGCATCCTGTTCTAAGTTATCAAATGTTCTAAATTTTTAAATAAAAATACAAAACAGACTGATAGAGATTAGATTATATCATAATTCTAACTTTGTATGGTTACTTGGCATTCTAACATTAGACAAATCAACTTTGTGATTTGTGTTTAATTTTCAATGACTTAATTAAATGCAATTTTGCACATAAATACTCAAGACCCATGTTTCCATCCTCCTCCATCCCCCTGGAAAGTGAGCACAGATTCAGTATTGTAGTTAGGCAGCATAGTGACAGCAAAAGCAATCTAGCAGCTAACAGGGCTGAGAAATTACTGCTCCAGCATTAGAATGTAAAATTTTAAAAGTTTAAATACAAAACTTTGCAATAATAAAATTGCAGTAGTAGGTTCAGCTTATGTTTACATCTCAGAAATATAGTTTATGATAGTTATATCTATCTTTGGTCCTAAATTTTTTTTTTCTTAACATTCAGCCATTTGCATTAGGCCAATATGTGTTTTTGGTAACTCTTTAGCTTCATTCCATTTATCTGTATCTTCTGCTTTTACAATCCTGATCCTTTCATCCAGATTCCAAATTCTAAAGTTCCAAATTTCCAAATTCACTCTTCTATAAAGCTGTTCAGTTCAGTTCAGTTGCTCAGTCGTGTCTGACTCTTTGCAACCCCATGAATCGCAGCACGCCAGGCCTCCCTGTCCATCACCATCTCCTGGAGTTATAAGTCAAATCACAGGGATTCATTGCATGACTCCAAATCAAACAAACAAAATACATTGGAGAGAATTTTTCCCTAAGAAATAACAGTTGTGTTATTGTATTTCTTAACAGCTTTCTTGGGACTTTCATAAACACTGCTTCCAATCTCTGATTCCCAGACCTCTAAACCAATAAAATAAACTACAAGAAAAGAAAAAGAAATTCACTTCAGCTGAATTGTTAAATATATTTAATTAAGGATTTCTTATAAGTCACCCTCAGAACTTTCTCTTTTCTATTTTCCCATGTATTTTCTTTTTTTTTTTTAATTTATTTGTTACCTAAGTAAACCTTACTCCCTTTAGAGTTAGCTCTGTTCACAAAAGTAATGAAGTTATTATCTTACCTTCATGTTTGGGAAAACATTCAGGGCAGCAGAGAGAAGGAAAATGTCCTCCTCCAGTGCCCAGTGAATTTTCAACAGCAGGAAGAGGCCAGCAGTCTACTCCCCGCCTGTCTCTCCCTGCTGGGGATTCACTTGGCATTCATATATAGAGCAAGCAGTTCCGAGACTTTGCTCCGACCCCAACTGGGTTCTCTGGGGACACTGAGAACCTGCCCTGTACTTAGTCTGTGTCTTGAAACCAGATGCATCTTATCAATTTGCACAGGCCTTAGCTACAGTCAGCTGGGACTGTTTGGAAGCATAGCTCTGAGGAAACATCTGTAAATCAAGAAAAGCAGAAAATATTCTCACTTAAATGTTTAAGTGGTTTTCAACCAAAGGAGACTCTGTGTGAGACGAGCATAAGCGTCCTTCCTGTTTCAATTTATCACACAAAGCAGATGTGTTCATGATTCTCTAAAAGGGGGTTATACAGCAGACTTTGAGATTAGGCGCTGTGGAAGAAAAAACTTACATGCCATTCTGTCACTCAAAATGGAAATGGAAATTCTGGAATGGAATCATGTGTGTGTGTGTGGCCTAACACAATATAATATATATTTCTTCATGTGAAGAATGATCAAAAAGAGCATTGTGTTTTGCAAACATATTTAAAGGCATCACTAATTACCCCCAAGAATCTCCCTTAACCCTATGATATTCAGATCACTCCTTTGGAAAGTTCTTGTCACAATCATCATTTATGTCTACTTTGTCTTCTTCAGCTGCCTTGTCTTATTGTGCCAGATCCTCACTTTCCATGGCTTTGCATTGATTCGAGCAGTTCTCCAACATCATTTTCACAGATTTCACGAAAGGCTGCACTTTTGCAAGATTTCAGATTTTCTACTGAAGTTGAACTACAGTTTTATTTGCATGATTTGGCCAAATATTCTGATACTTGCTGTTAGAGACATAAGCATGAAGTGGGAAAGGAAAATTGAATTTAGAGTAATTTTATAACTAAACATTCCATTAATGACTATTTTCCAGTTTTAATATTTTTTCTTTTTATATCTAAAATGTCTGAATAATAAAGAATGACCCCCACACACACACTCTCCCTTTATAAATTAATGGTGATTTTCCAGAGACAAAACTTTCCCATCTTTTGTTCAAGCCATTAGTGATTTGTGTGGAAACAAATTTTTGCCACTGAGAACCGGATGCTGATTCCTGAAAGATCTTTTTTTAATTCAGCTCCAAGTGCACGAATTCCAAATGTTGTAGACTCTCCTTAAGCATGCAGTGTGCATTTCCAAGTTCAGTGGCTATCTTAGTTTGAGTTTCCCCAGAAGCAGATTCTGAGACAAGAATTCAATTGCAAGGGACTTGGGGGTTTTTCTGCTTTGGGGGTTTTGTTGTGTTTGGGGGAGTTGTTTTGTTTTATGAAATGAAGCGATCCTAGAAAGCACTGCTGAAGGATGAGGAAGTGAGACTGAGAAGGAAAGGAAGTCAATAAAAGGTGTTTTAGCATGCAAGATGAATGTGTGTGCTAAGTCACGTCAGTCATGTCCAACTCTGTGTGACCCTATGAACTATAGCCACCAAGTTCCTCTGTCCATGGGATTCTCCAGGCACGTGTACTGGAGTGGGTTGCCATGCAGGGGTCTTCCCTCCCCAGGGATTGAATCCACATCTCTTCTGTCTCCCGCATTGGCAGGCGGGTTCTTTATCACTAGTGCCAACTGGGAAGCCCAGCATGCAAGATCCTGAGACAGTTACAGCTCAGTTCCAGTGAGGAAATCCGGGAAACACTGAAGAGCTCATTTAAGTTATTCCAACGAAGGGGTTAGGCTATATGTACCAACACCCTGTTCATCAGTGGTTAAGGGTGGCTCCTGGACTCACTGAATCTCTGACACTTCCAGTTTGAACTAAGTGTAGGTTGAACATACATCTATAGCCAGGAAAAAAAAAAAAAAGACTTCCAGTAGAAAATTTCAGGTATTTTCAGTATTTTCTGGTATTTGCAGAATATCAACAGCACCTGCCAAAGTAGTGTTTCCATTCATTCGCTCATGCATTCATTCATTTGTTTATTCTAAATTCAACAAATATTTACAAAGGGTGCATAATATGATAGGCTGGGGGCTTTGACAGATGGAAGCCTTGAGTAACATCCTTCTTTATCTTCATAGCATATCCTTAGTACAGAGGATGAGTCATAAATACAAATGCAACTGCAATAATTTAGAATTTGCATTGTTCAGCTTCCAGAGACCATACTGCAGAAATTAAATCTAAAAACTTTACAAAAACTTCCTTTCACCAAGGGCTTTGCACTCACCCATTTCCACAGCTTTGCGGTCTTATGAACAGTGTTTTTTCTTTCTAGAATTTCAATGGAGAGCCATTGGAACAAAATTTTCAAGTATAGGTGGAAGCCACACTGTGGGAGATTTGATTACCAGCAAAAGCTGTGTGGACTTTATTCAAAGGATAATGGGAACTCACCCTTTGCAAGTTTTAAGGAAAGAATCAAAGTGATGTTTTAGGATGATTTAAACACTGGTAGTGTGCAGGCTAAATGGAAAGGATAAGGAGGGGAATCAGAAAGTGTGATTTGGAATTTATTTCAGTAATCAGACAAGAGGTAATCGAGGCCTCTTTTGAGAAGAGAAAGACAAAGGATCAGAGGTTTCATAGGGTTTAGTGATTGAAAGTAATCTCGTGTCTGATTGACTGAGAAAATTGGAAGAATTTAAGAACAAATTAATGAAGGAAGGAAATAGGAAACTGAAGAGAAAACAGTGGTTTTAGAAAAGGGACATTTTTTATTTTGGAGAAAGTATCCAACACAGAACTGGAAATGTAGATGTCTTTGGGGAAAAAAGTATCTTGGCAGAGGGTACATAACTAAAGTCATAGGATGCTCATCACAATGAAGTCTAAAAGCACAAGAAATGCCCCTATTCTAGAGCAGGAAGAGGGGAAAAGCCAAAAACAGAGGGAGCGAGGTTACAGAAGGAGAAGGAAAACCAAACAATTCATTGTCAAGCCAGCTGAGGGAGATTTCAAGGCCAGGACAGCCAATGAAGACAAGTGCCATATGGAGGCGAAAGAGAGGGAATATTAAGGGAAGACCACACCGCCCAGCAATTAAAACATAATGTAAACATTGTGGATAAACTGAAGGCAGAGTTTCCCCACACATTTTCCACTCTAGTGCTACAAAACATATTCAGAAAAAGTAATTTTGCAGCTGAATGTAACAAGCCGTGTATATTATGGGCTTCCCGGGTGGCGCTAGTGGTAAAGAAACCACCTGCCAATGCAAGTTAAATGTAAGAGACATGGGTTCCATCCCTGGGTGGGGAAGATCGCCTGGAGTAGGGAATGGCAACCCACTCCGGTATTCTTGCCTGAAGAATTTCATGGGCAGAGGAGCCTGGAAGTCTGCAGTCCATAGAGTCACACAGAGTCAGACACGACTAACACAACTTGTCACTCACGTGTCTATTATGGAGCATGGCTTCTCAATCTCTAAATTGCTGACCTTTGGAGCCTGATCATTCTTTGTTGGTGGAGGGAGGTGAGGGATCTGTCTTGTGCATTGGAAGACAACAGCTAACCTGGTCTCTTCCCACTCAGTGGCCATAACACCCTTCCCCAGTTATGACAATCAAAATGTCTCCAGACAGTGTCAGATGTCCCCAGGAGGCAAAACCATGACCCTCTACTGAGAACCACTGTCAGTGTCTACCCCTAGCGAATGCTCAGCCCTAGATTCACAAGTGCCAGGCACAGGGCAATGTCAATTAAGTGTTCTGAAAGTCTGACACCAAGTAAAACTTTTTCAAATTACCATTTCCCAAATTCATGTGACCACAGAACATGTATTTCTAACAATACTCAAAGCTGGTAAATGTGACAGGCTTTGGCAAAATTGTGTCTGAGCCAACACTGAATTGATAGAAGGGAAAGCAGATTTTTGCCACTCTGTGGAAGAGACTGAAAGCCACACTTGCAGACTTCTATCCTCTTCTCCTGCCAGACACAAGAGTTAGCTTGTGTTCTGTTCCCCACTAGCCCCCAGTTTCTGAGGTGGCACTTTAAAATCTGTTACTATCCCCAAACCCTCATGAAACAATTATTAGACCATTGATGATATCAAGAAGCGGTTCTGCTCCATCTCAGAGAGATAACTGGAAAACATTTTAACAAGCGTGTTTCATTTACTAGCCATTTTGTTTTGTTCTAAATTGTTCCAACAGATTCCACTTACTCTGGGGAACAAACTCACTGGGGAAGAACAAAGCCTCCTTTTCTTCTGTTAAGCCTGTTAAGGTCAGAATGGAAACTGCCAAAAGTGGGCATAAAGAAGCAACAGCACCCCCTAGTGGCAAGCATGCTCCAGTCCCTGGAATGGAACAATAACATTTGGCTTGGGAGTTAAACCGTTCACAGGGAAAGAGAAACTGAATCTTCTTAGGCTCTAGGTCAAGGGCTTGTGAAGCCTAATAAGTACTCCTAATAGGAGCCTAACAAAATCTAATAAAATCTCTTTTTCCATTACAGTTTCACTATGTGAATACTTTGAGAATGGAAAATGATTGCTAGTCAATGCCCTAGCTAGAGCAGGATTTCAGCAAAATATTTACTGTTAAATGCTTTATCCTTAACACCTAAATACTGTGATTTGTTCATAAAAGTGAGGTCGCTAGATAATATCCTCTGTTGGTACCAAGTCCTTCATAAGGATGTTAAGGTTTAAGTAGATTAAGAGTATGAACAGGGCTTCACACCTCCCTTTTGGAAGAGAGGTTCTGACCCTACAACCCTGGACACATCTTTGCTCTGGTGGTCCCAATGACTGCAGGAGGTGATAAGACATTTTGTCATGATGGTTTTCAGCGCTTGCTGAATTTAGAAGAGGACCTGTATTTCTCTGACTTCTAGTAGTCACCTGGGGTTTTCAGTTCTCTGCAGTAAGTGGCAGGAGCCTGTAAGTCTAAAAAACATTTCATTCGGTTTAAATTTGAATTAAATCAAACAGCGCTAAGAAAGATGATATGAAATGCAAAGATCCCCATGATCAACAGCTAATCAACAGCTGCTAATATCACGAATGACAAATTAGGCATGAGGTGCCTCTGAATGAAGGAACATACCACCACCATCCACGTTCCTGCCAGAGGGACTGAACTGGAATCTGATCAAGCCTCTCAATGAGTTTGCAGAAAGCTCTGAGGACAGAGAAGCAGGCAAAACAGCACCGCAATATGCAAACAGCAACATGCAGACTAGGAAAAACTACAAGTCAAACACCCAGGACCCAGAGATTGTTTGAGTTTCCTGAGCCATACAACCACTGTATCAACCTAGGGAGGTGTGTCAACCTAAGTTATATCAACCTAGAGAAGGGAGATGGGAGGGAGTTTCAATCATGTTGAGGTTTGACAGAAAACAGCAAAATTCTGTAAAGCAATTATCCTTCAATAAAAAAATTAATTAATTAAAAAAAAAAAACACCCAGGGCCTTTAATAGATTGTTAATCGTACAATGCAGGAAGAATGAGACTAAATCATAACGTCCAGGGATGCCCTTTAAGTGATAAAGCTATAGAGAAATGCGGGTGAGATTGTCATGAAATCAGTTGGAGGTAGCATTGGAGGATGAGGCGGGTAAGACTGAGATGGGCACAGGGAGTGGCTACTGGATGACTGAGTTTTTTTGCCTGGATGGAGGTTATAGGGTAACAACTCATAAAATGTATTATGTTATATGTTGATTTTCTGTACATGCGTTTCATTTAACAATAAAAGTAATTGCAAAAAAATTTTTTTAAAGAAAAGAAAAAGATTTCCATGGCTCTACTTGTAAAATCCTGCAGAGGAAGGGTGAATATCAAAGGCAAGGTCATTTTCTGATCTTCACTTTAAACTTGTGGTGCCCAAGTAAAAAAGGTGATTTTTTTTTTCAGACCAAGAGTTCAGCATATTATGCCCTAAAGTGAAAGTCAATCACTTTCAGAAAATGTCAGTCTATCCCATAATTTTAAACATTAGTTCCTTAAACTGTCTTTATTTTCTTAATATTTATTCATTTATCTGGATAGAATGAGTCTTAGTTGTGGCCTGCTGGATGTGGGATCTAGTTCCCTGACCAGGGATCAAACATTGGAAGCATGGAGTCTTAACCACTGGACCATCAGGCAAGTCCTTTAAACGGTCTTTAAACAGTCTTTAAAAAGATATAATTTTATATCAGAGTCATCATTACATACTCTACAGGTTAAGAAAGAATAAAAGGATGAGTGATGAAAAGGAATAAAATCCTGAATTGTACAAATTTTTCAAATGTTTGCAGTAAAATCTTAGAAACCAATGGAAAACAGTTATAAACATATAACTAGAGACTCAAAAAGTAGGAATTTTCCTGAAAGCAATAAAAGGTACTAATTTGTGTTTCACTAGTACAAGTATCGGAGAAGGCAATGGCACCCCACTCCAGTACTCTTGCCTGGAAAATCCCATGGATGGAGGAGCCTGGTGGGCTGCAGTCCATGGGGTCGCTAGAGTCGGACACGACTGAGCGACTTCCCTTTCACTTTTCACTTTCATGCATTGGAGAAGGAAATGGCAACCCACTCCAGTGTTCTTGCCTGGAGAATCCCAGGGACGGGGGAGCTTGGTGGGCTGCCGTCTATGGGGTCGCACAGAGTCGGACACGACTGAAGTGACTCAGCAGCAGCACTACAAGTATGTGCTGACGGTCTATGTTCAAATCTTGAGCAAGTTGTTTAGCCTCCTTGATCCTCTTGCTTCCTTATCCAAAAAGTGGAAACAATATCATCTAACTCAAAGGGTTGCTATATTAAATGAATCCAAGTAAAGCAATCAGCACTGCATCTGGAATATAGTAAACTGAGTCCAAATAAACGTAAGCTAGTATACAAAAGATTAGAAACAAGCCAAATGTTCACCAGCAGTGGATTTGTTAAATATCTCGTAGCATACATATTAAATGAAATATTTTGCAGCTATTAAAGAAGTTTCCTATGCAATGATATGGAAAGATCTACAAAATGCACAAGAAGAAAAAGAACAATACAGAACAATAAGTTACTTTGGGGTGAAAAGGAGGAAGGAGAATAAGAATATATTGGGAAGGGGGGGTCTCTGCACATCCCCAGGGCAATGCTGTTCTCTGGGTGTGTGAGGCTCACTGAGTGCTCAGGGAGAGGCAGGAGCAGAGCTCTGCACCACTGTGGAAGTGGACTGTGCTTCAGTTTAGTCTGCATACCCAGATGATTTTTATCCACCTTGGGTGGTTACCCACTTCGATCATCAACACTGCTGCTTGCTATATGTGAAAGTTGTTAAGAAAGTAAATCCTAAGAGTTCTCACCACTAGGAAAAAAATATATTTTCTACTGCTTTACTTTTTATCTATATGAGATGAGGGATGTTCACTAAATGTATTGTGATAATCATTTCATGATGTATGTAAATCAAATCATGTGCTATACTCCTTAAACCTGTACTGTGTGTGTGCACTCAGTCACTCAGTCGTGTCCAACTCTTTGCGACCCCGTGGACTGTAGCCCACCAGGCTCCTCTGTCCATGGCATTCTCCAGGCAAGAATACTGGAGTGGATTGCCATTTCCTCCTCCAGGGGATCTTCTCCACCCAGAGATGGAACCCGTGTCTCCTTGCATTGGCAGGCGGATTCTTTACCACTGAGCATTCTTTACCACCTGGAAGCCCTAAACTTATATAGTGCTTTATATCAATTATTTCTTGATAAAACAGAAGAAAAAGAAGACATTTTAAGCAACTAATTAATTTTAAAAGAATATATTTTCTTTAAAAAAAAAGAATATATTTACATACATGTTTGTATTTGCATGAAGAAACTCTGAAAGGATATACAAGAAACTAATAAAAATTATCATCTAACCGGGGATGCATAGAAACAGGGACTGAGTTGTCAACTGAAAAAAAAATACAAAACCTAAAATTTGAGAATGATGTTCTATTCAGAGGATTTTCTAAGGACTTAAGCCTGGAAGGCAGCCTCTCAGATGGCTCTGAGGAACTGCTCCAAAGAGGTAGGGGAGGATATATAGGAGTTCTGCAACATAAACCAGGTAGCTAGAACATCAAAAGATTACTGTTAAAGAAAACCAGACATCTCAAGTTATTGAATTTAGCACTGTTCTGTGTATGGGAAGATTCAAGAGTCTGGGCTCACTGAAATCATTCCTTTGATATACACCTAGCTATCTAGAGCCAGTATCTTGCTTTTCTCCATCCTGAATCCCTCAGGGTACACAGCTGGGGGTGACTGCAGGGGCTGCTGGCCTCTCGCTGCAGAATCTTGTTTTACTGATACGGCAGGCAACGTTTTTCATCCACAAAGTAAAAAGATGGAAACAGGTTACACTGAAAAAGAGATGGGACTAAGGCTTTATACCTTACATTCGTATATATTTTTAATATGTTGATGAATGCATTACCTATTCACAAAAGAAATTTTAAATTATTTCATTTTATTTTGTTAGCTTCTATTACTTTTTCATCATGCATGCATGCTAAGTCACTTCAGTTGTGTCCAACTCTTTGCATCCCCGTGGACCATAGCCCACCAGTTCCTTTGTCCATGGGATTCTTCAGGGAAGAACACAGAAGTGGGTTGCCACACCCTCATTCAGGGGATCTTTCTTGACCCAGAGACTGAAGCCGTGTCTCTTAAGTCTCCTGCATTGGTAGGCAAGTTCTTTATCACCAGTGCCACAGTTGTTTGTTCATTCATTTGGTTGAAGGAACTGGGGTATGTGGTGGGGATACACACAGCCATGATAGAAACAGGAATCTTACTGAAATGGTTCACGGGCACCAGGGCCAAAAGGATGATCTGGATCCAAGGCAGATCTAGTGATTTCTAGATCTTCACTTTAGTGCACTGCTGGTATATTTCCTTGATATTTATGTGACCATGTTTCCAGTGTATGCTCTTTAACAGGGAGCACATGCATGAAGGGCAATGATTGTATGTATTTAAATATACATATAGGGACTTTCCTGGTGATCCAATGGCTAAGAGCTCGAAATGCAGGGGCCCCAGATTCAATCCTTGCCCTGGGAACTAGAGCCACAACCAAGAGTTTGCAGGTTGCAACTAAAACCCAACACAGCCAGATAAACAAATACACTTACACACACACACACACACATATATAATAAGTTACTCATATTCATAAAGAAATCAGTTACACTCTCTTCCTGTTGGTTTTTCAGCTACTGGTATGGGCCTGCTTCTTGGGAGAAAATGTGGCTCGCCAGAAAGAGTATCAGTCAAATTTTGTCTCAAATGTAGGCTTTATCTTTGCTATCTGTGTTATTCTATTAAGCCTCAATTTTCTTACTTAAAGGATAGTGCAGGGTCGATGAAATTCAGGATGTATAAAATACACACTGCAGCATCTTGAACACACATAGGCGATGAGCAATAAGTGAGTTTTTTAAAATATATATGGGGCTTCCCTCGTGGCTCAGATAGTAACAAATCCACCTGCAGCGCAGGAGGCCCAGGTTTGATCCCTGGGTAGGGAAAATCCCCTGGAGAAGGAAATGGCAACCTACTCCAGAATTCTTACCTGGAGAATTCCATGGACAGAGGAGCCTGGTGGACTGCAGTTGATGGAGTCACAAAGAGTTGGACACGACTGCAGGACTAACACTTTCTTTTCTTAAATATATGCATAAGCACATGTGAGCCAAAGAAATTTTAGCAAAACAGTTGATCCAAAGATATTCCTCCAATAATATTAAGTTTGGGTGCCAAACTTCTTGAGAACAATCAAATCAACTCAGTTCAAGAGGAACCTGACTAACAATTTCCAGGGAGACTACCAGCTATCTGACATTAGATTCTTATGGGTCTGTGAAAATAGTCATTGGGGAACCTAGTGCTATTTTACAGGTCTAAGTTGATATGATTTAAAATAAGAATGTACAGGCTTAACCAAGTATCGAGATCCTTTCCTTTAGGTTGAAATTAAAGCAACAAGCATTGTGATAGTGATGGCACAGCTCACCCAACGAGAAAGTCCAGCTGACAGTTGCATTATTATAACTTTGATGAGGCAAAAAGTGAAACCAATTATGTTAGTAAGTGCTTTTAGTAAGTGTTTTTATTGTCCAGAAGAATTTTCAAAACATGTGGCTCAATGCAGGGCAAAATGAAGAGAGCACCTCATATGTGAAAACATCAGGAAAAACTCAACAGAACATTTAGCACTTAACATAAAGTCAGTAAAGGTTAGTGGCTTCTCCCATCAAGCCTATAAAGTGTGTGTGTGTGTGTGTGTGTTACTCAGTCGTGTCCAACTCTTTGCAACCCCATGGACTATAGCCTGCTCCTTTGTACGAGGGATTCTCCAGGTGAGAATGCTGGAGTGGGTTGCCATTCCCTCCTCCAGGGGATCTTCCCAACCCAGGGATCAAACCCAGGTCTCCTGCATTTCAGGCAGATTCTTTACCATCTGAGCTACCAGGGAAGCCCAAAGACTAAAGTGGGGAAACCTCAAATTGAGAAGTAGCCTTTCAACACTGTGCCAACACAGAAAGTAACCTCTCAGTTCACTGGGGAAATTGTGCAACACTCTTCAACTGTATAAAACAGACTCATGAAAATGGGCATACAGTTGATTTTTATCTAAAGTGTGTCCTTTACTTCTCCTTCCCCAGAATAGGCCCTGTGTTTTTGGCCAGAGTAGTTTGAGAAACACATATTTTAATGGGTGCCAGAGTAGTTTGTGGAGAAGGAAATGGCAACCCACTCCACTGTTCTTGCCTGGAGAATCCCAGGGACGGGGGAGCCTGGTGGGCTGCCGTCTCTGGGGTCACACAGAGTCGGACACAACTGAAGTGACTTAGCAGCTGCAGAGTAGTTTGAGAAATACATAAGTATATCAGTGCAATTCAAGGTGATAAGGCACCCCTGAATAATTCTAGACTTTCTTCTCTTCCTTCTGTCTCCCGCATCCAATTAGTCAACAAGTTCTATAGAATGTACTTCTGAGTTATACATTCCTTCATTCTTTTCTACTGTTAATGTATAGCTAAGCCCTCCATTTCTCTTACTCCATATTCTTGTCTAGTATTCTTACTTAAAAGTGTTAGTCACTTAGTCATGTCTGACTCTTTGTGACCCCATGGACTGCAGCCCATCAGGCTCCTCTGTACATGGGATTCTCCAGGCAAAAATACTGGAGTGGGTAGCCATTCCCTTCTCCAGGGGATCTTCCTGAACCAAGGATCAAACTCAAGTCTCCGAGGTGCAGGCAGATTCTTTACCATCTGAACTACAACTCACCCTTTCAAAGTGTATAATTCAGTGGTTTAAAAAATATTCACTTGCGTGTGAAACCATCACCACTGTTTTAGAAGTTCTGTAACCATTAGCATTCACTTCCCATTTTCCACAACCTTTAGCTCCTGGAAACCACTAATATATTTTCTGCCTCCATGGATTTGCTTTTCTGATATTTTACATAAATAGAATCATACAATATGTGGCTTTTGTGTCTCACTTTTTCACTTAGCATAATGTTTTTAATATTCACCCATGTTATGGTATGTATCAGTACTTTATTCCTTTTTATGGATAAATAATATTCTATGGCTGTGATGTATTTTGTTTATCCATTCATCAGTTGATGGACATTTGAGTTGTTTTACTTTCAGGCTGTTATAAATAATGCTGCTGTGAACACTCCAATAGAAGGTTTTATATGGACACATGTCTCTAAGTCTTTTGAGACTACTCCTAAGTATAGAATTACTGGGTCATATGGTAACTCTTTGCTTAACATTTTGAAGAACTACCAAACGGTTTTTAAAAACAGCTGCGTCATTTTACATTCCCACAAACAATGTATGAAAGTTTTAATTTCTCCACATCCTCAAAAGCTTTTCCTGCATCTGTTGAGAAGATTGTGGGTTATCTGTCCTTTATTCATTTAATATGATCTATTACCTTGATTGATGTTCATATGTTGAACTAACCTTGCATTCCTGAATAAACCCGCATTTGGCCATGGTATATAATCCTTTTTATATTTGGTAGATTCAGTTACTAGTATTTTCTTGAGGAAACTTGTGTCTATACTAATAAGGGATACAGCTCTGTAGCTTTCTTTTCTTATTATATCTCTCTCTGTTTTTCATATCAGAGTAATGCTGGCCTCCTAGACAGAGGAACATGTTCCCTCCTTTTCTATTTTTGGGAAAAGTTTATGAAGGATTGGAAAGACTCCATCTCTGTCTCCTTACCCTCCTATTAGTAAGCATTTGTATAAGTAACAATTTCTATTTGCTTGGGCTGTCCTTTCAATGTTTCTTTTATGCAAATATAAGAAATATAATTATATGTTCTTATGATTGGATGGAAGGAACAGTTATCCACCTGTCTTTCACTGTAAGAATTCTTGGATTCCTACAATCAAAACTACCCTTGCCAATTCTCCGCCATCCCACCCCATCAGTTATCCCTGAAATATACGTCAAGATCACAACCCTTGTTAAATTGTCTCTGCCTGTTTTCCCCCTGTACCCTGTGACTGGTCTTACTTTAAATTGATGACCATGAACCTCCAGGGCTAAATGGTAGTCACACTACTTTGCCTAGTCCTATTCACCCTATTTCACACTTCTTTTTCTAAACTTTTTTTTTCACGAACTCAGTATCTGGTCATATCTTTCTTCTTTACCTCACTGAGACAACTGAACCATGAGAGAAACTTCCACATGCCCTCACTGAACCAAAGTACTCTGCTTTCTCTCTGGTTATACTATATTGCTTCTTTATACTCCTAATTCAGTACCTAGAAAATCTACCTCACATGTCTCTATTAGAAGCCCTGAAGAGAAAGAAAATAACTTCGGACCCATACTGAGTCTTTTTGATCTCCAGAATCCCTGGATGCCTATCACAGTAAATTAGTTCAGAATACTCTCAGGCAGGCATTCTAGACAAGAACAGAGCCTCTGTCTCAACCCTCAGCCCTGAAACTAGGGGCACTGGGATGGATGTAAAGATTGGTGAGTTGATGCTAACAAGATTTTAAGTGGCAGAAACAGAGCTCTCTCTTAGCTTCATAGAGCTTAGCAGAATCAATACTGAGCTTGACCAGTGTTTGTCTTGCATGTCAGTTCCCTATGACATTCATCTCTTGTTCATCTTATCTTGAATCTTCTATACTGATTTCTATCTAATATTGATCATTGGGATGCTAGAGATAGATACGAGGTACAATGGGGAAAACTGATAAGTGCTGCTGCTGCTGCTGCTGCTAAGTCGCTTCAGTCGTGTCCGACTCTGTGTGACCCCATAGACAGCAGCCCACCAGGCTCCCCCGTCCCTGGGATTCTCCAGGCAAGAATACTGGAGTGGGTGCCATTTCCTTCTCCAATGCATGAAGGTGAAAAGTGAAAGTGAAGTCGCTCAGTCGTGTCCAACTCTGAGCAACCCCATGGACTGCAGCCTACCGGGCTCCTCGGTCCATGGGATTTTCCAGGCAAAGTACTGGAGTGGGGTGCCATTGCCTTAGGCTGAAAGAATCCAAGAATTCTTCCACTGGAAGACTTATGGATAAGTATTTCATCCTTACTTTCACCCTCATACTTATCTCACATCTGTTCTTAATCAATGGCCTCCTTATTTCATTGAAAAAAAAAAAAAACCATTTAAAAGGACTTCTACACACTCCCACTGTGCATCCACATACTTACCAGCATCCATGCCCAAATAGTCTCGAGATCCTTTGTTACCACAGGTGAGCTCTGCAAGCTTCTAACCAAGCCACCTCCACCAACTGTCAACCACACTCCAACTTGTTCACTCACAGCTAGAACCTGAGGAGCCAACCTTCATTAGTCTTAAAAACTCTGCTTAGAAAAAATCCTGCAATCCATGAAAGCGCATCCCCACTCCCTCTACAATAAAGTGCTGCATAGTGGAGTGATTATATGGCCCTTGTTCCAGCAGAGATATTTACATGGGCCCCAAACAAGTACATTTTCAGGACCCAGCAATGCTTTGCATTTGGGCCCATGGAAGGTGCTCAGAGAATTTTGCAGAATAAATAGCATTCATAGACACAACCCCAGATCCCAGGGTTCAGCTCCAACCAGAGAGTTTCTAACTCTCTCAGGAAAAGTTTTGCCTAGTGTTTGATTCATTATTGATGAATGACCCCAATAAAGTATAATAAAGTAGATTGATAAAGCCTATTTCAAGAAGAAAGCTTACTATCCTTTCTAATCCAACAAGTTCCCCACACCTCATGCTGGAGGAACTTTTTTTCAATCTCATAACAACTAAGCGCTCTGCTGAGTGATGTGCACTTTTGGTTAAAAAAAAAAAAAATGATTAACTCGACCCTCCATTTACCCTAAGTTTCTTCAGCAAGAGTATAGAAAATATGACGCTGCTCATAAATAAAATTGAATTTCTAAACCATTTTATATTCCATATGAGAGCATCTTTCAAAAATATATGGAAAAAAATGCCACTGATGATGTAAGCTCCCAGGCATTGAAAGGAGCTATTAAGCCTGATTCTTCAAAGATAGATTCAATGCATTAAAGCAGTGTTTTTGTGAATTAGTGGCAACAGCAGGTCACTGCCTAGACTTTTCCATGTGCCCCAGCCTCTGTCTTCTGCCTTTTTGTTTTTCACTTCTCTTTCAACAAAAAAAAATTCCCCCATGTCAATTTTCAGGCATATTTTCCATATACCCTTAATCCCAATATTCATCTCTCATGACACCTGAAATTATGGCTTTAACAACCCATTCTTTGCTTCAAACCATCCACCCTTAATCTGGGCAATTTAAAAGTCCTACTTGAAAAGAATACTGACTATATGAAAGGCAAGAGAAAAGAAGGGAAAGAAAAAGATATGGAAAAGAAATGAAGCAGCATATTAGCCTTTCAGTTTGTGCCAGGATTGAGCCAGTGATACCAATAATCCTGTGTCTCAAAGCTCCCACTATGGCCTTACCTCCTCCTCCATCCCACCATGATGCCATGATTAAACAGGTCATTCACTATCTTCCTATAGTGACAGTTGGACAGATGGGAATTAAACTTGTCATGGTATTGATTTTGAATGTATAGAATATCAGATCAAGTGCTGTACACCAGGAACTAACAAAGGTAAATTACACTTCAAGAACAAACAACAAGAGAACTCATAGAAAAAGAGATCAAATTTGTAGTTACCAGAGTTAGGGGATGGAGAAGGCATGGCACCCACTCCAGTACTCTTGCCTGGAAAATCCCATGGACAGAGGAGCCTGGTGGGCTGCAGTCCATGGGGTCGCTAGAGTCGGACACGACTGAGCGACTTCCCTTTCACTTTTCACTTTCATGCATTGGAGAAGGAAATGGCAACCCACTCCAGTGTTCTTGCCTGGAGAATCCCAGGGACGGGGGAGCCTGGTGGGCTGCCGTCTATGGGGTCGCACAGAGTTGGACACGACTGAAGCGACTTAGCAGCAGTAGCAGCAGTATATTATATATGAAGGTTGTTAAAAGAGTAAATTTTAAGAGTTTTGGTTACAAGAAGAAAATGTTTTTTCTTATTATTTTATTTTGTATCTGTAGGAGATGATGGTGTTCACTATATTTTTTGTGATAATCATTTCATAATGGGTATAAGTCAAACAATTATGCTTCACATCTTAAATTTATACAGTAACATATCAATTATGTCTGAATAAAAACGGTTAAAAATTGGAACTTCCCTGGCAGTCCAGTGGTTAAGACTTCAAGCTTCCACTGCAGGGGGTGAGGGTTCAATCCCTGGTGGGGGAAATAAGATCATGCATGATGTGTGGTGTGGCAAAAAAAAAAAAAGATTAAGACTCCATGTTTCCAGTGCAGGGGGCCTGGGTTGAATCCCTAGTCAGGGAACTAGACCTCACATGCTCAAAGATCCTGCATGCCCTAACAGAGATCTAAGATCCCACATGCTATTAACTAAGACCTGGTGCAGCCAAATAAATGAATAAATATTTTAAAACAAACAAACCAGGACTTTCTTGACTGCAGCATCACATCTGATCTTCAAGACTGCAGTGTGGTTCAATCAAGTGAATGAAGCTACAACACACGAGCAGACAGATTACTGCTGACTCCTTGTACAAAGGCAGAGGGGATTGTATATTCTATCTTCTCAAGGAGATACATTCCTTCTGCAAGGACAGCATGACAAGTGTCAACAGATATTTCCATGCTTGAGCCCTTTACCTTGCCTAGGGATAACTGCAAGCAGGGGTTTTCTTAGCAGGAACACAAGTACACACAGCACCAGAGGCATTTTGCTAGCAAAGTGGTCCTTGGTGAAACAGCTGTAGCCACTTCACTCTTCATCCACTCATCAGGTTTTCCCAGAGCACACTGCAGCCCAATTGAGAATGCTGCTGCTGCTACGTCGCTTCAGTCGTGTCCGACTCTGTGCGATCCCATAGACAGCAGCCCACCAGGCTTCTCCGTCCCTGGGACTCTCCAGGCAAGAACACTGGAGTGGGTTGCCATTTCCTTCTCCAGTGCATGAAAGTGAAAAGTGAAAGTGAAGTCGCTTAGTCCTGTCTGACTCTTAGCGACCCTATGGACTATAGCCTACCAGGCTCCTCCATTCATGGGGTTCTCCAGGCAAGAGTTCTGGAGTGGGTTGCCTTTGCCGTCTCCGCCAACTGAGAATATTTGGACTCAATTCCTGATTTGACCAAGTGCTTAACTTAACTCACTTAACTTTCTTCACTCTGGGTTTCATTAAATAGAAATATTATCTGTATACTGTCTTTCCAGAGTCATGAAGAAAATAAACTGACTTCTCACATGGTAACATTTAGGACACTTAGCACATAGAAGAGACTTGATAAATCCCAGTCATGAGTACTATGCTTAGAGAATATTTTATTATTAAATAATAAAGATAAGTAAAAAGACATTACCCTGTAAACTTAGCTTCACGGTATGGACTTCACAGAGCACTAAGTTTTCCTTTCTGTTGCTTTAAATTTTGGGGTAGAAACCACAAAAGTATAACTTACAATCAAATTATCTTTATCTTATTTATTGTACCCTAGATTATGAAACTAATATTGAGGACTTTATTGCTTCATGTTCCATTTTTTAAAAGGTGAGTGTATCACTCTTCTAGGGTCAGAAATCCAAACGTAATTTTTGGTTTGGTTTGCTACATAAACATCTGTTTAAAAAAAGAGTACTAAATTTGCATTGAATCTTCCAGTTCTAGGCCAAAATATTTTTTACAAGCCTCTTATAATATCAGTTATTATAACTGGTATATTTAGAACTACACCATTGTTTATTCTTTAGTTTTTACTTTTTGGCCACACCACTCAGCACATGGGAAGTTAGTTCTCCCATCAGGGATCAAACTCACATCCCCTGCATTGGCAACAAAGAGTCTTAATCACTGAACCACCAGGAAAGTCCTGCTACCCCATTATTTTTAAACACTTTCATAGAACCACATTGCCTAGGTGTAGTAGAATCATTTAAAGACTATTTTTTTTTAGTACTTTATAAACAAGATTTTATACATCTGATGTATACAGGGGCGGCGACAAGAGGAGTTACCCCGCATCGGAGGTCAGGGGCGGCGGCTGGGAGGAGCTACCCCACGCCCCCACGCCGGAGGCCAGGGGCGGTGGCCGGGAGGAGCTACCTCACGCCCCTAAGCCGGAGGCCCAGGGCGGCGGGGGGAGGAGCAACCGCAGACCGAGGCCAGGGAGCCGTCCAAGGAGCCGTGGCCGAGCGGGCGCAGGAGGGCCTTATATCCCACATTTAAGGTCAGGAAGGGCGGCGGTGAGGAGAGAACCCTCGTCCAAGGTAAGGAGCAATGGCTGCGCTTTGCTGGAGCAGCCCTGAAGAGATACCCCACACCCAAAGTAAGAGAAACCCCATAAGACGGTAGGTGTTGCAAGAGGGCAGCAGAGGGCAAACGCATTGAAACCATACTCACAGAAAACTAGTCAATCTAATCACACTAGGACCACAGCCTTGTCTAACTCAGTGAAACTAAGCCATGTCTGTGGGGCAACCCAAGACGGGCGGGTCATGGTGGAGAGATTTGACAGAATGTGGTCCACTGGAGAAGGGAATGGCAAACCACTTCAGTATTCTTGCCTTGAGAACCCCATGAACAGTATGAAAAGGCAAAATGATAGGATACTGAAAGAGAAACTCCCTAGGTCAGTAGGTGCCCAGAGATCAGTGGAGAAATAACTCCAGAAAGAATGAAGGGATGGAACCAAAGCAAAAAGAATACCCAGCTGTGGATGTGACTGGTGATAGAAGCAAGGTCCGATGCTGTAAAGAGCAATATTGCATAGGAACCTGGAATGTTGGATCCATGAATCAAGGCAAATTGGAAGTGGTCAAACAAGAGATGGCAGAGTGAATGTCGACATTCTAGGAATCAGCGAACTGAAATGGACTGGAATGGGTGAATTTAACTCAGATGACCATTATATCTACTACTGTGGGCAGGAATCCCTCAGAAGAAATGGAGTGGCCATCATGGTCAACAAAAGAATCCGAAATGCAGTACTTGGATGCAATCTCAAAAACGACAGAATGATCTCTGTTTGTTTCCAAGGCAAACCATTCAGTATCACAGTAATCCAAGTCTATGCCCCAACCAGTAACGCTGAAGAAGCTGAAGTTGAACGGTTCTATGAAGACCTACAAGACCTTTTAGAACTAACACCCAAAAAAGATGTCCTTTTCATTATAGGGGACTGGAATGCAAAAGTAGGAAGTCAAGAAACACCTGGAGTAACAGGCAAATTTGGCCTTGGAATACGGAATGAAGCAGGGCAAAGACTAATAGAGTTTTGCCAAGAAAATGCACTGGTCATCACACACACCCTCTTCCCACAACACAAGAGAAGACTCTATACATGGACATCACCAGATGGTCAACACCAAAATCAGATTGATTATATTCTTTGCAGCCAAAGATGGAGAAGCTCTATACAGTCAGCAAAAACAAGACCAGGAGCTGACTGTGGCTCAGACCATGAACTCCTTATTGCCAAATTCAGACTTAAATTGAAGAAAGTAGGGAAAACCACTAGACCATTCAGGTATGACCTAAATCAAATCCCTTATGATTATACAGTGGAAGTGAGAAATAGATTTAAGGGCCTAGATCTGATAGATAGAGTGCCTGATGAACTATGGAATGAGGTTCGTGACATTGTACAGGAGACAGGGATCAAGACCATTCCCATGGAAAAGAAATGCAAAAAAGCAAAATGGCTGTCTGGGGAGGCCTTACAAATAGCTGTGAAAAGAAGAGAAGCGAAAAGCAAAGGAGAAAAGGAAAGATATAAACATCTGAATGCAGAGTTCCAAAGAATAGCAAGAAGAGATAAGAAAGCTTTCTTCAGCGATCAATGCAAAGAAATAGAGGAAAACAAGAAAATGGGAAAGACTAGGGATCTCTTCGAGAAAATGAGAGATACCAAAGGAACATTTCATGCAAAGATGAGCTCGATAAAGGACAGAAATGGTATGGACCTAACAGAAGCAGAAGATATTAAGAAGAGATGGCAAGAATACACAGAAGAACTGTACAAAAAAGATCTTCATGACCCAGATAATCACAATGGTGTGATCACTGACCTAGAGCCAGACATCCTGGAATGTGAAGTCAAGTGGGCCTTAGAAAGCATCACTAACAAAGCTAGTGGAGGTGATGGAATTCCAGTTGAGCTATTCCAAATCCTGAAAGATGATGCTGTGAAAGTGCTGCACTCAATATGCCAGCAAATTTGGAAAACTCAGCAGTGGCCACAAGACTGGAAAAGATCAGTTTTCATTCCAATCCCAAAGAAAGGCAATGCCAAAGAATGCTCAAACTACCACACAATTGTACTCATCTCACACGCTAGTAAAGTAATGCTCAAAATTCTCCAAGCCAGGCTTCAGCAATATGTGAACCGTGAACTTCCTGATGTTCAAGCTGGTTTTAGAAAAGGCAGAGGAACCAGAGATCAAATTGCCAACATCCGCTGGATCATGGAAAAAGCAAGAGAGTTCCAGAAAAACATCTATTTCTGTTTTATTGACTATGCCAAAGCCTTTGACTGTGTGGATCACAAGAAACTGTGGAAAATTCTGAAAGAGATGGGAATACCAGACCACCTGACCTGCCTTTTGAGAAATCTGTATGCAGGTCAGGAAGCAACAGTTAGAACTGGACATGGAACAACAGACTGGTTCCAAATAGGAAAAGGAGTTTGTCAAGGCTGTATATTGTCACCCTGTTTATTTAACTTATATTCAGAGTACATCATGAGAAATGCTGGACTGGAAGAAACACAAGCCGGAATCAAGATTGCCGGGAGAAATATCAATAACCTCAGATATGCAGATGACACCACCCTTATGGCAGAAAGTGAAGAGGAACTCAAAAGCCTCTTGATGAAAGTGAAGGTGGAGAGTGAAAAAGTTGGCTTAAAGCTCAACATTCAGAAAACGAAGATCATGGCATCTGGTCCCATCACTTCATGGGAAATAGATGGGGAAACAGTGGAAACAGTGGCAGACTTTACTTTTCTGGGCTCCAAAATCACTACAGATGGTGACTGCAGCCATAAAATTAAAAGACACTTTCTCCTTGGAAGGAAAGTTATGTCCAACCTAGATAGCATATTCAAAAGCAGAGACATTACTTTGCCAACAAAGGTTCGTCTAGTCAAGGCTATGGTTTTTCCTGTGGTCATGTATGGATGTGAGAGTTGGACTGTGAAGAAGGCTGCGGGCCAAAGAATTGATGCTTTTGAACTGTGGTGTTGGAGAAGACTCTTGAGAGTCCCTTGGACTGCAAGGAGATCCAACCAGTCCATTCTGAAGGAGATCAGCCCTCGGATTTCTTTGGAAGGAATGATGCTAAAGCTGAAACTCCAGTACTTTGGCCACCTCATGCGAAGAGTTGACTCATTGGAAAAGACTCTGATGCTGGGAGGGATTGGGGGCAAGAGGAGAAGGGGACGACAGAGGATGAGATGACTGGATGGCATCACTGACTCGATGGATGTGAGTCTGAGTGAACTCCAGGAGTTGGTGATGGACAGGGAGGCCTGGTGTGCTGCGATTCATGGGGTCACAAAGAGTTGGACACGACTGAGCGACTGATCTGATCTGATCTGATCTGATGTATACATCTTTGCATATATTAACAAGAATATGCTTTAGGATGAATTCCCAAAGTAAATTTACTGGTTCAAAAGTTACAGATAGAGGGAGGTGGGAGAGATGTTCAAGTGGGAGGGGACATGGGTAAACCTATGGCTGATTCATGTTAATGTTTGGTAGAAACCCACACAGTACTGTAAAGCAAGTATCCTTCAATTAAAATAAATTTAATGTTGATATTTGGCATAGAACGATAAAATTCCGTAAAGAAATTATCCTTCAATTAAAAAATAAATAAAATCAAAGTCAAAGTAAATGAACAAATTTTTTTTTAAGTTATGGACATTTTTACCTATGCAATCAAATTGCCTTCCCGAAAGACTGATAATTTATACTGTCACCAGCAACAGAGTTGCTTTTCTATCCAATACCTCTATTAATGTTAATTTTAAAAACTGTTATTGGAAAAGGTTGAAATTAATGCCCAAAGGTGGAGGTCGAGTAACTTGTAAATTTTAACTATGTACTTTTGCCTCCATCCTCTACAAGCAAAAATAACTTACTTCTACTACACCTGCTTTTTAGCTTCTATATTCACTATGTATTAAGTTTTTTAAAAAAGTTTCCAATTAGCTAAAGAAATAATTTTAATAATATAAAGTTTAATACGTCAGCCCTAGAATACAAAGAGTTGGGCAGACCTGGTTTTAAGTATCTGTATTGTCGTAGATGTGTTAGCATTCAAAAGATCCAGAAGATGGCAGTATAATGATGTTTTTCTTAAATTCCAGAGAAAAATTTAAGCTGGTAAAATCTGAAGCTGCAGGTTGTTCGCATTTCTGTTTTCTTTTTTCTTAAAATGGTGCAAGATCATGAGATGTAAGGCAATAAGGAATCAGTAGAGGGGCCCTCACTCTTAGGAAAGAGAAGTTGTGGTGGATGGACAGGGAATTTGAGAACTCTTGCTTCAGATTTCAGCCCTTTGGGCCAGTATACTCTAAATCTACATTTATCTGTAGGTGAAATCATGAATAATGCCGTCCCTGCAAGACTGTTATGAAGATTAAATAAAATAAAATGTATAAATGTGTGCAGCCCTGAGAATATCATGAACATACTGGTTTTAGTTTTTAAAATCCTCCTCTGTTAGAGATATCTACTGAAATATGCATGCCTGAAATAATGTGGCATCTTAAATTTACTTTTAAATGCTTCATTTAAAAAAGAAAAACTGAGGTAGAGAGATAGATAAAGCCAAATTGACAAGTTATTGATAATTCTTGGAGTTGCTGTAAGATTAAGGGGGTTGGTGATGCTACTCTGTTTGTGCATATGTTTTAAATTGCCATGTATATACACACATGCATCACTCTGGATGAAATGCAGAGACTGGGTTGCAGGGCAGCAGCAGTAGAAGCAGAGAGGGCAGGCAGAATGATACTGCAGTAGTCCACATAGAGGTGATGGTGGCTTAGATAGGACTGGTGGGAGTGGCGATCTTAGAAAACTGGATGGGCTCAGAATACTATGGTGATGATTTGAGAGGGGAGGGGTGATTTGGGGTGGAGGGAAGATGAAGTACCACAAGTTCTAGGTTTTGGCATTATTACAATTGGGCGATGGGACTGTGGGGGCTGCAAATTTGGAAAGAGTTCTAAGTTTGAGATTTCTATCAGGCATGTTATAGAAATGTTGAATAAACAACTGGATGTAGTTCACAATATAGGTTAGGACTAGAAAGGTGGTGGGGTGTGCAGACAGAGTTGTTAGATATCATCTACTGTCAGGGGACTAAGTGATGTCAACAAAGGAGTGAAGAAATAGAGAGGTAACCTCAGGATAGATGTATAGAGACTGAACAAAGGAGAAGCCAGCAGAGTAGTGTTGGGCCCTCTGTAGAACAGGACTGGCATCAGTTTAGTTCCGTTGCTCAGTCGTGTCCGACTCTTTGCGACCCCATGAATCTCAGCACGCCAGGCCTCCCTGTCTATCACCAACTCCCGGAGTTCACTCAGACTCACGTCCATCGAGTCAGTGATGCCATCCAGCCATCTCATCCTCTGTCGTCCCCTTCTCCTCCTGCCCCCAATCCCTCCCAGCATCAGGGTCTTTTCCAATAAGTCAACTCTTCACATGAGGTGGCCAAAGTACTGGAGTTTCAGCTTTAGCATCAGTCCTTCCAAAGAACACCCAGGACTGATCTTCTTTAGAATGGACTGGTTGGATCTCCTTGCAGTCCAAGGGACTCTCAAGAGTCTTCTCCAACACCACAGTTCAAAAGCAGTAAATCTTTGGTGCTCAGCTTTCTTCACAGTTCAACTTTCACATCCATACATGACCACTGGAAAAACCAGACTTGACTAGATGGACCTTTGTTAGCAAAGTAATGTCTCTGCTTTTGAATATGCTATCTAGGTTGGTCATAACTTTCCTTCCAAGGAGTAAATGTCTTTTAATTTCATGGCTGCAATCACCATCTGCAGTGATTTTGGAGCCCAGAAAAATAAAGTCTGACACTGTTTCCCCATCTGTTTCCCATGAAGTGATGGGACGAGATGCCTGGACACGGAACAACAGGACTGGCATAGGGCAGGCTAAATATGCTTTGGTATGTAAAGCACTTAGCAACTAAACCACAACAACCCCTTGTGGCACATAGCAGGGCTTCAACAGTCGTTATCCCTTTTTGCCCCATTTGTTTCTCACAGATGGCCTCTCCTCTCACTTCCCTGGGGAAAGCAGAAACAAAGGCCTCAGGAGCCAACACGTAACAACTTCGTGCTTCCCTCCCAACTCAAACCTACCGCTGCCATCCACTCCCTCTTCCTTCCAGCATCCCAAGAAGACAAACTCCCTTTTCAAAGTTCATTGTTCACCCACAGCCTGCCAATTCTCTCTCTCTGCTTCTGGGACATTGCCCTACCAATTACGACATTTTGTCTTGCACCTTCTATTCCTCCCTTGCACAGATTCTTCCTCTCAGTCTGTAAGCATGAGTTCATACCACCTTTAAAAAAAAAAGTCTTCCTTTAGTGATCTTTCTCTAAAAAGTGCTGCTCAGTTTTTATTGTGCATATGAAAGACAAATAAATGTATTTACAGAACAGAAATAGATATGCAGGCATAGAAAACAAACTTATGGTTACCAAAGGGGAAAGGGGAGGAAGGGATAAATTAGGTTGGGATTAACACATGCACACACTGCTATATATAAAATAGATAAACAACAGGGACCTTCTTACAGTACAGGGAACTATACTCAATGTTCTGTAATAACTTATAATGGAAAAGAATATATATATATATATACATATATATATATATACACACACACACACACACACACATATATATATGAATCACTTTGCTGTATACCAGAAACTGACACAACATTGTAAATAAACTATACTTCAATTTTTAAAAATTAACTATATTGTTTACATTTGACATAATGTAAAAAAAAAAAATTGTGCATGTGAAATATAAAGGGATATTGCTAGCATGTAGATTAGCATTCAGTAGGTAGAGAGGCTGCAGAGCTGAGGTTCTCCTGAATGCTGAGGCTGATGCCACAAGTTCACAGACCACACTTGTAGCAGTGGTTCTCAACCTTGAGAGTGTTACCTAGAGAGCTTTAAAGAATGCTAGTATCTGGGTGCCACTCCCAGAAATCTCGGTACCCTTGACACAGAATATGGACTCAACATTGGGCTTCCCTGGTGGCTCAATTGGTAAAGAATCCCCCGGCAATGCATGGAAAGAGGAGCCTGGCGGGCTGTAATACATGGGATCACAAAGAGTCTGACTTGACTGAGCGACTAAGCGCACACATGTACATGGGCTCAGCATTAGAAGTTTTTAAAACCTCCCCTGGTGATTCTAATGTGCAGACAATATTAAGAACTCTTACTATCCAGGGGGTGGAATTACAAGGGACTTTCTACATCATACATTTCTACATGTTTGAACTTTTTGCCAAATATTACATCGTTGCTATTGTTTAGTCACTAAGTCTTTTGCAACCCTATGGACTGTATGTAGCTTGCCAGGCTCCTCTGTTCATGGGATTTCCCAGGCAAGAATACTGGGGTGGCTGCCACTTCCTTCTCCAGGGGATCTTCCCGACCCAAGGATCAAACCCATGTCTCCTGCTTTGGCAGACAGGTTTATTTTAACACTGAGCCATCAGGGAAGCCCAAATATTATATTACCCTGGACTTAAAAAAAAAGTGAATTAGAAGAAGAATGAGGAGGAGAAGGGAAAAGAAGGGAGAAGAGAAGAAAGGGGGGAGGGGAGAAAGAATAGAGGAAGAAAACATTTTCTTGACCTTGTAGATGCCGCACTTTCCTTATCAATCAAATTTCTTGAAGAGTCCACTTCCTCGCTTTCCATTCACATCTGACCCTCCCCAGCCTGGCTTCTGTGCCTTTTTCTCCCTGAAGCTGTACTGACAATAACCACACGATGCAAGGGGCCATGTCTCAGTTCTTACCTTACTGATCTTTGACCGATGTTGCAAGAGGTCTTGGGAAACTAAAGCAATTTTCCAGCATGCAACATATCTTTAATTTTTTTTTTCTTCTTTCTTGTTGACTACAAAGGAGAATAGTAAATTATGAACCATTCTGTTTTGTCATCAAGCTAGGAAGAGTGCTTATTGACACCTCGCAACAGATGAAACATATATGCATGCAAAGTTCTTGTTTTAAAACATCTCTCAAAAAATAAATATTTTAAAATCTCTCCATATCCAAAATTAATGTCCAGTAAAGTCCTAAAGGAGATAAAAGAGTCAAAACATTTTTCCCTTTTGAAGCAGACTCTCAAGCACTGTAGAGAAGTTTCCCTGGGTCTGCTCCCTCACAAAAGGAGAGGGGGGAAGGAGGGGTGTCCAAGAGAGCTTGAACATTGGGGGAAAAAAGGAAATATTTTTTTACAAATATTTCATAGCTTGTGTCAGTTCAGGTCCAGGAAGCAGATGCTAAGATGAAATTCAAGTCCATGAGAAGTCTGTGACACAGAAAGGGAGAAGGGATCAGGAAGGGGTGGGGAGAGCCTCACACTTCGAGGAAAGAGAGAAGGAAGGGGGACGGAGGAGGAAGAGCATCAGACGAGAGTGCAACTGGGAGAAAGTCTCAGCCAGGCCAATTGCAGGGCAGAGGCTCCCACACATGGGAAAGACTGGCCCAGCTCTGAACCCCTAACGTGCTGAGTCCCTGGCTCCAAGCGGCCTGCCCAGAATGGGGTTTCTGGACCACTACAGTGGGTCCCCACAGAGGGCTGCTGGCCCTTGACTTTACACATATTAACAAATGGTTCTGAATTTTGGCGTTTGACTGAAAACAGACTTGTGCATTATACAATAATACCCTTCAACTATATTATATGTCCTGAATGTAGACTTTCTTAAGACATCTGGAAAACCAGTATTTCATGCTGTTTACATTGCCTGCCCCTAACACTGTGTTTGACTTTGCCACCTCAACCCTGGTACAGACTCAAAAATGAAATAGAATGCTGCCTGTAAATACACAGACATAGGAAAAGTACATGAAAATATTATTAGTGAGTTAAAGGACTGTTCTAGTAGTTATTCTGAGTCATGAGGTTACAGGTTACTTTTATGTTCCTTTCTTCTTTGTTTTTGAAGTTTCAAAATCATGTATAATGAACTTACCGTTTCACAATAGGGAGGAAACACAGATGTATGGGATTTCACAACTATAGCAGAATTCTCATTCTGTTTTCTGTCTTCTCAGCTCTGAGTCCAATGACTCACAGATAATAGATTTTTGATAAATAAATAGAAGAATGTAAACAAGAGGAAAAAAGGAAGAATGCAATGAGAAAGGTATCTTTTGAGTACCTTCTATTTGCCCCTCTGTATGCCAAAGCCTTTGACTGTGTGGATCACAATAAACTGTGGAAAATTCTGAAAGACATGGGAATACCAGACCACCCGACCTGCCTTTTGAGAAATCTGTATGCAGGTCAGGAAGCAACAGTTAGAATTAGACATGGAACAACAGACTGGTTCCAAATAGGAAAAGGAGTTCGTCAAGGCTGTATATTGTCACCCAGTTTATTTAACTTATATTCAGAGTACATCATGAGAAATGCTGGACTGGAAGAAACACAAGCTGGAATCAAGATTGCCGGGAGAAATATCAATAACCTCAGATATGCAGATGACACCACCCTTATGGCAGAAAGTGAAGAGGAACTCAAAAGCCTCTTGATGAAAGTGAAGGTGGAGAGTGAAAAAGTTGGCTTAAAGCTCAACATTCAGAAAACGAAGATCATGGCATCTGGTCCCATCACTTCATGGGAAATAGATGGGGAAACAGTGGAAACAATGTCAGACTTTATTTTTCTGGGCTCCAAAATCACTACAGATGGTGACTGCAGCCATCAAATTAATAGACGCTTACTCCTTGGAAGGAAAGTTATGACCAACCTAGATAACATTTTCAAAAGCAGAGACATTACTTTGCCGACAAAGGTTCATCTAGTCAAGGCTATGGTTTTTCCTGTGGTCATGTATGGATGTGAGAGTTGGACTGTGAAGAAGGCTGAGTGCTGAAGAATTGATGCTTTTAAACTGTGGTGTTGGAGAAGACTCTTGAGAGTCCCTTGGACTGCAAGGAGATCCAACCAGTCCATTCTGAAGGAGATCATCCCTGGCATTTCTTTGGAGGGAATGATGCTAAAGCTGAAACTCCAGTACTTTGGCCACCTCATGCAAAGAGTTGACTCATTGGAAAAGACTCTGATGCTGGGAGGGATTGGAGGCAAGAGGAGAAGGGCACAGCAGAGGATGAGATGACTGGATGGCATCACTGACTCGAGGGACGTGAGTCTGAGTGAACTCCGGGAGTTGTTGATGGACAGGGAGGCCTGGCGTGCTGCGATTCATGGGGTTGCAAAGAGTCGGACACGACTGAGCGACTGATCTGATCTGATCCATCCTCCACCCTGCTCTGAACCCTAAAAGACTGACCTATATGAATAGCCTAGGTGAGCTCCTTGTTCTGTTTTTTGGTTAGGCCAGTCAAGGGGGAGAACACTGGCACATCGGAAGTAGGAATAGATACTCATCACCTGAGACACCTCCCCATGGATCACTGCAACCACCCAGACCCAAGACCCTTCCCACACAGCTCTTCTGCTGGGGAAAGCACAGCCTCCCATTTCCCTTCAGACCTTGGAGTAATGACGTGTCTTGCTTTTACTAGATCCAGTCCTTTGCGCTGTTTTTACATCTGGCCTAACCCTTTATAAATAGTCCCTTTATTAAACTCTCCTCAGATTGTCCAGTTTGAATGTACCCTATACGTATCATTAACCCCAGATAGATACAGTCTGTTGGTGACAATTACCCAACAAGTTGTATTCTACAGGAATTAATCTTGAAGGATATGGAGAAAAGCTTTTAAAAACAGTACTTTTCTGCTCATTTTAGATGTTTAAACAACAAAAAATTTATTTTCAGTGAGAAACTTCACTTTTACACCAAATATTTTGTAGTTATGAACTAGTTACGCTTTTTTGCCTGCCAAAATTCATATGCACTGTCCTCTATTTCTTTCTTCACCTTTGCAGAAATCTTGAGAGAGGTTGAACACACTCTAAATGCTCCATGTTGATTATTTAATACATGTGCAAACAAATGAAGGATGCCTATTGCAGTATGAGAATGTTCTCAGGGATTATTTCTTTCAAAAGATCATTTCTCACCTGTTTGTTAGTGGGATTTCTTTGTAGGTGTCTTTGAAGACAATTTTGGGGTTTTTTTCCCCAGAAAAGACAAGAGGCTATTTTAATACTTACAACCAATATTAATTTTATAAAAGTTACAAATTCAAAAATCAGGGCTCTTAATTCAACTTATAAAACTCATTATTTTATTTCTAAGTTTAATTAAGTAGATTTAAAAATAATTTATATTTAAGTAGATTTAAAATTAAATTAAATTTAAATTAAGTTAAATTAAATTTAAAATTAAATTAAATTAAAATTAAATCAAATCCCTTATGATTATACAGTGGAAGTGAGAAATAGATTTAAGGGCCTAGATCTGATAGATAGAGTGCCTGATGAACTATGGAATGAGGTTTGTGACATTGTACAGGAGACAGGGATCAAGACCATCCCCATGGAAAAGAAATGCAAAAAAGCAAAGTGGCTGTCTGAGGAGGCCTCACAACTAGCTGTGAAAAGAAGAGAAGCGAAAAGCAAAGGAGAAAAGGAAAGATATAAGCATCTGAATGCAGAGTTCCAAAGAATAGCAAAAAGAGATAAGAAAGCTTTCTTCAGCGACCAATGCAAAGAAATAGAGGAAAACAACAGAATGGGAAAGACTAGAGATCTCTTCAAGAAAATTAGAGATACCAAGGGAACATTTCATGCAAAGATGGGCTCGATAAAGGACAGAAATGGTATGGACCTAACAGAAGCAGAAGATATCCAGAAGAGGTGGCAAGAATACACAGAAAAACTGTACAAAAAAGATCTTCACGACCCAGATAATCACAATGGTGTGATCACTGACCTAGAGCCAGACATCCTGGAATGTGAAGTCAAGTGGGCCTTAGAAAGCATCACTACGAACAAAGCTAGTGGAGGTGATGGAATTCCAGTTGAGCTATTTCAAATCCTGAAAGATAATGCTGTGAAAGTGCTGCACTCAATATGCCAGCAAATTTGGAAAACTCAGCAGTGGCCACAAGACTGGAAAAGGTCAGTTTTCATTCCAATCCCAAAGAAAGGCAATGCCAAAGAATGCTCAAACTACCGCACAATTGTACTCATCTCACACGCTAGTAAAGTAATGCTCAAAATTCTCCAAGCCAGGCTTCAGCAATATATGAACCGTGAACTTCCAGATTTTCAAGTTGGATTTAGAAAAGGCAGAGGAACCAGAGATCAAATTGCCAACATCCACTGGATCGGAAAAAGCAAGAGAGTTCCAGAAAAACATCTATTTCTGTTTTATTGACTATGCCAAAGCCTTTGACTATGTGGATCACAATAAACTATGGGAAATTCTGAAAGAGATGGGAATACCAGACCACCTGACCTGCCTTTTGAGAAATCTGTATGCAGGTCAGGAAGCAACAGTTAGAACTGGACATGGAACAACAGACTGGTTCCAAATAGGAAAAGGAGTTCGTCAAGGCTGTATATTGCCACCCTGTTTATTTAACTTATATGCAGAGTACATCATGAGAAAAGCTGGACTGGAAGAAACACAAGCTGGAATCAAGATTGCCGGGAGAAATATCAATAACCTCAGATATGAAGATGACACCACCCTTATGGCAGAAAGTGAAGAGGTTAAAAAGCCTCTTGATGAAAGTGAAAGTGGAGAGTGAAAAAGTTGGCTTAAAGCTCAACATTCAGAAAATGAAGATCATGGCATCCGGTCCCACCACTTCATGGGAAATAGATGGGGAAACAGTGGAAACAGTGGCAGACTTTATTTTTCTGGGCTCCAAAATCACTACAGATGGTGACTGCAGCCATGAAATTAAAAGACGCTTACTCCTTGGAAGGAAAGTTATGTCCAACCTAGATAGCATATTGAAAAGCAGAGACATTACTTTGCTGACAAAGGTCCATCTAGTCAAGGCTATGGTTTTTCCAGTGGTCATGTATGGATGTGAGAATTGGACTGTGAAGAAGGCTGAGCACAGAAGAATTGATGCTTTTGAACTGTGGTGTTGGAGAAGACTCTTGACAGTCCCTTGGACTGCAGGAGATCCAACCAGTCCATTCTGAAGATCAGCCCTGGGATTTCTTTGGAAGGAATGATGCTAAAGCTGAAACTCCAGTACTTTGGCCACCTCATGTGAAGAGTTGACTTGTTGGAAAAGACTCTGATGCTGGGAAGGATTGGGGGCAGAAGGAGAAGGGCACAGCAGAGGATGAGATGACTGGATGGCATCACTGACTCGATGGACGTGAGTCTGGGTGAACTCCGGGAGTTGGTGATGGACAGGGAGGCCTGGCGTGCTGCGATTCATGGGGTCGCAAAGAGTCGGACACGACTGAGCGACTGAACTGAACTGAACTGAAGATTTAAAATTAATTTCCTGAATTTCAATATTTTCCTTTAACGTGGCATTTTATTAATATTTAGGGTCACTCATAAAGTTAATTAAACTTCGCTTAGATTTTATTTTTAATTAGGATATAGTTAATCCACAGTGCTGTGTTAGTTTCAGGCATGCAGCAAAGTGGATCAGTTACACATATACATATATTCACTTATTTTAGATTATTTTCCCATATAGACTATTACAGCGTATTGAGAGTTCCTTGTACTATACAACAGGTTCTTGTTAGTTATTTATTTTACACATAGTAATATGTATATGTCAATCCCAATTTCCCAATTTATTCCCCCCTCATCCCCTGATAACTAACTTTGTTTTCTACATCTGTGACTCTTACTGTTTTGTAACTAAGTTCATTTGTACTCTTTTTTTAGATTTCACATATAACAGGAATCATATATTTGTCTTTCTGTGCCCTTACTTCACTCAGTATGACAATCTCTAGGTCAATCCATGGCACTGCAATTAAATATTTTAAATTTAATATTCCTTCTACTTAATGCTTCTAACTAGTAGAACTTAACCTAATGTTTAGGTTAAGACAATGTTTAATGTTTAGACAATGATGAATCTAATAAATTAAAGTTGAAAATTCTGCAACTCTTAAGTTCTCTTATACATTTCAGTGCTTTTTACAGACTTTGTAAACCTATCTTAAGCTTTTCAATTTAATAAAATCACAACTCTAAAATTAAAAATTCAGTTTTACATTTTAAGTTGGAGTCATGAGGCTAATATATCAGATCCTCAAATTAGTCAAATTATCTTAACTATGACAGATATTAAATATTTAAAATATGAAACATACACAATCACTCCAAAAGTTTAGGCAAAATAATTAACTTTATTGGTTGTCAGTTCGTTATTTCTATACATAAGGGGCAAATAAGCTTTATCATCCAAGCAATCTGGGGCTATTACTGCAAGCAAGTTGATTTAAAAATTCCAAACAAACAGGGTTATCTGCTTAGTGACTGATATCAAACATAAAATTTTTGACCAAAACATCCCTAGAGCAGCCAACATCTAGGAAAATTTTTCCTGCAACACTGAGGCTATTTGAGCCCTATTTTATGATCACCTTGAAATTAAAGTCTTCATCCTTACTTGTGAAAACAAGTGAAATAGTTTTATAGCCTCTATGCCCTAGGTTAAGTTGTGCGTGCTTAATCGCTTAGTCATGTCTGACTCTTTGCAACCCCATGGACTGTAGTCTGCCAGGCTCCTCTGTCCATGGGGATTCTCCAGGCAGGAATACTGGAGTGGGTTGCCATGCTGTCCTCGAGGGGGTCTTCCCAACCCAGGGATTGAACACAGGTCTCCTGCATTGTAGGCAGATTCTTTACCGTCTAAGCCACCAGGGAAGCCCAAGAATACTAGAGTAGGTACCTATCCCTTCTCCAGGGGCTCTTCCTGACCCAGAAATTGAACCAGGGTCTGAATTCTTTACCAGCTAAGCTACCAGGGGTTCAAGTTATATATTACCAAATATTCAAGATTGTATTCAATTTATTATTTACTGCTTGATTCTATTTTTTATTCTTTTCATATTTTTCCCTTTTCTGTAGGGCCATAATTCTCACAGATATTTTTATAATATCCAGTTGTGCTGTGTATATCTTGTTTCCTGTGTCATGCTAATGATAGTACATTTTTACCATCACTGCCACTCTCCTCCAGGCTACCCTATATACAATAGGAAAGGCCTGGGCAAAGGATACATTGCATAGGTCCCTAGTGTAAACATTTTAATGCTTCCCTCCCCTCTTGGGCCCTGGTCTTGGGCAATATGCCTTAGCCTGTGAAGGACCAGTATGAGATGACTTGGGTTGAGTGGGTTTGGGCTGAAAAGGTTTAGATTGGGAGGACTGGGGCTGGCATGGCTTGGGCTGAGTGGATTTGGATGGCGAACTTTCAGCTCGGGGGGCCTGGTGCTGAGTGGGCTTGGTTTGAGTGGGTTTGGGTTGAAAGGGCACAGGTTGGGAGGGTTTGTGCTGGGACTGTTTGACCTGGGGTGACTTGTGCTGATTAGGTCTGAATTGAGAGCTGGGCAAATACATGCTGTAGGACATAGGATGGAATCCCATTTGGAAAGATGGATTTGAAGGCCCACCTTGTGTCTTCAGCTTAGCTCCTTGCTGAGGGGCAGTCCTTCTTGGTTTTTGTGTGGCTCCTGCTGCTTGAAAGGCTTGATGATGAGGATTTTCAATATGGGGTTTTGTTCTCATGGATGTTCTCACTGTCTCTGTTGGCTTTGTTCCCCTGGCACTGACTTGCCCAGGCTTCCCAACTGCTCCTCCTGGCCATGAACCCAGGGAATGGAGGTGACCTACCTGGGAGTCCTCTTTCCCAGACCTTTCAAGGGTTCCTATTGTCTGTGGTCTCTGAGGCCAGGCCGGTATATGCTGAGACATGGGTCTTGGTGGTCTCCCAAAAGTTCTACCCATGTGATGTCTCCAAGGAGTTCCTGAAAATCTCATAAATGTTTCACCTGAATAAAATCTCTGGGGCTGGAAATATTGAATTCCAAAACGTTTGCCTGGACTATGTGCCCTTGTATTCTGAAAGGGCAAAGGATGGAACCTCTTAGGCCTCTGCTGTAACCAGAAGCGGGAGCCCATAGCCCAAGGGGCTTTCAAAGAAACATGGTTAAAGTTACCTCCAATTCTGGCTGGTAAAGGATGGAAGTTTCTCAGAGGAGGCATGAATACTGGGGTGAGATGGAAATTCTGACGATTTTGGTTGATCTGACAACTAGTCTCAGACATCTTAGCAGGGCTTTCAGATGAGTTTTTTCGCTGACTGTGTCTTTGTGATCCCTCATCTTCAGCTGCTCCAGCCAAGTTTTCACTAGGGGAAACTTGAATCCCCTGAATGTTCTCAAAGTCTTGGTCTACCTGTATCCCTAACTCTCTGGCCAGGGGGGCCATGTCTTCCACAGACACACATTTGAGTGAAGAGGACATCACTTCTTGGAGGGCAGCTTGAAGACCCTCCATGTTCCCTCCTCTCTGCCCTACTTCCTCCTCCTCCCAAAACAGTAGTTGTGATGGCTTCAACTTCAGGACCCTCTGGAAAACCTGAGCCTCTTCACTCTCCCTGGCCTGGGGACTGAGCACAAAGTAGCATCTTTCAATGGCAGCTTCTCCTAAAAACATTAGCAAGTCCCATTCCTTCTCACCTAGGCAGTCAGTTAAAAAAAACACAGCTGAGGAAACCTCCATTAAGAAACCAAACTGTGTCCAAAAACTTTCTAGATCTCCACGAAGGTTGGCCACAGCAACAGGCTTCTGGGGGAAACTGGGGCTTTCACTTAAACTGCTGCTATCAGGAAAACACCATGTTATCTCAACCAGGCCATCAGAGATCTGCCGGGGAAGCACCTGAACAGGCAAGTCCTGATGAAGAAAGATTTTGTGTGACTTCAGATGGGCAGGGCTGAGCAGGGCATTGAGGATTCTGGACTTGGAAAAGCTACAGTATCCTAGACGCACAAAAGAGATGACAGGCATCTTCATGAGAGTCAGAAACTTTTCTGTATCCCCTGTAGGCCCTCCTGAAGACTGTGTTGACTGCTCCTTCAAAATGTCCTTCATGGCCCCTAGCATTAAAATGCTTCTGTTGTTTTCTGCATCTGGCAGTAGCAGGGGAAGAGCAAACCGGCAATGATACATGTTTGACATGACTTCACGTTGCAAAGAGCTGTCTGAAGACAGCAAAGAGGCGCAAAGGACATCCAGGGGATTAATGGTTTCTGTTTCTTTAATTTCCAAGTTCTCTACTCCAGTCAGCAATTCCCCTTTGCTCTCTTCACCCAGAACCTTGGGTCTGAGGACTGAATCTCTGGCTGTCACATCCAGTGCTTGAACTTTCATCAGGAAGTTCCAAGCCAAGTCACTTGGCGTCTCAGGCACCCACGTACATCCTCGGTCTAAGGAGAATTGTTTCACAAAGTCTGGCAGAATCTTTCTGCTTGTGTCCAGGTTCAAACAGGACAGGACATCTTTAAACACATTTTTTCTTTCTGTAGGAAGAAAAGATATAGTCAGTGAATGTCATGCTCAGCATCTAAGCTTCCTTCACTGACTTTTAAAATTAAGTAATTGATATTTTCTTTGGAAAAAAGAAAAGATGGTCCACCATCTTTCTGTTCTTTTTGTGGTTGAGTAATATGCAAAGTACATCATGAGAAACGCTGGGCTGGAGGAAGCACAAGCTGGAATCAAGATTGCCAGGAGAAATATCAATAACCTCAAATATGAAGATGACACTACTCTAATGCCAGAAAGTGAAGAACTAAAGAGCCTCTTGATGAAAGTGAAAGAGGAGAGTGAAAAAGTTGGCTTAAAGCTCAACATTCAGAAAACTAAGATCATGGCATCTGGTCCCATCACTTCATGGGAAATAGATGGGGAAACAGTGGAAACAGTGTCAGACTTTATTTTGGGGGGCTCCAAAATCACTGCAGATGGTGATTGCAACCATGAAATTAAAAGACGCTTACTCCTTGGAAGGAAAGTTATGACCAACCTAGATAGCATATTCAAAAGCAGAGACATTACTTTGCCAACAAAGGTCTGTCTAGTCAAGTCTGTGGTCTTTCCAATGGTCATGTGTGGATGTGAGAGTTGGACTGTGAAGAAAGCTGAGCACCAAAGAATTGATGCTTTTAAACTGTGGTGTTGGAGAAGACTCTTGAGAGTCCCTAGGACTGCAAAGAGATCTAACCAGTCCATCCTAAAGGAGATCCGTCCCGGGTGTTCATTGGAAGGACTGATGCTGAAGCTGAAACTCCAATATTTTGGCAACCTCATGCAAAGAGTTGACTCATTGGAAAAGACCCTGATGCTGGGAGTGATTGGGGGCAGGAGGAGAAGGGGATGACAGAGGATGAGATGGCTGGATGGCATCACCGACTCAATGGACATGAGTTTGGGTAAACTCCGGGAGTTGGTGATGGACAGGGAGGCCTGGCATGCTGCGATTCATGGGGTTGCAAAGAGTCAGACATGACTGAGTGACTGAACTGAACTAAACTGAATATTCCATTATATATATGTTCCACAACTTCTTTATTCATTAATCTGTTGATGGAGGAGGGATGGAATGGTGTGGGAGATGGAAGGGTGGTTCAAAAGGGAGGGGACATATGTACATGTATGGCTCATTCCTGTAGATGTATGGTAGAAACCAACACAATATGGTAAAGCAATTATCCTCCAACTTGAATTTTTTAAAAAGATGAAACAAGTAAAGTGAAAGTACTGTTTCATCACCCTGCCAAGTCTACTTTCCAAGAGATATGTCTATATGGTGTGGTATGTTTCCTTCTCTTCCTTTTTCAATACATATGCAGAAGTACATATGTAGACGTACATATGTATATGTACTTGCATATGTAGAAGTACACAGTTTGGTATAATGGATGCTATTTTATTCTATAAATGATCTTATACCAAATGATTTTTCAACTTCTTTTCACTCAGTGGTATTCCTTGCAAATTCTTCCAAGTAAGTATATACACAGAACTACTTAATTCATTTTATGAATCCATTGTACTTAATGGTTTGGAAGAACCACTATTTATTTAACCATTGTCTACTGATGATCATTCAGGTTTTTGAATTTTTGGGCTATGTTCATATGCAGTAATGAAAAAACCTGTTAATTCTTCTTTATACATATGTATAAGGAACTCTCCAGGTAGATACTGATTTATTTATTAAATGTTAACTTTTGGTAAACTTTGGAGAAATGGAAGATTTTGTCTTCTCAGAATTTACATGGTCTATATAATTTTTCCTGATGTCCTTTTCCAATTTATATTCTAGCCGCTTATTGAGAGGACAGAGATAGTGCTAAGTAGAGAAAGAAAATCAGAGAGCATTTTCTGCTCCTGATGGATAGTAACATAGCATAAGCTTCTTGGATCCCTTGTAAAAGTAGCCTAGAAGAAACAGTAGACATGAGAGAAAGTGTAGGTTTCAAGAATTAACAAAAGGAACTCTAAGAAATCCTTCAACAGTCTGAAAGTTGCTTGAACTGGTGCATCTGATGGGTAAGAAGGTAAGGGAGGAGTTGAGGCCAGCATGAAGGATCCCCAGAGGAGGCAGAGAGAAGTAAGAAGAGGGATTGCAGAAAACATATAAGTTCTGCTCTTGCCTCTCCCCTGCCTACCCCCTGCTTTTCCTTAGGACAACCATCCTCTGTTTCTTCAGCACAGAAATTGGTACCCACACAGCCCAAGCCAGATGCCAAATGTTGACAAGGTAATATCAGGCTACTGTGGAATAGTACAGTGACATGTCTAACAAGCACAGAGATGAATGAAAAATTAAGAAGCAATAATTTCTAGAAGCCAGTACCATTTTTGCAAATTAAAAATTCATGAAAATAGCCCAGGTAAGGCAAAAAGAAATGATTGGAGATTTTAGCTGCCACCCACTGAAACGAGACAGAGTTTTTCATTTCAATCCCACAGTTGATCAATGGAGACCCACTCCAAGATGACCCAAATATTGGACATAGAAAATAAGAATTTTAAAAGTAGCTATCTTAACTATTTTCAAGAATTTACAATAATATAAACCCATAATGAATAATTTAGTAGAAATTACCAGGAAAAAAGAAGAAAGCATTTAAAAATTTAAATTCTTGAACTAAAAAGCGTAATATCTGAATTTTTTCAAAAATAAGTATATAGACTTTTAAAAAGACTGGAAATGACAAAAGAAAAATTCAGTGTACTTAGAGATATAGTAATAGAAATGATCCAATCTAAAGAATAAGGATAAAAAATACTTTTTAAAAAATGAACAGAGCCTCAGGGACCTTGGAAAAAACATCAGAAACTCTAACATACATGTACTTGGAATCTCAAAAAGAGAAGGGGAACAAGTGGGACAAAAAATATTTGGATAAATAACAGCTTAAAATTTTCCAAATTTGGGGGAGGGGAAATTCCAAATTTAGAGATTCATAAATCCTACATAAGATGAAAACAAAGAGAATCGCACCTAGACACATCAGAGTTAATCACAGAAAACATTTTAAGGAAAACGTCTTGAAATCAACCAGAAGAAAAATAGCACAACGCAAGAGGGAACAATGATAAAATGACAACAATTGCACTCATCTCACATGCTAGTAAAGTAATGCTCAAAATTCTCCAAGCCAGGCTTCAACAATATATGAACCATGAACTTCCAGATGTTCAAGCTGGTTTTAGAAAAGGCAGAGGAACCAGAGATCAAATTGCCAACATCCGCTGGATCATCGAAAAAGCAAGAGAGTTCCAGAAAAACTCTATTTCTGCTTTACTGACTATGCCAAAGCCTTTGACTGCATGCATCACAATAAACTATGGGAAATTCTGAAAGAGATGGGAATACCAGACCACCTGATCTGCCTCTTGATAAACCTGTATACAGGTCAGGAAGCAACAGAACTGGACATGGAACAACAGACTGGTTCCAAATAGGAAAAGGAGTACGTCAAGGCTGTATTTTGTCACCCTGCTTATTTAACTTATATGCAGAGTACATCATGAGAAATGCTGGGCTGGAGGAAGCACAAGCTGGAATCAAGATTGCCAGGAGAAATATCAATAACCTCAGATATGAAGATGACACTACCCTAATGGCAGAAAGTGAAGAACTAAAGAGCCTCTTGATGAAAGTGAAAGAAGAGAGTGAAAAAGTTGGCTTAAAGTTCAACGTTCAGAAAATGAAGATCATGGCATCTGGTCCCATCACTTCATGGGAAATAGATAGGGAAACAGTGGAAACAGTGTCAGACTTTATTTTTGGGAGCTCCAAAATCACTGCGGATGGTGATTGCAGCCATGAAATTAAAAGACATTTGCTCCTTGGAAGGAATGTTATGACCAATCTAGACAGCATATTAAAAAGCAGAGACATTACTTTGCCAACAAAAGTCCGTCTACTCAAGGCTATGGTTTTCCCAGTGGTCATGTACGGATGTGACAGTTGGACTATAAAGAAAGCTGAGTGCAGAATAATTGATGCTTTTGAACCGTGGTGTTGGAGAAGACTCTTGAGAGTCCCTTGGACTGCAAGGAGATCCAACCAGTCCATCCTAAAGGAGATCAGTCCTGGGTGTTCATTGGAGGGACTGATGTTGAAGCCAAAAGTCCGATACTTTGGCCACCTAATGTGGAGAGCTGACTCATTTGAAAAGACCCTGAGAAAGATTGAGGGCAGGAGGAGAAGGGGACAACAGAGGATGAGATGGTTGGATGGCATCACCAACACGATGGACATGGGTTTGGGTGGACTCCGGGAGTTGGTGACGGACAGGGAAGCCTGGCGTACTGCGGTTCATTGGGTCACAAAGATTCAGACACAACTGAGCGACTGAATTGAAGGAAACTGAGCATCAGAAAGAATGGAAGCCAAATGACAGAAATGATAATCGATCATTTCTGAAGGCAAAAAGGCACCAGTCTAAAATTCCTTACAGGAAAAATATTCTTCTGGATTGAAGGCAAAATGAAGACATGTTTCAATAAACAAAAAATAAATAAAATTCTTCAGGCTAACAGGGAATAACAGCAAACAAAAACTTGAATCTTCAGGAAGAAGAAAGAGCAGAGAAAATGATAAATTTATGGGTTCCTGGACTTCCCCTGGTGGTGCTAGTGATAAAGCACCCACCTGCCAATGCAGGAGACATAAGAGACCTGGGTTTGATCATTGACTGATCCCAAATAGTATAAACTAGAAGGGAAAGTGAAAGTGCAGTTGCTCAGTCGTGTCTGACTCTTTGCGACCCCATGGACTGTAGCCTACCAGGAAAAGAGTTGATTATATAACCTATATCCGAATTGACTCTATACATTGCAGAGTACACAGGCATTGCCTTAAGTCTTCCTAAGACTTCAATTTGAGATGCAGTGATGGGGTGGGGAGGGGTGGGAAGAAAGTGGCCTAAAATTTAACATGACAAAAAGCATTACTATCCTTCTCTTTTGAATCAGATGTATTTGATTTCCACCACCCCACCCCTCCCCCACCCCGTCCAGTTCTCAGCTGCATAGACAAATGTTACAGAGGAAAGAGAGCATAGCCATAAATTTTTATTAAAAATTTTTTTTTATCCTGCAGTCAACTAGAGTGGATTGGAAACCGTTAGAATTATATACAGTCATAACTGCATTATTATTGAAACTTTTCTTGACCTGTTTTCCTAAGGCTATGTCAAATACAAATTGGCACTTGCCAAGGGCATTTTCCATCTGCCTCTTTGGAGACTGAGTCCTGTGCTGCTGCAGCTATTGACCTTCAACATGCCCTGAAGGGGGTTCAGGGTGGAGAATGTGGCATTTTGTTGCTGCAGGAAAACTGGTGGAACAGGCCTTGAGATGGTTAGATATTTTCAGGAACTGATTTCATGATCCCAATCCTAACACTTTCTCATATCCAGAAAAGCACTCAGTCCCTTCATGGTGACATCAGCTCCTGGTGGCTAGCAGAAAACCTTTTGTAAAATAAATGCTTGATTGTGTGATATCCTCCTTCACCAAAAATCATATATATTGACCTTCCCCCACTACTCCTTTGGAGCAGTTTCTCAGAGCTATCTGAAGTGCTGTCTACCCTACTGCAGTCCTCATTTTAACTCAAATAAAACTTAATTTGCAACTCTCATGTTGCACATCTTTCTTTAGTCAACAAGTGTTAGATTGGTTGCAAAACTAGCCCCAAGTAATGGCTTTCCTGGGTTTCCCTGGTGGCTCAGATGGTAAAGAATCTGCCTGCAAAGCAGGAAAACCAGGTTTGATCCCTGGGTCAGGAATACCCCCTGGAGGAGGGCACGGTAATCCAGTCCAGTATTCTTGCCTGGAGAATTCTATGGACAGAGGAGCCTGGCAGGCTACAGTCCATGGGGTTGCAACGAGTCGGACACGACTGAGCGACTAAGACACAATGACTTTCTGGTATCCACACCTTTTGTAATATTACTTTGCAAGAGATGCAGCCTATTCTTCCCCAACCCTTAAAGCTTTGAGACTTGCTTTTGCCAACAGAATGTGGCAGAAGTCAAACAGTGTTATGGATTGAATTGTATCCCCTACAAAAAGATGCTAATCCTCCCAGTACTTCAGAATGTGGCCTTACTTGTGAATAGGGTCATTACAGAGGTCATCAACTTAAAATGAGGTTATTAAGGTGGGCCCTAATGCAATTTGATCAGTGTCCTAATTAAAAGAAGAAATTTGAAAACACACACATGCACCAAAGGAAATGACTTGAAGACACCAGAGAGAAGATAGTCTTCAAGGCAGAGAATTCCAGAGGCTACTGGAAGCTGGGAGAGAGAACTGGAACAGGTCCTTCCCTAATGTCTTCAAAAAGAGTATAACCCTGCCAACACCTTGGTTTCAGTCTCCACCTCCATGTCTGTAAAACAATATATTTCCCATTGTTCTAAGCCACCTTTTTGTATTATCTTACTGTGGCGGCCCTAGGAAATCTATCATACAGATGGCATGATAGTTCTGAGTCTAAGCCTCAAAATGCCTTCAGGACTCTGTCTCTGTCTCTCTGACTCCTCTGCTCTCACTATAAGAATATGCCTGACATAGTCTGAGAGTTAGCTCAGACTAGCTTGTTAGAGGGCATGGCAATCCACTCCAATATTCTTGCCTGGAGAACCCCATGGGTAGAGGAGCCTGGTGGTCTACAGTCCATGGGGTTGCAGAAAGTCAACTGAATCAACTGACCATGCATGCACAGCTTGCTAGAAGATGAGAAATGAGCCAATAGCTTGCTGACCACCGATACAGAAGTAAACCCAGAGAAGACCAGAAGAATGCCTGCCAACTACAGACATATAAAAATTATACACTCTTACTGATTTAAGTGACCCTAATTTTGAGGTGCCTATTAATTTATTATGGCAAATAAATAATACAGAAAAAAACATGCAAAACAAAAAACAAAACAGTATCATGCAAGAAACATATAATATTGGAATGTTACCTATGGAAGAAGGTGCATAAGGAATAGAGAAAAAAGTCAAATAGATTAAAAAAAGGAGGCGGTTGCAGAGTAATGCTGATGGTATGCAATGAAAAAGTAATTCAACCCTATGTAACTATTGTAATATATTTAAAAAATTAAGAATGAGGTCTAAAAGCAACTATGAATCGGGAAGGTATAGGGAGTAGGACAAGAGTTGTGTTATAGGTTGAATTATATACCCCTCAAATTCATAGGTTGAAATTCTAAGACCCAGTATCTCAGAATGTAGTGGTATTTAGAAATGGAGTCATTGTAGATATATAGTTGGTTAAGATGAGGTCATTACAGTGAGCCCTGGTCCTGTGACTGTTACCCTTATAAAATAAGAAAATTTGGGAATTCCTTGGTGTTCCAGTGGTTGGGATTTTGAGCTTCTCCTGCAGGGGGCTTGGGTTCCATCCCTGGTCAGTTCAGTTCAGTTCAGTCATTCAGTCATGTCCAACTCTTTGCGACCCCATGGACTGCAGCACAGGGAACTATTAATAGGACCCGGCAAACTGCATGCTGCGGCCAAAAAACAAAAGAAAAAGGGGAAATGTGAACACAGAGACATGAACCCAGTAAGACAACCACGTGAAGATAAAGGCAGATTGTAGGGGATGGGAGGTAGAGTGCTTCCACAAGCCAGAGAATTCTAAAGATTTCCAGCAAACTACCAGAAGCTAGGAACAGATTCTTTCTACAGCCTTCGGAAGGAACCAACACTATATACACCTCCAGACTTCCAGCCTGCAAACTGTGAGACAACATATTTCTATTGTTTTTTTTTTCTTGCAGCCATGAAATTAAAAGATGCTTGCTCCTTGGAAGAAAAGTTATGACCAACCTAGACAGCATATTAAAAAGCAGAGACATTACTTTGCCAAAAAAGGTCCATCTAGTCAAGGCTATGGTTTTTCCAGTAGTCATGTATGGATGTGACAGTTGGACCATAAAGAAAGCTGAGAGCTGAAGAACTGATGCTTTTAAACTGTGGTGTTGGAGAAGACTCTTGAGAGTCCCTTGGACTGCAAGGAAATAACAACCAGTCAATCCAAAAGGAAATCAGTCCTGAATATTCATTGGAAGGACTGATGCTGAAGCTGAAGCTCCAATACTTTGGCTACCTGATGTGAAGAACTGACTCACTGGAAAAGACCCTGATGCTGGCAAAGATTAAAGGCAGGAGGAGGAAGGGACAACAGAGGATGAGATGGTTGGATGGCATCATGGACATGAGTTTGAGCAAGCTCTGGGAGTTGGTGATGGACAGGGAAGCCTGATAGGAAGCAGTACATGGGGTTGCAAAGAGTCAGACACGACTGAATGACTGAACTGAACTGATTGTTTAAGCTACCAAGTTTGTGGTGCCACTCTGTTACAGCATCCTAGTAACCAGGTCAAGGTGTGCAGAGGAGGAAATTACTCTTTTCTGACCCATAATTGGATTATGGATTTGGGCTGAATGTGAGTTGGTAGTTACCTTCCCCTTCTATATTCAGAACTTGGTGGTGTTTATTTTCCCAGACAATATCTCTCTGAATTAAGCATTTCTCCTATTTTTAATTTTCATTAAGAAATATTCAAATTCAAGGTACTGGTATAATCTTCCTCATTGAAATGGCAATATTTGGATAGCTCAAGACAAGCATTATTTTGGGACCTTATCCATTTACCACAAATTCCTCTCCTGTTTCTGCTTTAATATTTAGGTCTATAATCCCCATATTCTATTGGTCACAAAGGTTCTAAAATAATTTAACAGACTTAATCTGAGGTACAGAAGGCAACAGCTAAAATTAGTGGTTAGCAACTTGTTATATGTGTGATGGAGGTGACTGCAGAAGCCTAAAAGTTCATAGTCAATACTTACTTTATCTATACTGTCCACTTGGAGAAGGGCATGGCAACCCACTCCAGTACTCTTACCTGGAGAATCCCCATGGATAGAGGAGCCTGGCAGGCTACAGTCCATGGGGTTGCAAAGAGCTGGACACGATTGAAGGAACTTCACACATATGCACATACTGTCCACTATTTCTAGGTCCTGGGTTTTCCTCCCTGTCAACACCCACCTCTGAGGAAACTCCAAGTTAGAGAAGTCCAAGGAATTTCTGAGGAGCTGCTTTTCTGCTTTCATGTGGTGCCCTTCCTCAGTCCCCTCCTTGTTATGATACTGCAATCAAGATTTAAGTTTTTGCCTAAGTAACTCTACACACACGATTCCCATACCTTCCATACTTTTCTCCTCTTCCTCCTCCAATGACATGCCAGTTTCTGGATCCTCATAATGCTGTTCTTCATCAGAGAACTCCGTGGTTTCAAGGTACACAGAATCCTCTCTGTCATCATAGAGGCCTCCTGGGTCACTGTAAGCCTCCTCTTCCAAGGTGATGTTTGCCTCTTCAGAGTACCCCACAGATTCTAGATAGTCCTCTTGTTCTAAGTATAAAGAATCGTCTGGATCCTCATATCTCTGTCCATCCTGTAAATACTCAATTGTTGCTGGAAATTCGTACTCAACGATCTCAACTGACTGTGGCGATGTGAATTTTGATGTGTTATCTTCCTTCTCATTTTCCTTTGAGGACCAAGCAGTTTCCTGATAACTAGTTTTCTTGTCTGTGAAAGACTCAGAGGTTTCTAAATCCATGCATTCTTTCTCTTTGAAGGACGTGGTGATCTCAGGGTTCTCAGGCTGTTTCTCTCCAGAAAGGAAAACATCTTCTTTGCTTGTGCCTATCGGTAGAGGTGGCTCTATATACTCATGTTTCAAAACTTCTGGAAAGAATAAGAAAGTTTGAGAGATATTTATTTTCTCTCTCGAAATTAACAGATGTTATATTAGGGAGTTTCCATGACCTCAAAGCATCATCTCTCTATTTCATTAGATGATAGGAATACATACATAAATGGCAATAAGTCAGCTCAGAACTTTCTTTCTCCCACTGAAAAATATCAGATCACACTCCTGCCCAGCTCAAAAGTTTGAGTCTTTCACAGCAAACTCAAAGGGTAAGTGGATGAAATAGAAAACCTGAATCCTTTGTTTACTTGTGGATTTACTGTAATCCAAAATCAGGCTTCCCTGGTAGCTCAAATGGTAAAGAATCTGCCTGCAATGCAGGAGATTTGAGCTCGAGCCTGGGTTAGAAGGTTCCTTTAGAGAAGGAAACAGCAATCCACTCCAGTATTCCTGCCTGGAAAGTCCCATGGACAGAGGAGCCTGGTGTGCTGCAGTCCATGAGGTTGCAAAGAGTTGGAAATGACTGAGTGAATAACACTTTCAACACCAGCTCAGACTTTCTAGGGTCATTGCTAATGAAATTTGACCCTAATAATTTCTAATGAAGAAGTGAGTAGCTCCTATTTAGAATAAATCCTGGAAATGCTAAGACCTATATCTCTAAGCATATGGGTCCTGTACTACATTAAAAACCATTAGCATTAATATTTTTATCTTAGCCTCTGCCTCTCTGTGCTGTGCTTAGTTGCTCAGTTGTGTCTGACTTTTTGCAACCACATGGACTGTAGCCCACCAGGCTCCTCTGTCCATGGAGGTCCTCCAGGTAAGAATACTGGAGTGGGTTGCCATACCGTCCTCCAGGGAATCTTTGCAACCCAGGGATGGAACCCAGGTCTCCTGCTCTGCAGGCAGATTCTTTATCATCTGAGTCACCAGGGAAACCCAAGAATACTGGAGTGGGTAGCCTATCCATTCTCCAGGGGATCTTTCCAACCCAGGAATCAACCAGGGTCTCCTGCATTGCAGGCGGATTCTTTACCAGCTGAGCTACCACGGAAGCCCTAAATGCTCCCTATTTGCCACTAATTATCATTGAACATTGAAAAATTAGCATTTGACTTGCTCCAGAAATTGAGGATTCTGCTGACATTCTTCTTACAGAGAAAATGAAATTGCTAATACACCACATATGTGTGTCAAAAATTATTTTCCCTCTATTTTCAAAATGGCCATACTAAGTGAAAGATGCAGCTTTTGGTCTTAAGGTTGTTAATACCTATGAATTCACTTACTAGATAAAGAAGTCCCAATGTATCACTAACAGTAGTCTCTTTCCAATTATAAGTATTTCTGGATGTCACTGTCAGAACAGTAAGACATTTATACCAGCAAGAAAACAACTGCTGGTTTTGGATTGTATTTGAACAAAAAAGTTATAAATCCTCCAGAACAATAAAATACATCATTCCCTGCTTTTTAAATCTTGGACACTTTTCCCTTTTATCATATTTCACTGAAAATTATCTCCAGGAGAATGACAAATGAAAATAAAGGGTAGTCATTTTCTTTTTTTTCAGGAAAACTGCCTCCTCCCTCTCAGCCCAAAAAGTGTAGAAATTTAACCTACCTTGATTTAAGTTGCAAATGGTAGCTGACTGGGAAAAAGTATTAAACAAACAGTTGAGGAAAAGCTGACAGCTCACTTCTCCTTTTTTCTGTACCAAAATCAACAGCTTCCGACTTTTCTTCAGGGGATCTGTAATATTCTCCAGAATCTCATACTCTTCCTCAGAAATCAGCTTCCGAGAGGTTAACGTATCTAAGATACAATCAGGATCCTGTTGTAGGATTTCTAATAACTTTTTTCTTTCTTTTTCTATGATCTGGGATGGAACACTCCCAGCAGCCATTGTTCCTGTTTTCTGCAGACCAGGAAATGAACTATGAAACTGTTTCAATGCAGAAACACAAGTTTGGTTTTGCTTTTTTTTTTTTTTAAAGGCAGAGTAATGCGTTTTGGCAAAGATTAACCGTGTCAGTGACCCTTAGTGTTGGAGAGAGTGGATAAAAACAAGCCAAACAGTTTGGGGGAATCCAGCCATGAGCCCCCACAGATCCTTATAGATTATTTACCTGTTTTTTTTTTTTTTTTTTGATGACTTGTCTCAGTTTCATATGGTTTAGCCTCCAAGAACTCTTTCTCTGAGAAGAGCCTCTTGAACTTCAGATTCCTTGCTCTGAACTCTATCTGCAATATCAAGATTATGAATTGATTAACCCTTTTGGAGAGAAATCTGTCAATATGCAGCAATAAATAAATAAATGTGACAGATAAAAATAAAAATTAAACCATTCAATGCAGCAATTCCACTTCTAGGAAATTATCTTAAAAAATAATGAGACAAATGACCAAAGATGGATGTGCAAGAATCTGCACTTTCATATTTTTATAATAGCATAAAAATGAAAGTAACTCAAATTTCCACAAATTAGGATTTATGGAACAGATTTGATACATCAACAATGGTGTTACCAAGTAAGGTCTGGCTGCTTATCACTCAGTGAAAGTCACTCAGTCATGTCTGACTCTTTGCGACTCCATGGACTATACAGTTCATGGAATTTTCCAGGCCAGAACACTGGAGTGGGTAGCCGTTCCCTTCTCCAGGGTATCTTCTCAACCCAGGGATTGAACCCAGGTCTCCAGCATTGAAGGAGGATTCTGTACCAGCTGAGCCACCAGGGGAGCAATGGAGAGACAAATGTTGGAGAGACAAATATTGATAGAAAGGAAAGTTGTTTTAATCAGAATGCCAGCAATCTGGGGAGATGGTGGACTCAGTGTCCTCCCAAAAACAGCTCAGAGGATTCTGGTTGGCCACAAAACTTTTATAAGGAAAAAGGGAAGTAATCTCAGTTAACCATTGAAATAGGGCGTCAGAGTTGTAGCCATCTCCCTCTGTGTGCAGACGTGTGGGCAGACCAGTCAACTTCTTAGATTTTTCTCTAGAGGCTATCTTGTTCACACAGTGTATTTGCAAGGTTATACTAAAGAGGAAGCTAGCGAAGAGATCTGGTCATCTGTTAACTACTTATTCTTCATTTCAACATCTTTGATGAATGGAAAGAACCAATAGATTAGGCAAGGTATGGGGTGATCAGGATTTGAAAGGCATGCTAGGGCCAGAGACATGTAGAGCATGGGGTGCCAGGTTTAAGGCTAGTGACAAGGCAAAAGGGGTCTCCTGCAGAGAGCTCTTTCCTAAAAAGAGCCCTTTCCTGCCAAAAGGTGCTTACACATCTCCACTTGTCAGAACATCATTCTGAAACTGTTTGGTACCATTTTGGAGGGCTCCGACGAGCTCCGGTACTGGAGTCCTTCGTGTCCCAGCAGAGAAAGAATTCAGAGAGAACCAAAGTGATAGGTAACAAGTGACTTATTAGGTAAGGATGCCTGTGAGGCTTACAAGTGGAAAGGACAGCGGTTGCATGCTCTGAGGACTTAGTGGGCTATAGTTTTATTTATTTGTTTATCTTTGGGTCTCTGTTGCTGCATTCGGGTTTTCTCTAGTTGCAGGAACAAGGGGCAACTCCCTAGTTGTTGTGCATGGGCTTCTCATTATGGTGGCTTCTCTTGTTGCAGAGCACAGGCTCTAAGCACACTGGTTTAGTAGCTGCGGCTCACAGGCTCTAGAGTGGGGACTCAGTAGCTGTGGCATATGGACTTAGTTGCTCCAAGGTATGTGGAATCTTTCCAGACAAGGGATTGAACCCATGTCCCCTGCATTGGTAGGTGGATTCTTATCCACTATACCACCAGGGAAATCCTATAGTTTTATAATCAAAGGGAAAGTGGGGAAGGGGAAAAGACCAATTTCCTCCTCATTTTTGAGTAGACATCATGCTTCCATCATCAACTCCTCTAGGTTGGGCAGTTTTCTTGTCCCTACATGGTCAAACCAGAACTGTCATGACACTATGGAAATATTATTTTGGGTCTCAGTACAATGAGGGTCTTTACTTTGAAATGTCACCTTTTCATAAATTATTGTTCTTCATGCAAGTAGAGAATATGCCGTCACTGGGCAGAACAGCGTTGTTTTATTGTTTTAGGGCATGACCCATGCTTCTGCATGATTTTGTTGCTAAGCAATCCACTTGGGTTTGTGGTTAAGCTGACCTGTTTTCTTAACTGATCATTAACTTATGGAGGTCTCCCATACTTCTTTCTTTACATACAGTCCTCTAGTGGGATTAACTCTGTCCCTATCAATTCTGCTTCTATGGGATTATGGGCCAAAGGCTGTCTTTTGTAACTTCTTGATACTGACAGAGGGTGCTGTATTTTTAGAGTGGAAGATGTCAGATGGGTTAGTAGCATCTCTTTGCCTACAGTTTTAGTTGCCCACTTACATATGCAGACAGAACAAGCTACAATTATTTTTCTTTTAAATAAAATGTATATCTACATATACATATTACATACATACACTATACATATTAACATTTTAAACAAAACTGGGATCTATAACTTGCTGTTTTCCATAATAATATATCATGGATATCACTACTCGTCAATATGTGTAGATTTACTTCATCCTACAATTATTTCATGTCCACCAAGATATAGATTATTATTGAAACGGGGAACCGAATTCTGTTCACAGAGACAAACAGTGGAATTCACAAACTGGCAAACACTCATGCAGGCAAAGTTTATTTTAAAGGACAGAGATACAAAGCCTTCAGCATAGACACTGAGAAGGGGTGAAGAGACCCCAAAGACAGGAATAACAGCAGTTTTTATATCTTTATTAGAATTGATCTGTTTGTTTTTGGTTGGCTCTGGGCCAAAAGCATGTAATTTCTGACCAATCAGTTTAAATGTTACAGTGTCCAATTTGCCATTTTTATGGTTTTTTTTTTTTTTTTTTTTTGGTTTCCAGTTTCTCTAGACATTGTGACACCATCTCTTGACCCTTTCTCAAGACCCCAGACCATTACTTAGAGACCAGATGTATGTTTAGGAGCTAATGGTCCACCTGCAGTTTTTCTCCTTGATAAACTGGACAGCAGTTAACGATTGTCTTGTCCTGGGTCTGAATGTTTTATGACCCTCCGGATGAGGGAGGCATTCCTTGGAATGCCTAGAAACTGGAGCAGTAAATATAGCTTTGGGCTAACAGAGAAAAATGCTTATGTGAGAGAATTAAAACTGAAATTTTAAAAAGAACCAAGGCTCTGACTCTATACTGACTGCCTAACAATTTCTACCTCATTATGAGCCATAGAGTTAATCCCATTCTCTTAAGGCCAGTTCTTGGAATTGTACTGGCCATAGGTTCAGTATTGCTCAAGATGGAACAGTTTATGTTATGGCTACAGTCAGCTCATCATGCAGATGGCTTTTTCCTACTGGTGGCAGTTATAGTGTCTGTAAAACAACTCAGGAATGTGCATCAGACACTGAGTCTGTGACTCTGCTGTCCTAATCATTAATGGCTTGAGTTTGCTCCTTTGTGACTCAGGGAAGCCTGGAAGACTTCAGTTTTCCTATAAACAAGAGGCAGGAGACATGGAGGGGCCTTGGTGATTGGGATGGGATGGGCCAAGCTGAGTTTTGCTCAGTTCCAATGGAATATCAAAATGAAGTTAAAAAGGATGAAGTAAATCTACACATATTGACAAGTAGTGATAGAAATGATATATTATTAAGGAAAATAGCAAGTTATAGATCCCCTTTTTGTTTAAAAAGTTAATATGTATAGTGTATGTATACTATTTTGTATATATAGATACACATTATATTTAAGACAGCCAGGAAAGAGATAACACAAATGTACCTCTGTTATTTCTGGTTGATCTCAGAGAGGCAGCAGTGAGTGGTGGTATAAAATGAGATTGTAATTCCCCGCCCAGGAATTGAACCTGGGTAGCCTGGATGAAAATCAGGATTCCTAGCCACCAGACCAGCAAGGACTAGAGGCTAGAAGCTATTTTTCCCTGGCTTTTGCCCCAGTGAAAAAGCATTTCTCATGCAGGCAAAAACTATAAATGCAGGTACAAAGTTTATTATTAGAGACATACATAGCACAACAACATATGGGAGAGCACACAGGTAAACAGTTTGTTAAGACAGAAGCAAGGAAGAGATATACCTGGAGAGAAAGGTTGTGAGCTTCCCCACTAGTGAGGAGGAGCTCATAAAGATGCAGTTGTCATTTATATAGGCCATTTCTTCCAGGTCTTTTTTTCACCCTTGGCCAATTGTTCTTTTTCTTTTTCCACCCCTGACCCACCCTTGGACCCTCTCAGACATGCCTGTGCAACTTGTTTCCAAGATGGATTCCAGTCCAGAGGCCTATGGGATCATGTTTGCATCACATATTATGGGCTGGCATCCCCTCCTTTTTGACCCTCAAGGAGCCTTTCTGGCCACATGAAATGTCTCCCTTGCCCCAAGGATGGGAAATATATGACTTCCTGATTCTTTGCTTAAGCAAGGTTTAGCCCTTCTCTGTCGCTGCCATGATTGTTGTCTTAAGGTGTCCACTGGACACAAAGCCTGACTGCTTGCCCTGAATCTGTTGTTACTTTCATTTTTGGAGGGCACACAGGAGGATGGCTGTAAGTAACTAACCTTCCTGTTTCAGGAAATGCAAACAGGAGGCTAGCTGCAAGTGTCTAGCCTGAAGCCCACTTTTTTCCTGCCCAGAGATATGTAAACAGGAGGCCAGTTGTAAATGCCTAGCCTGGGGCCTATCTGTCTCCTGCCTCCTGGTGATATAACAGCAGTATTCAAACTTCTACTTTAAACATTTCTATTTAACACTTTTTTGTTATCAACAGAATTTAATTTTCTAAAAAGTTATCTGGTTGGTTTTTATTTTCGGTTATAGTTCACAAGAACCTTAAAACAGTATAAATATCAACAGAATACTGGATGAGCAAACTGTAGTATTTCACGTAATGTAAAAGACAGCATTCAAAAAGAATGAATTTCAGTGACCCACAGTATAGGTAAATAATAATAGCATTAAGGGGAAATTTTAAGTCCCCAAATATTATATGCAGCATAGCACTCTCCTAAAAGGCTCAAAATAATGGAAATACAGACACACAGAGATTTTAGGAATACACATGGCATCAATGGGAACAGTGAGAGACTTTATTTTCTTGGGCTCCAAAATCACTGCAGATGGTGACTGCAGCCTTGAAATTAAAAGACACTTGCTCCTTGGAGATCAAGATCAGTGGGAGAAATATCAATAACCTCAGATATGCAAATGACACCACCCTTATGGCAGAAAGTGAAGAACTAAAAAGCCTCTTGATGAAAGTGAAAGAGCAGAGTGAAAAAGTTGGCTTAAAACTCAATATTCAGAAAACTAAGATCATGGCATTCGGTCCCATCACTTCATGGCAAATAGATGGGGAAACAAGGGAAACAGTGACAGACTTTATTTGGGGGGCTCCAAAATCACTGCACCCCAAACCAGTACTCTTGCCTGGAAAGTCTCATGGACAGAGGAGCCTGGTGGGTTGCAGTCTATGGGGTTGCTAAGAGTCAGACACGACTGAGCAACTTCACTTTCACTTTTCACTTTCATGCATTGGAGAGGGAAATGGCAACCCATTCCAGTGATCTTGCCTGGAGAATCCCAGGGATGGGGGAGCCTGGTGGGCTGCCGTCTATGGGGTCGCACAGAGTCGGACACGACTGAAGCGACTTAGCAGCAGCAGCAGCAAAATCACTGCAGATGGTGACTGCAGCCATGAAATTAAAAGACGCTTGCTCCTTGGAAGAAAAGCTATGACCAACCTAGAGAGCATATTAAAAAGAAGAGACGTTAGTTTGACAACAAAGGTCCGTCTAGTCAAAACAATGGTTTTTCCAGTAGTCATGCGTGGATGTGAGAGTTGGACCATAAAGAAAGCTGAGCACAGAAGAATTTGATGCTTTTGAACTGTGGTATATGAGAAGACTCTTGAGAGTCCCTTGGACTGCAAGGAGATCCAACCAGTCCATCCTAAAGGAAATCAGTCTTGAATATTCATTGGAAGGACTGATGCTGAAGCTGAAACTCCAATACTTTGGCCATCTGATGCAAAGTACTGACTCATTTGAAAAGACCCTGATGCTGGGAAAGATTGAAGGCATGAGGAGAAGGGAATGAGAGAGGATGAGATGGTTGGATGGCATCACCAACTCAATCGACATGGGTTTGAGTAAGCTCCAGGAGTTGGTGATGGACAGGGAAGCCCAGTGTGCTGCAGTCCATGGGGTCACAAAGAGTTGGACATGACTGAGCAACTGAACTGACCTGGAATCGATATAATTACAAGAAATGAGAAGGAAATGAAATTCAGAAGGATGGCTACCTTAGTTGGGGGTGGCTGGGTGGGGATGGGATGGGATTGAGGGACAGGGAAATTATGGAGTTAGATATATGGTATCATCTGGGGATGAGTGTATAGGTGTTTATTATATTATTAAAGATAAATAGTTAAACACATAACTGAAAGTATACCATGTTTGTGTTACTGAGTCCAAGCTTGCTCTGCTCGCCACATGACAGGCCAATGAATCTGAGAGACGAAGTGTTGAGGCAAGGAACACAACTTTATTTGGAAAGCCAGCTGACAGAGAAGATGGCAGACTAATGTCTCAAAATAATGATCTTGTTGGAGTCTGGATGCCAGGTTCTTTTATAGACCAGAGATGGTTAGGAGTTGAGGAAGTAAAAAATCCTTTATCTTGAATTCTCTTGAATGGCCAACCTCAGGGAGGGGATCTGTTCATCTCTTCATTCTTGCAGCCATTCACAGGTAAGCAGGGTCAGATTATCTCCCTGTGAGCTGAACAAGGGGCAGGGTTCCCTGAGGCAGACCATTATGTATAGTTATAATAACAAGCCAGTCAATCCTAGAGGAAGTCAACCCTGAATATTTATTGTAAGGACTGATGCTGAAGCTGAAGCTCCAATACTTTGGCCGTCTGATGCAAAGAACTGACTCACTGGAAAAGACCCCGATGCTGGGAAAGATTGAAGGTATGGAGAAGGGGATGACAGAGGATGAGATGGTTGGATGGCATCACTGAATCAATAGACATGAGTTTGAGCAAACTCCGGGAGATGGTGAAGGACAGGGAGGCCTGGTGTGCTGTAGTCCATAGGGTCACAAAGAGTTGGACACGATTGAGTGACTGAACAATAATAACAAAAGCAACAAAAAGACAAAGGTTAAAATCAAAGAAACAGATCTATCATGGAGTCAGAACTGGCTCTTCCTTCCAAACACTTGGACCAATGCTGAGCATGTAGTTTTACTGAAAGTGCCACCTCTCTGGACACCAGTGCTGACTCAAATCCCTCAAATCCCCAAGACAAAGTTTTGGGTGAATTACTTTGCCAGGCAAAGGAGGACTTCTGCATCAAAAAACTGTGTGTCTCTACCCAAGAGAACTTGATGAGGGGTTTTTATAAGAGAGGGTTTCAAAGGTGGGGTCTCTGACAAGAGTAGGGTGTAAGTAGGGTTTACACCACCTTAATTTCATCTCAGATGGTCAGTCTCCTAATCTTGATGAGCTTCTCTGGTCCCTTTAATCTTGCTTCCTGTGGTTTCTTGGCTGCCTCTCCTTTGATTGTGGAGGTTTAGTAGCTAAGTTGTGTTCTACTCCTTTCGAACCCATGGACTGTAGCCCAGCAGGCTCCTCTGTCCATCTGATTTTCCAGGCAAGCAAGTGGGAGTGGCTTGCCATTTCCTTCTCCAGGGGATCTTTCCAACTCAGGGATTGAACCCAGGTCTCCTGCATTGTAGGCAGATTCTTTACCAACTGAGACACCAGAGAAGCCCTTGATTATAATTGTTCAAATCTGCCCTTTGGAACTCAGGGAAAATAATGGCTGGAGTCTTGCCTACAAGAAACAGGGGATAGAAAGATCCCATGCTTGGAAGTCCCACAGAGCTCCACTCGGTTTCAATATTAGAAACCAAGGATAATGAATCATTAAATTTTAGGGACCCTAAGGTTGAAAAAGAATAAGAAAAGCCTTATATGACATTAAAAATTAACTTTAGGTTAAGAGTTTTACAATGTGTCACAAAAGTATAGGTTTCGAGAGATGTACCCTACTAAATATTAACAATCTGATTGTCCATTTTAGTAAATTTGTCACCTTTTCTTTTTTATTCAAGTTGGTTGGTAAGGTATTCTAATAACCAGCTTCTCAAACTGGATCTCCTCTTCACTCGTCCCCCAATACCATCCTCTCCCACAATAACCTGCTCCAGTTCTCAAAGATGATGGGAAAAAAAGTGTTTCTTTGAAGTTGGATATTTCACAGTAAAATTTATTTAAGGAAGGCAGTTTAAATTCAGTTCCTTGGTAACAGGAAATGTGCACTGCACAAGCTTAGAATGAGAACGGAAGTGAGTTGGGGGAAGGGTATGTATTTGACGTATTTGAAAATACATTCATCAAATTAAATACAATGAAACAGGAGTAAAATTTTTGTTTGCAGCTAGAAGTTTAAGTTATGTGATTTTTTTTGAAGATGAAGTTAGTTGCTCAGTTGTGTCTGCCTCTTTGCAACCCCATGGACTGTAGCCCACCTGGCTCCTCTGTCCATGGAATTCTCCAGGCAAGAATACTAGAGTGGGTTGCGATTTCCTTCTCCAGGGGATCTTCCCGACCCAGGGATTGAACCTAGGTCTCCTGCTTTGCAGGCAGATTCTTTACCTTCTGAGCCATCAAAGAACTCTTAAAGATAAAAGTCAAAAGTAATTTCACCTATTGTAGGGGGAAAAAGCAGGTCAAATTAAGAGAATTGAATTGTATCAGAACAACAGATGCAAGACTTCTGATGTCTCTATCACTCTCTACTAAAAGGCAAAATGCCATAGGGCAAATACCCAGGTAACAGCAGAGGTCATCTGTTTCAGAAGTCAGTCTACTCCTGACCTGAACTTGGCATCTGGATAAAAATCTGGGGGTACTAAATTGGCTTGATAGACCTCTATAGGGCCAAGGGCCTACCTGACCAGGGTTAGAATGGTGTGATTTCAAGCATACCAAAAAGGGAGAGGAGAAATTTTTCACCCTGACAATTTGGGGAATGTCTGGGGTAAAAGAGACCGTCACCTAGTGCCTGCTGCGCGGTTCGACTCCTCCCTGGTTGCTACCTGTCCCATTTCTGAAACTGAGTAGGACCCTGTAGGGCCCCCCGGGGAACAAAAGCCTATCCACGTCCCTCTTGTTTTTAAGAAAAAGGTTTCAGCCTTCAAGATCTTTCTTGTGTTCCAAAGGGCAGACAATGGAAACAGTTAGCTGTTCAAACTGTTACTTGTTAAGGAAGTGAGGGAAGGCATAAACACAAGAAAGGCAGTAAAGGGACTTCCCTGGTGGCTCAGTGGTAAAGAATCCGCCTGCCAGTGCAGAAGACACAGATCTCCCCTGGTCCTGGAAGATCCGACATGCCAAGGAGCAACTAAGCCCATGCTCTACAACTATTGAGCCTGTTCTCTAGAGCCCAAGAGCTGCAACTACTGAAGTCTATGTGCCGTGCTCTGCAACGAGAAGCCACTGCAATAAGAAGCCTGCACACAGCAACCAGTGAGTAGTCTCTGCGAGCCAAAACTGGAGAAGAGCCCGCACAGCAATGAAGACCCAGCATAGCCAAAAATAATTAAAAAAAAATATTTTAAAAGAAAAGAAGTTAGGAAACAACAGTACAGCAATAAAGGAACTCTCCAGTTCCTCCCCAATGGGTATACATAATAATCTGATACAAATCTTTGAGTTTGGTTATCAAAAAAGCAAGAGAGTTCCAGAAAAAACATCTATTTCTGCTTTATTGACTATGCCAAAGCTTTTGTGTGGATCACAAGAAACTGGAAAATTCTGAAAGAAATGGGAATACCAGACCACCTGATCTGCCTCTTCAGAAACCTATATGCAGGTCAGGAAGCAACAATTAGAACTGGACATGGAACAGACTGGTTCCAAATAGGAAAAGGAGGACGTCAAGGCTGTATATTGTCACCCTGTTTATTTAACTTGTATGCTGAGTACATCATGAGAAACGCTGGGCTGGAAGAAGCACAAGCTGGAATCAAGATTGCCAGGAGAAATATCAATAACCTCAGATATGCAGATGACACCACCCTTATGGCAGAAAGTGAAGAGGAACTAAAGAGCCTCTTGATGAAAGTAAAAGAGGAGAGTGAAAAAGTTGGCTTAAAGCTCAACATTCAGAAAACGAAGATCATGGCATCTGGTCCCATCACTTCATGGGAAATAGATGGGGAAACAGTGGAAACAGTGTCAGACTTTATTTTTTTGGGCTCCAAAATCACTGCAGACGGTGACTGCAGCCATGAAATTAAGAGACGCTTACTACTTGGAAGGAAAGTTATGACCAAGCTAGACAGCATATTAAAAAGCAGAGATATTACTTTGCCAACAAAGGTCAGTCTAGTCAAGGCTATGGCTTTTCCAGTGGTCATGTATGGATGTAAGTTGGACTGTGAAGAAAGCTGAGTGCCGAAGAATTGATGCTTTTGAACTGTGGTATTGGAGAAGACTCTTGAGAGTCCCTTGGACTGCAAGGAGATCCAACCAGTCCATCCTAAAGGAGATCAGTCCTGGGTGTTCATTGGAAGGACTGATGCTGAAGCTGAAACTCCAACACTTTGGCCACCTCGTGTGAAGAGCTGACTCACTGGAAAAGACCCTGATGCTGGGAGGGATTGGGGGCAGGAGAAGGGGATGACAGAGGATGAGATGGCTGGATGGCATCACTGACTCGATGGACATCAGTTTGGGTGAACTCCGGGAGTCGGTGATGGATAGGGAGGCTTGGCGTGCTGCGATTCATGGGGTTGGAAAGAGTCGGACACGACTGAATGACTGAACTGAACTTAACTGATAGGAACTAAGCTCCTTCCCTGCCACCCCAACCCCCACCTCCACTCAGGTGGAGGATGGCTGAGCACAAGTTTCTTGGAACATCACCCTTTTACCTTACCACCAACTAGAATGAAGTCACATGCCCCCACAGCCCTTACTTGGTTTTTAAAGACTTCCCTAAAGGAATTCCTCGAGGGTCCAGTGGCTGGGACTCTGTCCTTGCACTGGTGAAGGCCCAGGTTCAATTCAATCCTGGTCCAAAAACTAAGATCCTACAAGCCCCATGGAACAGCCAAAAAATTAATTAAAAACCAAAACATAACAAAACATAACAAAACCTCTTCCCTGAAAACCATCGGACAGTTCAGTTTTCTGAGCAGGAGCTATGCTGACCTCCTTGGTTGGTGTTTGCAAAACCTTTGTCTGCTCTAAACTCCAGTTTCAGTTCCTTTGGCCTCACTATGCCTCTGGCACACTAACTTGGGCTCAACAATGTGTCTCAACTGATCTCATTTAATACCTGTGCTAAGGAAAATAATGCTCTCCCCGAAAGATGACTATGTTCTAATCTCCACAACCTGTGAAAATACTAGTTTACACCAAAGGACAACTAAGGTTGCAAATCAGCTGACCTTGAGATGAGAATATGGGTGGAGCCAAAGCACTCACAAGGGATTATTAAAAGATAAACAGGCACCCAAAACTTAAGTTTGAGCAAAAATCTACCCAAAAAGGGCAGCACCAAACTGGAAGTGGTTAGTAGCATTCTAGGAGCCAGGGGACTTTATAAAGTGTGGAAGCAAAGAAAGAAATTACTTGATTGGCTGTAGGTTAAAGACTAATTTGTGGTTTGATTGTTGTCCTTCAGTATGAAGTGAAGTGAAGTCACTCAGTCGTGTCCGACTCTTTGCAACCCTGTGGACTGTAGCCCACCAGGTTCCTTGGTCCATGGGATTTTCCAGGCATGAATACTGGAATGGGTTGCCATTTCCTTCTCCAGGGGATCTTCCCGACCCAGGGATCGAACCCAGGTCTCCCGCATTGTAGGCAGATGCTTTATATAATATTGTACTGATGTCTTCCATGTTGCATAACTGAAACTTTATACTAGCTGGTTAAATGTTTTGTCTTAAACCATTAAGTTTGTAGTAAATTGTTAGAATGGCAACAGGGAACTAATACAGTACCTCAAACAGTTAAGTCTAACCTGAACTGCAGTTTGTTTCAAAAACTCAAATGTTGGTCTTCTCACTCTCTCCCTGCTGGAGGGATCTCCCCCCTGAACGCCCCTTTCCCCACCTACCACTTCCATAAAAACAGTGACTCTCCTCTTCCCAGTTCCTAGAAGAGCTTAGTGCTTACTACGAACTTATCAACTGTTAACCTGTCAAAAATTTAACCTTCTAACTCCTAGACCTCATCTTGTTCTTTTAACTGTGTGAAAGATGCTCAGTCGTGCCCCACTCTTTGCGACTGCATAGACTGTAGCCCGCCAGGCTTCTTCCTCCGTCCGTGGGAATTCTCCAGGCAAGAATACTGGAGTCCCTCCTCCAGCGGATCTTTCCAACCCAGGGAAAGAACCCAGGTCTCCCGCATTGGGGGGTAGATTCTTTGCCCTCTGAGCCACCAGGGAAGCCCAAGAATACTTGAGAGGGTAGCCTATCCCTTCTCCAGCGGATCTTCCCAACCCAGGAATCCAACCAGGGTCTCCTGCACTGCAGGATTGTTTACCAGTTGGGCTATCAGGGAAGCCTAGAAGTTAATTACTTTTGCCAATATTTCACAAGTGTTAGGTCACTAATTGCTTCCTTTAGACAGCACGCATTTAGGATTGTTTTTCCCTACTAACTCTTAAATGTTTGGGTATTTTACCCTTTTGCAAGGGTGGGGGCTTTCCTCGGAAGAAGGTTGCAATTGAATTAACTGTTTGTATCAACAAGATCTGGGAACCACCAATAGTAACACTTTAAAGTGTTTTGGACTACACATATCCAGGCCCCACCCAAAGCTGTCAAAGCATATGTCCTCACGTTAGAGTTTAGGAAACTTGTTAACAAGTTCCACGTCTGATTCCTTGGCATAGTAAAATGGGAGATCAAGCCATATGCCTATTATTACAGTTTAAAAAGGCATTTCCTGCCTTTCTCTTCATATTCTGAGCCCAGCTATGTCCTCCTAGCAAGTGAGGACTGTGCTCAGTAGCTTAGTCGCAACCGACTCTTTGCGATCCAATGGACTAGCCCACCAGGCTGCTCTGTCCTTCGGATTTTCTGGGAGCGGGTTGCCACTTCATTCTCCAGGAGAGCTTCACCACCCAGGGACGGAACCCGCGTCTCCTGCACTGGTAGGCAGATTCTTTACCGCAGAGCCTGTGAGGATCAGTCAGTCAAAAGCTTCAGGCCGGAGTACAGAGGAACGTGGAGAAGTACACCAGCCCAACCCCCAACCCTACACAGACGCCGGGAGAGCTGAGCTAGCGCCTGCACCCCAAGCAGGGGAGCCTCTCTACCCACATTTCCCATCTCCTAGGAAACCGGAATCTGCAATGTGGCCTTAGCGCTGACAGAACACTCGTAAAGACCGGAGGGAAACAACAGGAGGGTAGGTAGTCGAGTTCCGGTCTAAAAGTTTGAGGCAGGGAAAGGCGGATCCGGGAGGTATACGCCCAATCCCTTCCCCAGAAAGTTGTGGGTTCCGCTCCGCTGAACTCTCTATTGGCCCTAACTAGCTCTGCGATCCTCCTCTCGAACCCACCCACACTGCGGTGACGGACGCTTGAGAGCGGTGCACTGCGCCCCGCCGGAAGTGCTTTCCTGGGTGGAAGCTTCAGAGCGAAATATAGCGGAAGTGCTTTCTCTTCCGGCCTCTTTGGTCTCGGCGGCAGAAGCAAGATGGTGAGTGTTTTCCAGGGGCTCTCGTCATCGGCTTTCATCCTCACCCCCTGAACTGCGCCCCATGCAATCCGTGAGGGCCCTGGAAGCTTTCGGATAAGAGGAGCCGGTGGGTAGGGAAGGCAGCTTTCGAGAGGCACGAGAATGGCTCATAATTCTGATGTGGGGATGCTGAGCCTGCCGTCGTGGAGCTGCAGCTGCTCCAGGCCCCTTTCTTCTGACTTTTGGGAAGCCCGCACAGCCTTGCCCACCAGTGGGAACTAATGGAAGGAGCATGGATTGCGGGTATTTGGCTCTGTAAGCAAAAGAATAGTTGGCCACGGTCCCTGGGCAGGAGCTCTTAGATTTTGCAGTAAGAGTAGGTAGGAAAACCACGTTACCTCCTCTTTTGCCTTTTACGTTTTTCATTGTCCTTTTAAATAATGTAGCAAGTTTCAAAACATGGCAGATCTTGCCGGGGCTTTAGATGACGTGAAATCTAATAGTGGTCACTGATTTAGCACAGTGTCAGCCTTTGTGATTGTCATTAGTTTATATCAGTAGTTACTTTAACTGAAAATGTTTGCATGTGTATGGAAATGACTAGACTTAAACATTTATCCCCTTAACTTGCAGACGAAGGGAACGTCATCGTTTGGAAAGCGTCGGAATAAGACGCACACGCTGTGCCGCCGTTGTGGCTCTAAGGCCTACCACCTTCAGAAGTCGACCTGTGGCAAGTGTGGCTACCCTGCCAAGCGAAAGAGAAAGTGTAAGTTAATGTTTATAAACGTACTTTGAGAATAGTCTCGTTTCATATGTACCTCGGTGGGGCATGACTTTGAATGTTGTTTCCTAGCAAAATTGTACATCTGTATACCACTATGTTGATTAGTTGCTAAGTTGTATCCCACTCTTGCATAAGTTGTGTCCCACTCTTGCAACCCCATAATCTTTAGCTTAGTAGGCGTCTCTGTCCAATGGCTGTCCCAGGCAAAAATACTGTAGTGGGTTTCCATTTCTTTTTCCATGTATGGTCTTCCCTTGTGGCTCAACTGGTATGCTGAGCTTGCAGTGCAGACCTGGGTTCGATCCTTGGGTTGGGAAGAATCCTTGGAGAAGAGAAAGGCTACACATTCCAGTATTCTGACCTGGAGAATTCCATGGACAGTATAAGTATACCGATAAAATGAGTTTAAAGCCAAGGCAGGCATTTTTAATTAAATTGACAGACAATGTGTCCTGGGTATGTAGGGACAACAATTTGGATCTTAACCTGAATTTTTTTTTTTTTCCCAGATAATTGGAGTGCTAAAGCTAAAAGACGAAATACCACCGGGACTGGTAGAATGAGGCACCTAAAAATTGTATACCGCAGATTCAGGTACAGTTTTATGTTTCAGTTATAGGTGGGTGTATGGGCTTATGTAACAGTCGTCTCAACTCCTCTGATTCGTGGGATGAGGTGTTGCTAGGGTCCTTTTTCTTTTGCCACCATAACCTTCACATCAGTCTCGAACTTAGGAATCAGTGAACAGTAGTAGGCACTGAATAGGCTGGAGTGTAGTTTGAGGTAGACTCCAGAAAATAATGGCATTTATTCGCATACCTCCATTTCATTTTCCTGCCAGAGTTTGTCAAGATGATAGTATGTAATTGAGGCCTTCAGTTTTGTGGCTTTGGGCAAGTCTGCTTGCTGTAGAACACTGTTGTACTTAAAGAGAGGCCTTAGAGTTTTAATTTCAGCCCCAACATAGTCTTATAGAGAAACTGCATTTTTAGTGGTAGCAGTTGAGGGGTGTAAGGCCTCCACTGAAGTGATTATTTGTTGGGGACTGGGGTTGTCCTGTGCATTGTAGGATATTTAGCAGAATTTGTGACCTTCACTCAATTCAAGATCTTCAAGACCGCAAGACAGTTTGGGGGGTGTAAACACAACACACTTAGATGTATTTGTGTGTTGGAGTGACCGTTGCACTTAAGGCCAGTATATAGTAGTATGGGATAGGGTTCAGTGGTCTGCTAGTTTGAGTTAAGAGCATGAATTGAAGCCAATTTTAACCTGTGTGTTCCTCAAAAGACATTTCAAGTAGATGTTAAGTGAGTTAAGACATTAACCGTAGTTAAGCAGTTGAGAAAATGTCTATCATTAATCACGTTTTTCCTTAGCTAAAGGAAGGTAGGATCTCTGACCCATATTTTAAGAATCCGTTTTCCCAAAACCTTGGGAATCATAAGTGGTGGGGAAATACTGATGACTGCAACCAAATATGTTGCCTTGGCTATTTTGAAGCAGAGGGAAATAAATACCACAGCTTATCGGTGATGTTCTAAAAAAATAAATGTCTGAACTTATGAATTCAATATTGATTTCATCATCTAACTGAGATAAGCTCATGAAAATATATTTTAACAAAGATTGAAATGTATGCGTTGACATTGCTGAAGTAACCATTCTTGTTTTTAACACAATGCAGGCATGGATTCCGTGAAGGAACAACACCTAAACCCAAGCGAGCGGCTGTTGCAGCATCCAGTTCATCTTAAGGATTTCAACGATTAGTCGCACAATAAATGTTCTGGCTTTTAAAATTATCTGGTGTGCTAAGGTATTTTTAATAGGCTTGTATCAGTGATTTACATAGGTTTGTGAATATGACAACTAAAAATCAGGTTTATTTGTTAAGTGGCTGTTTTGGAACACTACCTTTTAAACTGGGTTGTGATACTGCTTAATAGGATTGGGCCTTTACAAGCAGAATTCTAAGATTCCTTAAAGATGACATTAAGAAGTAACATCTGTGCTACTGTGAGAACTGTGTTACCTCTGTGGTCTTTGTGGAGTGGTTGTCGTCCTGTATGATAGGCTTTGGATTTCTGGTGAGAACACAAAGGACAGGAGTTGAAGGAATTCCATTTTGGAAAGGTGGTTTTGTGGGGTTTTTGTATTTGATTTACAATGTTGCGTTAGTTTTTTACAGCAAAGTGATTCAGCTATACGTTTTTCTTTTTAAGATTCTCAGGTGATATTAACTCTTGGCGCCCAGCTCATAGGCTGTGTGTGCTTTTTAAGGTGGTCAGCTAAGTGAACAACTAGGTATGAGTCAATAAGAACATTTGTAGGGCCATGTGCAAATGCAGTGTATTGAGTAGAATGCAAAGGAAGGCCAAGTATAAACTCACTTGTAGGCTAGTAGAATTTTTTTAATCCTCACCTAGGTGATCATTGACTTTTCAGGGCTCTGAATTTTTCTGCCTTGCTTTCTGGTGTTTCTGCCAGTTTTTTGAAGTGAAGACAATACCAACTTTGTTGGACTGGTGAGAGAATAGAACATTAATTATACATCACAAGTGTTGGAGTAACTAGCATAAAATAGCAATGTGGCCAAGCTGTGCTGTCCCAACTTGTAGCTTCCCATTTTTTAAAGAATTTAACAACTTTAATCTGACCTTGAAGGAGTTTTCATGATCATCACTGCCTCCGCAACCTTACCTTTAAAAACTGCCCTAGAATGCATTCCAAGATTAGTTAATTGCTCCCTTGCTTTTTTCCTTAGCTCCTAACTCTTTCAGGTCTCAGCTTGCTTCTACAGGAGCCCCAGCTGATCTGAATCTATATTGGGTTTCGTCCCAATATGTGTTATGTAATATAATGACTCTGTTCTACTTTTGCTGCTGTTCGCTGTTGAGTTGCTAAGTGTGTCTGACTCTGCAACGCCATGGACTGTATCCCACCAGGCTCCTCAGTCCATGAGATTTCCCAGGCAACCCACTGGAGTGGGTTGCCACTTCCTGTGTCTCCTTTGGCAGGCAGGTTCTTTACCACTGAACCACCCCAGAGGCCCTCTTCTACTTTGTTGTTGTTAGTACTAAGTCTAGTCCTACTCTTTGTGACCCCAAGGACTGCAGCACCCTGGGCTTCTCTGGCCTTCACTATCTCAATGGAATTTGCACTCTTACGTTAATTGAGTGGGTGATGCTATCCAGCCATACTCAGGGATGCATAATAAGTTCTGTATCCAGTTGACATTTGATCATGTGATTTTTACTGGTGTACCTGTGCTTATTTATTTGTAAGGTGGAAGTCTAACTAACTATGGGCTTTCAAAGTGAAGGTGCTTCTACAGTGGCTGTAGCCTAGTTACTGTAGTGGGTTCAAATATTTGAAATTGCTTTTGACCTATAAAAATAGTAATTTTATTTTGGCTTGAGTACTGAATAATCTGACATGGTATTAAGATCTTTCTGAAATCTTGCAGTGTTACTAAAGGTTGATTCCTGGGTGCTGGAGAGGCCCATTAAGATAGGTAATACCCAGGGCAGAATAAATATTAGGCCTTGAGGTAAGTAGGTGCTGACCTGAAGACAAGAAATTTCTAAATCCTGGGTCAGAAAACAGTTGGCACAAGGCGGGGTTGCATGAGAGGTAGACAGTGATGCCTTAAAAAAGGCCTCTGTGTTTATTGAGTATAAAGTGACTTAGTCCTTATTTGCCAGTGCCTGTGGCCTTGACTGTTTGAGTTTCAGTGGGAAATTTCTCTGATAACATGGAAATCATAAGACCCAGGGAGAAGCAGTGGGCTAGAGATGGAGCTGGTTAACACGTTCAGTACAGATAGGTGGGTTCAGTTCATTCAATGCTAGTTTGCAGACAGTTCATACCTGACATATCTCATGATGTCCTCAGGATCAAAGTTGGTTTGGACAGTGGATCTCTGTCTAACAGAAGATGCCTGAGGCCAGTGCCACAACTAAGGGATTTATGTTTCTTTGGCAGGGGAACACAGGAGCCGTTGAGTGTTACCATAGGGTATCTGAAGTAATACCCAGGAATGTATCATTATTTATATATGCATTTGACCTTTCAGTCACAGCTACTATGGTTTTGTCAGTTGGAGAAAATATCAGAGGTAGGGGTCTTGGATTTTCTGGACTAGGGGGCAAGGATTTGGTGCATTCACTGAGGAATATAAGATGGAAGCAACAGGAAGAAATTGTTAGGTGGTGTTGATGCCTGTGGGATACTAGAAGTATCTTGGAAGAACTCAGTAAAGCTAGTGGCAGCTGAAGTGGAAAGCCGAAAGCCCAGGCTGGAGATTTGCATTTGGAAATAATGAACATAGAGTTGAGAATGGGAATTGATTTAGGGATTAGAAGGAAATGGTGAAACCTGGGAGGCATTTAAAAATGATGGGAGATGGAAGGAAAGGATTGTTTATTTTTCTCTCTTTAAAAATTCAGATTCTTGACTCAGTAATGGTTGAAACCATTTGAAAAAGAGAAGACAGTGTAGAGAGGCTCAAGGAAAGGTTTGGGGAGATGTCCTTAGGAGATGAGGAATGAGAGTGGTTCATTAATTTGTTCAGCATACACGTGATGAGTGGGAACAAAAACCAACATGGTTGAAGTTGACTCCAGTCATTGCAGAAATGAGTCCTACAAACTAAGTGTCCTGTGGGACTAAGGCCAAGGAGGAAAAGATTTTTAAATTAAAAAAATTTAATGACTTCAGGGTTTGGAAAATTTAGGTTAGTGTTTATTTTCCACCAACCTTGTTTCTGTAGAGCATCAGGAATAAAGCCAGAGGTTCAGGGGTGATTGGGCAATAAAGAATTTAGTTTAAAATGAGAAGAGTTTAGTTTAAAAAGCACTTTTGGAAGGTTACCTAGTTATTCTGTAGTTGCCTTTCACTTCTATTTATGATACTGTGCCCCTTATGAACCAAATCTAGTGACCTCTGTGTGCCAGAAGCAGTTCTGGGCCCAGGAGATACAGTGGAGAATAAGACAGACTCCTTTGGCAGAGATTTCAGTAGAGCATGTGACAGCCTGCACTTGGTGTGTATGTGGTGTGTTGGGGTTGAGATACCTAGAACAGATAAGTAATTTCAGGTAGTGTTAAGACCTATGAAGACAAAAATACAGAAAGTGTGACAGGATGGAGGTAGAGGACCCCTTAGAAAAGTGGTTAAGATAAATATGGGAATTCCCTGGTGGTTCAGTGGTTAGGACTGCAAAGGGCCCCAGTTCAGTTGCTGGTCAGGGAACTAAGATCCCAACCCTAACTTTTGTCAAGTTAAATGTTTTTCTCAAAACGAAAGGTCGTTCATAATCTAAGAGAAGCATATGTCAGAGACTATCAAACTGAGAAACTAAGAATGAAATCTGGAGCAAAAACTTCTGTCTATGGTAAGGTAAAGGGATGTCTTGTCAAATAACCAATGAAAAAATGGTTCTCATCTATGCGAGTGGTCTGTAGATTACCACAGGCATGGTATGTGGATTGAGATTTTATTTTTGTGTGCTCATCTCTATGCAATGGAGATATGCCCCAGGATGAAGACTTTGTTCTTTTTTTTTTTTTTTTAAGATTACTCAAAGATAAGAAAAAATATCCTCCAGTTATGATTAGTTGTAAAAATAGTTTTTATTTCTCAAGAAATTTTTGGTTCTATGTTATAGTCAGAATTCAAAGTTGACTTAAGCTTATCTTTCAGCTTGGGCCTCTTGGGCTGAAGCCGTTGGAGAAGGGGGCATGATCCCTCTGATTTCAGCTTTTCTCCTTGAGATGAGGGGCTTGTGAGCTGCAGTTTCACTCAGTGGGGTTTAAAGAGTAGACAAGACGGGGGAGTGGTGTTTCCTTTTCCTGAGGTTTCCTCTACTTCTGAGGGCCCTACAGACAAGATCCCATGCTTTCCCTCACTCCTGAGTGGCTCACATCTGGTCCACAGGAAGAATTCGCACATTCCTGGCCTCAACAACCTGAAGTTTCCTAGGTTTAGAACTGCTGCCGCTGCTAAGTCACTTCAGTCGTGTTCGACTCTGTGCGACCCCATAGACGACAGCCCACCAGGCTCCCCCGTCCCTGGGATTCTCCAGGCAAGAACACTGGAGTGGGTTGCCATTTCCTTCTCCAATGCATGAAAGTGAAAAGTGAAAGTGAAGTCGCTCAGTAGTGTCCAACTCTTAGCGACCCCATAAAACTGCAGCCTACCAGGCTCCTCTGACCATGGGATTTTCCAGGCAAGAGTACTGGAGTGAGGTGCCATTGCCTTCTCCGAGGTTTAGAACTAGAAAGTAGTAAAACTATTCTAAGAAGGTTGGATTGAATACTTCCAACTCAAATTTCTTTACAAAATTTTTCCATTAAACTCTTATATCTTTGATTTGGCTGAGGATTCTAAAAGCTGTGACCAGATGTGAGCCACTCAGGAGAGAGGGAGAATGGAAAAACAAGATCCTACTGGATAGGATGGGGACCTGTACTCAATATCCTCCAATAAACCGTAATGGAAAAGAATATAAAAGGTACATATGTATAATTGAGTCACTTTGCTGTACAGCAGAAATTAACATTGTAGGACAGCTATAGTGTTGGTCGCTCAGTCGTGTTTGACTCTGAGATCCCATGGACTATAGCCCACCAGGCTGTTCTGTCCATGGATATTCCAGGCAAGAATACCAGAGTGGATTGCCATTTCCTCCTCCAACTACAATTTAAAAAGCTGTGACCTGGTTCTTGGATACATTGTGTGTGTGTGTGTGTGTGTGTGCTCGCACCTCCATGCTTAGTTACTTCATTGTGTCTGACTCTTTGCAACACATTGGACTATAACCCTCCAGGTTCCTCTGTCCATGGGATTCTCCAGGCTAGAATACTGAAGTGGGTGGTCGTTTCCTACTCTAGGGCATCTTCCCAACCCTGGGATCGAACCTAGGTTACCTGTGACTCCTGCATTGTAGGCAGATTCTTTACCCGCTGAGTGTGTCTGTTGTTGAGTCACTAAGTCCTGTACAACTTTGCCCCATGGGTTGCAGCACACCAGGCTTTCCCTGTCCTTAACTATCTCCCAGAGTTTGCTCAAATTCATGCCCATTGAGTGGATGATGTCATCCAATCATCTCATCCTCTATCACCTCCTTCTGCCCTCAATCTTGCCCATCATCGGGGTCTTTTCCAGTGAGTTGGCTCTTAGCATCAGGGGGCCAAAGTATTTGAGCTTCAGCATCAGCCCTGCCAATCAATATACAGGGTTGATTTCCTTTAGGATTGACTGGTTTGATCTTGCAGTCCAAAGTCCAGGAGGCTTTTCTAGCACCACAATTCAAAAGCATCAGTTCTAAAGCGCTCAGCCTTCTTAATGGTCCAACTCACATCCATACATGGTGGTGGTGCAGTTGCTAAGTCATGTCTGACTCTTATAACCCTGTAGACTACAACCTGTGAGGCTCCTCTCGTCCATGGGATTTTCCAGGCAAGAATACTGGGGTGGGTTGCCAGTTCCTTCTCCAGGGGATCTTCCCAACCAAGGGTTTGGACCTGAGTCTCCTGCTTTGCAGGCAGATTCTCTACTGACTACGCTACGAGGGAAGGGCATCCATAGATACTACTGGAAGAACCATAGCTTTTGACTCTGCAGACCTTTGTTAGCAAACTGATGTGTTTGCTTTTTAATATGCTGTCTAGGTTTGTTGTAGCTTTCTTTCCAAGAAGCAAGCATCTTCTCTGTGTCTGATTTGATACTTTCCAGCCCACTGAGAGCCCTAACAATTGGACTGCCAGGGTATTTACAGCCCTAATCTTAAATGTTACATTTGTATAGTTCTGGAAAAGACATCTATCTAGCACATGCAGAAGGTGTGTGATTTGCTCTCAGAAAATGTTTAAAATGATCTGAACTCTATTATATATAGTTACTATGTGGAGATAATTAAGTCCTTTAGGGGAAAGATCTTTAAAAAAAAAAAAAAAAAAAACACCGAGGACTCTCCTGGTGATGGAGTGAATAGGCATTCGCTTGCCGATGCAGAGGACATGGGTTTGATTCCTAGTCTGGGGAGATTATGCATGCTGCAGGCAACGAAAGCCCGTGAGCCCTAGAGCCTCTGCTCTACGAGAAAAGCTACTGCAATGAGAAGCCTGTGCACCGCAACAAAGACACCCAGTGTGACCAAAAAAAAATTTTTTTTAACTGTTAAGGTGTTGAAGAAAGGTCTAGCTCCTTTAAGGTAGAGCAGGTGGAAGAGGTGACCAAGGAGGAAGCAAATGGATACCAGGTGATAAATGGTACTGTTTTAGAAACATCACCATCTTGGGCAAATGGGAGGAGGGAAGGCTTGTCAGTAAATGGTTCATCCAGCTCAGAGTGGAAAGGGCAGAGAGCAGAAACTTCATGGTCCCTGTGTTGCAGGCAGCAGCCCTAAGAGAAGTAGCTCCCCAGGGCAGGAGAGACAGGAAGCCTCAGAGGGAAGTACTGTCCAATTAGGGATGACTGGAGAGAAGCCTCTGGGAACATGCGCCTCTGAGGGAGCAAAGCATGGTGCTCTGCGTTTCGAGTTGCAAGAGGCTTGAGATGGTGTAATTAAATTTCCTTATTTTAGAGAGGAACAAACTAAGGCACAGACTTATTGTAGATAAATAAATATATATATATATATATATTTCTTTGCTAATAAGGATTCTGACAACAGAGTATTGGAATGCACTGCTTTAAATATTACATTGTACAATGTAAGGTTCCTTTTGTAGAAATTTGTCTTTATTAAATAGAACCCTAATTCATCTATAGCCTAGATGTGGAAACAGTGCTAATCATACATCATATAGTACAAAGATCTAAGATACCATTCACATTCATGACTTTAGCACTGGATTCTCTAAAGATAATAGCAAGCCATTTTCTGGTCATCTTAGAGCAAATCTGCCCTTTTCTGATTCCTCCTCTCCTCCCAAGAAAGTCCTTTGAGGATATACTATGGAGTAAAATCCTTAATAGTTTAAAATTTTTGAACAGTTTTAAATTTTGAGTAAATTTCGTATTCAGATACAGCTCTTCAAACCTGCATAGGTGAACTCTAGGCAGATTTTATCACACTGTGCCTTCTGGTATTTTTCAATTACTTGGCATTTAGATCAATTATAAAATTTAGTTGTAGATGCAAGCACCAGATAGATCAGATCAGTTGCTCAGTCGTGACCGACTCTGCGACCCCATGAATCGCAGCACGCCAGGCCTCCCTGTCCATCACCAACTCCCAGAGTCACTCAGACTCAAGTCCATTGAGTCAGTGATGCCATCCAGCCATCTCATCCTCTGTCGTCCCCTTCTCTTGCCCCCAATCCCTCCCAGCATCAGAGTCTTTTCCAATAAGTCAACTCTTGGCATGAGGTGGCCAAAGTACTGGAGTTTCAGCTTTAGCATCATTCCTTCCAAAGAAATCCCAGGGCTGATCTCCTTCAGGATGGACTGGTTGGATCTCCTTGCAGTCCAAGGGACTCTCAAGAGTCTTCTCCAACACCACAGTTCAAAGGCATCCATTCTTTGGCGCTCAGCCTTCTTCACAGTCCAACTCTCACATCCATACATGACCACTGGAAAAACCATAGCCTTGACTAGACAAACCTTTGTTGGCAAAGTAATGTCTCTGCTTTTGAATATGCTATCTAGGTTGGTCATAACTTTCCTTCCAAGGAGTAAGCGTCTTTTAATTTCATGGCTGCAGTCACCATCTGTAGTGATTTTGGAGCCCCCCCAAAATAAAGTCTGCCACTGTTTCCACTGTTTCCCCATCTATTCCCATGAAGTGATGGGACCGGATGCCATGATCTTCGTTTTCTGAATGTTGAGCTTTAAGCCAACTTGATGCAAGCATAGACAGGAATTTAGTATTTGCAAAATAAAAACCAGCTACTGCTCAAAACATAGTAATTATGTATAAATACCAGAAATAACAGGAATACAAGCATCCAGTTAAAATAGCTGGTATATCAGTGATGGCTCAATGAAGAGACAGAAATCACACGGTAAACTTGAACAGGAAAAGATTAAGGGATTAAGGTAATACGGGACTGGTAAGGAAAAACTGAAGTGAACCCTATAGGAAGAACAGAAAGAAGCAGCAGTCACTTCCCCTGGAGCTGAGATAAAGCACCCAAGGAAGAGGCGGCCTCAACCCCCGCAGTTGAGAGCCAGATGTTGGAAAAGGTACAGCATAGTTCACTGGATATTGAAATGTCTTGTTTCTGGGACTTGACGGGAAGCCACCAGAGGCATGACGCTGGCGAAGTCATTCCTGAGGATGTGCCTTGCCTAACAATGTTTTGAAGCTGCCTGAAGGGAAAGCTTCTGGAAAGCCTTTTGTAAAAGTCAACTATAATGTACATAATCCAATAAGTCACTTAGAGCATTCTCCATATTAAAACTTCAGAGTCAGGTAATCTAGAAGCATTTCAATGAAAACAAAATATACTAGAGTTAGGGCTTCTCTGATGGCTCAGATGGTAAAGAATCTGCCTGCAATGCAGGAGACCTGGGTTCAATCCCTGGTTCAGGAAGATCCCCTGGAGAAGGGAAAGGCTACCCACTCCAGTATTCTTGTCTGGAGAATTCCATGGACAGCGGAGCCTGGCAGACTACAGTCCATGGAGTTACTAGAGTTAGAACAAATTCCTCATATAAAAAACTCCCAATGCCAAATAAAATCAACATAATTTTTTAAGTTAAACACTATACATTTCCTGATGTACTTTAATTTAATTGTATTTCATTTTACATAAGAAATAATAGATATAAATAATATGAGAATCAGTAATTTCACATAATCACATGTAAGAAATAATATTCCTTACTAAAAAATAATCAAGTCTTTAACTCTTATGTAATTCATTAGTTATTAAAGAATCCACCAAAGCATATAACAGCTCAGTTCTTTAGAGTATATCCTCAATACATTTAATGTAACTTAGTAAATTCTACCATATTATGGTTCTTTTAGAAAGTATAAAATATCTCAAAATATTTGGGGACTTCCCTGGTGGTCCAGTGGTTAAGAATCTGCCTTCCAATGCAGGGGACGAAGGACTGATTCCTGGTCTGGGAACTAAGATCCCACATGCCTTGGAGCAACTAAGCCCCCCGGACACAACTAGAGAGAAATCAAGGGCTGCAAAGACAGATCATGTGTGTCACAACTAAGACCTTGATGCAGCCAAATTAAGTATTTTAAAAGTATCTCGAAATATTTGAAGAAAAATATTTTAAGATGGAGACCAATATACTTTACATTTTAAAAATGGTTTATATTTTCCTGTTTCAAAAGCATTTAAGGGTGACAAAAAAGAAAGAGATGAACGTTAGTGGAAATTGCTAAGGGAAAGAGCCAATTTGAAAATACTACATGCTGTATGAGTCCAATTACATGATATTCTGAAACAGACAAAATTATAGAGACAGGAAAAAGTATGGTTGAATATGTGAGGCAACAGGACAATTTTTAGGGTACTGAAACTATCTGTATGATATGGTAATAGTGGATACAAAAAAAATAGTGGATACATGATACTCTTAAAACCCACAAAAATTTATAGCACAGAGTGAATCTTTTCTTAAAAAAATATTTATGGACTACACTGGTCTTCCTTGCTCACAACTTTCTCCAGTTGCAGAAAGCAGGGCTACTCTTCACTGAGATGCACAGGCTTCTCATTCTGGCACTTCTCTCGTTGCAGAGCATGGGCTCTAGGGTGTGCAGGCTTAGTTGTCCTGCTGCATGTGCGATCTTCCCAGAGCAGGGATCAAACCCGTGTCCCCTGCATTGGCAGGCAGACTCTTTTTCGGCTGTGCTAGGTCTTCGCTGCTGCACAGGCTTTCTCTAGTTGCAGAGAGCGGGGGCCACTCTGTCTGCAGTGCATGAGCTGCTGCTTATGGTGGCTTCTCCTGTTGCAGAACACAGGCTGTAGGGCACACGAGCTTCAGTACTTGCAGCGCAAAGGCTTAGGAGTTGCAGCTCCCAGGCTCTGGAGCACGGGCTCAATAGTCGTGGCACCTGGGCTTAGTTGCCCTGCAGCATGTGAGATCTTCCCAGTTCAAGGATGGAACGTGTGTCTCCTCCCTTGGCAGGCAGATTCTTAACCACTGGACCACCCGGGAGGTCTCAGAGTGAATCTTAATGTATGCAAATTTATTTGGGAAGTTGTAGTATATGGCCTAATATTAAGGCTCAATATTATGTGTTGCCTTAATAGTCATGTTTATTACCTGGTAAAACTGGGAGGGCCTAGAATAGCTTAACTGTATGTCCTTCTCCTCAGTCTTCCCTTAAATTAGTTCCTCTAGCTAAATCTCTAGCTTTCCTTATTGAAGGGACCAGGCACAGTCAGTGCTAGTCCCTGAGAAGTGGGTTTCAGTTCCCTGCCAACTTGTGGAACTATTCTTAACATTCTTAACATTCAAATCAAATAATCATATTCTTCACAGGAACCGGGGGCACTGTGCCCTCTTGGTACTACAAATCTGTCTTCCATAGCCTCTGGTTGTTTCTTCTCTTCTTCAGTGTGACTTCCCTGTGGCCCTGAGTGGTATTGTGGTGTCCATGGCTACAAGTATTTGTGACCACAGACTGATGTTGATATCATCTGTCCTGTGTCAGGAGTTGCTTGCCTACTCCTATAGCCCTAGGGAGGGAACTCCTCTCTCACCAACAGGGTGAATAGGAGGCAATTAATAGGGGGACCTGAGGATGGACTGCAGATTGTGACAACATAATCTATGTGTATTATACACATATGAAATCACCTCACTGAAGAGGGTGGAAGCAATAGGTGATTATCTAAGGAAATGGTAAAGAGCAAAATTACCATCTGGAAGGGACTTCCCTGGTGCTCCAGGGGCTAAGACTTGAAAATGAGTGAAGCCTATAAAACTAAAGACAAAAGGAACTGCACACAAGCACTGGATTCACATTGATAAAATTGTTATCCACAGGGGTAAGGTTAATAATTCTGATACTTCCATAAATGTAAACTCAAACTGAGCAATTAGGTAAATGGATATTAGAAAATGAAAGCTAGGTTTCTCAGTGTTGGAGCAGGAGTTTGCAGATAAGCAAAGGGAAAGGCTAGGATAATCTATGCAGCAACAAATTAAGAGTTGTTTGTATGGATCAGTATGAAGTCATGTTTAGCTTAATATAGATAGGGGTGATTCTACCCAGAGAAATAGAGATATGGGTATATTTATTAGTTAGAATACACACATATATTTATTTGCTCTGTCAGCTGAGAGAGTCTCAGTTCAGTCACTCAGTCATGTCCGACTCTGCTACCCCATGGACTGTAGCACGCCAGGCCTCCCTGTCCATCACCTACTCCGGGAATTTACCCAAACTATAGAAGCAATTATACTCCAAACAGCAAATTTTGGTTTCTAATATCACTCTCCAATAAAAGTAACAAGGACACCTTCGAGAAATGACTGATCCTAGGACCAGGACAGGACAAGTTGAGTAGCCTGTAGTGTCAGAAAGTGACAAAAAAAGAATAAAAACTACACTGATGGAGGCATATCAAAGGGATACAGGAGCCAACTGAAAGGGCACCCAATGACCAAAGCTGGAACAATCTGAGCAATGAAATCAAGGTGTATCAGATTATAACTTGGTGTATAAAAAACAAATATTCATGAGTCCATACTGCTATAAGCAAATGAAACATCCTCCCCACCCCCACAAAATGCATGCTTAGCTGGCCTGTGAGCTGCTGCCAAAAAGCTAGGGTCTGGTAACCACAGGGTCCTTGTTTCCTGGGACGTCACTCCAGCTGTCCTCTTTCTCTGCCTTTCCACTTAAATTCTGAATCAATTTTTCAAGAATAATGTTTTGAAGGAGACCAAATTACTAGTACAAATAGCCCAATTATTACCCTATTCAAGGCATCCACATGTCATCAACCCCTTTTATTACCAAACTTCATAAAAACAAATCTTAACAGTGACCAGAAACAGTCCAATGATTTCTCTCTCTGATAGTCTCAGCTGATCCAAAGGCACAGTTTAGATGACCAGCCTACTCTTCATGCAATGATCCAAGGCCATTATTTCCCTTAACTGATAAGAACAGGGCAACAAACAGTTTGGAGTTACATTGTTTTGGTGAATGACTACTCTTTGTGCCACTGATCATGGACAGATCCACATGCCTGATACTCAGTAAATCAACTGAGCGGTGGGGAGGGTTGACATCTTCTTATTAAAAGTAAGGAACCCATCCAGGACTAAGCAAGCACAGTTACCTAGAGATAGACCGAGGGGGTCCTTGTGAACAGTGCTGATTTTCTCTAGAAAACAGCTCTGGGCCTATTTCAGCACGGGTGATTGAATGTTAAAAATCATCATCATGAGGGGGTTGCAAACATTTTAACCTAAAAATATTTCAAACCAGGATTGGGAATCATCTACCCTAGATAAACAGGGGGACAATTATCCACAAACAAATTTTAATCACTGTAATTTCCTGGAGAACGTCTAACTTTATGACTATTTTTTCCCTATTTCTTTCATAGGCTCATATTGCTTCTGGGTCTTATTAAGTATTCATGTTTTCTAAGTAAATGTCCTGTCCTTGGGTCCCTTAACTCCACAATTTGGGGAGATCGCACCCAAATTCCCTGCCCTACTATGCCATTTGTTTGATGAGGACACCCAATCTGTATCTCTAGACTGACCTTTCTTTGGGCTAGTGGACCTGTATTACCAGTATATTTCTGGATACCTTTTGTGACTGTCTCTCAGATGCCTTGATGTTACAGACAGAATTTATTATTTCTGTTGAACCTCCATTCCCCACCCTCCTACAAACCTCTCCAGAAACCTGGGAGGTTAGTGTGGACTCTCTGTATCTTGCTAATTTCATATCTAAATAGGTCTTGAGTTTTTCCTTTACATATATGGTGCCTGTGTCATCATTTCTTCACTAGATGATTGCAAGTCTCTTGTTTTACCACACTTTCGTCTCACTCTTCTGCAATATATCCTCTGTACTAATGGCAGAGTCAAAAACATTTTTTTTCTAACAGTTGATTTTTTTTCTGACTCTAATAACATGCTTGAGGTTTAAATCCAAAACATTATACAAGAGTACTAGGGCAGAGTTTACACTTTGCACCAGACTCTAAGTCACCCAGTTTGCCTTCCCAAAGGCACCCAAAGCTATCAATTCCTTTGGTAAAGAATGTATTTATTTCTCAAATGCATCTACTTTGAGACTTCCTGGTGGTCCAGTGGTTGGGACTTAGCACTTTCATTGCAGGCGGCAGGAGAACTAAGATCCTGAATGGCACGCTGTGCAGCCAAAAATAAATAAAATGTATCTACGTCACATCTTCCCTTGGCTCACCATTGTCTGTAAGAAAATTGTGACATTGAGAAGCACAATCCCTCAGGATTTTGTCCTATTTCTCATTCCTTTTAGCCATTCCCTCTATCAATCTAAATTTTGTCCCCTGTAAACATTTTTCTTCTCTAAAAAGTCTAAGGCTTCCTTCCCTCTGTGATTTTGCATATCCTCTTTCTCCCACCAGGGTTGCCTTCTCCAAGTTCTTTCATCCCTATGCCATCCTTTTTTTTTTTTGAGTACAGAGTACCACCTCTTAATACTTCTCTAAATATATTCAAGTTCAAAAGACTGAACCTCCACAGATAAAGGTTATACCCTCCTCTCATGAAGCCCTTTTAGGACCATATATATGTGTGTGTATATATATATGTGTGTATATATATATATATATATATATATATAATTATAGCACCTATCACACTGCTTGGCCATGTTAAAAGCAGTACTGTAGGTTCCTTTGTTTTCTGAGTCCTCAGAGTCAATTTGCATAATACCTAGTTGTTGTTTAACAGATAATGAATATTAGTTACAATGTAACTGCAACTAAGGAAATATTAGGCTGCATTACTAGCACAGTACTTAAAATTTTTAGTTCTGGCCACCATGTATACAGATAGACACTAAGGAAGAGTACTATCTCTCTAACAGTATAGTGTAAAATGTATTAAGAAGAGGTGGAAAGAATACACAGAAGAACTATCCAAAAAAGATCTTCATGACCCAGATAACCATGACTGTGTGATCACTCACCTAGAGCCAGACATCCTGGAATGAGAAGTCAAGTGGGCCTTGCCTTAGGAAGCATCACTATGAACAAAGCTAGTGGAGGTGATGGAATTCCAGTTGAGCTATTTCAAATCCTAAAAGATAATGCAGTGAAAGTGCTGCACTCAATATGCCAGCAAATTTGGAAAACTCAGCAGTGGCCACAGGACTGGAAAAGGTCAGTTTTCATTCCAATCCCAAAGAAAGGCAATGCCAAAGAATGTTCAAACTACCGCACAATTGCACTCATCTCACATGCTAGCAAAGTAATGCTCAAAATTCTCCAAGTCAGGCTTCAACTGTATGTGAACCATGAACTTCCAGATGTTCAAGCTGGTTTTAGAAAAGGCAAAAGAACCATAGATAAAATTGCCAACATCCGCTGGATCATCGAAAAAGCAAAAGAGTTCCAGAAAAACATCTACTTTTGCTTTACTGACTATGCCAAAGCCTTTGCATGGATCACAACAAACTGTGGAAAATTCTTTAAGAGATGGGAATATCAGACTATCTTACCTGCCTCCTGAGTAATCTGTATGCAGGTCAAGAAGCAACAGTTAGAACTGGACATGGAACAACCGACTGGTTCCAAATCAGGAAAGGAGTATGTCAAGGCTGTATATTGTCACCCTGCTTATTTAACTTATATGCAGAGTACATCATGCTAAATACCAGGCTGAATGAAGCACAGCTGGAATAAGATTGCTGGGAGAAATATCAATAACCTCAGATATGCAGATGACACCACCCTTATGGCAGAAAGCGAAGAAGTAAAGAGCCTCTTGATGAAAGTGAAAAAGGAGAATGAAAAATTTGGCTTAAAACTCAACATTCAGAAAACGAAGATCATGGCATTTGGTCCCATCACTTCATGGCAAATAGAATGGGTAAACAATGGAAACAGTGACAGACTTTATTTTTGGGGGGCTCCAAAATCACTGCAGATGGTGACTGTAGTCATGAAATTAAAAGATGCTTGCTCCTTGGAAGAAAAGCTATGACAAACCTAGATAGCATATTAAAAAGCAGAGACATCAATTTGCCAACAAAGGTCTGTCTAGTCAAAGCTATGGTTTTCCAGTAGTCATGTATGGATGTGAGAGTTGGACTATAAAGAAAGCTGAGCAGCAAAGAATTGATGCTTTTGAACTGTGGTGATGGAGAAGACTCTTGAGAGTCCCCTGGACTGCAAGGAGATCCAGCCAGTCCATCCTAAAGGAAATGAGTCCTGAATATTCATTGGAAGGACTGATGCTAAAGGTGAAACTCCAGTACTTTGGCCACCTGACATTAAGAACCAACTCATCTGAAAAGACTCTGATGCTGGTAAAGATGAAAGGTAGGAGGAGAAGGGGATGACAGAGGATGAGATGGTTGGATGGCATCATCAATGCGATGGACATGAGTTTGAGTAGGCTCCAGGACTTTGGTGATGGACGGGGAAGCCTGGCATGCTGCAGTCAATGGGGTGGCAAAGAGTCAGATATGACTGAATGACTGAACTGAACTGAACACTGTAATGGCCTTAAGAAGAAAAGACTAGGAGGATACAGAGCTCCCTTAGAATCTGAAGGACTAAAGAGGAAGCATCTGACAACTAACTAGTGAGTTTTCCCATGAGACCCAAGATTCTCCACCACAGTTCTTCACCATAGTTCACCTTCATCATTGCTGAAATGTATTGTAACTTATTTGCATTAATAGAAGTGGAAGAACTGAAGTTTGAAAACAATTTACTTCCCCCCTCTTCTTAAACTAGGCTGGATTCTAGGTTACTTCTACAAAGTCACTCCTGCCCACTTATATTCCAATATACTTTGTTGAGATAGGGGTACAACTGATGGGTCTGGAAGCTGGGCATAAGTCCCAGTTTACCTTATCTTCACTTCCACCCTGGAAGAAAGATGAGCTTGTGAATATTATTTATTGTGAGGTTGGGAGGATACAGAGAACTGCCCTCCTAGACTATAAGCTAGTCCAGAGTAGGGACCATGACTTTTCATTTTGTGTCTACCCAGTGTCTAGGTGGAAGGAAATGTGACAAAAACTTTTAAAAAGGACTGAAGGAAACAGAAAAACCAAGGGAATAAAGGAAGTTTATTATTTGCTTTCTTAGAAACTGCTGACTTAATTTGGTTTTTAACTCAGATAAGGGGGGAAAATAAAACATCAAGAAAAGCTGTTTAAAGACTGTGGGAGAGTGGATGAGTTCTAAGTTCCTATTCAATTCTTTGATCTATGATTATCAGTTTTATTTACCTAACAATACCTTTAAGTGATTAATGGCATTTAATGAATATGTATTAAATAGAATCATAATCTAAAATAACACCATGGCAGAAATGAACTGATGTTTCTGCTAAAAACTGAACTGATAGTTTTATGAAGACACTGGTAACAGGTTTGCAAAATGCAGCTTCAGACTGCTGCCTTGCTGGATGCTCTGTGGCTTAACTGGCCTGGTACAAGTACCTTGCAATTTTTTTCCTTTCAGAGCAAAAGAAATCACAGAACCTTGCTGGGCTAACTTCTAGACAAGACTCAAATTTAAAGTAATTTATTGGGGGTGGATTAAAGGGTTTTTTTTTTTTTTTTTTTTCGTTATTTTGTTTTAGTTTTTTCCTAAGAGAATCCAGAGAGCTATTTCTGTTTTGTAGAGACCACAAAAGCCAGAGCTGCAGAAACTCAAAATTCAAACAGATAAAGGTGAAGAAAGGAGAGAGGAAACATTACAACAACAACCTATGCTTGCCTCCCAGTATGTCAGTAATGAAAGATTTCTTAACTTTTTGGCTCTTCAAATTATACTGCAGTCAATACTACAGTAGGAACTGACTTGTCCAAGATTAGTTGTTAATGTCTTCTGATTATTTGATGTAATTCTAAGCTCAAAGGCTTTTTTGCCTCCTCTGGAGTACCTTGCTTGGAACAAAGCTGTGCTTAATGCACATTACCTTGATTTCATCAAGTATATAAAAACCAGAACAGTTGAGTAACTTTTATTGGGAAGGAAAATAACACTTTTAGTCTTTTTTTTTTTTTACATGATTTTCATGAAGAGGCCAACTCTTTGCCCATTGATACCTGTCCAAATGCTATGACACTGCAAAACTGAGATCACATAAACTGGTTTGTTTGTCCGTTTAATTTTGCCCACGATGCAGGAATATAATTGGGTAACACCCTTAAAATCCTACTGCAAATAAGCATACTTTCTCTACTCCCCCTGTGATATACCATGAACCCATTTGTATAGGCTTTTACTCACTGAAAGTACAATAAATATTTGTCGATTGATTTGGTTGATGCAACTGTAAGCCTTGTTTTCAGTTCAAAGTCTTCATTTTACTGATGATCTAAAAATACTAACTCCTGTACATCTAATGTCTGGATAATGTCCTGCTTCCCGAACACACACCCATTCACCCTTTACCCCAACCCGCTCCTCGCAACGGAGCTTGTTGTGGGGAGGACGTTTCAGGAAGGTATTCAGCAGGAGGAAAGACCGACAGCGCTACAGGAGCTGTCGAGGTGCTCGATAGCAGCTTTCCGGCTCAAAAAAGAGCAGCGCGTGCGGGGGGTGGGGTGCAGAAAGAGGAAACTTCATCAAAGATACAAGTGACAACTCCCAGTGGCGTCTAGCTAGATTCCGATCCGAAGCGGAAAAATGAAAAGGTTAGAAAATACTGGCAAGGTGGTATCTCCAGCCATATTTAAATTCACGCTGTACTAGTAACAAACCACATTATCTGCCTTACCCAAGCAAGCCTATCTTCCCTCTTGGAGTCGGGAGAGGGGCCCCCACGAGTCCGGAGTAATAACTAGGGGAGCCTACTGTCTGCGTAGACTTCGCCAGAGGAAAGGAGCCGAGGGGCTCCGGCCCTCCTCGGCAATCCAGGAAACCCCCTCCCGCGCGCAGGTGGGCGGGCGCCCCTGGCCACGCGGAGGCAGATCGAGGAGAGGGGTACCGGTGGCCCTCCCAGCGACCCCCGCTAGTCCCGCCAGGGGGAGCGTCTGCGCCCGACGGCCGGCGGCTGGGACCCGGCGGGCGGTGCAGGGCGGCGGCTCGGCGGCGCGGCTCCCCTCCCGCGTCCCCACCCCCTCCCCGCCCGCCCCCGGCGCGGCCCTGCCCGCCCCCTCCGCCCCCTCCCGCGGCGCCATGCGCAGACTCAGTTCCTGGAGAAAGATGGCGACAGCCGAGAAGCAGAAACACGACGGGCGGGTGAAGATCGGTCACTACATCCTGGGGGATACGCTGGGGGTCGGGACCTTCGGCAAAGTGAAGGGTGAGGACCCCCGGGGCAAGGCTCGGCCCCCCGCCCAGGATCCAGGAGATTTCCGCCTTTCGCACCTCTTCATCCTCCCCCGCCCCTTGCGTTCCTGGTCTCCCGGGCTCCGCAGCCCCTGTCGTGCTCCGGCGCGAGCACAACCCGAGGCCGCCGCGGGACTGCGGCGCAGCCCCCCGCCCCCTGCCCGCGGCGGGTGGGGGTGAGGTGCGGACTGGTCGCCATGGCGACGGTGCGGCGGCTGGAGGGGCTTGTACGTGAGAGGGGCGGGGATGCGGAGGTGCTAACTTTCCCAGGCCCGACAGTCGCGGGCAGTGCTGAGTGCTCCCTTTGCTGGGTCCGGGCGCTGGGGTCTCGGCGGGGAACCCGGGAGAGGCGGCCTCCTATTCGACCCGGCTGTGGTCCCTCGGATCAGGGCCAGCCCATCGCCTCCCTGGCCGTCCTCGGCATTGTCCGTATTTCTGTCCTCCTTAGGAGACTGTTGGCTTACCTGCCCTAGCTGGCTGACAGGTGTGAAATGTGTACGCCCCCGAAGTAAGGTTGCTTTGGAGGTAGTTTACAGAATTATTAAAAAAAAAAAAAAAGGCCGTCTCGTCGGAAAGGATCACTGATTTTTTTTCGGAGTGGTTAGTGATTATAAATTGGTCCTATATGTATTTGCGATCTATGGTTTATGGTCTGAATGCACACCTGGTGTCCTCAGTGTTTCTTAATTACCAAACCCGGTAGGCAGATTTTTCCTCCGGATAGTGTTTATTCATTGATGCAATTCGCTTCCGTTTATTTTCACAAGATATTTATATTTTAATGAGTAGTTTAATGTTCATCTGAATTTTTTTTTTCTTTTTTGAAGAAAAGTGGAATCGCTTTTTCTTGTGTTTTAGTACAATATTCTGGAAATAACAAACTTGCCCTTCAAGTCACCAATTCTGGCACAAAGAGTTTAATTGCAAATTTTGTGAGGCATAAATATTTTTTCTTTTAAATAGTTGACTCTGCTATTAGGAATGTAGAGGAAGGAAGTATGGAACTGATAAAAATTATTATGCATTGGCTTTGAATAAAGAATAGCCTGTGACTTGCATATAATAAGCTCTTGGTAAATATTTGAAAGAGAAAATAGTTTGTGAAAGTCTGTACAGTGAATTAACTAACCGAGCCTTGCTCTATCAGAGCTAAATAAACATTTTCTGATTTTATCTAGGGATGGAAGAGGAGAGCCCTTCCTTCTCTTGCTCTTCCTGAGTCATAGAACTGGAAAATTGCTGTATAGCCCACAGGGAAGCAACTGCCTAAACCTTCTTAAGAAAATCAGCAAGGCCACCAATGTAAGAAAGTAAGAAGCAAATGCCAGAATAGGGTAATTACAGCTATTAGGGTGGGTTTGTTTTGGGGCCAGTAAGATATTTCTGTGCTTTTGAAGTTACTTATTTTTGACGATGTTGTTTCTTTACTTGTTAGCCATTACAGACTGCTTTCAGTTTGTAAATACTGAAGTATTCACTATTGCCCCCCAAATAGTAATGACAGCTTTGTTGCCTTCACTCCGCCCAGGGTTCTGCTTGGATTAGCATGCTCATTGTTCTCCTAATTCAGACCTGAATAGAGTCAGGTCTCACGTTCTTATGTGCTAGGTGGCTTTTGGCAAGGTAGATGGTAGATAGGAAAGCCAGAGGATATTCCTCATTTCCTGGATTTGATCTGTGTTATGAGAGTGACATGAATCCCTCCAGTGACTGCTATTCCTTAACCTTCACTCCCCACACCTGCCTCTCGAAATAACACATGCTGTCAGAGTCAACCATCTCTCCAAATATAGAAAGGCCAGTGTTAGTCAGAGGATCATAGTTTTCATGGATCGGGTTCCTTTGTTCATAAATACATGAACTGATGGTGGTCAAAGTCTTCAATCACAGCCTTTTTAAAGTTGTTAAAACAGTTGAAATGCTTCCTGCCCCCAAATAATAGAAAATTCAACACAGCCCAGCCAAGAACGTCTTTTCTGTGGTTCTGTGTCCAGGGCGAGGAAGCCCCAGCATCGCCCTCAAGAGTCTTACTGGCTCAGTCAGTCCGTCTGGCCAGGATTTTTATGTGCTAATTGGTTTAGGCTTGTGTTCCTATAGGGCAGATGGCATTACCCTTGAAGGAAGAGCGCCCCCTCTCGGACGTATGGGTGGGAGGGCATCTTCTGAAGTACTTGACTAGTAATGGGGAGATAGGGTAGACACCTGCACAGAAACGGGGTTTTTTTTGGAAGAGAGAAAGGGGGACCTAGATGCTTGGTGAACATGCAGAAATAGCCACTATAGTGATGACATGTTAACTTACAGTAGCCAAGAATTTGACCGGAATTCTTACAAATTATACGATTAGCCACATATTTCAAAGGAGGCAGTTTGGAGGAGATAGAGCTTTTTAGTCATACACACTGGTAAATTTAACATAGAAAGAGAGTCTAATAGAAGATGTGATATCATATCATTCCCAATATGATATAGGAAACTTATTGAGGGGATGGGGAGGACTGCAGATTCATAAGCATTATTTTGTTTCTTGTTAAGGTTTAAAAAATCCTTTGGTAACTTAATGGGAACATTTTGAGGGGAAACTTTAGACAACTAGGGTTAGTTTGGAATTATGCTTGAATTATTGTTTCCAAGATACCTTTTTTCCACCCCCTTGATTGTCGAGGGGTTGGTCTCCACTCCCTTGTGGTTCTACTCCCCTCTCCTCCCAGGAAGAACATTTATAAAAGCATGGATGAATAGAGTTATTATTGCAGTAAATATAAGTGGAAGTTTTTGCTCATTTTCTAAGAGAAGATACTTCTTCAGTAGGATGGGTAATCTTTCCCAAATGAGTTTTTATACATATAATCTGTTTATTAAGTTGATGAGTATTTTATACATGAAACTGAAAGTTTAGGTAAATAGGTGACTTCTTTTTGAAGTTATTAAAAAAAAAAGTTATTTAAAAACTTTTAAGTAAAAAAGTCTAGATATGAATTAGAGCTATATATACCAGCATGGATGAATCTCAAGTATATAAGGTTAGGCCACAAAAACAGAAGAAGTTGAAGAATATGTCCAGTCATGTTATTCATATAAAATTTAAAAACATGAAAAAAGACTTATACATTGCTGACAGGAGCACAAATCGGTACCACGTCTACAGAGTATGACAGTATTTATAAAACTAACCCGGCAGTTCAGCTTCTAGGAATTTATCCTGTAGGTATATGGAATAATGAGTTATTCATTGCCATATTGTTTGTCAGTACAAAAGATTGGAAGTAACCTTGCTAGCAGGACAATAGTTAAATTATGGTTTACCCATACAGTGGTATATACCTTGCAAACATTAAGGAAAAATAAAAAAGCAAGACTTCATATAATATAGGGAACAATTTCCAAGGTGTATTTTTAAGAGAGAAAAAAAATAAAGATAATCAACGAAGTGTATAGCATACCTACCATTTGTGGATAAAGAGCAGGGGCAAATTAAAGTATCTGAGTGTAACCATGTGCATCTGTATACAGTGTTTCTTTAAAGACACACATGAAACTGTGTTACAGTAGAAAGTGAATATTACACATGTTCAGGGGAGGGGAACTAGGTTGTAGGAAGACATGTCACTGTATATCTTTTTATATTTTTGAATCTGCATGAATTCATTATGAATTCAAAAGAATATATAGTTTGTGAAAGTAAACATATGAAAAAATTGTTACTATATCATCATATATGTGGGAAAGACAAACCACATTCAAGATAGTGGTAACCTCTAGGGAGAAGGAAAGGAGGAAGGAATCTGGGAGGAGTCAGACTGGGCTTCAGTTGCATCTGTAATGTTTTATTGCTTAAGCGGCTATTGGGTGGAACATGGGTATTTGCTTTGCCTTTTGGGATGCCTAAAATGTTTTGTTAAGAAAAGGTACCTTTCTCAAATTTCCACCTATAGTTTTAAAATTCATCCCTCTCCAGCCAGAATTCAGTTATTTCACTGATACTTTTAGCAGTGAGGGGTTTTTTGTTTTTGTTTTTCAATTTTAGAGTGAAAATGAAATGGTTGGGTGATTAGAATATCTTTAGTAGACATTTCTTTGTGGCAACTCTTTATCAGTGTTTAAAATTCTCTCTTTCAACGTATGATCTTACTTTACTTGAGGATTACATATCTGATTAGAAGAGCATGTTTACAGAGTTCTACAGTTAGACAAAGTTCCTTTTAGAAAGCAGTAACAGGTTGTTAGCTAATGTTAGTTGACTCATCTGTTGCTGTTGTTGTGAGGGAGATATTGTGAATTGTGGTAACCTTTGCTGTGAGTGACTCAGGTCTTCCATGGCAGAAATACCTGTCTTCCATTTCACCCAAAAGCCACATCTTGCTATTACTGTAAAACAGTGACGTCTGAAGAGTAAAGTTTTGAGCTTTGGACCAAGGGAGAAATATTTCAGAAGTGCATATCCTTGACAAAGTCCATGTACTGCACTGATTGACTTATGGAGCAGCAGTTAATTTGGCTGCAACTGAGTTTAGTCACTGGAGAATCTTTAGCTTAGTTTTGAGGAAACAGTTCAGATTTTGATATTGTTGTCAAGGCTTCTTTCCCTTCACAGTGCACACTGATGGTGCTGTACAGTGGATAGGTCCCAGACTTGGAATTCTTCCAACTAGAAGACCTGTTCTGCCTTGATCACTTAATAACTTTACTTCAATGAGTTAATCTCTCAGCGCCTCATATTACCTGCATCATAGGTTTATTGTGAGGCTCAAATGTGATCTTGTGTTTCCTAAGCTATAATAAAATAACTATACTTTCAAAACTATTATGCTACTAAAATTCTAATACTGAACTATGTTGGCAGTGGGTTCAAGGCAAATATCGTTGTTCCTATAAGTAAGGAAAACATAACATATTAATCATATGATGGCTGGAAAATTACCGAGATTTTGCTGGGAAGAAAAAGGGAAAAAAATAATAGGAGATACTGCCTTCTCTTAAAAAGAAAACATTTGGAGTCCTCAGTGTTCAGTTCAGTTCAGTCGCTTAGTCGTGTCCGACTATTTGTGACCTCATGGACTGCAGCATGCCAGGCCTCCCTGTCCATCACCAACTCCCAGAGTTCACCCAAACTCAAGTCCATGAGTCAGTGATGCCATCCAACCATCTTATCCTCTGTTGTCCCCTTCTCCTGCCCTCAGTCTTTCCCAGCATCAGGGTCTTTTCCAATGTGTGAGCTCTTCGCATCAGATGGCCAAAGTATTGGAGTTTCAGCTTCAGCATCTGTCCTTCCAATGAACACCCAGGACTGATCTCCTTTAAGATGGACTGGCTGGATCTCCTTGCAGTCCAAGGGACTCTCAAGAGTCTTCTCCAATACCACAGTTCAAAAGTATCAGTTCTTTGGCACTCAGCTTTCTTTACAGTCCAACTCTCACATCCATACATGACTACTGGAAAAACCATAGCCTTGACTAGATGGACCTTTGTTGACAATGTCTGCTTTTTTTATGCTGTCTAGGTTGGTCATAACTTTCCTTCTAAGGATTAAGTGCCTTTTTATTTCATGGCTGCAGTCACCATCTGCAGTGATTTTGCAGCTGCCGTTTCCACTATTTCCCCATTTATTTGCCATGTAGTGATGGGACCAGATGCCATGATCTTAGTTTTCTGAATGTTGAACTTTAAGCCAGCTTTTTCACTCTTCTCTTTCTCAGTGTTGGGACATTGTTTTCAAACCTTGGAGGAAAAACCTGTATCCAGTTAAGACTGGGAAATACCAGATTAAACACTTGATGGGTTTCTTTCCAGTAGGGCTCTATCGGTGTTACTGTGTTAATATGCATAATAAGTTTCTAAAAAGGAGAGGAGACACCCTTTCCAAGACCACTTGATTTTGAATTCTTTTCCCATGAAGAGTCTCCAGTCCTAGTGTTTTGTAAAGCATACTTTAGAAAATTTATTCTAATAATTTTAGTTTTATGATTTTTCTAGCCCATTGAAAATTAGAATTCTTGAAATTAGAACATTGGAGAAGAGGCTGTGAATTGACTCCTGATAGACCGTGAAGGATGAAACACAACTTCAAAAAGTAGAAAACCCTAGGATCTGGCCCATAATAGCCTGGGAGCAAGAAGTGCTATCTAGAGAAGTAACTCCCATGATGTCCCTGTGGTCCCTGTCATCATGTGTTCCATTTAAGAATGCGTGGACACATGTAGTACAGTTCAGAAAAATCTGTTTTCAAAAAAGATTACCCTTGTTAACTTGTTGATTTCGATGTGACTATCATAAACCTAGGGATTCCCACGTGGCTTGTGGTAGAGAATCTGCCTGAAATGCAGGAGACTCAGGGAATGCGGGTTTGATCCCTGGGTTGAGAAGATCCCTTAGAGGAGGAAATGGCAACCCACTCCATTTCTTGCCTAGAGAATCCTCATGGACAGAGGAGTCTGGTGGGCTACAGTCCGTGGGGTTGCAAAGAGTTGGGCACGACTGAGCGACTAAACACAACAGAGCACACGTCCTAAGCCTGTCAGTTTCTTAGGGCTGTGGTAACAGTACCACAAAGCTGGGTGACTTAAAACAAGTTATTTTGGAGTTCTGGAGACCAGAAGTCCCGAAAGCAAGGGTTTAGTAGAGTTGCACTCCCTCTGAACGCTTTAGGGGAGAATCTTTCTTCCTCTTCCAGCCTCTGGTGACTCCTGGTGTTCCTTGGCATGTAGAAGCAAAACTCCAGTCTCTGCCTGTCTTCACGTGGTCACCTCTATGTGTGCGTGCCTGTGTTCTCTCCTTTTCTTATAAGGACACCAGTTATTAGATATAGAGCCCACCCTAAATCTAGGATGATTTTATCCTGAGATCCTTAACTAACTATGCCCCCCAAAACCCTGATTTCAAATAATATCCCATTCTGTGGTGATGGTAGATGTGAATTTGTGGGGAAGAGGGGACACTCTTCAACCCAGTACACTTGCATTATATTTTATGTGCTTTTATTTATTTATTTGGCTGCAGTGCATTGCTCTCAGGATCTTAATTCCCTGACCAGGGATCAAACCCAGGCCCAGCAGTGAAAGCCCTGAGTCCTAACAATTGGATCGCCAGGGAATTCCCTATGTGCTTAGTTTTATGCTCTTCATTTTTGTCTTATGATGCAGTCACCCCTCAGAATACTGGAGGGGTTGTTTCTAGGAGCCCCCAAGGATACCAAAAGCCCCAGATGTTCAAGTCCTTTTTATTAAGTGACATAGTATAGTGGGCCCTCTATACCCTTGGGTTCTACATCTAGGGATAAGAGGGCTAAATGTTTATCTGCTGAAAAAAATTATAGTATTAGTGGACTCTTGCAGTTCAAACCCGAGTTGTTCAAGGATCAGTTGTAGATTTTTGAGTAACTTTTAAACAGATTTAATAGAATGAATAAAATGTCTTTTTTGGTCTCTTGTTATAAAACATTAAAATTGATAAGAAGCAGGTTTTTACTGCATGTGCATGTATTCTTAGTTGCTCTGCTGCTGCTGCTAAGTCGCTTCAGTTGTGTCCGACCTGAACCCTGTGCAACCCCAGAGACAGCAGCCCACCAGGCTCCCCCGTCCCTGGGATTCTCTAGGCAAGAACACTGGAGTGGGTTGCCATTTCCTTCTCCAGTGCATGAAAGTGAAAAGTGAAAGTGAAGTCACTCAGTCTTGTCCGACTCTTAGCGACCCCATGGACTGCAGCCCACCAGGTCCTCCGTCCATGGGATTTTCCTCAGTGGTGTCCAATTCTTTGTGACCCCATGGACTGTATCCTGTCAGGCTCCTCTGTCCAAGGAATTTACCAGGCAAGAATACTGGAGTGGATTGCCAGTTTTCTACTTGAGGGGATCTTCCTAACCCAGGGATTGAACTTGCGTCTCCTGCATTAACAGACAGATTTTCTTTTTTTTTTTTTACGTCTGAGCCACCTGGGAAGCCTATTAGAGTGGATTTATTTTCTCATACAGGAGAAAGGTCATAGTAGCAAGTGCCTGGCACATAGTGGGTGCAGGTACTCAATAACTATTTCTTAAATAAATGAATGAAGTTTTAGAGTAAGTCTTATTAGTTTGGAGAATTCAATCTGTTATTCTTTTCAAAATTATAAGACTGTGAATCAAGGGTTCCTCTTACATGTTCAACTTCTATATCTTTTATTAAAAGGATATTTATTTAGTATTATTATATATGTAATATTCTTTTGAAGATCATCTTTTAAAAAATAATCACATTTCACATACCATTTTTGGAAAAAGGACAAGTTTTTGAGACAGACATTTTTGTTTTGTCAGTCACTAGCTATGTAACTTTGGGCAAGTTATTTCATCTTGGTTATTTCATCTTCCTGTACTTCAGTTACTTGTAAAGTGTTGCTAATATTGCTAGTCTTCCAGGCTTGGGAGAGTTAGAGGCAGTATGTTTGGCTATAAAGTGGGTATGTCATGAATATTAACTACTGAGTTGTATACCTTAATTATGTTATGTATTATAAACCAATTAGATTTATATGTTTAAAAAAATAGTAATCATTTAAAAAATCTGATTTCAAATTAAGTCAGATAAACCTATTTTTACCTCTGTGCTCTTCTGTGACTGAATAAATGTTTCTATAGTTTTTGGGTAGTAAGTGAAATCTTACTTTGTGTATATACATCTAGCAATATCATGTTGAAAATTAACCAAAGTCAGGAATTGGGTTGAACTTTGGAAGCTAGGAATCTCTGGTGTTGGCGGGAGCGGGGGATGGAGCAGGTTAGTAAGATTGAAGCTTATGGGGATAGAAGCCAGGTGCATAGAAATTACAGCTATTTGGAAAAAAAAATGAAAGTGTTAGTTGCTCAATTGTGTCCGACTCTGTGACCCTGTGGACTGTAGCCTGCCAGGCTCCTCTGTCCATGGAATTCTCCAGGCAAGAATACCAGAGTGGGGAGCAATTCCCTTCTCCAGGGGATCTTCCTGATCCCACCCAGCGATCGAACCCCAGTCTCCTGCATTGCAGGCAGATGTCTGAGCCAGCAGGGAAGCTATTGTTTAGTACTTACTGTGGACCTGGAAAAAGGCATGGCACTGAATCTAACTATAAAAAGGACAAATCAAAAAGCTGAGATAAAATTGGCTATACAGGATTAATCAGAAATTTTAGGACTGATTAGCTAGGAACAGGGGAGACATTTGGGAGCAATGGAAAATAAATAACCTTAAATAGTAATAGTCATCGTTTTTTCATGAAGAAATTACTGTGCTGGGCATGATGGAAAGTGTTTTACAAGCCCTACTTCATGTCACCCTATGGGGTATGTAGTATTGTTATTTTGACTACAAAGTTGAAATAATTTAACTTGTTCAAGTCAAAGTTTAGTAACTAGAGAGCTTTCCACACAGCTGTTGCTTCAGACTTTGCTTCCTTAACTTCCTGGGAGTCATTTTCTTTTTCTCCTATATTGGACCCCTTCTTTACTGAATACCATCTTGGCTTACTTCTTGATTTTGTTGGAATATAAATTCTCCACTAGACCCTTAGAAAAGACTTTGCCACTATTAAAAAATGTCTAAATTCTGTTATAACCATTGATTATCTGGGTATAACATTCAAAATGGAAAGGTAATCACTTAAATTTTTTTCTTATTTAAAAAAATAGAAACTACATGCTCATGAACCAAAATTTAAAAGGTTCAAGGGCTTATAGAGAAAGTGTGTCTTTAACATGAGGGAGGTTTTTGGAATGAGGAAACTGTTCTGTATCTGATTATAACAGTGATGACACCAATTTCCACGTGTTAAAATCCATAGAACTGCACACCAAGAGAGAAAAGCTCAATTTGTATGTATGACAGATTAAAAACTAAAAAGTAAATTAAGAGAATTTAAAAGTATAAAAAGGTAGAGAACAATAAAGAAGTTGCTTTCTTTCTCTCTGGCTTAGCCCTCCAACTTTCTTTTCTGGAAAAAACCACAGTAGTTTCTTATGTGTCTTCCCACTTGAAAGTGAAAGTATTAGTTATTCAGTCATGTCTGACTCTTTGCAACCCCATGGACTCTAACCTGCCAAACTCCTCTGACTATGGACTTCTCCAGGCAAGAATTCTGGAGTGGGTAGCCATTGCCTTCTCCAGGGGATCTTCCCAACCCAGGGATTGAGCCTGAGTCTCCTATACTGTGGGCAGATTCTTTACTATCTGAGCCACAAGGGAAGCCCATACTTAATCACTCTTAAACACTCAGGGGTAAATCAGGCAGAACTGGAAGGAACTTGGACTTGATTAAGTATTTTTGGAGAATGCTAAGATTTCTACTCTTAGAATAGTTCTAAATATGTTATTAACCAAACCTGGCACTAATTTATTAAAATTATTTCTCCTACAGTTGGCAAACATGAATTGACTGGGCATAAAGTTGCTGTGAAGATACTGAATCGGCAGAAGATTCGAAGCCTTGATGTAGTAGGAAAAATCCGCAGAGAAATTCAGAACCTCAAGCTTTTCAGGCATCCTCATATAATTAAACTGTAAGATCTGATTATATTAAATATAGTCATATCATGTTTTCATCATTTTTGTTATCCTACTTAATCTGACAAGTGAGAAAGCTGAGTGACATTTCATTTTATTCCTGAGAGTTTTAGAAGTTCTTCCTATTCATGTATTTATCTAACCCCACTCATGGTCACTTAAGCCTGAGTCCACATTTAGCCCTTGTGTTTATCAGCTGCTATATTTCTTATTTTCTGAGCTGATGCCCTTTTGATAGATGACTTTCAGTGCCCCCCTACTGCTATAGAACCAACAATGATTCACAAAACAAAAACTCCTGACCTCCAAATTTCCACGTGGTATCAGTTAGCCTCATCGAGACAACACAGTAGAAATTGTCCCTCACTCCCCTACACTGGTTCTATCTGATAAAACAAGTAATAAATAGAACTTTAGAAATCCAGATTTCAAAAGGCAGTAGTATTTCTGTTGTTTTACAGTTGCCAGTTGTAGGGTCTACAGATAACTTATTTACTGCTTGGCTTTATTATGCAGACTGTAAATTAAAACCGTTTAGGTTTTTGTATTGAACTGGCTGACTCAAAATTTGTTTCACTCTCACCTCTTCTAATCTGTTGAAGTGCCATGGTTTTAAATACCATTTTTGTGCCGACAGCCCTTAAGTATACGTGTCCTGCTTTGAAACCCATTCCTGGATGGCAGACTCCTATTCCCGCTATATTTTACATCTCCATTTGGGTGCCCACGAGGCACGTGAAACTCGGTATGGGTAAACCTGAACTCTTTATTACCCTCTCACACTTGGTCTTCCACAGTTTTTACCATCTCAGGTGATAATCTGGTTCCTGAGGGCAGAAACTTAGGAACTATCCTTAACTTTACTATTTCTCTCACTTCCCAACCTCCATTCCATCTCTTCCTGCAAAAGTATATCTAGGATCTGATTCCAGTTCCTTCATTGTCATCAACCCGGTGTGGGCCCCCTTCATTTCTCTCATGGACTATTGCAATAGCCACCTGCTTCTACCCTACTGCCCAGTCAGTTCTTCACATTGCCACCATCAGTCAAAGTTATTACCCTTTTAATCGGCCAGGCCACATGACTGCTTTGCTTAAAACCTTCATTAGCTGTCTCTCTGCCAGAGAATAAAAGCCACAGCCTCATCATGGCTTTGTAAGGTTCTGTGTCCTCTGGTACCAGTTGCCTCTTTGACCCCACATCCTGTTTTCTCTCTCCCAGCTTACTCAGCTCTAGCCTTCCTACTATTGCTCAGACATGCCAGGCAGGCTTCCCCCTGCGGGCCTTTGCACTTGCTCTTCCCTCTGCCTGGTTCACCTTCTTGGTAATGGCATGGTTTGTTCCCTGATTTGCATTAGGCTCTGTTACATGTTACTTTATCAGAGAGGCCTTCCTTGAACACCCTGTATGAAAGATTTCCTTCCCTTAGTTTGCTTTATTTCTCTTCATAGCATGTTCCACCACCTGAGATATTGCTTTTTTATTTAGTGTCTGTTTCCTGGCTCCTGGAAAATAAACTCCGTGAGTGCAGAGAATCTGTTTTGTTCACTGCAGTTTTCCCAGCCTCTAGCACAGTGCCTGGTGTATTATAGGCACTTAGTAGATATTTATTGAGTGAATGAATATACATGTTTTAATACTGGTAGATAATGTTTTCTCTCACCAGGTACCAGGTCATCAGTACACCATCTGATATTTTCATGGTGATGGAATATGTCTCAGGAGGAGAGCTATTTGATTATATCTGTAAAAATGGAAGGGTAAGCAGTTCTGATTTAATCCTGTATATATTTTGTAACTCCCCTTATCCTTTATGAGCATCAGAATATTAGAAAGCAATTCTGTTAAGAGTTCTATTTAATAACCAGTCCCCTTAGTCACATATTTGCTTAGAATCATAGACTTGTTAGAGCTAGATCTTAAAGATTATATCCTTAGCCTACTTACACAGATATGGAAACTGAGACTCAACGGATTTTTTTTTTTTTTTTGCTCAAGGTCACTTGATTTATCAGTGATAGGATTAGATTGAGACCCTAGAACTCAGGATCTTCAGACTTAGCTTCTGGGGCATATGAATACTTGTAATATATATCTTAAAGTATGTATTTAATCCTTAAAAAACATATTATTTAATACTTAGAAATCTGGGCCTTGCTAGTCAACCCCTGCTGCTGCTGCTAAGTCGCTTCAGTCGTGTCCAACTCTGTGCGACCCCAGAGATGGCAGCCCACCAGGCTCCTCTGTCCCTGGGATTCTCCAGGCAAGAACACTGGAGTGGGTTGCCATTTCCTTCTCCAACAGTCAACCCCTAGCCACATTTAAATTGCATTCATTTTTGGTTTCAGAAATCTGATGTACCTGGAGTAGAAAGAACAGGCTCCATGAAGGAGGTAGGAATTAGACTTAAAGAATTTAGAATTGGAAGGAATTTTAGAAGACATTTTGAACAGTATCTTAAGTTACAGATACAAAAACAGAACATTGCCCCTACTGTACTTTTTCTCATACCCAGAGTATGTGGTATGCAAAAACCTCTTTTGGAGGAGCCTCATCAAGCACTAAGAAGCCAATTGTTTTCCCTCCCAATCTAAAGTTCTTTATATCATTCATTCATTTGTTCTGCGTAGTATATCTGTTCACTTTCATCAAAATCAAAATCATTAACAAAGTTAATTTTTATTTTACCATTTCTTGACATGATTCATTTCAATTTCAGCTCTTTCACTTGTCTTTTTCACCCCCTGCTTCCTCTACCAACCCCCTGCCCCCATCCCTGGCACCAATGTTCTGCCTAAAAAATGGGAAAAGACACAAGTTGAATTGGTGTCTTGCCTTCTTATCTTTTCCATTTTTCATGTCCTGATCATTTTGTTTTACATTATGGAAATTGTGCTCAATTTTACCCATTGCATATTAAAATTCCAGCTGTCATTTTTTCTTTCTTTCTTGTTTTCTGAAGTCATCTTTCTTTAAATAGCCTATTTTTTTGTTCCACAAAGATAATAAACATCTGTTTGAGGATGCCAATTTCTTTAAAATTTTTTTTCTTTTCTTTCCTTCATTGCTTCTGTACCTTCTGTGTTCCCTGCTTTTTTCTGTTCATTTTATTGGTGTTTGTCTTTTGTGCATGACCCTTGCTTAGATATCTGGTGATTGTGGGTTGTCCACTCATATTTGAGAGTGAAATTCTAAATGCCAAGGTCAGGAGGATGGAATTTATTAATTGATGGACCTTCCCATTGGTTGAATGGGTAGGGACCTGTCTGTTTACTAGGGAACACCAAATGTCAATAATAAACAATATTTTTTCCTTGCTGAGATAGTTGCTCCAGAAGAAACCTTCCAGTTTCCTTGAGGGTGTGAGCTTAGCTGCCAGTGCTTTGTGAGCTAAATGGAGAAAGGTCCAGAAGGCTCACTGATTCCTATGCTGACTTTCATTTAAGCCCTATGTTCTCCATGTGGTGCCTCATTCCTGCTCTAGTGTCCTTGAGGAACAGGGCTGGTTTAGCCTTCAGTTCAGTTGAGTTCAGTTCACTCGCTCAGTCGTGTCCGACTCTGCGACCCCATGAATCGCAGCATGCCAGGCCTCCCTGTCCATCACCAACTCCCGGAGTTCACTCAAACTCATGTCCATTGAGGCGATGATGCCATCCAGTCATCTCATCCTCTGTCGTCCCCTTCTCCTCCTGTGCCCAATCCCTCTGAGCATCAGAGTCTTTTCCAATGAGTCAACTCTTCGCATGAGGTGGCCAAAGTATTGGAGTTTCAGCTTTAGCATCAGTCCTTCCAAAGAATACCCAGGATTGATCTCCTTTAGAATGGACTGGTTGGATCTCCTTGCAGTCCAAGGGACTCTCAAGAGTCTTCTCCAACACCACAGTTCAAAAGCATCCATTCTTCGGCACTCAGCTTTCCTTACTAAAGAGTAAATCATGGCTTTTATTCCTCAGTAAGGGTGGTGAGCTTAAAACTTCTTTCTTCAATCAGCTGTCCTGTTTCCAGTCCATTTCTCACTTCTACCATCAGAAATTCCCAACACTTCCAATATCTAAGCCCTTCAAGAAGTCTGTGTGCAGATGAGTTTATCATTGAGTTCCACCTCTAGAGGCTTGGGTTCCAGCTTTCTGTGGTTAGCCAAGTCTTTATCACTGTTCACGTACCCTTTTGCTTAGTGACTCCCCTCAATTACTGCCATCTCTTCTCTTGCTCTTTTGTCTTTATATGCTGTCATCTTAGTGATGTTCCATCTTCCATGTTTAAATATGCTTTCACTTTTCTAGTCTTTCTTTATAGACTTCCCCTCCTTGATCCTTTGTACTGTATTAATATAGTATCGAATATAATTTTCATTTTTGTAGCCTAACTAGTTATTTTACTGCTTGTATTTTGTTCACTCAGTTAATTTTCTTCTCTTTCACATTTAGAACACATTGTTCTTTTCATTTAGTATATTTATATATGGAGTTGTATTAGAAAATGAACTTATATTTCTTCTAGAAGTAAATTAGATTGCTAATCATTATTACCTGCTCTTGAGGAAGGGTATCTCTTATCTCTTTGATAGTTTTGGTTTTGTTTTCAAAAGAATTTACTGGTTCATCTTCCAGATTATCTATTACCATTTAAGGTATAGGAACCTGGTTTTAGAATGCTAATTTGTGACCTGTGTTAAAGAACTGCATGTTAGCGTCCTTTATCTAGAGGATTAATAGCTTATTTATTAAATATGACTTCTTGGGAGCAGGCATATCCAAGTAATGGTTTTCACTTATGGAAAAAAATCATAAAATAAGAAAATGTGGATAAATGGAAAGAGAAGTTTTTAAAAAATGTTTTTAAAAAATATTTTTAAAAATGTAGTACAGCATAAGATATAATTTTTTCAGTAAGCAGAGTAAAGATAAATGCTATTATATTTTATAAAGACTTCCCTGCTGGGAATCTGCCTACGATGTAGGAGACCTGGGTTTGATCCCTGGGTTGGGAGGATGTCCTAGAGAGGGAACAGCTACCCGCTCCACTATTCTGGCCTGGAGAATTCCAGGGACTGTATATAGTCCATGGGGTCGCAAAGAGTCAGACACTGAGCAACCTTCACTTTCACTCTATTTTATAAAACAAACGAATTAGGGTTTTTCTTTTTTTTTTTAATTAAAACACCTTTTATTTCAGAAGCTAGGATAACATGGTTGCTTGCTAATTCATCAACGATGCTTAAATGTTGCTTTCTCATATGGTTCAAACCAGTATTCCCCACCCCAACATAATTCTCTGTGCCTTTGTCCTGCTTTGTTTTTCTCCAGAACACTCTTATTCTTTTTATTTATGTGTCTGTTGTCTTTAACTAGATTAGGGCCTCTTTTTATCATTGCTATATCACGAGTGTCTAAAACAGTGCATGGCACATTGAAGGTATTCAATAAATATTTGTTAAAAGAATCAAAGAGTAAGTATTTGTAATTTATAGGAGAAAACATGCCTAGTTTCAAGTAAAAATTGAAATTATTCGAAATAGCACATGATATTTAGATGAGAACAAGCTATTAGAGTATAGTCATGAGAGTGATAATATGAGAAAATTGAGTTACCGATTTGAGTTCTAAGATCCTCCTAGCATTTCTGTTTTGTGCGGTCTGTACCACCTCCCCATTTGAAAAGCATCTCATGAGTGAGGTTCATTTGGAAGGCTCTTGCATTTTCACAGTTTTATAGGCTAGAGAATTATAGATAGACTACTTTCTTTTGAAAGATACACCTTTAAGTTGCCTCTCTGCTTTTTCTTAGCTGGATGAAAAAGAAAGTCGACGACTGTTCCAACAAATCCTTTCTGGTGTGGATTACTGTCACAGGCATATGGTGGTCCACAGAGATTTGAAACCTGAAAACGTCCTGCTTGATGCACACATGAATGCAAAGATAGCTGATTTTGGTAAGGAGATTTTTATAGTTTCATATATTCATTTAACAAACATCAGTAGGTTTCTTCAGGTAACTTGCATATAATCAACTGAATATCCCAAAGTAGTATATCCTCACTATTAGTCTAGGAGCATACGAAAAGGAGTAAAAATAAGGAATTCTCTTTTCATAGCTTTATGTCTTTAAAACTGACTTTTATTACATTAGGCAGACAAACAATTTAAATTCGCAGCATTAGCGACATCATCTGAAAAAAGACCATTATTTGTGAAGGAGAAGTTAGCAACCTATTTCCATGTGTTCTTTTGATCAACTATGGAGCAAGAGGAAAGAGACTGGGATGAAGTTACTCGGACTTTGAAAGTCAGAAGGCAAACTATGTGAACAAAATTATTTTTAAAAAATGAAAGTAAAGTATTTAAATAATAGAAAAGCATAATTTCAGCTTGAGGAAAATGTAATAAATTTGTTTTCCTATATAAATTGCCATTGACATTAAACCTAAGATAAAAATGAATCTCTGCAACTCTCTCTTGCTTAGTTTCAGTTCAGATCAGAGGAGATGCTTATAAATTTTATTTTCTTCAGTTTTGTATATATGATCTATTTTAGAGATTCACTAAATAGTTCCCAACAGCTCTGAGCTACTGAGATTTTTTTAAATAACTGACTAAATTATTTGACTTCCTTATTCTTTAGTTGTCATTATTTTTATTCATTGTATTTTTGAGGAAGCAGAGTTTTCTTTTTTTGGCTGCACCTGTGATTTCCAAAATCACTGCAGATGGTGATTGCAGCCATGAAATTAAAAGACGCTTACTCCTTGGAAGGAAAGTTATGACCAACCTAGACAGCATATTAAAAAAGCAGAGACATTACTTTGCCAGCAAAGGTCCATCTAGTCAAGGCTATGGTTTTTCCAGTGGTCATGTATGGATGTGAAAGTTGGACTATAAAGAAAGCTGAGCGCCGAAGAATTGATGCTTTTGAACTGTGGTGTTGGAGAACACTCTTGAGAGTCCCTTGGACTGCAAGGAGATCCAACCAGTCCATCCTAAAGGAAATAAGTCCTGGGTATTCATTGGAAGGACTGATGTTGAAGCTGAAACTCCAGTATTTTGGCCACCTAATGTGAAGAGCTGACTCATTTGAAAAGACCCTGATGTTGGGAAAGATTGAAGGCAGGAGGAGAAGGGGATGATAGAGGATGAGATGGTTAGATGGCATCACTGACTCAATGGACATGAGTTTGAGTAAACTCTGGGAGTTGGTGATGGAGAGAGGCCTGGTGTGCTGTGGTTCATGGGGTCGCAAAGAGTCGGACACGACTGAGCGACTGAACTGAGCTGAACTGAACTGTGATTTGTGGGATCTTAGTTTCCTGACCAGGAATTGAACCTGAGCCATAGCAGTGAAAGCACTGAGTCTTAACTACTGGACTGCCAGGGAATTCCTGAGTTTTTTATTTTTGTAGTAGAACTATGAAGGAACTTGGATATTAAAAATTACTTTTTTTTTTTTTTTTTAAGAATCAGATCAGGGGTTAATAGAAACTTTGAATTTTAATTCCAGTCTACATTTTTTCCTAGTAATTTCTTTATTAATAAAACATGTCATTTTTTAAAAATGTTTTTTATTTTATATTAGAGTATAGCTAATTGACAATATTGTGATAGTTTCAAGTGGACAGCAAAGGGACTCAGCCACACATATACATGTATCCATTCTACCCCAAACTCCCTTCTCATCCAGCTACTTCCCTGTGCTGCAGTAGGATCTGTTGGTTATCCATTATAAATATAGCAAGAGCATACATGTCGCTCTCAAACTCCCTATCTCTTCCCGCTGTTCTACCCCACCTGGCAACCATAAGTTTGTTGTCTAAGTCTGTGAATCTTAAACTTGCCCAGTTTATTCTAATAAGCAAAATCACTAATAGCTTAATATGTATTCACTGAACTCCTGACCTTGCACTAACTTAACTGTTGAAACAGGTTACAAGTTTTATGGCATAAAGGCAAAATATTTGGGAACAATAAAGGATGTAGGATTCTGTTGAAAAAAAGAACAAAATGATGATTTATCACTTTAATGCAAACTCAGTTTTATTGTTTAATGGAATTTTGTTTTTATTTTTGTCCTTGGGAAATCTTGAGCGGTGAATTTTGTGCATTTTCAGGTCTTTCAAACATGATGTCAGATGGTGAATTTTTAAGAACAAGTTGTGGCTCACCCAACTATGCTGCACCAGAAGTAATTTCAGGAAGGTAGTGTTTGACACCTCCTCCCTGCCCAGTATATTTGTAATCATATTTTTCTCCTAGACTTCGTTAGTCTATAGTATAATACTCAATTCTAGTGAAAGAAATTTAAAGCTTATTCTTTTCTCATCCAAAAAGTGTTCTATTATAAGAATAAAACATTATAAGTGAATAAGGATTAAGAACTCCATTTATAAAGGGGGATATTGGTTTGCAAGTTAATATAATATTAGTTAAATGAGAGTACTCTCATTTTTTCCCCTGGTGGAAGACATTGAAGGCTTAAAAACTAGCAAGTTTAAAAGTGAGACATTAAAAACTTGACTAATGCAGAAATATCTAGTAGTAAGAAATGGTTTACTATTTGCTTAGATGAGGAATTAAAAGTGTAATGTGTAGCTTTAATTTTTCAAATTAGCTTTAGCTTTTATGATAAGGTACTTTGGGGAATTGGACTGAAATATTGATAAAATCTTCAGATTTCATTTATTTTTAATTTTCATTCTTTAAATCTTCTAGAGACTGAAATAAGAATTCTAGTCTCTCAGTTTATTTATACTAACTACCAGCATTGAGAACATGAAGATCTTAGTATAAGGCAGCTTTTTGAATAGTTTAGATGACAGTAAAATTTACTTTTTTGAAGAGGAATTGTTCGTTATACTACTGAAATAGAAAACAGAGAAGCTAAAGTTTGTTTACTAGTTTTTATAATTAACTTTTAATAACTTTTCATTCAAACCTTATTTCTTTGTTTGAATGTCTTACATCCTGATTTAGAATGCAGAAATGTTGTAGTATTTTCTATTTTCATAAGCCAGCTAGCCTAGCCTACTCAGAGAAATTATGTTTGTGTTAAGGCATGGATATGAGTAAGGCAAAAATACCTAATTTTAGATTTATCAAGGTTCATCATTATCTTTTTATATTAGCAGGGAAATGTTAATATTATTTCACGTGGGCTGTGTAAATTATTTGGGGAAGAAGACAAGTCAGGACCTGGATACTGGGGGCGTTGTTAATTAACTAAACAAAAAGATATGTAATTGTGCATATATATATTGGGCCGTTACTGAAGTCTGTTTTCCCAGTTTGGATAAGGTCTTTCTGTGTGGTCTAGATGTATGGAAACCTTTACTTGCAAAACAGTATTTATTAGTCAGTTCAATAATTTATTTGACCAATTTAAAGAAACCCTTTCCCTGAAGCCAGACTTTGAATGGGTTACCTAATTAGTCTGCAGCTAGTTATGCCAATAGGGTTTCTCTACTGGCTCAGCGGTAAAGAATCCACCTGCTATGCAAGAGACCTGAGTTCGATCTTTGGGTTAGGAAGATCCCTTGGCGTAGGAAATGGTAACCCAGTCCAGTATTCTTGCCTGGGGAATTCCATGGACAGAGGAGCCTGACGGGCTACTGTCCATTGGGTCGCAGAAGAGTTGGACACGACTTAGCGACTAAATAACAACAACAGTTAAGTCAGCAGGCTATAGTACAATGCAAATAAGAGTTTAAAGTCCTCTGCAAATCAGTAAGCTGGGCTTCATTCCACAGCTTCCGGCCCCTTTTACCTTTGTATAAGGTCTTGGGTAATTGGGGAGAGTGGGTTTATAGTCTATCACTATAGAACATTCCCAGTTGAGGAAAGATCACTTAATCTGTAACCAAAAAACAGTGGTTTTAAATTCAGTAATGATAAATTTGTTCAAAGTTTGGCCCTATTAGTTGGATATTTTGTAAGGTAGTATAATTTAATTTAATAGTATAATTTAATTACAAAGGATAATTGTAAGGTAGTAAGGAGAGAATTTTAGCTCTAGTCTGTAACTTTAAAAAAATTCTTAATTTTTGTTTCCCAAGATACTACTGATAGAATTAGTGTAGAATCTCTATGTGTAGAGAAAAAAAAAAGTAAAAAAACAATTAGAACAAAGAAATAAAGTTTTTAAAAAATAAAATAAAAAAAAAGAGAGAAAAAAAATTAAATGAATCTCTATGTGTAGTACATAGCAGTGACTTATAGAAACCATATTCTGACTAATAATTCTTTATAAAATATCTGTATTTAAAATGTATGATTAATTAATTGACTCTTAAGTTACTAATGATTGTTTAACCCAGTTGGTATTTCCTGTTGCAGATTGTATGCTGGTCCAGAGGTAGATATATGGAGCAGTGGGGTTATTCTGTATGCTTTATTATGTGGAACCCTTCCGTTTGATGATGATCACGTGCCAACTCTTTTTAAGAAGATATGTGATGGGATCTTTTATACCCCTCAATATTTAAATCCTTCTGTGATTAGCCTTTTGAAACATATGCTGCAGGTGGATCCCATGAAGAGAGCCACAATCAAAGATATCAGGTGATAAAGCAATCTGATTGTCAGATCTAACAGTATCAGTGATATAAGTCAAGTGAAAGAGAAATTTGCAGAACAGTTTGTACAATGCAATCCCGTTTTTATATTAAAAACAGTGTATAGACTCAAAACTTATTTTATCTTGATATTTAAAAATACTAAACTGGCTACCATTGGAAGTAAGATTAGGAGGAGGAAAGGCTTTCACTTTTTGCTTATGCTTCTTTATTTGTTTTGAAATTGTAACTGTGAACATTATATTACTTTTTAAATTAAAAAAAAAAAGATGTAATGAAAAATAAAAAGGACCCTAGTTGGGTATTAGATTTAGTAGTGATTCTTTAAGATTTTCTGTAATATGCTTCATGTTTGACTATTATACATTCTCATACTTTTTCATAGTAAATTTGGATGTTGCTGTTTGAGTTCTCATCTTACAAGTTACTGTATTTTTTCCTTTTGTACATCTCAAGGAATGAGAACATTTTAATTCAGTCAATGACATGTTTGTTTTTGTAGTAGTATACATTGAATTACATATGAAATTACTGTTTTATAAGTAGAAAAGTCTACCATTATTGCCAGTTTCATGTGGTTCAACCTAATAGTTTAAATAAGGCAAAAGTGATGATGACAAATCTCAAATTTGAGCAGGTCATTTCTGATGAAGATAATACTGCAAACTTTGTTTCTTCTACCATTGATTTTCTTTCCTTTTTTCGTTAATGGTAATTTCTCTTTTGGTCTTCTAATGGCTATATAGAACATTTCTCTGAGATGGAAGAAGGATGAAAGAAATCAGATGTGTATCTGGGACTAGTAACGAAAAAAATATTAGGGCAATGAAGAAGAAAGTGCATATGTAGAACTTAAAAGTTTGATTGCTAAAATAGATATACAATAAGGACCTACGTTATAAGCACAGGGGACCCTATTCAATACTGTGTAATGACCTATCTGGGGAAAGAGTCTAGGAAAGAGTGGATATATGTATAACTGATTCACTGTGCTGTACAGCAGAAAGTAACACAACATTGTAAACCAACTATACTCCAGTAAAAAAAAAAGCTTAATTCCTTCCCATTTAGTCCATATTCTGCAGACTGAAAAAGAGAACGAATGGCAGGTCATGACTTTACTACTAGAGGGAAAGGACTGATCCATCTCTAAAATGTATATTTCAGAATGTCTTAGTTAGAGGTGGTTTTTCTTGTGTTTTACATATTTTTTTTCAATTTAAATGAAATATGTGACAATTGGAAAAGACTTAGAAAACACCAAAAACATTAGAGAATTTAAATGATCTTTAATTCCAATATCCAGAAGATAATCTTTATTCTTTGGGGTGTTTCCTCTCAATATTTTTAGTTTTAGCATATTTTTATATAATTCAAGTCAAAAAAATCCCTTTATATATAAAATTAGGAAATCCTTAGTTCCTTCATTAATATAAGGGGATATTATTATTATCTTATTGGAGTTGTTTGAAAATGAGGTGAGATAACAGATATGAAGCGTTCAGCCTAAAATCTACCACATAGTAAGCATTCAATGAGTTAAAGCTGTCTATTTTTGTTATATATTTTTTTCACTTAACATATCCCAAGAGGAAGCCACAGACTAATTTTGTTCTTTTCTGAGCTGGAAATAAGATGGTCTTTACCACTAGCATGTCATTGCCATTTGTTCCAAAAATTTAAAGTTTAGACACTTCTTCCTGGTTGCTCCAGCAGTGTTGTCTCCCTCTTACTATCAAAGTAAGACTGGAGCATTTCTGTTATACAATGAAACATGAGCCAAAAGAGAAAAATCTGTTTAAAAAAAACGATGACACAGTATGAATATAAATATAAATGATAATACTGTATGAGTATAAATTCCCCCAAACAGTTACTTTCAGTCTCATCTCTCCTCCAAACCCTTCTGACAGCTACCATTTTCTCTCAGGGAACATGAATGGTTTAAACAGGACCTTCCAAAATATCTCTTTCCTGAGGATCCATCATATAGCTCAACCATGATTGATGATGAAGCCTTAAAAGAAGTATGTGAAAAATTTGAATGCTCAGAGGAGGAGGTTCTCAGCTGCCTTTATAACAGAAATCACCAGGACCCTTTGGCAGTTGCCTACCACCTCATAATAGATAACAGGAGGATAATGAACGAGGCCAAAGATTTTTACTTGGCAACGAGCCCACCAGATTCGTTTCTCGACGATCACCACTTGACTCGGCCCCATCCTGAAAGAGTACCATTCTTGGTTGCTGAAACTCCCAGGGCGCGCCATACCCTTGATGAATTAAATCCACAGAAATCCAAACACCAAGGTGTAAGGAAAGCAAAATGGCATTTGGGAATTAGAAGTCAAAGTCGGCCAAATGATATCATGGCAGAAGTTTGTAGAGCAATTAAACAGCTGGATTATGAATGGAAGGTAAGAAAGAAAGAGCATTCTGAATATTAGCACATTTGACAAACCTGTAGTCTACCATGTTTTATAGAAGAATTCCTTTTCACTTTGTTTTTGTCCATACCATGCGCTAGGTTGTAAACCCGTATTATTTGCGTGTTCGGAGGAAGAATCCTGTGACAAGTACATACTCCAAAATGAGTCTGCAGTTATACCAAGTGGATAGTAGAACGTATTTACTGGATTTCCGAAGTATTGATGGTATGTACACACAGAACAACGTAGACAACATATTAGACCTTGTTACTTAATTTGGCATTTTAGTAAATCTTTGAGTCTTTTGAAGCTTCTTGAATTGTACTTCGTAATTCAGTAGCAAAAGAACATAAAAGCACCTTTTAGATTTGAATATTTGAGAATCTAGGAAATAGTTTATTGTCCTTTTAAGACTATCTTCTAAAATCCTTAAAGCCTTTATAGCTTTATCCTAAAGTGATAGTTTGTTACATTTTTGTTTCTTGTAGTTCATTTTGGTAAGATGAAATGCTTTATTTAGGATAAATGTTGACTTTGCTGTTAAAGTCAATAGCATTAAACTTAAAAAATAAAATTAAGTACAGCACAGTGCTTCCCTGGTGGCTCAGAGGTAAAGAATCCACCTGTCAATGCAGGGTTATTTCCCTGGGTCAGGAAGATCCCCTGGAGAAGGAAATGGCAACCCATTCCAGCATTCTTGCCTGGGAAATCCCATGGACAGAGAAGCCTGCCGGGCTACAGTCCATGGGGTCACAAAGAGTTGGATGTGACTAAGCATGCATGCACACAGCTGTGTATATATAAATGTTCTCTCACAAACAGAATCTTTAACTAAGTAGACGTGTTTATGGCTATTCTTCATTGGCCAAGTCAATTAAGACATGTTGCCACTTTTGTTCACTTACGAGATTTACCCATGGCTTTGTCTTCTTTATAAACTCAAAGATAGTACCTATAGTATCAGAAAGACACAGCTTTAAGCTATGATATGTTGGCCAAACCTGTGTGTCTGTTTATGTCCAGATGGTAGTAACAATACAGTTTGAGATACAGAATGGGTTTAACTTTTTTTCCATTGTATTTGGATTAAATTTGTCACCTTAGGTTTTTTAGTACCAGGGTTTACCAACTGAATGACCACTTACTGTTTTTATGTTGTGTTCCTAATTTTAGTTTTTCCTTGATTTTTTTCATTGGAATTGTTGCTCTTTTATAAGATCTTAAACATGAAGACAAAGTAAGAGCACTGAGATGAGGGTTAGTAGACTTAATTTCAAGATTTACCTCTCTGTTCACTTGTTACCTTAAGTCACTTGTTAAGCAAGTCACTTAACTGTTAGGGGTTTATGCTTTCTTATCAATAAAGCAATGAGTTAGGTGAGATGATTTCCAAGATTCAAATTTTAAGTGCATTTATTTTATTATTGTAATATAGAAAGGTTGACTTTTGTTGCTAGTGAATGATGTTTATTAAGCCTCATTATTATGTCATTGACCTCTTAATCCTGGATTGCAAGACTGATGAGTAGCCAAATATGTACGCAATCTTAATAAGTCATCAGGGGACTACATTACTGTGTGTAAAAGAGGCAAGTGGCATGACACAGATTCATTGCCTCTGTTATAGGGAGTATTCAAAACAAACATGCTCTTGATAGCTGGTCTCACTTAAAGAAGCAAATTAAATACTGTTAAAATTCTGGGAAGGGTGTCATGGATTAGAATAAATTGAATTTTTTTTTTTTACCCAGATGAAATTACTGAAGCCAAATCAGGGACTGCTACGCCACAGAGATCGGGCTCAGTTAGCAACTATCGAGCTTGCCAAAGGAATGATTCAGATGCTGAGGCTCAAGGAAAATCCTCAGAAGCTTCTCTTACCTCATCTGTAACCTCACTTGACTCTTCTCCTGTTGAATTAACTCCAAGACCTGGAAGTCACACAATAGAATTTTTTGAGATGTGCGCGAATCTAATTAAAATTCTTGCACAGTAAACCTAAAACTTTGCTTATTTCTTTGATAGCAATAAGCATGCATAATAAATCATAGCCAAATGCTTCCATGTATAATCAAGTTATACGTAATTATAACTGAGGGTTGGCCTTTTGGAATGCAGTTTGCACAGAGGTTGAAACATGATTAATAGTTAAAAGCATAATGTGCAAAAATGAATTAAGACAATTTTGTTCATTGTTCAGTAGGCATATAGAATAATATACTATGCGCAATGAATTATAGGTCTCTCAGGCTCACTTGATTTTTTGGCTATTTTATATTTAGTGTATACAGGGCTTTGTAGAATATTAATTTACCATAAAGGCCTTCATATGTTAATTACATGTTGATGTGTTATATATTTGCTTCAAAGATTTATTCAATAAATATTTGCCTAGAGACTTCCCTGGCAGTCCAGTGGTTAAGACTCTGTGCTTCCAACGTAGGGAGGTGCAGGTTCGATCCCTGGTAGGGGAACTCAGATCCCTCATGCCGCGTGGTGCGGCCAAAAAGGGAATAAAGAAATAAATATTTGACTAGAATCCCCAGAGACTTTTAGAGGTGATTTTGTTTTCTGGGCTCCGTAATTTAGCAAGTATTTTCAACATTAGGGACAGCCTGGATGATTCTTCCATATCCTCTCCTTAATATTCTATAGTATATGGTAAGTCACATTAAAGATACCTGACACAGTTAAATTTTTTTCTTTTAGTTTGGTAAGTGCAAAAACATACAGAACTTACATATTCAGACACTCCAGGCATTAATTTTAATTCTACAATTTGCCCCACTATATTCTGTATATAAATTGCTCTTTTTGTCACAAGAGCTGCATTGCATATACTGTAAATAAATCATTGGTTAGTTTGACATTTGACAGAGTCCTCTCTCCTAATCATGTCAGTCAGTATTACATGTATGCAGGAATGTCTGGTCATTCAATCATGTACCTTTTAAATTGATTCAGTGCATAGGACATGTCTTACAAACTGTTAACTGCTTAAACAGGATTTTTTCTCCTAAATTTCATTATGGCCATTTTTTAGAAGAAAAATTGAAAGGCTGTAAGATGATCACATGTGTTATCTACCACTTAGATTCAATACTTGTTAACATTTTGCCATATTTATCTATATATCTGTATGTAGATACAGTTATATATATATGTGTATATGTATATGTGTATATATGCTTTTTTCCCCTGAACAATTTTGACATTGCAGATAGACTCATCACTCCTCAAAACTTAAAGCATCTCCTAAAAAATAATGACATTCTCCTAAAAAACCATAATACTATTCTCTAATACCATCTAATCATGCATATTTAGATTTCCCTCATTGTCATACAAATTTATTTCAAACCAGGCTCCAACTAAAGTTTACACATTGCATTTGGTTGTCTCTTAGCTATTACCTTATTGTTTTGATAAAATATGGAACAAATCAGTTCTAACTAGTCACATTTGCTTTGGATTTTCATTACTTAAAGTAGCATTATGGGAACTTCCCAAAGTTGCTTAATCCTCATAAGAACTCAGATTTATAATTTCTTTTTCTTGCTCTTAGTGTAATGCATTACATACTAGGTGTAAGAAAAAATTTAGCCACCTCAGATAAAATTTGTGTCATGTGTATGCTAATAAAAAAATACTGTCGTTCATAATTGCCTTATATTTTAACTTGAAAGTTTTTTGGTATTCTCTCTCCATTGCAACAGAACTCTTCCCCCACCCCCACCCCCTTTTTAAGACTCTTGGTATTGTAGTATTGCTTTTGGCACCGATGTAACTTGATAATAATGCTCTCAAATGTCATGGTAGCTTGTATAGTTGTAGATGTAGCTCCAGCATCCCTAGAAACATGCACTGAATTCAGGAGAAAACCTTGCTTCCTTCTGTCCAGGGCTTATTCTATTCAACTTAGAATCGGAAAGCTGTATAAAATGATAGGAGTTCCATTTAAATATAAGTTCAAACTGTATTTATAACTTGTATGTGGCCCTCTGTTTTGGAGATACTGTCTTCATGTAGGCTCTCTTAAGTGCAGCATTATGTTCCTAATGTTAAGAACAGAAGACTGTATTTTTAAAGCTACAGATTTGTATATAGAGCTAAGACGTAATGTCTCTGACCTGTTGTGGGGAGTGGGGAACAAAAAGAGGAACCAATTAAATAGGACCTTCTAAAAATTGTTAATTTTGTAAACGGCTTCTTTTTAAGTTATTGTGATTCCTTTAAGTTACTGAGTTTTATTTTGGATACTTAAATATTGCACTTGTTCAAATAATATGATAAATACACAGACTATTGGAAGTAGGTTCTTTTTAAGCTGGGATATTTGAAATGACAACTTTTAGTTGAGAATGTCAAGGTTTCATCACAGTTTCCACAAATTTACTGTTGTTTGCAAATTCTTACTAATTGAAGATGTAAGGGAGTCAATGCAAATGATTTTTAATCTTTTTTTATTATCTTTTCAGCAATTTATATTTTTTGTGATTTTATGCAACCACATTTTTACTTTGTCTTGACAACTGAAAGATGTATAAGGCATTTGCCAGAAATGTACTGTACACAGTTTTAAATAACAGATTTTACTGATATGTAAAATTTTTGCCATTAAAATAAATGATTTCTCACTGAGAGGAACTTTTCTACCAGGTTGGGGGACTGGGGAGCTTAATATATCTAATTTAAGGTAATTTCACTGAAATAAACTCCATTGCTTTTACTTCGATTATATTTTTTCTTTGGATGGCTTTGTAGTTTTTCAGAGTTTTAAATCATTTTATACAGAAAATCCTGACCTCTCACCCGGCCACCTACCCCCACCTCCCCTTTTGGCCTTTCAGTGATACCATTCACACTGAATGATTGGTGGACTATGGGTGGATGGAGAACTCCATGCACCTTTGGGATGTGCTTTACATCTTTTCCCCTTAACTCCTTCCGAGTCCCCCCATCCATAACAGAAATCCTATTTTCATTGTGACTTTTCTTCACTAGATGAATCAAAGCCTACATACAACATAACTATAAATTGGTAGTACGGTAGAAATTAATCTTTGTGGTACAAGATTTTTGAGGCTTGTTCACGTTTATCTTGACCAGGGTATACTTAAAGATACAATTTCAAATACTTTGACTTAGAAAATGGATAATAAAAAATATGATTTTTCATTGGTTTACAATGTGGTGAACTTCTGAGAAAACTATGTGGAAAAAAAAAGTTACTTGTTATGGCCAACCATCTGTGTACCTTTTAAACAGTGTGCCTAAATATAAAGTATAGTGCTTGAGCAGATTTTGGCACTTGAATGTTATGATTTTTGTTTCATCTAAATTAGTGAGCTTTTGTTTCATCTAAAAATTAAACACCTGAACAAAATATTAAGTTATATATAATGGAAGAGCAGTTACCTTTGGCTGCTAACATTGGATTTGGTTAGAATTCCACTACTGTTAGAATTCAATCAGTAAAAAATCTTATATCCCATATGGCATTGTTGGCTTGTGTTAGATTGTCGACATTCTGAATCTTTAAAATAACCTGATAATTGAACAACAGAAAACAGTCCTAAAGAGTGTTATGAACAATGCATGGATTGTTCTTTTAGGGAACTTATAAATTACTCTAGATGTTTACCCTGACTGAACAAAATTGTATGAGAAATTCTCTTGCCTGAAAAATCAATATTTATTGAACTGTTCTATTGTAAAAAGATTGTTCTATTTATTGTGAATGACAATAAATGTTAACTATGACAAATTTAGAGAATTTCCAACAACTTGGAAGATGATCATGTTGTCTATATAGGCAGCATGGGAAATTATTAAATATATCAATAGGTGCATTATCATAGAGCAAAGTAAGTAGGGAAGTGGTGGGGGTTTTGAGGTTTGATATAGACTCCTAGAAAGGTGTACAGCTTCAAGAACCATTGACTTATTCACTCTGCAAACTATATCTTCTTGTATATCTTCTACTATGAACCAAGCACTATGAATGTGACCATAAGGCATAAATCCTGCTCTGAGTCCCTAGATACATACATTTTAAAGATATTTATAGAGGTCTAACATATGCAGGAAAGTGCTCAAATCAAATATTTCCTTTGATGAATTTTCAGTGTTTTAGGTTTGCAATGAACATGGCCATGTAAACCTCTACCCAGATGAAGAAACACTGCCACCACTATGCTATGGTATGCTATGCTAAGTCGCTTCAGTCGTGTCCGACTCTGTGCGACCCCATAGACGGCAGGCCACCAGGCTCCCCCGTCCCTGGGATTCTCCAAGCAAGAACACTGGAGTGGGTTGCCATTTCCTTCTCCAATGCATGAAAGTGAAAAGTGAAAGGGAAGTCGCTCAGTCGTGTCTGACTCTTAGCGACCCCATGGACTGCAGCCCACCAGGCTCCTCCATCCATGGGATTTTCCAGGCAAGAGTACTGGAGTGGGGTGACATTGCCACCACTATAGTAGTATCTTTTTATTAATACCAGAAGTGATATAATAAGTGATATACTATCACTTCTACTATATCCTTGAGGCAACAGAGAACAATCCTGGTATGATGTGGGAAGTAACTACACAAGAGTGTGAGTGCAAGGGGTAGGGCTCATAGGTGGCTATCTTGGAGGCTGGCTACCACGATTGTGTACTGATTATTTTGAAAAAACTGGTTCACTTCTGCAGTTCTTATAAATCTTGGAAACATCTAATCCAACAATAAAAAAGAAAACCACATTTGATACCACCACTGGTCTCATCAGAAAAGTCTGGGGACTTCCCTGACAGTCTAGAGGAAAAGACTATGCTTCCACTGCAGGGATTGTGGGTGCATTCCTTGGTTGGGAACTAAGATCCCACATGCCCACATGCAGTGTGGCCAAAAAAAAAAAAAAAAAATCTGGAAGCACCAGGAAGCTGGCAAGATAATTATGGCAAATACAAGTATTCCAAAATGGTTTGTTGTTGTTTAGTCACTAAGTTGTGTCTGGACTCGGTGACTCCATGGATATAAAATTTTACAGTAACGAGCTCATGGTCTGAGCCACAGTCCACTCCAGGTTTTCTTTTTGCCAACTGTATAGAGCTTCTCCATTGTCCACTGCAAAGAATATAATCAATCTGATTTCGGTATTGACCATTTGGTGTTGTCCACACATAGAGTCATGTCTTGTGCAAAAGGGTGTGTGCTATGACCAGTGTGCTCTCTTGAAAAAACGGTTAGCCTTTGCCCTGCTTCATTTTGTACTCCAAGGTCAAACTTGGCTGTTACTCCAGCTATCTCTTGTTTAAATTCTTGAATTTTATTTTTGGCAACACTGTCAATTGTTTTCCTTGATGTAGCAGGTGCCTTTCCTTCATTTTCAAACTGTCTGTCAGACCCAAGCCTGGATAATCAGCAGGTGTGTCAGTTCTTCTAAGTAAAAGCTGTATTCCACAAAAAAGTTTGTTTATAATGTAACCTCACAAGTGTTTTTATAATGTAATCTCACAAGAGCTTTTATCTTGAGACATCATACTTCATGAAGTAAAAGTACTTTGTACCTCCCATTTTTGTCACACAGAATATTAAAAAGAAATGTGTATACTCAGGGTTAATAAATTGATTTTTACTGCTTCTTCAAGGACACTCAGTGACTGAATCTTCTTTTTCTTACAATGAATGTGTACCGAGGAGAGAATGACCACTAGTACAGCTTGGTATCACCACCTTGATTTGTACTGAGGTCCCAGTGGTTTTAGCCACCATTGCTTTTCCATTCTTACCGCAAATGTCAACATTATGAAAAAGGTAAATGATGTCATGATAGTATGAAAATATAGTTTTGTTTTTAAATTTACTTATTTGGCTGCACTGGGTCTCTGTTGCAGCAGGTAAGATCTTCATTTCCTCATGTGCTATCTGTCACTGTCACGCTCGCACTCCAGAGCAGGCAGGTTTCAGTTGTTGCAGTGCACAGACTCTGTGGTGTGCAGGTTTAGTTGCTCTGTGGCATGACAGATTTTTAGTTTCCCAATCAGGTATGGAACCTGTGTCCCCTGCATTTCAAGGCGTATTCTAACCCATAGAGAAGTCCCCCAAATACTTCTGACTCTGAAAGGATCTTGAGGACCCTCAGGGGTCTGAGGCTCATCTTTGGAGAATCACTGTTTCCCATCAGTGGTTCTCAATGAGGCAGAGGAGGGGGACCTATCTTCCTTCCAGGGACTTTGGGCAACTTCTGGAGACATTTTTGGTTGTCACCACTGGTGGGGTGGTTCAGTTCAGTTTAGTTCAGTTCAGTCGCTCAGTCGTGTCCGACTCTCTGCGACCCCATGAATCGCGCACGCCAGGCCTCCCTGTCCATCACCAACTCCCGGAGTTCACTCAAACTCACATCCATCGAGTCAGTGATGCCATCCAGCCATCTCATCTTCTGTTGTCCCCTTCTCCTCCTGCCCCCAATCCCTCCCAGCATCAGTCTTTTCCAATGACTCAGCTCTTCACATGAGGTGGCCAAAGTACTGGAATTTCAGCTTTAGCATCATTCCTTCCAAAGAAATCCCAGGGCTGATCTCCTTTAGAATGGACTGGTTGGATCTCCTTGCAGTCCAAGGGACTCTCAAGAGTCTTCTCCAACACCATAGTTAAAAAGCACCAATTCTTCGGCGCTCAGCTTTCTTCACAGTCCAACTCTCACATCCATACATGACCACTGGAAAAACCATAGCCTTGACTAGACAGACCTTTGTTGGCAAAGTAATGTCTCTGCTTTTGAATACGCTATCTAGGTTGGTCATAACTTTCCTTTCAAGCAGTAAGCGTCTTAAATTTCATGGCTGCAGTCACCATCTGCAGTGATTTTGGAGCCCCCAAAAATAAAGTCTGACACTGTTTCCACCGTTTCCCCATCTATTTCCCATGAAGTGATGGGACCAGATGCCATGATCTTCGTTTTCTGAATGTTGAGCTTTAAGCCAACCTTTTCAGTCTCCTCTTTCACTTTCATCAAGAGGCTTTTCAGTTCCTCTTCACTTTCTGCCATAAGCGTGGTGTCATCTGCATATCTGAGGTTATTGATATTTCTCCCTGCAATCTTGATTCCAGCTTGTGCTTCTTCCAGCCCAGCGTTTCTCATGATGTCCTCTGCATAAGTTAAATACGAGGGGGACAATATACAGCCTTGACGTACTCCTTTTCCTATCTGAAACCAGTCTGTGGGGTGGTAGTGGATACTAATGGCATCTAGTGCCCAGGGATACTGCTGAACACCCTGCTGCGTACAGGGGAGTCACCCCCCACCCCCACCCTCCCGCTGCCTCAAAGAATGATCCAGTTGGAAACGTTACACCCTTGAGGTTGAGAAAACTTGGTCTACAAAAATGAAACCACAACAACACTGAAAACAATCTCAATTTTTCAATTTCCTACACACTTCCCTGTGTTACACGTTCCCACTTTATTTTTCAAAACAGCTACTTTCGGGTCATAGTTCTTCTTTAGGGACGCTGCATCCAACTTTTTGCCCCCTCGGCCGCCCTCGCCCGCCGACCCATCCCCCCGAGTTGATCTAGGGCCCTCCCTGGTCCTCTCCCCACCCTCATATACTTTTATAGTCGGGTTTGCCTCTGTCCTCAGCGCCTGGCTGATCTCAACTAGGTTGTAAATTCCTTCAGGGAGGGCCGCGTGTCAATGCCCTCGATTTCCCCAGAAGTCGTTTTCCGCCCTCTACCTGCTGACTGGATTGGCCTCGCGATACCACCAGCGAAGTCCTCTCCACGCGCACTCAGCCTGCGCAGACGTAGTTTCCCTCGCTCCCGAGCTGTGGGCACCAGCGCTCCGATGCTCTCGTCTGCCGCTAGAGGGCGTGCCCGGTCCGAGCGGCCCGGACTACCAGCTTCGGAGGGTAATAATGGGGTGGGGGCGGCCGCAGTGACTTCTGGGACTTGTAGTCCCAGGGAAAGGATTGCGGATGAAAGGCACTGAGTCGCCTCTTCCCAGCTCGCTGCTCCGAACGGTTCGGACGCCCTAGGTCGACCACCCCACTATCTTGGAAAACCCGGCACCTACGGCAAGCGGGAAGGAGGTGGGGCACGATAATTTCCGTTTCCGGTGGGTAAAGGGCAAGCGGAATGTAAACAGGGGACCCGGGGAGTGGTCTTCGGGTAACACAGGCTACGGGTCAGTGGTGGAAGTCGGCGGAAGTGGGGGAAAACGAGGCTGGTGGGTCTTGGGGTGACGGGAGTAAGGAGCTTCAGAACTCGGAGTTGAGGCCCACCGCGGGTGTGGCAGAGCCGGGACGCTAAGGTTGGTCTCTAGGGACCAGCAGTTTTGGGGTTCAGGCCCTCCTTGGTGCTCGCACCCCGGGCGAATCTCTGCTCCTGTGGGAAGTGTGTGGTTTACCCCTATCAGCCTAGGCATTCTTTTTTGGTTTGTTTTGGGGTGGTTGTTGTTTTCTGGCCTCCCTTCTCAGCATGTGAGATCCTAGTTCCCCAACTAGGGATGGATCCCATGCCCCCTGCAGTGGAAGCATGCAGTCCCAACCACTGGACCCCCAGGGAAGTCCCACCCAGTACATTTCTTGATTGCTGTAGTTTATTGACACTTCATTAAGGACTTAGGCACATGACCCACAATTTTCTTACCTCTCCAAAATCTGCCATTGTCTTGGGCCTTTCCATGTTAGTGACCTCATAGCCACCCACACTTTTTTTTTGGTCTCTTTCATCCTAGTGGTTACTTATACTTTATTTCAGTGTGCATTGGTGATGAAGAGCTTGGTATGTGCTGGAACTTATTATTTCATTTCTCTCCCTCTGGTACTCCCACAATGCCCATTCTCTGATAGTTGTGTGTAGACCTCTGGTCCATTCTTTTCCTTATCCCAATAGTTGATCCGTCAGTTGATACTCTCTTTGGGGTTGTAGGCTCCTTTAAGAATGGAATGAAAGCTTAGAGACTCTTGTGCAGGGTGCATACAAACATATAAAAATTCATTTACAATTCCAAAGGTATCTCAGTATCTATAAACCTTTCCATGTAACTAGCAAGAGTTCTTGCTCCCTCAGTAAATCCCTCCTCCAAATAAATATTTGTTGAATTCTTCCAGGGTTTTCTTTAACTTTGTTTCCATCAATTATGCTTGCTCACTCAGCCCTTATATTTTGTATTATTATTGCAGATTTACAAAGCAGTTTAACATTTGTTATCATTCTGATTAACCAATTTTGAATTTTTCAAAAACTTTTTATGATGGAAAATTTCAAACATATATGCAAAGAGAGAAGAAAGTACAAAGACTCCATGTACTCATCACCTAACTTGATCACTTATCAACCCATAGCAATCTTTTAATCTGTATATCTTATATCACACTCATCACTCCTGCTATTACTTTGAAACAATGTGTAATTTTATGTAAAATACTTTAATATGTATTCCCAAAAGATGAGCATACTTTTTGTCAACATAATACTATTATACCTGAAAAAGCAAGAATTTCTTAATATCATCAAATATGAAGGCATTGTTCTGATCTGCCCTATTATTTCATAAATTTTTCCTCCCCATTGGCTTGTTTGATTCTGTAACTAAACAAGATCCACACGTTGTGTTTGGTTTGTTTTTTAAGTCTCTCTTAATCTAGGGGATACCTCCCAACTTTTCCTTTTTTCTTGAAGAAACCAGTTTTATTTTTCCTTATTTCTGTTTCTTGCTGTCTTGTCAGACATGTTATTTAGCATTCTCCTCTGTATCCCTTATTTTTTATAAACTGGTAGAGATATGAGGTGATTTAGTGTTAATTTTGGCAGGAATACTTCAAGGCTTCTGTGTCACTTCCATCAAGAGATACATATTGTGAACTTGTCTTTCTTTACTGTGTTGGGCTTCCCTAGTGGCTCAGGCAGTAAAGAATCTGCCTGCAATCCAGGATACCTGGGTTCAATCCCTGAGTTAGGAAGATCCCCTGGAGAAGGAAATGGCTACCCACCCCAGTATTCTTGCCTGGAGAATCCCATGGACAGAGGAAACTGGCAGGCTGTAGTCCATGGGGTCACAGAGTCAGACACGACGAGTGACTAACACTTTCACTTTCACTTTAGGATGTTAGCAGCCATAGATGATTATCGCCTAGATCCGCTCTTTTAATTAGGGGCCAAAAAATGGTGACAGCCTTATCCTTTTATGCTTTCTTTACCTGTTTGTTGGAATACTTCTATAAAGGGCCAAGTATGAAATTTAAAGCTCTCTCTTTGTAGTTTTTCCAGAATGGCTTCCTTTGGATGGAAAAGGAAGATCGGTGAGAAGGTCTCAAAGGTCACATCCCAGCAGTTTGAAGCTGAAGCTGCTGATGAGAAGGATGCAGTCGGGAAAGATGAAGGCAACTGGCTTCATGCTGTTAAACGGAGGAAAGAAAGTCTCCTTGAAGGCTGTGCCGAGAAAAGCAAACAGCTGAAGGATGAAGGAGCCACTCTGGCTGAAAATAAAAGGTATGTTTTTAGAGTTTTCTTTTAGAGGATGGCTTTGGTCTTTGATAGGATGGAATGCTCTTCAGATCATCCAGAGATCTACAGTCGGGCCTGGGTGGTGCTGACTGGTATATCCTTTGTGGTGCTGAAGCGTTTGAGACATTAGAAGTAGGAGTGCTGACAAGAAGCACTTTTAAAAAATGCTTTTCTTTATTCTTTTTCTTCTTTTTTTCCCACTATTGGTAAGGATGATTATAAAAGATTCCTTGTTTATCATTTTTGTCTTAATTGAGTCAAAGTTGAGGAACCAGCCTTTTTGTTTCTAGGAATGTTATTTTGATTCTGGGAGTAATCTTATTGAATTTTAATGTAAAACATGAAGTAATGCTTAAACTATAAAATATTAGCACCTCAAATTGAAAGTGAAGGGAAGACAGCGACAACTAACAGCTTTGTGTCCTAATGTTAGATGGTGAATTCTCATTTGTAATGTTTAAGCACAAAGATTTTTCTCTTGTAGGACTTCTCAAGATTGGCTATTCTATCTTAGAAGAAAATCAACTGTAAAATTTTCCACATTTATGAAATCATTTTGAGAACATCCATAAAACATCTTTAGAAATTCCTGTAAATGCCTGTTAAAAGTTCATTAATTTTGTCATTTTTATCTTTTTCTCTAGACCACACTAGTGTGTAGAAGGGAAGAGCCATTCAATTATTGCCATGGGATTCCCTCTGAATTTCCTGTGGTAGATGAGAGATATCAACTTTGTGGATAAACAAATAGCTTTTTTTTTTCTTGCATGTCAAAACATTGAGTCATTTCACTGAAATCAGCTGGATAGGATGTTTTATTTTGAATGGAGAGCACTGTGAGATAATTAAGTATTTTAGCTCTTTAGCATATGTTTTTGGATTACTGTATACACAGCTTTGAAGGATCACTAAACAGAATTAAAGGAATCTGAGTTCTGTGAGTCATCTGGCTACTCTAAGCCAAAAAAATAGAAATAATGGTTTAAAAATATCTAAGAGAATATTCAACATGATTGAAAGTAATATGAGGAGTAGGAAATAATATAAGGAAGAATAGTAAAGTTAAATTAAAAGACTAGAACTCAATCCTTTCCCCATCAACTTCATCTTAAATCACTATCATTTTCGGTACATTTTAAGCCACAGTGTCCTTCCTTGTGTTTTTGAAGACAGTTCTTGATGCACCTTTGTCTCATGACTCTTATCTGAAAACCTGTTAGTTCCTGTGTTCTGATGTTTATCGTCTTGTCCTTCAGATCTCTGCTCATAAGTCCTCTTCTCAGCAAACCACTCCCTGGCTACACAGCATCCTGTACTTCCTTGTTTTCCATCACATCAGCTTTTTTTTTAAAGAAAGAATTTTAAATGTCTATTTTGTGATAGGTGAAAGCAATGCTAATCAAATAAACCTTACAAAAGATTGAAAAACTTCTTTACTCATGACTTATATTTCTAAATCTGTGTTTCAGAGAAAATCATTAAATTGATCTCTACAAAGGTGAGAGATCAGAAAGTGAATTCGTTGTTAGGGTGGCAGTTATTTCAAGTGCTGTAAGGCTTGTTGATTTACCAAGGTGTATGAACAGTGTTAGACATTTATTGATGTACCAATTTCTTTAAAATGTGTTCAGTTTTAAGAAATGTGTAACGTCATCATTAAAATCTAACATCAAATAGCCATTCATCCATTCATCCTTCTTTTAAAAAACATTCAAAGAGAGGTAAGATATATTAATAAATTTTAAGGAGCTCAGCTTTTGATAAGATGCTGCTGCTGCTAAGTGGCTTCAGTCGTGTCCGACTCTGTGTGACCCCATAGACGGCAGCCCACCAGGCTCCCCCATCCCTGGGATTCTCCAGGCAAGAACACTGGACTGGGTTGCCATTTCCTTCTCCAATGGATGAAAGTGAAAAGTGAAAGTGAAGTCGCTCAGTCGTGTCCGACTCTTAGCGACCCCATGGACTGCAGCCCATCAGGCTGCTCTGTCCGTGGGATTTTCCAGGCAAGAGTACTGGAGTGGGGTGCCATTGCCTTCTGCACAAGAATACAAATAATTAGAGTAGTGTGTGCGGTAAGACAGGTCCATAGAAAATATTTTAGAATCACAGGAAATCAGAGCCACCAATTCTACCTGTGTATATCAAGGAAGTTCTGACAGATAAATTCAGTCTTCAGTTGGGTTTCAAAGAAGGAGTAGTATTTGCCAAACCAATAGTGGTGGGAAGTATTTCAGGAAAGTGGGGACAGAACATGGAAGTAGAAAGACTCATGAAATTGTTTTACCTGTTTAGGAAGATTCTACCAAGTTGGTATTGCTGGAGCAAAGAAATACAAAAATATTTGCAGTACATACTCCTGAAGAGAGAAAACTAGGTTGTGGTCTCTTTGTATGCAACAATAAGACCCTTTTCATTGTATTTTGTTAACAATGGTGAGAAGTAATTTTATGACTTAAAGTAAGAAAAACCACAATCACATCAGCTTTTTAAATTTTCTTTTAGTATTTCTCCCTTTTTGAAGTTACATATTTCACTTATTTAGTGCTTTATATTTCTTTGCCTTCTATAGAAATGTAAGCTCCAGTAATGTAGGGACTTTGTCTAAACAGACTTTTGTACCCTACCTTTAGCTCTTAGAACAATTTGTGTCATTTACAAGGCCAGTCAGTAGATATTTACTGAACATTTGTAAGGCTGCTGTGTTATGGTATATCGTGGCTAAATAGGTTTTTGTGGATTAACTACCATATATTACCTTGTACCTATAGAAATATATATTTTTAAACTCCAGATTGGAACACCATTCTGGGAACATATTTTATTTCATATTCCAACCACAGAGGACCTTTGGGAATAGAATTTTCCTGTCTTCCTCCTGCCTGAGAATATGACACTTGAGAATTATTGTTCTTTTCTGAGTCCAATTCCTTTCCCCAAAAGCTATGGTGGTAAGGATTAAGTAACAAAATATGAAACAGCTTTGAACCTGGAATGAGTAATAATCCTAAGAGTGTAGAGAAGTAGGGGTGCCTCTGGAGGCATTGCTAGAGAAGGAGGGAGGGAAGGTTGATGGAAAGGAGGGAGCTCCTTCAGTTTCCTGGGATACATTGTTTTGCCTCCTTGAGATTTTTTTTACCCTGCAGGTTTTCTCATTTCGTTTTATTTAGCACTTAGGGAATTGTCTGAGTACATTGAATATGTATGATCCAAGTGTGTTAATGTCATTCTTCCTCCAAAGGAGGCACAGTTCTTGAGCATCACAGACTCTACCCTGTCCAGTTTACTTCATTAGTAACAAACTATTAACTACTCTCAGGAAAATGTGGTTTGCAACAGAATAGCTTTTAAATTTTGAAGTTCTACCTTGTAGTCTTCATGATTCCATCTAACAGAAAAGTGGTTTACTTTTCTACTGAAGCCCAAATAATGTTAGTGCCTTATGATTGTGTGTGCTCAGTCCCTCAGTCTTTGCAACCCCTCTGTCTATGGAATTTTCCAGACAAGAATACTGGAGTGGGTTGCCATTTCCTACTCCAGGGGATCTTTCCAACTCAGGAATTGAACCTGCGTCTCTTGCATCTCCTGCACTGGCAGGCAGATTCTTCACCACTGTGCCACCTGGGAAGCCCCTGGTGCCTTACAGAGACAGTATAGTAAGTCTGGTGGTTTTGAGTGTGGATTTTGAAGTCATTTTAATTCTATTCAGATGCTAACTTTATCATTTTTACTGTAAAAATTTTGGGCAGATTCTTAATCCTTTGTCAATTTATAGTTTCCTTATATATAAAATGAAGGTGACATTTATCTCATAAACTATTGGGGGATTAAAGAGCAAGTCCATGTATAAACACTTAGCATGCCACATAGCACCTAGTACGCACTGGTGAATATACTTTAGATAATGTAAGATTTTATATGTGATTGATACATTTCATGAAGTATTAAATTTTTTTTATCAATTATTTTGTTCAAGTATCTTTTTATCAAATTAATACTAACCAGGACATACCGTAGACTTCCAAGGTGGTTCAGCAGTGAAGAATCTGCCTGCAATGCAGGAGATGTGGAGTCAGTCCTTGGGTCAGGAAGATCCCCTGGAGGAGGAAATGGCAACCCACTCCAGTATTCTTTTTTTTTTTTTTTAACCACTCCTGTATCCTTGCCTGGAAAATTCCATGTAGCCTGGCGGGCTACAAAAGTCGGGCATGACTTAGCACGCACACACTTGCACAGGACACACGCATGCACAGGCCATGCATACCTTTTTAAGAATCACAGTATGGGTTCAAACTTTTATACACTGGCTTTTAAGGTTTCAGCCACTAGATGGTGATATTTAATTGTATAGCTGAGTGGTCTCATTTTTCCTTGTATTAGTGTGTATATTTGGAAAGCTGGAATAATTTATAATTTGCCATGAGTTTTGTTCCTTGTCTAGAAAAGCGTACTACCAAAGTGAACTTGAGGGTGACCTGGCTGTGTGAAATGCATTCTGTTGAGTGCCGGCCTGGATGTATTTAATGATAGTGATCTTGCCTCTTATTCTGCAGAAGAGAATAGATGCAGTCAGTGTAGAATGCCTTTTATTTTCTCACCCCACGTCTTCCAGTCTGAGTGTGTCTGCATCAAGGCCACTTACTTTCACTGTGTTGTGATGAAGTGCCCCTGCTTTTATCAAAGGCCTATCTCATCCCTTTTTGCCTTTTCAGGAATCTTGTTCCTAAAACCACCCTCATTTTTTAAAAAGGTTTTTTTTTTTTTAATCTATTTAATGAATTTTTGGTTTCACCAGGTCTTAGTTATGGCATATGGGATCTTAGTTCCCTGACTAGGGATTGAACTCAGGCGCCCTGCATTGGGAGCATGGAGTCTTAGCCACTAGACTACCAGGGAAGTCTCCCCTCCTTTTGTTTTGATATCATCTGTTTTTCTCTCTCTCTTTTTTACCCTTTTTAAAATTTAACTATAGTTGATGTATAATATTATATAAGTTATAGGTGTACAATGTAGTGATTCACAATTTTTGACGGTAAAGAACTCACCTGCAATGTAGGAGATATGAGTTCGATCCCTGGGTGGGCAAGGTCCCATGGAGAAGGAAATGAAAACCCACTCCAGTATGCTTGCCTGAAAAATTATGTGGACAGAGGAGCCTGATGGGCTATCATCCTTGGGGTCACAGAGTTGGGCACGACTTAGCAACTACAACAAACAAACTGGAAGCGCGAAGTCATCTCTGCTGGTTGATGTGCCATTCCAGAACTAATCAGCCCCCCTCACCCTCAGATCCCTGCCCTTGAGAAAGCTCATGATATTCTTTTTTTTTTTTTTGATAGTTTTTTTAAAATTGATGTGTAGTTGATTTACAGTATTGTGTCAGTTTTAGGTATATAGCAAAGTGATTCAGTTACATATATATATATTTTTTCAGATTATTTTTCATAATAGGTTATTGCAACTATTCTTATTACCATAAGGTCCAGGCAGACGCTGCTGTCAGAACAGACTAGAGAGCCGCCATGTATGGTGCTGATAATGCAAAGACCATCACACCTTGATGCTGGCTAGGTTGGACCTTATGGTGCTTCAGAGGGACTGGGTCACATACCCAGAAGTGTGAATGGGTTAAAGCCTTGTGGGACTGACTTTGATCAATGGGAGGCAGGATATGGGAGAGAGACTGCAAATAAATTCTTTTTCCTCCATTCCCCACTGGACTGTTTCCAGTACAAAGAGGTTTCACACTGTGTCTGAAGAAGTCCTCCAAGGTTAACAATCATCTGTGTTTGTTTTTGAAGCTGTTGTCAGCTTAACATATGCCTTGTGTTTATTCTCCCAAACTGCCTCACTTTTCTCTTTTTTCCTCAATCTTTCCTTGGATCCTATCTGCCACAGAGTTAGCCTGTAAGCTTAGGCTTCGTATCATCAGGCTAACATATCATCCTGGATTCCTTTCCTTTTTTCACTGCTCTTATCCGGTCCACGTTGAGACAATTTCACTTTTTCATGTATTCTGAATCACTTTTATCCCCCTTCTATCTTCATTGCTGTCATCCTAGTCTAGTTTATTGTCATCTTATCTAGATTACTCTGGTAGTCTCCTAACAGGCCTCCCTGTGCTCACTCTTACACCCTTACAGTTAATTTTCCTCTGCTGGGCCCAACTGATGTTTTCAAAATGCAAAGCGATTCATGACTGTATTGCTTGGAAACTGTGGATTCCCCATCCCTCACACAAGAAAATCTACGCTCATAACCAGGACCTACTAGTTCCATAACCATGGCTTCAGACTACTTCTCTTACCTGTCAGTGCCCTTCTTTCCTCCTCCTCCTACAGCCATGCTGGTTTTCTTTTCTTGCCTCAAAAAAAAAAAAAAAATAGGGTGTTTAAGCCTCGCTTGGCCTTTTCCTTTGTTTGGAATGAACCTCTCCAGATTTTCCATTGGCTGGCCGCTTTCTGTCACTCAGCTCTCAGCTCAGATGCCTTCCCAGAGAGACTTTTCCTCACCCCTGTCATAGCCCTCCGTGTGTCTGTCATCGTGGTACTTAACCATGTTTTAATTTATATTTGTTGTCTTTTTGTGCCGACTTCCCACACACGTACATTCTAGAATGTAAACTTGAGAAGAATGGTAGGTCCTTTTATATTTTGTTGAATGCTGCATCCGCAGTACCTAGAATACTACCTGGCCCAGTAGTTTTCTGCTCTGGCGCTCAGTAAATGCTTACTAAATGAATAAGCTGGTAACTATATAGCTCATTAAACTTGATGCTATAGCAAATTACAAATCTAATTGGGAGCAAAGTAGCTAAACCCTGTGACATTTCTATCTGGTAATAAGTGTGCTGATTTGCTTGGCTTGGTCACCAGCTGTTCCTATACCTCAGGTCGTATCTTACCCAGCCCTTGGGCAGTCCCTGGAACTATTCACTCTGCTTCCTTCTTTGTGCTAGTTCAGTGGCATACTGTTAAGGTTGTCTTTAAACTGGCTGAATCAGACTTTGGACACTTATTAACCATAGTGACTTTAAAGCAAGTTTTTATCTTTTAATGCTTCCTATCCAGCAGCTGCAGTAGGGCCATGTCTGTTCAATCTGTTCCAAACCGAAGTTGAATTAAGAGATATGCTGTAGAGTTTATGAGTGACCATTGATTTATTAGGTGCCAAGTTTCCTGTGATCCAAAAATGGAGGAGCTTGGTGGTACCACCTTTTATTCATAGGCCAGGAGAAGGGGAGAAATGAGAAAAAGCAAAAGGAGAAATGAGAAATGAGATAGGGGAGGGAATTCCACAAGCTGATGGTAGTGAAGTGAATGCCCATCAGTTCTTGGCTCTCTTTAGCCAGTGGAAAGCAGCTCAGTTTTCCTTTAAACCTATGTGTGCCTTTAGCAACAGTGCACATTTCATCTGGCAGTGCCTCTGCTAACAGGAGTGGCTGTTTTCCAAATCAAAGCAATGCGGCTGGGGAAGAGGACATTTTTCTTTCTGCCTCAAATCTGTGTGCCTGTGTGTGCAGGTGTGCGTTTTTGTATGTGTGGGCATACATGCGTGCCTGCCTTAATGAAAGGAGAAAACAGAACTAGTGATGGTCAGTGTCATGTTAAACTTCTTGGTTTATTTTGTACTTTGGGACGACTTAAACTTTAGTGCATAAGCAGCTTTGTGGGGGTGGATGGGAAGAGCCATCCTGACTTTTTAGAAATAATGCTGTTGGCATTTTGGGCAGGAGAGTCTCCTGTGCATGATTGCCCTTTGCTTTGCAGGCTGCTAATCCTTGATCCTCTTGCCACTAGTGTCTCCAAGCCTTAGTGACAACCAAAAAGTCCTCCATAAATGCCCCCCATGGGGTGATGACTGCCCTTGCTTGAGTTAGGAAGAAACTAGGACTGAAAGTGACAAAGTTTATCAGTGGTTGGATCAAGTTGGGGCTTTCCAGGTGGCGCTCGTGGTAAAGAACCCACCTGCCAGTGCAGGAGACATAAGAGACACGGGGTTTTTCCCCTGGGTTGGGAAGATCCCCTGGAGGGAAGGCATGGCAGCCCTCTCCAGTATTCTTGCTGAGAGAATCCAATGGACAGAGGAGCCTGTCAGGCTGCAGTCCATAGGGTTGCAAAGAGTTGGACATGACTGAAGTGACTTGGCACGCACAGGGCAACTAGAGTAGGGGTTGGCACACCGAAGTCTGCTTTTATAAATAAACTTGTATTGGGACACAAGCAGGTACTTTTCTTTGTGTATTGCCTGTGACTGATTTTGTGCTACAGCAGATTGAGTAGTTGTGTCAGAGACTGTGGCTCACAAAGCCCGAAATACTCACTGTATGGACCATTACTATGCTGACCTTGGCCTCCAGACCCTTCCCCAAAGCCACAATGGCTCTTCTCAGAGTCTTAAGATACCCCTACTTCTAATCTCTTGATTTCTTTCTACCCATATTTCCATTCACCTGGTCTTGGGAATTTCTTGTAATTTCTGTACCTAGAATGGTGAGATGAAACAAAAAAGAATTAAGGTGTCTGCTACTTTTGTCTTAGGGTAGAATTTTGTTTTTACTTCTTTCCTTTTTGTTTAAATGTTTTGGAAGCATGCTAGCTCCTGTCCCTTCTTGCTATCTTCCATGCTTCTCTCTGCTGGTTTCCAAGACTTCTCTTGGAGAAGGAAAGGACAAATTAGTTAGGCAGAATCAGTGATATTAGCACCTTTTCTGTGCCCAGCCATGTTCTGGGTGTTGTAGAGAATATAAGCAAACCCACCCTTTGGTCCTTGAATTCATTAGTAAAGAGAAGATAAAAATACATGGAAGAATTAGAGAAAAATTAAATGAAAACAACATTGGGGTCATTGGAGAAAGCATTGGTCATGTAGTTCTAAGAGCGCGCTTCAAGTCCTGGTTTCTCATGTGTCTTTGGACTACTTCTGTAACTACTCTCTGGTCAATGGTCTCAGTAAAATGAGAACAAATAATGCCAGTCTTATAGAACTTGGTGAGTACTAAGTGAATTAACTTTCTATGAAAATAATGGTGTGTTAGGTAATTGTATGGAAAGTGTTTAGTAAAACATAAAGTACTTAGAAGTGTGACTTTGTGGCCAGTTAAATGGTACTCATGGTTTTCATGAGAAAAGAGGATTTTTACTTGGTCTCAGAGGACAGAGAGCCTTTGACTAGGTGAGGAGGGGGAGGAATGGGAACCTTAATGTGCACATTTGTACACTAAGGGTAGATATGTGGGTAGAGACGAGGCAGAGATGCAGCTTAGGAACTTCTCTGGTGGTCCAGTGGTTAAGACTTTGCACTTCCACCGCAGCGGGTGTGGGTTTGATCCCTGGTCTGGGAAGATGCCACATGGCATGGCCAAAAAGTAAAAAAAAAAAAAAAAAAGATTGGACAGATAGGCTAAGACTGGGAGAGATCAACTTGCTACTGTTAAATCCTATGGAATTTACTACTCTACTATAAATTAGAAAATTATGAGTATCAGAATTATTAAGAAGGAATAATTTAACTTTCAAGAGAAAGATGATAGAACATAGCATACTTCCAAAATTTTTCATATAGTGTCTATAATAACATTTGGAAATGTTAGAGAAAAGCTTATAATCACTCATAATATGCCACTTTTTTGGGGTGATGTAGTTAATACTTTTAGAGCTAATGTCAATATGATTAATATTTAGTGTATAATCGCACCAAGGAGGAGGAGGAAATGGCAGCCCACCCCAGTGTTCTTGCCTGGAGAATCCCAGGGACAGGGGAGCCTGGTGGGCTGCCGTCTCAGGGGTCGCGTAGAGTCGGACACGACTGAAGCGACTTAGCAGCAGCAGCAGCAGCACCAAGGAACTAAATTTCTTCAATGATGTATGTATTTTTTTGTTAAAAATCATATAGATAATAGCTATAAATAATAAAAAATGGATATTAAATTATAGTAAGCATTGTTGAGTGTCATGCAATCTTTTCCTCCATCATCTCATGAAACCTTTTGCAATGGTTTTCTGAAGTGTATCCTACATGGTCATGTGGTTTTATACCTTACTAAGTTGCTGGATTTAATGGCTAATCCTTTATTTAGGATTTTTACATTTATCTTATGAACTGAAAATTCTTCATTGATCACTGGGATTAATTTTTCAAATAATGTATTTACCTTAGCCCAAAAGTTTGGTTTATTTTCATTGCTAGGTTCTCCAAATACAGGCTTCCCTGGTGGCTTAGATGATAAAGAATCTGTCTGCAATGCAGGAGACCCGGATTCGATCCTTGGATCAGGAATATCCATCCCCTGGAGAAGGGAATGTCTACCCACTCCAGTGTTCTTGCCTGAAGAATTCCATGGAAAGAGGAGCCTGGCAGCCCACAGTCCATGAGTGCGAAGAGTCAGACATGGCACTGAAATTCATTAGGACTCCTTTTTGTTTTTTGTTTTTGGTCATTAGGACTCTTAAGACTACATTTCTAATTACGCCATTTACAGTTTTGAATTAGGCAGTGGCTGATATTTTCTGGTCAGGCCCTTCCATAGAGTTCCAGTTCATCCTATAGTTGCTACAGCTGCATATACTTTGGTGAACAAAATACCTATTACACTGTCTACATAGAGCTTTTAGTTTAAATAAACATGGAAATAAATGTAAAGTTTCAAGTAGTTTTTTTTTTTAAGTTATTTATTTATTTATTTTTGGCTGGATGAGCTTTTCTCTAGTTGCATCAAGCAGAGGCTACTCTAGTTGCTGTGCATGGACTTCTCATTGACGTGCCTTCTCTTTATTGCGGATCACAGGCAGGTTCTAGAGAACAGTCTTGACAGTTGTGGCGCACAGGCTTAAATGCTCCAAGGCATGTGGGATCTTCCGGATCAGGGATCGAATTCTTGTCTCCTGCTTTGGTAGATGGATTCTTTACTACTGAGCCATTAGGGAAGCACCCCTCAAATAGTTTTACAAAGACACCGTGAGCCAGTATTCAGCAGAAGGCTTCTCCAAGAGAGCGAGAAGACAAGTGATTGAGTTCATCTAGGTGAAGAGAATTACTCTTTATTGTTGCCTTTATTATGATTTTATCATATTTATCATTTAAGTATGCTGCTGCTGTTAAGTTGCTTCAGTTGTGTCCAACTCTGCAACCCCAGAGACGGCAGCCCACCAGGCTCCTCCACCCATGGGATTTTCCAGGCAAGAGTACTGGTGTGGTTTGCCATTGCCTTCTCCATCATTTAAGTATAGAAACTTGCTATAGTCCAGCCCATTTATTTGTGAATGTTTTTATTGGATCCAAATTGTACTGGAATTAATTGCCAGTGAATTTTATTTTGTGACATGTATGTGTAAGCTAAATGAATGGAGTAATAGAGATAGTAAAATATTTTAAGTAATTTTTGTATCTGAAGTAAAAAATTTATATTAAAGGAAGAATCTGATATTAAAATTACAACTTTTTAGAAGTTTTTAAGAAAATTCTCATCGTCTAGTGTCACAAGGGGTGGAATAGAGCAACTGCGTTCAATACAATAACTAAGAAATGTCCTTTACTAATTAGCAGTTGGCATTATTGCTTTTATATGCTTTTGAAAATGATCTTTATTCAGTGTGTTTGCACCTCCAAGTAATTTCAGAGCTCCTTCCTGTTTCCAGAGTGGATTGATCCTTTATAAATTATTAGTTCTTGTCTCTAATAAATTAGAAACCTTTAAAGACCTGTTTCTTCTTTTGTGTAAGTAGATAGTTTAAATTATTACTGAAAGTAGACTTTATGACTTAGTTTCAGTAAAGTTTGGTGACTTTATTTATGACTATTTATATTGAAACTATTTATGACATAGTTTCAATAAAGAATGGTGACTAAAATTCAGAGCAGTTTAGTATTGGATTGGCCAAAAAGTTCATTTGGGTATTCCCATGAGATTTTATGGGAAAAAAGGAAGGAACTTTTTGGCCAACCCAGCGTTTCTAATTATTTAAAATTTTTTTAAATTTATTTTTAGCTTAATTTAATTTTACTTGATGTTATGTATTTTTGACCGCGCTAGGTCTTTGTTGCTGCAAGCAGCCTTTCTCTAGTTGCAGTGAGTAGAGGCGATTCTTGAGTTGTGGTGTGCTTTGCATTGCGGGGGCTTCTGTCCGTGCAGAGCATAGACTGCAGGGTGTGTGGGCTGAGAAACTGCAGCTCGCTTCAGAACACGAGGCTCTAGAGCACAGGCCCAGTAGCTGTGGTGCGTGGGTTTAGTTCTCTGCGGCTTGTGGATCTTCCTGGACCAGGGATCAAATCTGTGTTGCTTGCCTTGGGAGGTGGATTCTTAACCACTGGACCACCAGGAAAGTCCCTCAACATTTCTTTTTAAAGTGTATTTATATTGTATCTCTATACAGTATGTACTGTAGTCTGAGCATCATTTCAGTACTTCTTCCTGTTCCAGATCCCCTCTCCTTCAGTATGACTGTCCTGAGAGAATATGTAGTTAGGAAGTATACTTTTTCTCTTCCATTGTTTTTACTCCCTTTTTTTTCTTTCTCTCTGAGCCTTCCTGAAGTTTTGGGAAGTTAGGTTCTTTACTATGAGTGCTCATTATATGGAACTATACGTTATTTTTTCCTTGATTTCTTCAGAATGTTATTCTAAATTCTAGACAGGAAAACTCAAAATAATTTATAGAATTTTTTTGTTTTGGCTTAATTTAGTGTATTGAGCATTATCTAAAACTTGAAATCTGATCTACCTGCATTGGAAATCATACACGTTTCAGTCAAATCTGTCTAAAGCTACTTTTAACATCTTTATAGTTTCTCTGTAAAAGCTCTTCCAAAATCAAGGAAGCAAACTCTAATTTCAAAAATTATATACTTAACAGTGGTAAGCCACTTCTGATAAACTAAGCTGGATAAGTTACTTCTATCATTAAGCATTTTGGGAAAACAATGATTATAAATATTAGGAACACAATATAAAATAAGGTGAAAACTTTAATGTTCTTGATAATAGAGTTTTAAAAGGAAATAAAGTGATGAATCCTGCATTAGCTACTGATTTACTAAAATGTGTCTGTATAGGAGGGACTTCCCAGGTGGCACTAGTGGTAAGGAACCCGCCTGTCAATGCAAGAGTCGCAAGAGATGCGGGTTTGATCCCTGGGTTGGGAAGATCCCCTGGAGAAGGAAATGGCACCCCACTCCAGTATTCTTGCCTGGAAAATTCTGTGGGCGGAGGAGCCTGGAGGGCCGTAGTCCATGGGGCTGCAAAGAGTCAGACATAACTAAACACATGAAGCGCAGAGCTGTATAGGAGTAGCTTTTGTATTTGTTTTGGTATTTCCGCATGAGCACATAAAATTGTATGATAGAAATCTACCATAATTTTAGTGAAAAGTAATTACCGTTTGTATTTAGTGACATTTTATTTGACATTGACAAAATGCTGTAACATTGCTTCTTAAATACAGTCTTCATTCATGGATTCTGTATTTGTGAGCTCACTTACTCATTTTAAATATATTTGTAAGCCCCAAATGAGTTTCCAGGTGCTTTCCCAGCTGAGTTCTCAGCTGAATCAAAAGACTCCTTCTGCCTTTGTATTTTAGCTCTCACAGTGAAAACAAGCATCCTCTCTGTGGTCTCTTTCGTGTTACGTTTTCCACATTTTTTGCTTTTTCTTGGTGGTTTTGCTGTTTTAAAAGGCCCCCAGGTGTAGTGCAGAGGTGCTTTGTAGTGTTTGTTGTTAAGTCCAAGAAGGCTGTGATGTGCCTTACAGAGAAAATACTCAGGCAGAGGCAGGGGAGCAGAGCATTGGAGGCGCATCATAAAACGAGGTGAACGATGGTCTGTCTATCTTCAAATCATTAGTAGTTCCTAAAATCGAGTGGTCTTTCTCCCAGAGTTAAACACAGTCTTCAAACAGATATCTTCTCAGAGCTCAGCAGGGGACCCTATAAGTATAGAAGATATTAATAGTAGTTCTCATCATCATTTCTGCATATTCAGATGTGGTTTGCCTAGAAACAAAGACTGCCAGCCATTGTGGGGTGAATCTTCAGCTTATCCTTGTATGTGGACTGCTGCTACAAAGTAATAGCCATTGATACAACCCATATGGCAGTTAAGGCAGACTTTCTAAAGTTCCCTGCCACCCTGTCCACCCTCACGCCTGCTGCTAGGCATGGAGTTGGCTATGTGGCAGATGTAGTCTAGGATTTGCCACACTGGCATGAGACCTTGGAAATGGTATTGCCATTTGTATTATTTACTAGTACAGGGATGCTATAGCATGGTGAAAATGTTTTTACTTTTTTAATGTTATTTAACTTTGTATTTTCTACCTAATTCTGCCTTTAGTTTTCTGCTCCCTGCTTAAATCAGTGCAGGTCAGCCCACATTTTTGGTTGTTATGGTCACGTAGTAGTTAGGAAATTATGTGCAAGAATATGTAGAGGAAATGAAGGGTAGCTGGAAGTGATTCAGGAGAAGACAGCACGTGGTAGGGCTTAATATACAAGAGAGAGATTATCAGTGGTTCACAACCCTGGTTTTTACTAGTATAACCTAGGGAACTTTTTAAAAATACAGATGCTTGGTCCCTACTCCAGAAATGTCTCATTGATCTGAAGCAGGGACCAGTGTGTATGTGTGTGTGTGTGTGCGCGCGTGCGTGTGTGCATTTTTTTCTCCTCCAAAACCTCCCTAGATCACCCACCATCCACCATCAAAACTGGTGGATTATATATTTTCTGTTTAGCTCTAAAAGAGAGGATGAGTAGCATTGATGGAAAGGTACAGAAAGTTTCAGCTTGTTATAATGAAGAATATTCTCTTAATTTGAACTTTGTCCTCCTAGAAATATTAAAGTATACATGAGTTAACTGCTTGGGAAGAATGCTATGAGGATGACTGCTTTGGATAATGTGTAGGACTTAATCTTTCCTTAATTTTATTTAAAAAAGAAAATGCTGCTGTATTTCTGCAGATTTATAAAATTGGAGGATAATTGTTTTACAGTATTGTATTGGTTTCTGCTGTATAACAGTGTAAATCAGCCATAAGGATATATGTATAAACATACATAAGGATATATGTATAATTCTGCAGATTTAGTATGGAGTATGCTAAGATCAGTTTGGGGCATATTGAGTCTGAGGTGTCTATAGGGAATCTAGGTGGAGATGTTGACTCAGAAGAGAGTCATGACTGGGAGAACATCAGTGAAAAGAAGATGATGGTGGAAATCACTGTCTCCATACTGGTTTTCATTCATATGACCCACATCTTATAAACTTACCGTATATTGATAGTGATAAATAAAATACGATCCCTGGACTCATGGAGCTTATAGACAGAGAAACTAAATACTGAAGAATGTTTACAGAATGACCTGGCAGCGTCTTAAATTGTCATCTCTGTCAGCTAGATTGCTGCAGTAGGGTCAGGGGTTGCAACTGGATTATAAATTCTTGAGAGAAAGAGAAAAGATTATAAATCCTTTGTAATCCATTTGAAATGAGTGACAACATATGCAGACACTGAGATTAGAGAAAAAAAGAAATTCTGTGGTGCTTTCTTAGCCCAGAAAATAAATTTTCAGGGAAAATTTCCAGTCTTTTTTAATTTATATTTTGCTTTTGCTGTCCTTTTTTTAAAAAACTATTTTGTTATTTGCTGTCCTTTCCCTTCATCTCTTAAATTTTTCTGCTTGTGTAACATCATCCTTATCAGTTATTGAATAGAGATATTTCTTGGTAAACAGTTATTTCTTATTTTCTGACCTTTAAATTTGGTCTTGTATTCTCAAAGACTTACTGAAAATAGAATACTAATGTAACTTTAACAACTATAGATACCGAGAGGCCATTCAGAAGTGGGATGAAGCACTACAGTTAACCCCAAATGATGCTACCCTGTATGAGATGAAATCACAGGTAATGGTTATGAAGAATTTCCCTTTCATTGTGAAATTGCACTGTTTGTGATGTGAGCAGTGATGAGCCAAAAGAATATTTCCTCCCATTTTCTTTTGTTAAGTACAATTTGTTTATTTGGGGAAAACATATGTCACCTTATTATTTATGGCTCTTTCCTCATGCATCAAATTAGAAGTTTGTTTACCTTAATATTGAAACTAATTTTTATTTCAACCTAACTATGCTTAAGATATGAGTGATGGGTATCTTTTAAAAAGTTACTGGTGATCTCTTAAATAGATGAAATGTATTAGCTTTCCTTGGAAATTAATTGTAGTGGACTTAACAGTAACTCAGTCTCTTCAGAATGAGGATGAATTGGATTCTGGATGAAGTTATTTCTCTTAGAACAGCCTGGTCCATAGCAAAAGGTCAGAATAGACTCAGTTTATTAATAGTGTAAAAATAACATTTGTACTTATAAATACATTTTTAATGTTTTGTGGGAAAGTTCATAAAGAAAACCTCTGCTGCTGCTGCTGCTGCTGCTGCTGCTGCTAAGTCGCTTCAGTCGTGTCCGACTCTGTGTGACCCAATGGACGGCAGCCCACCAGGCTCCCCCGTCCCTGGGATTCTCCAGGCAAGAACACTGGAGTGGGTTGCTATTTCCTTCTCCAATGCATGAAAGTGAAAAGTGAAAGTGAAGTCGCTCAGTCGTGTCCGACCCTCAGCAACCCCATGGACTGCAGCCCACCAGGCTCCCCCGTCCATGGGATCCTCCAGGCAAGAGTACTGGAGTGGGGTGCCATTGCCTTCTCCTGGAGTACTTCTATTAGACTATTCAAGAGACTTTTAAAATCTCAGACAGAGCGCTAACATACTTCTGGCATGGAATAGTTGCAATTCAGCCTGATGTGCCCACCTAGCATGTCTTTCAGATGATGATCCAAAACATAGGGCACATCCTTTTTCAGATCTGATTTTAATTTATCCAGGAAAAACCCAAATAAATTATTTTCTACTAAATGAAATGCTGTGAGGACCTTCATTTGGATAAGCCTTTAATTTTTAATCTTAAACATGTATATATTAAAGGTAGGATTGTGGCAAGCTGTATGAAATGTGTTGTTTTATTTGGAACTTGATAATGGTAGTGTCGTAAATCTTGTGAAATGCAAATGGTCAAAATTTTATAGATAAAAGCCAGCACTTCCCCATAAATTGAAGTAGAGGGTCCTGGAATGCCTTGATTTTCTGGTGTGTATGATTTGGAGAACCTAATTGTGGGCAGGCTGGTGGTGTGTTTAAATGATTTTTATAGCAGGAAGATGTTCATGTAGGACAAGATGGGTGGTTGAACCAAAATTTAAATTTACCTAGTTTGACAGAAGGACCTGGGGTTCCCTAAAAAACACATTGTAAGTTGAGTAAATAGAAGGGGAGTTGGAGTTCAAATAGTTGTGAGCCATCATGGCCAGAATATGGCTATCTGATTTAGTTGGGGCTTTCCAGGTGGTGCTATTGTTAAAGAACATGCCTGTGAATGCAGGAGACATAAGAGACATGGGTTTGATCCCTGGGTTGGAAAGAACCTCTGGAGGAGGAAGTGGCAACCTTCTCCAGTATTCTTGCCTGGAGAATTTCATGGACAGAGAAGCCTGGTGGGCTATAGTCCATAGGGTTACAAAGTCCATAGGGTTGCAAAGAGTTGGACACAACTGAAGCAGCTTAGCATGTATGCATGCAGTAGGGTTCAACAGTTGCAAAGAGAATATATTTTTCATAATTATTTCAGGAATAAGAAGAATATAACTTTTAACCCTGAGTAGTACTCTTGCCTGGGAAATCCCATGGATGGAGGAGCCTGGTAGGCTGCAGTCCATGGGGTCGCTAGGAGTCGGACACAACTGAGCGACTTCACTTTCACTTTTCATGCATTGGAGAAGGAAATGGCAACCCACTCCAGTGTTCTTGCCTGGAGAATCCCAGGGACGGGGGAGCCTGGTGGGCTCCCGTCTATGGGGTCACACAGAGTCGGACACGACTGAAGTGACTTAGCAGCAGTAGCAGCAGCAGCAGCAGCAGAGGTGAGGGTTAAAACCACGAAAATGTTTTATTTTCCAGACTAAAAATGTATTTTCAAAAATGGAGAGTTGTTTATATATGACTGTCTATTTTTTTTTGTTTAGTTTTTAGTTTGCTAATTTATGAATGTTACTGATGGGTTTCTTCTTTTTTGGCCATAGGTCCTAATGTCTCTTCATGAAATGTTCCCAGCAGTTCATGCTGCAGAAATGGCTGTCCAGAGAAATCCACATTCATGGGAATCTTGGCAGACTTTGGGGCGTGCTCAACTTGGATTAGGAGAGATAGTCTTGGTAAGGAAGTCAGATTATTACAGTGATGACGTTTTATTTTGACATGTTTTTGATCAGTTGAACCAAAAGTAAATAGTCGTTTATCAGATCTACACAAAAGGTAAATAGCAAGTAACCTTTTAAAGGTATTAACCCATAAACACTGCTCGCTTATTACTGATCATCTTTTTTCCATTACAAATGTCAGTTACAGTATATCAGGATCAGAATATTTTTCAGGTATTTGGCATCATGGGAATTAAAAAAACAACAACAATAAATGTTGGCATTTGGTAAACCTTATTTAAATATAAAATAACTTTTAGATTAGTTCATTGCATCACTCAGTTTACCCCCATTAAAAGTGATATCAGTAGCACTATGGAGACAAAACCACTAAAAGATTGTGTTGAAGAAGGAAGAAAGTAGAATACGGAAGAATAATGGTGATAAATACTTTAGACTGAAAAGTTGCTAAGATTGGTGAGCAGAGAAATGGAAGAGGGTAGAAGCTTATGAAATTGAAGTATTCATTGTATAAAGTTTACTATAAACTGGTACTTAATGAATTTCTCACCTTATCTGGACTATACCTTGTATGTAGCAAAGGCTCAGTAGGTCAGAGTTGGCTGTGAGCATTGTCTTCTTTTCATTTTTGTTTTGACTGAACTACATATACCTAACAGCTAATTTCCTAACAGGTGTTTGCAAATCTAATATAGTGGTGCCAGATTTCCTCTGTGTCATCAAGTAAATTAAAATTTTTCATACTTTTATTAGACTTTTATAGTTGAAAACAAAACAAGCAAAATATCCCAAAGAAGTTGTTTTAACATTACTAGTAATGGTTTTAGTAAGTTGTGGATAACTTAGATTTTTCCGGTACTCTTGTTAAATATATGATTATTTCTAATTACCAAATAGGGTATTTATCAAATTCTCAAAAATCGTATAGAATCTTGATGAGAAAAGGATTGAAATAATTTCAAAATTGTAGTCTGAAGGAAGATTCATAGCGATGGAAACAAGTTTAACCAGAGATTGTTTTTTTTCCTTGACATTTGACATAGTCATCTTTTCTCTCTTTTGTCTGAAGACTTAAATCATATCACAGTTGGAAAAAGAAATTAAAGGAATTTAGTTTCTAACAGGTTAATTGCAAAACAAACAGAAGTCTAGCTTATAATACTTTTTACCCATTTCTCTTTTAATAAAACCTTACATCATTATCTGTTTTACATATAAGTGTTTACAGTAATGGAGAAAATCTCTAGGACATATAGCAAAGATTGTCCTATAAAGAAAGAAAATAAAGTGCAGATGAAACAACACAACTATTTTGAACCAGCTAATGAAAGTAAAATTATTCAGTATTTTAAGTTTTCAAAATAAGAGTACCAGTGGTTCAACTGTTAATTTTTCCCCTTGGTAAATTTCTTTCTTATTTATATTGTGAAATTATTGGAGGAATCAAAAGTGGTTTTTCCCCCCCCATTTAGTATGATTTTAGGACTCTATTTGGAAAAAAATCTAAATTTTTGATTTTTAGATAAACTTAAGCTGTTATTTTGAAACATTGGAATAGAAAAAATAACTTTATTTATTGTCATAATGAAGGGAATACTGTAAAAAATATATTGAAAACAAGCTAAAATTTTTAACATCTAACAGTTCTTAATAATCCATATGGACAAAAACGTAAGAAAATGCATAGGTAAATTAAACAGGGAGTAAGTTAAAAGTCAATAGTTGGATATGTATCTATGAGTAATATTTAGATTTTTATGTGGAGCTGAGTGTGTATGTTAGGAAATGGTCACAGGCTTACTTTGTTTTTCATTTTCTAATTCTTTGAGGTGTAAAGTTAGGTTTTTGCTTGAGATCTTTTCTGTTTTAAACATAACATTTATCACTATAAACTTATAGTTAGTTTTGCTTTTGCAAATATACCATCCTGTAGCGTCAGGATGTTATAGTTTGATTTTCATTTCAAGATACATTTTAATTTCTCTTTTGAGTTCTTCTTTGACTCACTGGTTGTTCAAGAGTATGCTGCTTAATTTCCACGTATTTGTGAGTTTTTCCAGTTCTATTGATTTCTAGCTTTATCCTCTTGTAGTTCAGAAAAGATACTTGGTATGTCTTCTTAAATTTAAGACTTGTTTTGTGACCTGAGATGTGATCTGTCCTGGAAAACGTTCTGTGTGTTCTTGAGAATAATGTGTGTTCTGCTGCTGTTGGATGAGTCTTTCTATATTTGTCTGTTAGGTCCCTTTGGTCTGTAGTGTTGTTCAGGTCTTCTGTTTCCTTATTGATCTTATGTTGGAATGTTCTATCCGTTATTGAAAGTAGGACATTGAAGTCTCCTACTAATACTTTATTGCTATATGTTTCTCCCTTCAGTTCTGTCAGTGTTTACTTTATATACTTAAATGTTCTGATGTTGGGTGTGTATATATTTATAATTATTATGTTTTTCTGGTTCATTGATTCTTTTATCATTATATATAATGTTCTTCTTTGCCCTCTTGTGACACTTAAGACATGTTATCATTATTATGACCTAAACTTTTGGCTTCAAAGACAGGCATTCCTGATGCCTTTCTGATCATGAGCTGGCCCAAGAAATCCCCAGATTTACATGTTTGCTGATTTCCAGAAGCTGAACAATGCATTTGACTTGTTTTGAGTCATCATATCAATACCTCTATTTTAATGGACTTTTTGGTCCTTATCAACAGTTTTGTCAGCTACTTTCTTTTATACTATTTGATTGTTTTTTTAACCATAACCATCATTCCAATACATTTACCATTTTTTTAAACCATAACCATCATATCCAGCACAGCTCTAACTTCCATCTTTACATTGTAATATGGTGAGAAAAAGAGAGAGAGAAACATATTGTGGATTATATTAAATACATTCCTTACTAAAACTAAGCAAAGAAGTCTGACCTTTTCTCCCCTGTAGGCAATTCGAAGTTTTCAAGTAGCCCTTCACATCTATCCAATGAACCCTGAGATATGGAAAGAAGACCTTTCTTGGGCAAGAACACTCCAGGAGCAGCAGAAAGTAGCAGAGAGGATTAAAAAGAGTGAAGTACCAGCAGAAGTAACACATTTCTCACCCAAGTCAATTCCTGACTATGACTTTGAAAGTGATGAGATTGTTGCTGTTTGTGCAGCTATTGCTGAAAAACAGAAGACAGTTGCAGCAAATAAAACAATGGTTATTGTGTCAGCTTCTGGGACTGTAGAGACTGTGACCGAGAAGGAAGATGGTGCTGCACCACCGGATGCCTCTGTTTTTATCAAAGCCCGATGAAGCTTAGCAAGAGTCCTTTGAATCCATCTTTGATTACCACTTAAATTTTAGGCGTGGGGGCTTTTAGTCTGGAGAAACAGGGTAAAATTCCTGCTTGTTAAATAAGTTTTTCAGATGAGACATATAAAACTTAAGTGAAAGAATTATTGTATAGTTTTTGGACTGTACTTTGATGAGGCATGATTTCAGCTCAAGATTAAAATTGAGTACATGGTTTTTTGATTAAGAAGCTTAATTTAATCAAAATATATAAGTGAATGCATTTTCAAGATACCACTTGAAAAGCAAGTTCTCAAATAGTGAATAACTTGATGGCCAGTGTTATTAAAATATTGACTTGTTGATTTTTGTTTTATAATAAAGGAAGTAGGCTTCTTTCCCTGCTAGAAATATACCGCTATTCCTATTCACTCTTCTTTTTCTCTTGTTTCATTAGAGTAAGTCCGTCACGAAGCTTGAATCTTTTTGATACTCATTTTGATTCAGAGTTGTCATTTGGTCCTATGCAGGATCTTGAAAGTTTGAAAATGCATGCAAATGTGTATGCTGAACATTTTATGAAGTTTCTCTTTTGATTTGTGCTTTTAACTTTATAATTATTATAACAATGATAGTTGCCACTTTCAGTATTTGTTAGATGTGTGAGATACTGACAAATGTCAGAATCATGGTTTATTTTTTAAATTATTAAGGTAGATAGAGTAATCCTTAGCACCAAGTGAGTCATTTTAAAGATGTGCATTTTTTAAAAAAAATCAGTGGCTCTTACAGATAACATCATAACAAATTACACTACTATTTTCCCAGTCAAAAGCAGTATTTTCTTTTCCTTATTTTTAAAAGATTAAAAACAATTTATTTCTTGCTGTAATTTCCTAGCTGATGGTTTAGAATTCCTTTTCTAGTTAACTTTTATGGAACTGCTCAGTGAAATGAGAAACAATCACAATTTTAAATGACTCAATTATACTTTTCTAAAAATTGAGGGGGAAAAGTAGATATGTTATTGAAATAAAGGAGTGAATAACGTTAGGCGCAACATACACAGAAATTGAAGTGTGATTTATGGTTTAATCCCATGAATAGAAAGGATATATTGAAGGATATATTTCATTGAAAGGTCACCATCACATCCACAAATCAGTACTGACATTGCTAATGTTAATTATTATTTTAGTACAGTTATATAGAACTGCTGAGTACTGTTACTTCTGAAACTCAGGAAGCTAGTATTGGTATTTTATCCTTGTTAGAGAGGAAGTAAGTTACTTTTTATTTTAAGGAATTTTATCTTGCCCACTGGGAGCATGTACATGTAACGGTCTAAGATGACTGAAAAACATTTTTTTTAGTGGAATGCTTACTTCTTTTTTTCAGAGTTGGAGAAGCCAGCATTTGCCTTGAAAAGTACTATTTTTCCCCCCAAAGTTATATCAGATAGTTAGCTCTGGTTAGAGAAGTTTGTTTTAGAAAGATCAAAAAAAAATTAATGATATTTTATTTTGTTAAATAATGCATATTCTTCAAGGGCAGGTAGATGGTGTGTAGATAAATGTGCACTTACTGTTCCATATGTTGTTTTGAGTAATGGATGTTGATTGTATAGTTTGTGAATAAATAGGGTTTTTTGCTTTTAAAGGTTTGCCTATTTGTGTTGTTAGCTTTTGAAAAAATTAGATTGATTAATTTATTTCTTATATGAAGACAAAATATATAAGGCACCTTGTATGGTGTTTTGTGTATGAAGTACTCAGTAAATGTTAGCTGTTTCTATGAAGCACTTGAATTGGTTTTATTTAACCTCACTTTCTTCTGATTTTAAGAAAGGAGGAAAACTTCTTTGTAATTTTTTCCGTACTTGGAAGTGAGAAGTCACTACTTCTGATACTATAGGACAGATGGCTTTCAGTTGGGGAATGTTGTTGGTATAAGGTTTATGAAGTGAAGTGAAGTGAAGTCGCTCAGTCGTGTCCGACTCTTTGCGACCCCATGGACTGTAGCCCACCAGGCTCCTCCGTCCATGGGATTCTTCAGGCAAGAATACTGGAGTGGGTTGCCATTTCCTTCTCCAGGGGATCTTCCGACCCAGGGATCAAACCCCGGTCTCCCACATTGCAGGCAGATGCTTTAACCTCTGAGCCACCATACCTCAACCCAAAAGAAACAAGATCCAGGATGGGAGTGCGTGTAGCTACTAGATTCTGTTTATGAACCTACTGCTGCCTCTGTACTGACATCAGTAGGCCAGGTTAGTCTCTTTCTTACACAGAAATAAGACATAAGATGGTTTAGATGCAAGATGGAGGAGAGAACGAAATAGTGAATTATGGAGGAGAAAGGGATCTCATTTCTTCAGGCCCCCCAAACTGCTTAGCACTCTTGTGTACGAAGGGAAAAATGCATACATTATTTTATAAGGATGTGAATACTGATAGATCTGTACTAAGCTTGGTAACTGTAATAGCAAATTCTTTCAATCTGAGGGAAATAATTGATGTTCATGGTAATGATATAATTAAAGATATTTAATATACTTTCTGAAACAACACTAAACACTAATACTATATTGAAAATAATTTGTAGTATTCTTATCTGAAAATGTGTGTGGCATAGATACTCATTAGTCAGAACACTATACAATCCAGACCATGTCTGATAATTTGAGAATCATTATTCTCTAGACAACAGGTTCTTAGATTATAAAGTATTTATCTTAAATGTGCTAACAAATACTACATAAACACATGCAAAGTTTAGACCACGAAACCTGGATCTTTTTTATTTTTTTGTAATTCTTTTTTTCTTAAAAAAAATTTTTTTTATATTTTTTAAATTGGATAATAATTGCTTCAAATATTGTGATGGTTTCTGCCATACATCAACATGAATCAGCCACAGGTATACGTGTTTCCTCTCTCTTGAACCAAGATCTACCTTAATTGGAGCCTATGTGAAGGGTTTTATGGTACACTTCAGTATGAAATTAGCTTTTAAATTGATGTTATATGTCAAAACTGTAAAGAAGAGTTTAAATTAAAAAAGCTTTGGCTCAGAAAGCTAGTGTTTTCATGATTATAACTGACCAAGATAGCCTTTTCAGTTTGAAAATTGTGCTTTGTGTAATGACGTCAAAAGCTCGTTTCCCTGCCTTTCTCAGCAGCAGGAAATTGTTAATAATTTCTTTAATCTCAGACTTCATGAGTCAGAAGCCTTTTAAAATTGATTTGGACTTTGATTTCATGACATACATATATCTAAATGAGTTGTACATTGACACAAGAACCATAGTTCTATAATTATCTTCAAATCAATAAGTAGATTAAGTGTGTTTTTCCTTAGGGATTATTATGAAACTGATGTTGTGTTTTGTAATTGATGACATTTTAGGATTGAGAAAATAATGTTTTTTTTTAAGCCAATAATAAAAATACACAAGTTTGTAAATGATTCACTCATTACTAAAGTAAAATGAAATATGTCACTTTCCCTCCGTGAAATTAAATACGCCTACTTGAGTGGAAGAGGGGATGGCCCTATAGCCAGTGTACCATGAACTGTGCCTTAATGTGTGTTACGTGTGAACCTCACTTGCTGTGCGTGCCAGAGTGGAAGAAAGGGTGAGAAATAATAGTCTATACTTGGTTGAGAAGGCAGAAGGATGGGGAAGGGGATGGCTTTTTTTCCATGGTGCTTTGACATCCATCAACCAAGGAATTCTGGTTTCTCCCTTTGTTCCTCCCTGCCATCTCCCCAGTAAAGGGAGTTTAAGATAGAAAACTGGACATGCAAACCTCTTTCTGCATTTGTTTTTTTGAAATGTGTCATGCCTGCAGACAGCCTATGTTGTGGTCTCTTGCTGGAAGTGTATGTTTTGCAGCGAAGACTGTCTGTCCCTGCAAGAGGAAACCTGTAGTTGTTCAGGACTGCCAATGCCTTGGTGAGCAGATGTGTCTAATTCTGGGTTTGATACTAGGTGGCCATTGTTGGCACAAACCTCAATCATATCCTTTAACCTAGACTTTTTCATCAATAAATCTGACTTAAATCTCTGCATCACATTTTGTTTCTGAAGTGGTTCAGAAGTCAGGAAGGGAAAATGGGTGTTACTTTGAGTCCCTCATAACAAAGATTACTGTAGATTATTTCAATGTAAGCATGAGACAAAAACCAAATTTCTTTCTAATTTTAGATTTTTTTTTTAAATCATGGAAATTCTATTGAAAATGGGCAGTGTTTAATTCCAAGGCAGTATGCAAACATTTGTTTGGCATATTTAAAAGGTCTACTGACTTAGCGTTGTGCTAGACCACAATATTGATTCTAGATTTAATTTGAAGGAGAGGATATAAAACAGTATCTCTGCCCATCCTGTCAACTTTTTTGAGTGTAATTTTGCATATGATAAAATGCACTTATGGTAAGTTTAAGAGTTTTGACACGATGGTAAGTTGAAGAGTTTTGACAGTACCATCAAGATGGAGAGTATTTCTATCACCCAGAAAGGTCTCTAAAGTTGATTTATAGTCAGTTCCCTTCCACCCCACAAACACTGTTCAACTAGTGATTTGCTTTCTGTGACTACACACTGATTTGACTTTTCTAGAATTTCAAATAAATAGATCATACAATATATACTGTTTCTGATCTTCTTCACTTAGCATAATACTTTTGAAGTCCATCCGTGTTGAGACTCACCCATGCTGTTGTGTAGTGTGTTCCTTTTTGTTGCTGAGCACTAGTCTGTTGTATGGATATATCACAATTTGCTCTTCATATCTGTTGACAGACATCTAGGTTGTAGATGAACATCTAAGTTTTGATCTGCCGTGAATAAAGTTGCTGTATGCATATGTCACAAGTCTGTGTATGAATATATATGTTTACCTGGGGATTGAATTGCTGTGTTTTATGGTAAGTATATGTGTAGCTTTAGAGGAAACTGAATCTTCTAAAGTATTTGTACTGTTTTGCATTCTGACCAGCAATATATTAATTTTCTGTTGTGCCATATCCTTGTCAATGCTTGGTATTGCTGTTGGTTTTCATTTTAGTGACTTTAGGGCTTCTCTGGTAACTCAGTTGGTAAAGATTCCACCTGCAATACAGGAGACCCCATTTGATTCCTGGGTCAGCCAGATCCGCTGGAGAAGGGATCTGCTACCCACTCCAATTTCTTGGCCTGAAGAACTCCATGGACTGTATAGTGCATGGAGTCACAAAGAGTCAGACATGACTGAGCAACTTTCACTTCAGTGATTTTAGTGGATGTGTAATGGTATCTCACTGTGGTTTTAATACGTATTTTCCTGATGATGTTGCGCATCTTTTATATGCTTGTTTGACATTTGTATATCTTTTGGGAAATACCTTTCAAAATATTTTGTCCATTTTTTATTTGGGTTATCTTATTTTTGAGTAATAAAAGTTTTTGTATATTCTGGCTAAAAATCTTGAGATATATGTATTGTGAATACTTTGTTCCCATGGTGTGGCTTCCTTTTTTGGTTTTCATTTTAAAAAAATTATCTTTATTTATAACCATTGAGTTTTAGTTGTAGCACGCAGGCTCTTTGCTGCAGTGCTAGGGCTTTTCTCTAGTGTGGTATGTAGGCTACAGACAGCATGTGCTTGGTAGCTGTGGTGCGTAGGCTTAGTTGCCCCCCCACACGTGGGATCTTAGTTCCCTGAACAGGGATCGAACCTGTGTGTGTCCTACAGTGGAAAGTGGATTCTTAACCACTGGACCACCAAGTCCCTGATGAAGTCCGTTATATTTCCCTTACGGTTGTATTTTTTGTGTACTTACAAGATCAGAAAGAATTTCTCCTTTCTCGTAGAAGTTTTACAGTTTTAGCTTTTATACTTAGGTCTGATTCAAGTTAATTTTTATGAAAGGTATGAGGTAAAGGGCTAGGTTTCTTTCTTGGTTTTCAGTTATTCAGGTACTATTCATTAAAAAAAAAAAATTACCCTTTCCAATTAAAATACCTTCACCATGCATTTGAGGGTCTGAGTTCTGTATTCTGTTACGCCGATCTATATGTCTATTACTTTTTTTTTTCGGCTGTGTCTTGTAGCTTGTGTTATCTTGTGCTGTTCTACATATACCATCAAGTTGTGAATGAAGACAGTTTTCCTTCTTTTCAAACTGAATGCTTTTTATTTCCATTTCTCACCTTATTACACTGGCTAGAACCTCTAGTATAAAAGTTCCCCAATCAAGGATTGATCCTGGGCCCTCAGTAGTGAAAAAGGATCAAGTCCTAATCACTGGACTACCAGGAAATTTCCCTGTTCTTAAAAATCAGCATGATTTTTCCAACTTTGTTCTTTATTTCCTAAAGAATTCTTGAGCTGTTCTGATTTCTTCCATGTACATTTTAGAATCATTTGTCTTAATCTACATGTAAATCTGCTGGAATTTTGATTGGAATTGTATTGAGTTTGTAAATCAGTTTGGGAAGAACTGCCGTCTTAACCACCCACTCCAGTGTTCTTGCCTTGAGAATCCCAGGGACCAGGGAGCCTGGTGGGCTGCCATCTATGGGGTCGCACAGAGTCGGACACGACTGAAGCGACTTAGCAGCAGCAGCCGTCTTAACCATGTCACATCTTTGAATCCATGGTTATGGCATAATTGTCATTGTTTTAGATCTTTAATTTCTTCGTCATGTTTTTTAGTTTTCTGTGAATGAATCTTGGCCTATATTTTTGTTGTTTATCCCTATGTATTTCATATTTTTCTAATGCTGTAAGTATGTTTAAAATTTCATTTTCCAGTTTGATACTATTACATAGAAATACCTATTTTTGTATACTGACCTCGTAGCCTACAACCTTGATAACACATTTATTAGTTGCATTAGCTTTTTTATAGATTCTTTAGGCTGTTCATATATATTATCAAGCTGTGAATGAAGACAGTTTTCCTTCTTTTCAAACTGAATGCTTTTTATTTCCATTTCTCACGTTAGGTACTGGCTAGAACCTCTAATACAGTGTTAAATAGAAGCTGTGAGAATGGACATTCTTGCCTTATTTATAATCTTTTGGTCTTTCACTGTTAAGTATGGTGGTATCTGTAGTTTTTATATACATCCTTTATTAAATTGAGGAAGTTCTTTCCCTAGTCTGCTAACTATTTGATAAATGTATTTCCTGCATCCATCTGAAGATCATATGATTTTTGTTTTTTATTCTCTTAATATGATGAATTACATGTGTTTTTCAAATGTCAATTTCATTTTGGGGATAAACCCTATTTAGTTATGATGGAATATCCTTTTTAGATCTTTTTTTATTCAATTTGGAATAAGGATTTATATGACTGTGTTCATGAAAAATATTGGTCTGTAGTTTTCTTTTTGTTGTTTTTTTGGTCTGTAGTTTTCTTGTACTATATTTTTTTTTTTAGTTCTTGAGTCAGAGTAATGCTGACCTCTTTAAAAATAGAGGTTGAAAAGTATTTCCACCTATTCTTTTCTCAAAGAATCCCTATAGATTCAGTATCTTGTTCAATAGTGTTGATTAGAACTAACAAATGTTGACACTTAGACCTAACAGTATCCTTTTTGGGAAGGTTTAAAATGACAAGTTTCAAAAGTAGGCACAACATAGACTTTTGTCTGTTGTGTCACATTGAGTGATAGTATTGTTTGATTAAATTAGAATCCCCCCCCAAAAAGCCCATTCATTGCATTGTTGATATGTCTTAGACTTTTATAATCTATAGATTCCCTTTCATTTTTTTCCTTGCAATTTATTTATTTTTTAACTGAGTTGCCTGTCCTTTAGAATTTTCTACTTTTTGTGCCCTGTCTCTTGCATCCCACCTAATGTCATTAATGTTCCTCTTGACCTACATTTCTTATAAAATGATTTGTTGTTGTTCAGTCACTCAGTCATGTCCAGCGACTCCATGGACTACAGCACACCAGGCTTCCCTGTCCTTCACCATCTCCCCCAGAGCTTGCGCCAACTCATGTCCATTGAGTCGGTGATACCATCCAACCATCTCGTCTACTGTAGTCCCCTTTTCCTCCTGTCTTCAATCTTTCCCAGCATTAGGGTCTTTTCCAGTGAGTCAGCTATTTGCATCAGGTGGCCAAGCTATTGGAGCTTGAGCTTTAACATCAGTTTTCTGGTAAGAATATATTACGGGTGGTTTTGGATACTTAGACTGAAAGTTAAATATTTCTGGCTATCTGTTTGTAATGTCAGCAGACATTGATTATTATTGCCTAGATTTATTGTTTCATTAGAGGCCAAAAAATGGTGATAATTGTTAGAATTTTGGTGCTAGAAAACATCTTTAAAGAAAAACTTCTCATCAATTATTTTATACCATAGAAGTGATTTATGTAGTACAGGCAGTTTATGTATTGGAGGCTTTGTTCTCCCCCTTTATTTAGCACTTTTCAAAATAATAGGTTGGTTGTACAATATCCTCCAGAGGTGACTAGTAAGTGTTCTGTTCTATTTTTGTATCATTATGAAGTCATGCATTGAGATATATATATGCTGTGTTTCAGTCCTTGCAGTTATTGTTCATATTGATGAATATTATCCCGAACTTCAATAGATCGTGCCAAGTTCATTTTTTTCAATGGTTCTAATTTTGTATCAGAGTTTCTAAAGCATACTTGGTATTTTCAGGCTGTAAAATTTTTATGAATATGATTGGTATATAAAAAATATATATATATATATATACACACACATAATTGTGATTTCAGTGCTTAATTCATTTTTTAAAATTTGCAATATTAAATATTGATTTTTTATTATGGAGGAATATGATTTGGCTCTCTTTCATTTCCTCTATATATTTACTTACTACTCCTGCATCCAATTCCAATACAGTTGATTGTAATTTTGGCCTCAATCTATAGTCATTGTTAATATGACTATGTAATTATTACACATAGTGGATCTCACTGGGTCGATTATTTTCATTTTACTTTTCGAGTACGTCTTTGTCTTTCATGGAGTCAATAACTGCCTTGTTTTTACATTTCTTAGTTTTCTATGTAGTATATATTACAAACATTCCCTCTGACTAACAGAAATAGAATACTCCCCTCAATATTCCAAATATAAAACAATCCATTCATTTTCTTCTCTTTCTTTCTTGGTTTTAATCTAGAGACATCCTGAGCCCCCTCTGCTGCCTTTTGCACAGTTTTACTGTGTTCCTCTGTGGATCTGTTGCCCTGAGTTCTCTTTCATCATTGTTCTTGGAATTCTTTTGGCTTCCCCCTTGTATTGAACTCAAGAAAGAGAAATATTTACCCAGTTGTTCAGATTTCAGTGTAGGGACTTGCTGTGGCTGAAAGTTGTTATGACGCAGGTATGTTTGCCGTGCCGTGCCCTTCTCTTCTGTGGTGGAATTTACCTAAAAGGGTAAATACAAGGTTATGGATGAATGGTAGAGATACTGATGTGAATACAAGGACAAGAAGCCCAACTGTATTTCTCTCTTTTCTTCCAAAGTCCTTCCAGCTTAGAGTTAAAGCCCCATGTGTGACCCAGGGCAGCTCCAGGTTAAACGGTAGGGTCAAATGTTCTCTCTTGCTCTGAGTCTCTCTTTCCTGATTCCATTTTTGGTGTACCTGGAGAGCAATCATGAGATAATACTTACAGCATCCTAGACTCAGGTTCAGTTGTAGTGGGAAAGTGAAAGTGAAAGTCATTCAGTCATGTCCAACTCTTTGTGATCCTATGGACTATACAATCCATGGAATTCTCCAGGCCAGCATACTGGAGTGGGTAGCCTTTTCCTTCTCCAGGGGATCTTCCCAACGAGTGGATCAAACCCAGGTCTCCCACATTGCAGGCGGATTCTTTACCAACTGAGCTACAAGGGAAGCCCAAGAATACTGGAGTGAGTAGCCTATCCCTTCTCCAGCGGATTTTCCCTACCCAGGAATCGAACAAGGGTCTCCTGCATTGCAGGCAGATTCTTTACCAACTGAGCTATGAGGGAAGTTATGAGGGTGGTGGGAAGGGGGAACTATGAAAGCAGCAAAGTTCATGGCTTGTTTTATTTTGAAACTGACAAGCACTTTAGGAAAAAAATCACTGTTTTTTGTAGTGCAGATATTCTGCACTCAGTCTAAGGCCAAAGGCATAGTTCACAGGGAATACTACTGTGCCTTGAGTTTTCCATGGCCCCTGGAAAATGGAAAATGGCATAACCCCTGGCTATGGCTCCAATAAGGAACTTGTGGAGACAAGTGGCTGTAATTTGGGAAATGATTCTTGAATTCCATGGTTTTCTAGTCAAAGTACCATCTGAATTGCTGTATCAGTATCACAGTTTTTTCTGACTTGACCTGGTTGGTTGGATTATGAGATTGTCTTAAAGATTATGAAAGTAAAAAAAAAAAAGGGAAAGTGTTAGTTGTCGCTGTCATTCCGACTCTTTGTGACCCCATGGACTGTAGCCTACCAGGTTTCTCAGTTCATTGAATTCTCCAAGCAAGAATACTAGAGCAGGTAGCCATTCCCTTCTCTAGGGGATCTTCCTGACCCAGGTAATGAACCTGGGTCTCCTGCACTTCAGGTGGATTCTTTACTGTTTGAACCACCAGGGAAGCCAGTGTTGTTACAGTTATGTCCTGTCTACTATATCCTATTGGAACCAGATAGGATTTAATACTAACCATTTAGATAATGAGAACTGACCTACAGAAAAAGTTAGGGGCTCTGAATGGTCAGAAACAAGTTTACCACCAAAAACTGTCTTTGCATAGCATAGTTGGTAAAGCTTATAAATAAACATGGAATAGATGGTGAACAGTGCTGAATGTTCTTTTTAGAATAAGCCAGACTCAACAATAAAAAGACATTGTTTTGGACTGAACTGTATCCTCTGAAATTCACATGGTAAAGCCCTAACTCCCAACGTGACTGTATTTAGAGGTGGGCCTTTAAGGAGGTAATTAAGGTTGAATGAGGTCGTAAGAGTGGGTCTTAATCCAGTGTGACCAGTGTCCTCTTAAGAGACACCGGGGATGCATGTGTACAGAGAAGCCCATGTGGTAAGACAGGAAAAAGGTAGCCATTGCAAGCCAAGGGGAGAGGCCTTTGGAGAAACCACATCTGCCAGTGCCTTGATCTTGGACTTTCAATTTCCAGAACTGTGAGAAAATAAATTTCTGTTATTGAAGTCAGCAATTCATGGTATTTTGTTATGGCAGCCCTAGCAAACTAATATGGACATATAAACCAATTTAGAAATACATAGATGATTTGAATGGCCATTTCTCCAGAGAAAATCTACAAATGGCCAGTATGTGTATGAAAAGATTCTCAACATTATTTGTCACTGCTGCTGCTGCGGCTGCTAAGTCGCTTCAGTCGTGTCCGACTCTGTGCGACCCCATAGACTGGGATTCTCCAGGCAAGAACACTGGAGTGGGTTGCCGTTTCCTTCTCCAATGCATGAAAGTGAAAAGTGAAAGTGAAGTCGCTCAGTCGTGTCCGACTCTTAGCGACCCCATGGACTGCAGCCAACCAGGCTCCTCCATCCATGGGATTTTCCAGGCAAGAGTACTGGAGTGGGGTGCCATTGCCTTCCATTTGTCACTTGGTAAATGCAAATCAAAACCTCAGTGAGACACTGCTTCATACCCATCGTGTGCTCAGTCATCATCGTGTTTGACTCTCTTGCGATCCCCTGGACTGTAGCTCATTAGGCTCCTCTGTCCATGGGATTTTCCAGGGAAGAATACTGGAGTGGGTTGCCATTTCCTCCTCCAGGGGATTCTCCCTGATGCAGGGGTAGAGGCCCATCTCGTACCTTGGCAAGCAGGTTGTTTACCATTGCGCCACCTGGGACAGTGACATTGAGATGGGTGGATTTGCTTGCATCAAATGCATCGGACAGAAATATATGGATCACAAACTTTGAGCGTGAACAAGGGGTGACTCTTGAGGGCCCAACTGAGTCATACTTCATTAATCCAAGGGAGTGAGGAAGTGAATGGATCAGGATCATGGGGAAAGGAAACCCTTCTGCGGTACTGACCTGATCAGGATGGACCCTCTGTGTGCATCATACCCATTAGGATGACTATAATTTAGAAGACAATAACAAGTATTGAGGATGTGGAGAACTTGACATTGCTGGTAGGAATACAAAATGTTGCAGTCACTTGGGAAAACCTGTGGCAGTTCCTAAAAAAATTAAATGTGTAGTTAATTTATGATTCAGCACTTTCACTCCCAGATATATAGAGAAATATCTCTCTCAGATATAAAGCAGTATCTCCCCCCCCCCAAAAAGTTGTACACAACTGTGGCTATCAGCATTATTAATAACAGCCAAATTAGGGAATCAATTCAAATGCCCATCAACTGATGCATGGATAAACAAAATGTGGTATATTCACACAAATGAAATATTCAGTTTAGTTCAGTTGCTCAGTCGTGTCCAACTCTTTGCCACCCCATGAACCGCAGCATGCCAGGCCTCCCTGTCCATCACCAACTCCCAGAGTTTATAGCTATAAATCAGAAAGTACTTATTCATGCTATGTGAGTGAAACTTGAAAATATTATGCAGACAGTAAAGGCCACATATTGTATGATTTCATTTATGTCCAGAATAGGCAAATGCATAGAGATGTAGTGGTTGCCCAGTCTAGGGGGAAAGATGAATTGGGAGTGACTGCAAATGGGTCTGTGCTTTCTTTTATTCTGGAATTAGGAATGATGGTTGCACTCTGTGAAAATGCTACAATACTTTACAAGGAAAATTTTATTGTATGTGAGATTTATTTCAATTAAAAAAAAGAATCAGCTAGAATCAGCGTTCTGGGTGGTGAACCTGAAGTAAAGGATGAGTGAGTATACCTTGACTAGTATTGCAAACTTCTGAATAAGACTTTGTTTCTCCTCCCATGAATATGGGTGATGAATATATTCATTTATATATAAATCTCAATATCATCTTTGCCGACAAAGGTCTGTCTAGTCAAAGCTATGGTTTTTCCAGACCATAAAGAAATCTGATTGCCGAAGAATTGATGTTTTTGAACTGTGGTGTTGGAGAAGACTCTTGAGAATCCCTTGGACTACAAGGAGGTCAAACCAGTCTGTCCTAAAGGAAAGCAGTCCTGAATATTCATTGGAAGGACTGATGCTGAAGCTGAAACTCCAATACTTTGGCCACCTGATGTGAAGAACTGACTCATTGGAAAAGACCCTGATTTTGGGAAAGAGTGAAGGCAGGAGGAGAAGGGGATGACAGAGGATGAGACGGTTGGGTGACATCACCAACTCAATGGACACGAGTTTGAGTAAGCTCCGGGAGTTGGTGATGGACAGGGAAGACTGGCGTGCTACAGTCCATGGAGTCGGACATGACTGAGCAACTGAACTGAACTGAAATGTTATCTCATTGTCCATATACATGGAAGAAAAATAACAAGTAGAATAGTCTCTGAAAACGTTGTGTTTAGTCTTTGGTTGTTGTTTAGTTGCACAGTCGTGTTTGACTCTTTGCTACCCCATGGACTGTAGCACACCAGGCCTCCCTGTCCCTGACCATCTTCCAAAGTCTTTGGTTAGCATGGTAAAATAGAACACTTTAGAAGGTTTTGTTTTGTTTTGTTTTTTCCTTTTCCATTATGATTGATTCCAGGATATTTTTTTTAATGTATTTATTTTTTAATTGAAGGATAATTGCTTTACAGAATTTTGTTGTTTTCTGTCAAATCTCAACATGAATCAGCCATAGGTATACATATATCCCTTCCCTTTTGAACCTCCCTTCCCTCTCCCCTCCCCAACCCACCCCCTCTAGGTTGATACAGAGCCCTTGTTTGAGTGTCCTGAGCCATACAGCAAATTTCCATTGGCTGTCTATTTTACATATGGTAATGTAAGTTTCTATGTTACTCTCTCCGTACATCTCACCCTCTCCTCCCCTCTCCCCACTGTCTCCATACATCTCACCCTGTCCTTCCCTCTCCCCATGTCCAACAGATCTTTTCTAAGCTAGCTGAAAATCACTAAGCTATCAGGTCTGTGAAAATGACAGTCTTGATTTTCTGGTATCATTCAAAAACATCTTTTTAAAATTGCAAAAAAAAAATTATAACCCCACTCCGGGAGATTATTGCTGCTCAAAGTATGTTCTCATACTGGCAGCATCACTATACCTAGGATACAGCACAGAGCTACTGAATCAGAAAGTTAGTGTTTCCACGAGCTTTCCAGATGACTGATGCATGGTAAAGTTTGAAAAGCAGAGGTCTAGAGAATTTACAAGTAGGAAAGGCCACAAGTCTATGCTAATGTTTTAATAATGAACATTTAGATTCTTTACATGTAGCAGGTTAAGCATAATACTGTCTCTGCTACCATCCATACAGACTGGTCATTTCGAGCACACTTTGCACCCAGATCTTGGTTTCTAAATGCCATTCTTTATTAAGTGGCTCCAAGGCTTTGTACTGTTCTTGCACCTTTACATTGGACATTATTTGTAAAATAAAGAAGTTAAAATATTTCAATTTCAAAAGATGGAAGATGACCTGAAACACACAAAAATCACACAGGTTTCCAAAACTGATGATATGGAACTCCAATTGAGTGTATTTATTTATTATAATCTCCAAAATAATTTCAGTTGGCACAACTGCTTCTTAAAACCACATTACTATCAGGCTCAATTTAATTACAACCAAGCAATTCACAAAGACATTGTAAGCAACAAAACATGCTCAGTATTTCTTTGAGAAAGGTGCTTCAGATATGTGTACAGCATGACTGGGCATTACACAAAACTTTTAGAAGATGATTCTTACATGCCCAAGTTTTGTACCTCTTCTGTTGTGACATCTGTGAAAGGCTAATCCTTCCACACCTCCCGTAAAACCCTTGATGGTGCAATCTGCCTTTCTCTTAAATTTTAAAGAATATTCTAAGTCATTCCTTAGGAAAGTAAAACTATACACATTTCCAAGGGGGAAAACAAGCTGCTTACTTTTTATATTATACACTTCAATTATGGGTTACTAACACTTTTTAAAAGCTTTGTTACATTTTAAAAAGTACCAGCTAATGAAGACACAAGTACAAAATATTTATCAGCACGTTAGGTTGTCCTGAAATCACAGTTTTCTGTATAGATACATGCAGCATCACTAAACGTTTTTCACTATGTATTACACATAGCTTGGAAAGAATTTTAATATTTCGGCCTGTAATGTCCATGTCTTAAATAGAATTTTGCTTTATTACTTTAATAGTGCTAAACTCTTTTAAAAATTTGTATTTATTTTATAGATCTGACTCACTGAATTTTCAACACCATGGCCTCACCTTGGTTATGAAAAAATATCTTAACATCTGCAACTTCAGTTGGTTATACTAGGGGGAGAGGGATTACCACAACTTTGTTATACCTCGTATTAACAATAAACCTTCTCACAGAGAAGAAAATACTTTAAATACCTTAAATCATATTTACAACAATAAAATTCACATTTCATGCTTTAGTGAGACCCTTAAATCATCCACAAGACAGTCCTTTATGGTTTATTGGAATAGAGCCCTTCTGTACATGGACTTCTGCTGTGTGCCACATATAAAGCTCTTGATTTTATGAAAATAGCAAAACTTATGCTGTCCTCCTGTCAAGTAGGAAAACTGAGGGTACATCTTCCCAGCCATCAGGTTGTCACCGAAACGCTATTATCACAGCGAGGTGGCAGCCAAGGCTTCGGACCTCAGGCCCCAGAAGGAGCAACTCGTCTGTCTGCAAAGTGCTCAGAAGCCCGGGTGTTCTCTACTGTGCGTGATAGGATGAAAAGAGCCCTCTCAGCACTGGCCAAACAGCTCGCTGATGTGTCTATTGCACGGGATCTTCGAAGCTTCCAGAAATAGTGCTGTATGTCTTCCCTTTACTACTATATACATTTTTCTGATAAGTTCAGCGTTTCACTGGGAAACGTGACTTGCAGGGAGCTCCCCTTGGGGGCGGGCCCAGCCCTGCAGCTCCCGCCAACCTCGTCCACCAGTAAGAAGCTCTCCGAGTCCTGCCCCTGTGAGGAGTCTGAGGTCTCCGATATTCGCAGAGTCCTAAGCGACGTGCTGTCTATTTGGGTCAGGCCCACGCCGGGCACACCTGGCAGCAGATTCCTGCCTCCCCCGAGGCCGTTTTCACTGAGTTCTGGCGTGTACAGGAGGGTCTGCGACGTGCTGCTGATCTCTTTCAGCTCCCGGGAGAGGAAGGAGCGGGAGTGGCCGGACACGGCGGAGGACGTCCTTCTGCTGTCTGAGCAGTGCGGCCCCGAACGCTCCCGGCGCGACCCGCCGATGCGGCAGAAGAGGCATTTGATCTTCTCTATGGCTTTACTGAGCACTGTCTTCCGCAGGAGGATGTATATCCAGGGGTCCAGAATGGGGTTCACAGAAGCAATTCGGATGGCCTGCAAATCAGGGTTTTTGCTGATGACTGGTTCCAGTTGTGGCCGATATAACTGGTTGACGAACACTCTCACCTGCGAAAAGGAGATGTCCACGTTTAGTGTTTGGCATTCATTCATCAACTGGGAAAAATTTTGCATGCAACGTCTAACTTAGTAACCTTGTTGTGAGTGCTTAGTCGCTGTCTGTCCGACTCTGCGACCCCATGGACGGTAGCCCGCCAAGCTCCTCTGTCCATGGGATTCTCCAGACAAGAATACTGGAGTGGGTTGCTACGACCTCCTGCAGGGGATCTTCCCGCCCCAGGGATCTAACCCAGGTCTCCCGCATTGCGGGTGGATTCTTTACCGACTGAGCCATTAGTAACATTGGCTGCCCTCTTTTCTAAGTGCCAAGAGGGGACTTCCCTGGTGGTTCAGTGGTTAAGACTGGTATTTACAATGGAGGGGCCTGGGTTCAATCTTTGGATGGGGGAACTAAGATCCCACATGCCTTGGAGCATGGTCAAAAAAATTTAAAAAGTTTAAAAAAGTGCCAAGAGCAGCATATATAGAACCAGGAAGACCACCGATTACCACTTATCGAGTTAGTATAAATTTAATATATCAGTAACTACCTTATGAATATCTTCTCTAGGTCAAAGATGGATAAAAGAATGCAATGGGTGTACAGGAGACATAGGCATAAAGAATTTTATTAACTTCATTTCTGTGCTTTCTCACAGAATAGTGAGAAACTTTTAAACTTGGAAATTTAAACCAATATTTGAATCTATTATCATCTAGAATGGCCAGAGAACAGTTTTTATTTAATCTAATGTTATCAACTCTTACTTCAAAAACCTTTTCCATAACCAATTATGTGTCAATAAATAATAAAAGAAGAAAAAAAGAAAATCTTTCCCAGTTAGTTTTTTCCCCTATAACTGCATTCCTTACCTAGATTATTGCATCAACCACCAAACTAGCTTTCGCATCTCCACTTCCTGTTCTCTCCAAACCATCCTCCAAACTGCCACCAGAAGATTATTTCTCAAATGCAGATTTGATTATGCTACTCGGCAGCTAAACCTTCAATGGCTCCCTGCTGCTTGGGAACTATAGTTCTGTTCAACATCTGTCACTCTGAATCCATCCTGAAGCCTCCACTGGAATCCACCCCTCCTTGTATCTCTGGAGCATTTAGAATAAACAGCCAGGAGCACTCTGGAGAGACCAGACTCACTGAAGAGAGTATAAATTTGTAAATTTGAGGAAAACTATCATTTTATTCCTTAGTGGAAAGGTACATCTTATTTTCTCTCTTTTTAAAAATTAAAGTACAATATTATGTAAATGACAGGTGTACAGTATAGTGATTCACAATTATTAAAGGTAATACTCCATTTATAGTTATTATATAATACTGGCTATATTCTCTGTGTTGTACAATATATCCTTGTATCTTATTTACTACCTAATAGTTTTACCTCTTAATTCCCTACCTCTATATTGTACCCCCTTCTCTCTCCCCACTGGCAACCACTAGTTCGTTGTCTATATCTGTGAGTCTACTTCGAAAAAGCACTTGTAAAACATACACTTCCATATTTACTCCTAAAAAGTAGATCTTAAAAGCTCTCATCATGAGAAAAACATCTTGTAACTAAGTGTGGGGATGGATGTTAATTAGACTTATAGTAGTGATTATTTTGCAATACATACAAATATCAAATCATTATGCTATGCACTTGAAATAAATATAATGTTACATGTCAATTATATCTAAATAAATATATGTGTATATAAATACACACACAAGACACACACCAAAAAACCCAAAATTTTACTGTTAAAGGATGATGATGCTATCTGAGTCTTACTTCTAATTCCACCAGGATCATTATATAATAATCTCACAATAATTCATATAAAAACAGTGGTTTTTAAGATAATATAATTATTTGATAATTATTACTTGCTATTAGTAATTATTTTAGGTCAGGGAGAAGTAAGAGGTGAGTCTCACGGCCAAGAAAGATGCATTAAAAACCATAAAAAGAAGAAAGAACTATAGAAGCATAGCTGGAGCCATTTAACCAAGGGCAGATATGTCTAACATTAAGAAGAGTTGATGACACTGCCACTTTGTCATACAGTATAATAATATTTATGGTGTATGAATCACTAAGAAAGAATAGGGATATTTTAGATTTATAACAGACTGGATAAAAAGAAGTCTAAAACATGTAAATAATTCTCATTAATCTGCAAAAGTCAACTTATATGAAACATTTCTAAACGATGCTAGATCAGTGGGGTGTAACTGTATTTCCACTTCTTCCTATACTGGAAGACCTTCAATCAACTACAGGTATATAACCCTTTATCAAGAAGTTGCTGTTGTTTCGATATTCATTTGTTTTGTTTTCAGTTGCAAAACCTGAACTGACTAGACCATGATGCTCTTTATAACTTTATTTATTCCTCTTGATGTGAATATTCCCATGTTTTGCTCCAGAGGTCCCTTTCCAGTTTCTGATGGGGATATTACATATTGTATGTGGATTACTAAATTACTTTTCTAAAAGCCAAGAAATTCTGAATTTAAAACATACTTGGTCCTAAATATTTTGGATAAGCAATTACATACAGCCCTGTAACTCTGATAGAATAAAATGGTGAAATGGCTCTAAGATGAAATTATTCCCTCGATCTCTGGAAGACAGCTAAATAAAAAGTGTACTGGAATGAACAACAGTATATGATGGCTACTCTTTTTTTTTTTTTTTTTTGCCCAAACCACACAGCATGTGAGATCTTAAGTTCCCTGATTAGCGACAGAACTCACACCCCCCTTCAGTGAAGTTCTTATGATGACAACTCTTAAAATATTTTTAGAAACTATGTATAAATGATTCTACCAAGACAAAGGATGACTGACCTTCTGTCCTTTCAAAAACCAATGGAACAAAGCATCTTGATTTCTTCCTACCATACTCTTCATTGAGGTTCTCAGCTGTGCCTGGGCACAGAGATTCCCTCAGGTCTATGGACCTTTTCTCAGATGAAGTGTTACTGAAACCAGGAAGTTTTGAGAACCTTATTTAGATCCCCCACCCTGTTGGTGGCTGATTCTGGCCTGGGCCTCAGGTCTCCAAATTACTTTCATGTTGCTTTTTCTGTTTTACCAGGCTAGCTAGCTTTCTACTTAAGAATTATCTCCTGACAATGGAAATATTGGTAAAATACAAAGCATGAGGTCTATATTTTACTCACATCACACAGTAGGTTCTTAAGGGTAAAAGAAATGATGGATTTAAATCTGGATTTAGTATCAGGCCCTCCCCTGAGTGTGCTGCAGCTAACTTGCTTCAGTGGTGTCCGACTCTGTGCGACCCCCATAGACGGCAGCCCACCAGGTTTCTCCATCCCTGGGACTCTCCAAGCAAGAATACTGGAGTGGGTTGCCATTTCCTTCTCCCCTCTGAGTGTAGCCTCTAGAAAAAACCCAAGGCAGGATTTGGGTGAATTTGAGACTTTTAGCCAGTAGGTGGCAGTGTTGCTCTACTTGGGAGCTGGTCCCACAGCTCTCCCTAAGAGGTTTGCCCAGCCACTTCAAGACCCTCTTTCAGAACAGAATTTTTAATCTAAAGTTTGCATTTCTTAAAACTTTAACATTGAGATACTTCATTGGTAGTTGTTTCTCCCACGGCTTCCTCGATGGAAACACATTTACTACTGAAAGGAGTAAATTTTTTTAACACCTGAAATGGCTATAGAAGGAATGAAATTTGTAGCTATTTAAGGGAATAAACTAGGAGTTACCATTTATTTTTTAAAATTCCTATGACCCTTCAGAAAAATCAGTGTTGTAAAAAAAAAATTAATAGTGAAGTTTCATAATCAAGGTGACAAGAGGCAAGGAAAGAATTATTTTGTGGCTCACTTCATGCTCAGTAGTAATGGAAACTATAAGGGCATGAAAAGGAGCCTTATTTCAGTGTTCCATGGTGTGTGTGGGCGGGGTGGGCATACAATTAATGTAAGCTAGTGAACCTGGTCATTTTATGTCTTCTCAGGAAAGCAGAGCTCATGGGGTAGCAACAAAGATGAGTATGAAAAGCAACGTTCCAAATTTAGATGAAAACACTCTCAAAAGCTGGTAAAATGATTTGAAAAAAAATGAAGACGGAGCTTTCCTTTGCAGCATGATCTCAATGGAGACTGACTTGAATAGAGAAAAAAAAGACAAAAGTGAGCAAAAGCTCCACGCACTTCACTAGATTTCAAAATAACCACAGCCATCTCTGCCTCACTTTAAAGGCTGTACTTGATTTGCTTCCCCAAGGGGGCAGACCCCAGATTAGGATGGGACCATCCACAGCAGGACTCCAGCGTCACAAAGGGAGGAGAGAGCACTTTTCTGCAATTCTTGTCCAACAGGCTCTGTATGTTACACCAATAAACGTGTTCAGGCAGTTTTCAGCGTTGGAAGAGCATGCTGCTGATAAAACCGAACCTCTGAGTGGGAGGTGGGTGGGGAAACACCTTAAAAGAATTCACTGAATACAAACAATGTATTTAGTCTCTTGCAATTTTATTAGTCTGTTTCTTCAGTAGCTGCTGATTTGCACATGTGGCTTATTGTTAGCACTGGCATACATGACAATATTCTAAACTTTTGAGGACGGCTAGAGATTAGGATTCAGGAACATACCTTGGAAAAAATATGATAAACCCAAAATTAAATGTGATGACGGGAAAGCTATAAGGAAGGCTGCATGTTGTAAAGATAAATGCCCAGTTCTGTTCAAATCCTGGCTCTCTGCTCCATATAATTTATAAGCAAAATCATGAAAAGGCTTAGTACAAATATGTGGAAGCTTGGCTACTGTGGAATATATCAATAATATGAAAACCACAGCTTAGAGGTTGCTTTGGGGTATAGTTAATGACGCGCATAGTCTCTAAAACACATACTTCCTGTTTAATGAATTAACCTGTTGGCAGGGAATGTCTAATTGAAAAGGAATGTTGAAATTTTGATTAGACTGATTTGGGAGTTGACTGTCGACATAGAAATGCTTTCCAATAAATGACGAGAACCTGTGATCGGATTTGTATGCGCTCCTTGTTCTGTTCCGAGCACATGAAAGGAATGTTCTATGTGTGATCAGTTATCTAACTGCCCTGTGAAGGGTCTAAAACTGACACAGCTGTTACTAGAAATTCTTCCCACCTCCTTTTTTTTTTTTTTATTTAGTGACAAAAATCTCTAAGTAAAGGAGAGTGGAGAGAGTTCTTGGGTGGGTGGTGGAATGAGAGCTCGGTTCTCCTTCCCTCTGTATCAGTGACCAGCCATCTAACTGCAGAGCAACTGCTTTTCCTCTACGGGTCAGTGTGTACACTGAAAATTTACTTCTGAAGTGTTTAGTTTCTTTGAACCCTTAACTTTGAACATTCTAACAAGAACCTTCAAGAATCACTTCAGCTCTGGGAGGAAGAGATCTTGTTAGCAGATGTTCCATAAAATCAAGCCTTGACAGGTCAGCAAAGCATGGTGAAAAGAGCCTTAGACTAGGACTCACTCCCAGCCACCCAGGAAATAGCATGAAATAAAGTCATTATCTGCAGTTGAGGAATCTGAGGTGCAGAGACAGAGAAAATATTGGTCAGCCCTCTTTTCTTCCTAGAGCTTTTTTAAAGACTCAGAGGAGAAGCAGGGAAAACAACCTTACTTTTATGTGCTGCTCCACAGTCTTCAAGGTACTACTCCTGGATCTGCAATTTTATGTTCTGGTTAAAATTCTGCTTTTGGGAATTGCTACTTTTTAAAAATTTAGCCAAATTTATTTGAAAAAAATAATCCTTCAGGTTCCGCTGTAATAGTGCCTGGATTTATGGCATTCTTCATGCACCTATGTGATTTTTAACTCATCTGGAACCCCATCAGTTTCTTTTAGTTTCCACTTCCAGTCTGCCCGCAGTAAACAAAAGTGTATCTACTTACACAGTTTTCCTCTGCTCTAATAAACCTTTGGCGATCAAATGCTGATGAAGGCTTATACAGACAACTAGTTTATAGTAAGGAACCAAATAAACACTTAAAGGACGCTATTTTCCTAAGTTTCACTCCTCCCAGGCAGAAGATGAATCAAACTGGCCATTCTACTTTTAATAGAGGTGAAGGCTTGCTACTTCAGAGTAAGAAGAAAGAAAATAAAAGAAACAAGTAAGCAATAAATACTGCCATAGCATGCCTGTGCGTGGGGGAAAATGCCTTTCAAATCCTGTAGTGTAACCGTTTAGCCCTGAGGCCAAAGACTGGATTACAACAATGTCTAACATTAGTAACAAAATTAGGTACCAGACATTGATCCAGCTGCAGCATTTAACACCAGGACCTTAGGCTGTCTCACTTGCATATTTCTAAAGAATTCATTCCCTTTTATTTATTTTGAGCATAAACTCTTTCATTTCTTTAGCTTCTCTTGTATTTCAAAAACCAGAGACTGCTTATAAACAGAACAGACAAAATGACATTAACCTTGTCCCACTAAACCTTGTCATGCAATGTTCCCTGTTGATTGTATTTACATCTTTTCTCTTCATTGCTTATGACTCACTTTAGAAAATTTTGCAACTTCAGCACAGTTCTTCATATAACTGCAATTAATTTTTCCAACCTTTCTCAAATTTCCATTCCAAATCTATTTTATGAGATATATATATTTTGGAGAACAAATTAAAATTGACTTTTATACTAAATTCAATACCAACTGCCTTCTAAGAGCCACTGTCGTTTCTCTTTCTCTGGTATCCGAAAGACAAAAATGTGGCCGCTTTGCAGTGATGCTTGTTTTCCTTATGTATTGTAAGTCAAGGTTTGTGAAGCTACACATAAAGTATATTTGCTCTGTTATTTCCAAGGCATTTTAAGTGTTTGGAAGGGTTTGATTTGCCTCCAATAGGATTACCAACCAACTTGATTTGATAAAGTTAAAAGAGATTCTTCATTAGTTTCCTTGAAACTGAAGATAGATCTGACTGTTTTAAAAGTCAGAGTTCAGAAATTTTCAACTCAAATTACAATATGAATGTGAGAAATGTGGAAAAAAACAACAAACCAAGAAAGTTGTAAAAGTGATCCAAGGAAGGCTACAGCTGTGAATGCTTCCCTTTTAATTCTTTCAGTCATTGCTAAACTGTGGGCGGGTGAATAATATAATGACATCATTCTTATCATTAATTTACAATTAGATCTATTCTGAAGCTACCATTACTTGTATGATTTCTTATTACTTACAAAGGTATGTCTATGTGATTATTTCTCAGCTGAGCCATTTTCAATTTGCAGGGTAAAAAGGTTAATATCACTACACAACACTGACTTTACAAAGAGTAGACAATCCTTGTTAGTTTAGATGTGGTCAGTCTGCAAACCACAAATATAACTCCTATAATTTCTTGCCTCTTGTTCCTCAAATAATGTCAAAGGCTTTGTGATAAATGGCTTTGCCATCAGATCTACCATTTCAGCCCATAAGAGGCTTTGAAGAGAACAGTTCATCTGTGACTGTGTGGTCATCAACAGCTTTGCATGCTTGCCTCCAACCAAAACACAGTTTAAAAGTTATGTGTGTGTTGCTAAACCTCTAGCTCTGATTCCTCAGTTCTTTAAAGTGGATGTTCTGTAAATAACAACCACTCACTCTGGCATTTACTGTTCTGTAAAACATAAGGCACAGGCCACAGAAGGAGGCCCCAGCCAGAGAGTTGTTTCTTCTAAAATCTCCCTCTATTCTAAAGGTGCCATTACAGACAGTAAAATATGTTTATGTGGCTCAATTAACTCTCTAAATTATCCTGGGTCCTGGGAGGGTTTAAAGGCCCTTCTGGCCAATTATATTTACTTCTGTTTATACAAATTGGCAAGAAGCTACTGTACACCGGCTCTCCGCCACCTTGGAGTTCCATTTACAGATGGAAGGAATTTTATCCATCTGTAATTTTATATAATATTTTATATTAAAATATTTTATTAGATATAACATCAATTTTATGATATAATATTTTTATCTTAAAATCTCTGAATAGTATTAGTAAAGGAAAAGATGGAATAATAGCCTATAATATTTATTTTCTCATGCTCCCAATCAGCATTCAAAAAAAACAAAACCAACTTTTTCAAGTTGATAGTTTAGAATTTCCAGGAATGTGGTGTTTTGAGATATAGAAAAACTCGACTAGTTGCTTTCACGAGAAACTCTAGATGAAGTATTATGTGCATCTGCCCATGGGTTTCTAGTGCAAAGAGAGGAGAGCTAGGCAGACTTTCAAACTTTCTGCTTGTAACATTTTAAAACATTTGAAAAGTTAATGCACAGGCAATGTTAAAGAAGATGGTGTCCTTAAAGCGTACCAAAACGCAAACTCACACACACTGTTTTGAAGGCCAAAATTAGAAGTGTTCTAGGAGGGAGACATGACGTCATATTACAGAAGCAACCTTGGGGTTAGATTGGTCTGAGGTTCATCTCAAGTTGCAAAGCTTTGGCTTGGCAATAAATAAGGTGACCATCTCTAAAGCCCCATCTCTCTAGAAAGGCACTCTATCTCTTACAGTTGAGAATGTGAATTCAATACCCCAGGTGCATCAGCCTATCCTCAACAGGTCCCCTGAAACACCTTGCTTTCCTGGCCCCTAGAAAGAATGAAGCTCTGGGCCTTGCCCACGGAGGGCCACATGTGCACCAAGATGTTTTCCTGGGGGACTCACTGCATGGCAAAGAGCAAGGAATTTAGCTTGACCGTCTAGTTCTGCGGGATTATTTTAAGCAAGTAATTCCCAGTGTAAAGTGAAGGAGTTAGACCAAAATGCATCCAATATCCCTTCAAGCTCTAAAATTCGACATAAGCTACCAAAAGAAAACTTTAAAAAAAAGGACATAAATCAGAACACTAAAAACCCTACAACTGTAAGGAGTGGACACCAAAGAAATCACCGGCCCCGATGGTTCGGATTCCGCCTGAGGATGGGGCTCAGTCATACTACAGCGGTTTCCTCTCTACATCCGACGGAGAGCGCGCCCGTGTTCTCGGAAGGCTCAAGGCCACTGTCAGGCAGCCTGATGTAGGGGCTGTCCCGGGAGGGAGAGGAAACTAGGCTTTCGGGGAAAGAAACTCGGCGATGTAGGGGAAAAGCACCTGCTGCACCTAGTTAGCGACGGGGCCTAAAAAGAGCCTGGGCGTGGGGACCCCACGGTGGCCTGTGGCCGAGGAAAGGGAGAGCAGGGAGCGAGCGATGGAGGAGGAAGGTGGACGCAGGAAAAGGGCCAAGTAGGACCCTGGCCCCTGCCACTCACCACAAGCGGGATGGAGCAGATGAGCACCACCAGAGAGGTGGCGATGAGTAAGATGACCATCTGGATCTCGGCGCCCGCGATGCGGCGGAAGCTCCGGCGGCGGCGAAAGTCGCTGAGGCGCGGCAGGGCGGGGGAGGAGGCGGCCGGGGGAGCCCGGCAGGCTGTCGGGGCCAAGGCGACGGCGGCGGCGGCCGCGTGGTGCTGCTGCTCGGTGCCCAGCGAGGTGCGGCGCATGAACTGGCGGTGCATGCGGAGCAGCGCGCCGCACACGAGCACGTTGCAGAGCACGGTGGCGAGGATGAGGAAGGAACTGAAGCCCGCATACATGTAGGAGAAGGCGGCGTGCGCTGTCACGTTGGTGGTCCAGTCGATGAAGCACCAGGTGGCCGGGTACTGCAGCCGCGAACTGCCCAGGCCCATGCTGGGCAGCGCGCAGAAGAGCACGTTGGACGCGTAGACCGCGAAGAGCGTGAGCCCCGCCAGCCGCTTGTCCACGTAGTGGCTGTAGAAGTAGGCGTGGTTGATGGCCAGGTAGCGCTCAATACTCATCGCACAGATGATGCTGAGCCCCGACAGGCCAAAGAAGAGCAGGATGAAGGTGCTGTATTCGCACAGCGCGTGGCCCCCGGGCCATTGGCCCTTCAAGTAGGTGGCGATGGTCACCGGGCTCACCAGCAACGTACCCAGCAGGTCGGTGACCGCCAGCCCGCATACCAGTGTGTAGAAAGTTGTCTCCTTCTGCTCTTTGCGCGACTTACAGAGCACCACGATGGCCACCAGGTTGCCCACGACCCCGAAGATGAACATCACCGCCGGGATGGTCACTGGGCTGTTCAGTGGGTTGGAGGCCTGGGAGGATGATGCATTGGTCCCAGGGGCGGTCATGGTGGTGGCCGACGGTACACTGCCTTGGACTGCAAGGCTGGGTCTGTGGAGAATAGGAGAGAGACGAAGAAGCGATGAGGAGAAATTATCACCTGCAAAAAGGTGTCAGACCCGCTCCCAAGAAACAATATGCTGATGAGAGATCGGGGGGGAGCAACTCGATCCAACATTGTGGACTGTAGCCACTTACCAACTCAGCTACCTAAATCTCCAGGCTCCGGATAAGTCCTGCCGGCAGCACCACTCTACGGGCATTAATATTTATACGTTGATACGGTCTTTCTCTCCTCTCCCCAACCCAACTCATTCCATTGCCAAGATGAACAAGACCTATCTCAAGGGAAAAGTGGCTTGCTCGTTTTCCCGACAGATTCTGAGTCAATAAAAGTCTCGCTGAAAACAAGTTATGGAAGATAATTTGAAGAGAGCACTCTTCATTTCCTGGCTACGCTCAAGGGGCGCCCGCACCGCTCTCTGCCCAGTGCCCCCAACCCTGTCTCACCTGTGGAAGCCGCGGAGGTTGCAATTACGTAAGCCCCCAGGGTCAAGCCTCAGATGTCCTGGACAAGCCTTCAACCTGCCCTCAGCCGTGCCCTGCTCAATGTGGAGCTTGCCAAGCCTCTGCCTTCTCAGAGCCTGCTCTCGGTGGCTGCCAGTTTTCCGGAACTGGGGTCAGTGGTCAGCTTTCAAAAACTTGGAGAAACAGAAGGGCAGCGAAATGGGTCAGTGAAGCCTTATCATGGATTGCTTTTTTCCTTCGTCTTTTCCTTCGTTTCTTCAAAGACGATTTAAGCTTTGCGGAGCCCGCGGGAATCGTCCGTGGGCGGACAGCTCTCAGGTGTGCGGCGCAAAGCGCTGGTGGCACCGAGCCTGGGTACCGGGCTCGGGCAGCCCTCCTCCCCAGCCCAGGGCAGCGCGGGCGGCTACCGGGGCTGGTGGCTACAGCTGAGGCCGCTTCTGACGCCCTGGGGGCGGCTTGAGGTCCCCTCTGCCCGAGGCTCTGACCTGGGGCGGTTCATCTTCCTCTCGGGCTGCCGGGTTTCCAGCTCCGCTCTTGCCAGTCCAGCCTCTGTACAAACTTTCCTGCAGCTTCAAGTTTCCCTGGTGGGGGCGGGGCCACACAGCGCGCGGCCTGGGCGCCCATTGGCCAGATGTGAAGTGGGTGGGGCGCTCGCTCGCTCCTGTGCCCGGCGAGGAAGCGCTGCGGGCCGGAGGGCGGGGCCCCGGCGGCGCGGGTCCCACCGTGCCTCTGCCAGCTGCTTGCCTGCGGCTTTCCAGCCCACCGCGGGGCTGGGATGGTGGAGGCTTGGCCTCCCTGCTCCAGGCAGGTGGTGCTGAAAGGTCGCGGTCCGCGGGGACCCTGGGGGAGTCCCGGTATTCTCCTGTGCACCCTCTTAGCTACTTTGAACTCGGCATCCAGGGCGGACAGCTCTGAAACCCTCATCTTTTCTTCCTCGCTGCCTCCTTCTCCAAGTGGGCTATTTCTCGCACCTTCTTCAGCCGAGTTGCAACATCTGGGTGCTGGGAAGGGAGGTCAGCGGCTTAGGACTCTACCTAGGAGGTGTCGAGGTGTGTGTGTGTGTGCGCGCGCGCGGCTCTGGGAGGAGAAATAGGGTGCGTGCGCGAGTGGCCCCGGATCAGAAGTAAGGGTGTGCGTGATTGTCGTGGTGGCTGGATGGAAGAGTGGGCATCAGGATTAGGCGGGGAAACGACGAGGAATCCATCCTCTCACCACGAAAGGAGTTCGTTGGCAGTGCCGAGACAATTAAAAAAAAACAATAGGTGAGGGGGTGGGGGGAAGCCGGGACAGCAACGTCTTCGGTCGCAAGTGGCAGAGACTGCGGCTGCGGAGAGCCGGCGCGCGGCCCTCCAGGGAACGGACAGTGACTGCGGAGGGCTGCCTGTCGAACCGCGGAGACCTTTGTCCTCCTTCGGGGAACTTCTCCGCCCCGTGAGAACGGTTAGACTGAGTTTCGTGTCTGGGCTCGGTTAACAGTCGGATTTAGACACCTTCACCATGAATTCTTGGAAAGGCTGATACTGGGATTGTTTTCAAGTAAAGGAATTGTCCAGTCACTACCTCACCGGTCAACTCTTGGAAAAGCCTATTTGCTCTACCTTTTAATCTTTGAATTACAATTTGGCTTCTTCTCGTTATCCCCTTCTTTCTATTTTACTTGCTACAGTCAGAACTGTTCTATTAATATTTTACTTGCTAAAGTCAGAACTGAAAACTAAAAAAAAAAAAAAAAGATTGTAAAACTTTATGGCATAATTATAACCGCTTCACCATTTTTTTTAAACCGTAAAGTGAGATTGTGTGAGCCTTCATAATTTCAGTTCCTAGGATCTCTTTCCCGAGGTCGATACATGCATTTTAAAATAATGCATCTCCTCACAGGATAAATAACTTGATCCTTTTATATGCAAAAGCAGGCACTCATGCCTTTATTATTTCGTGAATGTACAAAACTAAGAATTTATCTGGTGCTCCAGTTATTCTCAAGTGACACAGTAACAAACGAGTAATAGGAGGAACAAAGCATTCCAGTTTTCAGCTAATTACAGGACGTAATTGTATAAGACACCATGTGATATATTGATATAACATCAATCTGTTGTTTGTATTGTTTCCACATGAATATCAGGGGTTCGGAAAGAAACACATTTGGTAGCAGATGTAAAAAGAACTGATGGAGATCCGTCAGTTTCTCAGAGCCCTAATCCAGTATAACCACTTCTGTTGTCTGTGCTTCCTGTTAAGTAGTAAGCTGTAGGATTGTGTCAGCATTGAAAAAGGAAACTGCACGTTCTACCCCCAATCTTTTGTGACCACATTTCATCACTGTCACCCTGTCAGGTGGTTGTTAGTAAGAGTTTGAAGGGGAGGTGGGAAGTTCCACTTATAATCACCCTCTGCTAATAAAATTTTTTTTCCAGTTCTCTTTGCATTTGAAGTTCCTAAAATGGAGAACAATTTGAGTTGGTCCTTGTTAACTTTTCATGATGAAGAGTATTTTAAATATAAAAGTTGAGGCGCTCTGTTGAGAGAATTAGGATTAGAGATTTTAGCACATTGCTGATAAACTGGACTTGTTACCAATAGAGCTGTTTTTCTTACTACTCATTTGCATTCACTTTCCAAAGTAGCTTTACGAAAATGAAAATAAATAAGAATCCAGAACATCAGACTGAAAAAATGTTAGGAGGTTTACCTCTACCGTCTCTTGGTACATGATTCTTAAAACTTAAGTTTAAGCCTTCAAAAGTAGAAGTTGAAAATTTGGAAATGAATATTTTATTTTCTTTATTTGAAAAACTGGGACACTGTTGTTCAGTGTCCCTCACACTCTCCTGGGAATGTACGTTGCGAAAGAAAACAAAGAATCACCATGATTCTTTGTCATTTGATTCTTTGACAATTCTTGTCATTGTTTGTGTATTTTATGAAAAAAAATTTATTCTAAGCATTGATTTATTTCCTCTCTTGCCATTTCTGCCTCAATCCCTACTCTACACTGCAAGTCCCTGTTTCAATTCTGTCATCAAATCCTCCCTGAAGGTTTGCACTAGTCCAAGAATGGCCCCACTGATCCTTTTGATTGCTCTCTGCTAGCTAATTACTGGACTATTCTTTTAGGTCAACATCATAAGGCAGGAACTCTTAAAAGCAGAGTCCACTTGGAGGCTACCAACTACATTCCCTTTGACTAGGTTGAATCTTCCTTGAGTCAAAAGAATGGTTAACAAAGGGGCTAGTTCCTGGGAGGAAGGTAGCAGGATGAATCAGATCTGGCCTGGACCACATACTGAGGCAAAGCTGGCCAGATCTTAGAGCATTCCTAAACAGCTAATATTCACGTAGCAAAGCCCACACAAAACCTGCTCTGTGTCATTCAGGACTGGCCATTAGATACTCAAAAAGGTGAAAAAGGTGTTGATCTGGTGCAGATAACCCAGTGCCCATGGCCACATCTGTCTTCCACATGCTCACCCAACTGGTTTAGTAAATTACAAGTATGACATTAACCTGATGTTGGGCATGAAAAGAGGTCCATGATTGTGGCTTTGGTCTCTCCCTTTTTAGCGGTGCATTTTAAATGTGCACCTAATTATTTTCATTTTCCAAGCATAAGTTTTGTGCTGATTCTGCTGCTTAGGGCTGTTATACATGTTAATACTGTGATTGACTCCTCAGCATCTTCATGTGGGCCTAAATTACCACTGTGGAGGCTGGTCGCCACCAAGTGATTGCTTCAGGCTTGCTTCTTCTCTGACAGTTTCACTCATCAAAGTGACAGCTTTCTACCTTTTTATTCTTCCCCTCTTCTTTTTCCAGACAGGTATTTCCACTGCACTCCCATTGTAAACTGGGCTAATGGACAAAGAAAGAAGATTATTTAATTAATGTTGATCATTTTTAAAAAGAAACTTTTTGTTTTGTATTGGAGTATAGCCAATTAACAAACAATGTTGTAATTGTTTCAGGTGAACAGTGAAGGGACTCAGCCATACATATATAAGTGTCCATTCTCCCCCTCAAACTCCCCTCCCATCCAGGCTGCCATACCACATTGAGCAGAGTTCATTTACTATTCAGTAGGTCCTTGCTGGTTATCCATTTTAAATATAGCGGTGTGTACATGTCAATCCCAAACTCCCTAACTATCTTGCTCATTTTGGAAGGTACAGGTGGAGAGATAAAGTCTTATAAGTCCAGGTGTCTCTTCTACAGGAAGATGGACATGCTGATTATATTTTAGTTTCTTCTCACTTCCCCCGAATTGCTGTATATTTTAGCACTTCAGAAAATACACAGAGACTCCCTGGTTTAGTCATCAACACCCTTATTTTCTATAGCTTGTTGACTGCTTTCCACGGAACTTTCACAATTGCATTCAAAAGTGAAAGAAGAAAATGAAAAAGTTCGCTTAAAGCTCAACACTCAGAAAACTAAGATCATGGCATCCAGTCCCATCACTTCATGGCAAATAGATGGAGAAACAGTGGAAACAGTGGCTGACTTTATTTTTGGGGGCTCCAAAATCACTGCAGATGGTGACTGCAGCCATGAAATAAAAAGACACTTTCTCTTTGGAAGAAAAGTTATGACCAACAGCATATTAAAAAGCAAAGACATTACTTTGCCAACAAAGGTCCGTCTAGTCAAGGCTATGGTTTTTCCAGCAGTCATGTACGGATCTGAGAGTTGGAGTATAAAGAAAGCTGAGCACCGTAGAGATGCTTTTGAACTGTGGTATTGGAGAAGACTCTTGAGAGTCTCTTGGACTGCAAAGGAGATCCAACATAAAGAAAATCAGTCCTGAATATTCATTGGAAGGACTGATGCTGAAGCTGAAACTCCAGTACTTTGGCCACCTTATGCAAAGAGCTGACTCATTGGAAAAGACCTTGATGCTGGGAAAGATTGGATGCAGGAGGAGAAGGGGACAGCAGAAGATGAGATGGTTGGATGGTATCACCAACTCAATGGACATGAGTTTGAGTAAACTCCAGGAGTTGGTGATGGACAGGGAGGCCTGGTGTGCTGCAGTCCATGGGGTCACAAAGAGTCAGACACGAATGAGCAACTGAACTGAACTGAACTGTGCTCTTCTTAGTAACCCTCTGAAGGTGTTAGGTGGGTGTGATGGAGACCCATGCTTTACCAAATCCTGTTTCCATTTTTATCCTGAACACATAACTGGATGGCATTTCCCAGACTTCTTGTGACTAGCTGAGGCTCATGTGGCTGTATTCTGGCCAGTGGAAATAGGAGGAAGTGATGTGTATCACTTTCAGGCCTGGTCCCTAAAGGACCCTGATCCTCTGTGCTGTCTATCTTCCCTTTTCTGCCAACAGGATACAAGGCCCTGGTGTATGGCAGAACAACTAGGTAGAAGGTAACTGGGTTCCTGTATACCTGCATGGAGTGAGGACCTCATTCTAATCCCAGTGACCTTCACTGGACAATGAAATGAAGAGAAATAATCCCCTGAGATTTGAGGGGCTGCTTGTTTAGGCAGTTACCCTGTGCTGACAGAACAGTATGATTGGAATCATCGGTCTTCAGTAATGAGACTGTGGGCCCAGAAAAGCTATGTGACTTGCTCAAAGGCACAAAAATTAGGCCAGCTGAAATTTATCCAGTGCTTAGCTTGTGTGAGACAGTGTGCTGAATGATTTATGCATATGTCATCTAACCACCCAAGAAACCTATGAAGAAGGTACTACATAGTAGTAGGCCATTTACAGGTGAGCTAACTGATACTTGGTTGAGGAATGTGGAGAAGGACATTGTCATTTCTTAAAAGACTGCAAAGCATTTGGGGATGGCAATGTGAAGGGTCCCACTGGCTGCTGGTTGAGGCTTTCTGACCATCTTGATTCAGTGTGACCCTGGCTGAGTTTGCTCTGCCTGTCTTCCAGTTGATACCTTGTCTGTTGATTGTCTTTCCAATAAATTATTTTCCTACTTAAATTGATCATGCTCAGTTTCTATTGCTTGCAAATAATCACCCCACCTAGCACAGAGAGGTTGAGTAAATTACAGATCACAGTATTGATAAATGACAGAACAAAGATTTAAATCTAGGTCTGTCCAATCCCCAAACCTCTATCTCTAACCTCTGTATTTCGTAGCCCAGGAACTACAGCCATATGACTGTTAGTCTTCTTTTTTTCTTCCTCAGTATCATTGGCTTTGGGATAAAGAAAGTCTGGATTGAAGGTCATAGTAAGTAAGTTAAGTTGCCTAAACCTTACTGAAAAGGAGTTTTTACTACGTTGATTCTTTTGAAGTTTAAGTAATATAGTAATCCACATGAAGAAAATTTCTGGCACATATTAAAAATAATTATTTTTACATACAGTTATGTTCCCCAAATTTATGCATAAAGCACTTATCATCCCTGATGTTTTAGAGGGCATCATAATAAATTGAGTATATATTACTTTGATAGAACTTATTTTTGCCTCTGCCTTGCCCAAAATATCTAAAGACTGGTTGTATATATATAATCACAGAAAGAGAATTAAGGTATTTATTAGATAATTTTGGGCTTTCCTGGTAGCTCAGTGGTAAAGAATCCACCTGTCAATCAATGGAGTAGATGTGAGTTCGATCCCTGGGTCAGGAAGCTCCCCTGGAGGAGGAAATGGCAACCCACTCCAGTATTCTTGCCTGGGAAATCCCATGGACAGAGGAGCCTGGTGGGGCTATAGTCCATGGGGTCACAAAAAAGTTGGACATGACTTAGCAACTAAACAATAACAATAACAAATAAGATAGTTTAGTCAATCCCCTTTCCTTCCCTTCGTGAGAATGAAAGAATTACTTTCAAAGTGATGATTCCTATTGCCTACTTACGTTAAATTTATTAGATAATTTCTCAAGAGTACACCTAATATTGACTGTAATCACAGTATAGCTATTGAGCTGATATTAGTAAATTTTACTCAGACACAGAATTTACCTGGTTTTCTTCCAAAATAAGTTTCCTTTTTTTTTTTTTAATTTTTGAGATTTTTTTTCTTTTTTTCTTCTTTTTTTCCTTCTTTTTTATGTGCTTATTATTATTATTATTTTTTACTTTACAATAAAAAATAAAATATATGCACACAGTGCATTTGTTTATTGACTCTAACAAAAAAAAAAAGAAAATAGTTGATTTATGTTTGGAGAGAATTTATTCTTTGGAAGATCAGAAATGTAACATTTTACTGGAACTAATGTCCTTTCTAAAAACCGTCTTCTGATGGATAAATTCTTTAGAAAAAGATGATCTATGTATCTTAAAAAAATATTAATATATATGTATATATATATGTGTATATATACATATATATGAAAAATGTATATAGATAATTTAGAAACTAAAGGACAATATAAAGAAAAAAGTAAAAAAACCTGTAATCCCACAACTTAGAAATAATCAATGTTAATATTTTCTTGAATTTTGATTATCTTTTTTCTAAACATATGTAAGTTTCTATTGCTCTATTGAAAACTTGGAACTGTATTGTATATATAAGTTCTGTATTCTCTACTCTATAACCTAAAATTACAATTTCCCAATTTAATGAAATTATTTCCTTTTAAATAGCTTAATTAATTTCTAGTAATGTTTGGAATTTATTTAATAGTTCCTTTAATGTTCAACTTTTAGGATGTTTCCAATTTTTGCTATTATAGATAATAAATATGCTTAAACATAAAAAAAATTTTTTTTGAGATATTTATAAGAAGAACCAAGGCACTTTTATTTGGAAGAAATGAATGCAACTCTCCCTGGAAGCAAGGAACCAATGTGGGGAACTTGCAGAGGGGAGGAAGACTGGGGGGGCCTTTTTAAATAAAAATGGATAGAAAAAAAGCAAGCATTTTTGTGAGCAAAGATATGATGGGGAAAGTAGCTGTTCTTGGACAGGGCTCAACCTGTTCTGCCAGGTACTGTCTATAGCTATGAGGTCCCTTGACTTGCATCAGCTTATCCAGGGTGCCACTGGAAACCTGTCCTGCAAAAACTGCTAGTCTGCTAGCACAATGCATGGCAAATCCAGAGTAACATGAGTGTTCAGAACTTACCCTCTTGACCTTTGTCATCCATACAAATTCCACTTTGCATCTAGTCTCACAGTAGTCTCTTCATTTCTGATACTTATATGCAGACACATCCAACCTAAATAGACATACACACAAGTCAGTGCCCCCAGCCTACCAATAAATGCATCCCCGCGTGCATCCTCAGACACAGATCTCTCAGTTGACCCAGGACGTGGACAAACATGATGCTTTCATTCTTCTGTGAGTGAGGTGCTTTACCTGGTGAACTCATTGCACTTGAACTGCCCAGTCACAAACATTTCTTCCTCCTTTCAGCCTGCCATTCATTCATCCATTGAACAAGTACTTGTGTAAAGGACTAGGATAACCTCTGAGTGCATCCTCTGAACAAAATAAACAGTTCCTGCCCTTATGTAACTTTGTGTAAGGGGAAAAAGCTTACTGTCCAGAAAGGGAAACATTCAAGTGAGCACATACACTTAGATATTTACAACCTGGCATCAATGCTTCATTTAGATTTGAGAGCAGGAATGGCCATTCTGAAGAGGTGGTATTTTCTAACCAGAGTCTAGTTTGTTTCCCTTCAAGATGTCTCTTTAGTTAACAACAAGTTATCTTCCACTCACAGTACAGGAAGCTTTACGCATATTCTGGCTCAGAGCTTCTCAAACACTGTGTTTGATGCTTCAGAAAAGATAGCTGCACATTCTATAGGCCAATGGCTAGAGCAGAGAAAGTTTCTGAGAATTCAGAGAATGGATCTTGAGGAAACTGTTGTTGTTCAGTTGCTAAATCGTGTCTGACTTTTTTCGACCCCATGCGCTACAACACACCAGGCTTCACTGTCTTTCACTAAGTCTCAGAGTTTGCTGAAACTCATGTCCATTGTGTCGATTATGCCATCCAATCAGCTCATCCTCTGTCGCCCCTTTCTCCTCCTGCCCTGAATCTTTCGCATCATCAGCTTCTTTTCCAATGAGTTGGCTCTTTGCATCCAGTGGCCAAAGTATTGGAGATCCAGCATCAGTCCTTCCAGTGAATATTCAGGCTTAATTTACTTTAGGACTGAGGAAACTAGGAGCTGAATAAACCCAACTGAGGTGCATTGGAGTAAAGGAAATCATTGAAATTTGAAAAGAGGAACCCATGACCTGAGAAAATCTGCCACTTTACTGTGAACTTCTGCAACAGAAGTTCAAAGCTCTTCGTTGTGGAGGGTGAGATAGAGGAGAAGTGAAGCGGGATTGCTTTCTGAGGATAATACCAACTTCTCCGACTATTCAAATTCAAGTCAAAATTAGTATCAGGCCTGCCCAGCTCCGTGCATTTCATGTCAAAAAGTATTGGTCACAAAGGAAACTAAAAGTATAACCAAAACTTTGCTATAGTTTAAGAAGGTCTAAGAGTATGAAAGTCAAAGTCAATGAATAAGGCTGTTTGTTTTATAGGAAAACTTAAAAAAAGCTGTAGTACTTATTTTAACAAGAAATGAGATTTGATTGTATAAATAGCAGTTTTAAAAATATGACTTTCTGATGCTAAATTGTTTTGTGTTTTCTATAAACTACATTTTCTATAATCTATTAAATAATAGATTATATATTAAAAGAGCTATATAATTTGCCTAAGGTGTTTCTGCAGCAAGATTCAATCATTTAATCTAGCAGAAGAAAAGCAAGTACCTCTTTTTAAATTGAAACATATTTGACATACAATTTTATGTCAGTATCAGGTGTACAACAATGATTTGACACTTGCGTACATTATAAAATGACGACAGATCTAGTAACCATCTGTCTCCATCAGAGTTATTACAATATTACTGACCATATTTCTTTTACTGTATATTATATCCCGTGGCTTATTTGTTTTCTTTTTTTTAGCATGTCTTAATTTATTTATTTTTAATTGGAACTTTACAGTGTTGTGCCAGTTTCTGCCATACATCAACATGAATTAGTATATGTATGTTCCCTCCCTCCTGAACCTCCTTCCCACCTCCCACCCCATCCCACCCCTCTAAGTTGTCAGAGAGCACTGGGTTGAGCTGTCTGCATCGTAGAGCAAATTTCCACTGGCTATGTGGTAATATATATGCTTCAATGCTACTCTCTCAATTCATCCCAATCTCTCCTTCCCCCTGCTATGACCACAAGTCTGTTCTGTATGTCTGTGTCTCTATTCCTGCTCTGCAAATAGGTTCATCAGTATCAGTACCGTTTTTCTAAATTCCATATATATGCATTAATATATGATATTTGTTTTTCTCTTTGTGACTTACTTCACTCTGTATAACAGGCTCTAGGTTCATCCAACTCACTAGAACTGACTCAAATGCATTCTTTTCTGTGGCTGAGTAATAAGCCATTGTATTTATGTTCCACAAGCTCCTTTATCCATTCATCTGTTGATGGACATCCAGATTGTTTCCATGTCCTAGCTATTTTAAATAGCACTACAATGAATATTGGGGTACCTGTGTCTTTTTTAATTATGATTTCCTTAGGGTATATGCCTAATAGTGGGATTGCTGGGTAATATGGTAGTTTTATTCCTAATTCTTTAGGAATCTCCATATTGTTCTCCATAGTGGCTGTTACTAATTTACATTGGTACCAGCAGTGCAAGAGGGTTCCCATTTCTCCACATCCTCTCCAGCATTTATTGTTTGTAGATTTTTTTATGATGGCCATTCTCAATGGTGTAAGGCGATACCTCACTGTAGGTTTGATTTGCATTTCTCTAATAATAAGCAATGTTGAGTATTTTTTCATGTGTTTATTAGCCACCTGTATGGAGGTAGAGAAATGTCTGTTTAGGTCGTCTGCCAACTTTTTGATTGGATTGTTTGTTTTGGGTATTGAGCTGCTTGTGTATTTTGAAGTTGAATCCTTTATCAGTTGCTTCATTTGCTATTATTTTCTTCCTTTTTGAGGGTTGTCTTTTCATCTTGTTTGTGGCTTCCTTTTCTGTGCAAAAGCTTTTAAGTTTAATCAGATCCCATTTCTTTTTTTTTCTTTCTTATTTTCATTACTCTAGGAGGTGGGTCATAGAGGATCTTGCTGTCATTTTTGTCAGAGTGTTCTTCCTATGTGTTCTTCTAAGAGTTTTATAGTTTCCGGCTTTATATTTAGGTCTTTAATCTATTTTGAATATATCTTTATGTATGGTGTTAGGAAGTATTCTAATTTCATTCTTTTACACATAGCTGTTTAGTTTCCCAGCATCACTTATTGAAGAGACTGTCTTTTCTCCACTGTATATTCTTGCCTCTTTTGTCAAAGATAAGGTGCCCATAGGTGCTTCAGTTTATCTCTGGGCTTTCTATCTTGTTCCATCAGTCTATATTCTGTTTTTGTGCACTACTATACTATCTTGATGACTGTAGCTTTGTAGTATAGTCTGAAATCAGGAAGGTTTATTCTTCCGGCTCCATTCTTCTTTCTTAAGATTGCTTTGGCCATTTGGGGTCTTTTGTGTTTCCATACAAATTGGAAAAGTTTTTGTTCTATGGAAAATGCCATTGGTAATTTGATAGAGATTGCATTGAATCAGTAGATTGCTTTGGGTACTCTAGTCATTTTCACAAAATTGATTCTTCCAATCCAGGAACATGATATATCTCTCCATCTGTTTATATCATCCTTGATTTATATCATCAGTGTCTTATAGTTTTATGTATACAACTCTTTTGTCTCTGTAGGTAGTTTTATTTCTAGGTATTTTATTCTTTTTGTTGCAATTTGAATGAGATTAATTCCTTAACTTTCTGATTTTTCATTGTTAGTATAAAGAAATGCAAAAGATTTCTGTGTATTGACTTTATATTCTATGACTTTACTAAATTCACTGATTAGCTCTAGTAATTTTCTGAGAGTATCTTTAGAGTTTTCTATGTATAGTATCATGTTGTCTGCAAACAGTGAGGGTTTTACTTCTTTTTTGCCAATCTGGATTCCTTTTCTTTTTCTTCTCTGATTGCTGTGGCTAGGACTTCCAAAACTATGTTGAATATATATATTACACCTTTTTTTTTTTAATCTATTCATCTATCGATGGACAGTTGAAGAAGCAAGTACCTTTTGAAGATATTGAATGTGAGGACTGTGAATTGAATACAAATTCTTTTTCTCTCAAATCGTGAATTAGTATAAAAGTGTCAGTTGCTGAGAAGTAAAATTCTGTGAATTTTTTGTGACTGAAAAAATAACATACACTTCTCAAAAGTGTCTTGCTGTGTTAATGATTTGACTGTATCTCTGATCCTATTCCATTAGTGCTGAAGGGACTTTAAAAGAGCTTCTGACAGTCTAAAGTTTAGGGTAATTCACTCTAAACTATGTATGTTCAATTTAAGCTTTGATAGCAGTCAGTTCTTACTTTAGTATTCTACCTATGGATTGCTGCTGCTGCTAAGTTGCTTCAGTCATGTCCGACTCTGTGTGACCCCAGAGATGGCAGCCTACCAGGCTTCCCATCCCTGGGATTCTCCAGGCAAGAACACTGGACTGGGTTGCCATTTCCTTCTCCAATGCATGAAAGTGAAAAGTGAAAGTGAAAGTGAAGTTGCTCAGTCGTGTCCGACTCTTAGCGACCCAATGGACTGCAGCCCACCAGGCTCCTCGGTCCTTGGGATTTTCCAGGCAGGAGTACTGGAGTGGGGTGCCATTGCCTTCTCTGACCTATGCATTAAAACGTTTTTTTTGGATGCATTGTAAGGCATGCAGGATTTTAGTTCCCTGACCAGGACTGAAAGCTGAGTCCCCTTCAGTGGAAGCACAGAATCTTAACCACTGGACCACCAGGGAAAGTTCCAAAACACTTTTTAATAGCCAAACAAACCATAAAAGAAAAAGTGTTATTTAGTTTTGTTTTCCTTTTCCTGACTTGAATCTCATTTAAAATTTTGTTTTCCAATTTGAACATCAGCAAAAATACTATCAAATACAGAAATAAAATACATTTCCCTCTTGAGGAAGAGGCCATCCTCCAGATGAGGTTTTACCTGGACTTATATAATTTTGGAGATCCTGTTTACAGACTTCTTTGGGTTCTTACACACCCACAGTCACCTGGGCTTGAAGGTGTGGCACTAGAAATGCCCAGTTTATGAAGTGTCCATAAGTCTTAGACTGTTAAAGGAAGTCCAAAGTTCTCTCTTTTTGGTCCAAATGACAGACCAGTCAGCTTTGAACACCAAATCGAATCTTTTAGCCCTTGCCAAGGACTGGTCTTAAGAAAGATTTAAAAATACATTTTTAAACAATTTAGTACCCTCTATATTTTTTTTGAAGACTTCCCTTTCTTGTTTTTAAAAGGTTAGTTTATTCTCTTTGAATTTTAACAGAATGTGCTTTTGCACTTGACTTCTTTCCTGTATTTTTCTGAGATTCAATTTGTGCAGGAGGATTGGAGAATTGGATGTGCTGTTTTACAGATCTGCACAAGAACTCACTTTTAGAGAAAGACACCTGAGATCTCTGTTGCTTTTAAAAGCTCTATTTATTAGAAAGTGGTCAGTTCTGTCCAGGTGATCCCTACATTGATCTGTAGGGGTTAGTGGCACACTTTTGTTGGGTTTTTGTTTGTTTGTTTTTTAGGAGTTTGAGGAAATCATTTCTCTTGCAAAGCCGGTATGGATCTTATGATCCCTGTACTAATGTGTTAACTGTGTGGCATTTTAAGTTTGGGCAAATGCTGACTTCTCTTTTCTCATTTACATCCATAATAATGATAAAAGCTTTCCTATAATTCAAATTAAGACTCTTTTGGGAGCTTCCTTAAAAAATTTTTTTTATTTATTTACTTTTGGCTGTGCTGGGTCTTCATTGCCGTGTGGGCTTTTCTCTAGTTGCAGAGAGTGGAGGCTGCTCTCTCGTTGCTGTGAGGGCTTCTCACTGTGGTGGCTTCTTGTTGCAGAGCACAGGCTCTAGGGCACGCAGGCTTCAGTAGCTGTGGCTTCTGGGCTCCAGAGCACAGGCTCAGTAGTTGTGATGCTGGGTTTAGTTGTTCTGTGGCATGTGGGGTGGAACCCATATCTCCTACACTGGCAGGCGAATTCTTTACCACTGAGCCTCAAGGGAAGCCCAGGAGATTCCTTTTTATACCTCTCTCTGTTCTGCAAACCAGGGTTCCCTGGTAGCTCAGTTGGTAAAAAAATCTTCCAGGATAACACAATTTATGCTTCACAGGCTGGTTCCTTCCATCTACTTCATAGAATCCTCCTTCTCTTGTTTAGGGCTTCCATGATAGCTCAGTCAGTAAAGAATCCACCTGCAATGCAGGAGACCCCAGTTTGATTCCTGAGTCGGGAAGATTCCCCTGCAGAAGGGATAAGCTACCCACTCCAGTGTTCTTGGGCTTCCCTGGTGGCTCAGACTGTAAAGAATCTGCCTGCAAAGAGGGACACCTGGGTTTGATCCCTGGGTTGGGAAGATCCCCTGGAGAAGGAAATGGCAACCCACTCCAGTATTGCCTGGAGAATCCCTATGGACTGAGAAGCCTATCGGGCTACAGTCTGACATGAGTTGGACATGACTGAGTGACTAAGCACAGCACTCCTTAACACTTCCCTCCACTCCTTAAAACACAAAAGAAGAGATCACCACACTTCAAAAGGACAAAGGTAAAACTTCTCTGAGCAATAATAGTAAATTTAGATTAGCCACTTACCACCCACCCTTGGGTGCTCAGGAAGCAGATACAAAAAGCAGAAAGTAGAAAATTCTTCACAGTATTTCTGATTGGAACTTATTGCCACTTATTTTAATTTTCTATTTTATGCAGAGTAGTTTTCCATTTCTGCAACTGCCAAGGGTATATATAATAGCTTCTATGACATTTAAATGATCATATACTTCCTTATTTGTCTTATTCTGTTCACAAGCACCCAACCAAAATCAAATTTCCTGCTTAAGTTGATTCTGCTGCTGCTGCTGCTGCTAAGTCGCTTCAGTTGTGTCCGACTCTGTGCAACCCCAAAGATGGCAGCCCACCAGGCTCCCCCTTCCCTGGGATTCTCCAGGCAAGAATTCTGGAGTGGGTTGCCATTTTCTTATGCACAGATAAAATGGAGAGTGAAGTCAATAACATGAAAAAGCATCGACTGAGTATAAACCTCATGCCAGGGATTAGGCTAAACCCTTTGTATTTATCTTAGATAAGCCTATAGTAAACCTACAGAAGAGATAGCATTATTGCTTCTGCAGCTCTATCAGGATGTAAAATCAGGTAAAAAATCCGCAGTCATTTGGTGCCTCTCTTTTCTGGGAGATGGGGTAGGAGTGGGCATATACAAGAACGATTAGCATAAGCTGAGATAAAAATGGGGGGAGTGGGAGACACATAGCTACTCTTTTTGTCTCTCAGTTCTCATCACAGACATTGCTAATCCACAACATCATTCTTCCTTCAAGGGCTCACCACCATCTGCTAGTGCCGATGCAAGAGATGGAAATTATTTGCTATGCTTGGTTTAGCATATGCTGTGTATAGAACTGATTCGAAGAGATCCTAATACAAGGAGGTTTTGTAAACTTGGAAGGTATGTTGGTAAGGTCTTCCTTGTCTAGGTGATTATGGAAGGGCTCTGAAGATCCTTCTTCAGGATTTTTTTGCTTTGGAGGGCAAATTTTTGCCAAGAGAGTAGGAAAGGGGTACAGTAGACAAGAGATCATGATCATTAAATATGTGACTAGAAAAAAAGTTTCACCTAGGACAGAGGGTCCTACTTTTAAAGCATATTCACCTACTTTAAAAAAGTACTTCAAGAATGTCTAGAATGTATCTAACAGTATCATACATGCCTTTCTGCAAAACACCCTTATTTGCAATTCAGGGAGAATCCATGGAATTCTTCAGGTCCAACTACTGGAACGGGTAGCCTTTCCCTTCTCCAGGGGGTCCTCCCAACCCAGGGATTGAACCCAGTTCTCCCACATTGCAGGCAGATTCTTCACCAGCTGAGCCACCAGGGAAGCCCAAGAATACTGGAGTTGGTAGCCTATCCCTTCTCCAGGGGATCTTCCTGACCCAGGAATCAAACCAGGGTCTCCTGCATTACAGGCAGATTCTTTACCAACTGAGCTATCAGGGAAGCCCTATTCAGGGAGCAGCAGGACAGAAATTAAAGACGTAGGAACAGATTGTATTTGGGTCCAACCATGTCATTTAAGTTTTCAACTCTTATGAACCATTTAAATCTTCTAGTACCTTAAATGGAATTTTGGAAGCCAAGTAGGGGACAAGTAATTGAAGAAAAAAAGATTAACTGCAATCATTAAAACCTAACTTTAGTGAACTTTATGATGTTTAAACATACACAAAAATGAGTATTTGAATTGAGTAATTTGAAACCTATGGCTATAATAACAGAGCCCTTTGGGGGAATATTTCCCTAAAGGATCAAATATTTATTTATTTTCTCTACTTTATCTTTTGTTCTTTGTGCTTGTGTATTTTAATAGTTCTGACTCATATTAAAGAATTGGAGAAGGCAATGGCACCCGACTCCAGTACTCTTGCCTGGAAAATCCCATGGACCGAGGAGCCTGGTGGGCTGCAGTCCATGGGGTCGCTAAGAGTCGGACACGACTGAGCGACTTCACTTTCACTTTTCACTTTCTTGGATTGGAGGAGGAAATGGCAACCCACTCCAGTGTTCTTCCCTGGAGAATCCCAGGGGCGGGAGAGCCTGGTGGGCTGCCGTCTATGGGATCACACAGAGTCGGACACGACTGAAGCAGCAGTAGCAGCAGAAGCAGCAGTAGCAGCAGCATATGAAATAGGAGGCATTTTAAATTGTATTTATACCCTTTGAACTCTTTTTTTAATCTCCTTTACTGAAAAAGTGAAACACTATTTCTTTATTATGAGTGCAGTGCAGAACTGACTCTAGAACCAGAGAGATGAGGAAACTCAATTTTTAGTCTGTTTGTATCTGCCTTAAATATTTCAGAGAATTGACTTCATTCAGGCCAATTCTGTTACAATGCACTAGTATTTAATGTGGACACTCACAAGAGCTGAGTCATTTTTCTGAATGTTTTCCTGGCCTCCAGCATTCAGTGAGGAATCTCAGCACACAATTTTCTAGTTAATACATATTTTCGAATGAGAGCATAGAAAGCATTCTATAGAATAAAAATTCACTGGATAACTTGATTACCTCCATGAAGTGTGGAGGAAGAATATATTGAAATTTTGGTTGTTTGGGGGAAAAAGTATTTAAGAATAATATATTCAAGCTAGTGTGTGACTTGGTGCATGGTTGGATGAAGGAATATCTTATCATAACACATCAGCGTTCTTCCTTACTAATGTTTAATTTCATTGACAAGGAAGACTGAAGAAGGGGCATTACAGCATTTTCTCTGCCTTGAATGTTAGTTTTAATTTTATTTGAATATGCAGGAAAAGAAATATTTGTAAATTTTGGCTTTATAGCATTAGTTTAGTAACTATGGTATGTTTTCCCCAATGATAACAAAAATACTTAAAAATGCCTAAAGATGAAAAATCCTTTTTAGTTGTTTATCAACGCATTTGAAAGGGAGGAGAGTGGGGAAGAGAAAAAGGAAGGAGGAAAGGAAGGAAGGGCCAGGAGACAGAGAGAGAAAGAAAATGCCTGTGTGGTAAATCAGGTACACATTTTCTCATGGTCACACCCACAGACTTACGTGATGTTATGGATCTCTCACTCTTTAAGTTCCACCTAGAAGTCCCCAACGCAACTAAAACAAACCTTACTAAAGAGCCTATATGTCATCAACTACAATCAATAATGTAGGAGATTTGGATGACTTATTAGAAGTGATAAATATATTTTTAGAATGCCCAACGTTATTGCATGGTTTCATTATCAGCACGGTAAGTTAGCTTTACCCAAGAGACTGAACTTTTAAAAATGACAAGAGGAAATAAGATTTTCTACCCACTCTTTTTCTGACCATAAAAATGTTCTAAATGTTCTAATAGGGATACAGGGTAAATTATTATGTGCAATATCTATTTTTTAATAACATGAGCTCAAAAATGCTGTTGCCTTTTGAAAATTAATACAGCTTAGAATATGTTTTCAATACTGATTCTGCCTAGGAAAAAAGATTTCACGATCAGGTAAATTTTGGAAATATAGCACCATATTCCCTCTTTGGAAAGTTTCATTCTATATTTTATGAAAAGCTCTGAGGTGTCTAATCATTAATAAAACTCAAAGCTCTTTAATTTCATTTTAGTTAGCATCCCTTAAGTTTATTTGATCATGCACACCTAGTAACCTGATACAGATTAGAATTCCTTGGAACACATGTGGGAGATCTCTCCAGATGCAGCAAAAGATGCTTTACTCTTCTGAGGAATAGTTGAGAGACAAATGTTGTAATTCCAGTAGATACATATTTATTTCAATGTGTTAGGGAAAATGCACATTTTATTCATGACTGAGTGGATATCGTTGCTCAGAATGAAGCTAAATTAATGTATGAAAAAGGAACATATTCAAAGAATATATAAAATAAATAATAGTAAAGATAATATATAGTGTAGCAAAATCATGAAGCTGGTAGGTAAATGTCTGAAGTTCGGGAAATGCTGCTTTCATCCATAGACAGATTGGATGTGCAGACTCAGACTGGTCATCAGGAAACTTGGGGGAAGAGGGGAGTTAACATTCTGGTTCTAGTTTAAAATAATTTTGTTATCTGGGAGGTGAAGTCCGTTCTAGACCTCAGTTTCTTTATCTATAAGTAGGGAGAGCTGGATTGGAGATCCATGGTTGACTTCAGCTTAACTGTTGTTGTGACAGAAGATTGTGGTGGTCTGATCTGCTAGCCCCTTTCATGCACTCTGGGACTCAGGGAGGGTTCTTTTATCCCTGTCTAGCTGGAAAATTACAACCTGCATTTCTGTCTTTACCAGGAAAACAGTGGCCAAATGTTGCCCTGACCATACCTTGGTGAATGCATGTTGACCAAGCTGTCGTGCTGATGCCTCGGATCCTGGATGGCAGTGGAGCCGAATGCTTCATTCTATGGAATGCTGTTGAGACCTCCTTGTGCCTTTTTCTCAAAGTAGCCAAACCAGACCTGCTGGATTTGAGATACCTTTGTGTGAATAGAGAACTTTGGAGTTCAAGCTTCAGAGAGTTCCCCAAGTGACTGGCTAGAGAACTAAGATAAGGTTTAACACTTTTTTTCTTTTAATGCCCCTCGCCTCCCAGTTTTTTGTTATTTTGGAATCACATTTTAAAATGACATCCATTTAATTTACTGAGTCTTTTCTGTCTGGTCTTGTTTTAAATTCTTTTAAATGTGACTTTTTGGTTAGATTTATTGCTAGGATTTTGTTTTGATTTTTGTTTGTGTTTGTAATGCTCTTTTATTGTTTTATGAATGAGATCCTGTGATCCCTTACATTTTCTAACTGCTTATTGTTAGTGCAATATAATATATTTGTTATATGATCAAACTCTGCCAGGCTCCGTCACTTATTAGCTGTGTGACCTTTTTTTTAATCTTTAAAATCAGGATAATAATGCTAATCTCCTTCAGGATTAAAGGAGTTAATATACTACACAGTATTTAGTATAGTGCTCAGTACATAGTCCTCAAAAATTGTTAGTTGCTGCTACCACTGGTGTCTAGCACAATCTTGTCCTCTCTCACATCAATTCTGTGCTTGTTGTTATCCTAAAGGAGATCAGTCCTGGGTGTTCATTGGAAGGACTGATGTTGAAGCTGAAACTCCAATCCTTTGGCCGCCTGATGTGAAGAGCTGACTCATTTGAAAAGACCCTGATGCTGGGAAATATTGAGGGCAGGAGAAGAAGGGGACAACAGAGGATGAGATGGTTGGATGGCATCACCAACTCAATGGACATAAGTTTGGGTAAACTCCGGTAGTTGGTGATGGACAGTGAGGCCTGGTGTGCTGTGGTTCATGGGGTCAAAGAGTGGTTCAAAGAGTCAGCCACGACTGAGCGACTGAACTAAACTGTTATTGTTCAGTCGTTAAGTTGCGTCCAACTTTTTGCTACTCCGTGGATGGAAGCGTGCAAGGTTTCTATGTCCTCCGTTATCTCTTGAAGTTTGCTCAAGTTCATGTCCACTGAGTTGGTGATGTTTTCTGACATCTCATCCTCTGCTGCCCTCTTATCCTCTTGCTTTCAATCTTTTCCAGCAACATGGTTTTTTCCAGTGAGTTGGCTCTTTGCAGCAGGTGGCCAAAGTATTGAAGCTTCAGCTTCAGCATTGGTCATTCCAATGAATATTCAGGATTGACTTCCTTTAGATTGACTGGTTTGATCTCCTTGCTAATTCTGTGCTAACTGAACACTAATCAACCAGAGTTAGGTGACTAAAATTGCTAGTATAGTCATCATCATTAATGAACACATTCAGGTAGTTGCTCCAGGTCAAGATGAACCAACACATCCCCAGCCACGATGAGATGATTTAGTCACTAAGTCATGTCCAACTCTTGCGACCCCATGGACAGTAGCCTGCCAGGTTCCTCTGTCCTTGGGATTCTCCAGGCAAGAATGCTGGATGCTGGAGTGGGTTGCCATTTCCTTCTCCAGGGGATCTTCCCAACCCGGGTCCCCTGAATTGCAGGCAGATTCTTTACCAAGAACTATAGACATACTGACTCTTGAAACTACAATGAAGAAATGTTAGAAATGTCACAAAATGATGCTAATCCCAGTCTCTCTTTTCATCCCTTTTAAACACCTAACACAGAGCAAGTTGGAGTGAATGTGAGACCTCTCTCCCACTCCATTGCTTGATGGTGGCGGTGGTGGTTTAGTTGCTAAGTCACGTCCAATTCTTGCGATCCCAAGGACTGTAGCCTGTCAGGCTCCTCTGTCCATGGGATTCTCCAGGCAAGAATACTGGAGTGGGTTGCCATTTCCTTCTCCACTCCCTTGCCTGATGCCCTGCAATAAATGCTACCCTTTCTTTTGCCACAACCTGGCTTTTCTGGGTGTCAGGCAAGCAGACCCCAGTTTGGTTCTATAACATTGTCAGTTGACTGTTTTGAAAGTTAGTCTAGGTATGTCATTATGTCACATGAAAAAAATATCAGTTTAGGCGCATTCTTCCCTTCTTTTGTTTGGAGATGATTTCAACTTACCATTATACCTGAACATGTTTCATATTGATAAACTTTAGGTAAATATGATTTGTTATTAATTTTATAAAAATCTGTATATGGTAAAGTATAACATATATTTGTGTATATTAGTGTATAAAGTCTATGTGAAAGTTAAATAATGATGATAATTGGACTATCTATATATGTACCAAACGTGGATATGAATAGGCACTTAGGAGTCCCTTGTGCCTTTTTCCAGCTGCATCAAAAATTTTGTATCAGATGCAAACTATTATATATAAGATGGATAAACAACAAGATCCTACTATATAGCACAGGTAACTATATTCAGTATCCTGTGATAAACCATAATGGAAAAGAATATGAAATATGTATATATATATATATATATAAATGAGTTACTTTATAGCAGAAATTAACACAATATTGTGAATCAACTGTACATAGATAAAATTGAAGAAGGAATTTTGTATTAATTATTTACTTGCTTTTCTTTTTACTTTTATCACCAGTGTATACTTACCCCCATATAGATATATTAAGATTTGAATAAAAGTTCCTCTATTGTGATTATTTTGTTGGGTTTATATTTTGGAATTTGGGAATAGAGCTTTTCTTATGCTGAAGATTTGCTTCCTTGGGATATATTCTAGAAGTAGAATTATTAGGTCAATGGATTTGCTTTAAAGTTTTGGACAAATATTGATTGTCAAAATGCTTTCCAGGAGGCTTACATCAATTTGTATTTCCAAAAGTCATGTATATGAGAATGACCATTTCTGTTTTACAGCTAAGGGTTATTAGCTTGAAAGACAAGAATATCATGTTAAAGTATTTTCATATAATTTGGATGAATTATTTTTAAAGACTGGTTACGTTTTTTGAAGAAAACTTTGTATAGAGAAGTGTCCATATGTCAAGTGGTTAGCTTGAAGAGCTTTTATAAAGGGAACACAGCTTTGTAACTAACACCTAGATCAAAATACAGAACGTTGTCTGCATATAAAAAAGAGCATTAACTGTCCTTGTGCTCACTCTCAGTTTGAAGACCGTTTTTTAGGCAAAAACTGCTAAAGAAAGAAAATTGATGTTGCTTTGACCCATTTAGTTTTGACAGCCAACAGTAAGTTTTCAAATTATGAAGAATGGAGGATTTTGAAAGATTTAAATGTGCTTAACACTGTTACTGCCCTCAAAGTAAAAAGTGGATTTATATTTCTGACTGAAAATCTCTCTTTCTGTTGAAATGGTTTAATGCCATTTGGCTATTAAACCAGATATCTTTGGATATACTTAGAGTTTTTATCAGCCATGATAGTGTATCCTATAGTGGAGGTACATAAATTCTAGTGTGTATAAATCAGGTTTCCCTGAATGCTTGTTTAAGACACAGGTTCAAGGGCTTAGCTCATGCTCAGTTGTGTTCAGCTCTTTGAGACCTCATGGACTGTAGCCCACCAGGTTCCTTCGTCCATGGGATTTCCTAGGCAAGAACACTGGAGTGGGTTGCCATTTCCTCCTCCAGGGGATTTTCTAGACCCAGGGATGGAACCCACATAGCTTCTTTATAGGCAGGCAGTTTCCTTACTGCTGAGCCACTTGGGAAGCCTCTCAAGGACTCAGCTAAGACTCACTAAATTAGCACTTGTATTTTCATGAGCATTCTGGTGGTGCTGATGCATGCACACGGCCCCTGGACCACACTTTGAGGAATGTTGTTCTAGAGGATTGTGCTGTATTCAGTCATGTCCAACTCTTTGCGACCCTTTGGACTTTAGTCCTCCAGTCTCCTCTGTTCACAGGATTTTTCAAACATGAATACTGAAGTGAATTGTGATTTCCTTCTCCAGGGGGTCTTCCCAACCTCGGGATGGAACCCACGTCTCCACGTGTCTTGCATCTCCTGCTTTGCAGGTGGATTCTTTACCATTGGGCCATCAGGGAAGCCCTGCAGCAGAGGATAAACATCTCTAATTGAAGAAAGGCATTTCTGGAGTAGTTACCGTCTAAGAAAATCCTTCCACATTGCATGACCTCAGTTTTAAAAATATGCAGTCAAGTGTGTTTCATCCTTTTTTCCATTCTAGCCTCTCCTAGTGTAGATGTCGACTCCTGGTATTTAACATAGGGGTGGTGCAGTTTATGTAACCACAACAGGAAACATCCCACTCAAAACACACCCCTTGATTGCAACATCTTTGAAACTGACCTGATAGAATAGGCCTAGCTTTTGAAAGAATCACCCTTAGTTTATTTACCTTGGCAATCTTATGGGCATATTATCAGTATAATTGTGGTAGCTAGGTGAAAACACTATAACTCAAGATTTTTACATGACTATACAAGTAACAATAAAATGGAAACAAATCAACAACAGACTCCCTCCCATATAGTATTTTATCACACCTCAGTTCACCTCTTTGATGCTATAGTTATGTAAGGGAAGTGAAGAAGTGTTAGTCACTCAGTCGTGTCTGATTCTTTGTGACCCCATGGACTGTAGCCCGCCAGGCTCCTCTATTCATGACATTCTTCAGGCAGGAATACTGGAGTGGGTTGCCATTCTCTTCTCCAGGGGATCTTCCTGACCCAGAAACTGAACCCAGGTTTCCCACACTGTAGGCAGATTCTTTGCCATCTGAGCTATCGGGGAAGCCTCCGTAGTTATACAAGGGATTGTTTTATAAAAAGCTTGATAATTCACACATTTAATCAAAAGAAAAGTTCAGAAAATTGTTCCTCTGTTTTCTTTCTCTGGACACTGAGGAACAGTAGGATTCATATGTTTGTGGAGAGTCATTTTAGAAAAAGTGAAATGGTTATTAAGCAGTAAGTGTGTGTGCTCTGCTGCTGCTGCTAAGTCGCTTCAGTCGTGTCCGACTCTGTGTGACCCCATAGACGGCAGCCCACCAGGCTCCCCTGTCCCTGGGAGTCTCCAGGCAAGAACACTGGAGGGGGTTGCCATTTCCTTCTCCAATGCATGAAAGTGAAAAGTGAAAGTGAAGTCGCTCAGTTGTGTCTGACTCTAGCGACCCCATGGACTGCAGCCTACCAGGCTCCTCCATCCATAGGATTTTCAAGGCAAGAGTACTGGAGTGGGGTGCCATTGCCTTCTCCGGTGTGCTCAGTCATATCCAACTCTTTGCAACCCCATGGACTGTACCCTGCCAAGCTCCTCTGTCCATGGAATTTTCCAGGCAAGAATACTGGAGCAGGTTGCCATACCTTCTTCCAGGAGATTTTCCTGACCCAGAGATCAAAACTGTGTCTCTTGCATCTCCTGCAATGGCAGGCAGATTCTTTACCACTGGGTTGCTTGGGAAGCCCATATTAAGCAGTCAAATATTAGGTAATAACTCATAGAAAAATTTATGTGGGATTTGACTTTTGCTTTAAATTTATTAATTTGAATTTCTGCTGGACTTGATGGATGAAAGTCATATTGATTCTGACTCCATTGGCTTTGCTTGAATCCCTTCATTTCTCCCCATCTCCACTACCTAAGCTGACCCACTTTCTTCCCCTCCTCATCTACATTCAGTCTCCTAACAGTTCTCCATTCTATTCATGTCCCTTTCCAATCAATTCTGCATATGAATTTCAGAGTAGTCATTTTAATAAAATACATTGAGTCATGTTATTCTTCCGCCTCAGTGGCTTTCCTCAGCTAAAAAGTCCTCAGAATGGCCACAGGTTTCTGCATGATCTACTTCTGGCCTCCCTTTACAGCCTCAACTCAATCCGAACTCCCTCTTGCTCATGACACTGGAGTCACACTGCCTGCTTCCCTCACACCCTCACGGTTCTTTGACCCACCCATGTCCTTCCCTAACTCTAAGGCACTAACAAGCTTTAGTGCAAACTGTTTGCTCTGCCTTGAAGTTTCTTCCCACAGTTTCAGCTGGTTAAAGCCTGCCTTTCTTTCAGATCTGTTCTTTAATGCCACTTGCTTAGATGGTGGTGGTTTAGTCACTGAGTCGTGTTCCACTCTTGAGACCCCATGGACTATAGCCTGCCAGGCTTCTCTGTCCATGGGATTTCCCAGGCAAGAATACTGGAGTGGGCTGCTGCCTCCTTCTCCAGAGACTTGCTTAGGGAGAGCCTCTAAAACTAAATAGTATCTCTCAGTTTTCTCCTCATGGCATACTCTTTTCTCTCAGTACTTATTGCAGTCGGTATATATAGATGCATGTGTTTGTTAATATCTGCCTTTCCCACTAGTCTATCTTAAGAGAAAAATTACACTCATGTTCAGTTCAGTTCAGTTGTTCAGTCGTGTCCAATTCTTTTCGATCCCATGAATTGCAGCATGCCAGGCCTCCCTGTTCATCACCAACTCCTGGAGTTCACCCAGACTCATGTGCATCGAGTTGGTGATGCCATCCAGCCATCTCATCCTCACTCATGTTATTCATTACTATATCCAAGTGCCAACCAGAACACCTGGCCCAATGAATAAAAGAAAAGATTTGTTATGACGCAGTGCATTAGTTATCTACTGTGGTGTGACAAATTAATGCAAAAACTTAGACATCAACTTATAATAACACACATGTCTCAGCTCATAGGTTCAATGAACCAAGAATTTGGGGTGGTTTGTCGAGTGGCTGTGGTTCAGACTCTCCTGAGTTGTAATCAAGGTGTCAGCCAAGATCATATGCTTCTGAGACCCTGGGTGGGGTGGGAGGATCTTTTAGGGGGAGGGGCAGCCACTAACTAATATTTCTGTGCCACATGGGCTGCTTCATAGGGCTGTTTGAGTGTTATCCTCATGTGGCAGCTGGCTTCTCCCAGAGAGATGACCCAAAGGAGAAGGAGTTTAAGGAGGTGTACATACTTAGTCACTAAGTCAAATCCAACTCCAGGCAAGAATACTGGAGTGGGTAGCCATTCCCTCCTCCAGGGGAATCTTCCCAACCCAGGGATCGAGCTTGCATCTTCTGTGTCTCCTGCATTGCAGGTGGATTCTTTATCACTGAGCCACCGGTGAAGCTCCCAGATAGATGATCCAAGGGAGAAGGAGATTAAGGAGAAGGCCAGCTATATCTTAATTTTGGCTATCACATACTGTTACTTTTACTGCATCTTATTTATTGAAAGCAAGTGAGCAAGCACAGGTCACACTTAAAGGGAGAGAAGATAGCTCCATCTTTGGAAGGGAGGAGTATCGAACTTGTGGACATATTTGGAAACCATCACAGTTCTTTCTCTGACCAAAAAATACTTACAGTGTCTTCACATGCTGCTGCTGCTACTGCTAAGTCGCTTCAGTCGTGTCTGACTCTGTGTGACCCCATAGACGGCACCCCACCAGGCTTCCCCGTCCCTGGGATTCTCCAGGCAAGAACACTGGAGTGGGTTGCCATTTCCTTCTCCAATGTGTGAAAGTGAAAAGCGAAAGGGAAGTCGCTCAGTCGTGTCCGACTCCTAGCGACCCCATGGACTGCAGCCGACCAGGCTCCTCCGTCCATGGGATTTTCCAGGCAAGAGTACTGGAGTGGCTTGCTATTGCCTTCTCCATCTTCACATGCAAAATATACTAAACTCTTCCCCTTTCCCTAAAAGTCCCTCTAAGAGTCTCATTCACTTATTTTATCAGTTTAAAATCCATGACTTTGGCTTCCAAATCAGATCCAAGTGTGAAGAGACTCCTTTAAGTATACCTCTTTAACACCATTTATCAGAAGACCTAGAAACTGAGGAGCCATGTTATCTGCTCCTCCAGGAGCCAATATGCAGTGGTGAGATGGGCCTGGCATAACCACTGTAGAGCTTCCCGTTAAGAAAGGGGAACATGCAGTGTGCACAGAAGTCCCTGGTCCATGGCAGTTCTGAAACCCAGCTGAGCACAGGTTGAAGTTCTTGATTAAGAAGCAAGGCCTGGAAATTATTTTTCATGACTCTTGGCTCCACCATCTGCTCTTATTTCCAACCTGTGATTGTTGGTTTTGTTTGTTTAGTTAAAGTTTAGTGTGTGTCTGTAGCTGAGTAGTTTTTTGCACCTTGCTTCCTGCTCATAGAAGTTTGGGGGTGTCTAATGATCTCTTTTCATTTTTCACAGTCTTTGTCCCTCTCAGTCCAGGCAGGTTGTGTCTCTGCCAATGTGTTACACGTAGAAACATAAGTATTTATAAGGTATAGGAATTATCTGGAGGAAGAGATAAATTCTGTTTGGGAAGGCTCCAGGATGGATGAGGTCTAAGCAGCATTTAGAAATCCATTAGGAAGACCACATAGAGAGGAACAATCTAAGTATAAGGAAGAATATGTGCAGAAGTACAGTGGACTCAAAATGCATATCTACAGGGACATGAACATAACGTTATTAATAGAACACATGATATAGCAAGACCTTGGATTTATCCTATAACTAATTATTTCTCAAAATATGGTCTATCAATCTCCTACATGTAAATCATCTGGGCACTTTTTCCCCCCCCAAACTTTAAACTTTTTCTTTTGCATTAGGGTATAGTTGATTAACAGTGATAGTTTCAGGCAGACAGCAAAGGGACTCAGCCATACATATACATGTATCCATTTTCCCCCAGACTCCCTACGCCTCCAGACAGACTGCCACATAACACTCAGCAGAACTCCATTCATTTGGGCACTTATTAAAACCATAGCTTTTTGATGCTACTCTAGACTTGCAGCATCAAACCCTCTGGAGAAGAGAGAACCTCTGGAGGAGGGACTCGGGGATCCCTGTGTTTTAAGATCTGCTCTGCAGGCCATGGGAGAAGGCAATGGCAACTCACTCCAGTACTCTTGCCTGGAAAATCCCATGGATGGAGGAGCCTGGTAGGCTGCAGCCACGGGCTCACTAAGAGTCAGACATGACTGAGCGACTTTTTTCATTTTCATCCATTGGAGAAGGAAATGGCAACCCACTCCAGTGTTCTTGCCTGGAGAATCCCAGGGATGGGGGAGGCTGGTGGGCTGCCATCTATTGGGTCGCACAGAGTCGGACACGACTGAAGTAACTTAGCAGCAGCTGCAGGCCATGGGTCTTACGAGGTTTTCAGTAGGAGGTGGCATCCACAGAATGATTTGCGTTTCAATGAATTACGCATTCAGGGTGGTGTGGTCGTAAACGGTAAATTACTTCAGGTACCATGTGGAGGGTGGAAGATGGTCAGAAAGGGAGATCAGTATGGAGGCTTTTGTGATGGTCCAATAAGACATATTAAAGGCCTGTAGAGATGAAAAAAAGGAACATTGAGATTTTTAAATATAATGAAGAGGAACTCTGGCGGTATAATGGTTGAGACTCTGTTCTTCCATTTCAGGGGGCACAGGTTTGATCCATGGTTGGTGAACTAAGATTCCACATGCTGCATGGTGCAACTGAAAGATAAGAAAATAATAATGAAGATAATGACAAGAACATGAATATGAGTATAATATATGTGCTGCCAAAACAAGCACTGAACATGAGTATAATTCAATGGATTTTTTATGTATACACATATAGATATGTAAAATTTTACAATGCGTGTTTCAAGTTTTGTGAGAAGACAGCAGAGTTGGAAAATAACACTAATTGTCAGGGGAATGAAAGATGAGGAAGTGTAGAGAGAGACATTTGAACTAGGATTTGAAGTAGAAATAGGATTTTACAAAACAAAGAAGGGAACTTAGATACAGCAAAGAAACATACATAAAGCAAAGAGAGGGCCTATCATGCTTTAGAATAATAGGAAGTGGAGATGGATTTAAATATAGTTGCTTGAGGGACAGTGGTGGTGCATGAGGCAGAAAAGAGAAGGCAAGGTCTCCAGAGAGTGGTCAGCTGCTCACCAGGCTGTTTCTTCCTCTTCCTGAGTGAACACATTTCCTTTGCACTTAAATGAAGACGTGTGGTAGACTCCTCGCAATTGCCATGTAGGTGGAAGTTATCTGCACCTTTCTAGGTCTACAGCTCCTACGTGCTAATCTCCATTTACAGCATGGCCACCTTAGAAGCCACTTGTTGAAGATGGACAGAGCCCAGTAAATAATAAAGAGACGTCTCAAGGGGTAATGTGAGAGTCTTCCACAAACATTCAAAAGCTGACTTGTGCATGTGCCCACTGGTGCTGCTGCTGCTGCTGCTAAGTCGCTTCAGTTGTGTCCGACTCCATGCGACCCGGTAGACAGCAGCTCACCAGGCTTCCCCATCCCTGGGATTCTCCAGGCAAGAACACTGGAGTGGGTTGCCATTTCCTTCTCCAATGCATGAAAGTGAAAAGTGAAAGTGAAGTCGCTCAGTCGTGTCTGACTCTATCGACCCCATGGACTGCAGCCTACCAGGCTCCTCCGTCCATGGGATTTTCCAAGCAAGAATACTGGAGTGGGGTGCCATTGCCTTCTCCGATGTGCCCACTACAATATTTAAAATAGATAACCAACAAGGGCCTACAGCACAGGGAATTTGGTTCAATATTCTGTAATAACCTAAATGGGAAAAGAATTTGAAAAAGAATGGATATGTGTATTCATTATAATTGGATACTGAATCCCTTTGCTATATACCTATAACTAACTCCAGTACTTTGGCCACCTCATGCGAAGAGTTGATTCATTGGAAAAGACTCTGATGCTGGGATGGATTGGGGGCAGGAGGAGAAGGGGACGACAGAGGATGAGATGGCTGGATGGCATCACTGACTCGATGGATGTGAGTCTGAGTGAACTCCGGGAATTGGTGATGGACAGGGAGGCCTGGCGTGCTGCGATTCATGGGGTCACAAAGAGTCGGACACGACTGAGCGACTGATCTGATCTGATCTGAACACATCATTGTTAATTAACTATACTCCAATATAAAATAAAAATTTAAAAAAAAGCTGTCTTGTGAATGAAGGGATTCACTCTATTAGGGGTAGGGCTCAAAGCAGACACTAAAGGAATAAGTGAAAGTTGCAAGGGGAAACAAGTACAACTCAGACTAGAGGGAAGAAATTTCTAAGAGAGCTGCTTTTACAGGGCTTTCCTCAGTGAGCTTCCTCTTTCTGAAGAGCTGTCTCGCAGGAGGCTGGGGGACTTCCTGTTCAAGTTTTTGGTGGAGGACTGAAAGAGAATACTTTTAAGATGTTTTTCAATTTGGGGATTTCAAGACCTGAAGATACATTGAAACTTGGTATCAAATGGCCCGCTCACCAACTGAATCCACACTTGTTAATAGTGTGTCTTGGGACAAGTCACAGCCTTTCTGGCCTTGATATTCTCATCAGTAAAATGGGGACAATAATAGAATCTACCTAACAGGGCTATTATGGGGGTTAAATCGTTAATAATGCCTGGTGTATAATGATCACTTAATAAATATTAGCTGTTATTGCTATAGTCTTTAAGGGTGTGTCCTCCCCACCCCACATGAGGCATGTAAGTGATCTCTTCCTTATATATATCATTATCCATGTTTTCCCATTAATTATATAAATGTTGACTTTGAATTGTTTCATTTTGTGTGTATGGCCACAGTCACCCTTTCCATGTACATAAGTTTGAATCTGCAAACAAAATTTAGCAGTTACAAAATTTGCATTAATTTCTTATCTACTTATTAATACTTTCTATTTCCTCAGGGTCATCTCCAATAACTTGTTAAACAGGCTCAGCTACCACATGATTATGAGAATGAACACAGAAAATTTAAACACTTAATTACACACACTCACAATATATATGCAATTCTCAGGAAAAATAACCCTTAAGTTAACTTTAAGGAAAAGGGAACTTAATTGTCTTAATGACTTTGTATCTTTTCCTGACACCTGTCTTTCTTTTAGTTCCTGGGAGTATGGCCTATATCAACTTGCATAATTATGTGAAATATTATTAGAGAGCTTTAGAGAACACAACCAGATTATAATGCAGTAGTCTCTTGATTCCCAGGAATATAACTCTTGACTATTAAAAAAAAAAAAGGCGATTAACATGATATCTATTACTTCCTATCTTCTGTGATCTGGCTGGCCGCCTTGGCTTTAATGAGAAGGCTGGACTTGACCTTACATGGCTGGGAAAGTTTATTAGCTTTGCCTTAATTAAACTGGTGCCATATAGTAGGAGCGAGGCTATCACTGCCCCTTTGTTACTTTTGGCGATCCTCCTGTTTCTCTTTTGTGATAAATTACCCACCCTTTGGCCCCTGATTATCCACCAGGGAAACAGGTTATTGCTTTGTAGAACCGAGGGGGAAGTATATTATCATTTAATTTTCAACTGCAAGGGTTGGTGTACTGTGTCAGGAACAAATAAATCTGAACAATTACTCATCTAATGTTTAAGCAATTCTGGGCTCCTTTTATTAGGACTTTATGGAAGCCTGTCTGCAAAGGTTCACAGTCTGCTCTTGTTGGCAGATATCCTGGTGGTGAGGCCCTGACTGGTTCTCCAGCCCCAGAAACAAAGACGGTCTCTTGTCTTCTAGGGAGTCAGACATTTGCTGGAGTGGTGCTCACAAAATAAGAAGGTAGCTTTTACAAGTACTACAGACGTGTTTAAAGGAGAATCCTCCATTCAAAGCAGGGGTTTTTACACATCAAATTATCAACAGTGAATATTTCGTTGGAGAAGGATTTGGTGGATGGTCAGTGATTAGGGACAGCTTCCTTTTTTACCTTTATATATACTCATATTGTTTGATTAAAAAAATCAAATTGGTGCAAATTACATTCACAATAAAAATGAGAACAAGAACTTGTGGCTCTCAAAATTAAAAATGTTTTTAATTTTGGGGAGATACTCTGACCCCATATACTGTCCTTGCTAAAAATCAAGAAGTTGTCAGTTTTTGCATGTATTTCAGAAATCACCCTCTCACCAGGGCTAGAGTGTGTATTTTAGAATTAGGCTTCATTGAATAGAGAAAAAGAGAAGAAATATGACATGGGGAGGAAGGTAGAAAATGAGGTAATATGTGCAAACCAGGGTTCTCGAGTCACTAATTCTAAGAAAATGACTTTGTGGGAGAGGAAAGTAAACCTCTCAAAATGAGTATATTAATTTGCTAGGGTGGCCATAACGAAATACCACAGACTGGGTGGCTTAAACAAGGGAAATTTATTTTCTCATGGTTCTAGGTGCCAGCCAGTTCAAGTCCTCATGAGGGCCCCCTTCCCGGCTTGCAGATGGCTGCTTTCTTTCTCACACTGTCCTCACGTGGTCTTTTCTCTGTTGGCGCACATCCTGGTGTGTTCTAATCTCTTCTTATAAGGCTACTAATCACGCTGGATTAGGGCATGCCTTAATGGCCTCACTGTAACCTAATTACCTCTTTAAAGAGTCTTATCTACCTCTTTAAAGTCGCATTCTGAGGTTCAGGCTTCAACATATGAATTTAGTGGGGAGGACACAATTCAGTCCATAACAATCAATAGATTCTCCCAGCTTTTTGTTATTCTTACAGATTTCAGTGAGAATGAGTTGGGAATAAAATGACTATAACTATTCAAACTAATTGTAGTTTTTTGAAGAACAATGGATAATCCCTAACCCACAGTGCAAAGTAAAAACAATTAAAACTGAAAATCACATTGAGATGTACACAAAGTTAGTCTACACATTTAATGAATGAAAAGCAATTAAGAAATTGTTCATTTACAGGGAAAGGAAATTAACTTACTGGTATTTCTGATATTTGTATGGTCTATTTTGAAAACTTGTTACCATTATAGGCAAGGGACTTATGTTGCTTTATTATTTTTTAAAGAAAAGCAGACATGGAAAGAAGCTATAAACATTAAACATACTGAAGCTTTAATAGAAGATGTTATTCAATAATAAAGAAAATATTCACCTGGTAACAATTCAATGTCCTTTAAAATCCTATTAAATTACATTAACGAATATATATTTACTAGTCTTCCCTGGTGGCTCAGTCGGTAAAGAATCTGCTTGCAATGCGGAAGACCCAGGTTCAATCCCTGGGTCAGGAAAATCCCCTGGAGAAGGAAATGGCAACCCACTCCGATATTCTTGCCTGGAGAATTCCATGGACAAAGGAACCTGGTGGGCTACAGTCCATGGGGTCACAAAGAGCTGGACATGACTGAGTGACTAACTCTTTCACACTTCATATTTAGTAAAATGCTTATTTGATTATACCAAGATTTGAAAAGCAATAGCACCACAAGTTATAACAGAAAATAAAACGCTTTTCACAATTTTCTTTTTTAAAAATTATTAATTAAAAAAAGTGGCTGTATTTTGTTGCTGCGAGCAGGCTTTCTCTAGCGCAGTAAGCAGGGGCTCCGCTCTCGTTGCAGTGCTCGGGCTTCTCATCGCTGCGGTTTCTTTTGTTGTGGAGCGCGGGCTCCAGGACACGTGGTCTCAGCAGTTGTGGCATGCAGGCTCAGGTGCTCTGTGGCATGTTGAATCCTCCCGGACTAGGGCTCAAACCCACGTCCGCTGCACTGGCAGGTGGATTCTTAACCACTTGACCACCAGAGAAGTCCTCACAATTTTCTAACTTTGAGTTAGTCCATGAGGCTTTTATATTCATTAGTGTTTAAAATGCCGAATGTTCAAATTATTTCTAGAGGGATTTTTTTTTTTTTGCACTTGCCGTCAGCCTCCCAATTTGACACATACCATGTACTGCCCGTGTTGTTGCATTTTTCTATGTTCAAATACTGTCTCCCCCAAGAAGATAGTAAGCATCTTGAAAAGAACTGTGATTAATTCATGGTTAGTGCACTAAAGCCTTGCACATAGTAGGCAGCTAGTGACATGTTTTATTTACCAAGGTCAAGTAGTATAGAAATATTTTAACACGTTTGACTATATTTTGTAAAACTGTGAAAATGTAAACTGAATTATGATAAAAATGATCAGATGATTTGTATGGTAGTGTCTTTAGCTCTTGGGTCAGTTGTCCAAATAATTATCTCAGATACCTAAATAATTTAACCTGAAATGCTTAAAAAATGGAGGTTAAAAGGTTGTTTTAATTTCCTTTCTCAAGTTTCTTGTGTTAGGTATAACATAGTGGTGAAACATGAATTGCTGAGCATAATCCTGGCCTTGCCACTTACTAGCTGAGTAACGATGGGCAAATTACTTACTGTATCTGTGCTGAGTTTCTCTTCTATACAATGGGATAATATTAACACCTACCTCTTAAGAGTTTTTCTGGAAAAAAAAAAAGATTAAATGAGTCGAAAGGGTAAAGCTCTTAGAAGAGTGCCTGGGGCATACTAAGTACTATAACTGTTTGCATTTTGAGATGTTGCTATTCAGTACAGTTCAGTCGCTCAGTCATGTCCAACTCTTTGCGACCCCATGAATCACAGCACGCCAGGCCTCCCTGTCCATCACCAACTCCTGGAGTTCACTCAAACTCATGTCCATCGAGTCGGTGATGCCATTCAGCCATCTCATCCTCTGTCGTCCCCTTCTCTTCCTGCCCCTAATCCCTCCCAGCATCAGGGTCTTTTCCAATGAGTCAACTCCTCGCATGAGGTGACCAAAGTATTGGAGTTTTAGCTTCAGCATCAGTCCTTCCAATGAACACCCAGGACTGATCTCCTTTAAGATGGACTGGTTGGATCTCCTTGCAGTCCAAGGGACTCTCAAGAGTCTTCTCCAACACCACAGTTCAAAAGCATCAATTCTTTGGCACTCAGCTTTCTTCACAGTCCAACTCTCACATCCATACATGACCACTGGAAAAACCATAGCTTTGACTAAATGGACCTTCGTTGGCAAAGTAATATCTCTGCTTTTCAATATACTGTCTAGGTTGGTCATAACTTTCCTTCCAAGGAGTAAGCATCTTTTAATTTCATGGCTGCAGTCACCATCTGCAGTGATTTTGGAGCCCCCAAAAATAAATTCTGACACGTTTCCCCATCTATTTGCCATGAAGTGATGGGACCAGATGCCATGATCTTCGTTTTCTGAATGTTGAGCTTTAAGCCAACTTTTTCACTCTCCTCTTTCACTTTAGTTCCTCTTCACTTTCTGCCATCTGGTGGTGTCATCTGCATATCTGAGGTGATTGATATTTCTCCCGGCAATCTTGATTCCAGCTTGTGCTTCTTCCAGCCCAGCATTTCTCATGATGTCCTCTGCATAGAAGTTAAATAAGCAGGGTGACAATATACAGCCTTGACGTACCCTTTTCCTATTTGGAACCAGTCTGTTGTTCCATGTCCAGTTCTAACTGTTGCTTCCTGACCTGCATACAGGTTTCTCAAGAGGCAGGTCAGGTGGTCTGGTGTTCCTATCTCTTTCAGAATTTTCCACAGTTTATTGTGATCCACACAGTCAAAGGCTTTGACATAGTCAATAAAGCAGAAATAGATGTTTTTTCTAACTCTCTTGCTTTTTTTTTTAATTTTAATTTTATTTTTAAACTTTACAAAATTGTATTAGTTTTGCCAAATATCAAAATGCATCTGCCACAGGTATACATGTGTTCCCCATCCTGAACCCTCCTCCCTCCTCCCTCCCCATACCATCCCTCTGGGTCGTCCCAGTGCACTAGCCCCAAGCATCCAGTATCGTGCATCGAACCTGGACTGGCAACTCGTTTCATACATGATATTATACATGTTTCAATGCCATTGTCCCAAATCTTCCCACCCTCTCCCTCTGCAACAGAGTCCATAAGACTGTTCTATACATCAGTGTCTCTTTTGCTGTCTCATACACAGGGTTATTGTTACCATCTTTCTAAATTCCATATATATGGGTTAGTATACTGTATTGGTGTTTTTCTTTCTGGCTTACTAGCCACAGTTATGAAGACAGTATGGTACTGGCACAAAGACAGAAATATAGATCAATGGAATAAAATAGAAAGCCCAGAGATAAATCCACGCACATATGGACACCTTATCTTTGACAAAGGAGGCAAGAATATACAATGGATTAAAGACAATCTCTTTAACAAGTGGTGCTGGGAAATCTGGTCAACCACTTATAAAAGAATGAAACTAGAACACTTTCTAACACCATACACAAAAATAAACTCAAAATGGATTAAAGATCTCTTGCTTTTTTCATGATCCAGCAGATGTTGGCAATTTGATCTCTGGTTCCTCTGCGTTTTTAAAACCAGCTTGAACATCTGGAAGTTCATGGTTCATATATTGCTGAAGCCTGGCTTGGAGAATTTTGAGCATTACTTTACTAGCGTGTGAGATGAGTGCAATTGTGCAGTAGTTTGAGCATTCTTTGGCATTGCCTTTCTTTGGGATTGTAGACACTTTCTCCACCTCCAACCCAACTAATTTATTTGTCTTCTGCACTTGTGATGTTACTCAATTAAACAGACAAAATAAAATTCTTCCATTGATAAATGCACTTTACAAGTAAGGTAAAATTTTAACCTGTGATGTTAAATGTATGCTTCCCAGATCAAATTTGAGAGAATTTACCCGTGTAGCAAACACCACATCCATTCACTCAGAAACCATGGTTCCCTTGGTCTTTACAGTTTGTGTTACATGTTATGAATGCTCAGAAAATATGAGTGGATTAAAGTGAAATCCAGAAAGGATTGATCAGAATTCCTTAGTAAGGAATCTAGTCAGAAATTGTATTAGGGTACAGAATCAGCTTTTTCAGGTGTGGCTTCCATGCTGTGGGTCACTTACAGAAAGGATGGAGGACTTGGCACAACTTCAGGAGCCCTCACTTAGCAACCATTCTAGGGCCAATGGGGCAATGTCCAGCAATTAAGGAGAATATTCTCAATAATAGGTCTATGGAATCACAGGGATGTTATGTGTGTGGTTCTGGATTTAAAGCAACTGAGAGATACTGGAGTGTGTGGGAAGTTGCATCCGCTAGCAGCTAGAATGCCTTTGGTTACAGTCCTGAAGTTAACACCAGGATTTTGTAAGAGGTCCTACCACTAACTGGTTGTATAGCTTTGGGTTTGTCACTCAGCTTCTTTGGATCTCCATTACTTCTTGGGGATAGGGCAAGGTGTTCTTTAAATTCTCTTCCAAATCCAAGGTTTTATGATTCTACATTGGAAATAGAAGCATAGTCAATAAGGATTTACTTACTAACACCTCTTCATAAAGGCAAAATCAGAGTTTCTGCAATGATATAGTTAATTAATATTTAAAAAAAACAGCCCTGTCTGGTGATTATAAAATGAGAACTAGAAATGATCTAATTTGGCCTTCTAATTTAGTGATTTTTCAATTTATTTTTTTTAGCATTTGAGTTTCAGGAGAAAAAAGTAAATTCAAAGAAAACAATTTGTTCTAAAAACCAGTATCACCAAATCCATTGTCAGAGCCTAGCAAGTTCTGGCTCCTATAATTTTCACATCTTTAATGTGGTACAGTTAGAGTTGGTGCTCAGTAATATGTATGTCCTTGAAATATCAAAGGGAGACTCAGTTATTTAAACTACACTGTACTTAGAAGTAAGATGTTCCAATATACTGTGTATCTTTGCAGATATACTCTAGAAAGCATTTTGGTCATACCTATAAATCAAAATGTTCAATTTACCAGATCAGATTTTGATGAGCAGTGTTGCATTGTACTTTCACTAATAATGTGTGTATGTTTTTGCAAGCCACTTCACTTAGATTACCCTCAATTTTCTCGGACAAACAAGGGGTAAGAGACAATGTCTAAGATGATTTTTTTAATCTCTGAATTCTATTTTATATTCTACCTCTGTAAATTCTAATTCTGTTCAATCTCTAAAATTTGAATTTAAGTCCTCTAAGACTTCTTTCTCCTTTTTGAGAGCTCCTTCCAGGTATTTTTATTCTGTTTCTCCCCACAAAACTCTGCCCACTTTAGTCTCTCTATTACCTGCAGAGACGGTTACATGCTTTCATGGACAGTGACTGGCACAGGAAAATGTTGACTGCTCTTCTCCTTTGCTGCCTGCAGAGATGTATCTTGGGTGCTTTGTTTAGAAAGCTCTGTTTAGAAAATACGTTTAGAGATTAGAAGATAAGAGGTGCAGATGACTAAAATCTGAGTTATTTTCCTAACCCAAGGCTGACACTTTCCATCAATTCAATCAATCAGATACCTAGCAAATGTATGATAGACTAGGCATAGCCCTTGACTCTAAGAAATGTATATTCTCTATTTAAATAGTTGATGCTGATATATCTGGAATATTCAGAGCATTCTTAAATGCCAAACTCTATAGCCCTAACTATAATTGTATTAGAAGTGCATGGAAGGGAGATTTGGGTTTGGAGTAGTCAGCAGAATCTGATGGAGGAGCTCTTATTTGCAGAGCATATTTAAGGAAGAATAATATGTATGATTCTTTAATGCATTAACTCAATCAACAAAGATTTATTTAGTGGCTACGATGCATTGAACTTCTCTAAGTGCTGGGAATACAGCAGTGAACAAGATGGGAAAAAACTTTGCCCACACAGAGATTTCATTCTAATAGATGTAGGTAAGAAAAAATAAATAAGTAAAAATGCATATTATATTCCTTGGACAGCAAGGAGATCAAACCAGTTAATCCTAAAGGAAATCAACCCTTAATATACATTGGAAGGACTGAGGCTGAAGCTGAAGCTCCAATACTTTGGCCACCCTATGTGAAGAACTGACTCACTGGGAAAGACCCTGCTGGGAAAGATTGAAGGTAGGAGAAGTGGGCGGCAGAGGATGAGATGGTTAGATAACATCACTGATTCAGTGGACATGAGTTTGAGCAAACTCCAGGAGATAATAAAGACAGGGAAGCCTGGCTTGCTGTAGTCCAAGGGGTCACAAAGAACTGGACACAACTTAGTGACTGAATAACAGCGAATAGTATATCAAATGATGATAAGAACTATAGAATTAAAAGCATACTTTGGTTGTAAGATAGCTATAGAGAATGATCTAAGGAGTGATATAATCTGACCATATCAAGCTAGCACTCTCATTTTATAAATGAACAAACTAGCACTCAGAGGGGTTAAGTAGCATAACTAAGGTCACCCAGTTTATTAGGAAGAAAGGAACTGCTGACCAGTTACTAAGTAACGTTCTTTGCAATTATGCACATATGTTCCAGATGGTCAGACCACACAGTTCAAGAGGTGGGAGTGAGCAGAGCTTGTGTGGGAGCCAAGGGGGTAGATGCTTTGTATTGGTGGGAAGAGGAAGATATGATTAGATGAAAAAGAAAGAAAAGGAAGTCACTCAGTCGTGTCTGACTCTTTGCGACCCCATGGACTGTAGCCTACCAGGTTCCTCCGTCCATGGGATTTTCAATGCAAGAGTACTGAGGTGGGTTGCCATTTACTTCTCTAGGGGATCTTCCTGACCCAGGGATTGAATCCCCATCTCCTGCATTGCAGGCAGATGGTTTATTGTCTGAGCCACCAGGGAAGCTTAGATAAAAAATGATAATGGCAAATTTGGAAAGCCATACAGGGAAGCTGAGATTTGATGTGGGATAAGAAATAAATAGGGTTTCCCCGGTCTGGTGGCTCAGCTGGTAAGGAATCCGCCTTTAATGCAAGAGACTTGGGCTTAATCCCTTGGTTGGAAAGATACCCTGGAGAAGGAAATGGCACCCATTCCAGTATGCTTGCCTGGAAAATCTCATGGACAGAGGAGTCTGGCAGGCTATAGTCCATGGGGTCACAAAAAGTCAGGCACAACTGAACGGCTTCATTTTCTTTCTTTTTAAGAAAGAAATGAATAAAGTGTCCTTTAAAAAAGTTTGACAATACTTAGTTGATTATTATGGAGAAGGCGATGGCACCCCACTCCAGGACTCTTGCTTGGAAAATCCCATGGATGGAGGGGCCTGGTGGGCTGCAGTCCATGGGGTCGCTAGAAGTCGGACACGACTGAGCGACTTCACTTTCAGTTTTCACTTTCATGCATTGGAGAAGGAAATGGCAACCCACTCCAGTGTTCTTGCCTGGAGAATCCCAGGGACGGGGGAGCCTGGTGGGCTGCCGTCTATGGGGTCACACAGAGTCGGACACGACTGAAGCGACTTAGCAGCAGCAGCAGCAGTTGATTGTTAATACATCAGGTTAACAAATACCTGTCTACATGACTGCCCTCTTTTGCCTTTCCTTGTCTCCCTAATAATACCTTGCAAAATAATTCCTATGTCTAATGTTATTTTCCAGCAGGTAGAGCAGTTACGTGTTCTGAGAATATCAAAGACACCATGCTATGGTTTATCCTGAAACTAGAAAGAAGGCATTTTGGGTAAACACAAATATTTGATTGCAATTCCACATTTAGAGATTAAACTGCAGGTGAAATGAAAATATAATGAGAACTAAATCTAGACATTAGATTTGGATAAAATGAGCAAGTTGAATCAGATGTAAATTGAGACATGCCGTTACTCATATTTTCATCACAAATTGGGAGTTAAGCACTTAAGTTCCTTTAGGAGCTAATTCATAAATTATGAAGCAGATCATACATTTCCTTAAGTGTGGCAGTCATTGTTGCTGATTCATTTTCATTTCAAGTTTCCAATAATTAAGACAGAAAAAGAGAGAGATAAGCCACCAACAGAATGTACAAATGAGGATTTATTTACAGATCTGAAGATACCATAACAGTAGTGTAGGTTCAGAAATAGTTTTAGTTTTTACTTTTCTTTGAGAAGGAACAGGAGCTTCAAGTAGGAAGAAAATATATGCATTAAACTATCATAAATCCAACAATCAGAAAAGTATCAAATAGGGCAAATAAATCTTTTATGGTTGTAGCTGATGATATCATGTTAGATGTGAGCGCTTACTTTGGCCTAAATCTAAGGCAGGTCTTATTTTGGATGGTATGGATATTTTGGAAAGACTCCAGGAGTTCTTATATAAAGTTATAACTAGAGAATTGTGAGCCTGTATCATTTGTGGGTCATCAAATACATTCAAGGATCTAGTTATGCATTTTGTGGGACAAACTTTTAGGAAATGACCTAAGCCCATAGCTCTCTAATTCCAAGCAGATCTCCAATACAATACAAAGGTTAGATTTTTTTTTTTAATTTAAGGCTATTTAGATTATTATATCTTATGATTGGGGTGGAGGTGGAGATGTTAGCTCTAATACTCACTTGCAGGTCTCTGACTATTAAAATTTTCCCACCAAAAGACCAGAATTATTTACACAATTAATGCAAAGTAATGGTTATGCAAGAAGGTCCCTCCTACACACTGACTGTATTTCCGCTTTCTAGCCATTTTGGGGTTAATGATTCATAAAACAAAAAAGGCTCTAAGCAGTGAGAAAAGTATCTGTCACTGAATGTAAGCCTGCTATTGGGGGTCAAAGGGGGTTTACCCTCAGGCTTTCATCCATAATGCATAGAAAATGCACATTCAGTGACAGGCACTTGATCACAGGTACAGAAAGTTTTAGGTACAAGTTAAATGGTCATTACTTATTTTACTTCATTTCAGTTATTCATGACAGGTGTTGATGTCTGAGATCATTGAATATATATGGGAGGAAAAGTTTCAAAACCTTAAAAACCCTTTCAGGAATCTGTATAATGCTACATAGCTCTCCTGCTGGTTTATAATAATGGTTCTGAGTGGTCAAGAAATTCTTTCTAATTTTGGTCATGCTTCATGCCTTGTGGGATTTTAGTTTCCTAACCAGGGATTGAACTCAGACTCTGGGCAGTGAGAGCACAGAATCCTAAGCTCTGAACCCCCAGAATTCCTCTAAGAAATTATTTCAGTCCATTTACTCTTTCAGTAAGGTAAGTCAGAAGATAATGTTCAACTAGATTTCTGTCAAAATGGTTAACACAAAAAAATTGTGTCTTCCAAGAGGTAAACTTAAGTTATTTAGAAAATTCATTTGTTACTTTCTGCTGTACAGCAAAGTGAATCAGTTATACATACACATGAAGTGAAGTGAAGTGCAAGTCACTCAATCATGTCCGACTCTTTGCAACCCCATGGACTATAGTCCACAGAATTCTCCAGGCCAGAATACTGCAGGGGGTAGCCTTTCCCTTCTCCAGGAGATCTTCCCAACCTAGGGATTGAACCCAGTTCTCTGCACTGCAGATGGATTCTTAACCAGCTGAGCCACAAGGGAAGCCCATACGTATACACATATCCACTCTTTTTTTAGATTCTGTTCCCACATAGGTCATTACAGAGTACTGAGGAGAGTTCCCAGGCTGTACAATGGGTTCTTTTTAGTTGTCTATTTTATATATATATTTCTGTCAAAGCTGCGATTTTTAACCTCTGTGTTATTCTGCCTCTGTCAGATGATTAAATATATAAGAGCTTGGGAACAAGAGCACAACTGTAAGAAGACTGAAAGGAGGGGGATATAAGAGAAATAATGGGGGAGTTTTAGGGAATCGAAGGTATTTAAATATGAAAGAATCTTAAAGTTAATGAAGCCCAAGCTCTTCATGGCACAAGTGAAGGAAATTGGTCCAAGAGGTTAAATGCCTATGTCAAGGCCACACAGTATTGTGACTGTGCTGGATCCTAGGGTCCCCAGTTCTGGTCTGGGCCCTCTCTATAGGCAGGGTGGATGGGAGCAAGTTGTTTGGGGCTCAAGGCAAATCCCTTTGGCTCCAAACTCAATTTGAAGACAAAGAGAAAAGAATCTAGGGAGGAACTGCAGTGACTACTGCTGGTACATGAAGTGCTTTATAGACCTTACTATAGCTCTAATACACCATAACCATCCTTTGTTGTAGCTATCAAATTGGCTTGCCTTTGATGTTGGTGCCTTAGATTCCTTTCACTGTGGTCACTTTGCCAGGGTGATTGGTAGGGAGATAATAGCCATGCCTTTATTCATGAAAACATATGGGACTATTCTAATACTCTGTGTTGTTGTTTCCTAAATGTAGTCCCTACTCCATTCCAAATTGCCCTGGCAATTTTGCCAATGAGGAAATTAAAATAGAGCTTAAGTGACTCATTGTGCCCATCCTTGCATGAGATGCTCCCTTGATATCTCCAATTTTCTTGAAAAGACCTCTAGTCTTTCTCATATTGTTTTCCTTTACTTTTTTGCATTGTTCATTTAAGAAGGACTTATTATCTCTTCTTGCTATTCTATGGAACTCTGCATTCATTTGGGTATATCTCTTGAGAATCCCTAGGATTACAAGGAAATCAAACCAGCCAATCGTAAAGGAAATCAACCCTAATATTCATTGAAGGACTACTGCAGAAGCTGAAGCTCCAATACTTTGGCCACCTGATGCGAAGAGTTGTCTCACTGAAAAAGACCCTGATGATGGGAAAATATTGAGTGCAGGAGGAGAAAGGGGTGGCAGAGGATAAGATGGTTAGATAGCATCACTGACTCAATGGACATGATCTGAGCAAACTCTGGGAGTTAGAGGAGGACAGCCTGCAGTCCATGCGGTCACAGAGTCCGACATGATTTACATGACCTAGTGGCTGAACAACAACAAGTGACTCATCAATTTTGGGTAAGAAAGTAGGGATAGCTAGGAAGTAGTGAAGAGGAAAAGGGAGTTAAGTATTTTAACCTGTTACCAGAATTAAATTTAGGATATATGTTATATATTATATAGGCCCAGGGTGAATATTCATTGGAAATACGATGCTGAAGCTGAAACTCCAGTACTTTGACCACCTGATGCGAAGAACTGACTCGTTAGAAAAGACCCTGATGCTGGGAAATATTGAAGGCAGGAGAAGGGGATGACAGAGGATGAGATAGTTGGATGGCATCACTGACTCGATGGACATGAGTTTGAGCAAACTCCAGGAGTTGGTGATGGACAAGGAAGCCTGGCTTGCTGCAGTCCATGAGGTCACAAAGAGTAGGATGTGACCGAGCGACTGAACTGAACAGAGGCAGACATAAACCCATTGATAGGACATAAATTTACAAATTTCTTAAGAGTGCCTGAGTGGGACATCCAGCTTCAGACTTTCCCTAGGGTCAGAGGAATGCCTCCAGAAATCTTTAACCTAATTTTAGACTTCTAAAACTGGGTAGGAATTAACTTCACCTTGGGAAGAAGAGAGGTGGTACTTCCTTTCTGGGACCTCCTTCTTAGGGCATCTAGTACATGATTTGGGCTGCTTACATCACTGCTACACCCAGATCAAAAGGAGGATTAGAAATCAGAAGTATATGGCTCAGTGCCCCGACCTGAACTTTATTTAGTGCAGTTGCTAGTCGCTCAGTCGTGTCCAACTCTTTGTGACCCCATACACTGTAGCCCTCCAGGCTCCTCTGTCCATGGGCTTCTCCAAGCAAGAATAGTGGAGTGGGTTCCCTTTCCCTTCTTCAGGAGGTATTCCCAACTCAGGGAATGAACCTGGGTCTCCTGCATTGCAGGCAGATTCTTTACCATGTGAGCCACCAGGGAATATCGATACAAATGATGTGTACTATTCTTACTTTATTTCTCATCAAACTTATTCTCTATGTTCACAACTTGGCTGCTCAGGCTGGCCGATCCCTGATGTAATGTTGTAGGCCACCATTTTCTCTGTGGTATTGTCTCCCTATCCACTTTCATGGAGTTGGTGTGAAAGAGCAGATGATTAAAAATCAGATGGTGCTACTGTGTTATTATCATCATGTGTGTTTCATGGAACCTGAAGTCTAGGATAATTTCCTGGATGTTATGACTAGTGAGAAATTCTCCTACAGTCTGGTTTTTGCAACATTCCTTGAACAAAGCCGGGAATTTATCTGGCATCTGTTTTCCATGGAACTCAAAGTAATTAACAGATGTGATCTAATTATTTTCCTAAATCCCTGGATGTAGCAGGCAGTGGGCCATGTCCGCCTCACAGAAACATTGGATCACCAGGCCTAAGGTGAAAGGTTCCCTCCAGATCATGTCTTTCTGGTAGAAGCTTGAGACTTCTTGCCTTTCATGCAAGTTTCTTGGTGACCTTGACTTCACAGGGCAAGGTGTGGTTGTGGCATATCTCAGTCTCCCAAAGATAAACTTTCCCTCAGGGGATTGTCATTGTATATAATACTATAAAGATAGTGGAACAGGAATGGATTTCTCAAGGTATACACTATTTGCTCACAGAGTAAAATAAAATTAGAAAGTGGAGCCAAATAGTCTAGAATTTCTTACATACACATGTCATTTTAAGTATTGAAAACAATAGTGGATAAGCAACAAGGTCTTGGTGTATAGCACAAGGAACTATATTCAGTACTTTGTGATAAATCACAATGAAAGAATATGAAAAAGAATATACATGTATAACTGAATCACTTTGCTGTACAGTAGAAATTAACATTGTAAATCAACTATATGTCAATAAAATAAATAAATTTAAAAAAGCAGCTGAGAGGCAGGATGATGTGACTGAAGCTTATAGTTAGGGCAAGCATGTGATTTATCTTGTTAAACCTGACTCTCTGAGGATGGAAAAGGGTCCTATTACCCTATGGAAGGCTTAAAGTGGGACTGCCCTGGGTAAACCAGAGTGGGGTAATCACTCTGCTTTACGTGGTGGGGGCAGTGGGGTATTATCTCCCGGAGTTGCGTGTTCGGCAATTTTGTCCATTAAGCTAATGAGGAACCAAGTCCTATTGTAGATGCTGTTGAGAAAAACAAATACATAGTAGTTTTATATTTCTCCTGTCCTCAAGCAGCTGTAAGAGAGACAGCTGTTACTAAAAGTCAAAATAATACTGGTATATTCTTATTTATTTCACTCTATTCTCATGGTTTTAATCTCTATCAGCACTTCCTTATCTGAAAGGAAATGCTGTAACAATGTTGTTAAGCTGATTTAGTGAGATATAGTTTACAGAAAGTCAGTCCTTTTTATACCATATTCTTATATTCCAGTTGATTATACAAATGATTTCAATGATATTCTTATGGACTATAACAATCCTATGTCTGATAGAAATATTTTAATGGTAAAATAAGTTTTTTTCTAAATTATCTTCATTCAGTATGTTAGCATATTACTTTGTGTAGTGCTTTCAAGTTTACAAATTAAATAACATAAATACTGTCTCAAGTATCCACCAGGGCAGGGACCTTCTCTGTCATATTTATAAGAAGAGCTCTAGGACCTAGAATAATGTCTGGCACATAGAGGCTACTCAGAAAATATTTGGATACATTTCCTATATTTATTTATTTTGTTCACAGAATCATTCATTCAAATGAAACCTTACACATGTTGAACAAACACAACTGATTATAGTAGAATTTTCATGGCTAAAAGGAAGCCTTGGTCTTAAGTCCATACTTCCTCTTCTTTTAACCCCCATCTTTTGGAGCAGATATGAAAACTACTCATCAAAGACATGGAATTATGTAGATAGAAAGAATATCAGACCACACAAAGTCAGACAGCTCATTTCATCTGTAGATGAACACATTGGAGCCCGATGTGTCTAAATATTGGGTTGGCCAAAAAGTTCGTTTGGATTTCTCTGTGAGCTGATACAGAAAAACCAATAAAATGTCAGAAGTCACTTGTTGTGTGACATGGCCAGGATAGGCATTCATGTCTCTTGGCTCCAGGATAGAGGCTTTCCTATTAAAGCCAGAGCTATATTAAGGGCAGTGAGAGGTAAGTTAGCCAGACAGCTCTGGAGCAATCTAATTGATCAGTACATTACTGAAAAAGTAACTCAGATGGAATAAATTATATGTACCAGAATTCTTCCTAGAGTACTATCACATTTAGTTGGAAGAAGGAGGCGGGGAGATAACAGCTATTTTGATAAATTATGTGCGTGAAAGCTATGTGCTTAGTCACTCAGTCGTGTCCAACTCTATGCGACCTCATGGACTGTAGCCCACCAGGCCCCTCTGTTCATGGGATTCTCCAGGCAAGAATACTGGAGTGGGTAGCCATTCCCTTCTCCAGGCAATCTACCTGACACTGGGATCAAACCTGCATCTCCTGAACTGCAGGCTAGTTCTTTATTGTCTGAGCCACCAGGGAAGCCCAAATGGTGTGTTTGAAAAACTGCCAACAAATAGTCCTGGAACTGTTTTCAAGAGTGCACGGGGATGACCCAGAGGGATAGTATGGGGAGGGAGGTGGGAGGGGGGTTCAGGATGGGGAACACATGTACACCCATGGCGGATGCATGTTGATGTATGGCAAAACCAATACAATATTGTAAAGTAAAAAAAAAAAAAAAATTAAATAACAATAATAATAAAAAGATAATAGAAGAAAAAAAAAGAGTGATGGATCAGGGTTTTTGTGTCATTGGTTTGAGTTTGCAGATTTGGGGACAGACTTATTGATTGAGGAATTGAGGAGAGAGATTTCTTTCAAATAAATGTTAAATAATTGTTTAAAGAATTTTAGTTTAGAAAGGGTGCTAAATAATTAACCACCTAGGACTTAAAAATCTGGGTCCAGTCTAGAAGACTGAACTCAGATTATCTCATTTGTGAATCAGAAATTGAAACTCTTCTCCTTAGAAACAGAAGTATGTCAGATTGTGATACTATAAGCATATAAACTGACAAGAATTTAAGGTTTGTTTTTTTTTTCCCCCCAATATCACCCTCACTGAAAGAAGGTAAAAATATACAAACCTGGTAATAACTTTAAAAGAATTGGACCAAAAATTTGGGCCATTCAAAAAAGTTTAAAATTGACTTCTGTTTGAAAACATCAATTAATCAATATTACCGTATGCTTCTCATGCTATTATGGTAGTGCTTTTCAACATTTTTGATTATAGCAGGCTTTAAGAAATACATCAGCTATCACAACCAGTACTCAAGTATGTATTGGGCCAAAACAAACATTTGACCAAAACAAACTTTTCAAATGAAACCTTTGAAAATTTATGAAGTGGCCCTTACCTTTACTATGTATTAGACTTTTATGGTTTTTATTCTATTCTATTTTGTTTAAAAACTGCTGGTCATGACCCACTAAGGTGATTTTTATGACTCTCTAATGGATCATTACATAAAATTTGAGAAACAATAGTGTAAACAATGCAAAAGGAATCAAAGGTAAATTTCCTGAAGAAGAGGGACTTGTAGTCTATTTGTGGAGAGAAAACTAACTTACAAAACTTTGAGTGTATTTTAAGACTATAATTAATTAGTTGCTAAACTGCATGATGCAGTTTAAGAATGATGGATGTTCAGTTTTTATCAGTATGTTCTCTGTATTGAAATAAACAGATCTAAGATAAAGAAGACAATTTTTTAAAAAGTATGCTTATTTGAAACTGTATTTCATGTTTAAAAGATTCATCTTTTTATATAGTCTTACATCTCTGAGGCTGGGATGTTATCTTACATTGATGACATTTTACAATTACTACCTTTGGGCAGCTCATTCATTTATCATTGCCTGGGCATGTACAATATTGGTTATCTTTGCTGGTAGTACGATTGGACAGCTGAAACCTTTTGCCATTTTAATCTGTAAGCCATTTGAAGAAGGAATATTAATCTTTTCTGGTAAGGAATTCAGTCTGGTAAAATCAAGTAAGTGTCAGCATCAAAATTTGCAGAATGTTGTTAGTGACTTGGAGAAAAGTCTCAGAAGCCACAATGGTGCAGACTTCCAAAATAAAAGGCTTCCTTTCCAGCACCGTGGTTAACACAAATGTCAATGTAATATGGAAAACACTAACATCAATAACGGAACCAAAGATTATTTAGAAGAGCTGGAGTCTAAATTTGAAGAAGTTTTAGGGTTTTCTTCACCAATTAATTTTGCTTATATATCATTTTATTTATGTGTGAAGGATTTATAATAAAAAGACTATGCTTAAATAAGTCTAAAAGAGCTTTTCAGGGAGACTTACAAAATACAATTTCTAAGTGATATGAAAGCGTGTCATTGTTTAATTGCAGCATTCTTTCTTATTAGCACGTTAAATACCAATTTCATCTTACACTTACCATCAGTCATAAGAAAATACAATTCAAAACCACAGTGTGAAACCACTACCTACCTACTAGAATAGCTGAAATTAAAAGATTGACAAGTCAGTTTTTGGTGTGGGTGCAGCACAACTGGAGCATTGCTGGAATGTAAAAATATACAGCCACTTTGGAAAACAGTTTGCTGCTTTCTTAAAAAGTTTAACACACACTTAGCATGTGTCTCAGCAATTATTTTTATGGGTACTTAACAAAGAGAAATGAAAACATATCATCACAAAGACTTGCATGCAGATGTTCATAGTAGCCTGCAACTGGAAATAACCCAAATGTTGTTGCTTTTGAACTGTGGTGTTGGAGAAGACTCTGGAGATCAAATCAGTCAATCCTAAAGGAAATCAGTCCTAAATATTCATTGGAAGGACTGATACTGAAACTCCAGTACTTTGACCACCTGATGAGAAGAACTGACCCATTGGAAAAGACCCTGATGCTGGGAAAAATTGAAGGCAGGAGGAAAAGGGGGGTGACAGAGGATGAGATGGTTGGATGGCATCATTGACTCAATGGACATGAGGTAGAGCAAGCTCCAAGAGTTGGTGACGGATAGGGAAGCCTGGCTTGCTGCAGTCCATGGGGTCGCAAAGAGTCAGACATGACTGAGCAACTGAATTGAACTGTGGTTATGAGCTCAGGGCTATGAAGGGTTGGGGTAAGGAGGTCCACACCTTGGAATAGAAAGCTATTTTGACACTGAATTTTTGATGCATGTTGTTTTGTGTAATAAACTGTATTTACAGATGTCCCAATGGCCATGAATGGGGTGAAGAGGAGGCCCTCTTGGGATCAGGTGACTTGTTCCTAAGAGACAGGTAGAGGCACGAGTGCCTTGGGACTGAGTCAAGGTGGGAGAGAGTGGGTTCGTAGGAACCCCTTCCTGGTACTGACAGAGGCCAGTAGCTTCTGAATGTGGAAATGGAATTATTCCGAGGCTAATGGCTTTCGAACTCCAGTTCCTGAGTGCAGGGGCTTTATCTTTTCCCTTGAGGGTTTAGTAGAAGTTTCTTTCTTGAATGATTACTACATACTAAGGGCTTTTTATATTTTATCCCACTTAGTTTTCACAACCACCTCAAGGGACTAGTCTTTCTCATTGCTGTTTCAGAGATAAGGAAGCTGAAACCCAAGAAGGCTGAGGCTCTTGCCCAAAGCCACACATCTAGCTGGTTAGTGAAAACTTGGGCTATTTTAACTGTCACATGGGGAATTTACTTTTGTTTGATTTGAGAAAAAGAGACAGTATCTTCAACTGGAATAAGAGAAAGGAATCTGTTCTCATCATCCATGGTTCCTTGTAAATTAATTTTTTCAGCTTCATTTTCCTCAAAATTGTAAAGGGTCCCAATCTTCTCTCTCTTATTGTGATGTAAGACCTTGGACAAGTCTTCCTTTTCCTATAAGAATAAAAAAGTTACCTGGAGAACTTGAGCAACAGGACTGATCTCATAAAGCTCTTGAAGAAGTCAAATGGAGAGAATGTGGGTAAAGCTTTGAACAAAGTTGAGACCTCAGATTGTTTATACTGTTACTACTCTATTTAGAGAATTTTTTCACATGCAAAGGGAGGTGGGGACGGAAGTTTGTATGTGGAAATATTTCCTCTTACTTCTTGTACTTAACCTAGCTGACCAGAGAGATGGAAGTATTGTATTTTTGACTTGAAAAAATTCTTTCAACTTCCTTAATTTCTGTTTTGTGAGTAGAGAGATGAATTTAGAGAAAATTTAGTAGCCATGAAGATTATCAACTAAAGTCCTATGGAAATTATGTTGCTTTCTTTTGATCCGGTTTGGTTAAAAACAGTTGGAAGATTGACATATAGACATTGCATACCTGCAAAGTCACTTCCAACCCTATGTGTCCAACTCTTTGCAACCCTATGGACTGTAGCCCTCCAGGCTCCTCTGTCCATGGGATTCTCCAGGCAAGAATATTGGAGTGGCTTGCCATGCCCTTCTCCAAGGGATTGGTGATGTTCCCAACCCAGGGATCAAACCCGCATCTTCTGTGGCTCCTGCTTTGCACTCGGACTCTTTTCTACTGAGCCACCAGGGAAACCCCATATACACACTACTATATGTTAAATAGATAACTAATAAGAACCTGCTGTATAGCACAGGGGACTCTACTCAATACTCTGTAATGGCCTATATGGGAAAAGAATCTTAAAAAAAAGAATGGAGATATATATATATATATAAAACTGATTCACTTTGCTGTATACCTGACCTGAAACTAACACAACATTGTAAATCAACTATGCTCCAATAAAATTAAAAAAAAATTAAAGAATAGCCTTTTGGTGTCATTCAGTGTTGAAATAGAAACCATAACTAGAGTTTTGAAACATGAAATGTGTTAGTATTTGTGTATTTAAATTCGTAATTTTTTTTTGTTGTGCAGAAGAGGCACAATCGATCTCCCTTTGCTCCACTTTTAATTTTGGTATTGAAATAAAAAGGAAAGACTATAATAGTTAAATATCATCTAATAAAATAATTAGATGATATCATTTAATATCATCTAATAAAATAACTTTGAAGACTAACATTCAAATTGTCGCCATATAGCATTTGAATGCAATATTTAAAATATTCTTAATACATGACATCTTACAGATCAATTTGCTGCAAGAAATTCCTGCGTGGTAGACCTGTAGAACAGGTCTGCTATAGAAATAGATTGGTTTACTTGCAGTTAAAAGACCTATGTTAATAGTACAACCTCCATTTAGAATTTTGAATCCCACAAGCATTTACTGCAAAGCATTATGTTGCAGTGAAAGAAAGATGACTAAAAATTTAGTCTTTGTGCAAAGTAGTAATTTAAGGAAGGGAAAAGGAGAAGAAGACCACCATAACTACATACTGATGGAAAAAGGAAAAAGGAAAAATCTGGGCTGTATGCTGGTTAAAGAGCTCTATTATATAGGCTGATGATGGCAACAGTTTTGCCTAAGGCTCTTCTAGGTGTTAAGCATGTATGACCACTGGGACCTCATGTGGAATCACCTTCTGGCAGGGCTTACCTTCGCAAAACATTTTCCTTTTAGTTGAACCAAGTTTAGGCAGAAAACTTTGCCTCTCTTGGTGATGTTTTTATCTAATTGGGGTTCAGTGGTTTTACTGTAGCAATTTGTTTTATGGTTTGAGTTCTGCCCTTGATTATGTAATTTTTGAACTATTGTACCATGTTCACTTCCCTTTTCTTTTCTTTTTGAAATGAAGATAAAGTGTGTATAGTGGTGAGAGGTGTACAGAGTAAAAATGGAAAGAAATGGAATTTACAGTTATATAAAGTGAAGGAAGAAAGCATGGCAACCCACTCCAGTATTCTTGCCTGGAGAATCCCATGGACAAATGAGCCTGGTGGGCTACAGTCCATGGGGTTGCGAAGAGTCGGACATGACTGAAGCAACTTAGCACGCACACATACGTATAAGGTGATAGCCCGTGTCCCCCAGTGGGCAAGACTTCAGTGTTTTCCTCTGGGCAATCCTGCCCAAGGAAGACCTTTATCTTTTTCAGAGCAGCCCTCCTAGACTGGTCTATGGAGAAGTCCCAGTCTCATATCTAATAAATTAGAAAGATCCTTCCACTCCCTCTAAGTATCTTTCCAGGTAATTCAGGAGATCCAGAGGGTAAGTTTTTCTGCAAGAAGGCATCAAATTACTCCTAAAGATAGCTCAAGGAAATTTCTAGATAATGCTATTTTCTTACTTTCAGAGCAATTCGGAGACTGTCACAAGAGATTTGTTGAGTATCTCCAGTGCACGGTCTGAGCCAACCACAAAGCTCCCAATTAGAACATTGAAGCTTTGATGCCAATTAAAAATAAATGATGTTGATAGGATAGAGGTATATATGGATCCAAGAGAGGAGGAACAGACCAGAAAGACAATAAAGCTTGATATTTAAAAAACATGAGCTAATTTCATTAATGAACAAATAAATATTTCAGAGAGCAGTTACTGAGTTTGAGCCGAAAGCTATAATAGGGAATTCAAAGTTTCAAGTGATAAGATAATTAGTATAAAAAGGAGGGAGAATGGAAAAATGGGTACAGGTTAAATAATTTTTGTGGTTGAAATTGCAAAGTTAAAGTATTTTAAGGAGAGAAGAACTCAGCTGTTTCCAGGTGACAATATATTGAAAATTATTGTTCAAGTAAATTGGCTTTGGTTATAACCAAACACATAGATTCTCAAAAAATCCAGTTTCCGGTTTTCCAAAGAATCACAAAGAAATTAATGTGCTTATGTTTATATCAATATTGCTAATGCTGATAGGGTCGTTTTTTATTTTCTCCCTTGGGATGGATGGCTAAATTGTTCCTTTTTAAATCGAAGTCTTCTATTTATCCTTGAGTAGAAGGTAACATTCGGAGAAGGCAATGGCACCCCACTCCAGTACTCTTGCCTGGAGAATCCCATGGACGGAGAAGCCTGCTAGGCTGCAGTCCATGGGGTCTCTAAGAGTCAGGCATGACTGAGTGACTTCACTTTCACTTTTCACTTTCATGCATTGGAGAAGGAAATGGCAACCCACTCCAGTATTCTTGCCTGGAGAATCCCAGGGACAGAGGAACCTAGTAGGCTGCTGTCTATGGGGTCACACAGAGTCGGACACGTCTCTCAATTATAAAATTTCTCCTCAATTATAAAAAATTATATTTCCTATTTTAAAACAGAGTGCACTAAGATATGTTTTCTTTTCTATTACATTGCCAATAAAAATTTTATCTGAGACAAGACAAGGCAATAGAAATGATTTTCCAGAAACACAGGTGGATGTTGACCCACCTGTCTGATTACTGTTAAGAGGGCTAATCTTGTAGTTAGGTAAATATCTTAAGTAAGTCACATGCCATTTGCATCATTAGAAAAGATTAGAAGATGGAAATTCATTGAGAACTTTGAGCCTGTGTTGGTTTGTGTACTGTTTGCTCATATATAGTTAGGAATCTGCCAAGAGGAATTACTATGTCATTTTTGCAAAGCCAGATTGCAGCTTTGCTGCTGATCACCACTGAGTGATGATAGGTCTCAATTCCCTAACTTGGGATAATATCCTCTATGTAATAGACTGCTTGTGAGTATGCAGTGATGCACTGCATGCAAAGTGCTTGGCCCATTGGAAATACCCTGTGAATGTTAGCTGTTATCTATTTCTGCTCCCTTCTGCTGTTATCTTGAAGTAACCACCCTTAAGCAATAGTATCGTCTTATTTATTAGCTGAAGTATAATGATGTTTTAAAAATTATTGTATTCATTCATTTATTCAACCATTCATTCAAAAATATTAATTTAGCATTATGTTCACACAGAAATGAATAAACACATGATCCCTGCTTTCAAGATGTTCACAGTCTACTGTTACCCATTTCAAGTACCTGTCTCCCTTTGTTTAGTTTCATATACCCTTTACCCAAGCATTTTCAAGACTGACTGAACATTAGAATCATTTGGGGAATTTTCTTAAGAATGCTAATGTCTGGGCCCTAGCCAGATCAGTGAGGACAGAACCTCTGGGTGTGGGTGTGTTTAAAAGTTTCCAGATAATTAGCCTCCAATTAAAATAGATAAATTAATTTAAAAAAAAGTTCCCAGGTACCTGACTTATTTCAATTAGCATAAGGCCCTTCAAATCCATTCATGTTACTGCAAATGTAAAATTTCTTTCTGTTTTTATATACCACATCTTTATCCATTCATCTATTGATGGACACCTAAGTTGCTTCCATATCTTGACAAGTGTAAATAATGCTGCTATGAATATTGGGGTGCAAGTGTCTTTTTGAATTAGCATTTTTGTGTTTGGGTGTATAGCTAGAAGTAGCATTGCTAAGTCATATGGTAGTGTTTGGAGAAACCTTCATACTTTTCCCGCAGTGGTTGCCCCAATTGGCAATTCCCGCCAACCACGTATGAAGGTTCCCTTTAATTTACATCTTTATCAACATGTATTTGTAGTCTTTTTGACGATAGACATCCTGACTGGTGGGAGGTGATATCTCATGGAGGTTTTCATTTCCATTTCTCTGATGATTAGCAGTGTTGAGCATCCCTCCATGTGCCTGTTGGCCATCTGTATGTCCTTTTTGAAAAAACATCTGTTTGATATCACTTATATATGCAATCTAAAAAATAAAACAAACTAGTGATTATAACAACAACAAAAAAACCAACTCACAGATATAGAAAACAAACTGGTAGTGACCAGGGGGAAGCAGGGAAGGGCAATGGGGGGGTAGGGGATAAAAAGGTACAAATTATTAGTATAAAGTAAGCTACAAGGATATATTGTATAACATGGGGAATATAGCAAGTACTTTACAATAACTATAAATGGAATATAGTCTTTACGTTTGTGAATCTTTATATTGTATACTTGTAACATGTAAGATTCCTTATCAACTATGCTTCAATTAAGAAGAAAAACTCCCAGGTGCAATCAGAATTGAGAATCAGTGGGCTACAGTCAAGCCAAACTCCACTTTCAGACCTTATTCTGCATGTTACTTTTTTGTTCCCCTTCCACTGAGTGAGCCATTTCTCAATGCAGAAATGCACAGAATGTAGCTTCAAATACCTCTTTCAATGGAATGGTCTAAGATTCCTTCACTAGATTAGGCTTCCTGTTCTGTGTGGTGCCTTCTTCACTTCCATGTATTTTGTGTGTGTGTGTTTGTATTTTTTTTTAATGAGGATTAAACATTTTATTTAAAGATTTTACAATAAAAATGTTACAAAAATACAGAGTACATTATATTTTACAATAAAAATGTTACAAAAATACAGGACAAAAATCAGAACAAAACAAAAATTTTTAAGTAAATGTACAGATATCAGTATCAGTTCAGTTGCTCAGTCATGTCTGACTCTTTGAGACTCCATGGACTGCAGCACGCCAGGCTTCCTTGTCCATCAGCAGCTCCTGGAGTTTATTCAAACTCATGTCCATGGTGTCAGTGATGCCATCCAACCATCTCATTCTCTGTCGTCCCCTTTTCCTCTTGCCTTCAATCTTTCCCAGCATCAGGGTCTTTTCAATGAGTCAGTTATTCACATCAGGTGGCCAAAGTATTGGAGTTTCAGCTTCAGTATCAGTCCTTCCAATGAATATTCAGGACTCATTTCCTTTAGGATGGACTGGTTGGATCTCCTTGCAGTCCAAGGGACTCTCAAGGGTCTTCTCCAACACCGAAGTTCAAAAGCATCAATTCTTCAGCACTCAGGTTTCTTTATAGTCCAGCTCTCATATCCATACATGACTACTGGAAAAACCATAGCTTTGACTAGACAGACCTATGTTAGCAAACTAATGTCTCTGCTTTTCAATATACTGTCTAGGTTGGTCATAGCTTTTCTTCCAAGGAGCAAGTGTCTTTTAATTTCATGGCTGCAGTTACCATCTGCAGTGATTTTGGAACCCCTCAGAATAAAGTCTCTCACTGTTTCCATTGTTTCCCCATCTATTTCCCATGAAGTCATGGGACCAGATGCCATGATCTCAGCTTTCTGAATGTTGAGTTTTAAACCAACTTTTTCACTCTCCTCTTTCACTTTCATCAAGAGGCTCTTTAGTACTTCTTCACTTTCTGCCATAAGGGTGGTGTCATCTGCATATCTGAGGTTATTGATATTTCTCCTGGAAAACTTGATTCCAGCTTGTGCTTCACCTAGCCCGGCATTTTGCATGATGTACTCTGCATATAAGTTAAATAAGCAGGGTGACAATATACAGCCTTGATGTACCCCTTTCCCGATTTGGAACCAGTCTGTTGTTCCATATCCAGTTCTAACTGCATATAGATTTCTCAGGAGGCAGATCAGGTGGTCTGGTATTCCCATCTCTTAAAGAATTTTCTACAGTTTGTTGTGATCCACACAGTCAAAGGCTTTGGCGTAGTAAATAAAGCAAAAGTAGATGTTTTTCTGGGACTCTCTTGCTTTTTTGATGATCCAACAGATGTTGGCAGTTTGATCTCTGGTTCCTCTGCCTTTTCTAAATCCAGCTTGAAGATCTGGAAGTTCATGGTTCATGTACTGTTGAAGCCTGGCTTGGAGAATTTTGAGCATTACTTTGCTAGTGTAAAGGTAGCAAGGTACTAAACAAGTACAGGTACTAAACCTGTACTAAACTTAACAAGTATTATAATACCTGCTGCTGCTGCTGCTGCTAAGTCGCTTCAGTTGTGTCTGACTCTGTGCGACTCCATAGACGGCAGCCCACCAGGCTCCCCCGTCCCTGGGATTCTCCAGGCAAGAACACTGGAGTGGCTTGCCATTTCCTTCTCCAATGCAGGAAAGTGAAAAGTGAAAGTGAAGTTCCTCAGTTGTGTCCGACTCTAGTGACCCCTTGGACTGTAGCCCACCAGGCTCCTCTGTCCACGGGATTTTCCAGGCAAGAGTACTGGAGTGGGGTGTCATTACCTGATACCTGTTTTAGGCTACATACACATGAAATGATTAGACCACATACACGCCCATGCAATCTAAATTTTTTCTTAGAACACAAAAATTGTTCAACTATTTCTTTTGTATGTTTTGTTGCCCAAATCAGTGTGAAAGCTTCTTGTGGAAGAGGTCAATGTTGTATTTTTTGTGCACTGTTTTGCAGTGCCTTTCTTTACACTACTTCTGGTTGCAATAGGCTCTCAACAAATGGTCAAAGCCAATTGACTCACTTCTAGTAGGCTGACTCCTTCCTCTTGCCTATCTTGGTGTTAGTAGCTGTGGGAGAGTAAATGAATTGTTGAACTTTTAATTTATATTCTAACTCCAAAGGTTAATCTCTTTCATCATTCAGTTTTTTGGAATTAAATCTTTTTTCCTTCCCACCAGTTCAAATGAAATGTTTTAAAATTTCTTATCTTTAGGCAATTTGGGAGAAGATACCTGCATTCATTAAATCCAGCTGTACTAACAGCCATAGCACTGAACCATACTCTGCTAAGGTTCTTGAAGGCAGAAACAATGTCATATTTATCTTTGTGTCCCAAACACATTGACAGCATACAGCAAGCTTTCAATAAAGATTTGTTGAATTAATCAGTGCTTAGGTTAAATTAGGATTCATTAGCAGAGACAGCCTGAATTCATCTATCACACAAACTGTTCAGAAAATCAGATGCATTTCTAATAGCATTCCTCCCCCTCTGCATTTATCTTCTTATTATTCATAAGTTCTGGGAATCTAGATTTTCTGTTTTATATCACTGTGTCTATCTTAGCTTTCTAATTCACTGACATCTTTTTTGGATTTTGGGTTGGCTTATGTTGGTCGTTGATCTGTCTGACTGCCTGTGAACCTATTAATCGCTTACACCATTCCTAAAAAGGGCCATTCTGAGTCATTGAATTCAAGGCACTAAATTTCATTTCCTAATATCACTAGAAAAAAGTTGGAAAATATTAAAAAGTGAAATAATGTAAATGCCAGTCAATTTATTTCACTCAAATACAATTACTGGGAACTTTTTGATGTATTTCCTGTCAATCTTCTTTTCTATGCATTTTTAAAGTATGGTTGTGATTTCAAATCCAGCAATTTATTCCATTTTATATTTTAATATTGTAAACTAAATGTTTTTCAAGAGTTTAAGTTGTACTTAATGGATCTATTATGTACTAATATATAGGTGTACTGGAGAAGGTGATGGCACCCCACTCCAGTACTCTTGCCTGGAAAACCCCATGTACGGAGGAGCCTGGTAGGCTGCAGTCTACAGGTTCTCGAAGAGTCGGACACGACTGAGCGACTTCATTTTCACTTTCATGTATTGGAGAAGGAAATAGCAACCCACTCCAGTGTTCTTGCCTGGAGAATCCCAGGGATGCGGGAGCCTGGTGGGCTGCTGTCTATGGGGTCGCACAGAGTCAGACATGACTGAAGCGACTTAGCAGCAGCAACAGCAGCAGCATATAGGTGTACAATAATTTTAATAAATCATTCTATTATTGTTGAACTTCTGGATTGTACTGGGCTTTTTATTACCATAAGCAATCCTAGGATGAACATCTTCATGCATAAAGATTTTTCTGTAAATAGGTTTATGTCCAGAAGCTTGTCTAAGAGTAAGAACATTTTCAAGTTCTTGATATAGGTGAATAAATTACTTTCCAAAGGATTGGAATTTGGCGCTACTGGTAAATAATCCACTTGCCAATGCAGGAGATGCAGGAGACTTGGGTTTGATCCCTGGATAGGGAAGATTCCCTGGAGAAGGAAATGGCACCCTACTCCAGTATTCTTGCTTTGAGAATCCCATGGACAGAGGAATCTGGCAGGCTATAGTCCATGGGGTCACAAAGAATGGACACGACTGAGCACACACACACACACACATACACACATACACACAGCCCTGACAACACTGCATCCATATTCCCTCTTTCAATGAACTCTTGTCTGATGTGAGAACTTACTTTTAATATAAAAAGGGCAATTTTATCTAAGATCCATTTAGAGGGCCCATTTTGCACATATCTCTAAGGTTTTACTCTATTCACCTTGGCATATTGCCACACCGACTTATGAATCTTTCTGACCAATATTACCCTGATGCAGTTATTGATATGAAGAAAATTGGTTACTTGGCTTGGTTCAAATGCATTGCTGTGAGTGTGTGACAGAGGCTGGTTAGAGTGTGCTGCTGTGGATGTCCTATTAGAGATGCCTGAGCCCCCATGGTGCATGTATTTCTGCGTATGTCCTTATTGGTTGAGAATATCCCTAAAAAAAAAGTCGAAGCTTAATTCTTTGGCTAGAATTTCTTATCTAGAAGTTTGGGTCTCTAAAGTAGAAGAAATTGTAGAGTCACAGGGAATTCATAGTCTTCTAAAAATCCTTTCCTTATGAAAGAGGGGGAACCATGGGATTTTTGGATGGCTTCAATTGACTCAATGTTTTCAGGCCACATCTATATTCCATTATGTTTAAATTTTTTTGGATCCATTCTTGTACCAACAGAGAGATGACGTGTGGTCTTCATATTGGCAACTGGGTTGCTGTTGTATGGTCAGAAGGAAGTTTTAGACTTCCCCTGTGGTCTAGTGGATAAGAATCCACCTGCCAACGGAGGAGACATGGGTTCAGTCCCTGGTCTGGGAAGATTCTACATGCTGGGAGCAACTAAGCCTGGGCGCCACAACTGCTGAAGCCCATGCTTGCTAAAGCCTTTGCTCTACAAGAGAAGCCCCTGTAATGAGAAACCCACACACCACAGCTAGAGAGTAGCCCCCGCTCATGCACCTAGAGAAAGCCCTCGAGCAGCAGTGAAGACCCAGAGCAGCCAAAAAAAAAAAAAAGGAAATTTTATTTAGTGTCATGGTTAGATTAGCTGAAACACTTTGTGCTTAATGTATCATGAAAAAAGACCAAAAGCCCACTAAATTAGTGGTAGGTGGAAAAAGAGTTTTTTAGGCAAAAATATGAAATACTCATCTGTCAAGCCACTAATGAAATGTCACACACTTTCTGAAGTCTTTCCTGACTGCTCTGCCTTGTTTGTTCTCCTGCGGCACTTGGACTGTCTCCCTAGTATAGCAATGATAACATTGTTTTAGAGTTACTTGCATTCATGACTGTTCCTTCCACCCAATTATGGATTTGTAGATATGCCTAGTACCTGGTAGGGTCCGACAGATAGTAGGTGACTGATCATTGATCGCTGATGATAGAAATGTGGATATGTAAGAGAAATGGGAAATATTCTCAAATGGATATCCTAAATAGTGTGTATCCTCAAAAAAAAAAAAAAAGGGAAAAAGCTAATATATCTTTTTTAGCTAAAGCAGGCAATATGGGAATGTGCTCATTTTATAGTAGATAAGGAAGTGTTTCATGAAGAGGTCCAGTGACTTCCTCAAGTGACACAGCTGACAAAGGCACAAAGCCAGGTCCAGCCTGTAAGTGTTCCAGTTCTCAGTTCCAAGTTCTTTCCAATCCACCTCATATGTACTTCACTTCAGAACAATGGAGGGATAGAAGTAATTGTATGGAGAAAACACCCAGCTAAATAAGCTTCCTGTATGTTATGGTGCGTGTTGATTCCTTCTGGCAAGTTTTAGAAAACGGCAAACAGAGAAACGCCTTTACAGTCAACTTAAGATTCTTAGTATCAGGAGACTTTACAGAGAAGATCAAAGAACTGAATCTTCTCAGAGGAAGATTTTTTTAAAAAGTAATGTTTTAATGTTGCATGATGACAACTTTTATTAAGTACCATAATTGGACAAATGTCATTCCTATTTTAGTAATGCATCATTTTTTTGTGAGTTAGATGAATAAACTTGTATAATACAAAGTAAAACTGTGTTTGATTCTCGTAGCAAGTGCTCACTATTCTTGTTCCTCTTTTTTTCCTTAACATTCTTCTTTTTTTTTTCTTGGCTGCATCACGCAGCATGGGACATCTTAGTTCCAGGGTTTTTTTTTTTTTTCCTGTACTTAGTCGAAGGAAGCAACTGAAGTGCTTGTTACGGAAGCTGGAAGAATCAGTTGACAACTTTAAAGAAGTTATTCTGTGTAAAGGGAGGTTCCAGGAGAGAGAGCTGGCCTCTCAATTCTTTCAAGAGGATGAACGAATCAGTCCATACTCTTGACAAAACGCTACAACAGGCTTTAGTAATTAGGATTCCACTGGGTCTTAGAGAGGGGGAAGATCCATTAAGTGAATCACTTTTTCTCTCTTTCTCTTGCAAACGCAGATACCACAAGAAGCAAGTGGAGAAATGCCATGAAAGACCAGGCAGTGCGCCTGCTTTCCTAGTAACTCAAAGGCTTCAGGTAGATGCCATGGAGGCAAAAGAGGCAAAAACAAAGCTAAACTTTTAGTCTTCTGAGAGCTAGAAAGTGACACCTGAGAATGGCATGGAAAATGGCAAAGTGGAAGAGCACGCAAAGAGAGACAGCGCGCAGGTCCACAGATAACTCAGTGTTCCATGGGGGTTTCAGTCTAGCCTGTCTTCCGTGTTTCCCATCCAGAGAGCTTCCATGTTCCTCAGTTTTCCCACTGATAAAAAAGAAGGTGAGTGACCATGGAAGGTTCCTAGGTCTTTTGAAAGAAGATAAGAAGATGTACAATTACTAAGATGTCCATTAATCTAATTATCACCCTAGTTCCTGCTTATGGTTTTAATTAGCATTATTTTCTTTGATTATTTTTAATTACACTTTCAGGCTCTAAGCACTTTGGCAGGGATGTGGTGGGGAAAGTTACTGTAAGTCAAATTATGAATTTTATTGCTCTAATTGGAGTAGAAGCCAATGGTATCAATTAAATCCTCATTTCTTACCCTCTTGGTTCATATGATCATCATTCTAGGTGTATATAAAACCTGAGTGTGGCATAATTATGCAATTTTTAAAGCAACAGAGCCCCAGCAATTAGTAACATCCTGGTTAGGAGAGACAGCAGTCTAAACTTTACTGGGAGCAACACTACGAGCATTATGAGAATCTAAACTGTGTCTTTTTTCCTTCTTGTCTTTCTACATCGCATAGCTCAGGCCAAGGAACATAGAAGGAGTATAAGTGTTCCCACGGAGACGTGATGCTTGATCTACCTTGTTGATCTACCATGTTCAGTTGCTCATGGTCTATGGTAATTTGGCAGGTAGGTTGAAGTCTGCATTCAAGTTTCAAATAGCACTGAAGTCACAAAGTCCTTTGCAAAAAGAGGGTTCCAAGATGTATTAGGATAATTAATCCTAGCTGCCACAACAAATAAAACCTTGAAATCTCAGGGGCTTGTTTCTTGCTTACTTCCCATTCCATCCTGCAGCTATGGAATCGGGAAATGCAGCCTCTACTGTTGTGGGTGGGAAAACAGAGGTGGCGGAGGTGCACAGGCTCTCTCAGATGCCTTGATCTGGAAGTCACGTGCATTTTCCAACCAGAGTCCTTTTGGCTGGAATTACTCATGTGACCTCAAATGTACCTAGAATGGGGGCTATGATAAATGGGAGATCAAGTGGAAACAGTGTCAGACTTTATTTTTTGGGGCTCCAAAATCACTGCAGATGGTGATTGCAGCCATGAAATTAAAAGATGCTTACCCCTTGGAAGGAAAGTTATGACCAACCTAGATAACATATTAAAAAGCAGAGACATTACTTTGCAAACAAAGGTCTGTTTAGTCAAGGCTATAGTTTTTCCAGTGGTCAAGTATGGATGTGAGAGTTGGACTGTGAAGAAAGCTGAGTGCCGAAGAATTGATGCTTTTGAAGTGTGGTGTTGGAGAAGACTCTTGAGAGTCCCTTGGACTGCAAGGAGGTCCAACCAGTCCATCCTAAGGGAGATCAGTCTTGGGTGTTGATTGGAAGGAGTGATGCTAAAGCTGAAACTCCAATTCTTTGGCCACCTCATGCGAAGAGTTGACTCATTGGAAAAGACTCTGATGCTGGGAGGGATTGGGGGCAGGAGGAGAAGGGGACGACAGAGGATGAGATGGCTGGATGGCATCACCGATTTGATGGACATGTGTTTGAGTAAACTCTGGGAGCTGGTGATGGACAGGGAGGCCTGGTGTCCTGCGATTCATTGGGTCACAAAGAGTCGGACACGACTGAGTGACTGAACTGAACTGAACTGAAGGAATATTTGCTTAGTGCTATCCTTGATGTATTAGGATTTCTGTAGGGGATCCTACTATACCTCTAGGGTTTGAGCTATGAATGGCAAATAATGCAAATATACAGATGAGCCAATCAGCTCTATGGGAATTTCTTATTTTTCTTAATTTAAAGTACAAAATTTTTGACTTTTTTTTCTTTTTTATTGAGGCGTGGTTGAGATACAATATTATATAAACTACAGGCATAAAACATAATAATTTACAATTTTAATATTTATTAGCTTTTAAAACAGATGTAATTGACAGATAACATTAGTTTCAGGTGTACAACTGATTCAATATTTGTGTATATTGCAAAATAATCACTGTAATAAGTGTAGTTAACATCTATCATTATACATAGTTATACTTTTTTTTGTGATAAAAACTTTTAAAATCTCCCTCTCTTAGCAACTTTCAGATATGCAATACAACATTTTTAATATGGGGCTTCCCTGGTGGCTCAGATGGTAAAAAATCTGCCTGCAATGCAAGTCCCTGGGTCGAGAAGATCCCCTGGAGAAAGGAATGGCAACCCACTCCAGTACTCTTGCCTGGAGAATTCCATGGACAGAGGAGCCTGGTGGGCTATAGTCCATGGGGTCGCAAGAGTTGGAGACAATTGAATGATGAACACATGCACACATACATAGTCACTATGCTGTTATTACATCCATGACCTATTTATTATATAACTGGAAGTTTGTGCTCTTTGATGTTCTTCACCCATTTTGTCTGCCCCCAATTCCTGCCTCTGGCAGCCACCTATCTGGTCTCTAAATGTGGATTCAGTTTTGCTTTTTTGTTTGTTTTTAGATTTCACATATAAGTGACATCATATGGTATTTGACTTTCTGTTTGACTTATTTCACTTAACATAATACTCTCAAGATCCACTCATGCTGCAAATGGCAAGATTTTCTTCTTTTTTATGGTTGAATAATATTCCACTGTATTCATATACCACACCTTTATTCATTTAAAGTGGAATATTATTCATTTATTGATGGGCACTTAGATTGTTTCTGTATCTTGGCTATTGTAAATAATGCTGCAGTGAACATGAGAATGCACACGAATTTTCAAGTTAGTTTTTATTTTCTCTGAGTAAATACACAGAAGGGGAATTGCTGGATCATATGATAGTTCTATTTTTAATCTTTTGAGGAACAATTATACTGTTTTCCCATCGACTGCACAAGGCTTCCCTTTTCTCCACATGTTTGCCAACACTTGTTATTTTTTGTCTTTTTGACACTAGTTATTCTAACAAGTATGATATCTCATTGTAGTCTTGATTTGAATTTCCCTGATGGTTAATGATATAGAGCATCTTTTTGTGTACCTGTTGGCCATCTGCATATCTTCTTTGGAAAAATATCTATTAAGATCTTCTGCCCATTTTAAAATCAATTGTTTTTTGCTAATGAGTTGTATGAGTTCTTTATATATATATATAATTCTTTTTGATACTTTCCCCTTATCAGCTATATGATTTACAAAGCTTTTCTCCCATTTCTGCCTTTTCAGTTTGCTGATGGTTTCCTTTGCTGTGCAGAAATTTTTGGTTTGAGGTCGTCTTACTTGTTCATTTCTTGTTTTTGTTGCCTTTTCTTTTGGTGTCAGATTTAAAAAATCATTGCCAAGACCAATGTCAGGGAGATTACTGCCTATGTTTTCTTCTGGGAGTTTATGGTTTCAGTTCTTACGTACAAGTATTTAATCCGTTTTGACTTAATTTTTGTGTATGTTGTAAGATAGCAGTCTAGTTTCATTCTTTTGCATGTGGCTGTCCACTTTTCAAAATACCACTTATTAAAGAGACTGTCCTTTCCTTACTGTATGTTCCTGACTTTTTTTGTTGTAAGTTAATTGACCACATACTTGGGCTTATTTCTACTCTCTTTATTATTTTCTTGATCTATGTGACTCTCTTTATGCTAGTACCATACTATTTTGATCACTATAACTTTGATTACTATAACCATAGTTTGAAATCAGGGAGTTTAATGTCTCCATCTTTATTCTTTTTCTCAAGATTGCATTGACTATTTGGGATATGTTGTGCTTCCATACACACTTTAGGATTGCTTGTTCTATTTCTGTGAAAAATGCCATTGGAATTTTGATAGGGATTACATTAAATCTGTCAGAGAAGGCAATGGCACCCCACTCCAGTACTCTTGCCTGGAAAATCTCATGGACAGAGGAGCCTGGTAGGCTGCAGTCCATGGGGTCGCTAGGAGTCGGACACGACTGAACGACTTCACTTTCACTTTTCACTTTCATGCATTGGAGAAGGAAATGGCAACCCATTCCAGTGTTTTTGCCAGGAGAATCCCAGGGACGGGGGAGCCTGGTGGGCTGCCGTCTATTGGGTCACACAGAGTTGGACACGACTGAAGCGACTTAGCAGCAGCAGCAGCACATTAAATATGTAGAGAAGGCAATGGCACCCCACTCCAGTACTCTTGCCTGAAAAATCCCATGGACGGAGGAGCTTGGTGGGCTGCAGTCCATGGGGTCGCTAAGAATCAGACATGACTGAGCGACTTCACTTTCACCTTTCACTTTCATGCATTGGAGAAGGAAATGGCAACCCACTCCAGTGTTCTTGCCTGGAGAATCCCAGGGACGGGGGAGCCTGGTGGGCTGCTGTCTATCGGGTCGCACAGAGTCAGACACGACTGAAGTGACTTAGCAGTAGCAGTAGCACATTAAATCTGTAGATTAATATGTACATTTTAACACTATTAATTTTTCTAATTCACGATGACAGAATATTTGTGTCTTCTTCCATTTCTTTTTTCTTATTTATTTTTATTAAAGCCTAATTGATGAACATTGTTGTTAATTTCTGTTATATGGCAAAATTATTTGGTTATATGTATACACATATTCCTTAAAATTTTTTTTCTATTATCGTTTAACATAGTATTTTTTTTTTTAAATTGTAAGATACTTGCTTTAATGTTGTGTTAGTTTCTGCTGTACGACAATGTGAATCAGCTGTAGGGATATATACATCCCCTCCCTTTCAAGCCTCCCTCTCACCCTCACATCCCACTCCTCGAGGTCATCACTGAACTCTGCTTCCTTTTATTTCATCAGTGTCTTATAATTTTTGGTGTACAGGTGTTGTTCACCTATTTTGATTAAATTTATTCTTAGGTAATTTATTCTTTTTTAATGCCAGAAATTCTTTATTAAAATAAACATGCAAAGCAATTTTTAAAAAATCAAAATTTTTTGCCATATAATGGTTCTCCAGGATCTTTTACTGGATTCTTTCATGTGAAAAAACTAAATAAGTGAGTTGCTTATGGATTTTAAATGGCAAATATTCTTTTGTTATGTGGTTCTCATCCAGTAGAATATCGAACATAATACTTCTTTTTAATTTGGTGTCTGTATTAGCCTGCTAGGGCTGTCATAACAAAATACCATAGACTGGGGTTTAGCCAACAGAAATTTGTTTTCTCACAGTTTTGGAGGCTGGGAAGTGCAAAATTGAGGGGCCAGCCGATTTGGTTCCTGTGAAGTCAAACTTCTACCTTCTCTGCACAGGGCAGAGAGAATAAGCTGATCTTTTTCTTATAAGGATACTGATTCTATCAGGTCAAAGCCATACCTTTATGAGTTCATACTGTTATGAGTTCCTTAATTACTTCCAGAAAGGCCCTGTCTCCAAATACAGTCATGTGGAGAGCTAGACATTCAGTATATGCATTTGGGGGGATATAAACGTTCAGTCTGTTATATTGTCTAAGGATTGCTTATAAGGGATGAGTTCTTCTTGGCTAAGGGAAGAATAAGAACATAAGAAAAATTACCAGAATTTCTCTTAAAAGCATCCTCCTTAAGCCAAAAGAGAACCAAAGCTTCATACTAAAGGTCAATCTGGATTTTTATGTTGTTCAGGAGGTTGAAATAAAACTTGAGGAGGCTGGTTCAAGTTGTTACAATTTTTCAAAGGCCCATCCATCTGTCAGGAGATTTGTGGGCTGGATTTTATCTCTTTCTTACTGGCTCCAAGAGCTGGTTTCTTGAGTGTTGCATGCGGTCACATTTCTGTACAGCATTCTATTTAGTTTGGATTCTACTTCTGTGTCTCTTGGCTCTAGGAACCCAAGAAGAGTCTCATGTATTTCTCCAGAGTTAGTTTCAAAGTTGTGCCCCTTATTTGTTTTGATGCAAATAATGATCACTTGAAAATCCTTAAAGAAAGTCTTCAAATAATAGAGAAATTAATAGAAAAATGTTTTGTTATTTAACTATTAGAACACATTACAATAAAACAGTAGATTAAATTAACCACAATTTCATATAGAAGCCAGCACTGAAGCAGGGAATTATTATATTGTTTGAAGCATTTCCTTAGGTTTTAGAGGGCTGGTGGGCAACAAACTCACATGTTTACTTTTAGCTTAGTCTTTTATCCAGTCTGAGGTTAACTCATTTAATAGTTCACTGAGATTTCAGTTTTTCCTTACATCATTTACCACATCATCATCATTGATGGAAGCCACCTTTTAAAACAGCAAATGGTATGGCTGAAGGAACATATTATCAAAACAAGTGCCTTGTGAGCAGCATGGCTAATAAATGGAGAGATTTCCATAAATCCCCAGTCTTTGTTCTCACTTTACTTTCTACTCTGTCCTTATCACATTTAATAAAAGGCAACTCCCCACAAAATGAGAGTCAGAACCCCTTTTGGTGCCAGGCAAGAGTCAGAACTCCTCTACCTTAAGACATTTTTGTGTCCATGGGTTAAAAGACATTTACTATTACATTAAAGCACCAATTAGTTAATGGGTGTAAAGGTTTTTGAGAAGGAAGAGCACCCCTCGGATGGAGTTTGAGTTATTATCTTTTTATTATTTATTAAACACCTTGAAGTGCAATTATCCTTGTTTTTAGAAAATTAATTTGTTTGAACTCAACAGGATATTATGATAGTCATTGGTGAGTCTCCTAAAGCTATATATAGACCAAAGAAACCAGAGGAGGATGGGATAGACAGGGCTAGAGGAGGGGGCACATGGAGGAAAAAGACTGGGTTGGTAAGTGCTTGTAATGACCTTTCTGCCACTGTCTCCAAAGGGCAAGAATATGACAGAGAAAAGGGAACTTTCCCCACAAATAAGCCAAATCTATGACTTTGTCATAGGCGCAGCCCTCTCTTGTATTGTGAGAGAGGCCTCAAGTATTGTAAGCAAAGTATAGAAAGAATGTGGGCCTTGGTTTCAAACAGCTCTGGTTGGAATCCTGACTTTGTTTCTTAGGGGCTATGATAATTTGGACAAATCACCTAGCTTCTTCATGGGTTTCGGCTTCCTAATCCTTGGAATGGGGAAGATTGTATTTTTTAAAAATTGTACCAGTATTAGAAATAATGTGTGGCAAGTGCAATTAATTATGAGTGTTTAGTAAATTGTATTGATAATCATGATCATTATAATTAATAGTAAGTTGCAAAAAAGATGAGGAAGTTAAGACCTGTTGGCAGTGACCATTGTTAGGAACCGGACCTTGCATCGTAATGATTTAATCAGGCAAAGCTGTTGATTCTAGCAGGTTAATTGGCTACTCCTTTAAGAAAACCACTATTTGTATTTTAAAGAGGTCTCCTGTAGGCATGACGACAACTTAATCCAAAAAATGGCTTTGGAAAGAATTTCAAGCTGAGTCAGGCTGGTTGAGAAGAGATTTAGGGAGCATGATTGATTTTTGACTTGTAGATCACATTATGTGGGGGACAGTTTGCGTTACAGACAGACACTGGCATTTTACATTATTCAGAGTTTAAGAGTTTGGTATTTGATGTGAGGATTAATGCAGTGCAAAGGAAAGGACACAAAACATCTTAATGCATGTGTAAATCAATTATGGTTACATTAAGATAAAGCATGACAATATTAATCCTTTGTTGACATACATAATGGGCTTTTCTATCTCCATCATCACACTTCAGAGTTTCTAGACCTGAGCTATGACTGTTCCAGAGAGAAAAAAAAAAAAAAAAAACACTGGTATGAATATTTTAGACACAATTCAATTTCCCTGCTGATTGTACTTATTTTTTAAAAAATATTCCCAAATTATCACATATTCTAAAAATCGCTAATGGGCTTCCCCTCTGGCTCAGCTGATAAAGAATCTGCCTGTAATGTGGGAGACCTGGGTTCCATCCCTGGGTTGGGAAGATCCCCTGGAGAAGGGAAGGGCTACCCACTCCAGTATTCTGGCCTGGAGAATTCCTTGGACTGTATAGTCCATGGGGTCACGAGGAGTCAGACATGACTGAGCGACTTTCACTTCACTTCACTTCTAAAAATCCCAACAAATGCAGGAGTATGTAAGAATAAAAGTTGAATATCCTTTACTCCAAAGACATTCATACCATTTTAACTTTGAAAGATGTATGAAAAAAATTAAATCAACATTTCAATTTTCCTTGACCTTTGAAAGATGATGAGGGGCTTAGTGGTATTCTGGTGAAGGGTTGCAAACTTTAAGCCTTTGAACTGAGCACACTGTAATGATCTCTTTTATCCATGGATTCTTTCAGGATGACTCCATGGCACAAGGCAGCAAGACAAGAATGCAGGCTCTGGCCTGAGAGTCTCCACACAGGTATCAGAGATTTGTCACACGTGAATGCACGGCAGAGGAGTTTAAAGTTTCTCTTCATGGGACCTCCCTGGTGGTTCCGTGGTTAAGACTTCACCTTCCAATGCAGGTGGTGTGGGTTCAATCCCTGGTCAGGGAACTGGGATCCTATATGCCTCTTTGCCAGAAAACTAAATGAAATAGGAACAATATTGCCAAAAAAAAAAAAAAAAAATCAATAAAGACTTCAAAGATAGTCCACATAAAAAAATCTTTAAAAAATATTTAAAGTTTTCCTTCAGAATAACCGACCTCATAACTAACCACTGAAGACTACTCCTATAGAATAAGCCCATGGGCACAATGTAATGCATTTTGTTGTTGGAAGGACCACACTAAAAAGGGTTTATGATTTCAATGCTCTTTCAAGCCAAAAGGGTAACACTGGGTTTTCAAAATGCAATTTCTCTCTGGACTTTCCATTTCTGGACTTCTCTGTGTGGAAAAATGGTAAGATTTATAAGAAACTCCACTGATTATGGCTGAAGATGTCTGCTGAAATTATTATTGCTAAAAAGACTTTATGAAAGACCTATTAAGAGTCCCTAACTCCTGGCCCACAGAAGATTACAATTTATGGTTGCAAGGATGGTAACAGATATTAAATACATGTGCACAGTTGAGAAAGTGTTAAATGAACTTGTGGATGTGCCATAGTATACAAGGAGTAGGTGTATGCTGGAGGGTAGAATAACTATAATAATAGCTTAGGAATTTCATTAAACAGTTCTTTCATTTGTTATCTATTCCTCCTTCATTGAAATAAAGGATTAGGCCAATTTTCAGGGATGCCTTTCAGTTATTTACTGCAGTGTAACAAACCAATCTGAAACTTAAGTGGCTTGAAATATTAGCAAGCATCTACAGACTGAGCTCGTATGCAGGTCAGGAAGCAACAGTTAGAAGTGGACATGGAACAACAGACCGGTTCCAAATAGGAAAAGGAGTATGTCAAGGCTGTATATTGTCACCCTGCTTATTTAACTTCAATGCAGAGTACATCATGAGAAACGCTGGGCTGGAAGAAGCACAAGCTGGAATCAAGATTGCAGGGAGAAATATCAATCACCTCAGATATGCAGATGACACCACCCTTATGGCAGAAAGTGAAGAGGAACTCAAAAGCCTCTTGATGAAAGTGAAAGTGGAGAGTGAAAAAGTTGGTGTAAAGCTCAACATTCAGAAAATGAAGATCATGGCATCCGGTCCCATCACTTCATGGGAAATAGATGGGGAAACAGTGGAAACAATGTCAGACTTTATTTTTTGGGGCTCCAAAATCACTGCAGATGGTGACTGCAGCCATGAAATTAAAAGACGCTTGCTTACTCCTTGGAAGAAAAGTTATGACCAACCTAGATAGCATATTCAAAAGCAGAGACATTACTTTGCCAACAAAGGTCCGTCTAGTCAAGGCCGTGGTTTTTCCAGTGGTCATGAATGGATGTGAGAGTTGGACTGTGAAGAAGGCTGAATGCCAAAGAATTGATGCTTTTGAACTGTGGTGTTGGAGAAGACTCTTGAGAGTCCCTTGGACTGCAAGGAGATCCAACCAGTCCATTCTGAAGGAGATCAGCCCTGGGATTTCTTTGGAAGGAATGATGCTGAAGCTAAAACTCCAGTACTTTGGCCACCTCATGTGAAGAGTTGACTCATTGGAAAAGACCCTGATTCTGGGAAGGATTATTGGGGGCAGGAGGAGAAGGGGATGACAGAGGATGAGATGGCTGGATGGCATCACTGACTTGATGGACATGAGTCTTAGTGAACTCCGGGAGTTGGTGATGGACAGGGAGGCCTGGCGTGCTGCAATTCATGGGGTCACAGAGAGTCAGACACGATTGAGCGACTGAACTGAACTGAACTGACAGACTGCGCTCAGGTGGGTGGTTCTTCTAGTTGTCTTATCTGGGATTATTCATGCAAATGAAATTATCTGGAGGATTTCTAGCGCTGGAAGTGCAAAATGAATTTACTCACATGTCTGGGCTTCCCTGGTGGCTCAGATGGTAAAGAATCTACCTGCAATGCAGGAGACCCGGGTTTGATCCCCTGGAGAAGGGAATGGCAACCCACTCCAGTATTCTTGTCTGGAGAATTCCATGGATAGAGGAGCCTGGTGGGCTACAGTTTATGGGATTTCAAAAAGTTTGACACAACTGAGCAACTAACACTAACTAACCTGGCATCTCACTTGAAATGCCCAGAACAGACAGGGGCTGCCCAGGAATCATTTTGGTTCCCCTCTCTCTCCTCTTAGCCTCTACAACAGAGTAGCTGGACCTCTTTATTGTACATAGCAGCTTAAGGATCCAAGATGTGAAAGAAGAAGCATTCATATCTCATATCCCAGTCAGAGCTGGGAAAGTGTCAGTTTTACCATAGCCCATAGATTAAAGCCCACTCCAATGTTCTTGCCTGGAGAATTCCATGGACAGAGGATTCTGGTGGCTACAGTTCGTGGGATCCCAGAGCCAGACACGACTGACTGACTAAACATACACATTGATTGAAGACATCAAAAAGCCAGCCCAGATTCCATGTCAGAGGGAAAATAGGCAAGTTTATTGATGAGAGGATCAGCAAAGGATTTGGGTCATTTTCAGTTCTCCACAAGATATACAGCAAGGCAACCAATAATAACCTCTAAAAATTGCTATTAAACTTTTGAATTGATGGGCAGCTAGCAGATGCGACATGTTTCCACAGGTATCCGCAACACAAATGATCTAATCAAAAGATCTGAAAGGTCAACCTGTCAACCAGCTTGGTCCAAGGTTTAAAATTTTTGTGATCAGAGTTACTCATAAAATTTTATAACATTAGAGTTGGGAGAGATTCTGAAGGTCACCCAGCCCAATAGAATGTCTTTCGACAAAAACAAGCCTTTAAACAAGATTACAGATATTAATCTGTAGCACATCAGTGGAGCACATCTGCTGGCTGATTTGCTTATATGACTAATTTGTTGTGGCTTTGATTGAGGACAGGATCTGGGGAAAGAGAACATAGGACTGAGACATTTTACACAGAAGGGAAAATGTGGGAAAATATTCAGAGTAGGGGGTGTGTTGACACCCCAGTAAGAGCCAAGAAATGGAGATGATCACAGTAGTCATAGGAACCACCAAGTGCTTAGCATCAAAGAGGAATCTAAAAATCCAGAAAATGTATTTTACCAAGTTGGCAATTTTGCCTGAGGGAGGAATCTCAGAAGTGATTTGCTACAACTCTCTTCCTATTAGTCAGAGAGAAGACTTCTTGGAAGAAGTGTTTCAACATCCCTGGAAATGAGAAGCAGCTTTTTCATGAGCTGCTCAGTTAGTAGACACACAAGCTTAGTTTTCCTCCTAGAGTTTATCTTTCTCATATCCTTGCATAAGCTCAAGGTTTACCCAAAGATAGTTGGCTGATTTCCACCTTTGTCTTCCTATAGTTCCTCTTTCTCACTTTTCTAGCGGGGGAAGGTGTTAACAGAGTGATCTGAGACTAGGCTGCTCACTGGCTTCCCTTGTGATTTGCAGAATGTATGTTTTCTGTGTGGGTTAGCCTACTAGAGTGTGTGTTTATCATATCAGAGCCCAGAAAAGCCCAGCCTGCTGGGCTTGTTGAAACACATTTCCTGTTTCATTTTGCGGTCATTGTCCTTGCAAGTTGGTCTCAATAGCTTTGGTCTTCACGTTTTCTGAAAATTATGAGAAGGCTTTGAGATGTCAACATGCCTCAATATGTTCTCAAGGAAGCTTCCAGGGGAGCTGGGGTCACAGTGAAGCCAATACATTTTAACTGGAGAAAGAAAGCTGTAAACTAGAAAAATAATTGGCAAAGGATTTCCCCCTGAAAGTGATAAGTAAGGGCTTTCCTCCATCCTCCATTCCCGCCCCTGACCTGGCCAATGGCATTGCTATGCTTCTTCCCAGTTTCTGGCCTCTCTTGTCTCCTGTTGACCAGCTCAGTGTCCATAGTAGGAGCTGTTTTTGCCTGCAGTTTCTCTTTTAAAAAATATTTATTTATTTGACTGTGCAAGATCTTAGTCGCACACATGTCATGGGATGCAGGGTCTAGTTCCCTGAGCAGGGATCAAACCCAGGCCCCCCCTTTGGGAACACTGAGACTTGGCCACTGGACCACCAGGGAAGTCCCTCTGCTTGCAGTTTCTTAGTGGGATAGACTGTCTTTTTTGTAAAATTTGCTGGGTTCTTTTCTGGACCTGAGAACCTTTTTTTTCTTATCAGTATGTGTATACTGATATACACATTCTTTCTTAGATTTAGAGAGAATTTGTGAATATAGTGGATGCATAAAAAAAAGCTGATGCATTTAAATATGCTTTTCCTTCAGTTCAGTTCAGTTCAGTTCAGTCGCTCAGGCATGTCTGACTCTTTGCGACCCCATGAATCGCAGTACACCAGGCCTCCCTGTCCATCACCAACTCCTGGAGTTCACTCAGGCTCACGTCCATCGAGTCAGTGATGCCATCCAGCCATCTCATCCTCTGTCATCCCCTTCTCCTCCTGCCCCCAATCCCTCCCAGCATCAGAGTCTTTTCCAATGAGTCAACTCTTCACATGAGGTGGCCAAAGTACTGGAGTTTCAGCTTTAGCATCATTCCTTCCAAAGAAATCCCAGGGCTCATCTCCTTCAGAATGGACTGGTTGGATCTCCTTGCAGTCCAAGGGACTCTCAAGAGTCTTCTCCAACACCACACTTCAAAAGCATCAATTCTTTGGCACTCAGCCTTCTTCACAGTCCAACTCTCACATCCATACATGACCACTGGAAAAACCATAGCCTTGACTAGACGGACCTTTGTTGGCAAAGTAATGTCTCTGCTTTTGAACATACTACCTAGTTTGGTCATAACTTTCCTCCCAAGAAGTAAGCGTCTTTTAATTTCATGGCTGCAGTCACCATCTGCAGTGATTTTGGAGCCCAAAAAATAAAGTCTGACACTGTTTCCACTGTTCCCCATCTATTTCCCATGAAGTGATGGGACCGGATGCCATGATCTTCATTTTCTGAATGTTGAGCTTTAAGCCAACTTTTTCACTCTCCACTTTCACTTTCATCAAGAGGCTTTTGAGTTCCTCTTCACTTTCTGCCATAAGGGTGGTGTCATCTGCATATCTGAGGTGATTGATATTTCTCCCTGCAATCTTGATTCCAGCTTGTGCTTCTTCCAGCCCAGCGTTTCTCATGATGTACTCTGCATTGAAGTTAAATAAGCAGGGTGACAATATACAGCCTTGATGTATTCCTTTTCCTATTTGGAACCGGTCTGTTGTTCCATGTCCACTTCTAACTGTTGCTTCCTGACCTGCATACAGATTTCTCAAGAGGCATATCAGGTGGTCTGGTATTCCCATCTCTTTCAGAATTTTCCACAGTTTATTGTTTTTCCTTAGATACAGAATAATTTTAAGTGATCCTGAGGTATTTAAAAGGTCTCGGTATTTTGGGGCAAAATACACAGGTCCTTTATTTCTTCTCAATGTAGAACATTTCTGGAACTTGGAGCTAACTTACAACTTTAAGTCCTGCTTCAGTTGGTGCCCTTATTATCTAATTAGCTGAAATAGTAACTATTTAATGAATTAAAAAGACAAATTTCCTGCTCCCACATGTTATATTTGCAAAAATTTTATATTTCTATTTCAATGAAGCTTAAACAGAAACTTTGGTCCTATTCTATGCAGATGATTTGTGGTACTCTTGATTAACATTCCCAGAAAGTTGGCTCCTGTTGCTGTGTGCCTCTGCTGGGGGGTTATTTTTCATTTAAACTTCATTAAAGCATCACAGGGCTAAATCAATGACTATTCACTCACAGCTTTGGTTTCTCATTTGTTCCACTGAACAGATGGGATGAGATGGCTTTTTAACCCATTTAGCGCTATCAGAGAGGACACCTCCAGCTAGAAATGTTCCCTGTTGTTTGCAGTATCTATAAATCTGCTTTCCCTTCCCACCCCATTCACCCTTCCTTTCCCTGTCTACTTCCTAGAGGTTTTCAGATGTCTTCTAATCCAGTCAATACCAGGTGGTCATCAGAAGCAGCAGTATCTTAGGGTTCTGAACCTCACAGAAATGTCAGTGACTTTAAAACAATTTAGACAAAGGGCCAAAGCCTATCTATTAAGGTCTGCCTCTCAGTGCTTCCCAGGTGGCGCTAGTGGTGAAGAACACATCTGCCAATGCAGGGGACCCAAGAGACACGGGCTTGATTCTTGGGTCAGGAAGACCCCCTAGAGAAGGGCTTGGCAACCCAATCCAGTGTTCTTGCCTGGAGAATCCCATGGACAGAGGTGCCGACTGGAGTCCACAGGGTCACAAAGAGTCAGACACGACTGAAGTGTCTTAGCATGCAGACATGCCCAGGTTCCGTGGGAATACGCTGTCAGGGCCTGCCCTGAGTATTTTCCCTTCACTTAGGGACCTCAGTAGGCACACGTAGAATGACTGTGACCTCCCACACTTTCCACTGAGGGACAGAGAGTAGGGGTAACTCCTCCCACCCCCAACTTGGCCTCCACACCCAGAGTCTGCCCCTTGTTACCAGAGACCTGATCTTACTGACAGCCTCTTAGAGACCACCAAACATCCCACCGCTATTAGAGACTCCAGCTACAGGATAGGACCAGAGAACAGATTTGTCTACTGATTTTTGCTCAAACTCAGGCTGGCTTAGCCGTGTTGGGGAAAGGGAGCAATTTTGCCTGAAAGCTACTTCTGGGACTACAGGCTGAGGAGGGCCGAGGACAAAGGGCTCCTGACCTGGAACAGCTTGTTAGCTTCTGGCTGGTGGTTTGTAGAGGAAGGTGGGGGTGGTGAGGAGGTACGTGATTAATCATGTAGTCAGTGGGCCTAGATGAAGAGAAAGACAGGAGAAGAGAGCAGAGGGCGGGGGAGAGAAGAGGAAATGAAAGGGGAGAGGCTTGGGTTGAGGAGGTTTTCCAAGGGAGAAGGAGGCTAAAGAGAGATCCTTGAGGGGCTCCTACTCTTGATGGCATCTCTGTCCCCCATCTTCTCCAGTAAGGTGTGTTGCCTGTAGTGCAATCTTCTTTCAAAGTCATGAGAAACATATCTAGGCTATTGGCATGCAGTGTATTGTCTTTCATCTCCGGGATAAAGTTTTTGAATAAAGTCTTCAAAAGAATTGTTAGTATTGGGACTTGCCTGGCAGTCCAGTGGTGAAGACTCCATGCTGCCAATGCAGGGGGGTGCAGGCTTCATCCGTGGTCCAGGAACTAAGATCCCTAAGATCTTACTAAGATTCCTAGTAGTGTGGCCAGAAGATTTTCAAAAAATTAGGAAAAAAGAATTGGGGGAAAAAAAAAAAAGAATTGGAAGTACAGCCATCTCAGCCTCCTCTCTTCCCAGGCTCTCACAAAACCGCTTCAGTTAGACTTCCTTCCCTTCCATGCAGCATAACAAGGTCTCCAGGGAGCTCCATAGGTTCACCCTAGGACCATCTTCTACCAGTCTCCCTCAACCCTGCATTGGCATTAGGGTTCCTCCAATACCTGAAGAAATCTTCCACCTCAGGAATTTGTAGTTGCTGTTTTCTCCTCTGGAATGCTCCTCCCTAGGTATGACTTGGTTCCGCATATCATTCTTTAAATGACCCATTTCTCAGAGAGGCTTCCAAGAGTATTCTGTTTCCCCCCTATTCTCATGTCATGTGTTGTTCGTATCATTGCTCACAACGTGACTGTGATGTAAGCTCTGTGAAGGCAGGTACCTTGCTGTTCACTGCTCTATGCTCAGAATTTAGAACAGAGTCTGGTGCATGGTTGGCGCTGATTCATGGACCACAAGCCTGGACCAACCAGCTTGTCTCACACTCACATCTCCACCTGGCATTTAAGTATCTCTCCAGATGCTGGCTGTGTGTCTGCATATTCATATTTTTCATTTATTCAGTGGGTTGTTTTTGACTAGTCTTACTTAATTTGAATTAAGTAGGTTGTTTTGTATTCCCAGGAGAGTGCAAACTCTCGGGAGAAAAGCATTATTTGATATCTTACAGTGTTTCAACTAATCAAAATGTTGACAATAACACATTAACATTACCTTCAAGATTACGTGTGTGTATACATATATACACATGTTTAAAGACTGTTTTTTAGAGCAGTTTTAAATTTATAACAAAACTGAGAGGAAGGTACAAGAGATTTTTCTGTAAATCCACAGCCCCCCACATGCATAACTTCCCCACTGTCAACGTGCTTCATCAGAGTGGTGTGTTTTTTACAATTTATGAACTTACATTGACACCTTATAACCATCCAAAGTCCATAATTTGCCTTAGAGTTCACTCCTTTTTTATAGTTTTATTAATATTTATTTATTTATTATTTTTGGCTATGCTGGGTCTCCGATGCCGTGCAGACTTTTCTCTAGTTGGGTGAGCAGGGTCTACTCTTTGTTGCAGTGCACAGGCTGCTTCTCATTGACTTCTCTTGTTGCGGAGCACAGAATCTAGGGCACACGGGCTTCAGTAGTGTGGCTCCTGGGCTCTAGAACACAGGATCGATAGCTGTGGCGCACAGGCCCAGTTGCTCTGTGTCATACCGAATCCTCTTGCACCAGGGATCAAGCCCGTGTTTCCCGAATTGGTAGGTGGATTCCTTACCACTGAGCCACCAGGGAAGCCCTCAGGTTCACTCCTGGTGTTGTACATCCTATGCATTTGAATAAAAGAATAATGACATGTAACCATCATTATACTATCATATAGACTGTCTCTATAGTCATAAAAATCTTCTGTTCTCTGTCTGTTCATCTTTCCTCATCTCTCCTCCACCGGCAAGCACTGATCTTTTTATTGCCATAATAATTTTTTTTTCCAGAATGTCATATTGTTGAAATCATACTGATAGGCTTGTCTGATTGACTGAAATTAGTAATATGCATTTAAGTTTCTTCTTTGTCTTTTTCATGGCTTGACAACGTAGTTCTTTTTAGTACTAAGTAATATTCCATTTCTCCCAGCAATCTTGATTCCAGCTTGTGTTTCTTCTAGTCCAGTGTTTCTCGTGATGTACTCTGCATATAAGTTAAATAAGCAGGGTGACAATATACAGCCTTGACATACTCCTTTTCTAAGACTGCTGGGAGAAATATCAATAAACTCAGATATGCAGATGACACCACCCTTATGGCAGAAAGTGAAGAGAAACTAAAAAGCCTCTTGGTGAAAGTGAAAGTGGAGAGAGAAAAAGTTGGCTTAAAGCTCAACATTCAGAAAACGAAGATCATGGCATCCGGTCCCATCACTTCATGGGAAATAGATGGGGAAACAGTGGAAACAGTGTCAGACTTTATTTTTTGGGGCTCCAAAATCACTGCAGATGGTGACTGCAGCCATGAAATTAAAAGACGCTTACTTCTTGGAAGGAAAGTTATGACCAACCTAGATAGCATGTTCAAAAGCAGAGACATTACTTTGCCAACAAAGTTCGTCTAGTCAAGGCTATGGTTTTTCCAGTGGTCATGTATGGATGTGAGAGTTGGACTGTGAAGAAGGCTGGGCCCTGAAGAATTGGTGCTTTTGAAGTGTGGTGTTGGAGAAGACTCTTGAGAGTCCCTTGGACTGCAAGGAGATCCAACCAGTCCATTCTGAAGGAGATGAGCCCTGGGATTTCTTTGGAAGGAATGATGCTAAAGCTGAAACTCCAGTACTTTGGCCACCTCATGCAAAGAGTTGACTCCTTGGAAAAGACTCTGATGCTGGGAGGGATTGGGGGCAGGAGGAGAAGGGGATGAGAGAGGATGAGATGGCTGGATGGCATCACTGACTTGATGGACGTGAGCCTGAGTGAACTCTGGGAGTTGATGATGGACAGGGAGGCCTGGTGTGCTGTGATTCATGGGGTCGCAAAGAGTCGGACACGACTGAGTGACTGATCTGATCTGAGACACTCTTGAGCGTGTCTTTTAAAGTATTGACACAAGAGTGTCTCTTGGGTGTATACCTAGGAATGAAAAAGGGTATGTAAATGTTCATTTTCATCAGATAATGATGAATTATTTTCCAATGTCATTGAGCCAATTCACCCTCCCTCTAGCAATGAATAAAAGATTCTATGGATCCACATCCTCTCCAATACTTGGCTTTGTCAGACTTAATACATGCACATATTTTTCAACCAAATGAGTTTAAGATCATATCACTTGATTAATGGTGTTTAACAGTTTTTTTTTTTTATGTTTATTGACCATATTTGGTTTATTCTGTGAAATGCCTGCTTATGTCTCTTGAACATTTTTTTTACTGAATATTTGTTTTTTCTCTTTGCAAAATAATACTCACTCAATTTTTAAGATGTCAATAATATCAGAAAAATATCAGTAAAAAGCAAAAGACCCTGTTGTTCTGAACCAACCTAAGTCATGTTAGTCATGTGAGTAAGAAGTCATTCTTCCTTCCTGGTAGATGTCAATTGCTACAATAGCTATTTGAGGTGGCACTGGTTTCTTTCCACAACCTCACTACCACATTATAATGATTACATATCTTAGGCTAAGTTCTGCTGTACATTCTAATACGTATTCAACAAACAATAATAGGCAGGCACAAAATCATCTGTAAGCGTCCTCTGTAGACTCCGTGAAGAGACTGCAATCCTCCTTCCAGGCGTCAGTGTCCACATTGCAGTGGTTCTGTGTCCTCTACTCAGTCTTATGCCACCAAGTCAATGACTGGACATAGGATATATTTGGGATTATCCATCCTCTAAGGGGACAGGATATTTACTTCTTTTGTGCATGCAAGTGTGGGTAGATTTTTAACAATTCAAAGCAATCTACATTCTTTGAATACTTTTAATGGTACCATGGGCAGCAAATTTCTACATTCATGATGAAGATAAATAGCCATTAGTGTCACCGATAAGAACCCATTTTTGACATAACATGCTAATTAGCAAAGGATCAGTTGTTGACTGAGACATGGATAGCTGGACTTAGAGTAGCCAGCCCCGGAGAGTGGCTCTTTCTGATGTAATCCTAGATGGTATCTCTTGACTAAGCATTCTTGAAACCAGGTTGCTGAAAATCTTTAGGATTAAAATTTGAGCTAATCAGTACCTATAATATCACAATAATGATACTGAAGTATTTTGAGGGAAATAACAGTCACTGCAACAGATTCTTACAATTCTACTACTCCCTACTGGAAACAACTACTGTTAGATATCTACTTCTTTGACAAGTATCTTAATGTTTCTGTGAAAAACTAGTTTAGTTTAATGAATTATGAAATAAACACCTGTGTAAAGAACAAACATCAGTATATAAAAAAAAAATACCAGTAAAAATCATCACTAAAGCCAAGAAAGAGGCACATTTTTTTTGCTGGAAACTTCCTGAGTGACCCCACCTAATCTAATTCTCTTCCTTCCTCCCATGAGTAAGAATCCTGACAAGGACAGCAAAGCATTCATGTTCTTGCTTTTCATTGTAGATTTACCTCCTAATTATTTAGCCCTAAACAATATGGTTTTAGTTTGCCTTAAATTTTAATGGTGTTAAAAAAAGATATTTTAACAAAACAATCTGTGAGAGGAATTTAAATGAATTATTTACTTTTATCCCATCAAACAGACTTCACAAATTAGCTTATGCTGTGTATGCTCCCATAAATCATAAATGGTTTCCTTTTGAGTTGTTAACAGACAGTCCACTTATATCATAATCACCCAGGAAGGAACTCCTTATTTGCTGGGTATTAATCCGTGATTTTGCTGGCAACCACCAACACAGTCAGTAAAGAACCCACTTGTAATACAAGAGACCACCTGCATTGCATGATGCGTGGGTCTCTGACGGGTCATAGAGAAGAGTTCTGGCAGAACATGGCCCACTGGAGAAGGAAGTGGCAACCCACTCAAGCATTCTTGCTTGGGAAGTCCCATGGACAGAGGAGCTGAGGGCCACAGTTCATTCGGGGGAGGGGGGAGGTCACAAAGAGTTGGACACATCTTAGCGACTAAACCACCAACCAATTAGTAATTTTATCTCTCACACAGATAGGCTTTCTCAGGATGTGTTTACCCTCCCAACAGCCTCTTTAATCTTTGAAATCATAGTGGATCTTTAGACATTGTTGTGTTATATTCTAAACCTGAGGCATTTTGTTGTGCTAAACTAGCCTTATTATCTTAATGGACACTGATGGTGATTTAATTTGTAGAAGATGATTTTTGTTAACTTTTGTTAATTTTTTCAAAAATTGAACTATAGTTGATTTACAGCGTTATGTGGGTTTCAGGTTTATAGCAAAGCAATTCAGTTATACACACATATGTATGTATGTGGTGTTAAGTCACTCAGTCGTGTCTGACTCTTTGCAACCCCAAGGACTGTAGCCCGCCAGGCTCCTCTGTTCATGGGATTTCTGAAGCAAGAATAGTGGAGTGGGTTGCCATTTCCTCCTCCAGGGGATCTTCCTGACCCAGGGATTGAACCTGGGTCTCCTGCATTGCATACAGAATCTCTACTGTCTGAGCCACCAGGGAAGTTTAATGTATGTATATATATATTCTTTTTCAGATTGTTTTCCATTATAGGTTATTACAAGATACTGAATATAGTTCCTTGTGTTATAGGGTAGGTCCTTGTTGTCTATCTATTTTATGTAGGGTGGTGTGTATCTGCTAATCCCAAACTCCTAATTTGTTCCTTGCCTCACTTCCCTTTTGGTAACCATAAGATTGATTTCTATGTCTCTGAGTCTATTTCTGTTTTGCAAATAAGTCCATTTATATCATTTTTTATATTCCAAATGAGTGGAATATGATATTTATCATCCTCTGAGTGACCTACTTCAGTTATTATGATGATCTCCAGGCCCATCCATGTTGCTGCAAATGGCACTGTTTCATTCCTTTTTATGACTGAGTAATATTCCATTGTATGTGCACCACATCTTCTTTACACATTCATCTACTGATGGCATTTAGGTTGTTTCCATGTCTTGGCTATTGTAAATAGTGCTGCCATGAACACTGGAGTGAATGCATCTTTTCTAATTAGAGTTTTCATCTTGTAGAAGGTGATTTTTGATTGTCAGAAAAGAGGAAATACTTTTGAGTGAGAAAGGAGCACCAGTCCTCAGCAAGGGCTTCCAAAGCTTGAAATCAGTGTCCACCAAAGATGTATTCACTGGTGTTTGTCATGCTCTATGGAATACATTTTTTTGACTAGTCCATTCAGCCTGTCCTAATCCATTAGTCAAGAGAAAGGGTATTTATTCATGATCTAATATAGTCCTATTTCTGTCTTAACATCTCAGTTTTTAACTTCTCATTTTCAGTACTTAACCTTGTTTCCATTCCTCCTAAAGACTTTACATTCTACGATCTGGTTGGGAACAAATCCTTGAAGACCTGAGGGTAGGTTAAACCCTGCCCTCCTCCACCAGCCCTAACACATACACACACTCCATGGAGATGTCAGTAATTGGTTTCTATCCCAGCTATACAGAAATGATGTTGGATTTGGCTTCTCCATTAATAACTAATAACATGAACATTAGGGTTTACCAGGTGGCTCAGTGGTAAAGAATCCACCTGCCAATGCAGCAGACACAGGAGACACAGGTTTGATCCTTGGGTCGGGAAGATCCCCTGGAGTAGGAAATGGCAACCTGCTCTGTATTCTTGCCTGGAAAATTCCATGGACCAGGTGCCTGGCAGGCTACAGTTCAGAGTAGGACACAACTGAACAATTTAGCATATATGCACAAATATGAATATGTCTTGAGTGCTTACTGAGTATCAGAAGACTGTTAAGTACTCCACACACAACACCTCATCTAATTCTCATGGTAACCTTGGAGGTGTATATTGAAATATCATCAGTCTTGTTTTACAAATAGGAAACTAATCCAGAGGTGTTAGATCATTTCCACAAGATTACGTATTTAGTTAGTGACAATACCAGATTTAAACCCAGGCTTGACTCAAAGGTATGTGATCTTAATAACTATTACATTCTATCTCCATGTCCCATGGGAAAGGACAAAGTACAACTCGAGGAAATGAGTTGTTCTTTTCAGTGGCTGAGGAAACAGGTTGATCTTCCATTGTGAAAATACAGAATTGGCCACCTCTCCATATAGGCCCCCAGACCAGAGATGGTCGGGTCCTTCTCTCTCCTTTCAGATGATTCATCACATGTTTTGTTTAGGTTATCATACTATCCATAGCCCAACATTTCAAATTCATGGAGAAAATGATTTGGCTGTTAGCCCTGGCTTTATAAAAGGAACTTTGATTATTGCATAAAATCTTGTTTTCTGGTTGTCATATAATAACACATCTTTCCCATGTGCTGAACATAGTGTTTTTAAGAACGAACAAACACAAAATAATTCACTATTAATAATCTGAATTATGTGTCTTCATTCACTAATTTCAAGTAACTGAGAGTTTGTTGGAGATTCAATAGTATAAGAGAAAGAAGGCAGATGAAATAGCCCTCAACTGAATCCCAACTCTGTCTTTTACTTACTCTGTGAGCTTAGGCAGGTTACTTAACCTGCTTGGGCCTCAGTTTTGAATTATGTTCAATGGGAATATATATTAATACTTACCTTGAGAGTTCTTGTAAGAATTAAAGGAATCTAGCATAGTCCCACCACTTCATGGGAAATAGATGGGGAAACAGTGGAAACAGTGTCAGACTTTATTTTTTGGGGTTCCAAAATCACTGTAGATGGTGATTGCAGCCATGAAATTAAAAGATGCTTACTCCTTGGAAGGAAAGTTATGACCAACCTAGATAGTATATTGAAAAGCAGAGACATTACTTTGCCAACAAAGGTCCGTCTAGTCAAGGCTACCATATTTCCAGTGGTCAAGTATGGATGTGAGAGTTGGACTGTGAAGAAAGCTGAGCGCCAAAGAATTGATGCTTTTGAACTGTGGTGTTGGAGAACACTCCTGAGAGTCCCTTGGACTGCAAGAAGATCCAAACAGTCCATTCTGAAGGAGATCAGTCCTGGGTGTTCATTGGAAGGACTGATGCTAAAGCTGAAACTCCAATACTTTGGTCACCTCGTGTGAAGAGTTGACTCATTGGAAAAGACCCTTATGCTGGGAGGGATTGGGGGCAGGAGGAGAAGGGAACGACAGAGGATGAGATGGCTGGATGGCATCACTGACTCGATGGACGTGAGTCTGAGTGAACTCTGGGAGTTGGTGATGGACAGGGAGGCCTGGCGTGCTGTGATTCATGGGGTTGCAAAGAGTCAGACATGACTGAGCGACTGAACTGAACTGAGCATAGTGCATGACATGCTATTAATATATATACTCCACAGATTTGCTTCCAAGCCCTGGTCAGTTTTCAAGAGTTGCACTCCTTTAAAAGAATTATTGTGATTTTTATTTAATAGAGTTATAAAATCTGAAGGTTGGAAAAAAACTTGCAGATCATTGAGTACAGATTTCCAAAATTATCTGCATGTCAACATCACACAAAGAGCTTTAATATATGCTAATTCCCAAACTCCAAAGCCAAGAGATACTAATCTAGTAGGTTTGGAGTAAAGACTAAGAAGTCTGATATTTAAAATGTTCCATTGATAATGATGGATACATGTCATCATACATCTTCCAAAACCCATAGTAGGTACAATACGAAGAGTAAACTCTAATGTGAACATGGATGTCTGATGACAATGATGCGTTGGTTCATCAACTGTAACAAATGCACCACTGTGCAGGATGTTGACAATAGGGAAGGTTGTGTGTTTGTGAGGGCAGGCAATGTATGAATATTCCCTGTATGTTCTGCTCAATTTGCTTTGAACTTAAAACTGCTCAAAAAATATAGTTAATCTTTTAAAAAAAGTTCCATTGAGGATTCAGATGAACACTTAGATTTGTAACCACTGGTCTCTGTAGTTCACCATCCAGAGCAGAAGCACCTGCAGCTGTCCCCCTCTTCTCAGAGTCACTGCTTCTTCCTGTGCTGCTTCCTGAAGCTCACGATTTGCACAAAGCCAGTTCCACTGTTGGGTGGCCCCAGATTCCAAAGTTCTTCCTTATATGAAATTGACGTCATTCTGTTGTAGCTTCTAATCATTGTGCATAATTCCCCCACACTAGAGCTACTCGGAATAAATCTAAGCGGTTTCCCACATGAAGCTTGATCATGTATTTGAAGGCATTGCTGGTATTCCTCCTGAACGCACGCCATCTCAAGTCTTCTCCTTTTAAAGCTAAAGATCCCTTGAACTTCAGCGAGTCTTCCTCTGATGTAATTTCCAGGCACTTCCCACTCCTTCCCATACCCACTCCTGAGAAAAGCTAAATGAGTTGCTTTTCTCATTTATTTCCAAATTGAAAATATTAACAATGCATTTAGCATAGAATGGAGTCACTGACTGGCCCTAATAGTAACCCTTTGGTTGCTGGGAAGGGGGGTGAAGTCCTAGGGCAGAGGCTGAAATGACTGGAGGCTCTAAGCAGTCTGACACTAAAGTATTTCCTTATTTTACCAATTAATCTGGCCATACTGGTGCACACTTAACAAGGATCAGCCTGATCAACCTCCCTCTTATAAATCCAACACAGAACACAAGATCCTGGTCTGAGGCACAGGGTAATGGGACCATGTCAGTTTGTAGACATCTATGTCACCAAGTAGGCTGTGTGTCTGGAAATACTTTCAGTGGAAGATCTGTGAAACGACTTATTGCAATTTTGCATTAGACTTTGGAAGCTGAATGCAAGTTCATTTACCATGAGACTTATAGTTCTTTTTTTTGCTGCTCACCTTGGACTTTCAGGTTGGTTAGGCAACATGTGTCAGTTTCTCATGACTTCAACCTGTCTGCAGTTGATGGCTTTTCACAAGGGTGCAGGAGGTGGGACTGAAAAGACAAGTCAGCTGCCAACCCATCACTAGAGACTTTCCTACAGCAAGTGCTCTAGCCATTTTTTCTGACCTGGCTGTACTTGGAATCACTTGGGAGAACTGGGGAAAGAAAACAAAAACTTGAACTCTACCTCAGAGCTCTTGAATCAAAATCTCCAAGGTCTCAATTTTTACAAAGCTCTCCAGAAATTGTGATACATGGTCAGATTTAGGGATCACTGCTTTAATGTATGCTCTAGCCTGCCTGCTAACTGTCAGTAGAACAAGAGATTTTTTTTTTTCTGATTTCCTCAGTTTTATTTATAATTGTTTCTTGGTGTGTACATTTACTTCACTGCAAATTTTTACCGTGCACAAATTTGAGTATCCACCACCACAGTTCATATAAAAACACATCACCTTCATTTTTTAATTTTAAAATAACTTGGTTTCTTATTATCTTCTAAAGATGATTGGTTGTTTTTTTGTAGTATCTTTATAATCTCACTAATTTAATAATATTTTATGTATTCCAGTCCATTGAAATTATTATCCTTTTGTTGCTCAAAATTTTCGGTCTTTGGCCTGTGGAATTCTTTTCAGTTTGTCTCTTAAGTCTTTTGGACATAGTACAGTCTCTAATATTAATTACTAGCTGATATGACAAATGTTCTGAACTTTTGTCATAAATTTCAGACTAGAAATCAACCATTTCTCCAAGAAACTTGGTTACTTTTAGTCCTGATATGGTATTTCAAGGGTTTTCCAGGTGGCAGAGTGGTAAAGAATACACCTGCAATGCAGAAGATACAAGAGACACAGGTTTGACCTCTGGCTTGGGAAAATCCCCTGGAGGAAGAAATGGCAAGCCACTCCAGTAGTCTTGCCTGGGAAATCCCAGGGGACCCTGGTGGGCTGAGATTTTTTTTTAAATGAAGTATAGTTGATTTTGAAATATTGTGTTATTTTCAGATATTACAGCAAAGTGATTTGGTTGTATATACCTATATCTGTTTTTTCCTATTCTTTTCCATTATTGTTTATTATAAGATATTGAAAATAGTTCCCTGTGCTATACAGTAAATCTTTGTTGCTTGTCTTTTTTATATAGAGCATGAGACTCTTAATATATGCTTTTAAGGTACTAATTATAAATGCCTTTACTGGATAGATAGATTTTTTTTGTTCCTTTTCACTAAGCTTTGTCAAATCTAATCTTTTTAAAAATCTTTATGCACTTTTTCAGAAATAATGTTACTGTTGGTATTCTTTCTAACTTTGAGTCATCAATTTTCCCTGAGGGGAATATTTTCTAATGAAAAAATGGAAACATTTTTAAGTGACCTGTTTTAGTTCATTTTAGCATGTTCTAGAATTTTTTTCTCTTCTTCAAGCTCTCTATTCAACCAATTTATTTTAATGTGAGTTGTTCTGAACCTGCAACCATACTCTTTGAAAATTTCAGCATAAGTCCAGAAGAATTGTCTTCATTATGCATTAGCTTACAATACCTTAACCCAATGAAGTAGGCTAACAGTGTATCATTTTGATTTTTTATATTTAGCAAACACTTAGAGCTTACCATGTTGACAGGTATTCTTCTAAGAGGTTTGCACATATTAAACTCTTACTTTTCATAACAACTCTATGGGGTGGTATTATTGTTCTTATTTCTCAGATGAGGAAACTCAGGCAAAAAGTGGTTAAGTAACTTGCTGAAGGTCACACCGGTAGAGAAAACGGATCTGGTTCCAGAAATCATGCTCTTAGTCAGCAGTAAAAATAAAATAAAATAAAATGATAGCAATAAATCTAAAGTATTTTTTAATTTGGTGTTTGTCCTTTTTTGGTGGTGGTGAAGGTGAGTTTGACATAATGTGACAACTGCCACATGAATGAACCAAACCCAAAAATGACAGTGGTTACCCCTGAGGTGTTCATTTTTCATTTGTATTAATTCAAAGGTTCTAGACATTGAATTCCACATAGAAAACTCTTTATTTTTATAAATGTTTTACAGCTCCAACCAGTGCATTCTGAAGGAGATCAGCCCTGGGATTTCTTTGGAAGGAATGATGCTAAAGCTGAAACTCTAGTACTTTGGCCACCTCATGCGAAGAGTTGACTCATTGGAAAAGATTCTGATGCTGGGAGGGATTGGGGGCAGGAGGAGAAGGGGACGACAGAGGATGAGATGGCTGGATGGCATCACTGACTCGATGGACATGAGTCTGTGTGAACTCCGGGAGTTGGTGATGGACAGGGAGGCCTGGCATGCTGCGATTCATGGGGTCGCAAAGAGTCGGACATGACTGAGCGACTGAACTGAACTGAACTGAATGTTAAAAACGTGTTCTGGAATGAACAAGATAAATGGAAATATATTAATTATATTCTTCATGTCTGCAATACAAAGAAAAATATAACTGACAAGGAAACAAGCTAGACTTCCAGAATGTGGCCTCTAAGCTTGTCCTTAAGGTACTTATCTCCTAGTAGACTAAGAGTCACTTCTTTTAAGTCCTTGTTTGTCGGTCATTCATTCATTATTTTATACCAAACATATAATACAAATCATACACTGTACTCTGGGGGAGTAGTGACCAGAAAAATCTAGGTTCCTGCCCTCATGGATCTTAGAATCTACTGGAAGAAGATGTAATCAAATAATCAAAATGGAATGTATAACCAAACTGTGTGTTCTTTGCTCCATCCTAGTAATTATCACAGTAAATTGAGATATTCAATTAACAGTTTGTCCCTGTTTATTCTAAGATGCTTGCAAGCCAGTTCTAGGTTTCTTCTCTGTGACCCCAGTGCTTGCTAATTCTGATGTCCTCTTAGTGCTGCACTGTGTGATAATGAATGAATTCACTTTTCTCTAAAGATGGATCTAAAATGACTGAGCTATGGTGATTCCAATTTTGACTTTATGTTTCAGAATGTGGAAAAATAATTGTTAGTTCTAGAAACAATTCAGGAACATTTTATGGGCTTAGTTAATGAATGAGAAGATGGTGAACACAATTAGAAATTTCACCACTATCCTTTCTTAACATAGACAATATGAACCTGAGATGAAATCTCTCAGTAGGCAGAGAGTCATTTAAATTTCTGAGTTCATAGAAACATTAAGGATCATCTGACTCAACCTCCACATAGTCTCAAAGAGGAAGCTGAGGGCAAGAGGGGGTGATTAATTTAACCAAGACAGCTATTAAAATTAATAGAGTTAAATTCAGAAACTAGGCTGTGTAGAACCCTCTATAAAACAAAACAAAAAACATCATAGCACTTGTTTTTCATTTTAAAAAGGAAGATTGTGTGAATTTATTTTCCCACCTCAGTTTACTAAAATTTTATTTATCTATTGACTGACTGAAATGCTTATCATTCTTAGGATTTAATGACAAAAGCATGAATACAGATTGTTCGTGAAGATTATAATTGCTTTGTTCATTCTGCTCTTCCTTCTTGAATGGCTAGTCCAGAGGCTTATAGAGTAAGGTGGGAGATTGTTGTCAGTAGAGAGGTTGGTAACTCAAACGCAGATCGCACAGGGGGATTACAAAGCAGGTACAAATCTGCTGAAAGGAACAGCAGAGGGGTCAACTGACCAGTTTCCCAAGAAAATAAATTGAGTGGGATTCAGATCAGATCAGATCAGTCGCTCAGTTGTGTCTGACTCTTTGCGACCCCATGAATCACAGCACGCCAGGCCTCCCTGTCCATCACCAACTCCTGGAGTTCACTCAAACTCATGTCCATCAGGTGATGCCATCCAGCCATCTCATCCTCTGTCGTCCCCTTCTCCTCCTGCCCCCAATCCCTCCCAGCATCAGAGTCTTTTCCAATGAGTCAACTCTTCGCATGAGGTGGCCAAAGTATTGGAGTTTCAGCTTTAGCATCAGTCCTTCCAAAGAACACCCAGGACTGATCTCTTTTAGAATGGACTGGTTGGATCTCCTTGCAGTCCAAGGCACTCTCAAGAGTCTTCTCCAATACCACAGTTCAAAAGCATCAATTCTTTGGCACTCAGCTTTCTTCACAGTGGGATTGGGTATATGCAAATTCCAAAATGTATTTTTTCAATTATGAAAATGTGAACTCAGCCATTCTCTGTTTCACTGTACTCTATAGTTTCTATCTTTCTGGAAATCCAGATGAAATCGATTCTTAGAACCCTCCATTAAGTCATTTCTGTACTTTATTTGTAGGATGGTGAAATGACTGAGTCTTAGAACTGGGTTTCTTTTCTTCCAGTTTCCATCCCTTGTTTTCATGGATTCATTTTCTCTTTATTGAAGAATATCTTTTTAAAAACATTTATTTATTTTAATTAATTATTAATTAAAATTATTTATTATAATTTATTTTAATTGGAGGCTACTTTACAATATTGTAGTGGTTTTTGCCATACATTGACATGAATCAGCCATATCTTGAATGCACGTGTGCCTCTGTACTGAGTCTGATCAGGACATAAATGTGAGGATTAACAGTGACAAGACTTAGTGTATTTGGCTTAGCAGCACCAAGAAGTGTCATGACATAGCCCTGCACTGCTCCCTCATGTCACCAGAAAGGTTGTGGCCTCTGGAAAAACAATTTTCTTTAGAACTTAACAGAAGTATCACCTGGTGACTTATATAAATACTCTGGAAAATTTCTGTTTTTCATTTTATGCTGTCTCTGAGATAATGTTTATAAATCTTCCAAAAGACTACTGTGTTCTAAATATAATTCTTTCAAGTGTCAAAGTTTCATTTTTAAAAATTGAAAGTAAATTTTAGCTTTTGGGTGTTAGGTGCTGCTGCTGCTAAGTCGCTTCAGTCGTGTCTGACTCTGTGCGACCCCAGAGACGGTAGCCCACCAGGCTCCCCCGTCCCTGGGATTCTCCAGGCAAGAACACTGGAATGGGTTGCCATTTCCTTCTCCAATGCATAAAAGTGAAAAGTGAAAGTGAAGTTGCTCAGTCGTGTCTGACTCTTAGCGACCCCATGGACTGCAGCCCACCAGGCTCCTCCATCCATGGGGTATTAGGTGACAAGATACATACTCACCAAATTCAGGATTTTATAAATGAGGGCATGCACTCTCAGTTGCACACTCATGTCCGACTCTTTGAGAGCCTATCAATTGTAGCCTGCCAGGTTCCTCTCATTCGATTTTCCGGGAGTGGGTTGCCTTTTCCTATGCCAAGGGATCTTCCTGACCCAGGGAATCGAACCTGTGTTTCTTGCTATTCTTGCATTGGCAGGAGGATTCTTTATTTCTGAGCCATGTGAGATGCCATAAATGAGAATGCTGCCGCTGCTAGGTCACTTCAGTCATGTTCAACTCTGTGCGACCCCATAGACGGCAGCCCACCAGGCTCCTCTGTCTCTGGGATTCTTCAGGCAAGAATATTAGAGTTGGTTGCCATTTCCTTCTCCAATGCATGCATGCATGCTAAGTCGTTTCAGTCATGTCCGACTCTGTGCAACCCTATGGACAGCGGCCTACCAGGCTCCTCTGTCTATGGGATTCTCTGGGCAAGAATACTGGAGTGGGTTGCCATTTCCTTCTCCCATAAATGAGGATGCTGCTGCTAAGTCGCTTCAGTTGTGTCCGACTCTGTGTGACCCCATGGACTGCAGCCTACCAGGCTCCTCCACCCATGGGATTTTCCAGGCAAGAGTACTGGAGTGGGATGCCATTGCCTTCTCCAATAAATGAGGATAGTTGTTCTCAAATGTGGTCTGAGGATTTCTGGACAAGTGTGGGATGGTGAGTGGCAGACCAGAATTATTTCAAGGGAGCTGCAGTTTCCTATGTGTACCCAAACTCTGCTTCTGATAGAATAAATGTATAAATGTCACACATATCAAATACACACATGTCAAAAATATGTAGCTGTTGCTGAGATGATTAAAATGCAAGTTAGTTTAAAAAATGATTCAGTTTGTGAATGCTTCTTGTCATAATGTATTTTTCCCAATCAAAAATGATTCAGTTTAAATGTGTGTTCTCAAACATTTTTGATACTAAGAATGATTTTTGTTACTCAGACTAGAAGCCATGGAAATGAGAAATGTTCCTTGATAGGCTCTGTTTTTTTCTGGGTGAAAAGCGCAAATCTTGTTTTTTTTTCTGCACTCCTATCATGTGCTTCCCATCTGCTCAGGCTCTTGGTAGTTCCTGTCTTCTGTATCTTAACATCTTTCTTTAGGTGAGGTTATGGAAAATTCACTGGATATTCCTTATTGTCACACAGAGGTGAGATAATACTGTGCTGTTTTGTTTCCACCTTTTCCTGATTATGCTAAATATTTTCTGGATTTTTCTGGCCTCAGCTACTCACTAGTCCTATCTTCTATGAAAATGAAGTTATGGTTCTGTGAGCTGTCTTTGCAGTTTGAAACTAAGAGATGATTTCCTGTGACATCACCTGGCCTGACTGCTAGAGTCCTCACTCAGCCTTCCACCCTGCTCTGATCCCCCCTTTCACCACCCCCAACTAGAAATGTCAAATCATCACCCATACCCTGCCTTTCCTTTTTAAAAAAAATCATCCTCTCCTTTTTATTTTGGCTCTTTCTCTCCTTAAAATCCTTTAGATCTCCCATCTTAGAAAATGAAGGCTTTCACAACTGGATACCCCCTAGTGGTCCCCCTTCCCCTTTCATTGTGTCAGCATTCCTTGAACCAGTGTTCACCTTCACCCCATGCTTCCCCACCTCCCATTCCTTCCCTAGCTTGAGACCATCTGGCTTCTGCCTTCATCTTTTCACCAAAACTACACAGACTTAGGTCAAAATTGAGTTCCTCTATTTCAAAACTGAACAGATAGTTTTAGTTCTTCTTTTAATTACCCTTTCTGCAGCCTGTGAGCTGCTCTTACTGGGTCATGCTGTCACATTCCTCCAAGGCTTTTCATCATTGCTTGTTTTTAACTGACTAACTGCCACGTATCCTTAAAGTTTCAGGGTGACACTAACCTGGGAGGCCATAGCCAACCTTCCTCCAAGCTCCAGGCTGAAGGGGCTCCTAGAACATCTAGTATTTATAAAAGCATGTGCCACATCATGTTAATTTCTACTTTGGGTAAGTATTCTGTGCTCATTATATGTAAATTAGAAAATCCAGTGAACATGAAAACAAGTTTCCAGTAATTTCATAATCCAGAAAGGAGCACTACTAGAATTTTGAATTTTATCTTTCTAATGCACATACAGACACACATGTTGATGTAAACTGTTTTATAAAAAAAGTCAGTCTAAACATATCTTGAGTATTTTTCCATAACTCGCATTATCGTCTTTAAGGCTTTTCTGCATTCACTTCTGATGTATCCTAATTTTTTGCTTATTTTACATAAAATTTATTTATTTGGCTGTACTGAGCCTTGTTGCAGTTCATGGGATCTTTGATCTTCATTGTGGAAGGCTGGCTTATTTAGTTTCGACCTGCAAAATCTTTAGTTGTGGTATGTGGAATGTAGTTCACTAACCAGGGCCCTCTGCATTGGGAACTTGGACTCTTAGCCAATGGACCACCAGGGAAGTCCCTGTATCCTAATTTATTTAAATCCAGTTTTTTTCACGTTTAGCTAGATTGCTTACCCTTTGTGTTAATTAACATATTGCCATAAACATCCTCATACAAACATCTTTGTGACTTGTCCTATTACAAGGTAAGAATACATTTCTAGAAGGGAAACTGTTGGGGCAAAGGATATTTACATTTTTATGATTTTTGATACATCTAAGTGCATTAAACTCTAGAAAATATTACCTCAGTTTGTAAAAGTGATTGGCCACATACTATTGTAGTTGCCTGGCTGTTACTCATTCTGCTCCTTAAATTATTGGTGGATGAATGTGACAATGTAATTTTTACAGAGGTTTCCATGGGAGTCACTGGTAATTATCTGTTGATGGGCTTAAACTATATTAATTTTTGTGAGGGATGTCTTTCTTTGTTTTTCAAGGAGGCATATTCATGCCTGGCTTTGGGGGAAAAAAAGCTTCCCCAAATAAGAAAATTAAGATATGTTTATAAATGGACTACTTTGCAGCCATTTTAATTGTTGATGTAGATGTATGACTTTTTATGTCTACTGTAGACGAATGGCTTCCCTTGTTGGGAAAGCGTCTGCCTGCAATGTGGGAGACCCGGGTTTGATTCCTGGGTCAGGAAGATCCCCTGGAGAAGGAAATGGCAACCCACTCCAGTATTCTTGCCTGGAAAATTCCATGGACCAAGGAGCATTGTAGGCTACAGTTCATGGGGTCACAAAGAATCAGACGTGATGGAAAGCTTCACTTCACTTCAGATGTAGGTCAGTTATTTACAATATGCTGTTACACACAAAGAACAGGCTATAAAATAATACACATAGTATGATACAATTTTTGTAACACACACCTATGCGCATAAATTACATTTACAAAACTGAAATTGTGATGTCCCATGTTTTATTCTGTGTTAAAATAGTACCATGAGCCATTCTATAGCATATCAATAAGCTATTTTAATGATCCATTTTACCAGTGATATTTCCCACAACAGCCTTCCTTTTCCCTTTACCAAGACAGGGGTTATAACCCCTGTTTAGCCACATTTTTAATTCAGCTTTCCTTGTGTATTTCTTCTAACCATATAATGGCAGTAATAATACCCACCTGAATTTTCCTCCAAAGAATGTTGTGAAATAATAGAGATTACTTGGTGTTCCTAGGAGGAAAATTGGTGTAGAAAGGCTGGGTGTTTTTATTTATTATTAATAACTACCCCCTGCTCTAAGGTTTTGAAATGACTCGGGACTTAATGTGACTTAATATGTGTAATGGGAGCCTACCTGGGAGGAAGGGAAGGAGTCTGTGAGATATAATACAGTATTACCAATAAATAGTTATTTTTATCACCCTAGGAGACTAAAATTTTGTTTCTTAGCATACATCATGACTTAATGATTCACTCATGTCTTCTGAACTTTTCTCTCTTCCTTTCTGGTAATTGTCCTTGTTTAAAAGAAAAGAATGTTGTCTTCCTGAGGACCATGTTAAGAGAGAAACTTTACAAGTTTCAATTTGTGTACCTTTGTTTATCACGCTTTTATCAACATTAAAAAAAACCCCAAACTACCTAGCAACATTCAAAGTAAAACTATTTCTTTTTTTCATTCTGTCCACAATAACATCCTTGCTGTCCTTTGATGAAGCACCAAAATCAGAAAGAAGATATTTCTACTGTGATTATTAGATAAATCACTTTTCAGACAGAACTCATAATAATTGTTTCAGATTGCTGATATCAGGGAATATTTCTTTTTAAATTAAGTGTTAAAATGAGGTAAATTCTAAATTTTGTTCTGTTTTATGCCTTTTCAGTAACTGTCTTATGCATGGCCCTAGAAAGGTCAAGGTAATCGTATTGAGCAGCACAATGACAAGGCTGTTGTTGTTGTTCAGTCACTCAGTCCTGTCCACCTCTTTGCGACCCCATGGACTGCAGCATGTCAGGCTTCCCTGTCCTTCACCAACTCCCGGAGCTTGCTCAAACTCATTACATTGAGTCCGTGGTGCTATCTAACCAGCTCATCTTCAGTTGCCCTCTTAGCCTTTTGCCTTCAATCTTTCCCAGCATCAGGGGCTTTTCCAATGAGTCAGCTCTTCTCAGCAGGTGGCCAAAGTATTAGAGCTTCAGCCTCAGCATCAGTCCTCCCAATGAATATTCAGGGTTAATTTCTTTCAGGATGACTGGTTTGATCTCCTTGCTGTCCAAGGGACTCTTTCCAGCACCACAATTGGAAAGCATCAATTCTTTGGTGCTCAGCCTTCTTTATGGTCCAACTCTCATATCTGTACATGACTACTGGAAAAACCAAAGCTTTTATTGTATGAACCTTTGTCAGTAAAGTGATGTCTTTGCTTTTTTAATACACTTCCCTTCCAAGGAGCAAGTGTCTTAATTTCCTGACTGCAGTCACTGTCCACACTGAGTTTAGATCCCAAGAAAATAAAATCTGTCACTGCTTCCACTTTCCCCCTTTTATTTGCCATGAAGTGATGGGACTGGACCCCATGATCTTAGTTCTTTGAATGTTGAGTTTTAAGCCAGCTTTTTCATTCTTCTCTTTCACTTTCATCAAGAGGCTCTTTAGTTTTCTTCACTTTCTTCCATAAGGGTGGTATCATCTGCATATCTGAGGCTGTTGATATTTCTCTTGGCAATCTTGATTCTAGCCTGTGATTCATCCAGCCCAGAGTATCTCATGATGTCCTCTGCATATAAGTTAAATAAGCAGGGTGACAATATATAACCTTGTCTTACTCTCTTCCCAATTTTGAATCAGTCTGTTGTTCTATGTCTAGTTCTAACTGTTATTTTTTAACCTGCATACAGATTCCTCAGGAGACAGCTAAGGTGGTCTGATATTCCCATTTCTTGAAGAATTTTCCACAATGTGTTGTGATCCACACAGTCAAAGGCTTTAGTGTAGTCAGTGAAGCAGAAGTAGATGCTTTTCTGGAACTTTCTTGCTTCGTCTATGATCCAACAAGTGTTGGCAACTGGATCTCTGGTTCCTCTGCCTTTTCTAAATTCCAGCTTGTCCATCTGGAAGTTTTTGGTTCACGTACTACTGAAGCCTAGCTTGAAGGATTTTGAGCATAACCTTACTAGCATGCAAAAATGACTGCAATTGTGTGGTAGTTTGGACAATTTTTAGCATTGCCCTTCTTTGGGATTGGAATGAAAACTGATCTTTTCCAGTCCTGTGGCTACTGCTGAGTCTTCCAAATTCACTGACATATTGAGTGCAGCACTTTAACAGCATTTTCTTATTTTAGAGTTTTAAATAGCTCAGTTGGAATTCTGTCATCTCCACTAGCTTTGTATTGGGAGCTTACGGTGTTCCTCCCCCACCTCCCAAAATTGTTCAATACGTTTTACATGTGTTACCTCATTTTTTCTTATTGCTATTATTTACTATTTGGCTTCCCTGGTAGCTCAGTGGTTACAAGTGTCTGCCAGCAATGCGGGAGACCCTGGTTCGATCCCTGGTTCGATCCCTGGGTTGGGGAGATCCCCTGGAGAAGGAAATGGCAACCCACTCCAGTATTTTTGCCTGGAGAATCCCATGGACAGAGGACCCTGGTGGGCTACAGTCCACAGGGTTGCAAAGAGTTAGACACGACTGAGCGACTTCACTTCACTCACTGTTATTTAACCATTTTATGGATTTGTTTTTTTTTAGCTTCCTCATATAGTCCATACTTCTTGGCATTTGTACTTACTTATAAGTACTTTGTCAAACACATGGCAGTGGAGAACGAAAATAGTGGCAGAAGCAGAAGTGAAAGTGGTAGAGTTAGAGGGAAGGGAACGGCAGAAGCGGGCACGGGCAACACCAGACCCGGCCCAAGTGGAGTGACACAGACATGATTGTTCAGACTAGGGCAGTTTCAGCTCTGACAGAGGGAGCTAACTGAGAGGTACTCTCGGACAATGTGAATAAACTGGGACTGTCTAGGGGTGAACTGAGACATTGGTCACCTTACTTAAAAGAAGGCAGAGCAGTCAGCTACTGACATGTGACTTATTGGGTACAGGAAGTTTCACTACTTTTTGTCTGCCCTGGAATGTGATTCAGATCAGATCAGATCAGTCGTTCAGTCGTGTCCGACTCTTTGTGACCCCATGAATCGCAGCACGCCAGGCCTCCCTGTCCATCACCAATTCCCGGAGTTCACTCAGACTCACATCCATCGAGTCAGTGATGCCATCCAGCCATCTCATCCTCTGTCGTCCCCTTCTCCTCCTGCCCCCAATCCCTCTCAGTATCAGAGTCTTTTCCAATGAGTCAACTCTTCACATGAGGTGGCCACAGTACTGGAGTTTCAGCTTTAGCATCATTCCTTCCAAAGAAATCCCAGGGCTCATCTCCTTCAGAATGGACTGGTTGGATCTCCTTGCAGTCCAAGGGACTCTCAAGAGTCTTCTCCAACACCACAGTTCAAAAGCATCAATTCTTCGGCGCTCAGCCTTCTTCACAGTCCAACTCTCACTTCCATACATGACCACAGGAAAAACCATAGCCTTGACTAGATGAACCTTTGCTGGCAAAGTAATGTCTCTGCTTTTGAATATGCTATCTAGATTGGTCATAACTTTCCTTCCAAGGAGTAAGCGTCTTTTAATTTCATGGCTGCAGTCACCATCTGCAGTGATTTTGGAGCCCCAAAAAATAAAGTCTGACACTGTTTCCACTGTTTCCCCATCTACTTCCCATGAGGTGGTGGGACCGGATGCCATGATCTTCATTTTCTGAATATTGAGCTTTAAGCCAACTTTTTCACTCTCCTCTTTCACTTTCATCAAGAGGCTTTTGAGTTCCTCTTCACTTTCTGCCATAAGGGTGGTGTCATCTGCATATCTGAGGTGATTGATATTTCTCCCTGCAATCTTGATTCCAGCTTGTGTTTCTTCAGTCCAGTGTTTCTCATGATGTACTCTGCATATAAGTTAAATAAGCAGGGTGACAATACACAGCCTAAAAATTCATTCCTAGTGATATTTCTAATCTTAGCCTCCTAATCCCTACATTGGTACTCTGTATTTCTTCCTTCCTTCCTCCTTCCACCTTTTTCCTTCTGTCTTTCCTTCCTTCCTTCTTTCTTTCAGTAGCTTGATACCGTGTAATCTAACTACCTTAATTAAGCCCAAAAGAAATTTATAAAAACCATTGGCAGAACCCAAGCGACATGACTTTGCTTCAGGAACAAGGCCTCAGATGCTGTCACAATTCCCTGTCCCCAACCTTTGCTCCTCTCTGCACATCTGCCTTATCTTTTTGCTGCTTTCTTAAATCACTGCTTCTGCTTTCCAGCGAAAGGAGAGAGCATAGCTGTTAATAGTTCATAAGGCTTCCATCTAACAGTTACAGCTGCCAAAGAAAGACTGACAACTCCTGGTGCTTCATGTCTTGAAATCCTAAAATTGACGAGCTGGGTGGAGAAGCATAGCCCGCATCAATCAGCTGTGGTCACGCGGAAGGTTACCGCAGGAGACGGCTGACTTGGTTACCATATCACTGTGTTCTGGGTAAAAGGAAGTTCTGGATCTTCTGTATTGTTCTCAGAAGCAAAAGAATTCTAGAACAAAAATAATAGATGTCTGAGACATAACCCTTTGGAGAGATACCACAGCTAAAAAAAAGCTATGTGCTAAAGCCTTTATGGAGAAGTTCCCATGGGTGGAGTAGGTAGTTCGTGAGGTGCTTTCTCACTATAAGCTTCTAAGATCAGTGTTTTACTTCCCCTTCAAAGGTAGAATAAGACCCTGAAGAGGGGCTTCCCTGGTGGCTCCATGGTAAAAAGTCTGCCTGCCAATGCAGGAGACTTGGGTTCCTTGATCTAGGGGGAATCCCACATGCTGCTAAGTGGCTGGGCCCTTGCACCACAGCTGTGGAGCCTTTTGTGGTGGAGCCTGGGAGCCACAACTATTGAAGCCCATGCACCCTGGAGCCTGTGCTCCAGCAATAAGAGAAGCCACCGCAATGAGAAGCCCGTGAACCGCAACGAAGAGTAGCCCTCCCCGCCCCCCGCCTCTGTTCACCACAACTAGAGAAAAGCCCATACAGCAACGAGGACCCAGCACAGCCAATAAAATAAAACAAAATAAAAATTTCAAAAGACCCTAAAGAAAAAAATTATAGGAAAGACTTGGTCTGGCAGGAAAGCACATGATTATTTGGGAGGTGGAAAGCCCAAGTTAAACTCTCCCTAGGCCATTAACCAGTCATGGTCAACATGATGTAACATTACTCCCCTTCCTGATGTAAAGCAGTTATCTTTCCTCTACCTCTATAATATCTCTCCCTCACAACACCTTAATAGAGGAATAGTCTTCTAGGATGTGCTGTGTAATCTGCCCCTCTTAAAATCAATTAAAAAAAAATAACAATAACCACAATTGTCATTTATGGAGCACCTATTAGCTGCCAGTTACTGTGTTATTTCATGTAATTCTCAAAACTTTTCCATATTCCCTATTTTCCTATACATGTTTTTTAGATGAAGAAAGTGTATAGGTTAAAATTTGCCTGAAGCTCCATAGATAGTAAATGTTAGAACTAGGATTAGAACCCGCTCAGTGTCTCCAAAGAGAAAGGCCACTTTACACTCTGATATCATTCTGTATGGCATGTGGTGAAAAGCGAGATAAATTCTGTGACTTATGGGAATAATAAAATATAAGGAACTCCAAGTGGGTATTAACAACAGGAGCCAAAAATAAATAAAAGGTGCCCTTATTTTTTAAATTGGCTTATAATTTGATTCTGTTTTTATTTGCTAAAAAATGAATAAGCCAAGCCTTGGGACTCTTTACTTTTCTGGAAGTTTCACTGGATTATCAGTTAAACAAATATAATTTTAATTCACTCAACACTCATGGAACACCTGCTAAGTGATGAGTGCCAGTGTATTAAGTTGGATAATCAATGTTTACTTTTATGAAAAAATCATAGTCACATAAAAGCGAATGGAATGTTGTTTTACTAGGGAGGGTTCCTTAGAAATCACATAGGCCATTGGTTGTCACTGTGGGTTCTGCTGAGTTTTAGGTTCTGCCAAGGTTTATTTACAACCATCTTGGGAACAGGGAAGAAATGGAGGGAATCAAAGGGGAGACTGGAAAACAGAATTCTGTTTCTATCTTGTCCACTTCAACCAGAACAGCTCTAAACTCTAATTTATTGATCCTTTTGAAGTTTATTCCTTTTACTAAAGAAGAAACTTAGGGACAGCAAGTGTCTGAGGTTGACAACATGGTGGGTTAAGAAAGCACAAAAATAGGATCCTTCCATTTGCCATACCAGTGAGCTGCAGAGTATTCTTCATGCTTTTCATACCACTTTTAGAAGTGAGTTTAGTTTCTGCTGTAATTCTGAGATTCTCAGCCAAGCCAGTCACATTGCACTCAGATGTCCATGTTATAGGCACTGACTAATGGCAAATGTGGTGACTTTGGGGGTTATTAAGAAATTGCAGTCATTGCATATGATGTAAGTTGCTTTGATCTTTATTGACCTCATTGCCAGATCTTAACAGACACCTCTGGGCCTGTTACCCATGTCTCCAGCTGAAGTCTTGAATTTATAGTAAAAAAATTTCAAGGTTGTGTTCTCAGCAATAAACTAAAAATTATCACACAACTGCAGTTCTGTGTCTCCTTAACCAGCATTCTGACAGAGGAGGAAATTCCAGGTTGGGAAAATCATTCTATTAATCCCAGCTATTTGTGTTCTAACACTATAATTCTGTAGTCTTTTGTGGACTTTATATTAATGAAAAGATACACCTCACTCTGTGTTTGTGGCGTTCCAGTTCATGTTGCTCTTATCTATTAAGATAATTAGAGGACACAGAAATTCAAGTATTTTATATCAAGTCAAAGGCTCTAGCTGTTTAGCCAGGATTCTGAAAATTATATTTAATTATTAAGGAGAATGAATTTATTCTAGTTAAGCTTTAGGGCCAGAGACATGGACTTTTCTGCTGTTGGACTGGAGGATGGAGGCAGGGAGGCAGACTTGGACTTTATGATTGGGAGGCCTCAACTGAAGTGGAAAAAAGAGGGGAAGCAAGTAAATTCAATTAGGAACTGGTAGGAGCAGGTCAAATCCACAGCTGGAAGAGATCAGCTAGCAGCTGCAGCTTGATCATCACGGTGACTCTAATCCAGACAAGAAAAATAGACTGTGGGAGGCAATGCACTTGCAATTTTCTTGTGCCAGTATTAAAACAATGTTAGGGCTTACTGATTTTTTTTTGTTTTAATGAAGGAGAAAAAGTTCACCAAAGATAGATCATGATGGATTTTTTTTTTTTGGTAGAGCAATACATAGTAAAAATGACTTTTATTAATTAAAAAAAAATGCCTGTTTCTAGATATTTAGGTAGTTTCCTTTTATAATTTTTCTATGAAAAACAATGCTGTGACAAACATTTTTTAGGGGGAGCTTATTTCTTTTTCACTTTAAACATTTTTTTGTTTTGTTTTGAAAGTATGGAGAAGACTCTTGAGAGTCCCTTAGACTGCAAAGAGATCAAACCAGTCAATGCTAAAGGAAATCAGTCCTGAATATTCACTGGAAGCACTGACGCTGAAGCTGAAGCTCTAGTACTTTGGCCACCTGATGCGAACTGACACACTGGAGAATGCCTTGTTGCTGGGAAAGATCAAAGACAGGAGGAGAAAGGGAAGACAGAGGATGAGATGAGATAGCTGGATGACATCACCAACTCGATGGACATGAGTTTGAGCAAGCTCTGGGAGATGCTGATGGACAGAGAAGCCTGGCATGCTGCAGTCCATGGGGTTGCAAAGAGTCGGACAAGACTGAGTGACTGAACTGAACTTTTATATATGTGAATGTATGGGCTTCCCAGATGGTGCTAGTGGTAAAGAACCAGCCTGCCAAAGCAGGAGACAAAAGATAAGAGGGTTTGATCCCTGGGTTGGAAGATCCCCTGGAGGAGGGCATGGCAACCCACTCCAGTATTCTTGCCTGGAGAATCCCATGGACAGAGGAACCTGGTGGGCTATGGTCCATGGGGTCACAAAGAGTTGGACACAACTGAAGTGACTTAGCAGGCAGCACGTCACAGCACGCTAAGTGTTTGAGCACTTATATATGTGTCTGAACACCTCTTTTTGTATTGTTGTTGTTGTTGGCCCCATCACGTGGCATGCGAGATCTTAGTTTCCTGACCAGGGATCAAACCTGTGCCCCATGCAGTGGAAGTGCAGAGTTTTAACCACTGGACCACCAGGGAATTCACTGGGCTTATTTCTTATTGGACACATCTTAATTTTTTCCTTAGAATAAAAACCTAGAATTTAAATTTCTGAAGTGAAGGCTATATATATAATTAAGGTTTTGATGTGTAATCAAATTATCTCTTTCAAAATTCTTTTGTAAGAATCAATTGTTTTTCCTATGAATTATCTACCATTCATTGGGGTTTGTAAAAATTAAGGAGGAACTGTTGCTTCAGAGGCTCCTGAAGTTAGATGGAACTCTCTGGAGCCAAATAGATCATTCCTACTGTGTTAGATTTGGTGACCACACAGCCCTCTGTTGTGCCCTGACTGCCTTATTAATACCCAAGGTCACAATTAAGTGAACTCTTGAGCCACACTGGGACTATCAAATTCTTTCTCTTAAGAATTTGAACCAAAGAGGTAAGATGTCAAGACACTGAGAATGTTGCTAAACATATTAGATCTAGAGCCCTAAGGTCTAGCAGAGTTGGGGCAAAGGGTGGACATGTGGCAAACTACAGAGAAAATGAAACAGAAAAGCTTTATTGTAGAGGGGATGCAGAGAAATAAGTGACCCTGAACATCAGGTGTCGCATAGCCTAAGATGTTCAGTGCTGTAGTCCCTGTGGTTCTGTCAGGGTATCGTGTAGTTTGTTTCGTAAAACCCTCCTGTGCTTTCTGAAGTATCACCTATGTTGACCTCCGATCAAGATACCAGACTCCAGGCAAAATGCAAAGCATTTACTTCAGATACATCAGTCATTTATTTGTGCAGCAGATCTTAGCATACACAGAGTCCATAGGCCTCCAAACATGCTAAGTCACTTGGTGTCTTAGCATGTCATGTCCGACTCTGTGCGACTCTATGGATTGTAGCCAGCCAGGCTCCTCTGTCCATGGGATTCTTCAGGCAATAATACATGAGTGGATTGCCATTCCTTTCTCCAAATTTTTCAAAATATAGATTAGTACATTACTGACAAAAGATTATTTTTTAGACTAGTACATTTACATGGAAAATTACCAGACAAGACTTGTTCTTAACTGTTGGAGCATATAGTCTTTCATTCACCCAGTTTGGCTTTGATTTAACTAGTACAATGTAAAGTTCTAGTTAAGTTCTCAAACTTCACACACGTCAAAATTATTTGGGGGCTTCTTACAACACACAGTACCTCTGGTTTAGTAGTTCTTGTGTGGGACCGAAAATTTCTATTTCTTACAAGTTCTCAGGTAATGCTGAAGCTTCTATCTTTGGGTTCACCCTTTGAGAACCATCAAGATAGGAAGAATGTGGGAAGATCTGTCAGGGAAGAAAATGATAGAATTTCTCATGTTTTTGCTTGTTACTCCTAGAAAGCTCTTGGCATTAACTCTTTCCTTATCCTCCTCTTCCCTCTTCTTCAATATATACCCAAACTCTATCCCTTGTAAGTTCTTTCTCTTGGCTGCCCAGTTAACCGCCAGCATCCCAAGGGCAGGGACTAGGATATTTTATCTGTGTATCTTCACTCACTAGTACCATACCTAGATCTGGCAGGCATGAAATACAAATGTGTTGAATGAATGAAAATTCTTTTCTTACTGACTTTTTAGGTTCTTGAAAGAGTTGTCTGTGGTGCAATGGATCCCTTTATTTCTCTCTGGTAAAATTGGGATGCTGTTGCTTATCTCTTTCTGGACCTTTCTTGTCAGAATATAAATGGCTGTCAGGATGGAATAAGGCAGGGTAAGGAAGAGCATGTGTGTGTAGCACATGCGTGTGTGTGCTTTATTTTCTTTTTTATATTTCCTTCTTTGGTATTCATCATGTGATATAACAACTGTGCAAGTTGGTGGATTTGAGTATCTCCTCCAGATCATGTACCTCCTTGAAGAATGTCTAGTTCATAGAAAGTTTTATTTCACCCTTTGTGGCTTACAACTCTTGGTTTTGCTTGAGTACCAATGCATAAACCAAAAAACTAGATGGTCATCCAGTCATTTAATTTCTAGTGACTCAAAAGCCATCTTGATATAGCACATAAAATGTTAGACTAGGGATTAGCAACCTGAGACAGGGTTCTAGTCTTAACTTAAGCTTTCTTATTTGCATGCCCTTAGCCAGGTATCTTAAATTGATTGTACAATGAAAGCTTTAATACAGGGACTTTCCTGGTGGTCCAGTGGGTGGGGCTCCAGGCTTCCACTCCAGGGCATGTGGGTTCAATCCCTGGTTGGGGAAGTAAGCTCCCACACGCCATATAGCCAAACAAAAGCTTACTATAAATGATTTGAATATCCTTTCCAAATCTTAAGCACCTGTGAGGTTGAAAGGAGTATGTTGTTAAGAGTATGATATAATTTAGGCATATGTCTACAATGTTTATTTTCATACTCAAGTTTGGCTCAAGTGTTCTTGTAGGTGATAAAAGAATTGTTTGCTGAAATAAAAATATTCCAAAGGACTATAAATGATGTTGTGTAACAGCAGCCTGCACTGTGTTTTTGGATCTTCTAGGAGTGAATGCAAAAGAGTATTTAAAGAGAAGGAGTCAGTCAGAAGAGATCTTTTGCATTCATTTCCACAAAGAGGGAAGCTAGAGTTTTTCCCTAGGTCTAAGCAATTTTTCAGTGAGTAGGAGTCAGACCTGTCAATATATTCTCTCCTCTGAATGTTTATGGTTTTGTTCTGTATCTTGTCTCTATGTAACTTTCTGAGCTAAGAGATTATATGTTTGACTCCTGAAGAAGATAATGTGATCTCAGAAATATGCTTTTTGGCATCCAAAGAAAGTCCAGATTTAAAATATCAGCATGGTCATTTGCTAACATCTTCCAAGTGTCCAGCTGTTATCATTACAAGATGTTCATGTCTCGGTCTTGGGAAGTATAGTTTACATCAGTGTCACAATGGCAGAAGAGTTGGTAAGAGTGTGCTTTCTGCATGTTTGACTTGTTAAAGAAAAACAGTTTTGGGGAAATGATGGTCAGGGCGGAGAAACATATTTTCATGGTGATGAAGCCACAGCAAATTTCCAGAGGAAGAAAAGCTGTCATTTTCTTGACCTTTAAGATTCTCCATGAAGTTTAATCCTCCATCAGTTACCTAACTCATAGGAATTAGGTCTGATTTAAAAAATTGGGGTAGTATACCATAGATACTGTCTTTCACCAGAACTGTGTTTAAGGTGATCATTAAACAAACTACTTGGTGTATGTAAGATAAAGTGAGATATTTATTCACTTTCATTTTCAGTTTTCTGATAGTTTTACCTAAAAAAAAAAAAAAAGACAAAAACAAAAACTTTAACCAACTGGATTGAATGTTCTTTAGATGGTCATATTTTTTAGATGGTCATGTTTATTTCTTTGCAGCAGGAAGTCACATTTGACTTCCTGGGTTCCTTTTAAAAAAACTTGATCAAAGTGAAATATACACATATCAGAAAAGTACACATAGCATCAGTATAAAATTCATTAAGTTTTCAGATACTGAACATCCCTATCTAACCAGCTCTTGGATCAAAAGCAAAATACAACCAGTACCACTAAAACCCCTTTATATTCTGTTCTTAGTCCCTAATTCCTCTTCCCACCTTCGGTAGCCATGATGTGGATTTCTAACAACATATTAATAGACTATTTTGTCTGTTTGTTATACTTTCAATCATATTTTGGTCATATTAGAGACATTATGTGCTGTGTGCTCTTTTGTATCAGGCTTCATTCATTCAACATTATGTTGATGAGAGCCTTCATGTTGCATATAGTTGCTGTTCATTCTCATTTGTGAATAACGTGTAAATATACATCTTTTACTTATCAGTCATACTGATGATGGAATTTAGGTATTTCTGTTTTTCTGGCCACTTTGAATAATTTGTCTACAAATGTGTTAGGACATGTCTTTGGTGACTAGATATATGTGTATTTGAATTCAATGTATACTTAGGTGTGGAATTGCTAGGCCATATAATAGGCTTAAATTCATCTGTTAGATATTAATACTACCAAATAGTTTTCTAAAGTTGTTGTACAGTTTATTATCTCATTCTAGGGCTTTTGAACTGTGGTGTTGGAGAAGACTCTTGAGAGTCTCTTGGACTGCAAGGAGATCCAACCAGTCCATTCTAAAGGAGATCAGTCCTGGGATTTCTTTGGAAGGAATGATGCTAAAGCTGAAACTCCAATACTTTGGCCACCTCATGCGAAGAGTTGACTCCTTGGAAAAGACTCTGATGCTGGGAGGGATTGGGGGCAGGAGCAGAAGGGGACGACAGAGGATGAGATGGCTGGATGGCATCACTGACTCGATGGATGTGAGTCTGAGTGAACTCCGGAGTTGGTGATGGACAGGGAGGCCTGGCATGGTGCGAATCATGGGGTCACAAAGAGTTGGACATGACTAAGCAACTGAACTGCACTGAACTGAGGTTTCTTTTGATTGGTATTAAAGAGATTCAAAGGAAAAGGATGGTTCAGCAAAATGCCTTGATAGTAAAAACAGATTGTGGCAAAGGGTAAAACCCTGATAAAGCACCTTTCATCTCCACAGCTCTGATCTCTTCTCAACTCTTATTTCATAAAATCTTTAGTTCCTGTGCCTCTTTTGTTTAATTGAAGGTAGACACTTGGGTGAATTTGCTGTGAGATTCCTTATAAGAAATGAAATGATTTAAAATAATTGTTACGCAGTCTTTACTAATGAAAACTTAAAAAAAAAAATGGGTCTCTAGAGGAGATGATCTCTCTCTAAGTAGTATCAAGAAAATGTTAAATAAAATCCATTTTTTTCTTGGTGGTCTATATTCAATTTACAACAAGCTTTCCGTTAAACTAAGAAAGACAAAGTGAAATGATAGAATGTTTCAACAGTTCTTATTTGAAGAAAAAAATGCATTTCAGTGGGAGAAACAACATAACACCTATGAACATATTGACATGTGTGAGCATGATAAGTCACTTCAGTTATGTCCGACTCTTTGTCACCCAATAGACTGTAACCCACCAGGTTCCTCTGTCCATGGGATTCTCCAGGTAAGAATATTGGAGTGGGTTGTTGTGCCCTCCTCCAGGGCATCTTCCTGACCCAGGGATTAAACCCTCTTCTTTTGTCTCTTGCACTGTCAGGCAGGTTCTTTACCACTAGCATCACCTGGGAAGCCCCTGTATGGACATACTTGCCTGAAAAAATCTCTAAAGACACTAGAATGAGTTTGAATATTTCCTCACAACAAACAAATTTATTTTGAGAAAACATATCCATCCAATTTTCTTTGGAAAACTTTCTTAGAGAGATCTGAGCAGTCCAAATAACTCAACTAAATATTATACATTCTCAGGATATAAACATTATCATTCAGTTCAGTCGCTCAGTCGTGTCCGACTCTTTGTGACCCCATGAATTGCAGCACGCCAGGCCTCCCTGTCCATCACCAACTCTGGAGTTCACTCAGACTCACATCCACCGAGTCGGTGATGCCATCCAGCCATCTCATCCTCTGTCGTCCCCTTCTCCTCCTGCCCCCAATCCCTACCAGCATCAGAGTCTTTTCCAATGAGTCAACTCTTCGCATGAGGTGGCCAAAGTACTGGAGTTTCAGCTTTAGCATCAGTCCTTCCAATGAACACCCAGGACTGATCTCCTTTAGGATGGACTGGTTGGATCTCCTTGCAGTCCAAGGGACTGTCAAGAGTCTTCTCCAACACCACAGTTCAAAAGCATCAATTCTTCGGCGCTCAGCCTTCTTCACAGTCAATGGGCCATTTAGTGTTTGTTTCGTGGGTGGCACTAGTAGTGAAGAACCCACCTGCAGGACATAAGAGACCCAGGTTCAACCCCTGGGTTGGGAAGATTCCCTGGAAGAGGGCATGGTGACCCACTCCAGTATTCTTGCCCAGAGAATCCCATCGACAGAGGAGCTTGGTGGTCTATAGTCTATAGCGTCATATAGAGTTGGACATAACTGAAGTGACTTAGCATGCACGCATAGCCTACATATTAATTTTAGACAAAATATTAGGGACTAGAGTAGTCCTGTGTGTTAAATATGTACAAGTCCTTTGGTGATCTGCAATATTTGATCATATTTACTTTTTGATTTGAAGGATAATTTTATTATATCTAAGAGTCCCAGATATATACCTTCAGGTTTATTTTCTCTTCTATTACTGTGGCATGTCTGTAATTGATTTTGTACAAGTTTCTTGGTTCAGAAGACAGTTCAGTTCAGTTCAGTCGCTCAGTTGTGCCTGACTCTTTGCAACCCCATGAACTGCAGCATGCGAGGCCTCCCTGTCCATCACCAACTCCCAGAGTTTACCCAAACTCATGTCCATTGAGTCGGTGATGCCATCCAAGCATCTCATCCTCTGTCGTCCCCTTCTCCTCCTGCCCTCAATCTTTCCCAGTATCAGGGTCTTTTCCAATTAGTCAGCTCTTTGCATGAGGTGGCCAAAGTATTGGAGTCTCAGCTACAACATCAGTTCTTCCAATGAACACCCAGGACTGATCTTGTTTAAGATGGACTGGTTGGATCTCCTTGCAGTCCAAGGGACTCTCAAGAGTCTTCTCCAATACCACAGTTCAAAAGCATCACATCTTCCACGCTCACTTTCTTTATAGTCCAGCTCTCACATCCCTTCATGACTACTGGAAAAACCATAGCCTTGACTAGATGGACCTTTGTTGACAAAATAGCATCTCTGCTTTTTAATATGCTATCTAGGTTGGTCATAACTTTCCTTCCAAGGAGTGTCTTTTATTTTATTTTTTTAAATTATTATTTATTTATTTATTTTTAATTTTATTTTATTTTTAAACTTTACATAATTGTGTTAGTTTTGCCAAATATCAAAATGAATCCATCACAGGTATACATGTGCTCCCCATCCTGAACCCTCCTCCCTCCTCCCTCCCCATACCATCCCTCTGGGTCGTCCCAGTGCACTAGCCCCAAGCATCCAGTATCGTGCATTGAACCTGGACTGGCATCTCGTTTCATACATGATATTTTACATGTTTCAATGCCATTCTCCCAAATCTTCCCACCCTCTCCCTCTCCCACAGAGTCCATAAGAGTGTTCCATACATCAGTGTCTCTTTTGCTGTCTCGAACACAGGGTTATTGTTATCATCTTTCTAAATTCCATATATATGCATTAGTATACTCTATTGGTGTTTTTCCTTCTGGCTTACTTCACTCTGTATAATAGGCTCCAGTTTCATCCACCTCATTAGAACTGATTCAAATGAATTCTTTTTAATGGCTGAGTAATACTCCATTGTGTATATGTACCACAGCTTTCTTATCCATTCATCTGCTGATGGACATCTAGGTTGCTTCCATGTCCTGGCTATTATAAACAGTGCTGTGATGAACATTGGGGTACACGTGTCTCTTTCCCTTCTGGTTTCCTCAGTGTGTATGCCCAGCAGTGGGATTGCTGGATCATAAGGCAGTTCTATTTCCAGTTTTTTAAGGAATCTCCACACTGTTCTCCATAGTGGCTGTACCAGTTTGCATAAACTCAAAATGGGTTAAAGATCTAAACATAAGACCAGAAACTATAAAACTCCTAGAGGAGAACATAGGCAAAACACTCTCTGACATACATCACAGCAGGATCCTCTATGACCCACCTCCCAGAATATTGGAAATAAAAGCAAAAATAAACAAATGGGACCTCATTAACCTTAAAAGCTTCTGCACATCAAAGGAAACTATCAGCAAGGTGAAAAGACAGCCTTCAGAATGGGAGAAAATAATAGCAAATGAAGCAACTGACAAACAACTAATCTCAAAAATATACAAGCAACTCCTACAGCTCAACTCCAGAAAAATAAAAGACCCAATCAAAAAATGGGCCAAAGAACTAAATAGACATTTCTCCAAAGAAGACATACAGATGGCTAACAAACACATGAAAAGATGCTCAGCATCACTCATTATCAGAGAAATGCAAATCAAGACCACTATGAGGTACCATTTCACACCAGTCAGAATGGCTGCGATCCAAAAGTCTACAAATAATAAATGTTGGAGAGGGTGTGGAGAAAAGGGAACCCTCTTACACTGTTGGTAAGAGTAAGTGTCTTTTAATTTCATGGCTGCAATCACCATCTGCAGTGATTTTGGAGCCTGAAAAAATAGTCTGCCACTGTTTCCCCATCTATTTGCCATGAGGTGATGGGGCCAGATGCCATGATCTTAGTTTTCTGAGTGTTGAGCTTTAAGCCAACTTTATCACTCTCCTCTTTCACTTTCATCAAGAGGCTCTTTAGTTCTTCTTCACTTTATGCCATAAAGGTGGTGTCACCTGCATATTTGAGGTTGTTGATATTTCTCCCCGCAATCTTGATTCTAGCTTGTGCTTCATCCAGCCCAGCGTTTCTCATGATGTACTCTGCATAGAAGTTAAATAAGCAGGGTGACAATATACAGCCTTGATGTACTCCTTTTACTATTTGGAACCAGTCTGTTGTTCTATGTCCACTTCTAACTGTTGCTTCCTGACCTGTATACAGATTTCTCAAGAGGCAGGTCAGGTGGTCTGGTATTCCCATCTCTTTCAGAATTTTCCACAGTTTCTTGTGATCCACACAGTCAAAGGCTTTGGCATAGTCAGTAAAGCAGAAATAGATGTTTTACTGGAATTCTCTTGCTTTTTTGATGATCCAGCAGATGTTGGCAATTTGATCTCTGGTTCCTCTGCCTTTTCTAAAATGAGCTTGAACATCTGGAAGTTCACGGTTCATGTATTGCTAAAGCCTGGCTTGGAGAATTTGAGCATTACTTTACTAGTGTGTTAGATGAGTGCAATTGTGTGGTAGTTTGATCATTCTTTGGCATTGCCTTTCTTAGAGGAGATACCCCACGTCCAAGGTCAGGAGTGGTGGCCGTGAGGAGATACCCCATGTCCAAGGTAAGAAGCAGTGGCTGCACTTTGCTGGAGCAGCCGTGAAGAAATACCCCACATCCAAGGAAAGAGAAACCCCAGTAAGACAGTAGGTGCTGAGAGAGGGCATTAGAAAGTAGACAGACTGAAACCACAATCACAGAAAACTAGCCAATCTGATCATATGAACCACAGCCTTGTCTAACTCAATGAAACTAAGCCATACCATGTGGGGCCACCCAAGACGGATGGGTCATGGTGGAGAGGTCTGACAGAATGTGGCCCACTGGAGAAGGGAATGGCAAACCACTTCAGTATTCTTTCCTTGAAAACACCATGAACAGTTATGAAAAAGCAAAAACATAGGAAACTGAAAGATGAACTCCCATATTGGGTTGGTAGGTACCCAATATGCTACTGGAGATCAGTGGAGAAATAACTCCAGAAAGAATGAAGTGATGGAGCCAAAGTAAAAACAACACCCAGTTGTGGATGTGACTGGTGATAGAAGCAAGGTCCGATGTTGAAAAGAGCAATATTGCATAGGAACCTGGAATGTTAGGTCAATGAATCAAGGAAAATTGGAAGTGGTCAAACAGGAGTTGGCAAGAGTGAACGTTGACATTCTAGGAATCAGAATACAACATGTAGTTAAATAAGTTTCTTTTGGGAAATAAATCATAGATTCCAGGACTATATTATGAGTGAATATGGTATGTCTCTCTCTCTCTCTGAGTGTGTTGTATAATATGACTGTACACACACACACACACACACACACACACACGTGTATCAAGCCTTATGGTGTACAGAAGGGAAGTTTATTTTTGCAAAAGCACTGCATTCTAGTGTGGCACAAGGGACCCTGAGTGTTCTGCTTAGATTTTGTTCCATAGGCAATGGGGAGCCAATTACAGTTTTTCATAGAAGAGAGAGATCAAGGTGCTTTAGGAAAGTGATTCTGGGAGAAACCAGAAGCAGAAGAAGCCCAGACTGGTTCATGTATCAGAACTCTTAATTATCTTTGTGCAATATTATGAACCCCTGTTATATTAAGTTGAAAACAACTAAAAATGTAATTTTGTGCTATAAATACCATCTTATACCATCACATACAAGCTACAGGTGTGTTAAATTTTTAATTAAAATGTTGGGGCAAACACATTCCACGGAGAAAAGACAATCTGTTAATTGTCTAACCTCCTGAAAATGTTAAGAGAAGACCACTAAGATGTGAGTTAAACAGAAATCTGAGGGTGTCTCTTGGACAGTGTTCTACAGAAGGGAGCCTTGAGAACTATTTATTCTACTGCTTCTTTTGACAATGAGGGCTTGAATAAGAGGAAATAGGATCAAGAAAATAAGGAATATTGTGAAGGAGATGACCAATGACTGATGGTGGATAATGAGAGGTAGAGAAGGGCTAAAATATTAGTAACTTTTTGTTCTGTGGAAATGCATTTTAATGAAATCAAAGCTTTCATTCTGATTCAAAACTGGTGGTAGATCTTCTGCGCTTGGTAATCTTCCTTTTAACACTTCTTTCTTTAAAAAACATGTGTATATTCACAGTCAGGAACAGATAGAGAAAGCACTCGGAAATCACATGTGTCTTATCTCTCAGTATTCATGCTGCATTGCTACTGTTCAGAATCACAGAAGCATATAGATTAGGCTTTTGAAAAAACCAACCTCTTCTCTTAAGACAAAATGTTCTGTAAAGTGTACGCACTGCACTCCTGCACGGTATTAATAAATGGGCTTTTGATTGTGTCATGTACTTCTATTCTAGTGAGGCAACCAGAGATACACAGCAGAGCGGAAAATCCCAGGTGGTTTATGGTTAATGACATAGAAGGTTCAGCAACACTGAGTAATGAGGTATTCAAAGAATGACACAGCCTAACTTTTGTTAAGCCACTACACAGATGACTTCTTTGGATAAATAGTTCTGCATTTGCCTTAATTATAATTTTGTAAAGGGACTTCCCTGGGGGTCCAGTGGTTAGGACTCTGTACTTTCACTGCCGAGGACACAGGTTTGATTCCTGGTTGAGGATCTAAGCTTTGGAGAAGGAAACGGCAACCCACTTCAGTATTCTTGCCTGGAGAATCCCATGGACAGAAGAGCCTGGTGAGCCACAGTCCATAGAGTCGCAAAGAGTCGGACATGACTGAAGTGACTGAGCATGCACACACGCACGAGGAAATGAGATCCCACAAGTGGACAGCATGGCCACAAATTTTTAAAAAAATACAAAAAGTGTAACAATTGTGTATGAAACAAGAGAAAGTTCTTGGCCAGCTTGCTTGACCCCAAAGTCAGCTTGGGAGGGATTTCCCTGGTAGCTCAGGTGGTAAAAAGTCTGCCTGCAATGCGGGAGACCTGGGTTCAATCCCTGCGTCAGGAAGACCCTCTGGAGAATGAAATAGCAACCCACTCCAGTATTCTTGTCTGGAAAATCCCATGGATAGAGGAGCCTGGCAGGCTACAGTCCATGGGGTCGCAGAGAGTTGGACATAACTGAGTGACTAACACTTTACCTTACTTTAAAGCCAGCCTAAGGGAAGTGTGAAGTTAACTGTCTTGTAGTATTTGGGAACAAGAAGAAGGTACCACATAATTTTGGCTCAGCGTGGGGAGCTGTAATTTTGTGCAGGTTTATATTTGAAAAGGATGCAGTGGAAAGCAGTGGAATCTGTGACAAGAAATCATAGAGGCTGTGGTCTCAGTTTCATAAAGGACTTTCCTCTAAAGTAAATCCTTGGTCTCGCTTCCTTTCTAATCTAACAGTCTCATGGTTCAACATTTATTATAACACAACATTTAATACAACTATTAAAGCTCATCCCTTGACTTTTTTTTTTTTTGAGTGCACCACAAGACTCATAGGATCTTAGTTCCCCAACCAGGGGTGAAGCCCACATCCAAGACAGTGAAAGTGTGGAGTCCTAACCACTGGACTATCAGGGAATTCCCCATCTCCTGACTTTTAAGAGCTTCCTTAATTTATCCTAAATTCTCTCACCACTTATCATGTAAACGTTTGTGGGTATAAATAAGATGCTAGTTATAAAAATGCATTGAAAATAAGACTATGTAAGGGATATATTATCTTTTTCATGGAAAGTCATTTTATTTTAAATATAGTAGTGTGTACGTGTCGGTCCCAAACAAGGGAGATACTATTATGTGCAATGTTGTCATCTCCTGGAACATTGAGGACACCAAGAACTGCTTTTAATTCACCTCAGTAGGCTGTAATTTCAGCAGAGACACTCATGTGAGATATTGGAAGGGGCCGAGCTGTGTGAGTAACTATCAACCGGGCCAGTTTGCTTTGTTGTGAGTCTCCCTCAGCCAGTCTGGACTAGGTTCCAACACAGTTAAAGACTATAGAAAATTACAGTGAAAGTAAGTGAAATAAATGGACTCTTGCTCACTTTTTGAAAAGTAAATTTAAGATCACATATGTGAAGTGCAGTAACAGAGTCAAGGTGCTGCCTCATAATACACAATTCTGCAGGAAACCATATCTAGAATTGAATATTTAAAAACAAATTTTTATTTTAATTGTAGCATAGTTGGTTAACAGTATTGTGAAGTTTTAGGTGTACAGCAAAGTAATTCAGTTACACATATAGATGCATTTACTCTTTTTCAAAATTTTCCCCCCACTTATATTATTATAGAATGTTGAGCCATCTTCCCTTTGCTATACAGTAGGTCCTTGTTGGTTATCCATTTTAAACATAGAAATGTGTACATGTCAGTCCCCAAATCCCAATCTATCCCTCCCCTCCCACCTTCCTCCTTGCTCCCCTGGTAACCATAAATTGATTCTCTGTGAAGCCATTTCTGTTTTGTAAATAAATTCATTTGTATCATTCTTTTTTAGATTCCACACATAAGTGATATCATATATTTGCCTTTGTCTAACTTACTTCACTCAGTATGGTAATACATAAGTCCATTCATGTTGTTGCAAATGGCATTATTTCATAGAATTTTTACCTTGACACATTAAAAACTTTATGAAAGGGATTGAAGAAAAATAACTTTTGACATTTGTAACATAGAGATGAGATATGAGGCAAAGTTAAAGCATTCTTTATTGTGTGTGTATATATATATACACACACACACATACACATCATACTGAACTATATATGTATATGTGTTTATATTTATAAAATATTACTATGTACAAAAGATTTATACATATGCATGGATGTGCTTTATATGTGTGCATATTCATAGTGTGTGACAAAGATAACATGATGACAATAACCATATATTTTAAAGCAAATGGGATAACTGACAAAAATCCCTTAGGATTGACTTTAGAAGGATCAGTGAGATTTTTAATATACTCATATAAACCTTTACAGTTTCCTCGAAAACCAGAAGAATTTAAGGCAAGCCTTTCATGTTATTTCCCCACTTTAAACTAAAGACAAGCAGTAGCATCTTAGAGGAAATGGCTTAGTGCAATCTTAACCTCACATTAAACTTGTATTTTAGAATAATTTTTTGAAAGAATACATCAAAGCATGTGAAACTGGTGGCTAATTATATTATCATTAGTATACAGTAACATAGCATTATCATTCTTCATAAAATACTATGAAATAAGCATGTTAAGAATATTTAATTACGTGGATGAGTGAAATAATAAAGGAAAATTGCTAGTTAATTGCTTTCCTTGGAGATGCTATTAGGGCTGGCAGTTGCCAAGCGCTCTCATGATTCATCCTAAAGAGACAGACTATTGCACTGCTCTTTTTGAAATTAATCTGGCGAAACCAGGAGGGAGAAGGAGGACTTGCCTGCACAGATTTTGCAGAGCTCTTTATTCTCTATAAGGTGCCACTGCCCCTGGGATGCCTTCCCTGACCTTTAACTGGAATAACTGGTATTACCCCAAACAATTTGAGGAAAGCTCTATTATGCTTCTCAACACATGGTATTTTAATTATTAGTCCATATGTTTGTTTCTCCTTCCAGCTTAGCAGCTCATTAGAGACATGACTATTTTTCACTCTTCCCAATCCCTCGCTCAGGACCTGACACAGAACATGTGCTTGATGCAGGTTTGTGGAGTGGATTGAAAAGTTTCCTCATAGAACCAAAGGCAGGGACTTCAACAAAAGTGGGTCTTAGGTGAAGGTTCTGTCATTTTTTTTTTCCTTTTAGGAGCATCTGAAGCAATCCTACTGTCTTTACAAAGATTTGCCCAGAGATTCAGTCCACTGGCAAACCATGCCACTACCTTATTTTCTCCAAAAGAAAAAAAGAGAAAGGCAAAAATTTTCATTTCTTTTTCTTTGTGAAATCCCTTGGAAATGTATCACTTGAAGAGTATAACTATTTAGAACAGCAGAACCTGCTATAATTCAGGATCCAACATAGAAGAGATCACTTGTCTTTTGTGGATGATTTATATTGTCTTAAATACTCTGTTAATGCACGTGCCTATTGAATTTCCTCATTTACCCTAACATGTAGATTTGGCTGGGTGTGACAGGAGAAAAGGAAAGAGGCAGTATTCTACAAAACAGTTAAACTGTTAAACTTTGTAAACTTCTCGATATAAAAATTCTAGGATCTTAAGAAGATATATATAACATTGTCTCGAATTATTTCTCTTTTATGCATTGTAGATTTTGGCACACAACTATTCACAAGGGCCTATATCTAAAGGGGGCATGCCTATAAAAACCAAATTTAGCATTGACAAGGGAGGAACATGCACTATATGTACGCATAGTGTTTAAGAATTAAGATTACAAAGTACATTTTATTAAAGAAATCATGCTTTTAATCAGGAAAAAAGCAGAGAATTGGAAAAAAGCATAGAAGTAGAAGCATAACTGGCTTATCATTAAACATGAAAGACTATAAAATTTGATTCTGAAATATCTGTTAAGGATCTCCTTGGAAGATCATAAAAAATGAAATAGTAAGAATGGCAGGAGGAAAGTGGTTGTAAATTACCAACCAGGGAAATAAACCAAATAAAGTGTTCAGCAGTGGTAACCTACAGCTGGGAGCTGAACGTATAGCTACAAGGAACTAGGATTACATTGGAAATTTTTTTCCCTGCTTACCTGCCTGCCTCTTGCAGACTAAAATAAACACCAAGGGCAGCACTTAAAGAAAAATGAAGTATGAAATTGAGAGCAAATGTCCTACATACACATACACAGAAGGAAACTTAACCTCAGAGAGATAACTGTCAATGGCTTGCTTTGGTTAGCATCGTCTAGCCTCTGGGCCCCACCTCTCTAAATCATTGCCCCACTTACTAACTCAGACCTCTGTGTCTGTGTGTGGTTGTGTGCTACAAAGACAGAAACTGAGATAAAGACAGGAAGTTAGAGATAAAGAAAGACATAGAAAATGGAAAGAGGAATTAATTCAGAGTTTGCCCCACAATATACCAATTATATCCCTGGTTGACAAGTATGAAATGCCAAGTTGGTTTAATATTTAAATTCCTATTTCAGCTAAGCATTTGCGTAAATTTCAGAGATTTATGTTGAATATATGCATAAATGTCAAAGGGAAGGCTGGGTGGCTCAGTGGCAAAGAATCCACCTGTCAAGCAGGAGCCACAGGTTTGATCCCTGGGTCAGGAAGATCCCTAGGAGAAGGGAATAGCAACCCACTCTAGTATCCTTGACTTGGAAATCCCGTGGACAGAGGAGCCTGGTGTTCTACAATCCACAGGGTCGCAAAAAAGTCGGACACAGCTTAGTGACTAAAAGCAACAATATAAATGTCAAAACTTTTCTAATCACGTTCGGCTTATAGACTAGCATTGGGATTTTATGTCATTTCATCTTCAGTTTCTCTGAATATGTGACATGTCCAAAATTTGTAATTAGCAAGTCTTATCGGAGAAGGCAATGACACCCCACTACGGTACTCTTGCCTGGAAAATCCCATGGATGGAGGAGCCTGGTAGGCTGTAGTCCATGGGGTCGCTAAGAGTCAGACATGACTGAGCGACTTCCCTTTCACTTTTCACTTTCATGCATTGGAGAAGGAAATGGCAACCCACTCCAGTGTTCTTGCCTGGAGAATCCCAGGGACGGGGGAACCTGGTGGGCTGCCGTCTATGGGGTCGCACAGAGTCGGACACGACTGAAGCTACTTGGCAGTAGGCAGTAGGCATGGGATACTCAGACAACCTGGATAAAAGCAACTGCATTGGAGGAAAGATAATTTGTCACGAAAATATATCATATAAAGACCTTTCCCTTGGCTCTTCAATCGCCATACATTTATTTTACTTAGTACCCCATGTATTTAAGATGTTCCTAAGAAAAACTTACCCTGATTTATCAATATGGTAATGAATGAGTATCTTTTATTTTATTTGACTTGGTCCCATTCCAACTCTGTGGCACAGACTTTGTTTTCATAATTTTGTAGATAAGAAAACTGAGACTCATAAAGTTTAAGCAATGATCCTAAAGGCTCACTGCTGGCCATCTCAGTGAATAACTGTCCTTTTTCTACTATGCAGTATTGCTGAACGTTAGGCCAGGGTCATTTGAAGCCTTTAGCTTGGTGTCAAGCAGTCCAGGACTTCAAGCAGTCCAGGACTTTTGCTAATTCGACCGATGATGGGAATAGCAATCACGAACAGACAGTATTGTTTCCACTTAAGCTGATTATAGCTTTAATTTCTTTCTCTTTTGTTTTGCATTTTTTCTTCCTCTTTGGTACATTTCTGACTATAAATCTGGAAAGCTCTTTCTCAGTCAACCAGATTGCCAGATTTAAGCTGTAAAGCAGATTCTTTTTTAAAAATTTTTTTATTTTACTTTATTATTTTTACTTTACAATATTGTATTGGTTTTGCCATACATCAACATGCATCCGCCATGGGTGTACACATGTTCCCCATCCTGAACCCCCCTCCTACCTCCCTCCCCATACCATCCCTCTGGGTCATCCCAGTGTACCAGCCCCAAGCTTCCTGTATGCTGCATCAAACCTGGACTGGTGATTCGTTTCTTATATGATATTATACATGTTTTAATGCCATTCTCCCAAATTAAATTTTGAATTAGTTTGCAATGTGTGTGCAGTTAGTAGGAACCATTGTTTAACCCAGACCTTCGACTCCTTGCTCCCTATTTTAATAGACACCTTATGTTACAAAGATGATTGGACAGTGGTGAAGGTGTGGATGTTGTGTCTAAACTCTTTGATCTTGAAGTTGGAGCAGTGTTCTGATCTTTGCATCAGAGATCTTGTAGACTTCCCAGGACACTCATTGTGAGATACAGAGTATAGGGCAGAAACTCATTGGCCGTTGAGTTTGCTACAAGTGAGAGCTGAATGGGGCTGATTGGCAGCTGATAGAATAAAACACTATCTGGGGCTCTCTATAAAATTTTTCGACCCAATACATCTAGATTTTTGCACTTCCCAAGGGCAAAAATGAAATTGTTATCCTTGTTTTTTTTTAATTTTTTTTGTCTTCTTACCTTCCCACCTATTCTTGCCAAATCCCAGCTGAGCATAGTAGACAGTAGTATCTATTTCTTATTATTGCCATCAGAGGTGGTGCTTCTCCATGCAAGAGAGGATCTGTTGACTTGGAGATAAATCCATGTTGTTGCTGTTCAGTCACTAAATCATGTCCAACTCTGATCACGTGGACTGCAGCAGGCCAGTCTCCTCTGTCCTTCACTATCTTCTGGAATTTGCTCAAACTCATGTCCATTGAGTCAGTGATGCCATCCAATCATCTCATCCTCTGCCACCTCCTTCTTCATTTGCCTTCACTCTTTGCCAGCATCAGGGTCTTTTCCAACGACTCAGCTCTTCGCATCAGGTAGCCAAAGTATTGGAGCTTCAGCTTCAGCATCAGCCCTTCCAAAGAATATTCAGGACTGATTTCCTTTATGATTGATTGGTTTGATCTCCTTGCAGTCCAAGGGACTCTTCAAGAGTCTTCTCTACCACCATAATTACAAAAACATCAATTCTTTGGCATCAGCCTTCTTTATTGCCCAACTCTCACATCCATACATGACTACTGGAAAATATGGACCTTTGTTGGCAAAGTGATGTCTCTGCTTTTTAATACACTATCTAGTTTTGTCATAGTTTTTCTTCCAAGGAGTAAGCATCTTTTTATTTTGTGTCTGCAGTTATTGTCTGCAGTAATTTTGGAGCCCAAGAAAATAAGAACTGTCACTGCTTCCACTTTTTTTCCTTCTATTTGCCATTAAGTGATGGAATCAGAGGCCATGATCTTAGTTTTCTTTAATGTTGAGTTTCAAGCCAGCTTTTTCACTCTCTTCTCTCACCCTCATCAAGACGTTCTTTAGTTCCTCTTCAATTTCTCCCATTACAGTGGTATCATTTGAGTATCTGAGGTTGTTGACATTTCTTCCAGCAAGCTTGATTTCAGCTTGTGATTCATCCAGCCCAGCATTTCTCATGATGCATTCTGCGTAGATGTTATATAAGCCGGGTGACAATATACAGCCTCATCGTACGTCCTTCCCAGATTTGAAGCAGTCAGTTAGTTGTTCCATGTCCAGTTCTAACTGTTGCTTCTTGACCCACATCCAGGTTTCTCAGGAGACAGGTCAAATGGTCTGGATTACTGTGATATTGAATGGTTTGCCTTGGAAATGAACCGAGATCGTTCTGTCAATTTTGAGACTGCACCCAGGTGCTGCATGTCTACATTTTGGACTCTTATTGACTATGAGGGCTACTCCATTCCTTCTAAGGGATTCTCGCCCACAGTAGTAGATGTAATTGTCATCTGAGTTAAATTCACCCATTGCTGTCTATTCTAGTTCACTGATTCCTAAAATGTTGATTTCACTCTTGTCACCTCCTGCTTGACCACATCCGATTTACCTTGATTAATGGGCCTAACCTTCCAGGTTCCTATGCAATAGTATTCCTTACAGCGTTGGACTTGACTTTCACCACCAGACACACCCACAACTGAGCGTTGTCTCTAGTTTGGCCCAGCTTCTTTTTTCTTTCTGGAGCTGTTAGTAATTGCCCTCTGCTCTTACCCTGGGCTTGCCTTGTGGCTCAGCTGGTAAAGAATCTACCTGCAATGCAGGAAACCTGGGTTTGGTCCCTGGGTTGGGAAGATCCCCTGGAGAAGGGAAAGGCTACCCACTCCAGTATTCTGGCCTGGATAATTCCATGGACTGTATAGTCCACGAATGGCAAAGAGTTGGACACAACTGAGTGACTTTTACTTCACTTCCCTAGTAGCATAATGGACACTTTCTGACCTGGGGGGCTCATCTTCCATGTCATACCTTTTTGAGTTTTCATACAGTTCATGGGGTTCTCCTGGCAAGAATATTGGAGTGATTTTCCATTTCCTTCTCCAGTGGACCACGTTTTGTCAGAACTCTTCACGATGACCCGTCTGTTTTGCACAGCACAGCTCATAGCTTTATTGAGTTAAGCAAGCCCCTTCACCATGACAAGGCTGTGATTTATGAAGGGGATAAATCCATAGGGACATTCAAATGCAATAGCTGTTAATCAGCTTTTTTCTTCAGCTTTGATTCTTTTTTGCAAGACTCATAGTATCACCATTTAGTTACATAGGAGGCTGTCTATTAACACGCTTGGCTTTAGAGGTGGTGATGGTCAGTTGCTCAGTCGTGTCCGACTCTTTGTTACCCTCGGAACAGTAGCCCATCAGACTCCTGGCTTCAGCGGGGAGCTACTCTGTTGGTAGCTTACCTTCAATGCCGAGGCACCCAGCCCCTGGGTGAAAGTCATTTCTTGTGTAAAGCGATTATGGCAGTCTTGTTGCTCTTTGTTAGTAACTTGTCTGGATGGGCATGTGTTCTTGTTTTGTAAAATGAAGGTAAGTAGTATGTTGGAAAAGTCCTACTATTGTGTGAGGACAGAGTATTTGGAGCTTTGATAACTATCTTTTTGACCTCTAGGGAGAATGTTAAATATATACCAAGGATGGCTGAGCAGAAAATTTAAAAGAGTCTGCATCCTTGTGATATAATTAAGTTATTGATTCAGTCTTAGGATGGCCTCTCTCTGGTCTTTTTGTTAAGTAATGTTTTTGTAGCTTAAGCCTGCTAGTCCAGTTTTTCTGTTACTTGTAGCTAAAGCGATTCCAAATTAATAGAATATCCCAGAAGGGATTTGTTTATTACAGTTTGCTTTTCAGAACTTTCAATTTTACATTAAAGAAGCTCTTACATGATAAGGACAACCTAGTCACACAGCAAGGTGTAATCTAATTTTAAAAAATCAGTAGAGAAGACACTTGAATATTGCATGAATAAACTAAATAAGAAATTAATTTAGAAAACACCTAACACATAAACGCACCCTGTTTGTTCCATACCAATTATCTTTCATTGATAAAATTATTCTAGCTTAATTATCATCCTCCTATATCATGTTAATACCTGTATTTGTAGCAAATTTTAATATATTGACATTGTGGGGCAGTTGAAAGATCAATGACTACATAAAGCAAGAACATGCTTCAATATATTTAAAATAATATAGCCCTCATGGAGGCAAATGTGAGGGGGAACTTTGGAAAACCAGGCCCCAAACTTAGACATTACTCATGCTGCTTGATATATCTGAGGTCAGAGGGTTGGTGCCCCGGAGTGCTTATCCTTTCTCTCTGGTGAAGAGCAGGGAAGAAGAAAGTAGAGACCTGGGGATGATGAGCTAGAGGAGAAAATGTGGGAGGTTTGGACATGCTGTTAACTAGAACACTGGTATCTAAATATTTTCCCCTCTACTGTATGTGTATTTTCTTAAGGATGCTCGTGTATTACTCAGGAATGCCTGGCACTGGCACAGTAAATAGAACATCAGCGCTTGAGTGCTGAAACAACAGTTGTTCTTGGGCCAGCACAGTCTCATCCCCAAATAAAGCAAACCCCAAACTTTAAGGGATTATTAGAGGAAAAACATTATTTTCTCAATGACTCAAAGCCAGCTGTGAGGGCCTTTAGTACAGTTTATGCTTCCATTCCCCTCTCTTCCACCTTTGGCATGTCTACAATTGGATGAAGTGCTTTTCCTGAAATGGCAATCACTATTAAACCCATTAGCTGGAAACCAAAATGTTTCCCTAATTGTTTAAAGTCTCATTGCGAAAAGGAAGTTTCTATTGATTGGAATATGAAGGGAAACAATCCCAAATTCATCATTCTTTTCATTTTTTATAAACAAAGATGAGACTGATACACTCAAAGTTGTCAGATTTACTTCTCTGAAGCTTTCTGGTCACCGCTACATGTTTCTAGTCTAGGTTTCTTTGTGCCTAGTTATTCTGTCCTTATTTTTTATATTTGCCCACTACTTCCTCTCAGTTTTCTTCTTGGACCTGTCTTAAGTGTTTTGTGTTTTTGTCTTACCTTCCAAATTGTTATTCATGTCCAATTATTTTTAATACCAGATCTTTGAAACCTCACAGTCTTAAAAAGTTTTGGGACCTTACTGCTGAAATATGTCACTTCTTTTCCAGCAGTCATTTCAGCTCTTCTCAAATACTCACTTTTAGTCTTTGCCCAATATTTGGAATCCTGATGATGCATTTCTTGGGCCGTGGCCCTTAGCTGTGTATCCTGAGTTTCTAGAACAGTGCCTAGAACACTTACTGGATGATGTTTAATAGTTTTTTAATGAATGAATAAGTTCAGATTAAAAAAAAATCTCATAAAAATCGCTTTAACCAAATACAATGACACAGATAAAAGCTAGTCATAATGAAGTCTTTTGCTGTGGTTAGACAGCATCTTATTTGGTTTAGACTCAGTCTCTTTGATAAATCTTTGCTATTCTCTCTCTTTTTTTAAAAAAATTTTTATTCAGGGCTTAGTTTAATTAAGGATGAAGCAAGATCAGCCCTGCGATTTCTTTGGAAGGAATGATGCTAAAGTTGAAACTCCAGTACTTTGGCCATCTCATGTGAAGAGTTGACTCATTGGAAAAGACTCTGATGCTAGGAGGGATGGGGGGCAGGAGCAGAAGGGGACAACAGAGGATGAGATGGCTGGATGGCATCACTGACTTGATGGATGTGAGTCTGAAAGAACTCCAGGAGTTGGTGATAGACAGGGAGGCCTAGCGTGCTGCGATTCATGAGGTTGCAAAGAGTCAGACACACTGAGTGACTGAACTGAACTGAACTTGTGATCTCTAAGACACCTTTCAGATCTCTGAATCTAAATACTTTGGCTGCTTTTTATAAAAGAAATCTTTGCTTTTCTTTTTTACTAGACCAAGAGTGTTGAACAATTTCTGAGTGAAGAGAAAAAAATATGTTTTTAACTTAAAAGTGCTGATAATTTGATATAACATAAATCTCAATAGATATGACTTTACTGATTAATATGCTTTATAACTTGGAAATTTCTAAACGGAGCTATACACAAGTATGTTAATTTTTTTGCTTCATAGTCTGGCTATATTATTTGCATTAAAGTCAATTTCACCTGCTTAGAGACTACTTAAAATAGGAGACTGTGAACCTGGAACATTTTCACAGGTGTAATGAAAATTATGGAATGACTGAGAGCTGGATTTAATCAGATTATAATAGCGTACTTGGCAGACAGTATTTAGTTTCTCCTTAGCTCATTAATTATACAGCTTACTACATGGAGAGAAATTGCCATATTTGATAATATAAAGTTAAATTTCATTTGACCATCATGATAAAGTGTAGATATCATGTTTGAACTCCTATTCTCTGGCGTTGACATTCAGGTGTTGTTAGTTCCTAAGTGCTTTAAATTATATGGTAGAGTGGCTGCCAAAACACTTGAAAGGAGAATAAATAGAGATAGATTTAGTGACTCCAATTTGGCAGCAATTTCATGGGAATGTGGATAGCCTATTACCGAGTTCTAATAATAAAAATCCAAAGGATTTCCAGTGTAATCTTTATGTTTTAAATAGTGCTTAGTTGTTGAACTGAGATACCATGTGGTCCTGTGATTGTCTTTGAGTATGTACACAGATGATCCTTTAGCATAATAAATCTAGGGGAATAAATGAGCTTTTCTTTATAGCTCTTCCTAGAAACAATCCCTAGAAACTAGTGGAAAGATTTACCAGAAGATTAATGAAAAGTGGCTTGATCCAACTATGCAACTACAGTGCTCGAGAAGATTCTTCAGATGACACTAGTCTGTCCAGCTGCCTTCGTGTCAGCAATGAGAATTGCAGCAGAACTTTGAGACTCAGGACAGTGGTGGCCAATAGGCCAAAGTGGAATTGCTTCCTTTGCCTTCTTAGAACCAATCTATTTGGGGCACTAGAAGTCAGTTTTCATGTTCAATTTGTTTACTTATGTTTCCTGTTTGTACCATCTGCCCATGGTGTGGCAGTCTCCTTGAGGCCAAAGACTGTCTTCATCCTTATCACCTATAGGATAGAAAACCAGTAGGATTACTAGGTTCTTAGGATTGCTCTGGACAGGCTGGTATTTCTCCAGACTGGCAAATCAGAAAGAAAAAACTAGATATACAAAGGTGGATTTAAATGAATTTTTTTTTTTCTCAAGACTTTTGGATAGAAGCAGGATTTTACTTTGGGGTTGACCATTTGTGTGTCCTGGGAGAGATTCCTTTTGAGCACTCTTGGTCATGCAGGTATGGATCAAGGTAAACCAGGCAGCACATATTGAGTATTATATGCTGGCACTGTTCTAAATGGTAATGACTTACTTAAGCCTTGTAACAACCCTATGATATAGATGCTAATACTATCTTCATTCTACAAATGGGGAAAAGGACATAAGTCACACAATGGGAGTAATGGACCTGGGATTCTGAATTAGGAAGTCGGGTTGCAGAGCATTTATTAACATACTGTCTTAAGTACCGTACGCCTCTTGTAACTTGGAATGGACACCAACAGTGCCAAAGGAATCAAAAACATCTAGTTCAGACAAGGATTTCGAATATTATACTTTATAACGTAAAAGCTATCCCTTGGAAGAGGCTATATCTCTTCAGAAACTGTATGTGTGTGTGTGTATATATACATACATATATATGTATGTATGTATTTACTATGGAAGACATAATAATGGCTACCCAAAGATGTCTATGCCCCAATTTCTGGAGCCTGTAGATATGTTACATGACAAAGAGGAATTAAGGTTGCAGAGGGAATTAAGATTTCTAATCAGCCGACCACCAAACTGGGAGATTACCTTGGATTATTCAAGAGGTCCAGTGAAGTCACAGGGATTCTTAAAAGGGGAAACGTGTGAAAGAAGAGTTAGCATTAGGATCATGAAATATGAGAAAGACTTGACCAGCTGTGGTAGGTTTGGATGGAGGGAAGGGCCACGTACCTAGGACTGTGGGCACCTTCTAGAAGCTGGAAAAGACAAAAAATAGATTCTTCCCCAGAGCAGCCCTACTACATTAAAACATTTTTAAATTGGAGGATAACTGCTTTACAATCTTGTAGTTTCTGCTGTACAACAGAGTGAATCAGCTATATGTACACATATATCCCTCACTCTTGAGCCTCCCTTCCACTTCCCCATCCCACCCCTCTATGTAGGTCCTACTACATTTTTATTTTAGCCCAGTGAGACCCATGCCAGACTTCTTACCTACACTACCATAAGATAATAAACCTGTGTTGTTTTGAGCCACTAAATTTGTGGTAATGTGTTACCATGGCAATGGGAAGTTAGTACACTCACTTATTTGCTGTGAGGAGCTCGCTGTTTTTCTGAGGGCTTCCCTGATAGCTCAGTTGATTAAAAAAACAAAAAACAAAAAACCTGCAATGCAGGAGGCCCCAGTTCAATTCCTGAATTGACTCACTCCAGTATTCTTGGGCTTCCCTTGTGGCTCAGCTGGTAAAGAATCCACCTGCAGTGCGGGAAACCTGGGTTTGATCCCTGGGTTGGGAAGAGCCCCTAGAGAAGAGAAAGAGTACCCACTCGAGTATTCTGGCCTGGAGAATTCCATGAATTGTGTAGTCCAGGGGGTCGCAAAGAGTCAGACAAGACTGAGCAACTTTCACTGTTTTTCTGGTAGGCTAGGAGATAGGGCTTGAGGGCTTTGTCACTGATGAAAAGTACAAGGAGAATCTCTATGTCAAGAAAAAGCTGCCACAGAATTTTTCATTCAAAAGCTAATTCTACATTTATGAGAGTATGTCAGTGTTGTGCTGTGTTTCTTATAATGTCTTGAATGCCCAACATGTGAACATAATTTGGGAATGAAACAGTAGAAGAGCATACAATGAAAATCATGTATTTGCTTTTCATTTGCTTCTTGAGGCTCCAAGACCCGAAACAGTATTTAACTTTTGTTTTTGCCTAACCACCTAGGATTTTACCTTGTCACTTAACCCTTTAGTTTCCTGGGATTTTACTCTGTCACTTAACCCTATAGTTTCCATCTTCAGGGGCTTCCCTGGTGGCTCAGTGGGTAAAGAATCTGCCTGCAATGCAGGAGACATGGGTTTGATCCCTGGGTTGAGAAGATCCTCTGGAGGAAGGCATGGCAACCCATTCCAGTATTCTTGCCTGAAGAATCCCATGGATGGAGGAGCCTGGGGAGGACCCCATCCAGTCCATGGGGTCGCAGAATCGGACACAACTGAGCATGCACACAGGCTTGCTTGCTTGCTTGCTTTCTGTCTTCGGAGGCATCACTTATATTAACTACTGTATGCCCTTCCAGAGGCATTTCATGTCTATATGGGCATGTGCTGATGCAGTCTTTTTCTCTCACATAACATTAACGTGCTAGACACATGGCACCTTTGCAGTGATTTCCACCTTAAATTCAGAAAGATTTTCATGGTAATAAAAAATAAGCAAAACTGATTTTTAATGGAATTGGTGGGAACTAGGCATGTTTTTTTCACATTTCAGAAGTCCATACATTTTTTAAAAGCTTTTTATTTTATATTGAAATATAGCTAATTAGCAATGGTACATTAGTTTCAGCTGTACACCAAAATGATTCAGTTATCCATACACATGTATATATTCTTTTTTCAAATTCTTTTCCAAATTAGAAATTGGGAAAATCAATGTTCCATAATAGAATATTGAGCATAGTTCCCTGTGCTATATAGTAAATCCATTGTTGGTTATCAATTTTAAATACAGCAAAGTGTACATCTTGATCCCAAACTCCCTAACTATCCCTCCCCTATCACCCTTTCCCCTCGTGACTGTAAGTTCAGGTACTCCATAAATGATAACATATTCAAGGGAAAACAGTTACGAAGGATAGAAGGTTCACTCAAAAAAAGGTACTCTAAATGTTTATTTAATGAACTCGTGGATGAATTTTAGGTGTTTGAGTAGCCAAGTTAAGATCCTATTCCTTATGTGTGAACGTCTTGCAGAACTTTCTGGGGAGAAGATAAATACCTTGGATCTGTGTTCTTACTGAAACTTGGCTGTGATATCTTAGAGTTCAGGCCTTTAAAATCTGTCTGGGAATGATAGAAGTGAGGGCAAAACCAACTTGTCAATTTAAAGTGTGTCTCCATAAACTGGAGACTTGAATATACTTCTGACAGAAACAGTTCTTTTGTTGAGGAAACCACAGGAATGGGGTGGTTGGTTTTATAATTGCAGAACTTAGCCCATAATTAGAAAAGTGCATGTTTGAAGAGCTGTAGTTCTCAGTCATTGAGTGGTTCTCTGTGACAATGTTGAAAGGTGTTTATACTCTAGCCAGAGCTGCATCTCTGTAGACATTGTGCCCTCTAGATTCTTTCTTTCCCCACATGGAATTTGTTACTGCAGATGCAGAAACAGTTACTTGTTCTAGTGGGAATATTTTGTGTGTGTTCATTCTCCCCAGCTGAGGTTATGTGATACTAGGTGATGGTTAGGTGGAATACCTAGGTGGTCCACAGCTGAGCTTTGGAAAGCTTAGAAGTCGGGAAGATGGCTCCCTGACCTGTGTCTTGGACTGGCTTAGGTGAGTGGTGGATTCTATGGGGCTCTGGATATAGTAATATTGCTTCAAGGTCCAGGAGACAGTATACAGCAGAAGCTTGGGGGCAGTGCTTTTTGTTCCTCTTTGGCTCAGAACCCAGAAATTTTTTGTCACCAGAGGACTGGATGCATCTGGATGTGCAAGCATCTGGGTTTTTACCATGGGTATCGTCTGCAGCAGTAGCTGGGGCTTTCTTCAGGAAGCTTTGTAGGCATGGCCATATGTACGCATGCACACACCATCACATCCTGATGTCTATTTTCTCTTATACCACCTAAGGTATACTAGACACACTGTTTTGGCCCCTTGTACATTGCTTTATATCTTAAAAAAGAAATTGTCAGCAAAATAAAAGGGATTTGGGAGTTGTTAATGACAATAATGTCAATATTTATTGAGCAGTTACTATGTACTAATGCTCTGTGCCTTAAATATATTTGTTCATTTATCTCAGCAGTTGCCCAACAGAGGTTCATAGGCATCTCACAGGATAAGGGGCTTCTTGTCCAGAGAAGAAGGGGTAGGGACTTCCCTGGTGGCTCAGTGGTAAAGAATCAGCCTGCCAATGCAGGAGACATGGGTTTGATCCCTGAAGATCCCTGAGGATCCCAGGAAGATACCCTGGAGAAGGAAATGACCACCCACTTCAGTATTCTTGCCTGGGAAGTCACATGGACAGAGGAGCCTGGCGGGCCACAGTCTGTGGGGTCGCAAAGAGTCGGATACAACTTAGCAACTGAACACACATGCGTACACATGCATGTGTGACCACTTGCCCCAGACATTGTAGAGAAGATTCCTACTTTGTGGCTAAGTCAAAACACATGATTTCTAGATCTTTTCCATGTGTGAACACTTAGGATCCCACCATTTAATGATTGAGGCAGTGTGGCATTTTCAGGGACCAATTAAGATTTGAGCTTCTCTCTTGCTTCTGGTCCTGGTTGGTGCAGGTTAGAAATGATGTGGCGAGTTGCTGTGAGCTGCTCATGTGAAACTAAATCAGGCTTAAAGTGACCTTGCTGCGCTTCTAGACAAAGTGTGTGGCCATGGTTAAATCTAAGTCACAGGAAAAATTGGAGGTCTATAGAGGAGAAGCTGCATTTTTTTCTTTTTTCTTTTTTTTGAGAACTCTGAGGCTTTTTCAAGTTACAAATTTGCATCTAACCTTTTATTTATTTATTTTTTTAAATTTTATTTTATTTTTAAACTTTACATAATTGTATTAGTTTTGCCGAATATCAAAATGAATCTTTCCTTTAGCTTCATCTCTGAGCTACAATGATGACTTACAATGCCAAGTTTAGGTCAATCAAATGTCTCATAATACTGTTGATACAACAGCAATAAATCAATGCTTGCTGAAAAAGTGTTATCAGAGAAGTAATTATTTATGAATTCTTTATTAATTTAATTAATTTCCTTGTTAATTCATCAGTGATTTATTTGTCAGGAGCCATTCTAAATGCTCAAAAATAACCATTACTCTTCAAAGGGAGTCACATAAAGATCTCAATGTTATGATGGATACTAGAGTTAAAGGTGGCAACAGAGAGGAAGAATGACTTTTAGGGATGGCACTGCCACAGTGCCCTAAAAAGCCTCTTGATGAAAGTGAAAGAGGAGAGTGAAAAAGTTGGCTTAAAGCTCAACATTCAGAAAACTAAGATCACGGCATCCGGTCCCATCACTTCATGTCAAATAGATGGGGAAACAGTGTCAGACTTTATTTGTTTGGGCTCCAAAATCTCTGCAGATGGTGACTGCAGCCATGAAATTAAAAGACACTTACTCCTTGGAAGGAAAGTTATGACCAACCTAGATAGCATATTAAAAAGCAGAGATATTACTTTGCCAACAAAGGTCCGTCTAGTCAAGGCTATGGTTTTTCCAGCAGTCATGTATGGATGTGAGAGTTGGACTATAAAGAAAGCTGAGCACCAAAGAATTGATGCTTTTGAACTGTGGTGTTGGAGAAGACTCTTGAGAGTCCCTTGGACTGCAAGGAGATCCAACCAGTCCATCCTAAAGGAACTCAGTCCTGGGTGTTCATTGGAAGGACTGATGTTGAAGCTGAAACTCCAATACTTCGGCCACTTGATGCAAAGAGCTGATTCATTTGAGAAGACCCTGATGCTGGGAAAGATTGAGGGGCAGGAGAAGGGGATAACAGAGGATGAGATGGTTGAATGGCATCACTGACTCAATGGACATGGGTTTGGGTAGACTCCGGCAGGTGGTGATGGACAGGGAGGCCTGGTGTGCTGTGGTTCATGGGGTTGCAAAGAGTTGGACACGATTAAGTGACTGAACTGAACTGAACTGCCACAGTGGCAGGGGTGGTTCAACTGAATTTTGAAGGATGGATAGAATTTCATCAAGTGAAAAAGAGAAACAAGGTATTCTATTGAGGGAGGTGATGTGCTCTGTGGCTTGGAGCTATGAAACAGAATGGAACACTGCACACCTGGGTGATTTTCACAGATTCAGCAGTATGGTGGGTTGTGTTTGTGTTTGAGTAGCGTGTATGGTGGGTTATGGTCATATTGGAGTAGTGTGTAATTTTCTGTGGAAGTAGAGTGGGGAGAGGGTAAGTTGTGTAACAAGAAGCTGGAAACTGAGAGAGGATCCTACATAAAAGAGAGGGTCCTACATAAAAGAGAGGGTCCTACATAAAAGAGAGGGTGAGAATTTTTTTTAAAGGGAATTTGACCTATAATTTTAAATGGTGGAGCTTGGTCAATGATTTTAGGCATTCTCCAGGGGTAAGTAAAGATGGCTTGCAACTAGCTGGATAGAGAATTGACTTTTTTTTTTTTTTTGGGTCTGAGTAAAAGAAAGGAGCCCAACTCAGAACGTGAGGAAGCCCCTAATATCCGGAGCAGTGAGACGTTTCTACAGCTGTCAACCCAGTGTCAGTCTTTGCATACAGGTGGTGAAGGATTGTTTTTTTTTTTTTGTCAGCCACATCCGCACACATGAGATAGTGATTGCCATCTGTGAGTGTCATCTTTAAGTGTCAAGGGAGCTTCCTGCTGGGGCCTCAGGGGCACTCTTTGGGTGAACCCATCCACAGTGCTCTGTGAATGTCTGTCCACAGAGACTAACCAAGCTATATCAGTGTCTGTGAGTGGCCTAAGCACTCCTTCTTACCCAGGATCCTGAGCATCCTGTCCTCGAATTCTTGGTAGGTTTGCCTTAAACACTGGCTGAATGAATTCTAGTCGTGAGCTCCCCTGGAGCCCGTGTGAATACTTTGACCTTGTGAATACTTTGACCTTGGGTTTTGCCTCTGATCACACTTGCCAGCCTTTTCCAGGCCAGCAATGATTGGCCCAATCATTGCCTCTGGGAACTGTTAGAAAAAAACAGGCAGCTGGAGACTCATACTCTGCCTTCCATAGCATCAAGCTGCAGATTTTCTTCTGGAGGATTTGCCTCTTTGCAGACTTTGGGCCCCCTCCTGTGCTCTCTGTCTTCAATTGAAGAGCACCTCTAATCACACACTTCTCCAGCAGAAGCTCTGACCTGTGCATCATGTCTCATTTCTGTTCCTGTGTCCACTCCCTTAGGATCTCACTCTCTGATGTTGGCTAGTTGCTGAATTCATCTGTGCCAAGGTACAGAGACTGGAAATGCAACTTGAATTTTCATACAGATTTGGTGGAAACAGGAAACTGACCCACACGAGAGAGCATTATGGGACTTTTGATATTTTTTCATATCAGGTCACCATTTGGACCTGGATTCAGAATTCTATTATCAGCTCAGAGTAACTCAATCTCTCCCTAAATGTCTTCCATTTTATAGGCTCTTCAAGGGAGAAATATCCAGATGATAGGCAATTCCCTGAAACCAGATAGAAACTGAAGATGGTAAAATGATTCCCTCTCCTCCCCACCACTGGCTGGGAGTTTATTTTTTTAAAGCACACACACATACACACCCAAACACACACACACACACACAGCAGGAGACTAATTGTGAATGAAATAAAAGACATCAAAAGAATTTTCCTAATTAGCTTAAATACTGATTGTTACCATCAGAAAATGCGTCAGCCTAAAAACACATGTAATTGCTCTCTTCCTGCATTGTGGGAAGCCTAAAGATTGAAGAACTATAGTATGAGAGGAGGAAAGGACAGGCCATGGCGAGATCGTCAGAATGAAGTGATGGTTCTGCCATTACCAACCATGGCATGTGACATGTGCTTGAGTGGATGCAAAGCATCTGATACCCAGGAGGCTGGGAGTCCTTGTCACACAGTCAGCACACACATGGCAAGCACTGTATCATCACTCCTGTTTGATAAATGCAAAACTGAGGAACTGGGAATTATAAGTATTAGAATTAAATGAATTATTGAAGTTTAGGGCTGACTAGGCAAAGTTGTATGAGAATTTGGGGCTGTGTTTTCTTTTTTATTGGAGTATAATTGTTTTAAAATGTTGTGTTGGTTTCTGCTATACAGTGAAGTGAATCAGCTATCTGCATACATATATCCCCTCCTTCTGGGGCCTCCCTCCCACGCTCCCCCATCCCACCCATCTAGGTCACACAGAGCACTGAGCTGCGCTCCCTGAGCTTTGCAGCCGCTGCCCACTGGCTGTTTTACACGTATATGTCAATTCCAACCTCCCAACTTATCCCCTTGCTCCATGTCCACACGTCTGCTCTCTATGTCTGCATCTCTTATTCCTGCTGTGCAAATAGGTTCATCAGTACTATTTTTATAGATTCCACATTTATGTGTTAATATGTGATATTTGGTTTTCTCTTTCTGACTTCACTCTGCATACTGTTCTCTTCTTCCTGCTTGATGCTTCTTTTGGATTGTGTAGTTCTCCTGTTAAAACTTTCATTTTGGAAAAAGGCCTGTTGTTAGATATTTATACCTCTGTCAAGTGTTAGTAATTGTCCTCCCTCTAGAAAGCACATGAGTATTAATTCTTATCTGTAATTATGATATGAAAATAATTTGAAGGGACTATTTTTGAACCCTAAGTTCCTCAAGGAATTATAGGAATCATTAATTCCCATGAGGCTGGTAGAAAAGGAAGGAAGATAGGAATTAAATCTCTTCTTAAATTAAAGCCCAATGCAGATTTTCTCTGCCTAAGGTGAAGGATCTAAGAAGAGGTGAAGTGGCTGAGAACCCGAGGGCAATATTAATATTGGCAGTATTAATTAGTAGAATTTATGTCTTAGTTCAATCAGAATGTAATAAACAAAACCAATTTGTATGTCATCACATATTAAAATATTTCTAATTATATTACTTTATGTAGGGGTTCTCAATCTTATTAGTGCCATGAACTTTCAGGCAGTCTTGCGAAGTCTATGGGTCCTTAGCAGAATAATACATATTTTTTCAGAATAAAATTTTTAATGCGTAGAATCAAACACTTGAAACTTTAAAGAAAACTGTCAATATTGAAAAACATTTGCCAAATTTTCAAAAACTTGTGGTATGTGCTTTATTATTGCACTGAATCAAGATCTAATACACAGATTGGATGACTACGTAACTTCTAGCAGTGATGAGCAAAAATGATATTTCAAGGTATTTGCAACACTGTATTTCCATGCACTGATATGGAAAAGACTCTAATGCTGGGAAAGATTTAAGGCAGGAGAAGGGGATGACAGAGGATGAAATGGTTCAATGGCATCAGCAACTCGATGGACATGAGTCTGAGCAAGCTCTGGGAGTTGGTGATGGACAGGGAAGCCTGGTGTGATGTAGTCCATGGGGTCGCAAAGAGTCAGACACAACTGAGAGACTGAACTGAGCTGAATATTTTGAGATTTCTAATGGAGATAAATTTTTTTCCCAACAGTCAAAATGGGAAAGGAAGATGACTTGTAATGCTCAGTCTTGCTCTAAGATGCTAGTTCTAGGTAATTTTCTACCCAGGACAGAATATAGCCTTTTAGTTTCAAAAGAATTTGAGAGGGAAAATACATTAGAAAATGTATGTATAATATCATATAAGAAACGAATTGCCAGTCCAGGTTCGATGCAGGATACAGGAAGCTTGGGGCTGGTGCACTGGGATGACCCAGAGGGATGGTATGCGGAGGGAGGTGGGAGGGGGGTACAGGATGGGGAACACGTGTACACCCATGGGGGATGCATGTTGATGTATGGCAAAACCAATATAATATTGTAAAGTAAAAAAGAAAAGTAATAATAAAATAAATTAAAGAAAATGTATTCCATGTTGCACATATTCAAACTAAACCATAAATCTCTCTGTCTACAATTTCAAGTCTGTATGTAGAAGCAACCTAAAGGGCCACCAACAGAATGGATAAAGATGTGGTATATTTATAAAATAGAATATTACTCAGTCATAAAAAATGAAATAATGCTATTTGCAGGAACATGAATGGACCTAGAGATTATCATACTAAGTGAAATAAGCCAGATAGAGTAAGACCTATATCATATATTATTGCTTATAATGAAGGGCTTCCCTGGTGGCTCAGGAGTAAAGAATCCACCTGCAAGGCAGGAGACTTGGGTTCAATCCTTGTGTCGAGAAGATCCCCTGGAGAAGGAAATGGCAACCCACTCCAGTATTCTTGCCTGGAGAATCCCAGGGACATAGGAGCCTGGTGGGCTGTTGTCTATGGGGTTGCACAGAGTTGGACATGACTGAAGCGACTTAGCAGCAGCAGCAGCCAGTATTCTTGCTTGGGAAATCCCATGGATAGAAGAGCCTGGTAGGCTATAGTCCATGGGGTTACAAAAGGGTCGGACATGACTTAGTGACTAAACAACACCACCACTAACACTGCATATATGTGGAATCTAAAAAAAATGATACAAATGAAATTATATACACAACAGACCCACAGACAAAAAAAAAAACAGACTTTGGTTACCAAAGGAGAAAGGTGGTTGGAAAGATAAATTAAGAGTTTGGGATTAAATGTATACACACTACTATTTAGAAAATAGATAACTAACAAGGCAACTGATCCCATCACTTCATGGCAAATAGATGGGGAAACAATGGAAACAGTGTCAGACTTTATTTTTTGGGTCTCCAAAATCACCGCAGATGGTGACTGCAGCCATGAAATTAAAAGACGCTTACTCTTTGGAAGGAAAGTTATGACCAACCTAGACAGCATATTAAAAAAGCAGAGCCATTACTTTGCCAACAAAGGTCTGTCTAGTCAGGCTATGGTTTTCCCAGTAGTCATGTATGGATGTGAGAGTTAAACTATAAAGAAAGCTGAGGGCTAAAGAATTGATACTTTTGAACTGCGGTGTTGGAGAAGACTCTTGACAGTCCCTTGGACTGCAAGGAGCTCCAACCAGTCCATCCTAAAGGAGATCAGTCCTGGGCGTTCATTGGAAGGACTGATGTTGAAGCTGAAACTCCAATATTGTGGCTACCTGATGCGAAGAGCTGACTCATTTGAAAAGTCCCTGATGCTGGGAAAGACTGAGGGCAGGAGGAGAAGGGGAGGACAGAGAATGAGATGGTTGGATGGCATCACTGACTCAACAGACATGAGTTTGGGTAAACTCCAGGAGTTGGTGATGGACAGGGGGCCTGGCGTGCTTCCGTTCATGGGGTCACAAAGAGTCGGACATGACTGAATGACTGAACTGAATTGAACAAGGAATAACTGTATAGCAGAGGGAACTATATGCAATATTTTGTAATAATCTAAAATGAAAAAGAATATGCAAAAAACACATGTGTAACGGAATCACTTTGCTGTATACCTGAAACTAACACAATACTGCAAATCAACTATACTTCAATAAAAAAGGAAAAAATATAAACTCATATAACATGTCATGGTTTTCAAAATTTTAAAATAAAACATGTGTGTTTCACAATTTTAAATAAAAACATCATATCATATTAAAAAATAATCAAGTCTGTAAAATTCAAACAAGTTCTCAGGAATTTGTGGTCAAAAGGCAGTTAAAATTCCAGTAAAATAAGATAGTATCATTGGAAGGACTGATGTTGAAGCTGAAACGCCAATATTTTGGCCACCTGATGAGAAGAGCTGACTCATTTGATAAGACCCTGATGCTGGGAAAGACAGAGGGCAGAAGGAGAAGGGACGACAGAGGATGAGATGGGTGGATGACATCATCGACTCAATGGACATGAGTTTGGGTAAACTCCAGGAGTTGTTGATGGACAGGGAGGCCTGGCGTGCTGCAGTCCATGGGGTTGCAAACAGTTGGACATGACTGAGTGACTGAACTGAACTGAAGACAGCATTTTAGGATTTGGAATGCAGGCCTTTCTGTATAAGGGTAAAATTGAGATTTTTTACTTGAGTTCTCATCTCCTCCCATGCAGGACCGAGAGAGGGTGACCTACAGAGGAGCCCTGCAAGAACCAGGCTGTGGTCGACCAAACCCCCATCTGCTTATAAGCCTGATCCACTGCCTCAATCCAAGAGTCAGACAACGTGGGTCCCGGGCATGGTGGCCAATTTCAGGTTCTTTGCTGACATACCTAAAATTTGTTAACTGAGAAGAAACTTTATGTGATATTTCCCCAGTGAGAACTGTCTCGAATTTCAACTTCTTTACCTGTCAAGAGTCCTTGGATTTTGGAATTTTTATTATTAAATCTTTTTTTTTTTAATTTAATTTTATTTTTAAACTTTACATAATTGTATTAGTTTTGCCAAATATCAAAATGAATCCACCACAGGTATACATGTGTTCCCCATCCTGAACCCTCCTCCCTCCTCCCTCCCCATACCATCCCTCTGGGTCGTCCCAGTGCTCTAGCCCCATGCATCCAGTATCGTGCATCAAACCTGGACTGGCATCTCGTTTCATACATGATATTTTACATGTTTCAATGCCATTCTCCCAAATCTTCCCACCCTCTCCCTCTCCCACAGAGTCCATAAGACTGTTCTCCAGATAGCTAATCACTAATGGTCAGATATCACAGAATACATTAAAACTTAGTTGAACTTCACAATTTAAAATTTTAACTTAAAAAATATAATACATAGCCCAGTGTATAAGGCATAAATAATCAATTAAATGAAACATGTTTGGATTTCTATTTTCAGATTTGGCAAGCTACAATTATGGTCACTTAAGAAGTAGGATCCAGGGTATTACTGTTACCTATCGGAGGCTGCATAGAAATTGATAGGGCTGGACAAGGCTAAATAGTGAGGGTTCCCCATGGACTTCCCCAGTGGCTCAGCGGTGAAGAATCTGTCTGCAAGGCAGGAGATATAGGAGACACAGGTTCAATTCTTGGGTTGGGAAGATACCCTGGAGGAGGGCTTGGTAACCCACTCCAGCATTCCTGCCTGGAGAATCCCACGGACAGAGAAGCTTAACAAGCTAGAGTCCATAAGGTCACAAAGAGTTGGATATGACAGAAGCCACTGAGCATGAAAGGATTCCCTGTAAAGAGGCACATTTCACCAGGGAGAAATTCATCTGAGTTGCCTCACACATGTGAGGAAATATAACTACTCGGTCACATGGTGTCTTTTTCATGGTCTTTGCTTTACTCATTTCATGTGCATTTTGGTTAAAAAGATATGTTGTACATTTTATTATCATGTTTTCCAGTAAATATAAATCTGGAATGCTTTTCTTCTTCTTTTTTCTATTTTTCTCAGATGTGTGAAGATCATCAAATAAGAGAATAATTGTGAAATACTTACAGCAGTCCGACCGTGTAGCTTATGAACAATAGACACTTGAAACTGGAAATCTGAGATCAGAGTGCCAGCAAGGTAGAGTGAGGGCTTTCTTCCAGGTCACAGACATATCCTTCTACGGTGGAAGGGGTTTCAAAGCTTTCTGGAAACAGCACTAATCACCTCCCAAAGGTCTCATCTCCTAATACTATCACCTTTGGGGATGGGGATTCCACATATGAATTCTGAGGTGACACACTGGGATATCGTGGTCTATAAGAAATGATATTTGTTCATTCACGTGGCCAAAATATATTTCTCATCTATATTTGATCTTTGTCTGCAGTTCCTGGCTCATAGCTCCCCAAATCCTAGGAATTTCCTATGTGTTGAGGATGATAAAGTGTGTTTGTGCAGTGCTGTGCTCAGTTGGTCAGTTCTGTCCTACTTTCTGAGAACCCATGGACTGTAGCCCACCGGGCTCCTCTGTCCATGGGATTCTTCAAGGCAAGAATACTGGAGTGAGTTGCCATTTCCTTCTCCAGGGGATCTTCCCAACCCAGGGATCAAACCTGGGTCTCCCGCATTGCAGGCAGATTCTTTACCATCTAAGCCATCAGGGAAGCCCCAAAGTGTCTTTAGTTATATTAATGAGATGTGTTTTGGAACATCTAAGTTTGAGGGCTTCCCTCATGGCTCAGATGGTAAAGCGTCTGTCTACAATGCGGGAGACCCGGGTTTGATCCCTGGGTTGGGAAAATCCTCTCCTGGAGAAGGAAATGGCAATCCACTCCAGTACTATTGCCTGGAAAATCCCATGGACAGAGGAGCCTGGTAGGCTGCAGTCCATGGGGTTGCAAAGAGTCGGACACGACTGAGCGACTTCACTTCACTTACTTAAGGATGAGGGCTGGTAGCCGGGAGAATCAAGCAGGGTTGACACTTTCACTGCCCCCTCTTGCCCCCACCCCTCCAACCTCTGTGAAGGGGAGAGGGCCTAAAGGTTGAATCCTTCAGTAATGCTAGTGATTTGATCAACTGTGCCTAGGTAATGAGGCCTACTTAAAAACCTACGGGGATGGGGTTTGGTGAGGCTGTAGGTTGGTGAACACCTGGAGGTTTGGGGAGAGGGACTCACTTGGAGAGGGCGTGAAAGTTCCATGCCCTCTCTCCATACCTCTCCCAATGCATCTCTTCTGTGTGGCTGTTTCTCAACTCGATCTTTATATAATAAGCCAGTAATCTAGTAAGTAAAATATTTCTGTGCATCAAACCCGAGGAGAGAGTCTTGGGAACTTTTGACTTACAGCCAGTCAGTTAGAAGCACAGATGGCAACTTGGGCTGGTGTCTGAAGTGTGAGAGGGGGCAGTTCCCTCCACTTATTTATTTCATTCAGTTGTTCATTTGTGTCAGCATGGACATATATTTTATACTTTGTGTTCTAAGTGAATGCTATTTTACTTATTTTGTTGCTCAAATTGTTCTAGCATTTGGTCATCGGGAACTCTTTCCCTTGGTTCCTGTTTCCTTTTGACTTACCCCCATCCATGCGAAGCTTTTTTGCTTTGTTTTCTTCTACTTCTGAATTTTCTGGCACTATAAGATGTTCCAGGCTTATTTTATATATTTTTTGCTCCAGTCTTAGAACCAGCCATTTTTCCAAGGAATCTTGGTTTCTTTTATGAGTGAATGGTATTAGAAACCAAGATTTGGTGGCTAAGTGTACTTGCTGTTACAGGGGTATTGTTACTTCTAGGTCTCTGCTGATGGAGTAAGGAAATGTATGTGCATATATATATATATATATATATATATATATTTATTTATAACATCTGTAAATATTTATCTATATATAACTGCATATATCTATTATTGAGCTAAACATGAGTTCATACTGATATCTCCAGTTATAAGCAATTACTAAGGGGCCATCCCAGCCTCTTCCACTTGTTCTTCCATAACTTCCCACAGCAACATTGGGAAACCTCATTCCCACTATCTGGTATCCATTTATTTATTGTTCAGTTATAGTACATATAGAGAGCAGCAGCATCTAATGGGAAATAGCTTTATCACTGTACTTTGTTCTCCTATGGGATATAACTTTATTAATTAGTACAGTGCTTATAAGCACTTCCTTTTGCCTTTAGTTTTGAAGACTCTAATTGTTCCTAAATTTACTTAGGTTGGTACCTTTCCTCCTTGACTACTCTTCATTGAAGATTTTTTATGTATTTGTAACAGGTAGATTCTCTTATCATGGTTTCATTACGTCTAGAAATGCTCAGATCTTATAAATAAATGATTTAGAATTTTTGTATACATTGAGGTTTACTTTTTGTTCTATAAAGTTCTGTGAGTTTTGATAAATGCATAATGTCATGTATCTACTAGTCCAGTATCATACAGCATTGTTTCATTGCCTGACAAATCCCATTTATATCACCTACTCAATCCTCCCCATCTTCCTCTGAAAACCATGGTAACCAGTGATCTTTTTACTGTTCACTATCCAGAGTGTCATATAATTGAAATCATACAGTATGACGCTCTTCACTTTTAAAATAAATGTCTAAACTCCACACTTTTATAAGTATACCTTCAACCACAGTGTTATGAGAAACATCTTGTCATCTACAGACATTTGATGCAAAGAAATAAAAACTTTTAAAACACACTTTATGTAAATTTTTGTGAGTCAAGAGAGGTGACTGGAAGTTTAGTACTGATTTATTTTTCAAAATAGGTAAGATGAATTTTAAGGTTAAATAAAACCAATTCACAGAAAGAGATCAGAGTCATGGTTGCCAGAGGTGAGAGGTGGAGAGAGGGGAAGTTGGATGAAGGTAGTCAAAAGGAACAAACTTTCAGTTATAAGATAAATATTAACAGTTACTAAGGGTGCAATGTACAACATGATAAATATAATCAACATTGCTGTATATGTCAAAGTTATGAAGAGAGTAAATCCTAAGAGTTTTCATCACAAGAAAACAATTTTTTTCTATTTAATTTTTTCTTTTTAAATATGTTTAATTTTTCTGTTTAATCCATCTGTATGAGATGATGGATTTTCACTAAACTTATTGTGACAATTCATAAAATACGTAAATCAAATCATGCTGTTCACCTTGAACTTATACAGTTCTGAGGAGTAACAGGCAAATTTGGCCCTGGAGTACGGACTGAAGCAGGGTAAAGACTAATAGAGTTTTGCCAAGAGAACACACTGGTCATAGCAAACACCCTCTTCCAACAACACAAGAGAAGACTCTACACATGGACATTACCAGATGGTCAACACCGAAATCAGATTGATTATATTCTTTGCAGCCAAAGATGGAGAAGCTGTATACAGTCAGCAAAAACAAGACCGGGAGCTGACTGTGGCTCAGATCATGAGGTCCTTATTGCCAAATTCAGACTTAAATTGAAGAAAGTAGGGAAAACCACTAGACCATTCAGGTATGACCTAAATCAAATCCCTTATGATTATACAGTGGAAGTGAGAAATAGATTTAAGGGTCTAGATCTGATAGAGTGCCTGATGAACTATGGAATGAGGTTCGTGACATTGTACAGGAGACAGGGATCAAGACCATTCCCATGGAAAAGAAATGCAAAAAAGCAAAATGGCTGTCTGGGGAGGCCTTACAAATAGCTGTGAAAAGAAGAGAAGCGAAAAGCAAAGGAGAAAAGGAAAGATATAAGCATCTGAATGCAGAGTTCCAAAGAATAGCAAGAAGAGATAAGAAAGCCTTCCTCAGTGATCAATGCAAAGAAATAGAGGAAAACAACAGAATGGGAAAGACTAGAGATCTGTTCAAGAAAATTAGAGATACCAACGGAACATTTCATGCAAAGATGGGCTCGATAAAGGACAGAAATGGTATGGACCTAACAGAAGCAGAAGATATTAAGAAGAGATGTCAAGAATACACAGAAGAACTGTACAAAAAAGATCTTCATGACCAAGATAATCACGATGGTGTGATCACTGACCTAGAGCCAGACATCCTGGAATGTGAAGTCAAGTGGGCCTTAGAAAGCATCACTACGAACAAAGCTAGTGAAGGTGATGGAATTCCAGTTGAGCTATTTCAAATCCTGAAGGATGATGCTGTGAAAGTGCTGCACTCAATATGCCAGCAAATTTGGAAAACTCAGCAGTGGCCACAGGACAGGAAAATGTCAGTTTTCATTCCAGTCCCAAAGAAAGGCAATGCCAAAGAATGCTCAAACTACCACACAATTGCACTCATCTCACAGGCTAGCAAAGTAATGCTCAAAATTCTCCAAGCCTGGCTTCAGCAATATGTGAACCGTGAACTTCCAGATGTTCAAGCTGGTTTTAGAAAATGCAGAGGAACCAGAGATCAAATTGCCAACATCCGCTGGATCATGGAAAAAGCAAGAGAGTTCCAGAAAAACATCTATTTCTGCATTATTGACTATGCCAAAGCCTTTGACTGTGTGGATCACAATAAACCGTGGAAAATTCTTAAACAGATGGGAATACCAGACCACCTGACCTGCCTCTTGAGAAACCTATATGCAGGTTAGGAAGCAACAGTTAGAACTGGACATGGAACAACAGACTGGTTCCAAATAGGAAAAGGAGTACGTCAAGGCTGTATATTGTCATCCAGCTTATTTAACCTATATGCAGAGTACATCATGAGAAATGCTGGACTGGAAGAAGCACAAGCTGGAATCAAAATTGCCGGGAGAAATATCAATAACCTCAGACATGCAGATGACACCACCCTTATGGCAGAAAGTGAAGAGGAACTCAAAAGCCTCTTGATGAAAGTGAAAAGGAGAGTGAAAAAGTTGGCTTAAAGCTCAACATTCAGAAAACTAAGATGATGGCAGCTGGTCCCATTACTTCATGGGAAACAGATGGGGAAACGGTGGAAACCGTGTCAGACTTTAGTTTTTTGGGCTCCAAAATCACTGCAGATGGTGACTGCAGCCATGAAATTAAAAGACGCTTATTCCTTGGAAGGAAAGTTATGACCAGCCTAGATAGCATATTCAAAAGCAGAGATATTACTTTGCCAACAAAGGTCTGTCTAGTCAAGGCTATGGTTTTTCCTGTGGTCATGTATGGATGTGAGAGTTGGACTGTGAAGAAAGCTGAGCGCCGAAGAATTGATGCTTTTGAACTGTGGTGCTGGAGAAGACTCTTGAGAGTCCCTGGGACTGCAAGGAGATCCAATCAGTCCACCCTAAAGGCCATCAGTCCTGGGTGTTCATTGGAAGGACTGATGTTGAAGCTGAAACTCCAAATACTTTGGCCAACTCATGCAAAGAGTTGACTCATTGGAAAAGACCCTGATGCTGGGAGGGATTGGGGGTAGGAGGAGAAGGGGACGACAGAGGATGAGATGGCTGGATGGCATCAGTGAGTTGATGGACATGAGTTTGAGTGAACTCTGGGAGTTGGTGATGGACAGGGAGGCCTGGCATGCTGTGATTCATGGGGTCGCAAGGAGTCGGACATGACTGAGTGATTAAACTGAACTGATGTCAATTATATCTCAATAAAAGAGGAAGAAAAAAATTTAAGGTTTAATATGTGTTTTTATCTTTTCTAGCTCAGCTTCTCTAACTCTTGCTTTCCTCCCACTAAAGAATGGAGGTTTAGCTGTTGCTAAAAAACTTTAAAATTGCAGGTTGTAAAACTTATGTATTTCCAACTTTTTTGGCCATCAGACACAATAGGAATTTTAATGTCTTGGCAGAGCATGAATGAAGTATAACTGTATACTTTGTATAAAGCTGTCAACAAAAAATATCTCTAGTCACTGGTGACATCTATATTGCCAAATGCAATGGACACTCCTCTGTCTTTATCTTCCCTGATTTCTCAGCAGCAATTGACCAGATGAATACGCCTCAATTCTAGAAATCTTCACCTCTCTTAGCTTCAAGTCCTTATATTCTCCTGTTTTCCTCTTAGCTTTTGCCACTCCTTCATGTGTCTCTTGAGGTCCTTAAAGTTCAGTCCTAAGCACCTTTCCTTTGTAATCTCTGTCCTCTCTAAGTGATGTCTCCCAGTCCCAGTCTTGAAGTAAGATCTATCTTCTTTCTCTAGGACTCCATCTTGACCTCTCTCTTGATGGTATTCTCCACATTTCTTAAAGCTTTAGATACGGAATCATTGAAAGTAAAAGGGCCTTGTTGCAAAGGGAACAAGGAAAGCTCTGTTTATTTTCTTGCAGTGGCCTTTCAAGTGGATTCTTATGCCTTCAATTAACTTAGACATTTCCTACAGGAAATATCTATGTAGTTGTAAGTTTTTATCAGGAAATTATATCCTCTTATCATTGTTTTTCAACTTCCTTTTTGGGCTATGAATTAGCTGTAAACATGCTGAAAGGAATCATCTGCTGATATGCTTCTGCCCAAAAATATTTGTTTTGGCCACTTACAGGAACTCTGTCAATAAGGTCTTTATAAATATTGCTTACTTTGTTCCTGGACAGGTGGCCTTTTCACTGCCTATTAATTTTCAGTCTTTAAGTGGCCTTCTACTAATACAGTGTTTTCAACCTTGGCTACACATGTGTAATTACGTGGGGAGCTTCTGAAAAGTGCTGATGTTTGGCTCCTTTAGAGACTCAAATTCAACTGACCCTGAGTGGAGCCCAGGCAGAAATACGTTTTCAGAGATTCCTAGGTGATAGGAACACGAGTTGAAGTTTGAGAACCACTGACATCTGTACTGGAACAAACGATCTTTGCATTAAGTGAGCATGGTATTCCATTCGGCCTCATTTCTTTCAGCCGAGTGATCCTGGACATATTGCTTAAACTTGCTGAGCCCAATTGCTCCTCTGTAATAGGATGGAAAGTGTCAACACTACAAACGTGTGTTTTGAACAGTATATAACTTAACTTATCTAGCACTTTATATGATGTGATAGGGGTTTAACCCCAAGTACAATCCTTTTTTATTTTCTCTCTCATTTTTCTTCCCTGGTAATGTTTTTTAAACCATCAGTGTCATTTTCTTTTGTTCTCCTAAAATATTAATCTGTCCCCACAGCAGCCTTTATATCCTGTTATTGTTGATGATAATAGACATGAAAAACACAGTAGTTCAAAAGTCATGAAACGGGGTCTGATGTCAGCTGTGTTCCCTTCACTTAGTTCTTAATATTTTTATATTAGCACCTGATAACGAACGTAATCCTTGATACATGGCCAAGATTTTCCTTTTCATTTTGAAACCATGTTGGACACTTATACCCTCTTTCTTTAGGATGAACCCCTTGAAAATACCTGGTTTCAACCTTGTTATGCCCACAGGTGGTGATGGTGATGGTTGTGTTGAGGATAACTGTGATGTTGCTTCCAGCACCCTTGACTACAATCACAATACGAAAAAGAGTCCATTCATATGGTCTAAGTGGGAGAATGTGAGTTAAATAAGCATGTTTCTCCATAGGCTGAGAAATGTTTTATGGATATTTTTTTTTTTTTTTTTTTGCTTTTTTCTTAGCTTTTATTAGCATGTGTTAAAAATCATTATCCAAACACTACCAGAAGAACATGTATTGTTCTGCATAAAGTGCTTAAGGAAAAAAAATGCAACTTATTAAATCGGACATTCTTTTCTAGTTCATAAATTTTGGGTTACAATCAGGGCACAAAAGGAGAAACAGAATGCAGTATTAGAGAGAGCGAGAAGCTTAGTTAAGAACTTGGGTGGAGACACAAGCCCACGTTCCATTCCCCCCACTTCCTTGCAGACAGAACACTGCATCTGCATAAAGCAGCAAACAGCTTTGTTTTAATAAATACATTTTCCTTCATTCAAATCAGAAAAGTTAATTATCATAAAGCACTTTTCCTCTGACCATCTGTTTATAGCCACAGGCAAGATTTATCCACAGAGTTTAAGTGTCAAAGTGTCATTTCATTGGGCTTTCAGCTTTCTAATGCTATCTGGGTTCAAGATTGTCTCAGCAATTCGTTACTGGTTTATTTATATTTACCTGGTACTTAAAAATACCAACTCTATAGTGTTTTGTGTTACAAATGCCAACCAAGGATATTTTCTCAGTACTAGAAATGTCAGTGAGTGGGCCTAAATAAGGCTTTTACCCCCAGAACACTCCATTTTCTTTAAACTGGCTTCTGCACATTAGCACTCTGATGGTTGCACAAAACCCAAGTCCCTGTTGGGACAGATTTTAAAATCATTAATGTTCTGAAAGAAAAAATACAACTTGGAAATCTCTGTGTTTGAATCTTGGGTGGTCATGTTGAGAACAGAAAAAAAAAATGGCATTAAATACATTTTAAAAACATTCATTTGCAATCAAACATATTTAAATCTTCCAAGGAAGGAGCAGGTTGGTGATGGAGTGGCTGCACCACCGGCAGCTCCGTCAGGAATGGCAGGCAGGTTTGGGAGCCCATCGGGTGCACAAACTCAGGGCAAGCTTCTGAGCATAGACCCTGCTTCCTGGCCACGATGCCTCTGAACTTCTTATAGCCAAGGGAAAAGGAAGGTTGGTTGTACCTTCAAACAGTCAGGAGTAATCATGTTGAGTTCACCTTGAAGCTGACCCAGAAGTTGGAGCAGGTACCAAGCTAAGGGCTGCCAAAGGGCAAAGCAGTCCTGACTGGAAAAAGCTGTCATCTTCGGTCCTCCCAAGGGGACCCCCTTCCCTTCTCTCAAACTTCAGTGCTTTGGGCTTCATGCAGGAAAAGATCTTAGCCACATCATTTACTAAAATTTCCATCTCACTTTACGAAAGCACACTGAAGAGCAGTCCTGAGTGACAAGTATATAGAATTTGCTGAGTACAGCCAAGAGAAAAACAGCTTTCTAAACTATTCTGTTCTCTGCTTCTTCCTACAGATGCATCTGTAGGACATTCTTTAGTTTCACAGTGATATATGCTGTTTCAGGAAGCACAAGGTGATTGGACTTCGTTTCCAGGAAGTGGTGACCTACTTTCGCTGGAGCACAAGTTTCCATGACTGGATCTAAATCCTGCCATCTATTGCTACACCAGTGACAGGGTTTAGGGCAGCTGGGAGGCTCCTGGTGCCCAGTTCCTGCCGAGCGGAGTCCACCAGTCGTGGCTGGGTTTCCACTATCAGTAGTTACATTTCCCTTTGATGTCTGTATTTGTCGCCTCACTCCACTCCAACCTGTCCATCTGACTTGGAAGCCTGAGAGCTTATTGAATTAGTCTGAAAAGAGGCTCTGTACCTGCTGATATTGACGGCAGTAAGATGCTAGCTTACTATTTTGCACAGCACCATATATCATGCCTGTTACTCAGGCCAACTATAGCCAACCTTTTCTTTTTTTTTTCTTGTTTTTGTTTTTTGTTTTTTTTTTATAAAGAAAATCTATGTAAGTTGAGGTTCAGAAATGCATATATTTTTTTACTTACAAATATTCATCTGACCAAAGTTCAACATAACCTTTATGGAACACTGTTTTATGGATATTTTCAAATTCCTCTTTTTGGTTGCAGCCAGCCTAAAATCTAGTTTCTCAGCTATTTGTGGCAGCTCATGAGATAGATAATTTTCTAATGAGATTGTTCAGAGTTCATGAAAAAGTCACTGATAAGTTGTTGACATCAAATTATTTTAAAAATGCCATTTTAGCTTTTGTTTTCAGCTTAATTTTAACTGAAACAAAGAATACTTACTTTGTTGAAATGTTAACTCAGAACGTTTCTAGGCTGTAATCAATGTGGATATAATGCCATCTTGTTACATAAAAAATGAAATACTAGATGTAAAGTTCAAATTAAAGGGAAGAGTAAGATATAATCAATATTTTCTTCACATACCAGTGATTTATTTTGTTGTTATAGATAATGTACTGTTCAGAAGTATTTTAATCCATAAAGGACCATCTTGAATCCATTTGCGAAGTATTTGATTCAAAAAGACATAGTAATTCAGCAGTAATATATACCCCCAGATCAAATATGATTTTAAAAAATCAATATCACATTTTCAGTATACAGAAAGCAGCACACTGCTCTTGACTCAGCAAAACATGATTCTCTTCCATGAAAAGCTGCAGATCAAACAGTTCAGTGACTTGGTAGACTTTAAAACAACTGAATAATAACAAGGAAATGAAGGGGAAAATGTTTCTTTAAAAAGATAGCCAAAGATAGACAGATGACCTGGTTAACCATTTTTCTGTGGTGATTTATAAATAACTGGGATGACATGAGAAAACAGCATGGACTTTCATATTAATCCCAAGCATAGTTTTCAAGGGAATTAAAAAAAGAACAAGGAAGGAGATCTTTGAGCAGATAGCCAAATTCCAAGGTATCCATAAAAGCAGAGGCAGTCTCAATCATCCAGGTGTACCTAATATCATCCTGCACAATAAGGAAGACTTGCTCATCTGGGAAGTTGTTTTTATTATTTGAAGGAAGGTTGCAGATGAGTTAGGGAAACACCAACAAATTGATCATGAACATAATGGAAACATTACTAACATAACTACATAAATAATACTCCAGTCTCAAGTCTTATCTGGGACAGAGTTTCAACTTCCTTTTCCTATCAATATTATTCCACAGATGTGGAGGGAAACAAAAATGTTTGATAAAATTTGGAAAGGCTAAGTCCATGTTGGTAATGAAGTAATTTAAGGCAGGTAGCTAGATGGAGTCTGATGAAGTAAGAAGCAGCTGTCATGTTAATGGACACTTTCTGATGATATCATAAGAGCTTGTTTGTTGGCCATCCCCAAGCAAACTCTCAGGTTCCTGATGTACAGCAAAAGAGACACTGATGTATAGAACAGTCTTATGGACTCTGTGGGAGAGGGAGAGGGTGGGAAGATTTGGGAGAATGACATTGAAACATGTAAAATATCATGTAAGAAACGAGTTGCCAGTCCAGGTTCGATGCACGATACTGGATGCTTGGGGCTAGTGCACTGGGACGACCCAGAGGGATGGTATGGGGAGGGAGGAGGGAGGAGGGTTCAGGATGGGGAACACATGTATACCTGTGACGGATTCATTTTGATATTTGGCAAAACTAATACAATTATGTAAAGTTTAAAAATAAAATAAAATTAGAAAAAAATAAAATAAAATTAAAAAAAAAAAAAAAAAAAAACTTGCTCACACTCAGTGGTCTCTAAAAGGTGGGCCAGACTTAAATTTGCCAACTACTCCTCGAAACCATCTCATACAAAGTTCTGAATGTTGGACTCGTTCAAAGACAGTCATTACCTCTGAATTCGTTCCTAAGCTTTGTTCTGCTCTGTATCACAATTATAATTCACTTTAAGCAAGCTCAATATAATAAACTAAGGATTTACACATAAACTTAATAATTTAGGGAGGTACCATCCTGGTACTGAGAGAGGAAGAATGGCCAGGGGAAGGTCAGGACTGTGAATCCTGGCAATAAAAATCCAGGCCAAAAATGGAATGAATCTGCAGGAAGGTTCAGAACTGATGTCAAGGAAGCAGGCAGGGAAGACAGCATACATGTACTTCGGTCCAAACCAAGCCCAAGATCTGGGGCAGGTGAGTCATAGAGATTCAAAGGTCACAACGTTAACCCAGGTAGAGCTGGAAGGTAGCAGGGCTCAGGGATGATTAGTTTCCAGAAGGTAAAGCGTGGAAGACATAGGCTTTGGAGGAACTAGACTATCAAGCAGAGACATGAAAAAGTAGACAGTAATGAAAACCGAACACTAGAAACATGGAAAACTAGAACCCAGTAAGCTGGGACCAGTGGTGCCATGGGTCATCCGTGAGGATGGTTCACCACTGACTCGAAGAGCTATGAGTAACTAGGGCACCTTTGAGTGGCAGGCCTCGATCCAGTACGATGCTTGCATCAGAGCAGTTTAATCACTAGATAGCGGATGTTTGAGTATCGCATGGATAGGAAGTCAGACATGATTACAGGGGTGATCTGTCTACCCTAACATAGAAATTCAAATATGTAGGATCTGGCTTTTCCCAAAGCCATTCTGTTTAAATTTTTAGGAACACACTTATTGAGTAAAGTATCTTATATATTCTTTCCTTTTTAAATATATTTACTCCAAAATATATTGTCTATTGTGATTCAGGTAACAAGCCATGCACTGGGGATAAAGGAATACAAATGACAAGATTCTTGCCTTGAGAAGCAAACCGGTGGATGAACTGATACTTAAAATAGCAACTGGTTAGTACAACAGGGAGATAAGTGTAGGGCAGTACCGAGTATGATTTGGGAAGAGAAAGCTGGATGAGGCCTCCTGGAGTGGGACTGCAGCAATCTGAAGTGTGATGGGAAAATAACATTTATTCAGGTAGATGGGTGGGGTGAGGGGCAGTGTACAAAAGGGAAGAGGTCATTCTAGCCAGGAGGACTGCAGGGCCAGTATAGGAGGTGAGGGATGGTAAAGGAGTCAGGCAAGAATTGCCAAGGAGTAGCAGAGAGTGAGATTAGAAAGATGAGCAAGGGTTGGATCCTGGAAAGCCTGAAGAATAAGGAACCTTAGTGTCATTCTATAGGTAAGGAGCCACTGAAGAATTTTAAGCAAGAGGGTGACAAGGTCAGGTTTACCACTGAGAGGACTTACTCTGGTGGCAGTGAAGGCAATGGGCAGTGGTGGGTATTACCATGAAACAAAAAACATGCCTGTCTTGGCCATCTTCAGGGGTCATCCACACACCTCTTCTTCAGTTTTTTTATTTTTTTTTTTGTCCCCAATCTTCCAATATAATTCCTTCCAGACCACTAACAATCATCTAAGCCATTCACCTGCATAGGAATCCGTGTGCATCTTACTTTGGACCACTTCATTTACACACAAAATACATTAAAAACAATTATTTTGGCTGCATCATGCAACATGTGGGAATCTTAGTTCCCCAACCAGGGATAGAACCTGCAACTCTTAAAATGGAACCATGGAGTCTTAACCACTGGACTGCCAGGGAAGAACTCCACACAAAATGAATAATCAAGCAGATTGCTGGCTGTTGTGCCTACTGGGAAGATTTCCTTTCATCTCTGCCCATTAGGACCACTGCTGAGTGAGACTATGATACAAGAGAAGTCCATTTTTGTAAGCACCAAAATTGCACTGACTCATCTGTGCACCAGGACTGCTTTGCTGCCTCTATCAGTAGGTTGAAAGGGGCCAGCCCTACCTTCCCCCATTAGACCTTATAAATAAACTGAGGGATTGGTGTTAAAACAGCAAATGTATGTGATGTGGGAGTCTGTGCTGCCTTTTCATATAATTTACTGGTGCCTTCTGGATCTGATCCTGAGCATATTACTTTTATCATTCTATCTATCTAGATCAACAAACGACTGCTATGTACTTCTGACCTTATGACTTGGTAACTACCTTGAGCTTTTAGCAATTAAAAGGTAACACCTGATCCCTGCTATTCCGGAATCATACCTTTTGGCATTGGAGAGCAGAGCTGTATGGCAACACCATCTACTATAAATAGTGTATTTCAGAGGACATCCCTCACTGAATTTCTTAAAGAGCCTCCTCATGCCCTGCCCATGCTTTCTATTGCTTTAATGAAGAGGTATCCACTGGATCCTCCCAAGGAACATAGATGAGGACTGGGTTCTTACATAATAAATCTGCTCTCATATTCCAGCCTCCCTGACTTTTCTGACCACTTTCTTATTTACTGTGTTAAGGAAGTTCTGGTGTGTCTACCTGATTTACAAAGGACCCATCATGTTTAAGCATCAAGAAAGCTTCCTGGCAGTGTATTGGAATTGGTTCCCCTTTTCCATAAACTCTCCTTTATTTGGCTTTATATTTCTTCCCTTGGACCAACACCTACAGGATTCACTCCAACATGTGTTTTCTCAGCACAGGTTCCTGGACTAGATTTCTGGGAAATCTAATGTTAGTCACAGAAGGGCCCCAACTGAGGAATTTAAAAACAAACCAAACCCTCAGAGCAAAATCATGTCAGCTAAATTTGCACTAACATGCATGGTGGAGAATGTACTCCATGACCGACCATAGCAGATCTTGAGCTTTATGTTTGTCCATCAGTTAAAGTAATACAGAAAAGTCTATGTATTTCTTCCACATTAGGTTAATGGCTAAAATAATTTTACTCTAAGTTGTTGAAAATAATGTAATTTCTGGCCAATTATAAGTATTAGCATTACAGCAAATTGTCAGATAATTAAAAAAAATTTCCAGTGGCATCTCAAAACAATAGCAATTCAATAGCCATACTGCCTCGTTTTAAATATGTAAACCAGATTACTTTAATAATCAGAAAATTTATATGCATCATTCCTTTTCTTCTTGAACTCATTTCCATTCAACTCTCCACAAAATTTTAATCTAATGTAATTTTTTATGCTTGGATGTATTATATTGATTATACATACCTCCCCAAAATTAAGTATATGAATTGAAATCTGAAATTAACATGTTTTCTATGTCTCTAAGAAATAAACATTTTACTCCGAATAGATTTAATTTTGTTATTATCATTATGACACAAAGTTCATATTTTGCAAATTTTTAGTAGTTATATAATCATATTTGTAAACGTAAACTTGATTCAAAAAAGGCTCACGCAGGTGTATACAGGTCTACGGGACTCCTTAGTAGAAAGAAGCTCTGCTGACCACCAGCACCAGGCAATCTAGAGGCATGTCCCGGGCGGTGGTTGCAAAAGCCAGGGCACCAGGCATAGAACGGGAGCTGCAAATGCACGTGACCTGGCTTCTCGGGGGGCGCTCGAAGCGCGGAAGGAGGAGAGCTGAACATGGCGCCCTCCAGTCTGTTTCTGGATGCTCCCCAGGAGGCCCTCAAATGAGAGTCAAATCATTTCCCCTCAGAGGAAATCATTCCCCTCGGAGGAAGCTCCAAGACAAGCAAGTGAGCTGATCCCACCCAAAGTCAGGGAGCAGCTGCTTCCTCAGCTGGCGGCTTTGAAGCTAGAACCCATGGGTACAGGTGAGTCTGGCAGGAGTCCCGTGGGTTTTCTACGCTGGGTGTTTCAGGGGATTGTCCCTCAGGTGTATGAACTAAAGGTTGAAGGTGCCCCATGAGGGGTTCAAAAACCCCCTTCCCTCCTCAGGGAGAAGCTCCAGTTTCAGGTTCCCTCCTGACTGTGGGGCACTGTGCTGCGTGGGTGGGGTTTGTGGTGAGATGTGTCCTGCTTCTCCTGCAGCTTTAATGTGAACCTTCTCTTGCTTGGTGGAATAATAGGAGTTGCTTAGATAGGTTTTACACCCTCCCCACCCGCCACCCCCGCCACCCACTCACCCCACCCCACCCCACCCCCCTCCACTCCCCGGAGGCACTTCCATTTGTAGCTATAGGTTCCATTGTGTTTGTGGATGGAGTTGAGTTCAGAATCCTCTTATGACGTCATCTTGAATTGGAACCTCTGAAAAGGGCTCATAATGAAATTGCGTTCATGATGAAATTAGCTTATTATCTGCATCTGAATATTACTGATTATGGAAATGAGATGGGGTTCAGTGAAATTCAATAGGCAAAAGAGTGAAAAATACCAGGTATACCAAAAGGTATATTAATGATGGCGTATTCTCATTAAATCTACTGAGTATGTAATAAGAACAAATAAGCAAACATAGAATGGATGGATAGATGATAGCTGTCAGAAATCGTGGTGCCCAAGTGAAAAATGAATATGGATTTTCACGTATATAGTTATGAAAGAAAAGGTCCAACAAGATGTCTTTACTTAGGTTGTACTCTCAGAATGAAGCTGAGGATCTGAAAAGACATTGCTTTAAGTTATGACCAACCTAGATAGCATGTTCAAAAGCAGAGACATTACTTTGCCAACAAAGGTTTGTCTAGTCAAGGCTATGGTTTTTCCTGTGGTCATGTATGGATGTGAGAGTTGGACTGTGAAGAACGCTGAGCACTGAAGAATTGATGCTTTTGAACTGTGGTGTTGGAGAAGACTCTTGAGAGTCCCTTGGACTGCCAGGAGATCCAACCAGTCCATTCTGAAGGAGATGAGCCCTGGGATTTCTTTGGAAGGAATGATGCTGAAGCTGAAACTCCAGTACTTTGGCCACCTCATGCGAAGAGTTGACTCATTGGAAAAGACTCTGATGCTGGGAGGGATTGGGGGCAGGGGACGACAGAGGATGAGATGGCTGGATGGCATCACTGACTCGATGGGCATGAGTCTGAGTGACCTCCGGGAGTTGGTGATGGACAGGGAGGCCTGGTGTGCTGTGATTCATGGGGTCGCAAAGAGTTGGACACGACTGAGCGACTGATCTGATCTGATCTGATCTGATGTTTGCTTACCCTTGGAACATTTTTGTATGACTCAGGGGTACTTGCACCCTCATTCAAAGACACCCTAGTTTGCCAGGTTTTATGAACATTATGAATTCCATCATGATCCAAAAGAACAAAAGCAGTGAGAATAACAGAGCATGCGCATAAGCAGGGATATGCATTTACACTGGAAATAAAAGGATAAATCAAGGTATGCTAATTTTTTAAAAGTGAGAAAATAAAGTTCATATCTGAATGCAGAGTAAGTATGATTCTGAGAATAAAGGGCAAAGCAAACGTGAGAACTATCGATTGGATAGAACTATCTACCAGCGATATCAGAAAAAGGGATGATGAAAATATATTTACTGAATGAAGAAAAAAAAAAGAACAGTGACCTTTTAGGCATGTAGCTAGAGGATTAATGCTTTAGGTCAATGATCAGATCGTGACTCAGGAGAAGATGTGCAGGTTTTGAACAATTTAGAGTCTGAGCCTGGTGGCAGTGTTTGGATATCTTAATAGATATCAGGGATCTGTAAAAATATCAGAACATGGGACAAGAAGCCTGTACAGGTCCCTACAGACTCTTAGGCATCACCAGAAAAGTGCTCAGCAGACTCCCAAAGTGGTCGCCTCTACCAACAGTGTAGGTTTCTCTGCATCATACTCATGCTGTCTCCAAATTCACTATAGATTAGTTATACTTTACAGCCTGGTTTTCTATGTTGTAGGGGAATCAAGAATGGGACTGTATTCCCACTTTCAGCAAAATGGTATAAGGAAGCTTAGCAGACCAGAGGAGACAGTTGGTGAGCAGTAGGGCCTGACGGGTAGGGCTCTGGAGCTGCAGTGTTACCTTTTAATTAACAAACCAAGTAGACATTTTAAGTAGAATTTTAATGTATGGGTTTCCCTGGTAGCTCAGCTGGTAAAGAATCTGCCTGCAGTGCAGGAGACCCTGGTTCGATTCTTGGGTTGGGAAGATTCCTGGGGAAGGAATAGGCTACAGTATTCTTGGGCTTCCTTGGTGGCTCAGATGGTAAAGAATCTGCCTGCAATGTGGGAGACTTGGGTTCGATTCCTGGGTTGGGAAGACCCCCTGGAGGAGTGCATGGCAACCCACTCCAGTATTCTTGCCTGGAGAATCCCTATGGACAGAGGAGCCTGGCAGGCTACTGTCCCTAGGGTTGCAAAGAGTTGGGCACAGCTGAGTGACACAGCACAGCATGGTGCTGGTGGTGGTTTAGTTGCTGAGTTGGGTCTGACTCCTGGGACCCCATGGACTGTAGCCTGTCCAGGCTCCTCTGTCCATGGGATTTCCCAGGCAAGAATATTGGAGTGGGTTGCCAGTTTCTTCTCCCAGGGATCTTCCAGACCCAGGGATCCAACTGGTGTGTTGAACCAGCGTCTCCTACATTGCAGGTGGATTTTTTACCACTGAGCCACCAGGGAAGCCCTAAGCTCCTATATGGGAGTGTATTTGGTTTTGTCTTAATCTTTATAGATGATGTTAAAGATAGTAATGACCTTTTCCCCACATAGAGCCCTTCAAGCTGTGTACCTTCTTTGTGCATATTTACACTAAGCACAATTCAGATAAAACTCATTTTAAAATTTTTCCAGTAGTCATGTATCGATATGAGAATTGGACTATAAAGAAAGCTGAGCACTGAAGAATTGATGCTTTTGAACTGTGGTGTTGGAAAAGACTCTTGAGAGTCCCTTGGACTGCAAGCAGATCCAGCCAGTCTATCCTAAAGGAGATCAGTCCTGAGTGTTCATTGGAAGGACTGATGTTGAAGCTGAAACTCCAATACTTTGGCCACCTGATGCGAAGAACTGACTCATTGGAAAAGACCCTGATGCTGGGAAAGATTGAGGGCAGGAGGAGAAGGGGACAACAGAGGATGAGATAGTTGGATGGCATCACTGACTCAATGGACATGAGTTTGGGTGAACTCCAGGAGTTGGTGATGGACAGGGAGGCCTAGCATGCTATGGTTCATGGGGTTGCAAAGAGTCAGACATAACTGAGCGACTGAACTGAACATGGCCATCAGATATCCATCTGTTCAAGATATATTTGTTGTGCAAATACTATGCACTAGGCATTGGAAATAAGCATTGGCATTGGATCAGGTGGTAGTTGTCCTTGAAATGATGGAGCTTAGAGCATCATAGTGTAATAGACGGGCTTCCCTGATAGCTCAGTTGGTGAAGACTCCATCTGCAATGTAGGAGACCCTGGTTTGATTCCTGGGTTGGGAAGATCTGCTGGAGAAGGGATAGGCTACCCACTCCAGTATTCTGGGGCTTTCCTTGTGACTCAGATGGTAAAGAATCCACCTGCAGAGTGGGAGACCTGGGTTTGATCCCTGGATTGGGGAGATTCCCTAGAGATGAGAAAGGCTACCCACTCCAGTATTCTGGCCTAGAGTTGGACATGACTGAGCAACTTTCACTTTTCAGAGTAATAGTTATTTCAAAAATTGGTCTAATAACTATAATTTTATTAGGAGTTTTGTAGAATGACTTGAAGGCATTATGGAAGTGTATGACTTCTTAACTAAATTATAATTGCCTTTCAAGTCAGGGATCACATCCTATACTTCTTTGGGGTTTCTCTTTAGCTCCTAACATAGATCATAATACAGAGTATTAGATGCTCAGTAAATAGTTCATTGATCACCATCTGTATTTGAGACTGAAATGATTAATGTCAAATCAAACATTTCTTCTTCCTCACTGAACAAATGTGAAGGCTGCACTGGAATTTTAATCTGTAATTTGTATCTGAAGCCATCGTTTGTAAAGTTCACCAAAATTGTGACCTTTCTTCTAGACTTGTGCTCAGGCCAGAGCCTGTTTTAAAGAAAGTCAGCTGATTCTTGATCTCTGAACCCTGTTTATTGGGCTTCCATAGCATGAGAACAGTTCTTTGACTTGCCCTCTGTGTCTTTGCCTCTTCTCTACCTGCCAGGTGGCCACTGCTCCAGTGTCCTGCCACAAATCTAACTTGGAGGAATAGGGTGCTCAGGGCAGTCTCAACAGCTCAGCTGTGTTTCATTATTTACAGTTAAGGTTAAACGGACTGGTAGGTAGCGCTGTTGGAAGTCAAGGAGCTTCATGTTAGTATTACGCCACGGCAGTATGCTTTGGCAGGAGTTTCAATCCACTTGGCTGTTAACAACAAAATAGCACATCAAATCAAGGCCAAAATGGCTTCTAAAGGAAAGTGAAGTCGCTCAGTCGTGTCTGACTCTTTGTGACCGCATGGACTGTAGCCTACTGGGCTCTTCCATCCATGGAATTTTCCAAGCAAGAGTACTGGAGTGGGTTGCCATTTCCTTCTCCAGAGGATCTTCCTGACCCAGGGATTGAACTCAGGTCTCCCGCATTGCAGGCAGATGCTTTACTGTCTGAGCCACCAGGGAAGCTCCTAAAAATGGCTTCTAAGGGATTGTCTAACAGATAGGCAGTTCTTGTTTGTTTGTTTTTTTAGCAAGTAGCTGCTGCTGCTGCTAAGTCGCTTCAGTTGTGTCCAACTCTGTACGACCCCATAGAGTACAACTCCGTAGATGGCAGCCCACCAGGCTCCCCCGTCCCTGGGATTCTCCAGGCAAGAACACTGGAGTGGGTTGCCATTTCCTTCTCCAATGCATGAAAGTGAAAAGGGAAAGTGAAGTCACTCAGTCGTGTCCGACTCTTGCGACCCCATGGACTGCATCCTACCAGGCTTCTCTGCCCATGGGATTTTCCAGGTAAGAGTACTGGAGTGGGTTGCCATTGCCTTCTCTGGGAAGGATATGAGAAAGTGAGAAAACGGGAGTGAGGTGATCTCTGGTGTGAGGTGATCGCTTTGTAATTTTGATTTGCATTTCTTTGATAATTAGCTATGTTGAGCATCTTTGCATGTACCTCTTGGCCATCTGTATGTCTTCTTTGGAGAAGTGTCTCTTTAGGTCCTCTGCCCATTTTTTGATTGAGATGTTTGTCTTTTTGATATTGAGCTGCATGAGCTGTTTATAAATTTTGGAGACTAATCCCTGTCTGTAGCATCATTTTCAAATATTTTCTCCCATTCTGTGAGTTGTCTTTTCATTTGTTTATGGTTTCCTTTGCAGTGCAAAAGCTTTTGAATTTAATTATGTCCTGTTTGTTGTTTTGTTGGTCTCATTTGTTTATTTTTGTTTTTATTTCCGTTACTCTAGGCTGTGAATCAAAAAAAAAATCTTGCTGTGATTTATTTGAGAGTGCTGTAAGTTTCCTTTAAGAATTTTATAGTATCTGACCTTATATTTAGGGGTTTAATTCATTTTGAGTTTATTTTTGTGTATGATGTTAAAGAATGTTCTAATTTCATTTTTTTTTTAAAACATGTACCTGTCCGGTTTGCCTGGCATTTTTTATTGAAGAGACTCTCTTCCCTGCATTTTAGAGTCATGCCTCCTTTGTCATCGATTAATTGGCCATGGGTACATGGCTTTATTTCTGGACTTCCTACCCTGTTCCATTGATCCATACTTTACTGGTTTTGCGTTAGTACTGTGCTGTTTTGGTGACTGTGGCCTTATAGTGCAGTCTGAAGTCAGGGAGCCTGGTTCCTCCAGCTCTATTTTTCTTTCTCAAGATTGCTTTGACATGTACATACTGCTATATTTAAAATAAAATGCCTTTCAAAAAAATATAGGCAACAAGGATATATTGTACAACACAGGGATATATAACCATTAAATTATAACAACTTTAAATGAAGTACAACCTATATAAAATATTGAATCACTATGTTGTACACCAGAAACTAATATATTATAAATCAAATATATTTTAATAAAAAATTAATAAAAAGTCCTATACCAGGAAAAAAGTTTGGAAAAAAATTAAACAGAAAAAATAAGAAAAAAAAGATTAGAACCACAGCCTCACCAAGTGCAAATTTATTACATGAATAGAGAAAAATAGATCACATGTTCTGTTTACTGTTATCTGTATAGAAAACCTTAACCTTAAGAAGTACAGTGTACAATCTTAGAGAATTCTTCTGTAACTAAAAATATGTTTTAACCTATGAATTTTTAGATAATTTGCTCATTGATAATTTTTAAATTGATTCTGTTGAGTTTTACAGGTGAAGAATTACACTACATGCAAATAATAATCATGATTCTATCTCTGCTTCTTTTAAATGTATAATTTATTTTATCTTATTAGCTTTGGTGAGACTTTTAAAAGAGTGATAAATAATTGTGCCTTCAGGCACACTTGTCAATGGCAGTTCTTTTTTGTTTTGACAGTAGGTATGATATTGACCATTGGTTGTTGAATCAAGAACATTTTTTCTACTTTATTAATATATTTAAAAATGATCAAGAGTAAATATTTAATTATTTCCACATGCTAGTTCAGCATCTATTTAAATGGTTGCTTTAACTCCCTTGGTTTATTGATGTGATCAATTATTATTATTAAAGAACCATTCGGTTGGTTCTTGGAATATTTCCTAACTGGCCATTACCATGGTGTGTAGGTTTTCTTTTAATGTTTACATTACATTGAAAGTTTGAAATTGCTTCTATTTTATTTATAAATCTTATAGCAATCTTTATAAGTTAGATGTGTTTGTAGTTTCTTTTATTTGCTTTGTCAGATTTCTCTATAAAGATTGTTAATATTTTAGACTGTAAAATTAATTATGATGTACTTAATTTTTTTCTATACTTTTTAACAGTTTAACAGCAAAGGGACTATCTGTCACTTGAAAGAGTAGAAACATTTTCCTATCAACTGTGTAAGCCATTCATTATTTTTTGAAGTAATTTCTTTGACAGCTTTCCCAATTTATTCCGTGCTTCTCAATCTTTTATTTTTTTCCAAATACAAACAATTTCTTTCATTTTTTTGTAGCTTGACCTTTTTTCTAATTTCATAAAATGTATCTGTGTTTTTTTTTTCTCTTACTCTGTTTTTAAACTGTATTTGTCCTAATTGGTTTATTTTATTGTTCTTTTAAAATAGCTAGCTTTTGAATTTATTTATGAGTTCTATTTTGCCTCTCTTTTACTATTTATTAGTTTATTGATTTGTAGTTTATTAATTATTTCTTCTGGTTTTCATGAAGTTCTGTTTTACTCTTTCTACCTTGAGTTAAGTACTTTGCCCATTTATTTTATATTGTAGAAATTAATAATTAAAGCTTTAAAGTAAGTTTCTTTGACTATACAGCAGTGTTTTTCAAGTTTTTATAGGTAGTGCTCTTATTTTTGTTGTTTTCCAAATGGCCTGTAGTTGTAATTTTGTTTTTTTGTTCTATGCAAGGGTTATTTAAAAGTAATTTTCCTCTTCTAATTTCCAAATTGTACTTTAATAAAAAATTTATCATAATATGCTTTGTGGTGAGATAATGTAAATCATATAATTTCTGTTTTTTGAATGGAATAGTTTATTGTTTTTGTTTTTCTTTTTTTTGCAGCTGAGTAGAATACCTTGTAATGAGGAGGGTGAAAGGGCATAGTTACTCCTTTTTTCGCAGAGTAGAATAGAGAAAGTAGAAAGAAATCTCTGCTTTGTTTGTCAGTTGTGACTCTGGATCTTTGTCTGGGAACAAATCAGAGAGAAGTAACAAAGGCCTTCCTACCTTCTTGATTTTGGTGATTTTTGTTTCATGATGTCAAGTTGGAATGTGCTGTGAGTAGAGTCCTGTGTAGGTTTATCTAAATTTAATTTCCTCTGTTTTGTGATCATCTATTACTCTAAGTTATTGGGTTGACTATTTCCTTTTTAAAATCATTTTTATTATTTTTTTTGAATTTTGGAGTGATGTTTGTCCTGCATATTTGAAATTACTGAAATAGACTTCTGTTTTTAAAAACTTTGGGCATCTCAGAATTATTGTTAATCTTCTATTTTATTAAACTGGAAACATACAGAAAAGCAAAAATAAATAGATTAATATCATCCATAATCCAAATATCCTTAGAAGTCCAAGGTGTTAATATTTTGGTGAATAGTTTTCTGTTTTTTTCTTTATTTTTTAATACAGTTGAACACACAGGAAGCTTTCTACCTCTTTAAATCTTTGAAGGAAATTCACTTGTAGGGAAAATACAGTCTAGGAAGGGTGGATCTAAATATTCACCCACTTTCCACAAGAAGACAAAACTTTCTTCTTGCCTGATATCCATAGCAAATCCTGAATCACCAAGGAGAGCAGTGAATGCAAAGGTCGGAAGGCTCAGGAACAGTGAACATGCAGGCGAACCAGCCAAATGAAAACTGAGTAATAAGACTAAGGATAGCTGGTATCTGTACAAATAGTATTGTATAGGAAGTAAAGCCAGGGATTATGCATGTTATGTCTTTACTGTTGACTACACAGTAAAGATTAATAAAATGCCTAATATTCAAGAAATTCTAGTCTACCTCGACAGTTCATGTGGAATTTCCCAGGCAAGAATCCTGGAGTGGGTTGCCATGTCCTTCTCCAGGGGATCTTTCTGACCCAGAGATCGCCGTGGGATCAAACCCTCAACTACATCTCCTGCAGGGGGTTTCTTTACCTGCTGAGACATTGGGGAAGCCCCTTGAAATAAATGAATTTTGAGCAATTCGAAGAAAGAATAAAGTAACTTGCTGAAAGAATAATTTGAATATATTTTGCATGGTCGAAAATCTTGGAGAAATGTAGTGGTAAGAGGAGAAATGGACAGTCAAGCGTAGTTATCTGTTCTTACAGATGCAAAAGGAATATCAGTGTGGAGATGGTAAGCAGAAAACAAACTTTTTCTGAACTAATTCTAAGACAAGTATTATATTTATGAAACGGGACTCCTGTTTTTGTAGGGGAGAAACAATGCAATGCAATTTAGAAAAGATCAAAGTGTTGTAACTCTTAAAAATTTTTTCATATGAAAATGGATAGAAAGATAAAGATTAATGCTGGAGAGAAAGAGTGCTTGTTAGGGACGATTAGCTACATTATTACCCACAGTTTACAATATTACACAACGCTAATTTTGCATCAGTGCCCTGGCTAAATGCCAGGAGAACAGCCAAGAGAAAATATACTCAATTTACCATGGAGCCAGTAAGCAGTTGGTTTCTGAAGAAACACATTTTGAAGATATTTTATATTCATAGACATTAGAGTTTCCTCTGTGGGCGGCAGAACACTTTAAACAGTAATGTGAAACCACTTGCATCTACTAATTGCTAACTTACTCAGTTGTCTTTTTTTTTTTTTCGACCTGTACAGTAGCCGGAAGTAAAGAGAAGCCAGTACTGTGTGTATAATTGCAGACCTTTGAAGCTCAAACTCAAGTCTTTGCTGTGCCCCTAATTTACTTGTTGACCTTGGTCAAATTACTCCTCTCTCTCAGTATCAATTTCCATAAAAAGAAACCAAGAAGTAAGAATTCTTAGCTCTTTATATTCCATTTTGAATGGAAGTTCTAGAATTCTGAGCGTCGAATTCCTATCAGTGCTAAGTGTTAATAATAACTTCAACCAAATCCAATCACACACACACACACACACACATGCACATGCTTCCCAGGTGGCTCTAGGGGTAAAGAATGCAACTGCCAATGTAGGACACAAGTGATGTGGGTTCAACCCCTGGGCTGGGAAGATCCCCTGGAGTATGAAATGGCAACCCAATCCAGTATTTTGCTTGGGAAATCCCATGTACAGAGGAGCCTGTTGGGCTATCCTTGGGGTCACAAAAGACTTTAACATGACTTAGTGACTGAACTTCAACAACAACAAACGCCATGGTGGGCATTGCTAACAAGCTCGGGAGAAATATCAATAACCTCAGATATACAGATGACACCACCCTTATGGTAGAAACAAAGAACTAAAGAGCCTCCCCATGAATGTGAGAGAAGACAGTGAAAAAGCTGGCTTAAAACTCAATATTCAAAAAACTAAGACCATGGTACCTGGTTCCATCACTTCATGGCAAATAGATGGGGAAACAATGGAAACAGTGACAGACTTTATTTTCTTGGGCTCCAAAATCACTGCAGATGGTGACTGCAGCCATGAAATTAAAAGATGCTTGCTCCTTGGAAGAAAAGCTATGACAAACATAGACACATATTAAAAAGCAGAGACATTACTTTGCTGACAAAGGTCTGTCTAGTTAAAGCTATGTTTTTTCCAGTAGTCATGTATAGGTGTGAGAGCTGGACCATAGAGAAGGATGAGCACTGAAGAATTGATGCTTTTGAACTGTGGTGTTGGAGAAGACTCTTGAGAGTCCCTTGGACTGCAAGGAGATCAAACCAGTCAGTCCTAAAGGAAATCAGTCCTGAATATTCATTGGAAGGACTGATGCTGAAGCTGAAGCTCTAATACTTTGGCCATCTGATGCAAAGAGCCGACTCATTAGAAAAGACCCTGATGCTGGGAGAAATTGAAGGCAGAAGGAGAAGGGGATGACAGGGGATGAGATGGTTTGATGGCATCACCGACTCAATAAACGTGAGTTTGCACAAGCTCTGGGAGATGGTGAAAGACAGGGAAGCCTGGTGTGCTGCAGTCCATGGGGTTGCAAAGAGTCGGACATGATTGAGCAACTGAACAACAAGCTCCCAAACGATGCTGATGCTCTGGTCCTTGAAGCACATTTCTGTGCCTCAGTTTCCTCTTGGACAAAATAAGGATAATGATAGTAGTTATCTACCTCATATAGTTGCTGTAGGGATTAAGTGAATTTGTATTACCAATGTACTTTAATAGTGCCTGGTATATAGTAACACTTACTCACTGTTGGCTATTAACATTATCAACCTTTAAATCAGCCCCACAAGACAGATGCTATTGTTGTTCATTTTCCTAAGGAGAAAACTGAAGGTAGAGAAGTTAAGTGACTTATTCAAGGCTACGTTAGTAGTCATAGAGCACAGGGCTTTGACTTTAAGTGGCAGTTTTTCCAGATTTATGAAGGAAGCAGCTGCATAGACTTTTTTATTAATTTTTTTCATAAATAACTGTAAGAACCCAAGTTTTAAGCCATTAAGTCCCACTTTACTTTACTTAATAGCTTAGTTCAACATCTATTTAGTCTCAGCAATTTCTTCCTGAAGGTTGAAAAACATGCCTCATGTGACACTTTCAGTCATTACCTTCAGTGGACACAGATGGTCTACAGTTTCCTTCTTCTCTTATTGAAAGTTTCTGCTCCTCTCTAAATACTTGCTTCTGCACTTTTTTCAGCGTAATTTCTTGATCTTTTCATGTACATTAGCTTTGTTATACTGGGGATGGAAAAACAGAAATGACTAAGTTCATTACCTAGGAGAGAGGGTTTTTAAAATAATACCACAGACTTCCTGTTAAGAGTTCATGTGTTATGAAGTGATTTTCCAGGGGTAGTACCCCTGTGATTCTGGGATACCTCTGTGAGAGGCCAAGTCTAGAGGAATTGTCTCGTGACTAACTTGTCAGCTTGAGAAATAGGTTTACAACCTGGGCTTTAGACAAATTGTTTTGAAACATATGTGATTTATACACCTACTATCTGGTAAGTCCTTTCTGAATTTAAAAGAGCTTAAAAAGAATGTGGATGATGGTCAGCAAACTAAGATACTAAGGGTTACATGAATCAACCCTGGCTCAATATTTCTGTCCTTTATGTAAAAAGCAATGACCCAGGGCATTTTTCAACCCACTCTGGTATTCTTGCCTGGCAAATCCCATGGACAGAGGAGCCTGGTATCTACAATCCTGGGGTCCCAGAGTTGGACACAACTTAGTGTCTGAACAGCAGCAACAAAGCCATTTTTAGAGGCATTCATGTTTTTTTTGTATATGTGAAGAAAAGTGAATGAATGTTTTTCATTCCTAAAAATATTGTTTACATGTTTAATTGAATTTGGGTTGAGAAGCAGATTGAAAATATTTCATTAAAACATGAAGTTGAGGAAAATACCTCATTATTCCACCCTCAGAGGTTGCTCCCAGAGATAATTTGATAGGACTAATTTTCTTTCTGCTCTGGTACATCAAAGCTATTGCTCCTTTCATCTAGAAAGTTAGTTTAATTAGTTTTGTTCTCCAAGTTTTCACCTGAGCAGTCTCTGGCAATCAATAGATTATAGAAGTTTTGGGATTTATTATGTTTTGGAGGCAAAGATGTGAAATGCAGCATGCCAGAACTTATTTAAACTAGTTAATATAAGGAAAATTAGATTTCCCCAAATAGTTACTGGGCAGACCTTACCAGTAATTTAAGTGGAAGTGATCAAATTTGAGAAGTGAGGACTTGCTGTAAATCTTAACATCTTTATTACAGGTTTCATTTCCTCATATGTTCCTCATGAGTTCTTAAAATTTTATGTTAAAAATGCATGCTGTCAGTTGTATCTTTGGACTGTAAAAGTAGTTTTTTACTTCTGGTACAGTACAGTTGCTCACACTTTCTCATTTATACATCCGTCCATTCATTCTGCATGGATGTATTGAGACTGTAATGTGAACCAGCCTTTCTGTTGGATTGAATGTGGAGAGTCTGAGAAAGGGAAGAATCAAAGAATACTCTTACTGGATAAATAGTGTAGTAATGAAATAGTCTTTCATTTATTAGGAGATTGGAGGAGGAGATATTTTTAGAAACTGTAGAGTAGGAATCATGAGTTGGGTTTCCAGGATACTAAGACATATGCTGTGAATGATTGGATATGCACAAGAGTTTGATCATGTGTTGTGATTTAGGAGTCATCATATGGACCCAATATGAAGCTATTGGACTAGATTAGGCACTTGGGGAGTCTGAGATGAGAAGATCTAGACCTGAGGGTTGGTCACCCCACAACATTGTGGTTAAACAAGAGAAAAGTTCATGGAATTTTCCAGGCCAGAATACTGGAGTGGGTAGCCTTTCTCTTCTCCAGGGGAGCTTCCCAACCCAGGGATTTAACCTAGGTCTCCTGCATTGCAGGCAGATTCTTTACCAGCTGAGCCACTGGGAAGCCCAAGAATACTGGCTGCTGCTGCTACTGCTAAGTCGCTTCAGTTGTGTCCAACTCTGTGTGACCCCATAGATGGCAGCCCACCAGGCTCCTGCATCCCTGGGATTCTCCAGGCAAGAATACTGGAGTGGGTTGCCATTTCCTTCTCCAATGCATGAAAGTGAAAAGTGAAAATTGAAAGTGAAGTCACTCAGTTGTATCCAACTCCTAGCGACCCCGTGGACTGCAACTTACCAGGATCCTCCGTCCATGGGATTTTCCAGGCAAGAGTACTGGAGTGGGTAGCCTATCCCTTCTCCAGCAGATCTTCCCAACTCAGGAATCAAACTGGGTCTCCTGCATTGCAGGTGGATTCTTTACCGACTGAACTATCATGGAAGCCCTAAACAAGAGAAGGACGATTCTATGAAGTAGATGGAAGGAACCAGCCTGTGAAGCATAAATTGTGTTATCCTGGAAGCCAAGGAAAAGAATGTGTTTCAAGAAGGACATGATTAGCTGTGCTGGTTGCTGCTGAGAGTTAAAAGATGGGGGCCAAGCACTGACAATTGATTTGGTGATTTGAGTGAGTTTAGTGGAATGCTAGGAGAAGGAAATGGCAACCCACTGCAGTATTCTTGCCTGGAGAATCCCAGGGACAGAGGAGCCTGGTGGGCTGCCATCTGTGGGGTTGCACAGAGTCAGACATGACTGAAGCAACTTAGCAGCAGCAGCAGCAGTGGAATGCTGAGTTAACATCAGATTAGAAATATTGAGAACCTGAACACAGCTATCACAGGCATTTAAGGAGTTTTTTTTTTTTTTTTAAATAAATGAGAATAGAAAAATGGACCAGGTCCTAGAGGGAGTTGTGGGGTCAAGATGGGTATTTTTAAGATGGCACAAGTTACAACATAGTTATATAGTGAAGAGAAAACTGATGTTGTGATCAGGAGGAAGAGTATTTGTAGAAGCAGTCTTTCAGTAGGGAAAAGGAGTTGGAATCAAGATAATTAAAGAAGGGGTTAGCTTTAGATTAGTAGGAGGAGTTCATCCATGTGACAGCAGGGAAGGCAGAGGGTATGGGTACAGATGGAGAAAGGCTGTACCTTTCAGGCTGTACACCAAGAAAGGTAAACTTGGTGTAGGAAGGGCGTGGAAATTAGTTCCTTAATGGTTCTATTTTACTAGGAAAATAAGAGGCAAGAATTCCAGCTAATAATGGAGCTGGTATAGAAGTTTGGGGAGAAAAGAAAGATATGAAAAGAGATGTTTGTGGACGGGAAAGTCAGAAATGTAGAAGGTTGCTGGGCAGTATTTTTGAGATATGAGGATGTACTTGAAAGACCAGTCAGCATGCTTCTGTGTTTTCTCTAGCCACAGTCCACTGCTCGATTGCAGAAGTACAGTAGGTACAGAGTTAGATTGTAGCAGTTTTAAACTTTGTCAGATAAGTATTAAGGAAGCAAGCTAGATGAGGATGTATGCCAGAGTGATTAAAATGATAGATCTTGGATCTAAATTTGGTAAGATGTGAAGGAGAGGTTTGAGAAGGGTAGGTGGTAGGATCAATGGATTTGATGACCCAGTAGGACCAAGGGAGTTTTGGAGTGAATATAAAAGATAAAGTGAACTGGAAAGATAGAAGTTAAATGATAGAGAATAAAATGTAAGAAACTGAGATTGTATGATGTTAGTAATGACAAACATCTAGAGTATAAACCCTGAAGTGTGTGCTTGAGGTAAGGCTGCGTGCAAGATCAATTGTAATGAATAGGTCAACTAACTGACATATCATATTGTTTCAGAGTTTTAAATGGGCCTGTTATTTGAATGTTATGATCACCAATAAATCACAGGAAATGTAATGAAAATCCAGGGGTTCAACTTTTCAAGGAATGAAAGGTTCTAACTGGGAGGATGGTAGGTAATTGATGGGGTTGGACAGTAGCTGCTAAATGTATTTCCACAGTCATAACTTTAAAGGGAGATCAAACAACATACTTGTATATTTTACTCTAGCAAGTTCAGCTTCTCAGACCAAGATCTGCAGTAGGCAAATTGATGGGTTTTGTCAAAGTTGGAGCTTTTGCCATATAATTGTACTAAAATGAAAAGAGAGAAAGAGTGAAAGGTGTTTCCAAGGAAGTCATTCTAATTAAGGACTATTGGGATTCGAACTGGACAGTAAGAGAGGGAAAGACTTCTAAGAAGAGTGATTGAGAGGGAGAGTAGGATGATCGTGGGTTGGAGGCCTTGGTAAAAGGAAGCAAAGAACTGCTGGAAAAGGTGGACAGAGTGAATGAACTGAATGTATATTACATGGTGTTCAGAGTGGGAAGCTTGAGGCTATTTTGAAGGTGACACAGTTAATGGTGATGACAAGATTGAATGCTGTCTGGGCCTGGAGGAAACAACCTTTGGACTTGAGGAGGTGAAGGAACTGAGACATGAGAGTGTTGATGCCAGGAATTATTATTATTAGTGTTACTATTTTTGATAGGAGTAGGGGAAGAAAGGAACTTGTATAGCAGATGATAAAATATAATCAATAAACGATGAAGAGTGACCAGGATTTGAAGGTGACAGTAATAAGTAGGAGAGTGTTAGGCTTGAACTTTACAAGATCTGAACTTTTGAGCAAAGAGAGAGAAGGAACGGTTTAGAGGGAGCAATGGGAGCAAGATGGATACCTACTCCACTTCCAGACTTTGAGGAATGGAGGGATGTGAGAAGAATAAGTCCTTCAAGAGGGCTGTGGAGGAGACTTGTATCACCACAGAACAGCTAGGGGAAGGAGGTGTTCAGAGAAGAATGGAATGAGCTGGATGGAGCTGAATAGCAAAGTACCACAAACTGGGTGACTTAGAACAACAGAACTTTATTGTCTCATAGTTTTGAAGGCCAGAAGTCTGAAATCAAGATGTTGAAAGGGCCATGTTCCTGTTGTAGCCATCAGGGAGAAATCTGTTCCAGGCCTCTCACTTAGCTTCTGGTAGTTCTTTGCTTGGGCAGCATAAATCCAACATGACATTCTCCCTGAGTGTGTGCCTGTTTCCAAATTTCTCCTTTTTATGAGGACACTAGTCATGTTGAATTATTAATAGAAGGCCTTCCTACTTCCATATGACTTAATTCTAACTTAACTAATCATATTTGCAATGTTCCTATTTTTTGTGTTTTATTTTTTAATTTTAATTTTGTTTCTTCTAGTTTTACTGAGATATAATTGAAATATAGCACTGTATAAGTTTAAGGTGTACAGCGTAATATTTTTACTTACATTCATCATGAATTGATTATCATAATAAGTCTAGTGAACATCTGTCATCTCATATAGATATAAGATTAAATAAATAAAAATTTATTTTTTCCTTATGATGAGTACTCAGGATTTACTCTTAACAATATCCACACATATGGAAGGGTTAATTATATTTATGTTGTACATTATATTTCTGGTACTTATTAATGTTATAACTGGAAGTTTGTACCTTTTGACTAATAGTAGTAATGTTACTTGCTCAGCTGTGTCTGATTCTTTGTGACCCCATGGACTGTAGCCTGCCAGGGTCTTCTGTCCATGGGATTCTCCAGACAAGAATACTGGAGTGGGTTGCCATTCCTTTCTCTAGAGGATCTTCCTGACCCAGGGATCGAACCTGGGTCTCCTGCATTGCAAGCAAATTCTTTACCATCTGAGCTACAGGGATCTCCAATTACCCTTCACCCAACTGCTGACCCTGGTAGCCACAAATCAGATCTCTTTTTCTGAGTTTGTGTGATTTTGAAGAATTGACCTGCAGCACTGCATTAGCTCCTGGTGCACAAAATAGTGATTGGATATTTCTATACATTTCAAGATGATTACTACAATAAGTCTAGTTACCATCTGTCAGCATACAAAGGTATTATGTACTTATTGACTGTATTCTCTACATTGTACATTTCATACCCATGACTCATTTATTTTGTAACTGCAAGTTTGTACCTCTTAATCTCCCTCATCTGTTTCTCTCATCTTCCATCCCACCCCCAGCAACTCCTGTTTGTTCTTTGTATCTATGACTGTCTCTGTTTTATTGTATTTGTTCATTTGTTTTGTTTTTCTAGATTCCACATATAAATGAAGTTCCATGGTATTTGTCTTTCTCTGTCTGACATTTTACTTAGCATGATACTCTTTAGGTTCATCCACATTGTTGTAAATGGCAAGATTTCATTCTCTTTTATGGCTGAGCAATAAAGATTCTATTGTGTAAACTATATATATATTGCTGGATTGTATGGTAGTTCTGTTTTTAATTTTTTGAAGGACCTCCATACTGTTTTCCTAGTGGCTGTACCAGTTCACATTCCCACCAACAGTGCTCAAGGCTTCCTTTTTCCCCGCATCCTTGCCAATACTTTATCTGACAAATGTAAGGTGATACCTCATTTGGTTTTGGTTTACATTTCCTGGGTGATTAGTGACGTTGAACATCTTTTCATATTCCTATTTGTTTTATTTTTAATTATTTATGTAATTTTATTTTTGGCTGTGTTGGGTCTTTGTTGCTGCAGATGGGCTTTCCTCTAGTTGCACGGAGCAGGGGCTGTTCTTCATTGGGGTGCACACATTTGTCATTGCAGTGGCTTCTCTTGCTTCAGAGTGCAGACTCTAGGGCATGTGGGCTTCAGTTGTTGTAGGATGTCAGTTCTATGGCTGTGCCCAGGCTTAGTTGTCCCACAGCATGTGGAATCTTCCAGGACCAGGGATCAAACCCATGTCCCCTGCATTGGCAGTTGGATTCTTAACTGTTAGATTGCCAGAGAAGTCCTTATGTGCCTATTTGCCATCTGCACATCCTCTTTGGAAAAATGTCTATTCAAGTTCTCTGCCACTTTTAAATTGGACTTTTTTAAAAGTTAAGTATGAGTTCTTTGTATACTTTGCATATCAATGCCTTGTCAGACATATCATTTGCAAATATCTTCTACCATTCAGTAGTCAGTTTTTTATTTGTTGATAATTTCCTTTCCTGTGCAAAAGATTTTGAGTTTAATTAGGCCCCATCTGTTTGTTTTCACAAAAATATTGCTAGGACCAATATCAAAGAGCCCACTGCCTGTTTTCTTCCAGGAATTTTACGATTCAGCTCTTATACCTAAGTGCTTAATCCATTTTGAATTTATTTTTGTTTATGGTGTGAGAAAGTAGTCTAGTTTGATTCTTTTGCATGTAGCTGTCTAGTTTTCACAATACCATTAATTGAAAGTCTGTCCTTTTGTATAGCCTTGCCTCTTGTTTTCATAGATTAACTGTCCATGTAAGTGTGGCTTTATTTCTGGGCTCTCTATTCTGTTCCATTGATTTATGGGTCTGTTTTTGGGCTACTACCAAACTTTTGGTGTCTGTAGTTTTGTGTTATAGTTTAAAAATCAGGGCACATATGCTTTCAGCTCAGTTCTTTCTTCAGATTGGTTTGACTGTTCAGGTTTTTTGTGTGTGTTTCCATCCAAATTTTAGAGCTATTTATTATAGTTCTATGAAAAATGCCACTGGAGTTTTGATAGGGATTGAACTGAATCTGTAGGTTGCCCTAAGTAGTATGGTCATTTTAACACCATTAACTCTTCCAGTCTCTGAGCACAATGTATCTTTCAGTTTGTTTGTGTCATCTTCACTGTCTTTCATCAGTGTGCAATGACCCTATTTTTTAAAAAACTTTTAATTTTATAATGGAGTATAGCTGGTTAACAATGTTGTGATCGTTTCAGGAGGACTGCAAAGGGACTCAACCATACATACACATGTAGCCATTCTCCCTAAACCCCCCTCCCATCCAGGCTGCCACATAACATTAGGCAGAGCTCCCCGTGGTATACAATAGGACCTTGTAGGTTATCCATTTCAAATATAGTAAGCAGTGTATATATCAATCCCAAACTCCTTAACTCCCTCCTCCCTCCATCCTTCCCCCCGGTGGCCATGTTTGTTCTCTTAAGTCTGTGAGTATGTTTCTGTTTTGTAAATACGCTTATTTGTATAATTTCTTTTTAGAGTCTGCATATAAGGGATGTTATATTTATCCCTCTCTGTCTGACTTAATTCACCAGTATGACCCTCTTTAGGTCCGCCCATGTTGCTGCAAATACATTATTTCATTCTTTTTAATGGCTGAGTAATATTCCATTGTGTATATGTACCACATCTCCTTTACCCATTTCTCTGTTGATGGACATTCAGGTTGCTTCCATGTCTTGGGTATTGTAAACAGTGCTGCAATTAACACTGGGGTGCATGTATCCTTTTGGACCCTGTTTTTCTCCAGATATATGCCCAGGAGTGGGATTGCTGGATCATATGATAGCTCTGTTTTTAGTTTTTTAAGGAACCTCCATACTGTTCTCCATAGTGGCTGTCCCAATTTACATTCCCACCAACAGTGTGGGAGTGCTTCCTTCTCTCCACACCCTCTCCAGCATTTATTGTTTGTGGATTTTAGTCACTTTGACTAGGGTAAGGTGATAATCTCATTATAGTTTTGATTTTCATTGTTCCAATAACGCACTGATGAGTATCTGTTCATGAGCCTCTTGGCTATCTGTATGTCTTCTTTGGAGAAATGTCTCTTAGATCTTCTCCCCTTTTTATTATTATTATTATTTTTTATATTGAGCTGCATGAGCTGTTTTTAAATTTTGGAGACTAAACCCTTTTCGATCACATCATTTGAAAACGTTTTCTTCCAATCTGTGAGTTGCAATGACCCTATTTTTGTATTAGGTCACACTCTGAGGTACTGAGGATTAGGATTTATGCATAGCAATTTGGGTGGGCAGGGGCATAGTTCAACCCATAACATAAGTGTTTGCTGATGACCGATAGGGGGAAGAATTTTAGAGGTAGAGGATAGTTGGGAAAGTGGATGGAGAAGTAGGTGTAAATAATGCTTGAGATGATGGATGATGTTGGGAGTTCAGGTTTCTGGTTAACAGGTAATAGGAGATGTGATGTATTAGAACTGATGGCCAAGCAGGACAAGGTGGTGTCTTTGGACAAGTGTTCTCTCCTGCAACTCTCAGTAGGATGGTGGCCAAGGGAGGGGAGAAATAGCCCTCAGTGTGCTCATCTCAGGAAAAAGAGAAACTCTGAGAGCTTCTCTCTCTAGTTCTGAGGTGCTGTGGTGGCCTTAGGAGGGCCTGTCTCGCTTAGAACAAGAAGCTAGGAATACTTCTTTGCAAGGGTTGTGCTGTGGTGGCCAAGACAGGAGATGTTGAGATGTGTGTTTATCATCTGATGGTGTGGTGATGTGGTGCTTACTACTCAGGTAACTTCATGAAGCTGCAACTATTTTGTCAGCCATAGAATCCAGTATGATGTGTGGTATTATGAAGAAAATTCTTAATGTGTTTCAGCAATAATAAAACTCAAATTTTGAAGGGGGCATGTGTATTCTTAAAGGGAGAAACTTTTATTGGGTGTGAGAACGTAGAATTCTTTAACTTGTTCTTTTTGATATGATGCTGCTAAGTGAGGTTTCTGTGTTCATGAAGACATTATGGAACTTCTGTTAGAATGATCTTCACAAATTTGTCAAATGGAAGAAGTTTGGTTTGGGTGTCTGTCTGTTGTTGCCTTCTATACAGGTATTCGTATTCCCTCTGCTTATATTTCCTTTTCCTTTCACTCTCCAGGAACTCTTTTCTTCTTTGATTTACTCTTTCTGATTCCTCATTCATGTCATAAACTGCCTCAGTGATATTTTAGAAGAATACTTTGATATTTAAGAAACAAAGAAGGAAAGAACAAGAGCTAATTTTAAACTGGTACTTGTGATGTTAGAAGGTTTCACATTGTTACTTTCTGATTTCGATTACCCCTCATCAGGATGGAATAAATGGTACCTTGTTTTATGAGAGATGTTTATCTTTTATAAACTGAGCCACAGAGAGAGTGAGTGGCTTTGCTCAAAGATATACATCTTGTTAGAGAAATGCTTTCTTGATTCAAACTGAGTCAGATGGACTTTCAAGTCCCCTTTTCTCCAGGGCATTATTTATTCCCTAGGCTAACAAACATGCAGCCCCCTTCAAGTAGATTTGGAGTGAAAGAAGATGCTAGTATAATAAAGGCAGCTCCCTGCTTTTCCTTTTGTGATGGGCTGAGACCAGGTGTCGTCTCTGTTTTTATCATTTAGTAGCTATGCAATTCCTTAGCCTCAGATGTAAAATAGGGCTAATAACATTTACCCCCAGGGTTATGATGATGAAAATAAATACTATGCGAAAGAACTGAGGAAATCAGTGCTTGGCATAGTGTATGTTTATTATTTATTTATTTTATTTTTGACTGCACTGAGTCTTCCTTGCTGCGCACAGGCTTTTTCTATTTGTTGTGAGAAAGGACTACTCTCTAGTCATGGTGTGTGGGCTTCTCACTGCAGTTCTCTTGTTGCAGAGCACAGGCTCTATAGCTCATGGGTTTCAGTAGCTGGGGCACAGGGGCTCAGTGGTTGCAGCTTACGGGCTTTGTGGCCCAAGGCATGTGGGATCTTCCCAGACCAGGAATGGAACCCGTGTCTCCTGCGTTGGCAGGCGAACTCCCAACCACTGAACCACAAGGGAAGTCCTCTTGTATGTTTTAATAATGATTATTTCTTTATCTTTGCTATTTGGATTCAGAACCAGAATGCTAGGAAAAAAATTCGCAGCAGTTGGTAATTATGGACCAGGGGATAGATGAAGTGGTTAGGAACATTTTAAGTGTATCTCAACCCACATAAAGGTCAAAAGTCCAGACCTAAAATTTGGCTTTAGTTTTTGAGTTAGAATATATTATTATTCCACAGAGAGGGGAAAAAAATCTTTAGTAAAAAGGACTACTGATTCTCACTTCTCCCAAATTAGTGCAATCTCTGTTTTAACAGGTCCAAATTAATCAAGCATTACTGTCTTCAGTTCTTCAAGTGTGGCTGAGCTATTATTAAGGGTAATTCAGGAACATCAGCAATTTCCTCTCAACCTTAAGAGCCAAAGGAATTCCGTTGGAATGTGAGCTTGAGTATAAGACGGAAATGGGAGGATGAGACTCTTAGTAAATTTTAGCCCCATATAATTGAGTCATTCCCTCATTGAGGCCTGTACTGGAGCCTCCTGAATAATACGGACTTGAGATGGTTCCTGTGGTGGCATTCTCCAACTTTAGGGTGTTTCACCATCACTAGGGGACCTGGAAAAAAAGCCCTTCACTCAGAGATTCTGTGCGACTGACATTAGCTGAGCCCCAGGTCTCTGCATTTCTGTAAGGCTGTCATGGTGGTTCTGATGCAGAACACCAACAGGTGACGCTTTGAGAATCACCATTTGCCAAATGTAGGCATTTAAAGTCTGACCAGTTGCTTTCTGTTGTCCTTTTTCTTGTTGTGCTTGGCACCTTGTGATGTCCATGAATGGGAGCTTAATATACATTAGGGTGTGAAGTAATCTTGGGAAATTTTAACTTTAAAATATTAGCACTTCACAGAAAGGGTCAGCATAAATCATGTCTCATATTGTCCTCTAGTAGAAGATGTTGAGGGCTTCCCTAGTGCTGCAGTGGTAAAGAATCCACCTGCCAAAGCAGGAAACACAGGAGACTTGGGTTCAGTCCCTGGGTTGGAAAGATTTCCTGGAGTAGGAAATGGCAACCCATTTCAGTATTCTTGCCTGGAAAATTCCATGGACAGAGGAGTCTTGTGGGCTACAGTCCATGGAGTTGTAAAGAGTTGGACATGACTGAGCGCATGTGTACACATATAAGATGTTGGCTGTATTTTTCCTCCTAGTTCCTCCAGCTTCTTGAAGCATGGTTATCCATTTTCTTTGTAATAGAATGCCCAGTAAAGGAAGTTAAGTGCATCAGTCTTATGGCTGTATTTTCTACAAGATTCAATAATGCTGATCTCTTTAATTCAGATCTCTTAGGGGCATAGAATCAAGAATCAAATTTATAAGGCTAGAAGAATCCATCAAATGCCACCTAGTATGCTCCTTGCCTTTGGCAGGATCACATGTAGGTCAGTCTATTGTAACTGAATTTCCAAGGGTACTAGAGCTATGTGTGTCTACACTGTGGGGGACCCCACTTGAACCCATGTTCCCTCCTCTCTGCCTCCTAGATTACAAAAGTCATTTCTCTGCACATTAGCTATTTATTATAGGACTGTCTGAAGCAAGAAGAGGCACCAGGTCTTCCAACTAATGTCTGGAGACTTTGATGTGGTTGGCAGACATATTCCTCATGAAGAATGAAAGGATCATTGAAAGGAAGAAACTTCAGCATCCTGCTTTAAGTAGAAAAACTGAGACCCAAAAAGTGTGGCTTAGAAGCTGCAATAGGAATGTCCTCTAGTTGGGAAGTGCTGCTGTATTGTCACAGGGATGACCTATGACCATGCTCCCTGCCCCCGTCCCCCAAAACCAAATCAATAGGCATAACAAGGGATTCTGGTAGCAAGACTTATTGATATTCAGGTATCATCTTTGAGTTTTATATTAGCAAAGAAATGTTTTGAATTGTCTTAACCTAAAATTTTCCATAGTACTTTCTTAGAGAGGCGTTTGTTAGAACAGTATGCAAAACAGGCAAGGAGTGGGAACAAGAAAAAGGCCAATTGTAACATGAATTAACAATTTCTCAAAACTGGAATGAAAACAGTTTTATGTTAGAATGTACTTGTCTTTTACTCTCCTCGATGGAGGAGCCTGGTAGGCTGCAGCCCATGGGGTCGTGAAGAGTCAGACATGACTGAGCAACTTCCCTTTCACTTTTCACTTTCATGCATTGGAGAAGGAAATGACAACTCACCCCATTGTTCTTGCCTGGAGAATCCCAGGGATGGGGGAGCCTGGTGGGCTGCCGTGTATGGGGTCGCACAGAGTTGGGCATGACTGAAGTGACTTAGCAGCAGCAGCAGCAGCAGCAGCAGGCATGCCTGGGCAACCACTGATCTAGTGCCCTGTACACAGTAGATACTCAATAAGTGCTCATAACCTGTTTATTTCAATTCAGTGTATCAGTGAAATAAGAGTCTTTGACTTGGATTCTTTCAGCTCTGAGGTCAGAATCATGGGAGTTTTCAGTGTATTTTCACATGTATCCCTACATCTCCAAAGATAACATCTCCAAAGTATTGGGACTTTTGGTCAATGTGGGCATTGCATTTGCCTCTTGGTGGGTGGGTTTAGAATGGGCTTCCCAGGTGGCTCAGTGGTAAAGAATCTGCCTGCCAGTGCAGGAGCCACAGGAGATGCAGTTGCAATCCCTTGGTTGGGAAGATCCCCTGGAAGAGGAAATGGCAATCCACTCCAGTAGTCTTGCCTGGAAAATCCCATTGACAGAGGAGCCTGGCAGAATACAGTACATATGGTCTCAAAAAGTTAGACATGACTGAGAAGGGTTTGGTTTGGGACCAGCAAGCTAGTGCTTGGCATTTGCCTAAGTGGACCTGATACCACAATGCCATGTCTTAGTCAGGCAGTTGGACTCAGAATGTGGCCAAATGTATTCAGGATCAGTTAGCCAGCTTCACTCTCTGTGTGTCTACCCTGGGCTGACACCCCCAAGGACTTGGAGAAAATGTTGGACTGACAGAAAGTAAAATTACCGCTAGGCTTTCTTTAGTGTCCTGTTTGTGTCTTATGATAAATATTTATTATTTTGGTGAAAAGAATTTTCCTTGTTTGTAATATTCCATCTTCTGGGAAGAAAATATTGAGATAAGAGGGCATTTATCATTCTAGAGTTTATTGGCTTGTACTGTTTATTTATTCTTGAAAGGAAAACAATCCCTACACCAGGAAGTGGTAACATGACAGAGCCAAGTGTACAGATGTGTGGTGGAAAAAACGAATGACAAAGACTCAGACTGTTTTAGTGGTGTCTTTTTTCCGAAAATGATCCGCCTTCATGTTCATGGCACTCGTCCTCTGCTCCCTCCCTGATCCGGTTCATGCTATCTCCTTGCCAGCCTATAAGACCCTGGGAAAGTCATCTCAGTCTTGGTTTTTCCATTTGCAAAATGAGAGATTGGAGCTGTGACCCTAGAGATTTCATCTTTAATGGCTGTACTTGTTATTTTTTGAAAAATTGAGGCTCTTTTTTGTATATTATGTTAGCAAAGTGAATATCCCACAAAACCCCAGAAATCTGAAAAGTATAAACTAGAATTTTTCAGCATTATTAGTATGTGGGTCGACAGATGAGAAGAGGGTTGAGTGTTGGGATGGACACTTCTTTCTTACAAGTATGGAAAGTGCAGTGATCTCAGTTGAAAGGAATGGTTCTCACTACCATGGACCTCTGGGAAGTCGTGCCCAGGATGTTGGGTTCTGCTCTTGGATGGGTGTGTAGAGAAACGAGATCACATCCCATTTGTGCTTTTCCACTGGATTCTCCACCTCCTTCCAGTGTACCACCATCCTTTGTCTCAACCCTCTCCTTCTCTCCCTCTCTTACTTCTGTGTAAGAGTTTTTGTATCTATGATTGTCTTTTCTTCTTGCTCCATTTCATCCCTTTCCCCTATGTTTTCTTCCTTTTGTTTGTCCTTTATTCTTTAGACATAAAGCCCTTATTTTACTTTTTTTAGCTTATTATTTTTTATTAAAGTATAGTTGATTTACAGTATTGTTAGTTTTAGGTGTACAACATAGTGATTCAGTATTTTTAGAGATTATAATCTATTTAAAGTTATTATTAAACAATGGCTGGATTTCTCTGCACCGTACAATATGTCTTTATATCTTATTTACTTTATAGATAGTAGTTTGTATGTTTTAATCCCACATCCCTATTTGCCCCCTCCCCATTCCCTTTCCTCACCAGTAACCATTAGTTTGTTCTCTACGTCTGTGAGTCTATTTCTGTTTTGTTATATAAATTTGTTTCATTTTTTATTCCATGTGTAAGGCATAACAGAACATATTTCTCTATCTGACTTATTTCACTAAATTTAATACTCTCTAGGACCATCCACATTGTTACAAATGGCAGAACTTCGTCTTTTCATGACTAATATTCCATTGCATATATAGTACACACACATACACACACTATACACACACACCACACATTGCACTTTTAAAAAATCCATCCATCTATTGGTGGACACTTAGGTTGCCTTAATGTCTTGACTATTGTAAATAATACTGCTGTGAACATTAGGGTGTGTATATCTTTCAAATCAATGTATTTGTTTTCTTGGGATATGAACCCAGGAATGGAATTGCTGGATTATATGGTAGTTCTATTTTTAGTTTTTTGAGAAACCTCCATTCTGTTTTCCATAGTGGCTGCACCAGTTTACATTCCCATCAACAACCTAGGAGGGGTCCCTTTTCTCTGTATCCTCACCAGCGTTTGTAACTTGTGGTCTTTTTGATGATAGCCATTCTAACAGGTGTGAGGTAGTATCTCATTGCAATTCTTTTTTCTTTTTTTTTTTTGCCAAGCCATGCTCTGAGACTTGTGAGATTTTAGTTCTCTGACCAGGGATCGAACCCAGGCCCTCAGCAGTGAGAGTGCTGAGTCCTAACCACTGGACCATCAGGGAATTCCTCTCATTGTGATTTTGATTTGCATTTCTCTTATGATTAGTGATGGTGAGCATTTTTTCATGAACCTGTTAGCCATTTGTATGTCTTTTTTTGGAAAAATGTCTATTGAGATTTTTTGCCCATTTTAAAATTCTGCTGTTTGGTTTTTTTTTGATATTAGGTTGGATGAGGTGTTTATATGTTTTATAACTGCTTGTAGGTCATAGCATTTGCACATGTTTTCTCCCATTTGTAAGTTTTCTTTTTGTTTTGTTGATAGCGTCCTATGCTGTGCCAGCGCTTTTCAGTTTAATAAGGCCCTATTTAATTTTGCTCTTATTTCTTTTACTTTAGGAGCTAGACCAAAAAAATATTGCTATAGTTTATGTAGCTGTCCAGTTTTCCCAGCACCACTTATTGAAGAGGTTATCTTTTCTTCATTGTATATTCCTTCCTCCTTTGTCATAAATTAATTGACCTTAAGTGTGTGGATTTATTTTGGGGCTATTTTACTTATTAAAATTTCTTTGCTTTTTTATCCTTCTTAATTTTTAATGAGAAATCTTGCTTTTGTAAAAACTAAATAGAATTAGATTGATTTTTGTGTATATGGCCCTTGCATGAAGATGATTTTCCAAGCCCAAACTGCACAAAGCAATCAAAATGCAAATACTAGGAACAGTAAAAGCTTCTTGAATTTGCTGTTAAAAAAATATGAGTGAAGAGTAAGGTGCTGGTGTAATACCCCAGGACTGGGCGATGTAAATTGTCTTACCACTTGAAGGTTTTTGGAGGCAAGTAACATTGTGAGTTAGAAAGTTTTTCTTCATTTTACAGAGCACCATGAGGGAGGTTGGGTTTTCAGAACAAATATCTAAGGCTTCCTAGAACATTTGAGAAGCCTAAAAGTGGGAACTGTGATGCGGGAGTGCTCAGGTAAGCAGACATCCAGCTTCCGTCATCCTATCCATAACTTTACTTTTTAGAAAAACTTAAATTTAAAGGGCTTCCTTTTTTTTTTTTTTTTGGCTCAGCTGGTAAAGAATCTGCCTGCAATGAGTGCAACCTGGGTTCGATCCCTGGGTTGGGAAGATCCCCTGGAGAAGGGAAAGGCTACTCACTCTAGTATAATAGTTTAAAAATTGTTGATGATATATAACATTGGGCTTCCCTACTGGCTCAGTGGTAAAGAATCTGCCTGCCAGTGTTGGAGACACAGGTTCAATCCCTGGGTCGGGAAGAGCCCCTGGTGAGGGAAATGGCAACTCATCCCAGCATTCTTGCCTGGAGAATCCCATGGACAGAGCAGCCTGGCAAGCTACAGTTCATGGGGTGGCAAAGAATTAGACACAACTTAGTGACTAAACAACAACAACAACATTATATTAGTTTCAGGTGTACAATACGTAATGATTTAATGTTTATATATATTGCAAGACTATGGGCTTCCCTCAAAGCTCAGTTGGTAAAGAATCCACTTGCAATGCAGGAGACCCTGGTTTGATTCCTGGATTGGGAAGCCCCACTGGAGAAGGGATAGGCTACCTTCTCCAGTGTTCATGGGCTTCACTTGTGGCTCAGCTGGTAAAGAATCCACCTGCTATGAGGGAGACCTGGGTTTGATCCCTAGGTTGGGAAGATCCCCTGGAGTAGGGAAAGGCTACCCACTACAGTATTTTGGCCTGGAGAATTCCATGGAAGGGGTCACCGTAATGTCTGGTTAGCATCCATCACAACATATAGTTAATATTCTTTTTCTGGTGATGAGAACTTTCAAGATATACTTTCTTAACAACCTTTAAATATACAGCATAGTATTTTTAGCTGCAGTCATTATGCTGTACATTCCATGACTGATTTATTTTTTACCTGGAAGTTTTTACCTATTGACCCTCTTCAGCCACTTTGCCTGTCCCCACCCCTTGCTTCTGGTAACAACCAATCTGTTTCTGTATCCAAGGGTTCACTTTTGTTTTGTTTCTTTTTTTTTTCTTAGATTTCATGTATAGTGAGATTCTGAAACTGATCACATGGACCACAGCCTTGTCAAATCAGTCAATCCTAAAGGAAATGAGTCCTGAATGTTCATTGGAAGGACTGATGATGAAGCTGAAACTCCAATACTTTGGCTACCTGATGCAAAGAACTGGCTCACTGGGAAAGACCCTGATTTTGGCAAAGATTGAAGGCAGGAGGAGAAGGGGACAACACAGGATGTTGAGTTTTCAGAACAAATGAAAACCCATTTGTTCTTCATGGCAAATGAAAAACATTGGACCACGGACTTGATGGACATGAGTTTGAGCAAGTTCCGGGAGTCTGCGATGGACAGGGAAGGTGGTGTGCTGATTAAAGGCAAAAGGAGAAGAGGGCAGCAGAGGATGAGATGTTTAGATAGCATCACTGACTCAATGGACATAAATTTGAGTAAACACTGGGAGATAGTGAAAGATAGGTAAGCCTGGCATGCTACGTCCATGGAGTCACAAAGAGTCAGACATGACTGAGTGACTGAACTGAACTGAGATCCTATGGTATTTGTCTTTCTCTGAATTATTTCACTTAACATAATGCCCTCAGGTTCATCCATATTGTCACAAACATATTTGTTGTTGTTCAGTTGTTAAGTTGTGTCCAACACCATGGATTGCAGCACACCAGGCTTCCCTGTCTTTCACTGTCTCCCAGAGTTTACTCAAATTCACTTCCATTGAGTCAGTGATGCTATCTAACCATTTCATCCCCTGCCACCCTCCTCTCCTTCTGCCTTTAACCTTTCCCAGCATCAGGGTCTTTTCTAATGAGTTGACCCTTTGATTAGGTGGTCAGAGTATTGGAGCTTCAGCTTCAGCCTCAGTCCTTCCAGTGAATATTCAGGGTCGATTTCTTTTAGGATTGACTGGTTTAATCTTGTTGTCCAAGGATCTCTCAAGAGCCTTCTCTAGCACCACAATTAGAAGGCATCAATTCTTTGGCGCTCAGCCTTCTTTATGGTCCAACTCTCACATCTGTACATGACTACTGGAAAAACCACATCTTTGACTCTACAGGCCCTTGTTGGCAAAGTGTTCTCTCAGCTTTTTAATACACTGTCTAGGCTTGTCATAGCTTTCCTTCCCAGAAGCAGGTATGTTTTAATTTCATGGCTGCAGTCACCATCTGCAGTGATTTTGTAGCTGAAGAAAATAAAATCTGTCTCTGCTTCCACTTTTTCCCCTTCTATTTGCTATGAAGTGTTGGGACCAGATGCCATGATCTTCGTTTCACAATATATATCTTCACTTAGTTTGCTCCCATATACTGGTTATTGTAAAGGATGCTGCAGTCATCATGTGGATGCATATATCTTTTCAAGTTAAGTTTTTCTGTTTTCTTGCATCAGTACTCAGAAATACAATTGCTGGCATATGGCAATTCGACTTTTAATTTTTTGAGGGACCTCCATACTATTTTCCATAGTGGCTGCACATTACTATCAGCAGTGGACAAGAGTTCTCATTTCTCAGCATCCTTGTAAACACTTGTTATTTTTATTATTTATGGTCTTTTGATGATAGCCATTCTGAAAGATGTGAGGTGATATTTTATTATGGTTTTAATTTGCACATCCCTGATGATTAGTTACATTGAGCATCTTTTCATGTATCTGTTGGACATCTGTATGTCTTATTTGGAAAGATGTTGATTTAGATCCTTTGCTCATATTTTATTTGAGTTGTTTGGTTTTTTTGGCTACTGAGATGTATGAGTTTTACATATATATATATATATATATATATATTGGATATTAACACTTTGCTGGGTATATGATTTGCAAATATTTCTCCCATTCAGTAGTTTGCCCTTTCATTTTTTCAATGGTTTCCTTTGCTGTGCAGAAGCTTTTTAGTTTGACGTAGTTCCATTTGTTTATTTTTGCTTTTGTTTCCATTGTCTGAGAAGACATATCCAAAACAAATACTGATGAAACCAGTGTCAAAGAGCATACTGCCTATGTTTTCTTCTAATTTTATGGTTTTGGATCTTACATTAAAATCTTTAATCCATTTTGAGTTTATTTTTATATATGATATGAGAAAGTAATCCAGCTTAATTATTCTGCATATAGCTGTCTAGTTTTCTCAGTGCCATATATTGAAGAGATGGTTATTTCCCCGTTGTATGTTCTTATCTCCTTTGTCTTAGAGCAGTTAGCCACATGCGTGTGTGCTAGGTTGCTTCAGTCATGTCTGACTCTTTGTGACCCTATGGACTGTAGCCTGTGAAGGCTCCTCCAGGCAAGAAAATGAGTGGGTTGCCATTTCCTTCTCCAGGATATCTTCCCAACCCAGGGATTGAACCCATATCTCATGTCTCCTGCACTGGCAGACAGATTCTTTACCACCTGGGAAGCCCAGTTGTCCATATAAATGTGGGTTAATTTCCGGGTTTTCTGTTCTGTTCTGTTGATCTGTGTGTCTGTTTTTATACCAAAACCATACTGCTTTGATTACTATAGCTCTGTAATATAATTTAAAGTCAGGAAGTGTGATGCTTCTTGCTTTTATCTTTCCAAAGATGATTTTGGTAATTGAGATCTTCTGTGATTCTATACCAGTTTTAGGATTGTTCATTCTATTTTGGTGAAAATGCCATTGTAATTTTAATAGGAATTGCATTGCATTTGGAGATTGCTTTCCATACTCTTTCTTTTAACCAGGAAATTCCCGGCCTGTTTTTTTAGCATATTAGTCTTTGCCTGAGGTTTCAATTGATAAAATAGCTCCCCTATTGTTATTTTTCATTTCTTTGTAGGGAGTGTGAATCATTTGATTGTATTGGGATCATTGTATTCAGCTCTAGGTATACCTCATTAAAAAAGTGACTGGGAACCTAGTGGAGGAGTTAGAAGAGGATGAAAGGAGGCTTAGAGTCAAGTCATATGAGTTGAAGGGAAAGGTGACGTTTAATGTGAAAAACAGAAATCCAAGGCAGGAACAGAAGTGCGATTTTTAGTCCCAGGGCAGATGTATGAAAGGAAATAACATCTTGGTATCTGTGAGGGCAGAAGCAGGGCTTGGATGTTGGAAGCCCTTGGGAACACATCAGGGCTTAGTCATTAGGTTGGAGTTGTTTTACCATAGTATAGTTTGTCTAGCGTGGTTCCAGCAAACAACTGAGCAGCTTGTTTGTTGGAACAAGTTACAGCAAGGGAAATACAGAGAAATTTCAGCATCACCTTAGAGGTTGAAATTAATGATCACTAGGGTCTTTGGGCTCTAATATTCTAACAGGTAGTGGCTTGGGATATCATATTTTGCTTAGTTCAAAACTGACTGCACATTTCAGATTACAACTTTAAACCTAAGCTGCTTTACGAGGCATTGGCTTCAAAGATTCATTTGTGCCATATAATTCAAATTGCCTGTCCTGAGATAAAAGGATTGCAAGGACATTGAATGCACCCAAAAACCCACCTCAGTTTTTAAACACATGAAGAAGCTCTTATGAACTATAATCTGGTGATGTAAGTGAAAATAAATAAAGAGCTTGTGAGTTGAGGTATTTTTTTTTTTCATATTTAGCTTTTAAATGGTAATTTTTAAGAATCAGGACACCATATATAAAATTTAATATTGTATTTATTCAAGATTACAATTTGGAGCAAATTTGTGATATTTAGTGTTTTAAAAAGGGAAACAAAATTTAAGAGAGACTGCATTTTTCCACACTTCCCTTTAATCATCTTTGAAATCCCTGCTAGGTACCAGCAAAATACTAATTTATTAGGGCCTTTTCCCTTAATATCATTTAGGGATTCTTAAGTAGTGCATAAAGTGACATTTTTTTCTTTTCCTTTTGTCCCACAGAAATTTCTCAATTAGAAATGGAGATAACATTTTTAAGGGACATTCCAATATAGCTGAAACAGCTTGACTGCTTTCAGATTGAATACACACTCACTTGAGTAACCTCAAGACTTTTTATGTAGCATTAAAAAACAAATTCCTTCTTCCTCTTCATCCTTGTCTCTAACAGAGCAGCAAAACCAAAATGCCAAATTTCACCGTCCCATAGGGAGAGTGGTGATTGTCTCTTTCCCTTTAATTTGTATGTCTTGTTTTGAGCAAGGAGGAAAGAGAGTGATTTAAAAATGTACATGAAGGGTCCTTTGTGTGATTAAATGCCCAAAAAAACACATTGAATTTGAAGTTCACGTTTTTGTTTTTTTTTTTCGGCTAGAAGAGGCTTCTGCCCTTACTTCTTCTTTCGAGTGCATTTTAAATTAGGAAGTACTCTCATTTGATGTCTGCTCATTCCAACTGTCACCCTTAGCTAATTTTAGTCTTTGTGAGAGTTTAAGACAAACAACTTGGGGAATTCCATATGATGCAAGATCCTCGACTCTTAGAGTTTTAGAGCTGTGTCAGATACGGTTTAAAGATTTCAGTTCAGTTACTCAGTCGTGTCCTATTCTTTGTGACCCCATGGACTGCAGCACTCCAGGCTTCCCTGTCCATCGCCAACTCACGGAGCCTACTCAAACTCATGTCCATGGCGTCGGTAGGGCCATCCAACCATCTCATCCTCTTTTGTCCCCTTCTCCTCCCACCTTCAATCTTTCCCAGCATCAGGGTCTTTTCCAGTGAGTCAGCTCTTTGCATCAGGTGGCCAAAGTACTGGAGTTTCAGCTTCAACATCAGTCCTTCCAATGAATATTGAGGACTGATTTCCTTTAGGATGGACTGGTTGGATCTCCTTGCAGTCCAAGGGACTCTCAAGAGTCTTCTCCAACACCACAGTTCAAAAGCATCAATTCTTTGGCGCTCAGCTTTCTTTATAGTCCAACTCTCACATCCATACACGACTACTGGAAAAACCATAGCTTTGACTAGACGGACCTTTGTTGTTAAAGTAATGTCTCTTTTCTTCCAAGGAGCAAGTGTCTTTTAATTTCATGGCTTCAGTCACCATCTGCAGTAATTTTGGAGTCCCCCAAAATAAAGTCTCTCACTGTTTCCGTTGTTTCCCCATCTGTTTGCCATGAAGTGATGGGACCAGATGCCATGACCTTAGTTTTCTGAATGTTGAGTTGTAAGCCAACTTTTTCAGTCTCCACTTTCACTTTCATCTAGAGGCTCTTTAGTTCTTCACTTTCTGCCTTAAGGGTGGTGTCATCTGCATATCTGAGGTTATTGATATTTCTCCTGGCAATCTTGATTCCAGCTTGTACTTTATCCAGCCTGGCATTTCTCATGATGTACTCTGCATATAAGTTAAATAAGCAGGGTGACAATATACAGCCTTGGCGTTCTCCTTTCCCTATTTGGAAATAGTATGTTATTCCATGTCCAGTTCTAACTGTTGCTTCTTGAAATGTTGCTTCTGCATACAGATTTCTCAGGATGCAGGTCAGGTAGTCTGATAATCCCATCTGTTTAAGAATTTGCCACAGTTTATTGTGATCCACACAGTCAAAGGCTTTGGCATAGTCAATAAAGCAGAAGTGGATGTTTTTCTGGAACTCTCTTGCTTTTCCGATGATCCAGTGGATGTTGGCAATTTGATCTCTGGTTCCTCTGCCTATTCTAAATCCAGCTTGAACATCTGGAAGTTCATGGTTCACATATTGTTGAAGTCCAGCTTGGAGAATTTTGAGCATTACTTTGCTAGTGTGTGAGATGAGTGCAGTTGTGTGGTAGTTTGAGCATTCTTTGGCATTGCCTTTCTTAGGGATTGGAATGGAAACTGACCTTTTCCAGTCCTGTGGCCACTGCTGAGTTTTCCAACTTTGCTGGCATATTGAGTGCAGCACTTTCACAGCATCATCTTTTAGGATTTGAAATAGCTCAACTGGAATTCCATCACCTCCACTAGCTTTGTTTGTAGTGATGCTTCCCAGGGCCCACTTTACTTCATATTCCAGGATGTCTAGGTAAGTGATCACACCATCATGGTTATCTGGGTTGTGAAGCTCTTTTTTGTACAGTTCTTCTGTGTATTCTTGCCACCTCTTCTTAATATCTTCTGCTTCTGTTAGGTCCTTTTCTATCCTTTATTATGCTCATCTTTGCATGAAATGTTCCCTTGGTGTCTCTCATTTTCTTGAAGAGATTTCTAGTCTTTCCCATTCTGTTGTTTTCCTCTAATTCTTTGCTTTGATCACTGAGGGAGGCTTTCTTAACTCTCCTTGCTATTCTTTGGAACTCTGCATTAAAATGTTATATCTTTCCTTTTCTCCTTTGCCTTTAGCTTCTCTTCTTTTCTCAGCTATTTGTAAGTCCTCCTCAGACAGCCATTTTGCCTTTTTGCATTTCTTTTTCTTGGGAATGGTCTTGATCACTGCCTCCTATACCATGTCAAGAACCTCCATCCATAGTTCTTCAGGCACTCTGTCTGTCAGATCTAATCCCTTGAATCTATATGTCACTTCCTTAATCTATTATGTCATTCTTGAATGGTCTAGTGGTTTTCCCTACTTTCTTCAATTTAAGTCTGAATTTGGCAATAAGGAGTTCATGATCTGAGCCGCAGTCAGCTCCTGGTCTTGTTTTTGCTGACTGTATAGAGCTTCTCCATCTTTGGCTGCAAAGAATATAATCAATCTGATTTTGATATTGACGGTGTGGTGATGTCCATGTGTAGAGTCTTCTCTTGTGTTGTTACAAGAGGGTGTTTCCTATGACCAGTGTGTTTTCTTGGCAAAACTCTGTTAGGCAATATAACCTGCTTCATTTTGTACTCTAAGGCCAAATTTGTCTGTTACTCCAGGTATCTCTTGATTTCCTACTTTTGCATTCCAGTCCCCTATAATGAAGAGGACATCTTTTTGGGTTGTTGGTTATACAAGGTCTTGTAGGTCTTCATAGAACCATCATCTTCAACTTATTCAACATTACTGGTCAGAGCATAGACTTAGGTTACTGTGATATTGAATGGTTTGCCTTGGAAACTAACTGAGATCATTCTGTCATTTTTGAGATTGCATCCAGGTATTGCATTTTGAGCTCTTTTGTTCACTGTGATGGCTACTCCATTTCTTCTAAGGGATTCTTGCCCACAGTAGTAGATATAATGGTTTAAAGATTTGGTTCATGACTATTATTGATTAGAACACAGAAGCCTGGAGTTCAGTGATTTACCAATGTTACCATTCGCTCAGTCGTGTCCGACTCTTTGTGACCCCATGGATGTACATCCAGGCCAGAATACTGGAGTAGGTAGCCATTCCCTTCTCCAAGGGATCTTCCCAACTCAGGAATTAAATCCATGTCTCCCACATTGTGGGTGGATTATTTACCAGCTAAGCCACCATGGAAGCACAAGATTACTGGAGTGGGTAGTCTGTCCCTTCTCCAGTGAATCTTCTGGACCCAGGAATCGAACCAGGGTCTTCTGCATTGCAGTTGGATTCTTTACCAGCTGAACTACAAGGGATGGTATGTATCAAGTTCAAAGGAATTGCTCGAAGAGTTCGTATTTCCTGACTCCTTATGTAGTTAGTATTCTCTGTTCTGGGCTATAGATGGATGTGTGGATAAGTTTTTTCCTCCAAGAACATTTTTCATGGATAAACTTATTTGATTTTAAAAATTATCACATAGTAATAACAGCATGGTAAGGCTGATGACTTTAATTAAATTCCTTAATGAATACATATGATTAATGTTACTGGTAAGGAAGTGTACAAGTAAATTATGATATGTGATGTTTGTCCATTGCACTTAAAATATTGCTCTAATTATAAGTCCTTGAAATGCATGCATCAAGAACATTCAATTCAATTAGTTTTGGGTACTTTTCATAAAAAGAAACAAATAGTATCTATATTTAATTTAATTAAAGTAAATTGAAATCTGATGTTTCAAAAAAAAGCCCCACAAAAGCAATTCAGAACGATCCTAATGGTAAATACTTTTTATTTTTCAGAAGCAAGAGAGAAAATGAGTAGTATATGACAAAATACATGAAATAGGAGTGAAATCAGCATGGTCAAGGCAGGCTGGACTGGAAGTTCCATTAGGTCATTGGATGCAGTTGGTACCAAGAGACTAGGTTGAGATTGCTTCAACTTTAGATGGAAGAGATTCCACTGGGTTTCATGAAATTCCCCATACTAGTTAGGTATGATTTTAGCAGCAAGAAAAATGAGAACAATTGAGTTATGGAGGCTACGCAAATACTTTGCCTTCAAAGTAGGTGGTCAGGAGGGAGTTGACTGCTGGTGTAGATTCAGGGACTCAGTGATGTCAGAGTGTCAGCTCTGTGATTCTCTTTCCCACTTATTTGTCTCCTCATAATTGCATGATGGATGCTGTAGCTCCAAATACCTAGTCCTTATTCAAAGAGGGAGGGATGGTTATAGCTTTATTGCCCCATTTGCCTGGAAAGGAAAAATTTCCCAGAAGCTTCCCCTGCAGTTTTCCCTTTGAATCCTCTCAGTTAGAACTGGATTGTGTGACCACCTTCTGCAGAAAAGGAGGTTTGGGTGGGGAGAGTGTGCCCTGGCTAAGGCCCCTCATTGTCCATGCCTTAATGCTGGAGAAAGGGACTGGGTAGTGGGATAATGAGGACCTGAGTTTACCCCACACATTATGGCCCTCTTCTCCCTTTTTGATGGCATTAATTAGGCCAGGTGAGTTTTTGTTTCTTATAGTCATGAAGGCACTAATAGAATATGAATTTTCAAAAAATGGTTTTGAGATTGTGCTGAATGACTTTTTAAGGCAAAGACAAATATTGTTACAGATAATCTGTGAAATTATTATTAGTCTGTTGCTTAATGATCGATTATATCAGAGTGGTGGTGTCCATTTTTCCTTACAGTTGGTAATTTTATAGTCCTCAAAGTCATGTCTGATATTCTTTACATGCTGTGATATTGTCAATTGCTTGGACTCTGGGACTTCCTGGCCCATGGATTGAGCTCAGACAAGGGCTCCTCTACCCTTATCTCCCAGGAGGAAATGGAACTGAGCGACCTTGGGGCAGTGCTGAATCCCCCCCTGTGCCACCTGTGCATCTGGGAACTTACCCAGAACAGGCTGAGCAAAAGCTCAAAGCCCAAGGTAGCTCATACTAAGGCCCTAGAAAAACTGAAGTAAAGCCCAGGTTTCCCCCCCCACCCTTCTTTTTTCTTTTTGCTGTGGTGGGCCTTCAGTGGGGCAGGCAGGCTTCTCTTTTTGCAGGCTCGGTAGTTACAGTGCACTGGTTTCTCTAGTTGTGGTGTTCAGGCTTTTGAGTTGTGGCACTCGGGCTTATTTGCCTTGTGGCATGCGGGATCTTAGTTCCTCAACCAGGGATTGAACTTGTGTCCCCTGCATTGCAGGGCAGATTCTAAATCACTGGACCCCCAGGGAAGTCCCTAAAACTAGGGTTTATGTAGCATTTTCCAAACTGTTTCTACTTCTGTTTCCTTCGTCTTAGATAAGTGTCTTACTACTGATGTAGCACTTTTGTGGGCCAGTGCCTATGCTTCTTCCTACAAGTACCTGTTCCCCATTTATGTTCTCTGATATAAAAAATGTACCTAGTTTTCATAATTGGATTCATCATCAAATGATCCACTAAATGTTGAGAAGGAATATCTTAAGTGCTTAAACTGATTCCTATTAAGTGTAAAGGGTTGACAGATTTAACCTCCTTATGAATATTTATGTGTAAAGCATCCCTTGAGCTTGTGTATTCTGATGAGTGAAATGATGGAAGAGATAAGGATAGGTCTGAAGGGACCAGAGCTTGAAGCCTCTTGGCTCATAATGAAGGTGAAGACTGTAAATCTGAAAGAAGGAGGAAGACTGTCTCCTCTGTTTTTCTGATCTCAGATTCTTTTCTCAGTTCCTTAAACTCTCCCTGCATCATCTCTCATACTAAGTGTTTAGAAACATGCAATAGCATTTATTTCTAGAGGAGAAATTAGAAATCAGGCAGTCCAAATGCTTCACTTTTTTCTTTTTTAAATAGAGACATAATCAATATATAACCTTATATTCATTTTAGTTGTATAGCATACTGATTTCTTTTGTTTATATTTCAGAATAACAGCTATAGTCCAGTTAACACCCATCACCACACATAATTACAAATACTTCTTTCTTGCCATGAGAATTTTGGGGATCTACTCTCTTAGCAGCTTTAAAATATACTGTGTTGTTGTTAAGTTGCTAAGTCGTGTTTGACTCTTTTGTTACCCTATGGACTATAGCCTGCCAGGCTTCTCTGTCCATGGGATTTCCCAGGAAGAATACTGGAGTGGATTGCCATTTCCTTCTCCAGGGGATCTTTGTGACCCAGGGATCGAACCTGTGTCTCCTGCATTGGCAGGCGAGTTCTTTACCCGGAGTCACTTGGGAAGCCCAAAATATACAATACAGTATTTATTAATAGTCAATATGCTGTACATTACATCTTCAGCATTTATTTTATAACTAGAAACTGTACCTTTTGACCACCTTCACCCATTTCAAATACTTTATTTTACAGTCAAGAAAATTGAGGCCTAGATTGATTTGTTTATACTCCCAGGATATGTAACTCAGTAGAAGAAAAAACAGCTCTTTTGAATTTAGTTGCTTTAATGTGATCTGAATTTCCTGGGAGTTTTGAATCACTGTGTGTGTGACTACATGTTCAATTACACTTATACCAATCTTTTCATAATTATAAGCAGGTTAAAAATAATATTGTGGTTTGATCACTTCTCCATTTCTCTATTGGTCAGGTCACTATTATTATCCTCCCTTTGACAGTAGTGCTGTGGTTTTATATGAAAAATTTCATTTGACTGCAGTTTTTAATGAACTTAAGACTTGGGGCTACTTAAGATTATAATGAAGACATATATCATTGGAAGGACTCATGCTGAAGCTGAAGCTCCAATACTTCGGCCACCTGATGTGAAGAGCGGATTCATTGGAAAAGACCCTACTGCTGGGAAAGATTGAGGCAGGAGGAGAAAGCAGCGACAGAAAATAAAATGTTTGGTTGTCATCACCGACTCAATGGACATGAGTTTGAGCAAACTCTCCTCTCCTCATGAGGAGATAGTGAAGGATAGGGAAACCTGGTGTGCTGTAGTCCATGGGGATAGCAAAGAGTTAGACATGAGTTAGCGACTGAACAACAACATATAAAATGAAGTCAGGGTGAGTCTGGGAAAAGGTGAGTAGAGAAGAGGGAGATTCAGGGAATCCCCTGGAACTTGGCGGAGACGTCAGAGCAGAAGTGAGAGTTGTCAGGGATGATGTAGACTTAGTGACGCCACATCAGAGCCCTGAATTAGAAGTCAGGAGATCTGGGTTTACATCTGGTGAGTAATGTCATCCTTCTGAACCTTGGTGCACCTTTCTGCATCATGAGCGGGTTGGACTAGGTGATTTCAGCTGTCACCTGTTCTATGACTAGAAGGGGTTTATCTAGGAAAAGAGGCCACCTTTGAAGTGACCTTTGCCACCTAGAGCCATGGAAGAGATGATGTAATGTATCTCAGTTCCAGATATACCAGTCTTTCATCCCTCAGCTGAGAGGCTGTGCTATGAAATTTTGAACCTGCCTTGCATCTCAGCTGAATGCAGCCATCTTAAGCTCCTTGAAGCAGTTTGAAAATAATGATATGCTAAGTTTGGATTTGTTCACAGTGAGTATGGTTTTCCATCAGATGGCCACTGGAATGACTTCATGGACCACTCATTGATATTTGGTGATGGCACATAAAAGACAGTCAGTTTAGAGAATATTTTAAAAATGGGGCTTCTCCATGCCTAATGCAAAGGGAAAAAGGTCAGCCCCCAAATATGACCTATTTTTCAAAAATATGTCTAAATTATGGGGAGAGGGCATTAAAAAAGGTGCAATGACAGATGGTTGGTAGGTAAAATTTTGTGGCCTGAATTCTTAAGAACAGTATGTCTGCATTTTAGATATTTCATCTCATTTTCAGTACACGTTTCCAGATTTATTTTTGTTCAGAAAATTTAGTTGCTGAAAAGATAGAATTATTCGTCCATGAAATTGAATACACACTGAATAAGTAGTCCTAAAAGATAACAAAATGTGCCTGTAATAGTTGGCTTCTTTCAATTCTTTTGCTTCGCACTGTGGTGAACTATATACAGGGAGGCCAAACACATTTTTCCTCAAAGTTGGTTTTCCCTCGGCCAGACCCCATGCTGGGGTGTACTCAGGGAAAGCCTTTCCATTTTAATGAAATCAAATTATCTTCTTACTGGGAAGATGAAAGAAAATACATGAGATCTGATTTAGAAGAAATCGTGTCAGACTGGTTCCCAGAGGGTGAGGTTCCGGTTTGAGTTCCCTAGACTGGCTCTGTGACTTTGGACAGATCCCTGAGTCTTTGGGGTCTCCAATCCTCATGTGGAAAATTAGAGCTGGAGTGAGTGAACTTTAAGTGTCCCTGAGCACCAACATTTTGTGTCTGTGCATTCCGAAGTCCATTGTTAGTGACATTTAAATTAATGCCTGGTACAGATTAGTCACACGGATGCTGTCTCCATTTACGTTGTTAATACTTACAGCTAACACTGAGTAATTACTTCCTTGCTGCCAGCTCCTTTCTGAATGCATGGGCCTATCTCAGTTACTTTCATGATAGCTGTAAGCAATAGGTGTTATCTCCATTTCATAGATGAGGAATTTGAGGCTGAGGATCAGGTAACAAGTAAAGAAGCTGATGTTCAAATCCAGCCTGTCCAACCCCAGATCTCATGCCTTAACCTACTCTATACAATACAAAGTTGGCACCTTTATGAATTTTGAGGATATCTCAATGGCACCCCACTCCAGTACTCTTGCCTGGAAAATCCCATGGACGGAGGAGCTTGGTAGGCTGCAGTCCATGGGGTCGCTGGGAGTTGGAGACGACTGAGAGACTTCCCTTTCACTTTTCACTTTCATGCATTGGAGAAGGAGGTGGCAACCCACTCCAGTGTTCTTGCCTGGAGAATCCCAGGGACAGGGGAGCCTGGTGGGCTGCCGACTATGGGGTTGCACAGAGTCCGACACGACTGGAGGGACTTAGCAGCAGTAGCAGCCTAGGGACATAATTTTAATGTGCAGAATATAGTTCTAAACTGATTTCAACTAGATATTTTTGTTAACTTAGTTTATTTCTGGTTAAGAGAATAAGTGATTTATATAATCGTTATTATTTTTAAAGGGATCTGTGTTGGTAAAACCATTTTTACAACACTTGATAGTTTGTAAGAGCCAGAATGTCTCAGTTTGGGTGTCAGAGCTCGCTTTTTCTAGGAAATTGCCACCTTCCTCTCCCCAATTTGAGAAACCCGAGATCCCAGGAGGTTTCTAGTACTCAGTCAGATAGATTCACATAGCTTTAATGAGAGTTTGGGAGATGAAAAACATGTAAGCAACCATCATCATCCACATGCATACGTCTGATTATGACAGGGTAGGTGTGATCCAAATGACATGAAGGTTTATGATGTCAGTTCTCTGGGCTAAGGTAGAGATAACAACTTACCTTTAGAGGAGTTGGGTAAATTATTCTTTTTTTCCTAGCTTTATTAGGTGGGGAGTAATTGACAAATATAAATTGTGTATTTTTAAGATGTACAACTTGATGTTTTTATATATGTGTCCATCCAGGTATGACCTAAATCAAATCCCTTATGATTATACAGTAGAAGTGAGAAATAGATTTAAGGGACTAGATCTGATAGAGAGAGTGCCTGATGAACTATGGACTGAGGTTCGTGACATTGTACAGGAGACAGGGATCAAGACCATCCCCATGGAAAAGAAATGCAAAAAGCAAAATGGCTGTCTGGGGAGGCCTTACAAATAGCTGTGAAAAGAAGAGAAGAGAAAAGCAAAGGAGAAAAGGAAAGATATAAACATCTGAATGCAGAGTTCCAAAGAATAGCAAGAGGAGATAAGAAAGCCTTCCTCAGCCATCAATGCAAAGAAATAGAGGAAAACAACAGAATGGGAAAGACTAGAGATCTGTTCAAGAAAATTAAAGATACCAAGGGAACATTTCATGCAAAGATCGGCTTGATAAAGGACAGAAATGGTATGGACCTAACAGAAGCAGAAGATATTAAGAGGTGGCAAGAATACACAGAAGAACTGTACAAAAAACATCTTCATGACCAAGATAATCACGATGGTGTGATCACTCACCTGGAGCCAGATATCCTGGAATGCGAAGTCAAGTGGGCCTCAGAAAGCATCACTACAAACAAAGCTAGTGGAGGTAATGAAATTCCAGTTGAGCTATTTCAAATCCTGAAAGATGATGCTGTGAAAGTGCTGCACTCAATATGCCAGCAAATTTGGAAAACTCACCAGTGGCCACAGGACTGGAAAAGGTCAGTTTTCATTGCAGTCCCACAGAAATGCAATGCCAAAGAATGCTCAAACTACCACACAATTGCACTCATCTCACATGCTAGTAAAGTAATGCTCAAAATTTTCCAAGCCAGACTTCAGCAATATGTGAACCGTGAACTTCCAGATGTTCAAGCTGGTTTTAGAAAAGGCAGAGGAACCAGAGATCAAATTGCCAACATCTGCTGGATCATTGAAAAAGCAAGGGAGTTCCAGAAAAACATCTATTTCTGCTTTATTGACTATGCCAAAGCCTTTGACTGTGTGGATCACAATAAACTGTGGAAAATTTTGAAAGAGATGGGAATACCAAGACCACCTGACCTGCCTCTTGAGAAACCTATAGGCAGGTCAGGAAGCAACAGTTAGAAGTGGACATGGAACAACAGACTAGTTCCAAATAGGAAAGGAGTACGTCAAGGCTGTATATTGCCACCCTGCTTATTTAACTTATGTGCAGAGGACATCATGAGAAATGCTGGGCTGGAAGAAGCACAAGCTGGAATCAAGGTTGCCGGGAAAAATATCAATAACCTCAGATATGCAGATGACACCACCCTTATGGCAGAAAGTGAAGAGGAACTAAAAAGCATCTTGATGAAAGTGAAAGTGGAGAGTGAACAAATTGGCTTAAAGCTCAACATTCAGAAAACGAAGATCATGGCATCCGGTCCCATCACTTCATGGGAAATAGATGGGGAAACAGTGGAAACAGCGTCAGACTTTATTTTTCTGGGCTCCAAAATCACTGCAGATTGTGTCTTCAGCCATGAAATTAAAAGATGCTTACTCCTTGGAAGGAAAGTTATGACCAACCTAGATAGCATATTCAAAAATTAGAGACATTACTTTGCCAACAAAGGTCCGTCTAGTCAAGGCTATGGTTTTTCCAGTAGTCATGTATGGATGTGAGAGTTGGACTGTGAAGAAAGCTGAGCGCCAAAGAATTGATGCTTTTGAACCATGGTGTTGGAGAAGACTCTTGAGATTCTCTTGGACTGCAAGGAGATCCAACCAGTCCATTCTGAAGGAGATCAGCCCTGGGATTTCTTTGGAAGGAATGATGCTGAAGCTGAAACTCCAGTACTTTGGCCACCTCATGCGAAGAGTTGACTCTGGAAAAGACTCTGATGCTGTGAGGGATTGGGGGCAGGAGGAGAAGGGGACAACAGAGGATGAGATGGCTGGATGGTGTCACTGACTTGATGGACATGAGTTTGGGTGATCTCTGGGAGTTGGTGATGGACAGGGAGGCCTGGCGTGCTGTGATTCATGGGGTTGCAGAGTCAGACACGACTGAGTGACTGAACTGAACTGAACTGAAGCAGCAACTGTTAGAGGGCAATACTCAGTTTTATATTTGCTTGAAATGTTTTTATGTCACACTCATTCTACCATGTGAGGATACACTGAGAAATCAGCAGTCTATAGCCCCAAATGAGGGCCCTCACCAGATCCTGATCATACCGGCACCCTCACCTTGGACTCCCAACTTCTAGAGCTGTGAGAAATAAATGTCTCTTGTTTTCAAGCTATCCAGTCTATGGTAATTAGTTATAGCAGCCTGTAGACTAAGTCAACAATTGATCCTTTTATCAACAGAATGAATGATGAAAATTCAAGATGGAAGAAGATGGATCGGTTGTTCCTTCTGAGAACTCTCAGTCTGGCACAGAGAGGAGACACATGTTGGCCTGATTTGCAGTGAAGCTGCTTTCTGTTGATGGCACTACTTTGGTTTTCTATAGAAGTACCTTTCCTCTGCAATCTCATCTTAGACTGATTACAACTTCCTCAATGCCTGCTATCCAGTGGCAGAAGAGAGCAAGTGTGTGATATCAGCAAGACTGATTTTCATGCCAAGGTGTCCATTAATTTTAAACCTCTGGTGACCTTGGGTGGTGTCTGGATGGTAAAACTGAGTTATTTACAGAATTGCAGTGATAATGATCACAGCATCTGCTTGGGAGCTCATCAGTACCTACACAGACTTTATTGTTTTTTTATGATTATCATCATGACCACAGAAGTTCAAGGAAAGGGGGAGTCCAGGGAAATTTCCTGAGGGCTCTGGTCTCTAGTCCTCCTTTAAGTGGTCAGCCATGCTCTCAACATCATGGTATAATAATTGTATCAGATTCCTTTTGTTTCATAAGTTCCAGCAAGTAAAACCAAGCTGTGAGTTGGAAGACTCTTTTTATTGCACATCTGTGTAGTGGTAGAGTTATTGACATGAGGGGTCTTGTGAAAGCCTCATTTTAGTGGCTTGTCTGATTGCTCATGTTATTACCCAAGTAGGAAGTGGCATTGCTTGAGTTTGTATGCAGGTCCTCTAACTGCAGTTCTCGTCATTTTTCCACTTCAACACAGGTTGGTTGGACTTTTTTCCTAATTTTTGACGATGCTTTAGCTACTAGAGGGGACCATCACAGATCTTGACCTCACACTTCTTGTAGGGTGGACGCAGCCATTGATCTGGGTCACCTTCCTTTGCATTGGTGTCACTGAGAATGCCACCTTTCAAATGCTGCTGCCCTGATATCTTCAGTTCTCTGATGGCTCTTTGTTAATGTATATTACTTTTAATGGTTCACGTCTGTCAGGTTAACAGGTTGATTTTAACTCTGAGAAAAAAGTCAAGAAACCTGGGCCTTTCCAGGTAACTGACAGGGCCCTCTTGTGTGATTCTGGAAAGGTTGCTTAAATCCTTTAAGGTCACTTTTCTCATTTATCTGAAGGAGGAGACCTCGATGAATAATTTTTAATTATAAGAACTCTTTTCTCCCTCAAGATGAAATCTGGCATAGAATTTGGTGAATCAAACTGATACAACTCAGTTTGCTCAGGTTGAAGTTGGGGCCCAGAGCATTGCCTTCTTAGCCTCCCTGTTTCTCCCATAAGTGGCTCCTGAAACACTGATGCAGATGAAGTAGATGATTGTCAAATTGCTTTATTAGTTGCTACACGGCTTTTCTTACTGCTTTCTGCCTAAGACTGGAGATTTTGAACTGTGTATCATTTGCAGGGAGCCTGACCCTGGAGCTGGATGCCTGATTTTGATTCCTAGCCCTACTTCCTGATTGGCCAGGTCACCTTTAGCCAATCACTTCATCTCCATGCATCTGTTTCTGCATCTTTAAATAAAGATAATAATAGTACCTGCTTTACAGGGTTGTTGCAAAACATTTAGAATACTGGCTGGCACTGTATAAATGGCAGCTATTATTCTTATCATCTCCAGGATCTAGCTGGGTTTTGTAGGGAGTGGAGGCTTAATAGTGACCATTAATTAACTGGTTTCTGCAGACCTGGGAGAGCTTTCAGTTATCGTGTGGTCCAATGTCTCATACATTTGCCTTTCTGGAGGCATTCCTGGGTTATCTGTTAAGATGCAGATTCCTAGACCTCACTGTAAGACTTACTGAACCAGTCTCCAGGGAAGCAGGATGGAAATCTGTAATTTTAACAAGTGTCCTGTGAGATAGTTATAGACAATTTGAGCAGTACTGTGGTGTTCAACTCATTTCATGGATTAGAAACCTGCATGCATGGGAGGAGAAACCACTGGCTCAAGTTCAGTTAGTGGTGGAACTGGGATTGGAACCCAGGTCCCTATCCCTGATCCAGGGTTATTCTCGCTCACCCTTTTGCTCTGTGATGGCTCTGCCATTTCTGACCAGGTGCCTGAGCTTGGCAGATTCAGCAGTTTCAGGACAGTGTTACCAAAGCAGCGTTTGATGGCAGGCACAAGTTACCTGCCAGAAGGGTACATGAGTTCTCTTCTTTAGGTGGATTTTGAGCTCTCTTGTTTACTCTTGACTTTGTGCTTCTGGGATAATGATTCTCTTGGAACCTGCGTGCCCTGAATGATCTCAAAGTCTGGTAATAGTTCTTGCTGTCCAGTTTTCACAGGAACAACAATACCAAGTACAAGTCAATGCCAAGATGGGGGAGTGGGCAGTTAGATTAAATGAAAATGCCAAAATACTGAGTACACTTAGCCAATTTGCATCATGTGAAACACTTTGAAGCCTGAGGACAGAAACCAAAAATATGTTTCTGTTCAGGGGCAGCTGACAGCACCAATTACCAGTGTTATTACTGTTATTATCATCATCATTACCATCATTCCTCTCATAAATTTGAAGGTAGGTAGCTGGACTCTGTCTTTTGGAGCAGTCCTGCAGGAAGGAAGGGCTGTGATGCATTTTAAACAAATAAGTGTGGGAGCATGTGTGGCCCCGTAACTCAGCCTCTCAGCTCAAACCACAGATCTTCGCTCTCCCACCCACAAATGTTCAGTTTTTATATCACAGTGATGCCAATTTTCCACACCCAGGCCTTGTTCTGGCAATAAAGAACCTTAAAAAAATGTGTGCAGTAAACAGATCCCCTTGGGGAAGTGTCCCCCTCTACAGGAGGAGGGAGGCTAGAAGGACAAAGCAGAGGGAACAAGAGGCAGATGCGGTGACAGGGGAAGTGCAATCCTTTATTCCTGAAGAGCAGGTTGAGCCCTTGAACTTGAAGAGATTTAGAGATGAAAAGATAAGATGTAACTGGAATCCAGGTTCTTAGGGGAAATGCCAGTTTTAAACTCTGCGGGTGGGATTGGACCTTGCTTCCTTAGAGGGAGGAGAAGAAATTCAATTGACTGTTTTAAAAAGAGAACAAAACAATTTATTTAGGTGTCCACTCTTATTCACTCAGACTAGTTTTGCTGCTTTGGATAACAAATCCAACTCCTCTTTTTATAGTAGAAGATGTTGGAGCCCAGGTGGAAATTCATAATTTTATTTTGGAGAAAGTCCTTGTCTCTCAGTGCTTGTCTTTTTTCCTAGGGCAGAGTTAAGTAGTGTGGGACATTCCCAGAGTGTCAAATAGGGGAGATTTCATTTGTCCTCCTAGCTAACCCTCTGTTCTCCAGCCATACTTTATTTTAAGCTTTAACAATTTATATTTCAATTGAGTAAACATTTGGCATGGTGTGTAAGTTATGAGAGGAATAAACTACAATACATACAGTTACCTGGTTTTTCTTAAATGATCCTGGACTGAGCAACCTTTTCCACATTGACAATGCAGGAATTACTAATGTTCTTGTTGATGACATTTAGACTCTAAAAGATTCCAAAATGCTTTCTTACTCTTTGAGCAATATCAAATTATATTCTTTCTAATTTTATTGTGGATTAGTAAGTATTTTGGGAGAAGGAAATGGCACCCCACTCCATGGGAGAATCCCATGGACAGAGGAGCCTGGTGGGCTGCAGACCATGGGGTTGCTAAGAGTCAGACACGACTGAGCAACTTCACTTTCACTTTTCACTTCCATGCATTGGAGAAGGAAATGGCAACCCACTCCAGTGTTCTTGCCTGGAGAATCCCAGGGACGGGGGAGCCTGGTGGGCTGCCGTCTATGGGGTCGAACAGAGTCAGACACGACTGAAGTGACTTAGCAGCAGCAGCAGCAGTAAGTATTTTGAAATGGATTGAAAATTGGAGAATCCATGTTAATCCCCTAATTCTTCAGATGCGTGTGTGTTTAGTTGCTAAGTCGTGTGTGATTCTTTGTGACTCTATGCACTGCAGCACGGTATGTTTCCCTGTCCTTCACTATCTCCCAGAGTTTGCTCAGATTCATGTACATTGAATCAGTGATGCTATCTAAACATCTCATTCTCTGCTGCCCTCTTCTTCTTTTACCTTGAGTCTTTCCCAGCATCAAACCAGTCAGTCCTAAAGGAAATCAACCCTGAATATTCACTGGAAAGATTGATGCTGAAGCTGAAGCTCCACTATTTTTGTCACCTGATGCAAAGAGCTGACTCATTGGAAAAGAGCCTGATGCTGGGAAAGGTTTTTCAGGTAAAGAAATGTAAATGCAGGGACTTCTCTGATGATCCAGTGGCTGACTCCATGCTCCCAATGCAGAGGGCCTGGGTTCAATCCCTGGTCAGGAAACTAGATCCCATATACCACAACTAAGAATTTGCATGGTACAACTGAAAAAAAAAAAAAAAAAAAAAAGATCCCATGTGCTGCAACTAAGATCTGACACAGCCAAATACATAAATATTTAAAAAAGAAATGGAAATGCAAAATGATTAAGTGACTTGCTTTAAGTCACCCTGGTGAATAGCAGAGGTGATTACAGTTGGAATCTTTTGATTCATCTACATGTTCTAATCTTTTAAAACTCAAGTCAGTTCACAATGGTGTTTCTTTTTCAGCAGGTTTAACTTATGTTCTTCTACTGTGTGTTCAGCACTAGACTGTTTAATATGCTTAAGTGTGTGGTGTGTAAGTGTGTGTGTTTAAGAGCAGAAGAGATATAAGAAATGCTAATAGTCTCCCAAGTATAATACTTACAATGTAGTCAGGGATATGAGACCTACACAGGTAAAGCGATGGATGGCACAGCCCAGTGATGTTTCCCAAACTTTTATGTGCATGAAAATCACTGGGGATCTTGTTAAAATGCAGCTTCTGATTCTGTAGAGATGGAGTGAGTCCCAAGATTCTGCACATCTTACAGACTCTCAGGTGAAGCATATGCTATCAGAAGAAGTATACTTTGAATAATAAGGCCAGGCAGCAGATAATTAAGGGGCAGATTGTGTAGTATAATTATAAAACATGAAGGAGTGGAGAGTAATAAAGGGTAATCAGGGAAAGTTTCCTGGAATACATGGAATTTGAGCTCCCTCTTGAATTATTGTCTGGCTTTGAATTGGTAAAGGAATTAGACAAAGGGGTAAAGTAAGTTAAGGGTAAAGGCACAGGGGCAGGAATGAGTGAAATGTGCTTGTGAGTTGGTGAGGAAATAGTGTTGCCTGGATTGAAGGGGGTAAGGTGCCGTGATAGGCAGCCACTGAGACGGCCCCGTTGACTCCCGTTTCTGGCATTTATGCCCGTGTGTAACGCCCTCCATTACGTGTGGCCTTGAGTCTGGTGACTCACTTCTAAGGAAGAGAGCACAGCAGAAGTGATGGGGCTCCATCGCCAAGAGCCTGACTTCCGACCTGCTCTGTTGCACCATCACTTTCTCTGAAGGAAGCCAGCTGACAGGTGAGGACCTGCCCCGTGGCCCTGTGGCCCCCGTGGCAGGGAGCTGATGTGATGTCTCCGGTCAACAGCCAGCGAGCAACTGAGGTGTTGCAACAACCATGTGGGTGAGTCGGAAGCACATTCTTTCTGAGTCAAACCTAGATGGCTACAGTGTTGGCAAATGCCAAGAGGCTGAGCCAGAGGATGCCGCTAAGCCACTGCCAGAGTCCTGGCCCACACAAACTGTGAAATAATTATGTTTGCTGTTTTAAGATGCTAAATTTGGAGGTAGTTTGTTACACAGCCAGGGATAACTCATACAGTTGGATATAATTTTGAAGGGAGAAAGAGCTAGTGTGAAATCTAATTGTGGAGCAGAAAGGGATTTGAAAGACTGGTACAGCAGTTAGGATATGATGTGAAAAATGAGTTCTCTCTCACACACAGAGCTTTATGGAGATATAATTTGTACATCATATCATTCACTCATTTAAAGTGTGCAGCTCTGGTTTTTAGTATGTTCATAGAATTATGAAACTGTCACCACAATCCATTTTGGGATACTTTCATCATCCCTCAAAAAAGGTCATGTACTCGTCAGCAAACACACCCCGTTTCCTCCCTGACCTCCCAGTCTAAGGCAACCCCTAATCTCCTTTCTGTTTCTGTGAATTTTCCTATTCTGGACATTTCAGATGAATAGAATGATATAATAGTTGGCCTTTTTTTGTCTGGCTTCTTAGCATATTTTTAAGATTTCTCTGTGTTATATAGCATGTCAGTGTATTGTGACTTTTTCATTTTGAATAATATTACATTCTATGGATATTTACATTTTATTTATTCCTTGAGAAGTTCATGCTTGTTTGAGTCATTTCTACCTTTTTGGCTATTACAAATAATGTTGCTGTGAACTTTCTTCTAAAAGATTTTATGTGGACTGTGGGTTTTTTTTTTTTTTTTTGGACCATGTTTTCATTTTTCTAGAGTATATGCCTACAAGTAGAATTCCTGGGTCATATCATAACTCCAACATTTTGAGGAACTGTCAAACAGTTTTCCAGAGTGGCTGCACTGTTTTACAAATACTCTAGAATTAATAATATGTAAGGATTCCAATTTCTTCACATTCTTGCCAACACTTGTTACTATCTGCCTTTTTAATTATACCTATCCTAAGGAAATGGCTACCCATTCCAGCATTCTTGCCTGGAGAATCCCGTGGACAGAGGAAGCTGGCAAGCTACAGTCCATGGAGTTGCAAAGAGTTGGACACAACCGAGTGGCTTTTGATGATCCAACAGATTTTGGCAATTTGATCTCTGGTTTGACTATGCCAAAACCTTTGACTGTGTGGATCACAACAAACTGTGGAAAATTCTGAAAGAGATGGGAATACCAGACCACCTGACCTGCCTCTTGAGAAATCTGTATGCAGTTTAGGAAGCAACAGTTTGAACTGGATATGGAACAGCAGACTGGTTCCAAATGGGGAAAGGAGTACGTCAAGGCTGTATATTGTCACCCTGCTTATTTAACTTATATGTAGAGTATCATGAGGAATGCTGGGCTGGATGAGGCACAAGCTGGAATCAAGATTGCCGGGAGAAACATCAATAACCTCAGATATGCAGATGACACCACCCTTATGGCAGAAAGTGAGAAGAACTAAAGGGCCTCTTGATGAAAGTGAAAAGAGGAGAGTGAAAAAGTTGGCTTAAAGCTCAACATTCAGAAAACTAAGATCATGGCATCTGGTCTCATCACTTCATGGGAAATAGACGGGGAAACAGTGGAAACAGTGGCTGACTTTACTTTTTGGGGCTCCAAAATCAATGCAGATGGTGACTGCGGCCATGAAATTAAAAGACGCTTACTCCTTGAAAGAAAAGCTATGACCAACCTAGACAGCATATTAAAAAGCAGAGACATTATTTTGCCAACAAAGGTCCATCTAGTCAAGGCTATGGTTTTTCCAGTAGTCATGTATGGATGTGAGAGTTGGACTATGAAGAAAGCTGAGTGCTAAAGAATTGATGCTTTTGAACTGTGGTGTTGGAGAAGACTCTTGAGAGTCCCTTGGACTGCAAAGAGATCCAAACAGTCCATCCTAAAAGAGATCAGTCCTCAGTATTCATTGGAAAGACTGATGCTGAAGCTGAAGCTCAGCTTTTTAAAGTACTTTGGCCACCTGATGGGAAGAGCTGACTCACTGGAAAAGACCCTGATGCTGGAAAAGATTGAAGGCAAGAGGAGAAGGGGACGACAGAGGATGAGATGGTTGGATGGCATCACTGACTCAGTGGACATGAGTTTGGGTAAACTCCGGGAGTTTGTGATGGACAGGGAGGCCTGGCATGCTGTAGGCCATGGAGTCGCAAAGAGTAGGACGTGACTGAGCCACTGAACTGACTGACTGAACTGAGCGGCTTTCACAGTGTGTGTGAAGTAGAATGTCATTGTGATTTTGATTTGCATTTTTCTAATGACTGATGCCCAAGCATCTTTTCATGTGCATATTTACCATTTGTATGGATTCCTCAGAGAAATATCTATTTAACTCCTTTGTTCATTTTTAAATTGTGTTGTTTTTATTATTGAGTAGTAAGGGTCCTTTATATATTCTAGATACAAATCTCATCATATTTACGATTTATAAAAATATTCTCCCACTCTGTGGATTGTCTTTTGAAGGCATCCTTCAAAGCACATAGGTGCTAATAAGTCTTGTCTGACTTTGTGCGACCTTAAGGACTGCAGCCCGTCAGGCTCCTCTGTCCTTGGGATTCTCCAGGCAGGAATACTGGAATGAATTACTGTGCCTTCCTCCAGGGAATCTTCCCCACCCAGGGATTGAACCTGTGTGTCTTAAGTCTCTTGTATTGGTGGGCGGGTGGGTTCTTTACCACTAGTACCACCTGAGAAGCCCCTTTCAAAGCCCAATTAAAACACCTGGTTTTAATTTTGATGAAGCCTAATTTATCTCTTTTTTTCCTAGTCACTTATATTTGGGCACTGTATCTGAGAAAGCTTTGCCTTGCCCAAGGTCACTAAGATTTAACCCAATCTCTTCTAGGATCTTTGTAGCTTTAGCTCTTATATTTACATATAATATACATTTGGAGTTAAGTTTTGTATATGGTATAAGGAAGAGGTTCAACTTTGTTCTTTTACATGTGGTCTTCACTTTCACTTTTCACTTTCATGCTTTGGAGAAGGAAATGGCAACCCACTCCAGTGTTCTTGCCTGGAGAATCCCAGGGATGGGGGAGCCTGGTGGGCTACCGTCTCTGGGGTCCCACAGAGTTGTACATGACTGAAGCGACTTAGCAGCAGCAGCAGCAGCAGCACACAGCTATCCCAGCACTATTTCTTGAAAAGACTTTTCCCAATTGAATTGTCTTATGTTCTTTTTGACAATCAATTGACTGTAAATGTGAGGATTTATTTTTAACAATTTTATTAAACTGTTAATTTTAATGATTCATTTTATTCTTAATTTAATTTTATTAATTTTATTCCATTGATCTATATGTCTAAGCTTATGCCAGTGCTGCACTGTCTCATTTACATTCAGTTCAGTTCAGTTCAGTCGCTCAGTCGTGTCTGACTCTTTGCGACCTCATGGCCTACAGCACGCCAGGCCTCCCTGTCCATCACCAACTCCCGGAGTTCACTCAGACTCACGTCCCTCGAGTCAGTGATGCCATCCAGCCATCTCATCCTCTGTCGTCCCCTTCTCCTCCTGCCCCCAATTCCTCCCAGCATTAGAGTCTTTTCCAATGAGTCAGCTCTTCTCATGAGGTGGCCAAAGTATTGGAGTTTCAGCTTTATCATCATTCCTTCCAAAGAACACCCAGGACTGATCTCCTTCAGAATGGACTGGTTGGATCTCCTTGCAGTCCAAGGGACTCTCAAAGAGTCTTCTCCAACACCACGGTTCAAAAGCATCAATTCTTCGGTGCTCAGCTTCCTTCACAATCCAACTCTCACATCCATACATGACTACTGGAAAACCGTAGCCTTGACTAGACGGAACTTTGTTGGCAAAGTAATGTCTCTGCTTTTGAATATGCTATCTAGGTTGGTCATAACTTCCCCTCCTAGGAGTAAGCATCTTTTAATTTCATGGCTGCAATCACCATCTGCAGTGATTTTGGAGCCCCCCAAAATAAAGTCTGACACTTTTCCCACTGTTTTCCCATCTATTTCTCATGAAGTGATGGGACCAGATGCCATGATCTTAGTTTTCTGAATGTTGAACTTTAAGCCAACTTTTTCACTCTCCTCTTTTACTTTCATCAAGAGGCTTTTTAGTTCCTCTTCACTTTCTGCCATAAGGGTGGTGTTATCTGCATATCTGAGGTGATATTTCTCCTGGCAATCTTGATTCCAGCTTGTGCTTCTTCCAGCCCAGGGTTTCTCATGATGTCCTCTGCATATAAGTTAAATAAGCAGGGTGACAATATACAGCCTTGACGTACTCCTTTTCCTATTTGGAACCAGTCTGTTGTTCCATGTCCAGTTCTAACTGTTGCTTCCTAACCTGCATATAGGTTTCTCAAGAGGCCGGTCAGGTGGTTTGGTATTCCCATCTCTTGAAGAATTTTCCACAGTTTATTGTGATCCACACAATCAAAGGCTTTGGCATAGTCAATAAAGCAGAAATAGCTTTGTGGAAATCTTTGAAATCAAGATGTGTGAATTCTCCTATTTTTTTCTTCTTTTTCTCAAGCTTGTCTTGACTGTCCTGTCCTTTGCATTTTTATATGAATTTACAGATTCACTCATCAAATTTTGCAAAAATTCAGCTGGGGTTTTGGGAGAGAATGTGTTGATTCTGTACATCAGTTGGGGAATATTGCCATCTTAAAGATAGTTAGTCTTTTACCCATGAATATAGCCATCTTTGCATTTATTTAGATATTTTAAATTTCTTCATCTATGTTTAATAATTTTCAGAGTACAAGTTTTACACTTATGTATAAGTAAGTACATATACTTACTTATGGCTAAGTATTTCAGTACAAGTTTACACTTATGTATAAGTAAGTACATATACTTACTTATGGCTAAGTATTTTATTCTACTTATTACTGTTATTTTCTTAATTTCATTTTTGATTGCTCATTGCTGTTATATAGAAACACATTGATTTTTGTATATTATTCTTGTACCCAATAACATTATATACTCATTTATTAGCTTTAACAGTTGTTTAATGGATTTCTTAGGATATTGCATGTATACAGTCATCTCATCCACACATGGAGACTGATTCTCTTTTTCCTGTCTGATCTATGTGCCTTTTATTCCTCTTGTTTACGTAGTTGCTCTGGCTAGAACTTCCAGTACCACACTGAGTAGAAGCAGCAAGGGTTGATATTATTTTCTTAGTTCTGATCTTAGGAGGAAGGTATTCAGTCTTTCATCTTTAAAGATAATGTTAGCTGTGGGTTTTTTTTATTTGTTTGTTTAGTAAGTGCCTTTTATCAGATTGAGGAAATTCCTTCTATGCCTAGTTTGTTGAGTGTTTTTATCATGGAAAGTGTGTTAGTTTTTTCTGGTTCTGTCGATCATTTGGGTTTTGTCCTTTTTTTTTTTTTTCAATTGATATGAAGTATTACATTGAGTTTTGAATGTTAAACCAACCTTGCATTCCTGAAACAAATTCCTCTTGGTCACGTATCATCCTTTTTATACATTGCTGGGTTTGGTTGATATTATTCTATTGAGACTTTTCGAGACTATATAAGTAGAATATATAGGTCTATAGTTTTCTTGCAGTGTCTTTGTCTGGTTTGTTACCAAGATGACAACTCATATAATTAGTTGGGAACTGTTTCTTCCTCTTTTTTTGGAGGAGTAGAATTTGTGAAAAATTGTTATTAATTAAAAAAATCTTGAGTAGAATTCACCACCGAAGCCATCTGTGTCTAAGTTTTTCTTTGTGGGAAGTTTTAAAGTAATTAATGCAACTTCTTTAATTATAGAGGTCTGTTTAGAATTTCTATTTCTTTTTTTTGAGTCAGTTTTAGTAGTTTGTGTCTTTCTAAGAATTTGCCCATTTTTAAAATATTTGTCCATTTTTAAAAATTATATAATGAATTCATAGTATTCCCTTATAATCTTTTTGAATATTTTGACATCAGTGGTGATATTTCCTCTTTCATTCCTGATTTTAGTAATTTGAGACTTCTCTCTTTTTTTTTTTTCTGGTCGGTTAGCCCAAAGTTTTGCTAACATTGTCCTTTCAAAAGACCACATTTTGGTCTTGTGATTTTTCTCTTTTGCTTTTCTCTTCCCTATTTCATTAATTTCTAGTGTAATGCTTATCATTTCCTACCTTCTGCATGCTTTGCCTTGATGTGATCTACTTTTTTCAGTATCTTAAGATGAAAGGCAAGTTACTGATTTGAGATTAAAAAAAAATATATAGACATTGCTGCTGCTGCCGCTGCTAAGTAGCTTCAGTTGTGTCCGACTCTGTGCGACCCCATAGACGGTAGCCTACCAGGCTCCCCTATCCCTGGGATTCTCCAGGCAAGAACCCTGGAGTGGGTTACCATTTCTTTCTCCAATGCATGAAAGTGAAAAGTGAAAGTGAAGTTGCTCAGTCGTGTCCGACTCTTAGCGACCCCATGGACTATAGCCTACCAGGCTCCTCCGCCCATGGGGTTTTCCAGGCAAGAGTACTGGAGTGGGTTGCCATTGCCTTCTCCGATATAGACATTACTAACTATAAATATTCTTCTAAGCCTTGCTTTATTTGCATGCCATGTTTTAGTATGTTATGCTTTTATTTTCATTCATCTGAAAGATTTTAATTTCTCTTTTTTCTTCTTTGATCCACTGATTATTTAAAAAGGTATTATTTAATGTGCACATATATGCAAGTGTTCTAAATTCCTCTGTTATTGATTTATATTGATTATTTCATTCCTTTATTCTAGTTGGCAGACACACTTTGTATGATTTCATTTAGAAAATTTATTGAGGCTTGTTTTATCATCTAGCATATAGTGGATCCTAAAGAAATCTTTGTGTGTGCTTGGGCAGAATACACACCCTACAGGTGCTGGTTAGAGCATTCTATACGTGTCTGTCAGGGCTTAGTTGTTTCATAGTGTTGTCCAATACTATTTCTTTTTTGATCTTCTCTCTAATATTTCTGTCCTTCTGGAAAGAAATAACAAATGCTGTTGAGTCATTTATTCCCCCCTTAAGTTCTGTCAGTTTTTGCATATTTTGGGGGTTCTATTGTTAAATGCATATGTTTATAATTGCTGTGTTTCTGATAGATTGACCATTTTATTATTATAAAATATCTTTATTCTCTAGTAATTTTTTTGTTTGTCTTAGCATCTAGTTTGGCTGATAGTAATGTAGCTACTCCAGCTTTCTTGTGGTTGTTTTTTGCATCATGTATCTTTCTCTCTCCTTTTACTTTCAGAATTTTTTATCTTTGAATCTATAGTGTGTTTTCTGCAGAGCAAATAGTTGGGCCTTGTTTTTAATCCAGTCTGACAATCTCTGACTTTGATTAAGCTGCTTAATTCATTTACATTTAATGCTATTATTGACATAGTTGGAGTTGCATTTGCTATTTTGCTATTATTTATTTTCTATATAGCTCCTGTTTCTCTGTTCCTCCTTTACTGCCTTCTTTTGCATTAAATAGTTTCTAGTGTAACATTTTGGAGAAGGCAATGGCACCCCACTCCAGTACTCTTGCCTGGAAAACCCCATGGATGGAGGAGCCTGGTGGGCTGCAGTCCATGGGGTCTCGAAGAGTCAGACACGACTCAGCGACTTCACTTTCACTTTTCACTTTCATGCATTGGAGAAGGAAATGGCAACCCACTCCAGTGTTCTTGCCTGGAGAATCCCAGGGACGGGGGAGCCTGGAGGGCTGCCGTCTATGGGGTCGCACAGAGTTGGACACGACTGAAGTGACTTAGCAGCAGCAGCAGCAGCAGCAGCAGCAGTGTAACATTTTGATTCCATTAAAGAGTTTTTCCCACTATTTTGGTTAGTAATTAAGGTTAATAATTAAAAAGAAGGAGCCCTTATGTGTGCTTTGAACTTTCAAACTTTCCTCTTCACCTTGAATAAGATTGATTTTGTTAAAGTCATTCCTAGTGGCAGAAGTGTTTCCGTGATTGAATCTGATTCTTGATCTACTGATAACTGGTTAATTTACACAATTAGGGCTTTTTCCCCACGTGGAGACTATCCAGTCATGATTGCTTCTCACATTTTTCCTCGGGGAGAAAAATCTATATTTATATTAATGGCTTCAAAGTGGTCACAAGACAATTGACTGCTATTTGCCCTTTTTAATTTATAGCTATTTACCCTTCAGTTTGTTTCTCAAAAACAGTTCTTGGCATAATATCATCAACGAAAGCCCAGTTTTTCAGATCTAGGCAGCTGCTAAGCTTTGGATCTGTGAATTTTGCGTGCGTGCATGCTAAGTTACTTCAGTTGTGTCTGACTCTTTGCAACTCTGTAGGCTGTAGCCTGCCAGGCACCTCTGTCCATGGGATTCTCCAGGCAAGAATACTGGAAAGATGCCCTTCTCTAGGGGATCTTCCTGACCCAAGGATTGAACCCATGTCTCTTACGGCTCCTTCTTTGGCACGTGGATTCTTTACCACTAGTGCCACCTGGTAAGCCCCTGTGAATTTTACCATCCTGTACATTCAGGATTGACTATGGAGACTGGTTAAGAAGCTTTGTATTTAAAAGGAATGTATTTAAAAAAGCTACTTTTTCATGAAGTAGCTCATCAGTTCAGTTCAGTCACTCAGTTGTGTCTGACTCTTTGCAACCCCATGAATCACAGCACACCAGGCCTCCCTGTCCATCACCAACTCTCGGAGTTCACTCAAACTCATGTCCATCGAGTTGGTGATGCCATCCAGCCATCTCATCCTCTGTCATCCCCTTTTCCTCCTGCCCCCAATCCCTCCCAGCATCAGAGTCTTTTCAGTGAGTCAGCTCTTCGCATGAGGTGGCCAAAGTATTGGAGTTTCAGCTTTAGCAGCTATCAGTCCTTCCAATGAACACCCAAGACTGATTTCCTTTAGAATGGACTGGTTGGATCTCCTTGCAGTCCAAGGGACTCTCAAGTAGCTCATAGTTGGTGGTATATCATTCATATGAACTTTCAGATTTGGTTTCTGTGGCTATTTCCTTTTCCACAGGCTCTATTCTGCTCCCTCAACCCTCTCACCATTGCAGATTCTGCTTTGGTCTCTGATGAATTCTCTATTAAACCCAAGAGCATTGTGCTTTTATAGAAGCAAGTAACTTAAAGAAAATTAAGCCATTTTGAAATTCCAAACTTTAATAATAGCAATGAAAAGCCTTTGGAAATATTACTCATTTCTACTTAAAACATCCCTGGGAAGTGAGTCAGTGTTTTATTTTTCTCTGTTGGGTGTTCTTAGCTAGGGACCATCAAAAGAAGTCATAGCAAGGTTAAGTCATTTGTATAAAACCCTGGGTGAAGAAGCTAGAGTGAAAATCCAGGTCCTTGTATCCTGACGCTTTGTCTCTGGGTCATTTTTCTCCCTAAAACAGCATTCTGTTCCCAAAATAATACCAGCAGTTGACTTGATATTTGTTTGCATGATACAAACAAGAGAGAAAAAGTTTACATTGTCCTAAATGGGTTGATAAGTGACCACATGAATGAGAGGTGCGGGTGGGAGAGGTAATTCTTCCTTCTGGGATGAAGTCAGAACTCTGCATCATGCTTCTGGCTTTTCAGTGTTGGGCATTGCTCACGTCCCTTCATATCTCTGGTGGATAATCTCCACATGTGAGGCGGAGCTCATCATAAATGGTTGTAAGGAGGCTTTGTCAGGAATGCTTTATTGTTGTCATATCAACTGGGCTTGTAGTTGAAGGCTGGAGGTGGGAAAAAGCCACAGAATTCACTCATCAACCTGACCATGGACTGTCCAGTCTTGACTCTGTGCCCTCACACACCCACATGCAAATTCTCTGCTTTATACTCTCATTTATAAAAAAAGAGTTTCCTTGATTCTAAGATGGTATACACTTTAAGATGTCATCAATTGCATCATTAAGGAGAAGCTTCTATGTCAAATATATTTACGTATGGAAAGAGGGATCCCAATTTTAGAAATATTCATATGGAAAGCATGTATCCTAGAAGCAAGGACATGAGGTATTTGCTTAAAACTTCTCCACCATTTTCTCTTTTCTATTCAAATCTACCTTCTCAACTGTCCTAAGAATGGAATATGAAGAGTCTTGTTTATTTGGTCCCTAATAACTAGCAGGGCCATGGGTAATCTGTGCTGGCAGTCCTCAATTCAAGAGGTGGTATTTTCTGGGTATCCATAGCATGTGCCACTTTACAGTTATGTATTTCCCTGCATTTCAACCCAGAAAATTCTAAGTTCTGTAAAGATAAACAAAAGACAAAGACAAAAGCCCTAAATGCTCCACTAAACCTTAGAGTAAATGAAATATTCATTTACTAGATAAATAGTAAGATGAGCTCATTTGTTTTGTATGTTTCTATTTGATACCCTTTCAATGAGAGAATTTTCCTTCCATTTACTAGATCTTCAAAGAGATATAGTAATGCCAAGAGATGATGCAAGAAACTATGTCATGGAAGGTTAACATAGGCTACAAAGCTGTGGTGTCTCTGACCTCTGACTGTTTTTGGGGTAGTTTTTTTTTTTTTTTGCTTTTTAAATGACAGCTGATATTATTATGTTCCCGTGGTGTCACATTGCTCAATTTCAGTTGCTTGCTTCTGGTTAAGATGTTTGGTTTTGTTACAGCAAATGAAAACAAAACCCATACCATGTATTTGGTGAGAACAGTAGGATGTGGGGAGAGTACTCTGTACATCTAAATGTCATGCACATTGGGGTAAGAAAATATATTGGTTCTGCAGTGTGTTGTTGATTAAAGATGTCATTATGTGGTCTTTCAAATCCCTTCTGCTATGGTTCTCATCTGAAGTAGAGTGTACGTAGAGCTTTTTTCAGTTAGACATACTACATTCCCCTCCAGAGATTCTGACACAGGGGTTTAAAGGGCTGTTTTAGACAGCAAACACAGGTGCAAGTTATATGAAAGAGTTCTGAGTGTAATTTTGACACTCTTTCTGTCTTGTCTTATTCTTGATAGAAAAACTAATAATCTACACTATAAAGTAGAATTTCCACAATGAAATATTCTTGGTATGAAACAAAGGGTTGTTCTCTGACACTTTCTGTGCTGTTATTAGGTTTTATCTTACACTCCGAACACTCGTTCCCCTTGTAGTCCTGCATTACGTATGGACCCTATTGCTCCATACTCTCTTTGGCTGGAATGAAGCCTATCTCTTCCAGGCAATTTCTTTATCATCTTTCTCCATGAACTAAGTCCATGCCTAAATCTACTGATTCTATTTCCTTGTCTGGGTAGTATTTTAATATTTCAAAATCATTTTTAATATTTAAAGGTCAGCACTGGGTTAACCTCTTTCGTGAAACTTTCCTCAACTTTTCTTCAAGGAAATGTTTTTCTGCTGTGATTTCTCTAGCATTTATTGTTTTCATCTCACATTTGGCTTTTACTGATTTATTTTTTCCCAGTCGTTTCTTCTGGATTTTCAACGGTCTTTCACATTCCTAGATAGCATATAAAATATAGTATATTGCTTTGTAAACTTGATAATGCTTAAGATACTATTTAGCACATAAAAATTAATAGTAATATCCTAGTAATGATAGGGTATTACCTAGTAATTCAAGATTAATTTGAATTGTGCTTTTTCCTCAGATTTTGATTTTATAGTAGTTTTCTCATTGAAAGTTTTCATCCACTAGCATGGATAAGTATGAGCCTGAGATATGTTTGACTATCAACAAGCTAGCATCATTATAGTATTTTGTCTCATGAATAATGTTAAGTACCTGAGTATGCATGAAATTAAACTCTGTGTAAATTACTCAGAAGACAAAATTTCTACCCCCTAGAAAATTATATTTATGTTAACATTGCCTCTAATAAGCATAACCTTTTTTTAGAAGTGCCAAAGTTTATAATAAATATTGATATTTTCTTATATAATAGTTGTGGAAAGCCACAAAATAATTTTACTGTGCAAGTATAGTAAACATATTCAGGCACTCACTGGTGATATACAGTCTATGAATATATTTTAGAAAATGTCTGCTGAAAACCTTTAATTAAAACTACTGATTTACGACAGGAAGCATAAGATGAAGAAATAGAGCAGAAAGAAGGCCTTGGAACAAAAATTGGTTTGTAAAATATTCAGAAAAATATCATAACTACATTTCCTTATTGATGGGACAGCAATGTTTTTCTTTCTTTTATTACAAGAATGACACATTTTACTGTTAAATTTATAACATTTCCTTCATTTCGATATCACTTGCTTACCTATGATTAGTATTCATCATTATTATTCAGCACACTTACTGTTGTAACTCATATTCAGTCTCTGCTTAGAGTTTGAGAACACAAGAGAAACTTGATGAAAATATGGTTGACTCTTTTTAATACCAGTCACTAAGAAAATTAAAGCGTAAAGGGCAAGTTGGTTATCTTCCAGCTCTACCCTTGCCTCTGGGCGCAATCATGCAAAGACTGGTTTTGGAAGAAAAGTTTATTGCCTGCTTCCAGTTGCTTATGAGATTTAAAACTTTTTAACTTGCCTTCTCAGGATTGTCAGGAAAAGGAAGCTGCTTTTTCTCAACATAAAAATGTGTATTTCAAGAGTGAGAGGTAAATGTTCAAGTGATGAAGAGAAACCACTTACCTTGGTTTGTTAGAGAAAACCTGTCAGGTTTTCTCATTGTGCTTTGGGACTTTTTTATTGTTCAGTTGCTGAGTCATGTTTGACTCTGCAGCCTCACAGACTGCAGCAGCCAGGCTTTGCTGTCCTCCACTATCTCCTGGAATTTTCTCAGATTTATCTCCATTGAATCAGGGATGCTGTCTAACCATCTCATCCTCTGCTACCCCCTTCTCCTTTTGCCTTCAGTCTTTCCCAACATCAGGGTCTATTTAATGTGTCAGTTGTTCACATCAGGTGGGCAAAGTATTGGAGCCTCAACTTCATCATCAATCCTTCCTATGAATGTTCAGGGTGAATTTCATTTAGGATTGGCTAGTTTGATCTCCATGTGGTTCAAGGGACTCTCAAGAGTCTTCTCCAACACCACAGTTCAAAAGCATCTATTCTTCAGTGCTCAGCCTTTTTATGGTCCAACTCTCCCATCCATACATCACTAATGGAAAACTATAGCTTTGACTATATGGACCTTTGTCAGCAAAGTGATGTCTTTGCTTCCAGCTGTCTGAGTGGGGAAGGTACCCTGGAGAAGGAAATGGCAACCCACTACAGTATTCTTGCCTGGAAAACTCCATGGACAGAGAAGCGTGGTGGGCTGCAGTCCATGGGGTCTCAAAGAGTTGGGCATGACTTAGTGACTAAACAACAACAGCAGCAACAGGTTCTATTCCCTAACAGCAGACCTGTTAGAGAATAGAACCTGTTGTATTATCATCACTTTAGACTCTACACATGGACATCACCAGATGGTCAGCACTGAAATCCAGATTGATTATATTCTTTGCAGCCAAAGACGGAGAAGCTCTGTATAGTCAGCAAAACAAGACTGGGAGTTGACTGTGGCTCAGATCATGAACTCCTTATTGCCAAATTCAGACTTAAATTGAAGAAAGTAGGGAAGCTCACTAGACTATTGACCATTCAGGTATGACCTAAAATCACATCCCTAACAATTATACAGTGGAAGTGAGAAATAGATTTAAGAGACTAAATCTGATAGACAGAGTGCCTGATGAACTATGAACGGAGGTTCATGACATTGTAGATGAGACAGGGAGCAAGACCATCCCCAAGAAAAAGAAATGCAAAAAAGCAAAATGGCTGTCTGAGGAGGCTTTACAAATAGCCATGAAAAGAAGAGAAGCAGAAAACAAAGGAGAAAAGGAAAGATATACCCATTTGAATGCAGAATTCCAAAGAATAGCAAGGAGAGATAGAAAGCCTTCCTCAGTGATCAATGCAAAGAAATAGAGGAAAACAATAGAATGAGAAACACTAGAGATCTCTTCCAAAAAAAAAAAAAAAAAGAGAGATAAAAAGGTAACATTTCATGCAAAGATGGGCTCAATAAAGGACAGAAATGGTATGGACCTAACAGAAGCAGAAGATATTAAGAAGAGGTGTCAAGAATACACAGAAGAACTGTACAAAAAAGATCTTTGTGACCCAGATAATCACAATGATGTGATCAATCACCTACAGCCAGACATCCTGGAATGTGAAGTCAAGTGGGCCTGAGGAAACATCACTGCAAACAAAGCTAGTGGAGGTGATGGAATTCCAGTTGAGCTATTTCAAATCCTAAAAGATGATGCTGTGAAAATGCTGCACTCAATATGCCAGCAAATTTGGAAAACTCAGCAATGGCCACAGGACTGGAAAAGATCAGTTTTCATTCCAATCCCTAAGAAAGGCAATGCCAAAGAATGCTCAAACTACCGCACAATTGCACTCATCTCACACACTAGTAATGCTCAAAATTCTCCAAGCCAGATTTCAACAATATGTGAACCATGAACTTCCTGATGTTCAAGTTTGCTTTTAGAAAAGGCAGAGGAACCAGAGATCAAATTGCCAACATCCGTTGGATCATCGGAAAAGCAAGAGAGTTCCAGAAAAACATCTACTTTTGCTTTATTGACTACGCCAAAGTCTCTGAGTGTGTGGATCACAACAAATTGTGGAAAATTCTGAAAGAAATGGGAATACCAGACCACCTGACCTGCCTCCTGAGAAATCTGTATGCAGGTCAAGAAGCAACAGTTAGAAGTGGACATGGAACAACAGACTGGTTCCAAATAGGCAAAGGAGTATGTCAAGTGTGTATATTGTCATCATGCTTATTTAACTTACATGCAGATTACATCATGAGAAATGTTGGGCTGGGTGAAGCACAAGCTGGAATCAAGATTGCCGGGAGAAATATTAATAACCTCAGATATGCAGATGACACCACCCTTATGGCAGAAAGTGAAGAAGAGCTAAAGAACGTCTTGATGAAAGTGAAAGAGGAGAGTGAACAAGTTGACTTAAAGCTCAACATTCAGAAAACAAAGATCATGGCATCCGGTCCCATCACTTCATGGGAAATAGACGGGGAAACAGTGGAAACAGTATCAGACTCTATTTTTTGGGGCTCCAAAATCACTGCAGATGGTGACTGCAGGCATGAAATTAAAAGACGCTTACTCCTTGGAAGGAAAGTTATGACTAACCTAGACAGCATATTGAAAAGCAGAGACATTACTTTGCCAACAAAGGTCCGTCTAGTCAAGGCTATAGTTTTTCCAGTAGTCATGTATGGATGTGAGAGTTGGACTATAAAGAAAGCTGAGCACTGAAGAATTGATTATTTTTGAACTGTGGTGTTGGAGAAGACTTTTGAGAGTCCTTTGGACTGCAAGGAGATCCAACAAGTCCATCCTAAAGGAGATCAGTCCTGGGTGTTCATTGGAAGGACTGATGCTGAAGCTGAAACTCCAATGCTTTGGCCACCTGTGAAGAGCTGACTCATTTGAAAAGACCTTGATGTGGAAAAGGTTGTAAGGCAGGAGGAGAAGGGGTCCACAGAGGATGAGATGGTTGGATGGCATCATTGACTCAATGGACATGAGTTTGAGTAAACTCTGGGAGTTGGTGATGGACAGGGAGGTCTGGCTTCCTGTAGTCCATGGGGTTGCAAAAAGTCAGACACGACTGAGTGACTGAACTGAACTTAGACCTTAATGTCATGGGACATGGGACATTTACACTTTACCTAATTAAACTTCGTGATGGCATCTGCTGTTTCAGTTGCTTCAGATAGACAGACTCCTCAACAGTAGCTTGATCTTTTCCCCTTCACTCTATTATTTTCCCATATGAATTAGAAATGATTTTATGCTTCTGCTTTGCTTCTGTTCTTCCTCTCAGTACCTTTATTCCCAGTCCTTTTTTTTTTTTTTTTTTAACTGTGAGAATGTCATCATTTCTCTGTGTTCTCTGAAGTGCTAATCAAGGATTAATCAATCTTCCCTATTGAGTTAGGTTTAGCCATTTTATTCTGCTTTTGTGTCCTGTGCAGGGAGTATGAAATAACATTGTTCTGGGAAAGATTTATGGCTAAGTTTCTTCTTCTTTGGGTTCAGTGACCCCTTTGAGAATATAACAAATGTTGTTGCTCCTCTATCCATCACAGAACACAAATGAAAATTTTGACATGCTATTTCATTCGCTGCATTGACTCCATATACTTCTCAGCTCTGTTCCTAGACATCAGATTATGAAACCTGTAGCCTTTGGCTATAAAGGGTTTTATTTTTCTTCTGTCACATTTGTTTCGAAGATGGACATGTGGGCAGCAGTTGGTTAAGGTAGGCAAAAAGAGAGAAGTCTATACGAGTATCTTTATGCCTGTGATGAAATAATAGTGGCCTCTAGGAAAGGGGGTGGATTAATCACTCAAAATAGATTTTGTTTACATATTTGTGTTTTGGTGTGATTCACTTCAATGATAATGAAGACTCTGAAGACCATATATGTGTTTCACAGAAGCATGTTATATCAAACATCAGTTCTGGATATTCAAAAATTTAAATCTCATAATTAATGTGATACATGAAAAGTGATATGATGTTCAGCTTATAGTACCTTATATATTATATTATATATATAACATATATTAAGTATCTTGGTAAACAATCAATTTATGGGCAAAATAATACTAGATCTTGAAATATAAATATATATTCATACAATAAAGTTAACTTATGGTCTAATTTGAGTTTTGAAAAACTCTCATCCAGAGGGCAGTCACTGGAAAATAGGCTCAGAAGTTCCTTCAAAGCAGAGAGCTCTGTCTCTGAGAGAACATGATCCTGAAGGGAGAACCATGGGTTAGGAGTCAGTAGCTGCTGTAGACTCTAACTGATTGCCACTATCAACATAGGGTGACCAACTTCTTGTGGTTTTACAGGACTTTCCCAGTTTTTACACTGGGAACTCCTTTCCTTTCCCCCTGTCTGTCCCATACCTGGGCAGACTGAGATGATTGGTCATCATTAGATACATGATCTTGAATCAGACTCCGAATTCTCCTGGGCTTCAGTTTTTTCTTGTATAAAATGAAGAGGACGGATTAGAAGGCTAAGGATCCTTGCAAGCCCCACAAATGATTTTATCCTCCAGTCATTTTCTCTCCTTTCTCTCTTCTTTAGATAGCCATGGAAAATCTTGGTGATTCATTCCTTATTTATCTTTGACCTCCACTTTTAATTTATAGCAGTGGTTGCTAACCTTTCTGCTACCAGAAGCTGGCTTTGGGGAAGACAGTTTTTCTGTGGACAGAATGGGGGATGGGTTTCAGAATAATTGAAGCACAGTAGGGTTTGCAAAGCAAAAACAATACCCAGCTGTGGATGTGATTGGTAATAGAAGCAAGGTCCGATGCTGTAAAGAGCAGTATTGCATAGGAACCTGGAATGTCAGGTCCATGAATCAAGGCAAATTGGAAGTGGTCAAACAGGAGATGGCAAGGGTGAACGTCGACATTCTAGGAATCAGCGAACTAAAATGGACTGGAATGGGTGAATTTAACTCAGATGACCATTATATCTACTACTGCGGGCAGGAATCCCTCAGAAGAAATGGAGTAGCCATCATGGTCAACAAAAGAGTCCGAAAGGCAGTACTTGGATGCAATCTCAAAAATGACAGAATGATCTCTGTTCGTTTCCAAGGCGAACCATTCAATATCACAGTAATCCAAGTCTATGCTCCAACCAGTAATGCTGAAGAAGCTGAAGTTGAACGGTTCTATGAAGACCTACAAGACCTTTTAGAACTAACACCCAAAAAAGATGTCCTTTTCATTATAGGGGACTGGAATGCAAAAGTAGGAAGTTAAGAAACACCTGGAATAACAGGCAAATTTGGCCTTGGAATACGGAATGAAGCAGGGCAAAGACTAATAGAGTTTTGCCAAGAGAACGCACTGGTCATAGCAAACACCCTCTTCCAACAACACAAGAGAAGAGTCTACACATGGACATCACCAGATGGTCAACACCAAAATCAGATTGATTATATTCTTTGCAGCCAAAAATGGAGAAACTCTGTACAGTCAACAAAAACAAGACCAGGAGCTGACTGTGGCTCAGATCATGAACTCCTTATTGCCAAATTCAGACTTAAATTGAAGAAAGTAGGGAAAACCACTAGACCATTCAGGTATGACCTAAATCAAATCCCTTATGATTATACAATGGAAGTGAGAAATAGATTTAAGGGCCTAGATCTGATAGATAGAGTGCCTGATGAACTATGGACTGAGGTTCGTGACGTTGTACAGGAGACAGGGATCAAGACCATCCCCATGGAAAAGAAATGCAAAAAAGAAAAATGGCTGTGTGGGAAGGCCTTACAAATAGCTGTGAAAAGAAGAGAAGCAAAAAGCAAAGGAGAAAAGGAAAGATATAAGCATCTGAATGCAGAGTTCCAAAGAATAGCAAGAGGAGATAAGAAAGACTTCCTCAGTGATCAATGCAAAGAAATAGAGGAAAACAATAGAATGGGAAAGACTAGAGATCTCTTCAAGAAAATTAGAGATACCAAAGGAACATTCCATGCAAAGATGGGCTCGAAAAAGGACAGAAATGGTATGGACCTAACAGAAGCAGAAGATATTAAGAAGAGGTGGCAAGAATACACAGAAGAACTGTACAAAAAAGATCTTCATGACCAAGATAATCACGATGGTGTGATCACTCACCTAGAGCCAGGCATCCTGGAATGTGAAGTCAAGTGGGCCTTAGAAAGCATCACTACGAACAAAGCTAGTGGAGGTGATGGAATTCCAGTTGAGCTATTTCAAATCCTGAAAGATGATGCTGTGAAAGTGCTGCACTCACTATGCCAGCAAATTTGGAAAACTCAGCAGTGGCCACAGGACTGGAAAGAGTCAGTTTTCATTCCAATCCCAAAGAAAGGCAATGCCAAAGAGTGCTCAAACTGCTGCACAATTGCATTCATCTCACATGCTAGTAAAGTAATGCTCAAAATTCTCCAAGCCAGACTTCAGCAATATGTGAACCATGAGCTTCCAGATGTTCAAGCTGGTTTTAGAAAAGGCAGAGGAACCAGAGATCAAATTGCCAACATCCGCTGGCTCATCGAAAAAGCAAGAGAGTTCCAGAAAAACATCTATTTCTGCTTTATTGACTATGCCAAAGCCTTTGACTGTGTGCATCACAATAAATTGTGGAAAATTCTGAAAGAGATGGGAATACTAGACCACCTGACCTGCCTCTTGAGAAACCTATATGCAGGTCAGGAAGCAACAGTTAGAAGTGGACATGGAACAACAGACTGGTTCCAAATAGGAAAAGGAGTACGTCAAGGCTGTATATTGTCACCCTGCTTATTTAACTTCTATGCAGAGTACATGAGAAACGCTGGGCTGGAAGAAGCACAAGCTGGCACCAAGATTGCCGGGAAAAATATCAATAACCTCAGATATGCAGATGACACCATCCTTATGGCAGAAAGTGAAGAGGAACTAAAAAGCCTCTTGATGAAAGTGAAAGTGGAGAATGAACAAGTTGGCTTAAAGCTCAACATTCAGAAAACGAAGATCATGGCATCTGGTCCCATCACTTCATGGGAAATAGATGGGGAAACAGTGGAAACACTGGCAGACTTTAATTTTTTGGGCTCCAAAATCACTGCAGATGGTGACTGCAGCCATGAAATTAAAAGACGCTTACTCCGCAGAAGCAAAGTTATGACCAACCTAGATAGCATATTCAAAAGCAGAGATGTTACTTTGCCAACAAAGGTCCATCTAGTCAAGGCTATGGTTTTCCAGTGGTCATGTATGGATGTGAGAGTTGGACTGTGAAGAAAGCTGAGTGCCAAAGAAGTGATGCTTTTGAACTCTGTGTTGGAGAAGACTCTTGAGAGTTCCTTGGACTACAAGGAGATCCAACCAGTACATTCTGAAGGAGATCAGCCCTGGGATTTCTTTGGAAGGAATGATGCTAAAGCTGAAACTCCAGAACTTTGGCCACCTCAAGTGAAGAGTTGACTCATTGGAAAAGACTCTGATGCTGTGAGGGATTGGGGGCAGGAGGAGAAGGGGACAACAGAGGATGAGATGGCTGGATGGCATCACTGACTTGATGGACATGAGTCTGAGTGAACTCCGGGAGATGGTGATGGACAGGGAGGCCTGGCGTGCTGCGATTCATGGGGTCGCAGAGTCGGACACGACTGAGTGCCTGAACTGAACTGAGTGTTTGCACTCCTCGGTTTTGGTCAGTTCAGTCACCCAGTTGTATCCGACTTTTTGCGACCCCATGGACTGCAGCACGCCAGGCTTCCCTGTCCATCACCAACTCCCAGAGCTTTCTAAAACTCATGTCCATCAAGTCAGTGATGTCATCTAACCATCTCATCCTTTGTCATCCCCTTCTCCTGCCTTTAGTCTTTCCCAGCATCAGGGTCTTTTCCAGTGAATTGACTCTTTGCATCAGGTGGCCAAAGTATTGGAGTTTCAGCTTCAGCATCAGTCCTTCCAATGAATATTCAGGTTCATTTCCTTCAGGATCAACCGGTTTGATCTCCTTGCAGTCCAAGGGACTCTTAGGAATCTTCTCCAGAATGATAATTTGAAAGCATCAATTCTTTGGTGCTCAGCCTTCTTTATGGTCCAACTTTCACATCTGTACATGACTGCTGGAAAAGTCAAAGCTTTTACCATATGAACCTTTATCAGCAAACTGTCTTTGCTTTTAAATATGCTGTCTAGGTTTGTCATAGCTTTTCTTCCAAGGAGCAAACATCTTTTAATTTCATGACTGAAGTCGCAGTCTGCAGTGATATTGGAGCCCCCCAAAATAACATCTGTCACTGTTTCCATTTTTTCCCAGCTAGTGATGGGCAGTGGCTGTATATACAAGTAAAGCCTCAAATGCTCACACACTGCTCCCCTCTTTCTCTGTGGCCTGCTTCCTAACAGGCCACCGACCAGAACCAGTCTGTGGCCTGATTTATAACACATCAGTTCAGCACAAGGCTTAATCTCCTTTAGTGAGCCAAACACAATTCTTGCAGACTTTTAGAATTCAAGATACAGAATTAAGTTAGAATCCTTAATAGAAAAGATTGTGAAATCTGTAATTCACTCTAGTCTATGTCATCTGCTTACACAAACTCAAATTGCCTGCATATTCTGAACTGAGAGACTAGGAGGGGGAGTTGCAGAGGGAAGCTTTCAGAGGTAGCAGTGTGTGTGTGCTAAGTCACTTCAGTCATGTCCGACTCTTTGCAACCCCACAGACGGTAGCCCTCCAGGTTCCTCTGTCCATGGGATTTCCCAGGCAAAAATACTAGAGTTGGTTGCCATTTCCTTCACCATCAGAGGTAGCAGAGAACTGGGTAAATTTCTAATGTTTGTTGAGCATTGAGTTGGTGTTTTTTAAGCTTTATTGAGTTATATTTCACATGCCATACAATTTAAGATATAGAATTCAATGGTTTTTAGTCTATTCGCAGACATATGCAAGCATCTCAGTTCTCAGTTCAGTCACTCAGTCGTGTCCGACTCTTTGCGACCCCATGAATCGCAGCACGCCAGGCCTCCCTGTCCATCACCAACTCCCGGAGTTCACTCAGACTCATGTCCATCGAGTCAGTGATGCCATCCAGCCATCTCATCCTCCTATCGTCCCTTCACTTTTAAAACATCTCATTACCTGGGAAAGGAACCCTGTATTTTTTAGCTAGTACTGCCCTATCCTTCTTACAGTCTGTACTGACAGTCCTCTGCTTTCTGTCTAGATATGGTTATTCTGGATATTTCATGTAAGTGGAATCATATACTATGCATTTTTATGTGACTGGCTTCTTTTATGCAGCAGAATGTTTTCAAGATATACTGATAGCATGTATTATACTTTACTTTTATGGATGAATGATATTCCATTGTACAGATATGCCACATTCAGTTTGTACAGTAAGTACCCTAGATACGAACCTTCAAGTTTTGAACTTTGAGACATACAAATGTGCATTCACATGCCCAGTCGTGGAAGTTCATGTGTCTGCAGTACATTGTCATATGCATGCATCTGCTATGAGGGGTGCCTTTATGTACCTTACTGTACAGTACTGTGTAGAGTACAGTGGTTCAGTATCTTTATTTCAAAGCCCAGGATGTCCAGAAGCCAGCAGAAAAGCAGTGGTGGTGTAGCTGGTACTGCTGAGAAGAGACTCACAGTGCAGGAAATGGCCAAGGGATTTTCTTTCTTCGAGGAGGCACTGTTACTTTTTGAGGCTCAAGACTTGACCATAGAATGATACACAAAGGTTGCAGCAGCCATTCTGAATGCAACCCAGTGCAGCTGTGTTATCTATGATGAGAAAAAAAAAAAAAAAAAGAGCTACTACCCAGACATCACTGGATTGTTTTTTTAATAGGGTAGATAGAATTGAATCTAGCAAGGAATCAGAGCCTGTGCCATTGACCGCAGTGTGAGTGATGCTGCTGCTTGCCCTCCATCTCCTACTGCCGATTACCTTCAGTTCTACCATCTTGCATTGCCTTTCCCTCCTCCAGTCAGTGGTTCCTCCTGTCTGTTCACACGAACCCGCCCCTGTGTGCTACCTGCTGTACTGTGCTACTGCACTTTTCAATGTACCGTACTGCAAGATTAAAAATGTTTTCTTTCTATTTTCTATATTTTAATGTATTATTTGCGTGAAAAGTGTTATAAACCTATTACGGTGTAGTACTACACAGCCAATTGTGTTAGTTGGGTACCAAGCCTAACTTTGTCCGACTTTCAAACACATTGGACTGGGAACAGAATGTGCTCTTGGAACAGAACTTGTTTGTTTGTAATGGGCGTACTGTATATTCATTAGGTGATGGACATTTGGATTTTCTGGGCTCTTTAGAGTAATGCTGTCATGTACATTTATGTGAAACTTTTTGTATGGGCCTGTGTTTTCGTGTCTTTTGTATACCTTGGAGTGGAATTCTGGGTCAAATGGTAACTCAGTTTAACCATTTAACTGCTTGCTTGTGTGTTTGTGCCTGTGCTCAGTCTCTCAGTCCTGTCTGATTCTTTGTGGCCCCATGGACTGAGGCCTGACAGGCTCCTCTGTCCTTAGAACTTTCCAGAGAAGAATACTGGAGCAGTGTGCCATTTCCTACTCCAGAGGATCTTCCTCACCCAGGGATTGAACTCACATCTTTTGTGTCTCCTGCTTTGGCAGCCAGGTTCTTTACCACCAGCGCCACCTGGGAAGCCCTTTTAACCATCTGCTCTGCTGCTGCTGCTAAGTCACTTCAGTCGTATCCAACTCTGTGCGACCCCATGGACTGCAGCCCACCGGGCTCCTCCAACCATGGGATTTTCCAGGCAAGAGTACTGGAGTGGGTTGCCATTGCCTTCTCTGTTTAACCAGCTGAAAAGCTGCCAAGTTGTTACCCAAAGTGGCTGCCTTTGAATAACAAAGTGGCTACCTATGGTTAACCTCCCATATTCTTATACAAGTATGGAGGTGCTAATTTCTCCACATCTGTGCCAATTCTTGTTTTTGTCAGACTGTTTGATTTTAGCTACCTGAGTAGATATAAAGTATAGATCATTGTGAGTTTGATTTGGGTTTCCCTAATGACAGGCTTCTTTGGTGGCTCAGAAGGCAAAGAATCTGCCTGCAATGCGGGAGACCCTAGTTCAATCTTCCACTGTTGGGAAGATCCCCTGGAGAAGGGCATGGCAACCCACTCCAGTATTCTTGCCTGGAAAAGTCCATAGACAGAGAAGCTTGGTGGGCTACAGTCCTTGGCATCACAAAGAGTCAGACACGACTGAGTGACTAAGACACACAAAGACTAATATGTGGCGCTAGTGGTAAAGAACCCGCTTGCCAATGCAGGAGACATAAGCTGCTGCTGCTGCTACTGCTGCTAAGTTGCTTCAGTCGTGTCCGACTCTGTGCAACCCCATAGACGGCAGCCCACCAGGCTCCCCCGTCCCTGGGATTCTCCAGGCAAGAACACTGGAGTGGGTTGCCATTTCCTCCTCCAATGCATGAAAGTGAAAAGTCAAAGTGAAGTCGCTCAGTCGTGTTTGACTCTTAGCAGTGACCCCATGGACTGCAGCCTACCAGGCTCCTCTGTCTATGGGATTTTCCAGGCAAGAGTACTGGAGTGGGGTGCCATTGCCTTCTCCAAGGAGACATAAGAGGGTGGATCAAACCCATGTTTGACCCATCCTGGGTCAGGAAGATCCCCTGGAGGAGGGCATGGCAACCCACTTTAGCATTCTTGCCTGGAGAATCCCTTGGACAGAGGAGCCTGGTGGGTTATGATCCACAGAGTCACAAAGAGTTGGACACAACTGAAGCGACTTACCATGCATGCCTGCAATGACTAATATGACCCTGATGCTGGGAAAGATTGAGGGCAGAAGGAGAGAGTGCAGCAGAGGATGAGATGGTTGGATGGCATCACTGACTCGATAGACATGAGTGTCAGCAAACTGTGGGAGATAGTGAAGGACAGGGAAGTGTGACGTGCTGCAGTCCATGGGGTTGCAAAGAGTTGGACATGACTGAGAACTGAACACATACAACACAATGATTAATAATGTTGAGCATTTTTCATATGCTTATTAGCAACTCATATATGGTTTTTTAAAAATGTCAGTTCAGATCCTTTACCCATTCTAAAATTGTGTTATTTGTCTTTCATTATTAAGTTGTGAGGATACTTTCCCTGGAGAACGGATGGCAACTCACTCCAATATTCTTGCCTGAAGAATCCCATGGAGAGTGGAACCTGGCAGGCTACAGTCCACGGGGTCACAGAGTCGGACACAACTTGAACGACTACACTACTCCTAAGGGTACTTTATGTATTCTAGATGCAAATCTTATAAGTAGTTTTCAAAAACGTTCTCCCATTCCATGGTTGTATTTGCACTTTCTTGATGGTGTCCTTGCCTTGTTCCTGATGCTAGGGGGAAAGCATCCAGTCCTTCATCACTAAGGATGATGCTAGCTTTCGGGTTTCCATAGATACACTTTATGAGGTTGAAGAAGTTTGCTTCTATCTTTAGTTGGATTTTTAAAAAATCATTAAAAGATCTTGGATTTGTCAAATGCTTTTTCCACTTTATTGAAAAGATCATATGATTTTTGTTTTTTATTCTACTGATACGTAATCAGTTAATTACATTAATTGATTTCAGGTGTTAATCTAACCTTGGACTCCTGGGATAAACGTTACTTAGTAGCTGGATTTGGTTTGCTGTTTTGCTGAGGATTTTGGCATCCACATTCATAAGAGAGATAACTCTGTAGTTTTCTTTTCTTATGATCTTTTTGCCTGGTTTTGTCGTTCACTATATTATCCTCATAAAGAAAGTTGGGGAGTGTTCTTTCCTTTTCTAATTTTGAAAAGTTTGTGAAGAATTGGTGTTAATTATTTGATAAATGCTTGGCGGAATTTATTGGTCGAGCCGTCTAGGCCTGGGTTTTTCTTTGTGGATAGTTTTATGATTACTGATTCAATCTCACAGATCTATTCAGATTGTATCTTTTTTCTTGAGTCGATATTGTAGTTTGGTTTTTCTATGAGTTTGTCTATTTTTTATAGATTACCTAATTTATTGGCATACAGTTGTTCAGAGTATTCCTTTACAATCCTTTTTATTCCTGTAAAGTCCTTAGTAATATCTCCTCTTTCATTTCCAGTTCTAGTAATTTCAGTATTATTTCTAGTAATTTGAGTATCAATCTAATTACCTATTTGTCAATTTTGTTGATTTTCAAAGTACCCATTTTTTTGTTTCCTTGATTTTATACAATTTTAATTGTACATTTTATTTATTTCCCTCATAAATAAATTTATCTTGCTTTAGGTTTAATTTACTCTTCTTTTTTGATGACTTTAGGTTGAAGGTTTGCTTTTAATTTGAAATCTTTCTTTTTTTAAAAAATGTGGGCATTTAAAACTATAGATTTTCCTCTAAGCACATTTTAAATTGAACCCCATATTTTGGTATATCTTCATTTTTTTGTTCATCTCAAAATATTTTAAAATTTCTCTTTTGATTTTTTTCTTTCACTTATTTGTTTTTGAGGAGCATGTTATTTATTTTCCACAGGTTTTTGAGTTTCCCAGATTTCTTTTTGTTTCTGATTTCTAAGTTTATTCTATTGTGGTTGGAGAGAATACTTTGGATGATTTCAATACATTAAAATGTGCCAAGATTTGTTTTATAGTCTAGCATATGTTTTATTCTGGAGAATATATATTGAGAAGAATATATATTCTGCCTTTGTTTGGTGCTTCCCTCATAGCTCAGTTGGTAAAGAATCTGCCTGCAATTCAGGAGACTCTGGTTCAATTCCTGGGTCTGGAAGATCTGCTGGAGAAAGGATAGGCTATGCACTCCAGTATTCTTGGGTTTCCCTTGGCTCAGCTGGTAAAAAATTCACCTTCAACATGGGATACTTGGATTTGATCTCTGGGTTGGGAAGACCTCCCAGAGAAGGGAAAGGCTACCCACTCCAGTATTCTGGCCTGGAGAATTCCATGGACCATATAGTCCATGGGGTTGCAAAGAGTCAGACACGACTGAGTGACCTTCACTTTCACTTTTCCTTTGGTGGAGTATTTTATACATGTCTATTATGTCTTGTTGGTTTTCAGTGTTAATTTAAGTCTTGGATTTCTATGTTGTTTCTCTGTTTTTTTCTGTTACTTATTGGAAGTGGTATATTGAAGTCTCCAACTATTCTTTTTGTGGCATTGAATTTTGAATTTGCAGTGGCAAGCTAAGCCTGTTCATTTTGGGGAGTTAGGGAGTTAGATAATATTAAGATTTTCAGTTCTGTCTGTATTGCTATATCTTTGACTAGAGGACTCTTTCATTTAGGCCACTCTTAACTTCACTTTGAAAGCTCATTTGCAAATATAATCATCATGATAAAGTTTACAACCCCAAATTTGTTGTGTCTTATTGCCTAGGGTTTTAAGTATGAAGAGGAATAATTTTTAATTGAAATATAAGAAGCATCTTTATCACAAAAAAGTGATAAAGTGAATGGTAACATTGTCCTTACTCAGATCCAAAGGAGGAGATGATAATAAAATAGTAATTCTTTGATATTGGATTAATGATCACTCAAGAAGAAAGTGTCTGTAAATGAAATCTTTAAAAGTTTGAAAATATTATTTTATTCATTTCCTCCCTCTTACCTATAGAACAAAGCATTACAAAACTGTGTCTATGTTTTGTGTTTTGAGGTAGAGAAGTTTATTTTTTTTTTCTTTTGTAGTTATAAACTAATTACAGAAAAGGAAACTTAGTTTTATTGTGGACCATTCAGAGTATTTTAATCCCTTTCCTTTAATTTTTAAGATCTATGTGTACTGTAAGTGTGTTTACTGGGCACACTCATACTCCTAAGCCATCTATTATCTTTGAAAATTTTTCCTATTTCCTCCCTCTGTTAAGAAGGTCTAGGTAGTTAAGAGATTGGGAGTTAATGTGTGAGATGAATCTGTCCTCTTTTGACTGAATGTGACAGATCTGATTAGGTAAATTAGTATTCTAGGTCATGGAATTCATTGGCATGATTGTTTTATTACATCTTTAAAAGATAGATGTTTAAACAACTTGTTGAGATAGTCTTATAGTTGATGAGACTATAAATAAAATATAAAACATCTCGATTTCTAAATTCAAATGAACATTGCCTTTTTTAAAGAGTAACCTCAATATATAAGGGAGTGCTACAGTTGCTAATTTCGGAAACTCCCATTTTGATACTGCCTTCTGAAGGAAATTTCTGGGGAAATCACTCATGTGAGTGATGATTGCATCTTGTTCTTGATCTCAAAATAAATCACTCAGCTTAATTGATTTATTAGACCTACATCTGAAGAGTTTTGAATATTTCCCCATTTAATACATACCCTGTTCCCACATCAGATGAAAGTCTTATCAGCTGTCCTTTATTATAGTTTATAGTGAATTAATATCCTGAGACTGAGTGGATGGACGTTTATTTCAGTATTCTAAAGAGTAATTGAAAGCAGGGGCATATACAAGCCTGAATCATTGTACAGAATTTTAAAAATAATATTCTTTCCAACCACATTTATTATAAACATACAGTGTGCCAGCTACCATGGGCTGGCCAAGGAACCTAACCACCATTCACAGCCCTGTTTCTATTGCAATTTGTATCGAGGTTCAAAACACTAATCCACAGACTTTTAGAACACAGTTTGCTCAAAAACTAGAGGTAGCCTGCACTTTTTCCTGCCAGATTAGATGTTTAACTTTTGTGGCTACAAATCTCATGAAACAACACGGCTGCCTTGAAGCTTTTCCATAGTTTCTATTACTGGGCATACAATGTATTTCAAAACAGTAGAGATGTTAGGATGAAGTCAGCAGCACCACAGAGAAGGGGAATTCATATCATGATAGTGAACAGATAGAAGCACAATTTAATCATAGGATGTTTTGGGCTTCTCATACAGTTATTATTTGATGTTCTCTTGCTTTGTATTGTTCCTTTGGGACCTCAAGGATTAAGGTGGACTTTCTGTTTCCCAGGAGAACTAATGTTGGTAACCAAAAAGTGGATTTCATCCTGAATGGTTAGCGGTTACTTTATTTATATTTCAGTATAAAGTCTACTCTGGAAAAGTGTTAGGGATTCCTCCCAATAGTTTAGGTCTTCCCTGCCTGTAGTACTCTAGGGAGTATGTTGGAGGCAGAGGGTAAGGGAGGGGTGATATTTAACAAATCAGTTCTATGTGGTATATCCTTTCACTAATCAATTCTGTGTGGTGCATTCCTAAAATCTCATGTGATTGTTGAGAGCCTGTGAGGGCCAGGGAGCCATGGCAAAATGGATCCAGTTAGAGCCCCCATTAATCTTAATCATTCCACTCTGTCCACCCTGTTCTATTTGCTTTCTTGTTCTTACACCCCACCCCCCACCCCAGTCAGTAAAGAATCTGCCTGCAATGCTGGAGACCTGGGTTCGATTCCTGGGTCAGGAAGATCCCCTGAAGAAGGAAATGGCAACCCACTCTGGTATTCTTGCCTGGAGAATCCCATAGACAGAGGAGCCTGGCAGGTTACAGTCCGTGGGATCGAAAGAGTCGGACACGACTTAGTGCACTGTCTCTGTCTCATAAAGTATAGATTTAAAAATTGTGAAGTTCAATTTTATAAACAACTCAAATTTGTATTTTATGTCCGATATTTGGTGCTTTCATAGCAATTCTGTAAATAGGCAGGGCTGGGCATGAAGTGTGCCCGGAAGAGGGTGGGAGGAGGCAGTAGTAACAGATGCTTTGTTATTGTTTTAGCATGGACTTCCCTGTCTAGCCCTGCCTCCCACTCTTCCTTGTGTTACCTTTATGTTTCCAGGATCTCCTTGGAGATAACCAATGTGGCTGGATGTGAATTGAGGGGGCAGGGTATTTTTTGCCCTAAACTTTGCCAAGACCTAGCTGGGTGCCAGAAGAGAAAATTTGCTCTGTCCAAGGAAGTTGTGTGGTTGGAAAGCTGTGGGAGGGTGTTAACAACATCTAGTTTATTTTCTGCCAATCTCCCCTACTCTGGCTCATAAGTTTTTCTTTTTCCAAAGTATCTCTGTGCTTCTGTTCATAAAATTTGCATTACATAATGTTAAAGGAACTTAAAAGATAATTAAATTCTGCAAATGAAGATCAGCAGCATGATCAGAACCCTTAAAGGTAGAACTATGAGGAGAATCCAGATGTCCTCTATCCAGTATATCTTTATATTCACAACAGCCCATAGTAGCCTCTTTTCTGGCTTCCTATACCCTGTTTTGCATAGCTGGTAGGTCTCAGTTGATTGAAGTTCTAAGACATTCTCCTCCTTTCACAAACACACACATGCAAACATTTTGTTAGCCATTGAAATGGTTTCATTATCAAACTAGGTTTGTTTGGATGATGTACAGCAAATCAAACACTGACACACTGAAGCAGAAGAGAAGGGATTTATTCATGAAGTAATCAAGTGAACAAATCTCAGCTCCACCTTCCTGAAGGCAAGGGGCTTAAGATATTTACGGGATAAAGGAGCAGAGTGGTTTTAGGGTGATTGGGGAGAGGTGACTGGAGGTAGGGAAAAGGACAGGTAATTGGTGTTCTGTGCAGGTGTGTCTGTTATATGCTTCTTTACGGGATGAACGTTCAAAAATGAAGGTGCTTAGCATGATTCAAGAATGGAATTCTTGGCCCTCTGACATCAAGTGGTCATTCATCAGACATTTGCACAGGTCCAGTTTTGGGGACAATGGTCCCATCCAGTCTTAGCTGGCTCGTACAGAACAGAAACCAACTCCAAGCTCTTGGAACACAGTTTAAGACCCCGGTTGCTTTAGTGGCCCATAGTCAGAGATGTTATCCGTAAAGGTGGTTGAGGAGTCAAAATATAATTAAGGCAAGCTTGGTCAGTGAAGGCAAGTTACAAGTGGAAAGATATTTAACAACTGTACCCTTACCAGCCATTCTGTAAGACAAACTCAGGAATTTATGTTAGTTATCAGTTTCCATTAACCTTGTGAGGCATGGTTTCAAGATGAGTTTTTTAACCCTATGGGGGCATGGCTTCAGTTTCTTCTCAGAGACCCATATTGGCCTGCCTCCTTGAAAGCCTTCCCTGAAATAACCCTTTTCAAATGTCAACCTACTCCAGTATTCTTGCCTGGAGAATTCTATGGACAGAGGAACCTGGTGGGCTACAAAGAGTCAAACACGACTGAGCGACTAACACACTGCTGCTGTGGACTTGTTGACCTTCAGCTGGGTTTCAACATTTTATCTGTAATATAGATTAGGTAGTGGTTTTGTATGTGGGAAAATGAATTCTCATGGCAAGGAATCCAGTCCTATAGATTTCACAATTTTGCTTGGGGCCTGGTTTAGTTACATTCTGCTGCTTGTGGACAAAAAAAAGAGTACCAAAGAAAATTTGAAATATAACCCAGTTGCACATTGGATAAGCTTACTGGGGCCATGACAGCCCTAGCAACTGTCCATGGTGAAAATGACAGGAATGTGATCTGTCTTACAGAGCAGACAGAAAGGTGTGTGTTCCCTAAGTCTTATTCATTTACCACCTAACTTTATGTGGATATCTAGGTTTTTATAATTCCCCTCAGTTGAAATATTCAGCATTGGAAATCACTAAACTTAGAAACATGCTTATTATGTTTAAGAATCCAAGGAGACATCATTATAAGGCATAGTATTGTTGAGAAGGAACCTGATGTTAACATTGTTAGATCAACCTCTGGAAGGAATGAAAATAACAATTTTTTGTTTTCCCCACAAGATCACCAGCTGATAATGGAAGAAGCCAAACCTGGTTCGATGGCTAGTTTCTGTTGGGAATGCTTTCAGAGAGGCAAAAATTTTAGAAATTAAAGAGAATAGCTAAATAATAAGAAAATCCCTTCTAATACTCCCTCTCCCTGCCATACTCAGGGATCCCAAATAAACAGAAAATGAATTTTTCAAAGTGAATTCCAAAGGAATTTAATCAGAGTGAAGAAACCTCAGAATGGAGTGAGGGAAGAGGAGTTATTTAAAAGGATGAAATTCTTTTTTAAAAGGGTCATAGAGGAATAAGGTCAGAATAGGGCTCTGTCAGGCTTAAAGCAGTCATGTGGTCCTTAGTTAATGTTTTAAAATCATATATTGAAAGAATATTATTTAGAATATCTTAAGTTAAATAAAGTCTATCTTTAAAACTTTGTTTTTTTCTTTACTTTCTTTACTAGAAAATTTTTTTTAATTAATTTATTTTAATTGGAGGCTAATTACTTTACAACACTGTGGTAGTTTTGCCATACATTGACATGAATCAGAAAATTTTAAAATAGTACTTGTGGTTAACATTTGTGGCTCGCAGTATGTTCCCAGTGGTAAGATGCTGAGCGGAACTCTTCAGAGCCGTGCATTCTTGGGCAGGTTATTCTACTTTCTGGGCTTCAGCACAAACATCCCTGAAAAGCAGGGAATAAAAGTGACCTGCCAGAACTGCTTCTTGAATACTTTGCTAATGTTTTTCTAGTTTATAAACTTACATTTTTACAAATTTCTCTGGTAGATGTTTGAGAATTGAAAGCTTTTACGAACCACTGTTTCATAGTATCATATATTTTCTACCACTTAAGGTCCCACAACTTGAGCTAATTCACAATGTCTAAATATAGCTCCTTACTTGCGACAGGTAAATAGAGGAGTGTACCCCAGTATCTTGGGAAACCCAAGGGTGGAGAGTGTAGGGCAAGGGTCACAGAATGAGTCAGGGCCTGGGCTAGGATTAGCATCTCCGTGACTCATGGTGGCATTCTAACCGCCAGACAATTCTCTTGAGAAATACTGAGGGTGATGGCCTGTTCCCCACCAGGGTACCGAGGACTGCTGAGTCAGTGTTTGTCACGCTGACTGTGCAAGTGTTAAAAGCAGGGTGGGAGCAGCCCAGTTGGTGGATGTTAGCCTGTGGTCCTGGGTTGTCTCTATGGACTGTTGTGGAGGATACATCACTGGTTTGGTACAAGAAAGAGTGTGAGGAGAACTCACTGATGTTACTGTTTTAGGGAAACATGGAGGAAATCCCATAGCAGAAGTGAAAATGTTACTTCCTACTTCTTAAAAAAAAAAAACAAATTGTCTTTAAAAAATTATTTATTTATTTGGCTGCACTGGGTCTTAGTCGTGGCATGTGGGATCTAGTTCCTAAACCAGGGATCAAACCTAGGCCTCCAGCATTGGGAGGGCAGCATCTTAGCCGCGGAACCATCAGGGAAGTTCCCTTCCTACTTTTAACAATATTTGTATTATGAAGCTTAGCATGATCTGGCAGGAGTTAGAAGGATTGTATAGATTCAGTCATACGCCAGAAGCTGTTTGTGAAGAAGCGTTGTCACCTGACCAAGGTAGCTACACCTTATACAATTTATTTATTTTTTTGATTGTGCTGGCTCTTGGTTACTCCCTGGCCTTTTCTCTCCTTGTTGGGGAGCAGGGGCTCTAGAGTGTGCAGGCTTCAGTAGTTGTGGCTCCTGGGCTCTAGAGCACAGGCTCAGTAACTGTGGCACGTGGGCTTAGTTGCCTCGAGGCATGTGGCATCTTTCCTGACCAGGGATCGAACCCGTGTCTCTTGTACTGGCAGACGGATTCTTTACCACTGAGCCATCAGGGAAGCCCTCCTTAATACTTACGTACAGTTTTCTTGTGGGATTGATCAGTGTTTCAGTTGTGTGTCAGCATCCATGTCTCCAGCTACTCTGAGCTTTTCGAGGAAGGTACTGTGTATTTTTCTGTTTCTCCAATGCTAAACGGTGTCTGCTACCTGGAGAGTAGTTATAAAGGTCTGATATGCTAAGTAGGTCTTATTTAGGTATAGAAGGCAGAAAGAGGAAAAAGAACTCATGGTGTACAGAGGCTTCTAGTGAAAGAGACTTGTAGATAGGAAATCTTAACTTCATAATTTGAAATTTCAAAGCTCCTCCCTGTTCTTTGAACTGAAAAGGGTAGAAGGAAGATGACTTTAAAAATTTTGAATGTACAAACCTAAGTTTGAAATTTAGCTTAAGGTAGACAGTTGAGGACTAAAACAGTATGGGTAAGAAAGGAACAGAACCGAGATGTTAGAGACTGGCAGCTATTGGAAGTAATCATGCATGTGAGAGTTGAACCATAAAAAAGTCAGAGTGCTGAAGAATTGATGCTTTCAAATCGTGGTGCTGAAGAAGACTCTTGAGAATCCCTTGCACAGCAAGGAGATAAACCAGTCACTTCTAAACGAGGTGAATGAGCCCTGAATACTCACTGGAAGGACTGATGGTGAAGCGGAAGTTCCAATAGTTTGGCCACCTGATGTGAAGTGTCAACTCATTGGAAAAGACCCTGATCCTGGGAAAGATTGAAGGTAAAAGGAGAAAAGGGCAGCAGTGGCTGAGATGGTTGGATGGCATCACTGATTTAATAGACACAAACTTGGGCAAACTGGTAGATGGTGAGGGATAGGAAGGCCTTAGCGTTGCAAAGAGCTGGACATGACTTGGCTACTGAACAACAATAGACTGGCAGTTAGAAAAGGTGAGGAGAATGGTCTGTGGAAGGTGAGACTGAGGAGAAGGTACAGAGTGGATGAGAGAGGAATAAGCCAGAGAAAAATTATTTATTGCAGGAAATGGCTAGTGGCTTTTTTAAACATTGAGTCTCATATTTAAAGTTTTTGTGTCATATATATATATATACACACAGTTTTGAACTGTGTTGTAGTATCTGTCCACAACCACCCAAAATTTAGTAAAAGTTTGTAGCACACAACTTGGTCAGTAGTGCTTTGAAGTAAAGAAACTGAAACAGTGTTCAGCCAGAAATGGGAGGGTGAAATCTTTCAAAAGTAGCCACTACAGGAAGGAAGATCCAATATGGAACTTAGAAACAAGTTATGTTTCTAAGTATGAATTATGAAAACATATATAAGCAATATTACATGCAATATGTTTTATTTTTAAAGGATAAATTCTTATAATTCTAGAAAAGGAATGTATCAAGCTCAATAATTTTTCAGTTTTTTGAGGTGTCTGTTGTGTCTGACTCTTTGCAACTGCATGGACTATGGCCTGCTAGTCTCCTGTGTCCATGGGATTTTTCATGCAAAAATATTGGAGTGGGTTGCCATCTCCTTCTCCAAGGGATCTTCCTGATCCAGGGGTTGAACCCAAGTGTCCTGCATTGGCAGGTGGGTTCTTCACCACTGAGCCACCTGGGAAGCCCAAATAGTTTTTTAATTTGTCCATAACTGGTTTTGGTAATCATAGCAGGCATTTGATGAGCACCTGTTCTTTGCTGAATATTGTTCCAAGTATACAGATGTAGACAATCATTTAATCCACTAACAAACTGGAGACTTTAAGACACAGAAATATTAAGTGATTGCCAAACATGTTTAATTCTCACAACACTGCAGCAGGAACCATTTTATCCCCATTTTGCAGATCAGCAATCTGAGGCACAGGAAGTTAACTAACTTGGCTTGATCACACAGATCCTCAAAGTGGAACTGAGATTTGGGACCCAGGACCTTTGGTTCAATTGTCTTCACAAATATTTTCAAACACTTCATAAACATTTACTGAGCTAAGCACTCTTAAATGCTCATGCTCGTGCTCAGTCGTGTCCAACTCTTTGCGACCCCAGGGACTGTAGTCCACCAAACTCCTCTGTCCATGGGATTCTTCAGGCAAGAATACTGGAGTGGGTCGCCATACCCTCCTCCAGGGGATTTGCCTGACCCAGCAATTGAACCTGCATCTCCTACATCTCCTACATTGCAGGTAGAGTCTTTACTACTGAGCCACGGGGGAAGGCTTTAAGAAATAGAGGTAAAAAGATATATGAAAAAAAAAAGCATTTCTTCAAAATGCTCAAATTCCCATTTGGGGGAGGAATGTGTGTGTGTGTGTGTATGCGTGTGCATGTGTGCATGTATGGGGGAAGGGGTGAAATAAGACATAGTTGATATCTCCAAGATACTCTTATTTTCATTAGGGGAGAGCAAATGAGGATGAAAGCTTTCCTTGTAGTTACACCTAACACCTGAATAAAGCTTAGAGGATTTATGAAGGGAACATTCATTATTTAATTTTTTTTTTAAGTCAGCTTTTTGACTGTTCTGGTGATTTTTTGAGGGGACATCAATGCAATTAAGAATTTGAGGACTAAGTATCTGTCTGAGATTTAAGTCAATCTCAATATTAAGATTGTCTTAATGTTAACCACATCTCCTGCTAAACCTTGTGCTCCTGCTAAACTTTGTCTTCACGTGGGGTCGCCCCCTGCTGACCATCCACAGTGGGCACAAATTCCATTGAAATCAGCTCTAATTCCAAGGGAATTACCTGCTGGAGATGATGGCTGTTGGCATAATTGAAGTCTCGAGTCAGGCACTACTTGATGGTATAATTTGTGATTGAAATAAGGGATGGTATTAAACATTAAAAAATTATTATTCAGGTTTAAAAAGTAAAAGTGCTTGACAAGTCATAATATATTTGCATATTTTTTGTTTTGTTTTTTGATCCAGAGGAAATTTCCCTTTTCATGTTTTCTTTTCTAATCCTTGTTTCCAAAGACAATTAAGCACTTTTGGATGAAGATATCTAAGTTTCATTCTAAGTTTTGTTTTAAATATAATTTTAATTATATGTGTGTGATTCTGTTTTCCTTCACACTCTGTATCACTTCGAATTGAGTTACTGTTAGGAGTTACATCTGGCAGTGGCTTAGATCAACAGAAATTTATTTTGTGTTTTCCACACACACACATACACATACACAAACACAAATAAATCTGGGGGATGATAGTCCAGGGACCCAGGCTGATTCTATTCTGCTCTTGCTTGCCAACTCATGGTTACAAGATGGCTGCTGCACCTTCAAATCCACATACACGTTCCAGGCAAATGGATGAAGTGTAAAGGGTTCAAGGGGAACGCTGGCCCAATCTCCGTCTTAAAGGACTATCTCTACAGCTCCACTCAGCAGTTTCTGTCTACATCTCATTGCCTAGATCTCACGTGGCCATCTCTAGCACATGCATACTGCTATCCCAAATAGAATTGGGGTTCTCTTAGTAAGTAAGAAGGAGCTCTGATATCGAGTAGACTATCAGCAGTGTTTACACTCTCTCACTCTTCCTCCTCAAACATCAAATATTTGTAGAACTGTAAAGTATTTAGTTAGAGAAATCTGAGATAATGCAGACCAATGTTACCTTCTCATGTTATAGATAAAGTCACCAAAGACCAGAAATATTCCGGTCTATATTTAGAATCAGGGAAGAGAGAAATGGGAAACTTATTTTTTATATTGCTTATGGTGGGTATCACACTGTACTTCTTTGCATATGTTTGAGCATAAATCACTTGAATTGTTTGAATGTATTGTATATTGTATTTATTACTTGAATTTATTGCACATTATATGATTTGTTGGTGTACCCATTTATTTATTATGTTTATTGTATTATATTTACTTGTTTTATATTGCATTATTTTTGTATATTGTATTTATTTCTTAAATTGCATTTTGTATAAAATATATGCATTTTGAATTTATTTAGATTTATTACTTCTGTTTATTTTATAATTTTTTATATGTTGGAGTGTAAATAGCTTGAATGAAGAACTGCCAAATATATTTTTGTGTCTCCCTCAGTAAATACCCCCACATTCACTGGAGAGACATCTTTAAATATTATTTGAATTTATTGTATCATGAATATCATTCATAAAATGTTAGAGGGGAGAAAGAAGGGAATTTATATTTAAAAGGAATCAATTCAAAAAGTAGAAGAAACATAGCAATATAAAAATATTAGTTAGAAAACATACTTCAATGTTCAGGAAGGTATCTCCTGTGGGACTGAAGTTTCATTTGTACTACATACTGTTTCATGAAAACCCTGATGAATAAATAGGGAATGAAACATCACATTAGATTTTTTTTTTTTTTTTGAGAAATCTTTGCTGCTTCAGACTGCTGGTTGCGTGCCATTGTGGTTGATACATATGTCCAACCAACTTCTCTCAGGTTTTGTGTTTTGTTTGTTCTCCAATTTTATTAATCTTATTAGTCTTGGGGTTTTCTTTCTTTTCTTTGAATCTTCCAGCAGTAAGGAGGACCAGCATTTTCCCCAACAGCAACTGTCCTGACTTTTCTTTTTGAAAACTAGTCTACTTTGAGAAGGTCCCATTGGGCTAATTGTGTTCTTGATCGGCATTTTTTTTTTTTATCCTCACTTTTCATGTCTCTTTTCCCAGGGGTGCTTCCCACTGGCATCATGGGAACTCAGGTTTGTAAATCAGACCCCTTAGGAAATATCTCTTTATTTGATTTCCCAGTTGCTCTACAACCATTTTGCACAAGCTCAGGGGTCTCATGTTCTAGATGTTCCTCAGGACGTCACTGGTCTTAAATATACATACTGGATTTTTTAGCATTGATTTTATTCTACCTGTGCGAAAAGCCTCTTAGGTAGACAAAGGCTGTGCTTTTTATTGTTTAACTATGCTGCATTGGAAAGCATCTTTCAGTGAAGTAATGAAATTTTTTTCTTCCTTTAGGGGAAAAGTATGTGTCTTTCTCTTAATACATAATTAATTATTCTGATATCAGAGACATAAAGAGTTGGTAAACTATTTCCCTGAGAATTATCAAGGATTAAGTCACCAAAAGAGAATCTGAGGAAATTAACAGTTACCACCCAAGGTCAGGCAAGGCTTCAGTAACTGGCTTCAAGATATGTCAGTTATCTCCAACTTTTGAATGAGCTAAGAGTGGGAACACGCTCTAATGGAAAAAAGGTATTTAGTGGGCATCCCCAAAGGAAAGATGGCTTCAAAAGAAGGAGAGACTTGGTAGTTAGACAGACTTGAGGCAGGATGCCATCAAGGCTACATAGCACCAGCTTGCAGCAGTAGGCAAAAGAGCCTGTGTCATAAAAGATATAATCAGCCCAAACCTGCTCCGGTACATGTGCTTCAGGCAGTAAGCACGACAAGGTAGTCCTGGAGTCCAGGAATGGTTATTTCCAAGAGAGACAGAAAAGATAACTGTGGAGTAGTCACAGTTCAGACAGAATCTTTGGGGGAGGGGGGAGTAAGAACCGGGTTTGTGTAGTAGGTGAAGTATATACCACAGTTAGAAATGATCATCTCAGAGGTATTAAGAAATAGAATTTCAGAGGTGTTGAGACCCCAACTGGAGCTGGAAAAATGCCTTTCTTTAGCTTACAGACCAAGTATATTTCACAAGTAGATTCTCTTCTTATGTCCCTGTGCTTTATTCCCTCCTCTTTTTATATTATACATTTGTTAGCAAAAGGTTTTTTTTTAAAAATCATCTCAGAAGAAATCAAGATGCATATGTGTTGAGGATGATGGGTGGTTGCTTGTGTTTATGAATTTGTATTTGGAGATGGTGGTGGAAGACTGTCATTAGGCATGGAAGAAAAGGAGAGTGCAAGAAAATAAAGCATCTGGAAACATAGGGTAAAGAGAGAAAGAATTCAGACCGACTTACCTGTAGTGACCTGAAGATAATTTTCATTCTGCTGTTGGACAGCTCTGATGGTTAGACAGATTCTCTCAGGTTATCTCTTCTTACTGAGTTCAGTTTTGCCTTCAGGAACAATAAAGCAAATAAATTCCTTGATTAGTAAGACAACTTCTCAAATTCAAAGCAAAGATTTATCTTTGCCACAATTTTGAGGGATCAAAGAATGTGTTCACAATCCAAAAACTTCTATAGAAAAAACTATTGATGGAAACAGTCACCATACGCTTACTTATTTTATTAATCAAATCATATACTGTATACATTTCCAAACAATGCCTTTTCAGTGCTCTTAGAATTATCAGCTTAATTTAATTTAATGCTCATAAGCAGTTGTTGAATTTCTCTTTTCTGCCTTTTAAACTCAAAGGATGAAACAGTTTTAAGTGGAAATATCTATAATTCTAAGTACGAGAGTCTCTTGGTATTGAACCATAAAGATTTTGCCTTGTTTCCTCTTTCAGGAAGGATTCTTCCATTCAAGGGTGGAATGGAGATTGAAAGTTAAACTCAATCCAGACAGGGAACAAACCAACAAACCACATAAAAACGAAAAGAAAATATTTAGCTCACAGGGCAGTGGACACGCACACAGCTTGCACGCACACAACTGTGCACACACATATACATAGTCCTCTGTCACTCTGACCTCACTCCTCAGCAAATATTGTTTTTACTTGGTGAAATTTTTGGTTTGTTAGTATGATGGATGAGAAGGGCATGGCAACCCACTGCAGTGTTCCTGCCTGAAGAATTCCTATGGTCAGAGGAGCCTGGTGGGCTGCAATCTATGGGGTCGCAGGGAGTTGGACATGACTGAGCGGCTAAGTGCAGCACAGCACAGCATGATGGGTACTAGACATGGACTTGAATTAACAAAATTGAACAAAAATCGTGAAGACACTCTCCACTTTCACATAAGCCGATTCTAAGAGAAAGTGAACTCTATAGACTCTTCTATAGGATAATGCTTAAGGCTTAGTCTCTAAACAACTGTATGTTGAGCTGTTACTGACAAGGATTTCTGGTTGGTTCGTCAGAGTACTAGAACCCTGTCTTTGGAATGTTATGTCCACCCTACAAAAACCTGTTATGGAAGGTGATGGTTTGACACCAAGGAGGACAGAGAGCTAAGACTTTGAGGTAGCAGAGAAGTTTGAATCAACTCCTTTGTTCTAGCTTGTTAATGAAGTTAGTCAACAGAACGGCAGAATTGGGCACACGACTTGATTTCTTTCTAACCTGGTGGAGAGGTTGAGGAATAGTAGCTGGTACATATGTACCTTGAGCTTTTTAGCAACTAACATTATCTACCAGAAAGAATCTAAGAACTGGGCATGATCAAAATGATGGGTCAATTTGCCATTGAGAGAGCACTGCATCTTGTAGTCACTTTGGAATTCTCAGAAAACTCAGGTTGCTGTGGACAACCAAAGGAAGAAGGGTTGAGGGGTGAAAGAGCAAGCGTAGTTGGTCAGCTGTGCCGTCCTCTGCCTGGCTGACGTGATGATCTTTCCCGAAGGGCATGTGGGGACAGACGACCAAAGTTCTTAGTCACTCCCAGTGGGGGCCTGCTCCATGTGGTGAACATCTCCAGTGAGGGATTTTTATGTCCCTTTGGATTAGCCACATGGGTCAAGGGCAAGAGGGAAGCCTGTGTCATTTCCCTGCTCCTTTGCCTTGGCGAGGCAGTGTGTGTGGTCATTTGGGCAGAGCGTTTAGTGAAAGTGGGGACCGTGGAATGAGTCCTCCCAGCTGGATGGAGAGGCACACCAGAAGGGTGATGCTCTGGGCCTCATCAGGGACTCTAAGTGGCTATGTTTTTTTGTTACTCTTTTGTGACTGGCTCCTCTCTTGGAACAGCTTTGAGATAGCTGTATCACTGACATAAACTAAATAAACACAAATAATTTTTCCCCCTTTGAATCTGCTTTATCTTCAGTGATGGGTTGATATCATCAGACAAGTCACTTCCCAAGTGCCTTTTGGGCTTTTGTCTCAGAAAGGAAGATGAATAGCTCAGGGTAATGGGACAAGAAATTTTTGCTTTAGGGGAATCCAAATAAGTGTCAGTGGTTACCTAACTTTGAAGCCATGTATGTGGCCTGCTTTTTCAGCTCATCCTCCGTCTCTTGGCAGCCACAACTGGAGCCAATGGTGAGCAACATGAAGAGGGTCAAGGTCATTGCCACCTGGAGGCAGATACATCAGCCTGGTGTTCCTCATATAATTGGTCTGCACCAGGGGACATGCTGAGAGAGAGGCACGAAGTTTTCTGGAAAAAGCCCATGATGTCTGGGAAACTGGAAACTAAGACATTAAAACATGAAAAAATTTTTATCTTTGCAACTATCCACAATTTATAATCTAGGTCAATTTTTGTGGGCAATACAAGTTTCTTTGAAGATAAAAAGCAGGGTTTGGTGTGTGTAGTTATCAGTGGTTGTTATAACATGTTTGGGGTTTGGGTGTGTAAGTTCTTGAAATGACCATGTTCCCTTTACCTGCCAGTCGGGTCATAAATGGTTCTATGTTTTGCATCTGTGGCTATTTCTGGAGTTAGACTGGATTTGAAGACAGATATGGAGAAGGAATGGAGAAGGCAATGGCAACCCACTCCAGTACTCTTGCCTGGAAAATCCCATGGACGGAGGAGCCTGGGGGGCTGCAGTCCGTGGGGTCGCACAGAGTTGGACACGACTGAAGAGACTTAGCAGCAGCAGCATGGAGGAGGAAATGGCAACCCACTCCAGTGTTCTTGCCTGGAGAATCCAGGGACGGGGGATCCTGATGGGCTGCCATCTGTGAGGTCGCACAGAGTTGGACTCGACTGAAGTGACTTAGCAGCAGCAGCAGCAGCAGCATGGGTGAGTTGGTAATAATTATTTCTCTAATGGAAGTGATGTTTTCATTTTCTCTCTTGCAGAATCATAGACAGTCCTTGTTTTCAGTTGTGAAATAATGTATGCGATTGTGGTATATTTTCTTTTGTCTCCTTCCGCTTAAGGGAGACTAAGTGCTGATACTTAACAGAAAGTGGAAGGAGCCGAATAAACAAGTCAGGGGGAAATGCTTGATTTCTACCTTCCAACCCTTAGGTGTAGAATTACAATGTGGCTGATCTTTGATGTATGGAGATGGGCAAGGGCATTAGAATGTTAGTAAATTTTACCTCTAGGTGATCAGCTAAGAAAAATTCAATACATTTCCAGAAGCATTCTGTGTGTTTCTAGGTCTGTAACGCTCAGTTCATTCATTCATTCAGTAGATATCTATTGTGTCAACAGATATTTATTACATGCTGGGATTACTGTGGTGAACAGGATGAAGGGTAGACCTTCAGTGTGCTGCAGGAGAGAAAGCAAACAAGTGAACATATGAACAATATAAAATATAATTTCAGGTAAGGTGAGAGACATGAGGAGAAGCAGGTGGAAACCTGAATGACGTGCAGGAGACAACCTGATGAAAACCCAGGAGACAGAGGGAGTGTGGATGGGAGGAAACCGAGGAGAGAGGGACAGGGGCGAGATCCTGGAGGACTTTGATCTCGGCTGGCAGGGCAGCCTGGTAAGGATTTGCACCTGGAAGTGAATCGCCTGACTTATGGCTTCGGGGGCTGACTCAGGTGCATCATCTCTTGTATGTTTTGCTGGCTCTCAGTCAGTCCTAGAAGAAAATCATTTTATCCTTAAAACGATGATTGAGTGGTCTCATGTTCCTTTTCCTAAAGCGATGACAACCCCAGTATTCCAGAATTTTAAGTTTGTAATATTTACATTGGAATGGGGCTTGAAAAAGGAACAGTCAGGGCAGTTGTGAAGTAGGATATTGACCCAACTGTTAATAACTGATGGAAAAAGAGGGTGTAATTGAAATGCCAAGGAGATAATTATTCTTAATTGATTTGCTTGCAACATATCTGTGTTCTGACTTTTTGATAATACCAGGGATGTGTGGGGTTTTCAACTGTCTATCAGATATCCGAGGTGGTACTGTTCAGTGGGTTGGAGGAGAGGCTTAAGAGGTTGGCAGACTGAAGCTCATCTCTGTCTTTGCTATCTGCTTAACTGCAGTAAATTTCTGAATAACTTCAAGTGAGGCAGAATGATAGTATTCCTTTTAAGGGGTTGTGTGAGCATTAAATGAGATAATGCATAGGAATTATTCCTTATGTAACAAGTTCTCAGTGAATGTTATTTATTGTTTTTACTAAAGAAATACCAACCATGGAATGTTTTTAAATTTCATATATGATAAATAGATTAAGGCATATATTACATGGACAGAATTATGAGTCTCAGAATATGGTAGCATCCACTATTGGAGTGACATTATATATCATATATAATTATATGTGAAAATAAATATATACTTATGTTTATAATACATAATGTATAAATATGTACATGCTATATATTATATGTAACATAAAAGTCTAATCTACATTATATAGGGTATCCTAGACAAGAGGCAGACTCAAGGGGGCTGATAGTTGTTGAGAATGCCAAGTCTGGGGCAGGTTTTATGGTTTAAGGGTGGAAACAGGGTATTTGTGGCGATAGATGAGGTTGGAGGTGTGAGGCAAAGAAAAGGAGCTGAATCAGACAAAAGCTGTAAATGAAATGAACAGGTTGAGGGTGGATTGGGGGAAAAGCCATGGCTGCCAATGGGTTTGTTATTCTTTTGGAACATGAATAGATTATGTTATGTTTAAAAAGTCTTCTTTTGGACTTTTTAAGATACTATCACCTCAGTCTTTTTTTAAGTGTCATTTTCAACAAAGTTCACAAAAGACTGTTTTAAAAAATGTGAACTTTATTTGTGAGATTTAAAAATCTAACTCTCGGGTAAAACAGAATTATCCTATGATATTTTGTGCCCAATTTGCCAAATACACTTACTCTGCAAAATATGAAAATATTTGTTTTATAACCATATATGTGTACTTCAATGTACTGCTGGCTTTTGGAAATGTCTGTGACTTAAAATAGCTGCTTAAAAATAGATTTAGTTTGTATTCATCCTTGGTCCTAACCAGTAGCATAAAATCTTTTTTCCCTAGAGGCTGTAATTTTTCTTTTTCACCCAAGGCACATAGCATTTCAAATAATTCAATATATAAAGTAGAAACAATAATTCTGGAAACATCCCTCATTGAAAGTGATGAAAGATTTTTCCTGGGTTTCTGCTAGATATTCCCAGTGGTGTGTGGTGCCTCTCTGAAGTCAAATTTAAAAACCCAAATCTCTTCACCCTTTGTAAATCTCATAATCCTCATAGCATAGATGAGGGAAAAGCTCCATTTTGTGAGTGAATTCAGTATTCCATTCTTTCTTATGTTTCCCTTCCCTTCCTCCCACCCCTTGTTTATTTTTCTTCCTTTTTTTCTCTTCTGGATGACTGACTGCAGGAGAGGTTGGTTTCTTTAGAAGCCCAGAAGGACTGCAATCCTAGGCCGTGAGGTAGGGCACCTGGAGATGAGCACCACTGGAGGCCTGAATGGGAAGGAGCAGAATGACTGAGATGATGCTCTGAGCATTCTCATCGCTGGAGGGACCCTCGTCGTCACTGTCCTCAACAACCACGGGATGGAACCAATGTGTGGCCTGGATGCCTGTGGGAGCAGTAGCCAGCCAGCATGTCAGCCACTGTGACACTTGCCGGTGGCTGAGAAAGACTCAGGAACTTGAAGAATGTGTGTGGGACTACATTTATCTTGAATTTTCTGCATCCTCATATACCTTTTGGCTTCTCCAGTGGCTCAGTGGTAAAGAATCTGCGTGCAATGCAGGAGACGTGGATTTGATCCTTGGGTCGTGAAGATCCCGTGCAGGAGGAAATAGCAACCCGCTCCAGTATTCTTGCCATGGACAGAGGAGCCTGGTGAGCTACAGTTCATGGGGTTGCAAAGAGTCTGAAGTGACTGAGCAACTGAGTGCACATGTGCACAGATACACACATACACACACACACACACACAGAACACACACACACACACACCACACACACACCCCTTTCTCAGACCTTCAACAGCTAACTTCAGCTCTTAGCATTGCAGTAGACCTAAGCCCAGTGCGGCTTCCAGGATGAGGCAGATATTTCCATAGTTTAATTTTCATGGTGAGATATTTCCGTGGCAAATTCAGTTGAATCGTGAATCTAACCACCAAGCGATTATTGTCTCTTGCCACCCTGTTCTATTCCCCATCCCCCGCCCCCATTTCTCAGTTTCTCATCTCTTTCACTTTATGTTATGTGATTCAGAAAGGAAAAAACAAGAGCTGGTCCTCACTGTACAGAGGGAGTCAGGCTATGATGTGAGACATGAGCTCAAGTCCCTCTGTGACACTTGTTCTAAATCACATGTGCTGATTAGACTCCCACGTTGCATCTTGTTTTTGAAGAGAGTGACCCTAATTGACCCAGACTTTCAATGGCAAGTAATATTTTATCCAGACACTGAACTGTATAAAGGAAGAAGGGTTATGGGAGGACAGGGAGACACAATGGCCCAGCATGGAGTCAGCATCATGTTTATGCTTCAGTTGCTTTTTCCACTAAGCAGTTGAGAATTCTGTCTGGATCAAGTGAAAGGAGGAGATGGGACATAGGAAAAATATTTGCAGGGAATTTGAGAAACTTTTCTGCTGAATAAGATTAAGAGTTAATCATTGTATGGTTTATAATAGGGAAATAATTATTCTATATCATTTTTGAGATTTTAGAAAAAATACCCTAAGCCTAATTTCAACAATAAATTAATCCACTGGTCCAAGTGTTTATCCATTACTCACTCTCTGCTCAGTACTACGATTGTCAGGAATGTGACCATGTTGGCCATGATCCCTAACCTAATTATAAGAACGGAGACTAGAAATGTTTATAAGGTTAGAAAAACTAAAATAATTTAAATTATTCCCCTGAGACTCTGGGTGTAGGACTGGAAAGTAAATCAGTCATTGGCGAACACATATCAAGACTCAAATCCTATGCCTGAATGGTCTTTGAGAAGGACAATTTCAAGATCTTAGGTCCTCACTGAAATATTTATTTTGTACATGAAGTAGATAAGGAGACAGAGTGTGGAGTTTCTTTTTGAACTTTCTTTTACCAGCCTTGGTATGTGGATGACATAGTTATTGTTAAGGAGCATGTAGTATAGTTCAGATTTAAGTGATAGGACAGACAAAATATAATTTGTGGGATGAATAGAAGCATTTAATTGTGTCTAAAGCACCTCTTTAGGGGGCTGGGATGTCAGATGAAATGCTCACAGTCACCACTTCTGCGTTTCCTTTGGTACAAAGATCTGTGGGTGGAGAAGGGAAGGAGGTTGCTCACCCGGTAGCCTGGGTGAGGCCGCCAACGGCTGATCTTTCAGATTACATTGTTGGCACTGCTCTGGCAAGTCTGCAACTTAATTTCAGTGAAGCAAAATAAATATGAGCAAACCTCCAGGCAAATGAACATAACGCCAGAGGCAGTATACAGTAGGGAAAACAAAATGGGATTTGGTAATCTGGCAGCCTTAAGTGGGACTCTGTGCTCATCACTCATAAACTTAGCCTGTTTTTTTTTTTTTTTTTAAATTAATTGCTTATTTTTGGCTGTGCTGAGTCCTTGTGCTGCATGCAGTCCTCTAGTTGCAGTACACAAAATTTACCACTGCAGAAGTCCTGAGCAGGCTATTGATACACCTGCTTCTTTCACTACAAATCCCTGAAAGGTAGATATTTTGTCATTTAAAAAGTGTTTTTATGATGACAAATATAATCAATATTCATGGTAGAAAAATAGAAGAACAAATAGAAAATCAAAATTACCCTTTATTCAAATATCATAGCCCTTAACATTTTGTAACATCTTTTCAGGTTTTTCCTTTTGTGTGTGTATGTGTTGCTGTGCTTAGTCATTCAGTCGTGTCCAACTCTTTGCAACCCCGTGGACTATAGCCCATCAGGCTCCTCTGTCCATGGGGATTCTCCAGGCAAGAATACTGGAGTGGGTAGCCAGGCCCTTTGCCAGGGGATCTTTCTGACCTAGAAATTGAACTGGGGGTCTCCTGCATTGCAGACAGATTCTTTACCAGCTGAGCTACATCTTTTCAGATTTTTCTCTTTGTGTGTGTGTGTAGTTAATCAAAATTGTTATTTCATGACCATGTCTTATTGGTTCTTTTTATTCTTTGTGCTTGGTTTAATGAATGCACAAGTGAATAAATGGCCTCAAACTTCTTGGTGTTGAGAACCTTCCTAGAGAAAATAAGAACAGTGACAGGAATGATGACATCTAGAGTTCTGAGGATTGAATGAGATACTGGCTCTGTAGTGCCCATTCATTGCCACTGAAGCTCTTACTGTTATTTTATTTCTCACTGAAAAGAGAGAGAGATGCTAAATACTCTGCTTCAGGGAATTTGAAATTATTCATGATGGTCTTTAGTTACAGTTTGGAATCAGGCAATAAGTCTAATACAAGATGTTTATTACTCCCAGAGTATGGGAATGGATTGTGACTCCAAATGTAGGCCTGGTGTTGTACGGCAAAGGGTGTCACTGAAGTCAGAAACAGGGAAGATTGTAGTTGGTTTCAGAGTGCTCTGAGAGTGGTAACTTTGTTCTCAAGCCGTTTTTCAAGTAAGACACAGTTCGCTCTCTGATAATACCAGGTCTGTGATTCAAGCTCCATCATGTTAAGATTCCCAAGTGTCCTTTTCTTCCTTGGAAGCATCTTTTCTACAGGTCTCTTTCTAAAGAGCTGTTGTGGGCCTGGATTGTGGGGGTGAAGGCGGGGCATAGGAAATACCTTTAGTGAAGCCGTGCTCAGAGAGTCCTCTAATCCTCGAGCCTCCCTCTCTCGTTGGTTCCCTTCCTCTCTAGGGTTGGAGCTGTAGCTGGGCAGCTAACATGTATCGTGGTATCAAAAGTCAACTGTTTTCCACATATGATACTAAGACCAAAAGAGATTATATGAGCTTCCCTTTTAAAAAACTTTTTATTTTGTATTGGGGTATAGCCAATTAACAATGTTGTGATAGTTTCAGGTGAACAGACCTTTATACATATACATGTATCCATTCTCCCCCAAACTCCTCTCCCATCCAGGCTGCCACATGCCATTGAGCAGAATTCCCTGTGCTGTATAGTAGGTCTGTGCTGGTTATCTATTTAAAATATAGCAGTGTTTATGTGTCCATCCCAAACTCTCTTAACTGTTCCTTCCCCCTGACCTTTCCCCTGAAATTATGTGAACTTCTTAATTAACTTCACATAGCTGATTGGTGGCATTATTGGGTTTAGAACTAAAGGTTCTTAAGAAGCCATAAAATGTGTAAGAAAGAACACATTTTGGAGTCAGGCTGCTTTAGTCTGAAACCTGGTTCTGCTAAAGGTCCTTCAGGACCTCAGAATCTCTTTGAACTTCATTATCTGTAAAATCAGAATAAAATACCTAATTTATATTTGTTTCTTTGTGCCAATATAATGAATTACCTTAAACATAGTGTGTTAAATCAACAAAAATTATTTTCTCACAGTCAGTTCTAGAGGCCAGAAGTCCAGAATTAAGGCGCCAGTGAAGCCCTGCTCCCTCTGAAGTTTCTAAGGAAGGATCCTTCCTTGTATCTTGAAAGTATCTTGGGGTGATTGTCAGCAGTCCTTGGGGTCGCTTGGCATATAGCTGTATTCTTCCAATTTCTGCCTCTGTCATCACATATTCTTTTCGCCAGAGTAGAGTGGTGTCTGTGTCTTCATAGGATCTTTCTATAAGGACATTGGTCATTGGATTTAGGGTTCAGTCTGATCCAGTATGGCCTCATCTTAACTAATTACATCTGTGAAGACTGTTGCCAGTCACATTCTGAAGTTCTGGGTGGATGTAATATTTTGGAGGAATACTATTTGGGCTTCTCTGGCAGCTCAGATGGTAAAGAATCTGCCTGCAATGCAGGAGAACCCCCTTGGATCCCTGGATTGGGAAGATCCCCTGGAGAAGTAAATGGCACCCCCCTCCAGTATTCTTGCCTAGAGAATCCCATGGACAGAGGAGCTTGGTGGGCTATAGTCCCTGGAGTTGCAAAGAGTCGGACATGAGTTAGCAACTAAACAACAATTTAATTCAGTATACCAGAGGAAATAGCACTGCTGCAAGGATTAAATAATAAACTCTCTGTAAACTATCTAGCATGGTTGCCAGCATATAGTAGTGCTCAGCAAATCCAGTTCTCTTCCTTCCTTTCCTTTGTAACCTGCAGCCCCATAATATCCCCACTTGGCCGCTTAGAACTCTTCCAGATCCTGAACTCATTTTTTTCCTACTCAGTGAGAATCTTTCTGAAGTTATTTTCTGATGTTCACAACCTTCTTCAATGACTGGTTATAATTTTTTTGTGCATTTGTCCTTCCATTCAGATTCTGTTTGTTTGCAGCTTTCCTAGTTTTAGTTTTCAAAAAGTTTTACCATTCATATACTTGGAGAAAAAAAACAACAGCAAAGTACTACAGAATATAGTGTTAGCAATGGGATTTTTTCCTTATTTAATTAGCAAAAATAAAGAAACATTCAGTTTTGACAAGGATACTGTAAAAAAGTGAACTAATAATAACTTTGTTGGAGGTCAGTTAACTCGCATAATCTTTTCCAAAAGTCAATAAAAATATACCTTTGCTTTATAAATCTTAGGACTAGGTGTCTGTTCTAAAGTAATTTGAAATACAGAAAACACAACAAATACTCATCAAAACATGATTTATAATAGAAAAGCATTGGAAGCAGCTTAAATTCCTAATAGTAGAGGTAGTTTAGATAAACCAAGTTTTGCCCATTTGAAGAAACATTACAAAATTATTAAAATAAGCATAGCTATCATAATAGATATCTATGATCTATTAAGTGAAAAGATTAATAATTGCATTCTTATTCAGTTATAATAAGCATATGGTATAATGCCAAAATGATCTAAATTTTTTTCTCTTGTAACTTTCCTATAATTTAAAAAATATTGGTAATTTAAAAGTGAAACCACTAATATAAGGAGATAATCCGTAGAGTTGGGTAAGAAGTGCTGTAAATGTCCCAGCCATGTATTGGGAGCTAGGTAGGGGATATGATGCTTGTGGCATTAGGGGAGACAAGTTGGAGGCAGGTGTCATTTATCAAATAGCTTAGGACAAATCGTATCATGGGAAGAGTAATCAGTCTGGTGATTCCTACCTACATTGCCAGTAAACTGGGCTCATGAGTGATGGGGCCAGTTACTAACACCTGACCATAGATAACCTTATCCACGAAGTAGAATTCATTTGGGTGGATATTAATTATTGGAGGGATGGTGTAACACCACCTGCATCAAGAGAAATCTAGAAAGTTAAAACAAAGATAATAACAAATTGCAAAACTTTGTTGGTTTGGTTTCCATTTTATTCACATTTCTGGTCAATACATAACAGGCTTTTATTTCCCCCCTGACAAGTGAAAAAAATGAAAACTATGTGTTGGGATAGAGGGTTTAAGTACTCTCAGTGGGTTTAAAGATTATTAAATGTTACCGTGGCCTTTGAGTACAGGTTTCATAAAGATGATCTGGCTTTAATGACTCATCTTTCTGATACTGGTAAAGTCAAAGAAATCATTGCTTATTTTCTCCATTTTATTGCCTCATGTATTAATAATTAACTTTACTCATTTGTTTGGAAAATATTTATTGATTCTTTTTACAGTCTTAGACTTGATTTCTTGTGAAATAGGATATATCATGAGTGAACTTTCTGGATTTCTATTTACTGAGTTCACTATTAAGATAATTTTAAACTTCAAAAATAAGGAAGAGAAATACATCATTAAGTTTAAATTCCATTGTATATTCTCAAAAAAGTGGTTTTCAAAATGTCATTGTGTGCAGGAATCACCTGGGAAGCTTGTTGAAAGTGCTAGTTCCTAGGCCCTAACCCCAGAGACTAGAGGTATGGTCTGAACATCTACATTTGAAACAAGGAAAGCAGAAGATTCTGATGCAACTGGGCTGCTGTTCATCCTCTGAAAAATGAGAGACAGCCAATTGAGGACATGTGTCCAATACCAATTTCCTTAAATATTTGGGGTTGAATGTTAATCTATCACAATAAAAACAAAACAAAACAAATCCAATAAAAATGAAAAAAAAAAAAAAGAAATATTTGGCACTGCCTACCAAGACATGGTTTTTCTTTTCCTTCTTTGGAGATATGTAAGAAAAACCTACACCAAGCTGTAGATGATGTCAGCCTTTCTATTCCTAGCACATATTTGACACGTAACCCTTTATTTCACAATAAACATGCTGAGGCAATGTTCTTTTTGTTTTTAGAGCTGATGATTGCCAGTTAATTATATTACATATTGAAGGAAAATTAATAAAGTATGCATGCAGCCACAGCTAGCATTTTCAATATTATTATCATATATGAGTACATTTCAAGCACTCTAATATTAGAATCAAAATTCTGATAATGGAATGTTTATTGTGAAAACCACATGTAATTCTGTTGCTAAGAATGGATTTTAAGATTCATTCATCTGAATGAATGTGGTGTCTGAGCTATGAAATAACAATGCTTTTCTGTTAATGAGTCACTTTCTTCAGTACATCGGTCTTCTGTATTTTTCTTTCTTGATTTAGTTAAAAAAAATCTTAAAATGATGTACAGGTCAGCTAAGCCTGGCCTTTCTTCAAAGTTGATTTTACCTTCTGAGTTATTGAACATAATAAAATGAATATAGGTTCTAAATTAAAAATGTGCTAAGTCAATGCTTCTTAAACTTTCATATGCATAAGAATTACATACTACCTAACATGTTCATTAATATTCAGATTTATAGCCCTCCATAAATTCACGTGGCCCTCCATGTGAATTCATTAAATCTCAAGTGAGGCCTTGGAATTTACATTTTAACAAACACCCTGGTACTCTTGATGCTGATGGCCTTCCTTCCATACTTTGAAGAATCACTCTAAGGAATTTTATGAAACAGCTTAAGGGAGTTTATTTCCAGTAACCTATGCTTTAAAACCATTGAAGGAACTTATTTTGAACCTTCTTTAGGGATAATGAGAGTTTGGCAATACAAAAGGAGCCTTGCAGTAGCATAGATTTTGCATTTGGATGGCCACTAGAAAAAGTACATCATCATGTTTCTTTTTGGAAAACCATGTTTTGTAACACTTGGCCTTTGGTGAGACTGGAAATTAGTAGGATATCCAAAATGATGATGGTGAGAGAACCAAAGGAGTGACAAAGTGTGACAGTGGTGAGTGGTAATTATGCTACTCCAAGCTTCTTACATGTATTAACTTATTTAACCTTACAACTATTCCATAAAGGAGATGTTTTTATTTTGCTAGTTTTACAAATGGGGAAATCGAAGCAGTTAAAAAGTTCAGTAATTTGGTCTTTTCATAGCTTGTGAGAAGCAGAGCTAGGATGGATGAGAAGCTGAGCAGTCTAACACAGGATCTGGGTCTCTACCACTGCACTGGGCCACCAGTAAAGGACTGGTTCTCTGGGAATCTTATTTATGTTTTGACTTTTTGTATGAAGTGGTTTTTATATAAAGAGCTTTTTTTAAAAAAATTATTTTAATTGGAGGCTAATTAATTTAGCCTCCAATTTGTAGTGGTTTTTGCCAAACATCAACATGAATCAGCCATGGGCACACATGTGTTCCCCAAACAGAAACCCCTCCCACCTCTCTCCCCATCCCATCTCCCTGAGTCATCCCAGTGCACCAGCCCTGAGCACCCTGTCTCATGCATTGAACCTGGATCAGCAATCTGCTTCACATATTGATAATATACACGTTTCAACGCTACCCTCTCAAATCATTCCAGCCTCGCCTTCTCCCACAGAGTCCAAAAGACTGTTCTTTACATCTGTGTCTCTTTTGCTGTCTTGCATATAGGGTCATCATTACCATCTTTCTAAATTCCTTATATATATGCGTTAGTATACTGTATTGGTGTTTTTCTTTCTGACTTACTTCACTCTGTATAATAGGTTCTGGTTTCATCCACCTCATTAGAACTGATTCAAATGCATTCTTTTTAATGGCTGAGTAATATTCCATTGTGTATATGTACCACAGCTTTCTGATCCATTTGTCTGCCGATGGACATCTAGGTTGCTTCCATGTCCTGACTATTGTAAACAGTGCTGCGATGAACATTGGGGAACTCGTGTCTCTTTCAATTCTGGTTTCCTCAGTGTGTGTTCCCAGCAGTGGGATTGCTAGGTTGTATGGCAGTTCTATTTCCAGTTTTTAAGGAATCTCCACACTGTTCTCCATAGTGGCTGTACTAGTTTGCATGCCCACCAACAGTGTAAGAGGGTTCCTTTTTCTCTGCACCCTCTCCAGCATTTATTATTTGTAGACTTTTTGATAGCAGCCATTCTGACTGGCGTGAGATGGTACCTCATTGTGGTTTTGATTTGCATTTCTCTGGAGCAACAGTTATAACTAGACATGAACAACAGACTGGTTCCAATTACGTCAAGGCTGTGTATTGTCACCCTGCTTATTTAACTTATAGGCAGATTACATCATGAGAAATGCTGGGCTGGAGGAATCAAGATTGCCAGGAGAAATGTCAATAACCTCAGATATGCAGATGACACCACCCTTATGGCAGAAAGTGAAGAACTAAAGAGCCTCTTGATGAAAGTGAAAGAGGAGAATGAAAAAGTTGGCTTAAAGCACAACATTCAGAAAACTAAGACCACCGCGTCTGGTCCCATCATTTCATGGCAGATAGATGGGGAAACAGTGGAAACAATGGCTGACTTTGTTTTTCTAGGCTCCAAAATCACTGCAGATGGTGATTGCAGCCATGAAATTAAAAGATGCTTACTCCTTGGAAAGAAAGTTATGACCAACCTAGATAGCATATTGAAAAGCAGAGACATTACTTTGCCAACAAAGGTCCGTCTAGTCAAGGCTATGGTTTTTCCAGTGGTCATGTATGGATGTGAGAGTTGCACTATAAAGAAAGCTGAGCACTGAAGAATTGATGCATTTGAACTGTGGTGTTGGAGAAGACTTTTGAGAGTCCCTTGGACTTCAAGGAGATACAACCAGTCTGTTCTAAAGGAGATCAGTCCTGGGTGTTCACTGGAAGGACTGATGTTGAAGCTGAAACTCCAATACTTTGGCCACCTGATGGGAAGAGCTGACTCATTGGAAAAGACCCTGGTGCTGGGAAAGATTGAGGGCAGGAGGAGAAGGGGACAACAGAGGATGAGATGGTTAGATGGCATCATCGACTCGATGGACATGGGTTTGGGTGGACTCTGGGAGTTGGTGATGGACAGGGAAGCCTGGTGTGCTGCGGTTCATGGGGTCACAAGAGTTGTACATGACTGAGCTACTGAATTGAACTGATAATGGGTGATGCTGAGCATCTTTTCATGTGTTTGTTAGCCATCTGTATGTCTTCTTTGGAGAAATGTCTTTTTAGTTCTTTGGCCCATTTTTTGATTGGGTTGTTTATTTTTCTGAAGTTGAGCTGCAGGAGTTGCTTGTATATTTTTGAGATTAATTCTTTGTCAGTTGCTTCATTTGCTATTATTTTCTCCCATTCTGAAGGCTGTCTTTTCACCTTGCTTATAGTTTCCTTCTTTGTGCAAAAGCGTTTAAGTTTAATTAGGTCCCATTTGTTTATTTTTGCTTTTATTTCCATTACTCTGGGAGGTGGGTCATAGAGGATCCTTCTGTGATTTATGTCAGAGAGTGTTTTGCCTATGTTTTCCTCTAGGAGTTTTATAGTTTTTGGTCTTAAATTTAGATCTTTAATCCATGTTCGAGTCTATTTTTGTGTATGGTGTTAGAAAGCATTCTAGTTTCATTCTTTTACAGGTGGTTGACCGGTTTTCCCAGCACCACTTGTTTAAGAGATTGTCTTTTCTCCATTGTATATTCTTGCCTCTTTTGTCGAAGATAAGGTGTCCATAGGTGCATGGATTTATCTTTGAGCTTTCTATTTTGTTCCATTGATCTATGTTTCTGTCTTTGTGCCAGTACCATCCTGTCTTGATGACTGTAGCTTTGTAGTAAAGCCTGAAGTCAGGCAGGTTGATTCCTCCAGTTCCATTCTTCTTTCTCAAGATTGCTTGTATTTCCATACAAATTATGAAATTATTTGTTCTAGTTCTCTGAAAAATACCATTGGTAGCTTGATAAGCATTGCATTGAATCTATATATTGCTTTGGGTAGTGTACTCATTTTCACTATATTGATTCTTCTGATCCATGAACATGGTCTATTTCTCCATCTATTTGTGTCATCTTTGATTTCTTTCATCAGTGTTTTATAGTTTTCTATATATAGGTATTTTGTTTCTTTAGGTAGATTTATTCCTAAGTATTTTATTCTTTTCATTGCAATGGTGAATGGAATTGTTCCCTTAATTTCTCTTTTTGTTTTCTCATTGTTAGTGTATAGGAATGCAAGGGATTTCTGTGTGTTAATTTTATATACTGCAACTTTACTATATTCATTGATTAGCTCTAGTAATTTTCTGGTGGAGTCTAGGGTTTTCTATGTACAATATCATGCCATCTGCAAACAATGAGAGTTTTACTTCTTCTTTTCCAATCTGGATTCCTTTTATTTATTTTTCTTCTCTGATTGCTGTGGCTAAAACTTCCAAATCTATGTTGAATAGTAGTGGTGAGAGTGGGCACCCTCATTTTGTTCCTGACTTTAGGGGAAATGCTTTCAATTTTTCACCAGTGAGGATAATGTTTGCTGTGAGTTTATCATTTATGGCTTTTATTATGTTGAGGTATGTTTCTTCTATTCCTGGTTTCTGGAGGTTTTTTTAATCATAAATGGATGTTGAATTTTTCAAATGCTTTCTCTGCATCTATTGAGATAATCATATAATTTTTATCTTTCAATTTGTTAATGTGGTGTATCACACTGATTTGTGGATATTAAAGAATCCTTGCATCCCTGGGATAAAGCCCATTTGGTTATGATGTGTGATCTTTTTAATAGGTTGTTGGATTCTGTTTGCTAGAATTTTGTTAAGGATATTTTCATCTATGTTCATCAGTGATATTGGCCTGTAGTTTTCTTTTTCTGTGGCATCTTTGTCTAGTTTTGGTATTAGGGTGATGGTGGCCTCATAGAATGAGTTTGGAAGTTTACCTTCCTCTGCAATTTTCTGGAAGAGTTTGAGTAGGATAGGTGTTAGCTCTTCTTTAAATTTTTGGTAGAATTCAGCTGTGAAGCCATCTGGTCCTGGGCTTTTGTTTGCTAGAAGATTTCTGATTACAGTTTCGATTTCTGTGCTTGTAATGGGTCTGTTAAGATTTTCTATTTCTTCCTGGTGCAGAGTTGGAAAGTTATATTTTTCTAAGAATTTGTCCATGTCTTCCAAGTTGTCCATTTTATCGGCATATAGTTGCTGATAATAGTCTCTTATGATCCTTTGTATTTCTGTGTTGTCTGTTATGATTTCTCGATTTTCATTTCTAATTTTGTTGATTTGATTCTTCTCCCTTTTTCTCTTGATGAGTCTGGCTAATGGTTTGTCTATTTTATATAAAGAGTTTTATAGAAATACGAATTCTTACTCAGGCAAAGTCATGAACTGTGTGCGAGTTAGAGCTTTTTGATCTATAGTTGTTAAGATTTCTAGAGCAGATCAACATGAGAGAAAAATGAAAGTACTGGCAAAGGCATTTACTTAAGTAGTCATTTTCTGGAACATTCCCTGTCAGAAGTAATAGCTCTAATGTTTTCACTGATGTGAAGTTGCTCAGTCGTGTCTGACTCTTTGCGATCCCATGGACTGTATCCTACCAGGCTCCTCCATCCCTGGAATTTTCCAGGGAAGAGTATTGGAGTGGGTTGCCATTTCCTTCTCCAGGGATCTTCCTGATCCAGGGATCAAACCCAAGTCTCACGCATTGCAGGCAGATGCTTTACCATCTGAGCCACCAGGGGAGCCTGTTTTGAGTTTTTAACTTACTTTAGAGTCTTTAAGGATCATTTAGCTCTACAATAAATGTTTCTTCAGTGAATGAATGAAGAATTGAGTGGATTCTTCATATGCAAAGGGATGTTCTATAGGCCAATCAAGACAATAATTTGCATAAACACCCTTAGAATTGTGAAGAGGACTTTAGAAGTAAAATCTAGAGAGTTTAGACCGCATAGTTGTGGTCCAGTTTCAGCCTCCAGGGAAGGGACAATGGGAAGACTGGGTCCACATGCCTAGGTGGGATGAGCTATGTCCCTAGGCCTCAGCCTGAGGGAGGATCTAGGAGTGGAAGATGGTTTCCCAAGCAGCATGGATCTGCATTGCACCAGTGGGTTCTGTATTAGTATGCTATTGCTGCTGTAACAAATTACCGCAAACTCAGTGGCTTAAAACTGAAATAAATTTATAATGTTCAGCTCTGTAGGTCAGATGCAGATCTCTCTGGACTAAAGTTAAAGTGTCAGCAGAGCTGTCTTCATTTTTGGAATCTCTTGGAGAGAAACTGCTTCCTTGCAGTTTCCTGCTTTTAGCAGCTGCCTGTATTCCTTGGTTTATGTCCCTCTTTCTCCATGAGTTGTTTTCGCATTGTATCATTCTGATTTCTTCTTCTGTTTTCATCTTCCACTTTTAAGAATGCTTCATGCATATGCTGGACCCACTCAGATAATGGAAGATGGTCTTTCTAAGGTCAGTTTATTAGCAACTTCAACTGTCTGCAACTTTAAAGTCCTCTTTGCTATGTGGTTGTTGTTCAGTCACCAAGTCATGTCCAACTCTTTCCAACCCCATGGACTGCAACATGCCAGGCCTCCCTGCCCCTCACCATCTCCCAGAGTTTGCCCAAGTTCATGTCCATTGAATTGGTGATGCCATCCAACCATCTCATTCTCTGTCACCTTCTTCTCTTTCTGCTTTTGATCTTTTACAGCATCAGGGTCTTCTCCAGTGAGTCGGCTCTTCGCATCAGGTGACCAAAGTATTAGAGCTTCAGCTTCACCATCAGTCCTTCTAATGAGTATTCAGGGTTAATTTCCTTTGGAATTGACTAGTTTAATCTCCTTGCTGTCTGAGGGACTCTCAAGAGTCTCCTCCAGCACCGCAGGTTGAAAGCATCAATTCTTCAGCACTCAGCCTTCTTTATAGTCCAACTCTCACTCTGTACATGACTACTGAAAAGATGATAACTTTGGTACCAGGGAGTAGGAGATGGACATAGATATTTTGGGGAGAGGTGAATGGGGAAAAGAAGCATATTCCAAGACATGGTGCTTGATCATCCAAGGCTATTGTTTGACCTGAAAGGAAAGCCTCCTCCTCTTGTTCTTGGCAGCTTCAGATACTGGAAGAACAGTGATGGTGGAAGGATGGTGAACTGGTTGGCAAAGTGAAGAGGGAAGTGGTGGTATCATACCTAGAAGGGCTGAAGGATCCTTGTTGGGTGAGGACTCACCTTTTAGGCATCAGTGTCATGGAGTTGTTTCTGATGTTTGTAGGGAAGAAAGGTATGAACAGTTTTTCTCTTAGTAAGGGAAAAAACCAAGCTTCTCACCAGGTCAGACAGAGAGGGATGGGTGGGGAGGAACATTTATAGCGTTGGAATCCCAACTAAAAGAGATGGAGCCAAGTATGAGCCATAGGTGTTTTTGATTGAAACTGAGCCTCCCTCCCTGCCTCCCTTCCTTCCTTATTTTCTTCCTTCTAGATCTCAAATTTGTGCTGTCTGTGTGTTTGGGGAAACAATGATTACATAAGCTGTTCTTATCTAAGCAAGTTATCTATCCGTAAGGTTACAGTTAGGCTTATTCTAACATAAAACACTAATATAAAAGCAAAACTTTATGCACATTATCATTTAAAAAATCTTATTACATGCTGTCAGTAATAGCTAAAGCATTAAGTGAAAAAATAAAGCATGATTTGCAGCGTCAGGAAGGTGTTCTGGAGTCTACTTAAAAAAATGATTCTGTTGATTATTGGAGGCCTTTGTTTTTATAAGTTAAGCAAAATGGAAGTGGTTAATTTGGACTCAGGAGAAGAATCATATGACTTTCCAATCGAAAAGAAAAGAACATACATTAGACTTCTATTTGCTATCATATAAATCATGCAAAATGCTGCCTGTATATCATTCTAAGACTTCATTTATTTTTTTCTCTCCAAAGCAGACCAGACTTATCTTAGGTTGGTTTGGGTTTACATGCTTACCTCATTTTTGTTGTTTGGGTGTCTACATACACAGAATGATGGAAACAGTCGGGGACTTGCTTGACACGAAGCCACCAGCTATTGGAAAGCGTGCTTTGAATGAAGGCATCCTAGGCCCCATGAGGGGAAGAGGAAGCCACAAAGAGCATCAGAATGTGAAAATGTAGGTCACAGCTGCTACCCTTGCGGGGAGAACATACTTTCATGCCGCTGAAAGCATGGGAAGGAGGCAGGAAGGATATGCACCAGGACACACATCATTCTCAACTACAAAGGGTAGAAGTGTGTGTATCTTTGGCTTTCTTTCTCTCTCTCAATAGAGATAGCTCTTTCGCATGATCATACTTGGAGGACACAGTGGGTGGGCTAGCTGGAGATGGGGTGGCATGGGCAATAGGCTTCCTGTGATGAGCTACTCTGTAGATTTTAAATTTTTCCAATGACTTTTAAGGCTCTTTGCATAAACACAAAGCAAAAACAAAACCGTAAATAGGCAAAACCTCAAACCTTTAGCAAGTCTCTGGCCCAAACAAGCTTATTTCAGTGTAAAGTGGAATGGCAACATTTAAAGGAAAGGTGGGGCTCTTTGGGAGAAAGGGAGGGTGGGATGATTTGAGAGAATAGCATTGAAACATGTATATTGTCCTATGTGACATACATAACCAGTCTAGGTTTGATGCATGAGGCAGGGTGCTCAGGGCTGGTGTACTTGGATGACCCTGAGGGACGGGATGGGGTTAGGGAGGGTCAGGATGGGAAACACATTGTACACCCATGGCTGATTCATGTGAATGTATGGCAAAAACCACCACAATATTGTAAGCTAATTTACCTCCAATTAAAATAAATAAATAGAGGAAAGGTGGGTGGCAACCTGGTGAAGAAAACTCAAAAATAGTCATTCAGTAAGAAGAATGTCTTAAATTCTCTTTTTTATCTACCTTTGTGCTTCCAATTTGTCTGGCTCTAGGTGTCTTAAGTATATGTGTAAGTATATGTGTAACTCTGTGTAAGGACACTGGGCGTTTTGCAAAGTGGGGAGATTTTTTTCATACGTATGGCACTTTATCCAAATCCCACTTGGCTCTTTGAGTGCTTCTTGGCTGAAGCTAACACAGCCCCAGGTGCCTGTGCTGATGTGCTCTCCCCCCGTCGGTCTCTATGGTTCCAGCCCTTTTTGGCCAATGTCTCCTCTCCTCTGGGGTTTTGATGCTTCCCAGAGCTCCTCCCTGATAAACCATCTGAGCCTGCTTTTCCAGGTGGTTTATGCCCTTATGCATGGGAGAAATCAGAAATAGAAAGGAGATCTTTGTATCCATGGCAATCCAAAACAGTAAATGCTTCTGATAGTGCTAACCCTTCATGTATTTATTTTGCAAATTCTACCTGCTTTAGGCCCATCTGATCAAATTTAAAAAGCAAAGGTTGGCCATCTATTGCTTGAACATCAGGTCTAGCCCTCTGCCTATTTTGTACAGCTTGGGAACTAAGAATTATTTCTACATTTTCAAGCGGCTGAAAAAAGTCAAAAGAAGAATAATAATTTAAGGCACATGGACATTATATGACATTTAGATTTTAGTGTTCCCCCCCACCATAAAAGTCATATTGGAACTCAGTTGCTCTCTTCTGCTTATATATTATCTAAAGCTTCTTTTTGCATTATTTTGACAAAGTTGACCAGCAAAGCCTGAGGCATTTACTATCTGGGTCTTTACAGAAAAAGTTTGCCAACTCCTTATTTAGACCAATTAAAAAATTTAAATATTAGATTGTCTACCAGAGAGCAAGAATTTCTAGGGCAGAGATATTTAAATCGTTTTTATGACCTTGGTGGTTAACACAATGACTTACATGTGCTAGTCACTCTATGGATATTTGTTGCAAAGATTTACAATAATCCAGCTTAGTTACAACTTTGAGAACCATACCTATTACATGACATCTGTTTTGGGAAGCCTTGCCGATGGACAAGGAAAGGAAAAGAAAGTGAAAGTTGCTCAATTGTGTCCGACTCTGCGACTCCATGGACTGTAGCCTGTCAGGTTCTTCTGTCCATGGAATTCTCCAGGCAAGAATACTGGAGTGGGTAGCCATTCCCTTCTCCAGGGGATCTTCCCAACCCAGAGGTCGAGCCCAGGTCTCCTGCATTGCAGGCAGATTCTTTACTATTTGAGCCACCAGGGAAGCCCCCAGTGGGCAAGACATACCTATCTTTTCTCTCTGGCTTTTCTCTTCCTTGCATGTTATGGCCCATAGTCAGATTGTAATCTGCTGTTTACTTGGTGGCTAAAATTTAGAACATATCAAGTTTTCTGTAATGGGAGGTTTTGTTTTCAGAATTATTACTCTTCCCAGAGGCTGTGTATGTGTTATCTACTGCTGAATGCAAACTGACCTTAAAACCTATTGATTTAAAAGAAGAACATTTTGTTATATTGCTTCATTTTGGTGGGTAGGGATTCAGGTGAACCTTAGCTGGGTGATTCGTCTGCTTCACATGGCAGCCATCGGAGTTAGTGATATTCAGCTTGTGTCCAGTCCACTCTATTGGGTCACATGCCTATTGCCTTGGGCATTGGTGGGGATGGCTGGAAAGTGGGGTGCAACCGGGCCCTGTCCCTCTGTGTGTAGTCTCAGGGTCTCTCCAGCAGGGTAGTCAGAGTGCTCGGCACTCATAGAGACTAAGGTAGAAACTTCCATCCTCTTTGACTTGAGTTCCAGAGTTTCAGTCCTGCCATGCTCTCTTCAGCTGGTAGTAATTACCAGCCAACCCAGATTCAGGGGGAAAGAAAAGAGACCCTATCTCTCAAAGAGAAGAATATCAAAGGATTTCTGGCCATCTTCTATCTTCCATGGACTGCTTCTAGTTTGATAATTAACTTTTTATTAATTCCGACTAACTACAATAGCTCCCGTCTAGTCATCCTCACATATGATCTTTCTCCAGGTGTTTTTCCTGGTCTCTGAGCTCTGGAGGTGTCTAGATAAGGAGGAGACCTACCCAGACCAGGCAGAGCTTTGAGGGCCTGGCTGAAGTACACTGAGTACCTTCTTCAGAAAGTGATTCAGCCCCAAAACAGCCTGTCTGCCTCCTACAAACCTCAGATAGGAGCTAGGAGGTCTGCAGGGTCACTGTGAACCCCAGCTGTCAGGGAAGGAAGCCCTAAAGTACATTCCCATATACTTAATGACATCTTACGTCATACAGTTTGGAAGATACGCCAGTTTCTTTTCTTCATTCACTGGAAAGAAAAATCAGCGCTGCCTCTCCCTGCATGGGGATAGGTAGCTAAAGAATACACAAGCCAAGATAATGTCAGCTCAGGACCTGGTTTTCCTCCTCTCTGCCATCTTCTGTTCTTGGGCATGTTGCTTGCATGCTGTTCTTATTTTCTCTAAAGAAATAAGGCCAAGTTTTCTGAAGATGCCTTCATTTAGGCTAGTTTTCCAAACTGAAGATGAAAAATTAGAGTTGTAACCATCTAAAAGGATGCCTTCTACATATGACTGTACAGGAGAGAGAACAATCTTAGCATTTTTTCCAATGGAAATAACTTTTGAATGATTTTCTTGGCTTGTGTTACAGAGATTTTGAGAGAAAATCCATGTATTCACAACACAAAACAGGTGTGATTAACATACAGGATATAAATATTATTTAAATACACCAAAACTTTATGGAGATGGAAGGCCTTTCAAAGAGTTGTGTTTCTCCATCTATTACAACAATTTATCTGCTGTGTTTTGATGAGTTATGAGGCCAGCAAGGTGCTAGCCCTATGTGGTTCACCAGCTGAAGGACAATTTCACGCCCTTCTGCTGCCCTGGGTCTGGTCTGGCAACTGTATTTCCTTTTCTTGCAGCCCTAGGCCACACCCTTGTCAGAGCATTGCTTTCTCTTTGTGCACTGAGTGGGTATTTTTTTCTCCCTCGATGGCTAGGGGCTGGAAGCCTTTCTGCACGTTTCCTATGGTGGTCAGGACTGTTTGTACTCAGAAAGTGTGGCCCACGTGGGGCAGCCTGAGCATGTGGTCTGTTGAGTTGGGGGGTGGAGGAGTGGGGACAGGCGACAGTACTTCCTTGTTCTTTAAAAAGCCACATAGGGTTGTGGGCTTGGCAGTAAATTTTCTGCGGGCAATGAGAAACTCTCAACGTTTTCACACAAAGATAGGATCTATCTTGGTGATAAAACCAGGATCTCATATACATCTTTTTCTTTCCTTTATGGTGCAGATATACAGGGCAGGGGTGGGGGGATGCGTACTCCTTATGTTGAAGCAGTGACTCAAAACCAAAGAAACCAATCTTTAGTTCCTATCTATATTGTTGTGTGTGTGCGAGTGTGTTTGGAGAACTTTGAACATTCATTTGAGTTTGTACTTTTTGTGTCTTGTCTGGGATCACACAGATTCATATCTTTGTGAAGAGTCCGCATGCTGGCTACAGGAGACCCTGGTTCAATCCCTGAGTTGGGAAGATCCCCTGGAGAAGGAAATGGCAACCCACCCCAGTATTCTTGCCTGGAGAATCCCATGGACAGAGGACTCTGGCAGGCTACAGTCCATGGGGTCACAAAGTGTCAGACATGACTGAGTGACTGAGCATGCATGCACGCATTAATAGAGATACTACAAACCTTGGAAAAATGCTGTATAGTATTGTGGGGATTGAAACTACTGGAAACTCTTCTTCAGAGACTTCAAAAATATCTGTGTTAGGACCTGGAGTGGAGAGGGATTTTGGTATTCGTCATGAAGTAATTTCCTATGAAGCATCTTTTTTCCCCCTTTGTTTCTTCACAGCAGAATTGATAATTATAGGGAAATATCTTGATATTTGTTTTTTATAGTCTTTAAGTTCTTTTTCTTTAAAAAGTAATTTGGTTTCTGCCACCGGTGGGTTTTCCTCACTAACCTGCTGTTGAATTATTTGAAATCCGTATCACTAACCTTCAGTGTGGAGACTTTGGAAATCCCCTCTGACTTCCTTTCTTGCCAAATTCTTCTCTGGTTGCCTGCCCACAATGTTTTTTTCCTAATCTGGCCAGCCATCTCTGACTTATTTTAGCACATGCAGTGTTTCAGTTTGACACAGTAGCACATTGCACAGATTTAAAAAGAAGCTTTCCAGTGGAACGGTGGCCACGAGTTGCCTCGATGATGAACAATTAAAGTTCTTTGGATGTGGGAAGAAGGCTCTGGGGAGTGTAAATTCCTTTTGTGGGGCGTCATTGGCTTGGTGACTAATTTGAAGCATGTTAGCACCACAAGGGAGTTTTATCCAAATTTATGGTTTTGCAGGATTCATTGACAAGGTAGTTTAAAGAGCCCAGCCCTCAATGGTATCTGTGAAACTTTTCAGGTATAACTCTACCCTCTCCACAGTTCAAAAATATTTTTGAAATTTTAGCATGTATAAATTCATTCTAATTCTTAATTGGAACATCTGATCCTGGCTTCTTATTTTGTGGTTAAGATGATGAAGGAAACCAATTCATATTTTTTGAGCATATGCTAGATGACAGACAAGAATTAAGTATTGGTTGGCCAAAAAGTTTATTTGGGCTCTCTGTAAGATCTTATGGAAAACTACCCTAACAAACTTTTTGGTCAACCCAGTACTTTATTCTGGCCATACAGGTGCCAAGGAGAGAAAAACCCAGGTTGTCACTGAGACTGTTGAAACCTAGTGGAGAAGGAGGCTGGCTGAGCAATGAATGACAAGCGTGGGTCAAGCGATGGAAGAGACATGGCCGGTTGCAGCCTGCTCACTAACAACATCCCCTGCCTCACCATCCAAATCTGTGACTTCCCCTTATTTTTGTTGGTCACTTTGTTTCTTGGTGTCTCCTCAGCATTTCTGAGACAGATTTCCTTTGTTCATGAATATCTCCTTCCTGCTTTTTCCAGAATCCTGACTTTGGTACCTGCCTTTCTCAGGTAATCTGGTTGTATTCCTGATTGTTCATTTTATTTGAAAATTAAATTTGCAAGGCCTTTGAGTTAGGTTGAGTGCTATGAGGCAAATATTGCTCTTGATTGGCTTCTTGTGGTCTCTGCTTTCCACCACCCCAAACCACCATATCTGTACTCAACTTAGGCCTCAAGTCCTACCAGAGCTTTGCTGTCCACTGGCGGCCCAAGAATGTGTGTGCTTAGTCGCTTCAGTCACTCTTTGCAACTCCATGGACTATAGCCTGCCAGGCTCCTTTGTCCATGGGATTATCCAGGCAAGAATACTGCAGTGGCCAAAATATAAACTTCAGAAAACATTGAAAATAAACTTTTCTCCTTTTTTTTACAAATTACATCAAACACTTAAAACATTTGGGAACATTAAACATTACATTCAGAGAATACATCCTGGTGTTACCCATTACGCAATTTAGATAAATTTAGTATTTTATATGTACTTGGTCATTAATTCTTCTTAAATTCAGTGATTATAATGATTCAGTTGTATGAGGTTAAACAAATCTTCTATACATAGACCCTAGTTATTTTCAAATAAATTTTTTTAGATAACTTTTTCCAGCAGGGAAATTATAAAAATGTATGTGAGTTATACGGAAGACTTGATTAGAAGACTGTGTACAGATAAAAGGCAGTTTTCTTCTCTGCTGATAAGGCCTAAGATAATAGGTATGACAGGGACGTATGCATTCTAATCAGTGACTTCTGGACACGCAAAGTACAAGGTTCAAAAGTTGACTCTTTGTCAATGTACCATCATATTTTAGGATTGCATTTCCTTGAGTCACAGAAAGGTGAAAAAAGTTTTTTTTTTTTTGCTTATGCAAATGATGTTTCTGATCTGACCAGGAGCCACATGGGAACATTCATGATACAATGCATGAGATAACTTATTATAAAATGTAAGCCTTGACTCAGAATAAACTTGATCTAAGAACATAAACACAATCTAGCTGGTCTAAGTCCAGCCTATCAGGTTCTCTTTGGGATCTAAAATCAGTGATAGCTTTTTGGCCTTTAGAACTTGATGTCTAGTTCTGAGGAAGGACACATAGTCAGAATGATTACTGCTCTTTTTCAGGTTCAGGTATGAAGACAGAATTAAATGTATTTCCTTGTCAGTGTTCCATGTTTAACCTTTAAATTCCATATTATTAAAAAAATAAATTATGTCTTATATTCTACCCACTTCCAAAAAGAATTTGAAGCAGAACACCAAAGTATTATCCATGCGCAGCCTCATATTGACCTCGGTGTCCTTCCTTGTAGATAAAGGCAGAGTATACCCCAGACCATGTCTCTTTCTAATACCACCTTACATAAGGGCTTCCCTGGTGGTTCAGATGGTAAAGAGTCTTCCTGCAGCACGGGAGACCCAGGTTCGATCCCTAGGTTGGGAAGATCTCCTGGAGAAGGAAATGCCAATTCACTCCAGTATTCTTGCCTGGAAAATCCCATGGGCAGAGGAGCCTGCCAGGCTACAGTCCATGTGGACACAACTGAGCCATTTCACTTTCTTTCTTCTCTTCTTTAACCTTACATAAGGAATACAGAAAAGCTTGAATCTTTTTTCTTACATGGAATTGTGCCAAACTACGCCAACTCTATTCAGGTAGGAAAGCCTTATTTCCTCAATTTATTTTCTCCAGCACCACAGAACCATGTAGATCAGTGGTTTCTGTGATAGTTCCTAGTCCTCATTCTTTCTGGCTCTGCTCCTGAATGGGCAGAATGGTTATCTGATGGAATGGGCATCAGTGTTAGTATCTGTATCCTGTGGTGTCACGTGCTTTGTAGTTGGGCAAAGTTCACTAAATTCATTAATTTTTGTTGACTACGTTCAGAGTGACAATTTTAAGCCTGGAAAGCCCCAGATGTTTAGACTTTGATTGACAGACACTTTGATGGCTTCAGGAATGCTGAGCACACTACCCACAGTGTCCTGCCAGAAGCTGTTCTCCCTGGATACCACCTACTCCATGGCCTCTGAAACATTGAGCTCTTATTATTAACCTTCCTTTAGGGCAATAGAAGACTTGGGTCACAGGTCCAAGCTAAGATTGTCACTTTGAGAATTTTGTGCCTACCCAGACATGCCAATTTCTTTTTGTGTATGTGTGGTTTCAGACATTTTATTGGGACTCACATAAGAAGTATTAAAATTTTACATTTTGACTCAGTACATACACACATAACCAAATCAAAGATCAAAGTTTCATAGAACAATAATTACCTTTTTTTAAAAAAGCTTGCAGTACACTCTGATAGAATCTGTCCTGTACCATTTTTTAAAAGCCTTGGCTGTGACAACTTGACTTCATAGCCTATTAATGAATTGTAATGCATAGTTTGGGGAGAAAACAACAACAACAACTGAGCTAGTGGAAGAAACAAAGAAGTCTCTGGGCTTCGAGCCAGACATACCAACGTCATTCTCATTGCACCAGTCCACCATGTGGGACCTCAGACTCCTTGCTTTGCAAAATTCCCAATTTGGAGCATTTAAGGTACCTTGTGAATTTAGCAATGCATTCTCTTCTCCTTACATGCTTTCTTCTTTGCCTAAAATTCTTAGTTTCCCTGTGGTAATTCATACTTGTATTACTTTGTTAAAAACGTAAAACCATGGCTTACCTTTAAATACCTGAAGGTTAAAACCACCTCTGATCTTTATCTAGTGAAAACCTCCTGTTGTTTTTGCCTTTTCTTTACATTTTCTCCTGTCTTATTTCCTAACTTTTTTCCCACCAGTAACTTTAAAGGTCTCCATATATACCTTACAGAAGAAATGCCGGAGAATCACAAATTCCTACCACCTTGCCAGAGCAGGGGCAAGATTTAAAAATATGAGTTGCTTTTCTCTGGCCCTGTTGTTCCCTAACCCATGGAAGAGTCCTTTGATCTTTAACTCTGGAACAAAGTTGCCTTTGGGTTTCAGTCAGTTTCCTAAATGGTTGGAGAACAGGACTTCAGCTTTAGGGAGTTTGCCATCTCTGGGGAAGTAAATTGAATAAAGCATTTCACATCAGGAGTCTACTAAAATTGTCAGCTCTGTAAATGCAAATTCATCTCTTTAGTTCTGTAATACAATTGCTCTAAAAAACATAAAAATAAAAACACATTAAGAACAAGGAACAATTCCATCGCCTTATTATAATGGAGCACTAGTGTGGATTCCATTCTGGTTTCTGCACAGGCAGCACTGTATTTGGAAGCCAATATCTCTTATTAGTGTTTCAATACTGAACATAATTTTAATTTCAAAATTTGATTTTAATCTTAAGAATAAAAATTAAAGCTCTACGTGTATAATGCATATATATTATTTATGTCCAGATGTTCAAGCTGGTTTTAGAAAAGGAAGAGGAACCAGAGATCCAATTGCCAACATCCGCTGGATTATCGAAAAAGCAAGAAGAGTTCCAGATAAAAACATCTATTTCTGCTTTATAGACTATGCCAAAGCCTTTGACTGTGTGGATCACAATAAACTGTGGAAAACTCTGAAACAGATGGGCATACCAGACCACCTGACCTGCCTCTTGAGAAACCTGTATGCAGGTCAGGAAGCAACAGTTAGAACTGGACATGGAACAATAGACTGGTTCCAAATAGGAAAAGGAGTTCGTCAAGGCTGTATATTGTCACCCTGCTTATTTAACTTATGTGCAGAGGACATCATGAGAAACGCTGGGCTGGAGGAAGCACAAGCTGGAATCAAGATTGCTAGGAGAAATATCAATAACCTCAGATATGCAGATGATACCACCCCTATGGCAGAAAGTGAAGAAGAACTAAAGAGCCTATTGATGAAAGAGAAAGAGGAGAGAGAAAAAGTTGGCTTAAAGCTCAACATTCAGAAAACTAAGACCATGGCATCTGGTCCCATCACTTCATGGCAAATAGATGGGGAAACAGTGTCAGACTTTATTTTTGGGGGCTCCAAAATCACTGCAGATGTTGATTGCAGCCATGAAATTAAAAGACGCTTACTCCATGGAAGAAAAGTTATGACCAACCTCGACAGCATGTTGAAAAGCAGAGACATTACTTTGCCAACAAAGGTCCGTCTAGTCAAGGCTATGGTTTTTCCAGTAGTCATGAATGGATGTGAGAGTTGGACTGTGAAGAAGGCTGAGCGCTGAAGAATTGATGCTTTTGAACTGTGGTGTTGGAGAAGACTGTTGAGAGTCCCTTGGACTGGGAGGAGATCTAACCAGTCCATCCTAAAGGAGATAAGTTCTGGGTGTTCATTGGAAGGACTGATGTTGGAGCTGAAACTCCAGTACTGTGGCCACGTGATGCGAAGAGCTGACTCATTAGAAAAGACCCTGATGCTGGGAAAGATTGAGGGCAGGAGGAAAAGGGGATGACAGAGGATGAGATGGTGGGATGGCATCACTGACTCTGTGGACATGGGTTTGGGTGGACTCTAGGAGTTGGTGATGGACATGGAGGCCTGGCGTGCTGCGGTTCATGGGTCGCAAAGGGTCAGACATGAGTGAGAGACTGGACTGAACTGAACTGAACATATAAATCATGCACATATGATCATATATATATTAATATAATTTTAGTCCCTACAACATCATTAAAAAAATTGTCCTATCAATGGAGTTGTCATTATCATCCTCATTAAATATTTGTGAAACATCTCCATATGCATAGTGGCAGGTATTTAAGCATGATGAGAAAATGAAAAGAAATGTATAATTATGATGTGTGTCCTCAGGGGCCTTGAACCTGAGTTGTGCAGACAGATACATTATTTATGAAACTGTGAATAGCTGTCCACATAGGATACTGTGAGCACCAAATGTCTGGATGAGACTGTAGGTAATGTTGACATTCATTCATGTCTACAGAGGTGGGGACAGAAGAAGATCCTAAAGCACTCAGGTCCGAGCCAGGCACATGGATGGGGAGAAACTGCCTGAGATGTTCTCTTCTTTCCAGATAAGCAAGAAGACATGCATGATGTGTGATGTGGAGGAAAGGCAAGTAACCTAGGAAAAGGACTTGTGGCTGCAAGTTGAGTGACCTCGGGTAAGTCATTTAACATCTTGGCATCTCAGCTGCTCTGTCTATAAAATGCTGCTGCTGCTAAGTCGCTTCAGTCGTGTCTGACTCTGTGCCACCCCATGGACTGCAGGCCTACCAAGCTCCTCCGTCCATAGGATTGCCCACTCCAGGCAAGAGTACTGGAGTGGGTTGCCATTGCCTTCTCTGCTCTGTAAAATGAGGGCTGGTTTATTCCTTGAAACCAAAGGACAAGTTTTGAAATGAAAAGTTAATAGGAAAAGTCTAAGCAATTAGTTTATGGGAAATGAATTATACAGATTGCTTCTTGCTTGGTAATGAAACCATCAAAAGATCATCATTCTAAGATACTGTCTGTAATCACGGTGGGAGGGTAAGCTTGGTAAAAGGCCATAACATATGTGCTATGAAATGTGGTGAGATAGAATGCATAAAACCACATCAGATTAATAAGGTCAGGCCTTGGGTAGTTGGGGAAATGTTTGAGAGTTTAACAAAGTGACAGAACCTACAGTTTAAACTTATGATTTATTTATCTTCTGAATGTGCAAAGCTCGTGTTCTTATTATGATACAGCGAGTCCCTCTAACTATAGCTTTTAGGCTAAACAATGTGATGGCTTTTAAATTACATGAGAGATTTGAGTGTGTTGAGTGTCAGTAATGACTGTTCTCAGAGTTACATTAAACATCCCTGATTTCCTTAGTAGTCAGCTAGAATCTAATTCAAAATTTTGAGTCTTGGAGAAAATAGAAATGGACCACGATGGTCACAGCAGAAGTGAAAGGAGGCGGTGCTCACCCAGGCTTACAGGTTTCAGGCCTTTAGGGAATTAGAGGTGATCTGCAAATTTACCTGGGAGGAGGAAATGGGTATGTGACAAGAACCTTGGAAGAGACACAAGTATGAGTCATGACCATTAATCAACTCGGTGGGAACCTAAAAAATGTGCTTTATAAAACTGAAGGATCTCAATTCTCCTTTAAAGGTAAAGGGAAGTGTAACAAGGATCCTGACACTGGGGACAGTGTGACTAAGTTGTGAGTTCACAACTTCAGTTCCTGTGGAAGAGTTTGCCTTGCTCCCCACCTCTGTCCCCACCCCAGCACACACATATTCTAGACAAGTTCAGTGAAACTTTTATTTTTCTCTATGATGGGAGTAATTGTCTGAGGCTGAGAAAATAAACTACCTTCAGACTGTCTTCAAATGCTCAAAAAGGGATGCCAATATGAAGTTAGGTCAAAACTCTGCACTAATTAGGGAATTTTAATGAAAACAGCATTGAGCTCATTCTTTAGCCCATCAGATTGGGAAAGAATAATCCTGTATCAGATGGCCTTGATGCCTTGCCCATGTCCCCGTGGCTGACCCTAGAGTTTGCTGCAGATACTTCATAAACATGCCAACATCTTCCTGTGTCTTGATTTCAGAGGGCATTCTTCTGGACACAGGAGAGGCCTCTTCGCTGCATATGTCGATTGGGCAGTAACTGAAAAATAATGCCTGTGAGTGATCCTCAGCCATTGAAGGCTGGTGGATAAATAGTTTCTTGCCTTTCATTGAGATAATTCTAAGTTGTGTTCTATGCAATCCCTCAGAAGGCCTTCACAATGATTGAGACCCACTTGTTGACAGAGGTGGGTGATGAACTCATCTCAGATTTCCTGAAATTGTCTCAGTTTTAGCATAGAAAGTCCTGTGTCCTGGGAACTCCTAAGTCCTTAGGGATAACTGACTACTGTAGAAGTAACTGGCTAGTCAGTGTACTCTTTATTGTTTTTTTTCCCTTCCCTGTCTCACTTCCTCATTTTCTCACTGATTTCTGGGATCATCTCCTAAGTAAACTACTGCATATGTGGAATTATGTAGTTTTTTTCAATACCTTTCATCTGCAGTGATTCTGAGTTGTTAGTTAGGAGCCCAGTTTTTACACAATACTGTCTGTCCATAGCATCTAACACAGTGTGTGAAGCAGAGTTCATATTCAGTAAACATTAGCCAAATGAATGGACCCCATATCATTAACCAAGTAGTTTTAATAGACATTATGTGCTGCTGCTTGTCAATGTTGGCCTATTTGTTCCTCTTGAGTTTCCACAGATATCTGCCAGTCACATCAATCAAGTCATAGGTCATTAGGAGTGGTTTTACAAAAATGATGTATTATTGAAATCTTTTACATGTTTTGATCATCTTTCTGTTCTCATCCCAACATGGGAGTTTTTAAAAACAGAAATGGAATAATGACAAAAATCAATACCTGAGTAGTATTATCTAGACAAAGTGCTTTGCTGCACATTTTTTTCTGTTAATCCTCAGAGCAGCCTTGTCATTTTATATATTTATTCCTAGTTTACAGTCAAGGCTTAGTGTTTGTTCATAATCACACAGCCAAGCAGGGGCCATGTTTCTCACCAACCCTCCCTCCCCCATGTCTTTTTCGTTGCATTTTGGGCTTCACTGAAACTAGCCAGCAGATTCTCCCTGAAACTCACTCTCCCTCATAGAATTCTATGGAAAGCAAATTCTGGAGACAAAAACACCTGGTTCACGATGGGTTGCCTTTTGGGGATAGTTTTTGCAGCGTTTTTTTTCAAGACTATTAAATCCTCTCGACAGTAACGTTGTTTGCTGTAGTTTTCTCGTAAGTCAATGCTGTACTTGCTCTTAAACACTTGAGAGATTGCAGATCACTGTCATTCAGTATCATTTAATTTCCTGAATAAAGAAAGAAAAAATATACAGGGGGTTTAGGTATACATTTATAGTTGGGTTTAATTTCCTGTTTGCCTTTGTAATTGTGGTTTTCCTTATTTTGCTTATGAAAACTATAATGAGTGTTTGAAATAGATTTGGTTCATGTGGATTTTCTCATCTTAAATGAGCTAGCAATTGTATATAAGACAATAGTGTCAGCAGATAATTTCCCTTGTTAATAGCATTTTAGATTATTTCTACCCTTAAATTTGGTCTCAACACATGTTTACACTGATATATATGAGATGGAAGGAGAATGTACAGGTAACATCCCCTGAGTTTTTTTTTTTGCTGCCAGTGCTGATTGTGAAGTTTAAGAAAAATTAAAATGGTAAAGAATGTTTCAGATGTTAATATCTTAATGAATTTATTTTATTTTTCAATTTTAAAAGTAATATGCACTTTTTTTTTTTAAAAAAAAGAAAGGCATTCTCCTTTGTAGCCCCTTCTGTACCATTGCTACCACTTCCACCCCTAAGCCATCTGCCTCCCCAGTGGTAACGATGCTAATAGTTTGAGGGGTGTGTGTGTATGTGTATTTCCAGAAAGAGAGGGGAAAATAACAGATACAGAACACAATACTCATGCCTTTTTAATTTAATTTTTTTGCTCACTTGTATATCATCATCTTTCCTACCAGAAAATATAGCTCAAACTAATGCTTTTTTAAATGACTTTTTAAACAGCTTCACAGTGTTTCATAAATGCTTATAGTGTAATTTAGTCATTCTCTTTTTTACAGATATTTTGACAGATATTTTCAACATTTGTCTATTATGTAGTATTCTGCAGAGAATATCCTCATATTTCTCTCTTTGTGCTCCTAGGTGGATTACTGTAAAGTTCTAGAAGAATGCCTTATTCACAGGATATGTCTTTTAAAAATGTTGATAGCCTATTAATTACCCTAAAAAGATCTGTGAAGTGTGTGTTCTTACCACAAACGTATAAGTGTGGTCATTTCTTTACACCCTCACAAGCATGAATATTATTAAATGGCTTTTCTCGGTTTCCTGTGAAAACAGGTCCTGAGACAAATATGTGCAGATGAAAAAAACAACCAAAGCTTTGAAAAAAAATCGTAATTCCTGTAGAACACTGAGAGTTGAAATCAGTCAGTGTTTTCCTACTAAAAGCCCTTCAATTGCATTTTTTAAAACATGGAATATATTCAAGCCATAAAATCAGAGACTCTTTCTTTCAGCTCTTTAGTTCTATGTGTTATTACCTTCAACTTCAGGTAATAGGGAAGGTTTCACAGAGGAGGACTTCTGACTTAGTCTTTGAAGAATGTTCGAGATTTCTCTAGGAGAGAATGGGGACATGGCTTTTTCAGGCAGTGAGAAGTATGCAGTTTCTCTGGAAAGTAGTCACGTGTGGAAGGTTAAAAGAGGTATTGAAACTGGAAGTTCATAATCACATGTTATCACTAGCCAAACGTTATGCCCAGTCTCAACATTATGCCAGCATTAAATAAAGTTGGATATATGGGAAGATCTGATTCTGCTTATTCTTAGTTGATCTCTAACAAACCGGGGTGAATGAAGAATAACTGATAGGTCTTCCTAACCCATGAATTCTGACTTCGAATCTATTGCAATGCCTGAAATTTCCATCATTAAGATTATGGCTTCAGTTTAAGACATAGAGGACACTGTTTTCAAGATGTTCGTGAAATTGGTGAAGATGATTAGGTCAGTGACAAAGAGGGTAACACTTTATTTAAAATAGATAAGCAACAAGGACCTACTGTGTAGCAAAGGAAACTGCTCAACATTCTATAAGAACTAAATGGGAAAAGAATTTGAAAAAGAATAGATACATGAATATATATAACTGAATCATTTTACTGTACACCTGTAACTAACATAACATTGTTAATCAACTATACTGTAACCTAAAATAAAGATAAAAATGATTTTAATATAATTGGTGAATATGATTGAGTCAGTGACAAAGAGGATAACCCTTAACTATGAGTTCACTTACTGCAGTTAAGTTGGAAGATTGTAGAGGTTTCTTAGATATTAAAGAGAAAAGTGGGAATGGGCTGAAGCAGTGTTCCCTGGCCTGTAATTCCTGAATTCTCATTGGAGTCTAAGAACTTTAGGGTCCATTGGAATAATGATGTGAATGATCATAGTATCAATGACTTCAGTAGTGCTAAAGCAATAAAAGAAATGGCAAAAAATTATAATTTGTTGAGTGTATATGTGGCCTTACATCTTAACTCCTTCTTAACTCATTTAATCCTCATGACACCCTGTGGGGTTGATTTTATTATTCTCACCTTACAGCTGAGGGAACTGAGACTTGCAGAGGTTAAGCAATTTGTTGGAAGATCACAAATCTAGTAAACTAGACTCTGAGCTTCTGTTAGTATGAATCCAAAACCCATGACCCAAGGATACCAGGTTACCAGGGTGGCAACCAAAACAAACATTGCTGACATCACACCTTTATGTACATTCAGGCCTGGGTGCAGAAGAGGATCAGCCTGAGCAAAGGGCAAGTGGTGGAAGAGCCGTGGCTCTGGGCCCTTCGGTGGCTGTTGGTTGTGGACGAGCTTATGGGTATCTGGGAACACCCTGACTCTGTCCCAGTTTTCTCTCCCTTTGGAGTTCCTGGGGTGGGTTATGATCTGCTGCAATGCTTTTCCTGGTCTTCGTTCCCTGCTTATGTTTGTTCTGAAAGCTTGCCCATCCTTGCCAGTGGATTTGCCATGTCTAAACAACAGGACAGAAGAAGAGACTCTGAAATGGTGCTAATCAGGGCATTTTACAGACAGGTATATTTCAGTCTATACTGTGCTACATGTCTCCTGTCGCAATTCTAAGTTGTTCAGTGTGGTGGAAATAGAAAATTGCTCCTTTATTATCTATAATCTATATATACAGTACTTGAAACAAATGAAATCCTATCTCTGTTTTTCTAAATAACTCACATTTTTGGCCCTTATCTGCAGGCCCTATTTCCAAACCTTTAATTACATGTCTATCTTATTCCTAGAATGCTTGTTATAAATGGAAATTCCTGGGTCTTCTCAGGCATGCTCAGGGGGGTAGGACCCTGGGAATATGTAGTTTTTATAGGGTTCCCAGGTGATATGCACTGAAGGGTTTTTTTTTTCCCCCTGTGGGGGTTTTTTTTTTTTTGGCACTGAAGATTTTGAGAGTCATGAGAATAGTGAGATTGACCTTCTTTCACAGATGATTTTAACAAGCATTTCCAGCTGCTCCATAGAGTAGCTTTGCTTTAGATATTAGTTGGTCATCTTACCTAAGGAGTTATATGTTTCCCTTCATTTTTGGTTATCCACAGACAAAATACAGATAGTAGTCTTACCAACACATAACACGAGCCCTCAGATATTATATGCACAGTGCTGTTATTGAAAGAACAACTACATATTTGGAATATGTTCCTCTCTTTTCAGGGAGAAAGAGCTGAAGGTCAATTAGTCTCTCTCCATTTGGAGCTCATTCATGTCAACTACTCTTTGCCTCATCACTGGGCATTTATCTTTTTATAATAGCCAATATACTGTTAATATTGGAGTATTTTTTATATGATATTCAGATAGCCACACCTGAGCTTTATTTTAATTCTTCTTCTGACAGTTCTTAGAATAGAGCCAATTTTTTTAAAGATTCATATTTGTAAAGTTTTTGCTTCAAGCCAGTTCTCTTTTGGGCATGGAATTATATCCATACATTTCCAGCATCACTGGGAATAAACTCGGGAAGTTGGAAAAAAAAAAGCTGGATTCATACACGTGGTCCTTCAGCTCTCTGTATAGGAAGGCCCCCTCAAAACATCACAGAGTAGAGGGTCAGTAGGACCAATTCTATGAAAACTTTGTATTTTGATGATGCTACGTAGTCTTGGTTTAAAGAGACTCAGAACTTGATGGCTTTAATTTCTGTGTTCCAAGCACCAATAATAATTCAAACTGCAGCAGTGGTCCTGGGGATGTTTATCCAAACCTGCTGGTCCAAGGTTTGCGAGATCATGGTGTACTGAGGCTCCAGCCTGCATAGGTTAAAGATCAGGCCAAAAGGTACCCAAGAGGTCAGGAAAGATGACTCTACTTCCTGTTACTGTTTTTTCCTTCACTTAAAAAGACTCTTTTTTTTTTTTTTTTTCCCTCAGCTTGTTTCTACTTTGATAGTTATCTTTGGCTTGATAATTTGAAGATCTAATCAATTGTTTTACATTGAACATAGCTTGTGCATTCTGAGCAGGCATGAAGGACTCATTAAGGTGCCTTATAAGAGTTCTCCACTGTGGATTCAGGGATAGTTTGTTGTCTAGGCACTGGTAAGGAGAGAAGGAAACCAAGGCAGCCATGGCCAGCAAGGCTCTTGGGTCTAGAGGCTTTCACTGTTCTTGAAACCATTCTCAGAATCATTTCGCCACTTCTGCACATGGCATTGTCCTAAGGACATACACTGTCCATGCCCCTGTTGGATAAAGTTGGAGATGAGGGCTCAGTTGTGGGATCTTCTTTCTTTGGACACCAAAAGGATTGCTAGAATGAGAACTAACTTACTCAGAACTTAACTCATGAGGGGAATGGAGGCATAATCCTTTTAGATGGGAGCATCAGCATAGGTGAAAGAGGATGTTCAGAAAGACCTCACGAAACCTCTAGAGGGCCATGCAGCATGCATGTTAAGTTGCTTCACTAGTGTCTGACTCTGTGCGACCTTATGGAATGTAACCCACCAGGCTTCTCTGTCCATCTGTTCATGGGATTCTCCCAGCAAGAATACGGCAAGAATACATTTCCTCCTCCAGGGAATATTTCCAAACCAGGAATCAAAACTGTGTCTCTTACATCTCCTGAATTGGCAGGTGGGTTCTTTACTGCTAGTGCCACCTGGGAAGCCGCCATATAGCATGCTGCTGCTGCTAAGTCGCTTCAGTTGTGTCCGACTCTGTGCGACCCCATAGACGGCAGCCCACCAGGCTACCCCGTCCCTGGGATTCTCCAGGCAAGAACACTGGAGTGGGTTGCCATTTCCTTCTCCAATGCATGAGAGTGAAAAATGAAAGTGAAGTCTCCCAGTCGTGTCTGACTCTTAGCGACCCCGTGGACTGTAGCCCACCAGGCTCCTCCATCCATGGGATTTTCCAGGCAAGAGTACTGGAGTGGGGTGCCATTGCCTTCTCTGCCATATAGCATAGGTGAACTAAATAGTGACATATGATTATATTTGAATTCATTTAAACAGGAGCCTAGTAAGAAGGACAATAATACATTAAAAAGCCATAGGATTGCACTCTGTCTCTTCAGGCCAGTGATAGCCATCGGTACCACGTTTGTTTTTTTTGTTGCATTGGGTCTTCATTGCTACATGTGGTCTTTCCCTAGTTGCCACGAGCTGGGGGCAACTCTTTAGTTTCACTGCACAGGCTTCTAATTTCAGGGGCTTCTATTGTTTCAGGGCACAGGCTCTACACATAGACTTAAGTAATTGCAGCACTACGGCTCAGTGATTGTGGTGCTCAGGCTCAGTTGCTCTGCACCATAAAGAATCTTCCCAGACTAGGGATCAAACCCGCGTTCGCCTGCATTGGCAGGGGGATCCCTATCTATCCACTGTCCCACCAGGGAAGTCCACACCACATTCTTCTTTGCTCAGAATACCGTTTGCTAGTCATGGCCAAGGTTATTGAACTCTCACCATGTGGTAGTCTTCTTAAGCCTCACAGCAATCTCTAGTGGTAGTTTACTTCTATAGTCTCCCTTGTACAGATGAGGAAATTGAAGCTGAGAATATTAACTCTTGTAAGATCACACAACCAGCAGGGATGGGTCTGATTCTGACCCAGGCTATCCCACTTTAGACTCTATGCTCCAGTCTGCAATGTGTCTCCTTAGGCAGGAAAACTGGGGAAACATGCAAGCAAATAAATGTGAATGAGTAGGGCTGAATTGTTTTCATGGGATTATTTGAGAAACTGGTTGACTGCCATGATTTCAGAGCTGGTAGATAGAAATTTAGGGCCCTAAAAGATAAAGAACCTTTCCAGAATTCTTTATTTGCAGCTGGCGAAAGTAAGTTGCTTTGCCACATATTGCCCATTGCTTAACTTTCCAGAACTAAATGAATAGGCAATATTTATTCACTCGATTTCCTGAAGACTAAAATGATCCAAGATGTTTTGTTATCCCATATTATTTGGTATTTTGCTAACTACCACCTAATCTGTTGTGTATTTTGTGTTGGCCCTGAGTATTATCTATTTGGGTAAGAAATGTGGTAGGAATAAATGAACTTTACTACTGAGATGTCCTACTGCCCACATAGGAGAATGTCATCTATGACTATATCATGATTGTTTCCTCAGTGGATGAATAAATATTCTTTAGACTCATAACTCCATTTATTCATCCCTTCTCATTCTACGTACTTATCATTGGTTTGCCTTTCCTTGATCATGTATTTCCTGTTTAGCCATGATGAAATTACTGCCTGTATTTCCTATTCAACCCTTGAAACTTAGATTTAATCTGTTAGAACAGTGTTTACATTTCCTGGTTGTTTTTCTCCTTCAGTTAACCCTGGATAATTATATATTTAGCCTTTGCCCAATGGAGAGGGTTGTGTGACATCTACCCCAGCTAAACTTGAAAGTTTTTATTTTCATTTCCTTACCTACCCATTGCTTTCAAAACAGATTTGGTCTGGACTTTCTTTCCTAAATTCTAAGCTGGATAATATATCAAAATGTCATTCATCTTTGAACTCAAGAGGCTCGAAACCCTACTTGGCAAGTGCTTAATAAATGTTTGGTAAATGAATGAGTGCAAGGTGGATTAAAGATTAGATTCTTCAGGTAAAGCACTTCATATACAACTACCAGAGGGAACTTGCCTGTTCTTCAGTGTTTTGTTGTGCCTTGGAGGTCTACCATGGCACTGCATTCCGTATATTGTTTTATGATGTTGATTTGCATGGGTCTGTATTGTGCACTAGAGTTGTGTATCTGGTTATGTTTGGCAAATAGGAGGGATCTTTAAAGCACTTTCAGTGGCTAAAAGTTGTCATATTTGCATGACAACTCTTGTTAGCTTCCTTTATTTTTTTTGAGACCTGATCAGAGACTAGATTGTCATATCTCACATAGTTGAATTTTATACAACTTCTCTTTTCATGCATATAATTTGGTAATTTCTCTGTGCAAGTGGGAGAGCCAGCTTTATAGTTACTTGTATATAAGTGTATATAAGTGGGACAATTTTGAATATATATTTAGGAAATGTTGCTCATAAGAATAGAACTAAATCTCATGGATTTTACTGTCTGACACTTTTGAGCAATATTCAGGGGAAAAGTTAACCAAAATAGTTGACTGAATTGATTAATGAATTTTAATATAAATGTGCAGCTTATAGACACAACTTGACAGATCTAAAATTAATATACTAAGGTTGAAAAAATCTCTGCAGCAATAATTTCAGTGACTTATCCTTCCTTGACTAGAATCTTCTACATGGTTCTATGAAGGAAGTTAGTGTTCTTTCAGTATATATGAAAGTCACTCAGTTGTGTCTGGTTCTTTGTGATCCCATGGAATTCTCCAGGCCAGAATACTGGAGTGGGTAGTCTTTCCTTTCTCCAAGGGATCTTCCCAACCCAGGGATCTAACCTGGGTCTCCCGCACTGCAGGCAGATTCTATACCAGCTGAGCCACAAGGGAAGCCCAAGAATACTGGAGTGGGTAGCCTATCCCTTCCCCAGGGGATCTTCCCGGCCCAGGAATCGAACTGGGTCTCCTGCCTTGCAGGTGGATTCTTTACCAACTGAGCTATCAAGGAAGCCTCCCTTTATCAGGGAAGCCCCCATGATAAAGTATCAGCATATAAGTGGGATTTATTTGTTCAGTGTTTATTGCTGTGCAAACCATTAGTAATGAGTTATAAAGATAATGGGCATGTTTTGTCAGTGGCTACTGAGCACTCAAGCTGCATCCTGGGTCCATGCAGATAAAATATTTTCTTCTATGTCTCTATGTTAATCTTGCACAGGATAAAAACTTTGGAATTAAGTACTCAAATAAACAGCTTCCATGCCAGCTGGAGTATAAAAAATATTGCCTGGGAATGTGAAATCTGAATTTTAGATTCTTTTCTGTACTAACAAGCTATATGATCTTTAGAACACTTTTTCACCTCAGACCTCCATTTACTTACCTGTTAAGTTAAAATAAAGGTTGAACTAAATAACCTCTCATGATGCTTCTAGCATGGACATGCAATGAGTCAAACCTAATTTACTTATATCCCTGAGTCTGGAAAAGTATTATCTTCTTGAGCAATGGAAAATTGAGCTACTCTTTATGTAGCAAAAGTGAACCTGAGGCTCTGCATTGCCTTTAATCCAATCAGTACACCCTGGACACTGGTTCCTGGGAGCATAAAAGATAAAGTAGTGAATAATGGTGCAATAACCGAAGCAGTGTGATTAATGCTCAGTTACTAAGTTCCAGGCAGTATGCTGTTTTCAGGTATTTTCTTATTTGTTCTCACCATAATCCTGGGAGGTAGAATTTTACTTGTGAGAAAATTGAGGGCCAGAGCATTTATTAGTAATAGTTTGCTGAAGAGCTTGAGCCCGGTAATTGTCTGAACCAATATTCAAGTCCAAATTTTGCTTCATTGTAACATCCAATCTTGATCTCTAAGTTCCACCACCTCTATATGCAAAACTCACTCTCCTGATACTTAACAAATAGTTACTGTAAGGCACCAGATACCAGGCACTGTTCTAGAAAAGTTGATGGGGATAGATTACAAAACAGACAAAAAGTTTCCTTTATGCAGCTTACATTCTGGCAAGAGAAGATAGTATCAGCAGATGTACTAAACAAATGTGTTACATGGCATTTTAGTAGGTGGTTAAGCCTGTGAAAAAGAAATCAAGCTGGCTGAAGGGAGGCGGAAATGTGTGTGAATGGCATGAGGGTGGGTTGCACTTTTGGTTTGGGTGATAAGGGTGGACATCTTTGGGATGATAAATTTTGATCCAGGACCTGAGGTGGGTGAGGAAATTGATTAAATGAATAACTGTTAGAAGAGCATTCTGGGAGGAGAGAATAGCAGGGTGCTCAGTGGAGAATGTGCCTGGGTTTAGCAGTTGGGTTATTTATGACAGAGGAAATAACCACAATAAAGAGAATATTGAGAACCTAATTTAGACACTTCCATTCCTGCTCATGGTTATTTATATTATAAGCAGGTTGACTTTTTTTTTCTTTCTTACCAGTATGTTCCATCCTGCTTACCCAGCAGTCTACTTGAAAAATCTCTTTCCCACGAGAGGTTTTTCAGTCTACATTTTACTTTGCTCTAATGTAGCAGTTCTCAAAACTTTCTGATCTCCAGACATTTTATACTCTTAAAAGTTGTTGAGGACTCAGAGCTATTGTTTACATGGACTATATATATTGACATATACTATATTAGAAATTAAAACATAAATGAAAAATATTGATTTGTTTAAAATAATAAACCTGTTGCATGTTAGTATAACGTTAGTATAACGTGTGTGCTCAGTCACTTAGTATAGTTCAGTTCAGTTCAGTTGCTCAGTTGTGTCCGACTCTTTGCGACCCCATGGACTGCAGCATGCCTGGTATCCCTGTCCATCACCAACTCCCAAACTTGCTTCAACTCATGTCCATAAAGTCGGTGATGCCATCCAAACATCTCATCCTCTATTGTCTCCTTCTCCTCCTGCCTTCAACCTTTTCTAGTATCAGGGTCTTTTCCAGTGAGTCAGTTCTTTGCATTAGGTGGCCAAAGTATTGGAGCTTCTGCTTCAGCACCAGTCCTTCCAATGAGTATTCAGGACTGATTTCTTTTAGGATAGAAATACTTCAACTTTAACATGGATCTAAGTCACCTGGGGATTGTGTTAAAATGCAGATTTCAGTTTCTTCCGTCCAGAGAGGGACCTGGGATTCTGTATTTCTTCCCAACTCCCAGGTGATGTTGCTGATGTTGATCTGCAGACCACACATTGAGTTGCAAGGATCTAGGTGTTAGATTGGGCTTCCTAAAGATGGGTTGACTCTGCACTTAGAGCTAATACAGCTCTACCCAGCACAGGCATGCCTGCTAAACCGTGTATCATCAGATGATTAGGGACAGATAGAACCTTAAATAAAAACAGGGGCGGTGCCGGGCTCTCAGAGCAATCAAGGGGCCCTTATTAACCACCTGTTATGATGCTCAGTCTTTACCCAACCCTTTGCCTAAAACCTTTGGTGGCTTCCTAATGACCTAAAAACACAATTCAAACTTTTACCCTGCTTCATGAGACCCTTAATATCCTCTGTGGATGTCTTTCATCTTGACTTTGATCATTTCTCCTCATTCCCTGTGGCACAGTCACAGTGACAGCATTTCAGCTCCAGAAGGTCCTTGAATTCTTATTTTATTTGGTGATGGCCTGTCTAGTAGCTTTTCTCGTTGTTTGCTTGGACTGCAGTAAAGATACAGGCTCCAAACAGAATTTTGTAAATAATTTGATGAAGCAATAAAGTTGTAGGAAACAGGAAATATCTGTGTGTGTGCTCCATTGCTCAGGTGTCCGACTCTTTGCGACCCCATGGGCTATAGCCCACCAGGCTCCTCTGTCCGTGAATTTTCCAAGCAAGAATATGGAAGTGGGTTGCCATTCCCTTATCCAGGGTATCTTCCTGACCCAGGGATCAAACCTGAGTCTCCTGAATTGGCAGGCAGATTCTTTGCCAGTGAACCACCTGAAAAAAAAACACCTGTTTGGTCAACAAATGTTTCTTGCATACCTACGAAGTACCAGGCAATTATTTTAGGCATTTAGGTCCTGTCAATGAACACAACAGGGATTTCTACCTTCATGGAGCATAGACTCCTGAATGAGAGGCAAACAGTAAACAGTAAAAAGACTAAGTGAATCAGGTAGTGCTGGTTGGATGTAGTGTATGCTATGGAAAAGCAGAAGAGCAGAGCAAAGGTGTTGAGAAATAGGGGTCCAGAAGGGAGAGAGGAGATGACAGCTGAGCAAAGACTGGAGGATGTGAGACATTATCTCACTCAGATGATACTGGTGCAAGGGTCTTCATGCCTGGCATGTGGGAAGCACAGGCAGGAGGCCCATTAGACAGGCCATCACTAATGAAAATAAGAATTCAAGGACCTTCTGGAGCTGAAATGCTGTCACTGTGAGTGTGCCACGGTGAATGAGGAGAGATGATCAAAATCAGGATCAAGGCCATGGTGATTGGAGCATAGAAAGTGGGCAAAGTGTCCAGCAGGTAAATGTGTATGTGTGTAGGGCAATCTATTTTAGATTTATATATATATATGAATTTTGGATGGGGAAGATCTCCTGGAGAAGGAAATTACAACCCACTCTGGTATTTTTGCCTGGAGAATCCCATGGACAGAGGAACCTGGCAGACTACAGTCCATGGGGTTGCAGAGTTGGATATGACTGGGCAACTTTCACACATTTCAAAAGTTAATTATTGAGGTACATGTGTCTCTTTCCCTTCTGGTTTCCTCAGTGTGTATGCCCAGCAGTGGGATTGCTGTTTATAATAGCCAGGACATGGAAGCAACCTAGATGTCCATCAGCAGATGAATGGATAAGAAAGCTATGGTACATATACACAATGGAGTATTACTTAGCCATTAAAAAGAATACATTTGAATCAGTTCTAATGAGGTGGATGAAACTGGAGCCTATTATACAGAGTGAAGTAAGCCAGAAGGAAAAACATAAATACAGTATACTAATGCATATATATGGAATTTAGAAAGATGGTAACAATAACCCTGTATACGAGACAGCAAAAGAGACACTGATGTATAGAACAGTCTTATGGACTCTGTGGGAGAGGGAGAGGGTGGGAAGATTTGGGAGAATGACATTGAAACATGTAAAATATCATGTAAGAAACAAGTTGCCAGTCCAGGTTCGATGCACGATACTGGATGCTTGGGGCTAGTGCACTGGGACGACCCAGAGGGATGGTATGGGGAGGGAGGAGGGAGGAGGGTTCAGGATGGGGAACACATATATACCTGTGGCGGATTCATTTCGATATTTGGCAAAACTAATACAATTATGTAAAATTTAAAAATAAAATAAAATTAAAAAAAACAAACAAAAGCAAAAAAAAAAAAAAGTTAATTATTGAATAGGGAACCATTAAATGTTTCAAGCTTGTTTTCCCTGGCTTACGCTTTCTTAGAAATATTAGGAAGAAAGATGTTTCAATCTTTAAAATTTTATAATCTGCAAAAATTTAAAGTGATTTAAATTGTGTACTGACAGAAATTGAAGAGTGAAGTGAAAGAGGTTTTGCTAAGATGACCCAGTCACCGATATTTTTGTTTCCTGCTTGCAAAGCAGGGCAGAAAGAATCTAAATGAATATTTAACATATTTACTCACTTCCCCTCCCTCAAAGAGCGGCTTCTGTCTTGGCAGAATGGAGAAGTACTTTGATAGAGCCTTAGGTTTCAGTCAAGGGGGAGTTGCCCTCTCTGATGCAGGAGGCTACTGCCCTAGTCTGCTGGGGATCTCTGCTGTGTCTGTGTGGTGGGCCATCCAGAGAGAAGAAATGCCCAGTGCTATGTTGAATGGTACACAAATGCTCCTTAGGACACTGAACCAGCAGCTTAAGCATCACCTGGAAACTTGATAGAAATGCAGATTCTCAGGTCTGGGGCTAAGGGGCAGTGGGTGCTAGCAGCCCACAGCATTTAAAAATGAATGTATGGCAAAACCAATACAATATTGTAAAGTAATTAACCTCTAATTAAAATTTAAAAAAAGAAAAAAAAATGAATGAGGTTTCTATCCTTCCCTCTAGAACAGAGGTTCTCAACTCTGGCTATGCATTGGAAACCCTAAAGAATTTTAAAAAGCAAAACAAAATGAACAACCATGTGATGGCCTCTGTACCAGAGATTCCAATTTAGTTAGTCTAGGGATAGGCCAAGGGCAAAGGCAGTTGTATTTTCAATTCACCCTGAGTGATTCTAACATGCAGGATCACTATGGTAGACCATATTTTTCTCAACCTCAACACTACTGACATTTTGAACTGGATAATTCTTTGTTGTGGGGAACTGTGCTATGAATTACGGGATGTTTAGCAGGGTCCCTGGCCTTTATATAGGAGATGTCCATAAAACCCCTGCTCTGTCTGATTTGTGACAACCAAAAATGTCTCTAGACATTGCCAGATGTCCCCAGGTAGGCACCATGGTCCTAGTTATGAACTGTTGCTCCATAGGAACAGTTCTCAACGTTTAGTGAAGAACTGCCAGTAAAATTATAATGCTCGTCTCATGTGTCATTCAAAAGTTTTTAGTACCCACATGAAAATAAGCAAAATAAAACCTTACACCCATCAGTATGGCTGTCATTAAAGAGATTGCACATAACAAATATTGGTAAGGATATGGAGAAAAGAAACCCTATACACTGTTGGTGGGAATGTAAATTGGTACAGTCACTATGGAGAACAGTATGAAGGTTCCTAAAAAAACTAAAAATAGAACTACCATATGACCAGCAATTCCACTGTGAGCATGTACCCAAAGAAAACAAAAATACTAATTTGAAAAGATATAGGCACCCACTGTTCATAGCAGCATTATTTGCAATAGCCAAGATATAAAAGCAACCTAAGTGTCCATCAGCAGATAAATGGATAAATAAGTGATATATATATGTATATACATATATATATATATATAGGCATGCACACACACACACATATATACTACACACACACACATATACACCATGGAATATTACTTGGTCATGAAAAAATTATGAAATTTTGCGATTAATGACAACATTGATCTGGAGGAGATTATGCTTAGTGAAATAAGTCAGACAGAAAAAGACAAATACTATATATTATCACTTACATGTGGAATCTAAAAAATGAATGAATATAATAAACAGAAACAGACTCACAGATATAGAGAACAAACTAATGGTTACTATTGGGGAGAGAGATGAGGGAAGGGGCAAGATAGGGGTAGGAGATTAAGAGGTAGAAACTGCTGTGTATGAAATAAATAAGCTACAAGGACATAGTGTACAGCTCAAGAACATAGTCAGTATTTTATGATAATTTTAAATAGTCGGTCAGTCGTGTCTGACTTTTTTGACCCATGGAGTGTAGCCTGCCAGGCTCCTATATCCATGGAATTCTCCAGGCAAGAATACTGGAGTGAGTTGCCATTCCCTTCTCCAGGGGATCTTCCTGACCCAGGGATTAAACCTGTCCTCCTATATTGCAGGCAGATTCTTTACCATCTGAGCCATCAGGGAAGCCCTAAATGGAGTGTAATCTATAAAAATTTTGAATTACCAAGTTGTACATCTAAAATTAATATAACATTGTAAATCAACTATAGCTAAATTAAAAAATTTAGTAGCCACATGAAAATAAATAAATATAAAGTGAAATTAATATTAATAACATTCCTGTTAAATGTTAATATTAATAACATTCTTAATAATATATTGTTAATACAATAATATTAATAATATTAATAACATTCCTGTTAAAATTCAGGTTCCAGTTTAATTGGTCAAGGGCAGGACCAGGGATTATGCATATCTTACAAGATCCAAGTTCTGCTGCTGGTCTACTAACCACTAGCCAGGTGATGCAGCTTCAGCATCACCTAGAAACTTGTTAGAAACACAAATTCTCAGGCCACATCCTATATAGTTAATTTAATCCAATATATTCAAAATAGTATTTCAACATGTATTTAGTGTAAGAATTATTAATAAGAAGTTTTACGTTCTATTTTAAGTCCTTGAGATCTGGTGTGTGATGTACACTTAACACGTATTTCAACTCAGACTAGCTGCATTGAGTGTTCAGTAGCCTCAAAAGGTGGCCAGTGGCTACTGTGTTGGGGGTTAGTGTGCATTAGTATTACTTGAAGGGTTGGTTCAAATATCAACTGCTAGCCTCAGCCCCAGAACTTCTGTCTCAGTAAATTTAAGGTGGGGCCTGAGAATTTGTGTTTCTAACAAGTTTCTAGGTGATGCTGAAGCTGCTAATCTGGTGACCACACTTAGAGAATAACCCATAAAGAGAAACCCTAATGCCTTTATTCAAGAACGTGGTTTGTGGACCAGCAGCAGACCTTAGAATTTGTAAAACATGCATAATCCCTGGTCCCACCCTTGACCAACTAAACTGGAGCCTGCATTTTAACAGGAATGTACATTAAAGTTAGAACAGGAGGCTGCCCACAGTAAAGCCTCCCTTCACTGTGCCATGCTCTTCTGCAGGGGATCTTCCCAGCCCAGGGATCGAACCCAGGCCTCCCACATTGCAGGTGGATTCTTTACTGTCTGAGCCACCAGGGAAGTCCAATGGTGAGTCGCTATTACAGTGGCCTGTTTGTTTCCTTCTTAGAACTTTTCTCAGTTCTTTTCTTTATTTTCCCACTTGACTCAATACAGGGCATTTTTTTCCTACTAATCATTCTCCATCAAAGAACAAATACGATGTTTTGCACATCATAGGCATTTAAATATCTATGGGATTAACAATCCTATAAAAGGAGAGAAGGCTGGAGACAGTGATTAGGTGTATTCTTTGGCTTTAGAAATTTAAAGAGGAATGTGTTTGGAGATGAGTTGAATACTGGGATTCAGAAGCTAATTGCTGCCTAGAAGGTAAAATGATCCTTCCTGCCTGTGTCCAAGTAGTGTGGGCAACTCACATTAGAAATGCCTTATTGGGAAGCTTGTCAGATTCTTCTTCCTGGCAAGGTGGGGCCACATTCTCTTCCTTTTAGAGGAGTGGAAATGCTCTACCTGTTTGTGATGTCACACAGCACGTAGGAGGCGTTCCTGGGACATCCTTCAGGACTGCAAGTGCCTCTGGGGTATCCCTGATCACCTGGACTTCCTCGCACTCTGCTGCCAGTTTGCATTCCAAAGGCATCACATTCAAACTGACTCAGTTCTAAATCATCAGAGGCCCAGTTGCAGAGTGGAAATTTGGTTTCCAAAGGGATGTTACTGATGTTATAGTGCCTGGCTAATATATGTGTGTGTGTGTATATATATATATGTTTTTACATATAAAAATACTCTCTTTACTCTTGGATCAGTTTCATTTTTTTTAATATGCTTTTAATAATCAAAAATAGTTTCTCCATACTTCTTTTGGGTAAAAACAATTAACCTCTTCTCCTCCTCTGTTGGGATTTAGTATTGTGTGAATTAACCATAGGCTTTAACTTTGTATCTCTGTGTGCACAAACAACTTATATGTATACACACAGAAAAATGAAGTAATTCAGTGTTTACTTTCAGAGGAGGGCAAAAATAATAATAAAAAAGCAGAAATGAACAATTTCATAATATTCTTTGCAATCTACTTCATTACCTCTTTTCTCACTCAGCTCCCTTTTCCTCATGCCAACCTTTTGAAAAAATTAAGACTGTGGAAGAGTGAAATGTATATTCTGTGTTTTGTGTATGGATTTTATTTTATTTATTTATTTTTTTGTGTGTGTGTATGGATTTTAAATGGTGTTGACCAAAGTAATTATAGTAGGGCAGTGATTGCTTAGGGAGTATGGAGTGTTAGCTGGCTGAAATGACATCAAAACCTTCTTTGTTAATCTCACTGTGCTAAAGATGTACTGTGATGTTTTGTAGTTGAAGAGTGCATAATTTTAAGTGTGTAATTTGTTGTTTGTTTTCAATTTCAAACTATTTTTCTCTTAAATCTAAAAGGGGCTGATGGGGGAAGGTATGTACCATGTAATCACAGACACAACATAAGTGAATGCTTCATAGGTGAGGCTTGTCTATGATTATGATAAAAAGAACTGATCTCTGAAACATGTATCAATAGATGAGAAAGTGTAGGTAAGATTTGCTCCAATTCACTCCATGAACTTGGCAATCTTGGAAACAGGCCATGACTCCAGACTTCTTCATAGTTTAATGGAAATACCTTTGCTTATGAAGCTTCTGTTACAAGTTACCTGATACAGCTCCAACAATCAGATCAGTAATTCTGCTCTGGTGCATTTGCTCTGACAGCCGTTTAGCCATTTAGCCACTCATCTCGGGAAACACCTTTGCTCTGGTTCTTTGGGTCAGTGTGCCAACCTCCTGACTGGTCTATGCTGTAGGCTAATCGGTGAGCATATGTCCTATTGGCCAGTCATGGTGTAGCTTCAAAAGTGAAGTACAATTAAATAAATTTATATTAAAAAAAAAGTGAAGTACTGTACTGGAGCAAGGGCTGGTGGTTATGCAGAGAAATAGAGAAGGAAAATAAAAGAGTCTTGTGGAATTACAAAGCAGGAAGTCAGCACACTAGTTACGAAGGGTGTTAGGAGAGGAGAATAAAGACTAAATTGAACCAAGGGCTAAAAACTCAGATGCTGATAGTGTTTAGTAAAAAATTATGGTAAAGGCAATGTTATTTGAGACTGTGCTGCCTTCATCCCCGTGGTAATCCTCCAAGACCCAACACAGATACTCCGCCCATTAAGTAAATGAGGAAGCTGAGGCAGGAGATATATAATGACATAACTGGTTCACTTAGGGCTGGGGATGAAGCGAGAACCAGAATTTTGATTCTGAATTTTATTTGGAAGCTCAGGGATCTCAGGAATCTCGTCTATAGTGTAATGGTCATTGAGTAACTGTCAGTATTTAGGAGCAAACATTGGGCTTCCCTGGTGGCTCAGATGGTAAAGAATCCACGGCAATGCAGGAGACTTGGGTTCAATCCCTGGGTTGGGAAGATCCCCTGGAGAAGGGAACGGCAACCCACTCCAGTATTCTGGCCTGGAGAATTCCGTCCGTGCACAGAGGAGCCTGGCGGGCTACAGTCCACGGGGTCGCAAAGAGTCTGACACGACTGAGTGACTTTGACTTTTCACTCAAAAACATTCCCAAGAAAACACTCTTAACAGGAGAGTTGTGATGTGCAACATTTGTCCATCTCTTGCTGCCCTTTCAAAACAGGACAGTATAAACTGACTTCCTGGTTTAGGTCTTAGCTGCCTTTAAAAAAAAAAAAATTTTATTTTTGGCTGTGCTGGGTTTTCATTACTGTGTGGGCTTTCTCTAGTTGCCGTGAGAGGGGGCCTACTCTCAAATTGCAGTGCCGGGCCTTCTTATAGAGGTGGTTTCTCTTGTTGCGGAGCACGGACTCTAGGCATATGGGCTTCAGTAGTGGCGCACAGTCTTAGCTGCCCTGTGGAATGTGGGGTCTTCCCGGAGCAGGGATTGAACCAGTGTTCCCTGCATTGCAAGGCAGATCTTAACTGGACCACCAGGGAAACCCCTTGCTGCTGCTGCTGCTGCTAAGTCGTTTCAGTTGTGTCCGACTCTGTGCGACCCCATAGACAACAGCCCACCAGGCTCCCCTGTCCCTGGGATTCTCCAGGCAAGAACACTGGAGTGGGTTGCCATTTCCTTCTCCAATGCATGAAAGTGAAAAGTGAAAGTGAAGTCGCTCAGTCGTGTCCGACTCTTCGCAACCCCATGGACTGCAGCCTACCAGGCTCCTCCGTCCATGGGATTTTCCAGGCAAGAGTACTGGAGTGGGGTGCCATCGCCTTCTCCAATGGAAACCCCTTAGCTGCCTGTTATTTGAAATCATCAGTACACAGTTTTCATTGTGAAGGGAAATAGGCCTGATTGCTTCATGCAAGTACTTTGCAATTTAACTGCTTTGTGAATTTGTCTTCTGTATCTGCTGGCATCTTTTTAAAAAAAAAATTTTTTTTTAATTGACGGAGAATTACTTTACAGAATTTTATTGTTTTATGTCAAACATCTGTTGATATCTTTTTAACTATCTGGTGTCTGGCAACCATAGAGACTTAAATATATTTCTTTTATTAATAAGACAGTTGCTATTACTTTTTCTTCAGTTTTCAAAATACTCTGTAAGCAATGATTTGGGGAAAAGACCAAATCTGTTAGTGGCGAAATTAGTCTATGATCAGGCTGAGAGCAAAGTGGACACTGTCACATATATGTGTTTGAAGGATGTGTCTTTGGTAAAAGAGATTAATGTGTTTGAAGCTTCTATAAAATGGTTTGCTCTCTAGGTTGTGTATTTTGTTACACAGGTATTTTTTGTTCTGGTTATCAGTAATTGGGGAAATGCTTACAGGGCTAAACCTGTAAAGTTTTGATCATATTGGGTGATGAGAATAAGAACAAATGGCAGCAGACCTTTAGCATATGCTGACTGGCTCAGACGTACAGTCCACCCAGTCTGCTTATAACATTTACCCCAGGCCACCCTGCAGGCATCTGGTCTTCATCCTTCAGTCAGACTTCAAGGTAAAGGATGATTCCCAAGGGTCCTTAATTTCTCCATTCACAATCTATCAATAGATTCATCTTAAGCCAACTGATGTTTTTGGCCTGATGTTTTCAGCACCTCTAGGGGTAATAAGATCTGGGCTTTTACCACCTTTTAACTAAAGCAGTATTTTACAATTGAACTGACAGTTTTATTTGATTGGATTCTTTAGGCAATTCGGTCTCAATCTAACCTGGTTACAGAGCTTATGAGTCTGGTTCTGTGAGGGAGGCATTAGCAGACCCACCCAGCTAGTTGTGACTCCCAGGTAAAAGAATTTCTGAAGGAATGCAGTGTGTGTGTGTGTGTGTGTGTGTGTGTGTGTGTGTGTGTGTACTTGTGCTCTCCACCTGTAGGTCTTTATGTGGTAGTTATAAATAGGTACATAGATGCTGTTTTAGTCATGGACATGTTACATAAACTTAACAAACATAAAGCTGAATACCTAACTGTCATTAAATAATATTCTTTCTGGGCTTCCTGGTAGGTTAACTGGTAAAGAATCTGCCTGCAATCCAGGAGACCCTGGTTTGATCCTTGGGTTGGGAAGATTCCCTGGAGAAGGGATGGGCTACCCTATCCAGTATTCTTGGGTTTCCCTGGTGGCTAAAGGATCTTCCTGTAATACAGGAGACCCAGGTTTGATCCCTGGGTCAGGAAGGTCCCCCGAAAGAAGGGAAGGGCAACTCACTCCAGTATTCTTGCCTGAAGAATCCCAAGGACAGAGGTGCCTGACAGGCTACAGACCCCAGATATCTGGGGTTGCAAAGAGTTGGACATGACTAAGTGATTAAGCACGGCACAATGTTCTTCCCATGACCACACCTTGTAGAAGCCTAATATAGCACAGCTTCATAAAGAAATAGTTACCAGATTATGTCTTTAAGTGACTCATCACTTTTTGCTCACTTTTGAGGACGAAGTTTAAAGAAGTTTCTTAAAGAAACTTAAAGTGAGGGCAATTTGCTAATCTCATGGTAATTAAGAAAAATACAATTGATTGGCAGGCTCAAACTTTAGCATCTCAAATATGTTTGTAGGCAGTATAGCATGTAACGTTGACTCAGTCTTGTGTTTTACCTAAACTGTTAGAAGCAGAAAATAAGAGAGTTACATGACTGGGAAGTATTTGCCATGAGTCATTTGTAGTAACGGTAATGACACAGATGTGCTCTTCTATGAGGTAATATTGGTGATGGGGGAGAGTGTGCATATTCTCTCCTGTGTCCCCAATTCCATTGCATAGTGTGGAATTTCCTAAACTCACATGATTTTCAGTATCATTTGGGGTATTTATTGGGCTTCCCTGGTGGCTCAGATGGTAAAGAATCCACCTGCAATGTGGGAGACCTGGGTTTGATCCCTGGGTTGAGAAGATCCCCTGGAGGAGGGCATGTCAATCCACTCCACTATTCTTGCCTGGAGAATTCCCATGAAAAGAAGAGCCTGGAAGGCTACAGTCCATGGGGTCGCAAAGAGCTGGACACGGCTGAGCAACTAAGCACAGTACAGGGGTATTTATCACATCTTTGGGCCTCCCCACAGAAAAAAGAACTGAAATTTTCAGTAGTAGGATCTGGGGATTTTTTTTTTTTTTAATTAAGAATCTCAGATTATTCTGATTGTTCAGGGAATTTTTACCTTGATGGATACTGTAAGTACCTCCTTGGCTGTCTTTAATTACAGTCAGAATTTTCATATTTTAATTTTTTTTACCTTATTTATTTTTTCCTCTTTTAAAGTTTCATTGAGAAATAATTGATATATATCACATAATATTTTCAAGTACATCGATCTTAGTTTTGTCTGTAAGGTCAGTAGGGCAAGAATTGCTACCATAGATATGGTGCTATCAAAGCTAACAATTCTTAAAGTTTTGTTTGATAACAGTACCAGTACTCTTGCCTGGAAAATCCCATGGACGGAGGAGCCTGGTAGGCTGCAGTCCATGGGTTCGCAAAGAGTCGGACACGACTACGCAACTTCACTTTCACTCTTCACTTTCATGCATTGGAGAAGGAAATGGCAACCCACTCCAGTGTTCTTGCCTGGAGAATCCTAGGGATGGGGGAGCCTGGTGGGCTGCCGTCTATGGGGTCGAACAGAGTCAGACACGACTGAAGCAACTTAGCAGCAGCAGTTAAAGGTTTTGAGGTGGGAATTCCCTGGTTGTCCAGTGGTTAGGACTCTGCACTTCCATTGCAGGGTCATGAGTTCGATTCCTTGTAGAGGACTAAGATCCTGCATGCTGCAATGCAGCCAAAAAACAAAGAGAACAATTTGAGGAGTGATGAGGGCTGGTTAACTGTTTCTCAGAAAGGATAAGGCCAAAATGTAATGAAACTGATGATTGTCTGTGATATATATGGACACTTGCTAGAAAATTAGGCACAAAATGGGTCTTAAAGCCTGATAAAACTCCAGTACTACTATCTGGGACTATCTTTGGAGGCTCTGTAAGCACACTTCATAAGAAAGAAATACTTGAGGCACTTGTAGCAACATTCAGATGTTGGATTTTGTGTCCTTCTAAACTATTGGTACTGTTCCTTGGAACTTGGGGTAAAGGCCCCAGTGGATTCTCACATACTATTAAGGCAAAGATAGAGAGTATCTCTAAAATATTTTAGCCAATCCACATGTCTTAAATGCTGTTGATTTCACCAGTGAGGTTTTTCAATTCTAGTATTGTTCTTGCTAATTTTCAAGTCACTAGAAATGCCTTTTGTAATTTTCTAAATATGCTGCTTCTTTGCCTGGATGACTTTTATGCTATGCTACTGGGCAACTCCTATTTATTCCTTAAAGTGTCAGTTCAAGCACCATCTCTTTTTTGAAGTATTTTCAGGTCCTTTAGGACTTTGCTTCTCACAGTCTGTTCCATGGACCAGCATAATCAGCGTCACTTGGGAGCTTGTTAGAAATGCAGATTCTACATCCCTTTCAAGACTTACTGACACAGAGTCTTCATTTTAACAGGATTCCTGGTACATTGGAAGCACAATAAAGATTCATAAACACTATTCTAGAAGTTCGGTGCCCCTCAGTTTTGTCTCCTAATATAGCATAAAACTGATCATGGCTCTATTACTTACCACATTGAATTGCATAATTAATTTTTGCCCATTCTTCCAGTTCAGTCATCAACTGTTACTCATTTCTGCACTCCTAATCACCTGGCACTTCTTGAATGTTTAATTCATGTTGAGTGAGTGAATAAGCAGACTTGCCCATAGCAAAATTAGTTGTTCAGAGCTCCATGCAGAATTTTTTAGATTTCATTTGACATTTCTTCTAACACACTCAAAGTCAGAATGAATAGAAGACCAGCTTTCTAGGGCTATAGTTGGGAAAGAAGTGGATGCTGGACATAGGAGCCAGGTAGGTTTCTATCCCAACCCACCCAAGAGATGAGAGACATTTCTAGCTGTAGAAATGGCTAACTGTAACATAGATTTTCATTGAGACTTCTGTCTTAACTATATAATTTTGCTAAAACCCATATCCCACTTTTATTTTTAGACTCACTGAGATAAATGGTAGAATCAGTGTCTAGTGTTCTGAGTGGGGCAGGAAGGCATTGAGACATAGTAGGCAGCAAGCACATATCCTGAATTTAAAATCGTTTTTAAGTGGGAGGATAGATTCACAAAATCTAACCTGAAGTTTATATTAGGAAATTAGTGTAAGGCAGGGAAGAGTGGTAATAGAGGTCTTATAAAAATAAAGACTGGTCTAAATCCAGGGCTCTGGGCACTTAACACCTGGGCAGTACTGGTTTTACATCTTTCTCTCTCATCTTTCATCTTTCATCTTTCATCTTTCATCTCTTTGGGGGTTAACTAAAGGCCTAATACTTTGGCCACCTGATGCAAAGAACTGACTCATTGGAAAAGACCCTGATGCTGGGCAAGATTGAATGCAGGAGAGAAGGGGACGACAGAGGATGAGATGGTTGGATCACATCACCGACTTGATGGACATGAGTTTGAGCAAGCTTTGGGAGTTGGTGATAGACAAGGGAAGCCTGGCGTGCTGCAGTCCGTGGGGTCACAAGGAGTTGGACACGACTGAGCGACTGAGCTGAACTGAAAGGCCTCGTGGGGTTTCCCAGGTGGTGCTACTGGTAAAGAATCCGTCTGCCAGTGCAGGAAACCTGAGAGATGCAGGTTTGATCCCTGGGTCAGGAAGATTCTCTGTAGAAGGGCTTGGCAACCCACTCCAGTATTCTTGCCTGGAGAATCCCATGGACAGAGGACCCTGGCATGCTACAGTCTATAGGATCACACAGAGTCGGACACAATGGATGTGACTTAGCTTGCAAAGGCCTAATAGTGGCTAACGGTGGACAGAGGGCTTGGGGTTGGTGTTACCACAGTAGTGCAGAACAGTTTTGGTACCTCCCCAGAATTCAGTGGAATGAGGTAGAATAATGTCTGGCCTATAATTTAGAAGAAAATATTTTTCTCTATGTACTTTGGTTGGTCCTTAAGAGCAGTTATTACAACTCTGGGTTGGCGGTGGGGGATATAGAGTAGGGAAGGAGTTTCAAAGCTAGTCAAGGCCTTTGGCCTAAGGCAGGAGATTGACAATAGATTGCCTAGGGAAGCCAGCAGGTGATACATAAATTGAAACTGGGGTAGAGCATGGGATGCCATGAAGAGCAAATGCCTTGTTTGAAGGGTCAGCCCCGACCGGTAGTGTCATGTGGGAATCTGGACTTCTGTCCCCTGAGTGCTTTGGGTCCCTTTTTGTCCCTTTAAAAACCATAGATACGTGGATAGAAACAAAAGCACTGGAAACAATAAGCTGTTTAGGCCTTGTCATAGCTGACATGAAATCAATCATTTTACTCTCACCACCTTCTAACTCACCAAGATCAAAAGCAAACAAGCATAAGTGAAACCAAATGAAAGATGAAGAAGACATCCATCTCCATAGATGGCATTGATTGCCTACTAAGTTATTCAGTTAAGAAATCTGGTAGTCTTTTTTTACTTTTTTTTTTCTCCCTCAGACTTTACATTTTATGACTATTCAGGGCCAATTGAAATTTTACCCATTAAACACCCACAGTTCATATCCTTCTTTCTCCATCTCTGTGGCCACGTTGAGTTCAGTCCCTCAGTCGTGTCTGACTCTTTGTGACCCCATGGACTGCAACACACCAGGCTTTCCTGTCCATCACCAACTCCCGGAACTTGCTCATACCCATGTGCATCGAGTCGGTGATGCCATCCAACTATCTCATGCTCTTCTCCTCCTTTAGGTCCTATTATATTTTGCCTGGATTATTTCAAAGGTTTCCCTTTGGGTCTTTCTAACTGATTTCATGAGGAAACAACACAAACAGACTATATACGTTTTCTTCCAGGATTAGGTTGGTGGCTAGGGCCTGTGTCTGAATACACAGGTGGGGCTAACCCTAACCCTTTTCACCTGGGATGGACTAGGCACGAGACTAGAATGTTTTAGGCAGCAGGTGGATCTGCTGGAGTAATTCCCAATACCATAATTAGAACAAAGGAGGACACACATCAGAGCTAGCTGGGAAGTCTCTTCTTCTAATTTCCATAGGTTGGCATTGACCGTATATCCATGTAATTAGGAAAGTAAGGTCACAAACTAGTCAAGTTTCTGAAAAATTGCACGAGAATGTGATGAAATGGATTAGGTGATGATTGCTTTGCACCGTGTGTGTCACCAGCCCCAGTGGGCTATTAGAAAGTTAAATGTCCATTTGGTAGGTGGCTTTCAGATCCGTAGATCAAATAACTGCTTTTAGGTAAAACATGAGACTGGAGAGAAAGTGATCTTCTCAAGGTTAGGCTTCCTCTGGAAGTTGGAAAGTTAACCTGCAAAGTACCTTCTGGAAGTCTACATTTTCCAGCTCTGATTTAGAGTCATCCCAGCAGGACTACAGTCACAGACACCAATTTTCCTAATGCTAATTTGAAGGGAAATGAATGATTACAAAACTATTAACTGGATTCTATCAAAGATTTAAAAAAAAGAAGGACTCAGTTGGGAAATGTCCTCTAACTTGTCTTTAGCCAGAAGGCATTATAATTAGACTGCTAGCTTACTATCTATGAGATCTCAGAGAAGCTACTTATTCATCATAGCCCTTCATCCCCTTATCTGTACAATGGGAAAGTAACATCACCTACCCCAAATCTTGTGGTAAAAATTAATAAGGACATACATAAATACCTTAGCAAAATGGTCAGCATACTTCATTATACTCATTCCTCAATGAAAGTTTATCTCTACCTCTCTGGTGGCTCAGATGGTAGAGAATCCACATGCAGTGCAGGAGACCTGGGTTCATTTCCTGGCTCTGGAAGATACACTGGAGGCAGGAATGGTTACCCACTCAAGTATTCTTGCCTGGAGAATTCTATGGACAGAGGAGTAAGTTTTTGAGGACCTGGGGCATGGCGCAGATGGTAAAGAACCTGTGTGCAATGCAGGAGACCTAGGTTCAATCCCTGGGTTGGGAAGATCCCTTGGAGAAGAAAATGGCAACTCACTCCAGTATCCTTGCCTGGAGAATCTCATGGGCAGAGGAGCCCAGTCCGTGGGGTCACAAAGAGTCAGACATGACTTAGTGACTAACCCTTTCACCTTTTACCCACCTGTATTGATGTAAAGTTATTTTTAAACATACAGTCATTCCTTTATATTCACAGAGGATTGATTTCCAATACCAAATGCTGAAATTTGCAGATGCTTAAGGTTTTTTTTTTTTTTTTTTAACATAAAATGGCTAAAAGCTTTTGTCTCACTCACCTCGTTTAGCCAGAAAGTTTCCCTGCCACAGGTAACTCATGTCACCAGTTTCTTGAATATCTTACTAGACAAAAATTGATGCATCTGCCAACAAAAACAAAATGGCATTTCCCCCCGATTGCTTTAGAAAGTGTTTTTATATCTAGATTTTCCATCTATACTGATACAAAGAATTATTATTGTTTTTGTAGAGACCTGAGGTCCTTGCCACTTTGATATGTATATGTTTATTGTAGTTTTTCTAAGACCTTACCTAAAATTTATCTTACATCCAGGCTGTAGCACTATGAGACATATTTTATGGCTCTAGTATTTGTGCCAAACATTACCTTGTTTTATATTGAATTTCTATGGCAGTTCAATATGGTTAAGCCCAGATGACAAAGAACTTTCTGTGCTTAATTAAATTGACTGGTACATGTGCACCCTGATGTAAATATATTTTCCTTACAAAGAATATTCTGCCCTTTGCAAGACATAGGAAGTCTGAAATTAGCTCTGGTTTTTTTAATGAGTTTCAAAAACTGGTCCCTGAAATAAGGCAGCAAAATACCATGGTGGAATTGGGTTCTGAAAGAATATTTTTTAGGAACATCCTTCTTCTTTATTCACTCTTTCTAGACTATGTGTGATTTTTCCAAACTATAAAGAGTAACTGACTATTGAGAAGTTAATGGCAAACTCTAACCAGGACAGCTTCCAAAAAAGTCTTAGGAGATTGGGAAAACCTAATTGTTCCTTTGAATCACACACCCTTCACAGGGCCACAGTCACTCTGCTAGCAGATTTTGCTGTAGCAATATGAAACTGTATAGGTGCCCTACCTAGACTGCATTGCCAGCTGGTGCACTTCCTGCTCCAACACCCTGGGTACATTAAGTGCTGCAGTTTGCTGCTGCGTGCTTCTCTAGAGAAGTGCCCTGAGTCAAATAGGAACTATGTCATGGGAGGTTATATTCCCAGCCCTAAGGAGCAGTTCTCAGCGAGTGAGGAACTGACAGAGGGATTTCTTTTTTTTAAAAATTATTGTAATCGGAGGATAATTACTTTACAGTATTGTGGTATTTTTTTCCTATACATCAACATGAATTGACCATAGGTATATATATATGTCCCCCCCATCCTGAACCCCCTTCCTCCCTCCCTCCCTACCCTATCTGTCTAGGTTGTCACAGGGCACCAGCTTTGGGTGCCCTGCTTCATGCATCAAACTTGCACTGGTCATCTATTTTACATATGGTAATGTGTGTGTTTCTGTGCCGTTCTCTCAAATCATTCCACCCTTGCTTTCTCCCACTGAGTCCAAAAGTCTGTTCCTTATGCCTGTGTCTCTTTTTCTGCCCTGCACGTAGGATCGTCAGTACCATCCTTCTAGATTCCATCTATATGCTTTAATAGACAGTGTTTGTCTTTCTCTTTCTGACTTACTTCACTCTGTATAATAGGCTCTAGGTTCATTCCCCTCATTAGAACTGACTCAAATGTCTCCTTTTTTATAGCTGAGTAATATTCCATTGTGTATATGTATCACAATTTCCTTATCCATTCATCTGCCGATGGACATCTAGGTTGCTTCCATGTCCTAGCTATTGTAAATAGTGCTGCAGTGAACTTTGGGGTACATGTGACACAGGTATTCTTAAACCCAGTCCTCTTACCCAAAGGTGGAATAACTTTGAACCACTCAGGCTCCAGCACTTGCTGTGGGATCAGGCTGAAGCTAGACTCCAGCTGAACCCTTATCAGTGTTTAAACATGGAGAGAAAGCTTGAGAGGATGAAGGTGGGGAGAAGGGAGCAGATGTTAGAGACCTCACTTAGAATAGGATGGTTCTACAACCAACATGACAAAGATCTACTGAGAACGAATGAATGCTCCTTGCCCAGTCTGCTTCAACTCCAATCTTCTGAAGTTGATCCTAGCAAGGCCCACTGCATTAGTCATAGTGGGCACTGTCCACAGAAATTGTTCTTTACACCATAAGACTCTTGATGATTTTCCTGTACACATATGACTCAAGTTCAGTGATGAAATTAAAATACTGTTTTTTCTCTTCATTTCACTTTTGTCTAAAATTCAGTAAGAAGAATTGAAAGAAGGGGTCACCAGCAGCAATAGGAAGACAGGGCACCTGTTTTCTTCCTAATTTTTCTTTTAAGGTCCTCACTTCCTGTTCACAAGCAGACTAGTCCCTGTGCTTTAGTCCAAGCTATTTATATGCTCTGTTTTTTTAAAGCCATAACATCTGGAACCATGGGAAGGAAGTGCAGGTAAACAAGCTTTAAGCAACTTGATCAAATACACATAATTTGGCATAGCTTTAGAAACAGCCTGTTTCCTGACTCCCCACGTGTGCCCTCAGGATGCTGAAAGAGGGAGGGCAAATATTTTTAGCATTTAATGCCTAAATAGAAAAAAAGACATTCAATATGGGATTCATTTATCAGTTGAAAAGGAATCAAAGTCATAAGATCATCTCCAATTCAAATACCGAGAAATGCTGGGTATAATACAACAATCATTCTTTAAAATGCATGGCTGAACTTATAAGAAGATAGAATATGAAGAAATTATTAGAAAAATATCCATATAAGAAAAATAGTACTGTGCCTCCTCTAATCTCTCCTGGAGGACAGGTTAAGAAACGTGGAGGAAAGAAAAGATCTAACATACATATGTCAAGACAGTATAAGAGGGGATGGAAGAGATGGAATATTTAATAGCCAGGCTTGATTGTAAGAAGTATATGTAATTAAAAGGAACATACCTATGATAAGCACAAAGAAACATTGAAAATCAAATATATATATATATATATACATATATATATTTCAGACAAGTGTTAAAAAAAGTATCAGTTGAAATCTATAATATTTTTAGAGAAATATCTATAATATTTTATTATAAAAATCTATAATATTTTTAGAGAAAATAAACTTTAAGGCAAAAGCATTATTAAGGGTTAAAGTGATTACTTCATAATGATGAAATATATATTTCAACAAAAGAATATAACAATATTAATCTGTAGGCATCCAATGACATAAAATTAAAATATATAAAACAAAAATCAACAAAAGTGCAAGGAAAAATTGACAGAATCTTCAGAAATGTCTCAGAGATCTTATGTAATGCAATTTAGAGAGGCTTTGAGGACTTGAACATCTGATTTTTATAAATAATAAGACTTAGATATAGAAAGAGATAAAGAAAATATGAGAGAGGAAAATTTATAGATCGGTCTCATTCATGAACAGAGATTTAAAAATCCCAAATAAAGTATTCATAAATAAAAATAGGAATGTGTATGTTATACATTATGTGCATGTGTATGTGTATGCCTGGAGAATTCCGTGGACAGAGGAGCCTGTCAGGCTACAATCTATGGGGTCCCCAAGAGTCGCACATGACTGAGTGACTAACACTTTCACATATATGTATGTTAATATACACATATACATACTCAACCATCCAGGTAAGACTAGTGGAGTGGGTTGCCATGCCCTCCTGCAGGGGATCTTCCCAACCCAGGGATTTAACCTGAAGGAGGGCATGGCAACCCACTCCAGTATTCCCGCCTGGAGAATCCCCATGGACAGAGGAGCCTGGTGGGCTACAGACCATGGAGTTGCAAAGAGTTGGACATGACTGAGCACAGCACACATAAACATATACATTATATATAAATATAAAATAATACACATATACTTAAATACCTATTGACCAAGTTAGATTTATCCACAAGTTCTAAAACAAAAATTATTGACTTCCCCAATGGATCAGCAGGTAAAGAATCTTCCTGCAATGCATGAGATACAGGAGATGCAGGTTCCATCCCTGGGTTGGGAAGATCCCCTGTAGAAGGAAATGGCAACCCACTCCAGTATTCTTGCCTGGGAAATCCCATAGACAGAGGAACCTGACAGGTTACAGTCCAAAGGGTCACAAAGAGTTAGACAGGACTGAGCACATAAGCACACACAAACTATATTATTTCTGATGACACATCAGAAGCATTCCCCTGAAAATTAGGAGTAAAATAATAGTGTTTGCCAATAATGTATGATTTCATCTCTATATCATAGGTCTTAGCCTGTGTCCAAGGAAGGAAAAAAATAACATTTGCAAGGACTGAAAAGAAATAAAACAATGTTTTTTATAACATACAATTGTCCACATAAAAAATTCAAGAGTATCTTTTAAAATCTAATTGCTGGATTTGTACAAGAAAATCATTTCCAGGACTATACACGAACCATGTGCACTTATGAATTAACTGGCTGGAGTTGATCATTATTCACTCCCTGGAGCTGTAGCAAAGCAGCCCTTACTGCAGATCAAGGGGACTCATTACTATCAGAACACAAAAGCAGGTTCTGTTAATAGGGAAATGGGCTAGACAGTGTGTTGGGCAGACAAAAAACAGTGTCTGCTATACTTTTCAAAAATTATCTGTGTAGATAATCAAGTTTTATGTGTTTTTTGTGTGCTTGAAAAGATGCTTAATCTCTAATTGTTGGTTGTAGATATTCTATGCACTCAGAGAATGAATCATATATGTCCATTCTATAAAATTTCTAAATTTTGAGGTTCAACCTCATGCAGTGCTAACTTCTGGAGTGCTTGATCTATTCAGTTTCTAAGAGTTAGAACATCTAATGCTAAAACATCGATAGTGTAGTTTATCAATTAAATTTGCATTTACTATGTATTGTGTTTACTGAAATACTTGGATGTATTCCTACCATTTTTTCCCCATTTTTTCATTGTTGTTGCTTTATGCCTTTTTACTTTCTTGTTTCTGTTTTATCCTTCACATTTTGGGAAATTGCACAGTCTACTACTTCAGTGATTCTCTTAAATTTTTAGTATATATACTTAACCAAAGTTTGAAGTTAAATAAGTGTCTTTATTTTTCTCCAAAATAATACAAAGATTTTAGAATGATTACATTCCAATGCAGAAGATGAGGTTAGATCCCTGGGTCAGGAAGATCCCCTGGAGAAGAAAATGGCAACCTACTCCAGTATTCTTGCCTGGGAAATACCATGCACAGAGGAGCCTGGAAGACAGTCCATGGGGTCACAAAGAATCAGACATGACTGAGTGGCTAAACAACAAACAACAAGTCTCTCTTCTCTCTGGACTTCCCAGGTGGCTCAGTTAGTAAAGAATCCACCTGCAATGCAGGAGACATGAGTTCGATCCCTGGGTTGGGAAGATCCGCTGGAGGAGGAAATGGCAGCCCAATCCAGTATTCTTGCTGGGATAATCACATGAACAGAGGACTCTGGCGGGCTATAGTCCGTGGGGTCTCAAAGAGTAGGATATTACTGAGCAACAGAGCACACAGTATCTACTCTTCTATAGTCTATGTTATATAGTACTTTATTTCCAACTCGTTGTTTTAACCCTCTTATTTCAAATTAATAATTTTAACCATCAGTTTTTATTAAGATTTACTAATTTTATTTTTCAAATTATAATTTTATTTCCTCACTGTTGCTTCTTGTAGATTATTTCTTTATTAGAGGTTCAATTTCCTTTTTGCAGAAGTGTTCTTCCACTAATTCTTTTAGCTAGAGTCTGAAAAGAGAGCTTCTTTTCTCCCTTGAACCAGAAGTTTACTTTTCGACTTTTGAATGATTGTTTAGTTGGAAATACAGCTTGAGATTGACAGTTATTTTTCTCTTGGCACACTTTACTAGTTGTCTCTTTGACTTTGTTGGTGTGAAATCTCTTGTACATCTAATTTTTGTGTCCATTTTTGTTGTCTTTAAGATTTCCTTTACTGCAGTTTCTTTTAGTATTTGATATTTTGCACCTATTTATTTATACTTATTTTATTAGTCATGTTTCTATATAAGAAAATTTATCAGCCATGATCTCTTTGAATATTTTAACTTCACTATTATCTATATGCTCTCCTTGAAAAACTTGAGCTTGAGTTTTTCTTCTCTTGTTCTGCTTCTTAATCTTTCATGTTTTACATCTTGTTATTTTCTTCTGATATATATTTGACAATTTTCTTACATGTATTTTCTAGTTTGCTCTTTCTGTGTTCAGCTGGAAGTCAGCTATTTTACCTGTCCTAGGTTAAACTTTTCTGTGTGTGCAAACGTGTGTATGTGATATGTATTATTCACACAGAAAGGTATGCCAACCATGTATAGCAATAACATAAAATACATGTACTCTCCACCCAGGTAACAAAATCAAATATTACGAATACCTTAAACTCCTGTGTGCCTCTCTCCAGTAATCTACCAACCACCAGGTACCATTGCCCTGAATTTTTGTTAGCTATATATATATTAGTTCTGGAGAAGCAGAACTGATAGGATGTATATGTATAAATATATATAGAAGAACTGGCTTATGCTTATGTGATTATGGAGGCTGACAAGTTCAAAATCTGTAGCATAGGTGAGCAGACCAGAGACCCAAGGAGTAACCTGTGTTGCAGGTCAAGTTTGATGGCTCTCAGGATGGAGACCCAGGGAAGAGTTACTGTTTAAGTGCAAAGTGAGTCAGCTAGCAGAATTCTTTCTTGCTCATCTCAGGTCAGTATTTTGTTTTATTCAGGCTTTCAATGGGTTAAATGAGGCCTATTCACATTATTGAGGGTATTCAAAGTCTACTGTTCATCTCATCAACAAAAATATCCTTATGGAAACATTCAGAATAATGTTTGATTAAGTATCTGGGCACTGTGGTCCAGCCAAGTGGACACTTAAAACTAAGCATCACAGGTCTACCCCTTGTCAACCTGGCATCCAGACACATCTCCTTAAACTACACTTAATCTCCAAATAAAGATGGTAGCAATTATACCTAACATGAAAATGCTGTTCTGTACACAACTGAAAATGCATTAACACTTTCCTCGTAAGAGGATACATAATTCCTATGTGATATTTACCGTTTTCCTTTACATTCTGTAAGTTAAAAATGATGATTTAAAGTTAATAATATTAAATGATATCATGGAAAGTCAATATATTTTTGTTACATGGTTAAGAAATAAAAGAGGAAAACTAACACACAAACATATTCATAACAAAAAAAGGATGATATACTTATTACAGTTATAGTCTTAATTTCATAACTGGTCATGTGGTCGTAGCTGGTATTTAGTACTACCTTCTACAGTTCATGGGGTCGTAAAGAGTCAGACACGACTGAGTGACTTCATTTCACTTCACTTCTTTCACTACCCACTCCATATTCCCATTCCCCTCAGTAAACACCTCAACTGATCATAAATCTTAACTTGGCAGGATGATCTCAACTTCATTCCTGAAGGATCTTTCTGGATTAGGTTGTCATGTTTTTCCACTGACTTTAATCATGGGTTCTCCTGTATTCTGGACATAACAAATTCTTCCTTATCTCCACTATACAGTATCAATCCAAGTTTTCCTTGGTAAGCAAGAGTATTCATTCCAGCCAGTAGAGTAATTCTTTTCTTTGCCTGTTGATTTAGGAATGAGGAGTCCAAAGCGGCTGCTTGGCAGTCTTAACTTCTAGTTTAATGGAATCATTGTGTTTCCTGGTGGGAGCATTTTCCTCCCTTTGGAAGTAAGATCTCTGAGCCAGCAGAACATAAAGTTGTGGGGAACAGGAGGCAAAACTTTTGTTGTTGGGTCACTAGAGGTATTAGTGAATGATACCCCTTCCATTTCCACCCCTTGATTCCTGATCCATGAATTTTTGTTATGGAAGAAACAGAACCATATACTGGATACTGATTCAGAGCATATGTCACTTCCTGGAGAACCTTTCCCCCCACTCTGAAAAGAACTCCCACTTAGCTGTTACAGTAACTAAGTTTTCAAAAGGCCATTCCAGTCCTAACCATAGCAATCAGAGAGGAAAAAGAAATAAAAGTAATCCAAATTGGAAAGGAAGAAATAAAATTGTTACTGTTTGCAGATGACATCATACTTTACATAGAAAGCCCTCCGAGATACACCAGAAAACTGCTAGAGCTCATCAATGAATTTGGTAAAGTTGTAGGATAGAAAATTAATATATAGAATTGTTGGATACATCCTCTAATAGCTTCAGAGAGTGAATGCATGGGAAAAATGATTTGAGATCCTACCATTTTTATTCTATCATCATATTTAATTGTGCCTTTTCATGTAGAAGGTTAGGATAGAAAACAGAGCTCAGGAAATAGATTAGTATGCCAGCAGTCTCTTTTCTTCTCGCTCTTCATAAATTTCATTTCAGAAGACCTTGAGCATTCGAGGTATTAATTTATAAATCACCATAAGTTTCTTGCAATTGTATGGACTTGTTTGGGAAACAAGTCCTTTAACTTGTGCTTGCATTCATTTAAAGTCTGTTGGAAATTTTTAATCAAGTTATTCAATGACTGAAGCACAAAAACTTGGTTTGAAATTGTTTAGTTGATTGCAATTAAAATGAACCTTGAAAATAGGAAGGCAGTAGCCTTTTTTTCTACAAAAACAAGTGAGGTATTGAGTAAAGTAAATGATGAGAGCTTGAATGCTGTTTTAATTTTTTGTTTGTTTGGTTTTTATTTTTATTTTTTAACTTTACAATATTGTATTGGTTTTGCCAAATATCGAAATGAATCCACCACAGGTATACACGTGTTCCCCATCCTGAACCCTCCTCCCTCCTGCCTCCCCGTACCATCCCTCTGGGTTGTCCCAGTGCACCAGCCCCAAGCATCCAGTATCATGCATCGAACCTGGACTGGCGACTTGTTTCATATATGATATTATACATACTTCAATGCCATTCTCCCAAATCATCCCACCCTCTCCCTCTCCCACAGAGTCCAAAAGACTGTTCTATACATCAGTGTCTCTTTTGCTGTCTTGTATACAGGGTTATTGTTACCATCTTTCTAAATTCCATATATATGCATTAGTATACTGTATTGGTGTTTTTCTTTCTGGCTTACTTCAGTCTGTATAATAGGCTCCAGGTTCATCCACCTCATTAGAACTGATTCAAATGTATTCTTTTTAATGGCTGAGTAATACTCCATTGTGTATATGTACCACAGCTTTCTTATCCATTCATCTTTTGATTTCAATCACTTGGATTTATAGGAAGACTTTTGATGGAGTTCCTAGTTTGACTTTGATAAATTTATTCTTATTATTTTTTACCAGAATGGGATATATTGAGAAGGATTTAAATTTTGTAGCCTTTAAATTTAAATTAGTCATGGAGAGAATTTAGTTGATGAATTTTATTTTGCAAAACTATTTTCTAAGTAATATACTCTGAAAATATTTGGATGGAAATAATCACAAAATGCAGAAGATAAAAATTAATGTTACTCTTAAGTTACTGGATACTTCAGTACCTCTAGGGAAAGCAGTTTTTCAGTTCAAAATATGGCCCAGAGAGAAAAGCCAACAAAAGCCGTCAACATTTTCAAGTTTAGTAACCCTTAAATATAGAATAATGAGATCAATTTTATGAAAACAAAACTACATGATCATAGCAAAAGAAAACACTCTTTAAAAGCACTAATGAGGAGGAGATAAGATGGTAGAGGAGTAGGATGGGGAGAACACTTTCTCCCCCACAAATTCATCAAAAGAACATTTAAACGCTGAGTAAATCCCACAAAACAACTTCTGAATGCCGGCAGAGGACATCGGGCACCCAGAAAAGCAACCCAAGTCTTCGAAAGGAGGTAGGAAAAAATATAAAAGACAAAAAAAGAGACGAAAGAGGGAGGGATGGAGTTCCGTCCTGGGAAGGGAGTCTTAAAAAGAGAGAAGTTTCCAAACACCAGGAAACCTTCTCACTGCCGAATCTGTGCTGAGCCTTGGACACACAGAAGGCAACATAACAGGGAGGAAAAATAAATAAACAATTAAAACCTGCAGATTGCCAGCCCTAGGGTAACTCCCCCAGCGGAGAAGCAGCGCAGACGCCTACACACGCCACTAGCAAGTGGGGGCTGGGCAGGGAGGTGCCGCATGGGCTGCACCGCTTAGAGTAAGGATCTGGCCTGAATACCCCAAGCGCTATCTGAGCGAAATAATTTGGGCTAGCAAACCAGACTGTGGGATATCTACCACGCAAAAAGCCAGCCCTAACCTAAGACACCGCCAGCCCTGCACACGGAACAAAGGACTGAACAGAGATAGCCGGCTGCAGACCGTCCCCCTCTGGTGACAGGCAGCCAGAACCTGAGGGGGCAATCGCAGCCCCAGAGAGACATTATCTATAAAACTGTAAGCAGGCTTTTTTGCTAACTAAAACTTCTTGGAGGTCTGGACGGTCAACATCCGCCCGAGAAGGTGAGCCGGTTGTACACCTAGATAACCGGGCTGCGGGGAGGTGATAAGTCGCAGCACTGGGGCTCGCCAAACACATCATCTGAGCTGCTCGGACCTGGGAAGGGCACAAAATGCAGGCCCAACCGAGTCTGCGCCTCTGAGGACTACCTGAGTGCCTGAACCTGAGTGGCTTGGACCTGGGAGGTGCAAGCAGCCCAGGGCCGGCCACGGATGGTTCCTGGCGGGGCAACCGAGAGCCTGAGCAGTGTGGGCAGGGAGGCTACACGCACCGTGAGTGGGGGCAGACCCAGTGTGGTTGAGGCACTGCGAGCACACGCCAGTGTTATTTGTTTGCAGCCTCCCTCCCTCCCCACAGTGCGACCGAAAAAGTGAGCCTAAAAAAAAAAAAAAAAAAAGAAGTGTCCACCACTGTCCCCTTTGTGTCAGGGCGGAAACCAGACACTGAAGAGACCAGCAAACAGAAGAAGCTATAACAGAGGGAACCGCCTTGGAAGCTACAGGCAATAGATTAAACCCTGTGGTTAGTACCGATTACATAGGAAGGAGCCTATAGATCTTGAGAAATATAAGTTGGACCAAGGAACTAGCCGAAAATGAACTGACCCCACAATACTCACAACAAAACCAGAAAAAGTCCTAGATATATTTTTACTATTTTTACGATCATTCTTTCTTTTTTTTTTTAATTAAAAAAATTTTTTAAGTCCTCTATTATTCCTTTAATTTTCACTTTTATAACTATTACTTTGCAAAAAAAAAAGACCCTATTTTTTTAAAGCAAACTTCATATATATATATATATATATATTTATAATTTTTGTGACCTTGTTTTTTTTTCTTTTCTTCTTTTCTTTAACATTGTATTTTTGAAATTCCAATCTCTACTCTAGATTTTTAATTTTAGCTTTTTGGTATTTGTTATCAATTTTGTACCTATATATATATATATATATATTTGTAATTTTTGCGACTTTTTTTTTTTCTCTCTCTTTCTTTCTCTTCTTCTTTTATATAACCTTGTATATCTGAAATTCCAAACTCTACTCTAGATTTTTAATTTATGCTTTTTGGTATTTGTTATCAATTTTGTACCTATATTTTCTTTATAATTTTTGCGACTTTGTTTTTTTTTTTTCCCTCTCTTTCTTTTCCTTTTTCTTTTCTTTAACATTGTATTTTTGAAATTCCAAACTCTACTCTAGATTTTTAATTTTTGCTTTTATGTATTTGTTACCAATTTTGTACCTTTAAGAACCCAATCTTCAGTACCCATATTTCACTAGGGAGCGAGATTACTGGCTTGACTGCTCTCTCTCCCTTTGGACTCTCCTTTTTCTCCACCGGGTCGCCTGTGTCTCCTCCCTAACCCCTCTCTACTCTACCCAACTCTGTGAATTTCTGTGTGTTCCAGACAGTGGAGAACACTTAGGGAACTGATTACTGGCTGGATCTGTCTCCCTCCTTTTCATTTTCCCCTTTTATCCTCCTGGCCACCTCTGTCTCCTTCCTCCTTCTTCTCTTCTCTGTATAACTCCGTGAACATCTCCGAGCGGTCCAGTTGTGGAGTGCACATAAGGAAGTGATTACTGGCTAGCCCAGTCTCTCCTCTATTGATTCCACCTCATCTCATTCGGGTCACCTCTAACACCCTCCTCCCTCTTCTCTTCTCCATGTAACGCTGTGAACCTCTCTGGGTGACCCTCACAGTGGAGATACTTTTCATCTTTAACGTAGATGTTTTATCAATGGTGCTGTATAGAAGGAGAAGTTTTGAAACTACTGTAAAAATAAGACCGATAACTGGAAGCAGGAGGCTTAAGTCCAAATCCTGACTCTAGGGAACTCCTGACTCCAGGGATCATTAATTGACAGGAGCTCATCAAATGCCTCCACACATACACTGAAACCAAGTACCACCCAAGAGCCAACAAGTTCCAGGGCAAGACATACCAAGCAAATTCTCCAGCAACACAGGAACACAACCCTGAGCTCCAAGATACAGGCTGCCCAAAGTCACCCCAAAACTGTAGACATCTCATAATTCATTATTGGACACTTCATTGCACACCAGAGAGAAGAAATCCAGCCCCACCCACGAGAACACCAACGCAAGCTTCCCTAACCAAGAAACCTTGACAAGCCACGTGTACAAACCCACACACAGTGAGGAAAAGCCACAATAAAGAGAACTCCACAAACTGCCAGAATACAGAAAGGACACCCCAAACTCAGCAATTTAAACAAGATGAAGAGACAGAGGAATACCCAGCAGATAAAGGAACAGGATAAATGCCCACCAAACCAAACAAAAGAGGAAGAGATAAGGGAATCTACCTGATAAAGAATTCCGAATAATGATAGTGAAATTGATCCAAAATCTTGAAATCAAAATGGAATCACAGATAAATAGCCTGGAGACAAGGATTGAGAAGATGCAAGAAAGGTTTAACAAGGACCTAGAAGAAATAAAAGAGAGTCAATATATAATGAATAATGCAATAAATGAAATAAAAAACACTCTGGAAGCAACAAATAGTAGAATAACAGAGGCAGAACATAGGATAAGTAAATTAGAAGATAGAATGGCAGAAATAAATGAATCAGAGTGGAAAAAAGAAAAACGAATTAAAAGAAATGAGGACAATCTCAGAGACCTCCAGGACAATATTAAATGCTACAACATTTGAATCATAGGGGTCCCAGAAGAAGAAGAAGACAAAAAGAAAGACCATGAGAAAATACTTGAGGAGATAATAGTTGAAAATTTCCCTAAAATGGGGAAGGAAATGATCACTCGAGTCCAAGAAACCCAGAGAGTCCCAAACAGGATAAACCCAAGGCGAAACACCCCAAGACACATATTAATCAAATTAACAAAGATCAAACACAAAGAACAAATATTAAAAGCAGCAAGGGAAAAACAACAAATAACACACAAGGGAATTCCCATAAGGATAACAGCTGATCTTTCAATGGAAACTCTTCAAGCCAGGAGGGAATGGCAAGACATACTTAAAGTGATGAAAGAAAATAACCTACAGCCCAGATTATTGTACCCAGCAAGGATCTCATTCAAATATGAAGGAGAAATCAAAAGCTTTACAGACAAGCAAAAGCTGAGAGAATTCAGCACCACCAAACCAGCTCTCCAACAAATACTAAAGGATATTCTTTAGACAGGAAACACAAAAAAGGTGTATAAATTCGACCCCGAAACAATAAAGTAAATGGCAACGGGATCATACTTATCAATAATTACCTTAAACGTAAATGGGTTGAATGCCCCAACCAAAAGACAAAGACTGGCTGAATGGATACAAAAACAAGACCCCTACATATGTTGTCTACAAGAGACCCACCTCAAAACAGGGGACACATACAGACTGAAAGTAAAGGGCTCGAAAGAGATTTTCTATGCAAATAGGGACCAAAAGAAAGCAGGAGTAGCAATACTCATATCAGATAAAATAGACTTCAAAACAAAGGCTGTGAAAAGAGACAAAGATGGTCACTACATAGTGATCAAAGGATCAATCCAAGAAGAAGATATAACAATTATAAATATATATGCACCCAACACGGGAGCACCGCAATATGTAAGACAAATGCTAACAAGTATGAAAGGAGAAATTAACAATAACACAATAATAGTGGGAGACTTTAATACCCCACTCACACCTATGGATAGATCAACTAAACAGAAAATTAACAAGGAAACAGAAATATTAAATGATACAATAGACCAGTTAGACCTAATTGATATCTATAGGACATTTCATCCCAAAACAATGAATTTCACCTTTTTCTCAAGCGCACATGGAACGTTCTCCAGGATAGAGCACATCCTGGGCCATAAATCTAGCCTTGGTAAATTCAAAAAATTGAAATCATTCCAAGCATCTTTTCTGACCACAATGCAGTAAGATTAGATCTCAATTACAGGAGAAAAACTATTAAAAATTCCAACATATGGAGGCTGAACAACACGCTGCTGAATAACCAACAAATCACAGAATAAATCAAAAAAGAAATCAAAATTTGCATAGAAACGAATGAAAATGAAAATACAACAACCCAAAACCTGTGGGACACTGTAAAAGCAGTCCTAAGGGGAAAGTTCATAGCAATACAGGCATACCTCAAGAAACAAGAAAAAAGTCAAATAAATAACCTAATTCTACACCTAAAGCAACTAGAAAAGGAAGAAATGAAGAACCCCAGGGTTAGTAGAAGGAAAGAAATCTTAAAAATTAGGGCAGAAATAAATACAAAAGAGACCATAGCAAAAATCAACAAAGCCAAAAGCTGGTTCTTTGAAAGGATAAATAAAATTGACAAACCATTAGCCAGACTCATCAAGAAACAAAGGGAGAAAAATCAAATCAATAAAATTAGAAATGAAAATGGAGAGATCACAACAGACAACACAGAAATACAAAGGATCATAAGAGACTACTATCAACAATTATATGCCAATAAAATGGACAACGTGGAATGGACAAATTCTTAGAAAAGTACAACTTTCCCAAACTGGACCAGGAAGAAATTGAAAATCTTAACAGACCCATCACAAGCATGGAAATTGAAACTGTAATCAAAAATCTTCCAGCAAACAAAAGCCCAGGTCCAGACGGCTTCACAGCTGAATTCTACCAAAAATTTAGAGAGGAGCTAACACCTATCCTGCTCAAACTCTTCCAGAAAATTGCAGAGGAAGGTAAACTTCCAAACTCATTCTATGAGGCCACCATCACCCTAATACCAAAACCTGACAAAGATCCCACAAAAAAATAAAACTACAGGCCAATGTCACTGATGAACATAGATGCAAAAATCCTTAACAAAATTCTAGCAATCAGAATCCAACAACACATTAAAAAGATCATACACCATGACCAAGTGGGCTTTATCCCAGGGATGCAAGGATTCTTCAATATCTGCAAATCAATCAATGTAATACATCACATTAACAAATTGAAAAATAAAAACTATATGATTATCTCAATAGATGCAGAAAAAGCCTTTGACAAAATTCAACATCCATTTATGATAAAAGCTCTCCAGAAAGCAGGAATAGAAGGAACATACCTCAACATAATAAAAGCTATATATGACAAACCCACAGCAAACATTATCCTCAATGGTGAAAAATTGAAAGCATTTCCTTTAAAGTCAGGAACAAGACAAGGGTGCCCACTTTCACCATTACTATTCAACATAGTTTTGGAAGTTTTGGCCACAGCAGTCAGAGCATAAAAAGAAATAAAAGGAATCCAAATTGGAAAAGAAGAAGTAAAACTCTCACTATTTGCAGATGACATGATCCTTTACATAGAAAACCCTAAAGACTCCACCAGAAAATTACTAGAACTAATCAATGATTATAGTAAAATATAAAATATAGGATATAAAATCAACACACAGAAATCCCTTGCATTCCTACACACTAATAATGAGAAAACAGAAAGAGAAATTAAGTAAACAATTCCATTCACCATTGCAACGGAAAGAATAAAATACTTAGGAATATATCTACCTAAAGAAACTAAAGACCAATATATAGAAAACTATAAAACACTGGTGAAAGAAATCAAAGAGGACACTAATAGATGGAGAAACATACCATGTTCATGGATTGGAAGAATCAATATAGTGAAAATGAGTATACTACCCAAAGCAATTTATAGATTCAATGCAATCCCTATCAAGCTACCAATGGTATTCTTCACAGAGCTGGAACAAATAATTTCACAATTTGTATGGAAATACAAAAAACCTCGAATAGCCAAAGCTATCTTGAGAAAGAAGAAAGGAACTGGAGGAATCAACCTACCTGACTTCAGGCTGTACTATAAAGCCACAGTCATCAAGACAGTATGGTACTGGCACAAAGACAGAAATATAGATCAATGGAACAAAATAGAAAGCCCAGAGATACATCCACACACATATGGACACCTTATCTTTGACAAAGGAGGCAAGAATATACAATGGATTAAAGACAATCTCTTAAACAAGTGGTGCTGGGAAAACTGGTCAACCACTTGTAAAAGAATGAAACTAGAGCACTTTCTAACACCATACACAAAAATAAACTCAAAATGGATTAAAGATCTAAACATAAGACCAGAAACTATAAAACTCCTAGAGGAGAACATAGGCAAAACACTCTCCGATATATATCACAGCAGGATCCTCTATGACCCACCTCCCAGAATATTGGAACTAAAAGCAAAAATAAACAAATGGGACCTAATTAAACTTAAAAGCTTCTGCACAACAAAGGAAACTATAAGCAAGGTGAAAAGACAGCCTTCAGAATGGGAGAAAATAATAGCAAATGAAGCAACTGACAAACAACTAATCTCAAAAATATACAAGCAACTCCTGCAGCTCAACTCCAGAAAAATAAATGACCCAATCAAAAAATAGGCCAAAGAACTAAATAGACATTTCTCCAAAGAAGACATACAGATCGCTAACAAACACATGAAAAGATGCTCAACATCACTCATTATCAGAGAAATGCAAATCAAAACCACTATGAGGTACCATTTCACACCAGTCAGAATGGCTGTGATCCAAAAGTCTACAAGTAATAAATGCTGGAGAGGGTGTGGAGAAAAGGGAACCCTCTTACACTGTTGGTGGGAATGCAAACTAGTACAGCCACTGTGGAGAACAGTGTGGAGATTCCTTAAAAAACTGGAAATAGAACTGCCTTATGATCCAGCAATCCCACTACTGGGCATACATACTGAGGAAACCAGAATTGAAAGAGACACATGTACCCCAATGTTCATCGCAGCACTGTTTATAATAGCCAGGACATGGAAGCAACCTAGATGTCCATCAGCAGATGAATGGATAAGAAAGCAGTGGTACATATACACAATGGAGTATTACTCAGCCATTAAAAAGAATACATTTGAATCAGTTCTAATGAGGTGGATGAACCTGGAGCCTATTATACAGAGTGAAGTAAGCCAGAAAGAAAAACACCAATACATTATACTAATGCATATGTATGGAATTTAGAAAGATGGTAACAATAACCCTGTGTACGAGACAGCAAAAGAGATACTGATGTATAGAACAGTCTTTTGGACTTTGTGGGAGAGGGAGAGGGTGGGATGATTTGGGAGAATGGCATTGAAATACGTATAATATCATATATGGAATGAATCGCCAGTCCAGGTTCGATGCATGATACTGGATGCTTGGGGCTGGTGCACTGGGACGACCCAGAGGGATGGTATGGGGAGGGAGGAGGGAGGAGGGATCAGGATGGGAACACATGAATACCTGTGGTGGATTCATTTTGATATTTGGCAAAATCAATACAATATTGTAAAGTTTAAAAATAAAATAAAATTAAAAAAAATAAAAGCTGTAAACTAAAAAATATATATATATAAAAAAATAAAAGCACAAATGACACATTATTAGAGATAGCTTAGAAAATTGCTATTGTAAATGAATATGTACCAAAAATAGTTGTTCTGCTTATTATTTAATTTTTAAATTAATATTTAAAAATCAATATAAAGGAGTTATCTGGGGACTTCCCTGATGATCCAGTGGTTAAGAATCTGCCTGCTAGTGCAGGGGGCACAGGTTCTATCCCTGGTCTGGGAAGATCCCACATGTCGTGAGGCAACTAAGCTAAGGCATCACTGCTACTGAGGCCTGTGCACCTAGAGCCTGTGCTCTGTAACAGGAGAAGCCACTGCAATGAGGAGCCCGTGCACTGCAACTGGAGAGTAGCTCTCGCTTGCTGCCACTAGAGAAAGCCCACGTGCAGCAGTAAAAAGCACAGTCAATAAACACATAAATAAAATATAAAAAATTTTTAAAAAGAAGTTATTTTGTTTGAAATTTATAAACACATGCTACTTTTCTTAGAGGCAATTTTATTTTTGAAGTTAGTTTTTGAATTAGAACTGTCAGTGAAGTAACCAGTTTGTCAGTAAAGAAATTTATTAAAATTGTCTAATTTTAAAGTATCCTTTTTAGATGATAGGTGGATTATAATGTCACTTTACTTACATTGTATGTGACCTGTTTTTCATATTCAGATGTTTGTCGAATCTTTATCCCTTTCTTTTTCTCCTTTGTTCCGAGTTATAGTGATATATGTTGGTGAGACTCTTGGGCCCCTTTCAGTCTGGAAACTTGCATCCTTATTTTGGAGTGATATTTCTTGTAATAGCTCATTAAAATGTTCATTTCTTCAATTTGCATGTGTTCTCTCTTTCTGTATTTTCTATTCCTTTTTCTTAGACCTATTAGATGATTCTCTAATTTTCTTATCTTTTTGGTTTTTTCATTTCTTTTTGTTCTACTTTCTGAAATATTTCCTTTACTTTATCTTCCACTGTATCATTGAGTGTTTCATCTTCATTGTAATTAAAAAAATTTCCCAAAGCTCTCTTCTTGGCACATGAATAGATGCTCAGCATCTATATTCGTAAGAAAAATGCAAATCAAAACCACAATGAGATAATTACTTCACACCTGTCAGAATGGCTATCATCACAAAGACCACAAATAGCAAATGTTGGCAAGGATGTGGAGAAAAAGGAACCCTGTACAATGCTGGTGGAAATGTAAATTAGTACAGCCACTATGGAAAACAATATGGGGGTTCCTCAAAAAACTAAAAATGGAACTATAATACCATATTATCCATCAATCCTGTTCCTGGGTATATATCTGAAGAAAATGAAAAGATACATATATACTAATATTCGTAGCAACCTTGTTTACAATAGCCAAAATATGGAAGTAACCTAACCTAAGTGTCCATCAGTATACAAAGGGATAAAGAAGATTTAGTGTTTATATATACAATGGACTATAATTCACCCATAATAAAGAATGAAATAATGGATGTAACTAGAGATTATCATATTAAGTGAAGTAAGTCAGAAAGAGAAAGCCAAATAACATATGATGTTACTTTACTCATAGTTCCAGAGTTACTGAGTATGTGAGTTCCAGAATCTTCTGGGATTCTGTGGTGGAATGGACTTGATCTTAGTTTTTCTGACTGCCAATTTTGTTTTCATACTTCTCAGATCTCCTAAGTCATTTACACTGGTCCTGCTTTCCAGCTTTTAAAATTCTCTCACTGTTGTCTCCCCTGTTGCTCACTTCATCTTTGTGGATTAAATATTTTTTCCCTATGTTTGGTAGGAGTCAGTAAAATTATTTGAATGTATTCAATCTGCTGAAGCTGAAGCTCCGATACTTTGGCCACCTGATTTGAAGAGCTGACTTACTAGAAAAGACCTGACTCATTGGAAAAGACCCTGATGCTGGGAAAGATTGAAGACGAAAGAAGTAGGCTGCAGAAGATGAGATGGTTGGATGGCATCACTGACTCAGTGGACATGAATCTGAGCAAACTCCTGGAGACAGTGAAGAACAGGAAAGCCTGGCATGCTGATACCCATAGGGTCGCAAAGAGTTGGACCTGACTGAACAACAATAACAAATTCAGTCTGCCATCATAACCTTTATATAGGTACTTTATTATGTTCTTCTTAAGGCTATTTTTTATAATGATTTTATCTTGGTTTATCATTATATTAATAATATTATTTTCTTTAATCATTTCACATATGCTGATTTTCTAACTTTTTCACATTATAGAAACCCTCAAATTGCTGAAGTAAGACTTTTTATCAAGGTGAAACTATTTTCCTCTGTGGTTTGTATTTTTTTTTTTTGACTGTGAGCCTTTCTCATCATTCAACACACCTCTTCCCCACCCGCATTCCTGTGGGAATTGTATGTCTTGTTCATGGCAGAAATGTTGGATAATAGTCTGGCATTTCCATCTGTATCTCACCTGCTCCACATGAAGTTATGTTAATTTCCTAGCTTGAGGCTTCTTGCATTTCATAAATCATGTAAATTCTGATTCAGTATGCTTGTGTTTTGGAGGCATGGATCTTATTTTCTCATGGTAGAATTACTTGCATTCAGAGAGCTTCCTTATGGGTTGACCAGGCTGCTAGTGCTTCTTGCACTGAGAGGGCTGTTCTTCTAGGCTCCTGGATATAGGCAGGGTAGCCTATAGTTTCAGTTGCTACTTTGTAAGGACTCAATCTTGTGTCTCAGATTAACTTTCCCAGAGCAGCGCTGAGGTGAAGATCCATGGTAAAGTAATTTATTAGCAGGTGTTCCCAGAAAAGATAGGGGTTTGGAAAAACAAGACTGGAAAAGGAATTTTGTCAGGCAAGGGCATAGTATCAAGCAGAGTCCCAGCCAGGCAACGTGCTCTCAGGTTTGAAGGGCAAATTTGAAGTTTACATCTTAAGAGTCCTCCTCATCAGATGGGGTGGAGCTAGAGTATTCATTATATATGCCAGTTGTTATTTAAGTCTTCCCCCCAGAGGGATGTAAATCCCTGGGGAGTTTCTGCCTTACTTGAGCTCTCAGAGAGATTCCAGCAGCCCGAGGCCAACTTCCTGCCAACAAAACACAGGTACTGACTATTGGCGTGAGAGTGCAGGGGGCAGCTGGGCACAGGGTGGTAAAGAATCCCAAGAAATGTGGATGAAGGAGCACTGCCAGTGCCTGTCGCATTCTTTGTCAGTCCCTGCCTGGGGATAAACCACAGCCTCAGCTTGTTACCCTTTGCTCCTCCTTCACAATGCTGCCCTGGCATGGAGGAGAGCTTTCTTTCTCTCTTTACTGGTACCTGGACATTTCCTTTCTTTTATATATATATAAATATAGAACAGGGTGGTTTCCTCTGTTTTATGTTCTTGAAGCAGAAAAGTGTGTCCCCTTGGGTGTATTCTATCATGGTGTAGACCTACGTCTAGTATGGATCTCCCAGACAAACAAAAAATGATCAGTTTCACTGTGTAAAAGCGATGACACGGATGAAGAAAAGAAATAATTTAAATTCTTCTAGAAATTGCATGCTAGAAAGTCCTAAAAGGAATTGTGGAATATGGTGATTTGGCTTTTAGCCAATGTGTTTATTCTCTGTTGTTTAGCATAGTTCAAGATGGATTGATTTGAAATTAGGTGCTAATCATATAAAATTGAAAACTGGGATTTTTTTTTTTTTGCAAAAATTATCTCCTTGAACTTTACATTTCATTTTATTAGTAACATTTTCAGGACATAAAAAAGATGTTTTACCGAATATTATTTAATTAAAGAGTATAGTAAAACTTAATAAAAAGACTGTATCTCAGGTGATAGCCAATTTATATTACCTCCTGTGATCTATGATCTATTCCTTTACTTCCTAAGATGTCATAGCACCTGAAAGACATGGGAAGATAATGTACAAATTAAATCTAGAGTCTTATTACTGTAGCATGACTTGTCTCATACAGCATTTGATCTGATTTGTGAGGATATGCAGGAAGAAATGCTTTATATGTGTATGTGTTTTAAACAGATTTGAATGGATCTTGTAGTCACTGACTATTTCATCTCTGGACACTTAGGGCTTAAAAGGAAGGGTGATTTTCTGAGAATACTTTTAAATGTGTACCTCTCTATAATAGGAAAACAAAATGAAAAAAGTAAACGAATGGACAAGCTTGTAATGGACATGACCTCTGGAGTCAGACCTGTCAGAGCTTCTTGCTTTGTAGTTCTAGTGTTGCTACCTTTCTCAAGTTCCATAACTCTCGTTAAGCTGCAGGTGCCTCATCTATAAAGTATGTGTGATAATCATACCCACTTGTTGGAGCGTGGTGAAGACCAGGTGGCATAAAGATGAATTGTGCCTATCACATGCCCAGCCCTTGACTAGAGCTCAATAAATGATAGTGACTATGATTATTGCATCATTGATGTCAGACTAAAAATTAGGGCCTATGTAGGGTGCATCTTTCTGTTAGCTACTTGAAAATCAAATAATTTAAAATCCATACAGTATAGTAATGACAAATTTGAGTAACAAAGCCTTCCTTCCTTCTTCAAAATTATGTGTTAGATTCTGATTCAGAGTAATATTAAAACACTGCCCTTCTCATCTCAATCATATGTATTATTAAATCAGGAAATACGATATTTCTTAAATCCCAATGCAACTTCATAAAAATTCACAGAAGCCTCTCCAGACTAAAGATCAGTTTCAGCTTGTTCTTTTTGAGAAAACGTGGTACTTGCATGTTAAAACAAAACTACTTCCTCTCTTTCAAGAATAGCAAAAGCAAATCATTTCCTAATTCCAGACACCATGGCGCTCTTCGAATTTCATCTATTAATTCACTATAAACCTCAGCTAAGGCACATACTTAGGTTATCATTATAAAATGAATCATAGACTAAGGCAAACAAGCCAACAGACACACAAACAAACATAACCAGAGGATTTGCATTGCAAAATAGAACTGATGATTTTCTGAGATAAACTGGGCTAAAAACATGTTCATGTCTCAAATCATAGACATGTCCTGCCAGGACTGGGTTAATAATCTTGGTGGATTTTATTATATAAAAGTTAACAATAGACAGGCCTGTGCTTGTCTGTCAGCTTAGGGTAAGTTTTAAAGTCATCTTCCTAAAGAACATTTGAAAGTCAAGTGGCAACTACATGTTTTTCCTCGCAAATAGACATATGTTCATAATTTTACTATGAAAAATAGATACCAGAGACTTGCACCAAATAAAAATTTGCTTCCTAAACAATTTATAATATTAATATTTCTGGCTTTCTTAAATCCCCCAAGTGAGACTTTGTTAGAAACAATATAAAACTGATGATAAACAAGGTCAAATTGATCTTATCAGATGACACTGATTAAGAAACTGATCTTATTTGGCCTGAAAGAAGCCAAACCAGTCATATTTTCAGGGTTCAAGCTTTCTGCACTCACACTGGAAAAGTATACAAATCCTCAATTTTCTAGAAATCAGTACATTTGGACTCTTGTTGATTAGGGATCATTCCTGAATCTATCATTCCATAATATAGAGATACTAATCTGATGGACTTTTGTGAGGATCAAATAAAATGATATATTTGGAGTTCCTACACAACTGAATAGGTACCTGGTGATGAGGTTCTCATGTTCCCTTGACTCTAAGACAGTGTTGGAAATTTCAACAGAATGACATACAGTCATGAATAAGACAAGGTAGAAACTGCTAATGTGCTTAATATCTGGTACAGACAATAAAGACAGAGGGGACCCTGGGGCTGCCGTAAGTCATATGTTTATAATGAGCCATGGCCTAGCACTTTGGTGGGGCTGATGTTAGAAGGAAGGGAATTTATTATAACTTCAATATTCAGTGTATTTTATAGCACTTTACCTCTTTGAAAAATGGTGATAATGAATATGACAAATCTTATGGTTTCAGAATACTTGGCATTTCAGTGTACTCTGAGTGCTTCATGATGTTGAAAATGAAAAAAATGACATAGTTTAATAAACTATGACATAGTTTATTTATGAAGGCACTGGCACCCCACTCCAGTACTCTTGCCTAGAAAATCCCATGGATGGAGGAGCCTGGTAGGCTGTAGTCCATGGGGTCGCTAAGAGTCGGACACGACTGATCGACTTCGCTTTCACTTTTCACTTTCTGCATTGGAGAAGGACATGGCAACCCACTCCAGTGTTCTTGCCTGGAGAATCCCAGGGACGGGGGGAGCCTGGTGGGCTGCCGTCTATGGGATCGCACAGAGTCGGACACGACTGAAGTAACTTAGCAGTTTATTTATATATTTCAATTTAATCATATCCTGCATTTCTTTCTTAGAAATTTCTGGCTAAGATTGATTTGTCTTTGGTACATGTAGAATTTAGTGGACTGAGTCAGTTCAGTAGCTCAGTCATGTCTGACTCTTTGCAACCCCATGGACTGCAGCCTGCCAGGCTTCTCTATCCATGATCAACCCTTGGAGGTTGCTCAAATTCATGTCCATCAAGTCAGTGATGCCATTCAACCATCTCATCCCCTTTCGTCCCCTTCTCCTCCTGCCTTCAATCTTTCCAAGCATCAGGGTCTTTTCCAACGAGTCAGTTCTTTGCATCAGGTGGCCAAAGTATTGGAGTTTCAGCTTCAGCATCAGTCCTTCCAATGAATATTCAGGACTGGTTTCCTTTAGGATAAAGTAGTGGACTGAGTATGACATGGTAAATGTGAATTAGCAGTTTTATTAAAGAAAATCTCTAAGTTGTACTCATTAATTCTCAAAATAAGTTTGTTCTGAATCTTTTACAAATTGATACTGCACTCTTGATAATTAGGATTTTAAGGGAGCACAAATGATCAAGTTATAGTGAAATGTTTCACTGTAAGTGCTATTGGAAAGCTCTGACAGGAAAACTACAGTTCTCAGGGGTAGGTTTTTTATTTTTTAATTTTTAATGTGAATTACCTATTTCATCTTTTTTGGCAGTATTTGAAATTTGTTATAACTTGCTGATATAAAACAAAATCCAGGTGGAATCATGAGAGACACCACTCAAATTTAGAATTAGCCTGAAGAGTCACTTGTCTGTACATTCCATTGGAAATTTCCTGAATTTAGGAAGCATTGTGTGTGCGTGCATGCTCAGTTATGTCCGACTCTCTGCGACTCCTTGGACTGCAGCCCACCAGGCTCCTCTCTCCATGGAATTCTCCAGGCAGGAATACTGAAGTGGGTGGCCATTTCCTCCTCCAGGGGATCTTTCCGACCCAGGGATCGAACCTGCGTCTCCCGCATCTCCTGCATTGGGAAGTGGATTCTTTACCACCTTGCACCTGGGGATGGAAGCATTCTAGCAGAGTGCAAAAAGCACTAGCTCAGGAACTGAGGAGAGAGGTATCCAAAATACTGGTCCACCAGTGAGGACTGTTACCCTTGTGCAAGTAATTTAAATCCTTAGGTCTTGGATATATCGTTAGTGAGAAACAGAGATACAGTAATAACAGCAAAAAGCCAACTACACTCATTTTATGGAGCAATTATAAACATGTATTTATTTAACATCTAATGTTAAGGTGGTCATTGAGTGCCTTCTGTTTGTCAGGCACCATGCTGGACACTATCCACATGGCAGTGATTGTCCCTTGATTTTTCTTCAGGCTGGATCTGTGCTGTCCTAGAGCCTGAGAGACAGATGGCACCCACTCAGATACAAACAGGAATACATGTAGAATCACTTCTCAGGGAGGTTCCACAAAGGATACTATGATTCTGGAGCTAGAGTGACTTGTCATGTTGGATGATACTTCATTGAGTAAATGGCTTTTGAGCTTCAATTTAAAGGATGAGCAAAGGGTGAGGAATCAAGAGAGGTCCCAGTAGAAAGAAGAGCAAGTACTGAAAGGAGGCCAGTGAAGCTAAAGCAGAAAGAGTGAGGAGCAACTTGCTGTCAATTGACACTTGAACAGATAAAGGGCTTTGTAAGCAATATTAAGGATTTGGCTCTAAAGCTTCAAAAATGAAAAGTCACTGAAGGGTTTTAATCTGTGAGGTGACAAAATCAGATTTTGTGGGTACAGAGTGGGAGAATAGCTCATAAAGGGCAAACTAACAGGAAGCTACTGGGTAGTCTAGATGTGTGAGTGATTGCCTTGACTGGGATATCATGGGGTTGTGGAGAGAAATGAAATAATTCAAGAGATTTTTAGGGTGGATTTAGAATAGAGGTGAATGAGAGAGCGCTGTCAAGCCTGACTCTTCTATTACTGGGTTTCTGAATGGCTGGATGGTGATGTCTTTTGAGAAGGAAATCACTGCAAGGGAGAAAGAAAAACTCAGCTTTTAATAACATTACATTTGAAATGTTTTGGACATTCAAATGCAGGTGTCAAGAAGAATTTGAATTTTAGAAACAATCTTGTCATTTTGTTATTTCTTCTACTTGTGTCCTCTACTGTTTTTTCAGTCTTTACTTATCAGCCTTTTAAACATTTAAAAGACTTCCCCAGTTTTGTGTTCAGAAAACCCTAAAAAAATAAAAGTGAACTCTTTTGCACTTTGAGCCATTCCTTACTTCACAGTAAAATTTCTGGGAGTTGTATTCATTGTTTCCATTTTCTTAACTGCTAGTCACACCTAACACTTACTAGTCTTTTGACCTTGCTTCCAACAAACCACTTTGCCAAATGACATGGCTCCTCTTTTATTTGACTTGTCAGCATACTCTGTGCTTGTTGCTTTGAAATTCAAATCAGTATGTATGACTGCTTATCTAACTTGATGCCTTTAAAGCATCTCAAACTCAATTCATCTAAACCCAAATTCTTGATCATCTTCCTCCAAATTTGAAGGGTCCACAGTTCACTCAGCTGCACAAGTCAGAAACCTGCAGTTTATTCTTGTCATTTTTTATTCCTTTTCTCACACTCATCCTGTGTTCAATCATTGTAGTCTTGTCATTTCTAACTTCTAAATATGTATTTGTGTATGTGTTAAGTCGCTTCAGTCATGTCCGACTCTCTGCGATCCTACGGACTGTAGCCTTCCAGGCCCTTCTGTCCATGGGATTCTCCAGGCAAAAATACTGGAGTCAGGTGCCATTTCTTCCTCCAGGGGATCTTCCCAACCCAGGGATTGAACCCACGTCTCTTATGCCTCCTGCATTAACAGACATGTTCTTTATAACTAGTGCTACCTGGGAAGCCAAATATGTATCTGTTTCTCTTCATTTCTGCTGCCATCACTCTAGTCGAAGGTTTTCAACTTTGGCACTGTTGACGTTAGAGAACTGGGTAATTCTTTGTGGTGTGGGGCCGTCCTGTGCACTGAGGGTGTTGAACAGTATCCCTGGCCTGTATCAACTATATGCCAGTGGTAACACCATCACTACCTACGACAACCAAAAATGTCTCCAGAAATTCAGCATGTACTCATGCTGTAAGACTGCCCTGATTTGAAAACCACTGCTTTGTCTAAGTCACCATCCTTTCTTTCTTGGTCTGTTAGAGGCTAACTGATTTCCTATTCCTATTCTATGTGATTCCTTTGAGTCACTTTTCATCTATTGCTGCAGTGATGAAAAAATCCCAGTAACTCATAAACCTGTTTATGTCCTTCCTTTGCTCCCAGAACTTCAGTGTTTTTGCACTGCTCTTAGAGTAAAAGCCAAATCCGGACATGACCTGTAAGGCATGACTCAGTCTTCCTCTGCCCTTTCATAAGCCTCGTTTCATGTTCTGTCCTCCAGCTCTGCCCATCTTTCTGTTTACTCTGTCTCAAGTCCTTCGCACAGGCTGCTCCCTTGTCCTTTGTTCCCCTTTCTCTGTCTTCTCAGTATCAGTTTGGCTTTGCTCCTGTTTATTTGTCCTTCAAAACTCCCTCTGTTGTATGCTACTAATCCTCCTTAGTGTTAGTCTTTTTTCATAGAAGTAGACTTCTCCTTGGGGGTTTCCAGGGTGGCTCTGTGATAAAGAATCTGCTGCCAGTGCAGGAGACATAAGAGATGTGAGTTCAATCCCTGGGTCAGGAAGATACCTTAGAGGAGGAAATGGCTACTCACTCCAGTATCTTTGGGAAATCCCATGGACAGAGGTCCCTGGTGGGCTACAGTCCAAGGGTCACAAGAAGTCAGACATGACTGAGCAACAGCACAGCATAAGCAGACTTCTGCGTAGTCTTCTTCGCAACATGTGTGGATATACATAATCATGTAATTGAGCGCATAATGTTCATATTCACCTCTATGAGCATAGGGACCGTCTTCTTTGGGTTCAGCAATGTATCTCCATGGCTTAGGAAGGTGCATTACTTACCGCGGCACTCATCAAACAGTGGTTGAATGGATGAATTCATAAATAATTAAATATGGATATGAGGTATATAGATGAATTACCAACTTTCTCTGATAGGAATGTATTTTTCTTGTGGTTGAATTTTGAACATTAGATGTAGGATGTTAGTTTCTGGTTTACTAAAAGTAAATTGCTATCTACCTCATGCTGTAAAAATATGATCTATTTTAACATACTTTGAGTTTTTAGGTTTAGGTATGCTGTACAACATTTCTTCCTTTTTATTCCTGTCAGCCTCTAGAGGGGATCTCTAGCCTGGATTTGGAAGGATATGTAAATTTGGCTCATGAGATAAAAACTGGTACAGTGAACTATGAGATATATGCTTCTTGCCCACAAATGTCTCAAAAATCTGTGTATCGCTATTGATACACTGCAATAAAAGTACCTGCCCTCTGGGAGTTGGCAGAAAAGAATTTAGTATTTAATGAAAGTTTGGCTCAATAAATCATATTTTCCAAATCAGAGAATAAAACATTAACAGGAAGAAATTTGGACAACTAATCCGTGAACTTGTAGACATGAGGACTTGGCTTGAAATTACCTTTAATTACATAAGCATCTTGGGAATATGGCTAGTGAAAAGGGATACAGTGAGGAACTTGAACAATTTTATGTATTGAAATGTTTCTAGTTATTAATATAATAATCAACACTTACCCATCTTCTGAACTATTCAGGCAAAGTCTAAGCATATTTTTTCCCCTTTTCCATGAAAGTAGAGAGAAAGCCATAGATAAAGAGAAAGCAGATGTTTAATTTTTGTAATAAACAGCCGTAATCTGGAGTTGGTTAGCTTCATGACTATCCATCTTAAGGAAACATATTTTCCAGCAAAGCTGTCAAAGTTCTTGAAACTATTTTGGGAACTCTACAGGGTATTTTGTCATAACCCTATAATGTCCGGTTGTTATAAGTTTCTGTCTTCACTGCAGCCTGGTGTCATTAGGCAGATGATACCATCCATACAGAGGTACTGTTGAGTGTAGTAATTAACTGATGTTTTAATTTTCTCTGTAGTGTGAGAAACAGAATACTTTGATGTGATACCTCAACAAATAATACCAATGTACTGGCATATTCCTTCTCTTTTTTTTTTATTGTAAAAGCACAAAACTGAAGACAGATTGCCTCCCAAAAAATACCTATGCCTCTCACTATTCTAATAAAACAAATTTCATATTTACATGAAAAAATATACTCCATATTTATATACATAGTTGCACACTATTTCATGACGGTTCTATTCCACTTCATCAAATCAATGTTCAATATTTAATTAGTTATTCTCCACTTATTTAGCTTACGTGTTACCTTGTATTTGTATTTGTTTATGTCTCTTACCCAGTTTGGGGAAGTTCCATTTATTATCTCTTCAAATATTTTTCTGCCCCAAATTCTCCTTTTCCTTCTGGGACTCTGATGACACCAATGTTAGCTTTTTTGGTTTATATCCTTGAGAGACTGTTCACTAAAAGGAAAATCTTTTTAATTCTTGGTTGTTCAGATAATTTTATTGATGCATATTTAAGTTTATTAATTTTGTTCCTCTTTTACTGACGTATTTTACTAAGCCCATTCAGTGAGTTTTTAGTTTGGTTGGAATTTTTTTTTGTTCTAAAATTTCCATTTGGTTTTAAAAGATATAGCTTATACTTAAGATTTTTTAAAGCCTATCATGTAATAAATTATACACCCAAACTTACTAAAGTTCTGATCTGGTTGTATCTATAAAATTTATGGACTTCAATAAAATGTAAGCTTTAATAGGCTACTGTTAGATGTAGAAGTTAATTTATGTCCAGTACAGAAGACTTATTTTGTAATGTGATGTAATAGAAATATAAGTAAGATTCCTAAAACTTAGCATTGAGAAATGATCAGAAGAAATACTGGAATTCTATTTTCCAGTAACCCACGGAGGTGTCTCTTAGGGCTGCTTGTCTATGAAAACAAATTGAAGAAAAAATAGAAGGTGAAAATTTGCCATAATTTTTTGGACAGCAGATAGACTAAAATGTGATGGATATGATTTGTTATGAGAGTTTTTTTTATTTTTACTTTTTTATTGAACTATTATTGACATGCCGTATTCTATTAGTTTCAGGTGTAAAGCATAGTAATTCAATATTTTTCTATATTATGAAATGATCACCATGGTAAGTCTAGTTACAACCTGTCACCATACAGAGTTATTGCAGTATTATTGACTGTATTCCTTATGCTTTACATACACTTTTACATACATTACATTCTGTGACTTATTTTATAGCTGAAAGGTTATGCTTCTTAATGTCCCTTACCTATTTCACTCATCCTCCACCTCCCTCCCCACTGATGATCACTGGTTTGTTCTTATATCTGTGAGTGTGTCTCTGTTTTGTTTTGCTTGTTCATTTGTTTTGCTTTTTAGATTTCACATATAAATAAAGTCATTTGGCATTTGTCTTTCTTGGTCTGACTTATTTCACTTAGCTTAATACCCTCTAGATCCATCTGTGTTGTCACAAATGGCAAAATTTCATTCTTTTTTATGGCTGAGTAGTAGTCCATTATATGTATATATGTATATAACACACACATTATGTATATATACACACACATCTTTATTCATTCATCTGTTGATGATCACTTAGGTTGCTTTCATCCTGAGAGGATTTTAAAAATAGCAAACACAACCCAATTATCTTGATTTCAGATCCTTCTTTTCCCCTCTTTTTTTCCACCAATACTATTGAGGACCTACTTTAAATAAGCCAGCCATAGGGCATACAGAGAGTTAAATACAACATGCCTTTTAAAAGTCTATTTGGAAAGTGTACAACCAGACAGAGAAATGGAGTTCAGTATAATAATTATTATAGTGAAGGTAGGTACATGTGTGTTGTGGGAGGAAAGAGAGAAAAGTGCAGAATCGGCTTGAGAAAGTTGAATCAGGCATGGTAGAGAATGCATTTCTGCTAAACAGATGTAATTTTGGTATGTTCAGGGAATGTGCCTGTAATTCTTCATAAAATCAGAGCAATTCTGTCTGTGTATACATGGATCATGACTGTTGTATTGGTCAAGTTTCAGTTGCAGAAACCAGAAACTCTCTGAGTTTGCTTAAATAGAAAAAGGTGTAACACAGGGAACTGGGTGCTTTCCATTTTATTAGACGAGCTAGAATACAGGCTCTGGGCCAAGCTTCCAGGAATAAATCTCTGACAAACACCATAGAACTGGCTTGTCAAGGGGGTTGCATTCTGCACCGTGACCGGCATGGGGGAGACTTCTCCTTCAGCTTGGGAATCAGCCCAACTGCTGTTGCCAGCACACAGAGCCTCAGCAGCAGTCCAGGGATCAGGAAGTCACCACCACAATTATTGGCTCTAAAAATCACAACCCCGTCATCCATGCCAACAAAGTGGATTCACTCTCTTAACAGCCATGTAATGGACCAATTAATCAGTACAACTTCTCTTACTGCTGTAGTAGAAATCCAGCTACCTCTGCCACAGAATTGCCAGCAAAAATACTTGAAACAGCAGATGAGTGGTCTCTATCACATTCTGCTACCCACGTCTAAGTCACATCAGGGTGTAAATCATATTTGGAAATTTAGCTTCAGGAGAATCTGAGAAACGTTATTTTAATTTCCTATTTTTGCCTTATTGAAGGGTACATCTTAAATGGTTGACAGGTTTTTGAATCAGTTACTCTGCAATACCTACCCCTCACAGTATCTATGTTAGATGATAGAAAGATGAATGTGCAGATGCACAGAATTATTCTTTCTGTGACTATTGATACCTTCAGTGTAATCGCTTTCACTTATAATGTACTGTTTTTGATGATGTCTCTTTCTCAATACTGGTGTAGACTCTTATCTTGGATTTGTATCCAGAACTTGTGTTTTTTCATTGAGTAGTTCCCATTATGATGAATATTTTGAAATATTTTGAAATTATGATGAATCTGTTGAGTTTGAATACTGGAAATAATACTAAGTAATGGTGAATAAGATAAATTCATACTGGGTAATACTATTTAGATTGAAAACATTCACACAAAAAATATACTTTCAGGAACTTCTCTGGTGATCCACTGGTTGAGAATCTGCCTAGCAATGCAGGGAACATGGGTTCAATCCCTGGTCAGGGAACTAAGATCCTGCATGACACAACAACAACTGGACACAGCCAAATAAATATTTAGAAAATTATATACAATACACCTTTAGCCAAAACATTGTCATGGTGAGAAAAATATAACCTGCAGTGCCTCAATCATTAACTTAAGATATTTATCAAACATTTAATACATGCGATGGCTGTGCCATGTTTTATTTATTTATTTATTTTAAATTTTATTTTATTTTTAAACTTTACAATATTGTATTAGTTTTGCCAAATATCAAAATGAATTGTGCTTTGCTTTGTAGCTCTTTCATAACATGCTTTCCTGGGTGCTGTCTTATTTTGTGTGAATAACCAGCTTATTTGTCAAAAATAAACTGAGACCTGGAGATTTATTGTTAAGAATGCCAACCAAAATGAATAGTTCCATTGGATATTTTTATTTTATGAAGTTAATTTTATATGACCAATACCATTTGTAATCCAAAACTGAACACTTCTTGTCTTTACTTGTGATTTTTGACATATATTATTTCTGAGTTGTGTTAGAAATTAGAAAATTCTGACTTAAGATCTTATTACTTTCTTGTGAATTATATGAAAAATATCGTATTCTGTCACTAGTGGTTCAGTTCAGTTCAGTCGCTCAGTCATGTCCAACTCTTTGTGACCCCATGGACTGTAGCACGCCAGGCCTCCCTGTCCATCACCAACTCCCAGAGTTTACTCAGACTTATGTCCATTGAGTCCGTGATGCCATCCAACCATCTCATCCTCTGTCGTCCCCTTCTCTTCCCACCTTTAGTCTTTCCCAGCATCAGGGTCTCCTCAAATGAGTCAGTTCTTTGCATCAGGTGGCCAAAGTATTGGAGTTTCAGCTTCAGCATCAGTCCTTCCAATGAATATTCAGGACTGATTTCCTTTAGGATGGACTGGTTGGATCTCCTTGCAGTCCAAGGGACTCTCAAGAGTCTTCTCCAGTGCCACAGTTCAAAAGCATCAATTCTTCAGCGCTCTTATCTTTAAATGTGGAACAGCTTCCTTGGAAAGATTTATATAAAGGATACCTTACATTTTATTTTCCTCAAAATGCATTGAACAACATATTTCATTCAACAACAAATCTACTTTTTAAAGCACACATAAAACATGTTATCATTTTAGAGTTACACTCACATTTAATTATAACAAAGCTGCTGCTGTTGCATATATAATTTTAATTGTTATATATGATAAAGATTTTATATTTTGTTGAATCCATCTATATTTTTTCACTACTGTTACTTGTTCTATATTATTATTTACCTGTTCTACAAAAGGGACAAAATAATAATGTTTTTTCTATATTTTGATAAATTCTAACTTTTCCTAAGCAAATATTTAAAAAATGAATTTATCTGCATACTATTTCTGATTTTCTTACTGGTAACATATCCTATTTCTGATTTTTTTTTTTTACTTTATATATATATATGTATATATATATATATTTAAAACTGAGGAGATTGTTATAAATCTAGCTAAGCAATTTGTAAGCCTGTCTTTTCTTGCTATAAAGCACCAAAAAAAAAAGAAGGAAGAAAAATCTCTATGTTTATCTTTCAAGTCACTCATCTATTCATCTTATTTATCCTTTGATCACATTTTTTCTTGTTTACTTTTGTGGTGCTTTGGATGATCCTAGGTATCATAAAGAACAGATGAATATAAAATAGACTATAGAAATCTATCATCTAAATGGAAACCAGTGAAAGCAAAACAAAGAAACCAAGATCTATTGTCAGTAATACTGCATTGCATATTTGAAAGTTGTTAAGAGAGTAGATCCTAAAAGAAAAAGAAAGCCAGGTGTTTTATGCAACTGGTATACATTATATAAGGGAAAATACATACCTGGCCCCTTTACAAACTTTACACGAAGTTAAGTAAAATAAGATTAGCGGAGGTGATTAAATGAAGATCCATACAATACAGATAATGACCAGGGCCCAACTAGTGTCCTGAACAAGTCCTTTCTTAACATGCAACCATTAGCCAGCTAGAAAGTAGTGATATGATGGGAAAGTGAACTTTTTTCTGTCCTGTTCTCACTTATGAATTGCAATTTCAATCCTGGTCAGTGAGGGTAGCTTTTTGGTTGTTTATGTAGTGACCTTCTTAAGAGCTTGCTCAAGGTTCCTGTAGTTCTACATGTCTGGGGTCACACAGCCTAATCCTAGAGTTTTTGATGGGCTCAGTTCCCAGTGAAGTAGGGTTTAAGCACCATAGTGCCTGAGCTCAGCATTCTATTAATAACAAACACTTGTTTACTGTCTCCTACGTGCCTGCCACTGTGCTAAACACTAATACATAGATACCACTGATGCCTCACAACAAACCTATGACGGTACCATCATCTGCATTTTATAGTTCTGGAAACTGAAGCCAGAGAGGGTAAGTGACTTTGCCGCAGTCAAACAGCTGCTGAGTCCCGGAGTCAGGAGTTGAATCTAGGCAGGCTGGGTTCAAAGTCTAAACTCTGACGGATTCACCAAATGCCTCTTGTGGACTATGTGGCTTCCACATTTGGCAACTTCTTTGGTTCTTGCTCTTAACTTTTGCCCTTATTATAGCTGTGTTCTAGTAGTCATTACTACATGTATTAGTAATAATTTCTGTTTTGTTATTCAAAATAAGAAATTTCCTTATGAAAGAAGCTTGGTAACTTAAATACATAGATCACCTGGTCCTCATGAAAATCATATAAGGATCCATTCTACTCAGATGAGAAACTGTGACCTAGGTTGTGCTGTATGCAAGGTTTTGCAAACAAGAACCTATAAAGATAAGACTTGAACCCAGGTCTTCTGACAGCATATACAGGACTTAATGACCACACTGTGTCTCCTGCCTTTAGGGTAGCTTTCAGGTTTTCTTCCTGAAGACCTGCCTTTACCCATGGCTGCTGCTGCTGCTGCTGCTAAGTCGCTTCAGTCATGTCCGACTCTGTGCGACCCCAGAGACAGCAGCCCACCAGGCTTCCCGGTCCCTGGGATTCTCCAGGCAAGAACACTGGAGTGGGTCGCCATTTCCTTCTCCAATGCATGAAAGTGAAAAGTGAAAGTGAAGTCGCTCAGTTGTTCTCGACTCTTAGCGACCCCATGGACTGCAGCCTACCAGGCTCCTCTGTCCATGGATTTTCCAGGCCAGAGTACTGGAGTGGGGTGCCATCGCCTTCTCCGTTACCCATGGCAGTCCTCCCCAAAATCATTAACTCAGAATTCATTGCAACATAGTGCAAGAGATGTGTCTGGACAGCAGCAAGGGGTCATTTTGTTTCACCTATTATTCCTCCTTGCCATCTTGGCCACTCTATCCCCTTCCTGCTTATTCTCGGCTTGTTCTGGCCTTCCCATGGTTTGTAAGAAACTTGATTGATTAGTTATAATTAGTATTATTGTTACTTAGAAAAGGCCCCCAACCTTTTGTTGCAAAGCTTATTCCTGTTGATCCCAGGAACAAGAAGTCTATAACAGCATTCAGAGCTTGCCAGGTTGTTACTGGGTTTTACGATCCATTATTCTTTTCCCGATGAGGACTTTCTACATCAAAAGTTTATTTCTAATAAATCAGATTCACTTTTTTTTTCACTTCCTTAGAGATCCAATTTTTAACAATTAACATTTATTTCAGAGCAAAATATAACAATGTTGAACATTATCAGGTTTAAAAACCTGACAACTTCTGCAACATGGTAGTTAACTTACAGCTGCTGAAGTTTCTTGTGTTACAGGAAAATCACTCAACAACTTATGCTGAATGAAGAATGTAAGAGAGGGTAGATGGTCATCAAATATTGCATATACCCAAGAAACCATGCAAAGAATGAGCACAAAGGTATGGCTAGTCATTGTCCACACACATAAAAAGCATGAGATCTTAAGTACATAAAAAACCATGACCTTTGGTGGTCAACTTTATGAGTAAACTCTTTTCACACAGATTCAGTCCAGTTTAGCAACTCTGCTGTATTTTGCTCAGACCACATATGACAAGTTGTGAAAATTTTTCAGTAGCTCAGAAAGAACCACGGACACTCAGGGAGGCCTGAGAAAATAGAAATCTAAACAATGAATAAAAATAATTGGTAAAGTTTGCAGAGATATGAGTTGTTAACTAAAAATACACATCTGATGGTGTTCCATTGGCACTTCTTTCTTTGTGTTGCTTCAGAGCATCTGTTATAATAACTAAAATTAAGAGATTATAACATTTGCTTCCAAGGTGTACTTTGGGACTGATGATAAAACACCATGCCTTTCACTGGTGTATCATTGTATCATATTCAATTAAAGTACACTGTGAAAATATACCTTCAGTAAAATGTTCATGACCACTGGGTATAGAAGGCAGGGTAAGATAGAAACACAGCCAGATGTCAACTTCATCCCAGCTATTTAAATTCTTCACATATGCACTCATATCTTACATAAATAGAGTCAGCTTTTCTTTTTTTTATATCATAAACTTTTATTCTTTTGTATAACATGTGAGTTCCTTCTATCAGTTGCAGATCCAGTCTTTTGACTGATAATCTTTTTGTCCTCAAGTTTGTTTTCTACTTATTGATAAAACTTGTCTTCCATCTTCAGTTCTTATCAAAATCATTTCTATTATCTTCTGTTTTCCAATATTTTTTCCCTATTTTCTTTAGTCCTTCTCTCTGTCAATCAGTATCTGACTTAAAATTCAACAAATAAAAATCACTAGCTTCCTACTCAGGGTTAGTAGATTGTCTCACAGATCACCTTAGTCACAAAGAAAATCAGCAACCAAAAAAAAAAGTGAGTTTTTTGTGAGTTTGTGATATTCTAAATACTTTTAATTTTCTAGAAATTAATTCAACAGATACTTTGTTTACATCTGATTCTCTCAGACAAACTCGTTTATAAAAAATTTCCCTGAAAAAGTGAAAGAAAGTGTTGGTCACTCAGTTGTGTCTGACTCTTTGTGACCGCATGGACTGTAGCCCGCCAGGCTCCTCTGTCCATGGAATTCTCCAGGCAAGAATACTGGAGCAGGTTGCCATTTCCTTCTCCAGAGGATCTTCCAACTCAGGGGTTGAACCTGGACCTCCTGCTTTGCAGGTGGATACTTTACAACAAATTTCTCTTCCCTAAATAGCCTGTAAGGAGATTGTCCTTTTTTTTTTTTGGTTGCTGATTTTCTTTGTGGCTACGATGATCCATGAGACAGTCTACTAACCCTGAGTAGGAAGCTAGTGATTTTTATTACTCAGCATAGTTCATAATTTTTCAATGACTTCAGTGTACTTCATTTGAAATTTGAAAACTAGTTCCAGTTTACCTCATGAAAGCTGACCATCCCATAACTGTTGTGAAATAAGCCTCAGACTGAGTTTACCAATTGCAGTTTTATTATAGATTGAGTCTCTGTATGATTGCATGCCTTCAAACAGTCAGTTGCTAAGATACTTTGTCAAACAATTCAGCAGTTCAATAGGGGAAAATAGTGTGGCTTTTGCCAAGTCATTCCAGTTAAAACAGGTGAACTGTAATAAAAATAACTAAGATTATGGGTCAGTGAACTCTTAACCTCTAAAATAATGTGGAAAATTGTGATCTGTGCATATATGCATTTTCTGGACAGGGGATTTATTACCATACTTAGGTTTCTATTACCTTGCACTATACCAGGCATATTGATGAAACTGAATAAATTTTATGTAAATGAATTGCAAATGAAATAAGAATTCTACAAATGGTCCCCTCATTAGTAAAAAAAAAAAAAAAAGTTTAAGAATAATCAGAGCCACATTTTTTTTTTTCCTTTGAATGTTCCCTCTCCACAGATCTCTTTAGTTTCTCCTTCTTGGTGTTCCTAGAAGATGGATGTTAAACGTTCTGAGTTTATTTTTAATATTTCTTGACTCTTCTTTCATACTTTCCAATTTTTGTTCCTTTATGATATGTTATAGAAAATTTATCAATTCAGTCTTCTGTCTTATGGGTTCAACTTGTGTCTTTTCTACTATTAATTTTATTTAAGCCTTGGATTTTAACTTCAACACCATTTTCCTGTGATATTTATTATTTTTCTTACTAGCTTGACTTTACTTCTTAGACTTGATGGCTTCTTTTTGCTTACCCATCTCCAAGAGATTCCAGTGGTTTCTGGTCCACTGAGGTTCCTTTTCTTAATTTTAAATGTAGTTATGAATTGAAGAGGAAAAGATGATTTTCTATAATTTTCATAAACCTGAGATGATCAAAGCTGAGGGAGATGAGACATAGTGTGTGTCCATCATCTATAAGTAGAAGTTCTCGCGTTTTTCTTAAGTCTGTTCAAGGTTGAAGGCCACTCATTTAAAAGCATGGGGTTTCTCCTGATGTTGACAAAATTATATAGAAATGTTGTAAGGTAAAAAATAAAGGAAAAAATCCAATGAATTAAAAACTAAGTTATCCACAATTCTACTATTAAAAATTGTTAATATGAGAAAGAGACACATGTACCCCAATGTTCACTGCAGCACTGTTTACAATAGCTAGGGCATTGAAGCAACCCAGATGTCCATTGGCCAACAAATGGATAAGGAAGTTGTGGTACATATACACAATGGAATATTACTCAGCTGTAAAAAGTCAGTTCTAATGAGATGGATGAAACTGGAGCCTATTATACAGATTGAAGTAAGTCAGAAAGAGAAACACCAATACAGTGTATTAATGCATATATGTGGAATTTAGAAAGATGGTAACAATGACCCTATTTGCAAAGCAGCAAGAGAGACATGGATGTAAAGAACAGACTTTTGGACTCTGGGAGAAAAAGAGGTGGGATGATTTGAGAGACTAGCACCAAAACATGTATATTACCATATGCAAAATAAATGACCGGTGCAAGTTCGATGCATGAAGCAGGACACTCAAAGCCAGTGTTCTGGGGCAACCCAGAGGGATGGGGTGGGGAAGGAGGCAAGAGGGGGGTTCAGGATGTGGGGACACATGTACACGGATGGCTGAGTCATGTCGATGTATGGCAAAAACCACCACAATATTGTAAAGTATTTAGCCTCTAATTAAAATTAATTAATTAAAAAATTGCTACTAATACTGTTTGTATGCACACTTTTTCATTTATGAAGAGTTTCCTGTCTCTTGCTTATTCAGCTGTGGGGATGAAGGGGTGGAGGAGTGGCAGATATATAGAAACTGGCTAACACACTTTAGGGTTAAATTAATAGGGGCATTTGTCATTTGACTTGAAAGGAGACAGTGTTCTCTTTAGCAATGAAATTTATGCTCTTAGAGTTGAGGGTGGGGCGAGAAGGATACATAGCACTGGAATGTGCTCTCAGAAGGAAGCTGACTTTCTCAAGTAGGTTTTTAGGTAGAGGTTTAGAATGCTATTTGAATCAGTTTTGTAACTAGTCTAATCATAATTGTCTTACCTGCATGTCTTAGTCAGCTTGGGCTACAGTAACAAAATACCATAGACAGGGTGGCTGAAACCACGAATGTTGATTTCTCACAAATCTGGGTGCTGGGACGTCGAGGATCAAGGTGCTAGAAGGGTCAGTTCCTGGTGTGAATCCTCTTCCTGGCTTGCAGATGGCCACTGTCTCTCTGTGTGCTCGCTTGGCCTCTTTGTCATAGCGCTGAGGATGAGAGAGCTCTAGGGTCTTTCCTTATATGGGCCCCAGGCCCATCATGAAGGCACCACTGTCATGACTGCACCCACCTAGTTACCTCCCGAAGGGATTAGGACTTCCAACATGTGAATTTTTCTGGGGAAATGGTGGTGGAATGCAAACATTAATTCCTTAACACTGAGCTATTGTTACATTATTGTTTCTCAGTTAACTTCAGAATCATGGTTCAAATAAATTCAATAGGTATCTTGCTTTGGTAAAGAATCTGCCTGCCATGCAGAAGACACAGGAGACCCGGGTTCGATACCTGGGTGGGGAAGATCCCCTGGAGAAGGACATGGCAACCCACTCCAGTGTTCTTGCCTGGAGAATCCCATGGACAGAGGAGCCTGGCAACCTACAGTCCATGGGGTTACAAAGAGTCGGACACGACTGAAGCGACTGAGCATTCACGTGTTGCTTTTTAGTTTAAGGAGACTAAAGAGTTTCAGCTATCTTTACCAACTGAGTTGGCTTCAGAGCTGTCCAAAGTAGAAGCAGAAAAATCCAGCTCCTGGGCCCCAGGGCGCGTTTCTAGAACTTTGGCCATTATGAGAATGATTCAGTTCAGTGAATCAGCTCCTTTCTGTGATTTTAATTAATGACAGCCAGCCCTGGGAGAAAGGTGGCAGCGTTGTACAGAGCAATGAGTCTCTCATCTGGGTGCTTCACTGTACAGGGAGGAAAACAAACGTAAATATTTCTCATCGGTAGCAAAATCATGCCTTTGTCTTTATCAAGTGCTAAATTATTCACATAAAGTTGAAAATGAGTCACACATAACATTCTGTGGGCTTTCTGCCTTCTGTTCTTCCTGTTTAGAGAAGGAAGATGAGTTTGGAAATCTAAGTTCTCTGTTGTCAAGTGAAATGAGAGAGGAAATTAAGAGCAAAGACTGTTTCCTACAAACTCAGCTACACGATGGCAGAGGGTATCCAACTTTTGTTTGAGGATGCGGGGAGGGGCCCTTGGTTATGAGGAGTTTCACGGCCATTTTTAAGAATCTTACCTTCTCAGAAAGAGTAAAGGAATCCTGCCCCTTTTCTGAGACTCTATCTGAAAACACCAGAGAGTAAACATAAAGCTTTGGATAATAGAAGCTACTTTTAGGAATAAATGTGTGCATAGATTTATCTATCTATCCAGGCTAAGTATAATGAAATACTTTTTTTTTTTTTTTTTTCTGTTAGAGTCTGCAGTGTTTTCATTGTACTTTTGCTTTTCTTTAAAAACGCATTTTAAATTAGGAGACCTGCTTCTAAACTGTTTTATTTCTACTTTGTCTACTCAATGATTCTATGGGATCTAGAGAAACTTTTTGATACTGTTCAAAAAATAATCCTCTCTAGACTGTAATCTCCATTCTTTCCATTGTTTGGAAGTAGGTATAGTATTTGTTTATTGATTGATTGACTAGTTTGAAAAGTATATTGAGCACATACTCACATGTCAGAAATTGTACCAGTCTAGGGCAGAGAAATGAGCAAGAGAGATAGTCCCTTCTTTTAATGAGTTTTAAGTTCAGTTATAATTATATCAATTCTATTAATTTATATTTTTTAGGTCATATAGCTTTAATCTGGAGAAGGCGATGGCACCCCACTCCAGTACTCTTGCCTGGAAAATCCCATGGACAGAGGAGCCTCGTGGGCTGCAGTCCATGGGGTCGTGAAGAGTCGGACATGACTGAGCAACTTCACTTTCACTTTTCGCTTTCATGCATCGGAGAAGGAAATGGCAACCCACTCCAGTGTTCTTGCCTGGAGAATCCCAGGGACGGGGGAGCCTGGTGGGCTGCCGTCTATGGGGTCGCACAGAGTTGGACACGACTGAAGCGACTTAGCAGCAGCAGCAGCAGCTTTAATCTCTTTAGTATTTTGAAACAAGACTATTTTGTTTCAAAAGTACTTAAAACTTTCAAGATGCAAGACATGTAGATGAAATTAGTTGCAATGGCTGCATTAGGATTTGAGCAATAATGCCCATAAAGGTGATCAGTTGTGGTTGGAAAGTGTTGCATTCAGAGGGAGGGTGATGAGGATAAAGAACACCACCTAAGAATCAGAATATTATTTGCATTTATCTTTGGAATGCATATGGTACTTTTTTTAAAGGTAGCAGCTTATTCTCATTAGAGACATATGCCTTGAGTCAGCGATTATTACTATATTTTTCATTTATTATTTTGATTATGTTACGTGTGTATATTCTGGAAATCCATGGTACCAGGGATATCTACCTAAAACTTTGAATATGAAAAAATAATTTTTCTGGAAAGAGTAAGATGGTGGAACTCTTGTTACTTTCTCATCATGTAAGTGAATTATAGGGCTGTTCGTTCAGTCTACCAACCTTGGTGCCATGTCCTTGGTCCTTACTTCTTTGCTCATAGCTAACAAGGCAGGTCTAGAGTACAAGGTGACTGCAGTCTTCCCTTCCCAAATTCAGAGACTGGCCAGTGACCTATTTTGAGGTCTGGTGTAAAAAAAAATGTATAGGCCAATCTGACTTTGTCTTGTTTAGACCAAATTAGGAAATGCAGAGAGAAGTGGAAGTCATATTAAAGGACATATAGAGGGAATTAGACTATCTGGGTGAGGTCTTAAGTCAAGGTCAAGCTGGAGTTAAGAATAGACTATTAAAGGAAAAACAATAAAATGTGTGAAGGTGGGGAAAAAAATCAAGAAATCAGTGATGGGATAGAAAAGGGCAAACAAAAATATTAGTGACATGTTACTTCAGGGTAGCCACAAAATCTGGAAACAGATAATATTGTTTCATCATGCATTAAGATGTAATACCAATAAACCATTCATTGTATTTTTACTGCTTCTGTAGACCTGGTGTCCGGGCTGCAGGTGGAGATTCTGCAGCCTGGCTCTACTGTGGATCCCACTCTAGTTGTTAGACTTCTCTTGAATTTCTGTGTAGTTGTATTTGTACTGCACCTTGTCACTATCACCATCATTACTCTATTACTTGGATAACTAAAGTGAGTCTCCTCTCCCGGGCAACCAGAACATGCTACGTGAACCTCTTTGCGGGTAAAGCCCATTTCCTAACAAAACTGATATACTTTCTTTGGGTTTTCTTTGTTCTTTCTTTTCTAGTCATCTGTAAAATATGTTGGCTTCTGGAATTTTCAAAACTTGCATTATCTTAATGCTGTACTTTGATTAGTGCTTTTATCCCCATGTAAATATTTCTATCACATTATAAACTGCAGTGTTTGATTTAAACCATTGATTTGTATGTGCAGCACAGAAAACAAACTATTCAGTTTACTTCTATCTAATAATAACTCTAATATCACCCTTGCCAAAACCTCCATTAAAGACATATGCCTTGACTCATTGATTCCAATGATAGGGAAAAGCACTGTTTCCCAGCAGCTGGAGATTTGATGTTGCTTTGGAAGGGAAAAAAAGGAAAAAAAGGACACCAAAATATTTATATAGCTTGAAAACTCTAGAAAGCCCTCATTAATAAGTTGGATTCAAGGATTGCTAGTAGAATAGGATCAGGAGTTCTTAAAAGGGTGAAACCTGGCTGAATTTCATGTGGTGCTCCTAGTTATCAGGAAACCCCAGTGGGCCTGGCACCAAGGCGATGCCTGTGGTGGAGCCAAGCTGACCTCAGGAATCTGGTCTCCTACTTGATATGGAAGCGGGCTGTAGGGGTGATCAGCCTGCCAGTGAGTTGGTCTGTTGGGGAGTGGGGAATGAAGCACAAGCATGGTGCCTTGTATGCATTCCTGCCCTGCGACCTTTGAGAGCAATACTTCCGGTCAGCACTAAGGACATTGGGCAAACAAGAGGAAGAACACAGAGGGAGAGTTACAGTCAGAGACACTGCCTAGCCCAAACCTGCATTTCCCAACTCCATTTTTTTGGGGGGGTGGTCACAAAAGCAATTATTTTAAAAAAGCAATAATTTTTTAAAAAGGTACTAACCCTATACCTTTGTTTTCATTCTCTTCTGAATTACTTTAGATCATTTGAAGGGAGACTGGAGATCCTGTCCATCACCAAAATTAAGCACCAAAACTAAGTTTTTAGGTTTTGCTTTGTCTTAAGGTTTTGCTTTTTTTTTTTTTTTAAACTTTACATAATTGTATTAGTTTTGCCAAATATCAAAATGAATCCGCCACAGGTATACATGTGTTCCCCATCCTGAACCCTCTTCCCTCCTCCCTCCCCATACCATCCCTCTGGGTCGTCCCAGTGCACTAGCCCCAAGCATCCAGTATCGTGCATCGAACCTGGACTGGCAACTCGTTTCTTACATGATATTTTACATGTTTCAATGTCATTCTCCCAAATCTTCCCACCCTCTCCCTCTCCCACAGAGTCCATAAGACTGTTCTATAGGTTTTGCTTTGTCTTAAGGTTTTGCTTTGTTTTTACCAGTATGAGAAGGGACTCCTGTTGTACTGATGTCTAGAGTGCCAGATACTGTCTGCTCTGTTATGTATTTTAAAAAAAAATATTTTTGACTAACAGTATGGAGAGTTGTCAGTAAAACTTTTGTCAAAGGATGAACTGAAAAAGCACGCAGAGTAAAGATGGTGGGATGAGGCAATCCCATAGTCAAAGTTGGAGGAAGTGACATGCTAGGTTTTAGGGTCATGAGGAATAAGGAAGAGATCTATTTGGGTTTGTAAAGCTATGAGTTGAGTCAGAAAGAGAGGAAGTGTGGGAGCTGTGTGGGAGCAATATCTCTAGGCAAAAAGTAGACCTTGAATAGCCAGGTGCTGACTTCAGCACTGGCTGCTGACTAAAAGAGGGCAAGTGGTGTCATGTTGTGTACCAGTGGGTGCCAGAACAGCTCTGAGGACTCATCCCAAAAGAAGTGTAAGCTACATATTTTTTTTTTTTTTGGTTGAGGATGGCAGGACATCTGTACACCTGTGGCTGATTCATGTCAATGTATGGTGAAAACCACTGCAATATTGTAAAGGAATTAGCATCCGATTAAAATAAATAGCTAAATTATTTTTAAAGTCACACACTTCTTTCACCAGCATACACTCATTATTTTAGGGAAAGATATATAAATTATTGAATTTAGTTAAGCATTAAATTAGCTCAGGCATTTTGTCTCTTTTTCTGCCAGCCAGTGTATGCAGCTCAGGAGAAAGGCATTCAGTTCAGTTCAGTTCAGTCGCTCAATCGTGTCCAGCTCTTCGAGACCCCATGAATCACAGCACGCTAGACCTCCCTGTCCATCACCAATTCCCAGAGTTCACTCAGACTCACGTCCATCGAGTCAGTGATGCCATCCAGCCATCTCATCCTCTGTCGTCCTCTTCTCCTCCTGCCCCCAGTTCCTCCCAGCATCAGAGTCTTTTCCAATGAGTCAACTCTTCGCATGAGGTGGCCAAAGTATTGGAGTTTCAGCTTTAGCATCATTCCTTCCAAAGAAACCCCAGGGCTGATCTCCTTCAGAATGGACTGGTTGGATCTCCTTGCAGTCCAAGGGACTCTCAAGAGTCTTCTCCAACACCACATCAATTCTTCGGCACTCAACTTTCTTCACAGTCCAACTCTCACATCCATACATGACCACTGGAAAAACCATAGCCTTGACTAGATAGACCTTTGTTGGCAAAGTAATGTCTCTGCTTTTTAATATGCTATCTAGGTTGGTCATAACTTTTCTTCTGCGGAGTAAGCGTCTTTTAATTTCATGGCTGCAGTCACCATCTGCAGTGATTTTGGAGCCCAAAAAAATAAAGTCTGACACTGTTTCCACTGTTTCCCCATCTATTTCCCATGAAGTGATGGGACTGGATACCATGATCATCGTTTTCTGAATGTTGAGTTTTAAGCCAACTTTTTCACTCTCCTCTTTCACCTTCATCAAGAGGCTTTTTAGTTCCTCTTCACTTTCTGCCATAAGGGTAGTGTCATCTGCATATCTGAGGTTACTGACATTTCTCCCGGCAATCTTGATTCCAGCCTGTGCTTCTTCCAGCCCAGCATTTCTCATGATGTACTCTGCATATAAGTTAAATAAGCTGGGTGACAATATACAGCCTTGATGTACTCCTTTTCCTATTTGGAGTTGCTCCATGTCCAGTTCTAACTGTTGTTTCCCGACCTGCATACAGATTTCTCAAGAGGCAGGTCAGGTGGTCTGGTATTCCCATCTCTTTCAGTATTTTCCACAGTTTTTTGTGATCCACACAGTCAAAGGCTTTGGCATAGTCAATAAAGCAGAAATAGATGTTTTTCTGGAACTCCCTTGCTTTTTCCATGATCTAGCTGATGTTTACAATTTGGTCTCTGGTTCCTCTGCCTTTTCTAAAACCAGCTTGAACATCAGGAAGTTCATGGTTCACGTATTGCTGAAGCCTGGCTTGGAGAATTTTGAGCATTACTTTACTAGCATGTGAGATGAGTGCAATTGTGCGGTAGTTTGAGCATTCTTTGGCATTGCCTTTCTTTGGGATTGGAAGAAAACTGACCTTTTCCAGTCCTGTGGCCACTGCTGAGTTTTCCAAATTTGCTGGCATATTGAGTGCAGCACTTTCATAGCATCATCTTCCAGGATTTGAAATAGCTCCACTGGAATTCCATCACCTCCACTACCTTTGTTCGTAGTGATGCTTTCTAAGGCCCACTTGACTTCACATTCCAGGATGTCTGGCTCTAGGTCAGTGATCACACCATCGTGATTATCTGGGTCGTGAAGATCTTTTTTGTACAGTTCTTCTGTGTATTCTTGCCATCTCTTCTTAATATCTTCTGCTTCTGTTAGGTCCATACCATTTCTGTCCTTTATCGAGCCCATCTTTGCATGAAATGTTCCCTTGGTATCTCTAATTCCTTTTGTGTCTAAGGGCATTATGTAAAGAAAAATTAAGAAATTAAATTTTCTATGTACCATCTAAACTGTGGCATGACTTAACTTTTGCAGCTTCCCTACATGTAAAGAAAGACTTTGCTACGTGTAAGAATAAAATATTTTAGAAAATATGCTTTAGTTTGGGGAGATGTATTTACATGAGGATGTGCAAAAAAGCTCCATAAACTAGGTCCCTGTGCTACAGGTACTTTTCCTTACTTTTCTCTCCACCTCACTGGTATATGCTAGAATTTTGATGTTTATTGTTAGATTTTGCTTCTTCAATGAGGATATCAGGGAGCCTAAGTCATTTTTGGACTTATTATCCTTATTATTTTGGAGTTTTATCCATGTCCTCTTGTTTTCCATCTTGCCTGGTCCTTGCCAGAAATCCCTGGTTGCCTGGTGTAAGAAAACATCATAATTATCTCATTAATATTTGGTCCTGGCCCTCCTGCTGACCAGATTATTATTGTTGAGAATTCAAAGGAAGAGAACAGAAATGTACTAAAAAGGAATAAATTGGTCCTCAAATTATAGTTCTAGGAAGCTGTACGGGGACAACAGCTTGCTGCTAGTGAAATAAGAGACCATGTAAAATTTAGATTTATATGAATTTAACTACACTCTAGTCTTTTGGAAGGCAGAGACCATGCTCTAAGCACTGCCTTCAGCACCTTATCTGTAGCAGGCTGTCACATTTGTTGACTATATAAAGATTAAGCAAATTTCAAAATATATTGCTCCCCCTCCCCATTTTCTGTCCTCCCTGAATTCACTTACTGCTTCCCAGAATGTTTCCTAAGTGAAAAGTGATGTGTAATGGATATGCCCAAATGAACTGTTGTAACTCCGGAGATAAATTCTTACTTTGCTGTCTACCATCCAGAGGATGATGATAATGGTTTTTAAGCTCTATTGGTCATGGCATAATCGATACACTTGCTGACTGCTTACGTATGGTATTTGACACTCATGATTATTCTCATAATTATGACACTCATAATTTTTCCCTACCCACCATTCTTTTCCTGGGCTTTATGTGGGACTGTAATGGATAAAACTGATTCCAGTGGTAAAACTACCTCTGACCAAGGTAATAAGAACCCAGAGAAATAATATTTGCAACTTCCAAATTAAAGCTAGTATTTCTGGTCACTATGACTTCAAGATGTAGTCTAAAGCAGCTGTGACTCTTACAATACCTCTCTGAGTTACAAGCCAGCTCAGAAAAGAGATTCTTTTCCACTGGCTATAATATCATTAGACTGATGATGTGTATCTATATTCCTATTGATGATGAATTCTCTAAATTAGTACAATGAATATCAATAGAGCATGATTTTTCTGTCCTAGCTCACATAGACTAAATTTTTTGATGTATTCTGTCTAATGAACCTGGAAGCTTTCATGAATGGAGGCAAATCTGTTATTTCATTGCTTACACTCAAAGATGCAAATTCCAGAAATAGTGAAGAGAACAGTCCATAGAAGTCCTGCAGAGCAACTCTAAATGTTGAACTGTAGTTGGATCGGAATAATATACAGCCATAGTCCTCTGAATTATTCATGGGGAATAGATGGCTGGGTGACTTTAGAACTCTGATTCAGCACTTTTAATCTGGTAAGATAATTGGAACACTCTAGTTTTTCTCTTGTCATATCCACTATTTGTAAAATTATAAGAGCACTTATTTATTTGTAGAAAATGCCATAACATAGCCCAAGTGCCATTTTAAAATCTAATTAAATTGAGACTTGATTATTTTGTTTACCAGCTGGAAGCAAGCACTGTGAGGAGTCGTGTGTGTGTGTGTGTGTGTGTGTGTGTGTGTATTCTTGATTGTGTGTTCATTCTTGATTGCTGGATCATCTCTGTATGTGGCTACAAAAGGGTGTGGTCACTTGGTAGAGGAGCAGCCCTTGAAGATGAATTTCTCATGAAAGCTTTTTGAACAGTCATTAATTTTCCTGAAGAAAAAGCAGAGAATACCATAAATGAAATGTGTAATTTCTGGTTTTCCATCGACTCTTGAAATGTCAGAGCTAATGGAGTGTAGTTAGGAATGAAAATACAGTGCATTGAATTGGATATGAAATTTGTCAGCAGGCTGCTGCTTTTTGCTGTTAGTTCAGCCATAAAGAATGACATATACTCAGAGTCATTTAGTTTCCTGCAGCAGATTCCTGGTACACAAAATACCCTGGGTTTGATGGAGGGCTTGTTGGAAAATTCTTTAAGCCAATTCCCTCTTCCATCAACGTGTTGTTTCATCACGGTCTTTTTCAGATCAACTAAGGACTAAGGAAACTATTCTCTGATATAATAATGAGGAAAGAACATTGACTTCCTGGATTCTAAATTGTAAGAATGTTGTTAAGCCAAAGTACATAATTTCTAGAGAACTCAATAAGTACTTTTACTTTTTCATGGTGATGTTGCCTCCCAGTCATTTTAAGGTCCAGTTGCCAAAGCACAGATTTATTTTAAGGTAATCAATGAATAGGAAAGAAATAAATCACTTGTCCTCTTTCATGGCAAACTTTCCTGGCCCTTTTTTCTCATTCTCTGATTAACCCATTATATATTGCCTTTTTTTTTTTTTTTTTTCCCTTCTGAATCTTTGGCATTTTCTCTTTTGGCTTTTTTTTCCCACTCTATATTCTCTCCCTAGGCAATCTTAACTACTGTCATCACTTCAGCCATCCTGAATGATTTGAAAACTATAACTAGTCCCAGTGGTTTCTTGTAGTCCAGGCCTCAAGAATGATATCAATGGCAGTGACAATACTCATTGTGTCCCTACTGTGTTCACAGTAACTGGGTTATCAAATGTAAATTCATAATTTCATTTAACGCTTACAACCACCACTGGTGAGGTCAATGCTAATATCACCCCCATTTTACAGAGGAGGAAACTAAAATTTGTTAGATTTTGTTAGATTAACTCTGAAACTAAGGCATTAGTAAACTAAAAATAAAAAAGGCATTTTAAAGATATTCTTAAATGAAGTACATGAATAACAGACTTGGGTGATTCCATTTTCTGGGTCATCATTTGTAAGAGAGACATATTACAGCAGTATTAACACTTTGAAATGAGATTATTGTAATAGGAAAAAGAAAAAGTGGTTCGTTAACTCTCCCTTTCAATTTTGATAAAAAACTAGAGCTATGCAGAATTATGATATTCAACTCACAGGTCAGACTCTCAACTTCAGAGTATCTTATTAACCATCTTTGGTAATGAAAGGAAATGTCTTTACTCCTGATGAATGATCAGAGGGTAGATATCCTATCCTGAATGTTTCACATATGAAACTTTTATAATTCACCTCTCTAAAGGGAAATCTTGCAGTTACTCTTATTGTATCTTTTAAAATTGAGGTATAGTTGACATATAACATTGTATTAGCTTCAGGTGTACAGCATAATGATTTGATACATTGTGTGTGTATCATGAAATGATTATCAGAGTAATGGTTACTATCAGTCAATGACATAATAATTACATAATAATTACAGTTATTTTCTTGTGTTACTGAATCTAAATCTGCTTCTGAGCACTCAACTACTAGCTAATCTAAAAGATGAAGAGAATCATAGACTTTTAGATCAGAAAGACACTTAGAGACTACTTAAAATTTTAATCCTCTCCCTTTACAGATGAAGGAAATAAAGCTGAATTGCCCAAGGTCCCTCAGTTGGAAGTATATTAGGAACTTGTACCAATTCTCACCCCAGAAACATTCTCACCTTGCTACACTGGTCTTGGATTATTCCTTCTTAAACATCAAAAGGAGCAGAACCAGACTCTGACTTCAGATGACTAGAATGGCTTTACTATTAAATGTCTCAAGTTATAAGGTTAAGTAGGAGTTCCCATAAATAATGTGATTAATACTTTTTGTGACCATGTGCTTTGTCTCTTCATAATTGGGATGTGAACATAGCTAAGGAGACCTTGTTCTTATAAATGCTATGGAACAGCTGCACAGTATCATCCTGACTCTTGAAAGTTTACGAAGTAAAGCAAACTGCCGAAATAGCCTTAACTTTATTTAGTTTATGAGAATTATTTTTGACTAATTGTATATTTTGATCAAGATTAGTAATATTTCTTAGTTTAGATTTCTGAGCTGAGTCTGCTATTTTACAATCACTTTTATAAATGGTGGTGCTCAGTTCTTTGTGCAGCTCATTACTCATGGGATTATGGAGAGCTGTTTGATATGTCCAGCTTAAATTCAATGTATTCCTTCAGTGTTCTTCAAGGAAGCACCAAGCACCCTGAAGGATGCATTAAAACATGCTTTCAGATGCATGAACGTCATTTCCAGCTCAACAGACTTCATGGAATATCCACAAGATAGGTACTTCAGAGAATTTTGTTGTTGTTTAGCTGCTAAGTTGTGTTAGTGATCCCATGGACTGTAGCTTGCCAGGCTTCTCTGTCCATGGGATTTCCCAGGCAATAATACTGGAATGGGTTGCCATTTCCTTCTCCAGGAGATAGTCTTCATCCAGGGATCCAACCCACGTCTCCCACATCTCTTGGTCTCTTGCATTGGCAGGCAGATTCTTTACCACCGAGCTACCAGGGAAACCCTCAGAAACTTTAGCACAGTTGATTCTACCATGAGGACACGGTGGCCAGGGCTGGCAGTGATCCCATAGTAAGTTTAAGTGAACTTAAAAAGGGCTAGCTCATACCAAATTTAAGCACTGAAGTTTGTAGGGGATGTTGTCATGCACAGTCCTGATCCCCTGTAATGAAGGATTTGTTGGGAGTGCTCTCAGCAGACAGACATCCTTCAGTGTCAACCACTCCAGAGATTCCTTGCCCAAGGTCGTACTGTTTCCAAAATGACCTATGTCTAGTGGAACGTAAAAGTCTGATGATCTTGGTTAAATTCAGGACAACTCAGAAGGTCCATTCTATCTGCAGAGTTCCCCCATGGCATTGACCAAGGGTTGTTTGGGCTGTCATTATAGTCTGACTTCCTGTTTTGTCCATTTTTACTTCCATTCCCTCCTTCCCCAAATATTGATCCCAAGGGCACTCTTAAATAAACATTTCACATGCAAAACTTTGTCTCAGTCTACTTTCCAGGAAACTGAACCTAAAACATAAATATTTGCCTTTTTCCTACTAGCTGAAATGTACTGTCCAATATTGTTTTCCATTTGCAAGTTGGGCAATGCTGTACATAGAAAAATATGTTTGGAAAAGTCAGTGTTTTTTAGGAGGATGGAAAGTAGTGCAGAAGCGGGAAGGATGTTGCCTCTGTATTTTATTAAAGCAGGTATTCCCCCTACTCTAGTGCAGAAAGAGGATGTCTTGGCCAGGCTTCAGTCAGTTACAAGCTCACTTCAGGGGCAAGGGACTCTAAATATGTTTGAATGGAAGTAATTTCTTCAATTTTTTTCCAACTTGTTACTAGGGAAGTAGGTGGCTTCAGGTGATACAAGTGGGAAATTGATCAGTGATCAGGTTCTACCTTGCAGTCCTGCTAGATGCTTTGATTAGTGGTTCTTGTGACTCAACTGGTAAAGAGTCTGCCTGCCATGCTGGAGACCTGGCCCTAAAGAGACCTGCCTGCCATGCATTGGGAAGATCCCCTGGAGAAGGGAAAGGCCACCCACTCCAGTATTCTGGCGTAGAGAATTTCATGGACTGTATAGTCCGTGGGGTCACAAAGAGTTGAACTCAACTGAGCGACTTTCACTTTCAAGATAGATACTTCCCACTGGTAACCAGTGGGTTCCCTGGTGGCTCCACACTAAAGAATCTACCTGCAATGCAGGGAACATGGGTTCAGTCCCCAGGTTGGGAAGATCCCCTGGAGAAGGAAATCGTTACCCACTCCAGTATTCTTACCTGGAAAATCCCATGGATAGAGGAGCCTGGCTGGTTACAGTCCACAGGGTTGCGTAAAAGAGTCAGACATGACTTACTGACTAAACAACAACTAGTAACGAATAGTTTGTTCTCTATATCTGTGATTCAGCTTCTTTTTTGTTATATTTATTAGTTTTTTAGGTGTTACATGTAATATCATACTTTGCCTTTCTCTGTCTGGCTTACTTCACTTAACTTCAGATCAGATCAGATCAGATCAGTTGCTCAGTCATGTCCGACTCTTTGCGACCCCATGAATCGTAGCACGCCAGGCCTCCCTGTCCATCACCAACTCCCGGAGTTCGCTGAGACTCACGTCCATCAAGTCGGTGATGCCATCCAGCCATCTCATCCTCTGTCGTCCTCTTCTCCTCTTGCCCCCAATCCCTCCCAGCATCAGAGTCTTTTCCAATGAGTCAACTCTTCTCATGAGGTGGCCAAAGTACTGGAGTTTCAGCTTTAGCATCATTCCTTCCAAAGAAATCCCAGGGCTGATCTCCTTCAGAGTGGACTGGTTGGATCTCCTTGCAGTCCAAGGGACTCTCAAGAGTCTTCTCCAACACCACAGTTCAAAAGCATCAATTCTTCGGCGCTCAGCCTTCTTCACAGTCCAACTCTCACATCCATACATGACCGCAGGAAAAACCATAGCCTTGACTAGATGAACCTTTGTTGGCAAAGTAATGTCTCTGCTTTTGAATATGCTATCTAGGTTAGTCATAACTTTCCTTCCAAGGAGTAAGCATCTTTTAATTTCATGGCTGCAGTCACCATCTGCAGTGATTTTGGAGCCCAGAAAAATAAAGTGTGACACTGTTTCCACTGTTTCCCCATCTATTTCCCATCCATGTTGCCTCAAATGGCAGAATTTCATTCTTCTTCTTTTTTTTTTTTCTTTCATATTTTTTAATTTGGTAAAGGAGTTGTGGGATTTAAACCTTTTCCTAACCCCAAAGTCTTTTCCAGCTGCCATACTTATGGTGCTCTGGTAATTTTTGGCAAACCTGAGGAGTGGACAGCCAAGACACACTGCTGTGACTGGTCTTTTCCTTCTGCAAATGTGGGACTGAGGAAGGTGAATTCCTGCAATTGCTTCCGCTCACAAATCAGGTCAGCAAAATACCTGGAATGAGAACAAACTGTCCTTGCCTTCTCACCTTCTTCTTTTAGAAGGGAAGTCGACTTACGCATTTTCAGAGCTCAGTCTGACTGGGCATACCAGAAGCTGGTAAATCCCCCTGCTTCTCCCAGGTGGGAAATACACTGACAGTTCTTAGATGTTAATATTCTTTCTGAGAATTTGCTTCGGGCCCTGTGATTTTAGCCCCTAGCCGTTCATGTCTTGTTTTACTTTCTAGAGTTTTATCTTAGCACAGACACACCAATAAAACTCTTAAATAACAGAAAACTCAAGGAAATGGCAATACAGATTAAAGGTATTTCCCAGAATCTCACATGCCAGTGGGAAGGAGGCTCCAAGTCCCTTAGTTACGGTATCTAGAAAAAGAATATCCCATGGAAATAATTTCAGCTTCCATACTTATAAGACCCATTTACTGTGACTTCTTTAGCAGTTGTGCTGGAACACTGTGAGGCAATGCATTTTGATTAGTAGCAAAGTTCTGTGAATAGCTTATTAGAATTTTTTCTGCAGATTTTGACATGTCTTTTGTAGGTATATAGACTTACTACATGAATATCTTCAAACATTGGTATGCTGACCCTGACACCTAAATAATGCAGGCTTGCATGATAATTTCCATCTAACCGAATCTCTTAAACCTGGTGATCATATAGCACCGTTTCCCTGGTCAGGGGACTGAAAACAGAGCAACATCTTTTAATTCTCCTCATCTCTCTTTCTCCTTAGGTAACCAAATACTGTGCTTTGTTGCTTTTCCCCTTCAGCGTTTCTCTAATGCTGCATTTCCCAAATTGAGTGCATGGAATGCTAGCATGTTTACAGGCTTTCCAGAGGATCAAACCAGTTTGGAAAATGATGCATTAAGAAAAGTTAACATGTTTCTTTAATGGAAAGGCTCTCTGGACTTTAATATATTTGTGTGCATTTCAAATGTCAAAATTGTAATGCAAAATATGGCATTTCTAAATCCCTCTGGCTCACCAATTATATAAATATTAATGATAACATCGATACTAATGAATATTCAAAGATATTCATTAGTAAATACTAGTGTTCTAGTTTGGGAAATACTGCTTAAATCTACTCTCTTCATTTCCTTGACTCTCTTCATTTCCTTCATTTTTCTATGCAGATCCAACCATCTCACTCAAGAGTCTTGTAATGTAGGGGTCCCCAACCCCCAGAACCAGACTGCATAGCAGGTGGTAAACAACAGGCAAGTGAGCGAATAAACTTTCTATTTATTTTTAAGATTCATCTCAAACATTTGTAACACAAATCCTATCTGAGCCTAACCTGTCCCAGTGTGACTTGCCTTCTCTCCCTTTAAGCATACAAGGTGTTATTAATTTTGAGTATTTGATCTTACTAGATACACATTACAAAAGAAGCTCAAAATCAAACATTAGAAAATATAAATCACCCATAATCCTACCAGCTCAGAACGACTGTAGTTAAAACTTGCCATATATCTTTGTAGTAATATATATCAATGTCTTTGTCTATGCCTATCTCTATCTATTTATATCCATATCTATACACAAATACAACAAACTCCCCTCCCCTCACCTCATCTGCAAGCAAACAGAGATTGTACTTTGCTGTTTTGTCAGTTGATGAATATTTTCTATGGCAAAAACAAAATCCTGAAGGAAGATTGGAGTATTGTGCTGTTTAACAAATGCATTTAAGATTTGATAAATATAAATGACTGCAAATGGTTTAAAATGCACTAGAGAGAGTAGCTTTGTAATAATATGTATAGGAAAGACTTAAAAGCTTTAGTTCATAGGAAGCATATATTCAAAAGTATAAAAGTTTTAAGTAACTATCAGAAAGTCAATGGGAAATATCAGTTCAATTCAGTTGCTCAGTCACGTCTGACTCTTTGCGACCCCATTGACTGCAACACACCACGCCTCCCTGTCCATCACACCAGGCCTCCCTGTCCATCACCAACTCCTGGAGCTTGCTCAGACTCATTTCCATCGAGTTGGTGATGCCATTCAACCATCTCATCCTCTGTCATCCCCTCTCCTCCTGCCTTCAATCTTTCCCAGCATCAAGGTCTTTTCCAATGAATCAGTTCTTCACGTCATGTGGCCAAAGTAGTGGAGTGTCAGCTTCAGCATCAATCCTTCCAATGGATATTCAGGACTGATTTCCTTTAGGATTGACTGGTTTGATCTCCTTGCAGTCCAAGGGACTCTAGTATCTAATAAAAGAGAAGTCTCTGTATCACTTGAATCTGCTTTGTCAAAATATACACACAATGAAGTGTTTAATTCAGCACATGTGCATGCTAAGTCACTTCAGTCATGTCTGACTCTTTGTGACCTCATGTACTGTAGCCCTCTAGGCTTCTCTGTCCATGGGATTCTCCAAGCAAGAATACTGGAGTCAGTATTCCATGTAATACATGGAATACATGCCCTCCTCCAGGGCATCTTCCGGACCCACAGATTGAACCTGTGTCTTCTACAGCTCCTGCATTGCAGGCAGATTCTTACTGCTGAGCCACCAGGGAAACTGTGTTTAATGCTGGACCCCAGCAATTCAAGAGACATGAACCAAGTCAAAATGCATTCATAGGGTAGTGTTCAGATTGGTGAAGGAAAAAACATAGGTGAAAGAGCCATTCAGGGCAAAGAACACTCCAGGGACATTTCTAATTTCTGAAGGATTGTGTTGTAAAAGAGACAGTAGGCTTGCTCTGAGTGTTCTCAAGAAATAGAAATTGAACAAAATATGTGAAAAAGGCAGGATCTCAGCTTTCTGGTCTAATACACAGAATGTACCATTAAAATGTAACCACGTGATTTGCAATACAATGACTCTCATATTTCACATTATACTGAATACCAAAACCAAATGACACATTTCTTCTAACATCTTGAAGATACAATACAGTAGTCCCTCCTTATCCTTGGTTTTGTTTTCTGTGGTTTCAGTTACCCAGTCAACTGTGGTCCAAAAATATTAAATGGAAAATTCCAAAAATAAACAATTCATAAGTTTTAAATTGCACACCATCCTGAGTAGCATGATGAAATCTTGTGCAGTCCTGCTGCATCCTGCCTGGCTGTGAATCATCCCTTTGTCCAGCCTGTTCTCACTGTATAGGCTACCAGTCTGAGGGTGTAGAAAAAAGCACTGCATATGTATACATAGAATTTGGTACTCTCTATGGTTTCAGACATCCATTGGGGGTCTTGGAATGTATACCTGTGCTTAACAGCGTTGTGTTGTCTCTTCAGTCATGTATGACTGTTTGTGACCCCATGGACTGTAGCCTGCCAGACTCTTCTGTCCATGGAATTCTCCAGACAATCATCCTGAAGTGATTTGCCATTTCCTCCTCCAGGGGATGGATCTTCCTGACTCAGGAACTGAACCCATGTCTCTTATGTTTCCTGCTATTTCAAAATATTATTTTCTATTTTAATGATTTTTAAATTAATAGCTGATGTAGGATACTGGATGCTTGGGGCTGGTGTACTGGGACGACCCAGAGGGATGGTATGGGGAGGGAGGAGGGAGGAGGGTTCGGAATGGGGAACACATGTATACCTGTGGCGGATTCATTTTGATATATGGCAAAACCAATACAATATTGTAGAAAAAGAAGAACATAAATAAAAAAAGAAGAAAATAATAAATAAATTAATAGCTGAAACTTCAGTTTTTCAAAATAATTGTGCCAAGTACATACACTTTTACATGCCAAAAGAGAACATTCCTGTTGCTCCATGTCATTGCCAAAATTTGACATTGATAGTCCTTTGTTTTTAGCCATTTAGGAAGGTTTTTATTGAAAGTGGTTATTATTTGCATTTTTTGAGCATCTTTTCATGTATTTCTTACACATTTGGATTTCTGTTTTTTGAAGGGCCCATTGAAATGTCTTCCCCATTTTTCTTAAGCACCATGTTTTTCATATTGAAATATTTATATATTTTGGATACAAGATGCTTGTCAGTTATTGAATTAAAACATCACTTCTCACTCTGTAGTTTGCATTTTTAGTCTCTTTATGCTGTCTTTCCAGGAAGAGAAGTTCTAAAATTTAGTAAAATTATATTATTCTCTTTTAAAAACTGTGTCTTATTTCAGAAATATTTGTCTATCCCAAAGTTGTAAAGATATTTTCTTATAATAATGGTTTGAAACTTTATTCACATGTACAGATTTTCCTATTTATTCCACATAAAGCTAATTTTTGTGATTTGAGTAAGGGGTCAAAATAAAAATAAGAATTTTGACCTCTTCCATCAAAGTAAGTGAGTATCCAAACCAGTCAATCCTAAAGGAAATCAACCTTGAATATTCATTGGAAAGACTGATGCTGAAGCTGAAGTTCCAATACTTTGACCACCTGATATTAAGAGCTGATTCATTGGAAAAGACCCTGATGCTGGAAAAAAATTGAAGGCAGGAGAAGAAGGGGATGTCAGAGGATGAGATGGTTGGATGGTATCACTGACTCAATGGACATGAGTTTGAGCAAACTCTGAGAGATGGTGAAGGACAGGGAAGCCTAGTGTACAAACCTCCATGGGGTTGCAAATAGTCAGACATGACTTAGTGAATGAACAACAATAGATATCAAATTTACCCAGCAGTTATTAAAAAGATGGTCATTCCCCCAGTACTCTACGTAACATCTTTAATATAAATCAAGTATCAACAAATATGTAACTGCTGTGTTTAGATATTGTGTTCTGTTCCTCACCTAGTTTTGGCCAAGAGTACATAGTCTTACTAACTGTGGCTTTATGGTTAGATTGACATCTGGTAGAGCAAACCACCTACCCTATTCTTCAAGAATAACTTGGCTATTTTTGGTTACTGTATTTCCATATATGTTTTAGGATCTGCTTGTCATGTTTTACAGACAAAAAACTGTTGGGAATTTTATTAACATGACAGTAAACCTGGAAATTCAGTTAAAATGATTGATGAGTTTTGTATAATTCTATCCATAAAATAATGGATCTCTCTGTTTATTTGATATCTCTCATTATTTTATAGTTTTCTGATTAGAGATCTAGGCAGGAAGGATTTAAAGCAAACTTTCCTCTGATTATTGACTTGGTCTATTCTTATAAACATAATAACTAGACTTCCAGACAAATAGAGTAATGGCAATTGCTAGAGAAGGAGTCCTTACTTATGGAATGATTAGAGCAGGATGTCTCTGATTTAATGTTACTTGTAAACAAACTTACAGTTTATGGATTTATAAGACATGGCTCCTTGGAGAATGTCAATGAAACTATAAAACTCCCCAGGTTATAAAATGAGATGTTTCATGACTTGGTGAAACCTCATATAAAATGTCCCCACTGGGTTGCCATTTCCTTCTCCAGTGCATGAAAGTGAAAAGTGAAAGTGAAGTCGCTCAGTCGTGTCTGACTCTAGCGACCCCATGGACTGCAGCCTACCAGGCTCCTCCGTCCATGGGATTTTCCAGGCAAGAGTACTGGAGTGGGGTGCCATTGCCTTCTCTGACAGATTTAATGTAATCCCTATCAAAATTCCAATGGCATTTTTCACAGAAATAGAACAAGCCATTTCCTTCTCCAGGGGATCTTTTCGACCCAGGGATCAAACCCATATTTTCCACATTGCAGGCAGATGCTTTACCTTCTGAGCCACCAGTGGTAACCATAATAATAACACATTTCTGGAACTTTACTGGTCTTTGACCTCTTGCAATGCTGTTCTTTTCTGGATGAAGTTTTACTGCCATGAAAAAGATTTTTAAAATAATCAATTTACTTTTTACATCAATATCCAAATTGTGAATTAAAGAAGGAAAATCATTGTACATTACAAGAAAAAACATTTATAAAGTTTCACATCCACTCATGATTTTTCAAAAAAAATCATAAACTATGAGCAAACAAGAAACAGATAATCTTATTAATCTGGCACAGAGGACTACAAAAGAGCCTACAGCTAACATCATAATTAATGATGAAATACTTAAATGCTTTTCTTCTTAAACTGAGTTCATAATAATGTTCTGGAGTCCATAATTAACATACAAGATCAAAAATATAAATTAATAAAAGGCACAAATAAGGGAAAGTAAGAAATGAAATGATCAAAATCCTAAGATAGCATGGTAGAATATATAGAATATTTAGAAACAAACTAAAACTTAAAATTTGCATTAAAATTGCATAAATTATTATGTACCAAGTAATATATTTAACAACATATTTGTAATAACTTTTGGCTTAATACAAAGTATACACTGTCAAATCAAACTCATATATACCATAACTTCTGTTCTTTAGTAAGCTTTGCTAATAATAGCAAGGGCTTCCCTGGTGGCTCAAGTCAGTAAAGAATCTGACTGCAATGCAGGAGACCTAGGTTCGATCCCTGGGATGGGAAGATCCCCTGAAGCAGGGTATGGCAACCCACTCCAGTATTCTTGCCTGGAGAGTCCCCACAAGGCTCCAGTCCATGGAGTCTCAAAGAACAGGACACGACTGAGTGATGAAGCACACACAATAATATCAAAGGGCTTCCCAGGTGGTGCTAATGGTAAAGAATCCACCTGCCAATGTAGGAGATGCAAGAGACCCAGGTTTGATTCCTGGGTCGGGAGCCTACTGGCAATCAAGAGGCACCAGCAAAGCTGGAAAAGGCCTGAAGTATTCTATGTGGCCCCCCAAGTCCTTCCTTCCCGCATCAAACAGGATTTTTAGGTCCTAAATAATAGATGAAATTTCTAATGAGATTTGTAGGTCACTTCATACAGTGGGGCGGAGAGGGCAATGGCACCCCACTCCAGTACTCTTGCCTGAAAAATCCCATGGACGGAGGAGCCTGGTGGGCTGCAGTCCATGGGGTCACTAAGAGTCGGACACGACTGAGTGACTTCACTTTCACTTTATAACTGTCTTAGTAACACAAATTTTACAAATTTTGAAGGGAAACTGGGAAAGAAATAGAGGTAGCAGAACAGAATGTTCTTGCATTCTACTGCTTCTGTCTCCACTCTCAGCAGCCTCTGGTTGACTATAAAGAACAACATTTCTTGTTTTTAGTCTGAAACTTCTAAGGTATAAGTAACCCTTTAGTCATGGTAACAACCTCAGTTAGTCTCTCACAAGATGAGGTGAGCAAGTTTTAAAATAAATACTGTACCAAAGGGTCAAAGATTTCCACAGAGGGAGTAAATAATTATGAGAGTGGGTGTGTTTGGGAACTACTGAATTCTGTACTATATGACTTTTTACTGCTTGCATTAAAGGCGTGGCAGCTCCAGGACTGAGGTTACTGAGGTTATTAACTGCTCACAATTGTGGATGTGGAAATGAAAGCTCAGAAAGGTTAAGGGACTAGTAACAGTTGCACATATGATCAGTGTGGTGGGGTCATCACTGCAGCTCATGACTGTGATCCACTGCATATTGTGCCAGAGTGCAACCCCAAGTAGGAAGCCCTGAAATCCACAAGACGGGGGATTTCCTATGAGAGGTCTTCATTTAGACAAGCATAATGAAAGCAGATATTCTATAAGAACTCTAGGAGAAGAGCAGACGTTTTTAAAGGCCTGACAATTCCCATTGCCTTTAGAAAGGCATCAGCCAAGCTGCAACTAGCAGTGTGAGATGCTTTGTTTGTTTCCTGGGGTGTCTGGATAATTACATGATCAGTCCTGACAAGTTCCCTCAGTTTACCCTTGAATAAGAGATGAGAGTTCCCTCATTTTGATTCCTTCTCTGGTTGGGGAATGCAGACTCTCCCAGAGATACTGAGATTCTCAAGTCACCAGTAAACTGTTTGACTCTCCTACCTGCGGCCTTTTGTGTTAGGAAAAAAATATTCTTAGGCAACTTGTGAGGTTGGTCCTCTGTTCTTTGTGTTTGTCCCTGGCCATTCCTTGTGGTTGTGACTGTCAGATGAGTCAGCAGGGACCCTGCAGGGAAAGCTGGAGAGCCTCCATGCCGTCACTGCTGTGTCACCTGAGGTCCTGGGTTCTCTGTGCCTCCTCTCTGAGAACCTCTTCTACGAGTCAAGATTCTGGGTCTCAGGGGGAGAAGCGCTGCAGCCAGAGTGCAGAAAAATGGATACTTTCCTCTTTACGGGCTGAATTATGTCTCCTCCATATCTTACGTTGGAGTTCTAGCCCCGAGTACCTCAGTTTGTGACTGTATTTGAAGATAGGGCCTCTAAAGAGATGACCAAGTTAAAAGGAGGCGGTTAGTGTGGAGCTTCATCCAATCGGACCACTACCCTTAAAAGAAGAGGACATTTGGACATGGGGAGGTGCCAGGTTGGGGGCACACTCACAGGAAAAAGGCCATGTGAGGACAAAGTAAGAAGACAAGTCAAAGAGAGAGGCCTCAGAAAAATCTAAACCTGCTAACACCTTAACTTGGACTTCCATCCTCCAGAACTGTGAAAGTGTTAATTACTCAGTTGTGTCAGACTCTTTTCCACCCCACAGACTGTAGCCTGCCAGGCTCCTCTGACCATGGGATTCTTCAGGTAAGAATACTGGAGTGAGTTGCCATTCCCTTCTCTAGAAGATCTTCCCAACCCAGGGATCGAATCCCAGTCTTCTGCATTGCAAACAGATTCTTTACTCTCTGAGCCACCAGAGAAGCCCACCAGAATTGTGAGGAAATAAATTTCTGTTGTTTAAACCACCTGGACTGTGTTATTTTGTTATGGCAGCTCTAGTGAACAAATACACCCTCTGATCTTCATTCTCTGCGTATTTTACTCTATTACTTCATACATTTCTCTCTCCCTTCACCCCTCCCTTTCCTCCTAACTTCCTCCTTCCATCCCTTCCTTCCAGCTGTGTCTGTAAAGCACCTACTTTGTGCAGGCCCTGTCCTAGGAGTTAGAGGGGTGTCTGTTCATTCTTGATGCCTGCCACATTGCTAGAGTTTACATTGCCATCGCATCCATTATGTGCTATGGCCAGACCCACTCTGGGAAATACTGATGTTGGCTGTAGCTTCTTCCTTTTGTGAAATTTCTGGTCTGGTTATCTGTGGGAGAGATGACGTTGGATTCTTTTATTTCTTCTTTCCTATCGCGGAGGGCAGAATCCACTCCAAGTGTATTAATGGAAGAGGTACTTACAGTGAAAATCCCAGTGCCACAAACCTTCTCTTTCCCACTGTCGGGGTTTTACTCCTGCCTTCTTTCTCAAATGGGTAACTGGAAAAAGCCAGCCCCACATCTATCCAGGTTCCAAGAAACCAACTGTAAGCCACTAATTTATTTTTTATTTTACTGAAATATAAATAAATTGATGTACAATTTTGTGTTAATTTTTGCTGCACAGCAAAGTGATTCAATTATACATGTAGATATTCTTTCTCATGTTCTTTTCCATTATGGTTTATCACAGGATATTGAATATAGTTCCCAGTGCTAAACAGTAGGACCTTGTTGTTTATCTACCCTACATATAATAGTTTGCCTCTAAGCCACCTATTTCTAAGAGACCTGGGGAAAGTTGAGAGGTGAAGAGAAAATGACCATCACCCTATTGTTGCTGCTCCATGGACAATTTCCAGTGCCTGCTCACAGCTTCCAAGTCATCCAGTTTTCTGGGCACCTGAAAAATATCCCCTTCCTTTAATCATCACCAGCAACCCGGGCCACTCTCCCAGTCTTAGGGCCCTTCAGTCATGACCTCCTGCAGCTCTCTTGGAATCCCAGCGCAGTAGAGGAGCCACCAAGCTCTCAGTTGGTTCTGGGCTGATGGATTTCACACTTTACAAAGGCTATTATGAAATACTATCTAAATACTTGCTTAACCTGTTTCTTTCCATTAGAAGTTTACATTAGCATCAGGGGTTCTTAGCATGAATTTTGTAAGTTAACTTCAGGAATGCATAGCCCTCAGAATCATGTGCAACAGTGCTTAGGAAGGCTCATTTTTTTTCCCCCAGGAGAAGATTCATATTATGAAATAAGTTCAGAAGTTACCACAACACTATGAATTGTTGATTTTTATTGCATAGATTTGACTTAAGCGGATAACTCTGTACCTGTTTCTGTTCTTCTGCTCAAGTCATATGTGATCCAGAGTCCACTTCACAAAGCGGACTTTGATAGAAACACATGTGGAGCTGCCACACTTGAGTTTCGTGTTTGGGTATGGCCACATATGTTTAAAATCATTAATAGAACAAAGGCTATAAATATTTCTTTTGGTGTGTGTTATTTTTAAATGGTTCCCATGGATTGCCAAATGGTCCCTTGACGAATTTTAGTTTTATATAAAAAAAAAAGGCAGTGTTTTGTTACCAGTGTCTTTGATATGACTCCAGGCCTGTTATACTAAGATGAAGCATTTGAGAGATTCATTCTGGGTGAGGCTGACTCATTTTTTTGTAAGAATTTTTAGGGTATTTTCCAATTTTCAAGTTTCTGTTTTTTTTTTTTTTTTTCTTTTCTATCATTCTCTGCTTATATAGCAACTGACTGAGTAGATTTTTTAGGAATTTTTTTAAAAAGATATGTATTTGTTAATTTCTTGTTTTTTTCATGTGTATCAACTACAGAATTCAAATTATTTTAAAACCAAAACAAACACTGATTGCACAGCCCTATAAATTATTTTGTTTTACCGTAATGGTTCTGAGCACTTTCAACTTGTTTAAATAAAACTAGCAATAGTCATTTGGGTGTAGCAAGTGGCATTGAGAAAATTCCAGATGGTAGTTAGGACTTTGGGTAGCATTCATCAAAAAGGATTCTTCAAATTTTGTTGAGAGAGCTTCAAATGGAACATAAGATTATTTAACCAGACTTTGGATCAGAACTACTGGCATCATTTATGGATCTATGATACTTTTTTTTGTTTGTTTGTTTGATTCCAAGGGTAAATGATTACATTAATATGGCTATGGCTATGATAAATAATCTGATAAATGTAAAAGAGATCAGAATATAATTCAATTTCAGTCATCTCTCAAATTCAGAAGTACGTTTTGGTCTTCTTATATAAAATAGGAAGAAATTGAGATGGGTAAGGCAAGTAGAGTAGGGAATAGTCTGATTTGTATTCTTCATTTTATAGTAAGTCCTTTTTCTTTCCTAGTCTATAAGTATCCATTAGTTGAGGCACTGAGCAATCTCTTAAGGGAAGGAACACAAAGGGAATTGTTAAAGGGATGACCATTCTTGCCCTCATCTAGAATTAATCTTCCCAGAGAGTGTGTTAAAATAAGCAGCCCCAGAGAGTATGCTTAAATAATCAACCACTCTCTGTTGAGTTCTGTAAAAAGAGAAATAATATTATCTGAATGGAGCCTCTTTTTATAACTGTGAATTATGGCTGGGAAGTGGATGAGAAAGAGAGGTGGGGAGAAGGACTGTGGAGGAAACCTGCTGCTAGGCTCCTCCTAGCAAGAACAGCAGAGCTGCAGGTTGGAGGCTGTCACCCAGCCCTTCAGCTCAGCCAACCAACCCTTCCGTGAGAATATCATTAGGCCTTCCTGTTTCTTTACTTAAATAGCAGAATCCAGGTATGCTTACATCATGTCCGGTTTTCTCTACTACTTGCCTAACCCTCATCTCTTATCTGTTTCTAGGATCTTCTTTTCCAGCCCTTAATTCTGACTCCAAATTCTTACCAGTTTCTCCTCCCTGCTGCATTCATCACTTACCGGGAAAGTCTTGTAAAAACTTTGGGGGGACATTTGGGATTTGGGCAGCAAGACTGCCAACAGAGTGAGATTGTGTCAGTGTTCTCCCTGCTACGTGATGACAGATGCAAGCCACCCCACGAAGTGTGTGACATTAACACAAACAAACAAAGGCCAAAGAGAACAAGAGCTTCCATACAGATGGGCTGGCTCTATGAACACAGTCTGAGCTGGGCCAAGTTAGCTGGCCTTTAGATTGACTTGATTTGTGTTCAGGAAGCCTTCTATCTTAACAGAAGAAAACACAAAGAGATTCTGTTTTCATCTTGTGTTTATACGGATTTTATTTTTTAATGTCGAAATAAGACTCGTTGAAAGTTCCCATGGAAAGACTCTCTTGCTTTAATGCTTATTTGATGTTTAGTACTGTGAAAAAACCAAGAAGGCATCAATTTTAGATATTTGAATACTTATCAAAGGTGGCCCATGTAAGGTGAGGATAAACAGTTGCTGACTTGGCACAATTTAGGAGAATTGGCAAAATTATTTATGTTCATCAGAAGTCACTGAATGTAATAACTTGGGCCTTGGGGTTTTGGATTCTAAGGAGAGTGTAGAGGCTGATATATGGGGCAGCTCCAGCCAAGCTCACGTTATAGTTTTTTTTTTTTTTTTAAGTTGTCTGTTGCTGGAAGAAAATGGCTCTTTCTCTGAAGGGTATGTGTAAGGTAGGGCTTAGATGATTCATTTCAAAAGTATAACGATCAGTTTCCACATGGTTTATCTTACTTCCTGGAAGGGTTACATTTTTGTAGAAGAAAGTAGATGAGGATCTAAAGGTGTGTGCTACAAACCCAATCGAGGAAGGAAGCAAAGATGCTTACTCTAGGTTTCACAGATTTAAAGTTTGAATCCACATCAAAGGGGCTGAAAGGAGAAAATTAATCAAGATAAGATAAGCATGTTGTGTAGCCACGATGCCAGCAGCACCAGAAAATGAGGAACGATTCTAAGTGATATCTTGGCAGGGGAAGAAATGGCTTCAGTGGGAGTCAAACAGAAGAGACTGGATCTGCTGTTAGATAGCCTGGAAGTGAAGCTTGGCTCTCTCCCTCCTAACTAAGAGTTTGGGCAGGTTGCTTTAACCTCTGTGAGTCTGTTTCATTCTCTGTGAAACTGGGGTCACCATCTCCCTTTTAGAGATGGGGAATGAAGCAAAACAACATGTGACAAGGAGACATCACTCATTCTCAGTAAAGACTTTGTTTCTGATCCTTAGCAGTAAGACTGTGTCCTTAGGTGGACACATCACATTTGAGAAATAATGAAAAATTCTTCTGAAATATTCTAGGTTAGCAAGACACTAACTTCCAAGATTGGCTTTGTAAATTCCAATGTGTTCTCCTTGCCTCTTGCCACTGGAAGAGGTGAGCCAGCAACAGTTTTTGCCAGTGTCCAGTGTTCAGGCACAGAGAGTTCCTGGTAAGGGCCCAGGGCCTCAAAGTGTCCAGAAAGATCTGGAAGTCATTTCGCCATCTTGCCAGGATCTCTTGGGCATCCCAGGATCCTATTCTCTCTCCTGTTCTGTGCATTCATCAAGTCCAGTACATAGGAAATTCTGTTTTGTGATTTCATCTGAGGTGGCAGAGTTCTGAAGAACTGTATTTTAGGCCATGCACTGTTCAGTATGGGTGAGTCACATGTGACGATGCAATGACAATACATGACATTCCATTCATGTCTATAGTGACTTCCTGTGCACTGCAAGGTTTTTAGAACCAGAATATTTAAGTGGCACTTTCTAAAGTTCCTTGTATCTTAGACATGAATTGGACTGTAGCTTCCTGTACTCCTAAATCAATTTACCTGTGGTGCAGATGGTAAAGAATCTGCTTGCAATGCACGAGACCTCAGTTTGATCCCTGAGTCGGGGATATTCTTGCCTGGAGAATCCCACGGACAGACCATGGGGTTGCAAAGAGTTGTACATGACTGAGTGACTAACACACACTCACACAAATAATGTATGCCAGGTGTTACTGATTCATTGCAAATAGGATATATGATTTGCACAATGAGATTTTGCTGCCTGGATCACATGGTTTTAAAATGTGGAGTAAGTTTTCTAAGAGTAGAGGATTTAGCAAGTATGAGGGGGTGGAGTTTTCATTTTTAGGTATCCCTTCTCCAAGGATGAGGGAAGTGGTTGGTACTGACATGTTTTATTGCTAATGGACATTGCATTTCCAGAACACTTCTTCCTTAGGCTAAAGCACTGCATCTGATTAGTTGTACTTGGCCTTCTCAACTTGTAATTTCCCTTTGACCAAATCATTACTGACCTCAAGAGGAGGAGTTAAACTGAGTTCCTCCATTTCATGTGGAACAAAGACCAGTGAAGAGGAGATCCCTTTTCTATTAACTTAAATTTCAGTCTCTCTTGGCACCAAATTCTCATCTACACTTCAAGACATCCCTGACCTTCTGGGATAAGGGCAGGGAAGCTTCTGTCTTCTCCCTTTACTTCTTTCTCACTTCTTTTTTCTTTGCTTCTATGGTTTGGGGAGCCCAGGCTTCCCAGGTGGCGCTAATGGTAAAGAATTCATCTGCCGGTGCAGGAGACATAAGAGATGTGGGTTCAATCCTGAGTTGGGAAGAACCCTTGGGGAAGGAAATGGCAACCCACTCCAATATTCTTGTCTGGATAATCCCATGGACAGAGGAGCTGGTGGGCTACAGTCCATAGGGTTGCAAAGAGTCCAATGTGACCAAAGTGACTTAGCATGCATGGTGGACTGAAATAGTATCCCCCACAAAAGATATGTTCACGTCCTAATCCCTAGAACTTTTGTATATGACCTTGTTTGGGAAAAGGGTCTTGGCAGATGTAATTAAACTCAGCATCTTAAGAGGAGGAGCTTATATTGGATTATTCCAGTGAACCTGAAGCACAATCACAAGTATCCTCAGAAGAGACTAGGCCATGAAAAGACACTCAGAGAAAGAAGGAGGCAGTGTGGCCACAGGGCAGAGACTGGGGCGATGCAGCCGTAAGACAGTGATTGCTAAGAGCCACCAGAAGCTCTGAGAAGGAAGGAAGAGTTTTTCTAAGAGCCTTTGGAGGGAGTGTGGCCTTGCTGACTCCTTGATTTCTGTCTTTTGGCTTCCAGAACTGGACAAGAATGAATATCTGTTGTTTTAAGCCACCCACTTTGAGGTAATTTGTTACACCAGCCACAGGACACTGCTGCATAAGGCTTCCTTTTGAGTTTCCTTTTTGACCCCTTTCAATTCCTCTGGTGGACAGAATGCCTGATGAACTATGGACAGAGGTTCATGACACTGTACAAGAGACAGGGATCAAGACCATCCCCAAGAAAAAGAAATGCAAAAAGGCAAAATGGCTGTTTGAGGAAGACTTACAAATAGCTGAGAAAAGAAGAGAATCGAAAAGCAAAGGAGAAAAGGAAAGATATACTCATTTGAATGCAGAGTTCCAAAGAATAGCAAGGAGAGATAAGAAAGCCTGACTCAGGGATCAATGCAAAGAAATAGAGGAAAATAATAGAATAGGAAAGACGAGAGATCTCTTCAAGAAAATTAGAGATACCAAGGGAACATTTCATGCAAAGATGGGCTCAATAAAGGACAGAAATGGTATTGACCTAACAGAAGCAGAAGATATTAAGAAGAGGTGGCAAGAATACACAGAAGAACTGTACAAAAAAGATCTTCATGACCAAGATAGTCATGATGGTGTGATCACTCACCTAGAGCCAGACATCCTGGAATGTGAAGTCAAGTGGGCCTTAGGAAGTATCACTATGAACAAAGCTAGTGAAGGTGATGGAATCCCAGTTGACCTATTTTAAATCCTGAAAGATGATGCTGTGAAAGTGCTATACTCACTATGCCAGCAAATTTGGAAAACTCAGCAGTAGCCACAGGACTGGAAAAGGTCAGTTTTCATTCCAATCACAAAGAAAGGCAATGCCAAAGAATGCTCAAACTACCGCACAATTGCACTCATCTCACACGCTAGTAAAGTAATGCTTAAAATTCGCCAAGCCAGGCTTCAGCAATACGTGAACCATGAACTTCCTGATGTTCAAGCTGGTTTTAGAAAAGGCAGAGGAACCAGAGATCAAATTGCCGACATTGGCTGGATCATCGAAAAAGCAAGAGAATTCCAGTAAAACATCTATTTCTGCTTTATTGACTATGCCAAAGCCTTTGACTGTGTGGATCACAATAAACTGTGGAAAATTCTTCAAGAGATGGGAATACCAGACCACCTGACCTGCCTCTTGAGACACCTATATGCAGGTCAGGAAGCAACAGTTAGAACTGGACATGGAACAACAGACTAGTTCCGAATAGGAAAAGGAGTACGTCAAGGCTGTATATTGTCACCCTGCTTATTTAACTTACATGCAGAGTACCTCATGAGAAACGCTGGGCTGGAAGAAGCACAAGCTGGAATCAAGATTGCCGGGAGAAATATCAATAACCTCAGATATGCAGATGACACCACCCTTATGGCAGAAAGTGAAGAGGAACTCAAAAGCCTCTTAATGAAAGTGAAAGTGGAGAGTGTAAAAGTTGGTTTAAAATTCAACATTCAGAAAACGAAGATCATGGCATCTGGTCCCATCACTTCATGGGAAATAGATGGGGAAACAGTGGAAACAGTGTCAGACTTTAGTTTTCTGGGCTCCAAAATCACTGCAGATGGTGACTGCAGCCATGAAATTAAAAGGCACGTACTCCTTGGAAGAAAAGTTATGACCAACCTAGACAGCACATTGAAAAGCAGAGTCATTACTTTGTCAACAAAGGTCTGTGTAGACCAGTCAAGGTTATGGTTTTTCCAGTGGTCATGTATGGATGTGAGAATTGGACTATAAAGAGGGCTGAGCACAGAAAAATTGATGCTTTTGAACTGTGATGTTGGAGAAGACTCTTGAGAGTCCCTTGGACTTCAAGGAGATCCAACCAGTCCATCCTAAGGGAAATCACTCCTGGGTGTTCACTGGAAGGACTGATGTTAAAGCTGAAACTCCAGTATTTTGGCCACCTGATGCAAAGAGCTGACTCATTTGAAAAGACCCTGATGCTGGGAAAGATTGAGGGCAGGAGGAGAAGGGGATGACAGAGGATGAGATGCTTGGATGGCATCATTGAGTCAATGGACATGAGTTTGGATAAACTCCAGTAGTTGATGATGGACAGGGAGGCCTGGCATGCTGTGGTTCATGGGATCACAAAAGTCAGACAGGACTGAGCAACTGAACTGAATTGAACTGAATTCCTCTATCCTTAAGTGCACTTGTCCATTATGCCTTCCATCAAATTATCTCAGCCTCTCTCTGTGTGTGTCTCCCTCTCATTGTCACATTACTGTCAAGACAAATCATATACTGATAAATACTGCATCAGGTTCTGATGTATTGTTGTTGTTCAATTGCTCATTTGGTCTGACTCTGCAATCCCATGGACTGCAGAACGCCAGGCTTCCCTGTCCTTCACCATCTCCTGGAGCTTACTCAAACCCATGTCCATTGAGTCAGTGATGTTAACTAACCATCTTATCCTCTGTCATCCCCTTCTCCTCCTGCCCTCAGGCTTTCACAGCCTCAGGGTCTTTTTTAATGAGTCTGCTCTTTGCATCAGGTAGCCAAAGTATTGGAGTTTCAGCTTCAGCATCAGTCCTTTCAATGAATATTCAGGGTTGATTTCCTTTAGGATTGACTTGGTTTGATCTTCTTGCAGTCCAGAGACTCTCAAGAGTCTTCTCCAATACCAGACTTCTGCAAAGTTGATTTGACTGTTAAACCAAATTAACTATGTTTTAAAGTTTGATGGAGGGTTCAGGATGGGGAACACATGTATACCTGTGGCGGATTCATTTCAATATTTGGCAAAACCAATACAATATTGTAAAGTTTAAAAATAAAATAAAATTAAAAAAATAATAATCACACATTAAAAAAAAAAAAGAAAAGAACTGGGAAAAAAAATAAAGTTTGATGGACATACCAATCAATTGGTAATTTTGTTAAAAATTTGTATCCCTGAGCTCTACCTGCTTTTATTGGTCTGAAATGGGACCTTGGAACCTACTTCTTAAACAAGACCCTGAGAGAATCTTGGATAGATGGCCATAGAGCCATGCTTTGGAGAACACTGAAGGAAGGCAGGACTCCCTTAGTCCGCAATCACAAACTGATGTAGAGTGGTATGGAGCTGTCAGTCCAGAAGCCCATCACAGTCTAGTAAGTTCTGCCATTGCAGGAGACATAGGAGACACGGGCTCGATCCCTGGGTCAGCAAGATCCCCTGGAGGAGGGCAGGGTGATTCACTCTAATATTCTTACCTGGAGAATCACATGGACAGATTAGCCTGGCAGGCTACAGTCCATAGGGTTACAAAGAGTCAGACGAGACTGAGATGACTTAGCACACATTAGAATACTGAAGCCCAGGCCTCTGTGAAGGTGTAGGTAACATCAAAAGGATTTCAATTTACATTTAACAATGCACAGTGGGCAACTGGTGGCTCAGATGGTAAAGAATTTGCCTGCAATGCAGGAGACCTGAGTTTGATCCCTGGGTTGGGAAGATCCCCTGGAGGAGGGCATGGCAACCCACTGCAGTATTCTTGCCTGGAGAATCCCATGGACAGAGGAGCCTGGCAGGCTACAGTCCATGGGTTGGAAAAGAGCCAAACACGACTGAGTGACTGAGCACAGCACAGCACAGTAGGCAATGCAGGGACGCTTGAGTGTTTCCTTAGCACTGAATTCAAAGCCGAGAGGGAATAGTATGTCGTTTTCCAGTAGATCCCTCTTTGCCAGTGGTTGGGAGAGAGACCTGAACAGAGCTGCTTGGACCAGTTTTTGGTTCTGCCTCCAGACTGTGCCTGGAGAAGGAAATGGCAACCCACTCCAGTGTTCTTGCCTGGAGAATCCCATGGACGGAGAAGCCTGGTAGGCTGCAGTCCATGGGGTCGCACAGAGTCGGACACGACTGAAGCGACTTGGCAGCAGCAGCAGCCAGACTGTGCCACTCTGGGGAGAGATGACTTTGTCAATTTTGCCGCACAATGGGGCACTCCTCCCCATCTATTTTGTTTGAGAACTCTGAAGAAAAGATTGGCTGTGGAATTCTGAATGGGCTCTGGCTAGATGCAAACCCTCAGCACATCTGAGACAAAGCAGAGGCTGAAGAAGGTCATCAGTTTGTGCATCGTCTGCCGCTTATGGCCGTGATGCATGGGTAGCTTTTTTTTTTTTTTTAGTTTCTTTCTTGATCATCTTCTTTGATAAGTGGAATACAAATTCTCTCATGAATTGGAAACGGTGATTAGGTAAGCATCCTATAAGGACCCCATTACATCTTGTCTTTCTGCTCTCTGGATGCCTGTAGCTCATCTTTCCTTTATGTCCTCCCTGCCTGCTCATAGCACTCCTGTTTGATTCCTGGATGATACAGTCTTGACCGGCCCTTCCATTGTTCTGTACACATGGCTGAAGCTGTGCCCTTAGCTCAGGGTTTATGGCTTTCACAGCAACAGCCTAATTACACAGCAGCTTCTTTATTAATTGATTTAGAACCCTGGTCTCTTAAAAGTTGAACCTTTAAGAGTGATGTTTTCTACCTACTATGGAGCAGTGGTTCTTCACATCTTAGCTGAAGAGTTTGTTATAACAGAGATCACAGGGCCCTTTTCCCCAAGGTTTCTGCTCCTGATTCTATTAGGATTTTCATTTTTAATAAGTTTCCAGCTGCTACTGCTGACCCAGAGAACACCCTTGGAGAACCACTGCTTTAGAGAATGTGGCCTTTTTTTTTTTAGTTTTATATTATATGATAAAAAGTATACATTTTTTATTTTTTGAGAGATTAAAGGATGTCTTTGCAACCCAAGTACCATACTTGACACTTGGTTAGTAAGCCGAGCAAATGTGAAAACCACTTCTGTAAATGTTATGATGCTTTAAAAAGAGTCAACCACAATGGAGTGCTCAGCTGTGAAACTTGGTAGGCGAGCTTATGTGTGACAGTTAGCTCTCAAACTCGTGCTTTCTGACTTACAAATTTCCCAACAGGCATTCTTTTAATCCCTTATTATTCGTCCTGATCATGCTTCTCTTAGTTTCATCCTCAGAGAGATGTCTTCAGTATCTCATGCTGAAAAAGTCTCATGACTTTGGGAAAAAATTAAAGATAGCTTCCGTCCTGCCCACTCCCTGTTGTAAAGTACATTAGTATGAGGTTGTAATGGATGCGGTGAACCATTGTTTTAGTTTCATGGCCCTTGAGGCTTTTCAGGTTAACATTACATGCTATTTCCTAGTATCTTAAGAGATTGCAAAACTTTGACATTTGAAAGCCCTCTCTCTTTGAAAGAGAAAAACATATTTTAAGCTGGGAAAATATACCTTCATTTAGATAGGTGGAGTAGAATTGCATTAATTTATAAGTTCTGGTGAATCTATTACAGGGGCTTCACACAGGTCTCATAAGTTCGGGACTAATACTTTGAAGTCCTCGTTCCTTACTTAACTTGACAGGACAAGCCTAATCTGCTGGACAAGCCTGTATGCTCGACTTTAACTGTGTCTGCATAATAGATCAGATGGTGTGAGATTTCGTCTTTTTCCTGAACTTCTCTTGACCCTACTGCTGTTGCCACTTATTGTTCAATGTCTAACTTTACTTTCTTTGCATATGGGAGGCTTGCCGGACCAGCTACTGCACACACTAACTTCATAAAGATATGTTTGTGAATTTTCAGTTGTTCTTTTTCCCCTGTTGTTTGACTAAGACAATCAGATCATGAAACTAAAACAAATTAAAGACAATAAGCAGAACAGATGGCAGAGAAAGACTAATGTAGTTATTAACAAATAGAAAAGACGCAAGATTGTTTAAAAAAGACAATTTTATGGAATAAGTTGTGAAAACAGCCACTCAAGAAATTGCCACCTGTGTACTCAGAACTAATAAAACTGTTCCTGGGCTGTTTTTCATTGAAAAGATGAAAGAAAGAGATTGCAAAAAAAAAAAAAAGAAAGAAAGCTGTGTACGAATGACTGCTATAGGACAAATCGCCTGGCATTCTAAGTTCAGAAGAAATGTACCAGAGAAATGTTTTAAACAACTGGAGTCTCTTCTCCTTGCCCTCTCTCAGATCTTTTATACCCCAGGGTAATGCTAACACAAATTTCAGAATGGTAGTGTAGGGTTCTTGTTTTCTTTCCCTTTATAAAAAATAATTTGTAATTAGGGAGATTTCTTTGTTTAGTACAATCTGTCCAGCCAATAACTTACTTGTGCCAAAAGTAGCCTGACATTCCTTGGGCCTTGTAATAGGGAGTAGTAATTAGAACTGGATGAATCCTATTTAACATAGTGGTCTGATGTCAGGCCCACACCCTTGCTCTTCAAATTGAGAGAACAATTAAACTGGTACAAAAATAGCTTCTCTTAAAAGATTTGTTCCCTGGGCTTGACATTTTGGTGTTTTGGTTCTTTTGATGTTTAGCATCAAATACGGAAGAGTAAGTAACAATGGGAATCTTTCTGAGAACACCATATGAGCATGGTGATTTATAAAATTATTGTGCTCAGTCTCTCAGTCATGTCCAACTCTTTGCAGCCCCATGGACTGTAGCCTACTCCTCTGTCCGTGGAATTTTTCAGGCAAGAATACTGGAGTGGGTTACTATTTCCTACTCCAGGGGATCTTCTTGACCCAGGGATTAAGCCCATGTCTCTTGGATCTCTTGCATTAGCAGGCAGATTCTTTACCACTTCACTACCTGGGAAGGCCTAATTTATGAAATAGAAGCTGCCAAATGTCCAGGAGTAGTCTCCAAGTTAGTCTCTTGGACTACATTCCAACATTATGACCGTAGTCTGTTAACTAGTGGTCTGAACTGGGGAAGGTTCATTTCATCAAATGTGAAGGCCATCTTTACATTTAGCAGTGGTTAGACAGTTGGCTAACAGAAAGATTTAAACTCTGTATGCATTTGTATATGTATCTGTACGCATCAGATCAGATCAGATCAGATCAGTCGCTCAGTCGTGTCCAACTCTTTGCGACCCCATGAATCGCAGCACGCCAGGCCTCCCTGGCCATCACCAACTCCCGGAGTTCACTCAGACTCACGTCCATCGAGTCTGTGATGCCATCCAGCCATCTCATCCATGTAACTTAAAAATAACAGTTACAAATGACAGTGTATTTGAGAAAGTCTTCAGAGTAAAACACCTGTAGAATTTAAAAAGTACATAAAAATAAAATGCCAGAGCTAAAAGTGCCTTAGAAGTCTCTTTCTCTCCACCTCAACCTGGCATGATAAATAGAAAAAAGTGATGTCAAGGAAGGGGAAATGGTTTGTTTAAGATCCAGTAGCTTTCCTGCCACTTCCTGGTTAGATCCCCAGTGAAATTTCAATGACTTTCACTCACTGCCAGCCCTTTAGCTGGTGGGAACCTGCTGTATAGTGTGGGGAGCTCAGCTTGGTGCTCTGTGGTGACCTAAAGGATTGGGGTGGGGATGTGTGGGAGGGAGCTTCAGGAGAGAGGGGATATATGTGTACATATGGCCGATTCACTTTGTCATACAGGAGAAGCTAACACAACACTGTAAAGCAACTATACTCTAATTAAATAAAGTGAGGAAGTAAAGAGGGCTGAGAGTCAGACTGGAGAGTACAAATGAAGACCATTAGCTGCTGCAGAAAGAGCTTCGTTTATCAGGAGGAACTCACGAGGTAGTGGCAAGACCACCCTACCCATCTGGACTACAGAGACAGTCCGTGCTCTGTCCAGGGGGGCAGTGCTCTTTTATCTCATCCTCAATAGTTTCTTGTTCTCATTTATCAAAGTATCTGATGCTTTTTTTCCCCTCCCTGAGTCAGAAATGTCCACTCCCATTTAAAGTGTGTTTTTTTTGTTTGTTTGTTTGGGGAGGGGAGGGAGTTTGACCACAGCTCAGAGGGTAAGGAATCTACCTGCAATTCAGGAGACACAGGAGACACGGGTTGGATCCCTTAGTGGGGAAGATCCCCGGAGAAGGAAATGGCAACCCACTCCAGTATTCTTGCCTGGGAAATACCATAGATAGAGATGCCTGGCAGGTTACAACCTAGTCCATGGGGTCGCAAAGAATTGGACACAACTGAGCACGAGGCACATTGCATGTCTGAGACTAGATAATAAAATACTTTCATAAGGGTCAAAATGTAAAGTTAAACCTATCTTATGATGCAGAGGGGAATTCTCTCTGCTTTTCCAAGAGTGAGATGGAGGGAGGAGTCATGGAAACCAATACATGTACAAAAAATTTGTAAAAGACATCAGAGAACCGTCTGAACCTATGGTTTCTTGCAGTATTTTTCTCAGGCTTTGAGACCTTTGAGAATTTTTTTTTTCCTCATCATATGTAAGAAAATAAGGATAGTCTTCTAGGACAGAGAACAATATGTCTTTTCTACAACATTAGATTAAGCAGGCTGACAGGGGATCAAAGCATTTCTTACTAGGACATAGATTGATGATAAAGTTTTCTAGCAATATTTGGGATTCTTGAGAAAAGTAGTTGTTTCTGGCTCCAAAAAATCTAACTGAATTTCCATCTGAATTTGAACTAAGGTCATGATAACCCAGTATCATCCTGGAAAGAACGAAGTTACTTCTTCAAGCAGCTTTTGTTTGAAAAGCTTTGAATAAATTAAGAATACTAGATAATATATTAGTATAGAATAGTAAATAGTAATTATAGTAATATAATATAATAGTAAATAGTTATTTTAGTTATCCTAAAAAATTTAGAGGACATGGAATTTTCTGAAAGAGGAAATTTAGGAAATGAATGGAATTAAGTGTTTTCATTTATAAAGAACTATAATACTGTTCAGTGGTAGAATGATAATAACTGTGCAGATGAAACAAATTTGGAAAATTTTAGTATGCTGGCAAGTGATTAATTAAATTAATCTTGATAAAGGAAATGGGCAAAACTGCAGTAAATAAGAATAAATTATTTTTCTGGGATTACAGTCCACTGACTCCAAGCATCTGGGAATATCTTCCAGTAAGAGTTCACAAAAAGTCTGCATGCAGAGCAATTGAAGTTATAATAGAAACTCTCATTTAGTTGGCACTTGCTGTGGACCGAGTTCCGGGTTAGGGTTTTACAAGTGGTACCTAATGTGATCCTTATGGCAATCCAGTGAATCAGATGTTTTTACTCATGTCTTACAGATACAGGAAGTGGAGGTTTAAAAAGGTTAAGTAACATGTCTGAGATTTTAGAGCAAAAAGTGAACTAGCATTTTAAACTATATCTAACTCCACATCTTTTACTTTAATCACTGGATTGCTTTTTCTGCATCCATTGCTTCCTTTAATTGTCACTTAGGAAAGTTCAATCTAAACATCTATCAGGAATCTCTGCGGATCTTGGAAATAAAATCAATTCTCCTTTTTTAATTTGAGTTTTTTTAGTTTTAGTTTATTCAGTTCAGTCTGATGGTTATTTATCAAAACATTGTAATTCCAAAAATTAGACTGAGATTTTGAATCAATTTAAATTAGATGGAATTTTACATATTGTATGTGAAAATATGCATAGCTTACCATTTAAAAAAATGTTATCTGTCTAAATTTTAGCATTTTATAGTATAAGCATATTTGTTTGATGTTACTCTTTTTAAAAACATGTCTGCTTTTCAGCTAGATTTAGTGTTTGCTAGCATAAGCGTATTTATATTAGATTAGCATTCCGTTGGATTCAAAATATTTGCTTTTTGCTTCAGTGGATGCCTGTTAGTCACATAAAAATCTGTTTTTGACATTTGCTATTTAACAAGTCCATTATTTGGCACCTAGTATCTTAAAAATGACCGCTTCAAGAACTGACTATGACTTGAGTAGTTCTTCTGAACAGATGAGGTTATTATATGCCCTGTAACTGGCTCAAAGCTTGTATTTTATTTACAAGGTGACAGTTGACACATTTGATTAATGTCAGTCTGAAGAGAAAATTGCTGGCACCTGAAAAATGTAAGCCAAAAATCAAAGAGAGGCACTGCTTTTTATATGTCCCATGAGGATACAGCTTAAGCAAAAGGGTTCTCATTTGGCTCTGGTGATGTAGTTCATGGTTCACTTCTAAAACCGAGACAGTCCTACCCAACTGTCCATTCTTTTTTTTTTTTTTTTTTAATTTTATTTTTAAACTTTACAAAATTGTATTAGTTTTGCCAAATATCGAAATGAATCTGCCGCAGGTATACACGTGTTCCCATCCTGAACCCTCCTCCCTCCTCCCTCCCCATACCATCCCTCTGGGTCGTCCCAGTGCACCAGCCCCAAGCATCCAGTACCGTGCATTGAACCTGGACTGGCAACTCGTTTCATACATGATATTATACATGTTTCGATGCCAACTGTCCATTCTTTATGAAATATGTTACAAATTTGCAAAGTCATTGCCTACTCAGGCACATTCGTAGGTGGAGAATCACACAAGTGTATCATAATGGAATAAATCTTAGGAAGATAAGTGCTGATTTTGGGGGTCCAGAGCAAAGGGTATTTTCCTGGTGGCTCAGTAGTAAAGAATCTGCTTGCAATGCTGGAGACACGCAGAAGACATAGGTTTGATTGTGCTTGGGAAGACCTCCTAGAGTAGGAAATAGCAATCTGCTCCAGTATTCTTGTCTGGAAAATTCTATGGACTGAGGAACCTAGTGGATTACGATCCATGGGGTCACAAAGAGCCAAACATGACTGCTCATGCACGCACGAGCAAAGGGTGCTGTCTCCTCATGGTATTCGGGAAAGGAAATCGATTCGGGAAAGGATTACAAATAAGGTGGTATTTCTCTGGGTTTTAAGGCTTTCATGAAACACCAGAAAGCAAGGCCACTATTCATCAGAGGGATTTGCTATTGAGAAACTTGAATTGATAGCTACTTTTCTTTTAGTTTTCTAGTGGAAATTAACCTTTATTTGTTCTTTCCAAATAGAGGACATTTTTGTCTGCTTTTTCCCTACACATCCCCACAAATACCCAGGCCTTGGCTCTTAGGCGTCTGTCATTATAGAGACATCCTAAAGTCCTAGGAGTCAAATGAAGATCAGGTAATGTGGACAATCTTCCAGAGGCAACGTTTCCTCTTTGCATGGAACTAGCCTCAGAAGACACCATCATGCAGGTGAGAATCATATTCAATCCATTGACAACAGTTTAGTTCTCTGTTAGGTCATTGAACATTCCTTAAGTCATTTCCTATTCCAAACCAGGCTACCTGCCTAGAAAATAATCAAGTTGTGCCAAACTGTAATTTACCTCCTTAGTCTTTTGAGTCTCAGTGGGTTTTCAGGGATCAAAGCAAGGAAGCTAGTGTGGACACCAAAGTGAAGTGAAAGTCGCTTAGTTGTGTCCAACTCTTTGCGACCCCATGGACTATACAGTCCATGGAATTCTCCAGGCCAGAATACTGGAGTGGGTAGCCTTTTCATTCTCCAGGGGATCTTCCCAACCCAGGGATCGAACCAGGTCTGCCACATTGCATGTAGATTCTTTACCAACTAAGCCACAAGGGAAGCCCAAGAATACTGGAGTGGGTAGCCTATCCCTTCTCCAGAGGATCTTCCTGACCCAGGAATTGAACCAGGGTCTCCTGCATTGCAGGCAGATTCTTTACCAGCTGAACTATGAGGGAAACACTGTAGTGTGAGCACTAGCTTACTGTATTTGCTTGGCTTGGCATCAAAGCCAAATGATGACTATATGCCTCTTCTCCCCCTCCACTGCCCAGGGAGATCTTGTCGGCACCCACTATATTCATCTCCTAGATTTGCAGGGCATGTTAAATTCTGGACTACGATTTGAAAGGGAGACCACTCTTATCTCACTAACCATAAACTTTTTTTTTTTTTTTTTTGAGAAATTGAAAGAATTATACTGCTTGGGGGAGTCAGACAGTTGTTGGTACCCTATGATACACTTACAATTTGACATTTTCTAAGAGGGAGAAACATTTTACCATTGGGCCAACTTTCTCTGAGTGGAACCACTCTAAGAGATTTTGGAAGCAATTGAGATTTACCTCATAACTGTGGCTCTTCATCTTGTTTCTACTTTGATACATACGTTGATATTGAGTTGGCCAAAAAATTCATTCAGGTTTTTTCCACACAATCTTTCTTAAAAATCTAAACAAGCTTTTTGGCTAACCCAATATGTGACATATTCTCATGAGTAAATATAGATTTGAAAGTTGAATTGCTACTTACTTGAAAGGGGTTTTTGGATCATGCCCAAATCATGTGCTCTAGGCTCTATCCCTTTTTCAAAACTCGTGTCTCAGTATCCCAGGTGAGGAGAACTGAATGTCAAACAGTAAAGATTTGGCTTTGCCTCCCTCATGTTTCTGGCTAATCTAAAGATCTAGGACACACATCCAATGATGTGGGCAAAGGGGTCAAGGCGGGGAGTGAGTAGGGGTCAGTGTGTTTTCTGCTTGCAGTGAAATTTCATCTCACGTCTTCATTAAGGACATTGTCACTTTCTATTAGATATTAACCACTGGAGTTCCTCAAATCTCATTTGTAGGCCTTTTTCTTTCTTACTTTGCACTCTTATCTTAAGAAATCTTACCCTCATCCATGACTTCAGTGACCATGTATCTGTATTCTGATGACTCCCAGAATTGTTTTTCTAGCCTAGACCAATTTTCTAACCTTTATCCTTATGTTTAGGTATGTCCCAAATGTAAGGGTTAACTTGTCACTTTCCCCTAAATCCAATGTACTTACCTGGTTCACTTACAGATATGTATTAATTGTATAATATTTCTGTCCAGGTTTATTTATATCATCAGAACCTTTATTCAAGTTGCCATTTTCCCCTGTTGGTTCAGGGGTAAAGAACACACCTGCCAATGCAGGAGGCATGGGTTTTATCCCTGGGTTGGGAAGATCCTTTGGAGAAGGAAATGGAAACCCACTCCAGTATTCTTGCCTAGGAAATCCCATGTACAGAGGAACCTGGCAGGCTACAGTCCATGCATGGGGTTGCAAAGAGTTGGACATGACTTAGAGACTGAGCATGCAGGCATGGACAACTGTGACTGTTATCTCAATATTGTCACCAAGTACATATTTAGTTGTTAGTCACTCATATGTTTAGCAGGATGTGCAGTGGGACTTTTCTGATTGTTTTGGAATTTTTGCCAAAGCAAGGAGATTAGATGAAAGATACTCCTTAATTCTAATGTGCTACTGGTTATCTCTATAATTGTTAGACAATCCACTGCATGATACCATCTGGCTTAGAGAAAAAAACTTGAACTCCAGTTTATTAAGGAAATTCAAAGATGAACAGAGTATTTCTAGAACCCAGACACCCTCAGCATGAGAATATTTTTGTTAATTTTTGGAATTTATAAGCTCTCAGTTTATTCAATCAGGCAGTGATAACAACAGATTATTAAACAACATCATGGCTGTTTGAGAGCTAATTTTGTTTACTTACCTCTCTTCTTTGACTCTTGCCATTCCCTTTGACTATAGGCTTTATCCTCTACTTGGAGTAAATGTTTTACTGCTTTTCTAGCTTCTGAATTTCTAGACACATTTTTATAGAGATTGGCATGTCTTTGGAGGCAAAATTCTGCAGCCTTTCTTTATGTTGAAGTTATTACACCTTACAAAAATGATGTCAAGTATTAACCTTCTGCCCACAATATGTATGTGGTCATGAAAGCAACTAGTGAGGATAGATTCCTCTTGAGATTTCAGTATCTCTCTATATGATCTATCTTTGGTACTTTGACTGTAGGAAGCACCAACTCAGTTTGTTTTCCAGTAAACTATAATTCCCCGGAATTATTCAACAATTGTACAGTTTTAAAAGTTATGTGGAAATGCATCCTTTGTGTGTTAATGGCACTTTTGTTGTGGTTACTGATTGTTTGACTACATCAACCCATTCTTATATCATCCATCTTTCCAGCATGGCCTCTGCAGAGAAGCTATGTTCTCAGTTCCATAAACTCACCTAAATAGAAGAGAAAAATTAGATACACTGAGCAAGGACAAGAGGATTGGAATTTAATTCTGTTTTTCTTTAAATAGCCTGATTTTTTTGATCTTCTCTGCTAAGCCAAATGGTGCTTCCCAAATGCGCAGTGGTAAAGAATCCACTTGCCAGTGTGGGAGATGCAAGAAACATGAGTTCAATCCCTGGATCACGAAGATCCCTCAGAGAAGGAAATGGGAACCCACTCCAGTATTATTGCCTGGAAAATTCCATGGACAGAGAAGCCTGGTGGGCTATAGTCCACGGGTTGGCAAAGAGTCAGATGTGACTGAGCACGCACACACTAAGCCAAATGGCATTTGGTACATAAATTTTTCAAAAGTACAAGTACAGTTTTTTCAAAAAGTACAAGTATGAAAGACATCTGCAGATGTGGGAGGTTATAAATGACTGTACATGTAATTTTTTCAAACCATTTTTCAAATTGTTCATAAATTGTACTAAAATACAGTGTATTTTCCTGAAATATATTACATTTGAGAGGATCTGTTTGAAGAATTGGACCATGGAAAGTGCATTGCAAAGAGATAAGTATATGTCAAGTGTTGTTGTGACTATATAAAAGTTTTGTTTGAAGCACACAGAAATTAAAACAGTTATTTTTGTTTTTCATGATACTCACAGGGTGGCTTTAAGTCTCAGAACATGATAGGAGGAAAACAAGAGAAGGTACTGGTACATTTCACAGCAACAAGTGTTGTGTGAGTAAGATGCATCAAATCACACTCACTTAAGGTAACTCAGAGATAAGTCATATTTATATTTTCAGCAAATGATTTATTTTTAAGATGTCTCATTATTTAAAAGTGCCAGTTGAAATCAGAGTACTGAATTTTTAAGACAATGAAAATCATTCTATCAGTTAGGTTTTATTCCTTTTGAAGAAAGAACTATATAGGTAATTTCTATTAATAATTAAAAAGGCATTTATGTCCATGTTTTTTGTAGCTCCAAAGAGATTGTACTTCAAACACAATCTTTATAAACTGTGCAGCTAATGCCAGGTGTACAGTTAGGTATTATTTAGAGATTTCAGCCACATAATCAATCAGAAGAATAATTCCTATCTAGAAGGGGAGGAAAACTCTTTTATCAGTTGTCAAATAAATTCTGGGTGGGAAGTGTGTTTATTAAATTGATTCATTTGGATAATTGGGGGCTTTAAAGTTGATTCATAGGATGTTAGTGAAAATGACAGGTCAAAGACTTTTGAAAATACTTTCCTTCAGAAAAGCAATGAGAAAACTTGCAAAAATTGTCAGAATTAAAGTTTTCAGAATGCTGGAAATTAATAAGAGGCAATATGAGTACAATAATTCAAGAAAAGTGGCTGAATCTTAGTAAGAACAGAGTGCTCTGTGATATTTTAATTTATTGTAATCCCATCTTCTAGTCTCCAGCTCTGTGGCAGCTTTGAAGATCATCACTATGCAATCACAGTGAAACCAGCAGCCTGACAGCAACTGGAAGGGTTATAAATGGGTAAAAGTTCCTTCAACAACCATTTTCCAGAGCATTGCCATTATTTGTCCTGTTCGGTGGCTCACCAGGAGATCCTACCAGCAAGACTGTCATTTGAGCTCAGTTAGAGATCACCAGAGCAGAACAGGCCTCTTCTCTGTGGGTGTTTGTCAGAAACAGTTGCCTTAATTGCATAGCTGTCTAATGCAGGGAATAACTGTTGGGGCCAACAATATACCAGCCATAAAACTATAGAGGAAAATCGGGGAAATAAAATTTCCACAGGGGCTTTGAAAAATGCTAACATATTCCTGAGGCTTCCCAGGTGACTCAGTGGTGAAGAATCTGCCTGCCAATGCAGGAGACATGGGTTCAACCCCTGGGTCAGGAAGAACTCCTGGAGAAGGAAATGGCAATCCTCTCCAGTATTTTTGCCTGGGAAATCCCATGGACAGAGGAGCCTGATGGACTACAGTCCATGAGGTCACAAAAGATTTGGACACAACTTGGCAACTAAACAACAGCAACAACATATTAACATATTCCAGGGAGTCTATAAGGCCATGTACATGCATAGGGATGTGAGGATGCTCAGTAAAGACCCAAGAAGGCCCTAAGTTTTCACCTCTGGTTCTTTTTGACATCCTGTACAAGTAGGAAGTGAAGGCTAAGACAGAGTTGTCAACAGCCTAGCTAAGTATTATGAAGTATTATTGGAACTTAGTGAGAATCAGAGCCATAAAGAAAGGGTCACCCAGGAAGAGCTTTAACCTCCCATCAGCCAAATCTAGCTGAAAGCCAGGTGGTAAGAGGATCCAGGATGGGTTCAAACCTAAGACAGAAGAAGAGATAGGTCTAGCTATTGCCAAAGGGCATTTTTGAATTAAGAGGAAATGGTGACAAGGCTTCTTTTGGAAGATTGTTAGGCTCCCGGGGGAAATAATCAAAGCACTCAGAGAAACAAAGTGATTAGTGGTTGTCAGAGACTGAAGGGCAGTGAGAAGACGGCTGCAAATGGACACATGAACTTTTGGGGATAAGGGAAGTATTTTGTATCTTGACTGTGGCATTGGTTAAATAATTGTTATTTTTCAAAACCCTTTCAACTGTACACTTTAAACTGGTAAATTTTTTGTATAGCACTGCAGATGGTAATTGCAGCCATGAAATTAAAAGACACTTACTCCTTGGAAGGAAAGTTATGACCAACCTAGGTAGCATATTAAAAAGCAGAGATATTACTTTGCCAACAAAGGTCCGTCTAGTCAAGGCTATGGTTTTTCCTGTGGTCATGTATGGATGTGAGAGTTGGACTGTGAAGAAAGCTGAGCGCCGAAGAATTGATGCTTTTGAACTGTGGTGTTGGAGAAGACTCTTGAGAGTTCCTTGGACTGCAAGGAGATCCAACCAGTCTATTCTATAGCAGATCACTCCTGGGTGTTCTTTGGAAGGAATGATGCTAAAGCTGAAACTCCAGTACTTTGGCCACCTCATGCGAAGAGATGACTCATTGGAAAAGACTCTGATGCTGGGAGGGATTGGGGGCAGGAGGAGAAGGGGACGACAGAGGATGAGATGGCTGGATGGCATCACTGACTCGATGGATGTAAGTTTGAGTGAACTCCGGGAGTTGGTGATGGACAGGGAGGCCTGGTGTGCTGCGATTCATGGGGTCGCAGAGTCAGACATGACTGAATGACTGAACTGAACTGAACTGAACTGACGCCTCAATCACCTGCACTTGAAGAAACAAATGCCTGGCTCATCTGGTAAAGAATCCTCCTACAATGTGGGAGACCTGGGTTCAACCCCTGGGTTGGGAAGATTCTCCTGCAGATGGGAATGGCTACCTGCTCCAGTATTCTGGCCTGGAGAATTCTATGGACTGTATAGTCCATGGGGTTGCAAAGAGTTGGACACAACTGAGTGACTTTTGATTTCACTTTTCTAAATAATAAGACAAAGACTAATAGTGGGTCTAAAAATGGACAAGAAAACAAAAAGGCAATTTATAGAAGAGACACTTTTAATAGTTCCCCCTTACAAAAACAAGAGAGTACTCAAACCCTAGAATAATCAGTAATATTTGACTTTATACAAGGTAACATTTCATATTCTATTGACAACAATTTTTAATGTGTAAAATGAGGAAAAATTAGAACCTCAGGGTAGGAATGTAATTTCAGGGGGGGAAAAAACCACTTAGAATATAAGAGGATCTTGAAAATAATATATATGCACTCCATATGACCCAGAAATTTCATTTCTAGGCATTTATATGGAAAATTCCCTAAATAGGAAATGTGTATAGGGAGCTTGTATCAGCAGTTTTTCTACCTGTACTTTTCTGAATCTGTAAAAGATCTTTGTAAGACTGGTTTACTTTCATCAATGTTAGTACAAACCTTGATTCTACTATAAGGCCTTCCATAACTATCCAGTCTAAATTAGAACATCCTCCCACTTAGCAGGAGAGAGATGACCTTTTCTACTTCCTCGTCTAAACAGGACCTCCATCAAAACCTGGCATATTAGACATTCAGATATTTAATGAGTAATAATATTGCTTGTTAAAGCAAAATACTGGAAACAAATTAAATGTACATCAATACTGGATACTATTATGTCAGATATAAAAAAACTATAAATTAAAGAGTATGCACTTGGTAAAACACATAGTGGTCAGTGAAATAAATCAAATTGGTAAATTGTATAGTTAGTATTAAATCATTTAATGTAAAGACAGCATCCTCTAGACACTTAAAGTGTGTTCTGAGAATCAGTGTGGATTTGTGAACTGTTTCTTATGGCTCATTACAAAAAAATCAGAAATGCTTTTAAAAATGTATGGCTGTTCAATATTGCCACAACATCTGAGGATGCACTCAGTGGATTTGCCTCATTGAACCTCAAAGTTAGAGATTCGTTTAGTGTGGTTGAACTCACTAATGAATTGTTTGTGGCTTAAGCTGCATATCAGCCACCTGACCATGGCATCAGACATGGTCTGCAACAGATTGTGGAAAACACAAAATTCAAAACTAAAACATTTAACCCTTCATTATATATAGATACACATAACTTTCAGACAGTATTCTATATTGTTAATGCTTATGCCTATGTATGAGAAGTATGCTGCTGCTGCTGCTAAGTCGTTTCGGTCGTGTCTGACTCTTCATGACCCCATGGACTGTAGCCCACCAGGCTCCTCCATCCATGGGATTTATGAACCCTGGAAAAATACAGACACTGAATTCATGATAGTGGTTGTAGGTTTGTGAGGAGAGATAGAAGACGGAGACTAGGAAATTAAAATAAATGAGGTTTTATCTTTATCTAGAATGCTTTAATATACTTATTAAAATAATGATAAGGCAATGTGACAGGTAGTTATTAATTCTGAGTGTACAGTATTTATTTTTGTTAATATTATGATTTATACTTTTATGCCTTTTTCTCAAAATAAAACTAATAAAAAAGAAAGGAATTCTTCTAAATTAAAACAGGAAGTCAATTAACTCCAAGAAGAATGTCCTCAATAAGAGGAATGAAATGGATCCCAGCAATGGAAAAATGAACTAAAGAGCTGGACAGCATTCTGCTTCATAGCTCACAAAGGGGAGAAAAAGCCAATTAGTTTCTAGGTGAAAATCAAAAGCTCCATGAGAAATAAATGGTTCAGATTTCAAGAAAATGATCATATGGTTTTACAGATCTAATGCAGTTTAAAGAAAGAGCCCTGGCTTCCTAGTATGTTAGGAATATCTTTACATGGCACAAAGATTGTGACATTTAACACAAGGAGGATAAAAGGTTATCCTAAAGGATAACTTTTGCTGGGTTCTGTAGTAAATATTTACACAGTCATGATAATGGGAATACCATTGTTTTTCAATGTTTAAAGTCCTATGAAACAAACATGGATCATTTAAATATGGTGATAGAGTAGAATGTAGACATTATCCATAGGCAATATAAGAGTAGAAATATAACTTGTCCTTTCCGTAACTTAGTCAAACATATGGGTAGTCCAATAATTTCATGAAGGATTTAGAGAATTAAATTGAATGTCATTTGACTATACACACTGTAGCTTTACTGTGTGGATATAATTTGAAAATAATTCAGTATAATATTAGAAAAAAGTAGATTAGCTGAATCCATTGAAAAATACCTGAGAGGAAGATTAGAGACTGAAATAAGATCTGAATTAATTAATTTGTAAATTGAACCTATGGTAATTGGGCTGAAGACAACCCTATCTGGAGGCCATGGTCTAAGAACCTCTGTTGATGTAGTGTCTATAGAGTAAGGCTTGTTTGTTCCTCATAATCTTGAGAAAAATCAACCAGCATGTGTGTGCTCTATATTTAAGGCCCCAAAATCTCTTTTTGTGAAAAACATTTAGTCAAGTAAGAAATGTTCTCTACATTAATGTAAGAATTTAAGGCCAAATTGCTCAAGATCACTTTTTTAAGTGGCTAATGAATTTGGTCCTGGGAAATTTTTTATTTTTTTAAATTTTATTTTGACTGCACTTGGTCTTCATTGCAGAACAGGCTCTTTGTTGTGGTTCTGTGAGCTCAGTTGTCCTTTGGCATGTGAGATCTTGGTTCCCTGAATAGGAATTGAACCCATGTCCCCTACATTGGAATGTGGATTATTTACCACTGGACTATCAGGGAAGTCCCAGTCCTGGGAAGGTTTAACATTAAAGATGGAGATAATGAGATAAATTGAGTCATTTTATTGGTATTGTTAAGCAAGTTTGAAAATATTCTGTTCATTAGTTATTTCAATTCATACTTATACTTTAAGAGAATTAAATTGGAAAGGTATTGTTTGATGACTCTTCATTGATAGTCCTTAAAAATAAAATTGATGTATTTAGTTAATTTAAAACTGTTTAGGGGAATTTAATTTGTCAAAAGGCAATAGTTCAGTTCAGTCACTCAGTCGTGTCCGCCTCTTTGTGACCCCAGGGACTGCAGCACACCAGGCTTCCTGGTCGTATCACCAACTCCCGGAGCCTGATCAAATTCAAGTCCATCGAATCGGTGATGCCCTCCAACCCTCTCATCCTCTGTTATCCCCTTCTCCTCCTGCCTTCAATCTTTCCCAGCATCAGGGTCTTTTCCAATGAGTCAGTTCTTCACCTCAGGTGGCCAAAGTATTGGAGCTTCAGCTTCAGCATCAGTCTTTCCAATGAATATTCAGGACCGATTTCCTTTAGGATTGACTGTTCGAATCTCCTTGCAGTCCAGGGGACTCTCAAGAGTCTTCTCCAACCCCAGTTCAAAAGCATCAGTTCTTTGGCACTCAGCTTTCTTTATGGTCCAACTGTCACATCCATACATGACTTCTGGAAAAACCATATATTTGACTAGATGGACCTGTGTTGGCAAAGTAATGCCTCTGCTTTTTAATATGTTGTCTAGGTTGGTCATACTTTTCTTCCAAGAAGCAAGCGTCTTTTAGTTTTATGGCTGCAGTCACCATCTGCAGTGATTTTGGAGCCCAAGAAACTAAAGTCTGTCACTGTTTCCATTGTTTCCCACCTATTTGCCATGAAGTGATGGGACCAGATACCATGATCTTAGTTTTTTGAATGCTGAGTTTCAAGCCAGCAGTGGAAATAGCCTTCTTTAAAAATTGTTAGAATAGCCAGATTTATAAATGTAATGATGTAATCCACATATCGCGTTTAAAAAATCCATTAAGAACTGAACATTTTAATTTTTGATAAATAAAGTACCACTTATCAAAAATCTACAGTGGTTGTGTACAATAGCAATCATCAAGGATATAAAAAAGCACATTGATAAAAACATATGTTTGATGCAAGATAGAAGGGGAGTAGGGGATGAGAAAGAAAAGTAGAAGTACTGATTTTTGTAAAATATATTGAAACATTAAAAATATCACAAAAAATGTTTGGAGAAAAATACTCCCCTGTGTAAAGGGGAGAGAATGTGAAATAAACATTTAAACATAAGTCCAAATATAAAAACTATTTCTGATTCTGCTAATGGCATACTAGGTAATTTGGAACAGTCTGTCTACTGAGGACAGTGGGAAAATTCATTTAAAGTAACTGAAATGTAACAAGATATGAGAATCACCAGGCCAGGGAGAATAAAGGATTTGCACATTAGCATATTTTTCTCCTATGGATGATTCCTGATTTTGTGATGGGCAGATATAACAAGCCTCAATAGCATTTTTGACAGTGAGGTTAATAAGAGATAAATTGGGGTATAGGTTTGCCAAGTGGGAGTAAACCCTGGTGAGTTCATTTACATTGGGTTGAGAGTCCAAATATTGCTGCATCAAAGGAGTAAGGGGAAACAATAGTCTTGCAAATATAGACAAGTAAGCCGGTGGAATAGAATAGACAGCTTAGAAACAGACCAGTGTTCAAGGACATCTGATTTATGGCAAAGGCATAAAGGATCAGTCTTAACAAGTGATACTGAGAAAATTGGATATGCATAAGGGAAAAAATGCAGATCAGTCTGTTTCTTACCTCATACCATGTGCATGTGTGTGTGTATGCTCAGTCATGTCTTGACTCTTTTGTGACCCCATAGGCGCCCATGACGCCTCTGTCCATGGAATTTTCCAGTCAACAATACTGGAGTGGATTGCCATGTCCTCCACCAGAGAATCTTCCTGACTCAGGGATCAGACTTACAACTCTTGCATCTCTTGCATTGGCAGGCAGATTCTTTACCACTGTGCCACCTGGAAAGCCCTGTACTATATACAAAAATAAACTACAAATGGGTAAATTTAAATCTCAATGTGAAAAGTAAACCAAAATTCTAGAATATAAGATACTATTTTCATGAATTTGTGTTGGAAAATACTTAAGTAAAATACAAAGCACTGTCCTTAATGGATAAGATTGATACATTTGCCTACATTAGAAACAAGAGCTGTAAATCAGGAGATATTAAATTGAAAAATCAAGATAGAGAATTGCAGAAAATATTTACAACACATATAATTGACAAAATGTCATATCTAATACGTAACGTGTCTTTATTTGGATTTATCCTGAAGTGGAGCCTGACAAAAGGATTTGAATATACCTAGTTTATTTGTGCAGTAGTCCTAAGAAGCACTTGTAAGTTGTAAGTATCTGAGGAAATGAAACAGGGAAGAGAGGCAATACATACACATTAACGAGCAGATTACTGCAGTTTTGCTCTATCTCCATCACCATTCTTTCATCTGAGTCCTTGAATTTACAAAGTAGGAAGACTGAATGGAATTGCAGTGTCAGCAACTTATACTTCAGAATTCTGCCAATCCATCAAGTGCAAATAAAACATATGAGATATAGATCAAGAAGAAATGAAAGGAAAAAAACCAGAAAAACAGACATTTCTGTTTTGAAAATCAGTTTTACTGGGTAAAGTTATCTGATTGAGGGCAGGAGGAGAAGTGGGCAACAGAGGATGAGATGATTGGAGAGCACCACCAGTTCAATGAACATGAGTTTGAGAAAACTCTGGGAGATAATGGAGGACAGGGAGGCCTGGTGTGCTATAGTCCATGGCATTAGAAAGAACTGGATACAAATTAGCGACTGAACCACAGCACCTATAGCAAAGATATCTTGGTTGCTTGGTAGAGACAGTAACTCTGAAAGGTGATGTATAATCCATTTCCTTAAATTCACTTTTAATTATTAACCACACACATGCCTTAGAACTACTAACATACCTTAGAACTACTAACAATAACATTACTGTTGGACATCAAGCAAATTTAATGTCTGCCTCCAGATTTGGGGGAAAGTTTCTTCTGGATTTATAATTATTATAAACTATTTTTGCTGTGAATGTTATGACTTGCTGCAGTATTGATGGTCTAAGGCTATCTATTGGGAATGCTTCTTTATTGTTACCCTAGACGTATTTTCTGCCATTTCAAACCATTCCTAACAAGGGTTTTACATGAAGTCAAGTATCATAGAGAATGGTAGGTATTAAACATTAAATAGTTAAAACACTGAGCATTAGAGAGCTGTAGGGTAGCACAGAGTTGGACATGACTGATGCAACTTAGCAGCAGCAGCAGGGTAGCAGGTATAGTAATAGACATAAGCAGGGAGATTTTCTTTCTAATACACTGTTATAAACATGTAGTCAAATAGTATGGGAGGTTACTGAGTGTTTTATTTTCTTTGTAGCAATTGCAGTCTTCCATTCTTGTGTGAAGCCACAAGAACACAGGACTGATGCAGAGAATACTGCTGTGGGTGTCTGATGATCTGTGGTGTGACTCAAGCCCAGAGTCTAATATAAGTTTAGTCCATAGGCACAACCGGATTCCCTTTAACATTGGCAAAAGGGACTGTCTTTGTGAATTATGTAGTGATTTCCAACCTGTTGAAAGAACTTTATAAAAGAAATTACTGAAAAAGTATCAGTTTGAGGTGCCATTGTTTAAATGCCCTGCTGCTGCTGCTAAGTCGCTTCAGTTGTGTCCGACTCTGTGCGACTCCAGAGACGGCAGCCCACCAAGCTCCCCTGTCCCTGGGATTCTCCAGGCAAGAACACTGGAGTGGGTTGCCATTTCCTTCTCCAATGCATGAAAGTGAAAAGTAAAAGTGAAGTCGCTCAGTCCTGTCCGACTCTTAGGGACCCCATGGACTGTAGCCTACCAGGCTCTTTCATCCATGGGATTTTCCAGGCAAGAGTACTGGAGTGGGGTGCCATTGCCTTAAGGAACTGAATATTCTGCAGACATTACTACTGAAAAAAGTATTGTGAATGGCTTTGAAGTGAGTCACGTGTGTGTCTGTATCATTAGCCAATTAGCAGAAACTACTTCTTATGTGCCTGGGCACAGTGAATCTTAGTTAAAGAATGATGAGTCTACTGCAAAGATTAGCTGTTCCAAAATAAATTTCCGAATGGGCCTGTGAGCCCCAGCTGGAGCAACATGACAATCTCACTTTATTGTGAAATAATATCCTATTAATTGGGAACTGAAGCAAAAATAGGTGAATGGTCATCCAACCATCTCCAAGCTAAACATATTGAATAAATCAGTAGCCTAGCTTGTCCAAAATACATTTGTTTTAAAAAATATTTTACTTTTAAAAAGTTGTCAGGAATTTAAGGCACAACCCATGAGCAGGATGCAGTGGGACAAACATCAGAAGGTCTGGTTCTCAGAGCAAAGTCTAGCCACAAGCTGATGAGTGACTCTCGCAAACTGTTTTTCTCTGATAAGCTTTAGCTTTCAATAGGAGTTTCATTGCACCATGTAACTTTTAAGATCCCATTCATCTCTCAAATCCTATTAAAGTATATGATATGAAATTGCAATATTTGACTGATTTTATCTTCAGAAGTCCTATGTCACGTGGTTCAACCTAAATTATCATGATCTTGAGAGGATTTATGGATACCTACAAAAATCTCCTTCGAGGCTTTTTGACATGAAACATTGAATATTCTACCTTATGCTTACAAATAACCAAGCGAAAGATGTTGTGTGCCCCTGGCCTGGAGAGCCAAACTTTTGACAGCAAAGTAAGGGTTTATTGCAGGGTACCAAGCAAGGGAGACAAGCCTGGTCTCTCAGTTAATGGTTTTCAAAAGGGGATGAACAAAGAGTCAGGGATTAATCGCCATCACGTGACGTTTCTTAACTGTAGTTTCAGGAGTCAGGATGTCTATGATTTATGGTGGTCCATGATGGTCTGTGAGTTCTTGTCCTGGAGAAACCACCTGAATTTTTCCTTTAATGATGCTATTGACAACAGTGATGTTAGTCATCTGACTCTGGTTGAGTAGTGTTCAGTTAGCATGGGATTGAGATCACAGGTGACAAGAAAGGGAATAAAGTCATGGATAGAGGAGTTAATCGGAGAAGGCAATGGCACCCCACTCCAGTACTCTTGCCTGGAAAGTCCCATGGACAGAGGAGCCTGGTGGGCTGCAGGCCATGGGGTCGCTAAGAGTCGGACAGGACTGAGCAACTTCACTTTCACTTTTCACTTTCATACATTGGAGAAGGAAATGGCAACCCACTCCAGTGTTCTTGCCTGGAGAATCCCAGGGACAGAGGAGCCCAGTGGGCTGCCGTCTCTGGGGTCGCACAGAGTCGGACATGACTGAATTGACTTAGCAGCAGCAGCAGAGGAGTTAATCATAAACTCAGCAGGGGAGCTCAGTTTTAGGGGCACTGAGCTTCGTGTCCCAATCATGTGTTAATTTTCCTCAGATCTTTGGGGGAAAGAGGTGATGACCACTCTGGCTACTTCCTGCTGAAACAGGGCGTAGTTCTGTCTCAGTTTTCTTCATGGAAATTCTGTACATCATGTGACAAATATTCCTGAGTTTCAGGTTTGGGATTTGAGTTTTACATGATTAAGATCTCAGTCTCTTGGTACAGTATTTTGGTGCAACAGCTAAAAGGACATTCTGTAGTCAGGTGCCCAATTCGAAGTAGGAAGAACAATGATAACCTGTGCTTTAATAAACCTTGGAAAATAGATCTTATTCTTTGGGGAATTCAGGAGAAAGTCCTGAAAACAAGCATGTATCTGGCACTTCTGGGGAGAGTTGTGGCCAAGTAACCAGCTGCCTGGTTCTGTCTAAGGAGGTTTTAACTTCTAATGTGGTATTAATATATACATAATGGGGCGATTGGTCACAGTGTATATGTCTCCTTTTTCTGCTGAAATCTAGTAAAAAAAATTTTTTATTGTCTAGTACTATTCTGGCCAAAAGAATATAGTGCCTTCTGTGGGGAGGGTACAGTTTGAACTATTTCATTTGTTATTACTCCTAAAGTTAGAAAAAATTTGATTGTTAGAAGAGGAGACCTTAGGACCATAAGGTGAGATTTGACAACTGCTAGAAGCTTTTCTTTTTTTAATGGCTGAGTGTGTCCTTGAGTCTGATACAGTTCAGAAAACTCAGGTTCTTAGTAATACAGAAACATATCTGCAGCTGTGTCCACAATGGCCACCTAGCTGTATTTTGGATGCCTGAATCAGTTACTCTATTTTGATTTTTTAAATGCATTCTTTTCCTTAATGGTTAAAGCATATGTGCAATGCTTTTCTGACAGGCCACAGAACAGGTCATTTTGGTTATCATAAAGTTTAAGTCAGATGGTGCATAATCCGGAATGATTTCCTCATACCTTAAAATGTGATGGAGAAGGCAATGGCATCCCACTCCAGTACTCTTGCCTGGAAAATCCCATGGACGGAGGAGCCTGGAAGGCTGCAGTCCACGGGGTCGCTGAGGGTCGGACACGACTGAGCGACTTCACTTTCATTTTTCACTTTCATGCATTGGAGAAGGAAATGGCAACCCACTCCAGTGTTCTTGCCTGGAGAATCCCAGGGACGGGGGAGCCTGGTGCGCCGCTGTCTATGGGGTTACACAGAGTCGGACACAACTGAAGTGACTTAGCAGCAGCAGCAAAATGTAAACATTTCTTCTATCAGTTCCTGTTTTATTTGCCTGTCTTTCAAAAGAAAGTATTGATGATGCCCTTTAAGGTTAGTGTGGTCACCAAGGGTTCATGTCCCTTGGTGCTAGAACTCATGTGTGTGTGTGTGTGTGTGTGCTTAGTTACCCACTTTGGGGGAAAACTAACCAGACATAGTGAATAAGCTCTATGAGCTGTGCTAATGGGGAAACATTTCATAGGCTATACAATTGATCAGACATACTGAACTGTCACACAAACCTTGTACTTGTGCTTTTATCAGTAGACTTAAAGCGAGCAGTGATGCCTGAGTAGTTATACTCTGTAACTACTTCACTGGACAATTTTCTTCTCATCCTGAACATTATGGGCAACAGTATGGTTAGGGATAAACCAAAGCTTTCTATTCTGATAGGGAGGTAAGCTTTTGTTAAATAATTCTATTGAATTAGTAGAATGATTCTTACAGTCTTGGTCCGAATTCCGAGATCAGTTGTCTACAACTGCTGTCTTCTTCTCCTGGTGTGGGTGTTGCTTGGGGTCAGAATTTTTTTTTTTTTAATTGATCTGTTCAGTGCAGAGGCCCTTGTTAAGTGTGAAATGTGAATTCAAGAATCAATTTCCATATTATCATATGTGAAATGGATTGCCAGTCCAGGTTCAATGCAGGATACAGGAAGCTTGGGGCTGGTGCACTGGGATGACCCAGAGGAATGGGATGGGGAGGGAGGTTGCAGGGGGGTTCAGGATGGGGAACACGTGTACACCGTGGTAGATCCATGTCAGTGCATGGCAAAACCACTACAATATTATAAAGTAATTAGCCTCCCATTGAAATCAATAAATTTATATTAAAAAAACAAAACAAAACAAGAATCAATTTCCTTCAGTTTTACTGAGCATGCCATAGTGAAAAGTGCCTGATCGAGGTCCTTTCATCTAGAATAAAGAGAGGGTCTTTTAAATGATGTCATTTTCAGTACGAATGATAACCTAATTGTGGGTCATGGGGTATCTGATCTTCATCCAAAGATAGATAAGCCACAGAAGCAAACTTAGAATGTCTTTTTATTAATTTAACTTTATATTAATGTAACATAGCAATAAGGAGCATTACAGGAAGTAGGCAATAAGTACAAGACCTCAGTAGATACAAAACCTCAAAAACAATTAGCACTAAAACTCAACTTCCACTGAAACATAATCTTTTTCTAATATTTAGTTTACTTACAAAAAGTTCATTATATCAAGTTATTTTAAACTTATTTTTATTGTACCTAAGTTTAGAAATCAAATAAGATCTTACATCTGCTGAAAATTTGTCAGCAAGAAAAATAAATTTGAAGAGTTGGCTTTAAGCAACCTATTTCCCAAACTTATTGTCATGATTAGGATTATGTGCTGAACTTGCCTGGCCTTAATTTGTAAAGCCACAGAAAACATCCAACAGTTTGAAATCTTGTAATTATAAAACTAGGATTTCACTCATTTATTTTGTATGATTAGGTAGATTTATATTTATATATTCAACAAACATCAAGTATCTAATTTGAAGCAAACACTTTTATGTATTGGGGATCACAGTGGTAAATGAGGGAATATGTATCTAATCTTCATGATGCTTGTATGCCAGAGGATGGAGCTAGATCACAAAGGTGTGAACAAGGAAATAAGCAAGACCACTATAGTCTGTATAAGTATGGGAAGAAAGCGAAGAGAGAGGACCTAGCAAAGGCCATCTAGGATTGAGTGGACATAAACAAGAGACAACTCACTGAGGAGGAGAAATTTAAGCTGGGGCCTGATGAAGGCTGATCAGTCATCTGTTGAGGAGTTAAAAGATACTCTTTTCAAGTAGAGGGAATGACGAGACGGAGAGGGCTTGTATCATTCAAGGACTAAAGGAATTCAGTGTGGCTGGAGTACCAAGAGTAAAGGGTAGAGAGAAATGTGCATATACTGAGGTGTGCTTTCAAGATAAGACTCGTGGATCTAGGTGAGACGGACAAGTAATGGAGACTCACTCTGAGTGGTACCTCTCTCCAAGTAGAAGTCTTGAGCCAATGGACAATAATCAGTACCTAAATCCAGTATCTTGCCTCCAATTCTGTCTATTCATCTCTGCCTGAACTTAGTTATACTTTTCTTCATGTGGGTTGCAATATTTTCTCCCTTGAGTAAAGCAGGAAAATGATTTTATTTTTCTCTGTGGATGTTCTCTAGGAGAAAGTTCAGTTTATAAAACTGGAGATGTGGGTATCACTTGAAAACAAGCCTTCTTAAGACAGTGCTGGAAAAATACTATTCACTCTATGGTAATTAAAAAATCCAGGCTACCATAGCCAAGTAGGTGCTTGGGTAACTTTACCCAAAGCATCTTCCTTGACATTAATTTCAGTTCAGTTCAGTCGCTCAGTCATGTCCGACTCTTTGCAACCCCATGGACTGCTGCACGCCAGGCTTCCCTGTCCATCAGCAGCTCCCGGAGTTTACTCAAACTCATGTCCATTGAGTCAGTGATGACATCCAGCCATCTCATCCTCTGTTGTCCCCTTCTCCTCCCGCCTTCAGTCTTTCTCAGCATCAGGGTCTTTTCCAATGAGTCAATTCTTCGCATCAGGTGGACAAAGTATTGGAGTTTCAGCTTCAGCATCAGTCCTTCCAATGAATATTTAGAACTGAATTCCTTAAAGATGGACTGCTTTCCTTAAAGATCTCCTTGCTGTCCAAGGGACTCTCAAGAGTCTTCAGTAATTAATTTTTCATCACACTTAAGGCCTGGCTTCTTTGGCTTGATACATGTAAACAGTCAAATAACTAGCATTCTCTAGTTCCGTCCTTACCAAACCACTTTCAAAGTATTTCTTGGTCTCCCATTTATAATGGCTAATAGGAAAATAATGTGTTGGCTAGAGGATTATAATGCTTTGTCCCCTGAGTAGTTTGTTCATAAAGGAATATATCAAATTTACTCATCTGCCTTGAGCTGGTTGACAAAGAGTCTGTCCCTGAGAGATGGACCTGTTTCTGTCTGCTTACAAAATATTTCTGTGGCTAGGTGGTTGGTGGATAACATGACAGTGTCACAATGGTAATGAAGGTATTTAGAAGAAAATTGAATAACAATCATTTATAATGCACAACTATTTTTATTCAGTAACTCTGTTAAATTGAAAGAAAGGTACATATGTAAATATATATATATATATATATATATATATATACACACATACATACATACATAATTTCAGTCAGTGCTCATTATTCATGTATTTCACATTTGTAAATTCACCTACTCATTATATTGATCTGTAACCCCAAACCAATACATGGGGCAATGTTTCAGTCATTCACCACCATGTGCAAAGGGACAAAATTTCCAATTGGAGTTAAACAAAATATGCTCTGCCTCCTTTTTTCAGCTCTCATACTGCAAACAAGTATCCTTCCATGATCTAGTTAGTATCATGATTTGCATTTTTGTACAAAGGAGAATACATATCAAGGTGTTATGATATGTTTAGGTATGAGATGTTCTCCATTAGTGGAAGCTAAGCCCATACTCCCACAAAATCAGAAGCCACTGGGAAAGCCAAGTACTGCAGTAGACTTAGTGTAAGTTTTAGCCAGGATCCTGTTTTCATTTTCATGGGCAAGTGTCATTTTATTTTTTAGATTCTGTCATTGTTTGGCTTTCTGCTTTATTCCTCTCATCCTCTGATTTTGGAACTGATCTAGCCAAGTGTATCTGATTGCCTGCTGCTGCCTCACATACCACAGATTTTTTTTTTTTTTCCCTTGGCTGCTGTGTTTAGCTTTTGTTATGCCCTCAACTTGAAATGCTTTGCTCCCTTAATATGCACAAAGCTGAATTATTTTCTCTAATTCCCACTTTCCTGCCTCCAGACAGCTGTAATCTCTCACTTCTTTAAATACTTAATGACAGTCTTTCTTCTCTGTGGCACTGCTGTGTTGTCCATTTGATTTTAATGATTTGGTTATTTGTCCCACTCATTTTCGTATTTTTCACCTTGCTTGACTCAATGCCTTAAGCATGTTAAATTTATGTTTATAGAATAAAAGTATTTAGTCCAGTGGTTTTCAATTTTAAGTCACAAACCATGTATAATTATGACTGATGAGTGTTGTTGTATGGTAGAAACCAACACATTGTAAAGCTATTTTCCTCCAATTAAAAACAAATCTGATGAAAGTGTCTCAGCAAAAAAGAGCAAGTTAAAGTTCTACTACATTTCCAGGTATTTGCAGTTTCTATCCCATCACTACTACCTCCCCAAGTCCATAAATGTAAAAAGCGTGATTTATTTCAAAATCTTCAGAATGACTATGTTGAAGCCCAGTGACTGCGTTGAAGCCCACAGAAGTCAAGTAATTTGTCCTTGGCTAATGGAAAAGCCTGGAGTAGAGCTGAAGTTCAATGATTTTCAGGCTAGAGGTCTCTTTCAATGTGGTTGCCTTGATCTGGATCATACTCTTATTGTCTCCAAATGAGGAGACAGGCACCTCAAGCACAGGCTTGTAATGTTCTGGTGGATATTTCTGATATCAAGAGGCAAGTAAGTGCTTAAAGAGTCAGATGGAAAACAGTGGACAGAGAAGCAGAAAATTGGTTAGAAGCCCAGACTCACCCTTTACCGTTTATGGGTCTCTAGTTCAACCAAATGTTCTGGGAAATCAAGAGGCTAATGACTGCAGGGAATCTACATGTGTTCCTGGTTCTGCATGTTCTACATGTGGAGGCCCATGATCAAATATTCATCCATCTGGCTTTATCCTGAGGTAGGAAGTTGTGTAGAGTCTCAAAATCTCAGAGGCAGAGTCTTGAATGCTTTTTTGTGTCACAAGTGCTGATTCATTTCTAATTTCTTTGGAGGAACCTCTTAAACTCTGATAAAACCTGATTCCTGTGTAGAAATATGATAAAGATCAGTTCTCTTGAAATATTCATGTTGCAAGAAGCCCTGAGACTTTATTTCTAAAGCTGGACTGTGTTTTGCAGTTCTTAAGCCAGTAGCAAGACTGAATTCACTATTCTGCCTTAACTGGTTTATCAAGTGACCCTTGATTCCCACCATCACCAATTCTAAGAGACAGATCAGGAACTTGTTTTCCTTTTCAGACTTTGAACTGAAGACATGGCTTAAGCTTTCTCAAGAAGTTGCATTTCTAATGTCACCAGTATCACCCATTTAAGTGGTTTCCAGATTACTGACTCACAAAAATAGCAAGATAATAATTTTTCACAGGGGAAATTTATTATGCAACAATACATGACCATGACTAATACAATAATATATACCCACATGCTCATACTTAAACAAGAGGTTCTGGGTTGTTGGCCTTGCCAACTCTTTCACCTCAGTGAACTCTTCTAAGAATACCAGGAGTCAGGAATCATCAGGGCCATCTGTGAAGCTGGCTGCCAGAGGAGTGAAGATCAGGAGGCAAAAACAAAGCCTTTGCTTTAGGTCTTAATGTCTCATCTAAAGGCCCAGGCAGAGAAGGCAATGGCACCCCACTCCAGTACTCTTGCCTGGAAAATCCCATGGATGGAGGAGCCTGGTAGGTTGCAGTCCATGGGGTCGCTAAGAGTCGGACAGGACTGAGTGACTTCACTTTCACTTCTCACTTTCATGTATTGGAGAAGGAAATGGCAACCCACTCCAGTGTTCTTGCCTGGAGAATCTCAGGGACGGGGGAGCCTGGTGGGCTGCCGTCTCTGGGGTCGCACAGAGTCGGACACGACTGATGCGACTTAGCAGCAGCAGCAGCAAAGGCCCATGCTCTCTGCAAGAAATAGGCTTTACCAGTTTACCTTAAACTAAAAGAGGCAGTCCTTGAGAAGACACTTGAACTCTTAAGACAAACAGACTGCCACTAGCTATACAAGTTCTTTGTCACATGCCCAATTCAGGGCCATTCTTTAATTGAAATTCACATGTGCTCAATGCAAACACTGTCCTAAACATGGATTGGCAGATTTTTCTGTAGCCTGCTCTTTAGAAAGAGAAAGTGTAAGACTTGAAGCAGTGTTCCAAAGTATAGCAGAAGATGTTTCATTATGGCCGTGCAAAGAAGACATAGCCGTTTGAAATGATGCTTTTCTCTTATAGCAAAAGTATCAATTTACAAAAGAGAAAAGTTAAAGAAAATAGTGTGCATATGTCATTAACATGTACATTTGAAAGTGATATCAAAGGTCATCTAACTTAATATAACTTTAAATATATTTAATTTTAAAATTCTTTTTTCTTTTTTTAATATAAATTTATTTATTTTAATTGGAGTTTAATTACTTTACAATATTGTATTGGTTTTGCCATATATCAACATGAATCCACCACAGGTATACATGTGTTCCCCATTCCGAACCCCCCTCCCTCCTCGTACCATCCCTCTATGATCCACCTCCCAGAATATTGGAAATAAAAGCAAAAATAAACAAATGGGACCTAATTAAACTTAAAAGCTTCTGCACAACAAAGGAAACTATAAGCAAGGTGGAAAGACAGCCTTCAGAATGGGAGAAAATAATAGCAAATGAAGCAACTGACAAACAACTAATCTCAAAAATATACAAGCAACTCCTGCAGCTCAATTCCAGAAAAATAAACGACCCAATCAAAGAATGGGCCAAAGAACTAAATAGACATTTCTCCATAGAAGACATACAGATGGCTAACAAACACATGAAAAGATGCTCAACATCACTCATTATCAGAGAAATGCAAATCAAAACCACTATGAGGTACCATTTCACGCCAGTCAGAATGGCTGCGATCCAAAGGTCTACAAGCAATAAATGCTGGAGAGGGTGTGGAGAAAAGGGAACCCTCTTACACTGTTGGTGGGAATGCAAACTAGTACAGCCACTATGGAGAACAGTGTGGAGATTCCTTAAAAAACTGGAAATAGAACTGCCTTATGATCCAGCAATCCCACTGCTGGGCATACACACCGAGGAAACCAGAATTGAAAGAGACACGTGTACCCCAATGTTCATCGCAGCACTGTTTATAATAGCCAGGACATGGAAGCAACCTAGATGCCCATCAGCAGATGAATGGATAAGAAAGCAGTGGTACATATACAAATGGAGTATTACTCAGCCATTAAAAAGAAAACATTTGCGTCAGTTCTAATGAGGTGGATGAAACTGGAGCCGATTATACAGAGTGAAGTAAGCCAGAAAGAAAAACACCAATACAGTATACTAACACATATATATGGAATTTAGAAAGATGGTAACAATAATCCTGTATGCGAGACAGCAAAAGAGACACAGATGTATAGAACAGTCTTTAAATTCTTGACTGTTAATTGATATGCAATACAATTATCTCTTTGTGGTATAATGTTTCATGGATTTTGACAATTGTATATAATCATGTATCCACCACCATAGTTATGGAATAGAACAGTTTCATCATTTCAAAAATTACCTTTTGCTTCCTCTTTATAGTTAACATTTTGTCTATCCTCTAAACCCTGGCAGCCACTGATCTTTTCTGTGTCCCTGTAGTTTTGCCTTTCCCAGAAAGTCACATAAATAAAATCACAAGATATGCAAACCAGTTCCCACAGGATAACTGGTTTCTTCTACTTTGCAAAACACATTTGAGACTCTTTCATTTATTTACTAAATCAGTAATTTGCTCCTTTTTGTTACTGAATAGGGTTTTGTTTTATGGATGTACTATAAGTACATCTAGTTGAAGAACATCTGGATGTTTCTAATTTTTGATGATTTTAATGAAACAGCTGTAAACATTTGTGAACAGGCATTATGTGAAGATAAGGTTTTATGAAATGGGCTGGCTGAGTCAGTGCTAAGTGTATGTTTAACTTTATAATAAGTCGCTCATGTCCCAGGTGGCTGTATCATTTTTCATTCCTTAAGGGGATGCATGAGAGTTCCAGTTGCTCCTTATCCTCATTATCACTTGTTATTGTCAAGTGATTTTTTTAGTCATTCTAATATGTATGATGTCTCATTGTGGTTTTAATTTACATTTAATTTGCCTTTTCTAGTGATTAATGATGCTGAGCATCTTCTCAAGTGTATATTGGGCCATTCCAATACCTGTGTAGATCTTTTGCCTACTCTCTTATTGGGTTGTTTGTTTTCTTGTTGAACTTGAGTGTTCTTTGTGTATTCTGGATTTAACAACTTTGTCAGACATGTGATTTGCAAATTAGTTTTTCCTGGTGTGTGACCTGTCTTTTCATTCTCTTAATATTACCTTTTGTGGAGCAAACATTTTTTGGTAAAGCTTAATTTATTAAATTTTTAATAGATTGTGCTTTTATCGTATTTTAAAAATGTTTGTATAACCAAAAGTCACCAAGAAATTTTCCTATGTTTTCATCTAGAAGTCATGTGATTTTATGATTTTAGATTTAGTATAGCCCATTTAGAATTTATTTGTGTAAAAAGTGTGAGATAGAAGACAAGGCTTAACCTCACTTTACAAATGAATAAGCTAAAGAATGGTCTTCAGAAAAAAAAAATATTGACTTGCTAAAATTACAAGATTTTTACCAGTAGTACCAGGCTGGGTACTCCTGGTCTTCTGACCCCCACTGCATCTCATTGTTACTCAAGTAACTTTTAGTTTGACTTTTCCCTAATTTTGTTCCTGTTATCTTTCTGAGTTTCGGGATGCTTCTGTCCAGAGCTTTGGGAAACTTATGTTTTTATCATTTGTACTATAGGCAGAGATGAATAGTTGCTGGCCAAATGTTGGAGGCCCATATATTGTGTCAAAACCACTCTTTGTTGATCAGATATTGCCATAATAATGCTGCATAACAAACCGATTTTTAAAAAATGGTGCCTTATAGTGTTTTTTCTTTCTTTTCTTCTTCTTTTTTTTTTATTTTTGAGTATTTAAACAACAGACATTTATTTCTTACAGCTCTGGAAATGAGAAGTACAAAATCAAAGTGTCGGCATGGTAGGCTTAATCCTGAGGTGTCTCTTCTTGATTTGCAGGCAAGTACCACCTCAAGAATCTATGGGTCAGCTGGAGTTCACTCATCTAGACTTTATTCAGGTAGGCAGCTTGGCTTTAGACTGTGGATTGGATGGATTTATTTCAGGTTGTGGGTTGGGTTCGGAGAAGGTGATGGCACTCAACTCCAGTACTCTTGCCTGGAAAATCCCATGAATGGAGGAGCCTGGTAGGCTGCAGTCCACGAGGTCGTGAGGAGTCGGACATGACTGAGCGGCTTCACTTTCACTTTTCACTTTGATGCATTGGAGAAGGAAATGGCAACCCACTCCAGTGTTCTTGCCTGGAGAATCCCAAGGATGGGGGAGCCTGGTGGGCTGCCGTCTATGGGGTCACACAGAGTCGGACACGACTGAAGCAACTTAGCAGAAGCAGCAGCAGTGGGTTGGGTTTGTTCAGAGAAAAAGCCAATTCTGACTCCATGTTGGAAACTGTTTCTTTGACTTGCTTTCTCTTGTGAAAGTGTTAGTCTCTTAGTTGTGTCTGACTCTTTGCGACCCATGGACTGTAGTCTGTCAAGCTCCTTTGTCTGTTGGATATTCCAGGTAAGAATACTGGAGTGAATTCCAGGGGGTCTACCCAACCCAGGGATTGAACTCAGGTCTCCTGCATTGCAGATGGATTCTTTACCATTGGAACTTAACAGCTAAGAAAAGAAAAAGCTAAAGGCAAAGGAAAAAAGGAAAGATATACCCATTTGAATGCAGAGTTCCAAAGAATAGCAAGGAGAGATAAGAAAGCCGAATTTAGAAAGATGGTAACAAAAACCCTGTATACGAGACAGCAAAAGAGACACTGATGTATAGATCAGTCTTTTGGATTCTGTGGGAGAGGGAGAGGGTGGGATTTGGGAGAATGGCATTGAAATACATATAATATCATATATGGAATGAGTCACCAGTCCAGGTTCGATGCACGATACTGGATGCTTGGGGCTGGTGCACTGGGACGACCCAGAGGGATGGTATGGGGAGGGAGGAGGGAGGAGGGTTCAGGATGGGGAACACATGTATACCTGTGGTGGATTAATTTTGATGTTTGGCAAAACCAATACAATATTGTGAAGTTTAAAAATAAAATGAAATTAAAAAAAAAAGAAAGCCTTCCTCAGTGATCAATGCAAAGAAATAGAGGAAAACAATAGAATAGGAAAGACTAGAGATCTCTTCAAGAAAATTAGAGATACCAAGGGAGCTTTTCATGCAAAGATGGGCATAATAAAGGGCAGAAATAGTATGGACCTAACAGAAACAGAAGATATTAAGAAGAGGTGGCAAGAATACACAGAAGAACTATACAAAAAAGATTTTCATGACCCAGGTAATCACAATGGTGTGATCACTCACCTAGAGCCAGACATCCTGGAATACAAAGTCAAGTGGGCCTTAGAAAGCATCACTACGAATAAAGGTAGTGGGGGTGATGGAATTCCAGTTGAGCTATTTCAAATCCTAAAAGATGATGCTATGAAAGTGCTGAACTCAATATGCCAGAAAATATGGAAAACTCAACAGTGGCCACAAGATTGGAAACAGTCAGTTTTCATTTCAATCCCAAAGAAAGGCTATGCCAAAGAATGTTCAAACTACTGCACAATTGCACTTATCTCATATGCTAGCAAAGTAATGCTCAAAATTCTCCAAGCCAGGCTTCAACAGTATGTGAACCATGAACTTCCTGATGTTTAAGCTGGGTTTAGAAAAGGCAGAAGGATAAGAGATCAAATTGCCAACATTTTATGGATCATTGAAAAAGCAAGAGAGTTCCAGAAAAACATCTACTTCTGTTTTATTGACTACTCCAGAGCCTTTGACTGTGTGGATCACAATAAACTGTGGAAAATTCTGAAAGAGATGGAAATACCAGACCACCTGACCTGCCTCTTGAGAAATCTGTATGCAGAAGCAACATTTCAAGAAGAAACAGTTAGAACTGGACATAGAACAACAGACTGGTTCCAAATAGGGAAAGTAGTACATCAAGGCTGTATATTGTCACCCTGCTCATTTAATTTATATGCAGAGTACATCATGTGAAATGCCAGGCTGGAGGAAGCTCAAGCTGGAATCAAGATTGCCAGGAGAAATATCAACAACCTCAAATGTGCAGATGACACCACCCTTATGAAGAAAGCAAAGAAACTAAAGAGCCTCTTGATGAAAAAGAAAGAAGAGAGTGAAAAGTTGGTTTAAAACTCAACATTCATAAACCTAAGATCATGGCATCCAGTCCCACCACTTCATGGCAAATAAATGGGGAAACAGTAGAAACAGTGACAGACATTATTTGTTTATTTTTCATTTTTGGGCTCCAAAATCACTGCAGATGGTGATTGCAGCCATGAAATTAAACGACTCTTGTTCCTTGGAAGAAAAGCTGTAACCAACCCAGACAGCATATTAAAAAGCAGAGACATTACTTTGCCAACAAAGGCCCATTTAGTCAAAACTATGGTTTATCCAGTAGTCATGTATGGATGTGAGAGTTGGAATATAAATAAAGCTGAGCACCCAAAACTGATGCTTTTGAACTGTGGTGTTGGAGAAGACTCTTGAGAGTCCCTTGGACTGCAAGGAGATCCAACCAGTCCATCCTAAAGGACATCAGTCCTGAATATTCATTGGAAGGACTGATGCAGAAGCTAAAACTCCAATACTTTGGCCACTTGATGTGAAGAACTGACTCATTTGAAATGACCCTGATGCTGGGAAAGATTGAGGCAGGAGGAGAAGGGGACAACAGAGGATGAGATGATTGGATGGCATCACCAACACAATGGACATGAGTTTGAGTAAGCTCCACGAGTTGGTGATGGACAGGGAAGCCTGGCTTCCTGTAGTCCATGGGGTCACAAAGAGGCAGACACAACTGAGTGACTGAACTGAAGCAGATCTATTGAGGAAGTTTATGTAGAAACTCAATCCTGAAGTCATTGGTTTCTGAGAACAGTCATCATGCTTGTATGGGACTTCTGCACTCATTTAGGTGCTTCAAAGTTTATATAATTTAGGTTGGAAATCGTTACTTCTTTGGGGGAGTTTTTATTCTTCTCAGAGCTATGCTGTTTAAGAATACAGATTAAATGTAAGTAGAAGACAACAGAATGTAGAACCAGAAGCAGTTTAAACTACTATCCTCACTTCAAAGATCAGAATCTGAGGTCCAGGAAGATTAAATAATTTTTTGAAGAGTAGAAAAAGTTGGTGACCTATTTAGGTCTAGAATCCGGAATTTTTCATATTCATTGTCAAAAGTTGAAAAGAGTACTCACAATCAGAATGTATTGAAGGAGAGGCAGTTCCACAGTTATTTTTCCAATTGGAATTGATGTTATTGCAGCTGAGGCAAGCTGTCTACACTGGAAGAGGATTTCATGTTATGTGAAAGTGGAAAGAATGTGATCTGAATGTTGAGACATATTTGAAGAACTCACAGAGTCAGTCACTGAATGAGAATTTTATTATCTGTAGTCATACTTTTGTCTGATAGCTAAACTTTATCCCTGGGATACAACTTACAGAAACATCACCTTTTATCACAACAATAACAGAAAGAAGTTGTGATATTTCAGTGTTTTGTTACAGGAGACAGACATATTGTTCTGGCCATATTGTGTTCTGGTTTATAGGATGCTTGTTATTAGCCTAGGGTGCTATTGATTTCTTTATCATATTACCAACACGTTGGTCCTTCTTTCTCCCCTATTTCCATTAACTGTGGGCCCCACATGAAGGACTAGAGAAAAAAAAAATTTCAAAGTAACTTCATTCTAAGAAAGGTACTGCACTACCCTCCTTTAGCTGAGTTGGATTTCATTCTGAATAACTCCAACCCAAGCAGAAGATTACAAATAAAATAAGAACTGATGTACTCAAGGTGGAAAATCAAAAGCATTATATGCTCCACACAATTCTGGGATCTCTATAGTTTCATCCATATATCTTGATGAGTAATTCATTCAGTCTTGTAGCTGACCATTCACAATCTGCTTTTTTAAAAGAAGATTATTTTTAATTGGAGGATAATTGCTCTTCAATGTTGTGTTGGTTTCTGCTGTACAACAGCATGAATCAGTGATAACTATACATATATCCCCTCCCTTCTAACCCTCTTTCCCACCCCTCCTCCCCTTTCACCCCTCTAATAGCACAAGGACCTCAGCCTGGTTCTCTGTCACAATCTGTTTTTTTAAAAAGCACAAGTTCTTCAGATCACATTTTCATTGCTCCATTTTCCTAAAGAGGGAATTTATGAATGTGCATGTGAATTAGTTATTTTCACTTAGCATGTTTCTTAACATTTCCCCTGATGATCTTCTTAAATTAGAAATCAAAAACTTATGTCGACTAAAAAAGATGCACAACTTGAGAGTTGCAAGTTAAGTTTTATTTGGGGTAAAGTGAGGACTGCAGCTTGAGAGGCAGCATCTCAAATAGCTCTCAGAAACTGCTCCTAAGCGGCAGTGGGGGAAGGTCAATATATAAGGTTTTGGTGAAGGCAGAGTTCAATACCATTAAGCACTTATTTTACAAAAGGTGTTTTTTTTTGTTGTTGTTGTTGTTAGTCATGAGGATCTGATGTCACCATAAAGGGATTTAGTGCTTCTCTAGATATGAGGAGATGCAAGGATTGAGGTCATAAAATCTATTCCTAATAACATCCAATTATCTAAAGACCTGTCCCACCAGATTCCCCAGAGCACAGAGTGCCTCAGTCCACCTGAACTCCCTCAGGGATTGTTGAAAGTCAATAGCCATAGCAGCATGGGGTTCAATCTCCATAGAGGCAGATGGTAAATGCCTTTGATGTTCAGTAGTTGACAATGCTCTTGGAAAGTGCCAATTTGTAGTTGACACTTAGTTTTCTCCTTTATTCATCTGAGGTAAAAATTATAACATATATTGAAGTCAGAGAGCTTGTTCAAACTCATATCCATCGAGTCGGTGATGCCATCCAACCATCTCATCCTCTGTTGTCCCTTCTCCTCCTCCCTCAATCTTTCCCAGCATCAGGGTCTCCTCCAGTGAGTCATTTCTTTGCACCAGGTCAAAGTATTGGAGATTCAGCTTCAGCATCAGTCCTTCCAATGAATATTCAGGGCTCATTTCCTTTAGGATGGACTGGTTGGATCTCCTTGCAGTCCCAGGGACTCTCAAGAGTCTTCTCCAACACCACAGTTCAAAAACATCAATTATTCAGTGCTCAGTTTTCTTTATAGTCCAACTCTCACATCCATACATGACTACTGGAAAAACCGTAGCTTTGACTAGATGGACCTTTGTTGGCAAAGTAATGTCTCTGCTTATTAATATGCTGTAGGTTGGTCATAGCTTTTCTTCCATGGAACAAGCATCTTTGCTTCAGGCAAACTGAGAGTTTAATCAAGACTTAACTTGGTAAATCAACAAAGGCTTCTAGATGTGGATTTTAAATAATTTTCCAGAATACCAGACGGATATGGAATTGTGAGAATAGAAAGAACTAGGATGAGAGCCCCAACAAAAATACACACACATATGAAACAAAACTCAAGGAAATAGAGTGATTCGGATTTTCAACAAAAGAATTATTTTACTAACAGTAAAGTTCCCATTCTTCAATTTCCTACTGTCTTTAACTATCTTAGTAATAGCATCTAAATGTCGTGTTGGTTAAGCTGAAATAAACACAAAGTTGTTTGGGAACACGTGAGTATAAACCACAGGATGATTCATTTATATTTACATATGGGATTTCACTCATCACAGCAGGGTTTTGAGATTTACCAGAAATGTTTGGATGTTTTATAGTTTTTGGCTACTGTAATTAAAAAAAAAATGTTTCTGCTTTTAGCAAGGGATGGGCGCTGTCTACATGTTTCTTTGAAAAAGTACTAACTCAATCATCATTGCTATGTACTCCACTAAAGGAAACATGTCCTGAACTCTAGTAAGATAAGCACCATGTAGTTTTGCAGAATTAGAATGCCAACAGGAAAGTTAGCCTGGCATTTCCTATACTGAAGTGGTTGGTTTAGGACTCTAAAGGTTAAGGTAGAGATCATTTCCTCCTCCATGGGATCTTCCTGACCCAGAGGTTGAACCTGTGGCTTCTGCATTGGCAGGCAGATTCTTTATCACTGAGCCACCAGGGAAGCCCCAAAATAGAGGTCACTTGAATTTAAATATCTTTACTCAAAAGTCAACCTAAAAGGCAATATATAACCCAAAGAGATCTAGGAAAATTATTGCACTGTCCTGTTTAAGACCTATGGTTAGTAAATGGAATTCCAAAAGTCACAAAGTTCAGACACTATCATGGTGTTTACCACTGAAAGAACACCACCAGAGTATCTCAGAGCCACAAAATACATCAGGGATTCTGTTCAGAGCTAATAACATTACTCTAAGTTCTTTTCAGCTAATGCAATTTATCAGCTTCTCTTTATCTGTCATGGAATATAAATAGGAACTACTAACCTAGGGAATTAGCTTTCCATTTTCTGAAAGCACAAAAGAGAATTTAACAGAAGTGACACTGTTCTTCAGATGGAGTGAAGAGGAGAAACTGGCTTCTGTGCAGTCCCAGTGCTGATGCTGCTGCGGCTAAGTCACTTCAGTCATGTCCGACTCTGTGCGACCCCAAAGACGGCAGCCCACCAGGCTCCCCTATCCCTGGGATTCTTCCAGGCAAGAACACTGGAGTGGGTTGCCATTTCCTTCTCCAATGCATGAAAGTGAAAAGTGAAAGTGAAGTCGCTCAGTCGTGTCCGACTCTAGCGACCCCATGGACTGCAGCCCACCAGGCTCCTCTGTCCATGGGACTTTCCAGGCAAGAGTACTGGAGTGGGGTGTCATTGCTTTCTCCGAGTGCTGCAGACCTTGCCTTAGCCCTATTCTCTGCTTCCTGAGTCAGATTTCTGGGAGGGTGGGGGACCATAAGCAGTTCAGGCTCCCTGGCCAACATGTGGACAGAAGAAATCTGTTTGATGGGAAGGATGGTGGGAAGCAGCAATGCCCAGATCTACCTCAGAGTTTAATAGTCCACTGTTAGGAGCTAGGATTTTTCTTTTCCAAATTCTGTGATAGTACTATATGATAAAACATTTTGCCATGATGGAAGAAATATTCTACAGCGGCACTGTTCAGTAGGGTAGTCACTAGTCACATATGACTATTGAACACTTGAAATGTGTGACTGAGGAAATGAATTTTATATTATATTTAATTTTAACTAATAAAATTTAAATGTCCATATTTGGCTAATGCTTACCATATTGAAACATACAGAATTTTTATATCACTTGACATCCATATGATACTGACTGAAACTTACTGTAATGGAGGCTGAAACATTGTTCTCTGTATTAAAAACACTAGTGAAATAACAAGATTTGTAAAATGACCTGGGCATTGATATAAAAAGAGTATTTATTTGGGGAGCAAAGCCTTGCCAGATAAAGACAACTCCAAGAACAGATCTCAAACATTAGTTCATTAATTTGATATTTATTGAGAGCTCATTAAGCAGGATGCAGTTGGTTATGTGTTAGGAAAACAAAGATGAATACATTATGCTTTTAGTAAGGTCACAATCTAGTGGGATAAAGAGACAGATGAGATATTTAAAATATAATATGATAAGTACTAGGACGGAGGAATGAACTGTAGCTAAGGCATCATCACTGACTTATGAGCCAGGCTGCTCAAATCATCCTTTGTTTAATTGTTTCTGACATACGGAGTTATAATGCAGGGTGTTAGGTACTGTGAGTGATGAATGAGAATATCTCTGCCTTAAGAAATTCTAGTCTAGTTTTTTTTTTTTTTTTTTTACTAACTATCCACTTGTCTTCCCCCAAATATAGGGAAGTCTTAGATTTTGAAAATAGCAGTACTGTATAAGGTGCTTGCATTTCCTAGTTCTAAGTAAAACTGGTTCTGGTTATTGGGTCCTCTGTGATTGACATACATTCTTAAAGAACAGTTTGCTGCTGCTCCAGATCAAAGTTTGTTTGGTTCATCACCCATGGAGTGAGCCCTGTGTTCGGTCTTACGTACTGTTTGCTGACCTGTTTGTGAAGTGTCCAGCAAGACACAGGAGTGAGGGTGTGTAAGACAGGCTGAGCACAATGTAGCTGGCGCTTTGGTGGTCCAAGACCCATGCCCTCACTCACCTCTGCAGGTATGGGTCACCGCTGCAGGATGACAATCTAAGCTCAGGGACCAGTCCACTCTTCTGCCCAGAGTCTTCTCTGAAGCTGTGGAGCACACTCTCAGCACATGAGAGGGTGTTAGTGTCCTTAGGAACTACTCTTCAAGAATAGTAGACAGAAATCAGTGTCTAAATGCCCTGGAGCCAATCCACACATGGACATTTCTGAGAAATATTGTGTTCCCTTCTTCAAGGTCCTGGAACATTTTCTGAAAAGCAAAACCAAAAAAAAAAAAAAAGAAGAAGAAAAGAAAAGAATAAAACTACGTGAAACACAAACAAAAGCCAAACAAAACCACAGAGGACTCCCATTTCTTATAGCAGTAGCCTTGACAACACATCCTTATCTTGATTTTGCTTCTTTCCATCTCTTTCTCTCTCCATGGTTCCTCAACCCTGCTTTTTCCTTTTTGAGATCACCTCACAAACAGTCAGTACTCAAGTCCTTTTCTGTGAGGTGAGTAGGTTAACAGTTAATCCCTGGTTGGCAGTTAGGTTTTTGTGTGTGTTTGTGTGAGATCTATGCTTAGAATGACATGTTAAAATAACATGTGAATAGCTGTGAATCTCAAAATATATCCTGAATTCTTTCATTTTTCAGTGTTCTAGAGTGTTCATTGTTCTTCCCCAGGTCCATCACATTTTTTAAAGAGCAAAATCTCCCTCATTGTAAATACCCTCTATCTGCATTGACAGCGTTTGAAGCCTTATTAGGTGCTTGTCTTTGGAAACCAAAGAAAAAGTAAGTTAATATGATTCATCATGATTTTTTCTGTTCATAAGAAGATCAGGCCAGAAAGGAAAACAGCAAAAACTCACCTTTGTGGTACCTTTTATACTTGCATAAAATGTTTTCACTCTTTCATTTTGAAAAACATAATAGTTCTCTCTTTCATGCTTTCTCTTTCTCTTTTTCTTACTTTCTTTTTTTGAGACTGTTATTCTGGCATTTTAGTATTGTTGCTGCTTTCCAGCAATTATAATAATCTCTTTTCTTTTAAAATTTTTCGTGACTTCCGCAGAGGTAGATGACCATGTTTCAACTTACTAATAGCACCTGCATGCCATGTTTCAGAAACTCTGACATGGCCTCTCTTTTTTCTCCATTGGTGTTCCATTTGCTTTTCAACAAGTAAGCATATTAAGTGAGACTGATGTGATTCTCGCCTTCTGAGGAGGATGACAAAATATAGTCTGTTACATTTTTCTGCCTTTTTTGTTCAGTAGCTCAATAATTTATTTACTTCTATGGAACTTGAAATTTGAATTTCAAAATAAAATTTTCTTGGTCAACATCAAGAGTTATTACTGAGATAAAAATGATGAGGGTAGCATAAAGTCTGGACCATCCACAAAGGCATAAAATATGTGTACTTCAAACAGCAAATAATCCACACACCTTTATTTCCTCTTCAAAAGTCGTACTTTACTGAAATGCTTCATATATCGTCATTTGTAGATTGGCTTTTAACCGATTCTTTTAATCATGTTCAATGTTTTTCCCTATGAAAACTAAATAATTGATTTTATGACTTATTTTCCTCATTCTTTTATGCATTTTAATATGCAGAAATCCTGTGGCTTAAAAAATAAGCATAGTGAAAAACTGCACTTAAGGAAGTGGCATGCCAGTTTTATAACTATGCAGATATGATCTAGGTGTTAAGTCCTGATCTTGATATTAATTTCAGAGAAAGAAAATGATGTGTAAGACTCAAACAAATGACAGCTTAAGGAAATTCAGCAAGAGCTCTTTCTTAGTAAAACTTTCTGAAGTGAAGTGAAGTGAAGTGAAGTAACTCAGTCGTGTCTGACTCTTTGAGACCCCATGGACTGTAGCCCACCAGGCTCCTTGGTCCATGGGATTTCCCAGGCAGGGATACTGGAGTGGGTTGCCATTTCCTTCTCCAGAGGATCTTCCCAACCCAGGGATCGAACCCAGGTCTCCCGCATTGTGGGCAGACGCTTTACCGTCTGAGCTACCAGGGAAGCCCCAAAACTTTCTGAGACAGAATCAAAGAAAAGAAGAAAGAACTCTACATTCATTCATTGGAAATTGTTTTTCAGGTTATGAGATAACATGGTATAAATTATATAAGCGTTCCTGAAATTCTGAAATCCCATCAGCAGAGATAATAATCTTTAAGTCTTTTATTTATACAGCATTAGGACATTTAATATTTTTATATGCTGTCATTTTTGCTTAACATTAGATACAGCATAAACTTTTCATGCTATTATTCCTATCATATAGAACTTAAATATTATATTCTTTAAAAATAGCAATATTTTAAAATATGCTGTTATTATTTTTATTATATGATCTTTAAAAACATCACTTTCTATATCTGCATAATGCTCCATGCTATGGTTCTATCATATTTCCTTATGTCCTTCCCTGAATAAACATTAGGATAGCTTCGTCTTTCCTTCCTTCCATTTTTTTAAATTAGTACTTCCATTGCATTACATACATAATTTTAATTGTGACACATTTTTACATAAATGTGTGCATCTCAAATTGCATCATTAGGAAGGATTTCTGGTAGTGGCCTTCAGGAGACAAAGGGCAGAACTTCCTATGGTAGTTGGTGTGACAGTGTGAAATAACTCCAGAAACCTATCAGAGCTCATGCCACTGCAGCTTCACCACTATCCATTATAATCTTTGCTAACGTTATAGCATTGCCAATTTGTTAGGGTACTCCTTTAATCATTGGGCGATTTGCATCTCGTTGATTACTAAGGAGGTTTTTAATATTTTTTCATATTTCTTATGTCTTCAAGTTTCTGTTTCTGTGATTTTTTATTTATCCTTTCAGTCCATTTATCTGTGAGACTCTTAATATACCTCTTGCTGATTCAAAGCTCTGTTATAGTTCTAAGGGAACTGGTAAAACATTTTAACCATGTGTCATAATTTCTCATTCTGATTTTAGCTTTTTTAATTCCTTATTGCTATGAGTGATATTTTGTGTTATAGCCCTTTTTAAACCTAGGGTGTTTTGATACTCCCTAATTGAGAAGAAATCAGCAATTTCTAGTTACGGTAAAAGAATTACGACGGACTGGGCTTACTAACTGTAGTAGCATTAAACGGTATAGACACAGAGTGGGGTAAGGTGAATTCTAGGTCTTCTAAATCACCTCTGTTCCTTTATGGTAGCAGTTTCTAAGAAACTTAAGCAGATCCTGCAGTTCATGAAAGTAAACTATAATATCAGGGATGAGTAGGTCAAGCAAGTACTGCTTTAGTATAGAGACTGACTCATCAGTTCCAAATGTGTATCTTATCTTTTTAAACTAAGAAAATATGATCATTACTTTTTTCATTTATTCAAACTCTTTTGAGTGCTTTGGATACAAAGTCTTTTAGGAATTCTCCATAAAGTGCTGGTTTTGAGAATTGATTTGAGCTGTAAGTGTATCTGTTATACTAGTTATCAGATGCTGTGTAAAATACTATCCAAAACTTGGCAGGTTGAAATAAAAGTATTATCTCATAGCTTCATGCAGCAGGAATCTTAAGATGGCCTACATAGCTGGTTGCTCCAAGGCCTCTCATGTGGTCGCAGTCAGCAGCTGGCCAAGTCTAGAGTCATTTCTAAGTTCAGTTGAGGGAGGATTTTATTCCAGAATCACTCACATAGACCTCTTGACAGACATGATTCATGAAATAGCAACTGCTTCCTACAGGAGAAGCTGTCCAAGAGAAAAAAAGGGAGAGCACCAACTTCTGGGATCTCATGCCTGATGATCTGAGATGGAGCTGATGTAATAATAATAGAAATAGAGTGCACAATAAATTAATCACTTGAATCATCCCGAAACCATTCCCCCATCCCAGTATGTGGAAAAATTGTCCTCCACAAAGCCAGTCCCTGGTGCCAACATGGTTGGGGACTGCCAAAGAAGCTGTGGTCTTTTATAACCTAATTATTGGAAATCCCCATATGTGTGCTATATTCTATTCATTAGTAGCTACTCAGTCATTCCAGCTAAATTAAAAAGCATGAAAGTGAGGTGGTGGGAATTATTATGGGAGGTCATCTGAGTGGTTGCTTGTCTTATCTAAATTGAGCTCCATCTACAGATTGATTCACACACACAGTAATAATTACCTAAAATCATGTGATTTATACTTGATAAGTATCTCATAAAATTTGATAAACTGTTTTGATGTTAAATTGTTTGCGTAGATTTGGGGCATTTAGATCTCATCACTCTATATTAAATTACATTTGGCCTTGCTAAATGGAGAACATTTCTTGAGATACTTGGGGAGAACATTTCTTGAGATACTTGGTAACTTTTCTGACTAAACACAGTGGAGAAACAATCCAAGATCACTTAGACTTCAGGTTTATTATCTCTTTTCCTGTTAGAGGGGACTTGAATAACATGATTCGGAGTTTGTAATAAAATGTCCCATAGAAAGTCATGAAGTACAATGTGTTTATTTTTGTGAAAATAATAGCCACTTAGGCAAATTCAAGATGTATGTTCTTTTCCTAGCCTCTTTATTAAAAACAAGTGTCAAAAGAGCTGGCTTGAAGGTTGGAGAAGGAAGAGGGTAGGGGGGCAGATATGTTAAAATACCTCATGAAGCAGTGATGCAGATGTGTCTCTGGGAGATGGTGGGACTGCTCACAGGAACACAGGGTAACAAGGAAAAGTCTCATCACTTTGAGAACTGGCTAATGGTTTTATTACCTAGTTTGATTGGGTTTGACGGGGAGAACGGCAGGAATTCACAGAAGTCTTTTGGGAGTTTAGACACTTTGAGAAACTCCAAATGGGAATTGTATGGAGCCTTCTAACTGAGGATGGGAGAGAGTGTGCGATAGGCTGAATAATAATCCACAGAAGATGGTCCACAGAAGATGGATCCAACTGATGCCTGAATCACTTGCAACCTGTGATTCGTTACTTTACAGGGCAAAAGAGACTTTGCAGATTTAATGAAAGTTACAGACTTAAAAATAGAGAATTGTTTTGAATTTTTTCAGGTGAGGCCAATCTAAAATAAATCCTTAAAAACACAGAACTTTCTTTTATTGAGTTGGAAAGAGATGCAACAGAAAAGGAAATCAGAGAGCTTCTAAGCATGAGAAGGACTCGGTGTGCTCTTCCTTGTTCTGAGAGGTAGGGCCCCATGTGGGAGGATGAGAAAGAGGCCTCCAAGAGCTGAAGGTAGCCCCCAGCTGACAGTCAGCAAGGAAACAGTACTTCAGTCCTACAGTTGAAAAGAACTGGGTTCTACCAACAATCTCTGTGGGCTTGGAAGCAGATTCTTCTCCTGATGGCCCAGTAAAGGACAACCCCCGGCGACATGTTGCTTTTAGACTGGTGAGGCCATTGTGCTCAAATTCTACAGATCTGTGAGACAGTTAAGTGGATGCACTTTTAAGCTGCTACATTTGTGGCAAATTGTTATGACAACAATAGAAAACTAGAGTGAGAAGGGCAAACAAATGCTTTGAAGTTTTTCAAGAGAAGTCAGGAGCAAAGCAGGTAGTGCTGGTGGTAAAGAACCCACCTGCCAGTGCAGGAGATGCAAGAGATGGGGGTTCAGTCCCTGGGCTGGGAAGATTCTCTAGAGGAGGAAATGGCAACTCATTCCAATATTCTTGGCTGGAAAATTCCATGGACAAGGGAGCCTGGCGGGCTACAGTCCATGGGGCTGCAAAGAGTCGGACCTGACTGAATGACTGAGCATACCCAGTGCAGGAGCAAAGAAAAGCACCTGTTTAAGGGTGGTAGGTGAAATTCTTCTTAGGGTAGTAGAGTGTGAGGGAAGGAGGGAATCTAAGGTGTTTACAAATTTCCATCTACCTAAGAATTTCAGTGTGCATAGCAAACAACGTTAGAGATGCCCACATAAGGAACGGCTTCATCCACCAGGCAGTGAAAGGCCAATTTTCTGAAATGAGCAGGCTGCTCATGGAGCCTGGTTTATACTGGCCTTTTGCCTTCTCATTGATTTGGGAGAGTTTCAGCCCAGCCCAGCCGTCAGGCCCCTATAAGGATATTGAGAGCAGCTGGGAAGAGATGAGATGAAGAAAGAGTTGACATTTAGATAATACAAGAGGGTAGGAATAGGAGACATTAAAGAGAACAAGAATAAACTTCATCAATTAACACCCATAAAAGTAGGGTCAAGAGCATGAAAACAGACTCATCATAGGGGTACAAATCATGAGACAAGCAGAAAACATTCAATGAAATAAAGTAAAAACCAAAAAACCCTCCACCCTCTATTAAAGCAGCAGGTGCTTCAAATTAGTGATATAACAAGCAGATTCCTTAGCAAGATGAGAATTCTTCTCTGTCAATGTGCTTTGTGTTTAATGGTACATCCACAAAGAAATTTTGTCCATAAGAATCGGATTAGGCTGGAATTTGTCTCTAATATTGGCAGGGGAACCTGGAAGTTTCTATTGCAATGATCCTACAGTGTGTAGACTGCTGAAGACAAGTGACTCAATACTGCTTCTATTTGAAATGTTTCTCCTGAAAACTTGTTTCATTATCTTATGGACATTGTGAATCTTGTAACAATCATACTTAATAAGGCTTGAATTGTGCTGATTTCTTCATGTACTTATTTCTGTTTTGTGTTATTTTGAGCTCTTGGCCATGAATTTCAGATTCCTTTTTAAAATGAGACTAAGAGGTGGCACAGTGGTAAAGAATCTGCCTGCTAATGCAGGAGATATAGCGACGCAAGTTCGATTCCTGGGGCAGGAAGATCACCTGGAGTAGGAAGTGGCAACCTGCTCCAGTATTCTTGCCTGGAAAATTCCATGGACAGAGGAGCCTGGCAGGATACAGTCCACGGGGTTGCAAAGAGTCAGACATGACTGAGCACAACACAAGCTGCAAAGAGAAAAGAGTAAATGACAAGCAAAAAGAATGAAAACAAATACAAATATTTGTGTTCCTGAACAAAGGGCTGGGCACAGCCTTAATCTATGTCTGCTGCTTTAGATGAAACAGGAAAAAGTCTGTAAGAATTCCTGGTAACACAGCCATTTGTGAATGTTCAGCATCAGTGACTGGTTTGGAAACTTCAGCTGTGGTGTTTCCACTCCTTTGGGTGACTGGATTCTTATTTGCTCATCTGGAGAATGTCTTGCTTGACAAACCAGCTGCCCATATGGGCTTCTTTCCCATGTTCTCCTGGATTTTGAAAATGCTCTAACCTCTGTAGCAAATGAGCCACATTAGGCACTCCACAAACACTCATGTGTTGATGGAGTTCTCCCTTTTTTGAAATCTACACAATTAACATAGGGTAACACTAGTGAAAATAGCAATAATATTCCTTTTATGGCCCTTTTGTAGCCTATGACATACTTTCAAATGCATTATTTTGTTGGACTCAAACATACTTAGAATGATATATGTTTAACAATTTATACATCTTGATCAAAGGCAATGACATTTCCAGCCAAATGTGTTTGTATGTCTTCAGTTCAGTTCAGTTCACTTCAGTCGCTCAGTCGTGTCCAACTCTTTGTGACCCCATGAGTTGCAGCATGCCAGGCCTCCCTGTCCATCACCAACTCCCGGAGTTCACCCAGACTCACGTCCATCGAGTCAGAGATGCCATACAGCCATCTTATCCTCTGTCGTCACCTTCTCCTGCCCCCAATCCCTCCCAGCATCAGAGTCTTTTCCAATGAGTCAACTCTTCGCATGAGGTGGCCAAAGTACTGGAGTTTCAGCTTTAGCATCATTCCTTCCAAAGAAATCCCAGGGCTCATCTCCTTCAGAATGGACTGGTTGGATCTCCTTGCAGTCCAAGGGACTCTCAAGAGTTTTCTCCAACACCACAGTTCAAAAACATCAGTTCTTCGGCGCTCAGCCTTCTTCACAGTCCAACTCTCACATCCATACATGACCACAGGAAAAACCATAGCCTTGACTAGATGAACCTTTGTTGGCAAAGTAATGTCTCTGCTTTTCAATATGCTATCTAGGTTGGTCATAACTTTCCTTCCAAGGAGTAAGCGTCTTTTAATTTCATGGCTGCAATCACCATCTGCAGTAATTTTGGAGCCCCAAAAAATAAAGTCTGACACTGTTTCCACTGTTTCCCCACCTATTTCCCATGAAGTGATGAGACCGGATGCCATGATCTTTGTTTTCTCAATGTTGAGCTTTAAGCCAACTTTTTCACTCTCCTCTTTCACTTTCATCAAGAGGCTTTTTAGTTCCTCTTCACTTTCTGCCATAAGGGTGGTGTCATCTGCATGTCTGAGGTTATTGATATGTCTCCCGGTGATCTTGATTCCAGCTTGTGTTTCTTCCAGTCCAGTGTTTCTCATGATGTATTCTGCATAGAAGTTAAATAAGCAGGGTGATAATATACAGCCTTGACGTACTCCTTTTCCTATTTGGAACCAGTCTGTTGTTCCATGTCCAGTTCACAAACCCTAAATTCCAGTTTTGTTTTTTTTTTTTCAGTTTTCCTTTCCTTTTACAGTTTCCTAGCTTTCATACTTTCTTCATTCATTCACTAATTTATTTATTAATTAAAAATGCATTTATTTATTTGGTTGTGTCAAGTCTTGGTTGCTGCATGAAGGACCTTTGTTGCGACATGCAAGCTTTGCTTCAGTTGTGCTGCACAGGCTCAGTAATTGCAACGTGTAGGCTTAGTTCCCCAGCCAGGGATCGAATCCACATCCCCTGCACTGGCCGGTGAATTCTTAACCACTGAACCATGGGAAGTCCCTTTATTTATTAGCTTAGTCACTCGTTCATTTATTTCTTCTTTGAATTTTTTGATGAAAAAAGTTGTCGTGCCTTAACATTCGAGGGGCAATGCTCTTCTACCTCTTTCACTTCCCGCTTCTTGGATTTGTAAAGAGACTGTGCAGAAATCTTTTCTCTGTTCTCTCCTGTTTGTTGTGGAAGCTTGGCCTGGCTTCTGTCCTATCACAAGCCAATGACTGAGCCTAAAAAGGGCCTACACAGATGCAAGAAGCTTCATGAGCAAATTCATTCTTTCTTGGTATTTATGTCATTTCCCTCCAGTTCTGCTGATTTGCGTCAGAACAATACAAGGGTGAAATTGAACTCTAATTTAGGAGGGAAGAGTGGGAAGAAATCAGGACATTTCCACGAGGTATTCTAGTGAGTTCTGCCAGCACTTACTGGAAAACTCTGCTTTTAGAAATTTAGGCTCATAGGTAGTGATTTATAAGGTCGAATAATATCTTGAGATATTAATTGGTACCCCCTCACCATAGCTCCTTTTGTTTTGTGACTTGTTCATACCTGGGAAACTGTGACATTCTATATATATGCCTCAGGGAGTAAATTACACGCAGAAAGCAGAGAACATAAATAGTTTGAAATATGGCTTCAAAAACACCCTGATTTCAAAACATGAGACAAATGACAGAGAAGAATATAATGACTGGCACCCAGAGCAGAGGAATTTTTCCTGACTAGGAGAAAGAAGAAAATTAAAATCAGAGAATAAGCTAGACAGAGTTGAGTCACCCTATGAACTTTCTGCCTGGTGTTGAATCCAGGGTTGGACAAAATATATAGGAAACACACAAAATGTCACACTAGATTCAGAATGACCTGTGAAAAATCTATTTGTATCCTTGTTAGTAAATGAAGTCAGAGGGCTGCTAAAACTTGTAGAAGTTGGCATCAACATTTACAGAAGTGTTTCATAGAAGCACTCGAGTAAACAGTTTTACAGAATGTCTAGGCATACAAACCTGAGGAAACTTCATAGAATTTTCCCATGCTCTTTTGGTTCAGGGAACAACCAAGTGTTTTCAGTATGCCTGAGCGAGTTTTAACGTAACTGACATATTATAGAATCAGATCCAGAGAGGCCTTGGGATGGAGTGAGGAAGATGCTACCGATGTGTAGACCCATGAACAAAGGAGCCAGTGGATATCTGGTGATGACAGAGGATCAGATTTCCGTCCCCATTTCCATTGCCTCAGTGCAGAATCAGTGCTTCTCCTTCCAACTTGGGTGCAACTCCAAGGAAAAGATGGAACTGACTTGAATGAGATGACCCAGAATTGACAAGATTAAGTTGCTACCACAGAGTGCAAAGTGAACATAAAAAAAAGGATTTTACATTTCTTGTATCCTGAGTTTGTGGGTTTAATGTCAAAGTCATCTCATATGTTGAGAAAAATGCCATTTAAAGCTGTGGCACTGGAACTCCTCACTAAAGGTGATTGAATGAGTATATGAGCTTATCCCTTGATTCCCTCAGAGGGAAAAGGAAAATATATTTGTTGTAGCTTTAGAGTCTGAACACATGGTCTCAACACTCAACTGTTATAGTTCCTTGCTTGCGGACTTTAGAGTTTTGTGAGTTGTTCAGAACTCATAGGATGAAGAGCTGCCCTGTGTGTCAGTACCTGTGCTATCTTGGTATTTGGGCAATGAAGGGCCACTTTAATTCAGTTTTTAGGAAGCATCATCTAATCTGGAAAATGAGTAAGATTTGTTTAGGTAAGAACAGAGGTGTTGGGAGTGAGATGGTATCCATAGTAGAAAGCAGAGCTTTTACAGAGAGTTGGGAAGTAGGAAGCTGTAGATGTCATTCAGTCAGACTGGACTTTAGATGGCAAGGCAGTAGGAGATGGTCAAGGGGTAGTGTTAGGAAAGCAAGCACGAGCAAAGGGAGAAAGCTTGTGTTCCATACTGAGGAGATCAGCTTTACTTGAGGGCAGTGAGGAGGCACTTTAGCATTTTAATCAGAGGAATTCATCAGGCTATTCAGTGGATAGTGGAGAAGAGGGAATCTGGCCTGGATATTAGGGAGACCATGTAGGGGAGGTTGGAGTGATCTGGGAAAGCCTTGTGATTGCCTGAATTAGGAAACTAACAGTAGGAATGAAGAGCAATTGACAGATCTGTAAGATATTCAGATCTCTTGATATAATAAAATATCCTGATTAAATTAATAAACAAGATCTCTTCTGTGTCATTTCTTGGTTCTATAAGCCTCTTCCTCTTGATGTTGCACTTGGGGATTTTACTTGCTTCATGGGGTTCTTTGGGTTTGTATTCTCAAACTGTTCCTACTGCCTCTGGTCTCAAGACTAGGTGATGCAGTAGCAGAAGGTCTGTGTTGTTCTGAAACCCAAGGTTACATAGATATTCAACTTAAACCTTGATCTCCTAACCTGAGTATTGGTTCTATCATACTGAAAGAAATAAACATATATAAAATATGAAATATATATATATATATATATATTTGTGAACACCTAGAGACTCTTCCAGAGAAGGCAATGGCACCCGACTCCAGTACTCTTGCCTGGAAAATCCCATGGACAGAGGAGCCTGGTGGGCTGCAGTCCATGGGGTCGCTAGAGTTGGACACGACTGAGCGACTTCACTTTCACTTTTCACTTTCATGCGTTGGAGAAGGAAATGGCAACCCACTCCAGTGTTCTTGCCTGGAGAATCCCAGGGACAGGGGAGCCTGGTGGGCCTCCATCTACGGGGTTGCACAGAGTCGGACACGACTGAAGCAACTTAGCAGCAGCAGAGACTCTTCCAGTTTTTACTAGAGTATATGTATTAGAGTGGATCCTAGAATCCAAGTGTTGTCATAAATGTTCCTGGAAGCAGATAACACTAAAAACCCACATAATTGGAAATACAGTGAGCACAGTTTACTCATTCTATTCTGGTGTCCTTAGACGAGAAGAGAAACTGTAGGGGAGTGAGCCCCTTGGGATTGGAGGGAGATTTTAGTTGCCCAGCAACATGACTCAGAAGTAAAGTTAAGCTTTCCAAGTGTACCTGTGACTTAAATGTGAGCATGATACAGAGACTCAGGGGAGAGAAAAGGAAATGGAAAATTAGATCTCTGGTCGAATATTTAATAAAATGCAATTTTCAAAAGGAAGATATAAAATGCTTACAAAATCTCAAAGTATAAAACCAGAGAAGTCACAATTACCCAAGTGACATGGTTTGAGTATAAATGGAAGTGTAGGGATGATATTCTCCCTATTTAGTGAATAGGATGTGTATTGAATGAATAATGTATTTTTACACCAGATGGAGGGGCACTTCTTATAAAGATTTCAGGGAAATGACTATGCTGTGAGTTACTGGGCATGTGCTGGCACTGTGTTCTCTCGGTAGTGTGAAACCACATTGAGCTAGTGATGTGAGTCATCCTACGAGATAACTGATCATTTCAAGACCTCATGCCACAGAAGCAATGGCAGACAAGATTGTTTCTAAGTCAGTGGTCCATGAATGGGTCGGGATGCTCCAACTACAATATGAAAGATGCTTTATTAGCTGTGTACATTAAAACCTCAACTAGAATAGCTAGGAAATGGGGCAAATTGTTAACTGGTATTTTGTGGGCAGCTGTGGCTAACGTGGAAAACCCCTTTTTGCTTTAAAGCTGGTATTCAAAATGTTTTCTCAAATGCATTAAATCATTCTCCTCACTTTGAAGCCTGCAGATTAAACACAGAGCACTATAGTACAGAAGCTTGGGAGGCTAGACAGAATGTGTTCTCATCCCCGGGACTTATGCTGAAAACTCCCTTGTTTATGAATCTCTGAATAGAGTACGTTTTCTCACTTTCTCATATCCTTCCCGGAGAAGGAAATGGCACCCCATTCCAGTACTCTTGCCTGGAAAATCCCATGAACAGAGGAGCCTGGTAGACTGCAGTCCATGGGGTCGCAAGAGTCGGATACGACTGAGGGACTTCACTTTCACTTTCCTGCATTGGAGAAGGAAACGGCAACCCACTCCAGCGTTCTTGCCTGGAGAATCCCAGGGACGGGGGAGCCTGGTGGGCTGCTGTCTATGGGGTCGCACAGAGTTGGACATGACTGAAGTTGACTTAGCAGCAGCAGCATATCCTTCCTTGTAAAAAGTTAAATACTAAAAATACTTCTCATAGTTAAAAGATCCAGCAGTTTACATGTGTGCCGTTTAGGTTCAGTTCACTGAGATTTTATTATTTCAATACATATTTTGAAATGCTTGCAATTGTTTCACAACTCTGATGTGTAGGGTTGCTTTTTTAAAATTCTTTATTTTGTTTTATTATTTTTTAACTCTCTGGTTTGCAGTTTTAGGCTAATAATTTGCTGTACTGTCCTAGACTCACCAACCAGGTGATTAAATGAGAGTTAAAAGCAGGTGATTAGTAAGAGTTAAAAGTAGTATGTTTGTTCATGTGATTACACAATAAAAATAACATTATGACGCTTTGTTAAAATATCTAAGGATAAACATAAAAGAGGCTACACTTAAACAGAGTAAATTGAGTCCAAGATTTAGAGAAGTGCTGCAACTGATAACTTATTCAAGGTCAACTTTTAAAGCTGTCACTTGGCCTTTTCTTCTCAGACTTAAGCAGAAACAGCATATACTAATGTATTTCCTGCCAGTGAAAGTAGAGGGGGAGGAGATACTTAGTTCACATATGAAACATGTTTATGTGTCTCTTCGGCTTCTAAACTTGTAATAATTCAATTATTATACATTTATATTTTCAACTTGTTTCCCCATTGCATACTTAATATTTAATGGAAAGTATAACTGGAGAACTGTTTTGCTCTGATGGTGATTTTTCATTCAAATCCTTTTAAACACGTCCTACCTGAAAATTTCTGTGCAAGGTTCTAGTTTCAGTAGACCATTTCTCGGCTAGTTGTAGCTAATCTAAAAGCAGAAGCAAAAACAAAACTGGGAGACATTTAAGCTAGAATATCAGAGGAGGTTGATGTTATTAAGCTTGTACTGTAGATCTAGTGTGATTCACTCTAGAAACATTCATGTGGGCAACTCAAAAGTAGTGACATTGAATTAAGGAAGCAAAAGCTAGGCTGAGATAGAGAAAAAGAAGTTTGAGGGCAGCGGATTCTTGCCCATATTTCTTGACCATTATTCCATATGTTTGTACATTGTTGACTCTTCCAAACTCACCTCAGAGCCATTTCCATGAAGAAACTATCAGAGAAAAACATCCTCAGAGCACATCTCTTCCCATATGATCACTAAATCAATATATACACTTAATGAGGATGCCATAAGAGGTTGTCTTTCTGATTTGAAGTCTCAAAATCGCTTTGCTGTGGAGGTCCCAATGAAAGCAGACTTGGGTGGGTAGAGGAGGCTCATCTAGACCAACGTAAAGGAGTTCAGAGAAGTTCACTGAGGCTGAAGAACTTGGCTCAGGGATTCCTCCCCCCTAAGGAGACAATGGAGGGCAGAGTTCTATAAAAAGAAAGAAGAGTAAAGAGGCTTTTTGGAGGTTTTCCCAAGTAAGAACTGCGGCAAGTTTATGTCATTTCTTTGTGATTTCAGCACCACCACCAAAGAGAAGTGATTCACCATGAGATAATAACATTTCTGGCGTCCACACTTCCACAAAATACCTGAGGCACAGGAGTTCTTGGGAGAAAGAATTTACCAGAGAAGTGGTTAAACAGCAATGAGGTAAATGGGGCAAAGGCTAAGAAGGGCTTAAGGAATACCAGGGATCTCTGTCTCTCTTCTCTGCTTGATGAACTCCCATTTATCCATTGGGTCTCTGTGTCCTTTAAGAGGTCATTCCTGACCCTCGGCATAATGATGGATGCTTGGTCCAGGTGCTCCTAGGGCATCCTGGGCTTACATCTGTTTAGCACCTTTCCCTTTGTGTGTAACTTTGTCTCTACCAATAAACTGAGTGCTTCTTGATGACATGGGATATACTTTTATTTACCATTTATCTCCAGGAAAGATCACAGTGCCTAGTGCATAGTAGAGGCTTAATAAGTACTTGTTAACTGAACAAACCACTCAAGCAAAATGAGATCATTCTACCCATGACGGCACACAAACTTAATATCACATGTCTGCATTGGTTGATAGTGGCTCCCCAAAAGGAGGGAATGGGAAGGACCTTGAAGGTGCAACAGAGCTCATTGGTAAATAGAATCTGCATCAAGTAGTGATGTCTGAGGTGTTGCACCTGCTCAAAAGCTTATCTTTGATTTTGTTTACTATGAACAAAGTAATGTCTTGAAGAAATGCTAGCCTTAGATTCCATGACATAATTGGTTACAGTGAGCATAAAACCTAAAGTGGACATGATATTCAGAAAACTGAAAATCAAATTTAAAAAGGCAGTAATGACAGTGACGGCAAATAAAACTAAAACTCAAAGGGGACGGGAAGACTTCTAGTTGTCCTGGTGGCAGCCCATGATTGTGCTCTCGACTTTCAACTAAAGATGTATGAAGTCACACACACTTATGCACATGCATGCCCACATGTGGACTCACACCAAAACGTATAGCAATGTTGAAAACTACAAAGCAGACCACAGGCCCAACTCATAGTATTTGAGGGGTAACAGCTTTGATGGATTTGACACAGAAAACAAGTCAGAAAAAAAAAAAATGGACCTGAGGGACAGCATGAGGTGGCTTTGGCTCAAGTCCAGTCTTTCCTGAGGGAAGCTCAGGCAGCTGACTCCTGAACTGCCAAGAGCCCTGCTCTGTTCTCCCCAAATAACCTGACCACATGAGCTGTTCTCTTTTAATGCCTATTTGGAGACTTTACATTGAGTAAATATGGTAGAGGGAAAAGGATGTAAAGAAGAGATGTCTGTGTACTCATTCCAGGAACCTGTAAATATATTACCTATGGTAAAGAGGACATTGCAGATGTGATTAAATTAAGCATCTTAAGATGGAAAGATTTTCCTGAATTATCCTTTGAGCCCAGTGTAACCACAAGGTCTTCATATGTGAAAGAGGGAGGCTGGAGAATCAGAACCAGGGAAAGAGATGTGACCAGGGGTCAGAGGTTACAGTAATAGAGGGCTGTGAGCCAGTGAATGCAGGCAATACCTAAAAGCTATAAAAGGAAAGGAAATGGATTCTGTCTTAGAGCCTTCAGGAGTGCAGCCCTACTGACTGATTTGAGCCTGGATTTGAGTCTCCTGAGATCCACTGTACACCTCTGACCTCCAGAACTGTACAATAAATCTGTGTTGTTTTAAGCCACTAAGTTTGTGGCAATCTGTTACAGCGGCAGGAGGAAACTAATACTATACCCCATTGATGTTACTATTATTATTTTTCACAACCACAAATAATTGGGAAAGGCTTACCTGACTAAGGCAATTACACAAAACTAAATAAGTGCAGATTACAAAGTGCATAGCTTTAATTATACTTTTCTCTGAATGCTGCAAATGTTTATACCAAAGCAAAAACGATGACAAAACTTATAATAAATATTCCAGTCTTCCTGCTTTACTTTTGAAAAAAAAAATGTATTTTCAAATGTTTGAAAAATAAATGAAACATGCAAAATACCCTCAATTCCCACATTTAAGCAGAAAATGGCCATTAGTGAGCTTGTGGTTATGCTGTTTGAATATTTTCTCTTTCTCACTAAGAACCTTCTCGTTCCCACGAGAACCCAGAGACACCCAAGTCACGTGGTGTTTTTTCCTGTAATATTTTGTCCTGTACAAACAATAGGATGCCAATTATCCAGCCTTAACATGACAAACAATAAGAAACTATGACAATTTTATTTTTGGTGAAATGATCCTATGAAATTAGAAGTTTGGAAAGAACCACATGCCTAAAAATCATCCTGTTTATCTTCTTTTTTTTTTTTTTCCAGAGGGTTTGTCCCCACACCATCACATGCACCCAAGAAATAGTTTTTTGCTTTAAAAGGCAATGCTATAATCTTATTCAGAAATTCTGTTTTTCCTCCACTCTCCTTACCTTCCTATATTCACATAATTTTTTTTTTACATAGACCCAACTCAGCCTGCATGATGCAAGAGTTTAAAAATAGTTGCTTCACTGTATCTTAAGACAGTTTCCTCTTTATCAGTCCTCAAAGAAGAAATAACACTGGCATCTTTTCTCCTTCTTCTCTTGTAGATACATATAAAGGGCTACAAAGTATATGGTAGTTAGGGCAAACAGTGGGCTTCTCTGATGGCTCAGCAGTAAAAAATCCGCCCTCCAATTCAAGAAATGTGGGTTCGACCATAGGTCAATAAGATCCCCTAGAGAAGGAAATGGCAACCCATTCCAGTGCTCTTGCCTGGGAAATCCCATGGACAGAGGAGCCTGGAGGGCTACAGTCCATGGGGACCCAAGAGTAGAACACAACTTAGTCACTGAACCACCGCCACCAGGGGAGGGCAGGTAGTTGATGGAACTGTATTGTAAGTAGAGGGATTTCATCTATCCTTTAATGTTAGATTTTCCTCATTTATTTTCAGTCAGTCACTGTGACTATTCTGCATAATATTTCTAATATATATACATATGTATATATACAGAGACACAAACATATGTGGGTATGCGCATGTATATGTTCTAATAATGCTTCTATTTCCTTGAAAATGATTTGGACTTCAAATCTGTGGCCTGGGAAGTTATCAGTGAAAACTAAGATGATAGCAAAAGGGTTCTCCTGAACCTTTTTGGAGTCAATTTGAATAAGCTTCCATTAATTGGAGCACCAAAGTGTTACAAATAAAATGAGCTAGATATATCAAATGTTTCAAATCCATGAATTCATGATGCTACTTCAAATATAAATGGCCACTGTTGAAAGATGCTGGTAAACCAAGTTATTATTTTGAAAACTTGTAAATAAAGAAAAAAAGTTGTTTATCTTGTCTTTTCTATGTGAACTGTGCCTCAGGGTAGCCAATTAGTGGTGAGTTGATTCTCTCTCTATTGACTTATTTCTGTTAGAATGTACAGTTCTTTTTCTAAGAAAACATTTTCCAGTTCTCAAATTTTCCAGTTTGATGCATATTTTTGTGAATGTAATATTAATCACAGTTATTTTTTTTTTAAAACTGTTTCTGGTAATTCTAATATCTAAAACACCTGTGAGTATTTTTAGTTTTGGTCATGTTTCTTGGCATATTGTCCAACATTGTGTTTGAAAAGTTGCTGCTCTTCCTTTTGAAAGGAGACACCCTATTAATTTGACTAATTATCAACTGATCACCCTGTATTACTCACTCAGTTTACTTCTGTTTTTCCCCGGCTAGGGTGCGACCCTCTGGGGTTCAGATCAAGAATCTCAAGTCTGGGAAGACCCAGAACTCCATTTTTTGGGTCTCCCTAGCCTTGTAAGAATGCTGAAAGTACTACTTGGCTTTCCCCCTGCATTCACTTGGATTCTTGGATTCTTGCCCTGCATGTGTAAAGATGTGGCACCTGACTCAAGGGGAAAACCAGCAAAGAGTGTTGAACTGACTGCTTTTCTTGTTTTCTCTTTGCCCAAGAATCTCAGCTTCTCAAGTCCTGGTTGTTTTAGCAGGTTTAAATTCCAACTTTTTTTTCCCAGTCCAAGGAGATTCCAATCTCTGTTCCCTTGTCTACCCCTTAGTAAGGGTCACTACCTACTTTTACATAAGTTCTCAGACTCTCACTTTTGAAGTAGAAGAACTGGCATATGCTGTCAAAGAAGTAGCAGCATGAAGAATGTTAAGCTTCCCTCAGTGAGCTTCCTTCCTAGGGGTCCTGACCCTTCAAGTCCTGCCTGCCCCCAAAACTCCCGAACAACTTCAAGCATCAGAGGTGTATCTCATCCGTCTTTTCTAGTCCTTGGTAAGCTGAACTGTTTTGTTACAAGCTCCTCTGTTATAGCTGCAAGCAGAGGTTCTCACTGGATACTGGCTGATACTAAGGAATTATTCTTGATTATTTTAAGTCTATAATGGTATTATGATTATGTATGTTTTGAAAAGCATCCCTATCTTTTAAAGATAAAATATTGAAATGTTTGAAATACATAATAATGTTTTCTTCAAAACCACGATGAGGAGAATGAGTAGGTAAAGGATGTAGATTTGCTTTGAATTCATAACAGATGTAGATTTGCCTGAATTCATTGTTTAAGCTGAGTAATGGGCATATGGGAATAGGTCACATTATTGTTTCTACCTTTTGAATATGCTTAAAAATTCCTATAATTTTGTATATCCTGAAAATTTCCTATAATTACAAAACATAATGAATAAATAACATGTGATCTTTATACTTTTGGTTTCCTTTCAACAGACATGAACTTATCCTTTGGGAAATAGACTAACTTCTGTTTTAAAAAAAAAAGCTGTCCCATATTGAAAATAAAGAAATAGACTTTTTTAATACAGAGGCAAACCACTGACTGCCTCTGTATTAAATAGGCTGACTCCATTACCTTAGCTGAACTCAAAGGGAATTTATGACCAAAAGAATAATATGTTGACGACATGGAGAGCAGTGTGCAGTGGACCTTAGGAGAGTGTGCACGCATGCATGCACACACATACACACACACACCCCTGCATCCAGTAGGCAGTCCAGGCAGAGCAGAAACAGCACAGGGCTGAGCTCCAGCTCTAGTTTACTGATGGCTCTTATAGGTCACAGGGCTTCCCTGGTAGCTAAGTTGGTAAAGAATCCACCTGCAATGCAGGAGACCCTGGTTCAATTCCTGAGTTGGGAAGATGCCCTGGAGAAGGGATAGGCTACTCATTCCAGTATTCTTGGGCTTCCACTGTGGTTCAACTGGTAAAAGAATCCGCCTGCAATGCAGGAGACCTGGGTTCGACCCCTGGATTGGGAAGATTCCCTGGAGAAGGGAAAAGCTACCCACTCCAGTGTTCTGGCCTGGAGAATTCCATGGACTGTGCAGTCCATGGGATTACAGAGTCAGAAACGACTGAGCGACTTTCACTCACTTTCTCATAGGTCACACAGTGGATCAGGAAAGAAGATAGCAAGGGGTGTGGGTCCTGCCCTAGATCATTTTACAATTTAGTCACAATTAAAGATTATAATTAGTTTATGAAATTACACTTAGAAAAATTATGATGTTGGTTTCATTTCTTATCAATGAAGGGCTTCCCTGATGACTAAGATGGTAAAGAATTTGCTTGCAATGCAGGAGATCTGGGTTCAATCCCTGGGTTGGAAAGATCCCCTGGAGAAGGAAATTGCAACCCACTCCAATATTCTTGCCTGGAGAATCCCATGGACAGAAGAGCCTGGTGGAGTGCAGTCCATGGGGTCGCAAAGAGTTGGGACTCAACTGAGCAACTAACTCTTTCACTTCACTATGGCATTGCTTTCATTTCTTATCAATAAACTGTCTTACTTTTCTGAACTTTCCTGTGGGATTTCAAATATTAAAAACTATACCAAAAAGGAGATACTCAGTGCAAATCTTGGTGGATTCTCCTTCTCCAAGTCTTCACTGTGTAGTATCCAAATATTAATAAAACTAGATCAAAACCAATGTCAAGGAACTCTCGTGAAATCAGGATGAGCTGTTAAGATGTGTCTTTTGTCACTGCTTGCTTCCTTCAGTTTCTGCTCATCCACCTAGCAGCAGTGGCTGGCATGAAGCCACCTGAGGGCTGTGCTGGGGCAATTGTCCTGGTTTACTGTATTTTAGGATGGATGTACCTGTCATTCTCCCATCTCACAGGGAAACTCAGGATTTTGGCAGAAATGTTTTGAAGTTGTATGGATTCTTTTCACCAGATAGAAATTACTAAAGTGTGGAAAGTTGTTGAGGTTACCTACAAGTTTCTGGTTTTTTTTAAATTGCCTCTTTTTTGTTTTCTATTCTATTTAGTTTTATTATTTTTGTATACATGTGTGTGTGCTAAGTTGCTTCAGTTTGTCCAACTCGTTGTGACCCTATGGACTGTAGCCCACCAGGGTCCTCTGTCCATGGGATTCTCCAGCTATGAATAATGAAGTGGGTTGCCACGTTGTCCTCCAGGGGATCTTCCTGACTCAGTCTCTTATGGTCGCCTGCACTGGCAGGCGAAGTCTTTACCACTAACGATACCTGGGAAGCCCCCATTTTGTGTAAGGTTGGTACTAAAAATATCATGTAGTATGCAACAGATTGTAGAGTAAGTGCAAAGCCAGCTATTTTTGTAGTCACATTTCAAATGGGGATTATCATAATTCAAAACTGAGATGAGTGTAGTGGGTTTAGCTAGTATTTTAAAGCTTCAAAATGAAAAGTTGCAGGAGCTAATTGAAAATATATTATGAGTTGTTGACTTTCTCAAGGCAGCTCTACTTCCAGTAAGTGGTAACTAATAACTAGCAAAATGTGAGTTTCTAACTTCCCATATATATATATATATATATATATATATATATAATACATAGTAGTTTGAATAATTTTTACATTCTATGACAAAGTTACACAAAAGAGCAGTGTGGAAAAAAACCCACTGACTGTTAAAATAGAATATACAACTAGTAATTCTTATGACTTAGAAGATGATGCTTTTGGTATATCTTTGGAAATAACTGAAGGTATCCAGAAGACAACAATCTTTGGTACTTAGATGTCAGAGGCTCTGATTTTACTGTAAAAGCTGCCACTACAAGTGGTGTAATCTTAATCAACTGGGTGCATTCTCTGTACCTCCATTTTCTTATCTGCAAAGTAAGTTAGATGAAATCTCCTCTAAAGTTTTATTTTAGCTTCAAATTCTATGATGTTACAATGTGTCATCAGTTATTCTAATGAAATAACTGTATGTTTCCTATAACTAGAAAACAGTCCTACAGAATGATATAGATTTTTGCAGAAGAATTAAGGTAAATAAAATTATGAAGCAAAAGATATTAAGAAGAGGTTTTTGAAAAAGATCCTCAAACCCAGATAATCACAATGGTGTGATCACTCACCTAGAGCCAGACATCCTGGAATGCAAAGTCAAGTGGGCCTTAGGAAGCATCACTGCAAACAAAGCTAGTGGCGGTGATGGGATTCCAGTTGAGCTATTTCAGATCCTAAAAGATGATACTGTGAATGCCTGTGGTGGATTCATTTCGATATATGGCAGAACCAATACAATATTGTAAAATTTAAAAATAAAATAAAATTTAAAAAAATGCTAGCAAATTTGGAAAGCTCAGCAGTGGCCACAGGACAGGAAAAGGTCAGTTTTCATTACAATCCCAAGAAAGGCAATGCCAAAGAATGATCAAACTACCGCACAATTGCACTCATCTCACACACTGTAAAGTAATGCTCAAAATTCTCCAAGCCAGGCTTCACCAGTACGTGTACCAGGAACTTCTAGATGCTCAAGCTGGTTTTAAAAAAGGCAGAGGAACCAGAGATCAAATTGCCAACATCTGTTGGATCATCGAAAAAGCAAGAGAGTTACCAGTAAAACATCTATTTCTGCTTTATTGACTATGCCAAAGCCTTTGACTGTGTGCATCACAATAAACTGTGGAAAATTCTTCTAGAGATGGGAATACCAGACCACCTGACCTGCTTCTTGAGAAACCTGTATGCAGGTCAGGAAGCAACAGTTAGAACTGGACATGGAACAACAGACTGGTTCCAAATAGGAAAAGGAGTACGTCAAGGCTGTATATTGTCACCCTGCTTATTTAACTTATATGCAGAGTATATCACGAGAAACGCTGGACTGGAAGAAACACAAGCTGGAATCAAGATTGCTGGGAGAAATATCAATAACCTCAGATATGCAGATGACACTACCCTTATGGTAGAAAGTGAAGAAGAACTAAAGAGCCTCTTGAATAAAGTGAAAGAGGAGAGTGAAAAAGTTGGCTTAAAACTTAACATTTAGAAAACTAAGATCATGGCATCCAGTCCCATCACTTCATGGGAAATAGATGGGGAAACAGTGGAAATGGTGGCAGACTTTATTCTTTGGGCTCCAAAATCACTGCAGGTGGTACTGCAGCCATGAAATAAAAAGACACTTGCTCCTTGGAAGAAAAGTTATGACTAACCTAGACAACATATTAAAAAGCAGAGACATTACTTTGCTGACAAAGGTCCATCTAGTCAAGGCTATGGTTTTTCCAATACTCATGTATGGATGTGAGAGTTGGACTGCAAAGAAAGCTGAGTGCCTAAGAATTGATGCTTTTGAACTGTGGTGTTGGAGAAGACTCTTGAGAGTCCCTTGGACTGCAAGGATATCTAACCAGTCCATCCTAAAGGAAATCAGTCCTGAATATTCATTGGAAGGACTGATGTTGAAGCTGAAACTCCAATACTTTAGCCACCTGATGTGAAGAACTGATTCATTTGTAAAGACCCTGATGCTGGGAAAGATTGAAGGCAGGAGGAGAAGGGGACGACAGAGGATGAGATGATTGGATGACATCACTGACTCAATGGACTTGAGTTTTGAGTAAACTCTGGTAGTTGGTGATCGACAGGGAGGCCTGGCGTTCTTCAGTCCATGGCATTGCAAAGAGTCAGACATGACTGAGCAACTGAACTGACTAAACTGACCAGTTACAGTTCTTGTTCAGCACTAATAATAACAAATGAAAAAAGATCTCATCTATACTATATGATGACCATATGCTTGATACTGGGTTACATGCTTTACATACTTCTTTTACTTCATTCCATTAATATTCTATTATTATTCCTATTTTACAGATAAAAATACCAAGAAAAGAAAGGATTTGTAAATTATCTATCATCACTCAGCTAGTATGTGGTAAAGCTGGAATTTGAACTATAGTTGATTTTCTCTAGATCCTGTGCTCAGTAGCCATGATCCTTCACGGCCACCCTATAGTATTTTTGTATCTATGGCCTTTTATTTTTTTCTTATTTCATGAATCTTTAACACATGGTTTTGTCTAAAATATCATTTTTTTATTTTATTTTATTTTTAAACTTTACAATATTGTATTAGTTTTGCCAAATATCGAAATGAATCCACCACAGGTATCTAATTAAAGTATTTTCAGTGTGCTTTAAGATTTATAAAATGCTGTTGTACTCTCTTCTGTCCTGTAGTCAAGGCAGTACTGAAATTGAGAGTGGATATTCATTCTTCTTATTTTTTTTAATATGATCAGGTAGAAACAGAGAAATTATTCAGTTGCCTAATGAATAGATTCTGGAGCTGGGGTTCCACTTTTTAAATTTGATCTACTCATTGCTTTTTCCTATGGTACTGCTTGTAAACACAAGAGTTTCTACAGCAAGGAGGAGAAACATAAACATGAAATTCATAAAAGAATTATATAATTGCCTTTCTTACCTGTTAGTGCATTTGAATTTTAGGACAGTTTCAATTAAGTTGAAAGAAATGAGATTCTTTCTTTTGATTTCAGAGATCAATTTAACTGCATTGATTATCTTCAGGGACATTTAAATGTGCTCTGCAGACCATGATGATGCAATGGTACTTATGTATTTTGTTTTTCATTATCTGTTTCTGTAAAATGGAAGAGTAGGAGACCAAGAAGGTTGATTCTGACAAATATGTCACAGGCAGTAACATATGATACCCAAATAACAGACCAGCTAAATAAATGGCATTGTCAGTTGATAGAAAGAATTGATCAGTGAGGCAAAGCTCCAGAGTTCCAGATCTAGGAGCCCCTGTTGAACTACTATAAACTGGAGCCCTTGTTGAACTACTATGGACTGTCTGTTTAGTTGAATATTCCAGAGTAAGTAGCTCAATCACGCAGACGCTTCCCACTTGCTTTCTTCTTGTAGTAGGGTCATTGTTTAATAACTTACAGAAGGCTCACAATATGCTAGTCACTTTGCTGATGGGAAGGGCTTCAAAGACTTAAAAATAATCTAATCCTTGATCCAGAGGACTGTTTAGTCATCATAGAAGACAATCAAGATAGGAGAAGTCTTAAAAGTTCCAGAAAGCTTTCTTCCAAATGACAAAATTGAAAGCATAATGTACTTAAATGTTTTGAGAGTGTATTGAAGCACTTTGCGAAGACCTTGAATAAGAATTTAAAAAACATACAAACCTTGTACGCAAACTTCAGACAATTATTCTACTCAGTTTTTCTAGGAAATTAAAACTGCTCTAAAAAGTAAAATAACTTGAAAAAATTAAGACAAATATAATTTATGGAGAAAAATATATTATGCAAGAAAAGAAAGATAATCACTTTGTACTACCCGACACAGCTCTGACTAGCATTTCAATGACGTAGTAATGCAGAAAGTGAATACTTACTATTCCAAAATTGGAAAATAAATGTATTGGAAAGGTGAAGAGACAGTAAGTATGTGTCTGTATAATAAGGAAATGTACAGTTCTATTAAACATGTATTTATTTATTTTAAAAAATTATTAAAACATTTTTTTAAAAACATTAAAATTTATATAATAAGGCTTTTTAAAGTATCTTTAGCATGTACTCCCCTTTGAGATGTTCTCTACTGCTTGCATTTTCTGTCCATGCAATGCTGTTAACTAGAATTGTAATATGTTTTGAACGTGGACATTGAGGAGTATAATAAAACATCGTTGCTCAGTTGCTAAGTTGTAAACTCAGGGAGATAATGAAGGGCAGGGAAGCCTGATGTGCTGCAGTTCATGGGGTCCCAAAGAGTTGGACATGAAAAAATAAAACATTGAGCTCCTGACAATTAAATCTTTTAAGGTTTTTGACTAGGTTTTTGACTGTGAAAAAATATGATAAAATATATAATATTTTGTTAAGACTGACTATCCAAAAGCAAGTAACAGTGTATTAATGCAGTTGTTTCTCAGTATCTGCTGGAGATTGGTTCTAGGATATCCATTGGAAGCCAAAATCCTTGAATGCTCAAGTCCCTTATGTTAAGTGGATTGTATTTTCATATAGCCTATGCACACCCTCCCACATACCTTAAGTCATTTCTAGATAACTTATAATACCTATAGTATAGTGTTAGTGGCTCAGTTGTGTCTGACTCTTTGTGACCCCATGGACTATAGCCTGCCAGGCTCCTCTGTCCATGGATTTCCCAGCAAGAATACTGGAGTGGGTTGCCATTCCCTTCTCCATGGGATCTTCTTGACCAAGGGACTGAACCCGTCTCCTGCATTTGCAGGCAGATTCTTTACCATCTCAGCTACCAGGGAAGTCCTTTATATTACCTAATACGATGTAAATGATGTGTGTGAATGCATGCTCAGTCACTCAGTTGTGTCTGACTCTGTGATCTCATGGACTGTAGCCTGCCAGACTCCTCTATCCTTGGAATTTCCCAGGCAAGAATACTGGAGTGGGTTGCCATTTCAAATAGTTATAAATACAATATAAATGTTATGTAAATAGTTGTGGAAGCACACAGCAAATTCAGTTTTGCTTTTTGGAACTTTCTAGATTTCTTTTTTCAAAGATCATTTTTGATCTACAGTTGGTTGGATACTGAAGGCCAAGTGTATTACTATTATTTTCCAGGATGCTTTTGAATTAAAGAAGGTAATTTCCCTTATTATATAAAAAGTTTGGGCCAGTTGCTTGATTAGGTCTGGCTCAAAAAAAACACACAAAAAATTTGGTTCTACCCATGAATAACAATGATAATAAGAATTATGAGATACATACTATGTAAGAGGTTCCCACAGAGTGTCCTGAAAACCCAGAAGAGAATGAAAATCTCTCCCAGTGTTAGGTGATGAAGGAAGATTAAATGGAGCATGTGATTTGCATGGAGTTTGTGCCCATACAATGAATATAGAAAGTATTATATTATCTTCCATACCTTTGTGACATTGCCTCCTCTAATCTACCTGCTTTCACATGTTTTATTTTTGCTGTTTTGCTTTTTCACTTTGATGTATTACGTATAGATTCCATTTATTCTGCCTTTTAGCATTTATTGTCCTTCCTGGAACTATAGTCTGAGTCCTTTACTAATCCCAAAATATTTAGTCATCATCCTTTCAAATATAGTCTTCCTACTGCTGCCATGGGAAACTCCAATAGACATATTTTAAACTCTTCCTTCTTATCTTCCATGCTTTTAGTTTGAAAATTTCACTTTGTCCCTTCTGGTTTCAATGCAGAAGTTTTATTTCAATTTATTTGTATCAATTTGTTACCGCTGCATAGCAAACCACCCCAAAACTCAGTGGCTTAGAACAACAAGCATGTATTATTGTTCATGAACCAGGTCAGCAGACTGATCTTCTGGGCTTGACTGGGCTCACTTACACATTACAAGCATCTGTGGGTTGGCTTTGTGGCTTTGCTGATTTTGCTGGTTTCAGCCAAAATGTCTGGGGCCTCATCTGGGGTGAGTCAGTTCTGCTCCAGGTATCTCTCCTTCTCCAGTAGGCAAGGCCATGAATGTTTGTGTTGTGGTGACAGGGTTACAATAGAACAAGCAGAACACAAGGCCTATTCAGCCCTGGACTAACATGAGCACATTATCAGGTTTCATTATTACTTTTGGAAGCCCTTGGCATCTTGTCCTTTGTGGATCTCATGTCATAAAAAAGTATTAAAAACTGTATTTTATAACTGCCTTGGAATAAAGATGAATGTAATCTAGACTGGACTCATTACTATTACTATATATTCACTATTTGATTTCTGTTTATTCTGGTTTTAAAAGAAACTAAGATTAAACACTTTTATGAGCCTCTAAAAGTATTGTGGACTCAGCACTGTGACCACCAAAACTAATGGATAAATCAGGCCTGCACACCATTACTTCTGCACAAGCCCAGCCTGTAAGACTGGGGAAATACACTCCACCATTTGGTGAGACGATCTGCAAGTTATATCACAGAGGGTGTTGTAAATTATAGGGAGGGATGAAGCATTAAGACCATTTCATAATCAATTTACCACATCAATTCTCTCTTTCTGTAAATTTAATCTATCTAGTTCATCTGCTTTTTTTGTTTCTCACTTGATGTTTTGTTTCCCCAAATATTTGTAGCATATTTATTCTGTACTTTGATTCTGATACTTATAATGCCTAAAGTGCTTTCAAATTTAATTTTCAAATCTAGTTTTCGTTTCTGCTAGCGCTTCGTCTTCAGGGCTTTTTTTTTTTTTTTGGGAGGAAGCATAATTTGGCAACTTTAGTTTGATATATTCTACTTTGCTTTGTAAGATACTTAAGATATTAAGCTTAGAATTATGTGAAGCTTATTTCTTGCTTTGGAGTTGTTTTTTTTTGTTTTGTTTACACATTTTTTTCTTTTTATTGAAGTATAGTTGATTTACAATGTTGTGTTAGTTTTAGGCGTATAGAAAGTGATTCAGATATATACAAAAAAGAATATCTATCTATAAATACATAGTTATTCTTTTTCAGATTCTTTTCCCTTGTAGGTTATTACAAAATATTGAGTGTAGTTCTCTGTGTTATAAGTAGATCCTTGCTGATTGTCTATTTTATGTACAGTAGTGTGTATATGTTAATCCCAAACTCCTAATTTATCTGTCCCCCACCCCCCAATTTGGGTTACACATTGACTAAGTGGGTAATGTGCTTTCAATGGCCAATTCGCAAGAATGCAGTTAATTCTCAGGGAAGATGATTTTTCCTCACCTGAGCTGAGGCAGAGGGTTAAGTTTCTTTGACATCTTTTTTTTTTTCTTCCAGAAGCAGGTAATTTTTCCTTTAGATTACCTAAAGGGTCCAAGGCCTTTTCCCCACTTTTCCTGAATAATTCTATGAAATAGAGCACTAGATTTTTATTATTGACAAATACTCCTTAGGTTAACCCATCTTTTCTGAGCTTGCCCACCGCTATAGTTTAAGCTTTTTTTTTTGTCCACAGGACAGTTTGTTTCCTGTAAGCTTGACTTAGAAAAAAAAACAAAAAAAAGGCAAAACAAAAACTTTGTTGTACTGTTTCTATCATTTTTGGTATTCTATAATTGGATGTTTTAAACACATATAGTCTTCTGCAATGCTTTAAATAAAATTCAGCCTTAAATACTTTAAAACATATAAGCAAATTAAAATTAATGAACAAATAAATTCTATAGCTGCAAGGTGGAATTAAATAATAGAAAGTAGAGTGGAGCCGAAAGAAACTATTGCTAGGAACTCAGGTTAAAATTCTCCTTGACTTCTTTGCAGACCTTGGTATCTCTTCTCTCCTGCTGTTTTAGTCTTTTCACACATATTGGGGTGGTCAGTATCCCCATTTCTTCCATATACCTGCCTCTATTATAGCTCAGTCTGCTTCCCCTGTGTGTTGTAGTTTGGGGATATATTATGGGGAACCCATATCTAAAAGATTATACCTATATCTTTTCCCAGAATTTTATTTTACTCTATATTGATAAGAAATTTAAAATTGGTAAGAAAAGTTCTTTTTCTTTGCTTGTGATTGAAAATGGATTAATGTACATCTAGAGGAAAAATTTGAATTTAAATCCTTTTTTTGGACATTAATTACAGATGCTTTCAAGGTAATTCATATTTTGAAGGTTCTTGCTTTATTAACATCTCAAAACCTTTCTTATATATATATTAAGGTCATATTATATAACATTAAAGTACTTTGTGAATTCTGATGTTAAGTAACAAGAAGAAAATATTACTATTTACCATCACCTATTCAATTCAACAGAGATACAACTATAAAAACAATAACAAAAATAATACAACAAAAAATGACCCTTACTGTCAGGTTTTCACTTTGCAGTGCAGAACATAAGATGTAAACTCACAGATGGGTAGTCGTGTGCTAGGTGTACATTAGGACCAGAGGATGATGTCTGGTGCTGGCATGGAGTGGAGAATAGTCACATTGCTCCAACTGGGAGGTGATGGAAGTTTTCACCAAGTGATAATACCAGAGCAAAATCCTTTTAGGAAAGAAGGGATTCCCCAGGCAGATGATTTTAGAAAGGCATAGTCGATTTAACAAAGATTTTATGGAATAACAGTGTCTTAAAAACTTAGCATCGAAGAATAAAACATTTATTTTTCAGTCCGGATGAACCTATTTGAGCACCACGAAAGATACGCAGAGTAGAGGACACATGTGTGGACACGGAGGTGGGGGAGAAGGGGAGAGTGCAACGAATTGGGAGGTTAAGATTGACATATACACACTACCATATAAAATATATGGCTAATGGGAAATTGCTGTATAGCACAGGGAGCTCATCTGGCTGCTCTGTGATGGCCTAAATGGGTGGGGTTGTGGGAGTCGGGTGGGAGGGAGGTCTAAGAGGGAGGGAATATATGCATACATATAACTGATTCGCTTCATTGTACAGCAGAAACTAACATAGCATTGTAAGGCAATTACACTCCAAATAAAAAGGCATAAAACAAAGACCTCCAGAGCAAAACCAGCAACAACAAAAAAAGCAAGTCTAACCCATTAACTTACCAGGCAAGAGAACACAGAACAGTGAAAAGTTCAATTCACTGAGTCATTTGCTGAAGGAGAAAACCAGGGGTCTTGATATGCTAGAGAGAGGAGTACGTAATTACATTAAGCATAGAAATGAGAGGGCAGGGTAAGTCCATACATGTGTGTACACTTGGTTAAAATAGTCTCATATTTCATTTTTCCAGAAAGTGTCTGCAATTAGGTTCCATAAAGATCTGCCATCCAGGTCACTCAAAGTTCAGGGAAACTTCGGTTGTTTAGAGCCAGCTGCGATAAAATACAACAGTCAGTTTTGATATCTCCTAGGCAAGTGCTGCTGGAAGTGGAACATTTTTATTCACATTGGCTTGAGGCAGATGTCATATATAAAGGAGTTGAAACTGTGCTGCTAGACTCTGCCTTATAGCTCAGAATGTGGTCTGTGGACCGAGCATAGTGTTAGTTATTTGGGTCCTTGCTGAGGTACAGATTCTTAGATAAACTCCCCCGCACCCCCCAACACCAATTCAGAACTGAGTCAGAACCTGCATTTTAGTAGGGTTCTCAGGTTTTTCATATGCACCTTAAGAAGAAACAGCAGCTTTATAACAGGGTTCAGGAATAGTGGTTCTCCAACTTTGATGAGTAACAAAATCAACTGGAGAGACAGAGTTGCAGACTCACTGGAGTAGAATAGGCTTCAGATCAGTTCAGTTTAGTCACTTAGTCATGTCCAACTCTTTGTGACCCCATGGACTACAGCACACTAGGCCTCCCTGTCCATCACCAACTCTCAGGGTTTAGTTTACTCAAACTCATGTCCATTAAGTCGGTGATGCCATCCAGCCATCTCATCCTCTGTCATCCCCTTTTCCTCCCACCTTTAATCTTTCCCAGCATCAGGGTCTTTTCAACTGAGTCAGTTCTTCGCATCAGGTGGCCAAAGTATTGGAGTTTCAGCTTCAGCATCAGTCCTTCCAATGAATTTTCAGGACTGATCTTCTTTAGGATGGACTGGTTGGATCTCCTTGCAGTCTAAGGAATTCTCAAGAGTCTTCTCCAACACCACAATTCAAAAGCACCAATTCTTCAGCACTCAGCTTTCTTTGCAGTCCAACTCTCACATCCATACATGACTACTGGAAAAACTATAGCTTTGACTAGATGGACCTTTGCGGGCAAAGTAATGTCTCTGCTTTTTAATATGCTGTTAGTCATAACTTTCCTCCCAAGGAGTAATCGTCTTTTAATTTCATGGCTGCAATCACCATCTGCAGTGATTTTGGAGCCCAGAAAACTAAATTCTGACACTGTTTCCCCATCTATTTGCCATGAAGTGATGGGACTGAATGCCATGATCTTAGTGTTCTGAATGTTGAACTTTAAGCCAACTTTTTCACTCTCCTCTTTCACTTTCTTCAAGAGGCTCTTTAGTTCTTCTTCTAAAGGTGGTGTCATCTGCATATCTGAGGTTATTGATATTTCTCCTGGCAATCTTGATTCCAGCTTGTGCTTCATCCAGCCCAGGGTTTCTCATGATGTACTCTGCACAGAAGTTAAATAAGCAGGGTGACAATATACAGCCTTGACGTACTCCTTTCCCTATTTGGAACCAGTCTGTTCCATGTCCAGTTCTAACTGTTGCTTCCTGACCTGCATACAGAATTCTCAAGAGGCAGGTCAGGTGGTCTGGTATTCCCATCTCTTTCAGAATTTTCCACAGTTCGTTGTGATCCAACGACCTTTGTATTTTTACAAGATTCCCTAGGAGATTCTGATACTGACCAAAGCTAAAGAACCATAATTTTTGAACATGGTTTTCTTATTCATGATCTGTAAGCTCAAAATTTGCACACATTAAAGAGCTGATTTCTCCTGCCTGCCAATGCAGGGGACATGGGTTCGATCTCAGCTCTGGAAAGATTCCATATGCTGTGGGCCAGCTGAGCCCATGCACCACAACTACTGAGCCTGTGTGCTGCAAATACTGAAGTCTGCACACCCTAGAACCTGTGAAACAGAGAAGCCACCGAAATGAGAAGCCCTTACACAGCAATGAAGAGCAGACCCTGCTCACCTCAACCAGAAGAAGCCCACTCACAACGACAATCAAAGAAGACCCAGCACAGTCAAAAATAAAATGAATAAATAAAAAATAGTAAAAAGAGATATATTCTCTTCAAATCTGGTTGTATTACAGAATCAAACCGTATGTGCTGTTTTCACTGGAATTCATCCAATACAATTACAATCATGAGGATTTTATGACACCTGGAATTTCAGTAACCTGAAGGCATATTTAGCACATGGTACGATCATTTATTTTTTTCATATATAAAAAAAATACTGTATCTGTGAGAACATTCCAGTGAGGATTATCTACTAAGAAACAGAAATTCCCAGGTCTTTGTTAATGGTGGAAAGAGCTCTGATAACTATTTACTGGAGCAGGGAAAAGACTAAAGTTTAGCTTATATTTAGGAAATTTCTCCAGGTGTTATGTATCAAGTCATAATATTTCTTTATTTAACAAATTAGAAACTTCCTCTTTCAGTTGATAAAAGATGGCTTTTGTTTTCCAGGTTTCTTTTACAAAAAGGTGAATTTTGGTGTGTCATACTTAAAATCCTAACCAAAAACTGACAAGTTTTCTTCCCACCAACTTCTCTCTGGGGCACCCTGATGTCGGCATCAGGAAGAGTGAGGTCATGTGCTTTGAATAAACCCAAATGCCATCAAATATAGGAAATCATTTGGCATTTCCTTTACTGGATACAAAACCTTACCTTTATTAGTCATTTAATTATGAGTTCAGAAATGAATTTGTGATGTGGAAGAACAATATTCATTAATAATTAGGGAAATGAGCAATGCACAAAATTTTCTAATAGGTCCAACCCTTCTTTTTCCTGCATGGTAAATGTCTGTGAAGGAAATATGCTTTAATAAGATAAGAGGTTTCAGTAGAGGCATATTTATTACTTCTCCCTCAGTAGAGTCAACATGAGACTGCAACTGTTTTAAGAAATACATTTACTCCTAGATCATTATCATTACATACTGCTTAGAGCATAAAGTCCTCAGCTTGCTTTTGAAAGCATTATGACAAAGACCCTCATTTTTCACTTGAGGAAAAGGTGAGGCCAAACAGAGGAACCTAACAGTTTACAGATCTGAAAGTCAAAGATAGTTTTTCTGGCTTTTAATGCAAAGATTGCTTCAATAAACCTTTGAGCATTTGCTTTTATTTAAAGACATTTGTAAAAAGAAGCTAGGATATTCTGAAGAAGAATAAAAAGCTTTAAACGTGTGTAAAATTGGGAATTCAGTAATTCCACTTCAAGGCCTGTATCCTAAAGAACAACTCAGTAATATGTATAACTATACTTGCAACAGCAGCAACATACTTGTAGAACAATATTTATTGCAATGCTGTGAAACAGTTTAAGAAAGCTGGATTATGTTAAATGGTGAACAATTAAGAAGGAAATTGAGCTTTCTTCTATATGTAAGTTCACATATAATTTTTTTTTTCCGTTGTTGTTCAGTCACTAAGTCATGTTCAATTCTGTGTAACCCCATGGACTACAGCATGCCAGGCTTCCCTGTCCTTTACTTCCTCTCTGAGTTTGCTCAAACTCAGGTTCATTGAATCAATGATGCCATCCAACCATCTCATCCTCATTCGCCCCCTTCTCCTTCTGCCCTCAATCTTTCCCAGCATCAGGGTCCTTTCCAGTGAATTGGCTCTTCAAATCAGGTGGCCAAAGTATTGGAGCTTCATCTTCAGCAGCAGTCTTTCCAGTAAATAGTCAGGGTTGATTTAATTTAGGATTGACTGGTTTGATCTCCTTGCTGTTCAAGGGGCTCTCAAGAGTCTTCTCCAACACCACAGTTCGAAAGCATCAATTCTTTGGCACTCAGCTTCCTTTATGCTCCCACACTCACATCTATACATGACTACTGGAAAAACCATAGCTTTGACTAGATGGACCTTTGTCGGCAGAGACCTTTGTCTCTGCTTTTTAATATGTTGTCTAGGTTTATCATAGCTTTTCTTCCAAGGAGCGTGTTTTAATTTCATGGCTACAGTCACCCTCCACAGTGATTTTGGAGCCCAAGAAAAAGAAATCTGTTACTATTTTCACTTTTTCCCCAACTGTTTGCCATAAAATGATGGGACCAGATGCCATTTTTTGAATGTTGAGTTTTAAGGCAGGTTTTTCACTCTCTTCTTTCACCTTCATCAAGAGGCTCTTTAGTTCTTCACTTTCTTCCATTAAAGTGGTATCATCTGCATATCTAAGGTTGTTTATATTTCCCCTGGAAATCTTGATTCCAGCTTGTGCTTCATCCAGTCCGGCGTTTTGCATGTTGTACTCTGCATACAGCGCAAATGCGGGTGGCTGCGACGGCGCACAAGCACAGCCGAGAAGAGCTACCCCATGTCCGAGATCAGGGGTAGAAGCCAGGAGGACCCCATGCCCGAGGGGTGGCGGCCAAGAGGAGCTACCCCACATCCGAGGTCAGGGGCAGCGGCGGAGAGTGCCAGGCTGCGACGGCGCAGGAACCGCCGAGAGGAGCCACCCCACGTCCAAGGTCAGGGGCGGTGGCTGGGAGGAGCTACCTTGCGTCTGAGGTCAGGGGCGGCGGCTGGGAGGAGCTACCCCACTTCGAGGTCACCAGCAGCGGCCGAGAGGAGCAACCCCACCTCCAAGGAGCAGTGGCTGTGGGGGCACAGGAGGGCCTAGAGGAGATACTCCACGTTCAAGGTCAGGAGGGGCGGCAGTGAGGAGATACCCCTCATCCAAGGTAAGGAGCAATGGCTGCGCTTTGCTGGAGCAGCCGTGAAGAGATACCCCACGTCCAAGGTAAGAGAAACCCAAGTAAGACCATAGGTATTGCAAGAGGGCATCAGAGGGCAGACACACTGAAACCATACTCACAGAAAACTAGTCAATCTAATCACACTAGGACCACAGCCTTATCTAACTCAATGAAACTAAGCCATGCCCTGTGGGGCCACCCAAGATGGGAGGGTCATGGTGGAGAGGTCTGACAGAATGTGGTCCACTGGAGAAGGGAATGGCAGACCACTTCAGTATTCTTGCCTTGAGAACCCCACGAACAGTATGAAAAGGCAAAATGATAGGATACTGAAAGAGGAACTCCCCAGGTCGGTAGGTGCCCAATACACTACTGGAGATCAGTGGAGAAATAACTCCAGAAAGAATGAAGGGATGGAGCCAAAGTAAAAACAATACCCAGTTGTGGATGTGACTGGTGATAGAAGCAAATTCCGATGCTGTAAAGAACAATATTGCATAGGAACCTGGAATGTCAGGTCCGTGAATCAAGGCAAATTGGAAGTAGTCAAACAGGAGATGGCAAGAGTGAACGTCGACATTCTAGGAATCAGCGAACTAAAATGGACTGGAATGGGTGAATTTAACTCAGATGACCATTATATCTACTACTGCAGGCAGGAATCCCTTAGAAGAAATGGAGTAGCCATCATGGTCAACAAAGAGTCCGCACAGAGTCAGACAGGATTGAGCGACTGAACTGAACTGAACTCTGCATAAAAGGTAAATAAGCAGGATGACACTATACAACCTTTACATATTCTTTCCCCAATTTTGAACCAGTCCATTGTTCCCTGTCAGATTATAACCGTTGCTTCTTGACCTACATACAAGTTTCTCAGGACATGGGTAAAGTCTGGTTCTGGTACTCCCATTTCTCTAACAATTTTCCACAGTTTGTTGTGATCCAGACAATCAAAGGCTTTAGTGTAGTCAATGAAACAAAAGTATATGTTTTTCTTGAATTCCCTTGCTTTTCCTATGATCCAGCAGATGTTGGCAATTTGGTCTCTGGTTCCTCTGCCTTTTCTAATCCAGCTTGTACATCTGGAAGTCCTCAGTTGACATAATGCTGAAGCCTAGCTTAAAGAACGTTGAGCATTACCTTGCTAGTATGTGACATAAGTGCAGTTCGTTTCAGTTCAGTTCAGTTCAGTTGCTCAGTCATGTCCAGCTCTTTGTGACCCCATGAATCGCAGCACGCCAGGCCTCCCTGTCCATCACCAACTGCCGGAGTTCACCCAGACTCAGGTCCATCGAGTTGGTGATGCCATCCAGCCATCTTATCCTCTGTCGTCCCCTTTTCCTCCTGCCCCCAATCCCTCCCAGCATCAGAGTCTTTTCCAATGAGTCAACTCTTCGCATGAGGCGGCCAAAGTACTGGAGTTTCAGCTTTAGCATCATTCCTTCCAAAGAAATCCCAGGGCTGATCTTCTTTAGAATGGACTGGTTGGATCTCCTTGCAGTCGAAGGGACTCTCAAGAGTCTTCTCCAACACCACAGTTCAAAAGCATCAATTCTTCAGTGCTCAGCTTTCTTCACAGTCCAACTCTCACATCCATATATGACCACTGGAAAAACCATAGCCTTGACTAGACGGACTTTTGTTGGCAAAGTAATGTCTCTGCTTTTCAATATGCTATCTAGGTTGGTCATAACTTTCCTTCCAAGGAGTAAGCATCTTTTAATTTCATGGCTGCAGTCACCATCTGCAGTGATTTTGGAGCCCAGAAAAATTAAGTCTGACAGTTTCCACTGTTTCCCCATCTATTTCGCATGAAGTGATGGGACCAGATGCCATGATCTTCGTTTTCTGAATGTTGAGCTTTAAGCCAACTTTTTCAGTCTCCTCTTTCACTTTCATCAAGAGGCTTTTTAGTTCCTCTTCACTTTCTGCCATAAGGGTGGTGTCATCTGCATGTCTGAGGTTATTGATATTTCTCCTGGAAATCTTGATTCCAGCTTGTGCTTCTTCCAACCCAGCATTTCTCATGATGTACTCTGCACAGAAGTTAAATAAGTAGGGTGACAGTATACAGCCTTGACGTACCCCTTTTCCTATTTGGAACCAATCTGTTGTTCCATGTCCAGTTCTAACTGTTGCCTCCTGACCTGCATATAGGTTTCTCAAGAGGCAAGTCAGGTCGTCTGGAATTCCCATTTCTTGAAGAATTTTCCACAGTTTATTGTGATCCACACAGTCAAAGGCTTTGGCATAGTCAATAAAGCAGAAATAGATGTTTTTCTGGAACTCTCTTGCTTTTTCAAAGATCCAGTGGATGTTGGCAATTTGATCTCTGGTTCCTCTGCCTTTTCTAAAACCAGCTTGAACATCTGGAAGCCTGATGTATCCATGGGGTCACATGAAGCCTGGCTTTGAGAATTTTGAGCATTACTTTACTAGCGTGTGAGATGAGTGCAATTGTATGGTAGTTTGAGCATTCTTTGGCATTGCCTTTCTTTGGGATTGAAATGAAAACTGACCTTTTCCAGTCCTGTAGCCACTGCTGAGTTTTTCAAATTTGCTGGCATATTGAGTGCAGCACTTTCACAGCATTCATCCTGGAATGTGAAGTCAAGTGGGCCTTAGAAAGCATCACTATGAACAAAGCTAGTGGACGTGATGGAATTCCAGTTGAGCTATTTCAAATCCTGAGAGATGATGCTGTGACATAAGTGCAGTTGTATGCAATTTGAACATTCTTTGGCATTGCCTTTTGTCATTAATGATTTAAGGTCAGAACATTCATTTTGAAGAACTTGCAACAATACATCTCACATCTGAGGAATAAAGCTGCAAAGCTTAGAAATATTGTTGAAAAGCAGAAGCCATCTTAAACCTACAGATTTCTGGTTGTTTTTGGAATCTTGACTCTTTGAGGGTTTGCAGATAGTGTTTTCAGAAAAACTAGTCTGAATCTCTGGGGATAAGATGGTTCATTAAATGTCCAATTTTTGTGAATATTAGTAAAGTATTCAGAGCAACTTACATATTCAAATGTGGGGCATTAAGCTGGCCTTACTATTCAGTGGCATGGTGCATGCACGCTCAGTCACTCAGTAGTGTTTGACTCTTTGAGACCCCGTGGACTGTAGGCCTCCAGGCTCCTCTCTCTAAAAATTCTCCAGGCAAGAATACTGGAGTGGGTTGCCATTTCCTACTGCAGGAAATCTTCCCGACCAAGAATTCCTACATAATCTGTGCCTCGTGCATTAGCAGGCGGGTTCTTTACCATGGCGCCACCTCCGTGGCACAGTGCTAGCCATTAAAATTCTTTCAGAGTAATGTTTTAAGAACCTGAGAACATAGTCACAGTGAAATTCTAGGTTTGAAAGGATGTTAAAAATAGTATGTTCAGCATAATCTAAAATTTATGCCATATGTCTAGATACCTACAAAGAAAGATAAAAAGGTATATATGCAAATGCTTACAGTGATTATCTATGGGTGGTACAAGTAGAGAATTTTTTATGTGTTTATTGAAAGGAAGAATGTCATATTCATTGTTTAGTGCTGGTATAACAGATTACCACATATTAAGCTGCTTAAAAAATTTAGCATCTCACAGTTCCATAGAAGTCCAGTGGGCCCAGCTGATTTCTCTGCTCTGGGTCTCATCAGGCCAAAATCAAGGTGTGTGCCAGCCTGGGCTCTTACCTGAAGTCTCTGGAGGAAAATGCTTTTCTAGGTTCTTTTACATTGTTGAAAGAATTCCGCTGCATGTGATTTTAAGATCAAAGCCCCCTATTTTCTTGCTAGCTGTCACTAGAGGTAGTTCTTCCCAGTTTCTAGAGCCTGTCAGAATTTTATGGCTCATAGCCCCCTTCATTTTCAAAGTCCACAACAGTGGGTGAAAACTCTCTCATGCTTTGCATCTCTTCTGCCTTTTGTCTGTAAGGCTTTTCTCTGACTGAATTCAGCTAGAAAAGTTTCTCTGCTTCTAAGATCTTGGAAGGGTTAATTTAAGATTTTCTAAAGTTCCACCAATTAGCAACCTTAGTTTTATCTTCAACGTCTCTTTTCCAGTTTAGCATGACATATTCAGAGGATCTGTGGATTAGGGAGAAATATCTTGGGCCAGAGATTCTCTGGACTGCAACAGATAGTATAATGTTAATGGCATGAGCTTTGAAGATGGATAACAGACAAACGTTGTATTCCAAAGCTGGCACGCAATATATGTTGACTTTGGGGAAGTTAATTCATTTGCCTTCCAATTATCTCATGTATAAAACGGGGATCATAATTATGCTTATTTCAATGAGCATTTATGAAGATTATATGAGATACTACATAAAGAAAGCTGAGCACTGAAGAACTGATGCTTTTGAACTGTGGTGTTGTAGAAGACTCCTGAGAGTCCATTGGACTGCAAGGAGATCCAACCAGTCAATCCTAAAGAAAATCAGTCCTGAATATTCATTGGAAGGACTGATGCTGAAGCTGAAGCTACAATACTTTGGCCACCTGATGTGAAGAACTGACTCATTGGGAAAGATCCCAATGCTGGGAAAGATTGAAGGCAGGAGGAGATGGGGACGACAGAGGATGAGATGGTTTAATGGCATCACCAACTCAATGGACATGAGTGTGTGCAAGCTCTAGGAGTTGGTGATGGACAGTGAAGCCTGATGTATCCATGGGGTCACAAAGAGTCGGACATAACTGAGTGACTGAACTAAACTGAATATTAAAAGCATAAGGTGCAATTTGCAATAAAGATTAACCATGATGTTTTCATTATTCTCAATACATTTCTGTGTTTTCTGCAATGAACATGTGTTAATAAGAAAAACAATACAAATTATTTTGGAAGCAAGACGTTTAATCCTGTTCATATGGTTATGTCTGTTGGTGGATATATACTTTCTCATTTTTAAAACATTTGTCTGTAGCACTTACTAACTGAATATTTAATTTTAAACATATATCTTGAAATGTGTATCTATTTATTTACTATATTCTCCAAGTACTATAGCACTCTCAGTATTGTTCCCCGATGTTCCTCAGTGTTTCTGGCACTTAGTAGGTGCTTTATAAATATATGTTAAGTAAATGAATTATTTTTAGTACAACCATGCAAGAGTCTAATTAAAAGTACTTTGGATCACTTAGAAATTTTCCTTTTACATACATTCCTGAGATAGAAAAAGGCAGAACAATAAAAGTCTTTTTTGAAAATTTAAATTTTCACTTGTCTAAAATATTCTTCCATATTAATATATTTAAAATGTAATTGTTCTCATAGAACCTCTCGTCAAATTCAGAGCAGATAATTGTATACAATAATAATGTGATCACGGTGCTAGATTTTAACCCACAAAGCTTGACTCTGATTTCAATTATGAAAACTATTATATATCCAAGGGATATATCCACTGAGATTCATTTACTTTCATTAATGAGAAACTCATAAAGACATGCTAGAGGCAGGGAGACAGAGGAGAAATGATGAAGAAGGATGTGCTATGAAGGAGGAAGGAAGCTACCACTGAACAGAGGAGGAAGAAATAATAGAACCAAAAGATTGCAGGCTCATCTTTATGCCTCTGGAACAGCTCTTTTTTTAAAGTGCTCATGAGTTAAAATTTGGAAATCTTAGTACCTACACAAACCCACTGTGATAAATGAACCAAGAACCCAATAAGGGACAGATAATAAGACTTTGGTTTTGGTGGGATTAAGAGATCACAGGGGGAATGCAAATGCCCTCTGTTAAGACTCCTGTATGTGTTCTTTCAGGTTGGTTAACAGTAGGGAACAAGCCTGGAATAGCCAAAGATTCTATTCTATGAGGTAGGTTATTATGGAAAATGTGTGACTAATGCACATTTAGTGAGCCAAATTACACTTAGGCTGCTAACAACTTGGCTAATGTGTCTACTCTGTGTGTGTCTGATAACATGTGATGAGGATGTTGTATTATAAGCTTTAACTCAATCTGTATTAGGTCATTAGGTCAAAGAATCATGAAAATAAATTAGTTAATGAATACCTTGTTGTGGTTCATTGCATCAGACATGAAAACCCATAATTACAATACAAAGAAAAAAATTCTAAGTTTTGTTAAAAATAACCCTGGTGTATAGCATAAGAAACTTCTGTTTTTTAAAAGAACAGCATGAATCTGAACTCTATCATCTTTACTGGACTAGCATTTTCAAACTTCGTATATTTTATGAGTAAATAGTTTTTATCAAAAGCCATTTTTTCCCAGTAGTCATGTATGGATGTGAGAGTTGTACCATAAAGAAGTTTGAGAACCAAAAAATTGATGCTTTTGAGTTGTGGTGCTGGGGTTCCTTGGACAGCAAGGAGATCAAACCAATCAATCTTAAAGGAATCCTAAGGAAAAGCAACCCTGTGTGTTCATTGGAAGGATTGATGCTGAAGCTCCAGTAATTTGGCCACCTGATGCAAAGAGCTGACTCATTAGAAAAGACCCCGATGCTGGAAAAGACTGAAGGCAAGAGGAGAAGGGGTTGACAGAGGATGAGACGATTGGATAGCATTATTGACTCAGTGGACATGAGTTTGAATGAACTCCAGGAGATAGTGGAGGACAGGGAGATCTGCCATGCTGCACTCCATGGAGTCACAGAGTCAGACATGACTTAGCAACTGAACAACAACAATCCAAATATTAAAAATAACTGAAATAAAATGGAATACAGATTACATTAGTATTGAATTAAAAATTTTTTCTCTCTCTTTTTATTTTTTGTCATGTCAAAGGAATATCTAACTGCCATGATCGTGAATGTTTCAAATTGCTCCAGAAGACCAAGGGTCCTTATCCTGAGGCTATGGAAAACTGAGTCACACGCCTGAATGGAAAAAAATGGCATCACTAGTTGTACTAAAATTAAATGAAAATTTAGCACTGCCTTCCATTATGATTGCAGGCAACAAACTTCTGTAGTATTAGCAGTATTTGTGACTTTGTCACCAATAAATAAGATATTTTATATCATATTATTATTGTTGCAGATATATAAAAATATTGTTTAACTCAGCAGTACAAAATTATAATAGTTACTGTAATTGCCCCTAGATCCTGGTATTTAATGTGACCATTAGAAGCACATATATTACTGTATCATGATTTGTAACATTTTGATAACCCTTCTAATACATTAGGTTCCTTTGTTATATTGTTTGCTTTATTTTTATATTGATAAAAATAATATTTTGAGAAAGTAATCATATAGTCACCAGACTGCCCAAGAACCCAGGGTAGGAAGAAAGAGAAGGGGATGAGGAAGAAAGAAATAAAGGAAGGAAAGAAAGAACCCGTGAGTGGGCTATTAACATGCTAAAGGTAGTAGCTATAAGTTTTTCTCTGTCTCCAGAATTTAGTGCCTAGAACATAGTTTGTTCTAAAAAAAAAAATCCTTGTTGGATGACTTCTGCCTATGAAAACAAGCCTGAAGCAATAAGCTCTGACTTAGTGGAAAGATTTGTCATGAGGTAATGTTTGAATGGACTCTTGTAAAGTGAGTAGGTAGAGGATGTAGTAAATAGTTTGTGCACACCAATCAGTAGAAAGCATGACTGCTGTGGGAAAAAATTAATTTTATGTAGATGAAGGATTTATCTGAAGATAGAATATAATGTGCATATAAGGTAATATTATCATGGCTTTAGTTAGGTAAGGATTTCTTAAGATGCAAAAAGTAATAAGGGTAAAGTAAATTTTGGGAAATTTGATTATATTAAATATAGCCATTTATTTCCATCAAAGTTATTATAGAAAGCAGAAATAAAAAAACAAAGCATAGTGGGGGGGCATTATTTTCAACACATGTAACTAAAGGGTAAATAATGAGAATATATGAAGAGTTTCTGGAATTTATTATAAGGAAAAGTCAACCAATACCAAAAAAGAGGCAATCCATTCGTCCAAAAGTAAAATGAGAATGAGATTTGAATAGGAAGTTCACATGAAACAAACAGGGATTTTTGTTGTTCAGTCACTAAGCTGCGTCTGACTCTTTGCGACCCCATGGACTGCATTCAGCACACCAGGCTTCTCTGTCTGTCACTATGTCCTGGAGATTCCTCAGATTCACGTCCACTGAGTTGATGATGCTGTCTAACCGTCTTATCCACCGCCACCCTCTTCTCCTTTGTTTTCAGTCTTTTGCAGCATTATGGTCTTTCCCAAACACAGATTGCCAATAAACGAATGAAAAGATACTGAACCTCATCAGTAAGGAGAGAAATGTAAATTAAAATCAAACTGACATACAGACTTATACCAGTTTGCCAAAAATTAAAAGTTTGCCAGTACTAAGTATGGGTAAGGGCCATGAACACTGAGAACTCAGCCACTGCTGCTGAAAGTGAAAACCAGTGCAATCGCCTTTGGGAAGTCGTTTGACATTTTCTATTCAAGTTTTTGAGAAATAGGAGATTTGCAGTGTTTTATTCTTTAGTCTGAATAGGGCAGGCAAAAATAGGGAATGTTGGTAAAAAGTACTAAGATGGAGTTCATGTACGATGTAGAAAGCTGCAAAGAGCATAACTCCTCATTTTATGACATGGGAAGGCCAGATAATCTACAAAGCAGCATCCTTTTTGAATCCAGTTAAGAGCTAAAGTCAAAGGGCAATCAACTAGCCTGAAATCTGAGGAAAGATAGATAGTTTCAAGGAGAAAGCGAATGCAAACAATTGCTTACCTAAAGCATAACATAGAAAGAAGAGACACCAAATAGCATACAAACACATAAGAAAGAAAAACTGTAATAAATATGAAATGTTATGATTTGATAAATCTCATTTGTACATGAATTTTCATTATGTTTTCTCTATGCTATGTGAAATATTTCATTAGTTTTTTTTATTCATTTTTATTTTTTAATTTTATTTTATTTTTAAACTTTACAATATTGTATTACTTTTGCCAAATATCGAAATGAATCCACCACAGGTATACATGTGTTCCCCATCCTGAACCCTCCTCCCTCCTCCCTCCCCATACCATCCCTCTGGGTCGTCCCAGTGCACCAGTCCCAAGCATCCAGTATCGTGCATCAAACCTGGACTGGCAACTCGTTTCATACATGATATTATACATGTTTCAATGCCATTCTCCCAAATCTTCCCACCCTCTCCCTCTCCAACAGAGTCCATAAGACTGTTCTATACATCAGTGTCTCTTTTGCTGTCTTGTACACAGGGTTATTGTTACCATCTTTCTAAATTCCATATATATGCGTTAGTATACTGTATTGGTGTTTGTCCTTCTGGCTTACTTCACTCTGTATAATAGGCTCCAGTTTCATCCACCTCATTAGAACTGATTCAAATGTATTCTTTTTAATGGCTGAGTAATACTCCATTGTGTATATGTACCACTGCTTTCTTATCCATTCATCTGCTGATGGACATCTAGGTTGCTTCCATGTCCTGGCTATTATAAACAGTGCTGCGATGAACATTGGGGTACACGTGTCTCTTTCCCTTCTGGTTTCCTCAGTGTGTATGCCCAGCAGTGGGATTGCTGGATCATAAGGCAGTTCTATTTCCAGTTTTTTAAGGAATCTCCACACTGTCCTCCATAGTGGCTGTACTAGTTTGCATTCCGACCAACAGTGTAAGAGGGTTCCCTTTTCTCCACACCCTCTCCAGCATTTATTATTTGTAGACTTTTGGATCGCAGCCATTCTGACTGGCGTGAAATGGTATCTCATAGTGGTTTTGATTTGCATTTCTCTGATAATGAGTGATGTTGAGCATCTTTTCATGTGTTTGTTAGCCATCTGTATGTCTTCTTTGGAGAAATGTCTATTTAGATCTTTGGCCCATTTTTTGATTGGGTCATTTTGGTGTTTTTCTTTCTGGCTTACTTCACTCTGTATAATAGGCTCCAGTTTCATCCACCTCATTAGAACTGATTCAAATGTATTCTTTTTAATGGCTGAGTAATACTCCATTGTGTATATGTACCACAGCTTTCTTATCCATTCATCTGCTGATGGACATATAGGTTGCTTCCATGTCCTGGCTATTATAAACAGTGCTGCAGTGAACATTGGGGTGGAGCTTGAGGTGTTATGAGAACTGCATTTGAGTTTTAATTCCCAGAGTATTGGGTACAAGAGAAGGGAGACCAGGTATCTTATGTAGTGAAAGAGTCTTTGATGTAAAATCAGTGAAACCAGGTCTGTCTTTCAAAAACTTAATTCTGTTAACGACGTGGCCAAAGAGACCAATGCCAAGTCAAACCTGTGCTGAATTTGTGACAGGCATTCAATCGCCAGTTTACAATTCATGTTCATTTCTCCTGATGAGGTTGCACTTATGGCCTGATTTACTAGGCTTTGTATTTGGGCAGAACTATCTTAGAATTTCAGTTATGCCACTTTCTAAGAATGTCGCTTTAGGGCAATCACTGTACACAGTAGTTTTTTTTCATCTTTAAGATAGTATACTGAATGTTAACTCGTAAGTTGCTCCAAAGATTAAATGAGATAATGGATATAAGACTATGGCCATTCTGATACATAGAATACATATATCAAATCTTAGTTCCCTTCGTTTTTCTTTTGTAAAGAACCAAAGAACCATATACAGCCTAGTGCCAAGATAACCTCTCCATTTGATAGACTCTGAGTGAAGAGGAACTAAAAAGCCTCTTGATGAAAGTGAAAGAGGAGACTGAAAAAGTTGGCTTAAAACTCAACATTCAGAAAACTAAGATCATGGCATCTGGTCCCATCACTTCATGGGAAATAGATGGGGAAACAGTGGAAACTGTCAGACTTTATTTTTAGGGGCTCCAAAATCACTGCAGATGGTGACTGCAGCCATGAAATTAAAAGACGCTTACTCCTTGGAAGGAAAGTTATGACCAACCTAGATAGCATATTGAAAAGCAGAGACATTTACTTTGCCAACAAAGGTCTGTCTAGTCAAGGCTATGGTTTTTCCAGTGGTCATGTATGGATGTGAGAGTTGGACTGTGAAGAAAGCTGAGCACTGAAGAATTGATGCTTTTGAACTGTGGTGTTGGAGAAGAGTCTTGAGAGTCCCTTGGACTGCAAGGAGATCCAACCAGTCCATTCTAAAGGAGATCAGCCCTGGGTGTTCTTTGGAAGGAATGATGCTGAAGTTGAAACTCCAGTACATTGGCCACCTCATGCGAAGAGTTACTTACTGGAAAAGACTCTGATGCTGGGAGGGATTGGGGGCAGGAGGAAAAGGGGATGACAGATGATGAGATGGCTGGATGGCATCGCTGACTCGATGGACGTGAGTCTGGGTGAACTCTGGGAGTTGGTGATGGACAGGGAGGCCTGGCGTGCTGTGATTCATGGGGTCGCAAAGAGTGGGACATGACTGAGCAACTGAACTGAACTGAACTGAACTGAAGGCTTTCCTGGAGTATCAAGAAAGAGAAGAACTTTATTTTTCCTTCTGCCTCTTTCTTATTAATAAATTTGATTTTATCTTCTTGTATCAGTTAGTTTTTGCTACTTAACAGTTGTTGCTTAACAAACATTTTTGCTGCTCCAAAACTTGATCTCTTAAGATAACAATTCTTTATTTAGCTGATATTTCTATGCAGCAGCAATTTGGACTGGGTCTAGTGGGGCCATTCTTTATCTGTGACCACTCATGCTTCTTCATGCAGATGACAGTTCATGTCCTTATAGTCTAGCTTTGTCTCTGCTGGCTGGGATGACAGCTAGCGGGATGAGGGTACCTGAACGACGTGTCTCTCAACAGCCATTAGACCCTCCAGGCTTGTCCACATGGTGGCAGCTTCAGGGTTTCCAGGATCAACAATAGAGAGGGAAGCCCAGAGTAGAGTATTTTGGATGTCTCTGCAGTGGGCTTGCTCACATATCATCTGACACAGGAGGTTGCTTAGTTAACACAGACTCAAGGGGTGAGAAACAGATTCCACCTTTTGATTGGAGCTGCTGCAGTGTCACATAACAAGAGTAGATGTAGAAAGGGAAAGATTTACGATCATTTTCACAATCTACCACACTGTTGAAAACAAAGAAAGCAATTTTCTTCTTTCTACTACTTCACAGATAGATCCATTTTAATCCTTTGGGTCTGTGTGTGCTGTGTGTGCTCAGCTGCTCAATCACGTCTAACTCTTTGCAACTCTATGGACTGTAGCACGCCAGGTTCTTCTGTCCGTGGAACTTTTCAGGCCACAAGACTGGGGTGGATTGCCATTTCTTCAGAGGATCTATCGGACCCAAGGATTGAACCTGAATCTCTTGCATCTCCTACATTGGCAGGAAGATTCTTTACCACTGAGCCCCCTGAGAAGCCCTTCTTTGTTTGAGTCTAGCAGGCACCCCACTCCAGTACTCTTGCCTGGAAAACCCATGGACGGAGGAGCCTGGAAGGCTGCAGTCCATGGGGTTGCTGAGGGTTGGACACGACTGATCAACTTCACTTTCACTTTTCACTTTCATGCATTGGAGAAGGAAATGGCAACCCACTCCAGTGTTCTTGCCTGGAGAACCCCAGGGACAGGGGAGCCTGGTGGGCTGCCGTCCATTGGGTCGCACAGAGTCGGACACGACTGAAGCGACTTAGCAGCAGCAGCAATAGTCTTGTAATAGGATTTTCCCTGGATGATTAAGAAACATGCTTCATAAGGAGAAGCTATTGACTGTTATATGTCTTGTGAGTAGTATTATTCATTGTCAGTAGAGTACTGGGGAATCTTTCTGCTTTCATGCTTTGGTGCTTGGAAACTGAGGTTCTAGAATAACATTTGAACTAAAAAAAAAAATTCTTTTCCTGGAGCTCTATTTGTTCAAATCCTTAAACTGCAAATTAACTTATTATAAAACCAACCATATTGCAGATTTTGTGCTCATCATGAATAAAATTAGTACTTTACAAAACCTAATATATATTCTTTAAGAAAAGAGAGAATGGGTTTAACCTTGGAGGAATGGGAGATGCTAAAATCTCTCCAAGAAGAAAAGCAATGAAATTGTTCTAATGACCTGGATATGTGTATTTATTTCTTAGCCTATTAGATAATAGGGAGAATAGGATATTTAACAAATCAGTGTTTTAAATGAGTAAAAACAATGTATATTTCATATTCTTAGCTAATCCAGTATACTGGATTCTATCTGTTCTTCAGTAATTTATGAAACCTAAATTGAATTGTTCCAGTATTGGGGAAGAGAAATTGAGTTACCTAAAACTAGAAATTATTTGCCTGAATGACTCTTTTTTTTTTTTTTTTAATGGCCCGAACCTGAAAGAGAAATGGAACATTTTGAGAAAATTTGTCCCCAAAGTACCATTTCTTAAATGAAATTATGTAACTCAATTTACTTTATGGCAGTCACTGTGGCTAATATTGGACCTGATTTTAATTTTATGTGGATTAAAGAATTTAACTTTTCCCCGATGTATTTTTGAATGACTTTATTCACAGGCCATATCCTTTTTCACATTATCTGAGTTTTATTCTCTCTGACAGCCAAAACTGTACATGATTTTTCACAGATCTTGCTATTTTCCTTTTTAGTTACTTTTTATTTCACTGGAAAAGAACAGCAGATAATTTTCAAGTAGCTGCCGAAATTCAGCTGTTTAGACCACAGGGGAAAATGTACTTGCCTCATGTGCTGTCACTCATTTTCCCTTTCTTTTCTTATATAACTCTGAGTTTTCTTCTTAAATACATTTGGTTAAAATTTAGTAGAATTCAGTCTTTGTGTGTTGGATGCTGCAGTAAGCACCATGAACTACACATTGTACAATATAACAGACCTAGGAAGTCAAAAGATTAATCCTTGAAAACTACTTAATGTAAAGAGATTATAATACCTAGAATTGGGGAATCAAAGCCGTAACTGTTTGTCCATCATCAAATCTGTTATTCAAACTGCTACTCCAAACTGGATTGATATCAGAATGACCTGAGAAACTTTGAACACTACTTAGTTTCCCGAGTTTCATATCCAGAGATTATGATTCAGTATGTCATCATCAAGGCTGGGGACTTTAGTCATTTTTCCCAAAGCTCCCAAGATAATTTTGATGCTACTGGCCTAGTACTGATTTCAGGAAAGGCAACAGGGGACCACTCATCTTAGATTAAATATGATAGATGCAGCTTTAATGTGTCTATTATTGTGGTGACTGTCCTTCTTTACTCAAAAGAAAAAAAATAAATTGTTTTTAACCTTTGTTTCTAAAGCCCAAATCTGTCCTAGTTAATCTCTGTGAATGCTGCTGATTTGTGAGCCAGTAACAATTCAGTGGTTGCACAATTCTTGAGGAAAAAAGTTCTGAGTTGCTAATCATTGGATTTTCTTTCTTCATAACTTAAAAGAATTCACCTCCCCCTTGTTCTGTAATTATTTGTGACGAGCCTGGGAAAAGAATTCCAAGAAAATGATAATATCAGGGAGGTTCAAAGACAAGGATCATGTTCCAATAATTCAGTGAATGGGACTGTGAAAACTGAAGGAGCTAGCTAGGATCAGGTCTTGAAATTTAGAAGAGCAGTGGTTGAGAGTATGTGCATGCCAAGTCACTTCAGTCGTGTCCAACTCTTTGTGACCCTATGGACTGTAGCCTGCCAGCCACTTCTGTCCATGGGTTTCTCCAGGCAAGAATACTGGAGTGAGTTGCCATTTTCTTCTCCAGGGGATCTTCCCAACCCAGGGATCAAACCCACATCTCTTATGTCTCCTGCATTGACACTGGGAAACCCTTCTTGAGAGTATCAAGGAACAAATGAAGTTTAGAGTATTCATTTCTCTGGTAGCCACTTATGGGCCAACTCTAACTTGTTGCTTGTACAAGGTGAGCAAAGGCAAGACCAAGGACAGTATGAAAGCAACTCAGCAATAAAGTTTCATGCAGTTGGAGTTCTGCTTTGAGAACTTGCAATCCAGTGCTTGTAATAAGAGTAATTGTTCCTATATTTGCTTTATATTTAAAGTTTTCAAATCCTTTACACAGCTAATACCCACAAAAAGTCTATGAGGCAGAAACAATCTCTTCCTTTCATAAACCTGAAATGGAGGCTCATAGAAGTTACACAATTTTTCTGAGCTCACATGACTAATAAGTTGGGATTTGAATAAGAAAAATGACTTCTAAATAAGGTGTCTTTTTCATCTTAGTTTTTTTTTTCTTAGACTGTATCTGTCATATAACACTTAAAAGTTCACCTTAAGAATAGTTTCTGTCTGGTTTGACCAATACATAATCTTGAACTCTGGGAAAATCTATACAAGTCCTTCACAAAATGTCTTTGTCATGGTTTTCTGTCACCTGCCAATCCCACTTGCTCAGCCTCTGGTCTCTGATCTTGAGCCGCCAACTCTGTTTCTTTAGAGTACCATCACTTGCGGACCATTTAGTCAGTTCTCAACTGTTGGCCTTCTCCTCTGCAACTTTCACAGGTCTCTTATTTTCATACTCTGTAGTCTGAAGGCTTGGGTGGCTCCCACCTCAGTGTCTGGACTTAGCCCAAGGGCTCAATCTCTTGCACAAATATAAAAACACTTTCAAGTGATGTACCAAATGTATCTTTCCCTGAAGCTCATTACAAATAATCTGAAAATGCCATATCAGGGATTCTTTTCTTATTTCATTAAGAAGAAAACAGTCTCGAGTAATATCCTTTTAAGTAGAGGAAGGAGAAGACTGATGCATTTACAGAGCTCCACCAGCTCAGCTAGATCAGTAAAAATTAGAATTGATGGCTTATTTGAATTTCTTGTTTTGATAGTTAGGATGGCTAAGATGCTTAGGAGTTTTAGATTCACAGGCTCAGCAGAAATCTGCAAACTGCAAACTGTCCTGTCTGACACAGGAAATTTACCACTGAATTTTCATACTGAAAGAGATCTCAGGGGTAATTTAGGTAAATCCCGTCATTGTATGGGTGAAGAAAATTCCAAGATCACAAACTTACATATTAAATTCAGGTCAATGATTCTGTGATAAAGATATTATTTAGTGTCCTAAATATTCATGGCATTCCCCATAACTGACCCCAGCTCTTCACAGTTCTTCATACTTACGGCTAGGATAAAATTCTTTTGTTTCCAAGTGAAGGATGTGGGTTAAGCAGGTTTGGAATTCTGGAGCTGGAAGAACAAGGAGTGGGTTTAGAACAAAGGACGGGGATATGATCAGCAGAATGGCTTGCCCATCTAAACTTGGTCTTGAGGAGGAGAATTTAACCTGGCAATGCACTGGTAATTAAGGGTCTAAGCACACGCAGAACAGAGCAGAGATTTAAAATTTTGAAACTTCACCAAAATCAAAGACATCTCCAAACAGTGAAGCATAGTAGTTAAGGATATTGATTCTGGAGACAGACAGCCTAAGTCTGAATTCTGACTGTCACAATAGCGATGGAAAAAAACTGCTATTTCTGTGATTCCTTTTCCCCACTAATTTCAGACACAAGATAATAATAGTACTGAATCCAAACACTTACTATGAGGATAAGTGGAACACTTTTTTGTGCTGGGAAGATAGAAAACACTATAAATGATTGCTGATAAATACTCTGCTAACATATGTACTAAGATGTTCACTGCAATAGATTTATATAATTAAAGAATTGCAAACAATAAAAAATCATTTATGAGGAGCTAGTGAAACAATACCCATACAAAGGAACATATTGCTGTTAAGGAACATGAAGTGGATCCATAGATACCACCTTTGATACATATAAGTAAATATTAAAGAAAAAACAGGATGATAAAAAATTTGTTGGAATATTTCAAAATATATGTTATGTGTGTGTGTGTCTCAAAGATCTTGGTGTCTTAACACCAATCTGTTGAGTGATTTCCTGTGAGGACTGCTATAGTGGCAGGGATGGCCGTGGCACAGAGGAAACATGGGAAAAACTTCTTTTCCTTTATTCACTTCTGTAATGTTTAAATTATTTTTGACTAGAAAGCATATTTTTAAAAGCAGTATAAATATAGTAAGATCTGGGGTGAAAAGAACACAGTCATGAATAGGGTAAAATCATAAAGTATTAGAGGCAAGAGGCTGATAACTATATGAGTTCCTCTGTAATTAAAAAAAAAACAAAACTTGAACATTAACTGTAACCCATGTGTGTGTGTGTGTGTGTATGAGTGTCGCTCAGTCGTGTCCAACTCTTTGTGACTCCGTGGACTGTAGCTCACTAGGCTTCTCTGTCCATGGAATTCTCCAGGCAAGAATACTAAAGTGGGGTTTCCATTCCCTTCTCCAGGGAATATTCCTGACCCAGGGATTGAACCTTGGTCTCTCACATTGCAGGCAAATTCTTTACCATCTGAGCCACTAGGGAAGCCCCAACTGTTACCCCTAATATCTCCAAAAAATTAACCTTGGAAGCTTACTCACTCCCTTCTTTAGGGAAAAAGTGGATTTGTGTTTCTTTCAGGTTACATGAGTATTTAAGTGACATTAAATAATGAAGCCATACAGAGTTGAAGCCAGAAAGAGAAAAACAAATATTGGATATTAACACATATGTATGGAATCTAGAAAAATGATACTGATGAACCTCTTTACGGGGTAGGGACAGAGACAGAGACGCAGAGAACAGGTGTGTGGACACAGCAGGGAGTGAGACGGTAGGATGAATTGGGAGATTGGAATTGACATATATATGCTACCATGTGCAAAATAGAGAGCTAGTGGGAACCTGCTGTGTAGTGCAGGGAACTCAGCTGTGTGCTCTGTGGTGACCTAGGTGGGTGGGATGGAGGATGGTGGTGAAAAGGAGATCCAAGAAGCAGGGGATGTATGTATACATATAGCTGATACACTTTGTTGTACAGCAGAAACCAACAACATTGTAAAGCAATTATACTCCATTAACAAAAAAGAGTAATGTTCCTCTTTATATACCAGGGAATACATATGTAAAGGGGAAGAAACCTGCCTCTTATCTCTGTACAGTGCGTATGTTAAATGGCTTCTTTCACACCTTCTGAAATAGTGACAGGGCTAGATCCATTTACTAAGCCCTGGATATATTTCTCCAGGAAACTATTACCCAACAGGAGTCTGATATTATGATGATTTACTGATAAGTTCAATTCTGCAAATTAGTGGAGCATAACATATGTAGGACCGAAATCTTTGGTGGTGAGTTATGAGTGATGCAGTAAGAACCTGTGATTTGCGCAGGGAAAAGAATCTGGTGGCAAACTGGTTAGGGGGTTGCAGGGCTTTGAAAACTGGAACATAATTGAGTCCCCAAACATTGCAGACTAAGTAAACAATTCACTTGTTTATAATTATTTATGAACAGTCTAACCTCAGCTGTCCTCTTTGGTAATGCTTCCTGCGTCAGTTTGAAGCACATCTTGTGATGGATTAAAGAAGTATGTCTGAAAAGATAAACCAGGAGCGTGGTTTGATAGAATCATTCTTGCCCTGAATTTACCTTGTCTCCTAAATATTAGTGATGTTAAAAAAAAATAGATTAAGGAAAAAATGTGGAGGCAGAGAAAAGAAAGCTTTAGTTCTCCTCTTTCATATTGATTTATTTATTGATTATATTTAATTTTGTTTAACAAGTACATACAATACTTGTTGTTGTTCAGTTGCTTAATCATGTCCGACTCTTTGTGACCCCGTGGACTGCAGCACACCATGCTTCCCTGTCCTCCACCATCTCCTGGAGCTTGCTCAAACTCATGTGCATTGAGTCAGTGATGCCATCCAACCATCTCATCCTCTTGTCGTCCCCTTCCCCTCCTGCCTTCAATCTTTCCCAACATCAGGGTCTTTCTAATGAGTCAGCTGTTTGCATCAGGTGACCAAAGTACTGGAGCTTCAGCTTCAGCATCAGTCCTTTCAAGGAACATTCAGGATTGATCTCCTTTAGGATGGACTGGTTTGATCTCCTTGCAGTCCAAGGGACTCTCAAGAGTCTTCTCCAACACCACAGTTCAAAAGCATCAATTCTTACTTTTGCATTTATCAATGTTGGGAAGCTATGGTTTTCAAAATGTAGATAATTATACATTGTGAGCAAATGACCCACTCATTCTCAAGGTTAAATTAATCAACCTGCTGATTATAACTAATTCCTTAATCTTGCTTTTAAGGGCATAGATGACAGTTTAAAATCACTCACACTTTGTCTGTCAGTGGCCTTGATCATCTTTCCTGTTCAACCTATGGGTGACAGTACTGCCTCCCTTTTTACTCTTCTCACATTATTCTTCCACTATTAATTTCATGAAAAAATTATATATAGGGTTTATAAGAAATTATAAAATCAAGGAATCTCATCAAAATGTGAATATAGGAGATAGGCACATATGCAGTACTTTGTTTAAACATAATGTGGTTTAACATAGATCAATAGATAAACTTTATATTAAAATGATTTTTATTGGCTTATAATCATTTTGCATGAATTAGAATCTCTGTAGTAACTCAGCTTATTCAAATATGGCCGATTCAAGCTCAATATTTATTATTTATAGTTCACTTAAAAAGTAAGCACAAGCCTAAATATTTTATTACCATTATCATAGTGTAGACATCCTCTTGGTGTACATCCCATCCTTGTATTTTGCTTTGACATCCCTGTTTCATTCTGTAGAGCTGAGATGAGAGTTTGATTGGGAATAAACTTGGATCCTGAGTGACAGCACAGTCTCCCCTATACCCCACATATTTAGATATTTAACATAGTTATTAATGAGTATTTTGAGAAAGATTTACCCAGGGCATAGAGTATTAGTCTCCTCCTTCTGCTCTTCCTTTTTAGACATGTTCTAGTTCTACTGTGTCAAATTGGCCAAAATGTGAGGGGGCTTTATAGAGGAGTTTGGGAACTCTTAAGGTGCTGTATCAGCTTCCTTTAAATAGTTAACAAACAAAAGGAGAAAAAACTTTGTTCTCAGGAAAACATGGGATTTTGAATGCCTATGTGTAGAAATGACTTCCCAACTTCATACTCAATATTGGCTATGTTACTGTTTATACTCTCTGAAAGTGCAATGGATTTTAAGCCCTAATACACAGAATCAGTATTTTGCTTTTTAATTTCAGTTTTAAATTTAACAATATTAAAAAAATTCTATTATTTAAAAATTAGCCTTTCAGACTTCTGTAAATCTTCATGGTCTAAAATCAAATTTAAAAAGTTTAATTCTTAGAATCATGATGCTGAGATTATGATCCAAAAATTATTTAATAGATTAAATTATAACATAAGTTGTAATTGCTTATTGTAGAACTTAAAATAATACTGTTATAATAGAAACGATATGACAAAATGTACACAGTATATCAGGATTGGAAAACTTTTTTTATAAATGGTCAAATAGTACATATTTTAAGCTTTACAGGCTATGTGGTCTCCACTGTAGCTATTCTACTTCTGTAGCAGAAAAATAGCTGTAGACAATGCATAAACGACTGAGCATGGCTTTGTTATCATTAAACTTTATCTACAAACACAGATGACAAGCAAGATTTGCCCATCTTCCAAAGGTTCTCTGTATTGGGATACATTATTATATTAAAAAAACTCACCATATGTTGGTATTGGGATACATAGAGATGTGTTAAAATATGAACAATGGTTATCATTGGTGAAATCATCTTTTGTGATATTATACATATATCAAGGTACAAAGATAAAATTATTTAAAAGTAAAAAAAATAGTATTAGGAAGCAATTTAAAAACTAAAAATTTTAATAAGTGCGTGTCTGTGTGCTCAGTTGCTCAGTCATGTCCAACTCTTTGTGGCCCCACGGACCTTAGCCAGCCAGGCTCCTCTGCCCACAGAATTTTCCAGGCAAGAATACTGGATTGGGGTGCCATTTCCTTCTCCACGGGAATCTTCCTGACCCAGGGATCAAAAATCTCTTAGGTCTCTTTTTCTATGGATTAGCCACATAAGATGTACCCTGTGCCCCCAGGCCTAATGTTAACTTTGAAAATCTTGCCTGAAAGTCACTGGGAAGTGTGGGGCGTTTGAGCACTTTCTGCCTGTTCTCCTTGCTTGGTGCCCTGAAATAAATCCTGTAATTTACTTCACCAAAACCCTTGTCAGTAGATTGGCTTTGCTGCATGTTAGGTGAGCTGATCCAAGTTTAGTTCAGTAGCCATGACATGAAAATCTGTTCACTTTGTGTTTTCTTAATTAGTTTGGCTTCTAGTTTCTGACTGGTTGTCTTAAAATATAGATTGTATTATTATTTAGGTAGGCAAGGCCAGCAGGTCAGGAGTGACAACCATTAAAAAAGATGGTTTGTTAAACTCACAGACTCAGAGAGAAGGGGGATATGCCATGCCTTCGGGAGCTACACAGGGGAGCAACGGGATCTGCCGAGAGGTATGTGTGTAGGGGGAAGCATTTGGTTACAGCCTTTATTGTGGTTTCCAAAGGAAGGAAGGAGGCAAGAAAACAGGCTGAGGTTGGATAGTTGGAATAATTTCTGAGTGAACAGCACAAGGACTATCCCTAGTGGCCTGGTACCTGGCCTAACCGGGAAGGTAGACAGTGGCTGCGTGTGAGAACTGAGTAAGGAAGGAGTGGATATGGACTCTGGCTTGGTTTACCTGAAAGACATGCTCCAGATAAGTAATTTGCCATCTCCAGATATTAAATAGTCCTGGAAAGGGGAATCTGTTCAGAGTCAGCAAGACCCCAAGATATGAAAGCATGAGAAAATAAAAGGCATCATTAATACAGTGGTATCCTAGGGATTTTGACAAACATGTTGGTTACAAATGAGTTAATAAGGTAGGACCATTTGAAGAGAAATTGGTCAGTATTTTATTTTTAAATAGTCTATGACAAATGTACTGAGAACCAAGTTATTGGTTTTCTATTTTGAATAGTCTGTTCTTCTTTCACATTATCTGTGAAAGGATAATATCTCAACTGATGCTATATTCAGGTTCTGTGACATAGTAGCTCATGGCATAAATGTACTAAGTGTACCAGGAGTATTTAGGTCGAAGGTCTGCTATGCACAGTGTAGAATTTATCACAATGCCTGAATTTTGAAATTTGTACACTGAGAGTAAGTATAGCTTTCCTGGTTGCCTAGTGAGGGTTATTTGTGAGAGTCAAATCAAGTAAGCACTTGGAAGTCTCAATAATTACAAAAACAGCATAACAGTTATTGGCTTTGACCTTTTCATCACTTTTGTGTACATGCCTACTGGATATCCCCATAAGCATATCTGATTAGTGCCTAAAAGTTAACAAGTCCAGGTTTTTTTCCCCTCAAAAAAAAAAAAAGGAATTTACATCTTCTCCTTAATTGCATCATCAGTTCTTCCAAACACTCAGGTCAGACACTTGGGCAAAATCTTTATATTTTCAGCTCTCTCTGACCCTTCACATACCAATCACTTGTCTAGTTCATTTGACTGTATATTACTGTTATCTTTGGGTTTTATCTCTTCCTCTTCACCTCTACCTGAGGTCACATGCATGCTAAGTCGCCTCAGTCATGTCCGACTCTTTGCCACCCTATGGACCGTAGCCCACCAAGCTCCTCTGTCCACAGGTTCTCCAAGAATACTGGAGTGGGTTGCCATGCCCTCCTCCAGGGGATCTTCCTGGCCCAGGGTTTCCAACCCATGTCCCATACATCTCCTGCATTGGCAGGCAAGTTCTTCACCGCCTGAGAAGCCCCTACCAGAGGTCACGTCATTACAATTCTCCCTTAGCCTGTGATAGCCAACTTCTTAGTCAGTCACTTAGTTCTAATTTCTTACCCACTACTTCTCACATGTATTATTCTCAACCAGGGAGACTTTGCTTACCTACTGGTGATATTTCTTTGTCTCTGGGCCATATGGTGCTTAGCTATCATTTTCCCTATTTCTTTTTTTTTCCCCCATATAATATGGTATTATAAGAAATTCTTGGGAAAACTCAGGAAAAACCCTGAATACATGTATTAAATTGTGGCCATCATTCTCTGTAAGTCAGCCACAATGGGGGATGATGAATAATGTATGCAAATATTCTCCTTGAATGCTTGCTTCTTTAATATACTTAGAAGTTACTCCCTTTGTTCAGAGTCTGATGGAATTTCTCTGGGCAAGAGCTGGGAATTTCCCTGGGCAATTTCTTCTGAGATTAGCTTTAGGGGAGTCTGTGCTCAAATTTCATTTTTAGTTACTCTTGGCCCAGGCTAGCTTCTGTAACTAGGAAAGTACCCCTTTCCCACTTGCTGGGATGAAGGATGAATCAAGCCCTTTGTCTCTTGTATAAGTGCCCAGGGACCATCATCAACATTTCCAGTCTCCATTATTATTTTTGATCCACCATCACAGAAATGGGCAATGCTACACTGAGGCCCTGGACCTGTCTGAAAATTGATGTTATTACCCTCAGGCTGAGAAATGAAAACAGTGTGAGTATTAGGGTATTTCTGACAAGTAAATGGGATATGAAACCTTTTGACTAGTGATAACCTAAAGCTGAACGCTGAAGAATTGATGCTTTTGAACTGTGGTATGGGAGAAGACTCTTGAGAGTCCCTTGGACTGCAAGGAGATCCAACCAGTCCATTCTGAAGAAGATCAGCCCTGGGATTTCTTTGGAGGGAATGATGCTAAAGCTGAAACTCCAGTACTTTGGCCACCTCATGTGAAGAGTTGACTCCTTGGAAAAGACTGATGCTGGGAGGGATTGGGGGCAGGAGGAGAAGGGGACGACAGAAGATGAGATGGCTGGATGGCATCACTGACTTGATGGACATGAGTCTGAGTGAACTCCTGGAGATGGTGATGGACAGGGAGGCCTGGTGTGCTGCGATTCATGGGGTCACAAAGAGTCGGACACGACTGAGCAACTGAACTGAACTGAACCTAAGACAATTAAACAGCCAGTTATTTTACCAGCAAAAATGATTTGTTTGGGCTCAGTGAAGAATTGCAATTCAGTACATGCAACTATGGATGAATGACATACAAGTCCTGGAAATCAAGGGTCCTCAACCCCTGGACCGCAGACTGCTACTGGCCCATGGCTAGGAACTGGGCCGCACAGCAGGAGGTAAACAGTGAGTGAGCAAGCAGAGCTTCATATGTATTTACAGCCACTCCCCACTGCTCACAGTACCACCTGAGCTCTGCCTCCTGTCACATCAGTGGCAGCATAATAAATGTGATGTGCTTGATTCATCCTGAACTCATCCCCCTATCCGTGAAAAAATTGTCTTCCATGAAACTAGTGCCTGACCAAAAAGGTTGGGGATTGCTGCTATAAAAGAGAGGAGTAATCAGAGAAGGCAATGGCACCCCACTCCAGTACTCTTGCCTGGAAAATCCCATGGATGGAGGAGCCTGGTGGGCTAAGTCCAGTCCATGGGGTCGCTAAGAGTCGGACACGACTGAGCGACTTCACTTTCACTTTTCACTTTCATGCATTGGAGAAGGAAATGGCAACCCACTCCAGTGTTCTTGCCTGGAGAATCCCAGGGATGGGGGAGCCTGGTGGGCTGCCGTCCATGGGGTCGCACAGTCGGACACGACTGAAGCGACTTAGCAGCAGCAGCAGCAGCAGCAGCAGTATAAACAAAAAGTTCAGAGGCGGAAACTAGGAGTTCAAAGTGGCTTTTCATTGGCTGAGTTGTGATGGTCTCTCTTTGGATCATCTATTTCCAGGGAGCTCAGGGAGAAAATCTTTCTCCTAGTTGTACTGGTATCATTTCCTGCCAGAGTGCAAAATCTGTCTCTTCTTGTTGGGATCTGCATTGTCATAGAATGGTACTCTTCTGGCCTCCTGACTCCATTTTAGTGAGGGTTCCTTTTATTATTAGTAATTCCTGCTTTTGGTATTTTGAGAAAGTGTGAAAATGTTAGTTGCTCAGTCATGTCCGACTTTTTGCAACCCCCACGTACTGTAGTCCACAAGGCTCTTCTGTCCATGTAATTCTCCAGGCAAGAATATTGGAGCCGGTAGCCATTCTTTTCTCCAGGGGATCTTCCCAACCCAGGGATTGAACCCAGGTCTCCTACATTTCAGGCATATTCTTTACCACCTGAGCCTCCAGGGAAGCCCTTGGTACTTTGAGATTTCTATCTTATTGTGCCTATAATGTAATGATGTAGCCAAGAGGAGAGCACTTAAATTTGGAATGCTTTTAATTTTATGTAGACAGATATGAATTATATACATATATAATTCATATTATATGTAAATATATACTAATTTTATATATAAATATAATGTACACACTTATATAAGGACTAAAAGCTCAAGCTCTGAAGACCTATTTCTTGGATTCAAATTCTGTCTGATGGGCTATTAATCCTTGGCAAATTCGTTAACCTCTGAGCAATGCAGTTTTTTCATCTGTAAAATGGGGGAATAGTGAAGACTCAATGAGTTCACAGACATAAAAAATGGAGACAGAGCAGTTGGATTATGGGCAGTCAATAGATCTTTAATATTAAACATGAGAAAGAGGAGGAAGAAGAGGAAAAGAAATTATCTTATTTGTGGGTGGATGACAGACATACTGAAAAGCAGAGATCATGTCTTAAACACATTTATGGCCTTGAAAGATTTAGCTGATAAGGGATACTCAGTGTTGTTTAAGAATATAGGTGAATAAATAACAATTTGGGGACTACCAAATTATAGTTAGCTGTAGCTGATGCTTTGCTTACATTGCAGTGGATTCATTAGTAACTTTTGGTGTCATTAAAACTTAATAAAGATCTAAAAATGTGACTTCCCAGACTTCTGGGCACATAAAGAATTTGCCTGTGGTAGTGGAGGATCTGGAGTGAGAAATATATCATTATGACCTTTCCTGTCATAATGATATATTTCCTCTAGTTTCCTGCACATTGTACATATATCTGACTTAAATAAACTCAGTATCAAACTCTGTAGTCTGATAGACCCAGCCCTCTCTCATACTCCCTAAATCTTGAGGAATGTGCATCGAGATTTTGGAGTAGATACCAGGTTTGAATCTGGAGTGACTATAGGGAATGTTTTCATGGACTGCTCAACACAGAGGAAGTTAATCTGATAAACTATTTGTTCTTAGGTATTTGGGAATAATATGTTATCCCTTGGGAAAGCACTTGCAGTTCGAGGACCGATGAGTACTAGGGGTCTCCTAGGCTTTTCATTCATCCAGTTTTCACCAAACTGTGTGCCAATGTTGAACATTGAAAGGTTAATAAAAATGGTCCTTGACTTCCAAAGAACCTACACAAACAAACGATTGTTACATTTTAGACATGAATAGAGTAAGTATTTTGGTTGATTTTTCAACTAAATAATTGATTCTTCATTGGAAGCCTCAAATCACACATTGTAACTATTGCCACACATACTGGAACACTATTCTAGAATCTAAGATAGCTCTGGAAGGTAGAATGTAAAGAAATAATGATCTATCCAGGGATTCATCACACACTGTTACAAACAAACCTCCTTAAATATGTTTTTAATTTTATTCTCTTACCCAGAGCTATTCATACTGATTTTGCTCAGCTTTTATTTAGATCTACAAGCTACCAGGTTTTATATGCTTATGATTACTTGGAGCTTGTAGGAAGCAAATCTTTTCATGTGTGGCCTAAAATAATGTCTGAAAACAATATTTTTAAATGAAATAGTAATCATAAAATACTATTTTTTGCTCATTACCAAATTAATATGTTCTCATTGTAGGGAAGGTAGATAACATTAAAAGATAAAGAAAATAGTAGTCTGTCATCATCCATAAAACAAACTGCAAATATTTTGACCCATTCCTTCTAGTATTTGTGTAATTGTGAGCATAATTTCATATATGAATATTAACATCAGAATACATAACTATTAAATTATTATATACTTTTGTTTTGACCTAATTTTTGTGGTACTATTAAACTATCACTGGTTTTTCTTTTTTTTTTTTTTTTTAATTTTTGCCTGAGACGAAGGAAGCCTCTAACAGCTAGCCGCGCCTGGAGCCGTTTAATACTGCCTCGTCTTATCACTGGTTTTTCATAGCACTTTTGAATGTGTTCTTCAGTTGCTCTGCTGCTGCTACTGCTGCTAAGTCACTTCAGTCGTGTCCGACTCTGTGCGACCCAATGGACGGCAGCCCACCAGGCTCCCCCATCCCTGGGATTCTCCAGGCAAGAACACTGGAGTGGGTTGCCATTTCCTTCTCCAATGCATGAAAGTGAAAAGTGAAAGTGAAGTCGCTCAGTCGTGTCCGACTCTAGCGACCCCATGGACTGCAGCCCACCAGGCTCCTCTGTCCATGGGATTTTCCAGGCAAAAGTACTGGAGTGGGGTGCCATTGCCCTCTCTGCTTCAGATGCTCAGTCGTGTCCAATTCTTTGCAGCCCCATGAACTGCAGCACACCAGACTTCCCTATCCTTTACCATTCGCCGGAGCTTGCTCAAACGCATGTCCATTGATTCGTGATGCCATCTAACCATCTGTCATCCCTATTCTCCTGTCTTTAATGTTTCCCAGCATCAGGGTCTTTTCCATTGAGTCAGCTCTTTGCATCAGGTGGTCAGAGTATTGGAACTTCAGTTCAGTATCAGTCCTTCCAGTGAATATTCAGAGTTGATTTCATTTAGGATTGACTAATTCGATCTTCTTTCAGTCCAGGGGATTCCACAGTTGGAAAGCATCAATTCTTCAGCATTCAGTCTTCTTTAAGGTCCAGCTCTCACTGCCATACATGACTACTGGAAAAACCATAGCTTTGACTATATATTGACCTTTGTTATTGACATATATTGACCCTTGTTAGCAAAGCAATGTCTCTGCTTTTAATACACTGTCTAGGTTGGTCTTAGCATTTCTTCCAAGGAGCAAGCGTCTTTTAATTTAATCTTTGCAGTCATAGTCCATAGTGATTTTGGAGTCCAGGAAAATAAAGTCTGTCACTGTTTCCATTGTTTCCCCATCTATTTGCCATGAAGTGATGGGACAGAATGCCATGGCTTTGGTGTTTTGAATGTTGAATTTTAAGCCAACTTTTTTACTCTCCTCTTTTACCTTCATCAAGAAGCTCTTTAGTTCCTCTTTGCTTTCTGCCAAAAGCGTGGTGTCATCTGCATATCTGAGGTTATTGATATCTCCCCCAGCAATCTTGATTCCAGCTTGTGCTTCATTCAGCCTGGCATTTTGCATAATGTACATAATGCATAATGTAGAAGTTAAATAAGCAGGGTTACAATATACCACCTTGATGTACTCTTTTCCAATTTTGAATGAGTCTGTTATTCTATGTCCATTTCTAACTGTTGTTTGTTGACCTGCATACAGATTTCTCAGGAGGCAGGTCAGGTGGTCTGGTATTCCCATCTCTTTAAGAATTTTCCACAGTTTGTTGTGATTTACACAGTCAAAGGCTTTAGCATAGTCACTGAAGAAGAAATAGATACTTTTTTTTTCTGGAATTCTCTTGCTTTTTCTATGATCCAGTGGATATTGGAAGTTTGATCTATGATTTTTCTAAATTCAGTTTGTACACTGGAAGTTCTCAGTTCATGTACGGTTGAAGCCTAGCTTGGAGAATTTTGAGCACCTTTCTAGCATGTGACATGAGTGCAGGAGTGTGGTAGTTTGATCATTCTTTGGCATTGCCTTTCTTTGGGACTGGAATGAAAACTGACCTTTTCCAGTCCTGTGGCCATTGCTGAGTTTTCCAGATTTGCTGGCCTACTGAACACAGCACTCTAACAGCATCATCTTTTAGGATTTGAAATATCTCAGCTGAAATTCCATCACCTCTACCAGGTTTGATCACAGTGATCCTTCCTATGGCCCACTTGACTTCCCACTCCAGGATGTCTGGCTGTAGGTGAGGGATCATATCATTGTGGTTATCTGGGTCATTAAGATCTTTTTTATATAGCTCTTCTGTGTATTCTTGCGACCACTTCTTAATATCTTCTGCTTCTGTTGGGTCTATACCGTTTCTGTCCTTTATTGTGCCCTATTTGTATGAAATGTCCCCTTGGTATCTCTAATTTTCTTGAAGAGATCTCTAGTCTTTCCTATTCTATTGTTTTCCTCTATTTCTTTGTATTATTCACTTAAGAAGGCTTTCTTACCTCTCCTTGCTATTCTTTGGAACTCTGCATTCAGATGGATATATCTTTCCTTTTCTCCTTTGCATTTAGCTTCTCTTCTTTGCTCAGCTATTTGTAAGGCCTCCTCAGACAACCGTCCTGCCTTTTTGCATTTCTTTTTATTGGAGATGGTTTTGGTCACTGCCTCCTGTACAATGTTATGAATCTCCATCCATAGTTCTTTAGGCGCTCTGTCTATTAGATCTAATCCCTTGAATCTATTTATCACTTCCACTGTAACTGTAAGGGATTGATTTAGGTCATACCTGAATGTCTATTTTTTTCTCTACTTTCTTCAATTTAAGTCTGAATTTGGCAATAAGGAGTTCATGATCTGAGCCACAGTCAGCTCCCAGTCTTGTTTTTGCTGACTGTACAGAGCTTCTCCCTCTTCGGCTGCAAAGAATATAATCAATCTGATTTCAGTATTGACCATCTAGTGATATCCATGTGTAGAATTTCTCGTGTCCTTGGAAGAGGATGTTTGCTATGACCAGTGTGTTTTCTTGGCAAAACTATATTGGCATTTGCCCTGCTTCATTTTGTACCAAGGCCAAACTTGTCTGTTACTACAAGTATCTCTTGATTTCCTACTTTTGCATTCCAGTCCCCACTCATGAGGACATCTCTCTTTGGTGTTAGTTCTAGAATGTTTTGTAGGTCTTCATAGAACCATTCAACTTCAGCTTATAATAGTTGCCTAATACTTCATCAAAGTTTTACCATAATTTATTTCATTATACTTATATTTGCATAGATTATTCCATTTTTTTCTATATTATATGCAGTACTGTGAATAAAATCCTGGCAGTGAAATTACTAAATTTTATGTTTTTTTCTAGTTTAACAAATCTGCTGACTCAAGGGTTAGGAAAATGTCCTATGTTTCCCTCTAGATGGTTTGTTGTTTTACTGTTAACATTTAGACCTACAACCCACATAGAACTTATTTTTTTTATGTATCATGTGAGTTGGTGGCCATAGTTTATTTTTTGCTAGGTGCTTATCTACCTGACATAGCAATATTTATTTATAAGATCATTGTAAATATTCTCATTGCAATTCACCATTACCTTTTTCAAGAATTTTTAAATTAATTTTTCATAAATGTGTACTAGTTTTTTAATACATATATTATTTAAGTATAATTGACTTACACTGTTTCAGATGCAAAGAAAGGTGATTCAGTTATACACATATTATTTTTGAAATTATTTTCCATCATAGGTTATCACAAGATACTGACTATAGTTCCCTATGCTATACAGTAAACCTTTGTTGCTTGTTGAATATCTATTTTTAATTAGAAATCTAGCATTCTATTCATACTAACTCAAACAAGTAGAATCAAAATGTCATAATTTTTTAAGTTTTCATTTGTTTTTTCACTCTACTGTCATATTGAATACTTTATCCAACCTTGGGACAAAGCAATAGTGTGTTACTTACTATATTGCTCATTACTTATTTAATGGCAGAAAGTGAAGAGGAACTAAAGAGCCTTTTAATGAAGGTGAAAGAGGACAGTGAAAAAGCTGGCTTAAAACTCAGTATTCAAAAACTAACATCATGGCATCGGATCCTATAACTTCATGGCAAACAGATGGAGAAAAATGTTGAAATGGTGTCAGATTTCACCTTGGGCTCCCAAATCAATGTGGACAGTGACTGCAGCCACTTACTCCTTGGAAGAATAGCTATGGCAAACCTAGACAGCATATTAAAAAGCAGAGTCATCACTGTGCCAACAAAGATCTGTATAGTCGAAGCTATGCTTTTTCTAGTAGTCATGTATGGATATAAGAGTTGGACCATAAAGAAGGCTGAGCACCAAACAACTGACACTTTCAAACTGTGGTGCTGGAAAAAATTCTTGAGAGTCCTTTGGACAGCAAGGAGATCAAACCAGTGAATCCTAAAGGAACTCAACCCTGAATATTTATTAGAAGGATTGATGCTGAAGCTGAAGCTCCAATTCTCTGGCCACCTGATGCGAAGAGCTGACTCATTGGAAAAGACCCTGATGCTGGGAAAGATTGAGGGCAAGAGGAAAAGGGGACCACAGAGGATGAGATGGTTGGATGGCATCACTGACTCAATGGACATGTGTTTGAACAAACTTAGGGAGATAGTGAAGGACAGAGAAGCCTGGTGTGCTGCAGTTCATTAGGTCACAAAAAGTTCGAAACAACTTAGCAACTGAACAGTAGCAACAACATTTCTTATTTGTTGTGTAACTTATCACAGCTCTGGATATCTGCTAAATAAGACTTTGAACTTTGTTCTTCCAAAATATCCTAGCTATTGTTTTCTCTTTGTTCTCACATATGTGTTTTTTAAAATCAGACATCAATTTAGAAAGAAACAAGTTGATATTTATTAGAATTACAATAAAAGTATTGATTAATTTGGTGAGAATTGTCATCTTTCCAGTATTGATACTTCTAATCACATATCTCACGTTTATTTTGCTCTTTCTTTCTCTCTTTAATGTTTAGTAGTTTCCCTATAGAGATTTTGTAAAGTTTTATTTAAATATGTTCAAATATATGTGACATTTTAATGCTGTTGCTGGTGGCATTGTGTTTAAAATTTAGTTTTATGCATAGTTGTAATTAATACATGGAAATGCAATGGATTTGAGTGTCTTGATGGATCATGTAGCCATTAATGCGTGATAAGTCACTTCTGTCGTGTCTGACTCCCCAACCTCATGGACAGTAGCTCACCAGACTCCTCATCCATGGGAATTCACCAGGCAAGGATACTGGAGTAGGTTGCCATGCACTCCTTCAGGGGATCTTCCCAACCCAGGGATCAAACTCACATCTGTTGTGTCTCCTGCATTGGCAGGCAGGTTCTTTACCATTGGTGCCACCTGGGAAGCCCAAGGCACGAATAGTAATCTTTCTAAATTTACTAGTTTTTAATGTTTGTTTTGAAAACAGTACTTACAGAGAAGTTGCAAGAATGTTCAAAGTACTCCTAAATATCCACCAGTTAATATTTTGCTCAATAAAGTATGCTCAAGCTACCGCACAATTGCAGTCATCTCACACGCTAGTAAAGTAATCCTCAAAATTCTCCAAGCCAGGCTTCAACAGTATGTGAACTGTGAACTTCCAGATGTTCAAGCTGGATTTAGAAAAGGCAGAGGAACCAGAGATCAAATTGCCAACATCTGCTGGATCATCGAAAAAGCAAGAGAGTTCCAAAAAAACATCTATTTCTGCTTTATTGACTATGCCAAAGTCTTTGACTGTGTGGATCACAATAAACTGTGGAAAATTCTTCAAGAGATGGGAATACCAGACCACCTGACCTGCCTCTTGAGAAACCTGTATGCAGGTCAGGAAGCAACAGTTAGAACTGGACATGGAACAACAGACTGGTTCCAAATAGGAAAAGGAGTATGTCAAGGCTGTATACTGTCACCCTGCTTATTTAACTTATATGCAGAGTACATCATGAGAAACGCTGGGCTGGAAGAAGCACAAACTGGAATCAAGATTGCCAGGAGAAATATCAGTAACCTCAGATATGCAGATGAATACTTATGGCAGAAAGCGAAGAACTAAAGAGCCTCCTGATGAAAGTGAAAGAGGAGAGTGAAAAAGTTGGCTTAAAGCTCAACATTCAGAAAACTAAGATCATGGCATCTGGTCCCATCACTTCATGGGAAATAGATGGGGAAACAGTGGAAACAGTGGCTGACTTTATTTTTGGGGGCTCCAAAATCACTACAGATGGTGACTGCAGCCATGAAATTAAAATACCCTTGTTCCTTGGAAGAAAAGTTATGACCAACCTAGACAGCATATTCAAAAGCAGAGACATTACTTTGCCAACAAAGGTCCATCTAGTCAAAGCTATGGTTTTTCCAGTAGTCATGTATGGATGTGAGAGTTGGACTATAAAGAAAGCTGAGCACCGAGGAATTGATGCTTTTGAACTGTGGTGTTGGAGAAGACTCTTGAGAGTCCCTTGGACTGCCAGGAGATCCAACCAGTCCATCCTAAAGGAAATCAGTCCTGAATAGTCATTGGAAGGACTGATGTTGAAGCTGAAATTCTAATACTTTGGCCACCTGATGCAAAGAACTGACTCCTTGGAGAAGATCCTGAGGCTGGGAAAAATTGAAGGCAGGAGGAAAAGGGGATGACAGAGGATGAGGTGGCTGGATGGCATCACCAACTCGATGGACATGAGTTTGAGTAATCTCCAGGAGTTGGCGATGGACAGGAAGGCCTGGCGTACATCAGTCCATGGGGTCACAAAGAGTTGTATACAAGTGAGTGACTGAACTGAACTTAACTGACTGAATATTTTGCCTTGTTTATTTACTTACCTGTTTCTTTATATAAAATAGTATGTATTATTATTGTTATTATTGTTGAATTTCTTAAACTAGATATCAGAAACATCTTCTAAATAGTTCTGTATTTATGTCTTAAAAATTAGGACATTTTATTACATTAAAAGAATAAAATTATAAAGTTCACTAGATTTAATTTTCACACAATATTATTATCTAATCTACAGTGCATTATCAAATTTCATCAGTTATCCCTACAATGTCTTTTTTAACAATTTTATTTCTTCTAATCTCAGATCCAGTCAAGGATCTCACATTGTATCTAGTTATCTCCTTAGTCTCTTCTGACCTGGAACAGACCTTAAGCCTTTGTTTTTTAAAATAGTAGAATTTTGGAGGAGGGCAAGGAAGTTATTTTGTGAGTAACTCTCAATTTTTGCTTCCATACTTCCTGTGGTTTACTTTAGATTATTATTTTGTAGTAGAAAACCATGTAAATGGTGTAATCTTTTCAGCGCATCACAGTAGGAGAAATATGATGCTAATATGTCTCACTATTGATTATATGAACTACATATTGATATGTAATATTTTGGATGTATTGTAGCAAAAATATATTGTTAACATTAACTTCACTTTATTTTTAAAATATTATTGTGGTTTTTAGGTAATTTAAGCTACATACATGACTTGAATTATATATTGGGCAAGACTACCTTAGAGCATCCACTAAGAATGCAAAATAAAAAGATATACATAGTAAATGCCTAGTTTAAAAAAATTAAGCAAAAACTAAATCTACCAAAAGACAGGAAGAGGAAAAAGAAACAACAACAGTATGGGAAAATAGAAAACACAAAGTAAAATGATAGATTCAAACTTAATCATGACAATTTCTTCTAGGCTACAAATAGACAGATCATATCTTTTGCACCAATTTGACATTCCTGAACTATTTATCAGTATAATATCAGTATGATCATTACATCGAACATACATACTTCAAATACTTCAATAAATAGTTCAGAAATGTCAAATTGGTGAAAAAGATATGATCTGCCTATTTGTAGTCTAGAAGAAATAGTCAATTCATTCAGTTCAAGATTAGTCAATTCATTTAGAAGATATGATGATTATAAAGGTGTACATAGCAAGTAATAGAACATCCAAATTGACATTTTTAGAGCTTTTCCCCATAATAGCAGAAATCTTTTTTTTTTTAAAGTGTGTATATAACCAATTATGAAGATAGACCACATTTTGGGCTGGAAAGAAGTCTCAAGTAATTTTAAAGAATCAAAATCATTACATTTAGAAATATTCTGTAACTCTACAGAGTATGTTCTTTGGTCAAAATTGAATACATTTGAAAGTAATAATGGAGTTTTATCTTAAAAATCCTGAAATATTTGAAAATTAAACAGTAAACTTATAAATCACTTATGAGTTAAAAAAGAAATCATAAGAAAAGTAGTTAATATTTTGATCTTAATCAAAATGGGAACTGTAAATCAAGATTTATGGAGTGTGACTAAAACAGTGATTAGAGGTAAAGAAATAGCTATGAATATTTATATTAGGAAAGATATAAAACAAATCACCAAAGCTAATCTTAGTGAGCTAGGGGAAAAAAGGCAAATGAAACCCAGAATACACTGAAAGAAGGAAAAATATGAGTGAAAATCAATAAATAAAAATCCGTAAAAATCGATTCAACCAAGAGAATAAAAAATAAAAATTTAGCTCTGTCAACCAAGGGAAAAAAGAGAAACACAAATTACCAATGTCAGAAATAAAAGGGAAATAATTACAGATTCTAAGGATACAGATTAAAAGGATAATAAAGATATTTAGTGACAACTTCATGATAAGCAGAATTCTAAGATGGACTACAAAATTGCCCCCCAGGTATACCTGTATGATATAGTACTCTCTCCTCAAGTTTGGACAATACTTGCGAATATGGTGGGATAGTCACTCTCATGATTTCTTTATATTATATAAAACTCTGTCTTATCAGACTGGAGTGAGAGATTCTCCTGCTGCTCTTGAAGAAGTAAACTACCATGTTTCAACAGGGCCTTTTAGAGAGCCACGTGGCAAGGAATCATTGGTGGCCTCTTAAGAGCTGAGCGAGGACGCCCCCCCCCCCGCCCCCGCCATCACCCCCACTCCCACAGCTGGAAGAAAGCAGGAAAATGAAGAATTTGTGAATTGAATTTTGCCAATAATCATGTGACTTCAAACTCCAGAAAGGGATACACTTCTCCAAATACCGAGATTGCTGTCTTGTGAGACCTTGTGAAACTCACTTAAGTCCTGCCTGGTCTCTTGCTCACAGAACCTGTGAGGTAATAAATGTATGTTTTGAGTAGCTAAGTTTTGGTAATTGTTTTACAGTAGTGGAAAATGAATACAAACTCTACATCAATAAATGTACGAATACACAACTGACTTAGATAAAGTGGGGAAACCTACTGACTTAAATTACCGAGCCTGATGTAAAAACAATCTAAACCGGCCTATATCTTTTTTAAAAAATGAATTTGTATATTGAAAATTTCTACCGAAGAAACTAGTCTAGGTCCATATAGCTTTATTTGTAAAATCTGTCAAACACTTAAGGATGAAACAATATCAACCCAGATAAACTCTTTCAAAATATATAGGAGGAGGGAATAATTTATTTTATAAGAATAGATTATCCCAATACCAAAATAAGATCAAGATATTGTAAGAAAAGACAACTACAGAACCATACCTAAGAAGACACAAATAAAATTATTTTAAAAAATGGCAAATAATAAATCAAGCTCAGCAATACATAAAAAGCATAATGTATCATGACTGAGGTTTATCTCAGGAATGCAATATTGACTCAACATTTGAACAAGTAAAGTTTATTTCAGGAATATAAGCTTTGTTTAATGTTAAAAACCAATTAATATCATTTACCATATCAGAAGACTGAAAAAAAATTTTTTTATTATGTCAATAGATAAAGGAAAGACTTCTCATGATATTCAACACTTATTCATAATGAAAACTCTACAAATTAGGAACATAAGGAAATTTTCTTAATAAGAGACATCTATGATAAATCTATAGCTATACATCAAACTTAACTTTGAAATATTGAATGCTTTCTCCGTAAGATGGGGAGTAAGGCAAAAATGTTCTTTCATAAATTTTACTTGACATTACACTGGTGGGCCTAACCAGTTTAATTGGACAAAAAAATACATACAAATTGGAAAGAAGTATAAACTTGTCTTCACAGATAATGTAATCATTTATGTAGAATATCTCAATCTATAAACAACTACTAGATCTAATAAGTGAATTTAGCAAACTTTCAAAATACAAGTCCAATGTACAAAAGTCAATCGTATATCTATATTATAGGCATATATATATATATATAATGGCCTTCCCTGGTGGCACAGACTGTAAAGAATCTGCCTGCGATGCAGGACACCTGGGTTCAGCCCCTGAGTTGGGAGGATCCCCTGGAGAAGGAAATGCAACCCACTCCAGTATTCCTGGAGAATTTCATGGATAGAGGAGCCCGGTGGGCTATAGTCTACAGTATCCCAATGTCGCTGGACATTATTGAGTGACTAACACTTTCACTTTCATATTATAGTGACCAAACATTGGATAATGAAATTGCTTTTTTGGAAATGGCAATCCACTCCAATATTCTTGACTAGAGAATCGCATGGTCAGAGGAGCCTGGTGGGCTGTTGTCCATAGGGTTGCACACAGTCGGATAGGACTGAAGCGACTTAGCATGCATGCATTCATTGGAGAAGGAAATGGCAACCCACTCCAGTATTCTTGCCTGGAGAATCCCAGGGACGCGGGAGTCTGGCAGGCTGCCATCTATTGGGTTGCACAGAGTGGGACATGACTGAAGCAACTTAGCAGCAGAAGCAGCATGTGAAGAAATGCCTTCATAGATTTGGGGATATTCAGCAGAGAGAGTAATATATGAATGGATTCATTTCCATTTATTGTATATTTTGCTGGCTATATCCTTTTCTTGTATTCACAATTGATTATAACTGCATTTCCACTCCTGTTTTGTCATAAGTATTTAATGGTAAGTTAAAAGAGGTCATAACTTAAGGTGCTAATTAAACGTCATATTTAATCTAAAATCTGATCCTTTTAAAGTAAAATAGTTATTCTTAAAATAATCTTGATGAATACATTTTTTGACATATATGATTTTAAGATAAATTTTGCCCAGTGTCATTTACTTGACTAATGTATATAAGCATATCTTTGTAATTCAGGAACTGGCAGAGCTAGCTGAGGTTTAAGGAATTACTTTCTAAGTGCTAGGATTGGGACAATAAAGGAAGAATATTAAAATGACTTCCTAAAGACATAATTTCTTAACAGTTGCATGCAGTTTGTAATTATATAGAATTAGTAATTTGTCCTTTCTACAGAAAATGTTGGGATTAGTGGCTATATTAAGCAAATGGAGGAATTACCAAATTGCACTAGAGGAAAAAGAAAAGGGCAATTTATTTCTCCTTAATTTTAGACATAATTTCCCCAAAGTAATTACTTGCAGATTAAGTCTCCTATGCTTTTCATCACATTTGGCACCAGATGATAATCTGGTTGAGTTCACCTTCTTGGGGGGTAAGAAAGAGACTTGTATAACATACACACACTCGTACAAACCAAATTAGATTTAGGTGTAGAAGTTAATTCCATATGTGATGTGTAAGCATGACTAAAACTGTAACTGCATTGAAGACACAATCTGCTACAAAAATAGCCAGCTCATCTGCTTGAACTCAGATATTAGTGTCTTTTGTCCTTTGACTTGAAAGAAACATACAGTTATCTTCCAGGAATATTAAGATGATAAAATATTGCATTTGAGTAGAAAATTTCCTTTTTTGTAGAGTAAAATTATTGAAAGAAACGTTCTTCATCATGCAGCTTCTAATTTATAGGAAAATAATGAATTACATATATGGAAATGTTTTTTCTAACATTAGTTTAAGAGCTTGACACAAACTAGAATTAATTACATAGTTGACAAACAGCAGAAGTCAAAGACCTTGAAGGCTGTGATTAAAAAAACACAAAAGCTAAGCAATTCAAGCAAAACAAAACCAAACCTCTGTAAATAATCACTATGGCCAACGCTTGAGGTTATTCCTCACTTATGAGGTGAAAAATCATGGCACTCATAGTGAGTTTTGCTTTATGTACACACATAAAAATTGTTGAATTGCCAAGTTTTGTAAGTTTCCAAGGAATAACACAAGGCTATGAGGAGGAAGTCAGTTCTATTCTCAGAATGATGGTATGAGTAGGTCTCCAGGGTTAACCAGAAAGCTTGCCTAGAAGAACTCAGTGCTAACTAAGCTGAGACAGACTTTACATGAGATTGGAAAGAAAATCAGGAAAAGCAATTTTGCTAGCAAGAGGCTATAAGGGAGTGATGATGAGATAAAAATTAAAAGTAACCAGGTAGAAAGCCAAATGATGAAGAGCATATGGGTAATTACAGAAAGATCAGGTGGCAAGCAAGGATTGAATCTTTATTGACAGCATTGTTAGAATTGAATGTAGGGCATTCTATGGGGATAAACCTTTTGTTCTATACATGGTAACTATTTTGAGTCTGATTTTTCTCATCATGATCAGACATGATATCATATCAGATATCATGAAAAGACATGATAATAATATCAGTTTCTCTCTATGGATAGAATACTTAATGTCTTGTGTGAGGACTTTAATGTCAGGGTCACTTAAGAGCCCCAGACTGTGCTTAGCAAATGAAGAGCCTCAGGTCTAGGATGCTAGAGTAGACATGAATTGCTTTCAAATGCTGACTTTACACACACGTGTCATTGTTCAGTCGCTAAGTTATGTCTGACTCTTTGTGACCCCATGGACTGCAGCACGCCAGGCTCCCTGTCCTTCACTATCTCCTGGAGTTTGTGCAAATTCATGTCCAGTGAGTCAGTGATGCTATCTAGCCATCTCATCCTCTGTTGCCGTCTTCTCCTTTTGTCTTCAATCTTTCCCAGCATCAGGGTCTTTTCCAATGACTTGGCTCTTCACATCAGGTGGCCAAAATATTGGAGCTTCAGCTTCAGCAATAGTCCTTCCAGTGAATATTCAGGCTTTATTTCCTTTAGGATTGACTGGTTTGATACGTACATATCACAATTTAGAGTATGTATAGATGAATGGTGATTGAGGAGATGACTTGGAGAGAAGTAGACAGATGCAAAGTTTGGGTGTCAATAACAGGCAAGAGATGGGTGAACAAAGCCGAGAGAGAGTCAGGATGAGATAATGTCAGATTAAGGTTATACCAAAAAGGAAAAATTAAGATAAGACATAATTATAAAACAGACATTTAAAGATAAGTTTGTTTATCTAGAATATAGAAGTGACTATTAAAAAATGAGAGGGTTATTGTTACCATCTTTCTAAATTCCATATATATGCGTCAGTATACTGTATTGGTGTTTTTCTTTCTGGCTTACTTCACTCTGTATAATAGGCTCCGGAAAGATGGTAACAATAACCCTGCATATGAGACAGCAAAAGAGACACTGATGTACAGAACAGTCTTTTGGACTCTGTGAGAGAGGGAGAGGGTGGGATGATTTGGGAGAATGGCATTGAAACATGTATAATATCATATATGAAACAAGTCGCCAGTCCAGCTTCGATGCATGATACTGGATGCTTGGGGTTGGTGCACTGGGACGACCCAGAGGGATGGTATGGGGAGGGAGGAGAGAGGAGGGTTCAGGATGGGGAACACATGTATACCTGTGGTGGATTCATTTCAATATTTGGCAAAACCAATACAATAATGTAAAGTTTAAAAATAAAATTAAAAAAAAAGTGAGAAGGAACCTAGAGTAGACCTCCATAAGGAGGCAAAAGTCTGTGCTCAGAAAACTATAAAGTACTGATAAAAGAAATCAAAGATGACACAAACAGATGGAGAGATAGAACATGTTCTTTGATTGGAATAATCAATATTTTGAAAATGATTGTGTTCTCCAAAGTAATCTACAGATTCAGTGCAATCCCTATAAAACTACTAATGGCATTTTTCACAGTATTATAATACAAAATATTTACAGTTTGTATGGAAACACAACAGCCAAATCAATCCTGAGAAAGAAGAATGGAGCTGGAAGGATCAGGCTTCCCAACCTCAGACTATACTACACAGCTACAGAAATCAAGACAATATGATACTGGCGCAAAAACAGAAATATAGATCAGTGGAACAGGGTACAAAACCCAGAGATAAACCCACACACCTATGATGAGGTAAAGGAGTATATGGCAAAGGAAGCAAGAATATACAATGGAGAAAAGACAGTCTCTTCGATCAGTTGTGATGATAAAAATGGACAGCTATGTGTGAAAGGATAAAGCAGAATACTGCCTAACACTATACAGAAAAATAAATTCAAAATGGATTAAAGATCTAAATGTAAGAGAAGACACTATAAAACTCTTAAATGCAAACATAGGAAAAATACTCTTTGACATAAATCACAGCAAGATCTTTTTTAAGCCATGTTCTAGAGTAATGAAAATAAAAGCAAAAATAAACAAATGGGACCCAATTAAATTTAAAAGCTTCTGTCTAGCAAATGAAACCATAAACAAAACAAAAAGACAGCCCTCAGAAGGGGAGAAAATAATTGCTAATAAAGCGACTGACAAGGGATTACTTTCCGAATTAATACAAACAGCTCATGCAGCTCAATATCAAAACAACAAACAACCCAATCAAAAAATAGATGCCTAAATAGACATTTCTTCAAAGAAGCTATACAGATGGCCAAGAGACACATGAAAACCATGAATTATTAGAGAAATGAAAATAAAAACTACTATGAGATATCACCTCATGCTAGTTGGAATGGCATCATCACAAAATCTACAAACAATAAATACTGGAGAGGATGTGGAGAAAAGGGATCCTTCTTGCACTGTTGGTGGGAATGTGAATTGGTACAGCCACTATGGAAAACATTATGGAGGTTCCTTACAAAAGTAAAAATAGAACTACCATGTCCATGTTCCCCAGCAATCCCAGTACTGCGCATATACTCAGAGAAAACCATAATTAGAAAAGTCATATGTGCTCTGATGTTCATTGCAGCACTATTTACAAGAGCCAGGACATGGAAATAATTTAAATGTCCATCAGCAGAGGAATGGATAGAGAGGATATGGTACACATACACAATGGAACATTACTCAGCTATAAAAAGGAACAAAATTGGGTCCTTTGTGGTGATATGGATGAGTCTGTCGTAGGGTGAAGTAAGTCAGAAAGAGAAAAACAAATATCATATGTTAAAACATGTATGTGTAATCTAGAAAAATGATACAGGTGCAGGAATAGAGACACAAATGTAGAAAATGGATGTGTGATACATTCGGGGGGACAGAGGAGGGTGGGACAAACTGGGAGATTAGGATTGGCATATACACACTAATTAAAAGACGCTTACTTCTTGGAAGAAAAGTTATGACCAACCTAGATAGCATATTTAAAAGCAGAGACATTACTTTGCCAACAAAGGTCCGTCTAGTTAAGGCTATGGTTTTTCCTGTGGTCATGTATGGATGTGAGAGCTGGACTGTGAAGAAAGCTGAACGCCAAAGAATTGATGCTTTTGAACTGTGGTGTTGGAGAAGACTTTTGAGAGTCCCTTGGACTGCAAGGAGATCCAACCAGTCCATTCTGAAGGAGATCAGCCCTGGGATTTCTTTGGAAGCAATGATGCTAAAGCTGAAACTCCAGTACTTTGGCCACCTCATGCGAAGAGTTGACTCATTGGAAAAGACTCTGATGCTGGGAGGGATTGGGGGCAGGAGGAGAAGAGGACGACAGAGGATGAGATGGCTGGATGGCATCACTGACTCGATAGATGTGAGTCTGAGTGAACTCCGGAAGTTGGTGATGGATAGGGAGGCCTGGCATGCTGTGATTCATGGGGTCACAAAGAGTCAGACACAACTGAGCAACTGAATTGAATTGAACTGATACACACTAATACGTGTAAAATAGATAGCTTGTAAGAAGCTGCTGTATAGCACAGGGAGCTCAGCTCAGTGCTCTGTGGTGACCTAGAGGGGTAGGATGCAGGGTGAATGAGGTCCATGAGGGATGGGGTATATGTATACATATAACTGATTTACTTTGTTGCATAGCAGAAGTTAACACAATGTTATAAATTAATTATATTCCAATTAAAACAATGAGAGGGAAAAATCCTATATTGTCAAAGCTGATTAATATTTTGAATGCTAAGGAGTTCTGAGGAAAGTACTTATAATTCCCTACAACCTGATGTGAACAATGTAACTAATAAAATATTTACTTGGGTTACACATTGCTGAAGATAAATCTGTTATTAAACATAATTTGTGTGTTTAGATTAATTGTGCCTAATTAAGGTTTAAGAGAGAAGTATCACTTGAATTCAGGGCTTACTCATGCTCTGGGAACACTACCAAGCAAGCAGGAAAAAGTCTTTTTAGGAAGTCTTTAAGAGGTCATAAATTGTAAGAGCTGCTTCACTTTTGGAAACCAGGATATAAATACAGGATACCCATGTGCAGAAGGATTTTAACTCAACATCGTTAATATTCTTCACACCTAAAACTTTTGTCCCCTATCATGACTAGACTTTTGGTATATCTCCTAAGATGTTTTCCTTTATAGCTGGCTCCACTCTACTATGGGCTTCCCAAGTGGCACAGTGGTAAAGAATCTGCCTGTAAATGCAGGAGGCACAAGAGACACAGGTTCAATCACTGGGTCGGGAAGATCCAAGAGGAGGGCATGGCAACCCACTCCAGTATTCTTGTCTGGAAAATTCCATGGATAGAGGAGCCTGGTGGGCTACAGTCCACGGGGTTGCAAAAAGTGAGACATGACTGAGCACACAAACAAACACAGACACCACTACTATAGAATGACATTTCCTGCTAGATATCTCTCACTTGCTCTTCAAAGCCTTCCTCTAAACTAGCATGGCTTACAGTGAGGGCTCTCACAATATAGCTCATGATAAACTCCACAATCCAGTCATCATGACCTAAGCTGAGTCTCCCCAGTGCTAGGCTTTCTTTACATACTTTGAGCATCATCTTCATCCATGTGGAGCATTTTTCTGGGTTACCCTTCAATGAAGGCATCCTTGACCTCTCACTTAGCCCTCAGTTTGAGTGAATCATGGCACTCACTTCACTGTGTTATCATTCTCTTTTTTAATCTGGTCCCTTGACTTGAATTGACTCACCTAGAGACAGACATCCTGGAATGCAAAGTCAAGTGGGCCTTAGGAAGCATCACTATGAACAAAGCTAGTGGAGCTGATGGAATGCCAGTTGAGCTATTTCCTAAAAGATGATGCTGTGAAAGTGCTGCACTCAATATGCCAGCAAATATGGAAAACTCAGGCCACAGTGGCCACAGGACTGGAAAAGGTCAGTTTTCATTCCAATCCCAAAGAAAGGCAATGCCAAAGAATGCTCAAACTACCACACAGTTGCACTCATCTCACACGCTAGTAAAGTAGTGCTCAAAATTCTCCAAGCCAGGCTTCCACAGTAGTGAACTGTGAACTTCCAGATGTTCAAGCTGGTTTTAGAAAAGGCAGAGGAGCCAGAGATCAAATTGCCAACATCTGTTGGATCATCAAAAAAGCAAGAGGGTTCCAGAAAAACATCTGCTTTGTTGACTATACCAAAGCCTTTGACTATTTGGACCACAACAAACTCTGGAAAATTCTTCAAGAGATGGGAATACCAGAACACCTGACCTGCTTCTTGAGAAATCTGTATGCAGATCAGGAAGCAATAGTTAGAACTGGACATGGAACAACAGACTGGTTCCAAATAGGAAAAGGAGTACGTCAAGGCTGTATACTGTCACCCTGCTTATTTAACTTATATGCAGAGTACATCATGAGAAATGCTGGGGTGGATGAAGCACAAGCTGGAATCAAGATTTCCAGGAGAAATATCAATAACCTCAGATATACAGATGATACCACCCTTATGGCAGAAAGCAAAGAAGTAAAGAGTCTCTTGATGAAAGTGAAAGAGGAGAGTTAAAAAGTTGGCTTAAAACTTAACATTCAGAAAACGAAGATCATGGCATCTGGTCCCATCACTTCATGGGAAATAGATGGGGAAACAGTGGAAACAGTGGCTGATTTTATTTTTTTGGACTCCAAAATCACTGCAGATGGTGACTGTAGCCATGAAATTAAAAGACACTTGCTCCTTGGAAGAAAAGTTATGACCAACCTAGATAGCATATTGAAAAGCAGAAACGTTACTTTGCCAACAAAGGTCCGTCCAAGCTATGGTTTTTCCAGTAGTCATGTATGGATGTGAGAATTGGACTCTAAAGAAAGCTGAATGCTGGAGAATCGATACTTTTGAACTGTGGTCTTGAAGAAGACTCTTAAGAGTCCCTTGGACTGCAAGGAGATCTAACCGGTCCATCCTAAAGGAAATCAGTCCGGAATATTCATTGGAAGGACTGATGTTGCAGCTGAAACTTCAATACTTTGGCCACCTGATGTGAAGAACTGACTCCTTGGAAAAGACCCTGATGCTGAAAAAGATTGAAGGCGGGAGAAGAAGGGGAAGACAGAGGATGAGATGGCTGGATGGCATCACTGACACAATGGACATGGGTTTGGGTGGACTCCAGGAGTTGGTGATGGACAGGGAGTCCTGGTGTGCTGCAGCCCCTGGGGTCACAAAGAGTTGAACACAGCTGTGTAACTGAACTGAACTGAACTGAACTTGACTTGAATAAAGGTTCCTTAAGGATAAGAATGTTTTGTTCATCTTTGTGTTTCCATTGCTTGGCACAGTAATTGGCACGACAGGACACCCAATAAAAGTTTATTGAATAAACAAGTAGATGGTGACCTGGCAAGAACCATATTTTGACCGACAGGCAGTGCGTTCTGGAACCTACATGTTTTGAGTTAGCATAATCCTTAACAATCTTTCTTCCTTTCCCTTTATTTGAATTAAACCTTAACAGATGTGGGGAAGGGGGAACAGTTAGTAGTTGACTATCACACTTCCTGCTTCTGCCTTGAAAAATACCTCATCCAAAGTCCACAATGTAATCTCTCTTCTATAAGCTATTTTTAAAAAGCATTTGAGTGTTCTTTTCCTCTGGGAGCTGATAAGTTGTAATGAGTCATCCCAGTTCTCTTCTCCCAGTCAAATTTGTGACTAGCAGTAATTTCCCTCCATGACATGGAACTCCATTTTGTTATTTTGGGTGAAGACTACATCTACAAGATGCTTGATAAGGTTCAGTATTGATCTTGGGGCTTTAGTATTGAAATTTTCTAAGTAGCTACTTGTGGCTTAGCTGGTAAAGAATCTGCCTGCAATGTGAGAGACCTGGGCTCAATCCCTGGTTGGGAAGATCCCCTGGAGAAGGGAAAGGCTACCCACTCCAGTATTATGGCCTGGAAAATTCCACGGACTGTGTAGTCCATGAGGTTGCAAGGAGTCAGACACTACTGAGAAACTTTCACTCACTAAAACTCTATAAATCTCACACATATAATAATTGTTTTATTCACTTGGCTTGTTAATTTATGTTCTTTAGTCCAGACCAATGGATATTAAATAAAAACCACAGAAGTATGAAGAAAAGTCACAGTGATAGAAAATGCTGTTATAAGAAGTCTTAAGTATTCTCTCTCATTTAACATTTTGAGAATGCTGAAATTGAGGACCAATCCACCTTTACCATTATTGTGATCCTTTTATCTCATTTCTGGATCTCTTTGTTATCTCATTTGTTGGAAATCCATTTTATATGTACCTGTGTACTATTATCCTATATTTTTCAGAATACATTTATAGCATATGGGAAAATTGGCAAAAAATAATATATATTTGTTTTTATCAGATTAAAGTGAAGTGAAGTGAAAGTCACTCAGTTGTGTCCAACTCTTTGTGACCCCATGGACTATACAGTCCATAGAATTCTCCAGGCCAGAATACTGGAGTGGGTAGCCTTTCCCTTCTCCAGGGAATCTTCCCAACAGGGACTGAACCTAGGTCTCTGGCATTGCAGGTGGATTCTTTACCAGCTGAGCCACAAGGGAAGCCCTTTATCAGACTGATCATTTATAAAAATGACTCACTGAAAAGGGAAGTCTTTAGTGATAGATAGATCATCAGTATAACAAACTAATACTTTTCTCATTTTGTCAGCTCATTTAAGGGGAATTCAGTATTTTCTTATAGTCCAACAGTCTGTATTAGTGACTCAAGGGCTTTAGTCATGAAATGATTAGACTTAGCTTTATTACATTGTGTTAAAATAGTCTCCATTTCCTGAGTCAAATGCACATTCTGTTCAGCCTTCCATAGGTCATTGACAAGTGATAGAGAAGAATTGGTACTTTTAATGAGTTTTTTTATTGTGTTTACAGGGACATCCAGTGACCAAGTTTTTATTTTTTATCATTTTATAATAAGGATAAGCAAAAGGTAAAGTTGTTATTCTATGAAGATAGTTTGTTGAGAAAACTAACTTCTAAGGTCCCTTAAGTCTTAATCTGATGCTAGGTTATGAGGGTAAGATTTGGGAAAGAGAAGAGTTTATTTTGATTATTTTACAGTAACCTGTAGAAATAAAGTCTGGAAATAAGATTTCATGATTAAAATGAGAATTTATTATTAAAAGTTAAGTGTTGAATGGAACTATTGATTGATTATTTTGTAAAATACTACGATGACCACAGCACTACACTTTTGAATTTCGAACTGAATTCAGTCCATTAATTGTATTCAAGGGGACAAAAATAACCAGCACATTGCCTGGCTCTTTTTGCATCTAATAAATATTAATCCTGTTCTTTTTTGTCTGAAGTTGTATGTTTCATCTTTACCCAGGAACTCACCACCTCAGATCTGTTTTTCTTCTAACACAGTAAAAGAACTGATATAAAATTTCCTTTTTCCTCAAGATCTGTGTTTATAGCTTATGTCAAGTGACCTTTTTTCCTGTATCAAGGTATATGTTTTTGAAATCTGAATGTGTGGATTTCAGTCTCGGTTGTATAAATATGTATATTTTTATCAGTCCCCTTCAGTTCAGTCAATTCAGTTCAGTTGCTCAGTCATGTCCGACTCTTTGTGACCCCATGAATCACAGCATGCCAGGCCTCCCTGTCCATCACCATCTCCCGGAGTTCACCCAGACTCACGTCCGTTCAGTCGGTGATGCCATCCAGCCATCTCATCCTCTGTTGTCCCCTTCTCCTCCTGCCCCCAATCCCTCCCAGCATCAGAGTCTTTTCCAATGAGTCAACTCTTCGCATGAGGTGGCCAAAGTACTGGAGTTTCAGCTTTAGCATCATTCCTTCCAAAGAAATCCCAGGGCTGATCTTCAGAATGGACTGGTTGGATCTCCTTGCAGTCCAAGGGACTCTCAAAAGTCTTCTCCAACACCACAGTTCAAAAGCATCAATTCTTTGGCATTCAGCTTTCTTCACAGTCCAGCTCTCACATCCATACATGACCACAGGAAAAACCATAGCCTTGACTAGACGGACCTTTGTTGGCAAAGTAATGTCTCTGCTTTTAAATATGCTATCTAAGTTGGTCATAACTTTTCTTCCAAGGAGTAAGCGTCTTTTAATTTCATGGCTGCAGTCAGTCCCCTTAGATTTCTGGAAGTCTCACATAAAGTGGGAAATTTTTTCTAAATTTCTCTTTTGTGCTAGGAATATTAAGTGAACTGAGACTTATCAATTCTGCTTACTAACAAAAGTACATATATGAGAATTAGGAGATGGGGTATTTTAACACATAAATTAGATATACATTTAATTTATGTATAACTGATTTAAGGAATTAAACATTTTATACAAGAACACACTCAAAGCACTACAAGTCTACTGTTCATGAGTTAATTTTAATTATCATTATTATTTAAAATATAGACATGTACTTGATTTATAATGTGTAGTTTCAGGTATAGAGCAAAGTGATTCAGTTATACACACATACATAAATATATATATATATATATTCTTTTTTATATTCTTTTCTCATATAGATTACTACAGAATATTGAGTAGAGTTGCCTGTGCTATGCGGTAGGTCCTTGCTGATTATCTATCTTATATATACACTGTGTGTATTCATCCCAAGCTTCTGACTCAGCTCTCCCCACCACATTTCCCCTTTGGTAAACTTAAGTTTGTTTTAAATATCTGTAAGACTTTTTTCTCTTTTTAAGTAAGTTCATTTGTATCATTTTAAAAAATTATATTTCACATATGAGTGATATCACATCTTTGTCCTTCTCTGACTTACTTCACTTCATATGATAATCTCCATGTCCATCCATGTTACTACAAATGGCATTACCTCATTCTTTTTTATGGCAATTTTAATTATTCAGACAGTACTTTGGTCTCTTACCAGTCTTCCTGATATTGCCAAGAGTGTTACTTGTCGTTGTATTATAAATATGAGAAAGCATCGATTACAAAAAGTTTCCAGCTTGAAGAATTCCAAAAAAACTGTAATTGTACACATACACATACATATATTTACAAAATCAGACTAGAAAGAGCAAATAAAGTTTATATCTGATCTCATCACCTCGAAAGACATCTTACTAATAAGTACTAAATAATTTACTTCATAATAAATCTATAAATCAATAAGTAATTACCTTGAGTGAATATAGGCATACTTCAGAGATAGTGTGTTTCATTCTAGGCCACTGCAACAGAGCATATGTCACAATAAAGCAAGTCACGTGAATTTTTTTTTGCTTTCCAGTGTGTTTAAAAGTTATATTTATACCATACTGTAGTCTATTGAATGTTCAATAGTGTTATGTCTTAAAAAATAATGTGTGTGTGTGTGTGCTCAGTCGTGTCCAACTCCTTATGACCTCATGGACTGTAGCCCGCCAGGCTCCTCTGTCCATGGGATCTCCCAGGCAAGTATCCTGGGGTGGGTGGTCATTTACTTCTCCAGGGGATCTTCCTGAACCAGGCATCGAACTGGCGTCTCTTGCGTCTCCTGTATTGGCAAGCGGATTCTTAACCACTGTGCCACCTGGAAAAAGCCCCTTAATTTAAAAAATATTTTGTTGTTAAAAAATGCTATTATCTGAGATTTCAGTGAGTTGTAGTCTTTTTGACCAGTGAAGGATCTTGCCTCGATGTTGATGGCAGCTGACTGATCAAAGTGGTAGTTACTGAAGGTTGAGGTGACTGACAACAGTGAAGTCTTTCACACCGATTGACTTTTCCTTTTCTGAACATATGATGGTGTGTGGTAGCATTTTATCCACAGTAGAACGTCTTTCAAAATTGGAGTCAGTCCTCTCAAATCCTGTTGCTGCTCTATCAACTGACTTTATATAATATTCTAAATCTTCTGTTGTCATTTCAGCTACCTTCATAGCATCTTTACCAGGATTGGATTCCATCTCAAGAAAGTACTTTCTTTGCTCAAGTACTTTGTAAGAAGCAGCTTCTCATCTGTTAAAATTTTATCATGAAATTCCAGCAATTAAGTCATATCTTCAGACTCCACTTCTGTTTCTCTTACTATTTGTACATCTGCAGTTACTTTTCTCTACTGAGTAACACATTAAGATTGGAATCAACATCTAAACTCCTATTAATGTTGTTATTTTGTCATTTTCCTATAAATAACAAGTGTTCTTAATGGCATATAGAATGGTGAATCAGTTTTCAGTTCACTTTGCCCAGATCCATCAGAGGGAAAATTATCTATGGCAGCTATAACCTTAAAAAATGTGTTTCTTAAATAAGACATGAAAGGCAAAATTATTCCTTTATCTGGGGATGCAGAATGGGTGTTGTATTAAGTCATGAAAACAACATTATCTTGTGTCCTCATCTCTCTCAGAGCGAGCTCTTGGGTGACCAGCTGCATTGTCAATGAGCTGTATTTTGAAAGGGATCTTTTTCTGAGCAATAGTTCTCAACAGTGGGCTTAAGATATTCAATACGCCATGTTTTCAACAGATATGCTGTCATTTGGGCTTGTTGTTCCATTTATAGAGCATAGGCAGGGTAGATTTAATGTAATTCTTAAGGTCTTAGGGTTTTTGGATTGGTAGATAAGCATTCGGAGAAGGCAATGGCACCCCACTCCAACACTCTTGCCTGGAAAATCCCATGGATGGAGGAGCCTGGTGGGCTACAGTCCATGGAGTCACTAAGAGTTGGACACGACTGAGCGACTTCACTTTCACTTTTCACTTTCATGCATTGGAGAAGGAAATGGCAACCCACTCCAATGTTCTTGCCTTGAGAATCCCAGGGACGGGGGAGCCTGGTGGGCTGCCGTCTATGGGGTCACACAGAGTCAGACATGACTGAAGCGACTTAGCAGCAGCAGCAGCAGCAGATAAGCATTGATTTCAGCTTCAAGTCACCAGCTGCAGCAATCCCTAACAAGAGAATTCACCTATTCCTGGAAGCTCTGAAGCCAGGCATTGGTTTCTCTCTGGCTATGAAAGTTGTGGATGGCATATTCTTCCAGTATAAGACTGTTGCATCAAAACTGAATATCTGTTGTTTAATCTAGCCACTTTCATTCATTATCTTAGCTAGACCTTCTGGATAACTTTCTGCACCTTCTACATCAGCTCTTGCTGCTTCACCCTGCACTTTTGTTTTGGAGACCTCTTTTTCCCTTCAACCTCATGAACCAACATTTGCTAGCTTCCAACTTTTCTTCTGAAGCTTCCTCACCTCTCTCAGCCTTCACAGAATTGAAGAGAGTTAAGGCTGAGCTCTGAATTAGGCGTTGACTTAAGGGCATGTTGTGGCTAGCTTGATCTTCTATCCAGACCACTAAAAAATAGCTTCCTCCAAGTCAGCAATAAGGCTCTTTCACTTTCTTATCATTTGTGCGTTCACTGGACTAGCACTTTTAATTTTCTTCAAGAACTTTTCCTTCGCTTTCACAGCTTGTCCAATGGTTTGGTGCAACATTCCTAGCTTTTGGCCTATTTCAGCTTTTGACATGCCTTACCCAGTAAAGCTTAAACGTTTTTAGCTTTTGATTTAAACTGAGAGATGTACAATTCTTTCTTTCACTTGAACACATAGAGCATGTTGTAGGGTTATTAATTGGCCTAATTTCTATATTCTTGGGTCTCAAGGACTAGGGAAGCCCAAGGAGAGGGAGTGAGATGGGGGAACAGCTGGTCAGTGGAGAAGTCAGAACACATACAACATTTATCGATGTTTGTTTGTCTTTTATGGGCAAGGTTCATAGTCCTTCCCAAATTACAATAGTAACATCAAAGATGTCACTGATCACAGATTACTATGACAAATATAATAATATTGGAAAAGTTTGAAATAGTAGAAGAATTACTAAAATGTGACATGGAGACATGAAGTGAGCAAATAGTGTTGGGGAAAAATGGTGCTGTTAGATTTTCTCAGTGCAGGGTTGCCACAAACCATTAATTTATAAAAATGCAGTATCTGCAAAGCATAATAAAGTGAAGCATAATAAAACGAGTTATTCCTGTAGTCATTGCCGTAAGAGTCCATTATCCATCCATAAAATCAAGATTTCTTGTCACGTAATCCCTAAAATCTTAGTGTCTTTATTTTCTAACCATCTGGTGATGTTTACTCCTGGTTTTTGCCTTAGTAGCTTTTTATAATAACACTATTGTGCTTGAGATTTCATTTGATGCAAAGAAAAGGTATTTCATATTTTTGAAGAGCCAACTGTAACATCTTTTCCATAAGAAATGAATGACAAGTAGCTTGGTGGACAACCTGGAATGTTAAATGATTATTTTCTGTGAAAAAGCAGGATCTATTTGGTTATCCAATGAGATCTATGATCTCTTCAGTACTCTAGACAGAGAAAAATCCTATCTCCCCCCTCACGTAGTCATAAAATGCATGCTACCAATAGAAATAATCTTGTTCTTAATCTTTTTTTTCAAGCATCAACTTATTTAGCTTTAAAAAAATTGCTTTAGCTTTCAATGTTTCATATCAGTTTAATTTTCTCTAAGATTGAAAATAAAGTGTTGTCTTCCCCAGCAATGTGAGGATGGAAATAAGCATTTTAGTCAAATTGTCAGAATGTTGTTTTACCCCCATGAAACTGGCCAAGCCAGATGGACAAAGCATTGCTGTTCACTCATTAAGTTGTGTCTGACTCTTTGTGACCCCATTGACTACAGCATGCCAGACTTCCCTGTCCTTCACTATCTCCTGGAGTTTGCTCAAACCATGTCCATTGAGTTGGTGATGCCCTCCAACCATCTCATCCTCTGTCTCCCCCTTCTCCTCCTGCCCCCAATCTTTCCCAGCATCAGAGTCCTTTCCAATGAGTTGGCTCTTCACATCAGGTGGCCAAAGTATTGGAGCTTCAGCATCAGTCCTTCCAATGAATAGTCAGGGCTGATTTCCTTTAGGATCGACTGGTTCAATCTCCTTGCTGTCCAAGGGACTCTCAAGAGTCTTCTCCAGCATCACAATTCAAAAGCATCAATTCTTCAGCACTCAGACTTCTTTTAAGGTCTAACTGTCAACATCCATATATGACTACTGGAAAACCGTAACTTTGACTATCCAGACCTTTGTCAGCACAGTGATGTCTCTGCTTTTTAATATATTATCTAGGTTTGTCATAGCTTTTCTTCCAATGAGCAAACATCTTTTAATTTCATGGCTACAGTCACCATCCACAGTGATTTTGGAGCCCAAGAAAATAAGATCTGCCATTGTTTCCATTTTTTTTTTTCCCCATTTGTTTGCCTTGAAGTGATGTGATTGGATGCCTGGTTTTATTTCTTAAAGCAGAGCCAATTTTGATATTTTGCAAATTAAGTCAGAGTCCTTAGAATCATATTAAGTTAAAGCAATACGGCCTGCGCCTATTCTTTGTGCCATTTAAATATTCACAAAATGTGAAAATATTTATGAATCACAACTAAGTACTTATTGAGGGATAGCTCATCCTTTTATTGAGATATTGTTGGAAAAAATAGAAGTCTTGGCTAACTAGTTGATGAAACTTGTTTTTGTAATAGCTTTATACCCTTTAATACTGAAGTACCAATACTTACCCAATTTGACGCTTTTTGTTGTAATAGGAAGAATTACTTGCCCTGCCTTAGTACTGTTGCTTCTAGTAACAGTGCGTCTCCCCAGACCTCTGTGCTCCACTAATTCTTCTCTGCAGTCGTTTCCAGCACTGGGTCTTCATCTCTACTCACTGCCTCGCTCTCCTGCCTGTACTGTTGCTTTGCTGTACTTGACTGAGCCTTGCACTGGTGTCTACTCTTAAGTTCTAGTTTCCCTTGTTCTCTAGTTTTTATCTAGAACTAGAGCTACACCCCAAAGCCCAGTTCCACAGCCAAGCACCCTACTACTTTCCCGTAGTTTTGTTAGTTTCCCTTCTCAGAAATATCAATCCTGGCAGCTGGGATCCCAAACTCTAAGGAGAGTCTTTCTATAATATTTATCTGACCCTCAAGACCTCAATCCTTTATCATGCCACCTTGCCTATATAAGGTAGAGTTGCCCAAAATTGGTAGAGCTGTGGCTTGAATTCTCATAAGCAAGGAGATGCCCCTCCGAGATGCCCCTTTAAGAAAGGACCTGCTACCCAGCTGCAAGGAGTGTGTATCTTTCTCCAGCTGCCATTTATCTCCTTCAGGGTCAGTCTCAGCTGTGCAGAGCTCCTTCCTCTAAGGCCATGTCCTTCCTAGGTCAGCCCGTGTGCAGTGAGGTAGGGATAGAACCTTCTGACCATTTTGGCCTGGTAATGGGATAACTGATGAGCAACATTTGCTCCTAGCTCCCCACATATTTTGACTGAAGCTTGAAGGGTCTGCATGACAATTCGCTTTTTCCTCTGCCTAGTCTTGCATCCTCTTCCTTTCTCTCACAGGCCTTAATTCCCAGTAAATTCCTTGTGTCTCAAAACATCTCAGAATCTGCTACTGTAGTACTTGATCTTCTATGCCCTTCAAAATATCCATTCTCTTCAGCGTCCCTCTCTTTTTCTTCAGTGAGTTGCTTCAGGCCAACTGTTAAGCCTCATTTGAGTCTCAGTACTTGACAACTACCGACCCTAAGGAGTATCCTACTGAGTGAGGGAGACAGTGTAAACATACTAGAGGCCTAGAAGTGCCAAGCCCCGTGCATCATTCTCACTGGAAGAATTAAGCCTGTAGAGTAAGAATACTGGTCCATAGACGGCTAGCTGATTGCAACAGAGGACCGGAGGCAGAGGACCCAGAAATGCACTCCTGCAGCATATTGGGAGACCTCAGGAAGCCACGTGGTAGCAGAGGCACTCAGAGTCTTGGTGAAGGACTCGTCTTGGGGATGATGAAACAGAGCCTGGAAAGAGAAGCTGCCATGGCACACGTGTGACAGGATTGCATGTGAAGTAGTCATGGGTATATCTTCTGTCCCTAGAATTCCCTCCACACATACATACCATACACTTTTGACTTTGGGAGATCTGATACTAGAAATACCACATGGGAAGAACCATAGAGGAATGCAGAAGAGAAACTTTAAATGACTTGGGTTTTTAAGCATAAAAGCATTGTTCCAATTGTAAGGAAGGAAAGATTAGAAGAAGATTTGATCCAGTAAAGTTGACCACATATTCCACCTCTCTGCTTCTCTCCATCCCCCTACCTGAAAATCTGAGCTTGGAAGGGGGAGGAAAAGAACCTGGGTGAAAGTAGGTGCCCTTTTTGTACTATACATGAGTTTCCTAGAGGGGACTGGAGGCCAAATATCAACCTTTAAATGTAGGGGCCTAAGAGTAAAGGAGATGGGTATAGTACCTCTGATTCTAGTTCTGGAGGAGATGATGCATTTGCTCTTTGCCAGGCTATAGGCAGAACGAAGACGGAGAAGGCCTGGTAGTAGCCTCAGAGTTACCACAGGAACTGGCAGAGGAAGTTACCTAGCATCTCCTATTGATTTTAATTTTTTCTTAGAAGTATAGCCTTGATAGTTGGGGTCCTGAAAACCACAGACAATGTCCTACAGTAATTACCTTAAAATCTGAATCCTGACCCTGGTATGCTGTCTTCTTATTTAAAAATGTGAGTACAGCACATTGCTTGGTCTGTGATGGGATTTCCCAAACCCTTCAATCAGTGGGACTGGCCCATTCTCCCCTGTCCTTGAATGGCAGGCTCAGCAAACACTGTGAATTAATGTGCCAGCAGATGCCGCTTGGATGAGTAGCTTCACTCTAGAACTGTACTGTCCAGTATTTTAGTCACTAGCAGCTTTGGAGTGTGGCTAGTTTGCACTGAGGTGTGCTGCATGTGTAAAATATACACCAGATTTCAAAGACTTACTACCTTTTCTAATATATCCCCTAGAAAATTAAAAGTGACAACTGTGGCTGATGTTATATTTCTATTGGACAGCACTGGGCTGGACGTGTCATCAAGCAAAGCCCATGACAGAATTATTTAACATCTCAGTAGCACTGTATGCAGAGACTAAGAAGCAGACAGTTCTCCTATCAATGCTTCAGTTTGGTAAAAGCCCCAGAGTTTAGAGATAAAGGAGGTCAGAGAGCAAATTACACTTTTCAATTGAGTTTAAACCTAAATTGACTGAAAAATCTCTTCAGTCACTGAGTTTAGCTGGAAAGTTCTAAGGAAACCCTTTTCTTCTCAGGTATAAATGGATTTATAAGAAAGAAAAGAAAAATAAGGATGATCACATTTTTTGCTAATCTGAATTTATGGCTGACAACAAATATACCCTGTAACTAGTTGTTGCATGAATAATGTGAAAGCTGAACCATTAGACAGAACAGTGCCAGAGTCTAATGGGTTAAATGTGAAAACAATGATATAGACATAAGGATTCATGAAACAGGTAACATCATATGAAGGGAATGAGGCTAGCCCTACCACTGTCAAGGGAACGCACATGTCCAGGAGTTAGGGCCCAGCAAGCAAATGGTCCTAGTCCATTTCACCTGACGCACCAGCTGACACTGCCATGCTTTCAGAGTAGCCATAGCCGTTTATCCCAGTCACATTTACAAAGCCTATTTGGGGCCTGCCAAAAAGCAAGTTAAAATCCATTGCAGTATAAACTCTACAGGTCTATGGGGCTCTGTATACAGTCTTGACGTCCTCCTTTCTCAATTTTGAACCAGTCCACTGTTCCACGTTCAGTTAGAACTGTTGCTTCTTGTCCTGCATACAGGTTTCTCAGGAGGCAGGTAACGTGGTCTGGTATTCCCATTTCATTCCGAATATTACACAACACACCTTAAAAATACTCTGCTCTGAAGATTTGAAATGAATGTTTTCCTGGAAACAAATGCATATGCTTATAGTAAATCCATTAGAGCGATGGGTAATTTGACCACAGGTATTGCTTGCTGTAAATATTTATATTCTGTTTCAGTTTATTAGATGAACAATGAGGATAAAATATTGAGATGAGAAAATCACACATTAATCACTAGGGAATCTGGTCAAAAATTGATTCTGTGGAACTCAAGCTTGAAAAATCAGAGAAGAGGCAGAAATGATATCTGTGTCAGAATAGAATTAAGCCTAGTTACAGTTAATGGCGAAGAGGCAAATATGTCTTTATATTTAAAATTAGTCATAGTCAAAGAATTTGACATGTGGAAGGATCCTTTGTGATGGTTTTATCCAACTCTTATCTAGAAGACCTAAAGAGCAGGGCTTAGCTCAGTGTCCTAGTGGTCAAATTAGAACCACACTCCTCTGTTCAGCCTGATGCCCTTTCTACTGTACTAGAGGCTTTTTTGACTTCCCTGTTCCTCTATATTTATGAAAGATTCATTTTTCAAATATTAGTAATTAACACAGAAGCTAGAAAAATTAAAGCATCTCAGAAACTAAAAATATTAAGCTACTCTTATCTCCAATGTGTTGACAAGGTTACAGGCACTGAGAAGTTCAAGTTCCTGCCCAAGGTCACACAGAGGGGAAGGTGGGCACAGTTAGGGTTTCAATGCATTTGTGTTCATGTGGCTCTAGACAGCAAGTGTTCAATACTGTAAATGTGCAAATGTAATAGAATCCATCAAGAAGAGGGGCATAAACATGATGAATACCTTTGAAAGCATAAATTTTAAATGCAAACTGCTACATTATAGTATTTCACAGGGGAAATAGCATCATGCAATACAAAAACATTGCAAATGGATTCTGTTATGACTTACAAACCTGGAGTTGTTAGCCTTTTATTAAGAATGCATTACCACATTGTTTAGAGCCCCTCACTTTGTTTGAATCAAACTGGGACTGTGAAAGAATCCCTCATCTTTTGGACAGGAAAGTTCTGATTTTTTTTTTTTTTTTTCTAAATGAAAACTGTACTGAATCTGAGAAGAGCTGTGACTTTTATACTTCAGAACTAAATAGGTTTAAAGAATAGACAAGCAACTCTTAAAAATGAGGTTTGAAATAGAATGAATAACAGCTTATACAGAAGGAAAAATATCAAAATAAATGTATATTATTTTTTGCCTTATGCTTTATGTGGTATATACTAAAGTACACTTCATTTTTAATCTTAAAGCCATAGTAATTTTTAACTTTAGTAGTAATCTTATTCATCCCCAAAACCTTCTTAGGAACAAGATAAATAGAAATTTTTTGTAGGTAAATGGAGAGCATGAGAACTGATTTTCCAGCAATCAAACTTATATGTGTCATTAGAGACAGGAAATGTACTCAGAATATCCAACTAATCCAAGAGACCTAGGGGTCTTAGGCATTTAGGTCCCTTAATTCTTTATGATGATTTAAAATCCAAAAGACAGGAGTGTTCTGTTGAGTCTGGGACCATTAATCATATTGCAGATAGAAGACTTTTTCAGCTATTAAATTAGAATGACAGACTGCCTAGTTTTGTGGTTATAGTTACAGTGCTATTTGTTTACTTGCTTTATTGTTGTTGTTATGTTGTTTATTTTGCAATTTTAATTTATATATCTCCAGAGTATTCTCTTCTAAATTTAGAATCAGTCTAGACTCCAATATAGCTAAAAGGCAAAGCCAAAGGAACAGTATTATTACTGTTTCATAAATCACTGAAGCATCATCACTGAAGTCAGTACCTCTTATTGACTCTATTGTCTATTTTTTCTTTATATGTTATATCACCTTGAAGCCTGAGTGGTAATGAATTGCCCAGAATTCATGATATGAATGTAGCAATAGCAAAACGGATGTTGAGGGCTTAAGGTACATAATTAGATGTGTGTTTTGGCGGTGGGGGTGGGGGGGCTGCAGATAAATTGTGGTCGTCAAATGAGGGGGAAAAAAAACAGGCATTTTGGACACAGTGTCAGTGGGGGCACAGTAAAGGAAATAGAAGGGAAGCTAAGTATTTAAAAATGAGGAAACTTTGTATAGGAACTTTCCAACAACGTTCTGGAAAGGCTAGAGGAATAAAAGGGAGAAAAGGAGGAGCCAAAGGGAGGAAAGGATGATATCGTGTACTAGAAACAACTGGAACCTCTAGACTGGAGCTCCTGCTGCTGTTCCTGCTGATGCACTAGCGGAATTGGTGGAGCAACAGGAAATGTTACCAGTGCTGGGGGCCCAGGAGTCTGTATAACCCAGCGCCACTGCTGCTAAACAACCTCTAACTGTTGCTGTTATATCGGTATCAGAAATTGGAAGCTTCTCTCTGCCTTGCAGCTTCTTTTCTCCTATCCGTGCTTCCCATTAGCAGGACCTTCCCATTAGCAGGAAGAGAAGTGAAAAAGGATTCTGGGAGATGTAGTTTGAGTCTTTCAGGTCCAGGATAGGTGATCAGCTGTACTTGTAAATAAACTGCAAAATCACCATCAACTTGGATGCAAAATCTTCAGCATGCAATGGGTTCTGAGAATGCAATGGTTTCAGGTCTTATATTTAAGTCTTTGATCCATTTTATCTTTATTTTTGTGTGTTTTGTGAGAAAATGGTCCAGTTTAATTCTTATGTATGTAGCTGTTCAGTTTTCCTAAAACCATTTATTGAAAGACTGTGTTTTTCTTAATGTGTATTCTTGCCTTTCTTATCATTAATTGGCCATATAAGCATTTTGGTATTTTGGGTGTATTTTTGAGCGGGGCTTCCCAGGTGGTGCTAGTGGTAAAGAACCTATCTGTCAATACAGGAAACATAAGAGACATGGGTTCGATCCTAGGATCAGGAATAATTCATTGCACTCAGGCTTCAAAGTGTTATAACGTATAAAGAAAAAATAGGCACTCAGAGTCAGTAAGAGGTACTGACTTCGGCGATGATGCTTCAGTGATTTATGAAATAGTAATAACACTGTTCCTTTGGCTTTGCCTTTTAGCTATATTGGAGTCTAGACTGATTCTAAATCTATAAGAGAGTACTCTGGAGATAATATAAATTGAAAAATAAACAACTGAACATAACAACAACAGTAAAGCAAGTAAACAAATAGCACTGTAACTATAACCAGAAAACGAGGCAGTCTGTCATTCTAATTTAAGAACAGTTGAAAAAGGCTTCTGTCTACAATATGATTAATGGTCCCACACTCAACAGAACACTCCTGCCTTTTGACTTTTAAGTCATCATAAAGAATTAAGGGATCTAAATGCTTTGGATCCCTAGGTTTCCTGTATTAGTTGGATATTCTGAGTACATTTCCTGTCTCTAATGGCACATACAAGTTTAATCTCTGGAAAATCAGTTCTCACGTTCTCCATTTACCTACAAAATATTTCTATGTATCTTGTTCCTAAGAAGGATTTGGAGCTTAAGATAATTGCTATCAAAGTTAAAAATTACTGTGGCTTTAAGATAAAAAATGCAGTATACTGTACCACCTTATATCATTAGACAAAAAATAATATGCATTTATTCCTTTGTGATACTTTTTCCTTCTGTATAAGCTGTTCTTTATTCTATTTCAAACCCTATATTTAAGACTTAATTGTCTACTCTTTAAATCTATTTATTTCTGAAGTATAAAAGTCACAGCTTCTTAGATTCAGTACAGTTTTTATTTAAAAAAAATCGGAACTTTTCCCCATCTTTTCCAAAAGATGGGGGATTCTTTCATGGTCCCAGTTTGATTCAAACAGTGAGGGACTCTAAGCAATGTGATAATGTACTCTTAATAAAAGGCTAACAACTCCAGGTCTGTAAGTCTTAACAGAATACATTATTTGCATTTTTTATGGCATGATACTATTTCCCCTGTGAAATACTATAATGTAGCATTCCATGGCTGATTCATGTCAATGTATGGCAAAAACCACTACAATATTGTAAAGTAATTAGCTTCTAATTAAAATAAATAAATAAAATTTTAAAAGTATGTTCTTAAAGTTATACATCATTTTTATGCCCCTCTTCTTGTTGGATTCAGTTGCACCTTGCACATATACAGTGTTGAACACTTGCTGTCTAGAGCCAGGTGAACACCAATGCATTGAAACCCTTGCTATACACATCTTCCTATCTGTGTGACCTTGGGCAGGAACTTGAACTTCTCAATGCAGGTAACCTTGTCAACACATTGGAGAAAAGGGTAGCTTAACATTTTCAGTTTCTGAGATGCTTTAAGTTTTCTAGCTCCTCTGTTTATTATTTGAAAAATTAGTCTCTCAAGAAACAGAGAAGAATAAGGAAATCAAGGAAAGCCTGTAGTACAGTAGAAAGAGTATCAGGCTGAACAGAGGAGGGTGGTTCTAATTAGAACACTAAGACACTGAGCTAAGCCTTGCTTAGGCCTGCAAGGTAAGAGTTCTGTTCTGTTCCATTGGTTGATGTGTCTGGTTTTGTGCTAGTACCATACTGTTTTAGTCACTTTGGCTTTGTAGTATTATTTGAAATCTGGGAGAGTGATAACTTCACCTATGTTCTTTCTCAAGATTCCTTTGGCTATTTGGAATCCTTTTGGTAAAATTCCATATAAATTTTCCATATAAAAATTCCATATAAATTTTATAATTATTCCCATTCCTGTGAAAAATGTCATTGATATTTTGATAGAGATTGCATTGAATCAGTAGATTTTTTTGGGGGGTAGTATCTATATTTTAACTATTAATTCTTGTGATCTAGAACAGTGATATATCTTTCTATTTGTTTGTGTAGTTTTTAATTTCTTTCATCAAAGTCTTACAGTATTCAAAGTCAGGTCTTTCACTTCCTTGTTCAGTCAGTTCTCAGTTCAATCACTCAGTTGTGTCTGACTCTTTGCGACCCCATGTACCACAGCATGCCAGGCCTCCCTGTCCATCACCAACTCCCGGAGTCTACCAAAACCCATGTCCATTGAGTCGGTGCTGCCATCCAACCATCGTATCCTCTATCATCCCCTTCTCCTCCTGCCCTCATTCTTTCCCAGCATCACGGTCTTTTCAAATGAGTCAGCTCTTCACATCAGGTGGCCAAAGTATTGGAGTTTCAGCCTCAGCATCAGTCCTTCCAATGAACACCCAGGGCTGATCTCCTTTAGAATGGACTGGTTGGACCTCCTTGCAGTCCAAGGGACTCTCAAGAGTCTTCTCCAACGCCACAGTTCAAAAGGATCAATTCTGCGGTGCTCAGCTTTCTTTACAGTCCAACTCTCACATCCATACATAACTACTGGAAAAACCATAGCCTTGACTAGATAGACCTTTGTGGGCAAAGTAATGTCTCTGCTTTTTAATATGCTGTCTAGGTTGATTTACTCATATTATATTCTTTATGATGGAATTGTAAATGAGGTTGTTATCTTAATTTCTATTTCTGGTAATTCCTTCTTTGGATATAGAAACACCACAAATTTCTGTATATTGCTTTTGTATCCTTCAGCTTTACTGAATTCATTTATTATTTCTAATAGTTTTTGGGTAATTTTTAAGAGATTTTATATATTGTATCATGTCATCTGCAAATAGTGACAGTTTTACTTCAACTTGGCTGAATTTTCTTCCCTTTTCTTGTCTAATTACTGTGTGTAGAACTCCCAATACTATCTTGAATAAAAGTGGTGGTATTGGGCATCTTTGTCTTATTCCTGGTCTCAGAGAAAAAACTTTTAGTTTTTCACTGTTGAGTATTTGGTTGGCTGTGAATTTGTCACATATGGCCTTTATTATGTCAAAGTATGTACCCTCTAAACACACTTTGTTGAGAATTTTTATTACAAATGGATGTTGAATTTTGTCGAAAGCATTTTCTGCATTTATTAGATGATCATAGGATTTTTATCCTTTGTTTTGTTAATGTGATGTATCATATTGATTGATTTGCAGATACTGAACCATTCTTACATCCCAGTTTATCATGATGTATGACCCTTTTAATGTACTGTTGGATTCAGTTTGTTTAATATTTATCCTGTATTTATCATGGATATTGGCATGCCATTTCTTTTATTTATTTATTTCTTCTCAGGTGTCTTTTTTTTTTTTAATGTCAAGATAATGCTGGTTTTGTAGAATTAATTTTGAAGCATTTCTTCTTTTTCCATTTTTTGAAATAGTTTGAGAAAGATTAACTGTTTTCAAAAATATTTTGTGGTATTTGCCTGTGAAGCCATCTGATACTGGACTTTTGTTTGTTAAGAGATTTTTAAAATTACTGATTCAAAATCACTGTTAATGATTTATCTGGTCAGATTTTCTATTTCTTCCTGATTCAGTATTAGAAAATTTTACATTTTTTGTCATTTTCTTCCAGTTGTCTAATTTTTGGGGTATAACTGTTTTTTAGTAATTTCTTTCTATTTCTGTGCTGTCTGTTGTAACTTAACCTATTTCATTTATGATTTTATTTATTTGAGACTTTTCCTTTTTACTTGCTGAGTCTGGCCAAAGGTCTATCAATTTTGTTTATTTTTTAAAAGAACCATGTCTTCATTTCATTGATGTTTAAAAAATAGACTCTATTTTATTTGCTTTTCTTCTGTTCTTTATCATTTTGCTTCTTCTACTAACTTTGAGCTTTATTTGTTCTTTTCTAGTTCCTTTTGGTAAAAGGTTAGATTGTTTATTTCAGAATTTCCTTTTCTCCTGCGGTAGACATGGATTGTTACAAATTTCCGTCTTAGAACTGCTTTTGCTGCATCTTGGAACATTGAGTTGCCATTTTCATTTCTCTCAGGGTATTTTCCCTTTATTTACCTTTGTTTAGTAGTATGTTGTTTCACCTTCATGTGTTTAGGTTAGTTGTTTTTTTTTAATTATCTTTTTGTAGTTGATTTCTAGTTTTATATCATTTACATCTAGTTTTATATCAAATAGTTTTACATTTGTTTCATGGACAAACATGTAATCCCTTTGGGAGCATATTCCATGTCTACATGTATCCTTTTGTTGAATTGATCATTTTTCATTATGTAATGACCTTCTTTGTTTCTTGTTACACTCTTTTCTGCAGTTTGTCTTATATAAGTATAGCTACCCCAGCTTTGTTTTGGTTTTAATTACATGAAATATCTATTTTCATCTTTTCACACAGTCTGTGTATATCTTTCGATCTGAAGTGAGTCTCTTGTATGCAGCAGTATATGGGTCTTGCGTTCTTTTAATCCATTCTGGGTCTTTTGATTGGAACATTTAGTTCATTCAACTTTAACGTAATTATTGATGATAATGTGCTTACTGCCATTTTGGCAATTGTTTTCTAGTTGTGTGTGAAATTCCTTTTTGTGGAATCCCTCTTCTCTTCCCTTGTTATTTGATGACCTTTTTTAGTGTTATGTTTGTGTTATTTCTCTTTATTTTTTGTGTATTTTGTAGGTTTGGGTTTGTAGTTCATCATCAGTTTCTTCCAGAACGAGCTCCTTATAAACTTGGCGATGGAGCACAGGGGCTTCCCAGGTGTTGCTGCTAAGTTGCTTAGTCCTGTTTGACTCTGCAACCCCGTGGACTGTTGCCCGTCATGTTCCTCTGTCCATGGGATTCTCCAGGCCAAGTATACTGGAGTGGGTTGCCATTTCCTTCTAGTGGAGAGACCCTGCTTGCCGATACAGACAGACATAAAAGACGTGGGGTTTGATTCCTGGGTTGGGAAGATCCCCTGAAAGTATTCTTGCCTGTAGAATCCCGTGGTCAGAGGAGCCTGGCGGGCAACAGTCCATGAGGCCACAAAAAGTCAGACAACGTGTGAAGCAACTTATAAATTAGTCTGTTTTAAATTGATGGTCACTTAATTTCAAGCACATTCTAAATACTGTGCTTTTACTGTCCCACCACCAGCATATTTTATGTTTTGACACCATATATTATATCTTATCTTGTGTACCACAGCTACTTATTTTAGATATAGAGGTAGTATGAAGGATAAAGATGAAACTAGTGAATTCATCTGGAAGATCTACCACCTTTGTTCTATGTTTACCTTCAGCAGTGAGATTTTTTTCACGTATAATTTTTTTATTTCCAGTTTAAGGCTTTTCTTTTTCTTTTCAACAAGGCCCTTTAACTAGTAGTAAGGTTAGTTTAGTGGTGTGCATGCATGCATGTTAAGTTGCTTCAGTCATGTCTGAATCTGTGCTAAGCTATGGACCACAGTCAGCCAAGCTTCTCTGTCCTTGGGATTCTCAGGCAGGGATAGTGGAGTGGGATGACATGCCCTCCTCCAGGGGATCTTCCCTACCCGGGGATCGAACCCATGTCTTTTACCTCACCTGCACTGGCAGGTGGGTTCTTTAGTGCCACCTGGGGAGCCCAGTTTAGTGGTGAAGAACTTCTTCAGCTTGTGCTTGTCTGTGAAATTCTTTATCTGTCCTTCAACTCTGAATGATTCAACCTTTCTAAGTGGGCCTTCCTGGCGGTAATATTACTGTTCATTAGTTTGAACAGTATTGTGCGAGTCCCTTCTGGCCTGTGAAGTTTCTGCTAAAAATATACTGATAGTATTAACTGGTTGTTCTCTCGTTGCTTTATGTTCCTTTCTTATCTGTAGATTTTGTTATTTTAATTACACAGTGTCTTGTTGTGGGTCTCTTTGGGTTTATCTTGTTTTGGACTCTGTGCTTTATAGATGTGGATGTATATTTCCTTTGCCAGGTCAGGGGAGTTTTCAGCCATTTTTTTCTTCAAATAGGTTTTCTGCCCCTTTCTTTCTTTCATCTCCTTCTAGGACCCCTGTAATACGAATACTATGAATGTTTGTATTCCTGGTGCTGTCACAGATGTCCCTTACAGTTTCTTCAGTTTTTAACTTCTTTTTTTTCTTTTTGCTGCCCTGATTGGTTGATTTCCACTACCCTTTATTCCAGATTGTTGATCTGCTGTGCATCTTCTAATCTACTGTCGATTCCCTTTAGTGCATTTTTCATTGTTTTAAATGTATTCTTCTGCTCTGATTGGCTTGTTTAAAATATTTTGTCTCTTTTTTACGTTTCTTATTGAGTTCATGCATTCTTCCCTTAAGTTCAGTGAGCATCATTCTTTGAACTCTTTTTCTGATAAATTGCTATTGCTATTGCTATTAATGTAGTTTTTTTCTTATACTTTATCTTGTTCTTTCATTTGGAAGGTATTATTTTGTCTCTTCATCTTGCCTAACCCTCTGTGTTTATTTCTGTGTATTACATATATCAGCTATGTCTCTCAGTCTAGAAAAAGTGGCCTTACATAGAAGATTCCTGTGTGGCCCAGCAGTACACTCCACTGGTCACCAGAGGCAGGTGCTCCAGGGGTATTCCCTGTGTGGATTGTGTGTTCTTGCCTATTTTTGTTGGGCTGCAATTTCTGTGGGCACACTGGTAGGTTGGGTTGGCCCCTGGCCCAGCTGGCTTGTGGCAGCTTGGCTATGGTTGATGTGGGCATGCTTCTGTTTGGGAATGGACCCCAGCATGACTGTGAGGGCTGGTCATTACTGTTTTTGGTGTTCTGGTATGCAGGGCAGGTCCCCCAGAGTGGGAGCCACTTTGGAGGAGCATTGCTGCCAGGCATAGTGGCCCACTTGGTGAGATGGGCAAGAACAAATTTGGAGGGTTGCCAGTGCCTGCTGTGGCAGTCTGCCAGGTGAACAGGGCAGGAGCTATTTTGGAGGCTCTGTTTAGGGCAGGGCTAGTCCTTAGGGGAATGCTCGGGTGGGGCACATGGTATTTTTACTTTTACCAAAAAACCCTGGTGCTGTTTTGTAGAAGAGAAGTGGCTTAATGAAAATTTTCAGAAAGTGCTGATACTTTTCAGTTTATATAATTTTGGCTTTACAGGTTTCATAGGAACACTCTCCCTTCAGATGGAGGGGGGAAACTATATTAAAAAGAATATTCCTTTTGCAATATCCACTTGAAGTGCTTAGAAAAAACTTAACACATAATGTCATAGAAAGCTATGCCAGAAGATTATAAGATTGAAATATCAAATAGAGTGATAAATACTAAATGTAATAGTTCTAAGCAAAATTTTCTTTTCCTCACACACAGACAACTGATTAGGCTGCTGCTGCTGCTAAGTTGCTTAAATCGTGTCCAACTCTTCGTAAATCTATGGAATGTAGCCCACCAGGCTCCTCTGTCTATGGGATTCTCCAGGCAAGAATACTGGAGTGGGTTGCCATGCTCTCTTCCAAGGCATCCTCCAAACCTAGGAATCAATCCCACATCTCTTGGGTCTCCTGCATTTGCAAGCAAGTTCTTTACCACTACGCCACCTGGGAAGCCAGATTAATTAGAGGAAATACCTTAAACAAGGGAAAACTGCTGGAGGCTGCAGCCCAGTAACGGGGGAAAGACTGAGTGAATATTTTGTAATAATTTAGATTTTTTTAATTCATATTGTAAAAGGTAAATCACATTAGATGAAAAAAGCTGTCTACTTTTTATGCTGGATCATGGAAAAAGCAAGAGAGTTCCAGAAAAACATCTATTTCTGCTTTATTGACAATGCCAAAGCCTTTGACTGTGTGGACCACAATAAACTGTGGAAAATTCTGAAAGAGATGGGAATACCAGACCACCTGATTTGCCTCTTGAGAAACCTATATGCAGGTCAGGAAGCAACAGTTAGAACTGGACATGGAACAACAGACTGGTTCCAAATAGGAAAAGGAGTACGTCAAGGCTGTATATTGTCACCCTGCTTATTTAACTTCTATGCAGAGTACATCATGAGAAACGCTGGGCTGGAAGAAGCACAAGCTGGAATCAAGATTGCCAGGAGAAATATCAATAACCTCAGATATGCAGATGACACCACCCTTATGGCAGAAAGTGAAGAGGAACTAAAGAGCCTATTGATGAAAGTGAAAATGGAGAGTGAAAAAGTTGGCTTAAAGCTCAACATTCAGAAAACGAAGATCATGACATCTGGTCCCATCACTTCATGGGAAATAGATGGGGAAACAGTGGAAACAGTGTCAGACTTTATTTTTCTGGACTCCAAAATCACTGCAGATGGTGACTGCAGCCATGAAATTAAAAGACGCTTACTCCTTGGAAGGAAAGTTATGACCAACCTAGATAGCATATTGAAAAGCAGAGACATTACTTTGCCAACAAAGGTCTGTCTAGTCAAGGCTATGGTTTTTCCTGTGGTCATGTAGGGATGTGAGAGTTGGACTGTGAAGGAAGCTGAGTGCTGAAGAATTCATGCTTTTGAACTGTGGTTGTTTGGAGAAGACTCTTGAGAGTCCGTTGGACTGTAAGGAGATCCAACCAGTATTCTAAAGGAGATCAGCCCTGGGATTTCTTTGGAAGGAATGATGCTAAAGCTGAAACTCCAGTACTTTGGCCACCTCATGCAAAGTGTTGACTCATTGGAAAAGACTGATGCTGGGAGGGATTGGGGGCAGGAGGAGAAGGGGACGACAGAGGATGAGATGGCTGGATGGCATCACTGACTCTATAGATGTGAGTATGAGTGAATTCCAGGAGTTGGTGATGGACAGAGAGGCCTGGCGTGCTGCGATTCATGGGGTCGCAAAGAGTCAGACACGACTGAGCGACTGAACTGAACTTTACTTAGTCAATTTAGAAAACATAACTAATAACACCTGCCTTGTACAAATATTATGAAGAAACAAAATAATACATATGTTATGCCTATATCACAGTAAGTATTCAGTAAATGATAACTCTTGTTCGACGTTCATTTTTGCCCATTAGATATTTTGTTCCACTTCATATGTCAAAGTGATGACTCATCAAATTATTTTACTTAGTAATGATTATGACAAGAAATTTTCATTTAGTTTTCATGCAAATCCAACTAACATTTTGTGTTATCTGAGCATTCAATAGACCAGTTGTTCATAGATCTAAACATATTTGCATCTGCTTATAAAAAAATCTATTTTACTTTAAAAAGATGACAGTGTAGGCATCCTGTCCTTAAGAAGATGGGTGGGGCTAAGAGTGGGGCAAGTCTTTAAAGGGTAAGACTTAATGTTTTGGTGAAAAGTGTGCCCTTGTTTTTTGTCCATGGTGAATTTCATTACCTATATTTTGGATTCCATCTTCTGCCTTTCAAGGAAGTTAGTTGAACTACTCTTGACCTGTCTTATATCGTCTCTGTTTTTCCCAGTAGTGTTTCTTAGACCACAGATAAACCTTGATACCTGCTTATGTCCCTTCTGTGTGTGTGTGTGCTCAGTTGTTCAGTCATGTTCAACTCTTTGCTACCCCATGGATTGTAGCCCAGGGATTGAACCCAGGTCTCCTGCATTGCAGGCAGATTCCCTCAACATGGACACACACGCACACACACACACACACACACACACCACTAGATTAAGAGGCCTCTCCATATATAATGTACAAGCTTGAGGTTCTCAAACTTTAGCAAGCCTCAGAATCCCCTGGAGGTTTTTACTGTTACTTTCCAACCCAGAGTTTCTGATTTATGAAATTTCAGGAAATGGTGATCCTGCTTTAATTAAGGAATTGGGAAATAAGGCACACTGAGACATTGCTGGAAATTAGAAAAACAATATTCACCAGACCTCATTTTAGGGAGAACTCTATATATGTGTCAGATAGGACTTCTTTTGCATTTCTTTTTCTCTGATATAAATCATAATTTGAAGTGTGCTGATAATTTGGATGACCAAAAATAAAACGGTCTGATTTGAAGCATTTGTTGATTTCAATGTTATGAATACTTCTGCCATGCCTTATTCCAAACTACAAGTGTGACGTAACAGAACTAGAAATTAGGAACAGGTGTATACATACATGTCACTTGGAAGCAGGTTGGAACCATATCCAGCGTACCACTGATTCAGCATACCACTACATGTAGATGTGGACAATTTTTATTGACAGAGAAGCTATGATGGACAGAGGTGAAATTCAGATAGTCTCACTTTGCCTGTGAAATTTCCCTTCGTTATCTATCATCTATTTAAAAAAAATAGCAGTCTGTTTATTCATTCATTCATTTATTTTTTGGCCACACTGTACTGCATATGGGTATCTTAGTTCTCTGACCAAGGATCAAACTCACACCCCTTGCAGTAGGAGCACAGAGTCTTAATCTCTGGGCTGCCAGGGATGTCCCCACTATTGTCTATCTTAATTTTCCTCCTCCCTCCTTTGATCTTTGTTTTGGAAAACCCTAATGGGACTTTCTGTTCAATGCCAGAAACTGTTGTCACTGGAAGGGGGCTAATAGCCTGTAACTTATAAAAATTTCTCAATCTGCGGTCTGAAATAGGAGGATTTGGTTGAAAAGATTGCAGATGAGAATGAGGGGAAGACACCAGTACACTGTGGAGCTTCCAGAACCTTCTATCTCAATCTCACCTTTGTTTGACTAAGCCCAGAAATTACGTGGATAATGATACTCTCATTACCAAAACTTCCAATTTATAAACTTTCCAGATGCATTTATATCTTTTTTCATCTGAAAGTTAGTTCTCTTCAAGTTCCCCCAAAATAGGAAAGTAAGGAAAGCTCAAAGGCAGTGAGGATTGGCCGTGGTGACCATTTTTTTTCTAGTGTGAGTCCATGGTTCAGGCTTGTCTTTTCAAAGGAGTTGATCAGGGAACAGAAAGCAGACATGTGCCAAATGATGGGAGCTTGCTGAAGGCTTCAGACATACTGGCCTGAAACAGCAGGAAAGCTTTTTAATTGTTTTATAAAACCATAGTAACTAAGCCCAGAAAGCACTGGAATTATGTCCAACTCCCAAATTCCACATCACCAGCACTAGTCAGGGTGCCCTAATTTTTACTTGAAGTGAAAAGCAGACCAAGAAGCTTTAAATTCCTTTAAAATGCATTTTACAAGCTAGAAAAAAGAATGACAACAATTTTGTGTAAAAAAGTTTGCAATCATTTTAATTCCAAGAATGTAGATTCTGTTCCACATTTATTTTATACAAAGTAGAAGATGATAGGAGGTGTCTAAATGTGAAGTTCCGTTTCTGGTCTGGAATTTCTTCTTGATTCTACCGTTGACAATGAGCTATCGTTATGGAAGGTGTCGGAGGTGATAGGTTCTTTGTACAAAGTTGAGAAATGGGTGCTTGAGGTTTATCTAGATCAGCTGAAGGTCTGGGAAAGGTTGACTCTCAATCTTAAAATACTGTGTGGCCCAGCCCCAGTCATATCCCAATGGAGATAAGGCTACTGATATAGCTAATAGAGCTCTTATGTTCTGTACCTTCCTCAAATTGTTACCTTTTCTCCCGTAGCTACCTGAGGTGAAGAATCTTAGCGAATGCAAACAGGATTTACAGGTTTATTGTAGTACATGATGAACTAGAGAAAGTTTATGCTTTAGAACCTCATTTCTCAAGTATATGAAATCCCAAAGAAGAAAGTGTTGTTGTGGAAAAGAATCCTAGAAGATTCCAGAAGAGACAAAACTAAACAAACAAAAAACAAGGGGAGGTTAACTTTAAAGAAATGATCATGAAATCCTATGTCCTTGTCAGAGTCTGTAGAATTTTCCCCAGCTTGTTTAAATCTCAACTCTTCCTCCTTTCAATTAGTATTGTCCCCAAGTAGTAAAATTCTCCCTTACTAAGCTTCATTCCGGAGAAGGCAATGGCAACCCACTCCAGTACTCTTGCCTGGAAAATCCCATGGACTGAGGAGCCTGGTGGGCTGCAGTCCATGGGGTCGCTAAGAGTTGGACACGGCTGAGCAACTGCACTTTCACTTTTCACTTTCATGCATTGGAGAAGGAAATGGCAACCCACTCCAGTGTTCTTGCCTGGAGAATCCCAGGGACGGGGGAGCCTGGTGGGCTGCCGTCTATGGGGTCGCACAGAGTCGGACACGACTGAAGCGACTTAGCAGCAGCAGAAAACTTCATTCCCTTCGTGTAGCTAGATGTTCCTTAGGATCTTTTTCTCTGTGTAATGTGAGTGACTGATAGGAAGGTAATAATACGAATACCTTTCAGGAAAATTCCCATTTCAAAAGGAAATCTTTTAGAGACTCTGTGAAGATAAATGATGACATCTTTAATTATGGAATTCCTGTATCAATGGTAAGCAAATAGAAGACTTTCATTTGAGGACAATTTCTACAAAGCTCCTTAATTTGTACCACATATTTCTAAGGCTGACCTTTATTTATATTTACAAACATTATTAAATGCACCAGTTAAATTCTATTTAATAAGAAGAAAGGAAACCCCCCAAAATCCAACTGAAAATTCGCCTTTTTTCTTGTAGATTGATATTTAGTGTTTAACCTCTGGAGTGTTTTTTTGCTACATGGGCTTCAAAGCTATTTCCTTCAAACAACATAAATATATGTTAAAAGGCACCTCCCATTTCAAATAAGCTTTCCTTTCTTTTCTATGCACAGTGCAGATAATGATATGAATGTGTCATTTTAATTCGTTTCCCAGGCATGGCCTGATGGGATTTCTCTTTAGTCTTTCCTCACCTACTCTTGTCCCTCATCATGGAATTTCACTGCCAGTAGCATTCCTCTATTTCCAGAAACAGAAATAATTACAACTAAGCATCTCCACTTATAAAAATCTATTTGTGGTGCTGGCGGTAAAGCTCAGGGAATAGCTGAGTCACAGGGTCACTGGGAGAAACTGTCTTTGGCTATTTCACCAATATCCCTCTGCGGCTGGTTTTCCTCACTGGCCACACTGGTTGTGCCCAACAATTGAGATAATTTAAGTTGTCCTTTTATGATATTCAGGTGTCTTGGCCTTTTTCTTCTTCCTTACTCTTTATCCATCTTCAAAAGTTAAATTCTTGGACATTATCTCTGAGAGGTATATACTTATCAGGACATATTCTGCAGGAGAAATACCTAATAACAATCTTCAACATTAGTGAGACCAGAAAGGCTTATAGCAGTTTCCCTGTGATCTTCAGTTTTATTTCTTTTAAACCTGAATAAAAAAAATTTACTTATAAATTACTTATGTACTTGGAGTATATGCCTCTGTAGGTATTTTTGACTATAAAATAATTTCAGCTTTTAAGAGGACTAGTAAAGAATCCACCTGCAATGCAAGAGATATGGGTTAATCCCTGGGTGGGAAGATCCCCTGGAGGAAGGCATGGCAATCCACTCCAGTATTCTTGCCTGGAGAATCCCCATGGAGAGAAGAGCCTGAGGGGCTACAGTCCATGGGGTTGCAAAGAGTCAGACAAAACTGAGTGACTAAGCAGACAGACAACATTAGCTACCTAAGGTTAGTCTATTTATACTAATAAAATACTTACATCTGTACCAGCCGAGTGTTGTTTCATTGACAGGATATTACAGAACCTGACAGATCATCTTTAGCCCTACCACTCCTTTCCCCAGCCAGATCCTCTTCTTTTACTTCCTTATGTCACATCACTGAATTACCCTTATCTCAATCAAAACATGATTAAAAATCTTGAGTAGTATTTGCTTCCTCTATCTCCTTTGCCCATTCCATTCAATCCATTGCCTGCTGCTGCTGCTGCTAAGTCGCTTCAGTCGTGTCCGACTCTGTGCGACCCCATAGACGGCAGCACACCAGGCTCCCCCGTCCCTGGGATTCTCCAGGCAAGAACACTGGAGTGGGTTGCCATTTCCTTCTCCAATGTATTAAAGTGAAAAGTGAAGGTGAAGTCAGTCAGTGGTTTTCTACTCTTAGTGACCCCATGGACTGCAGCCTACCAGGCTCCTCCGCCCATGGGATTTTCTAGTCAAGAGTACTGGAGTGTGTTGCCATTGCCTTCTCCAAGCCATTGCCTAGTCCAGCTAAATAACTCCATGGGGGTTCCCTTTTTTTATATCTGTGCTCTCATTTACAATCTTCCTGCCATCACCATAATTTAGACTCTTACCTTCTCTTGGCATAAATATTGTGAACTCTTTTTTTGCCATCTCCCATCTCTCCTCCCTTCAGGATATCCTTTACCATGCTTCTTTTATAGTAACTACCTAAAAATATCTCTAGGAGTCTGTCATTCTCCCATTATATGCCTTGCATCAAAAACAATAGTAGCAACTTCTTAGGCTGATAATTGACGTACAATTTAGCCAGAACTTAACTTTCTCATCTCTTTTACTATTGAGCTACTGAACAAGTGAAATGAACTCATGGTTTTTCTATTAAAATAAAAGCTTTTAATCATGGTTTGAGATAAGAGTGATTCAGAACATGCCTTACTGATGGACACTCTTGCAGTTACCCTTTTCCATGACTTCTTGACATTTTCTATCAGATCACATCTCAATGATGATGTCTGTGTGGTCATTACCTCTGCCATCTGTGCCCCCATCACTCTCTAAAATATCCCTTGGAGAGGCTGTGCAGATCTAAGTTCAAACCCTAATTGTGCTCATTACTAATTGCATGACAACAAAAAGATTACATGTCTTCTCTGAGCCTTATTATTACAAAGAAGACATACAGATGGCTAACAAACACATGAAAAGATGCTCAACATCACTCATTATCAGAGAAATGCAAATCAAAACCACTATAAGGTACCATTTCAAGCCAGTCAGAATGGCTGCGATCCAAAAGTCTACAAGCAATAAATGCTGGAGAGGGTGTGGAGAAAAGGGAACCCTCTTACACTGTTGGTGGGAATGCAAACTAGTACTGCCACTATGGAGAACAGTGTGGAGATTCCTTAAAAAACTGGAAATAGAACTGCCTTATGATCCAGCAATCCCACTGCTGGGCATACACACTGAGGAAACCAGAATTGAAAGAGACAAGTGTACCCCAATGTTCATCACAGCACTGTTTATAATAGCCAGGACATGGAAGTAACCTAGATGCCCATCAGCAGATGAATGGATAAGAAAGCAGTGGTACATATACACAATGGAGTATTACTCAGCCATTAAAAAGAATACATTTGAATCAGTTCTAATGAGGTGGATGAAACTGGAGCCGATTATGCAGAGTGAAGTAAGCCAGAAAGAAAAACACCAATACAGTATACTAACGCATATATATGGAATTTAGAAAGATGGTAACGACAACCCTGTATATGAGACAGCAAAAGAAACACTGATGTATAGAACAGTCTTTTGGACTCTGTGGGAGAGGGAGAGGGTGGGATGATTCGGGAGAATGGCATTGAAATATGTATAATATCATATATGAAACGAGTTGCCAGTCCAGTTTTGATGCACGATACTGGATGCTTGGGGCTGGTGCACTGGGACGACCTGGAGGGATGGTATGGGGAGGGAGGAGGGAGGAGGGTTCAGGATGGGGAACACATGTATACCTGTGGCAGATTCATTTTGATATATGGCAAAACCAATACAATATTGTAAAGTTAAATAAAATAAAATTAAAAAAATAAAAATCTAGATGTAAAATGTAGATAATATTTTCTTTTAATGTGAATTTTAAATAAAACTAAAATTTCTTACCTGGTCTTAAACCCAGTCTCACCTCAGATGGGATTCGAAACCAGTCAAAACTCAGAATGGGGCTTCAACCCACTGTCTTTTAAATAAAATCACTCACATGCTGTGAAGACTCACTGAAGCTCAGGTTCTTTATATCTCATCTCAGAAAAAATTCAGTGAGAGATAAAGTTATAGGTAAGAAGTGGATTTATTTAGAGAGATACACATTTCATAGACAGAATACCTTTTGATTTTGAGATAGTCTGTCTGAAAAGGCAAGAATGGCCCTGAAGTATGGGGTAGTTAGTTTTTATGGGTTGGTTAATTTTATAGGCTAAGAAGTGGGAGGATTATTCCAGTTATTTTGGAGAAGGGTTGGGGATTTCCAGGATTTGGGCCACTGCCCACTTTTTGGCCTTTTATAGTCTGCCCTGATAGGTCAGTTGATAAAGAATCCTCCTGCAATGCAGAAGACTCTGGTTCTATTCCTGGGTTGGAAAGATCTGCTGGAGAATGCCTAAGGCTACTCACTCCAGTATTCTTGGAGACTCAGCTGGTAAAGAATCCACCTGCAATGTGGGAGATCTGGGTTCAATCCCTGGGTTGGAAAGATCCCCTGGAGAATGGAAAGGCTACCCACTCCAGAATTCTGGCCTGGAGAATTCCATGGACTGTATAGTCCATGGGGTCACAAAGAGTCGGACACAACTGAGTAACTTCCACTTCACTTCACTTGAAATTGTCATGGTGCTTGTGTAAATGTCATTTAGCATGCTAGTGTATTACAGTGAGCATATACTGAGGCTCAGGTTTATGCTAAGTCCAATCTTCTACCATTTTGGGCCTGTTTGGTTCTAATCAGTTTTTGTCATATCCATATTGGCTGTATCATTCTTCTGAAGGTTGTTCCTTGTCCTCTTACCTCCTGTCTCAAAATCAACTGCGTGTAACATATTCATGGGCCTAGCATATATTAAATATTCTATACACATTATTCATTTGTTTGTTGGTAATATTTCTTGGGTATTAATTACCCTCTTGCTTTCGTTTCAGTCATTTGAGATCTTGATTCATCCTCTATTTAATTGTTCATCCATTGAGAGCACTACTTACATTTTGATTTATCAAAATGACAGCAAAATATTTAAATCAGGAGATTTTCCAAAGTTCTGGAAGTGATTCTTTTGAAATGAATTAGGTCTCCAAATGGATTTAACATGCGTGAACAGATGACAGCACATGGCCACTCCATATTTCCTAGGACCACCCAGTTTTTGTTAACCACAATTAAAAGTGGTTACCTGAACTGATACCCTTTATGAACTTATTTGACCAAATATAAAGGGAGAAAATAAGAACACAAAAATATAGAGAAAAAAATAGAGAACTGGGAGAATCAAGATATGAGGATGGAGATGGACCATTGTTCCTGCATATTTCCCTAAGATAATCCATTCAAGATGAATCATAATAGGGAAAATAGCTGTAATATAATTTATTATTTTAAAGAACTGAAGTTCAAAAAAATTACCCACATTTCTGATGAAAATTATTTATGTGATAGACACATCTAAGTTTCTCCTGATCAGAGATTCCTCTGCTACTGTTAGAACTGCAGAAAGAGAGAACTTTTTGAGACCCGATATAAGTTAGTATGGGAAAGGAGTACAACAAAGCTGTATACTGCCACCCTGTTTATATAACTTCTATGCAGAGTACATCATATGAAATGCTAAGCTGGATGAATTAAAAGCTGGGATCAAGATTGCTGGGAGAAATATCAACAGCCTCAGATATGCAGATAATACCACTCTAATGACAGGAAGTGAAGGGAAACTAGAGAACCTCTTGATGAAGGTGAAAGAGGAGAGTGAAAAAGCTGGCTTAAAACTCAGCATTCATTTCGATATTTGGCAAAACTAATACAATATTGTAAAGTTTAAAAATAAAATTAAAAAAATAAAATAAAGCTCAGCATTCAAAACACTAAGATCATGGTATCTGGTCCCATTGTGCGTACTCAGTCAATTCAGTCATGTCCAACTCTTTGCGACCCTATGGACTATAGTCCAACAGGCTCCTCTGTCCATGGAGTTCTCCAGGCAAGAATACTCTAGTGGGTTGTCCAGGGCATCTTCCTGACTCAGGGATGAACGTCTCTCCTTAATTGCAGGTGGGTTCTTTACCACTGAGCCACCAGGGAAGCCCCCCTGGTCCCATCACTTCATGGCTGATAGAAGGGGAAAAAGTAGAAGCAGTGAACAATTTTATTTTCTTGGGCTCCAAAATCACTGTAGATGGTGACTGCGACCATGAAATTAAAAGACGCTTGCTCCTTGGAAGGAAAGCTGTGACAAACCTAGATAGCATATTAAAAAGCAAAGACATTACTTTGCCAACAAAGGTCTGTATAGTCAAAGCTATGCTTTTTCCAGTAGTCATGAATGAATGTGAGAGTTGGACCATAAAGAAGGCTGAACGCTGAGGAACTGATGCTTTCAAATTGTGGTGTTGGAGAAGACTCTTGTGAGTCCCTTGGACTGCAAGGAGATCAAATCACTTAATCCTAAAGGAAATCAGCCCTGAATGTTCATTGGAAGGACTTATGCTGCAGCTGAAGCTCCAGTACTTTAGCCACCTGATGTGAGGAACCACTCATTGGAAAAGACACACATGCGGGGAAAGATTGAATGCAAAAGGAGAAGAGGGCCGCAGAAGATGTGATTGTTAGATAGCATCACTGACTCAGTGGACATGAATTTGAGCAAACTCCAGGGGATAGTTAAGGACAGGGAAACCTGGCATGCTTCAGTCCATGGGGTCACAAACAGTTGGACATGACTTAGTGGCTAAATGACAAGAGCAACAAATAAGAACTTCATGGTATGTGTGCTAAGAAATGCGTTTAGTGGATGGTAAGTGCTCTATCCAAATCATGCATGTTTCACATACTTTTGAAATTAGGAGCTTTGAATTCTCATTACATGGTGTCAACCAAATAATAATAATAATAATAATGCACATCCTGAAAGTTGAGAATTATATTTTGTTCAGTAGACTTTCTGAGGACTCAAGCTGGGATGTCTCTCAGATATCTCTGAGGAATTGCTTCTAAGAGGTCAGGGAAGAGCCAATATACAGAAAGGTTTATGCAGCACAAACTAGGTAGTGGGAACATCAAAAAATTACTGTTGTTTATAGAAAATCAGATGTCTCAAAGTAATGGATTAGCACTTTTCTATGTATGAGAGGATGCCAGAGCCTGAGCTCATTGAAATCATTCCTTTGATATGTATCATAACTATTTAGGGCCAGGATCCAGTTCTTTCTCATCCTGAGTCCCCTCAGGGTCCATCCTTGGGACTTGATAGCTTATCACCACAACATCCTTTGTTTGCTGATATGGCAGGCAGCATTCTTAGTCCACAGTGGAAAAGAACTTTCCACAAAGTTCTCTCTAGGCGTTAGAAGGAAAAAGTGAAGTCCCTTTCTTGGATTTTCTTCACTAGTCAAAAGTACTGACAGTATTTGTGACTATTTAATTTTCTAAGCTTTATGTAAACATTAAATCCTAGAATAAACCTTTACTATTAGAGTAGTCAAATCATTGTCATTTTTATGTGAAAGACATTGAATAAAGAAAGTAGACTCTCTGATGGTCTCATTCAAATCCTTGACAGTAATTGAGGAATGTTTGAAAACCATATTTAAACAAATTACACAATGAAATGAACTTTGGACCTAGGAGTGAGTTAGAGGAGATCCATTTTCATGTTGAAGGAAGATGGCATATAACCACAACAGTTTATTGGTTATTTGTAAAGGGTGGCTTCCTAATCACATCAAATTATATAAGTGAATAAAAATCTTATTGAGTATGTGATTCATTTAAAAACAAGAAACTTCATATAGCATGAATCCTAAAGGGTTCTTCATTATTATCATTCTGATTGAAATGGGGTTTGTCTTTTGAGAGTTTCCAAATTTAATTTCCACTTACAGGTATCAAATACTCTTTTAAACTGTGCCTAACATTTGGGAAAGATTGAAGGCAGGGGGAGAAGGGGATGATAGAAGATGAGATGGTTGGATGGCATCACCAACTTGATAGACATGAGTTTGTGCAAGCTCCAGGAGATGGTGAAGGACAGGCAAGCCTGGCATGCTGCAGTCCATGGGGTTGCAGAGTTGGAGAGAACTGAGTGACTGAACAACAACATTTGATCAATTAAAGACAGATCACGCGATACTGAATCTGGAATAGCTCTTCTAGCAAGTCTCATGTCTTATGGAAAGGTTGTCCTGAGCAAAGAAAATAAAATGTGCCAGAAAGTGGTGAAACTGTGCTTGTGATTTGGGTTTCTGGAACATGTGAAGCCTATATCTTATTTCACACTCTTATAATAAGTCAGCAGTCATGGAATAATCAGATTTTCTGGTTTTAAATCTCTTTGTCACTAACACTATAGCTCTTTTTTTTATTATTTCCTGGGAGAAAATATGGCCATTTCTTTCCATTTAAGAATTACATTTCTTTTTGATTCCTGTGAATTCAAATATTTCTTTATCCACCTTGTGTCTTATTCCTCTTCATACTTTCTTATTGTATCTTCTTGCATCTTGAAGTTTTGTACTAAATAACTTCATACATGGCTTAATGCAGGATTAAAAAAAAATGTATCTTTGGAGATGCTAGTTAGATTTCTTGGATTGATCTTTTCCCATCTTAAAAATTATAATTTTTTTCTGTCCATCTCAGTGGGAGTCAATGAAAAACATAGGTGTCAGCAGTGTTGAAAAGCTGAAGATTCAATACCAACATGAAGACATCTTTATTTAGATCCATGTGTTTTAACATTCATGTTTGGACATTCTTCCTTCTTTTACAAAATTATTTTAATCACTAAACATTTTCCTCTTCCTGATGAACATAACAGTGTACATCTTTGGCCTATCTAAGTCTTCTACATTTATTTTCATATTGAATGTGAATAGCAAGAGAAGAATACATTCTATGCAGACATCTTTTAAAATACCCAAAAACTTTACTATAATCCCATTCAGTGACCTACAGGCCAAGATAGAATTTTTTTTTTTTTTTGCATGTGCTGTGCTGTGCTGTGCTAAGTTGCTCAGTCATGTCCAATTCTTTGTGACCCCATGGATTGTAGCCTGCCAGGGTCTTCTGTCCATGGAATTCTCCAGGCAAGAATACTGGAGTGGGTTGCCATGCCCTTTCCAGGGGATGTTCCCAACCCAGGGATTGAACCCAGGTCTCCTGAATTGTAGGTGGATTCTTTAACATCTGAGCCACAGGGGAAGCCCAGGATACTGGAGGGGTAGCCTATCCTGACCCAGGAATCGACCCAGGAATCGAACCAGGGTCTCCTGAGTTGCAGGCGGATTCTTTACCAGCTGAGGTTCCAGGGAAGCCCCTTTGTTTTGCATACACACAGTTAATTCTTCCTGCATAACTCAACCCATGATCCCTAAAATAAAAATCTGAATCAAGTCAGGTGTATGTTGATAGTGAGAACAAGAAGAATCTGAAGTGGGACCTTCAGTGTTTGTGAGGATTAGGTTCTGGTAACATATAATAGTATATATTTTTTTAACCTCTATTTTTTTCAACTTCAGTGTGATGAAAATTTCATATCAAATAATTCTGTGTTTGATGCTGTCCGATGTATTGTAAGGTATTTGGACTCTATTTACTTCCCTGGTGGCTCAGAGGTTCAAGCATCTGCCTACAATGTGGGAGATCCGGGTTCCATCCCTGGGTTGGGAAGATCCCCTAGAGAAGGAAATGGTAAACCACTCCAGTATTCTTGCCTGGAGAATCCCATGGACGAAGAAGCCTGGTAGGCTACAGTCCACGGGGTTGCAGAGAGTTGGACATGACTGAGCGACTTCACCTTCACCTTACCATTTTCCAGTGGCATCTTCTACCACTCCAATAGAGACTAAAAAAGTTTATCTTTGGATGCATTGCCAAAGGACTTCTGGAAGGCACAGTTTCCTAGATTGCTAATGTCCTCTGTCTGTGTTGTGCTCAGTCGTATCCAACTCTTTGCAACCCTTTGGTTTGTAGCCTGGCAGATTCCTCTGTCCAGGGGATGTCCCAGGCACAGATACTGGAGTGGGTTGCCATTTCCCACTCCAGGGGATTTCCTCACCCAGGGATTGAACCCGTATCTCCTGCACTGCAGGCAGATTCTTTGCCTGCTGAGCCATCAGGGAAGCCCCTGAGAACCTCTTACTTTCTGATAACTTTGCTATAATGAAAAATTACACATACCTTTTGCTTCCCAGCTGGATTTGTGACTGAAAAACAAGAATACAGACAACTAAAGTTAATTGCCACTCATTAATCATGATGCCATGTATTTTGGGGAAGACCACAGTATTCCAGTATAGCATTTTTACTAATGTTTATTATATACAGATGAGCCTTTGTAAAAACAAACTTACACTATAAGAGTTTTCATTCCCAAACTTATTCCTGCTCTGACTTCTTATGAGTGGCTGTGAATTCAAACATGAGTGAAAGTAAAGGGTTTTGATAGATCTCTAGGCAGGATTTTTACCTATAGTATTCTCACCAAAATATGTTCTGACTTCTTTCTGAAGCATTTCCTTGACTCCTCTGGATTTTATTGTATTTTCTCTTACCATCATTATCATCTGAACCTTGGATATTAATTATGTATTATTTTATATTAATAATATTTTCTGATAGTATAAAAATATTAGCATTGATTACCCAGTGAGATTGGGCTTCCCTGGTAGCTCAGATGGTGAAAGAATCTTCCTGCAATGCAGGAGACCGGGATTCAATCCCAGGATTGGGAATATGCCCTAGAGAAGGAAATGGCAACCCACTCAAGTAGTCTTGGCTGGAAAATTCTATGGACAGAGGAGCCTGGTGGGCTACAGTCTAAGGGGTCACAAAAAGTTGGACATGACTGAGCAACTAGCACTTTCACTTTCAGCCAGTGAACTTATAATCTCTCTGGGGACAAATTACTTTCTTTTTATCTCTCATGACTTCAAATATAGAGTCACATTTATTAAAATAGGACATAGTTTGGAGATAAACAGATATGAACTCTCCTTAAGTTTCTATCACCAAAAGCCTGCATAAATTTACACAACTACTTAATCTCTCCTTATAGAGTAACCTTTACATGTTATATATTCAAAACTCACAACTGATTTCCATGCATTCAAAGAAACCTTATGATTATAATTTAGCTTTCTATGTAATTTTCCACTTTGCCTGGAAGGAAAGAATACACTGGTCATGTTAACCTGTCTGGATCCATGATTGCTAAAGTACTTAACTGTGGATTGATACTTAAGTGCCCTATTTGTGTACATTCATCTCTTGTGAGCCTAGTTCATCTAAGACAGTGTTTAAAAGATGAACCTCTCTCATGATACTAACAGAATCAGAGTTCTGAATCATAAAGCCAAGGACTTAGCATATGGGAAATGACAGAGCAAACACCACATTACAAGGCTACTTAGAGGCTCTTCCTGGAAATCACCAGTCCCTTCAAATTTCCAGTCAGTTGGTAAACTGGGTTTTGAAGGATTACCACAATGAATGTGACAGAGGATTCATTCACCTTCAAGTAGTTTTTAGGCTGCCTAGCCAACAAATTTATTCTGTTTTTTAAGGCTATGGTTTTTCCAGTGATCATGTATGGATGTGAGAATTGGACTGTGAAGAAAGCTGAGTGCCGAAGAATTGATGCTCTTGAACTGTGTGCTTTTGAACTTGAGAGTCCCTTGGACTGCAAGGAGATCCAACCAGTCCATTCTAAAGGAGATCAGTCCTGGGTATTCACTGGAAGGACTGATGCTAAAGCTGAAACTCCAATACTTTGGCCACCTCATGCAAAGAGTTGACTCATTGGAAAAGACTCTGATGCTGGGAAGGATTGGGGGCAGGAGGAGAAGGGGATGACAGAGGATGAGATGGCTGGATGGCATCACTGACTCGATGGACGTGAGTCTGAGTGAACTCCGGGAGTTGGTAATGGACAGGGAGGCCTGGCGTGCTGCGATTCATGGGGTCATAAAGAGTTGGACACGACCAATCGACTGAACTGAACTGAAATTAATACTCAGAAGTGATTTAAAATGGTGTAATAAATGCTGATAGGTTGGTTGATTTACATAACTTGAGAGAATTGAAGTAGCATTATGTATATAGAATGATTTCATATAGCTTGATTTCAAAGCTTTGGACTTAAACAAGTCAAAACATTTCCCTGTATGACATTCTTAGCTTTATGGTCTGTCGCTGGGGTCCAGCCCCAGCTGATCCAGGGTATTCGAAGGGGAGACGGCGTCAGTGACCATTTAAATATTCATCAAATATATAAAGAGTAATAGAATGAGGATAGCTCAGCAGGAAAATTCAGTGGAGAAAAGAGGCTGAGTAGCTTGGTTTACACGGGAGACCAATAAAACTTCGAGACAAGAAGTTTGCACCACTTACGTAGGCCACAGGCGTCCTTCCGTTCTCCCGAAGGAGAGGAGACACTGAGGACTCCCCCGTCAGATCTTAGAAGCCCAGGCATAATTAGTAAGCATGGCGGGTTCCACGGTCCAGATGGAGACTCAGCCAGAGTGAGAGTGAGAGCGACATGGGGAGACCAGTCTTTCGAGGAACTGATCCCAATTCTTTATTTTCCAGAGTCTGTTTTTATACACTGAGATGTTATACAAAAGTCACGCAGGGACAGCAGTCCTGACTTTTATTAAAGTCAGGTGCTTCACACAAATGTATACAGAGGTCTTAGGGGTATTACATCATCTTCTGGCCAGGGGCCCTGCTGACAATTTACGACCCTCTCCTTGTGACAGCGGTCAGTCAACACTTATTTCTCCAGGGGTGATTATTCTTAAAACAGACGTCACTCAAATAAAGTTACATTCCTATAGGGTGAGGGTGTAGTGGGTTTTAGTTAAGGAAAGAATTTACTTGGCCTAAGGTCTAATGTGATTTATATCAAAGGTTAATACTTATTTCTTCTATATATTCATTAATGTGTGTAAGGGCAGGGGATGTGGAGTCTTAGCAACAAACATTGGCTCAACAAATGAAAAACCCTTCACCAATACAATTTCTAATCAGCCCACTATACTTATACTAATGGTTTTCTAAGTTTTCTAAGGAACCTGTTTTTAGAAGGTTTAAAGCATCTTGTGCCTCTCATGGTTGGGAGGCTGTGAGCAATCACATGTGGCCGGACAAGCCTGTCAGGCAGGCTAGAGAACCTTCAGAGGAGTTTGTAGGTTGAAACACTCCTATCATGCCCAGGAATTATTATTAACTGGAGCTCTAAGTTAACTCCTTCTCCGAAAGAGGTGGTGGGGGACAGCCCCCCATAAAGTCAGAGGTGTAGGTGAGAGCACAAAGTAGTAAAGTAGGCAGGCTCTGGTTATGGGGGTAGATGCTCAAGAATTTCCAGGGGGACTCCTGAGGCTCGATCCTGCCTTTGCGTATGTCGAGCCTCCTTCCTCATGACCTTTGCCATGGGCGGAGTGCCTCACGCCGGCCGCCAACAGTCTGTGTTACCTAGAGAGCAAATTTGGGAGGATCTTGTGAACTGCCATATGAAAATCTATTGCTCTGTATTTAAAAATATATTTAATATTAATAAATCTGGAAATAATCCAGGTATCTGTGTGTTGTATATTAATAAAAATATATTTTGAGAAGGGACATTAGCAGAATTACATACTGATAATGGAAATCCTTATTTGACTCTTGGTCGTCTTTGCTATCTTAGTAAAAGTCTTACCTTATTTTGGAACTACAATTCGCCCAACTTTTAGTTCAATAAGTAACTTTTTCTGTCCTCTTCAATGCCCTGTTAAAGTAACAGGTATTGTGGTATGTCCAACAATGACACAGCCCAGTTTTAGAAGGAATAACACCAATAACAATTTATTGAAAACTGACTATGTGTCAGGTCCTATTCTAAACTCTGTTCAATCATTCAATTAAAATTTCAAAACAGCTCTGTAAGGTAGACATTGTCTGGCTGTGCAGATGAAGAACATTAAGAAACTTGCCCAACAGATAACGGTGGCATCCTTAAAGAGAGTTTTGCTATTCAAGTTCATTGAGCCATCTTTCACCAACCCTTGCTTATTAGATTTCTAAGTCTAAGGTACTCAGGCAGTAATTTGCTAGCTGTCAAGCCTCTTATCCTTCTCCATCAGAAGGCAGAGAGACTGAAAACCACCATCACAGAAAACTAACCAATCAAATCACATGGACCACAGCCTTGTCTAACTCAATGAAACTATTATAAACCATGCTGTGTAGGGCCACCCAAGATGATGGGTCATGGTGGAAAGTTCTGACAAAATGTGATCTACTGGAGAAGGGAATGGCAAACCACTTCAGTATTCTTGCCTTGAGAACCCCATGAAGAGGATGAAAAGGCAAAAAGATAGGACACTGAAAGATGAACTCCCCAGGTTGGTAGGTGCCCAGTATGCTACTGGAGATCAGTGGAGAAATAACTCCAGAAAGAATGAAGGGATGGAGCCAAAGCAAAAACAACATTCAGTTGTGACTGGTGATGGAAGCAAGGTATGATGCTATAAAGAGCAATATTGCATAGGAACCTGGAATGTTAGGTCCATGAGTGGAAGTGGTCAAACAGGAGGTAGCAACAGTGAACATTGACATTTTAGGAATCAGCGAACTAAAATGGGCTGGAACAGGTGAATTTAACTCAGATGACCATTATATCTACTACTGTGGGCAAGAATCCCTTAGAAGAAAAGGAGTAGCCATCATGGTCAACAAAATAGCCCGGAATGAAGTACTTGGATGCAATCTCAAAAACGACAGAATGATCAAACTACTGCACAATTGCACTCATCTCACACACTAGTAAAGTAATGCTCAAAATTCCCCAAGCCAGGCTTCAGCAATACGTGAGCCATGACCTTCCAGATGTTCAAGCTGGTTTTAGAAAAGGCAGAGGAACCAAAGATCAAATTGCCAACATCCGCTGGATCATCGAAAAAGCAAGAGAGTTCCAGAAAAACATCTATTTCTGCTTTATTGACTATGCCAAAGCCTTTGACTGTGTGGATCACAATAAACTGTGAAAAATTCTGAAAGACATGGGAATACCAGACCACCTGACCTGCTTCTTGAGAAACCTGTATGCAGGTCAGGAAGCAACAGTTAGAACTGGACATGGAACAACAGACTGGTTCCAAATAGGAAAAGGTGTACGTCAAGGCTGTATATTGTCACCCTGCTTATTTAACTTCTATGCAGAGTACATCATGAGAAACACTGGGCTGGAGGAAGCACAAGCTGGAATCAAGATTGCCAGGAGAAATATCAGTAACCTCAGATACGCAGATGACACCACCCTTATGGCAGAAAGTGAAGAACTAAAAAGCCTCTTGATGAAAGTGAAAGAGGAGAGGGAAAAAGTTGGCTTAAAGCTCAACATTCAGAAAACTAAGATCATGGCATCTGGTCCCATCACTTCATGTCAAATAGATGGGGAAACAGTGGAAACAGTGGCTGACTTTATTTTTCTGGGCTCCAAAATCATTGCAGATGTTGATTGCAGCCATGAAATGAAGACACTTACTCCTTGGACGGAAAGTTATGACCAACCTAGACAGCATATTAAAAAACAGAGACATCACTTTGTCAACAAAGGTCCATCTAGTCAAGGCTATGGTTTTTCCAGTAGTCATGTATGGATGTGAGAGTTGGACTATAAAGAAAGCTGAGCGCCGAAGAACTGATGCTTTTGAACTGTGGTGTTGGAGAAGACTCTTGAGAGTCCCTCCAATATTTTGGCTCCCTAATGTGAAGAGCTGACTTTTTAAAAAAGACCCTGATGCTGGGAAAAATTGAAGGTGGGAGGAGAAGGGGACGGCAGAGGATAAGATGGTTGGATGGCATCACCGACTCAGTGGACATGAGTTTGAGTAAACTCTGGGAGTTGGTGATGGACAGGGAAGTCTGGCGTGTTGCAGTCCTGGGGTTCCAAAGAGTTGGACACAGCTGAGCGACTGGACTGAACTGAATTGTCTCTTGAAAAGGACATTTCTGACCTTTGACTTAACTTGCTTTTGTAATCAATTCTTTATATTCTTTTTCTATCTGTCCATGGGATTCTCCAGGCAAGAATACTGGAGTGGGTTGCCATTTCCTTCTCCAGGGCATTTTCCTGACCCAGGGAATGAACCCAGGTCTCCCACATTGCAGGCAGACGCTTTAACCTCTGAGCCACCAGGGAAGCCCTTTTCCATCCAATGAATACCATCTTTTCTTTAGAAGAAGACAATTGAAATGATATGGCCTGAGGTGACTTCCAAGCCAGAGTTTTCAGACTCTGATCTGTGTTCTTAGGGACTGTATGGAAGTGCCGCAGTGATCATTGTGATAAAGGCAGGTAAGGGGGAAGGTCAGTGCATCAATTCATTGCTGATGACCACAATCCCCTAAACAGCTACACTTCTCTTTGTTTTCAACAGTGTTTTCTTTTTGTTTTCAACAGTGTTTTCTCTTTGTTTTCAACAATACCTTATGTATATTTCACAGGGGGCAGGGATACCAATTACCTTCCTCTTAAAAAATGTCATTTTTTAAATTGAAGTATGATTGCTTTACAATGTTGTGTTAGTTTCTGCTGAAAAACAAAGTGAATCAGCTATATGTGTGTGTGTGTATCCTCTCTGTCTTGGACCTACCTGCCCCCATCCCACCCATCTAGGTCATCACAGAGCACTGAGCTGAGCTCCTTGTGCTATACAGCAGAATCCCACTGGCTATCTGTTTTACACACTGTATTGTATTTATGTAAAACCTAATCCCCCAATTCATCCCACTCTCCTCTTCACACCACACGTCCATTCTCTGTGTGTAGGTTTCTATTCCTGCCGTTCGAATAGGTTCATCTGTAACATTTTTCTAGATTCCACATACATGCATTAATGTATAATACTTGTTTTTCTCTTTCTGACTTACCTCACTCTGTATGACAGACTCTAGGTTCATTCACATCTCTGCAAATAACCCGACTTCATTCCTTTTTATGACTGATTAATATTCAGTTGCATCTACCACTTTATCCATTCCTCTGATGAACACTTAGGTTGCTTCCATGTCCTGTTTACTGTAAATAATGCTACACTGAACATTGGGGTGCGTGTGTCTTTTTGCACTATGGTTTTCTCAGGGTATGTGCCCAGGAGTGGATTGCAGGATCATATGGTAATTCTATTTTTAGTTTTTTAAGGAACCTCCATAGTGTTCTCTGTATTGGCTGTATCGGTTTATATTTCCATCAACAGTGCAAAAGGGCTCCCTTTTTTACACACCCTTTCTAGCATTTATTATTTGTAGATTTTTTGATGGTAACCATTCTGACCCATGTGAGGTGACACCTCATTGTAGTTTTGACGTGCATTTCTTTAGTAATTAGTGATGTTGAGCATTTTTTCATGTGTCTTTTGGCCATTTATGTATCTTTTTTTGAGACATGTCTATTTTGATCTTCTGCCCATTTTTTGATTGGGTGGGTTTTTTTTTTTAATATATATTGAACTACATGAACTGTTTGTATATTTTGGAGATTAATACTTTGTCCACTGCTTCATTTGCAAATATTTTCTTGCATTCTGAGGACTGTCTTTTCGTTTTGTTTATGGTTTCCTTTAATGTGCAAAAGCTTTTATGTTTAGTTAGGTCCAATTTGTTTATTTTTGTTTTTTATATTCATTACTCTAAAAAAGGTTTAAAATCACACATCTGGTTGATTTCCATGTTTAGCAGAGGAAACTGAGACTTGAAAAGTTTAACTAACAGGCTCCCAAACTTGCATCTTATCAGAGAAAGAGCCCATGTCTCCCAAACTCGAGTTCAACCTGCCCTCCACCACCCAGTATCCTACAGGAACCCAGTGCATATGTTATACCGTGCTTCTCAGGGCCCAGGCTGCCATCTTGCAGGTGCTCTGGGCTGATCCGTCTAACTCCCATCTCTGCTGCAACAGCACTGATTGCTGAAATTTGCTCTTAGTCCCACCCTCTGTTTGCAAGTGCCTGACACGGGCTCTGTCCTGCATTCTTTGAAAGTCTTCTTGGGTTTCAACACTGTACCCACATGTTGTTTGGAACAAGAATAGCTAAAATATTTTATGAATATAATTGAACTTGGAAGCACAACTGGGCAACCTGCTTTACCCAACAGATATTTTTGATGACTTACATGTGCCAAAATCATTTTGAACACTAAGGACACACTAGTAAACAAACAGATAAAAATTCCCTGATGTCATTGAACTTATAGACAATAAAAGCCAATGGGATGAATTGAGCAGGGAAGAAGGGATGGGAAATATTGAGAAGGTATATTGTTGTTTTATGTAGGGTGATCAGGACATCAGGAAGAAAATATTGGGGTCAAGATCTAAGGGAAGTAAGGAAGCAAAGCACACAGATATCTGGGGGAAAGTGGCCCAGGGGAAGGGAACAGAAGTTCTGTAGTATTGGGAAGTAGTAGAGTGTTCTGAATGTTTGAGCAACAACCAGGAAGCCAACATGCATGGAGTGAAGTGAGCAGAATGAGTGAGGAGGAGAACAATAGGAGATGATGGCAGAGAGGCAAGGAGGTAAGGGTGGGAGCCATGGCACTGAAGTCCAATTTGCTGTGCTTTCTTAACTTCTATGCATCTACAGCAAATTTTTTTAAAATAAATCTAAAGATGTTGTAGACATATAAAATTAATATGGACCCTACCAGGTAGCTTTGTCAAACAATCCTTATTATGTTACCCACATTAATAAAAGATATAATTAGAGTCTTTCCTATTTCATGTTATAAAATGCCTTCTCATTGTGATTTTTGTTTGTATCTAAAACTCTGGACTCTTTCTCAAAATCATAGGTCCATGTTCACTTTCTTTCTTGGCCTTCTTCATTGATCTTTGCAATTTCCAGCAAATTAGAATGGACATTCACCCATAGAACTAAATTCTCCATGGCACAGTAGTATTGATACATAATTCTGCAGCAGCATATCTCTGTCCTTTTATAGTCTGGAGAAGAGCATGCCTCTGGAGTTTGATGTGTACTTTCTAACTTTGTTGCATTAACTAACACAAGGGGAAATTTCAGTTCAAGGAAGATCATCCCAAGAAAATATTTACAGGGAAAGGGAAGTTGTAGAGAAAGATTTACAGGGAAAGGGAAAGGTGTATTCATGTTACTACCTGATGGATAACAATATGTTCCTCTCCAACAAGGAAATGGATATTTTCAGGTTAGGAGCATTGGTTTTCAGGATTGCTGTTATTAAGAGAGAAGACTTGTATATGTGTATGAGAGAATTTCTTGATTTTAATCTTGTCTTGATTTCACTGTTGTTACCAATGACTTTATGATTCATGCTTAAACATTAAAAGATCAACTAGTCCCAGAAGATGATTCATTCTATAAACAAAATTGGTTTGTATGTCTCAAATAGTTAGGCTCAAAAGCCACTGCCTCATTTTGAGAGTTTTGTTGGGTGTCCAAGAAAGCAGCAGAACTAAATATTAATTCTATGTTTTATTGAGTCTGATTCTTAATCTAGCTTGCATTCTGGGTAGTTCTGTGACCTCAGTTCTTGTAATAGGCTGGTATTGGACACTAAGAAAAATAATATCCTTTAGCTGGATAGATTCTCTCTGAACTTAACTAATTATCTTCTAGTGACTGTCAGCTTTTACCATTAACCTCTTGGGAGAGTGTCTAGATTTCTGTTCGTTTAACCCATAACACGAAAAAGAACCTAGACTGACTGAGTGCTTACTATGAATTTGGTGCTTTGTACCTATAATTTCTTTAATAAAGGAAATTTAATAATCTTATTTTGTGGAAAAGAAAACAAGGCTTAGATATTTTAGCAACTTGCTCAAAGTCACATAGCATCAATGTTTGGGCCAAGATTTGAACCCAGTTCTGTTTGATTTCAAAGTCCAAGCTTTGGTGCAAGATTGCTATGTACAAGGCAGATGCTTAGTAAATGAAAATTTTCCCAAGATACTTGTTAAATTGTCCAATTCATCATTAGAGATGAACAGAGAGGATACATTTTGTCGGTTTGTTTAATACCAACAAAAACCCAAAAAATGTCTCAATGGTGTATCTGTTGATTTGAAATAGAACATGATAAATGAACCAAAGAATTTAGCAAGCTACATTTGTAACAATGAATAAAAGGAAAGTGAAGTTTATATTCAGTCTGGTCAAAGTTAAGAGGCTCTTGTTATGAGTTAAGAGCCCTTCTATTTTTCTTTCTTTATTGACCATTACATCTCATATAGTCTGGTTAGAAAGAAAGTTATAGAATGGAAGACTAAAATGGGAAGTTAATGAGACAGCTTTGTTTGAGTTCACTAATGGAATATTCTTTACCTGAGCCTGTACTTGGTTTTCAAGTAAAGGTAGATGGCATGTCACTGAAATGTTAGGGATACAGTTTTTTCTTTTCCATTCTATTTCTCTAGGGCAATCCCTTTTACAGTTGACTTTCTGTCACTAAGGATATATAAAGATAATTGTTTTCTGCAGTCAAAGGAATAGTTTCTGTTCTTTCACCCAGCTCCTGCCTCGGGAACCACAAAGGTCAAGGTCCCATTTCCCACAGAGTGTAATTCATTAAGTGTGTAACTTAGAAAATCTCTACCAGTGATTTGGTTAAGTGACAAGAACCAGTGCCTAAGAAAGTTAGGTCCAGATTTTCTATCCATGCTTCTGAAATAGGAAACTTAACCTGAATTACTCAGGTGGGTTCTAAGGGAATTTTTAAGATTCTTCAAAAATTTGTGTTCTTTTCTTCCCATTATTCCCAAGCACTGTGTGTTCACCATGGAACATACTGTCTTCCCCAGAGTTGAACAAGATGGGGATAAATTATAAACAGTCTCTATATCCAGAACTTCTCTTCTCTTAGCCTGTGTTTTGGAACACTTGAGTTCTAGAGAATCCCTTTCATCCATGTATCAGATATAGAGGAAGTACTTTCAAACACGAGCCCAGGGACTTTGAGTGTGTGTTGGTTTGCCAGGGCTGCGGTAACAAATTACCACAATCTTGGTGGCCTAAAACAATAGAGACTTGTTTTCTCAGTTCTGAAAGCCAGAAATCTGAGATCGGGATGCTGTCAGGCCACACTCTCTACGGAGTCCTTGGGAAAGAACCCAGTCCTGCTTCCTTTAGCTTCCGGGAGCTGCTCTGCAGTTTTTGCTTTGTGGTTGTATCACTCCAGTCCCTCCTCCTCTTGTTGCCTCTCCTGTGTTTGGATTTAACTCTACTCTGTGCTTTTTTTGGGCTTCCCAGGTGTCTCAGTAGGTGAAGAACCTGCCTGCAATACAGGAGATGTGCGTTTGATCCCTGGGTCAAGAAGATCCCCTAGAGGAGGGCATGGCAACTCACTCCAGTATTTTTCTTGTAGAATCCTATGGACAGAGGAGCCTGATGGGCTAGAGAGGGTCACAGAGTCAGATGCAACTGAGCAAGCACACAGCACGCTGTGTCTCTCTTATAAGGATAATTGTGCTGGCATTTAGGATCCACCTTTAATCGAGAATAAGTTTCTTATCTCAATAACTTTAATGTAATCATATTATTTACCATTTAAGTTAACATTCACTTTTTTGTCACATAATATTCATAGCTTTCAGAGGTCAGAAAGTGAATATATTTTTCAGAAGCCATTGTTTTTTCAGCCTACCACAGTCACTCTTATGGTCAGATGTCCTACCCAGAGAGTTCGGATGACTATTTTTCTCTTCAAATTTCTGTATAAGTCAAAATAACCATATTTCATAAAAAGTAAAAACTTGCATTCATTCTAGGATGTTAAATAAAATGGAAAGAAATAAAATTGAGTTTCTTTACATTTTCACTGAATTCATAGTATTTTGTCACTTATATTGCATATAATTGTGTTAATACATCATCATGAGAAATGCTGGGCTGGAAGAAGCCAAGCTGGAATCAAGATTGCTGGGGGAAATATCAATAACCTCAGATATGCAGATGACACCACCCTTATGGCAGAAAGTGAAGAGGAACTAAAAAGCCTCTTGATGAAAGTGAAAGTGGAGAGTGAAAAACTTGGCTTAAAGCTCAACATTCAGAAAATGAAGATCATGGCATCTGGTCCCATCACTTCATGGGAAATAGATGGGGAAACAGTGGAAACAGTATCAGACTTTGTTTTTTGGGGCTCCAAAATCACTGCAGATGGTGATTGCAGCCATGAAATTAAAAGACTCTTACTCCTTGGAAGGAAAGTTATGACCAACCTAGATAGCATATTGAAAAGCAGAGACATTACTTTGCCAACAAAGGTCTGTCTAGTCAAGGCTATGGTTTTTCCTGTGGTCATGTATGGATGTGAGAGTTGGACTGTGAAGAAAGCTGAGCACCGAAGAATTGATGCTTTTGAACTGTGGTGTTGGAGAAGACTCTTGCGAGTCCCTTGGACTGCAAGGAGATCCAACCAGTCCATTCTGAAGGATCAGCCCTGGGATTCCTTTGGAAGGAATGATGTTGAAGCTGAAACTCCAGTACTTTGGCCACCTCATGCAAAGAGTTGATTCATTGGAAAAGACCCTGAAGCTGGGAGGGATTGGGGGCAGGAGGAGAAGGGGATGACAGAGGATGAGATGGCTGGATGGCATCACTGACTCAATGGACGTGAGTCTGAGTAAACTCCAGGAGTTGGTGAAGGACAGGGAGGTCTGGAGTGCTGCAATTCATGGGGTCGCAAAGAGTCGGACACGACTGAGCGACTGAACTGAACTGAACTGAATACATCATCCATTCATCTTAAAAAACAGGTATAGAGCATCAAAAAAGTGACAGATTTTATTTTCTTGAGCTCCAAAATCACTGCTGAAAGTGACTGCAGCCATGAAATTAAAAGATACTTGCTCCTTGAAAGGAAAGCTGTGATAAACCTAGATAGCATATTAAAAAGCAGAGACATAACTTCGCTGACAAAGTTCCGTATAATCAAGACTATGGTTTTTCTAGTAGTCATGTATGAATGTGAGAGTTGGACCATAAAGAAGGCTGAGCACTGAAGAACTGATGTTTTTGCATTGTGGTGCTGGAGAAAACTCTTGTGAGTCACTTGGACAGCAAGGCGATCAAACCAGCCAATCTTAAAGGAAATCAACCCTGAATATACATTGGAAGGACTGATACTGAAGCTAGAGCTCCAATACTTTGGCTATCTGATGCGAAGAGCCAATTCATTTGAAAAGACCCTGATGCTAGGAAAGATTAAAAGGCAAGAGGCAAAGAAAGGGTGGCAGAGGTTGAGACGGTGAGATAGCATCACTGACTCAGTGGATGTGAGTTTGAGCACACCTGCACTATCTGAGAGGCAGTGAAGGATGGGAAGCCTGGCGTGCTTCCATGGGTCACAAAGAGTCGGATGGGACTCAGTGAGTGAACAACAATAACATGGAACATTAGCTGTGCTCTTTAGACATAATGTTTGGTCCTAGGGTGCAAAAATAAGGAAGGTATGATTCCTTCCTTTGAGCAGCCAGTAATCTAGACAAGAAGATATTTGTGTCATCATTTCATTCAGTGTCTAAGTTTTATTATGCTCCTTTAGCTAGGCTATGGATTCACGATTTTAACCTGTATTTCCACTCTTTTAGTTTGATATTGGTTCTTATTTTAGAGAAAAGTAAACCTAAAGAAAATACGAGTTTAAGAGTATACAAGTAGTAGGAGGTGGAGCTTAGATTTAAATTATTGCAGTCTGACTCCAGAGCTCAATTATCAAACACTGCATATACTGCATTGATTATTTGACAGAATATCCTATAATGGAAGCAACCTAGATGTCCATCAACAGATGAATGGATAAGAAAACTGTGGTACATATACATAATGGAGTATTACTCAGCCATTAAAAAGAATACATTTGAATCAGTTCTAATGAGGTGGATGAAACTGGAGCCTATTATACAGAATGAAGTAAGCCAGAAAGAAAAACACCAATACAGTATACTAATGCATATATATGGAATTTAGAAAGATGGTAACAATAACCCTGTGTATGAGACAGCAAAAGAGACACTGATGTATAGAACAGTCTTTTGGACTCTGTGGGAGAGGGAGAGGCTGGGACGATTTTGGAGAATGGCATTGAAACATGTGTAATATCATGTATGAAACGAGTTGCCAGTCCAGGTTCGATGCACGATACTGGATGCTTGGGGCTGGTGCACTGGGACGACCCAGAGGGATGGTATGGGGAGGGAGGAGGGTGGAGGGTTCAGGATGGGGAACATATGTATACCTGTGGTGGATTCATTTTGATATTTGGCAAAACCAATACAATATTGTAAAGTTTAAAAATAAAATTAAATTAAAAAAAATAAAGACTGAGCATTCTCCTTTTCTAAGTAGTGTTTAATTATTGTCTTCTAGGTATACTCAAACTTTTCCATGTGGCTTTGTCTTTTCTGTCTTGCCTTTTGGATGTTATGATATGTGCAGCTTCTCTTGCTACTTGGATTACATGGATTTGCCCTAAGACAAACAAAAGTTTGGAGGAGTGACATCCTATTAGAAACACCACTCTGAATCTCCCTTCAACTTATACATGAAAATTGATTACTGGCGATGGTGAGAAATTATTCTTTCATAAAGTATAAAAGAGTCAGATATGACTTAGTTACTAAAAACAACAAAGTACCCAACAGATTTACCAATGATAGGGAAACTCCTGCATATTTGGTAATAACACATGGATTTCCAGATATTAATAACTTGTTCTGCAACTTTTGTGAGAACATATAAGGGTGGTATTACTTGGCATCTAAGAATCTGTCTCTTATTCTCATTTTCACAATCTTGATCAATCTGCCTAAATAATAGCCATATTTTCTTTAAGTGACTGATATCATGAGAGGTCTCTTCTTCTGCAAGAATATTCTTTATAGCTCTTTCTAATTACCAAAATATTGACACACTGTAATAGGTGTGTCAGACTGACAGACACACTCAGACTGACTCAGTCATGTCTACTCTTTGTGACCCCATGACCTGCAGCATGCCAGGCCTCCCTGTCCAACTCCCAGAGTCCACCCAAACCCATGTCCATTGTGTTGGTGATGCCATCCAGCCATCTCATCCTCTTTCGTCCCCTTCTCTTTCTGCTCTCAATCTTTCCCAGCATCAGGGTCTTTTCAAATGAGTCATCTCTTTGCATCAGGTGGCCAAAATATTGGAGTTTCAGCTTCAATATCAGTCCTTCAAATGAACACCCAGGACAGATTTCCTTTAGGATGGACTGGTTGGATCTCCTTGCAGTCCAAGGGACTCTCAAGAGTCTTCTCCAACACCACAGTTCAAAACCATCAATTCTTTGGCACTCAGCTTTCTTTATAGTCCATACTATAGTCTCACATCCATACTTGATCACTGAAAAAACCATAGCCTCGACTAGATGGACCTTTGTTGACAAAATGATATCTCTGCTTTTTAATATGCTATCTAGGTTGGTCATAACTTTCCTTCCAAAGAGTAAGCGTCTTTTAATTTCATGGCTGCAATCAACATCTGCAGTGATTTTGGAGCCCCCCAAAATAGAGTCTGACACTGTTTCCACTGTTTCCCCATCTATTTCCCATGAAGTGATGGGACCGGATGCCACGATCTTCGTTTTCTGAATGTTGAGCTTTAAGCCAAGTTTTTCACTCTCCACTTTCACTTTCATCAAGAGGCTTTTTAGTTCCTCTTCACTTTCTGCCATAAGGATGGTGTCACCTGCATATCTGAGGTTATTGATATGTCTCCCAGCAATCTTGATTCCAGCTTGTGCTTCTTCCAGCCCAGCTTTTCTCATGATATACTCTGCATATAAGTTAAATAAGCAGGGTGACAATATACAGCCTTGACGTACACCTTTTCCTATTTGGAACCGGTCTGTTGTTCCATGTCCAGTTCTAACTGTTGCTTCCTGACCTGCATACAGGTTTCTCAAGAAGCAGGTCAGGTGTTCTGGTATTCCCATGTCTTTCAGAATTTTCCACAGTTTATTGTGATCCACAGTCAAAGGCTTTGGCATAGTCAATAAAGCAGAAATAGATGTTTTTCTGGAACTCTCTTGCTTTTTCGATGATCCAGTGGATGTTGGCAATTTGATCTCTGGTTCCTCTGACTTTTATAAAACTAGCTTGAACATCTGGAAGTTCATGGTTCACGTATTGATGAAGCCTTGCTTGGAGAATTTTGAGCATTAATTTACTAGTGTGTGCGATGAGTGCAATTGTGTGGTAGTTTGAACATTCTTTGCCATTGCCTTTCTATGGGACTGCAATGAAAACTGACTTTTCCAGTCCTGTGTTCACTGCTGAGTTTTCCAAATTTGCTGACATATTGAGTGCAGCACTTTCACAGCATCATCTTTTAAGATTTGAAATAGCTCAGTTGGAATTCCATCATCTCCACTAGCTTTGTTCGTAGTGATGCTTCCTAAGGCCCATCTGATTTCACATTCCAGGATGTCCAGCTCTAGGTGAGTGTGAGTGTACACCTTTGTGATTATCTGGGTCATGAAGATCTCTTTTGAACAGTTCTTTTGTGTATTCTTGCCACCTCTTCTTAATATCTTCTGCTTCTGTTATGTCCCTACCATTTCTTCAATTTCAGTCTGAATTTGGCAATAAGGAGTTCATGATCTGAGCCACAGTCAGCTCCCGGTCTTGTTTTTGCTGACTGTATAGAGCTTCTCCATCATTGGCAGCAAAGAATATAATCAATTGGATTTCGGTGTTGACCATCCGGTGATGTCCATGTATAGAGTCTTCTCTTGTGTTGTTGGAAGAGGGTATTTGCTATGACCAGTGAGTTCTCTTGGCAGAACTCTATTAACCTTTGCCCTGCTTCACACTGTACTCCAAGGCCATATTTGCCTGTTACTCCAGGTGTTTCTTGACTTCCTACTTTTGCATTCCAGTCCCCTATAATTAAAAGGACATCTTTTTTGGGTGTTAGTTCTAGAAGGTCTTATAGGTCTTCATAGAACCGTTCAACTTCAGCTTCTTCAGCATTACTGGCCGGGCCATAGACTTGGATTACTGTGATATTGAATGGTTTGCCTTGGAAATGAACAGAGATCATTCTGTAGTTTTTGAAATTGCATCCAAGTACTTCATTTTGGGCTCTTTTATTGGCTATGATGGCTACTCCATTTCTTCTAAGGGATTCCTGCCCACAGGAGTAGATATAATGGTCATCTGAGTTAAATTCACCCATTCCAGTCCATCTTAGTTCGCTGATTCCTAGAATGTTGATGTTCACTCTTGCCGTCTCCTGTTTGACCACTTCCAATTTGCCTTGATTCATGGACCTAACATTCCAGGTTCCTATGCAATATTGCTCTTTACAGCATCGAACCTTGCTTCTATCACCAGTCCCATCCACAACTGGGTGTTGCTTTTGCTTTGGCTGCATCCCTTCATTCTTTCTGGAGTTATTTCTCCACTGATCTCCAGTAGCTTAATGGGCACCCACCGACCTGGGGAGTTCTTCTTTCATTGTCCTATCTTTTTGTCTTTTCATACTCTTCAGGGGGTTCTCAAGGCAAGAATACTGCAGTGATTTGCTATTCCCTTCTCCAGTGGACCACATTTTGTCAGAAGTTTCCACCATGATCCGTCATCTTAGGTGGCCCCACAGGGCATGGTTTAGTTTCACTGAGTTAGACAAGGCTGTGGTCCTTGTAATTAGATTGGCTTATTGTCTGTGTTGTGGTTTCAGTCTGCCCTCTGATGCCCTCTTTCAGTGCCTACCGTCTTACTTGCGTTTCTCTTACCTTGAATGTGGGCTATGTCTTCACAGCCACTCCAGCAAAGCGCAGCCATTGCTCCTCACCTTGGATGTACGGTAGCTCCTCTCAGCCGCTGCCCCTGACCCTGGACGTGGAGTAGCTCCTCATGGCCGCCTTCTTTGACCTTGGATGTGGGGTAGCACCTCTCAGCCGTGCTCCTGTGCTGTTGCAGCCACCGTGCTCCTGCTCCATCCCAGGTATTCAGTAACATTCAATAAATTCATGTCAAATTGCATGGATTGTTTAATAGTTTTAGCAAGTATCAGATGATGAAAGAAAGGTGGTGGATTTGCTACAAAGAAATTCCCCAGTATAACTCCAAATGGACCAATAATGCCACTAAGAGCAGATTATAAGTAACCAAAGGAAAGGGTTCAATGGTGTTGCTTGGGTGCTCAGTCATGTTGGACTTTTTGCAGCCCTTTGGACTGTAGCCCACCATGGTCCTCTGTCCATGGAACTTTTCAGGAAAGACTAGTGGAGTGGGTTGCCATTTCTTCCTCCAGGGTATCTTCCTGAACCAAGACTCGAACTCGTGTCTCCTGTATCTACTGCATTTTTGGTGAATTCCTTACCACTGAGCCATCAGGAAGCCCGCGACTTTTAACTGTCACTATGGTTTTGCTCAAGGCTTGTCCAAGGATTTATTTAGGAAGGACACATTCAGTGGTAGTCCACCATGCCTAATACATTCCAGCCTCTAGTAACAGCTTGCACATTGGAAGCATCCATTTGGATGGTGCTATGATGGTGATTTTTTGTTTTCTCAGCTGTTTCTGTCCAATGTTGTTATGTTCAGGGTAACAATAGTTTGTGGATCTTAATAAAAATGTCAAAGAACTAACATCTGTGCAGTGTGGTTAATCATCAAGGAATACAGGGTGTTGCTTTTACCTCACAAACTTTAATCATGTTTGGAAGAAGTAAATAACTCAGTTAGTACTCCCTTCTTCAAATTATATTTTTAGATTTTCCAGTCTCTGCTTCTCTCAAAGAGCTTTCAACACCCTGCTTAATGTGGTCTGGAAGGGAGGGCTGGCTGGAATTCTAATTTCCTACATTTGTGAAAACAGCTCTCTTTGGCTCTAGATACAGAAATGAAAGTATGATCTGGTACCATTAATATGTATTACTGTGATATAAGTTGGAGAAGGCAATGGCACCCCACTCCAGTATTCTTGCCTGGAAAATCCCATGGATGGAGGAGCCTGGTAGGCTGCAGTCCATGGGGTCGCTAAGAGTCGGACACGACTGAACGACTTCACTTTCATTTTTCACTTTCATGCATTGGAGAAGGAAATGGCAACCCACTCCAGTGTTCTTGCCTGGAGAATCCCAGGGGTGGGGGAGCCTGGTGGGCTGCTGTCTATGGGGTCACACAGAGTCGGACACGACTGAAGCGACTTAGCAGCAGCAGCAGCAGTCATATAAGTAACTCTTCCACAAGTAATACTACTAAGTTCTGACTGAGTATTTTTCTAGAACAACATCTTCCCTCTTTTAAGAATAAAGTGGTTCTGGATATTGAAACTTTTACCTTGGAAAATACTGTTCCCCTATGTCCACAAGGAAACTTTCTCTCTAATCTCGTGAAGAACCATACTGGGTAAACTTCTAATCTTCCTCTTCACTCTTATCATTCAATGAGAAATGGAAAACTTTTCCTCCCTTTCTTATTATCTGCAGTTTCCTTTCTATCTTTTCTTTCTCTCACTCCTTACCCCTCTCTCCCCCCACTCTCTTTTTCTCTCTGTCACACACACAAACACATACACATACACACACACACACACCAGCTTGTTCTCAAATAGCATCTGTTCTTTTCTTCTATTTCCAATTACCAAACAGAAACCACACTGGTATACTTAGGTACCTTCCTGATCTAAATCCTTCTGTATAGAACTCAGGCTTCTTTGACTGCAGCTGGGGTGTTAGTTGTATTTGGGGTGGGAAATAGAACTCCTACTCTATTTTCCACATTAGCATTGTAAGAAAGCATGGTTCCTGCCACAGCTTTAAACAACTGATCCTTAGACAATCCTCACTTAGATCCTTGGGTGTGTCCTTTTGTAGTTGGAACCCACAGGGGATAAGGATTGAAAAATTAGGCTTCTGTAACCTCCGATCCGTAGGAAGCAGTATACTTGGAAGTGGCTGCCTAGAGAATGATTTGGGAGCTGTCTACTAATCTGTCCTCAGAATGTAAGATTCAGATATGCTTTATAAGCAAAAATCAGCCAATCAATCAAAAGGATGTCCCTGAGTCTGTCATCCACATACCTGTTCTTGGATAAGCACTTCTTTCTCGCATAAAGCTTCACAGACTTGAAGAGAACCTTCCTTGTGGTTATTTTAATGTGAAAATATGTAGTCTCCTGTTGATCAGAACTTATGCTTCCTCCTATTGTCAACTACAAGCGGGGCAATAATGAATAAACAACCAAGTTGTTAACATATGTCTAAAACCCCCACATCTCTATTTTCAGTCTAGCTTTCTCTGTGCATCTTTGTTTGCCTTTGAAATGTAAATAGGAAAATTTCTTTCCCCAGAGTGGTTAGCTCTAAACCTTAGGAGATTTAATTATCTTCTACTGGTCAGATGTTTCTACTTTTATTTAGGTGTGGCTATCAACTGTCAGTTATTTTAACAGTCTTACCTAGTTTACTCTGTTACTATCTCCATATCATTTAAAAAGAAAAAACATGACTTGAAGTAATGTTGTATAGCTAAGTTGTGTCTGATTCTTGCGACCCCATGGACTGTAGCATGCCAGGCTTCTCCGTCCATGAAACTTACCAGGCAAGAATGCTGGAGTGGGTTGCCATTTCCTTTTCCAGGTGATCTTCTTGAACCTGGAATCAAGTTCCTATGTTGCAGGCAGACTCTTTACCATTGAGCCACCTGGGAAGCCTGACTTGAAGCTATAAATCCAAGCATATCAGTAGGTTGTTTGGTTTATATGCTACAAAGCCTCTCATTTATGGTTCAATTTCACTGCACACAATCAAAGCTCTTCTGAACAAATCTGGACAAGAGGCCAATGACTATGGCTTGTGGTCATCCAATGGTGGGGGTTGGAAATCTGTGGTGGTCATATTTTGGTAAGCATTTGTTTTTCCAAGTGGAAATGGACATGATCATCCTGTGTTATTTGTAGCTACAAGATCTTTCATCCATATTACTTCTTCATAATATGGTTTTAAATTACCTGCTAGGAATTGATTGGAACATTTTATGTTTTTTCTCTTTCAGAATCATTGTTTTCAGTCTAGGGCAACATTTACCCATGCCCTTTTTTTACGATAATAGTAGCTATCATAGCAGTGGATATTGTTATGGGCAACTCTGATATATTATTGTTCAAAATACTTGCTTCTCTACCCTAAAAGAATTTTACTGTAGAGCTCTGCTCTGGAGGGGGATTTTGCTTTTCTATCCTTTTGAATTCATGCTGGCACAGGCTCTGGATAGTGAATTGTGAGTCATATTAATATGGGAGATTTCTGAACAGAAGTTTTCCAAATCAGATTGTAGTTATCCATCTCTTTCCCCCAGAAGTCCCATATATAGGCTCTCCTCTGTCTGCCAAAGGGAGAAGGAAATGGTAATCCACTCCAGTATTCTTGCCTAGAGAATCCTGTGAACAGAGGAGCATGGTGGGCTGCTGTCCATGGGGTTGCACAGAGTCTGACATGACTGAAGCGACTAGGTATGCATGCATGCATTGGAGAAGGAAATGGCAACCCACTCAAGTATTCTTGCCTGGAGAATCCCAGGGACAGAGGGGCCTGGTGGGCTGCCGTCTATGAGGTTGCACAGAGTCAGACACGACCGAAGTGACTTAGCAGCAGCAGCAGCTGTCTGTGAGAAAAAGAGATAAAACAGTTATAAGCTGCTGACATTTTCTGGGTTCTTTGTTACTATAGAAAAATATATATAGACTAAACTGACTAATAAAACCCCTTTGACTTAGCAGTTGCAGCTGTTGGAATTTATTCTTCAGTTCAGTTCAGTCGCTCAGTTGTGTCCGACTCTTTGTGACCCCATGAACCGCAGCACGCCAGGCCTCCCTGTCCATCACCAACTCCCGGAGTTCACTCAGACTCACGTCCATCGAGTCAGTGTTGCCATCCAGTCATCTCATCCTCTGTCGCCCCCTTCTCCTCCTGCCCCCAATCCCTCCCAGCATCAGGGTCTTTTCCAGTGAGTCAACTCTTCGCATGAGGTGGCCAAAGTATTGGAGTTTCAGCTTTAGCATCAGTCCTTCCAATGAACACCCAGGACTGATCTCCTTTAGGATGGACTGGTTGGATCTCCTTGCAGTCCAAGGGACTCCCAAGAGTCTTCTCCAACATCACAGTTCAAAAGCATCAATTCTTCAGCGCTCAGCCTTCTTCACAGTCCAACTCTTGCATCCATACATGACCACGGGAAAAACCATAGCCTTGACTAGACGGACTTTTGTTGGCAAAGTAATGTCTCTGCTTTTGAATATGCTATCTAGGTTGGTCATAACTTTCCTTCCAAGGAGTAAGCGTCTTTTAATTTCATGGCTGCAGTCACCATCTGCAGTGATTTTGGAACCCCAAAAAACAAAGTCTGACACTGTTTCCACTGTTGCCCCATCTATTTCCCATGAAGTGATGGGACCAGATGCCAGGATCTTCGTTTTCTGAATGTTGAGCTTTAAGCCAACTTTTTCACTCTCCACTTTCCCTTTCATCAAGAGGCTTTTTAGTTCCTCTTCACTTTCTGCCATAAGGGTAGTATCATCTGCATATCTGAGGTTATTGATATTTCTCCCGGCAATCTTGATTCCAACTTGTGCTTCTTCCAGTCCAGCGTTTCTCATGATGTACTCTGCACAGAAGTTAAATAAGCAGAGTGACAATATACAGCCTTGACATACTCCTTTTCCTATTTGGAACCAGTCTGTTGTTCCATGTCCAGTTCTAACTGTTGCTTCCTGACCTGCATAAAGTTTCTCAAGAGGCAGGTCAGGTGGTCTGGTATTCCCATCTCTTTCAGGATTTTCCACAGTTTATTGTGATCCACACAGTCAAAGGCTTTGGCATAGTCAATAAAGCAGAAATAGATGTTTTTCTGGAACTCTCTTGCTTTTTCAATGATCCAATGGATGTTGACAATTTGATCTCTGGTTTCTCTGCCTTTTATAAAACTAGCTTGAACATCAGGAAGTTCATGGTTCACGTATTGCTGAAGCCTGGCTTGGAGAACTTTGAGCATTACTTTACTAGCATGTGAGATGAGTGCAGTTGTGTGGTAGTTTGAGCATTCTTTGGCATTGTCTTTCTTTGAGATTGGAATGAAAACTGACCTTTTCCAATCCTGTGGCCACTGCTGAGTTTTCCAAATTTGCTGGCATATTGAGTGCAGCACTTTCACAGCAGCATCTTTCAGGATTTGAAATAGCTCAACTGGAATTCCATTATGTCCACTAGCTTTGTTCGTAGTCGTGCTTTCTAAGGCCCACTTGACTTCACATTCAAGGATGTCTGGCTCTAGATTAGTGATCACAGCATTGTGATTATCCTGGTCGTGAAGATCTTTTTTGTACAGTTCTTCTGTGTATTCTTGCCACCTCTTAATATCTTCTGCTTCTGTTAGGTCCATACCATTTCTGTCCTTTATCGAGCCTATCTTTGCGTGAAATGTTCCCTTGTTATCTCTAACTTTCTTGAAGAGATCTCTAGTCTTTCCCACTCTGTTGTTTTCCTCTATTTCTTTGCATTGATAGCTAATGAAGGCTTTCTTATCTCTTCTTGCTATTCTTTGGAACTCTGCATTCAGATGCTTATATCTTTCCTTTTCTCCTTTTTTCACTTCTCTTCTTTTCACAGTTATTTGTAAGGGCTCCCCAGACAGCCATTTTGCATTTTTGCATTTCTTTTCCATGGGGATGGTCTTGATTCCTGTCTCCTGTACAATGTCATGAACCTCATTCCATAATTCATCAGGCAGTCTATCTATCAGATCTAGTCCCTTAAATCTATTTCTCACTTCCTTTGTATGATCATAAGGGATTTGATTTAGGTCATACCTGAATGGTCTAGTGGTTTTCCATACTTTCTTCAATTTCAGTCTGAATTTGGCAGTAAGGAGTTCATGATCTGAGCCACAGTCAGCTCCTAGTCTTGTTTTTGTTGACTGTATAGAGCTTCTCCATCTTTGGCTGCAAAGAATATAATCAGTCTGATTTCGGTGTTGACCTTCTGGTGATGTCCATATGTAAAGTCTTTTCTTGTGTTGTTGGAAGAGGGTGTTTGCTCTGATGAGTGCATTTTCTTGGCAAAACTCTATTAGCCTTTGCGCTGCTTCATTCCATACTCCAAGGCCAAATTTGCCTGTTACTCCAGGTGTTTCTGGACTTCATACTTTTGCATTCTAGTCCCCTATAATGAAAAGGACATCTTTTTTGGATGTTAGTTCTAAAAGGTCTTGTAGGTCTTCATAGAACCATTCAACTTCAGCTTCTTCAGCGTTACTGGTTGGGGCATAGACTTGGATTAAGTGAGGAAACTTACAAGATTAGAGATACTTATTACATTGTTACAGAAATTTCAAAAAATTACAACCAAAAGTTAACAGTGATTTCATGAAATGACAGCACATCTATACAACGGAAAACTATGCAGTCATTAAAAATCTTATGGCATGTATATACGCATATGTACTTTTGTATAGTTATGCATATACATGTCTGTATCTTTATCTGTTTAAAAGTGTTATGGCAGGATATCCAAAATATGGTTGTTGTGGTGGTTTAGTCACTAAGTCATGTCCAACTTTGCAATCCTGGTGGACTGTAGCCTGCCATGTAATGCCATGGACTGTATCCTGCCATGTATCCCTGTCCATGGGATTCTCCAGGTGGGAATACTGGAGTGGGTTGCCATTTCCTTCTCCAGAGGATCTTCCCAACCCAGGAATTGAACCTGTGTCTCCTGCACCGAAAATATATTGATAAGTAAAAAATTATATAGCACAAAGCTTTTATTTTAGCAAAATAATTTATTCATCAAAAGAATATGCACTGAGTATCAAAAAATAATTCTGGGGCTAGAATCATTATAATAAACATTGAAGACAGACCAAAGAGAGAAGTCATACAGCTGTGCAAGAAAGTGTAGAATAAGAGAAATGCAGTGCTGTTAGCTTTATCTTCTGAATAATGTAGAGAAGGCACAGCAGGACCATGCTGTCAGTTGTCAGTGCTCTTTCTTCCTTCCCTACTCACTGCCTTTGTAAATGCAAGCCACAGATGCAATTTAGACACGGAGCATCTTTAAGCATGCACCTAATGATCAATAAATTGAATGTTGAGTCTGAAATCACCTCCAGGGTAATGTATGATTTAAATAAGAGTGTATCACAATAGACACTCCATGAAGGCTTTACTACCTGCAAAATAGAAAACTTCTCTGTCTAGTTTCTTCTTTATTATTTGCTGTTTACTATTTATTCTTACTTATTTGTTGTATTCCCAAGTTCTAATCTTAGAATCACTAAAGTTACTCAGAACTCTTGGATGAGCTACTAATCTGGCTTTTTTTTTTTTTTTTTTTTTATCTTCTCAAGCATGTATGGGATTTTGCCAAAAAGTTTGTTCAGTTTCTCCATACACTACAGAGAAACCCAAAGGAACTTTTTGGCCAACCCAATACTTCTGAATTCTATGACTTAATTTTTGATCACATATATCATGACATGGAGGAGATTCCCTCATGGCTCAGAAAGTAGTGTCTGCCTGCAATGTGGAAGACCTGAGTTTGATCCCTGGGTCAGAAAGATCCCCTGGAGAAGAAAATGGCAATGCACTCCAGTATTCTTGCCTGGAAAATCCCATGAATGGAGGAGCCTGACGGCCTACAGGGCTACAGTCCATAGGGTCACAAAGAGTCAGACACAACTGAACTACTTCATTTTCACTTTCATCATGACATGAAACAATATGGCTGGCTGAATATAGTGCTTGCTCCTATGACTTGGCTTATCCTGGGGTCTGTTTGCCCTCAGTTGCTTCCTTCTCTGGCTTTCTTCTGTATCACAGGAAAGCTGACCCCTCCAAGCTACAATTCCCTGGCTCCCATGACAGCAAGCTTCTCACTGCGTGTGGCCAAGAGGAGGAACCTGCAGATATTTGAAGGTGAACAAAGGAAAAATTCAGGATACTCCTTTCCGTCCTATTTCTCCTGTGCAGTATTTTGCTATCTAGCTCAGTGACTCCAGCATCTTTTCATCAAGTTTGCTGGGTTCCAGATTCCACAGAGTGACTGGCTCTAGGAGTCATGTAACATTATCTTCTCTAATTGAACCTGTAGCCTAGGAATGTTTGGTGACCTCAGACAATTACCTGGTTAACCAATCTCCAGTATTAAATACCTTCTGTTATGAATAATTAAATCAGCTTCTGTTTTTCTGTTTGCAAGTTGGTGCGAGTGGCAAAAAATCTGCCTGCCAATGCAGAAGACAAGAGAGGTGGGTTCGATCCCTGCTTTGGGAAGATACCCTGGAGGAGGGCCTGGCAACCTACTCCAGTATTCTTGCCTGGAGAGTTCCAAAGACAGAGGAGCCTTGTGGGCTACGTTCACAGGGTTTCAAAGCGTTGTACACAACATAAGTGACTTAGCACCGCACAGCACAGCACATAAAACATTAGTTATTGATTGTTTCGGTCAAAATATGATTTGTTGTAGTGATACATAATGAGGGAAATGAGATATGATTTGTAGTAATTAAAAAAAATTCAAAGATATTATCTGCAATAAATAGCAAAATTTAAGAAAACCCTTCTCAAGAGCTCAAAATTGATTTTTTTCCCTGGGTGGTCACAGTGAGGATGGGGAAAGTTTCTGCTTATGTGAGTATAAATAGGTAGAACTTCTCTATGTAAACAAATTCAGGCTTGCTTACTCTAAAGGTGCCATTTAGCTATGGACTTGATTTATTACACTTGAGATGGAGATGACCACTTTCCAGCGGTATGAAGAGCAATGCTATCTTAAAAAGGAAGAGAGAGAGATAGAGAAACCAGTTTATGCAAGTCCTCAGTTCTCTTTGTGTGGTCCACGCAGATCTGTAAAGGGTCTCGCTCTGCTGAGCCTGATTCTGACTTGGCTGTCATCCTGGCCCTTGGCTCTCCCTTTCTCCAGGTGGAAAATGAGAACTCTAGTTCCAGATCATTTACTCTACAACACATCTCTGTTTTTAGTCACACCCGCAGGAGCTTTATTTCCACGTTTCATTCCTGCAGTCTTTGAATTTCATATTGTAATATTTATGTTCTCTGAAAAAGAGGTGCATATCAGCAGCCTAGAGATGTGCCCTATCTCTGTACACTTATTTCATGTGATTATCTTTTCTTCAAAATTGTAATAATGTGAAGTAAAACACTCTTTGCTTATGTTTGGAAAGACAGTATTGTATAATGGTTAAGAACTCAGGCATGTGGGTTCTGATCCTTATTGTGCCAGTTAACCAGTTCTGGGAGCTCAAGCAAGTTACTTCAAATCACTAAGTCTTCATTTCATCATCTGTAAAATAGAAATGAAAAGGTTTATACTATCTAAAAGGCATTTGACGAATGAATCAAATGTTTTATAAATAACTTACAGTAGTCCCTGAAAAATGTGTGTGTGTATGCTCTCTTGTCTGATTCTGCGACCATGTAGACTGTAGCCTGCCAGGCTCCTCTGGCCATGGGATTTCCCAGGCAATAATACTGGATTGGGTTGCTGTCTTCCCAACCCAGAGAGCAAACCCACGTCTCCTGCATATCCCACATTGGCAGGCAGATTCTTTATCCACTAACGAACTGGGAGGCCCCTGGGAAATGGGAATAGAGTAAATACTCAAGACTTGTAGCTATGATGATGATGATAGTGATGGGGAGACCTGTATAACAGAGTTTAATGAGAAAGCTGAGTAATATTTTTAATATTAGTTATGTTCTGGTATATTTTAAGTTCTTTGCAGAGCTAGCATATATTTATGAGCATATATCTATATATGAGTTTTTATGTATTTATCTTTTTTATAAAGTCCAAAGAATACTTGGGACTCTCAAAAAAAAAAAAAAAAAGAGTTATAGCCAAATAAGGTTCTGTTTTCTTTTGTTTCTCTCAAGCAGGAATCTATTGAAGCACTTGGAAAACAATAAAGAGTCAGTGCAGTGCTACTTAAAATGTTCAAACCAACCTCGGGATGCAGCACAGACATTCCCCTGTCTAGTTGCAGCATTCTTCTGGGCTTATAAAACACAGGACAACCACTTTGAGTCACGAAAAGCCTCTTCTCTAACTGCCTCATAGTAAAATAGAAGAGAATGGGCACTTCCTTTCCAACTAAAGATATATTTTCCATCTTCTCCTAACGTGTGCTAAGTCGCTTCAGTCATGTCCAACTCTTTGTGACCCCAGGGACTGTAGCCCTCCAGGATCCTCTGTCTGTGGGATTCTGCAGGCAAGAATATTGGAGTGGGTTGCCATGCCCTCCTCCTGGGGATCTTCCCAATCAAGGGATCGAATCCGTGTCTCTTATGTCTCTTGCATTGACAGGAGGATTCTTTACGACTAGTGCCACCTGGAAAACCCCAAAGTGAAAGTAAAATGTTACTTGCTCAGTCATGTCCAACTCTCTGTGATCCCAAGGACTGTAGCCCATCAGGCTCCTCTGTCCATGGAATTCTTTGGGCAAGAATACAGGACTGGGTAGCCATTCCCTTCTCCAGGGGATCTTCCAGACCCAGGGATTGAACCCATGTCTTCTGGCTTGCAGGCAGATTCTTTATAATCTGAGCCACCGGGAAGACCTTCTTCAGTTCAGTTCAGTTCAGTTGCTCAGTCGTGTCTGACTCTTTGCGACCCCATGAATCGCAGCACGCCAAGCCTCCCTGTCCATCACCAACTCCCAGAGTTCACCCAGACTCATGTCCATCGAGTCAGTGATGCCATCCAGCCATCTCATTCTCTGTCATCCCCTTCTCCTCCTGCCCCCAATCCCTCCCAGCATCAGATTTTTTCCCAATGAGTCAACTCTTCCATGAGGTGGCCAAATACTGGAGTTTCAGCTTTAGCATCATTCCTTCCAAAGAAATCCCAGGGCTGATCTCCTTCAGAATGGACTGGTTGGATCTCCTTGCAGTCCAAGGGACTCTCAAGAGTCTTCTCCAACATCACAGTTCAAAAGCATCAATTCTTCAGCACTCAGCCTTCTTCACAGTCCAACTCTCACATCCATACATGACCACAGGAAAAACCATAGCCTTGACTAGACGAACCTTTGTTGGCAAAGTAATGTCTCTGTTTTTTAATATGCTATCTAGGTTGGTCATAACTTTCCTACCAAGGAGTAAGAGTCTTTTAATTTCATGGCTGCAGTCACCATCTGCAGTGATTTTGGAACCCCAAAAAATCAAGTCTGACACTGTTTCCACTGTTGCCCCATCTATTTCCCTTGAAGTGATGGGACCAGATGCCATGATCTTTGTTTTCTGAATGTTGAGCTTTAAGCCAACTTTTTCACTCTCCTCTTTCACTTTCATCAAGAGGCTTTTTAGTTCCTCTTCACTTTCTGCCATAAGGGTGGTGTCATCTGAATATCTGAGGTTATTGATATTTCTCCCGGAAATCTTGATTCCAGCTTGTGCTTCTTCCAGCCCAGTGTTTCTCATGATGTACTCTGCATATAAGTTAAATAAGCAGGGTGACAATATACAGCCTTGATGTACTCCTTTTCCTATTTGGAACCAGTCTGTTGTTCCATGTCCAGTTTTAACTGTTGCTTCCTGACCTGCATACAGATTTCTCAAGAGGCAGGTCAGGTGGTCTGGTATTCCCATCTCTTTCAGAATTTTCCACAGTTTATTGTGATCCACACAGTCAAAGGCTTTGGCATAGTCAATAAAGCAGAAATAGATGTTTTTCTGGGACTCTCTTGCTTTCCTCCTCAAATTCTACCTGATTTGAACAATATTGCTGCTGTCTATGGGGTCGCACAGAGTCAGACATGACTGAAGTGACTTAGCAGCAGCAGTAGCGGCAGCAGCAACCATCAAAGATCGTACATTTGCTGAGTTCAATCTCACTTAACTCATATACTCTGACTTCTACTGACCTCTCTTTCCTTGTTTCTTTTACAATTTCATCCTTCTTTTCTTACTCCTTGAACTCGAAACAATGTCGTTTCCTCAAGTTCTGTCCTCCATCTTCACCTGTCACTCCATGCTTTCCTTTCCTTAGGATAACCATGGGCTTCGTAGGGCTGGAAGCCATGGTCTTCCAGGTGGTTCAGAGGGTAAGAAAACCTGCCTACTATGCAAGAGTTGTGGGTTCAATCCCTAGGTCGGGGAGCTCCCCTCAAGAAGGGTGTGGTAACCCACTCCAGTATTTTTGCCTGGAGAATCCCATGGACAAAGGGAGCCCTGCAGACTACAGTCCACGGGGTCACAAAGAGTCAGACTGTCTGAAGTGACTGAGCAGACACACATATGGGAGAGCCATACCCATAGTCACCTCTCCACTGACAACTCAAGCTTACATATTTTAACCTTAATTTCTGAGCCCTGACTCATATATTCGACCAATAACATTTAAATCACTATACTTTCTAGGTATTTCAAAATGAACATATCCCAAATAGTACTTGTCATATTCACCCACTCTCAGTGGGTTTTTACTTCATTATTTCTTGTCTCAGTGTCTTCCATAAGCCTTACAAATCAGAAACCTCTATTTTTCTTTCTCCATAACCTTCATATCTCAATCATTATTATATCTTACTGGTATTATATTGAAAGTGAAAGTGAAAGTCTCTCAGTCGTGTCTGACTCTTTGCAACCCCATGGACTGGACAGTTCAGCTCATTTCAGTCACTCAGTCATGTCTGACTCTGTGGCTCCATGGACTGCAGCATGCCAGACTTCCCTGTTCATCACCAACTCTCGGAGCTCACTCAAACTGGTGTCCATCCATAGTCGATGATGCCATCCAACTATCTCATCCTCTGTAGTTCCCTTCTCCTCCCACCTTCAGTCTTTCCCAGCATCAGGGTCTTTTCCAGTGAGTCAGTTCTTCGCATCAGGTGGCCAAAGTATTGGAGCTTCAGCTTCAGCATGAGTCCTTCCAATGAATATTCGGGACTGATTTCCTTTAGGATGGACTGGTTGGATATCCTTGCTGTCCAAGGGACTCTCAAGAGTCTTCTTTAACACCACAGGTCAAAAGTATCAATTCTTTGGCACTCAGCTTTCTTTGTAGTCCAACTCTCACATCCATACGCGACTACTGAAAAAACCATAGCTTTGACTAGACAGACTTTTGTCGGCACTGTCTCTGCTTTTTAATATGCTGTCTAGGTTGGCCATAGCTTTTCTTCCAAGGAGCAGGTGTCTTTTAATTTCATGGCTGCAGTCACCATCTGCAGTGATTTTGGAGCCCCAGAAAAGAAAGTCTGTCACTGTTTCTGTTATTTACCCATCTATTTGCCACAAACTGATGGGACCAGATGCCATGATCTTATTTTTCTGAATGTTGAGTTTTAAGACTGTACAATCTTTGGACTTCTCTTGGCCAGAAAACTGGAGTGGGTAGCCTTTCCCTTCTCCAGAGGATCTTCCCAACCAAGGAATCAAACCCAGGACTTCTGCATTGCAGGCAAATTCTTTACCAGCTGAGCTGGTTCTTTACCAGGTCTTCCCGTACTTGTTCTTGCCCTTGGTCCAACTTTCTCATAAAAACCAAGCACTGTGGTTTTTTGTGGTTTTTTCCAAATTTTTGTTTTTAAGTTATTGTAGAGTCATAGGAGTTTATGGAGAAATGAACAAAGAAGTCCCGTGTATGCTTCCCTTATCCTCCATCAACCATAGCACAACTATAGCAAAATATCAAAAACAAGACACTGACATTGGTATAATCCACAGAATTAATTCAAATGTCACCAGTTTGGCACACATTTGTGTGTGTGCAGCTCAATACAATTTTAACACAGGTGTCAGCTTTGTGTAACCACCACCACAATCAAAATACTAAGTGGCACCATCATAAGACTCCCTCTTGTTACCCCATTAAACCATACCCATCCACTCCCCTGTATCGAATCCCTAGGAACCACTCATGTGTTCTTCACAAAACACTGCTGGACCCTTGATCTTGGAGTTATAGCTTCCAGCACTATGAGAAACAAATGTCTGTTGTTTAAGCCACTCAACTCAGCCCTGCTGGTTTCATCTCCAGGTACAGATGATACTTCCCTGGGTTGTCTGGTGTCCCTGGGCCAGCTTCTGGAAGGGGATAGGAGAGCAGAAGCCATGGGGCCTGGCCCTCCTTTGAGCCTGAGTGGAGGGCAGGGAGACAAAGGCCACTGTGGGTGCTGCTCCTGCCAAGAACAGGACTGTCCCTGGAAGCTGGGTGTGCAGTGAGGATGGGGTGGTTGGGGCTTCCTGCTCTTGATGCCAGTGGATCAGGCCAGTGCCAGGTCCAAATGGTGGAACAAGGGCCGTGACTCTTCACTGTGTCCATTGTGCTTTCCTTTCCCTGGTCCTTGGCCAGAAAGGACAAGGTTTTCTTTTGGGTTGTTCTTGTTTGGCTTATGCCTGCAGTGGTTCTGGGCTTTAGATCTCTCCTGTGTCCAGTCTAGGAGCATATGGGAGATGAAAAGAAAACCTAGGAAATTTCACCACATAGCCAGTCCTTGTGTCCTCAAGGTCTGTTCTTCCTCCCTAGCCAGTGCTGTTGACATTCTTTCAGCTTACTTTTAGAGTTCCTTCATCATGGTCTAATGGACTTTTTCCTTGGCATTTTGTTTTATTTATAGAGGAGCACAGAAGAAATTATTCTATACCATCTTGCCCTAGAACAGGAGCCAAAATAATCTTTTAAGGAAGTAAATGTACTCAGATTGCTTTACCCCTTTTTAGTGTCATAGTAAACCATCATTAGGCTTTCTGGATTCAAGTCACATGGTCTTCTGTCATTCTGAATACACTATATTCCATTTCTACTCAGATATTTCTCTACTCCTCTTCTTTCTGCCCTGGATCTTTTTTTCCCTCTCCCTTCACTATCTCCCATTTTGTATTCTCAAGAAACCCTTGCCTATTCATGAATTCTTACTTATCATGTACAATTCAGCTTAAATATTATTTAGTCAAGAAAGTCCTCTCTGACTCCCCACACTAGCTCAGGTCCTCTTACAATATATACACTGTCCTCTCTTTAGCCATTGCATCGATAATTAAGCTAATGATTATGTAGTTAACTGTTCAGTATCTCTATCCATTGCTAGAATGTAAACCCTTAGGGTCTGGGTCTATCTTGTTCAGTATTGATCCCAACCCCCACCCACACCTCCAGTACTCACCAAGTGTCTGAATACATTAAAAGTTTTCCTTAAAGTTAAAAAATTCAATATGTGTCTGGGATTTTCCATTTTCAGAAAACTTTGCAGTCATGAATTAAACAAGTATCAGAATAGTCCTGAAAGTTGAAGGAATTAAAAGTCACACAGCAGTTAGGACATAGTTATCCTCTTCTCAAAGCTCAGTTTGAAAAAATTCCTCCTGTCTACAAGGGGGATTAAAAATTAAAATTAAAAAAATAAAAATTAAAAAAAGGGGGATTATTTAATAAAAATACCTTTCTCCCCCCTTTTTCATGGTAGGTCAATAATTTTGTTCTAAAGTGTAGCTTTACCTAATTTCTTCCACAGCTGTTTACTCTAGTCAGCCAGGCATGGGCAAGATCCAGGCAAGACAACAGCGAACAAGATGGACCACAGTGGTGGTCATGGTTGTTGTTTTTTAATGAAACTTGGAGTTGGAACACACAGAGATGATCTTCATGGAGAAACCATGAAGACCTACAGCTTTGGGGTTCCTTACCTGGGAATTGGTTTCAATTTCTAATATTTCTTCAACTAAAAGAAACAGTTAAAAATTATTTCTTGGGCAATGAACCATGGAATAGAGAAAAAAAAAATCAGCATTTGAAAGAAAAATGTTGAGATGTCCATTGGCCAGTAATTTTCCCATAAATCTGTAGGGGATTTGGTGTATTTTGTTTGGATTAGTTACTTAATAATCCAGGAAGAGGATCTCAAGTAATAATGTGTTGCACAATGTTTTTCAGAAAATCTCATGTTAAAAGTAATGCCACCACCAATGTAAAGTTGCTTTTATTTCCTCGGCAGAGTTTATAAACTGAATTTTTGTTCAAGTAAATACACTGCAACTGTAGATGTAAGTAGAGAGGGAGCGACAGTTTCCTAGAATTCTAACATAAAAACAAAACTGCAAATCCTCAAAGGTTGTTGCCATCTTTCCTTCAGTAATAAATTAAACTCAGTTCACTTGTTTGCAAGCATTCTGGTAAAAAAAGTAAATTCTAATGTTTCACTTTTTGGTATTGACATCTGAAAATGTGGTTTAAAAAGATGTTGATGACCATTATGTTTTCTGAGGTTGATATTTTAGACTGTAGCCGTTCTATCTTTTTTATAGAGTTGCTGTTAACTATGGTAAATCTTTCATATTAAAAGAGAAAATGATCTTACTTAAGACTGTTGTAGCAGGAGAAGGCAGTGGCAACCCACTCCAGTACTCTTGCCTGGAAAATCCCATGGGCGGAGGAGCCTGGTAGGCTGCAGTCCATGGGGTCGCTGAGGGTCGGACAGGACTGAGCAACTTCACTTTCACTTTTCACTTTCATGCATTGGAGAAGGGAATGGCAACCCACTCCAGTGTTCTTGCCTAGAGAATCCCAGGGACGGGGGAGCCTGGTGGGCTGCCATCTATGGGGTTGCACAGAGTCGGACATGACTGAAGCGACTTAGCAGCAGCAGCAGCAGCAGTCTTCTGAATCTGCCATAATCTTAAGCATTAATAATCAGTCAACTGTTCATGAATAATTTGATCATGTTTCTACTATTGAATTGATAGATTGTGTAAATTTACAGATTAAATGAAATCAGTTAACTGTGTTAAAAACTCTATTTATTTATTTATTTTAATAATTTTATTTTATTTTTAAACTTTACAATATTGTATTAATGTTGCCAAATATCAAATGAATCCACCACAGGTATACATGTGTTCCCCATCCTGAACCCTCCTCCCTCCTCCCTCCCCGTACCATCCCTCTGGGTCGTCCCAGTGCACCAGCCCCAAGCATCCAGTATCGTGCATCGAACCTGGACTGGCGACTCGTTTCATACATGATATTATACATGTTTCAATGCATGGGGTTTAAGGTTGGTGTTTAATTAAATCTTCTTCCCTAAGTGTTTTGCTCAAGAACAGACAAACTATCCCTATCCATTTGTTCAACTCTATTCAGAGTTGAACAAATGGAGGTCAAGTAGCAGGTGAGCTGTGTGACTTTAATGCATGACCAGGAGCAGAATTCCTCTTATATTGTTCTTAAGATGATCTCCTTAAGTGTGGTTGTTTAAAAACAGGCATATAGTTTCTTTGACATTTCTCCCTTCAAAAAGTGGAATCTAATTCCTCTCTCCTTCAGTCTTTTGCTTCTAAAGAGGAAACTGTGATGACTGTACCTTTTGACACTCAGGTGTAAAAGGCCCTGTCACTCCCTCCTTGTTCTTTGTTTTAGACTATTCACTTTGGGGGAAGACAACTACTGCCATGCCATGAGGACACTCAACCAATCTACGGCAAGATCCACATGGGGAGGAACTAGACTTTCTGCTGACCACTGTGTCAGTGAGCCTCTTGGAAGCAAACACTGAAAAATCTGACTCTTGTCCAAAAGCCAGTGAGTAATTTTCAGACCTGATCATAGGTAATTACCAAGGCTTTACCTGGGAGACCAGATGAGAGAAAGCTGCCCTCTCCAGGGGCAGACCTGTGTACAGCCAACCCATTATGGTCTCCGAAGGCAGTTGCAGTCAAGGACTCAGGCCCCCTGGCCAGTCATGTGTTTCACATATTTTCATTCCTTGATTTGGTGGGCACCTGCCTTTGGGGTCTCTTTATCTGAGGCCTTAGGCAGAGGTCAGCTCCAGGTGCCTTTGCTTGAGGCCTCCTTATTTGGGGGAGAAGGAGGAACTCTTGAATTTACTTAGGAGGGTGTTAGGAAGGTTACTCTAAAGAAGACAAAATTCAGCTCAGATCTAAACAATACTGACAATTAACTGAATGAAATAGGAAACTTGTGGATAGGCAGGAGATGTCTGAGCCTAAGGAGTAACATGTGTTTACCCAGAATTCCAGCCTTATAACTTTCCTAAGGTAAGTAGAGAGAAAAAAAAAAACAGGATAAGCCAAAAACATTTCCAGAATGCTGACCAAGGCACTGACCCTAATGTGTTTACTTTTTGGAAGCACGAGGCGCACAACGTTTCCTGTTTCTTAGCAGAAAAGAGTCCAAAGAGAGAAAGGAAAAAGCTGAATTGTATATGATCAAGTTCTTTTCTCAATTTCACCCCTAGAATAGTCATACTTCTTCCTCAGAGGAGACAGTTAAGGGAAAACCATTCCACCAATGGACCAAAATAGGGTCTTAGTGAAGTTGTATTTCTCCATGTTTTGTACAATGATCAGCCTTCTGGGGAGATTTTATAGGTTATAAAATCAGCAAATGTCACTATGATATTTTTTACTCCCATGACTATGATTCTTAGCAGGACAAAAATTGAAGCTTTTAATGAGTAAGATTAGATATATGGTCTTTTGTCAGGGATAAAATATTAAGTTTATTACCATAAGTCAGTTTGTCTTCTATTTAATGTCAATTTATCTGTGACCAACTCACTGTTCTCTCCACTGAGACATTAAAAAGCTGGTAATTAACTTGAAGGAAAAGAAAAAAGTATGAATTCCTTAAAAGTACCTTCATCAAGTTCTTTACATTCTCTGGTCTTCATCTGTCATGATACCACACTGAGCTACTTGTTCATTAAATCTAAATCTATTTAACTGTGTTGGGATCTGTGCAAGATATGCTGGACATAAGAATGAGAAAAACCAGAGGCCATTATTTCTGAAGTTCAAAAGCTTATAGTCTTGTAAAGAAATCAGATATCAATAAAAAAATTCGAAAAGTCAATGTAAATTTACATTGGTCATAATTTCTATGAACAGATGCATGGCACTGTGGTAGCCATAAAGAAGAGAAATGACTAAATTGGGAGGTAGAAAAGACTTCTTTAAAGAAGCGATTTTCAAACAGAAGTCTGAGAGACAAATAGTAATAGCTAAAGTCAGAAGATAAGGAAGAAGTTTTGCAGCCTGAGAAGACAGCCCATGTGAATGACAGCTTTCAGCAGGCAGTGTGGTTAAACATCAAGGGTGCTAAATTGCTTCAGTTAAAATGTCTGACTCTCTGCTACCCCATAGACTGTAGCCCGCCAGGCTTCTCTGTCTGTGGGACTTCCCAGGCAAGAATACTGGAGTGGGCTGCCGTTTCCTTCTCCAGGGGATCTTCCCAACCCAGGGAACAAACCCATGTCTCTTAGGTCTCCTACACTGGCAGGCGGGTCGTTATGCCTAGTGCCACCTGGTCAACATAAACATCAAGGGCAGATGAGGTATTGTGTCCACACATAATTAAGAACTTGAATGTTGATCTGCTTTTTCAAATATCATATTTTCCTGGACAGAACAACTGAGGGATGCCAGTAGTGGGATGTATTTGCTTAAAATATTCGATTAGGGTACTGGCTCCTACTGAAAAAAAAAATGCCACCTTAAAATGCCAGTGGCTTATCATTCTTGGAAGAATCTGTTGAGGATGTTACTACTTGGTGGTGGCCTTCCGCACAGTGTTTCACAACTCAGGATCATTCCATCTTGTTGCTCCACCATCCACAAGGCTCCAACTAGTGGAGGGAAACCGAGTGAAGAGTGAACAACTGCCTCTTTTAAAAATTCAGGCTCAGAAATAACTCACATCATTTTGCTCATAATTATTGGTGTGAACTAGTCATGTGACTGTACCTTGAAATTACAAGGGGTACTGGGAAATATACTCACTGCCTGGGAAGATGCCTCTGAAAAACACCTATGATATTCTAGAAGGTGGAACATTTTTTTGGGGGACAGCTAGCCATCTTTGCCACACTTCCCGAATGATTACACACTGCTAATGGGTTATGTCATTATACTATACTGTTATGTCATTGAATTACATCATTCTCTGGGCAGTTATATGAAACTTTCAAAACATCATATTGATTTTTCAGTGTAAGAATTGCTATTTGGCATTTTGGAATATACAGATCTTCATGATCACAGATATTTTTATGAGATATTTAAAAGAGGAAAAATCACTCCCTAGCAGGAGGAGAAAAATTAGAATGGCTTATCTTGTTTAGAAACATGGTCTTCCATAATTTTTCTCATCTTGAGCAACTGATTTTATGGATGGATCTGAAACTGAATGCAAATAGATAAGGACATTCTTAAATAAGCAGTTAAAGGTTTCCTTTCTAACTGTAAGCCTCTTCAGTTATAACAGGAAGCACAATTTGAATGTGTGAAAGATTCAGTTTGAGGTATTTTATTTTTATCATTCTTAAAAATTCATTGGATGATCTGAACTTTTGTATGGTAAAATTTATAATGTGAAAGTTTTTTATGGTCAAATTTATAATGGGAAATACCACAAAAATGTGTGTGTGTTTGGCCCACCCAAAAGGACTTTAGCAATCAGATAAGAAGGTGGAAGAACTACTAAAGCAGAATAAATGAGTGTGCATTGTGCCACCCTAGCACTGAAATGAGTGGCAAATGTGACTTTAACCCCAGAGACACTGAGAACAGGAACAATATCTGACTCATCTATTCAAGGGTGGAAAACTAACCGGAAGAGTGATAAAGTACCAGGTGCTTAGATCCTGACTTTGCTGTGCATAAATTAAATAATAACCGTAAAATATTATATCTGTATAGTGCTTTGTGATTTCCAAAGCACCATCTGGAGTTGATATTTATCACCATTGCAACACGGCAATAAAGTTAACCAGACAGTTATAAAGTTGAGTACTTAAGAGAAGTTATGCACACATCTTTTGGTTAAACTGCCCCAGAAGTTGAGTGCCTTAGTATTTATAAATTTCCACTTGACTCTGACTTTATGGCACCCTCATTCTCCTGCTGATTGATTGCACTTTAAGTACAACTCTAAATATACAAATACTCATGAATAATATTTTTGACTGGGTGATCTAGGCTATTACATAATTGAACATTTTACTGCCTGGCATTGAAGGATCCTTGCACAGTCTTGGGTTCTAGGTTTTTTCCTGATGCTTATGAGTTTTATGTCCTTGGCCAAATTTCTTCTCTCTTTGAGTTTGTTTCTTTATCTGTAAAACGGAGTTAAGGATATTTGTTCTTGTCAGTGTCATGAGATGCACATGGGTAATTTTAAAGATTGAGACCAAGTTTTATAATCCTTAAATATTCTACAAATATAAATTATCATTTGGCTTCCTCTTGTTTGTTGGTTTTTATATACCAACCCAAGTCAGAAACAAATGGATCTAAACCATGAAGTTGAGCCTAACTGAAATTGCTTCTTGTGATAAGAAACTTATTTTATATTTTCTTAATATTGACTTAAGTTGACCAACCATTGAGGATTTTCTGAATTTTAGCACTGGAAGTCCTGTGTCCTGGTAAACCCCTCAGTTCTAGGAAAACCAGGATGGCTGGTGACCCTACCTTGACTTTCTGATTCTAAGAATCCTTTTCAGAAATAACTTTTAATCTTCTCTTATTAATATGAGATCTTTCTTTGGAAAAAAATATTCCTTCCATATGAGTCCATTTATTTTTCAGAATGTATCAGACTTTCAACCAAAACACATGGCTAAGCAGCACATAATATAGTTCATGTGCCTACATAATGACATAGGACATGTATACAGAGATATGTGATCAGTTAATTGTGAACACCTCCACTCCAGCACTTATTATATATTTTTAAAATATTTGTATTTCATTTTTAACTTTTTATCTGTATTGGATTAATACAGATAATACTGACAATGCCAACTGACAATGTTGTGGTAGTTTCAAGTGGATAGCAAAGGGACTCAGCCATACATACACATGTATCTATTCTCCCCCAAACTCCTCTTTCATCCAGTCTGTCACATAACACTGTGTAGAGTTCCTTGTGCTATACAATAAGACCTTGTTTGTTAGCACTTATTATATTTAATTGAATCATTAAACCATCTGTTAGTCCCTCAGTCATGTCTGACCCTTTGCAATCTCATGCACTGTAGCCCGCCAGACTCCTCTGTCCATGGAATTCTCCAGGCAAGAATACTAGAGAAGGTAGCCATTCCCTTCTCCAGGAAATTTTCCCAACCCAGGGATCAAACCCAGGTCTTCCACATTGCAGGCAGATTCTTTACTGTCTGAGCCACCAGGGAAGCCCATGAATACTGAAGTGGGTAGCCATTCCTTTCTCCAGGGGATCTTCCCAGCCCAGGGATTGAATTGGGTCTCCGGAATTGCAGATGGATTCTTTACCATCTGAGCCACCAAGGAAGCCCCATCACATCTTATCAGGAGTCAGATCTTATCAGGAGTCCAGTCATCCCTGATTCTATAGCATCTAGTGGGCTTACTGGGAAATCGGAGACATGTAGGAAGTATATAGTAAACCAACCCTTATGAGAGTCAGATTTTTGATGTTTTATAATGTGTACATAAAAATCTTCATTTAAGGCTCATAGAGTGTAGTGAGGCTTAAATATTAATAACATAACATGAAAAATGTTAACCACTTTTGTGAACTATAAAATATAATAAAATTTAAGTTTGAGAAAGGATTGATATTAATATTTAATAGCTTTAAGGGCTTCCCAGTTCTTTACCAGTGGTAAAGAGTCTGCCTGCCAAAGCAGGAGATGTAAGAGACATGAATTCGATCCCTGGGTTGGGAAGATGCCCTGAAGAAGGGAATGGCAATCCAATCCAGTATTCTTGTCTGGACAATCCCGTGGACAGAAGATCCTGGCATGCTGCAGTCCACAGGGTTGCAAAGAGTCAGACACGACTAAGCAACTTAGCACCCAGGCAAACATTTCAATTTGGTTTTCATCCAGTCATCTGCCATGACTCCTGGATTCTTGAATTGATTTTGAATATTAATTTTATACTTCTGTCTAAGAGTTTGACGTTTATCCTATACATAAATGACCACAGGACAATGCGAAGCAGACTCTCTTTGACATGGATATAGTCACTTACAAATTAATACCATCATATCTAAATACAATAAGAAATGTGGATGCATTTAAAGTTCAGTCTAGTTTGTTTCCTGAAAGACTTCACTCAAAGGTCATCTATATTAATGTTGTGCAATACTTGATAAGCCAATGAAATTGCAATAAATTTCACATTTATTGCCAAAGGAATTAACTCTTTATTGCAGCATGAATCATAGCTGTCTCTTTAGCTTACTCCTGCTTAGAAGGGCTTGTTCAAATGCTATCACATCCAGGGCTTGATTCAGGTGACCTATCATAGGTACTCTATTCCTATGACAATTCCCATTGAATTGCTCCTTGGTTATGTGAATCCACCAAGAATTTAGAACAGCTTGATCAATATGGAAGATAGTCTTTGCCTCTAGATTTGGATTAATTTAGGTTAAGCTCTTGGATTATCTAGATGATAGAATATGTGGCTCTTTGGTTTCTTCTCTTATAGGGTGCAATGTGTAGGATCCCCAGTAACTGGGTCCTCTCCTTTTATAATGATCAAAAGTAGGGCTTCAGACAGAGGAGACCATTCCAGAGCCAAAGCTATAACTTCTGCTCTGGGTCTCATGCTACCTTCTTTGTGAATTACTTAGATTGAGAACATGGTATTTGGAGTCCTTATCATTGGAGATGAATTGAATTATTTTTCTATAACATGAACTCTTTGAAGAAGAGAAGGACACAAGAGACCTGGCTGGAGTAGTCTGATAGGATTCCTAAGATCAACCTGAACTTGGAGTTGTAAAAGCCACAGTGGAGGACAGTGGGACTGGTGAAGCAAAGACCACTATTTCACATGATCAGTGAAGGTGAAATGTGCTGGCTTAGGACATGTTTTCAGGAAGGAGGGGCTAGAATATTTATTCTTTTGTGTATTCATCCTTTTATTCAACAAACATCTATTTATTACCTGCTATGTAGCTACGTAGCAAGTAAGCACTGGGCTTGTAGCAATGACCATATAGGTGTTTGTTATCATAGAATTTGCACGTTGTTTTTTTGGGGCGGGCATTGATAGATTGTTAATACTAAATAAATTTCTAAAAAATAACTAGGTGATGTAAACATCAGGTTGTGATTGTGCATTGCAAATATTTAAACTAAACGATATGATAATGAATGTCAGTGTATCTATATGGACAGGCTAGAATCTTGCTATAGACCTGACTAACAAACTGAAGCCAGGCAAAAAGTGGGGACATGAGATTACCATTAGAGAGTGTGGTTAGAGCAAAGGCTCTTAGGGAGTAACAAACTTGGTGACTTGTAGGAAGCAAAGGCCAGTATGACTAGAACAGAGAGGGTGAAGTGAAGAGTGTGAGAGAGAAGGCTAACATTAAAAAAAAGAAGAAGAAAAGACCAGATTATGTAGTGCTCTACTAGGAAAAGAGCACTAGGAAAATAAACTTGCATTCATGTATATAGTGGGGAAGCATTAGAAAAATTTAAGGAGATGATAAATAAGTAAGTACTATGTCAGTCCATTCTAAAGGAGATCAGCCCTGGGTGTTCTTGGAAGGAATGATGCTAAAGCTGAAACTCCAGTACTTTAGCCACCTCATGTGAAGAGTTGACTCATTGGAAAAGACTGATGCTGGGAGGGATTGTGGGCAGGAGGAGAAGGGGACGACAGAGGATGAGATGGCTGGATGGCATCACCGACTCTATGGACGTAAGTTTGAGTGATCTCCGGGAGATGGTGATGGACAGGGAGGCCTGGCATGCTGCGATTCATGGGGTCGCAAAAAGTCTGACACGACTGAGCGACTGAACTGAACTGAACTGAACTGATGTTATGTTTACAATGTGAACTTGTACTATTTTGTTAGTAGTAACTAAAATATAAATTGGGTAAAGAGTGTGGGACTTGAGGTCTGGCTTGAGATGGTGGTGTCTATTTATATGAAGTCAAGATATGCAGAAGAATTTAACTTCTGTAATTAGTTAAATAACAGTACTCCAGTACAATGAAATACTAATCCAACATTAAGGAGGATGGGGGAATTAGAATAAAATAGAAATATTATTATACCATATTTTAACATAAAATAATGCAAATTACTTTCTAAAGTATGATTTTATTTTTCATTTGGATAGCAGATATATATATGTATATAATATGAACATCCAGCATTGAAAGGGCATTTTCTCTCCTCACTCCTACCATTTACAACCTAAACTTTCTTCTATATCAATTTTTTCTCTTCTATTGTTTTCTAGTATTTCTTCAATTTCCTATGTATCTAATTATATATTTTTTTAACTTTTAGAAAAATTGAAGTGAAATTAACTTACAATGTTATACTTTTTCAGGGGTACAACATAGTGATTCAACATTTGTATACATTATGAGATGATCATCATGATAATCTAGCTACCATCTGTACCATAACTTATTAAATATTATTGACCATGTCTCCTATTCTGTATATTATACCCTTATGACTTATTTATTTTATTTTAAAAAAATTAATTTATTTTAATTGGCAGTTAATTACTTTACAATATTGTGGTGGTTTTTGCCATACATTGACAGGAATCAGCCGTGGGTGTGCGTGCACATAACTCAAAGTTCCGCCCCTTAGTGCCCTCACCTGTTTTGCCCATCCCCCCACACCCCCCACCTGGCAGCCACCAGTTTGTTCTTTGTATCTATGACTCTGATTTTGTTTTGTTTGTTTTGCTTTCCTAGATTCCACATACAAATGAAATCATACAGAATGTGTCTCTCTCTGCCTGACTTATTTCACTCATATGGTACCTTCTGGGCCCAGTCATCATGTTACAAATGGCACGATCTTATTCTTTGTAATGGCTTAGTACTATTCCATTGTGCAGATGTGTGTGCATGTGTGTTTGTGTGTGTGTGTGTGTGTGTATACACACAAATCACATCTTCGGTATCCATTCATCTCTGTATGGACACTTAGTCACTTTCATATCTTGGGCTATTGTAAGTAATGCTGCAGTGAACACAGAGTAGTCTATATTTTGCATATTAGCGCTATAGTTTTCTTCAGGTAAGTAACCAGAAGTGGAACGACTGAATCATATGACAGTTATACTTTAATTTTTTTGAAGAACCTCTGTATTTTTTTCATAGTAGTTGGAATCAGATTTGTTTTGTTTTTATTGTTGAGTTGTATGAGTTTTCTATAAATTCTGTATATTAACTCCTAGGTAGATATTAATTATATCTTTAATAACAAATATTATATCCAAAGTTCCAATGAGGGCAAATATTTTTTAATTTACTTATTCCATATATTGTTTTATAGCTAAAGCATATTTTGTCACTCACTATGTCTTTATTAAGAAATAGATGTTACAAAATAATCTCTTCTTGAAATAGTTTTTCACTAACAGGTAGCATTATTTGGATTGGAGCTTCAAAACCTGGCTGTACCCCAGAATCATTAAAACAGTTTGAAAAACATATAAATTCCCAGGTCTACCTGTGAAGATTCAAATAAAGAAGTCTGAGGTGTGCTTCAAAATCTGTCTTTTTGATGAAGATGCATGAGTTTGGGAACTAATTTAGAACTTATCATAAATAAGTTTCAAAAAAATTTAGTGTATTTGAAGGTTTATCTCAAAATATTCTTTTTCTACCTTTCATCATGGACTTAACTATCATTTTTTTCTTGGAAGTTGATCAAACCTGAAGATATTTGATATTTTCATACTGGCCTTACTGAAATGCAGAAAATAGTCCAAAGATCTAGAATGTGTCAGTGTATACTGCATCAATTTGCCCACAAAAATAAGCACTGACTTCCTAAGATTAAATGAAATCAGCTGGTACTTATCGAAATTTAAGTTACAGGCTTAATGAAAGTCAGATCTAAAAGGAATTAGTTCCATTCTACCTGTCTTTCTAAATGCTCATTGCTGGGAAGCTGGGTTTATTGATATTATTTCAGGTTTGTCATCTGGAGAATGAAGGATCTGACCTCCCCTCTCATATGTTGGATTCCAAAACTCTCCAACTTTCACATCTTCAGTCCTGAGATGCACTTTCCCCAGGGTTTCCATGGTTTCTTGTGTACACATCTGTTCTCAGACTCCTTCCTGTGTTCCTCTTGGTAACAAAAATCTTTGTCTTCTCCATGTTGATATTCCCAGCTTGGTGCCTAGGATACAGATACTCAACATAGATACTCAACAATACTGCCTCATCTTGATTTCTTTGTTTGCAGTTATTCTCATCTCTGGAATACTTCTGATTTTCCTAAGCCTACTTCTAGAGAGTATTGATGCCCTCCTGAGATGTGTGGTCTTGTGTTTCCGCATGTGGAAGTTCTTAGAAGACATTTTCTACCATGTATTTATTTCACCCCTGTCTATCATGCCTAGTTCATAATGAGAACAGATGTTTGCTGAACTGAACTGAATCTTTCTACCCTGGAGAACATGTTCTATAACTTTTTAAGTTTAAAAAACAGATACAGTTAATATGATGTATTGCTTGCAAAATTGACTTGAATTCAGTAGACTCAGATGAAAGACTTTTAAAGGTTAAATATCTTTGACTAAAACAGATTTTATTTTAGATCTCCTTAATAGTATTTTCCTTTAAAAAGCACAAGAAAACCTCAATTTTCTGATTGCTCTCTTAAAATTGATTTATACTTTCAGATGGAAGCAAAGGGCTAACCTGTAGTACATTCTTTGGAGTAAATGCCTCTTGAGTACCTACAAATGATTAAATATTATTTAGGGGACATGAAAAAGATGGAATGGGAATATATATGCTCCAACTTTGAAGATATGTATTTGTGCTATGCTGTGCTTAGTCACTCAGTCGTGTTTGACTCTTTCGGACCCTTTGGATTGTATTCTGCCAGGCTTCTTTGTCCATGGGATTTTTCAGGTAAGGATACTGGAGTGGGTTGCCATTTTCTCCTCCAGGGGATTTTCCTGACTGTGGGATTGAACCCACATCTCCTATGTCTCCTGCATTAGAGGCGGATTCTTTCCCGGCTGAGCCACGGGGGAAGCCCCATGTATTTAAAACAATATGTTCTTTTTTCATAATTATTTCTTTGTATTTATGGCTATATTTTAAATTATGAAACAGCAGTAACAGGTAATATAATGCTACGTATTTAAAAACAAAGTCAGCACATTGAAGCAATAGATCTTTCTCTGTGTTATGAAAATGAGGAGTCACTAATGAAAAGCTCCTGAAAGAATTTGTAGAACACATGGAAGCCCTGAGCTTCTGGCTCCTTTAAGTTCCAGTTTGAAAACTCTTTATTTAAGGAACATAATTAATCACAACTGTCATGAGGCATTTGCAAGTCAATAACAATCCACAGCAATAAATAAATGGAGATAATTTCTACTGAGTTAAAAACTTATAGACTACTGAAATCTGAAACTAACCAAGTAAGAATATATGACTTATCATCCAATACTCAGTTAACTATTTCAATAGTGTGGTCTAGTGGGCAGTCTGACAGTACATTTTAGAAAAAAGAACATTTTTTTAAATGCTTAGATAATCTTAAAATAGCTACTGTTTACTTTTGAAAGACTATATATATATCTATTTGCATGTGTGCATGCTGAGTTACTTCAGTTGTGTACAACTCTTTGCAACCGCATGGACTGTAGCTTGCCAGGCTCCTCTGTCCCTAGGATTCTCCAGGCAAGAATACTGGAGTGGATTGCCATGCCTTCTCCAGGGGATCTTCCCGACCCAGGGATCGAACCCAGGTCTCCTGAATTGCAGGTGGATTCTTTACCAATGAGCCATTGGGGAAGCCCATATATAATATATAATTGTTAGCTTTAGTGCTAGGCATCTCTCATTAAATAAAAGCAAATCAATCAAGAACAGATTTTAATTATGCTTTTCCAATATGAAAACTTCCAAGAGGCTTCAAGTGCAAGCAGTGTTAGCTTAGAGTTATACCTTATGGAAGTGTAATTGGACATTTAAATTAAATCTTTTTTCCTCAGTATAATATTCTGGTTGAGATTCATCTGTACTTGATGAAGTTTATGGCTTAGGAGATATTTTTCGTTTACTTTGAGGAAAGAGCATCTTATATAGAGACAAAAGCATCACATTTTAAATATTTACTAGTTAAAATATATTTTAAAGTAGGAATTCTCATCCGGGCAGGAAATTAAATTTCTCCAAATTAAGGACAAATGCTCTTTTAATAGTTGTGTGAATTATTGAAGATTTGGATGTAAAATTCATTTTTGCAAGAATATTATTGAGTTATTTCAATAATTGGAATCACTTGAAAGTGGGAGGTAACCATTTTAGAATAGATCTGCTGGACCCTAAAATCATATAAAAGTTAATGGAAATGAGATTTAATGAATTTTATTCATTATGTTTGTAAACCAAATTGCATCTGCACTGTTTCAGTGTTTAATTGCCTTCTTTGTAGAATCATTTATGTCTTAGCATGTAACCAAATTTTCTCCAGAATTTCTAAGTTTGAAGTTGATTATCTGTCATAGTTAATTACAAAATTATCTCTCTTTATCTTGGTCCTGCTATAACATCTTCAGAAAATGATGGTGATAGTGAGCAAAGCCTCTTGGCTTTGCCATAATTAGTTATAATCACATAACAGCCAGAATGGCAATATGGTACAAAAGCTTGTGTGGTCAAGTTATGATGGGCCTGGCAGCTGGAAAATAGAAATCCAAAGACATGCCTACATTTTTGCCTACATTTTTGGTGTGTCATGGCAATTATATGGCATTACATACTCTGACCATTTGAGATGATTACTATATTTTTATTATAAAAGGAAGAAGGATCTTTGGCATTCATAATTGGGAAAAGATGAATTATGCGGCAATCATTCCTCTCCCACTGGACTTGAGCCTGGGAAATTTCATTTCTAATAAACCAAGCACTGGAAATATTCTAATACTTTTACAAACTTAGATGTTTATTTGAGATATTTAAATTAAAACTGCATGCTTATTACAGATTTTGCAATACCTTTTAGAGGTTATTACTTTCTCTTAGTGAACTGATGTCTGAAGAAAATTAATAGGCAAATAGAAAACCGTTTTGTAAGATAACTCTTAAAGCATTCCACTTACGTCGTTTAAATTAATTCAGAAGTTATTTAAATCCTAGTAGCTCATGGGAACCATCTTTTGTTTACCTCAAGACACACCCATTTATGAAAATGTTTTGCAGCAGCTACTTTCAACCAGAACTGAATAGACCCTTCATGTTCATAGACTGATGTAAACATAGCTTGAATAATTTTGGATCCCAAATTGTTAGATTTGCTTATGGTGTATCCATGATTCATACTAAATTCCAGTGGACAGATGCTAGGTCTGTTCTTCCTAGAGAATTCCTGCAAGGCCTTGCAAAATTAGATCCTAATAGCTTTTTTAATGGTAATAATTTGTATTTGCAGTCTCATTTTTTTTCCTTTAATTCTGTGATTTTTTACTACATGTTGAACAGAATCTCATAAGTATATTGGAAAAGTACATAGTTAAACTCTCCTTCTAGTGGCCATCCTGGAAATAATGGGAATTTTAAACTCAACTAGGCCTAACTGGACACGGAACAACAGACTGGTTCCAAATAGGAAAAGGAGTACGTCAAGGCTGTATATTGTCACTCTGCTTATTTAACTTATATGCAGAGTACATCATGAGAAACGCTGGGCTGAAAGAAGCACAAGCTGGAATCAAGATCCCCAGGAGAAATAGCAATAATCTTAGATATGCAGATGACACCACCCTTATGGCAGAAAGTAAAGAGGAACTCAAAAACTTCTTGATGAAAATGAAAAGGAGAGTGAAAAAGTTGGCTTAAAGCTCAACATTCAGAAAACTAAGATCATGGCATCTGGTCCCATCACTTCATGGCAAACAGATGGGGAAACAGTGGAAACAGTGTCAGACTTTATTTTGGGGGGCTCCAAAATCACTGCAGATGGTGGTGATTGCAGCCATGAAATTAAAAGATGCTTACTTCTTGGAAGGAAAGTTATGACCAACCTGGATAGCATATTGAAAAGCAGAGACATTACTCTGCCAACAAAGGTCCGTCTAGTCAAGGCTATGGTTTTTCCAGTGGTCATGTATGGATGTGAGAGTTGGACCATAAAGAAAGCTGAGTGCCAAAGAATTGGTGCTTTTGAACTGTGGTGTTGGAGAAGACTCTTGAGAGTCCCTTGGACTGCAAGGAGATCCAACCAGTCCATCCTAAAGGAGATCAGTCCTGGGTGTTCATTGGAAGGAATAATTCTAAAGCTGAAACTCCAATACTTTGGCCACCTCATGCGAAGAGTTGACTCATTGGAAAAGACTCTGATGCTGGGAGGGATTGGGGGCAGGAGAAGAAGGGGACAACAGAGGATGAGATGGCTGGATGGCATCACTGACTCGATGGACGTGAGTCTGAGTGAACTCCGGGAGTTGGTGATGGACAGGGAGGCCTGGTGTGCTGCAATTCATGATGTTGCAAAGAGTCGGACACAACTAAGTGACAGAACTGAACTGAACTAAGGCCTAACTCAACTGAGTTTTCTTGAAACTAATACATATGTGAATTACATTTCATTAATTTAAATATTTTTTCTTTTAGTTTGCCTTGTTCTAGAATAATCCAAGGCAATTATCAGAATGCATACAAATAAGACCTCAAAATGGGGGAAAGGAGGAAATTAAAAAGTAGACTAACAAATCTGGAAGAATGAAGTTGAGAAAAGTAAGATGAAACTAAAGGTATGATTGGGGCTTCCTTGGTGACTCAGTGGTGAAGAATCTGCCCGCCAATGCAGTAGATGTGGGTTCAATCCCTGGGTCAGGAAGGTCCCCTAGAGTAAGAAGTGGCAACTCACTCCAGTATTCTTGTCTGCGAAACGCCATAGACAGAGGAGGCTGGTGGACTCCAGTCCATGGGGTCACAAAAGAGTCAGACATGATTCAGCAACTAAACAATAACAACAAGAATGTGATTAGAAACAAAATATATGCTGAGAGGACATTTTCTAGTAATAGGGAACAGATACATCTTAAATTATCTAGCAGATCATGAAAACACAGAATCATGAGGTTGGTCACCTATCTCAAAGTGTCTATACAATAAGAAAAATGCACTTACCTAGAGTGTTAGTCTCTCAGTCGTGTTTGACTCTTTGTGTCCCCGTGGCTGTAGCCATCAGGCTCCCCTGTCCATGGAATTCTACAGGCAATAATAGTGGAGTGGGGTGCCATTTCCTTCTCTAGGGGATCTTCCCAAATCCAGGAATCAAACCCAGGCCTCCTGCATTGCAGGTGAATTCTTTACTGTCTGAGCCACCAGGGAACACAGGGACACTTACCCAGAAGAATAAAGCAATTCTCTAAATTGAATCTAGAGAAATATTTTTGAATTACATTGGCAAAACAAAAAAACCACAACTATGGTGTGATGTGTTAAACAATGCTATCCACAACATTCTTTTAATAAATGCAAAAGTGTGTTTCGGTAACCTATTTTTTAGTACCCCTCAAAGTGAATTAAAGGCATCGGGTCAGAGGATAATTCAGTAAAAATATTGTATAGGATGATAAAACAATGTGAAATTTTCTCCAGTCTGCCTTAATTCATGGTATAATCAGTTAACTTTCTGGTGGAAAAATATATTTTTTCCTTAAAATCCCTGTATCTAAGAATGCCACAATTTTAATTTTAGCACCCAGAAAAAAATTATGAAAGGGACAGAGAAGTCGCTGTCATTGGCTCCACAAAGACTAGCAAAGAAAAGCATACAATTAAAACAAAAAATAAAGCCCCACATCTTAATTTGAAGCACTTATGGACCCTCCCTTTACTAATGAACAATGGACAATCTGTTATTAATGCCCAGAGCACTTTGGCACAAAATTTAATTCAAAGCATTAGAGGTCTTTGCTAATTCCCTGCTTATATTTCAGGGGTACTAATGTGGCTTTCAAGAAACCAGAGCAAACTGATTGATTTCAGGGTTGAATTTACTTGCCTTGAGCAATGAGCTTAAATTGTCTGGATTTGGGAGAAAAAAAAGAAACACTGGAAAAGATAAGGTGACATGGTTGCGGTAAGTTGCTCTGGGCTTCTGCTTCATGCTCAGCACTCTCAAACATCACTCAAGACTGACTAGCTAATTTAATGGACTGCAAATGCCTATAATTACTCTTTATTGAGCCATAATTATGTGCCAGGTATTATGCTAGGTGCTTTACAATCCTTTCTACTGTTACTCATACATCAGCTTGAATAGTGTCCCCCTAAAATTCATGTCCATCCAGAACCTCAGAATATGACTTTATTTGAAATAAGGTCTTTGCAGATGTAATTAGTTAAAATGAGATCATACTGGATTAGGATGGACCCTAATACAATGTTTGGTGTCTTTATGAAGAGAAAACAGGTACAGAGAACAGCAAATGGCAGCAGAGGCAGGAATTGGAGTGATGACATCTACAAGCCATGGTACCCCAAGAATTGCCAACGAATAATTTCCAGAAGCTAGAAGAAAAGTGTGAAAAAAAAATGTGCACAATGTGAGAGTTGCAAGTTAAGTTTTATTTGGGGCAAAATGAGGACTGCAGCCAGGAATAAGGACTGCCTCCAGGAAGGTGGCATTTCAGATAGCTCTGCAAAACTGTTCCAAGAAGTCAAGGGAAGGAGCTAGGATACATAGGAGTGTGTAACAAAGGTCAAGTAGTTGGGACATCAAAAGATTATTGTTATTAAAGAAATCAGGTATGCCACGGTAAGGAATTTAATGCTTTTGTATGTATGGAGAGATTTAAGAGTCTGGCCTCACTGAAATCATTCCTTTGATATTCACCCCAGCTATCTGGGGCCACTATCCCATGTTTTCACATCCAGAGTTTCCTTGGGGCTCACCATAGGGAGTGGTTGCAGTCTGATGGCTACTAGATGGCAGGTATTTCCTTTCAGAGTTCCCTCAGGACTTAATTTCCACCATCCATAGTGGCTGCAATTGCTGATGACTATGACATCCTTTGTATACTGACATGGCAGGAAACGTTCCATTTCTTAGAGGTGTAGGATGGTTTCTCCCTCATAGCCTTTAAAAGAACTGATCCTGCTAGTACTGTGATTTTAGACTTCTGGTCTCCATGACTGTGAGAGAATACATTTTAGTTTTTCAAGTCACTAGTTTGTGGTAATTTCTTTCCTTCTACTTCAGGAAACTAATACAATTCATGTAAACACTTCAAGGTAAATGTCTCTGTCTCTTTTCAACAAATTATAAAACATTTCTTGATTTTAAGCCTTGTGCTCACTCCATTGTCTTTTAGTCAAGCTCATTAAATAGTAAAGTGTGATGATTAGGTGATCTTATGAATATAAATTATCCAAAGAGTTTATGATAACTGACCACACACATCTTTTTATTCCAATTCCAAGAGGAACCTCTCTTGTTATTACTACCTCGCCAAAACCTGTGACCTAGTGGATAGCCAAACAGAGATAGTTTTGGTAATTTCCAAAGGAAAAGAAGTCTTTAATGCTTGAGGGAGGGAAAGTTAAAGATAGAAGACTATGCAATGCAAAGAATGTGTATATTTTGCATTAGGTTTTCAGAATAATCTGTTATAGGATACTGGGAATGACTGGGAATTCTAGGAGAGATCTCCTCTGCTGAAGTCAAGAAATCTTGGATGAGCATGGTTCGGAAGATAGGATCATAAATGTCACAACAAAAATTGGGTTATCAACATGGACACTGAGTCATGTGTGGGTCATGTGCAGGGTAGAATAGGAGAAACCAAGAAGACAGGTTTGACTTTACTAAAGGAGCCAAATGGAGCATGCGGCACTCAGACAACAAGTCAGGAGAAGGAGGTGGTCTGAAAGGGATGTGTGAACACTATCTGTCATGAAGGGCATGCCATCTCTTAGATTTGTGTTGAATTTGGAAGGTGAAGATAGCAAGGGAGTGGGGAACATCAGAGTCAAGAGATTCAGGATAGATGGGCAGATGGAAACTAAAACAGACTAAATCTATGTTAGGAAGTCAAATACCAGAAACTTAAGTTCATAGGAACAGAGAAAGAAAGTCCATTTTCCATTCCCTTTTCAAGATGTGAGATCTTGATAGAAATTAGAGCTTGTTTCACATATTTAAGGTTCCTTCATCTGTAGAATTAATATCTTACTTTGCAGTGTGGGTGAAAGGATTGTTTCTAGGCTGGCAATGAAAAACATTTAGCAAATTTTAGTTCTCTTATCTCGATTGCATAGTATCCCAAGCTACATACATCTTTTTCCAACTGTAATCTCAATGTCAGAGTTAAGAGTGGTCCACTTACTTGTTTATTTATTTTTATACCCTTCTTGTCAGCAAATGCTGTAGGAACATTTCTCAAATGAATAAAAAAATTATGAAAGCCAGTAACTTTTGGTATACAAAGAATTATGCTTACTTTGGCCACCTCATGTGAAGAGTTGACTCATTGGAAAAGATCCTGATGCTGGGAGGGATTGGGGGCAGGAAGAGAAGGGGAAGACAGAGGATGAGATGGCTGGATGGCATCACTGACTCGATGCACATGAATCTGGGTGAACTCCAGGAGTTGGTGATGGACAGGGAGGCCTGGCGTGCTGTGATTCATGGGGTCGCAAAGAGTCGGACATGACTGAGTGACTGAACTGACTGAACTGATTAGAGATAAAAGATAATAAAATCAAGTCTCTCTTTTTGAGCAACACATGTAACTTTTCGTGGGGACAAAAACACATTAAAAAAGACCAGAGCATACTGTGACAAGCACCAAGTTGTAGTAGGTATAGAACACCAAGGAGGAAAGGAATGCCTTGATTCCCCTAAATGTACTTTTTTTCTTCCTCTGATGGTTTGTTGATGTTATTTCCTACATAACCACAATCCCCACCTCTAATCTGTTCTTCTAAATCCTATCCTTCTATGAAATACTTTTTTTTAAATTAAATACCAGTTTCTCCAAGAAGCCTTCTTGATTTTGGACAACCTGATAGAAACCTTACCATAGCACTTCAGACATTTTATGTGAATTATTTTATATCTTTATAGTGATTTTGGCTTACTTCCATCCCAAACCTTAGGGTCTTCAGAACAGATTTTCAATCTATTTTTATAATATGTTAACCCCTAACAGCTCTAACCTTGATACTTCATACCCAAAAGTCAATGTTTTTCTTTGAAAGTTCTTGAAATAAATTTTTGGTATGGTTGTTCAAGTTAAGAAATGGATTTCATTACTTTATCAGCAGATGAGGTGAATAAAACTATTGGAGAAATTGAATACAGCTAGTGGAGAAAAGTCATGCCTAAGCTTCTGGAACAAAGGAAAACAAAAAATTTGAAGCTGAATTTCTTAGTAGTGAGGTCAGACAGAATTCATCTACCAGGAAAATGAAAAAAACCCTCATTGTTTGCTATTTGCATCATTAAAACTCTTAATATGACCCATTACATTATTCCTGAGAAATTGTTAGAATTAACTAAGTAAAAGCATTTTAGGTACCTTTAGAATTTTTAAAGATATTTTAGAATTTCTTTTGCAATATTGGGTGAGACTTTAAAATGCTTCAAAATGTTGAGACTAGATTTTTTTTTAAGGCATACATTGTAGCAAAATTTTTAAAAAATTTAAATATTTTCTAATTATTTACATGTTACATTTGTTTCTTATTACATGGCTCAGTTATAAAATGCCAATAATGTATATGTTTACTCTTGAATTCTTAAGAGAAATATGATAAGGGAAAATATTAATATAAGGACACAAATATGAAAGGTGAGAGGTGGAGAGCTCAAAATACACACAAAATCCATTATTCCTGTGTAATTCAACACTTCAGTTCAGTTCGGCCACTCAGTCGTGTCCGACTCTTTGCGACCCCATGAATCGCAGCATGTCAGGCCTCACTGTTCATCACCAACTCCCGGAATTCACTCAAACTCATGTGCATAGAGTCAGTGATGCCATCCAGCCATCTCATTATCTGTTGTCCCCTTCTCCTCCTGCCCCCAATCCCTCCCAGCATCCAGGTCTTTTCCAATGAGACAGCTCTTCGCATGAGGTGGCCAAAGTATTGGAGTTTCAGCTTTAGCATCAGTCCTTCCAATGAACACCCAGGACTGATCTCCTTTAGGATGGACTGGTTGGATCTCCTTGCAGTCCAAGGGACTCTCAAGAGTCTTCTCCAACACCACAGTTCAAAAGCATCAATTCTTTGGCACTCAGCTTTCTTTATGGTCCAACTCTCACATCCATACATGACCACGGGAAAAACCATAGCCTTGACTAGATGGACTTTTGTTGGCAAAGTAATGTCTCTGCTTTTCAATATGCTATCTAGGTTGGTCATAACTTTCCTTCCAAGGAGTAAGCGTCTTTTAATTTCATGGCTGCAATCACCATCTGCAGTGATTTTGGAGCCCCCCCAAAATAGTCTGACACTGTTTCCCCATCTATTTCCCATGAAGTGATGGGACCAGATGCCATGATCTTAATTTTCTGAATGTTGAGCTTTAATACAACTTTTTCACTCTCCTCTTTCACTTTCATCAAGAGGCTTGCATCAACTTAAAAAATAGTCACAGCCTGAATGTTGAGAGTTACATTTTATTTGGTGGGAAATTTTAGGATGTCAAGCCTGGGAGATAGCATCTCAAGTAACCCTGAGAGAACTGCTCTGAGATGGCAAGAAGAGCAACCAAATTATATAGAAGTTTTTTCCACAAAGGGCAAGTAGTCTTAACATCAAAACTGAAGTGAAAGTCATTCAGTCGTGTCTGACTCTTTGTGACCCCATGTACTATACAGTCCATAGAATTCACTAGGCCAGAATACTGGAGTGGGTAGCCTTTCCTTTCTCCAGGAGATCTTCTCAAACCAGGGATCGAACCCAGGTCTCCATCTTCCCAATCCAGAGATAGAACCCTAGTGTTCTGCATTTCAGACAGATTCTTTACCAGTGAGCCTCCAGGAAAGCCCAAGAATACTGAAGTGGGTAGCCTATCCCTTCTCCAGTCGATCTTCCTGAACCAGGAGTTGAACCAAGGTCTCCTGCTTTGCAGGTGGATTCTTTACCAACTGAACTACCAGGGAAGCCCTCAAAAGATAATGGTTAATTAGAGAAAACCAGATAATCCAAGTTACAAAATTTAGCTCTTTTCTAGTATGGGAAGATAAAAAGAATTTGGACTCACTGAAATCATCCTTTTCATGTGCATCTCAGCTATCTGGGGGCAGTATCCTGTGTTTTTCACATTCTCAGTTCGCCTAGCATAGGGAGTGGCTGCAGTCTGACAGCTGTTAGATCACAGGTATTTGTCTCCTTTTGAGTGCCTTTAGGGCTCCCCAGCTTACATTGGAAGTCTGGTATTGCTGAGGACTATGACATCCTTGTTTACTGATATGTTACTTATATTTCAACTCTAATAATCATCTTCTCTCTATTCCTCATCGAGTGGGCAAACGTTTGAATTCTAAATTCCTCAAATCCTGAAAATCATCTCCTTCTTTTTATAAACTTCACTCAAATCCTATTGATGAAATGATAGTTCTAGATGGTAGTTTATTTTAAATGTACTCTGATAAAGCAGGCTTCCCTTGTAACTCAGTTAGTAAAGAATCTGTCTGTTATGCAGGAGATCCAGGTTCAATTCCTGGGTCAGGAAGATCCCCTGGAAAAGGAAATGACAACCTACTCCAGTATTCTTGCCTGGAGAATCCCATAGACAGAGGAGCCTGGTGGGCTACAGTCCAGTTCATGTGGTCGTAAGGGTTGGAGACCACTTAGTGACTATACCACCACCACAACCACCTGATAAAGCATATAATCATACTCTCATGCTATATTAAAATGTGTTCATCTATTTTGTACATTGAATTCCTAATTTCTTTCAAAGTTGCCCCTGCTGAAAGATTAAAATGATCATCATAACTCTAACCTTAACACTGATTAGTAAAATTCAGTACCTCATAAAATGTTACCTTCTAGAGGAAGGATTAGTTTGAATATGAGATAATTTCAGTCTAGTCTTTTAAATCTACAGTCTTATTTTCTTGAGCCACCACAAAATGCTTTATAAATAGCAGCTTGCAAAAAAAAAATATATGGGTGTAGGTTCTGCTGAGAGAAAAGAAAATGGCTCCCTGGGAACGGAACTTCACTTGTGGCTTGACTCCTATCAGGGGCCAAAGCAAATATGAGCCCACAGAATGAAGAGGGATGCTTCCGGTTTTGAATTGTTGTTACATTCACTGTAACATAACTCATTGTTCACCAAGCAAGACTTAAGCTGTTCAAATGGACTGGATGTGTTACTTATTGGAACTAGGCAAAGGGCTTAAAATCCTAGCTATTTCCTTATGCAAAGGATTGACTGTACCATTCATTTTCTGAGATAAACATCCTTAAAATTGTTGGCAATTTGCAATATGTGAACAGTGTACTTTTGGATTTGGGGATGCATAGCTGTGGTTTTGAATTCTCCTTCTGTTGCTTAGGTGTATATCCTTAGACAATTTTGTAAATCCCTCTGAGTCCCAATTTCCTTATCTTTGAAATCACTAATGTTTGTCTTCTAAGGGTTGTTGTGGAGATTTTAAATGAAATGACGTAAGTAAAATCTTTGGTGGACTGTGTGGGAAGGGCCACCAAAAGGAAGAGGCACAGAAAGCAAGATTGTAATGAGCCAGGAGATTGTAATGCCCTTTTAATGTGCTCGCACTGAACCCCATACAAAAATTGATTCTGAAACTTACTTAGCAGAGCCTGCATTTGGCTTATCTCTCTATGTCAATGGTGACCTTCTTAAAGGAAGACACTGTCTTTTATTTTTTCCTTCTTTTTTATTTCAGAATTTGACATAGTGGCTAACTCAGTTAGTTTTGATTAAATGTTTGTTTGTTAAATGAATAATAGAATAGCCTCAGAGACACTGTGACCTGAGAAAGATTTTGTCACCAGAGGCAATGAAATCTTGGGATAACTGATCCATGGATAAGCCACAAACTATTGATCTCAAATGCTCTTTTACCAATCCTAGATTAATATGAGAACTATTTTTTAAAGTACAAATGTCAAGAAATGGGGATCTGTGAATCTGTAATTTTAACAAGCTACCTAGGTTATTCTAATGTGCAGTCATATTTTTCTTTGTCAGTCTCAAGCTCTTGGCAGTCTTACTAATGACTCAACACAAATTTAGTATTAGAGTGCCCAGGGTCAACTAGCCAGTTCCCAAAAAGAAGACTGAGAACAGCAGAGGCCAGCAGGAAAGGGAATTCTGAGAAATCTAGGCAAGCTTGCAGGCAATAATGATCTTGGATGGTATTTGTCAAACTTCTCTGATTATTTAACCAGGACAGGAAATCAGAATAAAAATCTGAAAACAGGCTGGCAGGGTTGGAATTCTATCATCACTTGGCAATATTTTATACCTCAGTTTCCTCATCTGTAAAATAAAGATAATCATATTTCTACTTTATAAGGTACTATGAAGACTAAATGAAATAATTATGTAAAGCACAATGCTTGGCATAGCTGTGTGCTCAATTCATACCACTATTACCTTCGTCACCAGCATCAATAACAAAACCATTATCATCTTTTCAGGGTTGAACTAGTCCTTCTTCATGAAGCCTTACCTGACTTTTCCAGTTCACAGATATTTAACTCTCTTTGAAGCACCTTAACAAATAAATTATGAAAAAATTTTAGCATCTAGTTATATACTCTCTTGTATAATGATGTTTTTCAGTAATATTTTCCTATCTTATTCTTAGATCTTTGTCTTATGAAGCAAAATATATGCTTACTGACAGTCTATAGCAAAAACGTTTCTTTTGGGTCAGAAATACAGTCATTTTCAAAATCACATATTAGATGAACAATTCTATTCTAAAAAACAATACCAATTATAGCCAATTCCCACTGGAACATTATAGAACATCATCAAAAACAATCAAAATGGAGGTAATTATTGTCACTTTGCAGCTTGTGCTTGGAAAATTAATTCCAACCACTGAAGCACATATCGAGAATATGCTTTGGTTTTAAAAATAGGCCATGCACATGCTTTGAGGTTAGAATTCTAAACACTAGTTACATTTTTGAATTTTTCAAGAGAATTCTGTATTGGAATTTTGGATTGTGCAAATATGAGACAAACTAGAAATAAATTTACTTGGCATCATTTAACTCCAAACTTGCTGGCTCCTAAACACAGCTGAAGAAGTTTTTATTATTATTTTCTTTTCTACATCACTTTATCAAATATGGTTATAAAATAGATAATATCTTTCATCAGCTTTCAAATGATATTATATTAGGTCAAGGTTTCCCTAATATATGTGTACAGGTACATGCACACATGCATAAACATTGATAGCTTAACAAAAAGTAATTTTAATTTCATAAATGAATTCCACTTGCTTTACTTTGTTTAGAATAATTAGGTAATTACTTAATTGTATTTTCTTTATTTGCTTTGTGTTTGATCTGAACATTTTGAAAATATATGGAATGATTAAAATCATTTAAGTATGTTAGTTGTAAAAAGAAAAAAGGAGAAAAATGGAAAAATTCCACCCATAATTGAAACCATGTACCAGCTCCTGTGTCCTTGTCTTTTGAAGTAAAATGGTGACTGTAGAGTTAATGATTGGGAAATAGGAAGATGTAGAGACAAAGAATCGGAGAAGGAAATGGCAATCCACTCCAGTGTTCTTGCCTGGAGAATCCCAGGGACGGGGGAGCCTGGTGGGCTGCTGTCTATGGGGTCGCACAGAGTCAGACACGACTGAAGCGACTTAGCAGCAGCAGCAGCAGCAGAGACAAAGAATAGCTGTTGGGTTGAGGAACTGGTAACAATTTAGACAACAATTCTGCTGCATGATATAATCACCAAACCTCCAGTTCCCTGAAAGATATTGATAAAGGCCTAAGACATGTTCCGAAGTTGCTCTTATAGGAAGCAGACTCATCCAGATGAAAAACTGCTGACCACAAAAACATAGACCCTAGACTGGGTCTATGAAACCAGAAGGCTGATGATGCTTGAAACTTCACCTTGTCGCCAATCAATCTGAGAACCAATCCATATTTTATTTGTAATTTCCCCCTCTGTCAACATACTAGGAATTACAAAGCATGGCATTCACATGAGGTTTTTATTATTGTTCAGTTACTAAGTCGTGTCCAACTCTGCAAACCCCGTGGACTCTAGCACAGGCTTCCCTGTCCTTTACCATCTCCCGGAACTTGCTCAAACTCATGTCTATTGAGTCGATGATGCCATCCAACCATCTCATCCTCTGTCGTCCCCTTCTCCTCCTGCCCTCAATCTTTCCCAGCATCAGGGTCCTTTCCAATGAGTTGGCTCTTTACATCAGGTGACCAAAGTATTAGAGCTTCAGCTTCAGCATCAATCCTTCCAATGAATATTCAGCATTGGTTTCCTAATTCTACTCTAAAATTTTCTGTATATGGCTTAGAACGCTTTCAACAATTTTAATGATTTAAAATTATGAATGTTACAGTTTAATAATATATCCATAGAAGTGGAATCAAAGGACCCATATGACATATTAATTAGTGGCTCTAGCTCTGTACACTAAACTAAGGAGACAAACAATTCCAGCAATCCAGTGATCACATTGAAGGGCAAGTCTCGCAGAAGGCAAGGTCAGAAAAATCTCACAAGCATAGCCAAAACTCATGTTAGAAAAAGATAAGGAAGGCATCTCGTTTTTAGAGGTTAGAATACCAAATAGGTAATAATTCTTAAAAGATATATACTTAGATCCTGAACCCATCCTGAATCCAGGAATGAATTTTATAGCCAGTTTTTCGAAAATAGGAAAAGTACCTCTGCAACAGAGGAAAGGATCAGAACAGGTGGGAGTTGGCCCGAATTGTTTCCAGGTGTGCATTTTGATTTGTAGACTTCTAAGATTTTTAGAAGCTTGGATGACAATCAACGAGGGCTGGATGCCATAGTCAAAGGAGGTTTCCTGGTACAGCTGGAGCAAACCTAGAAACTCCCAGTGTTCTGGCAGAGCCTTGGGTTCTGACCAACCCTGAGGGGAATGGGAGATGTCCACCACAGGGGTTCGCTTAGTGTCACCCAGCTCTGCCAAGTTGTTCAGATGCAACATTCTCAAAATCATTCAGTGAAGTTTGTATTTTTGGTTAGAAATCCAGATACATTTCAGTTCAGTTCAGTCTCTCAGTCGTGTCCGACTCTTTGAGACCCATGAACTGCAGCACACCAGGCCTTGCTGTCCATCACCAAATCCCAGGGTTCACCCAAACTCATGTCCATCATGTCGGTGATGCCATCCAGCCATCTCATCCTCTGTTGTCCCCTTCTCCTCCTACCTTCAAACCCTCCCAACATCAGAATATCTTCCAATAAGTCAACTCTTCACATGAGGTGGCCAAAGTACTGGAGTTTCAGCTTTAACATCACTCCTTCCAAAGAACACCCAGGACTGATCTCCTTTAGAATGGACTGGTTGGATCTCCTTGCAGTCCAAAGGACTCTCAAGAGTCTTCTCCAACACCTCAGTTCAAAAGCATCAATTCTTTGGCTCTCAGCTTTCTTCACAGTCCAACTTGCACATCCATACATGACCACTGGACAAACCATAGCCTTGACTAAATGGACCTTTGCTGGCAAAGTAATGTCTCTGCTTTTGAATAGGCTATCCATGTTGGTCATAACTTTCCTTCCAAGGAGTAAGTGTCTTTTAATTTCATGGCTGCAATCACCATCTGCAGTGATTTTGGAGCCCCAAAAAATAAAGTCTGATACTGTTTCCACTGTTTCCCCATCTATTTCCCATGAAGTGATGGGACCGGATGCCAGGATCTTCATTTTCTGAATGTTGAGCTTTAAGCCAACTTTTTCACTCTCCTCCTTCACTTTCATCAAGAGGCTTTTTAGTTCCTCTTCACTTTCTGCCATAAGGGTGGTGTCATCTGCATATCTGAGGTGATTGATATTTCTCCCGGCAATCTTGATTCCAGCTTGTGCTTCTTCCAGTCCAGCGTTTCTCATGATGTACTCTGCATAGAAGTTAAATAAACAGGGTGACAATATACAGCCTTGATGTACTCCTTTTCCTATTTGGAACCAGTCTGTTGTTCCATGTCCAGTTCTAATTGTTGCTTCCTGACCTGCATACAGGTTTCTCGAGAGGCAGGTCAGGTGGTCTGGTATTCCCATCTCTTTCAGAATTTTCCACAGTTTATTGTGAAGCACACAGTCAAAGGCTTTGGCATAGTCAATAAAGCAGAAATAGATGTTTTTCTGGAACTCTCTTGCTTTTTCTATGATCATGCGGATGTTGGTAATTTGATCTCTGGTTCCTCTGCCTTTTCTAAAACCAGCTTGAACATCTGGAAGTTCACGGTTCACATATTGCTGGAGCTTGGCTTGGAGAATTTTGAGCATTACTTTACTAGCATGTGAGATGAGTGCAATTGTGCAGTAGTTTGAGCATTCTTTGGCATTGCCTTTATTTGGGATTGGAATGAAAACTGACTTTTTCCAGTCCTGTGGCCACTGCTGAGTTTTCCAAATTTGCTGGCATATTGAGTGTAGCACTTCCACAGCATCATCTTTCAGGATTTGAAATAGCTCAACTGGAATTCCATCACCTCCACTAGCTTTGTTCGTAGTGATGCTTTCTAGGGCTGACTTGACTTCACATTCCAGGATGTCTGGTCTAGGTGAGTGATCACACCATCATGATTATCTGGGTCATGAAGATCTTTTTTTTACAGTTCTTCTGTGTATTCTTTCCACCTCTTCTTAATATCTTCTGCTTCTGTTAGGTCCATACCATTTCTGTCCTTTATCGAGCCCTTCTTCGCATGAAATGTTCCCTGAAGTGAAGTGAAGTTGCTCAGCCATGTCCGACTCTTTGTGACCCCGTGGACTGTAGCCCACCATGCTCCTCCATCCATGGGATTCTCCAGGCAAGAATACTGGAGTGGGTTGCCATTTCCTTCTCCAGGGGATCTTCCCAACCCAGGGATCGAGCCCAGTTCTCCTGCATTGCAGGCAGACCTTTAACCTCTGAGCTACCAGGGAAGCTCTGCATGAAATGTTCCCTAGGTATCTCTAATTTTCTTGAAGAGATCTCTAGTCTTTCCCATTCTGTTGTTTTCCTCTATTTCTTTGCACTGATCGCTGATGAAGGCTTTCTTATCTCTCCTTGCTATTCTTTGGAACTCTGCGCTCAGATGCTTGTATCTTTCCTTTTCTCCTTTGCTTTTCACTCCTCTTCTTTTCACAGCTATTTGTAAGGCCTCCCCAGACAGCCATTTGCTTTTTTGCATTTCTTTTCCATGGGGATGATCCTGATCCCTGTCACCTGTACTATGTCATGAACCTCTGTCCATAGTTCATCAGGCACTCTATCTATCAGATCTAGTCCCTTAAATCTATTTCTCACTTCCACTGTATAATCATAAGGGATTTGATTTAGGTCATACCTGAATGGTCTAGTAGTTTTCCCTACTTTCTTCAATTTAAGTCTGAATTTGGCAATAAGGAGTTCATGATCTGAACCACATTTAGGTCCCAGTCTTGTTTTTGCTGACTGTATAGAGCTTCTCCATCTTTGGCTGCAAAGAATATAATCAATCTGATTTCAGTGTTGACCATCTGGTGATGTCCATGTGTAGAGTCTTCTCTTGTGTTGTTGGAAGAGGGTGTTTGCTATGACCAGTACATTTTCTTGGAAAAACTCTATTAGCCTTTGCCCTGCTTCATTCCGTATTCCAAGGCCAAATTTGCCAGTTACCCCAGGTGTTTCTTGACTTCCTACTTTTGCATTCCAGTCCCCTATAATGAAAAGGACATCTTTTTTGGATGTTAGTTCTAAAAGGTCTCGTAGGTCTTCATAGAACCGTTCAACTCAGCTTCTTCAGAGTTACTGGTTGGGGCATAGACTTGGATTACTGTGATATTGAATGGTTTGCCTTGGAAATGAACAGAGATCATTCTGTCGTTTTTGAGATTGTATCCAAGTACTGCATTTCAAACTCTTTTGTTGACCATGATGGCCAATCCATTTCTTCTAAGGGATTCCTGCCCGCAGTAGTAGATATAATGGTCATCTGAGTTAAATTCATCCATTCCAGTCCATTTTAGTTTGTTGATTCCTAGAATGTTGACATTCACTCTTGCCATCTCCTATTTGACCGTTTCCAATTTGCCTTGATTCATGGACCTGACATTCCAGGTTCATGCAATATTGCTCTTTAGAGCATCGGACCTTGCTTCTATCGCCAGTCACATCCACAACTGGGTATTGTTTTTGCTTTGGCTCCATCCCTTCATTCTTTCTGGAGTTATTTCTCCACTGATCTCCAGTAGCATATTGGGCCCCTACTGACCTGGGGAGTTCATCTTTCAGAATCCTATCATTTTGCCTTTTCATACTGTTCATGGGGTTCTCAAGGCAAGAATACTGAAGTGGTTTGCCATTCCCTTATCCAGTGGACCACATTCTGTCAGACCTCTCCACAATGGGTCTCCCATCTTGGGTGGCCCCACAGGGCATGGCTTAGTTTCATTGAGTTAGACAAGGCTGTGGTCCATGTAATTAGATTGACTAGTTTTCTGTGATTATGGTTTGTGTGTCTGCCCTTTGATGCCTCTCACAACACCTACCATCTTACTTGGTTTCTCTTACCTTGGACGTGGGTTATCTCTTCACGGCTGCTCCAGCAAAGCAGATGCATTTAATAGTTGTCAAATCCAAATATTTGGATTTGGAGTTCTGATCTAGATGTTGCCTCATGTTCAATTGTATATACCTCTGTCCCCTGTGAAGTCTTCATCCACTTAAATTTTCTCCAAAGGGGATAGTTTTGCCTCTTTAACTTAACAGATGCTGCTACTGCAGCTGCTAATTGACTTCAGTCGTGTCCGACTCTGTGCGACCTCATAGATGGCATCCCACCAGGCTCTGCTGTCTCTGGAATTCTCCAGGGAAGAACACTGAAGTGGGTTGCCATTTCCATCTCCAATGCATGAGTGAAAAATGAAAGTGAAGTCACTCAGTCGTGTCCAACTCTCACGACCCCATGGACTGCAGCCTACCCAGCTCCTCAGTCCATGGGATTTTCCAGGCAAGAGTACTGGAGTAGGGTGCCATTGCCTTCTCTGAGGATTCTACAAATACTTCTATTTGATATTAATCATTTTCATTCTCCAAGAGTTCTTTCGAATGTCTAAATTATTTTGTTTTGATTGTACCCTTATTTCTTTGGTTCTATCTTGAGATAAAGTACAAATAGAATATTTCATTACTTATTGAATGCAGTTGTAAATTTTGTGTTTAATTTTCTCTAGACTAGGCTACCAACTCCGGTATTCTTGGACTTCCCTTGTGGCTCGGCTGGTAAAGAATCTGCCTGCAATGAGAGAGACCTGGGTTCAATCCCTGGGTTGGGAAGATTCCCTGGAGAAGGGAAAGGCTATCCACCCTAGTATTCTGGCCTGGAGAATTCCATGGACTGTATAGTCCATGGGGTCACAAAGAGTCAGACACTACTGAGTGACTTTCACTTTCACTTTCAATATAAACTCAAATCCTTTTAAGATTAATCCTTAAGTTCGTTGCCCTTCCTTGATCATTTCTGGGGCTCTTCTTTGAACCCCCTTCAGTTTTCCTATATTCTTCTTAAATAAAAGCAAAAATAAACAAATGGGACCTAATTAACCTTAAAAGCTTCTGCACATCAAAGGAAACTATTAGCAAGGTGAAAAGACAGCTTTCAGAATGGGAGAAAATAATAGCAAATGAAGCAACTGACAAACAACTAATCTCAAAAATATACAAGCAACTCCTACAGCTCAACTCCAGAAAAATAAATGACCCAATCAAAAAATGGACCAAAGAACTAAATAGATGTTTCTCCAAAGAAGACATACAGATGGCTAACAAACACATGAAGAGATGCTCAACATCACTCATTATCAGAGAAATGCAAATCAAAACCACTATGAGGTACCATTTCACACCAGTCAGAATGGCTGCGATCCAAAAGTCTACAAATAATAAATGCTGGAGAGGGTGTGGAGAAAAGGGAACCCTCTTACACTGTTGCTGGGAATGCAAACTAGTACAGCCACTATGGAGAACAGTGTGGAGATTCCTTAAAAAACTGGAAATAGAACTGCCTGATGATCCAGCAATCCCACTGCTGGGCATACACACTGAGGAAACCAGAAGGGAAAGAGACAGGTGTACCCAAATGTTCATCACAGCACTGTTTATAATAGCCAGGACATGGGAGCAACCTAGATGCCCATCAGCAGATGAATGGATAAGAAAGCAGTGGTACATATACACAATGGAGTATTACTCAGCCATTAAAAAGAATACATTTGAATCAGTTCTAATGAGGTGGATGAAACTGGAGCCTATTATACAGAGTGAAGTAAGCCAGAAGGAAAACACCAATACAGTATACTAACACATATATATGGAATTTAGAAAGATGGTAACAATAACCCTGTGTACGAGACAGCAAAAGAGACACTGATGTATAGATCAGTCTTATGGACTCTATGGGAGAGGGAGAGGGTGGGAAGATTTGGGAGAATGGCATTGAAACACGTAAAATATCATGTATGAAACGAGATGCCAGTCCAGGTTCAATGCACGATACTGGATGCTTGGGGCTAGTGCACTGGGACGACCCAGAGGGATGGTATGGGGAGGGAGGAGGGAGGAGGGTTCAGGATGGGGAACACATGTATACCTGTGGTGGATTCATTTTGATATTTGGCAAAACTAATACAATTATGTAAAGTTTAAAAATAAAATAAAATTTAAAAAAAGAAAGAAAGAAAGGAATTGATGCTGACAGTAACTCTCTAATTAGGCTCTGCTGCTCAAATGGCACGTAACTGTATAGCTTTTAAGTTATTTTTTTCTATTGACATATTCCCTTTTAGTGATGGTACCACATTGCCCAAGGTAAGCATGTCTGTGGTGGTTTTTAAAGCCAAAAGCTGTTTGAGTCAACTTCCTTATCAATAGAACTCAACCCTAGAATAAAAGGGAAAGAAGTACTTTTATGAAAGCCTCCCTCTCAACTCTATGTTTTCAGTGACTCATCCCCGAAACCAGTTTTTTTTTTTTTTCCCCTTTCCTTCTATGACAGAGATCTTTTGTTAGATTGTCCTTAGAATTTGTTTAACAGTTGCTAAATGCCAATGGTGCTGACAAGAAGCAAGAATTAGGATCAGCTTCGGTTGTAAAGGTATCATATCCATACAGCTCTGCAATGCTGAAATGGGGAATATGTTTGTTTTATTTGGAGGGTATTATCACTCACAAATAATTGGCTTTCACCTACCAACTTTTAGCAAAACTATATATTTTTGCTGACTTATTAAGTGGTAACATTCTACAGACCATTTTCTTTAGGTAGCAAGATATCATACTTTAATCTTATTTAGTAGGAAAATAACCAAAGGGATGATACTCACAGGCAAATAAAGTTAGTTGGATTTTTGATAAAGCAGCTTCTGCTGTTAGAATATATACCTTTATTTGTTCTCAATCAAAGATGCCAGTAACTAGACAAATTATATTTATTATGTAAATTAACTAATTAAGGAGGAAAAGGGGATAATAGAGGATGAGGTGGTTGGGTAGCATCACCGACTCAATGGACATGAGTTCGAGCAAGCTCCGGGAGATGGTGAAGGACAAGGAAGCAAGTCCATGGAGTCCCAAAGAGTGGACACAGCTGAGCGATTGAACAATAATAACAAAACTAATTAAGTGTGCATGTGCATGCTAAGTGGCAGGTGGGTTTTTTACCACTAGCACCATCTGGGAAGCCCAATTAAATAAGTAAATAACTAAATGCCTGCATGCTAAAGAATGCTTCAGTCCTGTCCGACTCTTTGTGACCCCATGGACTGAAGCCCACTAGGCTCCTCTGTCCATGGGATTGTCCAGACAAGAATACTGGAGTGGGTAGCCATTCCCTTCTCCAGAGGATCTTCCAGACCCAGGGACTGAACCTGAGTCTCTTCTGTCTGCTGCATTGGCAGCTGGGTTCTTTCCCACTAGCACCACCTGGGAATAAAATAACTAAATAAATTACCTCCAAAATGAATGAAGAAAGAAGGAAAAAAGAAAAAGAAGGAAAAAATGCAAGTGAATAGAATCCTGCAAGTGCAGGTAGCATTTAAAATTAAATTTCTCTAAAGAAGTTAATGTAAGTTATTTTGATAGACGTGATATATGTGCCAGGCAAGCAAAGGAAAACTGAACATGACATCTCTGATTTGAAGTTACCTTTCTTACATTATTGAGGCTTCTCTGCTGGGCCAGACAGTAAAGAATCTGCCTGCAATGAGGGAGACCCAAGTTCGATCCCTGGGTCAGGAAGATCCCCTGGGGAAGGAAGTGGCTACCCACTCCAGTATTCTTGCCTGGAGAATCCCATGGACAGAGGAGCCTGGCAGGCTACAGTCCACAGGCTCACAAAGAGGCAGACATGACTGAACAATTAACACTTTTCTTCCTTCTGATGTTATTATTTGTACTCTTAGTCTTAACCTCTTAGGAGCTTGAAATATTGAGTTATACATAAAGAGAATCAATTTTTCTTAGCTGTGTATTGTTATACCAATAGAAATTTATGAGCACTCAAAGGCAGTTGCTTTATTAAAATGGGAACCATTGACTAGATTTGTGTGACTCTAATGATAGAGAGGACCTGCCAGAGTTGCTGGTACAGAGTAGATTCTCTGTAAGTTGTTTTTAGTGAGAGGGAAACATACTGTAGGGATTCCTTTAAAACAAAATTTAACAAATAATGAACTAGAGTGGGATAAACAAAATGTGTTACATCCTCTGGTAGCATCCATTTCATTGATAAGACACACAAAATGAGATTTGAGATGCTCTACATTCACAAAATACATGGGAATTTTCTACCTTGTCTTCCATTTGGAGATGATTAAAAATGGTTCAGATCAATCTCAGGCTTGTCAAAAAAATACGTTCTTTAATTTCTAAGGCTTCCCAGGTGGCTCAGCTGGTAAAGAACTCTCCTGCTAATGCAAGATATGCAAGAGATGTGGGTTCAATCCCTGGGTAGGGATGATCCCCTGGAGAAGGAAATGGCAACCCACTCCAGTATTCTTGCCTAGGAAATCCTATGGACAGAGGAACCTGGTGGGCTACAGTCCATTGATTTCTAATATTTTTTCCTTAATTCAAATAAATGTCAATCCAACTTCTTTATCTATCTTATCCAAAATATCTCAAGTGTCCAACTGTTTTATTCATACCAAAGTCTCTACTCTTTTCTCCCTTCACCAGGATAATGATAGCTATTTGCAGGAAATATTCAGTTCTGTTTATCCAAGTTACATTGCATGAATTGCATAAATTCATTTATGATTTCTTTAAAATATACACAACAGAGATTGTGGCTGGTTGGGATCTAATTAAAATTAAAAGCTTCTGCACAACAAAAGAAACTATATGCAAGGTGACAAGACAATCTTCAGAATGGGAGAAAATAATAGCAAATGAAGCAACTGACAAACAACTAATCTCAAAAATATACAAGCAACTCCTGCAGCTCAATTCCAGAAAAATAAACAACCCAATCAAAAAATGGACCAAAGAACTAAATAGATGTTTCTCCAAAGAAGACATACAGATGGCTAACAAACACATGAAGAGATGCTCAACATCACTCATTATCAGAGAAATGCAAATCAAAACCACAATGAGGTACCATCTCCCGCCAGTCAGAATGGCTGCGATCCAAAAGTCTACAAGCAATAAATGCTGGAGAGGGTGTGGAGAAAAGGGAACTCTCTTACACTGTTGGTGGGAATGCAAACTAGTACAGTCACTATGGAGAACAGTGTGGAGATTCCTTAAAAAAACTGGAGACAGAACTGCCTTATGACCCAGCAATCCCACTGCTGGGCATACACACCGAGGAAACCAGAATTCAAAGAGACACGTGTACCCCAATGTTCATCGCAGCACTGTTTATAATAGCCAGGACATGGGAGCAACCTAGATGTCCATCAGCAGATGAATGGATAAGAAAGCAGTGATACATATACACAATGGAGTATTACTCAGCCATTAAAAAGAATACATTTGAATCAGTTCTAATGAGGTGGATGAAACTGGAGCCTATTATACAGAGTGAAGTAAGCCAGAAAGAAAAACACCAATACAGTATACTAACACATATATATGGAATTTAGAAAGATGGTAACGACAACCCTGTATGCGAGACAGCAAAAGAAACACAGATGTATAGAACAGTCTTTTGGACTCTGTGGTTGAGGTGGGGATGATTTGGGAGAATGGCATTAAAACATGTATAATATCATATAAGAAATGAATCGCCAGTCCAGGTTCGATGCAGGATACAGGAAGCTTGGGGCTGGTGCACTGGGATGACCCAGAGTGATGGTATGGGGAGGGAGGTGGGAGTGGGGTTCAGGATGGGGAACATGTGTACACCCATAGCGGATGCATGTTGATGTATGGCAAAACCAATACAATATTGTAAAGTGAAAAAAAATAATAAAAAAATAAAAAAAAATTATGATCAAAAGAATCTGCTAGATCAAATCTAGAATTCAAAATCACCAAAAGAGGGAAAATGTGGCTTAAAGGGCAAGCTAACTTGTACATATTTGTAACAAGTATACCTTTTTTGACATTATATGTGTGTATCCTTATGGGCATAAAGAAATGAATACTTGATTCTTGGAGAAAGAATATGTCTTGAAGCGGCCATGAAAGTAAAGGCAAAAGAAACACCAGTGACTAAAAGGAGGCAGGCTGTGTGTGACTAGTAATTATTATAATCTGTAAAATAGCTCCCTGTTCATCACACGAGATGAGGGATTTGGTTTGGCTGAGGATGTTAATTGACCTGTACTCAGAGCTCAAGTTAAAGCTCATGTGTTCTCTGATTTGTTTATCCCAAGGCCTTGAAGCAGTCTTAGTGCTGTGTGTGCCCTTGTACAGTAAGTACTGGGAAAGGCTTTCTGAGTGGTTCATGCAATGAATGCCTTTTGGGTACACATGGCAAAGTGCTGCCAGATCATTCAGTTCCTTCACATTTTAAGGAGCACTCATTCAAGGAGACTGATTTGAACTTCAGTTCTGCTGTTGCTTAACTGCTTATCATTGACTGAATTATTCAACCTCAATGAACTGTTCATCTCTAAAATAGATTCATAAGAATATTATTAAGATTAACTGAGGACACATATGTAAAAAAATAATATTTCAGGGCAGAATGACTCAGAGCAAAGTGAGTATTATGATCAGATATACATAAACTTACACTTGGCCAGTGAAAAATTGGGTTATTATTGGTTCGACATGTGACTTGGAAGTGTTTCCTGCTATGGCTGGAATAGATTTCCTTTCCCCTTCATGTTGGGTTTGGCTATGGGAATTGCTTTGACCAATGGATGTTAGTGGAAGTGTAAAGGCTATGAAAGGCCGCATATGTTCCCCCTCTCTTCCTTTCTCTTTTGCACTGGCCCGAGGAGAACATTTCCAAGTTGGTCTGTCCTTTAAAAAAAATGAGAAGGCATATAGAGTAAGCGGGCTCAGACTGCTAATTGGAATGAAGTGGATGATCCACAGTTTATCATTAGGCCAAGAAGTGATAAATGAATACCTCTTGTTGTTGGTTAGTGGAAATTTCAGAGTTGTATGTTATCTTAGCACTCAGTTCAGTTCAGTTCAGTTCAGTCGCTCAGTTGTGTCCGACTCTTTGCGACCCCATGAATCACAGCACGCCAGGCCTCCCTGTCCATCATCAACTCCTGGAGTTCACCCAGACTCACGTCCATCGAGTCAGTGATGCCATCCAGCCATCTCATCCTCTGTCGCCCCCTTCTCCTCCTGCCCCCAATCCCTCCCAGCATCAGAGTCTTTTCCAAGGAGTCAACTCTTCGCATGAGGTGGCCAAGTTTCAGCTTTAGTATCATTCCTTCCAAAGAACACCCAGGGCTGATCTCCTTCAGAATGGACTGGTTGGATCTCCTTGCAGTCCAAGGGACTCTCAAGAGTCTTCTCCAACACCACAGTTCAAAAGCATCAATTCTTCGGCACTCAGCCTTCTTCACAGTCCAACTCTCACATCCATACATGACCACAGGAAAAACCATAGTCTTGACTCGACGAACCTTTGTTGGCAAAGTAATGTCTCTGCTTTTGAATATGCTATCTAGGTTGGTCATAACTTTCCTTCCAAGGAGTAAGCATCTTTTAGTTTCATGGCTGCAGTCACCATCTGCAGTGATATTGGAGCCCCCAAAAATAAAGTCTGACACTGTTTCCACTGTTTCCCCATCTATTTCCCATGAAGTGATGGGACCGGATGCCATGATCTTCGTTTTCTGAATGACTCTCCTCTTTCACTTTCATCAAGAGGCTTTTGAGTTCCTCTTCACTTTCTGCCATAAGGGTGGTGTCATCTGCATATCTGAGGTGATTGATATTTCTCCCGGCAATCTTGATTCCAGCTTGTGCTTCCTCCAGTCCAACGTTTCTCATGACGTACTCTGCATATAAGTTAAATAAGCTGGGTGATAATATACAGCCTTGATGTACTCATTTTCCTATTTGGAACCAGTCTGTTGTTCCATGTCCAGTTCTAACTGTTGCTTCCTGACCTGCATACAAAATTTTCAAGAGGCAAATCAGGTGGTCTGGTATTCCCATCTCTTTCAGAATTTTCCACAGTTTATTGTGAACCACACAGTCAAAGGCTTTGGCATAGTCAACAAAGCAGAAATAGATGTTTTTCTGGAACTCTCTTGCTTTTTCCATGATCCAGCAGATGTTGGCAATTTGATCTCTGGTTCCTCTGCCTTTTCTAAAACCAGCTTGAACATCTGGTAGTTCATGGTTCATGAATTGCTGAAGCCTGGCTTGGAGAATTTTGAGCATTACTTTACTAGCGTGTGAGATGAGTGCAATTGTGTGGTAGTTTGAGCATTCTTTGGCATTGCCTTTCTTTGGGATTGGAATGAACACTGACCTTTTCCAGTCCTGTGGCCACTGCTGAGTTTTCCAAATTTGCTGGCATATTGAGTGCAGCACTTTCACAGCAGCATCTTTCAGGATTTGAAATAGCTCAACTGGAATTCCATCACCTCCACTAGCTTTGTTCATAGTGATGCTTTCTAAGGCCCACTTGACTTCACATTCCAGGATGTCTGGCTCTAGGTTAGTGATCACACCATCATGATTATCTGGGTCATGAAGATCTTTTTTGTACAGTTCTTCTGTGTATTCTTGCCATCTCTTCTTAATATCTTCTGCTTCTGTTAGGTCCATACCATTTCTGTCCTTTATCGAGCTCATCTTTGCATGAAATGTTCCTTTGGTATCTCTGATTTTCTTGAAGAGATCCCTAGTCTTTACCATTCTGTTGTTTTCCTCTATTTCTTTGCATTGATCCCTGATGAAGGCTTTCTTATCTCTTCTTGCTATTCTTTGGAACTCTGCATTCACATGTTTATATCTTTCCTTTCTCCTTTGCTTTTCACTTCTCTTCTTTTCACAGCTATTTGTAAGGCCTCCCCAGACAGCCATTTTGCCTTTTTGCATTTCTTTTCTATGGGAATGGTCTTGATTCCTGTCTCCTGTACAATGTCATGAACCTCATTCCATAGTTCATCAGGCATTCTATCTGTCAGATCTAGGCCCTTAAATCTATTTCTCATTTCCACTGTATAATCATAAGGGATTTGATTTAGGTCATACCTGAATGGTCTAGTGGTTTTCCCTACTTTCATCAATTTAAGTCTGAATTTGGCAATAAGGACCTCATGATCTGAGCCACAGTCAGCTCCCAGTCTTGTTTCTGCTGACTGTATAGAGCTTCTCCATCTTTGGCTGCAAAGAATATAATCAATCTGATTTCGGTGTTGACCATCTGGTGATGTCCATTTATAGAGTCTTCTCTTGTGTTGTTGGAAGAGGGTGTTTGCTATGACCAGTGCATTTTCTTCGCGAAACTCTATTAGCCTTTGCCCTGCTTCATGCCTTATTCCAAGGCCAAATTTGCTTGTTACTCCAGGTGTTTCTTGACTTCCTACTTTTGCATTCCAGTCCCCTATAATGAAAAGGACATCTTTTTTGGGTGTTAGTTCTAAAAGGTCTCGTAGGTCTTCATAGAACCGTTCAACTTCAGCTTCTTCAGTGTTACTGGTTGGGGCATAGACTTGGATTACTGTGATATTGAATGGTTTGCCTTGGAAATGAACAGAAATCATTCCGTCATTTTTGAGATTGCATCCAAGTACTGCATTTCAAACTCTTTTGTTGACCATTATGGCCACTCCATTTCTTCTGAGGGATTCCTGTCTGCAGTAGTAGATATAATGGTCATCTGAGTTAAATTCACCCATTCCAGTCCATTTTAGTTCGCTGATTGTCGACATTCACTCTTGTCAACATTCACTCTTGCCATCTCGTGTTTGACCACTTCCAATTTGCCTTGATTCATGGACCTGACATTCCAGGTTCTTATGCAATATTGCTCTTTACAGTATCGGGCCTTGCTTCTATCACCAGCCACATCCACAGCTGGGTATTCTTTTTGCTTTGGCTCCATCCCTTCATTCTTTCTGGAGTTATTTCTCCACTGATCTCCAGTAGCATATTGGGCACCTACTGACCACTGACTACTATATGGTCCCACTCAATTATCTTGAATGCAGAATTGATTTTTTCCCAAAGCTGTTCAGATGATTTACCATTTAATCTCTTAACATGTCTGTAAGGTCATGAATATGATAGTCTCTCTGTACATTTATGGAAATTTGTGGACCAAGAAGCAAAATATCTTTTAGCATTAAATCTGGTATCTTAATATAATTTTGTATATAATTCATAAAGCTTGCTGTATATTTCATTGTGTTTATTTTAAAATATGGAATACGAATAGACAGGTTTATATATACTTTATCTCTATGATAGCATTTATGAAATTTACTTCTAACAGGCATAGTCCTCCTCTTGAGTCACATCTGCTGACATCAGATAGTAAAACATTCTCAGAAAATTCTGAAAATTCCAAGTCCTTGAGGTCTGTCTTCATTGGAAGAGATCTAGAGTACTGTTTTAATTATGTTGCTGAAATATGGGGATAAAGTGATGGGGCGAGCTCTCCATTTTCTGCAGTGTTTACATTCATAGCCTTAACTTGACAGCTTCAGCTTTCTCTGCGTATGTAGGGTAGAGATATGCTGAAGTACAAAAAAGAAAAAAAGGCCCCAGAATAGAAGATGAAAGGACAGAGATGTTTATTTCTGTCTCATAGTTTAATAGTAGTAATAGTTTTAAAGTGACTCATCTTGGAAGGGACAACGACTCTGATCCTCATGGTTACTGGTGTAATCAAGTTTCTTCTAAGATACAACTCTGCTATCAAATAGAATACCTTTATTATGTCATAAGGTTAAAACAAAGTCAGTGACATGCTCCACTTTCTAGCAGAGTGACATCAGACAAGATACTCTGGAGTGTCAGTTGCTTTACCTTTAAAATGAGAACTAAAATACTCATCTTGGAGAGTTATAAAATATAATGGGATATTTGTTTAAGTACTTGAAACACTGGCTGGCACATGCTGAGCATCTAGTCAGCATATCCTGTTGCAATTGTAGTCACCATAGAGGTTCTGTATCATAATGGCAGGGGATCAGCATTGATCTGTAGGTACTATTCAGGCTGTTGTTATTTTTGAAATGAACTTGAAATCTAGATTTCCACTTGAATAAGATCCTCAGAAGGAACTTTCACTTTCTCACACCTCTACATGACTCTCCTCACACCATGCCCTGGTGTGGTCCAAGCACATATGCTGTGTCCCATATGGCAGCAGTCCCCAAACTTTTTGACACCAGGGACCAATTTCGTGGAAGACAATTCTTCTATGGACAGGGTGGGATGGTTTCAGGTTGATTCAAGCACATTACATTTGTGTAGTTTATTATTACATTAGTTCTATCTCAAATCATCAGACGTTAAGATCTTGGAGTTTGGGAACCCCTGCCATATTGGATTTGGTCAACTGGAGCCTCCTTGGACCCTCACTTGTTCTCACAGCCTGATTTCTACCAGTGTTGCTCCTCCCTTCTCCCCACTCCACCCCCACCCCTGACCCTGCCGCCTCTAGTGATACTAGAGATGCACAGTGCAAGCCATATAATTCTCCACCAAGTATTCATTTGAGATTGTTCATGAAAGAAGATCTATTCCTGCAGAGCCTTAAGAGCTCAGCTTAGTCAGCCCCTGACCACCCCATAGAGTTCTGTGGTCTGAGACATCACAAAGCAGGCCTGAGGACAGTTTTACAATAAGCCTAGATAGGGGCTAACAAACCCAATTTGGCTCCAAACATACTCTGTCTTGCCTACTCCCTAAGGCATAGCCTACTCTAAGGCAGTAGAATGGATTTCATCTTGGTTGCTCATGGAACTGCCATCCTCAGTGAAGATCCTAAAATTTTCCCTGAAGGTTTCCTGGCCTGTATGACCTCATGGTCTCTGGTGGGTGGAGATTACCTTGTATTTTTGCTGCCTGAGTGTAGTAAGCATATTCAAACCTGTCACCTTCACCCAACACACTCACTAGAATTGCATTGACCAATGTGGTATTGGACTATCTGTGGCTACTGAGATCTTTAAATGTGGCTAATCTTAATGGAGATGTACTGAAATTTTAAATGTATACCAAGTCTCAAAAGATATGCTTAATATGAAAAAAATTAAATATCACTAAATAATTTTTATATTGATGTCAAAGTATTTTGGAAATATTGAATTAAATAAAATGCACTCTTAAAATTAATTTCATTTGTTTTTCTTAAATGCAGTTACTAGGAAATTTAAAATTACATATGAGACTCATATTTCCATTGGACAGACTGCAGCAGTTTCTATGGGCTCAAGCCATGTGGGAATATAAATTTCAACTCTATCTAGGCCCCAATAAAGTTGATTTATATGTCCACATTAGACAAAATACAATCAGAAAAGCAGAACCATTAGGAGCTATATTCATTCATTCATTCATGTATTTATATTAAGGGTTTTATTACAGGGGTTTGACTTTCCACAGATGTGAGAGTTGATGAGCAGGCACAGTGAGGCTGTTGTCTTGTATCTGATCCTAAAGCTGGAAGTCCACAAGGATAAGGGAGCTGTGTGGAAAGTGGAGGTGAGCAGGGAGAAGCTGGAAGCCATGAGCATCTGTTCTTATTCTTTCACCTCCATGGCCTGGGTTTCCTGGAGAAACTGGGGCCCTTTTTCATCCTGGAGCTACACATGCACACACACACACACACACACACACACACACACTTTGGAAAAGCAGAGAAATCAATGGAAGAAGTAGTTGTTTCAGACTTAGCCCCTGTTTCACAACAATAAGATAAGCCAGAGGATAAGTGATGATTTGTATGACCTGGGAAAATGGTTGCTGCTTTATTTCCATCCTCCAAATCTGAGTTTGTCTGTGGCTCACCACCTGTGGATACATAAAAGGATAGGAAATCATCATAACCAAGTGGATACACTATAAAGCCCTGCAGTGTCTCTTCGTGTGTGTCTTTTAAACAATGCTTATGATCCATCCTCTGTGCATAGTGTCATCAAGTATATAGGCATATCCTCTCTTATGACCAAGAGACTAAATTTCTTTTAGCAATTTTTTAGTCCATTTAGTGAAGATATTTTTTGTGATCTCTATTCCTAATGTTCAAATAGACCGCAGGGCAATTTGGACTTCCTTCTAGAAAAAAATAAACAAACTTTAAAAGAAAAGTTGAAAGGGCCCAGATAAATGTTTTCTATAGGTAAATAGCCTGGAGAAATAGTCTAATCAATATTAAATGTAATTGATTCCAAGCTTTAATGGATGCCTTCAAGCAGCTCTGACAGCGGCCTTGCATCACCTCTGCCACCATGCCGTGTTTGACCAGTACTCCAGCTGGTTGTTAAAGAATATCTATCACTTCATTTCACTGTTTTTCATTTTCCAGGTTAAAGATTGCCTCATGCATGTCAGAGCAGATAGCCACCTCTAAAATTAAGGGATCTCTTGAAAGTTTTTCTTTTCCAAAGTGTTTTCTAGGGATCTTTTAAAACCATCTCTATTTCTATGACTAAACAAATTATCAAACATAATATTTCCCATGTGGATTTTTCTTTGTCTCACTCCCCTGTGGACTAGATTAACAAGACATTTTTCTTCTGTAGCCTAAAGGCATGGCAATTTGGGTTTGGAAGGAGGGTAATTTGGAAACCTAACACCTCCAGTGATGTTGGAGGCATTAAGTAATCGGGAAGATTTGGACTTGGAGAACAGCAGAGAACAGTGGGATACTTGAGTGGAGAAAGAGAAATGTTAGGAGACAGGCAAGATGGGAGAGCCCAAACATATTTTCTCTGCTTCTTGGCTTAACTGGGACAGACCTTCTGCTGCTGTAGTATATCTTCAAAGAAAATTTCACATCTGAGTTTGTCATGAGTTAGAGATATCTTGTTATCTATGTGAGTTCAGGCTGTCTCTGGGCAGGAAGGGGTAATGTTCAGGATGGAGAACCATTCATGAGAGCTAACCCTTTCGCTCATGGGCACATAAACTCCCACACTGCACACCCATTTCTACTTACAATTGGAAAAGTTTGAATGACAACAATAACATTGATATCTGACATTGCTATAGAATTTTAGATTTTACAGAATGTTTTTGCATACGTGGTCTCAGAATGAAGAAAGTAAGAGTCAGTGACAACAATCAGGAAGAGCTGTGGAGAGAGTGAATAAGAAAGAATAGAGAATATCCATGGGGTCGCAAAGAGTTGGACACGACTGAGCGACTTCACTTTTCACTTTCATGCATTGGAGAAGGAAATGGCAGCCCACTCCAGTGTTCTTGCCTGGAGAATCCCAGGGATGGGGGAGCCTGGTGGGCTGCCCTCTATGGGGTTGCACAGAGTCAGACACGACTGAAATGACTTAGCAGCAGCATATAGGGGAAAAAGTGCCTGTGGGTGGGGACTAGTGAAAAAAGTTAACATTACTGAAAAAACCTGGAACATTATCACTCGTCTATTCAAACAATGACTATTGTTTTCTGTAAGTGCTTTTCGGCATCTTGAAAGGAGATGCAGCAGATTGGAGACTGCCAGTGTGTCACAGTCTAGACTCCAAAGTTAGTTAAGCACATTTGGAAGAAATTAGTGCCGAGATGTCAGCAAAGGACAGCTCTGCAGGCTGCTTTTACTTAGTAGTCCGTATGAACTGTGGCCTAAAAAAAGCTTCAAGCCTTGACGGATTTGGAACCCTGGAGGCCCACGTGTATTTCATTCAGCTCTTTGGCTCTGGGCAAGCACAGCTGAACAGCCCTCATGCTGTCACCTCATGCAGCACTCAGGATCTGATGGCCGACTAAGAGTCCAACCCGACCTCACTGACACAGCCAGGACCGTGTCACAGGACTCAGGACGGACTGACTTGTCAAGTCTGAGAAAACAGTTCTATGGGTCTCACTACGCCATCCCAGAAAGCTGATACCAAGAAGGAGAAAGACCAACCACCTGTGCTCCTGAAGGATTGATGCCACTTAGTTCCTGAGACATTGCTCTCATGTTGATTAAATGCCTTTTTTCCCCACCTAGTTTATGGTGGCTACATCCAAACTAAGATGATTTTGATCTTAGCAGCAAAGTTGCTTTTTCTTCTCTTTCTCTTCTCATTGCTGCTCTCTCTAGCACCTCTTTTCAGGCATCCTTGATAAGCAGAATTGGAGTGTTCAGAACAGTAGGCTTCGTGAGACTTTTCAGATTTTCTGTGATCTTCTCTATAGCATGGCTCTCCCTGATGCAAGAAAAAAGAAAATAAAAACGACATGCTTTCAGACCTGACTGCCCCTTAATTGAGGCGTCATAACTGGGCTTGTATTTTCTCATTTTCAATGGGAGGTGATCTTGTTGGGTTGTCTCCAAGTCTGCTTGAGTTTTGATAATGTGTGATGGAAACAACTTTAATGACTTCTGTAAGAACCCATAGATTTGCTTCTTGTCATAAGTATATGTTTCTTGTCTCTAAATTACTAGCAGATTGGCCCAACGTTTTGGAAGCTTTCAAAACATGAAGATGAAGTTTTATTCAAATATGGAGAATTTGGGAGTGTCTCTTACAATAGGTCAGTAAATGGTATCAGTGCACAGCTTGTCCCTGGCTCAACGGTAAGGAGTCCACCAGAAATGTGGGAGACCTGGGTTCGATCCCTGGGTTGGGAAGATTCCCTGGCAGAGGGCATGGCAACCCACTCCAGTATACTTGCCTGGAGGATCTCCATGGACAGAGCAGCCTGGTGGGCTACAGTCCATGGGGCCTCAAAGAATCAGACATGACTGACAGACTAAGCACAGCACGGCTTGTCAATACGAGTAAGGGGATGGATTTGAAAGGGCGTGGAAAATGTAGGGTGTGCAAAAACTGTGATGCAGAGATGAGATGGAAAATGATGGCTTCTCTGTCCTGCCTGGAAAGTGTCTGGGGCCAGGGTATGTAGTGACAAAGTGGGAGGCACCTATAGACTGTCCTTGCACGAATGTGTAAAAGTTAGGTCATGTGAAGCCTGGGAATCTGAAGACCCTGTCCAGAGACAGATTGCCTTACTTGCTGGTGGGCTGGGTCCAGAAGCCTGGTAGGCCCAAAGAACGAAGATACTATCAGAATTACATTCTTTTTCAGTTAAGGACTCCAGGAAAGGAGCTCTCAGTGGAAGCTGATCTTATACAGTAAGTCCCCTACATAAGAACAAGTTCTGTTCCAAGAGTGCATTCTTAAGTTCAATTTGTCTGTAAGTCCAACAATGTTAGCCTCGGTACCCAACTAACACAATCAAGGGGCTCAGACAGCAAAGAATTTGCCTTCATTTCAGGATACCCAGGTTCCGTCCCTGGGTTGGGAAGATTCCCTGGAGTAGGAAATGGCTACCCACTCCAGAATTCTTTCCTAGAAAATCCCAAGGACAGAAGAGCCTGGTGGGCTATAGTCTATGAGGTCACAAAGAGTCAGACATGACTGAGCAACTAGCACTGTACTATAATGGGTTTATAATACTTCTCACACAAGTAATTCATAAAAAAAATAATAATAAAGAAAATATTTTTAATCTTACAGTACAGTACCTTGGAAAGTATAGGTACCAGTTACATTACCATTGCTTTTATGCTTGCTTTTTAATCCTGGGCTTGAAAGTAAAATATCATGCTACTGTACTCTATTCAGTGCTGTGCTGTGCTTAGCCACTCAGTTGTGTCTGACTCTTTGCGACCCTATGAACTGTAGCCCCACCAGGCTCTTCTGTCCATGGGAATTCTCCAGGCAAGAACACTGGAGTGGGTTGCCATGCCATCCTCCAGGGGATCTTCCCATCCCAGACTTTGATCCCAGGTCTCCCACATTGAAGGCAGATTCTTTACCATCTGAGCCACAAGAGAAACCCATGGATACTGGAGTAGGTGGCTTGTCTCTTCTCCAGGGGATCTTCCCGACCCAGGAATCGAACAGGGGTCTCCTGCATTGCAGGTGGATTTTTTTACCAGCTGAGCTACAGGGAAGTCCCACTCCATAGAGTACTGGACAGTAAAGTACACAAAAGCACAAGCACTTATAGAGGATGCACGTGTGACAATGCACACCAGACACATGAACTAACTTATGTGATTGAACATGTGAATGCATGTTCACATCTTTGAAAGTTGGCAACTTGAAGGTCCGTATGTAGAGGACTTACTGTATACTAAATTGCTTAGAACAGACATCTGGGAGATTTACACTGCACTTCACCATAGTAAGATGTCGTGAGTTCCTTTGATGTGACACATTATGTTGTGTCTTCATAAATGCTGGATTAGGTCATGTCTACTGGCTAAACTCCTTTCATGGAAAACTACAAAGAGTAAAAATATGCATAATATTATTTTTCTGCCATCTCTTTATCTTCATTCTACCAAGGAACAATATATGATTTTAACCTGGTAAATCCCCTGCTTGGGGATTAACCATTATTTCAAGGACAAACCAAGGATTTGGTTTATATGTTCAGTCTTGTATCATGCAGTTTAGCGAGGAGACACAAAAGTAAACTGAGTAGGCATAGTCTTGAATTATTTTGCCATGTTATCCATAACCATATTTTGTAATTATTTGTTTTTCTTGTAACCATGCTCATTATAGAGCTCTTGAAAAGTGCAGAACATAATATAAAATATTACCAATAGTTTCACCAGCAGAGGCCATCACTATTAACATTTGGAAACACTTCTGTGGTTGTTTTCCTTGGCTCTGTAAATCATATTATTAGCAAAAAAATTTTTTTAATTTAAAAGCCAGGCATGATTCTTATTTCCTCTTAATAAAGAGGGCTGTGATAATCCAGCACTGATTCTCAGCAACGTTTTCAATAGACCAAACTTGGGTCTGCTGTCTCTAAGAGTCTCAGCTGTGCCCACTTGCCCACTCCAAGTGCCTCACTTGGGATTGCCTCAGACCAACCACCCATTTCATCTCATCAGCTACTGCCCCTCTCTGTCTTCTCTTGTAGCTATTCATTCATCCCCATCCTGCACTCCTGTGCCAAATTCACTAACATGTACATATTCAAATAGGGATTTCTCAAATACCCAGAACCCACTGATGACAAAACTCGTATGTGTGATCTACCGATGACTGAGGTAGAATGAAAGCTCCCCATTATCCCAACCATGTTGTACTTAGAGTCCTTAGTTGAAGCCACATAAGGGTGGATTAGAAAATGTTCACATATTGGTGCTTCAGAGAGGTTCCCATCGCCACCCCCCACCCCCTGCCTTTCTCTTTCTGCTTTAGCCTTAAATGTATAACTTGTTTATGAAGACATTTTACTCCTATCTGAGAATCTACCTATTTTCTCTTGTTTCTCTTCCAAAAAAATATTATCTTATCTTCTAGCTGGGTCTCTATATGCCCTATTCCAGTGAAGGAATTTAGCTGGGATCATGCATCAAGTGAGACTATTCCACAAGAACAAAGTTTAATGAACAAACTTGGAGTCATCCTTGATTCCTCTCTTTATCTCATCTGCTAACCTCACGTGCACACTTTCACACTCACAAGCACACACACATGCACACCCACACCTGTACTAATCCACACAAGCGTACCCCTGATCCACCAGCAAGCCCAATCAGTTAAGATTTCAAAACATCTCTATAATTTAGCAGTTTTCTGTACTTACTATCACTGTCCTTGTCCAAGCTCCTGACGGGAAAAATTGTGAAATACTTAGAAATGAACAAAAGCAAAAAAAAAAATACCAGATGTCTTCTGAGAGTAATTTAATTTTTCTGGTTATCTGTGACTTTTATAGTCTTTGAGCTATTTTACAAGTTTTTAAAAATCCCACTGATCATAATATAAATGATCTTATTCATATATACGCAATTGATTATTGCCCTGTGGTTATGGGCCAGTTTTGCATCTGCATTATTTGAAATTCATTTCTGTACTTCGGAGTGCTTATACATGTGTCTTTTTTTTTTTTTGGAATTCAAGAATTACTTTTAATATGCTGTATACATGAAATAGGAATCTGGGGACAAGATGATTGAGAAAATAGAGGCTCTATCAAGTTCTAGAAAAAAGTCAATTAAAAATATGGTATGTTTCATGATGACCAGTGAGTCAGGTGGAGGTGTGGATATATCCAGGAGTAGGAGCCTGTAAGGATATAGTGCTGATATTTTTATGACACTCTAGAAGAGTAAACCACTCTATCCCTTGTTAAAGATTTTTTTTAAAAATTATGATTATTTTAAAAGTCTTTATTGAGTTTGTTACAATATTGCATCTGTTGTTTGGTTGAGTTTTTTGTTGTTTTTTTTTTTTTTTTTTTTGGTGGTTAGATAGGTAGACTCTTAGCTCTCCAACCACACCTCCTGTGTTGGAAGGCAAAGTTTTAACCACTTGACCACCAGGGAAGTCCCTAGACTGCCAGGGAAGCCCCCATTTTTATCCACTTGTCAGTCAGATGTAGTTAATCATAGTTTCCAGACTCTTGAGAATTAGGTAGAAATTTAATACTTATTTCTAATCTCATCAATATAGTGACTTTGTGGGTTTTTAGAATATCATATGTATGTAATTAATGCTGGGCTGGTATAGAATGAGTAAGTAACTTGTATGTCAATATAGTTACTAGAAAGAGAGATAAAGATGATGACTTGATACACTGATGACATTAGAACTAACATGGGGAAAATAAATGTTTTGAGAGTAGTTCAGATAGTAGATAGCATATTCAAAAGCAGAGACATTACTTTGCCAACAAAGGTCCATCTAGTCAAGGCTATGGTTTTTTCCATGGTCATGTATGGATGTGAGAGTTGGACTGTGAAGAAGGCTGAATGCCGAAGAATTGATGCTTTTGAACTGTGGTGTTGGAGAAGACTCTTGAGAGTCCCTTGGACTGCACGGAGATCCAACCAGTCCATTCTGAAGGAGATCAGCCCTAGGATTTCTTTGGAAGGAATGATGCTAAAGCTGAAACTCCAGTACCTTGGCCACCTCGTGTGAAGAGTTGACTCATTGGAAAAGACTCTGATCCTGGGAGGGATTGGGGGCAGGAGGAGAAGGGGACGGCAGAGGATGAGATGGCTGGATGGCATCACCGACTCAATGGACATGAGTTTGAATGAACTCCGGGAGTTGGTGATGGACAGGGAGGCCTGGCGTGCTGCGATTCATGGGGTCACAAAGAATCAGACATGACTGAGCGACTGAACTGAACTGAACTAGATAGTGAGAGAACCACTCTTTCTCTCATTCCAAGTTTTTCTTCATCCTGTTCTCCATCTCAGTCTCCTTTCATCTTTGAATCAGTTTGTTTTTCTCTGTGATGGCCTATTTTTTCTGGGTACTTTTTACTTTCCATTGACATTTGTCTGCTTCCACCTTCTTGAGAGAAGGAGTATGGAAGGATAGCAGAGCACCAAATACATTGTACTCACTGGCTCTGCTGAGACTTCTGAGAAGAACAATACTTGAAGAGCAGAGATTGATGGTGTGGTGATACTGATGTTTTAATGATAACAGTGATAGACCATTAAAGCATTAAAGCCTCTAGACCATGAAAATTAGGCATTGACCATGAAATTGAGATTAGATAACAGAAGAAAGGTAATGTCTTCACATAGATTCTTTAGAAAGTAGAACTTCAACCAAAGGCTTAAGACCTAATGTTTCATTAAGGAGTGAGACTCAAGGAAATGAAGAAAAGGCTGGGTCACCAGGGAAGGAGGAAGAGCAGAGCAAAGGTTCATTATGAAGTTGACCACTGCCATAAGTGACTAGTTGAAACTCCCACATTTGCTTAAGGGCACATTTCAAATGCATCTCAACGTTATCTCAAGGGAATAAAAATGGAAAGCAAATCCATCAGTTCACATTCCCCAGTAGTCATAGGTTTATCCCATGGGATAATAACTTTTCATCATTTTAAGACCACATATATTTGAACATCAAGAGCTTTTGTAAGGTGTCTACTACTGTGTTATTAACATGCCGTTAGGCAGGTCAATGATCTGAGGTGGAGTATCATCAGATTGTACTGGCATGATGCCAGGTGGCTAGAATAAGAGACAGGTGAGACCAAGAGAACCTGAAGTGGTATAAATAACTGTTTAAAACATAGGGAAAGCAACAACATTTTTTTAAAAAGGAAGAGATAAGACTGAATGAGACAGAGAACAAATAAGAAATGTGACCTTACACAATGCAGTTCGTTTCTTGCAACCTCAGGCTCTTCAGCTGTGAAAAGATGGGAGTTAATGTTTGTTGAACAGTGGAATCATCTGGTGATCTTTAAAAGCACTAATGCCTAGGTCCCACCATCAGATGTTCTGATTTAATGTCTTTGATGCAGCTTAAGCATTGGAATTTTTTATATAACTGCCTAGGTGATTCCAGTACATAGACAATATTGAAAATCTTCATCTAGAAATTCTAGGGGCTCATTTTATTACTTTATTATTCTGTCTGCTACTATTTTATTATTCTTTTATTCTTAAAACTTCTTTTTATTTTATTTTTTTTATTCTTAAAACTTCTAAGGAAAAGTATACTCCAATCATCTTCTGCCGAATAAGTTTTATAAGAAACTTCAGACTCATTGAACTCCTGCTTACATTTCTCCATTTGAGAACTATATCTCATTTAAGCAGATTCCTCAATTTGGGACAAATGATAAATGAAATTAATTATTTCAATTGACTTTTGACTAATATGTTTTTGTTTTTCCAAACTAATTCTGTTGCAATTTCTATTGGCTTCATAGTGGAGTTCTTCAGAATGTCTGCCTGGTGATCTTTCTTATTGCCAAATTCTTTTGGAGAAATTACTAACTGGAAACTCTTTTTTTTCCATTTTGCAATAATTGGATAGTTTTTAAATTATTCTTCTCTAAAAGTATGAAATACTAAGTAAATAAAATTTTAAATAAAATGTATATAAGATGAGAGAGATAAAAATGCCCACATATCCACTACCCATTTTTGAAAAAAAAAATTTTATTAAATCAAAATTTATGCTTTGGCATCCTATCTTATTCCATTACTACCACTGAATGGTAGTCACCATTGTAAATGCGTGTGCATGTGCTTGAGAAAGCCAGAGAAAGAAAATAGAAAGGCAAAGACAGAGAAGAGGGAGAGAAAGAAAAGGAGAGGGAAAGAAAAGATGACTCCAAGAACAGAAAGGAAGCATTTAGGACTATTACTGAAATGAATGTACACAATTTTTCCCACATTTTAGACAGAACTTAATTACATGTCCCTTCTAAATGGCATAAAGACTGAAAAATATAGTATTTTTATGTGCCCAGAATGAAAATAAAGTTCTTTGGGAAACACATGACATACTCTCTGTTGTACCTGTCCATGGAATGCTCCAGGCAAGAATACTGGAGTGGGTTGCCATTCGCTTCTCCAAGGGATCTTCCTAATTTAGGGGTTCAACCAGGTCTCCTACATGGTAAGCAGATTCTTTACCATCTGAGCCATCATTGATTAACATTAATCAATGTTAATGTTTTGATTAACATTGAAATTGTTTTCCTTTATTACAACTGAGTTGCTCTTTTTTGTCTCTTAATGTTCATGTGCATGGATTTCTCTTATACAGTCTTTTGCACTGTTTTAAAACAGTATAAAAAGTGTATTTTATATCATCTCCAAATATAAGCATATACTCACATAAATACTTAAAACTGGGAGAAAATTTTCACCAAGAAATACTATTCAGTCTTTAAAGACATCAACTTAGAGTTTTCAATTTCTATTGTTTCCAAACTGTGTAAACTTTAATACTAATTCTAGAATCAGATCAGATCAGATCAGATCAGTCACTCAGTCATGTCCAACTCTTTGCGACCCCATGAATTGCAGCACGCCAGGCCTCCCTGTCCATCACCAACTCCTGGAGTTCACTGAGACTCATGTCCATCGAGTCAGTGATGCCAATCCAGCCATCTCATCCTCTGTCGTCCCCTTCTCCTCCTGCCCCCAATCCCTCCCAGCATCAGAGTCTTTTCCAATGAGTCAACTCTTCACATGAGGTGGCCAAAGTACTGGAGTTTCAGCTTTAGCATCATTCCTTCCAAAGAAATCCTAGGGCTGATCTCCTTCAGAATGGACTGGTTGGATCTCCTTGCAGTCCAAGGGACTCTCAAGAGTCTTCTCCAACACCACAGTTCAAAAGCATCAATTCTTCGGCGCTCAGCCTTCTTCACAGTCCAACTCTCACATCCATACATGACCACAGGAAAAACCATAGCCTTGACTGGACGAACCTTTGTTGGCAAAGTAATATCTCTGCTTTTGAATATGCTATCTAGGTTGGTCATAACTTTCCTTCCAAGGAGTAAGCGTCTTTTAATTTTATGAAGACCTAAAAGTTAGTGCTGAGATGTTACATATTTTTGTTTAGTGTCAACAAACTTTTCAACCATAATTTTTCCATGAAAAACAACTCACTTATTTCAGAAAATTGGATTTTTTCTATATTTTCCTTTTTACAAGGTCATGTGATATCTTCTCTGAGTCCAGGTGAAGTCACAGATGAACCAATCTAAATAGAGGAATTTACTCAAGTCTGATGGGGAAACACTGATTTCATGATCACAACCTATTTTACTCTTAGTATTTTTTCTTACAGTTTTGTCAGTGGGTAGGAAAAATACCATATTCCTTTAACCTGGATTTCTTGTAGAACTTATAAGGAAAAACATTTTACTTTATAAATGTTTATGGACCTCTGTATGGATGTACGGATATATCTGTATATATGTGTATTTGTTTAATTATAAATTTCCTATAAAATTCTTTGCCTCTCTCCTTATATCTCTGCTTATATTTTTATATTTTAAGAGCTCTTTATGTATGTGTGTGTTAGTATGTATATATGTATATATATATATATATATATATATATATAAAGTGTATGTATGTGTATATATACTTCTTAATTTTATAATAACCACAATGACAGTATCTATAATTGAAGAGTACTAATAAGAAAGTCATTGTGAAGTCAGTTGAAAGAAAAGTAAAATGGTGTTGAGATAATTTAGTAAGTTTTTGCATTAGTCTATAAGAAAAGTTAGTGAAATGTAAAAGAGAAAAAAGGAGACACTAGAAGGTTCAACTGAGTGTTTTCCAAAAATTTAAGTTGGGTAGTTAATTTATTGCCCATAAGAGGTGGTGCTGGCAATGCTGACTATAAATTATTGTCTATTGCCTTGGAGGCAGTTACTGCCAAGTAGAAAAATGGGAGTTGGTACAAAGAACAGTTTTTTTTTTGAGGGGATTGTCGACATGGGAGAGTTAAAAAGTATTAAGAAGCAGAAAAAATTCCCATAACCCTAGAGGGCAACTGATAACAAGATTTTAAAGTTTATTTTTTTAGACCACTCAAGATCTTGATATTATTTTAAGAGTTGAGGTAGTATTTTAAGTACAGTTTTTAAACTGTTAATAAACTTTTATTTTTTTATTTTATTTTTTAAATTTAAATTTATTTATTTTAATTAGAGGCTAATTACAATATTGTATTGGTTTTTACATGTTGATGTATGGTAAACTGTTAATAAACTTTTAAATGAATAGTTATTAAAATATGTGCAGAGTAGTCTTCCTTACACATGCCATTTCTTCACTTTTGGATGATGTCATTCATTTCAATTTGCTGTTATTGTTTTTTTTTTTTCTTTAATAGAAAATTATTTAATTAGTATACATATGTTCCCCATCCTGAACCCTCCTCCCTCCTCCCTCCCCACACCATCCCTCTGGGTCGTCCCAGTGCACAGCCCCAAGCATCCAGCATCGTGCATTGAACCTGGACTGGCATCTCGTTTCATACATGACGTTTCACATGTTTCAATGCCATTCTCCCAAATCTTCCCACCCTCTCCCTCTCCCGCAGAGTCCATAAGACTGATCTATACATCAGTGTCTCTTTTGCTGTCTCGTATACAGGGTTATCGTTACCATCTTTCTAAATTCCATATATATGCGTTAGTATACTGTATTGGTGTTTTTCCTTCTGGCTTACTTCACTCTGTATAATAGGCTCCAGTTTCATCCACCTCATTAGAACTGATTCAAATGTATTCTTTTTAATGGCTGAGTAATACTCCATTGTGTATATGTACCACTGCTTTCTTATCCATTCATCTGCTGATGGACATCTAGGTTTCTTCCATGTCCTGGCTATTATAAACAGTGCTGCGATGAACATTGGGGTACATGTGTCTCTTTCCCTTCTGGTTTCCTCAGTGTGTATGCCCAGCAGTGGGATTGCTGGATCATAAGGCAGTTCTATTTCCAGTTTTTTAAGGAATCTCCACACTGTTCTCCATAGTGGCTGTACTAGTTTGCATTCCCACCAACAGTGTAAGAGGGTTCCCTTTTCTCCACACCCTCTCCAGCATTTATTATTTGTGGACTTTTGGATCGCAGCCATTCTGACTGGTGTGAAATGGTACCTCATAGTGGTTTTAATTTGCATTTCTCTGATAATGAGTGATGTTGAGCATCTTTTCATGTGTTTGTTAGCCATCTGTATGTCTTCTTTGGAGAAATGTCCATTTAGATCTTTGGCCCATTTTTTGATTGGGTCATTTATTTTCTGAAATATTTTTGTATTTAATCTTTAAATTTCTGATTATTACCTAAAACACAGTCTCAAAAATGTTATTATTGCAACAATTATGTTTGTTTTAAGCCAACTGTCATGTGGCTTCTATTTCTCAAAAGAATTATGGCAATATGTACATTCTCAAGCAATGTGTCAGAATTAATGTTTATCGTAACTTCTACATTGAATACTCTATAAAAACAGACAAAAGCAAGAAAATAAAACTTTGCTAATAGGGTGAAAAATGAAATACCAGCATCACATTGTTGCCCTGTTTTTTTTTTTTTTTTTTTTTAACTTTAGTATCTATTCAAATAGTCTAGACTTTTAACATGGTGTGTATGTGTATGTCTGTTTGTGTGCACACATGGGTTTGTGTAAAAACTTTATTTATTTTGACTACTAAGACTCAATATTTTTTTAATCAATTGTGTTTTACATGTATCAATTCTTTCTACTTTTACTTTATTAATATTTTTGCAAATCCATTTCCCCAAGTTTATTGTTTAAGAGGGTCATGTTTCAATATGCTGATTTTATGGAATTCTTTTTTACAATTAAAATAATCATCAAAGAAGTGAAATAATAGGAGACTCAGGGGATCCTTGGGTCAGCAAGGGAGCACTGGGCATTTCAAGTTATATTATAGAGAATGAGAACATTTTTAAAAAACGGAAGGATGCCAAGGATAAATCTAATAAGCACTTAATAAATATTTGCTGTCTGCCTGATTCTAAATCCTGCCTGGGATATGCCTTATATCTACCTCTTCTCCAGTCAAGATGTAGCAGTGAATTTCTATTCTTCAATGAGGGCAAACATTCCTGTAATTCATGTGTGTTAGTCGCGCAGTCCTGTCCAACTCTTTGGGACCTCATGGACTGTAGCCCACCAGGTTCCTCTCTCCTTGGAATTCTCCAGGGAAGAATATTGAAGTGGGTAGTCATTCCCTCCTCCAGGGATTCGTTGTTGTTGCAGTTCAGGGGCCCAGTCATGTCCAACTCCTTGCATCCCCAAGGACTGCAGCATGCCAGGCCTCCCTGTCCCTCACCATCTCACAAAGTTTTCCCAAGTTCATGTCCATTGCATCAGTGATGCCATCCAGCCATTTTATCCTCTGACACACTCTTCTTCTTCTGCCCTCAACCTTTGCCATCATCAGAGACTTTTCCAATGAGTCGGCTGTTCACATCAGATGACCAAAATACTGGAGTTTCAGCTTCAGCATCAGTCTTTTCAATGAGTATTCCCTTGATTTCCCTTAAGATTGATTAGTTTGATCTCCTTGCTGTCCAAGAGACTTTCAGGAGTCTTCTCCAGCACCACAGTTTGAAGGCATCAGTTCTTTGGCACTCTGCCTTCTTTACAGTCTAGCTCTCACAATCTTATGTGACCACTGGGAAGACCATAGCCTTCTTTAACTATATGGGCCTTTGTTGGCAGAGTAATATTTCTGCTTTTCAACACACTATCTAGGTTTGTCCTAGCTTTCCTGCCAAGAAGCAATCATGTTCTAATTTCATGGCTGCAGTCACCATCCTCAGTGATTTTAGAGCCCAAGAAGAGGAAATCTGTCACTCCTTCCACCTTTTCCCCTCTATTTGCCATGAAGCAATGGGGCTGGATGCCATGATCTTAGTTTTTTTTTTTTTTTAATATTTAGTTTTAAGCTGACACTTTCACTCTCCTCCTTCACCCTCATCAAGTGGCTCTTTAGTTCCTCTTCACTTTCTGCCATTAGAGTGGTTTCATCAGCATATCTGAGGTTGTTGATGTTTCTCCCACCTATCTTGATTCCAGCTTGTAACTCATCCAGCCCTGCATTTCTCATGATGTGCTCAGCATATAGGTTAAACAAACAGAGTGACAGCAGACAGCCTTGTCATACTCCTTTTTCAATCTTGAACCATCAGTCGTTCTATACGGGTTCTAACTGTTGCTTATTGACCTGCATACAGGTTTGTCAGGAGACAGGTAAGACATTCTGGTATTCCCATCTCTTTGAGAGCTTTCTACAGTTTGTTATGAGCCACACAGTCAAAGGCTTTAGCGTAATTGATGAAACACAGTTCGATGACTTTCTGGAATTCCCCTGCTTTCTCTATGATCCAGAAAATGTTGGCAATTTGATCTCTGGTTCCTCTGTCTTTTCTAAGCCCAGCTTGTACATCTGGAAGTTCTTGGATTGCATAATGCTGAAGCCTGGCATGCAAGATTTTAAGCACGACCTTACTAGCTTGGGAGATTAATGCAATTGTTGGATGGTTAGAACATTCTTTAGTACTATCCTTCTTGGGAACTGGGATGAGGATTGACCTTTCCCAGTCCTGTGGCCACTGGGTCTTCCAGATTTGCTGACATATTGACTGAAACACCTTGATGGCATCATTCTTTAGGGTTTTGAATAGCTCTACTGGAATTCCATCACATCTACTAGCTTTATTAACAGCAGTGCTTCCTAAGGCCCACTTGACTTCACACTCCAGAATGTCTGGCTCTGGGTGACCGACCACACCAAGGTAGAAATCTGGTTCATTAATATCTTTTTTGTACAGTTCTTCCATGTATTCTTTCCATCTCTCCTAGATCTCTTTAGTGTTTACTAGGTCTCAACTGTTTCTGTCCTTTATTGTGCCTATCTTTGGGCAAAATATTCCCTTGATATTTCCAATTTTCCTGAAGAGATCTCTAGTCTTTCCCCTTCTGTTGTTTTCTTCTAGTTTTATGCACTGTTCATTGAAGAAGGCCTTTTTGTCTCTCTGTGCTGATTTTTGGAAATCTGTGTTTAGTTGGGTGCACCTTTTCCTTTCTCCCTTGCTTTTCATTTCTCTTCTTTCTTTAGCTATTTGTAAAGCCTCCTCAGATAACCACTTTGCCTTCTTGCTTTTCTTTTTATTTGGGATGGTTTTGTTTGATGTCTCCTGTACAATATTATGAACCTCCATCCATAGTTCCTCAGGCACATGTTTACTAGATCTAATCTCTTGAATCTATTTCTTACTTCCACTGCATATTCATAGGGGATTTGATGTAAGTCAGACCTGGCTGACCTAGTGGTTCTCTCCACTTTCTTAGTTTAAGCCTGAATTTTGCTATGAAAAGCTGAAGATCTGAGCCACAGTCAGCTCCAGGTCTTGTTTTTGCTGACAGTATACAGTCTCTCCATCTTTGGCTGCAAAGACTGTAATCTTTTTGATTTCGGTATTGTCCATCTGGTGATGTTCATGTGTAAATTTGTCTCTTGTGTTATTGAAAAAGAGTATTTGCTATGACCAGTGTGTTCTCTTGGCAGAATTCAGTTAGCTTTTGCCCCTGCTTCATTTTGTTCTCCAAGGCCAAACTTGCCTGTTACTCCAGGGATCTCTTGTCTTCCTACTTTCACTTTCCAATCCCCAATGATGAATAGAACATCTTTTTTGGTGTTATTTCTAGGAGGTCTTCTAGGTCTTCATAGAAATGATCAGCTTCAGACTTATAACTAGGGAAATTGAGAAATCTTTCTGACTCCCTACTTTGAGTCCAAATGGTTACCACACTTAGATAAGCTTTAGTGGATCATGTCCTTAGCTTTAACAAAAACCTATGGTTTTGACCCTTTTTTATGTAGTGTGTGAACTTGCTGACATAGTCTTATTTCTTCACATAACACAGAAACGGGAAGAGGAGCCACTGATTTTTTTTTTTTTGACTGAATAATATTTTAAAAATAGTACCTCCTGGGTAGATTAGGCAAAGTGATGGAGTAACCAAGAGGCTTCTTATCGAAGCAAATAGCTTTGTTGTCTCTCCTACATTGCACTATATCTGAAAGAGATAAAAGCTTTGTTTCCAGTGGTCATATCTCCTTATAAACAGACTCCTCTTCTAAACCTAATGGAAAGTGTTTTTTTTACATTTTTTCTTGAGTATAGTTGATTAACAATGTTGCATTAGTTTTAGGTGTACAGCAAAGTGATTCAGTTATGCACATACATACATCTGTTCTTTTTCGAATTCTTTTCCCATTTAGGTTATTTAGGAATATGAGCCGCATCCCCTTGTTGGACCTTGCTGGTCATCTATTTTACACATAGCAATGTGTACATGTCAATCCCAAATTCCCAATCAACCACCCCCTCCTTTCCCCCCTGGTAACCACAGTTCACGTTCTCTAAGCCTGTGAATCTGTTTCTGTTTTGTAAATAAGTTACCTCTCTTCTTGGTTTGCAGCTAGTTAGCTTCCTACTGTATCCTCGCAATGGCCTTTCCTTTGTGCAAATGTTTGGGGGGAGGGAAAACTAGGAGAAAGGAAAAGAGACGGTGAGGGAGAGAGAATGCTCCATTTTCTCTTCCTCTTCTGAGACACCAGTTCTATTGCATTAAGCCTCTCCCTACCAGGTGTCAAATTATTCAAACAAGCCAGGCACATCTTTCCATGATGAACAGAGTTTACTCCATTCTTTCGTTACTACAAAAGTTTGCCTCCCACAGATCTTGCTTGTTCACTCAGTTCCTGAGTGCAACCCTCCATGTCATCCTGCTTGGAACATTATGTCTTCTCTTGTGCTTTAAGTATATGAACTGCTATCTGTCCCATCGGTCTCACGTCAGATGTTGTGTTTAGTCCTTTCATAACCCTAGGGCAGTAACCCTTCCCTCACTAATGGGGTAAAGAGGAGGTGATCAAAATAAAAAAGTATAATAGGTGATTGATTTCATTGTCTTCTCTTTGCTTGTGTGGTTGGATGTTACACAACGTTATACATTTGTATTTGTCTTGTCTCTAATTTCTTTCTCCATCCTCTGGTTTTTATTTTCTGAAATAAACAAAATAAATATTCTCAGGAATATTTCAGGGCAGAAAGCAATAGATGTTGGAAATCATACTACTTCCTTATGTTTTGTGAAAGCCTGAGCCATGTTGAAGAGAGTGATAGGGTCTTAGAGGGGAGAAGTGTCTGGAGGCTGGCAGGGGTTGAAAGAGAGCTACTGATTATAAGGTCTTTGACTTTGAAGTTCACCTGGAGACTCTGAAACTTAGTCTTATTGCCAACATTAGAAAATATTCCATCCCACACTCTCTTAGTGTGACATGGAGCAGCAGTCATTGGTTTAGATGGGCTATGTGGGCTTGGATCAATATGAAGAGGACAGCAGCCAGAATTGCTTCATGTTGTTGGACTGACCAATAAGTAAGTGGTCAATGTCTATTTTGAGTGAAAGTCTTACAGTTGTACAGAAATGATAAAACAATAAAAGAAATCTTTGATCCCACCAAAATAAAGAGATTATATATCCCATGAATGCAAGTCCAAGAATTAATGTGTGACCATCAGCAGTGGTAGTGACGAATGGTAGGATGTTGCAAGGTGAGACCATTTGCTCAGAACTCGACAAACTGAGAAACAGTTTTGGTGATGCATAGAGTTTCCTGTTAAAATAGGTATCACTTCCTTTGTAAGTAGGAAAATCTCTGGTTCAAGTGACAGGTAGTTGGGAGTATTACTTTTTTTTTTTTTTTCTTTTTGGTAAAAGGAATATATGGTGTAGGCAGGAGATACTCAGTCCAGAACTTAACCTCCACAGAAGCCAAGTCTGCTAATCAACAGAGAGTTACTATTTGTTACTATTTTGAGATGCTCCTTTCTTGATTTTGAAAGATCTTGTCAGACAGTGAAAAGAGCTAACTAAACAACTGTAGCGGAGAAGGCAATGGCACCCCACTCCAGTACTCTTGCCTGGAAAATCCCATGGACAGAGGAGCCTGGTGGGCTGCAGTCCATGGGGTGGCAAAGAATCGGACATGACTGAACGACTTCACTTTCACTTTTCACTTTTATGCATTGGAGAAGGAAATGGCAACCCATCCCAGTGTTCTTGCCTGGAGAATCCCAGGGACGGGAGAGCCTGGTGGGCTGCCGTCTCTGGGGTCGCACAGAGTTGGACACGACTGAAGCGACTTAGCAGCAGCAGCAGCAAACAACTGTAGAATTCCCAAAGGAATGCCCCAGACAGTGTTTTCTCTAAAGCTTCTAACACCTATATGTATCTTGCTACCTTGCTGGAACAATAGTGTAATGAGGTGAAAATCACTCAGTCATGTCTGACTCTTTGTGACTCCATGTACTGTAGCCTTTCAGGCACCTCTGTCCATGGAATTCTCCAGGCAAGAAATATGACATGGGTAGCCTATCCCTTCTTCAGAAGATCTTCCCAACCCAGGGCTCGAACCCAGGTCTCCCACATTGCAGGCAGATTCTTTACCATCTGAGCCACCAGGGAAGCCCAAGAATACTGGAGTGGGTAGCCTATCTCTTCTCCAGGGATCTTCCTGACCCAGAAATGAATCCTACATTGCACATGGATTCTTTACCAGCTGAGCTACCAGGAGTAGAATTAGTGTTTGCAACTGGGCAATTAAATGCTCTCTTATGAAAAGGGAAAACTATATCAATAGTTTAGGTTTCAAAGCCATTAAGAAATTTGTTATAGAATGAGGTCCAAATTTTGACATGTATTTGATGAATTCCCTTTCTGTCTTTCACTGTGTTATCTGCAATGTTTGTGAGTAGGAAAGGTTGCTTTTGACCTCCATCATTCCCCGCCCCTTCACCTCTTCACATAAATTACTCCCCAAAGTACTCTTTGAAGTCTTTCTAGATTGGGGTTCCTCCGATTGTAATCTTCAATGGTCCTCATACAAGTGTGAAAAAATGTGACAATTAGGATGATTATGTAAGAGTCTTTTGTTTGATAAATGTTTACTTGATTTTTAAGTTTAAAAAAAGTGTGTTTCTAGAATATACTGGTGGTGTAAAACCTAAAAATTCACATGTTTTGTAGCTTCTAGATAATGTAGTAGTGAAAAGTCAAAGTAGTGGATGAGGAGTCAGAAAACCTGGATTTGGGTTCTGGTTTCACCAGTTCCTACCAATATGACCTTTAGTGTATTTTCTGAGTTTCATTTTCTGCATATATACAATGGAAATTCAGTTTCTGTTTTTCTAACATGATAACTTTATTATGGAAATGTGAGAAGGTAATGAATGTCATGCTTGGAAGAAAAGTTATGACCAACCTAGATGGCATATTAAAAAGCAGAGACATTACTTTGCCAACAAAGGTCTGTCTAGTCAAGGCTATGGTTTTTCCAGTAGTCATGCATGGATATGAGAGTTGGACTATAAAGAAAGCTGAGTGCTGAAGAATTGATGCTTTTAAACTGTGGCATTGGAAAAGACTCTTGAGAATCCCTCAGACTGCAAGATCCAGCCAGTTCATCAAAAGGAAATCAGTCCTGATATTCATTGGAAGGACTGATGTTGAAGCTGAAACTCCAATACTTTGGCCACCTGATGTGAAGAACTGACTCATTTGAAAAGACCCTGATGCTGGGAAAGATTGAAGGTGGGAGGAGAAGGGGACAACAGAGGATGAGATGGTTGGATGGCATCATCAACTCAATGGACATGAGTTGGTATAAACTCTGGGAGTTGGTGATGGACAGGGAGGCCTGGTGTGCTATAGTCCATGGGGTCTCAAAGAGTCAGACATGACTGAGCAACTAAACTGAACTGAATGAATGTGAAGATGCTCTGTAATTAGTGAAACAATTTATAATTTTAAATTATTATAATCTACTCCAAAGTTGTGCTTTTACAGATGAGGAAAGCAAACTCTTGGTTTATTATTCATCCAAGTTCAAATACATAACTCTCATAAGTAGACAGTTTTAGTATAATATTTCAGAAGCGTCCTATTAAGCCTTCTGAATACTCTCCACTCTAGACTGTGCATTCTATCCCCTACATCAAGCGCCTCTGTTTATGTTAAAAGTAAGTGAAAGATCTATCATTTTTACTGTGGTTAAATATGTATTTCACTGCTTCTAGTTTTTCACTTGCAGCTACAAGAGGAATGAACTTTAAGGGACATATATGATTTTTCAGTTATAGGCATAAACTATTAATTCCCCAGGATTCATGAGTATAGCAAAATCATGTCATCTTGGTAAACTGTAAGAGATTCCATTACTATGACTTGTTGTAATATTTAGAGCTTTTGTTGTTGTTCACTTTGTTTAATAGAGGAGGATCTCTCTTAGTTCCTTTACTGTTAAATCTACAGTACTTAAAATACTACCTAGCATATAATAGGTAGATATTGCTGAATAAATGAAGTCTGGCTTTTATAAGGAGAACCCAAATAAGTTACTACTACTAAAAATCACTTATGTATACTTGGAAAGGATATGGTTGATAGATTAAAATGTATTGTGTGTCAACAGTTTAAAAATGATACCATGAGATATGTAGGAAAAAAAATCTTCCTTGGGGTTTCCTTTGTTTTTGTCTAGGCAGGTGGTAAATGGAGAGGGGAGAGAAATGGAACAATGAGAATTGAAGTTTTGTAGAGAAAAGGAGCAAAACTTTACTTTGTTAAACTCAGATCACAAAGGATTCTGGAGTGCAAGAGAAAGTAGAATATATGGGGACAGAATATTTAAATTGGTCAGTAATAAGAAAAATTACAGGAGATCTATTTCTGAGCCAAAATGTTTAATCAAAGAAAGCATCAGATCAGATCAGATCAGTCTCTCAGTCGTGTCTGACTCTTTGTGACCCCATGAATCACAGCACCCCAGGCCTCCCTGTCCACCAACTCCCGGAGTTCACTGAGACTCACATCCATCAAGTCAGTGATGCCATCCAGCCATCTCATCCTCTGTTGTCCCCTTCTCCTCTTGCCCCCAATCCCTCCCAGCATCAGAGTCTTTTCCAATGAGTCCTCTTCGCATGAGGTGGCCAAAGTACTGGAGTTTCAGCTTTAGCATCATTCCCTCCAAAGAAATCCCAGGGCTGATCTCCTTCAGAATGGACTGGTTGGATCTCCTTGCAGTCCAAGGGACTCTCAAGAATATTCTCCAACACCACAATTCAAAAGCACCAATTCTTCAGCGCTCAGCCTTCTTCACAGTCCAACTCTCACATCCCTACATGACCACAGGAAAACCATAGCCTTGACTAGATGAACATTTGTTGGCAAAGTAATGTCTCTGCTTTTCAATATGCTATCTAGGTTGGTCATAACTTTCCTTCTAAGGAGTTAACGTCTTTTAATTTCATGGCTGCAGTCACCATCTGTAGTGATTTTGGAGCCCAGAAAAATAAAGTCTGACACTGTTTCCACTGTTTCCCCATCTATTTCCCATGAAGTGGTGGGATCGGATGCCATAATCTTAGTTTTCTGAATGTTGAGCTTTAAGCCAACTTTTTCACTATCCACTTTCACTTCCATCAAGAGGCTTTTGAGTTGCTCTTCACTTTCTGCCATAAGGGTGGTGACATCTGCATATTTGAGGTGTTTGATATTTCTCCCAGCAATCTTGATTCCAGTTTGTGTTTCTTCCAGTCCAGCGTTTCTAATGATGTACTCTGCATATAAGTTAAATAAGCAGGGTGACAATATACAGCCTTGACGTACTCCTTTTCCTATTTGGAACCAGTCTGTTGTTCCATGTCCAATTCTAACTGTTGCTTCCTGACCTGCATACAAATTTCTCAAAAGGCAGATCAAGGACAAACAATATGAAGAAGACCTAGAGAGGCACATGGGCAGGTCCTAAAAAGGAAGAGTTTCCCCCATTTTTTTCAAAACTTTTTTATCCTTTTCTATTTTTTTTAAATTGCTTTATAGTGTTGTGTTAGTTTCTTCTACACAATGATGTGCATCAGCTATGCACATACATATATCTCCTCCCTTGTAGACCATCCTCCCACCAACCCCCATCCCACACCTCTAGGTCATCAAAGCTCAGCACCAAGCTGAGCTTCCTGTGAAGTATAGTTGATTTGCAATGTTGTATTAGTTTCAGTTGTTCAGCCAAGAGATTCAGTTATATATACATACGTCTAGTCTTTATCAGATTCTCTTCTTTTATAGCCTATTACAAAATATTGAATATAGTTTTCTGTACTACACAGTGTGTCCTTGTTGGTTATCTATTTTATCCATAGCATCACGTATGTGTAAATCCCCAACTCCTAATTTATCCCTCCCATGCCCTTTCCCCTTTTGACAGCCAAGTTTGCTTTCTATGTCTGTGGGTCTATTTCTGTTCTATAAGTTCAGAGGTATCACCTCACACCGGTCAGAATGTCCAGTATCAAAAAGTCTACAAACAACAAATGCTGGAGAGAATGTGGAGAAAAGGGAGCCCTCTTATATTGCTGGTGGAAGTGTAAATTGGTACAGCCGCTATGGTGAATAGTATGGAGGTTCCTTAAAAAACTAAAACTAGAGCTCCCATATGATCCTGAAATCCCACTTCTGGGCATATATTTGGAGAAAACCATAAGTGAAAAGATACAGGCACCCCAATGTGCATTGCATCACTATTTACAATAGCCATGACATGGAAGCAGCCTGTGTTCATTGACAGATGAATGAATAGTGATGTATATTTATACAATTGAGTGTTTATACAATGGTATATTGTATAATAAATGAATATAATAAATAAATATATAAAAAATGAAATAATGCCATTTGCAGCAACATGAGGGACCCAGAGATTATCATACTAAGTGAAATAAACTAGACAAAGACAAATATATAGTATCATTTATATGTAAAATCTAAAAAAAATAGATATCCATTTTTCATACCAAAATTTTTCTGTTCTTTACATGAACTCTTTGCCAATATGAAAAGGCAAAGCTTTTCAATTTCAAATCAAATTAGTTTTTTGATTTCAGGTATTTCAGGAAAGGTCATACTCTTACGTACTCACAAAAGCATTTATGGCCTTTGAAATAAAATTCTGGTTCAGCTGGTTATTTAACCTCATAGAAGCTCAGTTGCCTCATCTCTAAGGCACAAATACTAATAATGAGATTCGTTAAGATAGTTAAATTAGTAAGTTCCCAGTGGCCTCACATATGATCTTTCCTTTTCTCCATCGCGCCTTCCTTTGCTGCTTTTTTCCCTTTCCTCCTCCCTCTCCTCTCCTTTTTCCCTGCCTACTGTAGGAAGAAGTAACCCTTCTGTACTTAAAAGAACCATTTATACTCTGTGAACTTGAAGGGAAATTTTGATTTAACCATAATTCATTAAATGTCACGATCTCTAATATTCCCTTGGGTTTCCCTTTTGGGGGAAGCAAATCGGTATGTATGTGGTTAACAGTAGTTAGGGGGTTCAAAATTTATGTACGTAACATAAGAACCACAGGTAAAGGAGAAAATGCTAAATTAAATATAGACAATCATCTTATAGTACAAAAATAATTTCTGTGGCCAGGTGAGGAAGGATGAGAACAGATCCTACCTACTAGGTTGTGGTTAAAAGAATTGGGACTACTAGACACAGGAATTCTTTTTGGAAAACCTGCTGATTTTGCATAAGAATGAGAGAGGCCATTTCACGCAACTTATTTATATTGACTCTGCATTAGACAAATGTCTAGTCTCATCTGTGTACCATACTTATAACTAGAATAAGACAAAATACTGTTTTAAGGTAAATTCTGGGTACTTTGGAAGAGGACATATTCATTTTCAAAGACTTTTAAAAAATTCTCTGAGAATATAAATTTTTGCTCAATTTTAAATTTCTTGATCTTACCCAATTTGGGAACAAGATAGTTACAAAATATCACATAATTAAGATATCTCTGTAGAGAAGAGAGTGAATTAAATATAATCCTAGAGAGAGTTTCTTCAGTTTCGACATTCATTTCTCTGTTTTTCCTCCAAACTTCATGCTATTAGTCAAAACATGTCAGATTAAGATTAAACTTCTGCCCCTTGGGCAGCTTCTGCTATGTCAAAAACATAATTGAAAATGAGAATGTGACTTTTGTGTTTTGTTAGCTTCTTATCCTTGCTATAAAAATTCTTGACTATTTCATCATACGTACAACCCCAAAGACAAATCATGCTTCTTCTGAGGAAAATTTACAGCTGCCGACTGCTGGAGAGTTCATGTCTTCGGGGGATAGTAAGAGATATGAAGGTACTTACCAGTTCTGAAAACACCTTGGTAAGAGTTTGAAATCTCAAAATAAGCAGACACCAAATGTACTGAGATCCCATTATTGGGAAAAACTGTAGCACACGTATGTTCTCTGCCAACCTGGACTCATTTTTTGAATATTCATTTTGTACTCTCAAACAATGGCAAATAGATGGGGAAAAAGGTGGAAACAGTGACAGATTTTATTTTGGGGGGCTTCAGAGTCACTGTGGACAGTGACTGCAGCCATGAAATTGCTCCTTGGAAGGAAAGTGATGACAAGCCTAGACAGCATATTAAAAGGCAGAGACATTCCTTTGCTGACAAAGGTCTGTCTAGTCAAAGCCATGGTTTTTCCAGTAGTCATGTATGGATGTGAGAGTTGGACTATAAAGAAGGCTGAGCAGCAAAGAATTGATGTTTTTGAATTGTAGTGCTTTAGAGTCCCTTGGACTGCAAGGAGATCAAACTAGAAAAATGGTACTGAAGAATTTATTTACAGGGCAGCAATGGAGAAACAAACATAGAGAAGAGACTTATGGACTTGGGGAGAGGGGAGGAGAGGGTGAGATGTATGGAAAGAGTACCCCGGAAACTTATATTACCATATGTAAAATAATTAGCCAACAGGAATTTCCTATATGGCTCAGGAAACTCAAACAGGGACTCTGTATCAACCTAGAGGGGTGGGTTGGGGAGGGAAATGGGAGGGATGTTCAAAAGGGTATATATCTGTGCCTGATTCATGTTGAGGTTTGACAGAAAACAACAAAATTCTGTAAAGCAATTATCCTTCAATAAATAAATAAATAAGCAGACAATCCTAAAGGAAATATTCACTGGAAGGACTGATGCTTAAGCTGAAGCTCCATTATATTGGCTACCTGACTCAAAGAGCCATTGGAAAAGACCCTGATGCTGGGAAAGTTTAAGGCAGGAGGAGAAGGGGGTGATGTAGGATGAAGGGGTTGAATGGCATCACCAACTCAATGGAGGTGAATTTGAGCAAACTCCAGGAGATGGTGAAGGACAAGGAGGCCTGGTGTGCTGCAGTCCATGGAGTCACAAAGAGTCCATCATGACTTAGCAACTGAACAACAACCCCAAACAATTAAAAGCATAGAAAGCAATAGTGGCAGGAAGAAAATACATGTAATTTTCATTTACATCACTCTTTTATTTCTTGCCTTATGCTTTAGCATTCAAGCATGTAGAGATTTATTTCGGAGCCCATGTAGTGTGACCTACAAGTCAGTTCTCCATGGGGCATTGAAACAGGATCCAATGATCCTATGTACATCATAAAAATACAAGCATGGGATATAATACAGAAAAAAAAAAGTTCCTAAAGATATCAGGGGACCCACTTAAACAGCTGTTTTTGACTTTGGGGTCATCAATCAGCTTTCTGGTATCACAGCTCTATTTCGTAATCTGAATCTAAATGCAAATCATGGACGTGTCAGCACTTTGTTAATATTATTTTGGTAGATGCGTGGCAGCATGTGGCATCTGGCTAGCTTGGAGAGAAGCTAACAGCTACATTTCTCATTAAGTGGGTACAACTTGACTTGCCACAGGGTTGGCAGGCATTTTAAAAGCTGAGTTACTTTCCTAACAAATGCCAGATGCCAGCTGGATTTATAAACATTTCAAATACATCTGGTTGAACTTGAAAATATTAATGTGCCACACTGGACACTCTGTGTTCTAACCATTTAGCTTTCCAAAGCTTCACACATGTGATTTAAGGAATGAATTACTGAGATTCTAGGGTGGGAGAAGGGAGTGAGAGCTGGGGGTGGGTTTTGGAGGGGTGTAGTTTGACAGGAATGGGCCTGGTTTCTGCAAGTCAAAGGGGATGGGATGCAAAGAGTGTTTTCTTGTTTCTTTTTTTTTTTTAAGGTTGTTATTTTAAAGGGTGAGGAGGGCTTATCTTCCTATTCTCTCAAAGCTAACTAATAGTGGACTGTAATCCAGGAGACATTAGTTGTAGACTTCACTCTTACAAAGTATGCAATCACTCTTACAATGGCACTCGGCCTTTCTGGGCCCTTAGTGTTTGCACCCATATACAAAATGAGTACCTACATTTTCCTAATCTACATACAGTCCAAAAATCTTAAGGATTAAACTGAGATAATGCCAAAGATTTTATCACTCTGATGGTTCTCTGAAAAGTTTATGATGCCATGGTATTCTCTATAAATATCTATTTGCTTCCATTGTTATGTATGCTTTTAGATGTGTTATTTATATTGCTACCTTTTGATTTTAAATTGTTGCCAAGATGAAATAATGTATGAGCTCATCACTAAACTAAATAGGTGCATTCTCTGGGCTTGCTTTTAAAATGTAAAAAGAAATGAATAGACACTTAGAGTGGAATTTTACTGCATAGGGAAAGAGATCAGATATTTGTAGTTAAATTCTACTTCATAAAATGGTACACTAGGTACTCCATATGCAGTATAGCATTTGAGGACATCAACTAAACTGTGGTTAAGTTCTGATTCTGCATTTTTTGATTGGGAAACCTTGAGAAATTAATTCATTTGAATACCCTGGGCCTCAGTCTTTATATGCATAAAGTAGGGCTATGTTTCAAGGTTAAAAAGACATAATGGTTGTAAAATAGTTGGTATTGTTCCTGGGTCCATAGGGAGCACACTACAAATACTAACTATTAACACTGGCTATTATTTAAAAGACTGTGTTCCCTTAAACTTCCAAGAAAAACACTGATTGGGGCCAACTGAATAAAATATATAGTCAGCTTTATGGCTTTGGTACAAAGATAAAGAGAACTGATACAAATTTAAGTTGAACATTTTTCAATTTTGTTCACCTGTTTTGTGTGCTTCAGGGTTATGAAAGTAAGCAGGGTATGATAACTGTATGAAGAAATTTAGTGTGACTGGGGACACGGCGTGAGAATCAGAGTGTTCATTGTACAAGTGATGCTCTGGTGGAGAGGTCATTGAATTTCAGAGAAGAGACACCTGAATCAGCAGCACCATGAGGCAAGAGTAGGAGATAAGTGTCCAGAAAGACTTCTTCAATTTGAAAATGCCTGAGCTGAGTCTCTGTGGGAGGGAGGACTAGGGTGATGATTTCTAGCAAAGAAATATGAAAAAACAAGATGCAGAGACCTGAAAAAGTATGGCAAGTTTATTAATATCAGTAGGTGTCTGAATGCCCTGTAGGAAGGATTGTTTTGGAATGTGGTAAGAGAATGGAGTGTCCAGGAAAGAGTTATGTAAAAGGATGTGAGTTCAGTCTTAAAAGCAGACCTTTGACAATATAAGAGTGAACGAATGGAGAGATGGGGGAGCTGGCAGACTTAAAGCAACAAAACAAAATACAGACTTAGTCTGGATGTTGTGTCTATAGTCCAGGTGAAAATAAGGATGCCGTGCATTAAGGTATTGACAGACAAAGGGGAGACAAACCCAGGAGAGAGAGATTAAAGTGGTGGAACCAACTGGCAGGTGAGGAAGAGTACAGGATAGAAAGTGGCTCACACATTTCTGGGCTGGGTAACTCAGGACACAAAATAGCACACCCTGTCCCTTAACATCCTTCAAGAATATTTTTCTGTTTTCTTCTATCATCTCCTAAAGCTTTAAAAAAGCGTTACGTCTTAAAGCAATTTCTGAGAAAATATTAGGTGTCGGTTTCAGAAATCTGCGTAAATCTTATTTCACCCATCCACTCTCAGGTATGTTAGTACCTCTTCACTCTACATTAAAATTCAATTTCATCATTCTTTCTACATAAGATATACTTAAACCAGTGTGATGTTTGAGGCAAAAATGCATTTTTAAAAATACTTAACCTAAATTTAAGGATGTAGGTAAATGCTTTCAGATCAACTCACTGTAATACCTGACCTGAATCTCATTTGTGGACCTGAAGTCCATTTCTCTGGACTTCAGTTGCCTCATTTATAGAATAAGTATATGTTGGCTTAGAATTTTGTTCTTAATTATTGGAACACTGAGAATGGGTTTCAATTTCCAGAAAAATGAACATACCTATATATAAACAAATACCATTCAATTTCAGAGAGGACTCTGGATCTTTCTTAACGTCTGTTTATGAATCTCGAAATAAAAGCCTCAGAGTTACATGGTCTATGAAAGTCTTCCTAGCAATCTGTGCTAACTAGAATATGTATATGAAGAAGAACAAGCCAAGGAATAGGAGAGAGTCAGAGAAAGAGCAGAGTAAACTATGCTCCTATTCCTATCACGTCATTGCTATAATTGCCATGTCGATTGTTGTTATTATCTTCACTGTATATTTGCATTTATTACTGGGATTTTCCTTTCCTATAGATTCTGACCTCTTGCTGTGGCCTTTCTCTATTTCACTTGGAAAAGATCCTTTAACATTTCTTTAAGGCAGGTTTAGTCTTGGTGAACTCTTAGCTTTTGCTTTTCTGAGAAGTTATTTATTTCTCTTTCAATTTTAAATGAAATCTTGCTGGGTATCCGAAGTTACAGATTTATTCCATTCAGCTCATGTATTAAAATGCCACTCCCTTCTGGTTGGCCAAATTTCTCCATAAAAATTGGCTAATGGCCTAATGAGAGTTCCCTTGATATGATTTTTTTTTGTTTTTCTTTTGCTGCCTTTAGAATTCTCTCTTGAACTTTGGCCATTTTAATTATGATACATCTTGCTGTGGGTCTCTTTGTTTGGGAGTCTGTGATTCCTGTACTTGCTTATATGTTTCCTTCTTCCAGTTTGGGACATTTTCAGCTGTAATTTCAGCAAATATTTTGTTGACTCTTTTCTCTCTCTCTTTTCCTTCTGGGAGTCCTATAACTTTGATGTTGGTTCATTTGATGTCTCAAGGTCCCTTGAACTGTTCTCATTTTAAAATTTGTATTTCTTTGGGCTGTTTTGATTGGATGATTTCCATTATTCTGTCATTCAGGTCACTTATGCTTTCTTCTGTATCACCTTATCTTCTGTTAATACCTTCTAGCATGTCTTCCATTTCAATTATTGTATTCTTCAGTTCTGACTGGTTCTTTTTTGAATTTTCTAGTTCCTTGTTAAAATTCTTGCTGTGTTCATCTATTTTTTTCGCTGGTTCGGCTAGCATTCTTATTGAATTTGGCAAAAAGTTCATTCAGGTTATTCCATAAAATGGGACAGAAAAATTCAAAGAACTTTTTGGCAGCCCAATATTATTAATGTTTTAAACTCTTTATCTGGTAAGTCGTTTATCTCTGTTTCATTAGTTGTTTTTTTTTTTTTTTTTTCATTTATTCTTTAGTTTGAAACAAATTCCTCTGTCTTCTCATTTTGCTTAACTTTTGTTTCTGTGATGTTAGGTGAAACAGTTACCTATCTTAGTCTTGAAGGGGTGTCCTTGTGTGGCAGTGTTCCTGTACAGTCTGCATGTGCCCAGTGGCTTTGGCGGGAGAGCTGGATCTTAAGTGAGCACTAGTTTGTCTTCCCACAGGTGTGCTTTCAGATATCACATTGCTAGGACATATAAATGGATATGGAGGGACTAAAGCCACAGCCAAGCCTTCTCCTCTGCTCAGTGGCCAATAGCACATTACTGGGGAGGGAGAGATGTGTTCAGGTACCAAGCTGCTGGAGCAAAAGCCCTGAGGGTTGAGTCCAAGCTGGTTCTGTTCTCTGTTGGTGTGTGTCCTGGCTACTTCCAGCATTAGCCCCTCTGCCCTGGGGGGAGAGTGCTGGAGCTGGGGCCAGAGTGGGCAGTGAGCGTGGTCTGGGGGCATGTGCTGGGCTCTCATGAGTAATCAGTCAGAGTCCTAAGCAGTTTCTGTTTGCTTCCTCCACTTTGTTTCTGGAGTGAGCATGTATGCATGTACTCTTCACGAGCAGAGTCTGTATTTCTTACAGCCCTGCTATCAGTCCATCCCACGGGTTTGCAAACCAGCTAAGGGGACTCATCCTCCTGGTTTCCAATCCCAAGGCTGGATGCAACTGCTCACTCCCCAGGGAGGATCTCCCAGCCCAGGTAATCTCCTTCCTGGTCTGTGTCCCTCCTAGGGGCGTGGGTCCTAACCCAGTTGCTTCCCTTCCCCTCTGACCTGACTTTGTGTGAATCTTTGTAACAGCCTTGGGTGTCTAAGAGATTTTCTACCGGACTGCAGTTTGCTTTCAATGAGAATTGCTCCATGTATCGATGTAGCTTTGAAGTGCTCGTAGCAGGAGGTGAATTCGGCATCTTCCTACGTCACTGTCTTTATTTCTTCCTCATTATCATCTTGATTTAATCCAATAAATTTTAATACAAAGAGTACTGTCAGATTACCCTAAGTACTGGTGTCTCAGCCAGTTGCTTAATGTGCCTCTTTTTTTAACTTATCATCTTAAGGTAAAATCTATTTCATGTGTCTAAATGAAAACCTAATTAAACCAAACCAAACAGTTCTTTCCTTACCAACCAGAGAAGAGCACGTTTCTCCCCTTGAATCTGCATGTTATTTTAATAACATCTCTGACCAAAGGACACAGAAATACTTGTGGCAGGTCACACTGGTGAAGATATAGGGTGGGCCAGAAGTGTGCTTACGGGTAAAGAAAGATATTAAAAGGTGCTTTTGCATTTTGTTTTCTGACTTAATTAATCTGTCATTATGCATTATTATTTTAGTTACAAATATAGTTTGTAACTGTCAGATTGGAAAGATAGCTTTGAGAATGAAATGCTAGAGAACTTTGAGATGGTTTTTATGAAGATAAGATGCAGGAATTTAAAAATATGCCCTACATCTACACTTGTGTTTTCATTACTGCATAACAAAATGACGATGTGCATTTATTTTTTTTCTCCAAAGCTTAGCGCTATGAATCATTTTCCAACTTGGGAGTTTTCAAAATTGAATCAGTTTTAAACAACCCATATCAAGTTCTTATTTGGTTATTTCTTTGGTAGACTACAGTTTTCATCTCTGTAAATCTAAAGTTAGTTGCAACTTTGATATGATATTTAACTCTTGAATAAATGTTGTAAACAAATACAGTGACAGAATTATTTATGAATTTCAAAAGTTATATTTAGTATAAGATTTCTACCATTTTAGTAAGTTTGACATGTTGTGGTTTTTATTTTAAAATGGAAAATGTACTTGGTTTCTCAGGATTCCCAGGATTTAGAACAGTCAGTGAATCAACAAAACAAACAAGCAAGAAAAATCACTTATATGAAGAATACACAATCTATACAAGAATATGAAAATCACCAAGAAAAATGTTTCTCAGAGACTCTTTATATCCAGTTATCCAAAAGAAGCCATTTAAAACATTCAGTTCAGTTCAGTTCAGTTCAGTCGCTTAGTCGTGTCCGACTCTGCAACCCCGTGAATCGCAGCACGCCAGGCCCATTTAAAACATTAACATTTCTTTATTCTGGGCACATTTGTGTTTGGTGTTGCAAATAGTAAGGGTGAAATTTTGTGCATACCTGAATGCAATCAGGTATTCAGGAAGGGATAGACTTAGAAGACTTGTACTGGAAGGAATAGACTTAATGGTTAAGGTCTGTGAAGCCAAGTTGCGATATATTCACACTGGCCACATCTCTTGCTGGTTGAGTGAAAATTGGCAAGTTACTTAATCTGAGCCTCAATTTTCTTAACTGTAAAATGAAAATAAGATTGCCTCTTTTTTATGAGATTGTTTTAAAGATTAAATGAGATGGCATGCATTACCCCTTTCTAATGGTGCTATAGAACCCTAGGGCTTTCCTGGTGGTACAAGTGGTAAGGAATCCACCTACCAGTGCAGGAGATGCGTGTTTGATCCCTGGAACAGGAAGATCCCTTGGAGAAGAAAATGGCAGTCTGCTCCAGTATTCTTGCCTGGGAAATTCCATGGACAGAGGAGCCTCGTGGGCTACAGTCCATGGGGTCACAAAAGAGTCAGACACGACTTAGCAATTAAACAACAGCAAATAGGACTTGAATGTTATTGAAATGTTCTCCATTCCTCCTGTTCCTCTTATAATGTAAACACAGAGACTTTACCTATCTCACCCATCATAGCATTTCTTAGAACATTGCATATACATTGTAAATATTGTTATAGATTTTGAGTCAATGGGTTATCCTTTAATACCAGGCTAAAAAGATTTTGTATTGTTTTCTATAGCAATGAGAGCTATTGAAAGATTTTAACTGCAAGGAGAGGTAGACTGTGGTGGTAGTGAAATAAGAATCAAGGAATAGAAAGCTAACAGCATATTAAACACATTGTTGGAAGTTGAGGTAGTGACCATTAGAGGGAGGAATAATTACTTAGATGTGATTTCATACAACTTTAGATAAATAAAGGTGAGTTTCAACTGTCCTCACCCTGAGATAAATAGCTCCATGTTAGCCACTATAATACTGTAAAGCAATTAGCCTCCAATTAAAATAAATAAATTAATTAAAAATAAAATAAAAAGATTAAAAAAAGAATTCATTAGAAAAAAAAAGTCTTGCCTTTTTGATTTAATACTTTATAAAGACCTCACCATTCCTAAAATTTTTTACTCCAAAAGCTAAGTTCCCAAAACTTTCCTTTTTAATTAGAATGTAATCATGGTTGCATGGAAAGAGCATGACTTGAGCTGAGTAGAACTACCACCGATTCATCAGGCTTCCTACTTTTGAGGAATGGGGGAAATGCTGAAGTGGCGTGGCTCTGTGCATGTTGTGGTCTCTCTTTGGAAGTTTGCACATCCAGTCTGTTCCAGCTTGGCCCTTATTTGGTTTGAATTTATTGACCAAAGGACAAAGGGGCCATTTCCCATTTTGCTCATGCATCTGAGCCAAGGCTCCAGTGCCCTTAAGAATTCAACAGGAGCTCTGAATTTTGCAAAGTTTTGCCAAGTTCAGAACAAGATGAAAAATGAGCCATGCTGAATAACTTGACCTTCTTATTTCTGGAGTTACTCAGTGTAAGAGAAATCTATGTAGTACTGCTTACATTCAAAGCTAAAGGTTTCCAGCTATCACAGCAGATGTACACTGATACACAACATCAGATCTTCCCTGTTCCTCTATTTGCCTGAATGGAGAGCAGTTTGTCTTAGTTTTTCCTAGTTAACCATAAGAGCAACATTCTTTTGGAAAACACCTTCCTTCACCAACTGTACTGTTAAGTCACTTGGAATTCTTTGCATCTTAGCAAGGAGTTTCTTTTAAAAAGTCCACAATTCACTGTATGTTTACCATTTTTCATCACAATAATTTGCTGTTTCATTGGCATAAATAAGAGGTGGTTTCCATCCCTGAGTTCACTTACGAAACCGCTTTGGAAATGACCACCACACAGGCATCTCCTGTCCATTGATACTTCCATTTTTAAAAGGACTGATAGTGAAGCTGAAACTCCAATACTTTGGCCACCTGATGTGAAGAACTGACTCATTGGAAAAGACCCTGGTGCTGGGAAAGATTGAAGGCAGGAGAAGGAGACAGAGGATGAGATGATTGGATGGCATCACTGATTCAATGGACATGAGTTTGAGTAAGATCAGAGAGTTGGTGATGGACAGGGAAGACTGGCGTGCTGCAGTCCATGGGGTCATAAAGAGTTGGACACGACTGAGAGACTGAACCGAACTGAGCTGAACCTTGTCTCCTCATGCCCCTACTTATCCAAATCAGATTTCATGGGACAGCCCCAAATCTCCTCCTCTCAAATTATCTTTACTCCCTTGCCCTCCTGCTTCCATGATATGTATCAGAACAAAATGTTGACCTTAGTTCAATCCAACAGTCATCTGTTCCATGCCTGAGCTCATCACCTGAGCAGGTGCCATAATCTCACCAGTGTAGTAAGTGACCCTTCTTTAAACACATGACCTTAAATATTGGGTGACCATTCAGCAATTTCTGGAAAGCCTACTGCAAGTTATTTTTCCCACCTACATCATTATTTTTATCCTTCTCATCCTTTTGTTATCTTAAATCTTCAGCATCTTTTTTCTTCTCATTCAGTCTTGGAAGATGTTTAATAAATGAAAATATTTGTTTTAATAACATAATTTTTAAAAACTTCTCTTTGAGACACATTGTAAATTTTATTTTGTATGCATTGACTCTATCAGAATGCCAAAGCACTCTCAGAAAATCATACATTCTAGTTGCAAACTAATGACAGTCAGTCATAGCATGAATTTTTCAGTAGGTCATTTGGTCACAAACCTGTTGTGACATACAGATGAAAACTACTCCCCTTCCTTCCACAAAATCTAGTCTCCACTTGCATGCCTACTGCTTCTGCACTCTACATATACATGATGGACAATCCACCCATTGTCAACTCAGTTAATCCACTGATCTTAACCCCTCTCACCTGCTCATTGGCATTGTTCTGGCCATTGTCTCCCAGTCACCCCAGTGGCTTCTGCACAGTCACTTTCTCCTTTTCTGCTAAATCAGTCATGTGGGCAAAGCTTTTAATAATTTCTTCTTTCTTGTTCTCACACAGTCTCCACCTAAAGCTAATTTCTATGCAACCCTTAACAGAAAATGTCCTGGATGAGTCATCTTCAGAAGCTTTTGTATTTTCCTACTTCCATTCTTCCTTGCATGGCTTCAATTTGGAAGTGAAATGACTGAGTCTTGTATAAACATTTAAGTCTTATGTAAACTTACATAAATGTTAAACTTTTAATAAGTTTTGAATTTTGAAGACAGTCTTTCCTTTCCACCCAGCTCCCTACAACCCAGTGACACATCCGTATGAGGTTCTCAGCCCCTGAGTCAAGTTCTCACTCTGCTTTGTGATTGGGGAGGAGGAGCATTTTGGAGGGGCTTGGCCACTGTCCTGGCATCCATGCTGTCTCCATCGTGACATGAAATGACAGGGGAGGAGGAGGACTTTCGGTTCCTTGTTTACTGGAAAGGGTGCTTTGGGAGGCTGGGTGATGTCCTGTGGTTTCTCTGTTCACATGGCTGCATTATCAGGAAGGAACTTGACCAAATAAAGATGAGACTCAGGAAAAAAGTGTCTTTATACCCTCCATAAAAATTTTACTAGTGTACTTTCTCACCCCAAAGGATTATTCCTTCATATTCTAAATGTATTGAAAGGGTTAATGAAAAAATGTTTATCTCACAGTGTGACAGAAGCTCTGTGATCTTAAATTGAACTTGACAAAGTTTTTAATAAGAATTAAATGAAAATTAGGAAGGATTCACATTTAATGCCTTTATCTACTTGAAATTTTATTCTATTTGTGATTATATTGTGATATTTGAAGGAAATAAGACCATAAACAAAGTAAACAGAATTTATCTACATTTGTTTCTCTATATTTCTGAAAATAATAGCACAGATTCATACCCATATATGTTCAGGCTTATATTTATCTGTATTTTTTCAACACATGCCCTAACTCTGTAGATTTAGAAATTTATAAATTATTTTTGAACAAGAATAACTAATTCATCCTCCATCCTGTAGCATGAATGCTAATGTACTTATGAGTATTGTTGATATTATAATTCCTCAAGAAGCCTAATATAAAAGTATACCTCATAATTAGCTTATCAAAGTAATATTTTATTTCAGTGTACTTTAACATATAATTCAAAACTCTGTCTGTCAATCTGCAGATAAAATGGGTAAAAAAACCCTTTACTGTGTTTGATGAATTTTTTAATAATTCTGGAAGGCATTGAACTAGGAACAAATACAGCTTCTTTTAGCAAACTGAAAGCTGATGGTCGCATCTGTGGAGTTTGTGACCTATTCTTTGCATGTAATCTATTTGACAGTTTACTTACTTGACCAGATAACTGTACACAACATCTGAGATCAACCTTTAAAAGTGAATTAAACATCACCATGTTGCCATCTTTTATAAGTAAAAATACCCTTGCACAAAAATCCAGCCTTGGAAGATGTTTAATACATGAAAATATTTGTTTCAATAATTTATAATTTTTAAAAATTTCTCTTTGAGACACATCTTAAATTTTATTTTGTATGTATTGACTCTATCAGAATGCCAAAGCACTCTCAGAAAGCCATATATTCCAGTTGCAAACTAATGACAGTCATAGCATGAATTTTTCAATTGGTCATTTGGTCATAATCTATACTGGCCAATATTCTGATAAATGTTCTGAAAATAACAGAACCACACTGGAAAAAAAATTAAGTGGGAAAAAATTAAGTATTAATGAGAAGGAGAAGCAGCTGGAAGGATTTTAAGTGTGTTCATCCACTTTGGAAAACAGATTTAAATTCTTAAAATTAAATGCATGCAGTATTTCTTGTTATTCAGAAATTCTATCTATCTTTGAGGATACACTCACAACTGCTTATTTGCATTAGGATTTGAAGACAAAGATTCTGTAGCAGAACTGTCTGAATATTAAAAGAAATTGAAACAAAAAGCAAAATCCACAAAGAGCTGAAAGAATAAATGAAGCATGAAATTTTGACTCATTATATTTAAAATTGAAATAGAAATATTACTCAGCAATGAATATGAATAAAACATAGCTACATGAAAGATTAAAATTTAATAGTAGAACATATTTTAAAGTAAATGTGTTTATTTTACAAGATTATATAGATTATAATTCATTTACATGAATATTAAAATATGCAAAATAAAGAAGTGCCTTATTCGGGGATACAAACATACTTCATAATATTCTAACAATGAGCAATTGTTATAAATGCAGAATTGAGAATAGTGGAAGAAGGGAGGGAGAGTGAAACAAAATATTCAGGTGTCTATTGTGTTTTTACTTTATACCTTATATATAATTTGTAAATATTACTTTGTAACTATTTTGTATTTAGGGTTTCCCCGGTGGCACTGATGGTAAAGCACTCACCTGCCAATGCAGGAGATGTAAGAGATGCAGGTTCAATCCCTGGAGAAGGGCACAGCAACCCACTCCAGTATTCTTGCCTGGAGAATCCCTTGGATAGAGGAGCCTGGAGGGCTGCAGTCCATGGGGTCACAAAGAATCAGACATAAATGAAGTGACTTAGTACACAGCACAGCACATTTTGTGTTTAAGAAAAATAAATTAAGCAAGTTTCTCTATTTAGGTTTGCAATCTGAGCTAAATATTCTCAAGGATAAGGAAACATTTCCCTACTGCATGATTTGATCTCCTATACTTTCTTATTTTCTGTCCTCTAGGCTGATGTTCAGCTATTGCAGGAACATCAACCAGAGATCAAGAGAACAGGGATTGGATTCTCTTCTACTGAGATGATTAATTTCCTGATGCAGTGTTCTATTAATAGATTTCAAAGAACTGTCCAATAGCACACACTTACTCTTTAGTATTATGCTTTGCTTTTCCTTTCCATTACACAAGTTGACAATAGGATTGAAGTGGTAAGTCCCTAAATGTCTTTCTCTTCCCTGTGGGCCAATCAGATCAGGTCAGTTTAAAGGGTTAGATTGTTCACTTGACCCATCACTATGTGCTGCAGGAAACAAAAAGCACCAGTTGAAAAAGTGTGGAGGATGTGCAGGCAGCTACTTCTAACACTATTAATAGAAAAACAACTCATTGTGGGTGGAGTAGCAGATTGCCTCCTGTGCTGGACAAGTATCTGGATATTCTCAGGTCCCATTTCCCTCTGGACTCTGCTCTGTATTTTTGCAGAACAGGAATCTGCAGATAGCATTTACCAGCCTCCTATGAAAACTCAATTCATATTAGGTTCTGTAAATAAGAGGCACTAGTGAGAAAAGGTAGGGGAATTGGATTACAGTATTGTGGTGGATATGTTGAGAGTTGTGTGATTCTTGACCACAGGAATCTGGTAGAGGTCATACCTTTGATAGATCCCCACTTTGATGGATATGACCCCTCTTCAGCAATCCAGGAGTGACTGTGACAAATGATTCTAGTAACAGCACAGCAGCAGGTGCAGGCTAAAGGGTTCAAGCCCAGTAGTTCTAGCAGCCTCACATCATGGTGTCATGCCTTCTTCCTTTTGCTTCCGTAGCTTCCTCGTGTGGAAGTTGTGAAAGTCACTGTGACAGCAGTAGGTTTTCCACATCTTCTCACTGTTGAGGTTGTGCCAGTACATAGTGATGTTATATAATGGGCATGTCTTGTCATGATCATTACAAACACCAGTGTCTGAAATGTAAGTATGAAGTTGTACTGAATCAGCAGAGGATACTTAGGAAAGGTCATCTAAAGATAAAGTTATGCTTCCTTTAGGAGATCCATTAAAAGATTCTCCATCAGCCTCATCCAATCCTCTGAAACTAGAGTCTTTTAACATATCCAGCTCAGCTAACATGTGCACATAAAATGCAGTCTGACTGAAGGAAGGATAAAATCTTTCATCTCAAGTACTCAGAAAGGCTCAACAAAAGATAACAGAAAAAGATGATCAAGTGAAAGGTACAGAAGAAGATCTCGTAGATACCTTCTTTGAAGCTGAAATGCAAAAGGACATTTGTCATGACCTACTGTGCTGTGCACTTCTCTCAAAGATGAAGAAGGATTCCTAAGGGCTTTGTGTGAGGTCTTCTTGTATTTATTGCTACCTCCTGGAGATTTCCAGAACAAGATCATGTGATCTTTGTCAGGAAAATCCTTGCATGGGAAATCCTTCTTCCATTAATAAATCAACTCAATGTCCTGATTATATTAATCAATATATCTTATGGATGATCTGTGATTCTGATTGAAAGTATGAGGACTTTATTAACATCATTAAATTGAGCGACAATATTGGAGAGCTAGAAGCTGTCAGAAGTAAAGCAGCAGAAGAATTACAGTATCTTCGATCTCTAGATACAGCTGGTAATGATATCAACACCATGAAAAATCAAATAAATAGCTTATTATTTGTAAAGAAGTATGTGGTTCAAAAATACAATGGTTGCAGTCAGACAAAGAAATGAATGTTGAAACTGGCAGCAGATTTTGGGAAACTTTGCATAGTTCCCCTGGACAGCATTCTTTTTTATTTTATGTTATTATTATTATTTTTTTACTTTACAATATTGTATTGGTTTTGCCATACATCAACATACATTCTTATAGGCAGTGTGAACTCCAATTTTTTAAAGATTACATGCAGCAAACTGGAGGTCAGGCACATCTCTTCTTCTGAATGACAGTGAAAGGATACCAGGTTATAGACCAGTAGCAGCTAGAAGTTTTATCAAGTCAACAGAGAGATGGAAAACATCAAACCAACCACACCAAAGATTTTAAGTGCAGCTTCTGTTGGAATTTATGAACAATATTTATTAGAAAGGCATCTCCAAGAGTTACTGTTGATGATTATTTGGTGGGAAAGTTAGTAAACACTTTGAATCATGAAGATCAAACCCATGAAATCTCTAATCACATTCAAAGGAAAGTTTATGAATTGATCCCACCTCCTTCTTTTTGTTCCTTACTCTTCCAAAACCTATGTAGCCAATTCCTTGTGTTAAATTCATGTTTTGAAACTATTACTGGGTAGGGAGAGGGTCAAAGAAGATCTTCCTTTGTGGACCTTGGCTCTTGGTACGGACACAAAGAAGAATCTGAGGTCTTACCTGTGGCACAAACAAGTTTATTGAAAAATAACAGAAAAAGCAGAAAAAACAGAAAAAGCACCTCAAGGGAGAATTGGACCCAGCCAAGGGAGGCACTGGCACAGGGATGATGAGGTAGGAGGTAAGGGGGTTTTAAACACAGGGCTTTTACATATTCATATAGGTGGGCGTGAACTGACAGTTTTTTTTTTTTTATTTTATTTTTAAACTTTACAATATTGTATTAGTTTTGCCAAATATCGAAATGAATCCGCCACAGGTATACCCGCGTTCCCCATCCTAAACCCTCCTCCCTCCTCCCTCCCCTACCCTCCCTCTGGGTCGTCCCAGTGCACCAGCCCCAAGCATCCAGTACCGTGCATCGAACCTGGACTGGCGACTCGTTTCATACATGATATTATACATGTTTCAATGCTATTCTCCCAAATCTCCCCACCCTCTCCCTCTCCCACAGAGTCCATAAGACTGATCTATACATCGGTGTCTCTTTTGCAGTCTCGTACACAGGGTTATTGTTACCATCTTTCTAAATTCCATATATATGTGTTAGTATACTGTATTGGTGTTTTTCTTTCTGGCTTACTTCACTCTGTATAATAGGTTCCAGTTTCACCCATCTCATTAGAACTGACCCAAATGTATTCTTTTTAATGGCTGAGTAATACTCCATTGTGTATATGTACCACTGCTTTCTTATCCATTCATCTGCTGATGGGCATCTAGGTTGCTTCCATGTCCTGGCTATTATAAACAGTGCTGCAATGAACATTGGGGTACACGTGTCTCTTTCCCTTCTGGCTTCCTCAGTGTGTATGCCCAGCAGTGGGATTGCTGGATCATAAGGCAGTTCTATTTCCAGTTTTTTAAGGAATCTCCACACTGTTCTCCATAGTGGCTGTACTAGTTTGCATTCCCACCAACAGTGTAAGAGAGTTCCCTTTTCTCCACACCCTCTCCAGCATTTATTGCTTGTAGACTTTTGGATCGCAGCCATTCTGACTGGCATGAAATGGTACCTCATGGTGGTTTTGATTTGGATTTCTCTGATAATGAGTGATGTTGAGCATCTTTTCATGTGTTTGTTAGCCATCTGTATGTCTTCTTTGGAGAAATGTCTATTTAGTTCTTTGGCCCATTTTTTGATTGGGTCATTTATTTTTCTGGAGTTGAGCTGTAGGAGTTGCTTGTATATTTTTGAGATTAGTTGTTTGTCCGTTGCTTCATTTGCTATTATTTTCTCCCATTCTGAAGGCTGCCTTTTCACCTTGCTAATAGTTTCCTTTGTTGTGCAGAAGCTTTTAAGTTTAATTAGGTCCCATTTGTTTATTTTTGCTTTTATTTCCAATATTCTGGGAGGTGGGTCATAGAGGATCCTGCTGTGATGTATGTCGGAGAGTGTTTTGCCTATGTTCTCCTCTAGGAGTTTTATAGTTTCTGGTCTTACATTTAGATCCTTAATCCATTTTGAGTTTATTTTTGTGTAAGGTGTTAGAAAGTGTTCTAGTTTCATTCTTTTACAAGTGGTTGACCAGTTTTCCCAGCACCACTTGTTAAAGAGATTGTCTTTAATCCATTGTATATTTTTGCCTCCTTTGTCAAAGATAAGGTGTCCATAGGTGCGTGGATTTATCTCTGGGCTTTCTATTTTGTTCCATTGATCAATATTTCTGTCTTTGTGCCAGTTCCATACTGTCTTGATAACTGTGGCTTTGTAATAGAGCCTGAAGTCAGGTAGGTTGATTCCTCCAGTTCCATTCTTCTTTTTCAAGATAGCTTTGGCTATTCAAGGTTTTTTGTATTTCCATACAAATTGTGAAATTATTTGTTCTAGCTCTGTGAAGAATACCTTTGGTAGCTTGATAGGGATTGCGTTCAATCTATAAATTGCTTTGGGTAGTATACTCATTTTCACTATATTGATTCTTCCAATCCATGAACATGGTATATTTCTCCACCTATTAGTGTCCTCTTTGATTTCTTTCACCAGTGTTTTATAGTTTTCTATATATAGGTCTTTAGTTTCTTTAGGTAGATATATTCCTAAGTATTTTATTCTTTCTGTTGCAATGGTGAATGGAATTGTTTCCTTAATTTCTCTTTCAGTTTTCTCATTATTAGTGTATAGGAATGCAAGGGATTTTTGTGTGTTGATTTTATATCCTGCAACTTTACTATAATCATTGATTAGTTCTAGTAATTTTCTGGTGGAGTCTTTAGGGTTTTCTATGTAAAGGATCATGTCATCTGCAAACAGTGAGAGTTTTACTTCTTCTTTTCCAATTTGGATTCCTTTTATTCCTTTTTCTGCTCTGATTGCTGTGGCCAAAACCTCCAAAACTATGTTGAATAGTAATGGTGAAAGTGGGCACCCTTGTCTTGTTCCTGACTTTAGAGGAAATGCTTTCAATTTTTCCCCATTGAGGATAATGTTTGCTGTGGGTTTGTCATATATAGCTTTTATTATGTTGAGGTATGTTCCTTCTATTCCTGCTTTCTGGAGAGTTCTTATCATAAATGGGTGTTGAATTTTGTCAGGCTTTCTCTGCATCTATTGAGATAATCATATGGTTTTTGTTTTTCAATTTGTTAATGTGGTGTATAACATTGATTGATTTGCGGATATTGAAGAATCCTTGCATCCCTGGGATAAAGCCCACTTGGTCATGGTGTATGATCTTTTTAATGTGTTGTTGGATTCTGATTGCTAGAATTTTGTTAAGGATTTTTGCATCTATGTTCATCAGTGATATTGGCCTGTAGTTTTCTTTTTTTGTGGGTTCTTTGTCAGGTTTTGGTATTAGGGTGATGGTGGCCTCATAGAATGAGTTTGGAAGTTTACCTTCCTCTGCAATTTTCTGGAAGAGTTTGAGCAGGATAGGTGTTAGCTCTTCTCTAAATTTTTGGTAGAATTCAGCTGTGAAGCCGTCTGGACCTGGGCTTTTGTTTGCTGGAAGATTTTTGATTACAGTTTCAATTTCCATGCTTGTGATGGGTCTGTTAAGATTTTCTATTTCCTCCTGGTCCAGTTTTGGAAAGTTGTACTTTTCTAAGAATTTGTCCATTTCTTCCACGTTGTCCATTTTATTGGCATATAATTGTTGATAGTAGTCTCTTATGATCCTTTGTATTTCTGTGTTGTCTGTTGTGATCTCTCCATTTTCATTTCTAATTTTATTGATTTGATTTTTCTCCCTTTGTTTCTTGATGAGTATGGCTAATGGTTTGTCAATTTTATTTATCCTTTCAAAGAACCAGCTTTTGGCTTTGTTGATTTTTGCTATGGTCTCTTTTGTTTCTTTTGTATTTATTTCTGCCCTAATTTTTAAGATTTCTTTCCTTCTGCTAACCCTGGGGTTCTTCATTTCTTCCTTTTCTAGTTGCTTTAGGTGTAGGGTTAGGTTATTTATTTGACTTTTTTCTTGTTTCTTTAGGTATGCCTGTATTGCTATGAACTTTCCCCTTAGGACTGCTTTTAAAGTGTCCCACAGGTTTTGAGTTGTTGTGTTTTCATTTTCATTAGTTTCTATGCAAATTTTGATTTCTTTTTTGATTTCTTCTGTGATTTGTTGGTTATTCAGCAGGGTGTTGTTCAGCCTCCATATGTTGGAATTTTTAATAGTTTTTCTCCTGTAATTGAGATCTAATCTTACTGCATTGTGGTCAGAAAAGATGCTTGGAATGATTTCTATTTTTTTGAATTTACCAAGGCTAGATTTATGGCCCAGGATGTGATCTATCCTGGAGAAGGTTCCATGTGCACTTGAGAAAAAGGTGAAATTCATTGTTTTGGGATGAAATGTCCTATAGATATCAATTAGGTCTAACTGGTCTATTGTATCATTTAATATTTCTGTTTCCTTGTTAATTTTCTGTTTAGTTGATCTATCCATAGGTGTGAGTGGGGTATTAAAGTCTCCCACTATTATTGTGTTATTGTTAATTTCTCCTTTCATACTTGTTAGCATTTGTCTTACATATTGCGGTGCTCCCGTGTTGGGTGCATATATATTTATAATTGTTATATCTTCTTCTTGGATTGATCCTTTGATCAATAGGTAGTGACCATCTTTGTCTCTTTTCACAGACTTTGTTTTAAAGTCTATTTTATCTGATATAAGTATTGCTACTCCTGCTTTCTTTTGGTCACTATTTGCATGGAAAATCTTTTTCCAGCCCTTCACTTTCAGTCTGTATGTGTCCCCTGTTTTGAGGTCGGTCTCTTGTAGACAACATATGTAGGGGTCTTGTTTTTGTATCCATTCAGCCAGTCTTTGTCTTTTGGTTGGGGCATTCAACCCATTTACATTTAAGGTAATTACTGATAAGTATGATCCTGTTGCCATTTACTTTATTGTTTTGGGTTCGAGTTTATACACTGTTTTTGTGTTTCCTGTCTAGAGAATATCCTTTAGTATTTGTTGGAGAGCTGGTTTGGTGGTGCTGAATTCTCTCAACTTTTGCTTGTCTGAGAAGCTTTTGATTTCTCCTTCATATTTGAATGAGATCCTTGCTGGGTACAATAATCTGGGCTGTAGGTTATTTTCTTTCATCACTTTAAGTATGTCTTGCCATTCCCTCCTGGCTTGAAGAGTTTCTATTGAAAGATCAGCTGTTATCCTAATGGGAATTCCCTTGTGTGTTATTTGTTGTTTTTCCCTTGCTGCTTTTAATATTTGTTCTTTGTGTTTGATCTTTGTTAATTTGATTAATATGTGTCTTGGGGTGTTTCACCTTGGGTTTATCCTGTTTGGGACTCTCTGGGTTTCTTGGACTTGGGTGATTATTTCCTTCCCCATTTTAGGGAAGTTTTCAACTATTATCTCCTCAAGTATTTTCTCATGGTCTTTCTTTTTGTCTTCTTCTTCTGGGACCCCTATGATTCGAATGTTGTAGCGTTTAATATGTCCTGGAGGTCTTTGAGATTGTCCTCATTTCTTTTAATTCGTTTTTCTTTTATCCTCTCTGATTTATTTATTTCTACCATTCTATCTTCTAATTCACTAATCCTATCTTCTGCCTCTGTTATTCTACTATTTGTTGCCTCCAGAGTGTTTTTAATTTCATTTATTGCATTATTCATTTTATATTGACTCTCTTTTATTTCTTCTAGGTCCTTGTTAAACCTTTCTTGCATCTTCTTGATCTTAGTCTCCAAGCTATTTATCTGTGATTCCATTTTGATTTCAAGATTTTGGATCAATTTCACTATCATTATTCGGAATTCTTTATCAGGTAGATTCCCTATCTCTTCCTCTTTAGTTTGGTTTGGTGGGCTTTTATCCTGTTCCTTTATCTGCTGGGTATTCCTCTGTCTCTTCATCTTGTTTAAATTGCTGAGTTTGGGGTGTCCTTTCTGTATTCTGGCAGTTTGTGGAGTTCTCTTTATTGTGGCGTTTCCTCACTCTGTGTGGGTTTGTACAGGTGGCTTGTCAAGGTTTCTTGGTTAGGGAAGCTTGTGTCGGTGTTCTGGTGAGTGGAGCTGTATTTCTTCTCTCTCCTTTCGAAGACTTGGGTTGCTTTTCTGGGTGCCTGATGTCCTCTGCCGGCTTTCAGAAGTTGTTTTGTGGAATTTACTCGGCGTTTAAATGTTCTTTTGATGAATTTGTGGGGGAGAAAGTGTTCTCCCTGTCCTACTCCTCCGCCATCTTAGCTCCTCCCTCTGAACTGACAGTTTTGATTGACAGTTGCAAGTTATGTAACAACAGGCTCCACTGTGCTTGTCTTTCCCATAATGTAGTCTGTTATAATCAGATGTATGTATGTATAGAATATTTATGAACCCTTAATGGGCTCCTGGCTGCCTAAGGTCACTTGAGGACACAGCTGTGCTTCAAGGGCACGAGTGCCCGGCTGGAGAAGCCCTGTGGTTAGTTGTATCCACTGTATGCCTAGGGCACATGGGCAGTAGTTGGATAAGTCTCTGTGATTATTTTGTAGCATATCTGTGAGCTCTCCTGGGCCTTACAGGAGATTGAGAGTGTGTCTGGGGTGAGGTTTAGAGATCGGCTTGCATCCTTTTCCCACTAGGTCACTCCTCAGTTGCTCACGTCTAACTTCTTAACAGAAGTACCTGGTCTGTTTTCATTTCCCTTAACCAGGCTCAGATGATGTCACTGACATTTTCTGTTCCAGTTGGGCTAAGGCTCTTGCAGCACCATTTTGCCTCGGTCTGAGAAGTGAAGGCATCTGCCTGCAAGTGAGAATAGGTATTTGGGTGTAAAAAAACAAAACAAAACAAACTAGAAACTGGAGAGTGCTTTGTGGATGTGTCCTTCTTAGTATCTCTTTACTCTATATATAGTGAATTACTAGGAACTAAGAAGCCATATACACTATGACTATATCCCCCAAAACAAATGGCAGCAAAATATTTGATGTAAGATTGGTGTTATTTTTACAGTATGAGGTTGAATTTTTTTAAAAAAATTCAAATAAATATCTTTTCAGTTCAGTTCAGTTCAGTTCAGTCATTCAGTCATGTCCGACTCTTTGCGACCCCATGAATCGCAGCACGCCAGGCCTCCCTGTCCATCACCAATTCACGTCCATCGAGTCAGTGATGCCATCCAGCCATCTCATCCTCTGTCATCCCCTTCTCCTCCTGCCCCCAATCCTCCCAGCATCAGAGTCTTTTTCCAATGAGTCAGCTCTTCACATGAGGTGGCCAAAGTACTGGAGTTTCAGCTTTAGCATCATTCCTTCCAAAGAAATCCCAGGGCTCATCTCCTTCAGAATGGACTGGTTGGATCTCCTTGCAGTCCAAGGGACTCTCAAGAGTCTTCTCCAACACCAGAGTTCAAAAGCATCAGTTCTTCGGTGCTCAGCCTTCTTCACAGTCCAACTCTCATATCCATACATGACCACTGGAAAAACCATAGCCTTGACTAGACGAACCTTTGTTGGCAAAGTAATGTCTCTGCTTTTCAATATGCTATCTAGGTTGGTTATAACTTTCCTTCCAAGGAGTAAGTGTCTTTTAATTTCATGGCTGCAGTCACCATCTGCATTGATTTTGGAGCCCCAAAAAATAAAGTCTGACACTGTTTCCACTGTTTCCCCATCTATTTCCCATGAAGTGATGGGACCAGATGCCATGGTCTTTGTCTTCTGTATGTTGAGCTTTAAGCCAACTTTTTCACTCTCCTCTTTCACTTTCATCAAGAGGCTCTTTAGTTCTTCTTCACTTTCTTCCATAAGGGTGGTGTCATCTGCATATCTGAGGTTATTGATATTTCTCCTGGCAATCTTGATTCCAGCTTGTGCTTCTTCCAGCCCAGCATTTCTCAAGATGTACTCTGCATAGAAGTTAAATAAGCAGGGTGACAATATACAGTCTTGACATACTCCTTTTCCTATTTGGAACCAGTCTGTTGTTCCATGTCCAGTTCTAACTGTTGCTTCCTGATCGGCATACAGATTTCTCAAGAGGTAGGTCAGGTGGTCTGGTATTCCCATCTCTTTCAGTATTTTCCATGGTTTATTGTGATCCACACAAAGGCTTTGGCATAGTCAATAAAGCAGAAATAGATGTTTTTCTGGAACTCTCTTGCTTTTTCCATGATCCAGCAGATGTTGGCAATTTGATCTCTGGTTCCTCTGCCTTTTCTAAAATCAGCTAGAACATCTGGAAGTTCACGGTTCACGTATTGCTGAAGCCTGGCTTGGAGAATTTTGAGCATTACTTTACTAGCATGTGAGATGAGTGCAATTGTGTGGTAGTTTGAGCATTCTTTGGCATTGCCTTTCTTTGGGATTGGAATGAAAACTGACCTTTTCCAGTCCTGTGGCCACTGCTGAGTTTTCCAAATTTGCTGGCATATAAACAGAGGTTTTGAACATAATGATGATTAAAATGATTAGAAAACTTTTGAACTCTTCCTAAGCTACATCTCTAGGCTTAATAATATTATTCTGTGAAACTAAAGTCTGATAATTATAATGAATTTGGCATTGAAAAATAGATTTCATAATTTGACCATAAAAATTCATTATTTCAAGACAAGAATCAATGATGTGTACATTACCTCCCTTAGGAGACATTGACAATCAAGAATGAAATTAATAAGTGATTGTCTCTATTTTTGTATAATCTATTCTAGGGCTCTCTACTTTAGATTATTTTTAAAATCTAATTCCCCTTAAGTTTGTAGGCATCAAACCCCTTCCTATTATATGTAGTAAGGGTCTTACACACAAAGGGAGGGGCAAGTTCTAAAACTAATCCTTGAGTGTGATTTTAATTTCTGCTACTGTTTTCCAACCTTAAAAATGTTCACATATCTTTCTATTTCTGCAGGGTAAGTGAGAATAGGGGAAATCATGACAAAGTGCTATTTGTGGGCAAGTTTTGGGAAAGCATAAAAAGCATGGGAGTTACTGAAGCTGGAACCTACTTGTCTACTCTTTTCACAGAATCATCTAAAAATAGCATGCGTGACAACATATCTCCAAAGAGATGTATTAGTAAAGATATTCTGGAATTCTATCCAAGTTCATGAGAATCTTTAAAGATGGGGGATTTCTGAACACAGAAGATTCTGAATTCCCAAACATTGTATTCAGAAACACTTAAGCCCTAAAAGTCAGAACTGTAAAAATAGTGACATGAAGTGAGGAGCAATGGATAAAAAAATAGCACAACCGGGATCAGTGGCAAGAAATGTCAGGAAGTAGAAGTACAGTTAAATAAGAAGAACCTCATTGAATACTTTAAATCAATGAGGAACAGCCACTGAGATCATTAAAATCTTCCATAATGGTTACATTTTTCCTATAAACTTGAGCAAACCCAAACTAAAAAGCCAACAAGAAAGATCACTTTAGTTTCTGAGCATAGTAAACTGTGATATCACAGTTAAAATTTTTGGACATGAGCTAAATAGCATAAAAAGTAAAATACTGCACGTCTTCCATTCTCCCCATCTCCTACCCCCAAGACTCTTAGTTCTGTGCTACCAGTGTGAGTTAATTCTTGCTGGGGATGACCAAGGAAGGTTGCAGAGAGATGATTATGTTTGAACTTGGTCTTTAAAAACATACAGAGCTTGGAAAGTATGAGAAGAAAAGGCAAATCAAGTAGCACACACTTTAAGGGAAACATAAGCAGTATTGTTTTACGAAAAGAGTCAGTACCTGTTTGGGAAATACGGGAAGTGCCTGAAACAGGAAGAGAAAGAGGATAGAAAATATTTATCTTTTTATTTTGAGGGCAGGACATGGAATTTGGGACAAATTGATAAGGAATCTAAGGATCCCGGAGAGTATGTCAGCAGTGAAAGAGTGAAGACATTCTGGTAGTCACATTGAGTGTTAATATTTTAAGGTTAGGAACAAAAGTATCTGCTGTATTAGAAGGAATTACCTGGAGGGGAATATTCTAGATAAGTTACTTCTTTTATGGTCATGCGTTCTTTCTGAAGCAAGAAACATAATACGATGTAACCGAATGAGCACGAAAAGAATGCGGCCAAAGCCAGAGAACTGAAATACTTGGCATCCACTGACTTGCCTGTCTGTATGTTTGAAATATTCTGGATTTATCAAAAGATAAAAGAAACGTTATCAAAAGATAGAAGAAAGTAGATATGTAAAATCATCAGAAAATTTAGGTCGAATTATCAGAACTCATCAAAATCCCCTGTAGTTCAGGTGGTAAAAAATCTGCCTGCAGTGCAGGAGACCCAGGTTCAATCCCTCGGTTGGGGAGATCCCCTAGAGAAGGGAATGGTGACCCACTCCAGTATACTCACCTAGAGATTTACATGGAAACACCATGGGGTTGCAAAAAGTCAGACATGACTGAGCAACTTTCATTTATTCATCCATCAAAACTCGAGGAAGGAAATGGTCTCTCAAATCAGACCCTATATTTTAATTTTTTTTAAATTTTATTTATTTATATTTTTAACACCCAAAACATTTTGTATTGAGGTATAGCTAATTAACAGTGTCTTGATAGTTTCAGGTAAACAGCGAAGGAACTCAGCCATACATATACATGTATCCATTCTGTCCCCCAACACCCCCTCCCATCCAGGCTGGCACATAACATTGAGCAGAGTTCCATGTGGTATACAATAGGGTTTTGTTGGTTATCCATTTTAAATATAGCAGAGTGTACATGGCCTTCCCAATGATTACTGTACTCAGAATGCATATCTTGTTGCATATGTTTTCCAGAAGATAGGAACGGGGTATAGAGACCTGTTTTACTTTCCAAGGCAATAGCGCTCTTTTTGAATTGCAATTTACCTTTTGTGGCCAATGGACTTCTAAATTCTTAACTATAACCTAGACAAAGAAAGATCTCCACAGGTGAAATTTTTATCATATAATCTGAATGTGCCAGCATTTAAAAAATCCTGGCATGTCACGAAAACAAAACACTCCTTCCACACCCTTTTCTGGTTTTGATTTTCCTTTAAATTCAGAAGAAATTATCTTGGCAATCTGAAGGAATTGTACTCCCCCTTCTCTTTGGATCAAAATAAGTACAAATCATTTCTTTTCCATGGAAAAAACCAACACAGGTTTTCCCCTCTTTTTAGCTATCTGGCTTTGTTTTTTAAAATAAAACATACTGTTTGTTACTAAAATTAGTGATTACTTACTATTGCATTGATTAAATGAATAAATCTGGCAGAAATCTAAGTAGGCTAAAAGCCAATTGCATATAAGCCAAAATAACTGTGTATCATTTTTTTTTCCTGAGAAAATGAAAAAACCAATTGTGAAAAGTCATTCAATCTAAGTTTTTTTTTTTTTTTTTTTGTATTGGAAAAGAATAATTTTGTTTTCTCATTGAACCCTCTTTCTTTTTAGCCTATTCTCTCTACATTAGAGATACTCTTGTTTCATTTAATTCACATACACATAGTTTAATTCATCTGTTATTTTCTTTTTAATGCCATACCCAGATAGGGCTGAATCCCACTGTCTATTTTCTGTACCATATTTTCCACTTGTATTTAAATGCTTTTTAAAATAGTAGTACAGGGTTAGGCTTTTATTTTTGTGCATGATTGGGTATAGAAAATTCTTTTACAGATTCTTTGTATCTTTCTATTGTATCATATTCAATACAATTTGTCTAATCAACTGAATATTTTAACCACTAATTTTGAACTCATCTAATGATAACGCCTTTCTTAGCTTTATATATATATATGCTGCTAAGTCACTTCAGTCGTGTACGACTCTGTGTGACCCCATAGACGACAGTCCACTAGGCTCCTTTGTCCCTGGGATTCTCCAGGCAAGAACACTGGAGTGGGTTGCCATTTTCTTCTCCAATGCATGAAAATGAAAAGTCAAAGTGAAGTTGCTCAGTCGTGCCCCACTCTTAGTGATCCCATGGATGGAGGAGCCTACCAGGATGCCTACCAGGCTCCTCCATCCATGGGATTTGCCAGGCAAGAGTACTGGAGTGGGGTACCATTGCCTTCTCTGATATATATATATATATATATATATATATATATATATATATATATAGCTAAAAATGGCTCAGTTAAGCAGGAGTTGTAAATTGTCATTTGACATTTTCCCACCTCTTGTTTTGCTCTCAGGTTCTAGGCTGTCTAATTGGTTGTTAGAATCAAATTAGAAACATCATGAAAAACATTTTGCTATCTTGATAGTGGTTATATGAGTTCATAGGATCTCTCTCCAAGGCTAACATTTAAATTAGAGGGCAGAAAGTCTTCATTAAATTATACTCCCAGAATTAGCAATTTAAGCTTTGCTATTATGAAAAATGCAGAGAAATAATTTAAAGAATTATCTAATTGATTCCAAATTTGTTTGAGGGTTTGAAAAGTGCTTGGTTAATTTTTGCAAGTCACTTACTTAGCTCCCTTCATTTTATTACTTTATATATATATAAAGCCTTAATTAGCCATTAGAAATGACTACTGATATTAATTGTGCATAGACATAAATTAAAATGTACCTACAAGGAATATATAAGTGGTAGACAGAAGTATGAATGATTAGGGAAAGCTATAGTTACATTGTGGTTAACCATTTTTCTGCAGAATTAGAAACATTAATGTAATGAGATATTGAGTTTTTAGTCTGTTTATGAGTTACTCCCATATAAAAACACTAGGTTTATTCTAGTGTGAGAATAATGTAGATAAATTTATATAAGACTATCGACCAATTAAAAAGAAAGATCTAGTGTTACATTAATTTAGGGCACTTTTTATTGTGCAGAGAGACTTGATAGCAACAAAAATGAGACCACTTGCGTTTGGGGCAAGTTCAACCTCTCATGACTCCTTTCACTGAGAAAGTGAAAGAGAAAGTTCTGCATACTGAGAACTGTCGACTTTGGTTATCGAGCCTGCCTGCCATCCTTTTTCTGGACTATTTGTTCCATTCACCTACACATTTTCACTTGAATGTATAATATACACTTTTATCCATTAGGAATAAGGCTAGAAACTCAGAGCTCTTCCTGAATCTTGGGAAGGTTTGAGATTGAAAAAGAAAAGCAAAAAAAGAATGTCACCAAGGTACAAAAAAGGAACTTCAATATAAAAATGATTTATACCATTATATTCAATTAATCTGAGAGCCAGAAGCTAAATATATCATTTTAGGTGAACCATGTTTGATGTGAAACGAGTACATTTTAGACTTTTTATTATATTGTAGGATATGTTTTCCAGAAGTAAGACTAACATTGATAAATGACCTTTGCTCAAACCTAAAATAGTCAAGTCATTCTCAACTTCCTCCTTCAAAACATTCCTACTCACTGTTCTACAACATACCAACATAGCACCCAGAAATCTGGTTTAATATCAGAAAACTCAGCTCACATTCCCTGTTTATCCATCTAAACATTCTCTCCTAACTGCGGGGAGCCGGTGAGGCATTCCACTCATGACAAAGGTCATGAGGAAGGAGGCTCGGCACACGCAAAGGCGGGATCGAGCCTCAGGAGTCCCCCCGGATATTCTCGAGCATTTTCCCCCAAAAAAACCAGAGTCTGCCTACTTTATTGCTTTGTGCTCTCACCTCTGACTTTACTAGGGGCTGTTCCCTACCACCATCTCACTCTCTCTCTGTCAAAGAGTTAACTTACAGCTCCAATTAATAAAGTTCCTGGGCAATTAGGAGTGTTTAAATCCAAACCCCTCAGATGGCTCTCTAACTCGCCTGACAAGTTTACCCGGACTCCTGCAGCTATGCATACGATTGTTTACAGTCTCCTAGCCTCCAGAGGCACGGGAAGCTTAAGATATTCAAATAGCTTAGAGCCTCTCAGAGAGTTAAAAACTGTCAGAATAAACTAGTAAAGGATTTCATTGATGAGTCAATGCTTGTTGCCAAGTTTTCACATCCCCTGAATTGTATCCTTGAATATGTATTAATTAATAGTGGGTATGTAGAAAAAATAAGTAGTGGCCTTGGTGTTAGTAACTTTAGACCCTTAAGGTAATAAATTCTTTCTTTGTTGTAAACCCATTACACATCCGCCCTATAGGAATGCAACTTTATCTTTGGAAGATGGTGCCAAACCTTGAAATAATTACTCTTAGAGAAAGTAAGTCTTTGTTGATAAGTCCTTGTCAAGAGTCATAAAATGTTAGTAGGCCTTCTGGCCAGAAGATGATGTAAATCACCTAAACCATTTGTATACGATACATTTGCAGGAAAGAAACCTTGGTTTTTGATAAGAACCAAAGACTGCTGACTTTGCATCCCCTATTATCCTCTATGTGTAACTTAGGGTATAAAAGCCCCTATTAAAAATAAAGCTACGGGCCTTGTTCACCAGCGCTTGGTCTCCCCATGTCATTCTTCCCTTTAACTTCCAGCTGAGTCTCCATCTGGAGCGTGGAACCCACCACGCTTACTAATTATGCCTGGGCTTCTAAGACCCACTCGAGAAGGAGTCTAGGGTGAGACACCTTCCGCTATTCGAGAGGGCGCCTGCGGCCTACGTAAGTGGTGCAAACTTCTTGTCTTGAAGTTTTATTGGTCTCCCGCGTAAACCAAGCTACTCAGCTTCTTTTCTCCACTGAATTTTCCTACTGAGCTATCCTCATTCTATTGTTCTCTATATCTCTAATTAGCATATAAATAGTCGCCTAGGCCGTCTCTCCTTCGAATACCCTGGATCAGCTGGGGCTGGTCCCCAGCACCTAACCCCCCAGAACACAATGCCTTCCTCTCATTTTTGCTGACCTTCCTTTCATGTAGGCCCTCATTTCTCTTAATACTTGGTTGAACTCTAGGATTCTAGTCTCAATTACCTTCTGTTCTAATAGTTTTCACACTTTACTATGTACAAATAACACATGGTATGCTTTTTAAAAACATGAATTTCCCTTTGTTTCTTGATGAGTCTGGCTAATGGTTTGTCAATTTTATTTATCCTTTCAAAGAGAGCTCCTAAAAAAAGAAAATAAAAAATAAAAACATGGATTTCTATGCTCCGCGTACCAGTTAGGCTGTGATTCAGTTTATTTCGAATGTGATTTGGAAATCTGTTGTCATGCTCATCTTTTAAGAAGCTTCCCAGTTAATTTTGACCCATTCTTTGTGAAAAACTGCAAAATTCCTTGTCTAGAGTAACTAGAACTTTATTTCTAGATCACTTGTTTGATGCTTGTGACTTAATTCATTGCATTCAGAATAAAAACTATCTTCTCACAGTGGGATTCAAATCTGTCTGTGCTTCAACCCTTGCCCATAATTCACCCTGGTTTCCCAATACAGACCACACTTCTTTTTTTTGTTTTGTTTTGTTTTATTGAAGTATAGTTGATTTGCAATGTTGTGTTAGTTTTTGCTGTACAGTGAAGTGATTCAGCTATATACACATATATATTCTTTTCCAGAATGGTTTTTCACAGCATATTGAGTATAGTTCCCTGTACTACACCACAGAATAAGACATTATTGTTTATCCATTCTATATATAATATTTTGCATCTTCTAATCCCAAACTCCCTTTCCTTTTACACTTCCCTCCCCATTGGCAAGCCACAAGTCTACTTTTTATGAGTTTGTTTCTATTTTGTAGATAGGTTCATTTGTATCATATTTTAGATTCCACATATACGTAATATCATATGGTATTTGTCTTTTGCTTTCTTACTGCACTTAGTATGATAATCTCTAGGTCCATCCATGTTGCTGCAAATGACATTATTTCATTCTTTTTTTATGGCTGAATAGCATTCTATTGTATATATATCCACCGCATCCTCTTTATCCATTCATCTCAGACCATGCTTCTTATTCTATTTCACATACGCTTAACTTGACCAGCACCTTCTCTTTCTTCAAGGCTCAAATCAAGTGGTACCCCTACCTGGTGTCTTTACTGATTTTCTCTAGTCTGGGTTAGATACCTTTCCTTCACTTGCATCCATTGTGTACTTCTACTGTTCTTAAAATATGGGATCTGTTTTAGTCTCTAAACTCCAGTACTTTGGCCACCTCATGCGAAGAGTTGACTCATTGGAAAAGACTCTGATGCTGGGAGGGATTGGGGACAGGAGGAGAAGGGGATGGCAGAGGATGAGGTGGCTGGATGGCATCACTGACTCGATGGATGTGAGTCTGAGTAAACTCAGGGAGTTGGTGATGGACAGGGAGGCCTGGCGTGCTGCGATTCATGGGGTCACAAAGAGTCGGACACAACTGAGCGACTGAACTGAACTGAACTGATGATCTTCCAGGCATTCTGCTTCTGCTAAATCGCTTCAGTCATGTCCAACTCTGTGCGACCCCATAGATGGCAGCCCACCAGGCTCCCCTGTCCCTGGGATAGGGATTGTTTATTAAATGTTTACATCAGTAGCATCTAGCATATAGCCTGACAACTACTAGCTCAATATATCAAGTGAAACTTTTTAAAAAAAGTTAATGGGGTCATCTTGCCTTGTATCCTTATATGCTTAGAGAATGTACAACAAAGGAATACTGGTCTAGGTAGGCTGAAGTAACTATGTAACTTCCAGTCTCAATGGCCTATTACAGTAAAAGATTTTTTTTTTTTCTGCTCATATTACATAGATAATGCAGGTTGGTTAATCTCTTTGCCAATGCCATCACTCAAAATCCAAGATGACAGATGCCCTGACATATCAACCTAAGTCATCGAGGTTGAACTGAAAGTCCCTCTTGACTGTTTTAGTATGATATTACCCATGACACTTCTTGTAATCTGTAAACCAGAACTTGTCACACATGCTCCCTAACCATTCAAGGATAGGAGTGTTGGAAAGCACATAGATATTTGTTGAAGAGTACATAAATGTCTCTGCCACAGGACCTTTTGTAAGGAATTTAAAATCTCTCAAATTGAGCCCACAAATCGATTTGGAGCCTTAATTCCTGAGATTGACTGCTTATATTGCTTACATACATGGAACAGTAACTAGAAAATTTGGCAACCAATGAGTCATAACTGTCTCTGAAGCCCTTCTAAATTATTTCATCTCTGTTGGATGGTCAAAGAAGTAAAAATAGTGTCATTAATAATCTATTTGATTATTTCTTTACCTAAAACTGATTATATTAATAAAATCTGCCAGCATTTTAATCAGTTCTACATCATTTACTTTTTATTCAAGTTATGTTTACTGGTTATAGTTTGTGTGTTCAATTTGTATATTGTTACATGATAAAATATGAAGTATGTGCCAAGTATATCTAATCCATCAACAGGAAAATCTTAGTGTTCTTTCAAAGTAGGTGACCTTGTAATTCTCAGTTGTAGTATGCTGCAAAAGGCTAATACAAACAGAAACAACCTCCTACAAATTTGGGATGTATTTTGTCAAAATACACTGCTGACTAATAGTCATCTCTCTTATAATTTATAATATATTCAGTAGTTTACTTTTATAGATATTTGAGGAGCAGGGCTCTGTAGTTACCAAACTAATTTTTTAACTCCTTGCCTGTTAAAATATAACCACTCCTGGGAGCTTAAGCAGGTGCAGTCATTATGTTTAAGTTTCACCCACATCCTACTGATTAATCTATTGGTCAATAACAGCACAATGTACCAAGTTTCAAAGCATGATGTAGATTAATGTAGCAGTTGTCAAAGACTTAGATAAATGTTCTTTTCACTTCTTAGCCCTACATTAGTTTTAATTCAAAGAAATTTGTCTATTGATAGCAGCAGTATTTCAAAATAAAAGAGGAAGTCGGGAAGCATTAGCTTTAATTTATTGAGTCAACTTACTGTCTTCACTGTAACAGGTCAATGAACTATTCTTAGCAGAAAAACAGACTAATACTGTGGAGGTTAGTGGTACTAACAATTGTGTGTGTGCCATGTTTCCCAGACGAAGTGATTTTTCATAACCCACTTCAAATTATGAAGGAAACTGAGGAACATGCCAGCAAAAGGTCTTCTGTGTATTACCAGCAATCTAAACTTGGAAAAGACATATAGATTTAACATGATACTCTCTTAAAGAGAAGAATTGTCTTAAAAAAAAAAACAACAACTATGATTATATTGCCCATCTTAATTATTATACCTAGATAGCTTTACTCAGGTTTTTCCTTTTCCTTCTGGAAAAAAAGTGAGAACATTTTAAGATCTCAAGTTAATATGAAGAGAAATCAGAACCCAGCTTATGACAACTTGATAAATTGGTTTCAGAGGCAGGAAGAAAAACATGGATCCTTATTCTTGATTCATGGCTCCATGTGTTTCTGTGTTTTCTAATTCTATTCCCATTCCAGTGTTATCTGAAATGTATTTAAGTTTTCCTCAAAGACAATGATCTGTGAGCAAGTAAGTGTGAGTCACAATACATATTCTATATATGTTCATTTTAATATTCAAAAAATATTAAAGAGATTCTTGACATTTAACTTTATTTAATCCAACAAACATGCAGTTCTTCTTTTTTGGGTGAGTTACATCTGTTAACATTTCCCAGAACACAGCTTTCAGATGACACTCTGCTCTGTACAGTGAGGTATATGTGTAAGTGGTGAATTGGAAATTACTGGCAGACTCATTGTCCGTTGGCTTAGGGTCCTCATACGTGAGAGGTATGTGGTAATGAAGCAGCTGTTGCAGTGAGTGATTACATGTGGAAATAGAATCAGTATGTTCTTGGTTTCAAAGGAGAAAAGGAAAGATACACCCTTTTGAATGCAGTTCCAAAGAATAGCAAGGAGAGATACGAAAGCCTTTCTCAGTGATCAATGCAAAGAAATAGAGGAAAACAACAGAATGGGAAGACTAGAGATCTCTTCAAGAAAATTGGAGATACCAAGGGAACATTTCATACAAAGATGGGCACAATAAAGGACAGAGCTGGTATGGACTTAACAGAAACAGAAGATATTTAGAAGAGGTGGCAAGAATACACAGAAGAACTATACAGAAAAGATCTTCATGACTCAGATAACCATGATGGTGTTATTGCTCACCTAGAGCCAGATATCCTGGAATGTGAAGTCAAGTGGGCCTTAAGAAGCATTACCACGAACAAAGCTAGCAGAGGTATTGGAATTCCAGTTCAGCTATTTCAAATCTTAAAAGACAATGCTGTGAAAGTGCTACACTCAATATGCCAACAAATTTGGAAAACTCAGCAGTGGTCCCAGTACTGGAAAAGGTCAGTTTTCATTCCAATTCCAGGAAAGGCAATGCCAAAGAATGTTCAGACTACTGCACAATTGCACTTATCTCACAGGCTAGCAAAGTAATGCTCAAAATCCTCCAAGCCAGGCTTCAACAGTATGTGAACCATGAACTTCCAGATGTTCACTCTGGATTTAGAAAAGACAAAAGAACTAGAGATCGAATTGCCAACATCCGTTGGATCATCAAAAAGGCAAGAGAATTCCAGGAAAATATCTACTTCTGCTTTATTGACTATGCCAAAGCCTTTGACTGCGTGGATCACAACAAACTGTGGAAAATTATTCAAGAGATGGGAATACCAGACCACCTTACTTGCCTCCTGAGAAATCTGTAAGCAGATCAAGAAGCAACAGTTAGAACTCAACATGGAAAAACAGACTGGTTCCAAATTGGAAAAGGAGTACGTCAAGGCTGTATATTGTCACCCTGCTTATTTAACTTATATGCAGAGTACATCATGAGGAATACCAGGCTGAATGAAGCTCAAGCTGGGATCAAGATTGCCAGGAGAAATATCAATTACCTCAGACATGCAGATGACACCACCCTAATAGCAGAAAGTGAAGAAGAACTAAAGAGCCTCTTGATGAAAGTGAAAGAGGAGAGTGAAAAAGTTGGCTTAAAACTCAACATTCAGGAAACTAAGATCATGACATCTGGTCCCATCACTTTTGGCAAATAGATGGGGAAACAGTGGAAACAGTGTCAGACTTTATTTTTTGGGGCTCCAAAATCACTGCAGATGGTGACTGCAGCCATGAAATTAAAAGACGCTTGCTCCTTGGAAGAAAAGTTATGACCAATCTAGATAGTATATTAAAAAGCAGAGACATTGCCAACAAAGGCCCATCTCATCAAAGCTATGGTTTTTCCAGTAGTCATATATGGATGTGAGAGTTGGACTATAAAGAAAGCTGAGCACTGAAAAATTGATGTTTTTGAACTATGGTTTGGGAGAAGACTCTTGAGAGTCCCTTTGACTTCAAGGATATCCACCCAGTCCATCCTAAAGGAAATCAGTCCGGAATATTCATTGGAAGGACTGATGCTGAAGCTGAAATTCCAATACTTTGGCCACCTCATGTGAAGAACTGACTCCTTGGAAAAGACCTTGATACTGGGAAAGATTGAAGGTGGGAGGACAAGGGGATGACAGAGGATGAGAGGGCTGGATGGCATCACTGACTCAATGGACATAAATTTGAGCAAGCTCTGGGAGTTGGTGATGGACAGAGAAGGCTGGCGTGCTGCAGTCCATGGGGTCACAAAGAACTGAACTGAACCCATCACTTAGTATAACTCAATTTGTTTAAAAACCATTTTACTGGTGTATTTTCTGAACTGTCACATGGAAGTTATCCAGTCCAAACCTAATGTTCAAATAGCAGAGTAGGAATATCACACTGGAGAGTTGATATCTTGTTTCCCTTGGCATCACAGAGTAACTGACTGTCTGAATTTGCACATTTACAGTACTTATCACTAAGGACCCAGGTGGTTCTCCTTAATACGAAAGAGAACTTGAACCCATACAAACACACGGGAAGCCTGCCTGCTACTCATTTGTTCAAAATTAACTGATCATAATGTTCTTTTGCAAAAATCCTTGTTTGTTATTCATAGGAAGTATCATTTGAAACAGCCATTATGTTCAGGAATAATAGTTTCAAGAAAGATACACTAGCACTCAAATATTCATTTAATAGAGTAGAGGTGTGTGCATCCTTTGATAGATTCTGATGTTTTCACTTTAATTTTGATGTGGCCTTTAAGGAATACAATTGAGTTACTCAATGTAGATGCACATATTCTAGGTATGAATAAGGAGAACCTGATTTGGTCATTAAGCTAATCCATCTTCAATATACAAAAGCTAAGGGGGATGATGAGAATATCTTAAATGGAGCTGAACATTACATTACACCAATATCTAACACATTAGAAAATAAAACAAAAACCCATCAAACAAAACCCCTCCAAACAGATGAGAAAGGAATCATCTTGTACATAAATCATATTATGTTTAAACCCTTTTTCTTGAAGTAGTCTATTATGGATTGAACACATCAACCTAAAATTTGCATGTTGAAATCTTCTTAACCTGCAATATGATGGTTTGGGGAGGTGGGGCTTTGGGGAGGTAATTTGATCATAAGGGCAGAGCGCTTATGAATGTGATTAGTGCCCTTGTGAAACAGACCCCAGAAAGCAATTTTGCCCCTTCTTCCATGTGAAGACCCAGATAGAAGATAGCCATCTATGAACCAGAAAGTGGTTTCTCACCAAATGTGGTATCTGCAAGCATCTTGATTTTGGACTTCCCAGACTCCACAACTGCAAGAAATAAATTTATGTTATTTATAAGTCTCCCAGTCTGGGGTGATCTGTTATAGCAGCTGGAATGGGCTAAGATATATTCTGAGTACTATTCAAGCATAAATAAGGAAAACATAAAGGTGTTTTACATATTGGAATAATGATATCAGTAAACGATGTCATCCTTTTTCACATGCAAGGTCATACACATAATTATTATGGTACCCTTGAGGTACCAAACTTGAGGGTAACAAACATGACTGTTATTTTATGCCCTGTAAATATGTATGTGTATTAAACAGATCTGCTAATGGTGAAGTTGGAATCAGGCATTTGTAACTTAAGAAAAAATTTTTTTTCTTTTGTTTCCAAGAGTAAAACTGAAGAAAAATTTCACCTGACTGGTATCATGGGAAAGTTGTATCAAATTCCTGGGTAATCTATTTCAGCGTTATCAGATCAATCAAAATTTCTTGGTTAAGTAAAAGAACAAACAGTGAGAAACTTGCTATTTTGGTGCGGAAAAGAAAGAAATTTATATGATTTTTTTCTATTCTCAGAAGTGATTTATAGTTTGATAATAGAGTACAGGAGCTTTATGGCTCCCATTTCCCAACTTCTGCACAGTTGAAACAAATTCCAAGCAATGCCTATTGCAAAGTTTCTGTATTGATTAATGTATTGTTGACAACTATTGTACAAAATAAAATGAGATTAATTGCTTAGCATGCTTCATAATAGTATATTTACTGTTATTCATCCATGACTTTGAGTTGCATCTTAAATTATTGGGAACCTTGGTAAACAGGAGACAAAAATCAAAGTTCATTGATTTGGAACTTGTATAACTAATTTCTTGTATTTCTATTTCTCTTCCTTGTTTGATGATTAACTTATTAGTAACTAGTTTAGTCATATAGGCACCCAATGTATCTATTTAGGGACTATTTTGTACCAATATTGTGCTAGGCCTTCAAGGAAGATAACATCCTTGAGACCTAAGAGCTTCTAGTCTGATGGAGAGCAGAGACATTCACAGTAACTGTACCATGTGAAAAGAGCTAGAACTAGAGATAAAACAGGGTGACCAGGGATTACAGCCAGGAGCTCACACAAAATTCAGACCAGAGGAATCAGCAAAGGCATTTTAGAGGAAGTGAGAATAACCTCAAGCAAGCTGGGAGGGATGGTGGTGGAAGGTGTATGAGTGGGGAGAGAAGCAAATTGGGGAAGAGAGAGAATAGTTAGGATGTTCCTACAATAATGAAGGAGAGAACTGAATAGGGACTGAGTGGATAAAGAGAATGGAAAGGACTTTTCTGTTGGGAAGTCCTTGGTGACTGGGGCATGGAGTGGAGAAGTTGACAAGCAGACTAGAGAGAAACAAGGTCTCTCTGAGAGTGCCATACAGAACATGATTTCAAAATCCATCTGATTTATGCATCATGGCTTCCAACGATGGCTCCAAGAATGTTGAGCTTTGTCATGACTTCTGGTTCCTTGCTGCTGCTACTGCTGCTAAGTCACTTCAGTCGTGTCCGACTCTGTGTGACCCCATAGGCAGAAGCCCACCAGGCTCCCCAGTCCCTGGGATTCTCCAGGCAAGAATACTGGAGTGGGCCGCCATATAGAGTCCTAATCAAGATGAATTAAACTAATTCAGTTCTGTAAACTGATCCAATTTTGTATCTCTTTATAAAAGTCCCAGGAAGATGAATCATATGATGACAGCAAAGCTAAATAAAGGACATAACTAAATTACTTTAAAAATCATCTTTGGCTAATTATGAAAAGTCAAGTGGCAGAACTTCTTTCCTTACTTTGAAGATCAGAATTTCTAGTACCAAAAAATACATTGACCAAATGACTTGCATAACATTAAAATTCTTAGCAAAACTTTTCTATCTGGGCTTACCTAGAACTCCAGGTATAAAGAATAACATAACATAAGGACCTTCACAAAGGAAACTTCAGTTTTCCATGAGATAATAAAGCATCAAAGTTTGAATCAGCAACAACTGACAGACAATCTATAATCAGTACATTCTTGCTAGGGAATTTTTTTGGTTTATTCTGGGCAGATTTTAATCCATCACTTGATAATATTCTTCCTCTTTATTTATCAAAACAGTGGGACAAATGAAAGATCACTGAATTTATTTTTAAATGACAGAGGAAGCCTCCCATATTTTTTATCTTGTTGAATCTGCTTTTGTCTCCAAAATGGACATTAGTATCCTGTTCAAGCTGGTTTTAGAAAAGGCAGAGGAACCAGAGATCAAATTGCCGACATCTGCTGGATCATGGAAAAAGCAAGAGAGTTCCAGAAAAACATCTATTTCTGCTTTATTGACTATGCCAAAGCCTTTGACTGTGTGGATAACAATAAACTGTGGAAAATTCTGAAAGAGATGGGAATACCAGACCACCTGACCTGCCTCTTGAGAAATTTGTATGCAGGTCAGGAAGCAACAGTTAGAACTGGACATGGAACAACAGACTGGTTCCAAATAGGAAAAGGAGTACATCAAGGCTGTATATTGTCACCCTGCTTATTTAACTTATATGCAGAGTACATCATGAGAAAAGCTGGGCTGAAGAAGCACAAGCTGGAATCAAGATTTCCGGGAGAAATATCAATAACCTCAGATATTCAGATGACACCACCCTTATGGCAGAAAGTGAAGAGGAACTAAAAAGCCTCTTGATGAAGGTGAAAGAGGAGAGTGAAAAAGTTGGCTTAAAACTCAATATTCAGAAAACAAAGATCATGGTATCTGGTCCCATCACTTCATGGCAAATAGATGGGGAAACGGTGGAAACAGTGTCAGACTTTATTTTGGGGGGCTCCAAAATCACTGCAGATGGTGACTGCAGCCATGAAATTAAAAGATGCTTACTCCTTGGAAGGAAAGTTATGACCAACTTAGATAGCATATTCAAAAGCAGAGATATTACTTTGCCAACAAAGGTCCGTCTAGTCAAGGCTATGGTTTTTCCCATGGTCATGTATGGATGTGAGAGTTGGATTGTGAAGAAAGCTGAGCACCGAAGAACTGATGCTTTTGAACTGTGGTGTTGGAGAAGACTCTTGAGAGTCCCTTGGACTGCAAGGGGATCCAACCAGTCCATTCTGAAGGAGATCAGCCCTGGGATTTCTTTGGAAGCAATGATGCTGAAGCTGAAACTCCAGTACTTTGGCCACCTCATGTGAAGAGTTGACTCATTGGAAAAGACTCTGATGCTGGGAGGGATTGGGGATAGAAGGAGAAGGGGATGACAGAGGATGAGATGGCTGGATGGCATCACTGACTCAATGGACGTGAGTCTGAGTGAACTCCGGGAGTTGGTGATGGACAGGGAGGCCTGGCGTGCTGCGATTCATGGGGTCGCAAAGAGTCGGACATGACTGAGTGACTGAACTAAACTGAACTGATCCTGTTCTCCACCAAAATTTACAAAACACTATGCTCTAGTCAGAATTTATCAGAAGTGTGAGCATGCTCAGTCGGTTCATTCATGTCCAACTCTTCATGACCCTAAGGACTGTAGCCCACCAGGCTCCCTTTTCATGGGAATCTCCAGGCAATATACTGGAATGGGTTGCCATGCACTCCTCCAAGATTTCTTCCCATTGCCAGGAATCGAACACTTTTCTCCAGCATTGCAGACAGATTCTTTACCACTGAGCCACTGGGGAAGCCCCAGAAGTGTACAAGTTATACAAAAATCTAACAAAGGAGCTTAATATAAAGTCATAGGATATATGTGATGCTAAAGTAATGGCACCCCACTCCAGTACTCTTGCCTGGAAACTCCCATGGACAGAGGAGGCCTGGTAGGCTGCAGTCCATGGGGTCGCGAAGAGTCAGACACGACTGAGAGACTTCACTTTCACTTTCATGCATTGGAGAAGGCAATGGCAACCCACTCCAGTGTTCTTGCCTGGAGAAACCCAGAGACAGAGGAGCCTGGTGGGCTGCCGTCTATGGGGTGCACACAGAGTCGGACATGACTGAAGCAACTTAGCAGCAGCAGCAAAGTGAAGTTGGCAAAGATAACATAGCAGAACAGAAAATTCAAATTTTCCTTTAAATGTGCACTTAAGTTATCTTTCTATTGGACAGCTGAGTAAAAGCTAACTCCCATACAGTTTAATATGGGATCCATGGTTTGCCTGTGGCAACTTGTGTAAGTCATAAAGCAAGTTTCTGGTACTAATGGAAACAGATTATTCTAAGTTCCACAATAAGGTTCTACCCACTAAACTATCATTAATACTGCTTTGAAAATTGACTGGTGAGAGTTTGACATTGTTAACTATGCTCCATAAATTTTTATCATTTTACATATTTTCTCATCTGCTAAATGTTTCCCAGTCAAAAAGATGTCAATCTTTTACAGTATCTCTGTTGATTCAATGCCTTATGCTTTTTCCTTAATATTTACTTATTGATGAACCAAGAAGGAAAATATTTAGACTTGTAGCCTTGAGGATTATAAATTCAATGCCATTATTTTCACAAATGGGGAAACATATCCAGAAACATGACAGATACAAAATTCTACTGGTAGTAAGAGGGCTATAGGCTATAGGACCCTTGGAGCCCAGGCCTCTGCTCTTCCTACTTCCTTCCTGTTTTTGCCCCTTATTTGATTCAAGAAGCTGTTTCTTGCAGCTCTGATGAAACATTGCCAGCTATGTTGCTTTGAAATTAGAGCATTTGCTTTCTTGGCCTTTGAATTGCTTCTGATGACCTAGAAGTACTCAGGGTCAGATTGGTTTCATGCCTATTTCTTTCTTAATGTACCTACATTCCGTGAAGAATGACACAAGTGTTGATGTAACCCTCTTCTCTGATAATGCTCCACATGTTTCCCTGCTCTGTATTTTCTCAGTCAGTCTGTAATGTGGTGGTCCACCATCAGTACATTGTAGTGTGGTGGACCTTCCTCATGTGCTAAAGAGGAACAACGGTGAGCAACTCCAAAGGAGACCATAAAAAGTGATGTGCAAACATCAAATCTTTTGGCATTCAAAGCTCTTAATAACTCTTCTTTTCTACTTGGCCTATCCAGTTTACCTTATATCAGATATAAGAAACTTTCTGCCTCTATTGAAACATATTTTAAATGCATTTTAAGGTTAATTCATATCCACTTTCCAGTAGACTGCTCCCCCCGCCCCCCTCACTTAATTCAATATGGTTACAGCCATGAATATCTTTGCTGTTTCTATTCACACTCGGAATCCAACAGTTTGTCCATGGTCTTACCTTGTCTATATACTTCCTGACTCACTCATCCACATTTATTTCTTCTAGCTTTGAAATTATTTAATACTTTTTTGTTTTTTTTCAGCACTGCACTCTGTCTTATAGTGAGATAACCTGATACTTGTGCCTGATACTTAATTCTGTTTACATAATCTATATGTATCTTATTCTGTCAATACAACTAGTTTCTTGGGTTTTTGAAAATAGGCTGGTGCTTATGTATCATTGGTTTTTCCTAACATAGGTGTGTGGTGTTAGGACTATTCACCCACGGTTCTTCTCCTTTTGCACACATGATCAGATTGTAGTTCTTCAATCCCTTTAAAGTTAAGTATAGCATTATGACTTGCTTTGGACAATTAAATGTGGGATAAGTAATATGTCACTTTAGGCATACACTTTAAGAGCCAGTGTGTGGTTTACCTCATTCCCATTCCCTGCCATGATACCATGGAAACAGATATGAAGACAGAATATTCATTAGCTTGGATCCTTGAATGACTGCAGTGTTAGAGCTTACTTTTGAACTGTGATGGATATGTACTCTTGAGTGAGAAATAAATAGTTCCTTTGATATGCTTCTAAGATTTGGGCATTTTTGGTTTCTGCAGCATAACCTATGATAGTCTATCTAACTAAACAACCAAGATAAGTGTCATACCTATAGTGAACACTCAGTAAATATTTAGAGTGAAGAATTTTAAAAATTAACTGTAAATTACAACTTATAATTCATTTTGGAAAAGGCCCAGTTATAACTAGCAAGTATAATCAGGAATATCAATGAGAAAGTAAAAACAGAAAAAACAAAGATAATTTTTGTGTTGACATGCAAGATAAAGCTTAATAATGTCCTTAACTCTGATTGACCTTAGAAATACGGAAAGAGTTTGGAACAGCCTGGAGTTGCAAATACTTGGTGTCTCAATTCCTGGAATATTCATTTCAAAGGACAGTTAGGAAATAGGGAGGAGGTAAGAAAGGAAAAACTGGAAAGCTGGATGTTTTAGAGAGTAAGCTGTGTGACTGAACAAGTTAAATCATGATTTGAAAAAAATGATAGATCATACTTTGAGACAGTCTGAAATGTGCTTATACTGGGTAGGCAAAAAAATTCCGTAACATCTTATGAAAAGCCACAATGAACTTTTTGGTCAACCCAATACATTATATTTATATGTATTTATTCATTTAACACACACACACACACACACACACACACACACATATATATTATATATAGAAACACAACCAAAAAAATGAAGGAAGCAGGATGATGTCTTTTATGAAAATAAGTGCTTTCAGAAAGATGACTGGAGAAAAAGTAATGACCATCTCTTCAATAAGTAGTGTGGGAAAATTGGGTAGCTACATATAAAGGAATGAAATTAGAATATTTCCTAGCTCCATACACAAAAATAAACTCAAAATGGATTAAAGACCTAAATTTAAGACCAGAAACTATAAAACTCTTGGAGGAAAACATAGGCAGAACACTCTTTGATATAAATCACAGCAAGATTCTCTGTGAACCAACCTCCTAGATTAATGGAAATAAAACCAAAAATAAACAAAAGGGACCTAATTCAACTTAAAAGACTTTTCACAATGATCAAAACTATAAGCCAGGTGAAAAGACAACCCTCAGAATGGGAGAAAAAAATAGCAAATGAAACAACTGACAAAAGATTAATCTCCGAAATACAAAAGCATCATGCAGCTCAATATCAGAAAAACAAACAGCCCAATCAAAAAGTAAGCAGAACTAAACAGACATTTCTCCAAAGAAGACATAAAAATGGCTAATCAACAGATAAAAAGATGCTCAACATCTCTTATTAGTAGAGAAATGCAAATCAAAACTACAAAGAGGTAACATCTCACACTGGTCAGAAGGGCCATTATCACCAAGTCTATAAACAATTAAGTGCTGGAGAGGGTGTGGAGAAAAGGGAACCCTCTTGTACTGTTGGTGGGAATGCAAGTTGATATAGGCACTATGGAGAACAGTATGAAGATTCCTTAAAAAACTAGGAATAAAACTATCATATGACCCACAATCCCACTACTTGGAATTTACCCTCAGGAAACCATAATTGAAAGGAACCCTCTTACACTGTTGGTGGGAATGCAAACTAGTACAGCCACTATGGAGAACAGTGTGGAGATTCCTTTAAAAACTGGAAATAGAACTGCCTGATGATCCAGCAATCCCACTGCTGGGCATACACACTGAGGAAACCAGAAGGGAAAGAGACACGTGTACCCCAATGTTCATCGCAGCACTGTTTATAATAGCCAGGACATGGAAGCAACCTAGATGTCCATCAGCAGATGAATGGATAAGAAAGCAGTGGTACATATACACAATGGAGTATTACTCAGCCATTAAAAAGAATACATTTGAATCAGTTCTAATGAGGTGGATGAAACTGGAGCCTATTATACAGAGTGAAGTAAGCCAGAAGGACAAACACCAATACAGTATACTAACGCATATATATGGAATTTAGAAAGATGGTAACAATAACCCTGTGTACGAGACAGCAAAAGAGACAGTGATGTATAGAACAGTCTTATGGACTCTATGGGAGAGGGAGAAGGTGGGAAGATTTGGGAGAATGGCATTGAAACATGTAAAATATCATGTATGAAATGAGATGCCAGTCCAGGTTCAATGCACGATGCTGGATGCTTGGGGCTAGTGCACTGGGACGACCCAGAGGGATGGTGTGGGGAGGGAGGAGGGAGGAGGGTTCAGGATGGGGAGCACATGTATACCTGTGATGGATTCATTTTGATATTTGGCAAAACTAATACAATTATGTAAAGTTTAAAAATAAAATAAAATTAAAAAAAAAAGAAAAAGACATATGTACCCCAATGCTCACTGCAACACTATTTATAATTGCTAGGACATGAAAGCAACCTAGATGTCCACTGACAGATGAATGGATGAAAATGGTAGTGTATATATATATATATATATATATATATATATGATCGAATATTACCCAGCTATAAAAAGGATCACATTTGAATCAGTTCTAATGAGGTGGATGAAACCAGAGACTATTTTACAGAGTGAAGTAAGTCAGAAAGAGAAAGACAAATACCTTATATTAATGCATATATGTGGAATCTAGATGGAGAAGGAAATGGCAACCCACTCCAGTATTCTTGCCTGGAGAATCCCATGGACAGAGGAGTCTGGTGGGCTACACTCCATAGGGTCTCAAAGAGTTGGACATGACTAAAGTGACTTAGCACACATGGAATCTAGAAGACTGTACTGATAAATCCTATTTGGAGAGCAGCAGAGGAGATGCAGACATAAAGAATGAACTTATGGTCACAGTGTGGGAGTAAGAGGGTGGGATGACTTGAGAGTTGTATTGAAACATATACATTACCATATGTAAAGCAGATAATGGGAATTTGCTCTATGATGTAGGGAATCCAAAACTGGTACTCTGTGACAAACTAGAGGGGTGGGATGGAGAGGGAGGTGGGAGGGTGGACTAAGAGGTGGTGACATTTACTCCTTGGAAGGAAAGTTATGACCAACCTAGACAGCATATTAAAAAGCAGAGACTTTTCCTTTGTCAACAAAGGTCCATCTAGTCAAAGCTATGGTTTTCCAGTAGTCATGTATGGATGTGAGAGTTGGACTGTAAAGAAAGCTGAGAGCCAAAGAATTGATGCTTTTGAACTGTGGGGTTGGAGAAGACTCTTGAGAGTCCCTTGGACTGCAAGGAGATCCAACCAGTCCACCCTAAAGGAGATTAGTCCTGGGTGTTCATTGGAAGGACTAATGTTGAAGCTGAAACTCCAATACTTTGGCCACCTGATGCAAAGAGCTGACTCATTTGAAAAGACCCTAATGCTGGGAAAGATTGAGGGCAGGAGGAGAAGGGGATGACAGAGGATGAGATGGTTGGATGGCATCACCGACTCAATGGACATGAGTTTGGGTGGACTCCAGGAGTTGGTAATTGACAGGGAGGCCTGGCATGCTGTGGTTCATGGGCTAGCAAAGAGTTGGACATGACTGAGTGACTAAATTGAACTCAGTATACAATGGAGCAGGGACTAAGATTCTGCATTTCTAACAAATTCCAAAGTGATGTCAATGAAGATGGTATGAGCCATGCTTTGAGAACCAAGTGTCTAAGTAAGTCTACAATGCTGTGCCTCAAAGTATTACTTGTCTTGGCCCTCTGAGAGGTCAGAGCTCACTGGCTCCAATACTTACTACCTGAGTGCCCTCATCAAGAGATCTTCAGAGGAGCACCCTGTGGTCCTTTCATGCAGTTTGCATAAGAAACTTCCAGTGCACACAAATTTGCACCAACTGACTGAGTCTGGCCAAAGGGAATGTCTACTATGTGGACAATTAGCTAAGAGCTCTTCTCTACTTATCATCAACATGGGACCCGTCGAGCTGAGGAAGAATATGGATTCCTGATACTGATCAATTAAATATGCAGCTCAGCCTACATCCCATCACCTAAAGGGAAATAAACCAGGTGACGCTTCCAGATGCATAGAACACCAAGAGGCATTGTTGAATATTGTCCTCACATATAGCAGACACTTACGCTCACTTGTGGCAGATATGTCCTTGCAATAGCAGCCTGGCTAGTTGAAGGCTGCCTCTTCTGATGAAGAATATACATTCTGCAGTCAGAGCTTCTTTGTTTATTATGAAATACTGGATATGAAAAAGTTTGAATATTTGCATTATAATAAGATTCCAAAACCATGTCTGTCTCTTATTGAAAATGATAAAGATATGCTAATTGTTATAAATATATTTCTTCTGTTGCAAATTTTTATCACCTATTTTTGTGAAAAAATTTTTTCATTGATACTGTCAAGAATTTTAAGATACTATAGCTCTAAAAGTCATCAGTTTTGCTGCTGCAAAGCCTACTATATGATAGTATATTCATGAAAGGCAGCTCATATTCCATATAAAATTTTATAAAGGTTTTATTTGAAAACTTTATACATGTTTAATATTTAACGTGATTCCTAGGATTTGTATTCTGTGGGTCTTATCATAATTATACAAAAATATATTTTTTCATTTGGCGTCATGGAGATATACCAAATCACCTCTAATTTACTCAAATGTAGCAAGCAAATTTTGTCATTTCTATCTGTTCTATAATGTCAAAAGGCTGAAAAGCAGTGTTTTGAGAATGATTGCAGTGGATGAGAATGAAAAGCACCATTCTCATGAAGTTCTCATTCTTATGGGAAGAAAATAAAATAATAGCAAAGGACTATTTTTCTAAGTAAGAAAAATATCAGTGTTGTACTCAAAACAGAGAAACATAAAATAGGCTTAAAAACAAAAATAAGACTTTTTATTTCCCTAATCGAATACATCTTGACAACCTAGACAGTGTATTAAAAAGTAGAAACATCACTTTGCTGACAAAAGTGTGTGTAGTCAAAGCTATTATTTTTCCAGTAGTCATGTAAGGATATGAGATTTGGACCATAAAGAAGATTGAGCACTGAAGAATTGATGCTTTTGAATTGTGGTGCTGGAGAAAACTCTTGAGAGTCTTTGGATTGCAAGCAGATCAAACCAATCAATCCTAAAGAAAATCAACCCTTAATATTCATTGGAAGGACTGATACTGAAACTCTAATACTTTGGCTACCTGATGTGAAGAGACAACTTGTTGGAAAAGACTCTGATGCTGAGAAAGACTGAATGGAGGCAGGAAGAGAATGGGGTGACAGAGGATAAGATGATTAGATAGCATCACGGACTCAATGGACATGAATTTGAGCAAATTCCAGTAATAGTGAAGGATAGAGAAGCCTGGCGTGCTGCACTCCATACAGACCCAGTCACAACTTACTGACTGAAGAACAAGAATTGAATACATACTTGTATGTAACCCCATCCAAGCCAACCTCTGTTCTTAATGCTCTACAAATACTGACTCATTTGATTCTCACAACAACCTGATGAGGTTGATGCTACTGACATCCACATTTCACAGTGAGGAAAATTTTATAAAATGGGGTGGCTTCTTTCAATTTGTGGTTATAAAGATCTCTGTTAGGAGGTCCCATTGAAAGTGGGGTCTGAAAACCAAGGAGAAGCCAGCCACGTGATGATCAAGAGAATGGATATTATGATAGAGGAAACAGTCATGCAAAGATCCTGATATTGGATACTTGGCTTTTCAGAGGGAAAGAAAGACCTATGTGATTACAACACGGTAGGCAAGGGGGATGCAGAATAAAGGAGCTTGAAAAGATCAGTGGGGGTCTGACTATGTAGGGTCACAGTAAGGAAATCATTCTGAGCCTGACAGGAAACAGTTGAAGACTTTCACTAGGAATGTGGTAGCATAGAGCTGGTATAAAAGGCATGGGCTCTGGAGCCAGCCTGCTGGGGAGCAGATCCCAATGCTGCTATTTCCCCGCTGTGTGTGATGGGCAAGTTATTTCACATCTCTGTGTCTCAGTTTCCTCACTATAAAATATAAATGACATTGGCGTCAACCTCATAGGGTTTTTTGTGAGAATCAAGTCAGTTTCATATTTGGAGAACATTTAGAATAGAGGTTGCCTTGTAGTGGAGTATACACAAATATGTATTCAATTTTGTTGTTGTTTTTAAAAGATTATTCTGGTTCACTGTGAACAATGGATTGTATGAGTAGGAGAGCAGCAGGGAGACAAATTAGGAGGCCATTCAACACAAACTGGGTTGCGCTAGATTAAAACTGGGGACAAACAGAAATAAAGATTTATATCAACATATCATGGAGGATATAGGAAATAACTATAGCCGTATAGTTAACATGATTGAGATCGTCACATATTGCCCAGGCCCAAGTGGAAACATGTAAATGTTATGGTGGAAAATAATTATTCTGTTGTTTTCCTCCATGCCTTTTTTTTTTAATTTTATTTTTAAACTTTACAATATTTTCTTAGTTTTGCCAAATATCGAAATGAATCCGCCACAGGTATACATGTGTTCCCCATCCTGAACCCTCCTCCCTCCTCCCTCCTCATACCATCCCTCTGGGTCATCCCAGTGCACCAGCCCCAAGCATCCAGTATCATGCATAGAATCTGGACTGGCAACTCGTTTCATACATGATATTATACATGTTTCAATGCCATTCTCCCAAATCTTCCCACCCTCTCCCTCTCCAACAGAGTCCATAAGACTGTTCTATACATCAGTGTCTCTTTTGCTGTCTCGTACACAGGGTTATTGTTACCATCTTTCTAAATTCCATATATATACGTTTACTGTATTGGTGTTTTTCTTTCTGGCTTACTTCACTCTGTATAATAGGCTCCAGTTTCATCCACCTCATTAGAACTGATTCAAATGTATTCTTTTTAATGGCTGAGTAATACTCCATTGTGTATATGTACCATAGCTTTCTTATCCATTCATCTGCTGATGGGCATCTAGGTTGCTTCCATGTCCTGGCTATTATAAACAGTGCTGCGATGAACATTGGGGTACATGTGTCTCTTTCCCTTCTGGTTTCCTCAGTGTGTATGCCCCGCCTTCCTTTTGGAATAATGTTAATTCAGTACATAGAAAGCCCTCTTGAAAATAATAAAACAGTTGTGTTATATACTTGAGTTGAATATCATCCCTTAAACCAGATAGTATTATACCAAACTGTATTTTCAAAATATATTGCAAATATTAACCTGTTTTTGTCCATGATAGTTATTATCTTGAACTTTTATGCACTTTTCCCTGGCCCAATCCCAAGTCTATATATTCTCACTAAAGCCCTGTAATTGAATACAAATAAACTCTGGTTCCATTTTGCCTTGCAACAGTTTCTTCTCAGTATAAAAACATCTTTGCAATAAATTTAATTATAGTAACTTTTTTAAGAAGCAATTTGAATTCGGGAATAATTCATATCCTGTTTTAAAATATATCCCCTTCTAAAAATATGTTAACTTTCTAAAATATAACCACATGTAAAGATTTTTATATGGAGATTCATTTGGGACTTGAAATATGGTAAATCTGAGATCATCACTTAACATTATTTTTTCTGTATCAAAATAAGTTATTTTTGAAGAGGAAAAGTTAACTTATTCATGGTTGCTTCTTGTTGTTCAGTTGTTGAGTCCCATCTGACTCTTTGAGACCCCATGGACTACAGCACACCAGGCTTCCTTGTCTTTCACGATCTCCCAGTTCAGTTCAGTCACTCAGTCGTGTCTGACTCTTTGAAACCCCATGAATCACAGCATGCCAGGCCTCCCTGTCCATCACCAACTCCCAAAAGTTAAATAAGCAGGGTGACAATATACAGTTTTGATGTACTCCTTTCCCAGTTTTGAACCAGTCTGTTGTTCCATGTCTGGTTCTAACTGTTGCTTCTTGATCTGTTTCTCTGGAGACAGGTAAGATGATCTGGTATTCCCATTGCTTAAAGAATTTTCCAGTTTGTTGTGATTCACACAGTCAAAGGCTTTAGCATAGTAAATGAAGCAGAACTAGATTTTTTTTTTAATAATTCCCTTGTTTTTTCTATGATCCACCAGATGTTGGCAATTTGATCTCTGGTTCCTCTGCCTTTTCTAAATCCAGCTTGTACATCTGAAAGTTCTTGGTTCACATGCTGTTGAAGCCTAACTTAAAGGATTTTGAGCATTACCTTACTAGCATGTGAAATGAGTACAGTTGTGCAGTAGTTTGAACATTCTTTGACAATGCCTTTTTCTGGGATTGGAATGAAAACTGATGTTTTCCAATGCTATGGCCATTGCCAAGTTTTCCAAATTTGCTGACATATTGAGCACAGCACTTTCACAGCATCATTTTTTTAGGATTTAAAATAGCTCAGCTCAAATTCCATCACCTCGACTAGCTTTGTTTGTAGTAATGCTTCCTAAAGCCTACTTGACTTCACACTCCAGGATGTCTGGAATGAGGTGAATGACAGCACCATCTTGGTTATCTGGGTCATTAAGACCTTTTTTGTATAATTCTTCTGTGTATTCTTGCTGCTGCTGCTGCTGCTGCTAAGTCGCTTCAGTCGTGTCCGACTCTGCGCGACCCCATAGACAGCAGCCCACTAGGCTCCTCTGTCCCTGGGATTCTCCAGGCAAGAATACTGGAGTGGGTTGCCTTTTCTTTCTTCAATGCATGAAAGTGAAAAGTGGAAGTGAAGTCGCTCAGTCATGCCTGACTCTTAGCGACCCCATGGACTGCAGCCTACCAGGCTCCTCTGTCCATGGGATTTTCCAGGCAAGAGTTCGGGAGTGGGTTGCCATTGCCTTCTCCCTTCTTAATCTCTTGTGCTTCTGTTAGGTCCATACCGTTTCTGTCCTTTATTGTGCCCATCTTTGCATGAAATATTCCCTTGGTATCTCCAATTTTCTTGAAGAGAGCTCTAGTCTTTCTTTCATGGTTGCTCACATAGTCATTTAAATAAAGTAGAACTGAATTAAATATTTCCAGAGAACTAAGTTTAGACATTGCTAGATCTTAAAATTTGTTTTTTGTTAGAAATTCTAATTGTATTTAGATAGGAAACATAGGAAAACAGGTAAACGCTTGATGAGAATTCAGGAACTGTATGTTCTATTCTTAGCTATTATAATAAAATATGTCTCACTTAGAAAATTTCCGAATCATGGTTGGCCTCAGCTTTTCATCTGTGAATTGAGAAATCTGACTGAACGAGCTTCACTTTTCTTTTGTCTCTCACAGCCTATGTATCAAAAGCAAAATCATTTGAACTTTTTGCTGAGCCCACTGATGTGATGCTAAAATTTGCAGTGATCTTATAATAACCTAAGGGGATGACAGAGGATGAGATGGCTGGATGGCATCACTGACTCGATGGAGGTAGGTTTGAGTGAACTCCGGGAGTTGGTGACAGACAGGGAGGCCTAGCGTGCTGCGATTCATGGGATCTCAAAGAGTCAGACACGACTGAGCAACTGAACTGAACTGAGCTATAATAACCTATGGCAGGAGAAGGAATTTGGATTCATCCAGAATATGCAATTATGACTTAATCTAATTGCCAACTGTAGATATATTCATTTACTCAAAGAAAAGTTGCTCCATTACATAACTAGTTTATCTAAATACTAAGCCAGTTGAAGCTGTGTTTCATCAATAATACAACCCTCCAAAAATCAGGATAAAAGTATCATCTTTTTGAAGATGAGCCATAAGCTCCATGCTAGCAATAAATACATTCAAATCAATAAGTTTGGGAAACATTCTTCCTCTTCTCTTTTTTTCTCTTAGCTTTGCTCTCTCTTTCTTTTGCAAATTTAAAAAATTTTTGATATTTAAAACTAAAGGGAAAATTTTGAATTTTTTCCATATAATTCCAAGTTTCATCACTCCCCAATCTTTTCCTGTAATTTATTATTTTCTACACTATCTATAACATCATATAATTATCATATAAATTATGAATTTAAAATATTATATAAATTATAAAACATATATGTGTTACATAATACATAGCTATCTTTCCTTTTCATAGCTGCTTAAAAAATATCATTATGATTCTCATCCCTTCAGTGAAATTCCTAATAATTGTGTTACTGTTTTACCCTGTCTGCTCTTAAGTCTGCCTCAGACTAAAATCTATCTATAAAAATATTTCTTAGACTCATCAGGCTCCACTTTAAAACCTTTGATACAATGCCCCAGTGACTTTTCAAAATTCCCCCTCTTTGGGCTTGAAGAAATTCTGTTACATTTACACCTATGTATCATTTCTTTCATTTGTTAGTTTTCACTTGTATTATATGAGCATCTGTATTTTTAACCATTCCAGTGAGACTTGGTGTTCTTTGAAAGCAGGTGCAGTCTTATTATCTCTATCTAATTTCTACCGCTTCCCTTTATTCAAGACTCCCATATCTGGCTAAAGTGAAGGGAAGGAGGGTAGATAAAGTTGGAGAAGGGAGGCATGAGTGTTTGGAGAGGCTGGATAGTTGAAGTGGAGGCCAAAATCTAAGATATTGTGCAGCCTTGTTTAGGAGTATGAACTTCACCCTTTAGGCTTGACTTCTTGGTCATGAAAGGTATTAGGAGGCAAAGATTCTAAATCAGGGAATCCCATGAGCAACTAAGTGATGTTCACGTGTAGAGTCATCTCTTTTGTTATTGGAAAAAGTTGTTGTGACCAGCGTGTTCTCTCGACAAAACTTTTAGCCTCTGCCCTGCTTCATTTTGTACTCCAAGGCCAAATTACCTGTTATTCTGGGTCTCTCTTGACTTCCTACTTTTTCATTCCAATCCCATATGACCCATATTTTTTTTTTCTTTTTGGTGTTCCAGAAAATCTTGTAAATCTTCATAGAACCGGTCAACTTCAGCTTCTTCAGCATTAGGGACTGGGGCATACTCTTGGATTACTGTGATGTTAAGTAGTTTGTCTTGGAAATGAACAGAGATCATTCTGTCGTTTTTGAGGTTGCACCCAAGTACTGAATTTCAGACTCTTTTGTTGACTATGAGGGCTACTCCATTTCTTCTAAGGGATTCTGCCCACAGTAAGTAGATATAATGGTCATCCAAATTAAATTTACCCCTTCCTGCCCATTTTAGTTCACTGATTCCTAAATATTGATGTTCATTCTTGCCATCTCCTATTTGACCACATCCAATTTACCTTGACTCAGGGCCTAATATTTCAGATTACTCTACAATATTGTTCTTTACAGCATCAGACTTTACTTTCACCACTAGACACATCCACAACTGAGCATCATTTTCACTTTTGCCCAACCACATCATTCTTTCTTGTGTGTGTGTGTGTGTGTGTGTGTGTGTGTGTGTGTGTGTGTTAGTCGCTCAGTTGTGTCCAACTCTTTGCAACCCCATGGACTGTAGCCCACCAGGCTCCTCTGTCCATGGGATTTTCCAGGCAAGAATACTGGAATGGGTTGCCATTTCCTCCTCCAGGGGATCTTCCCAACCAAGGAATTGAACTTAGGTCTCCTGCATAGCAGGCAGATTCTTTACACTCTAAGCCACTAGGGAAGCTACCTCATTCTTTCTAGAGCAATGAGTAATTTGCCCTCTGCTCTTCCCCAGTAGCATATGGGACACATTCCAGCCTGGGATTGTTTGTCTTCCTGTGTCATATCTTTTGCCTTTTGTCCATGGGATTCTCTAGGCAAGAATATGGAGTGAGTTGCCATTCCCTCCTCCAGTGGACCACGTTTTGCCAGTAGTCCTCAATATTATCCATCAGTCAGTCTTGGATAGACCTGCATAGCATGGCTCACTCACACACACACATAACATATACACACTCATTTATCTATCTGTCTACCTATCTATCTATCTACTCATCTATCTATACAGATATAGAGAGATATATCTATATCTATATATCTATATCTATATATATATATAGATATATATAGAGAGAGAAAGGTGGTTAGTCAAAAATTTCATTCGAGTTTTTCCATAATATTGCCCAGGAAAACCTGAACAAACTTTTTGGTCAACTCTCTCTCTCTCTATGTATATATATATATATAAAACACCTTTTTTATCCATTCATCTATCACTTAGAATACTTAAGTAGCCTCCATACCTCAGCTACTGCAAATGATGCTGCAGTGAATATAGGGGTGCAATAAATTTGTTGAATTACTATTTTAGCTTTCTTCATACCCAGATGTGGCATTGCTAAATTGTATGGTAGATCTACTTTAATTTTTAAAGAACACTCCATGCTGTTTTGCATAGTGTCTACACTATTTTACATTCCTATCAGCAATATACAGTGGTTCTCTTTTCTTTACATCCTCACCAACGTTTGTTATTTTTAGTCTGTTTAATGATAGCCATTCTAACAGGTATCTCATTGTGATTTTAAACTGCATTTCTCTGATGATTCATGATTTTGAGCATCTTTTCATATGCCTGTTGGCCATCCACATGACTTACTTGGAAATAACTATTCAGATCCTCTGCCCCATTTTTTAGTTGGATTGTTTGTCTTTCTGATGCTTTTGTATAATTTCTTTGCAATTTTGCATATTAACACCTTATTGATATATCCTTTGTAAATATCTTTTTTTTTTCATTAAGTAGGTGGCCTTTTTGTTCTGTTGATAGTCTCTCTCACTGTGCAAAAGCTTTTTAGCTTGATGCAATTCCATATGATTATTTTTGTTCTTGCTTCACCTGCCAAAGGAGACACAGTGAAAAAAAAAGGTGCCAAGACCAATGTCAGGAAAGCATAATGCCTGTATTTTCTTCTAGGGATGTTATGTTTTACTTTTAAGTCTTTCATCCATTTTGAGTTTATTTTTGCAAATGATATGAGAAAGTGTTCCAGTCTGATTCTTTTGCATGTAACATGTAACTATACAGTATTCTCAATACCATTTGAAAAGGCTGTCTTCACCATTGTATATTCTGGCCTCCTTCCTGTAGATTGTGCTCAGTCACTCAGTCATATCTGACCCTTTGTGACCCTATGGACTGTAGCCCGACAGGCTCCTCTGTCCATGGAATTCTCCAGGTAAGAATACGGGAGTGAGTTGCCATTTCCTTCTCCATGTTGTAGATTAACTGAACATATAAATATGGGTTTATTTCTGGGCTCTCATTCTGTTCTGTTTTTCTGTTTTCATGCCAGTACCACACTGTTTTGATTAACATAGCTTGTAGTATAGCTTGAAATCAGCAAGCATGATCCCTCTGGCTTTGTTATTTTTCAACATTGCTTTGGATATTTGGAGTCTATAGTATGCATATACAAATCTTAGAATCATTTGTTATAGTTCTGTGAAAAATGCCATTGATATTTTGATAGGGATTGCATTGAACCTATAGATTCCTTTGAATAGTGTGATCATTTCAACTATTAATTCTTCCAATTCATGAGCATTGTAAATCTTTCTGTTTCATCTTAAATTTTGTTCATCAATGTCTAACTGTTTTCTGCGTAAAGTTACTTTCTTCCTTGATGAATCTGGCAAAAGATTTATCAATTTTGTTTATCTTTTCAAAGAATGAGCTCTTAATTTATTTGATATTTTTAATTGTTTTATTAGTCTCTATTTATTTCTGTTTTGCTTTGTATCATTTCTTTCCTTCCACTAACTTTGGATTTTGTTTGTTCTTCTTTTTCTAATTCTGTTAGGTTGAAGATTAGATTGTTTATTTAAGATTTATTTCCTGTGGTAGGCTTATGTTGTTGTAACTTCCATCTTAGAACTGCTTTTGCTAAGTCCCATATATTTTAGATTGTGTTTTCATTTTTATTTGTCTCGGATATTTTTTGTTTCCTCTTTGAGTTCTGCAATGCTCCTTGACTTTTAGTAACACATTATTCAGCTTCTAGGTGTTTGTGTTTTGAGCTTTCTTTTTCTTATGATTTATTTATTTTTAATTAATTAATTTTTTATTGAAAGATACTTGCTTTAAAGAATTTTGTTGATTTCTGTCAAACCTCAACATGAATCAGCCACAGGTACACATATATCCCCTCCGTTTTGAACCTCCCTCCCATCTCCCTCCCCATCCCAACCCTCTAGGTTGATACAGAGCCCCTGTTTGAGTTTCCTGAGCCATACAGCAAATTCCCGTAGGCTATCTATTTTGCATATGGTAATGTAAGTTTCCATGTTACTCTTTCCATACATCTCACACTCTCCTCCCCTCTCCCCATGTCCATTAGTCTATTTTCTGTCTGTTTTTCCACTGCTGCCCTGTAAATAAATTCTTCAGTACCATTTTTCTAGATGTTGTACATACACATTAGAATAAAATATTTATCTTTCTCTTTCTGATTTACTTCATTCTGTATAATAGGCTCAGTGCTCCTTTTTTACAGCTGAGTAATATTCCATTGTATTTATGTTCCACAACTTCTTTATCCATTCATCTGGTGATAGACATCCAGGTTGCTTCCATGTTCCAGCTATTTTAAATAGTGCTGCAATTAACAGTGGGATAAATGTGTCTTTTTCAATTTTGGCTTTCTCAGGGTATATGCCTAGGAGTGGGATTGCTGGGTCATAGGGTGACTTTATTCCTAGTTTTTTAAGGAATCTCCATACCATCTTCCATAGTGGCTTTATCAATTTACATTCCCACCAACAGTGCAAGAGCAGTCCCTTTTCTCTACATCCTCTCCAGAATTTATTGTTTGTAGACTTTTTGATAATGGCCATTCTGGCTGGTGTGAAGTGATATCTCATTGTAGTTTTGATTTGCATTTCTCTGATAAGGAATGATGTTGAGCATCTTTTCATGTGTTTCTTAGCCGTCTGTATGTCTTCTTTGGAGAAATGTCTATTTAGATCTTTTCCCCACTTTTTGAATGGGTTTCTTGTTTTTCTGGTATTGAGTTGGATGAGCTGCTTGTATATTTTGGAAATTAATCTTTTGTCAGTTGTTTAATTTGCTATTGTTTTCTCCCATTCTGAGGGTTGTCTTTTCACCTTGCTTATAGTTTGCTTTGCTGTGCAAAATTTTTTAAGTTTAATCAGGTCCCACTTGTTTACTTTTGTTTTTATTTCCATTACTCTAGGTGGTGGGTCATAGAGGATCCTGCTTTGATTTATGTCATCAAGTGTTCTGCCTATGTTTTCCTCTAAGAGTTTTACAGTTTCTGATCTTACATTTAGGTCTTTAATCCATTTTGAGTTTATCTTTGTGTATGGTGTTAGGAAATGTTCTAATTTCATTCTTTTACATGTAGCTGTCCAGTTTTCCCAGAACCATTAAAGAAGAGGCTGTCTTTGCCCCATTGTATATTCTTGCCTCCTTTGTCAAAAATAAGGTACCCATAGGTGCATGGGTTTATTTCTGTGCTTTCTATCTTGTTCCATTGGTCTATATTTCTGTTTTTGTGCCAGTACCATGCTGTCTTGATGACTGTAGCTTTGTAATATAATCTGAAGTCAGGAAGGTTGATTACTCCAGCTCCATTCTTCTTTCTCAAGACTGGTTTGGCTATTCAGGGTCTTTTGTGTTTCCATATGAATTGTGAAATTTTTTGTTCTAGATCTGTGAAAACTGTCATTGGTAATTTGATATTCCATTGATTACATGGAGTCTGTAGATTGTATTTGGTAGTATAGTCATTTTCATTCAAAATATTGATTCTTCCTATCCAGGAACATGAAATATCTCTCTATCTGTGTATGTTATCTTTGATTTCTTTCATTAGTGTCTTATAATTTTCTGTGTACAGTTTTTTTTTTTTGTCTCCTTAGATAAGTTTATTCCTAGATATTTAATTTTTCCTGTTGCATCAGTGAATGGGATTGAGTCCTTAATTTCTCTTTCTGATTTTTCATCTTACAGTTTATTTTAGTCTCATAGTGTTGTGGACAGAAAAGATGCTTAATATTTCAATATTCTTAAATTTACTGAAGCTTACTTGTGGCCTGTCCTGTGATCTCTCCTGAAGAATGTTCCATGTATGCTCAAAAAGATTGTATTCTGCTGTTTTGAGGTAGAGTGCTCTATATGCATCTTTATTAAGTCAAGCTGGTCTAAAGTGTCTTTTAAGGCCAATGTTTCCATATTTATTTTCTGTCTGGATAATCTGTCCATTGATGTAAGTGAGGTGTTAAAGTTCCCTAGTATTGCTGTGTTACTGTCAATTTCTCCCTTTAAATTTGTTAATATTTGCTCTATGTGTTTAGTTGCTGTTGTATTAGGTTCATGCATATTTATAAATGTTATATCTTCTTGTTGGATTGATTCCTTAGTCATTATATAATGATCTTTTTCTATCCCCTCACTTTCTGTGTCTTTAGTTCTAATGTGAGTCTCTTTTGGGAAGCATTATATGAATCTTTTTTTGTTGTTGTTTTTTAATCCAATCATTTACCTATATCTTTTGCTTGGACGATTTTGTCTATTCACATTTAAAGTAATAATTGATAGGTATATATTTGTTGTAATTGTATTAATTGTTTCTAGGTTCGGAGAAGGCAATGGCACCCCACTCCTGTACTCTTGCCTGGAAAATCCCATGGTCAGAGGAGCCTGGTGGGCTGCAGTCCATGGGGTCGCGAAGAGTCGTACACGACTGAGCGACTTCACTTTCGCTTTTCACTTTCATGCATTGGAGAAGGAAATGGCAACCCACTCCAGTGTTCTTGCCTGGAGAATCCCAGGGACGGGGGAGCCTGGTGGGCTGCCATCTATGGGGTCGCACAGAGTCGGACACGACTGAAGCGACTTAGCAGCAGGTTATTTTGTAGTCATTTTTATTCCTTTCTTCTTTTGCTCTCTTCACTTGTGATTTGATGACTATCTTTATTGTTGTGTTTGGCTTACTTTCTCTTTCTTTGTTCATATCCATTATAGATTTTTGGTTTATGGTTACCATGAGTTTTATATTTAGCAGTCTATGTATATACATGGTTATGTTTTGTTGCCATCTTAAGTTCAAATGACTTTTAGCATTTTCACTCCTTCCTCCATGTTTACTGGTTTTGATATGTTTTACATTTTTTTGTCTTGTATATAACTTAGCTACTTATTGTGTATATAGATGATTTTACTACTTTTGTCTTTTAACTTTCCAACTAGCATTAAAAGTGGTTCATATAATACCTTTACTCTGTTTGCCTTTACCAAGGAGATTTTTTTCCTTTCATAATTTTATTTTTCTAGCTGTGTTCTTTTCTCTTCCACGTGGAGAAGTCTCTTCAACATTTCTTATAAATCTGGTTTAATGATGCTGAACTCTTTTAGTTTGTGCTTGTCTATAGAACTCTCTATCTCTTCTTCAAATTTGAATGGGAGCCCTGCCAGGTACAGTATTCTTCGCTGTAGATTTTTCCCCCTTCACTACTTTGAATACATCATGCCATTCCCTTCTAGCATATAAGTTCCTGCTAAAAAGTTAGCCTGTAGTCTCATTCCTTTATGCTTAACTAGTTGCTTTTCTCTTGCTGCTTTTAAGATTCTCTCTTTAACTTTTGAAATTTTAATTATAATGTGTCTTTTTGTGGAATTCTTTGGATTCATCTTGTTTTATACTTTCTGTGCTTCCTGAGCTTGTATATTTGTTTCCTTTCCCAGGTTAAGGAAGTTTTCAACATTATTTCTTGAAATACATTATCTTCCCCATTCTCTCTCTCTCTTTTTCTTCTGAGACCTCCATAATTCAAATATTAGTATGCTTGATAGATACTGTCTCAGAATTCTCTTAAACTATCCTTATTTATTTTTATTCTGTTTTTTCTTTTTTTAAATTTTCTGTTCTGCTCAGGTGATTTCCACTGCTCTCTTCTGGTTTGTTGATCAGTTCCTCTGTACTATCTGATCTTCTGTTGAATCCTTCTAGTGTATATTTTCTTTCAGTTATTATATTTGTCAGCTCTTTGGGTTCTTCTTTATATTTTCTAATTCTTTGTTAAAAATCTCCCTGTGTTTGTTTATTCTTTTCCTGAACTCATAAAGCACCTTTGTGTTCATTTCCTTGAACTTTTTATCAGGTAGATGGCTTATCTCCATTTCAATCCATTTGTCTTTTGGAATTTTGTCTTTTCCTTTCTTTGGCACATATGCCTCTGCCTCATTTTGGCTAATTGTCTGTTTTTTTGTCTATGTGTTAGGTAAGTTGATTATATCTTCCTGATCTTAGAGAAGTGGCCTTATGTCATTGATGTTCTGTGGGGCACACTAGCACATTCTCTTCTTTTCCCACGAGCTTTGTATTCCAAGGTGCCCTCTGTGGGCTGTGTGTCCATCTGTTGTGTTGGGGCTGACAACTGTGGGTGCCCTGGTGAGTGGGTCTGGTATCCAGCTTGATTGGACTGCTTTGTGTGGTGGCTGCCAATCTACTAGTGGGTGTAGTAGAGTCCTGGCATGGCAGACCGTGGGGCCAGGGGCCTTTGGGCTGGTGCTGGCCCATTGGTGTGCTGGGCCTTGGATATCTGTGCTACTCAGGGGCTCCCAAGGCTGATGCTGACCTATTGGTGAGGGGAGTCTGGTGTGAGGGCAGCTGGCTGTCAGTCTTGAGGGTATTAGGGCAGGCACTGGAGCAGTGGTGAATGTCTAGGTCTTGGGACAGTTGGTTGTAGGGACCATGGGTTCTGGGTCTGGCTCCCAGTGAATGGGACCAGGTCCCCAGGTGACTTGTTGCTCAGCCTGAGAGTTCCTGGAACTGATGCTAGCTTCCTGGTGGGCAGGTAAGCTCTTGGTGCCAATAGGCTAAAAGAAGGACAAAAAAATGGTACTTACTAGCAATAGTGCCCTTGTGATAGAACAAGTTCCCCCAAATGGCTGCAGCCAACATCTGCTATTGTTCTTACAGTGTGTGAGACTTTGTGCATGCCCTTAAAGAGTGGAGTCTGTTTCCCGAAGCCCTCTGACTCTTCCATATTCAAGTCTTGCTGGTTTTTAAAGCCAGATGTCTTGAAAGCTTGTCATCATGATGCAAGATCCTTCCACTGGAGACTCACCACTCCTTGAGGAGAACTTCTGCAATTGTGATTATCCTCTAGTTTATGGATCATTTATCTGGGCATGTGGCCTTGACTATACCACAACTCCAGGCCTCCTACCAATCTTGTTGCAGTTCCTTCTTTATATTTTAGGTATTGAAAATATTTTCTGCTAGTCTTTAGGTTTCTCTTACATAGTTACTCTGTAAAATGTTGTCATTTTGATGGACCCGTGAGAAGAGGTGAGCTGAAAGACTTTCCACTTTACCATCTTGGCCATCAGCTACAAAAAGCCTTCCAAGTTTATCTAGAAGCAAAGAGTTACAAAAAGATACATTGTAAGTAATGTAGTGTCAGAAATATCAATTAAATTTTACTTTATATATTTGAGAGTTTATGTATAATAAGAAGAAATGGTTTTAGCAAAATGCAGTTTGAGTTTTTAATTACAGTTGATAGCAGAAACAAAGTACTGAGTAACCCAGCTATTTTCTGTGAATATATAAGAAGTTCCAAATTAAAGCTATATTTACATCAGGACAATTATATTGATGCAATTTATTCTCCAGATACAGGTTAACTTTTGGTGTGCTGGAACAAACAAGTAAGCCCAGATATCTTTCTCTTCACTTGAGTGGATCTGAGTTGTTCCTTTCCAGGGGTAGTGGTGCTGTGAGTGCCTATGGAGGGAATGGGAGTGGAGACAGGTCACTGAGGACTTAAACATCCTCAACTGTGTATGTAGTGCCCTCTGCTGGTCACTAGGCATACGAATCAAGATTCTTCTATGTAAAAAGGGTTGACAAAAATTGCCCTACTGCTGTCAAGTAAGTGTTTAATTCTATAGTGGGTATTTAACTTATCCTTCTAAGTCGAAATTATAGTATGAAAGGAACCAAGAGTGTTTTAATTGTGAGATATAATTCGGTTTACCACATGATCTTCACTGTAGTTGACTAGACATAAACAAAGATTTCCCTGGTGGCTCAGGCAGTAAACAAAGTGCCTGCAGTGCAGGGCACCCGGGTTCGATCCCTGGGTCAGGAAGATCCCCTGGAGAAGGGAATGGCAACCCACTCCAGTATGCTTGCCTGGAAAATTCCATGGACAGAGGAGTCTGGTGGGCTACAGTCCATGGGTTGCAAAGAGTCAGACACGACTGAGCAACTAACACATACACACAAAGATGTATAGCGTAATTTTAATTTAAAAGTTTGTTATGTGGAAATGAAACTTTCTAAACAAAATAAAAGAGAATTCTTTGAATACAAAAAGTATAATAATAAAGTTTAAATGTCCACTTTTCTTTCTTTTTTTTAAATTTAATTTTATTTTTTAACTTTATATCTGTGGTGGATTCATATTGATATATGGCAAAACCAAAACAAATACCCACTTTTCATAGGGACATAAATACTTGTACTACTTTAATTCGAACATATGCTTTGGAAATACTTCTATTGGAAAAAATCCTATTTCTTCACATACATTATCATAACTTATTTATTGCATGTGGACAAAGCAAAGACCAGACTGAGGAGCAGAAACAGGTTGAGATAAGCCTATCACAGCATAAGGAAGGGCTTCTTCAGTGCCTGCTTGCTCAGTGAAGTGGTTTGTGGGCCAGTATGGAGGTTGCTTGAAAGTAACAAGTTACTCAAACTGTAGGCTTCAGGCAGAAGCAGCGGTAACCTGATACCTATCCCTGGAATCCATTCTTTCTGAATCTCCCGGATTTCCTTTGAAGGAAGCTGTGGCAAGGCTTCATGACCCAGTTTCTTACAGGAGACAGTTGATAAGATGTTGGTCCTTTTACTTATTACAGAGGCAAATCACATATAACTCAGACACCTTCTATTAAAGATTATGAAGAAGGAGAATGCATTTTGGCCCTGCCCCTCTCAAGGAAAGTGTTAACTTTTATTGTCTTTAGAGCCATCACAGAAGTTAACATTGATTGTGAAACATTTATTGAAGATCAGAAAGGAGAGAGCAAAGGTTAGTTACTCACAGTGGTCCATGAATGACAGATCGCATTTACTGTCCATCTGTCCAAGGTGCCTACACAGCCACTATCGCATCTGTTACAACTTCCAGTCACACAGTGGAGGGGAAAAGCCAGAACAATGTCAAGTAGAAATCATTAGAGAAAAACAGCACACTAGACTCCGTTCCGACCACAAGTGCTTGGATATGGCTGCCATTGACGTGAGTGATTGAGATTCCTGCCAGTAGAAACAAGGTCAGGGTCAAGGAGATGCCTTAACACCAGTTAGGAGAGTTGTGGTAGGGGATTCAATCACTTGGTCAGTCAACCTTTTTCTTTAGAGTCAAAACAAAATCAGACTGTTGGTTTTTTTTAAAGGAAGGGGTGAATAAGGAGATGCCATTATTTCCATCCATTTAAAACCTGGGATAGGAAAGGGATATATTCACACACTATGTAGTATAGTGTATGTAAATATATATGGGAGTCTGGTGATACATGGGCTTCCCAGGTAGCTCAGTGGTAAAGAATCTGCCTGCCAATGCAGGATACACAAGAGATGCAGGTTCAATCCCTGGGTCAGGAAGATCCCCTGGAGAAGGAAATGGCTATCCACCCTGGTATTGTTGCTTAGAAAGTTCCATAGACAGAAGAGCTTGTCAGGCTGCAGTCCATGAGGTCGCAAAGAGTCGGACATGACTGAACACACACACACATACCATAGTGATACACACATACACATGTGTAGCAGAAACATATAAACTCATGAGCAATGTGTCCTTCAGCACATCTTTGGGCTTATTCACTTTTCTGTATAAAAAAAGTTTAGCTTACTTAAATATAATGTCTCTTATAGACATAAAATTCTGTGAGTCTGTATACTCAGCCAGTTTTTCTGGCTTTTATGTTTTTCACAAAACATAAAAGTGTTTTGGAAGAAAGATTGGGAAATTTTTGGAATTGGCAGAATAATGAATATCAGTCAAATCTGTTGCAAGGAAGTTTCAAGAAGGAAGTGGATCTTGTTTATGTAGATGCTTATCTAAGTTTGGCACCTAATACTTGAGTTATCGGAACCAGATAACTGACAGACATGTTTTCTTTGAATTTGTTTTCTTTCTGAGTTGACAAAGACCTGTGTAAAGCTTGAAAAGAGAGGAGGAACCAGATTTAAAAGGATTGGGGTGGGTATGAGTAGTAGGGGAAATCACAGTTTAAAATTTTAGAATTGGAAATTCACTTGAAATAAAGAATACAGTTTTCCTTTCAAGTACAAATCCAGTCCTGAAGAGTCTTGATAAGCTTTAGGGGCAGTACATGCACAAGGTAAGATAACATTGTAGGTATTAAGTACTTGAAAATGTACTTAATAAAGGTGAAGAGAGATAAAGGTAAAGAAGGAACTCTGGAAAGAGGGAATATCATGGTCAAAGGCAAAAGGATATAGAAAGCATGAAGGTGAGCAGACATTACAGGCATTTTCATGTTGAAAGCACTAATCGTGAGATAGTGAATAGAGGAAACATGACTTAAAAGATAGTAATCATGTCACATTCCATGCTAAGTATCTTGGAATTATTCCATTGCAAGTAAAGGTTTTAAGCAAACTGTGAGTGATTCAGCTAAATTTGCATTTTAAATAGAGCAACCCAGATGTGGCATGGAGAGGTATATTTGAAGGTGGCAGGATGGGAAGCTGGCTCTTTCAATAGCCAAACAGTAATTATTAAGCTGAGACCTAGGGCAGAGTAGGGGAATATAAAGGAAGGAGGAGATGAAGAGTACACATCTTTGGAAAGTCTAATTAACAGATTTGTTCAATTGCTTGCTGTTGAAAAATGGTAGAGCAGACACCTGGATTTTGGGTTTGGGTAACCATTAACAAGGGATAACACAGGGTGAAGGATGAAGGGAAACATGAGTACACATTTGACCTTGGACATGTAGAATTTGAGTTGCATATGAATTACCTGCATGAGATAGATGTCTCATTGATGCCGTGTTTAAGGGAGAGGAGAACAGAGACAGAAGACATTGATAATTGCTGTTAAAAACTGAATAGTACCTAACATAGCTTCTGGAAAACTGCACTGTACAAGTGTGTGAGCGTGTGTACAAAAAAGGCAAAAAACAGGATCAGGATAGGAGAACCCCTGTAGGGATTTGGAGAGCCCTAAGGGTTTGACCACACTTTGAGAATTAATATTCTATGAAAATTAGCTTCCTCTGAAAGGAAAATGAAATTGTTGGCAAAGTTTTATCTTTGGCTCATCTGTGTTCTCTTGGTTTTTTGAATTTACTAATAAAATGAAAATAATAGGTGATAATACATTTAGGGATCATAGAAAGATCATAGACCTCATAGAAAGATGAATATGAAAGTTACATGCATACACCTGTATTACATCCCATTCCTCATGATCAAACACCTCACAGTTCTTTCATGAAAGAGACATTGATTATATACACTCTCATTTCATCATGGCAAACCTAGTAGATATTATTATTCATGTATTCTAGCTATAAGGTATGAGAGATCTACTGTGTAAGAGTATGTTTTTCTTGAAGGATGTAGGAAATACAGAGAATATGGCTCTGTTAAATCTTCCAGTGCTTTAATCTGTAAGATAACTTAGATATAATGGGCATTTGTTATTGTTGTTCAGTCACGTAGTCAAGTCTGACTTGTGACCCCATGGACTGCAGCACAGAAGGCTTCCCTGTCCCTCACTATCTCCTGGAGTTTGCTCAACCTCATGTCCATTAAGTCGATGATGCCATCCAACCATCTCATCCTCTGTCGCCCACCTTTCTCTTCCTACCCTCAATCTTTCCCAGAATCAAGGTCTTTTACAATGAATCTGTTCGTCACATCAGGTGGCCAAAGTATTGGAAATTCAGCTTCAGCATCAGTCCTTTCAATGAAATGTTCAGTGTTGATTTCCTTTTGGATTAACTGTTTTGATCTTCTTACTATCTAAGGGACTCTCAAGAGTCTTCTCCAGCACCTCAGTTTGAAAGCATCAATTTTTTGGTGCTCAGCCTTCTTTATGGTCCAACTTGCACATCCATACATGACTGCTGGAAAAAGCATAGCTTCAACTAGCTTTGTCAGCAAAGCAATGTCTCTGCTTTTTAATATGCTGTCTAGGTTTGTCATAGCTTTTCTTCCAGGAAGCAGGTGTCTTTTAATTTCATGGCTGCTGTCACTGTCCGCAGTGATTTTGGAGCCCAAGAAAATAAAATCTGTTACTCCTTCCATATTTTCCCTATTTGTCATGCAGTGATGGGACAAGACACTGTGATCTTAATTTTTGGCATGTTGAGCTTTAAGCCAGGATGGACATAGTTAAATTTTGCTTTTTAACTCTTTGGTCTTGGAAATGAAATATGAGCTCCATATTGAATAGGGTATGGTAAGTTGCCACTGTCTGATACCATATTTAATTCTTTGTCAAACATGGTGTATTTGCTAAGTGTCAGTGAGCACATAATGTTAAATAATTTAATCACTCCAGGAAACTAGCTGATCATTATGGTCTTTTATTTGATTAGCTTATATGCAAATATTAAAAGCATACGTATGTGCGTAGGAACTGAATTCTTAAATGAGAGATTTTCCCTCTGGAGGAGAGCAACAGATATGAAGTTTGTATCCTTAATTTTTAGCTTATTGTTCTGACAACAGGAGACAAATATGCATTACTGAAGAAATATATGTATCAAATTGGAGAAAAATACTTTATATAGTTTTCAGATTGGTTCTACTTAAAGCCAAGTCTTTAAATTTCATGTGTAGTCTTTGGAAAGCATTATTTTTCAAGCTGCATAGTTCCTTTGCAAAAGAGTTTTGAGTTATTTAATCTAGTGGTTTCCAGACTTTTGAATTTTGTGGACAATAGAATGCAATTTAGTACAAGAGGAAAAGAGTTTTGATTTTATTGCCAACTCCTGTTTTGCCAGAAAAAATAAATAAATAAACCAAAAGCAAAGAAAAACCTATTGCACATTACTCCCTTAATCATAATGTAAAGATCTTCTTAACACCCAAGATTCAAGAGTATTGCATGTTTGAAGCATATAATATAGCTTTATTTCCCTCTCCCTATGCAAACTCCGGGGCTTCCCAAGTGGTGCTGTGGTAAAGAATCCACCTGCCAATGCAGGAGATGCAGGAAACACAGGTTCAGTCCCTGGGTCGGAGAGAACCCTTGGTGAAGGAAATGCAACCCACTCCAATATTCTTGCCTGGGAAATCTCACGGACAGAGGAGCCTGGTGGACTATAGTCCGTGGGGCTGCAAAGTGTCAGACACGACTGAGTATGTATGCATGCAAACTTTATTGTGAGTGCTACTGCCAATGTTTATAATCACTTATCTAAAGTTCAATAGAACTAACTCAGATAATGAAAATGTCTTTTATTTTAAAAAATTATCAGGGAAAATTTTCTAGAACAGGTAAATCTTTGATAATGGTTAAAGGATTCTAACTTTTAATATTTTTTCCTTTTTTCTCCCACTCCGTCATTTTTCCATTGACTGAAGGAAAATGTTAAAAATACACCACGATTATTCTTCACAAATGCAGATTTTATTTCTGGAATATTCTTGTCCATTTTGTGTCCTTGGCAAACTCCCACACATACTCAGATACTCAGCTCATGTATCACCTTCTTTAAAAAGTCTTCTTTTGTCCCCTTAATATTATTTGTCTTTCTTCTGAGCTAGTTATGTATACCTACATAGCAACAATTATACTAAGTTTTCATAATCTATGTGTAATTCCTATATAGTAATTTCTGATGTTGGCAGATACAGTCCATTTATAGTTATTGTGATTTTTTTATTCAGTTTTACTTTTAGATCACTTTTGGTAATTTTCTTGTTTCCAGCTTTTCCCATGTTTTCTTTTTTATCTTTTCCTGACTTCTTTAAGAATGACTAAGTTTTAAAAAATTCTATTTCCCCTTCTGCTGATGTGAAGATATAAAATTATTATCATTTTTTTTACTATCTAGACATTTAGCATAGTTTACAAAGTCTAAATTTAACTCATTTCTCCCCTCTTACTAATTATATGCTTACTAGAATACTCCTTTTATAAATGTTAAGAAGGGAGTATACTATAATTAAACCCTGTATTTTATCATCCTGATTAATGATTACTATTTATTACTATCATTATTTTATAAAAAAGTTGTTTTTCTGTATTTCCCATGATTTTATAAATTATGTTGCTTATCCTTTATTTTTGTATTTTAGTCCTTTCTTCTAGCTTTCATTCTCTTCTCCTTCAAGGCTATTTTTTATTGGTGGAAAAGTTCATTTTATTCTTATTCTTTAAAAAATAATTTCAAAGGGTCAATCAGTTAACTTCTGCTAGTGTAGAGATACTATTCTACCCTTTCTAGCTTTAATTTTATAATAAATTGACAAATATGTCTGTTTCTCATTTTTTTTCCCTTTTACTAATTTTAGAATTTGCATGTCCTTAATATTTTAAGATTCACAGAAATGTGCTTAGAAATAGGTTTAATCTTATATACTCTGCTTGGAATTTATTATGCTTTAAGAGTCTGAATTTTTTTAATCTTGCAGCCATTTTGAATCATTCTCCATCATTAATCTCTTTGAATATTGTATTTTTCCTGTTCTCTCTAACAGGTCTTCTCTTACCTTCAATTTATTACTTTCCATGTTTTTCTTTTTATACTTCACTATGTGTAATTTCTCTTCTCTGTTCTCTTCCAACTTATTTTTCTTCCTCTAGCTATATCATATCTGCCATTTAACCTATCTAGTACCTTTCATAGTAAAAGTATTATATTATCATTTTATAAGTAGAATCTTCATTTCTTTTCAAACCTGGTCATTTATAAGATAGCATATAAATAAAGAAAAGAAACAAGCACAGTGTTTAGACATTGAGGAACCCCAAACACTGCACTGGTTTGTGCCTGAAAGAGCTTCAAAGTATGGGCATGGTAGTGGGCTTCCCCGGTGGCTCAACAGTAAAGCTCCATCTGCAGTGAAATGCAGGAGACACGGGTTTGAGCCCTGGGTCGGGAAGATACCCTGGAGGAGGGCGTGGCAACCCACTCAAATATTCTTGCCATGGAAATCTCACGGACAGAAGAGCCGGGAGGGCTACAGTTTATGGGGTTGTGAAGAGTTGGACACAACTGAAGCAACTGAACACACGCAGTGGTGGAACAGCGGACAGAGAAGGACAGTTCAGTTGTGAGCAACAAAACAGAGGCCCTGGTTTCATGCATCACCCAAGAGGGGGTCAGAGCTAAATAGCAAGATGATAGTGGGGCCACGTGGTGTCTAATAGACTTCGCACATGAGTGAACTTGAAATATTCTCTAAAGAATGTCAATAAATAACTATGGAGAGTGGCATTTGCAGGAAAATTATGGTCTCACAGAAGCAGGTAAGCATGAAAGTTAGTGGCTGAGCAATTACCACTGACATGTGCTTATGTATTAATAAAACCCTAGCTACCATGGTTTGGGGAAGCAAAAGTTATGAAACAACAGTTAAGAGAAGGTTGGAGAATGACTGAACAGTAGCATTAATACTACTAATGAAATAACAGACTGGTCTCAAATATGACCAAAATTTGTGGATTTGTTTTAGGGTATCTTGTCATTAGCTTATGAATATGATTTCACTGGTGTCATTGGTGATGGACTCTAGGCTGAATATTTAATCTGGACAGAGACCTCATCTTCCTTTCCTTCCTTTTATCCTCAATATTCCACAATGACAACAAAACATAAAACATTGAATCAGATGGCTATTCTTTATCTACAAATCACTATAGAATTGATTGGCTTGTTAATTCAGCTGAATCACTGTTGGTTTTTTCATAGACAAATTCAGCATAATATATAATACAGATATATATGTATATATGTATATACATATATATGTATGTATATATGTATATGTATATATGTACATATATGTATATATGTATATACATATATGTATATATGTACATATATGTATATATATATGTATGTGTATATGTATATACATATATATGTATGTATGTGTATATATGTATACATATATATGTATATACACATGTATATATGTATACATACATATATGTGTGTATATATGTATATACATATATGTATATATGTATATATATATCTGTATTATATATTATGCTGAATTTGTATATATATATGTATATATATATGGATAATACATATGGATACTAAGAAAAATTTCTCTATATGTTGTGTTTAGGTTATCTTCTCAAAGGAAAACTATGTCAGTGAACAAAGTAGATTTGGAAGAAATAATGATGTTCATAGATAGTTATGTATTGAACAAACAAGTGTTTTAAGAAATGTTTCTATCAGCCTGAAATCTAGTCTAGTCAGGAATCTGTCTGTATATACCCATGGCGGATTCAAGTTGATGTATAGCAAAACCAATACAATATTGTAAAGTAAAAAAAATAAAAGTTTGAGTAAAAAAAAAAAAAGAGCAGAGTTTTGGATTATATCTTTGGCAATATCTGTAGGTAAACATTTCTAGGACTTACTCTTTCCCTGAAGGAAATTCAACAGAATTTACCAATTCAACTGAACAAAGGTTAGTATTAATGGATAAGTCTTTCCCCTGTTATGCACCTGTATTCTGCCCCTTTGCCGCATAATCTTTGAAATCATTCACTCATTTTTTATCACTTCCCAGGAAATGTCATCAGTCCTCCATTTCCTGTTTCACAGTTCTGTAGAATTCTTCATATTATTATGAATTACCCTACAGATAATGCAGTTTTAAATTATCCCCAATAAACAATAAAACTCAGGTATCAGATATATAATTTCATGTACAAAATAATGTTTACTAAAACTGACTATCACAAGTTTGTCTCTAAAACTTATCATGGTCCCCTCGAATCTTCAAAAATACTGGCAAAACTTTAAGTTCAATAGGAATAAAAAGATTGAGTAAAATTAAAAAAAATTTGAGAAAGAACAATAATACATTGAGTAATTTGATGTGCATATGTGTGCATGCTCAGTCACTTAGTCATGTCCGACTTGTTGTGACCCCAAGGACTATAGCCTGCCAGGCTCCACCGTTCATGGGAGTTCTCAGGCAAGAATACTGGAGTGGATTGCCATTTCCTCCTCCAGGGTATCTTCCTGACCCAGGCATCAAACCCATGTCTCTTGCATCTCCTGCAATGGCCATCTGTGAAGCAAATAGTTTTATATCCTGAGTCAAATTTCAATGAGATAATATTAAGTTTTTTCTTTACCTCTGAAAATAGTATCTTGTGTGTTTTATCCTTTTTTAAAATACAGTCTTCAAAAAAGGTACTTTTGAACTTCTTTTCGCTCAGATACACATGCTATGCTTTGGTTGACAGGCTTGCCATACTCCAGTCAGACACCTTTCCTCTTTCTCTTATCTGTAGCCATATGCTATTCTTTCTATGGTGTGTGCCAATGCCATTAGAAGCAATTATTTAGAATTTGTTTACCTATATTTTGCTTCTTAATTGCATTTAATTTGTTACTCCTAAAGCTTAGTGTATATCCTGAAATGTGAACAGAGTTATGTTGGACTGCCTTGAATTAGGGGTAAAAAGGCTTTTATATTTGTTTGTGAGAGTTGATTAGGCAGACCTTTTCCCATCTAGCAAACACTTACTCATCTTTGTTTCTATTCGCATTCACTCCTACTCTTTAACTTCTTTTTGTCTTCCCACTTTTCTGTGAGCCTCTTTTATCGGGTAGTTTATTTCTTATTATTAAATTTGTGGTACGAGGAGGGAGGAGGAGGAGGGTTCAGGATGGGGAACACGTGTATACCTGTGGCGGATTCATGTTGATATATGGCCAAACCAATAGAATATTGTAAAGTTAAAAAATAAAAAAATATATAAAAAAATAAATAAATTTTGAGAGTTCTTTACATATTCAGTATATAAACCATTTATCAGATATGTAATTTAAAAATATCTTCTTCCAATCTGTGGACTATCTTTTTATTCACTTAACAGTGTCTTTTGAGGAACAGTTTTACCTTTCAGTGAAATACAATTTGTTATTTTTTAAAACTTTATAGATCATGGTTTTTCTGTTATAGCTAAGAAACTTTGCCTACTTTGTTTGTGATAACATTAAATATACAGTCTCTTTGGAAAACCAGCTTGGCAGTGTCTTTAAAATGTACACACCCATCTACCATCTGATCCAGTCATTCTATTCCTAGGTGTTTACCTAAGAGAAATGAAAGCATATGTGTGCACAATGACTTGCACATAAATATTCATAGCAATTTTATTTGTAATAGCCCTCCAAAATGGAAATAGCCCAAATATTCATCCATAGTTGAATGGATAAAGAAATTGTGACATATCCATACAATGCTATGCTTGTGTGCCTGCTAATTTGCTCTAGTCGATCTGGCTCTGCGACACTATGGACTGTAGCCTGACAGGCTCCTCTGTCCGTGGGATTTCCCAGGCAAGAATACTGGAGTAGGTTGCCATGCCCTCTTCCAGGGGATCTTCCTGACCCAAGGATCGGACCCAGGGATCGAAGCCAGGTCTCCTGCATCGCAGGCAGGGAAGCCCATACATTGGAATAGTACCCACCAATAAAGAGAAACATATTGTTGACATATGTTCCAACTGGATGAATATTAAAATAATTATATGGAGTGAAAGAAGCCAGATGAGAAGTGAGAGTACATTGTCTGTTATCATTTATATAAAATTCTATAAAATGCAAACTAGCCTGCAGTAACAGAAAAAAAGATGAGAGGTTTTGGGGACATAGGGTAGGGTCAGACAAGGACAGGGAGGGTGATTTCAAAGAGGCAGGAGGAAATTTGGGGGCATGACTGAATATGTTTATTAATTTGATTGCAGTGATGTTTTCATGAGTGTACTTATAGGTCAAAAATTGTACATATGTAGCTTATTGTCTGCCAAATGAAATCTCAATGCAGCTGCTAAATATTATATCCATACTCCACCATCCGTATATACCAGTTCAACTAAAAAAACCTAAAGAACAGCCCAGAAAGACAAAAACAGCGTACTGTTTATTCTGATGATTTGATCGGATAATTCACTCAAAATCAAAACAGCACTAGTTTCATGGATTTGTCCATTAATTTATCGCCCAGAATGAGAGGACTCTGGGAATTAGCTATGCAGCCTGAGGCTGTGGTGACAAGTTGCAAAATATGTACCCTTGTGCCTTAACCTCTCACACACTAAGTTGGAATCACTGCCTTTCAACAAAAAAATGCTTCTCCCTATTTTCTAAGTAAAATTCCAGAAAAAACAGTATTAGACTTTTTTTTTTTCTTTTTCTTTGCAAGGATCTGTTTTTCATGGGTTTGGAAAATCGATTTTCTTCTCACTATGTTTTGTTTTCTCATAAAGTTTTCCCAGAAGCAGATGTATTAAAATTATATATTGGAAACCCTAAAAAATGACTTCACAACTGCAACTTCTGAAACATGTTTTAACATTTCACAATTCTTTCAACTCCTTTGGTTTTTTGACTGTAGTGTTTTTCAAAGATATTCCTTCTCAGTTTTCTTTATTTTTAACATTTTTGTAAACTTAGCACTTCTAATACCATTTTTAAAAGATTTACTGCACTTTTTCAAATTTTGATTTTGGACATATCATTGCAAAAATTTGATTTTGAAAATCAAAATCATTTGATTTTGGACATAACATTGCAATCATGCAATTGGCAAAATGTATTTTGCAGTGTGGGCTTGAATTTATTTTATGTTTAAGGGAAGAATGATCCTTATGTCTCTGATTAAATTTTTCAGTAGTTTAGGATAAAGTAAACAATTCTCTTCTTGGTCTTGAGGGGCTGTAATAAGGAGGAGTAAAAGAAAGGAAATTAGTCTCAGGTTTCTCTCATCTCCACCCTCATATCAAACCCAAGCCCACAGAGGTATGGGGGAGATTTATAGAGGAGATGTGGGGCCTTTCATCTCTAGACCTCAGTGGAGAAGGCTGCATGTCACTCAGAGAAACCTGGCCTCTATGTATGTGTTCCATATAGCAAGGGAGTAATGAGACGAGGGTAGTATGAGCATACATTCTGTTTGCCTGGGGTGGTCTTGGTTTCCTTTACACTTGATTTTTCTTTGCATACTCATCAGTGGGTGTCCCTTTTATTCTCAAGAGTATCCTGGTTTGAATGATGGAGTGGCCCAGATATCCTTCATCAGTCTGAATCAACTTTCTCACAATAGTCATAAAAACTGGTTGCTGAAAACTCACAGCTAGTCCTTCCCAGGACAGTTGGCCTCTGCTGAATCAGATACAACATTACATAGAAGGTTGTGGTTCCACTTCACTGCCCTCAAACCCCTGGCAGCCAGAGGCTGAAAACTGACTGACAGACCAGGTTGATTCCCTTGCACGTGGGAGGAGCAACTCTTAAGATGCAACTTGTGCTCAAACTCCCCGTGGAGTTAGACTAAAGCTAGTCCCTAACTGAGACCACAGTCTTGCTTGTTTTATTTTTGTTTGTTATTTTGAATGGTTTTTTATCTTATACTGTTTTACTTATTCCCTTTCTCCTGAGAATCCTTAATCATTTACTTACAGAAGAAAGTAACAGAGATAAGGCTGAAACTGGTGCCAGGAAACAGACTTTAAAGATGGGAATATAGAGTTAGATAACTCACTAGCTGTATGGTAGTGAGAGGCCATCCACTCGGTAGGGGAAGGGTTGATGTTCTGTGGCTAGCTTTGGTTTTGTGATTTCTATGTCTTTCACTAATGGTGAAGATAGATACGATGCAGGTAGAAGAGCGCAGATTAAATGGTCAATATCTATGTCTAAGTACTATGCATGTATGCATGCATGCTTAGTCAATTCAGTCATGTCCAATTATTTGTGACCCGATGGACTGTACCCTGCCAGGCTCATGGGATTTCCCAGGCAAGAATACTGGAGTGGGTTGAGGAAACCCATAAGTATTACTGGAATTGAGTAGCTATTGCTAAACACCATTTGTGTGTTGAAGATAAAATATCCAGCTCAAAAAAAAAAAAAAATATCCAGCTCAGATCTATTCTTTACGAATTTAAAGCAAAGTATGACCGTTAGAGAGTCTACTAAACTTGTACTTAAAGAGATTCCCATCTCTTAAGCCAGAGAGAAGACAGAGCTGGAAACCAGACATGGTACTTGACTATAAAAGAGATTAAACTGTTCTCAGTGTAGGAAAGTATCCTTCACCAACATTGGCTTTGACAAGGAGAAAGTATGATCCTGAGATTTGCAATGGGGAATATTAGGCTACAGGCACTTAAAATCCTTCCATGCCTTCAGTTCCTGAATGCTCTGGGTCTGCAAAAGTGTCCCACTCCCCTTGTTTCCCAGGTGATGCTAATGGTAAAGAACCCACCCGCCAGTGCAAGTAGATGTAGAAGATGTGGGTTCCATCTCTGGGTCGGGAAGATCCCCTGGAGGAGGAAATGACAATCCACTCCAGTATTCTTGCCTAGAGAATCCCATGGACAGAGGAGCCTGGCAGGCTGCAGTCCATAGAGTCAGACACAATGGAAGCGACAGAACACACGCCTTACCTTTTTGGAAGTTAAGACCTTTCTTGCTTACCTCCAGTGAGGTAAGTGCCTTATAAGACAATGGTTTCCTTCTTCAGCACCTGCCTTTATACATTTTCTTGACTACCAGGGTCCATTAGTGTTAGTTGCTCAGTTGTGCCCAACTCTTTGCGACCCCATGGACTGCAGCCCACCAGGCTCCTCTGTCCATGAGATTTTCCAGGCAAGGATACTGGAGTGGGTTGCCATTTCCTCTCCAGGGGATCTTCCCAACCCAGGGATCGAACCCTGATCTCCTGCTCTGCAGGCAGATTCTTTACCCACTGAGCTACAAGGGAAGCCCTCATAGGGCTTCATAGGGTCCATAACTAGGATTAAATCTCTGGATGATCTGTCAAGGGAAGTGTTGGGTTTAATAGGGAAGAAAAATAATTATAATCCAAAGAAATTGTAAAACCTAGCTAACATGGATTGGCAAGAAACACAGTGGTTAACATAATTATTAATCGTGGTCATTTTGGAAGTATTAGCAGAGGCATACTTAAACTTTAAGACACCTCAAGAATACTAATATTTTGCACTAATTTTCATACAGTGCATTGTTTCAACTAAAAACTCCAGCTAAAGTTACAGGTATTTTTACATTTCCCAGTTATGGCTTAGATAAATTAAAAGTCCTGACTCAATTTTAGGATCTTATCAAATAAATGAAAATTTAAACATAATAGTCTATATTTGATAACTCTATTACATTTTTATCAATACCTATTAAAAATGAAAATTATGTTGCTCAAAGGAAATTATAGTTAAATATTATTTCTGAGTATATTTTCCTAGTGTTCTATTATTTTAATACTCTGAAATTACTTTAATTATATTGAATTTGAAAAAACCTTAGTCTATAATTTGTAATTACTCTGGGGTGCCGAAATCTGAAATCAGTTAAGGGGTCTCCTTTCCAGGATCACAGTCTCATATATTTTCAAGAAGATCCCTGAAGGTAATGACTATATAACCAGATTTTCCCAAACTGTGTCTGCCTGATAGAGAAAATAATTTGATATATTTTGATTAGATTAAAAGTATTTAAATGAATGCTAAATGTATTATCTCCATATATATTTCTACAAAGAAGTGCCAAATGATCCTTTAATGAATAAAGAAAAAAGTTTTAAATATTTCTTGATGAAAATAACTCCATTGGGCCTAGAAATTTCAGGCAGAAGTAAGAATGGGTGGTTTTGAATGCAGATTGATACATTAGAGCTTAAAGATAAAGAGAAACAGCATATATGCTAGTTATTGTGAACCTTTCCTCTTGAAGATGCACCTTTCAGAGCATAAATACCTCTGAGAGCCTCTTCTGACTGCTTTATAGTGGTGATCTTCCATCTGAGATGCTTGAGTCCTAGGTCTTCCTCAGCAGAGTATCAGTGGTCATAGTGGTAAAGACAGTTCAAGAGTTCAGGCTCTGGGCTCCCCACTCTGTATTCAGTGAGAGCAGCTTTATTTTAATCTGCTATATGTATTGGGCTTCTGTAGGATTACCTTTGAGGAAAGAAATAATTACACTTGAAAACTATTGCCTTAGTTGCCAGCTCGTCAAAGAGGAAGATGATTACAGATTTTTGTCCTAATTGATTCCACCTGCTAAGGTGAGCCTTTTGCTTGCACTAGCAAGTTACTCGTCTCACCATCTCACCTTGATATCACTTTCAAGTATCTCCATGTTATGTCTGCCTTTGCTGTACTATAAGGTACTTTCCATTGCAAACGACTACTCTTTGTCAAAGACTCTGATGCTGGGAGGGATTGGGGGCAGGAGGAGAAGGGGACGACAGAGGATGAGATGGCTGGATGGCATCACTGACTCGATGGACGTGAGTCCGAGTGAACTCCAGGAGTTGGTGATGGACAGGGAGGCCTGGCGTGCTGTGATTCATGGGGTCACAAAGAGTTGGACACAACTGAGCGACTGAACTGAACTGAAGTCTTTGTCAAATTGGTGTCCTGACCATCCTTTGCTGAACCTGAGTTTATTCTCCACCCTGAAATCCTCCTTGTACTTATATTCTCACCTGAAGCCCTTTCCAGGTCACACAGGTCACTTTCTTCTTGACTGCTGATTGCATTTAATGTCAGTATACACATAGCCAGTGATCCACTATTCCTATATATATCTTTCTTAATTTTGATTATGTAGTAGCCATATTTTATCATGAAGACTGCTAAATCCCACTTGAAAACTCAATAGATAAATACTAATTGATTTACTTTTGTATTACACCTATGTCACTATATTCTGAGACGTTCACTTTATAAATTAGGTTAGTAGATTTCTGCTCTTTAAAAATAAGTGCTAATTTTGAAGCAATATCAAAGTTACAGAAGAGATGCACGTACATTTTCAGAATTTAATTTTTTTAAGTTTTATTCATTTATTCTTTGGTGCACTGGGTCTTTGTTAATGCACATGGACTTTCTCTGGTTGTGGTGAGCGGGGGCTGCTCTACAGTTGTGGTGCACGGGCTTCACATTGTGGTGGCTTCTCTCATGTGGAGAAAGCATGCAAGCTTTGTACTTTGTGGCTTGTGGGCTCTAGAGTGCAGGCTCAGTGGTTGTGGCATGTGGGCTTTGTTGTCCTGCAGTGTGTGGGATTTTCAAAGACCAGGGTTCAAGCTCATGTCCCCTGCATTGGCAAGTAGATTCTTAACTGCTAGACTACCAGGGAAATCCCTAAAAATTCTTGCCCTGAACTATTTGAGGAAAATAGCCAACCTGATGTCCCATCACTTCTAAATATTCCACTGTGTAATTCTTACAAAGAACTACCCCTGCATAATCATAGTATAACCATCAACATTAGGAAGTTAGTGCCAGTATGTTTCTACCATTTAAACCTTAGACACAGTTCCAGCTTTGCCACTTTCAGTATTGTCTTTACAGCAAAGGTTCCAATTCAGAACCAGGTACTATATTTTGTTTTCATGTCTCTTTAATCTCTGATATTTTCAAATATTACAATCCTATTACTTTTCAAACTGTCAACTTGAGTTTGTCTGATGTTTACTTAGGTTTTCTCAGTTGGCACAATGGTAAGAAATCCACCTGCCAATGCAAGAGACACAAGACAAGTGGGTTCAATCCCTGGGTCACGACAATCCTCTGGAGAAGCAAGTGGCAACCCACTCCAGTGTTCTTTCCCAGAAAGTCCCATGGACAGAGGACAGGCCAAGAGGTCGCAAAGAGTTGGGCATAGCTGAGTGACTGAGCACAGACACACACACACACACAAACACACACACACATACACACACCTAGACATTGGCTTTACTTTAAAAAAATCTTTGGCGCATTTCCTCTTACAACTTACAATGACTGCTTCCTATTGGTTAAGGATAAAAGGGTTCATCCTATTCAAATGTCCTTATGAGCTCCCGTTAGCCTATGCTGTGAACACAGTTCCTTGCCCTCCGTTCAGCTGAGATCCCATATTTATATTGTATTGCAGCAACAATATATTGAAAGTAAAAAAACTAGCCCAATACACAGAAATATCTTGCACTCTTATACAATAACAATGAAAAATCAGAAAGAGAAATTAAGGAAACAATCCCATTCACCATTGCAACAAAAAGAATAAAATACTCAGGAATAAACCTATCTGCTGCTGCTGCTGCTAAGTCACTTCAGTCATATCCGACCCTGTGCGACCCCAGAGACGGCAGCCCACCAGGCTCTCCCGTCCCTAGGATTCTCCAGGCAAGAACACTGGAGTGGGTTGCCATTTCCTTCTCCAATGCATGAAAGTGAAAAGTAAAAGTGAAGTCGCTCAGTAGTGTCCAACTCTTCGCGACCCCATGGACTGCAGCCTATCAGGCTCCTCTGTCCATGGGAGTTTCCAGGCAAGGGTACTGGAGTGAGGTGCCATTGCCTTCTCCTAAACCTACCTAGAGAGACAAAAGAATTGTATGCAGAAAACTATAAGACACTGAAGAAAGGAATCAAAGATGATGCAAATGGAGAGCTATTCCATGTTCTTGTATTGGAAAAGTCAATATTGTGAAAAATGACTCTGTGACCCAAAGTAATCTGCAGATTCAGTGGAATCCCTAGCAAACTACCAGTGGTATTTTTCAAAGAACTGAAACAAAAAGTTCACAATTTGTATGGAAAAACAAAAGATACTGAATAGCCAAAGCAATCTTGTGAAAGAAGAATGTAGCTGGAGGAAACAACCTTCCTGATTTCAAACTATAGTACAAAGCTACAGTCATTAAGACAGTACAGTACTGGCACAAAAAACAGAAACAAACACCAGTGGAGCAAGACTGAAAGTCCAGAGAGGAACTCCCTGACCTATGGGCACCTACCTTTGACAAAGGAGGGAAGAATATACAATGGAGAAAAGATGACAAGATGACCTATGGGCACCTACCTTTGACAAAGGAGGGAAGAATATACAATGGAGAAAAGATGACCTATGGGCACCTACCTTTGACAAAGAAGGGAAGAATATACAATGGAAAAAAGATAGTCTCTTCAATAAATGGTGCTGGGAAAATTGGGCAGCTGCTTGTAAAAGAATGAAATTAGAACACTTCTTAACACCATACACAGAAATAAACACAAAATTGATTAAAGACCTAAATGCAACACAGAAACTATAAACCTCTTAAAGGAAAACATAAGCAGGACACTCTTTGACATAAATCCAAGCAAGATCCTTTATGACCACCTCCTAGAATAATGGAAATAAAAGCAAAAATAAACAAATGAGACCTAATTAAACCTAAAAGCTTTTACCCGATGAAGGAAACTATAAACAAAGTGAAAAGAAAACCCTCAGAGTGGGAGAAAATAATAGCATATGAAACAACTGACAAAGAATTAATCTCCAGAATATACAAGCAGCTCATTCAGCTCATACCAGAAAAAGAAACAATCCAATTACAAACTGGACAGCAGAACAAACTTTTCCCCCAAGAAGACATACAGATGGCTAATGAACACATGAAAAGATACTCAACATTGCTCAATTAGAGAAATGCAAATCAAAACTACAATGAAGTGTCACCTCACACCAGTCAGAATGGCCATCATCAAAAATCTACAAACAATAAGTGCTGGAGAGGATGTCGAGAAAAGGGAAACCTATTGCACTGTTGGTGGGAAATGAAAATTGATACAGTCACTATGGAGAACAGTATGGCAACTTAAAAAAAAAACAACTAGGAATAAAACTACCATATAACTCAGTAAGTCCAATACTGGACATGTACCCTGATGAAACCATAATTGAAAAAGACACATGTACCCTTGAGCCCCAAGGTTCATTGCAGCACTATTTACAAGGGAACATTTCATGCAAAGATGGGCTCGATAAAGGACATAAATGGTATGGACCTAACAGAAGCAGAAGATATTAAGAAGAGGTGGCAAGAATACACAGAACTGTACAAAAAAGATCTTCACAACCCAGATAATCACGATGGTGTGATCACTCACCTAGAGCCAGAGATCCTAGAATATAAAGTCAAGAGGATATCACTACAAACAAAGCTAGTGGAGGGGATGGCATTCCAGTTGAGCTATTTCAAATCCTGAAAGATGATGCTGTGAAAGTGCTGCACTCAATATGCCAGGAAATTTGGAAAACTCAGCAGTGGCCACTGGAAAAGGACTGGAAAAGGTCAGCTTTCATTCCAATCCCAAAGAAAGGCAATGCCAAAGAATGCTCAAAGTACCACACAATTGCACTCATCTCACACGCTAGTAAAGTAATGCTCAAAATTCTCCAAGCCAGGCTTTAGCAATACATGAACTGTGAACTTCCAGATGTTCAAGCTGGTTTTAGAAAAGGCAGAGGAACCAGAGATCAAATTGCCAAGATTTGCTGGATCATCGAAAAAGCAAGAGAGTTTCAGAAAAACATCCATTTCTGCTTTATTGACTATGCCAAAGTCTTTGACTATGTGCTTCACAATAGACTGTGGAAAATTCTGAAAGAGATGGGAATACCAGACCACCTGACCTGCCTCTTGAGAAATTTGTATGCAGGTCAGGAAGCAACTATTAGAAGTGGACATGGAACAACAGACTGGTTCCAAATAGGAAAAGGAGTACGTCAAGGCTGTATATTGTCACCCTGCTTATTTAACTTCTATGCAGAGTACATCATGAGAAACACTGGGCTGGAAGAAGCACAAGCTGGAATCAAGATTGCTGGGAGACATATCAATCACCTCAGATATGCAGATGACACCACCCTTATGGCAGAAAGTGAAGAGGAACTAAAAAGCTCCTTTATGAAAGTGAAAGAGGAGACTGAAAAAGTTGGCTTAAGGCTCAAGATTCAGAAAACAAAGATCATGGCATCTGGTCCCATCACTTCATGGGAAATAGATGGGGAAACAGTGGAAACAGTGTCAGACTTTATTTTTTTGGGCTCCAAAATCACTGTAGATGGTGACTGCAGCCATGAAGTTAAAAGATGCTTACTCCTTGGAAGGAAAGTTACAACCAACCTAGATAGCATATTGAAAAGCAGAGATTACTTTGCCAACAAATGTCTGTCTAGTCAAGGCTATCATTTTTCCAGTGGTCATGTACGGATGTGAGAGTTGGACTGTGAAGAAAGCTGAGTGCCAAAGAATTGATGCTTTGAACTGTGGTGTTGGAGAAAACTCTTGAGAGTCCCTTGGACTGCAAGGAGATCCAACCAGTCCATTCTAAAGGAGATCAGTCCTGGGTGTTCATTGGAAGGACTGATGCTAAGCTGAAACTCCAGTACTTTGGCAAGAGTTGACTTTGCGAAGAGTTGACTCATTGGAAAAGACTCTGATGCTGGGAGGGATTGGGGGCAGGAGGAGAAGGGGACGCCAGAGGATGAGATGGCTGGATGGCATCACTGCCTCGATGGACATGAGTCTGAGTTAACTCTGGGAGCTGGTGATGGACAGGGAGGCCTGGCATGCCACAATTCATGGGGTGGCAGAGTCGGACATGACTGAGTGACTGAACTGAACTGAACTGAAGATGTGGAAGCAACATAGATGTCCATTGACAGATGAATTGATAAAGAATTTGTGGTATATATATACAATGGAATATTCAGTTCAGTTCAGTCTCTCAGTTGTGTCCGACTCTGGGTCAGGATGGGTGTGAGGTGAGAGAGAGGTTCAAGAGGGAAGAGACATATTTATACCTATGGCTGATTCATGTTGATGTGTGGCAGAAACCAACACAATATTATAAAGCAATTATCCTCCAAAAATAAGTAGATTTTTAAAAAATTTTTAAAAATGAAAATAACCTAGCCCAGAGCTAGTAAATATGATTTTAATGAATACATGACATTTGTCTGCACTGAACTGACTAAAGTCATCTGTTATTTGACATTATCAACTTGTATTCTTTCAGCAGTAACATGTTCAGAGTAATCTCTTGTATGACACAAAAGGCAGTCTTCTAAGGCAGGTAATATTCCTAAGAATGCTTCTTTTACTAACTGTGCTTATTCTTTATGCAATTTCAGTGGAAAAATATGTTCATAAAACCACTAAGTTTCATAATATAGTTTTATTGGTGCTTAAGGAAGTATTTGGTATTCTGATATTAGCACATATTCCAATCAGTCCAATATTTATTTCTGTCAGAAGTAACAAAGGCACTCCAATCTAAACAGTGTTCCTTTGTCTAGCACAATTACCTGAAGATAAAGCAGAACTCTAATTCAATTAACTAAAGAAAATAAAGGATGCTTGAGGAGATATGCTGTTTAAGGAGGAGTGCTATGATTACCTAAAAGCATATTATCTTTTTAGTGGAAAGACAACCTTTGTTGGCTTCCTCTACTATGAGTGAATAGAATTTCTTACTAATTTTAGCCAAAAATAGACCAATGACCGGCTGAACTCCAGTGACTGTAACAAACCCCAAACTCCAAGCTATTTTCATGGCATCTGGTGACAAAAATACTAAGATTTGCCCTGCAGATGCAGGCATCCTGTAGGAATGAGTACAGAATAAAGGAGCAAGATTTGAGGTACCCTTCCCTTCTCTGTATCAGTACCACGATAACTACTTTATGTGTTACTTCATCTACAGCTTCAGTTCAGTTCAGTTCAGTTCAGTTCAGTCACTCAGTCGTGTCCAACTATTTGCGACCCCATGAATAGCAGCACGCCAGGCCTCCCGTCCATCACCAACTCTTGGAGTTCACTGAAACTCTCGTCCGTCGAGTCGGTGATGCCATCCAGCCATCTCATCCTCTGTCATCCCCTTTTCCTCCTGCCCCCAATCCCTCCCAGCATCCAATGAGTCAACTCTTCGCATGAGGTGGCCAAAGTACTGGAGTTTCAGCTTTAGCATCATTCTTTCCAAAGAACACCCAGGGCTGATCTCCTTTAGAATGGACTGGTTGGATCTCCGTGCAGTCCAAGGGACTCTCAAGAGTCTTCTCTAACACCACAGTTCAAAAGCATCAATTCTTTGGCGCTCAGCCTTCTTCACAGTCCAACTCTTGCATCCATACATGACCACTGGAAAAACCATAACCTTGACTAGACGGAGCTTTATTGGCAAAGTATTGTCTCTGGTTTTCAATATGCTATCTAGGTTGGTCATAACTTTCCTTCCAAGGAGTAAGCGTCTTTTAATTTCATGGCTGCAGTCACCATCTGCAGTGATTTTGGAGCCAAAAAAATAAAGTCTGACACCGTTTCCACTGTTTCCCCATCTATTTCTCATGAAGTGATGGGACCAGATGCCATGATCTTTGTTTTCTGAATCTTGAGCTTTAAGCCAACTTTTTCACTCTCCTCTTTCACTTTCATCAAGAAGCTTTTTAGTTCCTCTTTACTTTCTGCCATAAGGGTGGTGTCATCTGCATATCTGAGGTTATTGATGTTTCTCCTGGCAATCTTGATTCCAGCTTGTGCTTCTTCCAGCCCAGTGTTTCTCATGATGTACTCTGCATAAAAGTTAAATAAGCAGATGACAATATACAGCTTTGACTTACTCCTTTTCCTATTTGGAACCCAGAAGATAGTTACCATTCTTCTCAAATAACAACAAATTAAAAGGGAAATTAAGAAACTTGCCTGATATTTGTATATAATAGATATTGCCTGTGCAAGCGAGAAAACAAAGTAAATGGCACTTCTGGGGTTTGCAATATAGTGGCCCCGTGTAAGAGTCTATAGTGACTTACTGTAAATCTTCAACTTTCCAAGGCATCATTTTCATTCCCAAACAAGCTTCTTGTGATAATACAAGAAGGTTTGCATAGCTTCATGAATGTTAAGCAAACTAAAATTAGAAACTATATTTCTACTTGACTTTGCATGTAAGATTTCTCCAATGAGGAAATTGGCTGAAAACAGGAAATGATCTTACAGGGACAAGGCAGAAATTCACTCAGAAGTTATTTCATTTTCTATTTTTATATTAATAAAATTCCCTTTTTTCTTTAATATTTCCCAATCTCAAGAAATGATGGTATGTCATTAAAGATTGCAATAGTAAATGTGAAAATGTAGTTTGATTTTTATAATCCCACATGGTCAAGAGTTGTAAACATTTTCATTTTTTCAATATGGCCTTTTTGTGTTTCACTATACTTGTCCTGAATCCTACATTAGTGTCAGTGATGGTGTTTGATAGGTGCTCGATACTGTCTTTTAAAATACTATTAGCGTGAAGCTCAGTTGGACTTAAAAGTTGTACTTCAACTTTTAGTTGACTGTTCCCAGATTCTTCTTTTAAATCAGCAAGTCCTACAGCTATCTCTAACTCATCTCTCTAGGATCAAATTTTGAAGTTACTGTGAGGTAAAGAGATATACACAAAAGTTTCGAAATGAGATAGGATTAAGGTAATGTTGAATAGAAAGAAGACATGTACATTGCCATCTGCATGAGATTTTTATGATATTTAATATACTTGTCATTGTCTCCCCATCACTCATATATGCTAAATGCACTCACACAATATATACATATGTACACACACACCCCACATCCTTGTTGTGCAGTCCACTGTACTTAGTAGTCAAGCAGCTCTGGACAAGTCACTTACTCTTCCAGAACTCAACTTTCCTCATTGAACAATGGGAAAATGACACTAACTTTGTAATTAGTTACTAGTAAGTTTAAACTATTTAATGTATGAATACAGTACATAGTCAACAAAATATTAATCATTTTATCTATAGAAGATTTGTTGACTATCCTTTGTAATCTGGCAGTTACATCAGATTTGGAACTTTAATATTGCTCTTTATGATCAAATGTTTAATGTTATTAGGCATATCTACCCCATTATATAATAAGTTCCTGAGAGCACTTGAGGTCTAAGATTAGTTCATGGGAAGAATCATGAACTCAAAACTAAGAGGGAATTTTATAATCTTTAAAGCTCTCGTATGGTGCTCATTAAAAAATTATTTAAGTAAATTAAATATCTGGTCATATGAGCTAAAAATTTGTGATTAACAGAAGAATTTCAACTAATTCGTATTTTGGTACTATGTGGGGTATAACTAGAGACATTTGAAAGACAGAGCTTTTGCTTGCAGTTGAATTTTAACTTGGATAATGCAATTTAATGAGTCAAATTTCAGAATTTAAGTTAAAAGTTTACCTGGCATAGTAAATAATTGACTTTAAGTGAAATGGTTAAATACAGACATTGTTCAAGCTTTTCTAGACACCATTATTTGTTCCAATCCTTAACCTTATTTGATCAATGGCAGAACAGGTATGGACTTCCACGGTGGCTCAGAAGGTAAAGAATCTGCCTACAATTCAGGAAACCCAGGTTCATTACCTTGGTCGGAAAGACCCCCTGGAGAAAGGAATGGCAACCCATTTTAGTATTCTTGCCTGGAGAATTCCATGAGCAGAAGAGCCTGGTGGGCTGCCATCATGGGGTCACAAAGAGTCAGACACGACTGAGTGACTAACATACACAGAATAGATATACTCTTGCTGTTAAGAAAGCTGTGTTTTAATGTGTATATATTAGAAGATTCAGTTTCATGACTACCATTTTTTCCTACTTGGGAAGAAATATGTGATTTCGTAGGGAAAAGCAGTAAGATTTTGAATTATATCTTGATACAAACCTCAAAAGGACTCCCAAGTGATGTTTTTAATAAGTAGGAATCGTGTGCTTAGTCATTCAGTCATGTCTGACTTTTGTGACCCTTGGGACTGTAGCCTTGCCAGGCTCCTCTCTCCTTGGGATTTTTCAAGCAAGAATTCTGAAGTGGGTTGCAATTTCCTCCTCCAAAGGATCTTCCCTGACCCAGGGATTGAACCTGTGTCTCCTGACTCTTCCACATTGGCAGGTGGATTCTTAACCACTTTGCCACCTGGGAAACCCCAAGCAGGAATCATACTATGTAATTAAATAACTTCAAAGAACAGTTATTGAATTGATTCTCCTTTTGGACTCCCTAAACTTGAGAGTAATGAAAGCATCACTGTAGCTATCCTTTGAAAATCAGCAACTCTCATGAAGTATAAAAAAAAATGGTATCAAAATGAAAGATAAATGAGTATATCCACTTCTAAGTATAGCTCTGTGTGTGTGTATATATATATACACACACACATATATATATATACTGCATGCATGCTCAGTCACTCAGTTATGTTCAACTTTGCAACCCTTTGGACTGTAAACAGCTAGGCTCCTCTGTCCATGGGATTTTCCAGGGAAAGATAATGGAGTGGGTTGCCATTTCCTTCTCCAGGGGTTCTTCCCAACCCAGGGATCAAACTCATACTTCTCATATCTTCTACACTGCAGGCAGGTGGATTCTTTACTGATGAGCCACTGGGGATCCATATATATGTATCAGATCAGATCAGTATACACATGTGCAATTGATTCTGTTATAATCATTTATACATGGCAAATATTATTGATGAGAAGATCAGTCAGGAGATGAGGTAGTATAAAAATATGGTGGATGCATTTGCTACTTTCCCTGTTCTTGTTCTCTCTGAGGCCCTTATTTCATTCATTTTTAATATAGATATCACCTGCCACCACCCAAAATGCTATCTATACACAGGTGAGCAATGTGATTCAAATATGTCATTTTTCACAGAAATTAGGAAAGAACATATTTAAACGGGAAAATTTTAGCTCAAAATGATTCTTTTCATTTCAATTTCGTATTTAGAGGAGCAATGTGGGCTGGTGGGCTTTTGAGAATTTATAAGGGTTTAAAATGGTGGTTAACCTTAAACACAGTTGAGGAAACCTCATTCCTGTTCTATTAAATGGATTAAGACACTGTGGAAAGTCCTGCCCATAAAATTAACTCCGTCTTCCTTTGGGATGCACTGCATCACTAACCACCCAACATGCCAAATGGTATAATTGCCCGTGATTGCAGAACACGCTGTTGCATTTTAAACCACTTCTGTTGAAAACCTTACCTCCCTTAACAACCAAAAATGTAGTAATTGTTCCTAGACATTGCATGAGGTTACATTTAGAATATTTATCCACACCTTCACACTTTCTCTCATATCTACTGACTTTAAAGACTTCTAAGGCAACGGCACCCCACTCCAGTACTCTTGCCTGGAGAGTCCCATGGACAGAGGAGCCTGGTGGGCTGCAGTCCATGGGGTCGCTAAGAGTTGGATACGACTGAGCGACTTCACTTTCACTTTTCACTTTCATGCATTGGAGAAGGAAATGGCAACCCACTCCAGTGTTCTTGCCTGGAGAATCCCAGGGACGGGGGAGCCTGGTGGGCTGCTGTCTATGGGGTCGCACAGAGTCGGACACGACTGAAGCAACTTAGCAGCAGCAGCAGCAGGGTTTCTTCTGACAAGACACCCAGTTTGACACCTGATTTATGGTAATGTCTTTCTGGAATTTATTTGTAAAACTTTTAGATGTTTGTGGTCATTTCTTCCTTCAGCAAAGGCATTTTTACCCTTTGTTGTCTCCAGTTGTGTGTGTGTGTGTGTGTGTGTATGTGTTAGTACCTCAGTGGGGTCTGACTCTTTGTGACCCCCAGACTGTAGCCCACCAGGATCTTCTATCCATGGAATTCTCCAGGCAAGAATACTAGAGTGGGTTTCCATGCCCTTCTCCAGGAGATTTTCCTGACCCAGGGATGGAACCCACGTCTCCTGCATTAGTAGGAAGATTATTTGCCATCTGAGCCAAGGAAGTCTCCAGTTACTTCACAGTATTGGTTTTTCTTTGACTTCCTTGGTTAAACTTGGGGGTTTATTTTCTGTATGATCTTTCCTTAAATGAGAGTGTTGCTCAGAATTTTGTCTTAGACTCTTCTCTCCTTTCCTCATTCCTCACTCTACTATCTTTTGGCAGTTCTGCTCTCATAGGCTCTGTGCTTCTGATTACCTGGTCCATCTCTGTAGCTCAGAACCCTCCTCTTAGATCCATCATCTGATGCACACAGATGTCTTCCCTTGTATGTGGTATGCACATCCATATTAAATCCCAATGTGCTCCTCCTCTGAGTTTTTCTATTTTAGTAAATGGTAGAATATAAATGCCCACTTGCCCAAAACAACAACCTGAAAGCTGTCCTAAATTCTGTCCCTTAATCATTCCATCAGATTCTGTTCATTGTGCTCCTTGATAAGCTCTCAAACTGCTCTGCTTTTTTGCAGTTACCATATCACCACCTTAGTTTTGCTTCTATTTTTTTCTGATTTTAGAACAGCTCTCTAACTCTAATCTCCCTGCCTTGGATCATGTCACTCTTCAAATGGATTTCCACACTATATCCAGAGTGATGCTTCTGGAGGGCCTATTCAGAGGCCTTCTCAAATGTTCCTCTTCCCATTTATCAGACTTACTGCTTCCCTCCCTCCAGAATCTCCCTCTTCCTGTCAAAGCCACAGTCCATCTTGTTCTTCCCTACCACTTCCTTCAGACCTTTGTCCATACTTTCCCTTGCTTATAATACACCTTCTATCCCTGTTCTCTGGGATAATCTCCACTTGTTCTGTAGATGCAGTTTCAGAGTCCTATCTTCTGGCAAGAAACCTTGACCAGTAATCTTAAAATGTCTTGGCTGACTCTCCTGTCAGTACCCAGAATACTTTGTGACTCTCCTTGTTATTTCATTACGTCTGTTGGATTCCTTGTCTGCTTTCCCAACAGAAGATCCTAAGAGCAGTTGATAGATGACCTTTAGGCAGCAATTCTGATCATATATATATAAAGTTCTGCTAAACGGTGAAGAGAAAGAATTTGGAAGAGAGGATTCTCAGAACACAGCTGAAATGACGCTGTTCCTAGTTGGGAGCAAAAAAAAAAAAAAAAGATTGAGTTTGGGGGCCTGCAGGGAATGTGATACATTTGTGCTCAGCAGCAGGGAGAGCCAACTCTTCTATTGTGTTACATCACACCACGTATTTTTAGCATTTTGTTTCTGGCTGATTTATTTTGAAATAGCTGTCTTGTTTCCCTCATTCATTTTAAGTTCCTCTTTTTTGTTTTTTTTCAGGTGCTAAGTTGTGTCTGACTCTTTGTGACCCCAGGCTACTCTGTCCGTTGGGTCATCTAGGCAAGAACTCTGGAGCGGGCTGCCATTTCCTCCTCCAGGGGATCTTCTTGGATCAGAGATTGAACCCAGTCTCCCTCATTGGCAGATGGGTTCTTTACCGCTGAGCCATCTGGGAAGCCCAAACTCCTTGTGGTAGAAGAGTTTAATCTCTACCAGGTATAACATCAGAGGTCAGGCTCCAGATTTTTAGAATTAGATTCCAATATCACAGTTATAACAATCCCACGTAAATGTGTCAATAAAATGACCACATGATGGTGATCAATGAAATATAAATGGATTATAACTGAGAAATGCATTTTGAGGGCTAGACTTAAACATTACATGATATCAGTATGTTTTAAAGAAAATCAATTTGAAGTTTGTATGTTGGAAAAAAATTGAAAAGGATATAATAATGCTAGTATTAATTCATATATTACTTTTAATTCATGATTTTAGACAATCTCTCTTCAGTGTTGTAACCCACATGATCCACTAATGGTATCACCCAGACCATCACTCATGTTTGTGGGGAACAATTACCTACGGATTATTTGGTCCAAATATTTGACCTCTAATCCTATTCTCCATTTATAGGCATTAAGTGTCTTTGGAGAATAGCTCCAAAGCTTTTCTTGTCTTGGGTCAAGAAAAAGTCAATGTGGGTTTGAAAACCATGGTTTTGCTATAAGTTAAATATGATTTCAACAAATCTCAGAGAGTACAAATAAGTAATACAGTCAGCTTAAACCTAGGTCAATATGTGATCATCAAACACCTCAAATAGAAACATAATCATAGTTAAATGGAAAATTGAGGTTATGACATAAATCAGTGATGCATAAAAGACAAAAACTAATATCTGACAATTAAAAATTTAATGTTGCAGGATTGTTGTACTGGAAAAGAAGAGTGACCATATTGGCGGTGGTGGTTTAGTCACTAAGTTGTGTCCGACACTTTGCGATTCCATGGATTATAGCCTCCAGGCTCCTTTGTCCATGGGATTTCTCAGGCAAGAATACCAGAGTGAGTTGCCGTTTTCTTCTCCAGGAGATCTTACCAACCCAGGACCTCTGCATTGTATGTGGATTATTTACTGATTGAGCCACTGGGGAAGCCCTAGGATATTAGGATATTCTTAATCTAAAACTTGTTTTTAGTGAGAAGAGTTTTAACATATATGGCTATTTTATATCTTTTTTTGATAAAATACATTAAAAATTTTATCTTGAATTTATAAAATGTAGGTTGAATTTCTAGCTGTATAAATGGGCTTGTGAAAGGTATTATTTGCAGGTACATAAAATGGCTAGAAAATTCCTAGATATGTCAGATATTTAACACAAGTTGTGTTTTCTTTTTCTGCCTCCCTGGCACTTTTCTAAGTTCCCCCAAGGCCTGAGCTGAGAACCTTAATAAGCTATTTTTGAGTTTGTGATGTTGGTTACCCATCTTGTTCCAGCTAGCTATTCCCTCTACCCTTAGCCCTACTTTTCTAGTGGCCCAATAAACAGAGAATAACTCTTTGGGGATCCCATTGTCACTCTAGGTGCCCTCTTAGGCAGCACTTAAAATGGCTCCAGATGAGTTTATCCTGACCTGTGTGGCTCCGTATCTGCTTCATTTAGTTGTTCAGTCACTCAGTCATGTCTGACTCTTTGCCACCCCACGGCTGCAGTATGCCAGACTTCCTTGTCTTTCACCATCTCCTGGAATTTGCTCAAACTCATGTCCCTTAAGTTGGTGATTCCATCCAACCATCTCATCCTCTGGCGCCCCCCTTTCCTCCTGCCTTCAATCTTCCCCAGCATCAGGGTCTCTTCCAATGAGTCAGTTCTTTGCGTAAAACTTTGCCAAAGTTTTGGAGCTTCAGCTTCAGCATCAGTCCTTCCAATGAATATTTGAGTTGATTTCCTTTAGGATGGACTAGTTTGATCTCCTTTCTGTCCAAGGGACTCTCAAGAGTCTTCTTCAGCACCACAGTTCGAAAGCATCAATTCTTCAGCGCTCAGCCTTCTTTATAGTTCAACTCTTACATCCAGACATGACCACTCGAAAAACCATAGCTTTGACTATACGGACATTTGTTGCCAAAGTAATGTCTCTGATTTTTAATACAATGTCTAGGAGAAGGCAGTGGCACCTCACTCCAGTACTCTTGCCTGGAAAATCCCATGGACGGAGGGAACTGGTAGGCTGCAGTCCATGGGGTTGCTAGAGTCGGACACGACTGAGCGACTTCGCTTTCTCTTTTCACTTTCATGCATTGGAGAAGGCAATGGCAACCCACTCCAGTGTTCTTGCCTGGAGAATCCCAGGGACGGGGAGCCTGGTGGGCTGCCGTCTATGGGGTCGCACAGAGTCGGATACGACTGAAACAACTTAGCAGCAGCAGCTGGTTTGTCACAGCTTTTCTTCCAAGGGGAAAGCATCTTTTAATTTTGTGGCTGCAGTCACTGTCTTCAGTGATTTTGGAGCCCAAGAAAATAAATCTGTCACTGCTTATATCTGCTTCATGGGATGTAGTTATCCCTCCTTGCCTTAAAGACTTTGGGAGTCAGGACTGCCCACCACAGCCACCTTTGCTGTTTTCCTTTGCTTCTGCTTCTAGATCTTCTAACCTCCAGTTGCTCCCTTGTACCTTTTCTGGTAGATTTAACAGTAAACTGAAACACCCCCAACTTCAGAGAGCACATAGCAATTTCTCTGAGAAATCACCTTGTGGTGACAGAGGAAGTACACTCAAGCCCCCCTCTTTGCTGTGTCTCTCAGGAACTCCACCTCATATAGCTCACAGCTCTTTCCCATCCTCAGTCTCTGAACAATTTTTATGTTCCCAATCTGGGCAAGGTCTCTCACTTGTCCTCCTTTGACCATCCTTTTTGAAAAATCTGAACGGCAGTCTGTTTCCCACCTCATTTTGATATCTGAAACCTGTTGCCTTTGGGTCAACACAGAGTTACGTTTCTATCCTATTAGACACAAATATTTCTTGTGTTGTTATTGCATTGAGGCAATATAAGGAAGAGCAAGAGGATGGATTTTGTAACATTGGCCCAATAAAACTTCAAAAACATAATTTCAAAGAAAGGCACCAGGGCTCAGACTCATCATTAGTCACTCAGGTTTGCATCACTGAGATCCTATGTGGTGACCATGAATTGACAACTTGGTAACACAAGTCACATTCCCTTAGCGGATTTGAGACAATATAATTGCATACGTATTGGGGACTGGGAGAGATCTTGTAAGGTTGTTGTAATCCAGAACAGTATTGAAAGACTTATTATTGTAAATATCCTGAGAATTTATTAACACAAGAGTAGAAATAATGAAGAGAAATCTCACAGCATTGATAGTTTTAGAAAGTAGTGCATTTTGTGATTTTCATATTTGCATATGTTTTGCCTGCTCTTTTAAATGTTTAAGAGAACTGGTCGTGTTAAATTTTCACTTTTTCTTGGACATAGTGAAAACTTTTAGCCCTCTTCATTATCTATTCTCACTATTTTTCTTCTTTTAAATAATATAATCTTAAGATTTTAAGCTGGCATATGGCTGTGGTGTGGTGTGGTGTGCTGTGCTTGGTCACTCAGTCCTGTCCAGCTCTTTGCAACCTCATGGACTGTAGGCCCACCAGGCTCCTCTGTCCATGGGGATTCTCCAGGTGAGAATACTGGATTGGGTTGCCATGCACTCCGTCAGGGGATCATCCCAACCTAGTGATCAAACTCAGGTCTCCCGCTTTGTGGGTGGATTCTTTACCATATGAGCCACCAAGGAAACCCAAGAATACTGGAATGGGTAACCTATCCCTTCTCCAGGGGATCTTCCCAACCCAGGAATCGAACTGGGGTCTCCTGTATAGCAGGCAGATTCTTTACCAGCTGAGCTACCAGGAAAGCCTGGCACATGGTTACCCAGCTATAAAATATATACATTTTCAGTCTTCCTTGCAGTTAACTGGGGCCATGTGATTAAATTTGAGTCAAAGCATATGAACAGATATGTTTGTAATTTATGGATTATGTTCAGCTTAAAGACAAGTTGATTACTGTGGGCTTCCTCTTTCTCCATGCAAGTAAGAACACAGATGTACAATGCCCCAAGTTCTATTATAGAGCAATGAGCAATGTTCTAGGCCTAGACGTAGATAGGAGGGACTTCTATTCTTGAATGACCTTGTGGTAGAGCAGCCCTGCTAGTTAGAATCTGTGGAATTTTATATAAGAAAAAAATACACACGTGTCTTAATTTCAGTCATTTCATTTTCACATCTCTTTTTTTTTAGCACCTTTACTTCTACCCTTCAAAATATAATGGGATTTAATTAAATAAATATTTTATTTTTGCATGACAAAACAACCCCCAAGTTTAGTGGCTTGCTATCTTTTGTAGTTCTGTGGGTTGTCTTAGGCTGGTTAGTTCTTCCATGGGATCTCTTACATAACCTCAAATAGATGCAGAAGTTCGAGTCTTCTGAAACCTCAACTGGTTTGGACATCCAAGCAAGTTTATTCACATGAGTAGAAGTAATGGTAGCTGAGAGCTCAACTGGAATTGGTACTGAAACTGGAGCACATATATGTGGCCTCTCCATATAGCTTAGGTTTTTCACTGCATGGTGTCTAGGTTCCAAGAGTGAATATTCCAAGACTTGGACAGAAATGTCAAGGCTTCATATCACCCAGTCTTCGAAGATCCAGAGCATCACTGGTCATCAAGACACAAAGGCCAGTTGAGAGTCAAGGAGAAAGAGGTCAGACTCCACATCTCAATGGAAGAAGTGGCAAGGGATTTGCAAACATCTTCAATCTATCACATTAACCACATGAGAATTTTTCCCCAGAGATTCTTTCTAAAATGTTCTCAGTATCTTAATAAATCATTTTTCTACACCAAGCCCATTTTCCATTGCAAACTTTAATAGATTGGTCATTAATTACATTGGAAACAATGGTTAGTATTTCTCTTCACCCATCAAGTGCCATAGCACTAAATAATCTTTCATGTGTGTGTGTTCAGTAATGTCCGACTTTTTGTGACCCAGTGACCTTAGCCCTCCAGGCTCCTCTGTCCATAGGATTTCCCAGGCAAGAATATTGGAGTGGGTTGCCATTTCCTTCTCCAGAGGATCTTCCTGACCCACGGATTGAACCTGAGTGTCCTGCATTGGCAAGAAGATTCTTTACCACTGCACCATCTGGGAAGCCCATAGCAACAGTTAAACTGATTAACTTTACATCAGAAGAAAGTGTTAATAAAATCAAAGACATTAAATTCTGTGAATGAAATACTTGGGAGCCACTGCCAGGGCCATGCTGTGACTGTTAGCTAACCTTTTTGAGACCTTGAAATAAGTGCTTTGCCAGATTACCTCATTTCTTCCTCATAAAGTCCAGCGAGGTATGTTCTATTATCGTTTGTCGAGTTGCATAATTGTACTGTTGTATGTTTACAATTGTGAGGAAATGAAAGCTTGGATTAAGTAAATTTCCCAAAGTCACAGAGATTAAAAATGGCTGAACTCAATTCAGGGTTCAAAGGCTAAACCACAAGGGTAAATCTAGATCCCCACAGCTCTCTTTTGAACAAAGATTGTCTTTTATACTTTCCCGTATGGTGGTAACTTGATTAAGGAAGTTTCTGCTTTTTTTTTTTTTTTTTTAATATTGACTTTTGTATCAATACGTAAGTTCTTTCTTCCAGTTCTTTCTTATGAGTCGTAGACAAACTAATTTTTTCAATGCTTCCAATTATATCTTGTGCTTGTTAAGATTAATTTTTTAAATTTAAAAATAATGATACAGAAAAATTACATTATTTCACATTCAAGAATCCGTTATTATTTGTATCTGGAAAAGTTTTAATCCTTTCCTCCTTATAGTTTCTATATCAAGTTTATATTGCACTTACCATTTTGTGAACTGCTGTGTATTTTTTTACATGTTCTATTATAAACATTATAATCTGAAAACATGCTAAACATCCTATTAAAAACTTTGATGGTAAAGACCACTTCAAACAGACACAAGTAGAATTGTATAGTGAACCCCATGTACTTATTACATACCATTAAAGTGGCTAGTATTTCATCTGAAACTATTTCTACTTCCCTGAGCTCCAATCACTGTATCATTTCATCTAAACATTACTTTCAATATTTGAATGTTTTCAGCCTTATCATGAACCATATTTTGCTGACATAAAAAAATCTGGTTGTAATTGGAGTCTTATTACCATGTTCCTGACCAGAACACCCACACTATTCTGTGAGTATTCTACGAAGAAAAAAGTTTCAGTGCTCTCATAGGAATATCTGTGTCATCTGAGGCTTCCTGTAAATAACTTCCAATTTGTCAAATTCTCAACAAGATTCTCTATATTTACATGACACATTGAAATACAAAATATATCAGATTAATGAAAAAGCAAAGCCCTGGTATTAATCACTTTTGAAACCATGAAATCCACAACTGGTAATTTTGAGAACATAATAAATTATAGAGATAAAGATGCATTTGAAAGTTCTGATACAACATCAAAAAGTGAACACATGGTTTATTTTAAAATATTAACAGCTCTGCACTGTAAAATTCTTCTCTTCATTATAGATTCAACTTGTTTTAACCCTTCCATTGATACTCATATTTACCCAAGAGAGTATTTTTATCAAGTTAATTTATATCTTTTTTCCATAATGAAGTTAGTGAGAAATACCTGCCTTCCAAATACTGCTTCAGAGACTTTGCTAAAATTCTCTCAATAATCCTTTGGAAGACAAAAACATCAGCAAGAAATAATTGAGGAAAAAAAAGCCACTGTGACAGGAATTAAAGATTATTTATGAGGTATGAAAATGTCTGAGATCCAGTTGCAAGGACATCTGGTTCTATGACTATAAGCAAAAGTCTGTCAAAAATTTCATTTAAAAACCCATTTCTAAGGTTTTCAGCTCTGCTGCTTCAGTTCCCATGCATCCTAATCCAACTTTTAAAAAACTGGTTATCTGAAATCACATTTGCCAGTCCATCTGGGCTGAGAACTTAAGAAAAAGAACAAAATTAAAAAGTATTTTACTCTGGATCATATTTACTCTTTCTATATTAATTACTTTTTCTGTAAATTATGTGCTCACTTTATACTTGAGATACAAATTACGAGTTGTTTCTATATTGTTGGTTCACTTTACATTTAATTTTCATTTTTTTCTTCCGTGCTGTCTACTACATACATGAATGTTGAGGTTACACTCATGTCCCATGTATTCACTAGTGTTATTTGATTCCTAAGCTATGGTTTTTCCAGTGGTCATGTATGGATGTGAGAGTTGAACTATAAAGAAAGCTGAGTGCCGAAGAATTGATGCTTTTGAACTGTGGTGTTGGAGAAGACTCTTGAGAGTCCCTTGGACTGCAAGGAGATCCAACCAGTCCATCCTAAAGGAAATCAATCCTGAAGTTGATTGGAAGGACTGATGCTGAAGCTGAAACTCCAATACTTTGGCCCCCTGATGAGTAAAACTGACATATTTGAAAAGACCCTGATGCTGGGAGAGATTGAAGGCCAAAGGAGAAGGGGGTGACAGAGGATAAGATGGTTGGATGGCATCATCAACTCGATGGACATGAGTGTGAATAGGCTCTGGGAGTTGGTGATGGACAGGGAGGCCTGGCCTGCTGCAGTCCATGGGGTCACAAAGAGTCAGACATGACTGAGCAACTGAACTAACTGACTGACTGAACTGTTGTTAATTTAAAAAATTAGTACTTGATACTTCCCTAGTCATCCAGAGACTAAGCCTCCATGCTCCCACTGCAGGAGGACAAAAGTTTGATCCCTGGTCAGGGAACTGGATCCCACGTGCCACAATTAAAGATCCAGCAAGCCACATTGAAGATCAAAGATCCCATATGCCCAGTGCAGCCAAATAAATTAAAAAAAAAATACTTGCTTTCTTTTTTTTTAATTGTAAACTTTTTACTTTGTGTTGCAGTATAGCTGATAAATAATGTGACAATTTCAGGTGAACAGCAAAGGGACTCAGCATACATATACATGTACCCATTTTCTCCCAAACTCCCCTCCCATCCAGGCTGCTATATAGCATTGACTTGCTTCCTTTCTGGAATGCTTACTATGTACCAAACTCTTCACAAACCTTAACTCAAATCTTCACCCCACAACTCTGCAGGGTGAAAGCTGTTACTCCTTATAACAGCTAAGTTAACTAAGCATCAGAAAGATTAAGACATCTGCCTATGGTCACCCAAGTTTGGAGGACCACAGTTTTGGTTTGGGGGAACACAGTTTTGTCTGCATACAAAGCCTATTTGTTCTTGAATATTATTTGAGTAGGTGATAGTAATATCTTACTCTGATAATGTTCATGTCCTTATGGAACTTTTGAAAGTGAAAGTCGCTCAGTCGTGCCAACTCTTTGCAACCCCATGGACTGTTACCCACCAGGCTCCTCTGTCCATGGAATTCTCCAGGCAAGAATACTGGAGTGGGTAGCTGTTCCCTTCTTCAGGGCATCTTCCTGACCTAGGGATTGAACCCAGGTCTTCCACATTGCAGTCAGATTCTTTATCATCTGAGACACCCTACTATTGATATAATAAAATATCACTTTCAGTTACATCATTGGCTTCTTTTTGTGAAAAATTTATAATTAAAATAAAGTATGTTAAAGTGTGTCTATTTACAGATACATAAAAATTGAATTTAGAGGATTCTTTAAAAATAGTTTCAGTTCAGTTCAGTCTCTCAGTGGTGTCTGATTCTGCGACCCCATGGACTGTAGCATGCCAGGCTTCCCTGTCCCTTACCAACTCCCAGAGCCTACTCAAACTCGTCCATTGCATTGATGATGCCATCCAACCATCTCATCCTCTGTCACCCCCTTCTCTTCCTGCCTTCAATCTTTCCCAGAATCAGGGTCTTTTCAAATGAGTCAGTTCTTTACATCAGGTGGCCAAAGTATTGGAGTTTCAAATTCAGCATCAGTCCTTCCGATGAATATTCAGGACTGATTTCCTTTAGGATGGACTAGGTGGATCTCCTTGTAGTCCAAGGGACTCTCAAGAGTCTTCTCCAACACCACATTTCAAAAGCATCAATTCTTCAGCACTCAGCTTTCCTTATGGTCAAAATCTCACATCCATACATGACTACGGGAAAAACCATTGCTTTGGCTAGACAGAACTTTGTTAGTAAAGTAATGTCTCTGCTTTTTAATATGCTATCTAGGTTGATCATAGCTTTTCTTCCAAGGAGCAAGCATCTTTTAATTTCATGGCTGCAGTCACCATCTATAGTGATTTTGGAGCCCCCCCAAAATAAAGTATCTCATGGTTTCCCTATCTATTTGCCATGAAATGATGGGACCAGATGCCATGATCTTAGTTTTCTGAATTTGAGTTTTAAGCCACTTTTTTCACTCTCCTCTTTCACTTTCATCAAGAGGCTCTTTAGTTCTTCTTGCTTTCTGCCATAAGGGTGGTATCATCTGCATGTCTAATGTTATTGATATATCTCCCAGCAATCTTGATTCCAGCTTATGCTTCATCCAACCCAGCATTTCACATGATGTACACTGCATATAAGTTAAATAAGGAAGGGTGGCAATATACAGCCTTGACATACTCCTTTCCCGATTTGGAACCAGTCTGTTGTTCCATGTCCAGATCTAACTGTGGCTTCTTAACCTGCATACAGATTTCTCAGGTGGCAGGTCAGGTGGTCTGGTATTCTCATCTCTTGAAGAATTTTCCACAGTTTGTTGTGATCCACACAGTCAAAGGCTTTGGCGTAGTCAATAAAGCAAAAGTAGATGTTTTTCTGGAATTCCCTTGCTTTTTCGATGATCCAGTTTAACATAATACAAAAAAAAAGTTTTTTTTTATTCTTTCAATGTTACATTTCTAAGTCTAAAATATTCAGTATCCCTATCCTCTGTCTACCAGACAAAGACATGGAACTTCGCAACTACCATCTGAACTCTCCTCCATGCCATCTTCCATGTCTAGAATTTTAATTCTAATTTTATAAATCTATATCTATATATAGCTGTCCACAGTAACTATTTTTTAAAGCTAATAATTTAATTTACCTGTCTCTGTACATTTGTTTGTGATCATGGTTCTCAGTGAAGTACTTCTCCACTGATTCTTTTTAGTGATGTTCTGGGGCTATTAAAATCCATTATTCCCTCTATGTCTGAAATGTCTTGATTTTATTATAAGAAATCTGAACTGTTTATGGAATTCCAGGTTGACTGCTATTTCCTCTCAACAATTTTTTGCTATGGAGAAGTCTGCTGTCAATCTAAGTGCGCTTTTCATACAGATAAATTTTGTTTGTTGGGAAATGTCATTTGAGAGATAACTTTTACTAGTATTTTCTTCTCTTTGATTTTTGGAAATTTTACTGCAGTGTATTTAGATGTAGATTTATTTTATTTATGCTTCTTGTCATTTGATATTCACTTTCTGAGGAAACATTTTTTAAAAATTCTGAAAAACACTAAATAAATGTTCCTTTTAACATTGCCTTCTTATATACTCCTCTTTTTGAAAATCTAGAACCCCTTTAATGCATATGTAAGCACTTCTCACTCTGGTTTTCATGTTTCTTAACTCTACTCTCAAGAGTTAAGCACATTTTTATTTCTGTGCACTGCCTTCAGTAATACCATTGTTTATTAATTATCTCATCATACATCTAATTTCATTTTCTTGGGCTCCAAAACACTGCAGACAGTGACTGCAGCCATGAAATAAGATGCTTGCTGCTTGGGATAAAAGCTATGACAAACCTAGACAGCGTATTAAAAACCAGAGACATCACTTTGCCAACAAAAGTCTGTATAGTCAAAGGTATGGTTGGTTTTTCTAGGAGTCTGTACAGTGGTGAAAGTTGGACCATAAAAAAAGCTGAGTGCTGAAGAATTGATGCTCTGGAACTGTGGTATTGGAGAATACTCTCGAGAGCCCTTGGACAGCAAGGAGATCAAACCCAGTTAATCCTAAAAGAAATCAACCCTGAATATTCACTGGAAGGACTGATGCTAAAGCTGAAGCTTCAGTTCTTTGGCCACCTGATGCAAAGAAACTGGCTATCTGATTAAAAGATCTGACTCATAGGAAAAGACCCTGATGTTAAAAAAGATTGAGGCAGGAGGAAAAGGGTGATAGAGGATGAGATGGTTGGATGGCATCACCAACTCAATGAACATGAGTCTGAGCAAATTCTGGGAGATAGTGAAGGACAGCATAGTCCATGGGGTCTCAGAGAGTCAGACATGACTTAGCGACTGAATAACAGCAACAACAATTTCACACTGCTTTTAGCAGATTAAGTGTTTTCTGGCAAAGAAAGTACTTTTCAGCAAACATATTTTTGATCACTCTGGGGACTGAGTAGGGTGAATTTGTAGAAGTTCTACAAAGTTATCAGCAAAGAGGCCATGAAAACCTGGGGAGGAGAAGTCTAAGAGAGTCAGGCAGCCAGACAGTGGGAGCATTGAGAGTGCTGATGGTGCATTTCATTTTCCTTCTGATTGTGCTGGACACTCACTTTCAAGCTTTCACCCCACTACTGGATAGCATCAAGCCTATCTTCTCCCTGATTCTGTCTCTTGAGGGTACAGTTGTTTGTGGGCTTTCTGCTGCTGTCACTTCAGTAGTGTCCGACTCTGTTCTCTCCCGTCCCTGGGATTCTCCAGGCAAGAACACTGGAGTGGGTTGCCATTTCCTTCTCCAGTGCATGAAAGTGAAAAGTGAAAGTAAAGTCACTCAGTCGTGCCCGACCCTCAGCGACACCATGGACTGCAGCCTTCCAGGCTCCCCCGTCCATGGGATTGTCCAAGCAAGAGTACTGGAGTGGGGTGCCACTGCCTTCTCCGTGTTTGTGGGCTTAGGGTCTCTCTAAACTTCAGTTTTAGGACTAAGGCAAATTACCTTGAACTTGAAGGAATTCCTTCTTTTCCTTCTGCACCATTAGGGCTGCCCCTCCTTGTGTCAGTGGGGGTAAATTGAGCGTTAAGTATTAAAGGCATTATGATGCAAATCAGGCAGCAGCCAGAAAAATACTTTTCTATGATAGCTGTTCCCCTGGAGAAGGGCATGGCAACCCACTCCAGTATTCTTGCCTGGAGAATCCCCTCGGACAGAGGAGCCTGGTGGGCTATAGTCCATGGGGTCACAGTCAGACACTACTGAGCGACTAAGCACAGCATGGTAGCTGTTTAACCCTGTTTGTTGCAAAGCTAATTAACAGAAATAATTCTACAATGATTCTTTCATGTATTTTTGGTATATCTACATCAGTTCAGTTCAGTCGCTCAGTCGTGTCCGACTCTTTGCGACCCCATGAATCGCAGCATGCCAGGCCTCCCTGTCCATCACCAACTCCCAGAGTTCACTCAGACTCAGTGATGCCATCCAGCCATCTCATCCTCTGTCGTCCCCTTATCCTCCTGCCTCCAATCCCTCCCAGCATCAGAGTCTTTTCCAATGAGTCAACTCTTCACATGAGGTGGCCCTTACAATTACAAATCTGTTCTCTAAATTTCCATTTGCACGGTCCTGGTCGTACATTTAGATTCTGAATGCCATTAGCCAAACCTAATAGTTATTTGGGCTTTCTGCCTCCTGGCTTGCTTTAGCTCATTATCTTGGAAATCACCAGTTTGAATTATAGTATTTTTCTGTATATTTACACATACCCATAGAAATAAATGTCCACCGAAATCCAGTAATACTCCTCAGGGAGTGCCCAGATAACACAGTACAATGTAGAGGAAGTTTTTTTCACAGCTTTTGTAACGCACTGCAAACTAGGTTATGGTCTCCTTTTATTTGCTTTTCCAAGGTTGCACGCTTACACCCACTGTGGAACTTACACTGAGAGGTAAGTATTAGCTTCCTAGGGCTGCCATAACAAAATGCCATAGAACAGGTGCTTAAATGACAGAAATTTATTTGCTCATAGTTCTAGAAGATCAAGATCAATGTGTGGGCAGTTCAGGTTTCTACTGAGGCTTCTCTCAACTAACAGATGGCCGTCTTTTCTTTGTTTTCTTCACCTGGATCCTTGTCTGTGCTCTTACATCCCTAGTGTCTCTTTTTATATCCAGATTTTCTCTTATAATAGCACTAATCAGGTTGGATCAAGATCCACCCTAACAACTTCATTTTAACTTGACAGTGAAGTGAGATATTAGTCCCTCAGTTGTGTTTGACTCTGTATGACCCCAGGGACTGTAGCATGCCAAGGCTCCTCTGTCCATGGAATTTTCCAGGCAAGAATACTGCAGGGGATTACCATTCCCTTCTCCAGGGAATCTTCCCGACCCAGAGATCAAACCCAGGTCTTCCCTCATTGCAGGCAGATTCTTTACCATCTGAATCACCAGATGGTATTTTAACTTAGTCATCTTTTAAAGACTCTATCTCAAAGAGAGTTACACTGTGAGTTACTGTGAGTAGGGACTTTAAAATACAAATTGGAGGGAAGACAAATAAAGCCCATAAGAGCAAATACATTGCATTTGTTCATTTGATCACTTTTCTATTGGAACTAAAATGAGCTACTTGAAGGCAGGCATCATGTCATTTTGCCTTTGTGTTCTTTATATCCATGACTTTGATACTAAAGACGTATTTAAAGAATTCAACAAGTTTAAGACTATAATTGTGATGTGATGTGGCATGTAAAGACATTTTACATTTGCTGCAGTCAATATGCCAGCAAATTTGGAAAACTTAGCAGTGGCCACAGGACTGTAAAAGTTAGTTTTCATTCCAATCCCAAAGAAAGGCAATGCCAAAGAATGCTCAAACTACTGCACAATTGCACTCATCTCACACGCTAGTTGGAGAAGGCAATGGCACCCCACTCCAGTACTCTTGCCTGGAAAATCCCATGGACGGAGGAGCCTGGTAGGCTGCAGTCCATGGGATCGCTGAGGGTCAGACAAGACTGAGCGACTTCACTTTCACTTTTCACTTTCATGCATTGGAGAAGGAAATGGCAACCCACTCCAGTGTTCTTGCCTGGAGAATCCCAGGGACGGGGGAACCTGGTGGGCTGCCATCTATGAGGTCGCACAGAGTCAGACACGACTGAAGCGACTTAGCAGCAGCAGCACACGCTAGTAGAGTAATGCTTAAAATTCTCCAAGCCAGGCTTCAGCAATACATGAACCGTGAACTTTCAGATGTTCAAGCTGGTTTTAGAAAAGGCAGAGGAACCAGATATCAAATTGCCAACATCCACTGGATCATTGAAAAAGCAAAAGAGTCCCAGAAAAACATCTATTTCTGCTTTATTGACTATGCCAAAGCCTTTGACTGTGTGGATCAAAATAAACTGTGGAAAATTCTGGAAGAGATGGGAATACCAGACCACCTGACCTGCCTCTTGAGAAACCTGTATGCAGGTCAGGAAGCAACAGTTAAAACTGGACATGGAACAACAGACTGGTTCCAAATAGGAAAAGGAGTCCGTCAAGGCTGTATATTGTCACCCTGCTTATTTAACTTCTATGCAGAGTACATCATGAGAAACGCTGGGCTGGAAGAAGCACAAGCTGGAATCAAGATTGCCGGGAGAAATATCAATAACCTCAGATATGCAGATGACACCACCCTTATGGCAGAAAGTGAAGAAGAACTAAAGAGCCTCTTGATGAAAGTGAAAGAGGAAAGTGAAAAAGTTGGCTTCAAGCTCAATATTCAGAAAACTAAGATCATGGCATCTGGTCCCATCACTTCATGGCAAATAGATGGGGAAACAGTGGAAAAAGTGTCACACCTTATTTTTATGGGCTCCAAAATCACTGCAGATGGTGCTTGCAGCAATGAAATTAAAAGACCCTTACTCCTTGGAAGGAAAGTTATGGCCAACGTAGACAGCATATTCAAAAGCAGAGATATTACTTTGCCAACAAAGGTCCATCTAGTCAAGGCTATGGTTTTTCCAGTGGTCATGTATGGATGTGAGAGTTGGACTATAAAGAGAGCTGAGTGCCGAAGAATTGATGCTTTTGAACTGTGGTGTTGGAGAAGACTCTTGAGAGTCCCTTGGACTGAAAAGTGATCCAACCAGTCCATCCTAAAGGAGATTAGTCCTGGGTGTTCATTGGAAGGACTGATGTTGAAACTGAAACTCCAATACTTTGGCCACCTGATGCAAAGAGCTGACTCATTTGAAAAGACCCTGATGCTGGGAAAGATTGAGGGCAGGAGAAGAAGGGGACGACAGAGGATGAGATGGTTGGATGGCATCAGTGACATGATGGACTTGGGTTTGGGTGGACTACAGGAGTTGGTGATGGACAGGAAGGCTGGCATGCTGTGGTTCATGAGGTCGCAGAGTCAGACATGACTGAGTGACTGAACTGAACTGAACTGATGCATTTGGTTGGGAATGATGGGTGTCCAAGGAACTTACCTTCAACTAAATTGTTCTTATAAAGAAATTCCTAATCTCTCTTGCTATACATTCAGGAATAGTGAGGAATATATTTTTCTACTTAAAAATAACATAAGGAAAGAAATCATGAGAGAACATGTAAGAATATCTATCTATCTATCTATCTATCTATATATATATGTTAGGAAGAGATTAATTTAATATACATTGGTTTCTATGTCAGATAACATAAGCCACATTTGTACCTTCAAAGAGCTTATAACTAATTTAGGAACAAATATGTTCAAATGTTTAGGAACCTGTAGGAACAAAATATGGACAGAGTATGGATCGATGGGAAGGTAGTTGCAATGATTACACTGTGGTTTCGAAAACCTGTCTGGTTTTGGTGACAAAAAGTCATGACTTCGCCAAGGACTCTAGGTTAGAATTGCGTCTTTAAGAACGAAGGGGCTAGGGACCTCCATGGCGGTCCAGTGGTTAAGACTTTGCCTTCCAAAGAGGTGGTTCAGGTTTGATCCCTGGCTGTGGAACTAGGATCTCACAAGCCTCGCAGCCATGGCATGATAACCAAAGTATAACATAAAACAAAATATAAAACAGAACCAACATTGTAACAAATTCAATAAAGACTTTTAAAATGGTCCACATCCCAGAAAAAAAAAAAATCTTAAAAAAGAAGAAGAAAGGGAATAAGCAAGACACTTTAAGTGGTTGGTTCGAAGGTGTGGAAATCAGTGATGGTGAAGTTATCAGGAGACACTGGAACAAGAAAAACCCACATAGCTTTCACAGCACAAAACTTGTCATTATCCTATTGACTAACATTGCCTTTTTTAAAAATGTTCTTTCAGCTCTGAAAAATGAACTGTCATAAACATTTCAACGATAACATAAATTGTGTACCCAGCATAAACCCAATAGCTAATCAGTCATAACAAAATGACTTATCCTTTGTCTATCTGGCACTGGAGTTAACATTCTGAGATTTAGGTTGTGAATCATTAGGTGTTGACGTTGTTTTTTTTTTTCTTCTCCTCAGATAGTAAGTAGGGAAGAAAAATAGTAGCAGTGGAACAATACTTAGGATATCTTGATGTCAGGAATCTACTATTCTAGGTTTATAGGAAATTCCCCGTTAGCTTAAAACTGACAATTGGCAAGTACTTTGTCACTTTCTCATATACACATTCCATGACATTACTTACTTTTTCCCTTATCTTTTTAGCTCTAGGTGTTGTTTTCAACTCTTCGTGGCCTGGATGACAGTTTATATTGTCTTCAACAGAAAAATCAAGCCACACTTTAGGTAGACCTCTTGGAAAATACGAATCTATCAGTTGACATTGGCTGTATTTCTTGGTTTTTTTTTTTTTTGACTTTTCATGGCTTACATTTCTTTCATGTTTATCTTAGGAGACATATGTCCTAGCACAGAATGCAAATTAGAAGTATGAAGAGTTCTAAAAGAGTTTCCATTTGATATTTAAAAGTAACATTATTTTTATTGCTTGGAACAGTTTAAGAGGTGTGCCTTGGGGCTCAGGTTTTTATGTTTCATTTTTCACAGTTTTTCCAGACTCTGTTATAGGTGGTTGTAATTAAGATTATTTAATCATTTTACTGAAAGTAAATTGCAAAGCAGTTAAGAGGCAAATAGCTTTTATATATTTACCATAGGCTTTCACACAAAGAAGTTGAATTCCCTTCCCTCTTCATTCTGTTCCTTGGTGTGTTGTACTCAGATCATTCCTTATCTTACTCCCCTTTGCACCCTGGATTGACCTTCCTTCTCTGTGTGTCAGATAGCTTCTGGATGGGTTCAGCTAGTGATAGGCACTATCGGGAGACTGGCAGGTGATAGGAGAGCTCAAGGCATTTTCCTTTCTCCCTTTATCTCAAACAACATGCTCATCCATATCTGTGTTCTCCCTGACACCAGCTCCCACCCAGCATGTCCACCGAGCTCTCTCCACTGGAGCCAAGCTTCTGCATTCCAGTAACCCCATCTATTCCCTTTGTCCCTGCTTATGGGTGGTAGCAGCTTCTGCTCCCTCTAATCTTGGAGTTACCACCCTTTCCTCTTGCTTAGTCTCAGCTCTATCTATTAAACCAATGCCACTTCTATTTTAAATACTTGAAATGATGATCTTTTCCTGGTTCGATCTTGACTGGTTCACTCCATTTCCTCTGTCTTCACCTGACAGTTGGTAAAATCACACAGTCTTCTTACTTATCACAAGACCTCTGTTACTGACACCATCACTGATAGTGAAATATGTGTGTTGCTGTCTGCAGGGCACAGTGCTCAGTGAAGTAGATGTTACGAGGGATAAAACTAGGTTGCAAGTAGTGGAGATAGTAAGTATGGAAAGCATGAAGTGTGACATCTGTATCAGGGCCCTGCACTCATAGATGGCCTAAAATATGCAACTTGTAGAACGAAGATACTACTACTAAGTCGCTTCAGTCGTGTCCAACTCTGTGCAGCCCACAGCTGCCCACCGCAGCCCACCGCAGCCCACCAGGCTCCTCCATCCCTGGGATTCTCCAGGCAAGAACACTGGAGTGGGTTGCCATTTCCTTCTCCAATGCATGAAAGTGAAAAGTGAAAGGGAAGTCACTCAGTCATGTCCGACTCTTCTCGACCCCATGGACTGCAGCCTACCAGGCTCCTCCATCCATGGGATTTTCCAGGCAAGAGTACTGGAGTGGGGTGCCATCGCCTTCTCTGAATGAAGATACTAGGGGGCTCTAATTTGACAGAGCTTGGAGATGTCACTTCTTTATTTATTCATTTACGGGCAATTATAGACTCTAACCAAGTGCCAGGATCTTTGCCAGGCACTAGGAAGAGGCATTAGGCAAGATGAAACATGCAAGAAACAGGTAAGGCTGCACTCCTTCTGTAAGTTTTAGGAGAGAATCAGTTCCTTGTCCATACTATCTTTTAGAAGCTGCCTGCACACCTTGGATTGTAATCCCCTTCCATCTTCAAATCCAGTCATCACATCACTCCAAGACTTTTGCTTCTCTGACCACCCTACCCCCTGTAACCACATACACTTTTACTTATAAGGGTCCTTATGATTACATGGAACTCACAAGGCTCACCCACAAGGACATGGGGATATCTCCTCATCCCCATATCCTTAACTTAATCCCATCAACAAAGTCTCCTGTTTGGAAGATGACATGTTCAGAGGGTTCAAGGATTAGCATGTGACCATTTGGCTGGGATGATGGTGAGAAGGTATCATTATCCTGCCTACCATACTCCTGACATACCCTGGAAAAGACTGGAGTAGTCACAATCAGACTTTGCACAGGAGATGTTAAGAGCAATAGATAAACCCCAAGCTCTAAAACCAGTAGGTAAATTTGCATTCTTTCCCAATACCCTTCTTCTTAGGAAAGAGTTTTTCAAAATCAGAGGCAGTGGGACCCTTAGAAGAGCTGACAAAAACACTCAGTTCCTGGATGAACAGTAGAAAACTTTTACCTGAGAATAATTTTGCAACATGTGTGGGGTTTTTTTTTTTTTAGTTTTTTAGGGAATTTCTATGAAATTACATGTTAAGTAGCAAACAAGCAGGTGGTAATGGATGATTATAACAGTCTCTTCTAAGCAATTGGAAATCTGTGCATGCTGTGTGTGAAATGAGGGTGGAGTAGTAAGCAGCCATGGGCTCTTCCAGCAGTGGCTGAACCCACACACTCTGGGACATGCTGGCCAACTGACAGCCATAAGTAGTGTTTATTCATATACTCCAAGGGGCAATGGCACAGGCATGAAAACCCCATGTGAAAGGATAGTTCTAGACTATGTATTCATATATTCCAAGGGGACTCTTCCTGATTTTCCACTGAAGATTTCGAGCAGAATGATAGAATTTATGGGAGAGAGAGTGTGATCACCAGAGTAAGGAATTAGAGGAATGTTTCTAAGTAACAACAGGGGAGAGAAATGGACACCTGAAAAGGCCCTGATTGTGCCTGCCTTCTGTTAGATCTTATGATGTGCGAAGTGAGCTCTAGGACTTATGTGGGAAAATATCCTGGAAGAGCAGAGTGCTTCTTTAGGGAAAAAGCATTATTCTATAAGTCTTAGTGTGTATTGCTTTTCTCAGCTCTGTTCAAGACAATCAGTTAAAGCCTATTTTCAATTTTATTTTTGTTCTTAAATGTCCATTTATCACCCTCCCTTCACTACATATGAGATTCCAGGAATGGCTCTAAATTACGCATCTAAGAAGTTGAATTCAAATCAACTATCTACATTTGGGGCAGATAAAGGACTGCGGTAACACTGAAAACTGAGGACAAGGATTATGTTGCCTATTTTTTCCTCCCAGTGACCTGAGGTAGCCTTTTAATTATCAAAGTGTCATGATGAATTATTTCACCAGAGGATTCAAGATTTCACATCTAGTTCCCAATCTAAATTTATGCACACTGAGGGTATAGGTCATTCTATTCAAGCCAAGAAATGAATTTTCCAATAAACAATTTATCACTTTCTAGAGTAGGGGGTAAGAAAGGGGGTGGAGGAGCATAAGGTCTTTTTTTCTCAGCAGTTTGATTCACAGGGCTTGGCTTAATTTAAAAAAAAAAAAAAAAAAACCCTCTGTTTTGTTTACTAAACCCTCTTTTTTCCAAAAATTTTTCATGTCTGGGGATGGGGGAATTTAGATTAGCAACAGGTATCAGGAGAGAGACACAGGATTAGATGCTAACATAAGGAATGGGATAAGGTGACTGTGAATATTACATAGAATATGTTTGAAAGTGAAAGTTGCTCGGCCATGTCCAACTCTTTGAGACCCCCTGCACTGTAGTCTGCCAGGCTCCTCTGTCCATGGAATTCTCCAGGCCAGAATACTGGAGTGGATAGCCATTCTCTTCTCCAGGGGATCTTCCCAACCCAGGAATGAAACCAGGGTCTTCTGCATTGCAGGCAGATTCTTTACCAACTGAGCTACCAGAATATGTTTACATCCTTGCAAATAATAACCATGCCTTTTTTCATGTGAAGATACATACTTTCATTCTCATCTTTAAATTTTTCATTTCTCAATTGAAATAAATTTGTGCTTAACATTTTCTAAGATTGCATAAAGAAAGGCCAATGATATTAACTGCCACTCATCTACCATGTGGCAGGCATTGTTCTTACATTATTGTTAATACTCTCAACAACTTAACTGAATAATTGATGTGCTCACTATTTTATTATGAAGTAATTGAGGATCAGATGAGTTTTCTAGTAAACAACCTAGTATTTCACAAGGAGAATTTAATCCCAAAGTGTGTCCTTTTTCTATAATGATTTGTTGTCTTTTTCAAGGGATATCACTGAAAGTATTCTCATGCTGTGAGAGGTAGATTCATCAGAAAAATATCTAAGGACCAGGACTGAGTTACTCAGTTGATTCTCTAGACTCCTCCTTTCTCTCTCTCTCTCTACACTGCATCCCTTTGGTTTCTTAAATTGGATTTCTTTCTCTTACCAATTAATCAAGTTTCTTTAAGCAGAGCTGTTTTCTCCTTCCAGGAAAAACTAGAACAATTTGAACTTAACCATCCAAGGTCATGAGTTTTCACAGTTACACTTTACTAATGGAACATAATAGAAAATATCCAGTTATAATTTTGCAATATTATTGTCATCACATTTTCTATCTATGAGAGTATTTGGACATAACACATTCAAGTGACTAGGTTGAAGATCACAGATACATGCCCAGATGTAGAAACTCCAATTTGTATATGCTTAGCAGAAGTCAACAAATCAATCACAACACTCTCATTGTTCTTAATTTAATGATATCATTTAGTAACTAGTAACAGAATTAGCACTCAAAATGAAATGTATTTGTCTTGCCTGATCTATGCTGTGGTATTCTTAGTTTATTTGCTAATATGTTGACTGGGCTGTTCATTAAAGGAAAGGAATGTCAAAGATGTTCTTTTTTACCTTTTGAGTATATCCTTCTCTTTAGAATTATATTTCAAACTTTAAGTTATCAAAATTATTTCAGAGAATTTCTGAATAGTCATATTCTCCCTGGAGGTGGTTTTTTAGAAATTACAAAAACAAGTAACTACATAGTTAAGCTTGTGCTTACTTGCTTTTTATGCAGCTCAGACATAGTAAGATAGTTTCCCCACCCTAAAACCAGAAGCTTATGCTTGTCATACTTGACAAGCTTTTACTTTTGAGCTGTAATAATTTTTATGCTTTTATGCTTTTACTCTTGAGCTGTAATAATTTTTTACTTTCTTCAGGATGACTTCTGCAAAATTCAGCAATGTTTTGCCCCAAGGAAAATTCTATGGACAAGTTTTGTTTTATTTTTCAGAGCACATAGCCTATTCTTCTGGTTAAGAAGAATAAGTATAGTGTTGAGATGTGAAATATCTATGTGAATTGTTTAACTGCAGGGATTTAAATAGGTGTCTGTGCTTTTAGAATGCTTTCCAGATATTGCATGAATGTGTGTTTTAAACAGCATTTATTCTAGGGAAGCACACAGGACCTCTTGTTTACAAGAGCCACTCTGATGCCTGCCATTTCTTACAACATTCTTAGGCTTCCAGACAATTTTTGTATTTCTCCCTGGGGATGCAAATATGGAACAAGGAGGTAGAAAGAAAAACAAATACTTGGTTTTAATATTTTCTCTTTTATTTTGCCTGGTTTCTACTAGTATTTATAAACATATTGGGACATCAAAATGGGAAACAATAGAGCATAATAATATAACAATAAAAAAAAAACCTAGGACAGAATTCAGGTTCGAATTTCAATTCCACTATTTACCAATTATATGGTGTAGAACAGATTACTACACCTATTTAAATCTTTTCTTCCCTTGTGAAATAGAGATTGTGATACATACATGAAATGGGTATTAAAATTCTATGTCCTACACAGAATGGGTATTCAAAACAGGGTTAACTGAATATGAATGTGATTTTATAAATAACAAAAGATTGCTGCTGCTAAATCGCTTCAGTCATGTCCAACTCTGTGTGACCCCATAGACGGCAGCCCACCAGGCTCCCCCATCCCTGAGATTCTCCAGGCAAGAACACTGGAGTGGGTTGCCATTTCCTTCTCCAAACAAAAGATTAGTTCAATGCAAATCTTAAATATCTTTTTTTTAACCACTACAGATATAACTATAGAGTAAGTCGTTGTTTTTGGCATGACATGGAAATTACAATCTTCATTAAGTTATAATTATCTGGAGAATGAAGAATAAACATGCAGGAACAAACATACTGTAATAGAGTGGAACATTTATCAAATTAGATAGCAGAACACAGCTCTGAATAAATGGACACTGAGATCTATTGCTTTTGGTAAAGAAGTGAAAGGTTAAGAATACTGTGACCTGGAGTTGATAGCATCTCAGTGGTTAGAGGGAGAAGGCAATGGCAACCCACTCCAGTACTCTTGCTGGGAAAATCCCATGGACAGAGGAGTCTGGTAGGCTGCAGTCCATGGGGTTGCACAGAGTCGGACATGACTGAAGTGACTTAGCAGCAGGAGCAGAAATTGTATTAAGTGCTTTTTGCACATAAGAATACAGTCATTTTGTAAATCCTCTTCTGATTGGTAACAGAACAAATAATCCTCTTAGACTATCATAAGACTGCTATTAGAAATATGCTATTTCATTATAAGTGTATTTAAGTGCTAAAGAACCTAAATTTTACTCATTTTTACCTCATATCCACGGACACAGAAATAAGTGTAAGTTTCTCGTGAACAAGAATCATAAAATGAAACAGTGTTAGTTTGCTGAGGCTGCCATAACAAAGCATTTCACCAGATTGGGTAGCTTAAACAACAGAAATTTTTTTTCTCACAGTTCTAAAAGCTGGAAATCCAATATCAAGGTGTTGATAGGGCTGCTTCTAGACTTCTTTTCTTGACTTGCAGATGGTTGATTTCCCCTTATGTCTTCACATTTGCCTTCCCCCTGTGTATATCTGATAGTTGAAGACCTTTTTGCATCAAATATATGAAGTAAAACTTTTTTTTTGTCCTGAAAATTGCGTAAAGAAATAGCATTCTAAGTTAAGTCAAAACAGAAACCATCAACATTGGAATATTCTGGGCATCTGAACAAGCCAGATCACAAAAGCTAATTTAGGTTTGAGAACTAGATGGAATGATTACTGGGATACAAGCTCAGTTCCTCTTTGCTTTACAACCAAACCAGAAACATAAAATCAAAAGGATACAACTGATCAAGGCTACAAGTAAGTGGACATGGCTTTCTGTCACCTCCCTTTCTTCTTCCCAAAAGCATGTCCATAGGTTGGATATAGTGTAGGAGACCAAAAACCTATCAGTTCAGAGGATTCCCAACTGAACGTAGCTTATATACATTCTTTGAAACTGAAGATGGTGGACACAGATGAGGATGATGGAGGTATGGAACCTCAGGATTCAAAGTGAAAATGAAAGTCACTCAGTTGTGTCTGACTCTTTGCAACTCCGTGGACTATACAGTCCATGGAATTCTCCAGGCCAGAATACTGGAGTAGGTAGCCTTTCCCTTCTCCTGGGGATCTTCTCAACCCAGGGTTTGAACCCAGGTCTCCCAGCTCCACTATATTTCCAGTAAGAAAATTCTTGCTAAACCACAATACATGCTTCCAAATTCTATTTCTTACTGTTCCATTGAGTCACTTGAGATTGCTGGGAACAGGCATGGCCTATAACCATTTTCCAATGAAGCAAAGAAAATGAGCATGTAATAAGTAAAAAGCATATTGTAAAATGTAAAATACTATGCCAATTATCTATTTTGAATGTTGTAAATAAATAAGACAGCTATAACTTTCATTCTTCAGTAAGGAAGTAGGTATATACATTGAGTTCTGATTGTGTTCTAGATACTCTGCTAAAGATTGGGGATACCGAGATCAGAAAGATGTGATCTATTTTGCCTGTAATGCATAGTATGGCAATTTTGACATAATTTTTATAATGCCAGTCTTATCAAGACTTCTGCCTTCATCCTTAGTCATGTCTGACTCTTTGCTACCCCATGGATTATAGCCCACCAGGCTCCATTGTCCATGGGATTCTCCAGGCAAGAATATTGGAGCAGGTTGCCATTTCTTCCTCTAGGGGATCTTCCCAACCCAGGGATCAAACCTGTGTCTCTTGCGTCTCCTGCTTGGCAGGTGGATTCTTTACCACTGCGCCACCTGGGAAGCCCTATTAAGGCAGATACTTACTACATTAAACAGTTGTTTTAAAAAAAAAAAAAAAGGCCCAGTAAGCCTACAATTCAGTAACAGTTTAATGGATTGACTTCCATAATTCCAAGATGCTAAAGCGAAATATATTTAGTGGTACCATGCCATACTCTCCTCTTCATTATGTACAGAGAACACAGTCTTCAAGTGTAGAAAGAATGAACGTTTCTTTGCCAATTTCTGCACTTATTTTCATGTCTATTGATTCTGACACTTTTCAATCTTCTGCAGATTCTGACTCTTTTTTTTATACGGATAAGCAATTTAAAAGTCTAGTCCTTTCAGGAGAATCTAAATGACCCTAGGTCTTGGCCTAGGAAGTGCCAGGTGAAGAATACAGGAGTAGGGACCTTGCATCATGCTGGTCATGCAAGAGTAGGGAATATTCAAACTCTCCATCCTGCAAATAGAGTCACAAAGGCTGTTTCTCCTCATGGATAGGAAAACTGGGATTATTACTGTTATAATTTTAAGAAATTAGACAAATTCATTACAGACTCTCAGAAAACTATAACAAAAAATTAAGGGTAATTTATTGCATTAACTATTTTAATCTAATATTCAACCTAACACTCAGAGAACATGTCCTCAGTGCTTTTGGGCAACAGTTTTTTAATTGAGATCTGAAGAACTCTCTTTCTGTATATCTTTCAGGTCTAAATAGCTATACTTGCAATGAATGTGCACCAGTGTCTTTTACCTTCCTTCCATTTCAGCAGATTATAGCTAAAAAGCAGTCATAATTCCCAGGCACTAAAGGATGGGTTTTAACTAGAATTTTATGGGCTATAAATTATTGAAAAAATAGGCCATTAAATTTCACTAAAATTGGAAAAGTTTAGGAGAGTAAAATTCTTACCCAAATCTTAAGTGTCAGTGATACCCCACTGCCCTGCAGAAGCTTGAAGTATACATCATGTGTCTTACAAGGAAAGAAAGTTCTGTGGTTTTTCTGTTTTCCGTTGCACTCTAGGGTGATCTGAGCATCGGTTAAAAGTTCCTGTCAAAAATAAATACTGAGAGTTCAAGAGTTCCTCATCTCTAAGACCCAATGAAGAAAAATTTTCTTCTTTGGGCATGTAGTAAAACTGGTTTCCAGGTGGCCCAGGGGTAAAGAATTCGCCTGCTAATACAGCAGACATGGATTCAATCCCTGGGCCAGCAACATCTCCCGGAAAAGGAGATAGCGACCCGCTCCAGTATTCTTGCCTGGGAAATCCCATGGACAGAGGAGCCTGCAGGGCTACAGTCCATGGGGTCCCAAAAGAGTTGGACACCACATAACAGCTAAACAGAGCTGTTAGGCATTCTGGTTATGTCTTTTAAGCCTTCTAATTTCTGATCTTTTCTGGAAAGACGATGTAAAGAGAGAAATTTCAACCTCCTATATTCTAATATGTTGTATTCTAGGTGACACCTCTCTTCTCACATGGACCTCTACTAGATGGAAATTATTGTCCCTGATAACCTTGGGTGTTTTCACATTTGTTGTGTAACAGGTGGGTAAGAGGAGCAATTAGATCAGCTGTGAGGAGTAATCTTCATGCAAATTTCCCCCCAAATTTCAAAATATTATCACCAAGAATTTATCACTAGATAATTTTAAACATCTAGTTTTAGGTTATCACTCAGTTACTCCGTCACCCATCCTTCCAGACTTGAACAAGTCTTCCTTAATCTCTTTGGTCTCAATTTTCTCACTAAGAAATGAGAAGCTCAGTGGTTCTCAGAGCCTTTAATTTTGATGTGTCAATAGAACTGAATTAGCAACACTGATACACAAATTCACCAGATAGGGCCAGGTTATAGTATTTGTAAATAAATGAGTATTGGTAAAGGAATAACTGGAATTTAAATCATTTTTTTGTTTTTTGTTTTTTAATGGTAAGGGTTGGCTTTAGAAAGTACTTCTAGGGTAGTCTTTTTAAAAGGAAAAAATATATTTTAATAAATGACTTTCAACAGTTTCTAAATACTCCAAATAAATATTGGCATTAATTATTTGTAACATAGGTAAGACTTGATTCAGTGTGACTATTCACACCACACTGTATCAGATTCCTATATATATATAAATATATATACATGTAAATTACTAATATTTTTCAATCCCCTAACATATGCCAAGGACTGTTCTAAATATGTTTCATGTATTAACTCATGAAACATACTATTATTTCTCAAATACTATAGGGTCAGTACAATTGTTATTTTTATTTTACAGATGAACCACCCAGGAATAGAGCTTAAATTACTTGTTCAAGATTAAACAGTTATAGTAGAAGAGCAAGGGCTTTTATCCCACAGTCTGGCCTCAGATTCTGTTTATGAATATCCCACTATTCTGCCTTTCTCAACCAATTTGAGCAAAGTCCTTGAGTAGAGGGTATAGTCTGTTGAAAAGACAAATAAGGATTATATTCAAACACAAAACAGAATGTCCACTCTCTCCCTTACCATCTTCCTCGGAAGAAAAATGTCACACAGAATAAAAATGTCTTCTCAGTCTGCTTATTCTTACCCTTTTTCTTTCTTTTTTCCCTTAAACATCAGCTGAATGTTTTTTATATCTTCCCCACCTGTCCTTTTCCCACCTCCCAAATCTTTTTTATTCTTCCCCGGAGGCTATATGTCCTTCGCTTTTGAGTTTCTCTGATTCCTCTAGCTTGTCCAGTACTGCATCTTCACATATACAAAACATAGCTCACTGTGAAGAGAGCCCCCGAAAGAGCTTTTTAGAGCAAGACTGAGCAAGCATATTACCTTAATACTTATTGTCCCTGTGCTTTATTGACTATGCCAAAGCCTTTGACTGTGTGGATAACAATAAACTGTGGAAAATACTGAAAGAGATGAGAATACCAGACCACCTGACCTGCCTCTTGAGAAACCTATATGCAGGTCAGGAAGCAACAGTTAGAACTGGACATGGAGCAACAGACTGGTTCCAAATAGGAAAAGGAGTATGTCAAGGCTGTATATTGTCACCCTGCTTATTTAACTTCTATGCAGAGTACATCATGAGAAACGCTGGGCTAGAAGAAACACAAGCTGGAATCAAGATTCCCAGGAGAAATATCAATAACCTTAGATATGCAGATGACACCACCCTTATGGCAGAAAGGGAAGAGGAACTAAAAAGCCTCTTGATGAAAGTGAAAGAGGAGAGTGAAAAGTTGGCTTAAAGCTCGACATTCAGAAAACTAAGATCATGGCATCTGGTCCCATCACTTCATGGGAAATAGATGGAAAAACAGTGGAAACAGTGTCAGACTTTATTTTTCGGGGCTCCAAAATCAATGCAGATGGTGACTGAAGCCATGAAATTAAAAGACACTTACTCCTTGGAAGGAAAGTTATGACCAACCTAGATAGCATATTGAAAAACAGAGATATTACTTTGCCAAAAAAGGTCTGTCTAGTCAAGGCTATGGTTTTTCCAGTGGTCATGTATGGATGTGAGAATTGGACTGTGAAGAAAGCTGAGTGCTGAAGAATTGATGCCTTTGAAATGTGGTTTTGGAGAAGACTCTTGCGAGTCCCTTGGACTGCAGGGAGATACAACCAGTCCATCTTAAAGGAGATCAGTCCTGGGTGTTCATTGGAAGGACTGATGCTGAGGCTGAAACTCCAATACTTTGGCCACCTCATGCGAAGAGTTGATGCACTGGAAAAGACCCTGATGCTGGGAGGGATTGGGGGCAGGAGGAGAAGGGGACGACAGAGGATGAGATGGCTGGATGGCATCACTGACTCAATGGACATGAGTTTGGGTGAACTCTGGGAGTTGGTGATGGACAGGGAGGCCTGGTGTGCTGCAATCCATGGGGTCGCAAAGAGTCGGACACAACTGAGCAACTGAACTGAACTGAACTGATACCTATATAGCTTCAAGTATAGGTGTCATAAGGGTAATTCAGTTGTCAGTCATTTGAAATTTTATGGGTTTATCCATCCTAAAATTTCAATCTTGAGGTTTACTTCCAGTTCTAGAATTCCCAAGATGATGAAAATATAGAATTGTTTAGGGCCAGTTTTTTTGGGCCTGTGTCATCTAGGCTGCTAAGTCGCTTCAGTCGTGTCCGACTCTGTGCGACTCCATAGACAGCAGCCCACCAGTCTCTGCCGTCCCTTCGGATTCTCCGGGCAAGAACACAGAGAAGCAATAAGTTCTGGCTACTATCTCGTTTTTCTGAAAACTCACAGTAACAGGTCAAAAGATAATGCCTGCTTTGAAAAACATGTAAGTTATGGTTTGCTTTCACATGTAAAAATTTCTATCTTTCACTCTAACTCTCAAGATGAACTGAACTTCTTACTCTGCTCCTGACTATTTAGGGTAGGTGGAACTGCAGCCTAAAAAGAGGTGGCCTAAGAAAACTGGTTTGTCTTAGAAGGAAAATAAAAAAATGAATTGGGTTTATAGAGGAAGCAACCTGGAGATTATACACTGAATTTTAGAGTTGTCAGATCAGATCAGATCAGATCAGTCGCTCAGTCATGTCCAACTCTTTGTGACCCCATGAATCCCAGCACGCCAGGCCTCCCTATCCATCATCAACTCCCGGAGTTCACTCAGACTCATGTCCATCGAGTTAGTGATGCCATCCAGCCATCTCATCCTCTGTCGTCCCCTTCTCCTCCTGCCCCCAATCCCTCCCAGCATCAGAGTCTTTTCCAATGAGTCAACTCTTCGCATGAGGTGGCCAAAGTACTGGAGTTTCAGCTACAGCATCATTGCTTCCAAAGAAATCCCAGGGCTGATCTCCTTTAGAATGGACTGGTTGGATCTCCTTGCAGTTCAAGGGACTCTCAAGAGTATTTTCCAACACCACAGTTCAAAAGCATCAATTCTTCGGCACTCAGCCTTCTTCACAGTCCAACTCTCACATCCATACATGACCACAGGAAAAACCATAGCCTTGACCAGATGAACCTTTGTTGGCAAAGTAATGTCTCTCCTTTTGAATAGGCTATCTAGGTTGGTCATAACTTTCCTTCCAAGGAGTAAGTGTCTTTTAATTTCATGGCCGCAGTCACCATCTGCAGTGATTTTGGAGCCCCAAAAAATAAAGTCTGACACTGTTTCCACTGTTTCCCCATCTATTTCCCATGAAGTGATGGGACTGGATGCCATGATCTTCGTTTTCTAAGTGTTGAGTTTTAAGCCAACTTTTTCACTCTCCACTTTCACTTTCATCAAGAGGCTTTTGAGTTCCTCTTCACTTTCTGCCATAAGGGTGGTGTCATCTGCATATCTGAGGTTATTGATATTTCTCCCGGAAATCTTGATTCCAGTTTATGTTTCTTCCAGCCCAGCGTTTCTCACGATGTACTCTGCATATAAATTAAATAAGCAGGGTGACAATATACAGCCTTGATGAACTCCTTTTCCTATTTGGAACCAGTCTGTTGTTTCATGTCCAGTTCTAACTGTTGCTTCCTGACCTGCATACAAATTTCTCAAGAGGCAGATCAGGTGGTCTGGTATTCTCATCTCTTTCAGAATTTTCCACAGTTTATTGTGATCCACACAGTCAAAGGCTTTGGCATAGTCAATAAAGCAGAAATAGATGTTTTTCTGGAACTCTCTTGCTTTTTCGATGATCCAGCAAATCTTGGCAATTTGATCTCTGGTTCCTCTGCCTTTTCTAAAACCAGCTTGAACATCAGGAAGTTCACGGTTCACATATTGCTGAAGCTTGGCTTGGAGAATTTTGAGCATTACTTTACTAGTGTGTAAGTAAATTGTGCTATAGTTTGAGCATTCTTTGGCATTGCCTTTCTTTGGGATTGGAATGAAAACTGACCTTTTCCAGTCCTGTGGCTACTTCTGAGTTTTCCAAATTTGCTGGCATATTGAGTGCAGCACTTTCACAGCATCATCTTCTAGGATTTGAAATAGCTCACCTGGTATTCCATCACCTCCACTAGCTTTGTTCGTAGTGATGTTTTCTAAGGCCCACTTGACTTCACATTCCAGGACGTCTGGCTCTAGGTCAGTGATCACACCATCGTGATTAACTGAGTCGTGAAGATCCTTTTTGTACAGTTCTTCTGTGTATTCTTGCCATCTCTTCTTAATATCTTCTACTTCTGTTAGGTCCATACCTTTTCTGTCCTTTACCGAGCCCATCTTTGCATGAAATGTTCCTTTGGTATCTCTGATTTTCTTGAAGAGATCTCTTAGAGCTGTGGAGCTTCGCTATTTCAAGAATAGTACATTTGAAATTAGCCTTTTAGTGGAGTGACAAAACTCTTAAAATGGCTTAAAGTTAAATTTTAAGTGGGCAACTAGCAAAGAACTTATAAAATTGAGTTACAATTTATTAACTCCAATATGAAATTAGTAACTGATTTATTCTTCCCAAACTTTAGAGGGTGAATTAATCAGCACCTGCTCCTACGTGAGTATGTGAGCTCATGTTTGCTAATAGAAGGAAGATGGATACGTCAGGATGACTTACCATCGGTGCAAGACATTTCACTTTTGCCTTGAGACAAGGGTGAAACGCAGATGAGTTTGCATCTGAACACACTGCTGATTAATCTCTATGATGACATTTAAATCATCACTCTGCATTGTGAATGCTTGAATAAAAGCTTTATTTTCTAGAGATGGAACTCATCTCTTTTTTTTTCCCCACATATTCATTGAACTTACAGAGTCTATTAGAAGTTAACTATTGGGAATAAACTGTCAAAGATGCCAGGAAAATTTATATCTGTAAGGAACTGAAATATAATAGGTAGATTAGAAAAATATACATGAAAAGTCAAATACAAATAGAATAATCCAATTCAGTGATACTTCACAGTTCTTGGAACTTTTCTCATCTGGGTAGATAAAATTGCTGGTTTGCTAAGGATAAACAAGAAAAAAAAAAAAAAGTAGCCAAATTAGATGCCAAATAGTAAGTACTTAAACACACATATTTTGTTCCTGGATACCTCCCCAGATTTTCACTCAGAACCTAGTTGTTTTTAGCTTGCATATACCAATAAGTTTGATCATATCTTCTTCTAGCCCTTAGCAGATTAAAAGTAACCAATTAGAAAGCGGAGGACATTTATGTGTAAGAACTTCAAGAATATTAAGGAGTAAAAGTAGATTACTTAGCCATCAGACAATAAGCAGAATAATTTTATTTAAAAGCTCACAAGAATCACATACAAAACACTCCTGCAGCTTCCCATAGGCCATGCAGAATCAATGTTATAGAGCAGCATCTAGAAATGTATAGGTATAACTGTGACCTCAGTTATCAGTAAGAGGTTTAAAGAATCCTCTAGGTGTGAATTTACTTGAAAGGTTTTTAATTTTTAAATATATTATTTTAATTATTGATATTTATTTAACTAAATCTTTACTTATCTCAAAGGCTGCATTCTCCAAAATGCCTTTTTCATAAATTTAATTTAAGATGAAAATATAAGAATGATCACAAGGCACTGTGTAAATAAAGAATCAAGTATGTAGCAGTCATAGTATTCTTGTTAGAGCCAGAATCGTCTCTAACAGATGCTATACCTGGGATTACATTTAAAATTAAGCACAATTTTGCCACGTTGCTCAGTAGCACTTTCAGCTAAATTTTTCTAGAAATACCATAAGAAGCACTGAAGAAAGGGTCTAAAATGAACCTCTCAGGACCAGCTGTGAGGTATGAGATTGAACAGTTTCAGATACTCCTATAATTCTCCTTGGTGGGAAAGAGGGGCATCATCTAGTACAACTATGAGAACAGATGTAAAGCAATGATCTCTAAACTTTAGTTGCTTCCAGAGTTGCATCTCTAACCTTACCCATTTCCTCCTGGGAAATAATTATTTCAATGGAGAATAGAAGGAATATCTATAATCTGTATCTTTGTCTAAGATGTCAAAGATGATTCATTCTTCTAAATCAGAGAAAGCCAGAGAATTGTAAGCAATCATATCTCTTTAGCCAGACAATTTACTAGCTGATGCTCCCAAGGGAGGCTCACGAATGATCATTTCCAGCATCCCCTTTTTGAAGTTTCTGGAATTAATTTCTCCCAGAGGATCTTGCGGCCTTGGCAGCTGGATAACTGTGATTCTGTCTCAATTATCCCAATCTACTTTTTTTTTATTGGGATATAGCTGCTTTACAGTGTTAGTTTCTGTTGTACAATGAAGTGAATCAGCTATATGTACACATAAATCCTCCCTGTTGGATCTCCTTCGCCACCGCATCCCACTCATCAAGGTCGTCACAGAGCGCCCAGCTGAGCCCCCTGTACTAGGCAGCAGGTTCTCACCAGCTGTTTCCTTTGCATGTGGCACTGCACATACGTCAACCCCAACCTCCCAGTCCACCCCTCCACTACCCCCAGGGTCCACATGTTCATTCCCTAAGTCTTCATCTCTATTCTTGTCCTGCAAATAGGTTCATCTGTATCATTTTTCTAGGTCCCATACATATGTGTTCATATATGATATTTGTTTCTCTCTTTCTGACTTACTTTACTCTGTATGACAGACTCTAGGCCCACAGACCTAAGTCTCTACCAAAGACCCAATATCATTCTTTTTTATTGGTGAGTAATATTGCCTTGTGTATACATACCACATCTTCTCTATCCATTCATCTATTAATAGACATTTAAGTTGCTTCTCCGGGAGAAGGCAATGGCACCCCACTCCAGTACTCTTGCCTGGAAAATCCCATGGACAGAGGAGCCTTGTGGGCTGCAGTCCATGGGGTCGCTAGGAGTCAGACACAACTGAGCGACTTCACTTTCACTTTTCACTTTCACGCATTGGAGAAGGAAATGGCAACGCACTCCAGTGTTCTTGCCTGGAGAATCCCGGGGACAGGGGAGCCTGGTGGGCTACTATAGGGTCACACAGAGTCGGACACAATTGACGCAGCTTAGCAGCAGCAGTAGCAGCAGCAACAGGTTGCTTCTCCATGTCCTGACTATTGTAAATAGTGCTGCAATGTGATTAATTATTAGAGAAAAAGCAGATGAAGACTACAATAAGGTATCACCTCACACTAGTCAGAATCAGTTCAATTCAGTCGCTCAGTCGTGTCCGACTCTTTGTGACCCCATGAACCACAGCACACCAGGCCTCCCTGTCCATCAACCCCCGAGTCCACCCAAACCCATGTCCATCAAATCGGTGATGCCATCCAGCCATCTCATCCTCTGTCGTCCCCTTCTCCTCCTGCCCCTAATCCTTCCCAACAACACGGTTTTTTCAAATGACTCAGCTCTTTGCATCAGGTGGCCAAACTACCAGAGTTTCAGCTTCAACATCAGTCCTTCCAATGAACACCCAGGACTGATCTCCTTTAGGATGGACTGGGTGGATCTCCTTGTAGTCCAAGGGACTCTCAAGAGTCTTCTCCAACACCATAATTCAAAAGCGTCAATTCTTCAGTGCTCAGCTTTCTTTATAGTCCAACTTTCACATCCATACATGACTGGTGGAAAAACCATAGCCTTGACTAGACGGACCTTTGTTGGCAAAGTAATGTCTCTGCTTTTTAATATGCTATCTAGGTTGGTCATAACTTTCCTTCAAATGAGTAAGTGCCTTTTAATTTCATGACTGAAATCACCATCTGCAGTGATTTTGGAGCCCAGAAAAAGAAAGTCAGCCACTGTTTCCACTGTTTCCCCATCTAGTTGCCATGAAGTGATGGGACCAGATGCCATGATCTTAGTTTTCTGAATGTTGATCTTTAAGCCAACTTTTCACTCTCCTCTTTCACTTTCATCAAGAGGCTCTTTAGTTCTCCTTCACTTTCTGCCATAAAGGTGGTGTCGGGCCATCATCAAAAAATCAACAAAAAATAAATGCTGGAGTGGGCATGAAGAAAAGGGAACCCTCTTGCACAGCTGGTAGGAATGTAAACTGATACAGCCACGATGGAGAACAGCTGCTACTGCTAAGTTGCTTCAGTCGTGCCCCACTCTGTGTCAAAAACAAATGAATTAACAGTTATTATCAGAGGATTTCTTTGATTTAATTTCAGCAGCATTGATGGCATACTGTATTTTTTTTGAAGTATGATCAATTTATAATGTTATGTTAGTTTATGTTAGTTTCAGGTGTGCAATGTAGTGATTCAATATTTTATAGATTATATTCCATTTAAACTTATAAAACATTGGCTAAATTCCCTGTGCTATACAATATATCCTTTTAGCTTATTTTATACTTATTGTACACCATTCTCTTTAAGACATATCTTAAAAAAAAGTTGTGTTGAGAACTACTTTAAAGCAATATGCTTCTGCCACACCTGACCATTTCTGTTTCAAAAAAAAAGTTGAAGATTAGACAAGGAACAGCGATTTTATGCATTTTTGTTACTTTGATAGCTATTACAGGGCCTTATAGTTTAATGCAAATGTCTGTGTCACTGACTCAATTTAGTTAATTCATTTCTGTTTGTTCAGATATAAAGTGCTGTATTCTTCTATGCTTGTGAAATTCATTATTTCTAGGAGGAAATCAAGTGGGTACATAAAAAGAAGACAGAGGAGGAAAAAAGTCAGCTTTTGTAAAAACACTACAGATTTTATTAAGCTCCCAGAAATTTTTCATATAGTTTTAATATGAATTTTGAGGAATGCTTATAATGATTTTACTTCTTATTTGTTGTTTAATCATAACTGTAAAATTGTTCTCACATGAGAAACTCATCAATGTCTAACTCTCAAACTATTTTCTTGACATTTTTATTTATTTTCTGCTTGGTAACATGACTTAAAAGCCTAAAGAAAAAAAATTAGCTAAAACATATTCATATCTGATGATAAAACATAAAATTTATATTTTAATAAAACATTGTGTACTCAGTCACTAAATTATGTCTGACTCTTTGCAACTCCACAGACTATAGCCTCAGGCTCAGACTCTGTCCATGGGATTTCCCAGGCAAGAATACTGGAGTACTGTTATATTAAGAGAGAGTGGCCTTTAATTCTAATTTTTATATTAACATATTTGGGGACCAAGTTAATTTTCTTAAAATAACACAGTACTACTTACATAATAAAAATCAATGGTTAGATGAAATTTAATACAAAATAAAATTTATGGAAAATACATGTAAGAAATACACTTGTGATACGCTAATATATTTTTATTTAGTTATGTGTCTATTGCACTAATTAGGAGCACATAAGTACTTGGGCGGGGGCATATTTTTAGGATTTTTAACAGTATATTGAAACTCTGAAGGCTAAGAATGCCTTTTATTTCACTGGAATCTAATTCCAAATATAGTACTTGATAGATTATATGAACCTGGTAGAATGGCTGTGTTTTCAATGACTATACCTGCCAAGATAATTTTTTAAAAATGAATTCATTACTCACTTATTCATCCTTTTATCAGTGGAAACATATTTCTTGAATATATTCTATATGCCAGACTTCACATTTTATGTTAGAAAAAAAAGAATAAAAATGACATGCTTAAACTGTTCAGCAGAGAAGGCAATGGCACCCCACTCCAGTACTTTTGCCTGGAGAATCCCATGGATGGAGGAGCCTGGTAGGCTGCAGTCCATGGGGTCGCTAAGAGTCGGACACGACTGAGCGACTTCACTTTCACTTTTCACTTTCATGCATTGGAGAAGGAAATGGCAACCCACTCCAGTGTTTTTGCCTGGAGAATCCCAAGGAAGAGGAAGACTGGTGGGCTGCCATCTATGGGGTCGCACAGAGTCGGACACGACTGAAGCGACTTAGCAGCAGCAAACTGTTCAGAATTCTTAAGATAAAGACAAAAAAATGATCAATTTTCCAAGCCTTTCTGTCAGTTTAGAAGAATCTTGATACAAAAACAGAGTAAGAACAGCATAAACAAAAAGATACTCTAAAGTCATTCATAAATAAACAAAAATTATAAGTAAGAATTAAGCACACACAAAAATCATTAAGCAATGATATATTGAATGAATAATTTACCATGGACAGGGTCTATCTGAAAAAATACAAGCATTTTAAACATTAGAAAATCTAGTGCTGCAACTTACTACCTTATTTTACCATGTTACCAAATGGAAAAAAATATTAATATAAAATGCTTTGTAAAAGATTATATAAAACCATCAACATAAAAGAGTCTAGGAAGATAACAATACATGTACATGTATTTGGTTGGCAAAAAGTTTGGGTTTTTTCTGTAACATCTTGTGAAATATATATGTATCTCTGTGTGTATATTTATTAATCTATGAATGAATTAGTAGAAAATGAAGATGTTTAAAAATTATGATGAGAAACATACACTGATACCATATTCAGAAGACATGAAGGAGAAGTTAGATTAACTTGCTTGAAAGTTAAAGATGAAAAACATTTCATATAGGGAAAGATACTTAAGTTAAAATGCCAAGTTATAGACTATTGTTTCAGGATAAGATGGAGTAAACACTCCTTTATCTTCCATTGAACTCAGTTATAAAACTTGGACAGAATGTGTGACCAGCTATTTGAGAACTCTAAGAAGTAAATATAAGAAGGCAGTTGGGGAAGAAAAACAAAATTCAGAGTACCCCTGAGACAGCTGTGAGTTTGTCATTGTTTTCATCCTCTGATATGCCCTGGCCAGAACTCTGCACATTTCAAACCCAGAAATGAATACTCTGGTGAAGACAAATCTAGGAGAAACTTTCCAGTTCTAGTTAAAGGAACAAGAGAGAAAACTCTTAAAATTCAGATACAGCTGTAGGCAGGGAAGAGATTTCCTGAATTTTTTTCCCCTTCTTTATCTCCATTATTTAGAATAGGATGAGGATAGCTCAGTAGGAAAATTCAGTGAGAAAAGAGGCTGAGTAGCTTGGTTTACGCGAGAGACCAATAAAACTTCAAGACAAGAAGTTTGCACCACTTACGTAGGCCGCAGGCGTCCTTCCGTTCTCCCGAAGGAGAGGAGACACTGAGGCCTCCCCGGTCGGATCTTAGAAGCCCAGGCATAATTAGTAAGCATGGCGGGTTCCGCGCTCCAGATGGAGACTCAGCCAGAGTGAGAGAGAGAGCGACATGGGGAGACCAGTATTTCGAGAAACTGATCCCCATTCTTTATTTTCCATGGTCTACTTTTATACACTGAGATGTTATGCAAAAGTCACGTGGGGTCAGCAGTCCTGACTTTTATCAAAGTCAGGTGCTTCATACAAATGTATACAGAGGTCTTAGGGGTGTTACATCATCTTCTGGCCAGGGGGGCCTGCTGACAATTTACGACCCTCTCCTTGTGACAGCGGTCAGTCAATCAGGACACTTATTTCTCCAGGGCTGATTATTCTCAAAACAGACGCCACCCAAGTAAAGTTACATTCCTACAGGGTGAGGGTGTAGTGGGTTTTAGCTAAGGAAAGAATTTACTTAGCCTAAGGTCTAACGTGATTAATATCAAAGGTTAATACTTATTTCTTCTATATATTCATTAATGTGTGTAAGGGCAGGGGATGTGGAGACTTAGCAACAAACATTGGCTCAACAATGAAAAACCCTTCACCAATACAATTTCTAATCAGCCCGTTATACTTATACTAATAGTTTTCTAACTTCTCTAAAGAACCCGTTTTTAGAGGGTTTAAAGCATCTTGTGCCTCTCACGGTTGGGAGGCTGTGAGCAATCACATGTGGCCGGACGAGCTGTCAGGCAGGCTAGAGAACCTTCAGAGGAGTTTGTAGGTTAAAACACTCTTATCATGCCCAGGAATTATTATAAACTGGAGCTCTAAGTTAACTCCTTCTCCAAAAGAGGTGGTGGGGGACAGCCCCCCGTAAAGTCAGAGGTGTAGGTGAGCACAAAGTAGTAAAGTAGGCAGGCTCTGGTTATGGGGGTAGATGCTCGAGGAGTTCCAGGGGGACTCCTGAGGCTCGATCCCGCCTTTGCGTATGTCGAGCCTCCTTCCTCATGACCTTTGTCACGGGCGGAGTACCTCACTCTGGCCCCCAACACTTCTTTATCTCCATTATTTAGGGAAAATGGTAGTAATATGTGGTTTTAAAATTATTGATTTATCATTTATATTATTGATATTAATTATTCCTTGAATAAAAAAAAAGTTATTTCCTTGAAGGAGAAAATGTGGCATAAAAATCACATTGTTCTAGAAATATCAATGGCTTTTCCAAGACGTTGTTGTTCAATCACTCAGCCATGTCTGACTCTTTGCAACCCTATGGACTGCAGCACACTAGGCTTCCCTGTCCTTCACTATCTCACAGACTTTGTTCAAACTCATGCCCATTGAGTCAATGATGCCATCCTCTGTCACCCACTTCTCCTCCTGCCCTCAATCTTTCCCATCAACAGGGTCTTTTCCTACTCCAATGAGTTGGCTCTTCTCATCAGGTGGCTGAAGTATTGGAGCTTCAGCTTCAGCATCAGTTCTTCCAATGAATATTCAGGGTTGATTTTCTTTAGGATTGATTTGTTCTCCTTGCAGTCCAAGAGACTCTCATGAGTCTTCTTCAGCACCACAGTTCAAAAGCATCACTTCTTCAGCACTCATCCTTCTTTATGGACTAACTCTCAGATCTGTACATGACTACTGAGAAAACCATAACTTTGACTAGACAGACCTTTGTCAGGAAAGTGATGTCTCTACTTTTTTAATACACTGTCTAGGTTTGCCACAGCTTTTCTTCCAAGGAGCAAGCATCTTTTAATTTTATGGCTGCAGTCACCATCCTCAGTGATTTTGGAGCCAAAGAAAATAAAGTCTGTCATTGTTTCCATTGTTTCCCTATTTGCCCTGAAGTGATGGGACTGGATCCCATGATCTTTGTTTTTGAATGTTGAGTTTTAAGCCAGCTTTTTCACTCTCCTCTTTCACTTTCATCAAGAGGCTCTTTAGCTCTTTAGTTCCTCTTCTCCTTCTGCCATAAGGGTGGTGTTATCTGCATACCTGAGGTTATTGATATTTCCCCCAACAATCTTGATTCCAGCTTGAGCTTCATCCAGCCCAGCATTTTGCATGATGTACTCTGCGTATAAGTTAAATTAGCAGGGTGACAATATACAGCCTTGACATTCTCCTTCCCAATTTTGCACCAGTTTATTGTTCCCTGTCCAGTTTTGACTGTTGCTTCTTGACCTGCATACAGATTTCTCAGGAGGTAGGTAAGGTGATCTGGTATTCCCATCTCTAAGAATTTTCCAGTTTGTTGTGACCCTATAGTCAAAGTCTTTAGTGTAGTCAATGAAGCAGAAGTAGATGTTTTTTTGGAATCCCCTTGCTTTTTTACGATCCAATGGATGTTGGCAATTTGATCTCTGATTCCTCTGCCTTTTCTAAATCCAGCTTGAATATCTGGAAGTTCTCACTTCACGTACTGTTGAAACTTCGGTTGGAGAATTTTGAGCATTACCTTGCTAGCGTGTGAGATGAGTGCAATTGTGCAGTAGTTTGAATATTCTTTGGCATTGCGCTTCTTAGGGATTGGAATAAAAACTGACCTTTTCCAGTCCTATGGCCACTGCTGAGTTTTCCAATTTGCTGGCATATTGAAGCATTCAGTATGCATCTTTTAGGATTTGAAATAGCTCAACTGGAATTCCATCACCTCCACTAGATTTGTTCGTAGTAATGCTTTCTAAGGCCCACTTGAGTTTCCAAGACATAACGTTTCAAATATTAAAGTACACGGTAAGCAGACAAATAAGGAGAAGGTATCATGCCTCCTATGTACGCTGCAATATTTAAATCATAAAATAACCTCCACTAAGTACAACTGGCAAGTGAGAAACCAGTAGGAGCCAAAACTTAAAGGGAGGGGATGTTTCCTCTCCTTCGGCTGAAGTGTGGCTCCAAGACAGTGTCACCAGGCCTGTTGTGATTATTTTTTTCTTCTTCCTCTGTCTTGCTCTGCATAACCGTGAACAAGGTGGAAAGGGGGCGGCTTCTGGTTGAAGTCTGGAAAGAGCAGCCTGAGGAATGGGAGCATGCCTGGGAGACAATAAACAGAAAAGCTTGGGATGGTCACTCTGCCAAGTTGTTTGTGAAGTCTGTGTGTTGTATCAGAAGGATGTGGGATGACATCTTTAAAATGTTGAAAGGAAAGAACTGATGACTCAGAACTCTATATCAGTGACAATGTCCCTCAGGACTTAAGATGAAATAAAGACATTCTCAGATGAACGCACACTATGAGTAGTTGTTGGCTGCAGAACTGCTTTAAAAAAATTGCTAAAGGAAGTTCTTCAGACAGAAGGGATATGATAGCAGAAGGAAACTTGGAACATCAGGAACGAAGACAGAGAAACACAAAGGGAAAATATCTGGGTATACATAGTATCTATTTTTCTCCTCTTGAATTTTGCAGAGTATGTTTGATAGTTGAAAGCATAAAATATAACATTCTCAGAAGGAAGTTTTCAATGTTTGTAGAGGTACTATGTTAAATAGCTGAAGCATAATATAGTTTTTATTTTGTAAACACCAATGTATTAAACTTGCTATACATTGAAGGATATAATATATATTTATATTTGAATTGTATGTATGAATTGGATGTTATAGCTAGTTTATAGTTTTCATTGCCTTGGAGGTATTTTCACTGAACAAGGTCAATTGGTTACCTCACTATCACAACCAATATAGTCCAAGGGATCATTTCTCCCCAAGTCTGTGCTGTACTTTATTATAGAAATCTGTATTTCTGTGACTCTTAAAGTTGGTGAGGTGGGATGAATGAACTTGCTTCCTGGGGCAATAAAGACTTTCTGTGCCTCAAAAAAAAAGAGAAAGAAAGAAAGGGTGAAAAATGTAATATGTTAATAACTGAGAGAAGTTAAAGGGAATTTATAGTTTCCACATTTCTATTAGGTGATTATATATTAATTCTAAGTATTAATAGACTGTAAATAATAAGTATGAATTTATAAGAATTTAATAAGAATTCTTTAATTCCTAGAGTAAGCTCTAAAAAGTTATACAAATGTATATAGTCAAAATGATTATAAGAGTGATATTTTGAACAGTTAACAAGCAAAATATCAAAAGAAAAGATGAAAACATCAATTGCCAAATGATATTAAATTAGAACAAATATAAAATCTTTCTTCAGAGTCCCTGTGGAAGTTTCACGTAATATATCCTTGATATTTAAAAGACATTATCCAATATCTCTTTAGGGGTGGGTTCAACAAAGTCCAGTGAAACAAGTTGAATGAAATAGCTATAGGATTTTTTAAATGTTCCTATTATTACAGCTATTTGATTTATGAAAAAGGCAAATGGTATCATTTCAACATCAACTAGTCACATTCAGTTCAGTTCAGTTCAGTTGCTCAGTCATGTTTGACTCTTTGCGACCCCGTGAATCGCAGCACGCCAGGCCTCCCTGTCCATCACCAACTCCCGGAGTTCACTCAGACTCACGTCCATTGAGTCAGTGATGCCATCCAGCCATCTCATCCTCTGTCATCCTCTTCTCCTCCTGCCCCCAATCCCTCCCAGCATCAGAGTCTTTTCCAATGAGTCAGCTCTTCGCATGAGGTGGCCAAAGTACTGGAGTTTCAGCTTCAGCATCAGTCCTTCCAAAGAAATCCCAGGGCTGATCTCCTTCAGAATGGACTGGTTGGATCTCCTTGCAGTCCAAGGGACTCTCATATTAAATAATACTAAATACTCATTACTATTTCCTTTGAATAATCAGCTGAAAAAGGAGGAGACTGAGGGCAGGAGAAATGGGCGACAGGCTGAGATGGTTGAATGGCATCACAAGCTCAATGAACACGAGTTTGAGCAAACTCTGGGAGACAGTAAAGGACAATGAAGCCTGGCATGCTGCAGTCCATAAGGTTGCAAAGAGCAGACACAACTTTGTCACTGAACAACAACAAAAAATTTGGTGTGTGCTGGGCTCAATTTGAGAAATGAATATTATAATTTATTAAAATTTTCTTTGTTTTACATGGGAAATTGAATGCTACATTTTATTTTTAGTTTTATCTCATTAATGATTAATACTTTTACATTAAACAGGAAAGTTTCTGCTGCTACTGTTGCTAAGTCGCTTCAGTCGTGTCCGACTCTGTGTGACCCCATAGACAGCAGCCCACCAGGCTCCCCTGTCCCTGGGATTCTCCAGGCAAGAACACTGGAGTGGGTTGCCATTCCTTCTCCAAAGTATGAAAGTGAAAAGTGAAAGTGAAGTCGCTCAGTCGAGTCCGACTCTTCCCGACCCCATGGACTGCAGCCTACCAGGCTCCTCCGTCCATTGGATTTTCCAGGCAAGAGTACTGGAGTGGGTTGCCATTGCCTTCTCCAAAGTTTCTACTAGATGCTTTATATTCTGTGACTACGCTAAGGACAACATGTAAACTTTATGGAGTAACTGGAACTCTCATACACTTCTGGTGAGACGTATACTTTGAAAAGTGGTACTGAAAAGTGATACTTTGAAAAACCGTTGGCAGCATCTACGAAATGCATACAAACTCTAGATATGAGTTTTTTCTTTCTGTGTACCAAATTACCACAAACTGTCACTTTAAATACAACCATTCTCAGCTCAGGGCTCTGCAGATCAGAAGTCCAACGCAGTTGGCTCCAGTCCTCCTCTATGATGAGCCCTGTATCATCAAACCAGCAGTGATGCAGCAAGTATTTCGTAAGCTTCAAATCTCCCTGACTTCCTCTTTTGCTCCTGGAGAAAACTCTTTGCTTTAAAAGCAAATGATATGCTTAGATTAGCCCCACCTGGGTATCTCCCTAGCGTAAAACCCACGTGGATAATCCCCCTTTCACTAGGGCCTGGAATCATGGAGGACTTTTTTAGTACTCTCTCTCCCTCCTCAGTCCCAGTCCTAGATATATACCCAAAAGAAATGTATACATACATTCACCAAAATAACGTGTACAAGAATGCTACTAGTTAGAATATTCATATCAGCAACAGAAGAAATACAGGACATAAATTCTTCAAGATTTTCACATACAACAGTGACCAGTGGGACAGCTGTGTAAAATATATTTCCTAAGCCATACGTTCACTATTTCTCTTAGAAAAGACTTTCTAGGTCAATTTCTGTGGACACAATTGAGAGGCTGCTGACATCTGTGTAAAGGTTTGCATTTTACATATAAAACTGTCATGAAGAAAAATATCCTTATATTTTTAAGCTTCTATTTGTGGTTGTGCTTTGTAAAGCCTTTCCCCAATTTTTAACCCTAATTAGCTTACAAACAGAATCAAATTGGCTTTGGAAATAAAGCATATGTTTTGATATGATTAATTTCACTGAAATTCTGTGGAATTTCACTGGAATTAGCATTTGGGTTTATGCCTTTGGATTTTTTCCCTACACACACACACACACACACATGCACGCATGCACTTAGATGTGTAATATTTGACAATTTCAGAACCTTTTGTCAGGGAATTATTCCAAATTCTCTGTAAATAATTTTTAGACCCAAAACAGGACTTTCAAATTAGTTTAAAGAGAGAAAAAAATAACAATGTCTTTTTGCAGAAAACTTTTAGGAAATATTAGATTTTTTTCATGTTTCTTACCATGATTTGTTTAGTTATCTGAATGAAACATTTTTGTGTATGTTTTTTGTTTAAGAAAGCAAGGAATACTTGAAAAAATTGATTACAATATTCCAGAGGTGGTCTGGCCAAAGCAATAACAATAAGTCTAACATTTCAGCTATGGTTTTTCCAGTAGTCATGTATGGATGTGAGAGTTGGACCATAAAGAAAGCTCAGCACTGAAAAGTTCATGCCTTCAAACTGTGGTGTTGGAAAAGACTCTTGAGAGTCCCTTGGACAGCAAGGAAATCAAAGCAGTCAATCCTAAAGGAAATCAACCTGAATATTCATTGGAGGGACTGATGCTGAAACTCCAATAATTTTGGCCATGTGATGAGAAGAGCCAACTCATTAGAAAAGACCCTGATGCTGGGAAAGATTGAGGGCAGGAGGAGAAGGGGGTGACAGAGAATGAGATGGTTGGATGTCATCACCAACTCAATGAACATGAGTTTGAGCAAACTCCAGGTGATAGCGAAGGATAGGGAAGCCTGTCATGCTGCAGTCCATGGGTTCACAAAGAGTCGTACATGACTGTGTGACTGAACAACAACAAAATAGTGATTTAAACCCTTCATTACTAGTATTTGTTGTTTTTATAGTTTTGTGATCATACTGTTTTTGTTTTCCCACTGCGGTTAATATTGTAGAAAGTGAACTGGGCAAAAGACATTCATTCTAGTCCCATCTCTGTCTCTTGGACAATGGTTTTCAAAGCCCTTGTTTCCTAATTTGTGTTCCTGACTATTTCACAAGATCATTGGAGGAAAAAATATAGTGACACACTTCCTTAAAATCTAAACAAAAGTAACACATGGTAAAGGTATAGTATCAGTAATGATAACACATACTTTTTTTTTCTTTGAAACTTTTCTCAGTGCTCTTCAAAAACACTTCATGTTCAGTGTCTTTGTCCACACAAGGGTATAACTTCATGAAATATTGTATAACTGTCTCTTAACATGTCTCCTTCTTAGGTCCAGGACTCTTTTCCATCATCTTATTCCTATTTTTTAGTTTCATCTTTCCAGGTTTGTAAAGTGTGCCCTAATCTCAAAGTCATAGTTTATTATTTATACTCTGTTTATTAGCATGGAGCTATGGAAGAAATCAGTTATGTTAGTTTCCTATCATTGTTGTGATAAATTACCACAAATTTAGTGGCTTAAAGCAGTGCAAAGTTATACTCTTTTAGTTCTAGAGATTAAAAGTCTGAAATTGGTCTCATTGGGCTAAAATTAAAGTTTTATCAGGACTGCATTCCTTCTGCAGTCTTTAGAGGAGAATCCATCCATCCCTGTTTTTCCGGCTTCTACAACCACCTGTATTGTTTGGTTTAGGGTCTCTTGTGCTGTCTTTCAGAGAAGGCAATGGCACCCCACTCCAGTACTCTTGCCTGGAAAATCCCATGGATGGAGGAGCCTGGTAGGCTGCAGTCCATGGGGTCGCTAAGAGTCGGACACGACTGAGCGACTTCACTTTCACTTTTCACTTTCCTGCATTGGAGAAGGAAATGGCAACCCACTCCAGTGTTCTTGCCTGGAGAATCCCAGGGACGGGGAGCCTGGTGGGCTGCCGACTATGGGGTCGCACAGAGTCGGGCATGACTGAAGCGACTTAGCAGCAGCAGCAGTAGTGTTATCTTTGGCTTCCTTGATGGCTCAAATGGTAAAGAATCTGTCTGCAATGCACTAGACATGGGTTCAATCCCTGGTTTGGGGAGATACCCTGGAAAAGGAAATGGCAACCCATTCCACTATTCTTGCCTGGAAAATTCCATGGACAGAGGAGCCTGATGAGCTACAGTTCATGTGTCACAAAGAGTTGGACACAACTGAGTGACTAACACTTTCACTGCATTCTTTGCAGCCAGCAGGGTGACATCTTCACATCTCTCTTTGACTCTACTCCTCTGCCTCTTTTATATACATTTAAAGCACTCTTGATTATATTGGGCCCCCCAGCTACTCCAGGATAATCTGTTTTAAGGTCAATTGATTAGCAATTTTAATTCCATCAGCAAATTTAATTTTTCTTTCTATGTAATTAACATATTCACAGGTTCTAGGGGTTAGAACATGGACACCTTTGGGAGACACTTAGTCTACACACCATACTGGTATTAATTTCTTTTTGTTTCTTTGTTTACTTGTTTTTTCATAAAAATGTTTTTGTTGGAAATTCCAGGCACCTCTTTTATTGTTAGCCATTTGTTCCTGTCATGATATTTTCCCTATAGTCACTAGCTTCTGAATTTTATTTGAGCATCTTCTCTCCTCTTTGCATTTACTTTAAAACTTCCTTTGGGCCAATGAATTACTTCCAGAGACTGAAGTTTTAAGAAAGACCTTGGGCTTCAGTCTTTCACTGGCCAACCATGTGTTTCTCATGTCTTACATTCTCTTTTTATGTTAAAGTACTAACATTTAGTGAAAAATAAAAATGACATTTTCATCATTCCTTGCCATTGTTCTGTTTCTTTTCAAAAGTTCAGAAACTCTTAAAAACCTTTATAGCCTTAATCACTTATTTTTGGGAAGTGTCAATCATAAATCTATAGACAAGAAGTAGACAGTGGCAGACAGAAGTTTTAGTTAACTAACAATTTGCTTACACTCACATCCTATTTTTTCATTCCTGGTGGGTTTGTGTCTGTGTGTGTGTCAGGGTAATACTAGTTTCTGTAATAAATAACCCTCAAATTTTTAGTCTCAACATATCATGTGAGAATTTTGTACTAAAATTGGCAGTCAGACTTGCCAATGTCTGATTGGCAAGTAACTTCTCTATGTGGTAATTCAGGGACTCAGGTTCCTTCTACATTAGAGCTCCTTGATGGGGAAACTAGGGATATACTGCCCAGGAGTTTTTATGAAATGCCTGGGAGTAATATACATAATTTGCCCTTGATTTTTATTGGTATACACTTGTCTATGGTCACAGAAAAAAGACTGGGAAACACAGTTCATGGATGGGCAACTGCTTGCCAGTGACAACTCTATATTGTGTGAAAGAGAGCACATGAACCTGGGTGGATCTCTAACCATCTCAACCTCAGTACACTTCTTGGCTGGCTCTGTTATCTCTCCATTCTCTCCATACTTTCCTCTCCACACTGTCCATCACTATCAGGATCTTTCTTAGTTCTCCATGTTTCTTCACTGGAAATTCTGTACTCTTCTCATATGAATGAAGAGAGATTCATATACATGGGGTGGTTCTGGACATGTGGATTATATGTATCACTCCTGTATGACATATTCATTAGTGTATAGTACAATATGACTCTATTTTTAATTTCTATCTTTCTCCCAAATATTATCTCATAGAATATTAGATTTTTGCTTTCTTTAAATTCAGAAGCCTGGACTCCTCAATTGCAAGAAGACTTTCATATTTATCTTGTAGCTCCAACTGGGGTGTCCTTCCTTCTCTCTTTTTCTTCCTACCATTTTCTCACCTTATACAGGGATCAGTCTTCTACAAACTCTTCAAACTCTCATGCCTCTCATGCTTATTATGCTACTTTATATTGTATATCTGATATCAATTCATCCACTCTAATAAGTCAGATTATAGTAAAAGCATTTCCTTAAGACCTTACAATTCTTTCCCATGCAGAACACATAAATGTTCATTATTGCCTCTGGCAAGACATTTTGGAATATTTCCCTGGGCCTCTATGTGGTCAAGCTTGATTTCTCAACTATTTCTTGCATGATAACTCTTTTGGTCAATGACTTGCTGCATATAATTGCTAAAATTTTATGTGGGTGGTCAATCTCGAAGTTGCCCATTCTCTGAGTAAAAATAAGTTAAATAATAAGTTAAAACTGAGAAAACAGTACTTGCAAAATAGTTTAGGCTTCTATTTACTATGGTGGAATACAAAATTGGATTGATTATTTTCTCCTTGCTTGAAGTAAGAAATTTCTTACTAGAGATTGTACATCTTATTGTCCTAGATTTTTCTATAAAACTGATCAGATTATGGCTCAGTACTATAAAGTCTTAACATCATCTCCATCAAACATTTATAGATGTAGTTGTACAAAATTCTTTGTAAAAAGAATGGGAAAGACTAAAGATCTCTTCAAGAAAATTAGAGATACCAAGGGAACATTTCATGCAAAGATGGGCTCGATAAAGGACAGAAATGGTATGGACCTAACAGAAACAGAAGATATTAAGAAGAGGTGGCAAGAATACACAGAAGAACTGTACAAAAAAGATCTTTACGACCAAGATAATCACTATGGTGTGATCACTCACACCATAGTGTGGAATGTGAAGTCAAGTGGGCCTTAGAAAGCATCACTACGAACAAAGCTAGTGGAGGTGATGGAATTCCAACTGAGCTATTTCAAATCTTAAAAGATGCTGCTGTAAAAGTGCTGCACTCAATATGCCAGCAAATTTGGAAAACTCAGAAGTAGCCACAGGACTGGAAAAGGTCAGTTTTCATTCCAATCCCAAAGAAAGGCAATGCCAAAGAATGCTCAAACTATCGCACAATTGCACTCATCTCACACGCTAGTAAAGTAATGCTCAAAATTCTCCAAGGCAGGCTTCAGCAATACGTGAACCGTGAACTTCCTGATGTTCAAGCTGGTTTTAGAAAAGGCAGAGGAACCAGAGATCAAATTGCCAACATCCGCTGGATCATGGAAAAAGCAAGAGAGTCCCAGAAAAACATCTATTTCTGCTTTATTGACTATGCCAAAGCCTTTGACTATGTGGATCATAATAGACTGTGGAAAATACTGAAAGAGTTGGGAATACCAGACCACCTGACCTGCCTCTTGAGAAATTTGTATGCAGGTCAGGAAGCAACAGTTAGAACTGGACATGGAACAACAGACTGCTTCTAAATAGGAAAAGGAGTACGTCAAGGCTGTATATTGTCACCCTGCTTATTTAACTTATATGCAGAGTACATCTTGGAGAAATATCAATAACCTCAGATATGCAGATGACACCACCCTTATGGCAGAAAGTGAAGAGGAACTCAAAAGCCTCTTGATGAAAGTGAAAGTGGAGAGTGAAAAAGTTGGCTTAAAACTCAACACTTAGAAAACGAAGATCATGGCATCCGGTCCCATCACTTCATGGGAAATAGGGGAAACAGTGGAAACAGTGTCAGACTTTTTGGGGGGGGGGCTCCAAAATCACTGCAGATGGTGACTGCAGCCATGAAATTAAAAGATGCTTACTCTTTGGAAGGAAAGTTATGACCAACCTAGATAGCATATTCAAAAGCAGAGACATTACTTTGCCAACAAAGGTCCATCTAGTCAAGGCTATGGTTTTTCCTGTGGTCGTGTATGGATGTGAGATTTGGACTGTGAAGAAGGCTGAGTGCTGAAGAATTGGAGAAGACTCTTGAGAGACCCTTGGACTGCAAGGAGATCCAACCAGTCCATTCTGAAGGAGATCAGCCCTGGGATTTCTTTGGAAGCAATGATGCTAAAGCTGAAACTCCAGTACTTTGGTCACCTCATGTGAAGAGTTGACTCATTGGAAAAGACTCTGATGCAGGGAAGGATTGGGGGCAGGAGGAAAAGAGGACGACAGAGGATGAGATGGCTGGATGGCAACACTGATTCGATGGATGTGAGTCTGAGTGAACTCCGGGAGTTTGTGATGGACAGGGAGGCCTGGTGTGCTGCGATTCATGGGGTAGCAAAGAGTTGGACACGACTGAGCGACTGAACTGAACTGAACTGAACTGAAGGGATTTCAAGATTTTTCAAAGCACTTGAAATCCTATTTTAAACTTATCTCAAGAAAGCATAACACATTGATCAAGATCATGGCTTCTGGAGTAAGGATGTCCAACATGTCTTTTTCATGATCTTGAGAAAGTTTCTTAACCCTTAGTTGCCTCAGGATTTTTTTCTTTTAAATGAGGTGAAGCATACTAGACCTTATCTTATAGGGTCATTATAAAAGTTAAGTTAATCTAATTGTTTCTAAAACAATGCCTGCTACTGGTAAGCACTGAATAATTACTTATTACTTAAAAAAACATAGTAAATTAGTTGATCACATATTTTTCTTCTTGAGTTCGAGGGGTTAAATATAACACTATGATCCCTCCTCATCCAAATTTCTGGCTGCTCAAGTCTAGTGAAGTCACTGAAGTACCTATTAAAATTATTAGCTGCCTAATATGGACTTTGCTATTTTTTAAAGTGTTATATTCTTCAGATCAGATCAGTCGCTCAGTCCTGCCCGACTCTTTGCGACCCCTTGAATCGCAGTACTCCAGGTCTCCCTGTCCATCACCAACTCCCGGAGTTCACTCAGACTCAAGTCCATCGAGTCAGTGATGCCATCCAGCCTTCTCATCCTCTGTCGTCCCCTTCTCCTCTTGCCCCCAATCCCTCCCAGCATCAGAGTCTTTTTCAATGAGTCAACTCTTCGCATGAAGTGACCAAAGTACTGGAGTTTCAGCTTTAGCATCATTCCTTCCAAAGAAATCTCAGGGCTGATCTCCTTCAGAATGGACTGGTTGGATCTCCTTGCAGTCCAAGGGTCTCTCAAGAGTCTTCTCCAACACCACAGTTCAAAAGCATCAATTCTTCAGCGCTCAGCCTTCTTCACAGTCCAACTCTCATATCCATACATGACCACAGGAAAAACCATAGTCTTGACTAGATGAACCTTTGTTGGCAAAGTAATGTCTCTGCTTTTGAATATGCTATCTAGGTTGGTCATAACTTTCCTTCCAAGGAGTAAGCATCTTTTAATTTCATGGTTGCAGTCACCATCTGCAGTGATTTTGGAGCCCAGAAAAATAAAGTCTGACACTGTTCCCACTATTTCCCCATCTATTTCCCTTACACTGGTTTTATTTAAGTAATGTATTATTTAACTAATTTATTTAAATAATATGTCAATTAGATCATAAATAAAAAATATACAATTGAATTGTACAATATTGGAGGAAATATATTTATTAGAAATAATAAATTTAAAAAAATCTAAGAGAAATTCTACTTTAATAATGTACAAATTTTTTCCCAAGAAATGGATTAATTAGGGGAATGTTTGGTTATCATGTGTTGGTGGGAAGGTAGAATATGGTGAAAGAATTCGAATTAAAAAAAAAAAATAGGTTGTGCTATATTTATTCTCCCTAGTTCCAACCTTGCCTTTCTCTTTTAGTGATTTTTATTTTCACCTAATTTCTGATAATAAAATGATGAAACACTGTGCCTATAAAATTTGTGGGCAAATTACACTTGCTACTGTATCTGATTTCTTTTTTCTCTTCCTATTTCTTTCTCTCTCTCACTTGCTATTAATTCTTCATTTACCCTTTAGTCCCAACTACTGCACCAAAACTTAGGAAGTTTTTTTTTATCTTAAAAGTAGGAGAGAGAGAGAGAGTGTGTGTGTGTGTGTGTGTGTGTGTGTGTGTGTGTGTGTCTATGTAGGTACTGGCTCAAGTGATGTATTAAAACACAATTTATAACCCAGAAGTTAAAAGAACTTTTACTCACAATGCTATGTCTTAACTGTGATTAATCCTAAAATGATGAATTTTAGAACTTAACTAAGGTAAAATAGAAATAGTTCACTGGTAAAAACTGAAATATTCTAATTCCTCTAGGAGAAAAATGTCTCCTGATGCCCAAGTATTTTAGTTTATGTATTTAAAAAAAAAAAAGGAAACATCTGTCTCCTGAATGCTAAATAGCTATTTTGAGACTCCACTTCCTAATTCAGTTCAAGTTATCACAATTCTGCTTGAAAAAGAAAGTTCACCTTTTGCAAAAGCCGTTTAAGCAAGCTGTTTCCTTCCTTTCCTAATAGGAAAAGGAATCAATGCTGTATTCCTTCTTTAATGTTTCTGGGGGTCTTTCTTTTGTTGTTATTTTAGTCACTGAGTGATGTCTGACTCTGTAAGACCCCATGGACTGTAGCCAGCCAGTCTCTTCTGTCCATGGGATTCTCCAGGCAAGAATACTGGAGTGGGTTGCCATGCCCTCCTCCAGGGATCTTCCTGACCCAGAGATCGAACCCATGTCTCTTATGTCTCCTACGTTGGCAGGCGTGTTCTTTACCAATAGCCCCACCTGGGAAGCCCCGTTCTAAGCCTAGCCATTGCCAGTAAGAGCAACACATCGTAATTCCAGTTTCATGCATCCACACTCTCATGATTACCTCCTAAATTTTCAACTCATCCCCTCAACATGTTCCATTGATATGATCACTTTTTCAGCGTTCTCCATCCAGTTGATGTTCTCTGGCTCTCCTTAGCAGGCTTAAGTACCATGGTCAATCATAATTAGTCTCTTGCTTATAACTCTTTCCCTTTACCTTACACATGTGGCCAAACCACAAGCCTGGTTAAATCCAACTCACTTCCCCCTTTTCCAGTCCCTGTTTAGCTTCATCTTGTGGAGAAATACACAGTCATGATGAGCTTGTGTTACTTCATGTTTATGAGCATGAAAGTCACAGTGGGACCTTAAGGTTCTCAGGAAATCATTTTCATACTCCCCAGTCTTTTCAGTCTCATATTCTGTTTGATGACTATTTCATGTCTTCTCATTTCTCTAGAAACTCCTGAGACCTCATCCCTGATTCTCACTCTCAGCTGATCTTACTTCTTACTTGACAAAATTGAAGCAATCTGATAAATTTCATTTACCCTCTAATTGCCATCCATACCTACAGGCTCAGCTTCCCCATTGATTAACTATCCATAAGCCCATCTAAACCCATTTCTGATCATCTTTATTGCTGCCACCATTGTCTGAGCCATCATCATTTGGATTCCAGCCTAACCAAGCTGATCTCCCTGCTTTCGACTCTTGCCTGCCACCTGATCTAGTCTCACTAGAAAGTGATTTCTTCAATAGAGAAGTCAGATCATAGAATTCTGGTGCTAAGATCTTATCAGTGGCTCCCCATTTTACGTAAAGCGAACAACACAATAAAGGCCTACAGACCATTGTATGTGCTGAACTCCAATTATCTGTCACCTTATTATCTTTCCACTTTGTTCACTCCTCTCCAGTCCTCTTTCCTCCTTTTTGTCCCTTGCACACCCTGCTGCTGCTGCTAAGTTGGTTCAGTCGTGTCCGACTCTTTGTGACCCCATAGACGGCAGCCCACCAGGCTCCCCTGTCCCTGGGATTCTCCAGGCAAAAACACTGGAGTGGGTTGCCATTTCCTTCTCCAATGCATGAAAGTGAAAAGTGAAAGTGAAGTCGCTCAGTCTTGTCTGACCCTCAGCGATCCCATGGACTGCAGCCTACCAGGCTCCTCCGTCCATGGGATTTTCCAGGCAAGAGTACTGGAGTCGAGTGCCATTGCCTTCTCTACCTTGGACACCCTAGGAATACTCTAATGTTAGGATTTTTGCATTTGCTTTTTTATCTTTGCCTGCCCAGACCAATCTGCCTTCACGTATGGGCAAACCTTGTTTTATTACGCTTTGTTTTATTGCACTTTGCAGTGCAATACCGTGTTTTGTTTTGTTTACTTTTTTTTACAAATTAAGGTAGGTAGAAACCCTACCATGAGTCTATCAGCAGCATTTTTCTGCCAGCATTTGTTCACTTTGTGTTTCTGGGTCACATTTTGGTTATTCTCAAAATATTTCATTTTTTTTATTATTATTACATTTGTTATGATGATGTGTGATCAGTGATCTTTGATGTTACTGTTGCAGAAAGATTATGACTTGCTGAAAACTCAGGTGATAGCACTTTTAGTAATAATGTTTTATAAAATTAGAGTATGTATATTGTTTATTTTAGACTTAATCCTATTGCATATTTAATAGACTACCGTATAATATGAACATAACTTTCATGTGTACTGGGAAACAAAAAGCACTATGTGACTTACTGTATTGTAATATTCACTTTATTGCAGTGGTCTAGAACCCAACCACAATGTCTTCAAGTTCTGCGTGTATCCACAGGGCTCATCTCTCATTCTTCAAGTCTTTTACAAATGTCCTTTTGTAAAAAGGCATCAGTAAGGCATTCCTTGACTACCTTATTCCAATTACAACATACCTTTTTCCCTTAGCATTCATAACATATTAGCTTGCTCAAGCTTTATGGCACACATTATATTCTAACACACTATTTAATCTATTTATTATGTTTGTTTCCCTTTTTCAATTAATTTATTTTAATTGGACACTAATTACTTTACAATATTGTGGTTTTTGCCATACATTGACATGAATCGGCCATGGGTGTACATGTGTCCCCCTGTCCCAAACTCCCTCCCTCCGCATCCCATCCCTCTGGGTTGTCCCAGTGCACTGGCTTTGAGTGCCCTGTTTCCCTGTTTCATGCATTGAACTTGGACAGGTCATCTAATTCATATATGGTAATATACGTGTTTCAGTGCTATTCTCTCAAATCATCCCAGCCTCACCTTCTCCCACAGAGTCCAAAAGTCTGTTCTTTATCTGTGTCTCTTTCGCTGTCTCACATATAGGGTCATCATTACTGTCTTTCTAAATTCCATATATATGCATTAATATACTGTATTGGTGTTTTTCTTTCTGATTTCACTCTATATAATAGGCTCCAGTTTCATCCACCTCATTAGAACTGACTCAAATATTTATTATGTTTATTTCTTATTGATATTTTATGTCCACCAAAATGTAAGTTCCATGGGGCAGAAGTCTTATAATTTTCTTCACAGATAAATTTCAAGTGCTAAGGATATTGTGCTGGCTCAAAGTAGTAGACATTCAAGTAGATTGGATTTGATATAAGCATTTATGAATGGATCTTAATATTAAATTTCTATATTTATATATTTAATGGAAATATTTAGAAGTGTTTAATTAGCCATCTAAGATATGTGAAATGGAGTATTTCCTGCCATATCAGTAAACAAGGATGTTACAATCATCAATGATTTTGGTCCTCCATGTGAACTTCTGAGCCCCAGGGGCACCCAAAAGGGAGAAAAATGCCTGCAAGCCATGAACTCTCAGCTGCTGGCTGCCATTGTGAGCGAGGAACTAAGGGTGTGAATAATCAAGAACCAAGATGCTGGCCCCACATAGCTGAGATGCATATAAAAGGAATGATTTCAGTGAGCCCAGACACTTGCATCTTCCCATACATAGAAGAGCACTAAATTCCTTGAGATATCTAGTTTTCTTTAATTAATTAACAATCATCTTTTGATGTTCAGAATACCTGCCCCTTGCTGCAAACTTCTTTATAACCTGACTCCTTCCCTTCTCCCCATTTCCTCAAAAAAGTTCTCAGAGTTACTTGAAATGCTCTCTGCCAGGCCTGAAATCCTAAGATGACCACCAAATAAAATGTAACTCTCAAACCTGACTGTTTTGCCAGGTTGACAGATAGGAGATATAAATTATATGCAAGATTTTGTATACACACACACACTCAAAAACACAATAATTAATTTTAGTGAAGAACTTCCATTTCCATAAATAAACAAACTATTAAGTCTAAAAAAGGAAATTTCTTTAACTTAACTCCTTTGGATGATATCTTGTTCTTCAGCAATTAATAAATTGTTCTATTATAGAACTGGCCACAAGCACACTTGCCTTGGAGGAGAGAAATACTTTATATAACTACATGATAAATCTCATACTAAAGAAGTGCAGCTGGAAAAGTAATGGCTTTAAATGAAAGTCACTCATCTCCTCTTTAGTTTGTTCCTGGTGCCTCAGATGGTAAAGCGTCTGCCTACAATGTGGGAGACCTGGGTTCAATCCCTGGGTCAGGAAGATCCCCTGGAGAAGGAAATGGCACCCCACTCCAGTACTCTTGCCTGGAAAATCCCATGGATGGAGGAGCCTGGTAGGCTACAGTCCATGGGGTTGCAAAGGGTCGGACACGACTGAGCGACTTCACTTCAAAAATGATAAGTTAGAAAATAAGTGCTACACTATAGAAAAGGGTTTAGTGAAAAATATCAAATCCCATAAAAACTTAAAACTTCTTAATCTCTCCCTTATGAATAGTTTGGGCATATGACAAAATATTAAAAAATCGGTCCTAAAGTGCTATTTTGAAATAAAATTTGGCCTACATTTTGATATTTGCAGAGGTTTCATATCTTGTTCCTTATAATTATGTGGTTGGGTTAGGTCTTAAAGTTACATGAAGTATTGGATTGGCCAAAATGTTCCTTCAGGTTTCCCATAGGATTTTATGGAAAAACTCAAATGAATTTTTTGGCCAACTAAATACTTAATGTTGAGGACCAATGAAGAAAGATGTTCCAGAAAAGAAAAAAAAAAAAGTATAATAAGACAATATACCTTTCTACCTTTAGAAACTTTGACCTAGTGATTTGTGACTATCAGTTCAGTTCAGTTACTCAGTTGCATCCAACTCTTTGCGATCCCATGGACTGCAGCACACCAGGCTTCTCTGTCATCACCAATTCCCAAAGCTTACTCAAACTCAGGTCCATTGAGTCGGTGATGCCATCCAACCATCTCATTCTCTGTCATCTCCTTCTCCTCCTGCCTTCAATCTTTCCCAGCATCAGGGTCTTTTTCTAGTGTCAGTTCTTCACATCAGGTGGCCAAAGTGTTGGAGTTTCAGCTTCAGCATCAGTCTTTCCAATGAATATTCAGGACTGATTTCCTTTAGGATAGACTGGTTGGATCTCCTTGCAGTCCAAGGGACTCTCAAGAGTCTTCTTCAACACCACAGTTCAAAAGCATCAATTCTTCAGTGCTCAGCTTTCTTTGTAGTCCAACTCTCACATCCATACTTGAATACTGGAAAAACTGTAGTTTTGACTAAATGGACCTTTGTTGGCAAACTAATGTCTCTGCTTCTTAATATGCTGTCTAGGTTGATCATAGCTTTTCTTCCAAGGAGCAAGTGTCCTTTAATTTCATGACTGCAGTCACCATCTGCAGTGATTTTGGAGCCCCAAAATATAAAGTCTCTCACTGTTTCCATCGTTTCCCCGTCTATTTGTCATGAAGTGATTGGACTGGATGCCATGATCTTAGTGTTCTGAATGTTTACAACCATAGATCTTACCATAATAGTGGAGGTTTTAGATATAGACTGCAGTAGAACTTTGAAAGGAATTGAATTCCTTCTAACTCTAACATTTGACTCAGTTTTTAACCATGAATTCTATAGCCATGACCAAGGCCTGAGCCAGAACCTAAGGAAAGGAACCAGCCTGGCAGTGAGGGTCAACAATAGAATGAAGCAGCCAGTAGATGTAGATTGATTTTCTGTAATGGTGCCTTACTGAAGTTTCAACTGTCCTTGGAGACCTTTTTAATGCGATCTGTAGTTATGCAAGCTCACAGCTGAAAGTCTCACCCTCTCCATAGGTCCTTTTATCAGAGAAGCCGGTATGTGGTAGGCCAAAAAGTTGAAAGGAAGAGGCAGGATAAAATAGGATATGGGAAATGCGGAAATGATAAACGCATATTCTCTGCACAGAAGTGAGTCAAAAACTTCCAGAAAGTATCAGCATACTCTTCAAGCCACTCTATCCATCTCAGTCTTGCAGAGGTTTCCATTTCAGCCTAATGGAAACTGGTCACCCTACGAATATACATATCTATTTGCCAAGAATTTGTTTATGAAATAAGAGACTTACCTACCACTTCAAGGCTGTTCCCTGTTCTCTGGCTAATCCTAAGAAGTTTACCAGGACTTGTAAAAGAGAGACAAAGAATATACAAAAATAAAAAGTGACAAAGACATACAGGTCGAGGTTGTTTGGGTATGCTATCATAGGGTCAAAGCCAAATATTCTGTTTTCTCAGATTTGGAAATTTGGAAAAAATTAAAGTGAAATCTAATTAAGGGTTTTCCCTCTGAATTAATGCATCTTTTTGCAGTGATGAAAACATTCCTTTTATTCATTTGTGTATCTAATGAGGTTTGGTTTCCTTTTTTTTTTTTATTGTAAACTATTCACCCTCAAGTTATGGATTATATCACTGAGATAATAAAATTTAATTACATCTTCAGCTTTTCTTTCACATTTTGTAACAAAATGAAAAACAAATCTAAAAAGTAATGAAATCTAATTAAACCTTAGATATGATATACATGTAAGTTCCTTGGAAAATTAGGCTAAGGTAAACTTAAATTCCTCTTAAGATGTTTATTTCCTTTTGTTTTTCTCAAATTCAGATGTTTCAAAATAGTTACTTTGCATACTTGGAGACAAAAAATTATTTTAGATTTGTACTATACAACAACAAAATGAGACCTTAGCAGTACTAACAGTGAGAAATAAGATTAAATTTGAGTTTGGGGAAACAGAAGTGTGATATTATTAAAAATAACAATAAAAATAATAAAGATTTTGATAATTATCCAAGAAAGTATTCATAGAGGTGATTAATGTTTTAAAAGTTATGGTCAGAATACAACATGACAAAGGGAAAAATCTTTTATCTTCAAATATTTCCTTTTTAGAGAAAAAATAATGCACAGTGAGGGGCTTCCCTGGTGGCTCAGTAATGAGTAATTCACCTGTCAATGCAGGAGATGCAGGTTTGATGCCTGGCTCGAGAAGAAGATCCCCTGGAGGAGGAAATGGCAACCCAATCCAGCATTCTTGCATGGAGAATCCCATGAACAGAGGAGCCTGGCAGGCTCCAGTCCATGAGGCCGAAAGAGTCGGACACGACTGAGTGCCTAAACAACAGCAGCAACAACAAATAAAGGGTAACGTGCCAAGCTCAGGCAATGCCAGGTGTCTCTCCTTCCCCTCTTCTGGAAAAGCAGAGACACTGGGAGCAATAAGCCAGATCTCCTTCCCATGCAGATGGAGAGAGCAGAGAAGAAGGATGAGGAGCAGGAATTCTGGAGCCAGATACTTCAGAAATCAAGTTCAATTACCAGTGCTTAATGGCTCTGTGACTTTGGGCAAAGCTTCATTTCCTTACCTGTAAAGTGAACATAATAATAATAGCACTTGCCTCAGTGATTATTATGTGGATTAACTGAAGTGAATATTAAACTCTTATTGGTACTTTGTAAGTCTTTTAAATTATTACTAAGAATCACAAGCATTTTCTACTCAAGTATCTCTGCTGCTGACCATCAAGTCATCATTGCAGCCCAGCTTAGACTTGCAAGAACAAGGCAGACCATGAGCAATTGGCAGTACTGGGTTTAAACTGTCTTCTAAGCTGCATTTATGCTGATCCCCTGAACTTGGCACTGGCTCTAAGGTGGGAGATGTCTCGATTTATTGCTGCTTTGTTCCAGAATATAATTAAATAAAATGTCAAAGATGGATATTCTAGATACTCTGGGTACTTTGCATCCACAGCAAAATGTTCTAACTCAGGAATAAATGAAACATTTAGAAAAATCTCTTAGCAACTGGAGAATCTGAATCACAAAGGCAAGTAAGAGGTTGCAACCCATAAACAGAGACAACATTTCAATTAATAAAGGGACTAAGTTAATTTAGCATGCTCCAGGCACCACCTCAGCTCTAACTAGTTCCATGGTATTCGCCAGGCTATAATCATGACCATTATAGTGACAACTAGATGTTATTGTTGAACTATATAGTTCTGTGCGCATGTGGACATGATTTCTCTCCAAGATATAATAATGAAATTCTCAAGATTTTTTCCATTATCTTAATCCACAATAAAATCAGAGCCATAAACGTGGGAAGTGAGAGTACAAACAGACAAGAAATATTGGTAAGGCATTTTAAGCCCTAAAAGAGTTCTTAAAACTTTTCTTTATACTATATGGCCCAAGGCTTGCATGATCTATTGTTTTATGCTGATTCTGTGTCTGTGTATGTTTAATCATAAATTTTCTATGAAAAAAATCAATTTCTTATGAATGATATATCATTGTTCATTTTTAAGAAAGAGTCATGATAACAGTTTTCAATCACAAAGTATTCATTGAAATTCTACCATGTAACGCAGTACATTAGGCAAAAGAATTCAGAGGAAAGTATTTGCATTCAAGGAGCTTACAGTTGAGTTGAAAAGAGAAAACACTATAGCATGTGAGGAGTCTGATGATTTTCTCCTCTCTTCCTTTCCTTCTTTCAGTCTGGCACATGCTCATCCCCTTGCTCTGAGTTGAGACATACACTTGGGAATATGAGACAGGGGTATTTCAGATAGAGGGAGGGAAATATACTATTTTAAAATAAGAGCCAGAAGCCACATTGCCGGGAGCCAGCGTGAGGAACTCCGCCCGTGGCAAAGGTCATGAGGAAGGAGGCTCGGCATATGCAAAGGCGGGATCGAGCCTCATGAGTCCTCCTGCAAATACTCAAGCATCTACCCCCAAAACCAGAGTCTGCCTACTTTACTGCTTTGTGCTCTCACCTACACCTCTGACTTTACGAGGGCTGTCCCCCACCACCATCTCTGTCTCTGAAAAAGAGTTAACTTATAGCTCCAGTTAATAAAGTTCCTGGGCGTGACAAGAGTGTTTTAGTTCACAGACTCCTTTGGAAGTTCTCTAGCCTGCCTGAACAGGTTCTTCTGGCCACATGTGATTGTTCACAGCCTCCCAACCGTGAGAAGCACGAGATGTTCTAAACTTTCTAAATACAGATTCCTTTGAGCAGTTAAAAGATTGATTAGAAACTGTATTGGTGAAGGGTTTTTCACTTGTTGGGCCAATGTTTGCTGCTAAGTTTCCATATCCCTTACCTACTGTGTCCCTGGGAGTGTATTGATTAATACAATTGGTGTATAGGAATGTAAGTAGTAGCTTTAATGTTTGTAACCTTGGACCCTTGAGTTAATTCTTTTCTTATTATAGCCCACCACACTTTTGCCCTATAGAAATGCAACTTTATCTAATGCTTTCGGAGGGTGGCACCTGACTTTAGAATAATCACCTTTAGAGAAAAATAAGTTTTCTGAAGAAAGGGTCATAAAATGTTAATAGGCCTCCTGGCCAGAAGATGAGGTAAATCACCTAAACTTTTGCATATGATAAGTTTGCAGGAAGAAAGCCTGGCTTCAATAAGGATCAAGGACTGCTGACCTTGCATGACTCTACCCCTTCCCCCATTATCCTCTATGCACAACTTAAGGTATAAAAACTACTTTGGAAAATAAAGTGTGGGCCTTGTTAACCGAAGCTTGGTCTCCCCATGTCGTTCTTTCTCTTATCTTCTGTCTGAATTCCCATCTGGAACGTGGAGGCTCGCCAAGCCTACTAATTTTGCCTGGGCTTCTAAGATCTGACCGAAGAGGCCTTAGTGTCTCCTCTCCTTCGGGAGAATGGGAGGATGCCTGCAGCCTACGTAGGTGGCGCAAATTCCTTGTCTAGAAATTTTATTGGTTTTCCACGTAAACCAAGTTATTCAGCCTCTTTTCTTCACTGAATTTCTTCGCTGAGCTATCCTTATTTAACCACTCTTTATATCTTAAATTCTATAGTATCCTGATCCCTGAAGCTGTCTCCCATTCAAATTCCCTGGATCCACCGGGGCTGGACCCCGGTACCACATAAAGAGTAGTAGTTTGAAGGTTTGTTTTTCTTATATTCTCTATGCACAAAATCCAAGTGCCTTCGTACCTCCAATCTCAGACCTGTATCAGGAGAAGCAAGATCAGTTCAGTTCAGTTCAGTTGCTCAGTTGTGTCCGACTCTTTGCGACCCCATGAATCGCAGCACGCCGGGCCTCCCTGTCCATCACCAACTCCCAGAGTTCACTCAGACTCAGGTCCATCAAGTCAGTGATGCCATCCAGCCATCTCATTCTCTGTCGTCCTCTTCTCCTCCTGCCCCCAATCCCTCCCAGCATCAGAGTCTTTTCCAATGAGTCAACACTTTGCATGAGGTGGCCAAAGTACTGGAGTTTCAGCTTCAGCATCATTGCTTCCAAAGAAATCCCAGGGCTGATCTCCTTCAGAATGGACTGGTTGGATATCCTTGCAATCCAAGGGACTCTCAAGAGTCTTCTCCAACACCACACTTCAAAAGCATCAATTCTTTGGCACTCAGCCTTCTTCACAGTCCAACTCTCACATCCATACATGACCACAGGAAAAACCATAGCCTTGACTAGATGGACCTTTGTTGGCAAAGTAATGTCTCTGCTTTTCAATATGCTATTTAGGTTGGTCATAACCTTCCTTCCAAGGAGTAAGTGTCTTTTAATTTCATGGCTGCAATCACCATCTGCAGTGATTTTGGAGCCCAAAAAAATAAAGTCTGACACTATTTCCACTGTTTCCCCATCTATTTCCCATAAAGTGATGGGACCGGATGCCATGATCTTTGTTTTCTGAATGTGGAGTTTTAAGCCAACTTTTTCACTCTCCACTTTCACTTTCATCAAGAGGCTTTTGAGTTCCTCTTCACTTTCTGCCATAAGGGTGGTGTCATCTGCATATCTGAGGTTATTGATATTTCTCCCGGAAATCTTGATTCCATCTTGTGCTTCTTCCAGCCCAGCATTTCTCATGATGTACTCTGCACAGAAGTTAAATAAGCAGGGTGACAGTATACAGCCTTGATGTACTCCTTTTCCTATTTGGAACCAGTCTGTTGTTCCATGTCCAGTTCTAACTGTTGTTTCCTGATCTGCATACAAATTTCTCAAGAGGCAGGTCAGGTGGTCTGGTATTCCCATCTCTTTCAGAATTTTCCACAGTTTATTGTGATCCACACAGTCAAAGACTTTGGCATAGTCAATAAAGCAGAAATAGATGTTTTTCTGGGAATCTCTTGCTTTTTCCATGATCCAGCAGATGTTTGCAATTTGATCTCTGGTTCCTCTGCCTTTTCTAAAACCAGCTTGAACATCTGGAAGTTCACGGTTCATGTATTGCTGAAGCCTGGCTTGGAGAATTTTGAGCATTACTTTACTAGCATGTGAGATGAGTGCAATTGTGCAGTAGTTTGAGCATTCTTTGGCATTGCCTTTCTTTGGGATTGGAATGAAAACTGACCTTTTCGAGTCCTGTGGCCACTGCTGAGTTTTCCAAATTTGCTGGCCTATTGAGTGCAGCACTTTCACAGCATCATCAAAATAATTTATTCACAACTGTCCCAGAGCCTGAGAAGAAGTGGGACTTTTCAGGTCAAACAGATAGATTCAAGTAACTCAAAAACCATGAAGGGCAAAGAGAAAAGGGAAAAAATGGAGACTCTCAAAGGCAGATGGTTGTTAATGACCACCGAGTATTGGTCATGAAGATGACACCAAATCCCAGTTTGAAGTATTCACACCCAGAGATGTGTTGTCTAGAGGAAGCTTCCATTTCTCTCTCTGAATTGTGACATATGAGGGAGGGAAAGGTCTTGAACATTTTCTGAATTAGATATTACTATCTAACCATAAAGTTGTTTGAAAATGGGCTGTATTAAACCTTCAGTTTCACTGTTAATGGGCATAATACTAATAATAAAATAATAGAAAGACAAAGAACTTAGATGTATTCCTCCAATATGCAAGAAATAAACATTTAGACAATTAAGAAACCAATGTGTTACAGTCAGAAATATCATCAGTTGAAAAAATGTAGCTGAAACTTGAAGGATGAGAAAGATTTAGATAAATTGAATGGGATGGGGATAGAGGCACAGTTTATGGTAATAGTGCAAATAGACTCGGGAACAAAAATGTAGATGGCTTATATAGACAACAGCAAGGAAACCAGCATATTTGAATGCAACATTTCTGTCTGCATGAACAATGTCAGAAATAAGACTGGCTGGGAAGTGCCATGTTCTAAAGACATGCAAATTTGGGCAGAGAACTTTACACTTGTTAAGATAACTGGTATAAAGGTTTTGGAAATTCTTGAATATTGGAGAGATATGATGGAAGTTACATTATAGAGAGATTGGTAACTACAGTTAGTATAAATTTAAGGTGGAAGAAAACAATAGAAAATAAACCAGCAAGGAGGCTTTTGTAGCAATTCAGGTGTGACAGAGAGAGATAGACCAACCTGATAGACGTTTCAAAGAAATAACCAACAGGGTTGGTCCTCAGTTATATATAAGGAATAGCAGAAAGTTTAAAGATGGCTTCCAAACTGAGAGACTATAGCAGTGGTTGGCTTGAAGGTTTTGTTTTTCAGTCACTAATCATATCCAACTCTTTGTGACCCCATGGTCTGCAGAACTCCAGGCTTCCCTGTCCTTCACTGTCTCTTGGAGTTTGCTCAATCTCATGTCCATTGAGTTGGTGATGCCATCTACCACTTCATCCCCTTTTACCCAATTCTCCTCTTGCCCTCAATCTTTCCTATCAAGGTCTTTTCCAGTGAGTTGGCTCTTCTCATTGAGTGGCTGAAGTATTGGAGCTTCAGCATAAGTCCTTCCAATGAATATTCAGGGTTGATTTCCTTTAGGATTGACTGATTTGATCTCCTTGCTGTCCAAGGGCCTCTTAAGAGTCTTCTCGAGCACCACAATTGGAAAACATCAGTTCTCCGGTGCTCAACCTTCTTCATGGCCCAACTGTCACATCCATATATGACTACTGGAAAAATCATAGGTTTGACTATACAGACTTTTTTTGGCAAAGTGACGTCTCTGCTTTTTAATATGTTGCCTAGGTTTGTCATAGCTTTTCTTCCAAAGAGCAAGTGGTGTGAAGATTCAGTTCAGTTCAGTCGCTCAGTCGTGTCCGACTCTTTGCAACCCCATGAATCGCAGCACACCAGGCCTCCCTATCCATCACCAACTCCTGGAGTTCACTCAGACTCACGTCCATTGAGTCGGTGATGCTATCCAGCCATCTCATCCTCTGTTGTCCCCTTCTCCTCCTGCCCCCAATCCCTCCCAGCATCAGGGTCTTTTCCAATGCATCAACTCTTCGCATGAGGTGACCAAAGTACTGGAGTTTCAGCTTCAGCATCATTCCTTCCAAAGAAATCCCAGGGCTGATCTCCTTCAGAATGGACTGGTTGGATCTCCTTGCAGTCCAAGGGACTTTCAGGAGTCTTCTCCAACACCACAGTTCAAAAGCATCAATTCTTCAGCACTCAGCTTTCTTTATAGTTCAATTCTCACATCCATACAAGACTACTGGAAAAACCATAGCTTTGACTAGATGAACCTTTGTTGGCAAAGTAATGTCTCTGCTTTTGAATATGCTATCTAGGTTGGTCATAACTTTCCTTTCAAGGAGTAAGTGTCTTTTAATTTCATGGCTGCAGTCACCATCTGCAGTGATTTTAGAGCCCAGAAAAATAAAGTCTGATACTGTTTCCACTGTTTCCCCATCTATTTCCCATGAAGTGATGGGACCGGATGCCATAATCTTCATTTTCTGAATGTGGAGCTTTAAGCCAACTTTTTCACTCTCCACTTTCACTTTCATCAAGAGGCTTTTTAGTTCCTCTTCACTTCTGCCATAAGGGTGGTGTCATCTTCATATCTGAGGCTATTGATATTTCTCCCGGCAATCTTGATTTCAGCTTGTGCTTCTTCCAGCCCAGCATTTCTCATGATGTACTTTGCATATATGTTAAATAAGCAGGGTGACAAGGTGTGAAGACTACTAGTGCTTAATTGTGAGATAAGGACATCAAGTTGAAGTCTTGTATTTTTGACTAACCAAGTATATGACTTCCTCAAGTAACTTTATCTATTTGGTTAATAAACAATCAGTTTTTTTTTTTTTTTAATTACGGTATGGTTCACTTACAGTTTTATATAAGCTTCAGTTGTATAACATAATGATTCACAACTTTTAAAGGTTATACTCCATTTATAGTCACTCTGAAATATTGGCTATATTCCACATTGTGTATAATATATCCTTGTAATTTATGTATTTTATACCAAATTGTCTGTACTTCTTAACCCACCAGTTTTCTCATCTGTAAAATGAGACAACTGGCTTGGGTGATCTCTGAAGCACTGAAAACTTTGTTTTTATGAATTTTACTTTAGTTGTCAAATTAGTGCTGAACATCATAATGCTGAGCAAGATTTAGAAAACTCAGTATCTTTAGCCAATCAATAATTCTATTTTTTAAATCTTCTGTTCACCATAGAACAACATAAGATGGCAGCACTTGCTACTATATTATATGGTTATTTCATATTCTAACCAAGGAGCAAAATAATTTCATAAAACTACAAACCACTCTTTTCTATTTTTAATTTAAGGAAATGTTATACATTTGGCATGATCCTAGCAAGAATATAAAGTTTGTTCCTATAACTCACTGAGTCCAAGGCAATGGGGATAAAAACAATATCACCAAAAATAATAGTAACTACAGTCAGTCAGTTCAGTCGCTCAGTCATGTCCCACTCTCTGCAACGCCATGAACCGCAGCCTGCCAGGCCTCCCTGTCCATCATCAACTCCCGGAGTTCACCCAAACTCAAGTAACTAACATTTAGGTAAATTGGAAAGCAATGTACACACATAATGTCTTTTAATATTCAGAACCCACATCTGAGAGTTAAGTACTAATTTCACTCTGTTATAAATGAGAATAGCTGAGATTTAGCAAAGCCATAATTTTCCAAGTCAGAAAGTTCTCAGTAGTGGAGTTGGAACTATATTCTGAGTCTTTCTTATCTGAAATCTTCTTAATTCTATCATCCTGTGAGGGCATTAAAACAGATTGTTAGTTCCTCTGAAGGATGAATGGGATTTCTTCACAACTTGAATGAAACTCAAGAAATAGAGTCATGACAGAGCTGTTAAATGCTGGCTTTGCATCCATTCCCCTACCACCGTGCTGTGTTGCTAGAAAATGAGAATATTTTGAAACTCACATTAGAGAATAAAATATAAGGAAACGAATCAGAACCCACTCTTTCCTCCTTTATTTGTAGCAGAATATAACAGGCAAAGGGATATTTCTTCTTTACTGACCTCTGCCATAGAGCAATTCAGCATTTCTTGCACCTTCTTTTCCAGTGACCAGAATATTAGGTGTGCATGCATGAGTGCTAAGTCACTTCGATTATGTCTGACTCTTTGCAGCCCTTTGGACTGTAGCATACCAGGCTCTTCTGTCCATGGGATTCTCCAGGCAAGAATACTAGAGTGGGTTGCCACGCCCTCCTCCAGGGGATCTTCCCGATCCAGGAATCGAACCTTTGCTTCTTATGTCTCTGGCACTGGCAGGCAGGTTCTTTACCACTAGCACCGCCTGGGAAGCCCGAATATTAGGCATGGGTATGTAATTCACAATGACATGTTTGAAATCTCAACATATGTAAACAATCATATGGTCAGAGTTTACAAGAAAGGTTATCGGAAAGAATTTTTTGTGTGAAAATAGTTACAACTTCATAGGTAATTACTAATATTTTTATCTGCATGTCACAAAAAAATTAATGAGATTCTCAAGCTGTGGTATGATTTTTGACCTGTTGATATGAAGCAGGAAGCAAACTTAACACCTTCCCCGTCAACGGTTTCTGTTTCATTATGAATTTTTCATAATCATGTATCCTGTTGCTTTCTTTTAACTTGTAAACTGTTGATTTAGTAATAGTGGGGTGTTAATTTTGTGTGCTAAGGTTTGTTAAAGCTACAGATTTCAGATAAAAGGAAAAAAAACAGTGACTAATGCAGAAAGATTTTTAAAAGTGTAATTGGGGAAAAATATCACATTACTAAGAGTAGATCATGACTGACTACTCCTTCCATAAGCTCCAAATTAGATTATTATTTTCCTTTATGATATATCTTATGAAGCATTTATACATTTTCAGTCATATTTAGAATACACAGTCTTCCCTGGTGCCTCAGATGTAAAGAATCTGCCTGTAATGCAGGAGATCTGGCTTCAATCCTTGGGTTGGGAAGATCTTCTGGAGAAGGAAATGGCAACCCACTTCAGTATTCTTGCCTGGAGAATTCCTTGGACAGCTATGGTCCATAGGGTTGCAAAGAGTCAGACATGACTGAGCGACTAACACTTTCACTTTTCCTATATATGTGAGTGTGTGTGAATATATAAGTACATATATATAAATGTGAAAGAAAATTCACTAGAGATGTCCTTAGCATGTCCTTTGCAGAGAAAGCAAAATTTAAGAATTTGTTGGTTTGTTCATTTGTTGCACAGTTTGCTGTGAGTGGACTAAGCACCTACAAAGTGTGAGAAGAATATGAGAAAGTGGTACCCAAACCTGCATTCCCTTTTGTAGAGTGTACAGCCTAGTGAGTGAAAAACACAGGAAATAAGAAAGTTCATTTTCTAATTGTGCATGACAATAAGTGCTTGAAGAACAGAACACAAGGATCAGTGATGGAGGGGGAGGAGTTGGGGAGGATGTAGTAAGTTGTCCTGGATGACTTCATTGAAAAGAGATGGATAAAGACAATAGTCAGTTTAACAAGGAAAGGGAGCTCCAGTGTTCTAGGAAGGGGAGATAATAAACAGGTGTAAAAAGTCCGTAAAAGAGAAAGTATTGGAAGCATTTTAGACCATTGTGGCTAAAGTGCAGAGACCAAGTGGGAGCTAGATTCAGGATGCAGGTGGAGAGGAAGCTGTGAATAGGTCATGAGGGGAATGGAAACCACAGTAAGAAAGCAGGAGAGTGATAAAACTCAAGTTATGTCTGTGAAAAATCTTTCAATCTGCCATATGAAAAATGGACTGAAGGGGCGCATGTTCAGAAATAAGTTATTTGGAATGCTTTTGTTGAAATCTGGCAAGTGCAGAAAAAGTGAATGCCAATTTGAGGAAAAAAATGTAGAAAAAGTGAAAGCCAATTTGAGATAGACTTGGTCAGACTTGTTACATGTGGAGATGAGGAAAAGAGCAAATGAAAAAAGATCAATCAAAACATAGGAGGGCAGAACATTTTAATGTTCTCTACATAGGCATATGTATTGGTCAAAACTCATCAAAAACACTCTATGATATGAGCATTTTTATATTAAAAGAAAAAACTGTATACAGATGTTGAACACTAATTCTGTATGCTGATTAATTTAGGGGAATGTGTACTGATATCTGTAAGTTACTTTGAAATACTTAAAAAGTAAAATGGATTCAATGGAAGGATAGAGGGATGAATAGATACATTAGAAAATAAGCAAAGTAAATATCAATATTATTGTTAAAAAGCCTTATAGCTTCTGGTAACTTTGTAGAGCTACTTGGAAACACATATCAAAAGCATTACAAATGCAGATTTTTTTGACCTAGTTATTCAACCTCTAGAAAGATGTCTTGTGGAATAATCAGAGATACATATAAAGATTTATTACATAATGTTTAGAGAAATATAATGTTTAGTAAAAAGATAAACAAAATCTATAAATAAGCATGTGGATTAAATATAGTATATCCACTTGATTAAATTCTATTATCCTCAATATCATTCTGTAGGAAAAAATTTAAGCAACCATAAAAAAAAAACAAGATACATTTTTAAGTAGAAAAATTAAATTTGTAATATATTACCCATATTTTGTAAGTGCACCTTGTAAATAGTATTTAAAACATCATTAGCGTTTTACCAAAATGTTAGCAATTATTAAAAATTACATTATTTTCATCTTGTGTATTTTCAGTTTTCATATTTTCTACAATATTAAATATGTCTACTTCCTTAATAAAAAGTAGCATGTAATTTTAAAAGAATTCTGCCATAATTATTTAAAATTAGATACCAAGATAAACAATATTGTCTATAATATTAGAAATAAGACTAAAATATAGAGATAGATATGACTACTTTAAAAATGTATTCAGAAACAATATTTTTAGCTATACAACTCCTAATTATATGTTGTATGGAGAAGCAAAGAGTCTCCATGAGGTTTTAGAAATAGCTAAAGAGAATTGGTGCCAAAGAAGCCAAGAAGGTTGTTGGCTGACATTTAAAACCTCAAAGCAAAGACAGGAAAATCACTGTTTGCGTAGGACAAGTCTCGCTATGCCTGGAGAAAACTGTGTGTATTTTGTTTTGCTTTGTTGTTGGATTTTATGTTTTTGTTTCCATTGCTTTAGTTTTGGTTTTGGTTTCTTTGGTTAAGGTAATTGAAGTTCTATGACCCACTGACCTCCTTATACCATTAAATTAACCTTTGACTAAAAAATGATGGATTTTTTTCCCTGTGGTTGACATATTTCCTCTAAGACTCAGATTTCTGGAATTTCTATCAGATAAATTTTAAAACTTTCTCATAGTAGTCATTAGTATAATTGGTGAAAAATGCAACTTTAGATGAGTTCCTTTAGATTACTTTCTGAATAATAAAGCCCAAAGAACCTAAAGAACATTGAATTATCTATTGACATCAGGCTAAATAGTTTTCAAATTTATATTTAGTTCTGTATTATTTGATGTCTTAATAGGTCACTTTAATTGATATCAAAATAAGTTTTCTGAAGAAAGGAGTGGTTAGCAGTGCATTTGAAAATAGAATGAAAATAGTTGGGATTAATGATATAAACTAAAATGAAATATATTAAAAATAGGTGAGAAGTCATATATCTTCATTGTCAGTATCAACTGAGTATAAACAAGATTGGAGAGTATTGGCTTCAAAATTGTGCATTAAATCCAAAACTAGGTGACTAAAATATCATTATTTGCCAAGATCAAGAATCAGTTGCCAAAAAAACTAATGCCATTTTAATGATACAGGATCAATTGTGTCTAGATTAACTATCTGTTCATATTTCATTACGACTAGGAGTAATACTTTCCATTTTTGTTGTTCACATTTTTAACAGCTTACTATACAAAACACTACTTAGATGATGAAAGGTTTGTTTTCCACATTGAATATCTTAAAATTCTGCATAATTGCCAGAAGAATCAAATGGTAACATAATATTAATAAATGTCTTCAAATGTTGAAGAACTTCCATTTTTAAAGTGAATTAACTTCATTCAATGAGGTACCAGAAGGCTAAATGAGCACCAAATAGAGATATTATTCATGTTTCTTTTCAATATATGCTTTTCTGTCTGTGAATGCGTGCATTATGCCTTATTCTTCAATTTCTAGCATTTGGCCCAATGTCTGTAATATTTAGTCAATATTTGTGAATATTGGTGGAATGAATAAATGAATAAAGACACAGTTTCCTAATTTAGGCATTATTTTTTTCTAACAAAACCATTCACTAGAGTATTTTGATCCTAAAAGGAGTATTTTGTCATGTTTAATATTTTTAAAAATTGTACTTATTTAAGTGTACAACATGATGATTTGATGTACGTATACGCAGTGAAATGATCATTTCAGTCAAGATGATTGGCATATTCATCTCTTCTCTTCACCTTACCTTTCATGTGTGGGTGGTGAGAGCACCTGACCTACCTTTTGGCACACTTCTGTTATTAATACAGTCTTGACTGTACATTAGGTCACTAGACTTATTGGTCCCACATATCTGCAACATTGAACCAGAATAAAACTATTTTAAAGTTAAAAACAAAAAAACTCAAAACAAAACAAAAAAACCTGTCCAAAAAAATGGAAGTGATGACAATGTAGTCACTGGAATGATTTAAGCAAAATCTACATCACTATTTTCAGAAGCGTCAGAGAAGAAAATCCTTGCTTTCACAGGCACCTTGTTTTAAATTCTAACTCCTTTATCTACCAGAGGCTTTCCCTCATTGTCATTTAAATTTGCTGTCATCTTTTCCATCCTAAAACAAATCCTATTTTTGCTACTATCCTATATCTCACCTTCTTTTTGCAGCCTGTTGCCTATAATACCACTATCATATCATTGTATCATATTAACCCGTTATTCTTCTTCATCACTCCCTCTACTCTAACCCAGTGCTTATTTCCTCGCCACTCCACTGAAGCTACTGTCATCACGAGCTCTAAACAATTCCTCTTTTTAAATGTAATGGACATGAGTACTCTGCCCCATTTGACAGTCTTAACTTCTTTTGAAGCACTCTCTTCCTTTGGCTTCTGTGATAACACATTTTGCTTTTTTTTCTTTTAAACACTATCTCTATGACCATGCCCTTCATCCTCCTTTTGGGTTTCCCATTCTTTCCCACATCTTCTCATGGTGGTAGAGTTTATCTGCATTCCATCCAGAGCTTGCTTTTTCTCATTCTACGCTCATGAGTCAGTCTCTTATTCCAATTTGTGCATGTATGCTTGACTCACATATCTCCCAGGTTAGATAATTAAACTCTAAACCCAAAGATGTATGTGCTTATTGAACATCCACATTTGAATGACCCATAGAAATCCAAATACAACATGTCCAAACTACTCCCTCATTCTTATTGATTTCTAAAGCGATTTTTCTCTCAGTAGATAATACAACCAATACACTTCTCCAAGCCAGAGAGCTAGCTGTTAGTCCTGAATTTACTTATACTCTGTCAATCTACCCTGGTGGCTCAGATGGCAAAGTGTCTGCCTACCATGCCGGAGACCTGAGTTCAATCCCTGGGTCTGGAAGATCTCCTGAAGAAGGAAATGGCAACCCACTCCAGTGTTCTTGCCTGGACAATCCCATGGATGGAGGAGCCTGATAGGCTACAATGGGGTTGCAAAGAGTTGGACATGACTGAGCAACTTTACTTGTCAATCTACCAATACACAGGTATCTAAAATGATTAATTCTAGCAGCCAAATGTCATCAAATATATAAAATACACCCTGATAACATACGTCCTTATATCTCTAGTGTCCTTTAAGCCTACTATCTACCAGTTCCCTAGTTTAAGCTCCCATTATCTTCTGCTTAGATAGCTGCCTGGGGCTTCCCTGGTGGCTCAGAGGTTAAAGCATCTGCCTGCAATGTGGGAGACCTGGGTTCGATCCCTGGGTTGGGAAGATCCTCTGGAGAAAGAAATGGCAACCCACTCCAGTACTCTTGCCTGGAGAATCCCATGGACTGTGGAGCCTGGTGGGCTACAGTCCACAGGGTTGCAAAGAGTCGGACATGACTGAGCGAAGATAGCTGCAATAATTTCCTATCTTATTTCATTGATTTGAGTTCATTTTTAACACAGTAGCCAAAGTAATCTTTTTAAAATATGAGAATGATCATATCACTTCCTTCCATCAAATCCTTTTCTGGCTACCAATTTCCTCCAGATTATAGTGCAAAATTGTTCAGGATTTGGAATCTATGGTTGGATAGCATCCCCAGCTCAGTGGACATGAGTTTGAACAAGCTCCAGGAGTTGGTGATGGACAGGGAGGTCTGACGTGCTGCAGTCCATGGGGTCACAAAGAGTTGGACATGACTGAGCAACTGAACTGCACTAAACTATATTCCTAGAGTCATCTCCTAGAAGTATCTTCCACCTAGCTTACATGTAAACTCTACCCACTGATCTATCAGTCTTAGTAACACCATACTCACCTTCATGTCTGGACATTTGATAAGAAATTTCTCTGCTTGAACTGTTCCTCTTTCCAGGCTTCATATTGCTAACTTTTAAACTCAGGTGCCACTTATTTCAGAAATACCTCCCTGATCTGCCTCCTACATACTCCAATAGCTCCCTTAGTTACTCCTTTAGTTAGAGCACTCACAGTCATTTGTTGTTGCCCTTAGATTATAAACTCCAAAAAGTGGTATGGTTTGGTATCTAGTTCAGAGTTATATTCCCACTGAGTAGCACAGTGACTATCATATAGCAGATACTCCAAAACAATTTTTTTAAGAAAAAAGTAAATATAAAAAGAATATTTATCAAATAAAGATAAATAAAATTAATGTTATACAGTCATGAACAATTAACAATAATTTGAGAGAATGAGAAGAACATGGCAGGGATATCTTGAAGACTGTGCAGTGTTTTTAGTTGGAGTTGTGGCCAAATAAATATCAACTTCTGAGAAGTGATCAGGTTCAAGAAACTGTCACGTTGAAAGGACCTAGTATGAAGGAGGGGGAAGGTTTGTCTTTTCCCTGTTCCTTATTTGAGTTATGGTATTCTGGGTTTGGAGAAGGCAATGGCACCCCACTCCAGTACTCTTGCCTGGAAAATCCTATGGATGGAGGAGCCTGGTGGGCTGCAGTCCATGGGGTCTCGAAGAGTTGGGCATGACTGAGCGACTTCACTTTCACTTTCATGCATTGGAGAAGGAAATGGCAACCCACTCCAGTGTTCTTGCCTGGAGAATCCCAGGGACAGGGGAGCCTGGTGGGCTGCCGTCTCTGGGGTCACACAGAGTTGGACACGACTGAAGCGACTTAGCAGCAGCAGCAGCATTCTGGGTTATGCTTCACTCATTGAACGAAACATTGGGAAAGCTGTAGTGATTAAGAGAGCACATGGGACAGTAAAATGTCCTAAAACCTTAGAACAGGAATGGTTGAAATAATTAGGGCCAATTAGTGTAGAGAAGACATATAGTTGAAGACTGACTGACTCCAAATACTTGAAAAGCTCTCAGAAAAGAATATTCTCCTTGTATCATTCAGGGTTTAAAATTAGTATGAATGGGTCTACATGGAGATGAAATATTTCTCATCAGAGAGAGAAATTTCATGTGATCTAGAGTTTTGCAAAGAGGTTTTAGAGGTCATTGCCATGTTACTAAAATTATAGAAGCATAGGATAGAGGCAGAGAAGGCAATGGCACCCCACTCCAGTACTCTTGCCTGGAAAATCCCATGGATGGAGGAGCCTGGTAGGTGGCAGTCTATGGGGTCGCTAAGAGTCGGATACGACTGAGCAACTTCACTTTCACTTTTCACTTTCATACATTGGAGGAGGAAATGGCAACCCACTCCAGTGTTCTTGCCTGGAGAATCCCAGGGACGGGGGACCCTGGTGGGCTGCCATCTATGGGGTCGCACAGAGTTGGACATGACTGAAGCGACTTAGCAGCAGCAGCAGCAGGATAGAGGACTGCTAAGGGTTCAAACATTACAGCAGGGATCCCCAGTCCCCTGGGCCAAGGACTGCTACTAGTCTGTAGCCTGTTGGGAACTGGGCTGCACAGCAGGTGAGTGGCAGGTGAAACCAAAACCATTGCCCCACCACCACCTGTGAAAAGTTGTCTTCAATGAAATCAATCCCTGGTGCCAAAAAGGTTGGGGACTGCTGCATTAGAGGGTATAGGAAAGGTTCAGGATAGATCAGTGTTCACATATGAAGGTCTGTCGCTAGAGTCTTGTACTGTTGTTCCATAAAGATGGCATCAAGAGTGTAACATGAAAACTATGTCAGAGTCAATATTAGGACCAGAATCAGGGAACCACAAGACACAGTAGCAGCATGTTATTCAATAAGGAGAGAATTGTTCAGGTCAAGCTGGATTTAGCAGACAGAGTAATGCTCTTGGGGGACCATTAATAAATGTGAGGACTCTGATTCCCAAATTGAGCTTTTAAGTCTCAAGAGTATATTGGCTATCATCTGATCCTTCAAAATATTTGACAGTCTCTTCAAACGTTAGCATAAGTGATGAAACTTACCAACGCAAGAGAGACAAACCTCCATCTGCATCTAAATCCTCCAGTTTTTAGGAGAGGGGGCTGAGGGCCTCCATGATTGAAGGTGGTGTCATTTTTCTGGAATTCTTTGAAAGCTATAGGTAGAGTGAAGCCAGAGAGAGAAAAGGGCATGTCTCAATTTGAGGGAAATTTCCTGTCTCTGAGAGCTGCCAAGAACCTCCCCAATTGTCCTCAGTCAGATCCACTTAGGGAGTTTTGGATTCAGACACTGCCAAACTTCACATAAGTCAGAGAAGCAGACTTATCTTTGCCCTTAGTCTTTCCTTAGGAAGAACACTGTCCCTTTAGCTCTTTCACATCTGAAAATTAATCTGTGGAAATAACTTTGGCATCAGATATTCCTGGGAAATAAAACCATTCAAGAACTGTGAATAAATTTATTGGACTTTTACTTGAGAATAATTGTTGGTACCTGGGAAGAAAAGAGATGTCACTAAGAATGAAGGTGTGTGCCAGGGAAGTGTATGGATGAGATTTCCCTTTAGGACATGACTGGAGAAAGTGTTCCTGCTTCAAGAGGGCTCTGCTTGCAGCCATCTTGAGTAGATTTTGACTTTGTTTTATGAAAGTTATCCAGAGTCTACATGGATTAAGAATCTTTTGATCTGTTTTGACTTCAAGGACACACCATGCCCTGTTTTAGGTGCCAAGTTTGTGTTCTGTTGAAAACCATACTTAATAGTTTGGCAGTATCAATGCTAACCCAACAGAGAGATTTCCCATTTTTATGAAACACCCACAAAAAGTCAACATTGTGGTTTTTAGCATCCATTCACCAAATAACAGAGTAATAAAAACAAGATTGGAAGGACTTGAAAGCACTCAAGATATTTTACTCTGGCATCTAATATGATTTCAACAAAGTATTATGTAGCTTAGCTAAGATAAAATGGACAAGGAAAATGTATTTATTGAATAGCTGTCTCGTTTTCAGAAATTTAAGAAAAGTACGGAGTACCTATAAAAAACTGACCTTATTCTGAAAAGTCATTAATTTGATGGATGAGAAAAAATAAGCATACAAAAATTTTAAATTACACCCAAGGCAGTACATAATACAGAAAGGATTTTTCCTTACTATTCTTCAACACTTGACAATTTCTTTTCTAAAACACATATTGAGTCTGTCATTTTCTTTCTTAGTGGGTGTCACCAATCATCTTTTGCCTGAAATACCTCCTTCATCTGGTTCCTGCATTTCTGTCTTTGCCCTCCCTAACAGATCGCCACACAGTAAACTAAACATTTTGAAGCACATCCAATTATGCCATTCTTCTTCATAAGATCCTTCAAGGGATTGCCACTGCATATATGGAAAAAGCCACGAACCTCACCATGCCACAGGTCCAGCAGGAGATAGTACTGCCCGTCTCTCCAACCTTCTCTTGGGCACCATCCTCCTTCCTCAGTTCAGTTCAGTCACTCAGTCACGTCCGACTCTTTGTGACCCCATGAATCGCAGCACGCCAGGCCTCCCTGTCCATCACCAACTCCTGGAGTTTACTCAAACTCACGTCCATCAAGTCAGTGATGCCATCCAGCCATCTCACCCTCTGTCGTCCCCTTCTCCTCCTGCCCCCATCCCTCTCAGCATCAGAGTCTTTTCCAGTGAGTCAACTCTTCGCATGAGGTGGCCAAAGTACTGGAGTTTCAGCTTCAGCATCATTCCTTCCAAAGAAATCCCAGGGCTGATCTCCTTCAGAATGGACTGGTTGGATCTCCTGGCAGTCCAAGGGACTTTCAAGAGTCTTCTCCAACACCACAGTTCAAAAGCCTCAATTCTTCAGCACTCAGCTTTCTTCACAGTCCAACTCTCACATCCATACATGACCACAGGAAAAACCATAGCCTTGACTAGATGGACCTTTGTTGGCAAAGTAATGTCTCTGCTTTTGAATATGCTATCTAGGTTGGTCATAACTTTCCTTTCAAGGAGTAAGTGTCTTTTAATTTCATGGCTGCAGTCACCATCTGCAGTGATTTTGGAGCCCCCAAAAATAAAGTCTGACACTGTTTTCACTGTTTCCCCATCTATTTCCCATGAAGTGATGGGACCAGATGCCATGATCTTCATCTTCTGAATGTTGAGCTTTAAGCCAACTTTTTCACTCTCCACTTTCACTTTCATCAAGAGGCTCTTTAATTCCTCTTCACTTTCTGCCATAAGGGTGGTGTCATCTGCATATCTGAGGTTATTGATATTTCTCCCAGCAATCTTGATTCCAGCTTGTGCTTCTTCCAGCCCAGCATTTCTCATGATGTACTCTGCACAGAAGTTAAATAAGCAGGATGACAATATACAGCCTTGATGTACTCCTTTTCCTATTTGGAACCAGTCTGTTCCATGTCCTCCTTCCTATGCCCACTCAATTCTGGGACTTTTCCTATGCTATCCTTTCTCCTAATATACTGTCCTTCTAAGCCCTCCTTGGGGCTAGATCTTCCCCATCACTTAGGAATCAGCCTAAGTATCACCTTCCCAGAGAGCCCTTCCTTGAACACTGAGTTTGAAGACTACCTCTGTCGCTTTCCACTTCAGCCCTTCAGGACATTATTCAGCTTTCCCATTTTTGAATGTTTAAAATCAAACTGCATGTTTTGCCTATACTCCATTCCTTGCCCCACTTAAGATTTTTGAAGCAGGAGCCCTGTTTGTCTTCTCCATATGGTTTCACAGCCCAAGAGCCTGCTTTGGAGTAAGTGCTTAATACATAGGTTGAATGAATGGCTGAATAAATGCACACACATTTTTTCAAAGGTAGCCTGATATTTTCCAAACTATACAATGCTTCATATAAATATAAATCAGATACTGAAACAGAGACAAGAAGAATTGGGCAATGAATTCAATATCAGTGAAGGAGAAATGAGGCTAACGGAGGAATGTTGTTAAATATTCTCTTTGCTCAGTGTGTGAAGCAGAGTTTGGAAACACTGGCTGTTAAAAATGCTGAAGAAAAGTATAGGCTTACACAGACTGACAGATTCAGTGGCGGGTTAATGTAGAAGATAGGTCTTGAGTTAAGTCTTGAAAGCAATGTGGAACTGAGTTGGCATGGAAGGATTAATAAAAATGATGAGTTAACCATGCAAAGCAGCAGAAGCAGGAAACCTGGAATTATATAGCTTCATGGGAGCACTAAGAAATCCTAACTTCCTGATTTGTAGACATAGTTCTCCACAGAATTAGATTTCTGAATCCTCTGCTCACCTACCTAAATGCCTTGGTTTTATTTCCAAGCAGTTCTTTTCTTAATGTTTCTTAGAACATGCCTTCCTTTGGAGGGGGGAGGGAAGTCATGAGAAATGAAAAAGTCAGAATGCTTTACTCTGTAATCCCTCTCAAACTTTAGATTTTATTGGAGATTATGTAATGTTTTTACCTCTATTCATTTTATTAAAAAGCTGGTGACATTTCAGAAGATGCCTACATCTGAGAATTACTCATAGCCAAGAAGGTCTATTTGTCATCTAGGGCTCTCCTGTCAATGAAGCCAAATGGGAGCAAAAAAGAGTATGACTTTGTTATTTGATTAACACGGCCCCCGCTTAGGGAAAGTTTTTTACCCAGCCCCACACTGTGGATCTTGAGACAAGACTATGCTGGAGGCTAGGATTATTAAAACTGGCCTTCCCTGGGTGTATCAGAAACCTCTTATGTACTTCTTTAGATTCTATCCATCCCGCCTCTTCCTCCAGCCACTGCTACAAAACAAATTCACTGAACCTTTGCTTAAGTGTCACTTAAGTGCATCCTGACAATGCTCATTCTCATCTCAGACTCATTTCAGGGCTCTGCTTCTGCCATGGGGCTTCTCGTATGCTGTAGGGATATTCTGGATACTCATTCAGGAACAGAAGGAAGGTTGGGGAGTTAATGCCCAGAAGCCCATTTTTGACCAAAGGGACCAGGGGCTGATGGATAAATGCTTTCTCTTTTGTCCTCTGGTAAATAGCTCTGAGGCATATTTCATATGTTTGTTTTAAAAGTCACGTTGAATCAAGCCACAGTCACCTACTATGGATAATTAGGTAACACATTCTTGTATTGGCTTTTTTGCTTGTTTCTTCCATTTTCTGGCTTATTCCTCTCCTTCCCACAAACAAATCTTTGTCTCAAGCTCTTTTGTAGGGGAAAGGAAGCCAAAGCTAAAACATCTATTAAAACAAAGCAAGAATTACTCAAATGGCAAGATGCCAAGAGTACTCAAAAAGGTCTGTAACCCAAAATAGTATTCAGTTCAGTTCAATTCAGTCTTTCAGTCATGTCTGACTCTTTGCGACCCCATGGACTGCAGCATGCCAGGCTTCCCTTTCCATTACCAACTCCCCGGAGCTTCCTCAAACTCATGTCCATTAAGTCAGTGATGCAATCCAACCATTTCACCCTCTGTTGTTCCCTTCTCCTCTTGCCTTCCATCTTTCCCAGCATCAGAGTGTTTTCCAATGAGTCAGTTCTTTGCATCAGGTGGCCAAAATATTGGAGTTTCAGCTTCAGCGTCAGTCCTTCCAGTGAATAATCAGGACTGATCTCCTTTAGGATTGACTGGTTTGATCTCCTTGCAGTCCAAGGGACTTTGAAGAGTCTTCTTCAACACCACAGTTCAAAAGCATCAATTCTTCAGTGCTCAGCTTTACTTTATGGTCCAACTCTCACATCCATACATGACTACTGAAAAAAGCATAGTTTTAACTATATGGACCTTTGCCATGCAAGAAATTCACACTTCAACATATCACCATTGCAAACACTAGCCACTGTTACAGAAATAAATACCTTTTGAGATGGTTATTGGGATGAGAAACTGGGGCTAGGTTGGTCAGACAAGAGCCAAGTAATCCAAAGAAAGTACAGGGAAGATGGAGTTCTTTAACCAGGAATATCCTGAGGACTACAGGGTGGATCGCTAAGGGAAACACTGAGAAGAGAGGTGATATGATACTGAACACAATCTTTATACACTACTCAGTGTTGCCCCGAGTTGGCACAAGATGTGAAACTTGTAACAGCTGACACTCTGCTGCTTTTTCCCTTTGTTCAGCTTGCTATTGGTCAAAAGCACATGGGGGTTTTTACAATTTAAACATACCTTAATAATTTCACAAATGACTAAAACCATTCCTTACATGGTGATCAACAGCAAAGGCTGCCATTTTGATACGGGCAACAGAACATGAATTATTGAGGTCATCATAGCAAAACACAGCCTATTTTACTCATAGAAAAGGGTAAACCTAGGCTGATAGACCCGAGAACTTTAGCTTCCTGCCATGCCCTATTTAGCCTCAATAGAATCATAGCTCAAGAGTGCTCCAAGGAAATTTGTAGATAAGGAAACCGAGTACTGGTAGGGTGGCAAGCATGGTAAGGGCAGGGGTCCAGTTCTTCTGACTAACAAATCAGACTGTTATGTTTTCTCTGATTGCTGTACCTTCTTAAAGGGAAAAATGAATTAGGTTGGGGTGGGTAGCAAGGGCAGGTCTAGGTCATAATAATACATCCTATCTTGGAGAATTTGTTGTTTTCCTTCTTTTATAAAAGTCTTTGTTTTTTTGTTTCATTCATATGAGTATTCTTTCCTCTACTTCCTGCTTCTAATTACTGGAAAAAAAATTTTTTTTTTTTTTTTACACACACATATTCATTATCACCAAAAGTGTTTGTGCCATTCATTCTGTTCTTTTTAGCAAACACTTACTCCCAAGCTCTAAGGCTTCTAAAAACATCTTAACACATTATTGACTGAAGAAATATTAATGCCACAGGCATTAGGTTCTGCAAAAATCCCCTGGTCAATAATCTGTTAAGAAGTCAGCTCTTTGTTTATTTTCCTATGCCAGTCACCCATAAGCCATCGATTCTGATTTAATGTTCAGAGAATACTCTATTGTACTCAAGTAGGTCTTAAAATTTTAAGAGGCTCACTCGTGCCTTTCAAAGTAATTTAATTGCTTTTTTGATATTGTTCAAAAATTTTTCTATGTTTTTCTTATTATTTTTGAAAATGTTTCTCCCACATTGTGCTTTTTCCTAAGTAAATCAGATATTCTGAAATATTTTTGCTAAACATTTGTTAGCAAATTTAATATATTTGCATGCTATGGGAAACAGTGATAGAACCAACTTTTCCCATTAATATTATGTAGCTAGTTAACCTAAGGGGCCCCAGCAGTTCAAAGCTCACATAAATATTAACTTTAATTCCATTGTTATTTTAACCCACAGAGCCCAATAACTTGACTCCCTGGAGGCAAATCCTCATGAGCACTGTTCAGTTTTAAAATCAGTTCAGAGTTCTGGAATTATTTCTTAGACTCTCTGTTTATTTGGCTCACTAATCCTGATTTTTTTGATGATGTTGTTGTTGTTGTTTTGACCTCACAAACATGTAAGTGAAATGGATCAGTATAGAAATTTGAGTATTTATAACCATCATATTTTTCATTTGATTGCTAAGTATATTTTGATTGGAACAAGTAAAACTCCAATATACAGACAGCAAATATTTTACAAATGGAAATGTCAGAAGAATCTAAAGTGAGTTGACTGGTGAGTCAGTTTTAATTATTTTCTAAATAGAAATTTTCAGATCTTTGAATACTTTAAATCCAAAAAATTTAATCAAACAAATGAACATTCATTACTCAATAGGAACTTACTGACAAATGTGGGAAATATGCTAAAAGGAAAACAAAGAGCATGTAGAACATGTTATTTTCATATTATTTCCTGATGAATGGTTGATTCAATAAGCATTTTCAAATCCTGTCTTCCTGCTTCTCTTTATATAATTAGCCAAATACTTGTTTCTCCATCTCCTTTGTTTTTTTAATAAAAGGGGCCATCTTGGTTGGCAGCACCACTCTATCCTTCAACCCATCAACAATATAATGAAATCTCCCTTCATTAAATATTCTGTAATTAAGGACAAAAATTAAGTTCTGTTTGCCTAATCCAATCAATTGGGTTTCATTTACTGGGTGCACATCCAAACTGCTACACCTTCATATTCAATATACATGCAGCCAGGACCAATGTTAACCACTAAGGATCATTGTCCACCACAGACCAACATGTAAAAGGTAGCTATAGACAACAACAACTGTGCTAACAATGGGATAGAAATCACCTCCTAACAAAGTATTCTGTAGTGATTGTGTATTAATTATGATGAAATAGCACAGAGATTTTGTTAATGATTAAGCCTTTTTGTTTGTTTGTTTGCTACAATGCAGTTCTCCTAAGTTTCAGTGATAGTCTTCTTTGGTTATTGGGAAATGCTAAGAAAAATAATTATCCTTAATTATGCTGGCAGTTAACAGAAAAGATATTACACTGTAAATCTAAATCAAGTGAGAAGCTTGGGGATTTCAGTTCTTATGCTATTCCAATGTTATAAACAATTTCTCTCCTTGCCCAAATTTGTATAGAAGTGAAGTGAGAGTTAGCTTGATCCCTTTTAGCTTGGATTACATGCAGGAAAATAACTTTTTCCCCTTTTTATTGAAATACAGCTAATTTACAATATTGTGCTATTTTTTTCTGTACAGCATGATGACTCAGTAATACACATATATACATTTTTTTATTCTTTTCCATTATGGTTTATCCCAGGAGATTGGATATAATTCCCTGTGCTATACAGTAGGACCTTGTTGTTTATCCTTTCTAAATGTTTGCAGCTAGTAACTCCAAACTCCCAGTATATACCTCTCCTTCCCTCACTCCTCCTTGACAACCACGAATCTGTTGTCTATATCTGAGCCTGTAGCTATTTTTAGACAAGTTCATTTGCACCATATTTTAGAGTTACATATAGAACTGATATCATGATTTTCTTCCTTTCTTTCTGACTTACTTCTCTTAGTATGACGGTCTCTAGTTGCATCCATGTTGTTGCAAATGGCTTTATTTCATTCTTTTTAATGACTGAGTATTCCATTGTGTATGTGTACCACATCTTCTTTATCCATTTATCTGTTGATTGACACCATAAAACTCCTAGAAGAGAACATAGACAGAATATTCTCCAACATAAATTGTAAGAATGTTTTTCTAGGTCAGTCTCCCAAGGCAATAAAAATAAAAACACAAATAAATAAATGGGACCTAATCAAACTTACACACTTTTCCACAACAGAGTGTTAGTTGCTCAGTCGAGTCTGATTCTTTACAACTCCATGGACTGCAGCCTCTGTCCATGAAATTCTCCAGTCAAGAATACTGGAGTGGATTGCCATTCGCTTCTCCAAGAGATCTTTCTGGTGCAGAGAAACCATAAAAAACAAAAACACAACAACAAAAAAAAAAACAACAGCCTATTAAATGGGAGAAAGCATTTTCAAATGATGCAACAGATAAGGGCACCTATACAACTCAACAACAAAAATTTAAAAAAAGAGCAGAAGACCTTAATAGACATTCACCGAAGAAAACACACAGATGGGCAGTAGGCACATGAAAAGATGCTCAGCATCATTGGTGGCATAGTGGTAAAGAAAGCCACCTACCAACGCAGGAGACACTGGAGATGCAGGTTCAATCACTGGATCAGGAAGATCCCCTGCATAAGGACTTGGAAACCTGCTCCAGTGTTCTTGCCTGGGAAATTCCATGGACAGAGGAGCCTGGCGGGCTACAGTCCATGGTGTCTCAAAAGAGTTGGACACGACTGAGAGACTGAGCACAAGCACACAGTTAATTATTAGAGAACTGCAAATCAAAACTACAGTGAGGTAAAACCTCAGTCTGGTCACAGTGGCCCTCATTAAAAAGTCTACAAATAACCAACAATGGAGAGGATGTGGAGGAAAGGGAATCTTCCTACACTGTTGGTGGGATTGCAAGTGGGTGCAGCTACTATGGTAAACAGTGTAAATGTTCCACAGAAAACTAAAAAGAAAACTGCTGTGTGATCCAGCCATCCACTTCCTGGGAATACACCTAGACAAAACTGTAATTCAAAAAGGTACATGCACCCTTATCTTCACAGTATTCAGGAAAATAACTTTTATATAGAGGTAAATGGTTATGGGCTTCCCTGGTGGCTCAGATGGTAAAGAATCTGCCTGTAGTGTAGGAGATAAGGATTTGATCCCTGGATCAGGAAGATCCCCTGGAGAAGGGAATGGCTGTCCACTCTAGTATTCTTGCCTGGAGAATTTCATGGACAGAGGAGCCTGGTGGGCTACATAGTCCCCGGGTCAAAAACAGTCAGCCTCAACTGAGTGACTAATACTTTGTTTTCACTTTTCAAAAGGTTATTATTGGTCACAATTACTTTGGTAGGCAAGGGAGACGTAAGAGAATTTAAAAATTCAATTATGAATATCCAAACATGCGTATAATATTCTAGAAGTACCACTATTTATCTAATTAAAGTGATATGTTTGACTTTTTTCCTATAATGCTTCCTTTTATTAAACTAGATGAGAGATTGCTCATAGATCTAACAGATGGGTGATAGTGTGATAAAGTAACAAAGCACATCATCAAAAGGCCAGGTAGGAAAAATGTATTGAATGCTCTGTCTACTCACCCTGCCCTTTACTTAATACTAAACCAGAGACCAGGGAAATTGAGAAGGTACATCTGCATAGGACCCATCCATGCTAAGGACCCACTCCAGGGCTCAGAGGATCCTTGGCATAAAACTTACTATATTCAGCACCACATAGACAACTTTTTTTTTTTAAGAGCAATCTAAATCAAACCATGATTCCAGATAAAGGATACAGGTAAAATCTACATTGAAAAAATTTCTATCTCTAAATTTAATGAGCTGTTGAGAATAAAAGAATAGTAAAGTTAAGACTCAGACTAAAGAATCTGCCTGCAATGCAGAAGATCCAGATTCGATCTCTCAGTCAGGAAGATCTCCTAGAGAAGGGAATGCCTGCTGGCTCCAGTATTCTTGCCTAGAGAATCCCATGGACAGAGGAACCTGACAGGTGAAAGCCCATGTGGTTGCAAAGAGTCAAACCTGACTGAGTGACTTTCACTACTGTGAAACTTAAGCATAAGGTAAGATACAAAGAGAAAGCTCCAGTGAAGTTCCCTATCTCCATCTGAGAAGAATTAACAATGAAAATAGAAAGAGAAATTAAGGAAATGATCCCATTCACCATTGCAGTGAAAAGAATAAAATACTTAGGAATATATCTACCTAAAGAAACAAAGAAAGAGAGTTCCAGAAAAACATCTATTTCTGCTTTATTGACTATGCCAAAGCCTTTGACTGTGTGGATCACAATAAACTGTGGAAAATTCTGAAAGAGTTGGGAATACCAGACCACCTCACCTGCCTCTTGAGAAACCTATATGCAGGTCAGGAAGCAACAGTTAGAAGTGGACATGGAACAACAGACTGGTTCCAAATAGGAAAAGGAGTACGTTAAGGCTGTATATTGTCATCCTGCTTATTTAACTTCTATGCAGAGTACATCATGAGAAATGCTGGACTGGAAGAAACACAAGCTGGAATCAAGATTGCCGAGAGAAATATCAATAACCTCAGATATGCAGATGACACCACCCTTATGGCAGAAAGTGAAGAGGAACTAAAGAGCCTCTTGATAAAAGTGAAAGAGGAGAGTGAAAAAGTTGGCTTCAAGCTCAACATTCAGAAAACGAAGATCACGGCATCCGGTCCCATCACTTCATGGGAAATAGATGGGGAAACAGTGGAAACAGTGTCAGACTTTATTTTGGGGGGCTCCAAAATCACTGCAGATAGTGATTGCAGCCATGAAATTAAAAGACACTTACTCCTTGGAAGGAAAGTTATGACCAACCTAGATAGCATATTCAAAAGCAGAGACATTACTTTGCCAACAAAGGTCCATCTAGTCAAGGCTATGGTTTTTCCTGTGGTCATGTATGGATGTGAGAGTTGGACTGTGAAGAAGGCTGAGCGCCGAAGAATTGATGCTTTTGAACTGTGGTGTTGGAGAAGACTCTTGAGAGTCCCTTGGACTGCAAGGAGATCCAACCAGTCCATTCTAAAGGAGATCAGCCCTGGGATTTCTTTGGAGGGAATGATGCTGAAGCTGAAACTCCAGTACTTTGGGCCACCTCATGTGAAGAGTTGACTCATTGGAAAAGACTCTGATGCTGGGAGGGATTGAGGGCAGGAGGAGAAGGGGATGCCAGAGGATGAGATGGCTGGATGGCATCACTGACTCGATGGACGTGAGTCTGAGTGAACTCCGGGAGTTTGTGATGGACAGGGAGGCCTGGCGTGCTGCGATTCATGGGGTCGCAAAGAGTCGGACACGATTGAGTGACTGAACTGAACCGAAAGAAACAAAAGACCTATATATAGAAAACTATAAAACACTGCTGAAAGAAATCAAAGAGGACACTAATACATGGAGAAATATACTTTGTTCATGGATTGCAAGAATCAATATAGTGAAAATGAGTATACTACCCAAAGCAATCTATAGATTCAGTGCAATCCCTATCAAGCTACCAATGGTATTTTTCACAGAGCTAGAACAAATAATTTCACAATTTGTATGGAAATACAGAAAACCTTGAATAGCCAAAGCAATCTTGAGAAAGAAGAATAGAACTGGAGGAATCAACCTGCCTTACTTCACGCTCTACTACAAAGCCACAGTCATTAAGACAGTATGGTACTGGCACAAAGTCAGAAATATAGATCAATGGAACAAAACAGAAAGCCCAGAGATAAATCCATGCACCTATGGACACCTTATACTTGACAAAGGAGGCAAGAATATGCAATGGAGAAAAGACAATCTCTTTAACAAGTGGTGCTGGGAAAACTGGTCAACCACTTGTAAAAGAATGAAACTAGAACACTTTCTAACACCATACACAAAAATAAACTCAAAATGGATTAAAGATCTCAATGTAAGACCAGAAACTATAAAACTCCTAGAGGATAACATAGGCAAAACACTCTCCGACATACATCACAGCAGGATCCTCTATGACCCACTTCCCAGAATATTGGAAATGAAAGCAAAAATAAACAAATGGGACCTAATTAAACTTAAAAGCTTCTCCATAACAAAGGAAACTATAAGAAAGGTGAAAAGACAGCCTTCAGAATGGGAGAAAATAATAGCAAATGAAGCAACTGACAAACAACTAATCTCAAAAATATACAAGCAACTCCTGCAGCTCAATTCCAGAAAAATAAATGACCCAATCAAAAAGTGGGCCAAAGAACTAAACAGACATTTCTCCAAAGAAGATATACGGATGGCTAACAAATACATGAAAAGATGCTCAACATCACTCATTATCAGAGAAATGCAAATCAAAACCACTATGAGGTACCATTTCATGCCAGTCAGAATGGCTGCGATCCAAAAGTCTACAAGCAGTAGATTCTGGAGAGGGTGTGGAGAAAAGGGAACCCTCTTACACTATTGGAGGGAATGCAAACTAGTACAGCCACTATGGAGAACAGTGTGGAGATTCCTTAAAAAACTGGAAATAGAACTGCCTTATGACCCAGAAATCCCACTACTGGGCATACACACCAAGAAAACCAGGATTGAAAAAGACACGTGTACCCCAATGTTCATCACAGCACTGTTTATAATAGCCAGGACATGGAAGCAACCTAGATGTCCATCAGCAGATGAATGGATAAGAAAGCCGTGGTACATATACACAATGGAGTATTCCTCAGCCATTAAAAAGAATACCGTTTGAATCAGTTCTAATGAGGTGGATGAAACTGGAGTCTATTATACAGAGTGAAGTGAGCCAGAAAGAAAAATACCAATACAGTATACTAACACATATATATGGAATTTAGAAAGATGGTAACGATAACCCTGTATGTGAAACAGCAAAAGAGACACAGATGTATAGAACAGTCTTTTGGACTCTGTGGGAGAGGGAGAGGGTGGGATGATTTGGGAGAATGGCATTGAAACATGTATATTATCACATGTGAAATGAATCACCAGTCTAAGTTCGATGCATGATACAGGATGCTCGGGGCTGGTGCACTGGGATGACCCAGAGGGATGGTATGGGGAGGGAGGTGGGAGGGGGGTTAAGGATGGGGAACACATGTACACCCATGGCGAATTCATGATGATGTATGGCAAAACCAATACAATATTGTAATTAGCTGCCAATTAAAATAAATAAATTTATATTTAAAAAAAATGACAAAACCACAGAGGCATTATTTTTCTTATCTTTTTTTTAGTTTTTTTTAAAAATAATGTTTTCCTGAACATTCAGACCTCTAGGTTGAATTGGAAGAATGAGCCAAAGCTGAATTTCCTTTTTACCCAGAAGAAAAAGAATTATTCCTAAGTATTAGTTCCCTAGGATTGCCATAACAAAGTTCCACAGACTGAGTACCTTAAACAAAGAAATGTCTCACAGTTCTGAAGGCAAAATATTAGCAGACTTGGTTCCTTATGAGAGCTGTGAGGGGGAATCTGCTCCATGCTTCTCACCTAGTTTCTTGTGGTTTTTGTGGAAATCTTTGATATTTCTTTACTTATAGATGTATGACCCCAGTCTCAGCCTTCAGCATTGCATGTCATTATCCCTTTATTTGTTCTTGTCTCCATGCTCAAATTTCCCTTTTTAAAAGATATAGCCACAATAGGTTAGGGTCCACCCTAACAACGTTATCTTAACTTGATCATGTGGAGATGCTCTTTTTCCAAATAAGGTCACATTCACTGGGGGTTAGGGCTTCAATCTGAAAGACATAATTCAACCCATAACATTATATATACTGAACCTAACTGGAGGATTTTAACAAGATCCTTTACTTATTCAAAGGAACAAATAAAGTTCAATCCTCCAACTGCAGAAACTTCCAAATAATCTCCTCCCTATCCTGCACTTTCAGACTTGAGTGGAGTGTTTAGAAGGCAACATTTATTCCAGCAATTGAGCGTGCATGCATACCTATATTTATTCCACAAATTTCATGTTCAGGATCTTAAAAAGGGAATAAAAGAGTCAAGGAAAGATCATCACAGCTGAACAAAAATAAAATGTCTCAGTGCTCAGACTGAAACATTTGTGTCTGACTTTTTGCATCATGAAAGGCTGTCACCTGCCAGGCTCCTCTCTGTCCATGGGATTTCCCAGGCAAAAATACTGGAGTGGGTGGCCATTTCCTCTTCCAAAGGATCTTTCTGACCCAGGGATCAAGCCAACATTTCTTAAGTCTCCTGCATTGGCTGGCAAATTCTTTACCACTAGCACCACCTGGAAATAGAATGTCTGGATGAGTGAAAAATTGTTACTGCAAACATGAAAACATTTTACACCAAAAATGTGCAAAGACAGATAAAGAAATTAAACATCATAAGAAAGCCTTCATGACTGCTTCATATTAAAGGAGAATTCTGTGAAGACTCAAATTTTAGGAAAAAGTACTCAAAAATGAGATTGTTAAAAATAATAAAGTAACATTTAAAAGAAATATTACAGAAAAAAGAACTAAAATGACATTATTACAAACCAATAAATTGAATAAAAATATCTTTTAAAGGACTGCTGCTGCTGCTAGCAGAGCTCAGTTTTAATTACTTGCTTAGGAGAAAAGATATAGAGAATTAGCAAATAGAAACAAGTGAAAGTAACCAACAGAAAAGTATAAAAAGAAAGGACAAAGACCATCCAACTCAAGTATCAGATCAGTCGCTCAGTCGTGTCCGACTCTTTGCGACCCCATGAATCGCAGCACGCCAGGCCTCCCTGTCCATCACCATCTCCTGGAGTTCACTCAGACTCACGTCCATCGAGTCAGTGATGCCATCCAGCCATCTCATCCTCTGTCATCCCCTTTTCCTCCTTCCCCCAATCCATCCCAGCATCAGAGTCTTCTCCAATGAGTCAACTCTTCACATGAGGTGGCCAAATACTGGAGTTTCAGCTTCAGCATCATTGCTTCCAAAGAAATCCCAGAGCTGATCTCCTTTAGAATGGACTGGTTGGATCTCCTTGCAGTCCAAGGGACTCTCAAGTCTTCTCCAACACCACACTTCAAAAGCATCAATTCTTCGGCGCTCAGCCTTCTTCACAGTCCAACTCTCACATCCATACATGACCACAGGAAAAACCATAGCCTTGACTAGATGAACCTTTGTTGGCAAAGTAATGTCTCTGCTTTTGAATATGCTATCTAGGTTGGTCATAACTTTCCTTCCAAGGAGTAAGCGTCTTTTAATTTCATGGCTGCAGTCACCATCTGTAGTGATTTTGGAGCCCAGAAAAATAAAGTCTGACACTGTTTCCACTGTTTCCCCATCTATTTTCCATGAAGTGATGGGACCGGACGCCATGATCTTCGTTTTCTGAATAATTGGTGTCTTTTAAAACTGTTCAAAGATATAACAGCTGAAATTTTTCCTGAAATGGATCAATAGGTCATATGGCACACACAGTTATAAGAAAAGATATAAATACATGTTGATGCTAAGTATATTGATGAAAAATTGAGTTATTTATATGAAGGAGTGTCAGGGTGGCCTTAAATATCTTTTCACCATCATGCCATGCCAGAGAACAACAGAGCATATATATATTTATAAAAGTCTAAGAAACAGAAAGTATAGCAAGAAATTTATACTAGTCACATTATTCTTTATTAAATCTCAAACTTATTAAAGTCACAGTTTTTCTCAAGCATGAAAGAATTGAGGAAATATAGAATCCAGGATCCTTAAAAAAAAATAAACAACTACTTGATGACCAAATCTGGACAACAAAGATAAATAAAAAATAAATTAACCAATAATAGATGATCTTTGCTAAAATGCAAATGGTGAACATTTGAATACAGAATTAAGAATAAATAACCATGGGATCTACAGTCACATAATAATGTTAATTTACAAAACAAAGCAAACAGACAAAAGAAATAAAAGAAAAATAGTGTTTCAAAATTTTTTTATTTTTTTTGTTTTAGGGATATTTTCATAACTACTATCTCCAATTTAAAAACATGAATTGGACCTTCACCATTCCTTCATTTTAATTTGTTTCCTTTTCTCTCTCTGTTACATATAATAAAAAAATAAATTTTAATAATTTTGCTAAAAACAGCATGCAAGATGTAATTTTATTTTTTATAGAAGTGCTGTCTTATGTCTCTCTCTCTCCATAAGTATACAGATGTTTAGAATATTGTACACTTAATATCTGATGGTTGGATAGCATCAGTGACTCAATGGACATGAGTTTTACAAACTGCAGGAGATAGTGAAGGAGAGGGAAGCCTAGCATGCTGCAGTCCAGGGGTTGCAAAGAGTCCATCACAACTTAGCAGCTAAACAACAACAACCATGCTGCTGCTACTGCTAAGTCACTTCAGTCGTGTCCGACTCTATGTGACCCCATAGACACAGCCCACCAGGCTCCACGGTCCCTGGGATTCTCTAGGCAAGAACACTGGAGTGGATTGCCATTTCCTCTCCAATGCATGAAAGGGAAAAGTGAAAGTCAAGTCGTTCAGTCACGTCCGACTCTTCATGATCCCATGGACTGCAGCCTACCAGGCTCCTTCGTCCATAGGATTTTCCAGGCAAGAGTACTGGAGTGGGGTACTTTTGCCTTCTCCAAACAACAACCCTATCTACCCTGATTAATTCTAAGTGGGGAAATTACTAATCTTTTTTTTTCTGTATTACTTCAATTTCTTCTTTAAATATGTGATATTAAAGCAATAAAAACTCTGTTAGAAATGACCATTTCCATAGAAAACTGAACAGCTAAATAGAGAATAGATGCCACCAACCATTTCTATGTCCTTATTCATTTCAACAATCAAATTAGATTCATTTCTCCCTCTTTAGTTCCATAACTCTATAACTTTGTAACTCTATAAACTTTGAAGTTTGAAGAATATTATTAGGTTGTTTATTAACTAAGGAGTTCATGCATATAGGTATTCTGTCATAGTGTAGTATTAAATATTCTTGGTTATTGATTCCATGCAGAAAAATAATGCGTATTCTCAGTTTCCCTGGGGTGAAATCACTTTCCAAGCTTACTTAAGCTTTATTTTTGTAAATGTTGCTGTTATGTCATAATGAAATATTGTCAGCCTGCAGCTCACTAAAAGTATAATCCCATCAACTGTGAGCTGGCTTCTAGAGGGAGAGCGAACAAATTGCTAAGGACCTGTCATTTTACCAAGCTATGACTGATAACCTCTAGCAAAATACATGAATGCAAAAGGATACAGTTTGAAAGTGGAGAGTAAGCAATATCTCTGTACAAACAGAAAAGGGAATTTTTATGGGAACTGCTGCTGCTGCCGCTAAGTCGCTTCAGTCGTATCCGACTCTGTGCGACCCCAGAGACGACAGCCTACCAGGCTCCTCCATCCCTGGGATTCTCCAGGCAAGAACACTGGAGTGGGTTGCCATTGCCTTCTCCAATGCATGAAAGTGAAAAGTAAAAGTGAAGTTGCTCAGTTGTGTCCGACTCCTAGCGACCCCATGGACTGCAGCCCAACAGGCTCCTCCGTCCATGGGATTTTCCAGGCAAGAGTACTGGAGTGGGGTGCCATTGCCTTCTCCGTTTTATGGGAAAACTGTCTACTATTTTGATACAACTAAAAGGTGCAACAACTCCTATGGCATGTCTGTATGCAGCTTTCTTAACTTTCTTCTCCTTGAAGTCTTAGACAAAGGTTCAGCTAGCTCTGATCCAACTAGAATTGATTCATGTTTATAAATATAAGCTTGACATTGCACATGCTTACCTTTCCTTCCATTGTTCTTGTATTTTGAGCAGATTGTCCTGAGGGAACTATAGGTATGTATGGGTCAGTTTGTACTTTTCATTGCTAGAAAGCTGATCACCTAGTGACCCGATTACTTTAACCATCAGTGTTGGATAGAGTCTCCAATGCACTGGACATTCTGACACGTGAATTCAATAAAGAGAAGAAAAATCTAAAAATCCAATACGCACCAAGTTTTATGCTGAATGAAGGCATAATTAAGATAAATTCCCAATGATCTTGTATCATTTAGATTTTATCTTTTCTATCATCTCAACACACACACACACACACACACACACAAGGTCATAATAAAATGAGTTAACAGAAATTTTGGACATCTCTTAAGACTCAAATATTTAAGAACTTATAAACTGCCTCTGATAAGATTCATTCAAATTCAACATGTTTATTAACTAGGTCCTATTTGAAAGACTCTGTGCTATGTATAACATTTTGAATAATGTGATGAATAATGTGTGTTCTTGTGACATATTCAGTACAGAAAATTTGGTAGCAAGATAGAAGACAAGGGAAGAATTCTGAATAAAGCTGTGTGCTGTGTGCTAAGCTGCTTCAGCTGCATCCAGCTTTTTGTGATCCCATGAACTGTAGCTGGCCAGGCTCCTCTGACCATGGAATTTTCCAGGCAAGAGTACTGGAGTGGATTGCCATTTCCTTCTCCAGAGGGATCGTCCCAACCCAGGGATCAAATACATGTCTCCTGAGGCTCCTGCATTGCAGGCAGAATCTTCACCACTGAGACACCAGGGAAGCCAACAAAGCTAGAGCTATGTAATTAGGATGGAAAAGAATTTAATAGCATAATTGTACCTTTAAGACAAAGTAAAAGGTAACAGCAAAAGAAGAAGAAAGAAAAGGTCACATGGAGCAATGATTGAGCAGGTTTGACTTTACATAAGCAAAAATACTTGGTTTAGCATAGGGATTTTATGAAAGAAAAAAGGACATGCATTCATGAAGCATAATAATGCAAATATAAAGTTGAGCAGCTGACATTACCAGGTGGATCAAAGTGGAAAAAGTCACCATCCTATCTTCAAGGTGTCTTCCATCTAGTGAGCAAGATGATGGGCTTCCCAAGTGGCACTAGTGGTAAAGAATCCCCTTGCCATTGCAGGAGATGCAAAAGATGTGGGTTTGATCCCTGGGTTGGGAAGATCCCCTGGAGGAGGAAATGGCACCCCACACCAGTATACTTGTTGGGATAATCCCATAAACAGAGGAGCCTAGTGGGCTACAGTCTATGTGGTCACAAAGAGTCAGACATGACTAAGCATCCAAGTACATAAATAAGTAGATAACTGTGATATGAGGGAGAAAAAAAAGGTAAATTGTGAACCTTCCAAGAAAGTATGGTGGCCACTCTGATGTAACCTGCGTATGCCTTTTAAGAATGAAAGATTTATTCCCCCACTGCTGAAAGAAAACCTTCAAGTGGCAGCCCGTACAAGATTGACTCAGCTGAAGAGAGAGCCACTCAAGGACGTGTTGCCTTGCCAGGGTGACCACACCTAATGACTAGCCTATGTCAGGGTATAAATACCAGCTCACTTATCCCAACTTCAGAATTCACCTTAAAGTTAATCTGAGACCCTTATTTTCTTTATAGAGTTGCCTTAGTAAACTATTATTACCAAGGTTATAGAGCTGATAAAATTTTCAACTGATACATAACATTAACAACTCTATATATCCTCGTGACTTAGTGTGTTATGAGGAACAGAAACATCAGGAAGGGAATCCAGCTCAGAACCTTAGTTAACTCTCCATGGTTTCTCATCAGTCAAGCCAGCGACAGATCTGGTTTTGCCATAATCGCTGTAGTTATGAGATAATTATATTGACTTCCAAACAGAAGCCTAATTATATGCAAAATCTTAGCATTTGATTTTTAATTTTTTTTAAGGATAGGATTAGAATTAGTTTGTAGAAATTGTTTTTTATTCTACCTTTCTTTTTCTTACTAACCATACATAAAGTTGCTATGCCATTTGCATAATGAGGTATTTACTGCTTTGCAGGTTTGGCTTTAGAGTATATCCAAACTATTCATATTATGAAGCTTTCTCGAGATCACTGGTCTTTTGTCTCATAAGAATGTATGATATATTCAGACAATGTAATACTATTCAGCAATAGAAAGGAATAAACAGAATGGATGACTCTGAAAATTTTTGATGAGGAAAAGAAATGTTATTTATGGTGTATGATTCTATTTGTATGAAATTCTATAATAGGTGAAATTAATTTCTGATGGGAAAAAAAGTCAAAACGGTAGTTGCCTCTAGAGGGAAATACAGGGACTGAATGGGAAGAAACATAAGAAAACTTACTATGGAGATGGAAATGTTCTTTATCTTGACAAAGTTTTGGGTTTCCTAAATAATTATATATTTACCAAAATTCATCACATTGTTTGCTTAAGATTGGGCAATTTACTGTATGTAAATTTAAACTAAAAAAAACTTTAAACTAATATTGACTCTAATTCTATTAGAATTAGTTTATTGAATCTAATATTGACTCTAATTCTATTCTTAAGAATATGCATTCTTAAGTGTACAGGGGTGAAGAGTACATATATCTGTAAGTTACTTTAAAATATGTCAAAAATGAGATAGATTGACAGATGGAGAGAAGAATGATTGATGGTTGGATCAGATCAGATCAGTCGCTCAGTCGTGTCCAACTCTTTGCGACCCCATGAATCGCAGCACGCCAGGCCTCCCTGTCCATCACCAACTCCCGGAGTTCACGGAGACACGTTCATCGAGTCAGTGATGCCATCCAGCCATCTCATCCTCTGTCGTCCCCTTCTCCTCTTGCCCCCAATCCCTCCCAGCATCAGAGTCTTATCCAATGAGTCAACTCTTCGCATGATGGTTGGATAGATATGGGATAAGACTAGTAGAGCAAAATGGTTATTTTAGACTCTAGGTTGTGTTTAAATCAAATTTCTTATATCTTTGAAATTTTTCATAATAAAATGTGAAATTAAAGCAACAAATAAATATGAAAGTTGATTTTAAAATTTAATGGTGATTGGGCTTCCCTAGTGGTCTATGGTAAAGAATGCTAGTTTGAGCCCTGGTCAGGGAAATTCCATGTGCTGCCAGGAGCACTTAGAAAAAATAAATAAATAAACATCGCTGCAGTAAATAACCTTCTAATTTGAAATTATCTTACTCAATATATGGTCTGTAGTGTTAGAAAATAATTTTCTAAATGGCAAGTAGAAAAAAGAGCAATGAAAGAAGGAAGCATTTTAAACTGCTATAAAAATATTGACTGCCATGAAATGGAGTGATTCTTTACCCAAAATTTTCAGTAAAACATTTTCAGCCATGCAAGCATATTTGATTTACTGTATGTAAATTAGCATTTACACTTAAATTAAGTTCATAAAATTTTAAAGTCGGAAGAGACCTTAGCAATCATCTTCTAATCCTCTAGTTTTATTTTATTTATTTATTTTTTTAATCCTCTAGTTTTAAAGATATGAAAACTGAGGTCCACAGGGACAGGAGGTTTACTCAAGGTCAAGCAGCTAGTAAATACCAGCATTGTTTACCAAAAATCCTCTGGGAATTCTGATTCATTTCCCTTTGAAGGTTTCTTGTGCTATTGTGAGAATAAGACAAGCATCTTAAACTATCTGAACAGCCATCTGTGAAATGGGAACAATAACTCCTGTTCTGCTATTAGGACCTTACAGGAAATACCAGTGCACTTTGGATTGTTCATAAAACTGAGAAACTGAAAAAACACTTGTTTTCAATTTTTGTGTAATAAATCAAGGAGATACATATCAGTGAATTCCAAAAGGGCACTCAGTTACCAGCTGTGATTTAGCCCATTATTTCTCATAAAATATGCATAGGTCAGAATTCAATAATCCAATGACTATGAGAGAGAAAATACATATTAAAGTAGAGCAAGTAGGGGCTAGAACACACTTCAGTTCAGTTCACTTCAGTCGCTCAGTCATGTCCAACTCTTTGTGATCCCATGGACTGCAGCACTCCAGGCCTCCCTGTCCATCACCAATTCCCGGAGTTTACCCAAGCTCTTGTCCATTGAGTCAGTGATGCCATCCAACCATTTCACCCTCTGTTGTCCCCTGCACCCACCTTCAATCTTTCCCAGCATCAGGGTCTTTTCCATTGAGTCAATTCTTCACATGAGGGGGCCAAAGTATTGGAGTTTCAGCTTCAACATCAGTCCTTCCAATGAACACTCAGGACTGATCTCCTTTAGGATGGGCAGGTTGAATCTCCTTGCAGTCCAAGGGACTCTCAAGAGTCTTCTCCAACACCACAGTTCAAAAGCATCAATTCTTCAGTGCTCAGCTTTCCTTATAGTCCAACTCTCATATCCATACATGACTACTGGAAAAACCATAGCTTTGACTAGATAGACCTTTGTTGGCCTAGTGATGTCTCTACTTTTTAATATGCTGTCTAGGTTGGTCATAGCTTTTCTTCCAAGGAGTAAGAGTCTTTTAATTTCATGGCTGTAGTCACCAACTGCAGTGATTTTGGAGCCCCCTCAAAAAAAAGTCTGTCACTGTTTCCACTATTTCCCCATCTATTTGCCATGAAGTGATGGGACCAGATGCCATGATCTTAGTTTTCTGAATGTTGAGCTTGAAGCCAACTTTTTCACTCTCCTCTTTCACTTTCATCAAGAGTCTCTTTAGTTATTCTTCGCTTTCTGCCTAAGGGTGGTGTCATCTGCCTATCTGAGGTTATTGACATTTCTTCTGGCAATCTTGATCCCAGCTTGTGCTTCATCTAGCCCAGTGTTTCTCATGATGTCCTCGGCATATAAGTTAAATAAGCAGGGTGACAATATACAGCCTTGATATACTCCTTTTCTTATTTGGAACCTGTCTGTTCCATGTCCAATTCTAACTGTTGCTTCCTCACTTGCATACAGGTTTCTCAAGAGGCAGGTCAGGTAGTCTGGTATTTCCATCTCCTTTAGGATTTTCCACAGTTTGTTGTGATCCACATAGCCAAAGGCTTTGGCATAGTCAATAAAGCAGAAATTTTTTCTGGTACTCTCTTGCTTTTTTGATGATCCAACGAATGTTGGCAATTTGATCTCTGGTTCCTCTGCCTTTTCTAAATCCAGCTTGAACATCTGGAAGTTCAAGGTTCACATACTGTTGAAGCCTGGCTTGGAGAATTTTGAGCATTATTTTACTAGCGTGTGAGATGAGTGAAATTTTTCTTTTTTTTAATTTTATTTTATTTTTAAACTTTACATTATTGTATTAGTTTTGCCAAATATCGAAATGAATCCACCACAGGTATACCCGCGTTCCCCATCCTGAACCCTCCTCCCTCCTCCCTCCCCTACCCTCCCTCTGGGTCGTCCCAGTGCACCAGCCCCAAGCATCCAGTACCGTGCATCGAACCTGGACTGGCGACTCATTTCATACATGATATTATACATGTTTCAATGCTATTCTCCCAAATCTCCCCACCCTCTCCCTCTCCTACAGAGTCCATAAGACTGATCTATACATCGGTGTCTCTTTTGCTGTCTCGTACACAGGGTTATTGTTACCATCTTTCTAAATTCCATATATATGCGTTAGTATACTGTATTGGTGTTTTTCTTTCTGGCTTACTTCACTCTGTATAATAGGTTCCAGTTTTATCCATCTCATTAGAACTGATTCAAATGTATTCTTTTTAATGGCTGAGTAATACTCCATTGTGTATATGTACCACTGCTTTCTTATCCATTCATCTGCTGATGGGCATCTAGGTTGCTTCCATGTCCTGGCTATTATAAACAGTGCTGCGATGAACATTGGGGTACACGTGTCTCTTTCCCTTCTGGTTTCCTCAGTGTGTATGCCCAGCAGTGGGATTGCTGGATCATAAGGCAGTTCTATTTCCAGTTTTTAAAGGAATCTCCACACTGTTCTCCATAGTGGCTGTACTAGTTTGCATTCCCACCAACAGTGTAAGAGAGTTCCCTTTTCTCCACACCCTCTCCAGCATTTATTGCTTGTAGACTTTTGGATCGCAGCCATTCTGACTGGCGTGAAATGGTACCTCATAGTGGTTTTGATTTGCATTTCTCTGATAATGAGTGATGTTGAGCATCTTTTCATGTGTTTGTCAGCCATCTGTATGTCTTCTTTGAAGAAATGTCTATTTAGTTCTTTGGCCCATTTTTTGATTGGGTCATTTATTTTTCTGGAGTTGAGCTGTAGGAGTTGCTTGTATATTTTTGAGATTAGTTGTTTGTCCGTTGCTTCATTTGCTATTATTTTCTCCCATTCTGAAGGCTGCCTTTTCACCTTGCTAATAGTTTCCTTTGTTGTGCAGAAGCTTTTAAGTTTAATTAGGTCCCATTTGTTTATTTTTGCTTTTATTTCCAATATTCTGGGAGGTGGGTCATAGAGGATCCTGCTGTGATGTATGTCGGAGAGTGTTTTGCCTATGTTCTCCTCTAGGAGTTTTATAGTTTCTGGCCTTACATTGAGATCTTTAATCCATTTTGAGTTTATTTTTGTGTATGGTGTTAGAAAGTGTTCTAGTTTCATTCTTTCACAAGTGGTTGACCAGTTTTCCCAGAACCACTTGTTAAAGAGATTGTCTTTAATCCATTGTATATTCTTGCCTCCTTTGTCAAAGATAAGGTGTCCATATGTGCGTGGATTTATCTCTGAGCTTTCTATTTTGTTCCATTGATCAATATATCTGTCTTTGTGCCAGTACCATACTGTCTTGATAACTGTGGCTTTGTTGATGAGTGAAATTTTGCAGTGGTTTGAACATTCTTTGGCATTGCCCTTCTTTGGGATTGAAATGAAAACTGACCTTTTCCAGTCCTGTGGCCACTGCTGAGTTTTCCAATTTTGCTGGCATATTGAGTGCAGCACTTTTACAGCATCATCTTTTAGGATTTGAAATAGCTTAACACACTTAGAAAGATATGATGTTCACCACTCTTAACCATGTATTAAATTCTCCAACCAAAGGAGAATTTACAAGTTTTCATTTTATACACACTCTTCAAAGATATTCAGACTAAAGCAAATGTAATCAAATGCATAAATGTGATCCCAAAGTAAAACATTAAATCTGAAGAGAGGTATTGTGTGCTAGCAATAAAGTATTTCACACAAAAAAGCTTTTAACTTTTATTTCATGTGGATTTAAAACATTCCACTTTTTAAATGCTAAATTTTAACATATACCAACATAACCTTTATCATATCTTGCCCCTAGAGAAAAAGCCGAGAAGGAAAAAGTGCTTGAAGATCAATTTCCTTACAATAAAATTCCCAGAAGAGCATTACAAAAAGCAAATTTCCAGATTGCCATAGATACATCTGAAACTTCTTAGCACTGTGGAATACTATTCATTGATGTATTAAATAAGTACTTTAAAATTTATCTATTAAAGAGCTAAATGAGTGGAGGGGGAGACAAATTTCCATAATATTTTAAAATTTTTAGAGTATTTTCTTTATCTGATTTGATCTTCATGATATGAAACTATGGAATATCAAAAGATAGCATGCCTGCTCAGGTGTGTCCAACACTTGCAACCTTATGGACTGTAGCCTGCCAGGCTCCTCTGTTTATGGGATTTTCCCAGCAAGAATACCGGAATGGGCTATCATTTTCTCCTCCAGGCAGTCTTCCCGACCCAGGGATTGAACTTGAGCCTTCTGCATTGGCAGGCAGATTTTTTATCCCGAGCCACCTGGGAAGTCCCATCAAAAGATAGAGCAGTTATTAATATCCTTATTTCATCTATTAAGCAATCAAGGCTGAAATATAGTCTCATAAAGGGCAGCTTATTATTAACAAAGCTAAATAATAAAAATATGTATAGTAATTACCAGAGCACCTTACCTGCCTTCTGAGAAATCTGTATGCAGGTCAAGAAGCAACAGTTAGAACCAGACATGGAAAAATGGACTGGTTCCAAATTGGGAAAGGAGTACAAGGCTGTATATTGTCACCCTGCTTTTTTAATTTGTATGCAGAGTACATCATGCGAAATGCTGGGCTGGATGAAGCACAAGCTGCCATCAAGATTGCCAGGAGAAATATCAATTACCTCAGATATGCAGATGACACCACCCTTATGGCAGTAAATGAAGAGGAACTAAAGAGCCTATTGATGAAAGTGAAAGAGGAGTGTGAAGAAGCTGGCTTAAAACTCAACATTCAGTAACAAAGGTCATGGAATTCAGTCCCATCGCTTCATGGCAAATAGATGGGGAAACAATGGAAGCAGTGACAGACTTTATTTTCTTGTGGGCTCCAAAATCACTGCAGATGGTGATGGCAGCCTTGAAATTAAATGACGCTTACTTCTTGGAAGAAAAGTTTTGACAAACCTAGACAGCATATTGAAAAGTGGAGACATTACTTAGCTGACAAAGGCCTGTCTAGTCAAAGCTATGATTTTTCCAGTAGTCATGTATGGATGTGAGAGTTGGACCATGAAGAAAGCTGAGGGCTGAAGAATTGATGCTTTTGAACTGTAATGTTGGAGAAGTCTCTTTACAGTCCCTTGGACTTCAAGGAGATCCAACCAGTCTATCATAAAGGAAATCAGTCCTGAATATTCACTGGTGATGCTGAAGGTATCATCGCCTTGATGGACATGAGTTTGAGCAAGCTCTGGGAGTTGGTGATGGACAGGGAAGCCTGGCATGCTGCATGCAGTCCATGGGGTCGCACATAGTTGAACTGAAACTGTTACAGTAATTTGTTAAGTTCTTAGAGTAAATAAGCATCAAAGACATGACTGAAATTTATGTTTTCCAGCTTTGAAGCTAGTGCTTCTTCCCCTGAACTTGCTATCTAAATTTGTCGCTTACATCAGATATTTTTTCTAACTTTTAGAAGTGATTATTTCTAGCAAAGCATCACAAATCTATTTCCACATTTTCCTACTATGTTTGACAAAATGACAGATAAACATAGGATTCCATAACAGGGCCCAGCAATTCAATCCACTGGGTTTGGAGGAAGGAAAAATTAGATGATAACCCTAATTTGTTTTCCTTGTTCCTTCTTTCTCACTTCATTTCTCCTTTCAATATTCATCTGTCTATCAATCTATTTACCTACCTATCTACTGATACGTATGAATACAACAGAATATACAGTTAACTCCTGAACTACATGAGGTTGAACTGTGCTGCTGCTGCTGCTAAGTCGCTTCAGTCGTGTCCGACTCTGTGCGACCCCACAGACGTCAGCCCACGAGGCTCCTCCGTCCCTGGGATTCTCCAGGCAAGAACACTGGAGTGGGTTGCCATTTCCTTCTCCAATGCATGAAAGTGAAAAGTGAAAGTGAAGGTGCTCAGATTCAGGTTGAATCTGTGAATGTGAAACCACAGATATGGAGGACCCATCATGGGACTAAAGCATCTGCAGATTTTAGTATCCATGGTAGCTCCTAGAACCAATACCCCCTCCCCCAGATACTGTACTATTAACGATTTAATAATCTCTACTTAGTTCTTTCCATATTGGAACATCATTCATTTTAAACTCTGCACTAGCTATTCTATAAGAAAAGATACCTAAGTCACAGGGCTTCATATGGAATGAAGACACTTGCAGTGTGGGTAAAGTGAAGTACGTAACAGAAATATTAAGTAGAAGTGTTAAGAAATATTTTGGGAGAGTTTATAGAACACCAGCTCTTTTGAGTTCATTTATAAATACAGTGAGTAGTTACAAAATGCTATTATATTTCAAACTCTAAGCCTGGGAGCAGCAAGAACAAAATGCTGATTATGAGATGACTTTATCTAAACGACAGCTTTAGATTTTATTTTTCAGGCATTATGACGCTTTTGAAGGTTGGCATTTGTTTTAGTATGGTTTTGGTTTTAGTTTAACCAGAGAAAAATTCATTTGGGGTTTTTATAAGATAAAAGATATCATTCATAGGGAATAAAAACTGAAAACGTGGTGCCTGGTTAGAAAACCAATGGAATAATCAAGACAAGATAATTTAAGGGCCTGAGGTGAGGTAGTTACAGTGGGTATACAGAAGGGACACAGTCAAATATTACTTAGGAAGTAAAGGCTGAGCTTCCCAGGTGACTCAGTGGTAAATTATATGTCTGCCAACCAGGAGACTTGTGTTAGATCCTTGGGTTGGGAATATCCCCTGGAAAAGAAAATGACAACCCTCTCTGAATTCTTGCCTGGAGAATGCCATGGACAGAAGAGCCTGATGTGCTATAGTCTTTGGGGTCGAAAGAATTGGACATGACTTAGTGACCAAGCAGCAGCAGCAGCAGAGTAAAGGATATGCTGAATGAATAGATGTTTACGTCAAGGAAAGAGGTACAATGCCTCTGAATTTTCCCTTTGGAAAAGTGGCAATTCCAATCAAGCTGATAGTTGGAATTTTCTTTTCATTTTCTTTTTCTTTTTCATTTTCTTTCTTTTCTTTTTCAAACATATAGTTGATGTTTTCTTTTCGATCTGTCTTTGTTAAGGCAGTACATGTCAAAGAAAAGTGATTTCAATTAAATTCGAAAAATGTCCCACCATCTACTCTCCTCAGATTAACTGCAAGCACTTGGTCAGAATTCTCTAACACAAGGTACAGAAGATGGTGGCCTTGGAGGGGAACAGCAACTGACTCATCTCAGTATTTATAGCACAGGAAGAAGATAGGCATAGAGAACTGTTAACTCTAAAGAATGTGTATATCTGCGTGTTTTGAGTTTAATCAGGGAATAGAGCAACAATTTCTTCTTTGTTTAGTTGTTCAGTCGTGTCTGACTCTTTTGCGATGCCTATGGACTATAGCTATGGACTATAGCCTGCCAGACTCCTCTGTCAATGGGATTTCCCAGGTAAGAATACTGGAGAGGGTTCCCATTTCCTTCTCTAGGCGATCTTCCTGACTGAAGGATTAAACTGTGTCACCTGCATGGCAGGTGGATTCCTTACTACTGAGCCCTCAGGGAACTGATGGTTTTAAGTATCTGTATGCTTGAGCATGTGTAAGGAAACATACCTACAAATTGAGTTTCTGGAATTCTGCAAGCACTCTCCCTCAAAACCTTTAAAAATTCATCTGCTTTTAAATTTCCCATTTAAAAAGTGTAAAGACCCTTTTTTGTTAAGACTGCCTTGCTTCAATTTTGAAATTGAGCTTAAACATTATAAAGAAGTAAAAGTATCATCTTTTTACGGTTGAGTTTATTTTTTTATTTTTAAAAGGTAAAAGCTCAAATAAGTAGAAAACTGCATAATCACTAACATCCGAATTCAGATATAATTTAATTATTCTTGCATGGCATGATTACTGGTTGAAGAAAAATTTCAAATTTATTAAAATGACATAACCTGAACAACTAATTATATTACAATATGTTGCTGAGGAAATACATGAAGTACTTTCAGCTCTAATTAGAAATGTTAATTTTTTAATTTGAATTATAAATGATGGAAAGAACTAAATCAAATGGCAAACATACAGGACTCTTTATAAATTAATTTTTTTAAAAAATGAAAATAATTTATTACTGTTATATTTGCTCTTGAAGGGCATTGTGACTTTCTTGGTTTCACTGTTTTAGATTTTGCTAGTCTGCACTCTACCATAGTTTATAATCACCAATTTTTTCATCTCCAAAGAAATCAGAAAATGTGAAAATGACTTTAATCTGGTCATTAAAATGGTACATTGTGTGTTAGTCAGTCATGTCTGACTCTTTGTGACCCCATGAACTGTAGCCCTCTAGGCTCCTCTGTCCATGGAATTGTCCAGGCAAGCATACTGGAGTGGGTAGCCATTCCCTTCTCCAGGAGATCTTCCTGACCTAGGAATTGAACCCCAGTCTCTTACAATGCAGGCAGATTACTTACTGTCTGAGCCAGCAAGGGAGCTCTATTTCCATTAAAGTGAAGTTTATGAGTGAGTTGCTCATGTAGTTTCTTTTAGACGTCTTTAACATTAGTCTCACCTCTTTGCTAGCTGATCCTGATGTGTTAGGAAAATTAATCCAATGTAACCATGCACAATACATTGAAATCAGGGATTCTTGAAGGCAGTAAGATCAGTTGGGAAGCCATCTCAAAAGTTCAGCTGAGAGGTAATTGTGTTTGAATTGGCATTGCAAATGGAAAGAAATACTGCTTGAGAGATATGGAAGAGGATAATACAAAAGGACATTGAGACTGTGGTGAAGGAACTTTTTTTTAAAAGACAAAATTTAATAAGGTTTAAAGTGATACTGTTAGCAGTATAAAGACTGTTAGCAGATGAAAACTCAAAGAAAAATGTTTTCTCATGATTGAGAGAACAAAGAAATGTTAGTTCCATTGTGAGCTTAAGTGGAGAGTTTGAGACCCTTACTGGAATGTACTGAAGATATTCCACAAGCAAATGACAGTGGACATGTAAGGACAGAGTGCAGGAGATAAGTCAGGACAAGTGCTAAACTTAGTAATCTACATCAGTACTTTTCAATTTTAATGTGAATATGAATCATCTGGCATTTCAAAAATGCGTTTTTTGTCTTAAAGGTCTGAGATGGGCCTTGAGATTCTGTATGTCTGATAAGCTTCTAGGTGATGTTCAAGTTATTGGTCTAATGACCGTGCTTTGCATAGTAACTACATCACTTTTAAATTAAAAAACAAACACATAAATGAACAAACAAAAACAATGCCGTGTTCTAACACCAGAAAGTTTAACTACATTTTTGGTTTAAATCTGCCTGGGAACTACTATTTATTTCCCAAGGCAATTCTAATGTGCCACAAGTTTTATCTGATGTCAAAGTGGTAATTTCAAAGAGATAAAACAATCATTTAGATGGGTTATAAAAGGGAAAAGTAAGACCATGAAGAAAAAGAGCTTCTAGAATCATGAGAGGACAAAAGATAGGTTTTTATAGTAAGCTAAACCAGAAGAGGGTAAAGTCAAGTCAGAAGAGAGAATAAAAGGTAACTAGTATTATCAAATACTCTAGAGATGTTAAAAAGACATGAAGCCATAATAAATGATTAGATTTATTCACTGAGAGGCTGATGGTGATCTTGAGTTTTCGTTTTTGGTTCCAGGAGAGTTGTCATCTTCATTATTGAAAAAATAATAACTTTATATTAATAAGGAGAAAGCTTATGATTTAATCCTAAATAATAATAAAGTATAAAGGACAAAAGCATATAAAAACTCAAATTTTGTTACGCATAAAATTACTAGCATCAAGATTTTTTCTATTTCATTCAGAATGTTCCTTCTTTATGTTAGGTGATACACTCATCATAGCTAAGTAGATGAACCATATCAATATATGATCATAAATGTAACACTATTTTATAATTCAAATATCAGCATTGAACTTATCAGTAGGTTAAAAAATAAGATCTCCAATATATTCAGATAAACATTAAAACGTGTTATTTCCTTCAAATGTGTGCTGCTGCTAAGCTGCTGAGTCACTTCAGTCGTGTCCTACTCTGTGCGACCCCATAGATGGCAGCCCACCAGGCTCCCCCATCCCTGGGATTCTCCAGGCAAGAACAATGGAGTGGGTTGCCATTTCCTTCTCAAATGCATGAAAGTGAAATGTTAAAGTGAAGTTGCTCAATCCTGTCCGACCCTCAGTGACCCCATGGACTGCGGACCACCAGGCCCCTCCGTCAATGGGATTTTCCAGGCAAGAGTACTGGAGTGGGGTGCCATTGCCTCCTCTGTTCAAATGTATATATAAAGTTAATAAGATTATAGAAATTTTAAAGTAAAAGTCGCTATTTCTTGTTTGATGCATATGACATTAGGTCACATTTATTGAATCTTTGAGAAAAGAAATTAAAAATTTAGCATGCTCATTTCCTTCTACTTCACTTTCTTCCAACTTTTAATGATATATATTTTTATATATTGAGATTTATTATGTTATATGCTGTTCTTTAACCATAATGAGAAAAGTTTTCATCTAAAATTTGTATTTAAAAAAATTCAATACTCACCAGTGGTTAGTTACCATTATTACTTTTTTCTCTTCTTAAAAAAAAAATGTATATCATGATTTCTTAAGTTTCACTGTACTTTTATTTATGTACTTGTTTGTTAGATACTGGATGCTTGGGGCTGGTACACTGGGACGACCCAGAGGGATGGTATGGGGAGGGAGGAGGGAGGAGGGAGGCGGGTTCAGGATGGGGAACACATGTATACCTGTGGTGGATTCATTTTGATATATGAAAAAACCAATACAATATTGTAAAGTTAAAAAAAAAAAAAGACATCTTCCTGGGTGCTGTTCTCTGAATTCTTGTTTGCTTATATGTTGCTGGATATCATTATATTTGAAAGGAAGTTTGACTGGATATAAAATGTGTAGGCTATGCTTTTGTTTTTCCATGTAGAACTTTGTAACAAAAATAACAATGCTATTCAATATTTGTTGAATGTTTGTCAAGAAATTTATATTTATTATCCCCTTTAATTCCTATAGTGACAGTATTGTGGTAGGCTGAATAATGGTCCCCAAAGGTACCCAGCCCCTAATCGCTGGACCCTGTGAATGTTACTTTATATGCCAAAAGAGTCTTTGGAGACTAAATTAGGGATCTTGCAATGAGATTACCTTAGATTACCTGGCTGGGCCCTACATGCACTTCTAAGTGTCTTTATAGTTCAGTTCAGTTCAGTTCAGTTGCTCAGTCATGTCCGACTCTTTGCGACCCCATGAATCACAGCACACCAGGCCTCCCTGTCCATCACCAACTCCCGGAGTTCACTCAAACTCATGTCCATCGAGTTAGTGATGCCATCCAGCCATCTCATCCTCTGGCATCCCCTTCTCCTCCTGCCCCCAGTCCCTCCCAGCATCAGGGTCTTTTCCAATGAGTCAACTCTTTGCATGAGGTGGCCAAAGTACTGGAGTTTCAGCTTCAGCATCAGTCATTCCAATGAACACCCAGGACTGATCTCCTTTAAGATGGACTGGTTGGATCTCCTTGCAGTCCAAGGGACTCTCAAGAGTCTTCTCCAACACCACAGTTCAAAAGCATCAATTCTTCGGCGCTCAGCCTTCTTCACAGTCCAACTCTCACATCCATACATGACCACTGGAAAAACCATAGCCTTGACTAGATGGACCTTTGTTGGCCAAGTAATCTCTCTGCTTTTCAATATGCTATCTAAGTTGGTCATAACTTTCCTTCCAAGGAGTAAGCGTCTTTTAATTTCAAGGCTGCAATCACCATCTGCAGTGATTTTGGAACCCCCCAAAATAAAGTCTGCCACTGTTTCCACTGTTTCCCCATCTATTTGCCATGTTGGTGATGGACAGGGAGGCCTGGAGTGCTGCGATTCATGGGGTCACAAAGAGTTGGACACGAATGAGCAACTGATCTGATCTGATATGATGGAATTACTTCCTTTTTCTACTGCTGTGCAATACTTATTTAAAAGCTAACCCTGTAGATAAGTGAAAAAATTCAGATTCTATATTATTACAATTGTTTTCTTCCTGGGGAAGGACTGGTAGTTTGTTCTGATACTGAGATTTTATCCTAATGTCTGACTTACTCAAATTCAGATGAGTTTTTAGTCTCGTTTCAGAGTTAAGCTCTGACTGTATACTTCAGTGGCTTCACTTTTCTTTCACAGGAGAATTTCTTACTTTATGAGTTCATTTACAGCAGCCCACAGACTGCTTATAAAAATAGAGTCCACAGTCCGAAGTTGCTCAGCCATTCTCCTGAATGCCTTCTAGAAAGGTTTGTTGAGAAAATTCAGGCCCATCAGCTGTAGTCATTGAGGCTTATGAACACAGTGAAACAGGAAGCTATGATTTCAGGAATTTAATAAGCAGTACTTCTGACCTTTCATTTCCCCTCTTGGAATCTTTGTCTACCAGATGATTTAATAGTTGTCACCACCTTGAGCTCCCATCAAGCCTGCCACGTAACTACAGCCATGACCTTTGACTGGTAACACTCATTTACTACCAGCTGAGGTCTATAAAAATGGTGAGTTATGGTCCATTTCACCAAGAAACAAACTTTAGCACCAACAGCAGTGTCAAGGGGAGGCTTGAAAACTTAGCGTTGCTTTAACACTTTCTGCTATCTCTAACCATTAAGCCATCCAAAGATAACCCAAATAAACAAAACAATATGAAACAACCACAGGCACCTGATAGATGACTTTCCAGGAGAAGTTTCTTAACCTCCAAACTTCCATTCAGATTAATGTCTACAGGCACTCCAAAAGGAAATTCTGGAAACATCATTGGTTAGTACTTCAATTATTTTAATATTTTGTTAATTAAAGGAACCAATATTTATTAAAAAAAAAAAAAAAAACTATTATGTTGGCCTTGTTTGGTTGCTAAGTCATGTCCAACTCTTTGTGACAACATGGACTGTGGCCTACCAGGCTCCTCTGTTCTTGGAATCCTCCAGGCAAGATTTCTAGAGTGGGTTGCCATTTCCTCCTCCAGGAGATCTTCCCAATCCAAGGATTGAATCCACATCTCTTGCATTAGCAGGCAGGTTATTTACCCTTAGTGCCACATGGGAAGCCCCTGCACCCCTCATTCATTGCAGCACTATTTATAATAGCCAAGATACAAAAACAATCTATTGATGCATGAATGGATAAAGAAATTGCGGTGTATATATATATATATATATATATATATATATATATATACATACACACACACACACAGTGGAAAATGATTAAGCTATAAAAAGAATAAAATTTGTTATTTGCAGCAACATAGATGGAACTTGAGGGCATTGTGCTAAGTGAGATGAGTCAATCAGAAAAAAGACTCCTATCATTTCTCTTCTACGATAAATCTAAAAACAAAACAAGCAAAAAATCCACACAAACAAAATAAATACCAAGTTCATAGATACAGAAAACAGATTGGTGGTTACCAGAGGTGAGGGTTAGGAGGTGAGAGCTTTCAACAGGTAAAAAGAAAAAAAGGAAGTGCACACACACCAAAAAAAGAACTGAAGTTTCTTTGCATTTAAAATATTAAGGAGACTAGTCTGCAATCTTTTAAGAAGCATGAACTGAGATTATTTGGGGTAGTATTTACAGCAGCTTCCAATCCACACTGTTTACTTGGAAACCCTTGTTTAAAAAAAAAACAAAAATTTAAACATACACTTACTCCATATGATCCTTTAGTCCCACTCCTAGGCGTTTGTCCAAAATAAATGAAAACAAGTCCACACAAAACCTGTTTGTGAATGTTTATAACATCTTTTTGATAATTGCCAAAAAATGAACATAAAGCAAGTGCCTTCTACTGAATGAAAGGAACTCCAGGCTATGATAGCCAATGAAAGAAGAAACACACATTTGCACACAACTGTTGTAACAGTCCAGCTTCTGAAACACACCTGGAACTGGCCCAGCTAAATGAGCCCACAGACTGAGGCTCAAGTCTCCTGGCGCAAAGCTGTGAAGGATCTTGTGTTGGGCACATAATTCATTCCCTAGGCCTCTTCCTCAATAGTCTCTGGTGATCCTTATGTGACTGCAGTTTTGAGGTGAGCAGGAACTCAACTGCCAGATCCTTCCAGCAATCCCTGACTCCCACCTTATGCCAAGCCCTGTGCCATGTGCTAGGCTGCATGGCAGCATAAGAATGCTCAGGAATTGTCACAGTTGGGTGGGAATTCTGCTTCTCAGAGGGAATGCTTACGGTCATCTCTCCCACTCTTCCCACAATCTGGTTAATTTCAAGGTGGGAGGGAGATTATATAGAGACATGAGCAATTTAAGGACTGAAGAAGAAAAGGTGTCCGTGGAGTGTACATGCATTTGTGTGCAGCACAGGGTGGCCAGAGAAGGAGAGACACATGAGGGATCTTTTTCTCTTACTCAGGCATTTCCTGTGTAATATCATGTTTGCCCATTTAATCCCATCTCAGTATCTGCTTCTTAGATGACCTAAAAAAAACAAAACAAGCATTTATGATACTTACACGAGCATGAAATATTCTTTAACTGCAAGCCTAAGCTTAGGCTTTACCTGAACAGACTGGAACAGACTGGTCTCATCCGTGGGTACAAGCCGTAAATGGATATACAGAGACAACAAAGACGAGTTGCATTGTCAAAACTCCATTTCCAAGTTCAAGTTCACTATTTGAATGGGTCCCAGAACAATTTAGTAGTCTTGATTGAAGCAGATTCACTGAAGTAGTTGATGGATGGGGTGAGTGAAACTCAGGTTGGAGTGGTGTAATGAAAAATGTGATGTCAGCAAGTGGAGGAAAGGAATGTAGGTGATTATCTGGAGACATTTATGGAGAACTTTTGCTGGTGAGGAATACAAAAGCAAAAATTTTGAAATATTAAGAGAACTACCAGAATGGGACACAGAGACCCAAATGCTGTTGAAAAATGATACCAATAGACTTGCTTCTGATGCAGCATCTCCACAACTCTTCAATTCATAAAAAATGCAGTATCTGTGAAACACAATAAAATAAAATATAGGTAGGGTGTTGGCTAGAGAGGAATACACTTTCTTAAAGGGAAATAGTGGTTCTTTCCAGACGAGTGAGTTAATGGGAGTGCTTTACAAAGTTCTATGGCTGCACTAACTGTTTAGCTGCCTTTTGTCACCCATGCTTTCTACATCCAAAGACAAAGAGTTCCTAGGTCATGAATCTTATAAAGATGGATTTTTACAGGTACCACTTTCTTCCAGGTGAAGGTGATCCCAGTGAGCATTTCCTATGTGCCAGGTACTTTGCTAGGCACTTTACAAGAATCAAATTATTTATTCTTCCCAATGTCTTCAAGAAACAAACATTATTCTTCATTACAGAAGAGAGAATTGAGGCCAAGAGAGATTAAATAATATGTATAAAGTTAGGTACATTGCAGAACTAGGTTTCCATCCTAAGTTCATGGTATTTACTACTAAGCTGTGCTGTTTATGATTCGAATTGTCCTATGAAACACACTGTGGGTAAGTTTTGATGTACTTTTTTATACTGACAGTTTCAATTTCTCCACAGTGCACAGTTTCTAGAATGATTAAAAGATGAGGAGCTTTCTCTTTCAAATTTACCTCTTCTCTATTCAGAATACTCCATCATCACAAATGTTTTGCCTTGTCATCAATGGTGTTCTGGTAAGTATTTAATAACCAGATCTCCAGGGGGGGAAAAAAAAGCTGACTTATAACAGTAATCTCACCATTTCCTGGTCCAGGCTACCAACAAGATATCACTAAATGCAAAGTTGAAAGGAATGCAGTGAAATTCAGTAAAACACACCACAGTATTAATATTTCCACCATATAAATACAGTAGACATAGAACTTCAAGAGCATGGAAAATAGTAAAACAATAGTGGAATAATGATTATTAGCTTTGTTTTTATTATGGTATTTAATTACTACTTCATACAATTTTTATTTTGGCTGTTTTAAACAAACAACTTTAAAATTATTGATAATTTTACAATTAGCTCTTGCCAGCTGGAATGATCCCATTCCAGCATATTATTTTTTATGACCTTTTTAAATCCTCCCTCTCTGGCTTATACATTCTTACTCAGTTCTCCTTAAAAGCTGTTCCTACCTCGGATCTTCCCCTTTATGTTTTCTTGATCTTCACAGGCAACTCTCTTGCAATGTCTTTGGCCCTCCTAGTTTAATAATTCATGGAAACCTAAATCTGGTAAATAATCAATTCTTCCAGAACCTCTGGAGAAATGGTAATTATATCTACTCTGATTAGAAAATTTTCACCTTATGCTCACATGCCATCAGTTTCAAGAAAACAAGAGATGATCTCCAAGCCTACATGAGAAGATCCATAAACAAGAATATCCTATGTAATAGGTGTGCCTGTTCAGCTGGAGAACTATTGAGCTCTCAGTTGACCATAAGATCTTTTTTCTTCACTTTTAAGAATTTAATTATGTATATTTTAGGGAGATATAATTGATGTATAACATTATATAAGTTTAAGGTGTACAATGTGTTGATCTGATATATATATTACACTGATACTAAAATGGAGCAGGACCCTATGGTCCTTGCTTCTCCATGTCCTCTGCCTGCTTTTTCTGTGTGGAGAATTTTAGTCAAAGAGTAAGTTTAATCAGAGAAATGAGAAATGCAGAAACCAAGAAAAATAGTCAAAGGAGGCCAAATAATAATACTGTACTCATTAAGCATAGTCAAGGACCCTTAGCTCCTTCTCAAGGGCTATAGTTAATATTCTGAGCCATATCCTGTGAGCTGTCTTATAGATACGGATACCCCATTAGGTGGAGAAGTTAGCTACGTGATGACCAGATTATAGCCATGACATAAGCTTCCACAGTTTCAAGAACTGGCCTCAAGGAAATGGAAACAAACCCACCCTAGAACTGAAGATTAACTGTATTTAAAACAATCAAGATGATGCAGGTCAGACTGCTGCTGCTAAGTCGCTTCAGTCGTGTCCGACTCTGTGCAACCCCACAGACGGCAGCCCAACAGGCTCCCCCATCCCTGGGATTCTCCAGGCAAGAACACTGGAGTGAGTTGCCATTTCCTTCTCCAATGCATGAAAGTGAAAAGTGAAAGTGAACTGATAACCAATTTCAAGATGACTGTCAGAGCTGACTGTACTGTTTCTGCATGTAGCCCCCTCCCTCTATCTATAAAACTTTTTGGGAGTAGCAGGGTGGGGAGTAGTTGGCCTTTGGACAGGCATCTGCCCTCCCCACTGACTGTTGGCATGCAAAATAAAGCAAACGTTCCTTTCCACCAAGCTTGCCATTTTAATGGCTTTTGAACAGCAAGCAGTCAGATGTGGGCTCGGTAACAATATTTCTAATAACTTTTGTCATATCACATAACTATCACTTATTTTTGTGTGGGGAAAACATACAAGATCTAATCTCTTGGAAACTTTGAAGTATATAACACAGTATTGTTAACCATAATTACTATGCTGAGCTTTAGATCTCCAGAACTTATTCATCTTTTATGTGCCAGTTTGTACCCTTTAACAACATCTCCTCAATTTCTCCACCACCCCATCCAGCCCCTGATAATCAGTATTCTACTGTTTCTTTGAGTTCTGGGTTTTTAGATTCCACATAAGTTATATCATACAGTATTTGTCTTCCTTGCCTGTGTTATCTCAATAACTGTAGTGCCATCCATGTTGCTGCAAATGGCAGGATTTCCCTCTTTCTCATTGCCAACTAGCACTCCATTATATATATTCTGTATATACCGCATATTCTTTATCCATTCATCCCTTGGCAGGCACTTAGGTTGTTTCTATGTCTTGGCTGTTGTGAACAATGCTTCAATAAACATTGACTGTAAGATTTTATATTGGTTTCCCCAGAAGCAGATTTCTACTACAAGTATCCAAGTGCAAGAATTTTACCTATGGAATACAAGGAGCAATGGAAAGAGGTATAGGAAAGGGATGCCAGCCAATAAAGGGTACGGTATTAAGCCATCTACCACAGAGGACAGATGAGGCTTAATCCCATATGGAACTCTGGAAGCTGCTAAACACACATCTAATTGTTCCGGTTCCAGAGACCCCCACATGAGAAATCCTGAGGAGGTGAAATCAGACAGTTAGTTTCCCATAATTTCTTATCTGCTTGGATAGTCACTTTCTGCAGTTCCTGTAAAAAGTCCCCAGGAATACGTGGACAGATACTGGCAATTGAAGGTCCACTTGAGTGTAAAGGAAGATCCAGTGGTTACAGCCAGAACTCAGCATCTGCTATGCACAGTAGTGGCCTCCCACACACAGGAAACATTTTCCTGGGAATTTAGACCGTCCTTCAAAACAGCTTTACCCCCATATCATTGCAACTACAACCACTATTTTTAAAGTACCCAGTATTTATATGCACCATTCTTAGGATGGTATGTTTCCTTCTTCCTTTAATTGAAAGGAAACTGATGAATTTGTGAAGTACATTAAAAAGTACAGCGAAGTGGAATTTGTTTTTACATCTTTCCTGATTTTGCAGATCAGTGAAGATTTCTTAATATTTTACTTGAAGGGTATTATGAATGAAATTCACACCAAATTCATCTGTTGAAGCCATAAACCCCAAAGAACTAGATTTAGAGATTCAGGCTTCAAAGAGTAATTAAGGTTAAATGAGGTCATGTGGGTGGGACCTAATCCAATAAGGTATGACCAATGACCTTATCCAAAGAGGGACACCGGGGAGGTGAGTTCACAGAAAAAGCAAAATCATGTGAAGACACATAAGAAGGTGGCCATCTGCAGACCAAGGAGAATGACCTCAAGAGAAACCAGAGCTTCCAACACCTTGATCTTGGAATTCCAGCCTCCAAAAATGTGAGAAAATAATCCTCTGTTGTTTAAGCCACCCAGTCTGTGATATTTTGTTAATGCAAAAGGAGATTATCTCATCATTTCTTAATTTAATTATAACCTTGAGTTTGACAATGACTTTCTGGTACTTTGAAACAAATTAGAACCTTTCAAAGAGATTTTGAATTGATTACCCATGAATGCTACACAGTCTTCTCTTACACAGGACTACAGGTTTCAAAAAGATAGCCTTGAAACCAAGACTAAAAATGACAGTACTGGAAACTGTGTTATTTTCTGTCTCACTTTGTTTCTGGCACAGTTGAGTTGGGAATGCTGTCCTCTTGTTATGTTTAGATAAGCAATAGTATTATTGGTCAGTCCCAATTTCCCAAAATGATACTCAAGTCTCTACAATATCCAGGAATTCACTTTTATTTATTTGAACAAACCTATCTGTCATGAGGTATGTGACTTTTGCTGAAATTTTTGGCTCATTCTCACTGACTGTGATCATGACTAATTCTTTTAACTTTGATGCTTTGGTATATACTTTAATTGCTCCATTTATATAACTAATGGTTGTAAATGCATGAAGATTATTTCTATTAAAATAAAAATAGTATCCCTGAAACAATAACGTTTTCACATTGAGCTAATGTATCTTTCCAAAAATAGAAGCAGTACTTTTCCTAACTGTCTTATGAGTGTATTGTGTGATGCAGTTTTAATATCTGTAGCTTCTTTTGGTTAGATCATTATGTAGTGAATACTTACAATTTGATTTTAAAAGTAATACATTAAGACAGTCTTATGAAATCTAATATCTTTGTCCAGCTAGAAGGAGAGGGTTAGCATAACCACTGATGAAATAATGGAAAATATTCACAAAGAGTCAAGGTGTTCATAATCTGCCTATTTGAAAACTGGCTCTCAAGAGGCAGTCTGAAGAGCAAAATCTGCAAAATGGGATTTGAAAGGGTGGCTATAGTTACTTGTTCGTGTGGTTGAATCTTCATTAGCATCCTTAGGGAAGTAAAGTGGATTGAGTGTTTCTTAAGAATGCTTCAGGAGACATCCCTAGCGGTCCAGTGGTTAAACTCTGCCTTCCAATGCAGGGGATGTGGGTTCAATCAGAGAACTAAAGATCCCACCGGCCACGGGGCAACTAGGCCCAGCACCACAACCGGAGCTCTGGAGCCCACAAGGAGCTACTGCTGAGTCTGTATTCCGAAGAGCTGGTGTTCCACGACAGAAGCCCGCCCACTTGCAACTAGAAAGTTGTGCCCATGTACCAGAACTAAGAGCCTGTGGGCAGCAACCAAGACACATTGTGGTCAAAAAAAGAAAATGAGAGAGAGAAAAAAAAAAGAATGCTTCATAGGGACCTTCATAGAGGAACTTCATAGAGGGTGGAGATACAGAAAACAGAAAAATAGAATAAAAGTCAGCATGGGCACTGGGCTTGGTCCCAAAAAGTAAAGGTGCACAAGGACTCCAGCCCACTTCTTCTCTTGCTTCTTCAGTTTGATCCCTATCCTTCCTCTCTCATTTCTTGTTTGCAAAGTGTCCAATGTCAGTTTCCATACACGAGGGCACACTGGAACAAGACTGGGGTATATACTGGACCTTAGATATCCTAAAGGATGCCTCTCATTACATATTATCTCTATTTATTACCTGGGCTCTTCTCTCAATGTGGTAATATTCATTCATTTTTTTTTCAACACATTAGTGAAAGTGGCTTCAGTTTTGGCATTATCTTCTACAAATTAGAATACTGCCCACAAATTACATTGAAATTTGAAAAACCAATTCAGTTCTTACATTTTATTGAGGTATAGTTGATTTACAATGTTGTATTAGTTTCTGCTGTACAACAGTGATCAATTATATATACATAATTATATATATATATATATATATATATATACATATATGAAAGTGAAGTGAAAGTCGCTCAATCATGTCTGACTTTTTGTGAGCCCATGACTTATACAGTATAGTGGAATATATACTATTTTCTCCAGGCCAGAATACTGGAGTGGGTAACCTTTCCCTTCTCCAGGGGATCTTCCCAACCCAGGGATCAAACCCAGGTCTCCTGCATTGCAGGCAGATTTTTTTACAAGCTGAGCCACAAGTGAAGCCCAAGAATACTGGAATGGGTAGCCTATCTCTTCTCCAATAGATCTTCCTGAGCCAGGAAACAAACTGGGGTCTCCTGCATTGCAGATGGATTCTTTACCAACTGAGCTATCAGGGAAGCCATATTTTATATATATATATATATATAATTCTTTTTCATATTTTTCCCTTATGATTTATCAGAGTATTGAATATAGCTCCCTGTGCTATACATTAGAACCTTGATGTTTATCTATCCTATATTTGAGAGTTTGCATCTGCCAATCCCAAACTCTCAATCCTTCACACCCCCTAACCCCTCCAACTTGGCAAATACATGACTGTTCTCTATGTCTGTGAATCTGTTTATTTCATTAGTGCAGTTCATTTCAGTTGCTCAGTCATATCTGACTCTTTGCAACCCCATGGACTGCAGCATGCCAGGCTTCCCTGTCCATCATCAACTCCCTGAGCTTACTCAAACTCATGTCCATCAAGTCAGTGATGCAATCTAACCATCTCATCCTCTGTCTTCCCCTTCTCCTCCAGCCTTCAGTCTTTCCCAGCATCAGGATCTTTTCAAATGAGTTGGTTCTTCGCATCAGGTGGCCAAAGTATTGGAGTTTCAGCTTCAGCATTAGTCCTTCCAAAGAATATTCAGGACTGATTTCCTTTAGGATGGACTGGTTGGATCTCCTTGCAGTCCAAGGAACTCTCAAGAGTCTTCTCCAACACAGTTCATAGTTTGTTTCATAGACATGTTCATTTGTTTTGTATTTCAAATTTCCCATATAAGTGATATCATATGCTATTTTTTCTCTCTCTTTCTGACTTACTTCACTTTGTATGATAGTTTCTAGGTCCATCCATATTGCTGAAAATGGTACTACTTCATTCCTTTTTATGGTTGAGTAATATAACATCAAACCAGTAAGCTGCTCCATGTCCAGTTCAAACTGTTGCTTCTTGACCCACATACAGGTTTCTTAGGAGGCAGGTAAGGTGGTCTGGTACTCCCATGTCTAAGAATTTTACACAGTTTGTTGTGATCCACACAGTCAAAGGCTGTGTAGTCAGCGAAGCAGAAATTTCTATTTTTCTGAAATTACCTTGCTTTCTCCATGATCCAACAAATGTTGGCAATTTGAACTCTAGTTCCTCTGTCTCTTCAAAACCCGATTTTTATATCTGGAATTTCTCAGTTCATGTACTTCTGTAGGCTTTCTTGAAAGATTGTGAGCATAACCTTGCTAGCATGTGAAGTGAGCACAATTGTAACACAGTTTGAACATTATTTGGCATTGCTCTTCTTTGGGATTGAAACGAAACCTGACTTTTCCAGTCCTGTGGCTTGTGCTGAGTTTTCCAAATCTGCTGCATATTGAGTGCAGCATTTTAACAGCATCAGCTTTTAGGATTTTAAATAGCTGAGCTGAGATCCTGTCACCTTCACTAGCTTTGCTCATAATAATGCTTCCCCTTGACTTCATAGGGGATTTTATATAGGTCATATCTGAATGGCCTAATCGTTTTCCCTGGGTTTTCTTCAATTTAAGCCTGAATTTTACAATAAGGAGTTCATGATCTGATCCACAGTCAGCTCCAGGCCTTGTTTTTGCTGACTGTGTAGAGGTTCTTCATCTTAGGCTGCAAAGAACATAATCGATCTGATTTCAGTATTATCTACCCAGTGAAGTCCATGTGTAGAGTCTTCTCTTGTGTTGTTGGAAGAGGGAGTTTGCTCTGACCAGTGTGCTCTTTTGACATAACTCTGTTAGCCTCTGCCCTGCTTCATTTTGTTCTCCAGGGCCAAACTTGCCTGTTATTCCCAGTATCTCTTGACTTTCTACTTTTGCATTCCAGTTCCCTATGATGAAAAGGACATCTTATTTAGTACTATCTCTAAAACATCTTGTAGGTCTTCATAAAACCATTTGACTTCAGCTTCTTCAGCAACAGTGATTGGGGCATAGACTTGGATTACTGTGATGTTGAATGGTTTGCCTTGGAAATAAACTGAGATCACTCTGTCATTTTTGAGATTGCACCCAAGTACTGCATTTTGAACTCTTTTGTTGACTACGAGGGTTACTCCATTTCTTCTAAGGGATTCTTGCCCACAGTAGTAGATATAATGGTTATCTGAATTAAACTCTCCCATTCCCATCTATTTTAGTTCACTGATTCCTAAGATGTAGACATTTACTATTGCCATCTCCTGCTTAACCACATCTAATTTAGCTTGAATCATGGACCTAACATTCCAGGTTCCTATGCAATGTTTTTCTTTATGGCATCAGACTTTACTTTCACTACCAGGCACATCCACCACTAAGTGTCATTTCCACTTGGCTCAGTGGCTTCATTCTTTCTGGAGCTTTTAGTAATTGTCCTCTGCTCTTCCCCAGTAGCATACCGGATATCTTTCGACCCATAGGACTCATCTTCTGGTGTCATATCTTTTTGCCTTTTCATACTGTTGGTGGGGTTTTCCTGGCAAGAATATTGAAGTGGTTTGCCATTTCTCCCTCTGGTGAATCACATTTTGTCACAACTCTTCACTATGACCTGTCCATCTTGGGTAGCCCTGCATGGCATGGCTCATAGCTTCACTGAGTTATCCAAGCCTCTTCACCAAGTTAATACTGTGATCCAGTAGTAAAAATATCTGCCTGCCAATGCAGGAGATGTGGGTTTGATCCCTGGGTCAAAAGATCTCCTGGAGAAGGAAATGGTAACCCACTCCAGTATTCTTGCCTGGGAAATTCCATGGACAGAGAAGCCTGGTGGGTTACAGTCCAGGATTCAAAAAGAATCAGACACAACTTAGCAACTAAACAACAATATACCACATCTTCTTTACCCATTAATTGATGGACATTTAGATTGTTTCCATGTCTTGACTATTGTGAATAGTGTTTCTATAAATATAGGAGTGCATGTGTCTTTTAGAATTATAGTTTTGTCTAGGTATATGCCCAGGAGTGGGATTGGTGTATCATATGTCAACTTTATTTTTAGTTTTTTGAGGAACCGCCAAACTATTTTCCATTGCGGCTGCTCAAATTTACATTCCCAAGAACAGTGTGGGAGGGTTCCTTTTTCTCTATACCCTCTCCAACTTTTATTATTTGTAGACTTTTTAAGGGTGGTCATTCTGACTGAAGTGAGGTTGTACCTCACTGTAGCTTTGCTTTGCATTTCCCTAATAATTAGCAGTGATGAGCATCTTAGAAAACCAATTCCTAATTAGAAATTTTAAAGCATAATCTGACTCTGTATCAACCTAATACAATGAAGTTTTAAATTTTACTTTTTTTTTCTGTTATGGATCTTTTAAGTCTGTCTTCTACTGCCTACCCATAATAATAACTAGGTTCCTTTGAATACTCACCCCAAAATTTCTGTTACCTGCCAGTGATCACCCAATAATTGATATCTGTTAGTGAAAGAGACTGTTGTGGAAGCTGAAGCTCCAATACTTTGGCCACCTAATGCAAAGAGCTGACTCATTGGAAAAGACCCTGATGTTGGGAAAGATTAAAAGCAAAAGGAGAAGGAGGTGACAGAGGATGAGATGGTTAGATAGCATCACTGACTCAATGGGCATAACTTTGAGCAAACTCTGGGAGATAATGGAGGACAGAGGAGCCTGGCATGCTACAGTCCATGGGGTTGCAAAGAGCCAGACAGGACTTAGCAACTGAACAACAACAGCAATTTTAAATTGATGTAAATAATCAATAAGTAAAGTGCTACCCATATGAAATCACTATCTAAAGCAAACATATCCAGTAATATATATCCAAATAAGTGTTGTACTCCTGCAAGAAAATATATATAGATTACACTTAAAGATAGTTGTGGGAAATCCTTCTTGAAAATTATTTTCAGATTCAGTTAAGTGATGCATACCCATACATGACTTTAACTTTATAACTCATTGATCAAAGATAGAATTATTCACTTGATAATTTGTCTATGCTTTAGGGTTGACTCCAATCCTTTATTTGTATACATGTATATGTTATTTATTAAAAAATATGCAAAAGTACTTAATTCAGGCTCTGAGGAAAATTTAAACAAGTAAATTTCTAGAAATATGCTAACGACTTGATCATGGAATGTCCAGTTGGTTGCTTGTAATGCCTTTTTGAAGGGATAGTACATTTGAAAGTACAATGTTTGTTCCAACTTTGTACTTAGAATTTTTGTTATTTCCTTAACTTCATAACTATACTTATTTAACATTTTAGTGCAGGGAGGTATATGGAAAATCAGTAAAACCTTAAGTCCCACTTAGAACTCAGCTGTGAATAGAGATTGATAATAAGCCAAGCTGATTGGCACGGCATATTCTTTTATTCTGCATGGGTGGCATTTTCTCATTCTGCTAACATCTGTAATAAAAACAAAGCTACAAGAAAAGCCAGGGATGAAATATGAGAATTTTGAAAGGCACAATCTTCATCATTCACACAAAAATATGACATGGAGGGAAACCAAATGATAATAGTTAACTAGTTCATACAATTACCAATGGAGATTTTCTAATACAGGAAGACTAGCTAAAGGTAAATTACGAGTTTGTAAAAAGACAGTAGACTGTATTCTTGGCTCACGTTACTCACAGGCAGTCTGTAATTCTTATTAACCCTTACATTTTTTGCACTTCAGAATTTCCATACCCACAATGAATTTACAAGGGCTAGTGTCACACTCTGGGAGAAGGCAATGGCACCCCACTCCAGTACTCTTGCCTGGAAAATCCCATGGACGGAGGAGCCTGGTGGGCTGCAGTCCATGGGGTCGTAAAGAGTTGGACACGAGTGAGCGACTTCACTTTCACCTTTCACTTTCATGCATTGGAGAAGGAAATGGCAACCCACTCCAGTGTTCTTGCCTGGAGAATCCCAGGGACAGGGGAGCCTGGTGGGCTGCCGTCTATGGGGTCACACAGAGTCGGACACGACTGAAGTGACTTAGCAGCAGCAGCAGCAGTGTCACGCGCTGTTACCAGTCTTCGTCTTAGGTGTCCTGATATTATTAGTGCATGTACCATATAGCATGAGAGGTGTAGACACCGTGCCCTAGAAACCTGACTAATGCAAACATCTTCTGGGACCATGATAATATCACTGGGATTACTCCAATAGAGATTTTTTTGGATCTTTCTGATGTTAGCTGCTCAAAAGATCTTAGTCAATTCATCAGAGATGTCCTGGAAGATCAGAATGTTGTCACTGGGGATTCTCTGTGGAATATGTCTAGTTCGGTCATTAATTCCTGGAAACCTTGAGACATTTCAATTACAGGCATTCAAATACTTAAGATGGATCAGTGCAGCACTTGAAGAACTGACCGTATTAACTATAAAGTACTTCATCAGAGATAGACTGCCAAGAAGAGAGATTTTCACAAATTTCTTTTTTCTTGTTTACTTTTCTCCAAACAAGCTTTGCCAGACTGCTTCTGTTTTGTTAAAGCCTACAAAAGTTTACAATTTTTCTTAGGGGTGTGATGGTCAGTGTGATGTGTCAAGTGGGCTAAGCTACAATTCCCAGTGATTCAAACAAACATAAATATAGGTGTTGCTATGAAAGTATTCTGTACATATGACTTAAGTGCAATCAGTTGACTTTAGTTAAGGAGATTATCCTAGATAATCTTGGTGGATCTGATCCAATTCATTCAGGAGCCTTAAGAGAGGAGCTGGGGCCTCCCTGAAGAAGGAATTTCCACTGTGTGCAGCAGCTTTGCTCAATGCCTGAATAATCCAGCCTTTCTTTCAAATTTTGGACTTGCCTGTTAGCTCCCAGGTGGAGCTAGTGGTAAAAAAAGTCACCTACCAATGCAGGAGATGCAAGAGATGTGGGTTTGATCCCTGTGTTGAAAAGATCTCCTGGAGAAGGAAATGGCAATGCCTTCCAGTATTCTTGCATGGAAAATCCCATAGACAAAGAAGCCTGAAAGGCTTATAGTCCATGGGTTCACAAAAGAGTAGGGCATGACTGAGCACACATACACAGTCAGTCCCATAATGAATTTCTAAGCCTATATCTCCTATTCATTCTGTTTCTCTGGTTGAACTCTAGCTGACACAAGGGGTAACATAGCCAGGAAGCTCTGAACCTGTATTTGGTATACATCTTAGACTACTCAGGAAAAAACTCATTCTACCTACTGGGAGTGCTGCATTGTTAGAAGTTTCTGCTAGTAATGGCTCACAAAACTACTGTTCATAGACTGAACATATCCAAGGGAACAGGCATTAGCTTCCTCACTTCTGGCTGTGTAAGGGTGGCCCCAAACAATAGGACAAGGACAATCTTTTTGAACTAATCTAGGGATTCTTGGAGAAGGAAGTGACAGCCCACTCCAATATTCTTGCCTGGGAAATCCCATAGACAGAGGAGCCTGGTGGGCTGCAGTTCATGGGGTTGCAGAAAGTTGGACATGACTGAGCGACTAAACAACAGGGATTCTTATCTCAGCAAACATCATCATTTAAACTGGAAAGACAGTGCTGTTCCAGGTGTGACATAGTTTTGCCTTTCATAGCTTTACAAATCAGAAGTATGCACCCTTTCCCGAGGGGACAGGATGTGCCAGCCTAATTACAAAGTGAATCAAAGCATCATTAGCTTATTTTAGAGCCTGTACAAGAGAAATTATTCCATTAGGTTTTTGTATTCTGTTTTTAAAAGCTATAAAGATTTTGGATAGCAGTATCATGGTAGAGCATGATAATTTTGATTTGGGGGGTGACCTAAAATATGCAGACTGATCAACTTGAGATGCATGCTATGTGCTTCATTCCCTGTCCAAATCACCGAGTTAAGATTTCAGCTTTCCTGATGGCAATAAATGAAGAATGTAGCTGCTACAGAGCAAGGTTTCATTTTAAGACCCTACTATATCTTATCCAAGTTTGACTTTTCTTTATATTTTTTAGAAAGAGAAAAATAAGTTTTTTCAAATCAATCAGTATGCTTCTTTTTGTAAGACAATAGTCATTATTTGCCCATTTTTTCTTCTTTGAGCTTTGGCTACCAAAAAACTTCAGGATAAAATATTGCTTCCAAATACAGTATATTAGCTCAAATTTATTTTATTATTTTATTGTCCCTCTATGACTTTAAATGGGGCTTCCCCAGTAGCCCAGTTGGTAAAGAATCTGCCTGAAATGCAGGAGACCCCAGTTTGATACCTGGGATGGGAAGTTCCCCTGGAGGAGGGCATGGCAACTCATTCCAATACTCTTGCCTGGAGAATCCCTGTGGACAGAGGAGCCTGGCAGGCTGCAGTCCATGCGGTCACGAAAAGTTGGACACAACTGAGCAACTAAATACACAACAGCATGGCTTTAAATGTTTTCTTTTGATTCAACTGATCACAAAACAGAGCCTGAATTGAGCATTTGGTCTCAGGCTGTCTTTTAAGGAAGACATTCCAGGAAGGAGCAGTGAGGGAGGAGACAAGAGAAGAGGAGGAGGAGTAGAGGACATTCACAACGTCACCATGAAGGTCATGGGGCTCAGTTTATTCACATCCTCATGAGCTTACAGCATGCTCCCTGAAAGGCTCCCTGAAGGATGAGAATGGCTCCTTTAATTCAGTGAAACAAATCACATATAATCACTTAGATTATTCCCCTGCTCCTGTCCCACTCCGATGGAGACTCCTCAGTTATTCTTGTTCCGGATGGGGTTTTGGAGGAGACATTTGAGTGGAAAGCTTTGACACAGGATGCCAAGAGCGCCAGATTATTCTGAATCCTCACTACTTCTGAGGCTTAACTCAGGGGTGGGCCAGGGGAACACGTACAGGGCCCCAGGGACATGACCCTCAGTCATATTAGGTGTGTGCATTTTGCTACAACACTTCTCAGAGTCTTTTGAAAAAGTCTTTTTTCTCAACTGAGAAGAAAATTGTAGACACACACACACATACACACACACACAGACTCATTACTTTCATGTATACTTGGCGAGTTTTTCCTTATTTTGGGAGTACAGGATTGAGTTTGAAGCTATAATTATAAAGAAGAGGCAGGAATGAGTTGATGAGAAGTTTTATAAACAGAAAGTGAAATACATAAATACATGAAACTTGCATGGGTAAATGTTCCTTCAGTAATTGTACTGGAGTGGAATTAAGGGCTTTATATTCTCCGCAGAGGCTCTACATAAATTAATTAAAATACTTGCTTCTTATTTTATGGAAAAAATAGAAGCAACCAGAAGATTCCTTTGAAATCCTTCTTGCACCAACAATCTACCTATTTACACACATGTGTGGCACTAGTGGTAAAGCATACCTGCTTGCTAATGCAGGAAATGTAAGAGATGCACGTTTGATCCTTGAATTGGGAAGATTCCCTGGAGGAGGGCATGGCAAACCACTCCAGTACTCTTGTCTAGAGAATCCCATAGACAGAGGAGCTTGGCAGGCTACAGTCCACAGGGTCTCAAAGAGTCAGACAGGACTGAAGCAACTTAGCACTCAAGCATACGTGTGACCACATACCCTGTGCTCCATCACTCATGTGGATGAATGGTCTCTGCTCCAGTGAAGGCCAAGCCCCACCCTTGCTGCCTGTCCCCTCCTACCTCCTCGAAGATGTGGCCGCATGACTTTCCCTCTTTCTCTTGAATCATTACTTTACATTCAGAAAAAGAAAAAGTAATATTTTCTGTTAAAGGGAAAATCAGAACCAAAAACCTTGGCCTGGTTTTCCCCCTGAATTCACTGCTCCGTTTCTCCACTTCTCCTCACTACAGAATTTCCTAGACGATTTTTAGCCATGCTCCCTGCCTGCAGTTTTTCTTTCTTTTTCCTTAAATCCATGACAACCATGTTGCCACTGTCACTCTATTAAGATGACCTCCTGGTTACTAAGTGAAAGACGACTTCTCAGCGATCACCTGGCAGGGGCTGTGGTCCCGTGAACACAGGGAACCAGCCCTTCTGCTGGTTCCAGAGCAGAACACCAGAACACCAGAACACTGCTGCCCCGAGCTTTCCTCCTACTTCTTAGGTCTCTCCTGTCCTCCGGGCTTTTTAAAGTGATAGAAGCTGATTGAAAACAACCAACAAAACTTAGAGGCTTTGCAGAAAAACTAGTTGAAGGAGTAAACAAGGGGAGGATATGGGATCTGGAACAGTTTAAATAGGGGGATGGACGCATTTATGTGGTGATAAAAAATGTGTTTCTGGATCCTCTCAATGTACACAACAGACTTCATGTCAGCCCTGCTCTGATGCTGGTCCATGTATTCCTACGTGCGCCAACAGAATAAGCAGGGCACACAGATTAAAATACTTATAATCAAACAATGCAAATCTATTAAATAATACAATTAATTACATATGAATTCTTTTATAGCCAATCTATATTTGTAAGAAGCCAACAGATAGCACATTAAACAGTGCTCTGGTCTTCTCAGTACTCTTTGTCTTATAAGTTTTTATCAGAACTCTGATAGAAGTCTAAAAGACAACTTCCGGTTTGGTATCTTGGTGAAGGCAGTTTCAGGCAGCTAGTAGGAACTGCTGGAATCCCGACCACCCTCGCCGCCAGCCCAGGAGTGGTGGCTTTGGCTCCAGAAAGACGATTTATTCATTTCAAAGCCCTCTAGGAAGGGGATTGAAGCATTGAAAAGGCCACTGTGAGAGCATGCTCACAGTGAGCCTCGTAGGATTGGCAGTGTTTGCTTGAGTTATAAAACCACGATTTTCTCTAATTAAAAAATAAACCTCCACTCAAGGTGCAAATATAAATATTAAGTGAGTGCATGGTGAGTGACCTTTTGTCCTCAAGAATGAATCATGTAACTAGGTAAATAAATAAGTAAATAAAAGACAGCTTCCCTATAATCACTGAAGAAGGGGTACTTACTTGCCAGGAGAGGAAATAGCACACCAAAGGAAGTAAGCCCATCAGTGTGGAGCTTCAGTGGAGATAATAAATTGGGGGTTTCAAAATCTCCAATCCATAGTCAACTGTTGGGATGAGTGTGGGAAGATAAAGGGTAAGACTTGAAATGCTTAATGATGTGGGCAGAGTTGCTGGACAGAAAAAAAGAAAACATGTACTTGTCTATCTTTTCAGATAGGAAAAAAAAAAAGTGTCAGAAACTCTGGAAAGAAGACTAAATTGCTCCAAGAAAAGCATATCTAACATTTTGATGAACTTCATGGCAGTTTAATAGGAAAAGAATATCTGAGAAGGGCTCCAGAGGAGAACAAACTTTCCATGAACAAGATGTGTTTGCCACAGTATACCTCTAGCTGTTTCTATATGAATGCCAACAACACATATACATCCTGCAGGCTTATTTTCATTTCACACATTCTTAACCCAAGAGTTATGAAAATTAATTGCCAGGACAGTTACATATGGTCAGGACATCTGCTAAAATACTTCCCCTAAGCAGATTCAGGGAAAAACAATTAAAGAATGCATATGGAAATGTTTGGAGCCATTTTTTATGAGTTTCTAAGTTTAGCTGAACTTCAACAGCTGTCTGGCTAAGGTAAAACATGGCCAAATAATATTCACATTCACCTACTGATCAGCATCACCAACTTAAGATTCAAGGCTACATATTTCTGGGCAAAGATTTCACCCAATTCAAGATCTGTATAAAGGAGGCAGAAAATAACAGGAAGTACTCCAGAGCTGACTTCAGGGTTCAGGAGAGAAGCACTTGGTTTGGTGGAAGCAGCTGCAAAGGCCCCTCGACTTCTGAGAATGTTGCCCCCACACGCTCACACGGAATCCAACTGCTTCCCCGAAAGGAAGAGTCTTACTGACTTGGAATATTGAGAAAATTGGACTTACTTGGAAGGCAGAAGCAGTTTTCCCTCCATGGACACATTCTACCAGACTAAAGTTCCCAGACAAAAGTCTTTAATCATTTTATCATAATGCGTAGTTTTTGAGGACATAGCAAACTCAGCATATCATCGGTTCCAAACATAATTCCCAATGTGAGAAAACACATTTTCATTCTTTTGTAGTTACTGAAAACATAGCACTGCATTCCAAAGTCTTCAAACAAGAAATGGAGCATGTATAAGGAAAATCTGGTGAAAGTGTTATGGGAATCTGTTTTTATAACTTGTTTTTCTAGTGATCTCTGCCTGTCTCCTTTGACCTTCATTTCTTGACAAATGTAGGACTTGCTTTTTGCCAAGGCATACAAACTGTTATGCTTTTCAACTCAGGATCCATTTACAATTTTTGGCCTAAAATTCTAAGTAAATATAGACTTTAGGCAGTGATATACGTAAATGTTTTCTTGTAAGTTGGTCATATGTATCATAAGAAAAAGGAGTATCAGGTTTTGATACTATTCAGAGACAGGATGTTGTGATTGGTTAAGAAAGGATGTGGATACACTTCTTATCTAGGACCAGCCTAACTCAATGCGATGGGCATGTTTTCTAAGACCATCTGTTCTCGGATAGAGACAATGATTGAGGGATCTCTTTATCTCTAGTGGGATGCACATCAAGTTTTTACTACTGTGCCGAAGCTAGCAACAGACCTGAGTAAATACATGTTTTTTGTTCTCTTTCCATTGTTCCTTGTGTTCTGCTTTTGATCCCAAGATAAAGCACCACTAAGCCTTAAATAAAATATAAAGAGACTGAGAAACAAGTGGGAATACATGAAGAATAGGACATTTGATCTCTTTACAAATAATTAAATAAATAAGTAACCCCGAGGATTGGACTTCCTTAAGTCCCTGATACATTGCAGAAATATCCCTTTGTGATTAGTATGAGGAGGGGATGGTGTATGGAACCACTGCCAAGCTTAAAGTCATAAAAGTTATGGAATGTAGGATCTGGAAGGCATCTCAGAGATTGTGTGTGCTCAGTCACTCAGTCATGTCTGACTCTTTGCGACCCCCTGGATGGTAGCCCACCAGACTCCTCTGTCCATGGGATTTTCCAGGCAAGAATACTGTAGTGGGGATCTTTCCCATTTCCAGGGGATCTTCTCGACTCAAGGACAGAACCCACGTCTCCTGCATCTCCTGCATTGGCAAGTGGATTCTTTACCACTGGGCCACCTGAGAAGCCCCATCTCAGAGACTACTAATTACATAAAATTCTCCTTTTACATATTTAAAAAGAAGTTCAGAGAGGTGTCATAACTTATTCAGATGATGAGCAGCTAATGAGCAGCAGGATTAAACCTAGTGTATCTAGTGTCAAGTCCAGGGCTTTTCCTTTTGGCAGCTTATGAAAATTTACTAAAAACCTTTCAGATCTGTTACCTGCCATCTTTGGATGGAAGAGCCTGGAAGGCTGCAGTCCATGGGGTCGCTGAGGGTTGGACACAACTGAGCGACTTCACTTTCACTTTTCACTTTCATGCATTGGAGAAGGAAATGGCAACCCACTCCAGTGTTCTTGCCTGGAGAATCCCAGGGACGGGGGAGCCTGGTGGGCTGCCGTCTATGGGATTGCACAGAGTCGGACACGACTGAAGTGAATTAGCAGCAGCAGCAGCCATCTTTGGAGCAGACTCCATGACAATGAAAATTATAATATATTCTCCCATTATGCCCACATAATGGGCTCTGAACCAGCTGTTATTCAGGGTGAATCTCAGCAGGTTTGTGAAGCATATCAGACCCTCTTACTCCATATTCCTGCCTCTAAATTTGAGGTGAAAAAGGAGAAGAAAATGTTAAGGAGATAGAATTGACTGATCTTTTCCAACTCATAGGGAGCAAGAACTAGAACCTTTTCTCTAGTGGAATATCAGCCAAACTGGATTTGGGATTAGCCACATGAAAGAGCTGATTGTGGTTGACAGTGTTACCTACTGAATGTGACACCATGACTTAATAAGAATGGTGGTTTAGATACACTCATTAAGCATGCTGCTGCTGCTGCTGCTAAGTCACTTCAGTCGTGTCCAACTCTGTGCGACCCCATAGATGGCAGCCCACCAGGCTCCCCCGTCTCTGGGATTCTCCAGGCAAGAACACTGGAGTGGGTTGCCATTTCCTTTTCCAATGCATGAAAGTGAAAAGTGAAAGTGAAGTCACTCAGTGGTATCCGGCCCTCAGTGACCCCATGGACTGCAGCCCACCAGGCTCCTCCATCCATGGGATTTTCCAGGCAAGAGTACTGGAGTGGGGTGCCATTGCCTTCTCTGCTCATTAAGCATAGATTCTGGCTATGTATTTACAATATACAAAATACTGAAGAGGAATACAACAAACCATGTTATCATGTCTATAGCAGGATGTGCATCATTCTGACATTTGGAAAATTTATAGCTGTATCCACAATTAATAAAGTAAGTTTATATATCTGTGCATGACAACAGATTTTCTATTTTATTTAAATTGTCTATTTTGTTGGCATAAAGTTATAGTCTTCTCTTATAATACCTTCTGTAGGATATGAATTGATTCCCCTCTTTCATTCCTGATTTTGATCATTCATGTCTTCTCACCTTTTTTTTCTTAATCAGTCTAGCTAGAATATCAATTATGTTGAGTTTTACAAAGATTTGATTTTGGTTAATTGATTTTTTCTCTATTTACCTCTATGTAATTAAATTCTGCTCTATTTTTTATTATTTCCTTCCCTTCTTACTATGTGTTTGATTTACTCTACTTTTTCTAAATTCTTGAAGTGGTAGATTAGATTATTGATTTTACATATTTCTTTCTAATATAAGCAGTTATAGTTCAAAGTTTTCCTCTAAACACTGTATTAGTAGCATTACATACCTTTTTAGTGTTCATTTTAAGATAATTTTGATTTACTTTTTTATATCTTCTTTGAGTCATGAGCTATTTAAAATTTTGTTTTTTAATGTATACATATTTAGGAATCTCTCAGATATCTTTTCTTTATTAGTAATTTAAGTTCTTGTTTTCATAGAGCATATTTTGCTCTATGAAAGGATTTCATAAAAGGATTTCATTCCTTTTGCTTATGTATTAACATATAGTTTACCCTGAGGGATCTCTTCTCATGTTCTTAACAGGAGTGTGTATTCTTCAGTCATTTCGTGATGTGTTCTATATATGTTAATAGGGTTCACAAGTCTATAGCTTAACTTTGTTTTTCATTGTGCTAATTATTAAATAGAAGTACTGAAATCTCAATCTATACATTTTTTGTCTATTTCTTCTTTGAATGTTAAGGTTTTCCTTCATGTATATAGTGCCTCTCTTTTGAAGTGTGTGCGTGTGTGTGTGTGTGTGTGTGTGTGTGCGCGCGCGCATGTGTGCTCAATCATGTTCGACTCTTTGCGACCCCATGAGAATTTTCCAACCCCATGAAAATTTTCCAGGCAAGAATGCTTGAGTGGGTAGCCACTTCCCGTTCCTGGGGATCTTCCTGATGCAGGGATGGAAGTTGAGTCTCTTGCATCTCCTGCATTGGCAGGTGGGTTCTTTACTACTGTGCTACCTGGGCAGCCTAAAACATTGCCTTCTCAGCCCTGCTGGGATTTTGAAGTGTACATATACCTTTATAATTGTTACAATTGTTATATCTTCCTGGTATGTTGATCCTTTTAGTACTAAAACATGGATCTCTCTTTATCTAGAAATATTTCTTGTCTTAAAGTCTATTTTGACTGATATTAATGTGGCTATTCTGGCTCTTTTATGGGTATTGCTGCATGATATATATTTTTTCATTCTTTTGCTTCAGCCAATCTGTATCTTTGAACTTAAATTTGTCTCTCATAGACAACAGTAACCGCGTCTCTGTCTTTTGATTGGAGTGTTTGTTTACATGTATTTCACTCATCAACATAGTTGGATTAATGCCCATCAGTTTATTCTTTGTTTCTGTCACATGTCTTTAATATTCCTTTTTCCTTACTGCCTTTTTTGTGTTAAAAATATTTAAGAGTATCAACTTTCTCCTCAGCAGAGTGTTTTAGCTGTAGTTTTTGAATAATTTTCTTAGTGGTTTGCATTTCTAACATCACGATCGACTTCAGAGTAATGCCACGCTGTGCTAAGTCACTTCAGTAGTGTCCGACTCTGTGAGACCCTATGGACTGTAGCCCACCAGGCTCCTCTGTCCATGGGACTCTCCAGGCAGAAATACTGGAGTGGGTTGCCATGCCCTCCTCCAGGGTATCTACCTGACATGGGGACCGAACCTGGGTCTCCTAAATCTCCTGCTTTGGCAGGTGGGTTCTTTATCACTACCACCACTGGGAAGCCTCAGTGTGATATCTACTTGCAATAGAATATAATACCTCCAAAGAATGATATTTGGCAAAACTAATACAATTATGTAAAGTTTAAAAATAAAATAAAATTAGAAAAAAAAGAGAAAGATAAAAAAATAAATAAAATAAAATTATGACAAATCAACTCTGTTTAGTGAAAGTTATGACTCTAAATATCTATTGTCATTATATGTTAATTAGCAAAAATTCTACTGTTAGACTTCATTCACCATCCAAGGAAAACACTGATAGATTCCCATCCCCCATCTCCTGCCCTACAACCTACACACACCATTCCATCCCTGATGTTATGGGTGGGTTGCACACTCAGGATGCCTGAAATGGAGATCTCCCACATGGATTTTCTTATGGCAGGACCTGCCTCCTATTCTCTGTCTTCTGTCTTTGAGAATATGCAGGACGAGAAACTGTAGCCATGAGTTATGTTCTATCTGACAAACTCACATGAGGGCACAGGTTTCCTTGGTTTTCTTGTTGTTTTTTGTTTTGTTTCACTTGAACCATTCCCTTTCCCCTCACCGTCAATCCCTTTTCTTTTTTCTCTCAAGTATCCTTTGGAGTCACTTTTCTAATTAGTCTCAAAACACATCAGGCAGGGAAGGTCCTAGACTTTTAACCAACTTCAGGAAGAGTATATCAGAAAGGAGGAACTATTTGGTGGGCTGGTGATTCCATCATAACAATACTTTTATCACCAATGGTCTGTGAGAATTCTTTCAGATCTTAGTGAGTAAAGTATAAATATTCCCAGGCATCATTTCAAAAGCATCTCCTTACTTGGTGCTTAGCCTTTTAATATTTCACTATCATTTTTCATTATAATTCTAGGAAACCATTTGGGTAAAACAGGATGTTTATAGAAAGTCCTCTTGCCTTTACCCAATAAGGCTTTTGGAGTCATAGACATAATAATGCCATGAACTTGGACAGTGCCCTTATACCAAAGAATGCTGCACACTTTCACTAGCTGAGTGCCAACTCACCAGTCTGCCTGGAATTTCTGTTACCAGGCCCCTATTTATTTTCTTTGATTTTTCTTTACCATAAAATAAATATATAAAACTGAAATGTCAATGTACATATAGTTTATATTGGTTAATGCTGAGTTCTTTCTCTTCTGTTTTAAAAATCCTCCCAACCCCTTCTCAGATTATTATATGATGTTTTTCTCCAAATGCTTTAATAAGTCATTAAATTAGAATGGTAAATTGTAAAAATGATTATATATATAGCTTTCATTGTCTACCCTATTGTTAATGTCTTGCCTAACTATAATACAACATGAGCATCAGAAATTGACAGATACAATCCAAAAACCTTATTTTTATATTGCCAGTCACAAATGTACTTCCGTATATGTTAGTGTGTATACCTGTATTTTTCTGCTGTTTTATTGTATGTGCAGCTCTATGTAACCATCAGTGCAATGTAGATACTTAACTATATCATTGCCACAAGATTCCTTTGTCCTCCTCTTTTATAGCCACTTTGGGGCCATCCTGATACCCCTGCCTAACCATTAGCAACCACTAATTTTTATATTTCCATATGTATAATCATGTCACTTCATAAATATTATATAAGTGGTTTCTGAATGGATCAAAAGTATGTATTCTTTTGAAATTGGCTTTTTACACTTAGCCTAATTTTTTGAGGCTCCTCCAAGTTGTTGTCTGTATCAGTAGCTCTTTTTTTTTCTTACTTTTGAATAGTATTCCATAAAGAAATCAACCCTGAATATTCTTTGGAAGGACTGTTGCTGAAGCTCCAGTGCTTTGGCCACCTGATGCAAAGAGTTGACTCACTAGAAAAGATCCCAATGCTGGGAAAGATTGAGGACAGGAAGAGAAGGGTGGGGGGCAGTGGATGAGATGGTTAGATGGCATCATCAACTCAATGGACAAACTCTGAGGAAACTTTGAGCAAACTCTGGGAGATGGTGGAAGACAGAGGAGCCTGGCATGCTGCAGGCCATGGGGTTGCAAAAGTTGGACATGACTGAATCACTGAACAACAACAGCAATAATCCTTAATTTAAATGTTCCCACTGAAGGACCATCTGAGGGTTTCCCAGTTCTTGATCATTAGGATGAAAAAGTTGCTATCAACTTTCATGTATACACTTCTGCATAAACTTTTTAAGAGTTTTCTCTGTGGTACATGTCCCAGTCTTGTGGTAACTTTATTTTTCATATTGAAAGTAACTGCCAAACTCTTTTTTCAGAGTGGCTGCACCACTTTACACTCTTGAAGGCAATGAATGAATAATACAGTTTCTTTGTATATTCTCCAACATTTAAGGTTAACATTAAAAAAAATAGCTATTCTTATAGGTGTATTGTGGTATTTCCTTTCAGTTTTAACTTGCATTTCTCTAATGACTAAGAATGATAATTACAATGTTGATGATGATAATATTTTCATAGCTTCTTCTTTGAGAACTGCTGGTAAACTCTGCCTTTTTCACTCTCAGATCTGAACTCTGAAATAATGTTGAATATCTTTTCATGTGCTTATTTTTCATCTGTATATTCTCTTTAGTTAAATGTCTATATGTACCTTTTGCTCATTATTTGCTTTTTAATTAATGCTGAGTTTTCAGAGTTCTTCATATATTCTAAACACAAGTTCTTTTATGTATGTGTAATTTGCAAATATTTTCCAATCTCATAATTTGCCTTTTCTTTCTATTAATAGAGTCTTTCACAGTACAAATTTTTAACTTTGATTAACTTCAATCTATCAATATTTAATTTATTTTTATTGAAGCTTGGTTGATTTATAATATGTTAATTTGTGCTATATAGCAAAATGACTCAATTATACACATATATACATTCTTGTTTTTTTTTTTCATTATGGTTTATCCCAAGATATTGAATCTAGTTCTCTTTCCTATACAGCAGGATCTTATTGTTTACTTTAGTGTAACCTCTGAGAGCTCTTTGCCTAATAATAGATCCTAAAAATTTTCTCCCATGGTTTTTTTAAGAAGTTTTTATAGTTTTCTGTTTCATATTTAAGTTCATGATCTATTTTTGAGATTTTTTTTTTATAAAATATGAGTTGTAGGTTAGGTTCACATTTTCCTTATAGATTTTTCCATTGCTTCAACATCATTTATGGAAAAACCAATCCCTTCTACACTTGCTTTTGCTCTTTGTCAAAAATTAATTGAACATATATGTGTGGATGATATGTTTCTATTCAATCAATGTCTCTATCCCTTGACCAGTAGCACACTGTCTTGATGACAGTAATCTTAACATTGGAAAGACTGATCACTTTCCCTTTATTCTTTTCCAAAATTGCTTTGGCTATGCTGGGATATGTACTTTTGAAGAAAATATGCATATTCTACTGATACTTAAAACTAACAACAGAAATGCTGACTTGTAGTCATATGTATAGTATCAAAAAAAATCACACTTTCAGTTTAAAAATTTGACATATATAATCTAAGAAAGAAATGTTAAAAGACTATTCTTCCATTTCTAAGAATTTATTGTAAGCAAATAATCAGAAAATTGTACTAAATTGTACACCTATTTAAATTGCAGTAGTACTTGTAATAGCCCACATTTTGAACCAAATGCTAACAGATCAGAGTTATTCAAAGTATGGTCCACTTTCAATCTCAGTAATTGTATTGTTCATCTCTGTTTATTCTTTCTTTCTTCTAGGTCCTTGTTAAATGTATTAGTTGATTCTTTCATTTTCTCCATTTTATTTTTGAGGTTTTGGATCATCTTTACTATCATTACTCTGAATTCTTCATTGTTGTTGTTCATTTGCTTAGTCAAGTCTGACTCTTTGTTATGCCATGGACTGCAGCATGCCAGGCTTCCCCATCCTTCACTATCTCCCAGAATATGCTCAAATTCATGTCCATTGAGTTGGTGCTGCTATCCAATCATCTCATCCTCTATCGTCCTCTTCTTATCCTGCCCTCAATCTTTTCCAGCATTAGGGTCTTTTCCATTGAGTCAGCTCTTCACATCAGGTGATCAAAGTATTAGAGCTTCAGCTTCAGCCTCAGTCCTTTAAGTGAATATTCAGAGTTGATTTCCTTTGGGACTGACTGGTTTGATCTCCTTGAAGTCCAAGGGACTCTCAAGAGTCTTCTCCAGCACCACAATTTGAAAGCATCAATTCTTCAGTACTTAGCCTTTCTTATGGTCCAAGTCTTACATTTGTACATGAGTACTGGAAAAACCAATTTCTCCTAATCATGGTCTCCACTAAAGATACGTTTCCAAAATGCCCTCCAGGGATGACTGAAACATTATGGATGTGCTGCTGCTGCTGCTGCTAAGTTGCTTCAGTCATGTCCAATTCTGTGCAACCCCATAGACAGCAGCCCACCAGGCTCCCCCATCCCTGGGATTCTCCAGGCAAGAACACTGGAGTGGGTTGCCATTTCCTTCTCCAATGCATGGAAGTGAAAACTGAAAGTGAAGTTGCTTAGTCGTGTCCGACTCTTAGCAACCCCATGGACTGTAGCCCGTCGGGCTCCTCCATCCATGGGACTTTCCAGGCAAGACTACTGGAGTGGGTTGCCATTTCTAGATGGCCACAAATGCGTTCCTCATTTTCCTTTGCACAGCACTTTCAAAAGACTTAGCTAAACACCAAGGGAGGGCAACTGGGATATAAATATAAGTGAAAAAAAGTACAAAAATAGTCCAGCTGACCCAACACAGGAGTTCTGATCCCACCTCAGTCAGCTCAGATAGCCAGTTCCAGCCCTAGAGCCTTGTAAGCAGCATGTCAGAGGCTCTTTGCTCTTTAGGTCTCAAGTCAACTCCCCCAGGAGGGTGCCTCCTCTCAGTCCCAGTGTCACCTCCATGGTCAAAAAGAAACACCTCATGCCCTGCATAACAGAAGAGGGCTCAAAAACTACTTAAGAGATAAATGAATAGATAAACCTTACCAGTCAACTTTGAACCTGTCCTTTCAGCTCTGGATTCTGATCTGAAGATACACCACTCTTACTGACTACTGACACCAAATGATTTCTTCCTCCAGTGAGATACTTCTGCCCCTTAATTACTAGGGTGTGGCTTCATCTCCGGATTCATTCGATTAACAAACTTTTTTTCAATTGTATTGAGATGTAATGTTTTACACCTCTACTGAGATGTAACAGTGTGTAAGTTTAAAGTGTATAACTGACCATCTAATACATGATTTGACATGTTGCCAAATGATTATGGCAATAGTTGGTTTAATTAACCAACTCCTAAACAATAATCATAGCATACCTGTAAAGTCCAGTGCAAATGGAAAGTATTTGTACTTCATGTGCTCTCCTATAATTTTTCTCAAATACCAATAGCTAATCTTTCATGAGGGCTTACTACATGCATTGGGCTTCCCTGGTGGCTCAGAGGGTAAAGCGTCTGCCTACAATGCCCGAGACCTGGGTTCAATCCCTGGGTCAGGAAGATCCCCTGGAGAAGGCAATGGCACCCCTATCTAGTACTCTTGCCTGGAAAATTCCATGGACTGAGAAGCCTGGTAGGCTACAGTCCATGGGGTCGCAAAGAGTCGGACACGACTGAGCGACTTCACTTTCACTTTACTACATGCATTATCCTGACAACCCCATGTTACAGATAAGAAAACTGACAAAAAGGTTAAGTAAGTGGCAGAGTCAAGCCTAAAAGCACTGTCCTTCTCTGAAGCCCAAGCAGCTCTTAGTCATCATGTCATACAGGCTCCCTGACATTTCAGTAGTATATTTTTAAGTCTTCTGTAAGTTTTTTTTTCTTTTTTAAACAATTATGCATGTATTTATTTATTTATGGTTGCGCTGAGTCTTTGCTGCTATATTCGGGATTCCTCTAGTTGTGGAGAATAGGGACAACTCTTTGTTGTGGTTGTACAGGATTCTCGTTGCAGTGGCTTCTCTTGCTGCAGAGCACGGGCTCCGGGTGCATGGGCTTCAGTAGTCGCATCATGCGGGCTCAGTACTTGTGGCTCACAGACCCTAGAGCTTGTGGGCTCCAATAGTCGTGGCCCATGGGCTTTAGCTGCTCCGTGGCATGTGGCACCTTACCAGACCAGGGATTGAACTCGTGTCGCCTTATTGTCAGGCAGACTTATCCACTGTACCACAAGGAAGTCCCTTCCTTAAGTTTCTAGGTGGCCACAGGGCAAATTTCACAGTTCCTATTTCTCCAAAATCTAAAACTCTTCACTCAAGAGACAAGCACAGAATTGAGGCTCGAGTTTACTGAATGAATGAAGGGGTTAAGTTACCAATCACACTCTCTGCTTAGGATCCTGCTTGTCAGTGTTTCAGAGACTGTCTTTGGTGTGGTTTGAAGCAAAGGAGTGGTGAATTTGAGGAAGAAAGAGGCTAACTCTAAACAGGACTGTTAGAGCCAGTGACAGAGAGAATGAAAGTTGCTCAGTCGTGTCTGACTCTTTGCGACCCCACAGACTATACAGTCCATGGAATTCTCCAGCCAGAATACTGGAGTGGATAGCTGTTCCCTTCTCCAGAGGATCTTCCCAACCCAGGAATCAAGCCAGGGTCTCCTGAATTGCAGGCATATTCTTTACCAACTGAGCCACCAGAGAAGAGAGTGAGACTTAATTGAGGGGATTTGGTCAGCAACCTAGATGTCCATCAACAGATGAATGGATAAAAAAGCTGTGGTACATATATACAATGAAATGTTAGTCATAAAAAGGAATGCATTTGAGTCTGTTCTAATGAGTTGGATGAACCTATAGCCTATTATACAGCATGAAGTCAGAAAGAGAAAAACAAATATCATATATTAATTCATATATATGGGATCTAGAAAGATGGTGCTGCTGAAACTATTTGCAGGGTAGCAATGAAGTCACAGACATAGAGAGCAGACTTGTGGACACAGTGAGGGGAGGAGAAAGTGGAAGTAATGAGAAAATAGCATGGAAATGTATATATTACCATACATAAAATAATAGTGGGAATTTGCTGTATGACTCACAGAGCACAAACCAAGCATTCTGTGACAACCTAGAGGAGTGGGTAGGATGGGAGGTGGGAGGAAATCTCAAGAGAAAGGTGATACATGTATACCTATGGCTGACTCATGTTGATTTATGGCAGAAATGAATACAGTATTATAAAGCAATTATCCTCCATTTAAAAATAAGTAAATTTTTTTTAAATTAAAAAACTTGAAAAAAAAAAAGTATGGTCTGCTTTCTAATGTTAGTATGCAACTTGGTGTTTAGTGAGTCTGATATGATAAGGAACTGAGAGTAAGCATTAAACTTACAAGGTTTCCCTGTTGACTCAGATGGTAAAGAATCTTCCTACAATGCAGGAGACCCAGATTCGATCCCTGGGCCAGGAAGATCCTCTGGAAAAGGGGCTGGTTACTCACCCCAGTATTCTGGCCTGAAGAATTCCATGGACAGAGGAGCCTGGCTGTCTATAGTCCATAGAGTCGCAGAGTCAGCCATGGCTGAGTGATTAGCACACGTTAAACTTTCGTAGCAGTTTGCCAAGACAATGTCATATCTGTTGAAATTAATGATTTTAAAAAAGAAGCTTGTATTTTATGGCTTTTTCCCTTTTCTTTTTTAGTCATTTTTACGTTCTTTTTTTTTCTTTTTATATTTTCAATTTCATTTTTAACACCAAAAACATTTTATATTGAGGTATAGTCAATTAACAATGCTGTGATAGCGTCAGGTGAATAGTGAAGGTACTCAGTCATACATATACATGTATCCATTTTCCCCCAAATGCCCCTCCCATCCAGGCTGGCATATAACATGAGCAGAGTTCCATGTGCTATATTTTTGTCAGTTTTCTGTTTTAAATATAGCAGTGTGTACATGACCTTCACAAAGTCCTTAACTATCCCTTCCCCCTTGCAACCATAAGTTCATTTTCTAAGTCTATGAGTCTTTCTGTTTTGTAACTAAGTTCTTTTGTATCATTTCTTTTTGGATTGCACATATAAAGGATGTTATATGATATTTCTCCTCCTCTGACTTAACTCAGTATGACTCTCTCTAGGTCCATCCATGTTGCTGCAGATGGCATTATTTCATCCTTTTTAATGGCTGAGAAATGTTCCTTTATGTGTGTGTGTGTGTGTGTGTGTATATATATATATGTACATATATATCCACATCTTCTTTATCCATTCCTCTATGGAGTGGATGTTAATGGACATCTAGGTTGCTTCCATGTCCTGGCTATTGTAAATAGTGCTGCAATGAACATTGGGGTTCATGTGTCTTTTCAGGCTATGTTTTTCTCTGGATATATGCCCAGGAGTGGTATTGCAGGGTCATATGGTAGCTCTATTTTTAGTTTTTTAAGGAACCGCCATACTGTTCTCTATAGTGGCTGTAACAGTTTCCATTCCTACCAACAGGGCAGGAGGGTTCCCTTCTCTCCATACCCTCTCCATCCTTTGTTGTTTGTGAATTTTTTATAATAGCCATTCTGACCAGTGTGAGCTCTTATCTCGTTGTAGTTTTGATTTCCATTTCTCTAATAGCTATCGATGTTGAACATCTTTTCATGTGCTTATTGGCCATCTATATATTCTCTTTAGAGAAATGTCTGTTCAGTCTTCTGCTCATTTTTGAATGGGTTTTGATTGTTTTAATGCTGTTAAGTGTCATACACTCTTTGTAACGTTTGGAGACTAATCCCTTATCTGCCACATAATTTGCAAATATTTTCTCACAATCTGTAAGTTGTCTTTTGTTTATTGTCTCCTTTGCTCTGCAACAGTTTTTGAGTTTAAGTAGGTCCATTTGTTTATTTTTACTTTATTTCCATAATTCTGGGAGATGGATTAAAAAAGATGTTTCTGTGATTTATATTGACGCTCATTTTGTTTGTCACAGAAGTAAAAACACATTGCAGAGTGGAAATTCTTTGAAAAATTATCCTTTACCGCAGTTAGTTTAAGAAGTAGTGATAAACCAGTGCTTCCTAGCCTGTATCATTTCACAGCACAGATGAAACAAAGACTGATGATATTTGCGTGGGACACGGGAGTAAAATCAAGGGTATTTAATGGGATTGGGTGAAAATATTATTCGTTTTATACCACATATTTATAATAAGAAAAGCATAATTCAAAACAGTTCAGTTCAGTCACTCAGTCGTGTCCAACTCTTTGCGACCCCATGAATTGCCGAACGCCAGGCTTCCCTGTCGATCACCAACTCCCGGAGTTCACTCAGACTCACATCCATCGAGTCAGTGATGCCATCCAGCCATCTTATCCTCTGTCGTCCCCTTCTCCTCCTGCCCCCAATCCCTCCCAGCATTAGGGTCTTTTCCAATGAGTCAACTCTTCGCATCAGGTGGCCAAAGTATTGGAGTTTCAGCTTCAGCATCAGTCCTTCCAATGAACAGCCAGGACTGATCTCCTTTAGGATGGATTCATTGGACCTCCTTGCAGTCCAAGGGACTCTCAAGAGTCTTCTCCAACAGCACAGTTCAAAAGCATCAATTCCAAACAAGGAAGGTATTAATTGTTGAGCCAAATAAAATACTTTCTTATTTTTTTAAGTGAGAAATTTGTATTTGAACATTTCCTTCTCCAGTGCATGCATGCGACCCCATAGACAGCAGCCCACAGGCTCCTCTGTCCCTGGGATTCTCCAGGCAAGAATGGATGCGCTAACTCGCAGAATGAGCAGGAATTGTTAGAGCAGTCATGCTGCAGTTCCCTGAATCCAACGCTCAAAACTCTTATCAAGAAGAAATGGTTCCTGATATGTGGAACCAGAAATAAAGGATGGTACCTGGAGCTGCCATTGCCTGGTTAACTCACCTGGCCTCCCTTCCGTTTGATCACATCTTGCCGCATGTTCCTGGGCACCTGGAATACAAACTCCTTCAACAGGTCTCACGAGCTCGGGGTCACAATGGGTGACCGTGGTGAACTCAGCAGGTGACAGCTGAGAGCACCTCCTTGACCTTCTCACCATGATGTAATGGGACAGCACATGCTCAGGTCACTCATTCTGCTCCCAGCCTGCGAAGACCACAGACTGCCTCATTAATCACTGCCCTCCTCAGAGGAGCATCAAACAGGGAGAGGCAACAGAATCAAGTTTTCCCCGCTCTCTTGGGCACTGCCCAACTACTGCAAGGGCATTCCAGACCAACATCTCCTGGCTCATCATTTCATGTCTCTGCACATCTGTTTGGAAGCTCTGCACCAGGCTTTGTGCTCTTAACACAGATTAAAAATCTCCACTCTGCTCACTGCAGAGCCACAATGTTCAGCACAGTTGTCTATTACATAGCAGATACTCAATAAAAACGTATAGAATGATGTATCTCCATCAGTACATGACTGGTTAAATAAGCATGATCTTTCCACGCAGTGAAATACTATGCAACCTCTACATTGAATGGAGTTTGTCTTCCAGGAAATAGTCAATGAATAGCACTGGTGCAAAAATGAAGCTGCCAAATAGTATGTTTAATATAACCCAATATACAGCAATTATTTATGAGTTTGTTTACACATATGGAAATATTATGAATTGAACAAAGATTTTAAATTTGGTCTTGTTTTAATTTTTTAAATTCTTTCCTGTTGCTTTTCTTTAATCTTTTCACAAATACTTATGTGAGACATTGCCTCACAGAGCATTAAAGGTGAAGAGTTATGGTCCCTGCAAGAGAAAACAGAAAATGAAGAGCCAGTCCAAAGACGGAGCTTTGTTCTCCTTCTTTTTGGTTGGTCACATTGTGTCTGAATTGAGGAAATACACAGTATAAGAGTCTGTATTTTCCACAGGTCTCCCACTTTATCTCATTTGACCCTCAAAATTATGACTCGTTGTTACTTCTTCTTGCTCCAAGGATGGTACATTTTTCCAACCTTATGGAAAAGTCCTTCCTTTTAAAGTTTTTCTGGGAGGACCCATGAGGGAGTCTAATCAATGCATGTCTTTGGGCATCGCTGCCAGTCTCTCCTCTTCTGTCAGGCATCGTCATTCATCCTGACTTTAGAGAGCTCCATAGAAGCCTCAAGTGATGGGATAACAATTGCATTCCTTAGTAAGGCAGTTTACACTCTCTTATCTTATGGAAGTTTTACTAAAATTGTTTTCATGGTTTTTACTTGATTGTTATTTTCTTAAATCACAAGAATAAGCCAGAAACAAATTCAAATAAGAGAAATTATGTGTTTTTAGACTCACTCTCTCTGTGTACTGTTAGAACTTGATTAAAAGGCACTCCTGCTCCACCTGACTCCCTGCTAATAATATTAGGATCCGCATGCATGCTAAGTCAGTCGTATCCAACTCTTCGCAACCCCATGGATTGTAGCCCACTAGGCTCCTCTGTCCATAGGATTCTCCAGGCAAGAATACTGGAGTGGGTTGCTGTGCCTTCCCCTTTTCCAACAAGGGATTGAGCCTGCGTGTCTTACTTGTTTCTTATGTTGGCAGGTAATTTCTTTACCACTAGCCCCACCTGGGCAGCCCAATATTAGGATATTATGGCCTAAATGGTCCCCTTTGTTCCATATAAATAGACTTCTAGCTTCCCATGTCAAGGGCTTCCCAGGTGGCTCTAGTGGTAAAGGACCCTCCTACCAATGCAGAAGACAGAGGAGACACAGATTCAATCCCTGGGTCGGGAAGATCCCCTGGAGGAGGGCATGGCAACCCCTCCTCTTTCTTGTCTGGAGAATCCCCATGAACAGAGGAGCCTGGCTGGCTACAGTCCATGGGGTCACAAAGGGTAGGGCACAACTGAAGCGACTTAGCATGCATTCATGCGTTCCCAAGCCAAGAGGCTCCCTGACATGCCTAGACATTACTTAAGTTTAAAATATAAACCTCGGGTGTAGAATGCATGCATGCTAAGCCACTTCAGTCATGTCTGACTCTTTGGGACCCAATCGACTATAGGCAGCCAGGCTCCTCTGTCCATGGGGATTCTCCAGGCAAGAATACTGGACTGGTTTGCCACGCCCTCCTCCAGGGCATCTTTCTGACCCAGGGATGGAACCTGTGTCTACTCCATCTCCTGCACTGGCAGGAGGGTTCTTTACCACTAGCACCACCTGGGAAATAAGCTAAAAGGCAGAAAGGTAAATGATGCACCCAAAGACACACAGCTAGTGATGGAGTTTAGGCAATCATAACCTACTGTGTTTTTTATCCCACTTGTGACATTTTTTAAACTTACAAAATGATAATAGGATATACAGTGTTAAGCACACAAGCAAACTTTTCAAATACAGTGCAGTTCAGTCGCTCAGACGCATCCGACTCTTTGTGACCCCATGGACTGCAGCATGCCAGGCCTCCCTGGCCATCACCAACTCCAGGAGCCTACTCAAACTCATGACATCATGTCGGTGATGCCATCCAACTATCTCATCCTCTGTCATCCCCTTCTCCTCCAACCTTCAAACTTTCCCAGCATCAGGGTCTTTTCCAATGACTCACTTCTTCGCATCAGGTGGCCAAAGTGTTGGAGTTTCAGCTTCAACATCAGTCTTTCCAATGAATATTTAGGACTGATTTCCTTTAGGATGGACTGGTTGGATCTCCTTGCAGTCCAAGGGACTCTCAAGAGTATTCTCCAAAATCACAGTTAAAAAGCATCAATTCTTCAGCACTCAGCTTTCTTTATAGTTCAATTCTCACATCCATACAGGACTACTGGAAAAACCATAGCTTTGACTAGATGAACCTTTGTTGGCAAAGTAATGTCTCTGCTTTTTAACATGCTGTCTAAGTTGATTGTAACTTTTCTTCCAAGGAGCCAGAGTCTAGTAATTTCATTGCTGCAGTCACCATCTGCAGTGATTTTGGAGCCTCCCAAAATAAAGTCTGTCACTGTTTCCACTGTTACTCCATCTATTTGCCATGAAGTGATGGGACCAGATGCCATGATCTTAGTTTTCACAGCATCATCTTTTAGGATTTGAAATAGTTCAACTGGAATTCCATCACCTCCACTAGCTTTGTTCATAGTGATGCTTCCTAAGGCCCACTTGACTTCACATTCCAGGATGTCTGGCTGTAGGTGAGTGATCACACCATTGTGATTATCTGGGCCTTGAAGATCTTTATTTTATAGTTCTTCTGTGTATTCTTGCCACCTCTTCTTAGTATCTTCTGCTCCTGTTAGGTCCATACTATTTATGTCCTTTATTATGCCCATCTTTGCATAAAATGTTCCCTTGGTATCTCTAATTTTCTTGAAGAGATCTCTAGTCTTTCCCATTCTATTGTTTTCCTTTATTTCTTTGCATTGATCACTGAGGAAGGCTTTCTTATCTCTCATTGCTATTCTTTGGAACTCTGCATTCAAATGGGTATATCTTTCCTTTTCTCCTTTACTTTTCGCTTCTCTTCTTTTCACAGCTTTTGTAAGGCCTCCTCAGACAGCCATTTTGCTTTTTTGCATTTCTTTTTCTTGGGGATGGTTTTGATCCCTGTCTCCTATACAATGCCATGAACCTTTGTCCATAGTTCATTAGGCACTCTGTCTATCAGATCTAGTCCCTTAAATCTATTTCTCACTTCCACTGTATAATCGTAATGGATTTGATTTAGGTCATACCTGAATGGTCTAGAGGTTTTCACTACTTTCTTCAAGTCTGAATTTGGCAATAAGGAGTTCATGATCTGAGCCACAGTCAGCTATCAGCTTTGTTTTTGCTGACTGTATAGAACTTCTCCATCTTTGGCTGCAAAGAATATAATCAATCTGATTTTGGTATTGACCATCTGGTAATGTCCATGTGTAGAGTTTTCTCTTGTGTTGTTGGAAGAAGGTGTTTGCTATGACCAGTGTGTTCTCTTAGCAAATTAGCCTTTGCCCTGCTTCATTCTGTACTCCAAGGCCAAATTTGCCTGTTACTCCAGGTGTTTCTTGACTTCCTACTTTTGCATTCCAGTCTCCTATAATGAAAAGGACATCTTTTTCTGGTGTTTCAAATACAGCCTTTTTGAAATAAAATGAGTCATCTCCATCACATTTTAAATAGGACAAACATGAACATTTCTAACAATAATCTTTCTACAAAAGCAGATCACATACATTATTCAAATAACTCCCCATACCATTCTCTGAAATGGATTTAATGAAGATAAATAATTGTGGTTATTTTTTCCAGATTTTTGCATTTTTAAAAATGTAACTTTTTTAGTATAAAATAAAATTGAGACAATTCAGAAAAGTACGAAAACATAAAAACCTTGTATAATCCCATCACACAAAGCTAATGACCATGAACATTTCATAAGGTGTTTCTGTCAATCAGTTCTCTATACAGTTTTAATTGATAATAAATCATTAGCATTTTCCTGTATCATTAAGCATTTTTTAAACATGATCAAAAGTGCAATTTTTCTTGAGACTGCTATTTTTTAAATTATTTTTCAGAAAGATATCTAGCTATATATATCTTTGCAAATACATTTTCTCAGATAGCTTATCAATTTTATGGCCTTTTTGAATGTAGAATATATTAATTTTCATGTAGTAAATTTAATGACCTGACTTTTTGTACTTTGTTTTTCCCAGAGAATGACCTTTCCCAGGCTTGAGTAAGGTAAATATTTACATAACTTTTCAACTAATCCTTTTAAGTGGTTTTATTTATTTATTTAATTTTGGTTTATTACATTTCCTTTTCTCAACTTGTAATTTTATTCTGTAGCATGTTGTGAAGTAAGGGTCTCCCCCCCCCCTTTTTTTTTTATAAATTGTTAACCAGATTTCTCAGGGTTATTTGTTTAATAATCTAGTGTTTATTTAATACTTAGAAATGCCAATTTTACTGTTTGTGTATGTATTGTATATACATAAAAGCATCAGCTGTAAGGTTCAGAGTACCAGCCAAAGAAGATTCCTCCTCCTCCATATTTTCAAAAATGTATATTATTGAAGTATAGTTGATTTACAGTTTTGTGTTCATTTTCTGCTATACAGCAAAATGATTCAGTTATGTTGTTGTTTTTGTTTAGTCACTAAATTGTGTGACTCTTTTGCAGCCCCATGGACTGTAGCCTGCCAGGCTTCTCTTTCCATGGGACTTCCCAGGCAGTAATACTGGAGTGGGTTGCTATTTCCTTTTGCAGGGGATCTTCCCAACCCAGTGACTGAACCCATGTCTCCTGCATTGGCATGCTGATTCTTTACTGCTGAGCCACCTGGGAAGACCCATTTATAATTTTTTCATTATGGTTTATTACCAGATATTGAATATGGTTTTCTGTGCTATACAGTAGGCCCTTGTGTTTCTCCAGCTTATATATATATATAGTTTTGATCTGCTAATCCTAAATTCCCAGTCCATCCCTCTTGCATCTCCCTTCCCCTTGGCAATGACAAATCTGTTCTGTATGTCTGTGAGTCTGTATCATGGATAAGTTCATGATTTTAAAGGAAAATAAGGAGGAAAGTAGATGTTTTTTTACTTTAACTTCTGCTGCTGCTGCTAAGTCACTTCAGTCGTGTCTGACTCTGTGTGACCCCATAGACGGCAGCCCACCAGGCTCCCCCGTCCCTGGGATTCTCCAGGCAAGAACGCAGGAGTGGGTTGCCATTTCCTTCTCCAATGCGTGAAAGTGAAAAGTGAAAGTGAAGTTGCTCATATTAGGTCCTTATTTAACTCTGTTCTCATTTTCAATGCAGTCACTCAGTTGTATCTGACGCTTTGAGACTCCGTGGACTGCAGCACGCCAGGCCTCCCTTTTCATCACCAACTCCCGGAGCTTGCTCAAACTTATGTCCTTTGAGTCAGAGATGCCATCCAACCATCTCATCTGTCGTCCCCTTCTCCTCCTGCCTTCAATCTTTCCCGCCATCAGGGTCTTTTCAAATGAGTCAGCTCTTCACATCCTGTGGCTAAAGTATTGGAGCTTCAGCTTCAACATCAGTTCTTCCAGTGAATATTCAGGACCGATTTCCTTTAAAATTGACTGGTTGGATCTCCTTGCAGTCCAAGGGACTCTCAAGAGTCTTCTCCAAAACCATAGTTCAAAAGCATCAATTCTTCAATGCTCAGCTGTCTTTATAGTCCAACTCTCACATCCTTACATGATGTCCATGTACATTCGTATATGGAACTTTGTCATTAAAGTAGGGAGAAGGTGAGATGATTTTAGAGAATGGCATTGAAATATGTATAATATCATATATGAAACGAGTCGCCAGTCCAGGTTCGATGCACGATACTGGATGCTTGGGGTTGGTGCACTGGGATGACTCAGAGGGATGGTATGGGGAGGGAGGAGGGAGGAGGGTTCAGGATGGGGAATACGTGTATGCCTGTGGCAGATTCATTTCTATATATGGCAGAACCAATACAATATTGTAAAGTTTAAAAATAAAATAAAATTTAAAAAAAAAGTAATGTCTCTGCTTTTTAATATGCTGTCTAGGTTTGCCATAACTTTTCTTCCAAGGAATGAACATCTTTTAATTTCATGGCTGCAGTCACCATCTACAGTGATTTTGGAGCCCAAGAAAATAAAGCCTGTCACTGTTCCCATTGTTTCCCCATCTATTTGCCACAAGTGATGACACTGGACGCCATGATCTTCATTTTTTGAATGGATATATAAATGTAAAAATAGATTATAGGTGATAGAGAACTGCACATACAACTTCTAGCCATCATATGTGTGTGTGCATTCATATTTGTGTTTGTGTGAGCATCATATGGAGAAGGCAATGGCACCCCACTCCAGTACTCTTGCCTGGAAAATCCCATGGATGGAGGAGCCTGGTGGGCTGCAGTCCATGGGGTCGCTGAGAGTCAGACATGACTGAGCAACTTCACTTTCACTTTTCACTTTCACGCATTGGAGAAGGAAATGGCAACCCACTCCAGTGTTCTTGCCTGGAGAATCCCAGGTATGGGGGACCCTGGTAGGCTGCCGTCCATGGGGTCACAGAGAGTCAGACATGACTGAAGTGACTTAGCAGTAGCAGCAGCAGCAGAGCATCATATTTCCCCTTGTAAATACAAATAATTTTTTAATAATAGAAATAATGTTATTTATGAGACTGAAGTCAATTTCTGCCTTTTGGGATAATGGGTGAAATTACTTTGGGCAGAACTTGCCTTTGTTCTACCAGGACTGTATGGTAAATATGTATACCCTTTGGCAAGGTAATTATCTAGCACATGGGAGTCAGCACTCCCACAGTGGACCATGTAGCACAGGGAGAAAACTCAGCAATGAGATGAGGAAGGAGTCACGTTATGATAGAAGATAAAATGAAACTATGCTCATATTTGCAGTCTCATGATGGAAAGATCAGCATCACATATGGTAGTTATATTAGCATGTACATTAAATTCATGCTCACATACACATATAGTAGAGATACACGGATGAAGACTAATTCAAAGGTTCTTAAACTTAATGCTCACTGAAGAGATATGGATCTCCTCAATAACAGAACATTCCAACAGTGAGTTAAGAATGTGCTATAGGAATTTCCATAATATATAAAGAGCTTTTTGAAATTGGAAAATAATACAAAGAACCCAATAGTTAAGTAAACAATGACAAAATATAAATGACTTATAAACATTTATGAAAACTTGCACAAATACATCCAAAACAAAATGTGTAGTAATTAAAACTATACTAAAGATGTATCTGGATTTCCCTGGTGGTTCAGATGGTAAATAGTCTGCCTGCAATGGAGGAAGCCCAGGTTCAATCCCTGGATCAGGAGTATCTCCTGGAGAAGGAAATGGCTACCCACTCCAGGATTTTGGCCTGAAAAATCCCATGGACAGAGGAACCTGGTGGACCATGGGTTTGAAAGAGTTGTACACTATTGAGCAAGTTCCACTTTCACTCATAAATGTATTACTTTTCACCGATCATATGAGCAAAAATACAAAAGTCTCATAACAGACTGTTGGTGAAGCTCTGAGAAATAACATATGTAGTTAATGAGGGACACAAACTTTTAAAACTTTGTGAACCCAGAACTTCCAGATGTACAAAGATGTACAAGCTGGATTTAGAAAAGGCAGAGGAACCAGAGATTAAATTGCCCACATCTGTTGGATCATAGAAAAAGAAAGAGAATTCCAGAAAAGCATCTGCTTCATTTACTATGCTAAAGCCTTTGATTGTGTGGATGACAACAAACTGTGGAAAATTCTGAAAAACATGGGAAAGCCAGACCACCTTACCTGCCTCCTGCAAAACGTGTATGCAGGTCAAGAAACAACAGTTAGAACCAGATGTGGAACCATGGACTGGTGGAAAATCAGGAAAGAAGTACATCAAGGCTGTATGTTGTCACCCTGCTTATTTAATTTATATACAGAGTACATCAGGTGAAATGCCAGACTGGATGAAGCACAAGCTGGAAGATTGCCGGAAGAAATATCAATAACCTCAGATATGCAGATGACACCACCCTACTGGCAGATAGTGAAGAGGAACTAAAGAGCCTCTTGATGAAAGTGAAAGAGGAGAGTGAAAACGCTGGCCTAAACTCAACACTCAAAAAACTAAAATCATGGTATCTGGTCCATCACATCCTGCAAATAGATGGGGAAAGAATGGAAACAGTGAGAGACTTTGTTTCTTTGGACTCCAAAATCACTGTGGATGGTGACTGCAGCCTTGAAATTGAAAGACGCTTGCTCCTTGGAAGAAAAGCTATGACAAACCTAGACAACGTAATAAAAAGCTGACAAAAGTCCATTTAGTCAAAGCTATGGTTGTTCCAGTTATCATGTACGGATGTGAGAGTTGGACAATAAAGAAGGCTGTGCAGTGAAGAATTGATTCTTTCGAACTGTGGTGCTGAAGAAGATTCTTGAGGGTTCATTGGACAGCAAGAAGATCAAACCAGTCAAGTCTAAAGGATATCAACCTTGAATATTCATTGAAAGGACTGATGCTGAAGCTGAAGCTCCAATACTTTGGCCACCTGATGGGAAGAGCCAACTTATTGGAAAGACCCTAATGCTATGAAAGATTGAAGGCAGGAGGAGAAGGGGGTGACAGAGGATTAGATGGTTGGATGGCATCATCAGCTCAATGGACATGAGTTTGAGAAAACCCCTGGAGACAGTGAAAGACAGGGAAACCTGGCGTGCTGCAGTTCATGGGGCAACAAAGAGTCAGATACAACTTAGAAACTAAACAAAAATATAAGCTTTTAAAACCCCAGAACATCAAATTTAAAATTGCATGTAGCAGATTTTAGTATTATTTCTAACATCAAAATTTGAAACTAACCCAAATATCTACCAATAGTAAATTGCTTAAATGATGTTTTGATGTGCTGTGCAAAGGAATTTCAGGCTGTTATAAAAAATGAATGAGTTTTCTATGTTCTAATTTGAAAAAATCTCCAGAGCACTGGAAAAATATATGCAAAAGAAAGTATATAATATGGCATGTTTTGTGTAAAATGGGAAAAATTAGATGCTATATTCATTTGTATTTTTATATACATAAGAAACCTTGGGAAGTATATTATAAGAGCAATGGAAGCTTTGATTTATGGGCGATGCATGGAAACTTAAAGGATGGAAATGGAAATAAGACATATCTTTTTAAATAAGCTTGTTAGTTTTTTTATCATGTTAGTGTATTACATTTACAAATAAGTTAATTTTTTAAAAAGCATAATAAAGTGAAAGAGGAAGGTAATAAAAGGATAAAGAAAGAAAAAAGAAAAGAAGAATTAGCCCATTTGCTTTTCCGAGTACAGATGTCAGAGTAAAGCAAGATTATAGAATTGAACACTCCTAAGACCTAAGTGAAATAGAAATTTTTAAAATCTCAATAAAAATTCACTGGATAAACAGGTAGGACTTAATGCTGCTTGAGAAATGATTATTGAGGAAAAGTACCCAAGATTCTGAACAGTATGATTCTGTTGCTAAATTTTCTTAGAACTGGCACTTAAAAGAGAAAATTCTTCAGTAAATTATTGAGAATTTACCCTTGTATCCCTATGTTCGCAAACAGGAAGTTCAATGGGTAGTCCTGCTCAGTTTGAATCCCTGTCCAGTGGCCCTTATGGGTGCAGAGCCAATTCTAGAGCCAGCTGGACAAAGAAGCAAGTTCTCTGGGCCACCCAGATGATGAGCATAGCCTCAAGCCCCATCAAATCAGGAAGCCTGGCTAGAGGTGTCAGGCAACTGTGGAGCACAACCTACAGCCCACTGGGGCAGGGAGCAAGTCAACAGTTCCACTCAACTTCTGATAGAGGCTAGAGGAAAAGACCCATCTGCAAATGCACAGAAACTAATGCAAAAATCATAAGGAATCAGGCAGACCTGATACCACCAAAGGAAACTAACAAAGCTTCAATGACTGACTCTGAAGAAATGAATATCTGAGAACTGTCTGACAAAGAATTCAGAATATTCATCTTAATGAAATTTAGTGTACAGCAACAACAAAAACCAGCTAGAAAAGGAAATGAAATTGTAACAGAGAAAAACAAACCTGACTCCATACTGGATATATTCCTTTAACTGTAACCTTTGTATTCTGTTGCCTGTGCTTAGTCATGCTGGCTTTGTATCTTCATAAAACAATGTTGTCTGTAGCCTGAAATAGGTGGCACTAGTGGTAAAGAGCCAGCCTGCCAATGCAGGAGATACGTAAGAGACATGGGCTTGATCCCTGGGTCGGGAAGCTGCCATGGAAGAAGGCATGGCAACCCGCTCCAGTATTCTTGCCTGGAGATTCCCATGGACAGAGGAGCCTGCTGGGCTACAGTTCACACCGTTGCAAAGAGTCGGGCACGACTAAGCGAGTGAGCACAAGCAAGAGCACAGCCCAGACACTTATAGAGGCTTTGGGGAAAGAACTGGTGATGATCACCGAATTAATTAAACATACAGCAAATATTAAACAACTGTAAGAATTGTGTCTGCAGAAATTTAAAAAATTTTTAAAAATAATAAGTGAAAAAGTCAAAGTGTTAGTCGTTTAGTCGTGTCCGACTCTTTGCCACCCCATGGACTGTAGCCCACCAGACTCCTCTGTCTATGGAAATCTTCAGGCAAGAATACTGGAATGTGTAGCTCTTCCTTTCTCCAGGGGATCGTCCTGATCCAGGGATCGAATGCAGATCTCTACATCGCAGGCAGATTCTTTAATGTCTGAGCCACCAGGGAATTGATTATAGCATTCTCATATTCTTCATAATTGTTTCCTCTATTTTTCAGGTTGAAGAAATATTGATCTGAGTGAAGTTCAGTATACCCTTCACTTCAAATTCAGTTTCCTTATTTTTTCTATTAGCTTCTATTACATTTAAACTTTAAAATCATATTAAAATTGTACATGTAGAATGATTATAATACTATAAAAGTAATCCTATATAGAGAGCTGGGATTACATACTATGCAAATTTATTATGCTTCCTTTCTACCTTTTTCTTAGCTTTTTTGTTCATAGTTTTCTCAATGTAAATGTCCAGATGGTATTTGTAATGATGTTGACCAAATGCTAATACTAGTTATTTTGTGGTGATGGGATTTGGAGATATTTTTATGTCTGCTTTGTACTTTTTTGGATTTGTTTGGATTTCCATAAAGAATTCATTTTCTTTAATTAAAATAATGAGACCATAATTCATAAGAAAAAGAAAGATACCCTCTTGATAAATACCAGAAGCCTTTCAAAACTGTGATCAAATTCAAAAGGAAAATGTTAAACTATGCAACAGATAGAATTCTTGCAAAGGAAGAGTCATTTTCTTGCTTTCTCCAAAAACCAAAATATATCTGTAACTAAAAATAACTACCAGTCTGATATGTTCCTGTTTCTGAGATGGTAAATTAAAACTTTGTAACTAGTTCTGATGTTTATCACACACTTAATTGGGTTAAATGATTTCCCTATGTGTGCCTTTGAGTAGAATCATAAAAGTATAAATTTTAAAAATAATTTAGGGGTCATGAAACCCCATTTTGGGGATGGGCAAAGTAAAGCTAAAGTGCTTAGTGATTTCTTTTTTACAGAAAAATTCACCACTAAGTTAACCGAGAAGCCAGTTTTATGACTAGCTTTCTGAAATCAGCCTGTTAGCCACACTCCTACATTACATATTTGAGTTTTTCATACCGTAGAGATGAATGATTCATCAAATGAAAATACTACATCATCTGAGTATATAAAATTAATTGATCTTATATTCTTTTATGTTTTCCTTTAGTTAAATCAAACCTTTAAAAAGCCATGAGACATAAATTCATAGGAAAGAAACTACTCACTACAATGTCGACAGATTTAACATTGGGGTGCTGGCATAGAATGGCATTGAAACATGTATAATATCATGTATGAAACGAGTCGCCAGTCCAGGTTCGATGCACGATACTGGATGCTTGGGGCTGGTGCACTGGGATGACCCAGAGGGAGGGTATGGGGAGGGAGGAGGGAGGAGGGTTCAGGATGGGGAACACAGGTATACCTGTGGCGGATTCATTTCGATATTTGGCAAAACTAATACAATATTGTAAAGTTTAAAAATAAAATAAAATTTAAAAAAAAGAAGATGGTTTCTTTGGATTTTTGTTTGTATTTTTCAAATTTCCTATACTTAGATTTATTATTTCGAAACATTAAAGGAAAAAATTATGACTCAAAAGTCAGACACCAATTATTAGCTTTAAGAGAATAGCTTCGTTTTCCAGACAGGATAATGGGGCCATCCTTCCTTTACTAAAGCTAACAGAAACCTGGAAAATAGTTGGTGGAAAAATAACTTTTCAAATCAAAGAAAGTGGTCAGTGTACAAGGATCCTGCAAGCAGCCACGTGGACTGACAGGAGAGGAAATGGATCATCTTATTTGGGGACATCAACTCACGAGCCTGAGTCATGGCTAGAGGCCTCCCATGAAGTAGCTGGAGTTGCTGCCACCAATTCACTTTTTTTCCAGTATGAGCAGAGGAATATTCATCTGTTTCTGTGGTGATGGAGTCTTTCACAATGTCCTTTGGCCAAAGAAATGTAACCACAGCCATAATGATTTCAGACTCAAACTATTTCAGCAGCAGCAACAACAGTGAAAACACAGCAGCGGCCAATTCCCAAATAAACTCATGTGAATGCTTCGTATTAGCTAATTGTCAAGGGGGTTTTATGGGAAACCATATCAAGAATGTTGCAGAGCTTCTTAGGATGCTGTTTTTCCTTGCTTGGATCTGAAGAACAAATGGAATGCCAGGGCAGTAGAATTTACTCATCGAAAGAGAGTGGGGATAGAAAAGTAAGGGTTCTAAGAGGGTCTTAGTCCTTGGCCTTGATGCTCATTAACCCCATGACTCTTAGTGAGTCACCCCTGTCCCTGTGCATGGGTTTACTTCCCCTCCTACCTATTTACTTCCACCACTCTACTCATTAGAAATGGGATGATATGCTAGATAAATATTTCTCAAACTTTCTTCTGTGACTTTCACAGCAGATGACTTTTGCATGTGTGACACTCTCCCATGAGTATATCCATATTTTGACATAAAAGAGAATCTGATGAGAAATAAAGCAAATAAGCTACAGACAGAGTAAGGCACAGAAAAAATAGACCATGGGTTGTGTTGAATCCCCAGTGTGTTAGTCAGCACTGGACTCCTTCTCTCCCACTAAAGAAAATATATTGGAATGCCAGTGTGAGAAGAGTGCTGTCATAAGGATAAATTTGGTTCCACACTAATTTATATGCCAGTAAATTAAGGATAATTCTCTTTAGCTACTATGAGTTTTTACATATCAATAAGAAAAAAACTAACAGTTTTTCTAAAGAAGGGTAAAATAAAAGCATTTTATTAAAAAAAAAAACTATACATGTCTATAAAAACATTAGAAAGTCCTCAAAGTAATTCATACTTAAGAAATCAAAACTACTGGAAAGAAGAATGTATTAATTTTTTAATATTAATAATACATGCATTTGTCTGCGGTATGAGTAAACAGAAACTCCTGTGTAAAAATGTAAGTGGCTCAGCCTTTGGAAAGATTTTGACAACTTACACTAATATACTTAATGTATGTGTCTTTTGATTCATCAGTTCCTTTCCTAAGAATTTATCATTCAAAAACTTGCTGAATTGTTTGAATTATATATGTTTTTTTAGCAAGAACACAAGTAGTTGTCATCTAATGAAAGAAGACTCAAAACTGGATGTGGTAAATTTAGATTTAAGTTTTAGCTCATCTTACTAACTATAGAAACATAAGCAAGTGACTCAACTTCTTTGATTCTCAGTATTATTTTGCATTTTATAAAAATATCTACCTTGCAGGAAAATTGCAAATATTAGTTGAGAATAAATAGACAAAATCTCTTTGGTGATTTCAAATTATCAATAATGTTTTTTACCAACACCACCATAATTAAAATATCACAATTGCAGCTACATCCTAGTTTATGCAAATAACCAAATATATTTATTGTTTTAAAATAAGACAGAAAGGATTCTCATCTTCACCAAAAAATTGCTTTGGAGTTGGTTGCTCCATATAAATTGTGTTCATCATATATTTCAGTAATATCTCATAATAAAACATTAATTTAAGCAGTTTATGAATATACATCAACTAGAAAGAAATAATATATATACCTAAATCTCTGTGAGATGGATTTTAAATATAATACAAAAACATGACTCCAAAAATAAAATGTTTTTCTACCTGTTCCTGAACTGAAAAACATTGTCTCATGTTGGAAAAACAAAAGTGAATGGCTTTACAATTTTAATTTTAAAATGTTACTAAAACTTTACATCTGCAAAATGTGACAATAATTTAAAGAACATATTGTATACATAATTTATATTTCATATACTGTATTTTGTCTTGTCTTATTGGATGAGTTAGGTGCTTGCAAAAATGCTGCAAATGAACTAAAGAACTGTTAAGAAAAAAATAAAATGAATTGCTTTATATTAGAAAAACAAACTCTGTTGATCTTTAGAGCTGAATAGTGGAGAGCTTTGATAAAAAGTAGCAGAAAGGAAGAATCTGCTAAGAGGCTGAGTGTGGTCTGAAAATGAATGGTGCTGAGAACACTACTTCTTTACACATATCTCAGTGTCAGAGGCTATATTAATAAAGCAGATTTATGGATTTCTTGGAGATTCTGTAAATATTAAAACTAATTAGCTCATGCAACAGGACACCTGAGCCACATTTACTAAGTGGAAACCTAATACGGTTCCACCCAACAGATAGTTCCACTGACTTAGAGTCAATCGGAATCAACCCTCTTTGAGGGTTAATTTCCAAACTCTATTTGGAATGAATGCTGGGTTGGAGAACATTCTTTCCAGGAAATATTTAACAGCTACTTTACACATGCACACACTCACAGTGTTCTGTGATTAAAAGTGTTTGGGAAGCACAGTATGTTATAATTTCCCTCTAGAGGGTTCCTGATATTCATTGGTTTATAAACATTATGAGGATTCTTGCTAAAAAGAAAAGCTGGAAGGTATAACTTCGGCATTCCCAATCTTGCTGGAATCCAAAATTCTGTGTTCAACACATCTGCTAAATTTCCAGAGAGCAGTAAAACGTGTGAGGTATGTTGAAGAGATAGTGTTGTGGGATTGTAAAGTACGGTTGCATAAATAATATTGTGAAATGGACTGTCTATTATATTCAAAACCAGAGCTTTAGAATACATTGCCTCTAGAATTGAGGGTCATAAAAAATTTATCCTCATGGACTGACTTTTTTCTTTAGCTCTTAGAAGATAAGTTAACATAGAAAATAAGAAATGTGATCTCATTTTTATTGTGTGTTCCATGTCATATTCTGTTCCAGGCAATGGGGATATAGCACTGAACAAAATAAACAAAAGCCTCTGCCTTCATATATCCAATCTACAGGAGGTAAGTTACAGTAGGTGCTTCAAAGACAGCTGATTAAGAAGTTACATGACTAAAGATATTTGAAGTTTGCTAGACCTTTCATGAGTGAAGTGAGTTAGGAGTTCCCAAGCACATATCATAGTTTTTTGCTTGTGTTTTGCCCATTTTCTTTCAGCATTTTAAAACTTTTTGGTAAAATATACATAACATGAATTTGCCATCTTTATCATTTTTAAACGGGCATTTCAGTGGTCAGTATATCCTCATGGTTGTACAACCAATCTCCACAGCTCTTCATCTTGCAAAACAGAACTTTGCCTGTTTTGAATCCATTTTATTTCTATATACTCTATAAGAATGAAAAAAAAATGTTTAAAGAAATAGATCTTGGATAATTTGTATGTGAATTGTATGAAAATCAAAAGTCTTTCATGTTATCTAATATGATAATTCTGATTGAAAATAATAGTTTGGAAAAGATCTCCTACTTAGAAATTTTTCTCTACAGCATTTACTTTCAACTACCTATTCAGATACAGTTTATTGTGAAGCTTTTGTTTACTTAGCACTGGCCTACCACACAAGTGGGTCTGAAGGCACTTGGGAATGCATCCAGGATCATCTAACTCTAATTCACAGCCAACAGTATGATTTAGAAGTGTGGTGAAATATCAGCTGCCACATCAGTAATTCCAATTTGCTGCTTTTAAAATTACAGCACTGTAAATAAGGAGTCAGCAATGCTGATTGTATCACTCTGCTGCTGCTAAGTCACTTCAGTCGTGTCCGACTCTGTGCGACCCCAGAGGCGGCAGCCCACCAGGCTCCCCCGTCTCTGGGATTCTCCAGGCAAGAACACTGGAGTGGGTTGCCATTTCCTTCTCCAATGCAGGAAAGTGAAAAGCGGAAGTGAAGTCGCTCAGTCACAGAACACTACTCAAAGTCATAGGAAAGTGTATATACTAGGTGACGTTCCTTAATATATCCTACAAACTCAGCCACTTTTAGGTTTTTTTACTAAAATCAAATAAGTAGCAATTATGCTCTTACAAAGCTCTTGAGAAATAATTGACTTAGTCAATTATCATCTACCCTTTGTTGTTGTTTAGTCATTAAGTCATATCTGACTCTTAGGCGACCCCATGGACTCTAGCCCGCCAGGCTCCTCTGTCCGTGGAATATCCCAGGCAAGAATACTGGAGTGGTTTGCCATTTCCTTCTTCAGGGGATCTTCCTAACCCAGGAATCGAACCCATGTCTCTTGCTTTGGCAGGCGGATTCTTTACCACTGTACCACAGTTAAGGCCTAGGAAGCCCTTACTGAAATTAATTTGCTTATCGCTGGGAAAGATTGAAGGCAAAAGGAGAAGCATCACCAACTCAATGGACATGAATTTGAGCAAACTCCAGGAGTTGGTGAAGGACAAGGGAGCCTGGCATGCTGCCAGGCTGCCAGTCCATGGGGTCACAAAGAGTCAGATAGGACTTAGGGACTGAACAACAGCATTGCTTGAAAATTTTTAAGATTATTTCTCAACAATTTCAGCAATTTGTATTCTTTTCCAAATAGTTGGTTAGATAGTAATGATCAAATCCCAACATTAAAAAAAAAAATGAACAAAAGTCGTATATGTGACAGGGAGAGTTACTCAGTTAACTAGGTTGAAACTAAGGTCTCACTCATATCATTAACTTGTTCGATGAATTTACTTGTAATCAGGACTGATACTCATCAATTACTTACAAGTGGGGCTCTACTTGGGGCTTCCCTTGTGGCTCAGCTGGTAAAGAATCCACCTGCAATGCAGGAGACCTGGGTTCAATCCCTGGGTTGGGGAGATCCCCTGGAGAAGTGAATGGCTACCCACTCTAGTATTCTGGCCTGGAGAATTCCATGGACTGTATAGTCCATGGGGTCACAAAGAGTTAGACACAACTCAGGGACTTTCACTAGATACTAAGGTTCTACTTGTTGGCTGCAGGAGGTATCCTTTCTGCATGATGCTACAGCCCATTCTGATTCATCTCTGACTATGCTATTCTGTTTTTGTAATCACTTAGAGTGTCACTTGGAGAAGGCGATGGCACCCCACTCTAGTACTCTTGCCTGGAACATCCCATGGACAGAGGAGCCTGGTGGGCTGCAGTCCATGGGGTCGCCAAGAGTAGGACACGACTGAGAGACTTCACTTTCACTTTCATGCATTGGAGAAGGAAATGGCAACCCACTCCAGTGTTTTTGCCTGGAGAATCCCAGGGACAGGGGAGCCTGATGGGCTGCCATCTACGGGGTCACACAGAGTCAGACACAACTGAAGTCACTTAGCAGCAGCAGCAGCAGAGTGTTACTACTGCTTATAATGTATAACTTCTCAATATCCCTGTTTCCATGTCTAGGTTAATTAGCTCAGTGGTTGGCAGTGAGTAATTGTTTGCTGTTTGCTTTACTATAACAGGAATTCACAATCCACTTACTTAGAAATCTTACTATCATCACCACAGAACCTACCATATATAGATCTGAAGACACAGATGAAATAAATTTAGCTATTTCCTTCAATAAATGGGGACCCCTCTTTATCTCACAGTGTTAAAAAACTTGCAAGTCCTAGTTGTTTTATAATGTTAGACTTTTTGGCATCCATCCTTGAAATGGCTTGTTTCAAATTTCATTTCCAGCAATCCAAGCTTTCATTAGTTATGGATGCTCCCGGATTTCACTCCATAGAACTTCTTACTTCATCATGTTTGAGTTACTCAAGTCAAAATTTCTCTTCATGTGACAGGGCAGTCACTCTTTGTCCTGTCTGAAAGACCTTTCCCTGAATTTCTTTGTGTTACAAAATCATCTTCAAACAGACAACCACAGACATTTGCAATTCCAGGCGTTCAAAAAGCTTTATTCACATTTAAGCACTAGAAAGTTAGTACATTCCAACTCATTTCCAGTTCCCAGGCTTACTGAATTACTGACTCATGCTGACTCATAGATGGGTCTTATCCCTGGATGCTTCTTACTTATAACCTGAATCAAATTCTCAAGTAATTTCTTCAAGCATTTTTTAAGAAAATAAAACATAAAGAGAAAAATCTACTGTCTGCAGCTTCGATATTTTGATTTCTATACCTCATTTACCAGAAATATCTCAGACGAGTCTGGAAAATGCCATATATATATATATACACACACATATATATATATATATATATATATGTCCATGTATACATATAAAAGAAAATGCTCTTTGAACTATCATAATACCATTTTAAATAGTAAAATATTCACATATATTAGTTCATCTAAACCATTTAATGACCCTATTTTGCATGTAGAATATACTTCTGCTATCATAAGGAAGGCCTAGCTCTAAATTCCTATCCTTGGGAATCATTCCACAGTTAGTGTCTCTAAACACATTCTAATGTTCAGAAACATCCTGATAAAAGTGCCTATTTACCTCTATCTATGAGTTTGAATTGACTCACATTCTGGAATCAACTGTGACCCAAAGCGAAAAGCATGAAGATGACCCTTGCCTAACCAGGTGCATGGTTGAGTGTCAACAATCAACCTGGTTATAGATAGGGGACAGGAACTGTTATAAGAGCACCCTCATTTCCAGCCCCTGGTAACCAGGTCCTTACTTGCGCCACTTTTTGCTATCCTGCTAATTTCATTGCTTATTTAGCTGCGTACTTAGTGGCTTAGTCATGTCTGACTCTTTGTGACCCTTTGAACTGTAGTCTGCCAGGCTCCTCTGTTCATGCGATTTTTTCTGGCAAGAATACTGGAGTGGGTTACCATTTCCTCCTCCAGAGGATGTTCTCAATCCAGGGATCATACCTATATCTTTTGTGTCTCCTGCATTGCAGGTGGATTCTCTAATTTGCTCTGATGCCTAAATTGGGGCTTCCCAGGTGATGCAGTGGTAAACAATCTGCTGGCCAATGCAGGAGACTCAAGAGACACAGGTTCATTCCCTGGGTTGAGAAGAGCCCCTGGAGAAGAAAATGTCAACCCTTTCCAATACTTTTGGCTGGAGAATTCCATGGACAGAGGACCCTGGCAGGCTGTAATCCGTGGGGTCACAAAGAGTTGGACACGCTGAGCAACTGAGCATGCATGCACAATGCCTAAATCACCAATTCAGTCTGTGCTCCTCGACAAAAAGACAACAATGGATCAGTTTCTTAGGGAATTCTGAATGTGGATGAGAATTTAAGTTTACTTGCACCAAATTCTTAGTTGAATCTCTCCTTTACTATTAATAACAGATTCAATGGAGGAAAGTTTTCCATGTTGATATGCTCTCAGAAGATAAAAGCTAAACTAGTGCATGGACTTATCAGGGAATTAAATATAGAATTTTAGACATTTCTGACCTTAAGCAGCAATGCAACATGCAGAGCTGTGGAAATACAGAATGAGTACTTTAGCAAGGAATTTTCTATTTCTGGTGGTGTTCACTCATTAATCCAGATGAACAATCAGGGAAGACTGATGATCCAATGATCATTCATCAGACCTCAAGTTTTTTGATGTCTCAGCAGTATTTGACACAACTCATCACTATCATCCATTTCCCGGATTATTACAATAGTCTTCTTACTGAAGTCTCTATTTCAAGTACACCAGTTGGTCTAATAAAATGGCACAGTAATTGGACAAAATCTTGCCAAGGGCTAGAGATTGAATTGATGATTAGGCCGCAGGCTAATGAAACTGGCAATGGAATTAACAGACTGATAGAAAGTACCTCTTGTAAGGGTCTGAATACCAGGACCTGGGAACAGAAAGGCTGAATAGAACCCCTGCCCTTCTGCAGCCAGAATGACTGCTCCCAATAAACAAGTAAGTGCCTCATATGTACTCATTGGGCCTCCCTTGTGGCTCAGCTGGTAAAGAATCCACTCGCAATGCAGGAGACTTGTGTTCGATCCCTGGGTTGGGAAGATACCCTGGAGAAGGGAAAGGCTCCCCACTCCAGTATTCTGGCCTGGAGAATTCCATGGACTGTATAGTCCATGGGGTTGCAAAGAGTCAGACATGACTGAATGACTTTCACTTGAATAAATCTACTCATTATTCTAAATCTTCTTGAATGTACCATTAAAATGTAATACTAATTAATCAAATTCTTTATAAAGACAGAGCCCACAGAAATTATTTGCCTGGAATGTCTTACAACCTAGGAGTTCTCCTGACTGAAATCCTGCATCAGTCCATATAACAGGACATCTGTTATTAGTTTATCTGCCCAGAGTGAGCCTTTTGGCAAGTTCTATACCTCTAAAGAATCTCTTGATGAGAGTGAAGGAGGAGAGTGAAAAGTCTGACTTACAACTAAATATTAAAAAAAAAAAAAAACTAAGATCATGTCATCTGACCCCATTATTTCATGGCAAATAGAAGGGGAAAAGGTGGAAGCAGTGACAGATTTCCTCTTCTTGGGCTCTAAAATCACTGTGGACTGTGTCTGCAGCCATGAAATTTAAGACAATTGCTTCTTGGCAAGAAAGCTATGACAAACCTAGACAGTGTGTTGAAAAGCAGAGACATCACATTGACAACAAGGGTCTGTATAGTCAAGGCTGTGGTCTTCCCAGTGGGCACGTAAGATTGTCACAGCTGTTCTGTAAAGAAGGCAGAGTGACACAGAATTGCTGCCTTCGAACTGTGGTGCTGAAGAAGACTCCTGAGAGTTCCTTGGACAGCAAGGAGATGAAACTAGTCCATCTTAAAGGAAATCAACCCTGAATATTCATGGGAAGGACTGATGCTGAAGCTGAAGCTCTAGTATTTTGGTCACCTGATGTGAACAGCCAACTCACTGGAAATTTTCCTGATGCTGGGAAAGATTGAGAGGAGAAGGAGAAGATGATGGTCAGAGGATGAGATGGCTGGATGGCATCAATGATGCGATGGACATGAACTTGGGCAAACTCTGGGAGATGGTGAGGAACAGAGAGGCCTGGCGTGTTGCAGGCCATTGTGTCTCAAAGAGTCAGACTCAACTGGGTGGCTGAAAAATAACAATACACCTCTGGTACCTGCCCTGATGCCAGGCACACCACTATCTCAAGCTCTTTGCATTTGCTGCTCCTGAGCAACTCTCCGACTAGGTATTGGGTTGGCCAAAAACTTCATTCAGATTTTTCCATCAGCTAGTATGGAAAACTTGAATGAATTTTTGGCCAGCCTAATATCTACAGGCATCATCTCGTACCTTCAGATCTTAGTCAGATGCCATCTTCTCAGTAAAACTTTCTTCCCAACATCCTATTTAAATTGCATTTACCAATGCAATTATTTCCATTCTCTTTGTCACCATTCCTTATCGTTTTTCTTTCTACAGAGCCCTTATTGCTGTTTTATGTGTTTATTTACTTGTTTGTTATTTGTATCCTCCTACCAGCCTACAAGTAAGGATTTTAACTTGTTTATTCACTGTTCTGCCCCCAGCTATTGATGAATATATTTGTTGAGTGAATTATGGAATATCAAATAAATGGGTGAATGAATAAATGATGGCTGTACTTCACTTAGAAGTGTCCTTTAACTCCGCTCCATAAATTTCCATGTGTAAAACCCAATGTATATACTGATTTCTTTCAAATTACAGTGAACAACAAGTCTTTGTGTGGATCACAATAAACTGTGGAAAATTCTGAAAGGGATGGGAATCCCTTTCAGTTGGACATCCCTTTCAGACATAATTCATTCATTCAAGAGAAGACTCTTGAGCATCCCTTGGACTGCAAGGAGAGCCAACCAATCAGTCCTAAAGGAAATCAGTCTGAATGTTCATTGGAAGGACTGATGTTGAAGCTGAAACTCTAGTACTTTGGCCACCTGATATGAACAGATGACTCATTTGAAAAGACCCTGATGCTGGGAAAGATTGAAGGCGGGAGGAGAAGAGGACAACAGAGGATGAGATGGTTAGATGGCAGCACTGACATGATGGACATCGGTGAGTAGGCTCCAGGAGTTGGTGATGGACAGAGAAGCCTGGCATGCTGCAGTCCATGGGGTCACAAAGAGTTGGACACGACTGAGTGACTGAACTGAGCTGAACGGAACAATGAAGAACAAGTCAACACTAGAGTTAAATATATTTTCAGCAAAAATTTCACAAAAGGTTGTTTTTTTGGTCTTCCATTTTGTATAGAATCATCAATGTTCACCCATTTCTTAAGACCCTGGAAAGAAGCATTCAATTTCAAAACTATTTGTTCATTGTTTTTTGTCTTATCTTAGTAAAAAATATAACTTTTATTTTTCTATTTCTGATACTTATCTTGAATTAGTCAGCTTCTAGCTTTTCTCTTCTTCCAATTTTGGCCTATGTAGGCTGGTTTTCTTTTATTTCACTCTAGTCCTGAAACCTTCTTCCTAAATCATATTATTTTATGGTTGTCATACCTATAGAATTATTTTTCTATTGTGATGACTGCAGAATACCAATTAACGATATTTTTAAGAAGGATATTTCTGGAGAACATGCAGTGTTATGCAATGGTTAACATGCAGTGTTAATCAAGTTAACAACTTGATTAAATACTCTCTTATTAGAGGTAAAAAGCTACCAAAAATCATTTTATTTGATTCTGTCCTATTTGTTTCAGAGGATAAAGTGGTATTTTCAGTTCCTGTGACTATTTTTAAAAAATATTTTAGAGTGATGGTAATAAAAGGCATGATGGACTTTAAGTGCAAAATTTGATTTCCATCTTTTTTTTTTCCCTTGGCATGCTTGGGGCTGGCATAAATCAACTTTAAAAAAACATACTATGACATTTTAAATTTAAGACTACTGTTAACAGCAAAATCTGACTTTCGACTGATTTGGGAACTAGGCTTGCAAAGAATAAAAAAGAAACTTTTTAACAAGAAAAAATATTTAATTTCTGTCTTTTCAGTAATACAGTCTATTAATAAAGATGACTTTCTTATATAATATAGTGTCATTTTGTAGAATTTAAACTCTAAGCTTTTTAGGACATGCTCCTTTGCTCAGTTCTGGCCACACTGGTCTGTCATATGACTGATAGTACCATTTTGAAGACAGATGGACCACATCAATGGAGAGATCTGTGATCCTCCATCAAGGATAGATGAGATTTGACTATTTATTCCTAATTATACTATTTTATGACCTAACCACTTAAAACTTGAATTAATAAATTTAGTTTTAAAAATATTAGAAAGTTGAAAGGGCAGGTATGTATACTATTACATCCTAGTAATAATTGTAGCTACTATTTTAGTATAACAGTTAAGAATTTAGATTTTGGGCAATTCCCTGGTGGTCCAGTGGTTAAGACTTCACCTTCCAATGCAAGGGTTACAGTTTCAATCCCTGGTCAGGGAGCTAAGATCCCACATGCCTTCTGGCCAAAAATCCAAAACATTTAAAAAAAGCAATGTTGTAGTAAATCCAATAAAAACTAAAAAAGGAGAATAATAGTTCAGATTTTGGTATCAAATTACACTGCTACTTAGTTGTCATGTAGCCTTAGGTTAATTTTCTAACTGTTGTTTATGATGTTATTGTTTTATTTGGGCTTCTCAGGTGGCTCAGATGGTAAAGAATCTGCCCATAGTGCAGGAGACTTGGGTTCAATCCCTGGGTCAGGATGATACTCTGGAGAAGGAAATGGCAACCCACTCCAGTATTTCTGCCTGGAGAATTCTGTGGACAGAGGATCCTAGCGGGCTATAATTGATGGGGTTGCAGAGTCGAACACGACTGAGCTACTAACACACTTTCACATTGTTATAATTATCACTACTTTTAATATCATCTTTCCAGGACCCTTAAGCAAGTTAGAATATCATTTTCTATGCAATGTTTCTCAAATAATAAGTTTTAGTAAAATATAAAGTATAGAAGTATAGAACTCTGCCCAGCAAGACCAAGATGAATTTGGAGTTCTGGAGTACCAGAGAAGCATCATGAAACATGACCTAGAATTTATGGCTGGTGCTGGGGACGGAGAGCACCATTAATTCAATATGAAGGGCACTATAGATATATCTTAAAGCACAACTTTGCTCAGTAAGTCCAAAATAATAATAAAGTTAATTTTTAATCAAATACTAAACATCTCATTTAAAGGAAATAACTTGATATCTTTACTACATAAAAGAAAATGTTTAATAATTTTACAAAATTGTGATGTCTAGAGGATATCTGGGTAGTTTAGCTACCCAGGCTCATTCACTTCTTATTTTTAAAAGAGGCTGAAGGATATGTGATGATTTAGTCCATAGATTAGGGTCTCCAAAGCTTTTTTTCTTATTTACTCCTAAAGTAATATTGCAAATAACATCCTACATACTTCTACAAGTTGATATCGATAATTTTTCAATGAAAGTTTAATTAGTTGCGAAAGATACGAATTCCAGCATATTGTAAATATTAACTTTTAAAATAAAGACCCTGTAATAACTCTTAATGTATCTCCTGTAGTGATGATTCAATACTCACTATTAATTTTAATACTCACTATTATATTTACAAAACCATAAACAATGTCTTCAACAGTCTTCAGCTTTATTTCTTTTTCTCATGAGCTGCACTTTTCATCCTAGTTCCCACATAGTGTTTTATCTTAATGTCATATAATTTCATGCTTGCAGATCCTTTACTCATTACTCCTAGACTTATTTAAGAAAAATATGTACATACTGAAATTAATTTTTTTTAATTTTGTGGCCAACAAATCTCTAAGTGTTAAAAAGAAAGTTCTTCTGTATTAAAAAGTCATTCCAACTGTTAGCTCATCATTGATCAAAATGATATAAATATAAACTTGAAACAAAATACCCATCATAAAGAGTATTTTTGGAAGTGCATCTGCTCTTGATTTGTGTTGGTTTATTCACTAATGAGTTAATACATTTATCAATTATATTAGTGTTTGCTAGATTAGACAGCATAAATTCTATTCTTATTTTTTGCTTTTATAGATTTACAGGCTGAGAAATTATGTTCACATACTAAGTAAATAAAAACACAAAGAGTTTTCCTTGTGCTGCTGCTGCTACTAAGTCACTTCAGTCGTGTCCGACTCTGTGCGACCCCATAGATGGCAGCCCACTAGGCTCCCCTGTCCCTGGGATTCTCCAGGCAAGAACACTGGAGTGGGTTGCCATTTCCTTCTCCAATGCATGAAAGTGAAAAGTGAAAGTGAAGTCACTCAGTGGTATCCGACCCTCAGCGACCCCATGGACTGCAGCCTTCCAGGCTCCTCCGTCCATGGGATTTTCCAGGCAAGAGTACTGGAGTACTATCAATTCTTTACATCTCATCCAAGTTTTGTGCTAAAAGCCACCTTGCAATCTTTCATCAAAAAAATTTTTAATGAAGAATTGGCTGACATTTTTATTACATTTTCCTTGAACACTCTTAAAAGTAAAGAATTACAAATCACCAAATTTTAAAAAGGGACTTCTTACCTATTCATTATAGTTACTCATTTTTACACATCACTCTCACCATTATTTCAAATTATCTCTCTTTATTTGATGCCACAAAAGTTTTGATACATGCTCCTGGGTAAGGTAAGACTGAGTATTGATAAAGGGTGTGCCTTATTGTGTAGAAATGAGGGAAGAGTGATTCTGAAGGGGATATTTGGACCACAGATGAGTTCTCAGGGAAATATATTATAGGAGATTAAATTTAGGAGTAAATTTTGAAGATACAGTAATTGATCATATTAAAATTATCCCACTAAAATTATTATTTCTGCCTTCTTACCACATGGAAAGTCTTTATATACCCCTGGGATACATGAACCCTAGTTTAAGGAATGCTGTTTTTGAAAGTCTCTGCAAAGAATAATAAATATTGAGAGTAGGGTAAAAGTCTCTAAAAATACTACTTGATATTTGGAAGAGAACGAATAAAATATATTATATAGAATTGGCAGTGTGTATGCATGAATGTACGTATGTACTTAAAGTTACAAACATGGTACAGAGATGGAGGTACAAGGTTTCCGTTGATCATTCCAACTTAAACCTGGATACTTTAACACCCAGGAGATCTCTTCTATTTTGTAACTGTTCATGGATTCTACCCATACTCAACCTGACTTATATTTTATGTCACATGAGATGTAGTGCAATGTTATTTTCTCAAACATATAAAAGCAATACATGAATAAAATATATTATGCTTCCATTTCATTCTTGCTGTTTTCTCCAATCCAATTAAAAAAGGGTGTGTGTGTGTGTGTGTTGCAGAGGTGGGGGATGTTATATCAAAACATTTATAAGTAAAATAGAAAATATGCTTCTAGTTTTTTCCATCAGCTATCTCTATATAAACTCTGATTTAATCTCACATTGATTATGTGATGTAACATATCTTTGGTCATATAGATGTGTGAATTTTATAAAATGTGAATTACATCTCAGTAAAGTTCTTATAATACAAAAAAAACCCTGCAGCATATTGGAGATGAGTAACACCTCAATAGAATAAAGATCACTGATAGATCTTTGCCCTGGCTTCATGCCTGGTGAGGCTACTTGAACGGGGAAGGTTGGGAGGTAGGTAAAAGGTTACAGAGTATGATTTCTTGGAAAGTAAAGATGAACAATTCACGGGCAGACAAGTTGAGGGTGTATATAAAAAAGAGAAAAGAAAACTATAGAAAATTTCAGTATATACTATGAGATTAGTATAAAAAAGAGGGAGTTTCCAGTTGAGTCAGACATCAAAGATGTCCACTGAACATGGTGGCCCCACCAAGCATCTCTGGAAGCATTAGACAAACTCACATCTTGAGTCATGAACACTGAGTCAAGGAGACCAAACAATTGGGTCAAAGGGAAAGACGATGACTGATGAGAGAGAGTCATGAGTGAGGCCCTCTGTGAAGAGCCTCAATCTTCATTCTTCAGATGGAAATAGTATGTCACATGGAACTGCCTCATAAAAAAAAAAAAAGAGTGTATAATCAGAAAAAACAGTGAATAATCAGTTAAATAATGATTGTTCATGATCTCTGTTTTATTGGTGGTATATTACTGGTGTTCTTAGTGACTCCATGGACTGCTGCAAGCCAGGCTCCTAGGTTCTCCACTATCTCCTGAAATTTGCTCAAATTCTTTCCCATTGAATCAGTGAGCCTATCTAACCATCTCATCCTCTCCCACTCTCTTTCCCTTTTGCTTTCTATCTTTTCAAGCATCATTTTGATCTTTCCCAGCATCATTTGGATCTTTCCTCTTTTCCAATGAGTCAGTTTTTTGCATCAGGTAGCCAAAGCATTGTAGCTTCAGCTTCAGCATCAGTCCTTCCAGTGCATATTCAGGGTTATTTTCCTTTCGTATTGACTGGTTGGGTCTCCTTGCAGTTCATGGGACTCTCGAGTCTTCTCCAGATCACAATTTGAAAGTATAAATTCTTTAGTGCTAAGCCTTCTTTATGATCCAACTCTCACATCCATACATGATTACTGGAAAAATCATAGCTTTGACTAGGTGGACTTTGGTGCAAAATGATGTCTTTGCTTTATAATATGCTGTCTAGGTTTGTCATAGCTTTTCTTCAAGGAGTAGGCGTCTTTTAATTTCATGGCTGCCGTCACCATCCACAGTGATTTTGGAGCCCAAGAAAGTAAAATCTGTCCCTGCTTCGACTTTTTCCCCTTCTATTTGCCATGAAGTGATGGAACTGGATGCCATGATCTTCATTTTTTGAATGTTGAGTTTTAAGCCAGCTTTTTCACTCTCCTCTTTTACACTCATCAAGAGGCTCTTTAGTTCCTTTTCACTTTCTGCCATTAGATTACTATCATCTACATATCTGAGGTTGTTGATACTTCTCCCAACAATCTTGATCACAGTTTGTGATTCATCCAGCCTGGCATTTCACCTGATGTACTCTGCATACAAGTTAAAGAAGCACGGTAACAATATACAGCCTTGACGTACTCCCTTCCCGATTTGGAACCAGTCAGTTTTCCATGTAAGTTTCTAACTGTTGCTTCTTGACACACATAGAGGTTTCTCAGGAGGAAGGTAAGGTGGTCTAGTATTCCCATCTTTTTAAGAGTTTTCTACAGTTTGTTGTGCTTCACGCAGTCAAAGGCTTTAGTGTAATCAATGAAGCAGAAATAGATGTTTTTCTGGAATTGTCTTGCTTCTCTATTGTCCAACTAGATAATTCCAAACTTCATACCCAGGATATTCACTGAAATTATAAATAAGTTCTAAGTTCTCATATTTTAAAAAAAGCACTTCACGGAACTTCCCAAGTGGTGCAGTGATTAAGAATCCACCTGCCAATGCAGAGGGCATGAGTTCAATCCCTGGTCTGGGCAGATTTCACATGTTACGGGGCAACTAAGCCTGTGTATCACAACTACTGAGCCCATGCCATAGAGCCTGTGAGCCCCAACCACTGAGCTCACTCGCTACAACTACTGAAGCCTGAATGCCCTGGGGCTTGTGCTCTGCAGCCAGAGAAGCCACCAAAATGAGAGGCTCAGGCATTGCAACTCGACAGTAGCCCCCAGCTGCCACAACTAGAGAAGCCTGTGTGCAGCAATGAAGATCCAGCCAGCCAATGAATAAATAAATAAAATTTTAAAAGCACTTTAAACAACTTTCAAATAATTTATTTTACAATTTTAGAAAATTGTATGAATTGATTTCTATTCAAAATAAATTACAAAGCATTTTTTTCAGGATTCTTACATTAATGAAAGAAACATAAAGAAACAACACTTTCCACACTTATGGCAAAGGTAAGATTTGTGCTGTATCTAGGCTGTCAAACTTAGATTGTCTCAACATTTGCACAACCTGGGGCAAGAATACAAATGAAGGCCTGTGTACCATATGCCTATATGTTTAAAAGCTGTAAATCAAGCCACAAACTGTTTAATAAAAGATGCCCCATCCTCTGACATTAATACACATTCAAAACAATAAAATTAAAAATATGTGAAAGGCTTCACTAACAGTCAGTGAAATATCAAAGACAGTATATGAAATCATTTTAGTTCACCTGTCATTCTATTGATGTTCCAGTGATATTTAGAAGAATTTGAACCACTATACATTGTTACAATATAAAATTTCATATAATTTCTATTCTATCATCACTGGCTATCTAGAGGATTAAAATTACCCTGTGAATGTATGTAGAACATAAAATCTTTGAACATAGTTTCATTGGAAGTGTAAACTACAGTGAAAATAAAAGCAGATCATTGAAATTATTTTTATATGTTTATTTAAGTTTTTCTGAAACAAAATTATTATTAAGATTATCAGTAAAAACATTTGTAGAATATCACATTTTAAATCAATAATTTAAAATTAGCTGTTTTTGCAAACCAGTGGCAGGAAAAGGTTAAATACATTACACTAAGGTGATAACTCCTTCAAATACAGTCCCACAAATATCCATTGTAGCTATTTACTTTAAATTTTACTACATGAAGCAAGTATCATAAGATTGTTTTTATCCTAAAAAATTTGGGAAAAATACACTAAACTTTGTAATATATATATATATATATATATATATATATATATATAATACACACATATATATTTAAGAATTATATAATATATATACACATATGAAATGAAAGAAAACTAGCTTTTCTCACATTAAGATCTCTAGTTGATAGTGACTTATCTAAGATCAGAGTCAGAGTTATGTCCCTGGGTTTCTAGTTCAATTTTTTAAAAAATCTTGCCTTTAAGAAAGTCCAAACAATTCCAATTAAACTCTTTCATAGCCACCGAATGTCTATAAACAACAATTCAAAAATTATAGTGAAGATTGTGTTTACTTCCATATCAATTTCTAAGTCTCACTATCCCAGAAAGTAACCAAAAATTAAATGATTTTTAAAATACCACAGATATACTCGTATCCAGAAATAAGCAAATTTTTCTGGGCTTGAGGGACAAAAACAACATGTAATTATTTCTACCTCTAAATGCTTTCAAAGTAGTTGTCATCCAAATGGTCTGGATGAGAAGTGAGAAACTCATTTGCTCAACACAGCTGCTCTGCACTGTCTCATTGATCAATTTCCTAAGAAGCCTAATCAAACTCAGCTTTTAATGTACATAGAACTGTCACAGGTCTCTGTCCACAAACTAATCTGTGTTCAATAAGAACAAATAAGTAGTTTTCGCTAATGAATGGCACAAATGAAGTGATTCTCACTGTGAGTAAGAGATTGCCTGTCTCATTTTGTAGTGTCAAGACAAATGGTGCTTGGGAATCTTGTTTTGAGCGCCTGGAGAGCTGATAATGTTGAGAAATTCTGTCTTCCCCACACTGATCTCTTATTTCCTTTGTTCTTTTCCACTTTCCCTTAATGTGCCTTCCTCGCTACATTTGTCTGTCATTCCTTCCATTCTTTTGTGTTCCTGAGTTCGGTTTGACAGCACATTTGCGTCACGGTGGTTGCAAGTGGTTGAGGACTCCAGGGACCCCACAGGCCAGCAGCCCGCTGGCTGTGTTCCCCAAATCCCTACTTCACTGTCGCCAGACTGCCACCCATTCTTGCCAGGGCCTCCGCTCACAAGGCTAGTAACTGTGTGTGCAGACACGCTTGCATGCATAGCCGTTTCTGAATTACAGGCTCATCACGAGTTCTTCTGCATGGTGTCAATAACCACCCGAATCTGCCCGCAGTTTCCCCAAAGCTGCATTCACTCATCTCAAAAAGAGGCGTCAAGATTATTCTGAGACTTTTACTACATGGACATGTTAGAGAGGCCGTAAAAAATATTTTATTTGAAATAACCATCAAAAGCCAACTTGGAGCACAGCAAGAAGGAATTAGACCACCACATAACTAGCCTTACTGGAACTGATTCCAAGAACATAAGAATCTTTTGGGAGGCAGTAAATTTTCTGGAAAAAAAAAATCAAAGGTGGATGTGGAGAAGGGCAGGCAACCATAGGGAACTTAAACTTTCATCATCTCTATTATTTTGTTTTTGTGTATTAACTGTGCTTGGCAAGCAAAAAGTAGTTAAAGGTCTAATAACCACGTGTGAACTTCACACCTACATCTCTTGCAGTGGTTCTAACCAATACAGTACTTGGCACTCAGCTTAGTAAGTGGGTTTTAAACAAATACTCATAATGATGAAACAATATAGGGGAACACACTGCGGTAGGGAAAGCATATTGTTGATGTCAAAGTATTCAGTCTGTTACTGTGATGCCAGCAGCACACTGTTGTCCACATTGACTGTGGCCTTGGTCACAGGCTAATTTCTGATGCCTGCTTTTAAAATTATCATCCCGTATGCCCTGGAGAAATGTGGAAACTTTGGGTATGTTTAAAAACTGACAAATTACTTCAGTTAAAACACAAACTCAGGAATGAAGAGTATAACTCCAATGTATTCACATATGTTAACAAAGAACAAAATAGACCACAGTCATTTTAATGATTTTAGTGACATATTATGAGCCCAAACATCACTCTTCCTTTTATCACTTTGCCCTTAGTGGCTGGTGAGGGGTAGAGGGGGGGACTGTCTGCCAGTGCCTAAGAGACTTGGGTTTGATCCCTGGTTTGGGAAGATCTCCTGGAGCTGGGCACGGCAACCTACTCCAGTATTCTTGCCTTGAAGAATCCCGTGGACAGAGGAGTCTGGTGGGCTACAGCCCATAGGGTCACAAAGAGTCCGACACAACTGAAGTGACTTAGCAAACACACACACGTTAGTGGCCATAGATTTTCTTTTACTTTTGGCTAATGTTGTATTTGTTTCTGTTTGTTGCTAAGTCATGTCCGACTCTTTTGTGACTCCATGGACTGTAGCCTACCAGGTTCCTCTGTCCATGGGATTCTCCAGGCAAGAATACTAGAGTGGGTTGACATTTCCTTCTCCAGGGGATCTTCCAAACCCAGGGATTGAATGTGTATGTCCTACATTGGCAGATGGATTGTTTACCACTGAGTCACCAGGGATGCCCTAATTATTATATACATGCATTTTAATTCAATATTATTATTATAGTATTCTGATTGACACATTTGTTTAGAAAAAAACTTTTAACATTTGAAAGATAATATTTTCATGATTTAAGGAATATACTGGAGAAGGCAATGGCAACCCATCCCAGTACTCTTGCCTGGAAAATCCCACGGACGGAGGGGCCTGGTGGGCTGCAGTCTATGGGGTTGCTAGGAGTCGGACACAACTGAGTGACTTCACTTTCACTTTTCACTTTCATGCATTGGAGAAGGAAATGGCAACCCACTCCAGTGTTCTTGCCTGGAGAATCCCAGGGACGGGGGAGCCTGGTGGGCTGCCGTCTATGGGGTCGCACAGAATCAGACACGACTGAAGTGACTTAGCAGCAGCAGCAGCAGCAAGGAGTATACACTGCACACAATTTTTCCATAACACTGTACGTGGAGCATGACAAATGACACATTTTATGCCCTGATGAGACTAATACCATACTGAGGAAGAGAAAGGTACATGAATATTTAGGTGAAAATAACTAAAGAATTATTATCAGTCAAGTAAGAGGGATTGGGGGCAGGAGGAGAAGGGGACGACAGAGGATGTGATGGCTGGATGGCATCATCGACTTGATGGACATGAGTTTGGGTGAACTCCGGAAGTTGGTGATGGACAGGGAGGCCTGGCGTGCTGCAATTCATGGGGTCACAAAGAGTTGGACACGACTGAGCGACTGAACTGAACTGAAGTAGTATAGGTGCCAAATAGTAGGAGAATTGAAATGTGGAAGACTCGGTAGACCAGCCAGGCTGAGAATTTAGGTTGAAAGGTCACATGATGGTGATAGTTAGGAGAGATGACTCTGAGGCCAGATAGACCTGGGCTCAGAATCCACTTCTTTTCCTTAAGAAACCTCAGCCTGTCTTATTATGTATAAAATAAGGACAGTGATAATCCCTAATTTTATAATATTGCTGACAGGATAAAGTGGGGGGGACTTGTAAAATTCTGGCTCATGGAAATAATTTAATAGATGTTTTAGTAAAAGGAATAGTGAAAGCTAAGGTTATAAAGGAACTGTGACATATTGTAGACAAAATAATGAGGCCATCTAACTATTGCACAGATAGATACTATATATATGATGAGAGCTGTCTCTATGAAGAATCTCCAAGTTTATAAAAAGAAAAGAAAATATCTAAAGGCAGTCATGAAAATGATGAAGAAGGAGGATAAAGAGGAGACGAAAGGGAAGAAAAATAAATACAAAAGGAAAATGAAGAGGAAGATATGCCATCCAAAGAAATGTCTCATAGACTGACAAAAACATTTTCAATGGTAATGAGAAAGCCAAGAGGAAATATAATAGAAGCTCTAACATTTTAATGGAAAATATATGTTAACCTAGAATCATGGCCCACAAACAACTAGCATCTGAAATTAGAATATAGAACTAAGATTTTCTTCAAAAAACAGAATAAATGAAAAAAATAAACACAACTATAAAATAATATAGTTTATGAAAGACAAAAAATTGTCCCAGAAGGAATCAGGAGTGTCTGAGATGCAAGAAGGATGGCAAGCAAAGAAATTGTTTAATACATATGTAAATCTAAAGCAAGCATGTTCTTAGAATTCATACTATTACTGCTTCTGATAATCATTATTGTTGTCATCATCATTATTAATTTGAATTTTTAGTAATGAGAGTGAAGACTTTCAGTTTCAGCACTAACGTGTAAAGAGCTTGGTAGTTATCAGTCCTGTCTTTATTATATGAAAAAGCTGAACAAACTGAAAATCAGTGACTTGGTAAGCATTAAACATATCCAATCTCTTAGCCAGATTAATACATTTTCACACTAAAAAGACTATTTACCACAGTTTTGAGGGCTTCCCTAGTGACTCAGATGGTAAACAATGCAGGAGACCCAGGTTCGATCCCTGGGTCAGGAAGATCCCCTGGAGAAGGGAATGGACACGACTGAGCGACAAACACTTCCACTTTCCACTTCCACCACAGTTTCTATTACTAATCTCAATGTTTAGCTTTCAAAAACATCAAAAGATAGCCCAAAAAGAAAAGAAAAGGATAAAAAAAACAAACCTCTGAGTCTAAACATAAAAGGGAAGTACCAGAATCATATTCAGATATGATACAGATATTGGAATTATCATACTGAGAATGTAAAAATAACATAATTAATATTTTAAGAATTCTAAAGGAAAAAATACACAAAATACATGCACATATGAGTAATCCAAACAGAAATATGGAAACACTAAGAAAGAATCAAAAGGAAATGGTAGAAATATAAACAGTGTAACAGAAATGAAGAATGCCTCTGATCTATAACTGGACATGGTCAAGGAAAGAATCAGTTAGTCTGAAAACTTATCAATAGAAATTTTCCAAGCTGAAAAATAAAAAATAAGATTCCACTATATTTTTTTTGCAGGAAACCCACTTTAATTATAAAATTCAAATAAATAAAGGAAAATAAGAAGAAAACCATACCACACTAAGTAAGTAAGTAAAGTCGCTCAGTCGTGTCCAACTCTTTGCAACCCCATGGACTGTAGCCTACCAGGCTCCTCTGTCCATGGGATTTTCCAGGCAAGAGTACTAGAGTGGGTTGCTATTTCCTTCTCCAGGGGATCTTCCCAGCCCAGGGATCGAACCACGGTCTCCAATATTGCAGACAGGCGCTTTACCGTCTGAGCCACGAGGGAAGCCTTAGTGTTGCCGCACTAACACTTAACAAAAGACAGTTAGAGTCGCTTTATCAGTTTCAGACAGAGCAGAATTCAGAATAGGGAAAGGTGAAAGCAAAAGTCACTCAGTAGTGTCTGACTCTTTGTGATTCCGTGGACTATACTGTCCATGGAATTCTCCAGACCAGAATACTGGAGTGAGTAAGCCTTTCCCTTCTCCAGGGGATCTTCCCAACCCAGGGATCGAACCCAGGTCTCCTACATTGCAGGAGGATTCTTTACCAGCTGAGCCACAAGGGAAGCCCAACAGTACTGGAGTGGGTAACCTATCCCTTCTCCAGGGGATCTTCCCAACCCAGGAATTGAACCGGGGTCTCTTGCATTGCAGGCGGATTCTTTACCAACTGAGCTATAAGGGAAGCACATAGGGAAAGTTAACAGGGATTAAAAAGGGCCATGAAATAATGATAATGAGATCAAATCTCCAGGAAGACTTAAAAGTCCTAAATATGTATGCATCTAACAGCACAGCTTAACTACATGAGGCAGAGGCAAAAGGTGATACAGAACTGAAAACTGATGGGACTGAAAAGAGAAACAGACAAACCCACTATTATATTTAGACTTCAACATCCAACTTTTATCAGGTGATAAATCAAGCAGGCACAAATTCAGTAAGAATAGAATTGACCTGAACAGCTTGATGCAATAGACGTTTATAAAATTCTCCATTTAATAACAACAAAATATATATCCTTTTCAAGTTCACATGGAACACTGACTGAGAGACCAATTTCATAACTTTAATATGCAGCTTAACAAAGCTAAAAGAATAGAAATTATATGAAGCATGTTCTCAGAATTCAATGGATTAAATTAAAAGTCAGTGAGGGAAATATAGCTGGAAAATATCCACAAAAATTTGGATATTAAACAACACTCCTAAATAACACATAGGACAAATAAAAAGTCTTAAAAGAAATTTTAAAATATTTTGAACTATGTAAAAATGAAAATACAGCATCAAAATTTGAGAGTCACAACAAAAGCAATGCTTAGAGGGAAATTTATAGCATTGCATACATATATTATAAGAGGAGAAAGACCTAAAATAAATAAGTAAACAACCTAAGCAGCCATGAAATTAAAAGACGCTTGCTCCATGGAAGAAAAGTGATGGCAAACCTAGACAGCATATTGAAAACTAGAGACATCACTTTGCTGACAAAGGTCCTTATAGTCAAAGCTATGATTTTTCCAGTGGTCATGGATGGATGTGAAAGTTGAACCATAAAGAAAGTTGAGTGTCAAAAAATTGATGCTTTCAAAATGTGGTGCTGGAGAAGACTCTTGAGAGTCTCTTGGATAGCAAGGAGATCAAACCAGTCAATCCTAAAGGAAATCAACCCTGAATATTCATTGGAAGAACTGATGCTGAAGCTCCAATACTTCGGTCACCTGATGAGAAGAGCCAACTCATTGGAAAAGACCCTCATGCTGGGAAATATTGAGGGCAAGAGGAGAAAGGGACAACAGAGGATATGATAGTTGGATGACATCACCGACTCAACGGACAAGAGTCTGAGCCAACTCTGGGAGATAGTGCAAGACAGAGAAACCTGGCATGCTGCAGTCCATGGGGTTTCAAAGAGTTGGATACGACTTAGGATTTGAAATAGTTCAACTAGAATTCCATCTCCTCCACTAGCTTTGTTCATAGTGATGCTTCCTAAGGCCCACTTGACTTCACATTCCAGGATGTCTGGCTCTAGGAGAGCGATCACATCATCGTGATTATCTGGGTCATAAAGATCTTTTTTGTATAGTTCTTCTGTGTATTCTTAATATCTTCTAAGAAGAGGTGTCTTCTTAATATCTTCTGCTTCTGTTAGGTCCATACCATTTCTGTCCTTTATTGTGCTCATCTTTGCATAAAGTGTTCCCTTGGTATCTCTAATTTTCTTGAAAAGATCACTAGTCTTTCCCATTTTATTCTTTTCCTCTATTTCTTTGCACTGATTGCTGAGGAAAGCTTTCTTATCTCTCCTTGCTATTCTTTGGAACTCTGCATTCAAATGGGTATATCTTTCCTTTTTACCTGCCTTTAGCTTCTCTTCACTTCTTGGCTATTTGTAAGGCCTCCTCAGACAATCATTTTGCCTTTTTGCATTTCTTTTTCTTAGAGATGGTCTTAATCACTGCCTCCTGTACTATGTCACGACCCTCCACCTATAGTTCTTCAGGCACTCTGTTTATCACATCCAATGCCTTGAATCTATTTGTCACTTCCACTGTATAATCATAAGGGGTTTGATTAGATCATACCTGAATGGTCTAGTGGCTTTCCCTACTTTCTTCAATTTAAGTCTGAATTCATGCAAAGATGAGCACAATAAAGGACAGAAATGGTATGGACCTAACAGAAGTAGAAGATATTAAGAAGAGGTGGCAAGAATACACAGAAGAGCTATACAAAAAAATATCTTCATGACCCAGATAACCATGATGGTGTGATCACTCACCTAGAGCCAGACATCCTGGAATGCGAAGTCAAGTGGGCCTTAGGAAGCATCACTACAAACAAAGCTAGTGGAGCTGATGAAATTCCAATTGTGCTATTTCAAATCCTAAAAGATGATGCTGTGAAAGTGCTGCACTCAATATGCCAGCAAATTTGGAAAACTCAGCAGTGGTCACAGGACTGGAAAAGTCAGTTTTCATTCCAGTTCCAAAGAAAGGCAGTACCAAAGAATGTTCAAGCTACTGCACAATTGCACTCATCTCACACACTAGCAAAGTAATGCTCAAAATTCTCCAAGCCAGGTTTCAGCAATACGTGAACTGTGAACTTCCAGATGTTTAAGCTGGGTTTAGAAAAGGCAGAGGAACCAGAGATCAAATTGCCAACATCTGTTGGATCATCGAAAAAGCAAGAGAGTTCCAGAAAAACATCTACTTCTGCTTTATTGACTATGCCAAAGCCTTTGACTGTGTGGATAAAAACAAACTGTGGAAAATTCTTCAAGAGATGGGAATACCAAACCACTTGACTACCTTCTGAGAAATCTGTATGCAGGTCAAGAAGCAGCAGTTAGAACTGGATGTGAAACAGCAGACTGGTTCAAAATAGGGAAAGGAGTACGTCAAGGCTGTCTATTGTCACCCTGCATATTTAACTTATATGCAGAGCACATCATGAGAAACGCTGGGCTGGATGAAGCCCAAGCTGAACTCAAGATTGCCAGGAGAAATATCAATAACCTCAGATAAGCAGATGACACCACCCTTATGACAGAACGTGAAGAAGAACTAAATGAGAGTTGGACTCTAAAGAAAGCTGAGTGCTGAAGAATTGATGCTTTTGAACTGTGATACTGGAGAAGACTCTTGAGAGTCCCTTGGACTGCAAGGAGATCCAACAAATAATTGCTAAAGGAAATCAGTCCTGAACATTCATTGGAAGGACTGATGTTGAAGCTGAAACTCTAATACTTTGGCCACCTGATGCGAAGAACCAATTCATTGGGAAAGACCCTGATGCTGGGAAAGATTGAAGGTTGGAGAAGAAGGGGATGATAGAGGATGAGATGGTTGGATGGCATCACTGACATGATGTCATGAGTTTGAGTAGGCTCCTGGAGTTGGTGATGGCCAGGGAGGCCTGGCATGCTGCAGTCCATGGGGTCGCAGAGAGTTGGACATGACTGAGCAACTGAACTGCACTGAGCAACTGAACAACAACAAAAGTGTCCATCGTATGAAAGAAGAGACAAAGAATGAATGTAAGTCTAACAAAAGCAGAAGAAAACAGTAAAAATTAGAGCAAAAATCAATAGAGTGAAAACAAGATGATATAATAATGAAGTCAACAAAATCAAAAGTTGATTCTGTTGCCATGCCATGCTTAGTCGTCTGACACTTGGCAATCCCATGGGCTGTAACTCACCAGGCTCCTCTCTCCACTGAGTTGTCCAGGCAAGAATATTGAACGGGTTTCCATTTCCTACTTCAGGGGATCTTCCAGACCCTGGATCAAACTGGCATCACCAGTGTTTCCTATTTTGGCAGGCAGGTTCTTTACCACTGAGCCACGTAGAAATCACGTTGATTCTGTTAAAAGATCAATAAAACTGAGAAATCTCTAGCCAAAGTAAGGAAAAATGAGAGAAGACATAAAGTATTAATATCAGAAATTTTAAAATGGGCTACTACTACTGATCACTTTCAAAGGATAATGAGAATATTATGAACATGTCTATGCCACAAATCTTATAAATTTCTAGATAAAATGAAATTACTTGAAAAATACAGTCCACTCAAAGTTCATACAGGGAGAAACAGATAATCTGAATAGGCTTATATGTACTGAAGAAATTGGATCAATAATTAACAACCTAGCTGAAAGAACCATACTCAGAATGACTCACTGCTGAGTTTTGTCATACTTCTATAATGTAGTGGGTCTTATGGCAACTCTCTACAATCTCTTTCAGGAGATCAAAGCAAAATAAATGCTTCCTAACTCATTCTATTGGAGAAGGCAATGGTACCCCACTCCAGTACTCTTGCCTGGAAAATCCCATGGACAGAGGAGCCTGGTAGGCTGCAGTCCATGGGGTCACTAAGAGTCAGACACGACTCAGCAACTTCCCCTTCACTTTTCACTTTCATGCATTGGAGAAGGAAATGGCAACCCACTCTAGTGTTCTTGCCTGGAGAATCCCAGGGATGGGGGAGCCTGGTGGGCTGCCATCTATGGGGTCGCACAGAGTCAGACACGACTGAAGTGACTTAGCAGTAGCAGCAGCAACTCATCCTATGAGTTGTGTTTATACCAAAGCAAGGTAAAAACATTACAAAAAAACTACAGACTAATAGCTTTTTATGAATATAGATACAAAATCCTCAACAAAAACATTAACAGGTTAAATCCAACTGAATGAAAAGAATAATATGTCTTACCAGGTGAGACTTATTCCAGGTATGCAAGTCTGGTTCAACATTCAGAAAAAAAAAAAAAAAATCACGTCACTAGACTAAGGAAGTAAAATTGTATGATTGTATAAATTGATGCCAAAAAAAAGCCATTGACAAAATCTAACAGCTATAAATAATAAAGTCTCTCAGAAAAGTGGGAATAGAGGGAAAATTTATCAACTTGATGAACATGTATTAAAAAAAAAACTACAACTATCATTATACTTAATCATGAGAAACTGGATGCTTTCTCCCTAACTTCATGATCAAGACGTGTGCTCTCACCACACTTATTAATGTCATTCTGAAAGTCATAGCCAGGGCAATAAGATGATAAGATTAAATATAACATATACGAAATGGAATCAAAGACAAAACTATCCTTGTTCACAGATGACGTGATTGCCTATATAGAAAATTCCAAAGAACCTACAAAAAATTTCCTGGAGCTAATAAGCAAATATAATGAGTTTCCAGGGCAAAAGGTTGAGATATAAAACCTATTTTTGCTATCCTGAATCCCAGCAATGAGCGATTGAAATTTGAAAATAGAAGCTTGACACTATTTACAAAAGCACCAAAAAAAAAAAAAAAAAAACTTCGTTACCAATTCAACAAAATATGTACAGGATCTATGTGTAGAAAGCTACAGAACTCTGATGAAAGATATGAAAGATGTAAATACATGCACAGATAGAAGGGTATGTATTGTTGGAATATCAATATTGTTAAGATGTCAGTTCTTCCCAACTTCACCTATAAATTTGACGTAGTTCCATGGGCAATATGGAGCTACAAGGACCCTCAGGTAATAAGGACAGAGTGAGCTGCCTCCTTGATCATTTTCTTTTGGCTCGTATCAGGGTCTCAGCCATTTGGGTGTGACTATTTTATCACAAACAAATGAGAAATCTAAGTCCAAAAAAACATAAGAAAGAAGAGATAAGCTATTGCTGCCCTGACTCAGTTTATCCAAGCTACTCATTTCCAGGCTGCCTAGTCTGACTTCCAGAGCTGTATCCTTTTTCTCCAGTTCCCTAGGAAAGTTGTCATCAGGCTCAGTGATCTTGTGCCTCAGAGCACTTCACCAGAAGCTTGAGTACCATGTCAAAACAAGCTCTGATATTCCCTTGTAGATTAAAAAATTCCTCAAGGCTGTAGAGAACCATGTAAGAAAGAGAAATTATGAAAAGAGCCGATGTTAAATAAGGTTTTATTTGTTTGTCAGAACTGCCATAACAAAGTACAACAAACCAAATGACTTAATGGGGATCTAATTTCTCATAGTTCTGGAGTCTGGAAGTCCAAGATCAAGATGTTAGGAGCGTTAGTTCCATCTGAAGGGTGAAAGATAATCAGTTCCATGCTCTTAGCTTCTGGTGGTTTTATTGTCAGTCTGTAGTATTCCTTGGCTTCATCCCATGCATCACTCCGATCTCTGCCTTCACAGTCACATAGCATTTCAAATACATGTCTGTGCTCAGAGTTTCCCTTTTTATAAGGATACAGGTCACACTGGATTACGCCAACCTTAATGACTTCATGTTAATTTGATCACCTCCTATCTCTCCAGATAAGCTTTCATCCTGAGGTGCTGGGGGTTAGGATTTCCACATATGAATAAAATTCAATTCACAACAAAGATCAGTGAGACTTAATGTTGATAAGTATATGAAGCTGGCTTTGTAATGTGCAATCATCAGAACATTTTTTATTGGCTCCTAGTGCGTTTCTAGTAATAATGCATGTTTTCAGAAGTTAGAAGATCAATTTTCACCTATACCAGGCTAATAGAATGTAGTGTGATAAATAACTTAGTAATGCACAGGATATATCAATGAATATAAAGTCAGTGAATCCACTGAAAACATAAAACAAACATGTTTAGACAATATTCATCCCAACATATTTTGAAAAGCCCCGAATCATTCTGAATTTAGAAACTGACAGACCATGCAGTGTCTTTAATACTGAATGTAAATTGCTGATTGGGGCCTTTCTATGCTTCTTTCACCAACCTTCCCCTGTGGCTCAGTGGTAAAGAATCTTTCTGCAATTCAGGAGACTTGCAGGAGGTGTGGGTTCCATCCCTGGAGTGCGAAGATCTCCTGAAGGAGGAAATGGCAACCCACTTTCGTATTCTTGCCTAGAAATCCCCGTAGACAAAGGATCCTGGAGGGCTACCTGGGGTCGCAAAGAGAGGGACATGACTGAGCAACTAAATAACAACGCTTCTCTTATGAACAAGCAGGAGAATCCACACAAAGAAGGATAAGGAAGGTATTTTATTTATTTCCTTCTATGTCTTATAACTCTAGACCTTGGGCTTTATCAACCAAAATATGAGGCAGCCGATCAATCAATTATAAACATGTTGCTCACTGATGTTGCCAGAGAAATTCTCTCCTTATTCCAATTCTATTTTCCAAATCCAGGCAATGAGAGTGACACACTTTCCCCCTGAAGGTATGGTCTCTCCGTTGTGGATGGAGTCAAAAAAGACAAAGGCACAACTTCCAAGGAGCTTATTCTCTACTGGAGAATACAGTTAAAGACATTTCTATAGTAGACATTTTTCCTTTGTGCTTGTCTAGAATCGTTACATATCCTTCTTCATTTTTGGTAATGTTCTGTATTTTGAGTTCTAGCTTGTAAAGACAGAACAAAAATCATACAGTCCACTCCCTTTAGGTCAGTTGCTGGTAGACGGTCTAGGTTTCGCCAGTCCTTAGTACCCAAGCAAATGAGAAGATAGAAGAAACAAATGTCAGGGGTGGGGGGGCAGAGTCAGTCACCTGGCAGGTGTGAGGACAGGCACATAGAATCCCAGGGTCGCAGTTCAAAGTGTCATATGACTGAGTGCTTGTGGTCTCTGGTATTATTGCCAGAGACCACACAACGAGGTTGGAAATTGTGACCAGTATAACATAGTCTTAGGGTTCAGAGCTTTAGTACTCTTGGAAATTCTAGAAGTGCTTATGACATTCAGTAAGGTGTTCTTGCCTGGAGAATCCCAGGGACAGGGGAGCCTGGTGGGCTGCTGTCCTTGGGGTCTCACAAAGTCGGACACGACTGAAGCGACTTAGCAGCAGCAGCAGCAGCAAGCCTTTTGATACCAAAGAGTAGTCTTTTTATTAGTACTTGAGACTCTCTGAACAATAATGTAGTCAACTGAAATGTCAATGACTGTGAAGGAAAAAAAAGTTGGTAAGAGAATGAAATGTTCTCCAGACTTCATTGCTCACAACTCCTCCAAGGAATTTTAAACTTGAAGGGACCTCTGTTCAGCATATTTTAAAATGACATCCGATTTCTTTATAGGAGCCTAAACACTTGCCTGGTGGCTCAGATGGTAAAGCAACTGCCTGCAACATGGGAGACCTGGGTTCAATCCCTGGGTCAGGAAGATCTCCTGGAGGAGGAAATGGCAAGCCACTCCAGTATTCTTGCCTGGAAAATTCCATGGAGCCTGGTGGGCTACAGTCCATGGGGTCACAAGAGTCAGACACGACTGAATGACTTCACTCTCAAACACTACAGTGCGATTTCTGTAACATAGTACATATTGACATTTTAAAACGATAACCTTGTAAGCAAGACAGCAAAAGAGACACAGATGTATAGAACAGTCTTTTGGACTTTGTGGGAGAGGGAGCGGGGGATGATTTGGGAGAATGGCATTAAAACATGTATAATATCATATAAGAAATGAATCACCAGTCCAGGTTCGATGCAGGATACAGGAAGCTTGGAGCTGGTGCACTGGGATGACCCAGAGGGATGGTATGGAAGGATAGTATGGGAGGTGGGAGGGGGGTTCAGGATTGGGAACACGTGTACACCCGTGGCAGATTCATGTTGATGTATGGCAAAACCAATACAATATTGTAAAGTAATTAGCCTCTAATTAAAATAAATAAATTTAATTTTAAAAATAATAAATAAATGAAACTGTTATATAGTACTCTTTTAAATGTATGCAGTGCAAATATATACTTTTGGAAATGTACCTCTTCATGAACCAAATAGGGTTTTTTAATGCTTTAATTAGTTTATATGCCTGTGGGTAAACATAATAAAAATCCTAGAGTCAGTTTTTGCATGTTTTATGTTCAGTCGCTCTGTTGTGTCCAATTCTGTGAGATCCCTGTGGACTGTAGCCCACCAGTCCATGGAAATTCCCCTCTGTCCATGTAAATTCCCAAGCAAGAATACTGAAGTGGGTTGCTATTTCCTCCTCCAGAGGATCTTCGCTACCCAGAGATTGAACTCGAGACTCCTGTGTCTCCTGCATTGCAGGCAGGTTCTTTAATCTGAGCCACCAAGGAAGCCAGTCTATTCTGTTATTATTTTTTATTTTAATATTTATCAATTCTGAGAAACATTGTTCATGTAAATAATTAGAGGGTAATTGAAAGAATTGTACTAGAGCAATTTCATTTATTTCTTTGAACATCTTATGAATTATACGTCAAAATGACATTGAGAGACCTAATTGAATTCCCAAGATAATATATTATAGACCACTATGACATTCATTTATTTCAGTTTCTAGAATAGATCCCCAAATGACCTTTCCAAGAAGTATCAAATAACTATTAATTACATTAGTTATAGATTTCCACACTAAATTCAATTAACTCAGAAAACTTTGAAAAATCAAGGGGTTTTTCTGTATGAGATCTTTACCAATACAATGTTTCTGATAAAAGGTTTTAATTTTATTATGTGTATACAAAATCTTTTTTTCAAATCTTGGAGACGTAGTGGTGTCTTCAACCTATGGAAAATATATACCTTATTATTTAAATTTGTAAATCAAACCTTCACTGTCATTTCAAATATAATTAATCTTATTTTATTTTAGAAAAATACTTACTTTTTAGTTTCAGAGAAGTGTTAATAAAGTATTTTAAGAAGTACCATAAAAGCCACTGAAAAATGAATTGCAGCATACACGTGAAACATAGACTAGTAAAATCAGTAGAGAGTAAAAAGATGTAGAAATAATTTAACCAATAAATCCATTTTTATAAATTAGAAAAACAAGATAATATATCATTATACTTTTTTCATGCTTAATTTGTAATGCTAAACCAGTAACTAAAATTATTACTGATAGAGCATGATGTAAGATAAAATATATTTTTATGTGCGAGTACAATGTCAAGTTCAAATGTTTGGCTTTCGATAAAAAACAAGAGTTTATAATAAAAACCTGTAATAATGGCAGTAAGTTTATACTTTTTATATGCATTAAAGCTAGTAGATAATAATGAAACATAATAAAAATTACAACATATAGTCTATAAGGCTTTTTTTTTTTTTTCTCAGAATGAGACAGAAAATGTTAAATGAAGACAGTATAGAGAGTTCTTTAAACACTAAGAATAAAACCACCATATGACCCAGCAATCCCACTCCTAGGCATATACCCTGAGGAAACCAAAATTAAAAAGGACACATGTATCCCATTGTTCATTGCAGCACTATTTACAATAGCTAGAACATGGAAGCAACCTAGATTTCCATCGACAGATGAGTGGATAAAGAAGTTGTGGTGCATATACACAAAGTAATATTACTCAGCCATAAAAAGGAATACATTTGAGTCAGTTCTAATGAGGTGGATGAACCTAGAACCTAATACACAGAGTGAAGTGAGTCAGAAAGAGAAAGATAAATATCGTATTCTAACACATATACATGGAATCTAGAAGAATGGTACTGAAGAACTTATTTACAGGGCAGCAATGGAGAAACAGACACAAAGAAAAGACTTACGGACATGGGGTGAGGGGAGGAGAGGGTGAGATGAATGCAAAGAGTAACATGGAAACTTACATTACCATATGTAAAATAGATAGCCAAAGGGAATTTGCTGCACTCAGGAAACTCAAACAAGGGTTCTGTATCAACCTAGAGGGGTGGGATGGGGAGAGAGATGGGAGGGAGGTTCAAAAGGGAGGGGATATATGTATACCTATGGCTGAATTATGTTGAGTTTGACAGAAAACAACAAAATTCTATAAAACATTTATTCTTCAATAAAAAAATTAAAGTATTAAATGATTTATGAAATGAAATAGTGAACATTTAGTAAAGTTGGAATAATAGGTCAAAACTGTGATTTGATGAAATCAGTTTTGTTTACTTTATTGGCTAATGTACATTCAAATTAAAAGAAATTATGTATGAGTTTTGCCCATGGATTCTATTCAATGTATATGAGATAGTCAAAGTGCATCTAGTCAGTCATCTATCACTGATGCTGCGCTGATGTTGCAAGAGATTGTTTCTAAGAGAAAATAAAACATTTTAGAGATGAGTGTTAAGAATCTCTGAAAATAACTTGTGTTTAAATGTTTTTACACTTGGGTTTAAATGTTTTCAAACCATTTTTTTTTTTTTTGCATTCAGTTATTTTATTCTTATGCTTTCTTAGCATGGCTCTACTAGTACCCTTCCTTGAGAGCCATGCAATCTTTGACATTGTTCGTCTGAACTTATTAAATGGGTAGTTTCCATGTCTCCATTCCACCATGTATCCAGATTTAAAACATCCTAACAATACCTTGCTGGCAATGCCTCATTTCAGCATTAAGAAACAGATTTGTAAGACAGGAAATGAGGAGCAGCCTTAAAGATATGTGTTCTTAATTAAACACAATAGTAAGTTTTTTCTTTGTCCCTCTTCTTGGCAATGGAGAGATTTTTTATACACCCTGGAACATTAAAATATCTGAAAGTTAACTGAACTGATAGATTCCCTTAAATGTATCCTTGCTGGAATATCCTTGGGCATGTATTTTCCAACATGAATGCACCTGTGATAGGGTAGATGGGTTGAGGTAGGGAGTGATTTATTTAGATAGAAAAGTTGAAGAAAACCTTTTAGTCCAAGTTTCATGTGAACTGAGACAGGACAGATGAAAATGAGTAGAGATACTAAACGCTTGATTGGTTGGTTTAGCCACTAAGTTGTGTCCAACTCTTGTGACCCCATGGACAGTAGATCGCTAGGCTCCTCTGTCCATAGGATTTTCCAGGCAAGAATACTGAAATGGGTTGCCGTTTCCTTCTCCAGGGGATCTTCCTGACACAGAGATTGAAACTTGAAGACAATTTTAAGCAATTGCTATTGCTAAGTCGCTTCAGTCATGTCCGACTCTGTGCGACCCCATAGATGGTAGCCCACCAGGCTCCCCCGTCCCTGGGATTCTCCAGGCAAGAACACTGGAGTGGGTTGCCATTTCCTTCTCCAATGCATGAAAGTGAAAAGTGAAAGTGAAGCAGCTCAGTCGTGTCCGACTCTTCGCCACCCCATGGACTGCAGCCCACCAGGCCCCTCTGTCCATGGGATTTTCCAGGCAAGAGTGCTGGAGTGGGGTGCCATTGCCTTCTCCGAATTTTAAGCAAAGAAAATGCAAATACAAAAGTCCTAAAATGAGGATGAACTTGGCTTGTTCAAAGAAATAAAAGGCTAGTGTGGATGGGAGGGAGATACGGAGAAATTGACAGTGAAGCTGGTGGTGGAAGGACACAGAAAGTGACACCATCTAAGTGAATAAGTAAAGAAGTCTGTTGAAGTTGAAATGCAATGAGAATCCACAGAAGAGTTTTCAAGAATTTCCTGATCTGATTTATACTCTAAAGGTGTAATTCTGAGGCTCCTCAGTGAGAAGTAATGATAGACAAGAGAGATAGAGAAAGGTAGAACTGAAGGTCACTTTGGAAGAATAGCCAACAGGATTTGCTGATGAACAGAATTTTCAAGGTATGCAAGGGGTAGAAATTATAATTGATAACCTGGAATTTGAATTGATGTCAGGTCCAATTATTGAGATGGGAACTACTGGAGAATATACTTAGAGAATTCTATTCTTGTTTGGTATCTCTTCCAATGGGCTTCTGCTAGGTCCTCTCTTTGAGCTCATGTCCCCTTCTATATTATGTATACAAAACCATGCTCTCCATATCCTTGCTAGAACTGACAATCTTTTAAACTTAAGTTCTTGTGGTAGGCATGTACCTGTATCTCACTATGATTTGAGGTTCCCTGATTGTTTTGCCATTTGACATCTTTTGTTAAAATGCTTGTTTTGTTATCCTATTGATCATTTGAATATACTCTTTTATAAAAGATTTGTTTGTCATTGCCAGTTTTTAAAATCACTTTATTTATCCTTTTAAAAAACTGCTTTGTTCAGTTCAGTCACTGAGTCATGTCTGGCTCGTTGTGACCCCATGGTCTAGCAGCATGCCAGACTTCCCTGTCCATCATCACCTCCAAGAGCTTATTCAAACTCTTGTCCATCAAGGTGGTGATACCATCCAACCATCTCATCCTCTGTTGTCCCCTTTTTCTCCTGCCTTTAATCTTTCCCAGCATCAGGGTCTTTTCAAATGAGTCAATTCTTCACATCAGGTGCCCAAAGTATTGGAGTTTCAGCTTCAACATCAGTCATTCCAATATATTCAGGACTGATTTCCTTTAGGATGGATTGGTTGGATCTCCTTGCAGTCCAAGGGAGTCTTCAAGAGTCTTCTCCAACACCACAGTTCAAAAGCATCAATTCTTCGGCACTCAGCCTCTTTTATAGTCCAACTCTCGCATCCATACATGATTACTGGAAAAACCATAGCTTTGACTAGACAAACCTTTGTTAGCAAAGTAATGTCTCTGCTTTTTAATAAGCTGTCTAGGTTGGTCATAACATTTTTTCCAAGGAGTAAGTGTTTTTTAATTTCACAGGTGTGGTCACCATCTACAGTGATTTTGGAGCCCAAAAATAAAAAGTCTTTCATTGTTTTCATTGTTTCCCTATCTATTTGCCATAAAGTGATGACACCAGATGCAATGATCTTAGTTCTGAATGCTGAGTTTTAACCCAACTTTTTCACTCTCTGCTTTCACTTTCATCAAGAGATTCTTTAATTCTTTGCTTTCTGCCATAAGTGTGGTGTCAACTGCACACCTGAGGTTATTGATTTTTCTCCTGGCAATCTTGATTCCAGCTTGTGCTTCAAGAAGACTGACATTTCACATGATGTACTCTGCATGTAAGTTAAATAAGCAGGGTGACAATATACAGCCTTGATGTACTCTTTTCTGATTTGGAACCAGTCATCGTTCCATGTCCATGTTCCAGTTCTAACTGTAGCTTCTTAACCTGCATACAGATTTCTCAGGAGGCAGGTCAGGTGGTCTGGTATTCCCATCTCTTAAAGAATTTTGCACAGTTACTTGTGATCCACACAGTCAAAGGCTTTGTAATAGCCAATAAAGCAGAAGTAGATGTTTTTCTGGAACTCTCTTGCTTTTTCGATGATCCAACGGATGTTGACAATTTGATCTCTGGTTCCTCTGCCTTTTCTAAACCCAGCTTGAACATCTGGAAGTTCACACTTCACATACTGCTGAAGCCTGGTTTAGAGGATTTTGAGCATTACTCCAGCATGTGAGATGAGTGCAACTGTGCGATTGCTTGAACATTCTTTGACATTGCCTTTCTTTGGGGTTGGAATGAAAACTGACCTTTTCCAGTCCTGTGGCCACTGTTGAGTTTTCCAAATTTGATGGCATATTGAGTGCAGCACTTTCACAGCATCATCTTTTAGGATTTGAAATAGCTCAACTGGAATATCTTCACCTCTACTAGCTTTGTTTGTAGTGATGTTTCCCAAGGCCCACTTGATTTTGCATTCCAGGATGTCTGGCTCTAGGTGAGTGATCACACCATTGTGGTTATCTGGGTCATGAAGATATTTTTTGTATAGTTCTTCTGTGTATTCTTGCCACCTCGTCTTAACATCTTCTGCATCTGTTAGGTCCATAGTCTTTCTGTCCTTTATTGTGCCCATCTTTGCATGAAATGTTCCCTTGTTATCTCTAATTTTCTTGAAGAGATCTCTAGTCTTTCCCATTCTGTTTTCCTCTGTTCCTTTGCATTAATCACTGAGGAAGCCTTTCTTATCTCTCCTTACTATTCTTTGGAACTCTGCATTCAAATGGGTATATCTTTCCTTTTTTCCTTTTCTTTTAGCTTCCCTTCTTTCTCAGCTATTTGTAAGGCCTCCTCAGACAGCCATTTTGCTTTTTTGCATTTCTTTCTCTTGGGGATGGTTTTGATCACTGTCTCTTGTACAATGTCATGAACCTCTGTCCATAGTTATTCAGGCACTCTATCAGATCTAATTAGTTGAATCTATTTGTCACTTTCACTGTATAATTGTAAGGGATTTGATTTAGGTCATACCTGGGTGGTCTAGTGGTTTTTGCTACTTTCTTCAATTTAAGTCTGAATCTGGCAATAAGGAGTTCATGATCTGAGCCACAGTCAGCTCCCAGTCTTGTTTTTGCTGTCTGTATAGAGCTTCTCCATCTTGGCTTCAAAGAATATAATCAATCTGATTTTGGTATTGACCATCTGGTGATGTCCATGTGTAGAGTCTTCTCTTGTGTTGTTGGAAGAGGGTGTGTTCTATGACCAGTGCATTCCCTTGGCAAAACCCTTTTAGCCTTTGACCTGCTTCATTTTGGACTCTAAGGCCACATTTGCCTGTTCCTCAATGTGTTTCTTGACTTCCTACTTTTGCATTGCAGTTCCCTATAATGAAAAGGACTTTTTTTTTTTTTTTTTGCGGTGTTAGTTCTAGAAGGTCTTGTAGGTCTTCATAGAACTGTTCAACTTCAGCTTCTTCAGCATTACTGGTCAGGGCATAGACTTGGATTACTGTGATGTTGAATGGTTTGCCTTGGAAATGAACAGAGATCATTCTGTCATATTTTAGATTGCATCCAAGTACTGCATTTTGGACTCTTGTTGACTAATGGCTATTCCATGTCTTCTAAGGGATTCTTGCCCACAGTAGTAGATATAATGGTCATCTGAGTTAAATTCACCCATTCCAGTCCATTTTAGTTCACTGATTCCTAAAATTCAATGTTTACTCTTGCCATCACCTGTTTGACCACTTTCAGTTTGCCTTGATTCATGGAACTACGTATGTCTTTTATACAGTGTGTATTACATATATCCAATCTGTGATTTTCCTTATAGCAGTTTTAATGTGAAAATGTCTTTCATTGAATATGTTAATTTTAATGTAGTTCACTTTTCAGTGTTTTCTGTGTTACATTAGGCGCTTTGCATTCTGTTTAAAAAATCTTTGTTTACCCTAAGGTCTTGAAGATTTTCTCCTATTTTCTTCACGTAACTTTACCTTTTTTTTTTTGCATTTAGGTCTATGAATCATGTTAATTAATTAAATAATTAAGGATGTAGAGGTCCAAAATACATTTTTTCACCTTTTATTTTTTTTTAACATTTTTTTAAAATTTTATTTTATTTTTAAACTTTACAATATTGTATTAGTTTTGCCAAATATCGAAATGAATCTGCCACAGGTATACCCACGTTCCCCATCCTGAATCCTCCTTCCTCCCCTACCCTCCCTCTGGGTTGTCCCAGTGTACCAGCCCCAAGCATCCAGTACCATGCATCGAACCTGGACTGGCATCTCGTTTCATACATGATATTATACATATTTCAATGCTATTCTCCCAAATCTCCCCACCCTCTCCCTCTCCCACAGAGTCCATAAGACTGATCTATACATCAGTGTCTCTTTTGCTGTCTCGTACACAGGGTTATTGTTACCATCTTTCTAAATTCCATATATATGCGTTAGTATACAGTATTGGTGTTTTTCTTTCTGGCTTACTTCACTCTGTATAATAGGTTCCAGTTTCATCCATCTCATTAGAACTGATTCAAATGTATTCTTTTTAATGGCTGAGTAATACTCCATTGTGTATATGTACCACTGCTTTCTTATCCATTCATCTGCTGATGGGCATCTAGGTTGCTTCCATGTCCTGGCTATTATAAACAGTGCTGCGATGAACATTGGGGTACACGTGTCTCTTTCCCTTCTGGTTTCCTCAGTGTGTATGCCCAGCAGTGGGATTGCTGGATCATAAGGCAGTTCTATTTCCAGTTTTTAAAGGAATCTCCACACTGTTCTCCATAGTGGCTGTACTAGTTTGCATTCCCACCAACAGTGTAAGAGAGTTCCCTTTTCTCCACACCCTCTCCAGCATTTATTGCTTGTAGACTTTTGGATCGCAGCCATTCTGACTGGCGTGAGATGGTACCTCATAGTGGTTTTGATTTGCATTTCTCTGATAATGAGTGATGTTGAGCATCTTTTAATGTGTTTGTTAGCCATCTGTATGTCTTCTTTGGAGAAATGTCTATTTAGTTCTTTGGCCCATTTTTTGATTGGGTCATTTATTTTTCTGATGTCCAGTTGACTCAGCACTGTTTATCATATTCAATTGCAGTGTTGATTCTGTCATATATTATGTCATATGTTGTGTTTTCTGGAACTGTTTCTGGGCTCTTTATTCTAGTGCATTTGGCTGGTAGTCTGTGTTACTTTTACATTGTCTTGGATTACTGTAGCTTATAGCAGGTCTTTATACTGTAGCTTTATAACAAGTAGAGCCTTCATTAGTTTTCTTCTTTGAACATTGTCTTACTATGTCAGGTCTTCTGTATTTCCATAGAAATAACACATGACATTTTTCACACACAAAAAAAATTCAAATTTTGATTGAGATTGAATTGCATCTATAGATCAATCATAGGAAAATAAGCTTTAAAATATTAAATTTTAAAATTTCCTTTAAACACAGATTTAGCAGCATTCTATAGTTTTTGATACTTTGAATTATCATTCAATTTAAAATATTTTCTAATTTCCTCTGAATTCTTCTTTGCCTGATGGATTACTTACATGTACTGATTAATTTCCAAACTTTTAAATATTTTGTAGTGATTTTACTCTTGTCAATTTCTAGTTTAATTCCACATGGAGAGAATTCTGATTTCAACTCTTTGCAATTTGTTAATATTCACTCTATGGTCTAAAATAGATATTATTTTGACAAATGTTCCTTGTGCAATTGAAAAGAATATATATTTTATAGTTTTAGAGAATCATAGTCAATACATATCCATAAAGTCAAGGTACTTAATTTTGTTGCTGAAATCCTCTAAATCTTTATTGATTTTTGACATTTTTTCCATTGGTTAAAGAGGTGTTAAACTCTCCAGTATTAAAAATAAAAGTCCAATATTCATTTTGCAATTATTCTTGTTTCAATTTTGTCAGCTCTCACTTTATATTTTACATATTTTAAAATAAATTAAAAGACGCTTACTCCTTCGAAGGACACTTATGACCAACCTAGACAACATTTTCAGAGAAGGCAATGGCACCCCACTCCAGTACTCTTGCCTGGAAAATCCCATGGACGGAGAAGCCTGATAGGCTGCAGTCCATGGGGTCGTGAAGAGTCAGACACGACTGAGTGGCTTCACTTTCACTTTTCACTTTCATGCATTGGAGAAGGAAATGGCAACCCACTCCAGTGTTCTTGCCTGGAGAATCCCAGGGACCGGGGAGCCTGGTGGGCTGCCATCTCTGGGGTCGCACAGAGTTGGACACGACTGAAGCGACTTAGCAGCAGCAGCAGCAGACAGCATATTCAAAAGCAGAGACATTACTTTGCCAGCAAAGGTCCGTCTAGTCAAGGGTATGGTTTTTCCAATAGTTATGTATGGATATGAGAGTTGAACTATAAAGAAAGCTGAGCACCAAAGAATTGATGCTTCTGAACTGTGGTGTTGGAGAAGACTCTTGAGAGACCTGTGAACTGCAAGGAGATCCAACCAGCCCGTCCTAAAGGAGATCAGTTCTGAGCGTTCATTGGAAGGACTAATGCTGAAGCTGAAACTCCAATACTTTGGCCACCTGATGTGAAGAACTGACTCATTGGAAAAGACCTTGATGCTGGAAAAGATTGAAGGCAGGAGGAGAAGGGGACAACAGAAGATGAGATGGTTGGATGGCATCACTGACTCAATGGACATGAGTTTGAGTTGCTGTGGTGTATGGGGTTACGAAGAGCAGGAAACGGCTGTTTGACTGCTGAACTGAGGTTTCCCCAATGAGAGGTAAGCAAACAAGATAAGTGGGACAGGAAGATGGTCACTGACTCTGCTATCCAGCTCTGGGAAGCCCTGGATGGGAAGCAGAAGTGGGGAAGTGAAAGGTTTGGCAGCTAGTAAGTGGAAGAGCTGGGATTTAAATGTGGCTATGTAACTGAAGTTTGCTTTTTTTGCAACTTTTGCTCTACCATGCCTTTTCCCAAGAACACAAATCCTTTTCTACTTTGAAAAAATCTGCTTAAAAGTTGCAGTCTGGAAAGACAATCAGAATTTTGTGTTAATGGTGATTTAAAACCAGGTGAAAATTCTGGGCAGATTGTCGGAACTCAGTAAATGTGAGTAATATTTTCTTCACTGAAAATCCATTTCAGCTGTTTAAATATGTTGCCATAGACGTATATTTAGTAACTGCTTTCAATGATGAAGGCACAGGGCCCAACACTGAGTAATTTAAAACAGTACTTTTGGAGGAAAAAGATGAGGGAATATCTGAGGAGAGTGTAAGAGAAAAAATTTTTCATGTTCTTTTCTATGAAGATATTAGATGACATTTATGATACAAAATAAGGAAAAATTAGTAAAACATAAAAATATGTAAGTAAATATCAGAAAATAAAAATTTAAAAACAAAAAAGTGGAAATTTAGTACTTCAGGTTAATTGCATAAATTGAAAATATTAATAAAAAGTTTCATAAATGTGTTTATTTGTTAAGAAAAAATATTTTAACCTTATTTGTTTAAAACTCCTTTAAAGAAAATGTGATTTCATAAAAATATTCTATTTACCTTGAAGAAGACAATGTTTTAAGCTAGGAAGTAACTAAAATATGTTTATGCTATAAAATTTCCTTAAGGAAATTTCTTATAAAAATTAAAATGTTTAATTTCTGCTTACATCTGATTTGTGAATAACTAGATGTAATACAATGATACAATATTATTACTCAAATCCTAAATTGTCTGAACTGAACCATATGTCTGAGATCTGAAATATACTGGATTGTAGCTCTGATAAATAACTGTTCATTAAGAGGACTAAATATACTATTGGAAACGTTTTCATAAAAATGTCGATTTATTTGGCTTAATTCTAGAGGAGATATGCACAGTTCACTACTGCCCTCTGCTGCATGGAAGGGCCAGGGAAAAAGAACTGTCACAGAAACCACAGTATCTGAACTGATTTGCTGGATAACCTACACGAGCCATTCTTTCCTGTGAAATATGCTGACCAATACTCACTGTAAAATGAGCCCTTGGATTAGATTCCTAGTACATCTAGAACTACTTAAAGAAAGAAGATGATAATTTTAAAAAGTTTAGACAATGTCTTCATGAAGCAGCTACTGTTTCAGAGGCAAGGTCTAGAAGAAATTTATCTCATTACCAATAGGTCAGTATAGTCTGTCTTAGATGATTAGTGTCTTATTGTGGGAAGAAGCTTTAGAGAACACATCATTCAAATGCTCAGTCAATGATAATTGAATTGTTGAAACAAACGTAAATCCACTCTGTTTTTAGAGGCTACGAAGTTCTTTTTGTTATATATAGAAAGCTTCTATTTATGAGAAGGTAAAACTATGCCCTTCTTGTTAACAGGTGGTTTATTATAATAGAAGCAAATCTTAAACCTCCTTCCTCCAAAGATAAAAACATTTATTCACAACAAGAAGTCACTCAGTCTAGTCATGCAAGCTGGGAGAACCCCCATTCTGTTCTTATATACTCACACAAGAAAATTGAAAAGCTAGTCTTTCTGCAGAACTACCAGTCTTCTAGTTAGTTCACAAAACAATATATCTGTTAAATGAAGGGGGCAGTGGTAATGTGGGGAAAATCACAATCAGATATTAAAGACAAGATAACATACCCCCCAAAAAGACACAAGTATCTTTTAAATTGTCATGATAATATTAATGCTTAATAAAAGTAAAAATGACTCCTGAATATCATCACCTGATTCATTTCCAATTCTCATGCATATGACTGCTTAGTCGTTCCAACTCTTTTGTGATCCCATGGATTGTAGCTCACCAGGTTCCTCTGTCCATGGGATTTTCCAGGCAAGAATACTGGAGTGGGTTGCCATATCTTCCTCCAGAGGATCTTCCCAATGCAGGGTTTGAATTCACATCTGTGTCTCCTGAATTGACAGGAGGATTCTTTACCATTGAGCCACCTGAGAAGCCCTTCCAGTTCTCGTGTATACCCAAAATGTGCTTTACAACATCTATATTATATTCCTCAATACTGTTTTGGTGATGCTCTGACTTACAGAATGGTTTTGTATTAGCTTGTATTCTCACACTGGTTGGGACTATTCTGTTATCCTTGGGTCTCTATGAGAAAGGGTTAGTTTTAAGCTGCTTTTGATAGAAAGATCAATCTACCTTGTGTGTCAGATAAGACAAATTCCTCTGCAAGAGCAATAGGGGACTGGACAAATTGGAGCTTTGGGATCACCATTCCACACGCTCCGGATTCTTATATTTTCTTGCTGCAAGGTGATTGTCCAAAGTGGTTGAGATTTTAGAATTTATTACTGTTTTGTCTCTTCTTTCTAATAATTATTTTGTATTTGACAAATATTGCTTTAACCTTGTTCTCACCACAGCATTTCATCAAATGCTGAGACTGTGAAGGAGCTTCTAAAATCTAGAGCGACTAACATTTATTCCTTCCCCCCCCCAAAAAAAATCAACAATTAACAAGTGGTTGAATTGATCAGTTCTCAAATGCTACCAAGGATAATGAGTTAACCAACGTATAAATGAGAGAGATTATAAAGGAGGTAGGGGACATTGTGAACAACAATAGGAAACTTGGAATAGTCTTGCAAGTTAAAATCACAGGTAAAGAACAATTACTAAATAAAAACATCAAAAAACAATCTACCTAAGTTTACTAATATCAAAGTGAAAGTGAAAGTCACTCAGTAGTGTCCAACTCTTTGGTACCCCATGGACTATAGGAATGGGAATTCTATAGTTCTATAGAATGAGAATTCATGGAATTCTCCAGACCAGACTACTGAAGTGGGTAGCCTTTCCCTTCTCCAGGGGATCTTCCCAACCCAGGGATCAAGCCCAGGTCTCCCTCATTGCAAGCAGATTCTTTACCAGCTGAGTCACCAGGGAAGCCCAAGAATACTGGAATGGGTAGCCTATCCCTTCTCCAGTGGAACTTCCCGACCCGAGAATACAACCAGGTCTCCTGCATTGGAGGCAGATTCTTTACCAACTGGGCTATAAGGGAAGCCCAAGAGAAAGTCTCCCAGTTGTGTCCAACTCTGCAACCCCATGGACTGTCACCCACCAGCCTCCTCTGTCCATGGGATTCTCCAGGCAATAATATTGGAGTGGGTGGCCATTCCCTTCCCCAGGGGACTAGTATCAAAGATGAAACAAAATCAGAGTGATGGAGTTAATCAATGAAAATCTGCAGCAGATGAGTTTTAAATCTGCTCTTGAAGGAAGATATCTGATTAAATTATTAAAATCAGATTTAAAAGGGCAATTCTTTATGTTTTAGATGAAGAAGTTCTCCAAGGAGTGCAGGGTAACACAGATAAGGCATGAAGATGAAAACTACAGTGTAAAGAGAATCTAATGAATTGCAGATGGCTGGCCTAATCCTTTGTAACATAATTTTGATGTTGGCAACACATGTAATCTATGTAGTAACTCCATGCCCTAACTCCAGCAAGAGGTGTTAAACTCCCCTTTCAAGATGAAAAATGTTTAGAATGATTTAGTTATAGAGAATTAAATGCATTAAAATTACATTTTGGCATAAAGTTAGATTTTAAATGAAAATTAAATTTAAGTAATGAAAAATGAATGTAGCGTAAAAATTTATGGAAGCAATTGTTAGAGAAAAGTCAAGGACTACTGCCATGATTAATAATGTGACCAATGAGATTATTTCCTTGCCAAGCAAAGGAACACAGACCAAAAAAGAAATTTCCTAGGAGATGATTTTTTCCTAGTGGGAAAAATCAAGGGGTTTTAATGTGCTAGAAAGGTAGGGTTCATTATACTTATGTTAACTAAGGGCTGAAAATCACTTTCTGGATAGGATGGAATAGGTTACTAATTCTGTGCTTAATTGGTTAAAACAAAACCTATTGTCCCTTGTTCAGGAAAGAATCTTGATTTAGATATGGTGAGGGTGAACGCACTGATAGCTCTCCAAGTTCTTTGTCTTTGGGACTTCTCTGGTGGTCCAGCTGCTAAGACTCTGCACTCCCAAAGCAGGGAGCCTGGGTTTGATTCCTGTTCTGAAACTAGAGCCGATGAGTTTGCATTCCTCAATGAAGATCTTGCATTCTGCAGGGCATTTAGTTTTGATATCTTTTAGGCAAGTCCTGCTTTAAGTAGAAAGAGCTCCTTTTATACAATGTGCGAGTTATCTAAATTGGATTTCTCTATGATTAAATTTCTCTATTATGTCTTCATCCTCCCACCCTCTATACATCATGACCCCTCCCCCCCAAAAAAAAAGGTTGGCAAAATACAGATCACATCAGGTACAGCTTCTGATAATAGACATGAATAATTTCCCCAACTATAAGGCTCATTGCTTTAACATTTCTGTACCTTGAATAAATAACAGAATAGTGTGGGATAATAATGCTTTCCATTCACTGGAAATGGTTCACTTATGTTCATCTGGAATAACTCAATCCATCTGCTCTCAGACAATTTATTAGATTTACCAAACCATGAAGTTAAATTTCAATGCTTGGAAGAGGAATTGTATGAGGCAACATGAGTTTACAATAATATGCAATTCCATACCTTTTTTCCTTTGACAGGAATAAATTGGCCAATTTCACAAACAATTTAACGCTGTTTAACGCTAACACTTACATGTAGCAGTGTGTCCTTTACTTCTTCAGAGTAAGCTGGAAATGTGATCTGTAATTAAAGCACAATGATTCAACTTCTCCCTAACAGGAAAGATGCTAATGATTGGCTTCTTAAAGAGAATTGCATGCCTTTGTGAGGTTTGCCAAGTAGCATTTTGAAATGTAACTCTCCATATAGGTGGCAACTGTGGGAAAGAACACACCTGTAAATGTAGGAGAGGAAAGAGTTGTTGTTGTTCAGTCCCTCAGTTGTGTCCAACTCTTTTCAACCCCATGGACTGCAGTACGCCAGGTTTCCCTGTCCTCCACTCTCTCCAGGATTTTGTTCAAGTTCATGTCCATTGAGTTGATGATACTAACTGTCTCATCTTCTGCCACCCTCTCCTCCTTTTGTATTCAATCTTTCCCAGCATCAGGGTCTTTTCCAATGAGTTGGCACTTCACATCAGGTGGCCAAAGGATTGGAGCTTCAGCTTCAACATCAGTATTTTCAATGAATATTCAAGATTGATTTCCTTTAGGTTTGACAGGTTGATCTCCTCGCAGTCCAAGGGACTCTCAGGAGTCTTCTCTAGCACCACGGTTCGAAAGCATCCAACTTTCATATCCATACATGACTACTGGAAAAACCATAGCTTTGAATAGACAAACGTTTATTGGCAAAGTGATATCTCTGCTTTTTAATACGGTGTCTAGGTTTGTCATAGTTTTTCTTCCAAAGAACAGGTGGCTTTTAATTTCATGGCTGCAGGCACCATCTGCAGTCATTCTGGAGCCCAAGAAAATAAAGTCTCTTGCTGTTTACATTTTTCCCTATCTTTTGTCCATAAAGTGATGGGACCAATGCCATGCTTTTCATTTTTTGAATGTTGAGCTTTAAACCAGCTTTTTCACTCTCTTCTTTCACCTTCATCAAGAGGCTCTTTAGTTCCTCTTCACTTTCTGCCATTAGGGTAGTGTCATCTGCATATCTAAGGTTATTGATATTTCTCCAGGCAGTCTAGATTCCAGCTTCAACTTCATCCAGCCTGGCATTTCCCATGATGTACTCTCCATATAAGTTAAATAAGCAGGGTGACAATATACAGCCTTGACATACTCCTTTCCCAATTTTGAACCAGTCTGTCGTCCCATGGAGAAGGCAATGACACCCCACTCCAGTACTTTTGCCTGGAGAATCCCATGGACAGAGGAGTCTGGTGGGCTGCAGTCCATGGGGTTGCTAGAGTCGGACACGACTGAGCGACTTCATTTTCGCTTTTCACTTTCATGCATTGGAGAAGGAAATGGCAACCTACTCCAGTGTTCTTGCCTGGAGAATCCCAAGGACAGGGGAGCCTGGTGGGCTGCCATCGATGGGGTCGCACAGAGTCGGACACAACTGAAGCGACTTAGCAGCAGCAGCAGCCGTCCCATTTAAGGTTCTGTTGGTTGTTGACCTGCAGGTTTTCTCAGGAGGCAGGTAAGGTGGTATTCCCATTTCTTTAAGAATTTTCCACAGTTTTTTGTGATCCACTCAAAGGCTTTAGCATAGTCAGTGCAGGAGAGGTAAGAGACATCAGTTCAATCCCTGGGTCGGGAAGATCCCCCAGGAGAAGGAAAAGCAACCCACTCAGTATTCTTGCTTGTAGAATCCCATGGAGAGAGGAGACTGGCAGGCTGCAGTCCACAGGGTTGCACAGAGTCAGACATGACTGAAGCAACATAGTACTCATACATATACACCCTACTTTAATTTAGAAACTCACTAATTGTATGTCAATACCCAATACCAAATGGAAGGGATATGGTAAATGACAGCCCATCCATTAATATTCTGTATTTAATAAAGTTGTCTGCATTTGTGACCACAGATTGGCAATAACTGTGGAGCCTTAGTGTTCTTGTCTGGAGAATCTCATGGGCAGAAGAGCCTGGTGGGCTATAGTCTGAAGCACCTTAGCGTACATGCATGTGGAGCCTTAGACAAATTACAGGAATGTTATGTGCCTTAATTTCTTTATTTGTAAAGTAGAGGTAATAGTAGCATTTATAGGATTCCTGTAAGACTGAATAAGATAACATATGTAAAATTCACAGAACAGAATCTGAAATATGCTGAGTACAAAATATATTAGCTCTTGATAGTATTGATATAAAAATTGAGTTGGCCAAAAAGTTTGTTCAGGTTTTTCCATAAAATGGTATGGAAGAAAACTTGAAGAAACTTTTTAAGCCAACCCATTATTTTGGTGACATCCCCTTGTTCATTGTCATGCTATCATGAAACCATGTTATCAACTCACCAGGTCAAGAACTGAGCATAATAATTCTCACAAACATAGCATTTTATTTTAATAGATTAAGAATAGTCAAAAAAAAACAATAGTCAATTTAACTTATGCATTAGAAAATCTGAGATAAAAGGAATTTAGGGTATAAATTACTTTTCTTAGATGAGGCAAAAAGCTAGAAATTAAAGAATTCTCTGGTTTGATACATCCTGATCATTGACTGTGTGGGTTTTCAAAGGAATTATGATAGAATTATGGGTAATACTTATTTTGCATGTTATTTTCTTTGATCTTCAAATTTTTCTAAACCAAACAAGCATTACTTTTTAGCTCCAGGCAAAAACTAAAATAAGCAAATGTGACAGTATTTTTTTAAAGAAAGAAACTAAAGAAAACATTATAATGAATTCACTCATTGAAAATAAAATTTTGTGACTTTAGTAAATAAACTTTAGCTATATAAAAGATTTAAAACCCACAATTCATAATCTGATGATATGCATGAAGAGTTGCCACAGTGACTTGAAACAAAATGCCAATTTATTGTCTATGAAAAACTTGTTCAAGACTTTTCTTGAGTAAAATTGGAGACATCGTCTCCACAAATACATTCACAACAAAGCAAATACAGTGTAGGGATATTAACATTAATATTCACTAGTAGGCAAATCTTGAGTTCCGAATTCCTATTTGCCTATGGAGAGCACCTCAATAAGAGTCTGTCTTCAAGGACTCTCAAGGATGCTCATACAGTTACTCATCAGTCCTTGGTCATACAGATACACTCACAGTCTCCAACTGGAATAAGTTTCAAAATCAGTCATGTCCTTTGACCAACAGGACTTTTTGCTACATGTGGACTCATAATTCCAGACTCTTTCTTCCATTTGGGACCCTGTTGTTTTTTTCTGTTGTCTGGGCACTGTTGAAGCCACTCAGATTGATCAGATATGTTTGCAACACCATTTCTTAGTATATTAACATGGATTCCAGCCTTTTCCTTCCACCCCAGGAAGTCAATCTCTTGGTAAATTAGTAGATTCATATAGATATCTATCACCTCTTATCAAATAGAATAGTATAAACCCTTGTCTCCCCAACCTGAATTCCAGATAAGAATACTTTCAGCATGTACTCCCTTTCCAGAAATTAAGTTGGTAGCTCTGGAGTTTTTTGTTGTTGTTTTTGTTTGTTTTTGTTTTTAGCAACTTTCAACTTGTCATGTCCCAAATAAAAAAAAAAGTGTTAAAATTTACAGACCAAAGGGTAGTTAGGTGTACAAGCATGATATTTTAAAGCTCTCAGATAAAAGTTATCAACGTTTGTTTCTGACTTTTTGCTTGTCATATCATTATTTGCATAGATAGTAAGAGATAATCTATATATTTTGTATCTTTTTTGATTAAAAATAAATCCTTATAAGTACTGAAACAGTATGAGACTATTTAAGGTAAAAGTGTAAGAAAAAGAGAGTTAGAAAAGGCACAGAAAAGTCAAGGAGGAGTTGTGCTAAAGTCCTAAAAATGGTTATGTTGGAAATGTTATTGGAGAAAATTTCCGCCCTTTGTTTGATTGCAGAATGGCGTGGTTGAGGCTGAATTTCACTTCTATTAGTAATATGAGAAAAATGTAACAAAAACACAGTAATGTATGTACACCTTCAGGGTACACATCTTTACTCTTTGAATGGCACTGTGTTTGTAATGAATAACTTCTCTAGATACTGAAGTAATAGAAATAGAAATAACATCAATTTCTTTTGTCACAGATTATTTGCAGTTTAAACATTCTGCTATTCACTGATGTACTATTACTGTGATCTAGTTTTTCCATTCTTTAATTTTGACCTCAAACAACCTGATCAAATGAAGTTCAGTTACTTTCTTATCAGAACTGGAAGTTGTCTATGTTATGAGTGGAAAAGGAACCCATTTACTATAAATTCAAAACCTACTTCCATTCTGTGTAAAACGTAGTCAAATAATAGGATACACTGTCTTAGATAAACCATTTGATTTATGTGGAAAACAAGAAACTCCACCCAGTGTTCAAGGATTTCAAGCCTGCTGTCTTTAAAGTAGATTTATAGTTTCATATTTGTCACTATTCATTCATATTTTCTCTCACATGTTGGCTTGCTCTCTTTCTCTTATGTTGATATATTTTCTGATGAAAAAGTAGGTATAAAGGTTAGGTTGTGAAAAATATCCCATTTATGTTGTAAATAGTAAGATACAGTTTCTTGCTTTGTCTTTTGACAGAGTCAATATTCCATTAATTTCTTTGAAAGCTGCAACTGATAAAGTCAGTTGCACAGCTTCTAGAGATTATAGTGATCTATTTCTCTTTAATCTGTCCTTGATCTGACTTATGAGCCCCTTTTGGAACAAATGACTCCCAAAGGAAGAGAAACAATGTCTGTATCCCCATCCCATACCCCAACTCTCACTCAGATACTTTAAGAAGACAACATTAAACATGGTCCTAAGGATGCAAACTTGTTTTGGAGGCCTGAAGCAATGCTTGAGGCTGGTGCTAGTGATCAGATGTGGAAGAGACAAAACAAAATTTATTGCCATATTTTTCTCCTTTACAATCTTTTTGTTTTTTTGTTTTTTTTTTTAATTGAAGTATAGTTGATTTATAGTGTGTTATTTTCAGGTATTCAGCAAAGTGATTCAGTTGTATATGTTTATATATACTCAGATTCTTTTCCTTTATAGGTTATTGTAAAATACTGAATATAACTGCCTGTGCTACACAGTAGTTTCTTTTTGGTTCTCTGTTTCATATATAGCAATGTGTATATGTTAACCCTGAATTCTTTCTATAATATATGTGCTCTGTGTGTGTGTACTTAGTCACTAAGTCGTGTCTGACCCATTGAAACTCCTAGACTGTAACCTACCAGGCTCTTCTGTCCATGGGATTTCCCAGACAAGAATATTGGAATGGGTTGCCATTTCCTCCTTCAGGGGATCTTCCTGACCCAGGAATTGAAAACACATTTCCGGAGATTGCTGCATTGGCAAGCAGACTCATTACCTCTGAGCCAACTGGGAAGCCCTTCTATAATATATAATAGAGATCAATGATCTGGGGTGATTTTTCTAGGTAACCCCGCACCTGAAGGAGAATAACATTAAAGCAACTAAAATGAAAGCCCAATGGAGACGGATAAAATAGGGTCTCAGCCGAAGAGAGAACAAGTAGCTGGGTTCATGGCACAGGCTAACAGGGCAGGCCATAACGACGATCAAGCCTTTAATCCTTAATCAGTAGGAAACAGTCATTGTAGGCCTTAGGAGGAAATGCACTAAAGGTTTTTTGCAAGCAAGGCCTGTATCTAGTGGCACAATAGTTGTCAATTAATCAGGTAGTCTTTGATAAGCCTTAGCGTTCCATCTATTCTGTTCTGTCAGCAAAGAATGGAATGTGAGAGAAGATGAGAGTTTTGATAAATCCTATCCAAAGGATTAAACAAAAGAGTAGAAGTCTATGGGAGTTTCAGTTACCAATTTAGATGTGGGTTAGGAATGACCTTAATAAGAAATTTGAAAGTTTTGTCATTCCTTATGTTTGCAATTTTGTAGTTATTATGGGGACTTTTTATTGTTATCAGCAGCCTTCCTGATTATCTTTGAAAAAACAAATACCAAAGGAACTAGGGTGTCTGTATCTCATTTATAAGCTTAATTTTGGAGGGCAGAAAGGAAGTCCAACCAGCTAGAACAGCACTTACAAAACAGGAAGAAAGCAATTGAATCCTGGTGATCTGTTGAAAAGATTAAAGAAGATGGGTGGCTGACCTGATTTTGCATGATTTTAAGAAAGATTTTAGCAATGAAAAGCACTAGTTGAAATTTTTAAGTTTAATTTTTTAACTTTTTAGATTTTTTATATTGAAGTGTTGCTGATTAACAATGTGTTGGCCCCAGGTGTACAGTAAAGTGATTCAGTTATACACATATTAATACATCTATCTATTTTTTTCAAATTCTTTTCTCATTTAGATTGTAACAGCTTAATTTTATTCACATTTTTTTATTTCTATAATATTGGGTTAAAAGTTTGCACAAGTAGGAAGTACCAGGTTGTTGATTAAAGTCTGTTTTCTTGGGAAAAGGAAAACAAGGTTTAAATAAAGTCAAAGATGAGTATCCCAACTTCCCTTCCTCAAATTATCTCACCCTTCTCCTGACAGAGACAGAATTGTTCTAAGGGTTGCATTTGTTGTATTAGTAAAGGACCATCTTTTTCCATTCACTTGGTATAATTTTAGGAACAGAAACATATTTTAGTAGTAAGTTGTAAATTTCATGTTAAATATGTTTCCACTATATCCCCACACTTGATGCTCAGCTGACTCTAGAAAAAGTAACTGCAACAATCCTCTGAAAACTTTCTTATTAAATCATTTCCTTTCCTGTGGTTCATATACTAGTTTCTAAAAAGAGTTCTAGAATATAAGCTACAATGGAACATAACAATATGCCATAATAAAAATTAAAGATAGAAGACTACATATGCATGAATTCAGAATGCTGATGATCGCTCCCCAATCCAGAAAGATAAATAATTTCAGGCACTTGTGCATGTCTTTCTCTGGCCTGAAATAACTTAGTGATGGTGACCACCACCCATGTGCTCTTATATCCTTCTAAGCGACTCTGGCCACCCTCAACCTCTGCTGCCAAAGTAGCCACATGGTCACACGCCTCTCATTGCTGACCTCAGCTTATTGAATTAGGACTAGTCCCTGATTAGAGGCAGTTTATCCATGGAAAGCTTAATCACTTTGTCCAACATGAGAGTTAGACTCTCTCTGTTGATTGCAGTGGGAAGCAAAAATTCACAGTTGGAAGACTGACAAACATTAGGACCAAAACTCCCTAGGGTATGGCCAAGTCATAGCTGCAAAGACTTAGAGGAGAAAATCTATTAACCATAAATGCTAAGCATCCTGAGAAACCAGTCGCCCCTTACCAATCTCTAGGTTTAGTGAGAACTTAGTGTAGCTGCTCTTCCCAAATTTCCATGAGAATCCATTTATTTTCTCAAGGTCAGTTCATAATAAATTGAATTAACTTGAATTTTTTCTATGCGCTGCAACAATGAGCACCAGACCAAAATACCCTACACTCTACTTTCCATCAAAACAGAGTCTCTTCCAGGCATTACTCAAAATTTACATTCTCCAAGCAGCACTGTTTTTAAAGGAAGCCTATTCTATACATTTGCACTCATCTCAAAATTGCAATCATTCATCTCACAATTACACTCATCTCACACACTGGCAAAGTAATGCTCAAAATTTTCCAAGAAAGATTTCAACAGTATGTGAACTGAGAGCTTCCAGATCTTCAAGTTGGATTTAGAAAAGGCAGAGAAACCAGAGATCAAATTGCCAACAAACAATGGCACCCCACTCCAGTACTCTTGCCTGGAAAATCCCATGGATGGAGGAGCCTGGTGGGCTGCAGTCTCTGGGGTCGCTAAGTCGGACGCGACTGAGGGACTTCACTTTGACTTTTCACTTTCATGCATTGGAGAAGGAAATGGCAACCCACTCCAGTGTTCTTGCCTGGAGAATCCCAAGGATGGGGGAGCCTGGTGGGCTGCCGTCTATGGGGTCGCACAGAGTCAGACATGACTGAAGCAACTTAGCAGTAGCAGTAGCAGTTGGATCATAGATAAAGAAAGAGAATTCCAGAAGAACATCTACTTCTGCTTCATTGACTATGCTAAAGCCTTTGACTGTGTGGATTACAAAAAACTGTGGAGACTTCTTCAAGAGATGGGAGTACCAGACCACTTTACCTGTCTCCTGAGAAATCTGTACGCGGGTCAAGAAACAATAGTTAAAACTGGACATGAAACAACAGATTGGTTCCACTGGGAAAGGAGTACGTCAAGGCTGTATACTGTCTCCTTGCTTGTGCTGTGCTTAGTCACTCAGTTGTGTTGGACTCTTTGTGACCACAAGGACTGTAGCCTACCAGGCTCCTGTGTCCATGGGGATTCTCCAGGCAAGAATACTGGAGTGGGTTGCCATGGCCTCCTCCAGGGAATCTCCTCCATCCCAGGACTGAACACAGGTCTCCCGCATTGCAGGTAGATTCTTTACGGTCTGAGCCACCAGGGGAGCCACCTTGCTTATTTAACCTATAATGCAGACTTCATCATGTGAAATGTTGGGCTGGATGAAACACAAGCTGGAATCAAGATTGCCTGGAGAAATATTAATAATCTCAGATATGCAGATTACATCCCAGACTTCATCATGTGAAATGTTGGGCTGGATGAAACACAAGCTGGAATCAAGATTGCCTGAAGAAATATTAATAATCTCAGATACACAGATTACATCCCCCTTATGGCAGAAAATGAAGAGAAACTAAAGAACCTTTTGATGAAAATTAATGAGGAGAGTGAAAAAGATGGCTTAAAACTCAGCATTCAAAAAAATGAATATCATGGCGTCCGATCCCATCACTTCATGGCAAATAGATGGGGAAACAATGAAACCAGTGAGAGACTTTCTTTCCTTGGGCTCCGAAATCATTGCAGATGGTGACTGCAGCCATGAAATTAAAAGACACTTGCTCCTTGGAAGAAAAGTTATGACCAACCCAGACAGCATATTAAAAAGCAGAGACATTTCCTTGCTGACAAAGGTCCATCTGGTCAAAGCTTTGGTTTTTCCAATAATCATATATGGATGTGAGAGTTGGACCATAAAGAAAGCTGAGCACTGAAGAATTGATGCTTTTGAACTGTGGTGTTGAAGAAGACTCTTGAGAGTCCCTTGGACTGCAAGGAGATCAAACCAGTCCATCCTAAAGGAAATCAGTCCTGAATATTCTTTAGAAGGAATGATGCTAAAGCTGAAGCTCCAATACTTTGGGTATCTGATGTGAAAAGCTGACTCATTTGAAAAGACCCTGATGCAGGGAAAGATTGAAGGCAGGAGGAGAAGGGGATGACAGAGGATGAGATGGTTGGAGGGCATCACTGACTTGATGGCCATGAGTTTGAGTAAGCTCCGGGAGTTGGTGATGGACAAGGAAGCCTGGCGTGCTTCAGTCCACTGAGTTTCAAAGAGTCAGACATGACTGAGTGACTGAACTGAACTGATATGCTTACTCAACAGCAGCTAAAAAATTGGACCAATTCTATATACTAGCTGACTGTACTCACTATAAATTTGTGTTCAAATTAATGGGCATTATGAGCATTCAATACTACTCTAGTAAATTATTTTTTAACTCTGAGCCAATTAGTTAATGTCTTAGCTTCTTAAATCTCTAAAGCTCAACTGCCTCTCACATAAATTGTAAACTTCCCACACATAGTTCATTGGGGAAAAAAAAAAAAAAAGATGAAATCTCAAACCAAAAATCCCAGTCTCAATTTCCACTACCAATTTCCTTAAACTACCACCATCCGTCTACACATTCAATTTGTTTTTTTCCAGTAGAATTAAAGATCCTCTTTCTGGGCTAAGTCCCCTCTTACCCTGTGCCTTAGATCCTATTCTTTGCCTTTATAAAAAATACTGCTTTTGAATTATCTTCCTTCTCTTTTACAGCATCAATTTCTCTCTATATACTGGGTCAATTTTTTTTGAGTTAGAAGTATGTATTAATGTCTCTATCATAAAAACAAAGAGCCTCCTTAGATTCCATGAGAGCTTCTAGCCTCAATTGTATGCCTTAGATCTCCTTCACAGAAACCGTCTCCCAAGGCTTGTCTAGAGCTACTGTTTCTATTTCTTTGCATCACATTTTCTTCTCAACCCACTGTAGTTGAGGTTTAGTTTTCATTTCTTTAAACTGACTTTGCTCAGGGTCACCAATAACCTCATCAAAGCCAGTGACTGCTTCTCCATCCTCATCTTGAAGAAATATCAATTTCCTCAGCAATTAGAATTGGCCACTCCTCTCACCCTTTTTTCACACATTTATTCTTCAATTCTAGGATCATAGTCTTAGCTTTCTTCAGACTTTACTGGATCCTTGCTCTCTGTGTTATGAATGTGCATCAGTCTGTCTGTCTCTCCTAGCCACTTTTCCCCTATATGATCTCTACACTGATGCCTCAAGGCCAAGATCTCTATCTCAAGCCTTCATCTTTTCCTCATAAATTCTATGTTATTAAATTGCAGCTGTATACTAAAAATTTACACCTTAATCCTCAACCTGTCTTCTAAACTCCAGTCTTGACTATCTAGTTGTTCAATTCATGCATGTGATGGATGGCCAATAAACAGTCAGGTTTGGCACAGCTTATATCTACATGATCTTTGGGTCTTTCTACAAACATCACCTCCCTGCTGACACTTTATCAATATACCTATTTAGAAGAGCAAATCCATCTTTTGGACTCTGTGGGAGAAGGCGAGGGTGGGATGATTGGAGAGAATAACATTGAAACATGTATATTATCATGTGTGAAATAGATCGCCAGTCCAGGTTCGATGCATGAGACAGGGTGCTCAGGGCAGGTGCACTGGGATGACCCTGAGAGATGGGATGGGGAGGGAGGTGGGAGTGGGATTTAGGATGGGGAACCTATGTACACCTATGGCTGATTCATGTCAATGTATGGCAAAAACCACTACAGTCTTGTAAAGTAATTAGCCTCCAACTAAAATAAATTAATTAACTTAAAAAACATAAATAAATAAAAGAGCAAATCCACATTAAGGGTTCCTGTTTTCCTTGTAACATTACAATTTTCTTTATTATACTCATCACCATCTGATATCTATTGTTTATTTGTTGTCTATCTTCCCCTCAAGGAAAGGTAGCTCCATAAAGGTAGAGACTTATTCTATTGCCTTCACAGTTGTATTTCCAAGGGTAACTATAATCTTGGGGTAGTAATAATATATTCAAAAATGTTTGTGAAATTAATATACCTCATAACAAGTCTTTGCTACTCAGAAAATGGCATCATGCTATGCCTATTTGCTCAGAACAAAAATCCCCAGAATTATACCTAATCCTTCTGTTTCTCTCATTCTCTACATTTCATCCGATCCGTCTAATTCAAAATACATCCTACATCTTAGCATTTCTCACTATCTTAATTGCTATTCACTTTCAGTCCAAGATACCACCATCTCATTGGGTTATTTCCACAGGCTCCTAATCATTTTCTCTGCAGCCCTAATTTTCTCCCCTAGCCCAAGAGATCCTCCTGCACACTACACTGGGTGTTTTTTCTAAATTACAAATCTGACCCCACCACACTTGTAATCAAAATCCTTCAACTTCCTACTGAAACTCTAAAACATTCCAAACTATTCAACACAATATGTGAGGTCCTACAGAAGCTCCCCTTTGCCTGTGTCACTATCCTTATCTCTTAACATTACTTCTAATTATTTCCTTTGGACACAACATGAGCAGTCCCATCTCAAGTTTCTTTGCTTGGAACACTTCCCCTAGGATCTTTACTTAGTTGATTTCTTCTCATAACTTGGACCTTAAATGCTAGCTCTTCAGGCCTGGAGTTGTAAAACATGATTAAATCTCAAACCACACCATTAACTCTTTTTGTGACTGAGAAAATAATTTAATATCACTAAATGCTGCTGCTGCTGCTAAGTCACTTCAGTCGTGTCCGACTCTGTGTGACCCCATAGACGCCAGCCCACCAGGCTCCCCCGTCCCTGGGATTCCCCAGGCAAGAACACTGGAGTGGGTTGCCATTTCCCTCTCCAATGCAGGGAAGTGAAAAGTAAAAGTGAAGTCACTCAGTTGTGTCTGACTCTTAGCGACCCCACGGACGGCAGCCTACCAGGCTCCTCCGTCCATGGGACTCTCCAGGCAAGAGTACTGGAGTGGGGTGCCATTGCCTTCTCCACACTAAATGCTAGTTTTCATAATATAACAATAAAAGTGACAGTCGCTCTGTTCTGTCTGACTTTTTGTGACCCTATGGACTATAGCCCACCAGACTCCTCTCTCCATGGTATTCTCCAGGCAAGAATATTAGAGTGGGTTGCCATTCCCTTCTCCAGGGGATCTTCCCAACCCAGGGATCAAACTCAGGTCTTCTGCATCACAAGCAGATTCTTTACCATCTGAGCCACCAGAGAAGCCCATAACAATAAAAACCTATAAATTATAAGACTATCATTAACCTCAACCAAGAGCACAAGTTGAAAGTTCTGCATAAATCATAAAGTACTATAATTATACTCTGATCACCATCTATATAGATTGCCTGAATTATTAAAATTCTGTGAAGATTAATTGGAGTTTTATGCAAAGAATAAACCTGTAAATAAGTGAAAATGACAACTTTTACATGGAAATATTAATATATGCTTTATATGTAATAGTATTTGACCTTGGAAATAGTATCTGAATGTATTACTCTTTATTTCAATGATAAAAAATAATATTCAGCATTGGTCATCATGTACCTTGTTGCAATTTTATTTCTTTAAAGGGGGAACATACATAAAGGCAAATTTTGTTCAATTTTCTTAATTAAATCCTGAAATCTTGGATATAATACTTGTAAAAAATTTATCTGTATGCCTCACTACTGTGGCCTTTTTTGACTGTATCATTTTGCCAGCACTCTGCACAAATGCCTACATTTCAATCATGGGTAAACCCTTGAGTCAAAAAGAGAAAGAAAAGCTATACTGCAGTGGAATGGCAACTGTTAAATACAAATTGCAACTCTATCACAAAAATAAAGATATCATTGATAAACAATTTTCCAATTAAAATGACAAGCATGAAAATCAGTACATGCATAGATTAAATTTTGACCAGAGTATAGGAAGATTTTACTGGAAAATTAAATGACCTGAATTGTTTTGTTGAACTGGAAATAAAGCAGTGGTCTGGAAGTAAGAAATGCAAATTCTATTCCTGGATTTATAATTTATTAACTGTGACAAAATCTTCTACCTCTCTGGGGATCAATTTCTTTTCCATAAAAAATGAAAGGTATAGATGACCTAGATGATTGCCAAGGTCTTTCTATTTTGGGAATTGGAATTCCATGAGCAACTTCTGATAGAGCAGCTCCAGAATGGGAAAGGTATAGACCAAAAAACACAGTGATAAGAAGCTAGAAGGAGCTATCAGGGCCTGAACACACATATCATTTGGATGGAAGGAAAGCCAGGTGGGCTCAGATTCATTTCCTAGCTTCACTGTAACCTCTCTGAGTGACCTCTGGGAATTTTTGCTTTATTTTGGTCTCCCAACTCCAGAGAGTTTTGAAAATTACATCAGATAAGAATAGGAAAGCACCTTTCTCTCTTGGAAAATTCCAATGGAAAATTATAAATAGTTTCTATAGTTCATAATCTAAATAGCTGCTCAGACTTTTGCTGTCATAGATGATATCGGAGATGACAAATTACTTCTCTATTTATCAGGCTCTAAAAGGAATGTACATACTTTTACACAGCCAGTGGGAAAATTAGGACTCCCTAACTGAAAGGAAAACAACTCTGGGCCTTGTAATAGTAAAGAAATACAGCTCTACTAAGGCATGAATGTAAGACATTTGTCTTCAGTGGATGCAGATTTTACCAGGTTGGGTGAATTAAAGTTGCACTGGAAAATTCCTTGGGAAACTTGGTACTTTTTCATTTTCTTATAAACCACATGAATAATTTTGAATATTTATGTCTTCTTTACACATTTCCCTACTGAAATTCTCTCTAAGATGAACAGTGACTTAATTAATTACATTTTTAAGATTATTGGTAAACACAGCCAATCCAAAGTAAGTGTAATTATCAGTGAGAAAAATGGGTTCCAGGTTTAGGCTACCTTGACACATGGTATTTGCTAAAAAGCCTGTCTCTTAGCTCTGCCAATTTATCAAGGAATTACGCACTAAACCTCCAGGCTTAGTGGTCAATGTTCTACCAAAGAAAAATGTTTTATTCTATTTTAAAAATATAGAGCATTAAAAATTATATCAAGGTTTATGATTCAATAATTTTTTTTCTGTTTCTCTCTCTGGATAGTTGATTGATAGCTAGGTAGGTAGATAGATATGAATTCATTTTAAAATATAATTACTTAAAAAAAAACACAATAACTTAAAAATCCTATAATCGGATGTTACAAATGCATATAGCCATCTTACCACAAAGCCCCTCCTGTTTCCACTTTCCAGAAATACAGAAGAAATGGAAGACAAGAGCAAAAAAAAAAAAAAAGATGACAGAACAAAGGAAAGAAAGAGGGATTTTAAGATGGCAGGAGGGGAAAGGGCAGAGTGAAAGATGAAAGAGAAATAAATGGCGAAAATAGGGTAGGATAATGAGGCAGTAGAATGCTGCTGCTGCTGCTGCTAAGTCGCTTCAGTCCTGTCCGACTCTGTGTGACCCCATAGACAACAGCCCACCAGGCTCCCCCGTCCCTGGGATTCTCAAGGCAAGCACACTGGAGTGGGTTGCCATTTCCTTCTCCCATGCATGAAAGTGAAAAGTGAAAGTGAAGTCGCTCAGTCGTGTCAGACTCTTAGGGACCCCATGGACTGCAGCCCACAAGGCTCCTCGGTTCATGAGATTTTCCAGGCAAGAGTACTGGAGTGGGGTGCCATTGCCTTCTCCAACAGTAGGATGAATGGTAATTAAATGTCTTGCGATTTTTCTTTCCATGCCTTCCTGCTTGATATTATGTGCCTAATTATTTTTTAAGTGTGTTTTCTGATTATTTTGCCTCATAGGAACTGTTTCTTCTTCCATTCAACTCACAGTGGAGACAACTGTGGTGGTAGAGACATACCATTGCCTCTTCCCTAGTCTAGTAGATCTTTAAGCAGAAGACAAGTGCCTCAACTTCCAAGATGTTACAGTTCAGTTCAGTTCAGTCCCTCAGTTGTGTCCGACTCTTTGAGACCCCATGAATAAGCATGCCAGGCCTCCCTGTCCAACACCAACTCCCGGAGTTCACTCAAATTCATGTCCATCGAGTCAGTGATGCCATCCAGCCATCTCATCCTCTGGCATCCCCTTCTCCTCCTGCCCCCAATCCCTCCCAGCATCAGAGTCTTTTCCAATGAGTCCACTCTTCGCATCAGGTGGCCAAAGTATTGGAGTTTCAGCCTCAGCATCAGTCCTTCCAATGAACACCCAGGACTGATCTCTTTTAAGATGGACTGGTTGGATCTCCTTGCAGTCCAAGGGACTCTCAAGAGTCTTCTCCAACACCACAGTTCAAAAGCATCAATTCTTCAGCACTCAGCTTTCTTCACAGTCCAACTCTCACATCCATACATGACCACTGGAAAAACCATAGCCTTGACTAGATGGATCTCTGTTGGCAAAGTAATGTCTCTGCTTTTGAATATGCTATCTAGGTTGGTCATAACTTTCCTTCCAAGGAGTAAGTGTCTTTCAGTTTCATGGCTGCAATCACCATCTGCAGTGATTTTAGAGCCCCCAAAAATAAAGTCTGACACTGTTTCCACTGTTTCCCCATCTATTTCCCATGAGGTGATGGGACCAGATGACATGATCTTTGTTTTCTAAATGTTGAGCTTTAAGCCAACTTTTTCACTCTCCACTTTCACTTTCATCAAGAGGCTTTTGAGTTCCTCTTCACTTTCTGCCATAAGGATGATGTCATCTGCATATCTGAGGTTATTGATATTTCTCCCGGAAATCTTGATTCCAGCTTGTGCTTCTTCCAGCCCAGCGTTTCTCATGATGTACTCTGCACAGAAGTTAAATAAGCAGGGTGACAATATACAGCCTTGACATACTCCTTTTCCTATTTGGAACCAGTCTGTTGTTCCATGTCCAGTTCTAATTGTTGTTTCCTGACACATTACTTTGCCAACAAAGGTCCATCTAGTCAAGGCTATGGTTTTTCCTGTGGTCATGTATGGATGTGAGAGTTGGACTGTGAAGAAGGCTGAGTACAGAAGAATTGATGCTTTTGAACTGTGGTGTTGAAGACTCTTGAGAGTCCCTTGGACTGCAAGGAGATCCAACCAGTCCATTCTGAAGGAGATCAGCCCTGGGAGTTCTTTGGAAGGAATGATGCTAAAGCTGAAACTCCAGTACTTTGGCCACCTCATGCAAAGAGTTTACTCATTGAAAAAGACTCTGATGCTGGGAGGAATTGGGGGCAGGAGGAGAAGGGGACGACAGAGGATGAGATGGCTGGATGGCATCACTGACTCGATGGACGTGAGTCTGAGTGAACTCCAGGAGTTGGTGATGGACAGGGAGGCCTGGTGTGGTGCGATTCATGGGGCTGCAAAGAGTCGGACATGACTGAGCGACTGAACTGAACTGAACTGACCCGCATATCGGTTTCTCAAGAGGCAGGTCAGGTGGTCTGGTATTCCCATCTCTTTCAGAATTTTCCCGTTTATTGTGATCCACACAGTCAAAGGTTTTGGCATAGTCAATAAAGCAGAAATAGATGTTTTTCTGGAACTCTCTTGCTTTTTCGATGATCCAGCAGATGTTGGCAATTTGGTCTCTGGTTCCTCTGCCTTTTCTAAAACCAGCTTGAACATCTGGAAGTTCATGGTTCACGTATTGCTGAAGCCTGGCTTGGAGAATTTTGAGTGTGAGATGAGTGCAACTGTGCGTTAGTTTGAGCATTCTTTGGCATTGCCTTTCTTTGGGATTGGAATGAAAACTGACCTTTTCCCATCCTGTGGCCACTGCTGAGTTTTCCAAATTTGCTGGCATATTTAGTGCAGCACTTTCACAGCATTATCTTTCAGGATTTGAAATAGCTCAACTGGAATTCTATCACCTCCACTAGCTTTGTTTGCAGTGATTACAATCACACATTTTATCTTTCTCTGTGTTCTGAGATTTGCTAGTACCTAGATCTATGTACCTGGTGGTGAAATGAGTTTGATAATCTTCATATAAGTAGATGCCACGACATATGCAATCTCTATATATTCTTCATGAAAATATACAGAGGAATAAACAATGCAGGCATAATGAGCTGAAACTATTTTATTGTTGCCATTTTAGTTTATTTTTCTTGACTTCTATTTTACGTGCTAGAATTGGCCTAGGAAAGAACAGGCAAAGTATAAGGAGGCTTTAGGTCCCAGAGCTGACTCAATCCTTAACTATCTTTGAGAATTTACATACTCCTCAATGAACAGTTTGTTTTTAACATATAAATTGAAAATGTAATATTTTCATACTGGTTTCTTTTTTATAGGTATACAATAAAGTGATTCATTTATACATACGTGTGTGCATTCTTTTCTGTTTTAGGTTATTACAAGATATCAAATGTAGTTCTCTGTGCTATACAGTAGGTACTTGTTGTTTATCTATTTTATATATAGTAGTGTATGTCTATTAATTCCGAACTCCTAATTTATCCTTCTTACCCATTTCCCCTTGGTAACCATAAATGTGTTTTCTATGTATATGAATCTTTTTCTGTTTTATAAATAAGTTCATGTGTGTCATTTTTTTTAGATTTCACATGTAAGTGATATCATATGATATTTGTCTTTGTCTGTCTGACTTCACTTATTAGGATAATCTTTTCATCCAAATATGTTGCTGCAACTACAATATTTTATTATTTTCTATTTTTTATGTCTGAGCAACATTTCATCATGTGTGTGTGTGTGTGTGATGGTCACTCAGTCATGTCCAACTCTTTGTGACCCCATGGACTGTATAGCCTTCCAGGCTCCTCTAGCCATGAGATTTCCCAGGCAAGAATACTGGAGTGGGTTGCCGTTTCCTTCTCCAGAGGATCTTCTCTACCCAGGAAATAAACCCAGGTCTCCTGCATTGTAGGCTGATTCTTCAGTGGTTGAGCCACCAGGGAATCCTACATCTTCTTAATCCATTTGTCTGTCCATGGATACTTAGGTTGCTTCCATGTCTTGATTATTATAAATAGTGCTGTTATGAACATTGGCATGCAAGTAATTTTTTTAATTTTAAATTTTTGTGTTTTTATGGATATATGCCCAGGAGTGGGATTGATGGATCATATGATAAGTCTATTTTTATATTTTAAGGAAACCCCATGGGCTTCCTAGATGGTGCTGGTGGTAAAGAACCCACCTGCCAATGTGGTTTCAATCGTTCGGGGAAGAACCCTGGAGTAGAAAAGGGCAAACTGCCCAGTATTCTTGCCTGTAAAATTCCATGGACAGAGGAGCCACAAAGAGTCAAACACTACTGAGCTACTGAGCACAAGGAACCTCCATACTATTCTCCATAGTGGCTGCCATACTTGCTCTGCTGTGTAAACTGTAAAACAATGACAAAAATGATGACCATTATTAATTCTATTTTCTGTAGTAATATTACCGACAAAATAGCAGTATAATAATTTATTTCCCATTTCTAAGGCTTGTTGCACCAATATGCCCCATTTCTTACATACTTATGTGGCATTTAAAGAAGTGTTTTGGTATATTTGGGCTTCCCCGGTGGCTCAGATGGTAAAGAATCTGCCTGCAGTGCAGAAGGTTCCCTGGGTTGGGAAGATCCCCTGGAGAATGGAATGGCAATCCACTCCAGTATCCTTTCCTGGAGAATTCCATGGACAGCAGAGTCTGGCAGGCTACAGTCCATGAGGTCACAAAGAGTCGAACATGACTGAGTGACCAACACTTTGGTATAATTGTCCTCCCTATGACCCATTCTGCCGTGTCTGTAATTTTTTTTCTCCTGGGCAATTGATTCCCAGTTCCCCCTTGTTACAATTCACGTAAGCCTCAGGAATCTCCATCCAAGCCTATAGCACTGTTCGTATAGGCAGCAAACTGCTCCCCATATTTGGGGGAGGCAATAAAATTAAACTAGGTTATTTACAATAACAGCCACTTGTTGCTATGAGATGTGCCATGACAGGACTGAAAATCATTCTCTTGGTCATGAAAGCAGAAGGTATAAATAAGGCAGCCAGAGAAGTTTTATTTGTGTTAGCAACAGATGCAGAAGAGCAAAACAGCTACTCCAATAATACCTCCCATATGCTGGTGCAAACAAAAAGAAGACCTAACTGTCCCCAGCTAAGTGAATTAGTGCTCCTCAGTGATGCCATTGCCCAGGGCAGGGTTTTGTTCTTCCTCTCTGATGTCTTTTCAGTGCCAAATATCTCTTCAGTCCCACTAGCAAGGAGCCAGGCTGCCTGGATAAACTCTGATTTGGCCCTATTCCAAGGACAATATTTGGTTTATTCACAGGCTGTTCATGTGATATCTCCTTTGACCTTGGATGCTCTTCAGAGTTCAAACAATGCAAATTGGTGAGTTTGTTTTTCTTTCCACTTCAGTTTTCAGAATCACCTTTCTTGGCCCTGTCACCACTTCTTTCTAGAATTTTGCCCTCCTCCCTTCAAAATTTGCTTCACTGCCCCCAAAATATGAAGTGGAAAAGATTGAAGCTGCCCCTGAAGCAGACTAATCTGTTACCCTCAGCCGTAGTTTAAAGAAAGAAGGCCTTGAAGTTGCATTTTAACTCACAATCCTATGAGAGTTTTACATTTTTTTCTAGCACAATGGATGTGGCTGATGAACAAATCATTTTTCACTATAGGGCACCCTACTCATTCATATAAACATTAAGAATAGTCTTTAAAGAAAATAGAAATCCTGGTCTGGCCAATGTGGAATCAAAAAGAATGAGAAATATGCATTTTTACCTTCATGTCAGTGATATAATATGGATTTCCTACATGTGTATCAGAATGTCAGGATTTTTAAAAATAGCTTTTTTGCTCTAGCTGCTTTCTCAAATAACCTCAGAATAGTTGTGGTCTGTAAATAAGACTTTGATAGTTTGCATTTATCCACTCATATATCAAATACTTGATTTGAGACTAATATATGTAGTACTGTAGGGAGTAAAAAGGTGAATTAGTATATTTAAGTAGATCAGAGCTCAACAGAAGAGATTAACACCTATACATAAGCAGCTTTTATACCTGCTTCATTCTCTTTCCTGGAAAATGGTGTTACCATTGATTTAGCTCAAGCTAGAAGTCTCAGCATCCTTCTCAGTGTTCTCTCTCTCTCGTGCATCACACAGCACTGGTTATAAGAGTCTGCATAATCTATTTCCAAAATGTTCTTTAATATTTCTCTTCTAATACACAAATTTGTTCATACATTAAACTTTCATAAATTTAGCGTTAACTCATAGACTGGAATTTTCTCTTTATCTATTACAACGAATTGCTTATTTGATTATTCTGGATATAGTATGAAGTTACTGAAATATTTAGAGCTGCAGGACTATGCGATTATGCCTGCTCTTTATTTTTTTCTCCTTTCTTTTTTAAATTGGAGTATAACAGCTTTCAATATTGTGTTATTTTCTGCTATACAATGAAGTGGATCAGTCATATGTATATGTATATCCTCTGCCCCTTGGATGTCCCTCTCATCCAACCCACATCCCACCCCTCTAGATGATCATAGTTGAGCTCCCTGTGTTGTACAGCAGTTTTCTACCAGCTACACATGGTAGTGTATATATGTCAATCCTAATCTCCCAGTTTGCAAATGAAGCAACTGACAAAAGATTAATCTCCAAAATACACAAACAGCTCACAAAGCTCAATATCAACACAACAAAAAACCCAATCAAAAAATGGGCAAAAGACCTAAATAGACATTTCTTCAAAGAAAACATACAGCTGGGCAAGAGGAACAAAAAAGATGCTCAACATTACTAATTATGAGAGAAAAGCAAATCAAAACTACAATGAGATATCATCTCACACTGATCAGAATGACCATATCATCAAAAAAGCTTTCTCCTTTCTTGTCCATTTTGCATTATGCTAACTGATAGAAACCTGACACAGAAAGACAGATATTACATGATTCCACTTATATGAGTTACCTAAAAGAGTCAGATTCATAAAATCAAATAATGGAAATGGTGATCACCAGGGGCTGGGAGTTATTAATCAACAAAGTGTCAGTTAAATAAGCTAAACAAACTATAGAGATCTGTACTATAGTCAACAGTAATGTATTGTACACTTAACATTTGTTAAATGAAGATATATTTTATGCTGTTTCTTATCATAATAAAATTAAATTAAAAAGTACACACATGTGCACACACATACATACAAAAAAAATTGGCACCATTCCTCAAGCAGACACACCAGCTGCATCGTTAATCACTAGTGCACAGGCCACTATTTGTTTTGATAAAATACATACATTTTCTGGGTATAAGGACTTCCCTGGTGGCTCAGACGGTAAAGCGTCTGCTTATAATGCGGGAGACCTGGGTTCGATCCCTGTGTTGGGAAGATCCTCTGGAGAAGGAAATGGCAACCCACTCCAGTACTCTTGCCTGGAAAATCCCATGGATGGAGGAGCCTGGTAAGCTACCATCCATGGGGTCGCAAAGAGCTGGACACAACTGAGAGATTTTCTTCTTTCTTTTTCTTTCTTGCCTACAGAGTTTCAGCCAGAACCACTACCACATGCCTTGTAAAAGTTTTGACCTACTGGGAAAGTGTTAGTCATTCAGTCATGTATGACTCTTTGCAACTGCATGGACTGTAGCCAGCCAAGCTCCTCTGTCCATGGGATTTCCCAGGCAAGAATAGTGGAGTGGGTAGCCCATCCCTTCTCCGGGGGAACTTCTTGACCCAGGGATCAAACCCAGGTCTCCAGCATTGCAGGTAGATTCTTTGCCATCTGAGCCACCCAGGGAAGCCCTGACCTACTGGGAGTCCCACATATATAACAGACCAAGCAGATCACTTTACAGTGAAGAATATTGGGGAGTGGGTCCATGTCATCCGCTCCACTAATCATGTCACATATCAAGCTGTCCAGAAGCTGCTCGCCTCACAGAATGCTGGAACAACTTCCCAAAGGCACAGCTGAAGCATCAGCTCATATATAATTCTTTCTAAGGATGGTGTCTACATACTATAGGATACAGTATGGACTTTTAATCAAATCACTTTATGTGGTTCTATGGCCCCAATAAGAATACAACAGTTCAAGAATCAAGTTATAGAAGTAGGAATGACCCTCCCAAATCTTATTTCCAATAACCTGCTTGGGGAACTTATTCTCATACCCACAACTCTGGGTTCTGCAGAGTTAAGAATTCTTGGTCCACAAAGAGGGGACACTTCAGAAAGAATTCCATTGATCTATAAATTTCAGCTGCTCTCTGGTCACTTGAGACAGGTAGCAGCAGTAAGTAGAACTGACATACTGGCTGACAATTAACCCTGACTGTGGGGAGGAGGTAGGACTCTCCCTGGAGCAAGGAAGCCGGGAGGAATATATCTGTCTCAGACTGGAGCACTTCCTTTGACTCCCTTGCTGTATTATGATGTTAAATGGACAAGTGCAGCATCACAGCCTTAGAAGCCTTGATAACCCCAGTCTCAGAGCCCTCAGGGATATGGTCTTAGTCCTGACAGCAGATATGCCACTGATGTCAGCAAAGCTGTTTACTGAACGAGAGAAGTCTGGAATAGATAGTGGAGAAGGGAGACCATGATCATTTGTTGTGATGTCAGCTGCAATAGGGGAAGCTGTAGTTGGTCCTGCCCACCTCTTTCTCCTATGTTTCTCTGGGGAAGAAGGACCCACCAAAGGCCTAGCTGAACTCTTCCCCAACATGTAAGTGGCTCTAAGCAGTGCAGGTGTAGACTACAATGGACATGAAGCTATAACTCTCAGATCTCTTTCAAGAAAGAACAGTTTGAGGTTGCTTGTCAGTGGGTAATCTCCAGGTGTCAGCCTCATCTGATGAGAGTTGGCTTACCCATGGGCGTGTCCTTCCAAAGAGGACCCACCTTTAATGACTGATGTAGGTAGAGGTGAGCTATTCCTCCCTGGATCACTTTCCTCCATGGAGGAATCTGTTACTAGCCTGGACATCAATTCAAATTTCCTGCACAATGCCTGCCACACTATGTTTCAGACTATGGTTCCCAACTATAGACTTTAGTTGATCCAGCATGATTTTCTTCATTAGTGCACATTTATCTGACTAGCAATGTGATGATGTAACACATGATATTTTTTCATTTAATAATTTAAAAATTGTGTAATGTTTTACAAAAAAAAATTTAGAAACAGCTATGCAGTGATAGATTTTTTAAAATACCCTTCAAATAATTTGGGAAGCTTGTATAAAAATGCCAAGAAAAAGTAAATAAGTTATAAATTCCTTGAGAAGTGGGAGCATGTTTTACTCATCTTTATATTTTTTCTGCCTGATGTGGTAGCTGTTAGACAGCATTAGATCACAATGAACTGAATGATTCTGAACTGGAAGGCTGGAATAATATATAACATTCAACAAATTTTAGAGGTTCCTTTTATAATTAGTTACCTCTAGTTGTTCTTATATGCATATTTGCTTTTAGAGAGCAAAGTGTGAAATAATTGCAGCCATCACCTCTTTTGAGATATTATGAGTGAAGTGAATGAGTGAAGTTGCTCATTCATGTCCGACTCTTTGTGACCCCATGGACTGTAGCCTACAAGGCTCCTCTGTCCATGGAAATTTCATGGAAAGAGTACTGGAGTGGGTTGCCATTTCCTTCTTCAGGGGATCGAACCCAGGTCCTCTGCATCGCAGGCAGATGCTTTACCATCTGAGCCACCGGCAAGTCCTGAGATATTATAGGCTTGAGATATTATAGGCTTCCTGTTAAAGGAATCCTGGTTCCCAATCCTCATATTTCCTTTAGGAACTATCCATTGAATCTACACTTAAGACCACCATTTTAACCTTCTTATCTGACTTGTGAGGTTGGGATAAGCTGTATGTATAGTTCAGTCCCTTTATTTTGGAGCACCTGCTAACACAGATATGATTTTTGCCTGTTTCATAAGGTCTACCTCTGTGATGAGAGCCGTAGAATCTAGGACTATATAGGTAATTACTCCAATTTGAGGGAATATGAAAAAGCTTAAGAAAATCTCTGTCTCTTAATCCAAGTCATGTTCTCTAAAACCAATTTTACTGATCATAATAGTGATATATTAATGTCTATCCACTGAAATTTGATGTGCAAATATCTAAGATGGGGAGGAGAGTGTGATTAAACCCCAAACTCCAGCTGACTCTCCAACTGATGACTTCACTTCCTGTTTCTAGGAGCCTACTCTCCTTTGCACCCAGGCTGTTGTCCAGTACCCTTCATCCACCCATCCTCATATCCCATGTGGCACTGAGTCTATCTGAGTCTTTACTCATGATTAATGTGTAGAAATTTAGAACTAAGAGATGTAGATACAGACAGGAAGCCTTATCCTCCCTAATCCATTATACTTGCCTCTATAACCTGGAGGGCAGGCAACCAACTCTAGCAGGTAAGGTGAGGAAGGTCTCTGTGATGCTAGGAAGTCATTATCACCCACTCACCTTTCATTCTAAGATTTACACTGGGAAAGGTTTGTCCCACATAGAAAAGACCGTAATACACACTTAACAAAGAACTTACATTTATTTTCTTACCATTTTACTTCACTTTTATTGGGGGTAGTAAAACTTTGTTTTAAAATTAAGTCTTGGATAACAAAAATTATATCTTTAAAAACTTAAACTGGCATAATTAAATCAATTTCTCATATATCAAGTTTCCCTGCAGCTGCCACAGATTGCAGATATCATCTAGAACAAAGAAGGAAATCTCATTGTATTTCGAGTCTCAAAATAAACTTTGAATCTATAATAATATTATGGTCCTGAAAGGCTATTTTTGAAATATGAAAGTTCTTTTTTCTATATTACAAAAGCTTTCCATACATATTAAGAGTAAATCATGGAATTCTAATCTTAGCTTAGGTTTATCCTAGTTATGGAAGATGATGAACAGTGTTTCATATTTTTGTATTTGTTATGGTTTAACTATAAAACAGAAAAATATATTCTTTAATTTTATAGCACATATATTTTTCCATTTTTATAATGCCATTTTTTTCTTCTCCATCCTCTCAACACATATCTGCATCGAAATAAACAGATCAAAAACCTAGTGTGTATTATTTAATTTATTTGTCGATTTTCATATAATCATATTAGAAAAAATGTAGGGTGACTTTTTGATATTTGCTTTTATAAGCCAGCCTATCTACTCTAACCACTTAATAACACATTAAAGATTCCTTTTCAACTCAAAGTATGCATCTGACTCATTTTGCTATCATTGCTTTGTATATTTTTAATTAATAAAATTTAGAAAATGATAGATTTATGGAAAAATGGAGCTAAAGTAGAGACCCCACATTCTCTCTCTCTCTCTCTCTCTCTCACACACACACACACACGGTCACACATAGTCACCCTTGTTATTAACATCTTGCATTCATGTGGTGCTAAAATATATTATGGACTTAAGTTACTAATAATGTACCAACATCAGTTCATCAATTGTAACAAACAGGCCACACGAATGTATAACATTTGAAACGAATATATAACATTATGTTGTTTGAGTTTAGTTCTCCACTCCTTAACTGATGAAGGTCCTCAGTTCAGTTTAATTCAGTTCAGTCGCTCAGTCGTATCCAACTCTTTGTGACCCCATGAATCACAGCACACCAGGCCTCCCTGTTCATTGCCAACTAACGGAGTTTACTCAAACTCATGTCCATCGACTAGCTGTTTATAAATTTTTATCACTATAACCATTGCTGCCATATAAACATCCTTGAACTTTTATTCATAGGTAGTAGGAGTTTTATTGCATTAAATTAATTTTCTTATGAAGTAATCAGGTAGGTGACAGTGTAAATTTTACTCATTTACTGTCACAGGATTGGAGAAGGCAATGGCACACCACTCCAGTATTCTTGCCTGGAAAATCCCATGGACGGAGGAGCCTGGTAGGCTGCAGTCCATGGGGTCTCTGAGGGTCGGACATGAATGAGCGACTTCACTTTCACTTTTCACTTTCATGCATTGGAGAAGGAAATGGCAACCCACTCCAGTATTCTTGCCTGGAGAATCCCAGGGACAGAGGAGCCTAGTGGGCTGCCGTCTATGGGGTCGCACAGAGCTGCACACGACTGAATCGACTTAGCAGCAGCAACTGTCACAGGATAATTCACCTTCCTTTTTTCATCAGTTAGGTTCAGTCGCTCAGTCATGTCCGACTCTGCGACCCAATGGACTGCAGAATGCCAGGCTTCCCTGTCCATCACCAACTCCTGGAGCTTACTTAAACTCATGTCCATCGAGTTGGTGATGCCATCCAATCATCTTATCCTCTGTCGTCCCCTTCTCCTCTTGCCCTCAATCTTTTCCAGCATCAGGGTCTTTTCTAAGGAGTCAGTTCTTTGCATCAGGTGGTGAAAGTATTGGAGCTTCAGCTTCAGCATCAGTTTTTTCCAATGAATATCCAAGACTGATTTCCCTTAGGACAGACTGGTTTGATCTCCTTGCAGTCCAAGGGACTCTCAAGAGTCTTCTCCAAAACTATAGTTCAAAAGCATCAATTTCAGCACTAAGCTTTCTGTATCATCCAACTCTCACATCCATACATGACTACTGGCAAAATCATAGCTTTGACTACGGACCTTTGTCTGCAAAGTAATGTCTATGATTTTTAATATGCTGTTTAGGTTGGTCATAGCTTTCCTTCCAAGGAGTAAGCGTCTTTTAATTTCATGGCTGCAGTCACCATCTGCAGTGATTTTGGAGCCCAAGAAAATAAAGTCACTGTCTCCATTGTTCCTATTTGCCATGGAGTAATGAGACCAGATGCCATGATCTTAGTTTTTTGAATGTTGAGTTTTAAGCCAGCTTTTTCACTTTCCTCTTTCACTTTCGTCAAGAGGTTCTTTAGTTCCTCTTCAATTACTGTCATAAGGGTGGTATCATCTACGAATCTGAGTTCTCCTGACAATCTTAAATCCATCTTGTGCTTCAACCAGCCTGACATTTCACATGATGTACTCTGCATATAAGTTAAATAAGCAGGGTGACAATATACAGCCTCGATGTACTCATTTCCCAATTTGGAACCAGTCTGTTGTTCCATGTCTGGTTCTAACTGTTACTTCTTGATCGGCATACAGATTTCTCAGGAGACAGGTAAGGTGCTCTGGTATTCCCATCTCTTGAAGAATTTTCCACAATTTGTTCTGATCTACACAGTCAAAGGCTTTGGCATAGTCAATAAAGCAGAAGTAGATGTTTTTCTGGTACTCTCTTGTGCTTTTTCTATGATCCAACAGATGCTGGCAATTTGATCTCTGGTTCCTCTGCCTTTTCTAAATCCAGCTTGAACATCTAGAAGTTCACGGTTCACATATTGCTGAAGCCTGACTTGGAGGATTTTGAGCATTACTCCAGTGTGTGAGATGAGTGCAACTGTAGGGTAGCTTGAACATTCTTTGACATTGTCTTTCTTTGGGATTGGAATGAAAACTGACCTTTTCCAGTCCTGTGGCCACTGCTGAGTTTTCCAGATTTTCTGGCATATTGAGTGCAGCACTTTCACAGCATCATCTTTTAGGATTTGAAATAGCTCAACTGGAATATCATCACCTCCACTAGCTTTGTTCATAGTGATTCTTCCCAAGGCCCACTTGACTTCGCATTCCAGGATGTCTGACTCTAGGTGAGTGATCACACCATCGTGGTTATCTGAGTCAAAGATATTTTTTGTATAGTTCTTCTGTGTATTCTTGCCACCTCTTCTTAATATCTTCTGCTTCTGTTAGGTCCATACCATTTCTATCCTTTATTTTACCCATCTTTTCATGAAATATTCCACTGGTATTTCTAATTTTCTTGCAGAGATCTCTAGTCTTTCCCATTCTATTGTTTTCCTTTATTTCTTTGCATTGATCACTGAGGAAGGCTTTCTTATCTCTACTTGCTATTCTTTGGAACTCTGCATTGAAATGGATATATCTTTCCTTTTCTCCTTTGCCTTTCACTTCTCTTCTTTTCACAGCTATTTGTAAGGCCAGACAACCATTTTGCCTTTTTGCATTTCTTTTTCTTGGGGATGGTCTTGATCCCTGCCTCCTGTACAATGTCACAAACCTTCATCCATAGTTCTTCAGGCACTCTATCAGATCTAATCAGTTGAATCTATTTGTTACTTCCACTGTATAAATGTAAGGGATTTGATTTAGGTCATACCTGAAAGGTCTAGCTGTTTTCGCTACTTTCTTCAATTTAAGTCTGATTTTGGCAATAAGGAGTCCATGATCCTTATCCACAGTCAGCTCCTGGTCTTGTTTTTGTTGACTGTATAGAACTTCTCCATCTTTGGATGCAAAGAATATCATCAACCTGATTTCGGTATTGACCATCTGGTGATGTCCATGTGTAGAGTCTTCTCTTGTGTTGTTAGAAGAGGGTGTTTGCTGTGACCAGTGCATTCTCTTGGCAAAACTCTATTAGCCTTTGCCCTACTTTATTCTGTACTTCAAGGCCAAATTTGCCTTTTACTCCAGGTGTGTGTTGAATTCCTACTTTTGCATTTCAGTCCCCTATGATGAAAAATACATCTTTTTTGGTGTTCTAGAAGGCCTTGTAGGTCTTCATAAAACTGTTCAACTTCAGCCTCTTCAGCATTACTGGTTGGGGCATAGACTTGGATTACACTGATATTGAATGGCTTGCCTTGGAAATGAACACAGATCATTCTGTCATTTTTGAATTGTACCCAAGTAATGCATTTTGGACTCTTTTGTTGACTAATGGCTACTCCATTTCTTCTAAGGGATTCTTGCCCACAGTAGTAGATACAATGGTCATCAGAATTAAATCTGCCCATTCCAGGCCATTTTAGTTCACTGATTCCTAAAATGTCAGTGCTCACTCTTGCCATCTCCTGTTTGACCACTTCTAATGTAACTTGATTCATGGACCTAACATCCCATGTTCCTATGCAATATGCTCTTTACAGCATTGGACTTTATTTCCATCACCAGTCACATCCACAACTGGGTATTGTTTTTGCTTTGGCTCCATCCCTTCATTCTTTCTGGAGTTATTTTTCCACTCTACTCCAGTAGCATATTGGTCACCTACCAATTTGGGGAGTTCGTCTTTCAGAGTCATATCTTTTTGCCTTTTCATACTGTTCATGGGATTCTCAAGCAAGAATACTGAAGTGGTTTGCCATTCCCTTCTCCAATAAACCATGTTTTGTCAGAACTCTCTGATTTTCTGATACTATATTTAGGGTTTTCTATGTACAGTATCATGTCTTCTGCAAACAGTGAGAGCTTTACTTCTCCTTTTCTGATATGGATTCCTTTTATTTATTTTTCTACTCTGATTGCTGTAGCTAGGACTTCCAGAAGTGTGTTGGATAATAGTGGTGAAAGTGGACACCCTTGTCTTATTCCTGATCTTAGGGGGAAGGCTTTTTAGTTTCTCAACATTGAGAATGGTTGCTGTAGGCTTATCATATATGGCTTTTACTATGATGAGGTAGTTTCCTTCTATGCCCATTTTTTCAAAGAGTTTTAATCATAAATGTGTGCTGAATTTTGTCAAAGGCTTTTTCTGTGTCTATTGAGATGATCATATGGTTTTTATCTTTCAATTTGTTAATATGGTGTATCACATTGATTGATTAGTATATATTGAAGAATATTGAAGGGTTATTTATTCCTGGAATAAACCCAACTTGATCATGGTGTGTGAGCTTTTTAATGTGTGCTGAATTCTGTTTGCTAAAATTTGTTGAGAATTTTTGCATCTATGTTCATCATGATATTGTCCTGCAGTTTTCTTTTTTTGTGTTTTCTTTATCTGGTTTTGGTATCAGGGTGATGGTGGCCTCATATAATGAGTTTGCAAGTGTTCCTTCCTCTGAAATTTTTTGAAAGAGTTTTAGAAGCATAGGCATTATCTCTTCTCTAAATGTTTGATAGAATTCACCTGTGAAGTCATTTGGTCCTGGGTTTTGTTTTCTGGGAGATTTTTGATCACAGCTTCAATTTCAGTGCTTGTAATTGGGTTGTTCATAATTTCTATTGCTTCCTGGTTCAGTCTTGGAAGATTGAACTTTTCTAAGAATCTGTCCATTTCTTCCAGATTATCCATTTTATTGCCATTTAGTTGTTCATAATAGTCGCTTATAATCCTTTATATTTCTGCATTGTCTGTTGTAACCTCTCCTTTTTCACCTCTAATTTTGTTGATTTGATTCTTCTCTCTTTTTTTCTTGATGAATCTGGCTAACTGTTTGTCAATTTTGTTTATCTTCTCAAAGAACCAGCTTTTACTTTGATTAATCTTTACTATTGTTTCTTTTCATTTCTTTTTCATTTATTTCTGCTCCGACCTTTATGATTTCTTTCCTTCTCCTAATTTTGGGTTTTTTTTTTTTTCCTTCCTTCTCCAGTTGTTTTAGGTGTAAAGTTAGGTTGTCTATTTGATGTTTTTTTTTGTTTCTTGGGGTAGGATTGTATTGCTATAAACTTCCCTCTTAGAGCTGCTTTTGCTGCTTCCAATAGTTTTTAAGTTGTCTTGTTTTCATTGTCATTTGTTTCCAGAAATTTTTTAGTTTCCATTTTTATTTCTTCAGTAACCTGTTGGTTATTTAGAAATGTGTTGTTTTATCTCCCTGTGTTTGTGTTTCTTACAGGTTTTTTTTTTTTTTTTTTTTTCCCTTGTAATTGGTATCTAGTCTCTTAGTGTTGTGGTCTGCTGCTGCTGCTGCTGCTGCTAAGTCACTTCAGTCGTGTCCGACTCTGTGTGACCCCATAGATGGCAGCCCACCAGGCTCCCCCATTGCTGGGATTCTCCAGGCAAGAACACTGGAGTGGGTTGCCATTTCCTTCTCCAATACATGAAAGTGGAAAGTGAAAGTGAAGTCACTCAGTTGTGTCTGACCCTCATTGACCCCACAGACTGCAGCCTACCAGGCTCCTCCATCCATGGGATTTTCCAGGCAAGAGTACAGGAGTGGGGTGCCATTGCCTTCTCTGTTGTGGTCTGAGAAGATGCTTGATAAGATTTCAATTTTCTTAAGTTTACTGAGGTTTGATTTGTGACCCAAGGTGTGGTCTATCTTGGAGAATGTTCCATGTGCACTTGACAAGAGGTGTATTCTTCTGCATTTGGATGGAATGTCCTGAAGATATCAATGAGATCCATTTCATTTAATGCATCATTTAAGACTTGTGTTTCCTTATTAATTTTCTGTTTTGATGATATGTCCATTCGTGTGTGTGGGGTGGTAAAGTCTCCTACTATTACTGTGTTACTGTCAATTTCTCCTTTTATGTCTGTTAGTGTTTGTCTTACGTATTGATGTGCTCCTATGTTGGGTGCATAGACATTTACAATTGTTATGTCTTCCTCTTGGATTGATCCCTTGATCATTATGCAGTGTCCTTCCTTATCTCCTGTAATCTTCTTTATTTTGTCTGATATGAGGATTGCTACTCCAGTTTTCTTTTGCTTCCCATTTGCATGGAATATATTTTTCCATCCTCTCACTTTAAGTCTATATGTGTCTTGAGGTCTAAAGTGGGTTTCTTGTAGACAGCATATATATGGGTCTTATTTTTGTATCCATTCAGCCAGTCTGTATCTTTAGGTTGGAACATTTAATCCATTTACATTTAAAGTAAGTATTGATATATATGTTCCTATTGCCATTTTCTTAGTTGTTTGGGGTTGATTTTGTAAATCTTTTTTCTTCTGCTGTACTTCTTGATTATATAAGTCCCTTTAACATTTGTTGTAAAGCTGGTTTGGTGGTACTGAATTCTTTAACTTCTGCTTGTCTGAAAAGCTTTTGATTTCTCCATCAGTTTTGAATGAGATCCTTGCTGGGTACAGTAATATATGGTTATAGATTTTTCCCTTTCAGTACTTTAAATATATCCTGCCATTCCCTTCTGGCCTGCAAAGTTTCTGCTGAAAGATCAGCTGTTAAGTGTATGGGGTTTCCCTTGTATGTTACTTGTTGCTTCATCCTTGGCACTTTTTAATATTCTTTCTTTGTATTTAGTCTTTGTTAGTTTGATTAGTAGGTGTCTTGGTATGTTTCTTCTTGGGTTTATCTTGTATGGGACTCTTTGTGCCTCTTGGACTTGATTGACTATTTCCTTTTCCATGCTGGGAAAATTTTCAACTATAATCTCTTCAAAAATTTTCTCATACATTTTCTTTTCCTCTTCTTCTTCTGGGACCTCTATCATTCAAATGTTGCTGTCTTTGATATTGTTCCAGAGGTCTCTGAGACTGTCCTTAGCTCTTTTCTTTCTTTTTACTTTATTCTGCTCTTGAGAAGTTATTTCCACCATTTATCTTCCAGCTTACTGTTTCGTTCTTCTGCTTCAGGTATTTTGCTATTGATTCCCTCAATTTCAGTAATTGTGTTGTTTATCTCTGCATGTTTATTCTTTAATTCTTCTAGGTCTTTGTTAATTGATTCTTGCATTTTCTCCATTTTGCTTTCAAGGTTTTTGATCATCTTTACTATCATTATTCTGAATTCTTTTTCAGGTAGTTTGCCTATTTCCTCTTCATTTATTTGGACTTCTGTGTTTCTAGTTTGCTCCTTCATTTGTGTAGTATTTCTCTGCCTTTTCATTATTATTTTTTTTTAACTTATTGTGTTTGAGGTCTCCTTTTCCCTGGCTTCAAGGTTGAATTCTTTCTTCCTTTTGGTTTCTGCCCTCTAATTTTGGTCCAGTGGTTTCTGCAAGCTTGTTATAGGGTGAGATTTGTGCTGAGTTTTTGTTTGTTTATTTGTTTTTCCTCTGATGGGCAAGGCTGAGTGAGATGGTAATCCTGTCTGCTGATGATTGGGTTTGTATTTTTGTTTTGTTTGTTGTTTAGTTGAGATGTCCTGCACAGGATGCTATTGGTGGTTGGGTGATACCAGCCTTGTATTACAGTGGTTTCCTTTGTGTGAGTTCTCACTATTTGATACCCCCTAGGGTCAGTTCTCTGATAGTCCAGGGTCTTGGATTCAGTACTCCCACTCCAAAGGCTCAGGGCTTGATCTCAGCATGGGCACATCTGTCAGCGGTATCTTATTCCACTTTACCAATGCCACCTCTAGCTCCTCCACCATCTCTCTTTGCCTCACTTTTCTCTGAAGTAGCAAAAGTGGGTTAGAATAGTACCTGGTTTTTAGCTGAAAGCATTGGTTGAGGATTCAGTGAGGTTATCTATGCAAAGCTCTTAAGACAGTTTTTCTAAACAGCAAGGACTGAAAACTGCTAGTTCTTTTGAATAGTATCTGTATAGTCTTCGAGGCTCACCCTGTCTCTGGGATCAACAAATGTATTCTGAATGGACAGTTATAGCCTTTTTTCCCAATGCCGTACTTAGTCCATCCATTATTTAGGACTGACCATATCCCTCAGCTATCCCTCCTCCTTTCTCAGCTTACTCAGTTGAAAACATAAACAAAATTTCTGCCTCACTTCAACTTTGCAGTATTATTTATTAAAGAGAATATTACATTCAAGTTTTAATAGCTAATTTTTTTGATCATTTACCATGAGTCTGGCAGGCTTCTCAAGTGGCTCAGTGGTAAAAAACCTGCCCTGTCAAAGCAGGAGATGTAGCTCAATCCCCAGGTTGGGAAGATCTCCTGGAGAAGGAAATGGCAATCCACTCCAGTATTCTTGCCTGGAAAATTCCATGGACAGAGGAGCCAGGTGGGCTACAGCCCATGGGGTTGCGAAAAAGTAGGACACAACTTAGCAACCAAACAACAACAGCAAAACATGAGTCTGGCATCATGGCTGATTTTTTAGTGATAATTTTTAAAATTGTGATAAAATAAACATAACATGAAATTCATTATCTTAACCACTTAGAAGTATGCAGTTCAGTAGTGTTAAATACATTCATTTTGTTGTACAGTCAGTCTCTAGGGCTCTTTGATTTTGCAAACCTCAAATTCCATTTTCATTAAACAATAGCTTCTTCTTCCTTGCTTCTCTGAATCCCTGGCAACCAACCATTTACTTTCTGTCTTTATAATTGTGTCTACTTTACATACTTCATATAAATAGAACTACATTATTCATCTTTTTGTCACTGGCCTATTTAACTTCACATAATATCCTGAGAATTGATCAGTATTGTAGTATGTGTCAGGGTTTTCTCCCTTTCTAAGGCTAAATAATAGTCCTTTGTAAATAGATACCACAATTGTGTTTATCTATTCATCCATAGGGTTGAAAAAATCAAACCCAATTGAACAACCGAGTACACATGCATGCTCTAATCCATACATGAACAGTTTGGCTGCTTCTGTTAATACCTTTTGGCTCTTGTGAGAAATTCTGCTGCAAACATGATGTAAATTTATCTCTTCTAGACTTTGATTTTAGTTCTTTTGGGTTATACCCCAAAGTGGAATTGCTCAGTTATATGGCAATTGTATTTTATATATTTTGAAGCATGATCAAGGACTGAAATCTGAGGATTTCATATTTCTCTCTCCCCCGGTTCCAATGGACATTAATAATAGTAGTAAATCATTGGGAAAAAATCATAAAGAAATATTTACATAAGAAGTGAGTTTATAAATAGAAATTTATAACAACAAATATTTTTGAAGACTATATATCAAATATGTTGTCTATCCTCTGGAGACTTTGTTGGCAATAAAACCATGGGCTAAATAGATTGTAAGTATGAGGCAGTATAGCAAATTCTATCTTCTTGCAAACTAATCATGGGCAGGGTGGCAATTCTATACCACAGAGATGCCAATGTTGATAAATTTAATTTTTTAAATCTGGTATTCCTGTCTGTTCTTGATTCCAGGGAATCAAGATTATTGTATTGCTTCTCTTTGAACATCTATGCTATGAAAACTTGAACAGAAATGATAAAACTTTGTTTTATGAGGAGATGTTTTTGTTTGAATTGAGATTGAGGATATTCCTTGGAGAAAATTCCACCACTTTTCAGGGAACAAGTCTGTAGCCAGGCAGCACAGGAAGGGAAGTGCAATGGTGAGTGAGACAGGGCTGGTGTGTGAACCTGTCTTCCAGACTTTACAATCCCAATAGCCTCAAGCCAGACTCTGTCTAAGGCTGTGGTAATACATGTGGTACACAAGGAATTCTGAGTCTGGCTACAGCCTGTTAGTCTCATTTTTCTCACAAATCTATATTTAGTAACTCACAGCCTTTGTGATTGGCCAGAAACTTTTAAGTGTCTCTGATGCTTTCTCTCTGGCAACTTTGGGAAAGTTAATTAACTCCTTTTTGCCTCAGTTTCCTTTCAGTAAAATATCTTCTATTTTTTATCTACTGTTAATTCAAAATAGAAAACAAAAACACAGTTTTATCATTTCCGTTCAAGTTTTTAGAGCATAGGTATTTGGAGGAAAAAACACACAAAGTTTCTTCTCTTGAATTATTTAGGTACTGAAGAGGAAGACCAGATTTTTACATTAAATTTATCAATACTATGCCTAATTACCTTCAAATATGCTATTGGCCTTCCCAGGTGGCACAGCAGGAAAGATTCTGTCTTCCAATATAGGAGACATGAGTTCAATCCTTGGGTTTGGAAGATCCCCCGGAGAAAGAAATAGCAACCCACTCCAGTATTCTTGCCTGGAGAATCCCATGGATGGAGGAGCCTGGTGGGCTACAGTCAGTGGGACTGCAAAGAGTCAGACACAACTAAGCAACTGAGTGAAGTATATCATGCTCTTACTGAATATGTACAGGAAAATGGACCAGCATAATCCAGAATCCCTAGCTGATTTTTCAGCATGGGATCTTTAGTCATAAACTTTACCTAATCCCAATTCATTCCTTCCCTTAAAAGATCTGCCTTCCAACACTGGAGCCCAAACCCCAAACTCTACAGATATTTTCCTTTAAACTTTCCTCTCTAAGACATGATTCAGGTACTATCTATTTGTTATTCTTCCTATATGTGGTTGAGTCTGATTAACATCATTTGGTCACCATTTTTTCCTGGTGGTCCTTTGGGGAGATGAGAGTGGAAATAAGAAAGTCATAGTGTCATTAACAATGGTGAGCTATTTATAAACTGTTGGAAATCTAGAGTCTGGTTTTCCAGAAGAAATGCTATCCAAGTTATACTCTACTGTTGTTTTTTACGATAGATAAACATCTACTGAGTCCTGTCTTCTATTTGTGTGTGCCTTTACATGTATTGCCTTTTAAAATACCTACAGAACCCTCCTCAGGTTATAGTACTATATAGGAACCAGGCTCATTTTGCTTGAGATGACTGTTTTCTTGTCTCATCATTCTACAGCCTGGTCTTCCTGCAAACACGCTTGTTATCGCTACGCCTGCTAGGTATCTTGGCAATTGCTTCCTTTCACCATTACACTATTCCAGTGAGTTTCTCAGTGCTGATATTCTCAAATTCCTCACATTCAGTCCTACCTACCTTGGAAAAGGCCTCTTGTTTATAAAAATAGTAATCGCCTTGTGATGATTGTCAAAGTTAAATTTTAAAAATGTTTAAAAATTAATTGTCATTCATATATGTATTTATGTGAGTGCTATGTCACTTCAGTCATGTCTCTTTGTGATGCTATGGACTGTACCCTGCCAGGCTTCTCTGTACATGGGTTTCTCCAGGCAAGAATACTGGAATGGGTTGCCATGCCTTCCTACAGGGGATCTTCCTCACCCAGGGATTGAGCCTGTGCCTCTTATGTCTCCTGCATTGGCAGATGGGTTCTTTACACACTAGGGCCACGTGGGAAGCATATATATATATATATATATATATATATATATACATATATATATATAAATGCATACCTGACAGTTTAAGCTCATTAATGAGGGAACCAATAGAATGAAAAACAGGAATTTTATATGATCAGTGAAGAAAGGTGCTTAAATAATATGGCTAAATTAGGTGCAAATGGGATTATGTTCTAATCACAGTTTATTACTGTGATTTTGAAGTCCTCAAGTCTGACAGAAGAAAAACAAACCATTGCATCTTATCAGTTTTCTACAACTTAAATTCTGTATTTCAAAGTTGTAAAGTGCCTGGATCCAAATCAATTTCGATTGCCGTAGTGAAAATTCCATTTTCTGAGGGAGTCAGGTGTGTTGGATAGCACTTTGGCATAACATTAAAAGGTTACACAATCATCTTGCTGATTTATTTCCAAGTCAAGAATAGTTCTCTGTAACATCATAAACAAATTATTAAAGAATCTAAAAAATTTTAATTACTAAGTAAATATTGTTTAAGGGGGGCAAATATATTAACAAATGTGAACTTTTGGCTGAAAATAAGGGTTTCATTGATTAAATCCCCGTGTTGGATTGTGCTACATCAACTTGGTGAAGCTGGGATTTATGTTTTACTGAAGCTCCTTCTCTGTGTGGTGCTAGATAGGACTTTGAAGGTAGAAGTTAAATAGCAGTCATGATTTATTGAAGGACAGTGGGATGAGTTACAGTGATATTTCTTCGTAGAAGTGCCCAACAGATCCTAGCTCATCCCCACTCCTTCCTGCTCTCTGATCAGCTTGCCTTCCCCACCGGGGGCCAGGCTGGGCAACAGTTGTTCCGGGCCCACCAGCAGATGTTTGGCAATGGCTTCCTGGAAGTTAAGAGCCTCTTGTAGACATCTCTATGGCATCCTCCTTTGCATCTATTTCATTGTCTGGGCATGCTTAGTTTCTGTATTTGTCTTCAAGCTCTGACTTAGTCATTCTTGCCAGAGTTTTTGGCATGAACTGGTTAATGTCTGTGTCTGACCTCTACTTTCTGTTCCAGACCTTCACTTTACCACCTGTTCCCATATTTCTGTAAGATCTAAGGTCTGTGATAAATCTCTTATGCCCCAAATGTTCAAAGGAGCTCTGCTGCCCTGACTTAACCTTGACTAATGCATTCCTACTATTTTAGAGCTATGATCCCTAATTTCAACCCACTCAAATATTTCCAACCACATTTTGACACAGAGTCTAGCAACTAAAATGATAATTATGATAATAATATTAAAACAATAATAATAATAGTAATAGCTGCTATTCATGGGGTCGCAAAGAGTCAGACATGACTGAGCAACTGAACTGAACTGAACTGAATAGCTAACACTTACCTAAGGGGGCTAACATTACTGTAAATAATTTACTACTAAATGCTTAGATATTTCTTAGTCTGTTTAAGCTCTGCTTCCTTTGTCTGTCAACATCAGGTTGAAAGTATTCTTAATCCTGTGGCCATATTCTTATGAAAGGATCACAGGGAAATCTAGGAGTGTAGTTAGAGGAATGATGTAGGTAGCTAAATATAATCATTAGAGATTCTCTAAGATGTTAAGAACTATTGTTATAAAGGATCACAGGGAAATTTATTTGGACCCAAAATGCTATATATTGCAATCACGGCCCTCCACTTGCCATATATCAGACACTTTGCAAAGGTGTTTACATATACTACCTCATATAATTCTGCCAATGACACCAAAAGATAGAGAAATACCATCCTTTTTATGTAGGTGATAAAACTGAGACTAAGAAAAGTAACTTGTCCAAAGTCACACATGATGTATGCAATTATAATGGAGACTTGTAGCTTTCTTCCTATATTCATTCTCTCCTATTACTAGACCCCTGAGTCTTAGCCAAACGGATATTCACAAAAACAGTGACTACATCCCTACAGTGCTTTGGAACTAGGCGCTACCACTTGACTATATAGCTGACAAATAAGGTAAAAATAGAAGTGATAGAAAGTGATCCTAGAGGGAGAGACTATATTCTCTTATTTTCCTTCATTCCTGATTGCTGTGATACAGATGTAAAGACTAGATCTTCAACAGCCATCTTTGGTCATGCGGTGACCTTGGGTGGTGGTCAAGCATAGCGGAGAAGGATGCCGTAAGTATCTTGAGTCATTAATGCACTACAACAACTTAGACACCTTTAGAACTTTTACCTGAATGAAAAATAAACTTCCATCCTATTTAAGCCACTGTTATTTGGGATTTTCTATAACATTCAACTGAACCTAATCTCAATTAATGCAGTCATATAACTTTTTATGTACACACACAAAAATAAAACTGAAAAAACCTTACCATCAGTATCATCTTCATTCTTAGCATTTACCCTCATTGTGGTAGATTAGAAATCAGAAATATTTCTCTGTTATTATAGATTTCCAACCTCAAATCTGAGAGCTAATTCATCAGGAGTCCTTGAAAATGCCAGTCCTCTATCAACATGACCTCTAATCAGAGTACTAAAAGTACAGAGCTATTGCTAACTTCTAACTTTATTTTTCTGTAATAGCAGGTTGGTGGAAAAATGCATTACTCAGGATCTTGAAAATTAAAATGACTTCCACCTTAAGTGATGATCAGTTGAAAAATTGGACTAGATTGCTCTTTACAAACCTTAAGAGCATAGCCCTGATGCACTTCAAAATATGTGTAGTCAAATTGACTAACTAGGCGTCTTTTGCTCTTCCTTTACGCCTATGGGAGAGTCAGACAGGCTTGTTTTTGGCTTAGCAACAAAAGTAAAGAGGTTATATCATGAGAGAATATGATTAGAAAAGCTCTTGTAAGTGTGTATTTGTGAATCTGAAGACACTAAAGCTAATGCTCTATGTACCCAAGTTCAAAATAGTTTTCCTAGTTCTTACTATTCTTGGGGCCAAATTTCCAAGACCATTGTTTTGGGAATTTTCTGTAGCAACAAAAGTTGCTAAATTTAATTTAATTTCAGTGCCAAAAGTGGTGGGCCTCCAATTAACCAATAACATTTATTTCTGCTGGGCATGCAGACATTAACAAGCCTTGTGAGTTTATACACAATTCAGAACAGAAGCATTCAGACCTGGATGAGGTGAAATAAACTATGTTAAGAACTGTCCTGTGATGCCTGTATAGAAGGTATCTTAGGTTTGGGATCAAGACCATCCCCATGGAAAAGAAATGCAAGAAAGCAAAATGGCTGTCTGAGGAGGCCTTACAAATAGCTGTGAAAAGAAGAGAAGTGAAAAGCAAAGGAGAAAAGGAAAAATATAAGCATCTGAATGCAGAGTTCCAAAGAATAGCAAGAAGAGATAAGAAAGCCTTCCTTAGCAATCAATGCAAAGAAATAGAGGAAAACAACAGAATGGGAAAGACTAGAGATCTCTTCAAGAAAATTAGAGATACCAAGGGAACATTTCTTGCAAAGATGGGCTTAATAAAGGACAGAAATGGTAGGGACCTAACAGAAGCAGAAGATATTAAGAAGAGGTGGCAGGAATATACAGAAGAACTGTACAAAAAAGATCTTCACGGCCAAGATAATCACGATGGTGTGATCTCTGACCTAGAGCCAGACATCCTGGAATGTGAAGTCAAGTGGGCCTTAGAAAGCATCACTACGAACAAAGCTAGGGAGGTGATGGAATTCCAGTTGAACTATTTCAAATCCTGAAAGATGATGCTGTAAAAGTGCTGCACTCAATATGCCAGCAAATTTGGAAAACTCAGCAGTGGCCACAGGACTGGAAAAGGTCAGTTTTCATTCCAATCCCAAAGAAAGGCAATGCCAAAGAATGCTCAAACTACAGCACAATTGCACTCATCTCACACGCTAGTAAAGTAATGCTCAAAATTCTCCAAGACAGGCTTCAGCAATATGTGAACCAGGAACTTCCTGATGCTCAAGCTAGTTTTAGAAAAGGCAGAGGAACCAGAGATGAAATTGCCAACATCCGCTGGATCATCAAAAAAGCAAGAGAGTTCCAGAAAAACATCTATTTCTGCTTTATTGACTATGCCAAAGCCTTTGACTGTGTGGATCACAATAAACTGTGGAAAATTCTGAAAGAGATGGGAATACCAGACCACCTGATCTGCCTCTTGAGAAACCTATATGCAGGTCAGGAAGCAACAGTTAGAACTGGACATGGAACAACAGACTGGTTCCAAATAGGAAAAGGAGTCCGTCAAAGCTGTATATTGTCACCCTGTTTATTTAACTTCTATGCAGAGTACATCATGAGAAATGCTGGGCTGGAAGAAGCACAAGCTGGAATCAAGATTGCCGGGAGAAATATCAATATCCTCAGATATGCAGATGACACCACCTGTATGGCAGAAAGTGAAGAGGAACTGAAAAGCCTCTTGATGAAAATGAAAGAGGGGAGTGAAAAAGTTGGCTTAAAACTCAACATTCAGAAAACGAAGATCATGGCATCTGGTCCCATCACTTCATGGGAAATAGATGGGAAAATAGTGGAAACAGTGTCAGACTTTAATTTTGGGGGCTCCAAAATCACTGCAGATGGTGATTGCTGCCAGGAAATTAAAAAATGCTTACTCCTTGGAAGGAAAATTATGACCAACCTAGATAGCATATTCAAAAGCAGAGACATTGCTTTGCCAACAAAGGTTCGTCTAGTCAAGGCTATGGTTTTTCCAGTGGTCATGTATGGATGTAAGAGTTGGACTGTGAAGAAAGCTGAGCACCAAAGAATTGATACTTTTGAACTGTGGTTTTGGAGAAGACTCCTGAGAGTCCCTTGGACTGCAAGGAGATCCAACCAGTCCATCCTAAAGGAGATCAGTCCTGGGTGTTCTCTGGAAGGAATGATGCTAAAGCTGAAACTCCAGTACATTGGCCACCTGATGTGAAGGGTTGACTTATTGGAAAAGACTCTGATGCTGGGAGGGATTAGGGGCAGAAGGGGAAGGGGACTACAGAGGATGACATGGCTGGATGGCATCACTGACTAGATGGACATGAGTTTGAGTGAACTCCGGGAGTTGATGACGAACAGGGAGGCCTGGTGTGCTGCGATTCATGGAGTCAGACATGACTGAGTGACTGAACTGAACTAAACTGAAGGTTTGGGATTTTAAGGTTTGGTGGACAATCTCTCTATAAATTAATTCCCCCTGGACTTCTAGATACCAATATTTCACCACTAGAGCTTCATCTGGTCATAAGATGAACATGTTTCTTATTTAAATACTCTTGAAGCAAATAACATGCTAAGTATGTCAACTACTTTCTAAGTATGTGCATCAAAAGTAGATTGTAAAAGAATGAGGGACATAGGGCTAGTACAGTGCCTTAGCCCTCCTTGAAGGAGGCAAGCTGGAGTGACATGCTTAGTCCACCAGGAGCATTAGAAAGGCATTTTGTACCTTTGGGCGTATGTAAGAAAAACAAAACAAAACTGCTAGAAGGGAAGGTGATGTAATTAGAGTCTTACTTTTCCTATTGACTACCATGTAATTTTCAGGTTGCAAAGCTGGCGTTTTAAATCAAATCAATTTACTTCTCAGTAGTAAAGTGAGGGAAAAAAGTTGTGAAATTCTGTTGAAAATTTAAAAAATAAACAGTTCATTCAAATGAATAACTACTTTTATGATTTCAAAATGGTTTTTCAACGTATTTCCCTAAATTTACAATTGAGCAAATTTTTTGGCATCAGAGGCCAGAAAAGGAAGACATGAAGTTGGCTGTTTGGTTCCTTGAGTGGGAAGGAAGAGGGTGAAGACAAATTTAGCTGTGTAAATCATCCTACAAGGAATTTTGTACCAGTATATTTATCCCACTTACTATACAGAAATTCCTCCTTTCTTGCTGTTGCGGGTAGCCCTGTTATCGTCTAGAAGGAACCAAAATTTCCAACAGCTTGGAATCCATTTTCATTTCATCGGGGACAAACTCAAAGACACATTTCTACTTTGACTTTCCAGGCCCCTTTTTAAAAATCATCTGCAATAGAGACTAAAAATATAATCCAATGAACATCATTCTACTTATAATTTAAAATACTAGAATCTATTCACAACTGAAAAACATAGAGGAAATGTTGAAATAATCTTAATAGAACTTGGTCAAACAGTGATCCCACTGGGAAATCTTTTTCTAAATCCTGAATCCCTTCCTTAGGTACAGATTCAGAATGTATGGCTGAGTCCCCTTGCTGTTCACCTGAAACTAGCTTAACATAATTAATTGGCTATACTTCAATACAAAATGAAAAGTTTACAAGAAAAATATACAAAAGAAAGCTTCAATGGAGCCAGAACTCAATGTCTGTCAAGGATCTAAGTTGTTCAAATGAGAAGTGGATTCAGTAACCAGTAGTTTTCCTCTTGTTTTCACTATTTTTCCTAGTATTCTGAGATAAAAGAAGAATCTTGTGGTTTGTTTGTTTGTTTGTTTGTTTTTTGGAGATATACTCTCTCTTCCTATAGTCCCTTCCCTATGAAAACAGATAGCTCTGTAATTGGACATTTGACTTAATAGAGGTACTGCTTTTAATGTAGTAATCCTTGCAAATGAAAATTGAGTTAAGAGAGACTGTCTGGAATGGAGACTCCAAAATAGTGCATAACAAATGCACAGTAGATGACAGGACCCAACCGTCCAATAGCGTGCACTTGTCTTCATTTGGAAAATTCTGTGTATGTTCACCAATAATTGATGAGTCCAACCAGGGATACAACAAAAATAAGCTGCTAGGAATTGTTTCCATGTTCCTGAGTTTTATATCACAGCCCAGTGTCCAACCTCTTCATTACTAGAGAACCATATGGTCTATTTCTACAGTAAACACATCTTTAAGAACACGAGAAAGGAGTCCATGTAAGGATTTAGGCCAAATTATACTGGGAAACACAATACAAATATTTCTGAGTGGTTGCATTATTTTATTTTATTATTGTATTTAATGATTTATTTTTATATTAAAATTACTGCTATGATAGTAGGTGACAGTATGCTGGATTCAACTCAGACTTTTTTTTTTTTTTTTAAAAGAATCACCTTGGATTTTAGCAAACAAAATTATTTTCTGCCTTCAACTTACATGAATTTACTCACTTGAATGGTTTCTCAAATATATTTGATATTTTTGTTGTAAATTTTGTAGAAACATGCATTTTAGAAAATGTGTGCTGCTGCTAAGTTGCTTCAGTCGTGTCCGACTCTGTGCGACCCCACAGATGGCAGCCCACCAGGCTCCCCCGTCCCTGGGATTGTCCAGGCAAGAACACTGGAGTGGGTTGCCATTTCCTTCTCCAATGCATGAAAGTGAAAAGTGAAAGTGAAGTTGCTCAGTCGTGTCCGACTCTTAGCAACCCCATGGACTGCAGCCCACCAGACTCCTCTGTCCATGGGATTTTCCAGGCAAGAGTACTGGAGTGGGGTGCCATTGCCTTCTCCAGAAAATGTGTATTCCTCATCAAATAAGAGAAAAAAAATATGCCCCTTCATTTTACTACACAAATAAATCTCCTACATTGCAGAAAGTTTTACCTGTTCTCTCATACTCAGAGATAAAATATTTGTTGTTTTTTTTCAGATTTTTATTTTTATTGAAATGTAGCTGATTTACAATGTTAACTTATTCTCCACAGCAAAATGATTCAGTTAGACATTTATATATTCTTTTCCATTATGGTTTATTATAGAATATTAAATACAGTACCCTATGCTATACAGTAGGGCCTTGTTTACCCATTCTATATACAACAGTTTGCATCCTGTTATTGTTGTTCAGTTACTCAGTCCTGTCCAACTCTTTGCAGCCCTATGGACTGCAGCACACCAGGCTTTCCTGTCCTTCATTATCTCCCAGAATTTGTTCAAATTCATGTCCATTGAATTGATGATGCAATCCAATCTTCTCATCCTCTGTTGCTCCCTTTTTCTGCTGCCTTCAATCTTTCCCAGCATCATCATTTTCAATGAGTCAGCTCATTGCATCAGGTGCCCAAAGGATTGGAGCTTCAGCTTCAGCATCAGTCCTTCCAATGACTATTTAGGATTGATTTCCTTTAGGATTGACTGGTTTAATATCCTTGCTGTCCAAGGGACTTTCAAGAGTCTTCTCCAGCACCACAGTTCAAAAGCATCAGTTCTTCAGTGCTCAGCCTTCTTTATGGTCCAACTCTCACATCCATACATGACTACTGGAAAAATTCATAGCTTTGACTATACAGACCTTTGTTGGCAAAGTGATATCTCTGCTTTTTAATATATATGCTATCTAGGTTTGTCATAGCTTTTCTTCCAAGGAGCAAGTGTCTTTTAATTTTATGGCTGAAGTCACCATCCACAGTGATTTTGGAGCCCAAGAAAATGAAGTCTGTCACTGTTTCCATTGTTTCCCCATCTACTGGCTATGAAGTGATGGGACATTTAGACATGGAAGCCCATGTCTTGGCTATTATGAAGAGTTCTTCTATGAATTAGGGGTGCATGTATGTTTTTGAATTATAGTTTTGACCAGAAGAGGAGTTTATGGATTTTTTTTTTTTTTGAGGACTGTCCATACTGTTTTCCCCAGTGACTGTACCAACTTAAGTTCCCACAACAGTGTAAGAGGGTTCCTTTTAGAGATGAAATATTTAGAAAAATAAAAAGGTTTTTTTGTAAATGATTACAAAGGATCTAGACCTTAGAAGACTGGTTCAACAAAAATTAAACAGGTACTCTATGATAAAATTTTAAAAGTTTAACCATATTACCAAGTTTAGATTTCATCTATTCATAGTGGAAAATGACTTTCTTTCATGAATACAAGAAACAACAAACATCTTCATATCATCGGGTACTACCTTGCAAAATTCAGGAATAAAGCTGTTTGTGTTAGAGTCAGCAATTTAAGGGAAATGCTGGAGTTTTCTTTTCTTTGAAAGACTAGAATTCAATAAGAAACCCATCTTCTTCTTCTTGCTGCTGTTGGTATTGTTTTGCTGTTTGAACTTAACTCAGAATATAGTGATTGTTCTATTTATCAGAAGTTTCTACTTATCAATGATGTCAAAGGGGGAAAAGTGTTATTTTACAATTGGAAGCATTCAAAAGTTTTATATTATCATTTGAGGAATTAAAGAAGAGAGGAAGGAAGAAGGAAGTCCAGAGTGGTGTGAAGAAAAGAAGACAGTCAAGGAAATGAGGCAACAATTGGCATAATCATTCAGCATTATCAGAAATATAGACTAGGGAATAAGTACAATAATATAATCCCCTCTGAAATTCCATGATTTGAGAGAGGGTAGAAATGGCAACCCACTCCAGTGTTCTTGCCTGGAGAATCCCAGGGATGGGGGAGCCTGGTGGGCTGTCATCTCTGGGGTCCCACGGAGTCAGACACAACTGAAGTGACTTAGCAGCAGCAGCAGCAGAGACTTCTTAAAAAACTGGGACTCGAAGCTCAAGCTTGTTATTTGGATATTAATAAAGAAAAATCCTGGGGCTTCCTTAGTGTCTCAGATGGTAAAGAATCTGCCTGCAATGCAGGAAATGCAGGAGGACTGGCTTCGATCCCTGAGTTGGGAAGATCCCCTGTAAGAGGGCATAGTAACCCACTCTAGTGTTCTTGCCTGGAGAATCCCATGGACAGAGGAGCCTGGTGGGCTACAGTCCATAGGGTCACAAAGAGTCGGACACAACTGAAGTGACTTAGCATGCACGCAAAGAGAAAACCCATTGGTATATTTCAGTATATTTAGATATTCTATGCTCTGATTTCTGAAGTGACAAGCTCTTAGGATAAATGAACATATGTGCAATATTTTAAAAAGATAGCCCTCATAACTTTGTTCTTTTTTAATTAAAACATGTGTTTTAGTGCCAGACTTCTGAAGATATTCTCTTTAGCTAAAGGGAGCTTTGTACACCATAACAAGCCATGAAGGATATGGTATTTCTGGAAGGTGAAGGAAGGGTTTTTATTGTGTTTCTTGTTATCTTACATTTTTTTTAAAAAATCAATATTATAAATTAAAAGTTGTCTTACCCAAAAATCCAAATTCTTTTTTAGATGAATTGTCCTCATGTACATTTTGCCACTCAAGGATGGTATCTTCCATCTCTTTAAATAGAATTGACCATTTCTTCTTATGTACCTGTCACTGACATGGCGTGAGTCCATAGCGAAGGAGGGACTGTGACACAGTGTATCAGCTGACATAATCTCTTGCTGCTTACCCAGAAAGCTCTCAGTGACTTAACACAATCTACTGGACATCCATTTGGAGTCCATCACAGGCCAGTGGAATGTTTCCTGAGGAATATTCTACTCAGTGATTCCAAGACCCAACTCCTTCCATCTTACAGTTAGGCAATCACCAAGGCCTTTGCCTGATTCTCAGAATCTGGCTAGCAGATGGAGGAAAAGGAAGAAGTCATCATGCAAAGAGAGATTTTATAGCCCAAGCCTTGAAATAGTACCCAACTTCCCAGTGATATTTCATTGGCTGTAACTCAGTCACATGACAAGACCAAGGAAAATGGAATTGCAAGGGAAAATGGAATTGCAAGGGAAAATGGAATTTGTAGTTTGTTTATCCAGAAAGAAAAATAAGCATCTTCTAATCTCTACCAAAAAGTACATATCATTAACTATAACACACCTTGCTTTTTCTGAGGCATATGTATTTAACAATTTTGTATAAATAATTTCAATTTCCAAGATCAAAGACACATCTGTAATCATATCCAAGAACTAAAAATGTTCCAACAATAATTACACTGTGTTATTGCTGCTGTTTTGAATATTCTCTCCCTTACCTCCTTTAATATACTCATATTTAAAGAAGGAAATCTGGCTCTTCTTAATGTTCAAATTATCAAAATTGTATGCATCCATGTCAGCCCTATGTATGTTTCCTTTGAAGTAGGTTCAGGTAAAGTTCGCTTTGTCAGAAAGCTGTAACGATTTCATGCATTAAACAGCCTGATTTAAGAGTATGAGCTCTAATGAAAGCAGCAGTCCTGCTTATCATCACCTTTGGACCGGTTTTGCCACGGTCTTGCTGGAAGTATTTTTGAAAGCTCAGGATTCATTTTCTCCAGCTGTCACAGAGATGATCCTCCAGTGCCATGCTGTGTACTGTGCTAAGTCACTTCAGTCATGTCCAGCTCTCTACAACCCTATGGACTGTAGCCCAACAGGCTCTTCTGTCCCTGGGATAACTCCAAACAAGAATACTGGAGTGGGCTGCCATGTGCTCCTCCAGGGGAATCTTCCCAACTCAGGGATCAAATATGTGTCTCCTGTGTCTCCTGCATTGGCAGGCAGATTCTTTACCACTGGGAAGACCACTCATTCTCATAGCCAGTTCTTTTTGAAACAGATTACTGTCAGAGGGTGTAATCATTATATCTAGTTGTGTTAGTGAAGAAAGTTAGTGAATTGTTTAGCTTTGTAATGAGACATAATGTTTCTCTGAATTTTGTACTTTTACAAAATTTTGCCTCCCTGCAGGAGTTCTAGAGAATTTTGCAGTAATCAGTTGAGTTCATATATCATATAACTCACTGTCTGTAGTAAAAAGCAACATAATAATCAATTTATAAATCTGATTCTTCTGCTCAATTTCATATAACATTGAAGGCTTCTGTTGGGTAACTGTCTTTGAATATTAGAAGTTAATGCACTGTTAGTCAAAAAAGCAGAAACAAAGCAAAATTGTTAGAGTAGGCCTTTTCCTATAAAGCGTCAGATAGTAAATATTTTCAGCTTTGTGGATGATAGTCTTTGCTGCAACCTACTCAACTCTGACATAGTGTAAAAGCAGTCATAGGCAAAACATGAAAGAATGGGTAAGGCTCTGTCCCACTATAACTCTCTTTGCAAAGAAGGACGATGGGCCAGATGTGTCCTGCAAGGTAGAGTTTGCCAGAGTTTGATGGAAAGATTACTGGCAGTCAATACCGAGCATTAAAATTAATGAGTTTCACAGGTTATTTTATTCCCCTGTTAAAATTAGCACCTACCTGACTATTCCAAAACTAACTCCTTTGTATTTTAACTAATGTCTCCTATACATGGGCTTCCTAGAGGTAAAGAACCTGCCTGCCAATGCAGAAGGTGTAAGAGACGTGGGTTTGATCCCTGGGTTGGGAAGATACCCTGGAGGAGGAAATGGCAAGCCACTAAAGTATTCTTGCCTGGAGAATCCTATGGACAGAGGAGCCTGGAGGGCTATAGTCCATAACGTCACAAAGAGCTGGAGATGCCTGAAGTGACTTAGCACACTCCTCTATATACTTTTACTGATCAAACATTTTCTAAAAGGTCTATAACTTCTTCCTCACTATACTTAACCTTACTTTAATTAGCTTTCTGCCCAGAATATCTTGCTTTCACCTACAAAACATTGTGCTGAGTGGAATAAAAGATGATGATGCTTTTTTTTCTTAGAGTTCAGATGTAGAAGAAAATGGCACATACAGAAGCAAAAGCCCCAGACATAGGAGAGGGCCCGACTTGCCACTGCTACCTAACAAGAGTGAACAATTTTTAAAGAGGTACTGCAGAAACAACGGATGCATTAAAGAAAATAAGTTCCCCTAAACCTATTAAAGGTGCGGTCATATAAGAAATAATGTAATAGACTGTGTCAGGAATTGAGAGATGAAAAGTAGATACTGTGTAAAAATCCTCAGCAATCCAATGCTTGTTGAACAGACTGGTCAAATGAAAAACACACTCAGCTGAACTTGAAAGTATTTTATGGTACACTTAATATGAAGCAGATGACAAAATGTTATATGCTATTATTTTAGAATAATGTTTGAAAGTAATTTTCCAATAAAAACACATATATGAAAGCTTTTTGAGCAGTGAAAACACCGAGTTTGAGTAAAATGATAAAAATATATTTCAAGCAGTTCAGAAGCAAGACTGTTTCTGTCCTGTGCCCTTCCTCATTTCCAGTGTGGCAAAGTGCCGCCCGCAGCTGCCCGGAAAGTATTTGTTTAAAGGATATTGACTTCGTTTTCAAACAAAAATTTCTAACTGGACTTTGTTTAAAATATTCCTATTACTGAAGCACCATTCTAACCTTAAGAAAAACAGTCATTTAGAGTTGTGTGTGTGTGTATGTTTTAGTGTGGAGTGTCCAATGAAAAGTGAATTATAATTTTTACCAGGTCTCTTAAAATCTCTTCTAATTTGATTGATGAACTGTTTAGTCATATTTTGAGTAAATATTCTGACTCCACCTTATTTCTAAGCATCCTTTTTGGCTCAGCCCCTGGTGCATTAACCTTTTATAATTCTAAGTATTTCTTTCCTAAACTTCCAGTTTCATATCAAGCTAATGAAAACTGATCAGAAAACACACCACACTTAAAAATAACATTCTGTATTTCTATTCTAGAGAGATAAAGCACAAATAGAGAATAAAAAGTGCAAAATAAATGTCAGTCCTCAGCAGAGCAGCAGAGGGTGTGTTTTCTCTCATTTCTATGCCAACCATCATTTGGCTGGGAATGACAAGAACAGCCTGACAGAAAGCAGAGAAATGTCTCTGGCTAACGATGTAGCAGGCGTTTGGGGCACTGTTGGGTGGTTAACTTACTGGCCAGCCCTTGTTTTTGGCTTATTACTCCATCCCAGGGTTTTTCTAGGCCTCTTCAAATATATTAGTTCTCTCTGTCCTGTGTTTCTATAACAACCCATCCTTCACATTTTGTCATACCTGTTAAATTTTAAATGCCATGAAGGTCAATATTTTGCCTGTGATGTTCATTTCTATTAGCCCAACACTTCAGTCAGTGCCTGGGCCTTTGTCAGCATTCAGTAAATAGTTATTGAATGAAGGAATGAAAATACGAACTGCCTGAGAGATTCACATTATTGGAATTGATTATCTTGATATGGTGGCTGCCCATATCATTTAAGTAGAGGAATCAGGAAAGCTTGTGTTTTTAAATGTCCCTTCTACATCCTCCACAGAATGCTTAAAATGCCACTGTTAAGACATGCTATCTACAAGACATCATCTGATCAAATGCAATGTAAAAACGAAGGACATTGTTTTCGGTCTCAAATAGTTTCTTATGAAAGAAACTTATGAAAGAGTCCAACCAGGAAAACCTATTTCAGAAATTAGCCAAGAGAAGGGCCATAAGGAAGAGCAACATACGAGCACAGGAGAAGAAAGGAAGGAGAGATGAAAGGCATTCTGACTGGGAGCTGGTGGCCGGCTGTCCTGGCCAGGATGCTCCCAGGGATTCTATTGCTCAGAACCTGTGATGGCTGGGCTTCATTTGACCTAAATGAGAGGCATCAAATAGAGAGAGTAGTGACCCTCAGGACAAAAAAGTGCCCCTTTGCTTTTCCTCTGTCTCTTTCTATTAATGTATATTCCATCATGCAGGGAACCATATTTTTGCACATCTGATTTTTCCCTAATGCTACCCAGAACCATTACTTTGTGTACTAAAAATTATATTTAAAAAAACAGTTTTAAAAGTAATTGCTTCTCAAAAATTAGCATGTAGTGCATTTAGCTGGAAAGTACTGTACTTTGGTACTCTTATCTGTTTTTATAAAGTACTAAGAATTCAAAGTAAATGTAGCATTCTTTTAAAAAACCAAACTGTACCCTTTCAAATATCAATTTTGTACATAATATAATATGAAAATGGAACATCCTTGTCACTGGAATCACTTGATTTTGATTTGGTACTAAGCATAAATCAAATGGCATTTTTAAATGGGCTCTCTTAGTCACATGTCATTAAAGAGTACTTAGGTTTCTTAAAAGTGATTTGCCAGTAGCTGTGTCATCCAACAGAGAAGGGTGCCTTAAGTGGATTTGTTTCATATTTTATTATTTACACCACAATATCTTTCTAAATCCAAGAGTCTATGAAGTACAAAATGCATTGTATAGATTTTTCAAATGTGAAATGGCATGAGAGTCTTAACATTAACTATCATGACTCTATCATAGAAGTCAAACACTGTTAAAACTTAAAATCTACATGTCTAAGGAGATGAACATGTGTAAGCTAGGAAAAATCCGTCCTAACAGAGTGGAGTGGTTTTCGAAGCTGCCTAAAACGTTTATTTTCTTTTCTCAAAAACTGCTACTGCATAACAAGAAACATGTATTTCTGACTCACAGTGCTTTTGAGTAAGGGATGATTTACTTTAGGGGAATTTATCATTGTAGGTAGAAACAAGAGATGTGCAACTCTTTTACATGTCTGTAAGGAATCTCATCTAGGTGGAGTAGAGGGAAGATACTTAGTGACTTAATACATCAAATAAGTGTAGACCTAGTGTAGTTTGAAGATGCTAAACAGAAGTAGAGGAGAATAGAAGAAAGAACAAGAGACTGGGAATCGGAAGTCTGCCTAATTGGATTCTGAGCTTTAGTTTTTCTCACCTGTTAAATCAAAGAGATCATAGGATCTACAGCTTCTCATCTAAGTCCATTGATCTATTTCAAGTCAGTCTCACATTATCAACTCTATTTGGGTCAACAGAAACTACAGAGAAGGGACAAGAGTAAAGAAACAGCATTTTTATTAGATTAAGGCCACAGTTTTAGATCTTCCTAGCAATTTCCCTTCGTGACTAGCAGAGATTCCTAAGAAAGTCCACTGCATGCCCTAACAAACTTCAGTTTCACACAGGAGTTTCAACTACACAACACATGTTAAAACTCTGTTTATATTCCAAAGATACTATGAACTTGATCTAGTTAATCTATTTACAATTAGCATAAGTGGTAGCTTAGCTTGTAAGTTGCTACAGCAGCAACACTTCTAGAACTGGCCATTTTGTAATGGTTCCAGGGGCAGATTTGATTTATTAAGTCCTTATTTTTCAAGTAACGGCAAAGTTAGATGAGTAAAACATGAACTAAATCTTAAAAATTAGATCATATGAGGAAACTTGAGAGGTTGAATGTAAAACCCATTCGATTATTAGGTACAGATACCGAGACAATGTAAGCACCAGTAAAAACAATCTGCATCTTCCTGCCACTGTCATGTGCCCCCTAATTTGTGTTAGAACTGTTGCTCAGTGAACTGATACAAATATACATGAACACTGATGATGTATGTCTAAGTTCATCCCTTGAGAAATAAAAGTCTCTTTTATTTTGAGACTTCAAAATAAAAGACTTCCCTGGTGGCACAGTAGATAAGAATCCACCTGCCACTGCAGGAGGCAAAGGTTTGATCCCTGGTCCAGGAAGATCCCACATGCCATGGAGCCACTAAGCCCATGTGCCTCAGCTACTGTGCCAGAGTGTTGCAACTACCGAAGCCCATCCCCCAAGAACCTGTGCTCCACCACAAGAGAAGTCACTGCTATGAGAAGCCTGTGAACTGCAGCAAAGTGTGGCCCCTGTTCACCTCGACTAGAGAAAGCCCATGCAAAGCTACAAAGACCCAGAACAGTCACAAAATTTTTTTAAAAAAATTTAAAATTGATAAAAGAATACAAACCAGAAAAGAAAGTTAAAAACAATGAATAGCTGATAAGTAGGGACAAAATTAAATTAAAGAAATTGTCTTGGATCTGTATTCAAAGTTTCCAGAACATTCTTTTGTTGTTTTATTAACTTCATTAATTTTATTCTTTATTGCATGAAATAAGTAAGAAGCATGTGTTCTTATTCATGGATATATTGTCACTGAAGTTCAAAAGTATGAAGAGGCCAAGCCAGGGTTGAATTTAATCGTCTTAGTGTGTCCTTTAGCTTCAGAATTTGTCGTTATAGTGATTTACTCCCATATTAATATTAGTGAGATGTGAAAAGTCATACTGCTGAATTCAATTCAGATGCTTCAGGAAACAATATCATCAACTGTGTAGCAAAGTCAAACTACAATATTAGTCAAATAAGTAATACAAATCATTATTTTCTTATAAATCAACAATCAAATTAAATTTTCTTTCTTAAATTCTTTGATGTGATGGTCAGGAAGTTAAAGTTCCACAGAAAACAGTAATTAGATATCTTCTCTTTTTTATCACTGATCTAATGTACAGAGTGTCCAGTGAATAAATTCAAGAGGGCACCCAATAGTCTCTGCTCTCTTGAATTTATTTATCAAACACCCTGTACCTGGCGGGTGCTACACTCTGCAGTCAGGGAACCTGGCCACAACTGTAGTTTAGCACTCACTAACATCATCACCATAGACAATTTATTTAACTCAGAAAGCCTTGGTTTTCTCATTTGTAAAATAAAGATTGTACTAATCATATCTTGCAGAGTTACTGTGAAAACAAGAAGTAATGCATATTAAACACTGATTGTAAATTATCTTCTTCATTTGAATTTATAGACATGTATTTCCCCCTAACCTATGGCTGCTGCTGCTGCTAAGTTGCTTCAGTCATGTCCAACTCTGTGCGACCCCAGAGATAGCAGCCCACCAGGCTCCTCCATCCCTGGGATTCTCCAGGCAAGAACACTGAGTGGGTTGCCATTTCCTTCTCCAATGCATGGCTACCAAAAGCCAAACCAGCTGCAAAGTCTAAAACCAGAAATACTTCTTTTGCTTAAATGGAAGTATTCCTCACCCCTCCCCCAATTCCACCCTTCCCATTCTCAAGCTAGGGCAGAGGAATTACAGGGAATGAGAATAAAGAGTAAAACAAGCTGACTAAACAAGGAGTCCCATTTGTAATACTCTAAGGAGGGATACTGGTGGCTCAGTGATAAACAATCTGCCTGCAGGAGATTCTTGCAGGAAACACAGGTTTGGTCCCTGGGTCTGGAAGATCCCCTGGAGAAGGAAATGGTAATCTACTCCAGTACTCTTGCCTGAGAAATCCCATGGACAGGGGACCTTGGTGGACTCCAGCCCATGGAGTCGGACATGACTTAACAACAAAACAACAACAACAAAGGAGGGATAAATATTGACTCCAGAGGAGGTAAGAGTGTAGAACACACACAGAAAGAAAGGGGACGAGTCATAGCAGAGAGCCTAGGGAACCCAAGTTGAATAAAAGCCATTTGTGAACATGCAGTCATTTCATGTATGCAGCAGGTTTACTTAGAGAAGACTTTTGCAGCATAAACTACCAAAGCATAAACTTAATCTTCTTATGACATTCACTCATACTTCTTCAAAGTATTCAGTATGCAACAAATACTTTGCAAAGTAGGGATACTGTTATATAAACTTGTTTCACTATTCAATGTGCCAAGGTACTTCAAGGTCTATATGAGAGAGATCTGTATCTATGTACCTTATCTATCTAGATCTTTCTGTAATGAGAAGCTTAAATATTATCTGCTCAAGTCTCCTAAAATTGAATAAAAGAAAATATAAGCAAGAATCATTTAACTATTGATATTATTTTCTTAACTCCTGAAGCTAGAGATGAAAAAACAAACTTTCTGTTTTCCTGATTACCAGGTGAAAAAAGACCATATATGAACAGCCATGCCCTACATTCAGTCAATCGTAGTAGGATATTTGGTCCAACTATCTCTAAAACTGTTGATCCATGGCCATAAGTACATCAGGCAGGTCAGCTTTTTATTTCATTCTCTTTCCATTTCCAAAACCTGATTATTCAAAATGTCCCTGCATATCCAGTTTCCTACATTCTCTATAACAAAATAATTTGCTTAACTTCTAACAACTAGACTCCAGCCAAAATGAGTCATCAGGTGAGACTGAGAAGCAGAACAGAAGCTTTTAAGTCCTGAGGCGATGGTTTTCAGAGACGGGCAGGGGATCAGATGGAAGGAGAGTGCCACACACTGGGAAAAGAGAATATTGTCTCCTCAGATGTTTCTAAAATGGTGTTGAAAGGAAAGTTCTCAAACTGAGAACATTCAAATTTAATTCTCCCTCTCCCCTTTTATTGTCATTTATTTTGCTGATATCAATTACAGAGGATTGGGTTTTGGATTAGTCATAATCCCAGTTCATGACAACATCATCATGTTGTATTTAAGGCAAGGTCTGCTTTTAGTTAGTAAGTTTTGAATTGATATTTTTTAATAACATAGTAAGCCCGGTGGACCTACCACCCCAAACAAAAGCAAGGCCCTTGACTACAGTTTACATGAAGCCATGACCCCACCTCATCTCCTTGCCTGCCCCCACCCAGAAGAACCAGGCTTAGACAAGTCTAGGCCAGAGTTGAGGCATGATTGTCATAGGCAATAATGGTTCTGAAGGTTTGTTATATTGAATTAACAATTATTTTCCTAACTGTCATCAGTGGCCAATCCCACTATTTTCATGCAATTAATTTAATCCAGTTTCAGATTTCAAGTTGGCAAAGCAGTTGGGCACTTTGGCGAAGCAGTTGGACTTGTATTCTGGAGTCAGACTAACTTCAGTTTAAATTCAAGAGCCACCACTTATTACCACCATTTATTTTTACCCTGGGCAAGTTGGCATAAATTCCCTAAGCTTCAGTTTCCTCATTACAAATAACAACAATAGCTAGTATTGTGAGAACGTAATGATATAATCATGAAAACTAACATACTGCCTGCCACAGAGAAAATGCTCAATTTATACAAGCTATTAGTATTTCTATCTTTTATTTTCTGGGAAGTATTTTATAAGAATTATGTTTAAAAATTTATAGTTATAATTTCATAAAACAAATTTCGTGTTATTGTGGACTTTTAATTTCAAGGAGATGATTACTATTACTATATGACATGTTTTTTGTAGTTTCTCTGAAACTATGATTTTCAGAACATCTTTACCTCATCTGATACATAAAAGAGTTCTAGGTATGTTTGAATAGGTCAGATTATTTCAAATGTATGCAATTGAGATTCAGTACAATTAAGTAGCTGGTAAAAATACATGACATCCATATGCCTATAATAATTTGACATTCAGTAAATTTTGTTTGTCTCCAACTCTCTATTCTACTCTGAGAATGTGGACAATGTTTTAATGAGTCTCTTTCTTTACATTACAGGTCATAATATTCTGTTTACTGGGACAAATTAGACACTTCTTTCCCAACTAAGGAAATTTATCATTAGCTTCCTATCATGAACAACTCCTTTCAAAAATCAAACATACCCAAAACTTTTATTTAATTTACTTTTATTATTAGTCCCATTTATTATATTCTGTATTAGAGAAAATATTTTCATTTCCTGGGAACTTTGACATTTCCTCCGCTACTCCTCCTGCATTAATCAACAAGTCTTCCAAAGCATTTGAATGGCATTCACATTTAGAAACAACCTATAAACTTCCCAGAGCTAGAAATGACTGGTCTAAACCAACCTGTACTTCCTGATGCATTTTAACTTCTAGGTTTATAAAGCCTCTTGTCTACTCAGAGTTATAAATTTCATTATTTTATTTCTATTTTGTTTTTAAACTGAATTAACATAAGAATTGAGAATTATGGGGGAAAATAAAGTTGAAGAAATGATAGGAGAAGAAACATCTATGAGAAAAGTTAAGAAATCTTGGGTGGTGATTAAGAAGAGATGCTTCAGGGGACTTATATTTATGTAAATGTATTATTTATGTTTATATTTACATGCTTGAAGGAAAACTGCAGTGGATTAAACAGCAAAATGAAGTTTAAAAAAACTCACCATATGGAAACTAAAATGAATTTTTCAGAAGTACATAAATAAATAAACAATACTTAATAGTCCTTGTGTGAAGAATAAAGAAATAAAGCAAATCAGAAAATATTTATAGGTGAATGACAATGAAAAGACAACTTCAAAATTTCAGCACTTTTACATGACAAATGGCTATCATCATATCAGAAAACAAGAAGGACTGAAAACACAGGAGTCAAGGATAAACTACCATATAACCCAACAATCCCACTATTGGGAAAATACCCTGAGGAAACCGAAAGTGAAAAAGATATACGTACCCCAATGCTCAGAGCAGCACTATTTACAATAGCTAGGACTTGAAAGCAATTTAGATGTCCATCAACAGATAAAGAAGTAGTGGTACATATACACAATAGAATATTATTCAGCCATAAAAAGGAACACATCTGAGTCAGTTCTAATGAGGTGGATGAACCAAGAACCTATTATACAGAGTAAAGTAAGTCAGAAAGAGAAAGACACATATCATATATTTACATATATATATGGAATCTAGGACTTCCCTGGGAGCTCAGTTAGTAAAGAATTCTCCTGCAAGGCAGGATGCCGGGGTCCAGCCCCGGTGGATTCAGGGAATTCGAAGCGGGGACGGCGTCGGCGAGGATCAGGAAACAACTGCTTAATTAAACATTAATTAAGGATATAAAGAGTAATAGAATAAGGATAGCTCAGTAGGAAAATTCAGTGAAGAAAAGAGGCTGAATAATTCAGCCAGAAGGTGAGAGAAAGAATGACATGGGGAGACCAAGTTTCAGTGAACAAGGCCCACACTTTATTTTCCAAAGTAGTTTTTATACCTTAAGTTATGCATAAAGGATAATGGGGGAAGGGATAGAATCATGCAGCAAGCCAGGCTTTCTTCCTGCAAACTTATCATATGCAAAAGCTTAGGTGATTTGCATCATCTTCTGGCCCGGAGGCCTGTTAACATTTTAAGACCCTTTCTTCAGAAAACTTATTTTTCTCTAAAGGTGATTGGTCAGGAGTCACCCTCCAAAAGCATTAGATAAAGTTGCATTCCTACAGAGCAAAGGTGTGGTGGGCTATAACAAGAAAAAGAATTAACTCAAGGGTTCCAGGTTACAAACATTAAAGCTACTACTTACACCAATTATATTAATCAGTACACTGCCAGGGACACAGCAGGTAAGGGATATGGAAACTTAGCAGCAAACATTGGCCCAACAAGTGAAAATCCCTTCACCAATACAATTTCTAATCAATCTTTTAACTGTTCAAAGGAATCTGTATTTAGACAGTTTAGAACATCTCATGCCTCTCACAGTTGGGAGGCTCTGAGCAATCACGTGTGGCCGGAAAAACCTATTCAGGCAGGCTAGAGGACTTCCAAAGGAGTCTGTAGGTTGAAACACTGTCATACCCAGGAATTATTAACTGGAGCTGTAAGCTAACTCTTTTTTCAGAGAGAGGTAGTGGGGGACAGCCCCCCATAAAGTCAGAGGTGTAGGTGAAAGCACAAAGCAGAAAGTAGGCAGAGATGCTCGAGAATTTCCAGGGGGACTCCTGAGGCTCGATCCCGCCTTTGCGTATGCCGAGCCTCCTTCCTCATGACCTTTGTCATGGGTGGAGCTCCTCACGCTGGCTCCCGGCAGTGATAGAATTCCAGTTGAGCTATTCCAGATCCTGAAAGATGATGCTGTGGAAAGTGCTGCACTCAATATGCAATATGCACTCAGTATGCAATATGCCGGCTCCCGGCATCAAGAGACCCCTTCAATTGAACCAGGAGACCCCCGGTTCAATTCCTGGGTCAGGAAGGTCTTTCTGGAGAAGGGGTAAGCTACCCACTCCAATATTCTTCAGCTTTCCTTGTGGCTCAGCTGGTAAACAATCTGCCTGCAATATGAGAGACCTGGGTTCGATCCCTGGGTTGAGAAGATCCCTTGGAGAAGGGAGAGGCTACCCACTCCAGTATTCTGGCCTGAAGAATTCCAAGGCCTGTATAGTCCATGGAGTCGCAAAGAGTTGGACATGACTGACCAATATTCTCTTTCACGTTCATTGGAATCTAGAAAGATGGTACTGATAAACCTATCTGTAGAGCAGCAACAGAGACACAGATGTAGAGAACTTGTGGGCACAGGGGTGGGGGAGGAGACAGGGTATGCACTGAGAGAGTAGAATTAAAACATATGCAGCACCATATAAAAAATTAGGTAACAGGTTTAAATTTGCTGTATGATACAGCAAGCTCAAATCCAGTGCTCTGTGATGACCTAGAGGGGTAGGATGGGGTGGGTAGTGGGCGGGAGGTTCAAGAGGGAGGGAACAGTCCCTGCTCCCTGCTCCCTCCACTCCCATCAAAAGATCAACTTCTAAAAGTTCCCTGATTTATGAATGACTTTGAAATGCACCAGAAATCCAAGAACTGTTCAAATCAGAACAGATGTAGGGGTTTTCCCTTGTTTAAATGAATGTAAATGTCTAAAGTAAAACCAAAACTGTTTTCTGAAGGGAAGTTGAAGTTAGAATTCCATCCTAAAGCAAGACAATCTATATAATTGCATTCTTTATTTTTTAACTTTTAATTTTGTATTGGAATATAGCCAATTGACAATGTTATGTACTTTCAGTTCAGTTCAGTTCAGTTTCAGTTCATGTCCATCGACTCATGTCCATTGAGTCGGTGATGCCATCCAGACATCTCATCCTCTGTCGTCCCCTTCTCCTCCTGCCCCTAATCCCTCCCAGCATCAGAGTCTTTTCCAATGATTCAACTCTTTGCATGACTCTTTGCATGAGTCTTTTCCAATGAGTCAACTCTTTGCAAAGTATTGGAGTTTCAGCCTCAGCATCAGTCTTTCCAATGAACACCCAGGACTGGTCTCCTTTACGATGGACTGGTTGGATCTCCTTGCAATCCAAGGGACTCACAAGAGTCTTCTCCAGCACCACAGTTCAAAAGCATCAATTCTTCGGTGCTCAGCTTTCTTCACAGTCCAACTCTCACATCCATACATGACCACTGGAAAAACCATAGCCTTGACTAGACTGATCTTTCTTGGCAAAGTAATATCTCTGCTTTTTAATATATTATCTAGGTTGATCATAACTTTCCTTCTAAGGAGTAAGTGTCTTTTAATTTCTTGGCTGTAATCACCATCTGCAGTGATTTTGGAACCCAAAAAATTAAAGTCTGCCACTGTTTCCCCATATATTTCCCATGAAGTGACGGGACCAGATGCCATGATCTTAGTTTTCTGAATGTTGAGCTTTAAGCCAACTTTTTCACTCTCCTCTTTCACTTTCATCAAGAGGCTCTTTAATTTGTCTTCACTTTCTACCATAAGGGTGGTGTCATCTGCATATCTGAGGTTATTGATATTTCTCCTGGCAATTTTGATTCTAGCTTGTCCTTCTTCCAGCCCAGCGTTTCTCATGATGTACTCTGCATAGAAGTTAAATAAGCAGGGTGACAATATACAGCTGTGACATACTCATTTTCTTATTTGGAACCAGTCTGTTGTTCCAGGCAGACAGCAAAGGGACTCAGCCATACTTATACATGTATCCATTCTCCCCCAAACTCCCCTCCTACCCAGGCTGCCACATAACATTGAACAGAGTTCCCTTTGTTAACATAGTAGGTCCTTGTTGGTTATCCATTTTAAACACAGCAGTGCGTACATGTCAGTCTCAAGCTCCCTAACTTTCCTTCTCCTCACCCTTTCTCTCTAGTAACCATAAGATCATTCTCTAAGTCTGTAAGTCTGTTTCTGTTTTGTAAAAAGATTCTTTTGTATCATTTCTTTTTAGATTCTGCATATAAGAGATATCATACTTTCTGACTTACTTCATTCAGTGTGAGAATCTGTAAGTCTATACATGTTGCTGCAAATGGCATTATTTCATTCCTTATAATGGCTGAGTAATATTCCATTGTATATATGCACCGGATCTTCTTTATCCATTTATACATCAATGGATATTTAAGTTGCTTCAATGTCTTCACTATTTTAAATACTGCTGCAAGGAACACTGGGATACATGTATCTTTTCAAACAATGGTTTTCTCTTGACCTATGCCCAGGAGTGGGATTGCAGGATTATATGGTAGCTTTTAGTGTTTTAGCATTTTTAGTGTTTTAAAGAACCTCCATACTGTTCTCCCTAGTGGCTGTACCTATTTACATTCCCACTAACAGTGTAGAAGGCTTCCCTTCTCTCCACTCCTTTTCCAACGTTTATTGTTTGTGGATTTTTTGATGATAGCCTAAAATAACAGCATTCTTAGAAACATGAAATTGATTTCTTTCTCACTTAAAAGAAGTCTCAAACTTAAGAAAATTATTAGGGACCCAGGTTCCTCTCATTTTGCAGCTCTGTTATTTTTGGCATGTGGCTTTCTCCTCAAAGTCCAATATAGCTTCTGGAACTGCAACCATCATGTCTGTATTTTAGCTAATAGGAAGAAGGAAATGAGAAGAACACATTGTCTCCCTTCTAAAACTTATTCCTAGTCACACACAACACTTCTGTTTACATCCCATTAGCCAAATCTTAGTCACAAAGCCACAACAAGCTGCAAAAGGCCAGAAGATAAATATTTAGCCCAAACAGTCATGATTGCAGCTACAAATGAGAAGTTCTGCTGAAAAAGAAGGGAAAAAGTAGATATTTAATCCAAACTAAGACCTTCTGCCATAGGAGAGTGAAAACCATCTTTTAGGACTTTCTGTCTACAATGTTGAGTCTTCTCAGTTCAGTTCAGTCACTCAGTCGTGTCTGACTCTTTGCGACCCCATAAATCGCAGCACGCCAGGCCTCCCTGTCCATCACCAACTCCCGGAGTTCACTCAAACTCACGTCCATCGAGTCAGTGATGCCATCCAGCCATCTCATCTTGTTGTCCCCTTCTCTTCCTGCCCCCAATCCCTCCCAGCATCAGAGTCTTTTCCAATGAGTCAACTCTTCAAATGATGTGGCCAAAGTACGGGAGTTTCAGCTTTAGTATCACTCCTTCCAAAGAACAACCAGGGCTGATCTCCTTTAGAATGGACTGGTTGGATCTTCTTGCAGTCCAAGGGACTCTCAAGAGTCTTCTCCAACACCACAGTTCAAAAGCATCAATTCTTTGGCGCTCAGCTTTCTTCATAGTCCAACTCTCGCATCCATACATGACCACTGGAAAAACCAAAGCCTTGACTAGACGGACCTTTGTTGGCAAAGTAATGTCTCTGCTTTTCAATATGCTATCTAGGTTGGTCATAACTTTTCTTCCAAGGAGTAAGCGTCTTTTAATTTCATGGCTGCAACCACCATCTTCTACTTGCCCCAATTAGGAATCTCAAAAGGACAGCTGAACTTGGTGTCCTGCAGCATACTCTTTGCTACAATTTATTTTGCACTGTTGTCCTCAGGGGGCTTTCCTGCTGACTCAATGGTAAAGAATCCTCCTGCCAATGCAGGAGATGCTGGTTCGGTTCCTGGGTTGGGAAGATCCCCTGTGGGTAACGATTTGGAGAAGGAAATGGTTACCCACTCCAGTATTCTTGCCTGGAAAATCCCAAGGAGAGCAGAGCCTGGTGGGCTACAGTCCATGGAGTCACAAAGAGTTGGACACAACTTATCAACTGAACAGCAGCAGCATTGTTCTCAAGTGCTGACTACCATGAAATTAGGCTTGACTTTATGAAAGTAAATAGGAAAACATGAGGACATTAATCACTGAAAATCTTTTCCAAAAGCTTGATTTATCTGATGCCATTTTATTATCACTGCACCTGAAACTGGAAACTGAAGCCTTTAATATGCATTAAACATTCCTGCCTGCTTATCTTTCCTTCCATCTCTGTATTCCTTTCTTTGATGAGTAAGCAGTCTCAGAGTCTCAGGGATCACCAAATATAGGTGTCAGCAAACTAGTGTCTGCTGGCCAAAGAGTGGCCCACTGCTGCCGCCGCTGCCGCCAAGTCGCTTCAGTCATGTCCAACTCTGTGCGACCCCACGGACTGCAGCCTACCAGGCTTCTCTGTCCATGGAATTCTCCAGGCAAGAACACTGGAGTGGGTTGCCATTTCCTTCTCCAATGCATGAAAGTGGAAAGTGAAAGTGAAGTCACTCAGTCGTGTCTGACTCTTAGGGACCCCACGGACTGCAGCCTACCAGGCTCCTCCGTCCATGGGATTTTCCAGGCAAGAGTACTGGAGTGGGGTGCCATTGCCTTCTCCCTGGCCCACTGCTAGTGTTTATAATTAAAGTTTTACTAGAACACAGACAAATACATTAGTTTACATATTGTTTATGGCTGCTTTCACTCTATAGTGGCAAAATTGAGTAGCTCTGACAGAGACATTTGGCAGACAAAGTCTAAAATAGTCTCTATGTGGTCTTTTAACAGAAAAAGTTTACCAACTCCTGATCTAGAATCCTGGAGCTGGAACACTTTATAGATAATCCAGTGCATGGGTTTCCAATTTTTTAACTCTTCAAAAAATACAGTGTTCCTTTTTCCCTTTGATGTCTTTTGCCTTAAAAGTTTGTACCTACCAAATTATAATTTATTAGTTAAATAATTTAATGCATATGATGATGTTCAACCAGAATAGTTGCTCAGCATGAGACTACTTGTGGGGTAACATGCTCTTATTACCACATGTGGGGTTACATTAAACTGCTATTATTGCTTTAAAAAAGTAAAGAAACAGTTTCTTTCAGACTATGTACCCTAATTGAGGAGAACATAATTGATTTCAATTAAACTTTTTTTTTTTACTCAATAAAGCTTTCAGATTCCCCTGACATACTAAAGGATCCAGAGAGGTTTGGGGATCCTAGGTTGAGGTTAAAATAGGTGAGAATAACTGCCTAGAGAGATTTTTGCTCAGTGTCACCAAATAAGAGTTAACAGTGAGTAAGACCCAGGTATTCAGGCTCACCTTTCCATGTATTGCCTTGACAATTGCACAAATGAATGGGAAGCCAGGAAATACTGCTAAGCCACCTACAGTCTAGCTAAGTATACGCCTGTAGACAACATGGATTCCTGAGAGAGCTGGGATCCTCGTGGAAGGATCAGGGTGAATCCAAACCTCGTAAACTAATAAATCTCTTGGAAAAAAATTTCTTTGTCTTTCTTTTTAATTCATCTTTTTTATTGAAGTATAATTGCTTTACAGAATTTCGTTGTTTTCTGTCAAACCTCAACATGAATCAGCCATAGGAATTTCTTTAAAAAGAAAGATAGAAAAATACCATATTTTAAAATGTTAATAGATATTCATTCTGTTTCAATACCTAACTTTCTAAGGCACAACAAATTTAAAGCATCCTTAATCATTACCAGATAGTAAAACAATTGTGGAGTTTTCTGCATTCTCTGAAGGATTTCAAGAAATTCTTTGTTTTTTCTCCATGTCAACATTGTGTTTTCTTTCTAACTCCATCCATTTGGCAAGAAGGGCCTTCCTGTCACTGTGGTCTCCTTTCTCCAATAGTATGAAATTTTGCAGAAGAGTTTATTCAAGTTACCAGGAGTGATTCCAGAACTGTATGCTCCACATTCACTAGCAACTTGGGAAATGTTTTGCCTTGAAACAGGATTAAGCCTTGCCCAAGTTGGACTTGGGAAAGGCCCCACAAATTCCTTGGCGGAGAAGGATCAGAATCAAACTCTTCTATTTCTCCTTTAAATGTATAGCCGACTTGCTGTTGTTATTTTGTCATGTGTTTCGTTCAGAAATAAAGTGTCAGTAAGGTGACAATAAACATGACTGAACATAGAAACAGAAAGAAACTTTGTTTTAATTTACTAAAAATGTGAATAGGAAATAAAAATCAACAAAGAAACAGACATTGCCCCATAAATGATCTGAAATTCATAACCTGAGAAACTCTTGTGAACACCTACCTCAACCTTTTAGAGAAGAAGTCAACCAGCTAGAGTAGTCAAGAACTTGACCAAGTCATGAAAGGAAGAACTCAAAAAACGAAGCAAAAATATCTAGGTCTAGGATACAAGACCATTGCTTTCCTCTGCCATAAAATGAAAAAGAGAAGAACACCTTAGAAAACATTTCTATCTAGGCAACTCCATGAATTAATGATTTTGATGGGACTCCAGGATGTTCTTGGACCCTAAGCCTCCTGAGCCCAGTGCAGTTATATTCTGCTATATCATATTATTACTGTCTTAGATTTAATGAAGGTAATTAAACTTGACATATGTCTTCCTAAACCATCTATACGTCTTCTTTGACAATACCATGGTATAATGATTTAATAGTAATTTAATAAATTGTATGCCTAATGCCTGAATTAATTTCATTCATCTATTAAACATTAGGACAATTATTTTCAAGTATCTGCCAGGGCCTGAAGTGAAAGTGAAAGTAGCTCAGTTGGTGTCTGATTCTTTGTGACCCCAAGGACTATATAGTCCATGGAATTCTCTAGGCCAGAATACTGGAGTGGGTAGCCTTTCCCTTCTTCAGGGGATCTTCCCAACCTAGGGATCGAACCCAGGTCTCCTGCATTGAAGGCAAATTCTTTACCAGCTGAGCCACAAGGAAAGCCCTGGAGTGGATAGCCCATCCCTTCAAGGGATCTTCCTGACTCAGGAATCGAACCGAGGTCTCCTACATTGCAGGCAGATTCTTTACCAACTGAGCTTACCAGCGCATCAGTTGCTCAGTCATGTCCGACTCTTTGCGACCCCGTGAATCACAGCACGCCAGGCCTCCCTGTCCATTACCAACTCCCGGAGTTCACTGAGACTCATGTCCATCGAGTCAGTGATGCCATCCAGCCATCTCATCCTCTGTCGTCCCCTTCTCCTCCTGCCCCCAGTCCCTCCCAGCATCAGAGTCTTTTCCAATGAGTCAATTCTTCGCATCAGGTGGCCAAAGTACTGGAGCTTCAGCTTTAGCATCACTCCTTCCAAAGAAATCCCAGGGCTGATCTCCTTCAGAATGGACTGGTTGGATCTCCTTGCAGTCCAAGGGACTCCCAAGAGTCTTCTCCAAAACCACAGTTCAAAAGCATCAATTCTTCCTCACTCAGCCTTCTTCACAGTCCAACTCTCACATCCATACATGACCACAGGATAAACCATAGCCTTGACTAGATGAACCTTTGTTGGCAAAGTAATGTCTCTGCTTTTGAATATGCTATCTAGGTTGGTCATAACTTTCCTTCCAAGGAGTAAGCATCTTTTAATTTCATGGCTGCAGTCACCATCTGTAGTGATTTTGGAGCCCAGAAAAATAAAGTCTGACACTGTTTCCACTGTTTCCCCATCTATTTCCCATGAAGTGGTGGGACCGGATGCCATGATCTTCATTTTCTGAATGTTGAGCTTTAAGCCAACTTTTTCACTCTCCACTTTCAAGAAGCTTTTTAGTTCCTCTTCCCTTTCTGCCATAAGGGTGGTGTCATCTGCATATCTGAGGTGATTGGTATTTCTCCCTGCAATCTTCATTCCAGTTTGTGTTTCTTCCAGTCCAGCGTTTCTCATAATGTACTCTGCATATAAGTTAAATAAACAGGGTGACAATACACAGCCTTGACGAACTCCTTTTCCTATTTGGAACCAGTCTGTTGTTCCATGTCCAGTTCTAACTGTTGCTTCCTGACCTGCATACAAATTTCTCAAGAGGCAGATCAGGTGGTCTGGTATTCCCATCTCTTTCAGTATTTTCCACAGTTTATTGTGATCCACACAGTCAAAGGCTTTGGCATAGTCAATAAAGCAGAAATAGATGTTTTTTTGGAACTCTCTTGCTTTTTTGATGATCCAGTGGATGTTGGCAATTTGATCTCTGGTTCCTCTGCCTTTTCTAAAACCAGCTTGAACATCTGGAAGTTCACGGTTCACATATTGCTGAAGCCTGGCTTGGAGAATTTTGAGCATTACTTTACTAGCATGTGAGATGAGTGCATAGAACTGTAAAAAAAAAAAAAATGCTAGGAAAAACTCTGGAAAATGTCAAGATCTCTGTACTTAAAAAGTTTATAATTTCTGTATGAATGGATAGAAATTATTCTCTCCCTCTTATTGAAGGAACAGAAACACAGGTGGGTTAAATGATTAGCCAGGGTCACACAAGGAGAATGAAGCAAATGTTAAGCTGGAAGTCAGTGCTCCTGGCTACAATCACATGTTCTCATCACCATATGCAATTCAGTTCAGTTCAGTTCAGTTCAGTTATTCAGTCATGTCCGACTCTTTGCGACCCCATAAATCACTGCACGCCAGGCCTCCCTGTCCATCACCAACTCCCAGAGTTCACTCAGACTCACGTCCATCGAGTAAGTGATGCCATCCAGCCATCTCATCCTCTGTCGTCCCCTTCTCCTCCTGCCCCAATCCCTCCCAGCATCAGGGTCTTTTCCAATGAGTCAACTCTTTGCATGAGGTGGCCAAAGTACTGGAGTTGCAGCTTTAGCATCATTCTTTTGCTGCTGCTGCTGCTGTGTCGCTTCAGTCGTGTCCGACTCTGTGTGACTCCATAGACTGCAGCCCACGAGGCTCCCCCGTCCCTGGGATTCTCCAGGCAAGAACACTGGAGTGGGTTGCCATTTCCTTCTCCAGTGCATGAAAGTGAAAAGTGAAAATGAATTCACTCAGTCCTGTCCGACTCCTAGCAACCCCATGGACTGCAGCCCACCAGGCTCCTCCATCCATGGGATTTGCCAGGCAAGAGTACTGGAGTGGGTTGCCATTGCCTTCTCCTTTTTAGGCCTCCTTAATACTGTACTTTTTTTTTTTTTTTTGTAGCTTCCCTCCACCACTATCATATGTACTACAAAAGAAAATAATATAACAATATTCAACTCTAGAACAAAATTTTCACATATGCTGAAATTAACACTGCCTCAAAACAATACAGTTCTGAATTAACACTAGAACAGAACTGAAACAAAAAAATAGTGATGTGAAAAAAACATGTGATCATAACTAAATTCTTTAATTGATATATGTATGTGCTTTTAAGATTAAAAAAGAACACGGTGAGTGGGAATAGGGGGAATTGGATAAAGATAGGCAAAAGGTACCCACTTCCAATTATAGGATAAATACTAGGAATAAAATATACAACATGATAAATATAATTAACGCTATTTACATTATATATGAAAGTTGTTTAGAGAGTAAATCCTGAGTCCTTATCAGAAGGAAAAAATGTTTTTATTTTGTATCTACTTGAGATGATAGATGTTCATGAAACAGTGTGGTAATCATTTCACTATATATCTAGCTTAAAATATTATGCTGTGCACTTGAAACTTACACAGTTCTTAAACTTATACAGTATGTAAATTATATCTCAGTAAAACTGCAAGGAAAAAAAAAGAGAAAGAGAACACTTTTTAGTCCAATCCCACCATCTCATACCTATTTGTCCTAAATCATTCCCACGAAAAATGACTTAAACTCTGATTGATTCTAGTGATGAATTTGGAAATTCTGCTTTTTTTTTTAAAATTTTAATTTGTCTCTTCTATTTTTGACAGTTTTCTAAACCATTTTGTGAACCCAGTGCTCTAAGAGTGCTAGTTGTCTGGATTTCAAGAGCTTTTGCAAAATCCTTATATCTGAGAAGTGCTATTATCTAAAGCAAACTCTTTAAATAAAACATAATTTAATTTATGGAGAAGAAAAAATGTAACTTTATACTTAAAGATTATCCCAACATTTTAAAACATGGAAATAATTTATCTTAACATTTTAGCTACATATTACCATTTCTAGGTATTGAAAGCCACCGCAATTGTCAAAGTGATCCTGTTTATTTTTTTCCATATAGCTTTCATATGAAATTATGACTGTCTACTATTAAATAATCATTCTTGATCAGGGAATATTTGCTAAAACAATAAGTTATGCTCTAGCAGCAATGTGGGTACTTTATGGACTTAATCAAAAAACAAAACTCGCAAGCTACGTGTGTGCCGGCGTGCTTAGTCGCTTCTGTTGTGTCAGACTCTGTGACTCTATAGACTGTAGCCGGTCAGGCTCCTCTGTCCATGGGGATTCTCCAGGCAAGAATACTGAAGTGGGTTGCCATTTCCTCCTCCAGGGGATCTTCCTAACCAAGGGATCAAACCCGTATCTCCTGAAGCTCCTGCTTTGCAGGCAGGTTCTTTACTGCTGAGCCACCGCGGAAGCCCCTTGCAAATTACACCTATCATAAAATGGCATCAAATTATTTTTTCAATATGTTATAGCTGCTTATGAAATTTAAAAAAAGCACCACTGAATTATTCGGTGTGAGATGTATTCTACAATACTCTTAGATTAAAAAACCACATCCACCCAGTAATAATTGGGTGAAAATCCAGTTATATTGATTTATTTTCTACATCTTCACCCGTTTTTACAAACTCTTATCTACAACAAATGCATTTTCATTTCTTTTCTTTCATGACATTATATCTTAAAATTCAAAATGCAAACTCTCCTGGTACTTTAGAATTGAAACAATATTAATTTGAAAACAAAAGTTTTCTATTTAGTTCTAAGTTGCCCTTTAGCCATTACTCTACCATCATTTTATGTGTGATTTTTTAAAAAAGAATACAAGAAAAGAAAGCAAAAAATTCAATGTGTTTGTGAGACATTTTTGCCTATCTTTTGTCAGTGTTTCATTGAAAACATTGCTTTCTATAGACTTTATTTCAGTGAAAACCACATTTATTGGATGCTTTAGATTTGGGGGCTGTGAAGTTTGTGCAGGTAGACAAAGGTCCATTTATTTCTATAGCTAATAAAATAAATAATAAGATATTGTCATTACTTACACCTATGGCTTTGAGGCATCATTCATATCAAAATCCAGTTCAAGTCACTTAAAGTGACAATATACTCCCTCTCATCTTTTCTATTTTCCTCCCCATTCTTACAGTTTGCTCTCTTTCAAGAAAGCCATCTATGAGTTTAATTCAGCTAATTCAAGATTCCGCATTAAATGCTCCACTTAGAATGAAGTTTCCACAAACTTATATGTTTCCAGGAGCTTTGAGCCTTCAAGGCAACCACTGTGGCATGTACTTGTTAGAAAGATAAGTAACCATAAAATGTTCTTTTAAAACCATCCAAAAGCTTTATTTTGATTCTCAGAGAGTATCTAGGAGTAAGTGGCATACACAAAAAGAGATTCTACAACCTAGGATGAACAAACTCCACATGTATACATATTTCCCCAATTTTAAGATGAGCTTCCATTCTCCTCAAAATGAAAAGGACACAGTTTTTATAAATTCTGCACAAATTACTTTGGAATTAGTCTCAGTGGTTCTCAACTCTCTCTCTTTAGGCTCAGCAGAAGCTCTGGTTTCATCCAAAGGTTTAATCTCATTGGTTTGGGATACAGTCTGGATGTCAATATTTGTTAAAAGTTCAAAGCATGTATATGAATGTAATATGTATGCCAAGATTAAGAATCAGTGAGATATGGTAAAAATAACTTTATCAAAAAGCATTTAATTCAATTTATCTTTAGAAACTCACCTAACCTCAAATACGTGTTGTCTATGTCACACCTGGCCAAATATTTGCTATTGAAAAATTGATGCTACGACAAATATTAAAACATCCTTAAATGTATAACATTGCTTGAAAATTATTTCACAGAAGCATTATTTCATAACAATAATTCCTCCATTATTTCAGTGGAAGATAATGAGTTTATCCTGAAACTAGAAATATGATCCTCAGAGAGGTGTGGAATTAGGTATGCACAAATATGCAAATAAATATTGCAAGATAATTAAAATAATGATAAAGAGTATGTTTATTCATAGCCATGAAATAATGCTAAGTCAAATACAAACAATACAGATTAAAAAATATTACATTAAAATGGTATTTTTATGTGGATAATATTTTGGTTATATACATTCTATAGTGTTTGATCTTTAAAATTAGTATGCATGCTTTTGACAAAACAACAAAGAAAACATAATTTGAAAGGAAAGAAAAAGACTAAAAGCAAGAGAAAGAGAAAAAAGAGATAAACTGGGCAAAAAGTTGCTTGTATTACTTTGAGACATCAAAATTTTAGCAGGTCTTGAAAGATGAGTTTATAAAAGCCTTGAGAAAAAATCGATTCCAATTTCCTAAATGCGTTTGTAACAAATTGTACAATTTCCTTGTCAGCAATAGTACTGATAAAATCTTCTGAGATTATTGAAACTCTTAAAAGAAATATTGTTTTAGTTCAGTTCATTTCAGTTCAGTTGCTCAGTCTTGTCCAACTCTTTGTGACTCCATGGACTGCAGCACCCCAGGCCTCCCTGTCCATCACCAACTCCCGGAGGCCTACTCAAACCCATGTCCATTGAGTCAGTGATGCCATCCAACCATCTCATCCTCTGTTGTCCCCTTCTCTTCCTGCCCTCAATCCTTCCCAGCATCAGGGTCTTTTCCAATGAGTCAATTCTTCGCATCAGGTGGCCAAAGTATTCAAATTTCAGCTTCAACATCAGTCTTTCCAATGAACATTCAGGACTTATTTCCTTTAGGATGGACTGGTTGGATCTCCTTGCAGTCCAAGGGACTCTCAAGAGTCTTCTCCAGCACCACAGTTCAAAAGCATCAATTCTTCAGCTGTCAGCTTGCTTATTAGTTCAACTCTCACATCCGTACATGACTACTACAAAAACCATAACCTTGACTAGACGGACCTTTGTTGGCACAGTAATGTCTCTGCTTTTTAATATGCTGTCTAGGTTGGCCATAACTTTTCTTCCAAGGAGTAAGCATCTTTTTATTTCATGGCTACAATCACCATCTGCAGTGAATTTGGAGCCTAAGGAAATAAAGCCTGCCACTGTTTCCACTGTTTCTCCATCTATTTGCCATGAAGTGATGGGACTGGATGCCATGATCTTTCTTTTCTGTATGTTGAGCTTTAAGCCAACTTGTTTACTCTTCTCTTTCACTTTCAAGAGGCTCTTTAGTTCTTCTTCACTTTCTGCCATAAGGGTGGTATCATCTGCATATCTGAGGTTATTGATGTTTCTCCCAGCAATCTTGATTCCAGCTTGGGCTTCCTCCAGCCCAGCGTTTCTCATGATGTACTCTGCATAGAAGTTAAATAAGCAGGGTGACAATACACAGTCTTGATGTACTCCTTTCCCAATATGGAACCAGTCTGTTGTTCCATGTCCAGTTCTAAATGTTGCTTCCTGACCTGCATACAGGTTTCTCAAGAGGCAGGCCAGGTGGTATGGTATTCCCATCTGTTTCAGAATTTTCGGCAGTTTATTGTGATCCACACAGTCAAAGGTTTTGGCATAGTCATACCTACAATTTTATAGTTTCATTATTTACAATTGGAGATTCATAAGTGATGGATTAGTTTACACTGTTTAGGTTTCCAAATGAAAAGTGATTAAAAAGTATTTTTTATTTAAGGGGGACTTCCCTGGTGGCTCAGCAGTAAAGAATCCACCTGCCAATGCAGGAGACATGGGTTTGATCCCTAGATTGGTAAGATCCCCTGGAGAAGGAAATGGCAACCCACTCCAGTATCCTTGCCTGGAGTGTTCCACACGGGATCTCAAAGAGTTGTGAGAATTTACCACACTTGGAAAAAACGTAGACCATTCTTCTATGACATTTTCTCATTCACTCAATATCAGATAACTATATAGAAATAAATTATAATGTATGTTTCTATCACTTCCCTGTTTTATTCTTCAGATGAGAGGATGCAACTTAGAGAGCTTTTTTCCTCCAAAATTGTAAACATATGGTTCTTTCCTCAAATAACCTTTATATCATATTTTAATATCTATAAGGCTACACACTAGATATAAATGGGATAAAAGGTGCTATCTTCAAGTCTCTAGGAACCCGGAATGCACCAGAGAAACGACAAAACACACACAGAGAAATGTAAAGTCTAATGTGCAGATACAACTTCATATGTGGAACTGACAAGCAGAATTTCGGAACTAGACCTTGAAGATCCTGCCAATTTCAATAGTCAGAGGTTGCATAAGGAAAATCATTCTAGTAGCAGATCCATGAGAAGTAATTTGGGGTCTGATGAAGGTTGTTGGGCTGATGTGAAGTATTCTTGTAAGGGGATTATTAAAGTAAAGTTGGAAAAGGTTGAAAAAAATTAGTGGGGAGCCTTGGTTACTCAGTCAAGGGGTCTGTATTTTGTTCACTGAACTTTGAGGAAACATCAGGTTTGGATAGGGGACTCTAACAACCTGGCCGTTCTGTATCTTTTCTGACTTTACCTCTTACCAGATTTCCTCTGTTCCAGCCACACTAGAAAAGTGAAGTCACTCAGTCGTGTCCAACTCTGCAACCCTGTGGAGTGTAGTCTACCAGGCTCCTCTGTCCATGGGATTCTCCAGGCAAGAGCACTGGAGTGGCTGCCACTTCTGGCTCTTCAAATACATCAAAGGTCTCCTGCCTTAGGGTCTTTGCACTTGCTGTTTTGTGCATCATTACTGCCGTGTGTTCTCCCGGGATCTTTCCTTAGCAGGATCCCTTACTTCACTGTTGTACCTATTCACCAGGCTCCTCAAACAAGGATGGATCAAAAATAGCACTTTCCATACCACCATTCTATACTTTTATGATTTTCTTTGGTTTTCTTCATAACATTCATATTTCCTTCTCAGACAGGACACATACGTTTTGTTGTTGTTTTACTTATCTGTCTCCCCTACTAGAAGGTGAAAAAGAAACTTCAGGCAGCGTGAACAGCGCAACTCTCTATCTGTCATGTGTACTTCAGAGCCTGGAACGTAGGTGAAAAGTAAGGAATGTTCAACATGCATTATTTAAGGAATTAATAACATTTTAACTAAGTAAATAATCAAAGGAGAACTTTAGGAACATTGGTATGAATATGGGAATCTGTGACAATAATCTAGACAAGAGGTAATAATTGACCAAGAATAAGCACCATGGGGATAGGAGAAAAGAAATGGATGTAAAAGCTTGATTTCCCTCCCTGGACTCAGAATCCTTATCTGTAAATCAAGGATTGTTGAACTAAAATTATGAATACAATTTTTCAGTATAGTAAAAATAATGCCTCTCTCAGGGCCAAATTTTAGGCAGGCTTACTGGCCATTACAAAAGAATCAGCTTCCCTAAATGTGGATTCCCTCTCCTGCAACCCACCCCATTGCATATGCAGGCATCCCTTGGTCCTCCACACTTTGCCCTGTAGGAAGCAAGGCTTGGGAAACCTAAGCAAAAATTAATACTCTGATTGCTGCTATTACTGTGGTTAATAAGTTGTCATTTGTCTGTGATCCAAGCTTCTCATGCCTTCTGTCAACATCCATGGAATCTATGAGTTTGCAAGTAGGGTAAAACCTCAGGTCCCCCAGGTGGCACAGTGGTAAATAATCTGCCTGTTGATGCAGGAGATGCAAGAGACATGGGTTCAATTCCAGGGTTGGGTAGACCCCCTGGAGAAGTCAATGGCAACCCACTCCAATATTCTTGCAGGGAAAATTACATGACTAGAGGAATCTGGTGGGCTACAGTCCATGGGGTCATGAAGAGTTGGAGACAACTGAACACGGACACAAGACAAAACACCATGGTAAAACCTCAGAATCGTCAACGTTCTTGGTAGGTGCAAGATTCATTTTATAGACATCAGTTATTTCAGTATACAAATGATTAGAAGACGAATTAATTAACAAGACATTTAAAATAACGTGAAAAAAATAATAGAGTGATAAATTTAACAAAATATGTATAAGATTTTTACATCAAAAACTAGTGAAGCCTTATTGAGAGAAATTAAAGCCCTAAAGAATGGAGGGAGAGTCCATACTTGTAGATGTGACAGTGTTCTTCCCCACCCCACCCCCCACTCTATTATTTGAATCTGTGGAACGGGAGACAGAAACAGTCTATCTCTTCCATGGAATGTATCATCCCTCCCGTCTTAGGGACAGCACCCTGATAAGACTGTCTATTAGCTGCTATTTCAGAGGCCCTAAGAAGAGCATGTCTGGTCACGGTAGCTCCCTCATCTTTCCAATGAATTCCCTTTCTCTTTTTATTAGCTGTAGTCAATTTCTAAAGAACACTATCTGGTATTTTAAAAAAAAAAATTGAAGAATCAGGATTTGTTGGTACACTTCTTTTTTTTAGTTTTTATTTTTTTTATAAAAGAGCATTATTACTGAAGAACAAGAACCCCCAAACCTAGACTCAAAAGGGAGGATAAGCACAAGCCCAAATGACTGACCAAAGCCTCCAGTTGTTTCTAAAAGCCTTATTATCATCTATAAAAAGGTGGTGGTCCCTGCCCGACTCATTTTATAGCAGCAGTGTTCACACTAAATCTCAGATATGCAAAAGTTTTGCAGAGAAACTCAAGTGGTGTGATTAACATAGCTGGAAACACCAGAGATGGAAATGAAAGACCCCAGGCTTGTCACAAGAGATTCATTTTAAAAGCCTTTTGAAAAAGAAAAAGTAGGAACTTCTGGAATTCTGCCTACACCCTGCTATTCATTCACTCATGGGCAAGGACAGTGTGATCTTGTCAGGATCCTATGGGACAGTGCCTCTGATGCCTGGAATATATTCCATCAGTTAGGGGTCATTTTTTCCTTTCCTTTCTGGCCTGCCCCTGGCAGCATTCGTCATATGTAATCTCCCTTAGAATTTTTAAAAGGACAAAAATTCATCTAACTTCCAAAGGTGATTATGAAAAATATCAACAAGAAAAAGAACAGGCCTGAAATTCAAAAGAATATGGAATTTAGAAGACATCAAAGACAAAAATAAACCCATTTAAACAGGGCCCCAAGGAGTTCCCTTTATTCCTGTAGGCTTTCCAATTCCAACCCCATAAAAATGTTTTGCACATGCAATAGCTAGCAAATAATGAAAGGATGCAAAGCTTCCAAAAATGACAGATGCTCAGCTGAAGGAGGTTGATGACTGAGTCACGTGAGCCCCTTCCTGGAGGAGCCCACTCTTTGCTCAGCTGCAGCACCAGTTTAGGTCAGTGCCCCAGTGTTCTAGACCAGAGGCTGATAACAAGCCTCCCTGAGCATGTGATTGGCTGGAGTGACTGACTTGGAGAAAGAAAGCTTACTCACTCCCTCTGTACATCCTCCAACCACTTCACCATCAAATCCTGCTTCTGCTCCATAGAGGCACCTGATAGAAATGATGCATCGTGTGTTTTAGCAGATGAGTTTATCCACCATGATTAGGTGGAAAATCCTAGACACCTTATACTTGTAGACTTCACCATGGGACATCAGCTTGCTGTTCAGGAAACAGCAATGGAGGAGCAGCTCTTCCTCACATGCATACAGGTCCAGGATGTGTTCCAAGTTGACTCAGACATAGAGGCCAGAGCCACAGTTGAGAAAGGGGATCTTTAACACCTTCACTTGTTGATAATGCTCCTGTGAGAGTTAGTGAGCAGATACACTTTTTCAATTTGTTTCCTGTGCTGGAGCAGCCAACATGGCTTGTCTGGGTGACGCCAGAAATGCTGCAGAGCTCATGGCTGAGCCCACCTCCTTGTTGTGGGTATACAGAGCACCCAAGCCAAAGCGAGAGATGCTGAAATCCTTATTGGCGCTGACTGATTTATCACATGGGTGTTGTTGAGGTCAGACAAACTTTCCATGCCCAGAACGTTTTCATGTTCATCCAACACAGACAGCATGTAAATCTCATCTCTGATGACATGTAGGTTGTATCTCTTGGCAAATTCCAGGTATTCCTTCAGTGAGTCCAGGGAGTAGAAGTCATCCAGAGGATTCTGAGGATTAATTATGCTTATTCTCCATAAGCATAGCCTCAAGCAGGGCTTTCTCCAACTTAAAAAATGAGCTGGAAAGGAGCATCAGCTCAACCTTCCCACACAGCTGGAAACTGAAGAGGAAACCACCGTAGAAGAGAGGGAGGAGTCAGAAAGGCCTTAATTGGATCACACAAAACTGTGGCCAGCATTGAAAAGACAGAGCAACAACCATTTAGAAAAACCAAGTTTTCTGGATCAAGGTGGGCACTTGCCTTGCAGTAGTAGGTCAGGAATGGGGTCACTTCTTCCTCAGAGATGATTGCCCTCTCTAATTGGGATATTGCAGCATGATCTCCTCAATGCAGTTCACGTCACTCTGACTTAAGATTTCAGTCATCAGATCAGTACACAGCTTATGCTTATCAGTACCAGGGTTAATGAAGCCCAAAGTATTCTCATCTTCCTGGTATTCACCTCCATGGCAGCTCTTGTCATCCTAGAAGGTGGAGTGGTACAAGGCAGAGATGTCAATCTTATGGTTGGATAGGTCAAGACTGACAAATGAAGCTTCAAAATCTCTCAGTTGATGAACTAGGAGGTGGGCTACCTGGACGATGGGCTCATTGCCCAACTCTGACATCACTCCTAGAGTCTTGGAAAGGGCAAGACAGTTTGTTGGAGCTCCAGGCCACCCATGGCCCCAGACTGTAGGAGGTAGACCAGTTGACAGAGTAAGTGGTCCAAGAGAGCTTCCTGCTCCTGAATGGCTGGATTGTTCCTTTGCTCTTCCAGTGTCAGGTTCTGTTGCAAGTGCTTGGGTATCAGCTGTATGTTACGTTCTTCAATGATCTACTGTAAATGTACAGTCATCTCCATCAGCTGGCTCTGAATGCTCTAGTTTCTGAGTCCCTGGCCCCTCATTGGGCCACAAGGCATGTGGAAAGTGTCTAATCAGTGATTCGTGTTCTGGGTATTTGCATTGGCCTCTGCAGGCTGGCTAGAGGCCACTGTTTCCATTCATCTTTCTCTGGTCTAAGAGCCTCATGCCTGATGAAATTATCCTGGACCATCAGTGCTTAGAGATCTTTCTAACACATTCATCTCACTAAGCTTGCTTATCCATCTTTTTAATTATAATAATCGTAATTAATTTGAAGTTGTAGGTATTTCATTGTAGTTTTTGATTGGCATTTCCCTACTGACTAATGATGTTGAATATTTTCTCATGTGCACATTGGCCATTTGTATGTTTTCTTAGGATAAAGGTCTATTAAATATCCTTTGCCCACTTTTTAATTGAGTTATCTGTCCTTATAGTATTGGGTTGTCAGTGTTCTTTATATATTCTGGATACAAATCTCTTATCAGATATATGATTTGCAAATATCTTCTCCCATTCTGTAGGTTGTTTTTTTTTTTTTTATTTTCTTGATTATTTCATTCACAGGACAAACTTTTTAATTTTGGCCAAGTCCAATTTAGCTGTTATTTTCTTTTATATCTTTCCTTTTGGTGTGATATCAAAGAAACCACTCTCTAAAATTAATGTCATGAAGGTTTACTCCTATGTTATCTTCCAAGAGTTTTCTAGATGTAGTTCCTATGTTTAAGTCTATGAATATTTTGAGTTCATGTTTGTATATGGTGTGAGGTAGATGCCCCAATTTCACTCTTTCACATGTGAATATTTCATTGTCCCAGTGTCATTTGTTAAAAAGATTGTTCTTTCTTCCAGTGAATTATCTTAGCACATTTGTTCAAAATAAATGTGTCATTAATGTAAGAGTTTACTTCTGGACTCTTAAATCTATTCCATTGATCTCTGTATCTACCCTTATGCCACTATCACACTGTCTTGATTACTGTAGCTTTGTAATAAGTTTTCAAACCAGGAAGTATGAGTACTTTAACTTTGCTCTTCTTCAAGATTATTTTTTGCCATTTTCAGTTCATATCCATTACTTTAAGCTACTGAGAACACATTCTTCCAATTTGCTTGGTTTTAGACTGAAATGCTTCTTTTAAATCCTTCCTCAAATGCCAGACCATTTAGGCCCTTTGTTTGCAAGCATGTTGCCACCTCTCCAAATTTTCACTTATGGTAGTCAACCAATGAGTGCAAAGAGTACCTGGAAATCAAGGACAGGATGGAAAATACGGACTTTTAAAAGTAAATGCAGATTTAGGTCACCAGAAAGTCTTTGAATAGGATGTTGTGGGAACAAAGTGACTATCATGGTGAAAAAATTAGATCATAAATTTTAGAATAAATTCCCAAAACAGGTCTCATGTTTTCCTCTTCCTTATGTGGACTGGGAAGATTATATTGACTAAGTTAGTTCATTTTCTCAGATTCCTCCAAAATGAAATAAAGCTGTGCTGTTTCTCATGTTCTTATTGCAGACCCTGCCTGTTGGCCTTTTGTAGTTAGTGTTCTTGATATTTTTTATATCTGTTAGAGATTAAGCACTCCATTCCTTAATTATGCTCAAGGGAAAAAAAGTTATCATTTAGAGATGCACATATAAAAAAGGGTTAAAATAAACATGTCTGTATATGAGGGTTTCTTAGAACACATGTCCATGTTTCAACACTTTACATAGTCACATCAGACGCTGTTGTTTGGCCAGAGAAAGTTATTGCTCTCATTTTACAGAAGGATAACTGAAGTCCCAAGAGGTAAATTGATTTGCTTAGATGATTGAGCATGGCAGGGACAGAGCCACTATGAAAGTGCAATGTATCAGCCTCCTGGGGATGCTGTTAAGGGTTAAAATGTGTCCTCCAAAAGAATATGTTGAAGTCATAAGCCCTGGTACCCGTCAACATGACCTTATCTAGAAAGAGGGTCTTAGTAGATGTTAAGTTGAAATCATTAGAATGAGCTCTAATCAAACATGACAGGTATCATTATGAGACAAGGAATGTCATGTGACAACAGAGGCAAAGACTGAAGCAATGAAACTGCAAGCCAAAGAACGCCAAGGAATAATGGCATTCAGAAACCAGGAAGAGTCAAGGAAAGATTTTTTTCCCCTATAGGTTTCAGAAGGAATCTGTCCCTGCCACCATCTGGATTTTGAACTTCTAACCTGTAGAAATTTGAAACAACAAATTTCTGCTGTTTGATATCACCTAGTTTTAAATACTTTGTTATGACGTGCCTAAAAAATTGATATAGACAGAATTCATTTCTTGACACAGCACTTTATTTTTTAAATATTTTTTATGTGAACCATTTTTTAAAGTCTTTATTGATTTTTTTTACAATATTGCTTATGTTTTATGTTTTGGCCACAAGGTATGTGGGATCCTAACTCCCCAACCAGGGATTGAACCCACACCCCTTTCATTGAAAGGGGAAGTCTTAACCACTGGACCACCAGGGAAGTCCTGACATAGCACTTCATAACAGAAAATCAGCCTTCTCAGAGCACCAGAGGGTGCTTCACAATTTAAGAACCATTCCCTACTATTTAAACACAATTCCCCTGCCCTAGGACAAATTCAGTCTTGAACAATGACCCTGGTATAAAATATTCTTCCCCTGATTGAATATTATCAATGAAGAAAAGCTTCCTATTTCATGATTCAGAGGAATCACCCCCCTGACCCCTTTCTGCACAGCTCTGGTTGTCTAAACTTTCTTCCTCATAAACTAATTTGCCTTCCTCTCATATCTATCCATTAATACTAGCTCTGACTTCTGAAGGCACTCGGGACTTCTGAAGGCACCCTAATTCCTCTTTCATATGCTAAGACTTTAAACATTTAAAATCAGATACATGTCCCCCACATCTTCTTTTCTCCTAAGAATTTCAACTGTTCCTCATCGGTCATGCTCCCAAAACCACTGCTGCTGCTGCTGCTGCTAAGTCGCTTCAGTCGTGTCCGACTCCGTGCGACCCCATAGACGGCAGCCCACCAGGCTCCCCCGTCCCTGGGATTCTCCAGGCAAGAACACTGGAGTGGGTTGCCATTTCCTTCTCCAATGCATGAAAGTGAAAAGTGAAAGTGAAGTCGCTCAGTCATGCCCGACCCTAGCGATCCCACGGACTGGAGCCCACCAGGCTCCTCCTTCCATGGGATTTTCTAGGCAGAAGTACTTGAGTGGGGTGCCATCGCCTTCTCAACCACCCCTATTGGCCAGACACCAGTGAATCAATGTCCCTCTAAGTGTAGCATCAAGAACTGAACAGCAGATTTTCAGTGTCAACTCCTTACAATAGATGAAGCAGAGCCAGTTCTTCTGCTGTATAGACAATTTTTCTGATACAGGAAAATATCACTATTATAGTCCAAACTGCCTTTCAATGAGGTAAATCTAGACAAATGAAAGGACACTTTATTCCTGTTACCATCTTCATAGATCAGGGTTGGTAGACGGGACAAATTTTGGAGTCCATCAATTTTTCCACATGAAGATAGGGTTTCCTAAAAAGCATAGGGGCATGAGATGGCAATACAGCTATGCAAGTGTCTACTCTATGAAATAAAAGCCCAAACTGTGACAGCCAGTTACAAAGATGGACCAAATAAAAAAACATCAAGTTGAATATGGATAAATAAGAAATTCATCACTTGGGATTTTAAAATTTAAACTTGTTATAGACTGAATTTTGTCTCCTGCCAAAAAATATTAGATGTTGGAGCCCTAGCCACCATCCCCTCCAATATAATCATATTTAGTGATAAGGCTTTTATGGGGTAACTAAGATTAAATGGGGAGCGACTTCACTTTCACTTTTCACTTTCATGCATTGGAGGAGGAAATGGCAACCCACTCCAGTGTTCTTGCCTGGAGAATCCCAGGGACGGCGGGGCCTGGTAGGCTGCCGTCTATAGGGTCGCACAGAGTCGGACATGACTGAAGCGACTTAGCAGCAGCAGCAGCAAGATTAAATGAGGTCATGAGGATTAGATCTTAATAGGATAGAATTGATGACTTTGTAAAAAGAAGAGAAGGGCCCCTCTCTCTACTTCTACCTCCCTGTTTCTCCTCCCATCTGCATGTACAAAGGAAAGATCATATGATGATAGAGCAAGAAGGTGACCATCCATAAAGCAGGAAGAGAGTTTCCATCAGGAACCAAGTTAACCACCTTAATCTTAGACATTTCAGCCTCCAGAACTGTGAGAACTAAATTTCTGTTATCTAAAGCCACTAGACTATGGTACCTTGCTATGTATGGCAGCCTGATCTAAGACAATATTAATATAGGATGGAGAAGATGAATGGCAAATGTGACAAAGCCTCGATATGAATTGCAAAGGTGTTAAAGCTGTTCCAAAAGACAATGTAGCCAAAGATTGTCCTAATACAGGAATAACCCAAATGTGGGTTTGGTACTTGTCTTTGTTAGATTTAAATGAAGTGCATTGAACTGTTGACTTCTAAGCTGCTGCTGTCAAAATCCTTCCCTGGACTTCTGCACATTCCTAAAGCTGGTGAGCTCGTTTTCCCACAACCTTCTTGGCCCCTTAGCTCCTGCATTCGTATGTCAGTCTCAACTTTTCCTTGAGAAAGTCACCCATTTCCAGCCTTTTAGTGCCACATCTCAAAGTTCACAGGCAGGGCCAGCTTCACGAGAGCGTAACCACTGCAGTCATCTGTGGTTCTGCATTCAGATGGGCCTGACTTTAGTCCCCTGTTGTAACTGTCTTGAAATTTTTCATCATAAAATATTTTATGCAAAATACAAAACTAGCAAATGCATTCAAAAAGTACTTCCCTTCTTCCTAAAGCATAGTGTTTCATGATTTTAAATCATTCACAGGTTCTGCAAAAATCAGAAAAGAATCAGTTTGAGCAGTTGGGGAAAGGAGCACTACCACTTCCTAATATGACCTGGGCAAAGATTTTGAACATCTATAAACACCAACATCCTCATTACTCATGAAAGTTGAAAGAATAGAATAAAATATTTTATGTAAAACACAAAACTAGCAAATGCATTCAAATAACATTATTTACCTTATTCCTAAAGCATAGTATTTCATTGGCTGTAACCACCAACTCCTGAGATCCACTATATGATAAATCAAATAATAAATATAAAATATGTTTCTAGAATTATATTTCTCTATGATAATTCTAGACATCGGTCTGTGGAGTAATGTATTAGAAATTCTCTTTGTTACATGTTAACCAAATACTTCATTAAAAAAAAAAAAACTCATTTAACAAGTAGCATGTGGGTTTACTTTAGTCATGGCTCAAATATTTCATGGCAAGATGTTGCCTACCCAAGAAAAACACAAGGAAGAAAGCCTTGGGGAACAGTAAAAATAAAAACAAAAATAGAAAAACCCTCTTCAGCTTCCAGTGAAAGTAGGAAATGGGTTGTATATAGGAAATAATCAAAATTTTAGCATGGAAGACAATTAATGTACTTATATCAAATTATAATCCACTAAATTAATGCAATTAAAATCAAAATATAGTTATTAAATGTTACAAGCAGTAAAAATATTTAAAATATTTGTGTATAGGTTTACCATTTTGTCATAGCTAATCAAATAACTACAAAGAATGCTAAATGCAGAAAGGTTAGAAAAAAGCAAGAGGCATTATTAAAGTTTTAGAAGCAATAACTATGAGGGAAAGTTTCACATAAAATTTATGCAATCTGGTTAAAAGGAAAAGACAGCCAAGCATTTATCAATAATTGCTTAAAAATATGCAAATATATGTATATATAAAAGAATTTTTGTCATTCCTTTACTTTCCTCAAAATGTTAATAAAGGGATTTAATCAATGAAAAAACCTTAAGTGTAATAGTTTTTAAGCACCTGGGACATGCTGTGAAATTAAGCCTCCATTGAGTCTTTTTAAAAATGAGAAACCTGTTTGCTTCCTAGTGTTTATGCTTTTCTAGCTACAAGTCATGAGCTTGACTAATGATGACTACCAGTACATTATATTCTCAAAACTAAAGTCTTTTGGGAAAAAATGAACTACTCTTTGAAAAAAATTACATATAATCTGATCACTTATGTAACAAAATAGATAAATGACATTTTATTGTCAGTCCGTAGTAGAATTCTTTGATGGAGGGACACCCATTTGTTAAAACAATCAATAATAATCTTGGCAGTGGAGGGGATGGGGGGTGGTGAGGGGCATTGCCATGCATGCAGTGACAAAGGGAGATAGGAATTTGTTTGTTGCTTCTGAGAAAGGATAAAGACGGGTGGATGGGGCAATGACAGCCTTGGCACCAACAGGAAATCAAACTGTGCAAGCCTGCCCTTGATACATCACATTATCACTACATCTAAAATTTGATAGTGGAATTTTATTCAGCCTTAAAAAATAGGAAAATCCTATCATTTGCAATGACATGGATAAACCTGAAGACTGTTATAGTAAGTGAAACAAGACAGATAGAAGAAGGCAAATACTCCATGCTATCAATTACATGAGGAATCTAAAAAAATAGTGTGAACTCATTGAAACAGAAGAGTGACTGCCAGGAGTTAGGAGGGGTGGGGGAAGTAGGGAGAGGCTGATAAAAAGTACAAACTTTAAGCTATAAGATGAAAAAGCTCTGAGGATCTAATGTAAAATATGATGACTATAGTTAATAACTGTTTCTGTATAACTGAAATTTGCTAAGAGGGTAGAACTTAAACGTTCTCACAAACCACAAAATAAGATAAATATATGAGATTATGGATGTATTAACTAACTTAATGGGATTAATCCTTTTATAATATATATGTATATCAAATCATAGCATTATACATTTCAAATATTTTACAATTTTATTTGTCTATTATACTAAAGTAAAAAAGGGAGGAAAATGCTTTCTTGGATTGGAGTAAATGGATGTCCTAAGAAAACAGTTGAAAGAAGCTAAGATTTGTATCTAAATTGCTATGAGGGCTGACATACCCAGTGATAGACCAAGTGTAGAGCTGTGGATGGTTAAAGAGGCATAGTCGAAGATGGGAAAGGGGATTGTCTGTAGATTTAAAGACTCTACTAAAGTCAACTAAATGTCTGTCTGTTTCGTCTAGCAATTCTAAACAGCATAAGAGATATAATACTCTTTCTTAGGGGGAAAATGTTTTTTATTGCTCTAAGTTCTAAATCTAAAAAATTTTCCTTTTTACTGTTGAATAAGGAAGGTGAGAACTAACACATTTGTATTACTTTTTAATAAGTATTGTGAAAAAATAATAAGTATTGTGTTTTGAAAAGTGAAAGTCACTCAGTTGTGTCCAACTCTTTGTGACCCCATGTTTTACATAGAAGCTAATTTGAAGAAATTCCAATTTAACCATCAGCTCCCAAATATGCATGCTGCTGCTGCTGCTGCTGCTAAGTCACTTCAGTCGTGTCCGACTCCGTGTGACCCCAGAGACGGCAGCCCACCAGCCTCCCCCATCCCTGGGATTCTCCAGGCAAGAATACTGGAGTGGGTGAAAGTGAAAAGTGAAAGTGAAGTCGCTCAGTCGTGTCCAAATCCTAGCGACCCCATGGACTGCAGCCTACCAGGCTCCTCCATCCATGGGATTTTCCAGGCAAGAGTCCTGGAGTGGGTTGCCATTGGTGTCATATATTCATTTCAAGACTAAGAAATGAATACATGTTTCTTTAATTTTACAATCACTCTGGTGTCATTGTTCATTTCAATTTTTTTTAATTGAAATAAAGTTTATCTACAATCGGTTCAGTTCAGTTGCTCAGTCATATCCAACTCTTTGCAACCTCATGGACTGCAGCACGCCAGGCCTCCCTGTCCATCACCAACTCCCGGAGCCTACTCAAACTCATGTCCATTGAGTCAGTGATGCCATCCAACCATCTCATCCTCTGTTGTCCCCTTCTCCTCCTGCCTTTAATCTTTCCCAGCATCAGGGTCTTTTCCAATGAGTCAGCTCTTCACATCAGATGGCCAAAGTATTGGAGTTTAAGCTTCAGCATCAGTCCTTCCAAAGAATTCCCAGGGCTGATCTCCTTCAGAATGGACTGGTTGGATCTCCTTGCAGTCCAAGGGACTCTCAAGAGTCTTCTCCAACACCACAGTTCAAAAGCATCAATCCTTTGGCGCTCAGCTTTCTTCACAGTCCAACTCTCACATCCATACATGACCACTGGAAAAACCATAGCCTTGACTAGACAGACCTTTGTTGGCAAAGTAATGTCTCGGCTTTTGCATATGTTATCTAGGTTGGTCATAACTTTCCTTCCAAGGAGTAACCATCTTTTAATTTCCTGGCTGCAATCACCATCTGCAGTGATTTTGGAGCCCAGAAAAATAAAGTCTGACACTGTTTCCACTGTTTCCCCATCTATTTCCCATGATGTGAATTAGACCAGATGAACTTAATAGTTATATATATAGAACATTCCATCCAAAAATAACAAAATGCATATTCTTTTCAAGTGTACATGGAATATTTTCGTGAGAGATCACAAAACAATCTCAGTTAATATAAGAAGATTGGACAACATCCATAGCATTCAGGCTAGCGAAAGAAATAAAAAGAATCCAAGGTCCCCAAAATGTCTGCCACTAGTGCCTCGGTCCCTAGGGGCTGTCCCCTTGCCTCTTGCCTCTGTGGGAGGCTCTCAAGCAAAGTTGCTGACCACTTTCTTCTGTTGTAGGACTCAGAGCGTGTGAAATTTTTGCATGCTTCCTTGGCAGTCCACTGCAGTATTCTTGCCTGAAGAATCCCATGGACAGAGAAGCCTGGCAGGCTATGGTTCATAGGATCACAAAAGTCAGACACAATTTAGCACACATGCATGTAAGAGTGGGGGTCTCCTAAACAACAATGGGTTTCCACCTTGTATATTGATAACTAAAAATGTAAAACAAATTTACATTCAAGAGCAAAAAAAAAGACGTGAAAGCCATTTCTCCAGTTCTCAAAGTTTAAGCTGGCCATGGAGTGGCTTTGGCATGTTATATGCTAGCTAACATGATGCAAGTAAAGGTTTGAAAAGTACTTGTGCCTTGGGGCTTCTTGCCTCTTGCTGTTGGAAATTCTGCAATCAACTCTGTGGGGAGGAGCTGGGATAGTCCACTGGAAGATGCGGGATGCCTGGTCACTGAGCCAACCACTAGACTTGTGACTGTAGGGCACTTCTAGATCTTCCAGTCCCAGCTGAGGCCAAAATTATCCAGCCAATTCATAGAATCATAAGAAAGAATTTTTTAGAACAATGAGAAATATTAACTTTTTGTTGATTAAAGGCAAAAAGAAAGCAGAGTTTCTGTTTCCTATAGCCCTCATGTAAGGCCTCTTGTTTTCATAGCCTGATTTTTTGGGGGATTCATTTCCTGGTGCAGCACCCTTGGGTTGAAGAGCCTGATGTGGAGTTTGCACCCCTTATTCCTTAGGGAAGATCTTTGCAGTTGTGATATCCTTTCCATTTATGAGTCACTGACCATGGAATGTGGATCCTGTCTAGATACATCTCTACTCCTTCTACCTCTCTTGTTGTGTCTCTTTTTTTCTCTCTTTAGTTGGGAGTCTTCTATGCTAGTATTCACGTCATTCTCATAGCTTGTTTTTCTGTAAGTAGTTGTAATTTTGGTGTATCTGTAGAAGAAGGTAAGCTCAGGGTCTTCCTATTCTGCCATCTCGTTCCACTCAAATTGACTATTTAAATTAAACTCATAAATACATAACACTAGATTTCAAACTTCTCCAAATTATATATAGAAATTATGATTTTTGGTGAATATATCATTTGAAGGCCACTAAAATTGATCTAAAGAGACATGACAGTCTTGCAACTTCCTGAATGTATTATAAAATGGGGAGTTTTATGGATGTACCCCTAACATTCTTATGCTTACAACTTTTCCTAACAAGGGACATTAGTTTAAAAAAATAAGGAAATATGAATAAAGTATGTGCTTTAGTTAAAAATAATGCTTAAACATTAGTTTGTTAATTGTAACAAATGTATAAAATAATTTGTTAATAGGGGAAAATGGGTGTTGGTCTATGGGAACTCTTCAAACTGTCTTTGAACTATATGATGATTTGTATATTATTACTGCATGTGAAAGAAAAACTTTGAAATTAATAAAAATTGTTCTTCCATCAAGTATGAACAAATTTGACTGTGCTTTCTATTAAAAAGGAATACACAAAGAAAAATCATTTCCATGGAGTCACTTTAATTTTTTGGAAGTTAGAAATTTAAAACAGGCAGTGTAATGTTATTTATTAGTGTGACAGATCGATATGTGGTTATAAATATTTATGTATTTGTTTCAAAACATGAATAAATGTAATTTTAAAATATCAGCCCTTAATTTTTTATTTCAGTATGGTTGTATTTATTCTATTTTTCATGTTTTTATGGCCATAATTATATATAAGTAAAATATATTTATAAAGAGCAATAACAGAATTTTCATTATCATTTCTGGCCACTAATGTTATTTGCTTAATTTCATGCTTAGCGTTAAAAATAGTTCATCGTGTAGAAGGAGGTGGGTAAGGTGTCTGATGTTCCCATCTCTTTAAAAATGTTCCACAGTTTGTTGTGATCCACAAAGTCAAAGGTACCCAGAGGGATGGTATGGGGAGGGAGGTGGGAGGGGGGTTCAGGATGGGGAACATGTGTACACCCGTGGCGGGTACATATTGATGTATGGCAAAACCAATACAATATTGTAAAGTAAAAAAAAAATAATAATAAAATAATAATTAAAACAAAGAAAAAAAACAATAATAAAAATAGGTAATACATTACATTAAAAATTTAAAAAAAGAAATAGAGGTGTAGGTATATGTATAGAAACTAGCTTATTTTACAGAGATACCAGGGTGACCAAAGTTCTATACTTTGAAAAGGATATTTTTCTTTCTGATTTGTTTCCAGCAAGTATTCCTCTCATATACATTCTTGCTTCATATAACGTAGGACACTGGTTGTCAGGATTTCTTTGTTCCACCCTAAACACGTGGGCTTATCACTGCTTTAATGTGGGAGTTGGGAGAAGGAGGACAGAAAATACAAAACACAACCCTAAGTATATATTAGAATTTCTGAAATATAGGATGTAGTAAAAAAATGATCCCCCAAAGACTTATGATTCTAATCAACTCTAACCCCACAGATATGGCCCCATCCTCTTACAATCCCAATTAAGAATCCCTGATATAAAGAATCTTTTATTCATTGGATAAATATTTAATAGATATAAGAACTATGGAAAGAGGTTTGTGATATTGTACAGGAGGCAGTGATCAAGACCACCCTCAAGTAAAAGAAATACAAAAAGGCAAAAGGTTGTCTGAGGAGGCCTTACAAATAACTGAGAAAAGAAGAGATGCTAAAGGCAAAGGAGCAAAGGAAAGATATACCCATCTGTGTGAAGAGTTCCAAAGACTAGCAAGGAGAGATGAGAAAGACTTCTTTAGCAATCAATACAAAGAAATAAAGGAAAACAATAGAATAGGAAAGACTAGAGATCTCTTCAAGAAAATTATAGACACCACGTGAACATTTCATGCAAAGATGGGCACAATAAAGGACAGAAATGATACGGACCTAACAGAAGTAGAAGATAATAAGAAGAGGTGGCAAGAATACACAGAAGAACTATACAAAAAAGATCTTCATGACCCAGATAACCATGATGGTGTGATCACTCATGTAGAGCCAGGCATCCTAGGATGCAAATAAAAGTGGGCCTGAGGAAGCATCACTATATACAAAGCTAGTGGAGGTGATGGAATTCCAGTTGAGCTATCAAATCCTAAAAGATGATGCTGTGAAAGTGATGCACTCAATATGCCGGCAAATCTGGAAAACTCAGCAGTGGCCACAGGACTGAAAAAGTCAGTTTTCGTTCCAATCCCAAAGAAAGGCAATGCCAAAGAATGCTCAAACTACTGCACAATTTCACTCATTTCACATGCTAGTAAAGTAATGCTCAAAATTCTCCAAGCCAGGCTTCAACAGTATGTGAACTGTGAACTTCCAGTTGTTCAAGCTGGATTTAGAAAAGGCAGAGGAATCAGAGTTCAAATTACCAATATCCATGACATCATTAAAAAAGCAAGAGAGTTCCAGAAAAACATCTACTTGTGCTTTATTGACTATGTCAAAGTCTTTGATTGTATGGATCACAAAAAACAGCAAAATTCTTCAAGATATGGAAATACCAGACTATCTGACCTGCCTCCTGAGAAATCTGTATGCAGGTCAAGAAGCAATAGTTAGAACTGGACATGGAACAACAGACTGGTTCCAAACTGGGAAAAGAGTACATCAAGGCTGTATATTGTCACCCTGCTTATTTAACTTCTATGCAGAGTACATCATGAGAAATGCTGGGCTGGATGAAGCACAAGCTGGAATCAAGATTGCCAGGAGAAACATCAATAACGTCAGATATGAAGATGACACCACCCTTATGGCATAAAGTGAAGAAAAACTAAATAGCTTCTTGTATACCTGTGGCGGATTCATTTTGATATTTGGCAAAACTAATACAATTATGTAAAGTTTAAAAATAAAATAAAATTAGAGAAAAAAAAAAACTAAATAGCTTCTTGATGAAAGTGAAAGAGGAGAGTGAAAAAGTTGACTTAAAACTCATCATTCAGAATACTAAGATTATGGCATCTGGTCCCATCACTTCATGGCAAATAGATGGGGAGGCAAAGGAAACAGTGACAGACTTTATTTTTTGGGCTCCAAAATTACTGCAGATGGTGATTGCAGCCATGAAATTAAAAGACACTTGCTCCTTGGAAGAAAAGTTAAGACCAACCTAGACAGCATATTAAAAAGCAGAGACATTACTTTGCCAACAAAGGTCTGTCTAAAAAAAGCTATGGTTTTTGCAGTAGTCATGTATGGGTGTGAGAGTTGGACTATAAAGAAAGCTGAGCACTGAAGAATTGATGCTTTTGAACTGTGGTGTTGGAGAAGACTCTTGAGAGTCCCTTGGACTGCAAGGAGATCCAATCAGTCCATCCTAAAGGAGACCAGCCCTGGGTCTTCATTGGAAGGACTGATGCTGAAGCTGAAACTCCAATACTTTGGCCACCTCATGCGAACAGCTGACTCATTTGAAAAGACCCTGATGCTGGGAAAGACTGAAGGCAGGCAGAGAAGGGGATGACAGAGGATGAGATGGTTGGGCATCACCAACTCGATGGACATGAGTTTGAGCAAGCTCTGGGAGTTGGTGATGGACAGGGAAGCCTGGTGTGCTGCAGTCCATGGGGCCACAAAAAGTCAGACATAACTGTGTGACTGAACTGAACTGAACTGACCACATATTGTATCCCTGGTGGCTTAGACAGTGAAGAATCTGCCTGCAATGCAGGAGACCTGGGTTAGATCCCTGGCTCAGGAACATCCCCTGGAAAAGGGAATGGCTATCCACTCTAGCATTCTTGCATGGACAATTCCATGGACAGGGGAGACTGGTGGGCTAAAGTCTACGGAGTCACAAAGAGTCAGACTCAACTGAGCGACTAACACTTACTCACTTATTGTATCCAGGCTGGGTGTATTCTTACCATTAGTTCATCACATTACTACTATTGCAGTCTATTTCTGGGGTTAGGTCATCTTTTGGCAGTACTGGGTATTTTTACTCTATCTCATCCCCAAATCTTTAATAGCATGCATGATTTCCAAATCCCAGGACATTGCTGTCTCATGCTGAGCATTACCTTGTTTCACTCTTAAAATCCAATGTCATCTTCTCACCCCTTGGTGATTTACAATATTTGAGAAGGAAGAAGAGGAGATTTATTCCCCAAAAGCTTAAAAGAAGAATTTTCAACTATTCAGCATTTGAAGCTCCTCTTTTTCATAAACAGGATTTTGTCTCATTCATAGCTTTCAGTCCATTGATCTCATATTCTTATTCACCAAACTTAGATATAAAGGTAGCCGATAAATTGGACACTCATACAGTCCTCATAGCTTCCCTGGTGTCTCAGGCAATAAAGAATCTGCCTGCCTTGCAATGCAGGAGGCCCTGGTTCAATCCCTGGGTTGAGAAGATCTCCTAGAGAAGGAAAATGACAACCACTCCAGTATTCCTGCCTGGGAAATTCCATGGACAACGGAGCCTAGCAGACTACAGTCCATGGGGTCACAGGAGTTGAACACAACTTGGAGACTAAACCACCAACATAGTCCTCAGATTTTCAAGGATAGTAATACTATTTTCTATTTTGCCCTTTAAAAATACTCATAATTTGCTGATGTTGTGTCCTCATTTTTTGAGCAAAATATAACATTGTTTTATCTACATATCTACCTACACTACACCTTTTCAAATTCAAGAAGGAAATTTTAAGGTTCTTTCATAGCCTCATATACTTAATATTTTAGTTCTTCCTTATGAAGTTGGTTTTCTAATGTTTCTATTATTCTCATAGCTTTCCTTGTGAGTACATATTTGTTTAAACAATAAAACAACCAGCTAAGAAGTTCAACTCAGAGGGAAAAAAAGTCATTACCAAATTCCATCAAAGCATTCAGTGTCATTCTTAGACCCATCAAACAGGCCCCATGTTTACTTCAGCATTTGGAGTAGCAAAGTGACCCTGCTGCTGCTGCTGCTGCTAAGTCACTTCAGTCGTGTCCGACTCCGTGCAACCCCAGAGACGGCAGCCCACCAGGCTCCTCTGTCCCTGGGATTCTCCAGGCAAGAACACTGGAGTGGGTTGCCATTTCCTTCTCCAATTCATGAAAGTGAAAAGTGAAAGTGAAGTCGCTCAGTCGTTTCCGACTCTTCGAGACCCCATGGTCTGCAGCCTACCAGGCTCCTCCGTCCACGGGATTTTCCAGGCAAGAGTACTGGAGTGGGGTGCCATCGCCTTCTCCTAAAGAGACCCTGCTGCTGCTACTGCTGCTAAGTCGCTTCAGTAGTGTCCAACTCTAGCAACCCCATAGACTGCAGCCTACCAGGCTCCTCCATCCATGGGATTTTCTAGGCAAAAGTACTGGAGTGGGGTGCCATTGCCTTCTCCGGAAAGTGACCCTAGGCTGTGCCAAATATGGGCACAATATGTTCTCCTCCAAAGCCTATACATTTTTGTCCCACTCAGTCTATTCTTGCCTTTAATGAATTGTGTTCCAGAAGTCTATTAATTGAGCTTGTTTGGATTTGAAATGTCTTTTCCCAGAGAAATGTGATGGGTGTGTTCCCAGGCCTGCCCACAAACTGTTTAGTCATAGTGTTAGAGCTAAGGGCACTTAAAAGATCATCTAATCCAACTATTTTAAATCAAAAATAATATTGCTGAAATTGTAATAATAGTTGCCCCCAGAGAGTCTTTGGAGGCTTTCTTGAGTTCATCAAGGCTGTGATGTGTCCTTTGTCGTGACAGTCCATTTGGGATTGTTAGAAGACAATGTCCAAGGACTGTACCAGGAATCGGGCTTATCCTGGGAAAATCTTCCCAGCACAAAGAGCATCTCTAGCTTTGTAGATCCAGTGGGGGAGGGGCACTAGCAATAAAGCATCGCTGAAATCACCCCTGGGGTAGAGGTGTCTCTCCAGGAAGCAGGAATCTCAGTCAAACTTCTCTACATAAGCTGCTGCTAAGTTGCTTCAGTCGTGTCCGACTCTGTGCAACCCCATAGACGGCAGCCCACCAGGCTCCCCCGTCCCTGGGATTCTCCAGGCAAGAACACTGGAGTGGGTTGCCATTTCTTTCTCCAGTGCAGAAAAGTGAAAAGTGAAAGTGAAGTCGCTCAGTCGCGTCTGACTCTTAGCGACCCTACGGACTGCGGCCCACCAGCGTCCTCCATCCATGGGATTTTCCAGGCGAAAGTACTGGAGTGGGATGCCTTTGCCTTCTCCGACTACATAAGCTAGTTTTTATCTATTTTACCAATAGTTTTCTTTGACTGACTTAATTTTACACTGTGCTTCTCTTAAGCAAGTGATGAGGAGAAATGTCACCCTAACTGCCACCACCACCCCAAGCTCAGCTCAGTGAACTTGGGGTGGCAGGAATGTTACCCAAGGAGTTTGGACAACCTCATGTTTATTTCCCAAATGCCAGGACTCATGGTTATTTGCCCACTATAGACTTTATGCTAGAAGTCAGGCTTCACTCCTAAACAGTAGAATCCCAATAAGGCAAAATAATATTTGTAAATAGCTTCTTCCTAGCAAGAAAGATTCCAGAATAAGATTTGTTCCAGTTTTTGCTTTCTTTAAAATCATATCTCTTTTAGAGAATCACATCAGGAAAATCTCATCTTTATCCCCATTTTTAAAAAATTTTATTGAAATGTAGCTGATTTACAGTGTTGTCTTAATTTCTGCTATTCAGCAAAGCGATTCAATTACACATGTGGTATGTGCAACTGCATACATGCTTAGTTGACTCCATGGAATGTAGTCTGCTAGACTCCTCTGTCCATGGGATTTCCCAGGTAAGAATACTGGAATGGGTTGCTTTTTCCTTCTCCAGGGAATCTTCCTGACCTAGAGATTAAGCCCACATCTTCTGCATCTCCTGCATTAGCAGCCAGGTTCTTTACTGCTACACCACTTGGGAAACCTCAGTTATATATATAAATACATATACATTCCTTTTCATATTCTTTTCCATTATGGTTTATCACAGGATATTGAATATAGTTTTCTGTGCTATACAGTAAGACATTGTTGTTTATCCATCCTATATATAAGAGTTTGCATCTGCTAATCCTAAACTCCCAATCCTTCCCTCTGTCCCTCAGCCTTGTCAGCCAACCACAGTCTGTTCTCTCTGTCTGTCCTTCACCCTCATTTAATGTCACTTACTCTCCCCTAGGATTACAAGGTCCAGCATAAAGAATTACTGTCCTGGGACCAATTAAGATTTCTTCTGCAGAGAAAATAAAACCCCCAATTCATAGTATCTTATTTGGTAGTCTATAGAGTATTATGATCATGTAACTAGAAGCTTTTTACTTCTTACTACTTAAAAAGGTACCCTAGCAGATAATTCAAGCTAATACAAATTCTGGAGACTGAACCAAATCTTTGTTCCACTAACGTAATAGCTTGTAAACTTGAGAGAGTTACCATTTCATGCCGAGTCTTAGTTTTCACCACTAGTGAAATGATGATAATAATAGCACCAAAACTCACAGGCCAGTTTTAAGAATTAAAAGAGAATATATAAAAAAGTTTATTAGAGATAAAATAAGTTACAGGATATATTGTACAGTGCAGGGAATATAGCCAATATTTTATAACAACTAAAATAAAGTATAACCGTTGAAAATTGTTAATCTATATTATACTAAACAGGTGTACTATTTGGTACATCTGTAACTTGTATAATATTGTACATCAACTATACTTCAATTTTTAAAAAGGCTGCAAAAAAATTAAAATTTAAGTTAAAGAGTATGTAAATAGGCTAGCACAATGACTGACACCAGAGTAAATAGTCAATGAATATGTAATTTTTACTATTGTTAATATTGTTATTTCTGACAGTTTTATTTTAAATCTGATCTAATTTAGATTGTTTGATTTCCTATTTGATTTGCTGTAACCATGTAAATTTTAGTTATATTTATATAAAACAATCTCTCCAAGCTTACTACAAGCTATTTTTAGATAAATTTTCATCTCCTTAAGTGTTATTTTGGCAATGTTCATTTATGTCTCTGATTGTTCAAATAATTTTGAAAGGCAGCTTCTTTCTCTTTTTCTCCCTATTCTCCACTCAGTGTGATATTGTCGTGAACACAGGACTATGTCACGATCAACACCAACATCAACAAACACTTAAATGTTTAACATCAATTCCTAGAACTTTTCACTACCCAACAATGGAGGGCAAGGATGATACTTTATTAAATTTTCCCTTCTTCTCTATTCCCTCACCCACAAAATGTAGGTAATCTTTTCACCTAACAGATGATCATTTAATGCCTTGAACACAGCAAATCTTTCAAGTCTTTCAATATAATTGTCCACTTGGTATTGTGCCTTTTGCCCTCCCTCCCACTAATTGCTAAAGATTTTAAAGATGAGTTTGACGTGAAGATATATTACCTCTGTCACTGCATATTTGTCACTACATTACAGAGTTATTTTTTTTTCAAGTCAAATATCACAGAACATAAGGAAACACACATACACTTGGGAGGAATTTAATATTTTGAGACTGTTGCTTGACACTGGGCTGTGAATATCATCCAAATAGTACATTTTGTGCTGTCTGCTGGAACATAATGAATTGAAATGTACAAGACTGAACAATTTCACTAGAGACCCTACAGTCTTAAATAGTTGCCATTATTTATACTAATGTGGCCCCAAAAATGGTTGTAAAAGATCTGAGGAGGCACATTAAGTGACAATCACACAGTGTACCTTGCTTTTGTTAAGTAAACTAAAAATCTGGTGGAGAGATTTTTAACAAAATTTACAGGAAGTAGGGATCTTAGATACTTTTTAGACGACTTTTCTGTAATTGTTATGACTTTTCTTATTTTTCACTATTAAATACATATTTTTAGTAATGAAGCAGTACATGTAATTGGCTTTCTTTTAAAGAATGCTGGAATATTACTCATCATTTCAGAATGAAAACAAGTAACATATTTCTGATATTAAAGTTTATACATTTTTTAAAAATTTGTGGGTTTAGTTCCCTTGAGGAAATTTTGTACTGACCAGTTAAGAAAGCAACATAGCTATAATTTTTTCTATTTATATTTGCTGTATCAAAATGCTGTTTTTAGTATTTCTTTCATGAAATCTGATAGGAAGAACACTTTCTAGAATCTAGAGTACTCATTAAAAAGCTATATATGGTATCATTGGTTTATCTACTTGCTTATTCTCTGCCCTTGCCGTGTTTCCTTGCCTTATGAACCCTGGGCTTGGTCATTTGATGTGCTTTGGAATATGTAAAATGTGACGTTTGTCACTGTTGAAGATAAACACCAGTTAAAGCAATGAAGATGGACCAGCCTCCTCCATCCATGGGATTTTCCAGGCAACAGTACTGGAGTGGGGGTGCCATCGCCTTCTCCCTTATTCAGTAATACACTCTTGCAATAGGGAAAAGGGTCCAACTTCAACTTTGCAGAGGTTATGAGGCTTTTAAGGATGAGTGAGAGAACAGAGATTGAGCATAAATGGGGAAGGGAAAACTAACAAAAAGCAAGAAAGGTGTCAGTTACTGTGACTAAGTCATTTGGTTTGTGCTGCAGTCCATGGGGTCGCTAAGAGTCGGACATGACTGAGCGACTTCACTTTTCACTTTCATGCGTTGGAGAAGGAAATGGCAACCCACTGCAGTGTTCTTACCTGGAGAATCCCAGGGACAGGGGAGCCTGGTGGACTGCCATCTATGGGGTCGCACAGAGTCGGACACGATTGAAGCGACTTAGCAGCAGCAGTTGGTGTTTATCTGAAAGAGAAAAAAATTACTGTATCTTTATGACAGGAGGTAGTGATGTACAAAGTTAGGCTCTTATCTTCTCAAGGGGAAAATTAGCTAGAGTCATGAAATGTTCGCATTTCAAAGAGGTGGCTCTCATGTCTGGATGAGATTGTTCTGGTTGGTGGAAAGGGCAAAGAAGGGATTTTATATTTGCAAGTTTTCTCAAGTAACTCCTCTAAGAAAGAATTCAGGAGTCAACCTATCACCAGGTTTTCAGTTCAGTTCAGTTCAGTCGCTCAGTTTTACTCTGGAATGAACAGGAAATTTTCCTGGCAGTACTGAACTTCCTTAGGCATGCATTGTGAGAAGGGCTGGGATCATCAAAGATGTGTGTGGGTTCAAGGAAGAAAGAAGGGTGTGCTAAGAATCTGATGTATTATAAGCCAAGTTTAAGGCCTTCTGGAGAAAAAGGCTCAGAAGAAATTGACTGGAGTTAAAAGAATGTGTCTTTGCCATCATGTTATCCAGAAGAAGCTTTAAATACCACAGAATGACTTTTATGTGGCCCTCTTACTCTGGTCTTCAATTGTATATCCCCAAAAGTAACTACCACAATGTACATGGAGCTGAGTCTAGCCCAGCAGAATCCAATGGAGCTCTGAAAACTACTAGTAGAGCTGAGTCCAACAGAGCTCAAAAAGGTCTAAAAAAAACAAAAAAAAACCAACAGACCCCAGTGGTGCCAGTGAGGGCCAATAGATTCCACTAGAGACCAGAAGAGTGGCAGATCATCACAGCAAGAAATGAATGCTGTTTCCCATATGCTATTGTTTACTAACATAGCTAAGTGTAAAAGTGTTAGTTGCTCAGTCATGTCTGACTCTTTGAGACTCCATGGGCTGTAGCCTGCCAGTCTCCTGTGTCCATGGAATCCTCCAGGCAAGAATACTGGAGTGGGTTGCCATTCCCTTCTGCAGGAGATTTTCCCAACCCAGGGATCAAGCCTGGGTCTCCTGCATTAGAGGTATATTCTTTACCGTCTGAGTTACCAGGGAAGCTGACTAATAAACCAAGAATAATTGTCCTGGAAAATACTTAATCACCTCCTCTTTCTCTGGTTTTCATTCACACATGGGAGATGAACTATAGCTACTCATGCCCAAATGGATTCAATAAAGCAAAGGAAATACAGCTGTAATTAAGTCAGCTCTATTTGCCTCCTAGCTGTTCCAAGTAATGCACAAAATCCAAAAAGAAAAGGGTGAGATGGGGATATTTGTCTAATCCACATCATGGAGAAAGTTTCCTCTCTCACACACACACATACAAAGTCAAAGCTCTTGATTCCCTAGCTTTAGAAAACTATCACCAACAACCAGTTAATCAGAATATACCCAAACTCCTTTTTATAATGGGCTTCCTTGGTGGCTCAGATGTAAAGAATCTGCCTGAAATGCAGGAGACCCAGGTCTGATCTCTGGGTGGGGAAGATGCCCTGGAGAAAGAGACGGCTGCCCACTCCAGTATTCTTGCCTGGAGAATTCCATGGATGAAGGAGACTGGTGGGCTACAGTCCATGGGGTCACAAAGAGTTGGACAAAACTGAGCAACTAACACTCAAGATCTATTATAATTCCAAGTGTCTCCAATATTCCTGTGGTTGACTCACTTGATAACCTGGTTTGATACTTCTTTGACTTCCTGAACCCCAATGATATTCAGATTTATTTTATTTCATCCATCTACATGGATAGCATCTGTAGGAATTGTTTCACCTCTGAAATCTCAAATTCTAAAGTTCTTTTTCTGACTACAGCTTCCTCTTGAACTCTTTCTCTCAATGTGACAATTTTTTAGTCTCATCAAATATTGATCTTATGTTTTTGGTCATCCCTTCAACACCATCCTGGCTGTTGGCTTGTCCCTATCCAATGCCATATCTTATGGCATAGGCCGACACTTGCCTATATCTTCGACTGCTATTTTGTCTATACCTTTGACTATTTTATTCAGTCATGCTCACTCTGTAAAACTCATACTGATTAATTTGGTAGTCTGCTTTATTTTAATTTAAACTAATGTTCTAAGAATTTTAAGAGAAAAACCACAAAACCATTTTATTTTACTTAGGATACTCTTAGCTGAAAGTAATGGAAAAACTAAATGAAAACACTTTAAACAATAAAGATGCTTATTATTCCATATAACAAGAAATCCAAGGGGATGGTACTTCTAGCATTAATTCATCAGATTGTTATCTTGGCTTGGTTTTGGGGCTTACACCTTCAAGACTGCAAAATGGTTGCTATAGTTTCATGTATCACACATAGTTAGAAAAATATTCAGACCAAGAAAGTAGGAGTTTAATCCTATTCATTTGCTTGAATGAGATGAAAGTCTCTCTGAAAATTCTCTCAATGTGTTACCCATAAGCTTTCATTGGCCAGGTTTGGGTCATAATCCCCTGATACAAGAACAAGACAGAAAGCAAGAATTTGACCATTTCAGTATTTTGTCACCAATCGTGAAATGACTTCTGGATAGGCAACAAGAGGTTTGCTAAACTTAAGCTTATAAATGCATAGTCTCCATTTCAGCTGGCCTTTTATTGCTGCTTGACATTAAGTCTGCTTGTCCTTGGGCATCTCAAACTTTAATGAACACAAAAAAATCACCTAGGGAAATTTCAAAATGCAGATTTGATTCAGTTGGTCAGGTACTAAGATCTGCGTTTCTATCAGGCTATCAGGGAATGTCAAACTACTTAACCTATGGCTACACTGTGTCACAAGGTTCTATATCTCTTTCTCTTACTTCAAATACTCATCATCACTCTCCACTAACCTAGCACCATCCCTGTCATGGTGAGCAAATGATTTCATTTTCTATTTCACAGAGAAAATAGATCCCATAAGTAGGGAACTCTCAACATAAAAGGTAATACTGGGACATGCCTGGACATCAAGTGGTTAATATTCTGCACTTCCAAGGCAGAGGGCACGAGTTTGTTCCCAGGTCGGGGGACTAAGATCCTACATGCCACATGGCCAAAGGGAAAAAGAAAGAAAAGGCCCAAGTAATACTGTATAAGCATCAAGAGAATGGCTTGTAGCATTAAAAAGCTGAGGTTCCCTACTGCAGATATACTACTGTGATGTTTTCCAATATCGTTAACCTTTCTGAACCCCAGACACTTGACATATAAAAATGAAAACAATAAAGCCAGGATTTCCCTGGCAGTCTTGTGTTTAAGACTCCATGCTTCCAATGCAGGGGGAGCAGGTTTGATCCCTGACGGGTGAACAGATCTCACATGCTGCGTAATGTGGCCAAATTTTTTTTTAGTTTGAAAAATAAATTTAAAAATAAAATATGAAAAAAATAATAAAGACAAACTCTTGGTGTTTCTGAGACTGAGATAATCTGAATAGGTCCTATTTAAGTTTTTTGATTATAAGTAAAGAAATAACTTAGAAAAAGAATTGAAAGAATATTAAGTAATGTATTGGTTAAGATTAATCTTTGACTGTAAGAGAAAAACCCAAAGTAACAGTGGCTTAAATAAGTTAGTTACTCATTACTCTCTCATAGTCAGGAGTCTGGAGATATCCTATACAGATTGATACGGCTCTCCACAGTGACAGAAAATCAGGCTGGGATTCCCCAGTTGTTGAGCGTATTTATTTCAGGCATACACTTAAAAATGGAGATGGACTCAGTATTCTACTGGACTTACTATGAGATGGAATCCAATTAAAACTCATTTATCAGCTCACTACACAAAGTTCACTTTTCCTTGATGTGCTGTTCCTGATCTCAGGAGCTAGAGCTGACTCACAATCTGTTCTTGGTGAAACCTGAAATCTCTGGTTATTTCCCTTTGCCCAGAACACATTTACTCTGATAAGCAGATGGCAGCATATTAGAGGCAAGTAAGGAGAAAATTTGTAGGAAGTATTTGTGAAGTTACTAAAGTGAAGGATACATCCTCAAAGTTACCCAACTTCTTTTCAATTCAAGGAATGCTAGATCTGGATTTGGGGTGAAGATTTTGACTTTATCTGGTGATGTCTTAAATCAGGCCTCTGGTTTTCTTTCATTTATAAAAATCAAGCACAAAACTAGTGGGTAACACATATATTTTGGTTTTGCACTCAGATCTTTCTGATTACTGTTACATGTTTTCTGCCTACTTTGATAAACACAGCTCATCTGTTGTCTGCCAGGTTTAGAATGGCCATTTGTCTCCAACAACTTGAGATTCTTTAATTTCTACTGAAATATGGGAACCAATTTAAATGGAACTCTCTCCACCAGGGCCTACAGACAACAGAAAACAGTCAAAATGCTTTTCAAAGCTGCAAACGTTACCAGCCTGTATCACTCTCTCTCTCTCACACACGGCACACACACACGCACACACACACACACACCCATAACTGTAAAAATAAAGGAAGGGGTACATATAAGGCAAGTGTATCAACCTACAGGCAAGTGTATCAACCTACAACCAACTGGAAAACAAAACAGCCCTTCATAATAGGCAGTCTGAGAAACACTCCTAAGGATTCTATGCATCTCCTAAGGATTCATGAAATCCAGGCTCTAAAACTGTAGGAAGAAAATTAAGCTTTAATGAATGTAATTTAAAGACTTTTCTATTTCTTCATTTGAAATGTAATAATTTCTCAGCATTTGCATATTTAACATTCCATATTTCAACTATTTTTTCACCTTTTTTTATTTTTTAACTTTATAATATTGTATTGGTTTTGTCATATATCAAAATGAATCCACCACAGGTATACACGTGTTCCCCATCCTGAACCCTCCTCCCTCCTCCCTCCCCATACCATCCCTCTGGGTCGTCCCAGTGCACCAGCCCCAAGCATCCAGTATCGTGCATCGAAGCAACTCAGAAGGTTCTTGGCATTCAGTACTTTTATCATTTTGCAGAGACAACGGTCTGAACTTTCCCTTGAGACTGGTGTGTCCAAGGAAGTCACCGCTAATAAATAAGCCTTGTCTGACCCAACATCCATCACACTGTGATTCTGTAACATTTGAGTCTTTGTCATTCACACAATTCATGATAAGGATTTTATGTTTGCCTTTATGTTAAGGAGTATCTGAACTTCACAGGAAGTTCTTTCAAATGCCTAAAAATCAACATTAATTAAATAATCATTATGTGCTAAGTCACTTCAGTCCTGTCTGACTCTTTTCAGTCCTGTGGACTGTAGCCTGACAGTCTCCTCTGCCCACAGGATTTTCCAGGCAAGAGTACTGGAGTGGGTTACCATGCCCTCCTCCAGGGGATCTTCCTGACCCAGGTATGGAACCCACATTTCCTGTGGCTCCTGCATTGCAGGGTGATTCTTTACCACTGAGCCACCGGGGAAACCCCTAAACAATCATTATAGGTAACATTAAATAAATAAACATTATAATGGAAAGAGAAATTAAACATCAGGTATAGAATAACAAAGAAAACAAAATATATACGTACACTGAAAAGAATGATAAGACAAGTCTAAGAGAAGAAGAAACTATTTGCAAAAGACCTATCTGGTAAAGGACTATTAAACAAGTATACAAAGAACTCAGTACTGAACAATGATAAAATGGGCACCTTCATAAGAAAATGGACAACTTGATTAAAAAATGGGCAAAGATTTGAGCTGACACCTCACCAAAGATATACAAATGTCAAATAAGCATATTAAATTTTGTTCAACATCATATGTCACTAAGGAATTTCAAATTAAAACAACAAGATACCACTCCATACCTGTGAAAGTGGTAAAAATCTGAAACACTGACAACACCAAATGTTGACAAAGAACTGAACAACAGAAATCTTCATTCATTGCTGGTGGGAATGCAAAATGATACAGTCACTTTGGAAAGCAGTTTGGCAGTTTCTTATAAAGCTGAACATATTCTTACAATACAGTCCATCAATTGCAGTCATTAGTATTTATACAAATAAATTGAGCACTTATGTCTATACAAAAGTCTGGACATGGATATTTATAGCAACTTTATTCATAATGGTCAAAGTTGGAACTAACCAAGATGTCCTTTAATAGATGAATGGATAAACAAACTGTTGTACATCTAGATAGTGGGAATATTATCCAGCACTAAAAAGAAATGAGTCATCAAGCTATGAAAACACATGGAAGAACCTTAATGTACGTTGCTATCTGAAAACAAAACATATCTGAGAAAGGTATCTTGTATGATACCAACCTCGACTCTCTGGAAAAGGTAAAACTATGAAGATAGTAAAAACAGCAATGCTAGGAGTGGCGGAGGAGGAGCGGATGAATTGCCCAAACATAGAGGATTTTTAGGGAAGTGAAACTACTCTATATGATACTATAATGGTGAATATATGTCATTATAAATTGGTCAAACCCATTGGAGGCACAATACCAACAGTGAACTTTAACATAAACTATGGACTTTGGGTGATAACGGTGTAACAGTATAGGTTCATATTGTTATTGTTGTTTAGTCACTAAATCAGGTCCAACTCTTTTCTACTCCATGGACTGTAGCCCTCTAGGTTCCTCTGTCCATGGGATTTCCCAGGCAAGAGTAGTGGAGTGGGTTGCCATTTCCTTCTCCAGGAGGTCTTCCTGACCCAGAGATCAAACCTGTGGCTCCTGCATTACAGTCAAATTCTTTACTGCTGAGCCACTAGGGGAGCCCATATAGGTTCATAAATTATAACAAATATACCAATCTTTTGTGGGTTGCAGATGGTGGGGGCTGGGAGTACGTAAGAACTCTCAGTATTCTGCTCAATTATTCTGTGAACCTAAAAAACAAGTACTATTAAAAATAGAAGACATGCAGACAGAATTTATTCATAATTAATTTAGAGACATATTAAGCCCTGACTCCATAGTTTAGAATAGTAATTACAAAAAAACTTTAAAATGGCAACTTATTCATTTAGGGTGTGTCCATGGAACTTGATGCATCATCCACTGTTTTGAAAAAGCATGTTCTGTGTTAACAATTAATTGGCAACACACTCTAGAAATGGGTCTGATCAGTTCAACATGGAGCATTTATCTGTAATGTGTTTGCTTGCAAAGTCATGTTTATTTACCAAAGATTAAAAACTATAGTACAGTACCAAAGGTTTTGTTTTAATTAAAATATTTTAATGTTAGTAATTCTATAACTTGCTTAGAAAACAGCCAACTGGGAAAAACAATGTTTATTAAGTCCAAGTGTTGCTTGTACTGGAAGGAAGCTAACACTCAAAGATAACTCTCAAATTATAATGGCCTACATATTTTAGGATTAGCATGAAGATTCTGATGTATATAGTTTTTAGCCTTCTGGCTTGTTTTCTAGTTGATTGTCTTGTCTTAGCTGCTTATAATTTAATATTTGACAGAGTTGAGCCAGTGCAATTTTGTTCTTTCTTTCTTATATTCCTAAAATGGATTGAAACACCCTACCAGATGGTGCAGAGATAAAGAATACACCTGCCAATGTAGGACACACTGGTTCGATCCCTGGGTCAGGAAGATCCTCTGCAGTAGGAAATGGCAATCCATTCTGACATTCTCACCTGGAAAAATCCATGGACAGAGGAGCCTGGAGGGCTACAGTCCATGGAGTTGCAAAGAGCCAGACACCACTGAAGGCACACACACACACACACACACCTTCATATAAAATAATTATTTGATATAAACTTTCTGGCAAAGAATAAATTAGTATATAGGACAATAATATCCATTTTTGTAGAGCAACAAAGCTGCATTCTTCAATTTTTTTCTCTTCTTTTTTCCAACTTTAAGGACATTTTGCTGAGAGAAGCACCTAGAATAAAGTTCAATAAATCAAATTATTATGTTTTGTCATACTAATGACAAAAAGTTACTAAACTTTAAGAGAGATCAATGTATAGAGAAAACATGAAGACTATTGTATATGACAAAAGTATCATCTCAATTAGAGTTGAGAATTTTTCATTTTAAAATCTTTTATATTTGTATTTTCCAAAAATTGGGGCAATTGTTTGGAAAAGATTCCATCCGATTCTTATTTCATACTGCTTAAACAAACAAACAAACAAAAAAGATGAAATAGTTGCATGTATGTTAAGCTAAATGATAGCCCCAAAGATACCCAGTCCTAATCTTTGGAACCTGTGAATGTCATCTTGTCTTGCAAAAGAAATTTTGCAGATGTAATTAAGTTTAGAATTAGAATTGGAAACTTTATCCTAGACTATCTGGGTACACCCTAAGTGTAATCACAAATGTCCTTATAAGAAAGGGAAAGACAGAGATTTGACTGTAGGAAAGATGTGACAATGGAAGAAAGGGTTTGGAATGATTTAAGAAAGGGATTAGGGTTTTGCTGGTGGCTCAATCATAAAGAATCTGCCTTCCAATGCAGGAGACGTGGGTTTGGGGAAGATTCCCTGGAGAACAGCATGGCAACCCACTCCAGTATTCTTGCCTGGAGAATTCCATGGACAGGGGAGTTGGAGGACTACAGTCCATGGGGTCACAAAGAGTCAGACACAACTGAGCAACTAAGCAACAACAAGAAAGGGATTGCAAGTCAAAGGACACAGCCAGTCAGAAGCTTCTAGAAAAGTCTTGGAAAAGGGTTCTCCCCAGAGCTTCTAGAAGGAACCAGTCCTGCCCCCTGTAACCCGTTGAAACTGATTTCACACTCTGGTCTCCAAAACTACAAGAGCATAAATATGTTATTTTGAGCCACCCACACCACGTGAATTGCACTTCGGGCCATGGAAACTACGGCAGACCATAGTTTGGAGACCAAAGGTGAAAGGTGAAGTCGCTCGGTTATGGTCAACTCTTTGCGACCCCATGCACTGTAGCCCACCAGGCTCCTCCATCCATGGGATTTTCCAGGCAAGAATACTGGAGTGGGTTGCCATTTCCTTCTCCAGGGGATCTTCCCAAACCAGGGATCAAATTCAGGTCTACCACATTGCAGGAAGACTCTTTACTGTCTGAGCCACTGGGGAATCCCATAAGCCACCCAGTTCATAGTGATTAGTTTCAGCTACCATAGAAAACAAAGCTATATGTGTAAGTCAAAATATACCAAAACAAGAGAAATCCATTCAAACATCCTCAAGTAACAACAAATAACACACCACTCATATATTCTTTGATGTGGGATGGCAGAAGTAACTATTTAAAATGTGCTCTATCTGGCTAAGAAATTGAGAAATCAAAGTATCACAAATGTGAAAGGTTTTTTTGCTGTTGTTAGAGTATAGTTGCTTTACCATGTTGTGTTAGTTTCTGCTGTGCAATGAAGTGAATCAGTTATATATATATATCCATATATCTTCTACATCTTGGACCTCCCTCTTCTCCCATCTCACCAGAGATAGCTACCCCCATGTTTTCGCACATATATCTGTTAACCATTTTCTGGAATAATCTTTCATCTTTTAGTGTTGATATTTATCTAAGGTCAGTATGATTTTTGTTCCCTTGCAGCAACTTTAAAGACTTTAATCATAAAATAAAATCATTTCCAGTACACAAAAAAAGGACAAAACTTATGTCAAATACATACAGTATGCATATTGAGGTTTTCAAGAGATGCAATTGATGGATGCCACTTTGAAATGAATAAAAATAGATTGATGTGTTGGGTAGAGTGATGGAAAGATGGATAGATATATAAGAAAGAGTACATGCTAATGGTAGACTCCAGAGGGTACTAATACAGGTTTTCACTGTAAATTGTTTTCATGATTTCTAAGTTTGAAATAATTTTTAATAAAATAGTGGGGTTGAGTCATAAATGAAAACACAGGTTATCTATGGGATAAGAAATAATCTTTTTTCCATGATACCAAGAGTTAAACCTGGAAATCAAAATTTTATTGGATTTGCATGAGTCAAGTGAATAAAGTTAAAAGAAAAATAATGAAGTGGGAAATATTTGCCATATGTGTGTCAGAAGGGTATGTATCCATAATATGATAATAAAATATTGTCCCTAGAGATTGACACATATACACTGCTGCTGCTGCTGCTAACTCGCTTCAGTCGTGTCCAACTCTGTGCAACCCCATAGACCGCAGCCCACCAGGCTCCCCCATCCCTGGGATTCTCCAGGCAAGAACACTGGAGTGGGTTGCCATTTCCTTCCCCAATGCATGACAGTGAAAAGTGAAAGGGAAGTCGCTCAGTCGTGTCCAACTCTTAGCAACCCCATGGACTGCAGCCCACCAGGCTCCTCTGTCCATGGGACTCTCCAGACAAGAATACTGGAGTGGGGTGCCATTGCCTTCTCCAGACACATATACACACTACTTCATATAAAATAGATAACTAATGTGAATATACTGCATAGCACAGGGAACTCAGTGCTCTGTGGTGACCTGAATGGGATGGAAATCTAAAAAATGAGTAGGTGTATGCATATATTTAACCGATTCACTTTGCTGCACAGCAGAAAATAACACAACATTATAAAGAAACTGTGTGCTGTGCTATGCTTAGTCACTCAGTCGTGTCTGACTCTTTGCAACCTCATGGATTGTAGCCCTCCAGGTACCTCTGTGCATAGAGATTGTCCAGACAAGAAAACTGGAGTGAGTTGCCATGCCCTCCTCCAGGGGATCTTGCCATGCCCTCCTCCAGGGGATCTTGCCATGCCCTCCTCCAGGGGATCTTCCCAACCCAGGGATTGAACCCAGGTCTCCTGCATTGCGGGTGGATTCTTTACTGTCCTAGCCACCAGGGAAGCCAAAGAATACTGGAGTGGGTAGCCTATCCTTTCTCTAGAAGAACTTCTTGACGCAGGAATTGAACGGGGGTCTCCTGCGTTGCAAGCGGATTCTTTACCAGCTGAGCTACCGAGGAAGCCCAAAGCAACTATACTCCAATAAAAATTAATAAAAAAATAAATATTGTCCTTTGAGGCTTGCAGTAGTCTCCAAATAATCCTGAATACATAAAACTATTGAGTTTTAAGATTCAGATTAATATGCTATATTTATACTTTGACGTCAACTCCTTTTCTTTATCTACAATATCATTATTATTTGAGGAAAATTATATGCAAAAAGTATGGAAGAAACCCCATGAAAAGTTATGAGAAAACTCTCTTTTATTTGTCATAATGAATGATGCTAATTAGTGATATACATGATATTTTGGATCTTCCACCAGCAGAGCATGCACATGGATGTTGACTCAGAAGTAAACTTGCATCTATTAATAGATGACCTAGCCAGTCTTTCCTTGATCTCTTCCAACACACAAGGTGGGTGCTTTAGAAATTAACTCAGCTTCAATTAATTTAAAGATTATGAACTGAATATAAAATCTAAAGTGCCCCTTAACATCTATTCTCTATAAATAAGGTCATTTATTTAAACATTATAAAGATGAGCTACTGTCTCAAGAGTCTACATTGGAAAAAGAATGATTAAGAATATTATGGTGTGTTCTAATCAGTGGAATTGTATGTATCCAGTACAAACTGTTTTCAGAGAATCTTTAGCTATCAGGGGAAATGTTCATAAGGATGGTTACACAAAATAGCAGTTATGTAGAGTTGTTTGTATGGTATGGTCCCAATATTTTAACAAAACAGACCAGAAGGAGCAACACCAAACTGCTGGCAGTCATTTTCTGGATTGTGGGAAATGGTTGCTGTTTCTAGCTTTTAGTTCTCTCCTGTATTTTTCTTTCCTCCTTTCTTCTTTTCTTCCTTCCTTTCTTTCACTCTATGTCTTTCTTTTTACTATAGCCACGAGTCATTTTTATAATAAAACAACACAAAAGATACATTTATACATGCATGTATGTGTAAGTGGACAATGTGATTCCATGAAATCACAGAAGCAGTAATTCCAGTCTTAGTAACCTTAAGGGAGTTGGTCACTATTGAATTCCACCCAATCTGCTTCTCAACCCTGAGTCTCTGGTTCCTCGGGGCAACCACTGAGGGAACTTATAAACATACAATACTTAGGCCCTATGCTTAGAAAGGCTGAGATTGTTTTAAATGGGGACAAAGCATTTGTATTCCATTAAGTTCCCGCAAGAGACTAATATGCAGGCAGATTTGAGGATTACATAGCTAAACGGTGGTTCTCCAGAGAAGGTGACGGCACCCCACTCCAGTACTCTTGTCTAGCAAATCCCATAGACGGAGGAGCCTAGTGGGCTGCAGTCCATGGGGTCACAAAGAGTAGGACATGACTGAGCGACTTCCCTTTCACTTTTCACTTTCATGCATTGGAGAAGGAAATGGCAACCCACTCCAGTGTTCTTGCCTGGAGAATCCCAGGGACAGGGGAGCCTGGTGGGCTGCCGTCACAGAGTCGGACACGACTGAAGTGACTTAGCAGTGGCAGTAGCAGTAGCTAAACAGTGGTTCTCAGATTTTCATATGTAGAACTACCACCTGGTACTTGTTAAAAAATACGGTTTTTGGATTCTTACCTTTCAGTGTGAGGCAAAGCCAAAGCAGAAATCTGCATTTTTAACAAGCACCTAACTGTTCTGATACACCCATTTAATAAGCAACATGTTATAAAACAGACTGGAGAAGGAAATGGCCAACCCACTCCAGTACTCTTGCCTGGAAAATCCCATGGACAGAGGAGCCTGGTAAGCTACTGTCCACGGGGTCGCAAAGAGTCGGACACAACTGAGCAACTTTACTTACTTATAAAACAGAGCTATTATGCTTTAAAATATACAGGGAAGTTGAGAGAAAGTATTTTATAAGGGTAATTTATACCTTTACTCCAAATTCACACTGCCAACACATATGTATATATGTACTTTTTTTTTTCACTATTTCACGTCTTGCAATTATGTTTCCATTTGTAGTTTACCTTAAAATACAAAAGTGTCATCTAGGGGTCAAAAGAGGTAACTGCAAGTTTATTCAAGTTTCTGCATTAAATTTGTAGTTATTCCACTTCTAAGAACTCTTGCACAAACACTAGACAAGCAAGTTTCAAGCTGAGACAAGTTCTGAAGTCCCTCTAATCTTTGACTCCTTGCTTTACTATTGTACTCGTGAACTATATGATCCTCTGAATCTCAATTCCTTTACTAGAAAAATAGGGCTGTCCGTTGTGCTTCTTCCACAGGGTTAGGTATCAGTGCTTGAAAGTACTTAGCACAGCACCTAGCATCTACTACAAGCTCAGTGAAAGGTTATGCCTTCTTATACCAAAATCCACTCACTAAATCTGATTCATATTTAAGTTGAATAATATATCAGGTGACTCCAATACTTAGCCACCTGAAAGGAGGAGCTGACTCATTGGAAAAGACCCTGATACTAGGAAAGATCAGAGTCAAAAGGATGAGGAGGCCCCAGAAGATGAGATGATTCAATAGCATCACTGATTCAATGGACACAAATTTGAGCAAACTCTGGGAGATAGTGGAGGACCATAGGAGCCTGGTGCTCTGCAGTTCATAGGATCACAGAGAGTCAGACACAACCGAGCTACTGAACAACAACAAATATGACCTCAGTGGTATATGCTGTTCTTGATCATTGCAAAACTGCAAATATCTAAAATCTGTGATAAATGTTTAGCTACAGTAACACTGATGCAAACTACTGATCTTGTTTTGATGATTAGCCCTAACGTGCACTCAGAACTAAGACTCAGTTGTGAGTTCAAATTAATTCAATTCTTTCTATGACCTTAAACATATCTTCAGTTCAGTCACTCAGTCGTGTCTGACTCTTTGCAACCCCATGGACTGCAGCACACCAGGCTTCCCTGTCCATCACCAGCTCCCAGAGCTTGCTCAAACTCATGTCCATCGAGTCAGTGATGCCATCCAACCATCTCATCCTCTGATGTCCCCTTCTCCTCCTGCCTTCAATCTTTCCCAGCATCAGGGTCTTTTCCAATGAGTCAGTTATTCACATCAGGTAGCCAAAGTACTGGAGTTTCAGCTTCAGCATCAGTCCTTCCAATGAATATTCAGGACTGATTTCCTTTAGGATGGACTGGTTGGATCTCCTTGCAGTCCAAGGGACTCTCAACTTCTCCAACAACAAAGTTCAAAAGCTTCAATTCTTTGGTACTCAGCATTATTTATAGTCCAACTCTCTCATCCATACATAACTACTGATAAAACCATAGCTTTGACTAGACAGACTTTTGGTGGCAAAGTAATGTCTCTGCTTTTTAATAAGCTATCTAGGTTTGTCATAGCTTTTCTTCCAAGGAGCACATGTCTTTCAATTTCGTGGCTGCAATCACCATCTGCAGTGATTTTGGAGTCCAAAAAATTAAGTCTGTCACTGTTTCCATTGTTTCCTCATCTATTTGCCATGAAGTGATGGGACCAGATGCCATGATCTTAGTTTTTTGAATGCTGAGTTTTTAAGCCAGCTTTTTCACTTTCCTCTTTTGCCTTCATCAAGAGGCTCTTTAGTTCCTCTTCATTTTCTGCCATAAGGGTGGTATCATCTGCATATCTGAGGTTATGATATTTCTTCCAGTAATTTTGATTCCAGCTTGGGCTTCATCCAGCCTGGCATTTTGTATGATGTACTCTGCATATAAGTTAAGTAAGCATGGTGACAATACACAGCCTTGATGTACTCCTTTCTCAATTTGGAACCAGTCTGTTGTTCCATGTCTGGTTCTAACTGTTGCTTCTTGACCTGCATACAGATTTCTCAGGGGTCAGGTGAGGTGGTCTGGTATTCCCATCTCTTCAAGAATTTTCCACAGTTTGTTGTGATCCACACAGTCAAAGGCTTTGGTGTAGTCAATAAAGCAGAAGTAGATGTTTTTCTGGAACTGTCTTGCTTTTTTGATGATCTGTTGTTTTTCCTATGATCCAACTCTCTTACTTTTTCTATGATATATTTAAGTGTTATATAAAACTTATATAACACACTCCAAAGCATACCAAGTATGCGGCAATCTCTGTTTTCCATGCCTGGGCAATTGCCTCTTCTGAGTCCTACAATTTTTGTTGGAGAATGCATCCTACAGTCATCTACCTGCATTCCACTTGTCACTCAGTGAAATACCTCGTCTCCATTGCTCTCCAGAGCCACTGTGGCCAGCTGTCTATGAAGCTGTGGAAGGAAGATACTCCCCAACGCAACTCTGCATACCAAGGTGAACAAATCTACCTCTGTCCTCTGCATGAAAGGCTGTGCACCGTGTTGCAAAGATGACTGGTCCCAGGTTCATTAGCTCCGTTGTTCATAACATGAGATTTGCAGAAGTTATGCCAAGGGTATGACAGTATTGGCCTGAGTGGGATCCACAGTTTATCTGACTCCAAAAAGGTATCTCTCTTTCTCCCTCTCTCTGTGACTCTTTTTCTTCCTCCCTCCTTCTCTCTCTTTCTGTTACATATGTGTGTGTGTATATTAAATAGTTTATTATAATAAATGAGAATATATGTAAAGCTTTTCACACAATGGTAGGCATGTACAGAAAACTTACTATGTGCCACCCAGTACACTAAGAACTTTGCATACATTCTCATTTATTTTCACAAACTTAAGAATGTGCATCCCTTCTTATGTTCTGGCTTCCTCTTTGGCTCAGCTGGTAAAGAATCTGCCTGCAATGAAGAGACCTGGCTTTGATCCCTGGGTTGGGAAGTTTCCCCTGGAGAAGGGAAAAGCTAACCACCCTGGTATTCTGGCCTGGGGAATTCCATGGACTGTACAGTCCATGGGGTCGCAAAGAGTCAGACATGACTGAACGACTTTCACTTTCACTAAGAATGTGCATGATGATATCCTCATTCTACAAACATTATTGCAGGATTAAAGAACTTAAATAATTATCTAAGGGCATACGGCTATGAAGTAACAGAGCCAGAATTCAATACTCCATCTCAGAATTTCTCACTTCAAATTATATACACATATTATGCATTTATATACATATTACATATAACATTTATATTTAGATTATGTAGCTTTTTAATGGGAAAAATACATATATAGATTCACACATATATGTTTACCTGTATATATATTTATATGTATATGTTTAAGCAACTATGTATGTACAATTTAAACTACTAATTAACTATTAGTAGAACATATGCTTTGAGTTATTTTCTCAGTTTGTAAGTGATTTTTTTGTTTGTTCTCAGTTTGTAAGTGATTAATTTCACCTAAATTTAGGACTCACCTCTACTGAGTCCTTTTTTGTTCATTGAATAATGCAGATAATCACGATGGTGTGATCACTGACCTAGAGCCAGACATTCTGGAATGTGAAGTCAAGTGGGCCTTAGAAAGCATCACTACGAACAAAGCTAGTGGAGGTGATGGAATTCCAGTTGAGCTCTTTCAAATCCTGAAAGATGATGCTGTGAAAGTGCTGCACTCAATATGCCAGCAAATTTGGAAAACTTAGCAGTGGCCACAGGACTGGAAAAGGTCAGTTTTCATTCCGATCCCAAAGAAAGGCAATGCCAAAGAATGCTCAAACTACCGTACAATTGCACTCATCTCACATGCTAGTAAAGTCATGCTCAAAATTCTCCAAGCCAGGCTTCAGCAATATGTGAACCGTGAACTTCCTGATGTTCAAGCTGGTTTAGAAAAGGCAGAGAAACCAGAGATCAAATTGCCAACATCCGCTGGATCATAGAAAAAGCAAGAGAGTTCCAGAAAAACATCTATTTCTGCTTTATTGACTATGCCAAAGCCTTTGACTGTGTGGATCACAATAAAGTGTGGAAAATTCTGAAAGAGATGGGAATACCAGACCACCTGATCTGCCTCTTGAGAAATTTGTATGCAGGTCAGGAAGCAACAGTTAGAACTGGACATGGAACAACAGACTGGGTCCAAATAGAAAAAGGAGTCCATCAAGGCTGTATATTGTCACCCTGCTTATTTAACTTATATGCAGAGTACATCATGAGAAACGCTGGACTGGAAGAAGCACAAGCTGGAATCACGATTGCCAGGAGAAATATCAATAACCTCAGGTATGCAGATGACACCACCCTTATGGCAGAAAGTGAAGAGGAACTTAAAAGCCTCTTGATGAAAGTGAAAGTGGAGAATGAAAAAGTTGGCTTAAAGCTCAACATTCAGAAAACGAAGATCATGGCATCCGGTCCCATCACTTCATGGGAAATAGATGGGGAAACAGTGGAAACAGTGTCAGACTTTATTTTTGGGGGCTCCAAAATCACTGTAGATGGTGACTGCAGCCATGAAATTAAAAGACGCTTACTCCTTGGAAGGAAAGTTATGACCAACCTAGATAGCATATTGAAAAGCAGAGACATTACTTTGCCAACAAAGGTTCTTCTAGTCAAGGCTATGGTTTTTCCTGTGGTCATGTATGGATGTGAGAGTTGGACTGTGAAGAAGGCTGAATGCCGAAGAATTGATGCTTTTGAACTGTGGTGTTGGAGAAGACTCTTGAGAGTCCCTTGGACTGCAAGGAGATCCAACCAGTCCATTCTGAAGGAGATCAGCCCTGGGATTTCTTTGGAAGGACTGATGCTGAAGCTGAAACTCCAGTACTTTGGCCACCTCATGTGAAGAGTTGACTCATTGGAAAAGACTCTGATGCTGGAAGGGATTGGGGGCAGGAGGAGAAAGGGATGACAGAGGATGAGATGGCTGGATGGCATCACTGACTCGATGGACGTGAGTCTGGGTAAACTCCGGGAGTTGGTGATGGACAGGGAGGCCTGGCGTGCTGTGATTCATGGGGTCACAAAGAGTCGGACACAACTGAGGGACTGAACTGAACTGAATATCTATGCATATATTTGTGTGTGTTTTACATGTCATATATATATTTTGTATTTATACATATATATTTATGTATTTTGTATATTTACACATATATACACACACACACGTGTTTTTCAGTGAACAATGTAAAATCCAGCAGAGGTATGACCTAAAATCATTCTCAAGCCAGAAAAATAACTCAAATCATATGCACTACCTTGGTGAACCAGTAGCTTAAATTTTACAGAATATGCCAGTTCTATGAGTTGTATGTAATCTTTGGTTGTAAGTACACACTTTTTGTTTTCTGATCCTCAAAGAATAGGAGAAAACAAGCAACAGTGTTAAGAGATCACTTGGGTTCACAGCAGATATATGCATGGTTGGTGTTAATCCTTGTTTAGAACAGGGCAAAATCCAGAGACATCAGAGCTCTTTCCAACATTCTTTCAATGTTATCTTTGGAAAATAAAGTTACTCTATATTAACCACACAAATGAAAATCTTCATTTGTTAACCCTGTTGACTTAACCTGGTTTTCTTTTCTATTTATTTCAGACTATTTCCTTCTTTAATTGTCCTTTATGTGTCTACTTATCTATCTTGATTATTAGCTAGATTCGTTTTAAAGCCAACTAGAATCTGTTTTCAATTTCTTTCAGAATAGTCAACTACACAGTGTTCCCAGCATTTAGCCCGAAGTTTTCAATTAGGTTGCAATGACTTTTTAACTTGAAAATATTGTTGTTCTTTCTGGCTGTATACTTAAGTAAGGAAAAACAACTTTCCCTTTACTTTGATAGTCTTCCACCAAATAATAAAAACCTGACCCAAGACACTAAAGTAGACCAACCCACTGAAACTGGTGGGAAGTAAGACACAGTGAAAATGAAGTGGCACTGAACAATTTTGACAGTAAGTTAATTTTGTATGTTTTTTTTTTTTAAAAAGCTAACATAATCAAAGCAAACTGAAATGAGTTCTGGTATTTAAAAATAACATTTGTTCTATCTTTAGAGTTTATTATAAAAATACTATTGACTCTGACTTTTACAGTGTTTTCATTCTAAAGAGTTCCAACTTCAGCCCAATTTTCATTTCCTATTTAAAGATGATTTGACAAATGTGTAAGGAAAAACTCATTTTCTTTGGGGCAAATCGTAATAAGAGAAGATATAGATTCATATTCCCAGGTGACTCAGTGGGTAAAGAATCCGCTTGCAATGCAGGAGACACAGGTTTGATCCCTGGGTTAGGAAGATCCCCTGGAGGAGGGCATAGGCAACCCATTCCAGTATTCCTGCCTGGGAAATCCTAGGCAAGATAGAGGAAGGAGCCTGGTGGGTCATAGTCTATGGGACCGCAAAAGAGTCAGACAAGACTGAATAACTAAACAACAGCAACAATAGAAATATCACTGTGATCAAACATTCTTCAATGAAGCCCTGACCTACTTACTGAATACTTAACATTTGGTTCAGACTCTGGTTGGAAACTAATGTTCCACTATGGAGAATACATTTATCAACATACTTAGAATATCACTAGTATTCAGTAAAAAAATAAAGTGTAAGATAAAATGCATATGTTGTAGGTATCCAAATGTTGCTAACTATAAACAGACACAATTATTTCCAATCATTTCTCTGCACAGTCATTTTTTTTTCTTTTAATTTTCTACTGACAAGGCTACCAACCCATCTAATCATTGGTTTTGAGAATACAAAGATAAATCACTAAATTATTTTGTTCCATCCTATGTATTATTATATATCATAAATATATAACACATTTTATTAATCTTTAATAAATATGATCACAGCAATCACTTATTAACTATGTGCCAAGTACTCTGCTCAATGTTTTACCTTCATTTTTTCCATTTAATCCTCATATCAGCTTTAAGAGATGAGCATTATATTTATTCCTATTGATAGATGAAGAACCTGAGGTTCAGTGAGCTTCAGTGGCATGAAGCATGCTGTCAATAAGCATCTATTAATCGTATTATGTATTTCATGCTATCAATTCTAATTCAATATCCCTTAGCAGCCACATCTCTTCTATTATCAGAGAAAAATAGAGATGATAGCCTTTCAGTCTTATTTCTGGATATCAAAGAATGGCTGGACTTGCAGCCACCTGTTCCCTAGAAGAAAAGCCAAATAGTGAGCAAGAGAAGTCACAGGCCAATTGCAAATATAAATTATACCCAAGTGATTACAAATATAATTATGAACTTGGTTAAGGACTCTATCTTTTAGAGTTCAAATAGTCAATTTTACCATCCAAAATATATGAAATCTGATATTAGAAACATTAGCTAAGAGAAGTCAAGTTTCTAGATATGGAAAAACTAGAAATGAGCATGCTTTATTTGTGTGTGTGTGTGTGTGTGTGTAATAAAGTTTTATTAAAGTATAAAGGAGATAGAGAGAGCTTCTGACATAGACATCAGAAGGGGGTAGAAAGAGTACCCGCTTGCTTAGTGTTAGCAATGGAGTTATATACTCTCCGATGAATCCAAAGAATGTCTGGAGGTTGTAAAGACCTCACCAGACCTTTTCCCATAATTTATATTTTAAGATAACAGAATTAGCCAGAAGGTTTAATCCAGAGACTGTCCTCAGGAAGGATACATTATTGTTATATAATCCTAAGGAATGTAGAGGAAAAAAATTTTTGACCTTTCTTCCTCCTTGAGGATTCCAGACCCCTCTCTCCTTGGGGACCCCTAGACTTCTTATCCACCTGCCTAGAAAATGACTCTCTCATTCCCGCCTTTTTCTTTTAGGAGAATTATGTTGCCAAGGGAAGAGGGCGTCATTTACATTCCATAACTACTTCCTCCTGTTTAGGGGCATGGTCCCTAAATTGTAGAGGCAACATATTCTCCTAACCCTCATATTGAGGGTCTCTGATCCAGGAGCCCCAGGTAATAGTTGGAGGAGGCTGTGGCACTCGTAGGAGCTTGGACAACCATTTGTAACTTAAAAGCTTTTAGACGGTTAGAAAACCCCATTATACAGTTACAGATGTAAGGCAAAATAGTCATTAAAACAAGTTAAAATCAAAATGAAAAATCACATTATGTCCATAGTTAAAGTTCAAAGTGTTGCACCAGTCCATTTTAGGGTTGTTAGAAGTCATCAATTTAAAAAGAGGCATCACATGTGATTGTTGTCAAAGGTATTTGCAGACTTGGAGAAAGTCTTTTCCTTGAAGTGAAGATGTCCACCATGGGAAGCCTTCCACTGATGAAGAGGGGAATGCTCCACAGACCCAGCAGTTAGACTGATTGTGGAATTCAGCGTAGGAGTGAGCCCAGGACAGGAAGGCCAAAGGGCAGACTCAGGATTTTTGGAGTCAGCAGAAGTAGGGTCACACAGATTATCAGACCCATCTTTTGGCTCATCCAGACAGTCCCATTATGGAAGCAGATCAGGAAGAAAGTGGGCTAGTGGGCTAGGGGCTTCAGTAAGCACGGAGTAAGTTGTCCCAGTATCTAAAAGGAAATCAACAGATTGCCCGCCGCCCACCCCCCGCCTCCCGTTATTAATACCCGGGGTTCCTCTGGTGTAATTAGGACAGGAGCTTGTGTGGGGACCCCCAGGAACCTTCAGTCCTGATTGCCTTGAGAGTCCAACCGCTGAAACCTACGCCTCTGGGGGCAGTCTCTCTTCCAGTGTGATCCTTTGCAGACCGGATAGGGAGCCCGGTGCGGCTTAGATGCTTGAAGGCAATTCCGCTTGAGGTGCCCCTCCTTTCCACAGTAATAGCAAGCCCATCTCTTTTCACCTGGGTCCCTCTGGGCATTTTTGTTTTCAGACTGTTTAAGAACGGTTCTCATAGCCATTACGAGGGCTTCCACCTGTTCCTTTGTCTTTTTCTGCCTTTCTTTCTTTTCCTCATATTCCTTACCAAAATAGACTGTCTGGGCCAGTTGTAACAGATTATCTAAAGACTAATTTGGTCCATATGTCCGTTTTAATAGCTTAAGGCGGATATCTGGAGCCAACTGAGTGAGAAATCTCTTTTAAGATCACTTTTTCCTCTTCACTTTCGGGATCAATCTCAGTGAATGTGCTAAGGGCTTCTCTCAGTCTATCTTGGAATTTACCAGGAGCTTCCTTTTCCTGTTCTATGTTTGCCAATTTGCCATAGTTTAAAGGGTTAGCACACGCCTGCCTGAGTCCTTCAGGAATACATCTGACAAAATGACTCTGATCCCACCTTCCTTTAGCTGTGTTGTAGTCTCTAGTCTCAGTCTGGTTCTTTAATTGGGATGGCCTGATTTCCAGTGGGGAGGGTGACTATCTCGTTCTCTCTCTTCCCTACTGATTCATTACCAAGCCATTCATCTTCATAAGCAACCACTTTTCCCAAAACTCGACTCTTTGAGTTGGGAGTCAGCATTTGTCCCAAGATATACATCACATCTTTCCAAGTAAGGTCATAAAGCAGAGTAACACCTTTAAAAGCTCTAATATATTTTTTTTCCTGAAGTCTCCCAGATCCTCCTTGATTCTTTGTATTTCTTGATAAGAAAAAGGCTTATTAACTCTCATAGATTGATTATTTCTCCCGGTGGGTGCTTCATGAAGAGGCAACAGCTTGTGAGGCTGTTCCTCAGTCTCTCTGGCTGCTCTGCACATATGATCCCAGGGATAGATTGGATAAACCTGCTTTTCTTTATCTCTTTGTCTCCTGTCCTCCATCTCATCTAGCAAAGTAGGAGGACAGGAGGGAGCTGAAGGAGTCACACCCAAATCTATACCCTTTGGACATAAGTCTGGCATATTTCGCAGAGAGAGAAAGGGCAACACATAGGCTACTTCTATCCATTTCCCTTGTTTTCTACAGAACCAGTCTAATTGTAAAACAGTATTATACTTAAGAGACCCTCCAACCGGCCACCGTTCGGCATCCTCCAATAGATACCATGACCATGCAGTATCACATAGGAAGACCAGGCGTGTCTTCTTTAAGCCCTGGGGATTAAATCTATCCCAGTTTTTCAGGATACAGTTCAAATGAGTGAGGCTGGAATTGTTAGCTCCCATCTGTAAGAGAGAAAAAAAGCGACCAGTGCCATCTTTCTACCAGAGGTGTCCCTCCTTGCTCTAGATGGAGGTGTAGACAGATTTTACACCAAAGCTTTTCTTTGTCTTTCCTGGTCAGACTTAATCTGTCTCTTACCAACGCAGGCGCCATACTTGTCCCTCCTGGTTCTACCACCAAGACAGGATGGGGATGCACCAGGGGTAGACCTGATGGCACCCCTAACTGCCATCCAGCTCTTCACCATTACCTCTGATGCCACCCGGGGTGCAATCAGAGTAACCTTCTGGAATGCCTCCCAGGCTAAACCGCTGGGGGAAACATTTGTCACCTGAGTGCCTGTGCACGACCCTGAGTATATTCTTGACCACAATAAGACCAATACAAACATAAAACTGAGATGTTCCTTCCAAGCGTCACCGCACCAGTATAAGAGTCTACTCAGGTCCACTAAGAGCAAGTGCTACCAAAGGAAAAAAAACCCATTGTAGTTCCAATCTGAATAACCTTTAACCTCAGAGATGCTCTTGTAGCTAGAGCTCCATCTAACTTCTGAACTTTCAATTCCTAGTGAGGCTAGGCGCTTCCTGACTACCAATCCAAGTTTGGGACCTAAGTCATAGTACACAATAATAGCATAGATCACAAGTCCCTTGAAAGTCTGTGATCCGATAGATTAGGTTAGTACTTCTAATTTCTAAAGAGTTATGAAATGGTCAAAGAGACTGAAAATGTGACCGAGAAAGGAAAGTTTGGTCCATACGCTTTGCCCATTTCTGGTCGGTTCTCAAAGGAAACATTGGGTGCCTCTTGGCATTGGCAGGTTGGTATAAACCCCCGACAGGTTTCTGCCATTAGGTGTATGAGGTCACCACGGAACCCCAGAGCAGGGCTCCTCACTTGCTTCATGCAGGGCCTTTCATTCATTCACACAAGCACACCATAGAGTTAGTAAAGTACAGCAGAAAATGTGTTCTCTAGGAGAACAAAGAACTAGAGCTCCAAGCATCCTTACTTTATCCTGAAGAATCCCAGACAAGCCCCCAAGATGAAAGCTTGTTGCTGAATCACTCAAAGACTCTGGGATTCTTTGCGTGATTCAGCAGAGGAGGAGCAGAATTCAATCCGGGGCTAGAGACAAGGCTTGTTTGCTCAGAGCTTTTGTGTAATAAAGTTTTATTAAAGTATAAAGGAGATAGAGAAAGCTTCTGACATAGACATCAGAAGCAGGTAGAAAGAGTACCCTGCATGCTTTATTTTTAAGCAGCCAAAATAATTTATTAATTGAGACCAAATGAATGTCAAGATCACTTTGCCAGACAGATATATTATCAATAACTACCTTGCCCCTTTTCTACACAAACTCCGGGACCAACACCTATTATAAGAGCACTGAAGAGTCTTGATGGAAAACGTTGCTTCCTTCTCCAGGCTCCCTGGCCCCACTTGAACAGAGAATGCTGTAAAAAGTAGAGACAATTCGCAGCCCTGGTGTGACATGCCCTAAAGAGGATTCTTAGAATAAAAATTATTCCTCCTCAAAGATGGGCAAGATTGCTCATTGCCAGAGAATTACTAGAATACATCTTTCATTTCCTATTTCCCATCTTCCACTAATGATAACCCTTCCACAACCCTTTTTGGTGAAAGCAACAGAGTAAACATAAGGGTATTTTAATTTCTCCAAAGATCATAGTCTTACCTCTAAAGGGGCTTGGACTCACAACTCTAAATCTTTGGGAAAAGAATAAACTAGAAATATATATCAAAATGAAAAGTGTAAACTGAGACTGTCAATAATAACATGATGGAGCTGTTCAATAAAAGTTTGTCTAGAAAAGGTAAGACCAAACTCAATAAATATTAGTTTATCAAGATATTCATGCATTGATTACTGCACATAGTATTGTCTTCTGAAATGGTAGTTTACCCATGAAATCTTTCCTTGAGATACTCACCTTAATCTGTCCACCAATCCTAAACTATCATATCATAAGTTTGGAGCAATCTCACCCTCTCCCCAGTTTGAAATACTGCCCAGACCCTAGCCTCCCACAAAGATCCATTCAGATTTCCCTTTTGTGAGATTCTACTGAAATCAGTCAAAATAAGGTTCTGTCACACTGAAGTGACTTCTAATCTATTTAACTGTGCTTTATTAAATGGCTGTTTTGTAATATTTTAGGGAATTCAGTAAAAGAATGCCAATATGGTACAGAGATCTGGAATCTTTCAAGTGTATTCATCAAGAGCTCAAGCTGGTTTTGTTTAATCCACTTTACGAGCATTTTTGTTTTTCAAGATTTCAGGGAACTGATTTGGGTGATTTCATCACAACTACAAGTATGGAGATTTCACAGAGAGAATATTAAGATTATTTAGCATAGTCTCATAATTTGTAAGTGCAGATCAAAAATACTTTTCAGAGGTTGATTTTAAAGCATCAGCAGCTTTTGAAAGTACAAAGGAATACAAAAGACAGAATTTCATTTTTTTCAATTTGTGTGTGCATTTCTCACAAATTAAATCCAGACATGTTTCTTAATGCAACATTTGGAAGATATTTTTTAAATAGGCCAACAACTAATTATTTGCCTACTTAAACAAATAAGTAGTTTAGAGAAGGTAATTTTTTTATTTTGTTATTTTAAAAATCAAGTCCAAAATGAAAAAAAAAATGAAGAAAAAATTGGCTTAAATTCACAGAAATAAGAGAATTAAGCTATAGATATCTAAATAAACATTTGTTTAAAAGACTCAATTTTAATTTTCTCTATTGCCAGTTTTCTCATTTAAGAAGAAATTTTTGAGGAGCTGTAAATGAAGCAGTTGTGTTTATAACAGTTTGAATACATGATATAAATACCCTTTCTTTGCAAATGTATTAATATCTGTGCTAACCACACATTATTCCTTAGAAGAAAAGCTATGACAAACCTAGACAGCATATTAAAAAGCAGAGACATCACTTTGACAACAAAGATCTGTCAAGTCAATACTATGGTTTTTCCAGTAGTCATGTAAGGATGTGAAAGTTGGACCATAAAGAAGGCTGATCGCTGAAGAATTGATGTTTTCAAACTGTGGTGCTGGAGAAGACTTTTGAGAGAGTCCTTTGGACAGCAAGGAGATCAAACCAGTCAATCCTAAAGGAAATCATCCCTGAATAGTCATTGGAAGGACTGATGCTGAAGCTGAAGCTCCAATACTTTGACCAACTGATGTGAAGAGCAGATTCATTGGAAAAGACCCTGATGCTGGGAAAGACTGAAGGCAGAAGGAGAAGGGGATGACAGAGGATGAGATGGTTGGATGGCCTCACTGACTCAATGGATATCAGGGAGATAGTGAAGGACAGCAGCCTGGCCTGCTGCAGTTCATGGGGTTGCAAAGAGTTAGACACGACTTAGTGACTGAGCAACAACAACCATATATATCATCTATGTTAACTATGCTGCACTGACACAGTATTTGATTGAACACCTTTCCATATCAGTTCCATTTTCACTCTTAGCAGGAAGTTTTAATCCAATGGATCTAATCTGGGTTCAAGGACAAATAGCCCTAACAAAAGATAGAAAGAACTATTGACTTGATGATATTTCTACTTTTCCTTGGCAAAAGCCCTAGCATATGGAATTACAAAGGCCTACCTCATTGGATCAGATGGGAGAGGAAAGGAAACTGGGAAAAAAAAAAAAAAAAACGCACAAATTAAGGTGTCAATGACTTGAAAAATGAAAGTGTGAAAATCATTTAGTCTTTCAGCCCTTTTTGACTTTTTGAGACCCTATGGACTACAGCCCACCAGGCTTCTCTGTCCATGTAATTCTCCAGGCAAGAATACTGGAGTGGGTACCTATTCCCTTCCCCAGGGGATCTTCCCAACCTAGAGATAGAACCCGGGTCTCCTGCATTGTAGGCAGATTCTTAACCATCTGAACCATGAGAGAAGCCCATCAATGATCTAACCAGGCTCAAAACCTAGTTCTGTGGAATCCTGGAAGGCAATAGAGAACTTTTCTTCACCTACTCACTTTTTAGACATGAGAAGAAACACAGAAGCTAATTAAAAATGAAATGCTTAATAAATACAAGGAAACTTTAACCTTATAATACAGGGATTGACACTTAGAGAACAAACTGTGGTTACCAGGGGGAAGAAGGGAAGAGAGAGGGAGTTTGGGAAGGACATGCACATGCTATACTTAAAATGAATAACCAACAATGACCTATCATATAACACAGGGAACTCTGCTCACTATTCTGGAACAACCTAATTGGAAAAATAATTTGACCAAGAATTAGACACATTGACATGTTGTTTAAAAAAAAAAAAACTGTAAAAAAAAAAATGCAAAAGTTTTGTGTTTACCAAACACATGTTTTACAATCAGGCTCTGAAACTGTTACATGAAAAATACTGATATGCCAATTAGAAAGAATAACCAAGGAATTTTTCAGCAGAGGGATGAGGTAATTAGTAACTCTGCTGTGGTTATTGAAAATAGCCCCTCCTTCCTTCCTTCCATTTTTTCTATTTATTTTCCATTATTTAGATATATGGAAAAGAATAACAATATAAATCATTCAAAGTTACAATTAAGTTATATAAATTTATATTGGGTTTAAGGAAATAGTTTAGAAGTTATACTTTGATGTGGAATTTTGGTATAATGGCTAGGTTTTCATACAACAGTCGTGTGAGATGGGTGGGTAGAGAGTTGCTCTGGAGACAAAGCTGTCTGTCTTAGTTATCTTTGCCATCCTGGTGCTCAGCTCAGCATCTGACACTTAGTAAGCTCTCATTTTTTAATCTGTGAAGAAAATGTTCTCTTAAAGGACCTAGTATGTCCAATTACAGATGCCAATACTACATAATTTTTTATTTAATAACTGATCTTAGAGATGTAACTGGGAACATAGGAAGTTTCCTATCATTTCTTCAGCAGCAGGGCTGGAATAGGTATGGAATCACGTGGTCCAAGTTCAAATCCCATCTCCAGCACTCGCTTTCCGTGTGACTCTGGGCAGGCTCCTTACCTCCCTTGGAGTGGCTCTTCTTGCTAGGAAATGTGTGTAAGAGGCGAAGTTGCTTCAGAGGACTTTTGGAAGGACTAACATGGAAATCCATCCAGAGAGCTTAGGGTGATTGCCTGGTCCATAGAGGACATTCAGTAAATATCAGTTATCACTATTACTCATCCCCTACTATGAAATCATTACATTTTGGATTAGCCCACTGTGTTAATTTTCTGTGGCTGCTGTAACAAATTACTGCAAGCCGGGTGGTTTAAAACGACACAAACACTTTCTCACAGTTCTTAAGTTCAAAGTCTGTATCACTGGGCTGAGATCAAGCTGTTGACAGGACCATGGTCCCTTAGAGGCTCTGCTAGAGGATGTTTTCCACTCTTGCCTCTTTAAGCCTCTGGAGGCTTCCAGTTTTTCTTGGCTTATGGCCACAGGGGTCCAATCTCTGCCCCTGGGGTCACTTGATCTTATATTCTGTGTATGTTTGTGTCAGTCTCCTCTGCCTCCCTCTTATAAAGTGAAAGTGAAACTTGTTCAGTTGTGTCTGACTCTTTGTGACCCCATGGACTATACAGTCCATGGAATTCTCCAGGCCAGGACACTGGAGTGGGTAGCCTTTGCCTTCTCCAGGGATCTTCCCAACCCAGGGATCGAAGCCAGGTCTCCCGTATTGCAGGAGGATTCTTTACCTGCTAAGCCACAAGGGAAAGCCCCTTGTAAGGCTACACATTATTGTATTCAGGGCTCACTATGATAATCTCTTCAGTCTCAAGAATCTTAAACTTAATAACAATTAAAAATCTTTTTTTATATAAAGTGATCTTCGTGGACTTCCCAGGTAAAGAACCCACCTGCCAATGCAGGAAACGTAAGAGACATGGGTACAATCCCTGGGTTGGGAAGATCCCCTGGAGTAGGGCATGGCAACTCACTTCAGTATTCTTGCCTGGAGAATCCCCATGGACAGAGGAGCCTGGCAGGCCACAGTCCCTAGGGTCCCAAAGGGTCAGACAAAACTAATTTATCAAGCATACATGCAAGGTGATCTTCACAGGTTCCAGAGATTAAGACCTGGATATCTTTGGGGAGTACCATTATCTAACCTACCATATTTATACCTCAGAAATCAGAGGATTTACTTCCCCAGCTACATGGGAGTAGTCTGTCTATCTTTCTGTCTGTGTGTCTGTCTCTCTCATACTCTTACTCCCTTTTTCTCTCCTCTTCCTCTAACCCTGGTCCCACTTACCTAATTATATATGTCAAGTGGTTTGGCCAAACAAGAGTTTTGTTATTGTACCTACTGAAAGCCTGGGATAGGCAGCTGCAAGCCGAAGTCAGAACTCACATCTCTGCAAGGTGTGCTTATTGCCATCCAGTCACAAAATGGCTGTTCCAGACCCAGGGATTCAAGATAGGAAGAAGAGTGTTTCCAGTAACTTCTGTCTGTTTATCAGCAAACCAAAACTTTCCCTGAAAACTCTCAGGAGATATCTTTTTATGTCTTATTGGCCAGAGGTGTGTCTCTAGACCCTGAGGAAGCTGAGAAAAGATGATAAATCTTTTCTCACATGGATAATGGAAAGCATCAAGACAGATCAGAGATAACTGCTGCGTAAGCCAAGCAACAGTATCTACAGGACACCTGGTCTGAAGAAATGCTGGGAAGAGGGTGTGCTGGGCAGGGGAGCAAGGAGAAACAGACTTGGAACCCTAATGAAGAGCTGCAAGGAGTCAGATATGAGACTATATAGTTCCATACAGCCTCTCATGTCATCTTCACATGAATCATTTGAGATCATAATTAGTGTTCCCACTTTGCAGAGAAGAAAGTAAGATACATACTCTAGTAGGCAGAGTTAATAAATGATGAACCCATGAATAAAACTGAACTGTGTCTAAATCCAGACACTACACTCTTTCTAGCATTCAAAAAGAAGTTTCAGATCAGTCAGCACATCTGTGGCTGACTTTTTTCCCTAGCAGTCACTCTTATTCAAAAGCTATTTTATTTTGACAGTGTTAACCAAAACTCAGAGTGCTTCCCCAAGATCATAAATCTAGTCCAGGGCTGCGGTTATGAGGGCAGCTAAAATGCTCTGGTTCCATCACACAGTTGTCCTGAGAGGCAGCGCCTGGTCACCACACTGTAATGTGCAGCTGAGATGGGAATGTGACACAGTGGGCCCAAGAGCTTGTCTTCACCATAGACTTTGGGATCCCTGGGCTGCCTGTGTTGCATGTGAAGCTTTTCATCAAGAATCATTGGCTAAATTGTATTTGCTCGTGACAAGTACTGACAGGAATGCAACCCAAGCCTTGCTGCTGACATTTGGGGTTAAATCAGACTTATGTCTCCAATTCTGCCTTTAAGACATGAGTTTCCAAATATATTTCTGGGAGATTTTTACAGAGAAGTTCCATTGGTAGAGATTGGATCATTATTAAAGAAAGGCAAATCCATGTTTAAAAGTTTCTATAAACATAGAAACATTTAGACAAGAAGAAATATATATATATATATATAATTCAAAAATCTGCCCCAGAACTGAACCATTTTTGATGATCTGAAGTTTATCTCATACCCTCATCTCCTTTCCCTTGAACTAATCTAGTGTTTTCTTTTCCTGTTTGGTTTACATAATTCAAACTCATCAGTTTCTGTGTTTTATGAAACCAATAGAGAAAAAGAAAAAAATTTGGCCCACTAATAAAAACACACTGTACAATGCAAAACAAGTTTTAGATTTATGTTTTGTTCTGATAAAGTGTAATGATTGTAGCAACACAAATAGGCAGTTATCAAGAGGATCTCAGATCCTAAAAAATGAATTTATTCCCTTACAGTTAAAGAATGTTCTACACAGTGAAAATACAAGACAGGATTTCATAATTTGCACATTCTTGGAGATGGAGGAGAATTATTGACTTTATTCACCCCTAAAAATAAACCCATCTCTCTATGGCTCTGGAGGAATAGGTAAGTTCTAGAAGACATGGGAGTAAGGGTATCAGCCCCTAGGAGAGATCCAGTCCCTTTAAAGTGAAGAAAACTGAAGAAAATAAGAAAGAAATCTCTTTCAAATCATTATGATGTACACCTTTAACTTAAACACTGGTGTGTGCCAATTATATGCCAATAAAACTGGAAGGAAAAAAGATCTCCTCTCAGCTTGTGGAAACACAGACTGGGTTTAGACACAGTTTCTGTATCACTCAAAGCCAGTAAGTCTAACCCATCAGACCCTTTATGTCTACACTTGACCACTTTCTTTAATTACTGGCCAGCAAGAATGGTCCCAGAGATAAACACCAAAAGCTAGTGGATTTACCACTTTAGATCCATGTGCTTGCTTAGACGTCCAGTCATGTCTGACTCTTTGCGACCCCATGAACTTTAGCCCACAAGTCTCCTCTGTTCATGGGATTCTCCAGGCAAGTGTACTGGAATGGGTAGTCATTCCCTTCTCCAGGGGATCTCTCCAACCCAAGATTGAACGTGAGTCTCCTGTATTGCAGGCAGATTCTTTACTGTCTGAGCCACCAGGGGAAGGCCATAGACCCACGTGTGACACCAGTTGTCAGGAAGAGACTTTGTGTTACAGCCCTATTAGATTTGTCAAGGTTCTGGCTCCCCCTAAATCTGCCTGAAGAGGCTGAATAATTCTACCTATAAGTACAAGAAAGTTATTACCCCACAGGGATGAACTTGGACCGAAGCAAAACAGAAGATGGAGGAAAGTCAGCAGACAAATTACTCACCCTCTTCCTCTATGGGCAGTTCTAAGACATAGTAACCTGTACAACTTTTCTAAAGATGTTCTGCAAGATGAACAACCAGTTGTGTATTTTGCAAAGCTATGGCCAGTTCAGTAATACACCCACTGTCCTTCACTCTAGATTTCCCAAGACTGAACCCTGAATAAAGTATTAGCTTCTAAGTTATACCACAGGCTTTATATCCTAAAGAACCCATGTTAAGACAAAGAGTAATAAGAATCACACCTTCTCCCTGAAGTAGTTTATAAGGCATTATTGAAGTTTAAGGAGTGCAGAAATTGGTCTGGTACAATCCAGGGATGGTCACAAACCTAAGTCAGAGCCGAAATGAAGCAGAGAAACTATGCTGTCCTATGGAAATGGAAATGGAATTGGGAATCACACTTACCTGTGCCCAAAAAGATTGGAGAGAGGAAGAACTGGAATTCTCCTGTAAGACTGGACTCCATCTCACTTCTCAGATCACAGTGAGGTCCTTTAAAAAGGGCATTCCATTAGAGTAGGCTGAATTTTCAGTAACAAAACAGTGAAAGGAAGGAAGCAGATGGGACGAATGTAAAAAAGAATTTTCTTCCAAATCTTTATTTCTGGGCCTGCTAACAAAAGACTTGTCCAAAAGGTTAGGAAGAGATTACCTTTCAGTTCAGTTCAGTTCAGTTGCCCAGTCGTGTCCAACTCTTTGTGACCCCATGAATCACAGCATGCCAGGCCTCCCTGTCCATCACCATCTCCTGGAGTTCACTCAAACTCATGTCCATAGAGTCGGTGATGCCATCCAGCCATCTCATCCTCTGTTGTCCCCTTTTCCTCCTGCTGCCAATCCCTCCCAGCATCAGAGTCTTTTCCAATGAGTCAACTCTTCACATGAGGTAGCCAATGTACTGGAGTTTCAGCTTTAGTATCATTCCTTCCAAAGAACACCCAGGGCTGATCTTTAGAATGGACTGATTGGATCTTCTTGCAGTCCAAGGGACTCTCAAGAGGCTTGGTGTTCAGCTTTCTTCACAGTCCAACTCTCACATCCATACATGATCACTGGAAAAACCATAGCCTTGACTAGACGGACCTTTGTTGGCAAAGTAATGTCTCTGCTTTTCAATATGCTATCTAGGTTGGTCATAACTTTCCTTCCAAGGAGTAAGTGTCTTTTAATTTCATGGCTGCAGTCACCATCTGCAGTGATTTTGGGGCTCCAAAAAATAAAGTCTGACACTGTTTCCACTGTTTCCCCATCTATTTCCCATGAAGTGATGGGACCAGATGCCATGATCTTCGTTTTCTGAATGTTGAGCTTTAAGCCAACGTTTTCACTCTCCTCTTTCACTTTCATCAAGAGGCTTTTTAGTTCCTCTTCACTTTCTGCCCTAACGGTGGTGTCATCTGCATATCTAAGGTTATTGGTATGTCTTCCGGCAATCTTGATTCCAGCTTGTGCTTCTTCCAGCCCAGCGTTTCTCATGATGTACTCTGCATAGAAGTTAAATAAGCAGGGTGACAATATACAGCCTTGACATACTCCTTTTCCTATTTGGAACCAGTCTGTTGTTCCGTGTCCAATTCTAACTGTTGCTTCCTGACCTGCATACAAATTTCTCAAGAGGCAGGTCAGGTGGTCTGGTATTCCCATCTCTTTCAGAATTTTCCACACTTTATTGTGATCCACACAGTCAAAGGCTTTGGCATAGTCAATAAAGCAGAAATAGATGTTTTTCTGGGACTCTCTTGCTGTTTCCATGTTCCAGCGGATGTTGGCAATTTGATCTCTGGTTCCTCTGCCTTTTCTAAAACCAGCTTGAATATCTGGAAGTTCACGGTTCACGTATTGCTGAAGCCTGGCTTGGAGAATTTTGAGTATGACTTTACTAGCGTGTGAGATGAGTGCAATTGTGCTGTAGTTTGAGCATTCTTTGGCATTGTCTTTCTTTGGGATTGGAATGAAAACTGACCTTTCCCAGTCCTGTGGCCACTGCTGAGTTTTCCAAATTTGCTGGCATATTGAGTGCAACACTCTCACAGCATCATCTTTCAGGATTTGAAAGAGCTCAACTGGAATTCCATCACTTCCACTAGCTTTGTTCATAGTGATGCTTTCTAAGGCCCACTTGACTTCACATTCCAGAATGTCTGGCTCTAGGTCAGTGATTACACTATTGTGATTATCTTGGTCGTGAAGATCTTTTTTGTACAGTTCTTCTGTGTATTCCTACCACCTCTTCTTAATATCTACTGCTTCTGTTAGGTCCATACCATTTCTGTCCTTTATCGAGCCCATCTTTGCATGAAATGTTCCCTTGGTATCTCTAATTTTCTTGAAGAGATCTCTAATTTTTCCCATTCTGTTGTTTTTCTCTATTTCTTTGCATTGATCACTGAAGAAGGCTTTCTTATCTCTTCTTGCTATTCTTTGGAACTCTGCATTCAGATGTTTATATCTTTCCTTTTCTCCTTTGCTTTTCACTTCTCTTCTTTTCACAGCTATTTGTAAGGCCTCCTCAGACAGCCAATTTGCTTTTTTGCATTTCTTTCCCATGGGGATGGTCTTGATCCCTGTCTCCTGTACAATGTCACGAATCTCCGTGCATAGGTCATCAGGCACTCTATCAGATCTAGTCCTTTAAATCTTTTTCTCACTTCCACTGTATAATCAAAAGGGATTTAATTTAGGTCATACCTGAATGGTCTAGTGGTTTTCCCTACTTTCTTTAAGTCTGAATTTGGCAATAAGGAGTTCATGATCTGAGCCACAGTCAACTCTTGGTCTTGTTTTTGTTGACTGTATAGAGCTTCTCCATCTTTGGCTGCAAAGAATATAATCAATTGAATTTCGGTGTTGACCATCTGGTGATGTCCATGTGTAGAGTCTTCTCCTGTGTTGTTGGAAGAGAGTGTTTGCTATGACCAGTGCATTCTCTTGGCAAAACTCTATTAGCCTTTGCCCTGCTTCATTCCATATTCCAAGGCCAAATTTGCTTGTTACTCCAGGTGTTTCTTGACTTCCTACTTTTGCATTCCAGTCCCCTATAATGAAAAGGACATCTTTTTTGGGTGTTAGTTCTAAAAGGTCTTGTAGGTCTTCATAGAACCGTTCAACTTCAGCTTATTCAGTGTTACTGGTTGGGGCATAGACTTGGATTACTGTGATATTGAATGGTTTGCCTTGGAAATGAACAGAGATCATTCTGTCATTTTTGAGATTGCATCCAAGTACTGCATTTAGACTCTTTTGTTGACCATGATGGCAACTCCATTTCTTCTAAGGGATTCCTGCTCACAGTAGTAGATATAATGGTCATCTGAGTTAAATTCACCCGTTCCAGTCCATTTTAGTTCGCTGATTCCTAGAATGTCAACATTCACTCTTGCCATCTCTTGTTTGACCACTTCTAATTTGCCTTCATTCATGGACCTAACATTCCAGGTTCATATGCAATAGTGCTCTTTACAGCACCAGACCTTGCTTCTATCACCAGTCACATCCACAACTGGGTGTTGTTTTTGCTTTGGCTCCATTCCTTCATTCTTTCTGGAGTTATTTTCTCTACTGATCTCCAGTAGCATATTGGGCACCTACTGACCTGGGGAGTTCCTCTTTCAGTATCCTATCATTTTGCCTTTTCATTCTGTTCATGGGGTTCTCAAGGCAAGAATACTGAAGTGGTTTGCCATTCCCTTCTCCAGTGGACCACATTCTGTCAGATCTCTCCACCATGACCCGCCTGTCTTGGGTGGCCCCACAGGGCATGGCTTAGTTTCATTGAGTTAGACAAGGCTGTGGTCCTAGTGTGATTAGATTGACTTTTTCTGTGATTATGGTTTCAGTGTGTCTGCCCTCTGATGCCCTTTTGCATCAGACCGTCTTATTTGATCAGCCTTTAGCAGATGTGAAAGTTCATGAGGACTTGCCTGAGGAAAAGGGAAATTTCCTCAAGATTGCAGCTTCACTCATGTCGGCAAATCCTTGCCTGTCATTACTTGACACAAGTCAAACAATCAAGTGCATTGCACCAAGTATATGAGTGGCCATCCAAAGTTAGGATTTTCAGTGTTAGGTCTGTCTACTAGTTTTGTGATGTTCATCAAGTCGGATCAATGTTCTGAGTATTAACATCCTCTGCGGGCTCCAGCTAACATTCACAAGATTATTAGCTGAAACAGTGAGGTAATGTGAGATATGTTTTTAAATTTCTGCCTCAGTTTAAATGTTTTTGACCAGGTAGTACAAAATAACCAATGTGGCAAAGTCATGAAGGCATCGTTGTTGTTGGCCAGAAACACAGAAGTAATTGTATGCGTTGGTGAATCCTGCCACCTAGTCAGCATTCTCCCACAGCATTCTTCAGTTATCTAGCTTTTCCCTTGAGTTTGCCATGGCTACAAACAGCATGTCCTCACACTGCTGCTGCTGCTGCTGCTAAGTCGCTTCAGTCATGTCCGACTCTGTGCGATCCCATAGATGGCAGCCCACCAGGCTCCCCGTCCCTGGGATTCTCCAGGCAAGAACACTGGAGTGGGTTGCCATTTCCTTCTCCAATGCATGAAAGTGAAAAGTGAAAGTGAAGTTGTGTCCGACTCTTAGCAACCCCATGGACTGCAGCCCACCAGGCTCCTCCATCCATGGGATTTTCCATGCAAGAGTACTGGAGTTGGGTGCCATTGCCTTCTCTCATGTCCTCACACAGTTTTATTGAAAAGTAGGAAGGGGAAAGTAGGAGAGAGGAAAGAGTCTCTTCTGTGTTTTCCTTTTCTAATCAGAAGCAAGAAAACTCAAAAGTCCCCACAGACTTCCCCTCAGTTCTCATTGGCCAGAACAGGCTTATATACCCCACTCTAAGCCAATCACAAATAAGAAGGTCAGTTCAATTCAGTTGCTCAGTTGTGTCCAACTCTTTGCAATCCCGTGGACTGCAGCATGCCAGGCCTCCCTGTCCATCACCAACTCCCAGAGCTTGCTCAGACTCATGTCCATCGAGTCAGTGATGCCATCCAACCATCTCATCCTGTTGTCCCCTTCTCCTCCTGCCTTCAGTCTTTCCCAGCATCAGGGTCTTTTCAAATGAGTCAGTTCTTCGCATCAAGTGGCCAGAGTATTAGAGTTTCAGCTTCAGCATTAGTCCTGCCAATGAATATTCAGGACTGATTTCCTTTAGGATGGACTGGTTGGATCTCTTTGCAGTCAAAGGGACTCTAAAGAGTCTTCTCCAACATCACAGTTCAAAAGCATCAATTCCTCAATGCTCAGCTTTCTTTATAGTCCATACATTACTACTGGAAAAACCATAGCTTTTACTAGACAGACCTTTGTCAGCAAAGTAATGTCTCTGCTTTTTAATATGTCTTCTTTTTAATTGGTTGGTCATAGCTTTTCTTCCAAGGGACATGTGTCTTTTAATTTCGTGACTGCAGTCACCATCTGTAGTGATTTTGGAAATAAAGTCTGTCACTGTTTCCATTGTTTCCCCATCTATTTGCCTTGAAATGATGGGGCCAGATGCCATGATCTTCATTTTATGAATGTTGAGTTTCAAGCCAGGTTTTTCACTCTGTTCTTTTTTTTATTTCTTTTTTCCAGCTTTATTGAGTTATAATTGACATATATTATTGCATTAAACTGTACAACCTCATGATTTAACACCCAGCACCTCACAGTTACACATTTTTTTCTTGTAATAAGAACTTTTAAGATCTACCTTCTTAGCAACTTGTAAATATATATAATAAACTATTATTAACTATAGTCACCATGCTATATATCCTCAGAACTTGTTTATCTTATAAGCAGAAATCTGTACATTTGATCTCCCTCACCCATTTTGTTGAGCCTTCACTTCCCCCTCTCCACCTCCCCTCATCCTCTACCCTGCCTTTAGCAACCACCAATCTGTTCCCTATGAGTCTGACTTTTTAGATTCTACATAAAAGTGAGATCTTTTAATATTTGTCTGTCAGTTTTATTTCACTTTGCATAAAAACAATCTCTTAATAAAAGCAACAAGAAAAAACAAAATTAAGTATCAAATGGTAAACTGCTAATAAGGCTCCAATTATTTAACCTTCCTGTATCTATACCATTTGCCATGTGACTTCACAGCTCCTCTTACCAAAGAGGTGGAGGCACTGTATTTCCCCTCATAAAATCTGGACTGCCCTTGGTGACTTGCTTTGGCCAAAAAAATAAGCCTAGGGGTTTTAGAAACTTTAAATATTTTTTCTTGCTTGCTCTTTTCCCTTTACCATAAACTGCCAAAAGAACATACCTGGGACAACTATCTACCCTGCTAGAAGAGGAAATGTGTACAGAATGGCCAAGTTGTACTGATCACCCAGGCAAAGTCATCCTAGATCAGATAACATTCAGGGGACATCCCACTTCAGATGCAAGTGGCCCAGCCAAGACTAGCAAATTTACTTAAAGTCAAGTCACTCAGTCGTGTCCGACTCTTTGCGACCCCATGGACTGTAGACTGTTTCACTCTCTTCTTTCACTTTCATCAAGAGGCTCGTCAGTTCCTTTTCATTTTCTGCCACAAGGATGGTGTCATCTGCATATCTGAGGTTATTGATATTTCCGCCAACAGTCTTGATTCCAGCTTGGGCTTCATCCAGCCTGGCATTTCACATGCTGTACTCTGTATGTAAGTTAAATAAACAGGATGACAATATCTAGCCTTGACGTACTCTTTTTCCAATTTGGAACCAGTCTGTTGTCTCATGTTCAGTTCTAACTGTTGTTTCTTTGATCTGCATACAGATTTCTCAGGAGGCAAGTCAGGTGGTCTGGTATTCCTATCTCTTGAAGAATTTTCCACAGTTTGTCATGATCCACACAGTCAAAGGCTTTGACATAGTCCATAAAGCAGAAGTGAAGCGAAGTGAAGTGAAGTTGCTCAGTCGTGTCCGACTCTGCGACCCCATGGACTGTAGCCTACCATGCTCCTCTGTCCATGGGATTCTCCATGCAAGAATACTGGAGTGGGTTGCCATTTCCTTCTCCAGGAGATTTTCCTGACCCAGGGATTGAACCTGGGTCTCCTGCATTATAGGCAGAGCTTAACTGTCTGAGCCACCAGGGAAGTCCAAAGCAGAAGTAGATGTTTTTTTGGAACTCTCTTGCTTTTTTAATGAGCCAACAGATGTTGGCAATTTGATCTCTGGTTCCTCTGCCTTTTTAAAATCCAGCTTGAACATCTAGAAGTTCTCAGTTCACGTACTGTTGAAGCCTGTCTTGGAGAATTTTGAGCATTTCTTTGCTCATGTGTGAGATGAGTGCAAATGTATGGTAGTTTGAACATTCTTTGCCATGCCTTTCTTTGGGGTTGGAATGAAAACAGACCTTCTCCAGTCCTGTGGCCACCACTGAGTTTTCCAGATTTACTGGCATATTGAGTGCAGCACTTTAACAGTCATCTTTTAGGATTTGAAATAGCTCAGCTGGAATTCCATCATCTCCACTAGCTTTGTTCATAGCGATGCTTCCTAAGGCCTACTTGATTTCACACGCCAGGATATCTGGCTCTAGGTAAGTGATCACACCATCATCATTATCTGGGTCATTAAGATCTTTTTTGTATGGTTCTGTGTATTCTTGCCACTTCTTCTCAATATCTTCTGCTTCTCTTAATATCTTTTCTTCTCTGTTTCTGTCCTTTATTGTGCCCATCTTTGCATGAAAATTTTCCTTGGTATCTCTAATTTTCTTGAAGAGATCTCTAGTATTTCCCATTCTATTGTTTTCTTCTATTCCTTTGCACTGATCACTGAGGAAGTCTTTCTTATCTCTTCTTGCTATTCTTGGGAACTCTGCATTCAGATGGGTATATCTTTCCTTTGCTCCTTTGCCTTTAGCTTCTCTTCTTTTCTAAGCTATTTGTAAGGACTCCTCAGACAGCCATTTTGCCTTTTTGCATTTCTTTTTCTTGGGGATGGTCTTGATCACTGCCTCCTATACAATGTCATGAACCTCCATTCATAGGTCTTCAGGCACTCTGTCTATCAGATCTAATCCCTGAAGAAATGTTCTTTTCAGTTCAGTTCAGTCGCTCAGTCATGTCCAACTCTTTGTGACCCCATGAATCGCAGCATGCCAAGCCTCCCTGTCCATCACCAACTCCCAGAGTTCACCCAAACTCATGTGCATCGAGTCAGTGATGCCATCCAGCCATCTCATCCTCTGTCATCCCCTTCTCCTCCTGCCCCCAATCCCTCCCAGCATCAGAGTCTTTTCCAGTGAGTCAACTCTTCACATGAGGTGGCCAAAGTATTGGAGTTTCAGCTTCAGCATCAGTCCTTCCAATGAACACCCAGGACTGGTCTCCTTTTATGATGGACTGGTGGAGTTAGGTGTGTCTAATTTGGTTTAATCCAATCACCATTCACTCCCAGGCTGGGGGAGGAACTCCGTCCCTTCCCAAAGTCCATTACCACCAGATAGGTAAACAGAAAAAGAGTTTTATTGCCACAGAAGTGGTGATGACTATTGGCCAAGTGATTGTCAAAATTTAAAAGTGTTTAACAGGTAGCATTTTTAAAATACACTGTATGTCAAACATAAATAAAGATTAAGAACAAGTTTCTGTCCTTAAGGATCTTGAGATTTAACCTAGGAAACAGCTTTATTGAAATCAGGAGAATCTAGTTTGAGAATCTGTTTTTTGTATGAATTTGGATTCCCACTACTTTCAAAGCAGTGATCAGGGTAATAGGTGTATGCTGTATTTACCATTTGATCAATCCATTCTGCAAAGATATAAAAAAAAGGAGCCCTTCCCATTGAAAATAAATCCCTGTTTATTGAAACTGGGAGTTAAAATTGCATTTCTAATCTTTACATATATAAAAAGAAAGTTGATTTCTTTGCTTTCTCTGCTTGGGTTCTGATGTACATAAAAATTGTTGTGCATCCCTCCCTGGGGGCTCTATCTTCTAGCAGACCACAGCCTTTCCAGGCCTCCAAACATGCTAACGCGTGGGCAGTGATACCTAGTAGAAGGGAGTCATTTCATCATCTTTCATTTGATAGGACTGTTAACAGAAATGGTACACCCTGATCTCAAGAATTAAAAGCAGAGACAGGTGTTTGGGAATTTAGAAACAAACTCTTTATCTGTACAGAAAAGAACAGATAACAGTTCCTGGAAGTCCCCCCTGCCAACCGCCCTCTTCCTGTCTTTATTTTCCTTTACCTCTGTGTTTGAAAATTCTGCCTTGCTATTAGTTTTTAATGAAACCAGTATGTTTATCATATTTGACAGCAGACTTGGTTGTTTGCAATTCAGGGCTATGTTATTTTTTCCTCACACAGATTCAACTGGCAACCTCTGCAGATTCCTTTGCACAAAAATGACACCAAAGTTCTAGTGGCAAGAAACAAATTCTACACCTCAGTAATTCTGCCAGCAAGATAAAGTATTGCCAACTCAGTTTTCTTTTCCTAAGGGGGGAAAAAAAAAAAAACAGAAAGGATAAAATTTAAATTTGGACAAGAAAACATGCTTCCATATTGTAACAGAGCAGTGGGCTTCAGAGCTTTCTATGATTCTAAATGCTTGGTTGATACTTCAGCAGCCTCTTCAGACTTATCATTTACCACTATGTCAAAAGATCTTGGACTCTACAAACAGACTTGATTAGCGTGACTAAGTCTCATAGTCTCAAAGCTACAGGCAACACTGGATAAATAGTAAATAATAAGAAACATGTTGCAACATTCATTGTCAAATTATATTCTCCATTCTTTCTTACATCTATGAATTTCTAGGAAAATGAAGTTCTGCAGTTTCATTAAATTATCTAGACGTCATTTAAGAAGAAAAAAGAAAACAGCTTTAGTATAATTTCAACTGTCTCCTTCATGACAGACACAAATACATGGAAAACTCTGGAGTTTGTAAAGATTTTCCCTTGTCCCCACCATCCAGTCAACATACAGAACCACAGGTTCTTTTCCCATCACTGCCAGACTTTTCAGAAGAAACTTTACATTTTTTCTTCATTTCTCCATTGCTTTTTCATAATAATCTTTCTGCCTCCACCCATTTGTGTAATGGTTTCTCAAAGTGCAGTGATCTCTTTACAAATGCACAAAGTTTTTTAAAATATCTATTACTATTACTCCATTTGTCCTTATTCGTAGGCTTTGAAAGACAGCATCAGATCAGATCAGATCGGTCGCTCAGTTGTGTCCGACTCTTTGCAACCCCATGAATCACAGCATGCCAGGCCTCCCTGTCCATCACCAACTCCTGGAGTTCACTCAGACTCACGTCCATTGAGTCAGTGATGCCATCCAACCATCTCATCCTCTGTCGTCCCCTTCTCCTCCTGCCTCCAATCCCTCCCAGCATCAGAGTCTTTTCCAATGAGTCAACTCTTCGCATGAGGTGGCCAAAGTACTGGAGTTTCAGCTTTAGCATCAGTCCTTCCAAAGAAATCCCAGGGCTGATCTCCTTCACAATGGACTGGTTGGATCTCCTTGCAGTCCAAGAGACTCTCAGGAGTCTTCTCCAACACCACAGTTCAAAAGCATCAATTCTTCGGCATTCAGCCTTCTTCACAGTTCAACTCTTACATCCATACATGACTACAGGAAAAACCATAGCCTTGACTAGAAGAACCTTTGTTGGCAAAGTAATGTCTCTGCTTTTCAATATGCTATCTAGGTTGGTCATAACTATCCTTCCAAGGAGTAAGCGTCTTTTAATTTCATGGCTGCAGTCACCATCTGTAGTGATTTTGGAGCCCAGAAAAATAAACTCTGACACTGTTTCCACTGTTTCCCCATCTATTTCCCATGAAGTGATGGGACCGGATGCCATGATCTTCGTTTTCTGAATGTTGAACTTTAAGCCAACGTTTTCACTCTCCTCTTTCACTTTCATCAAGAGGCTTTTTAGTTCCTCTTCACTTTCTGCCATAAAGGTGGTGTCATCTGCATATCTGAGGTGATTGATATTTCTCCCGGCAATCTTGATTCCAGCTTGTGTTTCTTCCAGTCCAGCATTTCTCATGATGTACTCTGCATAGAAGTTATATAAACAGGGTGACAATATACAGCCTTGACATACTCCTTTTCCTATTTGGAACCAGGCTGTTGTTCCATGTCCAGTTCTAACTGTTGCTTCCTGACCTGCATACAAATTTCTCAAGAGGCAGATCAGGTGGTCTGGTATTCCCACCTCTTGAAGAATTTTCCATAGTTTATTGTGATCCACACAGTCAAAGGCTTTGGCATAGTCAATAAAGCAGAAATAGATGTTTTTCTGGAACTCTCTTGCTTTTTTCCATGATCCAGCGGATGTTGGCAATTTGATCTCTGGTTTCTCTACCTTTTCTAAAACCAGCTTGAACATCAGGAAGTTCACAGTTCACATATTGCTGAAGCCTGGCTTGGAGAATTTTGAGCATGACTTTACTAGCGTGTGAGATGAGTGCAATTGTGTGGTAGTTTGAGCGTTCTTTGGCATTGCCTTTCTTTGGGATTGGAATGAAAACTGACCTTTTCCAGTCCTGTGGCCACTGCTGAGTTTTCCAAATTTGCTGGCATATTGAGTGCAGCACTTTCACAGCATCATCTTTCAGGATTTGAAATAGCTCAACTGGAATTCCATCACCTCCACTAGCTTTGTTCGTAGTGATGCTTTATAAGGCCCACTTGACTTCACATTCCAGGATGTCTGGCTCTAGGTGAGTGATCACACCATCGTGATTATCTGGGTCGTGAAGATCTTTTTTGTACAGTTCTTCTGTGTATTCTTGCCATCTCTTCTTAATATCTTCTGCTTCTGTTAGGTCCATACCATTTCTGTCCTCTATTGAGCTCATCTTTGCATGAAATGTTCCTTTGGTATCTCTGATTTTCTTGAAGAGACCCCTAGTCTTTCCCATTCTGTTGTTTTTCTCTATTTCTTTGCATTGATCACTGATGAAGGCTTTCTTATCTCTTCTTGCTATTCTTTGGAACTCTGCATTCAGATGCTTATATCTTTCCTTTTCTCCTTTGCTTTTCACTTCTCTTCTTTCACAGCTATTTGTAGGGCCTCCCCAGATAGCCATTTTGCTTTTTTGCATTTCTTTTCTATGGGAATGGTCTTGATCCCTGTCTCCTGTACAATGTCACGAACCTCATTCCATAGTTCATCAGGCACTCTATCTATCAGATCTAGGCCCTTAAATCCATTTCTCACTTCCACTGTATAATCATAAGGGATTTGATTTAGGTCATACCTGAATGGTCTAGTGGTTTTCCCTACTTTCTTCAATTTAAGTCTGAATTTGGCAATAAGGAGTTCATTATAGGGGACTGGAATGCAAAAGTAGGAAGTCAAGAAAAACAGCATTCTCACCTGAAAATCCTGCTAAACTTAATCATATGTTCAGATTCTCCTAAATGCAAGTATTCTCCAGAAGATTCCTAGGACTTCAGCCTTTTTCATCTCAGACTTTCTCATCTACTCCTGTGGCTACAAATATCTGCCACTTCTGCATCTATCTCTGAATGTTATTTCTCATCTAAACAGTAGACTGTCTTGTGAGATGCTAAGTTTAATCAGCATAAAGGTGCACCTTGGCACTTCAAAAAATTCCCTTTTGTCCAAACCTATTTCTGCGCCTTCTAGTTATCTTCCCCCAAAACCATGATGAAGACACAAGGGTTATCTACGGCTCTTCCTTCTTTTGAACTTCTCACATCCAATCAGTTGTTCAGTTATCTCTCGCGGATGTCTGCAGTTATTTCCTCATCTAAGCCACTGCTTTTTTGCTTTTGTTTGTTTGTTGATCTTGCTGCATCGGGTCCTAGTTGCAGCCCACGAGATGTCTGTTGTGTCATGAAGGATCTTTTGTTGCAGAACACGGGCTCTCCAGCTGTGGCGCACAGGCTCAGTTGTCACGGACAGGCTTAGTCACCCTGTAGCACGGGGTCTCTTCCCCAACCAGGAACTGAACCACGTTGTCTGCTTTGCAAGGTGGATTCTTAACTGCTGGATGACTGAGGAAGTCCCTAAGCCATAGTTTTTACTGCCATGTTCAAGATCAAGTTTCTATTACCTCTGTTCTTAAGTCATTCCAACAAATATTTATTCTCTTTCCACCTCTTGCCACTTGTCCTTTCCCGGTCAGAGAGATTTTCCTAATGTACAGTTCTGACCATATCAGTCATGACTCGAAAGATATCTATGCTTTCTCCATTTTCTACAGGATAAAGATCAGTGTCTAGTTTAGCATTTAAGGTCCTTTATAAATAGGGTGTTAGAAAACTTTGCAATCTTAAAAACTCTTGTGTAGAATGCATTGTTTTACCACAAAGAAGGACTTGCCAGAGGACTGTAAAAAAATAAATAAGAAAGAGTAAGCCGTTTTTGTCTTTTTTTAAATTGGATGGTGAAACATGTTTTTTTAAAGAATGATTGTATTGCCATCTGCTGGAATGATTAGAGCACAACATTTGAAGCAACTTTTTTCCAAACGTGTGAAAGGTTTAGCTTCAATATTCAAAAATTCTCTCTGAATACGGGTTTTAATGTCTAATAGAATAGCACACCAAATTACAATTAACAAATTGACAAGGGCTTTGCTTATATGAGACTGTGAATATTCACCCTTTTTTACTGAGAATATTCCAGTTGAGTCTAAGAATAAAATGATTATTTTTATGAGAAGAAAATTGCCTTGTCTAATATCAGGTGACTTTCAGAAATCACATTTTCTGATGCTACTCAACAATTCAAAGGTTTCCTTCTCAACCTTTGAAACTCAGAACTAGAATTATCTTTCCCAGTGAAGGATTCCTATGCCAAGTCTCCCCCTTCTTGAATTCATATTTGCATGTACCCTTCATTTGGGAGATTAAACAGATTGCAGTATATTGACATGTACGTTTCCTGTGTTTGCCTCTCAATATGCAGTCATACTTGAGGAGCTGGTCTCTAAAGTCAAACTACCTGTTTCAAAATGTCAATTTGACACTTACTAGCTGTTAATTAATATTTTGGTGATTAGCTTCCTCCCCTGTCAAATAGAGATAACAATACGTTCCTCAGAGGGTTGTTAGAAAAATTATTTTAACAAAAATTATAAAATCACTCAAAACACTGCTGCCATATAGCAAACCCTTAAGAATTAATAGCTAGTATCATGCATATTGCTATAGATAGGACAGTATTCTTGTGCAAAAATAATCCCAAGAGGTAGCAGTGAGTCCAATTCATAATAGTACTATTATTAAATGACAGATTTTTATTAGCTAGTTTTAAATTAATTAGATTTTTGAAGTATAATTTACATACACTAAAATTTATTATTTGATGAATTTTAACAATAGTTGAATAGCCATAACCACAATTAAGATAAAGAATTATCTATAACCCTAATGTATCTTATGGCTTTTTCATATATCCCTGTTCCTACCTCCAACAGCTAAGAGCTCCCAAGCTCTAGCAACCACTGAATCTATTATCACTATAGCTTTCATTTTCCAGAACTCTATATGAATGGAATCATACCATATTCTGTATTTTGTGTTTGGATTCTGTTACTTAGGATAACAATTTTAAGATCCATCTATGTTGTTTATATAACAGTAGTTCATTCTTTTTTATTATATATTAGTATTTCATAGATTTTTGGATTGCTTCTATGTTTCTGCCACTGTGAATAAGGTTGTTATGAAAATTTGCATACAAGATTGTGTGCACTCTTGGCAATATTTTTCTGAATAAATCTCCTCAGACAAGGAAACAAAAGTAAAAATAAACAAATAGAACTATATCAAGCTAAAAGCTTCTGCACAGCAAAGGAAACAGTCAAGCAAACATAAAGATAACCTACCAGATGGGAGAAGATATTTGCAAATCATTTATCTGATAAGGGGTTAATATCCAAAATATAGAAAGAACTCATACAGCTCAACAACAACAAAAATAAACAACTTAATTTTAAAAATGGGCAAGGGGTTGAATAGTTTTTTTTTCCAAATAAGACATATAGATGGTCAACAGTAACATCAAAAGATGTTCAATATCACTAGTTATTAGGGAAATACAAGTCCAAACCACAGTGAACTATCTCATCACAACTGTTAGAATGATTAAGAAATAACAAGTGTTGGAAAGGATGTGAAGAAACACTACACACCCTGTTCATGGGAATGTAAATCGGTGCAGCCACTATGGAAAACAATATGGAAATTCCTCAAAATATTAAGAATAGAACTAGCATGTGGCCCAGCTGTTCCACTTCTGAGTATTTTTTGAAGAATATGAAAACCTAATTCAAAAAGATTTATGCAGCCCTATGTTCATGGTAGCATTTATCTATAATATCCAAGATACAGAAATAACTCACCATTGGATGAATGGATGTAAAGATGATGTGGTTAATATATACACAGTGAAATACTACTAAGCCAGAAAAAAATGAAATCTCGCCATTTGCAACAACATAAATGGATCTTGAGGTATTATTCTAAGTGAAATAAGTCAGATGGAGAAAGGCAAATATCTTATGAATACACTCATATGTAGTATACAAATAAATAAACAAAGCAAAAGTAAACACACAGATAAAGAGAACAGAGCAGTGGTTACCAGAAGGGAAAGGGAGGTCTAAGTGGGTAAAGGGGATTATGTGTCATGGTGGACAGAAACTAAGCTTTTGCTGGTGAGCACACTATAGTGTATGACTGCATGTGTGCTCAGGCACTTCAGTCATGTCCAACTCTTTGCAGCCTCATGGACTGTAACTCACCAGGCTCCTCAGTCCATGGGATTCTCCAGGCAAGAATACTGGAGTGGGTTGCCATGCCCTCCTCCAGGGGATCTTCCCAACCCGGGGATCAACTCTGGGTCTCCTGCATTGCAGGTGAACTCTTTACCATCTGAGCCACCAGGGAAGTCCCGACGGTGTGGGGTGAGGGTCTATGCTGAGTTGCTTTGTATCCATTTGAAGGTGTGTGGTGAGAAGCAGAAAGTACCGGCAGAATTCAGTGAGGAGCTGAAGAGGCAGAAAATGGTGAAAGAGGAGATGTTCTCAGAATCCTGGGAGGAAGACCAATGAGCCGAGAAACAGTGACAAGCCCGGGAGGCAAGGAGACAGAAAGAGCTGGTGGAGAATACACGCTTGGTACTGGGCACACAGGTCATTGCCATCAGATCACCAAAACAGGTGGTGCAGCAGCTGAAGGAAGAGGAGGCAGGCACACCTTGCAGAAAACAATGATGCAAAGGGTAAACTTGAGAAAGGACAGGATAAATTAGGGGAAGAGAAGACAAAGCAGGACTTTTTGCAAAAAGCCCTCAGCGAGACAGTAGGATACATTCAGGAGGAGTAGAGAACACAGCAGGACTTGTATGTGAAGCTCATATAGAGAGCCCTTCAAAGGTTCCAGAAGAGACTGATAACAAAGAAGCAAAAAAGAGAAGAAAATGGAAGCTTTCTCAGGGCTACGTAGTGGAGTGATGTAAGGAGGAGGATATTCCGGAGAAAGAATTGGACAGGATAACAGAGGAAAAGAAATTGCCTGAGACGGACAGGTTGCTGAGACCTGAAAGGGAGGAAAGGGAGTAACTTGGGAATGAGGTCATGTGCACAAGAAAAGCTCAAGTGCAAGAAAGCTTGCAAAAAAACGAAAAGAACAGGAAGAAGGTGCTATAGAACAGGATCACGTAAATGAAGATCTTAAAGAACTTAACAGAGTAGGAGAGTTTTCTAAGAGGTAAGGTTTAGCCCAGGAGTACAGGAAGCTTCTGCAGATCCGAATATCCTACCAGCTGCAGACGCAGGAAAAAGAAGAGGATGAGTTTGAAGCAGAGATAGCAGCAAACCAGATTTGTCAGGACAAGACTCAGGGGCTCTGCATCACCCACCAAGTGTCGTTTAGAAACATGCATTCCATGCAGAGTTGTCCTAATAATCTTCCAGTATAGTCTTGTAAGAACCAATATTTTTTTTTCTCTGTCTTTAGATATTTTTGACTATGATATGGGCTTCCCCGGTGGCTCAGATGGTAAAGAATCTGCCTACAAACCAGGAGACCAGGGTTCGATCCCTGGGTCAGGAAGATCCCCTGGAGAAGGGGATATAATATGCTTGTATGTTCTTTAAAAACAATAGAGTACAGTAGCCTCTTCAATTTTACCACCATCCTTGCAGACTCACAAGCAGCCTAGCTTATTATTATTAGGAGAAAGATTCCTTAGAACTAGCAGATCTTGTTCCATGGGAGTTGTGAGTTAGCAGACTGAGGGAAAAAAAAAAAAAGCTTTACCAGTCCAGGAGGCTAGTGACAATGGGCCAAATAGCTGTGAGTTTGGGATTAATGGCTAGGGAGAGAAGCCCCAAGATTCCTGGGCGTCTCCTGGACCTCAAGGCATGGAAAGTTAGCACCGGAGGGAATCTTGGTCAAGCAGACATCTTCCGGGGTCACTGAGGTGACAGGCCTGGCAGCTGCTGACCTCCTCAAACATCTGCAGAGACCGTGGGTTTTGTCCCAGGCTCCTCTGAATCACCTAGCCTCTTCCCAGGGGCAAGGGTTTCTCAGCCCCTCTGTCCCATCCCAGGGCCTTATTCACTTGGCTGCCCGCTCACTATGGAGCCCCGGATCTTTGCTATGCAGGTAGATCTTTGCTTTGCTCTCCCTCTCCTAACTTTACAGATGGCTCACGTTTTCCTCCCTCTCCTCTGGCCCAAACTCACACAAACGAACTCTTCAAGGGCCCAGCTGGGATCCTGGTGGGAGAGAGGGGTTAAGAACATGTACTGAGCCCACCATCTGCACAGAATCTTTGACAAATTATATGTTAGGATTTGCGCTTCCCCAGGGGCTCAGCGGTAAAGAATCCACTTGCAATGGAGATAGATTCTATCCCTGGGTGAAGAAGATCCCCTGGAAGAGGGCATGGTAACTTACTCCAGTATTGTTGCCTGGAGAATCCCATGGACAGAGGAGACTGGTTGGGTTACAGTACATAGCGTCACAAAGAATCCAACATGACTGAAGCGACTTAGCACACCTGCATATTATGGTTTTATTAAAAATACTAAGTATTTTTACTTCTTTCCCACACTGGGTCGATCTTGACCCAGGGATCAAACCCGGGTCTCCTGCATTGTATGCAGATTCTTTACTATCTGAGCCACTGGTGAAGCCCACTTTTACTTCTTTACTTCTTTCCCCCTTTATCAGTTCTTTAGAATAGACATTTTATCTTTTAATTCTCTCTTCTCTCTGTTTCAAAGTGTTTGGTTTAAATTTGAAATTCAGTAAATAGTATCTTCTCCCAGAATCCACTTTAGATCTCCTTTACAGGCAATTCCAAGTCGTACCTCTAGGTGGGGCACATGATGTATTTCTCCTGCCTAAAAAAAGGAAGCCATGATTCCATCACGAGGCTCTGAGACATTCTGGTTTGATTGCTTTTCAGATTTGGGAAGGATTTACCTCTTGTGAAAGGGGTGTGTAAAAAAAAAAATCTCCCTTAAGCCTTAAGAAATTGTTTCTATGGGTGAGAAAGACAGTGAGTAACTTCCCAGCCCCACACCTCACATTAGCAAAGTGAAATGTTTATTTCAGAAAGTGAGAAGAACAGATGTCAGGAGGGGAAAAAAAAAGTGTTAAAAAAAAAAGTTCTTCTGCCAAAAGTTTATCATCTGGGATTTTGATTTAAAATTCCACTCAGACTCTATTTGTTAAATACCATTAAAAAAAAAAAATCCCCCATCCTGCCTCCACAAAGGGCTGGAAAACTTACTTTTGATGCCTCTTTGACCTTGGCTGTCCATCTTGTTCCACTGAAATGAGCAGATTATTTTCTCTAAAAGTAAATGCCTGAAACTCTTTTTATAGATGCTAATAGATTAGATGAAATGGCTCTCTATGACCATTATTCAAGAGTTAAAGACCAAAGTTCAAAAAGTTTTGTTAAAAACTAATCTGGTGCCCTGCTTAGTGCAGTGTGATGCTGATTCACCTTTAATGCTGCCCTTGGAGGAAGGTAGAAGGACAAATCCAAAGGGAATATTTCTTGATCAGTTTTTCAAATTGCCTTCATCTACCACAGAAGAGAAACCCAGAGAACTTAAATGCATCTTTCATTCTGGAGGGAAAAGATATAGTGACTCTGATTCATTAGAAAGTATGCCTCGGATTATCTAACCAAATAAATGGTAATGGATTTTGAAAAGGAACAACTGGTAAGACACACACTGACCTATAGGCAGGAGTATGTCCTGCCTGCAGCGCTTCTGCTACACCAGGCTTCACCAGCAGAAAGTGTTCATAAACCTCTCCACAGTGGTCTACAACATGGAATCACATTCACTGGTAAATGCACTAGTTAAGAAGCCACAAATGAGCATTCTGAGCTGGCTGGGCTCAGAATAGACCCTGTGACCTACAGAGTTCCCATTGTATGGTTGCCCAGTGATGTGCCTTAGAGGTTAGGAGGCAAAGGAAAGACTGGTGGCTAATGTTTGAGATCCTTAGATTATAGCAGGAGCACTATAACCTGCCAGAAGCATGTCTGGCTCATTCTTCCTCAACAAGATTCTTGTAACGGGGTGAGAAGCAGCTAGACCTATTCAACAGAGTTAAGCAGGCAAAATGTTAAAGGCTCAGATGACAAAATAGAGCACAGAATTTTGAAGAAATTAGAATGTGGGTCTGTATGTGTCCCATATAAGCAGTGCTAGATGCTGACAATGTGACTGGAACCTTTAGGGGAGTCTGGAAACAGCAAGATAATGGCGTCTCCATGGATGACTGACAAGGCTGGTGTTCTTAACCCTGATGTGCATAAGCAAGAGAGGAAAATAGAGCAGTTGTTCTACAGTGTCCTAAAAATGGGCTGATTACACTCTAGCACTCCTTTGGCCAATTTCTGGCAATGAGCATCCTTCTTCCCTAAGTTAATAGACAAAATAACATATCTTTTGTTGACAACAACCATTTGGCTTAGACTGTCTCAGTTCATCTTCATGGAACTTCCCTGGAGTGTTTACCATCCTCATTTGATAGATGAGGAAACTGAGGTCTAAGGAAAATAAATAGCCAAGGTCTCGTGAGTAGTGAGAGATAGAGTTAGGAATTAAACACAAGCAGTCTAATCCCAAAGCCTATGACTGTATATATTACAGTTGACTACTTTTCCAAAGCAAAATCCCCCACGTATACGAATACTAGATGGAAGTGTTATCCTAACTATCTCAGAATGAATAATGTACATATGTTTTATGGAAGCAAAGGCATATGTAGCACAGGAGCAAGGTGATTAACTCTTGGATTTATGTGCCTCATCAAGGAGATCGGAAATCCCTACAAGAGATTAAGATGATGCTCGTGGGACTTCCCTGCTGGCTCAGTGGTAAAGAACCTGTTTGCTAATTTAGGAGACCCAGGTTTGATCCCTGGTCCAGGAGGATCCCTCAGAGCGGCTGAGGCCGTACACCACACTGTTGAGCCTGCACTTTAGAGCTCAGGAGATGTAACCACTGAAGCCCGCAGATTCTAAAGCTGTGTTCCACAATGAGAGAGGCCACTGGAATGAGAAGCCCTCACAGCACAACTGGAGAGTGACTCCTGCTCGCTGCAACTAGAGAAAAGCCTGTGCAGCAATGAAGACCCAGTGTAAACAAAAATTTTTTAAATGTTTTTTAAAAAGATGGTGCTTGTCAAACAAGTGGGGCTGGGAAAGGGAGCCCAGGCACAGGGGACACACATGCAAAGGCTCATATCGCTGCAGAGTATCATGTGTTGGTATAATTGCAAGCAGACTGGCTTAGCTGAAGCGTCAGCCATGGGAGACGAAAAGAGGCTGGCCAAGTAGACAACAGTCAGGTCTGGTCAGAGGGGACTTTGGGAGAATGCATTCTCCCCAGTTTGGAGATAAGGAGCTTTTACCTTATGGATAATGTCAAGTCACTAAAAGATTCTAGGCATTCGATATATATATGTGTGAGAATGGCATTGATATAGCCTGATGTGGCAAGGGTAAGACACTCTAAGTATGTAGCTACCGGGTTGTTTTCCAGAGTAGGGTCACTCCACATTATTTTTTTAAATTTTATTTAATTTATTTAAAGTACATATATATACATGTATACATATATATATATATATGTATAGTTGGTATCATTTTTCCCATTTAGATTATTATAAAATACTGAGTAAAATTTCAACCGCTATACAGTAAGTCTTTGTTGTTTATCCATTTTATATTTAAAATGTGTGTATATGTTCACCCCAGTTCCTAATTTATCCCTCCCCCCCACCTTTCCCCTTTGGTAACTGCAAGTTTGTTTTCTGGGTCTGTGAGTCTGCTTTGTAAATAAGTTCGTTGGTATCATTTTTTTAAAAATTCCCCATACAAGCGATATCACATGGTATTTACCTTTCTCTGACTGACTTTACTTGGTATGGTAATCGGTAGGTCCCCTACTTCATTTTGACATTAAATGGTATGGCCATTTCAGAGGAACTCATGCATCCAGGGGGCATTAAATAGAGTAAAGCTCCATTTAAAAGCATCACACATTTCCCTCCAAGGTACTCAACATAGAAAGGGATGCTCTATTCCTACTCTTCTACAGCTGCAGTCTTTCTTCCACCTGATTCCAGTAATTTAGAACATTCCTGTTGTCGTTTTTTTTCAGACTACTTGTCTGTGGGAGCAATTAAAATGCATTTCTCAGTATTTATATGTGCAATCAAAGGTTTTAATAAAAAGTTGACTTTCCTGGCACAAGTTGAGTTGACAACCATGGAAACCCTTCCACTGATTCTAAATGAAGAACTGAAGACTCTTCACCACTGACAGATGAATTTTATTTCACAATAATATAAATGTGTGTGTGTGTGTGTGCGCACACTCAGTCATGCCCAATCCTTTGTGACCCCATGAACTATAGACTGCCAGGTTCCTCTGTCCATAGAATTTTCCAGGCAAGAACACTGAAATGGGTTGCCATTTCTTCCTCCAGGGGATCTTCCCAATCCAGGGATCGAACTTGTGTCTCCTGCATTGGCAGGCAGATTCCTTACCATTGAGGCACCTAGGAAGACCAATACACACACACACACACACACACACACACACATGTGCTAAGTTGCTTCAGTTGTGTCCAACTCTGTGCAACCCTATGGACTATAGCCTGCCAGTCTCCTCTGTACATGGGATTCTCCAGGCAAGAATACTGGAGGGAGTGAAATTCCATGCCCCCCTCCAGGGGATCTTCCCTGACCCAGGAATTGAACCTGTGTCTCTTACATCTCCTGCATTGACAGGTGGGTTCATCACTAGCACCACCAGGGAAGCCCAAGAGAGGGGGGGGGTGGGGGGGGATGTATATGTATTTATATACACATATATAAACACAGAGAGACATATATACACATATATCCTCATTTTATTTTTAAACTTCATTCTTATAGGTTAAATAAAACTACTATCCTAATGTTTTGATTTTTTAATTTACACATTAGCAATACCTAACTGATAGAGTTGTTATAAGACTTAAATGATATAACATATAATGGACCTAACATGAAGACTCTTGAGAGTCCATTTGACTGCAAGGAGATACAACCAGTCCATCCTAAAGGAGATCAGTCCTGGGTGTTCATTGGATGGAATGATGTTGAAGCTGAAACTCCAATACTTTGGCCACCTCATGCGAAGAGCTGACTCATTTGAAATGTCCATGATGCTGGGAAAGATTGAGGGCAGGAGAAGGGGACAACAGAGGATGAGATGGTTGGATGGCATCACCGACTCAATGGACATGAGTTTGGGTAGGCTCCAGGAGTTGGCAATGGACAGGGAGGCCTGGCGTGCTGTGATTCATGGGGTCACAAAGAGTCGGACACGACTGAGCAACTGAACTGAACTGAGCTGAACTGAACACACCCTTACCCAAAGCAAGTGCATGCTCACAGCTCCACCTCCCTCACTTTTAGCAGATTAAACTTGGATGAAAAGAATACGTGGACAATGTCAGGCAAAATATAGAAGCTTACCTATGAAAAATAATTTTTTTGTCCTTTATAATAAGGAAGTTCAGTGATGGCTGGATCCAGGGCCTCAATTGGATTAGGTTTATTATATTAGGCTTTATAATTACATATATATTATAAATAACTATACATAAACCTAATAATATGATTAGGTTTATTATATCTCTCCTTCCCCTCCCTTTTCTCCTGCCCTCCTTCTCCTCTGTCTTTTCCTCCTTTCTTCCTCAATATTGGGATGTTGGCTCCATGCTCAGTGGTCTCTTCTGAGAAGTGACAAGGACAGCTACCAGCAGCTCTAGACTTAAACTGTACTAACTGAGCAGTCTTGAAAGGGGAGAATACTCCTTCTAACAGCTTCACCAAGATTGTCCCAAAAGTTTGGCATGACCCAAAAACCATGGAAATCCAGAGAATCATCAGGAAATTCTTATCACAACCTCTTTGCGTCAAATGGGTATGTTCTGCTTAGAATATTTCATGGAATTCTGGTAAATTCAAATAAAGAGAAATAAATTAGCTGACAAATATTCAAACAAAGGTAATTACTCTGACTAAAAGGGGTGAAGAAAAATCACTTTGGGATCATAAAATAAAGACTTGATTCTAGTCTAGAAAAACGAGGGCTTCAAGCTTGCACATACAAGCCTTTCTGTAGCAAAGTAAATTAGAAAACCCAATGACCAGTAAGTGCCTTTATAAGGAGAGAGAGACTGAGACACACCCGAGGGAAGAAACTCATGTGAAGACAAAGGCAGAAATTGGAGTGCCAAGGAACTCTGGAAAGTGCTGGCAATGACCGAAGCCAGGGAGAAGGCTGAAACAGATTCTCCTTCAGAGCCTTCAGAACTGTGAGAGGGAGAAAAAAATCCCTGTTTAGAAATCTAGTTTGTGGTGGTTTGTTTCAGCAGCCATAGGAAACTAATATAGATGGCAATATGCTGCAAAGGAATGAAAATTAAAATTCTCCACAGAAGAGCCTATTTAATAGTTTAGTTCACTCCATCTTTTTACAGTCCATGCAGAAGCCAGTTATCATGCTGAGAGTTTCCTTTGTCTTATCTGTAAGATGGGGATAATTGTATTTTTTTCTGTCAACTTAGAGGATTCTATGAAAATCAAATCCAGTCTTTCTACACTACACTGGATATTCCCAAGTGTGTTTAGTTGAACTTGAGGGTTAGAATGGTTCTGTGATAAAGTAAGTTTAGAAAATCTTAGATGTATAACTTTTATCCAAAATACTCACAGCACAGGTTATTAGATAAAAGACAAAAAGAAGGCCGGTAATTTGGAATCTGTTTAGTCTCATTTAACCCCATATTCTCCAAATTTCTCTGACCAGAAGTATCTCCTTTGAGGGACTTCAGTTGATATCTTGCAGATGCTCGCATTGGTTTGGAGCACAGTTTATGAAACACCGCACTTTGTAAGATAATGTAGGAATTATTTCTGTAATTATTTCTGTTGGCTATAGTGGAGAACACTTGGAAAATCTGCAGAAATCATCACTCGTCTTCATGGTAGTGCTCCGGACTTTGCAAACTGCCCACATGGCTTCTGTTGAATGGAATTGGAAGAACTGTGTAAATGGAGTAACAGATTTGGTAAAACGTGTACTCCACCCCCAAGTTCAGGAGCAACAGAAGTTCCCCTGCCTCCAGAAGGAAGCAAGCATCTGCTAAGACGCCTCCGTATCCTGGGCCCTGTGACAGATAATTTCACAAATGTTATCTCATTTCACTGAAATCTTTGTGGTCTTAATGTTTTTATCCTAAAACTCATACATGAAAAAGATATTTAAGTATGAACATTTATTTCCTTTAACATCAAAAACAACTGAAAATTACATTATTTATTAGCACTTTTACCGGCAATAAGACATAAGTAGGTACTTAAGAGTCTAGCCCCAAAACCCAGGTCAGGTATATTTTAAATTAGAAAGACTTTTTTCAAGACTTTCATTTCACTGGACCACCAAAGTGTTAGTCGTTCAGTCTTGCCTGATTCCTTGCAGTCCCATGGATGAGGCCACCAGGCTCCTCTGTCCATGGAATTCTCCAGGCAAGAATACTGGAGTGCATAGCCATTCCCTTCTTCAGGGGATCTTCCCAACCCAGGGATCAAACTCAGGTCTCATGCATTGCAGGCAGATTCTTTACCCTCTGAGCTACTGAGTAAGGCCCACCTTATAGTGTGCTTACCACCAAAAACTTGCTTTCCATCCATCACTATACAGTCGCTCCCTTAACCCATTTCATCCTCCCCCACTGCTTTCCCTTTGACAACCCCTGTTCTGTTCTCTATATCTATGTGTCTGTTTTAGCTTGGTTAATTCTTTTATTTTGGCTTTTCATTTTTTTGTTTTGTTTTATTTTGTCTTCATAGTCCGCATATGAGTGAATTCATATGGTATTTATCTTTCTCCATCTGACTTATCTTGCTTAGCATAATACTATTAAGGTCCCTCCATGTTGAAGACTATTTTTATACATGAGGCTCCAAGATGTGTGGCACCTCGGCTTGGGTAGTATGATAGAAAGTGAGCGAGCCAGGGTATATGATCACTGGCAGTGCAGTTCCTCTTCATGAAGCATATTTATACTCTTGTCATGAGAAAAACAGTTTAGCAGGGAACCTGGAAACACTGCCCCTAACTCCTGAGGAAGAGCTACATATGAGTGATCTCTAATGACCCCTGGTGAATTTGGCAAGAACCAATATTTTAATCAAATTGATTTCTCCAGGCATATAAAATGAGATATTCTTTTGATTTCTTTGGGGTACCAAAAAAGCTATAGATTCAAGATCATTCTGTTTAATAAGTGCAATCAATTATCGCATGTTACCACACCAGTCACTGTGTTAGTCATTTCTATGCTGGATACTTCCCATGCCTCTCTGTACTTAGTCTCCATCCTGCTTCCCACGCCTGCTCTGTGCCCAGAAATAGCGACCAGTGTGGATCACATCACATGATTCCCTTCTTCTCTGTTCCACACAAGTGTTCTTCCAGATTGCTCTCTTCCCCCTCCCTACTCCTCTCCACAGCTCTCAGATCTTCTATTGCTGGTCTAAGGATACAGCACCAGCCATTGTGTTGCTTCCTACCCACAACTTGATAAATTGTCCATGTCTTAAAATCTCTTCCAATTACCCCCACTTGAATGTTCAATCGTTTTTCTTTGGGGCACTCTTAGTATACAGCTTTGCAATGCTGCCTCTTTAGCCCTCCTGCTTTCATTCATGTATCATCTATCTACCATCTACATCACTAAGACGTAGGTATATCCCCATTTTACAAATTAGAAAAGAGAGAGCATTTGCCTGAATTCACAAAAAGTGGGAGTGGGGGCAGAGTCATCCTTTGAACCCAGGTTTGTCTGAGTCTAATGCCTGCACTCTCAAACATGATATTGCACAAAAGCAGTTCTAACCAATAGTAAGTGTAAAAGCATAGGCAGTCTTGAATTAATAGATAAATCAATTCACAATGTATTTAAAATGTTAATGTAAAAAATCACTATATGCCGATATTTCATAAGCATGAGCTTATTTACTTATATGCTCTAACCCCATCATTACATCATTTTAGAGGTAAAGAAAGTGAAACTTATCCTCTAAACAGTCCCATCAGAAAGAACTTTCACAGAAAAGCCTCAGGGAGTGTAATACCTTGAAGGGTATTTTATTAAAGACACAAGGGTGAGACACAAGGCAAAAGATCCCAACATACCCCATGGTGAACAAATTAATAACTTTATAGTAATTTTTCTCTTCAAAGCTCCTTCTGGTCTACTCTACCTGTGGGGGCCTCCTGCTCTTCCTCCTCTTCTGATCCTGTGTTCCACTTTGACCACCTGTTCTCCTCTCTCAGGTTCCCTCCTTGCCTCAATATTTTCTATGCTTCTGCTCTTTGTACAAATGTCAATGTTCTTCCCCAAGTATATAGCCCAAACTGCACACTTCAACCCATCCAGGTCTAGACTGTCAGTGAGTCATAATCTAACCTCTTAACAGAGCAATTAGAATAATCATTCATGTATCATCTATTTACCATCTGTCTATCTATGGGTCATTCTCTATCTAGGTATGTATATCTAGGTTTGTATGTCTGTGGAAGTATTTTGAATTGCATCAATTCAAAATGGCTAGTTTTCTGAACAGTATAGAGTGGGAAATTTAACTTCCAAGCAAAGAAGTTCTCCAGATGGTGTCTGAAGATGAGAGGAAAGAAAAAAAAAAGAGAGAGAGAGAGAGGTATTCAGAATTTATATAATTTCCTCAAGGTCACAACCAATAAATAGCAGAGCTGGAATGTGAATGCTCCATAAAAAGTCATGTAACCTTTTATGTTTTATTACAGTGAGAATACAAAAGAACAAATTTTTTTTTCCTCAGGGACAAGGAAGAAAAAATTAGTCATATTTAATATACAAGTTAGTTTTAAGCATTTTGAACAGATTATGTTTCTCTGCCTGGAATGCCATAAAACTGACCACAAGTTCCCAAATGTCTGTGGGTTGCTTCTGTGGTTAGTATTGTCAATCAACTGAAATGGACCAAAGCTTGGCCATAAGGCTATTCGATGCATTTGATAATTACTGTAACTTGCCAGTCACTGATCAGTAAACCAAGATTTTCTGAGGACCCATTCTGTGCTCAGTATTGAGCTGAGAAGCCTTGTGTGATACATTAAAAATGTAACACATGTTCTCATTCTCTGCTTTTAAGAAATATATTGCTGAGGAGTTAAGACAGAGCACATAAAGCAATCATTCACTGTGTACGATAGTACATATTCGTGTGCCAAGCTGTGTGTGTGGACTACAAACATCAAAAGAGAGAAAAGTGGTTCTGGGTGTTCTTGGGTGTTTGTGGAGGAGCTGGGCTGACATCCTGGGTGATGAAGCTGATTCCTCTTTCTGCCTTCTGCAGGTTAATTACTAGAGATTAATCATTAGATATCAATCCTTCAGTCCAACATCCTCTGGAAATAAATTCTAAGTAAAAATGGTTACTTTCTAAAGGTAGCAATTGTTTTAAACAGTGTTGTCCAACTAGTGCAGAGGGTTTCTTGCCACCTAAGATGTCCCAAGGAGGTTGTTCAGAGCAGACACATCCTGAAAGCTGCTTCCACAGCTCACATCAGTCTTCTGTCATTCCTCAGCAAAGCTCTGAGAATCTCAGCTCTCTTCAGACTGCTCAACAATCAAGGATCCCCAGGTGGTAAGGAAAGCACACAAGAAGCCCCACAAGCCTCCTCATTGGCTCCCCCGACCCCACCACCAGCTCTGGACTTTGTTCCTCCCAGGGATAAAGTGCAGGCAATGCAAGATAATCATTCCAAAATTTTTGTGGGTCCAGGCCTTTCCAACTCTGATCATCCCTAGTGTGTGGCTTGTCAGGATCATGGTAGCATATTTTACTCAATAGACCTGAGCCCTTAACAGTCCTATTTCCTAAACACCAGCTTTTATGGAGTCACCAACAGAGAAAGGATTGTAGGGGAGAAAAGAGATGATTTTCTTTTTCCAGTGTTACTTCTGAATCCTTTTCCTTCTAGTCTTCATGAATCTTTCTGCTCACCCAAAAAGAAGTGGAGTCATCCTGCCAATTCCTCCCTAAGAAGCAACCACTTGACTTGCTCCACATGCCTGACCAGAAAATCTGAATATGTATGAGAAAGTGTAAACACCCACGTGGCTGGGACGTGGGAGAGCTGAAGGGTAGAGTCCATTCCTCTGTGTTGGCCAGATGATGTCTATGTCACAGTGTCAGTACAGGAAAAAAATGACATGGAAAAGGTAAAGGGATATTTTGGCTCTTCTTTTAAAACTCAAAGCAATAACATAGTCCCTGGCAGTCAAGGTTCAAAAAGCCAGCAACATAATTAGTCTGTTCAAGTCTCAGCAGTTCATACGGTTTAGAGATTTAAGGAATGGCACTAAAATGCCATAAACATAATCCAAAGAATAAAGTTTTGAGAACTGTTTGTTTTTAGTTTAGGGGTTTTTTGTTTTGTTTTGTTTTTAAAGAAAAGACACACTTGCCTTTATGAGTCTCATCATAGGGATTCCATTTCAGAACCTTGGGTTTTAGAGAAATAAATAAACAAAATTCCAAAGTGCACTGAGGTCTCGCCAAGAGGGGGCATTTAGAAGCTGATTGCCTCAGAAGTAAGCGGGGAATCGGGGCTGGGGGCACGAGCATTCACTCATTTTCATAGAGAGGAGGCAGAGGCCCATATGGTGTGACTTCTAAAGGACTATGGGGCATACAGCCTTCCCCCAAATCAATCTTCCATGCTTTGCTCCTGTTTTAAAAGTCACATTTTGTTTTAAAGTCAAGATTTTCCAAGTGTGCTTCCCGAAGCCCTGGGCTTCGTTATCAGTGCCTGTGGAGCTCTGGAGGATGCCAGATGGGTGGTCTCCCAGACCCCACTCTCACTCTGTTCCCACTTATTCCTATTTTATTTGTTTGAAATTTTTACTAGCAAATGAATTGAGCTATTTAGTTGGTAAGAAGGGTTTTACTAAGAAGTAAAAGCAAGAAGAACAATAACAAGAAAACTTCTGAGTCAAGTTGTCACTTTCAGCTGACAGTGTATGAACATGCCCAGCGCCGATGTGGATTAAGAACACAGGACACAGCATTCCCAAGAGTCACCGCAGCTCCCTTAGCAAAGAGCAGAGCTTTGAGGCTGGAACCCCAAATCTACAATATGATGGGGGTGCTTATGGGGGGAGGGGTGACTGGAACAGGTAAGGTGTCAAAAAAGGATGAAGAGGACCAAGGAAGGCTAAGCCCCAGGAAGTGACACACTTTAGGGACTTGGTAGAGTATGCAGCATAAGAACATGGAAATTTCCAGGGAAGGTGCTAAAAGAGGCAGAGGACACTGAAAAGTTATGACACATAATATCAAATGTATCAAATGAAAGATTCAGCTGATGCCATATAAAGAACCTCAGATATCAAGTGAGGGGAGAAGCTGAAAACCAAGATGCAAATTTCTAAGTAAATTGCATGGAATCAGGTACATGATTTAGGGCCTTCACCCACTTTGGGGCTTCCCTGGTGGCTCAGATGGTAAAGCATCTGCCTGCAATACAGGAGACCTGGGTTCGATCCCTGGGTTGGGAAGATCCCCTGGAGAAGGAAATGGCAACCCACTCCAGTACTCTTACCTGGAAAATTCTATGGATGGAGGAGCCTGGTTGGCTACAGTCCATGGGGTTCCAAAGAGTTGGACATGACTGAGCAACCTCACCACACCCACTTCAAGGGGATAAAGATTCCCCAACTGGAAATTAAGAGGGAGATTTAAGAGAAAGTTTTAGATAGAGAGGGGTTGCCCGGTGGCTCAGACCATAAAGAATCTGCCTGCAATGCAGGAGACCAGGGTTTGATTCCTGGGTCGGAAAATCCCTTGGAGAAGGGAAAGGCTAGGAGGAGCCTGGTAGGCTACAGTCCATGGGGTTGCAAAGAGTCGGACATGACTGAGTGACTAACTCAACACTTTTAGATAGAGAAAGCCTTACTGTGAGTTCTACCCTCCACTCTGGGACAAGGAGTGAGTGTGAGGCTGGCTCCTGCCTTGGAGTTTAGTAGGAGAGCTTTCAAAGGAGAAACTCTAAGAGAAACTGCTTCTGTTGCTGAGTTTGGGAGGTTCCTCTGACATATACTAAAGCCCCTCTGGTGCTCTGGAGGAGCAGAGAGAACTGTGCTTAGGAGATAACTTTGTCCCTCTTTGACTGCAAGTCAAGATCCGTGCTGCCTATAGCCAGGTGGAGATGTCCAGGGTCCTTTTATGTGGGATCCTACAGACATGCATAAAAGAACTTCTGCCAGAGGACAGGGAATTGGGTTGGAGAAGATCTATGCAAGAGGAAGCACCAGAAATTCAGAGGCTGAGGAATGAAGGGAACAATAGATCAGAGATGAGGAGAACTGCTGTCATCTGAAAGCCAAGCAGGTTGGAAGTCTAGAGGACCATCTGTGAGGCTCTGAAAACAAGAAGGCAGCTTACAGACAGCATAATTAAGTAGGTTTTTTCTTTCCTTTTTGTCTTTCCTCTCCTATCTTTAACCTCAAAGTCAGAAAGAATAGCTGTTGACCGATGAGAAAGATGAACGAAGAGGCAAGAAGTTCATCATATCCTTTTCTCCAAAGACAAATTTGTCCAGTTCCGGCTCTAGCAAATGGAGGACGTTTTATTTGTGAATGCAAATTGGAGTTAATTAACATATTATGACTGAAGATCTTAATTTCTGAAATAAGACTTAAGAGATTGGGGGTCTCATTTTATAAAATTAGAATGACCAGAAATGTCATTATGCTTGATAGTTTTCTTCCACAGGCAGGAAAACAATATCTTCCCCAATGAGTTCATCTTAAAGTGGCAATCAAACAAAAATGCCTTTTAATGATAAGCCCATAAACTAGGCTTGTTTACAGAACCAGTTAAAAATGATTATAGGACAGAGTTGATCCCACCCTCATTTTAATGTCCCGGGCAGGTCTTCACACAGAGCTGAAAGGTAGCCATACACTGTGGTCAGGGGAACAGTGATAAATAGAAGGATCCAGGGAGGATCTGGAAGGTTGGGTGTATGTTTGCTTGTTTGGTGTCTTTTAGTTTTTCCTTGGGCTTCCCTGGTGGCTCAGTGGTAAAGAATCTGCCTGCCAATGTGGGAGACATGTGTTCGATCAAGAAAATCCCCTGGAGAAGGAAATGGCAACTCACTCCAGTATTTTCGCCTGGGAAATCTCATGGACAGAGGAGCCTGGTGGGCAACAGTCCATGGGGTAGCAAAAGAGTCAGACACCACTTAGCGACTAAACAAAAACAACAAAATTTCCCTTGCAGAAGATTCTTGCAGAGCATTCAGCCTAGGAAGTCTTTTGATTTCACCACATGGCAGAATTCTGCATAAACTCCACTTACTACAGTAAAAAGAAGTCTATCTTATGTATTCACACCATACACATGATATAGCTATATATCATACCATATACCCATCTCTCTCTCCTATTTATATTTGTTTATAGGAAAATGAACCCTAGCCCTAAAAGTCCTTCTGTTTTCTTTCTTTAATTTTTTGGGAGGGGAGAGTAGTTTGTATCCTTTCAAAATATCAAGTTGGTCCTTATTTGCTTCTCTCAGCAAGACCATTCACAACTCAATAATGGGAAACACAGTCACAGAACAAGAAAGAAAAGAAAAATTAAACTCAGGAGAAAAAAGATATGGATTCATAAGACCAAAACAATAGGCATTCTAAAACAACCCAGCATTGATTAGGTGCAGCAGGAAATAGGGCTGGAATAATGGCTCAAGAATTACAGGAAAGAATCCCTTCCAGGTCTTTTAGCTAAGAGCAAGTATAGTATCTGTTCTTACCAGCTGTATCATCTATCTGAGGACAATACAGTAAATGGAACAAATTTTTGGAGCAGGGAATTGGAATAGGAGCTTACTTAACTTCTCTCTACACATACACCTGGTATTCTCCAGAAATGGTGCAACTCCCTGTCATAACAACAGTTGCAAAATGTAGATTTTGCCTTCCTCACATTTTTTCATTTCTTTGTTCCTCTTCAGCACTTGCAAGTGAGGTATTAATTTTTCTCTGGAGGTTTCATGCAGCTTTGGCTCCACCCACTATACTGTCACAGGGAGGATTTGGTTTCTTTTTCCTCCCTTTTTGGCCTCACATCTGTGACTTGGGGGCTTCCCAGGCAGTACTAGTGGTAAAGAACCCACCTGCCTACAGATGCAGGAGATGTAAGAGATGAGGATTTGATCCCTGGGTGGGAAAGATCCCCTGGAGGAGGGCATGACAACGCACTCCAATAATCTTGCCTGGAAAATCCCATGGACAAAGGAGCCTAGGAGTCCACAGTCCTAAGGGTTGCAAAGAGTCTGACCCGACTGAAGCAACTTAACATGCACGCGTGACTTGGAGCCCATGGGTTGCTTTCTTTTGAGTATGGCATTGACCTCCATGGATTTTTAACCAAGTGTTTGGTGAGTATCTTCATTATTACCACCCTTTGGTTTTATTTGGTTTAGTTGCTAAATTGCGTCTGACTCTTGCTGACCCCATGTACTATAGCCTGCCAGGCTCCTCTGTCCATGTTATTCTCCAGGCAAGAACACTGGAGTGTGTCACCATTTCCTTCTCCAGGGGATCTTCCCAACCCAGGAATCGAACCCGGGTCTCCTGCACTGCAGGCAGATTCTTTACTGACTGAGCTACGAGGGAAGCGCTCTGCCACTGCTCTCATTGACCCAAGGCCTTTATTTCAGTAGCTCTCAGAGCAGCAGCAACCCCAAATCCAAGAATTAGTTTTACCCATTTTGTGTTAGATGGCATCTCTAGGTAACCAGTGCTTCAGCTACCTTCCAGGCTCCATGCTCTTCACCAATTCAAGCCTGACCATCAGATGTTTACACCTTCAATGGTCTGCCCCTTCCATCTTGCCCTTCTGGGTACCCTATGCCTATGGTCACAAGGAGCCAGGCTCTCCCAACCCTTTCACTTTTCCAGTCTCTTACCCCATAAGGCTCTCTATATTCTCTTGGACATCTTCTTCAACCCTGCTCAGAATTCTGAAATCTTGTTCTTCATCCACTCTATTCTCAACTTCCTTCTCTTAAAAAAAAAAAAAAGAAAGAAAGAAAAGAGTTACAGGAATAAAATATCTGAGAACCCTGTTTCCTTGGGGTTTTAGGAAGCATTTCTAATGAGCTGTTTTATTCATAAAATAATTCATAACAGTTTATCTGAACAGTGCCTGATAGTCTTCTGGAAAAAATGTCTAATTCTATCCCTTGACCCACAGGGGAAGAGCTTGCATGTCATAAAAATTGAAGGGAGGCTTGTGCATTTCTGGATCCAAGAAAAACAAGAGTGGCATTGATTAGTGTTGGCCCAGGTTTCCACCTTCTTACAGACAACACTAAGGTGCGTTTACTCATTGATGGCTTAGTAAGAGACAAGAGTTGAAGTCAGTGGTAGTTTAGAGGAAAAGCTCAGTCTCCAGCCCATTACTAGCTGGGAGATGGCAACAAAGTCATTTAACCTCTCTAGGCCTCAGTGTCCTTACTTTAAAGCAAAACTGATACCAGCCCTAACCTCATAGGAGTTTTATGAAGATTCAACAAGCTAATGTTGATGTGGTGACCATGGTAAAGAACTGCTCATCTTTTATGTTGGGTGAATTACTGATGAATAACCCCAGCTTTTGTTGTTTGGGATCCACTATCATTTATTCCCACAAGGCTGCTCCCAGTTAACAGTCAAGCACAACACTGGTACCAATGCAGATCACTTGAGCTATAAGACCTCTGGCCCACAAAGGTGACTTTGGCTTAAAGACTCCCATTGACTTGGCAGAACATTGGAATTGCATTGCAGCTTGAAAAAATCTCTTCCTATCCAGTCTTCCATCCTCCCTATCTTCTTCCACAAGCGTCAGATAATCACTGTGGTAAGAAGACTCCTGCCACTTTCTTCAACCTCCTCTTGTTTACCTTTCACATGTTTTTACCCACAATAAGCCTTTTTGTTTTTATCCAATCTTAGTGTATACAAACACAGTTGGTAAAAATCAACATCTAGTGTACAAAGATACACAAACATATACAGTTATCTCTGATATGTAGTACTTGCTCTGTAAATAGCACTTTTATTATTAACAAATAGAGTGATTGGTAGCATAAACTTGGGAATTCAGAAAAAGGAAAAATCATTTCAAACCAAGACATTCAGAAAGGTTTTGTAGGTAAGATAGATTTAGAGCTAGCTGGAAGAATCTCTAAAGTAAGATTTGTTCAAGATGGGGGTCTAGGAGAAAGAGGAGATAATAAAAGAAACACAGAGGGACTTACTCAGTGATCTAAGTGGTTAAAACTCTGCCTTCTAATGCAGGGAATGTGGGTTCAATCTCTGATCAGAGAACTAAGATCCCACATGCCATGGGGTGCAGCCAAAAGGAAAAAGAAACACAGAGAGTGGCTGGGAAATGGAGATGCTTCTAGATTGGCAGGAGTGTAGGGAACATGTGCTGCTGTAATTCTGTGCAAGTCTAGAAAAGTAGGTTGAGGATAAACTGGAGTGGAGTTGTATGAGTCAGTTGTGTTGTTATACCAAGCAAACCCCAAATCTCAGTGGCTTACAACAACAGACATTTGTTTCTCATTTGTGTTGCATATTGGTGGCTCTTATGGCTCCATATCATATGTCTTCTCAACTTATTCTTTGACTCAGCCTGAAAGATCTGTTCTTCCTTGAGAAACCTGGTTTCCCCAAGGCAAAGGACTGGCAGAAACATACGATGTCTTTCGAAGCTTCTGCCAGAGACAAGACCTATGTCATGTCTGCTCGTATTCTATTGCCCAAAATAAGTCATATGGCCACGCCTGACATCAGTAGAACAAGGGATACCCCTCCAACGCAGGAGACACTAAAAGTTGCATTGCTGTGGATGAGGATATATAGTCCTCTCTCAGGAAAGGGGGCTAAATAGTTGATAACAAGAAATTGTTCTACCACAGGTGAGAAATTATTCAGTTGACCATACATCAACATTTAATATCTTTTAGCAGGCCAGTGAGATCATCAGGGTGGCCTGGATATGAGATGAAATGAAGGAGTAGAGAAGAGAGTAAGACTGTATTGAACCAGGTAGGAGACACAGACAGGCAGGCTAATGTCATGACAGCTGGTATTGACTGTGGCTTCTCTTCTGGGACTCAACTCTCTTGTCTTTGTTCTGAGAACTACACAAGAGGATGGAGAGGAAAGTCACCTGTTAGGACAAGGAACAATGAAGTCACTTTCTAAGTATCTAGATAAAGAGGGGTGTAGGGCCAATTCTCAGGATAGGCCTCAGAAAACTGTGAAAGAGAAATCAGATTTATCTTCAGAGCCCACTCTCCTTGTACCTCTCCTTTCACAGGACCCCAGTTTCCATCCCTATGGAACAAGCCCCAGCTCACAGTGCTCTCCTTTGTCCCCAAGATGCCCAGGTGTCCCCACCTGTGATCCCTCACAGGCCCTCCCACACCCTCCCAAGTGACTCCCACTGCCTCTGGCCTGACCCTTCTGCTTCAACCCACCTTCTTCCAAGGACAACTTCCCAATCACTAATGTCATCCCATCCTCAGGGCCTGGCTAGGCAACTGGCTAGCTGTTCCCTTCAAAAACACAGTTCACTATAAAACATTACTTTACTACTAATTTTTTTAAATTTATTTTATTTTATTTTTTAACGTTACAATATTGTATTGGTTTTGCCATATATCAACATGAATCCGCCACAGGTATACACGTGTTCCCCATCCTGAACCCTCCTCCCTCCTCCCTCCCCATACCATCCCTCTGGGTTGTCCCAGTGCACCAGCCAGGTGGACAACTTCACCTCCAAAAAGCGGTCTCCTATATAAGCCAGTTGAAGAAGATATTCTTAAGCAAGGAAACCAGTTAGAAGCAGTTCTGAAACCAGATCACACAGGCAAGTTCTCAGTGTGTTAGCATCCTAGCACCCCATCTTGGCCCCTTCTTAGCAGACTATGTGGAGCGCATCACATATAATTTCTTGGTCTGCACAGGGTACAGTTAGATGATGTCAAACATTGCCTTCTATTATCCTGCATATATGCGTGCATGCTAAATCACTTCAGTCATGTCCGACTCTGTGCGACTCTATGGATTGTAGCCCACCAGGCTCCTTTATCCATGGGATTCTCTAAGCAAGAATACTGGAGTCAGTTGCCATGCCCTTCTCCAGGGGATCTTCCTGACCCAGGGACTGAACTCTCATCTCTTACATCTTCTGCATTAGCAGGTGGGTTCTTTACCACTAGCACCACCTGGGAAGCCCATCCTACAAATGCATTTTAATGAGAGTAGCAGCTTCAGAGCCAGGGACCAAGGCCTGAACATTCCAGAACCTATTACACAGTATAACCTAATATAATGATCATGCTGTGTGCTACAAAACTGCTGAAGGGTGGCAGTTCTCTTGCTGTAATCCTCACACACATGGACAAACTTTCTAAGTCACTATTTTTGATGGGAATAGAAAGGAAGGTCATGCTAGAGAAAAAGGTGACTCCCTGATCTGCCCATGATCCTTCCTGGTGGCTCAGTGGTAAAGAATCCACTTGTCAATGCAGGAGACATGAGTTCAAGCCCCAGGTCAGGAAGATCCCCTGAAGTAGGAAATGGCCACCCACTCTAGTATCTTTGCCTGGGAAATCCTATGGACAGAGGAGCCTAGAGGGTTACTGTCCATGGGATCGCAAAGAGTTAGACATGACTGAGCGACTGAACAACAGACGAGCACCGGTTTATTAAGTATGTGTGGGCTCATCTTGAGATGCAGGATCCTTTTCATCCACCAGAACATTAGAGTGCTGGTTGAGACCATTCAATATTAAAAAAAATAAATCAATCAACTCAATGATTCTAACATCTGCCCCTTGGGTGAATAAATAACCCGGCACCTTCTCACCAGTGGCATCAGGTCACAGGGTAATCTTCAGTACACCATCTCCCACAGGCACAGAGGAGAGGCAAAAGCCTTCTCCCACCACAGCTTCCAGATTTTCCGCTCTCAACAAGCAGTGCGTCCAGTTGGACCTGAAAATACATCGCCTGCTGCCAGTTGCTCCTGAGCCACCTCTGAAGTCGAGGGCCAGCTCTCCACTGAGCAAGGCTGAAAGCAAGTCACTTGGAGGCCTGTTTCCTCCGCAGCCCCACTGCCACATCGGTGCCCCCCACCCCCGCCCCCGCCCCCGTGCCTGGGACTCCGTGGGACTCCTGGCACCAGATTCCCTTCCACAGCGGAGACGGTCAGTCACCGCTCCTACCACCGGTGAGTTAAAAGGCATCTGTTTATGAATAAATTTTGCCAAATGTGAGTGGAGTGCGGCGACGGAAGAGGGCAAGACAGGGAAAGTTGTGCTGAGAGAGACTGGGAGGCTTGGGGCTGACTTGGCAGATGACAGGTTTTGTTACAGATTTTTATTTTTTTTTTTTTTTTTTTTTTATCTTCTTTTTTTTTTTTTTTTTTTAATTCTTCCAATTTTATTTTATTTTTAAACTTTACATAATTGTATTAGTTTTGCCAAATATCAAAATGAATCCACCACAGGTATACATGTGTTCCCCATCCCGAACCCTCCTCCCTCCTCCCTCCCCATAATGTTGCTTTAAGAACAGAATAGAAAGCCAAGCCAAGAAACATCAACAGTAAGTTTTCTTCCTTTCCACCCCCCACCCCCACCCCCTCCCGCAAAAGATATGCTGAAGCCAGGTTTAATTTTATGTCAGGAAAGAATTCCCTCCTGAGACTTCCCTGGCTGTAGTTCAGTTGAGGATAATGTTTTCCAGCCATGTTTCCAGAGTCTCTCAAAGACTGAAAGGAAAACGGGCAATCTCGAAGCCTTTGCTTTGAAGCAGCAGGGGGCGCTGTTATGATAAAGAAACCGCGGGTGGTTTCTTCTTGGACGGAGGTGATGACTGAAATTCCGGCAAGGTTCTCTACCTTTTCTTTTCAGGACCAGGGAGTACCTAAAGAATAAAATATTTACAGATGCTAGCAAATTTTATGCCTCTGATTTTAATGCAAAGACTTCATGTTATATTTTACATCAAAAGGGAAGAAGTTCCAGCATCTGCAAGACATAAAAGTATTTCATGATTACTTCCATCACCGTGTAATAAAGCATATCTCATACAGTTATTGCAGTCCCAAAGTCCCCGATAGAAGTGGATGTTTAGAATTGGACTTCCAAGGCATAAAAAAGAGCCATTGTAACCACCTCGCCAAAATCCACCTACCCTTACCGTATAAGATATATCAATGCTGCCCAGACTACTTCTGTCCAGTAATACTGGTTTTTAAATTATTGGGCCCATTTAAAAATTAAGGGAGAGGTTGGGAGGCCACACTCACTGATTATCATTAGAAACAATATTTGCTCTGTTTCTTACCAGGTTGTTTTAAGGTCCTACATTAAAACACACAGTGGGACTTCACACACAGTCAAGGAGTAAATGACTGTTACTACACATATACTGTACTACCTGTAACTGTGTTATTATGAATGTTAATGCATTTTAGCTAATTCTCATGGCCCCCTACCTCTGATTACTTATTTCATTCTAGCATCAACAGAATCCTTATGCAGAAAACCTTCTGGAGCTAAAATTCTACAATATCTCATACACATTTCTGTGAGTGTTGCTTATACATTGTTAAGAATATCTCCAGGAGTAGTAAAATAGGCTTCTATGGGAGTTAGTTAAGGGAATGCTGAAGTTCAGGGAAACAGTCCCAGAGAAGAGGGAGGTGATGGGGAATTGGCTGGAACATAAAGGATTTAACAGGAGAAGAAGCATCATTCATGGAGGAAGTTGAAAAATCAGAAGACCTCTCCAAACATGTATATAGGTAATATAATACCCCCAAGGGCTTTCCTGATGTCTCAGAGGGTTAAGAATCTACCTGCAATGCAGGAGTCCTGCGTTTGATCCCTGGGTTGGGAAGATCCCCTGGAGGAGGGCATGGCAACCCACTCCAGTATTCTTGTCTGGAGAATCCCCATAGACAGAGGAGCCTGGTGGGCTACAGTCCATGGGGTTGCAAAGAGACAGACAGGACTGAGCAACTAAGCAGAGTACAGCACATACGACTTCAAAGACTAATATTATATGGTGCAAGGAATTCTATTACAGCAGACTGCCTCAGATTTTCAGAGTGAATATGGGAGGATGACCTGAGAAAGCAAGAAATTGGTCAGAAAATAGACTTAGACTAATAAGGGACTGGCAGGAACAGAGTCTACAAATAAGAACGATGCAATATATATATATGTGTATATATGTGTGTGCACATATGTGTGTGTGTATTGCTTGTGGCAACTCCAATATTCTTGTGTGTGTGTGTGTGTGTGTGTGTGTGTGTGTATTGCTTATGGCAACCCCAGTATTCTTGTCTGGGAAATCTCATGAACAGAGGAGCCTGGTGGGCTGCAGTCCATGGGGTTGCAAAGAGTCACACACAACTTAGTGACTAAACAAACCACAAAAAACGGAGGTGTGAAATTGTTGAGGGAACAGAGACAGAGTTAAAAGTAGCTCAAACATGGCCTAGTCTTCCCTCAGAAGAATTGTGAGAGAAATTACTCTTAATATTCTCTAGTATCATGAAATACTTTGCATTTCTGCTCTAGAGAGAACAAACATATCAGCTATTTCCAAATATGGATGGCTTACATAATATATCTCCTAATATATGAATCAGCAGAGTTCTCAATGGTTCTGGAAAGTTTCAGATAATCCTGAAACTGGTTAGCTACTCATTCTAAACTGATCTGAGTAGGAGCTGCCATACATCTTCACTTCATTTTTATATTGTGAGCCCCTTTGGGTATTTCTGCACGTCCTCCATGGGTACCTCTGACCATGTTCTGATCCCCAGAGGGTTCAGTAGGGACATTAGTGAATGGTGCTACCTGTCAGATTTAGTGATTAATCAGTGAAGGAAGATTTGCTTTGATATCAGTTTGGGGTTGAATTTTGGTTGAACTTTGTGCACAGCGTCTATGAATTTAAATGAGTTTCCACATGAACCTACTTTAGAAAGCAGTGGTAACTCAACAAGAAACATAATCCTCTGTGTTTCTCAATCGTTCTTCCCAATTGTACAATATCAAGTATTAATTCTCTACTGGGTAGTAGGTTTCCTCTGGTATCCGAGGCAATGTCATAGTTTTCCAGTTGTTTTCAGATATTAAGGGCTTCCCTGATAGCTCAGTTGGTAAAGAATCCTCCTGCAATGCAGGAGATCCCAGTTCGATTTCTGGGTTGGGAAAATCTGCTGGAGAAGGGATAAGCTACCCACTCCAGTATGGCAACCCACTCCAGTTACCCTTGCCTGGAAAATCCCATGGACAGAGGAGCCTGGTGGGCTGCAGTCCACGGGGTCACAAAGAGTCAGACATTACTGAGTGACTTCACTTTCACTTTCCAGTGCGCTTGGGCTTCCCTTGTGGCTCAGCTGGTAAAGAATCCGCCTGCAGTGTGGGAGACCTGGGTTCAATCCCTGAGTTGGGAAGATGCCCTGGAGAAGAGAAAGGCTACCCACTTCAGTATTCTGGCCTAGAAAATTCCATGGACTGTATAGTCCATTGGGTCACAAAGAGTCGGACGCAACTGAGCGACTTTCACTTTCAGATATTAAGCCGCAGTCCAGCCATTCATTTATAGTTTATCTTCACCTTCTACCCACTGCCAATCCAAGTATGAACTGGTGCCCTATCTGAGGCCTATTTCAAGGGTACCACCACCTTGTGTCCCCCTTCTAGGATTACCCTTCAGGGGTGTTGAGCTGAGAGGTGCACAAGGAATTGGAAGAACACCAAGCCAACCAGATACCACCATAATGTCTCTGTCCTCATGAGTGCTCCTTCTCTGGACACAGCCTGGCCATTGATGTCCACTGTGAGGCAGGCTCCAAATTCTGACTCTGGGGGCTAGAGGTATGAGTTCTTTGAGATCCAATGATTTGAGAAGTTGGAAATCCATTTTCAGCTCTTGTCACTGGCCATGTACTCCATTGTCTTCTGTAGCTGGAGTGTGGTGGGGAAACTGTCTTGGAATTGGGGCGACTCAACCTCAAATTCATTCAAACCCGCATCCACTTGACCCACAGAAATTTCCTTTCTTGGCCATTAAACTGAGTGCCCCAACACTGTCCCCTCCCTCTAGCCCTTTCACCAAGACTCATCTTCCCTGCTCCCATGATAAATTCAAGTTCTTTTCCTCAGCAAATGCCCAGCTGGAGGACCAAAGGATACAACAGTCTTTATGAATAATTCTCTTAGAATCCCTAAGGAGGTTTTTAGGGATAAAGGCCAGGTATCCCGATTTCCATTCCCCATGAGAAGGGAGTTGCCTCTCATCTCATACACACTCTATTCTACTGACCCTTGGGTTTACCTCCTCACTCCCTAGCTGCCAGTTTTTTAGCGTAGCAATGTAGCAGAGGGCTTCCCAGGTGGCTCAGTGGTAAAGAATCTGTCTGTAAAGCAGGAGACACAGGTTTGATTCCTGGGTCAGGAAGATTTCCCCAGGAGAACGATATGGCAATCCCTTCCAGTACTCTTGCCTGGGAAATCCCATGGACACAGGAGCCTGGCGGGCTACAGCCTTTGAGGTCGCAAGAGTTGTACATGGCTTGGTGACTAAAGAACAACAAAATGTAGCAGATGGAGGCTGGTAGTAGCTGGCCACACTTATCACCTCTTAGGAATGTTGAGTCTGACTCCAGTGTCTGTCAGTGCAGTTACTGAGTTCTTTCTCTGTCCTTTCCCTTGAGTCTTAGTTGCCAATCTCGGGTGTCCCACTGATAGAACAAAATGGAAGTAAACAAAGTTCTTTGGAAGAAAGAAAATATAGAGTAAACATAAATACTTAGGACAGCTATTTGGAATCATTTGGGCCATTCTTAAGAGTTTTCATTATTACCTATTACAATAGCTTCATTTTCATTTAACCAATAAGAACCAAATGTTTATCACAAGTCAGACATAATGATAGACTTTGACACTGCAGAAGAGAAGACATAGCCCCTGCTCTTTCAGAGTCCTTCACTATTGTGTAATATTTACAACACAGCATCCTGATGCTAGTGTGAAGATAGGTTAAGGCCGCTAACAGCAGACAGAGGACATGCTTCTCCAGAAGTCGGGGTAGATTTCAAAGAAGAGACATTATCTGATGTGGCTCTTGAAAAATGAAAGCCATCAGTCATTAGGTAGGAAAAAGAAAATAGGGGAAAACATCTCAAAGAGAGATAATGATGGCATGTGCAATGACAAAGACTCAGCACATATGCCTTTGGAGGGTGTGCTAAGTCGCTCAGTCGTGTCTGACTCTGTGGCTTTATGGACTGGGGCCTGCTAGGCTCCTCTGCCAGTGGGATTTCCCAGGCAAGAGTACTAGAGTGGGTTGCCATGTCTTCCTCCAGGGGATCTTCCCCACCCAAGGATGTTCCCCAAACTCTCATCTCCTATGTTTTCTGCAATGGCAGGCGGGTTCTTAACCACTAATGCCACCTGGGAATCCTTTGGGGTGGAGTGATACCAAAAGATGGGCCTAGCAGAGCCACTTGAATCTAAACTGCAGGTGGCTTTAGATTGTCTGTTAAGGAGTTTCGGGTTTTTCTGCATGTGAAATGGGAAATATCAAAGGTTTTAAAGCAAAGGGCCAACTCAAAGAATGTCATGTTCATAATAAGTCTCTGACCTCAAAGTAGACTAGGATAAGAAAACAAGGAGTTAGGAAACAGTTGTGATCACCTGGGGGGAATTGAGTGCCTGAACTCTGTGTGCAGTGTCAGGAAGAAAGAGAAGGAACAGATAGGAGAAAACTTTCAGAGAAGAATGGAATTGAGAATGACTCAGTGATTTTAAGCTTGGGTGTCTGGGTACATGGAAATAGTCTGCTAAGATAAGGAGGAGCACAGGAAGATCTGGCTGAGGAGGAGATAAGGGTGCAGTTGGGGACATGTTACACTGGAGATGAACTGTGGGAAAGCTAGGAGGTATTTGGGCAGGAGTTCAGGAGAAAAGTCTAGGTTAAATGTGGGAATAATTGGTGAGCAGACGAGGCTTGAGCCTAGCTGAGTGACTGTGAGAATATCCAGTGAGAATATGTAGAAAGAGAGCAAGATGCAAAGGATAGAACATTTAAAGGGCCACAAGGAGTGAGAAGGGAGTTCTGGAAAAGGGGTAAGAAAAAAATCATTAAGAGAAGAAATTAGGACACAGCCTCTCTCAAAAGGGAAGGCCAGGGGAATGTCAAACAAGACAGAAGTAGTTCCAGTGTTAGATGTTAGATAAAAGTATGCAGAATAAAAACCAAAAAGAAATGGTTATGAGATAAAGAAATTGCAAAGTACTGGGGTGATGCTAACTTTAAGCAGACCATGTTTTTCTTATGTTTAGATAATTGAAAGGAATATCTTAAAATAGGTGTTTTAGAGAACTTTTAGCTGTCTCTTGGATCAGAAATCTCTGGAAATGCTGATTTTTCCATAGACCATGAAATGTGCTTATATCCTTACATTTTTTTCTTTAGGATAAACATTTTTTTAGCAAATAAGCAAAAAAAGGCATTTTTTCTGTTTGTTTGTTTTGAAGGGGTAAACTATATATGAAAATGGCCATAACTGAAAGAGTTGGAAGTGATAACAGCAATTTTTCTCTGTAGGAAAGGAAATAACTTAGATTCAGGAAAAGTAGCTTGCTGACAAGGCAGTCAGTCACATGGCTCCCTGAAGGAAGTTAAGAGACTGGTTTTTTAAGGTCATAGTTCTATGAAAAGTGCAGTTGAGGTTCACATGAATAAAGTATTCTTTGGTTATAATGAGTGGACGGTCAAAAAAAAAAAAAATCCAGCAGAAACACAAAAGGCTGAGGTAGTAATGCCTCTCTCCATTCTACAAGCTTAGAAATGTCAAGTCAGATTATTTGCTGAAAGAGTAAACATCTTGAAATATGGTAAGAAAATGCATAAGTAGAATTTATTTAACATTTTATTTCCATTCTCTGCATGTAAATGCATATTTTCTTGAACAAAACATCAAAAGTAAAACTTTTGCAAAAATATAGCATTCTCCTTTTGTGAAGTCTTGGATCAAAGGCTCATCATATAAATATACATTATGTTTTCTTATATTCGTGTAATTCCCTGGTGGCTTAGACGGTAAAGCGTCTGCCTACAATGTGGGAGACCAGGGTTCAATTCTTGGGTTGGGAAGATCTCCTGGAGAAGGAAATGGCAACCCACTCCAGTATTCTTGCTTGGAAAATCCCATGGATGGAGAAGCCTGGTAGGCTACAGTCCATGGGGTCGCAAAGAGTCGGACACGACTGAGCAACTTTACTTTCTTATATCCATAGATAACACATTGTCAAATAAAAATGATACCTTTAGGTTATTGCTACTTAAGACAGTATCTTGTGATATATATGGACTTAAAGAGGATGGAGGAGAAAGGAGATATTGATAAAATTAATTAAATGCCTACTGCAGGCATGTGCTGAAAATTCTGGTAATATTCATGACAAGCTCTGTGAGTTGTGTCCAGTGCTCAAAGAGTTTGGGTGTACTCCACTTTGGCACAGGTCTTCTAAGCTCCCCAAGCCTTACTCTGTTTATTCAGTCATAATGCAATTATCAAAGACAATGAACCCATTCTCATTTTGAGTCAGGGATAACTGGGATCTAAGAATAAATAGGGGTTTCCCTTGTGGCTCAGCTAATAAAGAATCCACCTGCAATGCAGGAGACCTGGATTCAATCCCTGGGTTGGGAAGCTCCCCTGAAGAAGGGAAAGGCTACCCACTCCAGTATTCTGGCCTAGAGAATTCCATGGACTGTATAGTCCATGGGGTCACAAAGAGTCGGACACGACTGAGTGACTTTCATTTCACTTCAAGAATAAATAGAGATGGACAAATTAAAAGATTATCTTGGCACCTCACTATGGATTGCTTTGTCTCTCCAGGTTTCATCTCTTGACTCTCTTTTGGAAAGCAAGCCTGTTTAATAGTCATAAAGACACGGGAGTCTACCTAGATAATTTGCCTTTTCCTTGAATTGTACATTCTTTTATAACCTCAGAGATTTATCTATGCCTGCATTCTACCCAATGTGGAATCTGTCTGACACTGTGAAGCATCTGAATCAAATATCTAGGCCTAATCACCACACAGACTTGAGTTCCAATACCAGCCCACTTTCACCAATTAGCTGTAAACTGAGGCAAGTTGGTTAACCATTTAAAGTAAAATTGGGATGATTAAAATTCCTTCTTTGGGGGACTAGTATCAAGACTAAATGTGATACTATTTTTTATAACATACTTGGTATAGTGCTCTGACCTTAAATGATAGTTGGGAGAAAAACAGACTGGGGTTCTTTCGGTTACCTGGAGCTTATCTTTTTTAACTATTTATTTTGTATTCAGGTATAGCTGATTAACAATGTTATGACAGTCTCAGGTAACATCAAAGGGATTCAGCCATGCATATGCATGTATGTATCTTCCCCCAAACTCCCTTCCCATCCAGACTGCCTGGAATTCGTATTTTAAATAATAGTCTTTCCCATTTTCAAAATGTCATCATGTTATAATGCCTTTCCATCGATCAAGCCAAAATCTATCTTATTCTTACTTTTTCCCACTAATTCTGTCCTCTGGAACACCATGAAATAAATCCAGTTTTCAAATATTTCCATTTCATTCAATACTGAACTGTCCATTGTTGAGGAACCAAATGAGCAAGACATAATTTTAGGCTCAAATAATCTCAGGTAATAGAGGAAAGAAGATACATAGACAAATAATATACCTTCACAGTACACTATTTAAAGTGTGTAGGGGTCCAGAAATATACAGTGTGCATTCAATTATTATACAAACAGAATATGCATAAAGGACAGGAAGAAATTAATTATTGGAACACAAAGATAGAGATGAAGCCTGTGCTTGAAAAAAATTTGTGGGAGAGGAGTTGTGCTATGCTCTGAAGGATGTGTAAGACACAGGAGCATCCTGAAGGAAACTGCATGTGCAGAAACACGCAGGCAATGTTCAGAAAGCAAGGGGCCATGCAGTGGACAATGGGCATGACTCTGTGGTGTCAAGCGATATTGTGGTCTATACATGCACGAAACATCAGGGTAACCTGAACCAAACCAATGCTTCTCGTATAACTGTTATAGTTAGTAACACAGTCATCATTGTGTATTTTCTTCATCCATCAGTATTCACAGTACAAAGCTAACATAGATAGTCACTGAAAATCATTCATGTTAAAAAAAAAAATCTTACATGAAAAGTTCGGGACATACCAGGTCTAAGTACAGAGTAATTAGTAGAAGTGAGCCATTTTTTTTTTTTTTTTCCCAGCTGGCATAGTTGCCTCCCTTCCCCTTTCATTTATTCAAGGACACCATGCTGGAAATTTGCCCAGATTAACTTTCTCCTTACTTCTACAGCTTTCTCATTAACCAAACAGATATGCTGTGACTTCTCCCAGTCTGGAAAACAGTTCACCTCAACACTGCTTCTACCTCCAACCAACTACTTTCTACAGGGGAAAAAAAAAAAATCTTAGGAAAGAAAATGGTGTATGTATATAGTCTCCATTTTCTGTTTGAGTTTTTTTTTTCCCCTGTGGGTTTTGCCTTCAACACACATCTGCTGTCTGACTGCATATCACGACACGTACCACTACCATTCTAGCCCAAGGCATTGTCATGTCTTTTGGATCCCAATAGTTTCTGACATGGTCTTCCCATTTTGGGTTTTTTTGTTTTGTTTTGTTTGTTTTTTGCCATTAGTTTGCTCTACTTTATTTCCAGCGTAGCATCTGGACGTGATTCTGCTCAAGCATATGTCAGATCATGTCATTCCTCTGCTCAGAACCCACTGAAGCTTTCCATCCCATTCAGAGTGGAGAGTGGCATTCTCTCCACAGTAATCTCTCAGGACCCATGCTCTTCAGCCTCATGCTTCCATATCATTCCTTGAGCTTCCCAGACTTGTCTCATTTCAAATAACTGTGTGCCATATGCTTACTTATCTGCTGGCAAGTTTTCTGTTTTCAGAATGATTTCTATTGCTTGTAATAGGTTGGTCTACAGTGAAAACTAGTTCTCTTTGTGATTTGAAAACACAGTCTACAAACTCCATTATTAAAACACATTTATTTTTTAAAGTGTATCCCTAATGCTTTACTAATTTTTTATCATGTGGACCCTTTTCAGCTTTCATCCTCTTAAATTATCTTTATTGTTGTGCATGCCTAACACCTCCCTTCTACTTGAAGGTCTCTCCCACTTTTTCTTCAGAAGTACTGGTCCTTGGAAATAGGTCCACCCTCCATGAGTGCTCTACAGTCTCAGTCACTAGATCGTCCTCTTCAGTTCCCAGCCCTTCGGCAGTTCACAGAATTCTGTCTTTGGTCCTCTGCTCTTTGTACATATTCAGTCTGGGAAATCTCATCCTTTCCCTAATGCAGATCTCCAACTATACACTGAGTGCTCCCAACCTGAACTCCAACTTCCCTCCTGAGCTCTGTTCCCAGTTGCCTTCCAGCCAGCTGTTTCAATACGTTCCAGTATTTTCATCATTTCATTTCAGACTTAATACATCCCAAATTGGACTCGTTAAATTTCTTTGCAGTTAGCTTTTCAAGCAAGTCAAACTGTCAGTAAATGCACCACTAGCCATCTAGACACCATTTTACAGATCTCCAAGTCCTTACTTCTCTGCCACATTCCTTTTCTTGCAGAGATCCTTAGAAGGCATCTTTCCAAGCCCGCAGTCTGCATCTTTGAACAAAACAGTGTGTGTAGCTTAACACAAATATATCCCTAAAATTAAAAGCTACATTCTGTGTCCAACAGAACAGTCTTCGGCACCCTAAAATGATAGATGTGGATTCTGAATACCAAAAAATCTGGGTTTATAGTCTGGCATTGCCTTTTGTGGCTTTAGGAAAGTTAGTAAGCTTTCTTGAATCTCAGCTTTCTTATCTGCCAAGAGAGATAATAATGATTACTTCACACATTCTTTGGGAAGATTAACTGAAATAAATAATATGCTCACCCCTAGTGACACACTGATACTTTTAAGAGACACTCAAAATATTTAATTTCCTTCATTCTCTCCTATCAAATGAGGCAATTATACTGGCTTAAAAATTCCTTTGCTCAAATATGTTTGAAATGTGATACCATCCCTTAAAGAACAGGTTGTAAAAGTAGTTCAGCTGTGATTTAATATTGAGAAAGTCAAGCAGAGGGAGTCAGTTGAAGAATGTAATTCACCTGATTCACAAGCCACCTGATGTTATCTGGAAGGTACCAGTGATCTTTTCCATGACATCTTATTACAAAATGGTATGTTCTCTTTGTTCTGTTCTGTGGAGTGATGGGTATTTGTTCTTAGACTAAGATCATTGGAATTCTCCAAAACAAGTGAATAGAATTAAAGAAGCAGATTGGTAGTGATTTAAAGCCTAGATTCTGAGTAGAGCTGCCAAAATTCAAATCCGCACACTAGCTATGTAGTCTGAGGCCAATTACTTGATTTCTCCATGTCTCAATTGTACTGTAGTGTTGCTGTGAGGATTAAATAGTGTAAAGAATTAAAGGACAGAGGAAAGATCCATTTAACACAGCACTAAAGAGCCACTGATAAAGAATTCACTTGCCAAGGCAGGAGACACAGGTTTGATCCTGGGTTGGGAAGATCCCCTGGAGAAAGAAATGGCAAACCATTCCGGTATTCTTGCCTGAGGAATCCTACAGACAGAGGAGGCTGGCAGACTATAGTCTTCGGGCTATAGTCCATGGGGTCACAAAGAGCCGACAACTTAGGACTAAACAGCCACAAATGAGCCACTGAACACATGCCCTCAGGGAGTGAGCAAAACCTGGAGGTTTCTTCCATAAGAAGAGAGCAGGATTTCCCTGCTTTAAGGGAAATACCAGAGTTATTATTAAACAGTAAGTATGACAGTTGACAACTTTAAGACATCTAAGAGTTTTTAAATATTGATTTTAAATACTGTTCTATATAATCTCATTCTTTAGGTTCTGAAGAAAAGTCAAGTTTCTTATTTAGTGCATAATTTAGAGCACTAAATTTAGGTTTTTTAGGGCAAAGCTATTCTGTACTAAAAACCCATGTTATTTTTATTATTTCTTTCCATCCCTCTTTAACATTCACACACAGAAACAACCTCGTCCTTGGACCTATGCTTCCATTAAGGAACACCATTATTCACTTCACTGCAGTTGTCATAATAATGTGTATGGTCCTAAAAAGAAAGATGTAACCCAGATAGGGCTTGAACTTCCTAAGTTTGTATTTTCAAACCTATGAAATAATGGCAAGTATCACAAGCAAGGAAAGAGACTACTGCTGATTTTCAAGAATGATTTTAACTGGATAATGATAACCAACTATACTGCAATCACCATGATCCTTTCACCATTAGCTTACTATAAAACATTTCACTGTCTTCTCTCCAAAACTCCCTTCTTACAACAAACTCTCCTACTGACTCTCTAATGACTCACCACTAGATTCTCTTTTGGCTACTGTCTTCTCACTAAGGTAAAAGAATTACACTCTCTGAAGTATTTGCATTATACCTCCACAGAAACCCAGATAAAGTTGGGGCATGGAATTTTAGCATCCAGTAAATAATCTCAATTCCTGACTTAACTGAGCATGTTAGGGACTATAGAAATCAAGCTTGGAAAATCGGTTCTATCCTCTATCTACTCAAACAATCATTTTCACCATGTAAAAATACTCCTATCTTTTCTGTCACTACAACTTTACTATGAGGTAGCCACTAAAATGGGAAATAAAGTCCAATTTTAGTAATGGCACCCCCCAGGTAGATCAGAGCTACCTTGAGCAAAATTAATTAATTGTTTTGTGTCTCAGTTCAGGAAGCAACAGTTAGAACTAGACATGGAACAACAGACTGGTTCCAAATCAGGAAAAGAGTACGTCAAGGCAGTATATTGTCACCCTATTATTTAACTTAAATGCAGAGTACACCATGTGAAACGCTGGGCTGGATGAAGCACAAGCTGGAATCAAGATTGCTGGGAGAAATATCAATAACCTCAGATATGCAGATAACATCACCCTTATGGCAGAAAGTGAAGAAGAACTAAAGAACCTCTTGATGAAGGTGAAAGAGGAGAGTGAAAAAGTTGGCTTAAAACTCAATATTCAGAAAACTAAGATCATGGCATCCGATCCCATCGCTTTATGGCAGATAGATGGGAAAGCAGCGGAAACAGTGAGAGACTTTGTATTTTGGGGCTCCAAAATCACTGCAGATGGTGACTGCAGCCATGAAATTAAAAGACGCTTGCTCCTTGGAAGAAGAGTTATGACCAACCTAGACAGCATATTAAAAAGCAGAGACATTACTTTGCCAACAAAGGTCCATCTTGTCAAAGCTATGGTTTTTGCAGTAGTCGTGTATGGATGTGAGAGTTGGACTATAAAGAAAGCTGAGTGCCAAAGAATTGATGCTTTTGAACTGTGGTGTTAGAGAAGACTCTTGAGAGTCCCTTGGACTGCAAGGAGATCCAACCAGTCCATCCTAAAGGAAATCAGTCCTGAATATTCATTGGAAGGACTGATGCTGAAGCTGAAGCTCCAATACTTTGGTCACCTGATGCAAAGAACTGACTCTTTTGAAAAGGCCCTGATGCTGAGGAAGATTGAAGGCAGAAAGAGAAGGGGACAACAGAGGATGAGATGGTTGGATGGCATCACTGACTCAATGGATATGAGTTTGAACAACCTCCAGGAGTTGGTGATGGACAGGGAGGCCTGGTGTGCTGCAATCCATGGGGTCACAAAGAGTTGGACACAACTAAACAGAACTGAACTGACCTTCCTCATCTGAAAATGGGTATTGAACAATACTACCTATATCATCGGATTATTGTGAAGATGAATTGATGTAATTTATGCATAATGTCTGGGACAGTACCTTGCATACATTCAGTGCTTAATAAATTACTATTGGAGAAGGCAATGGCACCCCACTCCAGTACTCTTGCCTGGAAAATCCCACGGACGGAGGAGCCTGGTAGGCTGCAGTCCATGGGGTCGCTAAGAGTCGGGCACGACTGAGTAACTTCACTTTCACTTTTCACTTTCATGCATTGGAGAAGGAAATGGCAACCCACTCCAGTGTTCTTGCCTGGAGAATCCCAGGGACAGGGGAGCTTGGTGGGCTGCCGTCTACAGGATCGCACAGAATCGGACACAACTGAAGCAACTTAGCAGCAGCAGCAGCAAACTACTATTACTATTGTTATTTAGTTTCCCAGGTGGCTCAGGTAAAAAATTCTTTCCAGGTAAAGAATCCACCTGTCAGTGCAGAAGCCACAGAAGACTCGGGTTGGATCCCTGGGCCGGGAAGATCCCCTGAAGAAGGAAATGGCAATCGACTCCAGTGTTCTTTCCTGGAAAATTCAATGGCCAGAGAAGCCTGATGGGCTACAGTCCATGGGGTCACAAAGAGTTGGACACAACTAAGCAACTGAGGACACACACAGTATTGTTATTGTTTCCATTTTATTCAATTACTGAAAATAAAGCAAACTAAGACAGGAGCAATATGGAATGCCAGGATATATGAAAACCTTCAAATGTATATGTTTTAAACAAGAGTCCAAGCTACTCAGCTAAAGAAACCTGAAATCTCTGCAAGCTGTAGTAGTAAAGCTCAAAATCTAAGTACAGTGAATACTGGACAGGAAGGACAAAAATAAATAAATAAAAATAGAAATTCAGTTTCAAACTGTGCTTTACAAAACAATAAGTGACATTTTTCACATGAATGAATTTTGCATTTGCATCCTGGAAATGTTCTGTGGTAGAAGGATTTTGACTTTTCTGGTGCCAGTCAGGGATAAATTACTCCCAGCAGAGAGAGGAACCCAAGTACTGACATGAAAAGTATTCACCTAAGTGTTAAGCACCTCACTCTCCCCTTCCTCTCCTGGGATAGAGTCCACATTTGGGCAACTGCTCTGAGTTCTTTTTCCCTATTATAATGCTGTCCCTATTATAATGGTGAGTAAATAAAATCTGAGTAAATACAGTCAACAAGATTAGGACTGTCTCAGATTTTGGAACCAATTTCCCATGTCTTGAACTGACAAATTTTCTGGTTTCTTCCAGAACCTGTTTCCTCCTTCAGTCTTTTCATGAGCCCTAAACATATGTCTTTTAATCATCTCTTGTTCTTCAAACAAGAACTTATTTTCATCAGAAGGGAGGAAACTACTACTTCATCTGAGAAAGAGTTGATGAGATTATGTGGCTAGGAAATGCTCCTATTTGCTTAAAACATGACAACAGTCCCCATCTTCTGTATGTGTCTGACATAATTTTTACTGCATATCAGGAGAATAAGCTACTGCAACATTTTCCTTTAGATACCAGAGATATAAATGGTAGGACCTTAAGGGCAAAAACAAAACCATTCCTTGATTATTCCACCAGGGGAGCCTTCAGATAGCTCAGAGCCATTTAAAGACAGTGATCAAGCTAATATGTAAGTAACAGGTAATATAGCCTGTGCATACTTACTAAGTCACTTCAGTTGTGTCCAATTCTTTGTGACCCCAAGGACTGTAGCCCACCAGGTTCCTCTGTCCATGGGATCCTCCAGGCAAGAAAACTAGAGTGGGTTGCCGTGACAATATATGCCAATATGGTAGATAGTATAGCATAATTGACAGCAAAACCAAGTACTCTAGAGTAATTTATTATAAAACCTTACCTTCCATTCCAAATAAACTTTCAGACAATATTAAAATGTACTCAAAATTATAATTTGCCAGGAATATGAGGAATAAAAAGAAGCTACTGCTCTGTGGTAATCTGAATGCAAGATGTTCTCTGTAGAACGTTGTCACTGCCTTTAGTGATAAACTATTTAGAGGGAAGGAAAGAGAAGAGGAACTCTCTCTTGACTCAGCAAGAAACTATGAATGAATGAAAATTAAGTTTAAGAAGTAAACAAAAAGAAAATAAAGTATTAAAAACTGAAAAAAGAGTAAAGATTAGACCATGAAATAAATAATTTTATTCATATGATCTGGGAGAGAAAAAGAGACGAAGAAAGGACATATGCTTAGAGGTTATGGAAAGACTGAAGGAGGAAACAGGTTCTGGAAGAAACCAGAAAATTTGTCAGTTCAAGACATGGGGAAATTGGCTCCAAAAGCTGAGACAGAGAAAGAGAAAAGAGATAAAAAATGCCTTACATTTTATTGCAGAGTATACTTCCCAGAGCATCTGGCAAAAGCTGTCTTTCTTCATTCCTACTTCCAACACTAGATTTTCAAATGAACCTATCTCCTTCCTTACTGGAAAATGTCTAGAATCTAAATATAAATGACCTCAGTGATCCCACTGACCTCCAGTCAGGCATTCAGAAGGCCCTCTCTGGAGAGGATTACTGAGAATGGGGGCAGGAGAGCATCATGGCCTAGGAGTGTTTCCAGAGTTGGAGCTCAGTGTTAGGCTTGAAAGAAGGGCAAAGTCAGGGAGGAGGTGGACATTCTGGAAGAGTAAACAACATAAACAAACACTGAGATGGAAATATTTCAATGTGCTTACAAGACAGTGATGGCGGTGTTGGGGAGGTGGCTGCGGGGGGAGTGGGCACGAAATACCATTGCTGGGATTGGTTGCATCTTTCGGAGTTTCTTAACCATCAGCCTAAGGAGATGGGATTTTTTTCTTTACCATCATAACCTGTAGGCTGAGAGGAGGATTTTGAACTCTAGATAGGTATTATGAAAGAAGCATTTTTGAAAATTCACTTTGATGATATAGTGCAGGAGGGCAGAGGGGAGAGGAAACCAAAGCAAGACCTTATTTCAAGAACCCACATATGAGATGATGCATTAAAATAAGGTGGTATACTAAATTATTGGCTTAAGTGTAGAAGTAGTGGATCAAGAGACTATAAAGAAAAATGGCATGGCATTGTGGGTGGAGGAGATCATTCTATTTGGTGGCTATTTTGTCTCTCCTTTTATTGTGTTTATTTGAAAGACTTCTTGGCACTTAATTACAGCTGCCGAAGTGTACTTTCTTAGGAATGCTTATCTTACCTTTCCTGATTTAATGGTCTTTTCTCTCATATCCATCACCAATATTACCAAAGAAGCACTGCTGTTTAACAACTTCTAGGTGATTTCCCAATTTCTCAGAGGAGATTCTTGTACAGTATAATTCAGTAGGAGAAATATCTGCAACCTACATGTCTATGAATTCTCTCAGCTTGCTGACAAGCAGTTAAACATTTAGAAAACATCTTCCTTATAGGTAGAGGCATCTGAAGTTATCCTCAGTACCAACAAAGAATGACGACTACAAAGCCAAGGATACAAGACCACAAATAATCTGAAAAAATATCATTTCTGAAGCCCTGATTGGAATCAACACAGATAACAAGGCTTTTATCTGAATTCCTTCAACAACAACACCAAAAATCTTGAAAAATCTTTTACACAGTTTTCTGTTGACAAAAAGAAGGGAGGGAGTTTCATATTTTCCTTCAATCCCAGACATAAAGGGCAAAGTGAAAAGGAGGCAGAGCTCTTGATAGGTCCAAGGAATATAATGGACCTATCCATAGGAGACATTGACTCCCTGACTCTGATTTAGTTCTAACTGATATCACCAGGATGTCTACAGTCATCTGAACAAGTGTCACCTGTCCAAAGAGGACTCATGTCCATGATCAATCTTCCTACCACCACAAATATGGAGCTTCTCCAAGGGCCTTTTGTCAGACTGCAGCCAATTATAGGAGCTAGCATCTTGAAAATTATTCTTGAAATCCTCCTCATCCTAACTCCTCACATAAAATCAGTGAAATTCAGACAAGGTCCTCAATCACTGTTAAGCCTGCTCTGAAATATACTTTGAATTCATCCATTCCTCTCCATCTCCGCTGCCTCCATCCTCTTCCAAATCACTATGACCTTTCGAGACTGAGAAAATGAGGTCCTTGATTTCTCCACATCCAGTTTTTCCTTCTCAAATGCCTTCTTCATACAGAATTCAAAGGATTCTTTTTCCTTTTATGTATCCTATTTTATGATATCTCTGTCCTCACTGGCCTTCTCTCCATCCTTGACCACAACCTTGCATAAACTGTTCCTCCATGTTTACCCATAATCTGCCAATTCTTAGAAGGACCATTCCAGACTTCACCAAATACATGAGTTCCCCTGGTTAGTTTCTTCTGTTTAGAATTCATCTGGCTACATAGTACAAATTGTCTTCTAGTCTAGTCTGTGATTTCATGTATATTTATATACTTATTTGCTTAATGGCTTCCTCCCCTGCAGATGGTTCAGGCCATGATAGCAGAGACATTTTTCCCTGTAGTCTAGAGGCATAGGACAAGTCTAGCATAGGGCATGAACCCAATAAATGCTCAATAAATAAATGAATCTAAAATGTAAACTCCAGTAGGGTAATAGTTATCTGTCACTGGTTTACTATTGTATCCTGATTGCCAAGGGATATGTACCTTAGAAACTTGGGTAGATGCCCTCAAAGTATTAGTTCAGTAAGTAAGTAAAGAAATAAAGAAACTATTTTCCCATTAATAGCTATTCCATTGAGAGATAGGCCTAATTACAGAAAATTCTTTCTCAAAGTGAGTTGGAGCCTCTGTCTATCACTTCTATGGTTTTGCCCTTTAATCTAGACCTGACTACATAAAGTACAGTTAGGTCCTTTACAGCATGAAGTTAAGACACACCAACTTCCCTCGACCATCTTCAAGTGATGGCATGACTTTCAGACTTTTCCTTACTCTGCTTGTTCCCTACATATACTGTAGTTTTATAGTTTTTTTCTCTTGAAATGCATTGTCCCAAACTGTACCTGGGATATGTACTATGATATTATTATCCCCATATTTTCATGCTGGATATTTTTATTGGCAGTGCTTAATTACACACCCTGGCAGGCAGGCTTTAGTATTAATTTATACTGAATTTTCAGCATGCTGTTACACCCCAGGAATGCAATTAAATCAGGTCATCTATGTCTACTACTTATGTATTTAATTTTATGTGCCTAAGTTAAGATTTTCCACTTATCCCTAGTAATTAACAATGAGATTTAACTCTTATTTCCACACTCGAGATCTCTGTGAGTCCTGGTTCTGTCATTCAATGAACTACTCTCTGCTCTCTGTCCTAGTTCTGGCATTCCGGGTCCCTGCTGTCTGTCTCAATTTTATGTCACCCAACACCCCAAAATGTTGTCTGTACCCTCATCTTAAAACCCTGTTCTTATGAGAAAACGTTCTCTGCTAGCACTCTGTCATCTTTCTAATTGTTCTCTCTTAGTCTCCTCTGAGGCTTTTCTCTATATACTTATTCACTCATTCCATTTGATAGGTCATGGAATAAAAGTGTTCTGAGCATCTCCCGTGTGCCAGAGATTGGGCTAGTACCCTGGATGGAAATACAAAGATGAAGAAGACACAGCTTTTGTCTTCAAATTAATTTCCCAAAAGTTCCATGGCCTTCACATAATACTGGGTGATTGTACCTATAATAATTGCCAAAAACATTGCTAAATTCTAAACCAATGTTCCACCTTTATAATCTTTCCTAAGCTCTAGATGTTTATTTTCAATGCTTTACTGGGCTTCACTTAATTATCTGGCAAAACTAATTCAAACTCATCATGGCCAAAACTTAACTCATTATTTATCACTGCCTCCAACCACCTCTAACACTTTCTATATCCCTGATCTTGATTGATGGTATCTTCATCTGCCTATCAGCTAAACTAGGAGGTTAAAAATCACCCCAGATTTACTATTATTTACCTTTCACATAATATGGGTCATTCAGTTCAGTTCAGTTCAGTTGCTCAGTCGTGTCCGACTCTTCGCGACCCCATGAATCGCAACACGCCAGGCCTCCCTGTCCATCACCATCTCCCGGAGTTCACTCAAACTCACGTCCGTCGAGTCAGTGATGCCATCCAGCCATCTCATCCTCTGTTGTCCCCTTCTCCCCCTGCCCCCAACCCCTCCCAGCATCAGAGTCTTTTCCAATGAGTCAACTCTTCACATGAGGTGGCCAAAGTACTGGAGTTTCAGCATCATTCCCTCCAAAATGGGTCATTGGGTCCTGTCAATTCAATCTCATAAATAACTCAAATACCTCTCTTCCTCTACTGCTGCTATTTTAGTTATCTTCTATCAGATGGATTATTTTTATATTCTTCTAATTGACTTCCATACTTCTAATTCCATTCTTTCCAAATACACCCTCGACATTGCTGTCTGAACAAGAAGAAATTAAGGCACTTTTATAACACATGTATTCTATATCATAGTAAAGTGAAAGTGTTAGTTGCTCAGTCGTGTCCGACTCTTTGTGACCCCATGGACTGTAGGCAGCCAGATTCCTCTGTCAGTGGGATTCTCCAGGCAAGAATACTGGAGTGGATAGCCAGTTCCTCCTCCAGGGGATCTTCCTGACCCAGGGATTGAATTTGAGTCTCCCATGTTTCAAGCAGATTCTTTACCATCTGAGCCACTAGGGAAGTCAACCCCGTATCATAGCAAGATTTCAACAAACAAAAGAAGAAAATGGGGGCAAAGCCAAAATAAACTAGAAAAATACAATGGATCCGAAAATCATATCTAATGCTTATTCATTTTTACCAAGGCTCTGATCCTGCTATAAGTGCTCTTCTTGTGCTATCTCATTCCATCATGGATGCCCCTATGATGATTGATAAGGAAACTGAAAGGTTCACATGTCCTGGCACTGCGCTACTGACTTAGTAGATCTGAACCCAAGATGTCTGTCTCTAGAACTCATGCTCTTAATCACTCACTGTGTTGCCTTCTAAAAATGAAATAGAAGTACGAAAGTTATTCCATGAAATTTTATATACTTGCTACAGGCGATCAATTTTTAACTGTCAAACAGCCAACACAAAGAGGAAAGAAAACAGATACAAGGTTCATAATGTTGGAAAGTAAAAACAAACCAGTTACCCATGGAAAACACTGCAATGCTTAATGCTAAGACCAATTTTGAAAAATGGAGGCAAATTGACATAAGCCAAGCTGGCTGCTTTAAACTGTCAAGTTCTCTTGGTAGGATCTATATAGCCTCTGATGGTCAGAGTAGGTGAGGAGCACACCAGGCCATGTTAGTAAACTGTGATGAAAGCAAGTCTCAGTCTAACTTCTGACATTATTTGCAGCATTTAGTAGCAACGTGACAGAAGAAAATACAGTCACACAACCTTAAAAATCTAGTGACGTCTCAGCTCCCATGTCAGGAATGACTTACTCAAGCCAGATGTAGTAACTGTAATGCTACATGAAAACTGATCAGATTATGGGTGAAGGATGCTCTTTCAATGTTGCCAGTATTTTGTGATATCAGATGGTGAGGGCTTAATGTATCCATCTCAAATTAGACATATTCCTTACCACAGAGATCAGAAAGAAAATAAGTCCATAGACCTGAGCAAATGTTTTCTAGGCCAAAAATAAGAATAACAAGTAAGTATTGTTGTAGCTTAAATGACAGTATTCATATATGAAAGAATCTAGTGACTCATGGTTATACAAAATCTACAGGTAACAGAAAATGTGAAGGTACAAAGCCTTGCTCACCATGCACCATCCAGGGTCCAGAATCTTGTTTTTAAAAAAACATTTATTTGTTAAGGTGCTTTTGATTATACCTATTCTTACCTTTTTTTGTATTGTCTTTTATTTAACTGTCAAAATACGATAAGGAAGCGTGGGAGCCACTTTGCTGTCCCCTAATACTACAAGGACCTTTAGGACTTCTGTGGACAGTCATCAGGGAGTCTCTGATCCTACTGAACATGGGCATAAGCTTTAGTGCAAATAGATATTCTATTGCTCTCATCAGATCTTCAAAAGGGACTTGGCCTGCCTACAATATGATGCATTTTTCTGTACTCTTTTTTCCCTTCCAAGGCACACCTGTTGGTCTCCTTGACAATAGTTTTGCGTTACTCTTTTAGGTAGGTATATTCTCTTTTCTTCACAATGTCAATTTCAATCTTTGTTAACCTGGTCGAGAAATCTCCTGTTCAACCTTTCAGAGCTTTGTGAAGAGCACTAAATAAATGCTTTTCCAAAAAAGCTCCTCTAGCGTGTGAGCACCAGTTACGTTAGAGTCGGGGCTCACTGAATTTGGAGTTAACACTGGAAACATGTAAGAAGAGAAAACCTTTCCCTTCCCATGTTTTTCTCCTTTTAAACTTAGCTTCATTCTTAGGACCCCAAAAATCTGAATGAAGAAAGTGAAAAGGTCAAAACCACATCATTCTAAATATATAGTGATTCAAATACATGGAGAGAACCATAAAGAAGCTCATGTAACTAGCAGCAAACTACAAATGCTTAGAAGGGGGTTTATCATGTACAAATTGTGGATCCATCTCTATTGTCCTGGTGGCTCCAACCAGGGAATGTGTCTGTCCCCTTGTTGACATAGGCCATCCTAGAACAAAGAAAGTTGATGACATAAACACATCCTTTTCCCAGCACTTGAGTGTGTGTGATTTAACCTTTAACTCTTGCTTGTTGATGTAGGTGAGATGTCAAATACTTTCTACTGAGCTGTTGGCAACTCTTTAAAGTGTTTTCATCACTCTTGCACTAAGATGAGTCCAGGGTCAGTTTAACCCATCACTGTAATCTCATTGTAATCGAGTCACCTCCCCCACCCTCTCTTTTCTTTCTCTGCCACTTCCTCCAGACCTCAACAGGAAAGCGGCGACAAAGACCAGGGATCAGCCTGGTAGTCACTGTAAATCTGCAGTTAACTTCAAGTGTTGCTTCCTGTTTTTGAAAAACTACATTCCTAGCACAGAATAGAGACTGAGGTCTTGTGACCAATTGTGAACAAATGATGTAAACTGTGACACAAACAATAGGGAGTCCATATCAGATACTGTAAGCCCGTTTTCATCCTCCTTTAATTCTTTAGACTTAGAGATAAATCCTCTTACTTCCTCTAGACCACACCTGCCATAAAAAGAAAAAAACACACTTTTTACCCACTTCACACCTAAACCCATTCCATCTTTCCTGAGGCTGAACCTAAACCCATCTTGTCTACTCAAGGATTTAAATGGACATATTTCTGTTTAATGTTTAAGCCAAAAGTATAATGTTCTCACTAGTTTTGCCTTTGCAAGACAAAGATCCTTCCACCACCAAAAGAGGGGGAAAAGCATAAAAATTCTCAGCAGTGTAATTTCATATATATTTTTTTCTTAGTGGTCATTCTTGTTATTTTAGAGATAGTAGACAATTCTGCTAAAAGAATTGACACTTTAGATGAGAGCAAAATAGCTACGCATGTATATATAACACATACTTGGAGAAATAAACTTGAATAGACTAGATACCACCATCAGCATTTTCATCATTTCAGTCTGGAGCTTGCACTCATTTCTTGGAAAGGAAATTTCTGTCTCATTAAAGAGAAACGATTATGCCAAATGTACAAAAATAACAGTGGGAGGTGGTGGGGTGGCAGTAGGATGGAGGAAGGTCACTGTGTGACTCAGAGAGGTTTGGCTTCTATAATTAATATTTTGAAGCTATTTTACATCATATTTGAAATAGAATTATATGATTAGTAGGGGAAAAAGTTACACACAGCTAAAATGGGGTTTCTTAATCATGCACATACATGTAGTACTATCATATAGCAAAATTGGGATGTGTCAAAACTATATATATATAGTTTTGACATATATATATATGTATGTTCATACAGACCTACATGTAATCATACCTAGCTAAAGTAGGGTATGTCTTTTATGGTTTATTAAACATAGATTTCTATTTTATTTACTTATTTATTTTTTCTGTATGTGATTCTATACTAAAAAAGCAATGTTCTGAAGGCTATTGTTATCACAAAGTAATCACTACTCATTTTACATAAGCAAACACACTTGCCAAGGTAAATATCCCATTGCAGTCAAAATGGAGCCAACATGAGTGTATTAAAATTAGCCAGTAATTTTGGAGGAAAAAGCAGGAAGTTGGGTGGGATGGAGAAGCTGCATATGAATGGAATGGATTACACAAGCCCAGTTTGGGGAATCACACATTCCTAGTGTTTCTATGGAGTCCTCGACTTGGCTAAAAATACCTTTGATGTAGAATGACTTAGTATATTTATTTTTATTGAAGTATAGTAGATATACAATGTTGTGTTATTTCAGGTGTACAGTAAAGTGATTCAATTATACATATTTGTGTGTGTGTATACATATTCTTTTTCAGATTCTTTTCCAGTATAGTTTATTACAAGACAGTGAACATAGTTTCCTGTGCTATACGGTAGGTCCTTGTTGTGTATCTGTTTCATATATGGTACTATATATCTGTTAACCCTGATTCCCCCCTTCCCCTTCTGTAACCATGTTTGTTTTCTATGCCTGTGAGTCTGTTTCACAAATAAGTTAATTTGTATCCTTTGTAAACATAAAGATCATTTATCATTTTTATCATCCATGCCACATAATAAAAAATTATCTCAGTTAAACTATCTGCTAGGCAACTCATTAAAATCTTTGTTTTAATTAATTCATTCATTTCAATTGCAGGCTAATTAATTTACAATATTGTGGTGGTTTTTGTCATACATTGACGTGAATCAGCCATGAGTGTACATGTATCCCCCTGTCCTGAACCCCTTCCCACCTCCCTCCCCATCCCATCCCTCTGGGTCGTCCCAGTGCACCAGCTTTGAGTGTCCTGCTTCATGCATTGAACTTGTACTGGTCATCTATTTCACATATGGTAATATACATGTTTCAGTGCTATTCTTTAAAATCATCCCACCATCTCCTTCTCCCACAGAGTCCAAAGATCTGTTATTTATATCTGTGTCTCTTTTGCTGTCTCACATATAGGATCGTCATTGTGATCTTTGTAAATTCCATACATATGTGTTAATACACTGTATTGGTGTTTTTCTTTCTGACTTACTTCATTCTGTATAATAGGCTCCAGTTTCATCCACCTCATTATAACTGACTCAAATGTGTTCTTTTTAATAGCTGAGTAACATTCCTTTGTGTGTATGTACCACAGCTTTCTTATCCATTCATCTGCTGATGGGCATCTAGGCTGCTTCCATGTCCTGGCTATTATAAACAGTGCTGCAATGAACATTGGGACACACATATCTCTTTCAATTCTGGTTTCCTTGGTGTGTATGCCCAGCAGTGGGATTGCTAGGTCATATGGAAGTTTTATTTCCAGTTTTTCAAGGAATCTCCACACTGTTCTCCATAGTGGCTCTACTAGTTTGCATTCCCACCAACAGTGTAAGAGGTCTCCCTTTTCTCCCCACCCTCTCCAGCATTTATTGTTTGTAGACTTTTCGATAGCAGCCATTCTCACTGGCATGAGTTGGTTCCTCACTGTGGTTTAGATTTGCATTTCTCTGATAATGAGTAATGTTGAGTATCTTTTCATGTGTTAGCCATCTCTATGTCTTCTTCAGAGAAATATCTGTTTAGTTCTTTGGCCCATTTTTTTATTTTTCTGGTATTGAGCTGCAAGAGCTGCTTGTATGTTTTTGAGATTAATTCTTTGTTGCTTCATTTGTTATTATTTTCTCCCAGTCTGAAGGCTGTCTTTTTACCTTGCTTATAGTTTCCTTTATTGTACAAAAGCTTTTAAGTTTAATTAGGTCCCCTTGTTTATTTTTGCTTTTATTTCCATTACTTTGGGAGGTGAGTCATAGAGGATCTTGCTGTGGTTTGTGTCAAAGGGTGTTCTGCCTATGTTTTCCTCTAGGAGTTTCATAGTTTCTGGTCTTACATTTAGATCTTTAATCTATTTGAGTTTATTTTTGTGATTGGTGTTAGAAAGTGTTCTAGTTTCATTCTTTTACAGGTGGTTGACCAGTTTTCCCAGCACTACTTGTTAAAGAGATTATGTTTTCTCCATTGTATATTCTTGCTTCCTTTGTCAAAGATAAGGTGTCCATACCTGTGTGGATTTATCTCTGAGCATTCTATTTTGTTTCATTGGTCTATAATTCTGTCCTTGTGCCAGTACCATACTGTCTTGGTGACTGTAGCTTTGTAGTATAGTCTGAAGCCAGGCAGGTTGATTCCTCTAGTTCCATTCTTCTTTCTCAAGATTGCTTTGGCTATTCACAGTTTTTTGTGTTTCCATACAAATTGTGAAATTATTTGTTCTAGTTCTGTGATTGGTAGTTTGATAAGGATTGTACTGAATCTATAGATTGCTTTGGGTAGTATACTCATTTTCAATATATTGAGTCTTTCAATCTGTGAACATGGTATATTTCTCCTTCTATTTGTGTCATCTTTGATTTCTTTCATCAGTGTTTTATAGTTTTCTATATATAGATCTTGTCTCTTTAGGTAAATTTACTCCTAAATATTTTATTCTTTTCTTTGCAATGGTGAATGGGACTGTTTCCTTAATTTCTCTTTCTGTTTTTTCATTGCTAGTAGTGTATAGGAATGCAAGGGATTTCTGTGTATTAATTTTATATCCTGCAACTTTACTATATTCACTGATTAGCTCTAGTAATTTTCTGGTTGTGTCTTTAGGGTTTTCCATGTAGAGGACCATGCCATCTGCAAATAGTGAGAGTTTTACTTCTTCTTTTCCAATCTGGATTCCTTTTATTTCCTTTTTTTCTCTGATTGCTGTGGCTAAAATTTCCAAAACTATGTTGAATAATAGTGGTGAGAGTGGGCACCCTTGTCTTGTTCCTGACTTCAGGGGAAATGCTTTCAGTTTTTCACTATTGAGGATAATGTTTTCTGTGGGTTTATCATATATGGATCTTATTATGTTGAGATATGTTCCTTCTATGCCTGCTTTCTGGAGAGTTTTTAATCATAAATGGGTGTTGAATTTTGTCAGAGGCTTTCTCTCCATCTATTGTGATAATCATATGGTTTTTATCTTTCAATTTGTTAATGTGGCATATCACATTGATTGATTTGGAAATATTGAAGAAACCTTGCATCCCTGGGATAAAGCCTACTTAGTCATGATGTATGATCTTTTTAATATGTTGTTGGATTCTGTTTGCCAGAATTTTGTTAAGGATTTTTGCATCTATGTTCATCAGTGATATTGGCCTGTAGTTTTATTTTTTTTGTGGCATCTTTGTCTGATTTTGGTATTAGGGTGATGGTGGCCTCATAGAATGAGTTTGGGAGTTTACCTTCCTCTGCAATGTTCTGGAAGAGTTTGAGTAAGATAGGTGTTCAGTTCAGTCGCTCAGTCACATCCAACTCTTTGCAACCCCATGAATTGCAGCACGCCAGGTCTCCCTGTCCATCACCAACTCCCAGAGTTCACTCAAACTCACATCCATCGAGTTGGTTAGGTGTTAGCTATCTCTAAATTTTTGGCAGAATTCACCTGTGAAGCCATCTGGTCCTGGGCTTTTGTTTGTTGGAAGATTTTTGATTACAGTTTCAATTTCTGTGCTTGTGATGTGTGTGTTAAGATTTTATATTTCTTCCTTATTCAGTTTTGGAAAGTTATACATTTCTAAGAATTCATCCATTTCTTCCATTTCTTCCAAGTTGTCCATTTTATTGGCATATAGTTGCGATAGTAGTCTCTTATTATCCTTTGTATTTCTGTGTGTCTGTTATGATTTCTCCATTTTCATTTCTAATTTTATTGACTTGATTCTTCTCCCTTTTTTTCTTGATGAGTCTGGCTAATGGTTTGTCTATTTTATTTTATATTCTCAAAGAACCAGCTTTTGGTTTTGTCTCATTAAAATCTTTACACAAAAATCTTTAATATACCCATAGATGTGATTTTGTATCACCAGTTATTTAAAGTGGTTATATCCATTACTACATCTTGAGAGGAAAAGGTGGAAAATCGGGCACTTTTGGAATCATAGTGCCTGTCTCAGATATCATCTGTAATCACTCCTTGCACTAAAGAATCCAGTGGCCCATTGGCTTTAAGGTTCATGTACAAGTCAGCAATAGCCTCATGAATACCATCTAAAGGTATGCTGCTGAGTCACTTCAGTCATGTCTGAAACTTTACAACCCTAATGTCTGATTCTTTGCAACCACAATGTTCCCAAATGGTCATCCCACACATGCTACTTTTCTCATGTGTTTGTGCATCTGTGTGCTCAGTCATGCTCAACTCTTTGCAACCTCATGGACTGTAGGCCACCAGGCCCCTCTGTCCATGGGATCCTCCAGGCAAAACTACTGAGTTGCTATTTCCTTCTCTAAGGGATCTTCCTGACCCAGGGTTCAAATGTATCCTGCAGCTCCTACATGGCAGGTGGAGTTTTTATCACTGAGCCACCAGGGAAGCCCATCTAAATCTATCCCCTGACATTAAAAAAAAAAAATTCCATCTGTAGAAAATAAAATTTAGGGAATTGATAAAGGATGGTGCACGCTTGCTAGATACTAGCAGTCCCAAATTCAGATTTAAGGCATGTCAAATTTCTATATTACGAGTTAGAGAATGTGAAAGTTTACATGGTTCAGTGTGGCATAGCAGTAACTATCCAGGGAATTAAATACTTCATGGGGTTCGTATTTGAACTCTTAGGTAGACGAGAAAGGGCAAGAACAAAGGACAGCCATTAACAGAGCTCTGCCTGATACCAGAGCAGACTGTTTAAGTGAAACGATTTAAAGCCAGTATCACTTGACTGGATTTAACAGATTTTTAAAACTAAAATGTAGTCAAGGACTTCTCTCGAGGTCCAGTAGTTAAGACTTATCCCGTGCTTCCAATGCACGGGATATAGGTTCAATCCCTGGTTGGGAGACTAAGATCCTGTTTCCCAGGATCTTTTACCATCTAAATAAGAATCATTTTTTAAACCTTAAGAAAAAAAAATTTGAGTCAAATTATTTTTGATATACAGACAAAGCCTGAAACACCTCAAATTGTATTTTGTTTGTAAAAAGTATTCCAATAGGGGCTTCCCTGGTGGTTCAGTGTTAAAGACTCTGCCTGCCAATGCAGGACACACGGGTTCCATCCCTGGTCTGAGAAGATCCCACCTGCAGCAGAGCAACTGAGCCTGTGTGCCAAGCTATTGAGCATGTACTCTAGAGCCCACGAGAGGAAACCACTGAGCCCATGTGCTGCAACCTCTGAAGCCCGTGCACCCTGGAGCCCCTGCTCCACAAGAAGAGAAGCCACTGCAATGAGAAGTCCACGCACCACAAATTAGGAGTAGCCCCCACTCGCCACAACTATAGAAAAGCCCACACAGCAGCTAAGACCCAGCACAGTCTAAAATAAATAGTAAATATATAAAATTTTTAAATAAAAAAATATTTCATTAAAGTGATATGGTAAAATGTATATTTTATGACATTTATACATATCAAAGTATTAAGACAAGATACAATTTTCTTAAAAGTAAACAGCAGCATATTTAAAAGAAAAAAAGAGAGAGAGAGAAAGGAAACCAGAATCAGGGCACTGGTTGAAGTACCCCAACCACTGAGGAACTTGGATGTCAAAGCAACATCAAATGGAAAGTGACTTATTGGGTATAGAGAGCTTGGATCTGTTTCTTATCAAAACGTTCACTTTGCCAGCAGAGTCTGCCCAGCCCACGTCCTGACCCCTTCCTCTGCCTTTCTACTCCTTCCCAACCATTCTAGACATCTCCTCCACTATTTGTTTCTCTTATGTGTTCGTTCCTTTGTTCTTTCTTTAGACTCCATGTTGGCAAAACCTATAATTTGTTAAAAATGGAAAAATGCCAGTTTGTTATTGAAATCACATGCCCACAAATCCGTATGTATACATACAACAAAAACACACATGTACAGTTTGCTTACTATTGTAAATCAAATACGTAAAGGAAACAGTGGCTATATAATAGCATACTTATTAATGAGTGAATTAACCGTTACAACACTGCATCTTTACCTAGAGTGTCACCTAGTGCATTATAAAATTAGAAACATACCAGACCCGATTCCACAAGAGACATTCGGGGAGGTAGATGAGAACCGGAAGATGGTTCAGTCTCTTTTCCTTTACGCTGCCTGTCCAGCACTGCAGAGTTGTCAGTACCCACCCCTCCTTCCACGGTTCCTCTTTCAGTCCCAAGAGCCGCCATCCAGTTGTTGGCCTGATTCTTCTTCCATGTGATAGTTGCACATTATTTTAAATTTTCTTATACCAGACTGACTTTTATGCTTTCACTGTTATCAAGTTCTGTGATTTTGTTCACAATTCCTCAATTATTCAGGTACAAGTAATGTTCATTTGGGGATGAAATGTCCACAAGACAAGGCACACCGTAGATGTGTATGTAATATAGTAGGTCAGTGTATCAAGACAATTCAAGTGGAGCAAAGAACCCATTTCCTCTAGTGGAGTAAAGAAATTCATGTGTGCTGGGCTCATGTCTCCCAAAACAGTGACCCAATCGACCACCTTTTTCTTCCCTCCTCCCTCATCAACAGTTTGTTTTCATGTTTTTGAAACCTAGGGCTTCATTGGAGTATTTTTCTCTAGACCTTAATAAGACATATTAAAAAGGAAAAAACAAAGAACATGCTTTTTATCTTTTATAAACATATGTTTTAAAATTGTATTGAAATATAGTTGATTTACAGTGTTGCATTAGTTTCAGATGTACAACAAAGGGAAACAGTTACATATATATATATAAATACACATATATATGTATATATATTTCTTTATATTCTTTTCCATTATAGGTTATTATGAGATATTCAGTATTCAGTACAGTTTCCTGTGCTATACAGTAGGTCCTTGTAGTTATGGTTATCTCTTTTATATGTCATCGTATATACATTTTAATCCCAAACTCCTCATTTATCCCTCCTCTACTTTTTCCCTTTGGTAACCATAAATTTCTTTTCTATGTCTATGAGGCTATTTCTGTTTTGCAAATAAGTTCATTTGTATCTTTTTTTTTTTAGATTCCACATATAAACAATATCATATGATGTTTATCTTTTTCTGTCTGGCATACTTAGTATGATCATCTCTACGCCTATCCATGTTACTGCAAATGGTATTATTTCCATTCTCTTTCTATGTCTGGGTACTATTCCATTGTATATGTATATACATCTTCTCTATCCATTCATTCATCTTTGGACACTTAGGTTCCTTCCTAGGAACACGTTTATTTTAAAGTTAACAACAACAAAAAAAGTTTTCATCTTTACACAAGAGGAAACAAGGTCCAAACAACATACACACACAAAGAAAACAATGGTTTATTGTTTACTATAAAATTCACTAAATTTGCTTCTATTTAATTTGCATATGGAATTTGGCAATAGCACTACACAATGGAATTTTTATTAGAGTAATTGCACATTGGCACATCTTTTTTGGAAAATAACTGCCAGTATGTTGGCCAAAAATCAGAACATAAGTTGACTATTTAAAATTTGCATGCACTTGACCTGGTAGTTTTACTGTTAGTATAATGTAGTATACTATTAGTATAATCTATAAATGAAAATCTAAAATGAACATCAAGATTTATGTGCAAGCCTATTATTCCTTACAGCAGTGTTGTAAACAGCAAGAAATTATTAGCAAACCCAAATTCTGACAGTAAGTACATATTATAGTCAATCTATAGAATTTGTATTCCGTAGACACTGAAAACAGGATTTCCAGAGTACTACATGACATGAAAAGTTAGTAGTAATGTTCAAGAAGAAAATACAGCATATTCAATTGTATACATAGCAATTCCCAATGCATAAATGTATGTAAATTAATACATATGAATAAAATCCAAACATAGGTAAATGATAGAAAATTGTAATGAAATATATCTAAAATGATTATACCTGGATAGTAGGACTCCAGGTGATTCTGATATTATTTTTCTACTTCTCTATGTTTCCAAAGTTTTTTCATTCATATGTGTTAGCATTTTTTTTAATCCAACATTTTTATCTGTCTCTGTAGTCTCCACCAGATGCTTTAAAATCTTTCAAGTAACCTATCACTGATGATTTCTTTTTTCTTACAGTCTTAACTTAAATTTTGTTTTCTTTAGATGCTGCTACTGACTGATAACCTCCCAACTGCTCCATTTGTCTTGCTGTATAAACTTTGATAGGGACCTTTCTCATGCTTTTGACTTCAACAGAATTGCTCTTGGAATTGTCTCATCATTTGGATACCATTGTTGATAATCAGCATGCCTTGGGTACTGTACTATACTAAGTCGCTTTAGTTGTATCCGACTCTTTGTGACCCCATGGACTGTAGCCCTCCAGGCTCCTCTGTCCATGAGGATTCTCAGGGCAAGAATATTGGAGTGGGTTACCATTTCCTTCTCCAGGGGATCTTCCGAACCTAGGGATCAAACCCACGTCTCTTAAGTCTCCTGCATTGGCGGGTGGGTTCTTTACCACTTGTGCACTGGGAAATCCATGCCTTGGGTAGGAGGCCCTAAAAAACTGAGTCTATGACAGGGCTTCAGATATATGTGACTTGTTACAGGAAAGGAAGACCCTTCCAAACCTTATTAGGAAAAAGCTTCTCTTGTTGTGGGGCATGGGCCCTAGGGCATGTGGGCTTCAGGAGCTGCAGCTCCCAGGCTCTAGAGCAACTCAGTAGTTGTTCCACAGCATGTGGGATCTTCCCAGACCAGGGACTGAATCCATGTTCCCTGCATTGGCAGACAGATTCTTTGCCACTGAGCCACCAGAGAAGCCCCTCAAGAATTTTATATATCTAAACCTGTCAATCATTGGCCAGATAGGAGGGTGAGGGGAAGGGTGACACCGTCACAGCCCCAGCAGGTGGCTCCCATCAACTACTGACAATTCTCCAGAAAGAACCCCAAACACCTGAAGGATGGATGCATCAGCTGGCAAAGCCAGTCGGGGTGGAGCAGTAGCAGAATCCACTACCCATGATGATGATGGATGGAAAAGAGATGGGAGGACAGGGACGTGGGGAGGTGACTTTCAAACCCGTCCAGGTAATATCAAAAAGGCACACTTTCAAACTAATGCTCCCATCCCAGCTGAAAGAATGCTGATTCAGGACGACACAGCTCCAACCATCCAATATCACAGGAGACCACAAGTGGAAGGCCACTGGAATGATACATGGCATTTAAAATTCCAAAGTTTTTAACATAGGGGCTTAAAGAGGCCCCTGTTTAGATAATCTTCTGCTCTGAACTCCTGAGAAAATATTAAGCAGATATACTTAATTTCCTCTAATACTTAATATGTTTTCCATCCAATTGTGAGCCTTAAAAATAGCTGCTAGACTTCCCCTAGAGATGGCTTCATTCTGGAATCAGATGAAAGGCCTCCTTGGTCCAGTGGTGCAAATTACTGGACACTGGGATAAGTGGATCTATAAACTATGCTGTTAATATAAAAACCTCTATCATTCCTACCTCTGACATCTTGGTGTTGCCAACAAATATGATATACTTTCCAAATGTTCCTCTTCATCCCATCGTGCTCTGTGTGTCAAGCTGTAAGAGAAAGTTGGTAGCTAAAAAATTTAGGTCTTGTGAGAACTACTTCAGATCTTTTCAAAGCCTAGATCTACAGGTTCAAAAATCTGCTGTCATTTAAGAGAAAGAAGTCAATCAAATCTATTACTGGATTTTAGGTGGGTCTGAAAGCTCTTTACTTTTCAACATGTTATGATCATATCGTGTGGACCCAAAGAAGAGCATTTTTCCCCTCTTAATGCCTCATAATTCAAAGAGGAGAAGCCCTAAAGCAGACATTGAAAATATTAACACAGAAGGTGCAGAAGTAGGGGAAAATACTGTTAGAAATGCGAGGAAAAAAGAAAGAAAGAAATGGAAGAGAAAAGAGACATTTGAAAAACATCTTTCTCTTTACTAAGCAATTTGCTTCCTAACTTTTTTGTGGCTCCAGTGATAGTCTTCAGGAAACTTGGTGATGTCATTTCCTTTCAATCGGCCAGTTACATAAATGTTGGGAAAGAGCCAAGTAAAACAGCCCTCAAACAGATGGCCATGTGTGTAAGTGCCAGAAAGTGAGAACAGCCATTTGTAGTTATTTTTTTTTTACCCCACACGCATGGTATAATGTTTATTTTACGACCCCTCTTATGGACTTATGTGGATCATTCTTGTCATTTTTCTTGGAAAAAAAAAAATCCCAAAGGAAGCAGTCATAAAATATAAAAGACGAATCATGAAATAGTGAAAAACAAGGTAACAGGCAGAAGTGAGCATTGCATTGGGAGAATTTAAACCATCAAAGAGCAGTCCAGGCAAGGCTCTTTGGGTGCTCAAACATGCTGAGAAGGGACTATCTCTGACTGTCAGGAAATTTCAGATGAAGGAGATTTTCAAGGCAAATGAATTCACCTTATGATTCATAAGAAGGTAGAAATGAGATGCCTGCATGGCTTTCACAGAAGAGCACACTTTCTCGATTTACTTTTATTCCTTCAAAGCAAATCAAAATGTAGCTGCAGAGTTCCTTCACAATGAGTGGTCTCCAGGCCTCCCTGTTCCAAGTACATATTGATGCAATCAGGAGGAGTTTACACTTTTGTAACTGTGAAGAATTTCAGTTATGCATAATAAAACACAGCAAGGAGTTTGAGGCTTTTCAGCTTCAAAACCTAAATTCTGTTCCTGCTGTCTGCAATGATTGATAATAACATTTTTTGTCTTTTCTGCTAACGAAAAAGAAGCACAGGTTTTTTTTTAACACCTCGTACAGCACACATTATGTTACGCAGGTTCAAAGTAAGTTAATCCTTCATAAATTCTATCAATTAGCTTCCTTTGATATTTCACTATTTCAATTATATAAGAACATGTGAAAAAGTTTAAAGTCTATCCTCTTAAATCCAGGTGTCACAGAAATCAGCAGGGAGGGAAAAAAATGAGAATTAGCTAATCATGGACCTTCTTTTGATTATTTTCTTCTTCTGTTAAAATGTTTCTTTTATTTCCTTTGAGATTAAAGGATTTAATTTCTCTTTCATCCATCAAATTTCCACAAGTATGTAGCTGTGCATTCTAATCTCTACTTGAACACGTAGCTGTAAAATGTCAGATTTATTTGTTCACAAATATTTCTTAAACAACAATTATGGGCCAACGACCGTGGTAGAAATGGGTGATAAAGAGATACCAACTGAAGGATCGTTACTGAAACAGGTCAAATGTTCCAAGCTCTTATTTAAATATTACTTTTTTGGTCTTTTCAAAACTTCTAGCAATTTTTGTGCTGTTCTAACACTTGAATCCCAGGAAAATATTTGGAACTCTGCTACTTCCTGTGAGAGTTCTATACCTCTTTGGGTCAGGGAAGGACAGTTTTAGAGACTCTGTTACCTTAAGGTAGAATTGTGTCCTCAAAAGGGTTTTATGCTTACTTTGGACTCTGCTGCCTGAACTCCACCAAGCAGCGTAATAAGTTCCATATGCCCATTTTTTTGAAGAACACATTTTCAAAGCAGCAAATGTTTTGACGGATTGGCTCTCGGAGCGCCTGAATACTGTTATACACATCATTTAGCATTTCACAAGGCCCCTACTGTTCAATTCTGGGAATGGAGCCAGGGTAACCTACCTACTGGTGTTCCAAGTAACGTGAAAATATTGAGAATTCTTAACCATCATGCTTCACTAAGACATATCTGGAATGTGAGGGCTTCTTTGCTGCCATGGAACTGTGTGAATGTGTGTGCACATGTGTGATGGTGTGTGTGCACACGTTTGCAGACATGCATACATACATTATAAGTAAAAGAAAGAAACATACATACCCTTAGAGTCAATAAATGAGCAACAACAACAACAAAATTTGATGATGGGAGTTTTGAGCGCTTAAAATTTTTAATCTTTAATTTAAAGTAGTCATTGAATTCCGATCTTATATGAGAAGCAATGGAAAGTAACAAAAATACAATAGTGAGTGTATAATAGATTTAATGTTTTTCTTTCATGTAAAGAATTTCATAAAGTTTTCTTGCTTGCCTCACATTATCAACTTTGTGCATCCTGTATTACTCACATAATAAGCATTCTTGGACTCAGTCTTGCCAAATTTGCTTAAATATAATGTTCTTCTGGGATACCTCTTCCTTCCTCCCCCCACCTCCACCCAGGGATTCTGAATCAGTAGATCTGGAGTTGGGCCTTGGAATTTCTATTTTTAAGAATCATGTCATCTTTCTCAGGACCCAGTATGAAACCTTTAGGTATTTTTAAGAAACCTTTTAAAAGTCAAAAATTAAGACTCTATCTGTGTACAGGAATCTACTATCTAGTATTCCTAGTTATTTTTCCTCTAACTTACTGGCTTCTGAATTACATTCAGGAAATCTATCCTTCTGTTAAAACCTTTTTACTATTTCAGCATCTGACCTTCCTCATTGTTCCAACATCTTTCTCTCAGTCACTATATAATGAAAACATCATAGAAAGGTGGCTTATAAACAACAGAATTTATTTATCACAGCTCTGGAGTCTGGGAGTCCAAGATCAAGTCACCAGAAGTTTCTATGTGTAGTGAGGGCTCACTCTCTGGTTCACAGACGATGCCTTCTAGCTGTCACCTCACAAGGCAGAGGGGACGAGGGGCCTCTCTGGGGGTGCTCTTTTATAAGGGCACTATGACACAATGGACCTGAGTTTGAGCAAACTCCAGGAGATGGTGAAGGACAGGGAGGCCTGGCGTGCTGCAGTCCACGGGGTTGCAAAGAATCAGACATGACTGAGCAACAACAATATGCCATTCATGAGGGCTCCACACCGTTATGACCCTAAACACCTCCAAATACCATCATGTTGAGGAAAAAGGTTTCAACATACGAATTATGTAGCGACACAAATATGCAACCTATAAATGTCTGAGGAAAATATTAGATACAGTGATCTGGGTGTTCAAAGTGATATATTTTAAAATTCATATTTATGGTAAGAAATGATGCACCTTAATAATGTATTCTCTTAGAGAAACATGGTTCATTAGGGAAGGGAGTGCAAAGAACATTTTAACTTCCTTAATGAAGATAAAATGTTAAGGCTCCGACCATATCAGCCTGAAGGCGCCCAATCTCGTCTGATCTCGGAAGCTAAGCAGGGTCGGGCCTGCTTAGTATAAAAAAAAAGTAAAGTTTAAAAATAAAATTAAATTTAAAAAAAAAGAATAATTGCTCACTCAAGAGTAATATAATCCAATAGTTCTGATAATACAAGGCAATGGACAGGTTTTGCTTGATTTATTAACTATGGAAGCATATTTAATTAGGAGGCAGTCCAGCAAAGAATGCATTCAGAGGTTTAAATTAAAATCTCAGTTAACACCTATAAGAACATTGAGATCTTGAGCATGTTATCTTTTCTAACCTTTTAGAAACCTCTTTTTCCCTCCTTTGTTAAAAAGAAGATCCATCTCATACAGCTGATTTGAGACCTAGGAAGATAATCTAAGTGGGTGGTGGTGGTTTACTCCCTGTCAGTGTTCAACTCCTGCAACCCCACGTTTTGTAGCTAACCAGGCTACATGCGATTCTCCAGGCAAGAATACTGGAGTGGGTTGCCATCTCCTTCTCCAGGGGATCTTCCTGACCCAGGGATCGAACCCGGGTCTCCTGCACTACAGGCAGATTCTTTACTGACTGAGCCATCAGGGAAGCCCAATCTAGGTGGAGTCTGACATGCAGTAGGTACCCATATGTTTTTAGGTTTATCATGAATGTTATTGGCTTCCCAGATGACTCAGTGGTTAGGAGTCCTTCTACCAATGCAGGAGATGCCGGATACCTGGGTTTGGTCCCTGGGTTGGGAAGATCTCCTGGAGAAGGGAATGGCTACCCACTCCAGTATTGTTGCCTGGAATAGTCCATGGACAGAGGAGCCTGGTGAACTACAGTCCATGGGGTCACAAGGAGCTGGATACAACTGCACAACTGAGCACGTACACATTCATGTCATTGTTACTGAAATATTAATTAATGACCTACTATTTGCCAGGCATACACAAGATAGCCCGAGTCTGTTCTATATAGACCTTCTGAAGTGGACAGAAAATAAATACATATTGAACATAAATAAAACAGAATTCCAGCTATTACTCTATGCTGGGAAGAAAACAAAGCAGGGTAATGCGCTGGGAATTACTAGGAATAACTAAGATGGCTGTGAGAGCCGATTCAGGAGATGGCGTGATATCCTCAGAGAGTGGGTGATGATTAGGAGCCCATTGTCCAAGGATGCCTGTCCAAGGATGCAGGCAAATGTGGATGGACAGTGACAGCAAGGGGAAGGTGGGACAAGATGGAATAGGAAGTAGGCAGGAATCAGATACATGCTTCCCCCCTTTGTTGTTTCTTTTCAAACTGGGGATATACATATTTGCTAAAAAATAAATGATTCTCATTGAGGATGGGAATAGTAAAAGTACTTTTAAATTGTTTTTTCTTTTGTTTGGCTTTTAGTTGTTGTTGTTTTTTTTAATTGGTGGATAATTGCTTTACAATGTTGTGTTGGTTTCTGCTGTACAACAAAAATGCAAATCAGTCATAACTATATATATATATGTCATTACAGAGCACCAGGCTGGGCTCCCTGTGTTATATAGCAGGTTCCCACTAGCTACCTGTTTTATATATGGTAATATATATATATCAATGCTACTTTCTAAATTCATCCCACTGTCTCCTTCCCCGCTATGTGGTTTAGTTTTTTAAGGCTTATATCCTTGGTTATTCTTTGTATTTTCTGACTGATGGGACCCCATGCCATACATATTGTTACATATTTTGAAAATCACAGCTTGTATCTAATATTTCATTGTCCTCAGAAAAGTACACTTTTCTTTACACTAGAACAACTAATGTGCCCTATGACCTGTCAGGGAAGAAGTTAAAAGATGCTTGTTTTCTTAGAATGTAATATCAGCTTTCCCAGTCTCCCCATTATGTTGGGCCACTGATGACTTAATTTCAATGATATTGGGTCACCAATGGTTGTTCAGCTTTCTAGCTAATTTACCAGATTTTTAAGTTATTGCACACTCGTTACAAGGACATTGTGCTATACCATAAGGAAAGTTCCTTTCTAATACAATAAACAACTGTATATGTATTCTTAGGAATAATTTCTATGCATTTCAACAAAGGAGGAGCAAAAGATATGAAAATTAGACACTGCACATTTTAGATCAAAAAATGAGGATTTTATACAGAATTATAAAAGTTGGAGATTGCCATTGGAGTCTGCTAGCCAAGCCCTCATTATAGAGATAAAGAAAATTAAACCCCAAAATGCTAGCAACTTTCACAAAATTACTTCCTCAAAAAGATAAGGTTCTAGGGACTTCCCTGTGGTCCAGTGGCTAAGACTTTGCCTTCCAGTGCAGGGGGTACAGGACGGATCCCTGGTCAGAGTGCTAAGAGCCCACATGTCTTGCGGCCAAAAGAACAAAACAAAAAACAGAAGCAATACTGTAACAAATTCAAATAAAGCCTTTAAAAATGGTCCATATTAAAAAGAAAATATGCTAACTAAAATTCAAATTACTTATTTCCATAGCTTGTGCTCTTTCTATTCATAAACACAGGAAAACGTATATTTGCTGTGTACAAAGGAAATTAAATTCTTATGAAGAATTAAGGGAAAAATAAAGCTTTCATTCAACTCTATATTGAGTACATTTTATTGAGTATTCATTTAGGACCAAATTATCCTCACTGATCCAAGCTTCCAACAGAGTGAGCTTCATAACCTATACATTTCACATTTTAGTAGCTCTAAAATATGAAAAATGAAGGACTAAATAGCAGGAAGTTGTATGCCCCACTTCACCAAGAGTTAGAGGAATTTGGGATAAACATGAGTCAAGATCTCGGTTTTTAGGGTGTGATTGAACTCCTAGATTCATCTGTTTTTAAAACTGTAAGGAATTATTGCTATTGTGCACTAAAATCTTCCACACTGTTATAAACAAATGGCATGATACCTACTTAAAGAAAAGCATGCAGTTTCAAAATTGAGACTCTCAATTTTCTTTTTTGGCTAAATTGAGAAATATTCTTCTGAAATACATTATGGTTTTTCACTGACAGGTGCTCTGTCCTAGCTGGTAAGTGGTAAAACAGAAGATCTCTGAAAACCTTTCAATGGCAACATTGCTATGTCAATGTGTCCTGGCCACCAGAGAACTGTATACAGGAAACATTTGGATTGATGCTCACTATTTCAAATCAATATTAGGTAAGGAGTGCTGATGATGTCGTTCTCTAGGACAGCTGGATCAAGAGCTTACCCCCTGCTCAGTCGTGGCCTGAGGGACACAGAAACTAGGGATGCCCCAGATCAGACCATGAACACCTACAAGGAGGCTTTAAACTTTGTCTGTATCTCAAAGGTGCAGCAGATGGTAGACAGCAATATGAGGAACAAGCCAGTGCATATTAAGGCGCAAAGCATAGGAGAAGAGAGGAAGAAAATGAATATGTTTTAAATACTCTCTATGAGCTGAGCTCCATGGGAGTCTCTTTGAGTATTATATCATTTGTTTCCCAATACTCTTTGAAGAAGGGATTAGAACTATTTCATAAAAAAAGAAAATGAGGATCAGAGAGTTTAAATAAGTTCCTCAAAATTACACTGTTCCTCAGTAGAACAGCCAGAATTTGAACTGATTCCAAACCAACGCTCCTCTTCCGACTGAGACATGAATTCATAACCCAGTTCTGTATCCAATGAGGGCATCCAGGTATGAGAAGCAAGAAAGCATTATGTGGGTTTGGTCAAGCAATTTGAAAGAAGAATTTGTGAGCTGCTGTTTTATTTTTCTGAGACATAGTCCTGCCAAATTTTGAATAGGACAATAGTCTTGTTTCTTAGACTTAGGATTAAGTATTTTTGATCTTTTTCTTGCAACATCAGAAATATGACTTAGCTTTAGAAAATATGTCTTGAACACAAAGTGAGGATTTATAAATAAATTAGTTCTGACTCTAACTGCTGACGTGCCCATTACTGCCTCAAGCTCTCAAATCTAAAAATTGCTGCATCTTTCTTGGCCCACCACCACCAGTAACTGCCGCTCCCTAGCACTGGTTTCATACATGTGCATTCTCAGATCCAAATGTTCAGACCTGGTAATAAAACAGGTCAAATCAGCCAGTGCTTGGAAAGTGACAATCCGGGTACAGACCATTGGCCCAACAATGGTTTTCTTTGTAACAAATAATCAAAGTGTATCCCTGATCCAGTGAGTAAGAATGAAGATGAGTTATGCTTCAAGATTGCTCATAATAGAGCAGGGAATTCAGGTTAGATGGCTCCTCACCTTTTAGTCAGGTACCAGCAGCATCTGGTCATCAAAGTCTGAAGGCTTTATTATCTTTTGAGAACCAGTACATCCAAGAAGCACTCAATCCAATGGCTCTTCTTCCTTAATGAATATGAAGCTGAAATAGTTCTGTTTGAATACCAAAAAGATAGCTATAACACTAGCCAGTATTTATTTAGCAGTTAGCATCGGCCAGACCTGCACAGGCACTTCACTTTTGATTCTCATCAAAAGTGCTTAATCACTCAGTTGTATCCAACTCTTTGAGACCCCATGGACATAACTGCTTAGTGGGTCCAATTTCCTCTGCATGAATCAGAGTTTTAGACTTTTGTGACATGCCTACCATTCCAGGGAACTCAGAATATGGAGCAGAATGTACAACAAAGTGTAAAAGACTGGTGTTTTATGATGAACACACATTTTAAGATTTACCTAATGGGTCAATCCTGTTTCCCATCCTGGTGATATGCCTCTGCCTCAAACATTCTAATTTGCCTTAAAAACACCAGTGCTTGTGACTCTTTCAACTAGGGGTTTACCTGAAACTTTCTTCAACTTATTTGTGTTTTCAGTGTCAACCACCTCTTTGATTACGTCAGTGACACACAATAAAATGTCCGTAATAACAAAAGAGGTTTCCTTCTTCAGAGATCTTCCTTGCCCAGGGGTCAAACCCAGGTCTCCAGCATTGCAGGCAGACTCTTTACTGTCTGAGCCATCAGGGAATCTTAATAATAAAATGAGTTAATAATTGTTGAGTGCTTCTTCTGTGTTCATAATTAACTCAATTAACCCTCACTGCCCTGTGAGGAAGATAGTTCAGTCAGTCTCTATTAGAAGATAGTCAGTCTCTATTAGAGATGAGGAAATCAGGGTTCAGTGAGGTTAAGTCACTTCACCAAGGATGTTCAATTCGTAAATGGGGCAAGGTCTCCACATAACCTCTAAGAGTCCACAAAGTATGCTCTAAACCCTGATACTCAAAGTGTGATCCCTAGACCAGCCCCTAGTGTCATCTGAGAGCTTGTTAGACATGCAGAAACTTGGGCCCCAGCCTAAGATAGTAAGTCCAGATGTGAATCTTAACAAACACTACAGATGTTGGGTGTGCACCTTCAAGGAAGAGAGGCACCAACTTTAAATGGCACCCTTGACCACAGGTGGGGTGGCCAACTGTCCTGGTTCGCCTGGGACTAAGGGCTGCATGGGACATGGTGCTGAAACGAAGCAGGTCTCAGGCAGACCAGGCTGAGCTGGTTACTCTGACTATAGGACTAGGCACTGGGACTCTCCGAAGAGAGGTCACTGAGTATTTTCCCCCTTTCTGGGCTTAAAGTACACCCTGTGTTGGCTTTCCACCTGACATGTGTCAAAGGGGCATGCTGAGCGTGTCTTCAGATGGTGATACTGATCCTGTCAATGTGGATGGGAAACACCATTGAGGAAAGATGGGCCTCCAGCCCTCAGATCCTTATGCATCCACCGCTGGGTTCCTGAATTTTGACATTTGACCTAAGCCATGATAGGAAGCATCCTTTTCCCTCATAGCAATTGTATCAATCTTATATCAATCTTCCTCACTGTATTATAATGTGAGGAAGATTCCCACATGAATCATTTCCCACGTCCCAAATGAACATGTTAAAACTGCAAACAAGTACATTCACACTCAACTAACTGTCTTATGGGTTCATTCATTTAGTTCTTGAATCTTTTTTTCTAAAACATCAATAAAATCCAGATGTGTGAAAAACTCTCATCATTTTAATACTAATGATGTCCATAAGAGAAATTTAAATCTGTGTGTTATAATTCATTCAGACATCACTATCTCAATGCTTTGTAGAAACTACTACGGTTTAAGCCATTGCTACAGATTTCTCCTAATGAAGGAGAAATTGTAGATTTTTTTAAACCCAAAACATGGTCTACAAAGGCTTTTCTCATTTTCAACAAAAATAGTATTGGGTTGGCCAGAAAGTTCATTTGGATTTTTCCATAACGTCTTAAAAATCTGAATGAAGTTTTTGGCCAACACAATATATAAATTCTACATATGAAATCTAGAATGTTTCTTTGTCCCAAGGAGGGGAAAAACTTTTAACATATTTTAAACAGTAATATTTATATGCAGAATATACAGAAATTTTTGGCATATGGAGCAAAATTATTCCCCTTTTTGGCTTTAATTTATTTTGTGGGTAATGAGAAAGTCTTGGCATTATTCTCAACTATTAACACCTGGTGGAGAGAGGACTAAAGTCTTCCATGGCCAAGATTGAATCTCCCAATTATTTCATTACTTCACTCTCCTCTCAGACTTGGAAGCAGCTTCTCAGACCCCTACTTGGTACTAGCACTACCTGTGACCTCATTGTCATTTATATTTAAGCTTTTATCTTGTCTCTCAACCACACTGAGCAATTTTAATGCAATCACTGTCATTCATTCATTTATTCAGAAAACATTTACTGATCACCAACCATGTGTTAAGTCTTGCATACTGCTAAGTCGCTTTCGTCATGTCCAACTCTGTGTGACCCCATAGACGGCAGCCCACCAGGCTCCCACATCCCTGGGATTCTCCAGGCCAGAACACTGGAGTGGGTTGCCACTTCCTTCTCCAATGTATGAAAGTGAAAAGTGAAAGTGAAGTCGCTCAGTCATGTCCGACTCTTAACGACCCCATGGACTGCAGCCCACCAGGCTCCTCCGTCCATGGGATTTTCCAGGCAAGAGTACTGGAGTGGGGTGCCGTTAATAACTAAAATGTCTTTGGTGCTTTAAGTGACTATGAGATAAAATTAAGAAAAATGAACATAATGCAGCAGAAAATATTTTAACAGACATTACAAATTTACATGGGCTTCCCTGGTGGTTCAGTGGTAAAGAATCCACCTGCCAATTCAGGAGACACAGGTTTGATTCCTGGATTGGGAAGATACACTGGAGAAGGAAATTGACAACCCATTCCAGTATTCTTGCCTGGGAAATCCCATGGACAGAGGAGCCTGGCCAGCTACAGCCCATAGGGTCACAAAAGTGTAGGACACGACTTAGTGACTAAACAACAACAGATGTACATAAAAAGAACTTAGAAATGCAAAAGTTCAAAAGATTTCTTCTTACTTGTAAGATCAGGGAAGAATATTAGGGAGAAAATCACATTTGAACTGGTGTGCTTGTGAGATTTCTAGAGAAGAAGCCACATACAGAAGTCCTGTGGCAGGAGCAAATAAGGCATGCCTCAGAGGTAAAACATGCCTGATTTGGCTAGAGTTTATGAAAAGAGCTGAGGTTTTAAAGAAATTTGGAAACTGACTATGTGGTTTGAGATGTAATCCAGTAAAGATCAGGAAGTCAATGAAGGTTTCTGAACAGGGAATTGTCATAGTCTGACAAAACTGTATTCATCCCCCAGGAATGTATAGGAAAACAAAGCAGGAGACAAACTCATGGTGCAGAATTTATTCAGAGCCTGTTAAAACAATCCCAGGATAAGTAATAAAATCTACATTAGAATCTCTTTCTGCCACCCTTAGCCATTGGCCTTCCTTTTCATTAAATACATTTACTGATGATTTATCCATCTGACTTTCAGTATCTCTGAAAGAATATTTTTGTCTTTCGCTTTTTTACTTTTTGCACCAAAGAGTCTTCAAGTGATTCTTAGTTAAGAAGTACAGAAGAGGGTAGCTTTCACAGCATATACAAAGAGACAGTATTGTTTTCAACAACAACAAACACCTCCTCATTTATTAAGCATGTAGTATACCATGTACAATATGCTAGGTGATCTGCATATAACTTGCTTAATTCTCAAAACAGCCCCATGAGGATGGTATTATTATTTCTATTGTAAAGATGGGGGAACTGTGGCTTTGGTGGTGTTGTTGCTCAGTTGTTCAGTCATGTCCGACTCTTTACAGCCCCGTGGACTGCCTGTGGCTTAGATAGGCTAATTTCGTACATGAACTAAGGATATTGGGTTAATGTTATTCAATATGAAGAATCCAGAAATCTCTCATTCTCTAAGAGTTTAGAACCTTGTTCTATTTTTAATTCTGATCTTCAGTCAGACCGAACTCATAATCAGTGATCAATAACTCATAATCAGTGATCAATAAGCCTCATAATCAGTGATCAATAAGTGATCAATCAGTGATCACCAAGCTGGAGAGTCTAGGAGGGAATTACGGGGAGGCAGGGAATGGCTGTCAATCTTAGGACTCAAGGTTCCAGGCAACACTGGGTGGAAATGGGGCAGAAAAATTATAAAGGTGATGGCATTGTTCATTTTTTATTTAAATAATTCCTTCTAATACAATTGCAGATGTTGTAGGATCATTGGGGAAACTGAAGACTTTTAAGCACATATTCTCAATTGGATAAAAGTCCTTGCACTACATGGATAAAATTAAGGTGAAGTTCAATATTCTTAGTACAAGTAATCGTTGGGTACAATGACTTGAACTAATCATTACTTAATACAAGTAATCATTGTCACCTGTTTCTGCCATCAAGTCCCCCACAGAATGACCTCCACAGGGGGTCTAATTCCCCGCAGGCTTCCCTCCTAACTTCACTTAAAATCAAGGAAATATATTTCATCATTTTTTGAATTGCGTATAGCCATGAAGTGGCTGGTGAAACTCAGATCAGTTGGAATAATGAAAGCATGAAATCACTACCCAGTTTTCACAGGAAAGGCTAGAACATTTAATAGAAATCAGGCAAGGACATGAATCCATTTTGTCAAAATGTCCCCTTAGCCACAATTCTCATGGAAATAATTGTGGGTCCTTTGTCTTGGCAATTCTAAATATTCCTGTTTCATCCTCAGAATTAAAGGAAGGTTCATGTTCTGTCTAGGCACAAAGCTGAATGACCAGATAGTGAAAAAAAGAGCCCATTTTCCCTTTTTCTCCTGGTGAGACATTTTTCCTGGGGTCTTTCTCTTTCTAGAATCTCTAAATTACATTAATTCTAATCAGTTGTGTGTCTGAAAATGACACCACATTTCTAAAAGTCACAGTTTGGGGAGGAGGACTAACTGTATAACATGGTGCCATGTTCATCATAGTGTTCTACTTCACAGAGCTGGAAGCTAAGTCAGAGGAGAGGCTTACTCAAGTTTTTATGGGATGGAAAATCTTAACTCTAGAGAAAATAAGACTAAAAATAATTTATTCAGTGTTCATCCATCTATTCACAAATAGTTGTTATCTACATGGCACTCTGCTGGGTGCTATGCAGAAACTTTTGGAAAGTGATTTTGTACAATTACAAATTATACTTAGTTGACATATTCCAATGGATGTACATGATGCTTCTGGAAATTAACACAGAAATAACAGAAACTGTGAGAACACAGCCCAGACTGGGTTTAATTAAATAAGTGTTCATAAGATGATGATGAAAACCATTCTGGTATATGGTCATGGCATTCCATCAGTGTTGTGGCCATGTCTTTTCCAAGTGTTGGCTATGGAATGAACCATCTATTTTACTTCTAAGACATCATGTCTCAAATGTAATTACTTTTATGTCTTTATGAATGTAAAGTTGGTTTATGATTTATTATTATATTAATAACAACATTGCATATACTATATAAAACCACATTTAATTTATGTGCACATATGTATGATGAGTAGGTAAAAAGAAAATAAAGACAGGCCAGGGAGTGGAGGAAGGAAGGAAAAGAAGAAAATATGAGAAGAAAGAGAGCCTATGCTTTCCAGATTCTTCCATTTCTCCTTCCTCTGTCAAGAGAATGAAGTTTTCCACAAACCAAGGCACAAATGTCATCTTACTTTTTCTTTAATAAATTTAATTTCAGTGCCTCAACTCAATACAATTGATAAGTTTGATATCAATTGTTCTTGGGGTCTGAAAGCTCATAGATGTCCAAAATAGAACACTTTCCAACCCAGTCCAACCTTCTATATCTTCCCCATCCAAGACTCTGAAGCTGATCATTTGTGGTGCTCCATCATGGGTCAGGGCTCTTACACTGTGGACACTTGCCCAGGTGTTTGCTCAGGCCATTTTGAATAGTGTGTGTATAGGTGGGGGTAGGGGTAGAGGGGTGGGGAGTGTCCGGAAAAATCATGGGAACCTCTAGTCTTTTTTTTAGTTGATTTACAATATGGTATTAGTTTCAGGTGTACACCATAGTGATTCAGTGTTTTTGCAGATTATATTCCATTATAGGTTATTATAAGATTATGGGCATAATTCTCTGTGCTATACAGTATATCCTTTGTTGTAGTTTAGTCACTAAATCATGTCCCACTCATTTGCAACCCCATGCACTGTCCATGGGATTTTCCAGGCAAGAATACTGGGGTGGGTTGCCATTTCCTTCTCCAGGGATCTTCCAGGCCCAGGAATCAAACCAGCTGGCATAGTGCTAAAGAATTCACCTGCCAGTGTAGGAGATGCAAGAGATGTGAGTTCAATCCCTGGGTCTGGAAGATTCCCAGGAGAAGGCAATTGTAACCCACTCCAGTATTCATGGCTGGAAAATTCCATGGACAGAGGAACCTGGGGGCCTAGAGTCCATGGGGTCACAAATAGTCAGACACAATTGAATGACTGAGTACACATAAAGTATATCCTTACTGCTTATCTACTTTATACATAGAAGTTTGTATTAATATATTCATCCCATACCCCTAATTTGTCTGTCTCCCCTCCCTCTCTCCTTAAGTAACCATAAATTTACTTTCTATATCTGTGAGTCTGTTTCTCTTTTGCATATGTATTCATTTGTACTATTTTTTTAGATTCCACATATAAGTGACATTACTGGAGTAGGAAATGGCAACCCACTCCTATATTCTCGCCTGGAAAATTGCACACACATAGCCAGGAGAGGAATTACCAGATCAAGTGATAGTTCTCGTCTTAGTTTTTTAAGGAACCTCTATACTGTTTTCCCTAGTGGGGACATCAGGTTACTTGCCAAGTGGTGCAGTGATTAAAGAATCCACCTGCCAATGCATGAGACCAAGAGACTTGGGTTTGATGTGAGGGACAAGAAGATCCTCTGAAGTAGGAAATGGCAACCCACTCCAGCATTCTTGCCTGGAGAATTCCATGGACAAAGGAGCCTTGCAGGTCACAGTCCCTGGGGTTGCAAAAAATTGAACATGACTGAGCACCCATGCACTGCATCAATTTACCTTCCCACCAAAAGTATATGAGGGTGGGAACCTGTGGTTTTAATGATAAGATTTTAGTACAGAATCCTCCCCCTCTGACCTGAGAGTCTGCCACATGTGAGAGACAGAGAGTTTCAACCCTCTCTTTCTCTAGTCCCCACCATCCAACCACCTTCCTTAGATGAGATCACTTCTTTATATCCTCAAGAATCCTCTTCGCTTTAGACAAGCCAGTTTAAACATCTCTGCAGGTTAAAACTTGAAAAAATAAAGAAAAAAATAACATTTCCCCTGAATTGAGAGAAATCCAGGCTAAAGAATGTAAAAGATTCTTCTTCCTTTTGGGAGGAAAATGCAAATATATCACATTTTTTTTCAATGTCACAGGGCTTCCCTGGTGACTCAGAGGGTAAAGCGTCTGCCTGCAATGCGGGAGAACTGGGTTTGATCCCCAGGTCAGGAAGATCCCCTGGAGAAGGAAATGGCAACCTACTCCAGTACTCTTGTTGAAAAATTCCATGGATGGAGGGGCCTGGTAGGCTATACAGTCCATGGGATCGCGAAGAGTTACACACAACTGAGCAACTTCACTTCTCAAGAATCAGGTGGCTTGCCACTTCTTGCTGCAAGGTCATCTGACAGTATGTTCCACCTAATCAGGGTTAAATAGATATTATCAACATATACTCATCTACATCGGTATCTGTACACTAATTATTAATATCTGAGTCTTTCTGTATAGCAATCTATAATTATATCTACAATATTACTATCTATCTTTATGTCTCTCCATAGCTCTCTCCATAGCTACTTGTATCACAGATTATTTCTCAATGGATCATTTGACGTATTGTGTTGTCAGTAAATCATCTTGATGCACTTATTATCTCCTATTAGCCACACCATTCCCTTGGAAATATCACAAAATCTTAAGAAGTGTAGGGCTGAAAACAATCCCAGAGTTGACTTATTTGGTATTTCCCAAACGTTAAATATTTCAGCACCACATTTACAATTTTTGTTATACTCACATGTCATGGTCTATTACTTTTTTATAATTTATTTAAATCAACTCATTTATCTTACTGAAATACAATTGTTTAAAAGTAAATCTTACTGGCATAAATGGAGAAAAACTTCCAAAATAATCTGCCTGAGAAAAAATACGAAAACACAACACTGTTCAATCCTAGTGGCTAGAGTAGGCAAACTTTGAGCTTGAGCCTGTGTCTTGCCTCATTTCTTTGTGACCCAAAGGAAAATTTAAAACACAATGAGTTTCTCTGCTTGCAATTTCAGTTCAGTTCAGTTCAGTCGCTCAGTCGTGTCTGACTCTTTGCAACTCCATGAATTGCAGCATGCCAGGCCTCCCTGTCCATCACCAACTCCCGAAGTTCACTCAGACTCACGTCCATCGAGTCAGTGATGCCATCCAGCCATCTCATCCTCTGTCGTCCCCTTCTTCTCCTGCCCCAATCCCTCCCAGCATCAGAGTCTCTTCCAATGAGTCAACTCTTTGCATGAGGTGGCCAAAGTACTGCAGTTTCAGCTTTAGCATCATTCCCTCCAAGGAAATCCCAGGGCTGATCATCTTCAGAATGGACTGGTTGGATCTCCTTGCAGTCCAAGGGACTCTCAAGAGTCTCCAACACCACAGTTCAAAAGCATCAATGCTTTGGCGCTCAGCCTTCTTCACAGTCCAACTCTCACATCCATACATGACCACTGGAAAAACCATAGCCTTGACTAGATGGACCTTTGTTGGCAAAGTAATGTCTCTGCCTTTGAATATGCTATCTAGGTTGGTCATAACTTTCCTTCCAAGGAGTAAGCATCTTTTAATTTCATGACTACAGTCACCATCTGCAGTGATTTTGGAGCCTTAAAAAATAAAGTCTGACACTGTTTGCACTGTTTCCCCATCTATTTCCCATGAAGTGATGGGACCAGATGCCATGATCTTCATTTTCTGAATGTTTATCTTTAAGCCAACTTTTATTTAATCATACTCAATTCTGAGTCTATAGGTCACCCCCCCTCAAAAAATATTATGTGTCACACTTTGAGAAACACTGATGGAACTTATTTTCACTGTGCTCAAGAAATTAGCCTCAGAGAAAATGGGTTCCCACCTAGCTGCTGACAAAATGAGACTAGTCTTTGAGTTTCTTAACCTTGAGCTCTGTGCACTAACCCATGTCATCCACCTACCATAAGTTATTATAGGATCATTTCCTTGTGTCCTGCCACTCAGTTCACTGAAGTTAGGAGCTGTGACGATGTTCTTTACATACTCTCCTGCACATGGTATCTTTTACTCCATAGATGGTTGGATTTGATGTGAAATGCTAGTGGTGTCCCCAGGAAAAGTTTGTGAGGAAATCAGCGTTTCCTTTCTGTCATCTCCAGGTTTGCAGAAATGTTGCCAGGCATTATGCCAGAGACTAGGGTGACTGAGGCACAGCCTCTCCCCTCAGGAAAACCCAGGTGATAGCAAGGCAGACAGCAGGTGGACAGGAGGAAGAGTTGCACAGCTAGAACTCTCCTACAGGCAAGACGTGCAGTAGGAAGAGTCCAGTCGTGAGCAACCTAAGGAGCACAGAACTATGATGAGAACAAAAACAGATGAGGAGTTGGAGTGTGGAAGGGGAGGAAGATGAAGAATAAGAGAAAACATACTGGTTCAGAAGATTAGAACTCTTTATGATGCTGAAGGAGGACCAGTTCAGCTCAAATAAAAGCACTCGAGGGACCTCAGTTGTTGTTAGGAGTAAAATTAGAATATAATACCAGAGTTCCCCAGAACAAGGCAGTTCAGTGGCAGTGGCTTCTAGTGTCTATGTCTAGCCTATGGAGCTGGGTTGATCACGTTGGTCCACAGTCTCTGTCTCTGGCCTACCCAGCATACTTGTGCTGAGATCCTGTTGGGAGCCTAATGGTTTGCTGCAGGGCAGGCTCTAGTGCCATATGGGAGGCTCATAGCCACGGACCACCCAAACCTTAGGTAACTGAGAAATTGTTAAGGAAAGTCCACCCAGGGAGCTCAGATGGTTCCAGCTCGGCAGCCTGACCTGACAGAAAATTGTCTTGTGTCCCATATAGAAACTTTCTCCTTTCCTTGTTTCTTAACTTGCCTAAATGCCAATTTACACTTCTAAGAAAGAACTTGCTCCTTGGGTAGTATCCATCTACAATTTCCATTTATTGCCATATTACTGCAAATAGGAGAGAGCTCAGGGCAGCTGTGTTGGCAGAAGCTATTACTGCTGTGTTTTGATGAAAATCTAGCAGCTTTTCAGTCCCCGTTATTTTAGCATCCCTGCACAACTTCCCGCCCTCACACTCCTGCCACCCATCCCACCCCTGCTCCTTCACTGGACTCATTGTTTTTCTTGGAGATGTTCTTTTCCTTGTCAACCAACTACAGGAATTGGGCCTGATGTACTATAGCCTGGAGAGGATTCACAGTTACATCAGAAGGAAGAAATAGTCCAAGTTCATTCCAAGAGAATCAATTAGCTTTAATAGCAAACCATCTCCAGAGAATGTGATGCTTTAGGTGTTGGAGCAAAAAACACAGTCCAAACTCCCCACCTCTAACACTCATTTGTCACTCCCTGATATAAGAAATCAGTGTTTCCAAGCTCTTCTTACTGATTCTCATCCATTTTGTACACCCATCCCTCCCCCCACCAAATCTAACATAATAGTGCAGAGCTAATGCTCAGATCAGAAGATTTGCCAAATAAATGATTCATGAGAATTCAGGAATATTCCAGTGAGTTAAATGTAAGGGTAAATAAATATGGGAGATATCTGGTAACTTTCTGATAATTTAATCCATCATTGAAGTCACATTACCTAGAGATTTCCTATAAATTACTCATAACTGAAGTACTGTAGGTCATATATGACTTCTTGGTAGTGTTCTCAGTTATACTTTGTGAATTCAAAAGCACAAACTGTTACTTTAACCCATATGATATAGTGATGTAATTAATAATCCATGTAACCTGTGGTGGTTTAGACACTAAACCATGTCCGACTCTTGTGATCCCATGGACTGTACCCTGCCAGGCTCCTCTGTGCATGGGATTCTCCAGGCAAGAATATTGGAGTGGGTTACCATTCCCTTCTCCAGGGGATCTTCCAGACCCGGGAATTGAACCTGGGTCTCCTGCATTGCAAGCAGATTCATTGCTGATTGAGCTATAAGGGAAGCCAATGTAGCCTGTGGAAGTCCTATTACTGTTTAGAGACATGAGATATGAGGCTTTGAGATACTGCCTGCACAGAGTTGTCTGGAGAAAATATATACAAATAAACAGAGAAGGTGCTGGGAAAAAGGAAGATGCAGGATGCTAACCTGTTTACAAGATAGGCCTCAAAACAACGGAGAGGAAATAGGTCAAAGCCCCAAAAATAACTTTCAAGGGACACCTGATCTTTTCCTGGGTCAGTATTGCTTTCCAGGGGGGTCCAATCTGTAGACAGAACACGACAGTAGGCTCCTAGGCTGGGGTACTTTATAAAGTCAGACACCTAGCAATCAGTATCATGATTCCAAGTGGTCCATCTGGTTTAAGGCTCAACTCCTATTAATAGCTAGGGATACAGATAGGAAGTTGCAGATATAAGAAAAATATATTGGTAAAAACAAGGAAGAACTGTATTATTGGTTGGATTGTGTCCCTTCCCCATTCATGTATTGAAGGATGAATATACTTCCCCAGTATTTGAGAATGTGACCTTCTTTGGAAATAGGGTCTAATCTAATTGTAGATGCAATTAGTTAAAAAGAGGGCATACTGGAACAGGGTGGAGAGTTTGCTCAAATTCATGTCCATTGAGTCAGTGATACTATCTAACCATCTCACCCTTGCTGCCCCCTTCTCTTTTTGCCTTCAATATTTCCCAGCATCAGGGTCTTTTCCAATGAATTGGCTCTTCGCATCAGGTGGCCAAAGTATTGGAGCTTCAGCATCAGTCCTTCCAAAGAATGTTCAGGGTTGATTTCCTTTAGAATTGACTGGTTTGATCTCCTTGCAGTCCATGGGACTCTCAAGAGTCTTGAAGAGAAGGGTAGACACCTAATCCAATATGACTGGTGTCTTATAGAAAGGGGAAATTTGGACACAGACACACACTCAGGGAGAACACTGTAGAAAGAGTGGAGTTGTGTGGCAGAAGCCACAGAGCACCAAAGATGGTCAGCAAACTACCAAAGCTGGGAGAGAGGCATAAGACAGATTTCTCCCTTACCGCCCTCAGGAGAAACCAATGTTACTGACACCTTGATCTCAGACTTCAAGCTCCAGAAATATAAGACAATAAATTTATGTTTTTTGAAGCCACTGGTTTTGTAGTACATTTTTAGGGCAGCCTGAGGATACTAATATAAACCCCAATCATGTCAACTGGTAAAGCTCCAGGGAACTAGCTGTTGCTGTTGTTCAATCACTAAGTTATGTCCAACTCTTTGCAACCCCATGGACTGCAGCATGCTGGGCTCCACTGTCCTTCACTATTTCCCAGAGTTTGCCTGAATTCATGTCCATTAAGTCGGTTATGCCATCTAACCATCTCATCTTCTGCTGCCCTCTTCTCTTTTGCCTTCAAACTTCCCCAGCATGAGGGTCTTTTCCAATGAGTCAGTTCTTCACATCAGGTGGCCAAAGTATTAGAGCTTCAGCTTCAGCATCAGTCCTTCCAATGAATATTCAGGATTGATTTCCTTCAGGATTGACTGGTTTTATCTCCTTGCAGTCCAAGGGACTCTCCAGAGTCTTCTCCAGTACCACAATTTGAAAGCATCAAGCAAAACTTAGGACACCAGGCAGAAGAGTGGTCATGGGGACGAGGTAGATGTGGCAGAAGTAAGGAGGGATGGTTACAACTTGTCCATGTCACCTCAGTCCCCATTCCATGAATCCCAGACACCAGAGAGAGAAGAAGACTGATCTCACACTCTCCACTGGGGGCCCAACCCTCCCATTACACACCAGTGCTTTGGCCAGACTCGTCCAAGGTCTGAGTGGGCCAAGGACAAAAGGGATGGAATGCTCTGTGTCTGCAGGAACAGAGAGCCATCACGGTTGCCGTCTCATGGAGAAGGCAGGATCTGAGGTCATTGCCAGCCAGCTCAGAATCTGCAGCTCTTTTCCTGATACCCTCTTGTAACCATTTCCCAGATTTTTCTATGATGCCTAACATTCCTCTGGTTCTTAAATGAGTTTGACTTTGGGGATTTAAATCTGAGTTTACCTGCCAGTAGCCTAAGTTCCCCAAACATCCCTCTTATAAATGTCAACCCCAATATTTGTTTATAATACTTGAATTTCCTTTGGTTCATAAATGAGCTTTGCTTTGGGAGTTAAGATCTGTATATACCTGCCACTAGCCTAGACTACTCAAATATTCACCCTGTGTCCACCATCACCCCATTTGTCTTTTGGGGTCCTTTCCGGGCTCCACCCTGCCATCTCTGGTTAGTGTATCTTCCTCTTTGACCTCCTGTAATGGACTAGTCAGAGCCCCAGACACTATTTCTGCTAAGTTGTGTCCCATGGGACAGGACACCTCCCAAACAGGCGGCCAGCAGACAGATTGAGAAATCATATGAGCCAAAACAGCTGCTGTGGGGAGAGGCTAATAATCCAACATGATGTGAGTACAGAAAATTACTGGCTGTCCAGAAGCAGAGAATTTTAGAAATGTACCTCATAGAACTCTTATTATACAGATCAGGAAACAGATCAGCAATTTCATCATACTTACAGAGCTGGCAATTCAAAAAACCAGCAGTTTGCACTGTACCTGGTAGGACTTGCTGTACTTGGGTGGGCAGCTGGTTCTACAAAGCAAAGGCTTGGGTGGCAGTGGGAGAGTAAATGAGTACTCTGGGCACAGGTACGGGGACAGAGCCAGCCGGAGAATGTGTTTACAATAGAGGTCTCATCAAGATGTGCCCAAGGGAGCTGAGTGGCAGGGGAGGGGGGCAGGTGCAAAAAGAAATACCCCAGAGCCACAGGGTGGCTAAGATGGGTAACTCAGCTGGAGAAGTAAGACTGGGCTCGTGAAATAGCTGGTGGGTCAAGTGATCAGAGAAGGAGCTTTAAAAGAAACCTGAAAGTCTTACTGTACTGGATGGAGACCACACTAGAGAATCCATTATCAGTTGTTCTCAGACTTTGATGTATGTGCTCAGTCACTCAGTCATGTCCAGCTCTTTGCAATCCCATGGACTGTCACCTGTCACACTTCTCCGTCCATGGAATTTTCCAGGCAAGAATACTGGAGTGAGTTGCCATTTCTGACTCCAGGGAATCTTCCTGACCCAAGGATCAAAGCCCGAGTCTCTTGGGCCTGCTGCATTGGCAGGCTGATTCTTTACCACTGTGCCACCTGGGAAGCCCCACTTTGATGTATAAGATATAGATATCCAGTCTTAAAGATGCTGATTTACTCCTTGGAGTAAAGACTAGTAGTCTATGTTTTTTAACAACAACTGCATCACCCCATGATTCTGAGAATCATTACTGCCTATGAATATAATAAAGACCCAGGCTGTCTCCAAGGCTTTTGCAGCCTGTGTCTAGGTATGTGTTTTCCCTAGAGTCAAGATGCTGGGGGAAGGGAGTATTGAATATGTAATTCTCAAAATAAGACCTTAAATTTGTAAAATTTAAAGGAAAAACAAATTCAAGGGATTATTGTTGATTTATAGTAACAGCATGATATATTTGCAAAAACATCATGAATATAGAATTAATATTGAATCTGGTTTGAAGAAGGCACTGGGGCTACCGATGACAGACAAGCAAGGGAAGAAGACAATGATATGTTCATTTCTTTTCTGCACCGTGTAGAGTGAAAGCAACTCTAAGATTTGATGGACTTCCTGTAATCCCAGATACTGACAGCGCCCAGCTTGTCAGCACCTGAGCCCTTTAAACAGCTCTATCAGCAGAGCTTCCAAGCAGAATAAAGAGGCAGATTGTCCATGGCTGCCTACAACTGAAACCGGAGCTGGCCAGACCCCGGCCAAGAGCGAACGCAACCCAGCCTAAGACAAGCACGCGAGCACACACAGGCATGAAAAAGAAACCCACGCTGGCTTTTCTTAACCATCAAAGTGTAGGAGTCACATGGGTAATACCTTTGCAAACAGCTCGCTAGTACTTAGTCATTTTTCACAGCTGATGGATTGTGTTTCCTTTAGTCTTTTGGATAACATTAAAAAAATAAAAAGCAACCAACACCACAGGGACTTCATTGAAATCACCAGGGACAATGAACTGCATTGAAATCGCAGGGAATCCATGCTCTCCTCTTTATCTCCCTTTGCCCTATGTGTAGAAATACTTATATTTTTCAAAACAAGAAAGAATTTGAGACCCTGTGAAAATGTTATAAATTGTCCCTGTGAATCACCCTCTAGTCATCCAGAAAGAGGCCTCTCCATCCCGTTCCAGTAAATGTTATTCCAGTTCATGACTGTGCTTGCTGGCTGCTGTGAGATCTCTGGGAACGGCTTGGACCTGGCAAGGCAGGTCCTCAGGGTAATGGCCTTCCCTGCCTGCTGGAAAGAATCATTTTTAAGTTCGAAAACAAATATCATCTTTTACATCTCAGTTGCTGTGTTTTATTAACCTACTATGTCTGTTGAAGACATCTTGACCTAAATACTAAAATGTCCATTTGAATCTTTGTATATCTTAGCAATCGATTTTTTTCATATATTCATCTACAAATAGATATCAAATGCCTATCTTTCTCTCTACATGGCACAAACATTATCTGAAATGAGCATTCTATAAGAAAGAAAAACTTATACACAGCCAACAATTCTTGATTCATGTAAGATTTGATACATGATTAAGTGTCAAAATTAGGTAGACTTTCAAATTCCAAGTGATGTTCTCATTTGTAAATGTATTTGGCACATAAAGTGTCTCTATGTCAGAAATCACTCAAAGTGGGGATTTTTAAGCCCAGCTATAAAACTAAGCTTTGGTTCATATGCCAGGGTTTCAGATAATGCTGGATTCTGTGAAGGGATATGAAGCATTACGTTTAACATGTAAGTAATTCTGTTCTTGCTTTTTTAACGTACGTGGATGGATTTTCATTTAAATCTGAAATTGCTGGGGTTCTATAAATGCATTTGTTGCTTCTAATGTATATTCTGATCAATAGTTTTCTCAGTTCATATCTATTGGGTGACCTTGTTGTGATTTGTGAGAAAGGATGTTTCTAGGAAAAAAAGGTTGACACAGTCCACTTGAGTGAGACTAATGACAATTTTGATATGATGAAATGTATTTGCCTATTCATTTCTTAAAAAGAATTACAGAGCTGGATTTGCACAGGTTAAATTTAAACTATTCATGGCTTAGGCCTTTTCATGTCTCTCTGTGAATTGGCCACTGTATATCTGTGTGTTATTTCAGGATTGCTTAGAAATAGATGCCAAGACAGAATTAAACATGTAGGAGATTTACTGAGGGAGGAAGCAGGAAAAGGCAAGGAGATCCTTGATAAGGGGATACAGACCTGCTACCAGTAGAAGGAGAGGGGAAAAGAAGGAGGGTTGGATGGAAGAGTTGCAGATGGCAGTGAAATGTCAAGATAGTTTTGGCCAGGCCAATGGGAACTCCTTGGGCCTGGTGGAAAGTCCTGTGCCTCACAGAAATTAGCCTGTATTCATCTTCCCCATCCCCTCCCCACACTCTGTGCTCAGTCATGGCAAGGAGTAGCCCCTGGGAAGCAGGACAGCAGCACAAACACAGTGATGGATCCAGATGGGCAGCAGCTGAAAGCCCCCGCCAGTTAGGCTCCCTACAAAAGTTGACTCGAATAACACATCCTAATGTCCACCACTCTCTGTCAATAAAAGCCTCACCAAAGATGTGGAGAAATTGGAATACTTGTACACTGTTGGTGGGAATATAAAATTGTTTTCCACTATGGAAAACAATATGAAGCTTCCTCAAAAATTTTTAAATAGAACTACCATATAATCCAGAAATTTCACTTCTGGGCATAGAGTCCAAAGAATTAAAAACTGTGTTTCAAAAAGGTCTTTGCACACCTATGTTGACTGCAGGGGAACCAAGTGGTGGTCATCTTCACAGTAATCAAGAGGTGCAAGCAAGCCAGTGTCCTTCACTGGATAAGTGGGAAAACAAAATGTGCTAGAGACATGCACTGGAATAGTGCCCAGGCTTTAAAAAAAAAAGAAGGAAACTGTGACATGCTACAATGTGGATGAACCTCGAGGACATTATGTCACATTAAATAAACCGGTCACAGAAAGACAAATACTGTGTGAGTCCACTTATGTGAGGTATCTAAAGTAGTCAATATTTAGAGAAACGGAAAGTAATAGTGGCTGTCAGGGGCTGGAGGGAAGAGGAATGTGGAGTTATTAAGAATGTAGAGTTTCAGTTTTGCAAGGTAAACAATTTCTAGGGACCACAAAGTAAATATACATGATACTGCTGAACTGCACACTTAAGGTGGTTAAAATGGTAAGTTTTATATCTTTTAACCACAATTAAAATTTTTTAATTAATAAAAGTGTCATCAGAACCAAAGTTTGCGGATTGCATTTGTTCACTCATTTATTAAACAAATTGTTACTACGTGCTAGGCACCATGTCCCATTCTATAAATTCTACAGGAAATAAGCGAAGTCTATGGTGCTGGAGAAGACTCTTGAGAGTCCCTTGGCCAGCAACGAGATCCAACCAGTTAATCCTAAAGGAAATCAATCCTGAATATTCATTGGAAGGACTGAAGCTGAAGTTGAAGCTCCAATACTTTATCTGATGTGAAGAGCTGACTTATTGGAAAAGACCTCATGCTGGGAAAGGTTGAGGACAGGAGGGGAAGTGGGTGACAAAGGATGAGATGGTTGGATGGCATCATCAACTCAATGGACTTGAGTTTGAGCAAACTCTGGAAGATAGTGAAGGACAGGGAAGCCTGTCCTTCCTGGTATGCTGCAGTCTATGGGGTTGCAAAGAGTCGGATACGACTGAGCAACTGGACAACAATGTACCCTCATAGAGTATATTGCATAGTGTATTGAACCCTTGTAAATACTGCCTGGTACTGAGGATCTCCTTCGCTAAAGACACGTTGCCCACGAATAGTGGTTGAGAAAATGCCTACTTTGGATCTTAATTGAAAGTGTTATTTTGAGATTGAATTTGTTGCCATTTACTTATTAGAAAATTCACAGAAATTCATCACAACTATATCAAATAATCCTCCTTGTGCTTTACCCTAATCTTTTAACTTTAATACATGGGATTGAACAATTACATAGGTCAGTATTTATTAAATATATTTGTCTACACCTTCAAAGTCTATGTGAATTTTCCCTCCAATAATTAAGTGTGAAACCTAGAATAGGGGGTGACAGAGACATACAGAATTGGGGGGATATAGCAGAGATGAGAAGAAATCACACTAGCATTTTTTCCCCCAATGTATATCCTGTTCCTACCTCAGTGCATGCTCATTATTATGTACTGCAAAGCCCCAAATTCCATCATTAAATATTAATCCCTTCAAGGTGAGGATTAGCCTCTCCAGGCTTTTTCTTTTTTTCAACTTGCAAATCATCTGAGAGAAATAATATATACCTGACCAACATCTTGTGTGGTTGAGTCTATCAGTCTCCTTTTCCTGGTGGAGGGGAAAGAATGTCATTTTGGGATCACAAGACACCTGGAAGTGAGAGGAATCAGAATTGATAAACTCCAAGTTTGTTTGTAGTCAAGACAGGAAAGCAAAAACACACGTTGCAACATCATCAGTGAGATGGATGGTGATGGGAAACTTACTCTGCAAGAACTCAGCATGAGCATCATCTCTGAGCATATTCTGGCCTTTTGCTTATGCTGTCATTGCAAAGGTATGCAAAGAAAGTCACATTTCAAACCAATCCTGAATTTGCAGAACAGTAAAAGCCTAGATAATCCTGACCTTTCAAGTGCCATCACGGGGCAGTTCACACTAATATTCACAACCTTCAGAGTTATCATCAAGTAAAATTGTTAAACAGATGAAAATGCATCTGGGTTGCCCTTATCTCTGCTTTTGATATCCACAAATTCCCCTTTCCTCACGCATCTGTATCCTGAGCTCTAACCAAGCCTTCCTGACCAGTGTATCATGTTTAGGACCCTTTCCAACTTTATGCATCATCATCATCGTCATTATCACCATTGCCAGTATCTACCAGGTGTTTTCTCTTTGCAGGCACATTGCATACATTATCACATCTAACAGTCACGGCCCTGTTAGGTGTCTAGGTTCTGTCAGCATCTCCATTTAGTAGAAGGGTACATTGAGGCTCAGGAAGGTTAGGCAATTTGCACAGGTTTAAAGAGTTAGACAGAGGATGAGATGGCTGGATGGCATCACTGACTCCATGAACGTGAGTCTGAGTGAACTCTGGGAGTTGGTGGTGGACAGGGAGGCCTGGAGTGCTGCAATTCATGGGGTCGCAAAGAGTCGGACACAACTGAGCGACTGATCTGATCTGATCTGATCTGAAAGAGTTAGAATGTAGATGATCCAGATTTCAAATCCAGACTTGTCTGGCCCATACACTTACATCATACATGATCAATTTTGGCTACCAGTTTAGGGGAGGAGGGCACCAGGCACATTCCAAAATCTGTCTGAGAAGATGCTCTTCCTTACATACTACTGAGTACTTTATGTGCTGCTAGGTATGAATACACACATTTGTGCACAAGCTAAAAGATCTAACTTGCCCTTAATGGACTGAGCTTCAGAAGTCTTGTCATGGGGTCTATTCCGTACCAATCAACCCTGGACCATGCATTCCCATCGCAGAATTAGGGATCTGTTTGAGTTTTGTTTTATAGCTCAGAATCTTGCCCCCCCACCCCACCAATGCTTTTCTACTTGCATATCCACCAGGTTTCTCAGTAAAAACTCTAATGGTACACAGTCTCTATTGTGGTTCCCTGATTTCATTTACAAGCAGATGTAATCAGTCGACAGGAGTGGCATATTTAGCATTTTAAATCTGGATGAGGATGGCCATGTCAAGCCTTGTGATTAATTAAACTGCAAGTAGCTACTATCTGTGGTACATTAATCATTCAACACATATTCAATGACTGTCTTCTTTGCCAAGCACTTTGCTAGATTCTGGAGATACAGTGAGCAAGGGAGACTTGTTTCTTGGCCACACAGAACCTATCGTTTGTAACCCCAATACCCGATATGCACTAATAATCATCATTTCTTTGGATACGTATGTGCTCAGTACTTCACACAAACTAGCCCTAATATTTACAACCACTGTGTAAAGTAAGAAGATAACTGTGCCATTTTACAGATAAATAAACTGAGACTCAGAGAGGTTAAGTAATTTGCTCACTGTCATGTGGCTAATAAGGACAAAAACTGGAATCAAAATCAGTTGTTTTTGACTAAAAAGTCCATTCTCTCCTTTACATTATTACCTACAAGATAAAAGTGAGGGAACCTCACTTTTCCCCAGCCCCAGCCATTTCCCCCCCGACACCCTCCCTTCTATTACACGGTAGCTACTCTAGGGCCTAAGGAAACCTCTTTACCTTTTTACGTTTCATCTTTCCTCACTGTAAAATGGAAATGACAATTATACTTTTACAAAAATGCTTAAATGATCCCAGAGCTATTAAAATGCTATGAAAACATTTATCAATCCTAAATATCATTATTAACTTAATAATGTGATCCAACTTTATAAATCCCCCAAATTCCCACAGAAGATGAATTCATATTCCTCCTGCAGCCTCAGTGTGTGTGAAGGGATGGCTCACACAGCTTCTTCCCACATTAAGTGATAGTTCAAGCAAAAATTGGAGTTGCCTTTGGCTTCTTATAAGGCAAACCTCAGCTTTCTGGAAAGCTGTGCCAATGAGTATGATTCAGTTGAAAATCAATTTGACTAAATTGGTGGTAAAATAAAAGATCTGCCCATTTCAATAAAACATAGTAAAAAGAAAACACTGAAGTATATATAAAACAATTATCACTGCCTCTGGAACACTGGATTTGCTGACTCAATTGGGTATTTATATTGTTCAACTTTTCCTGGCATAGAGCCAGTTTATGCTGTAATACTAATAGACTTCACTTTTAGTTAATAGTAGAATAATTAACTAACCAGCAGAGTTTCCACACCAGAAGAACCCAATCCCCAGCATGGTGATTTCGCTGAATGGCAAATCAGAAATACATAGATTTCGATTTAAAGACTAACTTGTGTTCGTGGTCATGGTCAGTTGTGTCCAACTCTTTGCTACATGAACTGTAGCTTACCAGGCTCCTCTGTCCACGGGATTTCCCAGGCAAGAATGCTGGAGTGGTTTGCCACTTCTTTCTCCATTTAAAGACTAAAAAACTATCTATATGATCAAAAGCCTAATGAAGTGACGTAAAAGCATTTTTCACTCTCCTATACTGTCCCTGAGGGCTGTGGATAATTCCAGTAAAGACTGGCACAGGGCTAGAGGCCACTACTTTGGAATGTTAAAATCATGAAGTCTTAAAGCACCATACCCACATTTAAGCCCAGACTCTCCGCTCCCTTGTGGCTCAGGTGGTAAAGAATTCACCTGCAATGCAGGAGACCTGGTTTGGGAAGATCCCCTGGAGAAGGGAAAGGCTACCCACTCCAGTATTCTGGCCTAGCAAATTCCACGGACTGTATAGTCCATGGGGTCACAAAGAATTGGACACGACTGAGCAACTTTCACTTTCACTTTTCTCCGCTCCCGACAGTTCAACTGTGTCAAACAAAGGTGAGAGAGGCTGTTTACAATGAAATAAACAGCACGCCTATAAAAGACAGTCTGCATCTCAACAATGTTGAATCATTTTCACCAGCTCCTCAGTTCAGTTCAGTCACTCAGTGGTGCCCGAATCTTTGCAACCCCATGGACTGCAGCACACCAGGCTTCCCTGTCCATTACCAACACCTGGAGCCTACACAAACTCACATCCATTGAGTCAGTGATGCCATCCAACCATCTCATCTTCTGTTGTTCCATTCTCCTTCCACTTTCAATCTTTCCTAGCGTCAGGGTCTTTTTCAATGAATCAGTTCTTCACATCAGGTGGTCAAAGTATTGGAGCTCAGCTTCAGCATCAGTCCTTCCAATGAATATCCAGGACTGATTTCCTTTAGGATAGACTGGTTGGATCTCCTTGCAGTCCAAGGGCCTCTCAAGAGTCTTCTCCAACACCACAGTTCAAAAGCATCAATTCTTTGGTGCTCAGCCTTCTTTATAGTCCAACCCTCACATCCATACATGACTACTGCAAAAACCATAGCTTTTACTACATGAACCTTTGTTGGCAAAGTAATGTCTCTGCTTTTTAATATGCTGTCTAGGTTGGTCATAGTTTTTCTTCCAAGGAGCAAGCGTCTTTTAATTTCATGGCTGCAGTCACCATCTGCAGTGATTTTGGAGCCCAAAAAAATAGTCTCACTGTTTCCATTGTTTCCCCATCTATTTGTCAAGAAATGATGGGATCAGATGCTATGATCTTAGTTTTCTGAATGTCAAGTTTTAAGCCAACTTTTTCACTCTCCTCTTTCACTTTCATCAAGAGATTCTTTAGTTCTTCACTTTCTCTTGTGGTATCATCTGCATATCTGAAGTTATTGATATTTCTCCCAGAAATCTTGATTCCAGCCTGTGCTTCAACCAGCCTGGCATTTGGAATGATGTACTCTGCATATAAGTTAAATAAGCAGGGTGACAATATACGACCTTGACGTACTCCATTCCCGATTTGGAACCAGTCTGTTGTTCCATGTCCAGTTCTAACTGTTGCTTCTTGACCTGCATACAGATTTCTCAGGAGGCAGATCAGGTGGTCTGGTATTCCCAACTCTTCAGATGAATTCTTATAGAAAGCCTGCAGCCACATGCATCATTCTCTTCTCTTAGAATAACCAGATTCAGAGACTGTGTCACTAATATCTGGGGGTTCCTTAAAATTTGAAAGCCAGAAGAACACCTTTTAGTAAGCTGTGGCTCAGACAGTAAAGCGTCTGTCTACAATGCAGGAGACCCGGGTTCAATCCCTGGGTTGGGAGGATCCCCTGGAGGAGGAAATGGCAATCCACTCCAGTACTATTGCCGGGAAAATCCCATGAACAGAGAAGCCTGGTAGGCTACAGTCCATGGGGTCGCAAAGAGTCGGACACAACTGAGTGACAGGGCTATAGGGCTGTAGTAGCTTAGAGGGGCTTCCCAGGTGGCTCAGTGCACCACAGAGACGTGGAGACACAAGAGATGCAGTTTCCATCCCTGGGTCAGGAACCCACTCCAGTGTTCTTGCCTGGAGAATTCCCTGAACAGAGGAACCTGGCAGGCTACAGACCATGGGGTCGCAAAGAGTTGGACATGACTGAGCACGCTTGTGCAGCCTAAAGAGTTAATATAGCGGCTCTCAAAGTGTGGTGCCAGGAATCACTGAAGTATCACCTAAAAATGTGCAAATTGTCAGGCTTTCTCCAAAACTCCGTGGAATCAGTAGCTCTGTGTTTGAGCCCAGCAATCTGCATTTTAACAGACCCTTCAGGCAATTCTGCTGCACGCCAGAGTCTGAGAACCACTGAGTTAATAATATGCATCCCCATCATTTCTGATTTATTCTCGGGATATAAAACTCTTACAGCTTAGCTTGGAAGTCATGAAGTAGAAAGTTCAGCAACTAACAGACAAAGCTGAGTTTGATAGCAGATTGACTTGCTTGATGGAATCTCTGTATGAAGTTTCAAAATATGGAAAATTGAGTTCTGAAATGTTATGATGTTGGTATTGGCAACCAGTACTGCTGAACTGCAGAGAAATACAGGATCCTCCTGCTGTTTCCTTTTCGCTGAATTCCTTTCTGGCCTCTTGGAAAGGCTCCCTTGAGGCATTTCTGAAAATATAAACCTCCCCATGTAAATGAGTTGTTTACCCTCCTGATCATTTGTTAGAAAGCATTGAATTTTGCTGAATCAGGAGTAATTGCTTTTGACAAGCATACACATAAAACAGTAAGTGATACTGAAAGCACTTGGTGCAAGTCTCAAAACTTGGAATGCTCTAAATTTTTAATAATGGGTCATGCCATTTGGCACATCTTTTCTTGTAATCTTAAACAAAATCAGGCCAACCAACAGAATAATGAAAAGTGAGTACTGAGTTGAACACAAATGAGATCTTATTCTGATGGAGAGACAGAACGCAAGACATATTAGAGACTGGAAAATGCTGGGGCTTTTAAATAAAAGTTTACGTTAGTCTGTCTCAATACTACTTAACTAGGAAGAGACAAATCTATAGAGAGAAAAACTGGACTCAAGGAAATGAACTTTTTTTTTTTTTTTTTACTGCTCCAAGAACAGAGAAAAATAATTTTTTTAAAAAGGCAAACACTATTTAAAAAAATAGCTATCTTCCAGATGTAGTTGTATTTTAATTCTTTAGTAATTTTAATTTATGTATATTTAGCTCACTTTTTCTCACTTTTAAATTATGAAATTTAGTATTAAATGCCAATAATAAATTCAACTATAGAAAAGGAGATAGTAAAAGGTAAAATATGTCCCCCATGCTATTAATTTCTTCATTTTTTTTCTATCCATACTCTAAGAAGTTGCCACTGAAAATTGTTTTTTATAGATATTTCCAGCCTATTATTTGTGCATATCTTTAAATGTGAATCATATTTCTATTAGTCTTTTACTATATCATGTGAAATTGGTTTGATGAATATTCACCAAATTTGGAATATATACTTGAAAACATCTTAGTTAAAGAGCAGCTTCAACTGTTGCTCCAAAATTGAACATGAAAAGGGCAAACATTTGAATTCCATGTATTTTTATTTGGGATCATGTTGCTTCTCCTGTGAGCACTGGCCTACAGCATGCTACTGCTACTGCTAAGTCACTTTAGTCATGTCCGACTCTGTGCGACCCCATAGACGGCAGCCCACCAGGCTCTGCTGTCCCTGGGATTGTCCAGACAAGACCACTGGAGTGGGTTGCCATTTCCTTCTCCAATGCATGAAAGTGAAAAGTGAAAGTGAAGTCTCTCAGTCATATCCGACTTTTAGCGACCCCATGGACTGCAGCCTACCAGGCTCCTCCGTCCATGGGATTTTCCAGGGTCTACAGCATAAGCCAAGATAAATTACAGCAAGTATATATTTAATTAATAATATTTAGGTGATTCTTGAGAAAAAATGAACATAAAAGCTTTGTTTTATGTTTAGTATGAAATAAGGCATTGTACATATTGTCATGTACCATGAATTTTTCACTGTATTTATTGTAAATAACTTTGAATGTCAGTTTACATAGCCATCCTATGAATACTGACTGTGTCGTGATTTATTAAGATTCTCCTCATTGATATGTTTTGGTTGTTTCCATGTTTGTTACCATAAAAGATTCTTCAGTAGCCATCCTTGTACCGTAGTTGTTGAATATTTTTGTAATTTTTTTGAATAATTCACTAGAGTAGATTCATAGGGGTAAACTTTTTGACTAGAGAGCAAAGAACTTTAGAGTTTTATCTTGATCAGATCAGATCAGTCGCTCAGTCGTGTCGAACTCTGCGACCCCATGAATCGCAGCATGCCAGGCCTCCCTGTCCATCACCAACTCCCAGAGTTCACTCAGACTCACATCCATCGAGTCAGTGATGCCATCCAGCCATCTCATCCTCTGTCGTCCCTTCTCCTCCTGCCCCCAATCCCTCCCAGCATCAGAGTCTTTCCCAATGAGTCAACTCTTCACATGAGGTGGCCAAAGTACTGGAGTTTCAGCTTTAGCATCATTCCTTCCAAAGAAATCCCAGGGCTGATCTCCTTCACAATGGATTGGTTGGATCTCCTTGCAGTCCAAGGGACTCTCAAGAGTCTTCTCCAACACCACAGTTCAAAAGCATCAATTCTTCGGCATTCAGCCTTCTTCACAGTCCAACTCTCACATCCATACATGACCACAGGAAAAACCATAGCCTTGACTAGATGAATCTTTGTTGGCAAAGTAATGTCTCTGCTTTTGAATATGCTATCTAGGTTGGTCATAACTTTCCCTCCAAGGAGTAAGCATCTTTTCATTTCATGGCTGCAGTCACCATCTGTAGTGATTTTGGAGCCCAGAAAAATAAAGTCTGACACTGTTTCCACCGTTTCCCCATCTATTTCCCATGAAGTGATGGGACCTGATGCCATGATCTTCGTTTTCTGAATGTTGAGCTTTAAGCCAACTTTTTCACTCTCCACTTTCACTTTCATCAAGAGGCTTTTGAATTCCCCTTCACTTTCTGCCATAAGGGTGGTGTCATCTGCATATCTGAGGTTATTGATATTTCTCTGGGCAATCTTGATTCCAGCTTGTGTTTCTTCCAGTGCAGCGTTTCTCATGATGTACTCTGCATAGAAGTTAAATAAACAGGATGACAATATACAGCCTTGACGTATTCCTTTTCCTGTTGGGAACCAGTCTGTTGTTCCATGTCCAGTTCTAAATGTTGCTTCCTGACCTGCATACAAATTTCTCAAGAGGCAGATCAGGTGGTCTGGTATTCCCATCTCTTTCAGAATTTTCCACAGTTTATTGTGATCCACACAGTCAAAGGCTTTGGCATAGTCAATAAAGCAGAAATAGATGTTTTTCTGCAACTCTCTTGCTTTTTCCATGATCCAGCGGATGTTGGCAATTTGATCTCTGGTTCCTCTGCCTTTTCTAAAACTAGCTTGAACATCAGGAAGTTCATGGTTCACATATTGCTGAAGCCTGGCTTGGAGAATGTTGAGCATTACTTTACTAGCGTGTGAGATGAGTGCAATTGTGCGGTAGTTTGAGCATTCTTTGGCATTGCCTTTCTTTGGGATTGGAATGAAAACTGACCTTTTCCAGATAGGCAATGCCAAAGCACTCTGTTAAAAGACAACAGAGAATAAAGGCAGCATCTATATTCCCACAGTCTCCAAATCTGAATAGTATAACTGTTCAAACACCTTTGTTCTAGTAGTTATAAAGAAGTATTTTGCTTCAAGATTTGTTTCTTTGTTGGAGGATTTGAAAAACCATTCTGTGGGTTGTCTTTTCACTTTCTTGATGGTGAAACACAAAAGTTTTTAATTTTTAAGAAGTCTAGTTTATATTTTTCTATTGTTGCTTATGTTTTGGGTATCCTACTTAAGGAGCCATTGCTTAATCTAAAGTCAGAAAGATTTAGTGTACATTTTCTTCTAAGAATTTTATAGTTTTAGTCTTATATTAGATTGCTGATGCATTTTTAGATTTTGTATATTGTGTGAGGTAGGAGTCCAGCTTCATTCTTTTACAAGTGCATATCCAATTTTCCCGACTCCATTTGTTTAAAAACCTATTCTGTCCTCCATTGAATCGCCTGGTACTTTTGCCAAAGATCGTTTGCTTGTAAATACGATTTATTTCTATATTATCAGTTCTATTCCATTGACCTTTTTGTTGATCTTTTTGCCAACGTCTCACAGTCTTGACTGCTATAGCCTTGTAGTAAGTTTTGAAATTGGAAACTTTGAGTCCCTTAATTTTGTTCCTTTTCGAGATGATTTTAACTATGTAGCTCCCTTTCAAGTGAATTTTATTACCACCTTGTTGATTTCTGCAAAAGCTATTCAGAATTTTGATAGTGATTGTATTGAATATGTAGATGAATTTGGGGAGCATTATACTCTACAGGTCCAAATTTTAAAATATATATATATTTGTCTAATAACATGTTGGCCAACTTAAATTTATGAAACTTGATAGTTTTATTCATCCATTCAACACACCTAACAAACAGTATATTCAAGGCACTATGCAAGGAATTCCAGAATAAATACAATTCAGTGATTCCTTCCAGAAATTCATATACATGTATGTGTGTAGATGACATATTCACAGGTAATTGGAATTCAAGGCAGTATAAAAATGCCACATGCAATATGACATTTTTCCTGTAGCATCAACTATGGCAGGGAAAGCTTCTTGGAAGGAAAGCATTCCAGATAGGGAGTGAGGAACAATAGCTATAACCCCTTCCTAGTACTCTTGCCTGGAAAATCCCATGGATGGAGGAGCCTGGTAGGCTGCAGTCCATGGGGTTGCTACGAGTCGGACATGACTGAGCGACTTCCCTTTCACTTTTCACTTTCTGCATTGGAGAAGGAAATAGCAACCCACTCCAGTGTTCTTGCCTGGAGAATCCCAGGGATGAGGGAGCCTGGTAGGCTGCCATCTAATGGGGTCTCACAGAGTCAGACACGACTGAAGCGACTTAGCAGCAGCAACCTAATATTATAAAAATTCTATTTCCCAATCTACTTTAGACAGTTATTCAGTTCTTACAGATCTGTTTCATCATATTGATATAAAAGAAAGAGTGATAAAACGAGCTTCAGTGACTATGTATATTCAAAGTTTCTACCTCATCTGATGCTTGGAGGCAGTTGGCAGCACTTCTACTGCTGGACAATGAGTAGAGACTTCCTTCTGGCTAAAGGCCCAGGAATAAGTTCTAAATTCTACCACTCATCCTTTTGCTGTTTTTGTTTTTCAGTTGCTAAGTCTGATTCTTTGCAACTCCATGGACTGCAGAACGTCAGGCTTCCCTGTCCTTCATTGTCTCCTGGAGTTTGCTCAAATTCGTGTCCACTGTCCGTGATGCCATCCAAACATCTCATCCTCTGTCATTCCCTTCTCCTCCTGCCCTCAGTCTTTCCCAGCATCAGGGTCTTTTCCAATGAGTTGGCTCTTCGCATCAGGTGGCCAAAGTATTGGAGCTTCAACTTTAGCATCAGTCCTTCCAATGAATATTAAGGGTTGATTGCCTTTAGGATTGACTGATTTGATCTCCTTGCTGTCCTAGGGACTCTCAAGAGTCTTCTCTAGCATCACAATTCAAAAGCATCAATTCTTCGGAACTCAGTCTTCTTTATGGTCCAACTTGCATATGCATATGTGACTAGTGGAAAAACAGCAACAGCATGAGAAATTTTTGGCAAAGTGATGTCTTTGTTTTTTAATATGCTGTCTAGGTTTGTCATAGCTTTCCTTCCAAGGAGGAAGTGTCTTTTAATTTCATGTTTGCAGTCACCATCCGCAGTGATTTTGAAGTCCAATAAAATAAAATCTGTCACTATGCTACACTAAGTCACTTCAGTCGTGTCCGACTCTGTGTGACCCCATAGACGGCAGCCCACCAGGCTCCCCCATCCCTGGGATTCTCCAGGCAAGAACACTGGAGTGGGTTGCCATTTCCTTCTCCAATGCATGAAAGTGAAAAGTGAAAGTGAAGTCGCTCAGTCGTGTCCAACTCTTAGCGACCCCACGGACTGCAGCCCACCAAGCTCCTCCATCCATGGGATTTTCCAGGCAAGAGTACTGGAGTGGGGTGCCATTGCCTTCTCCGAAATCTGTCACTGCTTTCACCCAATTCTTTACTGGCTGGAATAGTGATTTGCATATCACTGTATGGCTTCCCTAGTGACTCAGTGGTAAAGAATCTGCCTGCCAATGTGAGAGACTCAGGTTCAATGAGGAAAATGACAACCCACTCCAGTATTCTTGCCTGGGAAGTCCCATGGACAGAGGAGCCTGGCAGCTATAGTCCATGGGTTGTAAGAGAGTCAGACACTGAACAACAACAACAAATATCACTGTGATTCTTGTTACTGAGTTTGATCTTAAACCCTTTGGTCTGCGTGGATATTATCAACGATAATTTTGGAACACACATATGTATTCCAGTACTAAGGTATGAACTAAAGCTGAATGTGGACCAAAAAATAAACTGCCCACCCAGAAAGTCATATAACCCACGCTTGAATTTAACAGAAGAAAAATAAATCTGTGCCCTTTACTTTGAGCAAGGCAGTAGAAAGAATTTGGAAGACTGTTGAATCATCTATGCACTTCTCAGCTTGAGATGTATTTTTTTTACTAACTGTATCCTTCTCCACTTCTGTCTTTTTTTGCTGAGGTAAAGGGATAGAATCAAGGCCCAGAACAACCATAACTGTTTTAGATTGGGAGTGGGTGGGAGAATGACTTCCCCCCCATAACTGGGCAGCTGACCTGCTGGGCTGTGGCAGGGCGCCATGTGTACATTAGCCAAATGGCTTGCAGTGCTGCCAGCAACCACGCATGAGGGCAGCACAGCTACCCCCAGAGGAGCTCACTGTCCCCTCTGGAGAGGAACATTGCTCCACCCACGCCCACTGGCCGGCATCTGTGTAGCAAGGATTTTTTTCAAAGTGTGGCTAAGAGCAGCTTTTTTTTTTTTTTTTTTTTGGAATAAACATTTATCCTCTTGGGTTAACATCTACATTTAAGTCCCTCAAACGCAAAGGCACATTGCTGCCTCCAAAGAAGTCTATCAATTGCTTAGAAGCAGAGGAAACCTGATGCCCCCTTCACCTCCTCCTAAATTCTAGGCTTTGAAAGAGTCTTGCTGAGGGCTTCCTTGGTGGCTCAGTGGTAAAGAATCTGCCTGCCAGTACAGGGGACATGGGTTCAATTCCTGGTCTGGGAGGATCCCACATGCTGCAGGGCAACCAAGCTCCGGTGCCACAACTGCTGAGCCCATGTGCTGGAGACCAAGAGCCACAACTGCTGAGCCCATGTGCTGGAGACCAAGAGCCACAACTGCTGAGCCCATGTGCTGGAGACCAAGAGCCACAACTGCTGATGCCCATGTGCTGGAGACCAAGAGCCACAACTGCTGAGCCCATGTGCTGGAGACCAAGAAGCCACAACTGCTGAGCCCATGTGCTGGAGACCAAGAGCCACAACTGCTGAGCCCATGTGCTGGAGACCAAGAGCCACAACTGCTGAGCCCATGTGCTGGAGCCCAAGACCACAAACTGCTGAGCCCCATGTGCTGAAGACCAAGAGCCACAACTGCTGAGGGCCCATGTGCTGAAGCCAAGAGCCAGAAACTGCTGAGCCCATGTGTTGGAGACCAAGAAGCCACAAACTGCTGGCCCATGGCTGGAGAACCAACGAGCCAAAACTTCTGAGCCCATGTGCTACGAGCCCAAGAGCCACAACTGCGTGAGCCCATGTGCTGGAGACCAAGAGCCACAACTGCTGAGCCCATGTGCTGGAGACCAAGAGCCACAACTGCTGAGCCCATGTGCTGAAGACCAAGAGCCACAACTGCTGAGCCCATGTGCTGGAGACCAAGAGCCACAACTGCTGAGCCCATGTGCTGGAGACCAAGAGCCACAACTGCTGAGCCCATGTGCTGGAGACCAAGAGCCACAACTGCTGAGCCCATGTGCTGCAGACCAAGAGCCACAACTGCTGAGCCCATGTGCTAGAGCCCAAGAGCCACAACTGCTGAGCCCATGTGCTGGAGACCAAGAGCCACAACTGCTGAGCCCATGTAGACAACACAATGCTGACATTGCTGAGAAGACCACAACTGCTGAGCCATGTGCTGAACCAAGAGCCACAACTGCTGAGCCCATGTGCTGAACCAAAGCCACAACCGACCCATGCAGACCAAGAGCCACAACTGCTGAGCCCATGTGCTGGAGACCAAGAGCCACAACTGCTGAGCCCATGTGCTGGAGACCAAGAGCCACAACTGCTGAGCCCATGTGCTGGAGACCAAGAGCCACAACTGCTGAGCCCATGTGCTGGAGACCAAGAGCCACAACTGCTGAGCCCATGTGCTGGAGACCAAGAGCCCAACTGCTGAGCCATGTGCTGGAGACCAAGAGCCACAACTGCTGAGCCCATGTGCTGGAGACCAAGAGCCACAACTGCTGAGCCCATGTGCTGGAGACCAAGAGCCACAACTGCTGAGCCCATGTGCTGGAGACCAAGAGCCACAACTCTGAGCCCATGTGCTAGACCAAGAGCCACAACTGCTGAGCCCATGTGCTGGAGACCAAGAGCCACAACTGCTGAGCCCATGTGCTGAGACCCCACTGCTGACCCATGTGCTGAGACCAAGAGCCACAACTGCTGAGCCCATGTGCTGAGACCAAGAGCCACAACTGCTGAGCCATGTGCTGAGACCACAACTGCTGAGCCATGTGCTGAAGACAAGAGCACAATGTAGCCATGTAGACCAAAGCCACAACTGCTGAGCCCATGTGCTGGAGACCAAGAGCCACAACTGCTGAGCCCATGTGCTGGAGACCAAGAGCCACAACTGCTGAGCCCATGTGCTGGAGACCAAGAGCCACAACTGCTGAGCCCATGTGCTGGAGACCAAGAGCCACAACTTGCTGAGCCCATGTGCTAGAGCCCAAAGAGCCACAACTGCTGAGCCCATGTGCTGGAGACCAAGAGCCACAACTGCTGAGCCCATGTGCTGGAAGCCCAAGAGCCATAACTGCTGCACCCATGTGCTGGAGACCAGAAGCCACAACTGCTGAGCCCATGTGCTAGAGAACCAAGAGCCACAACTGCTGAGCCATGTGCTGGAGACCAAGAGCCACAACTGCTGAGCCCATGTGCTGGAGCCAAGAGCCACAACTGCTGAGCCCATGTGCTGGAGCCCAAGAGCCACAACTGCTGAGCCCATGTGCTAGAGACCAAGAGCCACAACTGCTGAGCCCATGTGCTGAGACCAAGAGCCACAATGCCTGACCATGTCTGGAGGCCCATGTGGCCTGTGGAGACCAAAGAGCCACAACTGCTGAGCCCATGTGCTGGAGACCAAGAGCCACAACTGCTGAGCCCATGTGCTGGAGACCAAGGAGCCACAACTGCTGAGCCCATGTGCTGGAGACAAGAGCCACAACTGCTGAGCCCATGTGCTGGAGACCAAGAGCCACAACTGCTGAGCCCATGTGCTGGAGACCAAGAGCCACAACTGCTGAGCCCATGTGCTGGAGACCAAGGAGCCACAACTGCCTGAGCCCATGTGCTGGAGACCAAGAGCCACAACTGCTGAGCCCATGTGCTGAAGACCAAGAGCCACAACTGCTGCGCCCATGTGCTGGAGCCCAAGAGCCACAACTGCTGAGCCCATGTGCTGGAGACCAAGAGCCACAACTGCTGCGCCCATGTGCTGGAGCCCAAGAGCCACAACTGCTGAGCCCATGTGCTGGAGCCCAAGAGCCACAACTGCTGAGCCCATGTGCTGGAGCCCAAGAGCCACAACTGCTGAGCCCATGTGCTGGAGACCAAGAGCCACAACTGCTGAGCCCATGTTGCTAGAGCCAAGAGCCACAACTGCTGAGCCCATGTGCTGGAGACCAAGAGCCACAACTGCTGAGCCCATGTGCTGGAGCCAAGAGCCACAACTGCTGAAGCCCATGTGCTGGAGACCAAGAGCCACACTGCTGAGCCCATGTGCTGGAGACCAAGAGCCACAATGCTGAGCCCATGTGCTGGAGACCAAGAGCCACAACTGCTGAGCCCATGTGCTGGAGACCAAGAGCCACAACTGCTGAGCCCATGTGCTAGAGCCCAAGAGCCACAACTGCTGCGCCCATGTGCTGCAACTCCTGAAGCCCACACACCCTGGAGCTTGTTTCTGCACCAAGGGAAGCCACCACAGTGAGAAGCCCCAACACGGCAACTAGAGAGTGGCCTATGCTTGCCTCAACTAGAGAAAGCTCAGAGCAAGCAGCAACGAAAAGCCAGGGCAGCCAAAAATAAATAAATTAAACCATGTTTTTTAAAAAAAGGAAGAGTCTTGATAACTAGGCTGTGACTCTGACTAATAAGGGATAAAAAGCATTCCTGAGGTGAATGTGCCAATAATCAGTCCTAAAACCCCTTCACCATCACTCGATCAGAAGTATCTTCATATCCTCTGCAGTACATTTCCCTTGGTCTGTCCTTTCCTAACTTTATCCCCTCTTCAAGACTGTCCTGTGCTCACTGAAATTTGATTTCAGCTCCGTAAATGATGTTATGATCTTGTCTTCATTTGAAATTTTGATACAGTGATCGCCTCCAGATTTCGTTCATCATAGATTTTTTTTTTTTTTTTTGGTATCCAGTTTTCTTTTTCATAGTGTTATATTCAAATATTATTTATCTTGATGACTAAGCTTTTTTGGTGCTCTGTACATTCTGTCCCCAGGCAAGTGACTCCCTGATCTTGCCCTTGTTCAAGCCTTAATCAGCAGGGTTACACTCAAAGGCTGAGCAGTCATTGCCCTCTCTCTGTCATGGCCTCAACAACCAAAGCTCTTTGGAAGTACTAATACAGCTGTGAAGATACAGGGTTCTAATAATAAATTCCCTTGTACCAGAGTCAGTGGTGCTGGAAATCAGGACAACAGCATGTCTTCCTGTAGCTGTGTTTCTGTGGAATCCTTCTAGGAATGTTATGGAAAACATTTTAAAGACACATTCCCTATAACATTATTTATTTGTTCTTGTATTGAGTTTTGTTGTGAGGTGCTGTTTTAGTTAAGTATAAAATCGTAAAGTACAATGAAGAGAAAATCTTGAGGGATATGTTATTATTTATTCTGAGATAGTAATCTCCTCCTGGTATATGAATGCTGATCAAGCAAAGTGAAAACATTATGGAAAATAAATGATGATGTGAAGCTGACACATTTATTTTCAAAGCAAGAGATATGGATCCTGTAAAAACTTTCCACTATTAAGCCTGTTTCTATTATTCAACATGATTGATGTATGTTTAATGATTTTTATCTGATGTGTCTGGGAATGTAGAAATGCAATTGCTTAGGTTAGTGTATGATTCTTTCTTAACAAGTGAAGATTGTTTTATGCACAAAGCAGAGAGCTTTCTTCTCAATTTAGGTTCTTCTTAGAGAATCACCGGGCATGGCTCCTTCACCTTGAGAGATGCAGTCCAGCTACTAGCTTTGACTTAATGGTCCTTGTGCTCCTAGTAACCTCACATTTGTGGAAAAGTTTTATGTGTGTGGCTTTGTTCACCTGCTCATAGCATCATCTTGCAGAAGGTCATTGTTATTACAGTTTTTGTCTTCCAGTTTCACAGAGGAGGAAAGTGAGGCAAAAAGAGGATGAAGGAAATGTGTAGCTGTGCACTGAACTAGCAGTGGGCTCATGGGCTTCCCTGGTGGCTCAGACAGTAAAGAATCTGCCTGCAATGCAGGAGATCTGGGTTTGATTCCAGGGTCGAGAAGATCCCCTGGAGAAGGAAATGGCAACCCACTCCAGTATTCTTGCCTGAAGATTGCCATGGACGGAGGAGCCTGGCAGGTTATAGTCCCTGGGGATGCAAACAGTCGGACATAACTGAGGGACTAACACTGCAATACACTACCCACTCCAGTATTCCTGCTGGAGAATCCCATGGACAGAGGAGCCTGGTGGCTACAGTCCATGGGGTCGAAGAGAGTCAGACACAGCTGAGTGACTAATACTTTCACTTTCAGGACTACATGCTCCATCTTTTTGATTACGTTGCCTGTTCTCTCCTCTTAGCTAAACAAAACGAAAGATCAATTAATTTTTGTGTTTAGATTATTGGGCTTCCCTGGTGGCTCAGACAGTAAAGAATGAAAGAAAAGAAGGAAAGTGAAGTTGCTCAATCGTGTCCAACTTTCTGTGACCCCATGGACTATAGCCTGCCAAGCTCCTTGATCCATGGGATTTTTCAAGCAAGAATACTGAAGTGAGTTGCCATTTCCTTCTCCAGAGGATCTTCTTGACCCAGGGATTGAACCTGGGTCTCTTGCACTGCAGGCAGACTGAGCCTCCAGGCTGAGCCACCAGGGAAGCCAGATAGTAAAGAATCCGCCTGAAATGTGGGAGACCTGGTCTCGATCCTTAGGTGGGAAGATCCACTGGAGGAGGGCACGGCAACCCACTCCAGTATTCTTGCTTAGAGAGTCCCTATGAATAGAGGAGCTAATATACCCACAAACACATGAGATTCCATGTTTTACATATTAATTATATCCCTCTTACGTATCCTGGAACACAAGCCATGTCTGAGAGCTAACCTCTATCTTTCTATTTTTATCTGATTTACCTTTCCTTAATCATGCTAAGAGGTCCTCCCATGTTCAAAAGAATTCAAGGAGGGGAATGGGCAGCAGGAACAAGAAGCCCTTTAAAGTGTTGCTGTTTGAACTGATCTTACCAGAAACCTAATAAGACACTCAACCTACAGGATCAGATTTGTCTTTTTCTATTATATTTGCCATTGCTCCCTCTTATTTATTCTGATCTCTTTCTTGGGGCATATGTTATTCATATTTGGGGAATTCCTTCTATGCATTTTATATCAAATATCTTTTGAAATAATTTTCTCTCTTTGTCCCTTCTGATTCTGGAACCCATTTCCATCTGTGTCCTCCAACTTATTCCATTTATTTCCTACAGTTTCCATTGTGCCAGTTCTTCTAATGTAAATGTTATCAGTGGAAGGACTGATGCTGAAACTGAAGCTCTAATACAGTGGCCACGTGATGCAAAGAGCCAACTCATAGAAAAAGACCCTGATGCTGGGAAAGATTGAAAGCAAATAGAGACGGGGACAACAGAGGATGAGATGGTTAGATAGCATCACCAATTCAATGGACATGAATTTGAGCAAGTTCGGAAGATAGTGAAGGACAGGAGAGCCTGGCGTGCTGCAGTCCATGGGGTTGCAGAGTTGGACACAAATCCTGTAATCATACTTTGGTTTTCTCTTGAACTTTCCCTGTCCCCTTTATAGTTCCCTATTTATTTCTATTTGCTTCTCAGCCAGAAAAATTTTGTCGTGTTCTGTTTTGAAATCCCAGTCTGCTGTTGTATAACTTCATATTTAACATCTTAGTTCACAAGTCCATATGCTCCTAATTTTTACTAAGAACCAAAGCAGGTATTTCTCATTTCTGCAAATGCTTGTGGTTCCCACAGTGCCTTTAGTTAAATCTCTTCTTCCATGCTATGAATGCTTTTAATGGGCCATATGCTGTTTTGTTCTGTTACTCATGTATGAATGAGAAAATGTACAGTAGGGAATTTCTCTGTGTGCATATATACTCCTGGGTTCCTAGATTGCTCTTAAAAACTATTTCTCAGATATTAAGCTAGAAGACTGACACCTGTGGGTTCCTAGCCACCTGAGAAGTGGTGCGGAGAGAGGAGAACCCCAAGGAGCAAGCAACCCCCATGATAACTCCTATACCCACACCTGCCTTCCTCATGCAGCCTTGATGCTTGACTGGAGGCCCTGATGCTCACAAATCTTCAAATCAGAAGCAGCCCTGGACCGTCCAGCCTTCTCTGGATGTGGCCACCTCCTCTCTCAGTGGTTCTGCTCACACTTTTGCAGCACCTGCTACTCACTGCTTCTGTGCTCATGGCATGAATCCAGGGCCCCCCAGAGGTACTAATATGCGGCTTAGCCCTAAACAGTTAAATGAAACCCTAGCAGTGCACTCCCCCCAGTAAGACACTTTGATTGCAACCATGTCAGGGTGAGATTTTGATGTAAACTTTTGGACACATTGTCTTGTAGCCAAATGAGCCCATAAGAGTGTAAAATCAATGGTTCTCTATCACAAGCATCACCAGCTAGAATCTGCAAAAACATCCCTGAACCCAATGTTGATTATGGTAGACTTAAAAAAAATTATTATTTGTCTTTTTGTTTTTGGTTGCACTGGGTTGTCTTCGTTGCTGCACAGAGACTTTCCCCAGTTGCGGAGGGCTGGGGCTACTCCGTGTTTGCCATGCGCAGGCTTCTCATTGCCGTGGCCTCTCCTGCTGTGGAGCACAGGCTCGAGGTGCAGAGCTGCAGCAGTTGCAGCACGTGGGCTCAGTAGTTGCTGGCCCTGGGGCACACAGGCTTCGGTAGTTGTGGCACAGGGGTTCATTAGTTATGGCTCATGGGCCCTAAAACATACAGGCTTCGGTAGTAGCGGCTCAGTAGTTGTGGCTCACAGAACAGTAGACTTTTATATCTCTTATGATTTCTTAAATTTCTATATTGTTAATCCCCGCCCCCAATATAAAATCCTTAGAGAACCAAGTCAATACAAAGTCTCAGTTGGGTGTGGGACTCTACAGTCAGACCTTTGAGATTAAACTCTGACTCCACCACTTATTAATTGTGTGACCCTAAGAAAAGCTCATATACCTCAGTTTCCTGGGCTGGGTTACCATTTCCTCCTGCAGGGGATCTTCCCTATCCAGGAATCAAGCCTGCATCTTCTGCAGTTCTTGCATTGGCAGGTGGATTCTTTACCACTGAGCCACCTTAGAAGCCCTCCTCAACTATAAAATGGGGAAAATAATACACCAGACTCAGTATTCTTTAAAATTAAAATAAATTACTTAGTATACTTAAGGCTTTAGACTAGTGCTGTCATGGGCTAAACAGTTGATTAACTTTAGATAGCATATTTTTAAAACATTTTTATAAGTAATAAATGCACATTTTCTGGAAGAAACGTGAATACTCAGAAGATTATAAAAGAATTAAAGCTTACACTCCTAACCCTTCTAGATCTCATTCCTTTCCATCCTGCATTTAGCATAGAGCAGTGAGTAGTTGGGGGCTTATAAATCATATTTTAGGACCACCTGGTGCAATTCCTCTCATATATTGAGCATGCAATAAGTGTTAGCTTACCTAAAGTGTCCATCCATGTGATTCCAGGGCATCTTCTGTATCTCTGGCCCACAGACCATTTCCTATTGGCACAGGGCATCAGAGACCACATATCCTGACCAAAATGATTTAGAGATGCTGTTTTTAAAGAGACATTAATAAGAGTTATAAACCCATTTATTCTAGACTACAGAGAAAGTATAAAAGCCGGTTATACTTAGGTACCAAAATTATGAGACAAGCCCAAAGGCCACCTGGAGGATCTTTAAGGGCCACCAGTGGTCATCAGACCACACTTAGAGAACTGCCAGTTTATGTCTGTTTATATATCCCAATAGAGGGCTTGCTTTTTAAAATGACACTGCTCTATTGTTTTGTCACAGTCAGCTTGGGCTTCACTTATACATTACCACATCCTTTTTCTGCTCTAGGGGGATACAGCAAGTTTAAAATTAGTTTTATTGCTCTATTTCATTTTTAGTGTCATATAAAATACAGTTTGTAAAGACTCAAGCATAAGCCTACAAATGTTTCTATCGATGCCATCAAGAAAATAGAATAACTCCTGAAAGCATAACATGAAAAAAAAATTAATTGCAGTTTTTCTGAGCTGTCTTCTTCCTTCCTACCAAGTTCTAGTCCTATTTTTCTATTTCTCTCCTTTGAGGCCCAGCTTTGGAATTGGCACTGACTAGTCAGAGTGGCCATTAAAGATTCCATTGAACTGAATGTGCCAAGCAAACATAAATGCCAAAGTCCTGAATAAACACACTGCCTGGAGCTCTGCGAGTCAAGAAGGGATGATGCTTGTATAGGTCAGAGGCACTGGGCCTCCCAGCAGCCATCAACCACACATGGATTCTGCATCTGAATGACAGTGCAGATTTCTGACTTAAGATCCAGCCCTCTAGGCAGGAAGCCTGATCCGGAAAGCTTGAAAAACCAGCAATCTGTAGGAAATAAATAAGGGACATTTGCTCCCCGAGTATTTCCTGTTTTAAAGAAGAAGTAAGAGAACAACTAAATTTGCTATCATCTCTTCAAGACTCTGATTTTTTTTTTAAATACTAAAAACAGTTTTCAGGGAGCCAGCCTCAAAGAGGCGACCTATGCTAACTGGAATTGTGGGAAGATTTCCTCATAACACTTAGCAATTCTTCACAGCACTGGAGGAGGAGTCAAGACATATGACTTATGACCATGAGTTCTTGGGCACTTCATGAACCACCGCTAATCTATATTTTTAAATCAGCATCATGGATTTTTTTGATGGTCTATATTTACCTCTAGGGTGCTTTCTAGGTTTAGAATCTTCTTTTGTTCTTTTGGTGCACAATATATCCTTCTAATGATTTTATATACTCTGAATTTGATAGTACAATAGTAAATAAGAAAGTAATACAATACTAACTTCAAGCTAGTGTAGATTTGAACACTCTTTTGTCTTCTAAATCCATGCCAATCATTATATTAGTGCACATCCCACCCTCTTATTCTTAAAGCTCACTGAAGAAAAGGTTGGAGATTATATAAATATAAAATATAAATTATATATATGCATAAAATGAATAAATAGAATATATATTCTAGTTCACTGAGAGACCTTTACATATAATATATATAATGCATATATGTATACCTTTGTAATATATATAAAACTCTGACAAAGCACTAAATTTCACAATATATAAAGAACTACAAATCAGTAAGCAAAAAAGAGCAATCTTATAGAAAAATGATTAAAAGACTTGAGGAGGCATTTCACAGGAAAAGGGCAACTGCATTGGCAATAAACATATGAAATGATGCTCATCTTCTTTGGTGGCCAGGAAAGTGCAAATTAAAACTATGCTAAGGAATACATAAATGAGCAAAGCTAGAAAGTTCAAGTGATGGTGAAGATGTGGAACAAGAGAAATATTCATGCACTGTAGGCGGAGAGATAAATTTGCCTAACTCTGGAAAGCAGTTCAATATCATATAGTAAAGTTGAAGCCTATGGTGTAGCACTATATCCAAGGCATATACCTCATAGAAACGTGTGACCTGAATTCCAGGACACAAGAACAAGAACACTTGTATCATGTTCATAATGGCCCCAAACTGGAAACAACACAAATCTTGACCAATAGTAGCACAGGATGTCTTTATACACTGAAATACTATACTGAAAAGCAAGTGAAAAACTAACTAACCAACATGAATGAATCACAATATTGAGTAAATGAATATAGTATGGTTCTCTTGATATAAAGTTCAAAAAGAGGACAAACAAGACTATATTATTTACGGATGCATATAATTTAGAAAAATCATAAAGAAAATCAAAGAAATATCATAAAAGTTATTATGGTGGATGACAGGATATTATGATGAGAAAAACACAGAGGAAAGTGGTTTCAGGTGAGTTATGTTTTACATTTCTGTTCTGGGTGATAGCGGCATGGATATTCTCTTTATCACCTCTTTGCTAAACCTTTGTTTTAAATTTTCTGTTTTTTTCTGACTATACTTCATATCTCATAATTGAAGAATTTAAAGTTTAAAAGAAAGATAATATTCTTTTAAACTAGCTGACTGATGTCTGAAAATTAGAATCTATACTGCGGAGTCAAACACTTGGTTGGAATGGCGATGACATTTGGGAGTCAAAGTCTGATGTAGGAAGATTCCAAAATTAGGAAACTAAATTCTAAGATTAGGCGCATGGTTGTTTTCCGAGAATTAAGGCAAGCTATGAGCCAAAAACATTCCTTTAAAATTTTTTTACTTATTTTCTTGGGGAAATATATGTTTACGACTTCAGTTTCTTTCAATAATAATGCAATATACTTAGCCTGAGTTACTTGAGCTTAAACAGTTCTGGTTTTTGGCAGGGTCCCACTTATACTCCTTCAATTATTGTTTTGGTCCCCTTCCTGTCGGGCTTTATAACGTCTACAATCATAGGGCAGATGTTTACGATTTTTATTTTCTCCTTACAAGGACAGCCTATTAAATTTAAAAATGTGTACTGCTTGAAAACAAAAAACGCAGAGGTCATTCATCTCCCAAAATCATGATGTGAGAATGGATTCATCATTCTATGCAGACTGCTGGTCACCCAGCACACACAGGAGATGATCCTGCCATGGGGTCTGGGACCTCTGGACTAGAGTACAAAGTTAGCCCTTCCTTCTGAGAATCAACAAACCCAGCCCTTATCTGACCTATTTCCTACTCGTAGGACAGCTGAATATATGGTAGTAAAAAACTGCTTACAGTCCATTCAGTTATTTACTCCTTTAAACTATCAAAGAAAAATCAAAGTGTCTTTTCTAAAGCCTCCATTGGTTTTCAGTTTATCCAGATCCTGGCTTAGTTGGGTTGAATAACTACACTGCAAAGTTATTCTTTCACTGTGGCCATGGCAGAAAGGTAAATTGTTAACAAAAGACCAGGTGAGTCCATAAGTGCTAACCTTCTCCAGTCTCTAAATGTGACCTGAGGCACAAGTCATCAGTCTGGATTAAGAGTTACAAACAGGCCTGAAATGGATCAGTTCATCCAGTCTTTCCATCTAGATCTTCGGTTAAGTCCCTGAAGTTTCTTTCAGCCTCTAACTCCTATATCTCCTACCTATCACCCACGGTGTATTTTCTCTCTGGACAAAAGTTGGCCATGTTACCAGAGTTTACCATGCACATTCTAGTTGCGTTTTATTTTGTGGATTTCACATGTCAGTCTAAGGAGTTAAGTTTTTTCAGAAAAGTCTCTCTTCTCCTTGACTAAAACTCAGGAATCCCCAGTGCAGTCATAAGAAAGTTCATGCGGGCAGCCTTTCACGATTAGCTCACTAGTGTTGGACAGGACGAAAGGAAAGTTTCCTTCTGCATGTGCGGGGTCATTGTGGTTCTCCAGTGGCCCATGTCTGCATTTGTGAATTGTGATGTGCTGAAACTCAAGAAATTGAAAGGAATACGTCTGGAAGACAGGATGAAAGCAAGGCAAGGAGGAGTTCGAGACAAAAAGAGAGAGGGGCTCTTTATTTCAAGGTGTCAGGAGACAGAGCCTCCATAAAGTCTGATGGGGAGACCCTGCCAAGGAGGGGCAGGATATGTGTTTGGCCAATGACAGGGAGCTATTTCAGAGGGGTGCAGTCCAGGTTTCTGGTGGGGTGCTGTGAATTCATGGCATTTTGCAAGACCATTGAAAATGCTTAGTAATTGTTTGCAGCTGCCGTTCAGCCCTTTCCTTTACATTCCACGGCCCTGGAGATAGAAAGCACAAATTCTTTATGCCTGGTTTTGTGAATCATAGTTTTAGCTGTAAATGCACTGTAGTCTATAAAATATAATTTTTATTTCATTGTTTCCACTTCATGCCAAATCATAAATTTTTTTAAATAAAACGAATGGAAGAAACAAAAACAATAGAAAGGCTCTTTCAAGGAAATTGACCTTCATATACAATAGAAATTCAGTGATTCAGATCTGTCTAGATTAGTGGAAAGTTTGGATTATGAGCTGTAGAGGCTCTTAGAGATAGGTGCGTGTGTGTGTGTATCTGGGCATTTCTTTTCTAGGGTAATGTAGATGGCCTAGTGTGTGGACTGCGCTGAACCAAGACCTAAGACTCCTAACAGTCCCTGGGCCTCACGTGAAATTCCCTGAAATGAGAGGTTGGAACAAGTTGGGATGGCAAATATGTGATGCATGCCAAGTAACTCAATTAGTAGACTTTCTATTATCTTCAGAAACACCCTCAAAATGTTTCTTAGCACAGAGTTCCAGTAAACAGTCATTAGTCTCTCAGCCTCAACATATACCATTAAATCTATGGATGGTAATAAAATGATTTCAAAGATGCTTGGAGCACTGTAATTCCAATATGCAGATAGAGCTCCTGAAGGAACCCACTTTAAGGAATGCACTTTGCAAGTTGCTTTGCACATATTTAAAATATCATCTTCACAGAATGCAATCATTCTCATCAGACAAGAGGGAAGGGTTGGTGAGGGGAAGGAGTGGGCTGGTGGTTGGAATCACCTAGGGAGACTTTTAAAAACACCCAAACCTGGGACCCACCCTGTCCATTATCTTTAAGCCTGTGATGGATCCAGGAGAATATTCTTGCTTAAAAATCTGTTTGCTAAATTTTGAAACATACTCCTGTCCAAGGAGCCTTTTCTGGAGTCTTGTTCATGTGATTTATTCCTTTAGACCATCTATTATTTCCAGAAAAAGCAATGGTAGGTATTACATCAGCCCTTGCTCAAATTAAATTTACACATTGCAAATGAGTGCAGTGCAAATAAAATGATTTTACCATTGATTGAATTTGCAGCTTTATTTCAGGGCCAAAGACACTGCATTTTTCAGATAATGGTGTCCACTCAAACCTTCCAGGTTTCAGGCCAAAAACCCTGGAGTCATTTCTCAGCTCTTCTCTTCCCTTCACAGACCTCATACAGAATACTCAGCCAAGTCTGTCGGCTTTTACTGCTTCTCACGATTTCCTCTGCTAGAGCTTTGAGTAGATTATTCCAATAGTTTCCTAGCTGGTTTCCTGCTTCAGTCCTTGGTCCCCAGTTTCTATTCTCCACCCAGGACAGAGTGATCCCAATGAAACTTAAGTTGGATCATGTCATTCCTCTGTTTAGAAACCTCCAAGTACCCTTGCAACATAGTTCCATTCAAAGCCAAAGTCGTTGGAATGACCTGTCAGATTCTGCACCTCCTGACATGCCTCCATTACTCCATTACAAATTTGTTCCTAAATTTGTTTGTATCCTTCTACTGAATGGTTCAGATGGTAGAGAACCTGCCTGCAATGCAGGAGGCCTGGATCCCTGGGTTGGGAAGATCCCTTGAAGAAGAGAATGGCTACCCACCCCAGTATTCTTACCTAGAGAATTCCATGGACAATGGAGCTTGATTGGCTACAGTTCATGGGATCGCAAAGAGTCGAACACGACCAAGCAACTAACATACTTCTACTGAAAGTTGTTGCATGTGTTGTTCTCCTAGTTCCCCATATGGCTCTCTCCCTCAACTCTTTCAAACTTTGACTCAAGTGTCATATGATCAGGGAGCACCTTGCTTATCACCATTCTCATTAAAATTGTAACCCTACTCTCCATCCTGCTTTCCTGTTTTAATTTGCTCTATAGTATGTATATATAACATAATAAGCAGTTTAATTATTTATTTTAGCAGCTTCACAAAGGAAGAGCTTTTGGTCTACTTTGCTCACTTCTCTGTCCCTAACATCTGGAAAAGTGCCTGGCATATAGAAAGTGCTTGATAGATATTTTCCTAATAGAAATAAAAGAATGAATCAGCCAATGGACAATATGATTCAGTGATTGTAGGAAGCAACATTAATAAGCAGTGAATAACTGGGCCAAAGTTTTCTGGTAATTTCCGTATTCAGTGTTTCCCCTACTATAAAATTGGCTAATCTTTCCTACCTTTCATCAGATCGCAAAGTTGCAATTAGAACAAATAGGGATTTATTTTAACACTTTGGAAAAAAATGTTCTATCTTATCTAAATATTTAGGAAATAACCATGCAATTTGCTATTTGAATCATTTATCTTTTCTTTCCCTGTATTATTTCACTTAACAATTTCATAAAACATTAAAAGTCAAAAAAGGAATAAGAGAAGTCTCAAGTAAATCAATTCAGTTGCTCATTTCATTGTAACTGAGGAAAGGAAAGTTCAAGATACTAATTTAGAGCAGACATGGTGATTATCTGTTTAATATAATCTCCATTCTTTTTAGGTAGAGTCATCGTATTTTACAAATAAAAAATGTTAGGTTTAATAAATAATTTGGGGAGTTTGAAGATATAAAAGTCAATCTAGAATAAACAATATGACCCCAAATATTTGAATTAACCAATGTTAAAAGCTAATATTTATGAGAATGTTCTAGACAACCATTATACTAAAACTTCGCATGCAGGATCTTATGTTATCCTCACTTAAACTCTAAAATGGAAGAACATATGAAAAAAGATTGAGGCTTCAAAGTGTAATACATCTTACCTAAGTTCACACAGCTTAGTGGGTGGCAGAGCTGTGATTCAAATTTCAGTCCATTCAAGTCCAAGGACAACATTTGTAAGAACTTCAGTGGTTTATGGGGATGGTAAGATAAAATATTTCAAATCGGGATAGTTCTATAAAAATTGGGTCATAAGCTTAGAGCATTTTATGTTATCCTGAATTTCTAAGTGTTGACTGTAAAAACAAAAGTTATTATCCTAACAAGTCAGAAGAAGAAAAAGTGCTGATAAGTACCACAGAGTGACTTTACCCCAGGAACCACAAAGGACTTTCACAAGATATACCGACCAAAAAGGCGTTCACAGCAAAAAATAAAATGGCAATTTGGCATCCATCCAGTTAATTGGATCAATGATACAAACTGCATGACTCAGCTCTCAGAGTGATTTTTTTTTCCCCATTTTGAATTATTCAACATATTTGTCTCCAGAGATCAATGAATTGAGGGTGAGATTACAATGTCACCTCCTGATTTCCAGTCTGAACCATAATATATTTCCGAGTGAAGATATTTTATAAAATTAGCACATAAAGGGATATCTTTCTTCTCCGAGTAAGACTGACATTTGAAAGTAAATGCCTACTCCTCTGCATACTTTGGAAAGAAAGGAGGTGGTGTACCTTGCTGAAAGAAAGGAAAAAAGAGTTGAAGTATACATATGTGATGTATGATATGTGTGTGTGTGTGTGTGTGTAGGATTACCCTGGCAACTCATGGAGAATCAAAAGTGAGAGTGTAATGGGGTGAGGGTTCTATCTGGGAGATCCTAATTCCTGCTATCCTGTTATTTCCCAACAAGATCTCAGAAATTTCTACAGTCTTCAAATACATTGTCTACCAAAACACACACCACAAAAGCAATCATTGTTACCTCCATTAAGTTTAAAGTCTGTTTTCTTTCTCATTATAGGTGATTTAAGTGACCATTTTCTGGATATTGTGAAACTATTTGTTGCTATGAAATGTTAAAAGGGACTCTTTCTCTATTTAGTATATATATTTTTTTATTTAGAACCTTTCAATCATTCATTTATATCCCAATAAATCCCAAAATAAATATAGAAAACAGAGACTGTGAGTCAGTATAATTTCATGAGTGGAAGATGAGGAATCTTGGTGGCTCTAGGAGAAGGCCCATGGAAGTCAAAGAAGTGTTGGGAAAGAAATGAGTGGTTATGACAAATGGCTCATGAGCCTCTTGGTACTGGCCTATGTGCCATCTTTGGATTAGGAGCTAAACAACATCATTTCTGCCACAAATGGGGCTGTCTAAATGTAATGTGTGCCAAAGGCTTTGACCTTGAATTAAAACTTTCACTTCTTTTAATGTGTAAGTGATTATGCTGAACATTAGCCAAGAAAAATTAAATACACAGAAAGACCTCATATTTAAGAAACATTTGACACTAGAGAAACAAATCATCTTAGAATTAATTGGGATGAGAACATACAATATCTTAATAGGCAGAAAATACAGCCTCTTGGAAAAAAGCAAATGTTCTAATTAACACTTTGAAAAACAAAACAAAACAAAAAACTAGCTTAGAAAAAAAATTACTATATTTACTAGAACTGCCTTTGTAACTCAGGCTAAAAGTATGCAATGGGCAGGACTTCCATTTCAAATGTCCTTTCTGAGCTCTGCTTCAGAGTGGAATGAGTCAAGTGGAAGCTCTTCCACGAAGGGTTAAGTCAAAGCAGAGATATTCCACTAATGAGGGCTTTGTAGATGAAGTCAGAGATTCCACAGTGGTTAAAAATACAGCCTCTAATGCTGGACTGCCCAGGTTCAAAACCAAATTGTGTCACTTATTAGCTGTGCTATCCTCAGATATATCTTTAAATTATTTAACATCTAGCCTCTTGAAGAAGGTGAAAGAGAAAAGTGAAAAGCTGGCTTAAAATCCAACATTCAAAAATCAAAGATTATGGTATCCAGTCCCATTACTTCATGGCAAATAGATGGGGAAAAAGTGGAAATGGTGACACATTTTATTTTCTTGGGTTCCAAAATCACTGCAGACAGGGACTGCACCATGAAATTAAAAGATGCTTGCTCCTTGGAAGAAAAGTTATAAGAAACCTAGACAGTGTATTAAAAAGCAGAGATATCACTTTGTTGAGAAAGATCCATATAGTCAAAGCTATGGTTTTTCCAGTAGTCATGTACAGATGTGAGAGTTGGACCACAAATAAGGCTGGGCACCAAAGAATTGATGCTTTTGAATTGTGGTACTGGAGAAGACTCTTGAGAGTCCCTTGGACTGCAAGTAGATCAAACCTATCGTTCCTAAAGAAAATCAATCCTGAATATTCATTGGAAGGATTGATGCTGAAGCTGAAGCTCCAATACTTTGGCCACCTGATGTGAAGAGATGACTCATTAGAAAAGACCCTTATGCTGAGAAAGACTGAAGGCAGGAGGAGAAGGGGGTGACAGAGGATGAGGTGGTTGGATGGCAACACTGACTCAATGGACATGAACTTGGGCAAACTCCAGAAGATGGTGAAGGACAGGGAAGCCTGGTGTGCTGCAGTCCATGAGGTCACAAAGAATCAGACACAACTTAGCACCTGAACAATAACAAATTGGAAAATAGAGATAAAAATGAAGTCTTTTTCATGGGGTTCTCAGGAGAATCAAGAAATTAACATATGTAAAGCACTTGGAACTGTGCCTTGCACAAGTCAATGCCGTATAGTGTTAGCTATTGCTAATAGGCAAACAGAGAACCAAAACGGAAGCTGGAGACATCACCGTTGCATATAAGTCACTCCTATGGCAGAAGATGATGTCATCCTAGATGAAAAATCACAGGGTGTCACATGGCACAAGATAGATGATTAATAAATACATGTTGAATGAATATATTAATAAGTGAGGGTCCCACTTATAGGCCAAGAAGATCCAAAACAAATCTGTATGTATATGAGAATAGCAAAGAAGATGAAAGCAAGCTAAGATGGCCAAACGGTTTCATTGTCAGCTCTGCAGCTTTGGAGTGAGCCAGATATCTTAAAGGAACAAGGCTGGACTTGTTGCAAAAAAAAAAAAAGAAAAGGATTACAAATTACCTACCTGAGTCACTCACTGTTTTAAAAAGTTGTGCTTTAAGTAATTTTTTTTCTTCCACTCCATTCTGGGTGATCTGATGCATTTAAGAAGTCTCAATAGTAATATAAAATGATGTTGCAATTCACTGGATAATTTTGGTACAATAACAAATAAGGAAATATGACTAATCTGCCTTCGTCTTATCTTTTTCCTGTAGTAATAAACCAGCTATTTTGGGATGGTTGAATATTGTCTTCCCTTCCCATACCCTCCCTTTCCTAAAACACTTTTTGAGGTTTTGTTTGTCAAAAAAAGTCTATTCCAACTACTTCATTCACAACATGCATTTTACAAGCTTCTGACAAGAATTTCTTCTTGAACTCTGAAATAGTTCAGAACCACAAAGGCTTTACCATGTAATGGTTAACATTTTCAAACTCCCATCCAGTCATTACCATGACCTGGACAAGTCAAATAAAAACTAAAAAGAATGGTAAAACCATCTAGGGACAGTCCAGAACATCCATTTTACTATGTTGGGTCTTATTCCACTGGCCACGGCTGTAGGCGGGGGTTATACTCTTCAGGTAGTCATCATGAAATCAGATAAGTTAAATTTGGGTTGGCCAGGATGTTCATTAGGGTTTTTCCATAATATCTTACAGATGTTAGAATAGAATGATAAAAAATTGGGTAGTCAGGTTGTTGGCAGAACCCAGGATTCCAGCACTCAGAAGTAGTACAGAAGATGCAAATACTGTAATTGCAGATTAAGTTAAATGCAGATTTAATTGGGCTGTGGTGTCTTGGATAGTGTATGGGGCAGCATAGTGGATTTCAGTCAAATGAGTCAGGAAGCAGAGCCTGGCTTGGAGGAGCTCAACAGCTCCAGGCAAGACCTGTACTGCCGCTCCAGCAGTCTCTGTTGCCTGAGCCATTCCTGTTCAATCTTTCTATTCCTGGCCAGCCTTTTGGGCACAGGGGATCTTCTGTCTATTCTGAATAGGTCTCCTCACCTTGTCTATCTTTTGGCAGGTGCATTTTCTGAACAAAAGTATATGGGATTTGCAGGAGAAATTTAAACATTTGGGGGGAAAACTCCTGTGTCACAGACGCTCCCTCTCCTGCTGCTACTGCAACCAGTGATATCCTAAGAAAAGTCATTAATAGCAAAATTAATTTTAAAGCTAAAAGATAAATGCATGCTTTATAATAGTTTGAGATTTTGATCAAAGGTAGAAGTAATAATGTATGAAATTTTTTAAAAATGGATGTCACTATTTTAAAAATAAAATGAATGTTGGTCAGAAAGTCTCAAAATCAGAAGTTTGGGGTCTGATTTAGCTTAAGTCAGTGGTTCACCACCCTGGCTATGTGTTAGAATTAACTGAAGGGCTTCAAGAAATTTGCTCTTCAGATAAGTTAAACCAAAATCTCTGAGAGAGAAATCTCCAACATTGATATCATTAAAAGTGCCCCCAAGTAGCTCAACATGCATTCAGAATGGAATCCCACCAGCAGAAATTATCCTGATTGGTTTGTTGCCATGACCAGTGGTTCCCAAACATGGCTGTTTAAATGCTTTTGAAAACAGATTCCTAAATACAGAAGGATTAAATCAGAGTCTTCAAGGATGGGAGTTGGTGAAGGAGGGGTTTGGTGATGTGGTGATAAGGGGCAGAAGTCTGTATTTTAAGGATACTTTATGGGAAATCTCTTCACTGTACCATCCAAATTCTGGAACAATTCTGATACTTCATGTTTTGGTTTGTTAAAATGAATCCTCTACTAAGTTGTGCCATTTGGGTCAGACTATTTTCAATCGTATTGAGAATATCACCTTCACTTTGATTGTTGTTGCCGTTGTTTAGTCACTAAGTCATGTCTGACTCTTTCGGACCCCATGGACTGCAGCATGCTAGGCTTCCCTGTCCTTTTCTATCTCCAGGAGTTTGAGTTTCTATCTCAGATTCATGTCCGTTGAGTTGGTGATGCTATCTAACCATCTCATCCTCTGCTGTCCCCTTCTCCTTTTGCCTCCAATCTATCCTAGCATCAGGGTATTTTCCAGTGAGCTGAGTTTTCAAATCAGGTAGCCAAAGTATTGGAGCTTCAGCTTTAGCATCAGTCCTTCCAATAGAATATTCAAGGTTGATTTCCTTCAGAACTGGCTGGTTTGATCTCCTTGCTGTTCAAGAGTCTTCTCCAGCACCACAGTTTGAAAGCATCAGTTCTTCAGTACTCAGTCTTCTTTATTGTCCAACTCTCACATCTGTAAATGACTACCAGAAAAACCATAGCTTTGACTAGATGGACTTTTGTCAGCAAAGTAATGTCTCTGCTTTTTAATACGCTGTCTAGGTTTGTCATAGCTTTTCTTCCAAGGAGCAAGTGTCTCTTAATTTCTTGGCTACGGTCCCCATCTGCAGTGACTTTGGAGCCCAAGAAAATAAAGTCTGTCCCCGCTTCTGCTTTTCCCCAGTCTATTTGCCATGATGGGACCAAATGCCATGATCTTAGTTTTGTTTGTCTGTTTAATAATTTTCCTTTTTTTATTTTTTATTTATTTTTGACTGTTCTGGGTCTTTTTTGCTACGCAGACTTTTCTCTAGTTGCGGCAAGCAGGGACTACCCTCTGGTTGAGGTGCACAGGTTTCTCGCTGCCGTGGCTTCTTCTGCTGTGGAGCGTGGGCTCTAGGCGCATGGGCTTCAGTAATTGCAGCACATGGGCTCTCTAGTTGAGGCTTCCAGGCCCTACAGCACTGGTTTAATAGCTGTGGTGAATGGGCTTAGTTTCTCCATGGAATGTGGGATCTTCCTAGATTGGGGATCAAACCCATGTCTCTTGCATTGGCAGGTGGATTATTTACCACTGAGCCCTCGGGGAAGGCCAATCTTATTTTTTTTACATGTCGAGTTTTAAGACAACTTTTTCACTCTCCTCTTTCACTCTCATCAAGAGGCTCTTTAGTTCATTCTTTCTGCAGCTATTAGTAATTGCTCTCTTCTCTTCTGCAGTTGCCTATTGGACACCTTCCTACCTGGAGGCCTTGTCTTCTGGTGTCATATCTTTTTACTTTTCATTCTGTTCATGGAGTTCTCTCAGCAAGAACACTGGAGTGGTTTCCCATTCCCTCTTCCAGTGGACTACGTTTTGACAGAACTCTCCACTATGACCCATGTGTCTTGGGTGGCCCTGCGAGGCATGGCTCAGAGCTCCATTGAGTTATGCAAGCCTCTCCACCACAACAAGGCTATGATCCATGAAGGGGTGACTTTGCTTGATACAACACAACTCCAGTTTAACTTTCCAGATGGTTTTTCTCTGTCAACTTTTTACGAGGTAGTAAGCCTGCTTTGATAAAGATTGACCTTATAAATCTGTGTGTTGGCTTCTTGGAATTCCTTGCTAGATATATTCTGTGAACACTCATGCATGTTTTTATGGTGAACCAGGAAGAAAAACAAAGATATCAGGTTTCTAAAAACTGAGTTTCATTATAGATCTCTACTATAATATATCACCTCACTTTTCTAGTCTTTCCCCCGGGACTGACTCTTCAGAAGTTTTCCTATTACAAGCATTACAGACTTCCATGGTCTCCCAAAGGACTTCCAGTGCTGGAGTGTCCTTCCCTGACACCACTGCTGGAAAAGAAGGCTGGCTTCCTGGTTTCCAAATGTGTCTATTGCCACTGGCCAGCAATAGTTTATTATTTGTGGTATCCTAGGCCTCTCAATTTACTTTTTTGTCTATTATGGAAAAAGTAGACAGACATCCTCTCTGCATTTTCCCCCAGTCTTCTATAACCAAGCACACTTCCTTTGCAGTGAGGAGGCTTATCCACTGGCAGAAAAGTCCACTTCCCTCTCACTGCCGACTTCTGCTCCCTGGAGCTGATGGATTTTAAACTCTGGGATTTGGGTGCTCACTCATGCTGCCTTGCCCTGGCCTGAGGCTCTCTCAGAATGGAATGATAACTATGAGTCAACCGAGTACTGCTGAAAAGAGAATACCTACAAGTGCTGGGCAGAAAGTAGGTGTTTTATAAACACACTTCAGCAAATAGCTTTGACTTGACCTCTGTCTTAATCAAACAGCAAAAACAGACCTTGTGGCAGATGGTCCTGAGGCCATAAATTCAAGAAAGGCTTGCCTCTTAATCCAGTAGAAAAGAAGTTTTGTTTATTATCCCAGAAAACTTCCCAGGTTTGAATATGCAAACTTTCTGTAGAAGATTGGGCTTAAATTAGTGATGAAGTCTGTGTCCATTGACCAAAAACACTTGAACATAGCTCAACTTTATACTTCAGTCAACCGCTGAATATAACCATAGTCATTCCAGTTTCCTCACATTAAAAAAAAAGAAAGAAATGTTAGCAAATGGAACTTTTCAGGGAAAACTGAATCAGAGTGAGAAAGATCAAAGGGAAGAAGATATTGAACATGGATAATCTCCCAGGAATTCAGTTTATACCCAGAGAGCAGACGCATGAAAACAAGGAAGTGATGCATCTTAAAAACATTCATTTTACCACACATCTACCACAGGGCAAATCAAAACAAAATAAGAAAACAAAGGAGCTTTAAAAATTGAATTCCTTGTTTCCTTAAAAAGTATTTATATTATAGTCTTTGTAGGAAGGTAAGACAGATACCATGAAAAGCGATATAAAAATGCAGTGTAGTATTTGACTCGATTCTAAGAAATTGGAACAGAGAGCAAATGTGGTAATGGTTCAGAGGTTCTTCTTGGTAGGGTGTTGTCTTGAACCAAGTAGCATACAGCTGGGCTTTTCAAACACAGGTAAAATTTCAAAAGAAGGAACCAATTAAACAAACAAACAAAAAATTAAATGACTATAATAATCATCATAATCTTACATTTACTTGAAATAAAAAATGGTAAAGAATTTGTTTATTTATATGTACCTGTTTTCAATTATTTTCTTTTCATACAGCACATATAAGCTGAGTCTATAAACCCTCTCAGAGTTCATGGAGATCTGAGTCTTGGATTCTACTGGCATTGCTGTTGATTCAAAGGACCAAGTTTACCTTTAGTTAAAACCTTCTGAGTCTGTAGATCAAGTCACTCGAGAAAACTGGTGTCATCATATGATATTGACCATTATCACTTATTCACAAAGATGAGTTCTAAGCATTGGAAAAAATTAAACCTGCTCTCAAAGGAAAATGAGAAAAATTAAGCCTGCTCTCAAACCTCTGATGAGGTTATGCAAAAAACACATACAGCAGGTTACAACAATAACTGCATAAAAAGAAAGTTCAAAATGGTTTCAGGCTGTGGCACCACTGCTGAAATGAATCCATCCCATTAATGATGAGTATGGAAATCAAATGCCCTTCTTTGGATCAATGACCTCTGACATCATTTTTTAAAAATCCAGGTCCATTTTTCTTCAGTCATACCTCATGTAAATGATGTGATTTTTAAGGCTTTCTTGGGCCCTTCAAATTTTCCATTTGATTTGAGGTTGAGTGAGATTAGACTGAATCACCCCTTATTGCTTATCTTGATGAGCCCGCAGTGCAGAGACTGGGAGCAGTGTGGCAGAAAGGGCCTCAGCCTTAAGAGTCAGACCGACTGTTTCAGCCGAAGTTCTACCACCTATTAACTGCATGTCCTTGGATAAGTCATGTAATCCATCTGAGCCTCAGATACCCCATCTGAAAATAGGGGTGATATATACTACATAATACTTACCTTATAATGGTAGATTCTCAATATACAAAAGTAATGATCCTGGCATCTTCATTCGTGCTTACTTGTATTATTATTTCCTATGTGATTCTGGACAAATCATTAACTCTTTCCAGGCTTCAATTGTCCTGGTTGTACACGAGTGGGACCTTATGACAATCTTTTCACTTCCTTCCAGCTCTAAGATTTTATGAAGGAAATCACATCTGCCACCAACCTAAACCACAAACACAAGCTAAGAATTTCTGCTGAGAAGTAGTTCTACTTCTGCATTAATGGAAATTTCACAATTTACTTAAAGGAGACAGAGCAGTGGGGACGTTTGCTAGCAACATATTTCTTCAAAACACTCTTCAAATTCTGGGCAAAAACACAGTCTAGGGAAGGGGAAGAATACCATCTGTTGGAAACAGGAAAACAGCCCTGATGTTTTCCTTAGGACTCATTTATTTATATAGTATTCACATTATTTTTAGTGAACTTCTCATACAAAATTGTACATAAGTCAGGATGCTATGGCCAAGAAAGAGAGACGACCAGGCTTAGAAGCAAGGAGGCCTTGGTTTGACTTTCAGCTCTCCTGTCTGCTAACTGTGTGACCTGAGCATCCCATGTCTTATCACAGAGAATAAGAACTCCCACATGTAGGAGTGCATTGTGTTGGCATCACAGCAGGCTGTCACATAGTAAGGACTCAGTCCCCCAAATATTCTCTTCTGCATCCACAGAAGCAGGCATGTCACTGTGGTCTTCGTGGTCAAGAGAACTGCCGGTACTAAATGATCAGACAAAAGATGTTCAATAACATTTGGTGGGCGGAATTGGACACATGTTCTTTCACGAGTCAGTTGACTTCCAGAGAAAACTGCAAAAGTTCATTTATTTTAATGATAATCAAAAGAGTGATCTGCCAACATTTATCCCACATCTAGAATCACGCTGAATTAAAAGTAGCATTTCCCAAAGTGTTTGAACAAGAGCTCTTGGAAAGAGGAGTCCAGTTCTCAAATGTTTTTGAAAAAGCTGGTGTTCTGAATATGTAATACTACACTCCCTCCAGCCCTTGCCACACACGCACATTTGGGAATTTACAGTCAAAATAACTGGTCTAGGACTCTATAAAATGCTGCAGCAAAAAATTTGTTCTGCTGTGTTTAAGCCAGTAGTATTTGACCATAGCACCCTTAGAACACAAATTGAGAAATATTATTTTTGCAAGAAATGAAAGGAAGTAACAAGTATATATACTATCTTTAGATTTTGAAAGTCATTGTAAAATTTGTTTTAGAACTTTAGTCAGTATGATATGGAAGCAGTGTTTAGACATGAATAAGAAATTCTAAATAAGGCTTAAAAATAGAAAACTCAATGGGTACCCATGGTAGTGTTACTCATTTGCGTCCAACTCTTTGCAACTCCATGGACTGTAGCCTACCAGGCTCCTCTGTCCATGGGATTTCCCAGACAAGAATACTGGAGTGGGTAGCCATTCCCTTCTCCAGGGCATCTTCCCAAACCAGGAATTGAACTTGAGTCTCCTGCATTGCAGACAGATTCTTTACCATCTGAGCCACCAGGGAAGCTCCCAATGGGTACTGCTACCCTGGAAATAAAGTTCCCACATACTTCCACTCTCTTTCCCCAAAGATATTATCATTTAATATCTGGGGAGATTATAGATAGAAATGACTTAGCTTTGATCAGTGAGTGATAGATAATCATTCTAAAATAAATTAATACAAAATTAAATTAATGAAATAAACAAAAATAAATTAATAAAAATGTGACTGACATAAAACCACAATTTATGAAATGACAAGACTAAGAAAAAATAAATATTTTAAGATTTAGGAAGTGTATATGTGGTAGATACATTTTAATGTGAGTAGATTTACATTTCTAAAATTATTTCAACTAATATATATTCATTGAGTGCATATTATATTTCAGGTAGGGTGCTGGATTCCAGAAACAAAACAGTGGGGAAAAATTCTTGCCAGCATGGAGACTGCAGTCTACACAGGAAACAGATGCAAGCCTAATAATAAAAATAGGCATCAAATTGTGCTTGCAATAAGTCCTGTGAAAGACGACAGACTTGTGCTCTGATTTCTATTTGGACAGCAAGATTAAGAACCACACGTGCCTTGCTTACTGTTGTATTCCAGCCCTTGGCACAGAGCCTGGCACAGAGAAGTTGCTCAATAGATATTTCTTGAATTATTTGAATGAATGAATGAATAAACAAATGAATGAATGAATGTAGGAGGATATGACTTAGTCAGAGTTGTCAAGGAAGAGACCTTAAATAAAACTAACTTCTGAAGGATGCTCTTTGAGTAAAGAAAGGAGGGAAGACTGTACAGAGAATTCATGTGCAAGGGAGGAAGCATGACACATATGAAGAAAGGCAAGCAGGCTGGGATGGTTGTCATAAAGAGAGAATGGAATCATCCATGCAAGATGGGATAGGAACCTAAGCAAGGTAGGGAGTTCTAAGACCAACTGAAGGGTTTCGCTTTTATCTTAAGGTCAAAGGGAAACCACTGAGTACTTTAAGCCAGTGGGAATGGTAACACAATCAGATTTGTTTTTAAAATAGATATTCTGCCTGTTGAATTGGGATGGGGAGGAAGAAGGAGGAGGAGATGTGGGTGGGCTATGTGGGAAGCTGTTTTGTGGGTAAGTGGAATGATTTAGTTCAGTTGAGTCTCTAAGTCGTTTCTGACTCTTTGCGACCCCATGAATCGAGGCACACCAGGCCTCCCTCCATCACCAACTCCCGGAGTTCATTCCAGGATGGACTCACGTCCATCGAGTCAGTGACGCCATCCAGCCATCTCATCCTCTGTCGTCCCCTTCTCCTCCTGCCCACAATCCCTCCCAGCATCAGAGTCTTTTCCAATGAGTCAACTCTTCACATGAGGTGGCCAAAGTACGGGAGTTTCAGCTTTAGCATCATTCCTTCCAAAGAAATCCCAGGGCTGATCTCCTTCAGAATGGACTGGTTGGATGTCCTTGCAGTCCAAGGGACTTTCAAGAGTCTTCTCCAACACCACAGTTCAAAAGCATCAATTCTTTGGCACTCAGCCCTCTTCAGAGTCCAACTCTCACATCCATACATGACCACTGGAAAAACTATAGCCTTGACTAGATAGACCTTTGTTGGCAAAGTAATGTCTATGTTTTTCAATATGCTATCTAGGTTGGTCATAACTTTTCTTCCAAGGAGTAAGCGTCTTTTAATTTCATGGCTGCAATAACCATCTGCAGTGATTTTGGAGCCCAAAAAAAGTAAAGTCTGACACTGTTTCCACTGTTTTCCCATCTATTTCCCATGAAGTGATGGGACCAGATGCCACGATCTTCGTTTTCTGAATGTTGAGCTTTAAGCCAACTTTTTCACTCTATTCTTTCACTTCCATCAAAAGGCTTTTTAGTTCCTCTTCACTTTCTGCCATAAGTGTGGTGTCATCTGCATATCTGAGGTTATTGATATTTCTCCGGGCAATCTTAATTCCAGCTTGTGCTTCTTCCAGTCCAGCGTTTCTCATGATGTACTCTGCATAGAAGTTAAATAAGCAGGGTGACAATATACAGCCTTGACATACTCCTTTTCCTATTTGGAACCAGTCTGTTGTTCCATGTCCAGTTCTAAATGTTGCTTCCTGACCTGCATACAAATTTCTCAAGAGGCAGGTCAGGTGGTCTGGCATTCCCATCTCTTTCAGAATTTTCCACAGTTTATTGTGATCCACACAGTCAAAGGCTTTGGTATAGTCAATAAAGCAGAAATAGATGCTTTTCTGGAACTCTCTTGCTTTTTCAATGATCCAGCGGATGTTGGCAATTTGATCTCTGGTTCCTCTGCCTTTTCTAAAACCAGCTTGAACATCTGGAAGTTCACGGTTCATATATTGCTGAAGCCTGGCTTGGAGAATTTTGAGCATTACTTCACTAGCATGTGAGATGAGTGCAATTGTGCAGTAGTTTGAGCATTCTTTGGCATTGCTTTTCTTTGGGATTGGAATGAAAACTGACCTTTTCCAGTCCTGTGGCCACTGCTGAGTTTTCCAAATTTGCTGGCAGATTGAGTGCAGCACTTTCACAGCATCATCTTTCAGGATTTGAAATAGCTCAACTGGAATTCCATCACCTCCACTAGCTTTGTTCGTAGTGATGCTTTCTAAGGCCCACTTGACTTCACATTCCAGGATGTCTGGCTCTAGGTCAGTGATCACACTATCGTGATTATCTTGGTCATGAAGATCTTTTTTGTACAGTTCTTCTGTGTATTCCTGCCACCTCTTCTTAATATCTTCTGCTTCTGTTAGGTCCATACCATTTCTGTCCTTTATCGAGCCCATCTTTGCATGAAATGTTCCCTTGGTATCTCTAATTTTCTTGAAGAGATCTCTAGTCTTTCCCATTCTGTTGTTTTCCTCTCTTTCTTTGCACTGATCGCTGAGGAAGGCTTTCTTATCTCTTCTTGCTATTCTTTGGAACTCTGCATTCAGATGTTTATATCTTTCCTTTTCTCCTTTGCTTTTCACTTCTCTTCTTTTCACAGCTATTTGTAAGGCCTCCTCAGACAGCCATTTTGCTTTCTTGCATTTCTTTTCCATGGGGATGGTTTTGATCCCTGTCTCCTGTACAATGTCACAAATCTCCATCCATAGTTCATCAGGCACTCTATCTATCAGATCTAGTCCCTTAAATCTATTTCTCACTTCCACTGTATAATCATAAGGGATTTGATTTAGGTCATACCTGAATGGTCTAGTGGTTTTCCCTACTTTCTTCAATTTAAGTCTGAATTCGGCAATTTGACCACAGAACATGGTCCACTGGAGAAGGGAATGGCAAACCACTTCAGTATTCTTGCCTTGAGAACCCCATGAACAGTATGAAAAGGCAAAATGATAGGATACTGAAAGAGGAACTCCCCAGGTCAGTAGGTGCCCAGTATGCTACTGGAGATCAGTGGAGAAATAACTCTAGAAAGAATGAAGGGATGGAGCCAACGCAAAAACAATACCCAGTTGTGGCTGTGACTGGTGATAGAAGCAAGGTCCGATGCTGTCAAGAGCAATATTGCATAGAAACATGGAATGTCAGGTCCATGAAGCAAGGCAAATTGGAAATGGTCAAACAGGAGATGGCAAGAGTGAACATTGACATTCTAGGAATCAGCGAACTGAAATGGACTGGAATGGGTGAATTTAACTCAGATGACCATTATATCTACTACTGCAGGCAAGAATCCCTTAGAAGAAATGGAGTAGCCATTGTGGTCAGCAAAAGAGTCCAAAATGCAGTACTTGGGTGCAATCTCAAAAATGACAGAATGATCTCTGTTCGTTTCCAAAGCAAACCATTCAATATCACAGTAATCCAAGTCTATGCCCCAACCAGTAACACTGAACAAGCTGAAGTTGAACGGTTCTATGAAGACCTATAAGACCTTTTAGAATTAACACTCAAAAAAGATGTCCTTTTCATTATAGGGGACTGGAATGCAAAAGTAGGAAGTCAAAAAACACCTGGAGTAACAGGCAAATTTGGCGTTGGAATATGGAATGAAGCAGGGCAAAGACTAATAGAGTTTTGCCAAGAAAATGCACTGGTCATAGCAAACACCCTCTTCCAACAACACAAGAGAAGACTACACATGGACATCGCCAGATGGTCAACACCGAAATCTGATTGATTATATTATTTGCAGCCAAAGATGGAGGAGCTCTATACAGTCAGCAAAAACAAGACCAGGAGCTGACCGTGGCTCAGATTATTAACTCCTTATTGCCAAATTCAGACTTAAATTGAAGAAAGTAGGGAATAATCTAAGAGAAATCTAAAAGGCAAAATCATAGAAGGACAGAGAGACAAAGAAAGGAGAGGTATCAAGGAAAGCCCCTGGATTTCTGGTCTGAAAAACTGAAAAGATGGTGTGTCATTCACTGAGTTCAGAAATAATGTGAGGCCTGGGGGGTAGAGTCTCATGGATTCAGTTACAATTATGGAATGAATGGTTGTGAATGAATAATATAGGGCTCAAGCAAAGGAAACAGAAAATATTTATTTACCTCATTCTTTCTTGTTTCATATATAATTAGTGAGCACTTATTTTCTACTAGGTGGTAGTCATTGCTCCTTAAGGTCACTGGTAAGTGTGTGTCCCTGAATTTTTTAAAAAGTCACAAGAAAAAAATCAATGTGTAACTACGTGTAGTGATTGATGTTAACTTAAAGGTCCGTCTAGTCAAGGCTATGGTTTTTCCTGTGGTCATGTATGGAGAGTTGGACTGTGAAGAAAGCTGAGCACCGGAGAATTGATGCTTTTGAACTATGGTGTTGGAGAAGACTCTTGAGAGTCCCTTGGACTGCAAGGAGATCCAACCAGTCTATTCTAAAGGACATCAGTCCTGGGTGTTCTTTGGAAGGAATGATGCTAAAGCTGAAACTTCCGTACTTTGGCCACCTCATGCAAAGAGTTGACTCATTGGAAAAGACTCTGATGCTGGAGGGATTGTGGGAAGGAGGAGAAGTGGATGACAGAGGATGAGATGGCTGGATGGCATCACCAATTCGATGGACATGAGTTTGAGTGAACTCCAGAAGTTGGTGATGGACAGGGAGGCCTGACGTGCTGCAATTCATGGGGTTGCAAAGTCGGACATGACGGAGCGACTGAACTGAACTGATTGATTTTTATCTGGTTTTTATTATTCCTTATAAATAATCTTCTAAAAATGTTGGGAAAGATTGAAGGGAGGAGGAGAAGGGGATGACAGAGGATAAGATAGTTAGATGGCATCACTGATTCAATGGACATGAGTTTGGGTAAACTCCAGGAGTTGGTGATGGACAGGGAGGCCTAGTGTGCTGCAGTTCACGGGATCACAAAGAGTCAGACACGACTGAGTGACTGAACTGAACTGAACTGAAACTTACTGTGGTGATCATGTCACAATATGTACATATGTCAAATAATTATGTTGTACATCTTAAACTAATACAAAATTATGTCAATTTTATCTCAATAAAGCTAGAGGTTGAGGGAGCCGGCACAGTGTTGAGCATGTGAAAAATAATTTTAAGAGTCCTTATACTTTCCCCATACAATGATAAACAACATCTCTCTCTAAATGTGATTTAACATCATTCTCCTTTTAGCCTGCCTTTTTAAGAAGCACATAAAGGGCTGAAAAATGACCATAGACATGCAAATGAAATAATGTATTGCTGAGGGTTAGAGATCATCTCCTAAAATTTCACTCAAAATACTGAAAACTGAAGAAAGAAAAGATAAAGTCCAAAGAATGATTAATAGAGAGTAGTAATAGTACCCTCTACACAGGGTTGTTGTAATGATTTTAACAGAAATAATTATAGGTCTATTGTATGTCCTAAATGTTATCTGCTGGTGATATTAGTATTACTAAACATCACATCAGGAAGTGATTTAGGAGACTAAAAGAACAAATTAGTTGAAAAATGTTTTAGGTAACTGCATAGTTGATGGACTCACAAGTATTGCAGTTCTTAAAGTGGATTAGCATGTTTGAGGTTGGGAAATACCATTGTGGCCTGTGATCATTGAGTTTAACCCATTGGGTAGAATTATATTTTATGCTTATTATTTCTCATTAATCCATTCAGGCTGCCTGCCCAAATACCAATGCCAATAAAACAGAATTGCACCAATTTCTGAACATAGAGGACTCAAACTTTCATGACTTAAGCATTAACTCCATGTGGGAATATTCAGCTCTAGAAATGTCATGAAAATCTGTTTATTCTCAAATGATTGCATGCTTCTATAATAATCAGACTGTACCCCTCTATTTCTTTTCCAGTGAAGTGCTTTTCTGTCCAACATTATAGGTGCATAAATTACCCAGATTAAAAAGCATGTGGAAAGAGGAGGACATACTCAATTGATCTCATTGAACATGCAGTGGATTTAAAGGGAACTCTAACTCTTTTTGATTTATAGCATGCCCCGTAGGTCCTTCTGGAGCACAGTGGGGAAAGAGTCCTTTAAAAATACTTTACTTATTGACATCAGTTAGTCTGAAAAAGAACAATTTAGTACTTTCAATTCATTTTATCTCCAACAATTGTGCATTGAGAGTCAGCTATGTATCTGCCATTGTTCCAGGACATGTGCAAGGGCAAGAAGCTTAACAGTCAGTTCCTAGGTCCAATAAGTATATGATTGATTTGTCAGACAAGTCATACATACATGAAACAGAGCAATGTGCAGACTGCCATTTGACTGATTACCAAAGCAGCACTCACAGGAGATACCAAAGGAGGTCAGAGATGGGAATGATTGGCATTTATAGAGAACACCACTTGAGAAATTTTGACTTGGGCCTTAAAGAGCAATTGGATTTGCATAAATCTGGAAGTTGGAAGGTCATTCCTAGCCAAAACAACAAGAGCAAGCTGAAGGGGTGTAGATGACTTGGCATAATTTTGCATCTGCAGAAAATAATGGAAAAATTGTAAAATAGTATCTATTCATTATAGTGGGACAGGACCATGGGAAGAGTTTGACAATCAACTGAGGAGATAAGAATGAGAGAGGTCAGTGTGTTGGAGGAAAATGTATGGCTATATAGTGTATGATTGTATGTATGTATGGTTATATATGTGTGTGTGGTTATGTGTGTGTATGTACATGCATGTTTATTTAATTAGTTGGGGAAATTGTTGAAACTTCCATTTCAAACTTAACACCAGGTGATAATACTAACATATATTGTATATCAGTAGCAGCTAGCATGGAAACCTTGTTAACAATAAAAGAATTCTGCAGTTAGAATGTGTATTCATTCTACTCTTCCAATCAGGAACTCATATCTAGCAATATAAAGAATGACTCTTTTGACTTGGAGCTTTTGTCAGATGATGAAAAAAATTTACCTAAAATGATAGCATACATACTCTAAAATAAGAATCTTATGGACTTTAGTTTTTTGATTATAAATGATGATGTATAGAAGGCAGTCAACGTGTTCTACTAAGCAACTAGTCATAAGACTTGTCTACATGGCTAAGGGCTATGGAAACAGATCTGATCTTGTCTGATGCTTTTCTGTGTGTATGCATTTATTTGCACAATGTGATGTCTGGTTTGGACTGGAACGTCCATTCCTTTCTTCTGCCGGGTCCTTATTTCTTAGTTAAGGTCACTATTTATGCCACAGCGACTCTTTATTGATGAAATTCTTCATAAAGTTCTGCTCGCCCTCAAATGCTGACCATGGCTTTGCTGCACTATATTCTCTGTCTGTATGTGTCTTCTCCCCAGCAGCTGTGTTTCCTTTGGAAGAGCAGTGGTCTTCTGTCTGCTGTCGCAAGCAACAGTCACTTCTTCTTGTAGTGAGAACTGAAACCAGAACCTCCATGTGCCATTTCCTGGCCACTTCCTATTAAAGTCCCCATCGCCCCCCCACAGAAGCTGTAGTTTAGAGGTTAGGAACATGGGTTCTAGGATCTGAACGTCAGCACTGCTGCTTGTGGACCACATATTCCTGGACATTTAAAATTTCTATATGTCAGCTTTCTTTTTTTAGGATAGGCTAATAATAATGCCAACCCACAGAGTCATTGTGAAAATTAACCAAGTTAAAATATGTAAAAGGGCTTAGAAGATTGTTTGACACATAACAAGAACTCAGTAGAGGTGAACTTTTCTTCTTCTGCTTCTTCTTCATGTTGTTATTATTGTTATTATTATATCTCCTTATGCCCCAATATCATATGAACATCACTCAATCACTCACTTTCTCTACTCGAAATTGATTCTAACACTACAGTCCATCAGCTAGCTGACACATCCTTGAACCTGCATCTGGGGCAAACTGAACCAATGCCAAGCAAAGTAATTCTTTTGATGATCTTGTTATAGAGACGAGGTTTTTGTGTATGAAAAACTTAAAAAGCCATTCAAAATTGAGAGTATTATGGGAGGTCAGGAAGGAGTGAGACCACATAGGCTTAAATTATAGTGTGAGGGATATAGAATAAATATCAGGAAACATTTATGCACAGTAAATGCTATTAAAATGGGGTCATTTACAATCTCCTTCCCCAAGAGCCCTTGCTAACAAATGAGGATTTAGATATAATCCTGTTTTAGCTCAATAATTCAATGCATACTTTAGAAGCAAAGAGAGTGGATTTGATTATCTTGGTAAGGGTCCTTTGGTCCTCTGATGCTGTAATTCTGAGAAAAATGGCTTGGTATCCCTAAATCTCACATTTCTCAATGAAAAATAGGAGAGCGGTAACTTTGTGTCTGCAGTCGCTCTGCAATCTTTGAGCTGAAGGTGTTAGAAGCAGCATGGATGTACGTATTTATTATTAACTGAAGAAATAGACTTATATGCAGAGTACACCAGGAGAAATGCCAGGCTGGATGAAGCACAAACTGGAATCAAGATTGCTGGGAGAAATATCAATAACCTCAGATATGCAGATGACACCACCCTTATGGCAGAAAGTGAAGAAGAACTAAAGAGCTTCTTGATGAAAGTGAAAGAGGAGAGTGAAAAAGTTGACTTAAAACTCAACATTCAGAAAACTAAGTTCATAGCATCTGGTTCCATCACTTCATGGCAAATAGATGGGGAAACTACAGAAACAATGAGAGACTTTATTTTGGGGGGCTCCAAAATCACTGCAGATGGTGACTGCAGGCATGAAATCAAAAGACGCTTTTCCTTTGAAGAAAAGCTATGACAAACCTAGACAGCATATTCAAAAACAGAGACATTACTTTGCCAACAAAGGTCCATCTGGTCAAAGCTATGGCTTTTGCAGTAGTAATCTATGGATGTGAGAGTTGAACTATAAAGAAAGCTGAGTGCTGAAGATTGATGCTTTTGAACTGTGGTGTTGGAGAAGACTCTTGAGAGGCCCTTGGACTGCAAGGAGACCCAACCAGTCTATCCTAAAGGAAATCAGTCCTGAATATTCATTGGAAGGACTGATGCTGAAGCTGAAACTCCAATATTTCGGCCACCTCATGCGAAGAACTGACTCATTGAAAAAGACCCCGACGCTGGGAAAGATTGGAGGTAGGAGAAGGGGACGACAGAGAATGAGATGGCTGGATGGCATCACCGACTTAATGGACATGAGTTTGAGCAGACTCCGGGAGTTAGTGATGCACAGGAAAGCCTGTGCATGCTGCAGTCCATGGGGTCACAAAGAGTCAGACATGACTGAGTGATTGAACTGACTGGAGGAATTGATAATTTGAAGAAAAAGGAGGAACTCAGAAATTTTTATATTTTTAAGTCTTACAGTTTCTTGATTTTAGAAATATTTACCTGTAACCAAAAACATTCTCAAGCTGGTTTTAGAAAAGGCAGAGGAACCAGAGATCAAATTGCCAACATCTGCTGGATCATGGAAAAAGCAAGAGAGTTGCAGAAAAACATCTATTTCTGCTTTATTGACTATGCCAAAGCCTTTGACTGTGTGGATCACAATAAACTGTGGAAAATTCTGAAAGAGATGGGAATGCCAGACCACCTGATATGCCTCTTGAGAAACCTGTATGCAGGTCAGGAACCAACAGTTAGAACTGGACATGGAACAACAGACTGGTTCCAAATAGGAAAAGGAGTACGTCAAGGCTGTATATTGTCATCCTGCTTATTTAACTTCTATGGAGGGTACATCATGAGAAACGCTGGGCTGGAAGAAACACAAGCTGGAATCAAGATTGCCTGGAGAAATATCAATAATCTCAGATATGAAGATGACACCACCCTTATGACAGAAAGTGAAGAGGAACTAAAAAGCCTCTTGATGAAAATGAAAGAGGCGAGTGAAAAAGTTGGCTTAAAGCTCAACATTCAGAAAATGAAGATCATGGCATCTGGTCCCATCATTTCATGGGAAATAGATGGGGAAACGGTGGAAACAGTGTCAGACTTTACTTTTTGGGGGCTCCAAAATCACTGCAGATGGTTATTGCAGCCATGAAATTAAAAGACGCTTACTCCTTGGAAGGAAAGTTATGACCAACCTAGATAGCATATTCAAAAGCAGAGACATTACTTTGCCAACAAAGGTCCATCTAGTCAAGGCTATGGTTTTTCCTGTGGTCATGTATGGATGTAAGAGTTGGACTGTGAAGAAAGCTGAGCGCCGAAGAATTGATGCTTTTGAACCGTGGTGTTGGAGAAGACTCTTGAGAGGCCCTTGGACTGCAAGGAGGTCCAACCAGTCCATTCTGAAGGAGATCAGTCCTGAGTGATATCAGGACTAAAGCTTAAACTCCAGTACTTTGGCCACCTCATGTGAAGAGTTGACTCATTGGAAAAGACCCTGATGCTGGGAGAGATTGGGGGCAGGAGGAGAAGAGGACGACAGAGGATGAGATGGCTGGATGGCGTCACTGACTCGATGGACATGAGTTTGGGTGAGCTCCGGGAGTTGGTGATGGACAGGGAGGCCTGGTGTGCTGTGATTCATAGGGTTGCAAAGAGTTGGACACGACTGAGCAACTAAACTGAACTGAACCGAAAAACATTCTACAGTATTTTAAAAGCATGTTATTATACCATATAGTTTTCCTTAAAGAAGAAAGCTGATAAAAACAAAACTCTAAGAACAAATCAAGAAGTATTTATTTTTTAAAGCATTATAATTATGTCCCCCGAAATGTATAGCACCATCCTTCACTATTAAGATAGAAAATCTATAAGGAATGTGTATCTACTACTGATTTAATGAAAAACCAGCTTTGATTTCTAGTTACACTGTGCACAAATTTGGAAAGTTATTAGAGGACTTCCTTATGTAACTTTCCTTTTGCAAACTTATAGAGAAAAATTCCTCCTCCCTGTATTTATTTTTGAGCACATAAAATATGCTAGATGCTGGCTTGGATGTGAACTAAAGAAAGATAAATGACAGAAAATGAACAAATAAGAAACTTTTGAGAATGAGTATATGCTCTGATGAAAAAAGAATGATGGGTTAGGATGTGTCCGGGGAAGGGTGACTACTTTAAGATGGGTGATATAACCGTCTCTCATCTGATTCCATTCAGATTAATTTCTCCCCTCTGGTCTACTTTGCTCAGTACCCGGGTAGAACTGACCTTGCAGGTTACATTCTATAGGCCCCTATGTCAGCTAACATATGGCTAGGTTTAATCAATAGAATCACTTGCTCTCCCTGCCTCAGGTTATGTCTTCATCGGAGACTACATCTCCTCCCTGGCTCTTGTCAGTCATGTGGCTCTAGCCTCTCCTGTGCTCCTGGACTTCAGCAAAACGACCTCCTCTTTTTGTCCCTCCAACCCAGGGTCGGTAGTAGCTTTCTGTTGTTGCCAAGCTCTGGGTTGTTTTTCCATCTTTTATTTGTTTTCTCAGCTCTTCCACCACATATGTAAACAATACTATGTGTAAATGTCCTGTTTTAAAATATTTAAGAGCAGTTTCATTTTCCTGGGTAGACTCTGACTGTGACAGAGGATCAGGTAAGACTAAGCTGAAGAAACAAGATTTAAGATAAGAACTGGAAAGCTAAAAGGATCCAGACCTATGATGCTCTAGAAAGAGGACAGTCCAGGCTGATAAACACGCAAGTCTATAAAGAATGAATAACCTTGGACTTTCTGAGAAGCATAACACAATCCAGTGTAGCATCAGGTGAACATGGACAATGATCAGTTAAAGCCAGAGAGACAAATGGATGCAGGATCACATAGGCTTTTATCCTAAGTGTGAGAGAGAGAAACAGATATAATTTGATTTGATTTGAACAAATATGATTCAAAGATTATCCTGGCTACAGTTACTCTGGATTCAGTACTGGAAGGGAAGATTGTCCAGAAAACAGCTAAGGAGATGAAGAAAAGTGGAAGAGTCACAAAGAATGTTTAGATAGAGTAAACTCAATGCATTAGTAATGTCAATATTAAGAATGAGAGGCAAAAAAAAGAACCAAAAATGACTGTAAATTTTTGAGCAACCAAGTGGATCCTGGCATTATCAATTGAGAAAAATGAGGAAGAAGCAAGTTGAAGAAGGAGAAACAGATAGAATTAAGAATTCTGCTTTGGTCCTGTTAGTAAGTGATGCCTCTTAGACCTCCCAGTAGAGATATGTAAGAGGAAGCAGGTATTTGAGTCTGGAGTTCAGGAGAGAGATTAGAGATGAAGAAATAACTTTGGGAGCTGTTGGTATATAATTGGTTTTTTAAACCACAGGTTTGGATAATGTTGCCTAAGAAGAGAGGGAAGTTGGAAATGATTTATTGCAAGCCATCAGTGATTGTTCTAAACACAGGATTTTGAAGAGAAAAAAAGTCAGTAGACATGACCATGTTTTAAAAAATAGACTTTTTAAAGAACAAAGAGAAACATTTTGCGTGTGTGTGTTTAAAAATAGTCTAAGAATCTAAAGGCTAGCCCTATATAATTAATTTGATTAATGTTGACAGCTTTTCAAATAGTTTAGGACACATGACAGATTGCACAAATGGTCTTTGCCATGTATATGGTCTCAGTGAAACAGACCCTAATTAGAAACTCTTTTCTCTCAGATATGTAAATTTCCCAGAAAACCAGTCATGTTTGATGCACTGTCTGAAATGAGTATACAAATATCAACTGACCCTGAAAATTACAAAGCTTTCACAATTCATCCTCCATGTCCTGTACCCTACCAAAGCAAGTCATGGATTATCTTTCAAGTAATGAGAAATGTTCAGCTTCTTACTGTTTTGGGCATTCCATGTTCAGTTAGTTAACCAAACACAACATGGGCTTTCTGTAGCTCATACCTCTTCTTTAGTCCAGATGCTACACTTCTAACCCTGTGGTTCTCACCGTATCTCATCAGGATCACCTTCCTCCTGCAGGGAAACCCCTTCTCAACACCATTCCCTTCACAAGTGCTCTCACTGCCATTCCCAGAGCCACATCTCATCCTGTTATCTGAAAATCCTAGAAGGGCTTGCTAATTCATTCCCGATTACATCTTCTGGGTCTCTAGTCCTCCAGAGCAGCCACACTGCTTTACCTGAAATCTCAACCTCTCGGACATATCCAGAACGTCACAAGCTGCTTATATCCATGGGATATCAGGTGATTCAGTGTAAAATGTTTGCTATACTTTGTTTAGCATGTGTTTTAAAACATCCAGAGAATAAAAGATGTAGTCCCAAAGTAAAGATCAACGTTTATTTTAAAGGTATAGAATTACAAAAGACGCTGCAATGCAAATCAAGTATTGATACTGTGGGGAGAGGAAAAGTAAAAGGGATGAGTCAGGCGTGTGTTTATTGGCTATGTGTGTGTGTGCTCAGTCGTGTCCCACTCTTTCTGACCCCTTGGACTGTAGCCTGCCAGGCTCCTCTGTCCAGGGGATTCTCCAGGCAAGAGTACTGTGGTGGATTGCCTTGCCCTCCTCCAGGGGCTCTTCCTGACCCAGGGATCAAACTCCCATCTCTTGGGTCTCCTGCATTAGCAGGCAGATTCTTTACCACTTCACTACCTGGGAAACCCTGTTGTTTATTGGCTGCTTTCTCCTAATTGAAAAGCATCTAAGGTTTGGAGGTTGGATTTAGCAATGTAGAGAGTAAGACTTTTTCCCCATACTTTTCTGATCATGCTAAGAAAAAAGAAAAAAACTCAAGGTACTCTAAGATAAATATAAGGCTTCCCAAAGATCATAAGACAACTCTATTTCTGACAGAGAAATATAAATTTTGAGAACTGAGAAACAGTAGAAGGTGTCAAAGGACCTTCAAGAGGTCTCAAAACCAAGCATTAGATGAAAACAAGGAAATATTAACACAACAAATAGTACAGCTGGATATACAAAAGGTGAGAAGAAATAAATTCGTGGTTGTAAAGAGGAAAGTTAAGGGTAACATGATGAAAAAAAATTAAAATTATTATTTATTTTTCTTATTAAAATTATATGTACAATTGTAATTTTATTTTTTAAAGTTTTTTTTAATGTGGACCATTTTTTAAGTTTTTACTGAATCATTTGAAACCATCACACCATTGTTTGTTAATCAGCTATACTCAATACAAATAAAAAGTTTTTAAGAAAAGTCTTTATTGAATTTTGTTACAATATTTTTCCTGTTTTATGTTTTGGTTTTTTGGCCCCAAGGCATGTGGGATCTTAACTCCCCAACCCAGGATCAAACCTACACCTCCATGCATTGGAGGTGACGTCTTACCCAGTAGACCACCAGGGAACTCCTACAAATGTAATTTTAACAGTAGGTCACTTAAAGAGATCAACTAGCTTTGTCTAAGAAAATATCTTGAAAGTTTGCTTTGAGTAGAGAAAATAAGACCTCTTCCAAAACATGGTATATGAAATGAGAGTACTTTTAAAGAGTTAGATAAATTGTTCTTCATAAACATCTAACCATTATTTAGTGATTGGAATAAGGACAAAGAGAAAAGAGGGATGAAAATTAAGAGAAGGAAAAAGGAACTCAGAAATACAACAGGCAGCAGATCCTGTAGAAGCAGGGCTCCATGAGAAAGCCCAGGGGTGGGGGACTGGAGGTCATTTGTGAACAGCAGCATTAATGCTCCATTTAAAACCGTCTTTAGTGCCGCGATGGAAATCCCCCGCATTGCGCTAAACCATCAAAGAAATCTGCTCCACACGTGTGCACCAAGGCTTTAGAAAATTACCAAGTAACAGGCTTGATTCAAGCTTAGAATGGCCTGGAACAGAGAGAAAAGAGGAGCTTCACTGAATGAGACAGGAAGGGAAACCTAAGCTTTCCTCCACCACACCACCACTTCCTGGATGTATTTAGAGGAACAGTAAGAATATGGACTGAAGAGTAGAATCAGTTTGCATTTAAATCTTAAGTACAAGGAGAGATGACCCCCTTGACCTATGGGTTATATAAACACTAATGATGGTAAAATTCATTGAGGGAAATTATTTATTTCCAATGTAGCTGTTGAAAATTAAATAATTTCTCCCACTGTCTCATGTCTCATATTATGTCATGTCCGCATGTTTTTAGCTTGTAGAAACAGTAATTTACAATCATCCTTGTTGAAATCTTAATTTTTTTATGAAAAAGTTGCAATCTCTATAGAAAAAAAAAAAAGAACATTGACTGACTTGTGGACTAAACCTTGAGAGACAGTGGTCTACGTTTTAGAAAGGATAACCTCTTGCTGCCGTATTCCTCGCCAAGCAGAGAATTTTAGTCAAAGTATCTAGGAGGAAATCATTATGGATGCCTAACTGTTTCCAGTTCCACTGACCTTTCAGCATCTTTTTTAAACTGTGGATCTTCCATCCAGATGAAAAACACTCACATGAATGCAAAAGTTTGCATAACATTTCAAGATTTTATTTACTGCCCTATATTTAAGAAACCCATCTGTATTGTGTTTGCTTTTAAAAAAACTGGGGAAATGTGGCTCCCTGGTCTGCCCAACCCCAAACCATGCTACTAATCCTGTCATTCTCATCAGTTGACTCCTGAAATCCTACCTCATCCACCCAACCTCACAAACTTATAAGAAAAAAAAAGCGGCGGGGGCGGGAGGGTGGGGAGGCCATTGCTTTTCTTTATCTTTTTGCTATAGGTTCTAGATTCCTTTTTTTCCCCAACTATCTCTGTTTGGATTCAGTCACTATTGGTTGGATTGGTTGGATTCAGACCTATGGTTCAGAAAAAACTGGACTTTCTGTTTCTTGAATGCACTCAGAGTACTACCCCCACTGATGGAACCTGGAGAACATCATTTAGGCTCTCTGGGTTCTGTCTTATTCATGCAAAAAGGAAGTTTATGATTTCTTCTGGCTTTAACCTTTTATTTCTCATAATATAAAATTTTATCAGAATAGATAAACATTCTTCCTTCTGATCAGAAATTTCTGAAGTCAAAGTTGTGCCTAGTGCCTCAATAGTCCCTATTTTTAAAGTATATATGCAGAAGGACTTCCCTAGAGGTCCAGTGTTAAGAGTCTGCCTGCCAGTACCGGGGACATGGGTTTAATCTCTGGTCTGGGAAGATCCTACATGCCTCAGAGCAACTAAGCCCATGGGCCATAACAACTGAACCCGTACACCTAGAACCTGTGCTCTGCAACAAGGGAAACCATCGAGATGAGAAGCCCATGCACCGCATCTGGAGAGTAGCCCCTGCTTGCCTCAACTAGATAAAGCCTATGCACTGCAATGAAGACCCAACACAGCCAAAAATAATAAATAAATAAATATTTTTAAAATATTAAAAAATAAAAACACAAATCCTAGGGGAAAAGAACAAAATTTAAAAAAAAAAAAAAACTTGAAGTATATACTAAGAAAAACAGACTTTCCCGTTTATAGGCCCAGAACATTGCCCATTGGGGGTAAAAGATATTCAGGTCTACTGCTTCCCAAATACTATGTATTCTTTCATCACAAACACCACATTGCAGAAAAGTAAATCAGATGAATATACTGGTAGTGGTGCCATAATTATCAGGATCACTCTTTCCATCCAAATACATTCCATACTTCTCTGTACTATGATATCAGCAGTTCAGACTGTTTTCCTGCAAGCCAAGAATCTTGAAGTCAAGAGGGTTTGGTGCTGAGCTTGCCAGAAATTAAAGCCAAATAATACGTCATCTTTAGTCCTGAAATGTGCAGCAGAATTCTAAGTGCCTTTTAATAGGTGGTAGAACCTATCCTGGAGAAGGCAATGGCAACCCACTCCAGTACTCTTGCCTGGAAAATCCCATGGACCGAGGAGCCTGGTAGGCTGCAGTCCATGGGGTCTCAAAGAGTCGGACATGACTGAGCGACTTCACTTTCACTTTTCACTTTCCTGCATTGGAGGAGGAAATGGCAACCCACTCCAGTGTTCTTGCCTGGAGAATCCCAGGGACTGGGGAGCCTGGTGGGTTGCTGTCTCTGGGGTTGCACAGAGTTGGACACGACTGAAGCGACTTAGCAGCAACAGAACCTATCCTCCATCAGTGGCCCTTTGGATTGATCAATCCTTTTGGTGACCATATTATCAGGATGTATGAGGTTTTTCAATCAAATCATAAGTAATTAAACAAAGGTAGCTGAGATTCAGATGGGTTGAAACCAACACCCAGCCTTCTTGTCAGCAGATTGTCCTTTGAGGTTGCAAAGGAAAGCTGTGAGATAATATACAGGTTCAGTTGATATTACTTTAATATATAAAAGAGTTATGCTTGGAAGTATATATAAAGAATGCAGGCTCCCACCAAGTTTTATAACCTATAGAGTTATAAAACAACTCTAATAGAGTTAGGTAGGAAAAATCAGTTCAGTTCAGTTGTTCAGTCACGTCTGACTCTTTGTGACCCCATGGACTGCAGCACGCCAGGCATCCCTGTCCATCACCAACTCCTGGAGCTTACTCAAACTCATGTCCATCGAGTCCGTGATGTCATCCAACCATCTCATCCTCTGATGTCCCCTTCTCCTCCTGCCTTCAATCTTTCCCAGCATCAGGGTCTTTTCCAGGGAGCCAGTTCTTCACATCAGGTGGCTAAATATTGGAGCTTCAGCTTCAGCATCACTCCTTCCAGTGAATATTCAGGACTGATTTCCTTTAGGATAGACTGGTTGGATCTCCTTGCAGTCCAAGGGACTCTCAAGAGACTTTTCTAACACCACAGTTCAAAAGCATCAATTCTTCAGCACTCAGCATTCTTTATAGTCCAACTCTCACATCCATACATGACTACTGGAAAAACCATAGCTTTGACAAGATGGACCTTTGTTGGCAAAGTAATGTCTCTGCTTTTTAATATGCTGTCTAGGTTTGTCATAGCTTTTTTTCCAAGGAGCAATCTTCTTTTAATTTCATGGCTGCAGTCAGCATCTGCGGTGATTTTGGAGCCCCCAAAATAAAGTCTTTCACTATTTCCATTAGTTTCTATCTTAAAACTCCAAAAAATGGCTAAATTTCTCAAGTAATCAAGTGGATGAGAGATAAGGAATCCTTTCAACAGACCATAAATCTCTGCTACACAAGGTAGGATTAAAATATCAGCCTTCAAATTATGAAGTCCCTGTTATGAACTCTTAAACAGGACTCAGTATGTTCTGTCAGAATTCAGTGAATGTCCTGACCTAAATTTCTGGTTGTTAAGCAACCTCAGTCAAGCTGAGAAATCAGCTCCAAAAGTAATATTAGATGACATAATTCCTTTAGTAGCTAAGCATCTTTCAACTCTCAAAAAACTTTGGATTAAGTATAGAAGTATTTAAAAGGATCAAAACAATCTTACTAATGTTTTTGATTGATATATCCATGTTTGGAAGGAACTTGGCATATTAAAATGAGAAATGAGGTGGGTAGTTGCAATTTAAAATGTGTAATGAAATAGTTGATCTAGACTTGCAATTTTAACTCATATACTATAAATAAAAACTTTGGAGTATGAAAACAATTAAATTTCACTATGTTTATGTTCTTGGATTCTTTAAAACATTGTTTTTTAAATATTAAGTATTTGGGAAGTTTTTTCAGATAGACAATTGAGATACTTGAAAAGGAAGTCAAGCAGATGAACTTTACAATATTAACTTTAAAATATATGAAGGAATTTGGTTAACTAAGTGCATAAATGTGATTACACACATTTAAAATTACCCTAAAAATCGTTACTAAAATTATCCAGATTTACAGATAGAATAATAAATCTGTAAACTGAATTTAAAAGTTCAAGTAAGGGGTGGTGGCTCAGTGGTAAAGAATCTGCCTGCCAATGTAGAAGACACAGGTCCAACCCCTGGCTCAGTAAGATCCCATATGCCATGGAGCAACTAAGCCTGTGCTGTGCTGTGCTTAGTTGCTCAATCGTGTCTGACTCCTTGCCATCCCATGGACTGTAGCCCACCAGGCTTTTATGTCCATAGAATTCCCTAGGCAAGAAGACTGGAGTGGGTTGCCATGCCCTCCTCCAGGAGATCTTCCTAATCCAGGAATTGATCCCAGGTTTCCCACATTGCAGGAGGATTCTTTACCAGCTGAGCTACCAGGGAAGCCCAACTAAGTCTGTGTGCCATAATTATTGAGCCTGTGCTCTAGAGCCCCAGAGCCCCAACTACTGAGCCCATATGCTTACAGCCCATGTTCTGCAACAAGAGAAGCCATTGCAATGAGAAGCCTGACTAGAGAGTAGCCCCTGATCACTTGCAATAGAGAAAAGCCCACATAGGAACAAAGAGGATCCAGCACAGCCAAAAATAAATATACAAATAAAATTATATAAAAAGAAAACCCTATTTGAAAAATAAAAGCTTAAGTATGGTTTCAGATTTTTAACTTTAATAGATTAAATGCTACATTTTAAGCAAAAGTGAATCTCTGAATAGGGCTTCCCTGATACCTCAGCTGGTAAAGAATCCACCTGCAATGCAGCAGACCCTGGTCCAATTCCTGAGTCAGGAAGATCCACTGGAGAAGGCATAGGCTACCCACTCCCATATTCTTGGGTTTCTCTGGTGACTCAAATGGTAAAGAATCCTCCTGCAATGCGGGAGACCTGAGTTTGATCCCTGGGTTGGGAAGATCCCTTGGAGAAGGGAATGGCAACCCACTCCAGTATTCTGGCCTGGAGAATTCCATGGACAGAGGGGCCAGGCAGACTACAGTCCATGGGTTCACAAAGTGTTAGACACGACTGACTGAGTTTCACTTCACTTCACATACAAAAACTATTTTCAAGGCAAAAATATTCACACTTAAATAGTTGCCACCTGCATTATATCCCTTATACCAATATAAGAGGGCTAAGAAATAAATTTTTTAAAGGGACTCCTAATCCAACCACTAGTCTTATAAATAAGAATAGCCCATTAGAAAAAAAAAAAAATAGCCAATTTTAAAGGAAAAAACTGCAAACAGCCAAAACGTATGAAAACGTTCTTAATCTCACTCATCATTAAAGACAGGGAAAAAAAATCAAAAGTGTGGATTCAGTGAGACACAGTCACTGTCATATGTAGCTCAAATGTTAACTAATAATGTTAGCTGTTACTTTTTTGGAAGACAATTTGCCAAAAACTGTCATGTTTTAAAATACCGACTTGACATTTCCACTTCCAGGAATTTATCATATACACGTATTTGAATGAGTTCACAAAGGCCTTTATCCAAGAATGTCCACTGCACCATTGTTTGTAATTAAAGAGTTGGAATGACCATCAGTAAAGGACAAGTCAAATATATTATTAGATCCATGCAGTGGCTTAGTACACAGCCACTCAAGAGACCAGAGTAACATTGAGCGTATTGATTTTGAAAAATCTTCAATTATGTTAACTTAAAACTAAGGCCAAGTATAGAGCTGTTATGATATGCTTCCAATGTATACTGGAAAGAAAAAAATGATATTTATGTGTGCTTATGCATAGGAATTTTCTGGAAGAACATAAATACATGCCTTTTATAGGTGGTTGACTATAAGGAAAATGTATTAGCTTCCTAGGGCTGCTATAACAAAGTACCATAATAAAATTTGCTTTAACAAACTGGGAGGCTTACAAAATGACAGAAATCTATTCTCTCTGTTCTGGAGTCCAGAAGTCAGAAGTCAAGGTACTGGCCAAGTTCATTCCTTCTGAGGATTCCTTCTGTAAAGGAGGATCTGTTCCATGCCCTGCTCCTAGCTTCTGCTGAAGGCTGACAATCCTTGGTGTTCCTTGGTCTCTAAATGTGTCAATCCCGTTTCTACCTCTGTCATCACATGACTTTCTCCCCATGCCTTCATGTCTTCACATGGTCTTCTTTTATAAGAATAATAATTGTATTAGAGTTATCCATGTTATCCAGAATGGCTTCATTTTCCTTAATATCTGCAGCAATCCTATTTCCAAATAAGATCACATTCTGAGGTATTGGAGATTAGGACTTCTTCATATCTTTCTGCTGCTGCTGCTGCTGCTAAGTCGCTTCAGTCATGTCCGACTCTGTGTGACCCCATAGACGGCAGCCCACCAGGCTCTGCTGTCCCTGGGATTCTCCAGGCAAGAACACTGGAGTGGGTTGCCATTTCCTTCTCCAATGCATGGAAGTGAAAAGTGAAAAGGAAGTCACTCAGTCATGTCCGACTCTTTGAGACCCCATGGACTGCAGCCCACCAGGCTCCTCCATCCATGGGACTTTCCAGGCAAGAGTACTGGAGTGGGTTGCCATTGCCTTCTCCTGTCTTTCTGGGGAGACATAATTCAACCCATAACTGAAGGATATAGCCATCCGTGCTTGGAGTGAAACCTAAAGATTTGTTAATAAGGAAAGACTACTAGTTCAGTGAAGCAAGGATGATGAAGTATAATTTGTGTTCCTTGTCCCTTCTGAGATAAACATTTGGACAACAAATACCATGCTATATAAACTGATTTTCCAAACCTCAACATTCGGCTTTCAATTAATTTTAACAATGCTTCTCTCCTCTCTTTGGAAGGCTTCCTTTTGGTTGAAAAGAACAGGAAGTTAAAACTCAATTTCCTTCAAAAAATATTTTTATTTCATGGAATTTCAGAAATGAAAGAGACTTTAGAGACCCTTTTGTGTATGCCTGCAGTGCTCGACAGTGTCTTCAGCGAAAGGGCCAGTCTCTATGTGAACACCTCTAGGAATGAAAAAGCTACTGCTCTCTTAAGCTACCGTTTCTGTGCCACGGCAGTCCTGATGGTTAGAAAGCAGGAACTGAGCCAGATTTTGCCTTCCTAAAATGTTCACCAATCTGTCTGTGATCAGACATCTAAGCTTTGCATAATTACATGCAGATTTAATATTTTAAAGTACATGTGTGTACATATATGTGTATATGTATGTGTGTGAATATATATTTTATACAATGTATTAAAATATATTAAAATACACTTATATTACAACTATCAATATATCAAGGGACTCTTTGGGCTCCATCCCATGTCTTATTTGAGTGGCAGTTGCAACCACTTCTTAGAGTTAAATATCAAAATAACAAAAGTAGTAACCATATAAAGGAAAAATGCCAAAATGAAAGCATTTGATTACACAAGCAATCAGCTACCTAAAAAACAATAAGTGATCACATTCTTATTGCCATTGATCCTTTCAAACACATTTGTGCATAGAAAAGACTCATCATGTAATTTGATTAACACGATTAAGAAAACATCCAACTTAAAAGTTCTACAGCTTTTCCTTGAAGACTCAGGTTTTATTTCCAAGATATTCCTAAAGACACATATTCTCCTGGGGAGAAAGTTAAAAACAGGAAAGTTATCTCATGTATATATGGAAGAGCTGAAAGCCTTGAAAATAAAAGGGGAAGTTTTGTGGGAATTTTGCCCAAAAAATCTTTTAGAAAACTTAAATACTTTAGGCAGCTTGAACAAAGGCATGAATTCTGTGTGTGAAAGGATTCCATAAAATCATGACAAATTGTCCCTTTCGGTTACTCTGCCAAATATTGTCACACAGTATGAGAGACATTAATAAATATATGTCAGCTTGTCATCCCTTCACAGGATATCCCTTCACTCAAATAAATGGACTCGTTTGAGGCTACAATAGCCATCTTTGTCTAAGAAACACTGACAATTTGTAGATACTTGTTGTTGGCTTGCAGCACCAATTCACACAAATCTCTTTATACCTGGGCAGAAACAACACTGATGCTTCTTTGGAAATATAAAATATCTCCAGAATGCTCAGAAATCATATAGGAAAGTACAATCATGAGTCACTTGGACTTTTCAGAAACTGTCAGAAAATCAAACTTAAGGCACTGCAAGAATGAAGTTCTGTATCAAAGGATTTTTGCCACCCAGTTGCACAGTGAGGTAGCTCAGAAAATTGAGGGTTTAAATTTACCCTTTTTCTTTTATCAGTTGTAAAGGATACCATTTCTTCATTATCTCTGTGATTTCAAGAAAATATTCCCTGATAATTAAGGTCTGGAATCATAACTTCACAGTAGGGAAAAAAAAAAAAAGCATCAGGTAAAAGATAAACATTCTACCTTTATGATATCTATGATTGACTTGTGATAAAAGCTAATGGTTGTATGATCTGTGAGCATGTTAATGATATATCCCACTGTATAAGGAACACTCAATCACGGGCCTCTCCTGCTATACTTTAACAGAATTTTGTTACCAGTGAACAGTTGATTCGGTTCCTAGGGGTGAGCTGTTTATTGCCAAAGATCAGTGTCCTCAACATTAAAAAGAGATATTATTTAGCCCTTTTAGAATTCACAATTTTTTAAAACACTCGTTAACACTGAATTGTTTTATTTATTTCTTTTTTACTGCACTGGATCTTTGTTGCATTGCACAGGCTTTCTCTCGTTACGGCGAGTGGAAGCTACTCTTGGTTGCTGTATGGAGGCTTCTTATTGGATGGCCTCTCTTGTTGGCGGAGCACTGGCTCTAGGGCGAATGGGCTTCAATAGCTGCAGCACACAAGCTCAGTAATTGGGGAGCTGGGGCTCTAGAGCACAGGCTCAGTAGTTGTGACACATGGGCTTAGCTGCTCTGTGGCAGGTGGTATCTTTCTGGGTCAGGAATTGAACTGTATCCCCTACATTGGCAACCAGATTCGTATCCACTGTGCTACCAGGGAAGTCCTAGAATTCATGGATTACAAAGTGTTTGTTGGTTACTTGTTTGTTTTCCACTTAACAATGATTTATTTTTTTTAGAACTATTCATAGATATACATCAAGAACCAAACAAAATCTAGACAAAATGTAAAAGATCAGAAACCTTAATAAAGTGATGGTGAAAGCAGTCAGAATAGCAATTAAATTTGTCCCAAGTTAAGTAGTATAGATTACTATATGTCCTACATCATTCACTGACAAAGGTTATTGATGGAAGTGCTGCTTATCTGGAAATATATACTATTAATTTGCTCACAAATTGCCAAAATACATATATTTTTTAGCCTAATCAAGTATCTAATATTATTGCAACCTGCCATAACTAAATTTCAGTAGTGGCTCAATGGTAGGGTATTTTCCTCATGGACTGAACATTTTGCTATTCTTCTAAAAACTACTTTCTAAATATTGTCTGTCACTTGATTGTACTCAGCCAGAATTGGTTTGGGACTAGGTTTTGCAAAATCAGGGGTTTTGCCCAACAGTGGCTAATTTGGGTTTTGGTTTGGCATTGTGGCCTATAAGAACATGGAGGGTTTCCACTTTCCAAGTTTTCTTAACTGACTGATGACGCATCCTGAAACAAGAATCCTATTTTTCTTTTCAATAACTTGTTCTCCTTTCTGGGAGGGTGGCCTGTGAAATGTAGTTAAAACTTGTTATTTTAACACTACTAAACAATAAGTCAACCTAAGCTTTACAACTTACTCTATCATAGATCTAGGTGACTGTATTGAGGTAAGGAGCTTTATCAACCTGTAACATATCTTTTTTATTTAGGAAACCCGCACAACTTCTCTACACTGCTCCCATTCTTCATCTGTGACTCTGTTTCCTCTTTTCTCTCTGAGCCAGGAAATGTTGATAGCTCCAAGTTCTTACAGTCCTCATTCCTCACGCTCCGTAAGTCCACCCCAGGACTCCCATTCTATTCCTTCCCAGACTTCATTTACATGTCACATGTGTGTGTGCTCAGTCTCTTAGTCGTGTCCGACTCTTTGCAACCCCATGGACTGTAGCTCACCTAGCTTCTCTGTCCATTGAATTTCCCAGGCAAGAATACTGGAGTGGGTTGCCATTTCCTTCTCTAGGGGATCTTCCCAACCCAGGGATAGACCTCTTATCTCCTGCTTTGACAGGCAGATTCTTTACCGTCTGAGCCACCAGGGAAGCCCCATACATGTCATACATACATATATTTAACTTATATGTGCCATGATTCATGAACTCTATGACTCCTTGATTGGAATATGCACCATTTTATCTACCACTAAAAAGATCAATAATACTACCAATTTAAAAATCTATCCAAGCTATCAAATGTATGACATATTCCAACTTCAGAAATATTAAAACATGAAAAAAGTTGTCTTGGGATCAATGAACTATATATAGTAATTTAAGGCAAGATAAAAAGGAAATAACTTTAAATGACCTTATAAAGGCAGAACTACTGTCTTTCATTTTGATTTCCTGATTGTCTTCAGCCCTACCTATCTCTTCCTTCATTTGATTTTTACATTACGCAAACAAACAAAAAAAAAGTGCCTACCATATATTGCATGTCCTCAGTACCTACATACTGAGGATATGCAATAAATAAGAGATAGTCTTTGTGCTTAAGACGTTTTGGTTTGGGGAATGGATACAGAAAACAGCTAGAAAATTATAATAGAGTGACTATCACTATACTAGCCAAAAGCATAGAACTCTATGGGAACACAGTGAAAGGTGATCTAATTCAGCCTTTCAGAAGTTATGGAGAGCAATGGAGCAAGGCAGCTTCTGGGCCACACTCTAAAGATGAATGAGAAGAGTTAGCCATTTGAAAGGACAAGGCAGCAAGAGAAATTTAACATTGTGTTCTGGCAAATGCAAAGGCGTCTGTAAAACTACAGAACAGGAAGAACTGAGGTGATCTAGGACCAGCTGGTGAATGGCCTCGCCTATTGTGCAGAGGAGACGAAAATTGATTCAGAGGACATTGGCGAGCCAATGAAGGTCTTAAGCATAAAGGGACAAGATCAATTTAACCTTCTATTTTACTTTGTCTTTCACTTTGTATTTGATAAGAATCAAATTAATCATGAATAAGTGGGTAATCTTTCTATCCTTGGCTTCTGAAGTTTCACTGAGATTGTTTTGAATACTCAGTTTTTGTTTTTTCCTTCTGGAGATGCCTGTCTATCCATTTTGATAAATTTCCTTTCTTTCTTTATCATTTTCTTCCTCTAACATTTCTTTCTGTAATTTCTACAACTTAGATTGTTGATTCTCTAAATTGGTTTTCTGTGATTCTTATTTTTTTCAAATATTTGAAAAATATTTTCCTTCTCTTCATCTTATGGTTCTACTTCAGGAAACATTTCCTAGAATTTATCCTCCAGTCCTAACACTCATTGTTTATGGAAGGGATAGAATGATCTTAGTTTTAATTTCTAAGAACGCTTTTGGTTTTCCTTTTACAGCAATCTGTTATTATTTATAAATTTAATAGCTTTTCACATTTCCCCAAGAATACAATTAAAGAGTTTTAGCATATGTATTACCCTATATTATCTCCATTTCCTTCTCTTTCTCTGTTTTCACCTTGTTTACTTTGGTTTCTCTCTCCATCCTTAAACATAATAGCAGTTCTTTATGTTCTGATGATCCAAGGTTGTTCATTCATATTTAAGAGTGGAGCTTCAAGACCTGAGTGGAAGTTCAGTGCACATGGCCAGAGTTAGCTGATTTCCCTCCAGGTAGATCTTGCAGGCAGCTGGCCATTCCATTAGAGCTTCCTAAGCACTAGCCTGTAGGAGGTTTTTCAGTTTTTCTAGAGACCATCTAATCTCTTGTCTTGGGGAAAGCTTCCTGATTGTGATGTTGTGTGCATAGACAGGAAAAGGGGACTGGTGGGATAAAACTATTCTATTGGTTTCCTATGAGAGTAGATTGTATTCGTTTCCTTGTGCTGAACTATGACTTTTCCCCTTCATTCATCCTTCACTGTTCCCAGTGTCTTATGATAATGATGGACAAAATCAGGGATGTGGTAATTATGAATTTTCTGTCCATGGTGGGCCTTAGAGAGTTGGAAGGACCTGATTGTTAGTGTTCTATTCCCTGGAGAAAGGATCGACTTATATTATCTTATCTATTTCCCTGATCCAGTCCCATGCCTCAACCCTCCAGATATCTTACCAGCAACTGCCATGAGGTAAGTCTCTCCAGGGTTCTGCAGTGTCAGCTGCAGCTTTGTGATTATTGTGCTACCTGCAATACATGAGGTCTAGATTCTTCTGCCTTAAGAAATCAATATCTACACCTTCATCCCACTATCTATCAATCAGTGGTTTGTTCAAATACCTTGCCTGCTGAAGCCTTCTCCTGTTCTTTTTGTCCTTTTGGGTTTACACCTTTTGGTGGTGGTGGTGGTGTTTAGTCCCTAAGTCGTGCCCCATCCTTTTGCTACCCCATGGACTGTAGCCGGCCAGGCTCCTCTGTCCATGGGATTTCCCAGGCAAGAATACTGCAGTAGGTTGTCATTTCCTTCTCCAGGGGATCTTCCTGACCCAGGGATTGAACTTGCATCTCCGACATTGGCAGGCAGATTCTTTAATGTATAGCCTTTTACTCATTTAATAATAGTTTAGTGGGGGTTGGGAGGGTAACATGTGAGTTCAATTTGTCTTCCTTAACTGAATGCTATATTTGCGATTTAGATTTGCAATATTTTAACTCAATTTCTTAAGCTTACATATGGAATAAACATATTTTCTGAACCGTAAATTAATAAGCATGTTAAGAACATTATGAGAAACAGAATGGTAGAACATTTGAAATCAGAGCTACCCTGAAAAATTAGAGGTGTACAATCATAGTTCCTAATTAACATTTTCAATTAAAAATGCTTCATTTTCATACCTTTTATGGCCTTAATTAAATTTTCTAAAGTCATAAGCCAAAATAGAACAGTAATTCATCAGAAAAATTTGAACCCAGGAAACCCTCACTCCCAATCTCAACTTTCTCACTCTCTTCCTCCAGAGTAGTTTTATCAATACTCCAAGGAATTAATACATCCAATTTCAGACTTAGATGTATTTTTAATCTAGATAAGGGCCAACTTTTCTACTCTTAGCTCAGAAGGATATATCTTTTTACTTTTTCATATATGGCACAGCACAACTGAACCAACATCTAAGGCTTAAAAATCTGCATTTTGTAGTACATTTAGCAAATTTATCCAGAACTCACTATTTGCTTGCTCAGTTGTTTGATTTTTCCATCTTCCTAGTAACTTTCTCAATAAATGCACTCTAAATGGAGCAAAACCTGGAAAGAGCCTCAGACACCAAAAAAATTCAAATAAATATATGTATTCTCTGAAGTTAGGGGATAGTTTAAAATATCTTGATAAACCTTTGGGATGGATGAAAAGAACCTAAGGGCATGGAGAGGTTTGAAGTAAAATAGAAAGCTATATCAGCGTGTCACTAACAAGAATTTAGAAGTTTGCATAATACCTTCCAAATCTTTCCATGTTTTGCAGATAGCAAAATTTTATTTTTTATTATGGCTAAGTGGTATTCCATTTTCTTTATCCATTCATCTGTTGAGACACACTTAGGTTGCTCCTAAATCTTGGCTATTGTAAATAATGCTGCTATGACCATTAGGTTTTATGTATATTTTGGAATTAGCGTTTTCATTTTCTTCAGATATATACCCAAGAACAGAATTGCTGGATCACATGGTAGTTCTGTTTTTCGTTTTGTAAGAAATCTCCACACTGTTTTCCACAGGGCTGTACCAATTTACATCCCCTCCCATAGCGTACAAGTGCTCCCTTTGCTCCACATCCTCACCAGCATTTGCTATGTGCGGTCTTTTTGGTGATAGCCACTCTGACAGGTGTGAGGTGATCCCTCACTGCGGTACTGATTCACCTTTTTCTGATGATTAAATATGTTGAGCATCTTTTCTTGTACATTTTGGCCATTTGTATGTCTTCTTTGGAAAAAATTCTATTCAGGTCTTCTGCCCATTTTTTAATTGGATTGTTTGGGGGTTTTTTTTTATATTTTGTGTATAAGCTATTTATATACTTTGGATATTACCTCCTTATTGGTCATATCACCTACAGATACCTTCTCTTTTTGTTTTATGGATGGTTTCCTTTGCTGTGCAAAAGATTTTCAGTTTGATTTGATTCCAATTGTTTATTTTTGCTTTTGTTTCCTTTACCTTAGAAGAGATCCAAAAAATACTGCCACAATTTATGTCAAAGATTGTTCTGCCTCTGCTGTCTTCTGGTTTTATGGTTGCAGCGACTCTAGGGAGAAAACAGAAAAGATTTCTGAATACTCTGCATGTGAAAAGAATAGGAATTTGGGCTTAGGAAAAAGAGTATGACTCTACAAAGGAGCAAAGAATAAGACTTTCAATAATAAGGATTCTAATATTCAAATATACACTGTGTTGTATATATGTCAAAATATATATATGCATTTTAGTATCTATTAAGGTATATAATGGGGCTTCCCAGGTGGCACTAGTGGCAAAGAACCCCACAGCTAATGCAGGAGATGTGAGAGACCCAGGTTCAATTCCCGGGTGGGAAAGATCTGGAGAAGGAAGCGGCAACCCGCTCCAAGATTCTTGCCTGGAGTATCCCATGGACAGAGGAGCTTGGCAGGCTACAGTCCATAGGATTGGAAGAGCTGGACATGACTGAGGGGACTTAGCACACAGGCAAGGTATATAATACATATTTAATTAATATATGTGTGTCAGATTATATATTTCAACATAAGTCAGAGAAAGATAAATTTTGTATGATTTCACATATATATAGAATCTAAAAAAATAAAACAACTGAACAAACATAATAAAACAGAAACAGAGTTATAGATACATAGAATAAACAAGTGGTTGCTAGAGGGGGTGGGAGGAAAGAAATAAGTGAGGGAGATTAAAAGGTACAAATTTCCAGCTGCAAAGTAAATGAATCACAGACATGAAATGTACAGTGTGAAGAATATAGTCAGTAAGTATGCAATATTTTTGTATGGTGACGTATCATAATTAGACTTATTGTGGTGATCATTTTGAAATGTACAGAAATATCAAATCACTCTGTTGTATGACAAGAACTAAAATAGTGTTATAGATAAACTATACTTTGAAAACAAACAGAAGAACTCATAGAAAAGAGATCAAATTTGTGGTTCCCAGAGGCAGGGAGGAGGGGGAGGGAGAATTGGATGAAGGTGGTCAAAAGGAAGGCATTTCCAGTTATGAGTTACATTAGGGATGTAATGTACAACATGATGGCACCCTACTCCAGTACTCTTGCCTGGAGAATCCCATGGATGGAGGAGCCTGGTAGGCTGCAGTCCATGGGGTCACTAAGGGTCGGATATGACTGAGCGACTTCCCTTTCATTTTTCACTTTCATGCATTGGAGAAGGAAATGACAACCCACTCCAGTGTTCTTGCCTGGAGAATCCCAGGGACAGGGGAGCCTGGTGGGCTGCCATCTATGGGGTCACACAGAGTCAGACACGACTGAAGTGACTTAGCAGCAGCAGTAGCAGCAGTACAACATGATAAATATAATTAACATTGCTATCTGTTATGTATGAAAGTTGTATGTATGTTATGTATGAAAGTTGTTCAGAGTAAATCTTTAGAGTTCTCATCACAAGGAAAAAAATTTTTTAATGTATCTGTATGAAACAATGCATGTTCACCAAATGTATGTGATGATCATTTTATGGTGCAAGTAAAATCATTCTGCTGTACAATTTAAACTTATACAGTCCTGTATGTCAATTAGATCTCAGTACAACTAGGAGAACAAAAAGTAAAGAAAACCTTAAAAAAAATAAATCCCATTTTATTTCCATACACCTTCAGAAAAGACCACTGTACTCACAAAGATCTTTATTTAGATGTATTTCATATGCTATAGTGTGAGTTGATCAAGGAAGGATGTCGAGTTTGATGTGGTACAAAACAGAGATGTCAGACAAGGAACAGCAGGGTGAACCATGAACTGAAAAAAAAAAAAAGTAGCAGAAACACGAGCTCCAAGTCAGCCAAGAAAACTGTAAATAAACTCCCCTCCAGAATCCACAGAGAGATAGGAAAGAAAGTTCCCACTCTAAGTTCATAATACATCAGCTGACATCTGAGTTAGTTTTATGCAATGTCTCTGAGTCTTTAAAACAAACAAATGAACTTGCAAAAGGAGACTGAATCTTTTATTGTATCTATTTTTGATGAGGATCAAGCAGAAAAGATATTTAAGCTAAGTATGAATGGTGGTGTTGGAGAAGACTCTTGAGAGTCCCTGGGACTGCAAGGAGATCCAACCAGTCCATCCTAAAGGAAATCAGTCCTGAATATTCATTGGAAGGACTGATGCTGAAGCTGAAACTTTAATACTTTGGCCACCTTATGTGAAGAACTGACTCCTTGGAAAAGACCCTGATGCTGAGAAAGATTGAGGGCAGGAGGAGAAAGAGGCGACAGAGGATGAGATGGTTGGATGGCATTACTGACTCAGTGGACATGAGTTTGAGTAAACTCCAGGAGTTGGTGATGGACAAAGAGGCCTGGCATGCTGCAGTCCATGGGATCATAAAGAGTCAGACATGACTGAGCAACTGAACTGAACTGAATACACACAACAGAGTCCTCAGGAAATCCCTTTTGCTGAAAGTGTTCTAGGGTGAGTTCTTGGGGTGAGAGGGGATGGTAGAAGAAATATAAGACTTAGGAGATGGGACTGGGTGGGGTTCTTTAAGATCCTGAAAATCTGTGGTTCTGGGTACTATGTGGACTATTTCAATTTTCCCTAAACGTAGCTAAAGTTAAACTGATGTTATATTTAATGCCTCATAGTTCTCTTAGCAAAGTTCAACACCACCATATGATAGTCTTGTTCAAGCCAGTGGTGGAGAAATAAAGGTATTGCAAAAACTATTCCAATATTTCCTATTGGATAAACTCTATCATTCTCTAAAACACCGAAAGGAGACGTGAACAGAGACAGAAGTAAAAATCTTCCCAAAACAGGAGAGCTGAGCCAGGTTGGAATAGCAGGCCCAGCCTCTGATACAGAGGTCTCCTCCTAGTCGGAAGTAGGGTTTATTTCTTTGAAAAGGGCTGGCGTGCTAAATTATTATTTGTATTTATGAAGCTTTCTCATAAGCACCCTCTGGTGACTGGCATTTTAATTCAAGATGTGGTCTTTATTTTAGGGGTAAATCAGTAAAAAGGGTCTGCACTAACCTGTCATTTTCCTCTTCTATTTTGAAGCTCTCTGTATGGGAGTTAACTTCACCCAAAAAAAGCATTTGGAAAATTCCTAGTTAGGCCACTTGCTTGTTTTGTGAATGACGTTTGTGGTCAGCTATAACATATATAGCATGCCTTCTTCTTAATCCTGCCTTTTTCATGCATGTTTTTCTTATTTTGGCATTTTTATGGAAGTGATTAAATATTATTTGGTTTCAAGCTGGTGTAGAAATTGCAGAGATGTAGAAAATACTCTCTAGCTGAAATCCAGCATACACTTACCCACACGATCATAAACACACTCACATATGCGTGCAACATTCCTCAAAAATGTCCAGATAGCTTTTGTTTGATTCAGCTTGGTTTTCTTTCTTTGCTTTTTCTTCTTCTTCTTCTTTTTTTGTCTTTTGAGTGATAGAGCAAGAAAGAACGGGTGAGGACAATGAAAGTATGATTTTTAGCTCATTTTCGGGCTGCTTTCTAATAGAAGCAGCATTGTTTGTATGCCTAAGCCTCCTGTTTTCATCCAGAGTTAAATGTAGAAATGTTGTTTCCAGTCTTATTCGAAATAACTGAAATATTTCTATGAGGTGTCACCTTCCAAGCCTTCATTAATGTTTGGAGTTTCAAAGATAAATCATATTACTATAGAAACCCTTAAAGGAATATTCCTTCCCCACCCCACTCCACTCCATCCCACCACCCAAATAGCTTTAAGCTGAAGAGGAGTAAATCCTGAAATTTAAATCAAAAATTTCTGACACACTGATTGGTATTCAGTAACTTCCAAAAAGTATCCACAAGAAGCAAAATGTTTCTTATTCTATTACATCATGTTGTGTGATTACATCATACATGTTTTATGATAAAAATCTAACAATTTTAAGAGAATCTCTGGTTTTGGTTATTACAAACTTTCATTTCTATTGACACAAAGAGGAAAGTATAAAAGAGTAAAGTTGGGAATTGAGGCAGAATAAAATATTTTTGTGAAGAATCCTACAGCTGTGAGAAGAGTTAAAAAGTCTATTCAATATTGCATATCTGCCTATAGATTTATTAAGATAAAAAGAATCTATTTAATTTGATTACTTCCTAGAAGGATGAATTGGAATACTTGACTTCATTGCTACATAGTCCAGTATCTGGGTCTGCATCAGTCATGTCTGACTCTTTGCAACTTCATAAACTATAGTCTGCCAGGCCCCCCATCCATGGAATATTGGAGAGGGTAGCCATCCCCTCATATTAATTCCTGGCATATTAAAAAACAGAGACATTATTTTGCCAACAAAGGTCCATCTAGTCAAGGCTATGGTTTTTTCAGTAGTCATGTATGGATGTGAGAATTGGACTATAAAGAAAGATGAGCACTGAAGAATTGATGCTTTTGAACTGTAGTGTTGGAGAAGACTCTTAAAAGTCTCTTGGACTGCAAGGAGATCCAATCAGTCCATCCTAAAGGAAATCAGTCTTGAATATTCATTGAAAGGACTGATGTTGAAGCTGAAACTCCAATACTTTGGCCACCTGATGCAAAGAACTGACTCATTGGAAAAGACCCAGATGGTGGGAAAGATTGGAGGTGAGAGGAGAAGGGGACGACAGAGGATGAGATAGTTGGATGGCATCACCGACTCAACGGACATGAGTTTGAGTAAACTCTGGGAATTGGTGATGAACAGGGAAGCCTAGCATGCTGCAGTCCATGGGGTCCCAAAGAGACGGACACAACTAAGCGACTGAACTAAACTGAACTGAGCCATTCCCTCCTCCAGTAGATCTTCCCAGTTCAGAAATAGAACAGGGGTGGGTCTCCTACATTGCAGGCAAATTCTTTACCATCTGAGTACCAGGGAGGCCCTAATGCTTATAACTGAAAAGAGATGGTATTTTGGATACATTTTTAAATACTCTATTTACATCTGTTATAATAATAATCATGATGATTAAAGTTGTATTCAGAATTTCTCTTTACCTATCCATAGTATTTAATTGCTAGGAGACAAATATGAATTATCTCACGTCATTATTAAAAGAGCAATAATCCACTTTCAGGGCTTTCCTGTGACTCAGTGGTAAAGAATCTGTCTGCAATCCAGGAGCTGCAGGAAACTCGAGTTTGATCCCTGCATCAGGCAGATCCCCTGGAGGGGGGCATGGCAACCCACTCTAGTATTCTTGCCTGGAGAATCCCATGGACAGAGGAGCCTGGCAGGCTACAGTCCATGGGATTGCAAAGAGTTGGACACAACTAAAGAGGCTTAGCATGCATGCAATCCACTTTCAATTTCACTGTGCTGGTTACTTTGGGACATGTATTTATTTAGACTCTGTAGACATATTGCATATTCAATGCAATACCAGTATCTTTCTCTGTCTGGTCTTTCATTTGTAATTTGGAGAAAAGTTAATAAACAAAAATCTTGCCCTAAAAAGTAAGATGATCTCTTACAAGACTCGGAGTTTTGTCAAATTATCTGCAATTTAAAATTTTGATGATTTACATGTATAATTTGAAAGCAAAAGCAAACTTGATATGTTTAATTCTCCTTCACATCAAAAATGCATAACAATAGAATAATTTTATATAACATTTCTGTCATGATTGATTTTATCTATTTTATCGTGATATGCAGAACAGGTATTTTTCAAATTGAAGAATGTCCCATGTGGAGATGGGTCATTTGCTATAGGACACAAAGTAGCAATTGGGTCGATATCAATCACCACCTCAGCTCTACCTCAGCCCAGTGTATCATCTATTGATCTGAAAAGGGTATCTCTTCTACTGAGAAATCTCAAACTTCATCCTTCCTTGTTACAAGTAAACTATCCTATGATTTCGTGTCCTCGTTACCATTTGTGTTCTTTGGAGTGTCTACTAATGTATTTTAAGAAGACCTATTCAGATAAATAACAAGTATTTTAACTCACTTCTTTACTTAACATCGTATTTTTATTGTTTCTTTTTTAAAAAATCCTTGAATTTTTGTTGTGGCTGGACTTATTAATAGTTCAGCTTGGAGATTATTCAATAACAATAAAAAGTACAAATTCTTCAAAAACATGATTTCAACCCCAAAGTTTTCCCAGTCCAAAGAGTAAGTTTTCCACCTGATTCATCTCAGGCTTTATTTTCTGTGTGACTAACACTTCTCTGCCAACCTCATGCTGTTTTCCTTGCTTGGATGGAAGACTCTGTCTCTTACTATGGGCTTTGCTTAGGACTGCCATGATCAGCGAGCATTCCTCACCTAAGAAGAACCAGATGGCCATGAAGAGAAGTTAATGCTCCCCTCACATGTCCTCTGGGCAATCTTCGTTCATAAAGGGCAAGTGTGCTGACTTATCACTTACTCTGAGATTTAACGTTAATCCAAATAACTAAGGACAATTTTCCTATATTGATAGCAGGCATAAGCCACAAGGATCCTACCTTTGGGCAGCAAGAAATCAACTTTTTTGAAGACAGCCCTGAACTGTGCCATATATACAGTACCAAAATAATGTTCTGATCCAATGAAAATATTTTAGGTGAAATAGAAAACTGATTTTACATTAAAACACCCATAGATTCTTGGAAATTAAAATGAGTATGTATCTGGCAAAAAAAAAAAAATAGTGATAAGATATAGCTAAGTTCATAGCATCTGTGCTATGGAGACATTATAATTTTAAAACCCTAATATCTAAATTCCTCTTCCTTGTTTTTCATCAAATGTTTAAGAGGTCATACAGAGTATTTAAAAGGTCACTGGATGGGGTAATAAGACTTAGAAGGATTGATTTGAATCTTGGCACCTTCACAAGCAATCTAATTGCACTTGAAGTCATTCCCTGAGTTTTCTGAGATATAATTGTATCATCTTTAAAATGGAGGCAATTATACTGGTTTAATTTGCAAGATGGCTATTAGGATCAAATAAGAATATATTTGAAAGTTTACTAAATTAGAAAGTTACACGCATAAAAATGCATAACCAACATTATCTTCATCAAATTCAAACTAATTTCCAAGTTCTATCTCATTCCTTTTCTGCCCTTGGTAGAGGTGCCACAACTCTTGAGCAACAGAATAATAAGGAAGAGAAGTGAAGTCTCCCCTCTCCCCGCTCCAAATATCAGCAGTAACTTCATGATGTAGAAATGCTTTGGTAGCTGCATCCTGACTACCAATGACACCCCTGAAAGCAGATCTACTTGAAGCACTGTAGAGTAATTTCCTGACTTAATGAAGTCAGAAAAAAGAAAAAAACAAACTCTGGAACATCTTATCAGACAAGCACATGACAGCAATATGGGCCTCTTTCTAGGGCTCAGAAGCCAAACAGACTTTGTACCTATTTGTTTTCACCCCTGTGGTGTGAAGCCCACAGGACAGACAAGGTCATTTCTCAAATCATCTGACTCCAGCTTGAAATCAGTAACCAAGAGGAAAAAAATCTTGGGAGCATAGGGGCATCAAAGAGGGACCAGGCCCGGGCCTGCTGATAAAGCCTAATACTGAGTGGAGAGTGATGCATATGATTCACTTGATCCTTGATCCCAGAAGGCACTCTTCCATCACACAGATGTCTGGGTCCCCTCCGGAGAGGAATTAGGGTAAAACAGTCACCCTTCCAGACAAATGGTACTATTATATCCAAAGTCTGATTTCTGAGCTCAACACTGACAGAATATTCATTTTCCTATGAAATAGTTCCATGTGAAAAGCTCTCTGAGCTAAATCATGGAAATCTTAAGAGTAAGTTAAGCCTTATTTATCTACAGCTCCCATTTGTAACCCCACAGTAACTAGTACATGGAAAAGCTGAATGAATAAACTCCATGGAATACCTAATGGTAGCAGTCATTTTTGATTTTTGTATTATGGAAATTTTAAAGTATAAACTGGAACAGAGAGAATTGTAGACGGACCCCCCTATATACCCATCACTCTGCTTCAAGAATTTTGTTTTGTCTATTCTCCCTCAGTTTGGGGAATGGAGTAGATTATTAATATTTTAAAGAAAATCCAAAATACCACATCATTTTACCATAAACACTTAACATCTCTAACTCATAAGGACAATACATGCACACAACTTGACAAAATTAGTAACACCTTAACATCTTCTAAAATCCCAATTTTTCTGTCTCAAAAATATTTTTTAACGTTTGTTTGCTAGAATCAGAATCTATACAAGACTCACAAAATAGCACAGTATTTTTCTTGCCTTCATAAATCTATTGTGGCCTCTCCACCATCCCCCTCCATTTTATTAATCCTGCTGACTGGTTGGAAAAAGCAGGCTTTCTCATAAAATGTGCCACACTCTGGATTTGGCTTATATGACTGGTTGTCATTGTTGTTGTTCAGTAGCTCAGTCATGTCCGACTCTTTGCGACCCCATGGCTGCAGCACTCCAGGCTTCCCTGTCCTTCACCATCTCCCGGAGTTTGCTCAAACTCATGTCCATTGAGTTGGTGATGCCATCCAACCATCTCATCTTCTGCCGTCCCTTTCTCCTCCTACCTTCAATCTTTCTCAGCATCAGGGTCTTTTCCAATGAGTCGGCTCTTTGCATCAAGTGGTGTCATTTAACTCGATCCCCTATATGTATATCTTCCCTAAACTGGTAGATGTAGCTAGAGGATTGTTTAGAAGCAGTCTACTTCAAATGTACTTCATAGTTAGCTGAATGCTTCCTAGAGCATCTCATGGAATCTTTGAAAAAGCACCAAATGGCAGAAATCAATCTGGCCTGACTACATGCCAAGTATGAGTGAAGTCACTCAGTTGTTTCTGACTCTTTGTGATCCCATGGACTGGAGCCTACCAGGCTCCTTTGTCCATGGGATTCTCCAGGCAAGAATACTGGAGTGGGTTGCCATTTCCTTCTCCAACATGCCAGGTATGCACACCCATATTCTAGACTTACTAGAAATTCAATCCTTAAATTAAACAATATACACACTCTCTTTTTGGTCTTGTTTGTTTTATTGGATCTGTACTGGTGCAGTAACTACACACCTGGAGAATCCCATGGCCTGTACAATCCAAGGGGTAGCAAAGAGGTAGTTAGCCCATGCAAATCAGCTAACATAATAAAGCAGAGCTTTCTCCTCAACTACTCCTTCCCCCTGAATCACTGTGCTATGCACCTGATACTCACACCACATTGTACATTAACTATGCTTCATTATGAAATAAAATAATATAAAAAGTAATACAAAATAGAAACAGACTCACAGACTTAGAGAATGAACTTATTGTTGCCAGGGGAAGGATTGAGGGAAGGGATGGTTGGGAGTTTGGGACGGACATTTACACACTACTATGTTTAAAATGGATAGCTGAAAAGGACCTGCTGTCTAGCACATGGAACTCTGCTCAATGGTTACGTGGCAACCTGGATGGGAGAGGAGTTTGGGGGAGAATGGAAACAGATGTATGTATGCCTGAATCCCCTCACTGTTGACCTGAAACTGTCACAACATTGTTAACCAGCTATGCCCTACTCAACTGTACAAAATACCAAGTAAAAAAGGAAAACCATTCAGTCACAAAAGAAAATCTACTATCCAAAATAAAAACAAAGCTTTCTTTTTCAGAGAACTGGTTTACCAATATACTATTACCTATAACTCAGACTCCAATCACAACTAACTATAAAAGTGTGGAGGGGGAGACACAAAGAGAGAGAGAGTGTTATCAAATTGTTAGGTAGAGTTAATGTCTAACAGTAGCTTAAAAACTGCCTAATATAAAATGAAATAACAAAGTGTCGGTTTGACAGATAAATACATTTAAAGTTTATGATTACACGTTTCCCAGTTCACCTCAACAAAATGACTTTAGGATTTAGACATAGTCAGCTGCAGCTGCAGAGTTCTAGACCAGCTTTCCTCCTCCACCCAGACACACCTAGCCTAGCCTTGGCTGGTGGGACTTCTCCAGCAAGCTCACCTTGGTGGGCTCATTTCCTCCATGGAAAATCAAAGCCATAGCAGAGGCCGGCCTATTGCCTGGATGGCCTGGAAGAATGTCTTTCACCAAGGAGAGATTGAGGAGAGCAATCAGCCTGAGTGTTAACTAAGATAAGTATGCTTTCCTTGTCATGGAAAAAAGTCAGATTACCTCCAATCAAATCGGGTGATGACTTCTGAAAGCCAGGTACAAATTGTTTGAGGGTTACTGGTTCTTTTGAATCATCCCCATATCTTGTATCTTCTACCAGTATTTCTTGTAGAAATCAGCAGCTTGCATTTTGAACCAACATACACATGCACACACACACACACACACACACACACACACACACACACATGAACACATCTGCTACTACCTCTACTTCTACCCAGTCTCTCTTAAAACCTTTCTCAGAAACACTCCTTGCATGGCCTTGACACTGCAGTCCTCAGCTGGAGAGCAAAACCTCCCCTTTTCTTTTCTCTTCTCCCTCTCATAACCCTTGTCCAAAAGGGCCAGACCCAGGCTTAAAGTCAAGACAGAACTTTCCATTTATAGTCAATGCCCAGAGGACTCAGAGCAGACGCAGGAACGAGGAGGTGGAAGAAACAGGCACGCCTTCCAGAGCCCTACTGGAGAGTAGCTTTTTCATTTCATTTCTGGCAGCTTTTTCATTTATTCATAAATTCTATGGGAAGTCAAGACTGCATAGGAGTTAAGTCACAGACCCTGGACCCACACTACCTGGCTTTGAAGCCTGGTTTTGCCATTTATTAGCTCTGTGATGTTAATCAGTTGCCTCAACTTCTTAAACTGCAAAAAAGAGATAATAATGCAAGTTTTAACCCACATAATTATTACAAGGATTAAGTAAATTAATGTCTATAAACTTTTTAGAAAACAGTCTATTTAAAAAAGCCATAAAAGTTAAATAATAGATACCCATGTACCCTGCATTAAGTCTCAGGGAATAAAAATTACTACCATGATTAGAGCTCTCTTTTATTTATTCCTCTTATTTCTCTCAAAAGCAACCTCAATCTTGAAATTAAGATTCATCATCCCTAAGCCCCTGCCTCCTGAGAAATCTGTATGCAAGAAGCAACTGTTAAAATTTTATGTGGAACAACAGACTGATTCCAAATCAGGAAAGGAGTATGTTAAGGCTATATATTGTCACCCTGATTATTTAACTTATATGCAGAGTACATCATGGAAAATGTTGAGCTGGATGAAGCACAAGCTGGAATCAAGATTGCCAGGAGAAATATCAATAACCTCAGATATGCAGATGACACCATGCTTATGGCAGAATGCAAAGAAAAACTAAAGAAGCTCTTGATGAACGTGAAAGAGGAGAGTGAAAAAGTTGGCTTAAAACTCAACATTCAGAAAACTAAGATCATGGCACCTGGTCCCATCACTTCGTCACAAATAGATGGTGAAACTATAGAAACAGTGAGAGACTTTATTTTCTTGGGCTCCAAAATCGCTCCAGATGGTGACTGCAGCTATGAAATTAAAAGATGCTTGCTCCTTGGAAGAAAAGCAATGACCAACCTAGACAGCATATTTAAAGGCAGAGACATTACTTTGCCAACAAAGGTCCATCTGGTCAAAGATATGGTTTTTCCAGTAGTCATGTATGGATAAGAGAGTTGGACTATAAAGAAAGCTGAGCACCGAAGAACTGATGCTTTTAAACTGTGGTGTTGGAGAAGACTCTTGAGAGTCCCTGGGACTGCAAGGAGATCCAACCAGTCCATCCTAAAGGAAATCAGTCCTGAATATTCATTAGAAGGACTGATGCTGAATCTTGAACTCCAATATTTTGGCCACCTGATGTAAAGAACTGACCCATTAGAAGAGACCCTGATGCTGGGAAGATTGAAGGTTGGAGGAGAAGTGGTCAACAGAGGATGATATGGTTGGATGGCATCACTGACTCGATGGACATGAGTTTGAGTAAACTCCTGGAATTGGTGACGAACAGGGAAGCCTGGCATGTTGCAGTCCACGGGATTGCAGAGTCAGACAAAACTGAGCAACTGAACTGAAGCATTTTTATATTCCTTCATATGAATAGTTGTATCTCTTAAGTAATGCATAATTTTATTTTTTATATTTTAAGTCATATGTAAAGGCTTTATGCTTTATGTATTTATCTGTTCCTTGTTCTGCTTACTTAATTCATCTGTGTTGATATAAGCAGTTCTGGATCATATATCCAAGTCATTCCTATTATTGCTCTAGTATTCCCAATGGATGCCTGCACCATGATTTATTTATCTGCTCTCCTGTCAGTAGTCACTTAAGTTGTTCTACTATTTGCTATTCTAAGCATTCTTGGACATATTTCTTAGCAAATGAGTTAGAGTTCTAAGCTGATTTAGAAGTGAAATTTCTGAGGTTTAAGGTAAGCTTATTTCAAATTTACTTGATATTTTTAAAATTATTATTTTAAGGTTATTGGCACTCAGTGGTTAAGACTTCATGATTTCACTGGAGGGTTTGAGCCCCAGTAGGGGAGTTAAGATCCCACATACCACACACTGAGGTCAAAAAAACAAAACAAAAAAAACTGTTCTTTTAAGATATTTAGACAAAAATCATGTTATCATCAGCACTATACTTGTGCTAACTATTACTGCAACTCCTTTGACAGATTCACCTGTTTAATCCTTATAACAACACTGTGTAGGAGGTTATTTCCCTAACTTTACTGAGGGTAAGTTCAGCAATTCTCAGATCTCACAATTGGATTCACACCTAGATACACCAGTTCCAGTAAGTAAGTAAGTAAGTGAAAGTCACTCAGTCATGTCTGACTCTTTTCAACCCCATGGACTATTCAATCCATGGAATTCTCGAGGCCATAATACTAGAGTGGGTAGCCTATCCCTTCTCCAGGGGATCTTCCCAACCCAGGGATTGAACCCAGGTCTCCCGCAGTGCAGGCAGATTCTTTACCATCTGAGCTACCAGGGAAGCCAAAGAATACTGGAGTGGGTAGCCTATCCCTTCTCCAGTGGATCTTCCCAACCCAGGAATTGAACTGGGGTCTCCTGCATCATAGGCATATTCTTTACCAGCTGAGCTATTAGGGAAGCCCCCAGTTCCAGAGTTGTGCTAAATGAAAATGAGGTAAACAAAAAAGCCAAGAAATTCTGACCGAAAAGCATCACAAAGCAGATAAAAAGGTTTAATTGCAGGAGATGAGACTTCATATAATCCAGTATGACCTCATCTTAACTAATCACATTTACATAGACCCTCTTTCTAAATAAGACCCAGTCTGAAGTTCCAGGGTAGACATGAATCTTACGTGGGGGAACACTATACAACCCAGCAAAGGATTCCCCTCTATCATCTGCGGCCAAAGAGAAGAATCTAACCTACTTTCCACAGAGTGAGCCTTCTGATACTCAGAAAGAGCTCTACTATACATAGATCTCCACTTCTGACCCCTGGCCAAATGTGCCCAATTCAGTCAGACCATGCTCGCTGGGCACCCAGTAGTTCTAAGTCACCAAGAAAATTCCCTCACTATCCAAGCAGCCTTACTCTGGACACCCTTCCATTTGCCAATGTCTTTCACATGAAGGAGTATCTACAACAGATATTGGACAGAGCAGTACAGGATCCAGTAAACCCTAAAGGAAAGAAAAAGGAAAGTGAAGTCACTCAGTCGTGTCCAACTCTTTGCGACCCTACAGACTGTAGCCTACCAGGTTCCTCCATCCAAGGGATTTTCCAGGCAAAAATACTGGAGTGGGTTGCCATTTCCTTCTCCAAGTAAACCCTAAGAGTTGTTCTAACCACTATTGTTATGACTGGGTCATGATTACATAAGCCATACATTCTAGATTATTCAAGAAAGTTGAGTAATAGTTCTAGCTCTGTCTCCAACTTTGTAAACAGAAGTAAATCAAGGTTTCTGTGCTTAAATTTCTTAACCTTTAGAAAAAGAAATGCTTGCCCTAACTTGTTTGACAATGGTGTTGTGAGAACACACATCGGATTGGTACAAAACACTCAGATAAAAATGAACAGGAAGAATGTGACTAAACAACCACAGTGCAATGGAATTTAATTTTCTCTTATGCCATGGGGTCCTTGGATTATCTGGTGAAATCTATGGTTCACCTCCTCAGAAAATGCACATAAGCATGGGCACATACATATACTTAAGTTTCAGAATAATTAGGGAAAAAATTACCCTGGAGTCCAGACACAGTTTCTCTTCATTCTTTAATTAAGAGGTAATATTGAACCTGAACATTAGATGAGAATAGCAAATAGTATTCCCCTTTGGTTCACAAGTGGTTGCTCCAGTTTAGAACTGAGGTTACTAAGCCAACCCAGGAACCCCAGCACAACATGTGGCCAGAGTTGGAGCAGAGTGGAAATTTTTTTGTATTGAATTGTCTACAGATCTCCAAAGTGAAAGAGTTTGGTGCCCATTTTCATATTTTCTGCCTCCCCCTCTCCCCTTTAATATCTCCATTTCAGCAGAAATTCACTCATCTCTCTCTGAGAGGATGAAACTGATCCGTTAAAGTAATCCTCACTAATTTGCTAGAAAATTAGGGTCTAGGATTAGCCAAGGGGTCAGTCTTAGGAAAATTCACTGCAGTCAGAGGAGCATCAGTATCTAAACACATGATTTACTAGTAATAGGATTTCTGATATTGGTGGTGGAAAAAATTTGGGGAAAAATTTCTTGTCCCCTCAAATAATGTATTTTTTACATAATTTTAACATAATTTTATGTCCCCCAGAAAGGCAGGCTACTCCAGTATTTTTGCCTGAAAAATTCCATGGATGGAGGAGCCTGGTGGGCTACAGTCCATGGGGTCACAAAAGAGTCAGACACAACTTAGTGACTGAGCTTGCATGCATAGTATTTATATAATCTCAAACTACCCAAAGGAATATATATAACTTCTTCTCCCAGGAATGTACATAACTTCTTTGTCTTCCCACCAAAAGCCAAAATGGGAAGGGAAGACAGGACATGCCCATTTTATACATAAGAAAATTGAGTCCTTTAGAAATTAGAAAACTTGCAGACATTTGCAGTTTAGTAGGAGATGGAGCCTGGACTTTACTCCAGATCTGATCTTAAACCCCACGTTTCTTTGCTGTATCAGAAAAACAATTGTATACATAAAATACAGTTTTAATTTTCAAATGGCCTCTTTGAAGGCAAGATGTAAAATGACTTCAGGGATAGTAGAGGGCCATCCCAGGAGTCAGAGGTCCTACAGTCTTCTCTCTTTATGGGTAACCTTAAACTAGGTGCAGGGCAGAGTTGACAATCACCTCCACTTGCTCAAAAATGGGAAAAAATTCTGTCCTTCACTAATGGATGCCTAAGATCTATTTAACACTGGCCAGTGCCTTTCACTTTCACAGTGTCAGGGTTGGAAATGCAAATACCTGGGTATAGGTGCATGCGAATGGCTAATATCAGGTCTTCCTCTGAAAACAAGTCTTGATAGGAGGCAGCAGGGAGAGAAGTCACCACCAGAACCAGAATACCACCTCAGGATTCAGAGAGTCAAGGGGAGGGAGAAAGGGCATATCTTATCCAACCAGTCCATCCTACAGGAAATCAGTCCTGAATATTCATTAGAAGGACTGATGCTGAAGCTGAAACTCCAATACTTTGGCCACCTGATGCAAAGAACTGACTCACTTGAAAAGACTGATGCTGGGAAAGACTGAAGGCGGGAGGAGAAGGGGACGACTAAGGATGAGATTTGTTGGATGGCATCACCGACTCTGCGGACATGAGTTGAGTAAACTCCAGGAGTTGGTGATGGAGACGGAAGCCTGGCGTGCTGCAATCCATGGGGTCGCAGAGTCGGACACGACTGAGCGACTGAACTGAAATGAAAAGACCAATAGCACTGGCTTCCTCTCACCCTCACTGTTTTCCCTCGACACACAGTTCTCAGAGCTCAGAGAGGAACAAACTGAGTGTCTTCTTGACCACAAGAGAAAAACGGTGTTTCTCAAAGAGGGTCCCCAAGACCACAGCCTCCAAATGACCAGGAAGAGCTGGTTAAACATGCAGATTCGCATGTACTGCATGCCTCGCCTCCCCCACCAACCCACCTACACACCTTTCCAGGCTCTGGGGCTGGGCCCAGGAATTTTCCCTGGAGCAAGTCCCCAGGAGGCATGTGGTAAACAGTAAAGTTTGAGAACTGTTGTTCTAGAGGCCAAAGAAGATGAGGAAAACACTGATGAGAACCCACTTCTGAAAGACCTAGAGGAAAACGCCTCAGAGAAACGCTATTTGATAGGATTTCTTCTACAACTCTCTTCTTTCCTGACCTGAACAATACTTGGTGTATTTTTTTCACCTTTTTTTTATTTTTATTTTTACCTCGATGGGTCTTCCCTGCTTTGCGCGGGCTTTCTCTAGCTGCAGTGAGGGAGGGCTACAGCGTCTTTGTTGTGGTGCAAGAGTTTCTCATTATGGTGCCCAGGCTTCAGGCGCCTGGGCTAAGCCCTCAGCAGTGCTGACTCGCAGGCTGTAGAGCACAGGCTCAATAGCTGTGGCAGAGCGGGCTTACTTGCTCCCCTGTTTGTGGGATCTTCCGGGACCAAGGATCAAACTTGTGTCCCCTACATTGACAGGCAGATTCTTATCCACTGCACCAACAGGGAAGTGCACCTGGAGTACATGTTTTTTAATTGTGCAAATCTAAGTATATATCCACTGTGTGTGTTAGTCGCTCAGTCATGTCGGACTCTGCGACCTCATGGGGTGTAACCTGCCAGGCTCCTCTGTCCGTGGGATTTTCTAGGCAAGAATACTGGAGTGGGTTGCAATTACCTTCTCCAGGGGATCTTCCTGAGCCAGGGATCAAACCTGGGTCTCCTGCATTGCAGGCAGACTCTTTACCATCTGAGCTACCAGGGAAGCTCATGCATATATCATTTCACTTATATCCACAAATGTGATCTATAACTATATCTGCATAAAGACTCTTTATATTTTTCTCTTTTAACAGCGCTCTCCCTATCTCCTCTCCTTGTTTATCCTCATCTCCATTGGGTCCCCAGTAATCTGTACTGCAGTCCAGTATCTGGTCTCCCTGATAACCATGTATACAGACTGACACACAAACACACACACTCAAACCTACATAGATGAATGTTGCTTTTTGTATTACTAAAGTAGAAACATATTTTACATTTTTTCTATATTTGCTTTTCTTACTCAATACTGCCTAATAGAAATCCTCCCATATTACAAGGTTCAGCTCCAATGTATTCTTTTAAATGGTTGCATATGATTTCAGAGTGCAGATGAATCATAAATTATTCATTCATTCCCTATTGACAGACATCATTTTTTCTTAGGTTCCAACTGCTATGGACACTGCGGCAATTAACATCTTTGTATTTTTTAGGTATGTTTTACTTCTAGGGGTTGCATTCTTGTTCACAGGATAGAGAGTTGTATAAGCATTTGCTACAATAATAATTGATATTAGCATTTTGCAGGATTACACATATTTTTAACAACTTTCTAACTTATTTTCCAAATAAGGTAGTATTTTAATGCATAATTCACAAGAGAACTCTTTTTCCCTTTACATCTCATTATAAAAATTTATATTATTAGCAAAATGTAGCAAGCTATGTATATCTATCATGGAATTTTTAAATGTTCTTCACATTACATCATTCTAGCTTTTCCAGGAACAATTGCATTTCACTAGTGTTTCGCATCACAAGCAAATAACAAATACTGAGTTCTGAAGTGCTATACAGGTGCTAGAGCAGGAAACAGCAACCCACTCCAGAATTCTTGCCTGCAAAATTCCATGGATAGAGGAGCCTGGTGGGCTACAGTCCATGGGGTCACACAGAGTTGGACACAACTGAGCATGCACGCCACACACATACAGGTGTAACCAAGAAAACAAAGAAAAGCAACCAACAAAGCAAAACAGAAATAGCCTGCCTTCAGTGAGACTATCCTCCACATATTTTGGATTTTAGGTAAAGAGATAGATGATACGGAAAACTCTCCAATATTTGCCCTGCCTTGCCAACAGCCAAATCTGATAGCGCCAGTTTAACTGCATCTATGAAGGTACAGAACAAATGAAGGTCAAAGAACATTTTCTGGGAACAATAACCGTTCTTTTCTTTTTTTTTTAACAACATTGAGGAGGGGAGGAAAAAAAAAGTGACCTTGTTAGAGCCACAGACTTCAACCAGTCCTTGTTTGATTAGAATATCTGGAAGCATCCAGCAAGGCACCCAGGTGCACAGATGGCTTACCCATGGCCAAGTCTAAAGAACCATTTACAATTCATGGGAAATGGCAGGATTCAAAATGGAATGGTTAAGGAAGATGAGAACAGTAGGGAAGGAGATAGAAGAAGGCCAGGAGCAAGAAGAAAGAAAGCCTTAGGTCTGCGAGCTGAAGGGGGAAAAAGCCAGCTTAATTATGGAAGAAAAGACATACACATAGGAGAGCTCACACAGGCAGAGTTGCTGTGGAAGCACATTCCAGGAAAATCTTAAGAGATTACTTTAATAATAAACCATGCATTCTTCAGCAAGCCATCACGAGATTAACTACCCCTTTCCTCAGCTGGGAACCGTCGTCAGTTTAGGGTTTTTTTTTTTTTCCTTCCTTCTCCCTCCCAAGCAGCTTTTGTGCAAGGAGAGTCATGCAAGGACCATAGCTTTTCAAGCACTGCACTCAAGTTTCCTCACCTTAATTTTCTAAACATTCATTTCAGGAATGATAAGAAAAGACCACGGTTTAGGCAGGGTTACCATCTGGGTGGGCTTGGGTGTGATTCTCCAGCTGCGAGCGTGTTCATTTTAGATCCACTGAAAAGCCAACAGCTTCCATGAGACAGGGTACCCTGTCCTACCAGGGATAAAAAGGGTTATGTTTATTTTCATTCTTCTCTCTTTTTTTCTTTCTTTCTTAATGTGAGAAGGACAGTGAATTACTGCCAGAAGCAATATCAGAGCCCTAGAAATATAAAAACACACTTCAAATCAAATCAGAGCTCTCTACTGTCGACTCAAGATTTCTGTATGAAATGACAGAGCTGTCCACTTGAAGCTGTATGTATGAGCCCATTGCTCAAAAATGAAGTGTTTTCATCAAAATCTTCTCTTGAAACTGCAACTCATGGCAGATGAAATCATTTTCTCTGGCCTCTTAGACAAATCCCTTCCATTTGGTGGAATAGAGCAAACGTAAGTCAACATTTCTTGATAAGAGTCTTTCAATTAAAAAGAAAAAATAGATGCGGGTGGTCACTTCTGAGAAAGTGTTACATAGTGAGGTTAAAAGAGAGAACCTTTTTTCCCCCCTCAAATTATCAAAGCCTGTATGTACCTGAAATCAGCTGTCATTTTTCTAACTACTTAGCTTTGGGAAATGAAACCAACCTTCTGCACTCCTGGATCTTAGAAATAAAGCACCAGGTCCTAAGATATACAAGAATTAAAGTTCTCTGCATAAAAGTTATAATAGTCCCAAGACTGAATTTTATATACCTCTTGTCATTCACACAAAATCATTTTCTTAATAATAGTAAATTACCTCAGAGGAATATTGAAAGCTGTCAGCACCACCCTCCCTTCCCCTATCTCCCCAGATGTGAGGGGGTGAGACAGGTGGCAGAAACAGTGAAGGTCCAGAGAGGTAGTGTTCTCATTGTTACCGGGTTTTGCTGCTCTGCACCCCTAGCTCCTGGGCTGTTCCAAATCTGACCTACTTGAGAGCAGGGACTGTCACTCATACTGATTTGTCCCAAATTACACAGTGGCTTTGCAGTCGGGGCTAAGCTGGAACCACAAAATACATTCTTGGTGTCCCAGGAGCTCGATTTGAGCCCCCAGTTTCCAGAGATAAAATGCAAATCCAGTGTGTGTTGCTTACTCAATAAAATCAATTACCCCCTCCCATCCAAGTCACAGTTTAGTATTTTCACATTTACTGCACACTGGAGGCGCCAGTGGTAAAGAGTCTTCCTGCCAATGCAGGAGATGCAAGAGACATCGGTTCAGTCCCTGGGTGGGGACGATCCCCTGGAGAAGGAAATGTCAACCAACTCCAGTATTCTTGCCTCGAGAATCCCATGGACAGAGAAGCATGGTGGGCTACAGTCCATGGGGTTGCAAAGAATTGTACACAACTGAGCACGCATGCCAAACACTGTCTCAGACGTTTAAAAAAAGGAAGGAAACAGACACATTTTCACAAGGATAATTTCATAATTCTTAAAAAGCAGCAAAGCTTCTGGGGATGTTTTACAATTGTTCATGATTTTAAAATATGGAAAAGATGAATCCCCAGCTTGTTAAGGTCCACTAAGTTACAACTATGGAATGCCTTCTACTGCTGAGTATTGCATATCAATATTTTCAGTGTTTTTATTCTTTTTTTTTTCTTTCTTTCTTTTGGCCAAGCCAGGAGGCTTGTGAGACCTTAGTTCCCCCACCAGGAATCTAACCTGTGACCCCTGCATTCAAAGTGGAGTCTTAACTATTGGACCGCCAGGGAAGTCCTTTTTCAAATATTTTATTTCTCATATTTCAGATTTTTCTTAGAGGTATAGGAAACACTATGGAAATCAGATAAAGTCATATTAAATGTCTACACAGGGTTGCCCATTCTGCGGGGGAAGCCAGTAAATAATCTGTTTACATCAAATATATAGCTTACTTAGATAAGTTATATAGACCTGCACATTTTTGTTTGTATCAATTTCATAGAGTATTGTTTTATGTGTATATACAGGATTATATTTCACACATAAATGCAGTGTATTTTACATATACACACAGATTACCCACCAATTTACATATACACACAGATTACCCACATCTGCCCTGAAAGAGACATGAATTCCTTTAACCGGGGTGGGAGTGCGATCACACGTGCAACTGTAGAGACAGCAGATTCTGAGCTAGCATCCACTGCCTCTAGCCAGGAAAGTCAGGAGTAAAGGCAGCCCTTTGTTCCAAGGGCCCCATCGGGTTCAGATGACTTGGGACGCCACATCACTGGAAGCGGCAGTCCAGAGAAGGAATTTTTGAGATGAAGGTCGCTGGGTCCCACCCCTTTCCTGCGGGGTTTCCCTTTCCTGTCCTTAAGCGCACTCTCCCCGGTCCCTTGCCTCAGCCCCGCGAGCCTGGGCTGCGGACGGCGCCCCGACTCCCTACTCCTCCCCTTAGCTGGGCTCGGGGCGATCGCCCCCCGCTGGTGGGGCTCCCGGCTCCCCGGAGCCGGCTACTTTGCGCGGCCCCAGCTCGAGTTAATAAACAGTTAAGTTTGGAAGACTCAGCAGACACGTTGAGGGGGAGTTACCCAACCCAGGCAGCAAAAACATCCCGGCGCATTCCTGGGGAGTCCAAAGCTGCCAGCATCTGATTAGAACCATATCTCGCCGGGAGTGGCCCGCGGCTCCGAGGCTCCCGGCCGGCGGCTATTTAAGCGCGGCAGCCGTGTGGGCAGCGCGGCAGCCAGGAGGCTCGGGCACCGAGGAGTCATGCTCGCATCGCAGAGGCGCTAGCTAGACTGTGAGTAGCTCTGGTTCCTTCTTCCCTTTGGCCCCATTTTTGGCGACCTCCCTCCCTCCTGTGCTCTTTTCCCTTCTTGGGATGCAAAACTGGGACTGTTGGGGGGTCTTATTAAGAAGACGGCGGCGTACTTGGCCAGACGGGCGCTTTTGTGGCCTGACATCCGAGGAATGCTTCCACGGAAAGGCACGAAAAGCCTTTACCTTTGGGGTCGGACTCCAGATGTCCAGCTAGTGACATGTAACAAGCGCCTCCCTTGTGTGTGTGTGTGTCTGTCTGTCTGCTTGTTCAAAAGCCCTACTGGTGTGGCTGCTGACCGCCTAATTAACTCCTCCAAGAGTGTTTATTTTTGCCGTGTGACAAAGGCTGGGGACCTGGTTTGTACCCACGAGAAGCTTTTTCCCAGTGACTGACAACGTGTGGCGTTAAAATATGAACTTTGTCTTACACCCGCATTCTTAAGAAAGTATCTGCCCAAGAGACTGAACAAACTTGTTTGAAATCCTCCGGGGATTTAAAAGGTGTTTGCCTGCTTGCTGTAATCTAGGAAGATTAAGGATGAATTTTAGGAAGGGGGGAAAAGAATGAATGGGTTAACACCGTGGAGCCCCAGTCAGCATAGCCGGTTTCATAGCATGGAACTGACTGTGTTATTTGTTCCTGCCGTCCTTCCCTCTTGACTTAATTCTTAGCAAGGAATTCAGGTCCGCAGTCAGTTTTAGCAGGGAGCCCTTTGAGTCCAAAGGGAAATCTAACTGGATTAAATAAAAATGCTTAAAGAATCTGGATGTTATCTCCACCCCCACCTTATCCTCTTTTTTTTTTTTTTTTTTAGTTTGTGTTTGGAAGGAAGAGAGGCACTCTGTAAAACGAGAAGAGCAGAAATCAGCTTCCAGACACATGGAAAGACTTAAAAATTCTGGAGGGGCGACTTCATGAATAGTAAATGTTGTTATTGCGCTATAAAGTGACTTAATGAAAAAATTTCTGGCTCTAATCAGACAAAGCAGGGGAGTGGGGTAGAAGGAGGTGAGACAGAAGTAACTCAAATAGAAGGAATGGCTGAGGAAAAGAAAGCAGCTGCAAAAAAAATGCCTTCGAGATGTCCAATAAGGCTCTCGAAATAGCTTTGATGGGATTTTAATTGATCTTCCTGCAGGCTTGAGGTTGGCTCCCCACACAGGAGCATCTCCTGGCTACTGGTGAGGGAAAAACTACTGGGAACGGGGGAGCTTGACAGCTACCGAAAGGCTTGTCTCCCTTGCTCTGGATCACCTCCACCTGGCTTCTTAAACCAGCAGCCAGACCTTGATTAGGCTACTCTTCTCCGGGGCAGGTGCCCACCCTACCTCTCACCAGGTTCTGTCTCTTCTTTGAGGGGAGATGGGCCTCCATGACACTGTAAGAAAGTTTGTTGCCATGAGAATTCACCTCTTTTGGTTGAAGTGCTAGGTATGTGGCTACACCTAATACAATGTGCAATCTTGTCGGAAAAGCACAAAGGAGGCCTGGGGGATTTCTTTCCAGTGTGTATTTCTGGGACAGATTACTTCTAAATCCCTGGTCAGTCTCCTCCTAAGGCAGACTTGGATTCTTTCTCCTGTTGATGATGAATAACTTCATTTTCCCTTCCCTTCCCACTCCCAGCTCTCTTCCTTCTTATCCAAATGGATGCCCTAGAAATCAGTCCTTCTCAAGCTCTACCCTCCTCCATTTTAAAATAGAAGATAGAGGACTGTCTCCCAGCTTTCAGCTCTGACACATAGGTAGCTGCCATTCTGGTGGTCTTAGACACAAGCTGATTTTCTCCTGAGGATGTGAGAGATGGAAGGGGGGTCCCATTGCTTATTCAAGGCCTTGCCTCATTATTAAGGGCAGAAATTAGGATCTGCGTTTCCACTCTAGACTTTTTATAGTTGTGGATTCAACTAAACGTCCAAATTCCTGTGCCTTAGGCTTGCTCCTTGCTTTGCCTGAAAGGTCGAATGACTTTCAACCACCCTGTTTGGGTTGAACAGAATTGCTTTTGAGACGCTTGTTGGCATGAAGGGACCCCAGGAAGCGGCTGTCCAGGTGGTTGGGGTGACCTTTATTTTCCTGCTCAGCCATGCCTCTGTTACCTGAGGATTTACAGAGAGGAAGACCGAAGCCTCGGTCATGGCTCCTGGTCAGTAGGAGGCTTTGTGGAGACGTGGACTCTTGGTGGTAGAGCCAGTAAGTGCTGTTTTATTTCTCATCCTACCCTCATATGTCTATAAACCTACACTAGCTACCGCAGATATTTTTCACCTGGGTAGTTGTTTTTTTCTGGCTGCATTATGTTTGTTGCTGTGTGCAGGCTTTCTCTAGTTTCGAAGAATGGGGGCTACTGACTCTTTGTGGTGTGTTGGCTTCTCATTGCAGTGGCTTCTCTTGTGGAACAGGGACTCTAGAGTGTGGGCTCAGTTAGTTGTAGCACGTGGGGTTAATTGCTCTGTGGCATGTGGGATCTTCCCAGACCAAGGATTGAACCTGTGTCCCCTGCATTGGTAGGCGGATTCTTAACCACTGGACCACCAGGGAAGCCCACCAGGGAAGCCATAGTTTTGAAGGTTCCATATGTTTCCCTTCCTCAGTCTTTCCTAACTTGAGGATTTAATCAGTGTTTTTCTTAAAGACAAATCTAAGATACTTAAATATTTAAAAAGGCTACCAAAGACAGAGCTCCAGGGTGCTAAGTTGCCCTAAGGAGAAAAGACTTGAAAGTGGACTGGTTGAGGAAGTTTTGGTATTTGACCAAACGCCTAGGGCTCTGTAGGGCCCAGGAAGGTGGCTCAGAGGGTAAAGCGTCTACCTGAAATGCGGGAGACCGGGGTTTGATCCCTGGGTCGGGAAGATCCCCTGGAGAAGGAAATGGCAACCCCCTCCAGTATTCTTGCCTGGAGAATCCCATGGATGGAGCAGCCTGGTAGGCTACAGTCCACAGGGTTGCAAAGAGTCGGACACGACTGAACGACTTCACTTTCTTTCTTTCACTTTCTAGGGCTCTCTGCTCTCCAGGGGCTTCCCTGGTGGCTCAGTGCTAAAGAATCTACATGCCAATGCAAGAGACACAGTTTCGATCCCTGGGTTGGGAAGATCCTTGCAGTAGGAAATGGCAACCCACTCCAGTATTCTTGCCTGGAGAATTCCATGGACAAGAGGAGCCTGGAAGGCTACAGTCCATGGGGTCGCAAGAGTTGGACATGACTGAGCATGCACGTGCCCTCCAAGCAGAACCAGGATGAGGACTGGCAGTATGAAACACCTGAGGAACAGGATGTGATATCTAAAAATTCTCTGGTGCTGCTGTGTAATTCTAAAGTTGAAGCCGTGCCACTGAATTGCACAGAGGTTGGCCAAAATCACATTTAGCTGAAATAGCTGTAACCCCAGATCTCTGTATTTAAGGGAAACCTAACTCATGGTTATGTATCCTGACGGGATTAATCCTGTGACTCAGAAGGAAAGCAGGCCTTGGAGTCCCCTTCTTCTACAAAGAACACACTGATTTCCTGTGAGGGGAACAAATATGCTGAGAGTGAACACAAAGCGCTGGCCCACAGGCCGTTTCTGCCTCCCACCTAGCTAAGCCAGGGAGTGGTGGTGAGCAAGTGGGTTCTGCAGTCCTGTGGCCTCAGTTCAAATCCCAGGGACTGCACTGCTGCCTGTGTGACCTTCAACAAATTGCATCACTTCTCTGTACTTAAGCTTTCTTATCCAAAGAGAATAATACCTACCCACAGTTTTGCTGGGAAGACTGTTAATCTAATATGCTTAGATTCCTATACTCCATTGTTTTGTTTTCATTTTGCCTCCTGAACTGCTGAATTACATATCTTTAGTGAAAATTATAGGCAGAATGCGGAATATCTTTGTCAAAGTTGGACACCACCCATCTACCTGAAAAATGTTAATCCCTTAAGCTCTTCATATGAACAAAGCCAGGGAATTTGCTGTGCTTACACTAAACCAACTGGGAGTTACTCTCTGTTCTCTGCCTGGAGCTTGCAGTTTGGTTTGGTCAAGCTGATCTCTGGTCTCATTTCAGTCTTTCCCCCCACCCCCAGACTCCCTACAGAGGGGGAGCAGTCCTTCCCTAAGAAGTCAGCATTGGAGTAGAAGGAAGGGGGACGGAGGGACCCCTGTACTAAACTGAGGAACTAGACTAGAAATAAAAAGCCTTCTAAGTACCTAGGGCCCCATACTGTTCTTGCCCATAGAGCTGGGCAGGTTGCCATGGTTACTCCCCTTCCCAAATCTTTTTCCTACCTTGGAAGGAAGCCTGCTACCTTAGGGTAAGCAAAATCTGAACAAATTGCTTCCTGGTCTAAAAATGGAAGTTACTTTTTTTTCTTAAGTGAGATGGAATGTCCTCTCTACCTACCTCATCTTTCCCTTCTAAACTTATTTTAATCCAAAACTTTACTCCTAATTGTCCAACTCCAGCTCATACTTACATCATCACAGTAAAGAAAAAACATTAAGACTTATAAAATTTCAGGAACATAAAAGCTGCTGCCTCAAGGTAGAAGCAGCCCGGCAGTGTCTCTCTGCTGCTATAAGTTGTAACTTAGCCTCTGGGATAGCTAGAGGCAAGTGACCTTTAACTTCTTCAAACTGGTAAGAACTTTGTGTCAACAGAGCAGCGGGAGTGAATGTTCAGCTGCAGGGAAGTTACCAGGAGGCAGAATGCATAAAGGCTGTCTCTTAGATATTTAGGTAACCACAAAGGAGAAGGAGCTGCTGGGTTGAAAGTAAAAATACTGGAAAAGCTGGGTTTGAAACATTCTCCAACCTGGAAGAGATTTGGGCAAGGAATTTATGATTGAATGTTTCCTCTGGCTAAAAAGTGACCCCATTTCTCTCTAGCAATGTGTTACTCTGAAACAGACTTAGATCTTTGTGTGACAGGTAAACTGCTAGAAGTTCTTATTTAACAGTTAAATTCATTCATTCTTTCAGTGTTGGACACTTAGCTAGAGTGTGTAGTTCACAGATAGAAAGAACTCATCTCAGACTAACTCTCAGAGTGTAGTCCCCAGATCAGCTACATCAGCATCACTTGGCAACTTGCTGGAAATGCAAATTCTTGGTTCCTATCCCAGACCCACGAAACCAAATATGAGCAGTAGGGTCCATCCAGCTGTATTCCAACAAACCCTTCACATGATCTAAGAGAAACTTTCATAACTCAGTTGTTCAATGGAAAGCATAACAAAGTAACTGAATTCCTACAATCATGGAAATAATAAAGCAAAGCATTTAAGCGGAGCTCAGTTTAACTGAATCTTAAAAAGATGAAAAAGCACAGATCCTGATTTTTTTCCCGCTATCTCAAGTACTGCTTTTTTGATTCTAGGAAAACCGATCTACTCTTTAGTTCTATATTACCACCTCGCTTCCAAATTCTTTTCCCTCTTCTGGGGTTTTAAAGGAACATAATTAATCTCCATTTATTAGAAAACTGTCCCAGTTACTTCTTTTTAAAAAAAGACTTCAGTAAACTACATCATTCTTCTTGAGCCAGATGGTTTTCTCTAACCTATAAAACGTTTTATTTTGTTTTTTCATGCCATGCCCAGAGTACAGATGAAGGCCTCTCCATCATGGTAAATGAATCTGTTGCATTTGGTTTTTATAGTGCTTTATGGTTAATGCAGTACCGTTCTTCTCCCATCTGACTTTCACTTTAAATAACTTAAGGTAGAAACAATATCTCCATTTCTTTGCTCCAGTGTGATCAATAGATATCAGCCTGCCCAAGGTCATTCCAGTAAAGTGGTAGAGTCAGGATGAAAGCATGAATCTTTATGATTAAAATCTTGATGTTTATCAAAATACTTAGTAAATACCTTTATGTGAAGTATGTGGCTAGGCTAGCAATGGAAGACCTCCCAGTGAGTAGGAATCTAGAAGAAAGTTTGAGTTACATGAAGGAAAGAGAGTAGACTCTAGTCCTGCAGTGGAATGACAGCATGGCTGCTTCTTAGGCATGATACTCAATGTCTCTGACCCTGAGTCGCTTCACTCACCTTGCACAACAGTCCTAAGAGTGACCGGTGTTAATCAGAGAGACGGGTGTTTAGCAGAGGTCGCTTCTTAGATTGAAAGATACAAGGGTGTGATGTAGGAGAGAATTGGAACTCTGAAGAGGCAGCAGAAGTTAGTGGTTAAGAACCTGGGCTCTGAACCACAAATGACTGTGTCCATAGTAACTAAGCTGATACAAATGGTCCTGTTTTCATTGTTTGTGGTCTTTAAGCAAACTGAAATCTACAGATGAATGGATTCGGGCTGCAAACGAGAAGCCCATCTTTCTTACATACCGTGAAACTATTAAACGTGAGGATCAAGCAAGAAAATGTGGCAACGCTTCGTAGACCAGTCCAGGCATACAGATGTTAACTCTTAAGGCACCTCTCAAATGTTCTCTGGGCAGGGCAGTTGCGTCCTCCTGAGGTTAACATTAATCTATGCCCAAAGAACTGGAAAGTGAAGAATAACTTCCTTAATGGATCTGTGCTGGGTGCAACTGCCCTCCTTGTTCTATTGATAAACATTTCACCCAGTGACCTCACTTATTCTTCATATTTTAAGTGTCCTATTAAGGGAACAAGACCTGTTCTAATCTTCTATAATATGTAGTGCAGATTCTAACACGCTCTTTGTCACCATTTAGTGCAGCAGAAATAAGCCACATGTGTGTGAATATTTGTCAGAGGGTTCACATAGTCCTGTGAAGATTGCTGAACCAGTCTGTCTTTGGGACACAACGTTAATCCTGATGGGAAACATATAACTTAACTTGTAGACCAAAGGATCAGAAATTGGAATGGTACAAATAGTAGGTGCTCAAATCTCCCTTCAAAGAAAATATCAGCTGTGCTTTACTACATCAGCATTGAGTGGTGGTGGTATGATTTTGGAGTTTCATTTTGGGATTTCTTTTTTAAACCTTTGCCTCTGAAGTCAGACATCTTAAATAAAACCCCAGCTTCAAAGTAGAAAACAAATATGTAACTGATCGAACAGGCTTTTTTGGCCATAGGTGGTTGACAGTATGGAGATTTAATATTGATTGCTCCCTGGACCAAGGTTTGGCTGTTAGCTGAAACTTTTCAGAAGTGTTCATATACTTGAATTGAAATGATAGTTTTATTTAATGTCCAACCTGTCTTCTGAAGGATATATTGATGCATAGATATTTGCTTGGCTGCCTTATAACTTGTTCTTGGGGGTTTTGATTTGTCAGCTGGTCTGAAATTTTTGTTGATTGTAATTGAAATTTGGATAAAAGTATTTATATCTACTTTCTAGTGGTAACTTTAAATGGTACCTTTAATTGGGTAACACCCAATAGGGAACATGTAACTGTCAACAATTGCTTCCTACAAGAAATTTAAAGAAAATGACAACCGCTCAAGTAATATATTGTTTTATTATAATTAAATGGTATACAGTAGAGTCCAGAGAAAGAAAAGGACTCATGTGATGATGGACTTGGTCTTTAAATGAATGGTGGAAGTCAGATCAGCAAAGCGAGGAAGAAAAATGCGTTCTAGGCAGAAGCTCATAAATATATCATGCAGATGTATGCCCAAAGAATACTGACTGGCCAGTCTGAACAACAGAAAGTACAAAATGGTAGAGAGGTCAGAGGTGATAGATTTGAACACAAGAGCTGTATTGCACTGAGCTTTGGATGTCAGGGCAAGAACTTAGATCTTTATCTGCTAAGCAGTGGATCCCTTTATTAAATCAGGAGAACAAAATGCTGACTCAGATCAATTAACCTAGCTATCTTGGCAGTAAGAGTTTGAGTGGTGATTGCTCAGCTGTTGAAGAAAAACCTGTATTTCATGAAAAATCAGAAAAGTAAAGATTTTAATATTAAGGATCAAATGGAACCTTGTATTACCCCTAATGTTTTAAGGGCACTACTGTTTACCAGACTGGGGGTGGAGGGGCAAGGGTGGGAGTCAGTTCAGTTCAGTCGCTCAGTCGTGTCTGACTCTTTGCAACCCCATAAGCCGCAGCACGCCAGGCCTCCCTGTCCATCACCAATTCCCAGAGTCCACCCAAACCCATGTCCATCTAGTCGATGATGCCATCCAACCATCTCATCCTCTGTCATCCCCTTCTCCTCCTACCCTCAATTTTTCCCAGTATCAGGGTCTTTTCCACTGAGTCAACTCTTCACATCAGGTGGCCAAAGTACTGGAGTTTCAGCTTCAAAATCAGTCCTACCAGTGAAAACCCAGGACTGATCTCCTTTAGGACAGACTGATTGGGTCTCCTTGCAGTCCAAAGGACTCTTAAGAGTCTTCTCGAACACCACAGTTCAAAAGCATCAATTCTTTGGCACTCAGCTTTCTTTATAGTCCAACTCTCACATCCATACATGACCACTTGAAAAACCATAGCCTTGACTAGACAGACCTTTGTTGGCAAAGTAATGTCTCTGTTTGTGAATATGCTATCTAGGTTAGTCATAACTTTCTTTCCAAGGAGTAAGCGTCTTTTAATTTCATGGCTGCAATAGCCACCTGCAGTGATTTTGGAGCCCAGAAAAATAAAGTCAGCTACTGTTTCCACTGTTTCCCCATCTATTCGCCATGAAGTGATGGGACCAGATGCCATGACCTTAGTTTTCTAAATGTTGAGCTTTAAGCCAACTTTTTCACTGTCCTCTTTCACTTTCATCAATAGGCTCTTTAGTTCTTCTTCACTTTCTGCCATAAGGGTGGTGTCATCTGCATATCTGAGGTTATTGATATTCCTCCTGGCAATCTTGATTCCAGCTTGCGATTCTTCCAGCGCAGCATTTGTCATGATGTTCTCTGCATATAAGTTAAATAAGCAGGATGACAATATACAGCCTTGACAGATTCCTTTTCCTATTTGGAACTAGTCTGTTGTTCCATGTCCAGTTCTAACTCTTACTTCCTGACTTGCATACAGATTTCTTAGGAGGCAGGTCAGGTGGTCTGGTATTCCCATCTCTTTCAGAATTTTCCACAGTTTATTGTGATCCACACAGTCAAAGGCTTTGGCATAGTCAATAAAGCAGAAATAGATGTTTTTCTGGAACTCTCTTGCTTTTTCAGTGATCCAGTGGATGTTGGCAATTTGATCTCTGGTTCCTCTGCCTTTTCTAAAACCAGCTTGAACATCAGGAAGTTCACAGTTCACATATTGCTGAAGCCTGGCTTGGAGAATTTTCAGCATTACTTTACTAGCGTGTAAGATGAGTGCAATTGTCCAGTAGTTTGAGTATCCTTTGGCATTGCCTTTCTTTGGGATTGGAATGAAAACTGACCTTTTCCAGTCCTGTGGCCACTGCTGAGTTTTCCAAATTTGCTGGCATATTGAGTGGGATGGGGGTGGGGCTAGAAAAGTAGGATAAATAATTCCCCGACCTCAACATTTCATTGAATTAGGGGAAGATTTCTACATGGATCAGAGGGCAACAATAGGTCAAGTGTAGAGAAATGGTAGGGCTAATGAGAGATCAGTGAAGACCTCAGACAATATTTCTTTTTTGTTGTTGTTATTTTTTAATTGGAGGATAATTGTTTTACAATGTTGTATTGGTTTCTGCTATACAACATGAATCAATCATAATTATATATTTGTATATATATATATATACACACATATACTTACACCCTCTTCTTCTTTTCTAGTGAGTTGGTTGTTTGCGTCAGGTGGTCAAAGTATTGAATCTTCAGCTTCAGCATCAGTCTTCCCAATGATTATTCAGGGTTGATTTCCTTTAGGATTGACTGATTTGATCTCCTTGCAGTCTAAGGAACTCTCAAGAGTCTTCTCCAGCTCCATAGTTCAAAAGCATCAATTCTTCAGTGCTTAACCTTCATTATGGTCTAACTCTCACATCTGTACATGATTACTGGAAAAACCATAGCTTTGACTATACTGACCTTTATCGGCAAAGTGATGTCTCTGCTTTTTGGGAGTAGCAGAGGGTGAGATGGTTAGATAGAATTACCGATTCAATGGACATGAATTTGAGCAAACTCTGGGAGATAGTGAAGGATGGGGAAGCCTGTTGTGCTGCAGTTCATGGGGTTGCAAAGAGTCAAACAGGACTTATCGACTGAACAACAAACAGCCCCTTCCTCTGAGCCTCCCTCCAACCCCACCGCCATCCCATCCCTCTAAGTCATCACAGTGCCAAGCTGGGCTCCCTGTATTATATAGCAGCTCCCCACTAGTTATCTATTTTGCACATAGTAGACACATCTTGGATGGACTTTGAATGATGGGTAGGAATACAAGTAGGTAAGGCAGCAAATGCTACAGCCTAGGGAGATAATAAGAGAAGGTATTGTGTGTGTGTCCATGGTAAACAGAAGTGATCAGCCTCTCCAGGGAACAGGTGTCTATGTATGTATTTAGTGTGCATTCTAATTATGCAAGGCTTTGAATCTCAGGTTGACTTTGAATGGAGGGACTGAACACTGATGCCTGATTAATATAAAATCAGGAAACCCTGAGGTCTGATAGGGCACCACTACAAGAATTCAACCATGAAAATAGGTCAGGGACAACTAAAGTCTCTTACAATTTAGATTCTCATTGCATCCTTTTGAGAAGATGAAAGGTAGAATTCACCCCACAAAGAGCTTCTTTACTTCAAATATTCTACTATTATGAAATACCTGTACTGCGTGTATCAGTTCAGTTCAGTTCAGTCGCTCAATCATGTCTGACTCTTTGCAACCCCATGGAATGCAGCATGCCAGGCTTTCCTGTCCATCATCAACTTCTGGAACCTGCTCAAACTCATGTCCATTGAGTCGGTGATGCCATCCAACCATCTCATCCTCTGTTTTCCCCTTCTCCTCCCACCTTCAATCTTTTTCAGCATCAGGGTCTTTTCTAATGAGTCAGTTCTTCGCATCAGGTGGCCAAAGTATTGGAGTTTCAGTTTCAGCATCAGTCCTTTCAATGAATATTCAGGATTGATTTCCTTTAGGATTGACCGGTTTGATCTCCTTACAGTCCAAGGGACTCGAAAGAGTCTTCTCTAACACCACATTTCAAAAGCATCAATCCTTTGATGCTCAGGTTTCTTATGGTCCAACTCTCACAGCCATACATGACTACTGGAAAAACAGTCCATTTTTTTTTTTATTAAAAAATATCAAAATAGCACTGTGTTAAGAGTTGGCTAATTTTGAGGAGCAAGGTATGTGCCACAAGGGAGTACAGCTTTTTTGGAAGCAGGAATTCAGGATGGTGATGAGGGAGGATGGGGAAGGAATGCCAGAAGTAAGTAAAAACAAATTCGCTTTTGGTGGAGAGGAGGAGGGATGAAAATGAAGAGCAGTTATGGAAAATAGAGGGCCAGAAGTGTGCCACATTCAGTAGATATGTGAACAGTCTAAGATACAATCTTAACTTCATTGTGGATCTTTTAGGTATATCCATGAAGAAAAGAAAATCTGTGCTTCCGTTTCCAGATAGTGTGTAGAGACACAAATGTTCAGCTTTCCATACGAGAACTCTGTAATACTATAATAGAAACAGTGGATGCAATGTGCACTGCTTTAGGATCCAGATTCTTGTATTTCATGCAGCCAGCACTTGTTGAGGGCCTTGCTATTCAGGGTGATGGTAAGCCATTTTCCTTTAAAAAAAAAAAAAATTATTTACTTTTAATTGAAGAATAATTGCTTTACAGTATTGTGTTCATTTCTACCAAACATCAACATGAATCAGCTGTAGGTTTATCCATGTCCCCTCCCACTTGAACAGCCCTCTCGCTTCCCTCCCCTTTTCACTTCTCTAGGTTGTTACCAAGCCCTGGTTTGAATTCCCTGAGTCATACTAAAGCCATTTTCTTGATGAAGGCTGACCTTAGCAAAATGTTACCTAATATTCTCTTGCTAATGCTTTTGTAAACGAAGTAGTGCTCTTTAAAAGAACCAAAGATACTAGTAGGGACCCATGGTTATATTTTCAAAATATTGATTCATTTACATCCACAGTTCAGTTGTTTGGCCTGATCTGAAAGTGACACTGTTGTACTCTTAGAAAAACCTTGTAATTAAGAGTGCCACAGACTCTTTTTGGTTCTAGAACATAGTGGTTTGTGTCATCTCTGAATTGCTTGTGCTCCTGAAGTGACAAAACTGCTGTCAAAGGAGCATGGTGTTTCTTTCCCATGTTTATGAAAACAGCATTGATTCAGGGCTCTAGTTTTAAGATACTTTGCAGGAAACATTGTTGACAGTCCTTAATGATCTAACATATCACAAGATTTTTTTCTTCCCACTGGCTCTGTCACAGAGATGCAATATTGTCTTCCAGATTGCAATATTATTACAGTGAAAAGTGTTAGTTGCTCAGTTGTGTCCCGACTGCTCCTCTGTCCTTGGAATTCTCTAGGCTAGAATACTGGAGTGGGTAGCCATTCTTTTCTTTCAGCTGATCTTCTTGTCCCAGGGATTGAACTTGGGTCTCCTGCATTGCTATCCAAGCCACCAAGAAAGCCCAATATTGTTATAGAATACTCCCAAATATTCAATGTAAATATCCCCCGTCTAATTAATGTTTTAAGTAAATGTCATCATTTTAAACTGTCTTGAAAAGGAAAATTATGCTCTTAGACAAAATTTTAATCTTTCCATGGTCAATATTTAAAAGCGAGCAATTTATAGAATTCCTTGAAGTAGTCTAATTTTACCTTCTTTTACTAAACGTTATTAATGGCAGTGAAACTTTATAGCCTAATTGGAAATATTTCATCTAAAATACTCAGCTTATTTTACATGCTTATTTTCTCTCCTCTGCCTACACTGTAAGCCCCTTGAGAGCTGTATCTATTTTTGTCACTGTATATATAGCATAATACAGTGCTTAGTACACAGCAGGTGTTCAATAAACATTCACCAGGTGAATGAGTGACTCAAGCTACTCATCTGCAACATTATTTGGAATTTATTGTAAATTGAGCAGATGGGGAGCTTCAGCTTGCCTTATCTTCGGTATAAGCAAAATAGTTTTAAGTCTTTTTTTTTAATTTTAAGGTTATTTATAATGAGCAATATCCCTAGGTTCCTCTAAGTTATATCAGCACAGGGCCTGAGAAAGGCCGACAAGCTGTTACTGAAATTTAACAGATAGTGTGTCCTTTCAAGTCCTTGGTTTAACCTCTTCCACTGGAATGGTCATCATGGCCCTCAAATCTATCTGACCCCATGAACACAATCACTGGCTGATAATAATCATAGAGGTGAATAGTTCTCAACCTGGTATTTCCTCCAAGGACAGCTTCTTATTCTTCTCCTGTTTCTCCTTTTAAAAGCATCCACCAAACTATTTACTAAAGAACTAATAGAAATTGAGAAAAATAAATGAAACCTTTGGCTCAGTACTGGATAATTAAGGTTATCCCTTTCATAGCACAATTTCTGCTCAAATCAAGGAAGCTGAGTTTTAATTTGGGTGTGCAACTATATTACAGGTAAATATTTGATATCCATTAGGCTTTTTAAATGCTGACTTTGGTCTCCAGAGAGACCTCACTGGATCTAAGGAAACCAATCTGGAAATTGGCGTTAGGCCATACTCTGACCAACTTTAAAAATCCTAGCTTAGGAGTTTTTGTCAAGCCATAGTGAGCATTTGATTCAAAACTTACTGTTCATTTGCTTTAATGTATCAGGAGCTTTCCTCAACACCTTTGGATAAGTAAACGTCAGTTAATGAAGTCTAAGATGACAGTATGGAAAGCTTGCTGTGGGCAGCAGTCCACATGCTTCCAGAGATGTTCAAGTTCAATTTGTAGGTTCTTTTAGCTTTTGAGTTTAATTTCAGGTGACTGATCCTAGAGTAGCTTCATGGTTCTGTCTTTAGCCCAAGTTAGACTATAGATTTACCTACATTTTAAATATTGCTATATGACAAATTAGCACTTCTCTAAGGAATTTCATTTTAGAAATGCAGAAAGGCACATGTCACCCTAATATCACTATTCTAAATCTATTAGAAGCAGAAATCTGGCTCTCACCCTACTGTCAGTCTTTTTAGCCAGCATTTCCTTGGTATTGATCCTTCTAGTCTCTCAGTGGTTTTATAGAGAAACATATACACGATGGGAGAATGCTATATATTCTGCTTTAAACAAGGAGCTCTAATGACATGACTACTTTAGTTCACAGTTGCCTTTTACAAAAGTTGTCCCTTCAGGTGCTCAAATTGCAAATATCACTTTACTTACGTAATAAAACTGACTTGAGAATTCTTCTTTTAGGTTTTAGAATGAAAGTTATAAGACATATTGCCCCCCCTCTTTTTTTTTTAAGCCATCTTTAGGACACACTGTTTATTTGAAGTTTGAGGGTCACCAAGCATCTTAGCTTGGTAAGATGGGATAACCTTGAATCTGACATTTAACATTGTCAGACCTTAACCTTTCAATTAAAAGGCTTTGTTTCCAAAAGATTAGCCACGTAAGTAAATGAAAGAAACCGGCAGTGTTGAATCACTCAAAATGGCAAGTTCATGCAACTCTCCTACTACAAAGCTATCTGGCTCTTTGATGCCATACACAGACTTGTCACCACCTTGACCTCCACACCGTTGCTCAAAATCTACAAGTCTTCTCAGTACTGTCTAGACAAAAGAGAGTTCTGTAAATCCACTCTAATCCAGTCTGACCCACTTTTCAACCTTTTTTTCATAATATAACCCAGCACGCGTCCAGTATTCTAGCCAAGATGACATAAATATCCTTTTCTCATTGCTATCACTTCCTCTTTCCCAAATGTCTTATCTGGCTAACATTCATTCCACCTATCAGAAGAGCTACAAAAATCCTCTCTTTTTGCCTGTATTGTTCTAAAACAAAGAAATTCAGAGCATAGATATTAGATGCATGTGACTTTCAGGGAGCTGATTGACTTCTGTACTTCAGCATCCACGCTTGTCAAATAGAGAGGACAATACTTTCTTCTAGGACTAAATAAGAGATACATAGCCTCACACCGGGCAAGTAATAAATATTCAATAAATTTAATGCTGAAAAATATGGTATTCCTTCTGTGTTTCTAAAAAACCTATTAAAGCCATCCCCAACCCTGAACTCCCAACCTACTTTACTCTGCTGTCTTTTTCCAGACCACCTGTCAGCTTCTGAAACCCGTAGTCCGTTTATGGGTTTCCTGTGCTAGAGTGTAAACCCCATAAGGTAAAAAGGAATGAATTTGAGTCAGTTCTAATGAAGTAGATGGTCTTAGAACCTATTATACAGAGTGAAGTAAGTCAAAAAAAGAAAAACGAATATTGGATTATTAATGCATATACACAGAATCTAGAAAGATGGTACTGATAACCCATTTGCAGGTCAGCAGTGGAGACTCCGACACAGACTTGTGTACACAGCAGCGGGAAGGAGAGGGTGGGAAGAACTGACAGAGTAGCACTGAAACTTACATTACCACATGTAAGATAGATTGCCAGTGGGAATTTGCTGTATGACTCAGGGAGCTCAGCACAGTACTCTGACAATCTAGAAGGGTGGGATGGGATGGGAGGTGAGAGGGAGGTTCAAGAGGGAGGGGACAGATGTATACCTATGGCTGATTCATGTAGATGTATGGCAGAAACCAACACAACAGAGTAAAGCAATTATCCTCCAATTAAAAATAAATAAATTTAATAAATAAACTCTATAAGGGAATAGATCTTTATTTCACTCACTGATGTATCTCAAGTGCTAGAAGAGTGCGTGGCACATAGTAGGGATGTAGATTTATTACCTTGTTGGCACTAATCACTGGCATTCAGGGGTTAACTTTGTTTCCAGGCTCTAAAGTGTAATGGCTTTGAGCAGGTATCAATCACTAAACCCTTATGCTTTCAACAATAGCAAAAAAAAAAAAAAAGCTGCTTATATTTGAAGGCCTTTTGAATTTTCTAGTAGCACGGCTTCAGAGCAAAATCTAGGGTAGCCAATGATTTACCATCTGTGGAGTCACACTGACTAAGCACAACGCTCTTAAGAGTCAACAGGGGTGGCATTTGACTCTTAAGAGAATCTCTTAGTTGAAGATGAAAATGTAGAATGCAATTTCAGTTAGAGAACCTCAACTCTGGAGAGGATGGCCAGATATTTTATTCACATCCTACTTGTGATGAAAATGAAAGTGAAAGTCACTCAGTCATGTCCAACACTTTGCAACCGCATGAACTATACAGTCCATGGAATTCTCCAGGCCAGAATACTGGAGTGGGTAGCCTTTCCCTTCTCCAGGGGAATCTTCCCAACCCAGGGATTGAACCGGTGTCTCCCACATTGCAAGTGGATTCTTTACCAACTGAGCTGACAATTAATCTTAAAAGTAAAACTTTGCTTATCTTAGAGAGACTAAGAAAGCATGTTATTGTTGTTCTTCTCACTGTTTTCTTTGGTGAAACTCATTGTCTACATGCTTCTATACATTCTGGTTTTTAAAGAGATTACAACTATATTACCAACTAATATATATAAAATAGATGAACAACAAGGTCCTACTATAGAGCACAGGGAACTATATTCAATATCCTGTAATTATCCATAATGAAAAAGAAAAAATTAAAACTATAAATATATTTCTAATTTCAAGTTTTACTGCAGTAGCAGACATCATTGGATTATAGAAAAGCTTTATCATTGCTTTTTTTAAAGAACTTGTCTTAACCTCCTTGTGTACAATATTGAGTCTTTTTAATAAAGATTGGATTAGGAACTTAATAGCGGCTTTCAAAGACTTGTCTTTGCACAGGGCTATAGAGTTCGGCTAAGGAAACAAATGATCTAATTGCATTCCCTCATGCTAAAAATGCCTACATAATGAGACTGGAAAATAGCAGATGCCACTGTGGAGTGACTCTAAAGACCAACTCTAAAAACCAACTAAAGTTCCTTTTATTTAATGACCATATATAATAAGGATCATAAAGAGAAACTACAAATGGAGTCCCTTTCCAATCACTTATATCCATTCATGTTTTCCTTAAGTGGTGGTGGTGGTTTAGTAGCTAAGTCATGTCCGACTCTTGGGATCCCACGGACTGTAGCCTGCCAGGCTCCTCTGTCCATGAAATTCTCCAGGCAAGAATACTGGAGTGGGTTGCCATTTCCTTCTCCATTTCCTTAAGTATTTAAATGTCAATTGCCTAGCAGACACAATTTTACAACAGGTCATTAATTGTTCAGATAACAGATGAGATTGCTCTAAATGCTAATGAAACCACTTGCTCAGTGAATCATTGATGTTGACTGTGAAGACTAATCAGAAACCTTTTTGTAGTTGAATATAAATATGATATCTCATAATGGGTCAGAAGGTTTCAGTAGAAGCCCAACAAAGTGGCTGGTGATAAGGAACCATGCCCACTAGTTCATGCGTGCATATTATGTCGCTTTAGTCATGTCCAACTCTTTTCAGCCCTGTGGACTATAGCCCACTCTTCTATCCATAGGATTCTCTAGGCAAGAATATTGGAATGGGTTACTATGCCCTCCTCCAGGGAATCTTCCTGACCCAGGGATCAAAGCCACGTCTCTTATGTCTCCTACATTGGCAGGTGGGTTCTTTACCACTAGCACCACCTGGGAAGCTCTACTAGCCCTAGTCTACTAGCTCATCTCATGCTCAATCTGTAGAGCTGTGTGGCACACCCACGATTTGTCGTCTTAAGAAGGCAATGAAAACCAACAGGGATGGTGTACATGCAACAGGCCTGAGAGCAGGGAGAATTCCCATTTCATCAGCTTATTCTGGGAAAGTCTTCCCATAGCAAATTAAATTTTTGAGCAATTGTTTGCCTTAAAGTCAAGGCTTGACCATGAGGTGACACTTGGTAACTATGAGTGCTAAGCAGGTTATAAATGGTAACTTAATGCAAAAGACAAATATTCAACACAATTTCTTTTTTAAAAAATTTTATTGAAATATACTTAATTTACAATGTTGTTTTAATTTCTTACAATTTGTAGTCAAAGCTCTGAGAACTAGAAAACAGATACAGTTCACAGGCTTTTAGCACAACTGTTAGACAATACAGTACTCCCACTATTAAGTTAAATTCATTTAATTGGAAAGGATAGAGGGTTACCCAGTATTAGATTCACACTATCTTGAGCTGCAGATGAATAACACATTTTAACAGACACAGAGACAGATCTAATAAATGTCTTTATAGTCCAGAAAGCCAGAAAAATTATATAGATTGTCCTAGTATATAAATTTATCATTTCAAATATGTTAAGCTCTTTGGGAAGTAGCAGTTCCTTTGCTTCTATGTGAATTGATGGTTTATTTAGTTAATGCATTTATTGCCTTTATAAAATTTTTAAAGTAATGTATTTATTTTTTACTGTCCTGTGTCTTCATGCTGCAAGGGCTTTTTCCTAGTTGTGGCAAGTGAGGGTCACTCTCTAGTTGTGGTGTACCGGCTTCCCTTGTTGCAGAGCACAGGCTCTCAGGTTCATGGGCTTCAGAAGTTGCAACACTGGGACTCAGAAGTTGCAGGTCTCTGGCTCTAGAGCACAGGCTCAGTAGTTGTGACACATGGTGCCACAGTGGCTCAGTGGTTGCGCCACAGCATGTGGGATCTTCCTCGATCAGGGATCTAACCTGTGTCTCCTGCATTGGCAGGCAGATTCTTTACCACTGAGCCACCAGGAAAGGCCCATTGATACCCAAACTATGCTGTTTAATCAGGCTAATAATATAGGTTTATAGGAAACAACCGGAGAAGGCAATGGCACCCCACTCCAGTACCCTTGCCCAGAAAATCCCATGGACGGGGGAGCCTGGTGGGCTGCAGTCCATGGGGTTGCTAAGAGTCGGACACGATTGAGCGACTTCACTTTCACTTTTCACTTTTATGCATTGGAGAAAGAAATGGCAACCCACTCCAGTGTTCTTGCCTGGAGAATCCCAGGGACGGGGGAGCCTTGTGGGCTGCCGTCTATGGGGTCGCATAGAGTCGGACACGACTGAAGCGACTTAGCCGCAGCAGCAGCAGCATAGGAAACAACATATTGCATTAAATATTACTTCATGTAAATATAAAGTTAAGACACTGATTACTTCTTCAATCTTGCAGAAAAATATCTAGATCAACTGTAAAAAACAATCATGTTGGAACTGGACAAGAAAAGTATCATTTTTCTAGGCTCCTCACAAAGTCATTGGTTAATGCCACCTCAGGAACTTATCTTTTGAAAAAGAGAAAATAGTAAATGAAACATTCAAGACTTGAGCCTTTGAAAATGCGTATAATGACATAACCAGGACAATTTTCTTAAGTACCTTTTTTTTTTTTTTTTATGCAGCTGGCACAAGTTTGTCATTCCCTCCCCACCCACGGAGCTCTGGGATGGTTTTAATATTAGCAGAGATGACTTAAGAAAACAATCCAGTGGACTATATGTGTTAGAAAATCTTCAAAGTCACTCTTTAAATCCCAGAGTAAACTTTTCGACATCTGTACAGATTAAGGTGATACTTGAGATTTTTCCTTGTATTTCTTGATTAGTACAACCAAGAAAGAAAACCAGTAACCTGTATCTTCATTTTCTAACAACTCTTAACTTAGTTCACTGAAACACCACCTCCATTTTAACTTAATTTGCAGAAGTCACTTAAATGATTGCTAAATGTCTAATAGAAATTGACTTCCTGAAAACTTCTTTAGATTATTAACATTTAATATTTGGAATATATAGAAGTGGCTTTTACCTAAAGGCTTTAGTAGGTATGCTGCTGCTAAGTCGCTTCAGTCGTGTCCAACTCTGTGTGACCCCATAGACTGCAATCGGTCTTGCTTAGAGGCTCCCCCATCCCTGGGATCCTCTAGGCAAGAACACTGGAGTGGGTTGCCATTTCCTTCTCCAATGAATGAAAGCGAAAAGTGAAAGTGAAGTCACCAAGTTGTGTCTGACTCTTAGTGACCCCATGGACCCCATGGAGGAGCCCATCAGGCTCCTCTGTCCATGGGATTTTCCAGGCAAGAGTATTGGAGTGGGGTGCCATTGCCTTAGTATCCATGAATTACTCTTCCCAACTTGTGAATTATATATCAGGATTGCTAAGGTAGATGCCTAGAAATGTTTGTGGAAGGGAGGACCAGTTAATGATGACGACTTACCTAATAGTAACAGGTTTAATTGGCTGCTTTCATGTGGATTTATGTATAGAATTCATGAAACAAAGTGTCTCACCTACTTAGACTTTAAAAATGAAAGTCTGGTATTAAGTGGTAGATCTTTTTCTTGTAATTGGAACTTCCTGTGCTCATCTGTCTCTGCAGTGAATGAACCATATATACATATTTTGATACTTGGAACACTTTACTACAGACATTGTTCACTGTAGTTGCTTCAACTGCCCAGCAATTAAAATCCCAAAACTGTTTCGTTTAGCATGAATTAGTGTGCTGCTGTTTAGAATTTTTCCACCCCTTGGTTTAAAAATGCATTGGTTTATCCCTATATACTTATTTGGTCCAATACCATTTCCCAAAAGATGAGGGAATAATGACGGAGTGTGAACCTTAGTTCAAGGATGCTTGTGCATTTCCACTACTTCCTCCATCTCATTCTGCAGCAACCTCTTAGACTATCTATGTGCTCACAAGTTCAAAGCAGGTGGTCTAGCTATTTCAGACCATTTTTAGAACCTGTCACCTAAATTTTCAACACTTGGGTAATATTAATATATCATTGCAAGAAGCAAGAAAGCAAGTTGGTAGGTTCACCTTTCTGCTTATCTAACAGAACCAGCAATTACCTAGGGATTTCGTATCTGTTAACTTATCTAATTTGGCCAGTAACCAAGAAGTAAGCAAATGAGTGTAAATGCATATTTCTTCCAGATGAGTTCCCCTGACCTTTTAGATTTCATTCTGGTGACTTCCTAACCTTCAGCAAGGTAGATTGCTGATGTTGGGAGAGGAGAGGGCTGGTTATCAGGTTGCTGTTTCTCTGTCAACCTGAAATTCAACAAATATTAATAGATAGAAAATTTCTTTTTATTTTTAAATGATTCATTTTTCCTTTATCTTATTTAAAAGCAACCAGATCTTCCTAAAGGAAATCAGCTAAATCATGAAGCATCACTCTTAGAGTGATAACTGATATATCAAGTACACAGGTAATAGTTAACAGTAAGTTAACTTACTGAATCACTGTGCTATACACCTGATACTAACACCACATTGTAAATCAACTACACTACAATAAATAAAATAGTGTAAAAAGTAGTGCATACATATATACATCAAATGATATGTAGTAGAATGTTCATAGAAGCCCAATTCATAACAGCTCCAAATTGGATAAAATTTGTGGTATATTCATATAATGAGATATGTTGTAATATAATGAACAAGATACAACATAGCTGGAACTTCATAAATATTGTGTTGAGTAAAATAAAGCAGATGCAGAAGCAAGAAAAAAATTAAGTAAATAAAAAAAAAATACAGGTGCTTCTAAATAATGTATATTTTTTTCCTGAATTCTTCTAACATTCAAAATGACTCCTCTACCTTTCAAGGTGACTGTTGTAATGGCAATCAAGTAGAAAGTGGGACCTGTTTAACAGTTAAGATTTATGTGTACAAGAATCATAGGTGAAATCACAGAGGGGCGCAAATGTATAAACCATGTATCCTGAAGTCCATGTGCTGGGTGTACCACATGGCCGGGCTGACTTCATTCAGGATTGCTTCATTTGGGAACGAGAAAGCACAAATTGATGCTGTGTGTTCTAGGAAAGAAACTGCTAAGTTTCATCTGTATGATTTATTTAAAAGCTAGCTTGAAATTAAGAAGAGGGATGAGTTTTGTTAAATGAACTTGGGAAGGATAGATATGAGAGCAATGAAGTATTTACTGGTCATTTGGGAAAAGTATACCTAGATATGAGGGAAGGTTATTGAAGAAGGTATGAATAGTGTTCAGTTCAGTTCAGTTCAGTTTAGTCGCTCAGTCGTGTCCGACTCTTTGCGACCCCATGAATTGCAGTACGCCAGGCCTCCCTGTCCATCACCATCTCCCAGAGTTCACTCAAACTCATGTCCATTGAGTCGGTGATGCCATCCAGCCATCTCATCCTCTGTTGTCCCCTTTTCCTCCTGCCCCCAATCCCTCCCAGCATCAGAGTCTTTTCCAATGAGTCAACTCTTCACATGAGGTGGCCAAAGTACTGGAGTTTCAGCTTTAGCATCATTCTTTCCAAAGAACATACACTTAGAAATCAAATGTACGACACTCCTTTTCCCTTGTTCTGATTTATTAGTATTTTGACTACATTTTCTTGCAAGGGACAAACATAATATCCACTGTGCATTTAGGTACAAAATTCAAAGTAAAAATCATATGTTTCTGTGATTTTGTACGAGCTCCATAATGCTTCTCAAATTACTTCCCCAGAGGCCCTGCAATAGAAGAATTTCAGATACTTCCATGTTAGTAGTTTGGTCCTTAAAGAAAAAAAAAAAAAAACCTTAAAAATATTTCATAGATTGTTTATTCTCTATTCTAAAGAGAGTATTCTACTCTCTTCCTTTGCCCTTAGGATGGGAGGGAAGCAGAATGAAATATAGTATCTTTTACTATCTAATAATATGAAGTAAAGTTCTTCTGAATTCAGATTTTAAAACTACAGCTCGTGTCCCCAGCCTTACAACAGCACCTAGGGCGAGTTACTGTGCTACCATGACACCGTGATGACTTTTGTCCCTGAAGCAAGTGCACTGGTGACTGAGGCAGGGGCTGCTGTCTCTGGTCCCGCCAGGCTGTCCCAGGGTCAGGGGAGAAGTGCTCTGCAGGGCTCTATCATGTCCCCACAGGCCCTCAAGTCACACAGCTCTTTCAGCGTGCTCATACGTACCAAGCCAGGGTATTGTGTGTTCAAAAGTCTATTCAGTCATAACCCTATGGACTGTAGCCCACCGGGCTCCTCTGTCCACAGGATTCTCCAGGCAAGAATACTGGAGTGGATTGCCATGCCCTCCTCCAGGGGACCTCTCCGACCCAGGAAGATCTCTTATGTCTCCTGCACTGGGAGATGGGTTCTTTACCACTAGCACCACCTGAACCAGGGTACTGAAGCCTGCCCAAAGTGCCAGCATGTCTTCCTGACTGGGTTAGCTGGGGACCCTGACATTGGAGCCCAGTCTTTTTTGAGGGGTGGGGTGGGGGAGAGGGGGCATTGCACTGGGTCTTCATTGCTGTGCTTTCTCTGGTTGTAGCGAGCATGGGCTACTCTTCATTGTGGTGCACAGGCTTCTCATCGTGGTGGCTTCCCTTGCTGTGGAGCATGGGCTCTAGGCACGAAGCCCGCAGCGTTGCAGCATGTGGGCTCTGTAACCATGGTGTGCGGCTCCAGGACGCATGGGCATCAGTAGCTGCAGCACACTGACTTAGTTGCCCTGAGGTATGTGGAATCTTCCCAGAGCAGGGATCAAACCCGTGTCCCCTGCATTGGCAAGTGGATCCCCATCCACGGTGTCACCAGGAAAGTCCTGAGCCCCGGTTTGAATCTAGCCTTCTTATTTTTTATCTGTTCCTCAGACATAAGGAGTTTTCCCTCCCCTTCTTCCCATACCTCCCCCCACGTTCCCACTCCATGTTGGACCACTTCAATCCACTGGCCGTTTCCAGATATGTCTTACCTTGATAAACAAATTTACCTACTAAGTTGCCAGCTACCTCTGAGCCTAAAGCCCAAGGTGTATGGAGAAGGGTAACCTTTGTTTCCAAGCCCCTCCTACCCCCTCAAATTTCCTTTCCTCCAGAACAATGGATTCCTAACTGGCGCTAGTGGTAAAGAACCCACCTCCCAATGTAGGAGACATAAGAGATCTTCCTGGGTCGGGGAGATCCCCTGGAGGAAGGCATGGCAATCCACTCCAGTATTCTTGCCTGGAGAATCCCTTTCCTTAGAATTGAGAATCACTCATGGCTCCTTCCATAGGTGATTCGTTATCTCTCTAATAGAGAAGCAGCTAATAAGGTGGTTCAAGATGGTGCTTAATGAACCATCTATGAACTTGACTCAAGGATGTAGTCATTACCTCTCTTCCCCACATAGCTCCTGAGGCATGAGTAAAAGGAGGTGTTAACGTTGAGACAGGCGTGCTCTGTAAGGTCAATTAATCCAATCCTAAGCATCATGCATACGTATTCACAAAAACTCTACACGGTCCATAGACCACAGAGATATTCCAACAGCACCTTCTTTCCTAGAGTTTGACTAAGTGTAAGGAGAGATTCTAGAGTCAGTTTGCTGTGTCTTTGTTCACACAAACATATTAACTTGTGCCCAGCTTGCACAAGTTACTCAGTGAATCTATACATTCTACCTTTTCTAATCCTAGTGAAGTCTTCAAAATAAGTCATTGCACTTGTAAAATTGATCATCTACAATACCTCAGTTCACCTTGTGAGTAATTTTTAGACATTTTTAGTGAATTGGTTGCATTGCACAGTCTAGGGAATAGGCCTTCATTCAGATAATAACATATCAGATATTACATATCTGTTATTATTCAGATAATAACATTAAGCCTATTTTGGGGGCTTCCCATATGGCACTAGTGGTCAAGAACCAGCCTGCCAATGCAGGAGACATAAGAGACTCAGGTTCAACCCCTGGGTTGGGAAGATCCCCTGGAGGAGGGCACAGCCAACAGCTCCAGTATTCTTGCCTGGAGAATCCTGTGGACAGAGGAGCCTGGAGGGCTACAGTCCTCGGGGTCACAAAGAGTCAGACACGACTGAAGTGACACATGCAAGCCTGTTTTTAAAGTCTTAAATTCTCCTAAACACTTTTATTATGATGACTGTTCTTTAGGCTCAGTTAGGAAATACTCCTAATAAAAACTTATTTTAAAAACAAAATGGGTGGAGGTGGGTACAAAATTGAGAGGTCATAATGAGTCAAGAATATTGGAAGTTGCCAACTGAAGAACTCAAACTTCCTACCAGGCTTTAGAAAAAATAACTAAAAGGCCAAGTACTGAGTAGCAGAGAATGTACTGAAATAATGTGAATTCTTTGATCTGTGAGTTGCGTCTCAAGCCTAGCCAAATACTTTCTTCCAAGCAACCAAATTAGCATTTGTGAGCTAGTTTGACCAGGTAGGACTCCAGCTACCCAGCAAAAGAGGATCTAGTGATACCCTATTGTTAGACCCCATAAACTCTTTTTTCTGTTTTGGTTCAGAAAACATCGATTCAAGCTATTCTGCTAATTTATCTTCCTGTTCTTTGGTATATCTATTAATTAGTTCTTGGTTCAGTCTCAATATAATGGGCCTTGTATGGACTTCTTAAAAATTGTTTGTTTTTTTTTTTTTTTAAAAAAACAGACTCATACACTCTAAAAATAGGACACTCTAGTCTCATTTTAGGACTAGATTTTTCCTGGTACCAACTCTTATCTACAACCAGCTGTTTAACAGTTAGACAAGTTATATATTCTTTCTTGCCCTCAGTTTCTTAATCCTTATAATGAAAGGGTATGACGAAATTATTCCCTAGGTTTCTTGCAGCTCAGTAGTCTAACCCACTTGGTGTTTATTTCTTTAAGGCAACAAAGGATTGTGGAAGTTAGACTTATCCCTCAAACTTGTCAGTGTTTTAGAATCATCTGCGAATCTTTAAAATATATTGGTGCTTGCATCTCTTTCCATATAGATTCCAACTTAAGGGATCTGGGTGTGTCACGGACTTGGACATCTTAAGAGGTCCTCTTAAAAGTTTCCCAGGGGAATGTGAGGTAGACCTTTTACACTGCCAGTGGTGATAATGGAGGCCTAGATTTGACTCGGAATTCATTAGAACAGGCCTCTCTGGGTAGCTTAGTGCAGCTTTTATTCCCATACTTCTACTCCTGGCAGATGTGTGTGTGTTAGTTGCTCAGTCATGTCCGACTTTTTGTGACCCCATGGGCTGTAATTCACCAGGCTCCTCTGCCCATGGGATTCTCCGAGCAAGAATACCAGAGTGGATACAATTCCCTTCTCCAGGGGATCTTCCCGATCTAGAGATTGAACCCAGGTCTCCTGCATTTCAGGCAAATTCTTTACCATCAAGCCACCAGGGAAGCCCATTCCTGTCAGAACCTACCTTCTACAGTCACAAAGCCAGAGTTGGACAGGAGGTGGTTTAACAGTGTTTCTACTTATTAGCGATTTACTTATTGGTCCCACTTGTTCTAAAATCATTTAAGCATTTGATGTGGAAAAGCAATGTCAACTACAACACAAGACTGCATACCTGACACATAGTCCACGGCTTGCTACAGTCCATGGGGTTGCAGAGAGTTGGACATGACTGAGTAATTGAACTGAACTGTCCATGAAACCTACATGTGATTTAATCATAGTTGCCACTTGTTGAGAGCTTTCTGTATTCGAGGCACTGAGGTCTCTACATCAGTTATTACTGATTTCTTATAACAACACTACAAATTATATTCCCATTTTACAGGTGAAGAAATGAATATTAGATAGATTGACTCAAACCATAGAGCTAGAAAGTAGTGAAAATGTGAAAGACTTCTTAGCCTGAACTCTGACCTGCTACACTATCTGGCCTCTTTCCCAAATTAACTGTCTGGGGAACTTTTAACTCTGGTCTGACTTGGTTTCAAAGGCTGGGAGAAGTTTTCCAGTTCAGAGCTTTCTAAGTCCTATCTTTCTGCAGCATCCTTCCCAGGGGTTACAGACAATGATATGTGCTCTCTGTAAATGCCTAACCAGTGCATACCTCCTCAACTCAGGCACATTTTGTTCCTGAGGCCCCTACAGCAGTGTCAGCATTTACAAGAAAATCTCCTAAGGACTCCTTTTCAATGTGTGTTAACATAGTCTCATTTCCCCAATTAAATAGTCTGCAAAAATCTTACTGTCTACTCAGCTTGGTCTTTGCAAAGTAGAATCAGTTTTCCTAAAAGCATAGGGATTCAAGCAGTTAAGGGAGACTAGTTTTGCACCAAATGTCAGAAACTTGGCTGCATCATTTCTGGCAAGGTCCCTTATTCTCAAAAGGCTACTTTGAAGATAGTGCTGAAGGCTGTTTGCTGCCCTCTTGGACCCCCAGATGTGCCCTAGAGGTTAATATTTCACATGTCCTAGTTCAGGATCTCAGCTGAGACAAGCAAAAGGTTCCAAAGGACAAGGAAGCACACTTCTGACCCTTCCAAAGTGCTGGACACTAGCAAAGACATCGATGTTGCTTTGTCCTTGATTCTCCTTAACTCCCTTTCCTGTGTCTGTTTTATGTGGCTCTTTCTGGAAAGTTAACTGATATGTGAAAGTCCATGGGATTATGACTCTGAAAGCAGCTGGAAAAATACAGGTTAACATCAGTGGAATTAAAAAAAAAGATAAGAACAGCAGCATATATAAAAAGAAAGGGAACACAGATCATGTTCAATTAAAGCCCATCAGCTAATTAGTGATTGATCTTGTGTTACTGAGTCTATTTCAGTATTCATAAGATGTTCGAAGGGCTTGGTAGGTTTGGGGTTTGTACTATTCCCCTTAACATTAAAAACAGGTCCTCTATCATTTGTAGAATGGGGCCACGTTTAAATAAGTTTTTAACTCAAGTTATTCCTTTTACCAGCATTGAGACTGACCAGGAAAATTCCTATCTGCTCCGAATAATAGGTAAAAAGATAGACTGGGAGGGAGGTGGCAAACTCGTGTCATGATGTTGCTCTAGAACCCTGTAGTCATTCATCAGAATCGTTGCTGATGCCAATACTGTTCCTCCTGATGGAAAAGGTGAGGAGGAAAAAGGAGGCACCAGGCAAATTTGTCCCTGCACAAGTGTGTCCCTACGCTCAGTATTGCAAGGTTCTAAATATTTGCATGAATCACTTTAAGTGCTAAATAAACTATAACAGATTGTTTTCTAGTGCAAAGGACATAGTCATCTTAAGGTGACTCACACAATCTTCTGGTATACATTTCTCAGAACTTTCTCAGAAACCAAAAAATGTTGCAAAATGTCTCCTGATCATCTGATTCTTGTGCTGTGGAACGGGGAAGTCCCTACATGGTTTGCATGAAGTCCAAAATCCAAGTTAGAGATCTTCACTCAAATGAAGCTCATTTTTTTGACTTAACATAGTTTTCATTTACAACTTTATATTCTGTATTAGACCTTAAAAGGGGGTCAAAATATATAGTAACTTTAGATTCTCGTCTGTTTTCAGATGTATCGTCTTATTTCTCTTCTCGGGCATCTAAAGAAGTAAACAGATCATTCTTAAGAACTAGACTAACAAACCAGCTAGGTTTAGATGGAGTGGGGGGAGTGGGGCAGTCCATGTGACTTTTTGATTATGTTTTTGGACTTTATTAGTAATCCATGTTTTATGATAGCATCCTTTGTGTATGTTTCCTGATTAACTTTTGGTCCTCAGTCAGAAGGACTATCCTTGCTGGTTGTACTACACCCAGTGGTTCTCCTTTAAAAATAAAAGTTAAAAATCTTTTTTACCTTACTAGAGCTTTAAAATAGATGCCTTTTTTTTTTTTTTAAACAATACCCTAATTTGGGAAAGCAGTCACAGAAAATGGTAGGGCCTCTTCTCGTCCTCAGCTTCCTTTTTCAGGCCCAAAGCCTTCCCAAAAATCAATTCATTATAAAATCTATTAGAGGTTTTATGAGCACAGTTGACAATTCTGTAACATTGTTGGAAGGAGTATGCATTTGAATTTTAAACACTGGATTTAAGTTGATTATTCGTACAGAGGGACCTCAGTTTGGAAGCAAGACTTCCTCTGTCTCCCGCAGGTCAAATGGTAACTTGGGCATTTGGGAGATCTGTGATGAGGGACTTTCTCTTTAAAGCTGTGGAGAAAGGTGAGTGTTTATCGCTCTCTTATACACATAACACCCCACTCCAGTACTCTTGCCTGGAAAATCCCATGGATGGAGGAGCCTGGTAGGCTGCAGTCCATGGGGTCAAGAAGAGTCGGACACGACTGAGTGACTTCCCTTTCACTTTTCACTTTCATGCATTGGAGAAGGAAATGGCAACCCACTCCAGTGTTCTTTCCTGGAGAATCCCAAGGACGGGGGAGCCTGGTGGGCTTCCAACTATGGGGTCGCACAGAGTCGGACATGACTGAAGCGAGTTAGTAGCAGCAGCAGCATACACATAACTGGTTGTATGCTTTGGCTAAAAATTTTTCGGTAAACCTTTAATGTTTCTTTATAAAGAGATTTATCTTTGAGTCTTGGAGCCTGTGGGCAAAATCTACCTTCCAATCATTTCAGGGAGCACAGATAACTTTTAAATTGTATGGCCTGCAATAGAGACTTGCCTTTGCCTATTACAACCCAACAGACACATGGCTTTTCTTCAAAAAAATATGCTAAGATGCTAAAGGAATGTTTTATACCTATTTTTTTTTCTCCCCTGCTCCTTGTAACTGCTCATCCCCAAACCGTGAAAGGATATAGTCAAAGAATACCAAGTACCTTAAAATAACCCTAATGCTATGAATGTTGAACTTCAGTGTCTAACAAAAGAAGTTTTTGCCATAAAACCATGGCAGCACCACTCACTGTAGACCTCTTCCATTTTGAAAGCTGTCTGCTGACACCAGATTTAATGCCTGGTCTTGAGTTATAATGTTGTTATGTCTTGTATCATTTTTATGACTAAACCACACACCACCATTCCCTCTCCCAAGCCCCCTCAAAATGCTTTGTGGCATTTCTCAAATTCCTTTAAAATACTCACTTTTGAATAAAATTTGCCATGTTTAATGAGCTAAGACTTTTCTTGTCAGCAATAATATCCTACAGAAAAATATGATATTAGACTTCAAAGACGGGGCAACAGATTCTTATGCCAGGTTCTTTCCTGCCAGAACTGAGCAGGAAGGAGTGAAAGTCTTCAGGGACAAGCAAAAAACAGGAATGGGTAGGAAAATGAGAGAGAAGGCAGCTCTGCTAATTCAGAAAGGAAAGGAGTCAAAAAGGAAAAATTTCTGAAAGAGATGAGAAATATTGGGGTTTCTATATAAGAATGAAAGAAAAGGATATTAAAGATATGCAGGAATATGAATTGGAACAAACTCCGGAAGATAGTGAAGGACAGGGGAACCTGGTGTACTGCAGTTCATGGGGTTGCAAAGAGTCAGACACGGCTTAGCAACTGAACGACAGAAACAACAAGGGGTAAAACATTTGATATGAAATGACAACGTCTCATCTTTGTCCTAAGTGCAAGAGGGACCCCAAGGTTAAGTGGGAAAGCTTTACTTTAAAATTAAGAATGCCATCATTAAGAAAAAATTCAGATTATCCTAATTCAATGAACATAAGCCATGGACTGGAGCTTCCTGATTGTCATGGGAGCAAAAAATGGGGGGAAAGGGGCTCACAAAAAGGTATAGATGTGTGATGCATGCAGTCAGATACGCTCAAAAGAATGAAAGCAAAGTAATTGGATTTGGTCAGAAGAGCCATTAGCAGTTGGAGCTGACTTTCTGAGATTAGCATTAAGATGAATAGTCCTTCGAGAGGAAGAGAGCACCAATTTTAGATGTTTAAATCATGAAGCGGTAACTGGAGGACTGCGGGGTCACATGGAAGTGTTTTCCTTATTTCTAAGATACGATGAGTAACTAAGAAAGGAAAGGGCCCAAGGGGAGAAGCTGAGGATGCAGGAGGATAGATGTTGATGTTTCTCCTTAGATCAGAGCTTGGTGTCACTGCCTGATGTTGTTAACATGGGGAAATAGCCTCTTGATTTGAAAGAAGAGCATTATTATTGGCTTCCTGAAATTAGAAGACTAGGAATATGACTAGGAGATTTATCACATTGCTGGAAAATAAAGCTTGGAACCACTCGAAATCAACCAAGACACACACAAAAACAGAGGTGTTGTATTAGTTTCCAAGGGCTGCCGTAACAAATTACCAAAAACTGGGTTACTTGAATTTATTCTCTCATGGTCCTGGAGGCCAGAAGCCCCAAATCAATACGTCATCAGGGTTTATTCCTTCTGAAGGTGCTGAGAGAGTACTCATTGCACATCTGTCTCTAAGCATCTGGGGGACATTGGCCATCCTGGCATTCCTGATTTGTAGATGCATCAATCCAGTATCTACCCCTGTATTCACATCACCTCTGCAGTGTGTCTCTGTACTTCTTATCTCCCCTTGCCTTTCTTTTATAATGACCTTTGTTATGGAATTTAGTTCAGTTCAGTTCAGTTCAGTAGCTCAGTTGTGTCCGACTCTTTGTGACCCCATGAATCACAGCACCCCAGGCCTCCCTGTCCATCACCAACTCCCAGAGTTCACTCAGACTCACATCCAAAGAGTCAGTGATGCCATCCAGCCATCTCATCCTCTGTCGTCCCCTTCTCCTCCTGCCCCCAATCCCTCCCAGCATCAGAGTCTTTTCCAATGAGTCAACTCTTCTCATGAGGTGGCCAACGTACTGGAGTTTCAGCTTTAGCATCATTCCTTCCAAAGAAATCCCAGGGCTGATCTCCTTCAGAATGGACTGGTTAGATCTCCTTGCAGTCCAAGGGACTCTCAAGAGTCTTCTCCAGCACCACAGTTCAAAAGCATCAATTCTTTGGCGCTCAGCCCTCTTCACAGTCCAACTCTCACATCCATACATGACCACTGGAAAAACCATAGCCTTGACTAGATGGACCTTTGTTGGCAAAGTAATGTCTCTGCTTTTGAATATGCTATCTAGGTTGGTCATAACTTTCCTTCCAAGGAGTAAGTGTCTTTTAATTTCATGGCTGCAGTCACCATCTGCAGTGATTTTGGAATTTAGAACCCTCACAAATCAAGGATGATCACAACTCAAGAGCCTTTACTTGATGACAGTTACAAATAACCTTTACTTAGATAAGGTCACATACAAAGGTTCAGGGGCCAGGACTTGAGTGTATCTTTTTTGCGGGGAGGTGAGGGACACGACAAGTATATAATAGAACATCTCTATGGCCAACATGAGGTTTCCCCTATGAGACTCAGTGTAGCATTTGAGGAACTCTGGCTTGGGGCCAGACAGCCTGGATTGGAGACTTGGTTTTAACTCAGCAGCTGCGTTGTTTAAAACCTCTGTGCCTTGGCTTTCCCTCTGGAAAAGTGAAATAATACTGCATCGTACTACTCACAGGGTTACCATGAGTGTTCTGGAGTTAATGCAGTTAAAGGGCTGATAGTACCTGGCCCCCAGCTAAGTCATGGCTAAATGGGACTTCAGGTCCCCTAATGTTGTTACCTGTAAATAGACTGTCTCCCCAGGTACCTACCAGTCAGGTGTCTTTGAGCAAAATCAATTATTTTATGTATGTGTGTGTGTATGTGTTTCAAAAGACCGTTAAAATCGCAAAGAATGAAACTAGCTTTGGGGGTGAGACTAGTGGACGAACCCATAAGTGTTCTTCCCAGGATTACACACTGTGAGTGGCTTTTCTCTGCCTTTTGTCTTCAGTTCACATAGAAAATTAACCTTCCCTAGCTCTCTCTGGTGCAGTATAGAAATGTTCACTCCTGAGAGGTGAAAGAACCTTTTAAAATGTTAACTCACTTCTGTGTGCTTACAATGACTTCTCTTTTTTGTTTTACCCACTCCAGTACTCTTGCCTGGAAACTCCCGTGGACAGAGGAGCCTGGTAGGCTGCAGTCCATGGGGTCGCTAAGAGTCAGACACGACTGAGCGACTTTGCTTTGACTTTTCACTTTCATGCATTGGAGAAGGAAATGGCAACCCACTCCAGTGTTCTTGCCTGGAGAATCCCAGGGATGGCGGAGCCTGGTGGGCTGCCATCTATGGGGTCGCACAGAGTCGGACACGACTGAAGCGACTTAGCAGCAGCAGCAGCTGTGATACATGGGGGAGCTTTATGGAGAACTAAACTGTTTTGTGTGCTGAGTTGTGTCTGACTCTTTGCAACCCAATGGACTGTAGCCTGCTAGGTTCCTCTGTCCATGGAATTTTCCAGGCAAGAATACTGGAGTGGGTTACCATTCCAGGGGATCTTCCCCACCCAAGGATCAAACCCACGTCCCTCGTGTCTCCTGCATTAGTAGGTTGATTCTTTACCACTGTGCCACCTGGGAAGCTGTTTAAAGGATAATAATGCTAAATAATAGCACAAACTGTGTTCACTCAGTGAGAACATTTTTTCGACATTTAAAAAATGCTGTAATTTTTATTTATTTGGCTGTGCTGGTTCTCATTTGTGGCATACAGCATCTTTGTTGTGGCATGCTGCAGCATGTAAGCTCTTAGCTGTGGCATGTGGGATCTAGTTCCCTGACCAAATATTGAACCTGTGCCCTCTGCAGTGGGAGCCCAGAATCTTAACCACTGGACCACCAGGGAAGCCCCTACATGTGACATATTTTGATCCCTATCTTTAATACTAGCTTTTTATCCAAAGTTCCAATACGAATTTCTTAGCCAGATAATAACAGTTTTTATTTTATTGAGATGTAGTTGATTTACAGCATTATATGTTTAAGATGTACAGCATAGTGATTCACAATTTTTAAAGATTTTACTGTTTATAGTTATTATAAAATATTGGCTGTGTTTCCCATCTATACAATATATCCTTGTAGCTTGTTTATTTTGTACATAAGAGTCGTACCTATAGTCACAGTTCAGTTCAGTCGCTCAGTCGTGTCTGACTCTTTGTGACCCCATGAATCGCAGCACGCCAGGCCTCCCTGTCCATCACCAACTCCCAGAGTTCACTCAGACTCACATCCATCGAGTCAGTGATGCCATCCAGCCATCTCATCCTCTGTCGTCCCCTTCTCCTCCTGCCCCCAATCCCTCCCAGCATCAGGGTCTTTTCCAATGAGTCAACTCTTCACATGAGGTGGCCAAAGTACTGGAGTTTCAGCTTTAGCATCATTCCTTCCAAAGAACTCCCAGGGCTGATCTCCTTCAGAATGGACTGGTTGGATCTCCTTGCAGTCCAAGGGACTCTCAAGAGTCTTCTCCAACACCACAGTTCAAAAGCATCAAATCTTTGGCGCTCAGCCTTCTTCACAGTGCAACTCTCACATCCATACATGACCACAGGAAAAACCATACTTGACTAGACGAACCTTTGTTGGCAAAGTAATGTCTCTGCTTTTGAATCTGCTATCTAGGTTGGTCATAACTTTCCTTCCAAGGAGTAAGCCTCTTTTAATTTCATGGCTGCAGTCACCATCTGTAGTGATTTTGGAGCCCAGAAAAATAAAGTCTGACACTGTTTCCACTGTTTCCCCATCTATTTCCCATGAAGTGATGGGACCAGATGCCATGATCTTTGTTTTCCGAATGTTGAGCTTTAAGCCAACTTTTTCACTCTCCACTTTCACTTTCATCAAGAGGCTTTTGAGTTCCTCTTCACTTTCTGCCATAATAATTACTTAAAGAAAATTACTTAAAGAAGTAATTGCATAATTACTTAATTACATAAAATTACTTAAAGAAGGTAAATACCTTCTTTCCATTTTGGCAACTACAAAGGAAACAGTCCTACCCACTCCCGTGCTGTCAGAGTTCAGTTTAACAGAGAAGAACAAAATGAGTCTGAAGAACTACACTCAGCAGTACTGGTTGTGGGCCTATTAGGACATAAAGTCTGGGTTCGCTGTGTTGTGATCTCATTGTGCCTCTAAACTCTGCCCACAGGCGTCTGTAGCAGGCTATGTTTGTTTGAGACGACTCCATCAGGGATCGCCTGCTGCCACTAAGAGTCTCCTGGTGCTGGAGCTGGCCGTCTGCCTTCTTGCCATGTCTAACGAAGTAGAAACGAGTGCAACTAATGGTCAGCCTGACCAACAGGCTGCACCAAAGGCACCATCCAAGAAGGAAAAGAAGAAAGGTATGAAGGAATCTTCTTGAGCCCTATGAGGGGACCTAGTGGTGGTTACCAGTGAAGAAGGATGACGTTCAAGGGAAAGTAAGATTTGGCCCTTGGCTTGATTCAATCTCAGCCAAGTCTCAAGTTCTCCTAAATATGAAAGTAAGACTTTGGCAGAGGAGATTGGTTCAATTCCTCTATGATAAGATGAATATATATATGAGCCCAGTAATTGCCTCAACTTGGATCCTGCTGGGAAACTTTCATAGATATTATTCAGTTGGGAAGTACACCTATGAAGTATTAAATGGTTATCTTTCAGTAACCTATGTATGATTTTGCTTTACTGAAGTAGCTGTTTTATAAAAGTCAAGGTCTTTATTTTATAAGACCCTCTTCTTTTGTCACAAAAGGACCACTAGAAAGTGTCGGCATCCTTAATCATTCATAGTTTGAGAATATGCCATGATTTCTTTGCCTTTCACATCCATGCTCTAGAAATGGTAATAAGAAGAGAAGCAAAAGAAGTTATATTGATGAAATAATCATCTCAATGGTTTTCAAGGGATTTTACCCACAGTTCTGTTCTGCTTTATTGACAGTTCGAAAATTTTAAAAATATTTTTACAACTATGATGAAGAATATCCCAGAATATCCCCCAATCCTATCTCACATATTCCCATAAGTTTCCCATAATTCAGCCCATTCTGCATCATTAAGAGTTTATTTTTTCTCCACCCCAGTGCCATACACAGTTTTACAAAGTGTGATTTTTTTTAACTCAGAGGAAATAAGGATAACAGTAAAATGTTGCATTGATCAATTGTAGTATAATCAAGATTTATGTAACTCAGATTTTTAGATTCTACAGCATTTTTGGTCATACCTGGGGCTGATATTTCGGCACATGTATGAACTTGATCCTCTAACTTTTTCTTTTCTCAGGCACTGAAAAGACAGATGAATATCTTTTGGCAAGATTCAAAGGTGATGGTGTGAAATACAAGGCCAAGCTAATTGGCATTGATGATGTGCCAGATGCAAGAGGGGATAAAATGAGCCAAGATTCTATGATGAAACTAAAGGTAACAGAGGAAAGCATAATTTGTTGCTATGTTAGGCAGATGTCCAACAGAGGGAGTGATATTAGAAATTTGTATTTATTTATGGCTTTCCTGGTAGCTCAGTGATAAAGAACCTGCTTGCCAATGCAGAAGACTGGGGTTTGATCCCTGGATTGGGAAGATTCCCTGGAGGAGGGCGTGGCAACCCACTGCATTATTCTTGCCTAGAGAATCCCCATGGACAGAGGAGCCTGGTGGGCTACAGTCCATGGGGTAGCAAAGAGCTGGACACGACTAAAGCAACTTAGCATGCAGTCATGTACAGAAGGACCCGAGATGCCTTTTCCTTTGAGCAGACCAAATTTCAGAGCCTGGAGGTATACGGGTAAAATTCAGGACTCTTCTTTGAAACTAATGCTATTTAGTGTTAGTCCTTTAGGTTTTTTTAAATTTTTAAATTCTAATACTGCCACACTATGTACCTCATTAAGGAAGTAATACTCATTAAATAAGACACGGCCTAGAAGAAACATCTTTGAAGACATTTGAAGATCTTCTGGTTCAATCTTCTTGTCTTTGCCAGTGACTCTTCAGTGGCCAAGGGAATTAGAAGGACTTGCCCAAGTTCACATAGCTAACTAGTGATCTCCTGGCTCGCTGTCTTCCATTTAATCCTGCTGTCTCTTATAAAGGATGCTTAATCCTTTCATAGATGGTAAACCAAGCTGAAAACAAAGCTGATTGTCTTTTAAAATTTTAGAATCAGAGGCATCATAAGGTGCTTTTAACTAGAATTTTTCTTGTTCTTTCAATCTCATCAGGGAATGGCGGCAGCTGCTCGGTCTCAGGGACAACACAAGCAGAGGATCTGGGTCAATATTTCTCTTTCTGGAATAAAAATCATTGATGAGAAAACTGGGGTAAGAATTCACTTTCGCTGGCACCTTTCTGACCATCTGAGTCTGACAAATAATTTGTGGCATAAATTTCAGCTGCCATTTTCCCTTTTCAAAATTCTGTAGGAAAAAAAAAAAAAAAAAGTACATATTGCTGCACTTTTCCAGGAGTAACAGGCAAAAAACAGACAGGATAGGAGGTGAGGAGTCATGATACTTTACTTTGAAATTTATTTCCTGTAACAGATGTGAACCTCAAGTCAATAAGTCTAACCTCAACACTGGTATACCATAGATACCAGTATCAGTCAGGTATTTTTGTGGACTAAGAGATTAATCCTTACCCCTTGTTTGTGATTCTGTCATAGATCTGTGTATGGGTCTATTTTAATATATTGGTCATGGGTGAACTTGGTGAACAAAACATCTTCCTTTCTTTTTCCCTCTCCCCTTCCTTCTCACCCCATGGGTGTAACCTTGCTCATTTTCTGTGGTTACTGTTATTCTATCACATGAATAGTCTTTGTTAATTTTGGTTTGTTTGAGTTTTATCAAAAAACTATCATACTTCAAGTGTTCTGGGATTTTTTTTTTCTTCCCTCTACTCTATATAACATCAGATTCATCTATTTAAAACGGGTTTTCATTGCTACACAATAGTTTATTGTATCAGGATACTGTGCGGAGATCTCCCATTGCTATTCAACCCTTCCTAGAGATTCTCATTATTTAATATGCAAAAATCCATTGGTCAGACTTAGGGCCCTGGAATCCTGGTACAGCTTAGCCACCCTGCTACCTTCATGCACTGCTGTCTCTACTGTCCCTGATCTTTTGACTCTTGTTTTCATAAGCCTGCCAGAGAATAGTGACAGGTTTCCCTCACAAGCATTCTCTTATTCCCAAACCTCCTAATATGCCCAATACAAACTTTCAGTGGCCTTAGTTACTGAGAAATAAAAGCGAAGACACATTCTGGGCAGCTAAAAATATCACTCAAGAGTTGAGGCCTACTGTCTACTTGAAAGGATCAAGAGAAAGGAGAGTAGGGAACTGAGGGGAAGGCAGTACTAAATCAATAAGCCTCCTTTATATGACACTCGTGGATGATGACATGAACATCTAAGTGAGGTTAGTAAGTACTTGGTGACAGAATTTGGTGACTTCCAGAATGTCCCAGGGGTAATTGCCCCAATAATACTTATGGTGGTTCTCTGACCTGTCTGAGCCATTGTCAAAGGATCCTTGTGAACATTCCTCTAGCTTAGATATGCCGTTCACTTAAGTCTGAGTTGGTAAAGTCAGAAGCAGAAGCTATTAAGAGGTGGCAAAAATACACAGAAGAACTATACAAAAAAGATCTTCATGACCCAGATAACCATGATGGTGTGATCACTCACCTAGAGCCAGACATGCTGGAATGCAAAGTCAAGTGGGATTTAGGAAGCATCACTGTGAACAAAGCTAGTGGAGGTTATGGAATTCCAGTTGAGCTATTTCAAATCCTGAAAGATGATGCTGTGAAAGTGCTGCACTCAATATGCCAGCAAATTTGGAAAATTCAGCAGTGGCTATGGGACTGGAGAAGGTCAGTTTTCATTCCAATCTCAAAGAAAGCCAGTGCCAAAGAATGCTCAAACTAGTGCACAACTGCACTCATCTCACTGCTAGCAAAGTAATGCTCAAAATTCTCCAAGCTAGGCTTCAACAGTACATGAACTGTGAACTTCCTGATGTTCAAGCTGGATTTAGAAAAGGCAGAGGAACCAGAGATCAAATTGCCAACATCCACTGGATCATTGAAAAAGCAAGAGAGTTCCAGAAAAACATCTATTTGTGCTTTATTAACTATGCCAAAGCCTCTGACTGTGTGGATCACAACAAACTGTGGAAAATTCTGAAAGAGATGGGAATACCAGACCACCTGACCTGCCTCCTGAGAAATCTGTATTCAGGTCAAGAAGCAACAGTTAGAACTGGACATGGAACAACAGACTGGTTCCAAATCAGGAAAGGAGTCCATCAAGGCTGTATATTGTCACCCTGCTTTTTTAACTTCTATGCAGAGTACATCATGAGAAACGCTGGACTGGAAGAAGCACAAGCTGGAATCAAGAATTCTGGGAGAAATATCAATAACCTCAGATAAGCAAATGACCCAACGTTTATGGCAGAAAGTGAATTACTAAAGAGCTTCTTGATGAACGTTAAAGAGAAGAGTGAAAAAGTTGGCTTAAAACTTAATATTCAGAAAACTAAGATCATGGCATCTGGCCCCATCACTTCATGGCAAATAGATGAGGAAACAGTGGAAACAGTGTCAGACTTTATTTTGGGGGGCTCCAAAATCACTGCAGATGGTGACTGCAGCCATAAAATTAAAAGACACTTGCTCCTTGGAAGGAAAGTTATGACCAACCTAGACAGCATATTAAAAAGCAGAGACATTACTTTGACAACAAAGGTCTGTCTAGTCAAAGCTATGGTTTTTCCAGTAGTCATGTATGGATGTGAGAGTTGGCCTATAAAGAAAGCTGAGCACCAAAGAATTGATGCTTTTGAACTGTGGTGTTGGAGAAGACTCTTGAGAGTCCCTTGAACTGCAAGGAGATCAAAGCAGTCCATCCTAAAGGAAATCGGTCCTGAATACTCATTGGAAAGACTAATGCTGAAGCTGAAACTCCAATACTTTGGCCCCCTGATGGGAAGAACTGACTCATTGGAAAAGACCCTGATGCTGGGAAAGATTGAAGGTGGGAGGAAAAGGGGAGGACAGAGGATAAGATTGTTGGATGGCATCACTGACTCAATGGACATGAGTTTGAGTAGCCTCTGGCAGTTGGTGATGGACAGGGAAGCCTTGCGTGCTGCAGTCCATGGGATCGCAAAGAGTCGGACACAGCTGAGCGACTGAACTGAACTGAACTTGGAAAGTAGACCTACTTGGAGTGCTTTAGAGGTTATATGCCCCATCTTTGCTTTAGAAAATCTTGGTCTTCTAATCCTCAGTTCTTCCTTGCGATTTGGTATCATGTCTTTGGGACAGAGAGACTCAAGTATGGAAGTATAAGAAGGATCATTCTTTCTATTTCTGTTTTCTACTCTTTGTTGTTAGTTTCCTTTTTTTGTTTGGTTGTTATTTGTTTCCCATTTTGAACCCTTCCTAGCAAGGATAAATATGGCCTTCAACCAGGAGGGAAAAATATTGAGATGTTTTAGCCTTTTCATATATGTCTAGGTATCTGATACTTAGTTATGCTTGCTTGAAAATAGATTGTAGTTTTCTCAATACATCATTTTTGATGTTCCTTTTTAAGGTTATAGAACATGAACATCCAGTAAATAAGATTTCTTTCATTGCCCGCGATGTGACAGACAACCGAGCATTTGGTTATGTGTGTGGAGGAGAAGGCCAACACCAGTTTTTTGCCATAAAAACAGGGCAACAAGTAAGTTCTGATCCTCAAGATATGCCTGGAGGGGGACTTAAGCAAAAGGGTGTCTGTCTCTCAACTAGAGAACTTGCTGGAAACAGATATAGGAGGACCTAACAATGCTTCAGAGGATGACTCTCTTTAATTGGTCTAAGGGATCTTCTTTAAATGTCATTGATACCCATGTAATGTGTGGCACAAGGGCTGTCAGAATAGAATTTGTCATAAGGTCATTGCTGATTTTAGAACAATAGTGAATTATTCCCAGAAAGTTTGAAGGCACTTGGAAGATTATATTAATACTTCTTGTTTTATCTGTATACTTTATGTTTCTGGGAATAGGGGTGAGAGTGGTGGAGATCTCCGACAGACCAGAGGAGGGTAGGAAGGAGCTTTAAGAGAAAGGAAAAAACTAATACTAATCAGAAGTGATGGGGAACAAAGGGAAGAAAATAGATTAAAATGCTGATAAAGATGCTTTGTCTCGCTTCAGGCTGAGCCGTTAGTCATTGATCTGAAAGACCTTTTCCAAGTTATCTATAATACAAAGAAAAAGGAAGAAGAAAAGAAAAAGGCAAGTACTGTCCCATACAGGCCTTATTAAACTTGATACAATATTCAAGACTGTGTCTAACATTATGTGAACATATGTCCTCTCTGGAAAGTTGGCTTCTATGTGGCTCTTCAACGTGTAGAATGTAAGGAAATGTATTTCTCTTCTTTCCAAAGGGCAATGGATGGGTGTTATAGTTAGGCCTTTCTAATTTCCAGTCCCTGACTCTTGTCTTTTATCCTTATAAGTTTCACATTGATTCCAAGGACTGTACATGAGTACCAAGTCTAATAGCTCTATTTAAATCCAGTATTGATATGAGGAGGGGTGGGGAATGTAGGGTAGAAATCAAATGCAAGACTCTCTTATGCCTTATGCCTGTGAACCCATAGGTATATTTATTCTCCTTTTGAACTCCCTTTGGGCTTCCCTGATAGCTCAGTTGATAAAGAATCCACCTGCAGTGCAGGAGACCCATGTTCGATTCCTGAGTCTGGAAGATCCGCTGGAGAAGGGATAGGGTACTCACTGCAGTATTCTTGGGCTTCCCTTTTGGCTCAGCTGGTAAAGAATCCGCCTGCAATGTGGGAGACCTGGGTTCGATCCTTGGGATGGGAAGATCCCTTGGAGAAGGGACAGACTACCCACTCCAGTATTCTGATCTGGAGAATTCCATGGACTGTATAGTCCACGGGGTCGCAAAGAGTCGGACATGACTGAGCAACTGTCCCTTTCACTTTGAACTCACTTTACCGATAATTTATTAAGATCATTGAATTTGTGTCTCTCTTTTTAGATGGAAGAAGCCAACAAAACAGTAGAGGTAAAAGAGCATCTTTTGTTCTTGTGAATTGCATGTGTCATATATATAAGCCCTGTTTGCCATCTACCCAAGCAGACTTCCCTCCTGGCTTATTACTGTGTGTTCATGACCCCTCATCTTAGAAGATGTACAGTTGAATGATTAGCACCAAAATCTTAACTGCTAATAAGTTAATACACTAGGAAATTAAATTGCATAGAGAAAACTCGCCAACTGACTCTTTAATATTTGCCATCTTTTCAGAATGGGAGTGATGCCCTAATGAATCTTGATGACCCACCTTGCAAACTGAAATTGGTATGTATGTGAATTTTTATGATTCTTACTTACCTGAACACAGGTTTTACTTCCTAAAGATGTTGCTAATACCGAATATGTATGGAATCTGTATGAAGATCCAATTGTGACAACTCTTTAACCATCAGTATAACATTTATGTCAGTATACAAAGTAATCTTTTTAGTAAAAAACTTCTGAATCTAATCCAAATACTTTTTTAAAAGTATACATCAGGTGGATTTGTCTGGGGACCTGTCTACACTACCTGACCTAACTAACCTAATATCAAATCTATATTGGATAAGTGAAAATCCAATTGTGACAACTATTTTCCTAAACTTTAGCTTAGGAAACAATTACAACAATATACAAAATAATCATTTTTAATAGACACATCTGAATCTAATCAAAATACTTTTTTAAGGGTGTTGACCAGATGGATTTGTTTGGGGACATGTCTACACCTCCTGACCTAAGTAGTCCAACAGTAAGTGTCTGTTTTTAAATTTGCAATGTAATAGAAATGGCATCTATAACTCAAATTGGCAATTCACCAGAAATCTTGAGGGTTTCATTGAAACTTGGAAGGTGACTATTGATTTTTCTGCATAAAGTGTAAATGGCTACTAGAACAAATTTGTATCTTAAGTCACCATAGGAGCCTATCAGCACTACAACAGATACATTAATATTGCTTAGAAGTTAAATCTGAGCAATAGGTCAGGCAATGTAGTCCATCTTGGTATTACTTAGGATCAGAAGGAGGAGCTGAATATTAATCCTTGATGTAAGCCAACTTGAAGGAAATATGTTTGTTAGATGACTGATTGTATAGACTCCTGGCCTCTTCTTGTTTTCTAATTCTTTTGTTGTAATTTGGCAGCATAAGCGTGGTATAAAGTGAGACCAAACAGTTAAGAGGCTCAGTTATGTTTAACCAAAGCTTGTCTTTGTTTAAAAAAATGCTCATTCTTTACAGGATATTATAGTATATCGAATCTTCTTATTGTTGATCTGTAACAACTCTGAGAATGGAGTGATATTTTCCTTTAAAAACAAGGAAATGGTGATTAATAAACCTCTCATCTACCCAAGCAGAGGTTCAGTTTCAATGCTTAAGCCTAAGTCTCAGACCTTCCAAAACAGGCTTCAAGTGAAATTACTTGTAATTTTGAATGCTTCTTAAAACTTTTTTGTTTATTTAACAATTTCTTGAGTATCAGCTGTTTGCAGGGCACAGAAATGAGATTCATAATTCAGTGACATCATGGAGTTTAATGTCTATCAGGGAGATCAATGTTAAAATAATCACAAAGCCTAATAGTTGATGTTACTTACAAGGATTTTATTTAGTTTAGAGGTTCAGATAATGCCTCTGAGTAAGTGAGTTTCTGGACTTGAACATAAATTATGAGAAAGCACCTAGACATAACTCAAGAAAAAAGGTGTCGGTCTAGAATGATGGGAAGAATGTTTATCTGGGAACCTCCTGTAGAACTGTCAAGCAAACCTCTGGGATCAAAAAGGTCATAGGAACTAGAGCAACAGCGGATTGAGAAGTGGTGAATGTCTTGCTTGGTGGAGTACTGTAGAGAATGGCATGCTTACGAAACTTCACACAAATACCTAGGCCCAGTGAGATGGGAAGGAGCAGGGGCTGCAGATATTCATCTCTACCCCCACCTTTATGAGAATCAAAATGCATAACATAGCATTTTAGCAACCCTACAAAACCTGCAGTGGAGAAGCTCATTTAATATTCTTTCAAGTAGGAAGTCCTGACTCATTTGTCTGTGAAACCTTTCGTTCTTTGTAATGTTTGTTACTATTGTAAAGATAAACTTTTTGAAATACCAGATTAGATAATCCTGAAAGGTCCACCCTTGCTCTGAGGGTGTTTGGTTGCTAGGCAACTTTGCCCCTCCTTGAGAAGCTCCCTTCCCAAAGTAAATTGACACCTGAACAACCTTCTTTCCAACAACATTCAAACAACTAGTATACCGGAAGAGGTCAAAACACTCAATGTATGTAAAATTCCAATGAGATGAGATAGCCAGGGAAGCACTGAATGTTTAATGAGCTTCTGTAGACTTCTAGAAAGTTCTAAAAAATGAAATGAAGAAAAACAAGAGTAATCTTAAGTCTCGTTTATATTAGACTTTGTGCTTTCTAGGAATTTTTGGCTTGTAGAAATAAAATGCAAGTTTTAGTTAAACTAACAGTAAATTTAAATGATAAATAACATGAAAGTGATGATATCTGTAAAAGAATGTTAATGGTGCTAATTATGTGCTCATTAGACTTTGCCAGTGTGTTTCTACATATGACTCCATATTCATAAGTCATGAAATAGATTTATTTCTACTCGATAAAACCAACCTGTTTAAAAATTTTGAAATCTCACAGCAGTTGCTCTGAAAGAGATGAAGAGAGGCAGAAATCTAAATTACCTAGACTTTATGAGCAGTTTCTTAACCCATCTGTGCCTCCCTCCAACATTTATAAGAATAGTTTTTTTGCATTTCAAGTAAAACTCATGCTGCAAACTAAGTGACATGCCTTACAGCATAGTTTTTATCACAAAATCGCTTGAACAATATTTTTCCGTGCTGTATCTCAAAAGAAGAAGGAAAGAAAAAGGGAAAAAAAGAACAAACAAAATGACCTTTAACTTTAAAAACTTCACCATTTGAAAGCCTGTTTATTAAGAAAAAAGGCATAAGATGTGGTTCCCCCATCAAATCTGATATGGGGGTGGGATCAGGGCACAAAACACAGTGTCGTGTATATATAAGATGCAATGGATGGGCACAAGTGAAGCTGAAGTAGAGGGATCAGTGGGGAAAAGCTTTGTAGAGAATCTGAACTTGAGTTAGGTCTTTGAAGTATGTAGGAGAGTAGAAAGTAGTAGTTAGGCTAAAAGCAAGTGACCCATGTGGGTCATTTTGAAAGTCTGGTTAATGAAGTTTATTTTGATATAGGGGAGCAGCAAGAAGTCCCCAAAGGCTTTAAGCAGGGAGTCCCAGGGTTTGGTAGGCAAGATGAATTACCTGAAGAAAAGCTAGTCTACTGAACTCAATATTTAAAACCTTGTCTGTGTAGACACCTTCTTGGTTGCCTGCTTGCCCTTTCTCAGGAGCCTCTTAAGAGCGGGGACTATATTTCATGTTCATGTCACCAGTTCTTGTCTCTCAGGTGCCCACATGACAGCCCAGTGGATGAAGTGTTTACAGCTTACAGTCCAGTGCAGAAGTAAATAAATGCTGACGGAGGAGGTAGATGAGGAGTCTTACATTTTTCAGTTGTAGTCTATGAAGTGGGTTTTTAATTTTGAATTAACAACAAACGCAACCTGAGGAGAGCCTTATACATTTTACTTATAGGGTGACTATTCAGAAGTCTAACATTGTGGCTCCTGTTTCGTGTCCTCAGAACTTCTTCTGAAGTATTTGAAGGAGAACTCTACCAGCTGTGAACACCCAACTGTTCTAATCCAGAGGTGGCTCATAATAAATGAATAAATATTGAAATCACAAGCTTTTGTAATACATTTTGTCCTACCTTTTGATTGTTAAAGATCCCTACATTGAGATCTTCCAATCAATTTCTTTGATTTTTTTTAAGGTTTTTTTTGTGTGTGTTTTTTTTTTTTTTTTTTAATCACAAGCTGTCTCTTCTGACAAGTTCTTCTGGTTATCAGGAGAAAATATGGCTTTTAACAAATTGTATCTTTATCCCTAACAGTAAAGGAAGCCAAAAGATAAATACCAATTGGACCTAAAATTTTTAAAAATTTATTCTTTTCTCTTAAAGCTAAGAAAGCCTATTCAATCTCCCTTTTTATTTGCTGGTTTGAGAATTTTATATTCCCTTGAGGATGTCTTGATCATTGTCCCAATGACCAAAATATTTAATAATCTGCCCAGGCTAATGATAGAAAATTAGCTTCCATTTCAGTTGGGCAATTTTTATTGTTTATTTTCTTCTATGGCTAGCATAGTTAAGTATTTAAGTGATCAGTCAATCAGAAGGAAGGTCTATCAGTATGACAGCTGTATCCTAGGGTGACTCTTAATTAGTTGTGTCATTGACCTGAATAAAGACATGTCAGATTTATCAAATTTGCTGCTTTTATGTTGAGAAGAATATCTTATCTGACAATTGAGAACTCAAATAATTAACATATCTGAAAAATGATAGAGAAGGAATAGAATTTGGTGTGTCTTTCAAATTAACTCTTAAACCCATGTCTCCACCTTATACATAAATTAAAGATGACTTTAAAATTGGTTGAATTTATCCATTGAGTAGATGAGATTACTTAATGGTATTATTGACAGAAATGGACACGAGTTTGAACAAACTCCAAGAGATAGTGAAGGACAAGGAAGCCTGGTGGCTGCAGTCCATGGGGTCCCTAAGAGTCGGACGCAACTTAGCGACTGAACAAAAAGAGATGAGATTACTGTCACAACACAAGCATTGCTAAGCTGTATTATGACAAAAGATATAATTATTAGATTACATCAGTATTTTGAGTATCATGTTCTGAGAAGGATGTAGACAAAAAGTTATGTCCAAAAAAGAGACTCAGATGATGAGAATGAGAGATCCAACTTGGCAGCACCTTCAAAAAGATTCTCAGGTATTTAAAGAGGCATACCTAGCAGGCTGTGATGGGAGGGGACAACCTTTTTTGACCCCCTCCCAGAAGAAAACCCAATTATAGGGAAATATATTAAACTTTATCACAGCCAAAACTATAAAATATGAGTATGTTAGCCAGTGGATTCACTTATTGAGAAAGGTGATGGTAGGTGACTCTAGGGGTATAATAGGAGTGTACAACAGTTTTGAAGTGGGTTTAGGTGTCTAAGGTCATTTCCTTCAAGTTCAATTATACTTAGTCACTTGGAATGATATACAATCAGTTCCCTTTAAGACTTTCAAAGGCATAAATTGAAACAATGATTATGAGCTCAGTCAGTCTGAAAGGGTGAGGGGAGACGTGTAAAACAAACCCAAGTTTTCACTGAATGAAGGGTGAATGAAGTGGAAACCTAATTAAAAGGGCCTGAGAGGTGCAAGGAGGACCTATTCTATAAACTCAGGGACGTGATGGGAGGAGGTAAGGGTCAACCAGTAAGACTGAAATATAATGGAAATTTTTGTAATCCTGGTCATCAGTATGTAGCTTTCTCATTTGAAGTCACAACATGGACTAACCCTTTCTTTTTTTTTTTTCTTTCCAAATGTGATAGGAAAGCAAAGATATCCTGTTAGTGGATCTAAACTCTGAAATCGACACCAATCAGAATTCTTTACAAGAAAATCTGTTCTTAACAAATGGCATCACCTCCTGCTCTCTTCCTCGACCAAAGCCTCAGGCATCTTTCTTGCCTGAAAATGCCTTTTCTGCCAATCTCAACTTCTTTCCCACCCCTAATCCTGATCCTTTCCGTGATGATCCTTTTGCACAGCCAGACCAATCGACACCCTCTTCGTCTGATTCTCTCAAATCTCCAGATCAGAAGAAAGAGAATTTGAGTAGCTCGTCTACCCCTCTGAGTAATGGGCCCCTGAATGGGGATGTTGATTACTTTGGTCAGCAATTTGACCAGATCTCTAACCGGACTGGCAAACAGGAAGCTCAGGCAGGCCCATGGCCCTTATCAAGTACTCAAACCCAGCCAGCAGTGAGAACTCACAATGAGGTATCTGAAAGAGAACAGAACGGCTTCCATATCAAATCCTCCCCGAACCCTTTTGTGGGAAGCCCTCCCAAAGGACTGCCTGTCCCGAATGGCGTAAAGCAGGACTTGGAAAGCTCTGTCCAGTCCTCACCACATGACTCCATAGCCATTATCCCACCTCCACAAAGTACCAAACCCGGAAGAGGCAGAAGGACTGCTAAGGTGAATTGTCTTCTCCACATAGCCATTGGCAGAATGCATGTGCGGTACCAAAGGGTGGTGTGATGCAAGCTCTCTTTCCTGCTGCTCTTGTAGATTCCTGTGTGGCTGTAAAATAGAAGGTGGGATAAGGCACATCGTTCTCCAGGAACACTTTCCTCTAATCGACACCCTTTTTAAGCTTCTCACTCGGCCGTGTTTGTCACCCTCTGCTTTCCGTTTGCATGTCTTGTCACGTATTATTAACTAAACACAAGTTTTTCCATTTTTAATGCTGCTATGCTTCTGTACCTCTGGTAAGTTTGATCGTCATGTTATGGGAGGGGAGGACAAGGGTTCCTGTGATTCCTTTTGTACCCTCCCCATACTAACCCACACCCCCTACACACACACCCCCTTATATTGCATTCCTGTCCAGGTGGTGGTATAAAATTCTTGTCTGTCTCCTCTAATGCCAGAATAATCCAATGTCTTAAAAGAAACATATATTTACTATTACCACTTCATTCAAAAGCAATTTAAAATGTGGTTTATGTAAGTTTCATTTAAAAAATCTCATTGGAATATGCAAGCTGGCTCAATGATTAAACTACTGTATCATCTTTATGCAGAATGATTTAAATCCAGAATGACCGAAATATTTAAGCTACTCACTTATAGTTGTCCTTTCACTGCCAGCTTCCAGCTTTTAGCTGATAAGGAGGTCAGACAGATACAAATGTGTGAACAAGCAAATTAGATTTCACTTTGAGTTTCCTCCATTATATCAGTCACCAAGATCCAATATTCTGTCCATTGCCCAGATCTGTGTCTTTTTTGTTTTGTTTTGTCTTTTGGGGTTTTTTTGTAGTAATTTATCAACAATAGGAAAAAGTTTTTCTTTTCTTTTTGTGTACCCAAAGTCTAGTTGGGTACAGACTAGGAAACCGAATAGAGCTTTATTTCACTGTTCCTGAGTAACTCCTCCATATCCCTCTCTGTCCCATCAGTCTCCAGCAAAAGACTTACTTGCAGCAGACATCTTTGCTCCTCCCATCTCAGAACCTCCAGGACAATCTCCAGGACAACCTGCAACCCTACAGACCAACCCTCTGGATCTCTTCAAAACAAGTGCTCCTGCCCCATTGGGGCCCCTCCCGGGTCTAGGTAGGTGTTTAGAGATGGAGTTAGGTTTGGCTCTGTTACTTTCATCAGATGGTAATTCATAGGAGGAAGCACTTCATATCCATAGGAGTACCTGGGGCATATAATTTGAGCATCCTAGGGAGCGTTTCTTCCACTTTTACTTCTTACAATCCACCTCCATTCGGAACTCTTGACTTGTACTGGAATGGGCTCCTTGAGTTAGCATGTGAGAAGAAATCTGTTTCCAAGTGTTGCACCTACCTGAACTAACTAGTCATGGCTTACTGGAGACAGTTGTAAGGGATTCTGAAGCTCAAACCAGTTTCATTGGAGAAATGGGGTTGAGATCGTCTCCATTTGAAAAAGTAATAACATGCATGTCTTCCATGTAATCTTGTCATTATTAAATCAAAGCCCTATTATCCCCTGTTAAACTAATGCCCCTCTTGGAAGGGATACGCACCTCGACGGGGATGTAAGTGAAATCTGAGTCAAGTGTAAGTCACTGAATGAAAGTGCAGGGTTCTGAGCGCAGCTCTGTTCTTCGGCATGTGGTGGGTGTGAGAAAGGCATGTATCCTGATCGGTCTCTGAATTCTTAAGCCTTAGTAGCTCCTTGCTGATATTCTGGTTAGTTGTGTGGCTTAGTAGTGTTAGAAGATAAGTCTACAGTACAGAAACCTGAAGGTGAAAAGAACACAGAAATAATGGAAGAGATGGAATTTTATCAGATACCTAAGACATGCTGCTGCTGTCAAAACCAGCAGCATTCAAAACCATGTCATTAGCTCACATGGACCACTGAGCCCCTCTGTGGCAGGACTCTGGGAAAGGCCACGTGGCTGAGAGCTGGTCCTGCTACTTTTTGCCCACCACCTCCGGTTCTTTCCTGCCTCCATGGAACAGTTCTTTAGAAACTCTGACAATGGTTTTTGCTGTCCTACTGGGGATTCTGTTTGTTTTCCTACTTCTTTCCTACTCCACAAGCCCCAAATAGACTCTGTCTCTTGAGAGAGCTAAGGAGGGCTATAAATGAAGGGGCCTTTCTCCCCTATTTTATAAAAGTTGACCGGGGATTTTGGCTTTCTCTGCCTCCTGCAGAGTCTGTTATCAGGACTCTTTCTTCCTGCTGTTTTCCTGCAAAGGAAAATATTTTGATTCTGTCATATTATATCAGTTCAATCATATCTGGAGTGTGGTGGCAACAGGGAATTGGTTCCCAACTGCTGAGTGGCTGCAAGCCCTGCAGGTGTGAAAGCCAGCTCATTTCAGGTCCCTGCTTGGCATTTACACCATCAGGAAACTCTCCCCAGGCACCTCAGATTTCTTGGGGTCTTTCTGTTTCTGCAGCCCTTTCTCCTACACCCCTAAGGGGAAGCTGGTTGGTGCTTTCCCTGCAGAAAGGTAGAGAGCTTGCCTGCAGTGCCTGTGATGAGATCACATCACAGAGCTTTGTAGTCTGATATCAAGGCCCTGAAAATTTTTCACAGCCAATATTTAACAAATCAGCCTGAAAACACAGCTGGACCCTATAACTATTAATTTATGCAGATGAAGTAAAGCTTTTTCGCTAGGTGCCCTTGTTGAGGCCTTGGAGTATACAACTGCCGAATACTGATGATTCTTCTAAGTTTGAACTTGGGACTCAAACTGAACCCTACAGTATAGCCCCTGTCCACTCGCAGGGATCCTCAGCCAAGCCATGGAAGGTTGTAGGTCTGGCTTCCGCTGGACCAAGCTAGGGGACCATCTCCTCTGGAGAACAGGGGTGGGGAAAGGGTATTGTAGAAAGCTTTGACTAGCTTCCCTGTATTTTAATATAGCATCAGGAAGTTAATAAAATTAACTTTTTATACCCACACTTTCTTTTTCCTTACTTTCTCCAGCAGGGCCTTAAATATCTTGGAAACACAACATGTGGTAGATGGGAATGAAGCTGGCCTGAGTATACACTAGGAAAGTCTTTGAAAGAAAGAAAGTGAAAGTGTTGGTTGTTTAGTTGTGTCCAACTCTTTGTGAACCCGTGGACTGCAGCTTGCCAGGCTCCTCTGTCCATAGAATTCTTTAGGCAAGAATACTGGAGTGGGTTGCCATTCCCTTCTCCAGGGGTTCTTCCCTACCCATGGATTGAACCCAGACCTTCTGCATTTCAGGCAGATTCTTTATTGTCTGAGCCACCAGGGAAAGTCTTTAATTCCTGGCAAATATCAATATATTTTTCTCCTTTATCACCACTCCCACTAATACTATCTGTGACCAAAGCTACACATTTTCCTAAGGGAAGGCAAGTCATCCAAGCTGAAAGACGGTAAAGTTTTACCCAATTTGTACATCCAACTGGAGTAAATTATTAGTGAGTGACTCTGGCTTCAGTTAATAAAGTTTAAATTATTTTTTTTAAATGATAGCAATAACTTTGTTTAAACTCAACCTACTTCAAGAAACCTGTATTATCGAATCTAAGAGAACTGTTCCCTTGATTGGTTGTAAAAGGAATGCAGGCATACCTCGTTTTATTACACTTCATTTTATTGAACTTTGGAGACAGTGAATTTTTTTTTTTTTTACAAATTGGTGGTTTATGGCAACCATGAGTGAAGCAAGTGTATCAGCACCATTTTTCCAACAGCATTTGCTCAGTTCTTGTCTCTTTGTCACATTTTGGTAATTTCTGCAGTATTCCAAACATTTTATTCTCAAATGGTGATCTGTGATTGATGATCTTTGATGTTACTACTGCCAAGAGATTATGACTTGCTGAAGGCTCAGATGATGGTTAACATTTTTAACAATAAATTATTTTTAAGTTAAGGTATGTACTTTGTTGTTTTAGCCATAACACTATTGCATATTTACTAGACTATAGTATAATACAAGCATAACTTTTATATGCACTGGAAAACCTAAAAGCTTGCTTGACTCACTTTATTGTCATATTCCCTTTTATGACAGTCTGGAAACAAGCTTGAAATATCTCCAAGGTCTGCCTGTGTGCATATTCTTTGGTGTAAATGAAGTCTAATTTCTGTATACATGTAAATAAGTATTTGAGGGACTTCCCTGGCAGTCTAATGGTTAAGACTCTGTGCTCCCAATGCAAAGGCACAGGTTTGATCCCTGCTTGGAGAACTAAGATTCTGCATGCCACACAGTGTGGCCAAGAATAATAAATAAGCATTTTAATTAACATTCCAATAAAAAATATAGTTCTGTTCCTTGATGTCAAGGAGACAGAACAGGAGGGTAGGGACTGGAATCAGTGGTATGCCTGAGTTTTGGTCTCTATTGCACACTGTGACCTTCCCAATTTTAATAATTAATATTCTTCTACCCAATTTCTTCACCTCAAAAGTAAGCATATTAATTTAATAAAATGAGCCACCACTTAAAGCCACTCACTCTTCATGAGTACACCTTGTGTGTTGATGGTCAGATGGAGGGGGTTTGTGACGACAGAGCTGAATCAATTAACACCAAGCTCCAAGCCTAAGAAAATTCGAGGTAGAATATCTTGCTCCATCAGCCCCTGAACACCATTTCAAAATATCTCTCCCTCTGGAAACAAAAACATTCCTAACCCAAGTCTGAAGGCCTTTTCCTTCTTTGGTTAGAAAGTGTTCATAACTAAAGAATTGCTCTGCTCCAAAGCCCAAAGCAAGTAGGTTTTTGAGAGCAGAACATCATTTGTGAAGCAGTATGAGGCTGAATCTAGGTTTTCTGTTAGTGGTGACAGTTTAACTGGATTATTAATACACTTGGGAAGACACAAAAGAGAAAATGTCCTACATATTAGAACAAGATGTCAGGAATGAGCTTCTCAAGAAGAGGAGGGTGAGCACTGAAGAGACCTAGATTTTACTGATTTAATTAATTACAGATCAACAATGGCAGGGGTCTGGTGACGGAGCCATTTCCCCACAAAGAGCAGATGCCTGGACAGGTGTAGTTACTCACATTGCAAATGTTTTTGTTTCCTGTTTGTTTGTTTGGAGTTGTTTTGTTTTGTTTTGTCTTTGTTTTTCCTTCACGTTATCTCCTCTCCCTCCTAACTTCTGGCAGAGTTTAGTGAGTGACACATGGCAGGAAGCACTTTTATTTGAAACAGCTCTCCTAGGACAACCAGCTTTTCCTCCATTTTTGAACGTAAAAGTCTAAAACTATCTTGGCATAAACCAAATGTTACTACCCTTTTATATAGCTGTGTCAACCTTGGCAACATTTAAAAGAAAAGAAACTTTGAAATGGTTTCTTCAGGATGTAAGCATGCTAAAGCCTAATGTATATGCCTAACAGCTAGTCTCCATAAGACTCCAGACCTGAGCCATTTGCCAGATGAAGAGATTACATCAATGACTCGAGTATCCAATGGATTATCTTAATTAACTACTTCATAATAAGCATGGCTTATATATGTCAATGTATTTACTCAACCTGTAGATTCATACTACTGACAGGCTCTATTCTAGCTGTTTGAATTACATCAATGTATGTATGAAAAGGGCTCATTTTCTTTTATGACTTGGTACTTGACTGTATTACCTATCTAATGAGGAAAGTTTAAAAACATGTGGTAGAAAAACAGGGCTTCGAAGTACAACAAACATTTGAATATGTGCCACAGCTAATTCATCTTTGAAAAGAAAGTGAAAGTGTTGCTCAGTCGAGTCTGATACTTTGCCACCCCATGGACTGTAGCCCACCAAGGCTCTTCTGTCCCTGGAATTCTCCAGGCAAAAACACTGGAGTGGGTAGCCATTCCCTTCTCCAGGGCATCTTCCTGACCCAGGGATCGAACCTGGGTCTCCTGAATTGCAGGCAGGTTCTTTACCATCTGAGCCACCAGGGAAGCCCAGTTCATCTTTAGAGTGATTTAATCTAATAAGAACCATGTCAGCCTCAAGGCTTAATAAAGGTTGGCATGTAGATGCTCTCTGTAAATGCTCTCCAGACAGCTGACTTTCTGGAACTCGAATCCTCTTCAAGCTGGTCTTCTGATTTAAGTCCTCTGTCCTGCTTCCTTCCTTCAGGTGGAGTGCCGGTTCTATCTGCTCAGGCAGCACCATGGAGCCCAGCACCTTTAGTCTTCAGTCAGTCCCCTTCAATGGTCCCGGGCGCCATGATGGCTGGTCAGCCTTCAGGATTCAGTCAGCCAATCGTCTTTACCACAAGCCCAAGTGTTCCGGGTTGGAACCAGCCTTCCTCTTTCGCAGTCTCAGTTTCCTCTCCACCCCCTGTAGCTTGGGGCACATCAGCATCCATAACACCCAATACATGGTCAGCAAACAGCCCTCTGGGGAATCCTTTTCAGAGCAATGTTTTTCCAGCTCCTGCTGTGTCCACCCCGCCCCCTTCTATGCTCTCCTCTCTCCTGGCCACTCCTCCTCAACCACCTCCCAGAACTGGCCCTCCAAAGGATGTCCCCAGTGATGCCTTCATTGCCTTGGACCCTCTTGGGGATAGAGAAGTCAAGGAAGTGAAAGAAATGTTTAAGGACTTCCAACTGCGGCAGCCACCTACTGTGCCGGCAAGGAAGGGAGAACAGAACTCCTCTGGGACCTCGAGTGCCTTCTCCAATTATTTCAACAGCAAAGTTGGCATTCCTCAGGAGAATGCAGACCATGATGACCTGGACGCTAATCAACTGTTGAGAAAGATCAATGGTAAGCTACCTACTTCTCTGGCAACTGCACCCATGAGGATTTCAGTTGTATGAATCCAGAGAGTCTCTCAGAACCCTCTCCAGACCCTTAATAGCTGTACTCTTGCTTTTTTCATCTATCAGGGGTTATGGAGACAACTTAACCACTTAGCTTATGGAGTTAACAGGGTGCCTTAGTTAGCTATTTCTAAGGACTGGCCCAGTGCTGCCCTCTTGTGGCAATTCTTAAAAAGGGCTGCCGAGAGCTATTGAAATTCAATGGGTTGTGGCACCCAGAGCACTGCAGGTAGGTATGTAGGGCTGTAGGCTCATTTTTTTCATTAATAGACATGCATGGATCATACTACCCATCTAACGAGGGAAGTTAAAAGGCATGGTAGAAAGAAAGAGCCTTGAAATGCAACCAGTATGTGAATGCTAGCTGTACTTTTATTAGTTAATCTATCAGGTAATTGAATCTCTGCTGCTGCTGCTGCTGCTAAGTCGCTTCAAGTCATGTCCGACTCTGTATGGGCGACCCCATAGACGGCAGCCCACCAGGCTCCACCATCCCTGGGATTCTCCAAGCAAGAACACTGAAGTGGGTTGCCATTGAATTTCTAGAAGCCTTTATTTCTGTGTTGGCCTCAAGGCTTAATGAAGTTTTGCCACGTAGGTGCTTTTAAGTGAGGAAATTCTGAATCTCTTCCACTTCAAGTGAATGTGCCTGGCTTCCTCTTCCAAGAAGGGATGAATTTGCTTGTGATCATCCTGGTATTTGGTGTGATAATTTTTGTTTGGTCAATATCAGTTTCAAAAATATGGAACTTAATTTCTAAGATAAGCCTGACTGGAGGACTTGTGCTTGCATTGGAGGAAAGCTTGCTTACTGACTACTTTCTCACCTTCTAGATCTACCAAAGCCGGCTCCCCGACACAGTGCCCCGCCAGTTACCAAATCTGCTGACAATGCATTTGAGAACCCCTTCTCTAAAGATTCTTTCCACTCATCACCAGCCTCTGTAAGTACCAACTATTAGAAGCTGATATTCCAAAGTACACACCACATAGAGTTATCACCTCCTGAATTAACCTTGCTTGTATCTTTGACGGTAAAGGACATTTGAATAAGATTTATCACTGAGAACCACTGCAGTGTAAACCTCAGCTCAAACGGGAAGGATTATTTTTACAGGAACTACTCTCTTGAATTTGAGAAGCAAATATCATATAGAAAAGTCCTTTGTCTCTCACTTAATCTAGCTTGGGAAAGCACTTTGAAAGAAAATTGAGCCAAAACACTATGCTTAAAAACCTTTCAAACGTTTAATTTCCTAAAGCAAAATTACTGAGCTCATAAAAATAATATTTTGCATTTTGGGGGAATAAACATAATTCTGAATCTTGCTTTTGATGTAAATATTAAATATATATCCATCACAAGTAGGAAAACACAAATCATTGTAGACCCATACAATATCTGATTAGTCTGTGACCTAAGTGATTTTTAAAGGAATCTGAGAAGTCTTAATTATAGGTATTTTCTTATCATTGTAATTACAGTTATTGACTAGGTGGTTTTGTTTCCATAGATGGCTTCTCTTCAACCCACATCATCCGATATATATAGAGATCCATTTGGAAACCCTTTTGCCTAACTTCTGTAAGTAGAAGATCCTGCTAAGCTTAGGCTTTGTAAGAAAGGGTGGCACAGAGAATAAAGGTGAAATTTTAATTTTAGAATTGGAAAGAATAAATTCTTCTGAAATGGAGAAGTAAAAGATATGGAACACTATGCTTAACTAATTCAATAATGACTAAGCTGAGTATTTATGAATAGAGTTCTTACACATATTAAAAAAAATAGTAATATACTCATGGATATAGGTTTCTGTCCTGTGTTTTTAACATTTCACTTCTGTACAGAAGTAAAACTCCATATAACACATAACAGCCTTCTAGATTTTTGATCTTCATATTGAAGTGATTGCAAAGTTTCCTAGTAACTACTCAGTTTTCTATAGAAGCTTCAAATTCTGAAGGCCTTCTGAAACCACCAAAGAGGTCAGCCAAACAAATCATGATTACACTTTTGCCATCCAATTCAATATGCATTTCTTTGTGAGAGGGCCTCACAATTGGTCTGAAATTGTCTGGTGATATTAAATCTCAAAGTGGTGACAGCTTCCTATAACCCCTTGAAAGGCAAGTTCAGATGAGTCCACTGGTGGGTTTTATCCTCAGTCAGTTACTGTGTGTTACCACCTTAGACTTGGAGAAGGAAATGGCAATGCACTCCAGTATTCTTGCCTGGAGAATCTCATGGACAGAGGAACCTGGCAGGCTACAGTCCATGGGGTCGCAAGAGTCGGACACGACTTAGCCACTGAACCACCACCACCATCTTAGATTGAGATCTGGGAGTGAAGATGGGAGTGTGCTTCTTCCTCACCAGTTAGTAGAAACAACTTTATCTCATCTTAAAAGATTGCAGTTTGTGGAGGAGAAGAGGCTTATCTGCATTTTAGAGGAAGTAGGGGATAGCTGGAAGAGGAGAAAAATAGGAAGAATGAAAAGAACCCAAGCCCATTTTTTTTCCCAGTTTTGCCCCCTGGCCCCCATTCACGTGGGCCTACCAAACTCTCTCGACCCAAACTCTCTCTCAACCCACGTAGAACTTAATTATTTTAAATAGATACATATCTTAAGTCTGATACTAACAATAAGATTTGAGTTTACTTGCAATTTGGATTATCTCCCTCACTCCACTTCTGTAATTACAGTCTTTCTGAAAATGCTTTTCCATAAAATAGGCTACAGAGTGAGATTATTGAAAAGGCAAATTCCTGGGCCCTAGCCCTGAGGAATCCCCCTTGGTGCTGAGGAAAAGCTTAATTTTAGCAAGCATCCAGATGAGTTACAATGTTAATAAAATGGTATGATATATTGAACCTTAACAGAGACTCACTCTTGCCTCCTCTCCCAGGGAGGCACCCATGAACCAAGCACAAGGAATAACATGCACTAAAAGTCTAGGAGGATTGTTTGCACCTAATTGAATTGACTAGAGTTCTCTCTGGAAGCCCTTCCTTCTTTAGGTCATGAAGGAAGGGTAATTCTAGTTAACCTGCTAAATGGTAGGTTGGGGCGTGAGTAGAAGAACTACAGTGGGACAAAATAGCTAACATTATTGAGCACTTGTGTTAATCACTTTATTACAGATTCTACATCAGTTGTTTTATCCTCTTGAATCAGTCCTAGGAGATATTATTATTAACATAGATAATGACTTAATGTTTACCACATTAAATATTCAACCCCAAAATTCTAACCATGGTTTTTTTTCTTCTCCATACTTCTCTAGGAACTTGGCGTGCTGACTGTCCAGAGAAACAAAGAGGTTGGCCTTGGTAGTCAAGGACAAAGCTAATTGGCAGACAAGTCCTGACTTTTGCCCTTGTTCTAGCTTTGACATATTATCAGTTGCCTTATTTCTTGCAGCCTCTCCCACTTGTAGAATACCTTCTACTTTCTGTTTTGCTAAACTGAATCTATGGCTTTAAATAAATTAAGAACCTAAACTCACTAGCCGAATGTAAGCGAAGTAGTTTTCCTATGTGGACCCTTGTCTATTGTGACCCTAGAACCTTCTGGAACCCATGTGACCCATGTACCCTCTGGTTGGGCGATGCAGCCACCACAACCCCTCAGATCATACTGTTTTGAATAAATTTTGAAATCCCTACTGTTCATAGTGTTTGGGGGTTCTGTTTCAGAGCATTAAACCTAAAGATTGTAGAACAAGGCACCTGCTTAAATCTTGCTTCAGACCGTCACTTACAGAGCATTTTTAAAGTAAACTAGAAGCAAGTTCAATTTCTCCTTAGGAGAATCTCCTTGGAATCTGACACACCTAAGAATGTTTTTAAAGATGCAACTTTTCTTTCTGAAGATTCATTTTCTCTCAAGGGTGAGATTGTCCTTTCTCTTATCTCTTGCTAGCTATTGCAAAGGAGGGAAGAATCATTTTTTAATCTCTCCTCTTCTTTCCCCTCCAATTCTCTTTTCAGTCATTTTTGCTCCTGGGCTTCTCTCTTTCATAAACAGTTGAGTTTTATGGGGCAAAAAAATCTAATGATTCACAGGTCTGAAGCCTCTATGCTCTACCTTCTCAGTAATCTCTAATCTCAGTAACTAGAGTTGCAAATGCACACAACCTTTATCCTTTCTATGGAATAAGAGGCTATCTTCTTGAGCTGAAGTTCCAGAACAGTTCACGTTGAGGAAAAATTGAACTCAACTCAGAAATGAAGGACTGCATTCCTAAGAGAAGCACATCAAAGTTAAATGTGATTGTGCCAAACATGTTAGGTGCTTATTTGGGGTCATGCCAGACCTTTATCAAGTAACTGGAAAGCTTTCTTGATGCCACAGTCTCACAGTCAGAAGATAAATGGGTGGTGGGGAGGGGGTGGATTCTGTAGAGCAAGTATTTGGTGTTATCATTAAAAATTTAATGTGTGCAGTGTTTGTCTCCTCACAATCTTGGAAACTCTTCCAGCTCATTTTCAGTCCTGTTGTTGGCACGGATCTGAAGGGTTTGTTCTTGCCATAGTGAGTTTTGTTTTATTTTGTTTATGTTGGGTTTCTAATGTGATTTCTTGACCCCTAGTGCTCAGGTTCTTGTGGGTGTTAATCAACCACATACAATATTATCTTTAGGTGGAAGAAGAGGATGACTGCTCAGGATCAAAACAAGATGGTGGCCTCACGAACCTCCATTGATTAGCCCCAAGTAGTCCAGGCTAAAGTCCTATGGTTTTATGTTGAATGGTAATAGCTGATCATGTATGGCAATGTCTGACTTTCTACTCAGTTATTATCAACAGACTTGAAATAATATTTTATATGTCTGAATACCTAAATGTGCTAAACTGGAGGCAATTATTTCTAGATAGTTTGAATTTTTGAAAGTAGACAAATTTTTTGAAACTGATGACCAGCCACACAATTGTTTTGTACATACTTATTTTCTTGTGCACTTTTCTGTATGCAAAGAAAGCTATAAATTTACTCATTTCAATAAACTGGAATGGCAGAATCTCATGTGTTACTGTCAGTTCATTTGACCCCTGCTCTGGGTTGATGTGATAGGGTCAATATATAACATATACTAGTGTAAGGTGAGCAAATGTTAATTATGACACATTCTGAATTGTCACCAAAATGAAAAAGTAGAAATCTGTGAAATAGGACCACGGGTAAATTAATATCTGATGCCTTTCAAGACTCAATTTTCCTCTCTCAGACCTATACATTCTCCTTTCCTGGGAGTTTACTGGGAGTCCAGTGGATAAGACCTATGCCAGAACAACCTCAATTATGTCTAGTATAAAAATCATTCATTAGTGAACTATTGGTTCATGCCTTTTACCCTTTCTTCCCCTGTTTTTAATTCATTGCTGTTTGACTTCATCAAAACACAGCTCTGTGGACTGGTTCAAGCTTCTGTAAGCTACTTAGAAGAGCTTCTAAGTTTCTAAGTCAGGTGGGCAAGCTTATGGTCAAATGTCTTTAGCACTAGGACACTCTTAAACACTCTCCCTTATTTAAAAAAAAAAAAAAAATGCATTCAAGGCTCTCATTCATTTCAAGACCTAGAGCAACAAAACAGATGACCCCAAAGCAGACACTGCTTGAGTGTAGAAGTCTTGGTGTTAAACTTGACATCTTCAGGTAATCAGATGAACTTGATGGAATAAGTGTCTTTGATTGGCATTTATTGTTCTGGGATATTTGATAGTACTGCCTTACCTTTCCTTTTAACTGAAACATTTTATCTGTTTCTGAGTAGAATATAGAGAAACAGACTCCACGCGTAAGCAGTTTCCAGTAAACCACAGATGAGCTGGAAAGGGCTGCTGATAAGAATATGTTGCACAAATTACACAGTGTATCCAAATGCTCTGCAGTTTATCTAACCCATTGAACCTGTGTGATATTTCCATGTGGTTTAAGCAAGCTCTTGCCAAAGGTTTATCCTTGTTCATGTGTACAAGGGGATGACATTCACTTCAGTGCAGTAGTAACTACTGTTAACCAAGCAGAGGGAGGTGCCTCCTGAAGTGTCCCTGTGAAGTGGAAACAGACCTCTTTCGAGTCTCTTAGTAGCAGCAGTAGCTTCCTTGGTAGCTCAGTTGGTAAAGAATCCGCCTGCAATGCAAGAGACCCCGGTTTGATTCCTGGGTCAGGAAGATCCCCTGGAAAAGGGATAATCTACAACTCCAGTATTTTGGGCTTTCCTGGTGGCTCAGATGGTAAAGAATCCGCCTGCAATGCCGGATTCAATGCCTGTGTTGGGAAGATGCCCTGGAGGAGGGAATGGCAACTCATTCTAGTATTCTTGTCTGGAGAATCCCCATGGACAGAGCAGCCTGGTGGGCTACAGTCCATGGGGTTGCAGAGAGTCAGACACGATGGAGTGACTAAGCACAGCACAGTAGCAGTGGTGTTTACACCTGGAAGCCGGGAATTCAACTTTTACGGTAAAACTGTTATCCTTGGGAGAGGGTTTCATTGAAGCATCACATAAATCTAAGCTAAAAGCTGAACTTTAACAGCCAATGTGCCTTCCAATCTCTCACACATAAGCGATACAAAGAGAGAAGGTATTAATTTTCTCAAAATAATCTTGCATTTGTGAAGTACTTTACCACTTACACAATATAACTTCATTCTCTTGCCACTGCAATTCAGCAAGATGGGATCTATTACTGTTCCAGCTCATCTGAGAATGGCATTGTGCTTTAAAATGGCTACAATCTGCTTCAATTCTTTAAGTGAGTGGTTTCCATGGTATATTACTGTAAAACTGTGTCTTAACTACCTTTACTATAGAAGTCGGTAAAGCTGAAAGCTTGATCTCCCAGCCTCACTTGTTCCTAGCAGTGGTCACCTGACCATATTCTGGCTATTGAGGTCTTATTCAGCTATGTAGGGAGATCTTTTCAGTCAGTGGTTTCAAATTCCTCCATCAAAGTATTAGCACTGTGTCTCAAGAACCAGAGTGTGATTCTGTGTCTTTCCTGTGCTGACAGCAGGGAGGGGAAAGAACAGAGGATGTAGCTAACTCAGGCATTTGGTTGACCCTGCAATAAACTGATGAGTGAGGACTCTGACCCGTATTCCTGGAATGGGTTCAATATGAAGTCTCCTAGTGAAAGACAAGAGCTCCCCAACAGTCCTTGGTAAATATTTAAGCTATTGTAACCTTTGCAGGAGATTGCTAAATAATAAAATGCTAGATTATTGCTGGGAAATGTTATATTTTAACAAACTCCCTTCTGTTAAAAACAACTAAGTCTCACGTTCTAAGTTGTTATGCCAGTTGTGGACACACACAGGCTGTGGTGGCAGCAGCCCTCTTAGTGGGTCCTAATACAGTAGTGCTGATGAACAAGGCTCAGCCTGTATTCTCTCACTCAGTGAGGGACTTAGCCCCTCATTCACTCTTGCTTCTCTGAATGTGCTTAATTACTAGACCTCTGCTGCTGCTGCTAAGTCGCTTCAGTCGTGTCCGACTCTATGCGACCCCAAAGACGGCAGCCCACCAGGCTCCCTTGTCCCTGGGATTCTCCAGGCAAGAATACTGGAGTGGGTTGCCATTGCCTTCTCCAACCTCTAACATGTGCTAAAGATCATACAAGTGCCAGTCTCCAGGGAGACAACCGTGGTGGCTACTCAGTGGCAAAGAAACCAGGCTTCTGTCATGACCAAAGATTATACAAGAAAAGAAAGGTTATACAAGAAAAGAAAAAAAAACAACTCACCTCTGAAAGTCTTCATGACTGAGTTTTCCCTAACATTGGTTGTGGAGTTTTTTGTCAATTCATTTTTATTTGCTTGACTTCAGTTCAGTTAATTTCAGTGCAGTTGCTCAGTCATGTCCAACTTTTTGCAACCCCATGGACTGCAGCATGCAAGGTTTCCCTGTCCATCATAAACTCCCGGAGCCTACTCAAACTCATGTCCATTGGGTTGGTGATCCCATCCAACCATCTCATCCTCTGTCGTCCCCTTCTCCTCCCACCTTCAATCTTTCCCAGCATCAGGGTCTTTTCCCATCAGATGGCCAAAATTTTGGAGTTTCAGCTTCAGCATTAGTCCTTCCAATGAATATTCAGGACTGATCTCCTTTAGGATGGACTGGTTGGATCTCCTTGCTGTCCAAGGGACTCTCAAGAGTCTTCTCCAACACCACAGTTCAAAAGCATCAATTCTTCAGCGCTCAGCTTTCTTTATAGTCCAACTCTCACATCCATACATGACTACTGCAAAAACCATAGCTTGAACTAGACAGACAAGGGTCCATCTTGTCAAAGCTATGGTGGGAAAGATTCTTTTCTTGTATAACCACATCATCTTTGGTCATGACAGAAGCCCGGTTTCTTTGCCACTGAGTAGCCACCACGACCAGTGAACCTGGTTCACTGAGTCTTGATGGTGGAAACAAGAGGGCTAAAAACAGGAGGAACTGCCTCTTTCTGATGAAAGACCTTGGGCAAGGCAGGCAGTTTATGGTCCTTATGTCCACTCATAATGAACAGACAATAGTAATGGAAAGGCTCATAGTGGCTAAAATTAATAGGGGTTATTTTTTTCCTATAAAAGTCTAGACTGATGGCTGCTGATGCTGCCTCAGCAACTCAAAACGACCCTCAAGGACACAGACTCTTAACTTTTCACTCCAACTTTTGTAGCTTTGGCTTCCTGTTCTTCAGTTTGTTTCTTAATGGTCACAAGATGGCTGTGTAGCTCTTGAGTGGGATGTTAGCCATTCAAGGAGAGCAAAAGTGAAAAGGTGGTGCAGTCAATATCTGCTCCTCATACCAAGCATTTCAGTTTTCCCCAAGGCTTTCTAGTGGACGGCAACTATGGCTCATTGGTCAGAATGTGGTCACATGGTCACTGTGAGGTGCAAGGGAGGCTGGGAAACCATGTTTTTAGCTCTACCAGAATGGCAAACCACTCCAGTATTCGTGCCTGGAGAATCTTACGGACAGAGGAGCCTGGAGGGGGCTACAGTCCATGGGGTTGCAAAGAGTCAGATATGACTGAACAACTGAGCGCAGAACATGGTAAAGGGAGTTAAGGAAGAGGCAGCGCTGGCTGTTTCATTCGTGAGCCCCAGGGCAAAATACAAATGGAGGAATCTCCATTGTTCAAAGCAGGGTAAAAGCGCTATTAAAGGCAGTAAAATATAAAGCTCTCTCCTTTCTTATGAAATCTCTCTCTTAATATGATGTATTTTGTTTGCCATTTAATGTTGTTCTAAGTAAAGAAAAATTAAAATGTTAAAATATTAGTATGAATTTTACCTATAATCTTTAATTTATATGTGGAATCACTGAAATTATACAATTTATATTTCATAAGTCATATATGCACATGTTGCTATTGGTCAGTCCCTCAGTCATGTCCAACTCTTTGTGACCCCATGGACTGCAGCACGCCCAGCTTCCCGTCCTTCACTATCTCCTGGAATTTGCTCAAACTCATGTCCATTGAGTCAGTGATGCCATCCAATCGTCTCATCCTCTGTCGCCCCTTCTCCTCCTGCCCTCTTTTGCATCCATTTCATTCCTACCAGAACCATTAGAAACACTGCACAAAATTAGCTCGATTGTCTTTAATTCACTTCTTGATACATGTATATCTCACCAGCATATCTCGCTTATGAGCAAAACAGACAGAAGAAAAGAAACCACGTGTTGCCCTATCTTTTTCCTTCCTTCTATATTGTTGCTTTCAGTGTTCAGTTCAGTTCAGTCATGCAGTCGTGTCTGACTCTTTGCGGCCTCATGGACTGCAGCATGCCAGGTTTCCCTGTCCATCACCAGCTCCCGGAACTTACTCAAACTCTTGTCAATAGAGTCGGTGATGCCATCCAACCATCACTTGCAGCGTTACATGGATGCTAATGCGCAGAAGGAACACTAGTAATAAAGTGTTCCTTTATTGATGTTTCCTGGTCATTTGTGGAGTTTTGTGTGTGGAAAATCCCATGGACAGAGAAGTCCATAGGGTTGCAGAGTCAGACATGACTGAGCACGCATGCAGGTGTGTGTTGGAAGCAAGTTCTGGTTCAGAGTGTGACCTCTCAGGGCTGTCAGTGTCACCTAGCCCCCACCCTCACTTAACCCCCCACTTACTCAGTCTTAAACGTAATGTGTGTTATGTCTCACCTTATACTCACTTTTACTTTGATTCACTGAACTCCACACATCATAAATCCACTTGAATCCTTGAATCCTATGCTCACAGGGCAACATAAACACTGTGCAAATGGGGCGCCATGGAAGGAGGAGTGCACAGTGCATATTTCTTCTGCTTGTGCACATGTTCCACTTTACATCAAACTTAACTTTCAACACAAGAGTCCCAACATAAAATTCAGAATTTCAAGATGGCAGCCGCCGGAGCATTAAACCAAGCCTGAGGCCTGCCCGAGTGCTGAGCCCTGGGCTAGCTCACATGGTCTTGAAGCCAGTCCTGGCCAGAGAGCTTAGAAATGGATGATGGATTAGCTAATGTGCTTCCCACAAGTCTGGGTCATTGTTTAACCCCAAGTTGGCTGACCTCCCAAGGCAGGTGGTGGCAGTCTTTGACTCCACAACACCCTAAGGGCAGAAGAGAAGCACTTTCAGAGAGCATATTCAGCAAAGTTAATGGTGAGGCACTTTAACTAGCAACTAGAAGCTAAAGAATGCAGAGGACTAGTCTCTGTGAGTTAATACCAGGAGGTTACCAAACAGAATCAAATAGAAGGGGGCGGGGAACTACAAATCTCTGCGTGGGAGGCTTTAATGCTAATACAAACCTAATTTGAACTCAAAGGGATGTGCCATTTCAGTTGAAGGGATCCTGAGGGGAGGACTGTGAAAATCCTGAGTAATTACTTTCTAAACGGCTTTACAATTCTTCATTTTACTTCACTGCAAGCACAACACTGCCAGACTTGAAAAGCAAGAGGAGTGGATTCAGGGATGGTCCACAGAAGTCATGGAATGATAACAGCAAACACCTACCCAGCATTTATCACAGGCAGAAGCTCTTCTGAGAGTATAACAATAAACAATTTAATTTCATGTTAATTCTATGACGTGGGCTGCTGCTACTGACTGCAAACATTTCCTAGAAAAGGACACTGAGGCACAAAGAACTTGAGTCATTGCCCAAAGTCACATAGCCAGTAAGTGGCTGAAGTGGAAACCCAACCCTGGGCCGAGTGTCCTTGCACTGAACCTCGAGTTAACCACTCCACTCCCTCCAAAAACTGGTGTGATTGTCTTTAGACTGGTGTGTCTTATGTTTACCCAGACCGTATTCTTTCTCCAGTATTTCTCTCCTCTTCCATGTCGTATAACCAAGATGCTTACAAAATTGAATGAAAAAAAATTTTTTTTCATTCCATTTTTTCCTTTGGCTCTTTCAGAGCTCATTTTTGGGATAAAATAAATTATCACTTCAAAGTGTAAATTTTCTGGCTGTTACAAATGCAACAACCATCTTAACCTCATGCTCAGTTTATTCTAATTCAGATATTTCCCATCAGCATGTTGAAGTATTTTTAATCAGACTGCTCACAGTGAATGATGAGTTATGAGTAATATTCTTCCAATTTCTTCTACATTGAAAATAGCAAACTCTCCTGCATCATCTCATGGTCAGACCAGGTGCATGGTTCACAGTCAGTTAAGAAAGCTGTTCACACAAGTTCACACATTTTATAATAGGACTACTGTTATAAAATTGCACAACTGTTTTACAACCCAGCGTCCAGTTAATGTATCATGTTCTTCGTGAAGTGGATCAAAGCTATGGGTTGATGACAGGTGGTTTAATTATTCTTTCTTTACAGTGCTTTCTTATTCTCTCCTCCTCAGTTCTTCAGTGGTGGCAACTTTCTTCATCTTCTAATTTGATAAACACAAACTCTAGACTTATAGAGAATGGAAACTAACCAGGTGAACTCAAAGCAGGGAGATTTCTTACAGTCCATCAACGAGTCATACAAAATCCCAAGACAAGGAAAAGTTCAAATCAGTAGAGAGGGAAAAAATGAAGACAATGCTGGACCAGAAACAAGATGAAGTTCCTGACTTAAATCATCTATAGCTATGGACTAGCCCCATCCCTAGAGAAGAAGGATTAGTAAAACATGTCTAGACAAGACAAAATTTTGCTTACACTATATTTAGGTGCTTCCCTGGTGGCTCAGATGGTAAAGACTCTGCGTGCAATGCAGAAACCTGGGTGGGATCCCTGGATTGGTAAGATCCCCTGGAGAAGGAAAAAGCAACCCACTCCTGTATTCTTGCCTGGAAAATTCCATGGACAGAGAAGCTGAGGGGCTACAGTGCATGGGGTCGCAAAGAGTCAGACATGATTGAGGGACTAACACTTTCAGTCAAGTGCAGAAAGAAAAATGTATCCACATTCTTTTGTCTCTTCTTTCCTTCCTTTCTTTCTCCTTCCCTCCATTCCTTTCCTCCTTCCTTTATTCCTATGAATCTGGTCTTCCTTACAAGTCTCCACTCTCCTGGATGCAGAGTTGGGTCCTAGAACCTCAATCCAGTCCTTAGGGTTTCTGTGCTAGGTAACACTATCTCTTTCTCATACGTACACATCGTTTTAGATTTCTTCCCCTTCTTCCTGCTCCTCTCCATGATGCTGTTTAGTTTTCTGGGAGGTGTGAAAGGAGGTGTTGAGAAAGAAGTTTAGACCCTCAGGTAGGTCCTTAAACAATCTTCCTTCCAATATTCACAGCATTTATCTCATCTACCTTGGCACTAACATCTTGGTATCTGTAGCTAGAATTTTTGACTGAAGAATGTCGGATCTGTTCTTCTTCATGAAATTGGGGGAGTCTACAGGACCTGGTGGACCACCCTGCTGCCTGGACCCTCACCTTGGCCCTCACTGATGCTGACTCCTGAGATCTGACTGTAAATGCCTTCCTAACACTTCTCTCAGCTCCAGAGTCACTCTGTCCTTGACACAGCAAGCCTGACACTACCCACCTCATCCCTCCTCAGGACATGCATGCATGCTTGTGAAGTCACTTCAGTCGTGTCCGACTCTGTGCGACCCTATGGACTGACTGTAGTCCCCCAGGCTCCTCTGCCCATGTGGATTCTCCAGGCAAGAATACTGGAATGGATTGCCATGCCCTCCTCCAGGGGCTCCTCCTCAGGACAAAGGGGAACAAATATCCACTGTGACACATGGCAGTCAAAGAAACTTAGGAAGCCAGATCTGTCGCTCCTTCTCTGCTCAAACATACAGCACAAATACTTTTATTTCAAGTTAGCTTTTTGCCCCAAACTGAGAAAGTCTGGAAGTTGTTCTCCAGAGTTCAAAATGGCAAGGACTGAAGCATCTGTCTTTGACCTCAACTTGCTTAACATATTGGCCTCATTGTGGCCTGAAATAGTGACTCAGAGCTCACATCTCCAAGCCTGCTCCTCTCACTTCTAGTTCTTTCCTTCTTATAATCTTTGAGGAACAGCATTCTCTGTACTATCGGCTGTGCTGTCCACAGTGCTTTGATATTCACTGGTAATCAATTGTTTCTGTATTTCACCATCCTCCCTGGGCATGCCTCGGTGTTCAGTCCTGAAATTGTGAAGTGTCAAGAAAGCATACTTTTAAAATAGAAAATGAAAGAGAATTTAAGATTTGCAAAGCATCATCCCTTATTCTATTTACCTGGGTTTACATACTGTTAACTAATGAGTCTGTATATAGTTTGGTCCTCAAATACTAGTTCCTTTTTGTCAAAGTCTCAGGTTCCAAAGCCAAATATATAAATATCTGAAACAAATGAAATCAACCGATCATTAAGTAACTATAAAATAACTATGAAGTAACTGCTTAACATTTCATACACTATCAGAATAGTAAGGCAATAAAAGACAAAGATGACTTTGAGATATAGAAACAGAAAAGCAGGGGAATGGTGACTCATTAATGAAATAGGGAATATAAGAAGAACTTCCTTGACAGGGACAGGGCAAGAAGTATGCATTTGACTTTAGACATGACAAGTTCAACTTAACACAAATTAAAATCCTTTTCTTAGAAGTACTTGTTAAGCTGGAAAGTAACACAATACATTTTACGTCTTTTAAAATGGTCTCTTCCAGATGATCTATACTTTCAAAACAAGAACCCAGAAGATTTTGGTAAAGGAGCTTCAGCAGACCACCTTTTGAGACTTCTGGTTCCAACAGACCACCTCTGGAGACTGCTGGTTCTAAATGATGGGTGTAACCTTAAGAGTAGATAAGAAAAGTAGGTAGAGATTGAGGAAAGAAGGAGAATCATAGCATCTGCTGGATGGACAAGGAGCATCTGATAGTAGCATCTGATGGACGAGGGAGTTGCTGTTCAGTCACTAATTCATGTCTGACTCTTTGTGACCCCAAGGACCGTAGCTCGTCGGACTTCCCTGACCTTCAAGGCAGAGGAGTTAACAAATGCAAAGTGGAAGAACAGGAAATGTTGTATCATAAAAGCCAAAGAAACAGAGAACTTTCAGGCATAAGAGCAGCCAGTAGGGTCAAATGCTTCTATGAGACAAAGACAGGGCCCAAAAAATGTACCTCAGATTCAGCAATATAGAGGTCTTTAGTGGAGTAAAAGGCAGGCTGCAACAAACTGAAGGTAAAGGAAGACCATGTGGTAAAAAGACACGGGTTCAATCCCTGGGTCGGAAAGATCTCCTGGAGGAGGAAATGGCAACCCACTCCAGTATTCTTGCCTGGGAAATCTCATGTACCTTGAGGACCAAGAAGATCTTGGCAGGCTACAGTCCAGGGAATTGCAAAGACCTGGACCCAACTGAGCACAAGACCAGACGAATTAGAATAGTACCAACAGAACTGATGAGGTGGTAGGAAAAGCCTAAGATTCATCAAGTTCAAATTCCAACTACTCAGCACTGAGGGTGGGTGATGCTGGACAAATGAGGTTATCTCAGTGAAGCTCAGCTTCCTCAACTGTAAAATGGGTTATCTTGAGGATTACATGAGATGACACGTACACAACCTGGCACATTAGAGAAGTTTCATAAACATTTATTCATCCTGTTCTTTGGAAGCCACCAAGTGTTACCAAATTTAAAATGTTATCATTTTCATTTCTCTGGTCCAATGCATCACGATGCCTCATTTCCTTGAGATTCACATGGAAACACAAATCTCATTTCAAAAAATGTCTGATACATGATAGCTGTTAAGGGCAAAGAAGAGTTAAAAATGCTACAGAAATGTAAGACACACTACATTTTTATAATTATTATTAATACAGTACATTATTATTATACTTTGCCACTCCCATTACTTTGCTTCATTACATTTTTCCTGAACCATAGGGGAAAAAAATAGCTTCTACAGAGCAATTCAATATTTAAACCAGTCAGCTAGGAAATACCCCTATCCATTTCCACCTCCAGTGAGTCAGTCTCCAAGGAGAGAGGTGACTTTTCAATCTCCTGCGGCTGCTTAGTCACTTCAGTCATGTCTGACTCTGTGCAACCCTATGGACTGTAGCCTGCCAGGCTACTCTGTCCATGGATTCTTTAGTCAGGAGTACTGGAGCGGGTTGCTATGCCCTCCTCCAGGGGATCTCCCAACCCAGGGATCGAACCAGCATCTCTTAGGTCTCAAGAATTGGCAGGTGGATTCTTTACCAATAGCACCACCTGGGAATCCCTTTCAATCTCCAGTTACATCTAATTGATCAGTCAATTATCACAAAGTCTAATCAATTAGCTTTAAGTCTAATTAGCATAAAGCATCATTCTACCATGCCTGCTTCCAAGACCTTCTTTCCACAAATATCCTGGCAGGGTTCAGAGAGGCCATGTAAGAGAGGGGGCTCAGCACTCCTCCATTATATCTGAAAGATTTACACTATATCTACATACAGCCCACTTGTCATTAGCAAGTATTCCCAAGCAGAGTCCTTTGGGCAAAATTTATTCATCAATGTAGTTACAAGCGTCATCACACATGTTCGAATTGCCTCGTTACTTAGCAATTCTACAAGATCTACATATTGACCATGTAAATTATCTACACAGCAGACTCGGGAACTGATGAAATTAATCCTATTAGAAAGCTCTTGCTCTGTATAAAAAAGAAAATAAAATTTTTAAAAGAGGAGGCAGGAAATGGGGATGAAAGTAGTTAACTCTTACTCTAGATAAGATAATAGAGAAGATGCAAAAGGTAGGCAGTACTGGAAAACCAGGTCCCCAACTCTACTCTCTGTTTTGCCGGCCTTGGTATGTACTAATGTTTGAAATTTGCCTATTTTTAATTAATGAATACTTATGAAGTCCCTTTGTTCTGTGCTGTGCTTAGTTGCTCAGTCATGTCTGACTCTTTGTAACCCCATGAACTGTAGCCCACCAGGGTCCTCTGTCCATGGAGGTTCTCCAGGTAAGAATACTGGAGTGGGTTGCCATGCCCTCCTCCAGGGGATCTTCCCAACCCAGGAGTCAAACTAGGGTCTCCTGCATTGAAGGCGGATTCTTTATCAGCTGAGCTACCAGGGAAACCCATGAAGTCCCCTTAAGTGTCAGCAAAACTTTTAAACATCAATAACATAATGTATCTCCTGTGTTTTTTCTCGAGGTGATCATTTAAAATCTCAACACTGGTCACACATTTGAATGACCCAGCAAAATTTAAAAAATACTGATGAAAGACAACCCCAGTGGCACAGTGGATAAGAATCCACCTGGCAGTGCAGAGGACATGGGTTCAATCCCTGGTCCAGGAAGATTCCACATGTCATGGAACAACTAAGCCTGCGTGCCACAACTCCTGAGCCTGTGCTCTAGGGCCTGTGCTCTCAGCAGGAGAAGCCCGAGCACCAGAATGAAGAGTAGCCCCCTCTCGCCGCAACTAGAGAAAGCCCAAGCAAAGCAACAAAGACCTAGCACATCCAAAAATAAATAAAATTTTAAAAAATACTGATGCAGGGTCCCATCCTGGATCAATTATTAGTATCAGGTGGGAGTGGGCTGCCATCAGTGTTTATTCACAGGTCCCCCAAGTCATTCTCTTATGCAACCAGTGTTTTAAACGCAACTGTGATATCCCCCTTCTCCAGTACTTCCAAAATAGCATGGCTTTTTCACAAGTTCTGAAGAATGTGAAAATGAGGGGAAAAAATTCTTTCTGATGGGTTGGAGCAAGTAATTCCATCTTAGAATCTATCTTGCTGACAGGTGTGCTTCTTAGATAAAGACACCATGTCCTTCTGAAAGACACTGGAAAGGCCTTAGGGAACGTACCTGGATTCTTCAAAATGACTCAGTTCACTTATAAAAAGACGTCGGTTTGTAAATGCATTTTACGATCTGTCCATGTGGAAATACCATACAGTTCATCCTCAGAGGGCAACAGCTATGTCTGTAACTGTTTCTAGTCAGTGCAATTCTTTTACTAATTTTGAGTTTCTGCCTCTATAAGAATTATCCACAGACCTTTTTCCTCCAAATTACAGTCCCCCATGATCCGTCCCAGAGTCTCTGAAAATGCGAACCACTGGAGTTGTCTGTTGGGTTTTTGTTTTCAACACATCTCAGCCATTTAGCAGTCATGGGCTTCTCGCTTGAATATACAATTGATAAATATACTCTTGGCCAAAACGGTAGGCCCCAAGTTACGAAATGACTCTCCTTTGATTGGACTTTGACACCCAGGAAGCCCAATTCTAAAGAAATCCTGAGCAAAAGCAAACAATAATTGTTCCCCAGTCCTTTGCAAATTAGTGTCTTCCAGGAACTGTCTGGGCATTCCACTCCGGGAGCTATCTCGCTAGTGCAAATGTCTGCCGGCCAGAGGTTCGCCTTTGCAATATGCATTCTAGAAATAAGTCTCCTGAGAGCGGGGCCCACTCCCAGGTGAGTCACTTTTCTCTCTGTCTCTGGAATTTCCCTGCGGGCTTTGCCATTTCAGAGTCTGCTTCTATAGCAGCGAAGTAGGTAAAATTTTTCACTCACATTAAGGTATGGAACCAGAGGATCTAAACTTTGAAAAAGAAAGAGAAAAAGCTCAGGTATGTCTTTCAGAGTTTTTCCAGGAAACCTGCTGCCATTTCCAGGGATTTCTTTTAAACAAGGTATTTAAATGTTAAGGCTGAGATATTCTTCAAATACTGGACTTAAGAAACAAAGCTGGTTTTTACTAGGATATAATAAACCTGGGTTTATCAGTTTCTAGGGGGCTTCCCTGGTGGCTCAGCGGTAAAGAATCCGCCTGCAAAGCAGGAAATGCAGGTTTGATCCCTTGGTTGGGAAAATCCCCTGGAGGAGGGCATAGCAACCCACTCCAGTATCCTTGCCTGGAGAATTCCATGGACAGGGGAGCCTGGTGGTCTAGTCCACTGGGTCGCAAATGACTACCACATATGCACACATCAGTATCTAGGGTCTGAGAAGTTTAAGCAAATAAATCTCTCCCTCACTCTGCCTCCATGTCTGCTGCTGCTGCTGCTGCTAAGTCGCTTCAGTTGTGTCCGACTCTGTGCGGCCCCATAGACGGCAGCCCACCAGGCTCCCCCATCCCTGGGATTCTCGAGGCAAGAATACTGGAGTGGGTTGCTGTTTCCTTCTCCAATGCATGAAAGTGAAAAGTGAAAGGGAAGTCGCTCAGTCGTGTCCGACTCTTAGCCACCCCATGGACTGCAGCCCACCAGGCTCCTCCATCCATGGGATTTTCCAGGCAAGAGTACTGGAGTAGGGTGCCATTGCCTTCTCTGGCCTCCATGTCTAACACTCTCAATAATTGGCTACATCCTGCCTTTGCCTCCACACCAGGCAGAGGTTGGCCAATTTCCTTCTCTTCCTTGACATCCCAAGAGGTATCCAGAGGCATACATTTTGTCCTTAGGTTTAGGGGAGTGTTTTCTTCCATTCAGGAAGAATCACCATGGTGCAGACCTGTAAGCCAGGCTTCCAGCAAAGACACTTCTCTTCTTTTGCTCTGATCCTAATTGGGAACAGGAAGCCCGTTCCAAGCCAATCCAGAAAATAAACCAACCGAACAAGATGTGCTTATTGACCATCTATGTTGTAATTCAGAATGGTTAGAGAACACACAGTCCTGTGTCATCTGATACAGCATGATCCCACCTGGTGACAGTATTAAAATATCCCACCCTTTGACAATACAGCCTGGGGAAATCAACTACACTGTCCCTCTGCCCGATGTGACTGTGACCTGTATTCAATTTTCCTTCAGTCATATGGCTCAGTGATGGTGTTCAGTCGCTCAGTCATGTCCAACTTTTTGCCACCCCATGAACTATATAGCTCACCAGACTCCTCTATCCATAGGATTCTCCAGGCAAGGATACTGGAGTGGGTTGCCAGTTCCTTCTCCAGGGGATCTTCCTGACCCTGGAGGGAATGAACTCAGGTCCCCTGCATTGGCAAGTGGATTCTTTACCACTGAGCCATCTGGGAAGCCCATTTGACTCTCAGGTTCACCAATCTGGGTGCTGGTGCCCATCTCAAGCACATCACTGCCTGTCTCCCAGCTGCCGTGGAGACTACAATTCTGTTTGGGCCCCATCAGACATGTGGAGCCTGCTCACACGGATGCATCTTCCAGGAGGGGACACACAGACATGCTACACAGACCAGCCCGTGCTTGGGGGGAATGCTTCACCAGGCTTTCCTTTATCCCATCACTACCTCTTCTCATATTATCTAAGAAGCATTATTTGCATTTACTAGACATCAGGTACAAAGGGGTTTGAGGAAGCCAGTTACTGAAAGTTGTTTTAGCCCTCTTGTACTTACCCTGACCCTTTCTTAAGTTAAAAAATAATTTAAACAACCCACATTCTTAGATCATGACTCCTGCTGATCAAGAATGAGAGGCCTTTGGGAAGGCTTCCATGGCTTTGAAGTTTGGATCCCGTAGGTTCTGGTCATGCCCTGCAGTTTCAGAGAGGACCAGAGAGGACCAGAAAAGTCCCTTGGCTGCCCCCCAGCTCTAAGCAGCTGCACTGGCTGGGGTTGGGCTGCAGTGACTCTCATTGCCATGCCCTCAGGAGGCTGGTAAGGCTGCCCCGTTCCGAACACTGTGCTCAGCCCTTTGATACAGGGTTGAAGTCAAACAGAGTGTTCAGACGAGTCATGGAGTGAGACACATAGTTCAGCCAAATAAATGTGTTTGCAAACAATTTTAAAATACAAATTTGATCAGAACAGAGCAGTCCTCTGGAGCCAGACTTTTCAAGCTCAAATTGAGGTGCCATTATTTACTTACTAACAATATAACTCTGGGCAACCTTTCTGAACTGTTACTCAACCTCTCCGTACCTTGGTTCCTTCATCTGTAAGATGGGGTGTGTGTGTGTGTGTGTGTACGTGTGCGTGTGCACACACGTGTGTGTGTGTGCTTAGTTGTTCAGTCATGTCTGACTCTGCAACCACATGGATTTTAGCCCACCAGGATCCTCTGTCCATGGGGATTTCCCAGGCAAGAATATTGGAGTAGGTTGCCATGCTCTCCTCCAGAGGATCTTCCTGACCCAGGGACCGAACTCACATCTCTTATGTCTTTTGCATTGGCAGGCAGGTTCTTTACCACTAGCACCACCTGGGAAGCCCCAGTGAAAATAGTGGTTCTTATCTAAGAAGGTTCGATGTAGACATTAAATCTCTATTCCTGTAATTGACTTACAGTATCTGTGCCCAGCATGCTATAAGAACTCAATAATTGTGAAGTGTTCCTTCAAGTAATAACCTTGGTATTCCTTTCACTTTGATATGCTTTCTGGTTTAGGAGAGGAAGGGAGGGACTTACCGCCAGTCTTCAGGGGAGAGACACTGCAGACACTTTATCTGAAGCGATTGCTATTGCAACTGGTGAACCATTGGGGATTTTCAGTGATCATTTGTTTGCAAACACAATCGTGCCTATGAGACCAGCTCATGGCACATCATCTCTTGTGAATCCCAAGGTAGACTAGAAATATTAAAAAAAGCAAAACAACAAAAAACATCATACAAGTAGAATAACAGCTCATACTGTAGGTTCCAGAGCCAGGCAGCTTGAGTTTGGGGTTTACAGTTTACTAGCTATGTGACCCTCGGCAAATTCCTTAACTTCTCTAAACCTGTTCCTAGCACCTGCATAAGGGAAACGCCAACGTGACCTGCTGGGAGAAAGCCAAGATAACAAATGCAACGTGCCCAGCAAAGTGACCAGCGGGCAGAGTACAATTCTGTTTGGGCCCCATCAGACATGTGGAGCTTGCTCACACGGCTGCATCTTCCAGGAGGGGACACACAGACATGCTACACAGACCAGCCTGTGCTTGGGGGGAATGCTTCACCAGGCTTTCCTTTATCCCATCACTACCTCTTCTCATATTATCTAAGAAGCATTATTTGCATTTACTAGACATCAGGTACAAAGGGGTTTGAGGAAGCCAGAGTATGGCTATTGTTAGTTTCTTCCTTTTCGTTTGTAAATACCAAAACGTGTACATGGTTCAAAGATCAAAAAAATAGCAAATAAACACTGAGAAGTGTTGACTTGTCATGAGGTTTGTGTTACATATAAAGTACTTAGAACACACCCTGCCTCACCTCACACCTTCCCAACAGGGACCCACCTTTTCAGCTTCCCGTGTGTCCTGCCAGTATGTCTTTATGTGGATTAAAGCATAGAGCCGACTATAATCCTACTCTCTCCCTTTCTTTCATAAAAGGTATCATATCATATACACTATCTTGTACTTTGCTTTTCTTCTCTTACATTTTGCAATATATCCTGGAGACTTTTCTACATCAGTCGAAAGGAACTTCCTCCTCTCACAAATGATTGATTTTCCATTGTAGGTATATACAGTTCAGAGAACTTGTCTTTTATTGACCAACACTTGGGTTGTTTCCAACATTGTATTATTAATATAAGCCATGTTGCAATGAATATCCTCATTCACAGAGCATTTTGAAAATGGATAATTGTACCTGAGGATTAATTCCCAGAAGTGACATTAATATATCACTGGGTCAAAAGGTTTTGCTTCGAGATTTTGCTGAAATTGCCGCACAGTCCCACGGGTGGGTATTATTTCGCACTTCTGTCAGCCGAGTATAAAAGTGCTTGTTTCTCTGAAGCTTTGCTGTAGGCCAAGTTTTGTATTTGCAGAACTCATAGGTAAAAAATAGTATCTTGAATAGAATTAATTTGCCTTTCTCTTCATCAGGCTATACATCTTTTCATATGTTTAAAGGCTATATGTATGGATTGTTTTGTTTTTCATTAACTGTATTCTTTGCCCATTTTTCAGTTGAGTCCCTTAGAGATTTCTATGATGACTTTATATATTAGTCGTCCTTTATTTCTGGTATGAATAATAAACATCTTTCCCAGTTTTGTCATTCACCTTTTGGCTGTATATGTGGCATGTTTCTAGTTGGCATATTTACTTTATTCTTCATTTTTCTAACAGTTAAGAAATTCTAGACTGGGAGTTAGGAATCCAGAGAGTAGCTGGGTATGGCAGTTCTGGAGATGAATTGCCTGGGATTGAATCCCAGCTCTGCCACCAAGAAGCTTCTATGTAACCTGAGAATAATTACTCATTGTTACTGTGGCTTAGTTTATTATCTTTCAAGTATGATGATACTAGCAGAAGATACCTCATAAGGCTGATGTAAAAATTAAATGAGATAATAAATATAAAACTTAGAAGAGATTTTGACATAAACTAAGCACTCACAAAAGTTAGCAATTATCATTCAATTCATTTTAATTAAACCTAGCAATCTGGAAAAATACCCAAACACTCATTAATAGAAAATTTAGGCCTGACTATTAAACTGAAAATATCTGGGGAATTCCCCTGTAGTCCAGGGGGTAGGTCTCTGTGCTTTCACTGCAGGGGATGTGGGGTTAATCACTGGTTAGGAAACTAAGATCCCATAGACCATGCAGCACAGCCAAAAAAAAAAAATATATATATATATATATATATATATATATATATATATAAATATCCAAAATCTCCTTGTTTGGCTGTATCCATCTGTGTTTTTAATATCCACATTTAATACAAGTTAATAGATATTTATTTATGAACTATTCTTGGCCAAGTATGGTCTTTTATTTATTCACTCATTTAATACAGGAGTTATTTTTTGACTTTGCAACATGGGCCGGGTGTTGCTTCAGGAGATATAGTGTAATACAGAGCCTGTTACTGAGGTCTCTGCCCTCAGTGGGCTTACAGTCTAGTGAGGAATATCAACAAGTAAATGGCTAGAGCAATTCAGCCAAATTCTCTGAGGCCCACAATGCTAAAGGCGACACGTTCCCTGAGCCTAACCAGTCACTTGTGCACTGGCTTCATCTGCTTCAGCCTCACTAAAAACTGCTCCTTTTTTTTTTTTTTTTTAACTGCTCCTTTAATTCTACCCCCTCTTGGACATCAACAGTATCTCTCTTTGTACCAAATCGTTCCCATCAGCTTTCAGACATGTTGTAACATTTCCTTTAAATGTTGTCTCAGTCCTCAGCCTTACTCCAGACGCACCACCCACTTCTAGTCTCATGGTGAGAAATGTCACCTAACGTATATTCTCACAATTCTCAGGTTTATATCTAGGATACAGATCTATTTCCTGAGCCCAATCTCCAATTACTTAGTCAACATCTTTTCTTGAAAATATCACAAGCATCCCAAACCTAACATGTCCAGAACAGACTTACTGATTTCTCCACCCATCCCCACCCAGCCTGCACCACTGGTCACGGAGTCATGTTGTCTGTGTTGTGTGAGCTCAGTCACTCAATCATGCCCTACGCTTTGCAACCTCATGGACTAGATAGCCCACCAGGCTCCTCTGTCCATGGAATTTTCCAGGCAAGAATATTGAAGTGGGCTGCCATTTCCTACTCTAAGGGACCTTCCCAACCCAGGGATCGAACTTTCATCTCTTGTGTCTCCTGCATTGTCAAGTAGAGTCTTTACCTCTCTGCCACCAGGGAAGCCCTACTACCGAGTTACTAAGTCAAAACCTGGGAACCATATTTGATTCCTCTATTAGTGTCATTGCTACATGCAATGTAACTGCATGTCTGGTTGGTATTACCTTTAAAATATGCCTCAAATCTGCCCAATTCTCACTGTCTCTACTGTGACTACATTAGCCCAAATCACTATCCTTTCTGCCCTGCATCCACTCTCGTCCACTCTGCAATAGTCAATTACCCATCCAACAATCAGGGAAATCTTTTGAAAACGCAAATCTGAGTGTTGCTACTGTTCTCATATTCCTCTAAGGATTCCCATCAAGCTTAGGATCAAATGCAACCTCCTTGTCATAGGCAACAAACCATGAGCTGCTCCTGCCTGTTTCTCCAGATGCATCTCACTCTCCTTTGTGGCCACTCTGCTCCATTTGCCGTACCTCCAACATGCCATCTCAGGCCCTTTGCACTTACTCCTTTAGCATAGAACACTCTTCTTCCAGACCCTCACATACCTTCTCTCTGAATTCATTCAGGTATCGAAACAAATAGCAGACCCTGTTCTCATCATTTTTTTCCTTTACTGTGTAACAAATCATTACAAAACAGGAGCTTAAAACAATACCAATTACTTCTTTGACTCGAATTCGGCATTGACGTGGCTCAGTTGAGTGGTTGTCGTGGATCTCTCATATGGATGCAGGCAAATGTGGTTGGGGCTGGGGTCATCATGACAATTTCACTCATGTTTGTCACTTGAGCTGGGAAGACCCAAGCAGCTGGGGGACTGGAGCAATTGATTCTCCTTAGGAATCTCTTGTGTATGGGTGTGTGTGTGTACTTTCCACATGGTGGGCTTAGGATAGCTGGCTTCATACATATTGGTAAAAGGTTTCCAGGGCCAGTGTCTTTAGATAAACCAGCAGACCTTGCATGGGCTTCTCTAACCTAGCCTTAAAAGTCATACAGGCTCACTTCCCCTGTGTTCTACTCATCAAAGGCATTGACAAAGACACCACCAGCTTCAAAAGGGGTCACATAGATCCCATCTTGATAGTCTTAACATGAAAAAATTTGTGAACACATTTGTAAAGCATGACCATGGACAGAGGAGCCTGGTGGGCTATAGTCCATGGGGTCACAAAGAGTCAGACATGACTGAGTGACTGAGCACACACACACCCCTTCTCTGAGAGGGTTCAGTCACCACCCTCTGCAAAAAACCCCACCTCCACCCCAGCCTATGGCACTTTTTGTCCTCTTACCCTGGTTTATTTTCCTTCACAGCTCGCATCTCAACTGATACTGCATATTGCATTTTTAGGATACTCTTTTATTGTATCTCACCCACTGGAACATAGGCTCCATGATGGTCAAGATGTTATCTTGTGGCCCCAGTCACCAGGACAATTCCTGACCCAGAGCAGATCCTCCATAAATATTACTGAATGTTGGCTCATTGGGAGTACATGAGAGAAGCTCTTAACTAAGACTTAGGGAACCAGGAGATGATCTGAAATTTTCGAGTAGTGACCACAGCCGTTATATTTTTTCTTCGTCCTGATGAACCACAGGAACTAAACAAGCTGGAGGATCCATGGGTTAAGAATGCAATCCTGTGTTAGTTTATATTTCTTCACTCAAAGGAGCCACACTGTCTTATTTATTGACAAAAGGATTCCTTGCTACAGCAGGCGTTTTCTTGCCTGGGCCCACCACAAAGTGTCCTGGGTGTGAACTACTCTCCTGAGGTTTTCATTTTCTGAAGCTGGAAACCTCTCTTCATGGCAGGGAGATGCGACCAGGTGTACCTCAGTGGCTCTTCATTTACTGCATTTCTGGTCCAGATTTAGACCCCCTGCCAAGTTGATGTACATCTCTTTGATCTAGGAAATGACTTTCAAGCTGAGATTGAAACACTTGGAAGTAGGCTTTACTTGATAAACACATTTCATCTAAGAATCCAGAAAGTGCATTATAAATACTTCTCCACTCAGCCTAATAGCTCAGCAGGGTGAAAGGCAGGTGGTAGACTTTGTACAGACACAGTCTTTGTGCTACAAAAGACTGTCTGTCTAGTGAGTTAAAGGGTCTGGGGAGGGGGTACTGGGCACAAAAGGAGCTATCCAAGATTACTCACCTTCTTTCTTAATATTTATGGAGTGCTTTCATTTCAATAACACATTCCTCTTGCATAATCTGTTATTTCCTCCTAATAATTCCCTCAAGCCCTACCTTTATTTTGCCTCTAAATATCCAGGTATCTGGTGCAATGAAGGCAAAACATTCAGGTGTTCACACACTTTTCAGTAATTTTCAGTTTTGTTTAATTTGACAACATTTATATATTGGGTTGGCCAAAAAGTTCATTTGGGTGTGAACTTCATGGCTAACCTGAATATAAGCTTTAAAAATACATTCAGGCAAGAACTAGATTGCCTAATTGCTGACCTTCACATAGAGCTGCTATATTTAAAAAATAAATATATCCTTATTAACTTAATGTGTCTCTAAATGTCTAACAATCATCAGACTATTACATCCATAAACTGTGGACTAAGCTATGATTCTTTAGATTATTTCAAAGAGGATTTGAGATGGGGAGAAAAGATAGCATAAGAGAGGAAGCGAAAGTGTAGCTTTGGCTCAGTGGCAAAGAATACACTTGCCAATGCAGGAGACCAGGGTTCGATCCCTGGGTGGGAAAAATCCTCTGGAGAAGGAAATGGCAACCCACTCCAGTATTCTTGCCTGGAGAATTTCACAGACAGAGGAGCCTGGGGAGCTATAGTTCATGGGGTCACAAAAGAGCTGGACATGACTTAGCAATTAAATAGCAGCAAGAAAGAGTGGCGAGACAGAAATTCTTAACCCAGTTTTGCTACTAACTGTCAAACTTTGAATAAGCAGAATAATTTTCTGTTTTTAGGTTCCTGTCTGTAAAATATAACTGATAACACCTGTAGAATTTACCCTCAGTGGTAAAATAAAGGTTTTTTGAGAAAATAAGCTTTGGAAATGGTCTAGAAAAAGTAGTGGAAAACATAAGACACTGCTTAATCAAAAAACTTTTATTGAGTGTTTTGGACTGAATTGTGTCCCTCTAAAATTTATATGTTGACATTCTAACTCCCAGTACCTCAGAATGTGACGGTATTGGGGGGTCGTTAGGGCAGGCCCTAATCCATTATAATTGGTGTCCTTATCAGAAGAGTGACTGTGATCACACAAAGGTGCCAAGGAAAGATCAAATGAAGACACAGGAAGAAGACCTTCACCTACAAAGCAAGGAGAGAGGCCTCAGAAGAATTCAACACTGCAGACACCTATACATTTCTGAGGTTTAAGCCTGTGTACTTTGTTATGGCAGTCCTAGCAAATGAAAAAATACGCTGAGCCTGACATTTAGAGGGGTGTAAGTCCTTCTGAGGCAAGAGTGGGATCTGTGAAGAACTACCCATGGCACCAGGTTGGATCATTCAGAGGATGAATTGAAATCATGGTCTAGGAGGGCAATAAAAGATCAAAGGCAAAGATCTGGTGCTCTGTTCTAAGTCCAAAGTGTGAGTCAATTAGTGTGCACATTGTTAATGCGGGGCTACTATTAATGTGAAGGGTTTTAGAGAAACTTCTATAATTAATGCCAGTATCACGGGAGCAGGGTCCTAGTCACTGATGTGTGACATCATTAACAGTCTTTCTGGTTGGTCCCCAGTACTGACTGCACTCTAGGCTTGCCAAACAAACGACTGTAGGTCACTCTACAGTATTTGCAGTGAGTTTTACCTTCCATTCATAATCCCTAAGTCTGTACCACACTCTCTGAACTAGTTATTCACTGAAGCTGGTCTCAATGGCAGGTGAGAAAGATTAAGGTGTCATGTTGTTCAGTCTCCCAGTTGTGTCCAACTCTTTGTGCCCCGTGGATTGCAGCACACCAGGCCTCCCTGTCCCTCACCATCCCCTGAAGTTTGCCCAAGTTTGTGTCCATTTTATCTGTGATGCCGTCCAGCCATCTCATCCTCTGATGCCCTCTTTTCCTTCTGCCCTCAATCTTTCCCAGCATCAGGGACTTTTCCAATGAGTCAGCTGTTCACATCAGATGACCAAAATACTGGAGCTGCAGCTTCAGCATCAGCCCTTCCAACAAGTATTCAGGGTTGATTTCCCTTAAGATTGACTTTTTGTTCAAGGGACTTTCAGGAGTCTTCTCCAGCACCGAAGTTTGAAGGCATCAATTCTTTGGCACTCTGTCTTCTTTACAGTACAGCTCTCACACTGTACATGACCACTGGGAAGACTATAGCCTTGACTATATGGACCTTTGTCAGCAGAATAATGTCTCTGCTTTTCAACACACTATCTAGGTTTGTCGTAGCTTTCCTGTCAAGAAGCAATAGCCTTTGATTTCATGGCTCCAGTCACCATCTGCAGTGATTTTAGAGCCCAAGAGGAGGAAATTTGTCACAACTTCCCCCTTCTCCCCTTCTGTTTGCCATGAAGTAATAGGGATGGATGCCATGATCTTAGTTTTTTCGATATTTAGTTTTAAGCTGACTCTTTCACTCTCTTCCTTCACCCTCATCAAGAGGCTCTTTAGTTCCTCTTCGCTTTCTGCCATTAGAGTGGTACCATCCAGGTATCTGAGATTGTTGATGTTTCTCCCGCCTATCTTGTTTCCAGCTTGTAACTCATCCAGCCTGGCATTTCTCATGATGTGCTCAACATATAGGTTAAATAAACAGGGTGACAGCAGACAGCCCTGTTGTACTCCTTTCACAATCTTGAACCAATCAGTCGTTCCACACAGGGTTCTAACTGTTGCTTCTTGACCCACACACAGGTTTCTCAGGAGACAGGTGAGATAGTCTGGTATTCCCATCTCTTTAAGAGCTTTCCACCATTTGTTATGATCCACACAGTCAAAAACTTTAGCATAGTGGATGAAAAAGAGGTGGATGTTTTTCTGGAATTCGCTTGCTTTCTCTATGATCCAGCAAATGTTGGCAACTTGATCTCTGGTTCCTCTGCCTTTTCTAAACCCAGTTTGGACATCTGGAAGTTCTTGATTCACATAATGCTGAAGCCTAGCATGCCAGATTTTAAGCAAGACCTTACTAGCATGGAAGATGAGTGCAATTGTCTAATTGCAGTTAGAACTTTCTTTAGTAATACCCTTCTTGGGAATTGGGATGAGGATTGACCTTTTCCAGTACTGTGGCCATTGCTGGGTCTTCCAGATTTGCTGACATATTGGGTGCATAATGTGTCATACCACTGGTATATTTAGGGTGTTATTTCTAAAACCAAGGAATTAATCTCTTTGGGGAAGACACTGAAACAAAATGCTAACATGATATTATAAGTGATAAATACAAAAAAGACAGGAACAAATAATCCAGTTGAATGCAGCAGGCCTAACTAATACTAGAAAAGCTAGATTTGTAGATTACAAAGATCCGTAAGTACATTAGTAGGTAAACCCTAGATTGATTCCTAAAACCAGTGATAAACCAATGCAGTGACTCAGGTCAGTGGTGATCTCAAGCTTGGGTTATGCAATGTAATGGACACCCCCTTACACCCCAGATTTTATAGATATCCTCCAGATAGTGCCAAGCTGTTTTTCTCAACTTCATGTGAATGTGAGAATAATCTGGGATACTTTTAAAAAACATTGGTGCCTGAAGCCCATCCTTAGAAAGCTTGATTTAATTAGTGTGGAATGGGGGATTATAACTTTACAATTCCTATTTTCACTATTGGAGGATTATGATATGTAATCAGTAGTGAGACCTTCCTGTTTCTCTAGGTCATAAAGGTGCATCCACCATTGCCTCTTGGTTAGGGCTGGTCAGTTCCAGACGAGGATTTAGTTTAATGGAAAAGTTCTCGAAGAGAATTTTTCAGCCCCGTGATCTTAAATAGATGTAAATATTCAAACTTCCATGAAATCAGGTTCTTTAAGGAGTTTTGGCAGCTTGTCTTAAATGTTTTTAACCTGTACTTTTAGAAGACTGAAGTTTATCAAGTGTCCTGATTTTCTGAATGATATAGGCAAAGGTCAGACTTACAAAAATGGTATCTTCAGTCATGAAGGTTGCTGAATGACAAGCAAGTCTTGTAAGAATATAATATAAGTGGTTCACCAGATCAGAGCCTAGAGAAACACAGACCTGAGTCTGTCCTAGACCAAAGATCAAGAACTTTCTTCTTCTTCATGTACTTATTCATTTATTCATTCATAAAACATTTGCTGAGTACCTATTATGTTCCAGACACTTGATATGCAAGCTGAGCAAGATTGAGAATTTCCTTAGCTCACTGATGTTTTTATCTAGGACATAAGTTCTGTTAGTTGGAAGATCATGGTTTCTATTTTTGGTTGTTTTGCATACCATTGTATCCTTAAAGCCTAGAAAACAGTTGACAATAAATATTTGATGAATGAATAAAAAAGTGAATATATAAATTGATTAAATGAAATATGTCATTGCAGAGGCACTTATGATATAGGGAAGAATAAGATGCTATAAGAATATGTACATGGAAAAGTAAATTACATGAAGGGTTAGGGGAAGTTCTCTGAGGAAAAAATCTATGTTGAAAATAAGATCAGTGTGGTGAATAGGAAACAGTAGATTTAAAAGCCTAAGATGGGAGGAAATGTGCTTATCTTGGGCCTTTCAAGCTCAGTGTAGCTAGAGGGAAAAGCGGAGTTGAAGAATTAGAAAGAAGATGGGCCATGTAGAGTGCTCTAAACCACATGTCTTAGTTTCCTATTACAGTTATAGCAAGTGAACACATATTAGTGGCCTAAAACAACACAGATTTATTATCTTACAGTTGTATAGGTCAGACGTCTGAATCGGGTCTCACTGGGCTAAAATCAAGGCTCTGGTGGGGCTAGAATCCTCTCTAGAGGCTCTAGGGGAGAATCTATTTCCCTGCGTCTTCCAGCTTCCAGGGGCTGTCTGCATTCCTTGGTGAAACTCCTATCTTCAGACCCAGCAACAGTGGGTGGAGTCCTTCTTCATGCTTTGAATTTTTCCTGCCACTCAGACTGCTTATCCCTCTGAACCACTCTTCTGCTTTTAAGACTCACATGATTGGAATGGGCTCATCCAGATTAAATACAGAATAATCTCCTCTTAATCACATGCTCAGAGTATCTTTGTGAAGTAACATAGTCACTGATTCTGGGGATTAAGACACAGATGTCTTTGGGGGTTGTTACTCTGCCTACTGTATCATGTCAAGAAATTCAGACTTTATTTTCAAAACAGAGAGAAACTACTAAAGAATTTCAGTAAGGGAATGAATGATCAGCTTTGCATTTTAAACATTTCTCTCCGGATGATTTCTGGAAACCAGATTAGAAAGAAATTGTTGTCATCTAGGAGAGATAAAATGTTTTTGTAGACCAGAGAAATGTCTGGAAAAGATGAAGGGTAGAAGGATTTGAGAGTCATTTAGAGTGATAAAGAAAATGTTTTAGTGGTTGATTCTATTTGGGGGATGAGGTTCGATAACACAAATACCACTCTAGTCTCTGGTTAGGGTGATTGTATAAATGAAGGCACTGTTTACCAAGGCAATAAATACAGGAGGAACAACCTTGAGAGAGGGGGTACTAGGTTTGTTTGGAGAAACATTAAGTTCATGGAATCTTCCATGTAACTCAGATGGTAAAGAATCTGCTTTCAATGAAGGAGACCTGGGTTGGATCCCTGGGTAGGGAAGATCATCTGGAGAAGGGAATGGCAATACACTCCAGTATTCTTGCCTGGAGAATCCCATGGACAGAGGAGCCTGGTGGGCTACAGTCCGTGGGGTGGCAAAATGTTGAACACATAGAAAACATACACTCTTAAGTTCATGAGCCATGAAGACATTCACACGTAGATGTCCAATTAGGGGTTATATCCAAGGGTTTAAAATTCAGAAGAGATTTCTGGGCTGCAGACTTATCTCTGGGTGTCCTTAACATATACAAGGACACCAAAACCTTGGAGAAAATGTAGAGAGAAAAAGAAATCCAAGGATGGCAACTTGAGAACAAACAGCATTTCTGAGACTGTCAAAAGACAAGGAACCTGCCCAGGAGAGTAGGAGCAAAGGACAGAGGGGAAAGAAGCAGTGAAAGGGGCCTGGTGTCATTCAGTCCAAGGAAAGAGACTATCTTAAACAGCAAGAGTGGTCAACCTCATTGATGGCTGTGACGTGGTCAGTGAGGTAAGGACTGAAGGGGACCAAGGGAGAAGGCCTCTTGGAGTCACTGTTGACTTTGGCAAGAGCAATGACCTTAGGACAGGGGAGGTGAGCTGTGATTGGGTGGTAAGGAACAAAACACCAGAGTGCAAACTACGTTTTCCAGAAAGCGGGCCTAAAAATGATGAGAGAATTTGGGAAGTGGTTAAAAGGAGGAACTGAGACGTATTATTATTTTGGAACAGAGAGAAACAAAAATATATCTCTAGGAATTCCTTAAAGTGTCATTGTGAAGACCGGGGGGGAAGTGGGGGCAGCTGGAAGGAAATGTAAAGTTCAGAAAGAGTGTTCTATTTGTTCATTCACTTGTTTATGTTCATGTCAAGGACTTGAATACATTCTACTACAAATGGAAAGGAGCTGGTAGTGAAGGAGAATTTTTAATGGAAGAAATACTCAGTTAACAAGGGTTCAAAGAGATGCTGACAACTAGAGCTTTGGAGGAGGGATTGGCCTTACCATCCCTCCAAAATAAAAATTAAAAGCTGCATTATGAAAAGGACAGGTGCCACTTCAGGAAAACGGGGCAGGAAGTTTATAGGATTATTGTTTCATACCTTCTGTTCTTGGTTTTCTTTCGGCCATTGAATAAGATAGCAATTCAAGGTGGTGTTTCAACCGGAAGAGCCTGGAATGGAGAACCAAGACAGAAAGAAAAGTTCAAAGCCAGAAAAGCACAGCTAGGGGTGCGAGGGAAGGTTAAAAGTGCCAAAAAGTATACATTGAAATTCAAAAAGGATGAGGAATGAGTCCTGATGTGGAGTGTGATGCTGTAAGTTCAGGACATACAAATCACAGGGGTGGGGAAGCTTGATTTATGAAGTGCTTGCCACAGGAATGGCTGGGTGGACTGGCTTAAATTTGCAAGGAAATAGGACAACTTGAAATTTTGCCAGACTCTCTGAGGGGCACAGAGTGAAAGATTGTTCCTAGCTTCAGTGAGTCTGTACACTTTTTGAAAAAATAAGACTAATCAGTGAGAAATTCCTGAGTTGGATGACTTACTAGTTTTCTTCAACTTAGGCCGAAGGTTAAATTATAATGCAATAGAAGAATTAAACAAAAAAGTTGAGTTGAAAATAAAATACAACTTGTGATCAAGTGTCAAATGAGAGGTGGAGTAAAAGAATAAGTACTGAGATTCAAAAGAGAGAAAGAAGTAAATAAATTAATCTGGTTTGTGAAGACTTCTTGGAAACAAGCACACATAATGGTCATTATTAACGGATATGTTTTATTATCGTAGCTACGACCCAGCAGAAAGACAAGGCACACCATTGCCCATAGACTGCAGGATGAGCTCCTGGAGTGAGTGGTCGAAATGTGACCCTTGCCTCAAACAAATGGTAAGTATTCTTTTCCATTCCCCACGGGTGTCCCCAGATGGCAACTGTATTGCCAGGAAAATGACAAAGAGATAGGAGCCTCACCTCCCCACCCCACCACCACCAACTGTGTTCTGAACTCAGAATGAAAGGAAAATATCTAAATGGATTAGGCTAACCTTACTGGGAAACCTGAATGCTGCCCAGTTGGCTGAACAAATGTCATGAGGAACCATATTCTATACAAGAGCCTGCCAACCTCACCACATGATGTGTTCCTCCAAGTGAGGTCAGGGACTACGTTTCAGGCTTCCATCCTAAAACCTTTGACTCAACCGGAGGTTGGAGGTTTGCAGTGGTGTGGATCCAGTTTTAGATCAGAAGCCCTTTTTGGCCTTAGAAAAGCTAACATTTCCGCTGTTTCTGTGCAGTTTCGTTCAAGGAGCATTGAGATCTTTGGACAATTTAATGGGCGAAAGTGTGTGGACGCCGTGGGAGACCGACAGCAGTGTGTACCCACAGAGGCCTGCGAAGACCCCGAGGAGGGCTGTGGCAACGATTTCCAGTGCGGTACAGGTAATCCTCCCGTGGCTGGTGAGGGCTTCTGCGTGCCTTTATAAGCGAAAAGAAGGAAATGTGCTTCCTGACCCTCATACTTCCAAGTGTGGATACAAAAAAATCCAAATATAATGTGTGATCACTCCTCTCTAACTTTAAAGGATGTTTGATAACTTCAGAAAGAAAGAAAATTTGGCGTGAGATACACAGTGTCTTTCTGTCTTTCCTGATTTTGATTGCAGGCAGATGCATAAAGAATCGACTTCTGTGTAATGAAGACAATGACTGCGGAGACTATTCAGATGAGGATAACTGTGAACAGGATCCTCGTCCCCCTTGCCGCAACCGAGTGGTGGAAGAGTCAGAGCTGGCACGGACGGCAGGATTTGGGTCTGTACTCCACTTGTATACTTGCAGATGAGGATGAGTGAAAATGATCCCCACCTCTCTTGCCATACTGGAGTGGTACATGATTGAGCTAGTACAAAGAGTGGACTCTGGCTCTGTATTCTGTCTGAATTATATTTGAGCTTGAAAGAAGTTAAGTGCTGAATCAGCATCTCAAGATAATTTGGACAAACTGCCTGGCTTCAGTAGGTGTCTACGGAATAGATTAGACTATCAGGATAATAGGTGATTACTTATGAGGTCAATAGGAGAGGAGATCCCTTGGTTATCAACCTCTAGAAGATGATAGCAAGATTGAAATGACACATTAACTTTTGAAGTTGAATTGCCAGTGTTAGGTCTGGTAATTCAATTCAAATATTTGAATGCCCAGGAAGACTGGAAAAGTTCTGTTGGAACTTGTCTTGGATCTCTACCTGGGTGTAAGTTCTCAGGGCATCCCAGCATTCTGGAGTTTGCCCAAGAGGTAATGATCAGAGGGAGCAGTTCTGATGCCATGTGGGGCTGGTGCTGAGACTCTGCTTCTCATTACAGAGCTGAAGTTTCACTCGTTTCCCTGCAATTACTGCTTTATGTGGAATCTACGGAAGTTTTCTCTCTGAACTGAACAAACAGACTCCAAGCAGGGCATTACTTGTGTTACGGATTCTCGTTTGATGCAGATCTACATCTGATTTTATAGGAAAAGGATACAGAAATTGTAGCCCTCTTGGCTGAAAAACAATCATTTGCAATCTAAAGGTTTCTTTTGTACATGAAGAGAAAATTCATTCTATGATATCTGCCAGGGAGTTTCCCAATGAGGCATCCCAGAGAGCAGCCAAGACTCCTTAAATACCTCCCGCCTTACCTTGATCAGGGCTGGTGATGACATCACAGAGCTGAGCCTGCAGGACTAAGTGAGAGGGTGGGGCCCAAGCTGTGTAGAAAGTTGGCTAAGATGTGGAAAATGAGGTAGGCTCTGATAGAATCAGCCCACCAACCGTTTTAAGATCCCATTACCATGAGCAATCACCCGTAATTAGTCTTCATAAAGCTATTGTTCTCTGACAGCTTTCATTTGCATAATACTTTAAATTTTCCCAAATCTTTTTGCGAATTCCCTCTCTTAGCTATTCATAATAATCCTGTGAGATAGTTAGGGGCGGCGTTATATTCACTTTATAGATAAGAACTAAGTAAAATCAACAAGGCCTTTTGGCATATTAGTTGCTGCTGCTGCTAAGTCGCTTCAGTCGTGTCTGACTCTGTGCGACCCCACAGACGGCAGCCCACCAGGCTCCCCCGTCCCTGGGATTCTCCAAGCAAGAATACTGGAGTGGGCTGCCATTTCCTTTCCAGTGCATGAAAGTGAAAAGTGAAAGTGAAGTCGCTCAGTCGTGCCCGACTCTTAGCGACCCACAGACTGCAGCCCACCAGGCTCCTCTGTCCATGGGATTTTCCAGGCAAGAGTACTGGAGTGGGGTGCCATTGCCTTCTCCAATATTAGTTGCTAGCAGAACTAAAACCCAAGTTTCCCTGACAGATAGAAAACTATGTGTTTTTTTTTTTCACCATGTAACCTAACCCTCTTTCTTCCCACATTCCCCTCACTACCCACATCATTCCTCCCACATCACTACAAAGCCCATAAGTCAACTCCCTAACTTCAAAGCATAACTAATCTTAGAAAATGAAACTCCTTAAGTAGTTATTTATTACCCAAATATTTGAATTAAGACTGTAGAGAGTAGTGTAAATCAGTAATTAATATTTAACAATCGATTTCAAAATAGCATGCTTTGTTATATCAATAATGATGGTATTCTTCAATACCATTGATGTTACATATTTATGTATCAATACTATATATCTCCATTATGCTTATATGGGGCTATGGGACTATACTGAAATAGAGATAATAGGAATAAACAAACTAATCATAGCTACATGCTTATAAACTCTCCAGTTTGGAAAACCTCACCAAGTCATATCAGTCATATACAGTCAGATTCTTTTACACATGAAAGTCACAATCACTCATAAATTAATTAAATTTATAGTTGTTTTCATTTGAAGGACTCTCATTTAAATTCTCATGCCAGGAGAATTCACTTGTATCACAAATATTGCAGCCTCTTGGTATCTGAGATTCTTCAGAAGTGTTTAAGGGAAATCCCCAACCCATCTTGCAACCATTGGAAAAAAAAAAATTCAAACCAGCTGTAAATGATGTGCTATACACAAGGAGTTACTTCTGTGTGTGATCTAAGCATAACACCACTTCTGTGGAGCGAGCCTGCTCTTCGGCTCACCTGGTAAATTGGAACTGCCTTGGGTTTTAGGTGCAGGTGTAAAAACAGCCATCTCCAAGTGCTGCCAAAGAACACATGCTTTTTATTTCCCAAGCGATGACATTCCATCCATGAGAAGTTTTCATGTTTCTTGGCAGAAAGAAAATTGGCTCATTCTAGACTAGACTGTCTGTCTCTGTAGTGGTGGAGCCAAGTCAAAAGTTTTGAAACATTTCTTCCCTAGCAGTCCTTTAGTCTGTGGATCAGCTTCATTGTAACTTTCCAAATGGATCCAGCCAACTGGGCAATTTGCTGTTCCATAGAACAAAACCCTTCAAACTGGGATAATCTTACTGTGGGGTGCAAAAAGACTTTTCGGGGGGGGGGGTGGCGATAGGTGAGTTTTACAATAACAGTTTCCCCAACTATTAGTTACTTAACGAATGTAACTAATAATAAATCTTAAATTCCTTACATACAGATTTTTAACTGATAAGCTTGAAGATTCAGGATCATTCATTTAGTTGTCAAATCCATTCTCCTGTCTCACCTCTTCTTTTACAATCTAACTCCCACTTCCTAAAAGAAGAGTACATCCCTCACCCATCTCATATTTCCCTATGAGATAGAAAAACCAAGAAACAATTCCAAATTTTGTACTCAGTTGTACTTAGACTCTAAGGCCTTGTAAATCAAGTGGTCTCCAATTCTTTTTACCAACAGCATTTAAAGGTCCTAATCAATTATCAGGTAATGGACTATAAAAATAACAGTTAACTAAAGACTAGTCTGTGTTCTTTTTTTGGCATAAAACTCAGAAGATCGAGTAATTGAGTGACATTGCTATGACAAAATTCCTTCTATTCTTATCTACTTATTTATGTGCATAAAGTTTCTCAGCAGTTACATCTATAAAAATGAAGAGTAGAAATGAAGTCAACACTGCTATGTTTTTTCTAGCAGTAAGTAATATTCTAACATGGGTACAGTTCAGTTCAGTCACTCAGTCATGTCCAACTCTTTGCGACCCCATGAATCACAGCACGCCAGGCCTCCCTGTCCCTCACCAATTCCCGGAGTTCACTCAGACTCACGTCCATCGAGTCAGTGATGCCATCCAGCCATCTCATCCTCTGTCATCCCCTTCTCCTCCTGCCCCCAATCCCTCCCAGCATCAGAGTCTCTTCCAATGAGTCAACTCTTCGCATGAGGTGGCCAAATAGTAACTAATCAACTAATTAAAAAGAAGCCCCATTCATTTCACTGAGAGATGCTTTTCCAATAAAAATTTTATGTTTATTAAATATTGCTAAATTTTAATTTGTTTAAATGTACTACTAAAAATGGTAACTCAATCCAGAGAATTTATTAAACACTTAGGCCTTATGGTCAAAGAATATTTAATGTTTTTAAAACTTCAATTAGTATCTTTTGAGTACATAAAAGTGTGAAAAAGTGATCAATTAAAACTTCCATGCATAAAAATCCATTACCTTAGGTTAAAATGCTATAGCAGAAATGAAATAGAAATATAGATTAAAGCATAAAATGGAGTGGGAGAATATGGGAACTCTATTGTCTACTTATTTTGCCATGAACCTAAAAATGCTCTAAGAAATAAAGTTTATTTTTTAAAAAAGAAGAATCAAAAGGAATACCATAAAACAACCAGCTGTTAAAGAAATATAAACATTGTCATTACTTAATATCTGCTATCACTACAGAATTTATATGCCATTTGTTTTTAAAAGAAGCACAATAATTATATTTTAAAGTGTAAATATTTACAGCATGCTGGGAAACGTATCCTTTAGTTCAGTTCAGTCACTCAGTTGTGTCCGAATCTCTGTGACCCCCTGTGCTGCAGCACACCAGCTTCCCTGTCCATCACCAACTCCCAGAGCTTGCTCAAACTCATGTCCATTGAGTCAGTGATGCCATCCAGCCATCTCATCCTCTGTCGTCCCCTTCTCCTCCTGCCCCCAATCCCTCCCAGCATCAGGGTCTTTTCCAGTGAGTCAGTTCTTCACATCAGGTAGCCAAAGTATTGGAGTTTCAGTCTCAGCATCAGTCTTTCCAATGAACACCCAGGACTGATCTCCTTTAGAATGGACTGGTTGGATCTCCTTGCAGTCCAAGGGACTCTCAAGAGTCTTCTCCAACACCACAGTTCAAAAGCATCAATTCTTCGGTGCTCAGCTTTCTTTATAGTCCAACTCTTGCATCCATACGTGACTACTGGAAAAACCATAGCCTTGACCAGACAGACCTTTGTTGGCAAAGTAATGTCTCTGCTTTTCAATATGCCAACCTTTTCACTCTCCTCTTTCACTTTCATCAATTTATCCTTTGCAACTACTTAAAAGGAAATATTTTAGATGTCAAACTAAAACCACACAAGGAGGCATGATTTATTAGAGTAGACAACCAAAAAATCTGAAGACCACCACCCCAAAATATGCTATATATATTTCTACCTACAGAACATTTTTAATATTTTAAATGTACTTGGCTGCAGTAGGTCTTAGTTGCAGCACTCTGAGATCTTTAGTTGTGGCACAAGAACTCTGAGTTGCAGAATGTGAAATCTAGTTCCCTGACCAGGGTTCAAACCGGGAACCTCTGCGTTGAGAGTGCGGAATCTTAGCCACTGGACCACCAGAGCAGTCCCTCCACTTACAGTATTTTGTACACTCATTCCTTCTGCCCTCCAGACCCCATCTTCAAAACTCAAATAAAATCCTGATACTCCTTCTAAAACCATTTTTACGACCCTGCCATGGAGACCTCTTCCTCTTGGGAACTTTGTACATCACTTACCTGTACTACCCATTTGGTACATGCACATTCATCCTTGGACTATTGTTTGAAATTGGTAATTGTATCTAAACCCTACCTTGAATATAATGTTAATGAAATCAAAGACTATATTAACTATCTTAATATTACCCATTGTTTATTACAAACACTACACTACTCATAGATACACAGTCACCTAGGAGTTCATCACCATTGTTGTTGTTCAGTTGCTAAATCATGTCCTACTGTTTATGAACTGCATGAACTTTGTGAACTCCATGAACTTCAGCATACCAGACTTCTCTGTTCTTTACTGTCTCCTAGAGTTTGCTCAGAGTCGGACATGACTGAAGCGACTTAGCAGCAGCAGCAGAGTTTGCTCAAGTCCATGTCCATTGAGTCGGTGATGCTATCTAACCATCTCATCTCCTGCTGCCCTCTTCTTTTGTCTTCAATATTTCCCAGCATCAGGGTCTTTTCCAATGAGTTGACTCTTTGCATCATTATAAGCCAATTCAATGTCATTATTCATTAAATACAAAGAGGTACAGGGTCATTGTTAATAAGATACATGGGAGACAAGTTCACGACAGAATAAAGTACTTGAGGTCTTGTTTAAGAAACAAACACAGATCACTTAATTCCAGTTCACGACAGAATAAAGTACTTGAGGTCTTGTTTAAGAAACAAACACAGATCACTTATTTCCAGTATTCTATGTATTTGTATCTAAACCTTAGCAATATTTTTTAAAATATTTATTGTTCACATGTCTGTGAATACAAGGATGGGTGAAAAGCCGAAGACATTCAGATATGGGTTTTAATGACCCATTGTTTTCTTCTTCTTTTTTTTTTTTTTAAATTTTTTTATTTTTTTTTTATTTTTTTTTAATTAAAAAAAAAAAGCCAAAGACAAAATTTTAATCTCCCGTCCAACATAAGATGTTTAAGAATGTAAACTAGATATATAGAGTTTCTTTTTTTCTCTCTTCCTTGTTCAACTGACTAAGTCTACTGTTTGGCCCTTTACTAGAAATTTAGGGCCATAAGTACTTTTCATGAAAGGTACTTTTGGTGGGGCAAATAGTGAGAAGGAGTTAATTCTAACTATACAATCAGCCTTGAGAAAGATATTACTAAATCATTTCCTTAACTTGCCTTTCATTAAGTTGAGCTATAATGTTCATCTTCTTTGTAGATTCAAAGTTTATTAAGAATGTGCTGTTTATATAAAGATGTTGTTGTTAACTAACCCATTGGAAATAGGATACTTTTCCAATTATTTTTCTTGCATTAGCAATGGGTTTACTATCCAAACCCTTTGACAAATTGCTTTTGAAACCAACATTCAGATTTGTAATCCAGCTCATTGGACTCAGGGATGTGGTCCAGAGCAATAGCTTTTGCTTAGAGTTTTGCTTAGAGCATATTTATGCTTTTGTGCCAAGCTACATTATGGATATGAGAAGCAAACCTCTATTTTGGCCTCTCTGCCCTGGGGCCATTTATTCCAGATACAGTCTAGACAGCAAGGACTGTTTCACCAATTAGCACTTCACAAAGAATGAACTGTTTCTTGTTCATATATTGATTTTTGGCCTACAAATCAAAGTCAATATTTTTTAGGCTAAACAAGATTCTTATTTCTGAATTAAAGTTTGCCAAATAACAATATTTTGCTAGGAGAAAAAAGGAGAACTTTTGAGAATGCCTTGCCGGATGATGACACTTTTGTGTTCCTCTTGGAAAGGGTAATAAGAGTAAAATAAGTCTGGAGGGAACAAGGTTTGTGACAAACAATGAGACAGCTGGAGGAAAATGTTTAAAGAGAATGGGGAGAGAAAGAGGCCCCATGTTGATTCACAGATTAAAAATCATATGCATATGTTATACTCCCCCCTGAGATGCTCTGTTCTCAGATCATTTTAAGAGGTGATATTGTAGCATTGGCTTATAGTTCACCAAGGGAGGTTAGCTAAGAGTTACATCAGTGAGAATTCAACTTTAACAGCCAGATGGCCCCTTGCTTCCTACTTATTGAATTTCTTTCTTTGGGCTCAACAGTGGCCTAATTGCCTATAAGAGTTTATAAGACCTTCCTAAGGTGTACTTCCCACCCCGGACACAGAGTAGAGGTGACCAGGCCCTTGCTTCTGTTCCTGATTCTATCACACCATCATACGGTGAGATGAAGCTCTCCTCTCCCAGTTCCTGAGGGCTGCCTGGCATTCGCTCCAGGTATCTCCATGCCTGATGCTACTCTGTTCACTCTCAGGATCAACATCTTAGGCATGGATCCGCTCAGCACCCCTTTTGACAACCAGTACTACAATGGACTCTGTGACCGAGTTTGGGACGGCAACACCTTGACGTACTACCGCAGGCCCTGGAACGTGGCTTCGCTGACCTATGACGTAAGTCTTCTTAGAAGAAAATACACTGTTCAGCTTTAGCTGACCAATTGTTTCCATAAGTTTCATTCTAAATGATGTGAAAAATTCAGTAGAATGAAAATTCAATGTGAACATAAGATTGACTTAAAGAAGAGGTGTAGCTTGAGTCTCTTTAGATAATATACAGCAGTCTATGATCAATCCTCAGCAGCATGCAGTTAGTGGTAGAGTTTTGACAAATACCTCATCTCTGAAAAGAATCATCTAAGATTCTGATGAAACTAAAAATTAAATTAGTGCTGACTTAAGGACTGAGTACCCTGCTGCCACGCTCTTGAGGGTAAGTTTTGGCTAACCTACCAAGAACATCTCTAGATTCATTTTCCTTCATCTCCCCTTTGTAACACCTGCTTGACTAATGTGAGTTTTGACCTCAAAACCCCCATCCTCAGTTCTAGTGAAATTATTTCCTAGAGTGATTTTTACTCTACAAAATGCCAGCTCAAGCCTACTGCCTTTCTGTAAGTCACCTAAATTCTCTAAAACAATCCACAAACTGTGCCTGCCTCCCTTCAAAGGAACAACATTTATCACTTTTAGAGATTAGTTTTTGTTTTAAACAAGATATAGTAAAGAATAATAAATAACTTACTCTGATCCAGTAACTACAATAATCTGTTTCTTTAAATGGTTCTGTTCAGTTCAGTTCAGTTCAGTCGCTCAGTCATGTCCAACTCTTTGCGACTCCATGAATCGCAGCACGCCAGGCCTCCCTGTCCCTCACCAACTCCCGGAGTTCACTGAGACTCATGTCCATCGAGTCAGTGATGCCATCCAGCCATCTCATCCTCTGTCATCCCCTTCTCCTCCTGCCCCCAATCCCTCCCAGCATCAGAGTCTTTTCCATTGAGTTAACTCTTCGCATGAGGTGGCCAAAGTACTGGAGTTTCAGCTTCAGCATCATTCCCTCCAAAGAAATCCCAGGGCTGATCTCCTTTAGAATGGACTGATTGGATCTCCTTGCAGTCCAAGTGACTCTCAGGAGTCTTCTCCAACACCACAGTTCAAAAGCATCAATTCTCTGGCACTCAGCCTTCTTCACAGTCCAATTCTCACATCCATACATGACCACAGGAAAAACCATAGCCTTGACTAGACGAACCTTTGTTGGCAAGGTAATGTTTCTGCTTTTCAATATGCTGTCTAGGTTGGTCATAACTTTCCTTCCAAGGAGTAAGCATCTTTTAATTTCATGGCTGCAGTCACCATCTGCAGTGATTTTGGAGCCCAAAAAAATAAAGTCTGACACTGTTTCCACTGTTTCCCCATCTATTTCCCATGAAGTGATGGGACCGGATGCCATGATCTTTGTTTTCTGATCCATAAAATTTACTTTATTTAGTCATGACAATGTCCTTTATTATTGCTGTCAATCCCATCAGTTTGAGAAACATATTACTTTTCCATAATTGTAGTTAGTATTCCTTTTATTTCTATGTTGTAAATCAGTCCCTACCCATTGCAGCCTGAAGTGATCATCCTGTCTTGTGAATGTTCAAGATGTTTAATGTCTCAAATATTTGACTGACATTCTTTCCCCCATGTGCACACTGTCATATTTCTGGTACCCGTAAGTCCAGAAAAAAATCAGTTTTCCACAAAATGTTCAGGGAACATTCTGGATTATTGATGTTTCCCATCATGCCAGGTTAACCTTCGTTAAGCATATTTTTTGAAGAGAAGTTTTCGTCTTTCTAAGAAGTATTACACATGTTCTACTTTCTTTGAAAGAGTATACCAAAGAAGGGAAATTTTATCATTGCTGTTGCAAGAAGTTTTATTGTGTTGTTTTATTTTATTTTTTTTTTAGTTCTCAGGTCTGTGCTGTTCAGTTTTTCTTTGTCGCTGTCACCAGCCTGTTAGCTTCTCTGTAAGGTTAGTAACAGGTGTGAACCAAGAGATGAGGGCTAGAGGGTTGCTCAGGACAGATCTTGAAGCTACATTTGGAAAGTAAGCAAACTGCTGTCCCTTATCTACACCTCTGGAAACAGATGTGTTTCCTAATTTGGAAGGTTTTGAATTTTACAAGGATGATGTGGTACTTATCCTGTATATTACTTACACCCCAGGTGGAATTGGGAACAGCATCATAGAATCAAATGCATTCACATATCTATGGCAAAATGAACTGATATTTACAAAAGGTGGGAGAAATGAAGGCCATAAGTAACTTTTCATCAGTTCAGATCAGATTAATGCCTCCAAATGAGTTTTGGCATCAAGCTTCTAAGAAAGTTGATAGGGATTGTGGACCTGAGTGTTTATTTTGTGCCACCTGAGGAAGGATGTTGATGGAGTTGGCTGGCGGCCTGTTAAGAAGTCCCCAAACCATCCCCCGCACTTGGTGCTAGTAATGCTAATGCTCCCAGTGTCCTAATCTGCTCAGGTCCGCTCCCAGTACCCTAATCTGCTCAGGTCCACGACGAGCTCAACAGTAAAGACCTTGAGTTTATTGAATGAAAATCTCTATTTTTACTTTTTAGGAAAGGGTTATTTTCTACGCCTTCTAATCCTCTTTGGCATATTTTACCTACTTTTTCATGTATATTCTTATTATAGTGCCTAAAGGCAGAGAATGCGCATTTCACTTCCTTACAACCTATTACCAGTTGTCACTCAATATGTGTGTAAATAGGTGCTCAACAAAATTGTACTGGATGACAATTTTTAAAATCTTGGTTTAGTTACTTACGGGCAATAATTTACTATCTTTCATTTTTTGAAAGAATTCTATCAACCTATCATTCCATGGGGACGATTCCTTAATAATGACATCTTACTCTGACACATTCACTTTCCCTCAGTGCTGCTGCTAAGTCGCTTCAGTCGTGTCCGACTCTGTGTGACCCCATAGACAGCAGCCCACCAGGCTCCCCCGTCCCTGGGATTCTCCAGTCTTGTCTCAAATGCAGCTTTGGCTCCAGAGCACACTGCAGAGTTTGGAATCCTAGCCTTTGGGAAGATTACTTCTTCTCATCATGGCTCAGTTTCCTCATCTGTAAAATAGAAATAATAATGCCTACCCTGTAAAGATAAATGAGTCTAAATAGGTGAAACATTCATGTTACTGACACACAGCAAACACTCAATAAATATTTGCTATTCTTTTTAAAAGTATAAACAGAAAAAGACTTAGTTCTGATTAAATGCAGTTCTGGTTAATTAGCAGTTACATTCTCACTCAAGGTTTAATGGTTACCGTAAATCAGAAGTGATGACCAAGAACAACTGAAGCCTGCAATTATAGAAGGGAAAAAAAAGTGATGATTACATGTATGAATTAGTTCCTTTTCACTTGTTTATCTTTAGTCATCTCTACTTTTGTTTGTTGAAAGTAACAATTTGTAAATCAGGTTTCAGGTTTTCATTACAATTCTTTTGAAATCTGAATCTCCTTGAGAATGTAAGATTTTGGAGGTTAGCAAAGGTTTGGAAAGTGCACCTGGATTATAAGCATCCTTTCCACCCCAAATCCTAACAAAATACTGAGTGATTTTACATCATGTGCATTGCCAGGAATTTCTTGTTGCCTCTTAACTTCCTATATCTACTCTAGTAGAGTCACTAATTTTCTAGACACATCCTTAACCTTGTATTCACCAGAACTATGCTGCCTCTGAAATCTGAAACTTACGTTTTGCCTCATCACAACTATCCAGTCGCTCAGTTCTCATCCTCCCTTGTGACCGCTAATCTAGTCTTAAACCCCATCTAGACTTGTGACCACTAATCTAGTCTTAAACCCCATTTAGACCCAGTTTTGGGAGAAGGAAATGGCAACCCACACTGGTGTTCTTGCCTGGAGAACCCCAGGGACAGGGGAGCCTGGTGGGCTGCAGTCCATGGGGTCGCTAAGAGTCAGACAAGACTGAGTGACTTCACTTTAACTTTTCACTTTCATGCATTGAAGAAGGAAATGGCAACCCACTCCAGTGTTCTTGCCTGGAGAATCCCAGGGATGGGGGAGCCTGGTGAGCTGCCGTCTGTGGGGTTGCACAGAGTCGGACACGACTGAAGCAACTTAGCAGTGGCAGCAGCAGACCCAGTTTGGGGTCATCTGTTTTCCTTCCAGTCTGTTTTGCTCCTCCTATGTCCAGTTTTTTTCCTCTAATCAATCTATATCCATTTTTGACCACTCTTGATAGTATTATCATTGTTCTTGCTTTCTAGTCCTTCAAGAAAAGCTCCATCTTTGGATGAACCCTATTATTTTTCTACATAAACTTACCTTGCTGGGCACCATAGAGAAAATCATGCTAATAATTCAGGAATGGGTAGCGTTATAACCACACCCAGGTCTTCCACCCTTCTCAACAGGTCCACACACCTCCCCACTCTCCACAGGGTAATTTAAAATGTTAGACAACCTCCTCCAGCTATTTACCTTATTATTCTGCCTACCTTATTAGATGGCAGGAGCTCCAACTGGACAGAGAAGATCCAAGCCACAGATAAGAATCTTCTCAGGTTTGTTTTTTTTTTTTTTTTTTCTTCAAGGTTGTACTTATGTACAAACTTGTTTGATGCTCAGTTCAACCTCTGTCTCCCTCATTTTCCACCTGGTCCTTAATACACAAATATCTTTAAGAGTCCCATTTAAAAAACAAAAACACAGAAAGGATGCCCTCATCTCTACATACTCTTCTCATCTACATCTGCTACCTCAATTTTTGTACTTCCCATGAATTCCCCAATTGGATTTGTTTCCTAGGGCTACCATCACAAAGTACAAGTTGGATGGTTTAAACAGCAAACATTTATTTTCTCACAGTTCTGGAGGCTGAAAGTCTAAGATCAAGATGTCAGTAGGGTTGGTTCCCCTTAGGTCCCTCTCTTTGGCAGTAGGGAGCTATCTCCTGTATCTCCACGTGGTCTTCCCTCCATGCTGGACTGATTCTAATATCCCCTTCTTATAAGGTCACCGGTCATACTGGATTACAGCCCACCTAACGACCTCATTTTAACTTAATAACCTTTTTGAAGATTCTTTCTCAAAATGCCATCACATTTTGGGGTAATTGAAATCAGGAATTTTAGCATGTGGATTTTGGGGGATCACAGTTCAGCCCATAACACCAAACGTCTGTTATCTTGTTACCCAAACTGTTTTCACCAAAGTTCATCTTAAACTTCATTGAGTTCTCTTTACTTGAAACAGCCCTTAAATATTGCTGCTACCAGAGTTGCTATCTTATTTCACAGTCTCTCTCTATAGCGATTTCATTCCCTCCTGTGGGTTTAGATTTCCCCTCCATCCTGATGGCTTACAAATACTGCATTTACAGCCCAGGTCTCCCTCTGAACTAGGTATCTGTGTAACTCAGTTCAGTTGCTCAGTCGTGTCCGACTCTGTGACCCCATGGACTGCAGCACGCCAGGCTTCCCTGTCCATCACCAACTCCTGGAGCTTACTCAAACTCATGTCCATCGAGTCGGTGATGCCATCCAACCATCTCATCCTCTGTCATCCCCTTCTCCTCCTGCCTTCAATCTTTCCCAACATCAGGGTCTTTTCCAAAGAGTTAGTTCTCCACACCAGGTAGCCAAAGTATTGGAGTTTCAACTTCAGCATCAGCCCTTTCAACGAATATTCAGGACTGATTTCCTTTAGGATTGACTGGTTTGATCTCCTTGCAGTCCAAGGGACTCTCAAGAGTCTTCTCCAACACCACAGTTCAAAAGCATCAATTCTTCAGCACTCAGCTTTCTTTATGGTCCAACTCTCACATCCATACATGACTACTGGAAAAACCATAGCCTTGACTAGACCTTTGTGGGCAAAGTAGTGTCTCTGCTTTTGAATATGCTGTCTAGGTTGGTCTGTGTTGTGGCTCAGCTAGTAAAGAATCCGCCTACAATGTGGGAGACCTGGGTTCGATCCCTGGGTTGAGAAGATCCCCTGGAAAAGGGAAAGGTTACCCACTCCAGTATTCTGGCCTGGAGAATTCCATGGACTGTATAGTCCATGGGGTCACAAAGAGTCAGACAGGGCTGAGCGACTTTGACTTTCACTTTCAGGTTGGTCTGTGTAGCTAGTTGACTGCAAACATCACACAGTTCACATATCCAAACCTTATATCCCATCTTATTCCTAATCCTCTGTTTCTTGCTCTTGAATTCTCTAGTTGGGAAATGAAACAATATATTCCTAATCATTAAACTCAGAAGTCTGGAAATCTTCCTAAAGACCTCTACAGGTGCATCTCCCTCAAAGCCCACAACATCCAATCAGTCAGCAAGTTCCATTATTTTGTAAAGTCTGTTATCTCTGTTTCTTCTTCTCCATTCCCACTGCCTTGCCCACTGCCTTGGGCTCTCATCATTTCCATCTGGGCTACTATCAGTCCTCCCATAAGTCTGAGACCCCTAGTTTTGCTCAGTTTCAATTCATTCCACTCACTTCAGTATGAAGATATATGATAAATCTGACCTTATCACTCTGTTGCTTACATTTGGTGTTGTCTCCCTATAGCCTTCCAGATAATGATCAATGTCCTTGGCAGGGAGGAAAAGGTCATTCTTCATCTGGCTTTTAATGGCCACACCACTCTCAGCTTTCTCCTCTGAATCTTTTGTTTTGAATAGATGCCTTTTCTGCAAATTATGCAATAGCCTTTGCTTTTTCTTTCTGTTCAGGTGTTGATTTTGCTGTATCCTATCTAGCTTTAGCTGAGTTTCTAGTCATTTTATTTACCATGGAATCCTGAGAAACTAACATCATATATCATATATCATGCTAAATAAATAATTGTGTGTTCAGTCATTCAGTCATGTCTGACTCTTTGCAACCCCATGGACTATAGCCCACAAGGCTCCTCTGAACATGAGATTTTCCAGATAAGAGTAGTTTAGTGGGTTGCATTTCCTCCTCCAGGGAAATAAATGATTACTGAATTAGTAAATAAATGCATGCAGAATACTGACACTCTTGCTTTAGAAAGCAAATGCTTTTTTTTAATGGAGGGAACAACCCATATTCAAGTGAACATATAATTGGAATTGCCATCAAAGTTGACAGGAAATGAAAACAGGCTTAATAAACATTCCAACTACTCTCTCTACAGGCAGTTTGAACCCATTTAGAAAACTTGGCAGTGAACAAATAAAATTTATTATATACTTACATGCTAGTTTATTTGTTATGTATTGATATTCTTGGGAAGCAAGTAAAACTATGCCTATAGAAGCTTCTATCTTGAAAGAAACTATAGTCTACAATGAACTTATTATGGATTCAAATTTGGAGTCATAGGTAGGAGTCAAATTATGAAGATACTCATATGCCATACTAAGTAACTTGGGCATAATCCTGAGGATGAAAGGAACCACTGAGGAGCGTCACACGGTCAGAGTTCCATTTCAAATCTTTGTGTTTTGTGGAGACGAATTTTGAGGAGACAACAACAGAGATAATAACTGAAGAAGGTTATTTTACGGTCCAAGGAGATGATGAAAAACTGAACTGCATCTGTAATACTAGAGGCAGAGAAGGAGATATGAGACGCAGCTCAGTCTTAAGAACTAACGGTTCAGTAATGAATTGGAGACAGTAGAGCATAAGGTCAAGTGCTCAGTTCTGAATAAGACTCCTTGGGTTTGAATTCTGATAAATTCCTTCACTTAGCATCCACATGACTCCAGGCAACTTAATTATCTTTCCTGAATCTTAGTTTCTTATCATAAAGTGGGGTAACAATAATACATACTTCATAGGAATTTGGAAAAGGTTAAATGTGTTAATAAATGCAAAGTGCTTAGAACAGGGTCCAGCACAAAGTAAACTCACCATAGATGAAAAATATGGAGACAGAAAGTCAAAGGAGACCTCCAGTGGATGGTAGCCCATCAGAGAAGATCTGAGATATATGTGTGTGTGTGTTGGAAGGGGAGATGGGGAATCTTCCCAAAGAAGAGTTAATTCCAAGAAGATAACGATTGACTTCTGGGTAGAGTTATCTTGTCCAAAATAGATTATATAAAATATGTTAATGTGAGGGTGGAGTTTGAACTGGAGACAGAAATTTAGGTACCATCAGCATATACCAGAGCATCACTGAAGTCTTGAGAGTCCTTAAGGCCAATCCAGGAGGTGTATAATGAGAGAGGAAAGAAGAGAGAGAATGGAATCCTAGAACATACCAATATTGAAGACCTAGGCAGAGAAGACCTTATGACTATACAGTGGAAGTGAGAAATAGATTTAAGGGACTAGATCTGATAGACAGAGTGCCTGATGAACTATGAATGGAAGTTCGTGACATTGTACAGGAGACAGGAATCAAGACAATCCCCAAGAAAAAGAAATGCAAAAAAGCAAATGGCTGTCTGAGGAGGCCTTACAAATAGCTGTGAAAAGAAGGGAAGTGAAAAGCAAAGGAGAAAAGGAAAGATATAAACATCTGAATGCAGAGTTCCAAAGAATAGCAAGGAAAGATAAGAAAGCCTTCCTCAGCAATCAATGCAAAGAAATAGAGGAAAACAACAGAATGGGAAAGACTAGAGATCTCTTCAAGAAAATTAGAGATACCAAGGGAACATTTCATGCAAAGATGGGCTCAATAAAGGACAGAAATGGTATGGACCTAACAGAAGCAGAAGATATTAAGAAGAGATGGCAAGAATACACAGAAGAACTGTACAAAAAATATCTTCAAGACCCAGGTAATCACGATGGTGTGATCACTCACCTAGAGCCAGACATCCTGGAATGTGAAGTCAAGTGGGCCTTAGGAAGCATCACTATGAACAAAGCTAGTGGAGGTGATGGGATTCCAGTTGAGCTATTTCAAATCCTGAAAGATGACGGTGTGAAAGTGCTGCACTCAATACACCAGCAAATTTGGAAAACTCAGCAGTGGCCACAGCACTGGAAAAGGTCAGTTTTCATTCCAATCCCAAAGAAAGGCAATGCCAAAGAATGCTCAAACTACCGCACAATTGCACTCATCTCACACGCTAGTAAAGTAATGCTGAAAATTCTCCAAGCCAGGCTTCAGCAATTCATGAACCATGAACTACCAGATGTTCAAGCTGGTTTTAGAAAAGGCAGAGGAACCAGAGATCAAATTGCCAACATCTGCTGGATCATGAAAAAAGCAAGAGAGTTCCAGAAAAACATCTATTTCTGCTTTATTGTCTATGCCAAAGCCTTTGACTGTGTGGATCACGGCAAACTGTGGAAAATTCTGAAAGAGATGGAATACCAGACCACCTGACCTGCCTCTTGAGAAATCTGTATGCAGGTCAGGAAACAACAGTTAGAACTGGACATGGACCAACAGACTGGTTTCAAATAGGAAAAGGAGTACGTCAAGGCTGTATATTGTCACCCTGCTTATTTAACTTCTATGCAGAGTACATCATGAGAAACGCTGGGCTGGAAGAAGCACAAGCTGGAATCAAGACTGCCAGGAGAAATATCAATAACCTCAGATATGCAGATGACACCATCCTTATGGCAGAAAGTGAATTACTAAAGAGCCTCTTGATGAAAGTGAAAGAGGAGAGTGAAAAAGTTGGCTTAAATCTCAACATTCAGAAAACTAAGATCATGGCATCCGGTCCCATCACTTCATGGGAAATACATGGGGAAACAGTGGAAACAGTGGCTAACTTTATTTTGGGGAGCTCCAAAATCACTGCAGATGGCAATTGCAGCAATGAAATTAAAAGATGCTTACTCCTTGAAAGGAAAGTTATGACCAATCTAAACAGCATATTAAAAAGCAGAGACATTACTTTGCCAACAAAGGTCCATCTAGTCAAGGCTGTGGTTTTTCCAGCAGTCATGTATGGATGTGAGAGTTGGACTATAAAGAAAGCTGAGCGCCAAAGAATTGATGCTTTTGAACTGTGGTGTTGGATAAGACTCTTGAGAGTCCCTTGGACTGCAAGGAGATCCAACCAGTCCATCCCAAAGGAGATCAGTCTTGGATGTTTATCGGAAGGACTGGTGAAGCTGAAATTCCAATGCTTTGGCCACCTGATGCAAAGAGCTAACTCATTTGAAAAGATCCTGATGCAGGGAAAGATTGAGGGCAGGAGGAGAAGGGGATGACAGAGGATGAGATGGTTGGATGGCATCACTGACTCGATGGACATGGGTTTGAGTGAACTCCGAGAGTTGGTGATGGACAGGGAGGCGTGGCGTGCTGCGATTCATGGGGTCCCAAAGAGTCAGACATGACTGAGCAACTGAACTGAACTGAAGGCAGAGAAGATGATCTTTTGAAGATAATAGAGAGCTATATTCATTATCTACTGTTACCTTTCAAATTATCCTGAAATTTAACAGTTAAAAGGGGATGTGGTTTGGCTAGGTACCTTAGTTGAGGATGACTCATGAGGTTTCAGGCAATCTGCTCTTTCCAGGTTCCTTTTGTCAATTAGTGAGAGATCCCCTTAATAATAATAGTAAGTAATGTATGGTTTTATTCTTTATTTGTACATACAAACTTTTAGTGAAACTTTTAATAATCTTTTCTCTTTAGTTTTTATTTCCACTCTCTCTCCAAACCTCCTCAGTTTGAACTATGGAGTATTTTCTGAGGTGTTCTATCTCTTCCATTCCCAGAGCCAGAAGTAATGTTTATTTCTATTCAGGAAGCATCAGTTGATAAGTTTTTAAACAGGATAGATTTCTCTAACCCCTACAAAGACCTTCTGGAAGACACAGCCACACTTGCCTCCTCTCTGATTTCAGCTTCTCCAACATCTGTTTATTTGATTCTCATAAAGAAACTTACTTCCATTTTTGTGTCTTCCTACTTTCTGTAATCTTGCCTCTTGACCTCTATTCAAAGGCTTTTGTCCTCTTCAGAATGATCCCACTTATTGGTCCATCTCTGAATGCCTATCATTGGGCTCAGACTTATTTTTGAATGGATGGATTTGGGGCTTTTCAATCTAGCTCTTGTCTCTAGGCTTTCTGGGGGGTGACCCAACCCTCACTATTTCAGGCTTTACTCACTACTACCATCCTAGCATAGTGAAACAGGACCATTCAACAGCATTCTAATTGACACCCTGACTAATATTCCTTTATACCAGCAAGCAGTCCTTCACACTGCTAAGTTGATCCTTATCGCAGGGCTAGTCCCTTTCTAGCCAATTCAGATGTAAGCACAAGAGCCTACAAATTATGCCACTCTAATCCTACAACCAGTTAGAAGACAATGAACTAGGAAGACCTTACCTTCTAGAAGAGTTAGGGAGAGAGAGTTTTCTGGTGCCATTTTGTTCAGCTTTGGCACTTCTCAGCATGGAAAACTGAGTGGAATTGTCTTCAATTGCTTCTACCAGCCTTAGATTTCAAGGCAATAGAAATTTATTCATTTCTCTTTTTGTTAATTGAAGTATAGTTGATTAACCATGCTGGGTTAGTTTCTGGTGTACAGTAAAGTGATTCAGTTTAATATAACATATAATATTATCGCATAATATATATATGCATTAATATTTCAAGGCCAAATGTTCAAGAAAATCTTTTCCATGAATCTTTTCTTCATTTACCACAGAGAATTTGTCAAGCCCTCTTTGGCAGTATAAAATAAAAATGAACAATTCTGCCCTGAAATCAGACTTCCTGGGTTTCATTGCTGACTGGGCCACTCCCTAGCTGTGTGATCTTGGACGCATTTTTTTTAACCTTTATCTTCTTATCTGTAAAATGGGGATAATTTGAGAAATTAAAAGATAGGAAATTAAACATTTATGTAAAATACTTTTAGCAACTACTGACACAGAGTAAGCACTCAATACATATGTTATGTTAGCTATATTGGAACTGCATATTAAATTTAATAAATTTTTTCTTGTCATCCACTATTCACCAGGCAATTTACTAAATGGTGAAACTATAGTCGCATGTGGGTAAGATGGGTATGGTCCCTGAATTCTAGGAGTTTACCATCTGAAGGTCTATTAAATAAGCAATTATAAAAGGGAAGAGTTTTTCATTTTGTAAGAAGAACCATGAGAGCTTATAGGAAACAGATTTGTTAGTCAGTGGGATGAGGAAACATCTCCCTAAAGAAGTGATGTTTAAGCTCAGACTTGAAATAGTAGTGGGGATTCACCAGACCAAGGGATACATAGTACATATTTGTGTATGAGTGTGTGTAATGTTTGTGTAATGGGAAGGTGGAGGAGGCAGGGGAAGTACAGAAGTTTCCAGAAAGTAAACACAACATAAAAGAGCCCTGTGATGGGAGGAAACATAGGCGGTGGAAATGGAAAGGAGATCAGCGGGCTGGAGTATAGACAGGGAGAAACTAACTTGGAACAAGACTTTATCTCAAAGGCAGGGAAGACAAAGATTTTAAGCAGGGAAGTGACATGGTTAGGTTACTCTTCCCCTTTGCATTGAGCACTTTCCTTTAAAGAAAATTATATACATTTCAATCTTTCCCATTAGATGATAACTTTGAGTTTCTTGTCTTAGTCTTCTTGGATTGCTATAATGAAATACCAGGGACCAGGTAGCTTTGAAACAACAGAAATTTACTGCTCACAGTCCTGGAGGCTGGGCATCTGAGATCAAAGTGCTAGCAGGGTCAGGTGAGGGCCCTCTTCTGGGTTACAGACTTCTTGCTGTATCCTGACATGGTTTCCAGGGACTAGGGAGTTCTGTGGAGTCACTTTTATAAAAGCACTAATCTTTTCATGAAGGCTCCTTCCACAGGCCCCACCTTCTATTAATAACACCATCCCATTGGGCATTAGGATTTTAACATATGAATTTAAGGGGAGACATACACGATCAGACCTCACCATTCACCGTGCATAAAAGTCACTCAATGTATGCTACTAAGTCCCCTCTGTGTCAATGACTAAAGAGATGAGTGTCTTTTTCCAGACAAGAGTTGCGGCCTGCTTCAGGGGACCTCTGGAAAGAGAGTTTAATTGTCGAGATTAACAGCTCTCCCACTGCTGCCTGACAGTAACCAAGTTGGCAAAGAAAGTTCTGTTTTATTGAAGTATAGTCAAATTACAGTGTTATGTTAATTTCTGGTGAACAGAAAGCTGATTCAGATATATATATATATATTCTTTTTAAAATTCTTTTCTATTATAGATTACAAGATATTAAATATAGTTTCTTGTGCTATACAGTAAAATCTTGTTGATTACCTATTTTACATATAGTAGTGTGTTATCTGTTAAACCCAAGCTCCTAATTTATCCCTCTCCCATCCTTTCCTCTTTGGTAGCCATAAGTTTGTTTTCTATGTCTGTGAGTCTGTTTTGTAAATAAGTTTATGTGTTTTAATTGAAAGTTTTAATTAAACAGCTAACTAAACATCTAGGTTGTTTTAGCTAAACTAGTTTTAACTAAACAACAAGGCTGTTTTAACTAAACAACTAGGTTGTTTAGTTCAGTCTTTTTCGTGCAAAAATGAGCGCAGTTAAAAAAATCAAAATGTCCAAACAACATAAAAGATAATGCAAGAAAAAAAGCAAGCCTGCCACTACTCCAGAGATCTATCTATTCACAGTTCCCCTTCTCAAGGGTGAACAATCTGTGGGTTGTCTATTTTTCCAGTAATTTTCTATGCACATAGAAGTTTGTTTTGGGGTGTTTTTTTTTTCCTATTAGGCAGTGGAGTGAAAAGGTTAAGAGGCAGAACAGGGCTCAAGTCTTGAAACTTCTACTTAAATTAATTAACGTGTAAAATGCTCAAAACAGTGCCTGGTATATAAGGCTTCTAAAGCGTTAGCTTTATCATTTCTTTTCTTTCTTTTTTTAACACAAATGGGAATATATTGTACATCTGATCTGTTATGCAACTTGCTTTTTAATTATTGATATGTTAACTTTTGAAAGCTTGCTATGTTCTAAGCCCTTCGTATGCTTTATTTCATTGATTTCTCATAACAACCTTTGGGCCAGGTGTGGTGAGTATCCCTATTTTATAGACTAGGAATCAGACTGGGCACAGAGAGGTTATTGTGTAATGTTCTCAAGATTATCGAATCTGTATTTAAATACTGGCAGTCTCACTTTTGTGCCTTCACTCTTAACTTCTTTGCTCTACTCTCTTTCAAATAAATTGCCTGATTTTTGTCTTTTCCTATTTATTGTGGGTGGGTTTTTTTGTATATTTTCTCTTAGACCAAAGCTGACAAGAATTTCAGAACTGAAAATCATGAAGAAAGCATTCAGATACTCAGAACTATTATCGAAGAGAAGAAATTAAATTTTAATGCAGGTTTATCTGTAAAATATACACCTGTTGAAGCAATTGAAAAGAATAAATGTGTAGATTTAGAACATTCTGACAAAGGAAGCACCTCAAGTCCTTCCAAGTTGGCTGCTGAGGCTAAGTTTCGATTTACATATTCCAAAGATGATATTTACAGACTGTTGTCGTCATATTCTGCTAAGCAGGTAAGATCAAACTTTAGTATAGAAAATATAATGGAATATTTTGAAAACTAACCAAGCATGCTTTTTTAAGTTTAATTGTTTAGAAAAGATAGTGCTCATAAGATAAAGAAAAATAATACTCAACAAATCTTCAAATGCGTAGGTAGCTAGAGGGTCCAGAGGAAGAAAGTTAACTGGAGAAAAATCCCTTCAATTCAGTTGTAATGTGAGTGTTTGTGGTTACAAACAGAACAAGCATATTAAGAATTCAGAGCACACTTTTGGGGACTCCCCTGGCGATACAGTGGTTAAGACTTTGTCTTTCTGCTATAATGGGCACGGGTTAGGTTCCTAGTTAGGGGTAGCCAAGATCCCACATGGCTGTGGTGCAGCCAAAAAAAGAGAGAAGAATTCAGAACTTTCTTTTTGACTGAGATTGTGGTAGCAGACTATTTAATCTATATTCTCATCAGAATTAACTCATGCTCAGGAGTTTTTTGGTAATTCATTGCAACATCTTAGAATGATGACTACTTACTGTAAAGTGTATTTCTAAAGTAACAATGCCATGAAATTATATGCATTGCATATGAAATTGTCTGCTTACTTTGTAATCATACATTTAATTTGAGACTTTGAAAATGTGTTTGTTTTTTAATATTTAATCCAGATTTAGTGGTTTGTTTCATCTTTGGACGGCTTCCCTGGTGGCTCAGACGGTAAAGCATCTGCCTGCAATGCGGGAGACCCGGGTTCAATTCCTGGGTCAGGAAGATCCTCTGGAGAAGGAAATGGCAATCCACTCCAGCACTCTTGCCTGGAAAATCCCATGGATGGAGGAGCCTGATAGGCTACAGTCCATGGGGTCACAAAGAGTTGGACACGACTGAGCGACTTCACTTTCAATTTTCACTTTTCACTTTCAGGCATTGGAGAAGGAAATGGCAACCCACTCCAGTGTTCTTGCCTGGAGAATCCCAGGGACAGGGGAGCCTAGTGGGCTGCCGTCTATGGGGTCGCACAGAGTTGGACATGACTGAAGCGACTTAGCATCAGCAGCAGCAGCATAGCCTATTAACAATGTTGTGACAGTTTCAAGTGAACAGCAAGGGACTCAACCAAATATATATACATGTATCCATTCTCCCCCAAACTCCCCTGCCACATAACACTGAACAGAGTTCCGTGTCCTATACACTAGGTCCTTGTTGATTATCCGTTTTAAATATAGCAGTGTATACCTGTCCATCCCAAACTCCCTAACTATCCCTTCCCTCCATCTGCCCCCAGTCCCCAGCAACAATATAACAGTTTTTTATAGGTCAGTACATTGCTTCTATTCACATGCACACTCACTCAAAGAGTACAGTTGGAAAATCCTTGAAGTCATTCAACAACTATTTAATTGTGGACTTACTATGCGGCTAGGCACTGTTCTGGGTGCTTAGAATACATTTGTGAACCAAACTAACAAAGATTCTTATTCTCATGGAGCTGAAAGTTTAGCAGGAAAGATAGATTAAAAATAAGCATAACAGCAAAAAAGGGAAGCTATAGACTATTTAAAAAATGACAGGTGCTATAGAATAAAATGAAGAGAGAGTAGAGTAGCATAAGGCAATCAGGAGTCCTGGGCAGATGGCAGTATTTAAAAAGAAACTTAGGGGACTCCACTGGCAGTTCAGTGATTAAGCATCTGCCTTCTAATGCAAAGAACTTGGGTTCAATACCTGGTCAAGAAAATAAAATCCACATGCCACTTGGCAGCTAAGTTTGCACACTACAACTACTGATCCTGTGCACCACAACTAGAGAAGCACACTTACTGCAATGAAAACCCAGCTCAAAACAAAAAATTAAAATAAAAAATTAATAAGAAGTTTAGGATAGGCTTCACTGAGAAGATAAGATCCGAATAAAGATTTGAAGGACAGGAAATTGTCAAATATAACTGGCAGAAGGATCTATTAAAGACAAGTCCCTAAGATGGGAACATACTTGCACATTCAGTTCAGTTCAGTTCAGTTCAGTCGCTCAGTCGTGTCTGACTCTTTGCGACCCCATGAATCGCAGCACACCAGGCCTCCCTGTCCATCATCAACTCCTGGAGTTCACTCAGACTCATGTCCATTGAGTCAGTAATGCCATCCAGCCATCTCATCCTCTGTCATCCCCTTCTCCTCCTGCCCCCAATCCCTCACAGCATCAGAGTCTTTTCCAATGAGTCAACTCTTCACATGAGGTGGCCAAAGTACTGGAGTTTCAGCTTCAGCATCATTCCTTCCAAAGAAATCCCAGGGCTGATCTCCTTTAGAATGGACTGGTTGGATCTCCTTGCAGTCCAAGGGACTCTCAAGAGTCTTCTCCAACACCACAGTTCAAAAGCATCAATTCTCTGGCGCTCAGCCTTCTTCACAGTCCAACTCTCACATCCATACATGACCACAGGAAAAACCATAGCCTTGACTAGACGGACCTTTGTTGGCCAAGTAATGTCTCTGCTTTTGAATATGCTGTCTAGGTTGGTCATAACTTTACTTCCAAGGAGTAAGCGTCTTTAATTTCATGGCTGCAGTCACCATCTGCAGTGATTTTGGAGCCCAAAAAAATAAACCAGAAGGAGAAAAAGTTAGTGAGGTTACCTTGAATCAGATAATAAAGGGCCTCACAGCCTGTGATAAGAGTTTGATTTTTTTCAATGAGTGACATGAGGGACCATTGGAATGTTTTGAATAGAAGATTGACATACTTTAATATATTTTAAATGACTACTCTGGATATGGTTGGGACAAGATTATGAAAGTTAGTAGCAAAAGGAAAAAGATTTGTTAAAACCTATTGCAAGAATCTAGGTGAGAGATGATGGCATTTCAGAAAAGGACAGTTGTAGAGTCAAACATGACTCTGTTTTTGCTCTGAGCAACCAGAAGAATGGAGTTGCTATCAGCTGAGATGGAGAAAACTTCAGGTAGAGCAGGTTTGGAGAAGACCAGTAGTTAAGTTTTAGATTATGTTTGAGATGTCTATTTGGCATTCCATTGGAGACATAAAGTAGTAAGTTGATGTTATGAGTCTGACATTTGGGAAGGAGGTCTGGAATTAAGTTTTAAGTTTGAGAAAATATGAAAGTCGCTCAGTCATGTCTGACTCTTTGAGACCCCATGGACTATGCTGCTGCCGCTGCTAAGTCGCTTCAGTCGTGTCCGACTCCGCCTGACCCCATAGACGGCAGCCCACCAGGCTCCCCTGTCCCTGGGATTCTCCAGGCAAGAACACTGGAGTGGGTTGCCATTTCCTTCTCCAATGCATGAAAGTGAAAAAATAAAGTGAAGTCGCTCAGTGGTGTCCTACTCCTAGCGACCCCATGGACTGCAGCCTACCCGGCCCCTCCGTCCATGCGATTTTCCAGGCAAGAGTACTGGAGTGGGGTGCCATTGCCTTCTGCGCCATGGACTATACAGTCCATGAAATTCTCCAGGCCAGAATACTAGAGTGGGTAGCCTTTCCCTTCTCCAGGGGATCTTCCCAACACAGGGATTGAATCCAGGTCTCCCACATTGCAGGCAGATTCTTCACCAGCTGAGTCACAAGCTGTTAATAAATATATGGTGCCTAAAGTCATATGATTTAATATTGCATAAGGATGAGGAATGTTAGGTCCAATGAATCAAGGTAAATTGGACGTGGTCAAACAGAAGAGGACGAGACTGAACTTTGACATCTTAGGAATCAGTGAACTAAAATGGATGGGAATGGGCAAGTTTAATTCAGATGACCATTATATATACTACTGTGGACAAGAAGCTCTTTGTAGAAGTGAAGCAGACCAAATAGTCAACAAAAGAGTCTGAAATGCAGTAACTGGGTACAATCTCAAAAACAATAGAATAATCTCAGTTTGTTTCAAAGGCAAACTATTCAGCCTCACAGTAATCCAAGTCTGTGCCCCAACCATTAATGCCTAAGAAACTGAAGATGACTGGTTCTGTGAAGACTTACAATGCCTTCTTAGAACTGACACTTAATTTCAGATGTCCTTTTCATCATCAGTTCAGTTGCTCAGTCATGTCCAACTCTTTGCAACCCCATGGACTGCAGCACGACAGGCTTCCCTGTCCATCACCAACTCCTGGAACTTGCTCAAATTCATGTCCACTGAGTCAGTGATGCCATCCAATCATCTCATCCTCTATCATCCCCTTCTCCTCCTGCCTTCAATCTTTCCCGCTTCAGGGTCTTTTCTAATAAGTCAGTTCTTTGCATCAGTTGGCCAAAGTATTGGAGCTTCAGCTTCAGCATCAGTCTGTCCAATGAATAATCAGGACTGATTTCCTTTAGGATTGTTTGGTTTGATCTCCTTTTCATCTTGGGGTTTAGAAGGCAAAAGCAGGAAGTCAAGAGACATCCAGAATAACAGGCAAGTTTGGCCTTGGAGTACAAAATGAAGCAGGGCAAAGGCTAACAGAGTTTTGTCAAGAGAACACACTGGTCATAGCAAACACCCTTTTCCAGCAACTCAAGAGATGACTCTACACATGGACATCACCAGATGGTCAGTAACAGAATCAGATTGATTAAGTTCTTTGCAACCAAAGATAGAGAAGCTCTATGCAATCAGCAAAAACAAGACCTGGAGCTGATTGTGACTCAAATCATGAGTTCCTTATTGCAAAATTCAGGTTTAAAAAGAAGAAAGTAGAGAAAACCACTAGGCCATTCAGGTATGACCTGAATCAAATCCCTTATGATTATACAGTGGAGGTGATGCATAGATTCAAGGGATTAGATCTGATAGAGTACCTGAAGAACTATGGATGGAGGCTCATAACATTGTACAGGAGGCAGTGACCCAAACCATTCCAAAGAAAATAAATGCAAGAAGGTGAGCTGTTTGTCTGAGGAGGCTTTACAATGCTGAGGAAGGAAGGGAAGATAAAGGCAAAGGAGAAGGGGAAAGATATATCCAACTGAATGCAGAGTTCCAGAGAATAGTAAGGTGAGATAAGAAGGCCTTAAATGAACAATGCAAAGAAATAGAAGAAAACAATAGAATGGGAAAAACTAGAGATCTATTCAGGAAAATTGGAGAAATCAAGGGAACATTTCATGCAAGGGTGGACACAATAAAGGACAGAAATGGTAAGGACTTAACAGAAGCAGAAGAGATTAAGAAGAGGTGGCAAGAATACAGAAAAGAACTATCCAAAAAAAGGCCTTAATAACCCAGATAACCATGATGGTGTTGTCACTCACCCAAGGCTGGTCATCTTGGACTGTGAAGTCAAGTAAGATTTAGGAAGCATTACTACAAAAAAGCTAGTGGAGGTGACGTAATTCCAGCTGAGCTATTTCAAGTCCTAAAAGATGTGGCTGTTAAAGTGCTGCACTCAGTATGTCAGCGAATTCAGGAAACTCAGCAGTGGCCACAGTACTGGAAAATGTCATTTTTCATTCCAATCCCAAAGAAGGACAATGCAAAAGAATGTTCAAACTACTGTAAAATTGCACTCATTTCACATGCTAGCAAGGTTATACTAAAAACCCTTCAAGCTCGGCTTCAGCAGTCCATGAACTGAGAAATTCTAGATGAACATGCTGTGTTTCAAAGAGGCAGAGGAACCAGAGATCAAATTGCCAGCATCCATTGGATCATGGAGAAAGCAAGGGAGTTCTAGAAAAATGTCTATTTCTCCTTCACTGACTATGCGAAAGCCTTTGACTGTGTAGATCACAGCAAACTGTGGGAAATTCTTATATAGTTGGAAGTAGCAGACCACCCTACCCATCTCCTGGGAAACCTGTACATGTGTCAAGCAGCAAGAGTTAGAACTCTACATGGAACAACTGACTGGTTCAAAATTGGGAAAGGAGTACAAAAAGGCTATATATTGTCACCCTGCTTATTTAACTTATATGCAGAGTACCTCATGTGAAATGCTAGGCTAGATGACTCACAAGCTGGAATTAAGATTGCTGGGAGAAATATCCACAACCTCAGATACACAGACGATACCACTGTAAGAACAGGAAGTGAAGAGGAAATAAAGAGCTTCTTGATGGGGATGAAAAACAGAGTAAAAAAGCTGGCTTGAAACTCGACATGAAAAAGCTAAGATCATGGCATCTGGTCCCATCACTGCATGGCAAGTAGAAGGGGAAAAGAAGGAGAAGTGATAGATTATCTTTCCTTGGGCTCCAAAATCACTGCAGAAGGTGACTGCAGCCATGAAATTAAAAGATGCTTGCTCCTTGGGAGGAAAACTATGACAAACTTAGACAGCATAGAAACATCATTGTGCTGACAAAGATCCATATAGTCAAAGCTATGATTTTTCCAGTAGTCATGTATGGATGTGAGAGTTCAACCATAGAGGAGGCTGAGAGCCAAAGAATTGATATTTTGGAATTGTGGTGCTGCAGATGACTCTTGAGACAGCAAGAAGATCAAACCAGTCAATCCTAAAAGAAATCAATCCTGAACATACCTTGGAAGGACAGTTAGTAAAGTTGAAGCTGCAATACTTTGGCCACCTGATGCAAAGAACCCACTCATTTCCCTGATGCTGGGAAAGACTGAGTGCAATAGGAGAAGTAGGTGGCAGAGGATGAGATGGTTAGATAGCATCCCCAACTCAATGCTCATGAATTTGAGCTAACTGTGGGAGATGGTGGAAGACAGAGGAGTCTGGTGTGCTACAATCCATGGGTCCCATAGAGTGAGACACAATTAAGCAACTGAACAACAAAATATATAGATGGTGCTTCAAGTTGTAGGCGTTGGTGAGACCACTAAAAAATTAGTGTGGTTAGAAAAGGGAAGATCAAAGACTAAACTCGAAACTTCAATAGAAACTGGTCTGGGGAACAAGGAGTGAAGGAAGAAGGTAGCCAGGGTGCCATAGAACCTAATTACTCAAAGTGTGTTCTGTGACCAGTAGAAGCAATGTCTCACTGGGAAGTTTAGGATCTCAGACCCTACAACAAACCTACTGAGTCAGAACTGCATTTTGACAAGATTCTCTAGATGTTTATATTGTATGGTTTGAGAAGCACTATCCTAGATGACAAAAAAGAAAAGAGTGATGAACTGTCAAATGTACTAATATATGCAAGAGGATATATAGACATGACCACTGGCTTTAGCATTGTGAAGATCACTGGCACCTTCAGAAGAGGTTTTGAATAAAAGAGAAGTTTTGTTGGGAGTTGAGAGGGCAGCAGCACGACTAGGTTAGATTTAAGAGAAAATGGAAAGAGAAGAATTGGAAACAACCAGACTAGAAAACTCTTTAAAGGAATTTTGCTTCTAATTGGGCTTCCCTGGTAGCTCAGCTGGTAAGGAATCCACCTGCAATGCAGGAGACTCCCGCATTCAGGTCTGAATGCAGGTTCAATTACTGGGTTGGGGAGATCTCCTGGAGAAGGTATACTGCAGTATTCTTGAGCTTCCCTGGTGGCTCAGATGGTAAAGAATCCACCCACAATGCGGGAGACCTGGGTTCAATATCTGGGTTGGGAAGATCCCCGGAAGAGAGCATTGCAGCCACTCCATAATTTTTGCCTGGAGAATCCTCATGGACAGAGGAGCCTGGTGGGCTACAGTCCATGGGGTCACTACGAGTCGGACATGACTAAGAGACTAAACACAATGAGGGCAAAGAAATGGATGGCAAGTGGTCAGACAAGTAAAACCAAGAAATTACTTTTATTCCCTTAAGATGGAAGAAACAAGGATGGATTTGGATGGGAATGATCTAAGATCTATCTCTAAAATAAGCTGAACCAAAGAATATAATGTCTTTCTGACAAGATACACCTCTCAATTTTAGCAAATGAAAAGAAATTCAAATATGTTTTGTGCGTCTTTGAGATTCTGTTAAGAATGATTATGCAATTCACCAAATGGAAAACATATAAATATGGAATAAGTTTCTTTAAGATTCTTGTTAGATACTGAGTCACCCAGCATCGGTTGAAGTTAAGTCCCACAGTGTAAACAGTTGTGCTTCTAAAACATAAAAAATTTGCTGTGATGTTCATACATACCAAGATTCACCTTTAAAAAAATCATAAAATGTTTTAAACTCCTATGCAATGAACACGTGTCCACCACAACTACAGCAGGAAAATTTTAAAAGAACCTGCCACAAAATCATGGGATCTCAATTGTGGTTTAGTTTTGCCTGGGACAGTCTATAGCATTGAATCGCATAGCTCTTTGTCACTGCCCCTGTTTCCCTTGGGAAATGTAAGCCACCATCCCTGGAAACATTTAAGTGCTGAGGTGTTTAGATTGACTTTGAAAACTACTTCTTCAAATATTGTCTGTCTTTCCCTGTTATCAAAGATTCGGAGGACTTAGGAGAAGACACAGAAAGGCCTGAGACCCAGGTTTTCAGTATCAATCTTTGCCACAGATTTGGTGAAAATAATTTGATACCTTTGTATCCCAGTTTCCTTGTATGTAAAATAAGATTGGGCTTCATATATAATGCCTACATATCCTTCCATTGTTAACATTTTAAGTCACCTTAGTGAGGTATAATTTACTTAAAATAAAATGAAAATATTTTAGCATATAGTTCCATGAGTTTTGATTGTTATATCCACCTCCTTAAACAAATGCAAAATATTTCCATCACCTCGAGAAAATTCCCTCATGCCCTTTGAATCAATCCCCTACTGCCTAGGAGGCAACCACCTAGGAGACCAGATTTCTCTGACCACAGCTTAGTTTCACCTGTTCTAGAACTTTATATAAACACAGCAGAGTCATATAGTATGTGGGCTTCCCAGGTGTCACTGGTGGTAAAGAACTCTCCTGCCAACGCAGGAGCATAAGAGACAGGTTCAATACCTCGGTTGGGAAGATCCCCTGGAGGAGGGTATGACAACCCACTGCAGTATTCTTGCCTGGAGAATCCCATGGACAGAGGAGCCTGGCGGGCTTTAGTCCATAGGGTTGCAAAGAGCTGGACATGACTGAAGCAACCATACACACACGCATACCGTATAAACTCTTTGGTGTATATTTCACTCAGGAAAATGTTATTGAGATTTATTTGTGTTGTTGCCTGTATCAGTAGTTCATTCCCTTTTATTGCTAACTAGTATTCTTTTGTGTGAATAGACTACAATTTGTCTATTAATTCTCCTGTCAGTGGACATTTGTCATTTTCCATTTTAAGCTACTCTGCCCAAAGTTGCTATAAAAGCCTCTCACAGATCTTTGTGTGAACTGCTCTTACTGATTTTATGTAGAAATGAATTTGCTGGCCATGGGAGTGTGGACTTTTTTAAGACACTGCCAAACAGTTCTCCAAAGTGATTGTACCATTTTATCCTTCCAGCAGCAATGTGTGAGAGTTCCAGTTGTGTACATCTTCATCAACACTTTTGATAGGATTTTAAGTTTCTCATTCAAATGGGTTTTCTAAATTTTTTGTGAGTTTTAAATTTGAAATAAGGGTGATAAAATTCATGTTTCTTTTCTTCTGCTCTGCAATAAAGGAAAAAATGTTTCTGCATGTAAAAGGGAAAGTTCACCTAGGAAGATTTGTGATGAGAAGTCGGGATGTCATGCTGCAAACAACTTTCTTGGATTCTATAAATACTCTGCCGACTACTTACGAAAAGGGGGAATATTTTGCATTTTTGGAAACCTATGGAACCCACTACAGTAGCTCTGGGTCTCTTGGAGGACTCTATGAACTAATATATGTTTTGGATAAGAAGTCCATGGAGCAGAAAGGTATACTGAGAAATAGAGCTCTAGCTTCCAATGTTGTTTGAATCAACCACTATTTCTAGCACTAACCTCTTCCAGTGGTTAGCACTAAAAACAGTGGTAGAGTTCTATAACCTGCTTCTTTGCAAAAATTCATTCCCTGCCTTTTGGCCTCAAAAATCCTATCAAACAGCAAGTTGACTTCCACCTCAAACAAGATAACTTGGCCATGTACTACTCATCAAGGCTACTGAGAAATGCACAAATTCGTATTGCAATATAATGTTATTTGGTGATGCTGCTTTTAGTGAAGCACTATTTACAAAGGGCTTCCCAGGTGGGGCTAGTGGTAAAGTACCCACCCGCCAATGCAGGAGACCTAAGAGATGCAGGTTCTATCCCTGGGTTGGGAATAGACCCAAGGAAGGCATGGCAACCCACTCCAGTATTCTTGTCTAGAGAATCCCAAGAACAGAGGAGCCTGGTGGGCTACAGTCCATTGGGTCACAAAGAGTTGGACCTGACTGAAGCGACTTAGCACAGTCCACAGCACTATTTACAAGGTGAAAGAAAGTACAAGAGACATCATTTATATAACCTCTTGCTTAATCTGTAGACTGGTTCAATTATATGTGTGCCAATTATCTTCAAAGTATTCTTGAGAATTGAAAAGGAAATGTCATAAAGTTTCTCCCAGAGTGGAAGGAAAAAGCAGTGGTAACAACATATACGTCTAAAGCAAGAGTGGAAAATTAGTTTTACCTCATATGATGACAGTTCTAACCATAGAGTGGTAGTTGAATTGGGTCCATATTGAGTAGGCTTCTGACCACAGTTGAAATCATAGAAAAGACTCTTATTGATCATCAACGTCTGCCGTATGTACAGAATAAAGTGTCATGTATTTAAATCATCTGCCCAAAACAGGTTCCTTAACTGTTTCATGATTCTGTACCCTCATCTGTAAAATGAGGATAAGGATAAAGCTTACCTCAAGAGGTTAATGTGAGGTTTAAGTTAGTTAATTCCACAAAATACTTAGAATGATGCTGGGCACATCATCATTCAGTACATGTTAGACATTGTCTCCTTTTTGAGTTCAGTAATAATGTCTAGGAATCTAAGTCAGTATGTTTCTTACAAAATAACAAAATTGGAATTTATTGATGATATTGACAGATATTATCGAATAATTTCCAACTAAATATATTAAACAGATATTGAACTGAGGGACGTACAGAGATGCCTCGGGTTTGATCTGGATTTGTCTCTGAAGGTTGGAGTTGAAGTTACGGGAAATTTTGATTCAAAACTTTGCTCAAAGAAGGGTATGGGTCAAACAGGTAAGTATGACTTAACTTACCAGGGTAAAAAGAAGGAAGAAATGTCCATGAGAACGGCCCTGTCACTATGAGTCTTCTTTATTGTCTCTCTTCTTTATGTAAAAACAAAGCAAAAAAATAAAAGTGTTTAAAGCTATTTTACTTTTTTTTTTTTTTTGGCTGAGCCACACCAGCTTGTAGGATCTTAGTTCTCTGGCCAGGGATCGAACGTGGGCCCTTGGTGGTAAAAGCATATAGTCCTCACCACTGGACTACCAGGAAATTCCCCAAAACTATTTTATCTTTATAGTGTTTCCCAAATGGCTATAAACACAAGTAACCTGGGGACATATATTCAATGGCTGAGCCCTGAAGTGCACAGCTCTGGTGGTGGTCACTGTAGATTTGTATATTTACCATGACAATGGTAGAATACCCACAGTAGAAAAATATCTTGAGGAAAGTTTTCTTTATTTTCCCCTAATTTTAACAAAGCTTCTGAATGGCCTAAAGGAGGTGCTGTCTGTGTCCATCAAGAGAGGAGAAGGCCAAAGCCATCTCCTTAACACCCTAATTTTCCACCTGACTCAAAATCCCTAATTCATCCTCACCCAACTGGTCAAAAAGTACAAACTTCCAGTTATAAGATAAACACATACTGTGGATGTAATATACAACATGATGACTCTAGTTAACACTGCTGTGTGATATGTTCAAAAGTTGCTAAGAGAATAGATCCTAAAAGGTCCCATCATAAGGAAAAAATCATTTTTGTAACCATACGAGGTGATGTGTGTTAACTAAACTTTGTGACAATCATTTTGTAATATATATATATGTATGTATGTCAAGTCATTATGTTGTCCACCTTAAACTTACACAGTGTTGTATGTCAATTATATCTCAATAAAACTGGGTGAAAACGGAAAAATCCCTACTCCATCCTTAACATTAAGTCAGTACATAACTTTTTAAAGAAATGTAAATTGCTTGGTATAAATATTACTTCTGTTGCTAATCATTGGCAGATTTATAATCAAGAGTGGTGCTGGAGTTCTCAATTTTTCATTCTGACCAGAAATACTTGAGAGCATTCTCAGAAATACAAATGCCTACGATTCACCTTTAAAGAGTCAGCTGATAGTGGAGAAGTAGAGGAGAGGAAAACCTAATATTTTTAAAAGCATACCAGTCACGAACATGTGGTCATGAATGGAAACTACTGCTGAAGTGAAAAGAAAGCTGACCTTGCCATCAAATGTCCTAATTTCAAAATTTGACCCTGAAGCTTACTATGTGGTCTTGGGCTCGTCACTCCACCCCTCTGAGGTTCAGTTTTCTTATCTATAAAAATAAGGAAGCATAAAAATATCATCTTGAAATTAGATTTTTAGTTCAAAAAATTCACAATTCTAAATGATTCACCCAAATCTTTTTAAAGTGGTTTGGTCTGGGAGAGACTGAGGGAGAAATATGCAAAAAAAAATGTGGTGGAAAAAACTGTGCTTTTTATTTTATTCTTTTTTCATATTCTTTGATATTTTATAATATTAGAATAGTCAATGCAAATGTATACAAAATATAAAATATAATTATGAAGGTAAGTCTTCAACAAAAAATGCATGCAATCAAGGTTCATGTTGGACTTCCCTGGTGGTCCAGTAGTTAAGAATCCACCTCCAGTGCAGGGGATATGGGTTTGATTCCTGGTCTGGGAAGACTTCACATGCTGTGGGGCGACTAAACCTATGTACCACAACTCCTGAAGCCCATGTGCTCTAGAGCCCATGCTCCGCAACAAGAGAAGCCACTGCAATCAGATGCAGTTGCAACTGGACATTAGCCTCTGCTCACCACAACTAGGGAACGCCCATACAGCAACGAAGACCCAGGGCAGCCAGAAATGAATAAATTTATTTTCTTTAATAAAAAAGTCATGTCCCCATGTGTGCCCATGCTTAGGTGATGAACTTTAAATTATTGTGTTGCATGTGTTCATCTAGTCACGTCCAACTCTTTGTGACTCCGTGGACTACAGCACAGCAGGCTTCCCTGTCCCTCACCGTCTCCTGGAGTTTGCCCAAGTTCATGTTCATTTAAATTCTTAATGTATCTTAAATATCATTCCATTTATATTTTCTTTTAAAAGATTGAAATCTATAATTGTCTACTAATAAAAATTATCCTTGGATCTCTTCTTGGCCTTTTGGCTAAAATCAAGTGTAAAAATTACCCTTGGAGATTTGGGGTGAAAAAATTACCTAAGTAATATCTATAAGTAAAATTCAATAAATGTACTAGAACTATACCTTGTGAAAGGGTTCAATAAATATTTATCAAATATCACACAACTATACACACTTTACTTATGTCTTCTTTCTCTTCTCAGAAACGAACCCAGAGGCTGACCTCTTCGATGATGTTATCACCTTCATAAGAGGAGGAACCAGAAAATACGCAACTGAACTGAAAGAGAAACTTCTCAGAGGAGCCAGAATGATCAATGTGACTGACTTTGTAAATTGGGCCGCTTCCTTAAATCATGCTCCGGTGCTCATAAGCCAAAAAGTAAGAAATACTTATTTTCAAATAGAAGATTTTGTCATTTTTCTGACTAAATGTAACTTCATCTGAAAGGCATGTGAATATCAAAGTCACTCACTCACACCCCATCCCTGAAAGCAGCATGGCATAGAAGAAAGGTGGGGAATGGGCATCAGACCCTCACAGTCTCTGTTCCTCACTAGATGTGTCATATTTTCTGACTTCTGCAATGCTGAGTTCTACAGGGCTTCATGTGTACTTTAAGACTTAGTATGATTGCTTATATAGAGACTATAGCACAGATTGGTACAAAATAGTTGCCCAGAAATTGTCAGTTCCCTTCCAACTGAGCTGGTTGTTCCTTGCCTTGAAGTGACATCATACCACCCTTTTCAACATAGGAGAATCATATTTATCAAGGGCCTGTGTGAAAAAAAAGTTCATAAGTCCTCAGAAAGTAAGACCAAGGATGAGAAATTCTCGTGGTTAGGAAATCCTTTCCTTTTTGTTTCTTGATCATAATAGTCTTCAGTTTATAAACCTTTTGGGACTTTACAGTCTGGTGCATATTCCTAAGGGGGAAAAATGGCATTATAACTATTAATAAAAAATATAACTGTCAATGTTATTTAGCCTCATCATTCTCTCCCCAAACTAACTAAAAAGGTATATGTTTTCCTTTATTGCTTATTTTCTTCCTGATATTGTTAGAAAGTATTTTTCCTACTTTCTTCTATGAAAGTGAAAAGTAAAAGTTGTAGTTGCTCAGTCCTGACTCTTTGCAGCCCCATGGACTGTAACCCACTAGTCTTCTCTGTCCATGGAATTCTCCAGGTAAGAATACTTGTGTGGCTAGCCATTCCCTTCTCCAGGGAATCTTCCCAACCCAGGAATCAAACCCAGGTCTCCTGCTTTGAAGGCGGATTCCTTACTGTCTGAGCGCTTTTTCCCTGTCAGTTTCACAATTGTCTTCCCTCGGGTCAAATTTATCTTTGATTGACCCATACTTCCATTTTATTAACTCGAGCTATAAACATGTTGACATTTTTGATAGGACTAGTTATTGGAGAATTGGGTTTCTTCATTCTTCATTACTGTCTTTAAAGGGAGTGAAACCACCAAAGCTACCTCATTTATGTGATTGAGAAACTCAGAAACTGCAAAATTATGATGGAAATCTATGAAAATCTAGCCAGTTGTAAATGTGCAAACACATCCATGAAAGACTTCAAATATTTTGTTCAAAAGCTAGGATAAAGAGAAGAAAAAAGCTAACCAAAATTAAAATCAGAAGAGTTCACTCTTATTTTGTCATATTTAAATAATATTTATACTCATTATCTTGAACTCAGTGAAATAAATCTGTCAGAAGATCTTAAACAGGAAAATAATTGGTTGAGAATTCCCTGGTGGTCTAGTAGGTTAGAACGCTGTACTCTCACTGCCAAGGGTCTACATCTGATCTCTGGTGTGGGAACTAAGATCCCACAAGCCGAGTGGCCAAACAAACAAAAGAATTGATTTAAGTAGAAGTTTACATTCAGTTCATGCATTCATTCGTGCTCAGTCATGTCTGACTCTGTGACCCTATGGACTGTAGTCCACCAGACTCCACTGTCCATGGAATTATCCAGGCAAGAATACTGCAACAAGTTGCCATTTCCTCCTCCAGGGGATCTTCCCAACCCAGGGATCAAACCTGTCTCTTGTGTCTCCTACATTGGCAGATCAAGTCTTTCCCACTGTGCTACCTGTGAAGCCCTTACATTCAGATGGACATCTAAAGTGACTTGTCTTCTCATCTCTACAAAAAAAGTTCAACTGTTCTTGTATGGATCCAAGATTGTTCTCTGAGGAGGTCTTAATAATAATTTATCATATTCTGTTACTGTTGTTGTTCAGTCACTAAGTCATGTCCAATTCTTTGCAACCCCATGGACTGCAGCATACCACGCTCCCCTGTCCTCCATTATCTCCCGGAATTTGCTCAGTTTCATGTCCATTGAGTCAGTGATGCTATCCAACCATCTCATCTTCTACCACTCGCTTCTCCTTCTACTTTCAATCTTTTCTAGCATCAGGATCTTTCCCAATGAGTTGGCTGATCACATTAGATGTCCAAAGTATTAGAGTTACAACATCAGTCCTTCCAGTGAATATTCAGGACTGATTTCCTTCAGGATTGACTGGTTTGATTTCCTTGCTCTCCAAGGGAGTTTCAAGAGTCTTGTCCAGCACCACAGTTCAAAAGCATCAATTTTTCAACACTCAGCCTTCTTTATGGTCCAGCTCTCATATCCATACATGACTGCTGGAAAAACCATAGCTTTGACTCTATGGACATTTTTTGGTAAAGTGATGTCTCTGCTTTTTAATATGCTGTCTAGGTTTGTCATAGCTTTCCTTCCAAAGAGCAAGTGTCTTTTAATTTCATGGCTGCAGTCACCATCTGCAGTGATTTTGGAGCCCGAGAAAAGAAAATCTGTCACTGCTTCCACTTTTCTCCCTTCTACTTGCCATTAAGTGACAGGACCAGATGCCATAATCTTAGTTTTTTTCATATTGAGTTTCAAGCCAGCTTTTTTACTCTCCTTTTTCACTCTCATCAAGAGACTCTTTTAATTCCTCTTCACATTCTGCCATTAGAGTGGTATCATCTGTATATCTGAGGTTGCTGATATTCCCTCTGGCAGTCTTGATTCCAGCTTGTGAGTCATCCAGTCTGGTATTTTACAACATGTACTCTGCATATAAGTTAAATAAGCAGGGTGACACTATACAGTCTTGTCATACTCCTTTACAATATTGAACCAGTCCATTGTTCCATGTCCACTTCTAACTGTTGCTTCTTGACAGGCATACGGGTTTCTCAGGAGACAGGTAAGGTGGTCTGGTACTGCCAGTTCTTTAAGAATTTTCCAGTTTGTTGTGATCCACACAAAGGCTTTACATAGTCAAAGAAGCAGAAGGAGATGTTTTTCTGGAACTCCCTTGCTTTCTACATGATCAAACAAGTGTTAGCAATTTGATCTCTGGTTCCTCTGCCTCTTTGAAATCCAACTTGCACATCTGGAAGTTCTCACTCCATGTACTACTGAAGCCTGGCTTGAAGGATTTTGAGCATAGCCTTGCTAGCATGTGAGATGAGAGCAATTGCACAGTAGTTTGAACATTTTTTTGTACTACCCTTCTTTGGGTTTGAAATGAAAACTGACCTTTTCTACTCCTGTGGCCACTGCTGTGTTTTCCAATTTTGCTGACATATTGAGTGCAGCACTTTAACAGCATCATCTTTGGGATTTTAAATAGTTCAGCTGGAATTCCATCATCTCCAATGGCTTTGTTCGTAGTAATGCTTCCTAAGGCCTACTTGACATCACACTGCAGAATGTCCTAGAGCTGCTGCTTTTTTTAAATCTCAAGTCAATAAAGTACCTGCTGAATTCTTACTACTGAATTTACTGGAATTATTCAAAGACCTTCATCAGCTCTGTCAGCTCAGTACTACTGGCTGGATGCAAAATACAGTTTATTCTATTTTTAAGGACAACTATTGACTCCCATATTTTTAGACTAGTAGGCATTTCATCTTCCTGATGGCTCAGTTGGTAAAGAATCCACCTGCAATGTGGGAGACCTGGATTCGATCCCTGGGTTGGGAAGATCCCCTGGAGAAGAGAAAAGCTACCCACTCTGGTATTCTGGCCTGGAATATTCCATGGACTGTATAGTTCATGGGGTCGCAAAGAGTCAGACATGACTGAGTGACTTTCACTTTCACTCAGGCATTGTATCTAAAATATCTGTATGTTTCTTTCTTCAAGAATTGGAAGCTTGGATTTTTCATATTAATGTTCTCCCTGAGAAAAAGTCAACCATAGTGAGTCCACCATGAAACATTTCTTAAATTCATCTTATTATAGAAGAAATTCAGAAAATAGTAAAATAATATGAACTCTTTGACTCTATATGGCTTTTAAACCTCTAAAGAGACTTGAGATAAAGCTTAATTTAATCTTGAAATAGATTCCAAGTTATTTTGCTCTTATAAATGTAAGGTCCTTTGGTTAACTGGCATTTCCATGAGATAATTGAACAATCTATAGTCATGGATTTATTCTTTGGTAATTGAAGCATTCTATTGTCTGTGTATTATGACATGTCCAACTACTGGGATGACCATAATAAAACAATTGGCCTTTCTAGTCAATTATGAAAAAAATGGAAAAACCCCTCCCTACCCATATTAAACTGATTTATATTTAATTCACTGTAGCAATCTACATCAATTATCTAGGTATTTATGTTGCAAATAGTTTCTCTTGGAGAAAACATGAGAAAGTTACATCAGTCTAAATTAAAAGCTGCTTAAATATATTGCTGAGATTTTCTAAGCAAAGCACTTGGTTTTATTTATATTTATTTTCCACACTAAAGTAACTATGACCATGCTATATTGGGTATAATACTGTGACTTTGATTACCCTTTTGTTTGTGTGTGCTTCAGCAGACCCCAGATCACTTCTTGAGGAGTGTCTTGGCCCAGCCCAAGAATTGTCCTTCAGCCCTTCTCTGAGGAGGAGATAAGCTAGGTCACCCTTCCAGTACTGGTTTTGTCATAGTCTTCAGCTTTCATGAAAATATACTATTCCCATTTCCCGCTTGCCTGAATGTTAACATAAATGGCCCTACATTTTGCCTCAATAGAATACCTGAATTTTGGTTTCTTTAGCTTATTGCCACAAACTAGTTATTAAAATGTCAGCTGAGTGAAATTACATTTAGTAAGGATTGCCTGAGAGATATAAAGTTTATGATTTCCTCTAGAGCAGTAGTAGTAGAGATGAATCAGTATAGGTAGCATATAGCATATTGACTTCCTGCAGAGTTTTATTTTTGCATTATAAAAACGAATTTATGCTTGCTTTATTTACTGAAAGGATATTAGATAATACAACATCCTCTTTATGAGAAATCATGGGAGATATTACTCTTCATTCTCAGTGTCAAGGATCATTTTGTTTCTCTTGAGAATCAAGTGAGCTTTTCTTGCATGCATGTAATTTAAAATTCAGTTGTCTTATTCAACTTGCTAGAATTTATGAGTCACTTCATGCACTGATGGGTCCTCCTGCATGACTTTTGTGCCTTTTTGTTGCTTTTGCCTTCATCTTGCCTTCGCCATGCATTCTCAATTCTCCTTTCCCTCATTTCCCTCAGCAGCTCTTATCCACCCACATATCAAGTTCTATGAAGCTCTTTCTGGAGCAACTTTAAGTAAGAATGAATTAATTGATCTACCATTTTTGTTTATCATGCAACTCTTAGAACGATGCACCAGATGTTAAAAAAACATCAGAAGAATTTTAAAGAGCTGTGGTACCAGCGTTCTACACTATAGTCATTACAGTTATAGTGACGTCATCCCTAACTCCCTTGTATAGCAGTTTAAAACAAAACACTTTTTCAACACACTACATTTGGTTCATATAGTTGCATTAAGTGGACATCAAGAAACTTAAGTGTAGTTAATATCAAACTGTGTTGTGAATTCATTGTATTTTAGCATGTCACATGATAGATTACATCTACTGAAAATTCATAAATTTTATGAATTAGCAGTAGGATTCAGATTTTCACTATGACATCTTTACTTGGGAGAAAGAAACTTCTACTGAAAATGGTAGAAAGAGAACAGTTAGCCAGTATGAGAGAACAATGAAAACTGTTTTTTTACTTAACAGAAGGCCAAAGTTCATCAAGGGGGAAAAAGTGTGGCTCTTAAAGCAAACTTCAAGAAGTGCATTTTCACTGTTTTTTGTCTTCTTTTGGGATTCTTGACTCCAGGGGTTCCTCTAAAACTATTTACCATTGCATGTCCTTCCTTTTTATCTCTTTGAACACTGTTTATGAATTTCATCCAAACTGTATTTTGGATGTGCCCCTCTAATCCTGTATCTTCAGTTATCTGGCCTTGACTTTCCTTTGAAGGGTAAAAACAAGATGGATTTCTTTTCTTGAAAATCAAAATAACGCCACCACATACTTATGCTGTTTGTGCTAATGTGGCAACACTGTTAAGAGGTTTCTTTCTTCCAATTGAATATGTCAGAGTTGGAATCTGAATCCTACGTGCTAATTCATAGAAGACTCTACTGAGGGACAGTTGTGGGGACTTTGTAGGAGTTCTTGATGTGTTCAGGATATGAGCCTATTCTAACAGTGTTACAGACGTCTTCTTTCACTGCAGGACTCTCACCCTCCAGTGGCATTCTTTTTTGTTAGTTTGTTTTTATTGGCTGTGCCATGTGGCATGTGGGGATCTTTGTTCCCCAATCAGGGATCAAACCTGCATTTCCTGCAGTAGAAGCTCAGACCACCAGGGAAGCCCCTTTTCTAGTTTTTTATTTTATTTTTTATTTACTTATTTTGGGCTGTGTCAAGTCTCAGTTGCAGCATGCAGGAACTTTCATTGTGGCATGTGGGCTTCTCTGTAACTGAGGCACAAAAGCCCCATGGCGTGTGGAATCTTAGTTCCCTGACCAGATATCCAACTCATATCTCCCACATTACCAGGGATTCTGTCAGAGTAGCTTGAGGCTTGAGGTGATTTTATTTTCTTCCAAAGAAAATACATATTTATATTTAAAAAGCTTCTGGGGTACTGACCCAGGATTATGTTTAAACTGGCTGCAGTCTTTGCCAGGGCTTCCTCAGTTCCAATTCCCGCTTACTTCTGGGGCTCTAGTCCTTGAGTCTCAACCGAAAACACAATTTGTTTACTTTTGTTGTTTCTGAATTCCAATCTTTTTCCCAGCCCAGTAACATACTGCCTTACCTCTTAGCTCCTCTTCCTGATTTAGGAAATGTATCAAGGGGACTGTTAACCCAAAAGTACTGATCTCATCTCACTGAATTTCCACCACCTCCCTGGTCTTAGCTTAGTCATTTTTTGTTATCTTGTTAGTTCTCTGGGGTCTTCAAGTGGATTTTTAAACTTCACTTTTATTTACTTGTTCAGCTTTTCTCATTGTCCTCAGAAAAAGGATTGGTTAACATTATTTAATCTATCATTACTCTTCTGCAGGAATTTGTGATATATTTTTTAATCTCATCTTTCTTGAGTCTTTAGATTCTAATTTCTTCTAAATTTTGCTATCTCATTTCAAAGTACTAAGCCACCAAAGGGTCTCATTTTCGACCCTATGGACTGTAGCCTGACAGGCTCCTCAGTCCATGGGATTCTCCAGGCAAGATTACTGGAGTGGGTTGCCATGCCCTCCTCCAGGGAATCTTCCAAATCCAGGGATTGAACCCAAGTCTCATGTCTCCTGCATTGGCAGGTGGGTTCTTTACCTCTAGTGCCACCTGGGAAGCCTATATATGGTTTATAAAGATTTATAAAACATAACTCTATATATTCGATATGTGTTATATATGTAACAGTACTGTAAGAATTTTTTTTTAATTCTGCACTATATTACTAGTCTTTTTGTCTTTACACCCTCAAATCTCAACTTCATAGTCATTTTCTCAGGAAAGCTTTTCCAAACTTCCCTGATTCAATTGTGGCAACTGTGTATCTTACTTCAGGAATTTAAGGGTACAAAATAAATCACTTTGCTTCATTTATTTAAGTATAATTAAATTTGACATTTCCACCCTTCCATGCTGCTGGAAAATTCATCCGTCATTCATTTGCTGGATGGGTTCAGGGTGGTTCTTGTTTGTCCAGATGTTTCGCTTTGGTAAATAAGGATAGGATATATAAGTATTTAGTCCATTGTGGTCACCCTGATGACCTCATGGTTCAAGTTTACAAGTTTACTTGACATCAATGGTTTCAAACGTTCCATGCCAAGATTGTGCATTGGAGACATTGACAAATCTGTAGCCTGGTCCCTGATAGCCACCTTCCCTAGGGGCCCTTCAAAGATTTCACTACTTGCCAAAACAGCTGTTAGAGATCTAGTTATGGTTCCTGCTACTTGAAGTATATGCTAACTCTATCCCCTTCCTGGACTGGAGGCAAGCTCTCCCTCAAAGGTAATAAGAAATTTGTTTTTAGAGACATTCTGGACTTGGCATCACACATAAACCTCTTCTTAGACAAGAGATCCAAAGCACTTGTCTACCTTCTGGAAAGGGGAGACAGACAAAGAGCAGCAAAAAGGATTCACAATAAATATGTCACTAAATTATCCTGCAGTATCAGTCTCCTTTCCTCAGTAATGGGCTTCCCTGGTGGCTCAGATAGTAAAGAATCCACCTGCAATGCAGAAGACCCAGGTTTGATCCATGGGTCGGGAAGACCCCCCCAGAGAAGAAAATGGCAACCCACTCCAGTATTCTTGCCTGGACAGAGGAGCCTGGCAGGCTACAGTCCATGGGGGTCACACAGAGTCGGACATGACTGAGTGACTAACACACTTTATCTCTATAATGGGATCTTCATGGTTACAGAGATCATGGCTACTTTTGATCACTAGTATAGGCTTAAAAACTAACATCATGTTGTTGTCAGTCACTCAGATGTGTCCAACTCTTTGCGACCCCATCGACCATTGCCTGTCATGCTCCTCCATCCATGGGATTTTCCAGGCAAGAATACTGGAGTGGGTTGCCATTTACTTCTCCAGGGGATCTACCCAACCAGGGATTGAACCCAGGTTTCCCGCATTGCAGGCAGGCTCTTTAACATCTGAGCCACCAGGTCTTAAAAGCTAACATTATAGCTGACAATAGTAATCATTCAATAAGCCTTTGTTGAATTAATGAATCAAAGAATAAATAATTTAGTCAAAAATATTACATAAACTAAAATATTAGTCAGTAGGAAAAGACCTAAAATTAAACATTTTTCTCTCTTGCAGCTAGTTCCGATATATGATCTGATTCCAGTGAAAATGAAAGATGCACACCTCAAGAAACAAAATTTGGAAAGAGCCATTGAGGACTACATCAATGAATTCAGTGTAAGAAAATGCCAACCGTGCCAAAATGGAGGGACTGTGGTTCTGCTGGATGGAGAATGTGTGTGTTCCTGCCCAAAAGAGTTCAAGGGAGTTGCCTGTGAAATAAAAAAATAGAAAATTTATAAAGGTGAGAACAACCTCTTAAACATCATTAAGGACAAAAATATGCATTTGGGAACTATTTAATTTGAAAGCTAGTTCTTCAGTTAATTTGCACTAAGCTTCTAGATTAGCCATATAAACAAAGGATAAAAATGGAATGAATAGTGGAAATGGACAAATCAGCCTTTATGTGTCATTTAGCACACAGTTAACCTCTACCTCTTCCTCTAAATAGAGCTATAGACAATAAATTGTAATGATCGCGTTACTTTTTTAGTTATAAAAATTTTACATAAAGGGAAAAGTTTACAGAAGTCTAACAAACATCCAGAAACTCACCATGTGAATATATGTGTGTGTATATGTAAATATATATATACAATAAATACTTCAGAACCCCTTTATAAGAAAAATAATCACAGATACAATAGAGTACTTCGTACCACATCATCTCCCTGCAAAAAGCCCAAGTTGATTCTTGTCTCCCACACAACTCAGATACAGTTACTGTCTTCTTCTTCCCGTTTTATTGATATAGAATTGATGTACAGCACTGTATGAATTTGAGTATAGCATAATTATTTGACTTACATTTCACTTACCAGATTATCACAGTAAGTTAGGTGAACACCCATCATCTCATCTATTAATACAAGATTAAAGAATTAGAAAAAAAATGTTTTCCTTATGATGAGAACTCAGGACTTTCTCCATTAACAACTTGCATATAATGTGTAGCAGTATTAATTATATTTACCATGTTGTACCTTATATCCCGAGGTCCTCCCTGTAGCTCAAAAGGTAAAGAAGCTGCCTGCAATGCAGGAGACCTGGATTCGATCCATGGGTCAGGAAGATCCCCTGGAGAAGGAAATGGAAACCCAAAGTAGTTATTTATCTTCTAATCGGAAATTTTTACCTTTTTGACCATCTTCATTCAATTTCCCCTCTTCTTATCCCCATCTTCTGGTCACCACAAATGTGATCTCTTTCCCTATGTGTTTGTTTGTTTATTTGGTTGGTTTTGAAGTGTGCTGCTGCTGCTAAGTCGCTTCAGTTGTGTCCGACTCTGTGCAACCCCATAGAGAGCAGCCCACCAGGCCCTGCCATCCCTGGGATTCTCTAGGCAAGAACACTGGAGTGGGTTGCCATTTCCTCCTCCAATGGTTTTGAAGTATAATCAACCTATAACGCTATGTTAGTTCTTGTTACACAACATAGTTATTCGATATTTCTATAAGTTTCAAAAGAATCACCATGATACGTCTAGTTATCATCAGTCACCATACAAAGATTAAATAGTTATTGACTGCATCCCTTACACTGTACATTCTGTACCCCTGACTCATGCTTTGTACTCCTTAATCTCCCTCACTTATTCCTCGCCTTCTTTTACCCTCCTCCCCTTACAGTCACTTTCATTAAGTTAGGAGTATTTCCTTCTGGTCCATATTTTTCACTTTTTCCAAATACATCTGTGCCAATGGGAAAATATCCAATGTTGTTTGGGATGGTTTTTTAATTTATATACATGGTGTTCACTGAATTTTAATTTTTTAATTTTAACTTTCCTATCCTCCCTGGTGGCTCAGATGGTAGAGTTGGCCTGCAATGCAGGAGACTCAGGTTCGATCCCTGGGTTGGGAAGATTCCCCTGGAGAAGGAAATGTCAACCACTCCAGTATTCTTGCCTGGAGAATCCCATGGAAAGAGAAGTCTGGAGGGCTCCAGATGAAGAAAACTGAGATTCTTCACTTTTTACAGCTAATCATCTGAAATTATATTTCAATATTTTGCTTTCTTCAAGGAGGAACGACTTTAGCCATCTTTCTAAAACTGAGGATTTACTAGGTCTTTCATTCTGGTAGAATTAATTAGAATCCTAATAGATAAGTAAGATTTAGCTCAACTGTTAATTATCACAAGATTAGCTAGTTGGATTAATTTCTTTTGAAAATCATAACTTACTTTTTTATTGAACAAGCAGTTTCCTACAACAAAATGTCTGAAACAATTATTCAGTTTCCTCAAAGATTTCACGGCCTCAAGTTTATCATTCAACCATACTTTCAACCATACTTTCAACCAAGGTCCATCTAGTCAAAGCTACGGTTTTTCCAGTAGTCATGTATGGATGCGAGAGTTGGACTATAAAGAAAGCTGAGCACCAAAGAATTGATGCTTTTGAACTGTGGTGTTGGAGAAGACTCTTGAGAATCCCTTGGACTACAGGGAGAACCCACCAGTCCATCCTAAAGGAAATCAGTCCTGAATATTCATTGGAAGGACTGATGCTGAAGTTGAAACTCCAATACTTTTGGCCACCTGAATGCAAAGAACTGACTCATTTGAAAAGATCCTGATGATGGGAAAGATTGAAAGTGGGAGGAGAAGGGGATGAAAGAGGATAAGATAGTTGGATGGCATCACTGACTCAATAGACATGAGTTTGAGTAAGCTCCGAGTGTTGGTGATGGACAGGGAGGCTGGCGTGCTGCAGTCCATGGAGTCACAAAGAGTCGGACACGACTGAACTGACAGAAATTTTTTTTTGTATTTACAAAGAAAATTTTAAAATTGTCATATTACAAGTGTCTTTTGCCCTTCTTAGCAAACACAGAAACTCAGGAATATGCTAACAATATACATGTTAATATTTCTCAGAAATTTTAGTATAACTGATTTACCCTATATACTAACTCTGTCTCTCACCTATCTAAAGTGTCAATCCTATGTTCTGTATTCCAAGCAGCATTTGTAGCAAAAAATTCATACTCAGGACCTCTGTTTTCTACCTGTTTCTCTATATGTGGAATATTCTTCAGCTTTCTGTAATTTCTTCAGCTCCGTCTTCTAATTTTTCAGTTATTTTTTTTTCAGCTGCATATAGACTATATCCTATAACCAATGAGCATTTTCTCAAATTTATTTTCATTATAAACTAATTATAATTAATTATAAATAAATTTAATTTCTATTTGTTTGTTTGTTTGTTTGTTTGTTTTAAGTCTGTTTTTTTCTTTCCTGGCCTACTGGATGTTTCCCATTTCTATTTCTTTGAACATGCTGGAGGTGGTTTAGTCTCTAAGTTGTGTCCAACTCTTGTGACCCCATAGCCTGCCAGGCTCCTCTGTCCATGGGATTTTCCAAGAATACTGGAGTGGGTTGTCATTTCATTCTCCAGAGGATCTTCCCGACCCAGGGCTCAAACCTGGATCTCCTGCATTGCAAGCAGAATCTTTACCTACTGAGCTATCAGGGAAGCCCTTTGAACATGCTAAACATGTTCACATAAAAGTCTCTCTCAGATTGACCTAGGATATATAGTTTCTACACGTACTCATTCTCATGGCATTTTTTTCTTCCTTGAGTATTAATAGTTTTTTGTATCTCAGGCCTAGTCTTCAGTGAAATTTGTTTCCTGTGGGAACCTTGTATATTCTGGCTAGAGATGGTAATCCTAGGGTTGTTTGTCTCTCAGGATATCCTGTTGTTTTTATCACTTTGCGCCAGTTTTTCATGTAAATTTCTTGATTTGGATTCTACATTTTGTATTCATGGACAATGACAATCAAGGTCCCTCCTCCTATATATATCACATGCTTGAAAACACTGGTGTCTTCTGGCTGACTTTTCACACCTGACCATGAGTTCCTCACTGAGACTCTAGACCACAGGGAAACCTTTCTTGCTGACTCTTTCCTTCATGGAAGCGCTTCTCGGCATCCAGTTTTCCACAGAACGTTCCGTTCCACATTTCCACATACACTGGACTGACCCCCACCATGAGGCTGAAAACCTTAGGACGTCATCTTTCTTTTTGCATACTATTTTCTTAGGGTGGAAGACTCTGCAACTTTATCCTCCTTAAACTAATCCAACCTCCCTCTCCTTGTGTGTTTCTACTTCTCCCAGACCAATGGCTCTCAATCTAGTTGTTAATTGTATCAATATTAACCTGATATTAACCTATTAGCTTTTTTAAAGGGCAAAATAGAAATATAACAAAACAGATATCCACCCCCAAACCAATTAAACTGGAACCTGTGTGGTGGATCCTGGGTTGCCATGGTTCTTTTTTTCTTCTTTCTCTCCCTCTCTACCTTTGCTTTTCTTTCTCTCTTCTTTTAAATCCTCTGGTTATTCTAATCTATTTAGCCAAGGTTAAAAACCTCTATTCTGGACCCAGGTCAATTAACACCTCTGATGAAATCTCCTCCAGCATCTCCAGGCATCCGTTCTCTATCTATGTGCTGAGCACGTCCCCCCTGCTCTTTTAGCACTAATCACATTTACTCTCCCAACACCAGATGAACATCCCCTCTAGTTTGGAAATGCATCTTATATCTTAAACCTCACTGTCTTCCCAGCACCTGAACAGTATCTGGTATATCATAGTTCAACAGGATAAAAGGATGAGTAAATGGATGGGTGGATTGACCCAACACTGAAGCTCTATTAATCATTAAGATTTGATAATTCTTTTGTTTTTCTCTAGGATTGCAGTTGAAAAAAAAAGTAGAGTTGTTGGTTTCCCTGGGATCATATGGAAAGAAAAACACCAGCACCTTCCAGAGATAGTTCTTGCTGCCAAATGAAAAGCAACATGCTTCATGAAAATCCTACCAACCTCTGAAGTCTCTCTCTTAAATCCACAATGCTTCTTTTTCTCCTTCAATTCCCATGATGTTTCCATTTGTTATTCCCTAATGAGGAGAGTCAGCAGTGAGGTACGCCAGGACTTCTTTCCCACACAGCTAATGCCAATCTCTGGCTAGCAAAACAAAATTGAATTAAAAAGAGAATGTTGATTTAAAAGACTTTAAAGTAATTGTCACAGTTCTTCATATGATGAGTATGTTCCGCCAGTTCCATTACCATGAGTCTGAACCATGCAATTTTGCTCTTGTTTACATTCCTGTGTCTTGTTCAGTCATTTGTGAATACGAGCACGCATTCATTCTGCAAATACTTGCTGAACACCTACCACAAGCACCGAACTCTGCTTTTTAAGTCTTAGCTTTGTGATTTAACTCTACACCTCCAGAGGAAAACATGTATTTGTAACCAAAAACCATTAACTTAAATCATATGAAATTGTCTCTATTCAGTCATATTTTACCAAAAACAAAACAAAACCCAGGAATTTCATATGGCCAAACTTAATATGTAGCCTTACATAATTCTATGTAAGATAAGTCAACCTATATAATAAGCTAATCAACAGAGCTGATTGTACACTTTTATTCATTAGATAGCATGGTGCTTAAGATCTGAGAGTTTTTGAAAAGGTCTGACAATCCTTAAATAAAAAGAAAGAGGAGAAGAAGGAAAAGGAGGAGCAGAAGGAGAAAAAAAGAAGAGGGCTCAAACTACAAGGGAAAAATGCAAACTCAAAATTGATAAATTTTTAATTAAATGTCAATAATTAAATGTCAATTTAATTACTAAAATGCTAATTTATAATTAATAAATAAATTTAATTAAATTCAATTCTCATGTCTTCACTAATTTTTATTCTTTTTATTAATAAACTTTTCACACTTTTGTAAATAAATTTAAGTTCGTTTTTCTCACTTAACAATTTTCAAGAATGTACATGATTGTTGAGAGATCACAATACAAATAATTTTAAAAGCAAATTTTTTCACTGCTTCATTTATTGTTTAATTGGAGGATAATCAACACAATGTTGTGTTCATTTCTGCCATACATTGACATGAATCAGCCATTGATATACATACGCCCCTTCCCTCTTGAACCTCCCTCCCACCCCTCTAGGTTGTCACACAGCACCAAATTGAGCTCCCTGCATTATATAGCAAATTCCCACTGACTATCTATTTTCCATATGGTAATGTCTATGTTTCAATGCTACTCTCTCAATTTGTCCACCCTCTCCTTCCGGCACTTTGACCAAAGCCTGTTCTCTATGTGTGTCTCTCTATTGCTATTCTGCAAATAGGTTTGTCAGTACTATTTTCCTAGATCCCATATATATGCATTAATATAAGATATTACAACTTCTTTGTCCATTTGTCTCTCAAGGGACATCTAGGTTGTTTCCATGTCCTGGCTATTGTAAATAGTGCTGCAATGAACATTGCAGTACATGTGTCTTTTAGTATTGTGGTTTTCTCAAGGCATATGCCCAGTAGTGGCATTGCTGGGTCCTATGGTAGTTTAATTCCTAGTTTTTAAAGAAATCTCTGCACTGTTCTCCACAGTGGCTGTATCATTTTCATTCCCACCAACAGTTCAAGAGGTTCTTATTTTCTCCACACCCTCTCCAGAATTTATTGTCTGTGGAGTTTTTTGATGATGGCCATTCTCACCAGTGTGAAGTGATACCTCATTGCATCTCTCTAATAATAAGCTATGTTGAGCATTTTGTCATGTGTTCATTGGCCATCTGTATGCCTTCTTTGGATGTCTGTTTAGGTTTTCTGTCCATTTTTTGATTGAGTTGTTTGGTTTTTTGATATTGAACTGCATGAGCTGTTTGTATATTTTGGAGATTAATACTTTGTCAGTGGCTTTATTTGCAATTAATTTCTCCCATTCTGAGAGTTGTCTTTTCATCTCAATTATGGTTTCTTTTGCTATGCAAAAGCTTTTAAATTTAATTAGGTCCCATTTGTTTATTCTCATTTTTATTTCCATTACTTGTAGGAGGCAAGTCATAGAGGATCTTGCTGTGATTTGTGTCAGAGGTTCTGTCTATGTTTTCCTCTAAGATTTTTATATTTTCTGGTCTTATATTTAGGTCTTTAATCCATTTTGAGTTCATTTTTATGTATGGTGTTAGGAATTGTTTTAATTTCTTTCTTTTACATGTAGAAGTCCAGTTTTCCCAGAACCACTTATTGAAGAGGCTGTCCTTTCTCCATTATGTATTCTTGCATCTTTTGTCAAAGATTAGGTGCCCATAGGGGCATGGGTTTTTCTCTGGGCTTTCTATCTTATTCCATTGGTCTATATTTTTGCTTTGTGTCAGTACCATACTATCTTAATGACTGCAGCTTTGTAGTTAAACTGAAGACAGGAAGATTGACTCCTCCAACTCCATTTTTCTCTCTCAGGATTTTTTTTTTTTTTTTTTTTTTTTGAGATCTTTAGTGTTTCCACGGAGAAGGCAATGGCACCCCATTCCAGTACTCTTGCCTGGAAAACCCCATGGACGGAGGAGCCTGGTAGGCTGCAGTCCATGGGGTCGCTAAGAGTCTGACACGACTGAGCGACTTCACTTTCACTTTTCACTTTCATGCATTGGAGAAGGAAATGGCAACCCACTCCAGTGTTCTTGCCTGGAGAATCCCAGGGACAGGGGAGCCTGGTGGGCTGCCGTCTATGGGGTCTCACAGAGTCGGACATGACTGAAGCGACTTAGCAGCAGCAGCAGCAGCAGTGTTTCCACACAAATTGTGATTTTTTAAATTCTAGTTCTGTGAAAAAATGCCATTGGTAATTTGATAGGGATTGCACTGAATCTGTAGATTATTTGGGTAGTGTAGTCATTTTCACAATATTAGTTCTTCCAATCCAAGAACATGGTATATCTCTCCATCTGATTATGTTGTCTTTAATTTCTTTCATCAGTGTCATAGTTTTGTGTATACAGGTCTTTTGTCTTCTCAGGTAGGTTTATTCCTAGGTATTTTATTCTTTTAGTTGCAATGATGAATTGAATTGATTTTTTAGTTTCTCTGATTTCTTATTGTTACTGTACAGAAGTGCAAGGGATTTCTGTGTATTGATTTTGTATCCTGAAACATTACTAAATTCACTGATAAGCTCTAGTAATTTTTATAGCATCTTTAAAATTTTCTATGTTTAGTATCATGTTGTCTGCAAACAGTGAGAATTTTACTTCATTACCAATCTGAATTCCGCCTATTTCTTTTTCTTCTCTGATTGCCGTCATTAGGACTTCCAAAACTATGTTGAATAATAGTGGTAAGAGTGAGCACCCTTGTCTTATTCCTGATCTCAGAGGAAATGTTTTCAGTTTTTCACCATTGAGAAAATGTTTGTTGTGGGTTTGTTATATATGCCCTTTATTATGTTGAGGGGAGAAGGCAATGGCACCCCACTCCAGTACTCTTGCCTGGAAAATCCCATGGGCGGAGGAGCCTGGTAGGCTGCAGTCAGTCCATGGGGTCCCTAAGAGTCGAACATGACTGAGCGACTTCACTTTCACTTTTCACTTTCATGCATTGGAGAAGGAAATGGCAACCCACTCCAGTGTTCTTGCCTGGAGAATCCCAGGGATGGGGGAGCCTGGTGGGCTGCCGTCTATGTCTTCAGTCGGACACGACTGAAGCGACTTAGCAGCAGCAGCATGTTGAGGTAGGTTCCTTCTATGCCTATTTTCTGAAAAGGTTTTTTTTTTTTTTCATAAATGGGTGTTGAATTTTGTTGAGAGCTTTTTCGGCATCTATTGAGATTTTCATATGATTTTTATCTTTCAATTTGTTAATATGAAGTATCACACCATTTGTGATTGATTTGCAAATATTGAAAAGTCCTTGCATCCCTGGGATAAGCTCAACTTGAACATGGTGTATGATCCTCTTAATGTGTTGTTGGATTCTGTTTGCTAGAATTTTGTGGAGGATTTTTGCATTTATTTTCATCAGCGATATTGGCCTATAATTTTCTTTTGTGTGTGTGATGTCTTCAGCTTTGGTATCAGGGTGATTGTGGCCTTGTAGAATGAATTTGGAAGGGTTCCTGCATCTGCAATTCTTTTGGAAGTGTTTGAGAAGAACAGACATTGGCTCTTCTCTAAGGATTCTTTGACAGAATTCTATCAAAAATTATTTGATATAATTCACCTGTGAAGCCCTGGGCTTTTGCTTTACTACTACTACTAAGTCACTTCAGTCGTGTCCGACTCTGTGTGACCCCAGAGACGGCAGCCCACCAGGCTCCCCCGTCCCTGGGATTCTCCAGGCAAGAACACTGGAGTGGGTTGCCATTTCCTTCTCCAATGCATGAAAGTGAAAAGTGAAAAGTGATAAGTGAAAGTCAAGTCGCTCAGTCGTGTCTGACCCTCAGCGAACCCATGGACTGCAGCCTTCCAGGCTCCTCCATCCATGGGATTTTCCAGGCAAGAGTACTGGAGTGGGGTGCCATTGCCTTCTCCAGGCTTTTGCTTTAAGGGAGACTTTTTTCCTATCACAGTTTTGATTCCAGTGATTGTGATTGGTCTGTTCAAAATTTCTATTTCTTCCTGATTCAGTCTTGGAAGGTTGAACTTTTCTAGGAATCTGTCCATTTCTTTCAGGTTGTCCATTTTATTGGCATATAGTTGCTCATAATAGTCTCTTATTTTGTATTTCTTTATTGTCTATTGTAACTTCTCCTTTTGCATTTCTAATTTTGTTTGAGTCTTCTCTCTTTTCTTCTTCATGAGTCTGGCTAATGGTTTGTCAATTTTTTTTTTATCTTCTCAGAGAACCAGCTTTTAGATTTATTGATCATTACTATTGTTTCTTTCATTTCTTTTTCATCTATTTCTGATTTGATTTTTATGATTTCTTTCCTTCTACTGACTTTGGGGCTTTTTTGTTCTTTTTTCAGTTGATTTAGGTGTAAGGTTAGATTGTCTTTCCAATGTCTTTATTGTATCTGGAGATAGGATTATATTACTATAAACTTCCCTCTTAGAACTGCATCCAATAGGTTTTCAGTCATCACACTTCATTGTCATTTATTCTAGGTATTTTTCATCTCCTCTTTGATTTCTTCAGTAACCTGCTGGTTATTTAGGAGTATATTATTTAATCTCCATGTGTTTGTGTTTTTTACAGTTTTTTTTTTTCCTATAATTGATATCTAGTCTTATAACATTATGGTCAGAAAAGATGCTTGATATGATTTCAGTTTTCTTAAATTTACTGAGGCTTGATTTGTGACCCAAGATGTGATCTATCATGGAGAATGTTCCATGTGTACATGAGAAAAAAAGTGTATTCTTCTGCATTTGGATGTACTATCCTGAAGATATCAACTGGTCCATCTAAGGCAATGTGTCACTTAAGGCTTGTGTTCCCTTATTAACGTCCTGTCTTGATGCTCTGTCCATTGGTGTTAGTGGAGTGTTAAAGCCCCTACTATTATTGTGTTACTGTCAATTTCCCCTTCTGTGTCTGGTGGGGTTTGCCCTGTGTACTGAGGTGCCCCAATGTACATAAATATTTACAATTGTTATGTCTTCCTCTTGGATGAGGCTTCCCTGGTGGTTCAGTGGTAAAGAATCCACCTGCAATGCAGGGGACACAGGAGACACAGGTTCAATCCCTGGGGCAGGAAGATGCCCTGGAGTAGGAAATAGCAACCCATTTTCGTATTCCTGCTCGGAAAATCCCATGGACAGAGGAGCCTGGCAGGCTACAGTCCGTGGGATCGCAGAGTCAGACACATGTAAGCATGCATATGACACAAATTGGTTCTACTCACTTCTTTCAATTTTCCCTCTTATTTCTGCTAGTGTTCACCTTATTTGTTGAGATGCCCCTATGTTGGGTGCATAAATATTTACAATTGTCATGTCTTCTTGTATTGATCCCTTGATTACTATGTAGTGTCCTTCCTTATCTCTTGTAAGTCTCTATTTTTAAGGTCTATTTTGTCTGACATGAGAATTGCTTCTCCAACTTTCTTTGGATTTCTATTTGCATGGAATTTCTTTTCCCATCTTCTCAGTTTCAGTGTGTATGTGTCTCTAGATATGAAGTGGGTCTCTTGTAGACAGCATAAATATAGGTCTTACTTTTGTATCCATTCAGCCAGTCTCTGTTTTTTGGTTAGAGCATTTAACCCATTTACATTAAAAACAATTACTCACATATATGTTCCTATTGGCATTTTCTTAATTATTTTGGATTTTTTTTTTGTTAGTCTTTTCCTTCTCTTATGTTTCCTACTTAAAGAAATTCCTTTAGCATTTGTTCTAAAGCTGATTTGATGGTGCTGAATTCTGTTAACTTTTACTTGTCTGTAAAGCTTTTGATTCTGCCATCAATTTTGAATGAGATCCTTGCTGAGTGGTAGATTTTTGGTTTGTTGTTGTTATTGTTCAGTCACTAAGTCATGTCTGCCTCTTTGTGACTCCCTGCAGCACATCCTGCCACTCCTTTCTGGCCTGTAGAGTTTCTACTGAAAGATCAGCTGTTAAGCTTATGGGGTTTCCCTTGAATGTTACTTGCTGCTTTCCTCTTGCTGCTTTTAATATTTTTTTCTTTGTGTTTAATTTTTGTTAGTTTGATTAATATGTGTCTTGGTTTGTTTCTCCTTGGTTTTATTCTGATGGGACTCTGAGCTTCTTGGACTTGATTGACTACTTTCCCATGTTAGGAAAGTTTTCAACTATAATCTCTTCAAATATTTTCTCAGACCCTATCTTTTTCTCTCCTTCTGAGCCCCCTATAATTCTCATGTTGGTGTACTTAATGTTATCCTAGAGGTGTCTGAAACTATCCTCAATATTTTAAATTCATTTTTCTTTATTCTGCTCTTCAGCAGTTATTTTCATCATTCTATCTTCCAGCTCATTTATCCATTCCTCTGCCTCAGTTATTCTGCTCTTGATTCCATCCACAGTATTTTTAATTTCAGTCATTGTGTTGTTCATCACTGTTTGCTTTTTTCTTTATTTCTTCTTGGTCCTTGTTAAATGTGTTAAGTATTCTTGCATTTTCTCCATTTTGTTTTCAAGATTTTGGATCTTTACTATTATTACTTTGTGTTCTTTCTCAGGTGGTTTGCCTATTTCATTTATTGATCTTGTGGATTTTTACCTTGTTCCTTCACTTGCACAATACTTCTCTGTCTTTCAATTTTCTTAACTTACTGTCTTTGAAGTCTCTTTCCCCAGGCTATAGGGTCATAGTTCCCTTTGTTTTTGGTCTCTGCCCTCAGTGAGTGAGGTTGGTCCAGTGGCTTAAGAAGGCTTCATGTTGGGAGGGACTTGTGCCTGTGTTCTGGTGGGAGGAAGTGAGTTTATCCCCCTCTGATCGGCAGGGTTGTGTGAGGCGGTGTGTTTTGGGAAAGCTGTTGATGATTGATTAAGTTTGTGTTCTTATATTGCTTGTTGTTTGGGTGAGGCATCTTGAGATGGGTGCTGCCAGCAATTGGAGTGGTGCCAGGTCTTGGATCAGAGAAGGCGATGGCACCCCACTCCAGTACTCTTGCCTGGAAAATCCCATGGATGGAGGAGCCTGGTAGGCTGCAGTCTATGGGGTTGCTGAGGGTGGGATACAACTGAGCACCTTCACTTTCAATTTTCACTTTCATGCATTGGAGAAGGAAATGGCAACCCACTCCAGTGTTCTTGCCTGGAGAATCCCAGGGACAGGGGAGCCTGGTGGGCTGCCGTCTGTGGGGTCACACAGAGTCAGACACAACTGAAGTGACTTAGCAGCAGCAGCAGCAGCAGGTCTTGGATACAGATGAAAGTCTTTGTGGGAGTTCTCATTGATTAATACTCCTTGAGGTCAGTATTTCTTTAGAAGCCTAGTGTCCTGAACTCAGTGCTCCCATCCCAGAATCTCAAGCCCAACCTCTGGTCAGAGAATGAAGACCCAACAAGCCATTTGTTATGGCAATAAAGGGTGTTAAAACAAACAAAAAACTAATAAACAAACAAAATAACAAGAAACAAAAAACAAACCCCAGACAAATGGTGAAAGCAAATTCAGACAAATAACAACAAAAACAAAGGAACATACACACACACACACACACACACACAAAACCAAAACAGACCAAAGAAAACAAAGTACAAGAGAGTGACCCAGTAAACAAAGGAAACCAAAGATATCAGACAATTAAAAACGAACTAAAACAGAAAAAAAGACCAGAGCAGAATGCCAGGTAAGGAATAAAGCAAAGGAAAGAAAAGAAACAAACACAGTGAAAAAAAGAAAAGTGGAAAAGCAAAGTTAAATAAAAATATATTTAAAAAGATCTATCTATCTATATATATACACATATATATATATATAAAATAACAAGGAAAGAACAGGAATAAAATAAAAAGAAACATAAAAATGCAGAACTGTAGAAAGCCAAAGTTGAAGTAGAAATATAAAAGGGAAATAAAAAGTGTGCTTAAAAAAAAAACAAGAAAAAGCTCTCAAATGCACAAATAGAGATAACAGTAATAAATCAGCAATCGCAGGAACAGAGAAAAAAATCCAGAACTACAGGACAAATCAAAAGATAAGAATACTAATAACTGTCTTTTACATGTTCCATAAAAGGACAGTCCATGTCCTTTTCCCAGCTGTGAGCCATAGCGCTCTGCCATCTAGGAAGCCCTCCAAGATGGCATTGGAGGTCTGGTCTTTGAACCTGCTGTGGGACTAATTAGCTCAAACTAATCTGACCCTACTCCTGCGTGTTCTAGCCTCCAATGTCCACAGCTGCCAGAGCTAGGATACTTTCTTCTCTGGGAATGCTCATTATCATTATTTATATGACATAGACACAGTCTGCTTAGGTGATTGCCTGGATTTAATCTTCAGCTTGTACAGCTGGTGGAAAGGTTTTCAAACCTCTTCCTTAGCCATTCTATCCCTGGATCTCAATTGTGGGGGTGCTTCCTTCATGGATCATATAGTAACAAATCTGTCTGCAATGCAGGAGACTCAGGTTTAATCCCTGGGTTATCAAAGTACCTGGAGAAGAGAATGGCAACCCACACCAGTATTCTAACCTGGAAAATTCCATGGAAAGAGGAGGCTGGAGGGCTACAGTCCATGAGGTTACAAAGACTCAGACCAGCTGGGCAACTAACACTTTTACTTTCCCTTTCTATATATGGGTCATGCACAGAAGTTTGCTCCTGAGGCTGCCCTGGAGGACTTGGGTCTGCTCCAGTGAGGACCATTTGTGAAGGTGGTGTGGCTGCTTATATAGTGGGGATCCTAGTGGCACCACGTGCTCAGGGAGGCAAGCAACCACAGGCACAGGAGATATGGTGCTATACGGATTCTTTTCTAGCCTCCGGCAGCTCTGCCCCAGTGAAGACCTAGCGTGGAGGTGGTGCCACTGCTTGTATTGCAGGGATCCCAGTAGCTCTAGGTGTATAGGGAAGCCATCAGTAACAAGTGCAGAAGATATAACACTATTAGAATTCTCTTCTAGTCTCTGGTAGGCGGTGTTTAAAGGGCCTCCCTGACTGGTCCTTCTCTATTGCTCAGCACAGGAGGCACTCAAAAGGCACCCCTGGCTGGGGTCCTTTACTATTGCTCAGCGTGTTAGGCATTCAAATGGCCACCCTTGCTGAGGTCTTTTTCTATTGGTCACTAGTGTGTGGGGAGAGAGAGGTGACCATGATGGCTCCACCCCTTGCGATGACTCAACACCCTGCCTCCATAGCTGCCCAGCACTCCTCCAAAGGCACTCCTCACCACGGACTTCCTCACTCCCATCCCCTCTGGTCATCTTCCCACAGTCAACAGCTGTCCTTGCCTTGGGATTGCTCTCCAATCCCCATGCTCCTGCTCTCAGCCACGGTGCATTTCAGTGGACTTGCCTCCCTGTTCAGGGTACGTAGGACCACAGCATGAATTGTTTCTGTGATTCTCAATCCATTCAGACTGTCACAGATCAGCTGCTTCACTCTCTGACAGCCTCAAATGCTTCCCTTTCTGTCCCAACTGGTTGACCTGCATGCAAGTGTCTCTCCTGCTTCAGCTCACCCACCCCCCAGGTACAGATCAGGTGCTACTCACTCTTCTGCTCCCCCATCCCCACTTCCTTCCTTCATCCTACCAAGTTTTGCATGAAACTATATTTTCCTTTCTGATGGTCAGGGACTCCTGCCAGTACTCAGCTGGTTCTCTGTGAGATCCTCTGCATCTGAAGATATATTCCTGACATCTTTGTGGAGAGACATGTACTCAGTTTCTACCTACTGCTCTGTCATCTTGTCTCCCCTCAAAAGAAAAATTTAAGAAGCAATTTTCAAGTTTTTTTTTTTTTTTCCTAGCAAAGGAAAAACCTGTTGGATATGACATGTATTTTAATATTAGGTAGGACACAGGGATGGTATTCTAAAAATAACAATGTCCAACCCTTTAGGGTATAAAATAGCATTGGCACTCAAGAGAGTACCTATTTCCTTCCCCCAGAAGTCTGAGTCAATCAGAAAGAATTAGGATGTTCAATGCATAGAAATACTACACTCTATTCCTAGACAATCCACTGTTGAAAGAATTTCTAATGTAGAACCTTTGAATCAAGGAAGAGTTACCATACTAACTACTGAGAATTCCTTGCATCCTTGTGAAATGTAAATGTCAAACAAGAAAAGAGCTGAGCCTTGATGAGATTCCCTGAGGGTCAGCATAATGATTTATCAGAGTCCCTTTACTGGAAATGGGGGGAACAGTGTAGGTTGACTGACTGTTGATAATGAGACTCTCCAACTTCCTCCAGAGGTGGCGTTTCTGGTAGAGCATTTCCAGCAGGGTGCACCATTGAGACACCAGAAACTGCCCAACAGCAATCAGCACAGAGGATGAATCACTAGAAACTAGGGGAGAGGAAGACCTCTGGAGGCTAAGGCTTACGTGGTTCAGCTTGGATTGAGGTTTCCTAAGAAGGGAAGTCCTCACTTTTCCTGCCAGACTGAGCACAGTATAACCGGCCCTCTGAGAGGCCACCCCACAAATTCAAAGAGACAGATGTGTGGGGGGAATAGTCCTCTGACACTCAGGCTTTACACTCAGTTCATTTTACTGAGCTCCAGCCATTACCAAAGGACCTGGGGAAGTTGGATGGGAATTCATGTTTCCTTGCCTAATGGGCAAGAAAGCTTCAGAGAATCACTACATTTTTACTGTTTTCCTTTTTCATACTTAAAACTTCGGTTGCTTATTTACTCTACTTATGACACAATAGACATATACCTGTATCACTGCCAAGAGATATCTTGTTTTACATCATTATCTCCCCAAGGCCTTTTGAGTGTGTATTTGATTGTAAACACAGCAGAATACTGCATCCAAAACCCCACAAGAGCAGCTCCTGAGTTAGTGTCTCAATATTTATGAAAAACTGTCCCAAATGGTGAATAAAGACTAGACTCAGCTTAAGTTTAGTTTAAAAGAAAATAAAACTTTTTGTCTCTCTGTCTCTGTTTGTGGATGTGTCTCTCTCTCATACACAAACACACACAAGTAATTTATAGAACAACCATCTATCCTTCTGTTCACCAGTCCCCGTCCCAGCCCCTCCACCCTCACCTCATGTTCAGTTCAGTTCAGTTCAGTCGCTCAGTCGTGTCCGACTCCTTGCGACCCCATGAATCGCAGCACGCCAGGCCTCCCTGTCCATCACCATCTCCCAGAGTTCACTCAAACTCACATCCATTGAGTCAGTGATGCCATCCAGCCATCTCATCCTCTGTCATCCCCTTCTCCTCCTGCCCCCAATCCCTCCCAGCATCAGAGTCTTTTCCAATGAGTCAACTCATAGCATGAGGTGGCCAAAGTACTGGAGTTTCATTACTAACTACTATACTGAGAGTAGTGAAATGGTTCAAGAGAATGGAATGGTGTGGCTTTTTAATAGTAGATAAGTTACTGAACTCTTAAACCCCAAGACACACCCAGAGATAATAATATCTCCTTCATAGAATTGTTAGGTTGATTCATTGAGATAATGCATATAAAGACCTTGGCACCAAAGAACAATAAGTGGTTGCTGTTGTTATGTTATCATGCAAGGCTATTGATATAAATCTTTTCAAATTTGTCTCTAATGTATATGACATTAGGCAGCCAAGAGGATTAAACCTGAAAATGGAGGATAACAATATATGGCAGAGTGGCTTAGTACTCTCCTTTATCTAATTGGTGGATTCAGTGATTTTTTTTTTTTTTAAGGGAGGCTTTTTTGTGTGTGTGAGGCAAAATACACATTATATAAGATTTACCATTTGATCAATTTTTAACAATACAGTTTAGTGGCATTAAGTACATTCATATTGTGCAACCATCACCACTATTCATCTGCAAACATTTTTCATCATCCCAAACTGAAACTCTCATTAAACAGTAACTTTCCATTCCTTGCCACCCCAACAATGGTAGCCACTATTTTACTTTCTATCTCTGTGACTTTGACTTTGTTTTAAAATAATAGCCATCCTAATAGGGTATGAAGTGGTATCTCATTGTGGTTTCAATTTACATGTCCCTAATTAATTGTTAATGATGTTGAGCATCTCTTCGTGAGGTTATTGATCTTTAGTACATTTTCTTTGGAGAAGTTTCTGTTTAAGTCCTTTGCCTGTTTGCTGTTATCATCGCTGTTGAGTTGTATGCATTCTTTATATACTCTGGAAAGTAATTCCTTATCAGATACATGATTTTCAAGAAGCTTTTAAAGTTGAAGTCTAAGTCACCTACTTTTCCTTCTGTTGCCTGTGCTTTTGGTGTCACTGAATCCAAAGTCAATGTCACATGAAGCTTTCCCCTATGTTTTCTTCTGAGAGTCTTATACTTAAGTTTAGGTCTTTGATTCATTTTGAGTTAATTTTTGTATATGGTATAAGGTAAGGTTCCAATCTTATTCTTTTGCAATGTGAATATCCCAGTATCATTTGTTGATCGATGATTTTTTTTAACCATGTGCTAGCCTACTAAAGTCAATCTACTTGGAAAGGATAAGAGAAAAGAGGATCAGGATGACACTGAATCATGTCACAGATTGTGTTTTGTTTGTCTTCATAGCTATATTATAGATATTCCTACATCCTCCATATAGCATTATGAAGTAGTAGTATTTTGTTCCAAAAAGTACTATAGAGTTGAAAATAGAAATATTACTATCCTTCTGACCAAAAAGAAAATTGTTACTAGTTTAACTCAGGTATGGCCAATTTTGAATTAAGTCATAAATAATTTTGTATTTAGGAAGATTTCTTGTCTGACAAATCTTGATTTGAGCAATAGGGTGCAAAAAAGATTAAGGTTGAATAATCTTTCAAATGGAGAGAATAGAGTAATTTTAAAGTTAAAAAAAGGAGAAAAGAAAGAAATTCAAGTAAAAAAAGTATAAACTGGAGATGCTATTAAATCAACTATTATAATATATAAATATATATAATATATATATTTGTGTACACACATATAGTATATATATGTGTGTACACTCTTAGAATATATTTCAAATTTATATTTGAAATATATTCTAAGAGTGTACACACACAAAAAAGCTGTATGGCTTCATCATTATTTATCCCATACTAAAATGGAAATATTTCTGTTTTAAAATTGAACAGGGAGGATGCAAGGGAGGCTCAAAAGGGAGGGGATAAATGTATACTTATGGCTGATTCATGTTGTTATATGGCAGAAATCAACACAATATTGTAAAGCAATTATCCTCCAATTAAAAATAAATTTAAAAAGTTAAACAACAGACTAAGAAAATGAGAATATTCACACCTGCAGTTAATCGACAGTGGGACAGGATAACAACTCTAGAATGGGATAGTGATCCATTTTCCCCTGTGTCATCATCTCAGTCTATTCATTCCTGAAGCCCATCAACTTATTTTCCAAATCTTTCTGGCTTCACTTTTCTGTTTGGAAGGAAAATGGGAACAAATGAATGAATGGAGAAGGACAAAAAGGAAAACAGATCTATTTTCATGTAGGACCTTTTCTTTCTTTTATTCATTAAACTGCAATAGTCATTAACACATTTTCAAAGGTAATGATCAACCCAATGAAGGTGTATATTTTGATGGTGCCAGTTAAATGTTTCCTTAGAGACCCAGTGAGATAAAAGGATTACAAAACTCAGCAGAATCCTACAGAGCTGTGTATCTGTTAGTCGCTTAGTTGTGTCCAACTCTTTGTGACCCCACGGACTGTAGCCCACCAGACTCCTCTGTCCACGGAATTCTCCTAGCAAGAACCCTAGAGTGGGTTGCCATTTCCTTTTCCAGGGGATCTTCCCGACCCAGGGATCAAACCCGGGTGTCTCACATTGCAGGCAGATTCTTTACCATCTGAGCCACCAAGGAAGCCCCAGCAAAACTTAAGGAGTTCCCAAATCTCAAGAGAGGGTAAGATACAAATTATACACAAAATAGGAAAGTTGTAAGTAAATTAATATATAACATAGAATTCTTCCAGGGGCTTCCCAGGTGGCACTAGTGGTAAAGAACCCACCTGCCAATGAAGGAGAGCTAAGAGGTGCAAGTTCCACCCTGGGTTGGGAAGTTCCCTGGAGGAGGGCATGGCAACACACTCTAGGATTCTAGTCTGGAGAATCCCATGGACAGAGAAGCCTGGAAGGACAGGAAGCTGCAGTCCATGGGTTCACACAGAGTCAGACACGACTGAAGCGACTTTGCACGCTGTATGACTTTCTTGACACAAGAGAAATCATTTTCTGCCTTAACCATTTTGTGCTCTAAGCTTGGCCACAATGTTTGTCCTTGAACAGGTCTCAGTAATTAATGATCTTAAGAGAACAAAATAATGCAGTTCAGTGGGAGTCTTTCACTGGGAGTGGTAAAGATTAGCCTGAAGCCCTCAACCACCAGATCATCTAAGAGGGACTCTTGAGAGTCCCTTAGACTGCAAGGAGATCAAACAAGTCAATCCCAAAGAAAATCAACCCTGAATATTCATTGGAAGGACTGATGCTGAAGCTCCAATACTTTGGCCAACTGATACAGAGTCAACTCATCAGTAAAGACTCTGATGCTGGGAAAGATTCAAGGCAGGAGAAGAGGGGAATGACAGAGGATGAGATAGTTGGATGGCATCACCGATTCAATGGACATGAGTTTGAACAAACTCCAAGAGGTTGTGAAGGACAGGGAAGCCTGGCGTGCTGCAGTCCTTGGGGTTGCAAAGAATTGGACATGACTGAGCGACTGAACAACAAGAGATGATGATGTTGACCTTTGATGACTCTCGTGACTTCAGCCAACTAAAGCTTGGACTGTTAACTGTCCAAGCTGCTTCATGAATATATATTAACCCTTAACTTAAAACTTCCCCAGCATTGTTGTTCTAGCTGATACTGCTTTAGGAAAGATCCCCAGTGTTCTCCTTGTTGCAAGTAAAAAAATCTTCTTTCTCCTATGCTTTGGCTTGGTATGTCTTTTGGCTCGACACTTACCAAGAAGCTAACCCAGTTTTCAGGTAATGATCCTATTGAAATATAGGATTTCTCTTTCTATTGAAAGAGAAATTGATTTTTCACTGGTGTAACAAGTTATTTCTTCCCAGTGCATGGATATTCTGAAAGGGTTAAGGCCTCCTTTCATCAAAAATAGAAAGTACAAGAGTGAAAAAAAAAATTTGTTTTCAAAACGAAAAGTGAAAGAGAAATAAGCCAAATCAAGGAGCTACCCATTTCCTCCTGCACAATTTTTTAAAGCGTGCCTGTTCTTATCCTGCTTTTTTCCTGTTACTTTTCATTTGGCTACTCCATATCTCCATACACAGGGAGACTAGAACTTCCTTGAATTTCTATGAATCTATTTTGTGAGTTTGAGTTGTTCTTTCCTGGCAAAGTTCAAATGCATGTTGATAAAAGAAGACAAGTTTACAAAATAATGAAGTTTCAGCTGACCAGTTCCCTAATTTGGAAACTTAAAGGATCACTGAACATTTCTGTGCTTTCATTTCATCATCGAAAAGCACCAGTATAGTGATTATCTCCTAGCATTTGAAGATACTTTAGCCAAGAGTTCTCCTACAGCTTCCCAGAAATGATGGGCTTCAAGGAAGGCTGTGCACATGCATAATTAGTATGCAAACTATATACTGCTTTTATCAGATTCTGAAAGGAACCCATAAGCCAAAAAAAAAGCTTTAAAAAGAGTAAAAGCTACTCTATGCTCTTAGGGTGACAGAAGGAAGTACAAAATTTAATTCACACTGGAGGAATTTCAGATCTGGTTAGGGAGCCAAACTTGATGCAGCCAATACAATGGGAGCACCATAAAAGGCAAACATATCAAAGAGCTTCATTTCCAGGTTCACTCTGCAGGAGTCCAGGAAAAGGGGGAGATGAATGAGCCAGCAGCAGAGAAAGCTTCCTGGAAGAGGTGAGACTCAACATCCTCTTGTTCTCCTATCTCAGGGGTCTTGTCCAGTCCTGTGAATGTTGAGCACGTAAAGTAGATGATCATTTGTTTCTTTTCTAAAATGTTAGCCATTCAGGTTACAAAGCTGAAATCAATCATGTAAGAGTTTCTAAGTATTTCTAACCCTCTATGCTAACAACTGCAACCATGCTCCTTTTAAAACCTGATAGATACAACAACGCCAGTGTTTTCAAATAAGGAGCATAAGCAGTGTGACTTACATTGTTATTAGTGGTCCCTGCCTCCATCTTGTAAACTGACTTAAAAAAAATGAAGCTGGATTTGCCAGCCCCTCCACCCCCAACTTTGAGTCTCACAGTCTCCATCTAGCTGTCACTTTGTACCAGGGACACAGCTTAATTTTACCACTGCCTGAACGTAAATAGTTCTCCAGAATGCAAATTTATGAAAAGAGATTTGAAGAATTATAACCACATTTGCATTCTCTAAGGTACTTCACCCTTCTGCTAGCAGGAATAATTTCAGTGCCTATACCACAAAAAAAAAAAAAAACTTTATCTTCTTCAGATGGTATCATTATATTGTGTCAGCTTTCTTGCATTTCCTGTTTCATCTTCCTGCTCAAGGATTTGCATACTTAATTGACTTCACAGGAAATGTACTCACGTAAGTGATAATTGAAATACATGTTTTTTGAAGTGAAATGATTATGCTCCAAAAACTAAACACTTATTGGTGGATTATGAGTTATGGATGGGAGCTTTAGCCTGTTTCTTCTTAGCCAAAATACCTCTCTTAAATATACTACATTTAGAAATATTAAACACAAACTGAAATGGAACTCGAATAAATTGAAACTCAGTGTTCATTTAACCAGAGACTTGTACTACATTGTGAACAGAAATTTCTCAGATTTTGTTTATCATGTGATTTTTGTACAACTGACTGGCCCAGAGAGGAAAGTCATGAAATGATCAAGAAAAAGTAATTATTATGTAGTGCATGGTGAAAATATGTTGGTAAACTTAATAGTAAACAGTGTCAGAACACCAGGATTATTTCCACTGGCAAATCTTGCCTGCTAATCTGTCATCTCCCTAGTATGTCACTTGCTCCTCCTTTTAGAGCCCAGGCTTGCCTGTACCTTGAAACTACCTGGGGAGCTGTATTAAAAAACACTGATGCCTGGGGCTCAAAACTAGAGATCTTTATTTAATGGTCTCAGGTTAAACCTGAAAACTTGGATTTTTTAAAACTTCCCAGGTGATTTTAATGGGCTGCCAGGTGAAAAGCTTCTGCCTTAGAACCTAATTTGTATTATTGTTTCAACAGTGGATGAGAGGCTTTCTGGTTATGCTAAAGAATGTCTCCCTTTCAAGGTCTTCTGGCAATGTCTTATTGTCTAAAAGAAATGCCTAGTTTTCTCATGCCTGCCTTGCCTTGATCTTCCTCCTCCATTCATTCATTGAGTACTTATAATGTGCCAGAGACAGTATAATTTCTGACTACTCTTCTAGCTCCAGAGTATCCTCAAGCCCCTTTTTAAAAATACCTACAGTCTCAAGGCAATCTCAAATTCCTTTCTACCTCTGGGAACTGACCCCTGCTCTGCCTTTCTGTCTTGTCCTGGCAATGGTTCTATCCATATTTCTAACCACATCTCAATTTTGAAAAACATTTTGTTTAAGAAATAAATAAAAGGAAACATCCACTTACTAAAGAATTTTTATTGTCATGATAGTAATTAGTATTAGTTCAGGATCAAACAAAAAAAACTGATGCCCCTCTACTAGGTTAATGTGGTAATACACACAAGATTTAGAAATTTGCAACCCCAAATTAAGATGTCAGTTGCTAACAAATATTACCAAAAAATTAACGCATGAACCTAGACTGTTATGTACTTTATATTTTTAATTAAATGAATAACATCCTATGATAAGGTTAAAACATGTCCTGCATTTAAATATTGATGAGATAGATTTAAATGCATTGAACTTGATGATTAAAATTATTGTTATCACTTTATTCTTTTTAAGATTATAGTTCTGTTTTAAACAAGTATTATATACTCAAAATTGAAAAGTCAAAAAGTCAGCAAAGTACAAAACAAGGATTATTTATAATAATGTCACCACCGAAGTCAATCACTGTTAACATGTTAATATGAATCCTCTACAAACTCATTTTATATATAAAATGGGTTAATAACATACACAGAATTTACTATTCAGACACTTTTTAAAACTTCTGTGTCAATCTTTAAGCTCTACCTGTAGCTGTTTTCATATCAGTGAGGCATAGTAACTGGATAAACCTGGCCAGTTACACAAATGTTCTGAGGGCTGAGATAATATGCAAATAAACCTTATATATCAATGTGTGAAAACTGGACAGACCACAGGGTTCAAAAAAGGAAGTACTGTCTGCATAGCTAACTTGCACATTCACTGTCCAAGTTACAGCATCTTCGGAGTCGCCGTGTGCCACGCACATCAACTCTTTCATAAAAAAATGGTAAGTAAGAGATTTTATGACTCTCCTTGGTCTCCTAGCAAACATCTGATCTTTTCTACATAGAGCAGAGAGGGCCGGGTGTGCCTCACGGGCAGGTCCTCCAAGCCTCTGGAATTTTTTGCTTATCTCATCGTCGTTCCCTTTGTTAAAAAAGTTGCTAAGGCGTTATACCAGTTGAGAGACTGTGGCTGCAGGAGTTCCCTTTTCTGATTCTAGCTTCCGAACAGAGGAAGAGTTATGCCTTAAAGAAAGAAAAGCTACGTTCTTTGTCTTTGCTTCTTAAGATGGTTGGTTTAGAGCCACAGTGCAGTCAAGTTTCCTTTCATGAGCACTTTGGAAACCTGAAGAAAACTCCCGTGATATACATTGGGCAATATTGCTGAAGATGAGTGTCGTTTTGACAACATAGTGAAGTTTTACAAGAGGAGTTCTTTTGTTTAGAAAAATGCAGTTTAGGGGCTTTCCCTGGTGGTCCAGGTATAAAGACTACGCACTCCAAGGCGCACGTTCAATCCCTGTTCTGGGAACGAAGAGCCCACATGCTCCTACAACATGGTCAAAAAACAAAATTTTAAAAAAGAAAGAGAAAAAAATTAATTTGGTTATTTTAATTAAGAGAAGCAAACAAAATCCAAATAGTCCAAATCTTAGGGACAGTTTGTGTTCCAAATTTAATAGAAAGTCCTAATGTGGAGCACACTTAAAATCATGACCGGGTTGCTAGTGTGCCATAAAAACTAGCTTACCCCATAAGGAACCTAAACTACAGCCTTAATATTCTGCTAGTTTCCTATTATTTCTCTGTATAATTGACTGTGTTCTCATACATGTGGTGTTCTTAGGCTCCCAAAGTCCAGAAGAGAGATAACTTTTTAATTCCGCACAACTTTCCCCAACTCTACAGCTCACACAAGACGAAACGGAGAAGGAAACGGCAACCCACTCCAGTATTCTTGCCTAGAGAATTCCATGGACAGAGGAGCCTGGTGGGCTACAGTCCATGGGATCACAGAGTCGAACACAACTTTGTGACTGAAAAATCTCTCCGTATGGAGAAGATGACAGCCTTTGCCACCTCCCCGTGGGAAAATGGGGATGAGGCGATGATCCCTACAGGTACTCGGTTGGGGTCAAGAGTGCACTCTGTAGGCACTGGAATGAACAGGGTAAAGAATTCATGGCACAAGTTTGTAGTCTGAAATCCTGTGAGCCAAAATGGGGAAAGTGCAGAAGTGGCTCAGATGGTAAAGAATCTGCCTTCAATGCAAGAGACCTGGGTTTGACCCCTGGGAAGGGAAGATCCTCTGGAAAAAAGAATGGCCACCCACTCCAGTATTCTTGCCTGGGAAATGCTATGGACAGAGGAGCCTGGTGGGCTTCAGTCCATGGGGTTGCAAAGAGTCAGATACTACTGAGCAACTATCATTTTCACTAATGTTTCCAAACTCTGTCTGCAGATCTAGGATTCTTAGAAAAGATCTTGACCTTAATTGCCATATTCTCTTCAAAAATAAGTGAGGGCCTTGTGGTTTACAGGGTTATTTGAATTTTCTTAGGGAACACAAGATGGTAATAGAAGAAAAAAAGAAAGGTTTAATTGGATAGTGTGTTTGATGTCTTACATAATGTTTTCTTAAGAGAGTACAATCTTATTGTAAAAGTAACACATTATTAAAGAAAATTTCTTAGAAATATAGACATGCAGAAATGACACAATACATATTTTCTATAGTTCTATCACCTGGGGCAATCATTGCTAAATTAGTATAGATCCTTCTGAAAGTGAAAGTGAAAGTGAAAGTGAAGTCACTCAGTCGTGTCCGACTCTTTGTGACCCCATGGACTGTAGCTCACCAGGCTTCTCCATCCATGGAATTTTCCAGGCACGAGTACTGGGAGTGGGTTGCCATTTCCTTCTCCAGAGGATCTTCCCTACCCAGGGATTGAACCCAGGTCTCATGCGTTGCAGGCAGACGCTTTATCATCCTTCTAGAATTTTGTCATTTAAAATGTATCTTATAAATTTTCTGTAAGTACTATCATACTTTATAAACCATTCCCTTATCTGCTTTTTAATTTAAAATATCTTGAATAATATCTGAGTTATGAAAGCATTTTTAATAATGAATCATTTTTAATGACTGCACTGTATTCTGTAATTTATTTTAATTGGTTCCATATAGTTGGACATTGAGATTGTTTTTTGTTTTAATTTACTTTCTTTATGGTCATACAGATAAGACTATCATAAACATTCATTTATGTTAGTTACCTAATTATTTTCCATTGCAAGAAATGCTAAAAGAATAAGTAGATTTAAAAAAACAGATATATTTTGACTTTTAACCAAGTTACCCTCTTGTAAAACAATATATTTTAATTTTACCTCCTATATAGTGAAGGCTTCCCTAGTGACTCAGTGGTAAAGAATCCACCTGCCAATGCTGGGGATGCAGGTTCAATCCCTGGGTCGGGAAGATCCCCTGTAGAAGGAAATGGCAATCCACTCCAATATTCTTGCCTGGGAAATTCCATGGACAGAGAAACCTGATGGGCTACAGTCCATGGAGCTGCAAAAGAGTTGGACACAACTTAGCAACTAAACAACAAAAACAACAAAACTATATAGTGACATGGTGCACGGATTTCCCAGTTGCAATAATGATATATGATGCCTATCTTTGTGGCTTATCAGTTCAGTTCAGTTCAGTCGCTCAGTCGTGTCCGACTCTTTGCAACCCCGTGAATCGCAGCACGCCTGGCCTCCCTGTCCATCACCAACTCCCGGAGTTCACTCAGACTCACGTCCATCGAGTCAGTGATGCCATCCAGCCATCTCATCCTCTGTCGTCCCCTTCTCCTCCTGCCCCTAATCCCTCCCAGCATCAGGGTCTTTTCCAATGAATCAACTCTTCGCATGAGGTGGCCAAAGTACTGGAGTTTCAGCTTTAGCATCATTCCTTCCAAAGAAATCCCAGGGCTGATCTCCTTCAGAATGGACTTATCAAGGTTATACTTAAAAAGGAAGTAGATTTCCTTTAGTTTCTCTCTCTCCAACATTGCCTCTGACATTCTATAACAAGTTGCAGAAAGACAGGTAGTATATAAAAGGAAGGAAAAAAACTACTTTTTCTCCTTGGGAGACATCATAGATCAGTCAAAGGCTGTATTTCTACCTTCTTATTCTCTGCTTTCTAGTTGCATGGTTTTTTCATAAATCACTTAAGCTCTGAGTTTGTTTCCTTATCCAACAATGATGAAGATGATGATGATAGTATCTTGAAGGGTTGTTTTAAAGAGAAATAAGATTGTAATTATAAAGCACCCATTAAAGTGCAGGCAGCCGCCAGACACTGAATGAATGTTGGTTTCTTTCTTTCTAGCCCCAAATAAATGATTTCCTAAGGAGGTATAAAGACTCCTAATGAACACAGGAAGATGATAATAATGTCCATTAACATTTGTGAGCCTTGGCATGAAAAAGTAGTGAAAGCGTTAGTCACTCAGTTGTGTCTGACTCTTTGTGACCCCATAGACTATAGCCCACCAGGCTCCTCTGCCCATGGATTTCTCCAGGCAAGCATACTGGAGTTGGTTGCCATTCCCTTCTCCAGGGGATCTTCCCAACCCAGGGATCAAATACAGGTCTCCTGCATTGCAGCTAGATTCTTTACCATTTGAGCCACCAGGGAAGCCCAGGCCTTGGCATCCACCATCTCATTAAATCCCTAACAGGTCAGTTCAGTTCAGTTGCTCAGTTGCGTCCGACTCTTTGTGACCCAATGGACTGCAGCATGCCAGGCCTACCTATCCATCATCATCTCCCGGAGTTTACTCAAACTCATGTCCATTGAGTTGGTGATGCCACCCAACCATCTCATCCTCTGTCCTCCCCTTCTCCCTCTTTCAATCTTTCCCAGCATCAGGGTCTTTTCAGATGAGTCAGTTCTTCATATCAGGTAGCCAAAGTATTGGAGTTTCAGCTTCAGCATCAGTCCTTCCAAAGAATATTCAGGACTGATTTCCTTTAGGTTGGACTGGTTTGATCTCCTTGCAGTCCAAGGGTCTCTCAAGAGTCTTCTCCAAAACCACAGTTCAAAGCATCAATACTTCAGTGCTCAGCTTTCTTTATAGTCCAACTCTCACATCCATACATGACCACTGGAAAAACCATAGCCTTGACTAGACGGACCTTTGATGGCAAAGTAATGTCTCTGCTTTTTAATATGCTGTCTAGGTTGGTCATAACTTTTCTTCCAAGGAGTAAGCGTCTTTTAATTTCATGGCTGCAGTCATCATCTGCAGAGACTTTGGAGCCCCCCAAAATAAAGTCTGCCAGTGTTTCCACTGTTTTCCCATCTGTTTTCCATGAAGTGATGGGACCGGATGCCATGATCTTAGTTTTCTGAATGTTGAGTTTGTTTTTTTTTTAATTTAAATTTATTTATTTTAATTGGAGGCTAGTTACTTTACAATATTGTATTGGTTTTGCCATACATCAACATGAATCTGCCATGGGTGTACATGTGTTCCCCATCCTGAACCCCCCACCCACCTCCCTCCCCATACCATCCCTCTGGGTCATCCCAGTGCACCGACCTCAAGCATCCTGTATCCTGCGTCGAACCTGGACTGGCAATTCATTCCTTATATGATACTATACATGTTTCAATGCCATTCTCCCAAATTTAGTTCTTCTTCACTTTCTGCCATAAAATCCCTATCACCTCCTTGCAAACAGTTACTGCTATTGTTCCTGTTCTCTATCTGAGAAAACTGACTCTTGGGAAGGGTGACTCCCTGACTCACAGCCACACAAGCTGCTGAATGCTGGGACTGGAATTTGAGCACAATTCTGTCTGCTCTCAAGGCCTGAGCTTTTCTGTATTATGCTGCATCTGAGGAAAAGTAGGTACCAAGGAAGATAGTGGTTTAAGAAAAGCCCGGGACTGGTTTTTAGGAGTGCCAAGGACCTTTCCTGAGGCTGGTGACCACCTCTGTTAGATCTGGGAGGCATTGCTTGTAACTTCTGCTAGTACCATTATGAATTATCCTATTGTCAGAATGATCACTTTACAGAAATCTTCTTGCAGAACTGTTGGGGTGGGAGACTGAAGGGGTCGCTGGCTTTGTGGCTCTCCACCCCAGGGCTCAGAAAAAGGGTTTCAGTGATCAAATACTTAGTCTTTCTGTAAGCTCTCTGTTACTGGTGTAACTAAGCCCGCCTCTTCCAGGTTAAGTGCCGGAAGCAGGTATTAGAAAGTGGAACCACATGGTGGCCCAAGTGGTTATTGAGAAATTCACCTGTTATCACCCTCTTCCTGTAACTTACTGGTAGAGGAACTGTAGAAACTTGTGGGAATTAGGTAGAAAAGTACATGGGGTTTTGTGAGGACAAGGACATAAGCTATAATGAACAATGGATTTCAGCTACCTGGTGGCAGGGAGTGCTGGCTTTACAGTGGGATCTTGACTCAGTCTTGCCAGCTCTTTCTCAAGTCGCTTAGTAAGGGTAAAGGATTGGCTACAGATTCCTTGATGTTCTTTATAATATGATTCTACATTTTAGAAGCAGAAGGACAAAAAAGTAAGATTCTACTTCTTAAATATCTGATCCTGTGGAAATTAACTTAATTTGAAACTTTAAACAAAATATCTCACTTCACAGCCCGAAATGGAAATAATAGAATGATAACTGTCCACATGACAAATACTTTTAGGCACATTTCAAGTCATAGATTTCCTGAAAAAGAGTGAGGAGAAAATAGTGAATCATGCACAGATTTTTGTAAGTTCATAGTTAGTGGGGGGAAACATCTTTTACCAATAAACCTTAGAATGTTTAAGAAATGAAGTATAAAATTGGTTTGAGGGTTTTATTCATTTGTTTTGCTCCTTTCAGTCAGCTCGCAATTTGCATGTGAGCTACTTACAGAAGAAATGTGTTACCACTCTTTATTTAATGAAGGCTTATTGAGCCCTTGTTCCTTGTTGGACTCTGCTGGACAAGAATGCAGGGTGAAAAAGATGGTGAGGGCCTGACTTCTTGGAGCTCACACTGAATGTGGTGAGTCTAACTTTAGCACACATCTGAATATCCGGAAGGGTCGGAGATGGAGCCTGAAAATTTGCATTTCTAGGTGATATTTTCAGGTGATGCTGATGCTGCTAGTCCAGGGACCACACTTGGAGGACCACTGTTCCCTGGAAGATGGAAAGCTGATTCAAGTAAAGTCAAGCGAAAGTGTTAGTTGTTCAGTCGTGTCTGACTCTTTGTGACATCATAGGCTGTAGCCTACCAGGCTCCTCTGTCCATGGAATTCTCCAGGCAAGAATACTGGAGTGAGATTCCAGGGGATCTTCCCAACTCAGGGATCAAACCCAGGTCTCCTGCATTGCAGGCAGATTCTTTACCATCCAAGCCACCAATTCGAGTAAACATATAAGTAAAATACCAGGTAGTGAGCTCTGAAGGAGGTAAATAAGGAGCTGAGACAGAACATAAGAAGGAAACATCCTCTTTAGATACCAGTCTGGTCTTTGATGAAAGGGAAGGGAAGTCGCTCAGTCGTGTCCAAATCTTCGCGACCCCATGGGCTGCAGCCTACCAGGCTCCTCCGTCCGTGGGATTTTCCAGGCAAGAGTACTGGAATGGGGTACCATCGCCTTCTCCGGGTCTTTGATACAGTAATGTTTAAACTAAAGCCCTGGTTTTCAACCCTGGTTGCACATTGAAATCAGGTGATTACCTTATAAATCATACCTATTCTCAAGGCCCCAGCCTAGAGTGGTTAAATCGAAACCTTAGTGTATAAAGTGGGGCCTGGTGCAGGTTGAGAATTCTGGCACCAAAGATTGAGAATAAGCTGGGCACAGGGAATGTGGCAGTAAAGACCATTTCAGGCACAGGAAATGGCAGGTACAAAAGACAAGAGGTAGGAGAGAGTTTGGATCTGCAAGAATACATGAGGCAGGAGGAGAGGAGAGGGGCAAAGAGGTGGCTTCTAGAAAGAGGCAACTGTCACAATTTGCTGGATTTCCAGGGCCATGACAAGGAATTTGATCGTATTTTGTTCCCCTCTGGCAGCCACTGGAGACTCCCAAGCAAAGGAGTCCGTGTCATTGTCTGATTCACATTTTTGAAAGGAGGGTTTTTTCTGAACTGATGCACATCCTTTCCAGATGTCCTTGACCATGATAGGGGGCTTCATTAATTCAACTTTTCGAATTGACTTCAAAAAGTCAATACTGACTTTTTCTCCCTCATACTTTAAAACCGTGAGCCTCAGATTTAAACACAGCCAAGAGTTTAAATTGTGAAGGATTTCTGAGGGGAATTAGTTTTTGATCCCATAAATAATTTGAGGGGCTACAATGGAGGCTCAGTTGAGAGCTGGTATCCCAGGCTAATTAGAGTATGAAATCTGAGCTATAAGAATCCCTCTGGGAACTAGGTTTCCTACCCAGTTCTTTCATGGAGGGGGAGAGCAGTGGTTCTTGTCTTTATCATGTAAGTTGGAGGGGGTCAGTCACAGTTCTGAATGATAGGCTACTGTTCCCCAAATAGAAGTCCACATACCTCCACACACTCCCTTCACATGCACACCTACTCTCTACTCTTGATCTGTATATCCTCTGCTTCTGCAAAACGGACTACCTCCCTTTTGCTGCAAGATCTGTACCAACGTGTTTAAAAAAAAAAAAAAACTCCTCTGTTATGACAAGCAAGTTTTGAGCCAAGATTGAAAAGTTCAAATTATATGAGATCTCATTCATCACAGGTCAATGCACGGAGGAGGAAATGAGAGGCACTTTAGAGCACATTTGTGTAGACACTAAATGCTCAGCAGCCTTGCTCTTGAAGCAAATGGGTGGGGGCTCCAGCTCCAGGTTTGGTAACTTCAATATAATATCACTTCCCTAATTCTTAGAGATGCATTTCATCTGCCCTTTCTTTCCTCCTGTACCCTTCTCTTCTTAAAATACTGTAGCATGTTAGGAAACAGCGTGACAAATGTTCGCATACTCACACCCAGAGTTCATGCATATTATTGTACCATTTTGTCATATTATTGCCATTTTGCCAACTTTTCAAAAAGTAAAAAAGGCAAAGTTGAAGCGCTCATTTTACCCTCCCCAGTTCCATGCCCCTCCCTCTACAGGTAGAGAAATGTCAGCTCTGAGAGTGACACCTCACCTTCCCTAACATGTTTTTATATTTTTATTTAATCTGCCTGTATCCATAAGATACCATATAAGAGTGATTGCCCACTTTGCTTTTCTATGATTTCTGCATTTGCATTCTTTTATCTTGACATTGGTATGTTTTCAGTATATATGCATTTGGACACATGCAGCTCTAGTTCCACCTATTTTATTTCTGTGTAATTATATTATTTATTTAGTCATCTATTATCCGATGTTGAATTTGTTGTCATTATTTTCCATCTCAAACAGTACTAGAATAAATATTCTTTTGCATAAGGAATCTGGGCACCTTTAAATTTACTGAATTTAGCAAACTTTTCTCTGAAATCATTGTAACAATTTATCTCTTGCTCATCTTTTATGAGATTTCCCATTTCTCTACATCATCCCTAAAACTTGGTATTGCCAGATTTACTGATAGAGTTTTGAGAATTTATTATTATAGGCAAAACTTTATTCATTAAAATTTTTTTAAATGAACTGTACTTGATTTACAATACTGCTGTTTCAGGTGTGCAGCACAGTGATATATCTATATATATTCTTTTTCAGATTGTTTTACATTATAGGTCATCTCAAGATACTGAGTATAGTTCCCTGTGCTATATGGTAAATCCTTATTGTCTATCAATTTTATACATCGTGGTGTATATCTGTTCATCCCAAACTCCTGGTTTATTTCTTCCCCTCCTTTCCCCTTATGGTAACCATAAGTTTGCTTTCTATGTAAATAAGTTGATTTGCATTATTTTTCTCGATTTTTTAGATTTCACATGTAAATTACATCACATAATAATTGTCTTTCTTTCGCTGACTTTCTTCACTTAGTATAATAATCTCTAGGTCCATCCATGTTGCTGTAAATGGCATTGTTTAATTCTTTTTTTGTTACTGAGTAATATTCTATTAAATATAAATATAGATACAAATATATCACATCTTCATTGTTGACTCATCTGTCCATGGACATTTATGCTGTTCCCATGTCTTGGCTATTGCAAATAGTGCTACTATGAACGTTGGTTTTTATGCATGCTTTTTTAATTAGAGTTTTTGTCTTTTCTGGATATTTGCCCAGGAATGGGGCTGCTGGACGATATGGTAACTCTATTTTTAGTTTTTAAATAAAACTCCATACTGTTTTTCATAGTAGCAGCACCAACAGTGTAGGAGGGCTCCCTTTTCTCCACACCCTTTCCAGCATGCTTTCTGTGTAGACACTTTTTCTTTCTGTTTGTTTATGTACCTTGGCTGTGCTCTGTCGTTGTTGCTATGCGCAGGCTTTCTCCAATTGTGGTGCACATACCTCTCTAGCTGTGTCTCTCAGGCTTAGTTGTCCTGTGGTATGGGAGATCTTAGATTCCTGACCAGGGATCAAATTTGTGTCTCCTGCATTAGAAGGTAGATTCTCAACCACTGGACCACCAGAGAACTCCCCTGTAGACTTGATGATGGCCATTCTGATCGGTATGAGGTGATTCCTCATCATAGTTTTGATTTGCATTTCTTTAATAATTATTGATATTGAGCATCTTTTCACATGCTTGTTGATCATCTGAATATCTTCTTTGGAGAAATGTCTGTTTAGGCCTTCTGCTCATTTTTGATTAAATTGTTCATTTTTTTATATTGACTTGTATGAGCTGTCTGTATATTCTGGAAACTAGACTCTTGTTGGCATAGCAAAACTCATTTTTGTTTCAATTTTCCTGATTACTACTAAGATGGAACATGTTTTTGTAAGTTTATTGACCATTCAGGTAACCTATTCTATAAATTCTCCTCATGTGCTTTGTTCATTTCTTATGGATTATCTTTTCATGTTGATTTATAGTAATTCCTTATATATTCTAGGCATTAACTCTATGTCATTTATGAAGGGAACGTGTTAGTCACCCAGTCATGTCCAACTCTTTGCAAACCCATTGACTCACTGTAGCCCACCAGGCTCCTCTGTCCATGGAATTTCCCAGGCAAGAATACTGGAGTAGGTTGCCATTTCCTTCTCCAGGAAATCTTCCCAACCCAGGTGTTGGGTCTCCTGTATTGCAGGCAGATTCTTTACCATCTGAGCCACCAGGGAAGCTCATGTCAGTTACATGCATTGTTAATTTTATGCTTTGAATCTATGGCTTCTTTTTTATTTTATTTTTAGTGTCGCTGTTTTATATGCAAGTTTTAAATCTTAATGCTGTCAAATTTTAAAATAAGTCTATCATTTCTGCTTTGATGTCAGTTTTAAACAGTTATTCCCTACTCTCAAATATTAAAGCTATTTTCCTCACCTTTCCTCTAAATATTTTAAAGATTTTATTTTCACCTTTAGGTCTTTAATAATCAGGTCTTTATAGCTGTGAATGACTGATTGTCAAGTACTATCTAGTTCAGTCTCTTTTTTCACCTACTTCCTTCTGTTGCTTCCTTTGTCGTATGTCCAGTTCCCATATATGTGTGACTCTGTTTCTAAGCTCTTAACTCTCATATATTGTTCGATCTGTATACTTCGTAAAACTCCATATATAGCATTATTCCTCACATCTTACTCTTGGGCTCTGGATTCATATATCTTCTTACCCAAGTACACTAGCTCTTACTTATTGTTTAACAATTTCTACTGCTTTTTAGTATTTCTGTTTTTATTCTCTCAAACACAACAAGAATCTTAATACAATGCAATTACCCATTGAATATAAACTTCCAATCCAATTCCTAGTTCTTAACACTTTTACTTGGAAGAAATGTACTCCACTTTTATCCACATTTAATCAGCCAGAATAAATCGTGTAGTCATGCCTCAGCTAAAAAGGACATAGATGTAGGGAAGTATAATCTTTATGCATTCAGGGTAATGGCAGAGATGGGTACCCATTTGAAAGAAGAATAATATTATATACTACAATGTATATTGAGTTTTGTATGACTAAAAACTGTTTCATTTTAATTTCAATCTTAAATGATAGCTTAGCCATATATAAATATTCTAAATTGATATTACTTTTACTCAACACTTTACAGACTCACCTCATTGACTTCCAGTGTTGCTGAATCATGTGCTATATAAGTCTAACCGTCTTACCCTGTAGGTAAAATTCTGTCATTCCTTTCAAGATGTTTCTTTGTCTTTATGTTTCACAGCTTTACTGTGCTTCATAGACATGTGAACTGATTTTTATTTATCCTTCTTGATACTCAGAGTTGCAAGTTAAAGCAAAGATCTACAATATTTCTGTGACGAGCCAATAGTAAATATTTTAGGCTTTTTAGGTTTTGTGGTCTCTGTTCCAACTATTCAGCTCTATCATTGTAGCATGAAAGCAGCTGAAGACAATTCATAAACAAATGGCTGTGGCTGCATTCCAATAAAACTTTATTCACAAACACTGGTGGCAGGCTGGCTTTGGTCCATGGGCTATAGTTGTCAACCCCTGATGTAAAGCCTAATTATTTTCTTTAACTCTATAAGATTCTAAGCTATTACTTCTTCAAAAACTATTACTCTATCATTTCCTCCTTCCTAGATTGTTTTTTTCTCTAGCATCCCTGTTACTCTAGTGAAAGCTGGATAGATTCAATCTATCCTATGTGATTATAACGGCTCTTTCACATTTTTTTATCTCAATGCCTCTGTGATCAGTTTATCAACTTCATCTTCCCATTCACTTCATCTATGTCTAGAGTGACCAACAGTCTCAGTTTGCCCAGCACTTTTCCAATTTTAGCACTGAAGTCCCATGTCCCAGAAACTTCTCAGTCCCAGACAGACCAAGATACGTGTTCACCTTACCTGTGTCCAAGCCATAGTTCATCCCATATACTGAATTTATGTTTCAATGATTAAGTTTTTATTTCTAATTTTTAAAATTGGTTCTTTTTGGTAATCACCTGTTCTTATCTAATGTCTGCCCATTTTTGTTTCAAGTATTGTCATACTCTCCTACAGATATTATTCATTTATTTTTTTACTTGATGTATCCTTAAGGTCACTTTCAGATTGTCCTATTATTTTAGCTTAAGTTGAGGCAAATCCATCTTTCAGTTGTTGATTTTGTTGGGTTTTGATTTGTTTATAGTCTTCTTTCTGTATTTTGGAGCTATGTGGTAGCCCATTTGAGATGGTTCTGTTGGTAGATTGCTTAGTTCTTGTTATTTGCTGTCTCCAATGTTGTGCTTACTTCTACTTCCTGAGGTTCCTCCAGCCCAGAAACAGGTCTATATTGATAGCTGATTCAGGCCCCCAATAATTTTGCACATTTAGTATATTCCTTACTAAGTCAACTGGCACCTTGGCCCAGATTCTGGTTCTAGGACTGTGTCTAGCCCAGCATCTCTCCACTTTAGCAATGTTGTACATTGCAGGAGGTTTAGCAGCATCTCCGGTCCCAGCCCTCTAGCCAGTAGCACCTCTGTCCCCCTCATTGTGACAACACAAAGCATTTCCAGATATTACAAAATGTGCTTCCTCGTCCCCTTACCAACTTCACATCCCCAGTTGAGAACTGCTGGTCTATCCTCAGGCAGTTCTTAGCGTTGATCATTTGGTCATCTTTCATGGCACTGAGGATGGGAAAAAGCATATCTGTCCCCTTGGTTTCAGAGATCAGCCATAGCTCAGATTCTCAGATTACCTGTAAGAGATGAATCAATAAATACTTCTGTACCCTAAACCAACAGCCCACCTGACTACCCCTCCAGTCTTGCTCTCACTCAGTTCTATTCTGTTTCTGATACAGAAAAGAGCATTTCTTCTTGAGGGTTGCTATTGTTGAATTTTCTCATTTCATATTCTGTCATTGACATGTGGTTAGGCCAGTAATTCCTCTTCTCTATCTCATGTCCCTCATTTCCCTTTAGTGTCATATCTTTCCTTTTTCTTTTCTCTCTCATCCTCAATCAATGTTATTGTGTAAATCAACAAACTAGAGGAAATGTGTCAGCATCAGGGTTGATGAGATACTTGAAGAATTAGTCCAGTTTCTTCTAGGTCTCTATTACCACCCTTATCCCTGTCCCAACTTATTAAGACAGTATTTTTCAAAATGTGGTCATTAAACCAGCAACATAACTTCATTGAACTGGATCCTTAACGAAAATTCTTGGGCTCCACCCAAGACTGACTGAATATGTTCTGGGAGTTGGACCCAGCCACTTGTACATTAAACACACCCTCCACGTGATGCTGATGCCTGCTCAAATGTGAGATTCCCTATAATAAGATGGCTAGAAACTTGAACCAGTAGCTCTCAACCTGGTAGCACATTGGAACTGGCTGTTTAACTTTCAAATATACCATTGCCTGAGCCCCACCTCCAGAGATACTGATTCAGCTGGTCTGATCTGGGGCTCAGGTACTTTTTTCTTGTAAGCTCCCCCAAAAGATTCAAACATCCAAAGTTTGCTTTAGTTATTTGTTTACTGCTTAACCCATTTTGATGATCATGTACACCAAGTCTAACCCAGTATAACAGGAACCCTAAGTGAAAAATGGTAAATTTTTAGTGAATAGAGTTTAAAGTGAATGTGGTTTGGGGTTGGACTTCCTGGATTTGAATCTCAGTGCTGCCCATTTTCAGCCATGCAATTTTGATCAGTTTATCCTCTCTGTGCCTAAGTTTCCCTGTGTGTAAAAAGAGATGAATAACTACCTACTACTTATTAAGGTTGTTATAAGGCTTATGTAGTTTTACATATGAATAGAGTAATGCCTGTTGCATAACAAAAGCTATACAAAATTTTTCTAAAACGATTATCTGTCTCATAAGTAAAATGTACAAAGAACTTGCAAAACAAAATTCAGTCAAAATAAGTGTTTTGAGAATGGGAATTTTAAAAGCATTCAAATTTTTTTCTCCTTTTTTTCATATTAGGATCTTTTACTTTATATGACTAATTTCCCCAAAAAACTACTATATGCTCTTTAAAATATTAATTCAGTAAAAACTAATTTTATTAACATTTTTCAGAATTTTACTATATACCTTTTAAAACCAGCTAGTGGAACTGTAAAACCAGAGCTCAGAATCGCTAGTTTCTAGTCAGATTTTAACTACAAAAACTGATAAGCCAACAATAAATTGAATCCTTATGTAAGTACTGGCAGAGATCAAAAGAAGTTGAAATAAACATCTGCTGAATTTGATCTATGACAGACATTTAGTTGAAAGAATTCATGTGAAATCTAGTAAAAACTCTCTAATGGGAGGTTTAGGAGGCTTAACTTACATTAATACATTTTGGTTTGTCAGTGTACAGGCATACTCCAAAAGAACTACTGGCAATTTTATTCATTATAACTTTGAAAGTAGTTGAGTTGACTTTATCACAAAAGGACATTCACCCGAAAGAACCTAATTTTATCACATGTACTCACAACTGCATGAGACAGCATTTCAGGCCTGGGTGGATTCTGTTTTTTTTTTTTTTTAATAGCAGAACTAGCTATCCCAACACAGTAAGGCTGAGATACACACTGTCTAATAATTAGTTCCCTAAGGGATGGGGTTGGGGGAGGGGTGAGTTTCCAAACTATCTGTCCTTAATTATCAAGCATACAAAGGAAAGACTGTGAAGGCGGATTTGTTGTACCTTCTGATTTCTAAGCAAAGTCCACCTGTAGCTACTGCACAAATGAAAAGTAGATGGTTTCAATTCTCCATAGATGTAAAAGTTAGCTAACCTGAGCAAACATTGATTGAATTTGATAAGCAGGGCAAGGAGAGAGGAAGTTTCAGAAAGCAGGCGAAATAACCACATCTAGGTGGCTAATGGGCATGAAAAAGCAGACATAATATCTATACATCCTGACCCTCCTACATTCCCTTTTTCTCCGCTTCCACACAGTAACTCCTGCTATTTAATTTGCAAGCCACACAGACCAAAAAGAAAGGGAAAAAGAAATCTGCAGGCACATTCCTGAGAAATGACGCTACATTTACCCTTTGATCAGTGAGAAAACTGGTTGTTCTCTTCTGGTTCATTACGGACACACGGACAGGTAGTTAATCCACCAGAGATGAAGGAATATTCCCTTTTTGGGCAAGCAATGTGGAAAAACTAGAAATATATCACATCTTTACATTTGCAATATGTGTGCTACTGTTTGCACTGTTAAGATCTGTATTTAACTGTAGCTATAAAGTCTGCATCTGTAAGTAATTTTAATTAAAGGAAGATTCTACTTAACAGTGTACTCTTTCAGTTATTCTAACAAATGTGTTTCTTTAAGTGTGCTAGACCCACAGAGGAGACAAAAAGAGCTGTGGTTAAAATGCCCGGCCGTTAGAACCGTAGGCTGAGGCTGGGAGTCTTGCCCCAGGGTCAGTTCTGTTTTCTCAAGCTCCCTGGGTAGTTCTGTTTCTCCTTGTGGCTTCCCCACAGAGAGTCTCCATTACTAAATCCACTGGATTATTTTACAGGAGACACCCACTTTTTAAGCTACCTGCTTAATTCCTGGAAACATTGGAGTTGGTGAGCCCAGATCAGATAGTTTCCTTTCTGGCTTTAATATTCTAGGAGTTGAATAAATTCCATAGTTCTGGGTATATAGAATCAGGGTAAAGTTTGGTAAATGGTCTTCTGGGTAAGCAGCTGATACGGGATGTGTTTGGCTTGGAAGCGGTATCTAGATAAGGGAAGTGCGATCAGATTTCAGTGCATAACAACCAGCTGAAAGTTCTGGACTAGTGTGTGTGTGTGTACAGAGGAAACTGGTGAGTGGTTAAAATTTACTATCAAAGAGGGTATTGATGTCTGCAACTCACTTTGAAATGCATCCAAAAAAAAAAGATGAATGGATAAATAAATAGAAAGCAAAAACAAGAGTGGAAAAATGCTAACAAATGTAGACTCTGAGGAGAGGGGGTGTATTTTGGTATTCACTTTCAAAAAACTTTCAGATATGCTTGTAATATTTCATAAGAAAAAGTGGGGTAAAAAGTTTAAGTGTCAAATAGACTGAGCAAACAGAGCTGGGAATTTTAGTACAATACTCCATGTCCTATATTCTTAACCAGTGTGTTTATTTATACAGCTTCCATTTATCTACTGAGATATCAGCAGAAAGTATTTTCCCCTGTAAATGTATATAGCCTTATTGTTCTCCCCCTTATAAAAATGATATGCATGATGATAAATATTTTTTTAAAATATGAGAAAGTAAAATGTACAGACAGTAATAGTTTCACTATCTGAAGAAAATCACAGTTAACATTTTAGTAATAATTTTTCAAGACATACCACTAGAGAATGTTTAAGATCTTCTATATATGCCTCTTGTAGCTAAGCTGTTGCTGCTGCTGCTGCTAAGTCACTTCAGTCGTGTCCGACTCTATGCGACCCCATAGACGGCAGCCCACCAGGCTCCTCCGTCCATGGGATTCTCCAGGCAAGAGTGCTGGAGTGGGGTGCCATTGCTGTCTCCATTTTCTTCTCTGCCCACCCAGTTCTGACCCTTCCTTTAATGCATGGCTCTAATTTTTTTCCTTTGAGAAACCTTCCACTTTTCACTCTTGCCCCACTCTTACACCCCCTTGACTTGCCATGTCCTACCTTCAGCATTTCTCTTGTCAATGCCTTGAAATTCTCATCAAGCACCTCTAATATCCAAATGCATTTTCTCCCAATTATTCTGTATCCTACCATGCTATCTTGCATACCCCAAGCTGCCAATACATGTTTGCTGTCAGACTCATAATTTTACTGGAGCTTAATCTGATTAAGGCAAACTGTCCTCCTGATTTAATGAGTAACTTTGTAGTTTAAAACAAAATTCTCACTTGATTCAAAAATAAGGATAACTGTGCCAATCCATTTCAGCTAAATCATGGAAAACACAGAGATTATAACACATAGAATTATTTCAGAAAACATAAGCCAACCTCTCTGCAAGTTTTATCTTAGATTTTGTCATTGACATTTCCCAAGGGCTTAAAATGAATGATTGGTACAGTCTCTAACAGAGCAGGGGAAGGTTCAGGCACCCTAGATGGGTATTGGCAGTTTTTATGGCTATTTTTATTTCATGGAAATAAAACTAGATTTTTGATTCTTTAAGAGCAAAAAGAAATATTCTTTTCTCATATTTGAAAATTGTCTTTAGTAAATCTACTTCAAGGAGTTTCCTTGAGTTCACCTTTTTGCATTGTAAATTTTTAAATGGTTTCCCATTTTATAGAAACATCTTAATCCTATTAAAAACTTTCAGGGAATCTCAAATAATAGATTAATAGGCTAGATAATCTGGGTGATAAAAAGTATACTTTTCTTTAAAACTATAAAAACAGATTTTTTTTCTATCTCCCTCCTTTTCGTATAGCACTGTCCTGAGCTATATGGATATTTGAATCACTTAAGGAACATAATAACAATGGCTAACATTTTACTAAGTGCTTCCTATATACCAGACAGTGGTATGTTTTAAAATATCAGTTCAGTAAATTCTTACAATTCTGTGAGATATACTACTTTACCCCGTTTTATGGATCTGGAAACCAAAGGCTAAATAACTCACAACCAGTAAATGAGTGGTAGAACTAAGGTCCAAACCCAGACTTTCTCCAGAGCCTGTGCTTGAGCCATTCCACTTGGCTGACTCTAGACGACAAAGAAATGGCACTAGAACAGCCTAGAGGTAGAGCATGATGGAACTCACTGTTTCATGAATTAAAATGTTTATCTTTCTCTAGGTGGGTGTTACTCGGTTAGTATCAGATTACTAGTTAACTGCTAAATGGATGTTGTGAGCCCTTCTTTTAAGACATATGCTTTAACCTTCTATTAAAAAATGCTTTAACCTTTTATGAAAAACATCAAGTTGACTTCTGCTTCCTTCCCTCTTCTGTGCACAACAGATTTTTTTTTTCTTTTTGTGTCTGTTAAGCAAAATATATTAAAGCAAATTTGAAAAGAGAAATAATCCACAGTCAAAACTATTTCCCTCATGTTGTATGACCATTCATTCTTTATCTACAAGTAAATATATAAATATTCTAATATAATTCTCATAGCTTTTTTTCACCTAAGGTTAATTCATGAGCATTCTTTCATGCTATTACCTGCTGCTCATAGTTCTTTTAATGATTTAAGTTAAGATATCATAATTTACTTAGACATTTTATTTACTGCCGGGATTTTTCCAATTAGAAAACTGTAATAAACCTTTTCTTACATATAATAATGTTGGTTATTTTCTTAATTTGGATGATTTCCTTAAAGTCATAAAGGTAATTTAAAAAATTAATTTTTTGGTAGTTTATGGATATAGAAACACTGAAAGAATAAGAGTCTTTATTTTTTCACGTTAATTACTTAATAGTAAGACAATATTAAAGAACCATTTTAAATAAATTTTCCTTAGTTGCTGTTGAACACTTTCAATTACATTAGATTACTATTTCCTCTCACAGAGGATTTATGGGTGTACAGGGAGTGAGGGGCTATCTATTGACATTTAATGATATCTTCATATTTAAATTCTTAATTTAGAATATATTAAATTTTGATCACATTTGTGCAAATAATTTATATATTTTGTATTCTATTTATTTTATTGCTGTTGTCCTTTGTCACATGGCAGGTTTATCTCCTTTATGACCTGGTCTCCTCTGCTGTAAATTCTCTAGAAGTCAACAACTTTCTGGATAAAAACTGTAATCGATACTCTGCTGATTTTCCTTTTAACTCTACTCTCTATTTTCAATCTACTATGGAGAAGGCAATGGCACCCCACTCCAGTACTCTTGCCTGGAAAATCTCATGGATGGAGGAGCCTAGTGGGCTGTAGTCCATGGGGTCGCTAGGAGTCAGACATGACTGAGCGACTTCACTTTCACTTTTCACTTTCATGCATTGGAGAAGGAAATGGCAACCCACTCCAGTGTTCTTGCCTGGAGAATCCCAGGGACGGGGGAGCCTGGTGGGCTGCCGTCTGTGGGGTCGCACAGAGTCGGACACGACTGAAGCGACTTAGCAGCAGCATGACTTAGAGATGAAATTCAGTGTGAAGTTAAAATAATATTTATGTGGATATTCTATTTCCCTGTTTTTGTTATTTTTAGGTATCGCATATTATGGCTTTCTTTTGAGCCATCTATATCTATGCTTGTATTATTATACCTTTTCAATTATTATTGTATAATATATTCTGATATCTAATAGAGCTAATCTCCTTCACACCCTCCATCATTGCTCTTTTGTCACAGTATTCATTGATGTTTATACCCATGTATTTTTCTAAGTAAAGTTTATAATTAAGTTCTTCAAACATTACTGTTGTGATTCTGTCACTCTTTCAGTATCAAAAAAAAAAAAATAGTGTACAGTATAAAGCTTTCCTTTTCAATGTAGTTCTGTATAGAGTTCAATTTGCTTTTCATATATCACACTTTAGAGATGTTCTTGTCTATTCAAGTGGCCCCACATATTCTCAGAATGACTTTTCAGTTCAGGGCAGAGTCTTGCCAAAGAATAGAGAGCAGTCTGAACAGAGAATAAAGTTAGCCTTCAGTAAAACTCTAGTGCTAGATAAAACTGTACTCCAGGGACTTCCCTGGTGATCCAGTGGTTAGGACTCAGCACTTCCACTGCAGGGGGCATGGGTTCCATCTTCGGTCAAGGAACTAAGATCCTGCAAGCTGCCTAACGCAACCTAAAAAAAATGATGAAACTGTATTTCCGTCTACCCTGTGAGCCAACTAGTCACTGGTGATGAAGAGGCTCCTTCTTTTATTTGTGTTGTTGTTGTTATTATTATCGTATTATCGTCATTTCACTTCACTTTTCCCTTGCTGAGAGGTAAAAGTCATTTAAAGCAAAGAGAAATGTGTGTTCCTTAGATTTTCATGCTCTTTAAAGCAATTCCTTCAGGAACAAATACCAACTCTTATTCTCTCATGAAATACTCTTAAAAACCACAAGCATGTTTTTGTCAGTTTTTCCATATTTTAAGACAAAATTTTAAACAACAAATCATGCAAAGCTTGAGTGAGTTATATTCATCCACTAGGCATGTAAAATATTTTCCTAATATAAACCTCTTTGAGGTGGCTATAAATCATCATTTGACACTCCTCCATTGGAGGGGTGACTAATTCTTTGACCATTAAATTGTGAAATGGAGCACTCCCAAATCATATGATTCTGTCTTAAAACTGTTATTTCATTTTTTAATTATTATTATATGTACCAAGTGTTTATTACATAAAACTCCAGGGTCCCTTGTGAACACACACATGCACGCACACACACACGTGCACACACACACACACGAAAACCAAGAACATGAGAAGTCACAGCTATTATCCCACTTAATCATATTTAAAAGGAGTTTCCTTATTATTGGGGGTAATAAGAAATAAGATATATTGGATTGGGATTTTCCCATAACATCTTATGGAAAAACCGAAATGAATTTTTTGGCCAACCTAATATATCTTATTTCTGAAATCTATTCTGGAAAGCACTCGAAAAATGACTCCCTAGTTGCCAAACGTAATGGAATCTTTTTAATCTTCTCAATAGCACTTGAAAGTCTTCCCTTGATTTCTGCAATACCATCCTTCCCTGGTTTTCCTCCCTGTGCCAGTAACAATTCCTTCTCAATTCCCTTTGAACATGTCTTCCATTTTGGTAACACTCAAGGTACCATCATTTGCAAGCACTCTGCCTGCCCTACCTCCTGGGTATTTTCTGTCACTTTCAAAGCTTCGGCTACTACCCTCTGCTAATGACTCACATGTGTGGCATCTCAAATGCCACCTGACCCAGTCTGAAGTCATCACCTTTCCCCAAATCTGTTCTTCTTCTTATATTGTATTATTTGGTGCAGCCAAGATGATGTACAACCAACTACTTAACCACCCCGCCTTATATTTCTATGTTATTTAATATCTCTCCGTTGCCACCTAACTTAAAAGCACATGCACATTCCCTTGTCTCCAACCATAGTCCATAGGCTGCATTCGGAATTCAGGCCCTTATCCTTTTGGACCGGACTATTAGTCTTACATCTCACACTCCTTAAATCCTTCTTTACTCTGCTACTAGAATGGTTGTTCTAAAGCACACATCTAATTATGCAACTCTCTGGCTTCAAACCCTTCAGGGGGTTTCCTAATGCCGTAGTGCAGGGTCAGCAATCTGTGGTCTGTGGGCTGAATACAGCCCATTGTCAGTTTTCACAAATCAAGTGTTATTGGACCATGGTCACACTCGTTCATTTCTCTATTGACTGTGGTTGATCTCAGGCGACAACAGTAGAGTTATACAGTTTCAACAAATACGATGTGGTCCCGGGAGCCAATAATATTTACAATCTGGCACTTGACAGAAAATTTTGCTCATGCCTAACCCAGTGGGTACAGACTGAACTCTGAGATATGACACGTGAGACCTCCATCTTTTCCCTGCAATCCCTACCTCCAGGCTTAGCTCTTGCCACACACCCCTTAAAACTGACCCTCCAGCAGTGCCCGTCTGCTTTGTTTCCCAGCACTGAAAGTAGACATTTCTGCAGTGATGGAGACATTTCTGCGGTGATGGCAGGTGTGCCTGCACTCTCCAATGTGATAGCCACTAGCCACGTGTGGGTATTGAGTGCTTCAAATGTGGCTAGGGAAACTAAAGAACTAAAGGTTACACTGTATTCCACTGTAATCAATGTAAGTTTAAGCAAAGCCACATGTGACTAGTGTCTACTACGTCAGACGGAGTTATTCCAGACAATGTCACCAGCAATATCTTTGTTCACTGTAACGGGAATATTTAAAATATTTAGAATATCCTATCTGGGAGCCACATTTCAACAGTGAATTAAGGCTCACCTTTTCTGAGGAGGCTTTTCTGACTTCTAAGCCCTGGTCTCTTCACAAAGAACTGAGGGTTTGTACTGTGTCCTCATTTATTCATATGATCAGGAAAAAAAAAATTCTTAACTCTAATCTATCTCCCCTAACCAGAGTAACAGTCCCTGAATGCAGAACCTGGCCCAACTCATCTTTGTCTGCTTAAAAAGCCCTTAATCCAATGGCTAGTGTGTGCCAGAAACCTAATTAATACGGTCAAATAGGTTAATTCCACATTCAAACTTCTTTTTCCACATGCCAGTCTCTTTTCTTCATTGAGAGCTCTTTGACAAATGAAGAGTGGCTGCTTGTACAAAGTGCTAAAATATCCTAGTAACCCCTCCCCCCTCCATGACATGTTGACTTCTTTCTGGGAAAAATAGCTGATTACAATCCCCTCAGCCACCTGACTTTGTTTACACATTTTAAAGTTCACTTTCATAATAGCATCTTTGAGACTTAGAGTCAGAAATGCCACATTCTTCTAAAAGTAGTAATGAACAATCCATGACCATTCCACCAACCTACTTGTTTGACCTCTATGAAATCTGTTCGTTGGGCCTTTTTTGAGAACATACTGGTTACTTGTGGCTTCTGTGACCCCTTAGCTACTGTAGCTAACTGGTTTTTTATTTACTCGTAGCAAATTTTAACATGATCTAAACTAAGGATGTCAAGGAACTCTAGAGTTTGAGTTTTCTACCAGTGTGAGCCCAGTGTGCTGAGTTGTGCGTGTGACACAAATGACAATCACATTCAACAGTCCTTAAAAGGAGCAGCCAAAAAATGTCAGTGTCGGTTCTGAGAGTTTTGGAGAAAGTAGCCCAGACAGGTGGATTTCAAAGTCAGCCAAAAATCTACAACTCCACACATTCGCAGGGTTCAGAATATCAAAGCAAAGCTTCCATACACTTCCTTTTGAAGCTCCACCATAAATACTGATAATTTTAGGAACTCCTTTTGGCTTGTGTAGAATTAAGAACGCTTTAAGACAAATTACTTCAAGGTGCTTTACACTTTCTCAACACTGACGTGTTTTCATTTGTTGAGTTTTAAAATCAGAAGATTTTAATCCATTTCAAATGGTTTTTAAGGTTCTACTATCTTTTTTATAGTCTAATGTCTTATCCCCGTAGGATCAAGAATATAGGGAAAAAGGATAAAGTAATGCATGATGAGGGCGCGGTTTGTTTAGCAGATCGCTTCTCTTTTTATCCTCTCACCAAGTAGTCAGTGTTGCCCATACGCGCTCCTAGGAATCGTCTGCGTCCTGGATCAGCACAGTGAATGGTCTCCAGGGCCAGACAGTCTGTGTACAAATCCAAGTGTTACCTTCTGCTACCTCCTTCCCCTTTTGCAAACTGCTTCACCCTCAATGGTCCAGTTTCACCTTCTGTAAAATAGTGGCAAGGACAGCCTTCCCTGTGGATGCCAGTGAACATCAAATGAGCCAACACCGCAAAAGCACTTAGCACTGAGCCTACCCCAGAATGGGCGCTTATGGGACGTTTTATATTTTGTCTTGTTTAAAATGCTTCAAACCTCAAATGCAAATACTTTCACAACCTTAAAGTCAGAAAGTTCTTGATTCCCTTCAAAATGGTTTTGAAGGTTCAAAATTCTTATTAAAAAGATCAGTATCATACTTTCCAATAATGCTCAGAAACAGCTGGGATTTCTTGGGGGATGTGGAAGACAGAACCAAATATTATCAGTGAACTTGAGTAGGAGGCTTTGAGTTTTAGAAAATGAATTATTGCCATGGCATGTTTCTACTTGACTCCTGATCTACCCAGAGAGTGGCCACAGAGAAGGGACCCCCTTAAACAGGAACAGTTTTCCTCCTACTACACAGGAGCTACCAAAGAGGTATGCTTTGGCTACTTCTAAGTTGCCAGACCAAATTCCCAAAACCTCAGAAAAGGGACGATAGTCTCTCTGAAAAAATATAGAAAAGTACACCCAGAGCTTAGAAGAGGACACATTGCTAGTGGATCAAACTTTCAAATGTTTCTAAGTACTCTTTGAGACCCTATGGACTGTAGCGCACCAGGCTTCTCTGTCTATGGGATTTTCCAGGCAAGAATACTGCGGTGGGTCGCCATTTCCTCTCCAGGGGATCTTCCCGACCCAAGGATCAAACTCAGGTCTCCTGCAGGCAGACTCTACTATCTGAGCCACCAGGGAATCCCAAGAACAAACTTTACTAAAAGCACAGTATGACTCTAGCATATGTGATACATGCTAAGTCACTTCAGTCATGTCCAGCTCTTTGTGACCCTAAGGACTATAGCCCTCCAGGCTCCTCTGTCCATGGGATTCTCCAGACAATGGAGAATGGAGTGGGTTTGCCATTCCCTTCTCCAGAGGATCTTTCCAACCCAGGGATTGAACCTGGGTCTCCTGCATTGCAGGCAGATTCTTTACCATCTTAGCCACCAGGGAAACCCCTGTAGCATCTTCTTAATAGACAAATAATATTCCCTTATCTCGATAATACTATATGTTGTTTAACCTTTTCCCTCTATATGGATTTTGAATTTTATGTTTTTCACTATTTTTAACTCTCAGAACAATTGCTTGTATGACATAAGAGAGGAAACAAGTGAAAAGAGTATGTGGACAGTGTAACCTGGAGCTCTCCAAGGAGGAAATGATATTTTGTGTGACAGGAACTTAGCAGGGTTAGAATATTGATGTGGAAAAATTGCCTGATCATTTGAAGTTATCATTATGATAAAAATGAAATTGGCAGACAACAGACCTAAGCTGATTTGTAATCATACAATTATGTTTATTATATACTATATTCCCACACATTTATTTGGTTATCATACAAGGGGAAAGATAGTTCTTATACTTGGGCTTTTACAAATGACAATTTTGGGGAATTCTCTGGTGGTCCAGTGGTTAGGACTCTGTGCTCTCACTGTCAAGGGTCCAGGTTCAATCCCTAGTCAAGGAACTAAGGATCCCACAAGCCACGCAGCACAGCCAGGAAAGAAAGAAAAATAAAAATGACAGCTTTGTGATTTGGAAGACACAGCGACGTGCTCATGGAACAGTTCTGAGGTTAAGGTCTCTCTTTCCCACAGGAATCCTTTTCCATTTGCCTTTAAGCTTCATCCTTTAATTTAGGGTTTTCTCATGCTTATTCTCTGAGCCACCTGTCCACCCCAAAGAGAGGTACACCGCTGTATTTTTTCTCTGTATATTAGGCATGGACAAAACAAAACAGAGGGGAAAAATGTTTTCTTTATCCCTTTGACATACAGAGTAGCTGTGAAATTTCTAAAGAAGAAATTAGAATTCTAGTGGAAGTAAACAAAACGGCCCCCTCTGAGTCTTATATGCAGTGTTCTTTGAAGAAGGATAGTCTAGGAGCTAAGAACCTTGCTTGTCAAGCTCTAGGAAAGCCTGTCCCTCCTCCTCCTGCTGGGACATCCCAGTCAAGGAAGCCTCTTCTCTCAAGTATTCCTAAATGCAACTCCAAGCTCTGCTGTCTCCGATCCAAGGCGCTGTTGCAGGGGACTTCCCTTGTGGCCCAGTGGTTAAGACCACCAGGGTTTGATCCTTAGTGGTTGGGAAGCTAAGATCCCATAAGCCTTGCAGCACAGCCAAAAAAATAAGGAGCCAGTGGGTCATGTAAGACCATAGAGAATTCTCAGCTAGAACTCTCTCATCTAACCATCATCTTATTCTTGCTTCTTTCTCAAAAAAACCTGATAAATTATGTTTTCCATCTCCTTCACCTCACTCTTCCAAACACACACACATACACACACACATACACACATACACACAAACACTGACAAATATAATTACTAACAACTTTAGTGCAGAAATTTATAGCTATTATGATCACATGTCTCATTTTGAGTTGGGAAAATATTTCTGTACAAATTAGACATATCCCCTCCCTCAATTCATGCACACACATTACCCTTTTTAAAAATTAATTTTTAAGGAAATTAACTCTGGATTCCAGCATTTGACAGCTTTGAGAAAATTGTTGAAGTCTATTGAAAAGAAAAACTTTGAGGCAACCTAGGAGAGTTGGGATTACTTGAACCAGAGTGGGGTGAAAAATCAATAGGGAAATGATTTAACGATTTCTGGAGTACAAAAAAACAACCTGAAGGATCTTAGCAGCATAACCTCAGGATGACTAAAAAAGTAGGGGGCTGGGGGTGAATTACAGCCAAAAGGGAGCATAATGCAAAATTCTTGGCCTGATAAAACTTCCTTTGGGGTTTTAATGTAAATTTACAAGAGAATTGCACTTTCAATAACATTCTCTGAACAGAATTATAAACAGATACCCTCCAGCAGTTAAATGTAGAAGAAACAAATCAGATGAGCCAAAATGATAAGTCTCCTTTTCATTCTCACTGGCAAGTGCTTCGCTTTGCACGCCACACTGAATGGCGCTCCCTGAGGTTGTGCAGAGCACAATCAGCTCAACTGTACCCGGTGCTTTGCCTGCACAGAGCCACCCTTAGAAATGAGAGAAAAAAGGAAATAAGGTGGAAACCCCACCGAACCTCATTCCCCTTCCTTTTTACCACCTCTTTATCACTCTAGCAGCAGCAGTAGCAGCATCATTCTAGGTTTTGAGGAACAAGAGTAAAGGGGAAGTGGAAGAGAAGGAGGTGGAAATAAATGGGAAATTGGAGGGGCATACTGTGAGCTGAGAACACATAGCTCCAAAGCCCAGGAGCAAAACTGAAGCCCATGTCCCTTCTACTTTGCTCATCTCCCGACAGCAAGCCTCTGAGAACCCCCAGCTGATGACACTTCCGTTAGAGTAACTCCACTTATGCCCAAGGCTCCGTAAAAAAGTTGGGCTGACCAACAAGACACATTGGCATTGCAGAAATCTCCAGCATGATCTAACAGAACAAAGAAGTTTTTACGTGTTAGAGGGGAAGTGGTTTCAAAGCCTAGTTGTTGGAGCAAGAAGTAAACAAAACTCAAAGCCTCATTCTGATATACTCTGACCTTTGCATGTTCTTAATAAAAGTTTCTCAGCTAGGCTCCTTCATTTTTGTTTGTTTATTATCCTGGAGGAGTCGCTAGACATACTTTCTGCCGATTGGATGGAGGCTGCTGTAGACATCGGAGACATCGGAGAAGGCAATTTCAACCCACTCCAGTACTCTCACCTGGAAAATCCCATGGATGGAGGAGCCTGGTGGGCTGCAGTCCATGGGGTCGCTGAGAGTCAGACACGACTGAAGCGACTTAGCAGCAGCAGCAGCAGCTGTAGACATTAAGCACAGATAATTAGAGGGCTTGAGAACTCTTTTTTTTCTCTACCTGAGCCCTGGTAAGAGTTCTGTGTCTGACCACAGAGAGAGCATAGTCCTTGTCCAGTTTTCTGCTAACACAATAGCTGCTGTTTATTGCCCCTTCTTCAGGAGGCAGGTGGACTGGCCCACAGTAGTGATGCAAACAAGTTGCTGCTGCTGCTGCTGCTCATTAGCTTCAGTCATATCTGACTCTGTGATCCCGTGAACTGCAGCCCGCCAGACTCCTCTGTCCATGGGATTCTCTAGGCAAGAACACTGGAGTGGGTTGCGTGCCTTCCTCCAGGGTATCCTCCCGACCGGGGATTGAACCCAGGTCTCCTGCATTGCAGGCAGGTTCTTTTACCTCTGAGTCACCAGGGAGGCCCTGCAAACAAATTGATCTTGGCTTAATTAAATATTATGATCTTTGTCAAATTAGGAGTGACTTATTTAAGGGAGATCCAAAGGAAGAAACTAAAATATTTACCTAGCAAAGGGCAAAGCATTCTCATTTTCTTCTAAGGCTTCCTTATGACTTACATTCCCCACCCCACCCCCAACCACAGTAATTTTATATATATACATACAGTTAAGTAGCATCAAGTACATTTGCATTGTTGGGTGTACTTGTTTTATTTTTATCTTCTTAGTTTAGGGTCAACAAATCATTCCAAATCTTGATTATATCAACCACTGTTTTTAGCTAGTTCTCCCATATTTGTATGATTTGTAAATAGCAGAATCCTTCCATATCTGTGCCTAAACATGAAGATTAAAATAAATAATAGAACAAACCTAAAGACAATGGAGATTGAGACAAGTTGATAACAAACTATTAATTCACATCCAATGAGTAGGGTTTTAAACAAATGCAGTTGACTATATGCCATTATCAATTGAATTTGGTTAAAACCCTACTCAGAGGATGTCAATTAATGGTTTGCTATCAACCTGTTTCAATCTCCTTTGTCTTTCAGTTCAGTTGCTGTGTCTTTGAAAGTGAAAGTGAAGTTGCTCAGTTGTGTCTGACTCTTTTTGACCCCATGGACTGTAGCCTACCAGGCTCCTCCGTCCATGGGATTCTCCAGGCAAGAGTACTGGAGTGGGTTGCCATTTTCCTTCTCCAGGGGATCTTCCTGACCCAGGGATCGAACCCTGGTCTCCCGCATTCCAGGCAGATACTTTAATCTCTGAGCTGTCTTTAGGTCCATTCTATCAATGCAATTGACTATATTCCATTATCAATAGGGGCTTTCCTGGTGGCTCAGTCTTTAAAGAATCTGCCTGCAATTCAGGAGACCTGGGTTTGATCCCTGGGTTGGGAAGATCCTCTGGAGAAGAAAAATGGCAACCCACTCCAATATTCTTGCCTATGGACAGAGCCTAGTGGGCTACAGTCCATGGGGTCGCAAGAGTCAGACACAACTTAGTGACTAGACCACCACCATATTATCAATTCAAATAATTTTTGTCTGTCAGATAGGTCTCAGGACTTCCCTGGGAGTCCAGTGATTAAGATTCTGTACTTCCACTGCAGGGGGCATGAGTTCAATCCTTGGTGGGGGAAATAAGATTCCATATGCTGTGCTGTGTGGCCAAAAAAAAAAAAAAAGATAAGTCTCCTCTTTGTTCTAATCCTGTTTTCCCAACAACCTATTCACACAAATGTTTCACACGCACAGCCCCTGAAATACCCAAAACAAAATTCCCTAAACCAGTTCCCTTCCCTACTTATGCCATTTTCATCAACACCTCCCCATCTTGTCTTGGAGAATGAGAAGTGCTACAGTCATTTGAACTCTCTCTTCCCTTCTTTCTCTGTATCCTGACTGGCACTAAGCATTTTAGTTCAGAAATGTTTATGTCATGTCCCACATGGGAGATGACAATGCTAGATTGGCTGGGTAAACAAAAGAGGCTGCTTGTGTCTGAAAGTCATTGCCTGCTGATGGATAAGGGGTGCCCCACAGCCCCCAAGGCTTTGTGCACCAGTATCTCAACTGACCTGTAACACCTTGGCACATACAGCTGGGAAGTTCAAATTTAGTCCATCCCTTCATCAAAATGTCTCATATTTGCCCTTTTACTTCCATTTCTGCAGCTACCATCTTAGTCAATCCAGGTCATCATCTTGCATTTGGATTATTGTTAACATCCTCTTAGGAGAAGACGATGGCACCCCACTCCAGTGTTCTTGCCTGGAGAATCCCAGGGACAGGGGAGCCTGGTGGGCTGCCATCTATGGGGTCGCACAGAGTTGGACACGACTGAGCGACTTCCCTTTCACTTTTCACTTTCATGCATTGGAGAAGGAAATGGCAACCCACTCCAGTGTTCTTGCCTGGAGAATCCCAGGGACGGCGGAGCCTGGTGGGCTGCCGTCTATGGGGTCGCACAGAGTTGGACACGACTGAAGCGACTTAGCAGCAGCAGTAGCAGCTAGGCAATGGCACCCCACTCCAGTACTCTTGCCTGGAGAATCCCATGGACGCAGGGGCCTGGTGGGCTGCAGTCCATGGGGTCTCGAAGGGTCGGACACGACTGAGCGACTTCACTTTCACTTTCACTAACATCCTCTTAACTGCTTTCCTTGTCTTTCCCCCAAGTTTGTCGTTGGTGGTGTCACTGACTAATCTATTTCCCCACTGCGTCTGGCATGAACCTGTAATTGTTTCCCATCACCAATGACAGTCAAACCTAAATTCTTTTGTCAATATTTCATTAAGGAAAAGAAATGATTTAGCCCCATCTTACCTGTTAAACTTAATCTCTTACAAATTCTTCCAACAACCTCAATTCAAGTTAAATTCACATATTCACTGCCTATCGCCAACAGCGTCAGATTTCTTATATTTGTTCTACCTCCAGAAGATCCTGGTGGTAGTAGCGAATTCATAATTCCTTTAGTAGTTTGATAGTCTTGAGGACCTACTATGTGTTAGGCCCTGTGCCGGCTTTCACAGCAGTCTTTCCTGTTAGCTAATATTTTTTCAATTTTTTAAAGAAGAAAGTTGAAACATAATCAACTTGGTCAAAAAGAACAAATGATCATTAAGTGAGGACCTAAGCCTTCAAATCTCAGCCTAACTTTAGACAACACATTCTTTCCACTGCCTTTGTCCAGTGTGAGTTTAGCTTATGCTGAACCCACAACATTTCTTTCCAAACTCCCAATTGGGCAATTAAAATTTTGGTATCAGGTGATAATCTTTTGACTGTTTTTGTTAGTCTCTCATTCTTACAATTTCATGTAGCTGCCTGCCTGTTTGTCTTCTGTCATCTGTGCAACTGTGCTGAGAAACTTTGACTGCAAAACATGGGTCCCTTATAGATCTTAGGTGTCACTTGTCTCTGTGGATATGACATCTCAGTTTCTGAATTTTTGCCAAAGCATCATAGTATCTTTGGCCCGCTTGTGCTATGTAACACTGAGTCCAAGTAATTGAATTTACATTAATAGCCTTGATTTTCTGCATTTGCCTTTACTCTTTTGCCCAGTTACTTAATAGCTTAATTTTTCAGTTCATAGATTATAATATAAAAAAGCCCCAATGCTTTCTTTAGCTTATGATAGTCCAGGCTGTCTGGCAGATTTTACAAAAAACTGGTCACTTTAAATGAGAGATCTAGTTCCATAAATCTTCTAGTAATTATTTCCAAATCTATTCTTAATTTCTGAGGAAAGTAAGTAGTAAGCTAAGTTCTCATTAACCCAAATTTGGGCCTTCATAATAATATGACTAATATAATTTCATATAAAAGTATCTTTTAAAATTCCATTACATGCCCAGAATTCATGATGCTGAGAGGTTTAGAAAACAAAGGTATGGTGTGTGATTCTGGCCCTCTAGAATGGCACTACCCAATTATGTAGCCACTAGCCACATGTGGCTCTTTAAATTTTAACTAGTGAGATGTAAATAAAATTTAAAATTCAGTTCCTCATCTGCACTAGCCACATTTTAGTGCTCAGTAGTGGGATATGGTTAACCCACTCCAGTACTCTTGCCTGGAAAATACCATGGATGGAGGAGCCTGGTGGGCTGCAGTCCATGGGGTGGAGAAAAGTCGGACATGACTGCGACTTCACTTTCACTTTTCGCTTTCATGCATTGGAGAAGGAAATGGCAACCCACTCCAGTGTTCTTGCCTGGAGAATCCCAGGGACGGGGGAGCCTGGTGGGCTGCCGTCTATGGGGTCGCACAGAGTCGGACACGACTGAAGCGACTTACAGCAGCAGCAGCAGCAGTGGAATATGGTTAATGGCTACACATAAGATAGCACAGATACAGAGCATTTCTACATTAGGAAAAAAAAAAAAAACCCTATTAGCACTCCTCTAAAAGTTTATAAGTAGTTCTGTTGAAAAATATATGTTTGATGCAATTCATACCAACTGATGATATATTATGGAGAAGGACATGGCAACCCACTCCAGTATTCTCACCTGGAGAATCCCAGGGATGGGGCAGTCATAGGCTGTCGTCTGTGGGGTCGCACAGGGTCGGACACAACTGAAGTGACTTATCAGCAGCAGCAGCAACAAATGATATATTAACTACAAGTTCTGAAAAATAACCTAATTTAGGGCTTTATTCACCACTTTATTCAACACCTGGTGCTTAATAAGTGCTCAGAAATGTTTAACAAGTGCGTGTAGAATAAAGATGGCAGCTCCTATAGGGACACTCAGTTGTCTGCCACAAAAATATTATATATATAAAAAAAAACTAAATATTTAAGCAGCTTATGAGGAAGCAAGCTTTTCTATACACAAATAATCTACATTTCATGAATTCTACCAAATTCTAAATGCAGATTTGTGGCCAATTGTTGACAATCCCTGTGCCCCGTCTTGGACAGCTGTAAATGACACCTGCATCAAATCACCCAGGAGTTATTTATTTTCGAAATGTGCACTGACCCACTTCTAAGCCCAAAGGGTAGAAATGTCACCTTTGTTCACTTCTCAAGAAAAATATTTTTAAGATCCAGTGCTGACTGGGAAAGAAAAAGCTGTTCTTTGGGGTCTTATCCATAATTCCCTCTTCATTTCAAGCCTTCTGACAGTCATCACTTCTTGCCTCCATTCCTAGTCGTAAAACAAACAGGAAAGCAATTCCATTGCTTTACCAGCCAATTGGCCTCTTTTCTGCCATAGAATTTAAATTGCTTATTCAATTTGTGTTTATGAACTCTGTGGTTTTGTTATTACTTGTTCATATTTCAAGGACTATGAGCTTCTTGGCACAATAGGACTGTTTGATTCAGTTTTATAATCCCATTTCCTGGGACAAGGCCCCACAGGAGATAACCATTAAGTTCGTTTGTTTATCAATAAATATTTTAAAATACATAAACTAAACTAATAGATGTGCTAATTATCAAATGTATCTAGGATTAGTATTTCTCCTTACCTGAAATTAAGTCAAGACAATCATATTAATAATAAAACATAACTAATTAAAAACAAAACAACCTCTATGAGTGACCTTTTTTCAAATTCCTCCTTAGTTCAGTTCAGTTCAGTCGCTCAGTCACATCCAACTCTTTGTGACCCCATTGACTGCAGTAAACCAGGCTTCCCTGTCCATCACCAACTCCCACAGCTTACTCAAACTCATGTCCATTGAGTCGATGCTGCCATCCAATCATCTTATCCTCTGTCCTCCCCTTCTCCTCCCACCTTCAATCTTTCCCAGCATCGGGGTATTTTCCAATGAGTCAGTTCTTCGCATCAGGTGGCCAAACTATTGGAGTTTCAGCTTCAGCATCAGTCCTTCCAATGAATATTCAGGACTGATTTCCCTTAGGATGGACTGGCTGGATCTCCGTGCTGTCCAAGGGACTCTCAAGAGTCTTCTCCAATACCACAGTTCAAAAGCATCAATACTTCGGCACTCAGCTTTCTTTATAGTCCAACTCTCACATCCATACATGACTACTGCAAAAACCACAGCCTTGACTAGATGGACCTTTGTTGGCAAAGTAATGTCTCTGCTTTTTAATATGATGTCTAGGTTGGTCAAAGCTTTTCTTCCAAGGAGTAAATGTCTTTTAATTTCATGGCTGCAGTCACCATCTGCAGTGGTTTTGGAGCTCCCAAAAATAAAGTCTCTCACTGTTTCCCCATCTATTTGCCATGAAGTGATAGGACCAGATGCCATGATCTTAGTTATCTGAAAGTTGAGTTTTAAGCCAACTTTTTCACTCTCCTCTTTCACTTTCATCAAGAAGCTCTTTAGTTCTTCACTTTCTGCCATAAGGGTGGTGCCATCTGCATATCTGAGGTAATTGATATTTTTCCCAGCAATCTTGATTCCAGTTTGTGCTTCACTGGATCATTCAATCCTGTCCAGGACTTCTCATGATGTACTCTGCATATAAGTTAAATAAGCAGGATAACAACATACATCCTTCATGTACTCCTTTCCCTATTTGGAACCAGTCTGTTGTTCCATGTCTAGTTCTAACTGTTGCTTCTTGACCTACATACAGATTGCTCAGGAGGAAGGTCAGGTGGTCTGGTATTCCCATCTCTTTTAGAATTTTCAATAGTTTTTCATGATCCACACAGTCAAAGGCTTTGGCATATTCAATAAAGCAGAAGTAGATGTTTTTCTGGAACTCTCTTGCTTTTTCAATGATCCAACAGATGTTGGCAATTTGACCTCTGCCTTTTCTAAATCCAGCTTGAACATCTGGAAGTTCACAGTTCACATACTGTTGAAGCCTGACTTAGAGAATTTTGAGCATTACTTTGCTAGCATGTGAGATGTGTGCAATTGTGTGGTAGTTTGAGCATTCTTTGGCATTGCCTTTCTTTGGGATTGGAATGAAAACTGATCTTTTCCAGTCCTGGGACCACTGCTGAGTTTTCCAAATTTGCTGGCATATTGAGTGCGGCACTTTCACAGCATCATCTTTTAGGATTTGAAATAGCTCAACTGGAATCCCATCACCTCCACTAGCTTTGTTCGTAGTGATGCTTCCTAAAGTCCACTTGACTTCACATTCCAGGATGTCTGGCTCTAGGTGAGTGATCACACCGTTGTGATTATCTGGGTCATGAAGATCTTTTTTGTACATTTCTTCCATGTTTTCTTGCCACCTCTTCTTAATATCTTCTGCTTCTGTTAGGTCCATACCATTTCTGTCCTTTATTGTTCCCATCTTTGCATGAAATGTTTCCTTGGTATCTCTAATTTTCTTGAAGAGATCTCTAGTCTTTTCCATTCTATTGTTTTCCTCTATTTCTTTCTTTCTTCCCCTTCTCCAGGGAATCTTCCCAACCCAGGCACCAAACCCAGATCTCCCACATTGTAGGTGGATTCTTTACCAGCTGAGCCACAGGGGAGGCCCATAATTGAAAGTTGTTCAGTCATGTCTGACTCTTTGCAACCCCACAGACTATAGAGTCGATGGAATTCTCTAGGCCAGAACACTGGAGTGGGTAGCCTTTCCCTTCTCCAGGGGATCTTCCCAACCCAAGGATCAAACCCAGGTCTCCCACATTGCAGGCAAATTCTTTACCAGCTGAGCCACAAGGGAAGCCCAAGAATACTGGAATGGATAGCCCATCATTTCTCCAGCGGATCTTCCCAAACCAGGAATTGAACCAGGGTCTGTGGGGTCACACAGAGTCGGACACAACTGAAGCGACTTAGCAGCAGCAGCAGCAGCAGCTCCTACATTGCAGGCAGATTCTTTACCAACTGAGCCATCAGGGAAGCCCAGATTCCTCCTAGCTCCCTGCAAAATCAGACTATCTGACATATGTGTGCTGTGATCATGGGGACTTTATAATGGAACTAGGTAAAAGATTCTGTTAGAATACTTAGAAACAAGCCAGGAAGCCTGGATATCATACATTTGAAGTGTCTATTTAGTTAACCTGAAGAATCATCTATAGATAACAGGAAACCCCACATCCCCTGGAAATACATCTGCCCCACATAAAGCCAGAGAAAGGCTAGAGCAGAGATTCTCAATGTATGGTCTGAAGACCCCTGGGAATCAGCAACTCCTTTTCATGGACTCCACGGGATCGATGCTATCTACATAATACTAAGATGTTATTTGCCTTTTTTATTCTCATTCTCTCATGAATGTTCAGTGGAATTTTTCAGAGACCCCAAAATTATATGAAAAAGCTAATGTTATACTTCCCTTTTCCAGATACATATCTATATGAGGCCATATTTCACATATTTCACCCCCAAAAAAAAGAATATGTCACCACAGATTGAATGTAGACCAAATAGGAGAATATAGCTATTTTCTACTACCCCATACATTGAAGACATTTACAAAAATGTAAAACAGTGCTATGCTTCTCATGAAATTTTTTGTTTTAGAAAACATATTTTTCATAAAAGTGTTATCCATGCTAATATGTAATAATTTACTATTGTCATTTTAAATGAATTAATAAATGAAAATGTTCTCAGCTACTATCCACATTAGTGAAAACTATTTAGGATCTTCCAATATTTCTTTTGTTTTTTAAAGTATAGTTGATTTACAATGTTGTATTACTTTCAGGTATATGAGCTCAGTGATTCAGCTGTGTGTGTGTATATATATATATTCTTTTTCAGCTTCTTTTCTTTTACAGGTTATTACAAAATATTAAGTATAGTTCTCTATGCTGTGCAGTAGGTCCTTGTTGGTTATCTATTTCATGTATAGTGTATAGTATGTATGTGTTAGTCCCAAACTCCTAGTTTATCCCTACTCACCCCTTTCCTCTTTGGTAACCATAAGTTTGTTTTCTATGTCTGTGAGTTTATTTCTGTTTTGTAAATAGGTTCATTTGTATATATACATATGTATATATATGTAGATTCCACATACATGTGATATCATATGACAGTTGTCTCATTTGTCTTTCCTGGCTCACTTCACTGAGTATGATAATCTCTGTGTCCATCCTTGTTGCTGCAAATGGCATTATTTCATTCTATTTTATGGTTGGATAGTATTCCATTATATATAGGTACCAGATTTTTATCCATTATCCACTCATCTGTTGATGGACATTTAGGTCGCTTCCATGTCTTAAGTATTGTAAATAGTGTTGCAATGAACATTTTTAGGTGTGCAATGTAGTTTTGAAATCAAAAGCTTGAGAATCTTTGTACCAGAATATGGTGAGTATAAACAAAATTAATGGCCTCTGGATAATGATTAACTGAAGAAAGAAAAGAGCAAATTGAACCCTGTTTCTAAGCTGGACTAGACAACTTTGCTAAAAATGCTGACCACTGTTATATATCCAATCAACTAATTACCCACAGCTCTTTGGAGGTTGCATCTAAGTCTTTACTCTTTGCTCAAAAACCAAACCATTCATTTGACAAATAGTTGTCAACTCTTTCCAGTTGCATACAAATTGTTTTATTTCATAAAATATTTAAAATGTCATACCTACAATGGTTTTCAATTGCAATTCAGTTTTTAAATTGATTTTTATTGGAATGTAGTTGATTTATAATGAAGTGTTACTTTCTGCTATATAATAAAGTGAATCAGTTTTACATATACATATATTCATTCTTTTTAAAATTCTTTTTCCATATAAATCATTACAGAGTACTGAGTAGAGTTCCCTGTGCCTTACAGTAGGTAATGACAATTCAATATTAATTTGAGAACATGGCATGTCTGTTGGCAACTTGGGCTGAGTGTGGTCACAGCATATGATTGCTACTTGTGAGACTTGCTGCAAATGTGAGTTATTGCAAAGAGAATGGATAGACTGATGTCCAAATTAACCCTGACTATCTTTCCAATGGCTTACTAGTCTGTTTAGCTTCACAGGATGTACTTTTAGGTAATATAGGCTATTAGGAACATTTATATTAAATTGATCCCTTTTATACAAGAATGCAATGTTCATTTTAATAAAAACTGACTATTGAAGAGCACTGGCATTCATCTACATGCGCCTGTGTGTGCATGTGGGTGCATGCACACGTGTGTGTATGTATGTGCATGTTCTCAAACAGATATCTTTCAGACTCCTTCTTTCAATCAGTCTTATCTTAGGCTCAGAGAAGGTTTGCCACTGCTAATTGCTCTACACTAATCCATGTCCCAAGATTCCAGACTAAGTCAAAATGTTTAATGATGTACTTCTCTGCTTCCTGAAGCTTGTCTTCTGGCTTGTCTCCTGCTTATAACCACTTTTAAAGTCTCATCAGCTAAGTAAAAAATCTGTTATTATTTTGGTGATCCAACCTTGCCTTACCCGCCTTCAAAGACTACACCGACAGTCATGTGGTCTAATGACTGTCACCCAGCCGGACAGGGTGCAGCTGGGAGTTGCTGACTCTGTGAGACTATAGACTTCTCTGTCTCAGTTCCCCACTCAGTGAAGAGAAATACTTATCTGTTTGTCTGCTCATCTGCCAGAATTATGTAGCCTCTGAGATCCTCCTTATTAGCATGCTTTCTCCCGTTGTTTCCACCATTCTCATCTTTCACCCCACCAAACCCTGCCCGCTCCTCAGGATCACTCCAAGTGCACAATAATTTTTCTTGTCTGGACTTCTTATTTGGTGCTTGAAATACACTGCCTGTAACAATCATTATACTACAAATTTTCAAAAAACGTGTTGTTGTTCCCCAAATAGCCTTGAGTTTCTTGAGAGTGGAGATTTTGCCTTATTTATCTTTGATTATAAATTCCTTGTAGCCTAAAAAGTACTCAGTACAGATGCAAAAGACTGGCCCAACATTTAGTCCATACATTCCATGTGCCAAGTACCATGCTCAGTGCCTTTGCAAAAATCATCTAATTTAATCCTTGAACCTGAGGCTCAAAATTAAGAAAGGACACATCCAAGATAACACAGAAATCCAAGAGCAACAACAGTTGTGGCTGGAAACTAGAGCTGTTTGGCTCTGAGCCAAACTCTATTGTCTATTTCATCACACTGTCTCCCTTAGTAAATATTTCTTGATTAATAGCTCTCACTCCTCCTCATCTTTATCTTCCTCCTCTCCCTAATCAATATCGATCAATATCATGATATAAAATGAGTATATTTTCCTCTTAAAATGAAAATATATTTGTACAAGATTATGTTGCATTCTTAGTATGGCTAGCCTGGGGCAAGCAGGAATCCCTGTCCTTCCACTAACACTGTAGCAAAGTAATTTCAGATTGCTCTGAGGAGTCTTGGGAATTTCAAGGAGATGAATCCATAGGTTGGAGTAGGAGAAATGAGTTTCTGACACCCCAGCTTCTACTAGAGTGATTTTAACTTATGTCTACTATTAACACAAATTTCATTTAAAAGAAAGTCTTTTACAGCTTTTAAAACTTTTAAAATCAGCTATAGTCCAATCTTGGGCTTCCCTGGTGGCTCAGACAGTAAAGCATCTGCCTGCAATGCTGGAGACCCTGATTCGATTCCTGGGTCGGGAAGATCCCCTGGAGAAGGAAATGGCAATCCACTTCAGCACTGTTGCCTGGAAAGTCCCATGGATGGAGGAGCCTGATAGGCTACAGTCCATGGGGTCACAAAGAGTCGGACACAACTGAGAGACTTCACTTTCACTTTCACTTTCATAGTCCAATCTCAGACCTTGGGTGCTGTGCTGTTACAGGCACCAGTCTCAGAAAGTGGTCAAAATATGGCCTAATTATTGCTAGGTGTCCCATGCTGTAGAGGTCAGAGCAAACACTGATCTAGGCAGGACTACCCCAGAGCCAGCCATATAGCTGTGAAGGGCAAATTCACTTCACCAACTTTATAACTTGAAAGATGCTACAGAAATTGACATGTGCCAAAATATTTCTGCTTTAGATCAGCGATGCCCATATCTGAATGCTTATCCACAGGGCTTGAAAGTGAAAATCACTCAGTTGTGTCTGACTCTGCAAACCCATGGACTATAGAGTCCATGGAATTCTCCAGGCCAGATTACTGGAATAGGTGGCCTTTCCCTTCTCCAGGGGATCTTCCCAACCCAGGGACTGAACCCAGGCCTCCCACATTGCAGGCAGATTCTTTGCCAGTTGAGCCACAAGGGAAGCCCTTGAGATATTACCTTGAGGTATTACCCATATACCTGTTTGGAGAGTATCTCTTCAGCCCTTAGATCACTCACTTTGTATTTCTAAACCTGAGTGCTCTTATCTATAAGATCGACGTGATAATCATTCTTGCACTCATGCTCAGTCGTGTCTTGACTCTGTGCAACCCTATGAACTATAGCCCACAAGGCTCCTCTGTCCATGGGATTCTCCAGGCAAGAATACCTGGAGTGGGTTGCCATTTCCTTCTCCAGGGGATCGTCCCGACCTGGGGATCTAACCCATGTCTCCTGCATTGCAGGTGGATTCTTTACCTGCTGAGCCATCAGGGAAGACATAGCAGTCATATAAGGACTAAATTAGATAATATATAGGAAGTCTCATCTGCCTTGCCCGAAACATGTTAATCCTTCAATAAAACATCGCCATAATTATCAATTTTACAAAGCAGGCCAAACATAAATTTAAAAAGTGCATCTCCAAGAATATACCTCAAACTCACTCCTCTTCGTCAGACTTTAAAGAGTTTAGGGTTCCAGCTGATTCTGCTGAGATTGCCGGTAAACTGATAGGAGAGTTCATAGTTTCTGGTGTCCTTTCATGGGGTTCTGGGTGATGGCTGGTTCCTCCTTGGGCTTTCTCCATTCACACTGCAGAGCCTGCGGGACAAATCAGCTTAGCATCTTGTGCGCACATCCAGCCATCCCACGTGGGAAAGCATAAACTCAGGCCCATCCCAATAAGGCTCATTGTCCTGCTAGTGTTTTAAGTTCTGCCATTAGTAAAAGAGTATCAGTCCTCATCTTCTAAAAGACTCAGCTCCCCATGCCTGAGACCCTAAACCCCAGATTATTTCCATCAGCCCCAGCTGCATACGAGCCCATGAAGCAGGATATTCAGTCCAAACTGAGCCCAGTCTTATGTGGCAGCCATACCCTTCCTCACAGAGAGATGAGACCCTCTGCATGATGTCACCACAAGATAAAACCTCTTTACTATCCTGCTTTATTTTCATGCATTACTAAGGTTTAGAATGGGCCAAAAGAACCCACCTAATTTCATAGTGCGAAAAGGCTGTGTTTAGCTAAAATCCCCAAAGACTCATCAATTGTAGTACTAGAACTGTGTTTTAAAATTTTATTAGCTTCCAAAATCAAAAAAAGAGGGAACATTACATCATAAGGGAGGGATCTTGCTTTATGAGCTTCCAGAGTCAGAAAAAAGAAAAGGGAAATTATATCATACATAAGAAAGATCTCACACATTTTCTGCCTTGTATTTTCCTTTCATAACCTCTTTATTTAACTACTGGGAAATTAAGGGGAAACTCACCATATCAAAAAACATTGACTCTAGTGACTTAAAATTAAAATCTGTGGTTTTTCATCTTCAGGAAAATGAGAGCTTATACTTCTACTTCTGCTTTCTTCAGTTCTGTAGGCGACAACAATTCCAAAGTTTTCATGTCCAGGACATGAAACACTTTCGAGAGGTAGAAGTAATATTTTGCTTTGTTTATTTTTGAGAAATGTTTAAAATAGGGGGAGGGGGGAAGCACAAAGAAGTATACAACAAACACCAATGGATCCATAACCAAGACTTTTGTTACATTTGCTTGAAGTCTTTTTTAATATGTAAAGAGTAAACTGTATACAGAAAGTTGAAATCAGTCATCATTCCTCCTCAGGCCAATTTCCCACTATGGCTTCCCAAAGACAGTCTCCATCATGATTTCACTGTGATTCTCTACCCACCAAGGTCAGTGCTGGCTTGTCCTGACTTGTGTGGCCAGGATCCCAAATCCCAGAAGATGGAGATGATAATTCCTCCAGTTAAGAGTCACCCACTGCTGCTCACTGGATCTTTCGCCTCATATCCTGATCTGGTCACTCTAGGCTCTGTGTGTATCAAGAACAGACACAGCCTACATGGCAAGTCCAAGCCTTCTGTTCTCTACTTCCCATTTGGCCTCCTCAAGGTGAAAGGTGAAAGCTTTCCCCAACAAAAGACACTGTAGGTCAGTCTTGTTGGATTTAAGAGACACAAACCTGCAAGAGAATCCAGGAGAATTTCGAGTTCTTGACCTCCATCTCATGAATTGCAAATAAAATGCCTCCTCTGGCTAGGGAGGTGATTTTAATGATTAAGTATGCATGCCTGCATGGTAAGTCACTTCAGTCATGCCTGATTCTTTGTGACCCTATGGTCGGTAGCCTGCCAGGCTCCACAGTCCATGGGATTCTCCAGGCAAGAGTAGTGGAGTGGGTTGCCATGCCCTCCTCCAGGGGAATTTTCCTAACCCGGGGATTGAACCTGTGTCTCTTGTGTCTCCTGCATTGGCAGGTGGGTTTTCTTTACCACTAGCGCTACCTTGGAAGCCCCATCTAAGTGTAAGCTGTGTGTGCGCGCTCAGTTAGCTTCAGCTGTGGCCGACTCTTTGCAACTTTATGGACTATAGCTTGCCAGGCTCCTCAGTCCATGAGATTCTCCAGGCAAGAGTTCTGGAGTGGGTTGCCATGCCCTCCTCCAGGGGATCTTCCCAACCCAAGGATAAAGCCTGTATCTCCTGCATTACAGGCAGATTCTTTACCACTGAACTACCAGGGAAGCCTCCTGAGTATAGTTATAGCAAATCACAGAAGCTCAGTGAAACTTCAGTTAATTTTTGAATCAGGTTTTCAGACTCTTCAAGGAAAGCCATAAATCTGAATAATTATGTCAAATCACTCTAGTTTTTACATGTTCCTCTTCAGCTAGACTCACCCAGTTGTTAACTTTTTGCCACGTTTTATGTATATGTATGCTACCTCCCGTGTAGCTCAGTTGATAAAGCATCTGCCAGCAGTGTGGGAGACTTGGGTTCAATTCTTGGGTCAGGAAGTTCCCCTGGAGAAGGAAATGGCAACCCACTCCAGTATGGGATCGCAAGACTCGGACATGACTTAGCACTATCTTTCTTTCTTTCTATGTATATGTATAAATGATTTCCTGAACCAACGAAAGTAAGTTATGCAAATCATGACAATTCATCTCTAGAAATTTAACCGTGTATCTCCTAAGAATAAGCGCCTTCTCCATTTTTAACTATAATCACACCTAAGAAAAGTAGCAATTTCTTTATCATTTAACTGCCCATATGAAAATTTCTCCAATTACCCCTGCATTATTTTATACATTTTTTTGTTCAAATCAGAATCCAGTCAAGATTTACATATTGTATTTCATTGTTATGTCTCTTTGGTATTTTTAATCTAGAAGAGTTCTCCTACCCTCTTTTTTTTTTTAATTTTTATTGGAGCATAGTTGCTTTACAATGTTTTGTTATTTTCTGAACACTCTTGTACGTAAATTGCAGCAAGATCTTTTTTGACTCACCTTCTAGAGTAATGAAAATAAAAACAAAAATAAACAAATGGAACCTAATTAAACCTAAAAGCTTTTACACAGCAAAGGAAACTGTAAACAAGATAAGACAACCCTCTGAACAGGAGAGAATGTATGCAAATGATAAGGGATTCATTTCCAAAATAAACAAACAGCTCATGCAGCTTAATATCAGGAGCTTCCCCGGTGGCTCAGTAGTAAAGACTCTGCCTGTAATGTGGGATACCAGGGTTCAATCCCTGGGTCAGGAAGGTCCCCTGGAGGAGGCCAAACCCATTCCAGTACTCTTGCCTAGAAAATCCCATGGATTGAGGAGCCTAGCAGGCTACAGTCCATAGGGTCATAGGACACGACTGAAGTGACTTAGCATGCACACATGCACAGCTCAATATCAAAAATACAAACAACCCAATCCAAAAAATGGGTGGAAGACCTAAATAGGTACTTCTCCAAATAAGACATAAAGATGGCTAAGAGGCACATGGAAAGATCCTCTTGTGTCCTTTTAAACTATTTTTAATTGTTAGTAACAAATATGATTTATATAAATTTGTGTATGTGTGTGTACACACCCACACACTCACTCATAGGCAACAAAAGCAGGTCCACAGGTCAGCTTCATACTGTGTGGGGGGGGGGTGGGGGAAGGGGGTGCATCTCTGTACCCAGGTGTAGTCTGTCAAAGGTCCCACTTCCAAAAGCAGAGTCAATATGGTCTGTCTTGGCCCATATTATGGGCCTCCCTCGTGGCTCAGTGGTTAAGAATCTGCATGCAATGCAGAAGACCCAGATTCGATCCCTGGGTTGGGAAGAACCCTTGGAGAAGGGAATGGCAACCCACTCCAGCATTCTTGCCTGGAAAATCCCATGGACAGAGGAGCCTGGCGGGCTACAGTCTATGGGCTGCCAAGAGTCAGACACGTCTGAGCAACTAACACTGGTCCATGTTAGTGCATTCGATTATCAGGTACGGAAAGACAAAAAAAAAGGAAATAGAATTCCTTTTCTCACTGCTATTACTGGAAGGTCTTAGCACTGCCTCTGTGCTAAACTCTGAGGAGGAGGTGGATGAGAAACACTTGGAAGAAGAATCTAGTTACAAATGCCCGTGGCTGGGCTCTACCCCAAACCTACTCAATCTGGAATTTCACTTATTTTAAAAACACCTCCAGCTATTAGTCTGAATATTAAAGTGTGAGGACGACTATTCTATAAACAGATAAATTAAGAATTGGACCCTAGCCCTGGCAAATTCTAGTGAAACTAAACCATAAAATGTTATCACTGACGCAATAAATCCTCTTGAAGCCCAGAGGGAAGATCAGAGAAGGCTTCATTGGGGGACATGGATTCTGAGTGGAGTTCAATGACGATATGGGTTAATCAATGAAGAAGGAGGGGGAAACCTCTGGAAATGAGAGAAGCAGATGCTCTGCCATGTGACATCCTACAGATTTGGCAAAGAGGATGAAGGAGAGTCTCATCTCATCCATGGTGAAGGGTTTCCATTTTTTTTTTCCTGAAGGATTGGAGAGCCACTGAAGGGCTTTAAGCAACCATGATCCAGTGGATCAAGGAAGAGCATGTTCGACAGGCCTGAGAAGAGAGGATTGGAGGCAGAGAAATTCCATAAGAGGCCACTGAAGCTACAGAGGCAGGAAGTGAGGGAGGCAGTGCACTGGGGCAGGAGCCGAAGGGCTCAGGATAGCGAAGCACCAGGATGCTCGGGGAGATGTGGACCTGGGAGTCAGAGAAAGGAGGCTAAAGCTGTTTCTGGGCTCTTGATTCAGTCTCCTGTGAATCGGTGACTGTGGTGCCTGTTGGACATTTAGGTAATAACGTTCCTTAGGTGGTTACCTGGTCAGGAGAGCCGTGGTGAGAGCCTCAGACCCAGGAGAGGCGATGCAGTGAGCTCAGAATGGGGTGAGGAGATGGCTGTGGATCAGACAGAGGGCGTGGCTGGATTTGCCTGTTAAAGAAAGCAAGTGGTTAACCCATTTGAATGGGTGGAACCAACCACAGGGGATGCGGGTTTTGTTGCTGCTCTGGGTCCTTGGCCAACATGCTCTCTCCAGTGGTCTCTTTCCTCTTCTCCAGTGGTCTCCTAAGTGGAGGACCCTCCAAAGGAGGGTTCAAGACAGTTTGTTGAAAATGAAGAGAAATTGTTATACATACTATACTTTTTTTTTAAATCTCACCTTTTTTACTTTTGTTTACATTTCGTAATGGATAAAGTGAATTCCCAAAGTAATGTAGATGGATGGATAGGTAGATAGATATCACTAATAAATAACCAGATATTAGGAGCACATGCTGAAATATATATTTTTGCTACCTACAACAGTGAAAAATCTTGAATGACCACTTTTCTGCATGACACAGCTCAGGAAAGGACTCAAGAAGGAGATGAGGGAACACGGGTGAAGGTCTTGCCGGCCCACTGCTCAGAGATCACTGGCCTCTTTCCAGTGGTTCTGCTCACTGATAGAACCCCAGGTGACAGAAAAACTTGGAAGGTGTTCAAGTCCCCTGCCTTTTCCTGTTTTGAACATATGTTTAGAATCTTAGACACTCAGTGTTGGAAGAATCTTTGAGGTTGATTAACTCGTTTTCTGCTTCCCTGAGAAGCAAAAAGAAAAAGGCAGGTTTGAGAAGAAATTTGGGGTCTGAGGGAGAAAAAGGAGAAGAAAGTGGAGAAAAGCCCCCCTTTCTTCACACATTAACCTAGAACTGGTCCTGACTCTTGCAGGTTATATTGTTTTTCTGGTTCTCTGACTTGTGTGCAGGCATTTTGGGGGGCGGGGAGGAAGGGTGGGGTTGGGAGTTAGCTGTTAAAGTCAAGAAAAATAAGCAGAACCTGTTTCTTGACTTGCCTGCTATGTGATCCGCTCTCATCCTAACTGCCAGTGTGTCTGGGAGTAGAGTGGTTTCTGACGGCAGGCGATGAACTCACTCCAGGAATACCCACCTTTGACCACCTGTGATCGTACGTCATTGGCTCAGGGACAGAACTCCTGGTGCCCAGGCGTATGTTGTCAGCAGGGCAGCCCCGAGCTTTGGATTCATTTGTGCCTCATCTTGTGCTCCTCAGTGTGGAGCAGAGCGAGGCTCGGACTCTCCTGCCAAAGGCACTCATGTGCTAAGCAAGCAGAAGGTAGAAGCCTGGGCCATCTGTCTTCACACTACACCCAGACCCTCCTGGGAAAGGAAGCCTTGGGATTGTGCGAAAGCCCAGCTTCAGGCCAAATCGTTTTCACTCCCAAACACGTTCTGACTTGTGTTCTGAGTAAATCTCAAGAGGCTTTAAAAGACACAGCAGAGTCAACACAGACACCAGAACCAGAATACCTCTCCTTGAGACACAGCAGGACTGGCCCTTGGCTTTGTGTCACTCACTCTTCTCAGAACTAGACTGTGGAGTTCATCATTTTTTATTTATTTTTATTTATTTTTAATTGGAGGATAATTGCTTTATAATGTTGCATTGGTTTCTATTGAGAAAAGTGAAAGTGTTAGTCATTCAGTCATGTCCGATTCTTTGCAATACCATGGACTGTACCTCTGTCCATGGGATTCTCTGGGCAAGAATACTGGAGTGGGTTGCCACTTCATTCTCCAGAGAATCTTCCTGACCCAGGGATCGAACCCAGGTCGAATCTGCAGGCAGATTCTTTACTGTCTGAGCCATTTTTATTAATTCTGCACAAAAACATGAATCAGCCATAACTATATATATTTATATATGCCCTCTCTCTGTAGCCTCCCACCCTCCTCCCATCCCACCCCCCTAGGTCATCACAGAGCATCAGGCTGGGCTCCCTATGTTAAATAGCAGATTCCCACTGGCTACCTATTTCACACATGATAATGTATATATGTCAATGCTACTCTCTCAATTAGTCCTAACCTCTCTTTCCCCTGCTGTGTCCATAAGTCCATTCTCTATGTCTGCGTCTCTATTCCTTCCCTGCAAATAAGTTCATCAGTATTGTTTTTCTAGATGCCATAAATATGCATTAATATACAATACATCATTTTTTTTAAACTGAGGGACAATAAGAATCATAACTGCTAAAGTGTAACAACAATAATACACACAGTATTTTAAAGTATTTAAGGGACTTCCCTGGTGGCTCAGTGGTAAGGAATCTGCCTGCCAATACAGGAAACATGGGCTCCATCCCTGGGTTGGGGAGGTCCCCTGGAGAAGGAAATGATAACCCACTCCAATCTTCTTGCCTGGGAAATCCCATGGACAGAGGAGCCTGGCAGGCTACAGTTCATGGGGTCTCAAAAGAGTCGGACATGACTTAGCAACCAAACAACAATAAAAACATTTTAATTTAGAATCAGAAAAGCACGCTTGCTCACAGGCTATACATATAAACAGGGCAGTGCTATAGGCGGTGATTACCAAATGGAGATAGGGTAAGATTGCTCAGCCTGGGGTAGAGGTGACGATGGGATGAGATAGGGATAGTAGAAGAATGTGCCTGGATTACAAAGACAGAAATTCTGATATCCTAACTAGGTATTGCTGCTGCTGCTGCTTCTAAGTCACTTCAGTTGTGTGCGACTCTGTGCAACCCCATAGACGGCAGCCCACCGGCTCCTCTGTCCCTGGGATTCTCCAGGCAAGAATACTGCAGTGGGTTGCCATTTCCTTCTCCGAACTAGGTACTGCTACTAGAAATAATGAGTTGAGAAAGCTGAATTCCTCCATTCTCATCACATTACCTCCCAACTCACTAATTTTCCTCCTGTAGTATTTTATTTCCTGGTGTTGCGCAACAAAATTGCCCAGGATGGGGAAGAAAAAGCCTGGTATTCAAGTGCACAAAGAATGAGCTATTCATTGAATCCTTCATCATTTGCTTAGAATTGTTCTTGCTGGGGGAGGAGCAGAGGGCTGAACATGTATTATAACATCCAGAAGCACTGAGGTGTTAGCTATGATTCTGTAGCAAATGCAATGTAAGAGCAAACATGTGATTTAAGAAATTTTTAAATGATTGTAATTTATGGAAAGCTTTAGGGAGGAGGTACAAAAATAAGGAAAAATAGATATTCAAATACAAACCCCATGTTACATTACTGATTTCTTTTTTTTTTTAGTTTAGTTTTATTTATTTATTTTTAATAGAAGGATAATTGCTTTACAGTATTGTGCTGGTTTCTGCCAAACATCAACATGTCATTATTGGTTTCTTAAAAAAAAGAAAATTGTACAACGAATTCTTTCAAACTCTACCTTCTGTTAATGCCATCTCAAGATGGACTATATGTGAAGAAAAATAGGCACCTCTTATCTTGTATTATTTCCTCTAAATGAAGAGGAAAAATACTACTGCTATATGATGTCTTGAAAGCCTTATATTAATTTTCTGGCTCAGAAAATTAGCTATATATACCAAGAGCACATGGTAAAAGAGGTTTACACCAGAAACAGTGGTTTTGCTCTTGCACTTACTGATTACAAGCTACATAAGATAGAGGAGGGAAAGGAGACACAAACAACTTTTTTATCATCATTATTATGTTATTGTTAGCAAATAATAATATATTCTTGCACATATTTTCCTTTATAAGGACTTTATAAAAATATGGGGGAAATTGAGTGTTTATTATTACATAATGATAAGCTCATCTCAAGTAAGATAGATTTGAGTAAGTATCTATACTTCCCTGATTTCAGGAACAAATAATCATGTTACTAAACTGACTTCATGGCTTTTTATTATGAAATCTTCAAACCTATTCACACACTATCAGCAAGCACAGTTACCCTCCAAATCCAATCAAACATTCAATTTTTAAAATATAATCTTTCTAAATGTGTATATTTCTTCTCATTTGGAAAGCTAAATTTATGTCTACCCCTCAGAGGCAGACACTGCTACACATCTTTTCCTGAGATAAATGCATTAAAAAAAGCATCCGCCCCAAAAAGCCATCCTCGGCCTCTAATAAATTAATTCATTTCACAATGTTTATAAAGTGCCTTCTGTGTGACAGACACGTATATACCAGAAACTTGGATTTAAAGACAAAGAAGCCACAGTCCACCCTCAAAGAGCTCAAGGTCTAGAGGGAGAAACAGATTCCAACTAAAAGCACTGAAGACAAAGGAAAGCCGGCCGCCTTCTCCGGTCTTTAGGGACTGAGGTTAGACGTGATCAATCTACACGGGGCTTTGGGGCACTAGCAGGAGTGAACCAGAAAGAAAAGAGAGGGAGTATCTTCCAAGAAGACAGGGCACGTTCTGGGTCATGGCAGATTTTGTTTCGTTTTGCGTATCAGGAAGAAGTTGTTGGGGAGAGGAAACATAAGACTGACTTTTAAAAGTTCACATTTTGGAAGACTTCCCAGGTGGTCCATTGATTGAGACTCTGCACTTCCAAGGCAGGGGACTTAGGTTTGATCCCTGGTCAGGGAACTAAGATCCCACATGCCATGAAGGGCAGCCCAAAATAAATAAACTAATTCAAAAGTTAACATTTTTCTCCTCTTTCTCTCCTTCATAACCATCCCGTAAAATCCAAGGATGGTCAAGGTGCTCCCTAGTGCCAGGATCCAGCCTCCTTCACCTCTGGCTCTGCCATTGCTAGGGCATTAATAAGCCCTAGTTATCAATGAACCTGAACTGCTTCGGCCTGCACAGCCTTCTAGGAGAGAAAAGCATCACAGGCCCAGCTTAAGAGCACTAGGCAGGAGCTCTACAGATCTCCTCCACCTTGATCCCACTTGGCCTGAACTCAGTCACATGGCCACAGCTAGTGTCAAGAGGGGCTGGAAAATATCCTATTTTGTGTAGTTCTATGCCTGGCTGAAAAGCAAGAATTCTCTTCCTATAGAACAGGTGTTGGCAAACTTTTTTCTGCAAAGGGCCAAATAGTAAATATTTCAGACCACACACAGTCTTTGTCAGGGCTTCCCTGATGACTCAGTGGTAAAGAATCTGCCTGCAGTGCAGGAGACTGGTGTTCCATCCCTGGGTGGGGGAGATTCCCTGGAGAAGGAAATGGCAACCCACTCCAGTATTCTTGTCTGGAGAATTCCATGGACAGAGGAGCCTGGCGGACTACAGTCCATAGGGTCGAAAAGAGTCGGACACGACTGAGCAACTATCACTCACTCACTCACAGTCTTTGTCATGTATTATTGTTCTTCTTTTTTGTTTTTCTTACAACTCTTTAAAAATGTGAAACCCATTCTTAGTTTGAGGCTCTGTAAAACAGGTCATAAGTCAGATTGGGCACACAAAGTGTGTCAAGCCTATGGAAGAAAAGAAAATTATTTAAGAAGAAAAGTGCCCATTCCCAGCATGAACTCTACAAGATTATAAACCACTTGGAGGAAGAGATTTGCCTCATTCACCTTTCGAGGCTAGCACAGTGCTTGGTCCACAGAGTAGATGCTTAATGTGGATGAGTGATGAATGAATGAATGAATAGATGGAAGATAGGGGAGATTAATAGCTACCATTTCTTATAATCCCATTTTGTGCCAATGATAGTCTCTTAACATAGATTGTCATTGAAGACCCCATTTTCCCCAGAGCTTGAAAAAACCTCTAGCCAAGAGCAGATGAGTAAATCTGCTGGGTTTTCCACCTGCACCCCCTTAGCTTCCTAGAGTCAAGCAGCCCACTTCACCTCCCAACCACAGATGCAATTGGGTCCCAAATATTAGGGAGAGGACCTCCCTAATCACAGCTCCCTGTCCTTGACCTCCACTGCAGGCGGACAATCCCGGGAGTGCAAGGAGGTTATGGAACCAAAGGCCTTCCAGGTTCCTCCCTTTGACAGCCATAGCGGCAGCAGGAAAGCCTTGACTTGGTTTCACCCTTTTAAATATCACATGCTTGGCGGGAATGTCAGCAGAAGCCTTCAGGCTGAGCAGACACTTTTTAGTTCCCCTCTTCCTCCTCCTTCTTACACAATATCCTGAGGGCATAAGAGGACTTTTCTTGTCTAAATCAGCCTGGTGGGGTGGAGTGGGGTGAAGCGTGGATCACTCAACCGTTCCCCTGGACGTCTCCTTGCCAGGGCTCAGAAAGTGCCACAGGGCTTGGACTCTCCATCCTGAGCAGACACAACAGCCCAAAGTGAGGAGTGGTCCAGTCCCTGGCCCCTGGAAGACCTCCTCAATGAGACCACCCTCCCACTTCATTCTGCAGGAGTCAGGTAACAGCTCTGCCCAGGTTTCCTCTTTCAAATCAACATGGGATTTTTTTTTTTTTTTTTTCCCAGCAGGAAAACGTACCGCCTCCAAATTCTGGCAGCACAGATTGTGCTGGCTGGAATCATTGACAGAAAGGCATGTTTTGTTGGCAAACAGCAGGAGAGGTGGACATCAGACACCACAGCTCAGTTTCATTGTAGCCAGAGGGTGATAAGCAGATAAAAATGTGTCTGTCATTTGCTCTAGATGGGGCTTCTCATACATGGCTCTTCCAACGTCTGCTGTTGCTAGCGTTAAATGAAGTCTTGCAACAAAACCGGAACCACAGTCCTAATTGAGCACAGATGATTGATTTCAGTCTTGGCTCCTGACAAGCCTGGTCTTACACTTTTGATGAAGAGGAGCAAATTTCATTTTTTTCCCCAAAGCTTAAGAGCTGACCGGAAGTGGGGGTTCATGTGAAATTCCTACACAGACTAGGGAAAGGGGGCCATGCTACCATCAACCCTGCCTTCTAAAAGGAATTCTGACAAAGTGGGACCAGTGACAAGGGCTACAAGTCATCTGAGGAAATCCAAAATTTAGTTGGTGCTTTTGTCCCTCTTGTATGAATTGGGGTCTCTCATGAAAATATCACAGTGTTTTTTTCCCCACGACACCCCCTTTAACTAAACTTACAATGAGGTAATTAAAATGGACCTCTTACTCTGCCTCCCACCAATGACTCTGGGCCAGTCACCTAACCTCTCTGTGCCTCAGTTTCCTCCGCTGAAACAATGAGAATAAAAATAGTACTTACCTCCTAGGTTTGTTGTGAGTATAAAATTATACACACTTATTGGGTATTAATAGTAATAAGTATTATTAAAGATCACTAATATGTGCTGCTTTTAATATTTTGACATTAGAGATTACTCTGTGTAGAAAAATAGATGGGTTTATGAACATAAGACAAAATCATGCCTTTGCTTTTATGTACAGGCTGAGAGACTGTTGGGAAGGATTTTAGGTTGATCGAAACATGTATATACAAGACAGGACACAAACTTTAGATATTCTGATGCTCCTAGAAATTAATGATAAATGAGGGGCAGGAGGACTAGATGGTTCCTTTCAATAAAACTATATCTTTTAAAATGCTCCATTAAAGATGATTATGAATATCAATGGAATTTTAGTGTAAATTCATGGGACATTCTGGAGAAGTTCGGCTTCTGTTTCAAACAGAAATGTCTGGCAAGGACTCCATTTATCTTGGAAAATTATTTTAAAAGTTCAAATCCATGCTTTCTGCTTGTTATTTCCATCCATTTAACTACCAGCTCACTTCAAAGGCTTCCCAGCTCTTGGAGGAATCCAGAGGCCCCTGCTCTGGACTCAGCGTTTAGTAAAGCCTGTTTGGGAGGAAATTCTAAAAGCTCCGGCAGCCTCATTGAGTAGTCACACTGCCACCTAGTGGCGCAAAGGCTAAATAAGTGCAAGAGATTGCCTTGAAGCTTGTTCTCGCCTTGTTGCTGCTGCTGCTGCTTCGTCGCGTCTGACTCTCTGCGACCCCATGGACTGTAGCCCGCCAGGCTCCTCTGTCTACGGGGATTCCCCAGGCAAGAATACTGCAGTGGGTTGCCATGCCCTCCTCCAGGGGCAGGACCCAGGGATCGAACCCAGGTCTCCCTCATGGCAAGCAGATTTTTTACCGCTGAGTCACCAGGGAAGCCCTCTAGCCTTCAGTTCAGTTCAGTTCAGGCGCTCAGTCGTGTCCGACTCTTTGCGACCCCGTGTATCGCAGCACGCCAGGCCTCCCTGTTCATCACCAACTCCCAGAGTTCACTCAGACTCACGTCCATCGAGTCAGTGATGCCATCCAGTCATTTCATCCTCTGTCGTCCCCTTCTCCTCCTGCCCCCAATCCCTCCCAGCATCAGAGTCTTTTCCAATGAGTCAACTCTTCGCATGAGGTGGCCAAAGTACTGGAGTTTCAGCTTTAGCATCATTCCTTCCAGAGAAATCCCAGGGCTGATCTCCTTCAGAATGGACTGGTTGGCTCTCCTCGCATCCAAGTCACGTTTTCTTTCTACTATTGGAATCCCATGTTAAGGAGAGAAGTGGGGTGGGGTGAGGGAGAAAAAGAGAAGGAGAGAAAATCAGGGCAAGTAGACAAGATCTTTCATTGGTCTGAGGCGTTAGTAGCAGCTGCTTCTGGGTGAAAATTTCTAACACCAAGAATGTGGAAGAGAACTGTGGTTCACTGGCAAAGTTCAAATTGTGGTCCCAGGGGTTTTGGTTAAAACCATGGTTCCAGAATCAAGAAATGAGTTTGAATGGGGCCTCTGCCATTCACTGGCTGTGGACCTTGAGTGAATTACTGAACTGCCCCATGCCTTGGTTTCTTTGTCTATAAAATGGGGATAACAATAACTTCTTTGTGGTTTATTATGAGCTCCTAGCAAAGAAGGCAATCCATAGCATTATCTATTGTCATGACTGTTTTTAAGAGGAAGATGCTGTAGGAACTGCTATCTCACAGGTCAGGCGGTGCAGGACCGTGGGCCGAATGGTTGAGCAAACGGGACAACCAGATTCTGGTTCTGCCAAAAAGTAGCTGTGTGACCTTGGGTGGATCACATATCCTGTTTCCTTTCCTGCAAAATGAAGAGCTTGCATTCATTGATCATTAAGGTTATTTTTTCTTTCTCAAACACTGTAAATCTAAGGCAGGTCTTCCCAATAAAACTGGCCCTTTAAGGCTCATTTTGATCTTTCTTTTTACCAAAGCCCAGAGTCAAGGGTGTCCCAGGCGTTTATTTCTACAGCTGCTGGCGGATGAGAAACAGCCAGCAACTATAGATACAACTACTGATACAGTTTTTGCTGTATCAGTCACAAGGAATAGACCAAGTATATATTTGGTCAGGATGAGAACCCAATGGAAAGTCCTAGAAACTGAAGAATATTCCTCCGTCAGAAGCTGGTCTAGGATTTCTCATACGTTTGAAGAGTTCAGAACGTGTTTTGTTTTGTTTTTTATCTCTGCTAACTAGCCTCCTTAACATGACAGGAAACCAACAAAACCTTTGAGCTGTACAAATTCAATATATACTTTATTAGTAGTGTTGCTAAGTCTGTGCCACCCATGTTGGTTAAACTAGTACTTGATCTTGCTTCCAAGAGCCTGCAAATGCCGCCAAAACTCACCTACTGCATATAAGTATTAATAATTCCCCATTCTGTTGTTCCAAGCCAGGGACCATTCCACTAGAGACACCTTGCTCTGGGATGATAACGATGGTGGCCCAGAAAAGATAATTATGAAACAATGCTTCCTGCCCTTCATCCTAAACAGCACCCATGCAGGTGCTCAGACATTTAGAGAAATCAGAACAAAGGCATCCTGGATCTTTGTGAGGGTGGGTGTATTAATTCTTTGTGGATCCTATCACAAATCACAAACTAGGTGACTAACAACAACAGAAATTTATTCTCTTAGAGTTTTGGAGGCTGAAGTTTTAAAATCAGGGTGTCCACAAGGCCACATTGTCCCCAAAGGCTCTAGAGGAAAATCCAGTTTTTGGCTTTTCCAACTTCTGGAAACTTCTGGGGCTTCCCTAGTGGCTCAGATGGTAAAAATCTGCCCACAATACAGAAGACCAGAGTTCAATTCCTGGGTCAGGAAGATCCCCTGGAGAAGTGAATGGTTACCCACTCCAGTACTCTTGCCTAGAGAATTCCATGTACAGAGGAGCCTGGCAGGCTACAGTTTATGGAGTCACAAAGACTCAGACACGACTGAGCAACACACACACACACACACACACACATTCAACTTCTGGCAGCCTCCAGCATTCTTTGGCCTGTGGCTGCATCACTCCAAGCCTGCCTCCTCCCTCATATGGCATTCTCATCCTCTCTGGTCTTTTCCTTCTCTGTATCTTATCTTACAGGGACACTAGTCCTTGAATTTAGTGCCACCTGGTAAATCAGGATGATCTCCTCATCTGATCCTAATTATACAAAACCCTCTGTTTCAAATAAGGTCACATGCACAGGTTCTGCAACATGGACATATATTTTGAGGTTGCTACCATTGAAACGACTCAGTTGAGTAAAGAAGACAGGGCAGACACTTAGAAAGACAAGCAGTCAGCCTCTGTACCCCAGTTCCATTCACCCATGCTGAATCAGTTAAAAAAAGGGAAAGTCACTCAGTCATGTCTGATGCTTTGCGAGCCCATGGACTCTAGCCCACCAGGTTCTTCTGTCCCAGAATTCTCTAGCAAGAACACTGGAGTGGGTTGCCATTCCCTTCTTCAGGGGATCTTCCTGATCCAGGGATCAAATCTGGGTTTCCTGCATTGTAGGCAGTTACTTTACCATCTGGGCTACCAGGGAAGCCAGTGCTGAACCACGGTAGCCCCCAAAGACATTCCAATCCTTGCCACTGAATCTCGGCAACTCAATAAACATGTGAGGATAAGAGCAAGAGAGATCCAAGGTCCCAATGGTTTTGAATCATTTTTGTACCCAAATACACCAGGTGATGCCACACCTTCCCATTTGTACTGGCTGGGCTGGTCATTCATTCTCCATAAAGAAATCTTTGAAGAAACAAAACAAGATGCATTGGGACGTTCAGCATGTGCAGCTTGAAAAAATCCCCAGGGTGATTCCACCACACCCTGTGCCTCTTACCTTCCTCTTTCCTTGTCTTAACCTCAAAGTAGACCATTCAAAATATCTGTATTTACTTCATCAGTCAAAAAATAACTTTAGTCAGTGACAAGCGTGCTTATACTTCTCAAGTCGTTTTTGTTTTTATTCATATTAGAAATTTGACACTGGCCCCCTGTTATGTGTTAGTCACACTTACATGTGTCATTTAAAATATTCTAGAAGTTAAAAAAATTTTTTGAGTCGAAATTTCATCTGAGCAGTAAGATGTTTACATATAAGCTTGATATTATTGAAATACCATTTTTCCTCCCTTTCGAGACATTTTCTTTTTTTTAATTGAAGTATACTTGATTCACAATACTGTGTTAGTTTCAGGTGTACAGCAAATTGATTCAGATATATATATATATATACATAAAAATATATAATTTTTCATTACAGTTCATTATAAGACATTGGATATAGTTCCCTGTGCTGTACAATAAAGCCTTATTGTTTACCTGTGTTGTATATAGTAGTGTGTATCTGTTAATCCCATTGTTGTTGTTGCTTACTCACTAAGTCAGGTCCAACTAGTTAGGGACCCTGTGGACTGTAGCCCTCCAGGTTCCTCGTCCATGGGATTTCCCAGGCAAGAATACTGGAGTGGGTTGCCATTTTCTCCTCCAGGGGATCTTCCTGACCCAGGGATCAAACCCCCTGTCTTGCATTAACAGGCAGATTCTTTACCACTGAGCCTCCAGGATGGCCTGTACTCTTATCTCTTCCCCCTCTTTCTCCTTTGGTAACCATGAATTTGTTCTCTGTGTTCGTGAGTTTGTTTCTGTTTATAAATAAGTTCATTTTCATTAGTTTTTAGATTCCACCTATAAGTACTATCGTATGATATTTGACTGACTTCACTCAGTATAAGAATCTCTAGATCCATCCATGTTGCTGCAAATGGCATTATTTTATTCTTTTTTTAGGGCCAAGCTATATTCCATTATATATATATAGCTATATATATATAACATCTTCTTTATCCATTCATCTGTTAATGGGCACTCAGGTTGCTTCCACATCTTGCCTATTATAAATAGCACTGCAATGAACACCCAGGTGCTTGTATCTTTTCAAATTAAGAGTTGTCATCTTTTCCAGATATATGCCCAGGTGTGGGTTTGAAGGATCATATGGTAACTCTATTTTTAGCTTTTTAAGAAACCTCCACACTGTTCTTCATATCGGCTGCACCAAATTACATTCCCACCAACAGTGTGGGAGGATTCCTTTTCCTCTCCTTCCACTCCAGTACTTATTATTTGTAAACTTTTTAATGGTGGTCATTTCAACTGGTATGAAGTGATACCTCCCTGTAGTTTTGCTTTGTATTTCTCTAATAGGGATCTTGAGCACCTTTTCATGTAGCTGTTGGCCATCTGTATGTGTTCTTTGGAGAAATGTCTATTTAGGTCTTTTGATTGGGTTTTTTGATTTTTTGTTGTTGTTTTTACTGAGTTGTATGAACTGTTTGTATATTTTGGAGGGTTTCCCTGGTGGCTCAGTGGTAGAGAATCTGCCTGCAGATGCAGGAGATGCAGATTCCATTCCTGTGTTGGAAAGATCTCCTGGAGAAAGGAATGGCTACTCACTCCAGTATTCTTGCCTGGAGAATTCCATGGACGGAGGAGTCTGGCAGGCTGCAGTCCATGGGGTCACAAAGGGTTAGACACAACTAAGCAGCTAACACTTTTCTTACTTTTCATCTTATATTTAAGTCTTCAAGCCATTTTGAATTTATTTTTGTGTATGGTGTGAGGGATGGAGTCATTTTGATTTTGCTCTTTCAATCACTGTAAGTTAGAAAAAAGGAAAAAAAAATCTTACTGTGTGAAAATATAAAAGCAATTATTTTCATTTTGGTTCACATCCTTCTTCAACTTCCCTCTGGTAGTGAACTTGAAGTTGCAGTCAGCTGAACAATCAACACTAGTCTCAGGGGAAAATGGATAAACCAGAATGGTGCTCCAGACCCCTAAACTGACAGTTACAGGACTCACATCACTGACTGTAGAGAACAGCTCTTTGAGAGCAAAAGATCTAATGTAGTCATCTACTTAAACCCTGACTCCTACACCAGACACACTTAGACCAAACATCAGAAAAAGCAGACAGCATTGTTTGTCTTCTCTTAGCTGTTTCCCCTTTCCAGGTGAGCTGTGATGTTGCAAAACCAGTCAGAATATTCTGGCCAGAGACCTACATCCCCTGTGTCACATGTCAGGGTATTGATAGAACAGATGTTAACACATCATCTGCAATGATGAGGGGTTCTTGAACTGAAGGTAAATTACTAGGGTTTGGTGGGAAATTTTTTGGATTAGAATAAGAAACAAAAAGTTCTGTATGTGAGCTGAGATTCTAAACTCCAAATACTAACTGTACAAGAAGGAAAGAAAGTCAGGATTCAATGATGTATTGAGAAGAACACGAGACTTAGAAAATCTGGGTTTGGATCTCTGTTCTACTATGTGCTTGAACTCCGTATACCTTTCTGTAACAAGAAGAATTTACCAGGCTTTGGGAGGATCAAATGAGATATTATACGTGGAATTTTTGTTTTTAAGTGTGATTATTAGTTCTAATAATAGAATTAGTAATGAGTATAAAATACCAAACTCCAGAATGTTTTTTGCCGTATATACAAAAACAAAGAAAAATACTGAGATCATTTGTACCCTGGAATAAGCAATCTTAGTAAAGCACAGAATTTGAACTAGATAGTGGCAAAGTGCCACATACCAGAACTAACACATTAGCAAGGAATCACGAGGACCCTCTGGAGAAAATAAAGAAATGCATGAATGAGTGGTATGTGAAAACCCAGAGCAGCTGAAGTCATGCAGCACCTTGAAAATTGAGGGCGCCTGAGAAAAGAGAGTGGCTAGGTATTAAGAGCAGGATATACACCATGGAAAGGTTGAAATTGAGAACATCACAGTTTTAATGAGAAAAGGTGCAACCGACAGCAAAGAGCCCCATGACAACAAAGGTGAGAGAAATTGCTCATTTCATGGCAGAGTCTTGCTGCTGTGACTTCCAGGAGAGGAAAGCAAGTGAAGTCAGGACTGTGGAGTGATTATATTATTTAATCCTGATTAAGAAATAGTGAGTGCATTTTCTTCCATGTTCAAAAGAAATGGAACAGAAGTGGGTTGAGAAGAAAGAGGTATGGGGGAAGGAGTCCACATATTCTGTAAAGTGAGGTTTCAAAAATCATCCATCTCTCTGTGGATGGGTGTGAATCTCCTATAACCTTCCATTTCTAATGTCTAGTTGTTTTATTTTTTTTTTCCCCTCAAATCATACTCTGGCTGCCTCACTGACCGGCAGCTAGCTGCTGTCTTGATGGGCCTGTTGAAATCTTCCTCTTCTAAGTGGTTCTTGTCACACAGAACTTCTCACATGCTGGGAAGGAAGTCTTTAGAAAACCCCACAGACGGCCTCCTCTCCCCACCCCCACCCACTCCATGTAGACCTTACCTTTCAGTTTCTAACTTCCCGTCAAGGGCAGAAAGGAACTGCCAGGCTCGGTGACAACGTGTGTTTTCGTGTGTTGAGAGGGATGTGGGGGCTGAGAAAAAAAAGAGCAGAACATTTCTGTCCTGTTTTTCCTATGCCAAGGAGTATCTTTCTCAGCCATAAAGAATGTTTTGCTTCAAATGTCATGTGTTTGGCAGTGAGTTCTCTTTTGCTGGCTCATATTCTTTTCTATATGAAAATAGAATAGCCATTAGAAATAGTAGATGAAAATAAGATTTCTTTGGGCTGACACTTGGAGACACAGAAAAATGAAATGACTTATATTGCATTACCATGTGGACATTAAACATTATCCTAAGATCCAAATAAGCCCCTAGAAAGAGATTTATAAAAACACTTCAATTATCTGTAAGTTCATTAGACAAAATGTAAATTCCTCAGAGATTACCCTCTGATTTCATATAGTTAATGCAGGCTAAGTGAATTATCTACTTTTGCTTTGTTGACTACACCAAAGCTTTTGTTGTGTGGATCACAACAAACCGTGAAAATTTCTTTTTTTTTTTTTTTTTTACTGTGGGTTTTTTTTTTTTTTTTTTTTAACTTTACAATATTGTATTGGTTTTGCCATATATCAAAATGAATCTGCCACAGGTATACATGTGTTCCCCATCCTGAACCCTCCTCCCTCCTCCCTTCCCATACCATCCCTCAGGGTCATCCCAGTGCACCAGCCCCAAGCATCCAGTATCGTGCATCGAACCTGGACTGGCGACTCATTTCATATATGATATTATACATATTTCAGTGCCATTCTCCCAAATCATCCCACCCTCTCCCTCTCCCACAGAGTCCAAAAGACTGTTCTATACATCAGTGTCTCTTTTGCTGTCTCATATACAGGGTTATTGTTACCATCTTTCTAAATTCCATATATATGCATTAGTATACTGTATTAGTGTTTTTCTTTCTGGCTTACTTCACTCTGTATAATAGGCTCCAGTTTCATCCATCTCATTAGAACTGATTCAAATGTAGTCTTTTTAATGGCTGAGTAATACTCCATTGTGTATATGTACCATAGCTTTCTTATCCATTCATCTGCTGATGGACATCTAGGTTGCTTCCATGTCCTGGCTATTATAGACAGTGCTGTGATGAACATTGGGGTACATGTGTCTCTTTCAATTCTGGTTTCCTCTGTGTGTATGCCCAGCAGTGGGATTGCTGGATCATAAGGCAGTTCTATTTCCAGTTTTTTAAGGAATCTCCACACTGTTCTCCATAGTGGCTGTACTAGTTTGCTTACTTAAAGAGATGGGAATGCCAGACCACCTGACCTGCCTCCTGAGAAATCTGTATGCAGGCCAAGAAGTAAGTTAGAACTGGACATGGAACAACAGACTGGTTCCTAATCAAAACAGGAGTACGTCAATGCTATATATTGTCACCCTGCTTATTTAATTTATATGCAGAGTACATCATTCAAAATGCCAGGCTAGATGAAGCACACACTGGAATCAAGATTGCTGGGAGAAATATCAATAACCTCAGATATGCAGATGACACCACCCTTATGCCAGAAAGTGAAGAAGAACTAAAGAGCCTCTTGATGAAAGTGAAAGAGGAGAGTGAAAAAGTTGGCTTAAAGCTCAACATTCAGAAAACTAAGATCATAGCATCTGGTCCCATCACTTCATGGCAAATAAATGGGGAAACAGTGGCAGACTTTATTTTTCGGGGCTCCAAAATTACTGCAGATGGCAACTAGAGCCATGAAATTAAAAGACACTTGCTCCTTGGAAGAAAAACTATGACCAACCTAGACATCATATTAAAAAGCAGAGACATTAGTTTTCCAACAAAGGTCCATCTAGTCAAAGCTATGGTTTTTGCAGTAGTCGTGTATGGATGTGAGGGTTCGACCATAAAGAAAGCTGAGTACCGAAGAATTGATGCTTTTGAACTGTGGTGTTGGAGAAGACTCTTGAGAGTCCCTTGGACAGCAAGGAGATCCAACCAGTCCATCCTAAAGGAGATCAGTCCTGAATATTCATTCGAAGGACTGATGCTGAAGCTGAAACTCCAATACTTTGGCCACCTGATGTGAAGAACTGACTCATTTGGAAAGACCCTGATGCTGGGAAAGATTGAAGGCAGGAGGAGAAGGGGATGACAGAGGATGAGATGGTTGGATGGCATCACTGACTCGATGGACATGAGTTTGAGAGAACTCCAGGAGTTGGTGATGGACAGGGAAGCCTGGCATGCTGCAGTGCATGGGGTCACAATGAGTCAAATATGACTGAGTGACTGAACTGAAGTGAATTACATTCTAAGCAAATGTAAGCTAAATTTGCTGTAAAAACTGTATGAAACAGAATAACAAAACCCCATGGTTTCAGAACTGTTTATTATCAACATCCTATCAGCATTCCACTAACATCGAGAAGTCAAAAATTTACAGAAGAACAAACTTCAGAAATACTTAAAGAGTCATATTTAATTTCCTCATCCGTTAATGGTTAAGCCATCAGAGGCCATGCCAAAGACAAAATTGTATTTATGCAGGAGCTATTTGGTCAGATAACCAGGAAGATGTTTGAAGGTTCTAATTTGTAAAATGATGGTGATTTTTAGACCTGATCTTTCAGGACAAAGGGAACACAAAAGCCGAACCGATCAATATACCTGGAGAGTTCAAGGTGACTCAGCATTTGGGAGGTGGGCCTTCGCCGGCTAAACTTTACCAATTGCTGAGTGACCTGGCTTCCCCTACTTCAGTTCAACCCAGAAGGGAGAACCCAGTGGAAACCAGGAAGGAGTGCAGAGCAGCAGGTGCCTGAGATCACAGAAGAGGGAGTGATGATGCACAGTGGCATCTATAGAGGTTTACTGCCAAGGTGTTGCTCAGTCTAGCCTCTGGAGGGAAGCCAGGCACACACACAACTACCAGAGCCCCGCTCGTGCCAGCTGTTTTCTTCTTACCACATTATACCTCACAACACGAAGCTGAGGTGGGTCATCTACCGTTCCCTCTCCACCTTCTCAAGTCGCTGACAAAAATGTAAGGGGTTGTCACAGTGGGGGCTGCCACTGCTTCTTCCGCTGCCAGCCCCTCCTCCCTGGGCTTTGACCAGCCTGTAGCAGCCCTCTCCTTCCCCAGGAACTCAATTTGTGGTGAGAGGCATGTTCCCACATCCTGTTAAAAAGGGGCTTGATGCTGCCTTCAGCATCAGAGGCTCAGCCAACTGGAATCCATAACAGCTCATTTGCCATGAAGTAGACAGGGAGCTTTTGGGAATAGATTCATGGCGGGGTTCAACGCTCCTTAAGAAGCTAATAAAATCTTTTCTCCTACTATCCTCTGTCTGACCAATCATGGAGAAATTCAAACAAATTCAGCCCATCAGCCAGTATGTTTATGTATATATAATTATGGCTGATTTGTGTTGTTGTGTGGCAGAAACCAACACAACATTAGGTCCTTCCCTGGTGGCTCAGGTGGTAAAGAATCTTCCGGCAATGCAGGAGACCTGAGTCTGATCCCTGGATCAGGAAGATTCCCTGGAGAAGGGAATGGCTACCCACTCCATATTCTTGCCTGGACAATCTCGTGGACAGAGGAGCCTAGTGGGCTACAGTCCATGGGGTCACAAAGAATTAAACGAAACTGAGTGACTTTAAGTTTCACTTTTCAACACAACGTTGTAAAAATATTTTAAATATTTAAATAAAAATAAATTAAAATTAGCAATTATGAAAAGAAATGTGTCAGGAAATATGGGAGTACTTATTTGGGTGGGGAGTGACAGAGGGGGAACATTTTTGAAGAAAAAAAAAAAAACAGGTCCCTGATTTTTTCATCTCCTTAAGGAAACAGAGTACACACATTAAATACATAAATTATGATTCATCTAAATATTTAGACAGTGTTAACAGAGATGAAAAGACTTTACTTCAGTTTCAATATCTATTGTGGAACTTGCTATTTACCATCCTGAGAAGCTGTGTCATAAGTACTGTATTTTAGTCAGCTGCCATGAACTCTATCTTGACAATCAAAAACAATGAAAGTCATTTTATTATACAATTTCTAACAAAAAGGGGTTTTAAGAAATTTTATTTTCAGACTAAAATAACTGCACCCCCCCCAAAAAAAAATTCTCTTTTCCAAGTTTCCTAGGTATAGCAGATCAAGTCTCTTCAAAGAGAAAAGACAACTTATCTGTGTGTGTGTGTGTGAAGTTTGGGAGGGCTTGGCTTGGTCATGAAGAATATATTTTTATTTTCTTTAAGCAACAGAAATCAATGAGGCTAAATACTACTATTGTTCTATGAAAGTTTGAATTGCGTGAGTCTAATCCAAATTTTCACCAGTCTGTTCTTACCTCAGGGGTGGTAAATTTATCTGGCTTATAGAAAAATGCGCTATCTTTCCAGTCTTTTTGCTATACTTCTGGTCAGTCCTGGGCTGAGTGGATCCTAAATTTGAACAACATGAGCCATCACTTCGGCAGGAGCTGGGCTCTCCCAGGCAGTGCACCACCCCTCATCTGGCTTCTTCACTGGGCAGGAGTAGGGCTGACTTCCTGGAATGCTTTCCCATTACATACGCGTCTCCTCTCAGCCTCATATTATCCTCTGATGTCACTCTATATGGGGTTCTGTTCTGGGCAATAATGAGTGGTAGGAACTAATTTTGTTCCACAGGTAGAACCAACAATTCAGACCATATTTGAGCAATCATATGTTATCTCAACATAGCAATAAAAAAAGAAAATCTATACAGGATAAAATCGATCAGTGATTAAAGAAAAGAAGAGAATCAGAGGCATAGAGAAAGATTTGAAAAACTATTGTTATTTGCCAACTTTCCTCATGATTAAAAGCATTATATGCAATCAAGTAAAATCATTTTCTTTCTCTTATTCCATGGTCTCCATTTAGAAAAGAATAAGAGCATCCATAATAGGGGTTCATTTTCCTCATGAGTTAATTGCAAAAGTGACGCTACCACATCTTAAGGAAGCAAAATCAAGCTCAAAGTTATTTTATATTCTGTGTATTTGTTGGCTGCGCTGGGTCTCAGTTTCTATGCAGGCTGTCTCTAGCTGTGACCAGAGGCTACTCTCTAGTTGCATTGCATGGGCCTCTCGTTGCAGTGGCTTCTCTTGCTGAGGAGCACAGGCTCTGGGCACTCGGGCCACAGGAGTTGCGGCATGCAGGCTCAGTAGTCGTGGGTCAAGGTTTAGCTGCTCTATGGCATGTGGAATCTTCTCAAACCAGGGACCAAACCTGTGTCCCCTGGCACAGGGGGCAGGCGGGTTCTTATCCACTGCATCACCAAAGAAATCCTCAAAATTATTTTAAATCCATTAGTTACCCAAGATTTGTGGGTGTTTTATTTCATTTGTGTTTTACAAGTGAAACTTCACAAGAATGAGACTTGAAAGACAAGGAACTTTGAAAACAATCTAGTAATTGTCTCTTGTATCATTTAGTTTCTCTACAGTTTTTTGTAGATTTTAGAGTGTATAGCATTATAAAAATTAAAAACAGGCTTTCTGGTAAGATGTTTCTAATAATCCAGGAGTAAGAGGATTAACCCAAAGCTTCTGTCTTAGCACTGTTGGTACTGATAATTCTTAGTTTCAGGGGTCAGTCCTGGGTATTGTAGGATGGTTAACAGCAGCTCTGGACTCTATACATGAGTTGTCAAGAGCACTTTCTCAGTCAGCCATTTCAATCAAAGGCATTTGCAGACATTGCAAAAACTGCCCCAATTTGAGAACCACTGGATTAACCTAATATCCAAGACATATTTAAAACCAAACAAAATCCAGTTACCAATAACAGTGATGGAGTATTACTAATTTTTCCATATGAAAATATGTAGATGAACTAGCTACAAAATAAAACATTTTCTTGATGTGTAATTTCTTGATGTCTGTCCTAAATGCCATCTCAGTCTTTAAGTATATATACTTGATTCACTGCCTTTATGTAAGTTGCTGAAAGCAAAAAAGAGTTTCTGGAATCTGGAGTTGTTAACTAGAAGTTCAGAGGATGTAGCTAAAGTATTTTTGCATCTTCCCAGGGACTGTGGAAAACATGTTAAGTTTATATCAGTGAAGATGTATAATTCTCAGAAAGGGGAAAATATGAGGTCTAAAGGAAATTCACTTCTATCAAGAGCATTTCTACATCTATGTAATTATAGCACAATGGGTAGTAGTTTTGGCTAAACATTGTACAGAGATTCCTTGAATTAAGATGGTTCAATTTAAAATTTTTCAACATTATAATGATGCATCTAGCAGAAACCAAACTTTGATTTTTGATCTTTCTCTAGGCTAGTGATATGTGGTACTATACTCTCAGGTGATGCTCAGAGCTCCCAGTCAGCTGAGCAATCAGGAGGGTTAACAAGGTTAAATCCCAGTACACTTACAACCACTCTGTACCTAGACAGCCATCTTGTTTTTCTTTCAGTATGATATTCAATAAATTACATGAGATATTCAACACTTTATTATAAAACAGGTTTTGTGTTGGATGCTTTAGCCCAACGAAGGGCTAATGTAAGGGTTCTGACCACATTTAAGGGAGACTGGGCTAAGCTAGAATGTGCTGTAGGTGAGGTGAATTATATGCACTTTCTACTTTAGGTATTTTCAGTTTATGATGGATTTATTGGGATGCAACCCGATCATAGGGCCATCATAGGGCTTCCCAGGTGACTCAGTGGTAAAGAATCTGCCTGCCAATGCAGGAGCTGCAGGAGACATGGGTTTGACCCCTGGGTCAGAAAGATCCCCTGGAGGAGAAAATGGCAATCCATTCCAGAATCTTTGCCTGGGAAATCCCATGGACAGAGGAGTCTGGCGGGCTACAGTCCATAAGATCGCAAAAGAGTTGCACAAGACTTCGTGACTAACGGCAGCAACAACAAACCCCATCATAAGTGGAGAAAGATCTGCACAAATACATTAACAGATGGAAAAAAATAGAAAATTACATCAAATAACTGTGGAAAATAAATTTTTAGTAATTTGAGGTGAAATGTTTGTTTTACTTAAAATATCTTAAACTCTGAGATCTCCTACAGTAGATTCTGAAATACCTTTTCTTAAGGATAAGGTATCCTTAAGATCCTTAAACCATTAAAAGTTTAAAAAGTCCTGCAAACTAATGTAAGGTGTTAATAACATGAGAAATGATGTAAATTATGTGAGAACTTTCTATATTATCTTCTGAATTCTTCTATAAATCTAAAATTGTTGTAAAAAATAAAGTAAGGCTTTAAAAAGTTGTGTAAATAATAGGCATTGATACGGATCAATTGTTAAGGGAAAAAAGCAGAATTGATACTGAAAGTATTTAACAACTAGAATCGCTTGGGAACCAATCAGAAATGGCTACTGATGGTTTATCTTGCTGAGCTGGTGTGTAGCACAGGAAAAAAGTAAAGTGCAAAGCAGAGCTTCCCACATGTACAAAACACAGGGACAGAAAAGATGTACCTGTGTTTATTTATATACATTTTTATCAGTATAGACATAGCTTAGAAATATATATAAGAAACTGATAATAGTGGTTGACTGACTCCAGAGAGGAGTTGAATAAGCTCTCCATGCCATTTATTGTTTAAAGCAGGTCAATTTTGAGAATAAAAGGAAGCATTATTAATCATTGTTCCAGAGCAATAAGCATAAACTTGTGTTGTACTGTTAAGTTAGGTATGTGACCCTCCTAGACCTGGGGCAGGAGGGTTTAGAGACTCAGGTTTTAGAGCAGGATTACTTTTCCCTTTATCATAAAATACATTGTTCTTATCCTCTTTTTAACTTTTTCAAAGTAAAAAGAATCCCAGAAAATGGAATGAATATTCAGTCTACAATGAAATCAGAATGGGAGAATGTAAAAAAAAAAAAAAAAAAAGTTTAATCATTTTTGCCTTTCTATCATTATTATTAAGGAAGAAATTAAACTATTATTGTTAAGATGAAGGGTGAACCTGGGTGTTGAAACTTTTAGCTAATAAACTTACTAAGAGTGATAACAACCAAAACTTCTAAACCTAAGTAGTCCATATAATAGATTAATAGTTGTGGATTTCGAGCCATTCAGAAAGTGAACATATTAGTCACTCAATTGTGTCCAACTCTTTGTGACCCCATGGACTGTAGCCCACCAGGCTCCTCTGTCCATGGACAAGAATACTGGAATGAGTTGCCATTTCCTACTCCAGGGGATCTTCCCGACCCAGAGATTGAACCTGGGTCTCCTGCATTGCAGGCAGGTTCTTTACCACTGAACCACCAGGGAAGTATTAGTGAACACAGGTGCTGTTGCTAATCTGTGGCTTTTTCTTTCCTTGTGCTTCCACTACCAGTTAAAGTTTTGGGGGCACAGGGCAGGGGGTGGGGAGGTAAGCCAAACTCAAACATCATAACTTTACAATGTTACCCAGCTGTATGCTGGTTTCAGTCACACTGATATAAAATTAGGACATAACATTAATGATTGTAACTTCAGAATTTGGTCACTTGGAGAAAATGATGTTATGTGACTAGTGAGTTAGAAAAAAAAAATCACAGTGGCAGATAATCATAGAATGTATATTATGTTGCAATTCTTGGTCTAAGAAAATTTACATGCATTAACTCATTTAATCCTTTTATTTTTTAAAAAAATAAAACACAATGAGGAATAGGTACTGTTACAATTCTCATTTTATAAATGAAGAAAACGGAGTTTCAGAGAGATTAAGTAACTTGCTAGGTCACACAGTAATTAAGTAGTCCAGTCGAAGTTTGAACCCAAGTCAGTAATTTCAGAGCCAGGGCTATTAACCCTGATGTTACACTGCCTTCTGCATCTGGGTTGGCACCTTGGACTTAAATTACAATTCAAATCAACCACTCTATATTTTTAAAGTAAAATCAGGGCATGCGGTTGGACAATGGGTTAGTGTGTTTCGTGGATTTCCCCCAACTCCTCCCCCACCCCAGCCAAAATCCAAGATGTGAAGTTGCTGTGACTAAAAAGGATGTCACTCAAATCCTTTGGTTTCTGTTCTGTCACCAATGCAGTGAGAGAGGTGAACTATATATTGCCAAGGCTTCACTTGCTTTGTAAAAATAGGAAACCCTCCCAAGTTCCATATACTCTTCAAAATGTCCTACAGATATTGATTTGTTTTATCTTCCTAACAGCCCTATGACATGGCTTTCCTAGTCCCATAAAAGAGGAAAGCAAACTGAGGAAATTTTTGTATTGATAATTCTTTTTGCATTTTGTGTTAAGATTTAAAGTCTTCCATAGCTATGATCTCGGGAAGCAAAGGCAGAACTTGTCTTCACCTGTTCCCTCTTCCAGCAACCAAATTCTCTCTGGTTCTCTGGTCTTCCTGCCTGTTACACCCAGGGATTACTTGAGGATTTGAGAAAATCATGTGGATTAAAAAAATGGTCAAAGGAGGCAAGGTAGAAAGCAAGATATTCTCAGCAACTTGGATATAGGGTAATAAATTAAAGGAGCAAAATCAACCTGGAAAATGCTGCTTCCGCTTGGTTTTCTCCTCCTATCTAGGGTCCTTACCCCCATCTTGCAAGTACACACACATTATAGGTTAGTAGAGAGAGAAATTCTTAATGAAAGGACCATTTCTTTTAAAAATCACCATTCACAGAATTCAGCTCAGTGTCAACCTGAACAATTCCCCAAATATATTAGAACTGCAGGGATTCTATACAAAGGAAAATGAGACAGTTTCTGGACTTTGTAGCCCAAGACAGACCTGAATCAGCATCTCTGGCCTTACGGTTTCTGGCTGTGAGCCCTTGAATATGCTACTTAACATTTCTAATAAGAGTAGTTTCCTTTCATTGAGCCCAGGCTGAGGGTCAGGGAGGCACTTCACAAACTCCATTTTTAACGCATATGACAGTTCTGGCAGATAGTCGCTATTATCCCCATTGTATAGATTGTATCACTGAGGTCCTGTGAATCAACGAGGATTGCAACCAAGTTCCCATGCTCTTACCATCACATCCTCCTGCAGTTTCAACCTCTTTCCTATGAAATGGAATTAAATGATGCCATCCTTCAAAAGAATGACATGGGGCAACACAGATAACATGCCTGGTTCCGAATCAAGCACATGTGTTTACACACTAAACAGTGGCTCTTATTATTATGAAAGAAAGTAACGTGGGGGTCCATCACAGTGCCTTCAGTGCTACATGACTTAAGAGGAGGAAGCGGTTCTTTCCAACCAGAGAGGATCTCTGGTTTTTTGGTATCTGAGTGGGGCCTTGAGAGAAGAAATATGCTCGGGCGTGTGGCAATGATCGGTGAGTGTGGGAAATAAGAAAACCTTTCTAAGTGAATTTTTAAAGCACAGAAATGGAAACTGTCATGGTTACCTGTGATTTTTTTTTTTTTTTTAATTTCCTGAAAGAACTACAAAAGTTCAACTCCCAGTTTTTGGGAGAAAAAAGGAAACCAACCATGAATTTTTCCAGGTTACTTAGGATTATAGTCTCAGAGAAGGTGACAGCCTGCCCTCTTTCCTAGGTAACACCCTGATTCTAGACAAGAGGGACAAAGACAGTAGCAGGAGACTGGAGAAACAAGCTTCTGGAAATGAGAGTCTCCAGCCCCTTTCTCATCACCTTTCCATTGTCCCAGACCCTATACCCCTTGAAAACGAGTGCAGTCGGCCTGCTAGTCTGGTGCCAGCTGAATCATTTACACTAAATATGTATCGATAAGTATAACAAAACTCACTTTATTGCTTATATATAAAAATGAGTGGGTTTTTCTGCCACATCTCCCTGTGAGCAAACAGATGGACTTAAATATATATATATGAAAAAGAACAGGCTCGCAAACCACAGAGATGTCAAATGTGGCTATGCTGTATAAAGCATGCAACCTAAATTTACAGAAGAGCTTGCTTTCATTTTTGAAACACAGTTTCTCTTTAAGAGCCTCAGCTGTAAAATATGGAAGAAGTCTTTTGTTAGTCACTTTCACATTTTTTTCAAGTTCAACAAAACAGATAAATACCAAGTTCAGAGTAAATCCCACAAGAGAGCTAGAGAAACAGTGAGAGGAAAGAAGGAAAGAGAAGTTGTGACTTAACAACAAAAAAAATACCAAGTCAGTCTAAGACAACCAAAAAAAAAAAAAGTCTGTGTATCACAGCCCTCCCCTTTGAAGAAAGTCTCACAACTTATTTTGCCATAGAGGAAGAAAAATGTTACAATATCTCGTGAACCAATCAGCGACGCTGAAGGCCTCAAACCAGGAAACCTTTAAAGTGTAGTATTTTAAATTGTGCAAGTGAGACTTCAGTCTCTCAGCGAGTGTTTCTTCCCTGTGCTTGCAGGATGGAAAAGCAGATGTGAAGTCCCTCATGGCGAAGTTTAACACCGGGGGCAACCCCACGGAGGAGGTCTCCGTCAACAACCGGCCCTTCAAGGTCCCGGGACAAAACTCCCCCTCAGGAGTCCAAGCCAAAAAGAACTTGTTCAACAACCAAGGGAACGCGAGCCCTCCTGCAGGACTGAGCAACGTGCCCAAGTTTGGATCCCCCAAGCCACCTCTGGGGGTGAAACCTTCTCCTGAGGAAAAGCCTGACAAGGAGCCCAAGCCCCCATTTCTAAAGCCAGCGGGAGTGAGCCCCAGGTTTGGACCACAGGCTAACTCGGCCACCAGAGACTCCGAGGTGAAAGCAGGATTTCTGAAACCTGTAGGCCCCAAGCCCATCAACTTACCAAAAGAAGATGCCAAACCTGCGTTTCCCTGGCCTCCTGGGGCTAAACCTTCACTTCCCAGTGTAAACCAAGACCATGACTTAAAACCAGGCCCCAAGCCGGGGTCAATGCCTCCAGCCCTGGAGAATGAACCAAAACAAGTCTTGTCAAAGTTGGCTGGGGCAAAAGGCAAGTTTCTGTCAGCCTCACAAGATCTGGACCCCAAGCCCCTCTTCCCCAAACCTGTCTTTGGCCAGAAGCCACCCATGAATACAGAGGATCCCCAGGAAGATGAGAGCCCCACCAAGACTGCGGCTCCACAGAGAGGGCCCCTGGTCCCCCTGGCAGCCAAGGCCAAGTCTGGCCCTTTGAAACCAGCCAGGGAAGAGCCAGAGAATAAAGAGCACGGAGGTGAGACGTCAGTATCTCCTTTTCCTGGAGTTGTTCTGAAACCTGCTGCAAACAGAGGGGCCCCCGGAGGCCTCCCAAAAAATACTGAAGAGAAAAGAGAAGATAGGAAGATGGATGCAGCTAAGAACATCTTCCTGAACAAAATTACTCAGGAAGAGTCGGCCCCTGGGGCTCCTCCTGCCAAGTTCTTGAAGACCCCTTCGAAGCTGACATCGACAGGGCCCTGGAGCCAAAATCAAGACAAGGAAAAGGGGGACAAGAATTCAGCGACCCCCAAACAGAAACCCCTGCCTTCCTTGTTTACCCTGGGACCCCCTCCACCAAAACCCAGCAGACCACCCCACGTTGACCTGTCGAAATTCCGGAAAGCCACTTCTGGAAACAGTGAGTTCTTTTCTCCTTTGTTATTTCATATGTTTTGCTTCCCATCAGAGGGTGTTCTAGCTTCTGGGTAAAAATTTGTAACAAGGAATGATGTAACAAAATTTGTAACAAGGAATGTAACAAGTACGCCTGTGTCTATGATGACTTTTTCTTGGTGGTTTCTTTTTTCTGGTATGGGACTTCTGAAAGTGTTGAAATCCTTAGTTCTATTCTGTGAGGAAGTGCCTTGAGGGGGCTGGTTTGGGGGCTTGGGGAGGAATACATCCATTTGATTACTAGGTAGTTTTGCTTAATGATGACCATTTCATTTACTTCTTTTGTTGGATTTCATTTCTGTTGAATTTAGAGTGAGATGTGTTCCCTCTAGTACCACAAAGGCATTAGAAGGTGAGCCAGCCTCCGAGTCAAGTGGCTGAGCCCGGGGGACATTTGACTGTCACGGCTGCAGGGTGCCCTGGCATCCAGCGAGTAGAGCCCAGAGACGCTGCTAGCTCCTCACAACAAAGAATTATCCAGGCCCACATGTCAACCGTGCAGAGGTTGAGAAACCTTGTCACAAATGATTTTAAATGTCCACAAATTTATCAGGTGTCTCCTAATTCCAGTATTCAAAGAAGAGATGCAAAGGACTCGTGAAATGGCACTTACTGTTTTATATTTTAGCTGTTGTTTTTCAGTCAGCATAAAGTTTTCTGAACATTCCTGATTGCTTAAGTAGTACTTTAGGATAATAAGCCAGACAGAGGGACACATTATTTTCCTTCTGGGTAAATAGTTTAATTTTCTGTCAGAGATGTTACCACCCTGCTATGGCATACAATAAAAGTTGATCCTGAATGACTTGGTAAAGATTGGTAACCCTCTGAGTGATGAAAGAAGCTCACTTATGCTTGAAATGATTAAGACTTTAGGCAAAGAATGTGCAATTGTTGTTTATCGTGAGAAAAGGAAAAGGATGGTTACAAGTGACCACACCACTACTAGATGTATCTTTTTTTACTTACAAGAGTGTGATCTATTTAAAGCAATTCTGAGTATAAAGGTAGTTTGTTTTATTTTGGTCCTGTAGAAGCATTTTGCAATATGTCACTTTCCTGAGATCAGTATTCTCTATGTCAAACCACAGATTACTAATCAAATGCCCCATTAATCACTCACATTGAAACAAGTTTGGAATAACCCCATGATCATCTGTTTTCTAGAACAAGTCAGTCTTGTTCCACTTATGTCCTCATATGTCATCCATCATGTGCTAGTTCTAATACTGATCCATAACTCAGAAATGTTTGGGGTTTTTTTTTTTAATCTTCTAAAGGACGCTTTCTAATTCCCTGTCTTAATTTTTCTGTGCTTCAGGTAAAAATGAGCTATCATAACCACCATTTTGTGGCTCTGACTTCATGTCAAAGAAACTGTCCTGATGCAAAATAGAAATCCTTGAGAGGTTTCTTCCACGTCCGCCATCTTTATTTCCACCGCACTGCCTGGTTTGAATGGTGGTACTCAGATGTCTGCTGTTGCACTATTGAAATGCCAGTGAAGCCCTCTTTGGGCTCTGTAGTCCCAGCAAGGTCAGCCTGGAGCTGATTTTCAGTGAAATACAGCTTCCAGAGACTCAAGCAAAATTGCTTAGGAAGTCAAGTTGATCCTTGCCCTCTTTCTCCTTCTCCTTGCAACCCTGTCCCCATCCAGATGTGCCTCCCCACTGCTCAAGTGTCCCATGACACAGTTAAGACTCTAAATCTTCTCATCAACGTACCCCAGCTCTACCCTCTGATCCCTTGATACATATTATGCTTCAAACTGTTCCCTCTTCATCCACCTCTTCCAGAAATCAAAACTCAATCTTTTATTTTTTCTTTTGGTGGGAGGTGGGATTCTGAATTATTAGAAAAATATTTTATGTTGGAGTGTAGGTGATTAGCAATGTTGTGATAGTTTCAGGCAAATGGCAAAGGGACTCAGCCATACATATATGTGTGTCCATTCTCCCCCAACCTCCCCTCCCATCCAGGCTGCCCCATAACATTGAGCAGAGGTCCCTATCCTAATACAGTAGGTCTTTATTGGTTATCTATTTTAAATATCGCAGTATATACATGTCAGTCCCAAGCTCCCTAGCTGGCTTTTCCCCCATCTTTCCCCCAAGGTAACCATAAATTCAAAACTCAATCTTCTTAATTTGAACTGACATCAAGTTGTCGTCAGTATAAAGCAATCCAATTCATAACTAATTCTGAGTAACACCCCTTTACAGCATTCACAATTTTAAAAAAGCATTTAATTTTTAACTTATTTTTTAAGTAGAAATTATATCTGACTCAAAAGCAACAACTATAACATGATATATAGTGAAAAGAACTTTTAGTCAGTCCCCACCATTTGCTGGGTCTCCACAGAAACCACTCTTCTAATTGCTATATTTGTCCAAAGTTTCTTTATGCTTACCCAAGCAAATATAAATACAGATATTAATCCTCTTGCCTTTTACTGAAGAAATAAAATTCAGTATGCATTGCTTTGATCCTTTGATTGTATTTTTAAAATAAAAATACAATCCCTGCCTATCTTTACACATTTTAATAAGAGGTTACTGTTGAGCTGCATAATATTCAGGTACATGGATGACTCACCTAATTGATATAACAGTTTGTATTGTTTTTAAACTTTTGCTCCTCAAAACAGTGCTGCAGAAATTAACTTTGTATATGCGTCACAAAAATGAACACTTGTTTCCTGAACACAGAGACTTTCTTAATAGTCAGGTCTGCTGACTCCTAATCCCACCACTGCTATGGTTCCATACTAAGTAGTTTAGCATTCCATTTAGGAAGGTTAAAAAAATACCAGAGTTTTAAAGTGTATCATAGTATTCAAATTAATTGAAGCTTCATCTAACTCTGTAGGTTTTCAAAACTCTAGAACTTTTTTCTTAACCTTCTACCTGATTCCTTCCTTTCCAGGTTCACGTTTAATTCCTTAAACATCTTTTCCAAATCTACCTTCCATCTTTTATCATCTTTGTCCAATATATCAGCCAGTAAGGAGACTTCCCTGGTGGTCCAGGGGTTAAGACTATGCTTTCCAATGCAGGGGGACACAGATTCAATCCCTGTTTTGGAAGCTAAAATCTCATATGCCTCATGGCCAAAAAGCCAAATCATAAAACAGAAGCAGTATTGTAACAAATTTAATAAAAACTTTAAAAATGGTCCACATTAAAAAAAAAAAAACCTTTAAAAATAAAAAGAATGCTTATTATTGATTGAGGACTTGTTACATATTAGATACATGCTGCTGCTGCTGCTGCTGCTGCTGCTAAGTCGCTTCAGTCGTGTCGGACTCTGTGCGACCCCATAGACGGCAGCCCACCAGACTCCCCCATCCCTGGGATTCTCCAGGCAAGAACACTGGAGTGGGTTGCCATTTCCTTCTCCAATGCATGAAAGTGAAAAAATAAAGTGAAGTCGCTCAGTCGTGTCCGACTCCTAGCGACGCCATGGACTGCGGCCCACCAGGCCCCTCCGTCCATGGGACTTTCCAGGCAAGAGCACTGGAGTGGGGTGCCATTGCCTTCTGTTTATTCCTCCTAAGAAACCAATGGAAATGGGAATTCTACCTGGAAACTAAAGCTCAGAGAGGTTAGGGGACTTGCCCAAATCCACAATCTGACTAGGCGGAGAAATTGGTCCTGGACATTGGGTGCAGTCCTCCTGTCTCTCTGATTTCAGAGCCTGTGACCCCCTCATCACCTTCCCTGCTACTCTCCCTCCTTGAAACATAAGATATTATAAAATAATAAATCAAGCATAAATGAAACCCACAGAATCTTTATCCTTCTCTGTTTCTCTGACCTTTGGTTAAAAATTGTCATTTTTTTGTTTTGCTATAAATACCACCATAAATACCATAAATAAAATCCATGTAGACAGAGAACAGTCTGTTTAACATTATCTATTTGGAGCACAGAAATAATATATTCTTGTTAGTCATTTAAATTTGTCTTCCCAACAAAGTCTAATTGGAATTTAGTATTCATACTCTATCAGTTTAGTTCAGTTCAGTTGCTCAGTCGTGTCCGACTCTTCGCGACCCCATGAATTACAGCACGCCAGGCCTCCCTGTCCATCACCAACTCTCAGAGTTCACTCAAACTCATGTCTGTCGAGTCGGTGATGCCATCCAGCCATCTCATCCTCTGTCATCCCCTTCTCCTCCTGCCCCCAATCCCTACCAGCATCAGAGTCTTTTCCAATGAGACAACTCCTTGCACAAGGTGGCCAAAGTATTGGAGTTTCAGCTTTAGCATCAGTCCTTCCAAAGAACACCCAGGACTGATCTCCTTTAGGATGGACTGGTTGGATCTCCTTGCAGTCCAAGGGACTCTCAAGAGTCTTCTCCAACACCACAGTTCAAAAGCATCAATTCTTCGGCGCTCAGCTTTCTTCACAGTCCAACTCTCACATCCATACATGACCACTGGAAAAACCATAGCCTTGACTAGACAGACCTTTGTTGGCAAAGTAATGTCTCTGCTTTTGAATATGCTATCTAGGTTGGTCGTAACTTTCCTTCCAAGGAGTAGCATCTTTTAATTTCATGGCTGCAGTCACCATCTGCAGTGATTTTGGAGCCCCCCAAAATAAAGTCTGACACTGTTTCCACTGTTTCCCCATCTATTTCCCATGAAATGATGGGACCAGATGCCATGATCTTCGTTTTCTGAATGTTGAGCTTTAAGTAAACCTTTCACTCTCCTCTTTCACTTTCATCAAGAGGCTTTTTAGTTCCTCTTCACTTTCTGCCATAAGAGTGGTGTCATCTGCATATCTGAGGTTATTGATATTTCTCCCGGCAATCTTGATTCCAGCTTGTGCTTCTTCCAGCCCAGGTTTCTCATGATGTACTCTGCATAGAAGTTAAATAAGCAGGGTGACAATATACAGCCTTGATGTACTCCTTTTCCTATTTGGAACCAGTCTGTTGTTCCATGTCCAGTTCTAACTGTTGCTTCCTGACCTGCATACAGGTTTCTCAAGAGGCAGATCAGGTGGTCTGGTATTCCCATCTCTTTCAGAATATTCCACAGTTTATTGTGATCTGCACAGTCAAAGGATTTGGCATAGTCAACAAAGCAGAAATAGATGTTTTTCTGGAACTCTCTTGCTTTTTCCATGATCCAGCGGATGTTGGCAATTTGATCTCTGGTTCCTCTGCCTTTTCTAAAACCAGCTTGAACATCTGGAAGTTCACGGTTTCACATATTGCTCAAGCCTGGCTTGGAGAATTTTGAGCATTACTTTACTAGCGTGTGAGATGAGTGCAATTGTGTGGTAGTTTGAGCATTCTTTGGCATTGCCTTTCTTTGGGATTGGAATGAAAACTGACCTTTTCCAGTCCTGAGACCACTGCTGAGTTTTCCAAATTTGCTGGCATATTGACTGTAGCACTTTTATGGCATCATCTTTCAGGATTTGAAATAGCTCAACTGGAAATCCATCACCTCCACTAGCTTTGTTCATAGTGAGGCTTTCTAAGGCCCACTTGACTTCACATTCCAGGATATCTGGCTTTAGGTGAGTGATCACACCATCGTGATTATCTGGGTCGTGAAGATCTTCTTTGTATAGTTCTTCTGTGTATTCTTGCCACCTCTTCTAAATATCTTCTGCTTCTGTTAGGTCCATACCATTTCTGTCCTTTATCAAGCCCATCTTTGCATGAAATGTTCCCTTGGTATCTCTAATTTTCTTAAAGAGATCTCTAGTCTTTCCTATTCTGTTGTTTTCCTCTTTTCTTTGCACTGATCACTGAGGAAGTCTTTCTTATCTCTCTTTGCTATTCTTTGGAACTCTGCATTCAGATGCTTATATCTTTCCTTTTCTCCTTTGCTTTTTGCTTCTCTTCTTTTCACAGCTATTTGTAAGGCCTCCCCAGACAGCCATTTTGCTTTTTTGTATTTCTTTTCCATGGGGATGGTCTTGATCCCTGTCTCCTATACAATGTCATGAACCTCCGTCCATAGTTCATCAAGCACTCTATCAGATCTAGTCCCTCAAATCTATTTCTCACTTCCACTGTATAATAATAAGGGATTTGATCTAGGTCATACCTGAATGGTCTAGTGGTTTTCCCTACTTTCTTCAATTTAAGTCTGAATTTGGCAATAAGGAGTTCATGATCCTTATCCACAGTCAGCTCCTGGTCTTGTTTTAGCTGACTGTATAGAGCTTCTCCATCTTTGGCTGCAAAGAATATAATCAATCTGATTTCAGTGTTGACCATCTGGTGATGTCCACGTGTAGAGTCTTCTCTTGTGTTGTTGGAAGAGGGTGTTTGCTATCATCAGTGCGTTCTCTTGGCAAAACTCTATTAGTCTTTGCTCTGCTTCATTCCATATTCCAAGGCCAAATTTGCCTGTTATCCCAGGTGTTTCTTGACTTCCTACTTTTGCATTCCCATCCCCTATAATGAAAAGGACATCTTTTTTGGGTGTTAGTTCTAAAAGGTCTTGGAGGTCTTTTTAGAACTGTTCAACTTCAGCTTCTTCAGCGTTACTGGTAGGAGCATAGACTTGGATTACTGTGATACTGAATACTCCCTATAGCTTAACAATTACTTTTAACAAACTATATAACACATCGCAATAGAATTTTTCTCAATTGAATGAAGCTTCAATACAAAATAAATATTTTATCTATACAAAATGACCCATATTGTAGATCTATTCCGTTACTTACTTGTAACCATAGCTTGAATATAACCTGTTACTTTTCTGAGCATGGGATGAATAGTTTTTCTTTTCTCTAGAATCACTGAAGGTACAAAAGCCTAAACTTAAAAAAAAAAAACAAATCCAAATATCAAAATGTTCTCTGAACTAACCTTTTCTCTGGTTCCTTTTGGTTCCTGAGCTAGTAGTGAAAGGCCTTCCTCCAAGACACCAATGTGTGTGCCTCACAGCAAAGTGTGAGTTGTTAAGGACCCCTAGCTTGACTGCAGGTGTGTATATAGGGGTTAATAAAACCTACCAGGAAACATTCAATCCAACCCTTTTTCTGGTCTTGTTTTTAAAGCTAGAGAGAAACTAAAACTCATCTTTCCATATGTTAGTTTTAAGAATGATCAGCTCAGGGACTTCCCTGGTGGTCCAGTTGCTAAGACTCCATTCTCCCTGTGATAGGGGGGCAAATTCCCTGGTTGGGGACCTAGATCCCACATGCCACAACTGAGAGTTTAAATGCTACAACTAAAAGATTCTGCAACAAAAATCAAAGATCCCTCATGCCGCAACTAAGACCCAGTGCAGTCAAATAAATAAATATCAAAAAAAAAAAAAAAGAGAGAGAGAGAGGGAGAGAGAATGATTCCCTCATCATCTTGACAACTGAAGGGGTAAGGCCAGGGTGCCAGTGGGCAATAACCAAGGGCTAATGAGGTGGCTGACCCACTCCCTCTCCATTTGTGTCACTTTAACTAATCCATTCTGCACTAACTTGGAACCAAAAGGTGCTTAGGTTATTTTCATCAGCAAGTCACTTGTTTCTAGGAGGGGCAAGATTTTCCATCACAGACTCTGAAACTCTCATGTCTCTTCTCTTTCTCTCTCCTTTCACGTGTATTCTCTTAAAATCACCTTATTAGATTGTATATTTGAAAAATGTTTAACATCAGTGTGTGTTGATCCTAACCACTGCATGAAAAAGGATTCAATGCTCAAGCACATTTAAGAAGTGTGAGGCTGAGTGGGCCCTTAACAGCAGGATTTCCTCAAGCATTACTACACTGCTTTGCGCTTGGAATCTAAGAACAAGGTACCTAAAAACATCGCAGGACAATTCCTCTGAAACATCACGCTATTTCAGAACACTGAAAAAGCGAATCAGATACTATGATCTTCTCATTCTTGGTCTTTCCTCTCCAAGGTCTAAACCTCTTTTGTTCTTCTAAAATAAACCAGCTCCTCAGTCTAATCCCTGTTCTCTTGAATAACCTATTCCATGCTGTATTATAACAGCATGCTTTGGGTGTTTTTATCCAATATTTTTAACACTATTATAAACAATCTTCCTGGTCTTTGTTTTTATATCCTGGCATATAATTTTGTAGTAGAGAAATATGAAACCCACCCTGAACTCCCCTTTTTGAAAATGACTTGCTTTTCTGTCTGGATTCCCAAAGGAATTTCTGTCTTTACTAAGGTTTAAAATTTAGCCAAGATGTATCTGTGTCAGTCATTCTATCACCAGTATTTTCTGAGATAATATTCCTCTTAGTTCTCAGAGATTTTCTGGTCCATGTACATGGAGGGGTCACCACTTCTTTTGATCTAACTCATGGATGAAAAATACGTCTACTTTAATCCAGTGTGATAAATGTTTCTTCCCCTCAGAGCTGTGATTTGAGTTCTGAGTATTGCTTTTCATCAGCTCACTGCAAAATGAAGGTGAGCTGTGCCGGTCTTAAGGGCAGTCTTTGTGGGGAACGTGAATGCGGTTCCATTTTCTGACATCTTGTTTAGAGCTTGTGCTCAGGCGAGGCCAACCATAGCAATTCATTTCCCGCTCTGTCTCTGGGAAAATCCTGTTGTGGTATTTAGGGCTTCATACTATAGATTTTGCCTTGACCTTCCCCAGGCTATTCATTCCACTTCTCCAAGCCGGCGTGTAGGGAGCATCCACAGATTTCCCTAGAATAACTGTCTCCCCTACCACCACCACCACGCCATCTTGCTTCTGAGCCCACATAACAAGTGGGAGGCCTCACTTGCCTCCTGTGGCACCAGACTCTTCTGTTTCTTCCCTTAGTCACTAATTTTTAAAGTTTATTCAATGAAGTTATTTTCCTTTTCTTGTGCAGTGGCTGCAACTGAGTTTGGGAGAATATTTATCTTGGCTTATTTCATTTTTCCTATTTGGTAATTAGAAGAGAAACATCCTGTAAGTCCCTCCCTCATTGTTCAATACCAACTAAGTATTTCAGCTATAATCCAGGAGTCAGCAGTATTTCCAAAGGGACCTTGTGAAGTTCACCCCTTGGCAAGACAGGCAGCAAGATGACAGAAAGGAAACTCATGTGACTTTGAGTGCCTACGGAGAGCTTTGTTGTGGACCCTCTGGACTGGGCTCACTGGTCAGGGACACTTGTATGACCACTCCCTCCTACCCCACACCAAGTCTCCTATTCTGGGGAGTCTTCAGGACACAATCAAGAAGGGGTGAGGGGGCTACCCGATGGAGGCTTCCCTCAGACAGTTGATGGCGTCTGACCTCTACCAACTACAAAACCCTGAGAGCAGTCATATTTTAAGCCTTAACATCCAATCAGTTTATATTTAGACTAAGAGAGGAATTGAATACTGGCTAAGAAGATGAACCAGGAAAAGGAAAAGACCACCCGGCTGACTCCTGGGGAAGGCAGAGTCCCCCTCTCCAGGGTCACTGTCACCACTAAAACTCCCCTCAGAATATTGACGTTCCTGTTTTCTTGCTGGGGCATCTAAATTCATTTGGCCATCAAAATTCATTCTTAATGGCTCAGGCACCAGCTAGTCTTTTAATATTAATTTTGACACAATTATCCATTCTTATCATTTAACTCACAGGAAAGTTTCCTTTCAGTGATAGTCACCATGCCTGTAAGACAGACTGTTGCTTTTCCTCATTATGAGAAGAGAAATTTCGGTAAAACCCACTTTGGAGCAACATGCCATGACTTACCCTGATACAATAATTCTTCCTGTGACCAAGGGGCAGAAATTGGCATATTTTAAAGCCACTTACAAAGCAAAATATGGAAATATTGCCCAATCAACTGGTATTATATTAGCATTCACGTAATATATGTGCTAGATCAGAAAAGCTATGGCCACTTATAACATAAATGAATATATTGTTTTATAATGACTGACTGGCTCACTTACTCTTAAAGTATGAAATGCGTACAAAATGATTTAATATATAACAAATGTGGTCAACAGTATTTAATTCTTTAAATAAGCATGCAAAGCTGTTCAGAGAGTAAATCCTAAGAGTTCTCATCACAAGGAAAAACTATTTTTCTATTTCTTTAATTTTTATATATATTCCATGATGGATGTTCATTAAACCTATTTTGGTAATCTTCTCATGCTGTATATGTCAAATTATTTTGTTGGACTTCTTAAACCTACACAGTACTGTATGTCAATTATATTTCAATAAAATGGGCAAAAGTTAAACATGCAACCCATAGAGATAAAAGCAATAAAATGAAATTGCAATTTACTTGAGGACAGAAGGGGGTAACAGCTAAAAGTCACATACAAATATATATGAGTCTCATAATCAAATACCTGAAAGCTTTTCCTTAATTTCAATTGTGCTTGCACTTTAAAAAGTTTTTAAAAACCTTAAATAAGAGGATTGGGACAAACATACATTCAGTCCGTTTACTGGACAAGAGATCTTTTGCTTCATATAATCTGCTAAAATAATTTCCAATCCAAGCCAAAGAAAACCCTTTTTATTTTTTTCAAAGAATTGGAATTTCATGATATTCATTTGCCATTGAAGGCTCCTTTTTAACTCCCGATAATAGCTATTTTTGAATATGATGAGTTCGAATGCAAAAAATACCTCTTTGTGCATGTAGGTTTTAGTCTTAAAACAAAATGAATTAACTTTGATAACACAAGAATAGCTCCAGAAGAGCAAAATACGCCTCAGGAGCAGAAATCCAGCTACTTGATTTTGTAAAAAAATACCTGAAAATACTTTATCCTTTTATTAATAGAGTAAGCATAATCGACTGAGCGACTAAAGTGAACTGAAGCACAATCATGATGGTTTGGCATGGCTCTAAAGCACAGAGAACTATCTAGAGCAATAGATTGTTTTTCCTACATATGAGAAACAAAAAAGAAAAAAAAGTCCATACACTGGAGAATCCAACTGCTATATTAACTAGTAAATATGTAGGCAAGAAACCTATTTCTCTTCCATTTAAAATTGCCACTAAAGAAAACAGGTTATACTTCATGTTGTCTGGCAAAGCACAGGTAGAAAAAAACACCCAAAGATGCTATCAAGAAAAAGTAACCGAAGATGAGACATCTGTTGTAGAAAAAAACAATCTGTACAAAAACCCATGTGAGGTTTTTCTTTCCCCAAAGTAAGAACTTGCATTGTAGAATTAGCTGTTTGCATTTGTTAACAGAAGTCCGCATCTCTCTGCAGCTGTGTTCCTGAGCACCACAACAGCTCTTTTGGCCAGCGTGCTCCAGGCAACCGGGGCAGGTGTTTCTCCAGGGACCACAGTGGGTCTGTTGAGGTAGAGAGGGGCACAGGGAAGTTCTTGCCACGTAACCACCCGCCACTCTCTTTTCTTGGTTTTCTTTTCTCAGAGCAGTAAGATAGCTCATCTGATTTTCCGAAGCAACCCCTGTGGTGATTGGATTACTGCAACCAGGCAGCTAAAAATCTGTCCCCGTAAAGTGGCAAAGCAGATAAATATCACAGAGATCCGAGGAGTATTTGAGTGTCTGTTCCCCTCATCTAGAATGAAAGTTGTTCAACTGTTGTTAGGTGGGAAAAGAAGCTTCTAGGCATTACTCTAGTAATGCCCAAAAGAGTCCCTCTCAGTGGTTTGTTTTTAAACCCTACAATAGTTCCTATTTCTCTTCCAAATTGTCACCTTAAACAAGTTGAGATACATCATGTGTTCTCAGTTATTAAGGGTCTAGTCTACAACTTCTCCCTGTTCTCCAGTCTTTAGCTTCTTGTTCATCTAGATGGGGTAAGAAGGCCACACACACACACACACACACAATATAGCCTTGACTGGCTCCTCAGCCATTTTCTTTCAAAAGCTGTTTTATATGGAAGGAATTTTAGGCAAGTCTATAAAATACGGTTCAGTCGTTCATGTTACTCTCAGTTAAAGAGGATTTTGTAGACCAGATAAAAACAGTTTGACGAGCAGGAAATCTCATGCTTTAAGAAGCTGTCTTTGATTCCTCTGAAGACTTGAGTTCTCAGCCCTCAAGAGGAGGAGTTAGTCTGCTCTGGCTGAGTGGCATGCAAGGTTTCTAGATCACTATCTTCTGCTGATCTCTATCTACCACTTAGGAACGCCTGCTTTCTCTACTAACTGAGTGATTGTCTAATAGTCCCTCTGTTTGAGTGAACATAGTTTCTTAGGCAGTGCAGCCTGCTATTACAAAAATATCATCAATTGGTGACTTTGCAACAACAGACATTTATTGCTCACAATTCTGGAGGATGGAAAGTCCAAGATCAAAGCACCAACAGATTCAGAGTCTGGTGAGAGCCCACTTCCTGGTTCATAAGTGGCTGTTTTCTCTCTGTGTCCTTACATGGCAGAAGGAGATAGAAAATTCTCTGGGGTCTCTTTTTTAAAGGCATTAATCCCATTCACGAGGGTTTCACTCTCTTAACCTAATTACCTCCGAAAGTTTCCAAGTATCATCACAATAGGGATTAGGTTTAATGTAAATTTTGGAGGAACACAAACATTCCTCTGCCACTCAAATTTGCAAATGACAGCCCACCACTCCCCCAGCCATCAGCTTCCCTCCTATTTTCTTGCTTTGTTCTTCATTCTCATCTTCTAAGCTGTTTCCTTTTAAAAAATCTTATTCTTTTCTATCCCTCTCCACCATCAACACAAATCTCTTTATTTTGGGGACAGTGAAGCCTGGGGAATAAAACCTGCAGAAAAGCTGAGATTTATGGAGGCATGAGGCTCAAGAGGTGGCTGAATTCTGAACTACTAAGAAAGCATGGCTAAATACATGCGTCAATGTGATTTTGAAATGGAAAAGCTAAAGTAGCAAATAAAAGTTTCTAACATGCTCCTGAAAAATCTGGATAAAGTTCATTCCAAACGCCAGCCTAGGTTTCATGGACAAATTTAATGGTCCCCACAGAAGATAAAGGAATAACCATGTGACCTGAATTCTCAAGGTCATTTCTTGCTTTAAGCTCCTGAGTCTAACTGGGATCATTTAGCAACTGCCACCCTGACCCTGTTCCATACCGCAACACCCAAACAAGACCTGACTCTTTAATTTTCACTGTGAACCACTCACTGAAGGCAAGAGTGTGCGTGAGTGACAGACTTCAGTGAAGGTGTATGGAGGAGTTCACATGGCTAGAGGTGTAAGATGGAACTTTGGCAACCATCATTCTTCAAAAGCAGCTGGGCATTTTGCAACTCAGTCTTCTGTCCCCACCACAGTGACTCACCTTCTTTCTTTTCCTCACTTCTTTGACTCCTCTTTCTCAATGGCAAAGAAAAATGAGAATACTCTTTCCATTTTCTTATTCAGAAACGTTTAGTTGTCTCTAACCCGAACCCTGGAACTCAGCTGGGGTCTTCTCTTGCACATAAGCAGGAGTTCCGTATTCAAAGGCCATCTCACCGTCTCTTGTGAGTGGAAGGAGTTTTCAGGAAGGGATGGCCAGGGGTGGAGAGAGCAGAAATGGTTTTATTTTATATTGCGGTTGATACGCATTTTATTACCAGAAAAAAAATTGATGATGAATAGAATAGATCCAGGAGAGTTTGGCTGGTCCTCATAGAAGTACAGGAACTGAATTGTTCCAAATAGTACTATAGTCAGTCAGGTTGTTTTATTCTTTTGTCTACTTTCAGTGTCTAATAACCAGGGATTCTTTAAAAATTAAGAGTGCTGGAGAGTGGTTTTCTTCTATCAGATCTGAGATTTGCAAGTTTTCAGACTTTTGCCTGAATTAAAATGTTACGAGGACAGCCATGGAAACCTATGTCCCTTACATGTCTTCCAGATCATTGTGACACTAAATGGGTCCTAAAGAAAAAGGTGACCAAAATGGATAGGCGTTCCAATCAACAGTGGATATGTCATATATTCAGAAGAAGCGAAGAGACATCAAAGTTGGGTCTTGGTCCTTAGGAATGCCCTTGAAGCTTCTAGTTCAAGAAGCCTGAGATGGAACCCAAGAATCGGAATAGTTATCAACATTACCAAGTGGTTCTGTTGCAAGTTGTTTCTGGGCCACAGTTAAGATATACTGCTGTTTATGAGAACTGTTCCAGTCGGGGAAGGGTAAAGGGACTAACGGAAGAGGAAGGATTTCTAAGCCAGAGGTATTTTCCTGTAAACAAAAGGAATATTGAAACAATGAGATATTAGGATATTAGAAGTTAGTGATTACATCAAAACATGGAAATGACTGAGTGATCTGTTTAAGTAAACAAATAGTATCCAAGTGTTGATCTTAAAAATTTGCTTGGTTAGGGAAAGTGAGAAGTTGCTATTCAAATATCTACCATCTAGGTGGCTGGTACTGGAGTTTTGAAAGTCCTTTGCTGTATCAGGCATTAACCTGTGTGTTGCTGGATGACAGAGATATCCAGCGGTGACTGGGGGTTTTTGGAACCCTCAGGAGCTTCAACTAGTTAGGCTGTTTTAAAGGCTGGTGGTTAAATCATACACACCAGCTGGCTGGTACACCCCGGCTGCCAGCCAGCCTGGAGGAAGGCAGTGTACCCCCACAGAACACCTGTCATCAAGGACTCTTGCCACGTGCTCCCTCCATCTCCTTTCTTCCTTTTTTCTGTTCTCAATTCTCTTCTCTTTCCGTTTCTTTTCTTCCCTCTGCCCCGCAGTGGCTGTCAGGTTAACTCAGCAGTGTGTTTCACATGCCACTTATAGTTACTATTCATCAAATTAAAAAACCTTATTTAACACTACTGGTGGTATGTGTGTGTGTGTGTTCTAGTCACACTGACTCTTTGTGACCCCATGGACTGTAGCCCAGTCTCCTCTGTCCATGGAATTCTCCAGGCAAGAATACTGGGGTGGGTTACCATTTCCTACTCTGGGGATCTTCCTGATCCAAGGATCAAACCCGCATCTCTTGCATCTCCTGCATTGCCAGGTCTGTTTTTTTTAACCACTGTGCCACCTGGGAAGCCCCATTGGTGGTACTCAAGGCAAAGGGAAAAGTGCAAGTGCTCAGACAAAGAGACTTTGGAAACCTGAATAACTGTGTATCACTGTAAGAACTATCACTATATCGATTCCGGCCAGAATAACAGGGGAGCCTACAGTCCTGCCCAGGGTGGCCACACTTGTTTCCTTGGGAGATCTCCATGCTTGGAGATTGTGGGGCCCCTCCACTGAAACTGACCAGGAGGGCCAAGGGATGAGCAGAGTTAAAAGCACTGGGTGTTTCTATGCTCTGAATCTGATTAGTGCCCAAGTGCAACTGTACTGGCCTAGCTACCCCTCCTTGTGCGTGCTGTGCATGCTAAGTCACTTCAGTCATCCCTCACGACTTTGTGGGACCCTATGGACTATAGCCTGCCAGGCTTCTCTGTCCATGGGATTCTCCAGGCAAGAATACTGGAGTGGGTTGCCATGCCTTCCTCCAGGGAATGTTCCTGACCCAGAGATCAAACCCATGTCTCCGTGTCTCCTACACGGGCAGGCGGATTCTTTACTGCTAGCACCACCTGGGAATCCCAGTTACTTGCCTTATCTGTTAATAAATAACTCATTGCTTGGTAACAATGTTCATCTTTTTCTTTGCCAATGTTTAGTATGTTAATTTGCTACTGCTAAGTTGCGTCAGTCGTGTCCGACTCTGTGAGACCCCAGAGACGGCAGCCCACCAGGCTCCCTGTCGCTGGGATTCTCCAGGCAAGAACACTGGAGTGGGTTGCCATTTCCTTCTCCAGTGCATGAAAGTGAAAAGTGAAAGTGAAGTCGCTCAGTCGTGTCCGACTCTTATCAACCCCATGGACTGCAGCCTACCAGGCTCCTCTGCCCATGGGATTTTCCAGGCAAGGGTACTGGAGTGGGGTGCCATCACCTTCTCTGAGTATGTTAATTTCCTAACCTTCAAAATAAACCTATGTTCACATAGAACTTAGAAATTTAGCCAATGCAAAAGAAAACTGAACGTTTGTCTTAAAATAAAGGATGTCTTTCCTCTGTAATGCTGTTTTAGTTGATGTTCAAAGCCATGCAAATTTGGAGACAAGTTGTCTCAAGTTTTCATGCTACAGACAGATTCCTGCTCTTATAAGCCTAATGAGAGAAGGAAAGGGTAGATGTGGCATGGAAAAAAAAAAAAAACACAGATTTTTTTTCAATCTTGTCACTGTATTTTTGTAAGCTGGAAACTTTCTTTTTAATCTCACTGTTGAAGTTGGTACATGAGCTTACAGAAAACACTCTGAATACTCTGTGATCTATGAGAAAGTGAGATGTATTCTAAAGACAGTAGTGCTTTTTTGGTTTTGAAAAATGCAAGCGTTTACACAATTGTTTTTCATCAGGGAGAATTCAGAGCAGATGATCTGTTGCTAGAGACTCAGGTCTAGTACAAGCTCCATTACTTACTGTGACCCTAAGGAGGGTTCTTAGCTTCTCAAGCCTCCAGTTTTCTCATCTGTTAATGGAGATAAGAAATCAATTTTGTGTCATGGGATTGTTGTGAGGATTCAATGAAAAGGTGTAAAATATACTATTAAAGTTCCTGGTGTGTTGAGGTCCTTTAATGGACCAGAACCTGGTGGTCCGGAGTCAACCAATAAGAAAGTAAAGGAGAGAGAAAGAGGCTGATACTCCTTGGTTTACGCAGAAAGCCAGTAAAGCCCCTGCACGGGGATTGCTCTGTTCACGAAGGCCTCAGGCGCCCTCTTGATGGGGTGAAGGTGCAGAGCGCCTTCTTGAGAGGGTCTTAGAAGCCCGGGCAGGAAAGTGAACTCAGAGAGCCTCTGCGCTCCAGGGGATCAGCCTGAAAAAGAGAGGGAGAGAGAGAGAGAGAAAGACATGGGGACCAGAGCTCTGATGGAGCACAGGTGTTTTAATCAACATGGTGTGGGCATATATACTGTCTTACATAGTAGTTATTCTCAGCAAAGATAAAGATTAAAATTCCAGACTTACAAAACACAGGCGATCCATATTAAAGAGAGAGATTTGTAAATAATCACTTTTACCGTATGGTTCACAAGAAGGAAGAGGGTACTTATGACTGTATAGAAAAACTAATGAAGGAAATGCCTGGATTCCTCAGTCCCAGGAAAATTCCTGAATATTCAGGAATTAATAAGGAACAGAGAATTCCTAACAGATCCAAAACAGCACACAAGAAGCCTCCTGTTAAATGCTTCCTGACACTGGTGTATTCTGAAGACTCAGATCATTAACAGCAATTTAATTACATTTATTAAAGGAGAAATGAAGATAATGTTCAAATAAAGACCTCATTGAAAAATAGATGAGTAATAGATGGCAGCCATCAGCAGTCACCTCGGGCATCAACCAGTACTAATAAGAACATCATCCAATTGTTGCAGACTTTAAATCACTTTTTATTTTGTTTCAATGCAACATGCAAGATTTTCATTATCACAGTCTTAACTTGGTTCTCTTTGAGATGCAGTTATCATCCTGCATCCAAGTATTGCTGTCTTCTAGGTGTGAGTTCTGGGAGAAGGCAATGGCACCCTACTCCAGTATTGTTGCCTGGAAAATCCCATGGATGGAGGAGCCTGGTAGGCTGCAGTCCATGGGGTCGTTAAGAGTCAGACACGACTGGGCGACTTCACTTTCACTTTCATGCATTGGAGAAGGAAATGGCAACCCACTCCAGTGTTCTTGCCTGGAGAATCCCATGGACGGAGAAGCCTGGTAGGCTGCAGCCCATGGGGTCGCACAGAGTCGGACACGACTGAAGTGACTTAGCAGCAGCAGGTGTGAGGTCTACCATTTGTTCATTACAGAGTCCTCCTTTCTTGGTGTTGGCTTTTCTTGAATTTGGGGAGATTGTTTGTGCACAGGTTGGTAGTGGAGATTTAGTTAGACTGCTGTTTCTGTTTGTGCAGCGGGCTCTGGGGGAAAGACAGAGTTCAGTGGAATGAGGGTGTAGCTGAGTGCTGGGGGACAGGGCCTTGATGGCTTGTCTTCACCAGGACACCCCTTTCGTCCTGGGTATTGCACCTCGGGAGCTCTGCTCAGCTTCTCCCACCCAAGGACTCCGTTATTGTTCCCATGATTTCTGGTCATACTTATACTGCTTCATTCCCTCCAGGTACTCCCCCAAAGGCCCTTCTAGCCCCCAGAAATCTCTGTCTTTTGAGCGTAGAGCTCTCTGACTCTTTCGTAGCCCTCTCTCTTGTGGTCCATTTGAGCTTCTGTTTCTTCTTTAAGTAGATCTCTTCTTCAAATCTGTGTTTAGGGATTCTTCATGGCTTTTAGGGATTTCTCACGGCTGGTCCATTGGTGGATTTACTTTCTTGCTTTACAGTATGTTTACAGTTTCTTTGTTTTCATCAATAATCTTTTCCACCATTTCTAGAGATGTGAGGTGAGCAGAGGTGCTAGGGTGGGTAATCTACCAGCCATTTGACTAGGAACGTTTAATCATATATCTAAGGGGAAAATGTTAGTAAGCCATTTAACTGTCGTAAAGCATCAAGATCAGAAAAAGCGCTTAACGGGCTGTCTTAAAAGAATCATCTAAAGTTTGAATTTACACAGTGTAGAAAACAGTGAAAAATGCAACCATCCTCACGTGTTTATAGTATATATGTGTCAGTGTAGAGCTTGCACCTGGTAATAATAAACGACAACCATCTTAAAAAGATAATTGTTTACCTGGGCTTTTCACTTCTTGAATTATGTTACAAGAAAAACAATGTTTACATATAATGAGTACTCTTCCCTATTTATAAGGACTTATAAGATCTAAAGAAAGAGCTTTGAAAAATGTATCTGAGCACCTTAAAGGGACACATAATTCATTATTTGGCATTGTAAAAATTACATAGTCTCAAAAATGGATTTTTACTTGGATTCCAGACTTAAGGTATAAATGCTAACAGTATATAATCCAGAATCCAAGTTAATTAAAGCTGGGTCAAAATTGTTTTTATTTGAAGTGCTTTCCATTTACTTGGGGGGAGGGGAAATCATATAAATTAAAGTCAAAAGATGCCCATGGGATAAAAAGTAATTAATCTTTGATAAGTAAAATCAACACAATTTCTATAAGATTTTATAGGTATATATAGATCAGAATAGTTTGTGTATCATCTCTCACTTTTATTTTGGTGGGGAATTTTTAAAAATTTTTATTGGAGTATATAGTTGATTTACAATGTTTTGTTAGTTTCAGGTTTACAGCAAAATGAATCAGCTATATATACATGTACATATGTCCACTGTTTTTTAGACTCTTTTCCCGTTTAGGGCATTACAGAGTATTGAGTAGAATTCCCTGTGCTACACATTAGGTCTTTTCTAGTTATCTATTTTATATATAGTAGTTTGCATATGTTAATTCAAAACATATATTCACCAGGTATCTCTCTATAGCACTCACTATTAAACAAATTTAGGGGCACAGGATGAACTGTCTAAAGATATATGCATTTACTAAAGAGTTTTGTTTTTTTTTCTAAGTCACAGCAGTGAATTGATGGGACTTACTTCAGCATCTTGATTCAACAAAGAATATTTAAGTAAAAGCCCAGTTTGCAATAGCAGTAGCATATTTGTTAATATTCTCTGCAAATATGAAAAGAGTCTTTTCATGGTCTTCAAATGGACTAATCACCCAATGGAAAAACTTTTTGGAAATTTCCTTGGCATTTTTTGTGTTCTGTGAATGAACAGAAAAAAGAGCTGAATTAACTATACTATCTAATAGTTTATCTTCATATTCAGATTCACCAAAATAACCCATTCAACTTTTGTTTTCAAGTCTTTACCTTTTGGTAATTTAAAATAATTTTAAACAGGTTACTTTACTAATTTAATTAGGATAAGTATACCTCCCTGTAGAAGAAAGCTCATCAAACTTTCTTTTGGTTAAAATGCTTGAATTATTTATTATTTTAACTTATTGTTATTCTATTTCACATACAACATTGCAAAATGTTTTAGACTTCATCTATCAATTTGTTAAATTACAATTCACCTAAAACTTTGGCAGCTATCTGCTTTAGATAGTTTTAATCACATTTTCTCATATGGTCACAAAATTAGCCTAGCAAATCAGTTTATAATACATTACTATGTTTTCTCTAATAATTGAAAATTAGGTTTTCTTCTAAGTTGCTAAGTGGCAGACTGGGTCTTCCGTTAGAAGTAAATTTTCATCTTCTCAGAATAGCTCACCTGACAACTGTTACAAAATTTTCTTTTTACCTGTTACTTCTTAAGGTATGGCCTGTTGACCATTTACATCAGAATGGGTTTAGGCACTTTACAAAACAAAATCACTGCTGCCTCACAATACTACCACCACCATAGCCACCTTTCTGAATCAGAACTCCTGGCTTTGAGGCCAAGTTATCTCCACTTTTAATGACTGCCCAGGAAACGCTTTGGAGAAGGCAAGGGCACCCCACTCCAGTACTCTTGCTTGGAAAATCCCATGGGCGGAGGAGCCTGGTAGGCTGCTGTCTATGGGGTCGCACAGAGTCGGACACGACTGAGCGACTTCACTTTCACTTTTCACTTTCATGCATTGGAGAAGGAAATGGCAACCCACTCCAGTGTTCTTGCCTGGAGAATCCCAGGGATGGGGGAGCCTGGTGGGCTGCCATCTATGGGGTCACACAGAATCGGACACAACTGAAGCAACTTAGCAGCAGCAGCAGAAAATGCTTATGCACATTGACAGTAGAGAAAACTTAAATCTTTTTTGTTTTGTTTTGTTTTTTCTTTTGTTTAAAATCAGCCCTTTTTTAGCTGGCAAATGCCTTTTTTGGTGTTTTAAAGTAAACTATGGCTTGTTTTGAGCAGTGTTAGAAACTCATTTTCCTTAGGTAAGTAAGTCCCAGATAGAATAGGAATGGAAAGGTAGAGCCATCAAAGAAAAGGACAACTGGTAAACTAGGCAGTTGGCCTGAACCATCATTCCATATAACTTTGTCATAGACGCTGGGCTGGCCTGAAGTACTACTAGAGCTGGCATTTGTCAGTTAGCTTGTGTAGAATCAGAGAAAACTTCTGGACAACATTTATTCTCCCATCATGCTAGGGATTTCAGCCAATCTTCCTAAAAGAGTCAGGTGCTCTTAGGATAGGCCCAAACAAGTAAATGCATACATAGACTATGCTTGATTTTGGTTGTGGCAAAAGACGTCTTCAATATAATAACTTTTCTTCATGGATCAGAGTTTGAGAGTACCTAAAAGGAGAAAAAAATTGCAAAGAGGAGACACAGGGACCTTTGAAGATGAACTTTGTCAACTCAGTTTTGCTTGGAACTAGGCCTGCCTGCACTTGTTTCCTTTTGCCTAAGAAGACAATTCTGTCTTGAATAACTTTTGAGGATAATGACATTTTCCAGAAGCACCTAAAAAATTAATAACAACTACAAACAGAAAAGAAACAATAGCACAAAATACATCAAACCAAGGTGCCAACTACTCTAGAGAAGTGTTGTGAAGAAAGTCTTCTCTTACTCATTCTTCTGCCTCCAGCTGGGTACTTTATTTTACTAAATATTTCACATCACCCACCTGATTTAGGTCTGAGATGAACAAGTTAGTGAGGGATATGATGGTGCCCAAATAAGCCTACTTTTCCCACATTATTCCTATATAGGTCACACTAACCTAGTTAAAATGGTGTATATAACCTGAGTCCCTTTGAAAGCCTTCTGTTTAATTAAAACTTGTTTTAAACAGAGATAGACCTCAGGCCTAAATAAAAGCATCTATTTTTATTGCTTAGACACACCTGCACAGTGCCTCTGGGAGCTTCCACAAATTTTAGTGAAACCATATGGCAATGGTAGATAATATTTAACCACACACATACACACTCACACATAAATAGCATCTGTACAGGCCACCTGCTCTCCATTCACACTAGCATTGTTTAATGGACAATAAGAAGGTAAGTGAGAAGGACCTATTATATAGCACAGGAACTACACTCAGTATTTTATAACTTCCTATAAGGAAAAGAGGGCTTCCCAGGTGGCACTAGTGGTAAAGAACACTCCTGCCAACGCAAGAGAATTAAGAGATGCAAGTTCAATTCCTGGTCCTGGAAGATCCCCTGGAGGAGGGCACAGTAACTGACTCCAGTATTCCTGCCTGGAGAATCGCATGGTTAGAGGAGCCTGGTGGGCTACAGTCCATAGAGTCACAGAGTCTGACACAACTAAAGCAAATTAGCATGCATGCATGCATAAGGGAAAAGAATCTGAAATATATATATATGTATATATGTGTGTATATATATATGTATATATATGTATATGTATATATGATTGAATTGCTATGCTAAACTCCTAAAACTAAAGCATTGTAAATCTTCAACCTTTTAAAAAAGGATAAAAAATGGTTTAAATGGTAAAGTTTATGTTATACTCATTTTACCCCAATAAATAAAACTTCAAGTTTTTAAAAAATTAAATTAAAAAAAAAAGATTTCTGACACATGCTTCTAAGTGTGTAAAACAGCTAGTAGCTAACTATTAAGTTTTTTGTCTACTCCTTTGAAAAGGCAAAAATTCAAAGAAACATTTTTAATGAGTGAATGATGCTGTTTTAAAATATTTTGACCCAAAAAAAAAATGCAAAAAAAAGAAAAAAGAAAAGAAGGTAAGTGAGGTTGCAATGGAGAGATAGGAATAAGAGCAGAAAAAGAGGGGACCGGGGAGGTAGGCAGGGGTCCAACTTTGTATTTATAGACCATGTAAAGAACTTAAGACTATTGCCTAAATATGAGTGTGACTTGGCTAGATTCGATGTTTGGGAAGGATGGTTCTAGAAGCGATATAAAGAAGTAAGAGATCACTGCAGTAATCCAGGCAGGAGCTTGGACCAAAGAGATGGCAGTAGAGGTGGAAAAAGAGAGTGGATCAGAGACACATGGAGACTAGAAAATGATGGGTTAGCTATGTGAGAAGACCATGATCTTTCTCTTGAACACGTTCAATCAGGAGAGTCCTTGAGCCCTCACAAAGGCAGATAGTTATAAGGGTCTGGTGCGCAGAGCAGTTTCAGTTCTCTCTCTACACTGTTGATAATTCAATATGACTCTTGGGACCCAGTGCTTTTCTGAGTGTTCACATTTCTGTTTGTCTGACACACTGTTATCTAGATCTGTGCTGTCCAAGACAGTAGCCACTAGCCACAGGGAGCAATTTAACTTTAAACTGACCAAATACATCTAAAATTTAGTTATTTCGTTGTAATCATCACATTTTAAATGTTCAGTAGCCATCTATGGCTAGTGACTATAGTATAAGACAGCACAGATTTTAAATTTTTCATCATCCCAGAACATTCTACCAAACATGCTGATCTAATGGTGCCTCAGTTACATCTCCAAAACTGAACTAATATCACCAACAATATCACGCCAATTACGTGTTACAGTGGTGCTAGTTATTTCTGTACCTGAACTCTTGTGTACTGTGACTTCTGTGAAAGCAAGTACCATACCCTACTCATCCCCAAGTCCCCTCACACTCAGCCAGAGGCCTGTGTACTATGTGCTTGGTAAGCACTGCTTGAATGAATGAGTAACTGAGCAAGATAATATCTAAAATTCTGTTCCAAAAATATGCAGAAGAAAAAAATCACTTATGTAATCTCTTATACTGGTGAGATAACTACTGAAATTTGGAAGCAGAGAATAATATAACCTGGTTTATAAGACAGCTTCAGTAAGAGGGTTTATTACCCATAATTAGAACATAATCAGAGGAAAGGCAGGAGTGGTAGAAAGGAGATGGTGTCCTTCTGAGCTGCCTTCTGTCTCTACTACGCTCAGCTTTAATGAGAACAGCATTCAGTGGGTAGTACCTACCACCAGGTACCACTTCATGGAGACAGTAACAGCAATAGCATCTGTTGCTATAGCATCTGTTGCTATAGCATCTGTGTTTCTATCCCTCAAGGGCCAGAATACCTGGCCAGATAACCATGATGTTGTTGAGCCTTCTGGCCACATAGTCTTTCTGGGACTGGTCACTATAGGAACTTTCCCAAGTCTTAGTCAACACCCAACCAGTATTTGTTCATCAGTGTTTCTACAAAGGATTACCTTGTCACACAGAAGGATGGGAGGGTCAGAATAAAAATTAAGCATCAGTGGAGGGCCTAGGAGGGGTGATGAGGCTCATGAAAATGGAACAGGACAGAAGAGCCAAAACTTGAGTAGCAGCGTACTCCTCCTTCTTTATCCCAGTGGCATGTAAGGTCAAACATGATTTTTCTGTTTAAGCACAAAGAAGAAGGAAATTGTAGGTGAGGGATAATTATTTTGGATATGGTGAATCATTGGGGGAATGGGGCATCCCTGATGGCTCAGCAGTAAAGAATCCACCTGCCAGTGTAGGAGATGCGGGTTCAATCCCTGGGTCCGGAAGATCCCCTGGAGTAGGAAATGGCAACCCACTCCAGTATTATTGCCTGGAGAATCCCATGGACAGAGGAGACTGGCGGGCCACAGTCCATGGGGTCACAAAAGAGTCAGAGAGGTCTTAGCAACTAGACAACAATAACAATAGTTGTGGACAGCCACAAATAGTTCTTTAGTACCAAGCATGGGCTAGGTGCTGTGTGGGACCCTAGGGACCTGCCAGAGAGGTAACAAATGCTGCACTGTTCTTCTGACACTAGACTTGTGCTAGGAGCCATGGACAAGTCAGTGGGCACAGATACTATCCCTGATAAATGCTAAGGAGAGGAGAGCACAGGCTACTGGGTACTGTGAGTCGTAACATTCTTGGGAATTAAAGGAGAATGAACTGACACCTAAGCAGACCCCCACCCCTCTCAGAAAAGAGTGTCAATCAGGTCAATGAGGGAAGAGGAAAGGGGCTGAAAAGAAGGGCTGGTGGAGAGGGAAATGAGCACATATAGATGTCTGGAGAGAAGTGAGACCTGACGGGGGCCCCACGGTGGACTTTTCTGTAACTCAAACAGTATCCGTGGGAGAAGTGACGAGGTGTGGAAAATACAAAAAAGTACTGAAAAGGTTAAATCCTACACACTGTTCTTGGTTCCCTAGAAATGGAAACGATCTCATCTCTTTATTTTCTCTTTTTCTACTCTACCCTGTGTTTCTTGCTCCCCTACAGGAATCTGCCATTCAGCCGGTGCGTAGCAGTCAGACACATGCTTTCTGGAGCCAGGTTATGTGGGTGTGAGTCCCAGCTCTGTCCACTAGTAGCTGTCAGACGTTGGACAAGTTATAATAATCTGCAGGTTTCCTCATCTACGAATGAGAACAATAAGGCTACCTACCTCTCAGGTTTTTGAGGAATTATAGGAATATTTCCAAAAGCAGAGCTTTGAGAATATATATGCCTGGCCCATAGGAAGTACCCTACAAACGTTATTTGATATCAGCCTGGGCTAAAAAGACTCTTGTTAGATTGCATGGAAATAAGTGTTTAACCTACACGTCCATGGGAAACAACTTACAACCTTCTCTGGGAACCAATTCATTAGGAGTCAGAACTAGGAAGATGTTTTTTTTAAGATTTAGGCAAATTTTCTGTGTGTTCTACAACATAATATTTTTCCTAGAGATTTCTTAAGATTTTGAGAAAATTATCAGCTACCTGTTAGAAAACTATTACAATATGGTAAAAGATTTTAAGGAAAAAAAATCTGTCTTATCACATCCAGCAATAAATTCCCAAGCGATATTTCTTTAAAGATTAAAAATAATTATCAGAAACATAATGACAGGACTTCTGTATTTTTTTTTTATATTGGGGTAGTTAAAAAAAAAATGGGCTTCCCAGGTGGCACTAGTGGTAAAGAACCCACCTGCCTTTACAGGAGATGTAAGAGACATGGGTTCGATCTCTAGGTCTGGAAGATCCCCTGGAGGAGGGCATGGCAACACACTCCAGTATTCTTGCCTGGAGAATCCCATGGACAGAGGAGCCTGGTGGGGTGCAGTCCACAGGGTAGCAAAGAGCTGGACACAACTGAAGCAGCTTAGCATGCACACATGTAGTTAAAAAAACCCAAGTATTGCTCATGTTCCTTTATTTTATTTGGATATTCTACCAGTATTTTTTCCCTTTTCTCCTGATATTATAATCCATTCCAATTTTTCCCATTTTGCAATGAAGACACTGAGGCTCAGAAACTAAGTTCAGTTCAGTTCAGTCGCTCAGTTGTGTCCGACTCTTTGCGACCGCATGGACTGCAGCACACAAGGCCTCCCTGTCCATCAACAACTTCCAGAGTTTACTCAAACTCACGTCCATTGAGTTGGTGATGCCATCCAACCATCTCATCCTCTGTTGTCCTCTTCTTCTCCTGCCCTCAATCTTTCCCAGCATCAGAGTCTTTTCAAATGAGTCAGTTCTTCATATCAGGTGGCCAAAGTATTGGAGTTTCAGCTTCAACATCAGCCCTTCCGATGAACACTCACGACTGATCTCCTTTAGGATGGACTGGTTGGATCTCCTTGCAGTTCAAGGGACTCTCAAAAGTCTTCTCCAACACCACAGTTCAAAAACATCAATTCTTCAGCACTCAGCTTTCTTTTTGGTCCAACTCTCATATCCATACATGACTACTGGAAAAACCATAGCCCTGACTAGACGGACCTTTGTTGACAAAGTAATGTCTCTGCTTTTTAATATACTGTCTAGGTTGGTCATAACTTTCCTTCCAAGGAGCATGCGTCTTTTAATTTCATGGCTGCAGTCACCATCTGCAGTGATTTTGGAGCCCCCCAAAATAAAGTCTTCCACTGTTTCCCATCTATTTGCCATGGAATGATGGGACAGGATGCCATAATCTTAGTTTTCTGAATGTTGAGTTTTAAACCAACTTCTTCACTCTCCTCTTTCACTTTCATCAAGAGGCTTTTTAGTTCCTCTTCACTTTCTGCCGTAAGGGTGGTGTCATCTGCATATCTGAGGTTATTGATATTTCTCCCGGCAATCTTGATTTCAGCTTGTGCTTCATCCAGCCCAGTATTTCTCATGATGTACTCTGCATATAAGTTAAATAAGCAGAGTGACAATATACAGCCTTGACGTACTCCTTTCCCAGTTTGGAACCAATCTGTTGTTCCATGTCCAGTTCTAACTGTTGCTTCCTGACCTGCATACAGGTTTCTCAAGAGGCAGGCCAGGTGGTCTGTTATTCCCATCTCTTTCAAAATTTTCCAGTTTGTTGTGATCCACACAGTCAAAGACTTTGCCATAGTCAATAAAGCAGAAACAAATAATTTACCCAAAATTATGTAACTAGTAAGAAGAGATGTGGCCAAAAATGAACCCTGAGCCTTTTGACTACAGAATCTTATTTTGCATTCTAATATTTGAGCCTTAAAAAAAAGTTTTATTCCCATTCAATGTTTGGAACACTGAGGTATACTGAAAGGTTAATGTTTTCTCAGAATTGCCCATCTACTAAGAGTTCTGCAGGATTTAATAAATGTTATGGGGAAAAGCAATTCAAGTGTGCTTGGGAAATATTGCAAGAAAAGGCAATTTTTTAATGTCAGATCTTTAATATACTACGAGCACTATGAATATCAAGCAGAGAATATAGTTTGAAGCAATTTCCAAATCATATTTGACCACAGACCTCTTTTTTTTCCCCCTCCCTCTCTCAAAATAGCTCAGTAGGACCAATGTTCCCAGGAACTAGCTTTGAAGGAAATGCTGCATGAGATAAATGCAGAGTAACACCATACTCACAATTCAAATTCACTGGTGAAAAATATTTTGTTTGCTAAGTTGTTTTACTTAGAGCAGAAACTTCATAAAAAGGAATTTGAAGTCACTGTTCTAACTCTTAATTTGCTTGAGATGGGGAAGCTGAGTGAGAACAGCTTTGCAAAAATATGTCACCAGTAAAGTAGGAAGTGGGTATTCTTGCAGCTTCTAACAGCTTCAGCAACTTTGTTGTTCAGAGCCAGCTCTATAAAACACCTTCTCTCAGAGAGCACACACACGTGCACACACAACCTCAGGGACAGGAGAGAGGTGAGAAAGGACATTGGTGATTTTGGTGGCACACTTTTCAATATAAAATTTGAGGTTCAAAGGCTGGAAGTAAAGTAATGCTAAACGTTAAAAACTTACTGGAAAAAAAGTAGTTTTGCATGCTAAATGATTCCCTGATTCTATGATGCCCACCAGTTTCAGCACCATAAATAGTAGTGACACTGATCAACCTGCAGTTAGTAAAAATTGGGTTTAATGTCAAGACTTCTCTTCAACTCTATCAACTTCAGTTGATCTTGGACAAGTAATTTCTTTGATCACCTTCTCATTTGCAAAAGGAGAGGATAGAATTGGATCACCCCTGAGGTGTCTTGCAGCTCTTGAAATCTGTGAAATTAAAGGAATAGGTGGGTCTCAGATCTCAGGACTGGTTGTTAATTCCTCAAAGGAAAGAGAGACCTGTCTGGATAGCAGTGGCATGGCAGTAAGAAGGCAGCAACAGAAACAATAAACTTCAGAGGTTAGCCACAGCCCTCAGGAAACCAGATACGTGTCTAGGCTCCAGCCTGCAGGCCGCTGTGTCATGTTACTAAATTCAGGATGGGCCTGAAATAGTAAGTGTAGGCCGTGAATGGCTGGAAATAATGACAGCTGTCACAAAGTGATCTTCTAGGGTTGCCAGGGCCAGAGCTCCTGAGCCAGGGTCCACATTTTTTAAAGTCACAAATACTACATAAAAGAAGGACGATTACAACCTTCCTCCCATGGGTACATAATGCCTCATTAAAATTGTAACTACTCAGTCTCTGGAAATTAGGCTGACTTCTTACCTTCCTGTTTTTGTCCTGTCTCTCAAGGTGAAACTTCATCGTGGTTTTACGGGTACACTTTTCACTGCCTACACCATCTCAATTAAAGCAGACTTGGGAAGGCAGACCAAATGACTAGCACATGAAATGACTTGAATCTGAAAATCAGGAAGTTGTGTCGCTATTTCTATTTTATTTTTAACTCGAGCAAAAAACCTCACTTCTGAAAAACTCTCAAGCTTCCAACTTTCTTTTCCTACCATTTATGACTATTTGGAGAGATAAGAGGGGTTTATCTTTTCCAAAAATTGGCACTTCCATAGTAAAGCCACTCCTAATCATTGATGCCAAATGAAGACTAATCAATCGTATGATCATTCAGAGTGGGGAATTATTATATGTTTAGTTGTTTGAAAATATAGATTTGCTTTTGCTGATTATAGGAGCAGAGCAGTGTCAGTGTGCCTTTATAATTATACCGTCCTTGGGTGGATATAGAAGTGACTTGGGATTTTGTGAATGAAAGAGGACAAGCGCGAGGGGGCCACTTTGGGGCAGAGATGCTACATTGCTGTATTTAGATGGGGCTGCTCTGTGCTCTGCAGCAGCCTCTGGAGACCCCTGGATCTCATATATAAAATGAAGTCTTCAGAATTTTGGAATGCCACCAGCAGCCTGGGACACACTATTCCTTCTCAAGTAGAACAGTCTTGCCTAGGGCAAGAGTTTTAGCCTCCTTGATCTCTAGCCACTGAAAAGCGAGTAGCACTCACTAGCCACTGCAACAGCCAAAATCAACCCCTCCTCTCCCACCCCCATCCCCAATTCCAAATGCTTCCTTAGAAGCTGGTACTGCCCAACCATCCCCATTCGGACCCTTGAGCAGATACATGTGGATATTCTCCTCTGCCTAGCATCCTATCAGATGGTCAAGAAGAGCACTTTGCAGCCTGAGTCTTCAGTTTAAAATCTTTTAGAAACATCCTATGTAGTAGGAAACCTGCACATAAAAGACACTAATAGTTGAACTCATTATGAAATTATAGAGTGGCAATTCTACATATTATACTATCACAGCAACTTTTGTCCTACTTCTCTTTTTGTCTCCAGAAGGCAAGGGTTTTGCTCAATGAGATCAAAAGAAGTCCCTATTTCCAACCATCACATACCCATGCTCCAGCCCATGTGAGACATTTTCATCTCAGAACCATTTCAACATAATCAAACCCAGATCTCTGCTTATATCAGTGACATCGATCAACTGAGGTCTTCTCCAAACCCCATCAAATAGATTGCCGTTGACACATGACCTTCCCCCCACCAACCGAGTCCCTTCTTTGACATTTTCTTGGATTATCCACAAAGAAGACTCAACATTCAACATAGAGTTTGCCTGGGTCAATTTCCACTCTGCTCTGTCTTCCAATCCTAAGCTCCTCCTTCCTTCCTCCAACTCAGAGATCTAGTTATGAATAGTTCCCTTCTTTCCCGGAAGTTGTTTATCAGCCTTGCTCACACCCAGAATCATCTCTGCACGCACATGCACACACATACATGCGAGTGAGCAACCATATACTCACGACTTTGGGGAATTATAACAGTCCTCCCTTTCACAAAAAACAACTGGGAGCCTGTTTCTTTATTGGGGAATAGTTCTGCCTGCTGTGTTTACCTATAAGTCTGTTAGCTGTTGATTTTCTATTTTGTCTACTCTCTCCTTAGCTGCTTCTTTCATTTAGACAGTACCATGTACATTTTTGGTTATTTCGGTGTTGAGATACTGAAAAAACTTTCAAAAGGAAGATGCTAAAATGTTATCACTTTAGGGTTTAGAAACAAATTACATATATATAGAGAGAGATTTTGTTTCCAGGGATGGTAGAAAGAGCATGAGACTTGACTAAGGAAAACAAGATTCTTTTATCAGGACCTCATAGTTTTAAGATTTGCATTCCTTCATGAATCACTAAACTTATCTGGACCTCAGATTTCTTATCTTTGATCAGAATTGAGGACATTTTAAAGAGATATTCTGTGCTTTATCACCCACAAGGCTAAGTGATTCTCTTATTCTCTGTTTCAAAGTTCAATGCAGAAGCAGAAAGATAGCTTCATAATGAATCAACAGATTTTCTATGCCAAATTATGTGAAAGGCACAAAAATAGTAAACTCACAAGAACTTTCAGTCCTACAAATTTATGGCTGTCTTGAGAAATAGACATAATAGCCTAATTCTTAACCTCTTTGCTCCAGAAAGGTATAGGATAGGTAGCCAGAATAAATTCTATCCTTCGTGAATCTACCCTTGCCTGGTCCTGTTTCCTTTACGGAGAGATGACTAGTAGTCAGTATTCTATAAACTTTCATTAAAGATTGCTCCTAATCACTTTGCCTTCCTTTCTCCAATCTTTTCAATCTGCCGTCTCCTAAAGTTATCTGCTGATCTTCATCTTTGTGATTATCACCCTCCACCCCTACTTCTCATTTCCCCATCCATCCAATTATAAAAGGAGTAATGTGGTGTCATCATTTTAAGTTTTTTTTTTTTCTTTAATTAAAGTATGGTTGATTTACAATGTCATGTTAGTTTCAGGTATACAGCACAGTGATTCGTGCATGTATATATATACTTTTTCAGACTCTTTTCTCTTATAGGCTACTTCAAAATTTTGAGTATCGTTCCCTGTGCTATACAGTAGGTGCTGGTTAGTTGCTGTTGTTCAGTTGCCAAGTCATGTCCAACTCTTTGAACCCTCATGGACTGCAGCACACCAGGCTTCCCTGTCCTTTAATATCTCCTGAAATTTACTCAAACTCATCTCCATTGAGTCAATGATACCATACAACCATCTCATCCTCTGTCATCCCCTTCTCCTCCTGCCCTCAATCTTTTCCAGCATCAGGGTCTTTTCAAATGAGTTGGCTCTTAACATCAGGTGGCCAAACTATTGGAGCTTCAGCTTCAGTATCAGTCCTTGCAATGAATATTCAGGACTAATTTCCTTTAGGATAGACTGGTTGGATCTCCTTGATGTCCAAGGGACTCTCAAGAGTCTTCTCCATCACTACAGTTTGAAAGCATGAATTCTTTGTGGTTTAGCCTTCTTTATGAACCAACTCTCACATCCATACATGACTATTGGAAAAACCAAAGCTTTGACTATATGAATCTTTGTCAGCAAAGTGATGTCTCTGCTTTTTAATTTGCTGTCTAGGTTTGTCATAGCTTTCTTTCCAAGGAGCAAGCATCTTTTAATTCCATGCCTGTAGTCACCATCCACAGTGATTTTGTGGTTACCTATTTTGCATTTAATGGTATATGTATATGTTAAGCCCAACCTCCTAATTCAATGTGGTATCCTCTTAATGAGATTTTCCTTGTTTTATAATCACCAGGTTCTCTTATTACAACTATGGCTGGATCCTGTAAGGTTTGGTTCCTATAGAAAAGACAAGAAATAACCAGAAGGAACTGAAAATAAAGTACAAACTGAAAGCATCAGCTAGTAGCCAATATGAGGGTCAAAAACAAAATAAGCAAGTTGTGCTTTAAGAAAGCGAATTTATGATAATAGTACACTCCAGGCATCAGGTTGCACCCTTAGTAGCACAATGACTACTTCAAGGTACCAGTCTCTTCACAGCCTTCTACGTTACCTGGTTGTCCTTCAAATCATACCAGGTCCCCACCATTTAGTCTGCACCAGTGATTCTCACACTTGACGTGCATCAGAACAACCTGGAGAACTTGTTAAGATGCAGATTTCTGGATCCCAGCCCCAGAATTTCTAAATTCATTAGATCTGGGATGGGGCCTGAGAATTTGTATTTCTAACTAGTTCTCAAATGATGCTGATACTACTGGTACTGGGTGTACACTTTAAGAAATATTGTTCAATGTTAAGTAAAAGAAAATGGATAAATGCTATCTATAAGTTATTTTTTTAAGATTCTTTAAGCAATCTACTTAAAACATTTCTTCCTATCTTAATCTTAACCTTTTACCACATCAGTAGTACCAACATTAGCTGGCTTGAGTTTCACTGTTTCTTTAAAGGAGAAGATAGCAAAACTGGTGTTTCTTAAAGCATGGTCCATAGTCTACATGCATCGGAATTCCCTGAGATTCTAGGCAAGAATGCAGACCCCTGAGCCCCATCTGAGAGCATCTGAACCAGAATCTCTAAAGATGGGTTCCTAGAACCTGTTTACTAAATATGCACCAAGTCATTCTTAAATTTTGAAAACTACTGCTATAGATCCAAGTTCAATAGTCAGCCTTACACTCAAATTTTGAACAAGAAAATTCTGACAAGTTAATAACAGCCTAAAAGGTGATTTCTTTTTAGAACTAGGGATGATATTTAAGTGGAAACATCTAAAAATATTAACTATTTTAAGTTTCAAAATAGCTATAATAGGGACTTCTCTGGTGGTCCAGTGGCTAAGACTCCATGCTCCCAGTGCAGGGGCCTCGGTTTGATCCCTGGTAGATCCCTAGATCCTAACATGCTGCAACTACAAAAAGAGATTCTGTATGCCACAACTGAGACCCAGCATAGCCAGGTCTTATTAAACTATAGCCATGTGATATAAATATATAGCTATGCAATATAAATATATGGCCCTGTGATATAAATATGTAGCTATGCTATATAATTTATTAATGTATCACCTATAATGAAATAAGGGTACCCTGAAAGGTTTTCTGTGATTGCTGTACATACCTTAATTCTTCCCCATCATGTACAAACTTTTTGGTCACTAAGTAATTAACTTGCCTGTACTTTTTCTGTTTAATGATTTCTAGTTAGATACCTCTAACTTATGGGATTTCTTTAAATATAATTCTTAGCTTCTAAAGTAGCTGTTGGTCCTTCAATAAGGGTGTTATCCACAATCTAAGTTAAGTGTACCCCTTTGACGCAGTCCTGCAAAAGACTGCACTAGAAGTTTAGTCAAAATGAACACTATAACACAAGTTGTAGATGTTAAAGTTTACCAAGATAAGTATAAGTAATACAGTGTTAGCAAAACATATCAAAAGAAATCAGACTGGGGGAGTTTAGATGAGCACAGCTTCTTATGTCTCCTAGTTCCTCAAGATAACTTTGGGTTGGTGTCCATTATATGTTGAACATAAAATATTTCAGTTGTGAATTCTTGACACATGTGGAAAGAGCAAAATGAGGTTTTACCAAGCCCCTTATCCTTCCCTCCCCAGTTTCATCATGCTAAACCTCCAGTATCACTAACTTTTATGGTTGCAAAATCTGCATTTAGCAAGTCATATTATCTGCATCTAGTATCGCTGTTTCATATATGACTTCTTACTAGGCTACCAGCACTATCTTGCTTCATTGTCCACAAGTTATATAACAATGATTAACTATTATATATATACATATATATATATGCGCATTGCAGCCAAGTAACAACGATTACTCAGTCAGTGGACTAGAGGAGCACTTATGGGCAAGGTCAAGGGCATTTGACTCCAAGTCTGATTAACTCCAAAGTTCATGGTTTTGACTGGAACTCTACATTGGCAGACCCTTTTCTCCTTCCCAGCTGATCTTTCTGTATGAATTTTGACCAGCCCAATTCTTTTTTAAAATTATATATATAATACTTTTGTTAAGGTCTTAATGAATATGAATGTTGGCAATATTACTTTTTTTCCTGAAAACAAAATAAAAGAAATTGTCTGAAATAATAGTCATAAATTTGTCCTTTCTATTCAAAGATTAGTTCAATATCAATTGAATAGTTCAATATCAATATCAGGGGAACTGAGAAGCCTTGGAGAGTCTGAATGGCCTCTACAAGCTATCAAGTCATCAGTATCCTGGGCTATCTTCTCATAGTTGCAAAGTTTCCATAATGACCATTATTTATTTATTGAGTACCTACTTGCTTGCAGAATCTGTACCTGGTATGCTATGCACATTATCTCATTCAATTTATGTAGCAGGTATAGCTGTTCCCATTTTAAATAAGAAGAAGGTAGAGGACTTAAGGTCTCACCTTTGATAATTAGCCTGGCTAGAACTCAAACAGCTATTTTGACTGAGCCATGCTAATGGAATGGGCTCTAAATGTCTGGAAGCATCATCTTTTTTTTCTTAATTTATTTACATATTTGGCTGCATCAGGCCTTAGTTATGGCACACATGCAGTATTGCACAGGCTTCTCTCTAGTTGAGGCATGGGCTCAGTACTTGCAGCATGGGCTTCGTTGCCTCATGGCATGTGGCATCTTAGTTTCCTGACCAGGGATCAAACCTGCATCCTTTGCATTAGAAGGCAGATTCTTAACCACTGGACCACCAGGAAAGTCCCTGGAAGCATCGTCTTACACTTGAAATTTCTGTGACTAGAGAATCCGCTTCTTAGCATGTTCTGTCTCCTAGAAATTTTAATCTTATTTTCCACTGAAATCTTTCTATAACTTCCTTTGGTGTTCATACTGCCTCTGTAATATGTTCAAATACATGACTCACCCTCAAATTAGTCTTTCATGTATTTGAAGCCAGCTATAATCCCACCTGTTTCCTCACTTCAATCCCGTTTTTCTTCTAGGATGTGTGTGCACGTGCATGCTGTTGCTTTAGTCATGTTTGACTCTTTGTGACCCTATGGACCATAGCCTGCAGGCTCCTCTGTCCACCGGATTCTCTAGGCAAGAATACCAGAGTGGGTTGCCATTTCCTCCTCCAAGGGATCTTCCTGACCCAGGAATCTACATCTCTTACGTCTCCTTCACTGGCAGGCAGGTTCTTTACCACGGCCACCAACTGGGATAAATACCCCTAATCTAGCTGGTTTTTGACCAGTCCATTTCTTATCTGTTCAGAATCCTTTCTTTTGGTCCTGCACTCCTGACTGGCCTGACTCTCTTATTTCCAAAGACTTACTGTCTTTCAGTCAATCACTGATTTAAAATGTAATTGTACTTTGACCTAGTGAATTTTTCTACTGGATGACTTCTTATTCCAGCTCCAAGTCTGATGTTAAATGTTACTCTTTATACTACTTATGTCACTTATGCCTATATTTGCCTGTCATTCTTTCTGTTCAGTGGCCTGTAGCATTCAATTTCACTGCTTCATGCTGAAAATATGATGATCCCTAGTATGAATATTAGTGATAAATATGAATTACTAAATAAATCCTTTATTATTATGTTTAATCCTTGCTTTTGTTCTAAGAACAGCAAGATGCAAGAGAATCTGACATTTCCTATTTTTTTCTGGCAAAAGATCTCTTGTTTATTCATTTATCTATTCAACAAATATTTAGTGAATGACTGCCATAGTTTTATGCCTGGGAATACAGCAATGAGAATGATGTATATAGTTTTTGCTTTCATATAGCCTACATCCTAGTTGGAAGAGCAGATAAAACACAAATAAATGGGTAAACAAATTCAGAGAATGCTTAGTGTTGTGAATAACATAAAACCAATGATGCAACCAAGTGATCGAGAAGGTAGCAGACAAGGTGAAGTGATTTTAGATGAGATTGTCAGTGAAGACGCCTCTGAGCAGATAATATTTAGGCAGAGTCATGAATGATGAAAGGATCCAATTACACACTGATATGGGAAAGGAATATCTGAGCAGAAAGGAGTTAGTGAAAATTACTTAGGCAAGAATCAGCTTGATGTGGTTAAAGAAATAGCAAGCCCTTATGTCAGCTAGAATACCTGTGTGAAGGGAGAGTGGTTCAAGATGAGGCTGTAACAGTAGGCACTGACCAAACTCCTTGGGTTCTAGAAGGTCATAGTTCAGAATTTGTAATAGGAAGCCACTGAAATTGGAGGCATTATGAAGAAGAATATTATAATCTAGTTTACATTTGGGGACTTCTCTTTGACTGCTGTGTGGAGCATAAAATGTAGGCACATAAGAATAAATCTGACGACTGATTAGAAGACTTTCAGGTGAGAAATGACATGGCTTGAATTAGGGTGGAAGAGACAAGAAGACGAATTCAGAATATGTTTCATGGGTTGCACTGATAGAAACTGTTCACATGCTAGGTATAGGGAGTAAGAAAACACAAAATAGAAATCAATATGAGTGGTTGCTAAATATTATATTGATTACATTAATTTCACCAATTTACTATTATATTTGGACTTCATACAAAATTAGATGGACAATGTAAATATGATATATTATTTACTTTGCATAAAATAGTGAAGAAATTTATTAATTAGACTTAGGAAGAGTAAAACTTGGTATTGTTTGATCAGCTAGAATCATTAAGCAAAGCATACAGATGAGATAAACGAGGTGGAGAAATCTTTATTTGTGATTCCCAAATCTGACTGAGTTGTGAACTGTCAAGTAGTATATTTCAATGTGAGGCCTTTGGAAATTCTGAGTCCCTTAGATCTTCTATATACATTTTTAATTATATTATCATTTTAGTGAAAATCTAAAAAAAAAATAATGTAAGCATGAAAGTGTTAGTCAATCAGTCATGTCTGACTATTTGCAAACCCATGGACTATAGACAACCAGACTCCTCTGTCCATGGAATTCTCCAGGCAAGAATACTGGAGTGGGTTGCCATTTCCTACTCCAATGGATCTTCCCAATCCAGGGATGGAACCTTGGTCTCCTGCACTGTAGCAGATTTTTTACCATCTGCTACTCAGGAAGCCCCCTGAGTACATTAAAATACTTTTTTTTTTTTTTTTTTTAAGGAAGAGGGAAAGACCTGCCTAAGGTCACACCTATAGTAGGGGCTTCTCTGTGGCTTTTATATTTTCTCTCCTGGGTCTCCTCTTCTTCTATGTCTTTCCCTCCTCCAGGTCTTGATTTATCACAAGATGTTTTTGTGCTGTCTCATGACTGAGGCATCCTCCTCTCTTCTCTATTGGTGATCTTCTAAAATAGCAATGACAGAAAGAGTCATAGCAAACATTAATTGAATTGAGGGGCTTCCCAGGTGGCGTAGTTGGTGCAGAAGCTGCCTGCCAATACAGGAGACACAAGAGACATGCATTCAATCCCTGCATTGGGAAGATCCCCTGGAGTAGGAAATGGCGTGCTAAGTCACTTCAGTCGTGTCCGTCTCTTTGCCATGCACTCCTCCAGGGGATCTTCTGGACTCAGGGATCAAACCCGTGCCTCTTACATCTCCTTCACTGGCAGGCAGGTTCTTTACCACTAGTGCCACCTGGGAAACCCCTAGGAAATGGCAACCCACTCCAGTATTCTTGCTTGGGACATCCCATGGACAGAGGAGCCTGGCAGGCTACAGTCCATGGGATCACAAAGAGTCAGACAAGACTGAGAGACTGAGCATGCAACTGAATTGAACCTTCTGTTTAAACCAGTCTGTCTACACAGCTGTGCTTCCAGCTATTCTGGATCTTGGTCACTTCATGCTCTGTCCATGCACTACAAGGAAAGTTCTGCCTTCTTTCTTGGCAGTTCTGGTTCTCTTTCCTCAATTCATGTCTACTTGGTCTGATGGTCTAATTTACCCCTTTCAAAACCTTACAGTTTTAGCAGGAAAAATCTGGCTTCCTGGATGAACTTATGATCAGGCAATTTCCCTTAATAGTCCTTTTCTTTATAGCACTTCCTCTTACTTAAAAAAAAAAAAAAAAAAGGCACCTATCGCAAAGTAATTTTCACAAAATATTTCACATCTATCACAAAGTAATCCAAAAATGAGATTTGTTTGGTGCGTAGAGTTTGGTGGAGGGGGGTAGGGGTGTATGTTTGATGTGTTTGTTTTGTTTTTAGTTGCCAACGTTAAAAAATTGGAAAATTTCACAGAAAAATCTAGACTTGTTCTCCACATATTTACAGTAGGCTGGAATCCTGTGGCAGTGACCCCATCAAGACGACACGAATTTCCTGCTCACCAGTCAATTCCCAGCAATACATACAAATGCATGTTGCTGCCTGGCTTCCACTGAAAGTTGACTTTGGAGTATCTGCTTTAGATGTCCCTCTATTTTCTCATATTCTGAAGCTACAATATTATCTCTGCATCACCAATGTTTACTCCTTCTCTGCTCATAGATGTTATATTTCTGGGTTATATTGATTCTTATTTTAAAAATGATGATTGACTCAAAGCATTCACTATCCTTTCAACATATCAATCAGTTCATATGAGACTTTTCTAAACCTTGAGTTCTAGTAGGACTTCCTTTACTCCTATATAAGTTTAAGTATATTTTTAAAAAATGTTTAGCATTTGAAGAAAAGAAATTCAATTATTGTCTTCTGCCCCAATACACTCTATCTTAGAAACAAGAAAGGTACTCTGTAAGTATCAGCTTCTGACAAAAAACTTTTCCTATACACTGACTTTTTTCCTTTTAATATAATATTTTGTAGAAGGAAATGGCAACCCACTCTAGTATTCTTGCCTGGGAATTTCCATGGACAGAGGAGCCTGGTGGACTACAGTCCATGGGATCACAAAAGAGTTGGACACGACTGAAAGACTAACACGCACAGTGCCCTACTTGCAGGACCTCAGCTGCCTGACCAGGGGTCAAACCCAGGGCTTGGCAGTAAAAGCCACAAGTCTTAACCTCTGAACCACCAGGGAAATCCCTTAACCTTTTTAAAAAAGAATGATTCAGAAGTCAGCAATCTTCAGTCAAATTACTGCCTGATTTGAATTTCATGTCATTTTATGAACTGAAAATAAATAAAAACATTTAATGCTTCATGATTACATCAAATTATAAAAATAACTACATAAATTATGAATATCCAACAAAGTTATTGGGGAAGTGAATTTTTAAGAATTAAAAAAGATTCAGAGACATTGAATGTTAAAGTTAGATCTGAGATGGGGGAAGTTTAAGATAGTGATCAAAGCCTTTCTTTACTTATTTTCCTCTAATTGATTGTATTTGTTTTGATCTCTACTTCTTCACCTTCATTTTAGTTTCTGCTTAACTATCTATGCAAGCATGAACGTTTCAGTATTACTTTTCTTTCCACGTTGATGGAATATTCTAAGCTGACCAACATTTTCTTGGTAGTTTGCTTTCAAAGCAAAGAGTTTTTCACTAATATAGTTACAGTACTTTGTTTTCCACTAAATTGATTTCCAAAATTTCCCATCCTCTGTGGTTTACATCCACTATGGGCTTATAAATTCTTTGAAGATAAGAATAGATGACTTTGAATTAGGCAAGAAAAAAAATTCTGCAAAACTAGATTTTCTAAGCCTATGACCCAGATAGGCTCATAAATACTTTCAAATCCTTACCTTTGAAAGCTACTGAAGATCTTCTGAAAACTTGTAAGATGCTTTGACATAAATGGCAATATCTACTTGAATGCCTATATTGTAAATGATATTCTATTTTAGATCAAACAGCAACGTATTCAATCAACTGTCAATCATAGAAGAGATAAGTTCTTTTTTTCAGCAATTTAATTAAATAGGGTGCTGTATCACTAACATACTATATTAAGGAAACACACATACACACAAAATGTCTTATAACCATATGAAAAGATTCTTAACATCACTTGCAAACATTGAAATGCAAGTTAAAATGTCATAGCATTTTTTTACATATCAGAATTAAGACCAAAAGAGTGTGATAAAACCTCACTGTTAGTGAGGTTATGGTGAAACACGTGTAATCCTCGTGTGTTAGAAGACACATGAATTGATAAACTCTTACCAAATGGCACTGTTTACCAAAATGTTTTAATGTTCTATTTTTTGATCCACGAATTCCACTAAGAATTTACCGTACACATATATTTAGACTTGTGATCAAACATACAAGTACAAAAATAATTTTGTAATTGTACTTGTCTAGTAATCCAAAGATATCAAAAAATACAAAACAAAATTCCCAATAGTAAACATACAGTTACTAAGCATATATTAATAGTAAAAAGAAATGAAAACGTATGTCCACACAAAGACTTGTACACAAATGTTCATACCAACATTATTTGTAACAGCTAAAAAGTGAAAACCATTCAAAAGTCCATCAACTGAAAAATAGATAAGTAGATGTGATATCCATACAGTGGGATATAAACCAGCCATAGAAAGAATGAAGTCCTGATATCTGCTGCAACATGATTGAACCTCAAAAACAACTAAGTGAAAAAAGCAGCCACAAAAGGCCATATATTGTATGACTCTATTAATATGAAGAACACAGAATAAGCAAATCCACTGAGACCAAAAGTAAATCAGTGGTTGCCTAAGGCAGGAGTAAGGGGAAAAGGATGGGGGTGAGGAAAATAACAGGTCAGCTTTATTTTTGTAGATTAGGATGATGATTGCACTAATACAAGCATACTGATTCCATTGAATTGTACTCCTTTTTTTTTTTTTGGATCTGCACCACACAGATCTTAGTTCCCCAACCAGGGTTTGAACCTGTGCCCCCTGCCTTAGGAGGGGGTAGTCTTAACCACGGGGCCTCCAGGAAAGTCCCTGAAGTATACTCTTTAAACCAATATATTTCTTACTTGATAAAATAATCTTCAAAAAAATAATCAAAATTTCCATCAATTATGAGATGGGTCAAATAAATTATACTAAATCTATGCAATGGAGAATGACACAGTTATGAAAATTTCATTGCCCTATTTGTGCCAGTAAAGAGAAATCTTCTAAAAAAATTTGTTATAAGAGCAAAGTACAGAATATTGTATGTACTAAGGTCCAATTTATGTGACAAAATGCATGGAGTATTTCTTGAAAGACGCATATGAGACTAGTAACAGTTGTCTTTGGGAAATGGGAGATGGGATATAGAATGTGAGATTTTTCTTTTCAGTATCCCCTCTTATCTTTTCTTAAGCGTTTTACTGTGTATATATTTATTTCACAATAAACTATTTTAAACTATTTTTTTTTCCTAAGGGAAAAGAGAGGGAAAAAGAAAGTCCGAATCAGTAAGACATGAAATACCCTGCTACGTACGATGGATGTAAAGTGTTGTGGGGCTAACACAGGTGGTGACCGTGCAGACCTGCCTTCTGTTTACTATTTAACTAGGAAGAGATTAAATTAAAAAGTGACAAAGTAATTTATGGGAACTTTAAAAAACATAAAATTAGCATAAGAAACCATGTGTGAGTGCTCTGTATGCAGACGAGAGCGTTCTCGCAGCAGCACTCGGCTGCGTGGTGTCAAGCCAGAGGATTAGCAGGGCAACCACACGACACTTAAAAAAAGCGGGTGGCTTGTCAGAAGCTTGCTTGTAGCAAAATGGTCACAGGTGCAGCGTAGCACGTTGTTTCAAGCACAAGTGGAAGTTTAGAAAACGTTTTTTGTGTGTGGCCTTGCTGTGTAGATCTTTGGGCTTCCCCGGGGGCTCGGCAGTAACGAATCTGCAGCAGACACTGGAGCCACGGGTTTGATCCCTGGGTCAGGCAGATCCCCTGGGGGAGGGCATGGCAACCCCCTCCGGCATTCTCACCTGGAGAACCCTGTGGACAGAGGAGCTGGGCAAGCGATGGCTCATAGGGTCACAAAGAGCTGGACACGCATGAAATGACTGATCACACGTGCACGTAGATCTGAGTTTCCCTACCGAGGATTGAACCCATGCCCCCTGCATCGGGAGCTCAGAGTCTTAATCGCTGCACTGCCAAGGAAGTCCCTAGAAAACTTTTAAAAGAAATCATACTAGGCTATACCTGAAACTAACACGATATTATACATCAACTATGTCTCAACAAAAATTAAAAGGAAAAAAAGCGTAGTAAGGTTTGATTATCCTAGTCTCTCTACACATAGAGACATAAACGTGCCCTTGAAGGTTTAATAAGAGCTTGTCCCAGGTAGAAAAAAAAAGTGGTTCTAGGTGCTAGGATGCTTCTTAAGCAGAACACCCACTGTTCGGTAGAAAGAGTAGGTACATTCTATTTCTAATTCTCATAGCCATCCTGCATTAGGAAGCAGTAGTCTCATTTTAACGTGCAGGGAATATAAAACCCAGAAAAGCAAAATACATTATCCAGTGCCCTACAACTACTACAAGTTGGGATTGGTAGTCGAACCTAGATCTGAATGATTCCAGCACAAGTATTCTTTCTATCAAACCATTCCACTTCCCATGCTGAAAACTTGCTTCTGGTGTTGTTCAGGAATCAAGAATTGAGAAGGAAACGGCAACCCACTCCAGTATTCTTGCCTAGAAAATTCCATGGACAGAGGAGCCTGGCAGGCTGTAGTCTATGGGATCACAACGAGTCAGACACGACTGAGCACACACACACGGGAATCAAGAAAGTAAAAGCAGTGTTTGTTTGTTCATTACCTCAAGGGCTGGATAAGGAGTTAAACTTCCTGATTCTTAGTCCATTCTAAGATATCCTAACTGATATCCTAATTATGCATATCCTAATTATGCATAATTGGTTTGAGGAAAAGGTTTTGGTTTTTACAGTTGAGATGGGGAGACTGCCATGTATCAATGATGTAGCCACATTAAGTGATAGCTAAGAATAGGAATGTTTATTAAGAACTATAATGTTCAGATGCTTCTGCAAGGTGGGTGTATATGACCATTTCACAGATGAGAAAAGAAAGACTTGGGGATGTCAAGCAGCTTACTCGTGGCCCAAAACTGAGTAATAAACAATTAAATGAATATGAGTGGTGAAGTCTGAATTCAAACTCAAAACCCTATTCCAGAACTTTTCATTCTTTCCTCAGCCATGAAGCCACTGAAGTACAAAACAGATATACATAGAAGTGGCAAATATAAGACATTTGTCTCAAGAAATGTGGCTGTGAAGGGAATGAGAAACAGCAGCTGTTAACTAGAGTGAGGGACAAGGAAGTAAGGATCTTGTTGTGTTTCTTTAACGTACAGGCGATCAAACCACGTTTAAGATGGGAAGTGCATCGTAAAGACTGAAACACAGTCCAGAGCACAGAGTAAGTGCTTAATAATTGTTTCTTACTTGATGAAAGTGAAGGAGTTATTGATTAATGGAGCAGGGTCTATAAAAAAGCAGGCATGTCATGAACCAAGAATGGCAGTTAGTATTGGTAACAATGACATTTTTCCAGAGAATCAGAGGCAAAGGAAATAAGGGAAGCAAGATCTAAGGAGGTTTTAAGTTAGAACAAAAGGTAAATGGGGGTGGTCCAGTAGAGTGTTCTCCATGATCTTGGTAAAATAAAAGGTAAAGTATCCGTGGTGAATGAGGAGGGAGTGAGAGGGTCCAGGAATGTGGGGAGCTTTTAAACAACTGTTATGGTAAACGTGATAAGGTCTCAGTGAGACCAGATTCTGAAGAGGCTGTGTTTAGTTAGGTGTAAATGACTGGCATGGGCAGACAATTGCAAGGGACCCCATCAAATATACACTTAGATTGTTCTTAGTGCAGAGTTGATCAGCCTAGGCTCAGGAAATACCAGACAATTGCTAGAGCTTTTTGTCCCATTTGGATGAACAATAGCCATATGTCAACCTACAAAGGTGTATAGAAGATAAAAGTTTATATTCCACATTGCCAGTTCACTGGCTAAATCTTGGGGCAGTTTAGTTCAGTTCAGTCACTCAGTTGTGTCCGACTCTTTGCAACCCCATGAACCACAGCACTCCAGGCCTTCCTATCCATCACCAACTGCCAGAGTCTACCCAAACCCATGTCCTTTGAGTCTGTGATGCCATCCAACCATCTCATCCTCTGTCATCCCCTTCTCCTCCTGCCCTCAATCTTTCCCAGCATCAGGGTCTTTTCAAATGAGTCAGCTCTTCACATCAGGTGGCCAAAGTATTGGAGTTTCAGCTTCAGCATCAGTCCTTCCAAAGAACACCCAGGACTGATTTCCTTTAGAATGGTCTGGTTGGATCTCCTTGCAATCCAAGGGACTCTCAAGAGTCTTCTCCAACACCACAGTTCAAAAGCATCAATTCTTGGGGCAGGCACATAATAATTCCCCAATAAATAACTGAAGACCTTATAAAAATTCAAACTATGATTTCAAAATAACTCAAAAGAGCTCAGTAATGATTTTTATTTGTCGCATCCCTCATCCTTATGTGATCATCTTTTATGTTTATACTATGCTTCACACGTTTCAAGATGCTTTCGATACGTATCAGCTCATCTAATCTTTAAACCTTTATGAAGTATTTGGGGTCATACCACTCCCATTTGACAAACAGAAAAACTAAATCACATGGAAATTAAATGATTAGCTAAAGATAAAGGACTGGTGTAAAGCTGGTGGTAAAATCAGTTTTCTAACATCTGACTCAATTCTAAGACATCCCAACAAAATCATGATTAGAAATTAAGTCTACAGTCAAGGTTTTATGGCAATTGGGGATGATATGATACATTGTTTTGGGGGATGTTTTAATATTTATTTTATGTATTTGGCTGTACTGGGGCTTAGTTGCAGCACATGTGATCTCTGACCTTTCAGTTGTGGCATGCGGACTCTTAGTTGTGGCATACAGGATCTAGTTCCCTAATCAGGGATCAAGCCCGGGCCCCCTGCACTGGGAGTGTGACGTCGTAGCCACTGGACCACCAGGGAAGTCCTCATAGTATCTTTGGTTTTCTTAAGGAATCCATGGATTGAAAAGGAAATCCAGAACCGCAACTCAAGATGCTCCTTAGACCTCATGGACGTGAAGGTTACAAGCACCTTCTTCATCAAAAGTCAACAATGTCAAAATCTAAGCGGTAGATTTCCTGAGTCCTCATAGATCTTCACATTACAAGAGTATTGTCACAATACCCGGAACCAGTATTTATTAAAAAAAAAAAAAAAACTCAAGTACAAAGTTTGTGAAATAACACGATTTCCATTTTTTATTATATAAGTATACTACCACTGTCAAAGTTTCTTCGTTAATTATCCCCTCCCCTTCTCCCCACTCATTCCTCCCTTCCCCTTCAATTCTGCTTTTCCATTTATAGTTTTAGATCCTGACATAACGTCACCACTTTGGGTAGCTGGTGTTTCAGTGAACCTGGATCCACCCTTCACGGCGGGGCAGATAACCCCTGGGCACTGCTGGTAGACTCATGGAGGCCCCTGCCAGGCATTTCCTCCTAGTAAAATGACCCGAGTGTTCCACCCATGTGTCAGAGTACATGACTTGTGTAAGACCTCTACTAAGCTCCCAAAATTAAAGAGAATGAAAAATTCAAATCAGAGGTTGTTAACTTCCCAGATTCTTGAGAGCTGTTTTCATGTTCTAGACAGTTCTGCAATTTCTCTCCCCTTCATTCACAACTCTTCCCATTTTTCTGTAACCAGTATGAACTGCTCCCTACTGTAAGTACGGTCAGTTCTCTTTTGTTTTTGCTATTAAGCATACTTTAAAATTATGGTTAAGAATTGTATTACCAAACTTATTACATCTCTTGTGGAAGTTTGAGTATTACAACTAGGTGTAAGTCAAACTCCCATTCAGCTTTTTAGCAAAATGGCCAGCATCTACTTGAAACCTTAGTTCAGTTCAGTGCAGTCGCTCAGTCGTGTCCAGTTCTTTGCAACCCCATGGACTGCAGCACACCAGGCCTCCCTGTCCATCACCAGCTCCCGCAGCTTACTCAAACTCATGTCCATTGAGCCGGTGATGCCATCCAACCATCTCATCCTCTGTCGTCCCCTTCTCCTCCCACCTTCAATCTTTCCCAGCATCAGGGTCTTTTCCAATGAGTCAGTTCTTCACATCAGGTGGCCAAAGTATTGGAGTTTCAGCTTTAGCATGAGTCCTTCCAATGAATATTCAGGACAGGATTTCCTTTGGGATGGTCTGGTTGGATCTCCTTGCTATCCAAGGGACTCTCAAGAGTCTTCTCCAAAACCATAGTTTAATAGCATCAATTCTTCGGTGCTCAGCTTTCTTTATAGTCCAGGTCTCACATCCATACATGACTACTGAAAAAACCATAGCTTTGACTAGACGGACCTTGCTGGCAAAGTAATGTCTTTGCTTTTTAATATGTTGTCTAGGTTGGAAATAACTTTTATTCCAACAAGCAAGGATCTTTTCATTTCATGGCTGCAGTCACCATCTGCAGTGATTTTGGAGCCCAAGAAAATAAAGTCTGTCACTGTTTCCATTGTTTCCCCATCTATTTTTGCCATGAAGTGATGGGATCGGATGCCGTGATCCTAGTTTTCTGAATGTTGAGCTTTAAGCCAACTTTTTCAGTCTCCTCTTTCACTTTCATCAAGAGGCTCTTTAGTTCTTCTTTGCTTTCTGCCATAAGGGTGGTGTCATCTGCATATCTGAGGTTATTGGTATTTCTCCTGGCAATCTTGATTCCAGCTTGTGCTTCATCCAGCCCAGCATTTCTCATGATGTACTCTGCATATAAGTTAAATAAGCAGGGTGACAATATACTTAAGACCTTAAGCTTTAAGGTCCTATTAAAAGGCCCAGGAACATGATTCCTGAATCTGACTTGGGATGAGAGTGGGCAGTAGGATGTAAACTTCCCTGCTTAGCTCACTGCAGCTGAGCTGTCCTGTACTGTCCAGTAGTCTTGCTGTGTCTGCTACTATGAGGCCCATATCCCTGCACATTTCTCGGAGGAAGAAATTCCAAATGGTCTTTTCAATTCTTGTAAAGCCACAGACTACCTAGGCAATATTGATATCCCTGAGACTTGAGGGATAAGACCCAAATATATAGATAGATAGATTGATCAGAGTTTTGGTTGTTAACTCTCTAGCTTTACATTTCTAATTCTTGATACTAACTAAATTCTAAACTTGTTGTTCTTTCCCTTTGTTGTATTTCATATATTTTAGATCTTTTCATGATTTTATTTCAGGCTCCTCAGTTCCAAATCATGAGACATTTTTCGCCCTGTCAACCTGTATCAGTCATCCATCTTTGGAGCCCCATTTTCCACCAACTCCTGAATGTCTACTTTCCTGCTATCTGATTGTCAAATTCTGAAACGTATGTCTAAAACACCACTTTATTTGAATTCCTTTATAAATTATTTTATAGTCTCCAGAGTTAATATTGCCCTAATAAAACTGAAAACAGTTCAATATTTTACTAAGAGGCAAGGCACCAATTAGAAAAGCTGGACTTATGAAAATCTGCTAGTATGTCCATTTGAACTTATCAATAATTTCCATCTCATGACTTTAAGAGCATGGACAGAACATAGCAGAAAGGGCACAAACATCATAAGATATCAACTAAGTTTTATATTCTGGCTAAGTTTGAATTCCACTTCTGTTGCTTACTGACTCTCTGAAGTTCGGTAGTTTTCTTACTTATCAAATGGAAACTAGATAACAAATACCCAAAGAAATGTTATGTAAGTTAAATAAAATTCCATATGCAAATGCCTAAAATGTTTCCTAGCAAAAAATTGATTTATTATGTTATAATTAATCTCAGAAATTTCCTATAGATTTATTGTTTCTGTTTCTTCTTTATTTGCTTTATTATAACTCAATATCCATTCTTTTCTTCCATCACATCAGACTAGATTTTTGCTTTTGAGAATTCTGATATTATTAATTATATTTTGGCACAATTTTTGAAGTTTACATTAAGATTGTAGAACCAATCATATTATAGTAAGGCAAGTCTACCTGTTTTTTGCCTCCCTGAAAAACTAAGATGCTTTTCCTTAGTATTATTTTGTATGCATGCAAATATATTCCTTGTAGTATTTGAAAGTGACCATAGATTTTGCAAAGCAAAATATCCCATTGCTAAATACTAGTGTAACATAGGAATACTTTAGTGTGTGTTCCCTCAAGCTTAATGAAGAACAAGACACTTATAGTTTAGTGTCTCATTTAGCCTGTCAGATTATCTCTAACAGTTTTCCAAAAGTAATTTGGAAAAACAACCCATCCAATTCTCCATCTCCCAGCTCTCCTTTCCTCTGGTTTGACTGTGCCCTCAGGCACGCCCTCTGGTGGTGGTGGTGAGATGGCTGTCATAGTTCCCTGAGCACCCCTTGGAGTTACAAGTCCAGGCAATCACACTGCTTTTTGGACAGCTCAAGTTATTATAACCTGGGAAGGAGGAGTAGATGCCCGGCAAGAAGAGCAGGGGGCCGCCCCAGCAGCCCCATCAGAAAGCCTCCTAATCCTGTGTAAAGATAAATCCATAGCACATGGAGTTCAGGGTAGGTTGGGTTCTAGTCTACCCAGTTCAGCATTCCCCAAACCATGTCTATAATTTCTCACCTTCAGGCCTTAGATCACTCTCATGTGGTAGAGTCTCCCACTTGTCAAAACATTTTCCATGAAAAGATGTCACAAATGGCTAATAAATAATTTTTCTTCTCTTTGGGTAATGGTTTATTAGGGCTTCCCTGGTAGCTCAATCAGTAAAGAATCTGCTTGCAGTGCAAGAGACCCAAGTTCGGTCCCTGAGTCAGGAAGATACCCTGGAGAAGGAAATGGCTATGCACTACAGTATTCTTTCCTGGGAAATCCCATGGGCAGAGGAGCCTGGCGGGCTACAGTCCATGGGGTTGCAAGAATCGGACTCGACCTGGTGACTAAACCACCAATGGTTTGTTAATATCCATTCACAGTGGCTTATTCTCTTTGTGTAAAGCTTTCAAGTCACTTACGATTCTATCAAACTATATTATTTATAACTTAAAATAACAAGCTGCATTTTCATCTGTCTCATTCACTAGGATTTTTAATATTTGTTTTATGAAAGAAGAGGTGAGTAATAATACCTTATTAGACAAATGGTCCTGGGACATTGGTAAATAACTTAAGAACAACAATAAACCCGTTAAAAATAGATCCTGATCTCACATCTAATTCCAAAATAAATCACTAATAATTTTTAAAAGTTAAATGTAAAAACATGAATCCAATGAGAAACAGGAGAAAATATAAGGTTAATAATTATGTGTTCTCAGGGTAGGGAAGGCCTTCTTAAATTATCCAATGATAAACTAATTTATCATTAAATTATCCAATTTATCTAGTGACAAATTATCCATGAAAAAATTTACTAATCAAATACAAGAAAAAGTAGTTAGCCTTAAATATCAAAAAACTTTAAGACAAAGAGAGAAAAATATTTCTAACAGATAAATGTAATCAGAAATTTTCATTTATCAGATTTATAAGGGAGCTAATTATCCCTACCTCAACCCCCCAAAAAATGGCTGGCCAAAGAAAACATGAGCTAAGCCTGTGAGATTTTCTCCTGTCAAGGAACGTCACAAGTCAGGGGTGTAGGGACTGGACAATTTTTAAAACTCCAAGAGGACTATGAGAGTGAGGAGAGAGTGAAGTGAAGTGAAGTTGCTTAGTCGTGTCCAACTCTTTGTGACCCCATGGACTGTAGCCAGGCTCCTGAGAGGGTAGTATTTCTAACAATTACCATAAGAGAGGCAGAAATATCTAAAAGGAATTAGGAAACTTTTTGTATAAAATATAAGCAGTAGAAAAGTGGTTGCCAGGGGCTGAGTTGAGGGGAAAAAGGAGAGGTGGTTGGTCAAAGGGTAGAAACTTTCATTTATAAGATGTATAAAGTATGAGGATATAAAGCAGAACATGGTGACTACAGTTGATAACACTATATTGTATAATTGAAATTTGTTTAAGGAGTACAACTTAAGTATTTTTGCCACCCTTCCCAAAAAGATAAATACGTGAAGTGATAGATATATTAATTAACTTGGTGGGGAGAAACCTTTCACAATATATATGTGTATCAAATCATCACATTATACAGTTTAAATATCTTAAAATTTTATTTGTCAATTATACATCAGTAAACTGGGTGGTGGGGGGTGGGGAGAAATGGAACATTTAAAAATCTATGTCCCGTGATACTGAGAGTATTAAATTCTTTAAAGCATTAATTCAACCTACAATGCATTTCCTTCATTATTATGTTTAAAATCCTAATTTCTGCATACTTGGAAGGGTCAGTTCTTGCATGGTGAAGATTTGTCTTGATTCACAGTATTTTTTGTTTTGCTTCTTAGGTACCAACAAAGGACCAATGACTTTCTCAACAACTGCTCTACCGCCACCTCCACCATCCCATCCAGCCAGCCAGCCACCATTGCCAGCATCTCACCCAACACAGTTGCCAGCCCCAAGTCTACCTCCCAGAAACATTAAACCTCCCTTAGACCTCAAGTAAGCAAAAGATTATTTCGCCATTTCTTTTTTTTTTTTTCTTCGCCATTTCTTTGTCAATCTCTTGTCAGGAATTTTCAAATGTGCTTGGCTGAGTGCTGAGGGTTCCGTGTGACTCTGGTGGAGCCACAAAAGTGGTCAGTTAGCAGGGAGAAGAGATGGCTTAGCAAGCTGCTCTCACACCTCCATATCCTTTAGCAATTCTTATTTATCTGCTTTGGCAATGGTTTTCCCCTTAAGAGTTCATTTGAGGAAAATTTCTAGAGCCTTTTTAGAAGTTCTGAAGCATTCTTCAGGTCCACACAACCACCATCTCCTTAACCTTCATCATCATTTCCGCCACCACTACCATTAGCATCACTGCCACCATCGTTTTCATCACCACCGTCATTTTCATCACCACCGTCATTTTCATCACCACCGTCATTTTCATCACCACCGTCGTTTTCATCACCACCGTCGTTTTCATCACCACCATCATTACTACCAATACCACCATAATATTTTGTTGGCGGCCTGTAACATGCTAGGCACTTTACATATATAATCCTTATGACTTTATTGAGTGGATAGTGTTTTCATCATTTCACAGATGAGTAAATGGAACTTTACAGAGGTTAAGTAACTCTCAATAGCAGACTGTCAATAGCAGTCTGAGTCCACTGTATACTTAAAAGTTTAACCACTCTGCTAAATAACCTCCTATAAGTAAAAAAATGGAGGTTTTCTCTGAGTAATCAGATTTCTGACTGTGTATTTAAAAAATAGGAAACTTATTCAAGCCCACTTTCACTTTTCTTAGATGGTACTTTTTAGACATATGAGAACTGTATATGTTGTTATGCACAGGCTCTTTATCTGTGATTTACCAGAAGAGCTGGTTGAGAAAAAAAAAGCAGAAGACTGGGATAGAATGAAATATTGTTTCAAAGAGAAATAGACAATGGCAAGCATAGATTCTGTTGGCAAGTCAGAGTAGATCTTCTATTTCTTCTTCTAAAAAATTGTTTTGCATGATTATCCTTTACCACAAATATGCCAAAAATATTTAGCTCCAGTTGTTTTTCCTTCACTCCAATCCCCTACCAGATTGATGTTCATTACATTCTAAAGTACTTAATAACCATAAGCCTTATGATAGACTCAGTTAATACCATGTCTGATTGACAGCTTTCCTTCAATGCTGATAATTACAATTTAGAACAGGAGTTGAAAACACACTTGTCAAAAAAAAAAAAGAAAACACACTTGTCATGGGTAGTTAGTGCTACATTTCACTTTATTAGGCTTTGATGGGGATTGAGGGGGTGCTGTTGGTTAAAAAGAGAACTCCAACTGAATACAAGATGTTAGAGCAGTTTACTATTTTACATACAGCCTGCATTTTACATTTATGTTAACCACATGCCCTTCCAGACATTTGAGTTTATGAATCCTAGTTTATGACAACCAGCTACCAAAGCAGAATATGAGCCATTTGCCTACTAACATATGAGTGTCAAATAAATATTAACTTAATTAAAATAACTAATATGTGCTCTTATATAAACTTGATTTCTGTATAAACTGCTTTCTTTTCACATGTATTAAATCCTGTGTCTTTATCCTACTCTGAGGAATCTAACCCATTAGATTTTGATCTCAGTACTTTTGAGGCTTATTATATGACTCTATCCCAACAGCTGGCTTTAATTAGGCTTCTGGATCCTGTGTAATTCTAGTGAGAAATTTCAGTAAGTACCTTGAGTATGAATTCTTGATAATTGATAAGGCAAAAAGACTGGTGATTCTTTGACTGAAGAAATCATGCAGGAGGGTTTATCACTATTGCTGTTGTTTGAGCATTCCCGGGACCAGTCCTAGGTTTGGGATCAACCGCAAGGACACTCAGGACCCAGCACACAGGAGTACTCGTGGTTGAGGTTTATCCTAGTCATACTCTTCTTCTAAACTTGGCAGTGGACAGAGTAAAACTGCTCCTTTCTCTAGCTACAAAAATGCAATGCATGTGTAGTATTGCTTCCCAGGGAAGCCTATTAGAGTCATCTTTCCATTGAAAGCTGCCACCTAGGCACCTTCTGCCTAGCAACTATCAAAATACCAGACCTCTAGAAGTAAAGCAGGTGTTCACCGTAAGTCGTGTTGTTTATACAGTCTAGACACAGCAAAGCGCTCTTATCATTAGGCAACTTTTCCTATCAGTGCAAGGAATGCTTTAGAAGCTGAGTTCCCAGATATAAGCCAACAGACTATCTTGGTAGAAGATTCTTTTTAAAATAGCAGCTTCAGGCCTGCTACGTTAACTCTTTTCTGTAAACCTGCCCCCTAGAATTCACTGTGATAAGGTGAGGAATACAAAGTTGTAGAAGGAAGAACGAATTTCAAAGAGACCAGTAGCCTGGACTACTGCATCCTACCGATGTTGGTCAATTTCCCACATATTTAGGAAATTCTTACAAAGTCGAAAAGAGTCCACCAACCATCCAGGTTCAAATGTTTGCCTGTAACATTGCTTACATCAGAAATTAGCAAAATCCATCAGTTGTAATAAATTTAACTTCATCCTTATTTCCATTTTATTAAGGACTCCTAGTTCAAAAATCTGATTCATTTAAGAGTTACCAACTCCTCAAAATGTATACTATCAGAAAAAAAAAAAGATGCTGAGAAACAAGAATTTAGATGTTACATTGCCTAGATATGCTGGAACTGTCACATCTAAAAGTTAAATGTCAGATGAAGATGAAAGCTAAGGAATATCTGTCAGATGATTATTTTTTCAAAAGTAAAAATGTGGTATATGGTGTAAGACTTTCAGGCTTCCATCAGAGAGCCCAAGTAAAATCCAAAATGAAGAAATATCTAGGTTGGAAACTTTCCTGCAAGTAGGGGAAGCTAGAAAAGACACAAAGAGGAAATGAAAGTAAAATGGGTCTTGATAGTCAGACACACAAATTTATATTTCATGCGAGAGGGAAATTTATAGAATGATCTTTAAGTAAAATTGTGAAAGATGGTTGTCTCTGTGCTTTTTCTTTGCACCACCGTCCTTCTAGTAATTATTTTGTGAGGCACCACTTTGTGCCTTTGTAATAGAAGTTCAGGAAATATCAGTGAACAAAATAAAGATCCCTGCTCACAGAAAGCAGGGGGCAAGAGTCATAAGGGAAAAAATAAGAAACTAGTAAAGGATATAGAATGTTAGCAAATATCAAGTGATGTGGGATAAAGTAGAGCAGGTTAGGTGGTGTAGTGTGACGGCTGGGGACAGTGTGTTGCAACTTTAAAAGGAGAGATGAGGGTTGCTCGCCTTATAGGAAGTTATACTTGAGAAAAGACTCAAGGCAGTAAAGGCGTTAAAGCATGCAGATATCTGGAGGAAGACCATTCTAGTCTAGTCAGAGAGGACAGACAGGACAAAGTCCTCGAGTGTCTAGGGACTCGGAAAGAGGTAACTGAGGCTGGAGTAGATGGAAAGTGTAGTAGAGACAGACTCATGCAGACCCTGCAGGTCGTGATAGAGATGATGGCTCTTATCCTAAGTGACATGGGAAATGCTGAAGAGCTTGAGTGGAGCAGTGATGTTTTCGGGCTCACATTTTGTGAGTATTGCCTTAATTGCTGTCTGAAAAGAGGTAGTAGGCAAATGTTGAAGAAGGAAAACCAGTTAGGCAGATCCTACCGAAATGCAGGCAAGATATTCTAACCATGATGGTGCAGTGGAGATGATGACAGGGGTCCAGATTCTGGATGTACTTTGAAGGTAGAGACCACAGAATTTGGACTTAGGGTATGAAAGGAAAAGAAGATCCAGGGTGACTCCAAGGTTCTGAGCCTGAGTAACTCCAGGAATGATGTGTCCATAACTGAATGAGATTGGCTGAAGGTGAGTAAGTTTGGGAGTGGGGAAAATCAGGACAGCACAGCTGTGCAAAGCTTGTGGTGTGCGTGCAGGCAGAGATGTTGAGGAGGCAATTAGGTGTAAGAAGTGAAGAGCTGGAAGGGAGTTCTGAGTTATAAATATATGTTTGTCGTGGAAGTATACTCCATGCTTCAAGTCAGACACTTAGGATCACAGAGGAAGTGCATTCCTAGAACCAAGGATTAGAAAAAGAACCAGTGCTTAGGTGAGGGACTGGCTCCCAAGAGGCATAAATGACTGATAAGGTTCACATATCCCCCAGGGTGTAGAGTCTGTGTTGCTTAAGGCAGGGAAAAGAACTAATGTGGATCAAAGAAAGAATTTCAGAATACATGCCATTATTACCTGCCTACTTCCCAGAAGTCACTTGTAATTATATTGTTCAGGTCAGAATTTTCCTTAAGAATGTAAAGAATTGGAGGCAGGTGAGAATTTAAAATAATAAACATATTTTAAAAGAAAGTAGTTGAAGCCAAGGTTATACTGCATTTTAAATTGTATTGTTTCCCCACCTAGTGGTCAAAAAGCAGCTAGCTCCATTTTCTATTTTATTCAGATGTTTGTAGAGGAACTGAAATGGGTCAGAAGAGCTCGTTTATCATTTTCAGTGTTCAAATCAACTTCTTTAGGGTACCATATTTCTTGGTGCCACTTTAAAATATTAATTATAATTTTAACAATGTAACTGATTATTCATATGAATATAGAACCAATAGTTGAATATTTTAGTATACAAAGCAAATTACATGGTTGTTAATAGTAATGAGACAGGAAAAGTGAAGTAATAAGAAATAAGAAATAATGGAAATTACTATGGTTGAAAAAGGAAAGTTTAACCAGATCTTACTTTGGGATCATTCTTAGTGTAAGATTTTTCTGGCTCTAAAATTAGAGGAAATGTAAGAATTCACCATTGTAACCTTTTTTATTAGTTAGAAATATTTAACATTTTCTGGAATTTGAGACTTGCCATATCAGTCATGCACTCCCAGACAGACTTACCTAAGTCCATTGGCTTAAACAAGTCATCATAATTGTATAATTTCTCATGCGTTAAATACAGGAAGACGTGTTCCAGAGAAAAATTCACTGGATTTCATTTTCAGTGAGGGCAGGCATGGGACAGAGTGTCACTTAGATTTCCTCTGTCTTTAAGAATCAAACTGACAAATGCTAAAGTCACAGAATAAAGGTCATGAATGGCAAATAAGGTATAAAGGTCAATAGCTTCCCATCTTTAAAAGTCAGGATATAGAGCTCTAATAGCTTTCTGAGCATGACAGTCATAACATTAAATTAATTTTGCTTTTCTTTTTTAATTCTGTAGGCTAAAGTAGAAAAACAAAGAACTATAGTGAAAGACCTTCTTGAATAGATGTCCTTACTGTAACAAATGATAAGCCTCCTTTTCTTTTTCACCCACCCCCTCTGCTTCATTTTCTAGGACTTGGGTTGTGACTCGTTTCATTGATTGTCTGTTTCTCTCTGTTTGGCTTTTCTCAATGCCTGTGACACTTTTTTTTTTTCCTTACAGTTTGATCTGGGTCTATCCATGACACTCACCTCCTCCTCCCCCTCATCTTTCTTCCTTTTATTCTTCACTGTTATTCCTATTCTTAACATTATTTCATACTTAGAATATTTTGCTGTTCTATTTGTGTTGAATTCAGACCTATATAAAACTAAAATTTAGATGCTATAATGTTGGGTCCCTGAATATATGCACGCATGCAAACATTATCTACAAGTAATAAATGGTTTGCATAAGTGTAAGTAGATATGTATGAGCATGCTACACAGATCTTCATTTTGCAAATATTTGTTACTCTTCCGTGTGTTTCAGGAAGTTAACTGCAAGTCCAGTAGTCTTTTTAACTTAATATTATTTTCAAAAATAATAAACAGTTTGCTTTAGTAATAAATGCTAGTTTCTTAGTGTTACTAAGACAGCATTAATTTAGTCAAAAGTCCTATACCTGACAAGAATTATTCTAACAGTTTCCTGAAAATGACAGTCATAATAATTAACCAACAAAGACGTAATCTCATCATACCAAGGGCTGATGGTCTCATAGTAGGAATGAAGTGAAATGAAGTGAAGGAATAGAGACCTACAAGTAATTGCTGTATAATTATAGTAATCCAGAATAGTCTCTGTAGTGAGCAATGTGTGACATATGGAAGTAGCAACTGCATGAGCTTGGGAGAGTTGAGATAACTTCACAGAGGAGGGAGCGTTTAAGGAGAATCTTAAAGATTAAGGAGGGCCTCCACAGGGGATGATGAGAAGGGAGGATTACTCCAGAGCTCCAGAGAAGGCCAATAGTGTGGGCTAGGCATGGAGGAACAAGAAACCAGTCTTTAGAGAATACGTGAATTCAGTGTTAATATCTGAAAAGAAGATGATGTAAGAAGAGGAAATATGAAAAATAAAACTGTAAAAGAGCAGGGCTGATCTTAAGGAACTGCACACTATGAAAAGGACAACAGACTTCATTCTATAGAATGTCAATGTATTTTGATGTCTGAGGTGCTTTACATCTTATGCTTTTAATTAATACTCAATTTACTAAAGTTAATAGTGCAAAGGCCTAATTTATTTTAAGTACTTAAATTCACATAATTTGCTATGCTATTTATACACCCAGTAATTTTTATTTCAATGAAAATGATTATTTTCAGGGGGATCTTTGATCAATGATTGGACAACTCAGACTAAATTCTTTCATATCAATACTTATGCTCATAATAAACTTAAGTAATCAAACTCGTTTACATGTTTGACATTGCATGTATGAATTTACATACTGAATTTTATTTTTAAGGATTTCTGATGCCTGACTGAACAAATTTCATAACTTTACTCAACAAAACCCTCTCAAGAATTTGTAAACAACTCATAAATCTATTAAATCATATCCGGGTCCTTTAAATAATCCAATTGCATTTACAATTGGATTTTTCAGATACTTTTAAAGAAACATTTATTTTTTAAAATGTTAAGCATATAAGAGGCAAGGAGAATAATATAATGAGTACCCATATACCCCTCCCCAACTTCAACAATTATAAGCTCACTACCAATCTTGTTTTATCTATACACTACCCACTTCCCTCGTCTCGTATTATTTTGAAACTAATATCAAACATCATATAATTACATTCATAAATATTTGAGTAGGTATTCCTAAAAATAGACCCTTTCTATTAATAGAAAACATCAAGCCACTATTCAGTTGTCTCTTAAATCCTGTGTGGGTTTTTTTGTTTGTTTGAGTAAGAATCCGAGCAAAGTCTGTGGCTTATATGTCTTGCAATTCTCTTTCAAGCTATAGGTTCCTCTTGTATTACTTTCGTTTTACTTATTGTAGTTCATTTGTTGAATACATCAAGTTGTTGGTGGGCATTATAGTTGCCCACAGTCTACACTGTGCTGATCGCTTCCTTATAGTAAGCTTGTGTGTTCCCCATTCCTCTGTGAACTGGCTGTTGGATATAGATAAGCGCTTGATCAAATTTCGTTCTATTTTCTAAATGTGTTTCTTTCTTTGTTTAGGTAAGATGTAGGACTCCTTCCTAGGTGATGGTGGATTTTTTTAATCAGGAGCTCATAGTTTTAGCTGATTCTGTTTTGTGAGGCCAGCAATCATAGACATTCAACACTTAAGAGTCCTTACTTTTTCACTAAAATAATAAGCCTAACTCACAAATATCTAATGTAACAAATTTCTTAAACATAACAAACACTTAAAATATTGAACATACATTATTGTCTCAATGATTAGAAAATTTACTTCACAGATTTTTGTATCACGGGTTTGAATTACTTCATCCTTTCTGTATTTAATTCTGAATCTTCTAAGATCTAAAAAGGCCAAGTAAGAAAAACAAGTGTCATGTCATGATCAATCTCACTGGACGTTCATACTTACCTAGATAGTAAGCTATGCATATATGTTAATTTTTAAATGTTCAATTTTTTAAGTGAATTTATTAGATAAAAGTTTATGACTACACATATGTATCTAAGGTATTTCTTCCAGAGTCACAAGGATATCCACTAAACCCTTTTTATGGCCTTAGTGATAGCAAGGCTCTTCCTGTTCACATTCTTCAAATGCTATTAATTTCACATAAGAAAGATCACTTTGGCAGCTGCATAAAGAAGGGACTTTAAGGGTAGAAAAGATGAAGCACAATTCTCATTACTAGAAGACCATCCAGAAGGCCACTGCAGGGGTCCACACTAGTGATGGTAGAATCCTGCTCTTGTGTCTAGCAGGACAGGGGAGAGAGATGGAAGGGGAAGTGTATTACAGGAGACATTAAATATGTAGAACTGACAGAACTTGATTAATTTCACATAGCACTGTAAAAGAGTGAGAAATAACGGCTCTCACTTTTTGAGTGAGGCTTGGGTGGTGAAGTGAATTTGTGGTGCAATACACCAAGGTAAGAAACTGAGTAGGAAAAACAGATTTAGGCTGAAATGAGAAAGGAAAACCTCAACTTCAGGGATGTTAATATAGAGCCATCAGTGGGACATACAAACACAGAAAGATGAATATATAGATAGGCAGATGATAGATAGATGTGTCTGAAACAAAGAATATGAGATTCTCTATGGGCTTGAGATTTCAGTGTAAAGTCACCAACATTAAGATACTTTGTGAAGGTGAGGAAGCATGTGAGAATGTAAGACCATCTGGGGCAAAGGTAGAAGGGAAAAAATGCAGAAACCAAGACAAGGACACAGAAGAACGCCATCACTTAAAAGAGAAGTCAGAGGAAACTAATCCACAAAGAAAATTGTGGGATTGAGACCAGAGAGACAAGACACGAGCTTTAAGAGATTTCTCACGGAACCAAAAGAAGCTCCAGGAAGGCAAAATAGCCAATATGGTGTTAAGGGCCACAAAGCAACAGGAAGGTGCAGGCTGAGACGTGTTTAGTGGATTCAGTAATTAAGCCTTTTAAGAGTAGTTTCAGTGAAGGATTAGCGAAGGAACTTAGATTGCAGTCAATGATGAGACAAAGCGGAGGAGAGCCAGTAAAGTGAGTACGGACAGTTTTTCCTACTTGGACTGGGAAGAGGAAGATGTTCTTGTGGTGATATGTAGAATTTAGAAAGGCGAAGAGAAATTATGAATGAGAGTAACTTGGGCTGAGGGAGGAAACAGTACAATAAGTCCCTTACATATGAACAAGGTCCATTCCGAGAGGAAGCTCATAAGTTCATTTGTTCTAACCTAGGTTGTAAGTACTGCTTAGGCTGTAACTACAAGCCTTGGTACCCAACTAACACAATGGGCTATATAGTACTGTACTGTAATAGGTTTATAGTATTTTTCAAATAATACATAAAAAACAAACCCAAAAAAAGTAAAGAAAATATTTTTACTCTTACGGTACAGTATCTTCAAAATACACTAGAACATTACAATAGCTGGCATACAGGGGCTGATATTGAGTGAACAGGCAAGAAGAGATACTAATTGGGGGAGAGAGAAGAGGTGGGAGATAGCAGAGCTGAAGGATCATCAGCAATAGGAGACAGAGGGCAAGCTGCAATTTCACTTACTCCTGACGTAGTTGGATATGCAAACACATACACACATTTGCATCTTTGAAAGCTTGCAACTTGAAGATTTGTTTGTAGAGGACTTACTATAGTGAGACATTTAGGGATGGGAGTGGAAGAAAAACAATAATAGTAAATAAATGATATGATGACACACAGAAGAAAAGGAATAAAAGGAATGAAATAACTGATCATTCAGATAGCATTCAGAACACAGATGAAAAGAACTTTGGTCAGGAGATGTAAGGATGGGTGTAATTGTAGATAAGCTTGGAAGTAAAAGGAGTGTATTTTCTTAAGAGAGTTCACTCCCAATAACAGCTAAATAGTGAAATAAGAAACAAAATCATCTAATGATAAAGAAAAGGAGAGAAATAGGAAATTTAAGGGAAGAAGTGAAGAGAAGATCAACTAGGAAAAATGTGTAATGAGATTATAGGATAGTGTTGGGAGTGCAGCTGAGACTGAATGTCAATTATTTGTAATCTCCCAAATCAGTAAGATGGCAATTTTCCCCAGTTATGCTGATCAACCCAAGAATAGAAATAGAAAATATAGATGGTTCCATAAATCATTAGGGATTCGTGGGGCCCAGGTATTGATAACTGTTATGAGTAGTTGGAGTGAAGTGGTTTGAAATGAAGCACCTTGGAGTCCAAGCCACAACTGATGGAAGCAAAGTCAGGTAGAGAATACCTAGAAAGGGGGGGAGGAGCCAGGATTGAAACTAACAGCCTTTGAAATCTATACCGTACAGCCAATTATCTGCCTTCAGAACTCAGAATTGACTTATTGATATACTGTCATTTTTAACGGGAAAACATATTACTGCCCTGAAACTATGGATTAATTGTAGGTGCTCACTTTGAATGGACAGTGCTGGACACAAGTTCCCCAATTCTCCACTTTTTTGGTAGCAGTAGCAGCGTCAGTACAAAGCTAAAACCTGTTCTACTGACTTCTGAAGTTTTAAATCAGAGTAGATATGAAAGAGAAAAGAGTTATTTTTATCTTATTTTTAAATTTTCTTATTATTACTGGCTGCACTGGGTCTTTGTCGCAGCTTGCAGCCTTTCTCTGGCTGTGGCGAGTGGAGGCGGCTCTCCAGTGCAGTGCATGGGCTTCTCGCGGTGGGGGTTTCTCTTGTTGCGGAGCATGGCTTCAGCAGTTGTGGCACACAGGCTTAGTTGCCCGCAACATGTGGGATCTTCCCAGACCAAACATGTGTCCCCTGCCAGATTCCCAACCACTGGACCACCAGGGAAGCCCAAGAGTTATTTTTAAATAATCCTTTTCTTTTTTTTTTCTTTTTCATTGTAAGAGGAGCATCTACGTATCCCTTTTTCACTTTTTCCTCTCTCTTGTTTTCAGAGGCCCTGTAAATGAAGAAAATCAAGACAGTGTCATGCACTCTGATGGTAAGAGGCAAATGATGTTTTATTTTTTGTTCCCTCAGATATGAAAGTTAGAGTTAATTATTCTCATAGGGTCATTAGTGAGTCATTATCATCATTAGTGCATGCAAGTCCTCTTGTTTTACTTATTTATTCCCTTTTCTCTTCACGACCCACTCTCTTTCCTTCCTTCTTTCACCAGAGTAAAATATTTTAATGCACTTAGTGTGTATATGTAATTTTGTACACATTCATTGTATATTGTTGTATGTGTATATGTATATATTTCAATTTGCATGAACAGTATATTATAGCTCATTCTGGTCCTTTTTTTACACTCAGACTAATGTGTTTTGTGAGGCTTATCGTGAATATAAGTATATTTAATTTATTTCTGTTAACTACTGCACAGCTCTCCATGGTATGCATCCTATGGAGCATACCATGGAGCACCTCCAACTCACTATTACTGAAAATGATATTAATAGTTCAATGCACCTTCTTGTCCATATCCCCATGTGAACCTCTGAGAGCCTTCCTTTAAGATGTGTATCAAGGAGTAGAGTGACTGCTTGTAAGCTATGACATATTCATTTTGATTGAGTAGTACTGGAGTACTTTCCAGAAGAAAGGCATCTGTGTGTAGTCCCATCCCAGGGCATGAAGATTCCAAAATGCTTGCCTTTCACCAGTGCAGAGGCAGCTGTTGTTTCCAGTTGTTTCCAATCTTGTGTGTATAAAATGTCTTGTTTCAATTTCATATCTCAGCTTACTATTGAGTTCAAAACCCTGATTTGTTTATTAGCCTTTGTGATTTTCTCTTCTGTAAGTTGCTACTTCCAATTCCTTGACCATTTTTTTCTTGGGGTTGGTATCCTTTTCTGGATGACTTGCAAGAGTTCCTTTGTATTCCAAATATTAATAACATGTCAGTTGTAGGGTGGAGAAGGCAATGGCACCCCACTCCAGTAATCTTGCCTGGAAAATCCCATGGACGGAGGAGCCTGGTAGGCTGCAGTCCATGGGGTCACTAAGAGTCGGACACAACTGAGCGACTTCACTTTCACTTTTCACTTTCATGCACTGGAGAAGGAAATGGCAACCCACTCCAGTGTTCTTGCCTGGAGAATCCCAGGGATGGGGGAGCCTGGTGGGCTGCCATCTATGGGGTCGCATAGAGTCGGACACGACTGAAGCAACTTAGCAGCAGCAGCAGCAGTTGTAGGGATTGCAAATATCTTCTCTCATTCTGTCCATTGTCTATTAACTTAGTCCATACCGTCCTTCATTGAACATAAATATGTTTTGATATAATCAAATTTATTAATACTTACTTTGTAATTTGTACTTTTAAAGTTTTATTTAAGAATTCCTAACCTTAGGAAATAAAACTATTATATTCTATTTTCTTCTATGAACTTTATCCTTTATAGTTAGGTCTTTGATTGTTTGCAGTCCACTTTTGAGGAATTAGTAGAAACCTAGAGTTTTTTTCTCATATACAAAGTCAGTTTTCCCATTATGATACTCTGAAATTCACCCTTTTCTCATTAATTTATAATACCACATTTACTATATTAACTCTATTGGTGTGTTTGTGTCTTTTCATACATAGGTGTGTTTGTGTGTACATAATGTTCCTGGGTTTGACCTCTGGGTCAGGAAGATCCCCTGGAGAAGGAAATGGCAACCCACTCCAGTATCCTTGCCTGGGAAATCTCACAGACAGGCTACAGTCCCTGGGGGTGCAAGAGTCAGACAAGACTTAGAAAGTGAACAACAACAAATGTGTGTTCCTATTTGTGTGTATGTAAATTTTATCTGTCTCTGAGCTCTCCGTTCTATTCTACTGGTCTATTAATTCATGTATCAGTTCCACATGGTTTTTATTGTTATTGTTTTAGATGATGTCTTAATACCTGAAAATTTGTTGATATTATTAAACACTTGAGCAGTAAAATATCTTTTAAAAAATCTAATTAACTTGATTTGTTTGATACATGAAAGCAAATCCTTGGGAACAAATGAGTCAAAAAGTGTGAACTTGTGACTTTCTGGTAAAGCCTGTGTTCCACACAAGCCCACAAAACCAAATGTGGATGCTTTCAGCGTCCATTCATAAAGAGAAAAGAGTGTCTTCAGTTTTTTTCACTTTTGTATTATTTTATGAAAGCTAATGAAATGATTTTATAATAAGTTACAAGGTTTGGAAAAGTCATAGTAAGGATCTTAACCACATATTCTATTCTGTACTTCTAAACCTTTGGTAAAGTATAGATTCTGTTAACATTATGAACTGTTTTGAGTATTATGTTACATCTAACAATCCTCTATTAAAGCACTTCTTAATTACTATCCCTTTTTTTAAAACACTTCAGGTACTGGAAATCTAGATGAGGTTAGTTTCTCTTTTTTATTCTTCTCATATTATATTGCTGTAACTAGAATATGTAACAATTGCTGTGATTTATTTTCTACTGACATAAACCAACAAATGAAAACTCTTAAGAATAATGGTAATATTTTTCCATTTGCAATCTTATTTCACCTGAAATGCTTGAGACATTAAACACCAGTCATTTCACTGACTCAGTAATTTTGTTATACTAAACAGAAACTGAAGTCTGGCTACAAATCTGAATTACATAGCAGGATATAAAATGAAATCTTTCTGTGCTTCCTTTCCCAGTCTGTCTCCAAAAAGAAAAAAAAAAAAAAAAAAACATGCCAAATGTACACACAAATTTATGTTTGTTTTACTGAGTATTTGAGCAATGTAGTATATATTTGTTCCCTTATTGAATAATTGCAATTAATCATTATTAATGTTTTTCTTGACAGGAACAAGAGAGTGAAGGAGAAACATATGAAGACATGTATGAGCAACATTTTTTTTACCATGATATTTTTCTTCTAAGATGAATATAATAATTTATATGAGGGAGAATGAATGGATATTCAATACTAGGAGGGGGAAAGTTCAACTGTTCAAGTGACGGGCATATAATGATAACCTTTATTTCAATACAAAGGACTAAAGATTCCTTTCTTGTCTAAGGATTTTACAGAGGACTCTGTTAAAATGCCATTGTGTGAGAGGTCAGAGTCCTGCAACCCACTAGACAGCCCACAGGCAGGGAATTACAGAGCCAGGAATCTGTATTTCTTGCTCTCAGTGTGTCTTTGGGCAAATGAATTTGTGTATATATTACAATGTGCTCACCTAGGCAGTACTTTACCTCAAAATTCAGCTCTGAGAGATGATTTAACACAGCACCAGATGCCAAAGTTTTAACCTGCTTAAGAAGAAAAATGTTAAAAAGAGTTCCCAAATGGGTTTCTGGGTAGCCCAGGATTAAGAAATTTCTTAGCAAATGAGTGAAAATAAAAATGAGCATGTTCTCTTATTTTATCTTTAGTTGATTCACATATGTTAATCTTCCCTACCCAGAATTCAGCTAATTCTGAGTAAAGTTTCTAAATGAAGATTTGTACCTATGAGTAAAGTGAATCCGTGTATGTGAACTTATACCAGTGAGTGTACTCTTGAGAGAGAGAGTTGGGGGTCGGGGGTGGGTTTAATTGTATTCATGCTGACAGGCCGCAAGAACCTTTATAACAATGCCTTCCACTTGCCCTCAGGGGTTATAAAGGTAGCAGGGCCTTTGGAAGGCATCCTCCTTTGAATGCCTCCTGCAGGTTTTAAAAACAGTCTCACACACCCAGGAATTTTGACAAGACTTAGCTTTGTACCTTCACCTCTATTCCACATACTATCTTCTGTTTGGGGTAGGAACCACTCTAAATAGTGAGCCCTAACACATAAATGCCTGCAGGTTCTGAAACAACAAAATATTTATTCACAGAGACACATCCAAAGAAAAAGAGAAGAAAAGGGAAAAGGAGGAAAAGAAGAGATTAGAGCTGGAGAAAAAAGAACAGAAAGAGAGAGAAAAGAAAGAACAAGAAATAAAGAAGAAATTTAAAGTAAGAGCTTGCTTGCTGACGGGTGAAAAAGAGTAACGTCTCTTTTTATAACTTTCACACAAAAGGGGCACCATTTTTTGAAACCTTACATGGTTGGACAACTACTTAATCACTGTTTTCTAAAGAGTAACTTCCTTCATAACAGTAATGTTTTTGTCTACTACACTCCATTATCCATGCACTAAAAATGCAATACAATAAAATCCAAATAAAATATGTGGCTTATAATTTGGATAAAATCTAAACAAAATCTGGTGGGAGCTCAGGAAATTTTATGTCCGTTGGGTGAATGAATACTCAGTTACTCAAATCCATTCTGACTCTTCCTCGTTATGCATTTCATTGTACCTGGAAAATTTCATGGACTGAGGAGCCTGATGGGCTACAGTCTGAGGGGTCACGAAGAGTCGGACATGAGTATTAACCTACTCATAATATGGGCTCAGGACTACACACATACATATCCCTGTGGAATGTATTATCATGGTGCATGGGACAGAAATGTCTCTGGATTAAGCAGACCTGTCTCAATAAAACTCCGTGAGCTACCCTGCCTGATGCTGTCTAGACCTGACTCACATCTGTGCCTTTACTTTAAGCCTATGTACATGCTGACTTCTCATACCTTCTGTTTCTCCTTCTTCCTCACTGACCTCTGTCTTCGCTGATCTTTCATTCTAACTGGATGACTCCTATGACTACCACCACTACCACTATACTTGTAGGCTATACTTTCTTGGCTAGGCTTTGACGACACGGCCCATCTGGTATGGGTCTGGTATGTCAGCTATATTTAGAGTGATTATCTAGTCACAAAACTATTCTTCACTTTGAAAAGGATTCATATCAAGTTTCCTTTAAATATTTAGTTCCTCCAGAACATTAATATATGGTTTGAATTATAAAAGTCTGGCTTATATATAATTTCCCAGTCTATTGACTGTAGTGAAACAAAGATGCAACAGCGGGCACAGGGAAAATGTAAAACTTAGAGTCAGTTGGACAGATGTGGATTCAAATTCCAGTTGCATTTGTGAGTTATATAATAGGGGACATATTGCTAAACTTCTCTGAACCTCAGATTCTTATTTTTAAAGTGAGTAGATGACATTTCTCTTGAAAGTTTGTTATGGGATTAAATAAAATAATACATGGTGTCTATTATAGGCTGTCATTCAATTTTGCTTACTATATATAAGCAAAAGTAAGATTGCAATATGACTATTAAAATATTTTACTCATACAGAATGTATGGCTACCAAAGAAGGGAAAACATGGAAAATTAATTTCTTAAATGAAAATCTTTATAACATACTTTTTATGAAGAGATTGTTTATAGTTTTGAAGGAATTATGTGAAGCTTTCCCTGTGGGCTTTTTTTTTTTTTTTGGAGAAGCCAGTTTTGGATGGTTTCACTCATTTATTCAAATAATATTTGTTAGTAAGAAAAAGATATGATATGAAATCACACCACCAAACATGAACTCAAACATTTGTCAAGACTAGGACTTCACACGCTATATTCCTTCCACAAAATTGTTAATAGATGTTCAAATTAAATAAATAAATGTGAGAACTGTTATACAGTTCCACATTTCATTAATTCTATGACAAAATATTTCACATTTTAAAATTCTGAAATTAGGATGCATTGTAACATTGTTGGCACATCAAAGTTTAAATCAAGCTAGTTTACTTTCTTGGTAGTATATAATTAATGATGGTGTCTCACAATTCATCACATCACAAGTTCAATAAATAAAGTAGAGCCTCCTCAAAAATCATGATGCATATTTGCATATCAAAAGATTCAAGAAATTCTGTTGAAAAGACAAAAGATTAGGAAATTAGGAGTTAAGGATTCACGAGCTCTAAACTACATTACTCCTCTGCTGTCAAGAAACCACTGTACTCTTCAGGATATTAATTATAAAAACATCACATAATATTGGTTTGCTATTTTTTTTTATTCACAATGCTATTTCTAAACTGTTATCTTGTTTATAGCAGGTAATGTCTACTCCAAGTTTATAGGTAGCAAGTACCATGAAGTCAAAAAAAAGGAAAGAATATGTTTTTCTCACAAGTACAACCTACCACCACTACTAACCCTTCTCTCTCTTGCTATTGTAAGCCTGCAGAGAACCATCAGAATAATTGCACAAAGCAGAGAGGGAAATAACCTCTGTCTAGTAAGCAGAACACCAGTATACCCCATAAAAACACATAGCACCCAGCATGTCGCATACATAAGTGGTGTTTGATTTTCAGTCACTTCCTCTTCATTTTTTTTTTTTCTGGACTGATAATTCTTTTCTTTTTTTTTTTAAATTTTATTTTATTTTTAAATTTTACATAATTGTATTAGTTTTGCCAAATATCAAAATGAATCTGCCACAGGTATACATATGTTCCCCATCCTGAACCCTCCTCCCTCCTCCTTCCCCATACCATCCCTCTGGGTCGTCCCAGTGCACTAGCCCCAAGCATCCAGTATCGTGCATCGAACCATCTTCCAGAGTTCCCGAGGTCAACAGATCACTGCCATTCTCTCCTGGCCGCCCGACACGTGCTTACCTATTTTTGCTGGTTCTGTCTGACCTCTGCAATTTTCCCCTAACCCCTCCTATAGGAACCCTCACCAGAAATAACATTCACCCTCAACTTCTAGTTCAAACCTGTAAATGTTGGTAACAAACAGGTTAGCAAGTAGTGGACCTAGTCTTTCAAAACTGCATTCCTTAAAGATTTCCTGAATAGTAAGAAGCTGGTTGTGATTTTTTTTCCCCTCTTTGCAGCTAACAGGCCCTATTCAAGTCATCCATCAAGCAAAAGCTTGCTGTGATGTCAAAGGAGGAAAGAATGAACTGAGCTTCAAGCAAGGAGAGAATATTGAAATAATTCGTATCACAGACAACCCTGAAGGAAAATGGCTGGGCAGAACAGCCAGGGGGTCATGTGAGTGCATATTTTTCTAAGACTTCAAAGTGTTTTCTTTTGAGCCAATCTTAATGTGAAAATTCTTCCAAAGCTAGTCATAAGCATTAAGTTGGGAGTATGTTACAGAGTAGACAAAAATAGGAAGATTTTAAATGACAAGCATAGCTCCATCTTCACCTCATTTGTGCAATATTTTTAGTTGGGAAAAAATGTAAATATAATATCCCAAGGAAGAGCAAAGAGTATTAGGTTCTTCATTGATGTTAAAAAGCAAAAATATTTCTTCTGAATCACTTTAGAGCCTTGAAAACAGACTCTAGACTTACCCCAAAGCACAACATCATGAGACTTGGACAAAGCACAGTGAAGCATGTGTCAACAAGTCTTTAAGTCAGAATTGCAAGCAAAGAAATAAAGGGAAAATTTAAAAAGAAAGTGTACAATCGATATTTGTTTACAACTCTATGATATTTAAACTACAGTCATCTGAACATAAATTGTTCCCCTTTTGGTAGATGGCTATATTAAAACAACAGCTGTAGAGATTGACTATGACTCCTTGAAACGGAAAAAAGGCTGTCTCAGTGCTCTTTCAACAAGACTTTTGGAAGATGACCAGGAAGTGTATGATGACGTTGCAGAGCAGGAAAATGTTAGCAGGTATATGTAAAAACAAATCGGAAAGCAAATGAAACTATCTCTTTGTCAGAGATTGTGGGTTTTAAGATGCTAGAATTTTACTTTCCTAATTTCCTACTACTTTCTATCACTAAATTAAATTACCGTTTACAATCACTTCAATATGGATGATAACTCATTTGAAACTCTATAGTCTTTCATTTTACTCTTTGGCTATTTGTGTTAAATACTGCTTGAAATGTAATGGGCCACTGGCAGATGTGTTGTCAATCCCAAATACTGTTTTGCAACATTCATTCTGATTTGACTTTAAGGATATGCCTAGAATACGTATGACTTTGTAAAATATGAAGCATGAGATATAAAAGTTAGCTCTAAAAGTATAAAATATTTTTCTCTGAAATCTGAGTCTAAATATATTTGTCATTGTTATTTGAAAGTATAACAAATAGAAATGCTTTTTTATGACAACTTTGCTCTTTAAGAGTAAAAATGTAAAAGCTGAATCCACTATGATCCCTAGCAATCAACTAGGGGTTCAACTTTCCATTGGACCTTGTGACCTTCCCTGGAAAAATTACAGGACCATCTTTCTGGGGCAGAGGGACAGATCAAGACATCCTTTCTAGGGGAATCAAAGGGGAGGGCAAACTTCTGTCTCATACTTTCCTTCTCTTCCTTCTCAGTCTCCAGCTCCCTTTATAGTGCCTCCTCTTCTGTCTCTTTCTCCTAGCTCTGATCTTCCTTGTTCTTTCTTTTTCTTCCTTTTCTGCTCTCCTTTCATTCCTTCTTTCCTCCAATATCTCCCTTTCCTTGTAGAGCCATAATCCCTTTAAATTGAAGGAAAAGGAGAAGAAAAATCTCCAACCCAGTGAAGAATCCTCATTTTTCTATTCCCACTTTGTGAAACAGGGAAACCTCCCCACATGACCTATGCAAGATCTTCATTTGAGAAAAAAATGTGTCTGCATTCTTTATAACTCAAATTTCAAAGTAAAAAATGTTTTTATTATTAAGCATTCTAAAAATGTAAAAATATCAAAATAGAAATATATTAATATTTATTAATACTAATAGTTATGAAACATATTAAGAATTAAATTTCCCTTTATGGTCTTGAGCTTATGGCATCAGTTAAACTTATATTGCTTTCTGGCAGTTCATCATTCTAAAATGACTGATAGCAATGCTGTCTTAACATATTATGATCATAAATTATGTAATACATATCAAAACATGCCATGTATGCACTGGAGTTTACAGATTGTAAATTGACCTTAGTAATAAGAAACACCTTGACCTACTTTGAAGTTAGCAAATGTCAAATTTGATGTCAGAGTTCCAAATGGCCGTATTTTGAGAGTTACAGGATTTTCTGGACATGAGTGTGTCTTACCATGTATATTATCAGCATATATACCTTATGTTGGGCTTCCCTGGTGGCTCAGATGGCAGAGTCTGCCTGAGATCCCCTGGAGAAGGAAACAGCAACCCACTCCAGTGTTCTTGCCTGGAAAATCCCATGAATGGAGGAGCCCAGCACGCTGTAGTCCACGGGGTTGCAAAGAGTTGGACACGACTGAACTACTTCACTGTACCTTATGTTTGTCTTTTATCTTAAAAAAAAAAAACACAATTTCTCTTATTTGGGAATTAAAGAACTCCACTTCACTTTCACTTTTCACTTACGTGCATTGGAGAAGGAAATGGCAACCCACTCCAGTGTTCTTGCCTGGAGAATCCCAGGGACCCGGGGAGTCTGGTGGGCTGGTGTCTATGGGGTCGCACAAAGTTGGACACGACTGAATCGACTTAGCATCAGCAGCAGCGGTGATATATATATATATATATATATATATATATGTGTGTGTGTGTGTATGTGTGTATATATATATATATATATCAGAGAAGGCAATGGCACCCCACTCCAGTACTCTTGCCTGGAAAATCCCATGGATGGAGGAGCCTGGTAGGCTGCAGTCCATGGGGTCGCTAAGAGTCAGACATGACTGAGCGACTTCACTTTCACTTTTCACTTTCATGCATTGGAGAAGGAAATGGCAACCCACTCCAGTGTTCTTGTCTGGAGAATCCCAGGGACGGGGGAGCCTGGTGGGCTGCCGTCTATGGGATTTCACAGAGTCGGACACGACTGAAGCAACTTAGCAGCATATATATATATATATATATATATATATATATATATATATATATAAAATACATATATATATATATTTACACTGATGAAAATACTCAAAAAATAAATAAATCCACAAAAAAGGGATGATATTCTTAAAATGAAGCATTATTTTCATAATAAGTGACTGTTTCCCAAATTAATGCTATTACCTTTTCCATTTTAACTAGTCTGTACATACCACAGGGCTTCCCAGATAGTTCAGCAGTAAGGAATCCACCTGCCAATGCAGGAGATCCAGGTTTGAGCCCTGGGTTGGGAAAATCCCCTGGAGAAGGAAATGGCAACCCACTCCAGTATTCTTGCCTGGGGAGTCCCATGAACAGAAGAGCCTGGCATGTTACATCAGTCCAGGGGTTGCAAAGAGTAGGACACAACTTAGTGACTAAACCACCACCACCATACATACCACAACTCTACAAGACATCTCCAGTTAGTAAACATGTAGCAGAAACGGAATCTTCTGTTTAATAAAACGGGGTTAGAGGAAGTGTATATAGCTCTACTGATTAATAATTTAAACAAGTATGGCACCACAATATTTACTAGCATCTATTACATTGGAAGGAATGATGCTAAAGCTGAAACTCCAGTACTTTGGCCACCTCATGCGAAGAGTTGACTCATTGGAAAAGACTCTGATGCTGGGAGGGATTGAGGGCAGGAGGAGAAGGGGACGACAGAGGATCAGATGGGCTGGATGGCATCACCGACTCAATGGAAATGAGTTTGAGTAAACTCCGGGAGTTGGTGATGGACAGGGAGGCCTGGTGTGCTGTGATTCATGGGGTCGCAAAGAGTCGCATACGACTAAGCGACTGAACTGAACTGATTCCTTCTTTATGCATATTTAATAAGAAAATGGAAGAAGAGACATCACTTCTACACAAGTTGTTTTGTTTTGTTTTGTTTTTTGAAACTACAGCTGCTGCTGGCAGAGATCTTATAACAGAACGTGCTTTGTCCTTAGTAGAACAAGGAAAGATGCTGAGTATAGCTGGCAGCTTGTTCCGGCAAGAATAAGAGAAAGCACCAGCCTCTCCTCTCCCTCCCCCATATACCTCCTGGCTCCTATCAGGAGGTTCTTGGCCAGCTCTTTCCCAATTTCTCCAGGGTTAGGAAAACCAACTGTATACCTCACACTCTGAGAGCAGACAGGAGGCTTAAAAAGCGCAGATCCTGGCAGCTGTACTTCTCCGTTTCTTCTCAATGAAGCAGTTTTTTGTAATAAAAGTGAAAAGTTGAACAAAAGGAAATTACAAGTGCAAATACCACTCCTTCGTCATATAAAAAACTCTTCTTCTAGGTGTATTTCCCAACCTTTTTCCTGCCATTTCTCCTTTCCTCTTTCTCTTTCCTTGTCTTTTCTCACACTCTCCTTTCCTTCCCTCTGGCTCACCAGATCAATGGTTTATATTCCAAAGAGAAAATGAAGAACTGCTCTAGAAATCAAATAATATATAGTGGCTTTGTTCCCGATTGTGATCACCCAATTCTTTGGAAATTGGATATGAAATCTCCGAGGTGGAATATGTTGTATTTGCCAGAAGTGGCAGCCAACCCCAATTTGCAGTTTTTCTCATAATTCTAAATGCTTGCTTCATGCTCAGAGGAAAGTGTTGAAGACAGTGAGTGTGAAAACAGTTTGTAAGCAAGTAGCGAATATACTTAAGCTTCATCAAAAATCACTTCTATTTGTATATTAAGACATTTATAGCATGTTTTTCTCCAAAGTTCCATTAGTGAAAGTACTTTTTATTTCTAGATTAGCAGTAGACTTTAAAGTTATTCTGACTTTAAGGTTAAGGGTCATATATGATGTATAAACATACTATACGATTGTAATATCAGATATCTGTTCTTGGAAGATTATCTAAAAGGCAAAAATGATGACACAGAGGGCACAGCGAGGTGTAGTAAAAATGACGTCATCCATACAGGAAAGCAGGACACTGAGATTATTTCATTTTTTCAGTTAATCAAAAGTGGACATGGTCATATCACTTGATTTCTCAGAGCCTCAATTTTTTTTCTGTAAAATGAACTAGATGACTTCCTTTGCTTTCACATAATTCACAGTTTAGTGGGGAAACAGGCAAGAAAACAATTTTAAAAGAGGGGAGGTATAGAATGTTATAGAAAGAGAGATTTAGAGAATTAGGAGCTACACTCTACAAAAGCCCCACGAATAGGATTTCAAATTTTTTTTAAGTATTCCCTTTGTAAAAAATGTAATCCTATTGGACTAAGAGTTAAATGCTGTAATTATAAGGTATTGAGAGGAAATTGAATTTAATGCAGTAACAGTTCTAGAATAATATGCTCTTTTTTTAATAAGTCCATCTATGGAGTGATGTAATACTATATAACCTGAAAATTGCCTTATGGTAAAATGCTAGAAATCAACAATATCATTGTTTAGAAAACTTTATGGATTGCTGAATCTCACTTGATCCTTATTAGTTTTGTTTTGTTTTTTGCTTTGTTACTACTCATCTATTACAATAAGGAACAATTTTTCTTACTTTTCACGCATAACATCTAATAACTTTTTTTCTAATTAAAAAGTACCTGATTTACAATATTAGTTTCAGGTATACAAGTGATTCGATGTTTTTATAAGTTATACTCCATTTAAAATTATTATAAACTATTGACTATATTCTCTATACTGTAGAATATATCCTTATAGCTTATTAATTTTATACATAGTAGTTTGTCCTCCTTAAACTCCCACCCCCACCCCAACACTGGTAACCAGTAGTTTGTTCTCCATCTCTGCGTCTCTTTTTGTTTTGTAGTATTTATTCGTTTTATTTTTTAGATTCCACATATAAGTGACAACTCTCTGACTTATTGCACTAAATATAATACCCCGCAGGTCCACTGGTATTGTTGCAAATAGCAAAATCTCATTCTTCTTTTATGGCTGAATAACATTCCACCGTGTGTGTACGCTACGTCGTCTTTACTCATCTGTTGGCGGACATTTAGGTTGTTTTTATATCTTGACAATTGTAAATAACATCCTGATAACTGTTGACTGGAATGTTATTTTTTCTCTCATTTAACTGCTCAATATGTACTTCTTCTCCTGATAGCTAAATAATTAATATATCAATTAATGTCTACTCTTTTTCTCCTAGCCACAGTCAGAGTGGAAGTGGAGGTAAGCTACACGCTTTTATCAGTTTCTCAAGTCTTTGACGTTCTTGTGTATATTAATGACAAAATGCTCTTGTTTGCAAATAATAAGGAGGATCTTAATGTGGTAGAAAGAACAATAGCCTGGGAATCAATAACATGGAGTCCAGTCCTGGCCACTGAGTGACCCTGAGCAAGTCACTTTTTTCTTCCACGTTATGGGTCATAGGGTGATTCCACTTCCAGTGTGCCCAGGGCAGTCTTGATTTGTACAGTTGTCTGAGCACAATTTCTAGTAGTATCTCCCTTCACTTTCAGAAATGTCCCTATTTGGATAATACCTCACATAGTCACCACAGCTATGATTCCTAAAGACTTCTCATTATCCCATCAACAAAATAAGGGTTGCTAATACCTGGCAGTGCTAAAATTATCATCTTAAAAATCTAATTTCAACTTTATTGTACATATATTTACAAAGAAGGTAGTCAGTAAACATTTGTTAAATAAATATTTGTCAAATAGCAAACATAGGATAACAAATCAAGCAAGGGTTTAACTTTTTTAAAATAAAGAAATGAAAATTCTTTTCATTCACCTTCCATTCTTTTCTTTGTCCCAGCTCCCATCAATGCTTAGAGTCACTTTTCATTTGCTTTCCTTTACTTACATCTTGATCAATGCTTTTTTCTGAATCTCTCCTTAGTATTAATTAAGTTTTTCTTATCAACTTTTCCCTTCTTTTTCCACAATAAATTTTAACTCCATCCTCTGTTTAATTTTACTTTTTCTGTTATTTTCCCCACTCTGTCACCTCCAGTGCACAGTACTCTATGTCATCCCTCATATTTTTACAGTTCACTTTTAAGAATTCCTTATAAAATAATGTTAAAAAATTAATTTACCTCTGTGTAAGAGTGGGAAAATAAAGCTATTTTAATTTAAATAATTTATATGAAAATAAGATGCTTTCTACATCTTATTTCTGCATAAGACATTTATTATCAAATTTTGAGTGAGCATTTGTGACCAAATTACAAAATTAACAGATTTCCCCCCCCTAATTCACATGAAGGGATGTTCCCACCTCCCCCAGATGATGATATTTATGATGGGATTGAAGAGGAGGATGCTGCTAATGGGTAAGAATAATCAGCTTAATTGCCTCTTTGCAAAGTATTGTATATACTGAAATTGTCACTAGTTTTGATTTCTAGTTAGAATAAAAAGCAGAAAGTAGCATTCCCTGTTACATAACCAAAAATGTTTAATTAACAGCAATGGCAAATGAGGAATTGTAATTATACCACACTTCAAATGAAGTGGTATATTGTTTGGAATATACCACTTGGAACCTTGACAACTATGTCAAAAGGAGTGAAATGGAAAAGGGGTAAGGGTTACAAGTATTCAAACTTTTCCCAATCATTTATTTATCAATCAATACTTCATTTTTGTGACAATCTCTGGAAAGTTTATAGTTGCATGGCTAGCCTTTGTGTAATAATCATGTGCTGTGCTGTGCTTGGTCGCTCAGTCATGTCCAGCTCTTTGGGATCCCATGGACTATAGCCTGCCAGGCTTCTCTGTCCATGGGGATTCTCCAGGCAAGAATACTGGAGTGGGTTGCCATGCCCTCCTCCAGGGGATCTTCTCAACCCAGGAATTGAACCCAGGTCTCCTGCATCGCAGGTGGATTCTTTACCGTCTGAGCCACCAAGGAAGCCCTTGTTTAATAATCATAGTTGTAATCAATCCAAATAAATTGAGATCATATGTTTATCTGTGGCTGTATGTGGCAATATTGAAAACTTAATCCTTTAGGTGTTTAAACTTTTGAAGTGGTGCATTTTAAAATTTAAATACATATTTTAAAATTTTAATCTAATAACAACTTACTTTTAATCATAGCAAAGCTAAATTGATGTTTAAAACTTTTGACTCAGCTCACTGGTTTAAGAAACAAGGTGTAAGAAATCTACCAAATAGGAGAAAATAACTTGCCTACTATTTACCTAGTCGCAGCAGTATTCAAAGACCATGACTTATAAACTTAATAGCTTCAGCTTGTTGAGTACAATAAGTAGCTTACAGCCTGAATGATCAACACAGTATAATTATAAAAAACCTGATCAATGCCTGCATGCTCCAAAGCTCCACGCTACAGGTTGAAGAGAAGAGTAACACCTGGTCCTGGGGGATTTTGAAGATGTTAAAGGGAAAAGATGACAAAAAGAAAAGTATACGAGAGAAACCTAAAGACTCTGAGTCAGACAATGATGAAGGTTCATCGTAAGAGTCAACCAACCACCAAATCCAGTGCACAATAACTACACTAATAATTTCATCAAATGCTACTAATATTTTATAACTGATAACCAAATTCTGACAGTCTTAAGAAATTTTAATGTGTTTTTCCATTAGCCATTCTAGTCTCATTTATTGTGTCACTTTTAAAGTCGTGCATTTACATAAAATCATCGTATACATCATTTTGTTTTCCATTCAAACATGCACACACACACACACACACACACACACATGCATGCACTCACCCTTCATTTAGTAGGACCTTTTTTTAAGCTGTAAATCACATCTAAAAGGTCAGAATTCCAGCACTACGTTTTATTATATAATATTTTATACTGACTATTCAAAATATACATTCTCTTTTAAAAGTTAATTTATAGAAAAAAAAGGACAAAATTTGGAATTTCTTTTCTCTAAGTACAGAATCTAAAGTCTTTGTAACTTTCACAATAATGATATATTAATTCCACTTGAAGTACGTTTGACCTATATTAAAATTCTTCTAAGTATCTTCAGTTTGTATAAATAAGACTAAAGCATACATTTTATCTTTCTATACAAAAATAATCCTTTAGCATAAGTTCCATGTGTATAAATTTGAAGGACCTTAAGTACACTCAAATTTTCATTGTTTTATATATGTTAATAGACTCACCACACTTTAACAGAAGTCTTTATAAGATAATTGACATAGAATTCCTAATTTTAAATCCTTTTGTGAGACACTAAAACAACACTCAATAAACGAGATACTTAAAATTGTAAGTAAACGTAGCAGATCTTCTCTTCATGTATCGTTACTCAAATGTAGTCCTCACTTAGAAATAAAAGCAAATATTTTTTTGCTCAATAACACACCAGCTAATTCTGATTTTAAATCACTTTTACTAATGACCTCTCACACTTTAGTGTAACTGTGCACCATTCTTCCAGTTATGTGTATATGTGTGTTTAAAGTTCAGAAAGTAATAAAAACAAAGGTCTTTTTCTGTTGCAACTAAAAGTCATCCAATCCTGATTTCAAATCACTTCTATTAATAAGTTCTCACTCTCTAGTTTCAGTGGATATTCCTCTCTTATTCACCTTTCTTCTGTTTGGGGATATATATGTACATATTATCAAACAATATTATGTCATACTATGATCTTCATATGACCATACAATATTATGGTCATATGAAGATTCCTGTGACTTTTGTTGTGACTCTACATTTCTATTCTTTGAGTCAAACAGTTTTTGTCCGGAGCTACACTGCAATGACTCCGAAATATTTAGACCATTTCATTTACTCTGGTATGATAATATGCTCAAACTTCATAGAACAAATTCAAAAACATTGGTCCAATGGCTGTGAGAAAAATAAACCAGTGGATGTCATGATTCTTTATTTGTTTGGCCAATACCAGAGTTCACAAAAAGTCTTGCTAAATTCCAAATTGATTGACAAAAACTTGGGACTCAGCAGAGAAATGGAGGATGAGAAAGGAATAATACTCAACAGATTAATTAGCCTTTATAAGCCTCAAGGCTGTTACTTATTCATGCCTTTCCTAAATAATTATGTTCTCATTTTCTTTCCAGTTTCCCTTCTCCTCCTAAACAAGTGGGTAAGTAATAAAAACTAATTGTGTTAATATATTTTATATCTCACTTCTTGCAGATAGGGTAGCAGAAGCAATTGCTTTAGTCATGCTATCTGAATTAAAGTCCTGACTCTGAAAATAATAAATTGTGTAACTTTGTCAAGTAACTGCACCTGGGATGGTCAGTTTCACAGTTTCTCAACAGTAAAATAGTGGGAAAAGGAAATTTTCAACTTTCAGTGATTTGTTCTTCCAGTCACAGGATCACTATGGAGAAAGGGACGAGTGAGTAGAGATGGGCCCCAACGATCCTCATGGATCCCACCCCAATTTAGTCAGAGTTTGATGTATTAGATTTCTGCAAAAAGATTTCTAAACACGTGCCACACTGTGAGCAACCAAGATCCTTCTGAATCTAAATTTCTATGATTTTTAAAAATGTATCATTTATATTGTCTTTGGAAATTTTTCCACTGCTAAATGTGAAATAGTTTTTTCTTGGTACAATTTTGATCATCTTATTTTTTACCCCTGCTGAGACTTAAAGGATTTTTCTTAAATTTTCTTTGAAAAAAATAAAATGTCTTGCAAGAATATTCAGAGGCTTTCAAAAGTTTATTTTAATTTATAAATAAATTGAAAAAGCAAACCAAACACAATCTATTCTTCCAGACTGTTTATCTGACTTTGTTTTCATCTAACAATTTGAAAATATGTAAGGCTGTAGCTCAAATTGATTAATAACTGATGATGAACTTACATCTTAACTTATAATTTTTAAAAAGTACTCAGGAAACTTAGCTCCACAAAGAGTAGGTATGCTACTGCTGCTGCTAAGTCACTTCAGTCGTGTCCGACTCTGTGTGACCCCATAGACGGCAGCCCACCAGGCCCCCTCATCCCTGGGATTCTCCAGGCAAGAACACTGGAATGGGTTGCCATTTCCTTCTCCAGTGCATGAAAGTGAAAAGTGAAAGTGAAGTCGCTCAGTCGTGTCCGACTCTTAGCGACCCCATAGACTGCAGCCTACCAGGCTCCTCCATCCATGGGATTTTCCAGGCAAGAGTGCTGGAGTGGGGTGCCATTGCCTTCTCCGAAGAGTAGGTATAAAATGGAACGAATGTGATCAATTAAGTAAAAAATGTGTTGCTCATTTTGATTTTCTTTTGTCTTTATTAATTATGTCTTAAGTGCATGTGCATGGAACAGTAATTTTTCCTCTTCTGAATATCAGTGATATGTCATTATTTTTTATATATTTATTCTAGATTGTTCAGGTAGCTGACCAAGTTTTTATACTGTGAAATTAGTTAATCTGAGTGGAAGGAAAATATGCACATATAAATACAGCATGTATATGTGTGTACATGTATACAGAAAAAGGGGGAGGGTTAAAGGAAATCAAATTCTTGCCACTATTAGAGAGCATTTTAAACTTTCTGTGCTAATCATTCCTTAAAACATTTGTACTCCTTTCAAGCCATCTCTTCAGCTTAATTTGCTGTGGGGCAACTTAATAGGTGCAGAAAGGAAGCAGCATTCCTCCTAACATTAATAAGAAGTCTAGAAGGAAGAAAAGTGTCTACATACTGGAAAAATCCTTGAGGCAGTTAAGGTCACAGTCACTTTTCCACCAATGCTGCTGCTACTGCTGCTAAGTCACTTTAGTCGTGTCCGACTCTGTGTGACCCCATAGACAGCAGCCCACCAGGCTCCCCCATCCCTGGGATTCTCCAGACAAGAACACTGGAGTGGGTTGCCATTTCCTTCTCCAATGCATGAAAGTGAAGAGTGAAAGTGAAGTCGCTCAGTTGTGTCTGACTTTTAGCGACCCCGTGGACTGCAGCCTACCAGGCTCCTCCGTCCATGGGATTTTCCAGGCAAGAGTACTGGAGTGGGGTGCCATCGCCTTCTCCAATACTGATTCTCAAAACGTTTGGGTATCCCAAGCACCTTTTATTTTCAGGTAGTGCCAGAGGTAATATTACTATAAGGGAAAAGTTAATGAAGAACAGATCAGTGAGTAAAAAAGAGTTATAGACAAATCGATAGATATGTAAATAGATACATAGGCAAAGACATAACCATATGAGTAAAATGATAGCTATTATCATAGCACCCCAAAGGTAAGTTTCTTGAGTGCTTTTTAAATATCTTTACCTGCTGCCGATGGCCAGAAATACTGACTTGTTTGTCAGCAATCAACTGATCCTGCCGTTCATCATACTTGTGGATCTTCAAATAATCTCAGTCACTACTTGAGGGTTTTTCCCTGATAACAGTAGTTATAATCATTGTCACTGTTGTTGCTGAGGGAATTTTAACACATGCATCAAGGAAGAGAAAAATCTTTCCCCTTTAAAGAACAGATGATGCATCCAGGAGAAATGTACAGAGACCTTGGGGAAAATTATTTTGTTGTCCTCAAAACAATCTTTATATTAAAAATATCACTGAATGCTCATATCGAAATGTCCACTAACAGTGTTTCACCATTTGCTCTTCTGTCTTTTGTTAGACATGGGAGATGAAGTTTATGACGATGTGGATGCCTCTGATTTCCCTCCTCCCCCAATAGAGATAAGGTAATTAAAATGCTCTCATTACAGTGAAGTAATGAAAATCAGACAGTTCAAGAACATTCAATTGGATAAAACCCCAATGGGGTGTGTTTGTACTGTGTGCCATCCTGTTGGCTCTGTTCTCCTCTCCCTGGTCCCAGCTCTGCCGTCTGCCAGGTTTGTGAATGGATGGATAGCCCAGGTCCTCCTCCTCTTTCTCTCTCTCCCCTCCCCCACTTCCCCTCCCCGATTCTCCAGTGGTCCTTCTGGTCCCCTGGTCATCCTCTGCCCTGTGACTCACCAATGTCTACGTTCATTTATTCTCTCATTCACTGGGAAAATATCTGAAAGCCTGATAGCAATTGATCTCACTAATTCATCCCCTCCCTTTCTTTTTACTTTTCCCCAACATTGTTTGTCTTGAAGACATTGCTTAATTTATATCTCAAATCCTAACCCACCTGCTTCAAACCTCCTCTGTCCTCAAGAAGATTGTTTTCTTTTTGTGAAAAAAAATGAGAGCAAGAATTGTATTTTGAAAGGACTCTTAAAAGTTATATCATACTTTTACAAAAGCATCAGATTCTCAAAGATTCCATTCAAACTAACTAACAACAACAAAAGCAGTCAACAGTGAATAGTGACATTCTTTAGTTTCCCTAAGCCTTCAATTTAATTTTAGACAAAAACTGTAAGAAAATCTAAAATCAGTTAATACTAGAGGAGTACCTTTTGAAAATTCTTCTGAAATAGAATGTAGTATGGTAGAATGCTTTCTTGTACTCCAGTATGTGAGATGATCTGATACATGCTAAAAGCAAGAATACCTTTAACTTTTTCAAGAAAAAAGAAAGATGAATAAAAAGATCTCAGAATTGATCAGTTAAAGGATGAAAGTAACATCAGTGGAATATAATAAGTGGTGTCTTCTGAGCTGTACTGGTAAAAAATGCATGCTGCTGCTGCTAAGTCGCGTCAGTCGTGTCCGACTCTGTGCGACCCCATAGACGGCAGCCCACCAGGCTCCACCGTCCCTGGGATTCTCCAGGCAAGAACACTGGAGTGGGTTGCCATTTCCTTCTCCAATGCATGAAAGTGAAAAGTGAAAGTGAAGTCACTCAGTGGTGTCCTACTCTTAGCGACCCTATGGACTGCAGCCTACCAGGCTCCTCCATCCATGGGATTCTCCAGGCAAGAGTACTGGAGTGGGGTGCCAAAAAAATGCATGAGTGAACTCTAAGTAAATATTTATTTTTTACCAACATTATTAAACTAATTTTATGGAACAAGATGCAGTGCCAAGATCAAAGAAACTGAGGGGGAAATATGTTATTTATATATGAAGATCAAGTTCTACAGGCAAAACACACCAGAAATGTGAAAGGAGAATCATTCTCCTTTTTTAGTGCTCTGTGAAAAGAAAATCTAATAGTCTTCCCCATAAGGAAGTCACTTCTATCCCTGACAGTTTTAAATGCATTTTTGTGTTTAATATTACTGTAGAAATGCCACCACATTCCACTAAATAGCTCTCTAGGAACCCAGAGTCATCCATTGGCCCTTTTTTTTAAACAAAATAAGCCCCAGCTGATTCAACATTATGCAATATGGACTATTTTCTTTCCCATTGCTTGTTTTCAGAGTTAAAGACAATTGTGTATTCTCTAAAATAGCATTGCATTTTTAAAAATAAATTTCAATAAATTATCTTCAACGAGAATTTGTGGGGCCTTTTTAACATTCATGTGTGTTCTGATTGCTCCAGTGTACTTATCTGGGCCAGGGATTCCATCACTGCCCAGGACACCAGCAGACAGAAGATTGTATTGTTCAGTTGCTCAGTTGGGTCCGACTCTTTCCTACCCTGTGGACTGTAGCCCACCAGGTTCCTCTGTCCATGGAATTTCCCTTGCAAGAATACTGGAATGGGTTGCCATTTCCTTCTCCAAGGGATCTTTCCAACACAAGGATGGAATCTGTGTCTCCTGCATTAGCAGGCAGATGTTTTACTACTGAGCCACCAGGGAAGCCTGCAGACAGAAGGCACTGAGGGACAGTGCAGAACTTAGGGCAGGGCAGTGTATACTAATTCACTTCCCAGTGAATAAACTCAATTTTAAGATTGAAAAATTAAGACTCAAATATTTTAAATAGCTCAGTTACAAACAAAGCTTTATCTTAGGTAATCAAAAAAAAAATTAATATCAGTGTTTAAAACTGTCATTATTCACAAATATTCTGCTTTTTAAAATTCCTTTCTACAGAGATTCACAGCCTTTTCCTAACAACCATATTTAATCCTGGGGAATGGTTCACAACCTTGGTTGCAGATTAAATCACCTGGGAGCTTTTAAAATATGTGTGTCAGTACCTGGACCTCACTCAAACTAATTAATTAGAATTTTTAATTAATTTAATGTAATTAAAATTTCTGGGATTTAGACAAGGGCAGTGGTATCTTTAAAAAACTTTCCAGGTGATCTATTTGTGACCAGGCTGGAGAATCACTGCCTTAAACCAGTTCACTTCTCTTATAGTAATTGACTCTAGTTGGTATCATGAGATACAACCCTGGCTTCATTTTAAGTAGATATAAAAAAATTAATATATAGATAAATTTTTAAGCCATGAAAATCAGTCTTTCAAAAAGTGTTCTTTGGAGGGGAATTCCCTCATGGTCTAGAGGTTAAGATTTAGCACTTTCAGTGCTGGGGCACGGATTCAATCCATGGTCAGGGAACTGAGATCCTGCAAGCTGCATGGTGTGGTCAAATTTTTTTTTTAATATTCCTTTTTTAAAAAGTTTTTTCTATGACATTAGCCAAACCACTTGATTATCTAGGAAGGGTTGAAAATATAGGGGATTCAAGAATAGGTTGGATCATCTGAAATTGCTGATATGTAACAATGTAACTATACTTTGGTCATTTTATATTGTTCACCATGATAATCTCAAGCTTCCATTTTAACTCAGCCTGTACTCTCTTGAAGAATATTCTACATTAAGAAAAGTCATCATTTATCACAGTGAATGTACTAGATTTCTAAGAAAAATAATGAATTGAAAATGAAATTTAACAGAAATGTAATGCTATGAATTCTCCATTATACACTATTCTTTTTATGTTTTGAAACTAAATGCTGTTTTATGTATGTTCTGCCATCCTAGTCAAGGAGCCAAGACCAAAGCTGAAGAAAAAGACCCTAAGAAGCTAAAAAAGCAAGAAAAAGAAGAAAAAGACTTCAGGAAAAAATTTAAAGTATGTTACATTTAAATATCATACAAAGTTCAAAGCCCTAATGAAAAAACTGATGATTTTCTGTGTAATTATCAATATCACAGTTATCCGTCACAACACCTTTATTTTCTACAAACTTTGTTTTAGATTTAGATTTATTCCTATAAGAAATTAAGCAAACTCTTGTACGTGCCCAATATACATACTGTGGTAATCACCTAAATTTAGCTGTCCTTTGAAACTCAATAAGAAAGTAAGCTAAAAATAGAATGATTAAAAATGATGTGATATATATAGAGATATGAAATATTATTCAATCGTGAAAAACAAGGAAATCCTGCCGTTTTGACAATGTGGATGGACCTCAAGAGTGTTATGCTAAGTAAATTGTCAGACAAGAGGCAGAGACAAATACTTTATGATATCATTTATATGGAGAATCTAAAAAAACCAAACCCACAGAAACCAAGAGTAAAGTGGTGGTTACCAGAGGTGGAGAGCAGGGGGAGCTGTTTGTCAAAGGGTACGAATGTTCAGTTATAAGATGAATAAGTTTAGGGATCTAGTTACAGCATGGTGATTATAGTCAGCATTACTGTATTACATACTTGAAAATTCCTAAGAGAGTACATCTTAAGTGTTCTCACTACAAAGAAGAAATGGTAATTATGTAAAGTGATCGAACCAATAGAATTGAAGTTTTGATCGTAATCATTTTGCAGAAAATGAGTGTGACAAGTCAACGCATGTACATCTTAAATTTTTTAATTTTAAAAATAATTATTATATTAGGTTGGTGAGGTTGCAAGTGATTTTTCTCCAAAAAAGTTTTCTTTAATCTTCTTATGTTATCTTTTGAAAAAATAATAAGGAACTAGTTTTTTTAACAAAATTTGAAATTTTGCTGGAATTTTTAACAAAATTTCTTAATAAGTCTGTCAATAAGTGAATTACTTTAATAATACACATCAATCAATAATAAATGTTTTCCCTTATTTTTCTAGTATGATGGTGAAATTAGAGTCCTCTATTCCACCAAAGTTGCACCCTCCTTATCTTCTAAAAAGTGGGGCAACAGAGATCTACAAATAAAGCCTGGAGAATCCCTGGAAGTTATACAAAACACAGATGATACAAAAGTTCTCTGCAGGAATGAAGAAGGAAAATGTAAGTCATTACTTACTCTTCAAAAATATGATGCTGTAGCATTTAACAACTAAACAAGTTTTAGTGATCACTCTAAACTCTTTTTGCTCCATGCTTTGTAAATTCTGGAAAATTCACATTAAGAAACTGGAGATCTTGCTAGGCTGGAATCACTGTATTTCATTTTAATTTTTTTCATTTCCCACCTGCTATATTTGGCACTGAGTTGCAAAGATAATGCCAAATTAGTGTTTCTGGAAATATGGTCCCACAGACCCCCAGCATCAGAAAACTCTGCGAATATCACAGTTGCAATACCCTAGCCCAACATTTGACTTGCTAAGTCATGAGCTCTGGGGGTCAGACAGAGATTGTAAGTCTTCCCTAGTTTGTTCTTATGTACACTCAAGTGAGAATCACTGTGGTAAAGAATTGAGCGATTCTTGCTCTGGTCTGGTTTTAAAATTATATCTCATATGTCACACCTAGCATTTCCAGTTTTCCTACCTTGCAAATTCACTTGTTTTCATTTCCTGTTTGGCACATTTACTATAACCTACTCTTCCAAATAAACACAAGACAGTCCTTTCCTCTCTGACAGCTACTTAAGCTGACAGATGGAAATGTTTTTGTCCAATTTTAAAAGGTAGCTTATTTCATTTAAAGTCCAGGGAAGAGTAAGTCAAAATTATGTTGTCCTATATTTAAAACTGAATAGCCAGACTGGCTGTCCCATATCAGCCCAGTAAGTCTGCACGGAAAACTCTGAGTTCAATTTTAATGACAGGAAGGTGACTCAGGGACAGGAACCAAAATGGATCTTTTAAGAATAAAACACAGTGACTCAAGGGTGGGGAAAATGGATCTAAAATTTTATGGACAAGGTGTGGTTGGCTGTAAAAGGGAAAAATGGAATGTGGGTACAAAGGATAACAGGCAGGGGTATGTAATGTTAAGACTAGAAAGTCACAGGAGATAATTTGAAGACAAAGCTGCAGGAGACAAAGAATACCCCCATTCAATCCAGGATTTGTGAACACACACCCTAAGGAATAGTCTTAAATGCGGATAACTGCATGCTTTAAATGGCTGCCAAAATATTTTTTAAATGCTCAATATTTTTAAATTATTAAAGTTATGATGAATATACCAAATCGAATATTTTCCAGGATGATTATGACAACATGAGGAAATGCTTATGATCCATTAGTAACAGAAATAAGAAGCCTGCTTAATAAAGGATGGGAATTCTTTACAGCCATGTTTTAAAAATATGTAAATGAAACTAAAATGCTAATAATGGCTGATTAAGGTGATGGAAGGGGCTGCTTACCAGGTGATGCTAGAGGTAAAGAACCCACTTGCCAATGCAGGAGACATAAGAGACGCTGGTTCAATCCCTGGGTCAGGAAGATCTCCTGGAGGAGGGCATGGCAACCCACTGCAGTGTTCTTACTTGGAGAATCCCGTGGACAGAGGAGCCTGGCAGGCTACAGTTTATAGGGTCACAGCAAGTCGGACAAAACTGAAGCGAATGAGCATCCACACACGCGCAGGGTGATGGGCCCAAGTGATAGTTTTTTTCCCTCTGCTTTTCCAATTATGTCTCATTTTTCACGACAGACAATTGTTCTAATGCTTGTTATATGGACCCTTCTCCAGAGAACAAATTTCAGGCTTATTTTGACCTGCTGTCCGGAGATTCCTGTCCTTAACAACAGATCCCATCTAGAGCAATGCTCCTAGATTTAAAAGTACATGCACTTCACAGAGATCTTGTTAGAAATGTAGACTTTAATTTAGTAGATCTGAGGTGAGGAGTTTTCCCAAGGTCTCACGTAATTCATGCTGCTAGTCCACAGAACAGACTCTGAGTAACAGGATGTAAATGACCTCAGCAACAAACATGTATAGATACAGATGGGCAGACGTAGATTCAGCATCAAGAACAGAAATTTGGAGCAGACTCCTATCTAGGAATCAACAGACCTTAAACAGGAGAAAAAGCAGCAGCCATGCAGGGCTAATTTGTAATCTGCTGTCATTTTCTATTTGGACATCAATCATTCTAAATACTACTATGAATACCAGAGGGCTCCCATCCTCTTAAGAATGTATCATCTGTTAAAAATGAGAAGTGAAAACATTACATGATAAAATCAAGCTTTCCTTGTTACTTTTATCTTTTTCTTTTTTTCCTGGTGTAGGACCAATGCAGTTTGCAGTTCCCAAGCTCATGAATAACTAATTCAGTTCTTTGGTGGTTTGGGGTTCATCTCAAACAGAATGAAAATCATCTTATTATATCTTGTGTACTAGTTGTTTTTTATTTAAAAACTTTCTTTGGCCTGGACTTTGTCTTAGTTTGGCCTCCCCAGCTGGAAGGTGAGTCTGGGAAACTCCCATCGGCAAGTGGCAGAGTAGCCTGGGAAGAGAAGGCAGCTAACAAAACCTTGTTATCAAAAAGAGGTATCACTTGGGTAGGTGCAGCTTGCACGCTCAGTTGCTTCAGTCGTGTCCAACTCTTTGCGACCCTGTAGACTGTAGCCTGCCAGGCTCCTCTGTCCATGAGATTCTTCCAGCAAGAATACTGGATTGGGTTGCCATGCCCTCTTCCAGGGATCTTCCTGGCCCAGGGATTGAACCCACATCTCTTATTTCTGCATTGGCAGGCTCAAGCAACAGTGTTATCCCATCTGGTGGGAAACAAATAGGGGTATTTATACATCAACTCCTGTCCATCAGGAATTGAAGCCTACCCCTGGACATGTGGCCAGTCATTCAGGACACTGAGAAAGCAGACAAGGAAAGTTCTGGAAGCTAGAAAAAAAAAAAGTCATCAGTAAATAAATAGAAAATGCAATTACTATCAGTTGCAAGTCGAACCACAAAGCCCTGAAATCATGAGGGTAAAAGTATATGGGAGGGCCATCAAAAGCATCTTCAATTGCATTATTCCACAATTCAATGATCAGATTTATTTCATTTCCCTTTTATTTCCCCAAATCTCTTATCTTTCTTAATTTTTCCAAAATTGCTCCTTATTCTTTCCCTGAACTGAATCCTTGACGTTCTTAATTTTCTTAATTTCTGATCCATTCCTCAAACATCACTATAGGATTTGGGACAGTTGCTGTGTGGATTTAACCCTCCCTCACTGGATTATTCCAATAACCTTTCAAAAGATATGTGTCCCTTACCATTACTCTCAGCCATTCCACTCACCACACTGTTACCCGAATATTATTTTTTTAAAAACATGAAGTCTTTAGGGTTAGTATATAAAATCCTTTATGATCTAGCCTTCCCCTCTTCAACTATTTCCCATCTGCAGCTGATACTTCAGAAATACAGACTACTGACTTGTCATTCCCTGAGTAAATTGTGCTATTTCGCCCTTCTATACTATTTTATTCTATTTGGAATGCCCATAAATTATCTATTAAAAACAAACCAGTTGTCATCTAAAATTGGAAGCACACTCACTCCCTCCTCCCTGACACAATGAATCTCTCCCTTGTTCCACCATACCACTACTGTTACTGCTGCAATTGTCCTTATTGCTTTAACAACATATTACTCTTATTAAACTCTGAGTTTGAGAGTAACTTCAATGAAATGTTCTCAACATTGTATTGCCAACGCATTCTACACTGCCTGATACCTTGTTTGGGACTCGCTGAATTGAGTATAAGAATTTAGAGACTGCAATTGTTTAACCAGATGAAAATCTGACATACTGACATTTGTGGGAAGAAGTCTGTTGAATAGTTTAACTTGTTTTAAGACACAAGTTCTCTTGTGTGATTCCGTTCACTTATTGTGTATCATTTGAGAAGCTCTAAATCTTTCCGTTCCTTTTTCTACATGTAATTAGCAGTAATAGCATTTGCAATCCAGCACCATGGTGATCCTAACATTTTCCTTACTTTCTATTCGTTTTTAATCTGGGAAAAAAAAAAAAAGACAGAGAGAGAGAAAACCATAGTTTACTTAAACATAATTTGTAATGATAGAAATCCAAGGCTAAAGCATGAACAGTAATCCCTTCTCACTGTGGAGTAGAGTACAAGCCACTTTTACTGGCATTAGCACATTTGAAAAAGTCTCAGCCACAGACTTGTAGAAGAGCATATTGTAGAGGCATTGAGATCTTAAATATATATTTGATGGCACGTTCCCAAATGTTTAGAATTTCTTGATAATATTTGTGCATTTTCCTCAAGTCAATGTCTCATAAACTGTGAGTTTTCCCACCTCCTGTCACAAGAGAAAATTTTCCTACAAAAATGTGTGGAATGAGACATGAAGTATTTGTGGTCAAAATGTTCTCCATTTCCTTTGGGCATCAAAGGAAGGGGAATTTTAAAGGTACTTTGAATGTCCCTAATCCAATTGATCATTTCTTTGCTTTGGTAATTTTGTTTTTCATTTTAAAACAACACATGCTAACTGAAGAAAAAATTTTTTATTCAGAAATTTAATAATTCATCTGATTTGAAACCCTAAAACTAAGTAGGGAGAGAAAAAGAGAGGAAAGAGAACATTTCTAATATACTAGGATAATAATTTATATTTAGTATTATATACTGCATTTCATTTTTAATTTCTATTCCACTATGAGCATTTTCTTTGAAGTTGGACGTTGTTTCACTTGCCTGGGTAAAAGTATACAATGTGACTTTATTGTTTTTAAACTGCATGAGGCCAAATTGAGTACATTTAACTTTATTTCTGGGCTTGCTTACAACAAATGAAATGATAAGGAAATAATACAATTCATCATTTTTACTGAGTAAAAAATTTGAAAATATTAGAACAACAATCTCTTTCATTTTATTCCAAAGACGGCTTTGCATATCCTTGGTAATTTTATATTCACAACGCCCTTCGGAAAGGTCAGTCATTAGTTCTAGGACACATCTGCCCTGTACCAAGTAATCGTTAAAGGAAGAAATTAACTGGCGTGTATAGGGGTGGGTGTGACTTCCTTAACTAGGTCTGCTGCTGCTGCTAAGTCGCTTCAGTCGTGTCCAACTCTGTGCGACCCCATAGACGGCAGCCCATCAGGCTCCCCCGTCCCTGGGATTCTCCAGGCAAGAACACTGGAGTGGGTTGCCATTTCCTTCTCCAATGCATGAAAGTGAAAGTGAAGTCGCTCAGTTGTGTCCAACTCTTGGCGACCCCATGGACCACAGCCTACCAGGCTCCTCCATCCATGGGATTTTCCAGGCAAGAGTACTGGAGTGGGGTGCCATTGCCTTCTCCGTAACTAGCTCTACCCCACCACATATTTCAAAGCATTTGCTTCAAGCCACTGTGTTCTATGTTCTGCTCTATGAATGTGAAGTTTCCAAATAATAATCTCATATGATATATGAGACTCCCTGGTGTGCCAGTGTCCATCATATTAAAGAGCTAACTAAACACAGCAGCTCCTCTGCATGTTTCAGAACTACGGTGAGTTTTTCTGTTTATTTCATTTGTTTGTATTTTTCATTAATGTTCCCTATGATGGTTGTACGTGGAACATATGAGCAAAGAGAACATTTTCTACCACAAACAAAAATTTGTTTCTAGGAACTATAATGGAGAGATTGTATAAAAATTCATGGTAAGACACTTGTTTTGACACTGTCGGGAATCATGCTTCTAATATAATGAAGTTTTAGCAGAGATTTTTAAAGGTACTAGATAGCAAAACCTAAGCTGTATTAAAAGTTGTTCACCCTGTAGAAATGCTATTTAATGTTGATTTTATAGTTAATGAGCCCCAAATGATCACATCATTTCAGGGAACTAAAATAGAGCCGCGCAGGACCAACCCTGCTCCAACCTCTTAATATGTTTGCTCTCAAATAATGTTCCCAATCATTGATGTTTGTGTTTCTAACAACTACAAAAACAGCAACAACATTAGTGCTTTCCTCAAAAGGAAATGTGGTTAGAACTCTTGAACAGACAAGATATAGGAGAAAATGTAATAGAGGTTTGAGAAGCTAAGAAAATATATTTTTTATAATTAATTTTGTGAGATTAGGTAATTAAACTGCATTATGAGTTATTAACTTTGATCACTGAAAGGACTCTTTTACACCTAATTACAGATAGTGTTTTATCCATGTTGACACAATTTTAGCATAATTGAGTTTTTAAAAAATAGATGTCCATAGTGGTGGTGGTGTAGTCACCAAGCCATGTCTGACTCTCGCAACCCCATGGACTATAGCCTGCCAGGCTCCTCTAGCACTGGAAAATAAAAACCTTTAATTTCCAAAATGAGGATTATATTCTTTATTTTGGATTTAGTTTCTTTTGACCTTCTAAATGTTTTTTACAAATGACAATAAATATATTTGATGCCAGAATAATTCCAGTCTTTGGCACTATTTTCTTATTTCTTATATATTTCTCTAATTGTCTACATTCTAATTTTAGTTCAGATACTTTACAAAGCCCAGACAACTAACAAAGAGATTGACTTCATCATTGAAGGCTTCAGTCGTTATTTTTAAATTATTAATTTAAACATGAATATTATGGGAACACTTAACTTGTATTGTTTTATTTTCCAATTTGTTTTAAGAGAAAATTAAAAATGAAAACATAACCATTAATTTTAACTAACGAAAAAATAAAGTTTATGACTCTCACTGTCTGTAGAAATGGTTCACACTTTATGTTAGCCCTAGGCACAGGTACAGGTAAAGACAGATTTCCACTATTGGAACCCTGATACAAAATCTGCAGTTTGTTTTAAAAGTCTGTTATTTGCAGAGTTTCTCTTTTGAGAGACACACAGAGAATTGAATTTGTTAAAGATGAGCTTATCCCCCTTTAAAAATCATGCTAAATGCATGATGTCCAACCTTAAATTTTTTTAAGTTTGTTAATGTGAAACGAAAGAACTATGGAATCAAAGGCAACCCAAGGATCATAGATATTAATTTTAGATGACCTTTATATTAACTTTTCCCACATCTGCTTTAATTGAAATAAAATGGAAGATATAACGTGGTCTAATTTTTTAATATTCCAAGAAAAATATTACTTTAGTCTGTTTTTATCATTTTGACACATGCTTCATTACCTCTATGCTACAGCAATTCAAAGATAACTTTGATTCTTTATTTTTCAAATATGACTCATAAAATAAGATAAAAAATTTGATAAAAATTTTTATCAAAAAGTGGTGAATCTCTTGACAGAATATTTGGTGGAGTATTTTTACCCTGGGATATGTCAAGGGAAAGTTTGTTTCCTTAAATTTTAATGTACAATTTCAGTTATATGATTATACTTAAAATTTTTGCATGTTAAGTCAGTGGCAATATGATATTAATATGTTTAAGTAAGTTTATTAACATTGGTATTAATTTTCATTTACAAACTTTCTGCTTTGTCATTTTTTACACATTTACTCTGATTTAGAACCCAAAACCAGATCTGAGGTGGAGCAAAACCAATAAATTGACTCAGTGAAAGAAATTATTTAGATGCTGATTGGCAAAACTATAAACGGTACTAATGGTAAGCATGCAATAGTGACCAGGTGCTAACACAAAACTAACAGCTATAAAGGTTAGTACATTAATTAGATGTCAGCAGACACTTTCTTGTGAAAAATAGTCCATATTTTTTCTTAGGAGTATTTTGCTCAAGAGGGGCAAAAATAAAGTGGAAAAAAATAATTTGCTTTCCTGTATCAAATGTCTATTTTCTATTTAACAGAGGAATCACTGGAATCTCTGATATCTGCTCTTCTAATAATTATTTGTTCCATGAAAGATGAAAATACAAACATTGACATTCTGTCAAGCGGCAAAAGCAGTAGTGGAAGATCTTTCACGCTGATTATAAGAGAGCTGTTTTGAAACTTTTTCGAATGCACACTCCCCCAAGTAACCACTAGACTGTGGATCTGAAAGGGGAGTAGAATATAATTCTGACTGTACAGTGTAAAAAAAAAATTGAAAAGTTAAGTCTTAGACCTGGAGATATTTAAAATCCCTACCCATGACCTGGGCTTCCCTTGTGGTTCAGCTGATAAAAGAATCTACCTGCAATGCAGGAGACCCTGGTTTGGTTCCTGGGTTGGGAAGATCCAACCCAGAGGATGGCATGCAACCCACTCCAGTATTCTTGCACGGAGAATCCCCATGGACAGAGGAGCCTGGCAGGCTACAGTCCATGGGGTCGCAAAGAGTCAGACATGACTGAATGACTAAGCACACACCCCCGTGACCTACTCTTGTAACTGGAGAAATTATGCTTAACAAATTCTTAAAATTGTGCCACATGGGTAACACCTTGAAGAAATAGATTAAACTGTGAAAGAAGCTTGGGCTACAACATACAGTAGCTTAGAAAAGAAAATATTGGTTTTTAATTTAAGGGAGAAGGAAGAAATATTGTAAATGGCGGAAAACAGGAGAGAGAGAAAAAAGAAAGAGAACAGTGGACACACAAAAATGAGTCATATTTGGAGATAGATATAATTACTCAATATATTATATGATATTTAATTATTAAATGCTATTTCAATTTATTTAAAAATAGTAGAGGCTTTTAAAGTTTATATTGTTAATAAAATATGTTTTCTTTTTCTTTCTTAGATGGTTATGTCCTTCGGAGCTACTTGGTGGACAAGTAAGCCTATTTTCTGCTCCTACTATACTTTCAAAAAGAATGATATTCTTTTCTTTAGGAAGGATTCCTAATATCATTTAAATAACATAATCTACTAAACTATCATAAACAAATTTTAAAACAATACTCTGTACTAATGTCAATATGGTAGTATCCATAATGAAGTCAGTTTTAAGTATCACTCTTTTAAATCTAAAAGAGGAGCCCTTCTCATTCATGGTTATACCATTGCTGGTTTTATATATTCATTGGAGACAGACATAGCAAACATTGGATACAGGTCAAAAGTGCGAGCACTTTCATTAATACTTTGCTTTTCACTAGCTATTAATGTAGTTGAGGGACTTCCCTGGCGGTCCAGTGGTTAAGATTTCACCTTCCGATGCAGGGGGTATCGGTTTGATCCCTGATCAGGGAGCTAAGATTCCACATGCCTCACAGCCAAAAAAAAAAAAAAAACATAAAAAAACAAAACAAAACAAAAATGCAGTTGATTGGATTGATCAGAGATCAATAGCTTCTGCAGAGTAGGTACAAATATCACCTGCTAACAGCTTATAGTTTGGCTCCTAATTGAGGGCTTTTCTTTACTCACGCCATGCATCATAGAATATTAAGTTGCCTTTTTTGGAAGCATGCCAAAAAGAAAAGATAGAGGTCAATGATTCTTCTATTTTTATGAATAGGACATTGTCATGGTCTGGTACTAGTGCTAATAGAGTCACACTCCCCTCTCCCTCCCCCCCACCAATGTTATAAGATTCTGTCCCAAGTAAACCGGTGTAAGAAACAAGCTCCATTATCACAGTAGATCATATACCAATCTGGAGATTTACAGAATTCGGCATAATTAAGAAATCAAGGAGGATTCACAAACTGTATCCATAAACAACCTGACACCATCAGAAAGAGACAACTGAAGGTTAAGTGCTCTGTCAGCAAACTAGGAAAGAATCAAGAGAAAAATAATCATAACACTTTTGTTTTCTTCAGAGCATTAATCACAGTAGTAGGCATTGGACTTTTTAATGGGCTTTACTCTATGAAAGATAAAAATTTCAAGGAGAGAATGTGTGACAAATAATGGGATCACATCTTCATCAGTGATTATTACAGGATGATTTAGAAAGAATTCAGAAAATGTACTCTCTAAGTAATTATTGCTTTACCATCTATTGAGGTGAACAGTTAATAAACGTTTATTGAATGAACGGTAGAAAAAATCTGTCCTCTTTGCATTTGTATCAAATTTCCATTAGCCAAATCCTTCCTCAATCTCAGAAAAAGGATTCAAACAGAAGACAGAGGGAACTCACGGCATCTGCCACGGTTAGCAGCAATTTGAAAAGCCTGTTGCTTCTAAATGCACAAAGGTAGTGCAGGAACCAAGAGTAGGTCTGGACTAAGTGACAAACCCACCTCACATTTCTGCACTTCAAAACCGTGTCCTCCATTTCAAGGTTCTATTAATATTTATAATTCTATTTTAATTACTTGCGTGTCATTGTCTCCTCCATTACCTTATAAGCTTCTAGAAACAAAGGCTGTGTCTTATAAATCTCCTGGTACATAGGAGGGACTCAGTGTGTGTGTGGAATAGAATATGTCACAAAGATTCAGGATCAGATAAAACCTAAAATGTGTAAAAGTCACTAACTATTATTAGGGATGCTGCCTATAACCACAAACATTTTTTTAAATTATGTAACATAAGAATCACCTATGAACCATATCCTGGCTGCTTATTTTGTAACCAATACTTATATATTTTTTAATTAATATGTACAAATTATAATTAGAAACATTGTAAAAATGATACACCCATTTCCTATGCCAAATATTTTTGTATTTCCTTCAACACTTGAAGTTCACATGAAAGTAGTATACATCCGATGTTAACAAACATAAAGAATTCATCAGAGTTTTAGATGAGGGCCCCCAGAGTACTGTGCTTTGATTTTTCAGTTTGTTCGGTTCAACAAACATTTCTTAACCAAGGACAGATATATGCTAGGCTTATAGTTCAACTGAAAGATGAATAAGGCATGGTCTGTGTTGTTGGGGCATGTTTTCACTATTCTGTATGTCTGTGATATAGAATAAGTTTGTGTGTGTGCGTGTGTGTTTAAGAACGAAACAGAAGATTAGATTAAGTCAATAAAAGAAGATGCAGATGTATATGAAATTTCTTCCCATTTATAAATGTATAACACATAATACTCATCATCATAATACTTCTCATCCTTAAATGCCTTGTATCACATGAAATAGTGTTATTAAACTTTTAACCTAATGTTATTTTAATATTAAGAAGATTATTTCATTAAAGTAAAATTTATTTTCTACTTAACAGTGATGGAGAGATTTATGATGATATTGCTGATGGTAAGTCTCATGTGGCCCTCACCACAGGGAAGAATGGTGAATTTACTGTTCTTACAAATACTGGAAATAGCTTACTGGATTAATAAGAGCCTTCCAACCTGATCAGAATTTGAATTATCTGAAAATGTTAGGAAATGTAAATACCTTGGTATAATGAAAAAAAAAAAACTTATTTTTGTAAATGACTGGAAATCAAGAGAAAATCTCTTCTTTATTTCCTTTGAAAAATAAAAGAATAAAAATATTTAGTGAATCTTTCATTATACCATGAATCTTAATAAGGATTGCTTTTACCCACAAAAAATATTTGTGCTTGGACAGTAAATAGGTACATATTTCATAACATGTATTACTCGTTAGTATTATCTAAGCATTGAACACTTCTAAATTACGATCTAAAAATTTAATCTCACCTGAAATGAAGCATAGTGTAATGTTCCTTTTAGTCTCCTTTTAAATGTAAGATTCTTACTGATGCCTAGTATTTTCAGCCTCATCCAGAATTACTTTCAAAAAGTATATTTAATAAAGTTTCAGATTAAATAATCCTGAGTCTCATTTTGGTAGAGAATAGATTTGTCCAGAAACTTTGTTTGGAAAAGTATACTAAGCAATGAGTGTTAAATAAACATATGGCCTTCCATTTAACTACTTTTTCATAAAGTGAGCCAATTCTACTTTTTCTTAATCCTCAACCAGGACAGTATGAATCATTTACATTTCCAATGTATGAACACTTAGAGAATATGCATTTTGTGTAACTAATTTAAATTTGTTTTCTTCTTTCAGGTTGCATCTATGACAATGACTAGCTCTCAGTTTTGGTCCTTCTGCTATGTTCATTTGACATCAATGTGAAGTCTGGGTTTTAATTGGCTTGTCTTATCGAGTATCATAGAAAATGAATGCACAAAGCTACTTAGTACTTTTGTCAAAAAATTCCAATTACTTTCATACATCTTGAAATTTTGGACTTGGAAAGCGATAGCTCTGCCTAATCAACGTCTTAGAAGACTGTATTTATAAGATGTAAGAAATATTAAAAACCCAGTTCTGCCTCAGCTACAATGAAGGCACTTCTTTTAGTCCATTAAAAGACAACTCTTCCTAAAAAATCACTTGAGAAGAAATGACTGTGTTGTCTAAAGAAATATAAAGAACAACAAAAAATATAAGGAAGGAAATTTTTAGACTTTTCCTAAGAGGGAAAACTATTGTTTGTACTTCTAATGATCATATCTTATATTCTCCATTCAAATTACCTAGCTTTTAAAAGGCAGGGCTGTCTCCTCTCTTATTGGTGGGTTAAATGTTTTTAAAAATGATAGTAGTAGTGGAACTTTTGTATAAAGTTTGTCTCCATTTGTCAATTGTGAATATGTTTTAATTATTTGATGAGAATGTATGCAATTCCTATACACACCTAAGATTAAAACGGTGGAAGAGTCTAAAATGTTTTCTTTTTGTAGAACTGTACGCTAACAGTATAATTCTGTTTAAAGTTCTATTGTAACTAGAGTGGATATGAATGAAGACTACCCTAAAATTATGAAGAATGAAGTTTGAAAGTAACTAGCCTTTAATGCACCTCTTTGCTATGAAGGCTCTTTTAAAGGTTTTGTTTTTCAATTACCTCCATGGAAAAAACTTTAAACCACTTTACTGGAAAGTTAGCCAATAGAGGGGATACAAATTAATAAATCTTAGCGTTTGGGCTGGGGTGTTTCATATTAGTACGTACTCAACCAAAGACAACCCCAAAACAAAATGTGAATCATTTGGGTTCCAAATGCTAAGAACACTAAACATGACACAAACTGAAGAGACCTAACACCCAAGAAAAAAGTATATTAGGAAACTTTTTCAACTTCAACCCACTCCAGTATTCCTGCCTAGAAAATCCCGTAGACAGAGGAGCCTGGCAGGCTCCAGCCCATGGGGTCACAAAAGAGTCAGACAGGACTTAGTGACTAAACAAACAACATATGAATTGAGCAAATCCTAATGCTGGCTCTGCTATTAATGAACCTTGATGTGATATTGGATAAATTATTAATCCTCCTCCTATTAATAGTTATCTCATTTGCAAATTTCAAGATTGGACTAAGTCAGTTTTTCCCAATGTTTTCACTATCAGTTAACTTCTATAATCCTCCTCTGCCCTAGCCCTGTGCTTTAGAAGCTTTTCCTGATTTTTAAAACTCGGTGATGAAATAATGATTAATGTATTACCCATGTTTTAATATTTCAAAGGCCCACCCATTGGAGATTCTGAAGAGTAGCCCCTCTGAATTAAAATAATTCCAAGTAATTGTAAAGGAATTCAAAGTCTTCATATGGGTTAAGTGGGGTTTCTATTAGGCACTTTGAAATGTAAAAATAGATCATCAACTACTATCATTCCATGTATACATTCTGGGAGTCTGAGGCTCCCAGATTAGAAGACACTGATCTTAAAAGACTGCTTCCAATTATGGAATATTTTGATGTCTAATTTTTGTTAGAGGGAGACAGTATTTGCTCATGTGATGAATTTACTTTAAAATCAGATAAAATTACATCATCCAAATGTGGTTTTTGATTGTTAAATCAGGTAACAAATATACAGAATACACTGACAGTATGTTTCCAGTAATTTTTTCTTCTGATTGAGAATAGTATAAACTCAAGACAAAGTCAGTTTTAAAAATGCTAAATTATATCAGGAGAATCTTTTAGAATTTTGGTTCATATACAAAGAAACAGATACATGCCTGTGAAAGATTTATGTAATAGGTAATTGCCTTCATATAAAGGAAATATCTGAAGTATTAATTTTAATATACTAAATATCATTTCTGTTTTGGTTTTACCTGAGGAATTTTGTCATGTGAGAAGAGTGACAAATAAATAATACCTTCACAGATAACTTTGCCTCCTACTTATCGAGCCATCAAGGCTAGCAGGCTTTCTGTCCCATAACTTGAATAAGACTGTGTTTGAGCCCATTCTTACCTCTTTTGGCTTTGGCCTCAGAGGATGGGATACCTCAAGTTCAAACCAAACCTTCCACCACTGATGTCCCTGATATCCACCTCCTGTTTTGTGATAGAAATTGAGATAACCAAGTGCAAAAGCTTCGAATATCCTACAAGGTGAAGCCTTGGTCCATATCCAGACACTAACCCAGAAAATAAGATGTCACCACTCAGAGTCAAAGCCACAACCTGTTATCTCACGTTTTCCTGCCTTCTCTGGAGTCTTCTTTCACAATTATTTCATTCTCAACCTCCCTGTCTCACTTCTTCCCCATCCCTCTTTCCCTCCTACATTTCCTCTTTTCTATCTTTTTCTCCCAATATGCAAATTCCCTCCTTTAGGCTTACAGACATACTCAAGTCTTTCCTGCTTGAAAAACAGGAAATCTTGCCTACCATCCAAATACCCCTCTAACTACAGTCTGTTCTATCTTCTTTTCCTCACCTTGTTGTCTTTCAGTGGTATGGTATATGGAATTCCCTGGTGGTCTAGTGGTTAGGTCTCTATGCTTCCATGTTTGGGGCCTGGGTTCTGCCCCTGGTCAAGAAAGAAAGACCCTCACATGAGATGTGGCCTCCCCCCCAAAAAAAGTAGATTATGTGTGGCAGCCAGGAAAATGTGCCTCATGGACCTCCAACCACAGAGAGCTTAATTAACCAAAGGCCCCAGTCCTGCCAATGCCAGCCTTCCGACAGACTGCTCCTATGTACCCAGCAATTGACTGTGGCAGGCGTGTTCCTGAAAGATACAAAACCCCCCAGCAGCCTGGCTAACCCTTCCTTACCATCACGGCACTCTGAGATGCTTTGCCCCAGCCATCTCTTCCTCCTCCCTTTCTGGGTTCAGACTTGCCTTGCTCCCTGTTGATTCCTCCAGCCTTCCCTGCCTTCCTCCCATTTCCTCTGACACATGTATTTGCCCCTCCCTGCTCTCCCATATTACTGCATTTTTCACTCCATCTTGGTGTTTGCTTTCCAGAAGACCTGCACTGACCACCGTAGCACTGGAGAGTTTGTAAAAATACACATCCTCCTCAGATCAACTGAATCAGAATATCTGGTGAAGAAATGTTTCAATCAATTTTCTTTAACTGAAGTATACTTGATTTACAATGTTGTGTTAGTTTCAGATGTACTGCAAAGTGATTCAGTTATACATATATATAATCTGTTATTAAATTATTATTTGATAATTATTATAAAACAGTTGGTACAATCCCCTGTGCAATACAATATATTCTTGTTGGTTTCAATCAATTTTTTATTGACTCTAAATATGAATTTAATGTGAAGCCCTGGCCCCTATTTACCCTCTATTACATTCTCAAGTTATATTCAATCTTCGACTTATCGCAGTCTGGTCTCTGCTACAATTACTCTCAAGTCAAGGGTCTGTGGATATCCCACAAGTATCTCTAACTCATGTGACTCAAAACTGAACTCATCCTCTTTTCCCTTTTCAACTGATGATTCCTCCTACAGGTTCTATTTCCATGACAAATCAATCATCCATTCACTCAAGCTCAAAACCCAAAAGTTTCTCTGCTTCTGCTCCTTCACTTTTCATGTCCAATGACTCATCATTAAGCAGAACTTCTCAAAAGATCTGTCTTACTTGTTTTATACTCCTATACCTGGGTTGAGAAGATTCCCTGAAACAGGAAATAGCAACCCAACCCAGTATTCTTGCCTGGGAAATCCCATGAACAGAAGAGCCTGGCAGGATACAGTCCATGGGGTAACAAAAGAGTCGGACATGACTTAGCAACTAAACAACACCAACAAATTTGGAAGTAACATTGAAACACTCAAGATTTAACACAATAAATACAAATAATATAATAATAAATAAACCCAATGTCTCAACACAAATAATATAATAATAAATAAATCTAATGTCTCAACCAGGTCCAGTTCCTACATCTGAGTTTCAGGTTACAGGGTGGGCATCTTTTTTTATTTGGTATCTCGTGCTGCGATTCATGGGGTCGCAAAGAGTCGGACACGACTGAGCGACTGAACTGAACTGAACTGAACTGAAAACACCTAGGGAGGTAGTCATCCTGGTTTTTATAATAGAAGCATCTATTTTCTTTTGCCCTCAATCTTTCCCAGCATCTAGTCTTTCCAATGAGTCAGCTCTTCAAGTGGCCGAAGTATTGGAGCTTCAGCATCAGTTCTTCCAATGAATATTTAGGGTTAATTTCCTTTAGGATTGACTGGTTTGATCTCCTTGAGTCCAAAGGACTCTCAAGAGTTTTCTCTAGCACCACAATTCAAAAGCATCAATTCTTTGGTGCTCACCTTTCTTTAGGATTCCCTGGTAGCTCAGAGGGTAAAGCGTCTGCCTGTAATGCAGGAGACCTGGGTTCGATCTCTGGGTCAGAAAGATCCCCTGGAGAAGGAAATGGCAACCCACTTCAGTACTCTTGCCTGGAAAATCCCATGGACAGAAAAACTTGGTAGACTACAGTCCATGGGATCACAAAGAGTTGGACACGACTGAGCAATTTAACTTCACTTTCAGTTTCTTTAGGATGAGGCATAATATGAGATGGTTAGATAGCATCACCTACTCAATGAACATGAATTTGAGCAAACTCCAGGAGATAGTGGAGGACAGAGAAGCCTGGTATGCTGCAGTCTATGGGGTCACAAAGAGTGGGACATGACTTAGCAACTGAACAACAAGTCTATTTTCCAATTCAGTGACAGTTTTCACTCTATTTAACTAAGGAAAATATTAGGCTCTGTGTATGGTCTCCTAGAGTAGGCTAGGGCATAGTCACAGTCTTCAGCTTTAACTGCAAATTTGGCAAAATAATGAATGTGCAACAGGTACCTCTCATCTTTGGGAGGTTTTCCACATGAAACAATTCCTCTGTAAGTGTCTTCACAACTTATTGAATTAGAAGAGTTTTCCAAATGTCAAAAAGGGGCTTTCCTGATGGTCCAGTGGTTCAGACTCTGCATTGCAATGCAGCAGACAAGGGTTCAGTCCTTGGTCAGGAAGATCCTACTTGCCACAGAGCAACTAAACCTGTGTGCCACAACCACTGAGCTCCTACAGCCTACAGCCCATACTCCACAACGACAGAAGCCACCACAAGGAAAAACCTGTGCATTGAATCTAGAGAGCAGCCCCCACTCGCTGTAACTAGAGAAAGCCTGTGCTCAGCAACAAAGACCCACCGCAGCCAAAAATGACTAACTAAATAATTTTTTTAAGTCATGTTTAAACACCAACTTGTTAATGGTTTTCCTACTCGAGTTTAGATAAAAATTCAGAGTTCCTGGCTGCAAGCAACATAAATTAAGTGTTGCCTTTGCATAACTCACTCATGGAATCAAAGTCCCTAGAGAGAGAAATCCATTGACTGTGGTTAAGTCATGTACTTGCTTACGTGGTGGGGGCAGGGAGGCTCTTACTTCTTTGACTCCCAATTTAAAGAAAGTCACCAAAAATCATCTTCTCAACCAAGACTATATTCAATGGTGGGAAGATAAATTTCCCAATACAAAAATCAGAGTGCTACCAAGAACAGGAAACCTGACCTCATGAGTAAAGCAGCCAAGGTATGTATGTGTACATGTATATATATGAAAGACAAATGTGTATTTTGTTTACATATTAAACACATTAGCAATATTTCTCGATAAGAAATGTATAGATAGATATTTGTATATTTTAAGTTCTCTAGAAGAATTTGCTCTTCTATCTTTCCTTGCTCACTTTTGATAGAGACATAGAGAAATGGTTCTATTTTGTAAGAAACACCATGATGTCAACATGATGATCACTGGCAACTGATACTTATCTTTGGTATGAGGACAATAAGGAATGGTGGGGACTGTGGCAAACAGTGGAATATAAGCTCTGTCCACAGGTGGTGGTGGTTTAGTTGCTAAGTCATGTCTGACTCTTGTGACCCCATGGACTATAGCCTGCCAGGCTCCTCTGTCCATGGGATTCTCCATTCTCTTCAGCTTTAACTGCAAATTTGGCAAAATAATGAATGTGCAACAGAGTGGGTTGAAGGCAAGAATACTGGAGTGGATTGCCATTTCCTTCTCCAGGGGAACTTTCCCACCCAGGAACTGAACCTGGGTCTCCTGAATAGCAGGCAGATTCTTTCCTGACTGAGCTACAGGGGAATCCCCTGTTTACAGGGGTGAGTTGCTAATTATACCGAGTATCTCCTACTTGGACATCCAGATCCCTGCTCCAATCTTCTCCATTCTGCTCTGTGTCCCTCAGGACTACCCTTTATGGGCTGCTCCCTTGACTTGTAGCTTCATTCAGCCCATGAGGAGCACTAGCAGACACTCAGAGGGAAAGAGAGTGAACTTTAGCGATTTATTCCTGTGGTTTCCTCCCTGAGGCATTGTCCACAAGCTCGTTGTGTCCTTCATGAGAAGTCACAGCTCTGCCAGACAGGCTTCTCCACCATGCTGCCTCCCTGGCTCCACTGTTTCTCCCTCTCCTTCCTCCAAGACTGTAGTCACTCCCTAAGATGACTGGTTCTAGGGTACTGCTCCTTGCTTTATGGTTCCCCCACATACACACACTGTCCACTCATGTGTAATCAATCCATTTTTTGTTTTCCTCCAATTTCCCAATTTGAGTTTAATCACTGTGGACAGTGACTGCAGCCATGAAATTAAAAGATGCTTGCTCCGTGGAAGAAAAGCTAGACAGTGTATTAAAAAGCAGAGATATTACTTTGCCTACAAAGGTCTGTATAGTCAAAGTTATTGTTTTTCCATTAGTCACGTACAGATGTGAGACCTGGACAATAAAAAAGGCTAAGCACTGAAGAATTGATGCCTTTGAACTGTAATGCTGGAGAAGACTCTTGAGAGTCCCTTGGACTGCAAGATCAAAACAGTCAAGCCTAAAGGAAATCAACCCTGAACTGGAAGGACTGATGCTGAAGTTGAAGCTCCAATACTTTGGCCACCTGATTTAAAGAGCTGACTCACTGGAAAAAAAAACCCTGATGGTCAGATAAATTGAAGGCAGGAGGAGAAGGGGACAACAGAGGATGAGATAGTTGGATGGCATCACCAACTCAATGGACATGAGTTTGAGCAAACTCCAGGAGATGGTGATGGACCGAAAAGCCTGGCATGCTGCAGTCCATGGGGTAACAAAGATTCGGACATGACTGAACAACTGAACAGCAACATCTGATCCTCACCTGGGCGCTCCTGATATATGACTCAAATCTCATGGATTGTGAGTCTGGTGTCAACAGTCTTCAATTTTTCAAAAGAAGTGATGTCAAGGTTTATATACTTCCTAGGGTTTTTTTTTTTTTTTTTTTTTTTACTTTTGATTCAAGTTTTCTTAAAAGCACTATTCAGACCTAACAAATTAACCCTAATTATTATCCCAAATTATTATGGGCCAGATTTGACCCATGTGGTCCATCTGCAATGTCAGCCATTTATGATGGGAAATCAACGAGACGGAACACAGGCCACTGTAGAGCTACCCAACTTGCCAGTAATGAGTCCTTTTGTGTAAATGCTGAACTAAATTTATTTAGTGTCTGTTACAGCCAGATTCCATTTTAACACCAAATGCCACTGAGAGGTCTAATTGGAATACAATCATAAAAACTAATGCTGCCGCATATTAGCCTCTGATATACTGCAAATGCCACGTCCTGGAATGGAAATCTAGTCAAAGTTGTGATTTGGGGTTTGCCCAGCTGAGAATGATATTCAATTGTTAATATAAGCTATTTTCTTCATTTGTGGTCAGATTCTTATAAACAAAGGTGAGCAAAGAAATACTTTCTATGACCACCAATGTCAACCCTCTTATCCCAGTTCTTGGAAACAGATCTTTGAAATATTGTTAATATTTTTCCAAAACTTTAAGTTGATGAATTTTATTCAGGCATGTAAATTCTCTCTTCCCTTTCAAATTTATGATTTAACAAACACATGCCATGAGCTACTGAAGCTTCCCTCACCATCATATTGCTAGCAGAACTATTGAAAGTAAACTTTAAAGTTATGATGAAAGTCATGTTGTTGTACTTTAATATGCTATGCCTGTCGGAGTTTCACCCTAAATGGTAGAAGCTGCATTAAGAAAAGCACTGAAATGCTGTTGCCACCCGGACACCTCAGGGGACCAAAGTTTTCTTTTGGTTTCTCGTCTTTAATATGCATAGGTGTAAAAGAGGTATGCTAAGCTATGCCGGTTACTGACCTCCAAGAACTAAATAAACATACAGGACTGGAAAACCAAAACCCCAAACCGTTCAAGGACATATAAAGTTTTTTGTGCATTTGTCTAGAAGAGAAAGAAGACAAGAATCTCTCCTGTTCCTAACATGGCTATCAAGGTAGACTTACTAGGAAGGTTTCTTAAGTTGGGTCTTCTGGAAACAGAACTTGAGACTGGAATTCTTCTGTGAGGTTTCTGTTGAGGGAGATCTCCCAGGAGAAATCTGTAAGGGAAAAGGAAACAGGATAGTGCAGGAAAAGAAGGCAGGCAAAGACATGGACGGATACAGGTGCAGCCCAGGCTCAGCTGGATGCCACAGGGAAGCGCTGGAGCAGCGCTCATCCCTCGCTGAAGCAAGGGATCTGGGCTTGTGTTCCCCTGTCAACAGTCTTTGGCTACCAGAGGCTTCCTCCTCTCCCAATCTCATTCTCAAATGCATCTCGGGGGAACATTGTTCCTTCGGGTTGAGGGTGACTCCCTGGAGTGAGGTACGGCTGTGAACTTCAGCAGCCACTTACAAATTCTTTTCATTGTTGTTGAAGTATAGTTGACTTAGAATGTTGTGTTAGTTTCTGGTGTACAGCAAAGCGATTCCGTTTTTTATATGTTTTTTCCACTATAGTTTTTTGCAGGATATCGAGTATAGTTCCCTATACAGGAGGACCTTGCTGTTTATCCATTCTATGTACAATAGTTTGCATCTTCTAGTCCCAAACTCCGAGTCCAGCCCTTCCCTGACCCACCCTCTGGCACCACAAGTCTGTTCTCTCTGTCTGTGAATCTGTTTCTTTTTTGTAGATAAGCTCGTTTGCGTCATACCTTAGTATGATCGTCTCTAGTTTCATCCATGTAAATGGCATTATTGGATTCTTTTTACAGCAGTCACTTCTTAAAGTAGCTGAGGGATGGGTGTACCTGCCAGTAAAATTTACCAAGAATAGATCAGAAATCAATTTTCTCCAGAAATAGTGGTTCTTTCACCAAATTGGAAGGGATACAAAAGTGTGTATTTTATGAGCCAAATGCTAAAGCAAGCCCTCCTCACATCATTAAGGGTTTGTCCTGGCCTGTCAGGGTCCTGTCAGCACCCTGAATCAGTTCAACAACAGCATCATCTGCCACCAAATGTACTCTGGGTAAATAAGCTGAGAGGCAGTTAAAGGTGAATGTTCATTATAAGCCTATTTATTATTATTCTATGTCTTTTATACATTCATCCAAATGGTAAAGCCATCCAATCTCACTGTTAAAAAGAGTGAGATAATTACATATAAGGTAGGCTACAGTCCATGGTGTCGCTAAGAGTCAGACACGACTGAGCGACTTCACTTTCACTTTTCACCTTCATGCATTGGAGAAGGAAATGGCAACCCACTCCAGTGTTCTTGCCTGAGAATCCCAGGGACAGGGGAGCCTGGTGGGCTGCCGTCTATGGGGTCGCACAGAGTTGAACATGACTGAAGCGACTTAGCAGCAGCAGCAGCATGTATGTAATTGACTTCAGTTCAGTTCAGTCGCTCAGTCGTGTCCAATTCTTTGCGACCCCATGAACTGCAGCACACCAGGCCTCCCTGTCCATCACCAACTCCTGGAGTTTACTCAAACTCATTTCCATTGAGCCGGTAATGCCATCCAGCCATCTCATCCCCTGTCATCCCCTTCTCTTCCTGCCTTCAATCTTTCCCAGCATCAGGGTCTTTTCAAATGAGTCAGCTCTTCACAGGAAGTGGCCAAAGTATTGGGATTTCAGCTTCAACATCAGTCCTTCTAGTGAACACCCAGGACTGATCTCCTTTAGGATGGACTGGTTGGATCTTCTTGCAGTCCAAGGGACTCTCAAGAGTTTTCTCCAACACCACAGTTCAAAAGCATCAATTCTTCTGTGTTCAGCTTTCTTTATAGTCCAACTCTCACATCCATATATGACTACTGGAAAAACCATAGCTTGACTAGACGGACTTTTGTTGACAAAGTAATGTCTCTTTTTTTAATATGCTGTCTAGGTTGGTCATAACTTTGCTTCCAAGGAGTAAGCGTCCTTTAATTTCATGGCTGCAATCACCATCTTCAGTGATTTTGGAGCCCCCAAAATAAAGTCAGCCACTGTTTACAGTTTCCCCATCTATTTGCCATGAAGTGATAGGACTGCCTGCCATGATCTTAGTTTTCTGAATGTTGAACCTTAAGCCAACTTTTTCAGTATATGTATGCTGCATTGTCATTATCATCACCATTCATTAGCATTTATTGAAAGTTTCCCATGTGCTAGACTGAACTGAGTGCTATGAGCTTTGTCCCATTTAAACCCTACATCAACCCTATTAACCTACATCATCAACCTGTCATCAGTCCTATATCTGACTCATTCAACTAGAAGAAACAAGGCTCAGAGATGATCCATGCTTTTCCCAAGTTACATGGCCACTGAGGCTTGCACTTTGCACCCAAGTTCTTGTTACTGTGATAACCTGCTTTCCATGTGCATCTGATACATACTTCTCCCTCTGTTTCCTGAACACTAAAAGATGGAAGGAAGGCAGACATAAAAACTATCACTAGGGCACAAAGTAGTCAGAAACTAGAAACACTGTTGGTTCTTTTTCATTATAAAACAGATGACAAACAGAAAATTTAGCATTGAGTAAATTGAAGAAAGTAGGGAAAACCACTAGACCATTCAGGTATGACCTAAATCAAATCCCTTATGATTATACAGTGGAAGTGAGAAATAGATTTAAGGGACTAGATCTGATAGATAGAGTGCCTGATGAACTATGGATGGAGGTTCATGACATTGTACAGGAGACAGGGATCAAGACCATCCCCATGGAAAAGTAATGCAAAAAAGCAAAATGGCTGTCTGGGGAGGCCTTACAAATAGCTGTGAAAAGAAGAGAAGCAAAAAGCAAAGGAGAAAAGGAAAGATACAAGCATCTGAATGCAGAGTTCCAAAGATAGCAAGAAGAGATAAGAAAGCCTTCCTCAGCAATCAATGCAAAGAAATAGAGGAAAACAACAGAATGGTAAAGACTAGGGATCTCTTCAAGAAAATCAGAGATACCAAAGGAACATTTCATGCAAAGATGGGCTCGATAAAGGACAGAAATGGTATGGACCTAACAGAAGCAGAAGATACTAAGAAGAGGTGGCAAGAATACAGAGAAAAACTGTACAAAAAAGATCTTCATGACCCAGATAATCATGATGGTGTGATCACTGACCTAGAGCCAGATATCCTGGAGTGTAAAGTCAAGTGGGCCTTAGAAAGCATCACTACAAACAAAGCTAGTGGAGGTGATGGATTTCCAGTTGAGCTATTTCAAATCCTGAAAGTTGATGCTGTGCAAGTGCTACACTCAATATGCCAGCAAATTTTGGAAAACTCAGCAGTGGCCACAGCACTGGAAAAGGTCAGTTTTCATTCCAATCCCAAAGAAAGGCAATGCCAAAGAATGCTCAAACTACCACACAATTGCACTCATCTCACACGCTAGTAAAGTAATGCTCAAAATTCTCCAAGCCAGGCTTCAGCAATACATGAACCATGAGCTTCCCGATGTTCAGGCTGGTTTTAGAAAAGGCAGAGGAACCAGAGACCAAGTTGCCAACATCTGCTGGTTCATCGAAAAAGCAAGAGAGTTCCAGAAAAATGTCTATTTCTGCTTTATTGACTATGCCAAAGCCTTTGACTATGTGGATCACAATAAACTGTGTAAAATTCTGAAAGAGATGGGAATACCAGACCACCTGACCTGCCTCTTGAGAAACCTATATGCAGGTCAGGAAGCAACAGCTAGAACTGCACATGGAACAACAGACTGGTTCCAAATAGGAAAAGGAGTCCGTCAAGGCTGTATATTGTCATCCTGCTTATTTAACTTATATGCAGAGTACATCATGAGAAACACTGGACTGGAAGAAGCACAAGCTGGAATCAAGATTGCTGGGAGAAATATCAGTAACCTCAGATATGAAGATGACACCACCCTTATGGCAGAAAGTGAAGAGGAACTAAAAAGCCTCTTGATGAAAGTGAAAGTGGAGAGTGAAAAAGTTGGCTTAAAGCTCAACATTCAGAAAACAAAGATCATGGCATCCGGTCCCATCACTTCATGGCAAATAGATGGGGAAACAGTGGAAACAGTGTCAGACTTTATTTTTGGGGGCTCCAAAATCACTGCAGATGGTGACTGCAGCCATGAAATTAAAAGACGCTTACTCCTTGGAAGAAAAGTTATGACCAACCTAGATAGCATATTCAAAAGCAGAGACATTACTTTGCCAACAAAGGTCTGTCTAGTCAAGGCTATGGTTTTTCCAGTGGTCATGTATGGATGTGAGAGTTGGACTGTGAAGAAAGCTGAGCACCGAAGAATTGATGCTTTTGAACTGTGGTGTTGGAGAAGACTCTTGAGAGTCCCTTGGACTGCAAGGAGATCCAACTAGTCCATTCTAAAGGAGATTAGTCCTGGGTGTTCTTTGGAAGGACTGATGCTAAAGCTGAAACTCCAATACTTTGGCCACCTCATGCGAAGAGCTGACTCATTGGAAAAGGCTCTGATGCTGGGAGGGATTGGGGGCAAGAGGAGAAGGGGACGGCAGAGGATGAGATGGCTGGATGGCATCACTGACTCGATGGACGTGAGTCTGAGTGAGCTCCAGGAGTTGGTGATGGACAGGGAGGCCTGGCGTGCTGAGATTCATGGGGTCGCAAAGAGTCAGACATGACTGAGTGACTGAACTGAACTGAAGGTACAGTGTCCAGTTTCAAGAGAAAGACTTACAAGACTGAAATATAAACGTAATTATTGTTAGGTAAACTTGAAGAAGATGAAGTGTCAAGTCTACAATAACTTCAGGAAAAAAAAAGAAAATATATAGTGAAGGACTTTTTAGCAAACATATCAAAATTTATACATTCAGCCTAGTATTCATTTCTTTCAAAGCAGTCAATTTTAGGTATCTACACTTGTTTCAACTATTTGTACGAGGTTAAGATTTGTTGTTAGGCCAAAAAAAGGAAGAATTTCACTTCAAATTTACCTTTAGAACTTAGAACAAATAATTTTTAATATCTTTGTTATCAAAAGATAATAAATGTTTATCCTTTGAAAGTAGATTTGGTTTTCACAAGTAGGCTAAAACCATTTAAACTTCATCTAGGGTATAAAGTGGGTAAGCAATCAGAGCAAGGCTTCTATGCACAATTAAGCTGTGACTATATGTTGATGGTATTTTCTTGTTCATCATAAATTTCCTCTAACCTTTGTTAGTATCTAAAGATAAATTTCATTGAATATTTAAATCTTACGTTTACAATAATGGTATAACAGTTTTTTATTTCTCCCTCAGCCATCTTTTAAAAACGAATTTTATCATTAAGTAAAGTATTGTAAATATATTTAAAGCTCCCTGTGTGCTTCACTCCAGTCACATTTTATTTCTTCCTTTCCTTCTCAGAAAAAAACAGTGCCTGATTTTGGTGTTCGTCATTCCCAAGTATTTCTTTATACTTTCATTACATATGTATGTATCTTTCAAAATTTATCGGTAACTTTTTTTTTATTTGTTAAAATTTGACGTAACTAGTATCACACTGTATTTACTTATCTGCAACCTGCTTTTGTCACTCCTCATTATGTTTGGAAGAGGTATATCATTCTTTGAATAAACAAACCACAGATAGTTCTGTTTTTAAACTGCCATCTAAGTTTGATTATTCCCAGTTTTTGGCATCCTAAATAATGCTGTTGTGAAAATTCATGACAGTTTCTGTGGGAGCACATATGAGGGTCTGTCATTATACCCAGGAGGGATACTTTTAAAATCTTAGAATGGGCAATCTTCCACAAGAATAGAGACCTCTGCAAGAAAAATCTCCATTTGGTATCTCCAATTGGTTTTCTTTTCATTTTAATATTTATTGATTGATTTGGTGGCACCAAGTCTTGGTTGGATCACATGGGATATTTAGCTGTGGCATGCAAGATCTTTAGTGTCTGGATGTGGGCTATAGTTTCCTGACCAGGGACTGAACCCCAGCCCCCTGCATTGGGAGCACAAAGTCTCAGCCACTGGACAACAGGGAGGTCCTTGCGTGTCTCATTTTAGAAATTCTAGTCATTACCAGTTCATGAAGCTATTCTATACTTCTAAAAGTTTTGTTTTCCCTTTTTAATTCTTTGAACCCATCTGGAAATGTAAATCTTCCCCCACCCCAATTAAGCTCCTCCTTCAGACCACTTTTGCCTGGTTCAACTGTCTTCACTAAATGCAAGACCAACTCTCCATCATATGCTAAGGTCTCGTTTATATCTGTTGTGAGTCTCATTCCCAGGGCTTCATGTTTATTTCCACTAAATTCATGCTGAACTTTGCTTCCTCTCTGACCAGATAATTTCAAGACTCTTTTTACAAAAGCACTTTTTACAAAAAATTTAAAGAATTCAATGTGCCGTGCTGTGCTGTGCTTAGTCGCTCAGTCATGTCCAGCTCTTTGCGACCCCATGGTCTTAGCCCACCAGGCTCCTCTGTTCACGGGGATTCTCCAGGCAAGAATACTGGAGTGGTTTGCCATGCTGTCCTCCAGGGGATCTTCCCAACCCAGTGATTGAATCCAGCTCTCCTACATTGCAGGCGGATTCTTTACCAGTTGAGCTACCAGGGAAGCCCAAAGAATTCAACAGCATCAATAAATTATTTAAAAAGAAGCCATAATAATTTTTTAAAATCTCCATTATAGTAGCAAATTAAAAGAATTAATTATCATTTGTAGGAATACTAAAGGAAAAAATTAATAAAAGCAAAAATACAAATTAGAAATTTACAAAAGTCAGAAAAGTTAATGAGGAATATTAGACACAATTTGTTAAAACTTAAAGTATTAAAATAGTCCTCAAAAAATCCAACCATTGGATGTCCCTGGTGGCTCAGTGGTAAAGAATTTGCCTGCCAATGCAGGGGACACGTGTTTGATCCCTGGTCCGGGAAGATTCCACATGCCATGGAACAACTAAGCCCTTGGGCCACAACAATTGAGCCTGTGCTCTAGAGCCTAGGAGCCACACCACAAGTACTGAAGCCCACATTCCCTAGAGCCCGGGCTCGGCAACAAGAGAAGCCCCCACAATGGGAAGCCCGTGCACCTCAGCTAGAAAGAGCCTCTGCTTGCTGCAACTAGAGAAAAGCCCAAGCAGCAGTGAAGACCCAGCACAGCCCAAAATAAAATAAGTAAAAGTATTAAAAAATAAAGAACTATTTCTCTGATTTCATGCTGACAAAGTAACCTCAGTTTCCAAGGTATATCTGGAAAGAGGGTACTGTAGTAGAGGAGAAATAGACACTTCAGTCTCTGGAAGAGCTATTCTATTTAACAAATTGCTTTCTTACACAAAAGAATTCTTATGAATGTCTAGCGTGATCTTCAGGAAAATCCTAAAATAGGATCTGAAAATAACTGGCACCAATCATGTAATTATTTTTCCCTCTTTTGAAAAAACGAAATCTCACAGATCATGACATTTGTTTTTAAAGTTGACCAAGCCATGTCCCAAGGCTCTTCTTCTGACTGACAAGTTGTGTGTCTGTACTGAAGGTAAATGAAAGCCTGAGCAAACCGCCTCTTTGAAGCTCTTTTCTAAGGAATCCTACTTACTTCCTGTTCTGTGCTTGCTTTTTCTGATAAGACTCCTTACAGGAAAATCAAGTTTTAACAGCAATCATCAGGAAAGAAATCTGCCTAAACTAACAACAGTTCAAGAAGTATTTTGGACTCAACCCTTATAATGATCAGCAAGTTTTCTTCATTTATTTCTATTTTTGTTTTGTTTTGTATTGTTACTATTTTATTAAGTACATATGCTTTTATAATTTTAAATCTTCCTTATCACCGAGCCTCTTTTCATTATGTTGGGATAACTTGGGCCACTAATTACGCTTTTTGACTTAGTCTATTTTTTTCTCATATTCATAAAACCACTCCTTTTTTTTTCATCTGTACAATTTTAAACTTTAAAAAAATTTTAGTGTATAGCAATAGCACAATTGAATTTTTAGAATTAATTTAACTATTTCTGACTTTTAACTGGTCAAGTTACAATTAAATACAGATAAAGCATTCCATCTGTGTACATATAATTAGATGTGTTTTTAATCTTGCATTATATTTTCTGTTTGCCAGGTTTCCGTTTTGTCGTATGCTTCTCTGTTCTCCTTCTTGTCTTTTTTTTTGAAGACCGATTTATTTCTTCCTTTGCTGTTTTTGTTAGTTCATTCCCCATAATCCCATATCACTCATGTGTAAACTCTGTAATCTGTTGTTCTTCTTTTGGTTGTTATACTTGCATTTTTTTCAGCATACTTCAAGAAGTCTAAAGCTGGTTAATTATTTATCCCCTCCCTTGGAACAATATAAGCATTTTTGGACAGATTAATTCAGATCTCCACTCCTACATAACAAACTAATATTGTCCGGTATTTTATTTCTTTCCTTTTTAATCCTGAATATTAAAATATTTTCAGAAGCAAACTTTTTGTTTACATTTGTTTACATGAGTTACTAATTTCTTTACTCATCATTCTTTTGTGTCTTAGACTATCCTTTCAAAACCATTTTATTCTTCTTGAAATGCCTATAATGAAGAGTCCTATGGTCAAGTCTTTTGGTGGTGAATGTTCCCGTTGTTTGTCTAGAAATGTCTTTGTTTTTCTATATTCTTTAAAGATAGATTTTTTTTTTTTAGTACAGACATTTGGTTGGCAGTCATATTTATTACCACTTTAAAGAAAATTTCCTCTGGCATCTATTATTTCTGCTGGGGATTCCTGTAGGTTATCTGTTTTTCTTCTACATCTGCCTTGAAGAACTCTTTGTCTTCGATGCTCTGCACTTTCACTATGTAGGTCCAGGTGTGGATTTTCTTTTATTTATCCTGCTTGCCATACTTTATCCTTCCCGTATTTGTAAATTTGAATTTTTAATAAATTCTTAAAGATGTAAACCCTAATCTCTTCAAATATTGAATCTTCTCTAATATCTCAATTCCTTCTTTCTGAGAATCCTTTTAAAGTATGTTAGAGCTTATACTACACTCTGTATATTTTCTATATCTTGGGGTAATTTTTACTTCCATCTTTTAAAGGTCAAAATTATATACAGATAAGTTTGACCTTTTTAATATATAGTCCTGTAAGTTTAACAAACACATACAGTCACATAACCATAACTGTCAATAAAAAATAGAAATAGAAGAGAAATAGAATCCTACTGTTTGCAGTATGGGTCAAACTGGAGGGCATTATGCTAAGTGAAATAAGACAGACAGAGAGAGACAAGTACTGCATGATCTCATTTATATATGGACTCTGAAAAACTGAACTTACAGAATCAGAGAGCAGTTTAGTGGTTGCCAGGGGCAGGAGGTGGAGGAAATAAAGAGAGGTTGGTAAAAGGGTACAAACTTTAAGTTACGAGAGGAATAAATTCTGAGGATCTAATCTATAACATGACTATAGTTGATAATACTGTATTGTGTCATTGAAATTTATTAAAAGAGTAGATGTGTTCTCAACAATAACAAAAAAGGTAAATCTATGAGGTGAGAAATGTGTTAATTAACTCAATGTTAGGAATCCTTTTATTTGTTAATTATACACTACTTTAAAAAAGAAAATATTTTCTCAAAGTCTATCATTTATCTTTTTATTCTCTTAAAATTATCTAAGAGCAGAAATCCTTCTTTTTCATAAAATCCAATTTATCAGCTTTTCTCTCATATTGACCATGTTCTGGCAACCCATGTAAGAAATCCTTGCCTCACCAAAGATTACAAAGATTTTCTCCTCTTTTCTTTTAGAAGTTTTGTAGTTTTAGGCTTTATATTTGGGTTTATGATCCATTCAAAGTTAATTTTTACATAGAGCATGAAATGCAGATCAAAATTTATTATTTTGTATGTGGGTATCCAATTTATTCAACACATTTGTTGTAAAGACTATCCTTTCAACATTTAATTGTCTTCCCAACTTTGTAAAAAAATCAATTGAAGATATGACTATATCTGAGCTTTTTATTTTTGTTCATTTCATTTATATCTATCCTTCTCTATAAAATTATCCTGTCTTGGGAATTCCCTGGTGGTCCAATGGTTAAGACTTGGTACTTTCACTGCCAAGGTCTCCAGTGTGATCCCTGGTAGGGGAATTAAAACCCTAGAAGCTGTATGGCCCAGCAAAAAAATATACATTGTTTTTCTTCTTCAGTATTGTCTTGGCTATTCTGTGTTTTTGCCTTTCCTTATAAACTTTAGAGTCATTTTGTTAATATCTATAAATGAGATTCTTGAATAACCATTAGTATTTTGTGTCTTTCAAGGAACTGGTCCATTTTTCATATAAGTTGTCAAATTTGCTGGCATCAAGCTGTTAATATTCCTTTTGTAGTCTTTTAATATCTGGAGGTTCTACAGAGATGTCCCATCTTTCACTTTTGATATTTGTAATTTGCAGCTTCTCTCTTTTTTCTTGATCAATCTGGCTAGAAGTTTATCATTCATTTATTTCAAAGAAACGACTTTTGATTTCATTGTTTTTCTCTGTTTTCCTGTCCTCATTAATTTCTGCACTTAACTTTTTTATTGCCCTCTGCTCATTTTGGCTTTAATTTGTTGTTCTTTTTCTAGTTTTTTAAGGTAATAGTTTAAACAATTGATTTGAGATCTTTCTTTTTTTTTTTTTTAATAAAAGCACTTAATACTGTTAACTCCCCTGCTTCAGCTTCATGCAAAAATTTTGGTATACTAAGCTGTCATTTTTATTTAATTCAAAACACATTTTAATTTACTTTTGGACTCTTTCTTCTTTGACTCTTTTCTGTTTAATTTCTAAATATTTGGAAGTTTTCTAGACCTTTTTGTGCTATTGGTTTCCAGTTTAACTTTGTATAGTCCAAGAACATGTTTCATATGATTTCAATTTTTCAGATTTCTTAGAATTTGTTTTGTGGCCCAGACTGTGCTCTCTGTATCTATTCTGGTTGCATTAAAAAGAATGTGTATTCTGATTTTCTGTGTATTTGTTCTCTTAATTACTGATGAAGGAGAGTTGAAGTCTTTGACTGCAAATGTGTATTTATCTCTTTATCCTTGCAGTTCTTTTGGCTTTTGCCTCTTGCTTTCATCTATCCTTATGCCAGGTCTACATTGCCTTAATTACTGTTGGTTTGCAGTAAGTTTTAAAGTCAGAAAGTGTATAATTTACATACTTTTAATATAATAATTGACATGGAAGGACAGAAATCACCTATGTAGCTATTTATATTATATACAACCTTAACTAATCACTGTGTACTTTGAACTAATATTGCACCATTTCATACATACTACAAGAACATTATAACAGTCCAGTTTTATCATACATTTTACTTCTATAATTTAAACCCACAGTACATTGTTGTTGCCTTTGCTTTAAACAAGAAGTTATCTTTTAAAAAGCATCTTTTGCATTTACGTATATATTAACCATTGTTGTCTCCATTCTTTGTCTCTTCATGTAGATCTGAATTTCCATCTGGAATTATTTCTCTTGTCTGCAGAACTACCTTCAACATTTATTGTAGAATACGTCTGTTCACGAAAAATTCTTTCAAATTTTTGAAAGTCTTAAAATGTCTCTATTTCATTTTTTAAAAACTGATTTTACTAGATACAGAATTCTAGACTGTAGACATTTCTTTCCTTTCTCACTTTAAAGATGTCATTTATTTGATATCTTATATTCTTTCTGCCTGGCTTACATTTTTTCTGACTAGAAGTCACAGTAATTCTTATTGTTATTGCTTGTAGTTAATTTGCTTTTGGTTCTCTTCTCTGCTTTTAAGACTTGTTTCTTAGGAATTCCATGGCAGTCCAGTTGTTAAGGATTCTGCACTTTCACTACCAAGGTTAAGGGTTCAATCCCTGGTCAGGGAATTAAAATCCTGTAAGCTGCATGGCACAAACAAAGATTTTTCTCTTTCTGTCTTTGCTAATTTTTTAAAAATTTGTTTATTTTATCTTTGGCTGCACTGGGTCTTTGTTGCTGCCTGCGGGCTTTTCTCTAATTGCAGCAAGTGGGGGCTACTCTCTAGTTGAGGCGTGTGGGCTTCTCACTGAAGTGGTTTCACTTGTTGCAGAGCGTGGGCTTTGGCATGTGGGCTTTAATAACTGAAGCACATGGGCTCAGGACTGGCACATGGGCTTAACTGCCCCACAGATTCTTCCTAAATCAGGGGGAAATGTAGATTCTTCCCAAATCAGGAGTCAGACTCGTGTCCCCTGCATTGGCAGGTGGACTCTTAACCTCTGAACCACCAGGGATGTCCTTCTCTTCAATTTTTGACAAGTTGACTATGATATATCTGGGAATGGTTTTCTTTGCTTTTGATTCTTTCAGCTTCTTGGATCTGTGTTTTTGTTTTCATAATGTTTGGAACATTTCAGCATTATTTCTTCAAACATTGTTTTTCTGTCCCAATCTCTTTCTACTTCTTTTGGGACTCCAATTATATATGTTTCAGGCTGTGTGCTTGTTTTTTTTTTTTTTAACATGGATTACAGAAACTTGTTCTTCCTTCTTTCATCTTTCTTTCTCGTCTTTTTCTTCTCTAGTCATTTTATTGTTCTCTCTTCAGATTCATTGGTCCTTCATTTTTTAGTGTCTATTGTGTCATCATTTAATGGATTTTTAAATTTTTAATTTTGTATTTTTCCTTTCAAGAATTTTCACTTGGTTCTTTCTAACAGTATACATTTCTTCAGTCAAAGTCCCTATCTGTCTATTTATTATGTCCAACTGTAAAATATTTAACTGTATTTATAAAATTCTACTAGTGTCAATATCTGTGTTATTTCTGTGTCTGTTTTAATTGACTCTTTTTCTAATGATGACCCATATTTTCCTGGTTTTTCACATCTAATAGAATTTTTATTGTATGTTGGACATTGTAAAAGCTATGTGTTTGAGAACTGGGATATTGTTTTCTTTTTAATGGCTTTGTGATTTTTTTCCCCCTAGTTATCAGCTAATATATTGGCAAATCAGTTTGATCCTGTTCAGACTTGGTTTTATGTTTTGTTTGGATGCATCTATAGTATTCTTTATTTTAGGATTGGTGCAGGTTTTCCCTAAGTTATAAGTGTTGGGGGTTCTCCATTCACTCCTTTCCCTAAATTATAGCCGTTTGGGAAGTCTTAACTGAATGCTCAGGGTGTTCACCAAAGTCTCTACTTCCTGGTTGGAACTCATACTGTCTTTCACCAGGCTGCAAACTCTGGATCTTCTCTGTTTTGTTCAGAGTCCCCAGGAGTTGTTCTCTGCCAGGTCTCACAAAGTACCGATAGTTATGCAGCTTTCAGTTCAGCTAAATAATCAAAAGGATTCATGTACAGATTTCTGAAATTCCTACTCTGTACGGCTCCCTCCTTCCTGGTATTTTGTCCCTCAAATTTCAATTGCTTCATTATTTCTGAACTTTAAGCTTTCTTTCCTCCATTCAGTGAGACTGCTGTTCTTTATTTTGTTTCCACAGATTTGTGTTTTATTTTGAAAGGTGTCAGCAGGCAAAAAGCAAGAGAGAATGTTGAGTTGACTTTGTTTCTTAATCTCCTTCTAAATCTTGGGCTTTCCTAGTGGCTCAGATGGTAAAGAGTCTGCCTGTAGCGTGGGAGACCCAGGTTTGATCTCTGGGTAGGGAAGATCCCCTGGAGAAGGAAATGGCAACCCACTTCAGTATTCTTGCCTGGAAAATCCCATGGGCAGAGGAGCCTGGCAGACTACAGTCCCTGGGGTCGCAAAGAGTCAGACATGACTGAGCCACTTCACTTTCTTTCTTAATCTCAAGGTCACGGTCCACACTATATATATTGTCCAATGCCTAAAAGCAGTTGTTCATATATTTTATCTAGATTAATATTTATTGTGGGAAAGTAAACCCAACACCTATTGTCCATCATGGATGGAATCAGAAATTCTTAATTAAAAAATTATCTATCTATATATCCATCTACCTATCATCTAACTGCTGCTGCTGCTAAGTCGCTTCAGTCGTGTCCAACTCTGTGCAACCCCATAGACGGCAGCCCACCAGGTTCCCCCGTCCCTGGGATTCTCCAGGCAAGAACACTGGAGTGGGTTGCCATTTCCTTCTCCAATGCATGAAAGTGAAAAGTGAAAGTGAAGTCGCTCAGTCGTGTCTAACTCTTAGCAACCCCATGGACTGCAGACCACCAGGCTCCTCCGTCCATGGGATTGTCCAGGCAAGAGTACTGGAGTGGGGTGCCATTGCCTTCTCCATCATCTAACTAGATATCACCTTATATTCTGTTTCTGATCATCAATATCTGAAGCTGATGGGATATAATTCTGATTTTTATTTCTATTGATTCTTATTCATGGTGACTTTTTCCTATGATTTTAATGATCTTTTAACATGGACTTTTATTTGTTTGATCTTAAATGTGAAGAGCCTAGGAGTTACATAGAGCGTATCTTTTTTCCAGGAAGGATTTGTAATTGCTACTTCTGGAAGCCAGGGGGCACTACCAACCTGGGTCCACTTTGGTCCACTTCTGGGATCTTGGGCTTAAAGCAGAAGTGTCAGTATTCTGCTTTTCTTCCTTCTGGTAGTGGTTTGGCCTTCAAAGCCCTGGTATGCTATTGGCATTTGCCCTCTAGAGAGCTTGGCTTTTCCAATTCTCCATTTGTTCACTATTGCTCTAATTTTAGTACACTGTTAGGCTTTTGGTGGAGAAGTTTTGGAGATTTTTTTTTTTTTTTTAGGAAAAGAAGAAGAAAAGATAAAATAAATTATTGGTATTTATTATGCAGATTGACAATCAAGCTATCATTTAGTTAGTTGGTTAAATTGGCATGAGTCATATAAGGTATACATGGCTGAGGGAAGACTCAAAGACAATGGCACCCCACTCCAATACTCTTGCCTGGAAAATCTCATGGACGGAGGAGCCTGGTGGGCTGCAGTCCATGGGGTCGCTAAGAGTCAGACACGACTGTATAACTTTCAAGTAGACAACCTGAGCGACTTCACTTTCACTTTTCACTTTCATGCATTGGAGAAGGAAATGGCAACCCACTCCAGTGTTCTTGCCTGGAGAATCCCAGGGACGGGGGAGCCTGGTGGGTTGCTGTCTATGGGGTCACACAGAGTCGGACACGACTGAAGTGACTTAGCAGCAGCAGAGGGAAGACTAGGTGTTCTGAAACTCAGAGGAGTTCACAACACTCCCATACGAAGTCTTTCACGTGGGCATCATATATCCATATATTACATCCAGATAAGTGGATTTAAGGAGTATATTTTAAACTATCTTTCAAAAAGTGGATACATGGTGGATATAAGATCACAAAGAATCTTGCAAAGGACCTGTGTGATTATAACACAAAGAGTGAAAGCACAAGCACGAGATTTTAAAATATGGAAGATCAGATATTCCCACTCCTGATATTAGCACTTTATCAACATCATTATAAGGAAAAAGCAATGATAATGTAATCGGATGAGATGGTTGGATGGCATCACTGACCGGATGGACATGAGTTTGAGCAAGCTCCAGAAGTTGGTGATGGACAGAGAAGCCTGGTGTGCTGCAGTCCATGGCATTGCAAAGAGTTAGACATGACTGAGTGAGCTGAACTGAATGTAATCAGTCATCAGTGTCAGTCAACATTTAAAAAAATTATGTGAAATGTGATTTTAAAAAATTATGTGATTATGTGAAATATGAATTTATGCACATTGTCTTTTAATATTATTTAACTCTAAGTGTACACTGTTCCTTGGGATGTTAGCTAATTATGGTATCAAGCTATCTGATTAGTAAAATATTTCAAAATATTATGCAGATAATTGAAGATATTATGAAAATAATTTTCTATTTTGTTTTCAGTAATGTTAGAAGTTATACAGTGTTGAATTCAAAGAGCCGACTCATTGGAAAAGATCCTGATGCTGCGAAAGATAGGGTGGGAAGAGAAGGGGGTGACAGAGGATGACATGGTTGGATGGCATTACTGATTCAATGGACATGAGTGAGCAAAATCCGGGAGATAGCAAAGGACAGGGAAGCCTGGCATGCTGCAGTCCATGGAGCTGCAAAGAATCCAACATGACAGAGCAACTGAACACAACAACAAAGCACTGAATTCATTGCTTTGCAAAAAAATAGTTCTTTTTAGCAACAAAGAGGTCCATGAAGTCCTATTGGCCAACCAAAACAAAAAAGGAAAAGAAAAAACAAACTGACAATTTGAATAAAAAGGTACTTGAACAAATAGGTATTATGGAAGCTTTTCTGTGCACTCAGATGGAAGCATAAACGACACTTGTCTCAGCTTATGTTGTTTGCTAAATTCTGATCATTGGTAAAACACACCAATAACTGCTCTTTTTTTTTGTAGCACCAAAGCAAAGATGTACCAAAGAACATATATCCTTATCAGTAAACAACTACCTTAAAAAAACCAATGTTTTATGATAAAAACAACAGAGGTTTCTATAAATTACAATCTTACAGGAATTCACGCATAAACAGAAAAATACAGTTTAGTTTTCACACGCTTTGAAACGAGAAGTGGAGTGACTATGAAGAGCTTTTGTATTATGCAGGTGTTTGATATCTGTTTATTGCCAAACTGTTTTTTTTTTTTTTTGTGATGATTGATTATGTCCAGTAGCATTGTATCTATCAATTTTTTAAAAATTTTAAAGAAATTTTAAAAAACATTAAATTTAATATTTTCCTTTAAGGTAGACATGATGAGACTAACTAATAAAGCTATCGATTTTCAGAGAACTGTGTGCTAGGAAGAGAGCATTTAAATAACAAGTATTTGGAAACACATAGCTTTGTGATTTTTTTTCTTCTTCTTCTGAACACAAATATAAATACATTACCCAAATAAATTTTATATCTACACACTTAAAAATCATGGAAACAGAGTTACTAACATGCTTCGAATCTTTTGGATAAAGATTTTTGAAACCATTTTGAAATTATCTGATAAATATTTCTAAATGTTATGCCTTCCTGTTTGCTATGAAAATAAATTGACATGAGGAGAGATGGACATTCATTAGCTAAATTACATTTTAAAAGTTTTGAATGAATGGAATTGGATGGATTTGAAAAAAACAAGGATTATGATTTAGAAACTGCAGCCAAGAGAATAGTTCTTTGACTTTTGACTTCTTTTTTGTCCAGCCACTAAACTCAATATACAAATAAACTCTTCTTGGACTTATTTTTGAATTGCAATACCATGAAGATTTTAACAAGAGATTTTTAAAATAATGAAGTATATTCAGCTCCTTTGCTTTTACTTGTGCCATTAGTAAAGTAACATAAAAAATTACTTTGAGCCATTTTAATTTCATCTTTATATTTTAGTTAATAAAAAAGCTAATCTTTTTAAATAATGAGATACATAAACAATTTTGATAGGTCCACCACTTAACAAATTTTTACAATCAAATGTTTATAATTGTGGTTAAGACAGCCAACAAAATGTCTCTAAAACAGTTTTCCTTTAAAAAGTTTTTCATAAGTAATAATTTGTTTTAGAACAATTAAAATGAGAAAAAGAAAAATAAAATCACTCAAAATTCTACCAACCAGAGATAATCACTGTTGAAATTTTGGCACATACCCTTCCAGATTTTATGAATTTATTCATCTTCTTTCACAGATATACTCTTAATTTCATTTAAAGCTGTTTTCATTGAGGGCCTTTATACTCCACAGAATTTTTTTAAAAATGAGATTTACATTAAGTTTTGGAACAGAGATTGAAATTGAAAGGAATAATACTAAGAAGCAACTTTGTGCTGTGACAAGGCTGAATCTTCATAATTAATCCTGTCAACTAAAAAGATGCACAATGTATTATTTGGGGCAAAATGAGGACTGCAGCCTGGGAGACAGCATCTCAGATAGCTCTGAGGAACTGTCCCAAAGAGGTAGTGAGGGAAGGCCAATTTGTAGTTGTCAATCCTGTGTAGGATTATAAGATCTATTTTAGACCACCGTCTGTCATTTTAATGGCCTTTATCTAGATGTTAAATTGTGGTTTAACTAAGGGATGAAATTACCAAAAAATAGACTGATCAAACGTTGTGGTTTTTGACTTACTTTATCTTCATATGGCCTATGTAATAAGGCAGATAGATAAAGGGAACTAAGATTTTGGCAAGGCTTCATTTCTGTTCAGTGTTACCACTGTATCTGAAACTGATACAATTTGGTATATAATTAGAACTATTAACTGTAATTGGATAGAAATAGAACCCAGAGAATGACTATCAGTGAAGTCATTGTATCTTTGGAATCAAGAAGTTATCTTTCAGAGGTGCGGTCCTGGACCTAATCCCATGTAGCATTTTTTATCAATGACTAATACTACAAGAAAAAACAGTCATTCACACAGTAAATGAAACTTAGTTGGGAAATGAAAACTAAGAAGAGGAAGTCACATTCTCAATGACCAGATTAGAATCAAAATGACCTGGAAAATTGGAGAAGTAGTAAGAAGTAAACAAAATGAGTAAGACAGAGGGATGGGCTAAAATAAACAAGGAAGAAAAACAAGTTTCAAAATGGCTAACTATTGGCAAGTTTAGAAAATAACTTAGAGATTTTAAAACAACCTAAGATTAATAATGTAGCATTACAGTTTAAATTAAGAGCAAACATAACAATGTATTTCCTACTAAAATTTACTGAAACTCCTGCTTCCTAGATGAATGTCATTTGTAAACACTAAGAATGTGTGTTTACCAGAAATGCCATTCACCTTAAGAACAAACATGGAGAACACAGCCAGTCAAATGACTGAGATAGTAACACAGGAAAAAATTAGTTTCATTGTAAGATGTAAGTCTTGGAGAAAGATGATTTTTTTTCTCCTGAAAGAGATGGAGTAATTGAATAATGATCTTTAAATAGGAACATATATGGATAGTTATAAAGATAAAAGACTGTTAGATTCAGGTTCTCAAGTATCTTAAATCACTTAAAACTGTATCAGTTGTACTCAGTTTTCGTGGAAGACTGAAAAAGAAAACCAAGTTAAGTTGTACTGGGAAAGAGTTAATTCAGAATAGATGAGAATTTCTTTAATTGGTTTAAAGGGTGGTTGAAAATTGGAACAATACTAAGAAGGTGGTGGAATTTCATTGCTAGATTTCTGCTTTTCTAAAATGGTGAAATGTGCTACATAAAGAGATGAAATACAAAATTTTAATGTCCTAACTAGACTTCAAGTTTTGCCTTAAGCTGTAACTAGAATATTAATATCAGAGTATATTTTTAAAAAGTAGGCTAATTGTATCACATCCTTGAATCTAAGAAGAGTATCAGCAGCAATCTGATTGCAGATCTCCTAAGAAAAGGACCTGGAATATACAGAAAATAGTATCTTAAGGAATAAGTATTCCTCTTTTGTTTTCTTGATGATGCTACTCTATGCTGCTTTTATTTTTCTCGTTAAAATTTTTACTTATCTTACAATCGATATGTACTGATTATAGGACATTTTAAAAGTACAGACAAGCAAACAAGAAGATAAACCCTATGTCTAATACCACCACTTAAAAGGGAAAAAAGTTAACATTTTGATGTATATATCAGACTTTTCTCTCCATACATAGATATGTAAAATATTTTGTATACTTTTATGTATTTTAAGTGTTTATAAAAAAGAGAACTAATCTCTTGCTAGATTTAATATCATGAACATTATTTCCTACGAATACACTAGACCTGATTCGTCATTTTCAAAGGCTGCAATAATTTGCATAATCCCTTTATTTTTTCCCATTGTTCCCTATTATTAACGACTGCAATTGGTATGTACAAATAGCTTTTTTTTAACAGCAAAAAGAGCGTTGAAACAAGGAATCCAGGGCATTTATTCAGATAATTCATTATTTATTGAACACTTATTTATTATGGACAACGCATTAACCGGTAGCTGGGAAAAGACAGCAAGATCTCTACTGTTAATCAACCTCCAGTCTTATAGAACAGAAAGGAAAGCGTTGAGGAATAGGAAGAGACGAAACGCTCACCCCTCTCTTTAAAGTTAATCTAGTTTTTAATCAGCTGTGCCCCAATACCAAATAAAAAGTTAATAAAAAACAAAGTTAATCTAGTGTAAAACAAAGTTGCTGGGTCTGTGGCCAGATACATATATAGTGATTAAAGTCTCTACACGTAGTAAGTGTTAGGTTCATCTATAAAAAATATTGGTCCACAACATCTGCACTAGCCACTGTTTCAGGAGTTACACAGAGGGAAAACCCAGACAGAGGCTTCAGCCACTACTCTTGCTTCCAGGAAGAGAGGAAACCCTCTCTCCGGGCCTGCAGGCGCCCGCGCCTGCGCGGGAACAATCCCACCCACCGTCAGGGACCACCACCCTGCACCCCTGACTTCTTCATCCCGTTCTCGGGTTCCGCTCCAAGCGGTCAAAAACAAAACTTCCACCCGACCACTTCCACTTAAAGAAGCCAGCCTGGCTGAGTGTGGCTTTGAAGATCAAATGCAAGGCTGCTTAGCACGGTGGTTTGAGCGAGGTCGGAGAACAAACTTTGTTATATGTTAACTTGGTTGGGGCAAAGAGATTCTAGGCAGAATGTAGTTACATTAAAACGGTGAAGTTTTTTTTTTTTTTGGTATTGTTGTTTTAATAAAATCGTCTTGAACTGATAAATAAGGAAGAAGGGCTGTCTATTTCAGGACTTGAAAACGGTCATCCTGGATGGTTTCAGCAGGTGGCCAGTCCGGCGCATCACGGCCTCCTCCCACCTAGCGTCGGTTTAGATTACGGTTTCCGCGGCGGCTGGACGGGAAGCATCCTCCACGCTGCAAATTCGCATCAATGGGATTCCCCTCGTGGGAAATGCCCCCTCCTGGCGGACGTGCCCCAGAAGGCCGAGCACGTCGCGGCGCCTTCCACCCTCCGTCGAAAGCTCTATCGAGATCCCGAATCGGCATCCTATTCCCTCCGCGCCCGGGTGAGCCGGCACCACCCGCTGCCCGCCGCCAGCCGCCGCCGAGAGGCGGGAGAGATGCCGCGGGGGGCAGGCGCGGCGCGCGGGGAGGGGTTCTCGCGCGATTGGGCGAGGTTTCCGGTGTTGTGACTGAAACCCGTCAATATGGCGGCGATCGGCCGCGGCCGCTCGCTGAAGAACCTCCGAATACGAGGTAAGTCCGCTGCAGCCCTCACCCCTCGCCGCCCGGCAACCGCCACCCCTGGCACTTGCCTCCCCCGGGCCCTGGGCGGGTGGAGCGAGCCCGGGCGCTGGTCGGAGCCCGGGCTGCCACCGCTGGCCTGGGAGCGAATCCTAATTGGGGCTATGTGTCTGTTTCGCGCAGGGCGGAATGACAGCGGCGAGGAGAACGTCCCGCTGGATCTGACCCGAGGTAACGCAGGGCGCCGGCGAGGGCTTCCTACTGGGGAGGAGCCGGGGTTGGGGGCCGCGGTCAGGGACCGGCCCCGCACGGGACCTGCGGGGGTACGAGAGACAGAGCCCGAGCCCCGCCTGCCGGCCCGCGGGAGCAAGTCGGGGGCTGTCTTCCCGGACCCATCCCCCTTCCCGGTGCCCGCTTTCCTCTCCCTAAGCCCTTTTCCGGGCCTCTGGGTGCTGCGGTGCCCAGGAGCACCAGGCGGGACTCGGCGGAGTCGCCGACCCTCTGGGTTTTCTAGACCCCGGGGGGAGCGTAGTCGTCCTATCCCGGAGCTTTAGCAGCCGAATCCCAGGGGCGGCCAGAGGGAGGTGGAGGCTGTTATTTAGGTTGCTAGAGGATGTCTGAGGGAAGAGAGACCACATCCTGCCCTCCCCGTCCCCCAGCGCCAAAGCCGGACCTGCTCGGTCCTTGCCGACTGCGTGATGCTTTTCTCCTTGCCCACCGCCCTGGGGGACCCGCAGCATTGATAAGTCAGTAGCGAGACCCAGAGCTCGTGATTTCTGCGAAGCGTGTGTGTTTCCCTCTTGTTTCCCTTTCCCGGGCCGCTGAGACTGTAGTTGGCAAAGACCGCCCCCTCACCCTCGCTGCAGGTTCATTGTTTACCTTCTGCAGTGGCGACGGGTTTGTTTACACCTTCGGAACTGGGTAAACCCGGGTTATATTTTTAAGGACCTAATCCGGCTACTGGCCAGTGTATTTTCATCAGTCACCATAACTGGAGTTTATTCAGTATTCTCGCCGAGGATTTGGTAGTTATATACAGGGTTTTTCTTTTCTCTTCCACGGTAAACAAGATTGAGTCTATTGATTACGATGAAGTCGTTTCACACCCACTGTAACTTAGCGTGTAACCTGGTTCAGCTGTATAGAACCAGTTTCCTTTTTGAGATCTGAAAAACACTTTAGGAAGTTTAAAAAAAAGTCCTTTTAAACATTCTATATGAAAATTTTAAACTACGTTCTACTTGACATAATGACTTATTTACAGTATTTGTTAGATGCGGGCTCATTGTTGAGGATCATCTCTGTATCTAAAGCATAGCGCATTCCCTTATTTTGTATATCATAATGTAAGATTACTGTTTTGTGGACTGAAAGGCTAGTTTTTAATTTAACTACAATAAATTTTTTTAACAATATTTTATTCCGAAAGTTCAGGGACTTAGTTTCGGGTGAACAAGGTACTTTTGTGGAGTTTCTACAATAAAATAGGGCTTAAGTTAGAATAGAAATGACAACTAATTAGATTACTAATGCACTAAATTAGAACTTTTTCAGCAGATAGGGTTTGAATATTAATGTAGAGAGATATAAAACTTTTGACTTTTGTGTAACAGTTTGGAAATTTGACTATAACACGCATATGAAAAGTCTGTATAAAATACATGAGCAAAAAGATTTTCTAGTAAGTTTCCTGACAAAATAAGATTCCCACAGGGCTCAATTTAGCATTTGAGTTTTGTAAAAGATGTAGTTTTAGTGATTAACCTATATATGTGCATATATGTTTTAGATGAAGGTGCGAAGATCATTTATTCGATAGATATTGGGTTTAATTTGTGCATTAAAAATATGTTTGAATGTGGTACTGGAAAATGAATTATACTTGTGCTTTAAATTGACTTTGCTGATCTCCTATATGTAGTGGTTTGTCTGGTGTCAAAATTTGGGGTAGTAAAAGAGCTTATGTACAAATTTGAGTTGATACCTTTCATTTACTCCAGTTTTACTCAAGTACACAGATAGCTGTATATTTATTATTTAGAATGCTGTATTCCCTGAGTGTTTAGTAACCATCTGTGTCTATAGGTATTTCTAGGATAATATCAATACAAAAAGTGCGGAAAACGCTTGCCCTGACAAGATGTATTTCAGTTTAGAGTGAAGTACGCACAACTAGTGAAACTGATTGCAAAAGCAACATGCAACGAAGAGTGAGAGGACATGTGAGAACTGTTCTCAAATCTTAAGGAAGTTTTGAATAAGAAAAATAATCTGAGTTAGATTCACTGTATAGGGACTCTATTGTTTGAGAAATTGCTATTCTCACAAACATTCATTGTTAGAAGAAGGCTTGTGGCTCTAACATGAAGAAAGTTCATGAGAAATTAAGCTTCCGTAATCATTTGAGAACTGTGGGGCAGTCTGGGTTGCAGCTGAAGGGCAGCTGTTTGTGGATTGGATTACGGCATGTTTTAGATAAAGTTTGAGTAACTGAAAAAATTTCTTAAATGCTATAAGGCAGGGTTTGCTCTCATTCTCATTATTTCTATGTAACCTTTGAGAAAGTCATTGTGTAGCTGTCTAACAAAGTTCATTATAAAATAGAGGCCATGGTCATTGTAATTCTTAGAGGAGCCATCAGTGTGTAGTATAAAGTCAAATGGTTCTGAGTTGTAATCTCAGCTGGGTGACTGGGGGCGGTTTATTTAACCTTCATTAACTCTTGGTTTCTTCAGCTCAAAAAAAAAAATTAACTTCAGGTTATTCTTGAAGGTTGTTAAGAATATGAGAAGTAAATGAACTAGGCCATATAGTATTCAGAATGGGACCTAGGACTTTGTGAGTGATGTTAACTAAATGTTAGTTGCTTTCCTAAACAATGAAATCAAACTTCTTGCTTCTTGGTATCACATTTAAAGTATTTCAGATGATTGTTTTTAATATTATGAACTTGTTAACCAGAAATCACTGTATTGAAGCTTTCATTTATTTTTGAGACATACAGTTAATTGGGTATAATCTCTCTGAACTGGAATTCTTTTTTATTGTTTTTCAATTTGTTAAGAAAAGCTTCAAAATATATAAATCATGTGAATACATGAATATAGTGTATCTGCATCACATAGTTTGTTTCTAGGCCCCCACCCCTACTGCTACCATTTTTTTCTTCTTTTCTTGAGAGATAATTAACATACAGCACTTCATAAGTTCTTGAATATAACGACTGTAAAAAAAAAAAAAAAAACTGTGACATTACCGGTATTAGGTCTAAGTAAAGAACAATCTATTATATGTACTTAAGATAAAATGTGGTATTTTATTTAAAAATATTAAATATTCTACTTTATGGTTTTTCTCCCTGATTCCAGAAAATTTCTTGGTAATGAGACTTGTCAATTCTTGCAAGCTTCTTGAAGCCCAGGAGAGGTTTAAAGTTCTTTAGTTTTTGTTTTGATGTTACTGCTATGGTTTGTATGAAAGTGCTTCAGTTAAAAATTGTTTATGGGTTAATTTTGAGTTTAGAAACTTCATTCTAGGAGATCCTATAGTTGATTTATTGGTAATTGTTGCTTTAAGTTTTGTTCAGGCAATTACTTAATTGTGAAAGTCCCTGATAACTGCTATTGGTATCATTAAATACTCTCTCTGTTTTGCATGCCAAAATTTATTTTGAAACTGAAATGCTCCCTTAACCACTTCCACCGCAAGGATAGTCTTTTTTTTTTTTTTAAATCAGTCCACTAAGGCATCTCTTCCTGGTACTAAATAACTTGAAGAGAGAGTATTCTTCCTGGAATAAGAAACCCTTCTTAGTATAATTTAATTATTGTGTTCAAGGTGAATTCCTAGGACATGGAAACATGTATATTCAAATATAACTATTAAAATATAATTTATTAAGTATTGAGTCTTACATATTTTTGACCATTCAATCCTTTTATTTTTCCATTAGTAGGAATGAAAAGGTTGAGTGTCTTAGCTGCTCTTTAATACTTAGAAAAGCAGGAAGGTTATCTGAATGATGCAGATTTGAACACTTTGTGTTTTGTGATTTTTTTTCTTGATAGGATTAAACTCATGTTTAATCACTTACTTCAGTTAGACGAAACAAACATTTGACTGCTTTTTATATAATAAATGCTGAATTAAGTGCTGGAGGACTAAAGATGAGGAAGATATTACTCCCTTTTTTGGAGTTTACTGGAACAGACATAAGTGATTGCGATATAGAACAATAAACTAATCAAACTATACAAGGAACGGAAGTAGCCTAGAGGAGAGAATGATTAACTCTTTGAGGAGAGGCTCAGAGGCAGCTTCACAGAGGGATTGACTTCTCATAAAATAGTAGTGGACACGGTGGAAGGAAATGTGGGCTCTCACATTGAGAGAATATGCCACACCTTGGGAAGAGACAGCAGGAAGAGGAGCTGCTCTGTAGGCCACTGATAGAGTCTGAGATGATGGGGCACTAGACCAGGGTATTAGAGGCAAATTAAGTTGAATATATGTTAAAATGGATGAACCCACTAATTTTTTTCTCCAGATTCTAAACTGACTTCAGAATCCTCCTACCCTGCATGGAGGAGGATTTTATTTCTTTTATTTCTTTATTAAGAAGATAGAAGCTGTCTAATGTGAATCTACTTGTCTTCTCCCCTTTAAATTTCACCTATGCTCACCTTCTGTTTTTTTGAATCAGAGGATAAAGCATCTCTCTTCGTTTCCAAGGCTAAACTGGATAAGAATTTTATGCTCCTAATTGTTTCCCCTAAGATTCTTTGTAGAAGATTTCTTGCTTCTTTACTTCCTGTTAGATTAATTTTCTCATATTCAGCAAACATTTGTTGTATTCTTCCTATGGATCACTTTGCTAGGCATGGGATGATGGTGAGACATATGGAACAATAAAGACAAAGATTTTTGAAACAGTCATTTTTTCATAGGCTTTACACACAGAATAGTTTATCCTTACTCTAGTTTTCTTTCTTAACTCCTTCAGTCTTGTAAGCACAGCTCTCCCCCTGTACTTAAAATAGTTTTCTTAAAGGATGCTAGTAACCTCATGCAAAATTCATTGGCATTTTTAAGTTCCCCATTCTATTATTAGTACTACCACTGTATTAATATTGTTCCAGACAGTAAAACGTATTATTTTACTTAATCTTCAACAACTCTTTCTGTGCGTGCGTGCTCAGTCATGTCCTACTCTTTGCCACCCTGTGGACTGTAGCCTGCCAGTCTCCTCTGTCCATGGGATTTTCCAGGCAAGGATTTGGAGTGGAAATTCCTTCTCGAATTTCCTTCTCCAAGGGATCTTCCCGATGTAGGATTGGAACCCTGTCTCTTGTGTTTCCTGCATTGCCAGGTAGAGTCTTTACTACTGTGCCACCTGGGAAGCCCCGACGACTGTTTGAGGTTCTCTTATCCCTGTTTCACAGTTGAAGATACAGGTTTTTAAAATTCTAATGACTGAAACTCAGAAAGGTAAGTTATTCAGCCTTACCTGAATAACTAGTGAGTGACTAACTGCAGATTATGCACTTCTAGCTACTACACTGTGGCTAGTCTTAAAACTCTGGTTCTTTCCTTAACTCTCGTGCCACTCTTTCTCTGTTTACTGGCTGGTCTTCCAGCTCCTTAAGCAAGTGTACCCTAAGGTTCTGTTCTTGACTTTTCTTGTCCTCTCTCTCATTGATGCTACCTTCTGTAGCCTTTTCACTCATGGCTTCAAAAAATCCATGAATTCAGATGGTTACAATAATTACATTTTTATTCACACTTTTTCTTCTAAACTTGCAAAATGTATTAGTGTGTATGTATGGTAGGTAATTGTCAGAGATTGTGGTGTATAAAATTTTGTACCCTAAAACTTACCCACTTTCACTTTCTTGGTACCACCACCATCCTTTGGTATTCAAGCTAGAGACCTGTTGCTTGTCCACTTTGTTCATTTGACATGTTCCCCAATTTGCCTCTGAAATACCTACTGAATCCAGCTTCTCCTATTTTCATTGTTGTTGGTCTACTGCACATTATATCATTTGGATGACCTCATTATCTGGTTAGGTTGACAGTAAAATATTCTTTTCTCTCACTTTTTTCATTTTTTCTGCTATGTGATTGCCAGGATAATTTTCCTGAAATCTAGATCTTATCTTTTCATTTCTCTTATTTAAAATAACAACAATAATACATGTGCACTTAATAGTTTCATTTTTGCACACAGTATAAAGTCCAGATTTCCTAGCTTGGCATTGAAGGCCTTTTGTGATTCCAGAATTATTTTCTTCTATACTATCTTAACCATACCATTCTCAGTCTGTCTGTCTCTCCACATAGTTCGCTTGGGTAAAGCACTCCCTTCTTTTCACACAGTGCTTCTCAAAGTGGGGGTTGTGGAGAATTTGCTAGTCTAAGCACCTACATTCCACATTCATATTGTTTCTCCTTGGAGATCGTGTTGTGCCTTTGAGATTTTCTGCTTTAGTCAGAGGTGGCTGTTTGTTATTCCTTGCACATGGCATGCAGTTTCTGTTTACTTTGCATAGGTCGTTTCCTGTGCTTAGAATTCATTTTCAGCACTCTTTAGAGAAATCCTAATTCTTTAAGGTCTAGGTCATATGCCACTTCTGGGAAAATCCTTCCTTATCATCCCAGTGGGAATTCATTCCTTCCTCCTCTACTTTTCCACATCTTTGTTTATTCCTTTCTAAATATCACTTACTATTGCCTTATTTAAGTTCTTTGCTCAGTTCTTTTTTCACTGGATCTTAAGCTGCTTTCTCAGCATATATCATAGAATAATAATAACTGAAACGTATTGTAAGGAAGAATGGAGAGAGATGAGAAAAGGGGCACAATATTGAGGGTAAAAGTAAAAGAGTATTTAAATTTGCAGACTTGACAATGAAAGCATTGGTGCCAAGAAATGGAGAAATTGTTTTGGAAGTGATGATAATGAGTTCAGCTTTGCACTTTGAGTTTGTCAGAGATGTGTAAGAGGTAGCAGCAATTTCTGGCATGGATGTTTTTGTAATTGTTTTTAACTTGTGATCTGATTGTTCTCTGCTTTAGGGCCTTGAGAGAGGGAAGAATGTAAATAGAGAAAAAGCTAACGATTTGGATGTTAGCGTGTATGCTGATTAGAGTGTATGTCACAGCACAGGGATCGATAAAAGGAAAGAGGCCAACAAGAGAAGAAAGCTTAAAAATGAGCAAGATTGTGGTCTTTGAAGCCAAGGGGAGAGCTTTGGCTTGAAGGCACTGTCAGCTCTAGCATTGAAATTGAGTTCTGGAGGACTCAGTTCTCTCCCTTAATCTGAGGTTGATCTTGGCACGCTTATTTAACCTTTTTAGGCTTCAGTTTTCTGATCTCCAAAATGCATACTACTTTACACGCATAGCCCTGTCACCTTCAGTCTTTGTGATTCTCAGATATCAGGGTGTTTCTGGGATATCGAAAGGTTAAAGAGAAAGTCTTGTTAAATCACTGGTTAAATTACTGTGAGAAGGATTCCCATAAACAGCAATGAGTATATGTAGGAGTATGGTATTTCATAGTACTTTAAATGTAAATTATAGTCAACTCTCAATTTCCTTTTAAGTGATCATCTGCAGTGACTTGCTGCCTCCTCCCCCTCCCAGGTCTCAGGCTACTGAAAATAGGGCTGTGAAAAGCACAGTGGGGTGAGTGAATGGTTTGCATGCCTGTGTATCTGTACTCCTATCACCAAGCTGAATGCAGTCCACTCTCAGTTATCTACACTTCATAAAAAGGTAAATAATAGTGGAAGAATTCTAAATATATAAATAACTTTATATATGGTTGGGGACGATTTTGTGTTCTTTCATCCCCTACTGTAGATTGGTGTATCTTTCATTTGAATTGTTAGCATCAATTTTTATTTCTTAGGCAAATACTCTTAGAATAGTGGATGTAAACAGGCTAAAATATTTATTAGGTAATCCACATATGAATAATTGAGAGTTGACTGTTAATGCTTTTTGGATCATCCATTGTTTTGTATTTGTGGTTTTTTTTGTTTTTTTGTTACTCTGACCGGGTTAAAGCTGAATAGCTACTTCAAAGTTACATTGATAGGATAAGTGTACTTAGAAGATTATACAGATGCAAACTAAATTGAAAATAATTACGTAAAACTAGCTAAATATAACATTCGTGCGTTCAGAATCATAAGATTGAAAGAGAACATAAGCCTAAGTACATTCTTAATATTCCTCTTATGGAGTTGTCCAGCCAGACCTATTGCATAAACTGAGTGATGTGACTGGTAATAACAAAATTTATATAAAATATAATAAAATTGGGGATGTACCAAGGCTTCAAACATACCTGTTCGAGGAGTCAGTTGAGGTTAGTAATCAATATACAAGAGTTTTTAACCTTAATTACCTGAATTTTAAAGAATCTGGCCCCTTCAATTACTTTGCCATTTTGTTTATCCTAAAATGTTGAAGAATTTGGATTTGTAATGGTTTGTTAAGTCAGCATATTTTTGTAGTAAATGTTAATGTGAATCAGAAAGGCATAATTCTTGGCTTTACAGAGTTTATATTATGCTTGGGATATACCTCTATCAGGACATAGTATTTGAAGCACCTGCCAGTTATCTTTATAAAGGAATCCAAAGCTAGAGGAATTCAGGAAAAAAATGGGAGATAGATAAGGAATGACCTAGAGGGGAATCCTCATCAGATTGTTGACACCTGTAATACCTTTGCATAAAAGGGCAATGTTTAAATAATTGTACTTACTTTTCTGAACTGACATATTCCTGGTATATTGTTGAGAAAAAATTGGTGATGAGCTTTGTATATAAATATACTGAAGGCTGATTATATTTCAGACCAGCGCTTTTCAAACCTTTGAAGGTAGTGCTTGACTAGACTGAGAGCTTTTAGGCATGTTGTAAAGTAATTGTGTGCTTCTGATTATGAGTGTATAGATGTTTGGCTGCATTCCCAACCTAAGCATAAATAATTTCCTTCCATTGTTTTGTAGTATATCTCCCCTTCATTAATATTGCATGCTCAAAGGGCTCTGTAAATTTGTATCAAACTTATTTCTAGATACGTGCAGTTTGGAAGTAGATACCAGAAGTGTTTTTATTATTTTCCACATTAAAATGACTTTGACTTTAAACATATTTTCTGACTTTAAGCATGTAACCTGATGGTGAGAGAGAATATTTGAAATTAAGATTATCCTGAAAAACATGGACTGTTTCGTTGCCAAATCCAGACATCCTACCCTCTGATTATTTGGGTAAAGGATGAACAGTGTTTGGGGAGGTTAACACTATTAAAAAGAGCAAAACAAGAGTTGAATTGCCACTTGCAGGGATTGCAAGTAATCTTGTTCAGAACCCAGTGTAATTTCATGTGTTTCTTACAATGAATAAATAGTGAAGAGACAGAAGCTGTAAACAAAGAAGATTGCCAAGTAATGTACTTTTAGTTAGAAGAAACAGCTTGCCAGATAAAAGTGTATTTAACTGTTTTTAGATGTGTATACATATATATTTTTTATCAATAGTTTAATATTTTGAGAAATCACATCTTAAAATAATATTGCTAGTTATTTCCATGCTTAATGTTCATCCCTCATATAGTAAAACTTTTAATTGCCCTGGTTTTTCTTTCACTCATAATTCTGTATAATATACTCCCTAACCTTCACCACAACCCCATCACCACTAACCCCCTCCCCCAAGGGGAGGGGGGGGAACTGAGGGGAATAGAGTTGCAGAAAGAGTGAGAAGACTCCAGTGGTTGGAGGTAGGTGAGCTGTGAACTCTTAAAGTCTAGCTATATGGCACTGTCTGGGGTGGCAAGTGGAATATTGTAGAATGTTTCATTTAACAATGTGTTGTAGATACGATTTTATTCATATCTGTCATAGAATGTTAGTATAGAGTCATGGTAGTGGGATATTTGAATGCAAATAGCTATTTTTACCTTGTTTATTTAGAGTGATTTGTGATTTTATTACTATAGGTTGTAATTTGTGTTATTTTTGAACGCTGTAACGTGGTATAAAGTGGACTGGGTTAATTCTTAAATTGTATAGGATTCTGTATTTCATGTAGGAATAATTCTTAACATAAAATTTTATAACTTTGTAATGAGCTAAATTTTAGATTGGCATAGTCTTAAAGTTTAAATCACTTTGTATTTTTAATAAAACCTTACAATAGCCCTTTTCTGTCACAGGAGAATTCAGTGTTGTGTGTTCATGTTTCCACATTGTTTTGAATATATAAGTGTATATTGTTTTACCTGGCAGAATGAACAAATTTTTAAAAATGCTGGTTTTCAAAAGGAAATAAAAAGCTTAAGAGATTTAGATAGACTGCGGCAGTTGCCTTTTGCTATATTATTGTTTCTTATAATAGTTGTTTTGTTAAGAAAGTTTAGATTTAATTTTTGAGTCCTAGGAAATTTCTTTTACTTACATCAGTAATTATTTCTACATTATAAAAGTGTGTCAGAAAAAAGTATAATTATTTTTTAAATAAGTATATTGCCACTAAATAGTCACCTGGGGTACTTGAATATGAGTGGATTTGGGGGAAGTATGTGTGTGTATAAATATTATGTCTTTTTAGCATATTTGGAGTTCCTTTAGAAATTTTTTTTTGTATTACTGTGATGTAAAATAGAAACCATGTAACTGGACTTGTTAACATTACATGGAAAATAAGGATACATAGGTTGTGATTATAGGAATTAAAGGGCTTTACTGTCAATAACATACGAACTGTAGTGAGTAAACTTTGATGATATATACTTTGAATTTTTATTGACATCTTTTGGAGTGCTTTCTTTTGCATCCTGGTTGTTTTCAAGACAGATACTTGCTTCATAGCATAGTTCAAGGTAGGTGAGATATGACTTGATAAAGTTATTATATATGTCTACAATTTGAATAGTAGGATTATATGTATAAAGATAGACAGTAAGGTAAAAAATAAATAAAATAGTAGGATACTAATATGGACAATGTGGTATGAATGTGGACAACATTTAATAACATGCTTTCCCTGGTAGCTCAGTGGTAAAGAATCGACTTGCTAACACAGGAGACATGGGTTCGATCCCTGGGTCAGGAAAATCCTCTGGAGAAGGAAATGGCAACCCACTCCAGTATTCTTGCCTGGGAAGTCCCATGGATAGAAGAGCCTGGCGGGCTGCAGTCCTTGGGTTTGCAAAAGAGTCGGAGAGGACTTACTGACTAAACAGTTGCTTGACACACAGACAGTCTGGAACTGTAAGCGCCTGAGCTTTGGAAACTTGCCTCTTGGAATTTTTTTACTTTGGACAAACTGCCTTTTCTGAGCATACTTTCTCATCTCTATTGGAGGAGTTAGTGAAATGTTTGTAAAATATTACAGTTGGCAGGTAGATATACATAGATATTAGGTGTTTTTAACATGGTCAATTAAAACAAAGGAGATGAGAAGAGGGAGAGTTTAAGTGTGAACTGTAAAAAAAAAATGAGACATTGTTTCAACTTTGAGTGGATGTGGTTAAATCAAGACAAATAGGGCATAAATAAAAGACAAAGTATTTTACTGAGAGTAGACTAAGAAAAAGAATTTTAATATTCATGTTGGGTTGGTAGAATGGGGGTACTGTAGAGTTTAAAACTGTGGAGTTGTTAAAACATCTTTTTTTGTTGTTAAAATATTTACTATAGGAAGAAAGCAGTAAATGTTATTTATAATTGAAGAAAATGTAGATCTGAGAGTTGTCATAAATTTACAGTTCTATGAAAGTTAACAAATTGAACCCAGGTTAAGAATCAGAATATTGCAATACCCTAGAAGTTCCTAGTCTGTCTCCATTTAGGCACTACTTCCCCCACCAAGGACAGCACTATTCTGACTTCTACTACCATAGATTAGTTTTGCCTGTTTTTGAAGTTTATGTGATTTTCTCCTACATTTTTTAAGTTTATGTGATTTTTGTTTATTTTTGAAGTTTATGTGTTTTTGAAGTTTATTGTGATTTTCTCCTACATATACCCTTTTGTATTTAACTTCATTTGCTCACTAGTATGTTGTATCGCTGTGTTGTATGTAAAGTCGAAGTTATTTTAATCCAAGTCTGCCTATGTGTGTCAGGTGTATCATGATATATATGGATTTTTTTAATTTGAAAGGGAAGTGAATTTATATGATTAAATAGAATTTGGAATAATTCCACTAATTCCAACTTTAAAAAAACTTTAAAAATCATTTTCTGAATATGTCTTTTTTCCCTCTTCAGTCTGACCTTTTAATAGGTTTTAGGCGTTGAATTTTTTTCTTCAATTTTTTTCAAAATGACTGTTTAAAGAAAAATTAATAGATCACCGTATGGAGTTCAAAGCTACCAGTTAGTAAGTTGGAAAAATTAGAATTCCAATCCAATGAAAGTTGTGTTGACCTAATTAAATTGGTAGAATGATTATGAAAATTGGCTTAGTATTTTTATGGAGAAAAAGGGTAGATGGTAAGCTTTTCTTGGACCTCACTGATAATATTTTCAGTGGAAGGCCTCATTAATAGTTACAAAGTGTCTTCATGTGATTGTTTCTCTATTTTCCCTTGTTTTTTCAATTTCTTTCATTGATTTCTATTTCTCTTATTCTGTTTCTCTTATTCCATTTCTAGTCTTCTCTTGACTCTACTGTAATAAGACATGCTATAGAAATGGACTAGTTTTTTTTTTTTCTATGTATATTTGATAGTGTTTTCTGTTCCTTGATTTAAGATAAATTTTAATTGTTTTTTATTTTGTTTTTTACTCAATCCTTTATTGAATTTTAGGTTTTTTTTCCTCTTGAGTTGGCAGTGCTTTGTGAGGAAGATTCTACTGCCCATCTCTTGGTGTGTATATCCTCAAGAAAGTAGAAGAGACTATTGCATGGGAAATTGATTAAATACTTGACAGCAATTTGGCAACATGTGCTTAGTATAAATGAGTGAAATAGAATAACATTTACTTATTTCAGTATGCAAAAACAAGAGTAAATGTGAAAGTGAAGCAATATTCAACTATACTGAAGGTGAAGAAGTTTTGATGAAGTGAGTTTTCTGAACGTTGGTAATTTTAAAGATATTAATATTCACTCCACTTAAAATATTCTTATGCATATACTCTTTGAAAGTATGGAAAACAGTGACTTAGTAATTCCCTGAATGCTATGCTAAGTCACTTCAGTCATGTCCCACTCTGTGTGACCCCATAGACGGCAGCCCAACAGGCTTCCCCGTCCCTGGGATTCTCCAGGCAAGAACACTGGAGTGGGTTGCCATTTCCTTCTCCAATGCATGAAAGTGAAAAGAGAAAGTGAAGTCACTCAGTCATGTCCGACTCTTAGCGACCCCAAGGACTGCAGCCTACCAGGCTCCTCTGTCCATGGGATTTTCCAGGCAAGAGTACTGGAGTGGGGTGCCATTGCCTTCTCCGAATTCCCTGAAGGTGGGAACATTTAATAACCTTGGAATATCCTTGTTGATTCTGAGTCTAGAATATTTAGTTCACTGAACCAGATTTAAACTGTGTGGATTATTAATTATCAAAAGAATGCTTGTTTTGAGTGGTGAATTTTGAGTGATTGCTTGTTTGATTTTATTAATTAGGAATGGGTAAATGCAGTAAATCTATATTTTTAACCATGCTTTTCAGGATTATATTAGTTACTGCTCTTGTAATACTGGTACGTAGTTTTTTTTCCAGACTATTTTTAGTGATTTTTCCTAGCATAGAGCTGAGCTACTGTGGTAAATTGTTGGCTCGCTAACATGATCAGAACTTGGTCTAAATGGTATTTTATCAAGACATTACCAATTGTGTGAAGGATTTATCAAATGATGTCTTGTTTATTCTAGACTGTCTAGCAGACAGTCTAGAAATTATTTGTTATGAAGTAGATGTTTTCCTTCTAAGCAGTCCTCTTGGAAGGGCACATACTTGTTTTAGAGATGATGTCACTGTTCAAACTATTTTAAAAATTCTGCTTCTGAGGATTACTAAAGCTTATAATATAGACTTTTAGATTGGTATTTGGTTTCTCCTTTGGGAAAAATTGGAGTTCAGGAAGTGGTTAAATATAAATTGGGTTCAAATGTAGTGGGAATTCCATTTGATTTATTCACTCATTAATTTGAAAAGAATTCATTGAGCATCTGCTGTATTTTAACATTGTATTAAATAGTGGAATATATGTGACAAAATAGTTTTTCTTAAAAATATACAACCTCTTTATGTGATGACTGCCATTATAATCTAGTTAGTGACTTCTTCACAACCATTCTCATTTCCTTCAGTCTTCCTTTTGTTCATTATATTTGGCAAAACGGCCTCTCTTTATTCATTCCTACTCTTATTCTCTTCTCAGGGCCTTTGTACTTCTTACATTCTGCCTGGATTATTCTTCTCCTAATCTTAGTAGGCTTGCTCTCTCACTTCATTTAGATCTGTTCAAATACCACTTTATCAGTGAGGCCTTCTCTGATCACCTGTTGTAACCTTCATCTCCATCATTTTCCATTTGGTTTTGTTTTCTTCCGTAGCTCTTGTCACTGCTGCCGATTGTAGTATTGTTTACTGTCTCCTGGAATGTAGGTTTTGTGAGGACATGCACTGGGTGGTGTTCTCCAGTGTGTCCCCTGCGCCTGGCACAGCCCCAGTGCGCTTGTAAGGACCATAAATCATTTATTGGCTGAGTAAATGACCATCAAATTTGTGTTGAGTTTGAGGGCTCCAGACCAATTTTTTCAACAGCTTACTCAATATCTTAACCATGTGGTCATGTATATCAAGCTTTCTGTGTTTCACACTTACTAATTACCTTACTCTTATAAAAATCTTTCTGTATTTTCCATCTGGGTCTTCAGTGCATTACTTTAATGGGCCAAATCACCCAAGAGAATACCCAGGAGACATTCTGACCTCATTCCTTGTCCTTTTTCTGCATGTCAAATCTGTGACCAGATGATAATGATTTTATCTTTAAAATACTGAAAAATCTTTTTTTTTTAAGCACTAGGAACTTTATTCAATATCCTGTGATAAGCCATAATGGAATAAAATATGAAAGATAATATATTTATAACTGATTCACTTTGCTCTACAGCAGAAATTAACACAACATTGTAAATAAACTGTACTTCAATAAAATTAAAAATAAAACAAAAGATGTTGTTTTAGTTGCTGAGTCATGTCTGACTCCTTTGCAACCCTGTAGACTGTACCCCAACAGGTTCTGCTGTCCATGTAGTTTCCCAGGCAAGAATACTGGAGCGGGTTGCCATTTCCCTCTCCTTGGCTAAATCTTTTTCCGTTTCTGTTGTCATACCATTACAGAGTCCTCATTTTCTTTCTTGGGTGATTGCATTGGCTTCATAACTAGTGTCCCTATTCTAGTTCTGTCGTTTTCCAAACTGTTTTCTTCACTCTAACTAGAAACACATTTTCTACAAAGTTAATGTTTATTTTCTCAGCTGGGTTGAATATCTTTCTTATTTGAGCTTCTGTAATATACTGTATGTTACCTTTCTTGTAATATTGCTATAATTTCTTCACTCCTTCCTCCCTTAGTCATAGTTGACAAATATTTATTTACCTTTACTATGTGCTGGGTAATTTTCTTTTGCCGGTAATTCAGTGGTGAAAACCTTGAATATTTCCACTGAGGAGTTTATGTTCTAGTAGGGAGAACACAGATAAAAGCAAGTCAACACAGAATTTTAAGTAGAAATAAATGCTCAAAATAATGTAAAATTGGAGTATGTGAAAGGGAGTTGATAGGTGGTTAGGGGGATTGTCAGGGAAAACTCTGATACTTAGTTAATCCAGGACTAACAGGGAAACAGCAAGTGAAGATGTAGGGGGAAAGTCAAGTAGAAAGAGTATATAACACCAAGGCCCAGAGATAGGAAGGAACCATAGATAGAAAGTGCTTGGGGAGAGGGAGAGTGGAGAATGAGAAACTAGAAGAGGTAGGCAGGAAGTAGTATAGTTCAAGTTTATTGGTGTGGAACCTTGAAGCTGAGTAAGTACTGAGAGTTTAGAGGTAGCAGAAACTTTAGAGATCACTTAAAGTTGTGAGACTTAAGAAAAGGGCTTTCTAAATATTATAGGTAGATTAGTGCTGAGGAGACTTGTAACAATATTAAGAAGGTTGTTTAAAATAAACTTGTCAAACCCTGCTTCCTTTACCCCCAGTTGATTTTATTATATGCTTACAGACTCATACTGGAAAAGGCAATGGCACCCCACTCCAGTACTCTTGCCTGGAAAATCCCATGGACGGAGGATCCTGGTGGGCTGCAGTCCATGGGGTCACTAGGAGTCGGACACAACTGAGCGACTTCACTTTGACTTTTCACTTTCATGCACTGGAGAAGGAAACGGCAACCCACTCCAGTGTTCTTGCCTGGAGAATCCCATGGACAGAGGAGCCTTGTGGGCTGCTGTCTATGGGGTCGCACAGGGTCGGACACGACTGAAGCGACTTAGCAGCAGCAGCAACAGACTCATACAGAGATAAAATAGGAATTACAAATTGAAACAGTATTACTTCAGACCTAACTGGTAATTTGTGCAGGTCTGCATTAACCACAGTTTACTTTTATAATGCTGTGAAAAAGATATTTTTAATACTATCAAATTAAACTATTTTGCTTAGAAAACTGACATTTCTTTTTTGAAAATATACATTCCTAATTATTCTGTGAAATGAAAACTGAGTTGGTAATAGGGAAGATCTTGATCCAAATTCTTGCTCCGTAATCTGCAGGGAAATACCTAACTTGCTATTTAATTTTCTGAGCCTAAGTTTTCTTTTTTATGGGAAGGGTTGTATTAGGCTGGTACAAAAGTAATTTTGCTTTTGCATTGTTGAGCTTTACCATTTGATATTGGAATACATTCTTAAATAAATGTGGTTATATTATACATCATTTTGATGTGCACTTCTTGCTTTACATGTTTTGCTAATGAATTATTACTTGCTGTTTATTTTATATGTATTACAGACTATGGATGATGTTAGACGAAAAGCAAATTCAAGTGATTTTCTTATTTGAGTTCAAAATGGGTCATAAGCAGTAGAGATTACTTGCAACATCAACAGTGCATTTGGCCCAGGAACTAGCGACCCACTTGAGAGGATCATTGAGGTTGATCCCCTTATAACTGTACGAGAAGTTGCCTAAGAACTCAGTGTTGACCATTCTTTGGTTGTTTGGCATTTTAAGCAAATTGGAAGGGTGAAAAAGCTTGATAAGTGGGTGCCTAATGAGCTGACCACAAATCAAAAAGATCGTTGTCTTGAAGTGTCATCTTCTCTTATTCTGTGTATCAACTATGAACCATTTCTGGATTGGATTGTGACGTGTGAAGAAAAGTGGATTTTATACGACAGTCAGCGACAGCCAGCTCAGTAATTGGACCAAGAAGAAGCTCCAAAGCACTTCCAAAAGCCAAACATGCACCAGAACGGGTCATGGTCACTGTTTGGTGATCTGCTGCCAGCCTGATCCACTTCAACTTTCTGAATCCTAGCGAAACCATTACATCTGAGAAGTATGCTCAGCAAATCAATGAGATGAACTGAAAACTGCAAACCCTGAAGCCAGCATGGGTCAGCAGAAAATGGCTCAGTTCTTCTGCATGACAGCGCCTGACCACATGTCACACAGGTGCTTTAGATGTTGAATGAATTGGGCTACCAAGTTTTGCCTCATCTGCCATATTCACCTGACCTCTTGCCAACTGACTACCACTTATTCAAACATCTTGACAACATTTTGCATGGAAAACGCTTTCCAAGAGTTTGTTAAATCCTGAAGCATGGATTTTTATGCTACAGGAATAAACAAATCTATTTCTTGTTGACAAAAATGGGTTGATTATGATGATTCCTGTTTTGATTAATAAAGATGTGTTTGAGCCTAATTATAATGATTTAAAATTCGGGTCTGAAACTGTAATTACTTTTATGCCAACCTAGTAATACTCTGGCTCTTAAAAGATTATTACAGTATAACATGAGAAAATACGTTCAAAGATCCTAGCATAGTGTCTGTCAAATATTAGGGTGAAAACCCAGAAGGTAAATGTTATTAAATAATAGTGATTTATTCATTCTTTTAATCTTGGACATTTGGTCATTTGTAGTTCCTTGCTCTTATAAAGAGTAATTTTATATATAGTCTTGTATATGAGTTCTGATACTCTTACATAAGTTACTCTAGGTTGTATAATTTGGTGTAGAATTACTGCTTATATGAAAAAATTATATATCATAGTAGAGATATATTAGAATTGTTCTTGATCCACATACTTGGGATTGTCAGACTTTCACTAAAAATATTTTATTATGAAAAATTTCAGTCATAATATGTAAGAAAAATATAAGGAGCCCTCATATATTCCTTATCCCCCTTCAACTATATAAACATATGGGGCAGTCTTACTTCATTTGTATATTTTCCTTTTTTCTTTGTGCATAATTTTAAAGCAAACTTAGGCATGTATTAATTTCATTTGTAAATACATCTATGTGTATTTCTAGGGATAAGGACTTTAAAATATTTAACTGCAATACTGTTAGCACAAATAAGTAAATTAGCAGTAATCCTCTTTAGATCATCTAGTATTTAGTGTTCAGATTTCCTATCTTACAGATAACATTTTGAGTCAGGATTCATACACTTTTGGTTTTATTTTTTTTAATATATATATCACATTGCTTTTCTTTCTACATAATCTGTCTTTTCAGATTATGTATTATTTCTTTTGCCTTTAAATATCTTGGAAAAAAATGTGTTTAGATGGTTGTTTGTACTATTTTGAAATTCATTGTATGTCCTGATTCTAAGTTTTTGGAGAATTTTGAAAAGTTCTCAATCTGAGGTTTTGAGTATTGCATCTCCTACATTTTTTCTTATCTTGTTTAGAAATTCTTATTAAATACATGTTAGACTTCTTATCATTCTTGTTTTTTAAATTCTTTCATGTATTTTGTCTGCTTTTTTCGTGGGGATCATATACATATCATCTTCAGATACATCTTCCAGTTCATTAGTGATATATAATATCTTTAGATATATCTTTCAGTTCATTAGTTCTCCCCTCAGCTGTATCTATTCTTTTATCCCCTCATTGAGTTTTTAACATTTCAATCATGCTGTTTTTATTTTAAGAAGTTCTGCTTAGATGATTGTAAATTTTTAATCTTATATTTCTGGTCCTTTCTTTCTATTAAACCAGAAGTTTGCAAGTTATAGCTTGAAGATCTTGTGATGTAAGGCTTACAGAGCTGCATTTCTAATAGTCTTATTCAGACATAGACATGCTCATTTAATATTGTCTATACCTGCTTTCTGAATGTTGAGCTTTAAGCCAACTTTTTCACTCTCCACTTTCACTTTCATCAAGAGGCTTTTTAGTTCCTCTTCACTTTCTGCCATAAGGGTGGTGTCATCTGCATATCTGAGGTTATTGATATTTCTTCCGGCAATCTTGATTCCAGCTTGTGTTTCTTCCAGTCCAGCGTTTCTCATGATGTACTCTGCATAGAAGTTAAATAAACAGGGTGACAATATACAGCCTTGACGAACTCCTTTTCCTATTTGGAACCAGTCTGTTGTTCCATGTCCAGTTCTAACTGTTGCTTCCTGACCTGCATACAAATTTCTCAAGAGGCAGGTCAGGTGGCCTGATATTCCCATCTCTTTCAGAATTTTACACAGTTTATTGTGATCCACACAGTCAAAGGCTTTGGCATAGTCAATAAAGCAGAAATAGATGTTTTTCTGGAACTGTCTTGCTTTTTCCATGATCCAGCGGATGTTGGCAATTTGATCTCTGGTTCCTCTGCCTTTTCTAAAACCAGCTTGAACATCAGGAAGTCTGAGTGAACTCCGGGAGTTGGTGATGGATAGGGAGGCCTGGCGTGCTGCGATTCATGGGGTCGCAAAGAGTCGGACACGACTGAGCAACTGATCTGATCTGATACCTGCTTTGGTGCTACTATTACTGAGTTAATTACTTATAAAAGAGACCTTATATTAATAGCTTTCAAAGCCCAAAATATTTAGTCTGACCCTTAATGGAACAAGTTTGCCAAACCCCCTGCTGTATTTTCTTCTTTTTTTTTTTAAAGTATTTATTTATTTGGCTGCACTGAGTCTTAGTTGTGGCAAACAGGATCTTCATTGTAGCACGCAGGATCTACTTTGCTGACCAGTAGTCGAACCCTGGGCCCCCTTCTTTAGGAGCGTGGAGTCTTAGCCACTGAACCACAAGGGAAGTGCCCCCCCCCCAACTTTACATAAATAAAATATTATTTCATTGTTTGTATTATGTATATGGTAATTCTAATATTTAATGTCTTTTTAGTTTTTTGTGTTGTTTGTTTCTATTGATACTGACTCGTTTTCATGTTTATAACCAGGGTAAGGGTAGCTTCTTAGTTGGGTGGGAGGGTGGGTGGGTTGGAGTGGTGGTTAATGGTTGAATTTGCCTCTCCTTCTTGCCCGGGAATATGTTAGACCAAGGAATACTTTAAATTAAAATTCTCTCGTTGAGATTCTTTTGATTGTGCAAAAGAATGTATCTAGGTTCCAGAGACACTTGCTTCAGAGTCTCAGGGAAGTCTCTCTTTATTTTTCAGCTTTACCTGGAAATACTTTTCTTTGCTCTCTGCCTCTGTTGAATAAGTGTTCTAAGTGTATCCAGACTCACAGAATGAAAGCAGATGGTCAGCATAAACCATACTGTTTGCGTAAATGGTTTAGGGCCAGGAAGCCACTCTTACCAGTTAGGGTGGTAGAAACATTCCTTGAGTTTGTTTCCAGATGTAAGCCAGCAACTAACCTGGTAAGCAGACCTTTTTAAGGAAAAGCAGTTGGGCCTGTTAGGTTAATCTTTTCTACGTAAATGTACAAATGCAACACCTGAGGATGTTGATTTAATGAGAAGTCAGATTGGGTAGGTATGGGAGGGTGCAAGATTCTACATTTCTAACTTGCTGTGAGGTAGCGCCCATTTTGGTAGTTCACAGATGTACTTTAGTAGCCAGGTAGCTGCCCTGAAACAGAAGTCTTTCTTTCCAATGGTTTTTTTTTTTTTTTTTAAATCATGCACAATAAATTTTTATTCTGAATTGATAGAAAAGTTATTTGTTGGGGATTAAATTCTCTGTGGTGACAAGTTTTTTCCTTATTGAACTTTACTCGGCTTGACTAAGGAGATCTAAATTTATACTTCAATATGGTACATATTTTTTGTCATTGAGAGAAACGCAGTTTCAATGACTTTGTTGTAGAAAAGAATGCAGGGTCTGGAATGTTGGTAATACTAATTGTACAGACCCACAGCCTATTATCCACAGTTCTGAAAAACCAAAACCTCTGAAAATGAAAGCTGTTTTTTGTAAATAAAGTGACATGACAAAACCTAACCTGACCTAAACATGACCAGCAAAACATGACCAGAATTTGTATTATCTCAGTGTGTCTAACCAGCATGTCAGACAAAGGCTCATCTGAAGGTCCTGTAGTAGAAGTATGTAAAGCAGTCATATTTAAAGGAGTTATCAGAAAGCATAAATAAATATAAAAATATTAGCAGTCAGTGTGGTCATATTCAGATGTCCTGTTCAATCAAGAGATAACCAAAGAAATGCTTTTTATTGTTAATTTATAATAGTTCAGATCTTTTTAAGGTTAAATTCAAGCAACGTTTGTAAATTTACTTTTAGATTTTGATTATTGGTGCTAATTCACTTATTTATGCATGCCTGAGTGAAATGTGTGGAAGAATAACAAGTAGTAAATTTTTAATTAGAGAGTTTGTTTACATTTGTATTACACAAATCAATTGTGTATTATGGCATTTTTGCATAATTAAAATCACCATTGACCAAGGTTCATGAAAAACTTTAATGTATCATGTGTTTCTCTTATTCCTGGGACTCCAGATTAGTCATTATGTTTTTGTCTTGATAATTTTGATGAGGTGTGTCTTCTTTGATGTATATAAATTATTTTATTGAGCCATAAAAAGCATAAACAGAAGACTACATGTGGGCACTGATTCAGAACTTAATAGTACATAAAAATAAGATACTACTGTGATATAGTCTGTATAAGATGTCTCAGTGATATTTGTTGTCCTTGATGTAATTTTCTAGTTCAGACATTATTACCATTGGCTGTAGAAGGAAATTTTGGAAAGTTTTTTTTTTTTTTTTAAGGATGAATTAATTTGATTACAGGACATACTGAATTTGCGATGACAGATCACCAAACATGAAAATAGATTTGTTTCTTAACAAATGTAGAATAATGATAAAATGTAGAATTGAAACTTTGAGGCTTTGTTTATTTAAAGGTTTAAATTGAATTTGTTAGTGTTACGGAGACAATGAAAACAGAAACCTAAGGGCAAATGATAGAATTTTTGGTAATATTAAAGAGTATAAAATAGGAGGAAGGAATGCAGACCTTTAAGAGAGGTGCATAAGCAACAGTGAGAAATAAGTATGAAGAGGACCAAGATAGTGTGATTATAGAAACCAAGAGAAAGAAGCTAGGTTTGGTTACCATTGGCCAATAGTACTATAATGGAAAAGTCAGGGAGTTTGAAAAGCTGAGAAAAAACCTTTGCATTGGGCAAATAGTGAACTTGTAGAGGACAACTTTAGTGGAATGGTGGCCTAGATACCTAATTGGTAGAGTTTAGAAGGTGAGGAAAGAATTAACTAACTTGAGTCTCAGAGAGTTTTGGTAGAAGTAATGTCACATCAAAAATGGGAAACACTGGGCAGAAGCATTTTTTTTTTAAGACTGGTAAAAGAGACAGGTCAATTAGAAATAGTGAGTAGTTAATGATGGAAATACTGGAATTAGTAAGGTGTGAAACCAATAATACAAATGGAAAGGTTAGAAAATAACATTGTAATAGCGTTTTTCAGCTTTCTGACTCACATTCAAATTGTGTCCTGCAGCCAAAGTGTGTTTGTACCCTTTACTCCTCAGGCTCTGAGAGGGAAGTCCTTAATTACATTCATAGAAGCCACCTGCCAGACAAGTGATCCTGCCTATAAATAGTTGTTTCATAGAGAAAAACAGAAACATGAAAATAGCTGTATAAGCAAAATGTACAGCTAACTTTGTAAATAAATCTAATAGGCTGGGGTTATATAACAATTAATTGTCTCAGCTTTTAGGCACAGCTGTTCTGTTCTTTCACAAGGTTCATTTACATAGTGAGTTGTTTCAGAGAGAAACAGAACTTGTTTCTTATGATGAAAGATTTCTGACGAGAGGACTGTGGAAAGCTAACGATTTAACAGACTAAGACATAGAAGTTTTAGCAGAACATCCAGTGATTATAATCTTTATATGGAAATAGATTTTAGTTATTCACCATCTTAGAAAATGTTCTGATTGCAGACAGTGCTTTTCATAGATTTTCTGCAGAAAAATAGCAATAAAATAATGTGATGACCAAGATTTCTTTGAATCTTTTTTGTAGTCTGGTGAGTGGCTTTTGTATGGCCTTTTTTTGTATGGCTTTTGTATGGCTTTGTGAACACATACTTTGTTTGTGTTCACAAAGTGAAAGTGCTTTGTGAATTTGGTTACTATTTTGTACAGGAATTATCTCGTAACAAATGTTATAAGCCTAAGCATTCTGATCTCCAATTTTACTGTAAAAAAGGGAAAGAGATGAACTCTTAAGAAAGTACTTCATATTTTTTCCCCAAATCGTCTTCATTTTCTACCACAAACATCTAAGTTATCTTTACCAGAAAATCTTTAAAAATTCACAGATTACTTACCATGTAAAAATAGATGATGATGAAATGATTAGTAGATAATTAGGTAAGGTAAATTGTTAAGGTCAAGGTAGTTCATTGTTAATCATATTAAATAAGCTTATTCTTACTTTAGAAAGTGTGATTCCTTTCCAAAGCAATAGAAATTGAAAAACAGATACATTAAAGCGGTATGATCTTTCTTATTTGCTCCTTTTTTATATGCATCGCTACTATAGTTATTGTTATTATTGTAATTAATCACAAGATAGCATTTCCATTATAAATTCTTAAATTTTAATATTCATAGTGTGATGTGGGGCATCTATTCAGTAAATGTTTTTTGGGGTGGTTACTGTGTATCAGACATGATACTGTGTATCATGCCATTAGGATGGCATTGTAATGGTGAACTGAAGGTCAGACTATCATGTAATTACAAACTAGTATGTACACTGAAGATACATTCTCCTTTGAAAGACAGGAAAATTGCATCTGCAGGGCGATTCCATATGGAATAAGATAGACTCTAGAGTCAGATAATGTAGATTCAGATCTTACTACCATATCTGGTATTTATGTGACTTTAGGCAAATGAACTAATGTTCATTTTTTTTAACATGAGAATGATAATATTAGCACCTACCTTGTATGGTTGATATGGAGATGAAAACAGATTTTTCATGTAAAAATATTAGCAAAATGTGTTGTAGTACTTAGCTTACAGTCCAGTGAAGTCTTTATCAAACTTTTTGTTTTTCCCGTAGTATTACTAGTAAGTGCTATATATATTTTTATATATATATACACCTATTCCCATTTCATGTTGATCTCCAGACCTGAGATTGTGTCTTACATTTACTAGTATTTCTCATCTAAGCAGTTGGCATAGTGTATTGGCATAGTGAACCCTGAAATGTACAATTGAAAAAAACTTAGATGTGGTTAAGACTCCCAATGCAGGGGCCATGGGTTCAAGCCCTGCTTAGGGAAAATCCCACATGCCTCATGGCCAAAAGAAACCAAAAAAAAAAAAAAAAACTTAGAAATGTAAAGTTACTCCCAAGATAAATCAAAACTGTACTTTATAGTATACCTTTGTATTCTTAGTTATATAAGTAATAAAATGGCTAAATACAGTCTAGAGGGGAAACCTATGTTCCTATTATACTGTTCCCAGGATGTTGGAACAAGAACCCAAAGAAAGTATTCTCTTCCAGTCTCTGGGAAAAGGAGATAGAGAAAAGATTTAGTTGTAAGAAAGTATACAAACGGTGGTTGAGTTTTAACTAACTATGTCTCTGATGGTCATATCATTTACAGTACAGCCTAGGATACTTCAGGGAGTGAAAGGAGGTGGTATTAATCACACTGGCATGATAGGTGTAAATTAGAACTTAGATCAGGTCCATGTTCTGTCATAACTGTTGTGATAGCAGTATGAAGAATGTATCATGAGAACAGAAAGAAGGTGCTTGCAGGTTAAGGAAAACCTTTACATATCTGAGTAAGACTTCTGAGGAATGAGGATTTCTTCCAGATCAGGTAGGGAAAGAATGGGCATGCCTGGCTAAAGAAACCTAGTGCCATCTTGCTGTCTCTGTAGTCTTGCCTCTAAACGAATTATTCCCTTTCAAGAGGTGCTTCATGTCCATCATTCTTCTAAAGTAGCCCTACGAAACTATTCAATTTTTAGTATAATAAATCTAACATTTAAGGAGCTTATAACTAAACTGATTTGCTTGCAGAAGTAATTGATAGGTTTCCTTGTCCATCTCTATTACATATGTATATTTAAAATAACAACAGTGATTAAAAGAAGATTATTGTCTACTTCAGTTGCTTGTGAGGAAAAATGATCATTTTCAGTACTGAGGGTAGATAATTCCTGTTCTGCATTCCAGATTGTTACACCAGAACAAACAAATGAAAATTACAAAGGGACAGAGTTCAGCATCAGTATAAGGGTCAATATTCTACTACTCGATCAAAAATAGAATAGGGTCTCCTAAAGGAAAAGGAGTACGTCAAGGCTGTATATTGTCATCCTGCTTATTTAACTTCTATGCAGAGTACATCATGAGAAATGCTGGACTGGAAGAAACACAAGCTGGAATCAAGATTGCCGGGAGAAATATCAAGAACCTCAGATATGCAGATGACACCACCCTTATGGCAGAAAGTGAAGAGGAACTAAAAAGCCTCTTGATGAAGGTGAAAGAGGAGGGTGAAAAAGTTGGCTTAAAACTCAACATTCAGAAAACGAAGATCATGGCATCTGGTCCCATCACTTCATGGGAAATAGATGGGGAAACAGTGGAAACAGTGTCAGACTTTATTTTTTTGGGCTCCAAAATCACTGCAGATGGTGACTACAGCCATGAAATTAAAATACGCTTACTCCTTGGAAGAAAAGTTATGACCAACCTAGTTAGCATATTGAAAAGCAGAGACATTACTTTGCCAACAAAGGTTCGTCTAGTCAAGGCTATGGTTTTTCCTGTGGTCATGTATGGATGTGAGAGTTGGACTGTGAAGAAAGCTGAGTGCCGAAGAATTGATGCTTTTGAACTGTTGTGTTGGAGAAGACTCTTGAGAGTCCCTTGGACTGCAAGGAGATCCAACCAGTCCATTCTGAAGAAGATCAGTCCTGGGATTTCTTTGGAAGAAATGATGCTAAAGCTGAAACTCCAGTAGTTTGGCCACCTCATGCGAAGAGTTGACTCATTGGAAAAGACTCTGATGCTGCGAGGGATTGGGGGCCGGAGGAGAAGGGGACGACAGAGGATGAGATGGCTGGATGGCATCACTGACTCGATGGACGTGAGTCTGAGTGAACTCCGGGAGTTGGTGATGGACAGGGAGGCCTGGCGTGCTGTGATTCATGGGGTTGCAAAGAGTTGGACATGTCTGAGCAACTGAACTGAACTGATCTGAACTGAAGAAGTTTTTAGTTCCTTTGTGTTAAAGGTAAAAGGAAGGCCGTTTTCCCAGGATGCTATCATTTTGATCTTTTCCCTCCTAAATTATATAACTCTTTGATATTAATAATTGTTAGAATTTCAGGAAATGTTAAATAATTTCAAGCAGTGCTTCCTCACCTTTTGGACCTGTGGGTAAGGGTGAGAAAATGTACTTTCACTGTCCTTGCTGATGGAGGAGACAGATTTGTTGCTGGCTTTTACAAAGGAAATACTAACTATAGGTATTGCCATGTATTTTTAATCCTTTATGTCTTCTCATAATAAACAGATAATATTGAGATGTAATTAAGTAATACATATCAGATTTATGAAGTCACATTTAATTTTGTTACATTCTTATGCATCCAGCTTTTCTAGCTTGATGCTTATTAGCATTTGTTCATGTATATTCACAAATAAATCACAGAAAATATTGTCCAACTCTGCGCCCACTCATTACTCTGGCATTTTTAAGAAGGCAAATAAAACAAAAAATTTTACTTCAAAAATGAGCAAATCTTGGATCATAAAAGTAATACGCTAAAACATGTAGGCAAAATTCATTAATTTAGACACACTGCTGCTACTGCTGCTGAGTCGTTTCAGTCGTGTCCGACTCTGTGTGACCCCATAGACTAAAGCCCATTAGGCTCCTCTGTCCCTGGGATTCTCCAGGCAAGAACACTGGAGTGGGTTGCCATTTCCTTCTCCAATGCATGAAAGTGAAAAGTGAAAGTGAAGTCGCTCAGTCGTGTCCGACTCTTCGCGACCCCATGGACTGCAGCCCACCAGGCTCCTCCGTCCATGGGATTTGCCAGGCAAGAGTGCTGGAGTGGGGTGCCATTGCCTTCTCCGTTAGACACACTAATATGTGAATTAAACATTTGTTTGGGCTGGCTGCATAACTTTCACATAATTGATCCATAAAAATTGTTTTTGTAAGCAGATAATAACTAATTTTAATGATAGTTGCTGCTATTTATTGAACATCTGTTATGGGCTAGGCACTCTGCTAAGTTGTACCTCACACCTTGAAACAATGCCTTCAAGGTTAGGTAATTAGTATAATATATTCACTATAACCTTGGACTTCCCTGTTAGCTCAGCTGGTAAAGAATCCACCTGCAGTGCAGGAGACCTGGTTCAATTCCTGGATTGGGAACATCCATTGGAGAAGGAATAGGCTACCAGTATTCTTGGACTTCCATTGTGGCTCAGCTGGTAAAGAATCAGCCTGCAGTGAGGGGGACCTGGATTCGATCCCTGGGTTGGAAAGATCCCCTGGAGAAGGGAACGGCTACCTACTCCAGTATTCTAGCCTAGAGAATTACGTGGACTGCAGAGTCCATGGGATCACAAAGAGCTGGACGCGATGGAGTGACTTTCACTCACTTATTCACTATAATCTTAATATTTTATGGGAAAAACCCAAAATGAACTTTTTGGCCAACCCAGTATAAGAAAATGGTGTCTGTGAGGTTTAGTAAAGTAGTCAAGAATACATGGTTTGTAGGTGTTTAAGCTAGATTCCTTTTAAAGCTGTGGTTTTTCTAGTAGTCATGTACAGATACAAGAGTTGGAACATAAGAAGACTGAGCACTGAAGAATTGATGCTTTCGAATTATGGTGCAGGAGAAGACTTAAGAGTCCCTTGAATTGAAAGGAGATCAAACCAGTCAATCCTAAAGGAAATCAACCCTGAATATTCATTGGAAGGACTGATGCAGAAGCCGAGACTCCAATACTTTGGCCACTTGATGGGAATAGCGGACTCATTGGAAAAGACTCTGATGCTGGAAAAGATTAAAAGCAACAGGAGAGTGAGGTGGCAGAGGATGATACAGATGTAGATAGCATCACCACTCAATGGACATAAATTTGAGCAAGTTCCGGGAGATAGTGAAGGACAGCAAAGCCTGACATGCTTATAGTCTGTGGGGTTGCAGAGAGTCAGACACAATTTAGCAACTAAACAGCAGCAAGCTAGATTGAAATCCAGTTCTTTTTTATTTCAGAATTGTTCTTTCTATTACTCTCAAATAAATGTATGCCACTAGTATTTGGTCATTAATTTACTCTGTGTACTTGAACCAAAATTTATTTAAGTATCAATTTTATGCTATATATTTATTGACAGGTAAGGATATTATTAATATGATTTATCACAGCATGTTACAAAGCAGTATATATTGGAAACATTTTAAAATAAATGCATGCTTACATCGTGTGTGTGTGTGTGTGTATATATATATATATACATACATATATATATACATCTGTGCATGTATGTATATGTACATATATGGAAAATTAAGCTAAAGGGGGAATGAATATATATATGTGTGTGTATCTATAGATGTATAGAGATAAAAGTGTCCTTTACTGTAGTTTTCTTTTGGTGGTTTTCTGTATATATATTTGTATCTATGTATGCATGTTTGTGCTTATATAATATTAAATTGCTGAATATTGACTATAGTTATTTCATTACTTCCAGAGAGTCACTGGGAACATGCATAGGACTACAAGTTACACAATAAGAGGAAAAGAGCAACAGTAATTTTAGCAGTTCTTTTGTGTTTTGCTTCCTTGCATTTGAATGGTTGGCCATCATTGCCAGCTAGCCACATTTTTTTTTTTTTCTTTTTTTGTAGCCACTTTTTTTTTTTTTATTCCTCTTTTTTACTTAATGCATCTCTGGGCTAAACTACTGGGCTTCAGGGAAATCCTAGTGGATTATCTCATTTGTGCTTTATACATTTCACATAGCACAGTTTTGGAGAGGCTGAACTGGAAACATTAAGTGAAAGTAGTAAGAAATCACAGAGGTAATGCTAATGCTAGGTCACTTCAGTCGTGTCCGACTCTGTGCGACCCCAGAGATGGCAGCCCACCAGGCTCCCCCGTCCCTGGGATTCTCCAGGCAAGAACACTGGAGTGGGTTGCCATTTCCTTCTCCAGTGCATGAAAGTGAAAAGTGAAGGTGAAGTCGCTTAGTCGTGTCCAACCCTTAGCGACCTCATGGACTGCAGCCCACCAGGCTCCTCCATCCATGGGATTTTCCAGGCAAGAATACTGGAGTGGGGTGCCATTGCCTTCTCCATCAAAGAGGTAAACTCCTCCTTAAATTCTCTCCCCTGTGCACTCCCCCCACCCCAATAAAAAGTCCATTGATCTCAGCTTGCTCATGTAGTTTTAAGTTCTGTCTAGCATAGGAGTTGACAGTTGACAGATCATGAGCCAGTGTTATTGAAACATAGCCTCATTCATTTACTTACCTATTTTCTCCATTGCTTTCTTGATTACAACAGAATTGAGGTTACAACAGAACAGACTTTATGGCCTAAAATACTTACTGTCTGGGTTTTTAATTAAAATGTTTAGATACTCCTGATCTAGCATGTAAGGAAGAAACTAGGGACTTCTCATTTAACCAGGGCAAATTTACCTTAGTATTTGAAGTTATGGATCCCCATAAGAACATTGTAACATAAGAGCATACATAGTATTTGATGTTTAAAATGGCCCTAATGCTACCCTGGTGGCTCAGATGGTAAAGTGTCTGCCTACAAGGTGGGAGACCTGGGCTCAGTCCCTGGGTTGGGAAGATCTCCTGGAGAAGGAAATGGGAACCCACTCCAGTATTCTTGCCTGGAAAATTCCATGAATGGAGGAGCCTGTTAGGCTACAGTCCATGGGGTTGCAAAGAATCGGACATGACTGAGTGACTTCACTTCGATGCTATTTTTGAATTTGGGAAGAAGTATGAGTTTCTGGAAGGAAACATGTTCTGTCTTTCAGGAAATATATTATGAAGAAACTTAGAAGCTCTTCCACATTCCAATTCTGTTTGGGGGTTCCTGGTAATTGTATGGGCTTCCCTGGTGGCTCAGATGGTAATTATATATAAGACAAAGGGATGAGGAGGGGAAAGAAGAAAGGCTGATTTGATTTGGATTGACAGCAACAGTGCATTAAAGTATGGTAGGTTCATTTTATATCAGTATTTATTAGGCAAACATTTGACACAGTATTGGCTTCTGACTACCTGTCAGTTTTCATTTTGTGGCTTTTTCTGTTGTTAATCCTCAGTTTTCTTCCAATTGTTTATAAGGTCCAGTTAGAAATGATGTCTCTTGTTCATTGATGTATTATTCCCAGTACCTAAAACAGTACTTGACCATAGTAGGTGTTCAGTTAATACTTCTTAAGTGAGTGAGTTCAGACTCGAGGTTTTATTTTTGTCACAAAATTGTGGCTTTTCAAAAATGTCTGCAATCAGTTTGTACCTAGAAAATAGGCAATAATTAGAAATATGCAAGCCTTTTTGAAAACTATATCTTCAACCTAATCATCATAAATATTAGTCCTGTCACATACTACATAGCAGAAACTGGGTCCTTGCTTTAGTGAAACTGTTTGATGTCTGACTACTCAATTATAAATTGATGTAAGATGGTTAAATTATGTATTTCCAGTAGGTGAATTTCACAATGCCTTTTAGTAAACTTTGACTTGCAAACTGATACAGGTTCTGAATTAGCGCAAGTGTTGTTAAAAATTGTAGTATGTTCTCAAATATAGTTAAATCATTTAAAAATCATTGGCTTACTTATAATTTTTCTTTTTCAGTGTCTCCAAACAGGTACCATTTATAACAAAAAGATATTACCAATAGTGATCTACTCATAGTTCCTTACAGTTTTTTTTGTATGAGCTCTGATACCACACAGTGATAAGCTGTTTTCATTCCATGTTTAAGATGAAAAGTTACTAATTATAAAGACATACCCTAAACCATCTAATATTAGATCAAATTTCATTGGAGTTAAAATAAATATATCCAGTATTTGTAGGAAATATTCTGAAATCAAATGAATGATCTTCTTGTTGTTCAGTTGCCTGGTCATGTTCAACTCTTTGGGACTCCATAGACTGCAGCATGCCAGGTCCCATACTGTCGTCTTCTGTCCTCAATCTTTCCCATCATCAGGCACTTTTCCAGTTAGTTGGCTGTTCGCATCAGATCAGCAAAATATTGGAGCTTCAGCTTCAGCATCAGTCCTTCTAATGAGTATTCAGGGTTGATTTCCCTTAAGATTGACTATTTTGATCTTGTGTCTTAGTCACTCAATGGTGTCTGACTTTTCGACCCCATGGACTGTAGCCCACCAGGCTTCTCCATCTATGGGATTTTCCCGGCAAGAATATTGGAGTTTTGTTGCAATTTCCTTCTCCAGTGGATCTTCTTGACCCAGGGATCAAACCTGGGTCTCCCACATTGCATGCAGGCTCTTTACCATCTGGGCCACCAGGGAGGCCCTCGTGGGGTTTGATCTTTGTAGCAATTTCAAAGAGATTGGAGATAGCTAGGGTATGTAATGGAGAAGGAAATGGCAACCCACTCCAGTATTCTTGCCTGGAGAATCCTGTGGACAGAGGAGCCTGGTGGGCTGCTGTCTGTAGGGTCACGCAGAGTCGGATACGACTGATGGAACTTAGCATGCATGCATGCACTGGAGAAGGAAATGGCAACCCACTCCAGTGTTCTTGCCTGGAGAATCCCAGGGACAGGGGAGCCTGGTGGGCTGCCGTCTATGGGTTGCACAGAGTCGGACACGACTGAAGTGACTTGGCGGCAGCAGCAGCAGGATATGTAATATGCTTAGTGGTTTGACACTAACCAGTGTGTGGTTGTCATGGCTCACACTCAGTATAACAGAATGGAGAGAAGCAGATGCAAGCTAAATTTATAGAACAATGTGATGTTTTATTTGCTGAGGAAAACACTTATTCAAAACAAATAGCTCCTTAGTTTGTGTTAACAGATTAAAATCTCAAAAGAAAGTCATAATAGGTCTTAAAGTAAAATATCAATAATGTGACAATTTTTTTCCTTTTTTAGATTGTGCTTTTGTTTAAAGCAAATAGGATGCTGAATATGTTAATAGAAAAATAACTTGAATATTGACACAGTATCCAAGGGTTGGCAGATTCCCAACCACAGGGTAATTTCTGGCTTTGACCTGTTTTTGTAAAACAGGTGAACTAAGGATTACTTTTGCATTTTAAAAGCTTTTTATTTTCTTTCAGTATTTTAAAGTTGTTCCCCTGTCTTCTCATTTGCTTTGTTTTCTGGGAGAAATTTGTCATTTTTCTCTTTATTTCTCTGTATGTAACTTGTCTGTCTGTGTTGTTGTTCAGTCGCTAAGTCATGTCCTATTCTTTGAGACCTCATGGACTGCTGGGCTCCTCTGTCCTCCACTATTTCCTGGAGTTTGCTCAAATTCATGTCCATTGAGTCTGTGATGCTATCTAACCATCTTATCCTCTGCCACTCGCTTCCCCTTTTGCCTTCAATCTTTCCCAGAAACAGGGTCTTTTCCATTGAGTTGGCTCTTCTCATCAGGTGGCCAGAGTATTGGAGCTTCAGCATCAGTCCTTCCAATGAATATTCAGGATTTCCTGAATATTCCTGATTTCCTTTAGGATTGACTGGTGATTTCCTTGCAGTCCAAGGGACTCAAGAATCTTCTCCTACACCACAGTTTGAAAGCATCAATTCTTCCGCTCTCAGCCTTTTTTATGGTCCAACTCTCACATCTGTGTATGACTGTTGTAAAAACCATAAATTTGACTGTGTGGACTTTTGTTAGCAAAGTGATGTCTCTGCTTTTTAATATACTGTCTAGGTTTGTCATAGCTTTCCTTCCAAGGAGCAAGTGTGTTTTAATTTCATGGCTGCAGTCTTTTTTTTAATCTGGTTGCTTTTAAGATTTTTCCTCTACCAGTGATTTTGAGTAATTTGATTATGATGTACCTTGGTCCTTTTCCTTGTGCTTGGGATTGATTGAACTTCTTGGATTTATTGGCTTACTGTGATCAAACTTGGAAAGTTTTCATCTATTATTTCTTCAATTAATTCTTCTATTCCAAACTTTTTTTTTTAGGGACTCTGGTTACACATATTGCAATTTTGTTAAGCTGCTTGAATCCCTATAGTTTGCTGTTGGTCTTTTCATTTTTCTTTTTTCCCTTTGTGTTACATTTTGGATAATTCTTATTGCTTTGTCTTCAAAATTCACAACTCTTACTTTCTATAAAAGCTATTATGCTTTTTTTCTCATCCAATATATTTACATCTGAGACACTAGTTTTCGTCTCCAAAAGTTCAGTTTCAGTGCTGTTTACACTTTTTATGCCTCTCCCTAAGGTTTTGAAATATAGACTACAGTTATAAAAATTGTTTTAATGTCCTTTTCTACTGATTGTATTAGATTGTTGCAAGAGTAATTGAGGTTTGTCATTGTTGAACTTTGCCATTTGATATTGGAATAGTCTTAAAGAAATGTGATTGATTATGTTATGCATCATTTTAATGCACATTTCTTACTTTGTTTTTTTGCTAATGACTTATTACTTGCTGTTTATATTTTAGACTAGGGAAATGATGTTACACAAAAAGTAAATTTGAGTGATTTTCTTATTCAAGTTCAACATGGGTCATAAAGCTGCAGAGACAACTTGCAACATCAGTAACACATTTGGCCCAGGAACTGCTAACAAACGTACAGTGCAATGGTGGTTCGAGAAGTTTTTCAGAAGAGACAAGAGCCTTGAAGATGAGGAGTGCGGTGGCCGGCCGTCAGAAGTTGACAACAACCAATTGAGAGGATCATCGATGCTAATCCTCTTAGAACAACACGAGAAGTTGCCCAAGAACTCAAGTGTTGACCATTCTTTGGTTATTTGGCATCTGAAGCAAATTGGAAAGGTGAAAAAGCTTGATAATTGGGTGCCTAGTAAGCAAATCAAAAAAATGATTTTGAAGTGTTGTCTTCTCTTATTCTGTGCAACAACTAAGAACCATTTTTTTTTTTTTTTGGATTGTGATGCGTGACTAAAAGTGGTTTTTTTTTTTTAATTTAATTGGAGGCTAATTACTTTACCACTAATTGCTAATTACCACTGCGATTACCAACCCAGTGGTTGGACCGAGAAGAGGCTCCAAAGCACTTCCCAAAGACAAACTTACACCAGAAAAGGTCGTGGTCACCATTTGTCCATCTGCTGCTGGTCTGATCCACTACAGCTTTTTAAATCCCCCTGAGACCATTCTGAGAGTGCTCAGCAAATTGATGAGAGAGGCGCTGAAATCTGCAAAGCCTCGAGCTGGCATTCTTTTCCATGATGACGTCCAACCACATGTCTCACAACCAACACTTCAGAAGTTGAATGAATTAGGCTATGAAGTTTTGCCTCATCTGCTACATTCATCTAACCTCTCGCCAACTGATTCACTTCTTCAAGCATTTCGGTAACTTTTTGCATGGAAAATGCTTCCACAACCAGCAGGATGTGGAAAATGCTTTCCAAGAGTTTATCGAAGTCTGAAGCACAGGTTTTTGCGCCAAAGGAATGAACAAACTTACTTCTTGTTGACAAAAATGTGTTGATTATAATGGTTCCTATTTTGATTAATAAAAATGTGTTTGAACCTAGTTATAATGATTTAAAATTCACAGCCCCGAACCGTGATTATGTTTGCACCAACCTAATACTATCTGTGTCGGTTCTGGGTCATTTTCAGTTGATTAATTTTTCTGCTTACTATGAGTCATGTTTTCCTGCTGCTTTGCATGTCTGATGATATTTGGATACTAGTCATTGTAAATTTTGCTTCATTAGGTGTTTTCTATTTTTCTTTTATGATTCTTACTGAGCTTTGGTCTGAGACATTTTAGTTATTTGAAAACAGTTTGATTCTTTCAAATCTTGCTTTGAAGATTTGTTGTGTGCTGTGTGCTTAGTTACTTCAGTTGTGTCCAACTTTTTGTGACCCCATAGACAGTAGCCTGCCAGGCTCCTCTGTCCATGGAGTTTCTCCAGGCAAGAATACTGGAGTGGGTTGCAGTGCCTTCCTCTGGGATCTTCCTAACCCAGGGATCAAACCCAAGTCTCCCACATTGTAGGCGGATTCTTTGCAGTTTGAGCCACCATGGAAGCCCGAGAATACTGGAGTGGGTAGCCTATCCCTTCTTCAGAGGATCTTCCCAATCCAGAAATCGAAACGGGGTCTCCTGCATGGCAGGCAGATTCTTTACCACCTGAACTGCCAGGGAAGCCCAAAGATTTGTTAGGTAGAATCAAAGAAATGTTTAGTCTGTACATGATTGTTCCCCACCACTGAGCCAAGACTTTTCTGAATACTCTGTCCAATGCCCCATGCACTATTAAGGTTTTCAGTATGGCCATTAGAAACAAGCACTGCTCCCTGTCCTGTGTAAACACATGATACTCATCCCTTTACTTTTTTTGAGTGATAATTTCCTCACACACATGCTCCAGCTGTTGCTGTAATGGCTGCATAAAAAGGGTCCTTCTGCAGATGTTTAGTGTTCTCTCTGGGCGGTGCTCTGTTCTCTGGTACAGTTTGTTCTCCTTGGACTCTGAGCTCTGTTTCTTGAACTCAGTTTGCCTGGGTATCTCCTCTCAGCACCAAGGCCTGGAAACACTCTAATGACAGTAAACTGAGGGCAGTTGTAGAGCATTTTTTTTTTTTTTTCGTTTCTCAGTGATTATTTTTCTTTACTTAATGTCCAGTGTTTTGAGAACTGTTGTTTTATGTGTTTTTTTCAATTTTGGGGTTGATTCAAATAAGACAGTATGTTTGGTTCCTGTTACTACATTATGGCCAGAAGTGAAAGGTGTTCTTGCAGTTGGGGTTGAAATTTTAGAATTAGTGGTTAAATAGTTCCAGGTGATGTAGAGAGTTGGACCATAGGTATAAATGGAGTAGAGAGGTGCAGGTCATTCATTGAGTCATCCACATAAACTTTGAAGTCTCCTAAGTAGGTAGATTTGAGGCAGAAAGTAAGACTTTAAAGAAAACCCGAGAGTCAAAGTTGTGAAGTTTTAATAATGCATGTTTCATGTGTTTTGTTAGGGAAAATAAAATTATTTTAAAATTATCTTAATCTTTTAAAATTATGTTAAATTATTTTATCTGTTCTAGAACCTTCTGATAACTTAAGGGAGATTCTCCAAAATGTGGCCAAATTGCAAGGAGTATCAAATATGAGAAAGCTAGGCCATCTGAATAACTTTACTAAGGTAAGTAACTTCAGTCTTTACATTATCATCCTAAGTTATTTTTTCCTTATTGTACTTGTTAGGTATATCTTAACCACCATTAAAAAGAAATTCTTCAGTATTCCCTCAATATTATTGTTTCCTTGGCCCTTTCTCATGGATTTTTGTCATATGTTTTTAAATTTAAAAGTATATTTGAATAATGAGACATATTTGACATTTGTTGTCAAATATTTGGTAGGTTCAGAAGAGAATAAAGGGAAATCACTGAGAAATCAGTAATTCAGTCTCCACTATTAGTCACATAAGGATGTAATTCTGTTGCCTTTTAATATTCATTTTTATGGGGTATCATATTATAAATATGTTGGTACATGAGTATGGTGTGTTGCATTTCATAGATGTAATGATTTCCAGAGAAATATTACCACTTCCTCTTCTTTCCTGATAACTCTGTTTCCATTATCTGGATCTCAGAACTCAACATACATGTTAGGGTACTTGTCCCAAATAAATATTGACCTGATCTCTACTAGCCACCAAGAATTCCCAAGTTTGATAGATGGATTGGTATGGTTGGGAGCCTGGTAATGCCGAACAGCCAACTCGTGGAAACACTGAAATACCTGTTATTTGAAACACTAAAATACCTGCCATAAATAGAAAATAGAATGCTTCCTTTGGGAAAATGAATTTCCATTTTTACTTTACTAAGTATAAATTATTTTACGTTTTATTTATTTTTATATTTTATTGAAGTTTAGTCGATTTACAGTGTCATGTTAGTATTAGGTGTACAGCATGCGATTCAGATTATATATACTCATTTTCAGATTCTTTTCCCTTATAGGCTGTTACAAATATTGAGTATAGTGCCTTGTTGTACATTTTAAACATAGGAATAATTGTTTTAGCTGCTTACTAAAAGTGTGATCCATAGACCTGCAACATTGGTGTCACCTTGGAGTTTGTTTGATATGGACAGTTTTCAACCCCACCCAGACCTACTCAGTGAGAATCTACATTTTAATGAATATCTCAGATGAATTTGGGTGTCCATTAAAATTTGAGTCACACTGTTTTAATCTTTCCAAAATGTTTAATTCTTTGCTACTTGGTAGTTAGACTGTGGCTTGAATTTGATTTTATTTCATAGAAATAGAAGGGGTAAGAATATAGTCACTAAGTAACAAAAAAATTTTTTCCCAATAAGGTGTTATATAATAAATATGAAGTAGATTAGTTTTTTTCTTTCCATAGTTGGTGAAATATACATATACACTTATCTTTTTCTTAATGAAACATTCTGGGATTTAATTTTATACAACATGAGAAAATTATCTTGTATGAGTGATGACAGTGATTTTTAAAAAAACTTTCAAAAACATTGAATAAGTGCTTGTGAAGGGGTTTTCAAAAATATCCTTGTTGTATGTTTCATTTTTATGAAAGTGTTGAAAATCTTCAAATACATTTCTTCAGTGTACTACTCAGGTAATGTCAGATTTTTAAGACCTAGAGTTATTTCAAGGTTACAAATTGAATCTCCTGGTTTTACTCTATTAAATTTCCCAGTTTTATGTCATCATTCTTCACCCAGTCTAATAGTAACATGTCTTAGCACTTGCCTTCATTTAACTGTTAAAAACAGTTAATAGAGGTTTATGTCTTGTTTGATCTCCTGGTTCATGTTATAATCAGCTTGACATCTAGTTATGTACTTCCATATCGTTTACAACTGGGATTCTAAAAGAAGAATGAATGTAAGAATGGCAGTGATTTCTTTTATTTCACTTTAGCACCAGAATGGGTCCTTTTTTTGTTGTTTAGTCTTCAGTCGTGTCCGACTCTTTGCAACCCCGTGGACTGCAGCACACCAGGCATCCCTGTCCTTCACCATCTCCTGGAGCTTGCTCAAACTCATGTCCATTGAGTCGGTGCTGCCTTCCAACCATCTCGTCCTATGTTGTCCCCTTCTCCTGCCTTCAATCTATCCCAGCATCAAAGTCTTTTCTAATGAATTGGCTTTATGCATCATGTGGCCCAAATATTGGAGTTTCAGCTTCAACCTCAGTCCTTCCCGTGAATATTCAGGACTGATTTCCTTTAGGATTAACTGATTTGATCTTCTTGCTGTCCAAGGGACTCTTAAGAAGAGTCTTCTCCAACACTGCAGTTGAAAAGCATCGATTGTTTGGCACTCAGCTTTCTTTATGGTTCACCATAACTACTGGGAAAACCATAGCCTTGACTAGATGGACTTTTGTCGGTAAAGTAATGTCTCTGCTTTTTAATATGCTGTCATGGTTTGTCATAGCTTTTCTTCCAAAGAGCAAGTATCTTTTAATTTCATGGCTGCAGTCACCATCTGCAGTGATTTGGAGCCCAAGAAAATAAAGTCTTCCACTGTTTCCATTGTTTCTGCATCTGTTTGCTATGAAATGATGGGACTGGATGCCATGATCTTAGGTTTTTGAATGTTAAACTTAAGCCAGCTTTTTCCCTCTCCTCTTGCACTTTCATAAAGAGGCTCTTTAGTTCCTCTTTGCTTTCTGCCATAAGGGTGGTGTCATCTGCATATCTGAGGTTAATGATACTTCTCCTGGCAATCTTGATTCCAGATTGTATTTCATCCAGCCCAGCATTTCAAGTGATGTACTCTGTATATAAATAAGCAGGGTGACAATATACAGCCTTGACGTACTCCTTTCCCAATTTGGAACCAGTCAATTGTTCCATGTCCAGTTTTAACTATTGCTTCTTGACCTGCAGGCAGGTTTCTTAGGAGGCAGATAAGGTGGTTGGTATTCCCATCTCTTTAAGAGTTTTCCACAGTTTTTTGTGATCCGCATTGTCAAAGTCTTCAGTGTAGTCAGTGAAGCATAAGTAGATGTTTTTCTGGAATTCTCTTGCTTTTTCTGTGATCTAGTGGATGTTGGCAATTTGATCTCTGGTTCTTCTACCCTTTCTAAATCCAGCTTGAATATCTGGAAGCTCCCGGTTCACATTACTGTTGAAGCCTAGCTTGGAGAATGGGTCCTAAAGCACTGTTAAACTCTGGAGAAGCACAATACAGTAGAAACACATGTAAGCCACTTTTGTAATTTTAAATTTTCTAGCAGGTCACACTAAAAAAGTAAAAGGAAGTGTGAAATTATTATTAATATTATATTTTCTTTAATACACTATATCCAACTTAACATTTTATGTAATTAGTATCAATTAAATATCAATAATTAAATATCAATGAGATATTTAATATTTTTTCATACTAAATCTTAGAAGATAAGTGTGGGTGTTTTCACCTCAGTTCAGTTGCTCAGTCATGTCTGATTGTTTGTGACCCCATGGACAGCAGCATGCCAGGCTTCTCTGTCCATCACCAACTCTGAGAGCTTGCTCAGACTCATGTCTATTGAGTCGGTGATGGCATCCAACATTCTCATCCTCTCTTAGCCCCTTCCCTTCCTGTCTTCAGTCTTTCCCAGCATTAGGGTCTTTTCCAGTGAGTCAGTTCTTCACATCATGTGGCCAAATTATTGGAATTTCAGCTTCATCAGTCCTTCCAGTGAATATTCAGGACTGATTTCCTTTAGGATTGACTGGTTTGATCTCCTCGCAGTCCAAGGGGACTCTCAAGAGTTTTCTCCAACACGAGAGTTTAAAAGCATCAGTTCTTCGGCACTCAGTTTTCTTATGGTCCAACTCTCACATCCATACATGACTACTGGAAAAACCATAGCTTTGACTAGATGGACCTTTTTTGGCAAAGAAATGTCTCTGCTTTTTAATATGTTGTCTAGGTTGGTCATAGCTTTTCCTCCAAGGAGCAAGTGTCTTTCAATTTCATGGCTGCAGTCACCATCTGCAGTGATTTTGGAGCCCAAGAAAATAAAGTCTGTCACTGTTTCCACTGTTTCTGTGTCTGTCTGCCATGAAGTGACAGGACCAGATGCCATGATCTTAGTTTTTTTGAATGTTGAATTTTAAGTCAGCTTTGTCCATTCTTTTCTTTCACTTTCATCAAGAGACTTTTTAGTTCCTCTTTGCTTTCTGCCATAAGGGTGGTGTCATCTGCATATCTGACGTTATTAATATATCGCCCTGCAGTCTTGATTCCAGCTTGTGCCTTATCCAGTTCAGCGTTTCACATGATGTACTCTGCACATAGGTTAAATAAGCAGGGTGATTATATACAGCCTTGATATACTCCTTTCACTGTTTGGAACCAGTCCATTGTTCCATGTGTGGTCCTGTTGCTTCTTGACCTGCATACAGTTTCTCAGGAGGCAGGTAATGTGGTCTGGTATTCCCGTCTCTTGAAGAATTTTCCACAGTTTGTTGTGATCCACACAGTCAAAGGCTTTGACATAGTCTATAAAGCAGAAGTAGATGTTTTTCTGGAACTCTCTTTCTTTTTCGATGAGCCAGTGGATGTTGGCAATTTGATCTCTGGTTCTTTGCCTTTTCTAAATCCAGCTTGAACATCTGGAAGTTCTCGGTTCATGTACTGTTGAAGCCTTGCTTGGAGAATTTTGAACATTTGCCAGCATGTGAGATGAGTGCAGTTGTGCGGAAGTTGTGTGGAACATTGTTTGGCATTGTCTTTCTTTGGGATTAGAATGAAAACTGACCTTTTCCAGTCCTGTGGCCACTGCTGAGTTTTCTAAATTTGCTGGCATATTGAGTGTAGCACTTTCACAGCATCATCTGTTAGGATTTGAAATAGCTCAGCTGGAATTCCATCACCTCCACTAGCTTTGTTCGTAGTGATGCTTCCTGAGGCCCACTTGACTTCGCATTCCAGGGTATCTGGCTCTAGGTGCGCGCGGTCATACCATCATGGTTATCTGGATCATTAAGATCTTTTGTATAGTTCTTCTTTGCATTAATGCCACCTCTTCTTAATATCTTCTGCTTCTGTTAGGTCCATACCATTTCTGCCCTTTATTGTGCCCCTCTTTGCATGAAATGTTCCCTTAGTATCCCTGATTTTCTTGACGAGATCTCTAGTCTTTCCCATTCTGTTGTTTTCCTCTATTTCTTTGCAGTGATCACTGAGAAAGGCTTTCTTATCTCTCCTTGCTATTCTTTGGAACTCTGCATTCAAATGGGTATATCTTTTCTTTGCTCCTTTGCCTTTACCTTCTCTTCTTTTCTCAGCTATTTGTAAGGCCTCCTCAGACAACCATTTTGCCTTTTTGCATTCCTTTTTCTTGGGGATGGTCCTGGTCACTGTCTCCTGTAAAATGTCACGAACCTCCATCCATAGTTCTTCAGACACTCTATCAGATCTGATCCTATTTGTCACTTCCACTGTATAATCATAAGGGATTTGATTTAGGTCATACCCGAACGTCCAGTGGTTTTCCCTGCTTTCTTTAAGTCTGAATTTTGCCATAAGGATTTTATGATGAGCCAGTCAGCTCGCAGTCTTGTTTTTGCTGACTGCATAGAGCTTTTCCATCTTCGGTTGCAAAGAATACAATCAGTATGATTTCGGTGTTGACCATCTGGTGATGTCCATGTGGAGAGTCTTCTGTTCTGTTGTTGGAAGAGGGTGTTTACTATAACCAGTGCGTTCTCTTGGCAAAACTCTATTAGCCTTTGCCCTGCTTCATTTTGTACTCCAAGGCCAAACTTGCCTGTTACTACAGGTATCTCTTGACTTCTGCTTTTGCATTCCAGTTCCCTATGATGAAAAGGACATCTTTGGTGTTAGTTCTAGAAGGTCTCATAGGTCATCATAGAACGTTCAGCTTCAGCTTCTTTGGCATTAGTGGTTGGGGCATCGACTTGGACTACTGTGATATAGAATGGTTTGCCTTGGAAACAAACAGATTATTCTGTTTTTTGAGATTGCACCCGGAGGCTCAGTCTCCCACTGGCCTCCAAGGTCAAATTCCCTGGGAGTTCTCAGTCCCTTTGCAGGATGCCCAGGTTGAGAAATCTGTTGTGGGTCCTAGAACTTTCTTAACAGTGTGAGAATTTCTTTAGTATAATTGTTGTGCAGTTTGTGTATGTTACAGCACATCTCTGTTCAGATTAAAACAAATTTCTGTGCTTATAGCCACCTGTGTGTGGCTAGTAACTACTAAACATAGACAGTGTGTGTATAGAACTTTTTGAATTAGGAGTGATTTAAACATCTATTTCTGTTGGATAGCTTTCTTTTTCCCTATTCTCTATTCTACATATATTTCTATCTAGATCTCCATTTCTTATGGGTTAAGGTCAGTTGCTCTCTTTCCCCTTTTCCTCCCTCCACTTCTTTGTTTCCTTTTGAATTTTTCCCATGGTTTTTCACGAAGTTGTTCCCTCCACTTGGTCTTTCTTTGATCTGTGTTCTTCCAGTCTCTTCTCGTGTTTCTCTTTCCCTCTGTTCTCTCCTTCTACTCCTCTTTTTACCTCCTTCCCTGGTTCATTTCCTCTCTTTTCACCCTTCCCTACACCTTCCCTTCTCTCCTTCCCTCTCTGTTTTCTTCCTTCCTTTTCCCCATCGTATCACTGTATAGAATGATGTGTCTCTGTAATAAAGGCCCTAGGCTTTTGAAGGCCCTAGGCTTCTGAGTGGAGAAGGCAATGGCAACCCACTCCAGTACTCTTGCCTGGAAAATCCCATGGACGGAGGAGCCTGGTGGGCTGCAGTCCATGGGGTCGCTAAGAGCGACTTCACTTTCACTTTTTGCTTTCATCCATTGGAGAAGGAAATGGCAACCCAGTCCAGTGTTCTTGCCTGGAGAATCCCAGGGATGGGGGAGCCTGGTGGGCTGCCGTCTATGGGGTTGCACAGAGTCGGACATGACTGAAGAGACTTAGCAGCAGCAGCAGTAGCAGCGGCAGGCTTTTGAGCTTCTTGTACTTTTGTCTTTTGTTTTGCCATATCCTTTGTGTACAGTTTTCACATTTCTCTCTGGCTCTGGTATCAGCTTGTAGCAGCCCTTTTATTTTCTGTTTTAAATTATTTATGGATTTAACAATCAGATAAGCAAACTTACTAGAATTTTTCTGGAATATGAGAGCCTAACCATTGGCTAAGGGTGTGAGAGGCTGTTCCATTAGTAAAGTCCATAAACATGAGACTTGATAAAATCTTCTTTGGCTGCCTGGTGATAACAGTGAGAAAAGTATGAGCTTCAGATCAAGTGAGTGAGGTCTTAATAGCCCATCTCTGACCCTAACTAGCAAGGCAGCGTTGGACAGATTTCTTTACTCAGAGATTGTTTTGCTGCAGTTAAGAGGCAAGGTCCCAATACAGTGCTTGGCACATAATATGTACTCCATACCAGATAATGCTTTACAACCTAGGGTTTGTTTTTTGTATTCTTTTTCTTTTTTTTGCTAATTTTCAGGAATTTTTGTTGACTGTAAAAAGGTGAGTCTGTTTAATAGCTTGAATTGGAGATTGGTAAGCTGTTACTGTAACAGTTTTTCAGCTTGAGCAAGTTGACTTATTGGGCCAGATAATTATTTGTTTGGGGGAGCTGTCTTGTTCATTGTAGTGTTAGCAGCACCTCTGGCCTCTACCCAGGAGATGCTTGTAGTATACCTCCACTGGTTGTCAAAAGCAAAAATGTCTCCAAGCATTGCCGAATGTTTCCTAGGGGACAGAATCATCTCAGTTAAGAGCCAGTGCTGTAAATAAATGTCTGTAGGTTTTATTATCAGAGAAGACAGTGGCACCCCACTCCAGTAGTCTTGGCTGGAAAATCCCATGGATAGAGGAGCCTGGTAGGCTGCAGTCCATGGGGTCGCTAAGAGTTGGATACAACTGGGCGTCTTCACTTTCACCTTTGACTTTCATGCATTGGAATAGGAAATGGCAACCCACTCCAGTGTTCTTGCCTGGAGAATCCCAGGGACAGGGGAGCCTGGTGGGCTGCCATCTATGGGGTCACACAGAGTTGGACAGGACTGAAGCGACTTAGCAGCAGCAGGTTTTATTATAAAATTTCTCCAAATACCGAGCACAAAATAAATGCTTATTGAATTTAAATCATAATAAAATGTGTCTTTGAATTCTATTTTTTTGAGCTAGGTTAAAAAATATTTACAGATTTGGTGTTTTTTTGGTACAGTCTGTAAGTTCATTAACTTACAGTATAATATTTAGAAATTCTTAGAAGTCTCTAAGAATAGGTCTGCAGAATAAGAAAATAAGAAAAAGGGTTATGATTCCAGGAGACTAGTTAGACAGGAATTAGTTGGTCACCCTTCATTGTGTTCTTATAATAGGTTATACGTGTCTACTAAATTTTATGATTTTGGGTATCATTACTATTTATTGTGTTGCTCTCTTATTAAACTGAGATTATTAAGCACAAGAAATATGTAGTATTTATTTTTTTACTCTTATATCCCTCTCTTCCCCAAATCTTGGCACATTGCAAGTGTTTAATTAAAGGTATTACATTGGAATGATTTTGCAGTTTGAATAAGAGTTTTCTGTTGTATTAGCATTTGTTTTGTTATTAAGTATAGCATGCCTGTTAGGATTAAGTTAATTTAATAGATCAGTGGGGCTGAAATGTTGTATAGGGTGGGCTTTATCTCTAGAATTAAACCTCCTTTTAAGGTATGAAGAGAGGGTGCCAGTGATGTGATCCTAGGACCACGTGAATGTCACACACCCATGCTTGCCTTCTGACATCATTTCACTAAAGTATTGTGTATAACAGGCTGCTGATGAAAATAATCTTAGCATTCTATTTTTAAAACTGACAACATGCTGATTATCTAAAGACCTTTTTTTAAAGGTGAAAATATTTTAGCTCTTTTACATTTTAACTCTTTCCCTATATTTAATTTCATATATGAAAAGCTCCAGAGGAATCTTGTTCTGTTTAAAAAAGCTTCAAAATTATATAAATTAAATATAAAAATAATAGTGGTATTAAACAATATACAGTAAAAAGTGAAAGTCCTGTCTCACATCTCTTTCCCATCCACCTCCTCATCCCGACAAAAGGACCATTTCTCAGAAGTTACCACTAGAAGGTATTTATTCTTATTCTTCTTTGGTATAATTATCAACGTGTATGTGTATATGTTTTACTATGTTGTAAGAATTAAGCTAAACTAGAAATGTCTGATATAATGCTCAGTGTATTTAACATTTATTATATGTGTACATAAGGGTTTTTTTAATGAGATCTTGAGATTTGTAGTTTGTATTTTATCCACTTCCCAGGATATCATGAGCCCTTTCTTTTTCTATAAATGTAGATCCACTACTTTTTTGTAGCTGCATATGTGTGTTGATAGATGTGTGTGTGCATATCTATCCATCCATATATATGTATATGCGTCCAAATATACATACATATGCATAATACATATACTGTAATTTATTTAATCATTCTATCATTAGAAAATGCAAGTATTCGCTACTTCTTTTTGCATTTTAAATAATGCATTAGTAACACTCTTAAGTACTGTTTTATGCAGAATAGAATTTTAAAACTGTGATTATTTAGCCAAGAGCATTTGTACTTTTTATTTTAAAACCTACTTATAAATTACCCTCTAAAAAGACTATGCTGTGGAATTCTAATTTGTGGCAAGATTTTTTAAAGTTTGGGTTACTCTCTCTTTTGTTTCTTTAGGAGAACTGTTCAGTTAACCCTCAAAGCCCTATAAGTAAAATGGTCATAGCATTTAACTGTCCAGTTTAGCTGATCATTATGTTTTTTAAAGTTAATAATTTTAATAAGCATCTCAGGCATTTTTTTACCTAGAGATGGTTAAAACTTCTAACTTGTCAAAATATAATATTGTTGATAGCCATCTTTGAATATTTTATATTTGTCAGAAATACTTAATTTGTAAAGAAGTTCTGTGAGTTAAGGATAACAAATAGATTGACTGATGTTGCACATGGATTTTATTAAGCAGAATATACAAATAGCTGTGAAAAGAAGAGAAGCAAAAAGCAAAGGAGAAAAGGAAAGATACAAGCATCTGAATGCAGAGTTCCAAAGAATAGCAAGAAGAGATAAGAAAGCCTTCTTCAGCAATCAATGCAAAGAAATAGAGGAAAACAACAGAATGGGAAAGACTAGAGATCTCTTCAAGAAAATTAGAGATACCAAAGGAACATTTCATGCAAAGATGGGCTCGATAAAGGACAGAAATGGTATGGACCTAACAGAAGCAGAAGATGTTAAGAAGAGATGGCAAGAATACACAGAAGAACTGTACAAAAAAGATCTTCACGACCAAGATAATCACGATGGTGTGATCACTGACCTAGAGCCAGACATCCTGGAATGTGAAGTCAAGTGGGCCTTAGAAAGCATCACTATGAACAAAGCTAGTGGAGGTGACGGAATTCCAGTTGAGCTCTTTCAAATCCTAAAAGATGATGCTGTGAAAGTGCTGCACTCAGTATGCCAGCAAATTGGGAAAACTCAGCAGTGGCCACAGGACTGGAAAAGGTCCGTTTTCATTCCAATCCCAAAGAAAGGCAATGCCAAAGAATCCTCAAACTACCACACAATTGCACTCATCTCACACGCTAGTAAAGTAATGCTCAAAATTCTCCAAGCCAGGCTTCAGCAATATGTGAACTGTGAACTTCCTGATGTTCAGGCTGGTTTTAGAAAAGGCAGAGGAACCAGAGATCAAATTGCCAACATCCGCTGGATCATGGAAAAAGCAATAGAGTTCCAGAAAAACATCTATTTCTGCTTTATTGACTATGTGAAAGCCTTTGACTGTGTGGATCACAATAAACTGGAAAATTCTGAAAGAGATGGGAATACCAGACCACCTGATCTGCCTCTTGAGAAATTTGTATGCAGGTCAGGAAGCAACAGTTAGAACTGGACATGGAACAATAGACTGGTTCCAAATAGAAAAAGGAGTACGTCAAGACTGTATATTGTCACCCTGCTTATTTAACTTAGATGCAGAGTACATCATGAGAAACGTTGGGCTGGAAGAAGCACAAGCTGGAATCAAGATTGCTGGGAGAAATATCAATAACCTCAGATATGCAGATGATACCACTCTTACGGCAGAAAGTGAAGAGGAACTCAAAAGCCTCTTGATGAAAGTGAAAGAGGAGAGTGAAAAAGTTGGCTTAACGCTCAACATTCAGAAAACGAAGATCATGGCATCTGGTCCCATCACTTCATGGCAAATAAATGGGGAAACAGTGGAAACAGTGTCAGACTTTATTTTTTTGGGCTCCAAAATCACTGCAGATGGTGATTGCAGCCATGAAATTAAAAGATGCTTACTCGTTGGAAGGAAAGTTATGACCAACCTAGATAGCATATTGAAAAGCAGAGACATTACTTTGCCAACAAATCTCCGTCTAGTCAAGGCTATGGTTTTTCCAGTGGTCATGTATGGACGTGAGAGTTGGACTGTGAAGAAGGCTAAGCGCCGAAGAATTGATGCTTTTGAACTGTGGTGTTGGAGAAGACTCTTGAGAGTCCCTTGGACTGCAAGGAGTTCCAGCCATTCCATTCTGAAGGAGATCAGCCCTGGGATTTCTTTGGAAGGAGTGATGCTAAAGCTGAAACTCCAGTACTTTGGCCACCTCATGAGAAGAGTTGACTCATTGGAAAAGACTCTGATGCTGGGAGGGATTGGGGGCAGGAGGAGAAGGAGACGACAGAGGATGAGATGGCTGGATGGCATCACTGACACTATGGACGTAAGTCTGGGTGAACTCCGGGAGTTGGTGATGGACAGGGAGGCCTGGCGTGCTGAGATTCATGGGGTCGCAAAGATCGGACACGACTTAGCGACTGAACTGACTGACCAGTGTTGTTGTTGTTGTTGTTGTTCATTCACTAAGTCATGTTTAATTCTTTTGAGACCCCATGGATTACAGCACGACAGGCTTCCTGTCCTTCACTATACCAGTGACATGTTATCAAAACCTTTACCTCATTCATTCATTCATTTATTTTTTTGTCTGCGCCATGTGGCATGTGGAATCTTACTTCCCTGACCAGGGATTGAACCAGTGCCCCCTGCAGTGAACGCTTGGAGTCTTAACCACTGGACCAGGGAAATCCCGTTCCCCATTTAGATATAAGATATCATATAGCAATATTTTTGTTTATATTAAAAAATTTAATAGTTACACTCATGAAATAGTTGTGAATTTCGGATGGTATTGAATGCTTAAGTTGATGTATAAGTAACAAATTTAACAAACCTAATTCAACTGAGCTGATTATTTGCTTTCATCACGAGTAAGACCAAAAGTAAAATCTTAATTTCAGGTGGAATGAGTCAGGGGTTGAAAAAATGTTAATTGTATTCTCTCTCTCCATTTCTCAGCTCTTTTCTTTTAGGTTAGTTTCATTCTCAAACACTTTCCATATGACTAAGATACATCATCTTTACAGCTTTAAATAATAAGAGCTTAGCCTTCTCTTACAACTTCTGCCTGAACTCCGATCCTATTTAGTGATATTAAACTAGGTATTTTGTGACTGATAGTCATAAAAACACATGGGGTGGGAAGCAACAGAACGCCAGTGAAATGTGTGATGTCTAATAATTTAGCATTTTAAGTGACTATTAAGTTCCTAATTCTTACATTTTGAAAGATTTTTCAATGATTTCTAACAGTAATTTATTCTTGCTATTAACAAAGCTATGTAATAGGGCAGGCATTGTTACATTTTAATATTTTACACAGGAGAAGAAAAGTTACCAATAATAGCTAAGATAGAATTTAAAAAATTTGTTACTTAATGATTGAAGGTTAATTAGTAATTCAGTCAGTAGTTGAGGCAGGATGAGATTCCTGTTATTTAAATTTACCAATTCAGTGTTCTTGCTATTTCTGCCCACCTCTTTGCTAGAGTTAAAAGTAAAAGGGTTTGATTTGTAAGATTTGTTTATTTAAATTGGGAGGTGATTGGTAAGAAAGTAAATCACTATAAAATTTTTTTATTAAAATAAGTTATTCCTAATATTTTGAAACTTAACAATAGATGAACTCTCCTGGTGATTCAAAGTGTAATGTTTCTTTAATAGTGGAAAATTTAGAATCTTATCAGTGTCTTCTCTAATTTCTTAGATATATTTCCTGATATATGTGCATTATTTACATATAGAAAGTTTAGTCTCTACTTGGGATAATTCTATTTCAAAGGGGATATTTTCATTAACACTGATTACTAAGACCTCTTCTATATATCTGGAAACAATTGTTCAGTCGCTAAGTTGTGTCAAACTCTCTGTGACCCCGTGGACAGTGTAGCCCAGGCTCCTCTGTCCTCCACCGTCTCCTGAAGTTTGCTCAAATTCATGACCATTGAGTGGTTGATGATGTCTAACCATCGCATCATCATCTTCCCCCTTTTCCTTTTGCTTTCAGTCTTTTCAAGCCTCAGGGTCTTTTCTGTCGAGTCAGCTCTTCACATCAGGTGGCCAAAGTATTGGAGCTTCAGCTTTAGCATCAGTCCTTCCAATGAATAGTCAGGGTTGATTTTCTTTAGGGTTGACTGGTTTGATCTCCTTGCTGTCCAGGAGACTCTGGAGTCTTCTCCAGTACCACAACTCCAAAGCATCAATTCTTCAAAGCTTAAGCTTCTGTATGGTCCAGCTGTCATGTCTGTGTACATGACTACTGGAAAAACCATAATTTTGACTACAGGGACCTTTAGCAGCCAAGTGATATCTGTACTTTTTAATGTGCTGTTTAGGTTTGTCATAGCTTTCCTTCCAAGGAGCAAGCGTCTTTTAATTTCATGGCTGCAGTCACCTTCCACGGTGGTTTTGGAGCCCAAGAAAATAAAATCTGTCACTGTTTGCACTTTTTCCCCTTCTGTTTGCTATGAAGTGATGGGACTGGATGCTATGATACTATTTTTTTTAACGTTGAGTTTCAAGCCAGCTTTTCCATTCTCCTCTTTTACCCTCATCAAGAGTCTCTTTAGTTCCTCTTCAAACAATATGAAAGCACAATTTAGCCACTGTTGAAAGGATAGCCTTAATATCTGTTACTGTCCCTGGAGAATAGGCAGATAATTATGAGAAATACGTTTCACTGTAAACTGTTTTTAGTTACTTGTGATTTTCCATTTTCCAGCTGAGTGGACATTTTTCTCAGAAACATTTCTTTCAGTATAAATACATTTATATTAGATAGCAGAAAATGAAACTCCTTTCTAAATAATTTCCAAGTTCTGTGTGCTTTTAGGAAATCATAATAATAACTTAGACAAAAAATTTTTTTTCACCTTTCAAAACTGCTAATTCTAGCAAATGTTAAATGGTGAACAGTCATATATTTTGTGGTTTGAGAAGGGGGATAATTTTGAAATTACGTTTCACTGAGTATATAGTTTTCTGCAAGGATATCTAGTAAGTGTGAAAAAGAAAATGCAGGGAAGGAGAACCAAGTACATACTTAGGTGAGAAACTAAGTCTTGACCAGATAAGATTTTTTATACTTTATTTTTAAGTTTCAAAGCATTTCATTTTATTAACATGATGTAGCAGAAGAATGGAAACACTGCCTTTTTAGAAATGGAGTTAGTTTAAGAAACTAACATTTTCCCCATTTAGAAGCACAATATTTTATGTTTTAATAACAGATTCTGAGTTTAATTTTTCTATTAAGTTTATAAATTAGAACATATCCAAAATCTAAGTGATAACACGACGATAAGATGTCCTTTTAATTTTCTTTTTTATTAATATATGGTGCCATACAGTGACAATGATAGTAATCTAAAATATTTGTGAAATCTCAAATACTCCGTATTTCTAGTAATGCAGTTTTAAGTCTTTTTGTCTTTAAGTCTTTAAGTAATGCAGTCTTTTTGTGTGTTTGTTAATCCTTTGAAATGGGCAGTAATTCGTGTGTGTTTTTTGCTAGCTGTTCTAGAAAAATATAATAAATTCACTTATTCATTTTATGTGTTAATAGCCAAGAGTATGGTTCTCCAGATTCTTGATTCATACCATTTTTGCAGCTGGGGAAATGATAATGTTCAGTTATTCTGTTTTTAAATCCACCACCTCCCCCATGTAAATTTTTGTTTGTTTTTTTGTGTTTGTTTTTGCATTGCATATGTAAATAATTTTAATACAAAAGTAGACTCATATTTCAGTGGGCTCTGGACTTAGACTGGTTTGGTTTCATTTCTGGCTTTACCATTTAATAATAGCTTTGTGATGTTTGGAGGTCTTATTACCATCTCTAGTCTCAGTTGTCTTTATTACCAAAATATTACTTCTTTACTAGAATTGACATGATTAATAGTCAATAAATGCTACTTCTGTTACTATTTATGAATACTATACTGTATATATAATTCTTCTTAGATTATCTAAGTAATAGATAATCATTGTAAATATTTATAAAATACAGAAAAGCACAGAAAGAAAAATAAATCACCTATGATTGTACTTTCTTTTTTGGTGATAAAATGGTGATGTGTGGACGTCTTAAAAAAAAGTATATACCTTTTTTTAAGAAATGTATATTTTAAAGAATATTTTCCCTAACTCATTGATACATTATGCAGTTGTTGTTTGTGTTTCCAGTCTTCCCAGATGGGCCTTAGTGGTAAGAAAGCACCTGTTAATGCAGGAGATGCAAGAGATGTGGGTTAGATCCCTGGGTTGGGAAGATCCCCTGGAGGAGGGCATGGCAGCCCCCTCCAGTATTCTTGCTTGGAAAATCCCACGGACAGAGGAGCCTGGTGGGATGCAGTCCACAGGGTCACAAAGAGTTGGACACGACTGAAGCGACCCAGCGTGTTTTGTGTTTCAGTATTATGTAATATTAATACTGCTACATAGGTTTCTCCTTTATGAACATTTGTTTCTAGTTCCTTATTGTTGTAAATCATGACATGAGGATCTTGTGCTTGAACCTACTTTCAGTTCAGTCAATTCAGTCGCATCTGACTCTTGACCCCAGGGACTGCAGCACACGAAGCATCCCTGTCCATCACCAACTCCTGGACTTTGCTCAAACATGTCATCGAGTTGGTGATGCCATCCAACATTCTCATCCTCTATCATCCCCTTCTCCTCCTGCCTTCAGTCTTTCCTAGCGTCATGGTCTTTTCCAATGACTCAGTTCTTTGCATCAGTTGGCCAAAGTATTGGAGTTTCAGCTTCAGCATCAGTCCTTCCAAGGAATATTTAGGACTGATTTCCTTTAGGATTGACTGGTTTATCTCCTTGCAGTCCAGGGGACTCTCAAGAGTCTTCTCCAACACCACAGTTCAAAAGCATCAATTCTTTGGCGCTCAGCTTTCTTTATGGTCCAACTCTAACATCCATACATGACTACTGGAAAAACCATAGCTTTGATGAGACCAACCTTTGTTGGCAAAATGATGTTTCTGCTTTTTAATATGCTGTCAAGATTTGTCATAGCTTTTCTTCCCAGGAGCAAGTGTCTTTTAATTTCACGGTGTCAGTCACCATCTGCAGTGATTTTGGAGCCCAAGAAAATAAAGTCTGTCACTGTTTCCATTGTTTCTGTGTCTGTTTGCCATGAAGTGATGGGACCGGATGCCATGATCTTTGTTTTTTTGAACATTGAGTTTTAAGCCAGCTCTTTCCCTCTCCTCTTTTACTTTCATCAAGAGGCTCTTTAGTTCCTCTTTGCTTTCTGCCATAAGGATATTATCTGCATATCTGAGGTTATTGATATTTCTCCCAGCAATCTTGATTCCAGCTTGTGCTTCATCCAGCCTGGTATTTCGCATGATGTTCTCTGCATATAAGTTAAATAAGCAGGGTGATAATATACAGCCTTGACATACTCCTTTCCTGATTTGGAACCAGTTCATTGTTCTTTGTCCAGTTCTAACTGTTGCTTCTTGACCTGCATACAGATTTCTCAGAAGGCAGGTAAGGGGTCTGGTATTCTCATCTCTTGAAGAGTTTTCCACAGTGTGTTTGAAAGTTAAGGCTTTGGCATTGTCCATAAGGCAGAAATAAATGTTTTTCTGGAACTCTGTTGCTTTTTCTGTGATCCAGCAGATGTTGGCAGTTTGATCACTGGTTCCTCTGCCTTTTCTAAATCCAGCTTAAACATCTGGAAGAACCTACTTTACTTTTTAAATTATTAGTAGAAATCATCAAAAGAAAGTCCTGATTTTGTTGCATTTTTCCAACTTAGTTGTCCATATGTGTTTAGTTTATAATTCCATCCACAGTATGTTTTTTTATTTAGTATATTCATGTTGAAAAACAGTTTCTTGCCAGTTTGTTAAGCTCTATTTAAATAGCATTTTCCGGTGTATTTGATTCAGATTTTAGGAAATAGGATATATATTTATTTATCTTCAGTAAATTGTTTTGTGCATTCTCTTTGCCTCATTAATCTTTTTGCAATTTGTTTAGATTTTCACATGTTAAGCACCTGCCTGTATTACTTTACTGTGAGGGTGGGGTGTTATGAGCTGAATTGTGCTGCATGTTCCACCTCCAACCCCCCCACCAATTTGTTTGTTGAAATTCTAACTCCTAGTACCTCAGAATGTGTCTCTATTTGGAGCTTGGCCCATTAAAGAGGTAATTAAGATGAAATGAAATCCTATGGGTGGTCCCTAATCCAGCGTGATTGGTGAACGGATAAGATAAAGACACAGCATACATAGAGGAAAGATCATGTGCCGACACAGAGAAATGATAGCCATCTACCAGCGAAGGAGTGAGGCCCTAAGAACAAAAAACTCGTTAAGACACTTTGATATTGAACTTTTAGCCTCCAGAATCATGAGAAAGTAAATTTATTTGTATAAACCATCCAATTTGCTTATTTGTTACAGCAGCCCTAGCAAACTAATATAGGGCCTAAACCTTTTTGCCAGTCATGTTTTTATAAATATTTTTGACTAATATATTATTTGCTAGTAATATTGACTTCCAGAAAAACATCTATTTCTGCTTTATTGACTATGCCAAAGCCTTTGACTGTGTGGATCACAATAAACTGTGGAAGATTCTAAAAGAGATGGGAATACCAGACCATATTACCCACCTCCTGAGAAATTGTAGGAGGCGCTAATGGTAAAGAATCTGCTTGCCAATGCAGGAGACGTAAGAGATACGGGTTCCATCCCCAGCTAGGGAAGATCCCCGGGAGAAGAAAATGGCAACCCACTCCAGCGTTCTTGCCTGGAAAATCCCATGGACAGAGGAGCCTGGCAGCCTACAGTCCATAGGGTTGTAAAGAGTCGGACATGATTGAAGTGACTTAGCATGCATTCATATAGCTTTTAAATAAATTGTCAAAACAGACTGGGTCAAAAACAAGGAGAGCCTGTGTGAAGGCAACAGGCAGTTACTCAGACTGTAAGTGGTGTAGGAACTAAGACTTCAGAGAAGAATCTTGTGGAAATGAGCTAACTTCTGCAACAGTATTTACCTGGGAAGCACTGACTAATGTGAAATGTGGACAGGAAGGTAAAGATTCATACTGTAGTCCCAGGAGTACTATTGCTGAAAGATGGAGAAAACAGCACAGAGCTTTTGATGGAGACCTGTGGAATCAAGTAAAGGAGATTCTTTCCTCAGTACATATGTTGAATCCTGGGATGGGAAACTTAAAATCCTAAGTAGAAAACCTTTGAAAATCAAGGTGGAGCTCCTAATGTTTTTGTAAAGCAAAAATGAGATGTGTCATTCTCTTGAGATTCGTCTCATGAACAACAAGCTTTCAGTTGAAACCTGGGGGAAGGAGGGGATGAAAGGAAAAACCAGAGGTTGACTCAGTCTTACAAGGGCAGCAGCCTAATCAGGACTCGCCATTGTCCATTGGCCTCACAAAGAGAGAGCAGGGTGAATCCCTTGTGGAGAAAGATGTCATCAGGAATCTCTGCAAGTTTTTGTGTACAAAGATTATAGAATCCACCAAGATAGGACTGCATGACCAGAACAAAAGGAAAAACAAATAATGAAAACAGACTCAGAGATTATCTGTATCATTCATATCCATTTAGATGATAAACACTTTAAACATTTAAAATGTAGTTAATATATCAAGAACATAGAGTAAACTGGAGAAAATAGGTGAAAAATGATTTTTTATTATGATATTGGATGTGTACAAAGTAAATGGAAACACATTATGTCAAGTTAAAAACTCACTGGATAGGTACAATAGAGGATTAGACATATCAGAAGACAAGATAATAGAAAATACCCGGCTAAAGGACAGAACCCCATGAACAGTATGAAAAGGCAAAATGATAGGATACTGAAAGAGGAACTCCCCAGGTCAGTAGGGGCCAATATGCTACTGGAGATCAGTGGAGAAATAACTCCAGAAAGAATGAAGTGAAAGTGAAGTCACTCAGTCGTGTCCAACTCTTTGCGACCCCATGGACTGTAGCCTATCAGGATGCTCCATCCATGGGATTTTCCAGGCAAGAGTGCTGGAGTGGATTGCCATTTCCTTCTCCAGGGAATCTTCCCAACCCAAGAATCGAACCTGGGTCTCCTGCATTGCAGGCAGATGCTTTACTGTCTGAGCCACCGCCGAAAGAATGAAGGGATGGAGCCAAAGGAACAACAATACCCAGTTGTGGGTGTGACTGGTGATAGAAGCAAGGTCCGATGCTGTAAAGAGCAATATTACATAGGAACTTGGAATGTTAGGTCCATGAATCAAGGCAAATTGGAAGTGGTCAAACAGGAGATGGCAAGAGTGAACATTGACATTCTAGGAAACAGTGAACTAAAATGGACTGGATTGGGTGAATTTAACTCAGATGACTATTATATGTACTACTGTGGGCAGGAATCCCTTAGAAGAAATGGAGTAGCCATCATGGTCAACAAAAGAGTCTGAAATGCAGTACTTGGATGCAATCACAAAAACGACAGAATGATCTCTGTTCGTTTCCAAGGCAAACCATTCAATATCACAGTAATCCAAGCCTATGCCCCAACCAGTAATGCTGAAGAAGCTGAAGTTGAATGGTTCTATGAAGACCTACAAGACCTTTTAGAACTAACACCCAAAAAAGATGTCCTTTTCATTATAGGGGACTGGAATGCAAAAGTAGAAAGTCAAGAAACACCTGGAGTAACAGGCAAATTTGGCCTTGGAATACAGAATGAGGCAGGGCAAAGGCTAATAGAGTTTTGCCAAGAGAACTCACTGGTCATAGCAAACACTCTCTTCCAACAACACAAGAAGACTCTACACATGGACATCACCAGATGGTCAACATGGAAATCAGATTGATTATATTCTTTGCAGCCAAAGATGGAGAAGCTCTATTCAGTCAGCAAAAATAAGACTGGGAGCTGACTGTGGCTCAGATCATGAACTCCATATTGCTAAATTCACATTAAATTGAAGAAAATAGGGAAAACCACTAGACCATTCAGGTGTGACCTAAATCAAATCCATTATGATTATACAGTGGAAGTAAGAAATAGATTTAGGGGACTAGATCCGATAGACAGAGTGCCTGATGAACTATGGACGGAGATTCCTGACATTGTACAGGAGACAGGGATCAAGACCATCCCCATGGAAAAGAAATGAAAAAAAGCAAAATGGCTGACTCGGGAGGCCTTACAAATAGCTGTGAAGAGAAGAGAAGTGAAAAGCAAAGGAGAAAAGGAAAGATATAAGCATCTGAATGCAGAGTTCCAAAGAATAGCAAGAAGAGATAAGAAAGCCTTCCTCAGCGATCATTGCAAAGAAATAGAGGCACACAACAGAATGGGAAAAACTAGAGATCTCTTCAGGAAAATCAGAGATACCAAGGGAACATTTCATGCAAAGATGGGCTTGATAAAGGACAGAAATGGTATGGACCTAACAGAAGGAGAAGATATTAAGAGGAGATGGCAAGAATACACAGAAGAACTGTACAAAAAAGATCTTCACGACCAAGATAATCACAATGGTGTGATCACTGACCTAGAGCCAGACATCCTGGAATGTGAAGTCAAGTGGGCCTTAGAAAGCATCACTATGAACAAAGCTAGTGGAGGTGATAGAATTCCAGTTGAGTTATTCCAAATCCTGAAAGATCATTCTGTGAAAGTGCTGCACTCAGTATGCCAGCAAATTGGGAAAACTCAGCAGTGGCCACAGGACTGGAAAAGGTCCGTTTTCATTCCAATCCCAAAGAAAGGCAATGCCAAAGAATGCTCAAACTACCACACAGTTGCACTCATCTCACACGCTAGTTAAGTAATGCTCAAAATTCTTCAAGCCAGGCTTCAGCAATATGTGAACCATGAACTTCCAGATGTTCAAGCTGGTTTTAGAAAAGGCAGAGGAAGCAGAGATCAAATTGCCAACATCCGCTGGATCATGAAAAAAGCAAGAGAGTTCCAGAAAAACATCTATTTCTGCTTTATTGACTATGCCAAAGCCTTTGTGTGGATCACAATAAACTGGAAAATTCTGAAAGAGATGGGAATACCAGACCACCTGATCTGCCTCTTGAGAAACCTGTATGCAGGTCAGGAAGCAACAGTTAGAACTGGACATGGAACAATAGACTGGTTCCAAATAGAAAAAGGAGTACGTCAAGACTGTATATTGTCACCCTGCTTATTTAACTTAGATGCAGAGTACATCATGAGAAACGTTGGGCTGGAAGAAGCACAAGCTGGAATCAAGATTGCTGGGAGAAATATCAATAACCTCAGATATGCAGATGATACCACTCTTACGGCAGAAAGTGAAGAGGAACTCAAAAGCCTCTTGATGAAAGTGAAAGAGGAGAGTGAAAAAGTTGGCTTAAAGCTCAACATTCAGAAAACAAAGATCATGGCATCTGGTCCCATCACTTCATGGGAAATAGCTGGGGAAACAGTGGAAACAGTGTCAGACTTTATTTTTTTGGGCTCCAAAATCACTGCAGATGGTGATTGCAGCCATGAAATTAAGAGACGCTTACTCCTTGGAAGGAAAGTTACGACCAACCTAGACAGCATATTGAAAAGCAGAGACATTACTTTGCCAACAAATCTCTGTCTAGTCAAGGCTATGGTTTTTCCAGTGGTCATGTATGGATGTGAGAGTTGGACTGTGATTAAAGCTGAGCACCAAAGAATTGATGCTTTTGAACTGTGGTGTTGGAGAAGACTCTTGAGAGTCCCTTGGACTGCAAGGAGATCCAACCAGTCCATTCTGAAGGAGATCAGCCCTGGGATTTCTTTGGAAGGAATGATGCTAAAGCTGAGACTCTAGTACTTTGGCCACCTCATGAGAAGAGTTGACTCATTGGAAAAGACTCTGATGCTGGGAGGGACTGGGGGCAAGAGGAGAAGGGGACAACAGAGGATGAGATGGCTGGATGGCATCACTGACTCGATGGACGTGAGTCTGAGTGAACTCCGGGAGTTGGTGATGGACAGGGAGGCCTGGCGTGCTGTGATTCATGGGGTCGCAAAGAGTGAGACACAACTGAGCGACTGAGCTGAACTGATCAACCTAGAGATTCGGAAATTTATGTTTTCCCTAAGCAGGGATACAGATAAAACCACACTTGAACAGTTAGAATGAGAAAATCAAAAGATAGAGAACAATACCTTGCATGGAGTCTGAAAAAAAAGAATATGACCTTCTTAGGAGCCAGTAATAAGACTGATATCAGACTTCTCAACAAACAATGGAATCCATCTTGAATTGTTTTGAATTCATTACCAGCAACCTTGACTATAAAACAAATGAAGACACCAGTAAAACAGATCAACAACAATGACTGAGGGAGAAGAGAGAATACCCCATAAAGGTATCACTGGAGTGAGGAATAATGGAAATGTTGTACATTTGAGAGTAAATATAAATTGGTAATTGAACTAACTAAAAACAGTTGTAACTTTATAGGGCTTAAAAGATAGGTAGAAAAAGCAAAAACATAGGGAAAGGTGAGATGAATAAATGGAAATGAAGTGTTTAAAGCGTGTTTTTATTGAGGACATGGTAAACTAGTAATTTCTGTTAGACTGTAGTAATTTCAAAAACTGCATGTTGTAATCTCAGTGGTAACCGCTGAAAGAATAGTTTTAAAAGCAGTAGAAGTATGAAGGGGGGAAAGAATAATAAAAAATAATTGTTTAGTTTTCAAACAGAGTCATGAAATCTAAAACTGTCAAGTCGGAAAAACAATTAGGTGATAGACATAAATATTCATATTTTGAAAGTCAAATCATATATTTTTCAAAATTTTATTAAAGACAAAGATCTTATTTTCCTTTCTGAAAAAGTAATGTGTGTAAGTAGGCAAAAACATAATGCATTTTTGTATACTTATTTTGTTTTTTTGACAGCTGCTTTGTGATATTGGCCACAGTGAAGAAAAACTGGGTTTTAACTATGAGGATATCATAATTTGGTAAGTTCAGTTCCCTTCTTCATATCTTCTGAATTTTTAGTAATTTCAGTTTTAGTAATTTTAAACTAAAAATAGGTTACTGTAACACCTTGTATTGATTTTATATAAACAGTTGTGTGAATGTTAGAAAAATTTAGGATCTCCAACATTTTTAACATTTTCAACTGTTATCCTATTGTAATTTTCAAATACATATAATCAAAACTAATGTTGAAAAGTACCTGGACTTCTACAGTCTTAACTTCTAAATTAAACACAGTAAAAGTTCTCATGTTATTCCCAAGAGCAAGAAGAACCTGTATAAATCTCTACATTTCACCTAAGACAACATGTGCTTATGGCAAACCTGATTTGCTCAAGCCTACCAAGAAAACCATCTTTTTGGTATGCTTAGGAATTAAAATTGGTATAAATAGTCTCTTCCTACTGTCATTATAAAGCATTTTTATTTATTGGCTTAAACCAGTGATTCTTTGAAAGCAGTGAAACAGGTAGGTGAATGGAGAGTGATAGATTGTAGAGGCATATGTGATACAGCCTTAAAAAGGCATGTATAATTTCCCTTTGTTTTTATAAAGTACAGAAGGTAGGGATATACCAAAGAGGCACAAATTAAAAAACAACATTAGTGAAGTACCATGGCTTACAGTGAATAATTTTTATATGTTTAAAATGGTGAGTATCTTTGCTTATTTCAGCTGAGGTATTTGATACCACAATTTTGTGTGTATTTGAAACTCATGTAGCATGACTTTTTGTTTTCATATAGCTTGCGGTTAGCTTTATTGAATGAAGCAAAAGAAGTGCGGGCAGCAGGGCTTCGAGCTCTTCGGTATCTCATCCAAGACTCCAGTATTCTGCAGAAGGTGCTAAAATTGAAAGTGGACTATTTAATAGCTAGGTAATTTTCTTAGAGCCCTCTGTTTTTATATATTTTTAAAATCATATATTAAGTTTTAGCATACCTATCATAAAGTATAGAGATTTTTAGTGTAAAACCTGTAATTTTTACAGGTAGATACAACCAAGTACCCTATTATCCCAAATAAGATATGGAACATTTTCAGTATCCCAATCAAGTTCTCTTATGTCCCCCAATCAGTAGTAAACATGGCTCTGACTGTTCTCATTTTAGACTAGATTTTCTTATTTTTGAGTATCATATTGGAAGTATATATTACGCTTTTCTTTCCTTAATGTTATCTGTGAGATTTATCCACGTTGATTAAAAAAAAAATTCCATGTAGTATTTCATGTTATAAATAGAGTATAATTGATTCTGTTGATTTTTTTTTTCTTGGTTGTTTTCAGTGTTTGACTATTTTGAATAAAGTTGACCTGAACTTTATTGCACAAGTTGTTGGTGGATATTGTGTGCTCATTTCTTTTAGGTACATATGTAGGAGTGGAATTGCTGGGTGATAAATTTTTATGTATATTTAACTTAAGTAATAAGTTCCGTGGTAGCTCAGACAGTAAAGCATCTGCCTACAAAGTGGGAAACCTGGTTCGCTCCCTGGGTCAGGAAGATCCTCTGGAGAAGGCAGTGGCACTCCACTCCAGTACTGTTGCCTGGAAAATCCCATGGATGGAGGAGCCTGGTAGGCTACAGTCCATGGGGTTGCAAAGAGTCGGACATGACTGAGCAACTTCACTTTCACTGCCGTGCAGTTTTCCAAAGTGGTTGTACTGATTTCCATTCCTATCAGAAATACTTGCGTGTTCCAGTCTCTCCATATTCTTACCAGCATTTACTATTTTCAGTTTCTAATTATACCTTTTTTGCTATGGTTTTCATTGTGAGTTTCATTGTGCTTTTAATTTCCATGTCCCTTTCATTTGCCTGTTGACTGTATATCCTATTTGTTTTTTGCTCATTTGTAAATTGGATTGTCTTATCTTTTTGTGTAGGAGTTCTTGATGTCTTCTGGATATGATTCCTTTAGAGTATACTAATTGAGAATGTCCTCTCCTAGTCAGTTTACTTTGTCTTCTTACTCTTCTTAATTAATAAAATCCAATATAGCAGTCTTTTATTTTATGGTTAATGAGTTTGGTCTTTGGAAGAGAGGTCTCTTTGATCTCTTCTGAAGGGTTTATTCCTTATATGTTGAAATAATTGTCAGGTCATGATTCATTTTTATCAATATCCAATAAATATTAGAGGCATTTAGTGAAAAGATTTTCCTTTTGTGTTCTAAATTAGTTTCATTTTTGTTGTAAGTCAGGTAATTGATAAGTATGGATCTATTTTTGCTTTCCCTATATTCTTTATTTGGCCTGTTTGTCTGTTCTAGCTCTGTTTTCTACCAGTTTTAAGTGTCTGTAGCTTGACAGTAAGTTATTTGTTAGTGTTAAGTCCTCCTTAAGTAAAGAAGTTTCTGGGTTATTTTCAGTTCTGTATTTCCACATGAATTTTAGAATCAACTTGTCCATTTCCATCAGACTTTCCTAGGTACTAATAGTAATTGCATTGAAGCTCTGGATTAATTTGGGGTGAATTAACATTTTAATAGCAAATCTTCTCAGTTTATTTATTTGGAACTTTAAATTCTCTCACCATTTTGTAGTTTTCTAGCAGAGGTCTTGCACATATTTGTTAGGTTTATCCTAAGGCATTTATTCGGAGAAGGCAATGGCACCCTATTCCAGTACTCTTGCCTGGAAAATCCCATGGACGGAGGAGCCTGGTGGGCTGCAGTCCATGGGGTCGCTAAGAGTCGGACATGACTAAGCGACTTCACTTTCACTTTTCACTTTCATGCGTTGGAGGACGAAATGGCAACCCACTCCAGAATTCTTGCCTGGAGAATCCCAGGGACGGGGGGAGCCTGGTGGGCTGCCGTCTGTGGGGTCGCACAGAGTCGGACACGACTGAAGCGACTTAGCAGCAGCAGTAGCAGCAGCAAGGCATTTATTACATGATAGTGTTAATGTAATTTAAATTTTTTTTTCATAGTTCTTTCTGCTAACATATAGAAAAATAATTGTAGGGTTTTCTTTTTGTATATTCTTATCTCAGTGATCTTGCTAAATTCATTTTTTAATTTTAATTGTTTTTAAGTTTATTTTATTAGAGTTTCTATGTACATTAGTATTAGTTGCAATTGATGACCATTTTCTTTCTTTCTTTCCAATTCTTATGTTTTTCTTTTCCTCCTTATTGCTCTGGTTAGAATATTGCACTGACTAGAAATGGTAGTTGGATAACTGTTTTGCTCCTGAACTCGTTGAAATTGTTCGGCTTTTGCCATTGTTTATGATACTTTTTGTAGATTTTTAGTGGATTTCTTTATGTTTCTTGTTTGTATTCCTGAGGTAAACACCATTTGCTCATTATGTCTTTTTATTTTATTTTTAATTGTACTTGATTTGCTAATAGTTTGTGGAAAAATGTTTGCAATTATGCTTATGAGAGGTATTGGCCTATTTTTTCCATTTTTCTGATCTTGTTTGATCTTGGTATCAAGAGTATGTTTATAAAACAACTTTTGAAATATTTCTCTCTTTATATTCTCTGGAAGAATTTTTATAAAAACTCATCTAATATACTGTTTTTTACCTTACATGATCAGTAGAATTCACCAGTGGATCTTTCTGGGCCTGTGTTTTTTTTTTTTTAAGGCAGTTTTAATATTATAAAGTCAGTTTTTTTGTTTGTTTCTTTACTGGCATAATACTATTCACATTTTCTACTTCCTCTGTCAGTTCTTTATATATTTTGAAGCTTTGTTATTGCATTCATATTTAGAATTTCTCATTGGGCTAATTGTTTTATACTTAGAAAAATGTGTCTATTTCTAGTAATACTTCTTTTATGAGTGTTCTTGTTATCTGATACTAAGATAGCTATACTGACTTTCTATTTCTTTTATTTAGGATTTGCACAATATATCCTTTTTTGTCCTTTCACTTTATTTTTCTTTTTCTTAAAAATTTAAGTTTCTCTCCTGTTAACATCATACATATTTTTTAAAAATCTAGTTTGACCATTTTTGTCTTTTGATTGGTGTATTTAGACTATGTCTAGTGATTTTTATATGCAGCGTCTATGGGCTTTATCTAATGTAATTATATATATATATATGTTTATGAATTTGTCATCTTGCTATTGTTTTTCATATATACTTGTCTTTGCTATCTTGTTGTTCATATTCTGCTTGCCACATTTATTTTTTGGTCTTCCATGTGTCCTTTTTTGCTTCTTTGGGAAAAAATCAAGATTTTTTTTCCCCTCGTCTATTAATGTATTGGCTTTAAAGCCTTTTCTTCTTTAGCAGTTACCCTAGAGATTACATTTATCCTTGGTATATTAAGGTTTGCCACTTTTATTACAGCCAGAACCTCTTACAGTTTGACCATATTACCTCCCCTCTTGTCTTTTGTCATGTTACATTTTTATTTCTATATATATTTGTAAACCCACAGGATAGTCCTGTTAATTGTATTAAATTGGAACTCTTGATCTTTACCTATGTTATTTACTCATTCCAATATTCTTCCTTCTTGCATTTCTACACTTCTATCTTGGGTCACTGTCTTGAATTCCCATTACTGTTTTCTTGTAGTATAGGTATACTGGAGTTGAAATCTTTCATATTATGTCTGTAAATCCTCTATTTACCTTCCCACTTGAAGGCTATTTTTTTTGATCAGTTACTGTTTTTCAGTGCTTTAAGTTACTGTGTTCTGGATTTTGTTTCTAAGTAAGTAGTTTCTCTTGTTGCTTCTTGTAAGTGGTAATGTCTTTTTCTCCTTTGGCTACTTTAAAGACTTGTCTGTTACTTTTCTTTCCTATCCCCTGATACTCCAGCTATACAGTGTTGAATCTTTACACTGTGCCACATGTCTGTGATGCCCTTACTGTAACATTATTTTCGTATTTGGTGGTGTTAACCTTTGTGCTTTCTACTAATCTGTTGTTTTTTTTTTTTTCTTCCATTGTGCTAGTAAATCAGTCTCTTGAATTTTGAATTTCAGTTACTGTATTTTTGTGATTTATATATTACTTAAACATTCTAGATCTCTGCTTTATTTATTTTCTTGGACATAATAGTCATAGTTATTTATAGATCTCTTACAACAGTTCCAATATGTGAATCACTTGAGTTTTGTTTCTGTTGTCATTTTCTTGGATTTTGGCTACTTGACCTCTTTTTTTTTTTTTTTTTGTCTTAAAGCATATTTCATATTATTACGTGATAGGATGTGAACATTGTATATTAAAAATTTTTGGCTCTTGGATCATGTTATTTGTAGACTTATGCTTTATTCTGGAGTGTTGATTTATTACACTGATTCTGTTAAAATTTGTTTTTTCCCTTGCCTTGGCTAGGAAGTGTCTATTGAGAATCTCAAGTGAAAATGTGAATGTTTAGCAGAACCGCTTCATCTTGATCAGCCTCAAGCCCTAACGTGTTTCTTACAGTATTATATACCTGCTAAAATTTCTACTCAGTTATCTGGCTGCTCAGCTGTAGCTTTTTGCTTGGTTTTTTGGACTTTAACCCTGCATTTGCACAACATAGAAATAGGCAAATGTCTTGGAAAGAAGATTGCATGCAGATTCTTGCTTACTCTTCTATTTTCGTTTCTCTGAGATTTTTTTCCCCCTCAAGTCTCAGCCACTTTGGCTGTGCCAGTTCAGTCTCTCTACACAGTACAGCAAGATTTTTGTTTTTGTTTTAGGACTCTATTCACTTAAAACTGGAAATTGACAGGTGTCCCCAGATACAAAACCCGAGTGAATATGGAGCTTGCGCTTTTTTCCAGGGATTATTATCCATTGCCTTTTCACAGTTGCTTTATAAAGTAACATATTTAACCTTTATAGTTATCATTGGCAGGAGGATTGTTCAGATCTTTTGTGGCCAGAAATAGAATCCTGTGTCTATTTACTTTTTGATAAAATTGTTTTAGATTAATTATATTCAGATAGCAGAAATGCTTTTTGGTTTTTTTTTTATTTTTTTTTTAGAAATGCTTTTTGAATAGCAAGTTATCTATTTATCAATAGGTAAAATATTGATTAGAATAGTGAACTGTCTAAACATAAGTAAGAATGAATTATTCTGCCACATAAACCAAAGCTCTTTAGAAATTGAATAATGAACTTTACAGAGAAATGTCAGTTAAGTCATATTTGAGCATTAATTTTTGAAGTACATTCACATTTCAAATTATATTTTAGTAAAATAGAGTTATTATGACTAATGTAAGACTTTTAACATAGTCATGCAAAATTTAGGCTGTGGTTAAAATCACAATTAAACTAAAACTAGGCTTGAAATGCTTTTCCTTCACAATTTTTTAAAAATATCTGTGAACTTTTATCAAAGATAGGTGAATATCTTTTTCAGTAGATTTCTGATATTTTGCTTTATAAATAGTTTATTATTTCCATATAGGTGTATGTAATTCTGTAAATTACTTCCTATATTCTTTCTTGGAGTTTTAAATGAAATAGTTTTGATTTATAATAAGTATTTATAACTGGAAATATTAAATATCTGCTGGTACTGAAAAATTACATATATTAACATTTAAAAATACTGTATTGACATGAACATCCGTCTGTCTGATCATGGTATTATACAAAAATTTGTTTAATAAGATTTTTATCAATAATTAAATATTTTTATATTCTTTAGGTGCATTGACATACAGCAGAGCAACGAGGTAGAGAGGACACAAGCACTTCGATTAGTCAGAAAGGTAAGCTCCATGTCTGAGAGTAAAAGCAGATTTATGGCTTTCATGTTATGCATTTTACAGTTTCAGATTTAGACTGTCTTGTGAAATCTATTAAAATTTAAAGACTGAATTCTCATTAAACATTTTTATTTTGTTGAAATGATAGGCATTAAGTAGGTCCATTAAACTTCAAGGTAAGCATAGATATTTTGTGTAATTATTCTATGTGATTGGGTATAGCTGGGACAGTATTTTTAATAAAATCTCCATTGTAAAGAATATTTCTTCCTTTATTAGACATATAAAGAAATTACTGCTTTGATATATTATTGGAGAAAGAGGATTACTTGTGTGGCACCCCCATTTTGTCTTAATTATATACTTGGGGTTAATTCTGTTTAAATGAATGTCAAAGGTCACCAGCTGGTTGTTTTGAAGATGAATTTGGATACATCAGTAGACAGTTGCAATAAACAATTCAGGCCATTGTACAGAATAAAAGGTCAAAATCTAAACTCTGCAAAAGAAGATGTTGAGGATAATCCATAATGCTTCTAATGATAGGCTTTCCAAGAGTTTTTCTTTAAATTGTTAATGTGATGCCCTAATGGCAGAGGAATAGACTGAATTGAGAGTTAATTTGGTTAGGGTATGGCTCATGTAAGAATTTTATCATCTTTCATTCTGAAGTATCATGTTTCATCTTAAAAATTTGTAAGACTCACGCAGTATATGTTTGTTTTAATGTAAAAATATCTAAAATTAGCAGTTAACATTTTTTAGCTCTTCTCCTCTTTCCCTACTTTTGAATTCAGCACATGTTCCATAATTGCAGAATGTTGAGTTTGTGCATTAACTTGACCCCCTCTTTCCTTTTCCTTCCAGTTGTCCAGCTTATGGTTAGTAATAGTACCCACAAGTGAGCATAGTAAGGAAGAAGCAAATGGATGAATTGTCTTCAAAGAAACTTGTAGTTCTAGTTAAGAGTGATATTGGAGATAGATTTGTTATAGGGTAAAAATCGCTATGTGGGCATCATGATTTGACTCTTCATATTTAAATTTAAAAATTAGATTTATGTTTCCTTACTCATACAATCTTTCCTACTGCAGTAATTTTGAGAATTCAAGATAAAAAAACAAAATATGTTTCTGAAAAACCTAGAAATAACTCTTTGGTTATTTGAGTTATATATATGTCAGTATTTACTTACTAGGAATTTAAAGTGAGAAATTTAAAGATATATTAACATATTAAAAATTCATTATAAGTAAACAAAAATAACATTTTTATAAAAATAACTTTTTCAAAAAGAAAATTTATGACTAGAGTGGCATTATTTTAGATTTATACAAATTTCTGTAGTGTTTGTCCTGATAGAAGATAGCTGGATTGTCATATTTGCTTCTATGTCCAATCTCTTGTGATTTCACATGCATTGAAGCCTCTGGAAAAATTCCATATGTACTTGTGAGAGTAAAAAAGACAAATAATATCTTTGAATTACTATGAAAATAGTTTTGACTTTGCAAAATCTCTGAAAATATTCTAGGGACTGTCAGTTTTCTGTACCACAATTTGAGAGTTGCTGCCTTAGAAATAGCATTCAGGTGGAAAAACAAACCCAAATGGATTCAATTCAGCTTCTTTGAATTCTTCTTTGAATTCTTTAGTGAATACACTAAATATTTTCTTTCAGTTTTGTTCAATGTTTTATGTAAGTTACCATTTAATTTGTAAGTAGCCCAATAAAAATAAGCAGACCCTTGAAGCAATTTAGTAATGCCATAACAAAAATATAATTTTGTTATCTTTTAAAGAACAGAGTAATTTGAGGCAGGTATCATTTGTGGATCCAAGGGCAAGAAAATTGCTTGTACCTGGTGGTAAAAACAGGCTCAAATCAAGAGTTGTGTCGTAGGGCTCCTAGGTTTAGCTAAAAGCAGTTAGTTTAAAAGGGAAAGCATGCTTGTGAATCAACAGTGGCCTCTAATGGCCAGAGGAACTATAATTTCACTAATACTTTTTAACAATCAAAGCATGTATTTCTTTTTTGCAGCAACATCTTGACAACTGAGTTAGTAGAAATTAATGTTAATAATATAATTGCTAGGTCAACTGTGGGTTTTTTGTATGCATTTAGAACAGTTTTTAAATTTTCAATGAAAGTATTAATGTTTTATAGAGCTTCCCAGGTGGCTTAGTGGTAAAGAATCTGCTTGCCAGTGCCAGAGACTTGCGTTCAGTCCTCGGGTCAGGAAGATCCCTGGAGAAGGAAATGACAACCCACCCCAGTATTCTTGCCTGGGAAATCCCATGGACAGAGGAACCTGTCAGGCTACAGTCCATGGGGTCACAGAGAGTCAGACATGATTTAGTGACTAACCAACAATTAATCTTTTATATTTTAAAGGAAAAGCAAAAACACCTGTTGCTTTTGGATAACTTGCTTTATGAATAATTCAGAATACTCATGTTACTTTTTATTCTTTTTCACCTGTTTCATTCTTTTAGGGAATTTTTTTGTTTGCTTGTTTTTTTTCAATGGGTTTAATTTTTTTTTCTCTCTCTCTAATCCAGGTAATCCTTCCTGATTCTTACCGCTCTCATTTTCTATTATTATTTTCCCACTGAGCAGCCCTTGCTACTCTTTATCCAATTTAAATTCTTCTTGGTGGTGGGTTAGTTGCTAAGTCCTATCTGACTCTTGTGAATCCATGGACTGTACTCTGCCAGGTGACTCTGTCCATGGGGATTTCCCAGGCAAGAATACTATTGGAGAAGGAAATGGCAACTCACTCCAGTGTTCTTGCCTGGAGAATCCCAGGGACGGGGGAGTCTGGTGGGCTGCCATCTATGGGGTTGCACAGAGTCGGACACGACTGAAGCGACTTAGCAGCAGCAGCAGCAGGCAAGAATACTGGAGTGGGTTACCATTTCCTTCTCTAGGGATCTTCCTGACCCAAGGATCAAAGCCAGGTCTCCTGCATTGATGGAGGTCTCCTGCATTGCAGGGGGATCCTTTACCAACTGAACCACAAGGGAAGCTCTTACTTCCTGCCTAATTAGGCTATTATTCATACATCATTTCTTTATTCATGCAGTATAAATTTACTGGGCTTCCCTTGTGGCTCAGCTGGTAAAGAATCTGCCTGCAGTGCAGGACACCTGGGTTTGATTCCTGGGGTGGGAAGATCCCCTAGAGAAGGGAAAGGCTACCCATTCCAGTTTTCTGGCCTGGAGAATTCCATGGACTGTATAGTCCATGGGGTCGCAAAGAGTCGGACACGACTGAGCGACTTTCATGTTCAACATTCATGAATTTAATATATCTCACATTTTTTTTTAATAGTTGAAAGGGATTGAGTTAAAGGAATCACTTGCCCTTGATACACAGCAGGATATTGGTTAAACCAGAGTGAAAAACCCAGTTCTCCAAATTTCCAAACCTGCACTGGCTCATGAATCCTTTTGATATTAAGCACAACTTGCTTTTCTTGACATTCAGAGCTCACTTTTTGGCCAACCAGTTACTATGACCTATCTCATTATTCCATTAGCTTTAGACAAGCTGCCTTTCACCACTGCTATGATCATTGCTTGTGTCCTACTCTTTTCATTTCCACCACTTTCTACATTAGATTCATCTTACAGTCTTAGCTGAAATTTTAAATATTTACCCTAGAAAAGTAGACTTCTCTGGTGGCTCAGATGGTAAAGTGTCTGCCTGCAATGCGGGAGACCCAGGTTCCATCCCAGGTTCGGGAACATACCTTGGAGAAAGAAATGGCAGCCCACTCCAGTATATTTGCCTGGAAAATCCCATGGACAGAGGAGCCTGGTTGGCTACTGTCCGTGGGGTCACAAAGAGTCAGACATGACTGAACAACTTCACTATCTATTTATCTAGAAAAGTCAGTGTTTCTGTAATTTCTTTTATAACAGTTCTACAAATTTATTACATACTTAGGATCTTATATTTGTTGCATATATATATCTGTTCTATCAAGAGATGATTAAACTTTTATTTCAACAGATTTAAATTGAATGACTTTTCCCTCACTGATTGCTCATTGATTTGTAAGAAAAACATCCTCCAATTTACACAGAATTTAAGAGTTTCTTTGCACATATTTTTCCTGGAAAATAAGAATGGTTTCATCTGTAAAAACTTTTAAATTACAGATACCCATTTTATAGCACTACACTTGAGATTCATAGATTAGAATTTAATACTTGAAATTCTAGAAATCATCAGATCATATGCATCCTCATTTACAAATGAGAAAACTAAGGCATTGAGAGGACTGATTTTCCAAGGTGACAGTTTATTAATGTTTGATTTGGCCCTGAAAGCCAGTTGGCCACCTCTTTTTAGAATATGTTGCATATGTCTTAATAGTCCTTATAAGTGTAATAATAGATCAGTAAGTATTAAAATACAAATAATAGTCATAGGATATGAGAATTTTCTCACCCAGAAAGATCAGTTTCTTATACCTTTTTCCTTTCTTCTCCTTTCTTCTCCATTTTTAATTAATGAAGGATACTATTTAGAAGGAAATGTGGAAGATTTTATAGATTTTAAAATTATTGGATACTTATATATTTTATGTCATGGAGCAGTATTCTGTACTTTCATATGAACCTTGTCATACATTTACATGTACTCTACCCAACATAGATCTTTCCTTTGAATCTCTAAAGGACCTAACTGGATATCAATTAAGTTATATTGTATCCTCTAATTGTGTCATGATACAAGTCTTATTTTTCAGAAGAATTCTGAATATAGTTATATCTAGGAAAGGTTGATTATCCCCAATATTTATTACCACCCAAACTGAAGAAAACATTTTCATCTACTCCCACTCTAAGGACCTGTTATTTTGAAATACTTCATCTAACAAATAGTCTTTTATTTATTAAACAGTAATAGCTACATAATTTTTCCTTGTTTTCCAAATGGAAGATATATGTTATCTGTTTTCAGTATTCCAAATGTTATTGCCAATTAAACTTTTCATTTAAAGTGAGATTCAACAAAAGTTTTTATCACCAGGGGTATAATGTTTCCAGCACAGTTTTTGAAATATTAGAAATAGACTATGGAGGGATTCCTGCCTACTCTGAAATAGCAAATAATCATGAGTGAGCTCCCCATGACCGGGATCTAAGGGTGGCCTCTAAGAGCTGAGAGCAGTCACCACAACAATCCGAAAGAAAATGAGGACTTAAAAAAAAAATAGATTATGGATTATTAAACTTTGGCTTTCAGTATAGCAACAAATGATAGTTAGAGATGGGGGATTATTATGTTTCATTTTACTGCAGTCAAAGTAAGAAAGAATGAGGGCCCAAATCAGAGTTTGAAAGTGGAAAGAATTGGGTTAATGAGGTAAATTGTTAGGATGGAGTGGTGACTATATATGAAGAAAGGGTCAGGAATGTAATAATATAGAAGTATGTTGACAGCTATTGTCACCACTGGTTTAGTTTGTCTGGTTACTGAAACGTTGTTTAAAATAGAATTAAGCTTTTTTTTTTTTGCCTTTTCATTCTATTCATGGGGAGCCTGGCATGTTGCAATTCATAGGGTCACAAAGAGTCAGACAAGACTTAGCGACTGAAAAACAACAAGAGCTCCTCTTATCCTCTAGAATAAGCTCCTATTCTGGAGGAATTTAGAGTCTCTGAAAGATTATATCTTGTTAGTCAACTAATTTATAGTCTGGACTATTACGGGAAAAAAGTCAACACTGTTTTCCATGGTAATGATTAACATTTATTGTATCAAATATCTGTTGTATTAGCCCTTTGACATGTTCATATGAAGCAGAAGATTAAAATTGATGCCTTGGTCTTAAAAATATTTTGTGGTCTTAAACACCTCTGTCTGAACAAGATAGGTTTTGAAAATGTATTAGGAAATAATTTCTTTTTCTAATTTCTCCGTTACAGATGATTACTGTGAATGCTTCCTTGTTTCCTAGCTCTGTGGCCAACTCATTAATAGCAGTTGGAAATGATGGACTTCAAGAAAGAGACAGAATGGTTCGAGCATGCATTGCCATTATCTGTGAACTAGGTCAGAATTATTCTTTGAGTAGTAAAAATACAGTATTTTAGAAAGAATATATAACACTTTTAATGTGAATTATTTAGGTGTTGGTTAAAAATAAGAATATGAAAAAGTAGGACATTCCTGATAGGGAAGTAGTGGACTTGCTGTTTAAACAGATTATTTCAAAGAGACATTTAAATTCTACAGATTTTAAAAGTTACTCATCATGAAATTTAAGATAAAGGAATTGTCCAAATTCCAGTAATTAGAATAGAATCTCTTAAAGTGTGATTCTCAGACATTAGTTAACCACACTATGTATCTTGATGTGAATGAAAAACAATTCCCTATGTATTAAAAAAAGAATTCTAAATACAGGATTAAAGAGTTAAATGTGGAAAATATGAGGAGAAAAATGGATGACTTTTTTCTGACTTTAAGGAAAGGGAGTTTTGAATTATCGAAAGAAACATTTCATCAGCTGTAGATTTTATTATAAGGAGGTAAGAAAACATGCCATGCCAGAACAAAGAAAAAATAAATATAACAAATATGATAGGTAAAGAACTTATTTATATACAGATCAGTAGGAAAAATAAGTAATTCTCAAAGAAATGCATGGCTAATCAAAGTATTTTAAAGTTTAAAAGTTAAATCTCCCTTATAACCAATTAAATATAATTTTAAATGACAAGAGAAGATCATATTTTTCCCCACTGAAATGGTATAGGTTACATTCACTCTAGATAAAATAAATAAATTAATAACAAAATTTAAAGGAACAGAAGAGCCAAGCCTTTCATTGAGAGTCTAAAATGTACTGTCCACAATACCTGTTGGTTTAAAGAGAAAGTCAGAAATTTGATCAAGAAAATTTTTAAAAATCATGAAGATTTGACTACCTATCAATAAGTGGAATTCCTGGAAAGTCATATACTCAAGTTAACTTTTCATTAGAAGATACTTTTATAATTATGCAAAACATAGTGAAAATAGTGAGTGAACCCAAGAAATAGAAAAGGAGGAAAAAAAGTCAATTTTAAGATAAGCAAGAGGAAAACAATAATAATTTTCAGTCTTAGTGAACAAGATAATTTAATTTGTGTTAAATGGAGGAAGAAAATGATAGACACTATTGTTTTAGATACACAGATTGTTTGAAAAATGCAAAGGTCAGAGAAAGAAAAGGTTAATAGGATAAGGAAGAGAATGTAATAGGAATTTTGAAAAGTATGAGATGAACTTTTTATATAATTGAAAATCTTATTGAAACAAATAGATTTTAATTTCCAGTTGACCCACAGCAGAACACATGATGGATCACAAACCATTGAAGTACTTGATGAATTAATTGCCTCCGAAAAAGACTCATTCACTTCTGTCTTAAAATGTTGTTTCAAAGAACAAATAATTCTCATATACTGTAATCAAATTGAGAGCATTAAAAATGTGTAAATTTAGCAATTTTTTAAATGAAAGTAACATTTTAAATATATAAACACACACATACCTACATAAAGTGAAATAATTAAGATGCTACTATGAGAACATTTTTGAAAAATAATAAATGGAGGGGAAGGGTTTTTTTTTTTCACATGTATTTAAAAAATCTTAAGCTAGGTTATTAAAGAAAAAATGAAAAAGAGTCAATAGTGGCTTACCCTTACACATAGAAAACTTCAGAAAGCATGCTGGGATAATTGAATAAACACTTGAAAAAAATTGAGTTTATCAATATTAAACCAGAGTCTATTTCCTGAGAGATTTAAACTGAAATGTTCACCATGAATTCAGTTAAAGCACACATGTGTGTGTGCGTGCATACAAAGAGAATGCCTGATCTTTGAAGTAAGGGAGGAATTTCTGAGCTTAAAATCTAAAGTTAAATTAGAAATCAGCTAAAAGATTTGAAACAGATAAAGGGCTAATCTTTCCCCTATATAAAGAACTCCTGGCAGTTGACAGGAAAAAACTTTTCAGTAAAACATGGACAAAGGATATGAAAAAACAATTCAGAAGACACTAAGAAAAAAATTTTTTGTCCATGTTTTACTGAATAGTAGAAAGTTTTTTCAGTCAGAAAGCTCAGTTTTAAAATAAAATCCCAGATTTCTGATTATTTTTTAATTATTCCCTATGTAATATGTTAAGTTTTTCTTCTTTATTTTAGCACTTCAGAATCCAGAGGTGGTTGCCCTTCGAGGTGGACTGAACACCATCTTGAAAAATGTGATTGATTGCCAATTAAGTCGAATAAATGAGGCTCTAATTACTACAATTTTGCACCTTCTTAATCATCCAAAGACCCGACAGTATGTACGAGCTGATGTCGAATTAGAGGTAGGATCTTTAATATTCTCTTGTAATTTTAAAATATGACTTTAAATACATACTCTTACTTTGAAATTTTATTTGAAATTTTAAAGTTAATAGATGCAGCACAGCATTAATTATTAAACCTAAATTAATAAGTTTGGCTTATTCCAGCAATATTTTATCACTCATTCAATTTGGATTGAATTGAAAGAATTCTCAAGAATATTTCATCAACATGTGAAGTTTATTCGTTTCTTTATTATCTGTGAAAACTTGACTGAGCAAATTTGAGCACAATTAAGGTTTCATAGACATTTACCTGGAGAAGGAAATGGCAACCCACTCCAGTGTTCTTGCCTGGAGAATCCCAGGGATGGCAGAGCCTGGTGGGCTGCCGTCTATGGGGTCGCACAGAGTCAGACACGACTGAAGCGAGTTAGCAGCAGCAGCAGCAGCAGCAGACATTTACCTGTTTATTTAAGAAGACAATTTCTTTTTAAGGACTGCAGTGTGTTAATTGTATGGGAATAGCTCCTGCTAATTATGTACTATTTATTTATTAAACCATGCTAAAATTTTCTGAACTTGGGAGCACTTGTTGGCAACTAATGGCCATATAGAATTGAAAAAAATAGAATAAATATCTTTTTAAAAACACACTGTTGTTTTTCTGTTTTTACTAACTCAGTGTTGTTTTTTCAGTTAGTCTAAAATAGTAAGGCTATTTTTCTATAATAAACTGTGTAGTAGAGTTGGGAATAAAATTATCACCAGCTGTGTTCTTTCTTTCTCTCCCCCTGTCATTTTTGGCCTTGTCTTGTAGCTTGTGGAATACTTAGTTCCCTGACCAGAGATTGAACCTGGGCCCTTGGCTATAGAGTGCAGAGTCCTAACCTCTGAACCACCAGAGAATTCCCACAGACTATTCTTATAGTTTATTTGTGTGAATATATTCAATATTACATTGTTGTCCATTGCAGATATTATTCAGAGTAAGCTTACTATGTTTGTATTTGGGTGTGAAATTATGCAAATTATGAAAGATTTATTCTTCCCTACTTTGCCTGTTTAGATCATTTTATGAAACTTTCTTAAATGTTATAGTTCTGGTCTTATTAGGGCTACTAGAAATATTTTGATATTATAAAATTGACATTAGCTTGTATTATTAACAAATTTCAGTACAACTTTCTCCTTAATAAATGATTTTAAATACATTATTCATGGGCATCCAGTGGGAATGAGCTGGTATTTTTGATATTTCACAGTGTATTTTGCTTTAAGTGTTTTCTTTATCAAGTGGGGAAACTGCCTTTAAGATTGGAGAGATGATCACAATAAAGAAAGATGTGTATAGACCTGTTTTTTTTCTTTTACCTATAAAATTGTACAGCGGATTAGCAGAGCCTTTGTGTATATGAAAAAACCCTCAAAGAATACGGTGGACTTTTTAAGTCCAAAGATGGCTTGGCTTCTTTCTTGTTTTTTTCACAAATGTTAGTTTTTTTTTCTTTAACAAGATTCCCCTGGTGTAGCATAGTGATTGAGAGCTCAGGCCTTACAGATCTGATTTTGATTTTTTTGTTCTATAACCTACTAGCTTTATGATGTGGGGCACATTATTAGCCTCTTTTGGATCCATTTTTCACTAGGTAAAATAAAAGTCATGGTTTTTACTTTAATTATTGTGAAGAATAAATACTATAATAATAATGGTAATAGTAATAACAACTAGCATTCTTGTAAAGCTTATAATAAGTTAGGTAATATTTCCAAGTGTTTTACATATATTCATTCTAATCTACATAAATGTTTTAGTTAGTACTTGACACATAATTAATATTCAGTAAATACTGATTGCCTTGGATATTAAATCATTATCATTCAGTTCAGTTCAGTCGCTCAGTCGTGTCCAACTCTTTGTGACCCCTTGAATTGCAGCATGCCAGGCCTCCCTGTCCATCACCAACTCCCAGAGTTCACCCAAACTCATGTGCATCGAGTCGGTGATGCCATCCAGCCTTTTCATCCTCTGTCATCCCCTTCTCCTCCTGCCCCCAATTCCTCCCAGCATCAGGGTCTTTTCCAATGAGTCAACTCTTCGCGTGAGGTGGCCAAAGTATTATCTTCTACTTTATCGTTATCTTCATCCTAGAGTCTGCTGTTAAGAGAATCTTGTCCCCATTTTTATTAATTATATTTTTATAAATTTTCACTTTAATTTGATAACTTTTTCCTATTCTTAACATGTTCCAAATTCTGAAGCAATTCTGGATGAGTACTTAAAGATTTAAGTTCAAAACTTACGAAGTATGTAGAAAAAATACCCAGTCTCTCACTGCTGAAGAGAAAAAAAAGTGTGCTAAAATCTCTATAGTTTTGGAGGTCCATTCTTTAGAAAAAGGAAAACCAAAGGTACACTCAAATCTTAACAAAATTGCAATGGTGTCTCAGTTTAACTCGGTGATTAGAATAAGCTGATCACTCCCTTGAATTGACCTGACTACAGAAGAAAGGATGAACGGTCTCTAATGGAGATAACATCAGTTGGAACCTTTAATCAAATTTACAGTGTCCATCATTCAATCAAAAATTTGACTATGGAAATGAAAAAGGATACATGTAAAAGGTTATGACTGTGTAATTGAAAACTCAAAAGGAATTCCATAGACTCATATCCACAGGTGATTCAGATATTGCAGCCAGAGGGAAAAGATTTTAAAACACCTATGACTAACTTATTAAGAAAAATGGAGAAAAAGAAGAAAATAGATAAAATAATGGAAAATTTTACCATCTAATTGGAATATGAAATATAAATCAAATGGAGCTAGTATCAAAAAATATAATACCTGAAATTCTGAACTAGATGAAATTAAAAACTCATTTTGCACAAGAAGGTGTCATTAGTAAACTGAAAGAGAAGTCAAAAATCAAAGCATTTGCAGGTGGGTAATAGGAAGAAAATGAACAGAACAAAAGGGATAAAACATAATTGTTGTCTTTGGAAAAGAGAGAGGGAATGAGCAGAAGCAAATATCCAAAGAAACTGTGGTCAAGATTTTGTTTTTAAAACTGGTGAAACTTCATAAAGCTCAGAAAACTCAAGATAATATAAAGAAAACAACTCGTAGGTACATCATGGTAAGATTGTTGAAAACCAACATAACTAAAAATCTTAAAATCAGCTTGAGAAAGAAAGACTACTTTCAAAGGAACAAATCTGACAGCCGATTTCCCAACAGAAATAGTAGAACCAGAAGACAGTAGAGTGGCATCTTTAGAGTGCAAAAGAAATAATGCCACCTCCCCAGAGAAAACGTTTTTCAAAAACAAAGGTAAAATAAAGATTTTTTAGACTAACAGAAAAAGACCCAAGGAAATCTAAAGAAACACTATTCTTTCTTGGATTCCTTGCCTTTATGTCATGAAGACAGTAATGTAGCCTATAATGAGGCACACATGAGAAGGAACTCAGCCTTGTTGATAACAATTTGCATGTTGTGAGTGAACCATCTTGAAGCAGATTCTACAGCTTTAGTCAAGCCTTGAGATGACTGTAGCCCTGACCAATATTTTCACTGTGATGTTATGATGGACCCTGAGTCATAACTGCACTGTTAAACTCTTCTGGAGTCCTAACTCACAGAAGCTATGTGAGATAATAAACATTTATTGTTATTTAAAAAATGAGACTGACACAGAGGAAGGTTAAAGGGACTCCTTGCTGCTGCTGCTGCATCACTTCAGTTGTGTCCGACTCTGTGCAACCCCATAGACGGCAGCCCACCAGGCTCCGCTGTCCCTGGGATTCTCCAGGCGAGAACACTGGAGTGGGTTGCCATTTCCTTCTCCGATAAGGGGCTCCTTAGTCAGAACGAAAATGATCTGAGACAAGGAAATGCAAGAAAGAATGAAGGGTGGCAAAAAAAGGTACACATATGACTAAATATAAAAGACTACTCATTGCCAAAAGCAGTATTTGTAATGTCTTAAGTATTTTAAAATTCAGACCACAATAATGTAGTCAGTGCAGAGCAGGGGGGTTAGGTAAATGAATTATAGTAGTTTAAGTTCTGAAATACAGGAGTTTATTACCAAGGTTGCTAAATACAAAGGACAATACACAAAAATAACTTAGATTTCTTTATACTAGCAACAAAAAGAATGGAATTTATAAAATAAAGACATTTAAATAATGTTCAAAAATAAGCAACACTAACATAGTGTTAGAAATCTGTGTAGTCATCTTGGCGGGAGAAGGAGGAGGCTTTGATGATGCTAGTTACAGTGAGTGTGTTTAGTTTGAGAAAAATCTGTCAAACCTCACATTTGTGATTTGTGCACTGTTTAATAGGTACAATACCTGTCAATTTAAAAGTTCAAAAACTGTACATTAAAAGAAATCACTCAAATATATTCTTTGATGATGAGTTTAAAGAAATAAGCTCTTCAAATAAGCTCTAGTTGGGATTATTAAAGATACAGAGAAGTTGGATGAATTTTAGCTTGTTAAAGGAAGAGTGCATTTTATAAGGACTCTTTTCTTTTTCTTGCTTTTTCCTTTTATTAGCGAATTTTAGCACCCTATACCGATTTTCACTACAGACATAGTCCAGATACAGCTGAAGGACAGCTAAAGTGAGTACCATGTGTGTTGCTGTTTAAAATTTTTAGATTTGCCTGATTTGCATGTCAAGCCAGAGCATAATTAGTTTAAGTAAATTTCCTATTTCATGGACTTATATTGTAGTTCTCTTGTAATTAACTATGGCTTAAAAAAATTAAGCTTTTGGGAAATTTAAAGACTGGGAATTAGTTTCTTATTTTAATAATCTAAGGTAGGTGGCAGTAGAAACCTAGACCTTTAATCATTTCTCTGCTGTACATTTGTTGTTGTTCAGTCACTAAGTCAGGTCTGACTCTTTGCGACTCCATGGACTGCAGCATGCCAGGCTTTCCTGTCCTTCACTGTCTCCCGAAGTTTGCTCAAACTCATCATGTCTGCTGAGTTGGTGATGCTACCCAACCATCTCATGCTCTTTTGCCCCCTTCTCCTCCTGCCCTCAGTCTTTCCCAGCATCAGGGACTTTTTCAATGAGTCTGCTCTACGCATTAGGTGACTGAAATATTGGAACATCAGCTTCAGCATCAGTCCTTCCAATGAATATTCAGGATTGATTTCCTTTAGGATTGACTGGTTTGATGTTGCTGCCCAAGGGACTCTCAAGAGTCTTCTTCAGCACCATTGTACATATTTTTAGCATAATTACATTGAAATGCTAAAAGAATCAAATAATAATGAGTAGAATGAAGAGCTGCCTTAAATTGAGTATGCAGAAAGATAAGCCATGTAGAATTTTGAGAGTAAGGTTAATAGGGAAATAAAAGGAGATAAAGATTATTTTCCAGAAATGAAGTAGGATGATTTTTCAGAGTCTTTTGGGAGAGAAAAGCACGTGTTCACTAGGAATGCTGGAATAATTATATTTAAATTGATTTAGAGGTCAAATAATACACTATCTGTGGAGTTTTGCCAGTGACACAGTTCCAATAAATATGCTATCAGGTGTAGCATAGTAGGTTTGTTGAATTGCAGATATACATGTTTTTTTAATTCCTCCACTAAGTTTGGGAACATTGTAAATGGGCATATTTTTGTTGTTTTTCATTTTTTCTCCAGAATTAAAAATAGCGGTTTCATATCTTGAAATACCTCCATCACTGTGGATGCATTGCGTGCTGACATCATTTCCTGAGCTAAGAAATTAAGAATAGTTGTTCTCTAGTTAAGACTTCTCAGACTTTATTTTTGCCAAGTTATGAATTGAGATTCTTCAGCCCCTTTCTTTCTTGGCTCCCTATGACACTTGGGCATTCTCCTTACTGATGAAGAATGTATCCATTTTCTATTGCAGCATGACAAACCATTATAAATATAATGGTTTAAAATAGCATTAGTTTATTAGTTCACAATTCAGTAGGTTAGAGGTCTGGCATGGTTCTTACCTGGAGGTGTTAGTGAAGAATCCATTTATCTCTAAGGTCACTCAGATTATTGGCAGAATTCATTCCTTACTCTTGTACAACTGAAGTTCCTGTTTTCTTGATGTCAACTGGGGCCTTCTCTCAGCTTCTAAAGGCCACATTCTTGTCTTGGCACATGGCACTCTCCATCTTCAAACACAACAGAAATTCCTTGAATCTTTGTGCTTTGAATCTCTCCCTGACTTCCTCTTCTCCCTCCAGCTAGAGAAAGCTCTCCAGATCAAACCTACCAGATGATCTGCATATCTTAAGGTCTGTTGGGCTGTATGATATAAACATAATCACAGTCATGGCAGTGACACCATATTCATAGGGATTCAGGCATTAAGACCTACAGTCTTGAGAAGACAGGGGCATTTTTAGAATTTTGCCTACCAGGATAAGTAACAAATGAACCAGGGTACTTAGAGGTGTGGTTAGGTGGGAAGTATATTCCACCAAAATCCTATCTTTCCTGTTTGGTTCAATACTTTTCTTTCCTTAAGTTTCTGGAGTATGGGCAGTTTCTGTAGCATGGGTACATTATGGCTAGGGCATAAGGAAATTGATGGGGTTTGTTTTGTTTTGTTTTTCAATAAAGCTACCAATTTATTGAATAGGTTAGAGGATGGGTTACCAGGCAGTCAATACAAGTGTGTCACAAACATTTTTAAGATAAGGAGCACCAAAAGTTTAGTCACACAGTTATCTAATTCTCATTTCTTCCACCACCCTATGTCCCCATTATAGTTTCTGTTACAGTCTCATGTTGATTAGTATAGCAGAGCTCAGTGTGGTTGGTCTGTATGTGGGGGGATATTTTTAACTATTTTGTTCCACTTTTATTTACCATTCTTTAATTTGATTTTCTTTCATTGGTCTCTATTTATGTCTTTTTTTTTTTCCCTTACCAACTGTCTAGATTTTTGTATTCTCAAATTGTTAAGAACTTTATTAGAAAAGTGAAAAATATGGCACAGAAAAGAAATGGGCTGTTGACAGGGTAGAGGTGGTTGAGGTAACATAAAAGTACATGATTGCTAATTAAGCAAAACTGGCCATGTGCCATACATGAACAGTGTTTAACAATGTAAATAGTTCTATTGGTTAATTGATTGTCATAAACTATTACATAGAAAGAAACAAGTGAGATGATTGGATACCAATTATAAAAGAAGAAAGTAGCTGGTAGTAGGCCCCAACTGACAGAGAACCAAAACCTCACTTATACAACAGCAAGAGAGTGGATTCTGCCAACAGCCTGAATGAACTTAGAAGTAAATGAGTCAGATCAGATCAATCGCTCAGTCGTGTCTGACTCTTTGCAACCCCATGAATCGCAGCACGCCAGGCCTCCCTGTCCATCACCAACTCCCGGAGTTCACTGAGACTCACGTCCATCGAGTCAGTGATGCCATCCAGCCATCTCATCCTCTGTCGTCTCCTTCTCCTCCTGCCCCCAATCCCTCCCAGCATCAGTCTTTTCCAATGAGTCAACTCTTCTCATGAGGCGGCCGAAGTACTGGAGTTTCAGCTTTAGCATCATTCCTTCCAAAGAAATCCCAGGGCTGATCTCCTTCAGAATGGACTGGTTGGAACTCCTTGCAGTCCAAGGGACTCTCAAGAGTCTTCTCCAACACCACAGTTCAAAAGCATCAATTCTTTGGCGCTCAGCTTTCTTCACAGTCCAACTCTCACATCCATACATGACCACTGGAAAAACCATAGCCTTGACTAGACGAACCTTTGTTGGCAAAGTAATGTCTCTGCTTTTCAATATGCTATCTAGGTTGGTCATAACCTTCCTTCCAAGGAGTAAGCGTCTTTTAATTTCATGGCTGCAGTCACCATCTGCAGTGATTTTGGAGCCCAGAAAAATAAAGTCTGACATTGTTTCCAGTGTTTCCCCATCTATTTTCCATGAAGTGGTGGGACCGGATGCCATGATCTTCGTTTTCTGAATGTTGAGCCTTAAGCCAACTTTTTCACTCTCCACTTTCACTTTCATCAAGAGGCTTTTTAGTTCCTTCACTTTCTGCCATAAGGGTGGTGTCATCTGCATATCTGAGGTTATTGATATTTCTCCCGGCAATCTTGATTCCAGCCTGTGCTTCTTCCAGTCCAGCGTTTCTCGTGATGTACTCTGCATAGAAGTTAAATAAGCAGGGTGACAATATACAGCCTTGACGAACTCCTTTTCCTATTTGGAACTGTTGTTCCATGTCCAGTTCTAACTGTTGCTTCCTGACCTGCATACAAATTTCTCAAGAGGCAGATCGGGTGGTCTGGTATTCCCATGTCTTCAGAATTTTCCACAGTTTATTGTGATCCACACAGTCAAAGGTTTTGGCATAGTCAATAAAGCAGAAATAGATGTTTTTCTGGAACTCTCTTGCTTTTTCCATGATCCAGCGGATGTTGGCAATTTGATCTCTGCTTCCTCTGCCTTTTCTAAAACCAGCTTGAACATCTGGAAGTTCATGGTTCACATATTGCTCAAGCCTGGCTTGGAGAATTTTGAACATTACTTTACTAGCGTGTGAGATGAGTGCAATTGTGTGGTAGTTTGAGCATCCATTTGCATTGGCTTTCTTTGGGATTGGAATGAAAACGGACCTTTTCCAGTCCTGTGGCCACTGCTGAGTTTTCCCAATTTGCTGGCATATTGAGTGCAGCACTTTCACAGAATGATCTTTCAGGATTTGGAATAGCTCAACTGGAATTCTATCACCTCCACTAGCTTTGTTCGTAGTGATGCTTTCTAAGGCCCACTTGACTTCACATTCCAGGATGTCTGGCTCTAGGTCAGTGATCACACCATTGTGATTATCTTGGTCGTGAAGATCTTTTTTGTACAGTTCTTCTGTGTATTCTTGCCATCTCTTCTTAATATCTTCTGCTTCTGTTAGGTCCATACCATTTCTGTCCTTTATCGAGCCCATCTTTGCATGAAATGTTCCTTTGGTATCTCTGATTTTGTTGAAGAGATCCCTAGTCTTTCCCATTCTGTTGTTTTCCTCTATTTCTTTGCATTGATTGCTGAAGAAGGCTTTCTTATCTCTTCTTGCTATTCTTTGGAACTCTGCATTCAGATGTTTATATCTTTCCTTTTTCCTTTGCTTTTTGCTTCTCTTCTTTTCACAGCTATTTGTAAGGCCTCCCCAGACAGCCATTTTGCTTTTTTGCATTTCTTTTCCATGGGAATGGTCTTGATCCCTGTCTCCTGTACAGTGTCACGAACCTCATTCCATAGTTCATCAGGCACTCTATCTATCAGATCTAGGCCCTTAAATCTATTTCTCACTTCCACTGTATAATCATAAGGGATTTGATTTAGGTCATACCTGAATGGTCTAGTGGTTTTCCCTACTTTCTTAAATTTAAGTCTGAATTTGACAGTAAGGAGTTCATGGTCTGAGCCACAGTCAGCTCCTGGTCTTGTTTTTGTTAACTGTATAGAGCTTCTCCATCTTTGGCTGCAAAGAATATAATCAACCTGATTTCAGTGTTGACCATCTGGTGATGTCCATGTGTAGAGTCTTCTCTTGTGTTGTTGGAAGAGGGTGTTTGTTATGACCAGTGCATTTTCTTGGCAAAACTCTATTAGTCTTTGCCCTGCTGCATTGCGTATTCCAAGGCCAAATTTGCCTGTTACTCGAGGTGTTTCTTGACTTCCTACTTGTGCATTCCCATCCCCTATAATGAAAAGGACATCTTTTTTGGATGTTAGTTCTAAAAGGTCTTGTAGGTCATCATAGAACCGTTCAACTTCAGCTTCTTCAGTGTTACTGGTTGGGGCATAGACTTGGATTACTGTGATATTGAATGGTTTGCCTTGGAAACAAACAGAGATTATTCTGTCGTTTTTGAGATTGCATCCAAGTACTGCATTTCGGACTCTTTTGTTGACCATGATGGCCACTCCATTTCTTCTGAGGGATTCCTGCCCGCAGTAGTAGATATAATGGTCATCTGAGTTTAATTCACCCATTCCAGTCCATTTCAGTTCACTGATTCCTAGAATGTTGACATTCACTCTTGCCATCTCCTGTTTGACCACTTCCAATTTGCCTTGATTCATGGACCTGACATTCCAGGTTCCTATGCAATATTGCTCTTTACAGAGTCGGACCTTGCTTCTATCACCAGTCACATCCTCAGCTGGGTATTGTTTTTGCTTTGGCTCCATCCCTTCATTCTTTCTGGAGTTATTTCTCCACGGATCTCCAGTAGCATATTGCACACCTACTGACCTGGGGAGTTTCTCTTTCAGTATCCTATCATTTTGCCTTTTCATATTGTTCATGGGGTTCTCAAGGCAAGAATACTGAAGTGGTTTGCCATTCCCTTCTCCAGTGGACCACATTCTGTCAGACCTCTCCACCGTGACCCGCCCGTCTTGGGTTGCCCCACGGGCATGGCTTAGTTTCATTGAGTTAGACAAGGCTGTGGTCCTAGTGTGATTAGATTGACTAGTTTTCTGTGAGTATGGTTTCAGTGTTTTTGCCCTCTGATGCCCTCTTGCAACACCTACCGTCTTCCTTGGGTTTCTCTTACCTTGGGTGTGGGGTATCTCTTCACGGCTGCTCCAGCAAAGCGCAGCCATTGCTCCTTACCTTGGACAAGGGGTATCTCCTCAGCGCCGCCCTTCCTGACCTTCAATGTGGAATAGCTCCTCTAGGCCCTCCTGCGCCCGTGCAGCCAATAATACCTAATTATTTAATAATATTAGTGAATATACAGCTTGTTGAGCTTGCTTGGTAGAATAAGTAGAATAAGCTTGCTCAGATAAGTTTGGGACAAGACTTTTGAAGTAAAGAGAACACATGTAGTAACAGAGGTTTATGTGGTAATTTTCTTTGCTAAAGGGCAGTCTTTTGACAGAGATGCTTCTTAAGCAGGCTGGTGGTGTTGCCAATGCTTACAGGTGTTAGTGAGCTATCTAAGTTTTCAGAAAGAGCAGGAAAAGTAGAACTCAGAAAAGCAGAATTTATAATTTGTTTTAAAACATGAATTTCTCATGTGGGAAGGCGTGATCAGTACATAATTGAGTAATTTGCTTTGAGGTAGATCTTATCTTTATTTTTTTAAGTGTATTTTAAATTTCCTATGTAATACTTAAATATTAAGTAGTGATAGCTGTTACTCTGATATAGTAATAGGGCAAAACTAACTTTTTATTTAAACATTTAATTTGTTTGACTCTACCCCCACCCCATCCAACAGAGAAGACAGAGAAGCAAGGTTTCTAGCCAGTAAAATGGGAATCATAGCAACATTCCGGTCATGGGCAGGTAAGTTCCTCTGTGTTACTTTGTATCATATAAGACAAACTTGACTATTTTTTCAAATGTTAACTTATTGTAGCATCTCATTTATATGTTAGCATGGTCTTTTTTTATGTGTTATCATTAGAACCAAGAGGGGTTTAATATACAGTATTAAAATTGACCATTTGTAAGTCAACATGCTGATGATAACCTAGACATTTAAATAAAAAATTTGAACATGATCTGTACCAAAAAAGATTTTAAAAATGTTAGTTGAATACATAGCTAAAGTTTCTTACCTTAAAGTATAATGTAGAATGTTATAAATACCTAATAAGCAAGATAGTAGTCCCAAATACCTTTCCTTTTGTTTCTTTATTTTGTTTTGGGATGTGTTCTTTAAATTTCTTATTGAAATACAGTTGATATATAATGTGCTTCTGGTGTATAGCAGAGTGATTCAGAGAAAGATATATATATATATATGTTCCTTTTCATATTCTTCCCATTATTGTTTGTTATAATGAATATAGTTGCCTGTGCTATACCTATATTGCAGGACCTTGTTTATTTTTTATATAGCAGTGTGTATCTATAAATCCGAACTCCTAATTTATTGCTCCCTCACTTCTTTTCCCCCTTGGTAACCATATGTTTGTTTTCTCTGTTTGCAAGTCTGTTTATGATTTCATAAATAAATTCATTTGTATCATATTTTAGATTCCACATATAAGTGATATCATATAGTATTTGTCTTTGTCTGACTTCATTTAGTACGATGATAATCTGTAGGTCCATTTGTGTTGCTACATATGCCATTATTTTATTCTATATTATAACTGAATAATATTTCATTTTATATATATACCACATCTTCTTTATCTGTTCATCTGTTGATGGACATTTAAGTTGCTTCTGTGTCTTAAACTATTAAAATAGTGCTGTGGTGAACACTGGGGTGGATGTTCTTTTCACATTTCAGTTTTCCCTGGATATATGCTCAGGAGTGGAATTCCAGGATCATATGGTAACTCTATTTTTAGTTTTTAAGGAAACATCCATACTATTTTCTATAATGGCTACATTAATTTACATTCCTGCCAATAGTGTGAGGGGCTTTCTGTTGCTCCACAGCCTCTCCGGTGTTTATTATTTGTAGACTTTTTAATGATGGACATTCTTACTGGTGTGAGGTGATAACCTCATTGTAGTTTTGATTTGTATTTGTCTAATAATAATTAGTGATGTTGAACATCTTTTTGTGTGCCTATTGACCATCTGCATGTGTTATTGGAAGACATATCTACGTAGGCCTTCTTCCTTTTTTTTTTTTTATTAGATTGCTTTGTTTTTTTGTTACTGTGTTGTGTGAGCTGTTTAGATATTTTGGAAGTTAATCCCTTGTCAGTTGCATCATTTGCAAATACTTTCTCCCATTCTGTAAGTTGTCTTTTCATTTTGTTTATGGTTTCCTCTCTATGTAAAAGCTTAAAAATTTGATTAGGTCTCATTTGTCCATTTTTACTTTTGTTGTAAAAATTTTTTTATTGGAGTACAGTTTATATACAATGTTGTGTTAGTTTCAGGTGTACAGCAAAGTGAATCAGTTATACATATATCCACTTTAAAAATTTTTTTTCTTCTCAAATAGGCCGTTACAAAGTGTTGAGCAGTGTTCCCTGTGCTATACAGTAGGTTATTATTAGTTATCTGTTTTATACATCAAATCAGATCAGATCAGTCGCTCAGTCGTGTCTGACTCTTTGTGACCCCATGAATCGCAGCACGCCAGGCCTCCCTGTCCATCACCAACTCTCGGAGTTCACTGAGACTCACGTCCATCAAGTCAGTAATGTCATCCAGGCATCTCATCCTCTGCCGTCCCCTTCTCCTCTTGCCCCCAGTCTCTCCCAGCATGAGAGTCTTTTCCAGTGAGTCAACTCTTCTCATGAGGTGGCCAAAGTACTGGAGTTTCAGCTTTAGCATCATTCCTTCCAAAGAGATCCCAGGGCTGATCTCCTTCAGAATGGACTGTTTGGATCTCCTTGCAGTCCAAGGGACTCTCAAGAGTCTTCTCCAACACCACAGTTCAAAAGCATCAATTCTTCGGCGCTCAGCTTTCTTCACAGTCCAACTCTCACATCCATACATGACCACTGGAAAAACCATAGCCTTGACTAGATGGAACTTTGTTGGCAAAGTAATGTCTCTGCTTTTGAATATGCTATCTAGGTTGGTCATAACTTTCCTTCCAAGGAGTAAGCGTCTTTTAATTTCATGGCTGCAGTCACCATCTGTAGTGATGTTGGAGCCCAGAAAAATAAAGTCTGACACTGTTTCCACTGTTTCCCCGTCTATTTGCCAAGAAGTGATGGGACCGGATGCCATGATCTTCGTTTTCTGAATGTTGAGCGTTAAGCCAACTTTTTCACTCTCCACTTTCACTTTCATCAGGAGGCTTTTGAGTTCCTCTTCACTTTCTGCCATAAGGGTGGTGTCATCTGCATATCTGAGGTTATTGATATTTCTCCCAGCAATCTTGATTCCAGCTTGTGCTTCTTCCAGTCCACTGTTTCTCATGATGTACTCTGCATAGAAGTTAAATAAACAGGGTGACAATATACGGCCTTGACGTACTCCTTTTCCTATTTGGAACCAGTCTGTTCCATGTCCAGTTCTAACTGTTGCTTCCTGACCTGCATACAAATTTCTCAAGAGGCAGATCAGGTGGTCTGGTATTCCCATCTCTTTCAGAATTTTCCACAGTTTATTGTGATCCACATGGTCAAAGGCTTTGGCATAGTCAATAAAGCAGAAATAGATGTTTTTCTGGAACTCTCTTGCTTTTTCCATGATCCAGCGGATGTTGGCAATTTGATCTCTGCTTCCTCTGCCTTTTCTAAAACCAGCTTGAACATCAGGAAGTTCATGGTTCACGTATTGCTGAAGCCTGGCTTGGAGAATTTTGAGCATTACTTAACTAGCGTGTGAGATGAGTGCAATTGTGCGGTAGTTTGAGCATTCTTTGGCATTGCCTTTCTTTGGGATTGGAATGAAAACAGACCTTTTCCAGTCCTGTGGCCACTGCTGAGTTTTCCCAATTTGCTGGCATATTGAGTGCAGCACTTTCACAGCATCATCTTTCAGGATTTGGAATGGTTAAACTGGAATTCCATCACCTCCACTAGCTTTGTTCGTAGTGATGCTTTCTAAGGCCCACTTGACTTCACATTCCAGGATGTCTGGCTCTAGGTCAGTGATCACACCATCGTGATTATCTTGGTCGTGAAGATCTTTTTTGTACAGTTCTTCTGTATAGTCTTGTCATCTCTTCTTAATATCTTCTGCTTCTGTTAGGTCCATACCATTTCTGTCCTTTATCGAGCCCATCTTTGCATGAAATGTTCCTTTGGTATCTCTGATTTTGTTGAAGAGATCCCTAGTCTTTCCCATTCTGTTGTTTTCCTCTATTTCTTTGCATTGATCGCTGAAGAAGGCTTTCTTATCTCTTCTTGCTGTGCTTTGAAACTCTGCATTCAGATGTTTATATCTTTCCTTTCTCCTTTGCTTTTTGCTTCTCTTCTTTTCACAGCTATTTGTAAGGCCTCCCCAGACAGCCATTTTGCTTTTTTGCATTTCTTTTCCATGGGGATGGTCTTGATCCCTGTCTCCTGTACAGTGTCACGAACCTCATTCCATAGTTCATCAGGCACTCTATCTATCAGATCTAGGCCCTTAAATCTATTTCTCACTTCCACTGTATAATCATAAGGGATTTGATTTAGGTCATACCTGAATGGTCTAGTGGTTTTCCCTACTTTCTTAAATTTAAGTCTGAATTTGACAGTAAGGAGTTCATGGTCTGAGCCACAGTCAGCTCCTGGTCTTGTTTTGCTGACTGTATAGAGCTTCTCCATCTTTGGTTGCAAAGAATATAATCAATCTGATTTCGGTGTTGACCATCTGGTGATGTCCATGTGTAGAGTCTTCTCTTGTGTTGTTGGAAGAGGGTGTTTGTTATGACCAGTGCATTTTCTTGGCAAAACTCTATTAGTCTTTGCCCTGCTGCATTGCGTATTCCAAGGCCAAATTTGCCTGTTACTCGAGGTGTTTCTTGACTTCCTACTTGTGCATTCCAGTCCCCTATAATGAAAAGGACATCTTTTTTATACATAGATGTTTAAACATTTTATACGTACATGTTTTATACATAGTAGTGTATATATGTTAGTCCTGGTCTTCCAATTTATCCCCACCTCCATCCCCTGGTAACCATAAGTTTGTTTTCTACGTCTATGACTTGACTTTACTTCTGTTTTGTAAGTAAGTTTATTTGTATCCTGTCCCCTTTTCTTTAGATTGCACATGTAAGCAATATCATATCTGTCTTTCTGTGTCTGAATTACCTCACTCAGCATGACAGTCTCCAGTTTCATCCACGTTGTTGCAGATGGCATTATTTTTCTTTTTTATTGCAGTAGTAGTGCATTGTATATATGTACCACATATTCTTGGTATATCATGTTCTTAGTTTGTGAAAATGACTATACTATCCAAAGCAATCTACAGAGTCAGTGCAATCTCTGTCAAATTACCAATGGCATTTTTCTCAGAACTAGAACAAAAATTTGTATGGAAACACAAAAGGCCCTGAATAGTGAATGCAATTTTGAGAAAGAAAAAATGGAGCTAGAGGAATTAGTCTCCCTGACTTCAGACTAGCCTACAAAGCTACATTTATCAAAATGATATGGTATTGGCACAAAGACAGAAATATATAATCAATAGAAAAGGATAGAAAGCCCAGAAATAAACCCACTCACCTATGGTCAATTAATCTATGACAAAGGAGGCAAGAATATGCAGTGGAGAAAAGATAGTTTCTTCAATAAGTGGTTGGTGCTAGGAAACTGGACAGCTACATATAAAAGAATGAAATTAGAACATTCTTTGCATCATACACAAAAATAAATTCAAAATGGACTAAAGACCTCTAAGGCCAGACACTATAAAGCTCTTAGAGGAAAATATAGGCAAAACACCCTTTTACCCAAATCACAGCCTGATCTTTTTTAAATTTTTTTATTAATTTCTCCTAACGTAGTGAAAAAAACAAAACAAAAAAACCCAAATAAACAAATGGGATCTAATTTAACTTAAAAGCTTTTATACAGCCAAGGGAACCATAAACAACAGAAAGGCAGCCCTCAGACTGGGAAAAAATATTTGCAAATGAAGCAACTGTCCAAGGGATTAATCTCCAAAATATATAAATGATTCATGCAACTCAATATCAAAGACACAAATGAAATGACTCAATCAAAAAATGGGTGGAAGGTCTAAATAAATATTTCTCTAAAGAAGACATACAGATGGCCAAAAAGCAGATGAAAAAATGCTCAATATCATTAGGAAATGCAAATCAAAACTACAGTGAGGTATCACTGATCAGAATGGCATTGTTAAAGAATCTGTAGGCAGTAAATGTAGAGAAAGTGTGGAGAAAAGGGACCCCTCCTACACTCTTACTGGGAATGTAAATTGAAACAGCCACTATTGGAGAACCGTATGGAGATTCCTTAAAAAACTAAAAATATCAATAGAGCTACCATATGACGTAGCAATCCCACTCCTGGGCAAATACCCAGAGAAAGCCATATTTTTGCTCTTATTTCTATTGCTGAGCAGTCCAGAATTTCTTGAGAACCTTTTTGAATGTAATTTAAATGGTAAATTTATTGATAATCTCTACTTAGTTGGAAATTCAGAGAATTTTTGAAATATACTATCACTTATGATGATCAAATAATATAATAGTGTAATTTAGCTTTGAAAAATGTCACATTTTGTATTATGAATACATCTTTTGAAATTCATATCAGTGATTTTTTTTATCCTTTATAGGTATTATTAATTTATGTAAACCTGGAAACTCTGGGATTCAGTCTCTAATTGGAGTACTTTGCATTCCAAATATGGAAATAAGGGTAGGTAAAAATTACTCTGTATCAGAATTTTAGTGGAGGAAATTAATTGGAGAAAAGTTTCAAGTGGTGTTTTTCCTCATGAATTGTTAATCTGTATCACAGAACATTTTAAAAATACAGGAATAAATATTTATGACTTAGTTGTACACTAAGGAAAAGAATATGAATCATTTGAAACAATGCTGTTGTTAGGAACTATGGATGTATTAAAATTATATTAAAATATGGCATTAATTATGCCTTTTCTTTCTTTGAAATTAACTATGCTTTATTTAATAAAAGGTATAGACATTTCACAGGGGCATTCTCATTGTAAAAGTTTCAAGCAATACAGAAAACTATACTTAGGGGAAAGTAAGCATAGTAGTTATGCAACTTATGCTTTCTAACTTTTATTTTTATGTTATGAGCAATGGTTTTGATTAAAATTGGGGTACTTATATGCTTAATTATTAGACATAGCCCTAAATTATTAGGGCTTTACTGGTGGCTCAGATGGTAAAGAATCTGCCTGCAATGCAGGAGACCCAAGTTCTGTCCCTGAGTTGGGAAGGTCCCCTGGATAAGGAAATGACAACCCACTCCAGTTTTCTTGCCTGGAGAATTCCATGGGCAGAGGAGCCTGGCGGGCTACAGTCTATGGGGTCACAGAGAATCAGACACAACTGAGTAACTAACACTTCACTTTCTAAATTATTAATGTGTACAAATTGTATAAAACAGCTAAAACAGATTGAAATTAGAGGGAAAGAAATTAACTCTTCACAAGGTTCTTCCTTTTCCCCTTCTGTGTTTTTCTTTTAATGTTCAAAGGAACAAAACTTGCCCCCCTGTTTCTAATTATTAGTACAAATATTAGCTAGAGGTGCCTTGCTTAAAATGTGAACTAAAAACAAAAGCATCTAAACCATGGAAGGATGTAATTAAGGATGGAAAGATCTATAAGCAGGGAACTAAATGTTCCAATTCAGCTGACTTCTTACTCAGCAAAAAAACATGCTCTTTTGAGTTTGGCCAGACTGATTTTATTATTTATAGCTCCATGACCTTAGGCAAATTATTTTAAACCTTTAAATCTATTTCTTCATGTCTACAATGGGGATAATACAAGATTTATTGAAAAAGTTACATCATGTATATGTAGTAAGCATTCAGTACTTTTCTCTAATATAGGCAGAAACAGTTTTCTAAAATATAGTAGTTCTCTTTTTACCAATTTTTAAATCTGTGAATAGGACATTTAAAAATTTTTAAGTGAAGATTTATTCTGTAAAAACAAATGAACTGTATTTTTTTTTTTTTTTTTTTTACTTTCAGCGAGGTCTCCTTGAAGTGCTTTATGATATATTTCGTCTTCCTCTACCTGTTGTGACTGAAGAGTTCATAGAAGCACTACTCAGTGTAGGTAAGTATTGAAGTGCATTCACTGTTCATATATTGTAATTTTTTAAATGACTTACCTAATGGAGGCAGAATCCCTCGAAGGGAAAATACTAAAATAAGTATTGAATATCACTTTCTTTTCTTATTGCATATTTGTGGCATGAAATTAATATAAAAATAAAATCTCAGGTGAACTTCTAAAAAGAAATTTTAATTTCTTCTCTGTCTTCATAATTCCTGAAATTAGCAGTGAAATTAATAATAGAAGGATGGATCAAGAAAGGAAGAGAGGAGATAATAAGAAACCTTTTGCAATTCTCAAATTAGATTATTTGATTTTCAAATTTTATTTTAGCTAAATGACTCTAAACCCTTGAATGAAGAAAGTTAAAGTTAGATTTATGTAAACCCTTCATTTACAGAAATCATTTTTTTCTGTACGCCTTTTTGAGTCTTTTTCTTTTCTTTTTTTTTTAGCCAACAGTTAAAATTATTTATAGCCTGGTTGTATGCTATGCTGTGCTAAATTGCTTCAGTTGTGTCTGACCCTTTGCGACCCTATGGAGTGTAACTTGCCAGGCTCCTCTGTCCATGGATAGCTTGTTTAGCTGATGGTTATTTAAACTGTTTCATTGATGTACTATTTTCTTCTACTATCTAAATTTATTTTAGATCCAGGTAGATTCCAAGACAGTTGGAGGCTTTCAGATGGCTTTGTAGCAGCTGAGGCAAAAACTATTCTTCCTCATCGTGCCAGATCCAGGTAGAATTTAAGTACAGAAATAATTCAGATTTATTACAGTTGCTATTTTTATGTTCAGTTTTCTAGTGTATGGAACAAGATTTAAAATTTTCTGTGCTGTATTTATTTCCAGGCCAGACCTCATGGATAATTATTTGGCACTGATACTCTCAGCATTTATTCGTAATGGACTTTTAGAAGTAAGAATTATAAACCTTCTTCTATTTTATTTTCTCTAGCAGTTCTTTCAGAGCAACAAACATGATGCATAGGTGTGTTCATGTATGCTATTTTGCAACTGTGATATTTTCTTTTTATTTTCAAAGGGTTTGGTTGAGGTAATAACAAACAGTGACGACCATATCTCAGTTAGAGCCACCATCCTTTTAGGAGAACTTTTACATATGGTAAGTTTAACAACTTTTGATTATGTTTTGTACATTAATGTTTTAATTTATGAAACAAGGCTATTTTAACAGTGTTACTTTGCATTATCTCAAAAACATAAGTTTGCATTTATTTGGATATGTATCTTTGCATTACAAAGAGCCCTTGATACTTTGTATCATATATATATAGGCTAGTTTTTTAAATGGAAAAAATATAAAGTACTGAATACTCACTTTCAATGTTGACATTTTGAGTCCATAAATATCTTTCTTTAGAATCTTTAGAATGACTTCCTACCTAAAAATTACAGAATTACAAAACTATAGATATTACTTTAATCAGCTAGGGATCGAATTGATAACAGTAAGTGCGTAAATTTTAGAAAACTTTGTGAAGGAAAAATCTAAATTTAACTGCCTTATTTGAACATGTACTTCTCTGTAAACTTGTCAGTTGAGGTTTGTTTTGAAAGGTGGGAATCTTTTTTGGGGGGACATGGTTTTATGACATCAGTAACTTGTGGAAACAAGGAGCTAGCCAAGTGATCTGATCATTTTCAATACCTAGCAGATGAAGTAGTGAGGGTACTCTGACCATTTACAAATTAGAAATTTATATTTCTAAGTCTGTTAGTTAACAAGTGTGAAAGTCGCTCAGTCATGTCCAACTCTTTGCAACCCCATGGACCATAGCCTGCCAGGCTCCTCTGTCCATGGAATTCTCCAGGCCAGAATACTGGAGTGGGTAACCGTTTCCTTCTCCAGGGGATCTTCCCAGCCCAGGGATTGAACCAGGTCTCCTGCATTGCAAGTGTATTCTTTACTGTTTGAGCCACCAGGGAATCCCATTAGTTAATAAAATACTAAATAAAAAGAACCACTCTGAACTCATTAAGGAAGAAGTAACCCTATGGTAAATCATTTGAAATTATGTTACGGCTTGTTATTACTGTCAGATTATTTTTTGTTTTTATAGTTGTGTTTGGCCCCCTCCATCACCAGGGTTTTTTCTGTATAGAAGTTCAGCTTTGTGAATGAGGAAAAGAAAATTAAGCAGTTTAATGATAACTGTCTTGTTTATCAGTAAGTTATTTAGCCACTTGCTCTGTTAAGCCCATCTATGAAAGAATTAATATTGCAGGTTTTGTTTGGAAAGCAAAAGGCAAGTTTCTTAAAGATTGTTGGAATTATGAGACAAACCTCTTTTGAGAAGCTGGCTTTTAAACCTAAGAGGTAAACTTGTAAATTATGATATTGCATCCAGCATTTTAAATTCTACTTTTAACATAACATTATAGCACTGAATCTAAGTTTTGACCTAACATCCTTTTAAATTATTTAAGAATTGAGTTTAATTGGATACCACTTAAGATTATAAATTAAAGTTAAGATTAAGGATCTATGGAATTTAGAGTTTTATTAATGTAATCTGAGCCTGTATCCTTGTATTTGTTACATGTCATCCTTGATGAAAGCAAATAAGATAAAAATAATAATATGTATCAGAAAGTAAATAATTAACTCTGTGGCTAACATAAAATACGCTTTTTAAACTTTTTATAAAATACTATTTTTCATTTTAGGCAAACACAATTCTTCCTCATTCACATAGCCATCATTTGCACTGCCTGCCAACCCTAATGAATATGGCTGCATCCTTTGATATCCCTAAGGAAAAGAGATTGTAAGTATCCAGGTTCTAGCAAAGCTTGTGCGTAGTATATTTAATACTCACTTAGGTGTCCTTATCTTCTTTTTAAGAAAGTAGTATATATAGGTTATTCCTGAGAATTCTTTTAGGGAAGCCTTTGGATAAGAGGAAAGTTTGTAGTTTTTTAAAAATAATTTGTATTTTAGGCTACAAAGTATTTTGGCTTGGTAAAGTCAACCTTTTCTCACGTGTTTCTGGACAAGGACATAAAATTTCTACTGGATCAGTAAAAATATTGGGATTGAGAGTTTTTTGGACAATTGTATGTTTTGAGCAACAATTCAGTCTCTTTCTCAATGTCTAAATTATATCAGATTAAAGCACAAAGACTAACAGTGTTATTTTTTTTATATTTGGGGTTAAAAATGTTGAGGAAAAAAAATGTTGGAATTTAGTAGCCCATACTTTAGGCATCGAAGTAAGCTAAACTCTTGGTGCTAAAGGAAATACTGCAAATATAGAATTTATAAACTAAAGTATGGTAATACAGCTGTAACTCTGCTGGAATTCGAGGACTAATAATAAAATATAATTTAAGGTGGAGGAGCTTGATTGTATAGTGATAGTAGGAATCTTTTTTCATCTGATAAAGATTATGTCTAGTCCAGGGATGTCTTTTTTTTTCTCTCTTTATGATCAGAAAAATTTATATATTTAGGCTTCATTTTTTTTCCCCGTAATGTTTTAAAATGTTGTTCATTAGCTTAGTCAGAAACAGGAATTTTTTTAAGTTATACTACAATTCTCAAAAGTTTAGTTAGCTTTATTAATTTAAAAGTACATATAAGGGCTTCACTATAAATAAATAGTATTTTTTTATTAATTTAAAATCTATCAATGAGAATACTATTATTTAACAGATTGAAGTTGTATTATAAACTGAGGGCATTAGGGATCATCAGTTCTGACTTCAGGCTTACATTGGTATTGGTAGCATTCAGCTCTTATTTTAGTAGTTTTCTTCATGGAAAAAATGTACTTTCTCAAAGCCTGGTAGACCTGAACTCTTTGAGTCAGCTTATGGCCATGGATTTTAGCATTCATCAGGAATTCAAATTTACCTTCAAAATTCCAATGATAATAGAATTTTTTTTTGAGCTTGGTAAGCTGTCTTTACTGATAAGTACTTACCAATCTGGGCACATCTCAAAGTTTTTAAATTTTGAATCCAGTTTGTATTTATTACAATTTCTGAAGTTGAGACTTGACTGCCACCAAATTCTTAAAAACTGTACTTTTTATATACCACAAAAAGGGAATTAAAAATAATTTTTAAAAGGATTCCATTTACATTTACAGATTAGTAGGTAAAATAGAGACTGTTCAGTTAATATTGGTTATCCAACCTCATACCTTAAACAAAAATCAGTTTCATATGGATCAAGGCCTTAAATGTGAAAAGCAGAGTTTTAAAATAAGAAAATATATAAAACTTCAGTTTGGACCTTGAGGAGGGAGTTCTTAAAACTAACATACGACTGTACCACCACCACTATAAGAAAAAATTAGTATGTTTTGCTGAATCTGAATAATTAGTGTTTCTTCATACAAATCAGCAGTGTTCTTGTTTTTTTTTTTCTTTGTGGTTCCAAATTTGATTAAATCGTTTATTTTTTAGTAACAGTATCTAGCCTGCATTTATGTAAGTTTCGATAGAATAGTTTACCAAAGTGATCTCTTTAAAATTATGCTATCCCTGCTACAGTATTAATTGAATTTTTTTCCTCATTTAGGCGAGCCAGTGCAGCTTTGAACTGTTTAAAACGCTTCCATGAAATGAAAAAACGAGGACCTAAACCTTATAGCCTTCATTTAGATCACATTATTCAGAAAGCAATTGCAACACATCAGAAACGGGATCAGTATCTCCGAGCTCAGAAAGATATATTTGTTCTTAAGGTACTGATGCAGAAGATGCGATTTTTACTTTAATTTCCTAATTCTTAACCCCTGTATTTTAGTAGGCATATACATGCTTGAGTTAGCAGTTTTATTCATGCATATGGATTTTCAAAAAGCTTCTAATAAGTTTTATAATGATTGGACAGTTAAGCTGAGTTTTTATAACTTTGTGAAGAACCTTGATAATTCTCCTTTTTTTTTTTTTTTAAAGTCAGAGATGGTGATGATGTATTTGCAAAGACTTTATCTCAAAAAAATTTAAAGTTTTCCTTTCAGTTTAATTGCTCAGTCATGTCCGACTCTTTGCCGACCCCATGCACTGCAGCAAACCCGGCCTCCCTGTGCATCACCAACTCACGAAGTTTACTCAAACTCGTGCCTGTTGAGTTGGTGATACCATCCATCTCATCCTCTGTCGTTCCCTTCTCCTCCTGTCTTCAATCTTTCCCAGCATCAGGGTCTTTGTAAATGAGTCAGTTCTTCACATCAGGTGGCCAAAGTATTGGAGCTTCAGCATAAGTCCTTAAATGAAAAATTTTTCTTTTTGTTTTTAAAATTTCAACTGTTATTTGATGTAAGGCCAGTTTTTCTTAATTTTTCTTATTACTTTCTGGTGATTTAGGATACAGAGGAAGCTCTTCTAATGAACCTTAGAGATAGCCAAGTCCTTCAACATAAAGAGAATCTTGAATGGAATTGGAATCTTATTGGGACCATTCTTAAGGTATGATAGGATACTTCTTGATAATGGCTTGATTGTTTTCATTATATTATTCATTGCAATTTATCATAATTATATGTTAAGGAATTAATAAGTACATAATACAACATATTATGTTTTTCTAGTGGCCAAATGTAAATCTAAGAAACTATAAAGATGAGCAGTTGCACAGGTATGTAAGAACTGTTTTACATTTAAATATAAAGAACTCAAATTTGAATTATATTATGCCTGATACCTGTTAAAAGTAGTAATTGATGTTTTAAATATACATTGTTACTTTTTAATAGTTGGTATCCAGTAGGTACATATTGATATATGTTTTTATATATAGCTTGTGTTTTGTAACCAGAAATCATCAACTAATTCTTTTTCTGGTTATTTACATTCTGGTTTTAGTTTTGGAACAAATGAAGTACTTAAGATAAAAGTTTTATCAAATCAAGAGTATCAGCCATGTACTAATCTTGGCCCTAACATATGAGAATGATATATTAAGAGCATAATGTCTCCCTCTCAAAACTATGGCCATTTTAAATATTCTAATTTCTTTTGCCTGTGACTTTGGAGGTTATTCATTCTTTTTCCTCTTTACACTGTTAACCAGCCACACCTTCCATAAAACAGCTTATATTTATAGCATATACAATACTTAAGGGTATTATGCTGTTTTCTAGTGCCCCATGCATTTTTATTCCTTCTGAGTTTAGATTACCCAACCACCAGCGTTGATTTCTTTGAATAAAAGAGCTTCTACTTCATGTTTTTGAAAAGTTCACATCGTTGGTATTATTATTATTATTATTATTATTATCATCTCTTCACATTTTGAGAAATGTATAGAACATATAAATTACGTTGGGATAAAGAAGCATAGCACTGACTTTTCCAACTTGTGAGAACAGATATGAAGTCTCATTCAACTTTGTTTTTCCAGCTCCTGGACCTGGCATCTTTATTACATTGGATAATAGCGTAGAAATTAAATTGAACTAAGTTAAATGGAAGCTTAGAACATAATGTTGAAAATTATAACATGAAAATATCATCCATTGCTTTATAAATTCAGTTGTTTAAATTTTACCTGAAGCTTTTGTGGTTGACTTTTGCCTAATTGTGAAGAACTGACAAAATCATAGTGTAGTAACATTTATGTGCAGTTATCTAGTATAAATTCATAAAGTATAGTAGAAGAAAATATATATATTCTAGGTTTAAATAGAGTTTTAAAAAAAAGACCTAACAGTAAAATAAAATGTATACCTGTCAAAAACAAAAAGAAGAATGAAAATTTATATCCAGGTGGTTTCATCATATTTATCCAACTGTGTATCTTCTAGCAGTGTTATGTTTGCATTTTTCCTGCTGAGCATCTTCTCCACTATTTTCTATCAGGCGTCCCACCAAAAAATTCTTATCTCATGAAGATATTTTTTATAATGAAAGGGATTGTTCGTGTGTGTGTGTGTGTGTGTGCGTGCGCGCACGTGCATGTGTAGAATGTACCAAATGTGTTTATTAAATTTACCCCAATGGTTTAAACTCAAAACATATTCAAAAGCTGTGGTTAAGATTCTAAAATAATTATTTGGTTTATTACTTTGTTGCTGATTTTTTATTTTAACCTTAGGTTTGTACGAAGACTACTTTATTTTTACAAGCCCAGTAGTAAGTTATACGCCAATCTGGATCTGGATTTTGCCAAGTCCAAGCAGCTCACAGTTGTGGGTTGTCAGTTTACAGAATTTCTTCTTGAGTCTGAAGAGGTAATAGGCACTTTGAATATTTTCCAGAGCACATGTTTTTCACTGAATTTGACCCCTTCCTTTTATTTTTGAATATGTATAAGCTATATTTAGAAACATAGAATGAGCCCAGACCTAGATTTTTATCCTTAGTCACTAGCTATCTATGTGACTTTGGACAAGTTATTTGCCTTCTAAAAGACCTGGTTTTCTTTTGGTAAAATAGAAAATAATACCATCTCATGCAGCATTGTATTGAATGGGATTAAAAAGAACAGATACTCAGAGATTAATGTCTGTTATTAGAAACTTCATTATTATTAAATCTTTTGGACTTGATTAATCAAGTTGATTTTTCTAATTATAGGCCCTGACTGCTTTTCTAGCAATATCATAATGTATTTGCTTTTAGGATGGGCAGGGATACTTAGAAGATCTAGTAAAGGATATTGTTCAGTGGCTCAATGCCTCTTCTGGAATGAAACCTGAAAGAAGCCTTCAAAATAATGGTTTATTGACTACTCTTAGTCAACACTACTTTTTATTTATTGGAACACTTTCTTGCCACCCTCATGGCGTCAAAATGCTGGAGAAATGCAGCGTATTTCAATGGTGAGCATTCCTAGATTCTGTTTCAGTATATACCTAAACTTTATTTTTAATGTGATCAGAAAGGGTATGCTTTTTAGTCTGTGTACCTGTATTTGGTAAGTTTTATTGTTGTTGTTCAGTCTCTCAGTCATGTCCATCTCTTTGTGACCCCGTGGACTGCAGTATGCCAGGCTTCCCAGTCCTCCATCTCCCGGAGCTTGTTCAAACTCATGTCCATTGAGTCAGTGATGACATCCAACCATCTTGTCCTCTGTTGTCCCCTTCTCCTCCTGCCTTCAGTCTTTTCCAACATCAAGATCTTCTCTAATGAGTCAGCTCTTCACATCAGGTGGCCAAAATATTGGAGCTTCAGCTTCTGCACCAGTCCTTCCAATGAATAAATATTCAGGGTTGATTTCCTTTAGGATTGACGGACTGGTTTGATCTTGCAGTCCAAGAGACTTGCCTGTGAGTGTCCTGGAGTCTCTGGTGGAAGCATGGGTTGACAGTGGCCTGCTGCAGGGTCAGGGACACATACTATAACAGTCCTGGAGCCTGCTGGCATAAGTCCTTTTGAAGGAGGTCACCATTACCCCTACCATAGTTTGGCCTCAGACCAAACAATAGGGAAGGAACACAGCCCCACCCATCAGCAGAAAATTGGATTCAAGATTTACTAAGCTTGGCCTTGCCACTAGAGCAAGATCCAGTTTTCCCCACAGCCAGTCCCTCCCATCAGGAAGCTTCCACAAGCCTCTAACCCTTAACTGTCAGAGGGCAGACAGAATGAAAACCATAACCAAACTAATCACATGGACCACAGCCTTGTCTAACTCAGTGAAACTATGAGCCATGCCGTGTAGGGCCACCCAAGATGGATGATGGGTCATGAAGAGTTCTGAAAAAATGTGGTCCACTGGAGAAGGAAATGGCAAACCACTTCAGTATTCTTGCCTTGAGAACCCCACAAATAGTATGAAAAGGCAAAAAGTTTTGTTAAAATACAAAAAAATTTTGATTAGAGTTGTCTTGATGCTCTGATGCTTTTTAAAAAATGGGATATTTCTTAAGTGCTTTCTTTTAGAAATGCTTAGGAATTTTAAAATATTTGTTGAATTAATGAATCAGTACAGTAATTTCTAGTAACCTTTATTATTTTCATCATTTTTTTAGTTTACTTAACCTTTGCTCCTTGAAAAACCAAGATCACTTGCTAAAACTGACCGTTTCAAGCTTGGACTATAGTAGAGATGGTTTGGCCAGGGTCATCCTTTCCAAAATCTTAACAGCAGCCACTGATGTGAGTATAACATAGGCAATAGAGCTATAAATTCATAACTAGTTAGTTCAGTATTTTATCAACTTTAGCCTAATAAAATTATAAATTTTAAGACTATGGGATGGAATTTGAGTTTATTTTTAAATTTTAGTTTGTTCAGAGAACTCGACTACCGTACCCATTTTTTTATATAAAGAGAAATGCTTTGAAGCAGCTAGATAGATACAGTATTTTATTATACTGGGACTAAAAAATATATTTGTATCAAGGGCTAGACTGTCAATTCCAGTCTTTCTGCCCTTTTCAAGTGTGAAACTATTCTAAAACAAAGTCAGATGGACTGTCTATAGTGAAGTTTGGATGGTGGTGGTTGGTTTTTTTTTTTTTTTTTAATGTTCTCATTTATCTTTATAGGCCTGCAGACTGTATGCAACAAAACATTTAAGAGTGTTATTGAGAGCTAATGTTGAATTCTTCAATAATTGGGGAATTGAATTACTAGTGACCCAGCTGCATGATAAAAACAAAACGATTTCTTCTGAGGCCCTTGATATTCTCGATGAAGCATGTGAAGACAAGGTGAAGTTTCGTTATCTTGTAATAAAATACTTAGATATAAATTTTTATGAAACTATTCAAGTTTGATAGAAAACTGTGTGGAATTATAATGTATGTAATATAGTGGTTTTGGAAGTAGAGAATTTACTATCTTCATGCAGTTATTAATTTGCCTAATAATTATTTATTTTAGGCCAATCTTCATGCACTTATTCAGATGAAGCCAGCTTTATCTCACCTTGGGGACAAGGGTTTGCTTCTCCTCCTGAGGTAAATTTTAAGAAAATTTTTCTTGTAGTTATGTTTTCTTTTGTGTGCTCTCTGGCAGTGTGTATTAAAGCTGGATTCAAATCTGTAAAGGAAGCACTCTAAAGAGTTTAGCTGTTAACTTCTGAAAGAGGCCCATTTTAGAATATTGGGCATCCTTTAATACTGAAACTCTGGCTTTTCATTGTTTTCCATAGTGTCTCTTTTTCATCTCTATGTGTCCTCATTCTTTTTATAACATTTTCTTTACTGTGGTTGGATTCATGTTTTTTGCAAAGATTTTCAAAGTATTTGTATTTGAAATTATAAGATAATTGACCTCTTTAAGGCACACTGTTCTTAAAGTCTTTGGGCTTAAGTGTATTTGGTTTGAGATACTTTAGCTTTTTAAACAATTTTTTCTGAGACCCAATGTTAAACTGTTGCCTGTTGCACTTTACAGATTTCTCTCCATTCCAAAAGGGTTTTCCTATTTGAATGAAAGGGGTTATGTAACAAAACAGTTGGAAAAGTGGCACAAGGTAACTTTCTGTTGAATAAGTTTCAGTTTGTATGTTTTTATTTTGGAAAATAGATTAGAGGATTTTGAAATTAAAGTTAAATATTTAAATATTCATATGAAGTCAGGTCTTCAAATTCTGTTAATTATTTATATTCATATTTATCCATTTTTTAAACTACAGTTATTTTATAGTGTGAACTGTTGATTTTGTATGTTTTCTGTTGAAATTTTGCTTTCAGCTTTAATCTACTGGCATCATTTGTCAACCCTACTTACCATCATCATTTCTTTTATTTTGGATTCCTTTTACAGCCCTTTTGAACTGAAACTTAAAACAGTTTTCCTAACTGAAGATTATAAAACAGTTCTACCAAGCAGATATAATAATCTAATTATTAAACTTCATTTTAGGGTAGACTTTTCATAAATCTGAGAACAAACTTCTTGCTGTTGTACATAACAGGGAAATCTAGGAAGAAGGGACTAGTTTGAAGGTATTAGTTATCTCTCTAGCTTTTCTTTAGCTGGTCATCACTGTGGCTTCAGTTAACTTGAAGCATTATAAATCATCAAAGCATCTTAGAAGCTCATAGAATAATCAGTCCTAATATAAATGATTCCCAGATTTTCCTTTATTGAATTCAGATCATTGTTTATATTGTCTATATTGAACCATATTTCATAAGATAGGCTCATTTAAAAAAAAATAATGAAACTATAGTTATAGTTACCAGAGGTGAATGTGGGGGTAGAGGAAATTGGATGAAGGCAGTCAAAAGATGCAAACTTCCATTTATACACTTATAATAAGGAAGTACTAGGGATATAATGTACAACATGATAAATATAATTAGCTTTGTTGAATGTTTTATATGACAGTTGTTGAGTAAATCCTGAGAGTTCTTATCACAAGGGAAAATATTTTATTTCTTTAGTTTGTATCTGTATAAAATAATGTATGTTCACTAAACTTATTGTGATAGTCATTTCAGATGTGTGTAAGTCAAATCATTATGTCAGTTGTACACACTGCTAGATGTCAATTATCTCTCAGTAAAACTGGATGGAAAAGAAATACCGTAAAGCATACTGTAACTGTAAAGCATACAACTTAAGGCATGGAGTCTTTCAATAATTGGTGAATTGGAAAACTGAAATAAAGACGTAATAGTTTCATTCCCTAAACAGAATATTATCCTCACTTTAAAAAAAAAAAAGTGAAAATATCTAGGAATACCGAATATGTAGTTTAGAAGCAAAATTGGTAAGAGCTTGAACTTCAGTGGTGGTGAGGTTTGATAGAGACACATTTTCTGGGCATTTTTAAAATAAGATGGACAGAATTCATGAACTGATTGGATATAATAAATGAGGACTACTTGACTCTTACGGTTTCTGATTTGAATGCCTGAGTAAATAATGGCTCATCATTAAGAAACTGTGATCTGCAGGATTGAGGATACTAAATTTTGAATAAGTTGAACTGCTGTTGCCTATGGGATGGCAAGTGATGGTATCCAGAAAATACTTGGAAATGTGGATCTGGAGCTGAAGATGGCAGTTTGGGAGTTGTCAGTGAATAGTAGTAGTTGAAATTTGAATTGAGTGAGATCACCAAGGGAAATGTAAAGAACAAAAAAATAAAACTGGAAATTGCTCCCTAGAAAACACTCTGCTTTAATGAGGGGAACAAAAGGATGGGGACACTGAGGAAGAATTATCAGAATGATTTCACTAAAGGATGCTTCAGGAAGGAGAGGCCAGTGGTATATATTCTTGAGAGAGGTCAGATAAGGTAAACACTAGGAAAAACACTGTTGAATGTGACCGGTCATTGGTGAATTTTGCCAGAGCAAATTCAGTAGAAAGTTGCAAACAGATGCTAACTTGCAGTTATAGTGAGTTTAGCCAGTAAATGGGAGGTGTAAAAACAAAGACAATATAGTCTACTCTCTCAAATTAATTAGCGAATGGGAAATTAATTAGTGAATAGTGATTGCCTACCATTAAACTTAGTTCTTTTCAAGTATTACCTCATTTAATCCTCACAGCAACTCTGTGAAATGTTTTCTATTATTTCTGTTTTATCAAGGAAAATGTAGAAGCTAAGATGAGTAACCTAATTTATCCTAGGTAACAAAGCTTGAAAATAACAGAGCCGGGGCACTTTTTGATTCCAAAGCCCTTGATGCTCTTTCCTCAGTATTTGATATTCTCCCAGTAGTTTGTAGCATGCCATGATAAAGCTGATGCTCTTTTTCTGGGTAATAAAACATCCAGGCCAGAATCATACTGAAAATCCAGTCATTTGATTTAAAACTTTCTCTGCTAGCCCAGGCTTGGTACAGACTTAGAAACCTGCAGTAAAAGAGGGGGTATGGTTCATTTAATCACTCTTTATTGTTTATCTCCTCCCCATTTACCAGCTGCAGATTTAGGGCCTCTCCAGCTTTAGAGCAGGAGGGAGAGGAGGAGGAACGGATGAGAATTCGTGGACAGTCTTACCCAGCTGATGCAGTTGTTACCTGGGGCTGTTAGCTTTGGGGAGGTCAGATTTCAAATGTTGATTTTTCTTTTTACTCAAGTCTTATGTTTGTAAATTCCTCAAAGACTTCACTCTGGAGATCTCTCATTTGTAGTTTCTTTGACCAGAGAAGTGGCTCCTCTGGTTGCTTACTTAGTACCTCCTAATATCTAGAGGTATACCCTCATTTGGGGTCTTGTCCCTCCCTGCCTCCTTGAGGCAGGATCCTCAAGATGATCCACATCAAAACCTCACTGCATTTCATCTTCACAAACCATACCCCTGACCTTTGCTAGTGTGTTCCACATGATTGCCACTGGTCAAGAGACTAGCCAGACAGTACCACATGAATGTAACTATTCCTACATAAAGCTCAAAATACGTGCCTTAATTTGTATTTTTGTACTGAGATTTTCATGTCTAGAGGAAATTATGGCAGTGTTACAGCAGTAGTAATAATTTGGTTTGCTGATAATATAATTAAACTCTTACATTACTTTTGCACAGTAAATAATCTAAAAGAAAAGCAGAAAAAGTAAGCTTTTAGAGTCTCTAAGTAGGGAGTTAAGGTAACTCATCAAACTGAAGTAGTATAACATGGTTTAAAATGAAAAATATCTCCCTGCCCCCTTACTCTGTCTTTTCTGAAGGTAATGTTTGTTAACATTCTATATACATTTAAAGATGTTTTGTACATCTGTAAGTATATATTCTTCAATTAAAAATACAGATGAAGTCATTCACACCTGTAAATAGGACTGTATTTAATTTTTTTCTTTAGCAATATATGTGAGATATCTTTTCAGAGCTGTGCATTTAGAGCTATCTAATTCTCTTCAGTGGCTACATAGTAAATTATATGAATGTACCCTAATTTTTATCATCACTCTTGTATTTTGGGCACTTAGATTGTTTCCAACTTTTTAGTTTTGTAAACAGTATTTGCTTTATATTCTTGCATTCTTTGCTTACTTGTGCAAATATATTTGTTGAACAAATTTCTAAAGTATAATTGTTGAGTCAAAAAGTATATTAATTTAAAGTTTGGATAAGTACTGGCAAATTGCTTTTCAGAGGTTCTGTCAATTTCTTCTGAACAGTTTAAAGTGGAGATCTTTTGCAATGAAGATGGTAGTGTGATTGACTGTCTCAGTTTAAATAATTTGACTAGAAATTTTCCAGGTTTTAGTTGGAAATATTTTTTACATTTGACCTGATTTAAATCAGTGAAGAAAGAGATACTATTTTTCACCAAAAGGTGCTAAAATGATAGAACTCAGTTAATTTCCTTTTAAAATTCCTAGTGAATATCTTCAGGATTTAATATTAAGAAACTAGTTTTTTTTTTTTTTTTTTTTTTTTAAATGAGGAAAGGAATTCAAATAAGATGAAAAACAAAATTTTTAACTTACTTGTATGGACCCCAAAATATTAATTGAAAATGGGGAAAGAGTATAAACAGAAAGTTTATGGGTATGGATATGGTAGAACATTTTTGCATTCATAATAGCTTGTTATATCCATGCTCTTCAAAAATTTCTCAAATTTCCTGAACAAAGAAAAAGATGTTCATTTTTCTTTTATTTGTGCTCCCAAGATTTGCTAGGTAACTAACATACTAGAGATTTAGTAAATGTTGTTATGGTAATATATATAATTTAAACAATATTATTTTCTAGGAATATAATTCAAAATACGTTGACTTGATTGAAGAACAGCTTAATGAAGCACTTACCACTTACCGGAAGCCAATTGATGGTGACAACTATGTTCGTCGGAGTAACCAAAGGTATAGTCCAGTTAATGGAATAGTTTATTGTTAGTCCTCAAACATAAAATTTAAAATCATGTTGTTATAAATTATTATTTTTTAAAGTTTTCTGAGTACTTGGATATTCTTACACTGACATAGGAAAAATCTTTTTAAAGCATAGCACTGAATGTTCAAAATTTCAGTGGCATTCATAACTTGCATTCCCTGACTTGTAGAGCATTTAGATTCCTTCATGTTCTAACCCTCGTCTGTCTTTCTAGTCTTAGGTCTCTTACCATTACTCTGAAACCAGCTAAACTATTATTTTTCTAGAAGAATTCTAATGCCTTTCCACCTCCGTATTTTTATTCATGCTGAGTGATTGTCTAATTGTTTATCTCATATTTTAAGTCATTTTATAAATTAGTATGTTTACAGTGGGCCAGTAGGTTTATCAATCATGTTTATCATACAGATTACAGCGTCCTCATGTCTACCTACCTGTACATCTTTATGGACAACTGGTACACCACAAAACAGGCTGTCATTTATTGGAAGTACAGGTAAAAACATAATTTGCTTATTTTAAATAGCTATAGTAATAGAAAAAAGTTAATATTACTAAAGTGTTATCTTTGCAGAAACTTCTCAACAGCCTTAAAGTCAGTGGTATAATTGCTTTTAAAGCTCCATCTTGTAACTGACTTTGGCATTCTGTGCTTGCAGTCCTTAGATACATAAACAGGCTTGCATACATTTCCCTGACTTACGATCTTTTGCATATGTAATTTGTTATGTAGAATAAGTAACCCAGTTAAGGTCCAAGTTCTTTTCCTTTTAGTTTGTTGGGAAAGTTCATCTTCTTAGTAAAAAAAAAACATGCTGAAAAACTGAATTTCTTCATTCCTCTCACTGGAAAATTAAACTGAACCTGAAACATATTCAGTTACCTTTGGTGTGTAACAAACTGAAATTATCAGCTGCTGTTTGTTAGTATCTAACTACTCTCATATACTTCATGAAATATTGGAGGCTTAGGCAACCAGCTGTTCTTTGAGTATAGTATAGCATACACATCAAATTTTGGCTGGGAGTATGTCTTGCTACTAGGTCTTTTCAGTAAGTATAACTGTTTTCTTATTTTAGGAATAGTTACAGAAGTATTTGTGTGTGTTTCTTAACAGTAATAACCTAGATGTTCAGTTCCTTTTCATATCAGTGTTCCCACCTCAGGAGCAAAAGTTTTACATAAATACACTCCATAATTTCATGTATTTTTATATTATCCATGAAGATTATTGAGGTGTGTACCTTTATATTAATTTTTTTAAATTTGCTGAAAATTTAAATGATTTTCTCAATGTCATTACCTCCACAGTATGAGAAGATCTAGTTGCTAATTTATTATTTTCTGTCTAAAAGAAATAATGATAATTAATGGCTAACATAATACTAAGTGCCAAGTACTTTGTTAAACTTTCTATGTAATAATTCATTAAATCATTAAACTTTATGAAACAGAGGCTATTATTATCCCTGTTTTAGAGTTCAGGAAATCAAGGCATGGGGAGATAGAGTAACATGCTGAAAGCCACTTGCCTAATAAGGTCCCAGCTCTAGTATATGAGCTCAGAGTGCATATTCTAATGCTGCTTCTTAAGAAATTTGTATAAAGTTATTTTAAGATTTTAAATATATAGAAATCACTAAATATAAACATTAAATAGATTTTAATATACAATAAGAAAATATGTTAAAAATGTATTGGTAATCATATGGCATTTTTTTTCCTTCTCCAGAATATTATTACAGAACTCTGTCACAATGTTCGTACACCAGATTTGGATAAATGGGAAGAAATTAAAAAACTAAAAGCATCTCTTTGGGCCTTGGTTTGTAATAAACACTTCTATGAGATCTAAATTTTTAGATTTTTACTCATTTTCCTATTGATATTAAATAAAAATATTTTGTTTGGAATTTGTTCTTAGATTAGTATTCTAAAGCCAAGATTGTTTCTGCCCACTTAAATATTAGATAAACTATTGTTTTTCTTGATAAGACAAAAGTAAAGGGAAGTTGCTCAGTCGTGTCCGACTCTGCAACCCCATGGACTGTGGCCTACCAGGCTCCTCTGTCCATGGAATTTTCCAGGCAAGAGTACTAGTGTGGGTTGCCGTTCCCTTCTCCAGGGGAATCTTCCTGACCCAGGGATTGAACTGGATCTCCTGCATTGCAGGCAGACGCTTTACCATCTGAGCCACCAGGGAAGCCCCTTGATAAAACAAATGGATCTTTAATTCCTGAAGTTCCTTATGTGAGGTTTTTTTCCCCACAGTTCTTACAGATGTGGTTAGATTTTTTGTGTTATAGGTAGCTTTTTAAATGTCTTAAGAGTTACTCTTGGAAATATATTTGACATGTGATTTCCTTTCTTTTAGGGAAATATTGGCTCATCTAATTGGGGTCTCAATTTGCTACAAGAAGAAAACGTGATTCCAGATATCCTGAAACTTGCAAAACAGTGTGAAGTTCTTTCAGTCAGAGGGTGTGTGATTTAACTCAGAAATCTCTATTGTATATACTGTTCACATGTGGATGTGAGAAAATTAGTGTATGATTATAGTTTTTCAATTAAATTAAACATCTTATGGAGTTCCTTGTTTAATATTACTTTATTTTTTAACATTATAGTATTGACATTTACCTTGCAAGTAAACAGAGAGTTTAGCATGTGTCCAAATAGTCCAGTATTCCATTAGCCTAAATATTCTGAATTTATTCAGAAAAGCTAATGTATATGTATATATATGTTTTTATTTGATTATAATTCTTTGAAATTATTTCCTTGTAATAGTTTTATTAGGAAGATTTTCATGTCATTTTTAATAGCTTATTAAATAAAATGCAAATGTACATATAGCAAACTAGTATTTTATGGTTGCTTTCAGAAATCTCAGTTTGAAATTATAAATTGTAAATACTTCACTTTTTACTTACAGGACCTGTGTATATGTTCTTGGGCTCATAGCCAAAACCAAGCAAGGCTGTGATATTCTAAAATGTCACAATTGGGATGCTGTAAGGCACAGTCGTAAACATTTGTGGCCAGTGGTTCCAGACGATGTAGAACAACTCTGTAATGAACTCTCATCTGTCCCGAGCACCCTAAGTTTGAACTCGGAGTCAACAAGCTCTAGGCATAATAGTGAGAGTGAATCTGCACCGTCAAGTGAGTACTGACAGCGTCATGTGAAGGAGCCAGAGCTTACACTGCTGATATAAGATTTAAATGAATTTTACATTCTTAATTCACTTCTTTCTGAAATAATTTGGCAGTAATAGCTTCTTGGAGAGTGTGTATCTTTTCACAACAGGGAGTATAGCCATCAACCTACGTTGTTGTTTGCCTTTGCTTTCTAAATAGCTGTTGGAAACTCGTACTTACAGAGTTAAATAATAAATCATGTGCCAGAAGAACCATTCCCCCACCTTTTTTTTTTCAATTTCTAATAAGTAAATGTTTGTTTACCTGCTGTCATCTTTTACCTAATTCTTTAGTTCATTTTTCATATATAGGGTTGTTGAGCTGGAATAGATTTATTAAGAGATACTATATTCACATACTCTTTTTAGAAGAAAAGCTAAAATTTTAAAATTAAATAGTGAAACTGCTAAAAGGGAGTATCAAAAATCAACTAAATGAAGTTTAAAAAATCAACTAAATGAAAAATGGATTGCAGTTTTAAACCCTGTGTTAAATGGTGTTAGGCGCAAAAATTTAAGACACAGTTTTTTTAAAGAGGCTAGGGCACTGTTTATCAAACATATTTCACCAGGTCTGAGACATCCTAAATTATAATATGCACACCACTGTGTAAGAAAAAAAGATGCCTATTGCAAGATACATCCTGATTTTAGACATTTTAAGTGTGAAACATGTGCATCTTAAAATTGACATAATATGGAAAAACAGTGTAGTATGCAAGTTTAAGATTTTGTTTTGCCTTTGTTCAGAATATATTTGAAATCATTTCTGATTATTCAACAGAAAAATAAAATACAATCCCATAGATGTCATTAGTCACCTGGATTGAATCTTTTATTAGAGAGAGGCATTGAATTTCAGAGAAGGCAATGGCAACCCACTCCAGTACTCTTGCCTGGAAAATCCCATGGGCAGAGGAGCCTGGTATGCTGCTGTCTATGGGGTCGCTAAGAGTCGGACATGACTGAGTGACTTCACTTTCACTTTTCACTTCATGCATTGGAGAAGGAAATGGCAACCCACTCCAGTGTTCTTGCCTGGAGAATCCTAGGGATGGGGGAGCCTGGTGGGCTGCTGTCTATGGGGTCGCACAGAGTCAGACATGACTGAAGTGACTTAGCAGCAGGCATTGAATTTAGATGAGTTTCTTAGTACCTAAGACAAAATGAGAAATAAATGCAATTCGTTTAAACGTGAACTTAGTGACTCAGTTCTAAGTATATGTTGTTCAAGATTGGACATTCATTTCTTATAAGATTGATTTCTCTTGCCTGTTGTGATTGGAAGTATAAACAAACCACCAGGAACATGTACCAACTGAATAAACATCCATAGTCAAGTCTCCTTTCTGCCTTTAATTTTATCCTGAATATTTGGAGGTTTTAGAAACTTACTGGGATACAAAAGAAACTTCAGATAAGCTATGACATAATGAGTCCTGTAGTTTTTTTGTTTTTTTTTTTGGAAATAACAGAAGATTTCATAATGACATAATTTTATATTTTATTCAAATACAAATTCTGAATCTCAAGGAAGCTCTGTTTATTTGGCTCAGCAGTCTTAACTCTTTATTTTTGAAAATAGTTTTTCCAGGTGACTATTAGACAAAAATTTCCTCAGCTATGTCACTTAAAGTTACCATAATTATTTGTCCTTTTTAATGTGCTTTTATTATCAATCCTTTGATCGTAGGTATGTTCATCATGGAGGATGACCGGTTTGGCAGCAGCTCTACCAGTACATTTTTCCTTGACATCAATGAAGATGCAGAGCCAGCATTTTATGATCGACCTGGACCTATAAAGGATAAAAATCCATTCCCTTTCTTTGCTTCTAGTAAACTTGTGAAGAATCGTATCTTAAATTCTCTTACTTTGCCTAATAAAAAACATCGTAGCAGCAGTGATCCAAAAGGAGGGAAACTGTCATCTGAAAATAAGACAAGCAACAGGCGGATCAGAACGCTTACAGAGCCCAGTGTTGACTTTAATCATAGTGATGATTTCACACCCATATCCACAGTACAGAAAACATTACAATTAGAAACTTCATTTGTTGGGAATAAGCACATTGAAGACACTGGTAGTACTCCAAGTATTGGAGAGAATGACTTAAAATTCACCAAGAGTCTTGGTACAGAGAATCACAAAGAAAACACAAGCCGAGAGAGATTAGTTGTAGAAAGTTCATCGAGCTCACATATGAAGATACGTAGCCAGAGTTTTAATACAGATACTACAACAAGTGGCATAAGTTCAATGAGTTCAAGTCCTTCACGAGAGACAGTAGGTGTAGATGCTACGACTGTGGACACAGACTGTGGAAGTATGAGTACTGTGGTAAGTACTAAAACTGTTAAGACAAGCCACTATTTGACGCCACAGTCTAACCATCTCTCTCTCTCTAAATCAAGCTCAGTGTCCCTGGTGCCTCCAGGTTCTTCTCACACACTTCCTAGAAGAGCACAGTCCCTTAAAGCACCCTCTATTGCTACAATTAAAAGTCTAGCAGACTATAACTTTAGTTACACAAGTTCTAGAGATGCCTTTGGCTACGCTACCCTGAAAAGATTACAACAGCAAAGAATGCATCCATCCTTATCTCATTCTGAAGCTTTGGCATCCCCAGCAAAAGATGTGCTGTTTACTGATACCATCACCATGAAGGCCAACAGCTTTGAGTCCAGGTTAACACCAAGCAGGTGAGCAAATATACATTTTGAAATGAACATGGTTGAATTTTAACAGACTTAAATGTAAAGCGTTAGCCAAGTTTTACATCTACATAAGCCTCAGAACTAACCTACTGTTTACTGTAGTAGGCTATAAGCTCCTAGTTACCCGAATGTGATTTGAAATGGATTCTTGCAGCTGCGAGGGGGGAAAAGAAACTCCTTTAGGCCCTGGAAATAAACATACATGCTTTGCAAGGACACACAAGTCACAAGCTTTTTTTATTTATTTCTCGCTTCTGCAAGGATCAATTTTAAAAAGAAGCATGTCGGGGGAATCAGGAGCTTAAGACCTACAATAACAAACAACTTTTTCAGGTAGGTCAATTTAAGGCTCCAAAAGTTGACCTTTTTTTTTTTTTGAAGATAATAAAATTTCAGTACAAGTCTTTCCAGCTTAAGTTGTTTAGTCGCTAAGTCGTGTCCGACTCTTTTGCGACTCCATAGACTGGTAGCCCGCCAGTTTCCTCTCTCCTTGGGATTTCCCAGGCAGGAATACCAGAGTGGGTTGCCATTTCCTTCACCAGGGGATCTTCCTGACCGTGGGATCAAACCTGCATCTCCTGCATTCGCAAGCAGGTTCTTTACCACTCAGCCACAAAGGAAACCCTCAGTTTAAGTAGCTGTGATAATTAAAGTAGGAACCAAATGAACATTAAATGAATTACTTGATCCTCAGAATTCAGCATTGCAGTATGCCTGCGCTCAAGAACATTTGGGAGATTTCTGCTGTATCTAAAGATTATATTAAGCTGGTCAAAGTAGTAAATTTTATCTATAAAAGATTTTCATCACTAAATTTGATTTTTACAAAAATTTCTAAAAGCTTATTTTTTGTTGGGTCAAGTGCTTCTAAAAATTTTCTATAGTTTTTGATTATTCATTTACATTTATTAAATGGATGTATTTGCCAAGTAGTGAGCCTAGTTCCTAGCACAAATTAAGCACTCGATAAAAGTTAGCTATTATCATCATCATCATTATTATCACTATTATTATTTATAGTTATTTCTTTAATCCATTTGGCTCTTATGTAATCAAGTTGTTAAGAAGTTATGAAGGCATTTTCTTTCAGTAATGTTAACACATTTAGTAGAAGAGACTCCTCGCAGCAGATAGTAAATTATGTTCCCTTTGGTAGGATTTCATAAATTATGCAGTACTGTCTTATCTATCTGACAGCCTCAACCCTCTCAACAACTCACTAGTATAAATCTATGCAGTGACATTCACAAATTTTATTCAAAGGAGGTACCTCTGACCCACATATAAAATTTGTCGGTATTTATTCTAACAGGTTTGGATATCAGGTTTTCAGGCCTATAAAAGCAATAATTAAAAACTTTTACTGGTAAGGACACTGTGACAAGAAAGAACAGCTTTTGAAATTGGTAGCAAAGGAGGAAACTTTTATACTAAAGCAAAGTATTTGAAAACTAGACTATAACAGCTAGTAGCATTCAGCCAGGGGCAGTAATGTAGCACCCAAAATAAATAGTAAGGATACCACCATCTTACAGCTCAGTACAATAAACAAAGCACTGTTAACTTTGGGCCACCCAGTTAGGATTATTCTACCCAGTTAGAATTATTCTATCTTATTGAAGCAGGTATTTCTATCTAAACTGATTACAGCACGGGTAAAAAGTGTCATTCCAAACTATTCATTAGAATAAACCAGACTATTTCCTAATCAGTCTGGGTTCTTAGGATCTTATTTCCTGTGTTTTCTGTTAGAATGATAGACGGGTATATGGAAGTTTTACTTGCGGAGTAAAATTCCAGCTTATTGGCATTATAAAAGATTACTATTTGTTTTTCATTTCTTGGGAGAGGGAAAAAATAAAAACAAGATAAAGCAGTTAAGAGAAACAAGAATAGCTGTACAAAGGAATGAATGCTGAACAGAAATCTTACATTCATCAAATCTTCCACTTAATCTTCAAACTGTATTTAGTATTTAACCAGGTTCCATGGAGGAAAAAATTGTCGATATTGGTCTTCCTTTTCCCACTTCTTTCTTTTGGTTAATTCAGAAAAAATGAAAATGATGGAAGATAACTACACATTTACTATAATAGTTTGGATCGAGGCTGAAAAGATTTTTTTCCTATAAAATTAGAAGAGTAGTCATTCTCGTACTGTGGTATAATGATTAGTGTGAATCCAACAGTCTTAAAAACTGTCTTTCTGAGATGTTTCTTTGAGGCATAGCAGGAAAAAAACACTGAGTAGGAATCCTTAATTTTGAGATCTAATCCCAGCACTGGGATTAGAAGGAACTTGGAAATCAGTGAAGGAACTTGGAAAAAGTTCCATAATTATGCTGTAATGTCTCATCTCCTTGGAATTCAAAAGCTTTGCAAGCCTCATCAATCCAGAACAAAGGCAGACAAGCCTCTCAATTGTTTACTGTTGTAAATCTATATAGTAAAATTCATGATTTTTGAAATATGTAGGCCTCAATTGCTTGAAGGCAATTGGAATAGATCAGTGGTTTTAAGCATTTTTTTAAGCATTAATTTTTTAAGTAGAGAAACCCTTTCTACATAAAAACATTTCTGTGGAAACCCAATGTGAAGAATATGTAAAAATGGAGCTACTCTGATTGAAATAGGTATTGTGGAGGCAAGTATAACAATAATTTCTTCCCCTTCAGTCCAGTAGTCTTTGAAGAAATCTCTGGAATTAGAAAGATATAAAAGTACAAATTAAAAACTACTGACCTATTTTATAAAATTTGTAAATTTCAATTCTGAGTGATTTTTAGGTGGAAATTAGAAATTAGGAGTGATTTTTCTTATGTTACTTTTATTAGCTATTTATAAAACATTTTGTACACTTTTCAAAATAATTCTTTATTAGGCAACATTTTTACATTTTAAATGATTTGAGTTTTCAAAGAGCAGTATACATATACTGTAGAACCTTGAGTACTGCCTTGTATATACAAAGCAGGCATATAATAAATATTTTAGTATGTCTGTTACATAAATAAAAATCTGTATAAGGAAGGTATATCTTATGGAAATGTTAGTATTCCATGTCATGGAATCACTGGTAAGGAATGTATTGAGGAAACATCAGTGCTTCATATAAACTATCTTTTGTACTATTTATATATGATACCATTTTTACTATTTTGTGTCTGTCTGCTATGTTAGAAAATCTTATGTTGATAAAGTAATTACTATACAAAAGAATAAGTGATTAAGCTTATTTTAATAAAAGTAGTATTAAATAGCATTAGTAGACGTGCCCTTACTTGTATGATAGCAAATCTAGCAGTCTGAAGTGACTGTGAAGTTAATATTTGGATAACACCTCTTTTCTGAGGTCAGTTTTGTTTTTATTTTTACTTCTAGATGTTGAAAGTTACCTTAATTGCTCACCTTTTCACTTTTACCTGAGAGACCATAACAGTTGTTTTTGGTCAACAGTCAACATTACTAATGAACTTTTATATATCAGTTTATAAGAGATAAATATTTTCAGGTGTTCATATGTTCTCAGTACATAAGATGGCACTGTTTAGTACTTGACGCGCTTTCTCTCCTTTTTGAAGATACGAAAGAAAACGGACCACAGTTATTTATCTGATTGCCATAGCAAATCAATAAACTAATGTAGTTTTTTTAATGATATTCTAGGTTCATGAAAGCTTTAAGTTATGCTTCGCTAGATAAAGAAGATTTATTAAGTCCTATTAACCAAAATACGCTGCAGCGCTCCTCCTCCGTGAGGTCCATGGTGTCCAGTGCGACATACGGTAGCTCAGATGACTATATTGGTCTTGCTCTTCCAGTAGATATCAATGATATATTCCAGGTATCATAAATTCTTTTGGTTTCTTTTGAATTAGTTTACTGTTCTTTTCATATTAATTGCTTACTAGAAATTATAATTTAGAGTGAATACTAATTTTAGGGAAGGTGATATTCTTAGGCAGTTTTATTTAAAGAAATTGTACCGTGAGAATTATTCCACCTTTCTCAACTATTCTGTACTCTTTTTAGCACCTCTAAGTCCCCAAAACATTATCCTTTTTCTCTTCTCATACTAAATCAGCATCTTGTTTGATTTCTTTATCTGTATATTCTCTATAAAAATTTTAAGTCCTAATCTTGCTTTTTAGTCACATTTGACTTATTCCTTATTTGTTTAAATTGATATACAAGTGACATATAACATTGTTTAAGTTTGAAATGTATAGTATAACCCTTGTTTTATTTAATCCTTTGATTCTGCTTATCTCATACATGGCAGCCACATACTGTGGTAATCCCACAAAATACTCAACAATCTAGATGGTAGATAGAATTAAGAATACACATTTGTCTAGAAGACCAAAAACACTTTAGATAAATTCTAAAATAATTATTTTAATATCCATTTAAGTAACTAAGGCTAGATAAGGACCTTAACCGTTTTATGTTATTTTGTCAAGTTTTGGTAATATAATTTCCTTCAGTATCTTTTCATTATAGGTTCATGTGCTCTAGTAATTCCATTTAAATTATATTTCATTTAATATTGCTAATATAAAATGAATTTCTTTTTATAATAGTACTTACTGTGACTTATATCTATTTCAGGTAAAGGATATTCCTTATTTTCAAACAAAAAACATACCTCCACATGATGATCGAGGTGCAAGAGTATTTGCCCATGATGTTGGAGGTAATGCGTGGTTTTTGTTCTCTTTATATTAAAAAGAAAATTCTTATCAGTAGGATGACACTAAAAATTCACATATACTTAATTTTGGGCAACAAAATAGTTAAGTCAATTTAAAATTAAACCATAACTTTTTTGTGGGGGAACTAAGTACCTAGCCTCTCAAGAAGACAAAAACCAGATCAGTTGTTTCTGTTTTAAACATATAAAAAAAAAATTTAGCACTTACTTTTTTGGAGACAGGAGACAGAAAAAAACTGTATACATTACATTATCTTTCTTTGCTATGAGCTGTAGTATTCTAATTAGTATATGCATATCAGCCACAGCTTTAAAGCTTTATAATCTTGATTTTTTTCTTAATAAGGACCTCTTTAGACCCAGAATTATTTACTTTTTCTTTATGCAAATATTGAGAAGAATTGAAATGATACCTAATTGTGTAGTTTTAATTTTTTATTTTGCATTTAAAACCTCATGTTAAAGTAAGATAAATATATCTGCTGATATTAATTATTTTCCTAATTTAAAGCAAATTATCCTGTTTTTCTCCCCAATTAAGGTTAGATTTTGAGTCATAAAAGGTGTTCTGATTTTCTTCTCTAATTTCCCTTCTTTAAAATTTCACATAGTTTAATGCATCTTGAAAGAAGTGTCATTGATGCCATCTTCCTCAGATTATCTTTTATATTTACTCACACACAGGTCTTCCATCTGGAACTGGAGGTCTTGTAAAAAACTCTTTTCACTTGCTACGACAGCAGATGAGTCTTACGGAAATAATGAATTCAATCCATTCAGATGCTTCTCTGTTTTTAGAAAGTACAGAAGACACTGGACTACAGGAACATACAGATGATAACTGCCTTTATTGTGTCTGTATTGAAATTCTGGGTTTCCAGCCCAGTAACCAACTGAGTGCAATATGTAGTCATTCAGGTGAGTGATTATGTCTGCCTGGATGAATCCACCTGAATTTGAATCTGCTTCAGTCACAAGACATCTCCCAGCCCTACTGATTATCCTTCTTTCTCCATTTCATTACCTCAGCTTCAGTGCAGTCCCTCAGCATCTGCCTGTGGAGTGTTAGTGTTTGTCTCCAATTTTGTTCCCTTGCAATTCACCTTTCATACTGTTGCCTTGGATTAGTCTGTTGACAGTTACTGACTTTTCATGTCTAGCACACAAGACTCCATCTGATCCGTCAGTTTTTATCACCATTCTCCTGTCTTGTAATTGACATGCCATTACTGACTTATTTGGTGTTCTTGAGCAGACTGTGCTCTTTTTCATAATTCTAGGCTTGAAAAATGTGTTTTCCATGCTGTTCCCTCTTGCACCTTCCCCTCCTCACACACCATGCAAGCTCACACACAGCCATGTAGAGCCCATTTGGCAAGCCCACCTCATCCTCAGAGATGGGCATGTTTCATCTTCACAGCTTTGTCTGACCCTCTTAGATATTGACACTTTTTCCTCTTTACTTTTATTGCCCTTTGTACATAGATCTCTTGTGTTAATTATTGTTGGTTATTTTTTTCCATTCCATTCAGTAAGGTGCTTCAGGATATAGTCTGTCATGCCCTTTCATTTTTATTTTCTAATACCTAGCTGCATACTGCTTTATATACTAGGCACTCAGTATGTTTTTGTTGAGGTAGAAAGTGAATCAGATCCAGATTCAGCTTTTTTATATGATATGTATGTTTAAAATATAACTATAGATACCTTTTCTTGGTGAATATCACTTCGCCACCCTCAGAAAAACCTAGTGATAACCAGAATTCTCTGGGTCATTCATCTACACTTCTCCATGGTATTCTGATTAAGAGCTTCCCAACTGATGGATTTTGGCACACTGATAATATAGGTTATGGATGTGCTGAGAGAGTAATCCTCTCCCAGTAGGGCCTGGGTTTGACAAACTCTTGGACAAGGCACTTCCCACTATGAACAGGGACTCAGCCTGCTATATTATTTTAATTTTCTGTTGAGTGAAAGGTTTGGTCAGTATTGTTCTGATGTATTGTACATAGAAAAGGAGATGCTACTAAGTCATTTGTCTATACATTGTTTATGATGTTTTATTTCTTGTAAGTTCTGTTTATTTACTCATTCAGCAAATACTTAGGAAGCACTTACTGTGGAGTTCTGCTATACTCTTTTCTCTTTATCAAACAGGAAATAGGGAAGCCAGCCCTCTAATTACCCAGTCACAAGACAGTCCAGCAAATTCATTTGTGATCTGTTGCTGAGCTAGTTGGGCTTCCCTGGTGGCTCAGACAGTAAAGAGTCTGCCTGCAGCATGGGAAACCCAAGTTCGATCCCTGGGTCGGGAAGATCCCCTGAAGAAGGAAATGCCAACCCACTCCAGTATAGTAATCAGGTTGAGACGCATCAAGTTTGGGACTTGTGGAAGAATTGCTGCCATCAATGAGGCTCTCACCTTGGCACAGCCATTAGAACCCCTTGACTTGTTATTCAAGTGATATGAAGTGGGGAGGAGAATAACTCTTAATTGGGAAATGATTACAATTTACTACTGATATCCTCTCAGAGGTGTGAAAGGAGGCAGGCTAGTTGTTAAAAAGACACTGAACCTCTCCTCATTCATGCATTCAACTTAATATTTATTATGTCACTCTGGGGATCAGGCATTGAACTAGATGCTAAGAAGACAGTTGTGAGAGGAAAAAATAAAAAGACACTATTCTTATATTGTATATCCAATGGAGAAGGAAATGGATTGATCAACCACTCAATCAGTCAATACACAAATATAACAACCACATTTGCAACAAGTGCCATCAAGGGTAGGTACCAAGTATTAAGTTTTCCGTCAGTCATATCTAACTCTTTGTGATGCTATGGACTATAGCCCACTAGGCTCCTCCTCTGTCCATGGGATTTCCCAGGCCAAAATACTGGTAGCCATTCCCTTCTCCAGGGGATCTTCCCAACTCAAGGATCGAACCCAGTTTTCCCACATTTCAGGCAGATTCTTTCCTGTCTGAGCCACCATTACTTGCTGCCTGGTATTAGCAAGGAATAGAACCAAGTGAGCTTCCCTGGTGGCTCAGTGGTTAAGAATCTGATTGCAATGCAGGAGACCTCCTGCAATACAGGAGATGCAGATTCAGTCCCTGGGTTGGAAAGATTCCCTGGAGAAGGAAATGACAAACCCACTCCAGTATTCTTGCCTGGGAAATCCCATGGACAAAGGAGCCTGATGGGCAGTAGTCTGTGGGATCGCAGAAAGAGTGGGACATGACTTGGCAACTAAACAACAAACATCATCAAATAAGCGATCAAAGAAGACTTCTGAAGAATTGCTGTTGAGCTGTGGTTGAAAGAATGAATAGAACCTAACTGAATGAAGACTGGCGTATAGAGAATTTTAAGAGAGAGGAAGGAACATGAGCAAAAGTCTTCTCTGATGGGTGCAAGCATGGGACACCCATGGGAATGGAGCCCAGAAAGTGAAGGGAGAGGAAATACAGGATCAGCCTAGAAAGATATGTAGAGACCAGGTCCTGCATAGCCCTTTCTACCCAAAGTGGTCAGTGAACCAGCAGCATCAGCATCACTTGAGCACTTGTTAGAAATGTCATCTCAAACTCTGCCCCACACAGAATCAGAATCAGCATTTTAACAAGATGCCCAGGTTATTCATGTATACATTAATGTTTGAGAAGCACTGCTATCGGCCAAATGAATGAATTTATGTATCAGGAGGGAGATATCTTTATTATCCATGCATGCTCATTTATGTCCAAGTCTTGGTGATCCCATGGACTGTAGCTCCCAGACTCCTCTGTCCATGGAATTTTCCTGGCAAGAATACTGCAGTGGATTGCTATTTCATCCTCCAGGAGTTCTTTTCAACCCAAGGATCAAACCTGTATCTCCTCCATTGGCAGGCAGTTTCTTTACCACTGAGCCACCTGGGAAGCCCTATTATCCATGGCAGATAACTAAAAAATAGTTCTCTACTTTTTTTTAATTGAAGTATAGGTAATTTACAATGTTGTGTTACTTTCAAGTGTACAGCAAAGTGATTCCATTTTACATGTGTGTATGGGTGTCTTCTCTTTCAGATGCTTTTCCATTGTAGGTTATTACAAGATACTGAATATAGTTCCTTCTGCTATACAGTAGACCTTTGTTGTTTACCCATTTTATGTGTAGTAGTGTATATATATTAATCTGAAACTCCTAATTTGTCTCCGCCCATCCCCTTTGGTAACCATAAGCTTGTTTTTTATGTCTGTGAACCTATTTCTGTTTTGTAAATCAGTCCATTTGTATCATTTTTAGATTCCACATATAAGTGATATCACGTATTTGTCTTTCTCTTCTGACTTAATTTGATAATCTTTAGGTCCATCCATGTTACTGAAAATGGCATTATCTCATTCTTGTTCACTGCTGAGTAATAGTCTAACTTCTTTATCCATTTGTCTGTTGATGGACACTTAGGTTGCTTCCATGTCTTGGCTGTTGTGAATAGTGCTGCTGTGAACATTGGGGTGCATGTATTTTTTTGAATTATGGTTTTCTCTGGGTATATGCCGGGAGTGGGATTGCAGGATCGTATGGTGACTCTTTAGTTTTTTAAGGAACCTCCATACCATTCCCCATAATGGCTGCGCCAATTTATATTCTCACCAACAGTATAAGAGGTTTCATTTTTCCTCTATACCTTTTCCAATATTTACTATTTGTAGACTTTTTAATGGTAACCACTCTAACTGGTATAAGATGGTACCTCATTGTCATTTTAATTTGCATTTCTCTAATAGTTAGTGGTATTGAGCGTCTTTTTATTTGCTTATTGGCCTTTTCATGGTCATCTCTATGCCTTCTTTGGAAAAATGTCTGTTAGGTTTTCTGCCCACTTTTTGATTGGTTTTTTTTTTTTTTTTTTTTTTTTTGAGCTATATGAGCTATTTGTATATTTTGGAAATGAATTCCTTGTCAGAAACATTGTTTGCAAATATTTTTACCCAGTCTGTAAGTTGTCTTTTTGCTTTGTTTTATGTGTGGCTTTTTTTTTTTTTTTTTTTTGCGGGGGGAGCCGGGGGGTTGCTGTACAAAAGCTTTTAAATTTATTTTGGTTATTTTTGTTTCCAGTTCAGTTACTCTGGGAGACAGATCCAAAAAAACATTGCTGCAGTTTATGTCAAACAGTGTTGTACCTATGATTTCCTCTAGAAGTTTAGGTCTCTAATGCATTTTGTGTTTATTTTTGTATGTGGTGCTAGAAAACGTTCTAATGTTTCGTTTGAACATTTCATGCTTTTACATGTAGCTGTGCAGTTGTACCAGCACTACTTTTTGAAAAGACTTTTACCCAGTGTATATTCTTGCTTCCTTTCTCTTAGATTAATTGACCATATGTTCATGGGTTTATTCCTAGGCTGTCTGTTCTCTTTCCTTTATCTATATGTTATATGTCTGTTTTTGTGCCATTACCACACTGTTTGGATTACTGTAGTTTGCAGTAGTCTGAAGTTGTCCCTCTGCTGTGTAATGATAATTTTAAAGAGACATCAGGACTTGAACATAAGACTTTTCACTTTTTAAAACTTTCAATCTGGTGGTAATGTTGGTAGTGGCAGTTGTTCAAAAAATGTTAAAGCTCAGAGGAAAGGTGATTAGGATATTTCCTAATACTATATTCTGTGTCTACCACCTTCTCAGATGTTTATGCAATGTCTTGTTGAGTATGCAAGGCAAAATGTTGGCGGCATTATATGTTTCTTTGGGGTGCACTTTATGTATACCACTGCATTTGCCATATTGTAGCTAACCAACTAAAAGTGGGTTAGACTGATGTTTTAGACTAGTCTATCTGTGAAAGAGAACACTGGAAAAAAACCAGCAGACTATAAAGGATAATAGCAAGGAGATTGGTTTGAATTGTCTGAGTTATTAAACTGACAGATTTGTGAGGAGTGGGTAGAGATTACATTGAGTAAAGGAGGGCCCTAAAGAGACAGGGGTGGTTTTGAAAAATACTAGGTGTAAAACCCACGTTTCAGTAGCAGTCTATACAAAAGATCAGTGGTATGCAGATGATGGTGTAAGGGGAACGCCAGGTGGTGTCCCATCTCCCTGTCCTCACCCAAATGTACAACTGGGGATGGAGGAGACTAGGAAGTGCCAGGGCTCCAGGAAATACTCAGACCCTGGTGTAAACATAGCAGGGTGTGAGGTTTGGTGTCAAGAGCACTTAGGCTCAAAGCCAAACTTTTCCATCTTAAAATTTGATCTTGGGCAATATACTTAGTTTCATTGAGCTTTACTTTTAATTTTTTCTTAAATTTCTAAATGGGAATAATGATACCTGGCTTATGGTGTAGTTTTGGTACTTCCTAACATGTAAGATTAGCATTCACTAAGCTGTCCATTAATGGTGACTCACACTAAGTTGTTTAAATTAGAAATAATATTCTTTCATAAACTCTGATAGTTCAATTAGAATGATCTTACTGTGTTCCTAAGGGAAATCTCCTTGTTCATTTCAACAACAGTCTCCTTGTTCTTGCTGCCCAGGAGAAATGATGATCAGGTGGATAAGAGCTCCTCACAGAAATTCTTGATTTTTTTGATGAATTGTTTCAGCATTTAATATGCTATTTGGAGACTTCACTTTCTGATAGGAAGAATTTAGCTTATGATTTTTCTGAATTAACCCATATGGACTCACATAATTTTTTTCCCTAGAGCTTTTTATTCTTTCTCACATAAGGCTGGATTCAGCCTTATGCCCAGATACAGGGTATAAAGAAGGTATGCAGTCTCTTAGACGCTGATCTATCCTATACTTCATGTCGCCATTTTTAACTAAAAGATAAAATAAAGCTGAGCTAGTGGCTCAGACAGTAAAAAATCTGCCTGCAATGAGGGCATCCTGGGTTCGATCTCTGGGTTGGGAAGATCCCCTGGAGGTGGGTATGGCAGCCCATTCCAGTATCCTTGCCAGGAGAATCCCCTTGGACAGAGGAGTCTGGCGGACTGCAGTCCACAAAGTTGCAAAGAGTCGGACACAACTGAGCAAGTAAGGACAGTACAGAATATTATTAACTAAAAAGAGAGAAAACAGTAAAAGCAACAGCTACAGTTAAGAAACTAAACATCAGTTACATAGATTAAAAGGTTCAATGTATGGACATAATGCTTCATCCAAATTAATTATAATCTAGAAATAAAATGTGTTGAGTAAAAGTGTGTATACGTTTCATTGCATTGAATACTTTTCAAAATTAAGGTCCCTAAAAGTCAATATCATCAGTCTAGCATGCACAGTTTTGGCCTTTAACAGAGTGCTAGACATGATCTTCCATGCCTAAGAAGAAGTAGGTCAACTAGCTTCCCAATTTCAAGAAATTTTGGTTCTCCATATCCTGCTGCTGCTGCGTCGCTTTAGTCATATCCGACTCTGTGGGACCCCATAGACGGCAGCCCACCAGGCTTCCCATCCCTGGGATTCTCCAGGCAAGAACACTGGAGTAGGTTGCCATTTCCTTCTCCAATGCATGAAAGTGAAAAGTGAAAGTGGAGTCGCTTAGTCCTGTCCAACTCTAGCGACCCCATGGACTGCAGCCTACCAGGCTCCTCCGTCCATGGGATTTTCCAGGCAAAAGTACCAGAGTGGGGTGGCATTGCCTTCTCCATATCCTACTGATTAATAAATAGTGCCAATATTCTACCCACGTGTTCTCTGAAGTTTCCATTTAGCACATGTAATTATTTCATAAAAAATTTTTATTCATATGATTTAGCAAGTTTCACACAAAAGATACCCCATGGATTAAAAGCCTTCTGTTATCACTATTCTTGGGATGTTTTTTCACATCTTCCAGTGGAAGAAGATGTGAAGAAGACTCCAGTGAGGCTTCCCTTGTAGTTCAGTTGGTAAAGAATCTGTCTGCAATGCAGGAGTCCTGGGTCAGGAAGATCTCCTGGAGAAGGAAATGGCAACCCACTCCAGTATTCTTGCCTGGAGAATTCCATGGACAGAGGAGTCTGGTAGGCCACAGTCCATGGGGTTGCAAGAGTCGGACATGATTAGCAACTAAACCACCACTGTGGGAGAAACTGATTGTTTTGGCTTCTTAGTTAGAGGCGTGGGGTTTTTTTTTTTTTTTGGAATAAGAATGGATGATATCTTTAGAAATAAAATGTGGTTGTAACAGGTTAGAAATGTTAGGAGTCATCACTGGTTGAAGATGAGGCTGAAAGGAATAAGTTTATAACTTTTCAGAAACAATGTTGACAAAGGAACATTGTCAGCGTTTTCAAAACAACGTTGACAAAGGAAGATATAATTTTCTTATTGTTCTTTGTGCTGGAATATTTTGTCTTTTTACTTCCTGGGAAGCTTCCTGAGTCCAAAATAACATAGTCATTTCTTACCTGGTTATTCAGCATTACTGGTTTTTAAGTACATCTTTAGTTATCAGATCTTTTGGCAGTAGTTTTATTTTTAAAATCAGTGTATAATTTAAGTAGCATATGTTACTTTCAAGTACCTGACAGATGTGTGATTTTCTTAGTAACCAAGATATTACAACTATGCTAAGTTGATATCCTGAGGAACCAGAACATATTCTGCTTAGTATTATGTCACTATTAATCTTAGGAAGTACTTACAGGTGAGATGAGGTGGTGACATCTATTTTACTGAAGCAGCATAGGGAGAATAGTATGTGTTGGTGTAGGTCTAGTTTCTTGGACTTTTAAAAAACGCTTATTACCACTCTGACAGTGTACTGTAGTGGAAAGAGGATAGGACTAACTATCAAGGGGCCTTACCATTTGACTGATGGTGTCTCTTCTCTCTGAAATCTCTTTTTCTTAGTGTACTAAGGTTGCATGATTTTCTGGGTTGCTCAGTGTTACCTCCTAAAAGGATAACTGAAGACTTTCTGATTTCCATTTGCTCTAATCACTTATTTAAGTGCTCAGGGAACTTTTAAATAAAAAATATTGATGTTATTTTAGCTGCACTAAGATGTTTAGTTGACTTTAAAATCCCATCTAGGAGTAGACCTTAGCAATGCATGGATAGTATAGTAAGTTTAACCCTATGGAAGGAACTGATAAGTCTGGAGAACTATGATTGTTATATTGGTGATTATTAAATGGTAGGACTAGCAAGTGATAGAAAAATGGATACAGTGTAATCTCACTTATACACCTAAAGAGCAAGAGAGAGAAATTTAAAATATCAGACGATCTGAATTTTTATATATTTAAGGAGAAGTCTATTTAGTTTAGGGGTGGAAGGCATGAAAGATGGGGTAGGTAAAAGACTTTCACTTATTCTATATATATCTTTATATGAATTCTTTAAATAAACACATTTATTATTTTTGTAGTTTAGGAAAATAAAATCTCAGGTATAAATGTCTTTAGAATTTAACACGTTACTACCTGAGCAGTCTGTAAATTTACTTTGAAAATCTTCATCTTGGAAAATAATTACTGAAGAGACCGGAAGGAAATTACAAGGAACCATTCCTTTGTGGTATACAGTGCAAGCATAGGAAATAAGCTGTTTTGATCTGTTGATTGAATTAATTTATTTCTTCAGACCTTCAAGACATTCCATATTCTGATTGGTGTGAGCAGACTATCCATAATCCCTTAGAAGTCGTTCCCTCTAAATTTTCTGGCATTTCTGGATGCAGTGATGGAGTGTCTCAAGAAGGCTCAGCCAGCAGCACCAAAAGTACAGAATTGCTACTAGGTAAGTTTTCAGATTTAAATCCAAACCTTGTTAACATAACTGTACTTAGTTGTTTGTTGTTAATGATGAGTGCTGTTCATTAGTTGTCTCAAATCTGACAACTTACTTTTATTGGGTATATTTAGTCCACCATTGTACCTGCATCAGCTCCTGACACATACTCACTTAGCTGTCTGCTTTCATTAGAAAGAATTTTGATCCCAAAATGATTGGCAGGTCATGTGCAGTTTATCTTAGTTTTATATATATCTTTGGTAAAGTTTAAAAACAAATTCCATGAGTTATAGTAATTTTCTGTTGTGATACAGATAAAATATTTTGATCTTCTTTTCAGGTGTTAAAACAATTCCAGATGATACACCAATGTGCCGTATACTCCTTCGTAAAGAAGTTCTGAGATTAGTCATTAATTTGAGTAGTTCAGTTTCAACTAAATGTCATGAAACTGGGCTTTTAACGTAAGTAAGCTTTGAGATGAGTATTCTTTGCTTTTTTATGGTAAATACTTAAAAAGTTTGATCAATTACTTTACATCAGTAGTTCTCAACCGCATGGCATATCTGAGTGAGCTTAGATTTTCTTCATCTACTTCAACCAAACTAACATATGGTAATAAATTGAATGCAGAAGCAGGTATGTGAATCCAATGGTTTTCTATTCAGCCAGACATTAAAAAGATTTGTAAAAATGTAAAACAATAGCAACTCTTCTCACTGTCTTGCTGCTACTGCTAAGTCATTTCAGTCGTGTCCGACTCTGTGTGACCCCATAGACGACAGCCCACCAGGCTCCTCCGTCCCTGGGATTCTCCAGGCAAGAGTACTGGAGTGGGTTGCCGTTGCCTTCTCCATCTCACTGTCTTAGTTTTGGAAAATATAGTTATTTTTCATTAAAATATATGTATTTATGTTAACATGTAATGATTTTATTTTTTAAATGAATTAATGCTTTGAAATTTTCTAAACTTTAATTTCTTGTATGTTAATTATTGATGGCTATGGCCCACAAAAGTAAAAGTAAAGAATCCACCTGCAATGTGGGAGATGTGGGTTCGATCCCTGGGTTGGGAAGATCCCCTGGAGAAGGGAAAGGCTTCCCCACTCCGACATTCTGGCCTGGAGAATTTCATGGACTGTATAGGCCTTGGGGTCACAAAGAGTTGGACACGACTGAGTGACTTTCACTTTCATGGCCTACAAAAAATAAGATTTGGGGGTTTCTCAACAATTTTTAAGAAAGTAGAAGAATTCTGAGACCATAAAGCTCAAGAAAAGCTGGCATACGTAAAAATAAGTGACATTTTCTTGGTTTAATTTTTCCCTATTTTTACTCCTTTCTTTTAATAAAAGTTGTAGAATTTTTTTTGCTTTTCTAAGTCACAGCAACATGATAAAAGAATATTCAGGCCATCTTCAACATCTTTGTTTTGCACTATTTAAAGCTGTGATCCTCAAAAAATGAAATGGACTTCAGGGTCTCCTGTGGAACTTTATAAAATGTAGTAGCACATATACCAGGCCCCCACTGCAGACCTCCTGGCCAGAAGCTTTAAGTGTAGAGGGTCCTTTACCTGTATTAGCCCACCCCACTGCTGGTTCTGAGGTGCTGGACCAGGCGAGAGCCACTACTAAATGCTGAAAGATACAAAGACAGAGCCCAGTCAAAGTTTAACTTCAGTTTAACTTTAAAATTTTATTTCTATTTTATTTTTTTTAATTTTATTTTATTTTTAAACTTTACAATATTGTATTGGTTCTGCCATATATCGAAATGAATCCCCCACAGGCATACATGTGTTCCCCATCCTGCATCGCCCTCCTTCCTCCCTCCCCATACCATCCCTCTGGGTCGTCCTAGTGCACCAACCCCAAGCATCCAGTATCGTGCATCGAACCTGGACTGGTGACTCGTTTCATATATGATATTATACATGTTTCAATGCCATTCTCCCAAATCATCTCACCCTCTCCCTTTCCCACAGAGTCCAAAAGACTGTTCTATACATCAGTGTCTCTTTTGCTGTCTCATATACAGGGTTATTGTTACCATCTTTCTAAATTCCATATATATGCGTTAGTATACTGTATTGGTGTTTTTCTTTCTGGCTTACTTCACTCTGTATAATAGGCTCCAGTTTCATCCACCTCATGAGAACTGATTCAAATGTATTCTTTTTAATGGCTGAGTAATACTCCATTGTGTATATGTACCACAGCTTTCTTATCCATTCATCTGCTGATGGACATCTAGGTTGCTTCCATGTCCTGGCTATTATAAACAGTGCTGCGATGAACATTGGGGTACACGTGTCTCTTTCCCTTCTGGTTTCCTCAGTGTGAATGCCCAGCAGTGGGATTGCTGGATCATAAGGCAGTTCTATTTCCAGTTTTTTAAGGAATCTCCACACTGTTCTCCATAGTGGTTGTACAAGTTTGCATTCCCACCAACAGTGTAAGAGGGTTCCCTTTTCTCCACATCCTCTCCAGCATTTATTACTTGTAGACTTTTGGATCGCAGCCATTCTGACTGGCGTGAAATGGTACCTCATAGTGGTTTTGATTTGCATTTCTCTGATAATGAATGATGTTGAGCATCTTTTCATGTGTTTGTTAGCCCTCTGTATGTCTTCTTTGGAGAAATGTCTCTTTAGTTCTTTGGCCCATTTTTTGATTGGGTCATTTATTTTTCTGGAATTGAGCTGTAGGAGTTGCTTGTATATTTTTGAGATTAGTTGTTTGTCAGTTGCTTCATTTGCTATTACTTTCTCCCATTCTGAAGGCTGTCTTTTCACCTTGCTTATAGTTTCCTTTGTTGTGCAGAAGCTTTTAAGTTTAATTAGGTCCCATTTGTTTATTTTTGCTTTTATTTCCAATATTCTGGGAGGTGGGTCATAGAGGATCCTGCTGTGATGTATGTCGGAGAGTGTTTTGCCTATGTTCTCCTCTAGGAGTTTTATAGTTTCTGGTCTTACGTTTAGATCTTTAATCCATTTTGAGTTTATTTTTGTGTATGGTGTTAGAAAGTGTTCTAGTTTCATTCTTTTACAAGTGGTTGACCAGTTTTCCCAGCACCACTTGTTAAAGAGATTGTCTTTAATCCATTGTATATTCTTGCCTCCTTTGTCGAAGATAAGGTGTCCATATGTGCGTGGATTTATCTCTGGGCTTTTTGTTTTGTTCCATTGATCTATATTTCTGTCTTTGTGCCAGTACCATACTGTCTTGATGACTGTGGCTTTGTAATAGAGCCTGAAGTCAAGTAGGTTGATTCCTCCAGTTCCATTCTTCTTTCTCAAGATAGCTTTGGCTATTCGAGGTTTTTTGTATTTCCATACAAATTGTGAAATTATTTGTTCTAGCTCTGTGAAGAATACTGTTGGTAGCTTGATAGGGATTGCATTGAATCTATAAATTGCTTTGGGTAGTATACTCATTTTCACTATATTGATTCTTCCAATCCATGAACATGGTATATTTCTCCATCTATTAGTGTCCTCTTTGATTTCTTTCACCAGTGTTTTATAGTTTTCTATATATAGGTCTTTAGTTTCTTTAGGTAGATATATTCCTAAGTATTTTATTCTTTCCGTTGCAATGGTGAATGGAATTGTTTCCTTAATTTCTCTTTCTATTTTCTCATTATTAGTGTATGGGAATGAAAGGGATTTCTGTGTGATGATTTTATATCCTGCAACTTTAAAATACTGAGTTATTCTGGGCCAGTAAATACATTTTGTAATGTCTCAGGCCAGTGAAAAAGAATATTTCTCACTTTCTAAGAAGTATTTGGGTTTTTATCATTTTAAGAGATAGCCGAAACTTAAAATAGTTATAGTTTAAGTGTGAGCTAGGAATATTTACTATTTTATATTCTTATGCCCTCACTCCAGATATGTCACTTGATCTATATATCCAGAGGAAAAAGATATTTTAAAATGATATTTTGAAAGAAAATAGGCAAGTCATTATTATAATTTTTATCACATCCTAGTCTTTTCTTTCATTTTAGAATTAAAGAGAAGTATCCTCAAACATTTGATGACATATGCCTTTACTCTGAGGTTTCCCATTTGCTGTCACACTGCACATTTAGACTTCCATGTCGGAGGTTCATACAAGAATTATTTCAGGATGTACAGTTTTTACAAGTAAGTAGGATTTGTACTTCTGAACTTTATCTTTCAAAAATATTTGTTTGAATTAAACTAAAAGTTTTGAGATTATATCTGTTGATAGACTAGAAAGTCATTAATAATTTACCACTTCTTCCCTAGATGCATGAAGAAGCAGAGGCTGTCTTGGCAACACCACCAAAGCAAACTATAGTCGATACATCTGCTGAATCCTGACCTCATATTTATGATGTATATAGATGTAGACTATATATATATATATTCATATTTGTGGACTTCTAAAAGCCTCAAAAAAGCCGACTGACTGGGCAGCAAAGACAGGAGTATCTTCTATACGCTGTTCCAGCAATTACTGGTACATGAACAGTTGGAACTGCGGACTTCCCTAACCAAAACAACTTCCTCTACCCTCTGTGGAGCCCCATTGGGGGTTCATTATTCATTACCACAGTTTTAAGAGTTTTAGTTACCATTGTATGCAAGATTCAAGCACTGAGTACCTACATGGGTTTTCTACTTTTCATTTTAAGAGCATAACAACAGTGGAACAGTACGGTATGCAGAAGCACCCTACACACCGTTATTTCTGAATTCCTTTTTTAGGGTAAATATAAAGATGCCTTGTTTGTTAACTAATTTTGGAAGCCAGGAATCAGTGTCTTTGAGGCTGCATCCTCTTAGCACAATGGGATGTTCTGTAACTGCTGGTATTAGAAGGGGATCTTTGGCCCTTCCACTTTTTTCTTCATGTTTATAACACTACTTCAGAGGTTTTTAACCTCAAAGCGAAAGAAGAGCCTCAACAACCAGGACTTATAAGTTATTTTTATGTGACTAGACTTACATAAAGTTTCTTGTTTTCCATCTCTTTAGTTTTATTGCAATGTGTTTATTATAGGCTATTTGAACCGATTAAGGTTTTTCACTACAGTTCCTGATTAAAATCAGAAAATTATTTTATAATTCAGAGTATTTTTCATTTATAAAATGCGTATGTTCTCAGTGCACTTCCATTTCCATTAGCTTCCCACATCACCATTTTAACAGGAACTTGAACAAAGCACTATTAATTTAGACCTAAAGTAAAAGAAAGCATTAAATAACACCTTGGATCTCTTGAGGAAAAGATACGGTTGCCTACAATTTATACATTCCATGGGAAAAGAAGAGCCATAGTTTCTTTTAAAAAAATCCTTGGTGAAACATTATTACGATTAAAAATTGTAGTGAAAAGCCTTAAGTACCAAATTTTAAAGCAGCAGTAATTTAATTTTTATATCAGTGTTCTTGTTTTGCACAGACTAAATGCAGTGATAGGTGAGTTTATGAGTACAGTAGTTGCCTTTATCACATTTGTGAAGTTGTTAAAGTTGATGAGGGCAAAGTTTTATTTGTTTGTTTAATTTGTGTATGTCTAAAGATATTTGGAAATCTTTACAGGAATTAAACATATATGCAAATTTGTATATAAAAAAAGCATGGCCATCATCATTAGAATGCTTATAAATGAAAGGATCTTTTTTGAGGTCTATATATAAGTAGAAAAAAAATCCAGCTGGACTGATTAGGACCCTTTTTAAATTGATTTGTTTAGACCATTTTTACAGTTACGCATCAGCTCTGACACAGTCATAGTACGGGGACTAGTATTTTCCTTTATTACAGTTCTTTTTTATAATGGGCTTGTTCTTTGAGATCTCTGTAAAGAACCCTGTGAACTAGAAAGCATAACTCACAGAGATACTTTTTTTTTTTTTTTTTAATTTACTGGCACTGAAAGTTCCAATTGAGATGAAGCCTTTCATCTCACTTCATAACACCTCTTTGACTGCACTTCAGTGAATTGTTCTTACGTGCACTGTGTAGCAACTTACATTATAACAAAGCAGATAAGGGCTGTAAGCTGCTGCTTATGTTAAAAAGTGGTTCTTCAGATTTTCTTTCATAAAATCCAATTGAAGATAAAACAGATGCTTTTTTTTTTTTTAACTTTAATTTATCACTGAACCCAAGTGTTTATTTAAATGTCAACAGTACTTCTAAGAACGTTGCCTGTCACCTTGGTCTTTGGTCTTGGATGATGAGACTGCCTTCCAGAGAACCAAATGTCAGAGATACTAGACCAAATAGTGGTTTAAAACTCCAAAGGAGGTAATGTAGTAATCTTATTAATAATGGGATTAACATATTTTAGACATTCATTTTTAAACACTACCTCAGTTAATATAGAGTATAAAATCTGTGGTTTAATCCCTCAAAAGTTAACAGTAAATTCTTTTTTGTTACACACACACACACACACACATCTTCATCCCTGGACCCCACCTCACTCATCAATCCTGAAATGAAGTCTTTGTTACTATTAGCCTGAACAGTTTTTTGGATTATTACTTTGAAAGATATGTATGTATATATCATAATATTTGCCTTTAGCACTTAGTTTGGGGAGACACTCAGAGCTTTGTGGTTCTCAATAATCTTAAAAAAAAAAAGATGTCTATATTAAATGTATAGTGCTATTTGGTTTATCCATGTTTCACTGACAGGTCTAATACGTTTTCTTTAAGTACTTATTTGTATAAAAGTAGACTTTTATGATGAAAAATGCTCACATGCAGTGCCAAGTGATTTACTTAGGTGTTTAAAATGTTAAATTATAGCAGAAAAGATTAGGGATGTTGTCAGTGGTAATAGAAATAACTGAAAAAAGCATCTATATGTAATAGATATTACCAGACTATAAAATACCAAAATAATGTCAATACTGTAGTTTTTCAAGATTTTAGAATTAATCTTAGTCCATATAAATTTGTACTACTGGTAATTATTGAATAATTTGGAGGAATTTGAGCAGTTGTGCTGGTTATAAACTGTGAATTTCTAATTGTAAAGTGAATTGTTGTTTCTAATTGAAATTTTTTTCAAGAACAGATTTCAGCTTCACATACTAAGTAAATACTGATAAATAAGGAAATTAGAAATTAGTATTTGTAATTAAACATCTAAAATTTCTTATACTTTTACTTCCTATTTATGCTTAGGTAGATTTGAAGGGGGGAAAAGTCTTTTCTCCCTAATAAAAAATTTTCTAATAAAGATTGGTAGCATAAGGGCATTCTGTAAGACATTGACATTAAAAGAGGCTCTTTGGAGGTATATACTTTATTTTACTAGTTACTCTAACATCATATGTATAAGTCCTTTTGAAATGGTGTAGCTTTAATAGTTTTCAGCTCTTTTATCCAGAGCTTGAAGTAATTAAAGCTGAGTTTTTCAGGGCATATTACAGATGCAAAGTGTTCAACAGTGAGGTGTGAATGCTTATTTAGATTTGTCTACTGCTATTTATATAAAAAATTTTTTTCATTCCATTCAGAGGATGCCTTTTATCCCCACATTAAAGCACAGATCACTAAGCAATAAAAAGCAATCAAATTGTCATCCAAATTATAACTGCAGTTACTTTTGCATGGTGAGAGTGAGGTGCTAATTTTGTGTGAGAGTTTTGTAAACTACCTTGGGAAAGGTCCTTTGGAAGTAAGGTTTTTTCCCCTTTTGTCTTATGTTTCTAGTTTTGTCTCAAATTCACAATCCATTAAATTAGGGAAAAAAGGAACAATTAATTGAGAGAGTTTGATAAGAGCTGTTGGAATAAAAAGAACATTTCAGATCTTCCAAAAGTTGAGAAGGGTCTCCCTTGTCTCTCCATTCAGGAAATACGTTATTACCAGCTTCACTTCAAGACTGTCACTACAGTGAAAGTTTGATTATAAAAGCATACCAGTAAAATTAATAGCAGTGCTTATCAGACAATGTTAACATCTGTGAGAATCTTTCTAGGAGCATTTGTTTTTTCTTTTAGTTCTAGGTTCCCAGGGTAGTTTTCATTCATAGTAGGTTTCTTTAATGAATGTGGATTTTCTCCCCTTTAGAGTATTTTTGTAACATAGGTGGATAGCTATGCCACTGCACGCATAAATTGCACATTTTGTTTGACTTTCTTTATAAAATATTTAATTTGAAAAATATAATTTATGCCAAAAAAGTATATCTTGTAATTTTGCCACTAATAGGTTGATTTAGCACAAAATGCAAAGTCTTTGGGCAGAGGAGGGGGGAGATTAAAAACTTTCATAGATAATAGTTGAAAAATGTTCCATTATTGGCCTGTCAGAAATCCTAAAGCTGCATTGTAAAACAAATGATGTAAATTAGTTTTGAAAAGTGGTAAGGGACTGTGAAAAAAATCTCAGACTTAATGCTCCCTAACCACATAATTTTTTTCTTTTTTATTTAGTAATACGCTGCTACATATTTGGAGGTTCTGGTGTTTGTAGGTCACTGAACAGACATTGAAATCTGACTTATATTGTATAACTGTAACATAGAAAGAAAAGTATTTATATATTTTCCGTAAGAATATTTCATTGAGTTGTGTATAATTTAAATAAGGTTTGTCCCTAAATGGTTTTGCTCACCTTGATTTTTTTTTCGTGGTTTTCTTGTTTTTGTATAATGTGTACAGTTTATGTCAAGGGCATTAAAAGCCTCCTGAAGCGTAATCTTATCAAAGGGATACATTCTTAATAAAATGTACTTAAAAATTCTTAACCTTGTGTCATTGTTCTATTTCAAATTTTAAAACCATCATTGTTGATTTATGTACCACTGAGGCTGTTACATGTAACTCTAGGTAAAAGTGACTTTTAAATACCACAGATAAGAATCTGGTTCAGTAACACATAGTTCAGTTCAGTCGCTCTGTCGTGTCCGACTCTGCGACCCCATGGACTGCAGCATGCCAGGCCTCCCTGTCCATCACCAACTCCTGGAGTTTACTCAAACTCATGCCCATTGAGTCAGTGATGCCATCCAACCATCTCATCCTCTGTCATCCCCTTCCTCCCACCTTCAGTCTTTCCCAGCATCAGGGTCTTTTCAAATTGAGTAGTGGCTTGTTCCAAATGTTTTAAAATAGGTATTTATACTTTCTAAACACTTCATAATCTAATCAAACATCTTTACAGTTATTATTTTTTAATCGCAGATTATTGTGAAAGATTTGATAAAGTAGATCTATCTTCAGAACAACTCCAGCTTTAGTGATTAATATATAGAATGAGCAATGATGGTATGATGGTAACTTTTCTGTGTAAGCTATTTGATTTCACTCAGCCTTCCCTTGTGGCTCAGCTGGTAAAGAATCCGCCTGCAACGCGGGAGACTTGGGTTCGATCCCTGGGTTGGGAAGATCCCCTGGAGAAGGGAAAGGCTACCCACTCCAGTATTCTGGCCTGGAGAACTCCAAGAGTCTGACCTGACTGAGCGACTTTCACTTTCACAGAAACTGGATCAGGTAAGCTAGCCAACAGCCACCTAGTGGCAAAAGAAAATACTACAAGGGAAATAAATGGTCAATCCTGGAGAATAAAATTCAGTGTCGAAGTTCGAGTCTGTTATCATTGACTGAATGTGGTAAAATGTATTCAGAAATAGATTTATTTGGGATAGTTTGGTTTTTAAATACATTTATGTGTATCATTTTCATACTGCCTTCTACTCTATACTTTTCAACAAAAATGTAGTTGGCCCTCAAAAAGCACAAATCATCATCATACAGCTCATCTTTGAAAACTGACAATGTAGCTGAGCTTCAGAAAGTTTGTTTCATTTTTTAAAACTCTCTGGTGTATAAAGTACTCCCGGAGATAGTGAAAGATGGGGGAAGTCTGGCCTGCTGCAGTCCATGGGGTCACCAAGAGTTGGACATAACTTAGTGACTGAACAACTATAGCAAAATACCAAAGACTGGACAGTTCATAAATAACAGAATTTACTTCTTACAATTCTGTTGGCTGAAAATCTGAAATTAGAGTGTGAACATATTTGGGTGAGGGCCCTCTTCACATCCCAGACTTCTTTTGTCTTATGTCCTCGATGGCTTGATGGGACTAGGAAACTGTAGTGTCTCTTATAAGAACATCAGTCCCGCTCATGAGAGCTCTAGCCTCATGACCTCCCAATGAACCCCATCTACTAATACCATCATCCCTGGGTGTTAGGATTTCAGTGTAGGAATTTGGGGAGGCAGGTGATCATTCAGACCATAGCAACTAATTCTGTATTGATTAAAAAAAAAAGTATGAAAACTTCCTCTAATGCTTAGAGGACAAATATATTTATTGTAAATACTATTTTAACTACTAATTTTGAAGGCTTTATATTTTCAGCTGTATCTTTTTGAAGGTTGTCATTTTGTTTTGGCCATGCCTTGCTGGATCCTGCTTCCCCTACCTGGGATTGAACCACGCCCCCAGCAGTGGAATCACAGAGTCTCAACCACTGAACCACTAGGGAAGTCCCTCTGAAGGTTTTAAAATGCCTACTTTATGCAAAATGCTTAGCATGTTTTGTAAATTCTTTGAGATGAAAGCCAGCTGGTCTCCACAGAGTTCTTAGAAGAAATACTAGATACTGTCTAATACAACCTGATTTTCTTAATAAATGACATTCTAGTGGAGAATCAGTTTCACTAGACTTAGTATGGGTCAGGTATTGGAATGTCAGCAGGCACTTCCAGCAGGTCCATGGATACATGTATATATGAATCACTTAGCTGTACACCTGAAAACTAACACAATATTGTCAATAAACGCGAATATAAAGTAAAAAATTGTTTAAAATCACGTCTAAAACCTAGTTAGTAATAATATTCTGTATCAATATCACTGTGATACTAGTTTCCTGTGTGACTACTAGATACTAGAACTGTGTGACTAGTTCTCTGCTTCCCGTCTACCTACCTGCAGCTGAGGACCAGTCACCAGGCTGAGGCGTTATTTGTACGTCTTTTGCCAGTTCCACCCACCATCAAAATATCCCGGAATGTTACTAACTAGGTTTAACGTGTGTTTTTAATTTAAAAAATTTTTTATTTTATATTGGAGTTGATTGACAATATTGTCTTAGTTTTCAGGTCTACAGCTAGGTGATTCGGATATACATATATCCATTCTTTTTCAGATTCTTTTCCCATATAGGTTATTACAGAATATTGAGTAGAGTTCCCTCTGCTATACAGTAGGTCCTTGTTGAGTATCTATTTTATATATAGTTGTGTGTTTATGTTAATCCCAAGCTCCTAATTTATCCGCCCCCCCCACCTTTTCTGTTTGGTAACCATCAGTTTGAAGTCTGAGTTTGTTTTGTAAGTAAATCCATTCATATGAGTTTTTTTTAATAGTCCACATATAAGTGTATCATATCTGTCTTTCTCTGACTTCACTTAATGTGATATCCCTAGGTCCACCCATGTTGCTGCAAGTGACATTATTTCATTCTTTTTACTCTGTTGCATATACGTACCACATCTCTGTCCATTCCTCTGTTGATGGACATTTAGGTTGCTTCCATGTCTTGGCTATTGTAAACAGTACTGCAGTGAACATTGGGGTGCATGTATCTTTTTGAATTAGGATTTTCTGCAGATACATGCCCAGGATTAGAATTGCTGAATCACAAGAGCTTCCCAGGTGGCTCAGTGGGTAAAGAATCTGCCTGCAACGCAGGAGATGCAGGCAAATGTGAGTTTTATACCTGGATTGGGAAGATCCTCTGAAGGAGGGCATGGCAACCCACTCCAGTATTCTTGCCTGGAGAATCCCATGGACAGAGGAGCCTGGCGGTCTACAGTCCACGGGGTCACACAGAGTCAGACACGACTGAAGTTACTGAGCACAAAAGAATCGGACACAACTGAAGCGACTGAGCGGGCGCCCAAGCACATGGTAGTTCTAGTTTATTAAGGAACCTCCATTCTGTTCTCCATAGTGGTTGTAATCAATTTACATTCCCACTAATAGTGATGGGGGGTGGCTCCCTTTTCTCCATACCCTCTAGCATTTATTGTTTGTAGACTTTTTTATGGTAGCCATTCTGACTGATGATGTGAGGTGATACCTCATTGTAGTTTTGATTTGCATTTCTCTGAAAGTTAGCAGTGTTGAGCATCTTTTCATATGCTTTCTGGCCATCTGTGTCTTCTTTGGAGAAATGTCTGTTTAGATCTTCTGCCCATCTTTTGATTTGGTTGTTTTTTCATAGGTGTGATTATTAAAAAGGTATTATGGCTATTTTAGAAAAAGTAAAGCCAATTTAGAAAAACATTTACAAATGAAACCATGATTTGCTTCAAAATCGTATCAAGGGGGAAGACTGAATAAGACTATGGATGGACTAAAACAACCGTGGTTTAGTGGCTATTGGGGTTGATGATAGTACCTAGTAGTGGTGTTAAGTCACTCATTCGTGTCCAACTCTTTGCAACCCCATGAACTGTAGCCCACCAGGCTCCTCTGTCCGTAGGATTCTACAGGCAAGAATAGTGGAGTGGCTTGCCATTCCCTTCTCCAGGAGATCTTCCTAACCCAAGGATCAAACCCAAGGTCTCCTGCATTGCAGGCAGATTCTTTACTATCTGGGCTACCAGGGATAGTTCATAAGGGTTTGTTAAACTCCTATTTCTATCTATATTTGAAATTCTCCATGAGTTGGTTTTTTCTTTTAATCCTGGTAATTCTGACACAAATTTCAAAGTTTCTGAATGACACTTCTTAAAACAATGCTGTTAAGTGGAATATAGTCTTTAAATACTGTTATTTAATTATTTATAGACATGGGAAAGGAATGTTTAGAGCCAAAACTAGGGTCATAGTGATACTGTAAGGACAAAGTTATATAAACCCAGCCATTTCCCATTGGTGTGTTGTTAAATTTCAGAAACACATCTTTGTTTGACTCAGGTCAGTGATTCTCAAAATTGAGTGGGTATCTGAGTGCCTGGGATGTATTCCAGGCCTTGTGCCACACACATTTTGGTAGGGAGATTTGGAGTGGCACCTAGGAATTTACATTTCTAGTAAGCTCAGAACGTGATTTATCACTTACGATAATTCCAAGAGTTTCACTTCACTGATATAGAGAAAACACAAAATAATGCAGTGATGAAATATTTTAATTAAGGCTTAGGCAACATAAATGACTTCAAGGTTTTGTGCATTATTTTTCTAAAGAATATCTTTACAAAAGATACTACTTATAAATCAATCATCACCATCAATGATGTTTCCATGTATTTTTATAATTACATCATGACAGACACAAAGAGGCTAAATGATAACAATACTGGCCCCAAAGTCTTCTCAAAACAGACTAATCAAGATACTTGTTTGTACTGTGTTAGGTGTACATAGTCCATTATTCCAGCCAAAAGCATAGTTATATGGAAGGAAAAAGTTAAAAAGAATGAGCAGAAGTCCTGGTTTGTGTATATTTAGGTCAGTTAACAGCCATGTTCCTTTCAGCTCCTCCTCTCTTGTTCTTCATACTGTGGAATTGTGTGACACGGGGCATTTGGTACCGGAGGCACAGACAGCACCATCTCCACCACAGCAGAGAAAGGAGCCCCTAATCACGCTTATTTAGAAGTATGATAAGTAAACATTAAGGGTTGTTGGGCAGAGAGAAGGGAAAGGAACTCGAGCGACTGAACACTGCTGCACAGCAGGTAGGTGCTTGGCATGTATTGGTCCAAAGAGACAGAGCTCCTGCCAAGCCACTGAGGAACTCCCACTCTACATAGCCTTTTACAGTTATACCATCACAGGAATATAAGGAGACAGTGAAGGTGTTATCTTGGCCCAGACAACCTACTGCAGAATCCACAAGAGGCTTACTGAAAACAGGTCATGTATATATCATAGTTCTTGGGAAAAAAAAAGATGAACCATAAAATGTGAATGAAATTAATGACATATTTTCCTTCTATTCTGAGGTAGTCATCAAAAATTGTAGATGTGTCTACTAAGTAGGAGTGCTATAATCTTGACACTGAGGCAGGGATTCTGTGCCAGCCCCACTCCTTAACTGTGGTAAACAACAGAAGGACAACTGTGGGGACCTCATCAATTCATTTGCATGGCTTACCCTATTAGATAAGGTCTAATCGTATGGATGTAAGAGTTGGACTGTGAAGAAGGCTGAGCGCCGAAGAATTGATGCTTTTGAACTGTGGTGTTGGAGAAGACTCTTGAGAGCCCCTTGGACTGCAAGGAGATCCAACCAGTCCATTCTGAAGGAGATCAGCCCTGGGATTTCTTTGGAAGGAATGATGCTAAAACCGAAACTCCAGTACTTTGGCCACCTCATGCGAAGAGTCGACTCATTGGAAAAGACTCTGATGCTGGGAGGGACTGGGGGCAGGAAGAGAAGGGGATGACAGAGGATGAGATGGCTGGATGGCATCACTGACTCTATGGACGTGAGTCTGGGTGAACTCCAGGAGTTGGTGATGGACAGGGAGGCCTGGCATACTGCAATTCATGGGGTTGCAAAGAGTCAGACACGACTGAGTGACTGAACTGAACTGAATAGGAAGAGTTCATCTTACTACTGTCACCACTTAAAAGCAAGTCTAAAATCTGTTTTGGTCTCAAATATATGACTTCATTAAACACACCCAGAATAAATTAACATTGACAATTTATGCTCCCGTAACGAATGTTCTGTGGCCTGAAATCTAGTTCCTTTACCCTTAAGATACAAAATGTATGGTAAAACTTACTGGAAATGCTTTCTTGCTAAAAGCTGAACTTTAAGGACCATAGCCACCCCGTCCAATACTGAGTGGATGCGGTGTGTCTCTCTGTCAAGTGCCAGGTCTACTGTCATAAAGGTGAACGTGCAAGGTAAGCCTGTTCCCACGATCCTGCCATTTCCACAGCAAGCCTGCTCCAAGCACAAATGTTAAATTTCATAGCTTTCTGACCTTTGAAACCTGCTGCTGCTGCTGCTGCTAAGTCCTTTCAGCCGTGTCCTACTCTGTGCGACCCCATAGATGGCAGCCCACCAGGCTCCCCCGTCCCTGGGATTCTCCAGGCAAGAACATGGAGTGGGTTGCCATTTCCTTCTCCAATGCATGAAAGTGAAAAGTGAAAGTGAAGTCGCTCAGTCGTGTCCGACTCTTCGCGACCCCATGGACTGCAGCCCACCAGGGTCCTCCATCCATGGGGTTTTCCAGGCAAGAGTACTGGAGTGGGGTGCCATTGCCTTCTCCATTGAAACCTAGCAAAACCATATAAATCAGACCTTCCAGTGGTGATAATTCACTGGGATTCAGCCCCGAGGTATCTGGTGGTGGAACAGTGCCAACTATGCTTCTACTAGTGTCTGTGTAGCATAAGGATATGAAGTGGGCAGTCTGCTTAGTGGCAGTGTTCACGCGGATCTAAAAGGGCAGTGGAAGATAGGCTGCTATTCTCACTTCGGGCGGGGGAGGCAAGACCCAGGGGAATAGCCATTTGCATTTTATACTCCGAACAGAGTGCTGGCTCTGGTGGATTTGTTGGTGGGCTCTCCCTGTCTCCAGACATGGGTGAAGCCAACTGGGATACATAATTCAAATTAGCTTCTCCAGCTGGGATTTCTCCCAGGGAGTTCATGTAGCTTTGTTCCAGTGTCTTGAGTAAATTTTCAGGTGAAGTCAGTGGTCCCAGCTGACAGTGTGGGGCTTGAGGGGTTACTGGGAAATGTCCACAATAACCCAAGTCAGAAGCTGCCTGATTATAGGTAAAGTTCTCAAAACAGATGCAAGGTCCAGGGCCAGAGTAGTTCTTCTCTGTTGGGAGCAGGTCCAGATAGGCAGGCTTAGTACCTTTAGTTTCTGTGGGTGACTTCCTAGTGCCTACGAACTGCATCTTACTCCCTTCGGGCTTGTTTACAACTTCAATAGCATCTGGAACACAGTCATTGACGTTCATTATTGTTATATGAGGATTCTCCTGAAACAGAAACAGAAAATGGGCAAAGATAATGTGTGTGTGTGTGTGTGTGTGTCATGGTACATAAAGCATGTGAAATGCACTGAGAGCTTCACTTTTTTATGTGTTTTATCCTGGTCACAAGTTAATGGTGGTGATCACAAGGAGGTGATGCTGAAAACCAAAGGATAGCCCCTGACAGAAGAAGTCACAGCTGGGTTCACGCATTTCATGGCTAGGGGAGCAGAGGTGGCTCTTGCTTTGTTACATCTTCCTGAGGAGGTCTAGGAATGTATGATTATTATAGCCCAACCCCTGGGTTAGTCTTTAATAAGTACATGGTATCCCTAGAATATCCCAGCATTTACCTTGAATTTTATTAATGACAGGACGCTGCTCTTGTAAGGGTCTGGAATGTCAGGATAACACTTGTCCTTCAACCTGGAAAACCAACAAAAATTACACTGAATTTTGCAATAGAGTGGAATGGTTAAGAGCGATAAACCTGGAGTCAGATTAATCCTTGCTTTATCACTCTTATCACTGTAACCTTAAGCAAGCTTTTTAACCTTCCTATGACCAACCTAGATAGCATATTAAAAAGCAGAGACATTACTTTGCCAACAAAGTTCCATCTAGTCAAAGCTATGGTTTTTCCAGTGGTCATGTATGGATGTGAGAGTTGGACTGTGAAGAAAGCTGAGCACCGAAGAACTGATGCTTTTGAACTATGGCGTTGGAGAAGACTCTTGAGAGTCCCTTGGACTGCAAGGAGATCCAACCAGTCCATTCTAAAGGAGATCAGTCCTGGGATTTCTTTGGAAGGAATGATGCTAAAGCTGAAACTCCAGTACTTTGGCCACCTCATACGAAGAGTTGACTCATTGGAAAAGACTCTGATGCTGGGAGGGATTGGGGGCAGGAGGAGAAGGGGACGACAGAGGATGAGATGGCTGGATGGCATCACTGACTCAATGGACGTGAGTCTGAGTGAGCTCTGGGAGTTGGTGATGGACAGGGAGGCCTGGCGTGCTGCGATTCATGGGGTCACAAAGAGTCGGACACGACTGAGCGACTGAACTGAACTGATGCTTTGATTTCCTCACTGGTTCGATGGAGATCACTATGGTAGTGATGGTGTTGGAAGGATTAAGTGAGTTGTTATATGTAAAGCACTGAAAACACTGCCAAGCACACGGTAAAGTGAAATATAAATATTAGCTATTGCTATTAAACAAGTTTTACAATATTTTCAAATAGTTTCCTTATGTATTGACTTATTGCTTATCTGTTGATAAACAAGATTATTCAAAATTTTTCATATTTTAACCAAATCTTCCTTTGTCCTTTCCCTTCCAGCACTTTGCCTCATATGATCCAGTGGGATTTCTATCTTATTAAATTCCTTTCTAGATTTTTTCTTTGACTCTCTTCTTGGATGAAACCTTCCCCACACACTTACCACTGGCTTTTTAGGTAGCAGATGATCATGATGACAAAAACGAAGAAAACCATGGGGAGAATGATGTGTATCAGTATATGGGCTGGAGAAGGGAAAAGAAAGGGATTTTTTAGTGACTGCTTTTCCCTCAAAGAAATAAGTTTTACATGTCTGTTATTTCTCAAAACTCTATTTGTGCAAGATTCACTACGAGTGCTGTCTGACTGGTGGGGAGCAGGGTGGTGAGACGCCAACCAGCCAACACAGGGATCCATCTGCCCTTAATACTTGTGGCTCAAACTCGTTACCTCTCCTGACAGCATGGATCATTACTCCCCATTCTTCACTCCCTCTCTGTATGAGAAGTATACTCCAGCCCCTTGACTTGGAGGCTCAGCCATAACTTGGTTTGCCCAATGGGAAGTGAGTAGTGGTCACGCTGGTAGCTGAGTTGAGTGTGCTTAGAGTTGGCTTGCTCTCGTGTTCCTGTGATGCACTCTGAGCAGAGCTGGTCCCTCAGAGCCACTGTCCTTCAACCTGAGCCTCAGAGAACTAACAAACTCCATGGAACAGACCTAAACGTGCCTGAAGCTTGGAGCCCCACTGGGTTCAACCTGCGTCAGCCAAGCCAGGAGCATGAACAGACAGATTTGTTTCTGTATGCCACTGAGATTTGGAGGTATTTTTGTTATTCATTGTTCAGTCACTAGGTCGTGTCCAACTCTTTGCGACCCCATGAACTGCAGCACACCAGGCTTCCCTGTCCTTAACTATCTCCTGGAGTTTGCTCAAACTCATGTCCATCTCATCTTCTGTTGCCCACTTCTCCTGCCCTCAATCTTCCCCAGCATCAGGGTCTTTTCCAATGAATGGGCTCTTCACATCAGGTAGCTAAAATATTGGAGCTTCAACATCAGTCCTTCCAATGAATATTCAAGATTGATTTCCTTTAGGACTGGCTGGTTTGATCTCCTTGCTGTCCAAGGGACTCAGGAGTCTTCTCCAGCACCACAGAGTATTTTATTACCCACTGAAAACTGACTAATGCACCCCTTCTAATTAGGGTCTGATAAAATTACCCAAGTCATAACCTAGGTAATTGTTCTACTATTATTTCTCAGATATATCAACCTGTACTTCATTTTCATAAATGCCTATCTTCCTGTTCTCACTGCTTGCAAATCCACCAAAGAACAGTGCAGACAGGTTGTGAAACATCCTCTTTTATAAAAGCAAATCATACAAGGGCGTTTGAAGGCTTTTAGTCATTCACATGTACTTATATTTCTGCTGACAAAAACACCCCCACCCCTCTCTAGACAGAACTCATAAGGGTCTTCCCAAGTCAACACTAAAATATGCTATCTGTGATTTTCAAACTGTTCTGGGACTGAGAAAGTTTCCAGGTCACAGATCAGTCAGATTAGCCTCACTCTTATCTATTGTATGTTGTGGGATTCTGTGTAACTTTTTTTTTTTCTTTCATGAGTTTCATCTAGAGAAAGAAAGAGACAGACAAAGACAGAAAAGAAAGGTTTAAACATTCCTGATCTAGACAAAGCCCACAACTGTGTGTGTCATTTGTCAGTTCCCCAGGAACTCCGAAGAGAAGAGTTTTGATTTGGAAAAACTCACAGTATTCATCCGGAGTCGTGACCTTTCTGAAGTCATCCAGGGGACCCTCACCAGCACTTGTATAAGGAGTGACCAAAAACTCATAGGCAGATTCTGGCTGTAGGTCTTTCACAACAAATGTCTTTTGATCCGGGTTGTCAATTGTGTATTTGCAACATACTGAATTATCTGTGTTTTTTTTAAAAAAAAAAAAAAAATTTTTTTAAGAAGAAAAAAAAATGATTAAGAGTGTAATAAAGATCTTGTGAGACAGTCAGGCAATAATACTTCTGTGGACTCAGCACTGCCAACATTTCTAAACCAATCAAAAATGAAATCATAATTTCATCACACTGGGAACACTAAGATGTTTGGGAGATGGCAAGCAAGAGGAGCACTCCACTAAGCAAAGGTTATTCCTGATTGGGGGTGGGGTGCGGGGGGGACTCAAATCTGCCAGAGAGAGAGTAAGAGCTTGCCAGAGCTACTTAGAATACATTGCGATAAGCTTTAACAAAATCAAAAAAAGAAAATGAGGTTAGCAAGCAAGTTTCCTAAGCAGTAAGTAGGTTGTCTTAAGGAGCTGGGAGTACTTCAAGTGCTTCTAAAAATACCGGGCCATATTGTTTTTAAGTAAGTTAAAATCCTGGCCCCCATCGTCCTGTCCACCCTACTACTTTAAGGACACTATTCGATCATTAAAGCATGCGAGCACAGAAATCAGCCTGGACACGATCAGAGATGGCTGGTAGCCTTTCCAATGATTTCAAGTAAGGAGATCTTGAAACTGAAAACAGACTGGAAAAAACAAAAAGCGTCACCTGTAAGAAATGTCTTTTCAAATCCCCGGTGGCACTTCTCCCCTGTCTTGGATTTCAGGTAGACATAGTACCCTTGTATAAAACCAGTTTGAGATTCGGTGGGATAATCCTTCCAACTCAGAGTGAAGGAGTGGGAGGTCAAGTTACTCATATTCACTTTAGGGTTGTATGAAGGAGCTAAGAAAGGAAGGTGAGATAATGTAAGAGTCACAATTTGGAAGCAGTCTCAGAGCATTCATGTAAATTGAAGGTAGAACCACAGCCCACTCTATAGGTGCTTATGACAAGTGAAGGACTCTTATCTTTTTCTCTGACTTTGTTCGTGAGAGCTGGGAAGGAACAAGGTTCATCTTGTTCAAGCCTTGCCTCTCCCAGAAGTAGAAATGGATGCCCAGAGAGATTCAATAACTTGCACAAGGTCACACAGCAAAAAAGAAAATAAAGGCTTCCCTAGACTTTTTTCTGTGCCTGAATTCTAAACAGTGTTTGGGAGAATGAACTGAAGTAGGGGGAAGGGAGGAGGAGGAAGGGTTATATTTGAAGAGGTCAGGGTGGCTTTGAAGAGTTTTAGTTCCCAGGCAGTGGCAACGCACAGTTGTCCAAGTGTATGTGTGTGTGTGTGAAGTCACTTCAGTCATGTCTGACTCTGTGCAACCCTCTGGACCTCAGCCCACCAGTCTCCTCTGTCCATGGGATTCTCCAGGAAAGAAGACGAGTGGGCCACATTCCCTCCTCCAGAGGATCTTCCCGACTCAGAGACTGAACCCACATCTCTTAGGCCTCCTGCCTTCACTACTAGCACCACCTGGGAAGGCCCTGTCCAAGTGTGGGAAGAGTTTATTCTGAGGCTGCCCTGAGCCTGTTTCAGCACATAGGCTGGTGCATGCCTGGCCTGTGCCCGCCAACACACACAGCAACACCCCTCCTGCCTGGCTGGAACAGCACCCACTCAATGGAGAACACTAAAAGCTGGTCTGATTGATGCAAGGTAACCAATGACCCAGCCGCCCAGCTCCCAGTGGGTGTGAAACCCTGGATGCCAAGAAGCTAAATAAGCAACCACATGAAAGGATCAAAACTTGCCCATGTTGCTGGTGGAATCAAAGTACAATGTCTGAGAGGGGCAACAATTTCACAGTATATCTGCCAAAAGTCTTAAAAACTGTAAAACTGTATTTAAGAAGTTCAACCTTCTGGTTCAAGTATTCTACCTCTAGGACTTCACTTAAAAACCTTTATCAGAGCAATGGACAAAGATTCAGCTAAAATGATGGTGAGTCAGATAAGGCATAAGGGGATTTGGCCAAGAAAAAGAGAGAGATTGAATATTAGAGACTGCAAGAAAATTGAGGGTGAATTTTATAGTTTTTAATTGAAAAAAAAATTTTAATCATCCTAAAAGTCCAAAGATGGGTGATTTGCCGTATGCAAACCATGAGGCAGTTTGCAGTCATAATGACTGAAAAGTTAAATATTACTTAGTGACATGAGTCAAAAAGGACTTTACAAAACTGCATAGAGTAAGATCTGATTTTTATATCAAAGTGCATGCCTGTACTGAGAAAGAACACACACACAACATTAACTCTGGATATGTGCCCTTGGCTGGTAAAATCAGCCAGTTTTGTCTTCTTTGGCATAACATTTCATGAATTGTCTTTAATGAAAATGTTTTATGTTTATGATTAAAAAATAATGTTTTAAAAAACCCAATGGCCAGAATAAATAGCACACTGAAAATTAGGAAAGGAGCTGTAATTTTCTTAAAGCTGAAGCAAAGAGTCTCTGAATTGTCCTGAACAAGTCCACCCATGGACACAGTAAATGCTTTAAACTTACCCAGTTCCTTCAAATAGCCAGCTTTTTTCTCTAATAAATGGGCCATCCTTTTTGTAGAAATTTCATAAATTCTGAAGTTGTAGCGAACCCCTGGTCTAAAAGCACCTAGAGAAGAAAAGTCAACAGATTGTCAATAACATAGGATGACATTCTCTTTATTTCTGAAAAGGAAAGAAAAATGAATTTGGGTGCCCTTAGAAAATCTTCCTCCTCGGAGTTTCTGCCCTTCATCTCTACCATCTTCCTTCTTTCCCCTGAGCCTTGAAATCCTCCAGCATATCTGACAATGGGGGATTGTTTTCTACATCATCCTCTCTCAAAATACCCTCATCCATGTGCATAAAACTGGGTGCAGAATTCAACCAGAACCAGAAAACCATGTAAAACTCTTTTTTGACTCTAAATCTCCCGCCAGCGACGCGCCCTTTCTCCACCCATGAGAGGCAAGCGCCTGCAAGATCTGCTTCCAGTAACTCACTTGCCCCTCACCCCACAGCTCTAACACTGCTCAAGAAAGGGAAGACTCCTCATTCCTGCCAGCCACCCGAATGACCCCACTGGGCCTCATCAGTCACCCTCAAGTGGTGGGGTGGTGGTGGTTTAGTCGCTAAGTCATACCCTACTTTCGCAACCCCATGGACTGTAGCCCATCAGGCTCCTCTGTCTGCGGGATTTCCCAGGCAAAAGAGGGGTTTGCCATTTCCTTCATCACTCACTCTCTGGATCGACAATTCCCACAGCTCTACCTTGTGACCAGCAGATGGCGCCACTAACCCACTGCTCAAGCCACTAACCTTTGCTACACTTGCAACCTGGAAAAGACAAATCCAGTGTGGCGGGGAAAGAGACCAAGCTCTACAAGTTGCACTGAAACTGAAGGAGTTGATAATCGACTACCATCACCTCTACTCCTATGTCTTCCAAATCCACATCTTTGCTTTTGTAAAAGCTCTCAGGACGACTCTTACAAAGGTCCTTTGCTATTCATTTGAGACTGCTGGCTTAGAACAAATTCATGAACCATATGAACTTACATCTGGATGGCTCTGTAAAAGTAAATATAAAGGTCAAAACTTAGGCCACATCAACTGCAGAACTTGAACTCCAAGACCCATGCGGGATTTGGAGTTATCAGTGAGCACAGAGTATCTGAGATGGTCCAGAAACCCTAGTTGAACCACGTGGACGGAGCGAGATGGTAATACAGAAGGTTCTTACCCGAGCTAATGACTGTGTCTGTGTTAGTGGGGCCTAGGTTTTTCCACCGGAGAACACAGGGAAGGTGCTGGGGACTGTCACACCACTCCACAACGTAACCTGTGGCATTTCTGGATTGGGGTTTCCAAGACATGGGAAATCCATCCTCTGTACCATTCATTCTTCCTTCTTCAACATTTTCTATAAGTTACAAAGAGGGCAATGCTTCAGATTTAATTAATCAGACATTCTGCAAAAGTATCTAAATGTGCTGTGTTGAATGTGCTGTGTATCTAGCAGGTCCAAGCCTTCCCTCTGTAATTGCGACAGGGCTTAGGATAAGGGCAGGAGGGATGTTTTCATCAGGTTTTTCCTACCTCTCACTCCCAACAAATATTCACACCCGCCCCTCAAATGTCCCTTGTCCTGAGAGACCCAAAGAAACATCAGCTCCTAAGACAGGGATCAGCAGGCAGGACCGCTGGTGGATCAAATCCAGCTTCGAAAGCTTGTTTTTACTAAGAACAGTTCTAAGATTTTTAAAGTGTTGTTAAAAACAAAGGATAGAAAATACAGATTGGAAAATGATGACTGTCGTGCCTACATTAATGTCTACAATATTTACGCTCTGCCTTTTTACTGAAAAAGTAGTTGACCTTTGACCTAGAACTGTGTCTGGCACTTGATCTACTTTCAAAAATTATCTGTTGAATAATTCAGCTTATTCCCCCACACAATGCTGGCTGCCCCAGAATGAACTCCTGTCTCCAAGATGTTAGGGGTAGAAACTGAGGTGATCGCAGAGCAAAAAAGGAGAAAACGACTCACATACATACAGAGTCAGATTATGGAAGGGTGTGACAGTACTTATGACCTAGGATGCTGCCTCAATGTATTTTATGCACCAGGCTAGTCTTCCTGCTGCTGCTGCTGCTGCTGCTACTGCTGCGGCTGCTGCTGCTGCTACTGCTGCGGCTGCTGCTACTGCTGCTAAGTTGCTTCAGTCGTGTCCGACTCTATGCGACCCCATAGACGGCAGCCCACCAGGCTTCCCCGTCCTTGGGATTCTCCAGGCAAGGACACTGGAGTGGGTTGCCATTTCCTTCTCCAATGCATGAAAGTGAAAAGTGAAAGTGAAGTTGCTCAGTCATGTCTGACTCTAGCGACCCCATGGACTGCAGCCTACCAGGCTCCTCCTTCCATGGGATTTTCTAGGCAAAAGTACTGGAGTGGGGTGCCATTGCCTTCTCCGGGATAGTCTTCCTAACATCCGACAATTGGACAAAAAAAGGTGATGGTCTCAATGGACTACAGCTCTGCTGATTTCAAGCAGGTCAGTCTAGGTCTAGGATAAGAACTTCTGTTTCCAAGGCGGATTCCACAGCCTCCCACTGTTCAGAAGGCAGTGGGCCCCAGTGGCCACTTGAGTGAAAGCAGACTCTGATCAAGGACTGGGCCTGCAAGCAGCTGTTCAGAGAGGCAACCAGTGTGGTACAAGCAGATATGACATGGGATGGACTTAATACTCCAAATGTACTTCTTTTTTCTCTGCAGTTCATATTTGATGAGGCATCTTTTCTTTTATCTGGCAATTCTAATTACAGCTGAATGTTGATGGGTGCTATTAAATCTTCCAGGGCACCAAATTATCATCCAGCTGGGAGCACCCAAACAAATGTGCAGCCCCAGGTATAAGGTCAGGGGTTCCCACGAAGGCCTGTGTCTATCCTACCCACACAGCTTCTGTCTTTCTTCATCAGAGACACAAATCTCTTTCATGCTGAAACTGACATTTTCCATTTATTCACACTGACTATAATTTTACCCCAAACTTAAAGCATAACTCTCCCAAGCTGCTTCTCTAACCTTGCAAATATGTCTGGAGAAATGAAGGGAAAGGCAAAGAAAAAGGGAATCTTTTCAGTCATTCACACTTTAGCATGAATTGGCTGAACCTCCTTGGTCTGTCTCATAGCACATCAGTGCCTTTATCCACTCTAGAGACATAAGAATCTGGACCATATCGGAAGGCTGGATAGAGGCTCACAAAAGGATGGAGTGGGTTCTGAAGGCAGGGCATGAGGAAGGAAGACAGGGTAGGAACCCACAGATGAGGATGACCCCAAAAGAGAAGAGTGTTTAGGAGAGTTGTTTGAGCTGAGCCTCCCTGGAGGTAGAGTTTCCTTTATCTATCAGCTCCCCTAGGGGTGAATGAAATGCTCACCCTTCCTGTTCTGTTCCTAACAAAGACAGAATACAACCATCCACTTCCTTCTCTGATATAGTTCTTCAAAAGCAAAGATTAGGTCAAGTAACTCCTTAGTTTTTCTTCTGTGGCACGATCCCAAGTTCTTTTTCTTACTTGACACACTGGATGGTTCTTAACCAAAATACATAAGACAAAATAATAACACCCTCCAATCTAGCCCATTTAACCTAAATGGAAGCCTAATTTGAATAACAGGTATAAAGCGACCCGACATAACCCCACAAGCAGGGTCTGACAATTTTTATAGCAGCAACTGAAGGGTGACATTATTGCAAGGTTCACAAGTGAATTTAGGATGTCTGTGGGGTGCTGTCCAAGTGTGCAGTGTGTGAGTGTGTGCACCACTGGGGGCGGGGTTAGTGCAACCAACCCCCTTTCATAGCTCTCCCAGGAAGGAAAGTAACACCATTATTGATTGTACATGTCAGGTCATTTCCACCTTGTTTGGACTTCCACAGGCTAAGTGTTTAGACAGTTATCATCATTTATTCCACAGCTTTGGCAAAGCCCTTTTTGAAAGATAATGCTAGTTCTCCTTGTGGCCAAGACTGACAAAATATTTTGCCATATAAGAAATGCAACTCATATTCCATAAGCCACAAAGCATGTTCATACCAACTCTAACTCTGTTAGGACTGTTTGTGTTGCATTTATTTGAATAAAATTTGAGATCCCAAATCAGTGGAAGAGTCCCCGGAAGGGAAATGTCCAGACCCATGGCTGAAATCTTCCCACACCGAGGAGGACTGTCCCAGAAACCCGCCAACATGCCTGGACCCAAAGAAAATGACAGACAGTGTTTGGCAGCTGCATCTTTTGTCTCTCCAAAGTACTCTTTCCAATTTATTCATATCTACCAAATAATACCATCAACATTTTCCTAGTGAAGAAAAACAAAACCAAAGAAACTCACCATTTCCAGGATGTCCAGAAATGGCAACTGTGGAAGCCGGAGAAGGACCCACACTGTTGTGAGCCGTGACACAGATCTGGTAAGAACTCTGATTGAGGGTTACTTTTGTGCTGTTGGCCGGAGCAGGGACAGAGAGGACCTTTAAACTGGACGGTTCATCAAGATTTTCTACAACTACATTATAGAACAGGATCTTCCCATTGGCGTGCACTTTTGATAGAGGCTGAAAACAAATATTGACAATCATTTCAACATGGGCTTCCCTGTGAATAAGAGTTTGCTCGATGACTTTCTCATCTTTTCTCTCCTTTGATTGCCTTATTCACACACACACACACACACACACACACGCAGAGCAAATTTAAACAGTTTAAGAGAGAAAATAACCTTCTAAATAAACCCCACTTGAAATCAGACATTCTATTTTAACTAAAATTGAGTACAGAATAGGATCATTTGGGGGTGAGCTTAAGAGCATATCATGTCCAAAGCATGACCAATTAAGGAATTGAGAGGAAGGGGGTTATTCAGCCTGGATTAAAACACACTTGGTGAGTATGGACTCAGTCGGTAAAGATTCCGCCTGCAATGCAGGAGATGCAGGTTTGATCCCTGGGTTGGAAAGATGGCCTGGAGGAGGAAATAGCTACCCACTTCACTACTCTTTCCTAGGAAATCCCATGGACAAAGGAGCCTGGCGGGCTGCAGTCCATGAGGTTGTAAGAGTCAGACATGACTTAGCAACTAAACCACCACCACCACAGTGAGTACAGAGCAGGGAAGACAGGGGTAACCCCAGACAGGAGGGGGCTGGGCTCCTGGAACGCTCCCTCCACCAGCTGTGTCACCCCCTTGCCCCCAAGCTGTGCTTCCCCAGACCCAGGGCCCACGGTCCCTCTTTTAGATGATCCTTCAGGTGGTAGAGAATTCTCTGTCCACACAACCCTAAGCCCACTCCCAAGGCCTGAACCCCCAGCCAGATGGTGCCCCCTGATGTGTGCACCCCCAGACCTGAGATCAGGCTGGGGCAGCTGTTGGCTCTGGGTGTGGAGAGAATCTGCCTGTACAGACTGGCGCATCGACATGTGTGTGAACAAGCCCCCTGATGGGGAGGACCAGAGTGGAGGTGGGAGGAAAAGTGGGGTGGGCTCTGGCTGGGGGCCAGCTCCCCCAGCATGGCCATGCTTTAGCACTAAACACTGAGGAACTCAAGAGCTCTGAGTTGGGTTTTCCTGGTGGCTCAGATGGTAAAGAATCCACCCGCAATGTGGGAGACCTGGGTTTGATCCTTGGGTTGGGAAGATCCCCTGGAGGAGGGCATGGCAACCCATTCCAGTATTCTTGCCTGGAGAATCCCCAAGGACAGAGGAGCCTTGTGGGCTACAGTCCATGGGGTCGCAAAGTTGAACATGACTAAGTGACTAAGCACAGCACAGCATAACCAGTATTCTTGCCTGGGAAATCCCATGGACAGAGGAGCCTGGTGAACTACAGTCCATGGGATCAAAAAGAGTCAGCCATGACTTTGTGACTAAATCACCACTACCACCATCTCAACACAAACCAGGCCTTGCACGTTGTCATGAAGGCATGTTAGTCAACACAGAAGGACTAGGTTGATTTCTGTTACAATATTTAAGCTTGACTTATGACTTTCAAATATAAATATTCGTAACTTTAAAATATGGTATATATTTCTCCACTTCTCCTCATGCCCTGGGCCCTGCAGATGTTAGGGGCAGGCCTGCGGGGAAGTTAGGAGATGCAGTTCTAACCATCAGAACCAGCCACCTGGGCCAGGCAAGAGGCTGCCGAAGAAGGAAGCCCTGGCCCAGTGTTAGGGGTATGGATGCGGAGTGGGGATTCCCCGACCAGGTCAGAAATTCTACAGGATTCCTGGGAAAAGCCCTCCCAATCGAAAGACTACATCAGTAGCTAATCTTGGTGAAAAGCAAATGACAAGCAAAAATGTCTTTCTAAACGTCTGGCCTCTTACCTTCCAGAACAAGGTCACCGTTGGATGTCCTGACACAAATGTCACATCTCTCCAGACATCGGGCGCCTCCGATGGAGCTGAAATTAACCAAAGGAAAACTCCTGGGTCACAACATGGATGTAGAATACTTTCAACCTTCTTGTAGTTCGGTCAGCAAAGTGACCACGGCCAGTCCGACCTGAGGCCTGCATCTCGGTTTTTCACTCTCTGTGATGTCTACACACTTGGCTGTGACCACACTGTTCACTCCTCACAAGGGGCAGGCACACAGTAGGTGCTTTACAAAAGGGCTGCCACATCAGAACGGGAAGTGACACAGGGGCCTTTGTGAAACTCAAGCCTCAGAACTTCTAGAAGCCACCAAGGAATTTTGGAACCCTGCGTCAGCCCAATGCTAGGGGGTTAGTTAGGCAAGAATGCTGCATCAGTCCAATGCTAGATCAGTTGGGCACATTTCCCATTTCTGGAATTTCTAGGCACAGCAAACCATTGCTACTTGCTTGCCCCTCTGGTGGAGGCTGCAGTTGGACACCCTCAAGTGGAGCCCAGTTCTCCTGACTGAACACTGGCTGGCCCCTGGCTGTGGTCAGAGCCTGGGATCCCTTCCTTGTCCCCCTCCTCCCCATGCACGCCTGTCCCCCAGTTCCTGGTCTGAGCCTAGGGCAGCTCCCTGTGTGTGGGCCCTCGGGGCACCAGCTGCAAACCTCCCCCCGTACGCCTCACCCTACTCTGTTCTAGAAGACCTTGCCTCCTTGTCATTCTTGCCACTAAACTGTAGACCAGTGATTTATGACTGGATTCAACATATCTCTGCACAAGAAGAAAACTGTTTTGCAACATAACATAAAATTTTAATTCTCTGCTTTATGAAAATATAGTTTACAGTCCCCAACAACTGAAATTTTTTAAAAAATGAAAAATTTTTTCATATAGTTGCTAACACTTTCTATTCAACATGAAGGTGACCATATATTTTTAAAATCTTTGCAACCCCATGGATGATAGCCTGCCAGGCTCATCTGTCCATGGGATTCTCCAGGCAAGAATACCAGAGTGGGTTGCCATTCCCTTCTCCAGAGGATCTTCCTGACCCAAGGACTGAACCCAGGTCTCCTGTATTACAGACAGATTCTTTACCATCTGAGCCACCAAGGAAATCTCTGAAATTTAAGAGACTCCTTTTTTTTTTCCTGTAGTTGCTAACACTTTCTAGCACAACATAAAGGTGACCATATATTCTAAAAATCTATTAAGAGGCAGATTTCAATTTGTTAAACAAGCCATCAGAGAAGCCAATATTAAGTATAAAACACATTGAAAAACTCAAGCAGCATATGAGACCTCAAGCTCAGTGCAGAATCTTCTGCTGCTGGTTTGTACGTGACCACCTGCACGAAAAGAGAACAGCAGCACAGCTGATCGTGCTCCATATTTATGTCACTACAGTATCTCCTCATGGGGTCATTTATCTCTGCTCACCGTGATTCTGCTTAAGTAGAATTATAATACATATAAACATCGACTCTGCCAGCATTGAGCAAAGTGTTATCAGAGTGGAAAAAGTGTAGGTTCATCATCAGTAGATTCAACTGATTTTAACTTTGCAAAAGCAAAGTTAAGCATTTTCAGACTTATGATATTATAATCATTTTAGATGATTTAGATGAATTATACCTAAAACTTAGTGGAAAGAAAAAAACTTTGCATTTTTTTTTTTTAGCATTTTTAGTTTAAAAACTAGTTACCAAAAATGCTAAAAAACAAAATGCAAAGTTTTTTTCTTTCCACTAAATTTTAGGTATAATTCATCTAAATCATCTAAAATGATTATAATATCATAAGTCTGAAAATGCTTAACTTTGCTTTTGCAAAGTTAAAACTAGTTACCAAAAATGCTAAAAAAAAATGCAAAGTTTTTTCTTTCCACTAAGTTTTAGGTATAATTTTGGAATACACTTGCAAAAAAATAACCCCAAAGCAATATTAAAGTATAAAATATTAGGATAAAGCAAATCTTCTTTGCTCAGTTGCTTCAGTTGTGTCCAACTCTTTGCGACCCTATAGACTATAGCCTGCCAAGCTCCACTGCCCATGGGATTCTCCAGGCAAGAATGCTGGAGTGGGTGCCATTTCCTTCTCCAGAGGATCTTCCTGACCTGGGGACTGAACACGCATCTCCTGTCTGCACTGCAGGAGGATTCTTTACCCACTGAGCCACCTGGGAAGCCCATAATTGAGGAATACACCACATTACCATCAGGAATGGGGCTCTCTGCTCCAAGGATTCTTAGGGGGTCTATATGACTAGAAAAAAATGACTGGACTCTTGGAGGGGCTGACGAGGGGAAGAGGCTACTGAGCACCTCTGGAGACCAGCCCACGTGTGGATTTTGGTGCCCTCGCTACCCCCTCAGTCAGAGTGCTTTAAAATGTCCCTTCCAGGCTGAAACAGAAAAAAAAAAAAAACAAAAAAAACTCCACAGCCTGCAGACATGAATAACAAGATAGAATCAAACAAATATATACAATCCTTCCTTAGGCAGCAAAACAGCCCGGATTTGAGTCCACAAGCTCTCCAGGCTGTAATAACACCCCTGAGAGACACAGGAGGCAGGCTGCAGTCTGGGTGAGGGGGAAGCTCTGGAGTCAACTGACCCGGGTGTCAGCCACAGTCCTGACTCAGTCCCTTGCTGGCGGGGCCTGTGAAACTCCTCATCCTCCCTGTGCCTCCCGGGCCTCATCCACTGAGTGAGGAGACCAACAGGACCTGCTGCAAGGTGGTGGGAGGATTTGAGGAAAACACTGGGAACCCTTGGAGCGGTGTCTGGCACATACTAAATACTCCGTGCTCCGGTTACTGTTGTTATGTCTGCTGCTCATTAACTGCAAGCTGGCGCGTCTCCCCAGTCTACGGGCCCAGGCTGCCTCATGCGTTAGCCGGGCGATGGCATGACTATTATGTGGGATTGGAAGGAGATGAATGCAGGGCTGGGCCATCTCATCTCCTGAGCAATACTTGTGGTCTAAAACATAGTTATTTGGGAGGAAAACTCTCTGTTTAGTCATTACTGAGGAAACAACCTCTGAGAGCATCACGAGAAAGCTCCCAGTTTGCTGTCGCTGGAACGAAGGACTTAACAATGATGATTAAGTTTCCAGATACTACCTTTCCAGACACAGCCCAAGGCTGTTTTCTATGAGATCAGTGCCTTCCTCAGTACAAATGCTACTGTTTGTCCCCACGCCTGAATGAAAAGTTCATACTTATTTACAGAGCCCCAGTTCCAACAGGAATCCAGCAATACCAGGAGCTTAGAAACCATTTTGGAAAACTAAAAATCCCAGAGAAAATGTTCAGTAGAAATAACTTGGATGGCAAATAAATGTCTGAGGCAGATGTCTTCCCACCCACACTGCATTAGGCATTGAATTCACTTTTTTTTTTTTTTAAAGATGCTACTCAGCCTCTGCTGTAACACTTTCCCCTGAGTTTTGGTACAAGCAGAAGTTCTCAGGGAAGCCCACCCATCTCCTGTCAGTCCGTTTAGATTCTTGGGATGTCAGGGAGCCAAACGTACCAGCTTCAGCTGTGGTGAAGTTCTGGCTAATCAATTCACTCCATTTCCAGAAGTGGTCGGCATAAGCACAGCGTACACGGGCCATATATTCTGTGTCCGGCTTCAGTTCACTTAAGAGGTACTCACCATTCACCCTGACGGAGATATTGTGTTGCTTGATTAAAAAAAAAAAAAAAAAACATGAGGTGGGGAGGAAGAAGTCAGAAGTACCAGTGAGCACACTTTATTATAAAACCAAATCACACACGGAACACCTAGACCTGGAGTACAACTAGTTCTTTGAGGAAAAATATCTCTAAATTCTAGAGGTTTATGATTAATTGCCTGGACCTTTGTTTTTTTTTAATTGGAATAGAATTTCTTTACAATGTTGTATTAGTTTCTGCTGTACAATGAAATGAATCATCTATATATATACATTATACACACACACACACACACACACACACACACACACATCCCCTCCCTCTTGGACCTCCCTCCCACCTCATATCGTCCCACCCTTCTTGGTTATCACAGAGCACCAAGCTGACCTTCCTGTGCTATATAGCAGCTTCTCACTAGTCATTTTATATAGGTTGGTGAAGAAGTAATTGTGGTTTCGGACCATGAATTTTAAATCATTATAACTAGGCTCAAACACATATTTATTAAGCAAAACAGGAACCATTACAATCCACACATTTTTGCCAATAAGAAATCAGTCGGTTTATTCCCGTAGTGTAAAATCTGTGCTTCGGGATTCATCAAACTCTTGGAAAGCATTTTCTGCCTTCTGCTGGTTGTGGAAGCGTTTTCCCTGCAAAACACTGTTGAGATGCTTCAAGAAGTGGTAGTTGGTTGGCGAAAGGTCAGGTGAACACAGTGGATGAGGCAAAGCTTCACAGCCCAATTCATTCAACTTTTGAAACATTGGTGGTGCAATGTGCATTCAGACATTGCCGTGCAGAAGAACTGGGACTATTCTGTTGACCAATGCCAGGAATTGCAGTTTTTAGTGCATCTCATTGATTTGCTGAGCATACTTCTCAGATGTAATGGTTTTGCCAGGATTCAGAAAGCTGTAGTGGATCAGACAGGCAGCTGACCATCAAACAGTGACCATGACCTTTTTTTGGTGCAAATTTGCCTTTGGGAAGTGTTTTGGAGCTTCTTCTAGGTCCAACCACTGAGCTGGTCATCACCAGTTGTCATATAAAATCCACTTTTCATCACACATCAAAATCTGATCAAGAAATGGTTAATTGTTTTTGCATAGAATAAGAAATGACAACACTTTAAAATGATGATTTTTGTGATTTCTGGTCAATTAATGAGGCACCCACTTATGGAGATTTTTCACTTTTCCAAATTGCTTCAAATATTGAATTACCATAGAATGATCAGCACTGAGCTCTTTGGCAACTTCTCCTGTAGTTGTAAAATGATCCTCTCAGTTGGTCATTGTCAATTTCTGATGGCCAGTCACTGCACTCCTCATCTCAAGGCTCTTGTCTCCTTTGCAAAACTTCTTGAACCACCACTGTGCTATAGACTCGTTAGCAGTTCCTGGGCCAAATGTGTTGATGTTGCAAGTTGCCTCTGCTGATTTATGGCCCATTTTGAACTCTAATAAGAAAATCGCTTGAATTTGCTTTTGTCTAACATCATTTCCCTAGTTTAAAATAAATATAAAATAAATTGCAAGTCTTAAGTCATTAGCAAAAAACATAAAGTGAGAAGTGCACATTAAAATGATGCCTATCATAACCACATTTATTTAAGAATGTATTCTAATATCAAACAGTAAAATTCAACAATGCAAAACCATGATTACTTTTGCACCAACCTAATACGTGGTAGGGTATATATGTCAATCCCAGTCTCCCAAAGCATTCCACTCCTCCTTCCCCTCACCCCCATGTTCGCATGTCCATTCTCTATGTCTGCATCTCTATTTCTGCCTTGGAAATAGGTTCATCTGCACCATTTTCTAGATTCCACATTATGCATTAATATATGATCATTGTTTTCCCATTTCTGACTGCTTCACTCTGTATGACAGGCTGGTTCATCCAAGTATCTACAAATGACCCACTTTCATTCCCTTTACTGGTTGAGTAATATTCCTAGACCTTGTAAACAGATGATCCCTTCCATTTGAACCCATACAGAAATAAAAATTTCAAGAGATTTTATATTCACTGGTCTCTGTTTAGACATAAAGAAACTTTTGAAAATAGAAAGTTAAGCTCTTACTTGTATCACTTTTCCTCACCAAGGAGTTGAAGCTGACACAAAAGTGCAGAACTGCTTCCTATGGAGTATACCTTCCAGGTCACGGTGGCATTTGTAGCACTGACACTTTTAGGGAACAAGCTATAGGGAGCCATTGGATGAACTGCCAAAATAAATTAAAAAATAAAAAAAACTCAAGCAAAGATCCAAAAAGACTTTGGTAAATAGGCACTTCATTTTTTCAATGTTTTACCCAATAAGCATTTTTGCTTATTTTTGAGAAAATGACAAATAAAACCAGACTTGCAGCTAAGATAGAGTAAGCCAACTACAGCCTTTCTCTCTCATTGATGATATTAGAAACTCTGAAAAAATATAAAAAGAAACTGAGGACTCTTAAACAAAAGCAGAAAAGAATGTAGAGGGGAGTTGAAACTTGGAGAAGCAGCCCATCAAAGAGAATATAACAGAATCCAGAGTCTAACCAAAGTAACTTTAACAATGGCAAGAATACAATCCAAAATCATTTGACGTATAAAACAAAACCACAAAACAGAAAATGCCACCAATTTCAAAGGGAAAAGTCAGTCAACAGATATCAACTCATGCATCAAGATGACTCCCTTGAAGCTACAACGATTAAAGACTTTAAAACAGATCCATGAGGTAAAAGTAAATGCACCTGAAATGAAGGAAAACACTTCTCAGTGGAGAAAAACTAGTTTTTAAAAAAGAATTAAATGGAAATTTTAGAACTTAAAAATAGCAATTGAATATCTGAAATAAAAACACCTTCCATCTTACCCCCTTCCAGAGCTGCTGTGTGACCTGGCCATTGCCCACCACTCCAAGCTCCTTTCTCTCACAGGAGAGACACAGGACGTTCTTTCTGTCCCTGGAACACCCAGAGCCTGTTCCCGTCCCAAGAGCTTTTCTAACCCACTCCTTTTGCTCCAAGTGCCCTAGAGGTCTCCTGCCTCTCACCCTTCAGCGCCCCCATCCCAGCTGAAGCAGCACCTCAGACATTCTCTACCCTCCTACCTCAATTCTATCTGCTTCACAGGAGTGCAGTGCTTAACTTGTTTATACATTTACTTCGTGTCTCCACACCCCCCTCTCCACCTCTCCCCCAGCACACACTAGCACATATACCCAGTTAGGGGCAATTACTCAATCCTGTTCACAGCTGGATCCGAAGTGCCTGCTGGATTGGCATCACCCTGTAATTAGCTGACTGACTGAAGTGATAATTAAACGGAAATCTAAATGATCTGTAGAATTAAGAAGGTAAAAGAAGGACAAGCATTCCAGAAAAAATGAGCAGCATGACTAAAGATTCTACATTTCATAAAAGAGGAGGGGGTGTAATCAAAACACAGACAGAGATATGCAGCTTCAGAGATGTGCAGATCAAAACCATCACAAAATGCCACTTTCCGTTCACTCAGCTGACAAAAATGAAAAGGGCGACAATACCAATTTGGAGAGAACACACTGCCACAACCACTTTGGAGATGAATTTGGCATTATCTCGTAAGTTGAACATTTACATTTTCTGAGTCCTCACCAATTCTACTCTTGAAGTGAAGTGAAGTGAAGTCGCTCAGTCATGTCCGACTCTTTGTGACCCCATGGACTGTAGCCCACCAGGCTCCTCTGTCCATGGGATTCTCCAGGCAAGAGTACTGGAGTGGGTTGCCATTTCCTTCTCCAGGGGATCTTCCCGACCCAGGGATCGAACCCAGGTCTCCCGCATTGCGGACAGATGCTTTAACCTCTGAGCCATTTGGTAAGGTATAGGTATACACTCAAAAAAAAAAAAAAAACACACAACAGAACAATTATAGGTGTTTACTGGATATATATATATATCAAAATGCTCTTATTAACACTGTATCCAAGAGCATAAACCTTTTCAGAGACAACCTAAGAACCCATCAAAGGAGATGCATAAATAAAATACTGTATATTTACACAATGAAATACTTAATAAAAGTGAAAAATAAATGGACTACACCACCACTGAATAATATGAGTAAGTGTTAGCAATTTAATATTACATAAAAACAATTACAAGGACTATTACATATAGCTTGATGTCTCTGATATGCATTAAAACAAAATAAAAACAGGATTTCATAAGAAATGAGAATATATCCACAAGCACACACAAAATAAATCTGTCATTTCCGTAGTGGAGGGAGCGGGACAGGGGGCTGTGGGATGGGAGACGACATAAGTTATTGTCAGATTTGTAGTTTGAATTGGAGGTAAGCTCCTTGGCATTTATTACATTATCAACAAAAATACATAATAGGGACCATGGGCCATGCATGCACCCGTGAAGAGAAGCGTGGCGTGAACAACAGTTACAAACTAAAACTTCCACTTAGGACGTGAACGAGGCACAGATCTCTAGCACATTTACTTGATCACACAGTGTGTCAAACAAAGCTACGCCAGTGACCACAGTGAGCTACACTCAAGTCTCACCTCCATGAATCAGGTTAAAAAGAATACTGACACTTCTTTTTCTAAAGTAGTTTTCAGCCACGAGTGTAAAGTTATACATTTCTTGTGAGTCTTGAGTTACTTGCCAATCACACCGGTTTCTGTGTTTACAAAGTGTCTTTTTCCCGGAAAATCTTAAAAAAAACACACACACAACAATTTCAGGGTTTACACTTCTGTCAACACAGATGTGTGTCCCTGAATCCCCTGGGGGACACGTTCAGTGGCTTTCAAACTATGTTCCACAGAACAGCATCGATCCATCACCAGCAAACACTGACGATGAAAATACTGTTTCAAAAAACTTGGTTTATGTGGTTACATATGTAAGGATGAATTGCTGACTTCCCCTCGTGGATGGTGAAAACTTTCCTTAGTTTACTACTTTGGGTACTCTTAAAAAGTTAGAAGTCAGGTAGATCTAGATCACCATATGGAGTTATTTCACATTAAGATTCACAACTAATGGTCTTATTATGTTTATGCTCCATTTTCCTGTCACAAAATTTGGATAGAAAGTATTATATACTTGTGACCCCTTAAGGATTTCTTCCTGACCCTGGCAAGGTTGTCTGAAAATACTTGTTGAAAATTTTTGATACGTCGTCACAAGCACCTCAAACAAGGGAGAGTCTGTCACTAATGTACCCAGAGCTCACTTACGATTCAAATAAAGTGTAGGAAGGCAGTTGAATCAAGCCAGTGTCATTCCCGGGATCCCAAGTACAGGTCAAAGTCTTCAGGTCCTGGGTTTCGCAAGAAAAGTTCTTGGGCTCTTCAAGCACTTCTGTCCAAAGAAAAAGCAGAAGAAACACTGAGCAGAAGCCCTTTGTTGAAACACAAGTGAAATGGAGAGCTCTCTTTGGGATCTGAGGCCACAGAGTTTCTCTGAACACTGAAAAGTTTACTTGAACAGAGGCCAGCGCATCAGCAGCTCCAGAAAGTCACATTCGGGTACCTCACCTTGGCCCCTTCTCCCTCCTTCCCTGGTGCTTTGCTGGGATGTCACCAGGGACAGTGGGGGTGACAGTGTGAGGTCTGCACTGGTAGCCCCAGAGCTGGCCAGCAAGCACTCAGCAGTCTGGCGACATGCAGACAGAATGAGCCCAGTGATGAATGAACGGAGTCAGTGTTGCCTGCTGTTTCGTGTTGGATGCTGTGGCTTCGAGAGCCTGGGCTGTGCTTGGGAGGCCAGGAAGCCAGATCTGGGGAACCCGCTAACTTCAGCAGCTGAGGACTGCGAGTTCTAAGGAACGTACGCGTGGCATCTCCAAGTCCCCGAGGCACTGCTGTTCTGAGAGGACACACAAGGAGTATGGGTGAGCGAGCGCCCAGGAGACTGGAGATGGCCTGTGGCAGGGAAAGCGGGGAGGGAGGAGACGCTCGTGCTGCCCCACTGTGTGGGGAAGGGCGGAGGCTTCGAGACAACACAGGAGGCCACGGCAGGTCGGGGAGCGGGAGCATACACAGATGGACAAGAAAAGTACAAGGCTGCCTCCCTCCCCTTCACCACCCAGTTAAGGGCAGTAAAGGCCTCGTCTGCTGAAGTCCTGCGTGTGCGGCTACTGATCGTACAGCCCTGCCTGTGTTCCTGTGATCCTCACAATCATTACTAGACCGGCTCACAGAGGGGGAAACTTGGCCAAGACGGCACACCCAGGCACAGGAAGAAGATTCAAACCCGGGTCTTCCGACCGTGACCTGGGCCGCCTCTCTAGGGCCATCCAGCCTGTAGCCTCTCTCCTCCCCGCCCTGCCATCCTGTGGTCATTCCAGCATGGCTCACACAAAGCAGGATATTTTCTCAGTGGTCCAGGTCATGACCTGAACTTTCTCCTTTTTATCACTCGATTTTCTAGGAATAAAATTTCAGTAAGCTCAAGAAAACAACAGGAAATCCGACAAGTATTGCTTCAGAATATCTTTGACAGAGACTGTCCTAGAAGGCTTGGAAAACAAAAGTCAACTGAGGCCACAAGTAGAAATCTTTCTTCTGGGAAAGAAGATTTGATCTCTTCCACAGGAAATGGGAAGAGGGGGTCACAGAGAATGGGTCCACTCACTTGAGACCAAAAGAACGACGCCCTCTGGATCACCTTGGCCCTTACAATAGAAATTGGTTCCAGTTTTCCTAATGAAAGAAACGTTCTTGAACTCGAATGCCCATACATTTTGATCAAGTTGTCTTCCATATATCAGTACATCTTCCAAATAACAGGATATGTTATCTTGATGGTTCATAGAAATGTAACAAACGGTGACATTGGAGCCCTCTTCCACCAGCTTATCTTTAGGGAAAACGTACAATGGATGATCTCCAAGTGAATTCTGGGCTGCAAGATAAGAGAAGACAGCTCAGTGAGACTTGGGCTCAAATTCAAACCAGTCCCCTCCTGTCTCACTCTCAACAGATAACCTTAGCTTTTTCTACCTCCTAGAAAAAACAGGAACCTAAAAATCTATAACTTTGTAGTGTGCAAAAAAGTCCTGTGTACCATCACTCTTATCGTTACGGGAACACCACTGCTCTGGCTTTCACTGCTGAGCCAGCACAGTGACTGTCGCCCTGTGGCCCTGAGGATGACCCTATTATTGCCGGTGATCAGCTGGTTTCCAGGACAGCAGTAGCTGCTCTCTACTGATGCTAGCCATGTAGGAGGTCCCATGTTCAGTGCTTATGTATTTTCTCTCTTGTCATCCTTACCACCTCACAGCAATGGGACAGGCAGGATTGAGCTCAAGTTCGCTCACCCTGCAAGTGGTAAAGCCACAGTCACATCCACCAGCTTCTGCCCAGCATCCAAGCCACGTGTCCCTCATAATCTCTAAAACGCCCTGTAAATCACTCCTCTTCCAGCTTCTCAGATGCCAGTCACCCAAGTATCTCCTTTCACTTCTGTCTTCCTTCTGTATATCCCACTCATCATCTTCCATGCCTGCCTCCTGCCTCCTCTCCACTTGCTCGTCCACTCCCCAAGGAGCTGCCTCTGCCTATCACTAAGCTGTCATCACCCCCTGATCACTTCATGCCCTTCAGTTTGGCTTCTGGCCCACCAGAGCTCTAACATTGCCATCACTGAGGTCACCCAAGTGGAGTGGCCTGAGGGGTAGGATTTTGTTTTAAGGTCCCCAGGTGATTCTATGTGCAACTAGTTGAGAGCCAGTGCTTTGGGGATTAGGAATAATCAGCCCTGAAAGAAATCAAAGAAGACAGGAGCAGATGAAAAGATACACCCTGTTCTTAGATTGGAAGAATCAATATTGTCAAAATGACCACACTACCCAAGGCAATCTACAGATCCAATTCAATCCCTATCAAATTACCAATGACATCTTTCACAGAATCAGAACAAAAAAATTTGTGTGGAAACACAAAAGACCCTGAGTAGCCAGAGCAGTCTTAAGACAGAGAGGAGCTGGAGCAAAGAGGCTCCCTGCCTTCAGATTATACTACAAAGCTATAGTAATTAGCACAGTATGTCACTGGTACAAAAACAGAAACACAGATCAATGGAACAGGATCAAAAGTCCAGAAATAAACCCACTCACCTATGGTCAATTAATCTATGACAAAGGAGGCAAGAATATACAACAGAGAAAAACAGTCTCTTCAGTAAGCGGTACTGAGAAAACCGGACAGCTACATGTAAAACAACGCAATTAAAACATTCTCTAACACCATTCATACTGTTTTCATACTGTTCGTGGGGTTCTCAAGGCAAGAATACTGAAGTGGTTTGCCATTCCCTTCTCCAGTGGACCACATTCTGTCAGAACTCTCCACCATGACCCATCCATCATGGATGGCCCTACATGGCATGGCTCATAGTTCCATTGAGTTAGACAAGGCTGTGGTCCATGTGATCAGATTGGTTAGTTTTCTGTGATTGTGGTTTTCAGTCTATCTGTACTCTGATGGAGAAGGATAAGAGGCTTATGGAAGCTTCCTGATGGGAGAGACTGACTGAGAGGGAAACTTGTTCTGATGGGTGGGGCCATGCTCAGTAAATCTTTAATTTTCTATTGAAGGACAGGGCTGTATTCCATCCCTGTTACTTGACCTAAGGTCAAACTATGGTGGAGGTAACAAAGATAATGGTGACCTCCTTCAAAAGGTCCCATGCAGGCCCTGCTACACTCAGTGCCCCCAATCCTGCAGCAGTCCATTGCCAACCCATGCCTCTGCCAGGGACTCCTGGACACTCACGGGCAAGTCTGGGTCAGTCTCTTATGGGGTCACTGCTCCTTTCTCCTGGGTCCTGGTGCGTACAAGTTTCTGTCTGTGCCTGTTTCCCCAAAACAGTATGAAAAGACAAAAAGGACACTGAAAGAGGAACTCCCCAGGTCAGTAGGTGCCCACTATGCTACTAGAGAAGAGTGGAGAACTAACTCCAGAAGGAATGAAGGGACGGAGCCAAAGCAAAAACGACACCCAGTTGTGGATGGGACTAGTGATGGAAGTAAAGTCTGATGCTGTAAAGAGCAATACTGTATAGGAACCTGGAATGTTAGGTCCATGGATCAAGGCAAATTGGAAGTGGTCAGTCAGGAGATGGCAAGAGTGAACATCGAGATTTTAGGAACCAGCGAACTAAAATGGACTGGAATGGGTGAATTTAACTCAGATGACCATTATATCTACTACTGCAGGCAGGAATCCTTTAGAAGAAATGGAGTAGCCATCATAATCAACAAAAGAGTCTAAAATGCAGTACTTGGATGCAATCTCAAAAATGACAGAATGATTTCTATTCATTTCCAACACAAACCATTCAGTAATAACCATGGAGAAGAGAAGTGAAAGGCAAAGGAGAAAAGGAAAGATATACCCATTTGAATGCAGAGTTCCAAAGAATAGCAAAGAGAGATAAGAAAGCCTTCCTCAGTGATAAATGCAAAGAAATAGAGGAAAATAACAGAATGGGAAAGACTAGAGATCTCTTCAAGAAAATTAGAAATACCAATGGAAATTTTCATGCAAAGATGGGCACAATAAAGGACAGAAATGGTATGAACCTAACAGAAGCAAAAGATATTAAGAAGAGGTAGCAAGAATACACCGAAGAACTATACAAAAAAGATCTTCACAATGCAGATAATCATGATGGTGCAATCACTCACCTAGAGCCAGACACCCTGGAATGTGAAGTCAGGTGGGACTTAGGAAGCATCACCATGAACAAAGCTAGTGGAGGTGATGGAATTCCAGTCGAGCTATTTTAAATCCTGAAAGATGATGCTGTGAAAGTGCTGCACTCAATATGCCAGCAAATTTGGAAAACTGAGCAGTGGCCACAGGACTGGAAAAGGTCAGTTTTCATTCCAATCCCAAAGAAAGGCAATGCGAAAGAATGCTCAAACTACTGCACAATTGCACTCATCTCACACGCTAGTAAAGTAACGCTCAAAATTCTCCAAGCCAGGCTTCAACAGTACGTGAACCATGAATTTCCAGATGTTCAAGCTGGATTTAGAAAAGGCAGAGGAACCAGAGATCGAACTGCCAACATCTGTTGTAAAAGCAAGAGTTCCAGAAAAACTTCTGCTTTATTAACTACGCCAAGGCCATTGACTGTGTGGATCATAATAAACTGAAGAAAATTCTTCAAGAGATGGGAATACCAGACCACCTGACCTGCCTCCTGAGACATCTGTATGCAGGTTAGGAAGCAACAGTTAGAACTGGACATGGAACAGACTAGTTCCAAATCAGGAAAAGAACATATCAAGGCTATATATTGTCACCCTACTTATTTAACTTATGTGCAGAGTACATCAGGAGAAATGCTGGGCTGGATGTAGCAAAAGCTGGAATCAAGATTGCTGGGAGAAATATCAATAACCTCAGATATGCAGATGACACCACACTTATGGCAGAAAGTGAAGAGGAACTAAAGAGCCTCTTGATGAAAGTGAAAGAGGAGAGTGAAAAAGTTGGCTTAAAACTCAACATTCAGAAAACTAAGATCATGGCATCTGGTGGAAACAGTGACAGACTATTTCTGGGGGCTCCAAAATCACTGCAGATGGTGATTGTAGCCATGAAATTAAAAGATGCTTGCTCCTTGGAAGGAAAGTTATGACCAACCTAGACAGCTTATTTAAAAGCAGAGACATTACTTTGCCAACAAAGGTCCATTTAGTTAAAGCTATGGTTTTTCTAGTAGTCATGTATGGATCTGAGAGTTGGACTATAGAGAAAGATGAGCACCAAAGAATTGATGCTTCTGAACTGTGGTGTTGGAGAAGATTCTTGAGAGTCTTGGACAGCAAGGAGATCCAACCAGTCCATCCTAAAGGAAATCAGTCCTGAATATTCATTGGAAGGACTGATCCTGAAGCTGAAACTCCAGTACTTTGGTCACCTGATGCGAAGAGCTGACTCATTTGAAAAGACCCTGATGCTGGGAAAGATTGAAGGCAGGAGGAAAAGGGGACGACAGAGGATGAGATGGTTGGATGGCATCACTGACTCAATGGACATGAGTTTGCGTAATCTTTGGGAGTTGGTTATGGACAGGGAAACCTTGCATGCTGCAGAACATGGGGTTGCAAAGAGTTGGACATGACTTAGCGAATGAACTAACTAATGCCATACACAAAAATAAACTAAAGATGGATTAAAGACCTAAGTGTAAGGCCAGATACTATAAATTCCTAGAGGAAAACATTGGCAAGACATACTTTGACATAAATCACAGCAATATCTTTCTGGATCAGCCTCCTAAAGTAATGGAAGTAAAAATAAACAAATGGGACCCAAATAAAGTTAAAAGCTTTTACACAGCAAAGAAAACAATAAACAAAAGAAAAAGGCAACCTACAGAACAGGAGAAAATATTTGCAAATGATGAAACCATCAAGAGATTAATTTCCAAAATATACAAATAGTTCATATGGCTCAATATGAAAAAACAAATAAGACAATCAAAAATGGACAGAAGATCTAAATAGACATTTCTCCAAAGAAGACAGATGGCAAAAAAGTACATGAAAAGATGCTCAACATCGCCAATTATTAGAGAAATGCAAATTAAAACTACAATGAAAAAGAAAAAAAACTACAAGGAGATATCACCTCATACCAGTCAGAATGGCCATTATCAAAAGGTTACAAATAATAAATGCTGAGAGGGTGTGGAGAAATAGGAGCCCTCCAACACTGTGGTGTAGCCACTGTAGAGCACTATATGGAGATTCCTTAAAAAACTAAAAATAGAGCTACTATATGATCCTGCAATCCCACTCCTGGGCATATAACCAGAGAAAACCATAATTTGAAAAGATCCCTGCAGGCCTATTTATAATAACCAAGGCGTGGAACCAACCTAAATATCCATCAACAGAAAGATGGATAAAGAAAATGTGGCGTGTGTATATATATACACATATATATAAATGGAATTTTACTTAGCCATAAAAAAGAATGAAGTAATGCCATCTGCACAATATGGATGCTCCAGAGAGTATCACTGGAGCAGGAAATGGCAACCCTCTCCATATCCTTGCCTGGAGAATTCCGTGGACAGGGGAGCCTGGTGGGCTGCTGTCTATGGGGTCACACAGAGTCGGACATGACTGAAGCGACTTAGCAGCAGCAGCAGAGTATCACACTAAGTGAAGAAAGCCAGACAAAGACAAATAACAAATGATATCACCTATATGTGAATCTAAAAGAAAAAATAATCACACAAATGAACTTATTTGCAAAACAGAGAGAGACTCACAGATACAGAAAAACAAAACCAAAAAAAACAATAACATATGGATACCAAAGGAGAAAGAAAAGTACAGGGAATGGATAAATTAGGAGCTTTGAGTTAACATATAAACATTACTGTGTATAAAATAGATAACCAACAAAAACCTAGTATATAACACAGGGAACTATCCTCGATATTATGCAACAACCTATAAGGGAAAAGAATCTGATAAAAATACACATAAATGTATAACTGAATGACTGTGCTATTCACCTGAAATTTACATGATATTATAAATCAAGTATAATTTAACGACAATTTTGCAGGCATAATCAGCTTTTCTATCAATCTTGGGGTTAGTGTGGAGGCTACAATTTTGAGAAACCTAGTCCATTGTACCAAAGTTGTTGATGATGTTGTTCTTTCTTTTTCTGTTACTATCTTTTTAATCTCTCTCTCTTTTTCTTTTTCTCTAAGTACGTCTCTCAGCAATAGGATGTGATGGTTAAGAGCATGGCCTATGGAGCTAGATTTTCTAGGTTAGAATTCTGGCTCCACCACTTAGTGGCCTGATGACCTTAAATTTTTTTTTTTTAAGAAAGCTATTTGTGCCTCCACTTTCTCCTCTGTGAATAGGGGATGAGAATTATATGTATTTCCTAGGGGAGATGTGACAGCTAAATACACACAGTGTTGAAAGCAGCAACTAGGAGGCAGATTTTACTCTATTAGTATTAAACTCATCACTGGGTCTCTTGTGGGTTAAAGTGTTATCAGTCTGAGTTAAATTTGCATAAATACTTGGCTAAGGAATGGTTCTCTTGGTAGGAATCTCAGATAACCTATCAAGGTACCTAGTTGAGAGCATCAGATGCCATTGCTTTACAGCTAACCTGTAGCTTAGCTGAAGCATACGAAATTGTGAAGAATGCTAAATGTTAATAACAACAAAATAACCAAAATTAAGAGATATTTGAAACACAATTACCCATGATTTCATTACTCAAATGAAGAATTACTTCCAGTTTTCCGTATTTCCCTCCCTTGTCTCTACATTAGGGGTTGGCAAGCTATGGCCCATGGGCCAATTCCAGCCACCATCTGTTTTTTGTACATAAAGTTTTATTGGAACACAACCATTCATTTACACAGCTCCCATGCTACAATGGTGGAGTTGAATAGCCCCGATAGAGAATGTTGGGTTATAAAACCTAAAATATTTCCTATCTTTTTCCTTGATGGAAAAAGCTTCCCAAATTCTGCTCTAGTTGTATACACATTTTGTGTTGTTCTAGTAAAAATATATGTACAATTTATATCTTGCTTTGTTCACTTAGCATTCTATAATGTACATACTTCACACGTATGGAAAATGAATCCTACATTGCCTGAATTTGCATAATTACCTCAATAATAAATTCAGAGGGAAAATCCTCAGATCTCTATCTATCTCCCAGTGGCAAGTTTCACATCCATGTTTTTTGGGTCCAATGCATATGTGTTCAGTCATGTCCGACTCTTTGTGGACCCCATGGACTGTAGCTTGCTAAGTTCCTCTGTCCATGGAATTTTTCAGGCAAGATTATTAAAATCCTGAGACCTCCATTTCCCAGGGGCAAGTCTCTTATCCATGCTTTTTAGATCCAATAGGAGCCAAATATAAATAATGCTGGTGTCTACCTGGAGTTCCTCAATAAGGACTTCTACCATCTGACTACTGATCCCCAAGAAATATTAGATAGCAAACCCCCTCACTCTTCTATAGCCTCACTTCTTACCATCTGCTTTCTCCCATGAACTCCAGTTACTCCAGAGCCTGGGTGCAGGAATCCTGGCATCATCCACCATAGTCCTCATTCTTACAAAGTGGATGGCACATTCCAAAGGGAGCTCAGATTCCCAGCTCCAGTGCAGGACTTGGTTCCGCTTCACAGTGGTGCTGTAGTTCTCCTAGAAATAAAGAGAAAAACTTGGAAGCATATAGCCATGCAGTCCTGAAAAATGGCTTGGCTGGACTTATCCTAAAGCACACACCTAAGAGTCCACTATAACTCCAGGACATGGACAAGCTCAGTCTGTTTCCAGTCAGCCAGCTCCCGTGCTCTGATGGTACAGCAAGAAACAGCAAGGAATAGCGTCCTGCCTATTGAAAACTTGGCTCCCAATCTCTTTGGGGCTCCAGTTCCAGGGGAATCACATGAACTAAGTGAGAGAGAGAGAACAGACACTACCTGAGTCTTAGGGGAAAAGATCAGAGAAAGAAGGTGTATGCACAGTTCTGGTCACAAGAGCATGTTGAGAAAATTCTTGCAAACTAGAGAATTAATTGAGGCACCTTTTTAAAAATTATTGATAAGAATTTTCTAATATTCATCAGATCAAACCTCAGTAGAGCTGGCAGTCCTTCATGATACCCAGGAGTTCCACTGTCGCCCAGGAGTTAATAGATGACTTCCCATGAGCCCCTTGGTTTTTGTCTCTTGTCTTTTCAGATGTGGTGGCCACATGGACCACACTGCCTTCCTTGAACTCCAACCTTCACAATCTTTAGTACCAGAGATGTCAACCACATAGGCAGAACTTATATTGTGCTCTTGGGAAGCTTGTCTAGGTTGAAATGTAATTTGCTTTTCCTGCATAGATTTTAGTCTTCATCTTTTTAAAACATTGGTATTCTCATTCTTAAATTCAATAAACTTCAATGGTTCCTTTTACACTTTACCCTGTCATCCAAGGCCATTTGCAATCTGACTCCAACCTGCTTCTCCCTTGCAGGACTCTTCTCTCAAGAACCAGTGGTTTGCCCCCACGCTGCGGGACCAGCTTTGTGCTTTTACATCTCAGGGTTTTCTCACGTTGTGTCCCCACCCCCATCCCCCAACTCTGAATTGGGAATTAGTCTCAACCTTCAAGCCCGTTATACCCATCTTCATGAAGCTTTTCTTAGTCTGTCCTCTGGTTTCTTCCCACCCCCCCCTCCCCAAGCTCCCCTGCATATGACAGTTGTTGTTCAGCCGATAAGTCGAGTCCAGTTCTTTGTGGCCCCATGGACTGCAGCAAGCCAGGCTTCCCTGTCCTTCACTATCTCCTGGCTACTAAGTCGCTTCAGTCGTGTCCAACTCTGTGCGAACCCATAGACGGCAGCCCACCAGGCTCCCCTGTCCCTGGGATTCTCCAGGCAAGAACACTGGAGTTGGTTGCCATTTCCTTCTCCAATGCATGAAAGTGAAAAGTGAAAGTGAAGTCGCTCAGTCATGTCCGACTCTTAGTGACCCCACGGACTGCGGCCCACCAGGCTCCTCCATCCGTGGGATTTTCCAGACAAGAGTGCTGGAGTGGGGTGCCACTGCCTTCTCCGAATGATAAATGCAAGAGCATTGCCAATGACTGAACAAGGCATTTGCAGTCTCTCTCTACTGAGATTGAACCCCGTGCTGCTATAGCTATTGACCTTCAACAACCCCTGACTGAGTTCAGGGTGGAGTGAGGCACTCTGTGCTCCAGGGAATCTTAACCGGAGGTCTTCTGGAATCTGAGACTGGGCCACGTGAGCTTTCTGCTGAATTTGTTTTTCGCTGTCCCGGTTTCCAGCACGATGGGCCTTCCCCTGCGCTGGGTTTCTTCGCCTTCCGCTTCTAGCGCGGGAGCTTCGCTGAGCTGGGCTCCTGCTGTGCTTGGCCTCTTCCATGCAGAGGTTGTTTCAGCCAGGTTATATCCGAGTCACGGCACCACAGATGTCACGCGAGTGTATGTTCCTCGGTTCTTTGTCTCATCACAACAAAGATTTGGAGCGACGGACATTAAAGCCCTTGGCACATCACAGCTCTTGGGTCTTGGACAAACCATGCTACAGCTCTCAGGCAAATCAGTGTTACAGCTCTATTTTATTTAGAAGATAGCAGGAGAGAGAGAGAGAGAAAAGAGCACACGCACGCGGGAGAGAGAGTCCTTGGAGTTTGCTCAAATTCATGTCCATTGTGTCGGTAAGGCCATCCAACCGTCTCATCCTCTGTTGCCCACTTCTCTTCCTGCCTTCAGTCTTTCTCAGCATCAGGGTCTCTCCCAATAAGTTGGCTCTTCGCATCAGGTGGCCAAAGTATTGGAGTTTCAGCTTCAGCATCAGTCCTTCCACTGATTATTCAGGGTTGATCTCTTTTAGGATTCATAGGTTTGATATCTTTGCTGTCCAAGGGACTTTCAAAAGAGTCTTCTCCAGCGCCACAATTCGAAAGCATCAATTCTTTGGCACTCAGCCTTCTCTATGGTCCAACTCTCACATCCATACATGACTACTGGAAAAATCATAGCTTTGACTATACGGACTTTTGTTGGTAAAGTGATGTCTCACCTTATTTCTTTTTTTTTAAACTTTTTATTTTGTATTGGTATGCAGTCAATTAACAATGTTGTGGTAGTTTCAGCTGAATAGTGAAGGGACTCAGGCATACATATGCATGTATCCATTCTCCCCCAAACCCTCCCTCCCATACTTCCTTATCTCTTGTAACAGTTTTTAAAGTCTATTTTGTCTGATATGATTATTGCTACTCCCACTTTCTTTTGATTCCCATTTGCATGGAATATCTTTTTTCCATCCCCTGACTTTCAGTCTATATGTATCCTTGCTGCTGCTGCTGCTGCTGCTAAGTCGCTTCAGTCGTGTCCAACTCTGTGTGACCCCATAGACGGCAGCCCACCAGGCTCCCCCATCCCTGGGATTCTCCAGGCAAGAACACTGGAGTGGGTTGTCATTTCCTTACCCAATGTGTGAAAGTGGAAAGTGAAAGTGAAGTCACTCAGTTGTGTCTGACTCTCTGCAACCCCATGGACTGCAGCCTACCAGGCTCCTCTGTCCAGGCAATTTTCCAGGCAAGAGTACTGGAGTGGGGTGCCATCACTTTCTCCGATATGTATCCTTAGGTAAGGCCTAATCTCAACTACTGTCGGTAGTTGGTGGCATTTCATCAAAGGTCAAGCCCCTGACTTGAATATGGTACTGTAAAAGTAGGGACTGGGCTCTATTCTTCTTCTTGGACCACAGCTCCAAGCACCGATGCTTCTCAGTGGGATGCCTGCTTTCTGCCAGCTTTCTAACAGCTGGAAGACAAGGATAACAGATAGCTTGCCCTTCCTGGGGAAAACTGAGTTTGCATCCATTTTTTAAGGGCCAATGGCAAGTCCTCCAGTGAAGAGGAGGGGGCAATACATACGTCACATGCCACCTGGAGCTGCCAAACTCAGAGGCCTTCCCTCCACTATGCCTTCCCCTCCCCCAGCTGTCAGCCTTAAATGGTGCCCTTGGCAGAACCAAACACTATTCTGGAAGGAGAACTGTTTAGTCCACCTGAAGGGCATCTAATCATGCATGTCCTTTGCCACTCTAAGCAGAACTCCCATTTGTAAAATGTTTTCATTATTTCAGTTTATTCCTATCCCTATAAAGGGCTTCCCTGGTATCTCAGGGGGTAAAGAATCCACCTGCATTGCAGGAGACCCCAGTTCGATTCCTGGGTCAAGAAGATCCCCTGGTTCGATTCCTGGGTCAAGAAGACCCCCTGGAGCAGGGATAGGCTATCCACTCCAGTATTCTTGGGCTTCCCTGGTAGCTCAGATGGTAGAGAATCTGCCTGCAATGTGGAAGACCTGGGTTCGATTCCTGGGTTGGGAAGATCCCCTGGAGGAGGGCATGGCAATTCATTCTAGTATTCTTCCCTGGAGAATCCCCATGGACAGAGGAGCCTGGCAGGCTACATTCCTGGGGTCACAAAGAGTCTGACATGACTGAGTGACCAAGCACAGCACAGCACATCCCTATAAAACATTGTTTTTAACAAGTTTTGCGGTCCTGACCCATGCAACTTTTACTATTTAATGTGCACAATCTCGGGTACATTTTCTCCATTATTTAAAAACAAGTACAAAAAATTGGCTGTTAGTCAATCGGTGACCTTGCTATAATATGAACATTATAGCAGTCATGGTGACCTTGCTATGTGAACAAGCCACAGGCTGGATTTCGCCTCTTATATCCCTCAGGAATTCAGCCACTGCTCTCCTCCCATTGTTATCACCTACTCCAGGCCCCTCTCCTTTGGACCAATCCCACTGCTCAATTCAAACTGGTCACACTTCACCTCCTCCAATTCTCCCAACTTCTCCCCACTGTGGAACCAGAGTGGTTTTAATCAGATCTCATCTCTCTGAAGGGGTGATCTCATCACCCCTTCTCACTGTTCCCAGGTTAAAAAACAATACCTGAGCATGACCCCGGAGTCGCATGTGGGCTGGCCCTGTCCTGCCCACCCCACGTGCCCCATGCTTTCAAGCCTGAACGCTCCCAGCCCCTTTCACTCAGGGCCTCTGCTCACCCCAGCTGGATCTTCCTGGAACATTCCTCTCCACTCTCCATGCTAAATTAGCTTCTAATCTTCTTTCCTACTTTGACTCCAACTGCCCTTCCTCCAAGCTGCTAGAGAAGGTCAGGCCTAATCTCAACCCATAGCCCACTATCAGCAACCTGCACTCCTCACATCTAGGACACTTTAATTTTGTGATCATCTCCTTAGTTTTGCTCAGCATTGATAGCCCCACGCCTTGAACAAGGCCTGGACCTGAGCCCACAGTCTAAAACTATGTGCCAAATGATTTCATCAGTTCATTAAAATGTCACGAGCTGTTTTGCCCAGACCCTCTTTGTGTGGATTCTGTCTAACCACAAATTTGTGCTTTGTGGTCTTTCTAGCCATGTTGTGGAAGAGATAAAACTTTCCTTGAATGCATCAATTCAGTGACTTTTAAAAATGTGATGACTTGTGTTTGGGCTGTTTTCATTCATTGAAGTGGCAAGTTTAATTTGGCCCTGGCAGACATCAGTAAGTCATGAAAAGCTGGCATTTACATGATGCCCAAGTGAAGTCACTGATCCATTCCCAAGAAGCGAGCTTATTCCTCCCTGATTCAAGCTCCAGGCCTCCTTCCAAGCTTGAGTGGTTACTCTACTCTGCCTTCCCCTGCCATGGACGGAATCATAAAGCGTGTGACTAGAAAGGCCAAGGTGAGACTACACGGTGAGTTCTGAGTGTTCGGCACCAGCCAGGATCCAGCTCAGAGTCCCTGGACCAGCTGCAAGCACCCGGGTAAAGACGCTTGTCCTTTGGTTTATTTGTTATCATTATTTAGTTGCTAAGTCACATCCAACTCTTTGTGACACCATGAACTGCAGCATACCAGGCTCCTCTGTCCTTCACTATCTTCCAGAGTTTGCTCAAATTCATGTCCACTGAGTCCCACCCGGTCACCTCCCTTCTCCTTTTGCACTCAATCTTTCCCAGCATCAGGTTCTTTTTCAACAAGTCAGCTTTTAGCATCAGGTGGCCAAAGTACTGGAGTTTTAGCTTCAGCATTAGTCCTTCCAGTGAATATTTAGGGTTAATTTCCTTCAGGATGGACTGGTTTAATCTCCTTGCTGTCCAAGGGACTCTCAAGAGTCTTCTCCAACACCACAATTTGAAAGCATCGATTCTTTGGTGCTCAGCCTTTTTTATGGTCCAGCTCTCACATCCATACATGCCTACTGGAGAAACCATAGATTTGACTAGACAGACCTTTGTTTGCAAAGTAATGCAGTCTAGGTTTGTCAAAGCTTTTCTTCAAGGAGCAAGTACCTTTAATGTCATGGCTACAGTCACCATCCACAGTGATTTTGGAGCTTTTTCCCCATCTATTTGCCTTGTTTTATTTATTTATAATACATATTTAATATAAATTTATAAATTTAACATAAATATATTTATTTATTATTATCCATTGGCTTATCTGGGAACACACAATCGGAGCCATGAGAACAGAGAGCTGCTCCTTCTCAGCAAGAGTGAGGTTGCATTTCAGGGACCTGCCCTATGAAGGGAGATTATGGTCCAGATAGAAGCAGCCTCTCTCAGCTGGCTTTCTGAACTTTAAGTGGAGGGGACCTTAGGTCTATCCTTGATTGCAGGCCCAAGAGGTTCAGATAACAGCTTCTCATGGCATCTATTCTGGGATGCATGGTGACTGATGACTGGGGAAGACTGAGTGTGACCATAACCCCCATGTGGAGCCCAGGGCTCCAGTCAGAAACAGAGCTGCCTGGAGAGGGGCTGTTCCTAACTCTGGCTATGGAGGGTCCTACACCACCCAACCCCAGCAGGCAAAGGGAGAGAGTTCTGTGTGTGCGTGGTCAGGGGTAGGTCATTGCAGGTTTTCTGAAACTGTCCTCTTGGTGTTGCTGTGTGTGTCCTGGACGATCTTCTCAACTGTGCTGCAAACTATTCAAGTCAAAGATGATTTTTCTTTACCTGTTCCTGGCATCTGGCATAGGCAGGTGTGATCATCTTTTGTCAAATGAATAAGTGACAAAAAAAAGAAAAAGGCAGCATCACAAACCCTTCTGTGCCCTAGGGATCAGGCTTGGCTGGATGTTATGGGAACCATGTAATGGACAAGGCAAAACACCTCAAACACCTCAAACACCTCCAGCCTTGGTTGGTTACAAGTAGATTTCAGCAGCAAGAAACCTACTTAGCGAGAAAGAAAAAGATTTCTCTTTTTACCTTGAAAAGAGAACTAGTACCTGAATCAAAGGTCTAAACAGATGTGAACAACTGTCAGTTCAGGCTTTCCTACCATTATTTTCTTTACTATGGTAACAAAAAGAACTATCTTTTAGAAGAATAAAGAATGGGATCCACCTGGTCTATGGTTAATGTTACTTTCACTAATGGAGTTAAGTGCCAGTTTTCCACAAATTCCTCCAGCCCTCCACTCAAATTTCTTTTCCCTAGGCAATTCTTAGCCTCAACATGACCTCTGTTCAACGCTGTGCTAGGCCCAAATCAACAAGTGTATCCATCGATAATACAAAAAATATGAAAATACAAAAATTATCCCTGTGAAAGGGATAGTGGGAGGAAGGGCTGGGGAGGGAATAGCTGTATACAAGCACCGCTGTTGTATGCAATCTAGAAAAATGGTACAGATGAACCCATTTGCAAAGCAGAAACAGAGACATAGATGGAAAGAACAAACATATGGACACCAAGGGGGAAAGAGAGGGTGGGATGAATTGGGGGATTGGAATTGACACATATACATCCTACAGATCAATACATAGCGAACAAGAGCCTGTAGGACAGGGAACTCTACTCAGTGCTCTCTGATGACCTAAATGGGAAGGGAATCCAAAACAGAGAAGATATATGCATATGTATAGCTGATTCACTCTGCTATACAGCAGAAACGAATACAACATTGTAAAGCAATTATACTATATCTCAATAAACTTAAAAAAATAAATAAAAAGCCAGGGAACACAGGGCAAGTGTTTCTGAGATCTGTGTTTCCTGGCCTGTAGTCTTAACAAACCCCAAATAAAGTACTGTTTTTGGCCTTACAAAAAAAAAAAGAAACATCAAATAACTCTCACAGTAGGAAGCTGCCCTATGAGAGGTAGAATTATAGACCTGGTATCAACCTTAAATCAATAGTCAGAACGATATTTAGGCCACTCATTCAGATCTCAAAGGTGATGATGATGGATCATAAAAGTAACTGAACCTTTAAAGTTAGTGACCTTTATGCTTTGCTAAAGGAACTGACCCTCTGGGTCCCTGTATCCATGCCTCCACTGCCTGAGAGAAGAGTGGCTATCCACTAGCAAATAGAGGTCCCCAGCAATAAAACATCTGTGTTTCACTTCTCTCTATGCAAATTCTCTGTTTCCCTTCAGTGAGAAAATATTTCACTGTCCTTCAACCTCCCATGATAATAAACGATCATGATGTGGGCACAGATTACTAGGGCTCCCTGGACCATAAATGGTCATTGAAAGAAACCACCAAAGTGCCCCAATGCAGTGAATGGGAAAGCATCAGGCAAAACAGACATAACCATGACTTAAACCAGACCAGAGCACATCAATCCCAAATAATTCAAAGGCAAAAAGAGTATGAGTTCAGGATTTTCTTAATTTAATTTTCTATAGAAAAAGGCACATGTGAGGAAGCAAAGGACACGCTAAGTTACTCTCCGACAAGGTCCATGGAAGACCTCTTTGCTGGGTAGAAGAGAAAATGCTAAAACATTTTCTTCCTTGTATTTCAGTACAGTATTAGTAAAGAAACTGCCTGAGAGCCACACTGACATGAGAATTGCCAAACTATTACACCTGATTTAGGAGAATCTTTGGTAGGCAGAGAAGGAAGAAGGAAGAGGAATAAGATGGCTGATCATGGATTTTTGGAATCCAGTCTTCACAAGGATAGACCCCAACAGCTTTCATAGAGAACAGAGAATAACTGAGAATATGATCTATTTTTATAGCACAACCCACCCAACCTACCAAACTAAAACTGTCATGTTAATTTGTCCCAGATCCTCTTAACTAAAAACACAGAACTGTGATTATTTAGAACTGTTCTGAGTTGCTAAAATGATTCCAGATTGGGATTTTGGGGAGGATGTCATGAAAGACAAATCATGGTGTTAGAAAAGGATTTTTAAAATACTGAGCCAAGAATAAAAATACTTACCAACCAGATGACATTGGATGCTTTAAATCTACTGATCTGTATCTGAAAAACCATTTTGAATTCCTGGTGATAATCAGGGTTGTGGACAGTCCATTGTAAATGCATACACTGCTTTGTAGAATTGATGGAAACGTTCAGTGATTCAGGAGTTAATGGTAAAGGTTCAGACAGAACTGAAAGACCAAAACACGATATGAAGTGACATTTAATAGGCGTGTGATTGAATAATCGCAGATAATTACACTGTTCAATATCATCACTGTTTAGCTTTGGAAAACATTGCTCACATATACACTCTAGAATTAGACACTGAAAAGCTGGAGGGAATTTAGAAATCACTCAGCAGATGAAGAAATTAAGCCCTAGATGAATGAAATGAGTTGCTCAATGATACACAGCAAATTAATATATTGACTGTTACACAAAAGGATATTTCATTGAACAATCTAAATAGTTTAGAAATTTATAACAAGGCTGAATTAAAAAACAGGGCTTTTTGCTATAAATTTCATAGTTCTGGACATCTAAAATGAATATTTTGTGAACTATTTGATAGTTTACAGGACTTCCCTGGCAATCTAGTGGTTAAGACTTTGTCTTCCAGTGCAGGGGATGTGAGTTCAACCCCTGGTTCAGGAGCTAAGATCCCATATGCTTTGTGGTCAAAAAAACCCAAACAAATATTTCATAGTTTATTAAACAGCTATAAAGTGAGAACAAGTCCCATCTCTAGAGGCTATCGCTTAAATCTCAATGCACTGAACTTAAAACACCTTTAGCAAGAATTTACTGGGCTAACCCTAACCTAGTGTGAAATGAAATAATCGTGACAAAGGTTTCTAGCTCAAGGAAGGAACCTAGTGGAGAGACACAAGAGACTTCTATGAAATAATGAGTGACTGCAAGTTTAGAGTGTTTAATGGTGGGATAGAGTCTGTCAAAGAGGAGAGATTCAAACATGGGACAGATTTGCTGAGGTCAGTGAGCTGGAAAAACAGCCTAGAGAGAGGATTTGCCCTGATGGAGTGAGTGGGATCACTGCTAATGCTGGGAGAAGAACAAAACATGGCTTTTTATATAAGTAGAGGAAATGCCATACAGATTCAAGAAGAATTGTGTATTGTTGAATCAAGAGGCTTCACTGGTTGGTTTGAGGGCATCTAAAGTACACTGGAGAAGGAAATGGCAACCCACTCCAGTACTCTTGCCTGGAAAATCCCATGGATGGAGGAGCCTGGTAGGCTACAGTCCATGGGGTTGCAGAGTTGGACACGACTGAGCGGCTTCACTTAAGTCACTTAACTTAAAGTACACTGGGAATGCTGCAAAAGTATTGAAAAGATGAAGAGTGTATTGATAAAATCAACTGGGAGCTGATGGCTCATGGCGGAGCACATATCTTTTTAACATTCATTTTTCTAGTTCTTTGGGGATTTCCCCTAGTGATCTGAGACTCTCTGGCACCCAGTTTAAATGGTAAGAGATTACCTTTTTTTGAGAATAAAAATGGCATGAATCTCTAATACTGAAAAAAAAATCTCCCAAACTGTCATTCTACATATGCTGCTTTTCTCACGCATGTGTGCATGTGCTCGGTCAGTTCGTATCCAACTCTTTGTGACCTCATGGACTGTAGCCCTCCAGGGTCCTCTGTCCATGGGATTCTCCAGGCAAGAATACTGGAGTGGGTAGCCATTCCCTCTTCCAGGGGATCTTCTTAACCCAGGGATGGAACCCACATCTCCTGCATTAGCAGGCAGATTCTTTACCCCTGAGTCACCTGGAAAGCCTGTATTTTTCTCACAGGGAGGTAAAAAATAACAGCAACAATAAGACTGAGCATATAAAGTTTATCAGGCATGGTGCTAGGTGCTTTGCATATTTTTTCTCATGAAATGCCCATTGTAAAACTGAGACAGTCATGTTTTATAGATGAGAAGACTCAAGTTCGATAGCTTAAACAACGTACACAAAGCAGCCTGGACCTTAAGTACGGATCTCTTTAATACCAAGCCTTCACTGCGCTGCTCCCCAGCTGTGAAGGCAGGAACATCCTGCCCAACTGAAGGTCACATGGACTGGAATGTCTGAGAAGTGTGGCTCCCACCATGTCTTGCCAAGTTCAGGATACAGATGGTAAGGATGGGGCTCTGGACCTAGCCAGAAAAGTTGGATAAGTGTTCTTGGTGGATACAAGCATGAAGTTCTCCATGTTAATGGTCCGCATGCTAGACAGCTTCAGGATCTAAATAAGGTTTTATCCTCAGAGTTTAGAAAAAAAAAATCTCAGAAAATTCATTCTATGGAAACAAAGTTAACAAGAATGGCCATAAAATCCAAGTTATTAGCCATCAACGACTATTTTCCCAGAAAGATATTCATCCTCTGTGAATTTTATAGATCAGATGCTGGGAATGGTTAGGATAAAAATTAGAATCTTAGTCTGGACTCCCATGACCTTGGATTTGGCATTGGGTCCCTAGATATGATGCCAAAGCATGAGTCAAAAAAGAAAAAAAAAAAAGACAAATGGAACTTTATCAAAATTAAAAACTTCTGTGCATCTAAGGACATTGTCAAAAGGGAGGAAAGAAAAACTAAAAATGGAGAAAATATTTTGCAAATCACTCATCTAATATCCAAAATTTATAAAGAACTCTGACAACTCAACACCTAAAAGGCAAACAACTCTATTTTGAAAACAGACAAATAACTTGAATAGGCATTTCTTCAAAGATGTACAAATGGCCAATAAGCACATGAAGAGACATTCAACATCATTAATCACTACAGAAATGAAGATCAAAACCATAATGAGATACTATCTTATACTCACAAGGAGGGTTATAATTTAAAAAATGGAAATAAGCATTGGTGAGCATGTGGAGAAATTAAAACCTTTGTATATCAAGGCAGGAGTGTAAAAAGACTTTGGAAATGAAGAAAACATTTTGAAAGTTCCTCACAAAGTTAAAATCACCATATGACTCAATAATTTCATTCCTATGTATATATCCTAAAGAGCTGCAAGGCTTAAATATTTGTAACAAATGTTTGTAGCAGCGCTATTCACAACAGCAAAAAGGTGACAACAACCCAAATGGCCATCAGCAGATGAATGGACAAACATATTGTGTGTATTCATAACCTGAAATACAAGAGAAGACTCTACACATGGACGTCACCAGATGGTCCATACCAAAATCAGATTGATTGTATTCTTTTCAGCCAAAGACGGAGAAGCCCTATACAGTCAGCAAAAAGAGACTGGAAGATGACTGTGGCTCAGATCATGAAGTCCTTATTGCAAAATTCAGACTTAAATTGAAGAAAGTAGGGAAAACCACTAGACCATTTAGGTACAACCTAAATCAAATCCCTTATGATTATACAGTGGAAGTGACAAATAGATTCAAGGGGCTAGATCTGATGGAGTGCCTGAAGAACTATGGATGAAGATTTCTGACATTGTACAGGAGGCAGTGATCAAGACCATCCCCAGGAAAAAGAAATGCAAAGGCAAAATGGTTGTCTGAGGAGGACTTACAAATAGTTGAGAAAAGAAGAGAAGCTAAAGGCAAAGAAGAAAAAGAAAGATATACCCATCTGAATGCAGAGCTCCAAAGAATAGCAAAGAGAGATAAGAAACCTTTCCTCAGCGATCAGTGCAAAGAAATGGAGGAAAACAACAGAATGGGGAAGACTAGAGATCTCTTCAAGAAAATTAGAGATACCAAGGGAAATTTTCATGCAAAGATGGGCACATAAAGAACAGAAATGGTATGGACCTAACAGAAGCAGAAGATATTAAGAAGAGGTAGCAAAAATACACCGAAGAACTACACAAAAAAGATTTTCATGATCCAGATAACCACGATGGTGTGATCACTCACCTAGAGTCAGACATCCTGTAATGAGAAGTCAAGTGGGCCTTACAAAGCATCACTATGAACAAAGCTAGTGGAGGTGATGGAATTCCAGATGAGCTATTTCAAATCCTAAAAGATGATGCTGTGAAAGTGCTGCACTCAGTATGTCAGCAAATTTGGAAAACTCAGCAGTGGCCACAGGACTGGAAAAGGTCAGTTTTCATTCTAATCCTAAAGAAAGGCAATGCGAAAGAATGCTCAAACTACCGCACAATTGCACTCATCTCACACGCTAGTAAAGTAATGCTCAAAATTCTCCAAGCCAGGCTTCAACAGTACATGAACTGTTTTCATGTTCAAGCTGGTTTTAGAAAAGGCAGAGGAACCAGAGAGCAAATTGCTAACATCAGTTGGATCACTGAAAAAGCAAGAGAGTTCCAGAAAAACATCTATTTCTGCTTTATTGACTATGCGAAAGCCTTTGACTGTGTGGATCACAACAAACTGTGAAAAATTCTGAAAGAGATGGGAATAGCAGACCACCTGACCTACCTCCTGAGAAATCTGTATTCAGGTCAAGAAGCAACAGTTAGAATTGGACATGGAACAACAGACTGGTTCCAAATCGGGAAAGAAGTCAAGGCTGTATATTGTCACCCTGCTTATTTAACTTATATGCAGAGTACATCCTGAGAAACTCTGGGCTGGAAGAAGCACAATCTGGAATCAAGATTGCTGGGAGAAATATCAATAACCTCAGATATGCAGATGATACCACCCTTATAGCAGAAAGCCAAGAAGAATTAAAGAACCTCTTGATGAAAGTGAGAGAGTAAAAAAGTTGGCTTAAAACTCAACATTCAGAAAACTAAGATCATGACATCCTGTCGCATTACTTCATGACAAATAGATGGGGAAACAATGGAAAGAGTGAGAGATTATTTTGGGGGGCTCCAAAATCACTGCAGATGATGACTGCAACCACGAAATTAAAAGACACTTGCTCCTTGGAAGAAAAGCTATGACAAACCTAGGCAGCATATTAAAAAGCAGAAACATTACTTTGCTGACAAAGGTCTGTATAGTCAAAGTTATAGTTTTTCCAGTGGTCATATATGGATGTGAGAGTTGGACCATAAAGAAATGTGAGCACCAAAGAATTGATGCTTTTGAACTGTGGTGTTGGAAAAGACTCTTGAGAGTCTCTTGGACTGCTAGGAGGTCAAACCAATCAGTCTTAAAAGAAACCAGTCCTGAATATTCATTGGAAGGACTGATGTTGAAGGTGAAGCTCCAATACTTTGGTCACCTGATGCGAAGAATGGACTCATTAGAAAAGACCCTGATGCTGGGAAAGACTGAAGGCAGGAAGAGAAGGGGGCGACAGAGGATGAGATGGTTGGCATCACCGACTCGATGGACGTGAGTTTGAGCAAGCTCCAGGAGTTGGTGATGGACAAGGAAGCCTGGCGTGCTGCAGTCCATGGGGTCGCAAAGAGTCAGACACAACTGAGCTACTGAAGTGAAGAAAAATGAAGTACTGATACATGCTACAAATCAGGTGAACCTTGAAAACATTACACTAAGCAAAAGAAGCCAGATACAAAAGTCTCGTATAGTATGGTTCAATCCACATGAAATATCCAGAACAGTTAAATCCACAGAGAGATAAAGGAGACTGAAGGTTGCCAGGGGCCAAGGGAGGGAGGGAGGAATGGGGATAATTGATTAATGATTACAGTGTTTTATTTGGAGACAACAAAAAAATTTTGGAAGTATATAGAAGTGGTGGATGCAAAAAATTTTGAACGTATTAAAGGCCACTGATTTGTTCACTTTAATCATAAATTGGTAATTTTATGTTATGTAAATTTCACATCAATAAATATTATTTTTAAAATATACATGATCATGACAAAAATTTTCAACCAATACAGGTATTGAATTCCTTACCATTTCCACTCTCACTCCACTGCCAAGTTTAAATCGTTTAGTTTTTCTTGACCTTTTTCATACATTTAAAAAAATCACATTGAACTATAACCCCATTTTATATTTTTTAAAGCACTTCCGTTATTTTTAAAAAGCTATAAAGAAAAGTAAAACTAAAATGTTAACAGTCAATATTTCTGGATGGTGAGGTTGAGTGATTTTAATTTTTAATTGGAGGATAAACACCTTACAACGTCATGTTGGTTTTAATTTTCTTGTTTTATGCTTTTCTGTACTTTGCAAACATGGTATAACTTTCAGAACCATATAATATGCTAGATTTTAAAAGAAATATTCCTTTAAGATATCCAGTTCATATCACTAAGATGACACTTCAGAATGCATAATTTAGTCTTCTGAGTTGATTTGCACCAAAAGGCTGAGTCCCGGTTATATTTCTATGTTTTACTCCCCACTTAAACTTAATAAATTGGCATTCTGATTCTTAACAAGTTTGAGCTTAGGGAATTAGTTATTATGCCCCATTCATTCAAAGGTAAATGAAATAAGTTGGGATTCCTGAACATTCAAAGCCCAACAAAGTCATCCTCTATCATTATTTGATTAGAGGTTTTATTCCTTTGTGAATAAAATGTCTCAATTTTTTAGTTAAAGACAGCAGAAAGCAACAGCTGCTATTCATCCTCTCCCTAAACCTGTGAACCAAAGGGAGATTTAGGAAGTGAACTAAAGGGAGATTTAGGAAAATGAAAAGGCAGAACCCTTATGGAATGGGGAGGGGGGGCGGTTGGATTATTTTTAATAACTGTGTAGAGAAGCAGAGTGCATACAAAATCAGCCCACTTTCCTAGCCCTCATTTCACCTTGCTTGTACGGTATGGTCATCTGTTGCTGTCAGTCTCACTCTAGATTCACATTTCCTGGAGGGCAGAGTCCTGCAGCTTGGAATGAACTCTAGTCCCCAGAACTTGGCACAACATCTTACCCACAGCAGATCTCAAGTGATAGAGATCCAGCACAGCCCCGGCACGATCTCAAGTGCCTGCCTGAGCAGCTGCCCCTCACTAATAACTCGTTCTTCCTGGTGGTCTCCTCTTCCCGTTGCAGCTTTTCCCACCCCATATTTGAACCCTGATCACACCATGCGCTCATAGCCTGTTTGGTGTTTGGCTCCCCGCAGACCGTGAGCTGAACAGAGGTGGCTTTAAGTCTTACTCATCTTGCTGAAATCAAGACTGTAACACCCCTATCACAGTGCAGACACTCTGTGACTGATTACTGAATTAGTGAGTCACCTACCGTATATCACCAGTGCTTTGGGAAGCTCTAGAAGGCTGCCCTGTGATGCTTTAGACAAAGAGGAGCTTGACTCAGGTACTCAGTAGACAGCAGTCAGAAATAGCTGACTGCTATTTCTGAAATGGAAAGCAATCTAGGACATCCTTGGGAAATGGTGGGAAATGCCAAGGTAAAGTCAGAGAGACAGAGAGACCTCGGAGGTGATTCAGTCCAGTCCCAGTGTTTTTCAGAGGAGGAAACTGAAGCTAAAAAAAGGGGAGCGACTTTCCCAAGGTCACAGAATCCAACCAGGACCCTGGGCTCTTGGCCCAGCTCTCGACAACACAGTATTGGCGTGTGGCCAAAAAGAGCGGGCTTAGAACCAGATAGCCATAGACTTAGTCACAGGCTCCCAACTTTCCCCACCAGTTTCTCCATCTGGTTCCAACACACTCAAGGAAACAAACTGTGGCCCATTTGTAAGATGGGAGAGCTTGCAGCCATAAAATATGATGTTATTTCTAGAAAAACTAACATTAAAGGTAAAAACTCTCATCATATATTATATTATTTTAAATATATATGTGAAAGTAAACTTATTAAAGTATATGTACTTTAATAAGTATATATAGTATAATTTCCTAGCATATACACATGTTATATATAATACGTATATATTTATACGACATATACTATAGTATGTATACTTTATATTAACTATACTTTAATAAGTATACTATACAACAAATCCTATTCTCCAGAGCAGAGAATGGTGGGCTATAGTCCTTAGGGTCACATAGAGTTGGACACGACTGAAGTGACAGAGCATACATACACACACCTTCACTGGGTAAGTAGCTAAGAGACAAATACTATTTCTTTACCCATAAACAGCATTTCAGCACTTAGCATATTACTGTGGAAGCAATGGCCTCTCAATGAATGGAGGACATTCCAACTTGTTCTAACTCTGAGCACATAACCCATTTCTACACACCAAGTACAGAAGGAACTCCTCTGCCAATGGCAACAGATCATATACTGATCATGAAATGCTGAGGGATTAAGTCTAGTGACAAGTTTCCATTGGCCAGGAAATCAGGGTTAAGGAGTAGCTTACTAAAATGAGCCATTAAGATCAGGAAGGTGGAGACTAAATTACTCACTGCTCCTCACCAATTCCCGGTAATTCCCAAAGAAAAATGACCTGTTCATTTTTCTCCAAAGCACCAGTTACCTTGGTTTTTTTTTCTATGTGATTTTTTTTCCTTTATTGTTCTTTCCACTTCTTACCTTCACTTTGGTAAGTTCTCAAGGGCAGCAATGCCAAGAGGAATGTTGTCTGCAAGACTGCAAAGAGAGCCATAGGGTCTCGCCTCCTGAAAAAGATAAATTGCAAAGAAGAGAACTTTAATTTTAGATGTGAGCAGGTTTCTTTGAACCTATTGTGGAAGATAATGACATTAAAGGCTTCCATTCTGGGACTTTCCTGGTGGTCCCGTGGTTAAGAATCCACCTTCCAATGTAGGGGATGAGGGTTAGAATCTTAGTCTGGGGAACTAAGATCCCACATGAGGTGGGGCAGCTAAGCCCATGCACCACAATTAGGGAAGCCCTTGCTCTGCAACCAAAGATCACTCATGTTGCGACGAAGACCCGATGCAGACACACAAATAAAAACAAATAGGTAAACTTTAGAACGGCTCCCGCTCTCCTCTCCTCCTTATATCCACACCCCTTGTCACTGTGAATTTGGAGTCCTCTTCCAGCCCCACCCCACGATGAGCTGATTTCCTGCTGCATCTGACTTGCTCTGGCTCATAAATGAGGCAGAAGTGATAATGTGTCCCCTTGGAGCCTGGGCCTCAAAAGACTTTCTGTATTTCCTCTTTTGTGTTTCCGCCTCTGGCACGAAAAGGACATTTCTGGGCTATTCTATTGGCTCCAAAAGGAGGATGAGTAACACAGGAGACAGAGGTGAGTCACCTGCGCTGCTCCAGCCCGGCCAGCCGAGGTCAGAAAGCAGAGGGCAGCTTTCCCAGATGGGACGCTGAGGCTCTGTGGCAACAGGTAATGGAGTCACCAATCTCTTCACACCAGGCAAAGTTTGGTGAAGAAAGATAAAGCAGAAAAACCCAGCCACACTCTCAGAAGAGCTCCATTCAAACTGATGCCTTGCAGGGGAGTCACCTCCCCTCTTCCCTGTCTCTCTCCTTAAAATGTCAGCTGAGAAATGCACACACGTCTCTGAAGGGGACAGGCAGAGCGGCATTGTTCTTGTTCAAGAGACCTTCTGGCACTCTTGTCTTCCAAGAGGGTTATGAACTACAGGCCAAAACAGCTCTGCTGATTCATCAGGTCTCTGACCGTTGTACAATGTGAGGGCACAACAAATAAGCTGGATGGTCTCAAGAAGGCTAATATGTTCTTCACTTAATAATAAACACGTTAGTCAGGGGAAGTACTGAATTTCACTTTTCTACTGCAAACTCTGACTCATCGCAGAGAGAAACAAAGAAAAATTCAAAGTCAACTTTTACCTCCATCTAATTTGCTTAGGGTCATCAAAAGCTAGATGTTCTGTGAGCCAGATCATCCATTTTCACTGCCCACACTATCCATTTGTTTTCTTCAAACAGCATTTTACACGAAATGGGAACAATAGTGAAGACAGGAAGAGGGTAAACCAAACCAGTCAATTACTCTCGAGTGGGCAGATCTGCTTACACAGGCGCAAAAGTCTGCAAACGACAGCTTTTCTTCCTGATCCTTTAAGCACCGCTTTCTGCTACTTCAACTGTTGACAACAGGTCATTCACACCCTGCTGAAATCCATTCACACCCTGCTGAAATGTCTACAGACAACTTCAGATGGGTTCCTACTACAACTGAATATCAAAGCCGGGAGGAAGACTGACTCAAGAGAAAAGAGTTTCTGCTGAAAACCAAAGTGAAGGCAAAGGAAAATGCCACAGTGGGGTTTTGACACTCACTGTGCATTTAAATATCCATCCAATCCTGGTCTATGGCACAGGGTCCCATCCTCCTAACATGTACATCACACAAGAACACAAGATCCACCATAGTGAGAAGAGCGTGCATGCTAAGTCGCTTCAGTTGTGTCTGACTTTTTGCAACCTTATGAACTGAAGCTCACCAGGCTCTTCTGTCCACAGGATTCTCTAGGCAAGAATACTGGAGTCGGTTGCTATTTCCTTGCTCATCCCCTCAATTCAAAAGCAGGTAATTCCAGGGGCAGGATGCATGCTGCTTGTGTCCCCCACATGAAAGGGCTATTTAAGATGTTTCTTAAAAGGTGGAGTCTCAGTAAATCAAATATTTACCAAGTCACAAAAATTAAACAAGTCATGGGGCAAAGAAACTTAAAACTAAGAGTTAGAGGCCACCTACCAGTTAAGGGTAACCAGAAACTAAAGAACACAAGTTCTCATATAACAGAATTGAAGATATGGTAATTTACAAAGGACCTATGTCTATGGTCTGGGTAGAATCACCAGGACAGTCCTGTCTGAAGCCCTGCTCTTTCCCACCATCTCACATGGCTGGTTGTGAAACTGGGGACCTCAGCTCCAGCTGCCATCGAATGTCCTAGTTTTCTTTTCATCAGTTCTCACAGGCATGGTTTTACAACCCACTGGACAGGGGGCAGCTGTGACCCAGTGGTCACCGCCTGCACAGAGCATAGTGGTTTTGTCCAGTGCTGTGACTAGGCAGCCACCATCCAGATACTGCAGGCTCCAGATCTCTCAGGACGTTTTGCAGAGGACTAGGAGTCCTAGCTGTTGTCTGCAAATCTTCCAGTAAAATCAATAACGTTTATTGAAACCTGCAGAGCAAGAGTCATGAGAGAGAACCTTCCAGAGAGCCCTGTGGAGCTCCTCCCTGCTGTGGAGCCCCTCCCTGCTGTGGAGCCCCCTCTGGGAAATGCCCTGTGAACAGGTTTCCTGCAGGCACAGAGCCTGACACTGTGGGAAAAACACAGATACCAGGAATTCTTATCCAAGGCCCCAGGTGACTGGACACACAGCCCACGCGGTTCCCCTCCACCCTTCCTACGTCAGTCTTCCTTGGGTGATCCAATTCTGAGTGCATCAGCTCTTCCCTGTGTGACCCGGAGGTGAGGGGGTGAGCTGTGCAAACGTCCTGAGGTGCTGAGCGCTGGGCATAGTCAAGACACAACACAGAGCCGGGGCTTGGAGGGGGCAAGGAGGTGAGTGACAGGAGAAATCAGACAGCACACAGAAAGGGAGAGCAGGCAGGGAAAACACTTAAGAAACTTTGGCTTCTACTTGGAATGAGATGGGAGCTGCTGGTGAGTTTTAAACAAAGGAGTAACGTGGTCTTGCACAGGAAGGACCCTGAATGAGAAGAGACTGAACGGGGCAAGAGTGGCAGGAGCAAGCTCAGGCCGTGGTCCATGGGAGACAGATGTTGGCTTAGACCCCGGGGGTGCAGGGACGGCAGCGATGCTGGGAAGGGTGATGAAATTCGGGAGAGATTTTACAGACAGAGCTGGCAGAACGTGTGGGGTGGTGACAAACTGAGACATCACGGGTGGCTTTCAGAATTCTGGACTGCGTGCCTGGAAAATGGAATCACCACTAACGGAGAAGCAGAAGAATGATTCAGTGGGCTGTATCAGGGACTGCATGTGTGACATCTTAACTTCAGATGCTTACTTGATATTCAAATAAGACGTCAAGTAGCCAGCTAGCTACACACTGTGGAGTCCATGGAAGGAGTCCTGGCTCGGGGGACAAACCCAGGGGTTTTCAGTGCACACGTATAAAGCCACAGGACTGGATGATCTCCAAGAGAACAGACAGAAAAGAGAAAGAGGTCCGAGCATGTAGTTCTGGGGCACTTCACACTGTGTACTGTGCCCCCTGACCAGATCAAAACAAAAACCTGGGACCAGGCTAGGCTCTCCTACATCACTTCAAGGATGAGGGCTGGTGTGTCCGGCATCAGCTGGCCGCTTGGCACGTTCCCCCCACCGGCACTCAGGGCTTGGTTTTTCCTCCAAAACTCTGCTTAATTCCCCAGTCCTCCCATTCATTCAACAGGCTTTCTCTCTCTACAGCTGTGAGGGAGAAGCAAGGCTGCATCTAATTTGCAATGAGAAAAGGAAGTCTGGGAAGTACCAGGTGGCAGAATTCACACAGGAAAAATACTTTTCTGCCTCAACTGCATGCCTTTGTCCTTACTCAAATTGTTCTCTCTCTCTTTTTAAAACCTTTTTAATTTTGTATTGGGGTATAGGCAATCAACACTGTTTTGACAGTTTCAGGTGAACAGGGAAGGGACTCAGCCATACACGTACGTGTATCCATTCTCCCTTAAACTCCCCTCCTATCCAGGCTGCCACCTAATGTTAAGCAGTTTCCTGTGCTATTACGGTAGGTCCTTGTTGGTTATCCATTTTAAATGTAGCAGTGTATACATGTCCATCCCCAGCTCCCTAACTGTCCATTACCCTCCCCATCGGCAATATGTTATTTCTCTTTAAAAAAATAATCCTAGTGTTTTAAAATTGAAGTATAGTTGATTTACAATATTGTGTTAGTTTCAGGTATATAGCAGGCAATTTGGCTACACACACACACATATATAGTCAGATTATTTTCCATTATAGGTTATTATAAGATACTGAATATAGTTTTCTGTGCCACACAGTAATTCCTTGTTGCTTATCTATTTTATGTAGATAAGTTTGTAGTATATAATTTGTACCAAATCATTAGGACCATAGGATTAATGGATATAGACCAAATCTTTTATTTGTATTTTTCAGATCTCCATTATTCCCACCCAGACTATGAGTGCCTGAGGACAGGCTTGGATCTTATTCCCCACTGTCTATCACAGTTCCAGAATATAGTTGCTACCCAGTCAATATCCATTTAATGAGTAAAAACTTGTACCAATTTTCTTGCATTCTTTCTTCTTTGCATTAAATTTTAATTAAAATAGATTCCTTTTCAGGCCTGTCTACATTTTCTGTTGTCAAATGTTGCCTAATTCATACATGTCTTTCACTGACATTCTTTCTCTGGGGGGAAAATGGGAGGAAAGAAAAGAAAAATCACCCACTTTTTTGTAGAACTTCTCATTCAAATCTTGTCTCTTTGCAAAAAGAAGATGGCCTTTGAACATCCCTCGGTATAAATACTACATGTGTAGTAAAAGCACGGATTTTGAAAAATCTGTCCCTCTTCGTCAGCACTTCTTGTTCAGTCATTACTGAAATATTTATTCCTGGGAAGTTTCCCCACTGCAAATAATCCCCATGAGAAGCAGTTTAATCAGTCACTTGCTTCCCAAGAACATGGGTGTGTTGCCAACCTCTTCAAAACTGGCTCGGTGCCCTGATGATGTTATATGCAAATACTATTTTAAAGAAAGAAGCTGTTCAAAACAGGATATGTGCCCAGTGCGTGTATCTTATGGAAGAGTTCTACATGGCAGTACAAACAGTTGCTCACTTCTTAAAGAATCCCCACATTTTCCAGGTCTCATTCTTCTTATAGTTTTTTAAAGAGCCCTGCCTTTCAATGGACTTCCCTTGTGGCTCAGAAGGTATAGAATCTGCCTGTAGTGCAGGAGACCTAGGTTTGATCCCTGGGTCGGGAAGATCCCCTGGAGAAGGGAATGGCAACCCACTCCAGTTTTCTTGCCTGGAGAATCCCATGAATAGAGGAGCCTGGAGGACTAAAGTCCGTGGGGTTGTAAAGAGTCGGACACGACTGAGCGAGTAACACTCTGCCTTTGAAAGGGCCTCCACTGTTACAGCGTAGGGCTGGTAACCCACAGGGTAATTTCACTCCAATTTCACCGTCCCCTCCTCCTCCAGAGGTATGCCCAGGGTTCAAGCACTTCTCTCTTGCTCTCTAAACCCCCCCAGGTAAGTGTTTCTACCAGTTGTGTAAGATCAGTCCTCAGTTATGAGGCTCAACTGACTCACACACTGCTCATTTGCTTTTTTAAAGCAACATTTAGTTGTGATTCCAGCTAGGAGTAAAGGTGAGTCTCTGTTGTATGTGAAGTCAAAGAACTGCAAAACCTGGACCCAAAGAACATGCAAGCATTTGGTAAATGCCAAAGGTGATACTTCATTTGAAAAAATAAATTACTCCCCCAAATGGTACTAACCCAAACATGGATGGGAAAAGGAAGCTGTAATAGTTACATACAGGTACTCTAACATAAGACTACTTAGAGTCAATCCCCCTTTTGGCACTTACTAACTGTATGACAATGGGCAAGTTACTTAAACCACCTGGGCGTTCATTTTCTTTTCTGTGAAATAAGATTAAATAACCTACCTCATAGGATTGCCATGAAGATCAAATGAGATTATGAGATCATATACATAGTAAGCCCAATTAATGTTAGTTTGATCATTATTGGTATAGCTTCATTTCCTTCAACAAAATAAAATCCAGATGAACAAAGATAAAAATGCAAGACCATTAAATTTACTAGAATAAACAGAGAACCCATACAATTCAACATGAAAAAAAAAAAAAAACCACACAATTAAAAAATGGGTGGAGAGCCTGAGTAGACATTTTTCCAAAGAAGACATACAGATGGCCAACAGTCACAGAAAAAGATGATCAACATCACTAAACATTAGCGAAATACAAATCAAAATTACAAGGAGATATCACCTCATAACTGTAAGAATGCAAATGCTGATGAGAATGTGGAGCAAAGGAAATCTTTTGCATTTTTTTTAATTTTAGCTTTAATTGGAGGATACTTGATTAGGATGTTGTATTGGTTTCTGCCCAACAATAAAGTGAATCAGTCATAAGTATACATATCCTCTTGAATTGTTGATAGGAATGTAAATTGGTGCAGCTGCTATGGAAAAGAGCTTGGCAGTTAGTCCAAAAATTAAAAATTAGAACTATCATGAAAGTGAAAGTGTTAGTCGCTCAGCCTTGTCCAAGCTTTTGCAACCTCATGGACTGTAGCCCACCAGGCTCCTCTGTCCATGGGACTCTCCAGGCAAGAATAATGGAGTGGGTTTCCATGCCTTCTCCAGGGGATCTTCCTCACCCAGGGATCAAACCTGGGTCCCCTGCATTGCAGGCAGACTCTTTACCATCTGAGCTATCAGGGAAGCTTGCTATGAAGAAGCAAATTCATTTCTGAGTATTTATCTGAAGGAAACAATACTAATTTGAAAAGATATATGTACCCCTAGTTCATTGCAGCATTATTTATAATAGTCAAGCTATGGAGGCAACCTAAACGCTCATCAGTAGATAAATGGATAAACGAGATGTGGCACATATACACAATGGAATATTACTCAGCCATAGAAAAGAATTAAATCTTGGAATTTGCAATAACATGAATGGAGCTACAGATTATTATAAATGAAACAAGTCAGAGAAAGACAAATACTATATGATTTTACTTGTATGCGGAATCTAAAAAATGAACATAGGTAATTTATAAGCAGAAACAAAGTCATAGATACAGAAAACAAACAGGTGGTCGCCAGAGGGAAGTGGGGAGAAGAGGAGGGAAATGGATGAGGGAAACTCAGACGCATAAGCTTCCTGTTACAAAATACATGAGCCACAGACATGAAATGGACAGTGCGGTGAATATAGTCAACAGCAATGTAATATCTTTGGTGACAGATGACTAGGCTTAATCATGGTGATCATTTAGAAATGTATTGAAATACTGAATAACCATGTTGCACACCAGGAACTAACATAGTGTTGAACGCTGATTACACTTCACAAACAAACTATTATGAAAAAAAGATCAGATTTGTGGTTATCAGAGGCAGAAGGCAGGGGTAGGGAGAATTGGATAATGCAGTCACAAGGGACAAACTTCCAGTTATAAGATAAATAAATACATGGGATGTATTTATGTATGAGATAAGTAAATACAAGCATGATAAAGATCTTTAATAGTGTTTCATGTTATACATGAGAATTGTTAAAAGAGGAAAATCCTAAGAGTTTTCATCACAAGGAAAATTTTTTCTATTTATTTTGTATCTATATGAGATAATGGATGTTCACTGAACTTACTATGATAAACATTTCATGATGCATGTAAGTAAAATCATTATCATATACTCTACACTTATAAAGTGTTTTATTTAATTATCTCAGCAAAAATGGAAGAAACAATTACTTGACTAATACATAGGTGAATATTTGTACAATCTGTCAAGCATGACGTGAAACCAGGAGCAAAAGTAAAGACTGCTACAACAATCAAACGAACACTGAAAATATTCTAGACATATAATAGGTCTAAAACCAAACTGGTAACAATAGTTTCAATATTCATGTCACAGGGTTATGTCCCTAATATATATAAAGCTCTTAGAAATCAATAAGAAAAAGATAAGAAACTCCAAAGAAAAACTGATAAATGACATGATTATGTAATTTATAAAAGAGAAAGAAATATTAATAACCAAAAAGAAAAAAGGAAAACTAGACACTGTCACTAATAATTAAATACATGCAAATTAAAGCTGCAATTGTTTATATCTGTGTGTGTGTCTGTGTGGTGTCCAATTGGCAAAGCTGACTTAAAAGACTTAATACCTAGCATTGGTAAGAGTTTGAAAAAGTAAGCACTGCTTGCTACTCACTGAGGCAATGACCAAAACCATCCCCAAGAAAAAGAAATGCAAGAAGGCAAAATGATTGTCTGAGGAGGCCTAACAAACAGCTGAGAAAAGGAGAAGTGAAAGGCAAAGGAGAAAGGGAAAGATATACACATCTGAACACAGAGTTCCAGAAAATAGCAAGGGGAGATAAAGCCTTCCTAAGTGAAAAAGGCAAAGAAATAAGAGGAAAACAATAGAATGGGAAAGACTAGAGATCTCTTCAAGAAAATTACAGATACCAAGGGAACACTTCATGCAAAGATGGGCACAATAAAGGACAGAAACAGTAGGCGGACCTAACAAGCACAAAAGATTAAAAAGACGTGCAAGAATACACAGACGTGCAAGACGTGCAAGAATACATAGACGTGCAAGAATACATAGAATACACAGAAGAACTATGCAAAAAAAGTCTTAGTGACCTGGATAACCATGCTGGTGTGGTCATTCATTGAGAGCCAGACATCACGAGTATGAAGCCAAGTGGGTCTTAGGAAGCATTATTATGAACAAAGCTAGTGGAAATGACAGAATTCGAGCTGAGCTATTCCAAATCCAAAAGATGATGCTGTGAAAGTGTTGTACTCAATATGCCAGCAAATTTGGAAAACTCAGTAGGGGCCACAGGACTGGAAAAGGTTAGTTTACATTCCAATCTCAAAGAAGTGCAATCCCAAAGAATGTTCAAACTACCATACAATTGTGCTCATTCCACATGCTAGCAAGGTCATGTTCAAAATCCCTTCCAGTTAGGCTTCCACAGTACATGAACCAAGAACTTTCAGATGTACAAGCTGGATTTAGAAAAGGCAGAGGAACCATAAATCAAATTGCCAACATCCGTTGGATCATAGGAAAGCAAAAGAGTTCCAGAAAAACATCTACTTCTGCTTCATTGACCATGTTAAAGCCTTTGACTTCACAACAAATTCTGGAAAATTCTTAAAGAGATGGGAATACCAGACCACCTTACCTGCCTCCTAAGAAACCTTTATGCAGGTTGCGACGCAACAGTTAGAATTGGACATAGAAAAATGGACTGGTTTAAAATTGGGAAAGGAGTACATCAAGCCTGTATACTGTCACCTTGCTTATTTAATTTATATGCAAAGTACATCATGTGAAATTCCAGGCTGGATGAAGCACAAGCTGGATCAAGACTGCCAGGAGAAATATCAATAACCTCAGATATGCAGATGACACCACCATAATGGCAGAAATCGAAGAGGAACTAAAGAGCCTCTTGATGAAAGTAAAAGAGGAGAGTGAAAAAGTTGGCTTAAAACTCAACATTCAAAAAACGAAGATCATGGCATCTGGTCCCATCACTTCATGGCAAATAGATGGGGAAACAATGGAAACAGTGACAAACTTTCTTTTCTTGGGCTCCAAAATCACTGCAGATGATGACTGCAGCCACGAAATTAAAAGACGCTTGCTCCTTGGAAGAAAAGCTATGACCGTATTAAAAGCTATGACATATTAAAAAGCATATTAAAAAGCAGAGACATTACTTTCCCAACAAAGGTCCATCTAGTCAAAGCTATGGTTTTTCCAGTAGTCATGTATGGATGTGAGAGTTGGATTATAAAGAAAGCTGAGCGCCGAAGAACTGATGCTTTTGAACTGTGGTGTTGGAGAAGACTCTTAAGAGTCCCTTGGACTGCAAGGAGATCAAATCAGTCAATTCTAAAAGAAATCAGTCCTGAATATTCATGGGAAGGACTGATGGTGAAGCTGAAGCTGAAGCTCCAATACTTTGGCCACCTGATGCAAAGAACTGACTCATTGGAAAAGACTCTGATGCTGGGAAAGATTGAAGGCAGGAGGAGAAGGGACGATAGAGGATGAGATGGCTGGATGCTATCACGGACTCTAAGGACATGAGTTTGATCAAGCTCCAGGAGCTGGTGATGGACAGGGAAGCCTGGTGTGCTGTAGTCCATAAGGTCACAGAGTCGCACACAACTGAGCAACTGAACTGAACTGAAGTTATAGCAGAAGTGATGCAGGGATATGAGTGAAACTGGCAGAAGAAGAGACAAAAATAGATCAATGAAATAAGACAGAATCCTCAAACAAGTCCTTATATAAACAGGAATTTATTTTGCTGTAAATAATAGAATTCAAATGAGTTGGAAAAAAGTAGTATGATTATAAATATACCACATTGAATCAACTATATCTTCCCAGGCCAGGTGGTATAGCAGTAAACAATCCACTTGTCAATGCAGGGGATGCAAGAAATGTGGGTTCAATCCCTGGGTCTGGAAGATCCCCTGGAGAAGGAATGGCAACCCACTCCAGTATTCTTGCCTGGAAAATTCCACGGACAGAGAAGCCTGGCACACTACAGTCTGAGGGACTGTGAAAGAATCAGATAGAAGTGAGCACTCAGAGCCTCACTGGATCAAATGCTTAAAACTTAAGAAAAAAGTTGTGACATTTTACCTTTCATCTTATACAAAAATCTGGAATTTTGAAAAGCTAAATGTAAAACCAAAGTAATAAAAGTATTAGAAAAAAAATAAAAGCTTAGAAATAATTTTCAGGTGAAAAAGGTCTTTCTAACCTAGACAAAGCACGTAAGTGATTAGATTGCAGTCGATTACACAAACATCTAAAACTTCTTGCAGGACTTTCCTAGTGGTGCAGTGGATGGGAGTCCAGTGCTAATGCAGGGGACACTGGTTCCATTCCTGGTCTGGAAAGAGCCCACATGCAACGAAGCAATTAAGCCCAGGTATCACAACTACTGAGCCTGTGTTCCAGAGCCCAAGAGCTGCAACCACTGAAGCCCATGCTCTGCGAGAAGAGAAGCCACCACAGTGAAGAGCCTGCACACCGCAAGAAGAGTAGCCCCCACTCGCCACAGCTAGAGAAAAGCCCAGGCAGCAACGCAGACCCAGCATGGACAAAAAGAAAATAAATACATTTAAAAACAAATAAATAAAACTTCTGTGCAGCAAAAGATATTTAAAAATAAAAGCATTATGAATAAGCAAAATGTGGTATATACAAACAATAGAACATTATTCAGCCTTAAAAAAGAAGGGAATTCTGATACATTCTACAACAGGGATGAGACTTGACATTTTGCTAAGTGAAATAAGCCAGTTACAAAACTGCAAAGACTCTTCCATTTCTATGAGGTACCTGGAGTATTCATGGACTAACTGAAATGGACTGGAATGGGTGAATTTAACTCAGATGACCATTATATCTACTACTGTGGGCAGGAATCCCTCAGAAGAAATGGAGTAGCCATCATGGTCAACAAAAGAGTCCGAAATGCAGTACTTGGATGCAATCTCAAAAACGACAGAATGATCTCTGTTCGTTTCCAAGGCAAACCATTCAATATCACAGTAATCCAAGTCTATGCCCCAACCAGTAATGCTGAAGAAGCTGAAGTTGAACGGTTCTATGAACACCTAAAGACCTTTTAGAACTAACACCCAAAAAAGATGTCCTTTTCATTATAGGGGACTGGAATGCAAAAGTAGGAAGTCAAGAAACACCTGGAGTAACAGGTAAATTTGGCCTTGGAGTACAGAATGAAGCAGGGCAAAGGCTGATAGAGTTTTGCCAAGAGAATGCGCTGTTCATAGCAAACACCCTCGTCCAACAACAAAAGAGAAGACTCTACACATGGACATCACCAGATGGTCAACACGGAAATCAGATTGATTATATTCTTTGCAGCCAAAGATGGAGAAGCTCTATTCAGTCAGCAAAAATAAGACTGGGAGCTGACTGTGGCTCAGATCATGAACTCCTTATTGCCAAATTCAGACTTAAATTGAAGAAAGTAGGGAAAACCACTAGACCATTCAGGTATGACCTAAATCAAACCCCTTAGGATTATACAGTGAAGTGAGAAATAGATTTAAGGGACTAGATCTGACAGATAGAGTGCCTGATGAACTATGGAATGAGGTTTGTGACATTGTACAGGAGTCAGGGATCAAGACCATCCCCATGGAAAAGAAATGCAAAAAAGCAAAACGGCCGTCTGGGGAGGCCTTACAAATAGCTGTGAAAAGAAGAGAAGCAAAAAGCAGAGGAGAAATGGAAAGATATAAGCATCGGAATGCAGAGTTCCAAAGAATAGCAAGAAGAGATAAGAAAGCCTTCTTCAGCGATCAATGCAAAGAATAGAGGAAAACAACAGAATGGGAAAGACTAGAGATCTCTTCAAGAAAATTAGAGATACCAAGGGAACATTTCATGCAAAGATGGGCTCGATAAAGGACAGAAATGGTATGGACCCAACAGAAGCAGAAGATGTTAAGAAGAGGTGGCAAGAATACACAGAAGAACTGTACAAAAAAGATCTTCATGACCCAGATAATCACGATGGTGTCATCACTCACCTAGAGCCGGACATCCTGGAATGTGAAGTTAAGTGGGCCTTAGAAAGCATCACTACAAACAAAGCCAGTGGAGGTGATGGAATTCCAGTTGAGCTATTTCAAATCCTGAAAGATGATGCTGTGAAAGTGCTGCACTCAATATGCCAGCAAATTGGGAAAACTCAGCAGTGGCCACAGGACTTGAAAAGGTCAGTTTTCATTCCAATCCCAAAGAATGCTCAAACTACCACACAATTGCACTCATCTCACACGCTAGTAAAGTAATGCTCAAAATTCTCCAAGCCAGGCTTCAGCAGTACGTGAACCGTGAACATCCAGATGTTCAAGCTGGTTTTAGAAAAGGCAGAGGAACCAGAGATCAAATTGCCAACGCCCTCTGGATCATCGAAAAAGAGAGTTCGAGAAAAATATCTATTTCTCCTTTATTGACTACACCAAAGCCTTTGACTGTGTGGATCATGATAAACTATAGAAAATTCTGAAAGAGATGGGAATACCAGACCACCTGACCTGCCTCTTGAGAAACCTATATGCAGGTCAGGAAGCAACAGTTAGAACTGGACATGGAACAACGGACTGGTTCCAAATAGGAAAAGGAGTATGTTAAGGCTGAATATTGTCACCCTGCTTATTTAACTTATGTGCAGAGTACATCATGAGAAATGCTGGGCTGGAAGAAGCACAAGGTGGAATCAAGATTGCTGGAAGAAATATCAATAACCTCAGATATGCAGATGACACCACCCTTATGGCAGAAAGTGATGAGAAACTAAAGAGCCTCTTGATGAAAGTGAAAGAGGAGAGTGAAAAAGTTGGCTTAAGGCTCAACATTCAGAAAACGAAGATCATGGCATCTGGTCCCATCACTTCATGGCAAATAAATGGGGAAACAGTGGAAACAGTGTCAGAATTTATTTTTGGGGGCTCCAAAATCACTGCAGATGGTGACTGCAGTCATGAAATTAAAAGACGCTTACTCCTTGGAAGGAAAGTTATGACCAACCTAGATAGCATATTCAAAAGCAGAGACATTACCTTGCCAACAAAGGTCCATCTAGTCAAGGCTATGGTTTTTCCAGTGGTCATGTATGGATGTGAGAGTTGGACTATAAAGAAAGCTGAGCGCTGAAGAACTGATGCTTTTGAACTGTGGTGTTGGAGAAGACTCTTGAGAGTCCTTTGGACTGCAAGGAGATCCAACCAGTCCATTCTGAAGGAGATCAGCCCTGGGATTTCTTTGGAAGGAATGATGCTGAAGTTGAAACTCCAGTACTTTAGCTACCTCATGTGAAGAGTTGACTCATTGGAAAAGACTCTGATGCTGGGAGGGATTGGGGGAAGGAGGAGAAGGGGACGACAGAGGATGAGATGGCTGGATGGTATCACCGACTCGATGGATGTGAGTCTGAGTGAACTCCGGGAGTTGGTGATGGACAGGGAGGCCTGGCGTGCTGCAACTCATGGGGTCTCAAAGACTCGGACACAACTGAGCGACTGAACTGAACTGAACTGGAGTATTCATAGAGACAGAAAGCAGAATTATGGTTGTGAGGGGCTAGGGAGAGAATGGGGAGTTATCATTTAATGGGTATAGCATTTCAGTTTTGCAAGATGAAGAGTTCTGGAGATGGATGGTGGTAATGCTTGCACAACAAGAGGCATGTCCTTAATAACACAGACCTGTGTACTTAAAAACAGTTAAAATGGTAAATTTTATATTATGTGTTTTACCACAATAAAAAAATTTGGGAAAAGAAGCTTTACACTAGAAGAAATATTTGCATCATCTATAAGAGACAACAGATTAAGAAACTGAATACCTGTAGAGCTTCTGCAGTAAACAGACATAAGATAAAACAACCCTATAGAAAAGTGAGCAAAGGACATGCACAGGTAATTCACATAAGAAACACGCAATCCATAAATATTTAGAGATATTAAACTGCAGCTGCTGCTAAGTCGCTTCAGTCATGTCCGACTCTGTGCGACCCCATAGATGGCAGCCCACCAGGCTCCCCAGTCCCTGGGATTCTCCAGGCAAGAACACTGGAGTGGGTTGCCATTTCCTTCTCCAATGCATGAAAGTGAAAAGTGAAAAGGAAGTCGCTCAGTCGTGTCCGACTCTGTGCAACCCCATGGACTGCAGCCTACCAGGCTCCTCTGTCCATGGGATTTTCCAGGCAAGAGTACTGGAGTGGGGTGCCATTGCTTTCTGCAGCAGTATTCAGCAAAATGCAAATTAAAATGTCTTACTGAGTTTCACTCATTCACCAGATTTGAAAATTTAGATAAAAAAAGATAATACCCAGTGTTAGGAAGGATGAGGAAAACAAATTCTCATGTGCTGAATTTAAATTATTAATAGCACCTGGGGTGGGTCAGCTGTGCAATTTGAAGAGTTTTATCTACCAAAGTGAAAAATGGATAAACTGTTTGATCCACAAATCTCTCTCCTAGGATATTACACTCAGGCTTAAGCACAAAAGTGAATGCCCAATTTTCCCTGAAGCACTGTTGCTAATGCTGAATAATTTTAGTTAACTTTGATGTCGATCAATAAGGGAAAGGATGAATAAATATCTCTAGCTAACATAATTAAAAATAAGTATTATTACTTTAGAATGTAGCCATTAATAAAAGAGGTACAGACATGACAGAGGTCTAAGACTTGGGGGTGAAAAAGTAAGCTGCACGATGATAGTAAGACCTCATTTACATTTATTAAAACATAATATTGGAGAAGGAAATGGCAACCCACTCCAGTATTCCTGTCTGAAGAATCTCATGGATAGAGGAGCTGGTGGGCTACAGTCCATAGAGTCTCAAGAGTCGCACACAACTTAGCGACTAAACCACCACGTATACATATATTTGCAAATGTATACCAAAAAAAAGTCTTGGAATAATAGGTACGAACCTGACATTTCCCTCTTCTGAGTGAGAATAGGAGTGACAAAGTTAGTTCTACATTTCCCCCCATACGTCATATATATATTCATTTATTATTTGTATTATTATTAAAACATAAAAAATAAAACAGATAAACTAGAGTAAATAGCTTCTGAAAACAAATAGAAGGTTGTGAACACAGGACACAGCTTTTATAAAAGAAATCTGTGCTACAGAACTATGAGGAATCCTGCTTGGAGGGAGGGGAATTTCTCACAAGTTCTTATCTGTCTTGTATCTCCCCATTTCATATGTTTTTTTCAGTCAAAGAGGACTTCCTCCAGAGAAAGCAGGGCTAGGGCTCAGTATTCCTGTAAAGTGAGCAAGATGACACTTGCTCAGCTTTCCTTCTGCTTGAGCCTAGAATATTCCCACAAGGAAAACACTCTTTCTTCTTGTCAAATCACAGTACCACCTCTTTCAGAACCATGATCGTTTTCCTGATTTGGTTCCTTTTTCAGGACAAATGGGCTACAAAAAACAACAGAGACCTTGGAACACCTCTGAGCACCACTGCAGGTGTCCCCAGTCTCTCAGGTTAAAGAGGTGGAAGGAAAAACCCAGTGTGTAAGTAAGTATTCTCCCCAGTATGGCTCCAGTCCCCACTGGACACCTAAGACGGCCGTTTCCTCTCAAGGTGGCCATTGATACAGAAGGTTTAGACACATTTGCTGAGACAACAGGAGGCAAAACAGGTACCACAAGGAGGCAAGTTACAGCTGAGAGTTAGCCCTATCCAACAATAAAATGTTAGGTGGTGAGCTCCCTGCCACTGGAAGCATTCTAACAATACTGAAAGCTATCAGTGGAGGTGCCAAACTCAGCATGCCCTTGAAGATTCTGAGTAGGTAACAGGCTGGTGTCCAGTGCTTTTAAAGACTCCAAGAATAATTCTGAGGCACAGCTAAGTCTGGAAACCCCTGGCCACTATGACTATTTGGTGCCCTTCAGATTCAAGGGTCTCTGAGTGCAGATTAAAGCAGCTCAGGAGAGAGGTAAAGTGCTCTGAGGACAGAGGGCTACAATAATGAAGCACCATACGTGGGGGGCGGGCGGGGGGCACTCCACAAAGGGTCCTAAAGTTTGAGACACAGATAGTGGTTACAGGCAGCCTCCAAAGCCAAATCCTGACTCTGCCACTTGCTAGCTGTGTAACCACAGACAAGTTGCTTAACTTCTCTGGGCCTCAGTTTTCTCACTGATAAAATCAGAATGGGAAAACTGTTACCCACCTCAGTGGTGAAGCTTAAATCATTCTCGTGTATGTACAGTACTTAGTGCCTGATCCATAGTTAGTGTGAACGGTTATTATTTCGTAGAGGAGGAAACAGAGGCTGAGGCCATACGTTAACCTGACCCACGTCCTAAAGTCAGTTTAGACTTGACAATAAGACCCACAGCTTCTTTCCTTCTAGCTCAAATTAAATACATGGCATTCAGTTCTATCATAGCCTCTGCCTACATTGATCCCTCTTGAGTTGGAGAATAAACTTGTTCAGAGTCTTCAAGCTTGTCAGTTACCAGGCACCCTTGCCCCGTGGCACTGAATACTGTGCCTCCAGCCACAGGACAGGCAGGCAGGACAGATGGAGGCACGAGCCGGCCAAACACTGTCAAGAAAGGGCTCTCAGTGCTCCGCGACGTCACCGCCACGGAAGCCAGCTCTATGGTCTTGGACAAGTTGCTGAACCCCTCCGTGCTTTTTGCCTAGGAAAGAGCTGTCTGTAAAAGGGTGAGAGGCGGCGCGGTTACAAATACAAGGCTTCCATCGCCCAACCGGCCAACTTGGTGCTCCTTCCATTCGCTTGGCGTCTACCCCAGACACCACCGCATCCCCAAGAACTTTTATCGGCTGCACCTGCGTGTGAGCGCCTCTCGCTCCCAGGTGTAGAGGGAGGTGGAGAGAGGTCGCCGACCGAGAGAGGTATGACCCTCAGGTAGGCGTTAAAAGAACGTGAGGGAAGGCTGGAGACCGCAATTAACACCCAATTAACTCTGGGGTGCTGGGAACGAGGCAAAAGTGGGTCAAATGGGAATTTTAATCCCACAAATATCCCCCGACTGCCTTGCGAAGGACGCGGTGGGATGGGGACTGTAAACGCAGGGTGGGCACCGTCGTGGTTACGCACGGCGTGCGCTCTGGCAAGAATGAGTAGTTACGCACCCGGCCGCGGGTCACCGGCGAGGACCCCTCGAAACCCCTTCTCGGGGCAGAGCGAACCCCCCAGCCCAAGCAAACGCGAGGCCTCGGGGCACCGAGCAGGAGAGCAGAGTGCTGAACTCCGGGCCGCGTCCAGACGGCAGGGGCCGGCGGAGAATCCACCGAGGGAGGCGGCGCGCGCGGAGGCGAGCGGGGCGCGCGGTCGGGTACTCACCCCGCGGGCCGAGGGCTCCGCGAGCCGGGCCGAGTCGTCGGCGGCTGGGCTGCCGAACCGCGGTGCGAGACCCGGGAGAGCGCGGGTGCGGACGTGCAGGGCCGGCCCCGCGCCTGGCCTATGAATCAGCTGCGGGGCGCGCGCCCAGGGGCGGGAATTACGGGAAAGCCGCGGGGGAGGGCAGAGGGCCGAGGACTTTTGCAATTTCCCGTCTCGCTGCGCACTCTTGGCACTCTTGGGCCCCACAGGAATTCTCTTCCTTTGGGTCCCCCGGGGGGAGAGCGGATGGGACCCTGCAGAGGTGCGGGACCCCGGGCCTCGGCGGCCGGGCGGGGACCGGTGGGAAAGGAAGTGGGCGAGGCCTGGGAAGGAAAAGTGGAAACCGAAAACAGCGGGCCGGGCACCCGGGCGGGGGCTCCGGCCCCCGCAGGCTGGCCACCCGGGCGGGAGCAGAGCGGAGCGAAGCGGGTGGGATCCCGCGGGGCCACTTGTTATCCCGGCCTGGAGGCACACCCCCTGGGCTTCCCGGCAGAGATTCTTTGGGCACACACAAGCGCTCCAGGCAAACTTCCGACTGTGTGGGGTTCAGAGCAATAAAATTTGAGTTCTAGGATCCTGGTTCTCGTTCCTCCCTAGAAACTCCCTGGCAGATACAGTTGTCCTTGCAGTAACTGTCCCATAGCCTTACACAAAGAGCTATGTGTGCTATAACGTGGCTTACTTTTTCTCTTAATAATGCCATTTAATCTTTGAAATACGTATTCAAATACAGGGCCCTTGAAATGCATATTTGCCCTCTCTTCATAGTTACATGGGGGCTTACCTGGTGGTACAGTCGGTAAAGAATCCGCCTGCAATGCAGAAGAGCCTGGTTCCATCCCTGAGTGTGGACGATCCCCTAGAGAAGGAAATGGCAACCCACTCTAGTATTCTTGCCTGGGAAATCCCACGGACAGAGGAGCCTCGCAGGCTACACAGTCCATGGGGTTGCAAGAGTTCGACAAGACTTAGCCACTAAACCACCACCACCAAGTTGTATGATGGACTAGCTAAAGGCATACCCACCTGGGGTCTGGTATGGAAACCATCTAAATACAGCTGCTGTGGTACTGCCTTTGGACCCAGAGGGAGATTGGTGGGGCTGGGGTGTTGGACAGGGGTGCCCTGCAGCTCTGAAGTCTTGTCCATGGGACCTGGCTCTGGGCGACTAAGACTGAGATTCAGGTGCTGCAAAGTACCACAGTGATTGGGAGAACTAGGAGTAATGGAGAAGGACCACCCATGAATCGTATCTTAAGAGTCACTTCTTGAAGTGACTGAATGGCTCAAAATGTCAGAATCAGTCCACATGATTTTATGTTTAAAGCCCAAATACTTTTATGTTTGCCCGTGTTTATAGCTCCTCCCAATGCCATCCCAGGGAAAGAGTTCTTTTTAGACAGGTTGTGTCTGATGATGCCAGGAAGACCATGGTGCATACAGTAAATATTTAATGATAATGAAGGTAAAGGTACTCTTGTCTAAATAAATGTAAGGTACTTTGCCACACCTCTCATTAAGGGTTTTAAAGAGTCCATTAGTTTAGCCATCTGGCTTTGGAAGCTCTGTCAAACCAGGTCCTGAGGGTGAGGAAGGCTTTCTGATTGACTTTTTCATAGCGTGAAAAAAAAAAAAAAATAGTGTGATGAATTTCTGCAAAGTGAGTCTTAAGTTGCTTTGGGTTCCTCTAACAATTGAAAGAAACTGAGTTGCAAAATATTCCCTGCTGTTGGTTCAGGACCCTCCAGTCCCCTGGTGAAATTCTAAATTGGCCCCCTTACACAAAGGTCAAGGAGAGGCCGGCCCATTCAGATTGGTTCAGTTCAGTTGCTCAGTGTGTCCGACTCTTTGTGACCCCATGGACATGGACAGGGGCTTCCCTGTCCATCACCAACTCCCGGAGCTTGCTCAAACTCATGTCCATTGAGTAAGTGATGCCATCCAACCATCTTATCCTCTGCCGTTCCTTTCTCCTCCTGTCTTCGATCTTTCCCAGCATCAGGGTCTTTTCAAATGAGTCAGTTCTTCACATCAGGTGGCCAAAGTATTGGAGTTTCAGCTTCAGCATCAGTCCTTCCAATGAATATTCAGGACTGATTTTGTAGGTGGCAGTTTAAATAAGCAAGGAACTTACATAGGAGGCTTGTCTCCCACAGTAGCAAGATGAATACATCTCCACATCTCCTCACCCAGCTGCCAGAATCTTAAAAGTTATATAGAAGCCTTAATGGGGTTCAGTCCTGTGTACAGACCCCATGATCTTAATAACACATTGTTCTGTCAAGGTTGCATCCTTGAAAATGGCTCCTGGTACAGATACAGCCAGCAGAACATATATTCCAAGGACAGGGGAGGGGATAAGGAGGCTCTGATTGTCTGGGGTTGGAGGGTCAACCAGAGGGGACATCCTCTCGATGACATCCTTCCACAGGTGTCCACATAAAATTCACTTATTTTGTGCACCATTCTAATTCCTTGCATATACTCCTCTTTCTAGAGACTAGTTAGTATAGCACCTGTAAATCTGTGATCATTCCCTCAGGATGATGGGTTGAATAGTGTCGTCCAAAAACTCATGTCCACCCAGAATTTCAGAATATGACCCCATTTGGAAATATAGATTTTGCAAATTTCATCAAGTTGAGCCTGAATTAACCCAATGCCTTTTATTCTTATAGGAAGAGGAAAATGTGGACACAGAAACCCAGGAGGAACACCATGTGATTCCTGAGGCAGAGATTGGAGTTATTCTGCCTCAAGCCAAGGAATGCCAAGGATCACTGGCCAGCAGCAGAAGCCAGGAGAAAGGTACAGAGAAGTATGGTTTTCAGCAGAGTTTAATATGTTGTCAAAACAAAGAACATTAAACAAGTCAGGGATACATTCCTTTAAGGTTTCAAAAAAAAACAAAAAAACAAAAAAACAGATCAACACGTACACAGGGAGTTCGGATGGCCTTGGCACCTGGAAAGGGAGTCTTGTTATTGAACGAGTATCAGCCCTGATATCCCAGGAATGGAGGCGTTTAATGATGCATTTAATCTTTATTTTTAACATGGACATTCTTCTGGTCAGTGCTCCCTTTTCTTTCATAATTAAAGCAGATGGACAATGTATTTTTTTCTGAATTTTTTTTAATTGAAGGATAATTGCTTTACAGAACTGTGTTGGTTTCAGCCAAACATCAATATGAATCAGCCGTAGGTATACATGTGTCCCCCTCCCTCTTGAACCTCCCTCCCATCTCCGCCCCCACCCCACCCCTCTAGGTTGTTACAGAACTCCTGTTTGAGTTCTCTGTGTCAGAGACAGGCTGCATTAGTTAGCATTAAATTCAGGTTAACTTGTGTATAAGCCAGAATGACTTCCCTAAATACCTCAATATGCAAAAATTTCCTTTAATCATTTCCCTGTCCCTTTTTCATTCTCTGTGTGTCTCCTAGATGTTGGCCTGTCCCAGGGCTCCATCGTTGATTCTCTCCTCTGAATCCACAGTCTCCCGAATGATCATGTCCATGCTCCTGATTTCCATGGTCACTTGTGCTCCGATGAACCTTGAATCTTCCTCTCCATTGCAATTATTTCATCTGAACTACAGACCAACTTATTTGTACATCAAAATCAATATGTTCAAGTTCAAATGCTTCAGTATTCCACCTTTGATTCTCTTATATTAAGTGAATGCCCCAACCTTTAACTCAGATACCAAATCAAAAAACCTGGGAATGATTCTTGATCCATCCTTCCTCATCTTTCACCAGAAAGTCTCATATATGTAACTACTGTTGTCAAAATCTTGGCCCCTGTCCACCGGTGCCAATAAAGAATACGGAAACAGAGTTTGGGGGAAATAGAAAAATGGCTTTATCTTTGCCCGGCAAAGGGGAATACATAACAGGCTAGCACCTCAAGTACTGCGCCCCATCTCTTGGGAATAGAGAGAGGTTTTATATCCTCATGAAGGTCTAGCATTTTTATTCTTTCTTTGCAAAGTTTCAAAACAACTACAGCTGGCCTGAGGCAACTCAGCAACTGGGTCTGGTTTCCCTGAAATAATTGGCCCGTGGCCTTTTTTTCTGAAATGCAGAATGCTCCAAGCGATTGTAAGGTAACAAGAATGCCAGGTGTGGGGTATAATCAATACGGAGTCCGAGAGTAATTAGCTTTCTGAAGGACAAGCCCAACTACAAGTGTTTGTTAGTAGTAACAGCTAAAGAATGACCAAGATTGTTTAACTCTTGCAAGCCTGTTTGGCTTGTATGTGTGAAAGGCCATTCACTCATTTCCATTTTTGCTGCAACACTATGACAGGAGAGACATGAGTGGAATGTTAGTTAGCCTTACCCTATCCAGTTTCTCAGGGGAAATACAGTCCTATAAGTATCAGGAATATTACATAGATCTGTCTGTGGATGTAGATATGGAAGAGGGCATGGCAACCCACTCCAGTATTCTTGCCTGGAGAATCGCCATGGACAGAGGAGCCTGGTGGGCTACAGTCCATGGAGTCAACAAAGAGTCGGACACGACTGAAGCAACTTAGCATACACATAGATATAGACGTATGAAATCATCTATGTAAGCTGTGAAATATAAATTATTATTCTATTTGTTAAACTGCTACAAGTATCTATAATTACATATTTGGCAGTATTTGATAACCAGACTGATAGAACTTGAAGGAATTGGGAGTTTTCTGAAGAAAGTGGCTTCATCAATAAGTAGTGGATGATGATTTACAATTACCTTCATGGATAAGAATTCTCTATTTCTTTTTGGATGTTATCACATTTGATATATTAAAGATTCACTTTTAGGTTTTAAAGCATGCTTCTGTGGTTATGATTGTCGGTGACATTGGCATTATTTCTAAGAAAACAATGGAAATTAAAATGTTATTTGGTAAATGTATTCTTATATTGCAAAAAACAAAACAGGAATTTTGAAAAGTTTCTAATCTAAAATATATCATAAATCTTGACTAAGAGACAGTTATCATTTCCAAATGTGTATATTTTTTAAAAAAATCAAAAGCAAACAAAAAAGGGAGCTGACAATGACAAAGCAAGATGTTAAATATAGGGCCACATGGAGCTTTCATATTTTAGAATTTCAGAGGATTCCTTTAAGTACTTAAGTATGAATTGTTTTCCTTCAGTGTCTGTTAAGTGGATTTAAGTGAGGGATAACAGCATCCTTAATAGTTCTAAAGGAGTTTCTTGGTTGAACTAAATGTTAGTGGAAGATTGGTTGAAGGATTGATTGCTTCTACACATTCCACCCTCTCCTGCGTATTCCAATAGTTTTCACACCTTATTCCAGATTTCATCAGAAACCAGACCATAGAAGTGTTAGTCGCTCAGTTGTGTCTGACTCTTTGTGATTCCGAAGACTGTAGGCTGCCAGGGTCCTCTGTTCATGGAATTCTCCAGGCAAGAACACTGGAGAGGGTTACCATTCCCTTCTCCAGAGGATCTTTCTGACCCAGGGATCCAACCCAGGTCTCTTGCACTGCAGGTGGATTCTTTACCGTCTGAGCCACCAGGGGAGCACTTTGGATTTTTTTCTTTTTTTTATTTTTGCTCTATGGGCTTTAGAGATACTGTTGAATATGTGTTTGCTTGGATAACTGCTTTTATTCTTTTGGCCTGTGGTTATGGGGATTAATAAAAATGAGCATAGTAATTAATACTACAGGACAGACCATTAATCCAGTCAGGAAGGAAGAACTTTGAGGGAGAGTCAGGTGGGAACTTTGGAAACTTTTGAAAATGATTTGCTAACCTTGACCTAAAATAAATCTATAGTCATGTTTGTATTGATATTTAAACAGCATCTCTTATTGAGAGCGTGTAGTTGGAAGTTTTTTAAAAAGTACATTCTCTGCATTTTAATTTGATAGAGGGTGTTTAGCACACTTACATTTAAGGTAATTATTGATATGACTGAGTTAAACCTATCACTTTTCTATATGTTTTTCTTTCATTCTCCCTGCTTTTTGTCCTTCTGTTTCTCCTTTTCTGCCTTCTTTTACATCATTTGAATTTTTAAAAGAATTTTATTTTAAATTTGCCTTTTGGGTTTTTGTTGTTCCTCTTTACAGAACTTTTTGGTATGTGGCCTAATGGATTAAGATATACATCTTTAATTTTTACTGTTTGCTTGAGATAATATTAAACCATTTCACCTACTAGGTCCATTTAACCATGCTTCTTGTCCTTTATGTTATAATTATAAAATGTATTATGTTTATGACAAGATAAAACTGGCATGCAATATGTATTTTAAAGAAATTAAGAGGAAAAACAGTCCTTTCTATTTACATGTTTACCTTTACCACAGTGTTCTTCAGTCTTCCCAGAGAGCCGAGTTTTCATCTGTTCTTGTTTCCCTAAGCCTGAAGGATTTCCTTTAGCATTTTCAAGTGCAGATATGGAGATACACTCTCTTAGTCATGTGTGTGTGTTTAATGTCTTTACTTCATCTCGTCCAGCTTCCCTGGTGACTCAGATGGTAAAGAATCTGCAATGTGGGACACCCGGGTTGGATCCCTGGGTTGGGAAGATCCCCTGGAGAAGGGAATGGCAACCCACTCCAGTATTCTTGCCTGGAGATTCCCATGGCTAGAGGAGCCTGGTGGGCTGTAGTCCATGAGGTCCGAAAGAATCAGACATAATTGAGTGACTGACACTTCACTTCATCTCATGCTTGAGGGATGTTTTTGCTGGGTATAGGATATGTGCTTGACAGCTTTTACCTTTCAAACTTTTAAAATGTTGTTCTGTGATTTTCTGATCTCTATTGTTTCTGTTGACAAGTTGTCAATTATTCAAATTATTATTCCCCTGTATATATAATCTGTCATTTTTCTCTCGTTGCTTTCAATATCTTTTCTTTCTTTTTGGTTGTCAGTATGACAATGATGTGTTTAGAGATTTTTTAAAAATTAGTATCATTATCCATCAGGCTTGACATTTGTTGAGCTTCTTGAATTTGTAAATTTATGTCTTTGACCAAATTCGAGAAATTCTCAGCTAGTGTTTCTTCACATTTTTTTTTCTACTCTTATCTTTCTCATCTCTCTCCTAGAATCCAGTTACTCATATGTTAGACCTTTCCCTTCATATAGTCCCAAATGCCCTTGGACTTTATTGTTTTCACTTTTTTTCTTTGTGTTTTTTAGACTGGAAAGCTTCTATCAAACTTTATTTAAGCTTATTGACTCCTCTCCTCTCATCTTAGTTTTGTTATCAAATTCATCTACTAAATTTTGTATGATAGGCAGTGTATATTTCAGTTCTAAATTTTTCTTTTTTATATATATTTTCTATATCTTTCCTGATATTTAGTGGCCTAATGGATAAGGCACTGGCCTCCTAAGCCAGGGATTGTGGGTTCGAGTCCCATCTGGGGTGGGGGTGGATAAACCACCGAAAGTTCTCCTTTGCTGGACTTCCCCAATGGCTCAGAGGGTAAAGCATCTGCCTGCAGTGCAGGAGACCCAGGTTCAATTCCTGGGTCAGGAAGATCCCCTGGAGAAGGAAATGGCAACCCACTCCAGTACCCTTGCCTGGAAAATCCCATGGATGGAGAAGCCTGGTAGGCTGCAGTCTATGGGGTTGCAAAGAGTCAGAAACGACTGAGCGAATTCACTTCACTTCACTTCACTTCCTGATATTTACTATCCTTTAGCTCATGCCAGGCATATTTTCCTTTACCTCATTTAGCATAGTTCTAATTACTGCTTTTAGAGCATGACTTGGTTATTCTAACATCTAGACATCTTAGAATCAGGCTGTATTGACTGTGGCTCAAATGAGAATGTATCGCATTTCCTGGTTTGTTTATTTATTTTTGTATTGTCAAGTAATTTTGGATTACAACTGGACATTGTAAACATTATGCTATGAAAATGAGTTCTATTACATTCCTCCAGTGACATTGATTTTCTTTTTAAAATGGGCAGTTAATGTGGTTAGGGGCTTCCCCATGGCTCAGCAGTAAAGAATCTGCCTACTGTGCAGGAGATGCAGGAGATGTGGGTCCAATCCCTGCATTGGGAAGATCCCCTGGAGGAGGAAATGGCAACCCACCCCAGTATTCTTGCTGGGAAAATCCTATGGATAGAGGAGCCTGCGAGCTACTCTCCATCATAGGGTCACAAAAAGTCAGGCATGACTGAGCGACTGAGCAGCTGCAGAATGTGGTTAGATTCAAACTGCAAACAAGATATTGATTGCAGTAGTAGCAGCTCAAATCCAAATTCACTGTTTTGTGGGGGGGGGGGGGCTTGTTTTTATCTAGGCTGTTTTGAATTCTGTCTTGCACAGTCATGATTCATAGCTTATCGATGATGTAAGTTTAAGCACAGAATATAAGCTTTTTCCTCTCTAGCTATTTCTTTTCTGCTGTTTCTCACTTTATTTTCCAAACAATGTGTTTGCATCAAACTCTGAGCTCTGATTCTTCAAGCCAGAAATATTGTAAATTTTCTAACAGAGTTTTAGTTACCCTCACACTGCACAAGACTTGTGGGGTCTCAAGCTAAGGGCCATAAAATATGGGAAACTCACTCCATACTCTTTCCTTTGTTCCAAGTGTTAATTCTCTTCCAGAATCTTACTGTTTTTGTCAATTCTCCACTGCTTTTTATGTGTTTTTTATTTGTATTTTTCCTAGTGTTTGATATTGTTGTATGTAGGAGGGGCAGTTTAATGAGAGCTCCTCAGCTATGACCAAAAGGACACTCCCTACAGTTATATTTTGAAGCACTAAATGATGAAGTTATTGGGAGAAAATACAAGGAACTTGTTTGGGGTTTTTTTTCCCACTTTCCTAGGGTAGATTTCTCCCTCAAACAAAATATTCTTCTGAAACAATCCAGTTTTTCAAAAGATTCAAATATTTTTGCCTTAGACTTCAATCTGGAAACTGCTGAAAGCCTGCTGGAATTGTGTAAGGCTAATCTATTAACTTAAACGTCATGTTAAAATAAAAATGAGTGCTAATAACATGATGAAAAAGTAACAGTGTTAGCCTCTCAGTTGTGTCCAACTCCTTGTGACCCCATGGGCTGTAATCTGCCAGGCTCCTCTGTCCATGGCATTCTCCAGGCAAGAATACTGGAACAGGTAGCCATTCCTTTCTCCAGGGTATCTTCCCAACCCAGGGATCGAACCTGCATTTTTTGCATTGCAGGCATATTCTTTACCATCTCAGTCACCAGGGAAGCTCATATAAGACAATACTACCAAGGAAACAGTTTGGGGAACGAAAGGAGGATTGGTGAAACTTGTCCTTGAATTTCCTGTGAATTTTGTTGAAATGCCAAAAACAAAATTTATTTGAGGGAGTTATGAAGGCAATGGCACCCCACTCCAGTACTCTTGCCTGGAAAATCCCATGGATGGAGGAGCCTGGAAGGCTGCAGTCCATGGGGTCGCTGAGGGTCGAACATGACTGAGCGACTTCACTTTCACTTTTCACTTTCATGCATTGGAGAAGGAAATGGCGGCCCACTCCAGTGTTCTTGCCTGGAGAATCCCAGGGATGGGGGAGCCTGGTAGGCTGCCGTCTATGGGGTCACACAGAGTCGGACACGACTGAAGCGACTTAGCAATAGCAATGGTAAGGTTTATCTTTATCTGGTGATTCCATTTGTGTTTAAATTTCATCTAGACTAAAATGAATACTTCCTAAAGTTATTCACCTTTATATCCAATCTTGTCAGCTTTTAAAATGTAGGTTCTTTCATTCAATTCTAACATAACAGCAATTATTTAATGATGCTTAGTCACTGTGGAATAAAACTCTGGTAATTTCCACATTCTCAGGGCATTTTTTTGAAAACAGGCCAGGGAGAAATGTTCATTCAAGTTCAATACAAAATAATCAAGCTAAATTAAAAAAACCCAAGAAGGAAAAAAATGTTATTAATGTTACTAGATTTTGTAGCAAAAATAATCATAAAAATAGTTTTCTTAGAAATTACTGGAACATGATGCCTAAACATGAAAGTATAAATGTTTCAGAAAAGAATGAATACAGACCATTTCCTTTGAAAATACCCCTTCTTTTCAGGAAGAAAAAAGTAATAATATTCACTTAGCTGGAAATGTAGACTTACAAATATTCATAGTTGCAAAATTGTAACACACACACAGATGCTCATTAGAAAAACACTGTGGGGGAAATGGGGTGATGGTAGGAAAAACACTGTAATAACAAAAACTAGTAAAAAACTGAAGATTATCCAATAGAAGACTACTGAAAATGCTATGATTCATCCTTTCAAAGGAAAGGAAGGAAGATTATGTGCTTTATCAGCTGCTGTGGAAATATGTCCAAGATAGTCAATTAAGTCAAAAAAGAGTCAGAAATGTGTATGTGGTATGTCCATTTATCTATTTAATTTGTTAATGTTTATGGCATATATGGAGAAGGCAATGGCACCCCACTCCATGGATGGAGGAGCCTGGTAGGCTGCAGTCCACGGGGTCGCTAAGAGTCGGACACGACTGAGCGACTTCTCTTTCACTTTTCACTTTCATGCATTGGAGAAGGAAATGGCAACCCATTCCAGTGTTCTTGCCTGGAGAATCCCAGGGATGGGGGAGCCTGGTGGGCTGCTGTCTATGGGGTCTCACAGAGTCGGACATGACTGAAGCGACTTAGCAGCAGTAGCAGCAGCATGGCATATATGCATGAGCATATTTGGAGGAGGATTACAAGAAATTTCGTGACTGTGGATGTTCTTGGGGAGAAGGGCAAAAATGGGGGGTAATGTGTAGGGGAAGGCTTGTAGTTTTTCACTTTAGACCTATCTGTGCGGATTCGTTTTTTTTAATCATTTGTTTTTATTTTTTATGGTAATATCTTTAAAAATAAAAGAATATGAGAAGCCACATTTGTTATTTTAGGGGGGAGGTTGTTCTGTTCAAGTTATAATCAATTATAATCTCTTTAGGGATATAAAAGAAATAAAATTAATTGCCTCTGGGGAAGACAACTGAGGGACAGAGGGGAGAGTTTTAACTCTTCCTTTTCATATCGTTTGAATTTTTATCCATATAATTATGTTACTTAGTAAAGGCTGCAGTCCATGGGGTCTCTGAGGGTCAGACACGACTGAGTGAATTCACTTTCACTTTTCACTTTCATGCATTGGAGAAGGAAATGGCAACCCACTCCAGTGTTCTTGCCTGGAGAATCCCAGGGATGGGGGAGCCTGGTGGGCTGCCGTCTATGGGGTCGCACAGAGTCGGACACAACTGAAGCAACTTAGCAGCAGCAGTAAAATATTAAATTTTTAAAAAATGCAACGATTAACAACAACAAAAATGGGACACTGGTCTGAAGTGTTGCCTGTGAGTTGTACATGTCAACCAGTGGGCTTCATCCGGAGTAAACAGTCAGAATTGTGTTCCATGCAACCTGCATAGCATGCATGCTGTCCAGCACTTGTCTGAGAATATGGGCTCTTAGCAGCTGTTTTAGACTTTGGCTTCTTAGAACTAGGGGAACTAGAGCCCCTAACCCACAGGGAGCTGGGTTGGGGCACAGACCCTCCCATGGAAAAGTGGGCCCTGTTTCAGAAAGTCTATGGCCAGATACCTCAGCTTCAGGGGTTGTCCCCCAGATAATGCTGTTTATCTCTTTCCATACATTCTTTTTTTTTTTTTTTTCTTTAATTGGAGGTGGTGGTTTTTGCCATACATTCACGTGAATCAGCCATGGGTGTACATGTGTTCCCTGTCCTGACCCTCCCTCCCACCTCCCTCCTCATCCCATCCCTCAGGGTCATCCCAGTGCACCAGCCCTGAGCACCCTGTCTCATGCATCAAACTTGGACTGGCAATCTATTTCACATACGATAATATACATGTTTCAATGCTATTCTCTCAAATCATCCCACCCTCGCCTTCTCCCACAGAGTCCAAAAGTCTGTTCTTTACATCTGTGTCTTTTGTTGTCTCTCACATAGGGTCAGCGTTACCATCTTTCTAAATTCCATATATATGCATTAATATACTCTATTGGTGTTTTTCTGACTTACTTCGCTCTGTATAATAGGCTCCAGTTTCATCCACCTCATTAGAACTGATTCAAATGTATTCTTTTTAATGGCTGAGTAATACTCCATTGTGTATATGTACCACAGCTTTCTTATCCATTCATCTGCCGCTGGACATCTAGGTTGTTTCCATGTCCTGGCTATTATAAACAGTGCTGTGATGAACATTGGGGTACACGTGTCTCTTTCAATTCTGATTTCCTCAGTGTGTATGTCTAGCAGTGGGATTTTTTTTTCCATACACTCTTAATATGCATAAATATGAAGCTATTTGCAGAACAGCAATGGTGACACAGACATTAAAAACAGACTTATGGACACGGCTAGGGGAGGGGAAGAAGCAGAGGGTGGGAGGTGTGGAGAGAACAAGATGGAAACATATACTACCATATGTAAAATAGATAGCCAATGGGAATTTGCTGGGGCTTTGTAACAGCCTAGAAGGGTGGGAGGTGGGAGGGATGTTCCAGTGGGAGGGAACATGGGTAAACTTATGGCTGATTCAGGTTGATGTTTGGTAGAAACCAATGCAGTACTGTAAAGCAATTATCCTTCAATTAAAAATAAGTAAAATTTTAAAAACACAATAATATTACAAAAGTTAAAAAAATAGTTCTCTGTAGAAAACTATACAATTATGGGAAAATATGAAGAAGAAAATAATCACTATCTGCTTATTTAAAACAGGAAAAAACTCCAGTGCTATACTGCTTAGTTATTTTAGCAACATAATTGCATATAACCAATTTGTTGCTCTTTACTTACAAATGGAAAGTTGGAAAAAACTTGCAGGTCTTTCACTCACATATTTACTTCACTGGGCTCTGTGCAGCAATGCAAAGAGGTTTGTTTCTCATTGAAGTCATAGTCTGATGCTAGTCGAGCTGTCTTTTCTGTTCCAAGTGGTGAGTCGAGGATAGAGGCTGCTTCCCGGTTATCACCTTGCATCTGGAACACGTGGCTTACACACGTACTTGCAGCAACGAAAGAGGCCAAGAGGTTGGCATGGGTTGACTTTAAGGCCGGGGCCAGTCACTTTCACCCAGCACTGGCTGGAACTCAGTCACATGGTCTAGCCAAACTGCACGGGAGGCTGGGAAGTGGAAGCAGCCTATGGGCCCAGGAAGAGGAAACAGGAGCTTGAGTGGGTGGAAACATTGTCTGGACACAGAAGGAAGCTGCTTATTATAATAAATTATGATATATCTTTGTAATAGAATATCATTCAGCCATTGAAAATCAGGTTTCAGAATGTATTTAATGACAGGCTGATGCAAATGATAAAAATGAAAAGGCAAGATACAGAATCTTATGATTCTTGTTTTGGAAAAAACATAGTATTTATACATTATATGTATGCCTATAAATATAAACTAGAAGGAAATAGATGATATGTTCTTTGCAGTTATCTTTAAATGGAAGGGTGATAGTCTTTTTTATATACTTTTGAAGAAATTGTTAATTGTCTTCAGTGATCATGTATTTCTTTAAAAAGAAGTATGTATAATCTGAAAAACTTTCTTTTAAAGTGGAAAAGAAATCCTTAGGTCATCTGAAACTAGAGCTGACACTTAAAATTCCCTTATAAGTTGCTACAGACTATGCATTTGAAGTTATGCTAGGACTTCAAATCAGCAGAGGGCCACTGTCTGCTTCAGTGCTTATTTTTCCTTTGGCATTGATACTAGCCAAACTCCCTGTTTTACACATTAATTGTAGTCAGAATCCTATATTCCATTTATTCTTTTGGCAGGGAGAAGCCACATCTGAAACCTATCTTTGTCAATTGTAACACTTTTTGAGTAGCATCTATTTGCTGACCAGAGCAAGTAAGCAAACCTGGTCTGGGCTTGCAGGAGGTTTTCATCTACAGCAGACAGTGCTACCATAGCGACAGGCTCCATCACAAAACTAGGAAAGGAGAGCAGTTTCACGGAGTGAACAGTCCTTGTGAGAAGACAGCCCCAGGGTTTGGAAGAGAAAGAGGACTGGGCACAGGGGGCTGTGCATTCCGGTAGGACAGGGCTAGGCGGAAACCATATTTCCTTGCACAGGGAGACTTTGTGGATTAAAAGAAAATACATATCAGCTTTAACATCCATATAAGGCAAAGAATGGGGCTTCCCAGGTGGCACAGTGGTAAAGAATCTACCTGCCAATGTAAAAGACACAGGTTCGATCCCTGGTGCGAAAGATCCCTTAGAGAAGGAAATGGCAACCCACTCCAGATTTCTTGCCTGGAAAGTTCCATGGAAAGAGGAGCCTGGCGGGCTACAGTCCATGGGATTGCAAAGAGTCAGACATAGCTGAGCATGTACTCACAGGGCAAAGAATAATAACAAGATAGGAAGAGACAAAGTACAGAAACTCATTAAAAACAGATGTTCTCCATATGTATTTTAAATCCATCATGTTAGAAAAATGTACAAAATTGATCATGTCCAGTGTTAATGAGGATGTGGGTCAACAGTTAATTCTCAAATGCTGTTGGGAGTATAAGTTAGCCTTTGCATTATCAAATGTATGTGTCCTTTGATGGAGAAATTGAACATCTGAGGTAGCTCACTCAGCTGAAATAATGTGGGTGAACGTGTAAAGCCTCTGCTGTCCACTTTCATAACCAAACCTGTGAGGTATGTTGTTTAGCCGCTCAGTAGTATCCAACTCTTTGCGACCCCATGGACTGCAGCACCCCAGGGACAGGCTTCCCTGTTCTTCACCATCTCCAGGTTTACTCAAACTCATGTCCATTGAGTCTGTGATGCCATCCAATCATCTCATCCTCTGTCATCCCCTTCTCCTGCCTTCAATCTTTCCCAGCACCAGGGTTTTTTCTAATGAGTCGGCTCTTCCCATCAGGTGGCCAAGGTATTGGAGCTTCAGCATCAGTATCAGTCCTTCCTATGAATATTCAGGGTTGATCTCCTTTAAGATTGGCTGGTTGGACCTCCTTGCAGTCCAAGGGACTCTCAAGAGTCTTCTCCAAAACCACAGTTCAAAAGCATCAATTCTTTGGTGTTTAGCCTTCTTTATGGTCCAACTCTCATATCCATACATGACTACTGGAAAAACCATAGCTTTGACTGGATGGACCTTGGTTGGCAAAGTAATGTCTCTGCTTTTGAATACACTGTCTAGGTGTTACAACTGCCCTCAATCTCTTGACAGGGGTAGTAAGGTCCAAAGCAGCTCAGCAAACCTGTCAGTTCAGTTGGACAAACTACAGAAAGAATGAGACCCGCAGGTGCCCTCTAGTGGCACCACTTTTTAGAGAACAGGCTCTTCAAGGAATGTTTCAAGCCTTCCCATGAAGGTGGCAAGACCTGTCTGACAGGGCTGGGCATTGATTCTTGGCCTCCCACCTTCCCACCCGCAGATTCTGGTACTAGCCAAGAACAGCCCTTTGGCTTGGCTTTACCTAAAATGAGTTCGGGGTGTTTCCAAGGAGCTGCAACCTCAAATTTCTTCCTACTGGTGTGCCAATTCAGACAGCCAAGAGACCTGGCAGAATCCCTAAGGTGCTGTCTCGTGTGGCCCGCCACCCCCCAACCTCGCCCTGCTCCATAAAGCCCAGGGACACGCTGGTAAAGCACCTCCCTAGAACAACTTAGGTTTCCAATTACTTCCTTGAAAATATGCTAATTAACTTGACATTGAGTTACACAAGAGTGAGCAAGTAAGGAAAAGATAATACAGGCAGGAAAGAATGGGAGGCCCCTAGAGAGCAACACTGGTATTTGCAGAGTGCCTACTTGGTGCCAGTTATCAGGGCTGCCACAGGTGCTGGGCCACCCACAGCTTGATGGTATTTCTGCACATTTGTAAAAAGTGGGTGCAGGGTTTGGCAGAGAGACGGAGCCTTTGTGTGGAGGCAGAAATGCTCTCCTCTCAGGCACAGGTACCTTCATGCTTAGGCACAACAATTTGGTGAGAGAAAAGGACTTAAGTTTAGTCCCCATTCACCCCCACCCCGTTGTCTCAGCACTTTGGAAAGTACACCCATGTCACAGGTGTATCAGCAGCCTTGCACATGTGATGCTGAAGGCATCTGGCCAAGGGAAGAGCAAGAGCTGAAAATCTAGGCCTGCTCTGCCGGCCAAGCCCTGAGTCATGTGTCAGTCTGGAGCCCTCGCCTTTGTGTAATAAGCACAAGGTGCCTGATGTGCTAGTGGCCCTGGGTCTCTGTTGTGTCATTCTTTAATAATCCTGTAAGGTAGGCAGAGATACGTTTCCTGTAAAGCTAATGACGTAGACTTTTCCAAGATCTAGGAGGCGTTCAAGCACTGATTCACACGGTCATGCTGCTGCTGCTGCTAAGTCTCTTCCGTCGTGTCCGACTCTGTGCGACCCCATAGACGGCAGCCCACCAGGCTCCCCCATCCCTGAGATTCTCCAGGGAAGAACACTGGAGTGGGTTGCCATTGCCTTCTCCAATGCGTGAAAGTGAAGTCGCTCAGTCATGTCCGACTCTTCTCGACCCCGTGGACTGCAGCCCACCAGTCTCCTTTGTCCATGGGACTTCCCAGGCAAGAGTACTGGAGTGGGGTGCAATTGGCTTCTCCTCACATGGTCATATTTTGTTCTAAAATTTGCAAAATAAAATCATTGAACCATAATCGCTTAAAACAATTGTCGCAGCAACTTTTGGATACAGGTACAAAATTATCTCCATCTTGTAACTGAGACACAGAAATGTTAATTAGCATTACTGTTAAGTGTTAGAGCTTGGATTTGTTGCAAACTAATTGATATGAATGCCAGAGGATCATGGAGAATATTGTTGCTAAGGAAGTATATTATTTCTAAGAGGTTTGTGACATTGTACAGGACACAGGGATCAAGACCATCCCCAGGAAAAAGAAATGCAAAAAAGCAAAATGGCTGTCTGAGGAGGCCTTACAAATAGCTGTGAAAAGACGAGAAGTGAAAAGCAAAGGAGAAAAGGAAAAATATATCCATTTGAATGCAGAGTTCCAAAGAATAGCAAGGAGAGATAAAAAAGCCTTCCTCAGTGTCAATGCAAAGAAATAGAGGAAAACAACAGAATGGGAAAGACTAGAGATATCTTCAAGAAAATTAGAGATACTGAGGGAACATTTCACGCAAAGATGGGCTCAGTAAAGGACAAAAATGGTATGGACCTGACAGAAGCAGAAGATATTAAGAAGAGGTGGCAAGAATACACAGAAGAACTGTACAAAAAAGATCTTCACAACCCAGATAATCACGATGGTGTGATCACTCACCTAGAGTCAGACATCCTGGAATGGGAATTCAAGTGGGCCTTAGAAAGCATCACTACAAACAAAGCTAGTGGAGGTGATGGAATTCCAGTTGAGCTATTTCAAATCCTAAAAGATGATGCTGTGAAAGTGTTGCACTCAATATGCCAGCAAATTTGGAAAACTCAGCAATGACCACAGGACTGGAAAAGGTCAGTTTTCATTCCAATCCCAAAGAAAGCCAATGCCAAAGAATGCTCAAACTACTGCACAATTGCACTCATCTCACACACTAGTAAAGTAATGCTCAAAATTCTCCAAGCCAGGCTTCAGCAGTATGTGAACCGTGAACTTCCTGATGTTCAAGCTGGTTTTAGAAAAGGCAGAGGAACCAGAGATCAAATTGCCAGCATCCACTGGATCATCGAAAAAGCAAGAGAGTTCCAGAGAAAAACATCTATTTCTGCTTTATTGACTATGCCAAAGCCTTTGACTGTGTAGATCACAATAAACTTGGGAATTCTTCAAGAGATGGGAAACCAGACCTCCTGACATGCCTCTTGAGAAACCTGTATGCAGGTCAGGAAGCAACAGCTAGAACTGGACATGGAACAACAGACTGGTTCCAAATAGGAAAAGGAGTATGTCAAGGCTGTATGTTGTCACCCTGCTTATTTAACTTATATGCAGAGTACATCATGAGAAATGCTGGGCTGGAAGAAGTACAAGCTGGAATCAAGATTGCTGGGAGAAATATCAATCACCTCAGATATGCAGATGACACCACCCTTATGGCAGAAAGTGAAGAGAAACTAAAAAGCCTCTTGATGAAGGTGAGAGAGGAGAGTGAAAAAGTTGGCTTAAAGCTCATCATTCAGAAAACGAAGATCATGGCATCTGGTCCCATCACTTCATGGGAAATAGATGGGGAAACAGTGTCAGAATTTATTTTGGGGGGCTCCAAAATCACTGCAGGTAGTGATTGTAGCCATGAAATTAAAAGACCCTTACTCCTTGGAAGGAAAGTTATGACCAACCTAGACAGCATATTAAAAAGCAGAAACATTACTTTGCCGACAAGGTCTGTCTAGTCAAGGCTGTGGTTTTTCCAGGTGGTCATGTATGGATGTGAGAGTTGGATTATAAAGAAAGCTGAGCATTGAATAATTGATGCTTTTGAACTGTGGTGTTGGAGAAGACTCTTGAGAGTGCCTTGCACTGCAAGGGTATCCAACCAGTCCATCCTAAAGGAGATCAGTCCTGGGTGTTCATTGGAAGGACTGATGCTGAAGCTGAAACCAATACTGTAGCTACCTGATGCAAAGAGCTGACTCATTTGAAAAAGCCTTGATGCTGGGAAAGATTGAGGCCAGGAGGAGAAGGGGACAACAGAGGATGAGATGGTTGGACAGCATCACTGACTCGATGGACATGTGTTTGGGTGGGCTCCGGGAGTTGGTGATGGGCAGGGAGGCCTGGCGTGCTGCAGCTTATGGCCAATGAGTTGGACACGACTGAGCGACTGAACTGAAGGAAACAGTGCTTCCAAGAGTATCCTACCAAGTCCTATTCATTCATGCCCCTGGTTCTCCAAATATCACAATCAATGAAAGACATCTTTGGATGTTATTTTAGGTCTGATAAGAGGCAGAGAACAACACATGAGACCAGAGGTCAGACCAGAAAGATGCAGTGGCTTCTGTGAAGCCAGCCCTAGATGTTGTCAGCCTGGCTAGTCCCTGTTTAGGCTCAGGGTAAACTTGTAGGTTCTTTTACTAAAAGGAAGAAAAGAAGATGGATATTGGGAGATTATTAGCAGTCTTTACCAACACGGCATCTGGTCCCATTACTTCATGGCAAATAGATGGGGAAACAATGGAAACAGTGACAGACTTTATTTTCTTGGGCTCCAAAATCACTGCGAATGATGACTGTGGCCATGAGATAAAAGACACTTGCTCCTTGGAAGAAAAGCTATGGCCAAACTAGACAGCTTATTAAAAAGCGGACACATTACTTTGCCAACAAAACTCTATCTAGTCAAAGCTATGGTTTTACCAGTAGTCATGTATGGATATGAGAGTTGGCTGAGCGCCAAAGAATTGATGCTTTTGAGTTGTGGTGTTGGAGGAGACTCTTGAGAGTCCCTTGGACTGCAAGGAGATCAAACCAGTCAATCCTAAAGGAAATCAATAATGAATATTCATTGGAAGGACTGATGCTGAAGCTGAAGCTCCAATACTTTGGCTACCTGATGAGAAGAGCTGACTCATTGGAAAAGACCTTGGTCCTGGGAAAGATTGAAGGCAGGAGGAGAAGGGAATGACAGAGGACGAGACGGTTGGATGGCGTCACCCACTCAATGAACATGAGTTTGAGCAAGCTCCGGGAGTTGGTGATGGACAGGGAAGCTTGGCATGCTGCAGTCCATGGCGTCGCAAAGAGTCGGACATGCCTGAGTAAATGAACAACAGCAAACAACACCATTAGGCCAAGAATGGTTTGCCTTAAAAACCTGTGAGTCCTGAGATCTGTGGGCACAATGTGAGAATTAACATGAACTGGATGGCAAAGCAGGTGAGCAAGAGTGTGAGATAGACCTTGTCAGGAGACAGTCACGAGAGACAGGCTGCATGGGGCGAGGAGTGGGTGGAGCACAGTGAGTAATGGCAGCCGTTTCAGGGGAGTTTCTCACAGCTTTGGGCTCAGATAATCTGACAGAAATGATGCTGAATGGGCTTCCTATGTGATGCAGTGGTAAAAGAATCCACCTGCCAATGCAAGAGATGTGGGTTTGACCCCTGGGTCGGGAACATCCCCTGTAGAAGGGAATGGCTACCCACTGCAGTCTTCTTGCCTGGGGACTCCCATGGACAGAGGAGCCTGGTGGGCCATAGTCCATGGGGTCGCAAAGAGTCGGACACGACTGAATGATTGGAACTGACCTGAACTGAACTGCAGTAGTCTTGCCTGGAAAATTCCATGGACAGATGAGCCTGTCGGGCTACAGTCCACAGAGTCATAAAGAGTAGGACACAACTGCACGACTGAGCACACACACAATCTGACAGGAAAATGCACACGGACTTTTGAAAGTAATTTCCCTTGACTCACAAGAAGACCTGGGAGACCCAAGAAAAGACCCCTTCATTTAGAGAATGAGGAAAAGATAATGAAAAAAAATGACAAAGACATTGAGGCTATCCCTAGTCTCCAACTTGACCAATCCACCAGTGGGGAATGATTCGCTATTACAAAGAACACACGGGTACTAACCACATCCTTCCCTCTTCTCTCTCAATCAAGGTGCTGTAAAGAGGTGTACCATGGGAATCATTGCCTCTACCTTTTCATCTTTTTACCATTCAAATGGAACAGCCCCCATCTGGTCTCCAGGGATATCATTATTGCCCAATTCAATCGATTCTTTATATTTTTGCATGGTGTTCCTCTACATCATTTAATCTAAGTGATTAACCCTTGACCTCTTCATATGGCCTCTTGTCACAATTTCTGGGTTACTAGGTTCTTCTAATTCTGTCTGACTTCATCTTCTCATTCCCCCCATTCCACCCTAAACTCCTCCTCCTCGGGATGGTGTGTTAGAGAGAGTAGGTTGGCAAGTAAGTTCTCTCAAGTCTCATTGCAAACTCCTCCTAGGTTTCAATGGCTGGAAAGCTAAATAGCTACGTGTCCCCAAGCCCCTTGCAACTAGCAGTCCAGACATGTTCTAGATTTTGCCAATCAGGTGGGCTCACATGGAAACCTGGGGAGAAACATAAAGAATCATGGAAACTTGGAGAAGAATTAGATCAAAGTATTTATCAAAATCGTAAGAAGGCTAAGTCTAAAGTAGGTTAAGAGTCACTGCTTTACACAGTGACTAGAAATGCATCTGCTCTTGGATTTCAGTTTCCTTGTGTATGTGGATGATTTTTATGTTACCTCTGAGGCAATAATGCTGCATAACAGGCCATCACAGAGTTCAGTGACTTGCAAGAAGAACTCCTTGCAATTATTTTGCTCATAGGTGCTGCTGGTCGCCTGGGCTTGGCTTCAGGCTTGAGTGGGCTCAGATTTCCTCTGTGTGTTTTAGCATTCTCCCTGATGGAGAGTTACTCAAGGACATGTTCTTCCCATGGCAGATCACAGAAGCCTAAGAGAAGCCAAATCACACAAGCCCATTTAAAGCTTCTGCTCTCATCATTTCTGTTCACATTTTTGGCCAATGAGATTCACTTGGTTAAGTCCAAAGTCCATATGTAAGACAGTATCTTTGTTCCCTGATGGCTCAGATGGTAAAGAATCTGCCTGCAATGTGGGAGGCCTGGATTCAATCCCTGTGTCCAAAAGACCCCCTGGAGAAGGGAATGACTACCCACTCCAGTATTCTTGGGCTTCCCTGGTGGCTCAGTGGTAGAGAATCTGCCTGCAACGCAAGAGCCCCAGAGGACACAGGTTCAATCCCTGGGTTGGGAAGATCCCCTGGAGGAGAAAATGGCAAACTGCTCACTCCAGTATTCTTGCCTGGAGAATTCCATGGACAGAGGAGCCTGGCGGGCTACAGTCCATAGTGTCACAAAAAGCTGGACCCAACTGAAGCAACTTAGCACACACACATGGAGTGGGAGAAGAAAGAAATTCATGTTTTCAAAAAAAAAGAATCAAATCTAGCCCAACTTCGAATGTAAATATTGAGCTTGGAATATTTCTCTTAGGCTCCAGACACTGTCTGTGGGATCTTTTCTGCGCTGGTGTTGCTTCCAAGGCTGCCTGCAAAGGTGCCCATGGCTACCTGTTTAGTAACTGCCAGTTTGCAGAACAAAGTAGGAAAAGTTAAAAAGAATGAGTTGACTTCTGCAGAGAAAGGGTGATCTAGAGAGGGGCTAGAAACTCATGTGTGTGGATGACTAAAGATTCCTTTAAGTACTGATGAAATTTAGCATTCAAAGCCTTCAGTGATTGGAAATTCCCTGGTGGTTATAGCCTTGTACTGCTTCTGCAGAGGGCACGAGTCTAGGGGAACTAAGATCCTGCATGGTGTACAACAGGGGGAAAAAAAGCCTTCAGTAATCAAATTTTTCAGTTTTCTGTCTCACAGTTCCTCCTCTTGAACCTTTTACTCTATGAGAATTACAACAAACAAAAGTAAACCCCAGTAGAAAAAAAAGAAAGGTCTTATGTGAATACCGATATATTGTTAGAAAGAAACTAAATCTCTTTTGCCATTTGAAAACATAAAGTCAATGAACAGTCCGAAATAACTTATTATATGACTATGTTTTCAAATTAATCACCCCAATTAAATGTTAAAGTATTAATATTTTGATAAATTTTTCCTCTGGAAATTCATCTGATTTTGAGGTTTGTTTGTTTGTTTTTCTGTTGAAGAGATAAATAAGGAAGTTAAGAAGGCTCCCACCAACGTTTTATTAGGGCTTCTGCTAGGGTATATAATTGCTTCAGATGAAAATATGAAACCTCTGGAATAAGCTTTTTTGTGACAATCTATTAAAAAAAATAGATGTATTCCTTCTTACTCAGTTGACTTCTCCCAAAGCAGTCTTCCCAGTTAAGCTGAGTCAGGAAAACCCCTGACTCAGAGGTGGACTCCTCCAAGGGGTGGAGGAGCCCAGCCCTGGAGCTTTCTGTGAGCCAAGGGATAAGATCCCTAGGATGAAATCCCCTTGGTCTTCGGCCAAGTTTTGTTTCTTTACCTTTTCAAGGGGCTCCCTGTGCCACCCATCAGAAAGATGAATTTATTTCAATCCTCTAGAGACGACATCCATGAAAACCACCAAAGCTCCCCAGCTTCTCACCTCAAGAGATCTAATTTTATTTTTTACAAACTTTGTATTATGGAAAATTTCAAATGTATACAAAATTAAAGAACAATGGCATATAAAATCCATGTGTCAGGCATTGTTTAATCACCCAGCTTAAACAATGATCTATTCCTATCCAGTCTTATGCCATTGCTATGTCTAGTCACTCTCTTTCATTCCACTGGATTGCTTTGAAGCAAATCTGAAACATTCTGTCATTTCAATAGCAAATAATTTAATACCATCTGTAAAAGATAAGGGTTCCTTAAAAAAATCCAATATCATTTTCGGGATCAATATTACGTATTAAATAAGCAAAATAGCAGAGCAGCTCCATCCCTGAGATATGCTGAAAGCCAGCCCTCGGCACAGTGGTTTATAAAAAAGAAAGAAAGAGTAATAAAGAAAAGAAAATATAAAAGGAAAACAAGTAAAAGCATAATGTATAAATTGCTGTTAAGGAGAAAATTTGTTTTTTGGTAAGACACCATTTATAACTATTTCAAATAACTGCAACAAATGATTTTCTGTGGGTATCAGAACATAAACCACAGAGGCATTAATCTATAAAACTCAGCACTGACCATATCACTTCAGCTACAGTAATCAGAATGGCTTGATTCTATTCATTTTAAATAAATTCAAAATAAGAGGTTTCATGCTCAGCTGCCAGTTTCTTAAATTCTTCCTATTACTATACTTGAATAATTTTCTAGGAATTATTCATCTTGAGAAAATTATCCTTCCCCCAATATCTTACTTAAAATGTCCTTTGAGCTCTACATTTTCCTGCAAAGCAACTTTCTTTTCCACTCATGCATCAAGATACATTTTCATGCTGGTTTCACTAGACAGCTGTCAAACTTGAGGGTTGTCACTGTAGCATTCTATGGTGGCCTGGCCAACAAGTTTCAGATGTTCAAATTCCAAGCCATTTAATACTGGTTTTGTTTTAATTTCCTTTCTTTTTTTTTTTTTTTGACCACGCTGCATGGCTTATGGGATCTCGGTTCCCTGAACAGGAATTGAACTGGACTCACAGCAGTGAAAGCACTGAGTCCTAACCACTGGACTGCCAAGGAATTCCCCAATTAATACTATTATCATCAGCATTTACCAAATGGCTTATTAAAGATAAAGTGGTGGGGTGGTGGTAGTGTGGGTGAGTGTAGAATTGGAGAGGTTCGGAGTGATCAATAGCACATTTGAGCCCTAAGCATTGAAGGCTTGCCAACTAGTTTAAAAAAAAAATCATCACTGCAAATTTCCATTGCTGTAATACCTCTTTCTTGCTTTTCTTTAAAATTGTTTGATATTTATTGCAATGTGTATATGTGCTCATTCTCTCAGTCATGTCTGACTCTTTGCAACTCATGAACTGTAGCCCACCAGGCTCCTCTGTCCATGGAATTTTCCGGGTAAGAATACTGAAATGGGTTGCCATTTTCTGCTTCAGGGGATCTTCCTCATCCAGGGATTGAACACCCACTCCTGCATTTCCTGCATCAACAGACAGATTCTTTACCACTGAGCAACCTGGGAAGCCCATAGCCTCTCAGAAATTATGAAGAGGTTGAAATGTGCTTTTATAATGAAGAAATATGTCTTAGCACTGCTTCCTGAATCTTTCTCTGCCTTCTGGTCCACCCTAACCCCATGCCTTTTGCTGTACTCAATTCCTTGTCTTAGTCTGTTTGGGCTGCTATAACAGAATAATGTAGTCTATGTGGTTTATAAGTGTGAGAAATTTGTTTCTCACAGTTATGGAAGATGGGAAGTCCAAGATCAAAGTGCTGGTAGATTCAGTGCCTGGTGAGTAGACAGTTCAGTTCCTGGCTTGTAGACAGCTGTCTCCTCACTATAACCACGCGTGGCAGAAGGGACAAGGGAACTCTCTGGGACCTCTTTTACAGGGGCACTAATGTCATTGTAAGGGCTTCACCCTCATAACCTGATTGTCTCCTAAAGGTCTTACCTCCGAATACCATCACTTAAAGAATGATAAGGACCCAGGTTTGAATAGACTCCCACTGGCCAAATCAGGGGTACTCTGAAAAAGTAATTAATGATACTGTCAATAATAAACTACAGAATAAAATAAAAAACATAAGAGTAAATAAATAATGAGTAGATTAAAAGTTTGATAAGGAATGATGTGTTTATGTATTTTCAAAATACCTTTCTAGAAAATGCTTATTAACTACAAATGAGAAAAGTGCAACTGTAGAGTGGAGGAAACCGGCAGATTTCAGGATTGGGGCAAATGGAAATTGTGTGTCTATCTCATAGACCGGATGCCATCAGAAGCATTGCTTCTGTGATGGCCTTGACAAAGATGCAAAATGTGAACCTAAAAAGGAGAAGACATTAGGAAAACCCAAACTAAAGATTATTCTGGAAAATAACTGGCCTGTAATTTTCAAAAGTGTCAAGGTCATAAAAATCAAACAAAGATGAAGGCACTATTATGGACGTAATGGAGACTAAAAAGACATGATGTGCAGCACGTGACCTTGGACTGGATTCTTTGCTCTCAAGGGCATGATTGGAACTAATGGTGAAATTTGAATAGGGTCTGAGAATTCAGTGGTAATAACATATCAGTGTCAGTATTCTGATTTTGGTGGTTGTATTTGTTTACATAGGAAAATGCCCTTTGTCTGTAGAAAACATACCAAAGAATTTGGTGGTAATGGGGCTTTGGGTTGGCCATTGACTGAAATGGTTCAGGAAACAAATATTCTTCCTCTGTACCTGCGATTTTCCTGCAAGCTTGTGAATGTTTCAAAAATATTAAAAATTAAGGCCATTAATCCCTATTTCCCCCAAAACTGTATTTTGTGCATAATGAATGGTGTGTGGGCAGTCCTTTGGTGTACACTGGCCTGGATGGGCTCTGAGGTCCCACCTAGCCAGAGTCTTACCGTTTTCCCTACTTCCCCGCTTATGTCCACTTTCCTTATTCAGTGGAGCAGAGTGAGGGGAATGCGAGGTGGGGAGAAGGGAGAAGAATCACAGTCAGAATGCGGGGAGGCTTTTGACCACACCTGCAGTTTTTCTCTAAGATTCTGGTCCCAAGACACCCCACTTCACTAAATAATCTATTTTTCAAATGAATGAGATCTCTCAAAAACTTTACCTTCCACGAACTGTTTCTAAGAAAACTGCTGAAGAGTATGCTCCACCAAAACAGGAAGTAAACCAATATAGAAGCAAATAAGAGATAAAATCCAAGAAAGATATAAAGAAAAGCCAAAGTGATAGGAAAGGGAGATTTCAAGAAAACAGGAGGTAGGGTTAGAAATCATTCTACCCAGATAATTGCAGACCAGAAGGCTCTAGAAGAGTTATCTTCAAGAAGATGAAATTGATGAAGCACTTAATTTGTTTGAATTTATCCAGAGGAAATTTACAGGGGGAGTGTTCAGAAATAAATTAATAATAAATACATAGGAAAATAAGCAAATGAAAAAGAAAGACATAATTACCTTTAGGGACAGAAAAACGTGGATGGAAAAAAACGATCATAGTTTTTTTACATTGCTAAACTTTGTCATTTAAGTATAATCATAATAATGTATTTTGGAGAAGGAAATGGCAACCCATTCCAGTATTCTTGCCTGGAGAATCTCATGGACTGAGGAGCCTGGGGAACCACAGTCCATGGGGTCGCAAAGAGTCAGACAATACTGAAGTGACTGAGCATGTAATAATGTATTTACTGAGTATTGATTTTAACTTTACTGGGACCATGAGTGAATGGACAATGTACCCTGTGTGTTTGTCTGTGTACATGTATGTGTATGTGTGTGTATAGAAGAGAGCAACATCTGTCTTCACAGAGGAAGGTTGATGGATAATGTCTAAAACAAAATTATCAAAAAGTAGCAATGAAAGCATTTTTCCCCAGAGATATGAAAGGATATGTCAAAGGAGTTGAAACTCCTTACCTTTGGAAAAATGGAAATAAGAGGGAGTGGAGTGGGGTGTTCCTTCTAGTAAGAAGGTCAATAGAGCATCTGAGTCTTAACTACAGTTGGACTTCTCTGGAGATGAGTTATTGGGAAGTGCTTTGGAAATATACGCTTGTGGAAGAGGCCTGAGTGAAGAGCAAAGGAGCCTTTTCTTACAGGTCAGCTCCTACAGGGAGACAGCAACGTGGAGGGTGGATCTGCAGTTAGTCATCACGTATACATGCTTATGCTTGTTTTATAGAAGTTGGAGAATAACGCCTTCAGTTCTTTTAACATGGCTTTAAAAAAAATGATACATTATTGTCCTATATATGCTTTAATTTGGTAGTTTTACACTCAAGTAGCCTGCCCATAGAAACCTCCTCCTTCTCCCTGCAAAAAAAGATCTATGAAAATGACCTCACACAAAAAAGATCTGCGCATTCTTGCAGTGGCAGGGGGCTGGGGATTAACTTTGTTAAATCCTGTCTTTTCCGGAGTTATTTGTCCACAGCAATCAAATTACATGATAATATCCCAAGGAATACACTTTAATAAACTCATTTAACTGTGGCTGGACTTTCTTCAGGAATGCAGGTTCCAATCACGGCATTGTTCTTAGAAGGAAACATGATTCCCTTTAGGAGAACGATTCCAAGAACTGACTGTAGCCAAAAACAAGGTCTGCCTATACATGCCTGGTTGAGTGCCGTAAAATGGAAGCAAAACAAAACACACCTAACTAGAAAGAGGAGAACCACAGGGAGAAAGAAGGGAGGGGTGGAGACTGTTTTGAACCAGGTTTGAAAGATGCAGTAAGCATCAGGGGTATTACAAGAGCCCAGATGGAAAACAGTTTTGTTTGTTTTTACATAAAAAAGGCACAGAGTAGGGGATGGCTTTATCCCCAGAAGGCTGGGGTTCACCTGGTTTAGAGCACTGAGTTTCAAGGTAAACTGGCTGTACCTGTAGTGAGTCTGAGATCAGCCAGGGACTCTGCTTCCAAAGGAGCCAGCCAGCGTGGGAGAAAGACATGAGAGCTGTGAAGCATGACTGAGTAACACCCAACGCTGTCGGTCAAGATCAAATGGCTCTCAGTGTATCTGCAATTTCTCCATCTGTGTTTAATTTGTTTGGTAACTTTCCCCATGCTGGGCTAACTTCATCCTTCACCCTATGAACAGAGACTGTCATAGGTTAGCACCTGTTGCAGTGGCTTGAGGTCAAGAGGGAGGGGCAGGTTGGAGAAGACAAGGTGGTCTCCTGAATCTAACATGGCCCTCTAAAGAGGAGAAAAAAGTGTCTTTACCTTTCCCCTTGACCCCTTACGCAGGGGTGAGGGCGATGAGTTGGGGTGAACAGTTCAACAAGTCCAGGGAAATTTCACCTCATGGGGCAGGAAGAGATGGTGGGGATAACCTTTACAGGTCCTAAGCAATTCCCCCATCTAAGTTAAGTTTTTAAAATATTTTTAAGTAGGTACAAAAGAACATTTTAAAAATGTATATAGTAGCAAGATTATGGTAATGAAAACAGACAAGGGGTTGCCAGGGGTTAGTGTTGAGGGGAGGTTGTGACTATCATGTTTCTTTGTGGAGATGGAACAGTTCTGTATCTTAACTGTGGTTGTGATGACAAGAATCTATATATGGGATAAAACTTCATAGAAGTATACACACACACACACACACAGTACAGGTAAAAGCTAGTGAGATCTGAATAAGGTCTGCAGTTTACTTCATGGCATTGCACCAAGGTCAGTTTTCTGGTTTTGATCATTGAACTATGCTTATGTAAGATGATGTCATTGGGGTAAGCTGAATAAAGGATACATAAAAACTCTCTGTGCTCTTTTTGAAGTTTCTATGTGAGTATGAAAAAAAAATTTTTTTAAAAACTTGGGGAGTTTTAATAATAATACTTAAGTAGAGATCCATTACGAACCACCCACTTTAAGAAGAAAAGTATTCCAATATTTTTGGAAGCCTTCAAAGCACTCTTTCTGGATTCCTTCCCTTCCTTCTCCTCCTCCCTTTCTTCAGAGATAACTACTGCTGCTGCTAAGTCACTTCAGTCGTGTCCAACTCTGTGAACCCCATAGACGGCAGCCCACCAGGCTCCCCCGTCCCTGGGATTCTCCAGGCAAGAACACCGGAGTGGGTTGCCATTTTCTTCTCCAATGCATGAAAGTGAAAAGTGAAAGTGAAGTCGCTCGGTCATGTCCGACTCTTAGCAGCCCTATGGACTGCAGCCGACCAGGCTCCCGTCAGGCTCCCCTGTCCTGGGATTTTCCAGGCAAGAGTACTGGAGTGGGTTGCCATTGCCTTCTCCGAGATAACTACTACCTGGATCTTTATCTTCATTATCCCTTTGCGCTTCTTTATAGTTTTGCGTATTAATTGCTCAGTTGTATGTCTAACTCTTTGCAGCCCCATGGACTATAGTCCGCCAGGCCCTTCTGTTCATAGAATTCTCCAGGCAAGAATACTGAAGTAGGTAGGGAGATTCTTTATTGTCTGAGCCACCAGGAAAGCCCGTAGAGTCATTGTGCTCATGTGCTAAGTCACTTCAGTCATGTCTGACTCTGCAATCCTGTGGACTTAGCCCATTAGGCTCCTCTGTCTATGGGATCAAACCCATGTCTCTTACGTCTACTGCACTGGCAGGCGGGTTCTTTACCACGAGTGTCACCTGGGAAGCTTCTTTGTAGTTTTACCTCATGTATTTTAATCCCCAAACAGTATGTTGTCTAGTTTTGCGTGTTCTTGAATGCTTTATAAATGAAATCATTCTGCATGAGTTTGTCTGGCTAATTGCTTTTTTTTACTCAATGTTTCCTTTCTGAATTCCATTGTTGATGAGTGTAGCTTTCTGATTTGTTCATTGATGTGTTCACATGTGAACACACCATGATTTATTCATCCATTCTATTGTTTATTAACATTTGGTCTGGTTTCAGGTTTTTTTTTTTTTTTCCAATTACAAACACACAGGGCTGCTATAAACATTGTTCTGCATCTCTCCTGGTTCACAGTGCAGAAGTATCTCCAGGGACTCTACCTTGCGGTGGAATTACAGAGTCAGAGAGTTTAGCTACTTTTCTGATTTACTAGATAATGCCAAATTATTTTCCTAAATGGTGTAACTATTGTTGTGTATTTTTAGTAATACTGGGTATTTTCAGGGTTCTTCTTGTATGTATAGTAACTGTAAAATGTTATCTGATCATTGTGGTTTTGTGTATTTTTTTCTAATTTCTAGTATTATTACCCATTTTCGTCTATTTCTCTTTTGAGAAATACATGTTTAACACTTTGTCCATTTGTCAGTTGGGTTGTTTGTCTTTTTCTTATTAATTTATGGCAGCTCTTTATATATTCTGGAAATTAATGCTTTGTGTTGCAAAAACCTTCCAGTTTCTGACTTACCTTCTTACTTTCATTATGGTGTCTTTTAAGGAACATAAAATCTTAATTTTAATATAGTTAATCTCATATTAAGGATCATTTCATTTAGCCTATATTTTTGTAGCATATAGTTTTTCAGAGAAATATTTCTAAACCAGAAAATCATAGAACTGTTACCTTATATTATTTCCTCAATTTTCTAAGTCTACTTTTACATTTAAGTTTTTACTACACCTGAATTTGGCTTTTATGTGTGATGTGAAGAGTTCAATTTTATTTTTGAAATATATGGGTAATTTGTTTTTCCCAGACCTACACTGAAAACAATGTGTATTTTCCCTAGGCATCTGTCAGGCTTTCCAGGTGGTGCTAGTGGTAAAGAATCCGCCTGCCAGTGCAGGAGTTGCAAGAGACCTGGGTTCGACCCCTGGGTTAGGAAGATCTTCTGGAGTATGAAAGACTACCCCACTCCAGTAGTGTTGCCTGAAAAGTTCCATGGGTAGAGGAGCCTGGGAGGCTACAGTCCATGCATGCTAAGTTGCTTTAGTTATGTCTGACTCTGTGCAACCCTATGGACTGTAGCCTGCCAGGCTTCTCTGTCCGTGGGATCCTCCAGGGAAGACTACTGGAGTCGGTTGCCATGCCCTCTTTTAGGCGATTTTCCCAACCCAGGGATTGAACCCAAGTCTTTTGCATCTTCTGCATTGGCAGGCGGGTTCTTTACTACTAGCACCACCTACAGGCCTTGGGACCACAAAGAGTCAGACACAACTGAGCAACTGATCACAGGCACACGGGTATCTGTAATGTCAGCTCTAGAAAAAGCCAGTCAGATCTCTGTATATATCTCGATTTGATTCTGGGCTCTATATTCTGCTGTACTTCTTCATCTATATCTTTCTCACTAATACCACACTATCTTAATTACCTTAACCCTAGAATAATTTTAATATCTGGAAGACAAGTTCTCTCATATAGTTCTTTTGGAGTGTTTTGTCTGTTCTTGTCCTTTGCTCCTTCATGTACGTTTTGGAAAACTTGCTGAGTTTCTTCAAAGCCAAGGGGAATTTTGATTGGAATTATATTGAATTCACAAAGGAACTAAAGAGCCTCTTGATGAAGGTGAAAGAGGAGAGTGAAAAAGCTAACATAAACTCAACATTCAAAAAGCTAAGATCATGGCATCTGGTCACATCACTTCATGGTAAATAGATGGGGAAACAGTGACAGATTTTATTTTCTTGGGCTCCAAAATCACTGCAGATGGTGATTGCAGCCATGAAATTAAAAGACGCTTGTTCCTTGGAAGAAAAGCTATGACCAACATAGAATATTAAAAAACAGAGACATTACTTTGCCGACAAAGGTCTGCATAGTCAAAGCTATGATTTTTCCAGTAGTCGTGTATGGATGTGAGAGTTGAACCATAAATAAATCTGAGCACCAAAGAATTGATGTTTTTGAACTATGGTGTTGGAGAATACTCTTCAGAGTCCCTTGGACAGCACAGAGATCAAACTAGTCAATCCTAAAGGAAATGAGTCCTGACTCTTCATTGGAAGGACTAATGCTGAAGTTGAAACTCCAATACTTTGGCCACCTGATGCGAAGAACCAACTCATTGGAAAAGACCCTGATGCTGGGAAAGATTGAAGGTGGGAGGAGAAGGGGATGACAGAGGATGAGATGGTTGGAGCAAGTTTGAGCAAGCTCTGGGAGATGGTGATGGATAAGGAATCCTGACATGCTGCATGCAGTCCATGGTGTCTCAAAGAGTCGGACACAACTGAGCGACTGAACAACAATAACAATACAAAGTCGTATATCTTCAAGTGTATATGCCTATGTACTTGACCACATTTTTCAGCCAAGTAGATCATTTGTACAGTATTACACTTCGTTAGATCACTGGTGCCTGTCAGGGGCTGGGTGTTGGCTCAGTATGGAGGTATGAGGAGCCAGTGGGTTTTTTCCACCTCCAATATATCACTGTCTGATAACAATATAGAAGAAGAACCTGTGCTTGATTTGCCACAGTTCAGTTCAGTTCAGTCCAGTCACTTAGTCGTGTCCAACTCTTTGCGACCCCATGGACTGCAGCATGCCAGGCTTCCATGTACATCACCAACTCCCAGAGCCTACTCAAACTCATGTCCATCTTGTCAGTGATGCCATCCAACCATCTCATCCTCTCTTGTTCCCTTCTCCTCTCTCCTTCAATCTTTCCCAGCATCAGAATCTTTTCTAATGAGTTGGTTCTTTGCATCAGGTGGTCAAAGTATTGGAGTTTCAGCTTCAGCAGCAGTCCTTCCAATGAATATTCAGGACTGATTTCCTTTAGGATTGACTGGTTTGATCTCCTTGCAGTCCAAGGGACTCTCAAGAGTCTTCTCCAACACCACAGTTCAAAAGCATCATTTCTAAGGCACTCAGCTTTATTTATGGTCCAACTCTCAAATTCATACATGACTACTGAAAAACCATAGCTTTGACTAGACAGACTTTTGTTGGTAAAGTAATGTCTCTACTTTTTAATACATTGTCTAGGTTGGTCATAGCTTTTCTTCCAAGGAGCATCTTTTAATTTCATGGCTGCAGTCACCATCTGCAGTGATTTTGGAGCCCCAAGAAGTAAAGTCTTTCACTGTTTCCATCATTTTCCCATCTTCCATGAAGTGATGGGACCAGATGTCATGATCTTAGTTTCCTGAATGTTGAGTTTTAAGCCAACTTCTTCACTCTCCTCTTTCGCTTTCATCAAGAGGCTCTTTAGTTCTTTTTCACTTTCTGCCATTAGGGTGGTGTCAACTGTGTATCTGAGGTTATTGATATTTCTCCCAGCAATCCTGATTTCAGCTTGTGCTTCATCCAGCCTGGCATTTCGCATGATGTACTCTGCATATAAGTTAAATAAACAGGGTGACAATATGCAGCCTTGACGTACTCCTTTCCTGATTTGGAACCAGTCTGTTGTTCCACGTCCAGTTCTAACTGTTGCTTCTTGACCTGCATACAGGTTTCTCAGGAGGCAGGTCAGGTGGTCTTTGCCACAGTTTTCAATTAAAAAGAGCTGTTCCCTAAGTCAGACGATCTCATGGATTGCAATGGCTGTTACACGAATAAATCACTATAAACCAATAGAGATTGTATTTCTGGGTATGCCTAATATAAAACATTGCAACTAGACCTGGAAGCAAATGCTATATGGTGTAGCAGTCAAAAAGCCTTTTATATCTATCCATGTCTTCCCATCTTTTAAAAAATTGTAAGAATGTTTAATTAAGGGCTGTTGATCCAATTTAGATGAGATTCTATAATTCTGCAATATGACTGCAGGATAAGCATTAAAAATTAGAAAGAGTGTGATACTCTGCTCTCAGGTCAAATTAATATTCATCTTCTTTTTTTCTGTTTCATTAGAGTTTAATTCAGGTTAAATAAATAAATGAAACCTAGAGGCACAACATATATGAAACTTGTCAAGCCATTTTCCAGCACTGGAACCTGACCACAACCTCATTTATCTTGGTCCATGAAGTTCGGGGAAGCGTTGCACTTTGGCTGCAGCTTTAAAAGGCTTGTATGTTAATGTGTACCCCCTATCTTCCAGAGATAAAGTGCTGTTTCATTGGCATTACTCACCATGTCAAGGCTTTCTGGTAAATTCTTTAGTCCCTCACCTTGCGGGAAAAGGCATCAGTTTACCACTTCCCAAGAAATGGGCTGTTCATAATGCTATGTTGTAATTTGATTCTTGTGAGGCATTGGTGGAAGACAGTAATGGCCCAGAGTCGATGATGATATCTAGAGGCTGACCCTTAAGAGATGCTCCTTAAGATAAGACCCGTTTTCATTTGACTGTAGTGTCAATTCAGTTGACGAATAATGTCTGACTCTTAATCATATTACTATGATTCAGAAAAAGCACCACTTTCAAACTGTCTAGGTGTTTAATCCAAAATTGTGGTTGTGGTTTAGTTTCTAAGTTGTGTCCAACTGTTGCTATCTCGTGGACTGTAGCCCACAGTCATGGCTTTTTCCAGGCAAGAATACTGGAGTGGGTTGCCATTTCCTTCTCCAGGGGAATCTTCCAGACCCAGAGATTGAGCCAGGTCCCCTGTGCTGCAGGTGGTCTCCTGCATTACAGGTGGATCTTCACCAACTGAGCCACCAGGGAATTATATAACAGTTTTTAGTTGTTTGGGGGCATAGAATGACCAGGCAGGATTTTTGCACTTAAGAAACTTACAAACTAATAAATGAAAGAAAGCCTTATATGGCCATAGGACTGTTCAGGAAAGTTCACTGAATCAACCTGAGATGGTACTGTGATTTGGAGAGGGATAATAATAGCAAAAAAAAAAAAACCAACCCTGATCAGCTAGCAGCATTATTTGAGCATCCACTGAGATAAACTGGTGGGCTACTTTTTCTTTTTTTGGATGCTTTCTCCTAAAAAACTTTAAAAAATAACTTTATTTATTTTTGGCTGTGCTGGGTCTTGTTGCTGCACAGGCTACTCTCTAGCTGTGGTGTCTTCTCTTGTGGAGCATGGGCTCTAGGGCACATGAGCTTCAGTAGTTGTGGCTCCAGGGCTCTAGGGCTCAGGCTCAGTTGCTTTGAGGCTTGTGGGATCTTCCCAGATCAGGGACTGAACCCATATCTCCTGCATTGGCAAGCAGATTCTTTACCAGTGGGCCACCAGGGAAACCCTAAAAAACATTTTTTAAAAAAAAGCTGTATGTATACCTCCTGTTTCTGCTGCCAATGTGGAAACAGCCAAAGAAATTGCCACTGAGACTTGCTACATAGGCACAATTTGCTATGCTAATTAACAAAAACTGCTTCAGTGCAAGAAGACTCAGGTTGTTCCTTTCAATTCTAGGATAATTAAACATTAGTTAATATTTATGAAGTGCCTGCCATGTGTCAGGCCTTATCTGAAGCATTTATATAGTTTATCTCATTTAATCTTCACCAGAACCTAATGAAATAAATACTAGGATTATATTCATTATCTAGAAAACTGAGGCAGGGCTTAGGTAACAGAGAAGTACACGTGAAATCCAGGCATTTGGCTCCAGAGATCATGTTTACAATCTCTAAGATCTCCTGAGCCTTTAGGCAATGACTGCCTATTCCCAATGCAGTCATTAAGACATCTTTTTTTTTTTTTTCCTCCATAAGCTTTAGAGGCAACCTTGAGTCTGTTGGCCTCAGAGCTTTATCCATCTCAGATGGGAAGGCCAGCGCCAGCTTCGCCGGCGGGACCACGGCATCTATGGTGAGGATGTACGTGCTCTCTTGATAAGCTCCCGTATTTCCTCCTGGAGCTGTGTCTGTGGGAGCAGGGATAGCTTCATCTGACTGAAAAGATGGCAGCGGGTACAGCAATGTCATACATTTGCCATAATGTCCCTTGACTGATATTGTCCCAAGTTTCCCCATAGAATCAGTCTCTCGTGAGCCTCCATTCCCTTCAGGATTCCCAGGCCTCCCCCAGAGCTAAATCTGACCTGGAGGAGAAAAGAAAAAGAAAAGAAAATAGGAGAAACAGTAGCTCTTTGTCATTTGAATAAAGTCTATAATGTAAGGCAGATTCAATAACTTGAGGCAGAATAAACTTGAAGCAAAAACTGCAGTCACAGCTGTTACTAGGGAAAAATGCAAGTGTAGAACACTGAACTCTTACCCTCGTAAGTTTTTATTACAATTGCTTTTAGGCCACATTCTCTCAGACGCTAATAAATGTTTTCCATCGTGTGCAAGAAAGGTTTTATACAAATTCCATTTCCCAGAACTCCGTGAATGAAATGGAAACCCCCTTTTCTGGGTGTGGAAATAACAACACAAAAAACCCCCTAAAACCTCCTGGCACAGTGTTTCTTGAGTACCCTCTGGGGTGGCTAGGTGGCGCCGTAGGCTAATGCACGGGCCCGGCTCAGCTCTCAGGTTGCCAGCTTCTATGGGAGGATTGGAAGGAAAAGAGAGAGTACAAGGGCTGCCGGTCTCCCCAAATCAGGTTCATCAACTCAGCTCTGCTCACAGCACGTGCCTCTGTCACTTTATGAACTGTGTCCTTTCTCCCCTGCTTCACCTCCCTGGGGCTTGTAGGCCCTGGGCTTTGGCTATCCTTGAGGAAAAGTCTGCAGAATCTTAAACATGGTCCTAAATCTCGTTTCTCTCCATCTGACTCTCCCAAAAGTCGTTCAAGAATCCGAGGAGGAAGGACCAAGCTCATCTTGAAGAATGAAAGGAAGGGACACCAGCTCCCTCTCCAATCTCGAGAGTAAGGTCAGGGTGTGGGCGAGTACAGCCCCTCGTCCTCCCCTGAGAGCCCTAGTATTTCCCAGCCTCCTGCAGCCCTGCAGCTCTCAGACCAGCTGGCTGCAGAGGAGACGGTCCTGCTGTATCCTGCTGTAGGGAGGTGGGGAGCACAGGTCCATGAAACCCCTGGATGGTGTGGAGGACACCAACAGACCTTTTGTCTTAAGGGAGAAACCCCTTTCTCACCCTGCCAGAGTCCCGAAACTCCTAAATTACTGACTCCTTTGCCTGAAGCCATTAAAGACTCTCTTTAAAACACAAACAGGATGGAAAGGCTTACCTCGGAGAAGTTGGTGGAAGAATCCATTGCACAATGGTACTGCTCAGAGGGAACCCCAGGGAGGAGCCAGCTGTGGATGGGCCCGTGGGCTGCGCTGAGACAGGAGGAGATAGCCAGGGTGGAAACAGATGCCACTCGCTCAGCCTGTTTGTGAGGCTACAGCCTCCTTTCCACCTGCTCCGTTTGGGAGCTGGGAGTCAGATACTGATCGCTGATTGCCAAGGTCGTGTGCCCTCAGGTTCTAGGAGAATCTGGGTTTCAAATAGTGCTCTGGTATTCCATAAGCACACATACCCGTCTGCTCATTCGTTCTGGTTTTGGTTCAGACACATTCCTGCTGCACCTGCCCTCCCCTGAAACCTGCCTTGTGCCTAGGGGACCCTGGCTGTGGTCTCTGGGCCTTGGGGGGGATGACAGGCTGAAGAGGGGCCCCCCAAGTGAAAGGTGACCTGCGTATGTTCCAGAAAGGAAGCTCGTCACCAAGCTTGCACGAGCATCTCAGACACAAATAGGGATGCCAGTCTATTCTAGAAAATAGACAAAAAGGAGAAAATATAAAAGTCATGTATTAGAAGTGAAAACAAGAACAAAAATTAAGCTTGAAAAGATATATAAAATATAGTCATAAGATCTCTATATAAAATATGTAGACATCTGTATCTATATAGATATACATTCATAAGAAGGTAAAGAGAAACCCAAAACCCCCAAACGCTAGATGAGAGGGATAAAAGCTGAAAATAAAGATATACATCTATGAATTTTTATGACTACCTTGTGAGTTTACTTGCTGTCAAACTGTTCTGAAGACATTTATTTGAGCAGCTATAGAAACTCCTACAATGCTGTTTTCATCTTGATACTTCTATTTTAACCTTGAACAGTCTGTCAGGCCTCCTACATTTCTCTCTGTCATAGCCTCTTTTGGCAATAAACATCAGTAAACTTAAGTGCCATGAGTCATATTGTCAATGTTTAATTAAATCATGGTCTAGCTAGGGTTTGATTTATTTAGGCCTGAATTCATTTAGACCCTGGTCCTCATAAATTTACATAGCTTATTTAACAAGCTCATGATTGTATAAATTGTAGACTCCTTTGAAATTTCAAACAATATAAGTTGTAAAAGCCTTTTCTTGTCAAGCCAAGAGTGGTAGAATATAATTTCCAAGGGTGGTGTTTTATTTTTAAACCGAGCATTATAAAAGAAATCTGTTGTATTCCTAAGTAAAGACATTTATGAGATCATTTAAAGATAACCATCCCATATGTTTTCACTCAGAGTTTTAGTGATATGGCAAAGCCTCATTATAACCAGTGGTGCTGATTTTTTTTTTTCTTTCCCAGAATGGTTTCACACAGATGGTTGTAAATCCATACAGTGAATGTCTAGTAAAAAAAACAAAACAAAACAAAACAAAACCAAAACTCATCTGCTCAATTAAATATAGTAAATACTGCTTTAAACTGCAGAAGTGTGAGTCATACGGATATCCACTTTCCTAGAATTCTAATAAAAAAGCATCATGGTTAATTAATGTTCCCAAGAAAGGGTCAGAGCTCACAGGAAATGAATGGGAAGGTGACAGGAAGAAAGGGTGGGGAGCACAGGACACTCTGGCTCGGGCTGTTGACAAGATTGTGATTCCTGCAGCCAGAAACTGACAGCAGCTTCGGGGAGGAGAAAGACTGTGCTGCTCACCATTTACACACAGATCTGACTGGACTGGGGGTGCAGGGGTGCAGAGGGGATGACAGAAAGGTGGAAAGAATGAAACTGCTAACATAAAACAGATAAGCAAGAAGGATTTACTGTATAGCACAGGGATTATACCCAATATCAGGTAATAACATATGCTTGCATGCTAAGTCGCTTCAGTTGTATCTGACTCTGTGCGGCCCCATGGACTGTAGCCCACCAAGCTCTTCTGTCCATGGGATTCTCTAGGCAAGAATACTGGAGTGGGTTGCCATGCCCTCTTCCAGGGGATCTTCCTGACCCAGGGATTGAACCCATGTCTCTTACGTCTCCTGCATTGGCAGGTAGGTTCTTTACCACTAGCACCACATGGAAAGTTAATGGAATATAATCTGCAAAAAAAAAGAAAAAGAAAAAGCTGAATCACTTTACTATACACCTGATTGTTTTTGTTGTTTAGTCACTCAGTGGTGTCTGACTCTTTGCCACCTCCAGGCTCCTCCATGGAATTGTCTAGGCAAGAATACTGGAGTGGGTTGCCATTTTCTTCTCCAGCAGATCTTCCCGACCCAGGGATCAAACCCATGTCACCTGCACTGGCAGGTGGATTCTTGACTGCTGAGCCACCAGGGAAGCCCATGCATGTGATACTAATACAATTATCGTAAATCAACTATACTTCAATAATAGAAAAAGAACAGTATTTAGAAACCAAAAGAAAAAAAATTTTAATCTACATTCTTTATTTTTAGTTGGAAAAAAAGGAAATGCAACTAGAGGAGCTGGTCGGGGTTCAGGGAAAACGGCAGAGGGAGCAGCAGTGGGGAGACGCCCTCCGCGGCTGGTCTGATCTGGACCCTGCTTTCCACACCAAAGTAGGACCCTGCTTTCCACACCAAAGTAGCTTTGGTGTGTTTGGGGTTTCATAGAACTTCTGAGTGTTAAGTATGATTGAATGGGCATAACTGGCAATTCTGCACTCATGACTCAGTTGAATTTACAGCCTGTAGCCAGTCATCCCATAACCCTCAGAGGGGAAGATGAGTCAAATGCATCTTCTGCAAAAGGCAAGATGAAATTTGCTTTGTAGGGAGAAATTAGGGTGCTGCCCACGCCTGTGTACGGGAGCAGAGCGTCAGTGTCTGCTGCCTGCTGTCAGTGCCCTGGGGACCGGGGAAGGTGGGAGGAGCCGGTCACCCGGCCTAGGCAGAGATGCTCTGCCTGGAGGCTGTTGTCTTCTGGTTTGTTCTTCCCACTGCGTTACAGCCCCCACATTTCCGAACACACTATCAGGATGCAAGGTCCAACACAGGGTTATTATTTTTTTTTTCTGATGAATGTTTTGATGGACATGAAACATTTACAAAGGTCTAAAAATCAAAAGCAAATTTCATTACATGCTTAATGAACTTATTTGTCAGAAAGAAATCAGGATTCTTCCGGGAAATCTAGAAAGGGTGGGTGTTATCCTTCTAGCAATTCCTGAAAACCCTCATGGATTATTAATTTTCCTGGAGGGAGGGGCTGTGATGGCCTATATTGGTTTGCAACACCAGAAGCATAGCTGTATTTGTTTCAAGGAAGAATGCTCAACTTCTTTTTTAAAAAGGTCATTCTTTATGTACATGATTGCACTTTTGATGGAGGCTAGGGGTGGGGAAGGGATGACTATTATATAATGCAATAAAATGTCAGGTATCACAAATCTTTGAAGTTTGGGGCAGTTTAGCTAACTCTGAGGAATCCAGATTCATGAGCAGAAACCTTTCTTTCTCTGTGCCTGGCAAGACATTGATGACCCCATTGTGGATATAATGAGAAGAAAAGTCAGGCTGAGAATTTAAGTATCATCTGCCAATCCATTAGCAAACAATGGAAAGTCCCGCTTGCATGTGAGACTGTTTTTCTGAAAATGACAGGTTTACTGTATGAAGTTAAGAAGCCAAGAAAACATATTTATGATGTGTCTGTCATAGGGGTCAAGACTTGTGTTCAAAACCCAACTCCACAACTGACTTGCTGTTTGGGGACAAAGCATGTTATTTCTCTGAGTCTTCATTTCCCAGGGGGATTGGGCTTTCTTTTAGTGATCAGTACAAGCCACCCAGCCCTAAACCACATCCTGAGTCTTCCAAGTTTCCTTTTTTGTAGCTTGGATATATTCTAACAAGGATTTTGAGAACCAGTAATTGATATTTTCTAAATATCCCACTATTACTTATAGACTATATCATATATATTCTTTTATGTTATATGACATAGTATACATTTATAGAATGTATGTTGTCTATGTATATTTTGGATAGGAAAGTTATGAGAACATTCTAATGAGATCTTGATATTGACTTTTTTGAGTGCACATGAGAAGGAAAGCCATCCTTGACCCTCCTGCTGCTGCTAAGTCGATTCAGTTGTGTCCGACTCTGTGCGACCCCATAGACGGCAGCCCACCAGGCTCCCCCATCCCTGGGATTCTCCAGGCAAGAACACTGGAGTGGGTTGCCATTTCCTTCTCCAATGCATGAAAGTGAAAAGTGAAAGTAAAGTTGCTCAGTCGTGTCTGACCCTCAGCGACCCCAGCGACCCCATCGACCGCAGCCGTCCAGGCTCCTCCGTCCACGGGACTCTCCAGGCAGGAGTACTGGAGTGGGGTGCCAATGCCTTCTCCCTTGACCCTCTTAGGTACATATTAAACTTTCCTAGTTGGGCTGCCAGTAATTGAACAGAAAAGACAAAAGCGATTGTAATATATACTTAGATCGATATAGAGAAAAAAAAAAAGGAGTTGACGATGACAAATAAGGGTAAAGATCATTGAAGAATGGATGGACTTAGACCAGTCTTGAGCCGGGAGGTTGTGCTGGGCAACAGCTCAGCCCGTTCCTGCTGAACCCCCAGGGATGACTTCTTCTTTTCTGTTTCACCAGGACTTGAAAAGTAAGGAAGAATGAGCTTGCTTGGCTTGGCTACTGTTTGCACAAACATGGCCCAGGGCCTTGTGAGCCCCTAAACTGCTGCTGCCATCTCTGCCCTGGGTGGAGAGACACTTTCCTTTTTGTGTTTTTTGGATCCTGATTTCTCTCACCTTTCCTGAAGTTACTATTCAATGCCTGGAATGATTCTTTACCCAAGAATTCTGTAAAGTCTTTTGCTTTACAGGGCCTGGGAGGGGATGCTGAAATCAGGCAGCTTGCTGGCATACACCACCGTAGGTGCAAAAGTCCACCACCTCAGCCTGTGTACATGTGTGGGTGTGAGCACATGTGTGCATGTGTGTATTGGGGGTAGAGGGAAATCCTTGGAGGATCCAGAAGGAACTTCCTAGGCCCTGAGAGGGTGTCTCTGATAGTTCATTTTATGTGTGGACTTGGCCTGCCTGAGATTGGGTCTCACAGTCTGTGAAATTGGGGAAGTCAGTTCCTTATGGTAAACCTTTCTATTTACACACACACACATCCTGTAGGTTCTGTTTCTCTGGAGAACCTTGACTAACAGCTTCATGTACATCCCTAATTACTGACTCTCTTTCTTTACTTCCTGTAGTCTTTTCTCTGGAAGTCCTCTTTCCCCATCATGGCAGGTTGGATTCCCTGGGAAGAAGAGTTTATGGCACAGGAAGTTTATTAGGCGGTGTCCTTGAGACAACAGCTGTGAAAGGGCTAGAGCCAGATTGGGATAAAGGAGAAATTGAACTTCAAACTTCCCCAGGAGCAACCTCAGCCAACCTTTGGGGGGCTCTGGGGCAAAAATAGGCTGTTGGAGTTGTCCCACACTGGGCTGGAAGGCCAGCCTCCAGGCACCCACCTCAATCAGCCATTGAACATGGGCAGGCCCTGGGGTCAGGCATGCTCTGTGGCTGAGCTGAGCTGAAGGCTGTTGCTGTTGGCACTCCCAAGAGCTAGGGCAGTGAGCCCTCTCTTAAAGGGGCAAGCAGGTCACTGGACCTGTACAAGAGGCTGCTTGTTGTCCACTGATAGACATTTCTCCCCCTTTTAAGTGCCTGATTTTATCTGGACACTAAGTTCCCAGAATAAAGACTACATTTCCCAGCCTCTCTTGCAACTAGGTGTAGCTATATGATTCTCTTTTGGTCAGTGGATGTCAGCGGGTATGTGTATGTGCAGCCTCCACAGCGTGGCCTTAAATGGAGAAGCAGGTGGCTTTCTTCTCCCTTTTACCCTTCCCACTGACTGGAAGATAGATGCAGTGACCGGGACACCAGCAACCACTTTGACAGTGATGTTACTTTGGTAATGGAGATTGCACGTGGTAGAGTAACCCAGAGAAGGAGCCTGCTTCCCTACACCTGTGAATTACTTACCAATCTTGCTCTGGCTACCTCCAGCCTTCTTAATACACAGAGAAAGAATCTTTTTCTTCTTCACGTCATTCCGGGTTTTTTTTTTTTTGCCATGCTACCCGGCATGTGGGATTTTAGTTCCCAGGAATTGAATCCACACCCCTTGCATTGGAAGCACAGAGTTTTAACCACTGGACACCCAGGGAAGTCCCAAGTCATTATAATTTTCTGTTTCATACAGCTGAAACTAATTCTGATTAACTTTCATATTCCTGCTTCTATACCTTTTGCCGAGGTTAAGCCCAACACACCCTAGAAAAACAACTAAGTTCTACATCATTTGGTACTTTATTTTGTTTTGTGTTCTGTGTAATGGCCTTTCTCTTTGGGCTAACTTCTGATTGAACATCAAAAAGGGTGAGTTTTGGTCTCTAAGATGACTGGCTAAGGGAGGCAGTGTATATGTAGAGGTGAGCTTTGGCCAATAGAAAAGAAGGAGAGGGCTTCCACTCTGGTTCATGGCTTGCTCTGTCTTTGAAAGTTCAAAGTGAAATCTACCTCTTCATAACAAGGATTCATTTCCCTTCAAATATAAGTATTTTATTAACACAAAAGGTCCTATTTTTCGTATCCACATACATTTGACTCAGAATGTATACTAAATGCATGCTAAGTCGTTTCTGTCATGTCTGACTCTTTGTGACCCCATGGACTGTAGCCCACCAGACTCCTCTATCCATGGGATTCTCCAGGCAAGAATACTGGGGTGGGTTGCTGTGCCTTCCTCCAGGGGATCTTCCCAACCCAGGGACTGATTCGTGTCTGTCTCCTGCATTGACAGTTGGGTTCTTTACCACTAGAACCACCTGGGAAGCCCACATTTAACTCTACTGCATAAAAGTTAGAGTTGAGGGTTTTTTGTTTTAAGGGGAGGATTTGCCCCATCTTTGCCCTGGGTTACGTTGACAAATTGTGTTACAATCATACCTCCGGATACTGTGGGTTAAGTTCCAGACCACAGGAAGAAAGTGGATATTGCAATAAAGGGAGTCACAGAATTTTGTTGGTTTCCCAGTGTATATAAAAGTTAGATTTACACTATACTGTAGTCTATGGAGTGTTCAATAGCAGTAAGTTTAAAAACACAATGTACATACAGTTAAAAATATTTTATTGCTAAAAAAAAATGCTAACCATCATCAGCAAGTTGTAATCTTTCTGCTGGTAGAAGGCCCTGCCTCAGTGTTGATGTTTGCTGCTAAAGGTTGGGGTGACTGTGGTAATTTCTTTTTTTTAGAGTAGAATTATCTTTTTTTATTAATTAATTTTACTTTACAATGTTGTATTGGTTTTGCCATATATTGATTTGAATCCGCCATGGGCGTACATGTGTTCCCCATCCTGAACCCCTCTCCTCCCACCTCCCTCCCCATCCCATCCCTCTGGGTCATCCCCAGGGTGCATCCCAGCCCGGAGCACCCTGTATCATGCATCGAAACTGGACTGGCAATTTGTTTCATATATGCTAATTTACATGTTTCAATATCATTCTCCCATATCATCCCGCCTTCGCCCTCTCCCACAGAGTCCAAAAGACTGTTCAATACATCTGTGTCTCTTTTGCTATCTCGCATACAGGGTTATCATTACCATCTTTCTAAATTCCATATATATGCATTAGTATACTGTATTGGTGTTTTTCTTTCTGGCTTACTTCACTCTGTATAATAGGCTCCAGTTTCATCCACCTCATTAGAACTGATTCAAATGTAATTTCTTAAAATAAGGCAGCAATGAAATTTACCACATCCATTGAGTCTTTCTTTCATAAGTGATTTCTTTGTAATATGCGATGCTGTTTGATAGCATTTTACCCACAGTCAGTAAATTGGTTCAGTCGCTCAGTCATGTCTGACTGTTTTCAACCCCATGGACCACAGCATACCAAGTTTCCTTGTCCATCACCAACTTCCGGAGCTTGCTCAAACTCATGTCCATCGAGTCAGAAACGCCACCCAACCATCTCATCCTCTGTCATCCCCTTCTCCTCCTGCCTTCAATCTTTCCCAGCATCAGCATCTTTTCCAATGAGTCAGTTCTTTGCATCAGGTGACCAAAGTATTGGAGTTTCAGCTTCAGCATCAGTCCTTCCAATTCAATACTGATTTCCTTTAGGATTGACTGGTTTGATCTCCTTGGGACTCCAAGAGACTCTTGAGAGTCTTCTCAAGTCCTCCAAGGGACTCTCAAGAGTCTTTTCCAACACCACAGTTCAAAAGCCTCAATTCTTTGGTGCTCAGCCTTCTTTATAGTCCAACTCTCACATCCATGCATGACTACTGGAAAAACCATAACTTTCACTATACAGACCTTTGTCAGCAAAGTAGTGTCTCTAATTTTTAATATGCTCTCTAGGTTTGTCATAGTTTTTCTTCCAAGGAGCACATGGCTTTAAATTTCATGGCTGCAGTGATTTTGAAGCTGGAGAAAATAAAGTCTGTCATGGTTTCCATTGTTTCCCCATCTATTTACCATGAAGTGATCGTACTGGATGCCATGATCTTAGTTTTTTGAATATTGAGCTTTAAGCCAGCTTTTACCCACAGTAGACCTTTCCAAATTACAGTCAGCCCTCTCAAACTCTTCTCCTGTTTTATCCACTAAGCTTATGTAATATTCCAAATCCTTGTTATTTCAACAACCTTCATAACATCTTCACCAGGAGTAGATTTCACCTCAAGAAATGACTTTCTTTGCTCATCCATAGGAAGCAAATTCTCATCCATTCAAGTTTTATCATCAGATTGCAGAAATTCAGTCATGTCTTCAGGCTCTACTTCTTTTTTTTAATTAATTAATTTATTTATTATTCTTATTTTTTTTAATTTTTGGTTGTGCTGGATCTTCATTGCTGGGCTGGCTTTCTCTAGTTGAGGTGATCAGGGGCTACTCTTGGTTGTAGTGTACAGGCTTCTCGTTAAGGTGGTTCTCTTATTGTGGAGCACGGGCACAGGCTTCAGTAGCTATGGCAGAGGGGCTCATTTGTTGTGGCTCGCTGGCTCTGAAATGCACAGGCTCAGTAGTTGTGGCTGGTGGGCTCTAGAACACTGGGTTGGTAGTTGTTGCTCATGGGTTTAGCTGCTCTGCAGCACGTGGAATCTTTCCAGACCAGGGATTAAACCAGTGTCCCCTGTATTGCCAGATGGGTTCTTATCTACTGTGCCACCAGGGAAGTCCCAGGCTCTTCTTGTAATTCTAGTTCTCTTGTTATTTTTACCACATCTGCAGTTATTTCCTCCTCTCAAGTCTTGAACCCCTCAAAGTCATCCATGAGAGCTGTCATCAAATTCTTCAAAAACTCCTGTGAATGTTGATATTTTGATCTCTTCCCAAGAATCAAAAATATTCTTAATGGTATCTAGAATGGTGAGTCTTTCCAGAAGATTTTCAATTTACTTTGTCCAGATCCACCAACGGAATCACTATCTATGGCACACATAGCTTAATGAACTGTATTTCTTAGATAATAAAACTTGAAAGTCAAAATTACTCCTTGATCGTTATACTGCAGAATGGATGTTGTGTTAGCAGGCACAAAATAAGATTAGTCTTGTACATCTCCATCAGAGCCCTTAGGTGACCATGTACATTGTCAATGAGCAGTAATATTTTGAAAGGGATCTTTTTTCTAAACAGTAGATCTCAACAGCGGGCTTAAGATATTCTGTAAACCATGTTGTCAACAGATGTGCCGTCATCAAGGCTTTCTTGTTCCACTAACAGAGCACAGGAAGAGCAGGTTTAGTGTAATTCTTAAGGTCCTAGGATTTTCAGAATGGTGAATAAGCATTACTACTACTAAGTCGCTTCAGTCATGTCTGATTCTGTGTGACCCCATAGACAGCAGCCCACCAGGCTCCCGTCCCTGGGATTCTCCAGGCAAGAACGCTGGAGTGGGTTGCCATTTCCTTCTCCAATGCATGAAAGTGAAAAGTGGAAGTGAAGTCACTCAGTCGTGTCCAACTCTTAGTGACCCCATGGACTGCAGCCCACCAGGCTCCTCCGCCCATGCGATTCTCCAGGCAAGAGTACTGGAGTGGGTTGCCATTTCCTTCTCCAATGCATGAAAGTGAAAAGTGGAAGTGAAGTCGCTCAGTCATGTCCAACTCTTAGCAACCCCATGGACTGCAGCCCACCAGGCTCCTCCACCCATGGGATTTTCCAGGCAAGAGTACTGGAGTGGGGTGCCATTGCCTTCTCTGAAATAAGCATTAGCTTCAAGTTTATCACAAGTTACATTAGCTCCCTACAAGAGAGTCAGCTTGTCCTTTGAAACTTTGAAGTCAGGCATTGACTTCTCCTCCCTAGCTCTGAAAGCCCTTGATGGCATCTTCTTCCAATATATACTGAATGTTTCTGTATTGAATATCTGTTAGTTCAGTGTAGCCACTTTCATTAATGATCTTAGCCGAATCTTTTGGATAATTTGCTGCAGCTTCTATATCAGCACTTGTAGCTTCACCCTGCAGTTTGATGTTACGACTTCTTTCCTTCACCCTCAGAGCTAACTTCTATTATCAAACTTTTCTTCTGCAGCTTTCTCACCTCTCTCAGCCTTCACAGAATTGAAGAGAGTTAGGGACTTGCTCTGAGTTAGGCATTGAGTTAAGGAAATGGTGTGAGTGGTTTGATCTTCTCTCGAGACCACTAAACTGTTCTCCACATCAGCAATAAGATTGTTTCACTTTCTTATCATTCATGTGTTCACCAGAATAGCATTTTTAATTTCCTTCAAGAACTTTTCCTTCAAATTAAAAACTTGGCTACCTTTGACACAAGAGCCCTAGCTTTAGACCTGCCTTTCTCATTAAGCTTGATCATTTTTTTGTTTTTGATTTACAGTGAGAGATGTGTGACTCTTCTTTTCACTTAAACACTTAGAAACCATTGTGGGGTTATTAATTGGCCTAATTTCGGTATTGTTGCTCAGGGAATAGGGAGTGAGACAGATGCGGGAACGGCCAGTCAGTGGAGTAGTCAGAGCACATATAACATTTATCAACTAAATTCAATACAGGTGTGGTTTGAGGTTCCCAAAATAATTACAATGGTAACATCAAAGATGATCACAGATCACCGTAACAGATATAATAATAATGGAAGGGTTTGAATTATTGCAAGAATTACCAAATGTGACACAGAGACATGTGGTAAGCAAATACTGTTGGCAAGATAGTGTTATAGACTTGATCGATGCAGGGTTTGCATAAATCTGAAATTTATAAATTTGTGGAAATATTGTTAATCAGCAATAGACTCTCTCTCTCTCTCTCTCTCTCTCTCTCTCTCTCTATATATATATATATATATATATATGAAATATATGCAATAAATGAGACAAGGAGTTTGGTCTTTAAAAGGAAAATAAAATGCAAATTCCTTTGATGAAGACTTTTCAGAGCAAAGTGATTAAGATGATTGATTATACTCTGCAAGACTGGAGATGAGAACACAGCAGATGGGGACAAAGATTTGCCTTATACTCTGCCAAATATTTCTGAGTAGGAGGAGGCCAGATGGCTACAAAGCAGGCTGGAAATACAACAGTTTAGGTACTAAAGTAGCTGGAACCATAAAGGAAACCAAAAGTGGGAATTACTAAGAAAAAGGCTGTGTAAATGTTTGTGATAAGGAAAGGAGACAGTTGATCTCTTTTAGGGTGGAGGGATTAAATCAAAGGCAAAAAAAAAAAAAGCTGTGTTTTATAAAAATGACCAGCATGGGGATTAGGGGTGCTGAAGAAGGTGGAGGTGATGATGGTGAGAGGTTGGGGAGAGTTCTGTCCTCAGATTGTGAGTGGCAGGTGAGAGAAGCATTTCTGGAAAAGGATGCTTCAGGGGGCAGAACAGTGAGATGGAATCAGGCTCTGGTTCTGTAGGCCCTAGGTTGGAAGGCCTGTGTCTGAGTCCCAGATCCATCTGTGTCACCTTGGCTCAGTGACATCATCTCTCCAACCCTTAGCTTCTGTATCTGTAGAGTGGGGCTAATTATAGGACTGGTCTCATAGGATCACTGTATTGGATCAATGAGGTAATGCATGATGAGTGTCCAGTCTGGCACATAATAAAGTCCTAATCAATGATAGCTTAAAAAATAATGACTGGAAGAGGAATCATAAGATTTGGTCAGGTTCAGGCTTTCCTGAAAGCCTTTGTCATTATCAGAAGCAAATTGTGTCACCTCTGTAAGCTGAGGTGGCCGATCATGGTATGATGGTTGCTCCAGCCAGTGATTTTTCTTCTTGGCTACATTTTGAAATTAACTAGGAGGTTTGAAACATGTTAATGCTTGGGTCCCATCCCTAGAGATCCTGATTTAATGGTGTGGGGAATGGTCTAGGCATCAGAATTTGGAAAAATCCCCCAGATGAGGCTAATGTGTAGCCAAGCTCGAGAATCTCTGTTTTATCCCTTTCGTCATTCCCTAATAGCCACTCCTAATTGTTTCAGGTGTATTAGTTTTGTTTATTCAGCTTTTCGGCAAGGTCTGTGGACTCGCCTACACGTTCTCATTTATTGCCTGGCAGAGTAAGAACCATGGGGGAATGGAAACTGAAAGGCTTGGATTCTGGATCTGGTATTTTCTGTCTGGCTGTAGGACCCTGGGCCATAGTAAGACTGAGCATGTACCAATATCCAGACACTATTCCAAGAACTTTGCATGTATTTGTTCATTTATCCTATCAGACTGATGAGATAGGATACATTATCTTATCCTCTATTATTAGCCTCAGAGTTAATGATAACACAATATTATGAGACGTTAGTAACTTACCCAGGGCCATAGCACCATGTGTCTGGATGTGAACCCAGGAGGCCCGAGTGCCCACCATGAACCAGTCCACCCTTCCCAGCTGATACCAGGCTGCTTTTGAATTTGTTCATCCCTAAGTGGAGCTGCTGGATCATCCTTGGTCCAACCTCCCAACTCTGATGCTGTGCTGACCCAACCAGCACCTGGCAGAAGGTCATAGTGGATGGTCTGGCATTACCCAGCCATGGGCTGATTATTAAGTAAATCAAGAACTTGAGCTCAGACCAGAATGAGGACAAACAAACAAGGAGGGCAGACATGTGGAAGTCATGACTTAGGAGGGGGCTCTGCTCAAAACAGTGACCTGGCTAAAGGATGGTGTGCTACCCACTGTCCACCCCTTTATGTTTCAGCCAAACAAATGAGGATAGGGACGTGTTCAAGTCAGCCCAGACTAGTGTAGTCTAACGTGGACAGGTAAATTTCCCTGCATAAAAACTCTTGTCAGGAATTTGGGGGAATAGAGACTAACAATGAGAGAAAAAGTCTCTCGAGTGGATGTGGCCCCAAAAGTAAAATATAATTCAGTGTGACTGGAATTTTCCATGGCTGCCTGACGATGAAGCCTGATGTTCAGTTTTGAGGCGATGCCTGCTGTTCTGTGTGTTAATGCCCTTCCTTAGCACACGACTCTCCATAAAGTGACATGCAGTCTTTTATTAGCAGTGCTTTGAGGGGATGAAGGAGTGGAGATAGTGTCACTCATGGAGAAAAACAATCAGGAAGAGAATAATGGTGGCAGGAGATAAGACAGAGAGAGAAAAAGTTTAGGGGAAGCAAGAGGGATCCACAGAAACTTAGGTCCCCTAGGAATGCTTAGATATGTTGGGTGAACGTGGCTTAATGGAATTTAACATGTGAAAGGACAGAAAAATCCTACAATCTGAAGGACTAGGACACTCAGGAGGCCGACATGTGGGTTATTCAAGGTCAAACAAGAAGTTGAGATGAAAGACGGCGTAAAGTCTGATTTCCCCAGTGAAATACTGAGTAATAAAATGGAGACTCCTTAATCTCAAAATTAAATAGATTTTGAGAAGAAGAAGAGAGGTAAGGTAGAGTAGGGGTTAGAAGACCCCTACTTAACCCCTGGCAGGGGTTAGAAAACACAGCTCCACCTCAGATGTCTTAACAGGGGTCCTCAGTTCTGAGGAAAACCAGAATTACAAGGGTTTTCAGAATCTTGCTGTCTAGTCCACTACAGGGAGAAGGGCTGACAAGAGTGGTCTAGGAGGTGGCCTGGGCACAGGACTTTTAGAAGCTCCTCAGGGGGTCTAACGTGCAGCCCAGGTTGGGAACCTCTGTCCCTTCAGAAGAGCCCCTGGGGACACAAGGGGACTGGTGGTTCTACACAGACACGTTTGGCTAAAGCTTAAAGCTGTCGTGATGGCGGTCATGCTGGATTAGGTGAGCATCACGAAGTTAGTATTAGGAATTTCAAGCGTGGATAAATGCCCAGGAGAATGATCATGACCTTACTCGCATAAAATCTTGGCAGGAACTTTCCCAGAGAGAAAATCTGCACACAGCACATCTCAGTTTCTGGATGGTGCCTCAGATCCCCTGCATCCAGATGAAGGCAGCTGAGCACAGCGTGAATGACTTAGAGGCCTGGGGAGGCTCCAGCTCTCCTCAGATGCCCCCTGCTCATATTGGGAATACAAGTCAAAAGCTTTAAAATTCACAGGAAGGAGATTCAACAATTATCTTATTGAGCCTCTGATGTTATAGAATTTTTTAAAAAAATCAAAATTGAGAAGGGAAGTGTCTGGCTTAGGAAACACAAGACTAGAGTGGGGTCTTGGGACAACCAGCCTATTACTTTTCTCTTACCTGTCTGCCCTTCCAATGCAGGGGTTAATATGTAGGTGGTGCTAGCGGTGAAGAACCTGTTTGCCAGTGCAGAAGACAGGGATGCAGGGGTTCAATCCCTGGGTGTGGAAGATTCGTTGGAGGGCATGGCAACCCATTCCAGTATTCTTGCCAGGAGAATCCCATGGACAGAAGAGCCTGGCAGGCTACAGTCCATGGAGTCACAAAGAGTTGGACACGACTGAAGTGACTTCACAGGCACGCACACCCTCAGGAGAAGTAACTGGGCTTAAATTCATATTCAAGTGTACATGACTAATATAAAAGTATTTTCTTTCCAGCAGGTTGTAACTGGGTATGATGAATAAAACTTTATAGAGACCTGAACATTGGAAGAGAGAGGAAAGTATCAAGACTGATGGGAAAAGTCAAAGAAAGGGGCCTGGGAAGGCGGGTGAGGGCAGACAGAGCTGATTTCACAACTTAGACTAGAACGGACCTCCAGAGTGGAACATGACTTGAACCTCCCTGTTGCCCATCCCCACCCTACCCTAGGACACTGTAAGAGGGAAAAGAATGCCTTTATGTTGAATATGTTTATGAGTGAACACATTTAAAATTAACACATGCCCAAACCACCCACCTACCCAGAGCTCAGAGGAAGCTCCTCAAGGCTGGCCCTGAGCGACTCCATCCCATTACCAAGAATCACTGGCAAGTAAGGCTATTTCTACTTCATCCAAAAGGTTTTCAGTTACCTTCAGAGTCAACAGGAAATTAATCAGCAAGTAGAAAATTGAAAGAAGATCTGCATCTCACTGTAGAAGTCATTAAAATAAAAGCAGATTTGGCAAAATGGCAAGTTTTTTTTTTTTTCTCCTTAATCTCTCTTCTACTTTCTTAATAAGTTGAAAAATTCCAAAACTAAAAGCTTGAGGAACACAGGCTTCTTGGAGAATGGGGCACACAATGTCCTAGAACCTGCACCCCTCTGCTGCGCATGCCAGCCCAATGGTCATCCAAATAGCTCTCCCCTCATGCTCTCAAAAAGCCCCTGGAAACCCAACCACATGGTGACACGGTCTATTTAAAACTCTCTGGACGCATCTCAGGCCATATCTATGTCCTGTATTGTTTGACTTGCCTCTCCCCTGTAAGCTCTTGGGAGAAAAGAGCTTTTTTTTCCTTGTTTTGGAATGATTTTATTTATTATTGTAAGCCTGGGTGGAGAATGTACTTCCTTGCTGATTGCCCTGTTATATAGATGTATTAAATAATAATAATAATACCTGGATGCAGCCGAGATCATAAAACTCTGCCTATCATGTAACCTTTGCTCTGCCATCCTGAATATCTGGGGAAGCAGCTTCCCTCTGTCTTCCTAATGGAAACTAGAAACCTGGAGACCCTAAGTCTGAGAACTGATATATGGAAGGGTAGCAAGAAAAATGTTCTCTTCCATGAGCTTCTGACCTATTGATCTTTAAAAGTTCCCCTGTTCCCCTGCTGCAGAGTGGTTGTGAAGAGAATAGATATGGAATCAAATGCATTTCACGTAGAGTCTTGGGGTTGGAAATCACAGAAACCACCTCCAGTTGGCATAAGCAAACCATGACATTCATTGAAGAGCCATTGGTGTTTCTCATAGAACCAGGTCTCTGGGGTCTGTTAGGGAACTCAGGAATGTGCTTTTGCTCTCTATTTGCCTCTCATCTTTGTTTTCTGGCCCCTACTTAATGTGAGTTTCATGAAAGCAAGAATTTTGTTTGCTCTTTTTCCTGCAGGCTCTCCTGTGCCTAGAACAGTACCTGGCATATAGTAGTTGCTCAGTCAGCACTTATTACCGTATTTCTCTGCAGAGCAGCTGCCTATGTTCTTCAGAAGGCAGTCACCCCTCAGTACCCAAATTTTCATTTTTGAATTTCAGACTGGTGTCAAATATCTATGCCAGATTGGTCAACTCCAGCCAGGGGATGGGATTTCCGAGCAAGTGTGATTGATTGAGGCAGAGGTGCTTTTGCATGAAAGAGTCTCTTTAGAGTAAGGCAGACACCTTCACGTGTGTTTACAATTGGGCGGGTGGTTGTCAAGTAGCCTGTGGGAAGTGGGGATGTGGTAATTCCCACATGGGACTGTCTTTTGGTGAATAGCCTGTCAGAGGGGGGGCTCCATCTACTCCCATAACATGAAACTTTATTGCAGGTTTGCTGATATTGTTGTCAGCTAGTCTCTCTTTGGACATCTCCAAGGCCAAAGATGGCACTATTTTTCAAGAGTTGTTCACTCTGGTGTCTTTGATGGTAAAGAATCTCTTGAAATGCAGGAGACCAGGTTTGATCCCTGGGTTGGGAAGATCCCCTGGAGAAGGGAATGGCAACCCATTCCAGTATTCTTGCCTGGAGAATCCCATGCACAAAGGATCCTGACAGGCTACAGTCCACGCGGTCACAAAGAGTCAGACACGACTGAGTAACTAATGCACACACAATGATTAAGAAATTTTCCCATACATCTGTCTGACTTCAGCCTCCATTGGTTCTGACTTTGCCTTTCGGGACTGAGAGAGAGCAAATTTCTTCTCCATATAGCAACCCTTAAAAAAGTTATCTGAAGAGGGTGATCATGTCACTTTGAAGTCTTTTCCTTAGAGTGATGAATACATGCTGTCCTTACATTGTGTCTAGGATTGTTTTTCTCTGGTTCCTGAAAATGATCAAATCAGTGACTCAATTGTGGATGGGAGACAGGCTCTCAGACATAGGACTTCATGATCTTGGTTCCCACCTGATAGATTTCATGTGTCTTTTCAGCTACCCTTCAGTTTTCATCATTGGTGGTATCTCCTGCTTCAAGGAACACATGTCACCTGCTAAGGGGAGATGATTAAGGGAGCTGAAATTCATCAGCTGGTTAGTCCGGACCAGTGAAGATCTAACTGGTAACCTGAAGCTGTTCCCAAGCTATCGATATCTTTTACTAGATTTATCAGCCCTTTATATCTTCTTTTTTCAAGGCTAAATAGACACATCCTCCCCATCTCCTCCTTCTTTCTGTCTCTTTCTCTCTTTACATTTAATTGATATCATGTAACAAACATTTATAGAACGTCAACTACTGGGGAGTCTTCCCTGGTGGCTCAGATAGTAAGGAATCTGCCTGCAGTGCAGGAGAGCCAGGTTCAATCCCTGGATTGAGAAGATCCCCTGGAGAAAGGAATGGAAACCCACTCCAGTATTCTTGCCTGGGAAATCCCATGGACAGAGGAGCCTGGTGAGCTATACTCCTTGCTGCTGCTAAGTCACTTCAGTCGTGTCCGACTCTGTGTGACCCCATAGACGGCAGCCCACCAGGCTCCCCCGTCCCTGGGATTCCCCAGGCAAGAATACTGGGGTGGGTTGCCATTTCCTTCTCCAATGCATGAAAGTGAAAAGTGAAAGTGAAGTCGCTCAGTCGTGTCCGACTCTTTGCGACCTCATGGACTGCAGCCTACCAGGCTCCTCCGTCCTGGATTTTCCAGGCAAGAGTACTGGAGTGGGGTGCCATTGCCTTCTCCTTGGGGTTGCAAAAAATGGGACACAATGGAGCAGTGAACACCAACAACTACTGGAGAAGAACTGCACTGTTTGTTGGAATAACAGATAAAGGATAAGACTTCTTTCCTCACAGAATTCACAGTGCAGCAAGAACGGTAGGCTGAGTAAACGGGTGATTGTAACCCAGGAGGAGTGCTGTGATAAAGGTATAGATAAGGGCCGTCAGCAGCATGCCGCAGGAGGGGCACCCAACAGGAGGCTGGAAGGGGTGTGCGGAGAGGGCTCTGGGAACTGCCTGGCAGGCGCAGGGCCTGACAGGAGTCTCCAAGGAGGAGGAGTCACCTGGAAGAAGAAGGACGCCCGAGGGAGGAGGTGGTAGACCAGGCAGAGGTTTTGCCTTTGCAGAGCTGTGGAGAAGTCAACATAGTGTTTCGTTCAGAGCATGGCTGAAGCAGAGAATCATGAGCACCAGAGTGGAAAGACAGAGTAGAACAGGCATGGACTGTAACAGTTGGCTCTTGCTTCATGACAAACCACCTCAACACCCAACGACTTAAGATAGTAAACTTTTATGACCACTCACTAGTCAATACATCAGCTGGAAAGTTCTGCCGAAGTGGCCCAGGCCTGTCTCATCTCGACTGGGCTTGCTCATGAGTCAGTCGGGTGGCAGTCTTGGTCTTGGATGGCCTCACTTGCACGCTGGCAGTTTGCAGGCTGTCAGCTGGGTGTCCAGATGATGCGCTTCTCATGATACAACAGGCTAGCCGGAGCTTGTACACACAGTGGTGCCAGAAAGAAAGAAGAAACACACACGGCCACTTAAAACCTAGGTTTGGAATAGGCATGCCATCACTTCTGCCCCATGTTATTAGCCAGAGCAAGTCACAAGACCGCTTCATTCAAGGGACAGAGACATCTCTTGATGGGAGATACTGCAAGGCCTTGTTGCAAAGGATGCAAATATAGGAAGGGGTGAATAATTGCAACCATTTTTCTAGCGCAAGTAACATAGATGATTAGGATTTCTCTTGAAAAAGATGGGGAAACTTCAAAAAGATATATTATTACTAAAATTTTTTAATAAAAAATTAAACTTTTCTTATTTATATTAGTTTAATAATTAAATGTTATAAATTGTATTTCATATTTTATTTTTGCATTTTTATTATATTGTATTTGTTATTTATTTATTATATTAACATTTTTTAAAGTTAATTTTCATTTACACAGGTAACACTAAGCACATTCTGCCTTGAAAATGGGATGTCATATAAGGCTAAAGTCTCCTGCCAACCATGTCCTTGTGTGGTAGGATGGTACAAATGACATTTCTCTGGACACCACCCTCCGGGTCACCCTCCAGGGTGCTGTGGACCGTTCCCCTGCATCCTTTGCCTCTGGTTGTCCGACTAATTAGGAAGCCATGTGAATTTCTTTGCCCCTAGTACACAGTCTCTACTTCTTCACAAGAATTTCATAAGAAACCGTCAACTGCCTCATGACATCGAGATCCACTGTGTCTACAACACTCCTTATTGGTTCTTGGTCTAGTAAACCTGTCAGAAAACAGACTGAGGTAGGGCTAGTCCAGCGTGGCTCTCTAAGTCGCCTTTTGCAGCTCACTCGTATCTCCTTTCATAACCCATTCTAGAAGGTGGCTCCAGTTCCACACTGAGGTGACTGGTGTGTTATTTGGGCATCCATGTCGAAGCGCTGTTTGAAACTTGGGGTCTAGTGAGCCGCGTTCTCATCGTTTCCTCCCTGGGTTCTCCCCGTTCACTGAGAGAAATTTCACCACAGCCCACCTGCTGATCTGAGTTAGCCCCACCAGATACTTAGGTGAGCTCCTCTCTTGGCTGGTCCTCAGTCGTCACAGGTCAGTGTGCTTCAGTCTCCCTATCTGACATGGGAAAATATCAAGAAAGGCAGGGAGAGACGGAGAAAAGGGAGGAAAGAAAGGAAGGGAGGAAGGGGAAAGGAGGGGAGAACTGAGTGTGTCTTCTGGTTCTGTCATCAGGCTTTTCCTGCACCACATGCCCTATTCGACCAACTTCTAAAATTTTTGTGTTCATCCTGTTTAGCCTTTAATTAGATATGGAACGTTTTTGGAATGTTTTTTCTGAGAGTAATAAGAAACTGTGGTTCCACTTGGGGAGAAGAGCTGGGGCAAGCTTGCTGGGGCTGTTTTTGTTTGGTGTTTCTCTCCATTGAGTGAATTCTCTGGCATGCCGGAGAGACTCATCTAGAAAATGGAATGATGGAGCATGTTTCTGGTTTTCTTAATTTCTCTCTTTTTATTAAAAAGGGTGGAAACAACCACATTTTGTTGTTTTTACAACAACAGCATGTATATATATTAATACGTGGAGCATTTGCCTTGTGACCAGCACTATGTAATGTGTGTGCTCTATGTTTATTATCTTCTTTGTCCTGTAACAACCTGCTGGGACGGGGGCTTCTTTTTTTAATTTTATATTGTAATATACTTGATTTATGATAGTGTGTTAGTTTCAGGTATACAGCAATATGGTTTAGTTATACATAAAAATATATCTATTCTTTTCCAGACTCTTTTCCTATTTAGGTTATTGCAGATTATTGAATTCCCTGTACTATACAATAGGTACTCGTTGATTATCTATTTTATATGTGCTGCTGCTGCTGTAAGTTGCTTCAGTTGTGTCTGACTGTGCGACCCCACAGACGGCAGCCCACCAGGCTCCCCCGTCCCTGGGATTCTCCAGGCAAGAACACTGGAGTGGGTTGCCATTTCCTTCTCCAATGCATTAAAGTAAAAAGTGAAAGTGAAGTCGCTCAGTCATGTCTGACTCTTATCGACCCCATGGACTGCAGCCCACCAGGCTCCTCCGTCCATGGGATTCTCCAGGCAAGAACACTGGAGTGGGTTGCTATATATATAGTGGTATGTATATGTTAATCCCAGCCTACTAACTTATGACTCCCTTCTCCCTTTCTCCTTTGGTAGCCATAGTTTGTTTTCTAAGTCTGTGAGGCTGATCCTGTTTTATAAACAGCTCTCTCAGGCCAGTGAGCCTTAGTTTTCCTACTTTGACATGGGAATAATATCAAGCTCATTTGTATCATTTTTTAGATTCCACACATAAGTGATATCATATATTTGTCTTTCTCTATCTGACTTATGTCACTACTTAATACATCCATCCATGTTGCTGCAAATGGCAGTTTTTCATTCTTTTTAATGGCTAAGTAATATTCCATCACACACACACACACACACACACACACACACATACACACACACACATATATAATATTCCATCTTCTTTATCCATTCCTCTGTTGATGGACATTTAGGTTTTCCCATGTCTTGGCTATGGTAAAAATTGCTACAGTGAACACTAGGGTGCATGTATCTTTTCAAATTAGAGTTTTCTCCAGATATATGCATGCCCAAGAGTGAGATTGCTGGATCATATGGTAACTCTATTTTTAGTTTTTTAAGAAACCTTTATACTGTTCTCCATAGTGGATGTACCAAATTCCATTCCCATCCACAGTGTAGAAAGGTTCTCTTTTTAGGGGAGGACTTCTTAGATACAGTTTTAAAGATAAGAAAATAAAGGCACAGGGCAGTTATGCAAATTAGCTAAGGCCACACAGCTACCAAGAGTCAGTGCCAGGATTCTCCCCGTGCCCTTCAATTCTATCCAGTTCCATAGCCAAGGTTTTAGTACACCATTCGATGATGACTCCTTCCATCTTTTAATGGATTTTCTTTTAAAATCTGGGTCATCAGAGATGACATGGGCAACCATGTAACTTTTTGTGGCCATCCCTCCCAGTCCTGGACCATCTGCGTCAGGTGGAATTGTAGTCCAACTGTCTTCATGGGAGTCTCTTACCTTCTATGTTTTCTCTGAACTCGGAGAATCCACCCTGCTAACATTGAAGTCCATGTTGGACTGAGCTCATGCTGTCCTTCCCTGCTTTCCTCTGAGTTTAAAGAGTTTGCTCTTTTCTGCCTGGTTTCCCTTTTCTTCGTAGCTAATTTTTCTCAACTGATCAAAATTTGGTGCAGGATAATGGTGCTCCTGCCCACTCCATTGTTCTTGCCTGGAGAATCCCATGGACGGGGGAGCCTGGTGGGCTGCCACCTATGGGGTCACACAGAGTCGGACACGACTGAAGTGACTTAGCAGCAGCAGCAGCAGCACCAGCAATGGTGCTCCTTATCACGTTTCCAACTTTCTGGGAGATGAAATGATCATAAGCCACATTAAGAATTTTCTATGTTTGTTGTTGACCTTACCCCTGCCTTGCCACATAGTAAAATGCTCCGAGTCCTATATTAGTTATTTTGGGTTTTGTTTGTTTGCTCATTGTTAGCCACAACTGAACTTTAAGTCTGGGAATGGTTTCCAAGTTTCTGGAATAGTAAGTGGTTCCTCATATCTCTGCTGTTGCTATAGATCAATTTTGAGGAGAAATTCAACCTCAAAACCCCTTTGATTCCTTTCTTTCACTTGCTTCTCCCCTCCCCCATATTAAATTAATGACTGTTTCCTCTTCAAAGTATCTCTTCCATCTTACTTTCATAACTACTTTTGCCACCATAAATAAAACAGGTTTAGGCTTTCAAAACATTTGACCCTACTGTGTGGCAATAACTCCTAAACTGGCCCATTGGTCATGCAGATTTTCTTATCAGCATCCACCCCACCCTGAATGGTTAACCTAAACTGGTCATACTAATTGCATTCCCCATTCTAGTAACTGCCTCAGGAATGGGCCTGTGGCCTGATTCTATTCAAAGTGTGAGGGATGTCCATTACAGGCCTTCTATGAAAGGTTTCCTTGGTCCTAATAATTAGAAGAGTTGGTTTCTTTGTCTCTTCTGGATGTTCACATCTTGATGGGAGAACAGAATGTTGAGCAATCATTTGTAGAAATTTCGCATGATATGCAATTTCAGCTGTCCAAATTTTAACATATAAAGCATCCCAACAGATGCTTTAACTTCTCCCTTTCTGTTATAGGGAGAGATCAGCCTCTTTCCTTACAAACTTCACATGCTCTATCTTACTTTTGCCAAACTAACCACCCTAAAATACCAAAACTGTTATAACTTCAGTCCTCTCTTCCCTCTTGGAGGGAATTGAAAATTAAAAACCAGGGTCCAAGATGGTAAGAATCTGTACAAGTGTATAATGTTGTTGTCCATGCTTGCTATTTTTTTTTATATTATACCATGTTTGGGCATTTTGATTCATTCAATACATGTTTATTGAGCATATATTGTCAGATGCTGGAGGTGCAAAAAAATGAATAAGAGTTTCTGCCATCAAGGAATTTACAGTCTAGTAGGGGCTTCCCTTGTAGCTCAGTTGGTAAAGAATCTGCTGGCAATGCAGGAAACCTGGATTTGATCCCTGAATCAGGAAGATCCCCTGGAGAAGGAAATGGCAACCCACTCCAGTATTCTTGCCTGGGGAATCCCAGGGACAGAGGGGCCTGGCAGAGTACAGTCCATGGGGTTGCAAGAGTCGGACATGACTTAGAGACTAAACCAACCAACCAGGGGAGTATGGCAGGCACTCATGCTGTCCACTCAGTAGATAACCCCCATTCTTTCTTCTTAATGGAATCCCAGTTTTGTTCAGACAACAATATCTCTGAGCAGAGGGGATGATTGGTAATTTATATAGGAGTGAACATGTGAATGGAACTTAAGGGGAAGTCTACTGAGAATTTAGGGAAGAATTCTCTTCCTGATGAAAGACACAAGCCAGTCACCTACTTCCTTACTTCTTACGGTCCTGTTACAGAAGACCATGATGTGCGGAGCAGTGGCAACCGTCTTGAAATTGAAGGAAAGACCAGTCAAATCAGAGATGCATGTGGTGCAGTCACCCTGTGCTATAACATCATTGAACTGGTGATCCAACTTTGGAACTGTGCATGTCCAGACTTAATTTTCTATAGGGTAATCAAGTTTCTTTCTTGTTTCAGCCATTATTAGTTGGACTTCCTCACTAAGACAAGGGAGAAAGCCATGCAAAGGAGTATTTGAAATACAGTATAATACATGTGAGGGCTTCCCCGGTGACTCAGTGGTAAAGAATCCACCTGCAATGCAGGAGACACAGGTTCGATCCCTGGGTTGGGAAGATCCCCTGGAGGAGGGCATAGCAACCCACTCTAGTATTCTTGCCTGGAGAACCCCACGGACAGAAAAGCCAGTTGGGCTACAGTACATGGGGTCACAAAGTGTTGGCTACAACTGAAGCGACTGAGCATGCATGCATAATATATGTGATGATTGAGTTGTATGTGGGAAGGCAGTATACTTAGAGGCGAACAAAGAGAAATATTAGCTGTCCCTGACCCTAAGAATCACAGTCTAGGAGAAGCGTCATCAATGTGTATTTATAGTGTGTGGGATAAATGCAATGCTAGAAATGTTCATGGAAAAGTGTAAGCACACCAAAGACGAAAACCTGACTCAGGCGTCTGCAGTGTTTGCTCATGATGAGAGTGAAATTACGTATTTTTGGCAGGAGCACTGCAGAAGTCACCTTGTTCTTCCCAGCAAATCACATCGGTAGGTGCATAATGTCAATTTGTGCCATTACTGGCAACGGTAAGTTGGACTATGAGGTTCAGGAGGTGTTTGGCAGGTTCTTATCATTAAATTCACCATTTCCTTTTGTCATTAATAAGTAGTTTGTGAGAAGATATTTTGAGACTCTGTAGATATATCATTACCAAACTTCTCAAACTTTCACTTACCAGTTTTAGCATCTATTGATGATTCTTGCTGAACTGCTTTTTATAAGGCTGTTTGTGAAGTGATTTTTAAAACTCTATTCCTTTTATATTTAGTTTGTGGCAATCTGTAATAGGGATTAGTTTTCCCTTCTACTTCATTTACTCCAATTATTCATTAATTCATGTCAGTATGAATTTATGGATTTCTATTTTATTCAATAGATAATCTGTAAATATCATGTATTTTCATGCTCAAATTACCCTAGATTTGGCAGAGGGGGCCTCTTTAGACTTCCTTCTGTGCCTTATTCTCTGAGATTTTCTTATACAGTTTATTATACAAGAAAATGTTCCATACTCATCTTGAAATTGAACTCATCTTGAACTCATCATGTCCCAGCCATGAAATCAGCCATTTCCTCAAGTCACTCTGCTTTAGTGAAGAATGGTGTGGGATTTAGAAACTAAAATCTAGACAATAGGTGTATTCATTACTACTGTGGTGTCATTGCTTCTGGGCCTTCTCAGTGGACATAAATAATAAATAATGTATATACACGTACCTATAAACATATAGAAGTAAAATATGTATCAGTAAAGATATAGGTATAAAATAAACCATGAGGTCATACTAAAACCTCCAACTCTAATCTAGCACAACTTTCTCTGACCATGAGAAATCTGGTCCCTTTATCCTCATTATATTTGCATTTTAATCCTATCATATACTAAGAGTAGTTTCATACTTAACCAAACCACTCACCTGTGGCAAACAGTTCAATTAACTAGAATTCATATTCATTTACAGTTCTTATTATCTTCATTCTAAGGGTATATAGTAAAGATACTATGTTCAAAAATTGTTTAAGTTGGTTTTTCCCTCTCCTTTGGTAAGACTGTCATTGATTTAAAAATACAGGTAAGCTTGTTTTTGTGTTTCATTTTTGGTTTTGTTTTCCTCATTCTTTTAAATTTTATCATTGTATACTTGATTTGAGTATAAAAATATAATTCCACAAATGAAAACTTTTCAGAAATATTCAAAGAAGTGTCACTCCCTTATTCTTTGAGAGTTAATGGTAAAATCAAGTACTCATCCCATAGGACTTCCCTGATGGTAAAGAATCTGCCTGCAGTGCAGGAGACCTGTATTCAGTTGCTAGGTTGGGAAGATCTCCTGGAGAAGAGAATGGCTTACGACTCCAGTGTTCTTGCCTGGAGAATTCCATGGACACAGGAGCCTGGCAGGATACAGTCCTTGGGGCTGCAAATAGTCAGACACGACTCATCCTATAGGCTTCATTCTATAGACTCATTCAAAGGCTTCAAACATTGAGCCAGGCCCTGAAGTCATGTCCAGAATCACAAGGCAGAGGATAGACTTCATGTGGGTTCTGAGTGTTTTTTCAGCCACTCTTACTGAGATGATTGTTTTCATCCATGATGAGATGCAGGAATATATATATTCAACTCTATTAACTGCTGTATGTGGATTTGTGAACAGTGAGTAAACAGCCATGTTTATCTTGTTATTTCTGCTTCTATCCTAATGGTTTATTTACCCCAAATAATTCTCCTTTGACCTGCTAGCTGAGCTAAAAGGTGTTTTAAACACAAACCAAATATTATTAGCCTTGGGAATAAAAGAGTCAATTCAAGCAAAATTTATTGTGTTCCCGGGCAGTTTGGAAATTCCCTTGTGGCTTATAGTGAACTACCTAGTACCCATCAAGACTTTTGTAGGTTTTATCAGACGTGTCACCTTCAAAGGCCAGTCTCCCGCTACCAACATTTTTTAAGTTCCCAGATCGGAAGCCATCATGCCTGGGATACTTTATTGCCTTTCAGAAACCTGAAGGCAATACCAAATGTCAATTTCCTATGAGATAAACAGTCCCTTCCTCGAATTGTTTTCCCTTTTAACTTAACTCACCAAATTTCAATCAATTTTCTTTCCATTCAAAGATATGTGTTTTATGTTAACTCCTGTTTGGAAACCAGAGATTGCTCCTCTGTTCCCTCAAGTCCTTCTCTGGTTCAGCAAATCTGATCTGACCCTCAGTCCCCACAGGCTCTGCAGATCCTTGGAACAAGGTGCAAGGGGCACTGCAGGGTATTTACCCTGCCGAGCACAGTCACCATGAGCTGGCAAGCTGGGGATCTAGATACTACTAAGATCCACTGAAGGTCCATTTAGGGAAATCTGATTATTGACAGAGACCAGACAGGAACAGAGACTAGAAATCCTCAGCCACTGATTCTGCAGAGAGGCTTCTCTCTCCTGTAGAGGAGATTCTCATCAGCATGAACTCTAGTTGCTTCTTGCAAGGTGTGCCTTTCCCAGTCACAGCCCACGGGGCTGGTACTCAGTCAGACCAGCAGTCTCAAACTGTGCCCTGTGGCCCAGCAAATCAGCAGGGCCGCAAATGATTTTCAGTTCAGCCTCACATCTTTCCACATTTTCCAGCTGGATGGACAACAAGCCCCGTGAGGTTAAACGATGCAACCCTGGGTTTCAGAGTGAGTCAGTTGCTCAGCTATGCTGTAAACCGTGGGCCCGCTCAGGCTTCCAGGACTTTTCTCTAACCAGCAGACCACAGGGTCCCTCTTCTGCAATCGGATCGGCTTGTCTGCAGAGAAATGGAATTAAGCTATTAGCAAGTGGTTTCTGACTCTTGCAGAAACACCAGCAACAATGGCCACTTCGACGTAACGTTTTAAGAGTGCTGTTTGTTTTGGCAATGTTTCACTATATTACACATTCCTGCCACTTAATTGTCCTTGTAAAGATCAACAAAGACCTTCTGAAGCAGAGCTGGAAGCTGTAGAACTCAGCCAAGCAAGTGTTTGTTAAAATGAGGAGGAAAGGGGGTTAGCTCTATATATTCAGCTGTACTCTGAAATGACACCATTTTCTCTACACCATCATCCACTTCCTGAACGTCTATATCCTGCCCCTACTGCCTTCAATTCTGAAAGTTCAAAAATATGTTCTAATTCTTGATCTTGTTATTATCAAACTGCTTCCTCTGACCTTCAAAGCTATTTAGCAAGTTCAAAGCACATACAAATCACAGCATCTAATATTTTTGTTCTTGCTCTTTTAAACATAATACAAGTCACATTATTAAATGATATTAATGATGATAGTGAACAAACACCTTATATATCTAATGGACTTTGATAAAGGGCTCTTATGAGCTAAGAACTGTGCAGAGTATGGACCTAAACATGAGTCTCTCTCTCTCTCTCTCTCTCTCTCTTTCTCTCTCTCTCTCTCTCTCTCTCTCTCTCTCAGCAAAGGCAAGAAGAAGGAAAACACAGCTGTTGATACACATTTTTTCTTCATCTTCCATGTGTAGTTTCTGGCCAGAGACTCAGGGGCAGATAGCAGCGGGTTTGGGGAATCTGTTCCTGCCCTCAATGAGTTAACAACCCAACAGGATGGAGAGGTCATGCCAGTGTTAGAGATGGTTCAGATCTCTTAAATAGAGGCAGAAAAGTCACCCTGTGGCTTTCCTGGATCTTTGGAAATGTTGAAAATTAAAAACCAGTTTCTGAAGATCATCTTTAGGTATTGAACCACACTTTATATTTCTGGAAACATGTTTACATATGCTCTGTCCTCTGTGTTCTATCAAGAAACTCCTAAACTGAGTAGGAAACTATTTAATGAAAATGGGCCTATATTTACTATTTTAAAAAATGATATAATAAAATTCTCTCTTTTCCTGAAAGAAGCAGCAAGAAAACTGAGAGAAAAGGATGTGTTTCCTGTGGCTGCTGTAATAAACTGGGAGACTTAAAAGAATAGAAATTTGTTCTTTCACATTCTGGAGTCTATAAACTTGAAATCAGTATCACTGGAAAATCAAGGTGTCAGCAGGGCTTTCCTTCCTTCAGAAGCCCTAGGGGAGACTCTTCCCTGCTTTCCCAGCTTCTGGAGATTGTTAGCATTCTTTGGCTTGTGACTGTATCACTCTCATCTTCGAGGCCTGCATCTTCAAATCTCCATCTGCTGACTTCACATTGCTTTCTCCTCCCTCTGTGTGTCAAATCTGCCTCTGCTTCTCTCTTAAGGATACATGTGATTACATTCAAGGCCCACCCAAGTGATCCAGGGCTTCCCTGGTGGCTCAAACAGTAAAGAAACTGCCTGCAGTACAGAAAACTTGGGTTCGATCCCTGGGTCAGGAAGATCAGGAAATGGCAACCCACTCCAGTGTTCTTGCCTGGAGAATCCCATGGACAGAGGAGCCTGGCGGGCTATACAGGATAACCTTCCCATCTGAAGATTCTTAATCACATCTACAGAGAGTTTACCATATAAAATAATTTCCTCAAGTTCCAGGGGTTAGGACATGGATATCTTTTGAGGGGCCATTTTTCAGTCTACCACAGGAGGCTTGGAAAATTTTTTTTTTTTCATAACCAAAGACTTTAAGAAGAAGAAGTAATTTATGAATAATAATATGTCATAGAATGAACAAAACCTTTGAAAATGAGGAAGTAGATAAAGAGGAAATACAAGGAGAGTTATTATAAAATAAGAACTAAAATATTTAATTTGGCAGTCTAGGGAGACAGACTTCATAGCCTAATAGTTAAGAGAACAGATGCTGGAATTCGACTGCCTGGTTAGAATCTGGCTCCATCATTTACTGGCTGTGTGACCTGGAATAAATTACTTAACTTCCCTGTGCCTCAATGCCCTCATCTCTACAATGGTTATAATAGTACAGACTTCATAGGGTTGTGGTAAAATGATTAAAAGACAATATATTTAGAGCATTTGGAAATGTTTGCAACTATTATTTTAAGAAAACCAGAAATCTGCAAGAGGAAGTATAAATTTAAAACAGAACAAAAAGGAGAAATGGGTAGAAGATATGAAAAGAGAACTTTTAAAATAGTTGACCAAGAAGAAAGAGTAAAAAGAAATGCTGCATAAATGATGTAAGATGAAAGATATTTTTTAAAAAGTAAAATAAAAACATTTGCAGCCACAAATTTGAGGGGGAAATAGAGTAAATATGTTGCATATCAGAAAAAAGACCAAGACTGTAATTGAGGACACCAGGAAAATTGCAGAAAGCAGGAAAGAATGTTCCAAGGCTAACAACTCTTCTTTCCTTTATATATTTATGTGGTTGGTAGTGTATTTGTCAGATCTTCTATGTCTTTGCTGATTTTTTTGGTCTGTTGTTCCAGTAATTGCTGAAAGAGGATTGATAAAATATCTAAGGTTGTGGAATTTTCAATTTTTTCTTTTAATTCTATCTGTTCTTATGAATTCTGTGATTGTTTTTACTTTCATATGCATTTATGTTTGTTACACCTTCCTCATTAATTGACCTGTTGTTATAATGAAACAGCCCACTTTATTTTAATAATGCTTTTTGTCTTATGTATCCGTTTCCTGGGGTTAACTAAAAGTACCACAAATTGGGTGGTTTAAAACAACAGAAATTATATGGTCAGTTCTGGATGCTAGAAATCCAAAATCAAGGTATCAGCAGGGCCATTCTCCCTCTGAAGGCTCCAAGCAAGAATACTTCCTTTCCTCTTCCAGTCTCTTATGGTTGCCTGCACTCCTTGGTATTCTTTGGCTTGTAGATCTGTCAATCCAATCTCTGCCTCTGTCATTACACAGTCTTTTTGACCCTGTCTTCATGTCTCTATGTCCAAATTTTCCTCTTCTTATAGGGACACTTCCCTGATAGCTCAGTTGGTAAATGAGTTGGTAAATGCTCAGTTCGTAAATGCTACCTGCAATGCAAAAGGCCTTAGTTCGATTCCTGGGTCAGGCAGATCTGCTGGACAAGGAATAGGCTACCTACCCCAGTATTCTTGGGCTTTCCTTGTGGCTCAGATGGTAAAGAATCTGCCTGCAATTTGGGAGACCTGGGTTTGATCCTTGGGTTGGGAAGATCCCTTGGAGAAGGGAAAGGCTACTCACTCCTGTATTCTGGCCTGGAAAATTCCACGGACTGTATAGTCCATGGGGTCACAAAGAGTCGGACACAAAGAGTCCTTTCACTTTCATAAGGACACTGGTCATTGGTTTAAGTGAAAGTGTTAGTCACTCAGTTGTGTCTGACTCTTTGTGACCCCATGGACTGTAGCCCACCAGGCTCCTCTGTCCATGGAATTCTCCAGCCAAAAATACCATTCCCTTTTCCAGGGGATCTTCCTGACCCAGGGATTGAACCCAGGTCTCCTGCATTACAGGCAGATTCTTTACCATCTGAGCCACCAGGGAAGCCCCATAATGGGATTAGGGTCTACCCTAATCCACCATGACCTCATCTCAACTTGATTATATAAGCAAAGACCCTATTTCCAGATAAGATCACATTCAGAGGCACCACGGGTGGTTAGGACTTCAACATATCTTTTTGGGAAACAATTCAATCCACAACATTTTGGAATCTATTTTGTCCAATATTCACATAGCCACTTCTTAGGCAGTCTTTTTGGGCCTTTTATTTGCATAGTACGTGTATTTTTTCCCATTCATTTACTATGAGCCTCTTTATGTCTTCAGATTTAAAGTGAGTCTCTTATAGGCAGTAGTTTTTAAGTTCTTTCTGACAATCTCTTTCTATTGATTAAATTGTTTAATCTGTTAATATTTAATGTGATTATTGATCTGTTTGGGTAGGCTAACCAAATATTATTTTTTGCTTTTTACCTGTTTCCTCTATATTTTAGTCTATGCTTTTCATTTATTGCCTTTAAAAATTATTTGAATATTTTAAATTTATTTAGATTTTCTTATTGGCTTTTTAGTTGTGCTTATTTGCATTTTTTTTCTTAGTGATTGACTATTAATCACTAGTCAACAATATACACTCTTAACTTTTCATAAACATAATAACATTTTGTGTAAAATATTGAAAACTTGCAAATATATAGAGCCATATCCACCTCTGCTCTGTCCTTTTTCTTATAGTTATGTGTATTACATATACCTGTATTGTAAATCCCACAAGTCAGTGTCATACTTTTTGCATTTAACAGATTTGTTTTTTTAGTTGAGAGAAAAATGCTCTCCATCCTTTTCTGAGGATCTAGATTTCCATCTAGAATCTTTTCCCTTCAGCTAAGTAACTTCCCTTAGCATTCTCACAGAGTAGATGTGCTAGCAACGAATTCTTAGTTTTCTTTTATCTGAAATAGTTTTTATTTTGCGATTATCTTTGAAGAATATTTTTGCTGGATAAGATAGTCTGTGTTGATAGTTTTTTTTTTTTTTTTCCTTACAGCGCTTTAATGATGTCCCATTCTCTTCTGGCCGCCATGGTTTCTGATGAAAATTCATTTCTTAATGGGATTCTAATCCCCTATTGTAATGCATCATTTTTCTTTTGCTGCTTTCCAGTTTTGTCCTTTATTAGGACAATAGCTCAATAGTTTAACTGTGATGTATTTCAATGCTAGCACGTTTGTGTCTATCCTAATTGGTGTTGACAAGGCATGTTGAATCTGCCTAAGTTAAGTTTTTGTTTTTCAACAAATTTGGGAAACTTTTGACCATTATTCAAATATTATTTTCTGCCCTATTTATTCTCTCTTCTTCTGAAATGACTGTATATTAATCATTTGATATTATTTGAGAGGCCCCTTGCTCATTTTTTCAGTCTTTTTTCCTCCTTTGCTCATCTACATAGATAATATCATTGAGTTATTTCCAAGTTCGCTTATTCTTTTTCTACATCTCCATTTGGTTATTTAATCCATTCAATAATTTAAAAATTTCAGCTATTTTTTAGTTCTAGAATTTTCACTCTTTTATTGTTTAACTATCTCTGCTAATTTTCCTGTGTGTTTTCATGCTTTGGGAGCATATTTTGCTTTTGTTTTATCAAGAATAGTTAAAATAGCTGCTTTAACTTTCTTATCTGTTAGTTTCAACATCTGCTTCATCTCAGGGTCAGATGTAGTTCACTCTCTTTTCTCTTGAGAATGTGCTTCATTTTCTTAATTCTTTATATGTCAAGTTATTTGTGAATGTGTCACATATTATGAAAGTAAAGTTATGAAGTTTCTGGTTTCCATTCCTTTTCTCTAGTGTGTGTTGTTGTCTTTGCTTTAGCAGGCAATTTCCTTGACTAGGCTTGGACTGCAAATTATGTTTCTTTGGGGTGGCAGCTCTAGTCTTGATTCAGATCATTTGCTGCTTTATTCTTTTCTATGTGTACTTGGTTCAGAGGTCAGACTGAGATATGGCTAGACAGGATGTAGGGATCCTTTCCCAGGCTCCTTTCTGTTCCCTCCCAGGATTCCTATACTCACTTTAGTAACAGCTTCCCAGCTTCACTTTTCTGATTCTACAAGCCAGAAAGACTGTGGCTTTTTCCATTAGTGCCCTCACCACTAGGCTGCCAGATGCCAAATGGACTGCATCAGTCTTGGGCTAAAGCTGCAGAAATGGGGAACTGACATCATAGCACTTCTTTCCTCTAAGCATTCACTCCCCACTATAGTTTTTCTGCTTCTGTTCCCTCTCCAGTGGCTTCAAGTAGTAGATTTTGTATTATATCCAGATTTTATCATGCAAAAAAGCAAAATGGCTGTCTGGGGAGGCCTTACAAATAGCTGTGAAAAGAAGAGAAGCAAAAACCAAAGGAGAAAAGGAAAGATATAAGCATCTGAATGCACAGTTCCAAAGAATGGCAAGAAGAGATAAGAAAGCCTTCCTCAGCCATCAATGCAAAGAAATAGAGGAAAACAACAGAATGGGAAAGACTAGAAATCTCTTCAAGAAAATTAGAGATACCAAGGGAGCATTTCATGCAAAGATGAGCTCGATAAAGAACAGAAATAGTATGGACCTAACAGAAGCAGAAGATATTAAGAAAAATTGGCAAGAATACACAGAAGAACTGTACAAAAAAGATCTTTACGACCCAGATAATCATGATGGTGTGATCACTGACCTAGAGCCATACATCCTGGAGTGTAAAGTCAAGTGGGCCTTAGAAAGCATCACTACGAACAAAGCAAGTGGAGGTGATAGAATTCCAGTTGAGCTCTTTCAAATCCTGAAAGATGATGCTGTGAAAGTGCTGCACTCAATATGCCAGCAAATTTGGAAAACTCAGCAGTGGCCACAGGACTGGAAAAAGGTCAGTTTTCATTCCAATCCCAAAGAAAAGCAATGCCAAAGAATGCTCGAACTACCACACAATTGCACTCATCTCACATGCTAGTAAAATAATGCTCAAAATTCTCCAAGCCAGGCTTCAGCAATACATGAACTGTGAACTTCCTGATGTTCAAGCTGGTTTTAGAAAAGGCAGAGGAACCAGAGATCAAATTGCCAACATCCGCTGGATCATCAAAAAAGCAAGAGAATTCCAGTAAAACATCTATTTCTACTTTATTGACTATGCCAAAGCCTTTGACTGTGTGGATCACAATAAACTGTGGAAAATTCTGACAGAGATGGGAATACCAGACCACCTGACCTGCCTCTTGAGAAATCTGTATGCAGGTCAGGAAGCAACAGTTAGAACTGGACATGGGAAAACAGACTGGTTCCAAATAGGAAAAGGGGTATGTCAAGGCTGTACATGTCACCCTGCTTATTTAACTTATATGCAGAGTACATCATGAGAAATGCTGGGCTGGAAGAAGCACAAGCTGGAATCAAGATGGCAGGGAGAAATATCAATAACCTCAGATATGTAGATGACACCACCCTTATGGCAGAAAGTGAAGAGGAACTAAAACGCCTCTTGATGAAGGTGAAAGAGGAGAGTGAAAAAGTTGGCTTAAAACTCAACATTCAGAAAATGAAGATCATGGCATCTGGTCCCATCACTTTATGGGAAATAGATGGGGAAATAGTGGAGTGTCAGACTTTATTTTTCTGGGCTCCAAAATCACTGCAGATGGTGACTGCAGCCATGAAATTAAAAGACGCTTACTCCTTGGAAGGAAGGTTATGACCAACCTAGATAGCATATTCAAAAGCAAAGACATTACTTTGCCAAAAAAGGTCCATCTAGTCAAGGCTATGGTTTTTCCAGTGGTCATGTATGGATGTGCAAGTTGGACTGTGAGGAAAGCTGAGCGCCAAAGAATTGAAGCTTTTGAACTGTGGTATTGGAGAAGACTCCTGAGAGTTCCTTGGACTGCAAGGAGATCCAGCCAGTCCAGTCTGAAGGAGATCAGCCCTGGGATTTCTTTGGAAGGAATGATGCTAAAGCTGAAACTCCAGTACTTTGGCCACCTCATGCGAAGAGTTGACTCATTGGAAAAGACTCTGACGCTGGGAGGGATTGGGGGCAGGAGGAGAAGGGGACGACAGAGGATGAGATGGCTGGATGGCATCACCGACTCGATGGACGTGAGTCTGAGTGAACTCCGGGAGCTGGTGATGGACAGGGAGGCCTGGCATGCTGCGATTCATGGGGTCGAAAAGAGTCAGACATGACTGAGTGACTGAACTGAACTGAACTGAGAGGGGAAAGGACATCCTTTGGGAGGGACTTATTCCATCACTATCCAAAACTGGAAATCCATTTGATCTGTAGGATTGTTTCTAACAGTAAAGAGTTGAAAACAACTTGAATGCTCATCAACAGAGAAAGATTAAAGAAACTGTGGTCCACCATCTTTTGGAATACTATGCAACCATTGAAAAGATATGGGGAGGGAGGAGGGAGGAGGGTTCAGGATGGGGAACACATGTATACCTGTGGCGGATTCATTTTGATATTTGGCAAAACTAATACAAATATGTAAAGTTTAAAAAAAAAATAAAAGCAAGGGCAAAATTCTCATAAAAAAAAAAAAGAGAGAGAGAGAGCCTGATAGGTATTTTCTCTGAGCAAAAAAAAAAAAAAAAGAATGAAATTAACCTAATTACTCAAAAGGAGAAATTACCAGGAAATACCCTTAGGTTTAAAAGTACGTTTTGGAACTATTCATAGAGTCTGTATAGTGGGGACTGTGTGGTATAGTCTCCTGGGTCCTCACTTCAGGATCAATGCACTTATTTCTCCAATCACTAGGAGCATTGGCTGTTGAAAGACCACAGTGGAGTTTCACTCTAAAGGAATTGCCTTTAGAGCAAAGGAGTCATGATTTCTTAAGTACATCCTCTCCTTAGGGGTAGCTGTCACTCAGTGACTGATTAATGCAAAAGTACAGTGGCTCAGTTTGTTTACCTTAAAGGTTGACTCTGAAGGCGTATCTGCAGTGCTCCCATGAGATTCGCTGAGACATCAGCTAGATTTCCATCGTAGTTCACTTGTTCCTCTGCCAACCCCACTTCCTCACTCACTTATAGGCCTTGTTCTATCAACTCATTCAGATCAGATCAGATCAGATTTTTTCAGTAGTCATGTACGGGTGTGAGTTGGACCATAAAGAAGGCTGAGCACCAAAGAATTGATGCTTTCAAACTGTGGTGCTGGAGAAGATTCTTAAGAGTCCCTTGGACAACATGGAGATCAAACCAGTCAATCCTAAAGGAAGTCAACCCTGAATGTTTACTGGAAATACTGTTGCTGAAGCTGAAGCTGCAATACTTTGGCCACCTGATGCAAAGAGCCAATTCATTGGAAAAGAACCTGATGCTGGGAAATATTGAAAGCAGGAAGAGAAGGGGATGATAGAGGATGAGATGGTTGAATGGCATCACCGACTCAATGGACATGAGTTTGAGAAAACTCTGGCAGATGGTGAAGGACAGGGAAGCCTGGCATACTGCAGTCCATGGGTTCCCAGAGTCAGACACCACTGAATTACTGAACAACAACAAAACACAGTTCTGTAAGTTCATATATGTGTATAAAGGCAGAGGAAGCATTCTGGAAGAATATATGTGAAAACAACAATAATAGATACCTTTAAGGAAGTACCTGGAATATGGAGAGAGTATTCAAGAGATATTTCAATTCACATGTGTTGTTTAATCTCTTACAAATCATTATATTTATGTATATTTGTGGAATTAAAAACAAAATCACAACAGGCTTCCCTGGTGGCTCAGATGTTGAAGAATACACCTGCAATTCAGGACACCTGGGTTTGATCCCTGGGACAGAGAGATACCCTGGAGAAGGAAATGGCAACCCACTCTAGTATTCTTGCCTGGTAAGTCCCATGGACAGAGGAACCTGGCGGGCTACAGTCCATGGGGTTGCAAAGAGTCTGACATAACTGGGTGACCAAGCACACACACACACATAATCACAAAAGCAAAAAATGACTCTCCATCTCTATCTGCAGCCCAGATCCTTCAGAACCTTAGCTCTATGACTGTATACCCAACTGCTGTTGTATGCCTCTACCTGGATATCCCTCAGAATCTTTACATTAAAGTCTCCCCCAAATAAACTCAGCATCTCCTCCTTCCACTTTTTGCACAAATTTTCTCTCTCAGTGAGTGAGAACATCACCACTTACTTGGTTTCACCAATAGAGAGTATGGATGTCATTTTTGACTTTTCTATCTACCTCACTGCTCCACTTCCCATTCATATTTAAGTTCTGCTGATTCCATCTCCTTAACATTCTCAGACCCTTCAGTTCTTTCCATCTGTTCAGTTCAGTTCAGTTCAGTCACTCAGTCATGTCTGACTCTTTGCGACCCCATGAATTGCAGCACGCCAGGCCTCCCTATCCATCACCAACTCCCGAAGTTCACTCAAATTCACATCCATCGAGTCAGTGATGCCATGCAGCCATCTCATCCTCTGTCGTCCCCTTTTCCTCCTGTCCCCAATCCCTCCCAATATCAGAGTTTTTTCCAATGAGTCAACTCTTCGCATGAGGTGGCCAAAGTACTGGAGTTTCAGCTTTAGCATCATTCCTTCCAAAGAACACCCAGGACTGATCTCCTTTAGAATGGACTGGTTGGACCTCCTTGCAGTCCAAGGGACTCTGAAGAGTCTTCTCCAACACCACAGTTCAAAAGCATCAATTCTTTAGCACTCAGCTTTCTTCACAGTCCAACTCTCACATCCATACATGACCACTGGAAAAACCATAGCCTTGACTAGACGGACCTTTGTGGGCAAAATAATGTCTCTGCTTTTGAATATGCTATCTAGGTTGGTCATAACTTTCCTTCCAAGGAGTAAGCGTCTTTTAATTTCATGGCTGCAGTCACCATCTGCAGTGATTTTGGAACCCCAAAAAATAAAGTCTGACACTGTTTCCACTGTTTCCCCATCTATTTCCCATGAAGTGATGGGACCAGATGCCATGATCTTCATTTTCTGAATGTTGAGTTTTAAGCCAACTTTTTCACTCTCATCTTTTACTTTCATCAAGAGGCTTTTTAGTTCCTCTTCACTTTCTTCCGTAAGGGTGGTGTCATCTGCATATCTGAGGTTATTGATATTTCTCCCTGCCATCTTGATTCCAGCATGTGCTTCTTCCAGCCCAGCATTTCTTATGTTACCATTATCTTTTTCAGGTTATCATCCACTTTGCCTGGATCGTTGTTTTAGAATCCTGACTCTTCTCTTTGGCTCCAGTCTTGCTCCTCTTTAATCCATTCTCTGCATTCTGGCAAGGGCATTCTTTCTGAAACATTAAACTGTTCAAATTCAACAAGTAGGAGCCTGCATAGAATCCTTCATATTCTTCCAGTTGCCATCTAACCACGTTATGACCATTTCCACATTGGGCCTGAGAGGCAACCTGTACCCTGGAAAGAATAAAATGCCCCACCTCGAACTGGGAGACACAGAGAGCACCTTTTGGGCTAACTGGTCATGTCCAGTTATAGCCTTTGTTTGTGACTCCACTAGACCCTGTGGGTTACAGTATGCCCATGGACTAACTGGAGAAAATTCAAAAAGGGGGCAGGAATGATGAGAGGAAAAGATATATGGAGAAAAGTTAAAGGGATATCTATCTATCACCTATCTATCTGTCTATGTATCAATCAGTCTATCTATCATCTATCTTTAGGTCATATCCTTAGATGGAGATAGAGACTGAAAACTCACTCTGTCTTAAAGTAGAAAATTGACTATAGATAGAGAAAGGGTGAGGATGGTTAAAACAAAACTCTCAGTGTACTGAGGAGGCCAGTTACCCCTGGGGTTTGAGATTCTTAATAAACCACATCTTGAAAATGCTGTTTGAAATTGCTTGAAAATGCTGTTGAAAAAACAGAAAATTTGGGGGTTTTTTTGGGATGACATAATTGTAGATAGATTTTAATTTTTTTTAATTTTCATTAAAGTTATTTCAATATTTTCCATAAAATGATAATAATATGAACAGTTTAAGTTTTCTTTGTTTTATTGAAGTATAATTGATTTACAATGTGGTATAAACTGCGTATACACAGTTTCTGGTGTACGGCAAAGTGATTCAATTATACATGTGTATAATAGCTTGCATTTGCTAATCCCAAACTCCCAATCCATGTCTTCCCCTCTCCCCTCTGTCTTGGCAACCACAACTCTGTTCTTCATATTTGTGAGTCTGCCTAAAGAAGGTTTTTTCAAAGTGAAACTTCCAGATTTTTTTTTCATTATATTATTTATATTATAGAAAATTTTTGAATATATACAGAAGCATAGAGAACAATATGTCAACCCTCACGGATGCACCACTGAGTCTCAATGATTAGTCTCTGTTTGCCTGTCTCCTTTGATGTGTCTCCCTCATGCTAGTTGTTAGGCTGTTACCTCAGCTCCAGGCCCACCTTTCATGTCCTCGTTGAGAATCTGGGACTCTTCAAACCTCATCTCTGCTTCACCAGTTGGCTCCCTGTTGGCCACAGTGTTGGAGGGAGACTGAGATTGGAGGAGGAAGGGACTTGCCTCTTCCTGTTGGCTTCCTGTCAACATCACCACCGTTTCCTGAGGCAGTAGCCCCTTTCCAGACTGACAGTGGTATTTAGTTGCAGTTTCTCCAACATTCACACAACCAGCCTGTTGCCCTCTTCAAAGGCATCAGCCCCAGTTGCCAGAGTACTTGGAGATGGGGAGTGACTTTGGCGCCCCTCCTTGAGCTCAGACACTAGAGATCCTCTCAGAGGTCTGTGTTCCAGCTGAGTAGGGACCTTTTGTCAAGCCTTAGGTTGCCAAGTGCAACCACTTCCCTTTATTCCCCAGCCTTAGGGCAGTAACTACTTCCTTCAATTGGTACGTTAATGATATCTTAGGTTCTCTTTTTGCCTTCCAGTGACCTGGTTAATACTTCTTTCTCTGTTAACAATACGTGGAATAGATTCTGTCTCCTGATAGGATCCTGACTGACCTACCCCTTCCTCCTTTATTTTAAAAGCAAATTCAGACATTATGCCATTTCATCTCTAAGTGTATGTCCAACTTGCATACATTTAAAAAAATTAGATAACCACCATGGCATTAACAAGCAAAGTTAACAGTAATTCCTAAATGTCATTTAATAATTAGTTTGCATGCAAATTTCTTTGATTTTCTCAGCGACCTCTGAGATCTTCATAAGCATTGTTCACAGATGGCCTTGGAATCCAGGGAGGGAACAGAAACAAGGGACACGGAAGGTTGGGTCCTGCTCCAGGTGGGAATTCCTAAAGAAAAAGAAAACCCCTTTCAGTTTCATTCATCTTAAGGCTATACCTGGGGTACAAAGGAGTCCTGGGAGAAGACAGGCGCTACTTTTTTTTGGCTGTGCCAGATCTTAGCTGTGGCATGCAGAATCTTTAGTTGAGGCATATGGGATCTAGTTCCCTGATCATGGATTAAACCGGGGTGGCCTGCATTGGGACCATGGAGTCTTAACCACTAGGCCACCAGGGAAGACAGTTACTTTCAGGGCAGACAGGGTAGTGGGAGGCCCTGAGGATCAAACAGCAGGATTTGAGTGTGTTGGCCAAAGCATTATCAATTGACTGCCTTTGGCCACTGCCTCCTCACCACCATCCAGTACTGATTACAAAAGTGAAGGAAGTATCTTTAGGTCACAACTTTACTAAGAAAGAAAAAAAAACTGCCAAGGGGGGCAGGTCAGAGGAGACAGAGAACAGGGGCATGCTTGGAGTTCAGCTGGATGCTTCAGTCAATTCAGTCCACGATGGGATTCAGCTCCTGGCAGGGACTGCTTTCCTGGCTGTCCCCTCCATCCCACCATAAATCTTCATCACTTTCCCAGGAGAAGCACCACCATGGCCAAGTGGTGGTTTTCATAATGAAAGTTTCAGTGATTTATTTATCTTTCCAAGATTCTCCAAACAAAAGAAACTTAGTTGGACATGTCTAAATACTGTCAGTCATCATAGCCTTGAAGACCTCCATACTCTGTGTTTAGAACATAACTAAAATTAATGACACAATAAAGATGCCAAAACTCTGGTCTCTGATAAAGGCAAGGGGGAAAGCAGTGAAAAACAACTTCACGTTCTTCATAGTTGTGTTGAATTGTATTTCAGTTTCGAAAAGGAGGTCTTGTTAGTTTCAAGGGGACACACAGAAAGGAAACACATTGGCCATTTTCTTAGGAACACTCTCTTGAGCCCCCAGGCCACCCTCATACCAGACAGGGAAAACTTGGTTTACAAAGAAATATTTGTTAATAATCAATGCTAATAATCAAACCGCAGTATGATATTTACATATCATCATGTTCTCAGCAACTCAAATTAGCTGTCAAACAACTTGGTTAAAACAGCACTGAATATTTCTCTTGACCTTGAGGTCCCAGGCTATCCCAGAATGTGTTTTTTTGGTTATTTTCCATGAACTTTGCAGGCACAGTAATTGTGCAAGCCCCATTTTTGGAAGATCAAGTTACATTGTGCTTCATCTCAACCACAGAATTCACCGGAAGACCAGGAGAGAAAAAATGAAAATTCTACTTTTGCTCTGCTGCTTTTAGTGATAGGAAGTGGTTAAGTCAAACTCCCTAGTATCTGAGTTTCCTCATCTGTAAAATGGAAGTGACTTGCCTTGTTTTCCTTCCAGGGTTATCACAAACATGAAATAGGAGAGTCCTTTAAAAACTGTAGATGACTTATGTATCGGGGAGGTCATCTCTGAATTATTTAGCAATTCATGGAAGTCTTAAGATTGCTGCTGCTTAGGACTTTGGGAAATTCTTCAACCTTGCCTTGCCACGATTTAGCCCAAGGAGAAGCGAGATCATTAATTCCTTTTTCTCTCTCGGAAGAAAGTTATGGAAGAGAGATATTAACTGGGAAGACCTTGTAAATTCTGGATCTCTTTTGGAAATTGTCACCAGTTACAGTAGCTGAAAAATCTTGAATTAGTCAGAAATCACTTATGCACCTTACAAATAAGCACAATCCCTCAGCTTCATGCACCGATCACTGTCTGCTGAATTTAGTACCATCTCAGCTGTCTGTGGGAGTTCTTGGAGGCCCTGCAGAAGCCAGCCTGAGTCTGTCTGCTCTTTTCTCACTAGTCTATCTGTTGCTTTAGCATCTTCACAGCCCAAAGCCCTGTTGAACATCGCTGGAGCTGGTTTCTGCAGGCTTGCCCTTCAAATGTTCCTTCTCCCCACTTTGCTTCTCCATATTTAGCTCTCCTTGCAGAAAGAGTCAGAGAAGGCAATGGCACCCCACTCCGGTACTCTTGCCTGGAAAATCCCATGGACAGAGGAGCCTGGTAGGCTGCAGTCCATGGGGTCGCGATGGTCGGACACAACTGAGCGACTTCCCTTTCACTTTTCACTTTCATGCATTGGAGAAGGAAATGGCAACCCACTCCAGTGTTCTTGCCTGGAGAATCCCAGGGACAGGGGAGCCTGGTGGGCTGCCATCTATGGGGTCGCACAGAGTCGGACACAACTGAAGCGACTTAGCAGCAGCAGCAGAAAGAGTTGACTCATGCAAACTGATGTGGTTCACGACTTAACTGAGTCTGATTACTTGGACTGAATACAGATGATGCTTCAGAGCCTCTTCATGTGGTACATGACATCGGAAAGCCTGATGATGAGGAGTCAGTCTTTGGACTTTCAATTTGGTACCATTTGTTGTTACATTAAATCCATACTGTTTTGTTTTTTTTTAATCTATTCGTTTATTGGCCATACCTCACAGCTTGTAGGATCTTAATTCTCTTACTAGGGGTTGGACCCAGGCCACAGAAGTGAAAGCACCAAATCCTAATGACTAAACCACCAAGTAACTTCCTCCATACTATTTTTTTTTTTTAAAGAAGAAAGACTTTTTCCAAAAAATACATACTTTAGTTAATTTATTGATTTGGCTGAGTCAGGTCTTAATTGCGGCACTCAGGATCTGTAATTGCAGTGCACGGGCTTCTTCTCTAGCTGTGTGGCATTGGCTCTGTGGTTGTGGTGTGTGGGCTTAGTCGTCCCAAGGCACGTGAGATCTTACCTCCTGACCAGAGATGGAACCTCCTGCATTGGGAGTGCAGAGTCTTAGTCCCTGGATGACCAGGGACATCCCTACACCTTCTTGCTTGAAGTCCCCTCCCAGTATCAGTGGCACAGAAGTCTCCTGGGTTTCCACCTACCCTCTGTACCTCTGTTCCTCATCTCTTTTCAGTTGTTCTTTCCCTGCCCTTTTTTTACATAATTCTGTTCCTCATATTTATGCCCCAGGACCACTTACTTTTCTCATCCTATATGCTTTTATAAAAAGATACTCTCAGTTGTGTTCACGTTTTCAGTTACCATCTATTTGCTGTTGACTCCCAAATTTATATTTCCAGCTTATATCTCTCTTTTGAGTTTCAAACCCATATAGCCAACTCCCTACTAAAATGATGAGTTCCAAAGGCAAGGCATATTCAACATGCTTGATAATGAATCCATCCAGTTCTCTCCCAAAAGGTATTCCTTCTCTGTGTTTTCATTATCTATGCAAGAATTCAATCAGAACCTTGATGTTTCAAAGGATTGTGCTTTTTATATGGTGGCTGGCTTCCAACAGTCAGGAAACAGAAGCTGCCAAGCCAGTTAAGGGTTACGTCTGTAGCTGGTGCATCATTGTTTCTGCTGAATTATATTGCTCAAACCAGTCCTAAGGTTCACACAGATTCAACAGAGTGGAGACATTGGCTACCTCATTATGAGGGAGTGTCAAGTTCATATTGCAAAAGACTATGTGGAGTGGGAGGTATTATTTTGACCATCTTTGGAAAATGCAATTTGCAACTACGGCAAAATCAGAAATCAAATTCAGACTCGACCAACTGCGAAGCCAAAGCACTTAATCATGAAGTTCCATTGCTTCACATGTTCAGAAGTTACGTTGCTTCACTGAAAAATAACTGAAATAAAGAAATATTGGGACTCCTCAATCATTAGTTAATTATTCATTCATGTAGTCATCAAATATTGTTAACAACAAACTCAGGCATTGTTTGGGTGCATAGACAAGTCACTGGTCCCCTGAAGCCTCGAGTCTATTCTTCCAACATTGCATAAGTAGTTTCCTTTTAAATCAATGGAATTCGAATCAGTTGTTTTTAAGGGGCAGGAACAATCCATTTTTGATCCTTATGCAATGTTGGAATGAAGCCCTACAGGGAAAAAGGCCTACAAAGAGTTTAAAATTGAAGCCTGACCCAGTCAAAGTTTACAGCATCGTAGAATGTTTAGACCTTTTGGTGTGGCGTGTATTCAGGGGCGATTGTACATTTTAAATATTTACAGCTGATGAATATTTTTCAGTATATGACAGTGCTTGACACATAGCAGCTTGTAGGAAAAAAATGCTTGAATTCAACATTCAAGTGAATTAATTACACATCCTGTCCCAGGGTCAAACAGTGGTGCTGGCTACATGGCCAACATTTGGCAGGCCAATTGCCAAAACAAATCAGTTGGATCACTGTGCAATCCAATTCCCTCATTTAAGACAACTGGAACAATAACAATGAAATCAGATTGACTCTATGGAAATCTAATCAATTGCTCCACAATCAGATATAACAGCTCTCCAATCAAATTAATTTTATTTGGTTTAGTTAAGCGACATAGGCACAACATTCATAGGGTGCCTGTTCTCTCCTCATACACAGCATGACTTAATATCAGCATTTGAAGGGATCCTAAAGGCTCTGATTGTATGCTTTTCATGTGGGAAAAGAGCGGAGACAGCCTACAAAGTCACTAAATCAATGTGGTATGTCTCTCTGCGGTGCTCAGTGTATCTTCAGATTTGGAGGGGGGTTATTAACAAATTTAAATGAATACAGATGCATCATGGAATATGTATTACTCAAGATAGATCAGATTATGCTGTGATAACAAACAATTTCCAATCTTGGTGACTTAAAGCAAAAAAGCTTATTTCTCATTCACAGAACACATCCATGACAGTTAGCTGGGGCCTATGTTTCATGTTTTCATTGTAGCATCTCTGTAGAACTTTGCCTGTTGTCTTAGGGGAGGAAAAGACAACTATAGCACATCATGATTAGGTATTAACACAGTCATCTAGAGGGCTTTCCCCGTGGCTCAGTGGTAAAGAATCGGTCTGCAATGCAGGAGATGCTCAGGAGCTGTGGGTTTGATCCCTGGGTTGGGAAGATCCCCTGGAGAAAGGAAAGACAACCCACTCCATTATTCTTGCCTGGAGAATTCCATGGACGGAGGAGCCTGGCAAGCTACAGTCCATGGGGTCGCAAAGAGTCGGACATGAGTGAGAACCCCCTCCAACACACACACAGCCATCTGGAAACCCCTGTCATGCCCACACACACCTCACTGGCCAAAGCATGTTAGAGAGCCCCACTCATCTTCAAAGAGGGGCAGGATAGTGCAATCCTACTATGTGTCCAGAAGAACTGGAAATATTTTATGAGCAGTATTAATATCTACCACAGAATGGGATGCAAATTCCATGTACACTTCAGGATGAAACACACGATTTTGAAGAAGTTTCTTGGAATCCATGTGCACCTACTCAGATGTTGATTGAATAGGGGAATCCTAGAGAAGGATACATACATGCCTAAAGTTGTTAGTGAACCAGGCAAACCAAAAGCTGACAAGACCAGGTTTGTAACCAAGAGTTTATCCTCAAGGCAGTCAGTCTAGAAGGCAGGAGGGCAAGACTCAGATCTGCCTCCCCAGAGGTGAGGGGTTTGATATGCTTATGGGATTAATGAGCCAGGGGGTCTTAGGCAAGAAAGGGGACTGGAGGTGGGGAAAAGGTGAACCATTGTTCTGCATGTCTTCATGGGATGCATGTTCAAAAATGGAGGTGCGCAGCATGACCTGAAGATGGAGTTTTTAATCCCTTTGACATTAAAAGGTCACCCATCAGCCACTGGGGCAGTCCTAGCTTTGGAGTCGGTGGACCCAACCAGTTTTGACCTGTTTGAACTGGGCAGGAGCTGACTTCAGTTTCTGAAAAACAAGCCCCTGCCCACCGCACACCCCCATTACTGTAGAGACCCATATGTGGAAGACTTTATCTATAGGGGTGGTTAATAAATCTGGTTATAGATTACCTAGGTTACATGAAGCTTGGAGGATATGCAATTAAAGAAAGAAGAAGAAGAAGAAGAAAAAAAAACCCAACTAGCTCAATTAGCAAAGGCATGTTAAAAACAGAGGGGTTTTTAACTATAAGCAAGGTGAAAAGACAGCCTTCAGAATGGGAGAAAATAATAGCAAATGAAGCAATGGGCAAAGAATTAATCTCAAAAATATACAAGCAACTCTTACAGCTCAATTCCAGAAAAATAAACGACCCAATCAAAAAATGGACCAAAGAACTAAACAGACATTTCTCCAAAGAAGACATACAGATGGCTGACAAACACATGAAAAGATGCTCAACATCACTCATTATCAGAGAAATGCAAGTCAAAACCACAATGAGGTACCATCTTACGCCAGTCAGAATGGCTGCGATTCAAAAATCTACAAATAATAAATGCTGGAGAGGGTGTGGAGAAAAGGGAACCCTCTTACACTGTTGGTGGGAATGCAAACTAGTACAGCCACTATGGAGAACAGTATGGAGATTCCTTAAGAATCTGGAAATAGAACTGCCTTATAACCCAGCAATCCCACTGCTGGGCATACACACCGAGGAAACCAGAATTGAAAGAAACACGTGTACCCCAATGTTCATCGCAGCACTGTTTATAATATCCCGGACATGGAAGCAACCTAGATGTCCATCAGTAGACGAATGGATAAGAAAGCTGTGGTACCTATACACAATAGAGTATTACTCAGCCATTAAAAAGAATACATTTGAATCAGTTCTAATGAGGTGGATGAAACTGGAGCCTATTATCCAGAGTGAAGTAAGCCAAAAATAAAAGCACCAATACAGTATACTAACGCATATATATGGAATTTAGAAAGATGGTAATGATAAACCTATATGTGAGACAGCAAAAGAGACACAGATGTAAAGAATAGTCTTTTGGACTCTGTGGGAGAAGGCGAGGGTGGGATGATTTGAGACAATAGCATTGAAACATGTATATTATCATATGTGAAACAGATCGCCAGTCCAGGTTCGATGCATGAGACAGGGTGCTCAGGGCTGGTGCACCGGGATGACCCTGAGGGATGGGATGGGGAGGGAGGTGGGAGAGGGGTTTCAGGATGGGGAACACATGTACACCCATGGCTGATTCATGTCAATGTATGGCAAAACCACTACAATATTGTAAAGTAATTAGCCTCCAATTAAAATACATAAATTAAAAAAAACTTAAAGCTAAAATACAGGGAGAAAAAAAAAAAACAGAGGGGTTTTTAATAAGCCACTCCCTTATCTGATGTTTGGTAAGGTACACTCAAGGACTTCTATGAAGGCACAAGCTTATATTAACCCTATGGGACACATTTCAAAGTACTTCATTTTATCTTAAAATGTATAAATGCACATTCATTCCCTTACTTTTTAAAGTCAGTCTGCATGGATATCTAGGAAAATGGGTTTCTTGACTGAGATTCCTTACAGCCTAATGTCCCTGAGTGCTTTCTCTATGTGAGAATCTAAAGCCATAGGCTTTCTTGGGTTTCAAAATCACTGCAGATGGTGACTTCAGCCATGAAATCAAAAGATGCTTGCTCCTTGGAAGAAAAGCAGTGACAAACCCACAAAGCATATTAAAAAGCAGAGACATTACTTTACTGAAAAGGTCCTTCTAATCAAATCTATGTATGGTTTTTGCAGTGGTCATGAATGGGCGCGAGAGTTGGACCATAAAGAAAGCTGAGTGCTGAAGAATTAATGCTTTTGAACTGTGGTGTTGGAGAAGACTCTTGAGAGTCCCTTGGACAGCAAGAAGATCAAACCAGTCATTCCTAAAGAAAATCAGTCCTGAATATTCATTGGAAGGACTGATGCTGAAGCTGAAGCTCCAAAACTTTGGCCACCTGATGTGAAGAGCTGACTCATTGGAAAAGACCCTGATGCTGGGAAAGATTGAAGGCAGGAGGAGAAGGGGACGACAGAGGATGAGATGGTTGGATGGCATCACCAACTTGATTTTTAATTCGATTATGTACTTAGAGTAAGTACAAAAGGCACAAACAGGTTTGGGAATGATACAACTCAAATGGAGGCAACAGAAACGCAAAAGCATAGCAAACAGCATACAGGCCACTAGTCTCAGGACATAAGTTTGGGCAAGCTCTGGGAGTCGGTGATGGACAGGGAGGCCTGGCATGCTGCAGTCCATGGGGTCGCAAACAGTCGGATGCAACTGAGCCACTGAACTGACCTGAAAGCCACAGGCAAAGGCATCTGAGTGAAAAGTCCTTCAGGATGTTTTAGAATTCTTGTACCATCTTCCTCGCCTCTTCCACACATTATTTGGAAGCAACTTTCAAATGAAACTTCTTGCATTTAAAAAATATTTCCAAAACTTTTAACTTGCCTTTTCAGCATTAAAATAAAATGCTGAAATAGTGAAAATAAATTCACTGTTTATTTAAAAAAATTGACATACAGATAGGACTCATCCTTGCATATCTACATCAGGATAGTTTTCATAGAAACAACAGCTTTACTTCTTTTTCCAGTTATATTCTATGCATTTACATAATTTTTAATTCAATTATGTGCTTAGAGTGAGTACAAAAGGAACAAACAGGTTTGGGAATGACACAACTCAAGTGGAGGGAAGAAAAGTGCAAAGCATAGCGGAGTGTACACAGGCCACTAGTCTCAGGCATTCCTGATCAGCAGATAGCACATTTTCAGTAACAAATGGAGGGTGCTTGATGATACTCTGATAACTGTTAAAAGACCTTGTACTAAACTTCGGGTGGAAAAGTCCAACATCTTCCTATCACAATTAGTGATCCTATAGTCCAGAGCCTGTAAACTACTTAAATTCATTTATTCATTTGTGAATTCATTATTCACTGACCATTCATAGACAATAGAGTATAGTGGATAAATACACAGATTCTAGCACCAGAGCACTGCCTGGATTTGAATTTCAGTTATGCTGTGTGACCTGTGGCGAGTCTCTTCACTTCTCTTTTTCTCAATTTCCCTAACTGTAAAATGGGAGAAGAGGACCTACCTCACAGGGTTGTTATCAAGATTAGATGAGATAATGGATTTAAGTGCTGTTTAAATGTTGTTAAGTCACTTGCTCAGTCGTGTCTGACTCTTTGCGACCCCGTGGACTGTAGCCCACCAGGCTCCTCCGTCCGTGGGATTCTCCAGGCAAGAATACTGGAGTGGGTTGTCATTTCCTTCTCCAGGGGATCTTCCCAACCCAGGGATCGAACCCAGGCCTCCCGCATTTCGGGCAGACACTTCAACCTCTGAGCCACCAGGGAAACCCAAATGTTACCTTATGATAAATGCATACATTGGAGGACTATTTGCTGAGTAAATGCTCTTTAGTCGCTAAGTCGTGTCTGACTCTTCTGCGGCCCCACGGACTGTAGTTCTCCAGTCTTCTCTGTCCCTGGGATTTCCTGGCAAGACTAACTGGAGTGGGTGGCCATTTCCTCCTCCAGGGGATCCTCATGACCCAGTGATCAAACACGATTATCCTGCATTTGCGGATGGTTTCTTTACCACTGAGCCACTAGAGAAGCCCACTGAGTCAATACCATGTGTCAAGTTTTGGGTTAGTGATGGGAGAGAGAAAGGTGAATGATAGCGCAGTCATTTCTCTTGTAGGGTTAATAGTTTAATGTGAAGAGGCCGATATTACATAAGTAAGTTTTGAAATAATTAGGTACAGTTAGTTACATTTTATGAGGAAGTATGGATGACTCCATAAGGAAGTCATCTGGTGGCGCAGTGGGTAAGAATCAGCCTGCCAATGCAGGGGACACACGTTAGATCCCTGGTCTGAGAAGATCCACCTGCTGCTGAGCAGCCAAGCCCATGCGTCACAACTACTGAACCCGCGCGCCCTGGAGCCTGAGCTCTGCAACAAGAGAAGCCACTGCAATTAGAAGCTCCAGCACCGCAACGAAGACTAGCCCCCACCCGCCACAACTAGAGAAAGCCCGAGTGCAGTAAAGACCTAGCCTAGGGTAGCCAAAAAATCATTAAAAAAATAAATAAATACATGAAATAAATACCAATAGCCGTCGATTATCTCTCATCATTTCTGTGCATCAGTATGGAAGTATGGAATGAGCCTTTCCTCGCCACATCTTCAGGTATTAGTACACTCTGGCACATACTAAGTTCAACAAAATATTTCTGGAGGGAATAATGAATAAATAAATATATGAATTACCCAAAAAATAATACTCATTCAGTAGATAAGGAAGTACTGAAACTATAAAGGCATGTAGTTTATAGTGTTTCTAGTTCACTAAGATGCCTTCCTTAAACAGGTTTTCTAAGATTTAAATTTAGATAACTAGATTCAGAATTTTATTTTTTATATGATATCAGCACTATACTTACACACATAGGAAAAATGCAAGTAGAGTATCATTATACATTTGAACCATTATTTTTATATGCTTCAAAATGAATTTCTTTATGGCAGAATTTTAACTTCCTCAACTGTAGGAGTCTTTTAACTAGCAGGGGACATTATTGAATGGGAAATGAATGATAAAATGTAAAATGTTTTGTTGCCCCCAAAACAACCAAACAGACCCACCATTTAGCAGGTCTCTGAGGCCTTCTATAACTTCGGAAACAAACTCATGCAAGAAAAGTTGGGTCCTGTAGAATTCATGGAGGAGAAGGGGAGGGATTCACCATTCTGGGGAGCTCAGTTTTAACAAGAGGGTTTACTCCCTTCTGGGACTTCCCTGCTAGCTCAGCTGGCAAAGAATCCGCCTCCTGTGCAGGAGACCCTGGTTTGATTCCTGGGTTGGGAAGATACCCTGGAGAAGGGAAAGGCTACCCACTCCAGTATTCTTGCCTGGAGAATTTCAAGGACTGCATAGTCCATGGGGTCGCAAAGAGCTGGACATGAGCGACTTTCACTTTTACTTACTCCCTATAGGGCTTCCCTGGTGCCTCCGACAGTAAAGAATCTGCCCATAATGTGGCAGACTGGGGTTCGATTCCTGGGTCAGGAAGATCCCCTGGAGAAGGGAATGGCTACCCACTCCAGTATCCTTGCCGGGAAAATTTCATGGATAGAGGAACTTAGGGGGCTACAGTCCATGGGATTGCAAAGAGTTGGGCATGACTGAGCAAATAGCACTTTACTCCCAATAAACATGACTACAAAAATTTTAAATGGCTTAAATAGAAAAATATTCAAGATGCATTATATTCTTCCCAGATTCCTTTAATGGAATGTTCTGGAAACGCAGCATGTCCAGTTGTAGCATGGTTGGTTAGAGCTGAAGAAATCTCTCCAACTGAATTTGTAAAGAAGAGAGTACGCAGCCCTACTGTTTCTATTTGCCTCTCTCTCTCCCATCTTTTATAATCTCTCAGCTATGAAATGGCAACCCACTCCAGTGTTCTTGCCTGGAGAATTCTAGGGATGGGGGAGCCTTATGGGCTGCCGTCTATGGGGTCGCACAGAGTCGGACACGACTGAAGTGACTTAGCAGCAGCAGCAGCAGCAGCTGTGTAAAATGGGACGTGACTGACAAGGGCCAAATGTATTTCCTGATCTATCTACATAATGACCCCATTATCTGTTAAGTGTGAGTGCATTTAGGGACATCACAGGGCAGACTATTTAATATTTGCAATGTTTGGCATCTAGTTTTCTGTAAGCATCCACTGGCTTAGATGCCTGGTAGTGATCAGCTACTCAGGTATTGTAAACAAGTAACAAAAATAAGAAGAGGAGTTTACAGACTCCTCTCCTATCTTCTGAAAGTCTGAACCACATCTGCCATCTCCCTGCTCCACTTGTTCTCAATTCGTCTCCCCCCTCCACACCTTCTCACTATCGCCTTCATCCTTCTCCCTCTCATGCTCTTTATTTTATTTTGTTCTTCTCCCTTCTCCCTCTCCCCCTCTCCTACCTACCTACCTCTTCATTCTCCTTTCCACCACCTTGCCTTCCCTCTTTCTTCACCCTTCCATCTTTTGCAAAATGTCATTCATTTTCCATCAGCAAAAACCTACATATACAGCTCTTTATCTTCAATTGCCCTGCAGTTTAAGTTACCAGGTTTCCCTGAGGTGTGTCTTCTAATGCCTGCCAATTATTTAGGACTTCAGATCTGGAGATAGGGTGATGCATCATTAAAGAAGAACTGATAAGAATAATCAAATACAAGCTGCCGGTCAACACTTGACAGCTGGCAGAAGAGCTGTCTCATAGAGGATGCTATCAGGGCTGTGCAGAAGCCCGAGGAGGTTATACAATTCCAAACTAGCATCCTGATCTGTAGGACAGACAGAAAGACAATAGGAGGGAGAAGCTAGATTTAAACATGGCAAAGGGAAAACACAGCCTTGGATCTGGGAAGAGTTGATGATAGCTAAACTAAGAATTATAAAGTGGGTTTGAAACTTCCTGTGGGAGCCCTGCGTTGGCCTGTCTTCCCGCCCCATGGACTCTGTGCCAGCAAACACATCTCCTTTGCACTTGTCAGCATTCTGTTCTTGTTAGAGACTGGGATTCCCGGCAGTGGGAGAGACCAGCACTGCTTGATATGCAGGACAGGCACTCCTGCGACAGTCTCTGCACGCTTAGGTCCTCATGCTCTGGAGATGCTTCCCAGCCGACCAGGCAGTAGCTGGGTGTCCCCGGGCACCTGGGGACAAGCCCTCACCTCTCCCCAGGGACAGCTCCCTCCTGCTACCTCAGTACCCTGCCCCCTCCCAATATTCTTTTTTTTGGATTTTTTCCCCTACATGTGAGTGTGTCTGGGCCACCACCTCCCTTCACGTAGCCCAATAGGTAGATTTCCAGGTTCTGAATCCTTTGCAGAGGAAGGGTGCTGAGGGACTGACTAGGAGGGGTTGCCTGGGAAGGCCCAGGTGTCCCTCTGGGTGAGGGGACACCCCAGGAGAAGAGCCTCCTGGGGTGCTGTAAATGTTCTCTGTCTCAGCCTGAGTGATGGTTGTGTAAGGGTGTGCATATGGAAACATGTACCCAGCTGTGCATTGAGATTGTGCACTGAACTGTGTGTCAGTTCTATCCTGAGAGAGAGAGAAAAAAAATCTAGAATCTGGTTTTGACTCCACTTAGGCTTGTATGACCTCTGGCTCTTGCCAAGCCTATAAACAGGGCTAAATATAGTACTTGTCACAGAGGGGGTTGTGTGGATGAAAATAAAAAGCATTCAGCATGTGTAAAGGGCTTGGGACAGGATCAGTGCTCAATAATAGATGGCAAATATCATCATAACTGTTGGAGAAAATTACTCTTCCAAAGTGGTAATGAATGTAATGAATGCAAATATTTGGATTTAAAATCCCTCATTGCATATTGGAGCATCTGGACTCCATCTTTCAGGGCCTTAACTCAGAGGTATGACCAATAGTGGGGATTTAGGCACTGAAGCAGGCTAACAGAAGGAAATCATCCAGCAAGGGGCCTGGGAGGGCTCTTTAAATTCTAGCAGCTGGGCAGCCCCAGCCACCTGGCCGGCCTGTGCAGGCTGGCCTCACCTGTATATCACACCCATTTCAGCCACATGTCTCGAGTCCTGGAGGCAAATTTCTGATGAATTCATTTTTAACCAATAAACTTCACTCATATGCAGAGTGTAAACTCTGGATCGACGTGCTCTGACACCAAGGCTGAGAAACACAGTTGTGACTAATGGCATTATCTCAGCTCAGCAGTGGAAAATCAGAGCCTTCTTGATTCTTTTTCTGCGATCATTAAAATCTGTTCTACTCTGCCCAGGAAATGGATGAGACCCTGGTATTTATTGCTGACCTCCACTTTGCCTGTAACTACTTAGAAATCCATAGAACTACAGGATGTCTGAGCTCTACAACATCTTAAAGAGTAGCTAAATGAAAACCCCTTGCTTTATAGATGAAGTGGGAAGAAAAGTAACTCGCACGAGGTTCATTCATCTTGAACAAGTATTTATTCAGCAACTGTGTGCCAGGATTTGTGGTAGACCCTGGATTATATAACTTGGCATGGAAAATTCCTTCCAGCTCTCTTCTGGAGTTCTCCCAAGCCAGGCCATGACTTGAGTCGGTACTACATGATATGCATTGATGTCTTTGATAGAACGGTAATGTAGACAGTGTACAGCAGCTGGAGTACTGAGTTATATAGTCAAGGGGGAAGCAGGGGCTCTGTTGGCTGACATTGTAAACCATTGTGGGCTTATCAACAGGTAAGACCCAAAGGCCGGTGCCCTGAGCTGGATGGAGGGACGCGGGCTCCCCTGCAGCCTTCTCGTAATCTCTTCTGCTGCACGCAGCTCTTTGGGGGCATCACCTTTCTTTTCTGACTTCCCGATTTTTAGCCTACTCTACCTAGTCATCCTATTCTGAACTCAACCACCTACATGTGCTGGAAAGAGAAATAGAATACGCAGAGGCCTGGCCCTGGTTCTCAAAGCCCCTCCACTGAGGGACCCGACAGCTTGTGCTTTGTTATCGTTCAGTCTCTCAGTCAAGTCCGACTCTCTGCGACCCCATGGACTGCAGCATGCCAGGCTTCCCTGTCCTCCATTATCTCCCAGAGTTTGCTGAAACTCATGTCCATTGAGTCAGTAATGCTGTCTCATCCTCTGCCGCCCCCTTCTCCTTCTATCCTCAATCTTTGCCAGCATAGTTTTTTCCAAGGAGTTGGCTCTTCATATCAGGTGGCCAAAGTGTTGAAGCTTTGCAGCATGTGCTATGGGGCAGGAAACCACATTTTGTCACCCTCCAGGCAAGTAACCGAAACTTTTGAAATGGACCAGACACAAGGCACCAAGGAGTATTGAGGGCTGTGGCAAAGTGGAGGTGCGCCTCTGCATAAAGGGACAGTCACTCCTCAGTCTGATGGGTTTTTCCACAGACATTACAGAGCCAGCACTGCCGCAGCTTTAGACTTCTTCAAAATAAACAAGCAACTGTTTTTTTTAAGATCATGTGTCCCAGTTTTTTTTAATCATTCTGTAGGTCAAAAAAAAAGAAAGAAACATTTGCGAGCTCCTGGACTGCTTAAAAAACACAAAAGACCTGCTACCTCTAAGGAATGGTCCAGAATATTCTTTCAGATTCAAGGTCAGCAGACATAATTAGAATGGGCAGAACAATGTTTGAGTATGAGAGTTTGTTACTTCTTGGTTCAGAAAAGACAGATATTGTGAGCAGATATTGTGAGAGGGAGCTATAATCACGAGGAAGCTGAATTCCAGCCACGTTACTCACCTCTGCCTCTGGGAAAGTCATTTCAGTAATCTGAGCCTCCTTTTCTCTGCTGGTAATATGGGCTCATGCCATCTTCTCGAGAATTTGTCATTCAGTCAAGAGTCTTTGTGCCGCTGAAGTAGTCCAACTACTCATTCATTTGAATATTTTTTAAGAACCTACCACTCATGTGTGGAATCTGAAATATGATACAAATCAATATATCTACAAAACAGAACAAGACTCACAGACATAGAGAACAGGCTTGTGGTTGCCACGCGAGGGGGTGGGGGAGGGAAGGATTACGAGTTTGGGATTAGCAAACTAGTACATACAGGATGGATAAACAGTAAAGTTCTGCCATATAGCACAGGGAACTATATTAATTATCCTGTGATAAACCATAATGGAAAAAGCTTTATCTATGTATAACTGAGTCACCTTGCTGCATAGGAGAAATTAACACAACATTGTAAACCAACTAACTATATTTCAAAAAAAAAAAAAAAAGAACCTACCATGCAGGAGTCACAGCGTAAGAGCTTGCAACAAGTAATAAACAGAGCAAACACCATTCCTGGCCTCAAAGAGCACACAGTTGAGAGGAGAAGGCAACTTCAGAGGGAGTAACAATGCAGCGTGGCAGATGCTTTGATGGGGTGGAGGGCGTTATGCAAACACCCCGATATGCAGCCTCATCTTCCGTGCCTCTTCCCTACCTTTCTAGGTTCCCATCAAGGGTCTCCAGGCTGCTTCCCGAACACGTCAGCCTCCCATGCCAACCTCTTTTCTGTCTTCAGTTCAGTTCAGCCACTCAGTCATGTCCAACTCTTCACGACCCCATGAACCACAGCATGCCAGTCCTCCCTGTCCATCACCAACTGCCGGAGTCTACCCAAACCCATGTCCATCGAGTCAGTGATGCCATCCAACCATCTCATCCTCTGTTGTCCCCTTTTCCTCCTGCCCTCAATCTTTCCCAGCATCAGGGTCTTTTCAAATGAATCAGCTCTTTGCATCAGGTGGCCAAAATATTGGAGTTTCAGCTTCAGCATCAATCCTTCCAATGAACACCCAGGACTGATCTCCTTTAGGATGGACTGGTTGGATCTCCTTGCAGTCCAAGGGACCCTGAAGAGTCTTCTCCAACACCACAGTTCAAAAGCATCAGTTCTTCAGCACTCAGCTTTCTTTATAGTCCAACTCTGACATTCATACATGACTACTGGAAAAACCATAGCCTTCACTAGACGGACCTTTGTTGACAAAGTAATGTGTCTGCTTAACTTAGAAAAAAATTTTTTTTTCTTTTCCTTGCTATGTCTTGGAGCTCTCAGGATCTTAGTTCCCAGACCAGGAATGGAACCCATGCCCCCTGCATTGGGAGTATGGAGTCTTAACCATTGGACCACCAGGGAAGTCCCTATCTTAACATCTTGGTCCTTGCTGTTTACTCTGCCTGGAATGATCTTTCCCCAGCTATTTTCAGAGCTCCTTCTTTATTTCACTCACACTTCTCCTCCCAGAGATGTCCTCTGCTCAGAGGTGTCCTCCGATTGTCCTGCTTAAAATAGCAACCCCACATGTTCTGCTTTAGGTTTTTATAGCTCTGGCTGTCACCCGATGTTCTAATCTCTCAGCTTCATAAAGAGTCTGGACTTAAATTTATTTTATTCACTGATTTCTCCCCTGTGCCTGGAACAGAACTTAGATCCTGGTTATTATTCATCAAACCTTTGTTGAGTGAATGAGGGAAATATCCATACATGGGGGATCCTAATGGAGATTCAGGGAAAGCTTCTTGGCAGAGGTGATGTTTAAACCAGCAAGTTGGTCAGATTAAAAAGTTCTTCAGGTAAAGATGGATGCATGGTTATCTTGGGCAAAAGACTGAGCATATAGGAAGTCCTAGATATTAGTAAGAGTTTATCACAATAATGAAAGAAGTTTGAGTGAGATTGGGTGATAAAGCATGGAAAGGGGGGCTGTAATAGAGAGAGCTGCAGATGGAGAGGCAGGCAGGAGCTAGGGGTAGAGGACTCTGAGGACCTAATGTGGAGTCTGGACTTTATCCCACCAGCATAGGGATGCAAGGGGTGCAGCCACTTTGAAAAATAGCTTCACAGTTACTCATGAAGATAAATATACATTTACCATACAGTCCAGAAACACCACATCCAAGTGAAATGAAAACTTATTTTCACACAGAAGACTCTGTGAGTTTTTATAACAGTTTTATTCGTAATTACTCAAAAGAACTGTTCTATATTTTGCATGCTGTGCTGGTTGTACCAGTCTGTGTTTGTGAAAATCTCCATAATCATATACTCCATGGAGTGATTTTACTGCGTGGAAATTTCTCTTTGATTAAAAGAACTGTGGGGAAACATTAGCGGGTTCTTGGTAGAAGAGGAACACTGTCAGATTTGTGTTTTCAAGGGATTGCTGTGGCTGGGGGATGACAAGAATGGAAATAGGACCCCAGTGAGGGGTCGATAGCAGTGGGCCAGGTAACATGACTGTTGCTTGGACAAACTGGGGATGGAAAAAAAGTGGAGGATTGAGATATATTTAGAAAGTGGAATCAGCAAGACTTGGTAATTAGATTTGGGGAGTGAGGATAGGGGAGTGTTCAAGAATGATGCTGAGGAATTTGGACTGAGAACAATTGAGTAAACAGTGGTGCCATTTGCTGTATCCACAAGGATGTGCAGGAGAAGGAGCAGGCCTTGAGAAGCACATGGCCTGGGAATAACACGAGACAACAGTGGGTTGGTACACATCGGGAGTATGATTAAGGTTTTTATCAGTTTGATTGGTTCTGTTTTATTTTAGCAAGCTAGCACATACCTGAGTGCTTGCTTCTAGGGGCCTCTGTGCAACCATAATAAAAAATCCACCTGTCTTGTAAGTTCCCATTGAGACTTCCTGTTCTGTAGCATCGAAACACTTTCCTCTTCCAATCTCAGTGCCGCCAGTTGACTGGTTAAGCCACTGTGTCGACTCAATTCTTGTCAGCACAGCCATATCCCTAAGAAAAATGTAAGTCAGACGCTGCCCTGTTCCCCATACTGATGACTATTTTCAAGGCGATTTAGAGAGATAGCAACAAAAAAGAAAATTTCAGAAAAAAGTCAATATAAATGCCCTGGAAAAGAGAGCTGTCTCCCTCCCAGAGTCTTTAGCACCTGCACATGGACGGGACTTGGACGGTTTTGACACGAGCAACAGTGATCTTACACACCCTGCTCTGCTTTGTCAGCTCCTTCCATTCTCTGGCCCAGAAAAAGCCGGAGGGTGATCTCCAGCCAAACCACCTTATTCTATTTTCATGCGGCCCCAATTCTGTGTGGCCTGGCCTGGCAGGAGGACCTCCAACTGAATGAGTGTGGCTCATGGCCTGGAGAGTGTAGATTTCTTTCAGAACACTCAAAATTCTCAACCAATGTTTTAATATTGATCCTGAAGATATTCTTGTGAAGTTAATTGGAAACTCTTATATATACAAACAAGGAGACTGAAATGCAGAGGCATTCATTCTAGACAAATCAGCCTCATTTCTAAATCAGGATAATGGCAAAGTATTAGTTCCTTCATTTTCCCAAAAACATCTTACTCTTGCCTTAGGGGCATGTTGCAAGGTTATGGGCTTTCTAAATGTCAAATTCACTGAAGTTGCTTTTTAATGGTTACTTCTTGGTGGGTGGGATTATGGGATGGTTTTGATGTTCTTTATGATTGTGATTTTTGGTTTTTCTATAATCAGCGTGTATTACCTTTATAATTGGGAAGAAAATGAAAGAAACTTCCTAAGAAACCAGTATGCACAATATGAAACCATTTTTAAAGGAAAACGGACATATGAGATTACACAAACAACCAAATGTTAAAAGCAGCCGTCGTTTCTGACAGGCAATATGGGTGATTTTTCTCTGTTTCCTGGTGCTTCCTAGTGTTTTTCCAATTTTCTTTCTTTTTCCCTTATTTTTTGTAGTTTTCTTTTGATGAATATAAATTACTTATGTAATCAAAAAAAAATAAACCATTCTTTCAAAAGTGCTATGTAGTGTTCCTCTCAATTAAGGTGGTAGGATTCTAAGGGTGACGAAACTGACTTTAAGTCGTGACGCTGAGAGTAATTAGCTATGTGACTGAAAGAAAGTCACAACCAATGGAGTGACTCATGGCTTAAAAGAGGGCTCAGAATGTTAGTGCCATCTACTCCTGGGAGAGGGGAACTTCTCTGCTGGGTCAGTGGTAAAGAATCCGCCTGCAGGAGCTGGTGGGGTCAGTCCCTGGGTCAGGAAGATCCCCTGGAGAAGAAAATGGCAGCCCACTCCAGTATTCTTGCCTGGGAAATCCCATGGACAGAGGAGCCTGCTGGGCTAGAGTCCATGGGGTCACAAAGAGTTGGACACAGCTTAGTGACTAAACAACAACAGCCCCCTGGGTGTCAGGTCCCAGTGAGCTAATGCATGTGAGACACTTGGGAGGAAGGTGCCACAGCTGGAACCACTATTCCAGAAATAATCTGTGCGGTATTGTTAAGGAAACGTGTTGCAATTTGAAGGCGTGTTATTTTTATTTTGAAGGAAGAGACTAAATCCCAGTTATTAAGCCAGTCTCCTGTACTTTGGCACTTTTTGTGCCAACTTGATGTCCTGTGAGAGTGGAAAGGGGGAAAATTTGTTTCTATATGCCTTGGCCTCCTGCCACCATCCAGGCTCAGGCCCAGGGATCTGGCCATGGAGGGTGGAGAGCCAGGGGCAATGCGGGGGCCTGGGGCACTGCCAGCCCTGAGAAAGGGCTGCTCCCCTTGGTTGGGACCGGGATTCAGGGAAATCTGCATCTGCTGCCCTTTGGAGTCTCATTGGTCACTGAGCCTAAACCTTCCACAAAATCAGACAATCAGACCCTCTGACCAAGGAAGCATGACTCTTGGCTGCACATTGAGAGAAAATCTATGGCTGGGTAAGATGGCTCCATCAGGGAACTAAAGCCATTGTTCCCTCCCAGTTAAAAGTCATGTAATTATCCATGTTCACTTGTATAGTTTTATGATTCACCCAGAGCGTGATGATTCACACACGGACTCTGTAAGAAGGAAAAAAGAATGACATGGAAAGAACAGCTTATATATCAACCTGTCAAAATAGAGGAGATCATCTAGCTATCAATCTCCCTGTAATGTGAGAGAGATTTATATTTTTCTGTTTCTTTGAATTTGAAGTTTCACTAGGCATTTAATAGTACATTCTCATGATACTTCTCTTCCTCTCCAGAAGTAAAGATGGAATTTATTTATTCAAGTTCTTCTTTGGCTCAGCATTGGTGCAGGGGGTGGAGACTACTTTTAGAAGCTCACACTCTGCTCACACTTTTGCTAAGACCTCTTTATTTTTACGTGATTGGTATATTTGTAGAACTAAGGGTCCTTCATTGCCTTTTCTATATTATACCTACCTTACTTTTCCATATGCCTAAAAGAAAGAAAAAAATTTCCCCTACTTTTCAAGAAATTTTAGGAGTCATTCTATGGTTAGAAAAATCAGCAAGCACAGTTTCAGTTTATAAATATTAAAATTGTATGTTGGAAGTCATCTTGAGGTGCTAATTTGCTTACTCTTAGGGTGACCAAAATGCCTCTAAGCACCTTACAGAAGTGGCCAGCTGTCTTACTTCTGCAGCAGGATGTGAAGTAGGATGGACCTGACTGTCAGGCTTCAAAGCTGAGGGCAGTAGACGTGAGGTCATCAGCAGGACTTGCTACGAGGTTGGAACCAGTTTTGCAATCCACAGTGTATCACCATCTTCACCTACACATAAAAAGGCAACAGCAGTGCTGAAAGGTTAGTAAGAGAGGATTTCTCTGAGCCCAAAATATTTCTTCCCCTCCCCCTACTCAAATTAAATGTAGGAGACAGTGTAGAAGATACCAGGGTTTTGGCCAGGAGGGGAGAATTAATCTTGCACATTTACCCCCAAACTAGCTGCTTGCATTACTATAGAAACTCAAAACTGCCATGGATTTAAAAATTTGGGGCAGAGTTTGACAAGTGTTCTCCGGAGTCGGCAGGTCACAGGGCCTATGAAAGTCCAAAGGGGAAAAATTGATGGAATTGTATCCAATGGTTTGGGGGAAGAAGGAGGGTGGTGGGACAGTAAATAACACTGAATCCTGTGGTGGGAGAGGGTGGACGTCATCCTTCATCTATGGCTCAGGGGGCCACCTCAGGTGGAAGCCAGGCTCTGTTTGCCTTGAAAGGACCCACCCAAGGTGGCTGCCCTCAGGGACTAGACAACCCAGCAGAAGAAGACTAAAGGGTCAGCTGTCACACAGGAGCTGAAGGGGTCATGAGTGGCCAGCTGGGAGATAATAGTCTCCTCTGGGAGCTGTCAACTAGAGGAAAGGATGAGTGAAAGAAAAGGCCAAGATTTGCCATGTGGAGGGCTCGCAACCACACTGCTACAGTGCTGGGCGGTAAGGCTCTGCCCCTGCCCTTACCTGGTTCTGCGGAGTTAAGTGAAGTGAAAGAAGCTCAGTCCTATCTGACTCTTGGCAAGTCCATGGACTGTAGCCTGCCAGACTCCTCTGTCCATGGAATTTTCCAGGCCAGAATACTGGATTGGGTTGCTGTTCCTTTCTCCAAGGGATCTTCCCAATCCAGGGACCGAACCCACGTCTCCCACATTGCAGGTGGCGGAAGCCCTCTGAGGAATTAAGAGCAGCAGTATCAGCAGGGGAGAGAGTTTGAGAGGGTGAATAAGAAATGGTCCATACTCTTCTCCCTTCCTTAATGCAGGTATTTGAGCCCCGGGGCAGGCAGGAGGGGCAATTCGAAATGCATGAGAGATTGAAGTGCTGGGTTAGACCAGCTGGACTGTTTACCTGAAAATGAGACGCCCTTGAAACCTGACTGACTGGAAAAGGAAGGGGTCAGCTTGAAGTCCCATCAAGATGTGAGGAAGAAAGACCCCAACAGAGAAGGTTAGAAGTCAGTGGGTGGGAGAAAAGTGAATGCATTCCATGAGGGTCCAGCTCCTCAGTATTTCAGTTATCTGAGTACAGATTCCACAGACGTGTCTTTGCATACCGTGATTTGTGAGCACTTTTTAGACAGTCTCTATATTTGACTTATAAAAAGATTGCTTTACTCTCTTCACCACCTACCTTGGCAGACCTATATCCCTGATCAACTGATCTAGTCTAGTTCTGGATTTGAAGAGCTCCTCTATTCTGCTTCCTCTGCTGAGATTTTCATGTTAAAAGCTGTGTTGATAGTCCAGAATAAAAAATTGAAACCTCAAAAGGCAAGTTTTCTGTTGAAATAGAAGATATAGTATTTTTAAAGCATGACTGGAAGTCTTTCTCTGAAGAAAAGTTTCATTTTTAATAGAATCCTAGCATTCAGTATGGGTTTCCCTAGAGGCTCATATGGTAAAGAATCTTGTCTGCAATGCAGGAGACCTGTGTTCAATCACTGGGTCAGTAAGAAACCCTGGAGAAGGGAATGGCTACCCACTCCAGTATCCTTGTCTGGAGAATCCCAAGGACAGAGGAGCCTGTGGGCTACGGTCCATGGGATAGCAACAGTTGGAATACAACTGAGTGAGTTTCCCATGTGGCGCTAGTGGTAAGGACCTGCCTCCAATGCAGGAGACATAAGAGACGTGGGTTTGATTCCTGAATTGGGAAGATCCCCTGGAGGAGGGCATGGCAACTCACTCCAGTATTTTTGCCTGGAGAATCCCATGGACAGAGGAGCCTCGCAGGCTACAGTCCATGGGGTCGCAAAAAGTCAGACAGGACAGAGCGACTAATACTTGAACTAGGAGCACGTTGATTAAGACACCAAACTCAGAGGCCGATTCTTTCTCTTCTGAGTTGTGTGACCTTGAGCAAACTACGTACACTCTCTATTCTTCATTTATTTTCCTTTTAAAAATTGAGGTAGTAATAGATACCTGTCTTATAGAGTTTTAAAGATTAAGTGGATTAATATATGTAAAATGCTTAGAACAGGGTCTGGTACCATGGTAAGCACTTTAGGACACTCATCATTGTTGCAGACTCTGTCGGAGCCCGAGTCATATATTCTGGCCTCGAGAATTCTCACACCCATGCTTAGCTGTGATGTCTCTTTCTCAACTATCTTTTCACGGATAGAAATTTTCTTATTCAACCTTTAAGGAACATTTTTGGGTTAGTTGTCCTATGCCAGAAATTGGATACATAGAGTCTCAGCATCGCTTGCTAGTTGAGACAGGAGTGGGGTAAAGAGAAAAGAGAAAGATCTGACCCAACCAGAGGCTGGCTCCCACTTACTAACCTGGTACATGTTCTTCTTGGTTTCCAGAGAGAGAGTGCAGTAGTAAAACCTTAGCTTGTCAGTAACGAGAATCCAATGCCAGTGTTTTTACTAGAATGTCTCTGCTTTCATTTGGTTGGTTGGTTTCTCATCTATGGTGTGCCTGAGTAGTATAATTTCCTCTTGACTCAACTGAATAACCTGAGAATTGAGAATCCAGAGATGTATGCTTGAATGGAGGCTATGCATTTTCTAGTCACTGAGTGAGTCGCTTAACCTTTTGACATGTCAGTTTCCAACTCAGTGAAATAAGCACAGTGATACCTGACCATGTATCCTACAGAACTGCTAAGGGGAACACATCAGAGAGTGAGCAAGTTAGATTTACCAGATTCTGGGATGAGTTCCTGAAATGACCCCTATTTAGGGAGCCGCAGAAGCTTTGACTTTGACTAAAATGTCCCAGAGGGTATCCCCTAATAAATTCTTCTTCTTCCCTTCATTGAATATCTCAATATAAAGTCTGGGAGAACATAGCTCAAAATACAAGCTGTGATTAATTAGCTTAAATAAATGTCTATATGACATATTGGTTAGTATGATAATTATCCCGAGGGGTTTGTTTGTTTTTATAGCTATGCACACAGTTTCACTCTTGAGAACCCCAAGGAACAAAATGTTATTGGCATCCTCTCCAGAAACAAAGAGCAGCTGCATTTATTTGGGACATTTCCCAGGCTGCTCCCTCCAGCATGTGTGAAGGATGCTGTTGATCTGTCAATGCACCATTGAAGGAGACTGAGCTCTCACCACCATCCTTCACCAGCACTTACACGGCCACTGGGTATGCCAAGTGGGTACTGTGCTACGTCTTATAACACCATGCCTATGGCCTGAGACAAAGGGATTTCTGCCCACACTGGCTTTCCCCTTAAAGTACACTGTTGTGACTATGGAACCCCAGTCCCATAGAAAGTCTTGAAATGTCTCAGCTTCATCAGGCTGATCTCATCCTAACAATTGCTGCCTTATATAGGACTTCCCTGGTGCCTTAGATGGTAAAGGTTCCGTCTGCAACGCTGGAGACCCAGGCTTGATCCCTGGGTAGGGAAGATCCCCTGGAGAAGGAAATGGCAACCCACTCCAGTATTCTTGCCTGGAGAATTACATGAACACAGGAGCATGATGGGCTATAGTCAATGGGGTCACAAAGAGTTAGACATGACCCAGAGACTAACATTTTCATATTCTTTCACAGAGAAGGATCAGACTGTCAAGGCTGGAAGACTACTGAGTTGTTCACTTCAGTTCAGTTCAGTCGCTCAGTCATGTCCGACTCTGCGACCCCATGAATCACAGCATGCCAGGCTTCCCTGTCTATCACCAACTCCCGGAGTTCACTCAAACTCATGTTCCATCGAGTCAGTGATGCCATCCAGCCATCTCATCCTCTGTCATCCCCTTCTCCTCCTGCCCCCAATCCCTACCAGCATCAGGGTCTTTTCAAATGAGTCAACTCATCGCATGAGGTGGCCAAAGTATTGCAATTTCAGCTTCAGCATCAGTCCTTTCAATGAACACCCAGGTCTGATCTCCTTTAGAAAGGACTGGTTGGATCTCCTTGTAGTCCAAGGGACTCTCAAGAGTCTTCTCCAACACCACAGTTCAAAAGCATCAATTCTTCAGTACTCAGCTTTCTTCACAGTCCAACTCTCACATCCATACATGACCACTGGAAAAACCATAGCCTTGACTAGACAAACCTTTGTTGGCAAAGTAATGTCTCTGCTTTTCAATATGCTATCTAGGTTGGTCATAACTTTCCTTCCAAGGAGTGAGCGTCTTTTAATTTCATGGCTGCAGTCACCATCTGCAGTGATTTTGGAGCCCAAAACATAAAGTCTGACGCTGTTTCCACTGTTTCCCCATCTATTTCCCATGAAGTGATGGGACCAGATGCCATGATCTTAGTTTTCTGAATGTTGAGCTTTAGGCCCACTTTTTCACTCTCCACTTTCACTTTCATCAAGAGGCTTTTTAGTTCCTCTTCACTTTCTGCCATAAGGGTGGTGTCATCTGCATATCTGAGGTTATTGATATTTCTCCCGGCAATCTTGATTCCAGCTTGTGCTTCTTCCAGCCCAGCGTTTCTCATGATGTACTCTGCATATAAGTTAAATAAGCAGGGTGACAGTATACACCCTTGACGTACTCCTTTTCGTATTTGGAACCAGTCTGTTGTTCCATGTCCAGTTCTAGCTGTTGCTTCCTGACCTGCATACAGGTTTCTCAAGAGGCAGGTCAGGTGGTCTGGTATTCCCATCTCTGTCAGAATTTTCCACAGTTTACTGTGATCCACACAGTCAAAGGCTTTGGCATAGTCAATAAAGCAGAAATAGATGTTTTTCTGGAACTCTCTTGCTTTTTCCATGATCCAGCGGATATTGGCAATTTGATCTCTGGTTCTTCTGCCTTTTCTAAAACCAGCTTGAACATCTGGAAGTTCACGTATTGCTGAAGCTTGGCTTGAGGAATTTTGAGCATTACTTTACTAGCATGTGAGATGAGTGCAATTGTGTGGTAGTTTGAGCATTCTTTGGCATTGCCTTTCTTTGGGATTGGAATGAAAACTGACCTTTTCCAGTCCTGTGGCCACTGCTGAGTTTTCCAAATTTGCTGGCATATTGAGTGTAGCACTTTGACAGCATCAACTTTCAGGATTTGAAAGAGCTCAACTGGAATTCCATCACCTCCACTAGCTTTGTTCATAGTGATGCTTTCTAAGGCTCACTTGACTTCACATTCCAGGATGTCCTGCTCTAGGTGAGTGATCACACCATCATGATTATCTTGGTCATGAAGCTCTTTTTTGTACAGTTCTTCTGTGTATTCTTGCCACCTTTTCTTAGTATCTTCTGCTTCTGTTAGGTCCATACTATTTCTGTCCTTTATCGAGCCCATCTTTGCATGAAGTGTTCCCTTGGTATCTGTAATTTTCTTGAAGAGATCTCTAGTCTTTCCCATTCTGTTGTTTTCCTCTATTTCTTTGCATTGATCGCTGAGGAAGGCTTTCTTATCTCTCCTTGCTATTCTTTGGAACTCTGCATTCAGATGCTTATATCTTTCCTTTTCTCTTTTGCTTCTTGCTTCTCTTCTTTTCACAGCTATTTGTAAGGCCTCCTCAGACAGCCATTTTGCTTTCTTGCATTTCTTTTCCATGGGGATGGTCTTGATCCCTAGCTCCTGTACAATGTCACGAACCTCCATCCATAGTTCATCAGGCACTCTATCTATCAGATCTAGGCCCTTAAATCTATTTCTCACTTCCACTGTATAATCATAAAGGATTTGATTTAGGTCATACCTAAATCAAATTAGGTCTAGTGGTTTTCCCCAGTTTCTTCAATTTAAGTCTGAATTTGGCAATGAGGAGTTCATGGTCTGAGCCACAGCCAGCTCCCGGTCTGGTTTTTGCTGACTGTATAGAGCTTCTCCATCTTTGGCTGCAAAGAATATAATCAAGAGTAGGGCTCAATTCTGGTTAGCCATTAGAATCTGCTTGGGAGATTTTGAAAATATTTGATGCCTGATCAGCCTTTATCCTAATATTCTGATTTAACTGAATTGCAACAGAGTCCTGGCATGTGTGTGTGCTAAGTTGCTTCAGTCGTGTCTGACTCTTTGTGACCCCATGGACTGTAACCCTCCGTGCTCCACTGTCTGTGGGATTTTCCAGGAAAGATTACTGGAGTGGATTACCATGCCCTCCTCCAGGGACTCTTCCTGACCCAGGGATTGAATGCACATCTCTTATGTCTCCTGCATTGGCAGATGGATTCTTTACCCCTAGGGCCACATGGGAAGCCCAGAGTCCTGGCATTTGGTGCTTTACAAAAGCTCTTCAAGGTTGAGAACCACTGGACTGAAATCAGGACTAGAACTACTGTCTCCCAATATCTCATGCAGACAATTAGAGAGAAAATGGCTTCGGGTGCAGGCATCTTTGAATTTTGACATCTACCTCATTTACTTATTAATTGAGGCCTTGAACAAATTATGGATGTGAGAGTTGGACTGTGAAGAAGGCTGAGAACCAAAGAATTGATGCTTTTGAACTGTGGTGTTGGAGAAGACTCTTGAGAGTCCCTTGGACTGCAAGGAGATCCAACCAGTCCATTCTGAAGGAGATCAGCCCTGGGATTTCTTTGGAAGGAATGATGCTAAAGCTGAAACTCCAGTAGTTTGGCCACCTCATGCGAAGAGTTGACTCATTGGAAAAGACTCTGATGCTGGGAGGGATTGAGGGCAAGAGGAGAAGGGGACGACAGAGGATGAGATGGCTGGATGGCATCACTGACTCGATGGACGTGAGTCTGGGTGAACTCTGGGAGTTGGTGATGGACAGGGAGGCCTGGCATGCTGTGATTCATGGAGTCTCAAAGAGTCGGACACGACTGAACGACAACTGAACTGAACAAATTATTGAAATTCTCAATTTTCTTGCTTATAAAATGGGAAAAATAACACTTATGTCAGATTGTTTGGTTGAAATTAAGTGTAAAGACATATATGTCTGTTTTCTTCACTCATCATTAGCAACTTGAAGATAGGGATCATCTGGTAATTTAAAATAACATTTAATTGAGAAACTACTATGTGTGAGACACAGCAAATACAGCATTTATATTATCTCACTCAAGCTGCACAACTCTGAATCAAAGAATAATTTCATGCAATGAAGCATATTAAAGAGACAGATAAGGCAATCAAGATATGTTCAAGATCTCACAGGTCACAGCAGAACCAAGTGTCAAACTCAGATGTTTCTGACTCCAGAGTTTGTTACCTTAATCGATGGACTACAGTGTTTCTCTAGACTGTGCTAACTGTTGTCTCTCTCTCCCTTAGCATGACACCTGCCACATGGAAGGTACTATATAAATATTCAATAAAAGTGTAAGAATGGAAAGATGTAAATGAATGAGTGAAGGGATGGTGAATGAATGAAGTACCTCGCTCATAGTAAACAGTCAGTTACTATTGATTCTTCGCTCTGTTGATCAGACTACTCTATTGGATAAAAAGGATTTATCTTCAACAGAGGCAACATGCAGTAAACAAAATTATAATGTGCCTTATAGGAAATTGCCATAGGAAAATGAGATCAATCCCATTCTTTCATATGGCATTAGGCCAGATATGATTTTCACTCAGAGCATGTTGGTAGTTAATAGCAGAAAAATAAATATCAATTCATGCCAGTTTTAGACTCCTCTTTATCTTTCAAATGACTATTTGGACATTGGCTGTCATGATATTTTATGTATTTCCTGTATGTATTCTGAATGCAGCTGTGCTAAGACTCTGAGGGCTTATTTTAGCACACAAGAACAGCTTGGGATAGTCAGAAATGCACGATATGTGGGATCAGCAAGCCGGAGTTCAGGTTTTGGCTATTCACTTAGCAGCTGTGAAGCTTTAATCCCAAACATCTCAAGTAAAGTATGCCTACCCTAGAGGTTTGGGACATTATGCTGTAAGGTCTCAGAGATGCAGGATAAATGCAATGCCTTCATTCATTCATTAAGCAAATATTCACTGAATGCCAGCCATTGAATTATAAGTGAAATGAATAAGATGGATTAGGTCACTGTTCTCATGGAGACTGAGATTCTTCAAAGAGAGACATGTAATAAATAAGATAATTTAAAATACAGATTAATGCTATCTTTTGAAAAAAAAGATAACATGAAGTTATTTTTAAAAGGCTTAGTAGAAAGTTTAAGAGGGCTGGTGATGGAATATTATTAGTTGTCTACCCAGAATCCTCTTTCCCCTTTCTAATAGTCTGTTGTTTTCAATTTGATGTCTGTTATTACCACATACCACCCATGGGATGGGTACTGATTGACTTAAGCTAAACATATTCAACTCCCCAGTGGTTTAAGGGAGCTACATAACCTAAATAGTCCAGTTGGGATTCTAGCAAGCAATCTTGGTATCAAAGTTGCTTTCTCTGCTTTTCCTCTCAGAATCAGAGGATAAAGATATAAAGACAGGGATTGTTGGAGCCGTCTTGCCCCTAAAATGGAAAGAACTTGAGGATGCAGATAAGGAGAAAGAGCACAGTGGGTGAATCCCACCGGGAGGTAAGCTAACTGTGAGGTTGGCCTTATCTCTGAACCTCGAGTTACAAAAGCAAATAAATTCCTTTATTGCTTAAGCAAATTTGAACCAGCTTTTCTGTTTATTCCACAAGAGGATTCATAATGGATACAGAATTTGATTCCAGGAGTGGGATGCAGTAAAATACAAACCTAAAACATGGACTTGTCTGAGCAGAGGTGATGAGGTGAAGAGCAATGGTCTGCTGGGACTCAGGCTTGTGCCTACAAAGTGCATCAGGAAAAATGGAAGGAAAAATTCAAGATTTGGGATTCTAGTAAGGTCCTACAATGAAGCAACAATGTTCAGATGAAATGTCCCATCTGACAACAGAAGAAAGTATGGTTTTACTTAGAAGGCTCTCTCTGGATATGCATGGCAAGAAAAATGCCTGGAATCCGGCAATGTTACAAAGACCAAATACTTGACTCCAAGTTAAGGTTCATACAAGTAAAGACAGGAGGTAAAGCTGGGGCAAAAGACAAGCCTATTCCCTTAGGTCACTCCTAAATACTTCCTATGAAATCGTTCCCACCTGACAAAGCAAACAAGTGTGGCTGTGATGGAACCAAGGACGGGAACAAATCATTCCACTCCAAGTTCTTATCAGAAGCTGTCCAGTAGCAGAAGCCAAGATGAAAGTAGCATCCATGACATTAAGGTCTAAGGGGATGATAATATTATTAATACAACAGAGGTCTGCTGTTAGACCATAGAACTTCCTAGACTCCAATACAACTGGAGACGGGCTCTCTTTCTAAAGTTCCCAGCCTGCGGAAGTGACTAGTCAAATGTCTTGATGATACCTAAGCCTATAAAGGAACTGTGTCACCAAAGACATCCCAATCCTGCACGACCATAGTCTTGACAGCTGAAATGCTGTAGCATTAGGGTTAGGGTTAGGGTTAGGGTTCTTTGAGGTCACACGCACAGAATCAGGGATGCTAAAATTATGTCGCCCTTGGAAAGGAAAACTTCTCTAGATATGTCAATGAATGAAGAGCCTCCAAGAAAAGAAAACCAGAGGCTGCCAGATTGGTTGACTAAGCTACTTCTCTACTGACGGAGCACTATCAGATCATGATGCTGGAAAGAAGGAAGAAAATTCTTAGTACTCCCATTTCCAAGCCAGTGTTCTCAGATTCCCCCTGATTAGACTAAGCTATGTTCTCACCCCCAAGTCTCGTACCCACCCCAGGGGAATTATGTCTTTTATGTATAATTTGCCAGTGGATGCCTATGTTCATGAGAGTGTGTGTTTTCCCAATTCCTCCTCTTTTTATAATTGAGACTTCTTTCACTGAAGTTATCTATATTCTTTGTCTACTGTTATATACTGAATGTCTTGGTGATTGATAAATTAGTCTTAACTAAGCATGAAGAGCTACACTGACTGAAAAAAGTTGTTGTATCACTCAGAAGTCCTGACTTGGAACTAGATGTAGTAATTGGATGATACTTTAGTTGTCTATTTTGGGGGACAGAATGAGTGTACTTTATGTAGGTATGAATGAACATTTAAAAATATGCATGTATGGGAAGATGGGTGTATGTAGGTGTTGCATACTCAAAGATGTGGGCTGTCTAAAAGCACTTAATGTTTATCCTAAGACTGAGCAAATAAGTTAATAAATTATGGAAAAGGAGAGCCAAATTTCTCAGGGCCTGGAAAAGGAGTTATAATTAAGGAAAGGAGAAAAACTAGAGTGAAAATAGCATTGGATTAATATTGGAGGTTACCCCACGTGGAACTCATGGCTTTTGATAGTTAGATGCATATAGAAATATACATAAATACAAGCTTTGTGCTCACATATTTATTTTCTAGCTCCATTTTCAGAGAGCCCTAGGCACAATACCAGTAATGAACACAACAATTGCTCAGATTTTGGTTTCTGAACACTATTATCCAATGAGAGTTCCTATGGTTCCTTGGAGAAGTAGCTGATTCTAGGCAGAGAAAGTATAAGATGGGAAGGAAATGTCTCATGATGCCGGATACAAGGAAATATTAAAAACGAATGATGAGAATCTGTCAAAAGGGCACAGGAGTCTACTTTAAAAAGCTCTCATTATCAAATCTGGGACAACATAAACAGCAAAATTAATAATATTAGTAATGGATTATAACCCATAGAATAAAATAGTACACAAACTATACTGATGTAAGGTGAAAATGAAAGTCCTTCAGTCGTGTCTGACTCTTTGTGACCCTAGGGACTATACAGTCCTTGGAATTCTGCAGTCCAGAACACTGGAGTGGGTAGCCTTTAAATGGCAGAGAAGAAAAAGTATAGTAGAATTCCAACTAATAAATGTAGAAGGATTAAGGTCAAACATTTGTCAAACACCACAGTGAGAATTGTTTCAGGCAAGATTCATCAATAAATGTTAAGACATTGGCAAAAAAAAAATGATGAGAAATAGGGTTTTTAGGTAATTTCAAAGTATATTCCCCAAAGCTTCTAACTAATTACAAAGGGAAAAACAGTAACATTATTATAAAGAAAGGTGGTAGGCACCACATAAAATTCAGAGATTAAAATTTTCATCACTATAATGGTCCAAGTCATCATCCTGTGTCTTTGCTTGTGATGCACTCAGATGAATATAGTATCACTCTGCAGTATTTGTCCCAAAAATGTATAACCTTAATTTAAATTATGAGCAAACATTATGCAAACACAAATTGAGGGCCATTCTACAAAATAACTGACCAACGCACTTCAAAATGTCAAGATAATGAAAGACAAAGGAAAGCTATTGGAATAAGATAGCTGTATCTATTAGAGAAAATTTTCTGATTTTAATCTTTGTGAAGATGTTATGTTAGATATTAAATTTTGGAGAATCTGGGTGAAGAGTACGCAGGAAGTCTGTTCTGTGTTTGTAACATGCTTGCAAGCAAAATTCAAGATGAAAAGTTTAACATTTTTTAAATTAAAATATGAAAAAAAATCCTCAGCCTTTCAATTGTGTCCATGGTCACCCCTTCTTTAAAACCTTTGCAGACCCCTTAATTATTGTAATTCCATACTTACATTTATTTCCATATTATAACAGTTTCTATTATGACTCAAAGGTCCATAGACTGGCAGCCTGTAGGCTACTGCTGCTGCTACTGCTAAGTCGCTTCAGTCGTGTCCGACTCTGTGCGACCCCATAGACGGTAGCCCACCAGGCTTCTCCGTCCCTGGGATTCTCCAGGCAAGAACACTGGAGTGGGTTGCCATTTCCTGCTCCAATGCATGAAAGTGAAAAGTGAAAGTGAAGTCGCTCAGTCATGTCCGACTCTTCAGCGACCCCATGGACTGCAGCCTACCAGGCTCCTCCACCCATGGGATTTTCCAGGCAAGAGTACTGGAGTGGGGTGCCTTCTCCGGCCTATAGGCTAAAGGGACCTTTAATCTCTTTTTATGTTTGGCTGTCACAAAACTTTGCCCATTCCCACAAATTTGATTTGTCGTGGCTCCCAACTACTCTTTATTATCTCAAACATCAGGCTAGCTCTACTCATTTATAAAACCAGTGTTTTTTTAGTAGTTTAAACATTTCTACCAAAATCTTGAAATCCTGTATAACAATATATCAAAATATGTTTTCATAGATAACTTTAGACTCTGTTCAGATAATTGCATTCACTGATTCATGGTCTGAGTAAACTGTTCACTTGACTTTTATTACATCATGAAAATAAGTGCTATTTCATTTTTGACTCAGAAATAGCCATTAGTCACCAAATTTCTAACACTGCTCTTTGAGTTTAATAGCGGTTTAGATCAATCACAAAATATATGAAAATGAGGCGATTCAGTGAGATTCTACTTTTATTATTCATTTCTCAGAAACCTGAGGGGTTCTTGGTTTAGGGATTACATCATCTCTTCCAGAGTCTTCCTCTACCCCATAATCACCTGGAAAGCTTTTAATTTAAATATTGATGCCCAGATGCTTGTCTTGAAGATTGAGATTGAATTCCTATGCAGTAGGGCCTAGACATTCATGTATACATGCAGATGTGCTTCGTCCCTCAGTCATGTCCGACTCTTTGTAACCCCCATGGGCTGTAGCCCACCATGCTCCTCTGTCCATGGGATTCTCCAGGCAAGAATACTGGAGTGGGTTGCCATTTTCTTCTCCAGGGGATCTTCCCCACCCACAGATGGAACCTGCATCTCATGTGTCTCCTGCACTGTGGGCAGATTCTATACCAGCTGAGCCACTGGGGAAGCCCCATATATATGAATAATAAAATATATATAGTAGAAATATGTATTTTTAGGTTTCCCAGATGATTCTAATATGCACCTAGATTGGAGAATCATTGATCTTCTTTGGTTACAGAGCATCCATTGTCCTGGGGCAAGGTATAATAGGAACTTGACAAAGTTTACTCCTTCCCAATACTCCTTAACATATAGGGTGGGTCACTGAGAAGAAATTATACATTAAAAATCCCGGGGGAGCTGGTAAAGCATGGTGATTCCTGGGTCACATCCTCATAAGTTCTTTTATTTTTTTGGCCATACCATGCAGCATGTGGGATCTTAGTTCCCAGACCAGGGATCAAACCTGTGCCCCCTGCAGTGGAAGCACTGGAAGTGTGGAGTCTTAACCATTGGACTGCCAAGGAAGTCCCACCATCATAGATTCTGATTCTGTATTTCTTCTGCACCCTATGCTAATCACCAGTTAGCTACTTCCTAGAAAGAAGATCTGCAGTTCACCCTTGTTCAAGGCTCTATTTCTGAATCACTCATCCTGACCCATTCATTCCTCCCACCACTTTGCCTCTTAATCTCACAAATTTCCAAATCATCACTTTTCGATCTTCAACTTTCCCATTGGACTTTCCTTCTGGCATTTTCTTCTTCTTGGCTCCCCAGGCACCATAGTATGATCTCCCTCAGTGAACCTGCTTTTGTTTGTCTTGGGAGTCTGCCCACACATTACATCTATTTTTCCCAGAGATTTCTCCTCTTCAAATTTACCTTCCCCATCTTTCATATGCTGGATTTACCCCAGCTTGAATCTTCTTGGGTTAGTTGATTAAAAAGCCATCTTAAAACTTTATGGCTTAACACAACAAATATGACTTTATGGGATAACTCGATGTTTCTTCTACTCTGGATCAGCTGGGCTGGAGTGGGGCTCACTCACATCTTTGAGACCTCAGTTGAGATGGCTGGGACAGCTTGGGGCCTCTTTCCATGTGATCTCTCATCCTCTGTAGATTAGCCTGGGCTTCTTCAAATGGTGGTAGAAGAACTCTATAGGAGCAGCAAGAGAGGGAAAGCCCCAATAAGAAGTGTTTCTTCAAGTCTCTGCTTGCACTCTGTTTGCTGATGTCTCATTGACCAAAGCAAGTCACTGGCCAAGACTGAAGTCAAGATGGGAAATGACTACCCGGAGGCATGAATCCTTGGTGCCCATTACTACGAAAGCAGACAATAGCTTTCCCCCTAATTCCAATTATTTATGCCCCTTGTGGTGCTGGAGAAGACTCTTAAGAGTCCCTTGGACTGCAAGGAAATCAAACCAGTCGATCCTAAAAAAAAAGAAACCCTCAATATGCATTGGAAGAACTGATGCTGAAACTGAAGCTCCAATATTTTGGCCTCCTGATGTAAAGAGCTGACTCATTGGAAAAGACCCTGATGCTGTGAAAAATTAAAGGCAAAAGAAGATGGCAGCAGAAGATAAAATGCTTAGATAGTGTCACTGACTCAAATGGATATGAATTTGAGCAAACTCCAGGAGGTGGTGAAGGTCAGGGAAGCCTGGCATGCTAGAGTCCATGAGGTCACAAAGAGTCGGACACAACTTAGCAACTGAACAAACAAAACAAAAATATGTGCAAAATATACTTTCTCCCTCTGAAGGCCCCCCAAAGTCTCATTTAACTATAGTGTTAGGCTCAGAGTCTAGAATCTTGGGATTTCTAGTTCAAACAGGGATGAGGCAGTTCTTGGCTGTGACTCTTTTGGATCTAGAAACCTGTAAATGAAAGAGAGAAGTTATATGCTGTGCACACACGCAACAAACAGTGAAATCCAGGGACAGGAAAATTGCCGTAAGGACATCCATTCAAAAAGAGAATTAAAGGGAAAGCACGCAGTGACACTGACGCCTAAGAATTCTGGGATCCTGCCAGGCATATGTCGCCAGGTTGCCCTGCTCTGATCTCCCTGGAAGTAATTTCCTAACCCATTGTTCTCCACTGCCCCTGGCGCCTCTGTCCAGCTCTTGGCTCTGTCTTCTGAGACAGCAATCCTTTTCCATAAGAATTAGCCTGTGTTGGCCCCGAGTAGCTTTTTGAGCCTAATTCCTACTCAAACAAAAAGTTGGGTGCCCAAGGGCTGTATTGCAACTTATGAAATTTCAGACCCTTTTACTCCAAGCTGGTTATGGTTTTATTTGTTTTTTATTAAGATTCTATTTCACCAAAGCAGTTTTCAGCTCATAGCAAAATTAAGGGAGCGGAGCAGAGATTTCCCATATATCCCCACCCCCACATACGCATAGTCCTGGTATAGTCCCCCATTATCAGCATAATCCCCCATTATCAGGTGGCATATCTTCCAAGAATCTTAAGGGTATTGTTCCATGGCAGCCAATCATGCTCAAAATAGAGAGATGACAGTCTTTAAAAGAATTGTGGATAGTCCCCCATACATCAGTTCAGTTCAGTTCATTCGCTCTGTCGTGTCTAACTCTTTGTGACCCCATTGACTGCAGCACGCCAGGCCTCCCTGTCCATCACCAACTCCTGGAGTTTACTCAAACTCACGTCCATTGAGTTGGTGATGCCATCCAACCATCTCATCCTCTGTCGTCCCCTTCTCCTCTCGCCTTCAATCTTTCCCAGCATCAGGGTCTTGTCAAATGGGTCAGCTCTTTGCATCAGGTGGCCAAAGTATTGGAGTTTCAGCTTTAGTATCAGTCCTTCCAATGAACACCCAGGACTGATTTCCTTTAGGATGGACTGGTTGGATCTCCTTGCAGTCCAAGGGACTCTCAAGAGTCTTCTCCAAAACCACAGTTCAAAAGCATCAATTCTTCGGCGTTCAGCTTTCTTCACAGTCCAACTCTCACATCCATACATGACCACTGGAAAAACCATAGCCTTGACTAGACGGACCTTTGTTGGCAAAGTAATATCTCTGCTTTTTAATATGCTGTCTAGGTTGGTCAGAACTTTTCTTCCAAGGAGTAAGTGTCTTTTTATTTCATGGCTGCAGTCACCATCTGCAGTGATTTTGGAGCCCCCCAAATAAAGTCTGACACTGTTTCCACTGTTTCTCCATTTACTTGCCATGAAGTGATGGGACTGGATGCCACGATCTTTGTTTATGATCCACCTCCAGATGGTACATTTGTCACAACCACTGAACCTGCACTGACACCTCTTCATCACCCAGAGTCCATAGTTACATAGGGTTCACTCGTGGGGTTGTACGTTCTATGGTTTTGAACAAGTGTATTAAGATGGTTAGATAGCATCACCAACATATGGATGTGAATCTGAAGAGGATTCAGGAAGATAGTGAAGGATTCAGAAGCCGGTGAAGGATTCCGGAGATGGTGAAGGAAAGGGAAACCTGGTGCGCTGCAGCCTGTGGGGTTGCAAAGAGTCGGATACAACTTAGTGACTGAATGACAACAACATAATGATATCAGTACACTTCCTTCATTATGGCATCACGCAGAGTATTTTCAGTGCTCTGAAAGTCCTCTGTGCTCTGCCTGTTCATCCCCGACAAATGCTGGCAACCACCATAGTTTTGTATTGTCCAGAATGTTACTATTGCTAAGTCGCTTCAGTCGTGAACGACTCTGTGCGACCCCAGAGACAGCAGCCCAACAGGCTCCGCCGTCCCTGGGATTCTCCAGGCAAGAACACTGGAGTGGGTTGCCATTTCCTTCTCCAATGCATGAAAGTGAAAAGTGAAAGTGAAGTCGCTCAGTCGTGTCTGACTCTTCAGCGACCCCATGGACTGCAGCCCACCAGGCTCCTCCACCCATGGGATTTTCCAGGCAAGAGTACTGGAGTGGGGTGCCATTGCCCGAATGTTACTATAGTTTTTGTTTTTTAGTACAACTCTCTTTAAAATGTCATAGGTGTTCTATTATTGTCACTCATGTCTGCTTCAAACCACATCCATGATTCTTTTTAAGACTGGCATCTCTCTATTTTGAACGTGTTTGGCTGCCATGGAACAATACCCTTAAGATTCTTAGAAGATATACCACCTGAGATATTTGACTGTAAACCACCTTACAAAAGCCCCAATTCAAGAACAAGGCAGCTTCAAAAAAACGAACAGGAAGGAATCATTTTTGCAAGAACAGGAAGGGTAGCAGCACAGAGCGAGACCAGGAATTTGCACGGAGCAGATCTGGGACACTCAGTTCTTGCTGGATGTTGTGTGGATGGGTTGAACTTGATTGAAAGCACAAGACTGGGCAAACAGCCATAATTTGACAGCTGCCGTCCCAAGGTCTATTCAGTTTTCTGAAGTATTTTTAAAATGTAACATTATTTTAAATGTACCCTTGCAAGTTATTTTATGATATTTGTTATATTTGTTTTAAATCGTTCTCCATCAGATTAATATGTTATCATTTACCAGTCCCCTGTAGTACCTTATGTAGGCAGTTTTGGTTTTCTGCTATTATCATCTTTATAAATTTTTACTCTCAAATTCATTGATTTTCCAATATTTCCCAATATTTAAAAAATCAGATCACTGGTTAATAGTACTGAAACCTACTTGAGGCAAATGAGCTAAGTCTAGTGTTTTCCAGAAGGATTGTAGCAATTTATAACACTGTCACCAGGCTACCTATTTCCCTGAAGCCTTATCATCATTGAATTTGATCGTTTTTCTTTTTTTAGAATTTAGCAGACAAAATGGCCTCTTCTGGTTTTAATTTCCATTTCTAACTTCTAAGTAGAGTAATAATTCTTCCTTTTGTTAAATTACCCAGTCATTTTTCTTGTGTGGCATCTGCGCCAATTGTAGAGTGTAAAATTAATGTTAGATTTAGCTTCAAATGACAAAAACAAGAAAGTCCAAAGGACAAAAAATTTAACAGTGGCTTTTTTCTTTCTCACATAAAAGACGTCTGGGGACAGTCCAGGGCTGCCAAGTGCTCAAGTTGTCAGGGACCCGGGCTCTATAACCCTCGGCAACAGCGTATGTGTTCCAGTTGGCAGGAAGGAGACAAGGGGGTGGGTGAGGGGGATAAGCCACTTCCCTTTAAGGACATTTTCCAGAAGGTGCACACCACTTCTGTTTATATCCTCTTGGCCAGCACTAAGTTTTATTTCCAGAAAAAAAGGGAGGGTGGATAGCATGTTGACTAGCAGTCTCTGCTGTACACAACCAACCCCCATCTCTCATCAGAGCTGAGAAAGGAGCCGCAGTGGCAGGAAACGGTGGTGCAGTTAAAGGAGAGAAGGGCACTATGACTCAGTCCGGCCCAGAGATGGGTGTGTGTGGGGGTGACAGTCTTGCCCATGGGAATCAGGCTGTCTCTGATCCTGCACTCTATCTGGTGCTTCACCCTTAGCCCTCGCTAATAGACCTTCCACCTCCTCCCCAGATTCTCAACATTTTCAAGGCCCAGCTCAGATCTCAACTCCTGCAGACTTCCCTTTGCAGCCCAAGCATTTACTACTTACTCGAAACTAGATACCAAGATAGGTCTTGTTATCATTACTCTATGTGTAGCTGACCCAAAGAGATTACAAATTTATGAAAAGCAGGCATAGTAACTTACATTGTTTGGTGGATGTCACCTCTCCATATTCTCTTTTAGGAATCTCAATTTAGGAATGTCTTATTACTCATAAATACCCTATTTGGGGGAATCCAAGCTTTGAAAAATCCAGTGAATGTAACTTTCTCAAGAAGAACTGAAATGCATGGAGGGTGGGTTTGGCATGAATGTCAAGGTCAAGAGGACAGTATGAATCTAAGTGGGATGGCAGGTACCCTCAGAATAGGGATGGAAGTTGATAGGCATGCAGGGCTGAAATTTGAGCCTTTCCAGCTATCTATTGTTAGATGGTGTCTGCCTTGTTGATTATGATATATTTTGCCTCTTACCTTGGGTATACCCTGGGTATAGGAAGGGATGTAAGGCTTCCCAGGTGGTGTAGTGATAAACAATCTACCTGCCAATGCAGAAGACTCGGGTTTGATCTTTGAGTTGGGAAGATCCCCTTGCGAAGGAAATGGCAACTCACTCCAGTATTGTTGCCTGGGAAATCCCATGGACAGAGGAGCCTGGCGGGCTACAGTCCATAGGGTCACAAAGAGTCAGACATGACTGAGCGACTGAGTACCACCACAAGCCACTAATCTGAAACTATGTAAGGGAAAGAAGATGTGAAAGGCAGGAGAGGGCCAGATTGTTAAGGGCCCTGAAAGCCAGGCCAGGAAGCTGAGAGGCAGTGGGGAACCATAGACAGGCGTGGCTTTGGAATCAGGTAAAAGAAACACCCAAGCTCACATTTCCTCTTTATCAGATATTTGCTGTGTGAATTAGGCCAACATCTTATTTATCATGTGTAAAGTGAGGATAATGATGCTGACATACCACTCAATACATAGGAATGTCTTTGTTGCCCCAGGAAGTCATTATATATTTTGTTCAGCATTAACATACAGTAATATGGTTAATGGCCTTGCTAAGCAGTCTAGAAACTACAATTTGATAAGATTATAAGTGAATCAATTCTTTTATACCTACAAAATTATCCAACGGATCAACCATCCAGATCTAACAGCTCCACTTCCAGGGACTTCTCAACACTTCTTGAGCTGTCAGGCTGGGACTTGAAGGAACCCCTGGATTTCTGAGTCAAGGACACCCCAGGGAATCCAGGTGCTTGGGTGTTGCTTTTCTCTGCTTGCCAGCAAGGGAGGCCCCTGAACCTAAAAATAACTGCCTGGGAGAGATTTGGGGAGGGGAAGGGAGGACGCAGTGTGGGAGGTGAGATGGGAGGAGTTTGCGAGAGAAAATAAGAGGATGCCAAGGAAACATGTTTTACTGAGTGGCATCCCTTTCCTAAGCCACCCCTTCCAGAAGCTGGGCTCCGGAGAGCCTCTTGAGGGATCCAGGGGTAGATAATAGGTGATTAATAGGTGATATTCAGGAAGCATTTCTTCTGCAGGAAGCTGCAGATCCCAGATACCTCTGGGATACCTCTGGGATCTGCAGCTTGTAGTGTCTTGAAACTCTGAGGCCCCAGGAGGCCCCAGGAGATGGGAAAGAATGAAGAAAGATCATAGGAGGTAGGAAGACAGGAGTGTCCTCACCTACTTCACCAACCAGAGCAAGGCCTTTAGGAATGGTTTCCCTTTCGGTTGTTAACGGAGTATCTGGACCATCTCAGCTCACCAACCTGCGCATCTTACTGTGCGACAATCAGAAAGCAAGATCCAAGGTCCTTGAGAATGAGGATTGAGCCTGGATGATTGAGGATGGGGAAAGAGGAGGAAGGAGAAGAAGAAATAAGCAACTGGAACTTGGAAGATGACTCTGGATGCCCTGTTGAAATGGGGGCTTGAGATCTTTGGCTTGAAGGAAATGGACCTTGGGATGTGTGCACAGAAGGGACAGATGATGCACAGAGGGTGCCCCGAACAATCCATCATTAGGAGCACACAAAGTCCCATGGACTACACAGACGTGGGTAATTTCAAGAGAATTTCCAGATCCCCGTTTCCTTCTGTGTTATTTCTCAAAACTGATGCCTCTGAGGGCAGATCCTGGGTGTCCTGCTAGTTCCCATTTCCCATCTCACCTTTGACCTTTATTGTTGTTCAGTCGCTAAGTCGTGCCTGACTCTTTGCAACCCGCATGGACTGCAGCTCACCAGGCTTCCCTGTCCTTCATTATAGTATAGTACAACAACTATCAGATCAGATCAGATCAGTCACTCAGTCGTGTCCGACTCTTCACGACCCCATGAATCGCAGCACGCCAGGCCTCCCTGTCCATCACCAACTCCCGGAGTTCACTCAGACTCACGTCCATCGAGTCAGTGATGCCATCCAGCCATCTCATCCTCTGTTGTCCCCTTCTCCTCCTGCCCCCAATCCCTCCCAGCATCAGAGTCTTTTCCAATGAGTCAACTCTTCGCATGAGGTGGCCAAAGTACTGGAGTTTCAGCTTTAGTATCATTCCTTCCAAAGAAATCCCAGGGCTGATCTCCTTCAGTTGAAAAAAAGATGTGAGCTGGTTCTTGAATACATTGTGTGTGTGTGTGTGTGTGTGTATGAGTGTGTGTGTGTGTGGTGTGTGTGTGTGTGTGTCTGTCTGGATGCTTAGTTGCTCAGTCATGTCCAACTCTTTGCAACCCATTGGACTGTAGCCCACCAGATTCCTCTGTCCATTCTATTTCTTTCTGGCAAGAATACTGAAATGAGTTGCCATTTCTTTCTCCAGGGATCTTCCCAACCCAGAGATCCAAGTTGAGTCACCTGTGTCTCCTGCAATGCAGGAGGATTCTTTACCCCCTGAGCGTGTCTATTGTTGTTCAGTCACTGAGTCGTATCCAATTCTTTGCAACCCCATGGACTGCAGCACACCAGGTTTCCCTGTCCTTCACTGTCTCCCAGAGTTTGCTCAAACTCAAGTCTATTGAATCTGTGATGCCATCCAACCATCTCATCTTCTGTCACCCCCTTCTCTTCTGCCCCCAATCTTTCCCAACAGTAGGGTCTTTTCCAATGAGTCACCTCTTTGAATCAGGTGGCCAAAGTACTGGAGCTTCAACTTTTGCATCAGTCCTTCCAATGAATATTTAGGGTTGGTTTTCTTTAGGATTGACTGGTTTGATCTCCTTGCTGTCCAAAGGACTCTCAAGAGTCTTCTCTAGCACCACAGTTTGAAAGCATCCATTCTTCAGCACTCAGTCTTCTTTATGGTCCAACTCTCACATCCATACATGATTACTGGAAAAACCACAGCTTTGACTAGATGGACATTTGTTGGCAAAGTGATGTCTCTGCTTTTAATATGCTGTCTAGGTTTCTCATAGGTTTTCTTCCAAGGATCAAGTGTCTTTTAATTTCATAGCTGCGGTCACCTTTGACTGTGGCCCTGGGGTACTTTTCAAAAGGAAGTTCTACCTGTTGCTTCCCAGGTGGTGTTAAAGGTAAAGAATCCACTTGCCAGTGCAGGAGATGCAAGAGACACGAGTTTGATCCCTGGGGTGGGAAGATTCCCTGTAGTAGGAAATGGCAACCCACTCCAGTATTCTTGCCTGGGTAAATTCCATGGACAGAGGAGCTTGGTGGGCTATAGTCCATGGTGTCACAAAGAGTTGGATATGACTGAGCAATGGAACATAAGCACAAACCTATCACACAGTTAGTGTCTTACTAAGGTGCACTGCAGTGGAGAGAAAAATCCTCCAAATAAAAGATCAATATGGAATATTGGTGTTTGGATCTACAATTACATATTTTGCCTTGATTTCAAATAAGAGAAGGTGAAAGATTAAGATTACAGTTTCAAATTAAAGTAAATTCAGTTCACTTCATTTGCTCAGTCGTGTCCTACTCTTTGCAACACCATGAACTGCAGCACGCCAGGCCTCCCTGTCCATCGCCAACTCCTGGAGCTTGCTCAAACTCATGTCCATTGAGTTGGTGATGCCATCCAACCATCTCATCCTCTGTCATCCCCTTCTCCTCCTGCCTTCAATCTTTCCCAGCATCAAGGTCTTTTCCAAGGAGTCAGTTCTTCGCATCAGGTGGCCAAAGTATTGGAACTTCAGCTTCAGCAGCAATGACTATTCAGGACAGATTTCCTTTAGGATTGACTGGTTTGATCTCCTTGCAGTCCAAGGGACTCTCAAGAGTCTTCTCCAACACCACAGTTCAAAAGCATCAGTTCTTCAGCACTCAGCTTTCTTTATAGTCCAACTCTCACATTCATACATGACTACTGGAAAAACCATAGCTTTGACTAGATGGGCCTTAGTTGGCAAAGTAATGTCTCTGCTTTTAAATATGCTCTCTAGGTTGGTCATAGCTTTTCTTCCAAGGAGCAAGCATCTTTTAATTTCATGGCTGCTTTTTATAAAGTTATATGGGTTATTCTCTTAATTATTTATTCAAACACATAGAGGAACAATTTCCTTTAGTTTTTGCCAAAATATTATTGTGTATTATAAATCTATATTCATTTTCTAAATTTGGGTACAATTTTTCTGTTTGCTTCAACTTTTCCACACCTTTTTGACCCAATGGCTTCTCTTCTTTTTGCCAGTAATTTCCACAAACTATGGCCTTATTCTGGCAATGAGCAAAATTCATCTATAATACATAAACTGATCTTTTAAAAAGGATAGTTTCCTTTTTTATGTTTAATTATTTTAAAATTTTATCTTAGAATCATTTATTTCACTCAACTATATACCAGTATAAATTTATAATGATAAATCAATCTAGAATATTGATTAACATGTAGAGTCTTATGGGTGCAGGGAATTTTAACTTTTTCAGTATTGAAGTAATAATAGCATAAGGATTGAATCTAGAAAATTTAATATGTAAAACTTTAACTTATGTGCATATTTATTGCCAAGAATTATGATATGGTAATCAATAAAATATTTCTAAGCTTAAAAGTATATTGTACTAAAGCAAGATTCTGTGGGTAACATAGAGGAAATATGAGTGCAAAGAACATAAATGATGGAAAATTTCTGACTGTTAAAAAAGAGCTTGTTCATGTGTTTTTCAAATAGGTGAAGGTAGATATTTCATGCATTTAATTGAGTGATTTAACAATTTTAAAAGTCAGTGTGCCAGAAGTTATATATTTCTCAATTATATAAACTTGCCATAAAAATGTTATATTGTTAACTTAAAAACGTGTGAGGATATATAATTTTTCCAAGAATGTTAAGAGTTCCCAGAACAAAGTATTTCATAGATCTCTGGCCTGAGAGGTGGGAGAAAAATGAGGAAAGGAAAGGGGGTGGCGGAGAGGTGCCAGTCCATGCTGCCATTTCACCAGGAGATGGGGTTGCGGCCTATGACACTTCTGAGCTGTCTCTGCTTTGCTCTCAGGATGTCTTGTCTGCTTTCTGAGAGGATATGAAAATGATGGACCTGAGCTGGAACAGTTCATTCTCCAGAGTGCTTGCTCAGATGTGAATGGGCATGACAATGGACTCTGTTTGTGGAATCTGACTGTAAGTGTGCCCCCCAACCCCAGTCATCCTGTACTGCTCACAATCCTACAGAAGAATGGGAGTGGGGTATGGGAGTGGGGAGTAATAGACTCACTGGGATGCTGCCATCTCAGTGAAGCTGCCATTTAGCTGAAAAGATGTGGGTGATGGAATGGTTGGGAGAACATGGGTTATTCTGTTAGCCGTCAGGGCCTTGGGCCTTCTTGACTCTGCGAACTTGGGCTTCTCCAAGCTTGGGCTCCCAGGCACAGATGCCCCCTCAGCATTGGTGTCAGTGGCGATGGCTTCCCCCTCTCCTGGCCTCATCTGCCCTCTGTCGGCTCGGCCTGCTTGGTATGTCTCCTCCTACTCTCCTGTACCTCCCCGGAATCTTGCCACTTGTGTAGGATGTTTGCCACAAAGGCTGTTTGGGCAGAAGGATTCTCTGGGTCTAAGGAAAAGCCTGTCCCATAGAAGTCTGTTTCCCAGTGGCTCCAGAAGTTTTTTTCTGGGGCACCCTGTTGTCCTAAGGACTGGCAGTGTCTGGGAGTGTGGACCCTGATCCTGGTCTGGCAGGAACAGGGTGGTTGGGAGGGATGGTCTGAGGCCAGCTGGGGTGCCCTGGAGGTTCTTCAGGCAGCCCGAGCCATGGGGTCCCCACAGCTCTGAAGGCCACAGAAGAAAGCAGGGGAGTGTGAAGAGGCATCTCCAGGTTGAAGTTAAAATAGTAACCTTCCCAACCTGCCCTTTGCTTAACGAAATGCAAAGTTGCCTTTATGATGAGAGGGTCTCATGGTACTAGGGCTTTTAGGTCAGAGGACCTCAGGGTGGGGTGTGAGGTCCATGAGGTCAAAACTATTTCCATAATGATATGTTTAAAATCTTCATTCTCTTATGAATGTGTAATGGAGGAAAATGTTTTCCTCAACCCTCTCAGGGTCCCTGGTTGGATCTGAAAAGTAAACTGACAAAGACAGATTAAGAGGGGGAAAGCATACACAATCCCTTGAATTTTTACATGTACATGGGAGCCTTCACAAAGGACTAAAAACCTGAAGTGCCAGAGCAGAAAGCTTTTATACCTTTCAGACAAAGAGACAGTACATCTGTGAAGAATTGACAAGACCGAGAAGTTTGCGCTAAATGTAAGAATAGGAAAGAAATGACTAGAAAGATAAGGGTTAGTTTAATAAGGTTTATTTGTAGATTCCTCTGGTGCCATTACTGAACTGATAAGAGTCTATCTCCAGTAAAAGAAGAAACTGTTTCCTGCCTTTAGGCTGATGGCAGTGGGGGGAAGCTTTTTCTATGTTTATGCCTTCTTAATTGCCTTCAGCTCAAGATAAATATTATGTCAAAGAGGCATGTTTTAGAATGACACCCTCTGGTTTCCTTCAAGTGCACCAAGGAATTATCCAGAGGCTCCATGACACCTCATGACATCTTTGCTTGATGAAAAGTAGAATGTGTGCTTTTGTGTTCTTATGTTTTAAAGGTTTCCCAGTTTTAATTTCTATTAAATAGTAATAGATATAACCCAACAGTTGTTACAAAAGCTTTGACATTTCTACTAATTTTTTAGAGTGCTAAAAGGTCCTGAGACTAAAAGAATTGCCATCTTAGATCTTGTATTTCAGCACTTATTATGTAGAGTTGGAGAACCAGGTCCCAAAGAGAGGAGATCATTTGCTGAGAACTCTATCATGTTTCTGGTCCCCTGGGGGATACAGCAGCAATAGGTGATCCAGTCTACACCACAAATGAGCTTATTAGGGAGCTGAGACATATACCCAAGTAGTTGTATAAGGATTTAGAAGGCAAAGGCAGGATGAATATAAGATAATTGTTTAATTGCTTTAGTGACTTGACAGCAGTTCCTGTGGGAAAGATATTATTTAGGGGGTTAGCTTTTTGTGTTTTAATTTCTTTAAGGTTTAATGTTGGCTTCCCTGGTGGCTCAGACAGTAAGAATCTGCCTGCAATGCAGGAGACCTGGGTTCAATCCCTGGGTCAGAAGGATCCCCTAAAGAAGTTCCTGGAGAGTTCCATGGACAGAGGAGCCTGGCGGGCTACAGTTCATGGGGTCGCAAAAAGTCGGACATGACTGAGCAACTAACACTTTCAATTTCACTAAAGTTTAACTTATCAAGCTACACACTTGAAACCCAAGTACAGATCTCAAATTCTGCTTATAAATAGATTAGGATTTATGTATCTCAAAAATTTGAAAAATCACTTTTGAAGGTCTTAGATTAAATGTTATATCATTTACAAATTCGGCTAAACCACTTTAAATGTGTTCAACCTCACATACAAATTGAATACATTTGCTTTCCTTTTTAAGTAATTCAATTGCCTGATTTACCAAAACATCCCAAGTATACTATAACCTCTTAAAGAATTAATAAGTCACAGTCCTATAAGTATGATGAAGCTTAAGGTTTCTTGGATATTTCAATACTATATAAAACAGTACAAAAGCTACCTAAAATAAAAAATGTGAATGAGTTACACTGTTAACATTTCAAACTGACATTTCAGCACTGGCTTATTTATAACTCAGATAGGCCAAATTACCCCAAATGTTAACATATCTAAAATACCAAATAAAATATCATACCCTAACATAAACTGTTAATACTGTTGTTTGATAGTTTTAGTATTCTTACAGCAATTTTAACTCTTTCTGAATTAAAATAGGGAATAATTTAGACCATCCTGCCATGTTCTAGGAATTATCTTCTTATGGAATTTTGGGGGTGCCTGTCTCAGCTTGCTGGAAGTTACACAGTCATCGGCAATTTTGGCCCAGATACTGATAGGCATTTCTGTGCTGTCCTCATGTCCCCAGGCATGTCTGTTACATTCAAGCTAGACAGTAACTAATTCTGCTGCTACTGAAGGAAAATTTTAACTTAAACCTGTCATTTGATTGGGTTTTGTTTTGGGGGGCAGGGATCTTAAACTACTGTAGAAAGTAATTTTGTGTCAAGCATAATACACCCTGGAATTGAGAGAATACTGCACTACTTGATCTCTCCTTATATTTTTGGAACCTCACAATTCTTAGGACTGTGAAGACTAATGTGTATCCTCCTGGGGACGGTGAGTCATTTCCATGAGTGACATATGAACAGTACTACTTCTACTTTAAAATCACATTTTGGGAGGAGATCCTGGCCTTGAAGGCATTTAGAGCTGTGCTTTTTTTCTCTTAACTCTATCATGAGCTTCTTAAGGGGTTGCTACTGCTGCTGCTGCTAAGTCGCTTCAGTGGTGTCCGACTCTGTGAGACCCCATAGACGGCAGCCCACCAGGCTCCCCCGTCCCTGGGATTCTCCAGGCAAGAACACTGGAGTGGGTTGCCATTTCCTTCTCCAATGCATGAAAGTGAAAAGTGAAAGTGAAGTCGCTCAGTCGTGTCTGACCCTCAGCGACCCCATGGACTGCAGCCCACCAGGCTCCTCCATCCATGGGATTCTCCAGGCAAGAGTACTGGAGTGGGTTGCCATTGCCTTCTCCATCTTAAGGGGGTTAGATTTTGTCAAATAAACCTCTTGAAACCCTTCCTAGCACCCAACACAAGATGTGATTGTTATGAGATTAACAAATGTTTGAGGAATTAAATAAGAAATGTGATGGAAAGGTAGAGTTAGGTGGGAAATTGATGTAGATATAAAATTGATTGAGTGGAGACATAGAATAAAGGTTAGCTTTTGAAAAAGTTTAGCAGCAAAGGATATACATAAATGGGAAGGTGAAATGGAAAGAAGAGTACTGTGGTTGATGGGAATAAGTGAGTTTCAAGAAGTATAGTAATAGCAAGCATATTTATGGAGTATTTACTATGTTCCAGGCTCTATCTTACATGTTTTCTGTGTATTAAATAATTCATTTGATCCTCCCAATATCTCTGTGAGGTACATATCATAATTGTTGTCATTTTCCAGAATGAGGAAACAGAGGCAGAGAGCTGAAGTCATTTACTCTGATACTGTATGTGTGATCATTTACCTTAAGATATTTCAGCACAACCGTCAGCATGTTGTTTGTATGTGCAATTTGGGCTTCCCTAATGGCTCAGACAGTAAAGAATCTGCCTGCAATGCAGAAGACCTGGGTTTGATCCTTGGATCGGGAAGATCCCCTGGAGAAGGGAATACTACCCACTCCAGTATTCTTGCCTGGAGAACCTCAGTCCATGGACAGAGGAGCCTAGCAGGCTACAGTCTTTGGAGTCACAAAGAGTTAAAGTCTGCTAATCAGTAATTCATGTCCCAGAGGTGGTCATGTTCCCAAAACCCCTCTCCCCAGTCTTTGCCGGGTGGTTAGGCTATCCCCCAGAGTGGAAAATGACAATCTGCTCCAGTATTATCACCTGGATAATGCCATGGACTGAGGAACCTGGCGGGCTACAGTTGATAGGGTTACAAAGGGTCCGACACAACTGAACAACTGAGCACATAGAACATACACTGTCCAAGTATTGTTCCATCTAACTTGAGGTGACTCAAAAATTGGAGTATAGCTGAATTACAATGTTGTGTTAGTTTCTGGTGTACAACTACTATATGTGTGTGTGTGTATATATATTCTTTTCTATTATGGTCCATGGATCAAGGTAAATTGGAAGTGGTCAAACAGGAGATGATAAGAGTGAACATTGGCATTTTAGGGATAAGTGAACTAATGGACAGGAGTAGGCAAATTTATTTCAGATGACCATTATATCTACTATTGTTGGCAAGAATCCCTTAGGAAAAATGGAATAGCCCTCATAGTCAACAAAAGAGTCTGAAATTCAGTACTTGGGTGCAATCTCAAAAATGACAGAATGATTTTGGTTCATTTCCAAGGTAAACCATTCAATATCACAGTAATCCAAGTTTATGCCCCAACCAGTAATGCTGAAGTTGAATGATTCTGTGAAGACCTACAAGATCTTCTAGAACTAACACCCAAAAAAGATATCATTTTCATCATAGGGGACTGGAATGCAAAAGTAGGAAGTCAAGAGATATCTCAAGTAACAGGCATGTTTGGCCTTGGAGTACAAAATGAAGCAGGGCAAAGGCTAACAGAGTTTTGCCAAAAGAACACACTGGTCATAGCAAACACCCTCTTCCAACAATACAAGAAACAGCTAGACATATGGACATCACCAGATGGTTAATACCGAAATCAGATTAATTATAGTCTCTGCAGCCAAAGATGGAGAAGCTCTATACAGTGAGCAAAAGCAAGACCAGAGTTGACTGTGGCTCAGATCATGAACTCCTTATTGCAAAATTCAAACTTAAATTGAAGAACGTAGAGAAAACCAGTAGGCTATGCAGGTATGACCTAAATCAAATCTCTTATGATTATACAGTGTAAGTCACAAATAGACTCAACGGATTAGATCTGATAGACGAAGAGCCTGAAGAACTGTGGACGGAGATTTGTAACATTGTACAGGAGGCAGTGATCAACACCATCCCCAAGAAAAAGAAATGCAAAAAGGCAAAATGGTTCTCTGAGGAAGACTTACAAATAGCTATGAAAAGAAGAGACATGAAAGGGAAAGGAGAAAAGGAAAGCTATAGCCATCTGAATGCAGAGTTCCAAAGAATAGCAAGGAGAGATAAGAAAGCCTTCCTAAGTTAACAATGCAAAGAAATAGAGGAAAACCATAGAATGGGAGGAACTAGAGATCTCTTCAAGAAAATTAGAGATACCAAGGGAACATTTCATGCAAAGATAGCAAAATAAGGGACAGAAATGGTATAGACCTCACAGAAGCAGAAGAGGTTGCACGAATACACAGAACTATACAAAAGAGATCTTAATGACCTGAATAACCATGATGGTATGATCACTCCTAGAGTGACACATCCTGCAGTGTGAAGTCAAATGGGCCTTAGAAAGTATCATTATGATCAAAGCTAGTGGAGGTGATGGAATTCCAGCTGAGCTACTTCAAATCCTAAAAGATGATGCTATTAAAGTGCTGTACTCAATTTGCCAACAAATTTGGAAAACTTCAGCAGTGGCCACAGGACTGGAAAAGGTCAGTTTTCATTCCAGTCCCAAAGAGGAGCAATGCCAAAGAATATTCAAACTACCGAATAATTGAACTCATTTCACATGCTAGCAAGGCAATGCTCAAAATCCTCCAAGGTAGGCTTCAACAGTATGTAAAATGTGAACTTCCAAATGTTTAAGCTGGGTTTATAAAAGGCAGAGGAACCAGAGGTCAAATTGCCAACATCCGTTGGATCATAGAAAAAGCAAGAGAATCTCAGAAAAACATCTACTTCTGCTTCACTGACGGCACTAAAGCCTTTGACAGTGTGGATCACAACAAACTGTGGAAAATTCTTAAAGAGATGGGAAACCAGACCACCTTACCTTACTCCTAAGAAACCTGTATGCATGTCAGGAAGGGGTGTGGAATATTGGAAAAGGAGTATGTCAAGGATGTGTATTGTAACCCTGCTTATTTAACTTATATGCAGAGTACATCATGGGAAATGCCAGGCTGGATGAAGCACAAACTGGAATCAAGATTGCTGGGAGAAATACCAATATCCTCAGATACACAGATGACACCGCCCTTATGGCAGAAAGTTAAGTGGAACTAAAGAGTCTCTTGATGAAAGCAAAAGAGGAGAGTGAAAAAGCTGGCTTAAAACTCAACGTTCAGAAAACTAAGATCATGGCATCCAGCCCTATCACATCATGGCAAATAGATGGGGAAACAATGGAAACAATGAGAGACTTTATTTTCTTATGCTCCAAAAACACTGCAGATGGTGACTACAGCCATGAAATTAAAAGACTTGCTCCTTGGAAGAAAAGCTATGACAAACCTAGACAGCTTATTAAAAAGCAGAGACATTACTTTGCCAACAAAGGTCTGTCTCATCAAAGCTATGGTTTTTCCAGTAGTCATATATGGATGTAAAAGTTGGACCATAAAAAAGGCTGAGTGCTTTTGTATAGATGATGCTTCAAACTGCGGTGTTGGAGAAGACTCTTGAGAGTCCCTTGGATTTCAGGGAGATCAAACCAGTTATTCCTAAAGGAAATCAACCTTAAATATTCTTTGGAAGTACTTCAGCTGAAGCTGAAGCTCAATACTTTGGCCACCTGATGTGAATAACTGACTCATTGGAAAAGACCCTGATTCTGGGAAAGATTGAAGGCAGGAGGAGAAGAGGAGGACAGAGGATGAGATGTTTGGATGGCATCACCAACTCAATGGACGTGTGTTTGAGCAAACTCATGTGGAGATGATGAAGGACAGGGAAGCCTGGTGTGCTGCAGTCCATGGGGTCACAAAGAGTTGGACATGACTGAGCGCCTGAACAACAACAACAGTAGGGCACTGAGGATAGTTCTCTGTGCTATCCAGTAGCTTCTTATTGTATATCTATTTTATATGTAACACTGTGTATCTGCTAATCCCAAACTCCTAATTTATTCCTCCCCACCTTCTTTCCCCTTTGATAACCATAGTTTTTATTCTGTCTTGAGTCTATTTCTGTTTCATAGATATGTGAATTTGTGTCATATTTTAGATCTCACATGTAAGTGATATCATATGACACTTGTCTTTCTGTGTCTGACTTCACTTAGTATGATAATGTCTAGCCCACCCATGTTGCTGCGAATGGCATTATTTCATCCTTTTTTTAATGGCTAAATAAGTGTTCCACTGTGTATATATACCACAGCTTCTTTATCTAGTTATCTGTCAGTGGACACTTAAGTTGCTTACATGTCTTGGCTGTTGTAAATAGTGTTGCAATGAACGCTGGAGTACATGTATGTATCTTAGAGGTTTGTCTGGATATATGCCCAGGAGTAAGATTGCTGGATCGGATGGCAACTCTATTTTTAGTGATCTGAGGAACCTCCATGCTATTTTCCATAGCGGCTGCACTAGCTTACATTCCTACCAACAGTGTATGAGGGTTCTCTTTTCTCCACCGCGTAAAGTAACTCCTTTCCGAAGGGTCCTTATTGGCGTGTTTGAGGACGGAGCCGGGCCAAATCAAGCTTACGAAATCAGATCGTGGGTGACAGTTCTGTGCATGCTTGCTGATAAACGTTGGCACTTGTTTCAGAGTTTGATCTCAGATTGGTCACCACAGTGACAGGCACTGTTAGTGAGGTTGCTGGGCCCTGCTCTAATATTGATGTTCAGAGGGTGCTATTATCTGCCAGAAACCCTGATGGTTGCTGAACTACCCCAGTGGTGGGGGCAGCCTGGAGCTGCCCTGTGTCACAAGGCTGGTGGCGGGCAGCACGGGTGCTCAGCCCAGGCTTCCAACTCCCGAATCCACAGGCCACACTGCTACTCTGTGAGAGGAGACTGGACATAGGCTAATGGGGTTTTAGTAGAGGGTCCGGGTGTTTAAACAAAGAGCGTAGCTAGAGACAGAAGTGTTTGAGAAAAAATATTCCTTGGAGTCAGGAAGAGAAGAGACAGTGGTGTGAAGACAATGGGTGCCTCTCTGAGTAAGTTTAGAGGCAGAGGAAGTGAGCAGGTTCCGCCTGAGGCGTTGTATTTCCTTGGCGAACAAAGAGTCAAGGTCTTGGGTTAAAAGAAAGGGGGTGGGGTCCCTAGTGGGACGACAAAGCCTCTTTTGTATCTCCTGTTAGTGTTCTCATGTGAAGCGGGAAGGCCCAGCCCCAGGAGTGGAGCTTCTCTGAAGGGAAGCCTACCGAGCGTGGCCCTAGGGCCAAGCCAGGGCATTTGTCCCCACCCCCAGTGCCTACTGAGATATCAAAGTCATCCAGTGGGAGGCCTGGGATACATGCCTGTCCTAAGGATCAGTGATCGGAGGAGCAAAGCCCAGCGTGAAGGGCCAAGTGGCCAGAGACACCGGCTCCGCAGGACTCAGCCAGGCTGGAAGCAGGGGGCAGGGGGGAGGGTTTGATGGCACAATTTGCTGTCCCTTCCTCAAGTGCATGGGCAACTTCAGGATGTTCGTGATGAATTTTAAGTTTCCCCGAGGACAGTCAGTTCTGGAGAAATGGAATGACTCTGTCTTTTGTTCTTCTGCAAAAGCTGATGAATAATTCAAGGCAGCGGTAGGGAAGTGGGCTCGGAGCAGGGACATCCTGGTGCGTTGCCATGGAGCTGAGCTCTCACAGGAAGGGAACTGCTTGGTCTTGTATGCTCCTGGGCGTCCCTGGACCTCACCTGGCACGGATCCCCTGGAACCATCCTCTGAGGACTAGGGAGCTTCCAAACCCAGCGGAGACAAGCAGTTGTGTAGAGGCCAGCCCACTCCCTCTAAGACCTCCACTTTGTACGAGATAAACAGCAGTGCTGCCAGGGGAAGGGGCAAGGGAGGGAACCCCATGAATCTGCAGGGCCCTACTCCTGCCTGCCCATGGCCATGGGCTTCCTTCTCCACCCACTGGAGACAGGTTCTTTCCTCAGGTTGAAACCGCTTTGTAAGCAGCCCCTCCCCATGGACTCACCTTTGATCTAGACTTGCTGCTTCTCATTCAAAGGAACAAGCTGTCTGTCCCCAAACTCCTCAGATGCCCACCACCTCATGCTGGAAGTAAATTTATACACTGGCAAATCAGACACCTCGGTCTGAGAAATCATAATCAAACCATCTGGCCTCCAAATTCAGCTGTCAGTGTTTTATTGTTGTATCTTCCAACACTAAGGAAATATCTTTGCGGCACATTAAATACACAAAACCCCACGTTGCTTCTTTTGTAAGAGCGGCTGTGCAAAGGTCTGGGCACCCAACCCCAGTACTCAGCAGAAGGTCTGGCTCCTGCCTTCCGAAGGCCTCTCTCCACTCTCCTCACTGTGGGGAAGAGTGTCTAAGGCAGTCACCCATGAAGTTAGAGAAAAGGCTGTCTATTCAGTATAATCATACTTTGTTCAGAATGTAAAGATTTTATATGGTTTTCAATATACAATCATGTATGGATGTGAGAGATGGACTATAAAGAAAGCTGAGTGCCGAAGAATTGGTGCTTTTGAACTGTGGTGTTGGAGAAGACTCTTGAGAGTCCCTTGGACTGCAAGGAGATCCAACCAGTCCATCCTAAAGGAAATCAGTCCTGAATATTCATTGGAAGGACTGATGCTGAAGCTGAAACTCCAATACTTTGGCCACCTGTTTCGAAGAACTGACTCATTTGAAAAGACCCTGATGCTGGGAAAGACTGAAGGAGGGAAGAGAAGGAGACAACAGAGGATGAGATGGTTGGATGGCATCACCGACTCAATGGACATGAGTTTGAGTGAACTCCGGGAGTTGGTAATAGACAGGGAGGTCTGGCGTGCTACAGTCCATGGGATCACAAAGAGTTGGACACAGCTGAGTGACTGAACTGATACAGTATTTATAGCAAGTCACCATAGAATAATATTAATATATTATGGCCATGGCTTCCCAGGTGGTACTAGTGGTAAAAAATAAAAAAAGCCCGCCTGCCAATCCAGGAGGCGTAGCAGATACAGGTTCAATTCCTAGGTCAGGAAGATCCCCTGAGGGAGGGTATAGCAACTTACTCCAGTATTCTTGACTGGAGAATCCCATGGACAAAGGAGCCAGGTGGGCTACAGTCCATAGGGTCGCAGAGTCAGACATGACTGAAGTGACTTAACACGCACACACTTTATAGCCACAGTCATAAACTAATTTGAAAATATTGGCAGCCACATCAAGGTTTTGCATGGGACAAGGGAAGTGATGTTGATCTCAATAAATTCATCATTCATCTTCAGCAGTGTGCCCCTCAAAGACAGAGTAAGGCAACAGTTGTGCAATTGCAAGCTGTGCTCAGCACATTAGCTCCCCAGTGACTTAGAGTCATTCACTCCCTGGAGTCAGGGTGGCCTGATAATGTTTGGTTACCCAGGGAAAACTGAGCATCTTATTCCATTAAAATAGATGAACTCACTTTTTTTTTTTTTTTTTTTAAGTAGCGCTGTCTTTTCCCACAACATGTATCTGGGACCTAAGGGTAGGGTGAATGATATGAGGGAAGTCTTAGAGAGAGGGAGAGGATTGGGAAGCGGGAAGTGTTGGGAGGAAGAGTTATGATTTATAAAGACAGAGCATTAAGCATCATTTATTAATTCTTGAGAGTCCCTTGGACTGCAAGGAGATCAAACCAGTCAATCCTAAAGGAAATCAACTCTGAATATTCATTGGAAGGGCTAATGCTGAAGCTGAAGCTCCAATACTTTGGCCACGTGATGTGAAGAACTGGCTCATTGGGAAAGACCCTGATCCTGGGAAAGCTTGAGGGCAGGAGGAAAAGAAAGTGATAGAGGATGAGATGGTTGGATGGCATCATCGACTCAGTGGACATTAGTTTGAGTAAGCCAGGAGACAGTGAGTTAGAAAAGCCTGGCATGCTGCAGTCTATGGGGTTGCAAAGAGTTGGACATGACTGAGCGACTGAACAACAACAACAAAATTAAGAAGCCAAGACTAAGCACCCACAGAACTGCTAGGATTTAGGAACAAGATAAACCAAGACTGCAATAACAATGACAATAGAACAGTTTCTGTGACTAAAGCTGCTCTGGTCTGAGTGCCTGTGTCCCTTCCAAATTCATATGTTGTAACTTAACTCTCCAGATGACGGTCTTAGGAGGCAAGGGGGCTATTGGGAGATGATTAGTTCATGAAGTCAGAGCTCTCATGACTGGAATTAGTGCCCTTGAAAAAGAGACCTCAGGGTGCTCCCTCATCCCTCCCTGTATGTGGGGACACAGAAAGGAAACAGCCATCAGTAGGGGGCTAACTCTCACTAGACACCAAATCTGCCAGTGCTCTGATAGTGGGCTCTCCAGCCTCCAGAACCATGAGAAATTAATTTCTGTTGTTTATAAAGCACCCAGTTTATGGTACTTCTTTTTTTCATGGTACTTTTGTTATAGCAGCCTGATTAGACCAAGACACAAGTTTTTATATTTTGGGGGAGATGTGTAATCTGGTGAGGAAGAACCACATATACCCAATTAACTATAAAAAACAGGAAAATGTAACCAATATTATAAGAAAAAAATAATGAACTGTGGAATTTCACAGGAGGGAGACATAAATTCTGAAGTTGAAGGCAGATGGTAGGATAGTGTTCCTGGAGAACACACAAGTTGGCAGCCCCCGGCACACCAAACCTCCATGCCAATTGACAGTAACATGGCTGTGACTCTCACCCCTCAGCAGACCACTTGGGGTGCTGTGGGGTGTATCTGGGTGAGTGCTCTCGACCCCCATTTCACCCCCTTTCTTTTTGGACATGTTGCAAGACTGAAAATGACCCTTCCAAGTAGGAGCTAGAAGCCCTCTCATGTAGATGGAAAGCAGACATGAGCAGAGGCTGTGTGCTATGGTGGTGTCTACCAGTCAACTCCAAGAGATCTGAGTGTTTCAACCTAGCCTCCAGGGTCCGGCTTCATGGGCTGAGGCAGTTGGAGCCACAGCGGTGGTCATTGCAATAGCAGCAGCAGCAGTAGCTTGTTCTCTGGATGCTACCAGTGATTTCAACTTGAAAACCAAAGTCCACTGGCAGCCTCCTGACTTCTTCTCCTGCAGTGCTTTCAATAGGAAATGCCTAGATTGCTTTCTGTGTCCTGCTCTGAACCCTGAGAAAGAGAGATACCTTGAACAACCAATAAATGAGTTGTACAGATAAAGAGTAATCCAGAAAAAGTGACAGCTGACTTAAGTGTGGCACATTCACCGCATCATCCCTTTGTTAGCCACCTAGGAATTGGCCTCTGTTCCACCACTCCACATCCTCTAGTTGATCTCCAGTGACCCCATCCTTGCAGAGATTCACTGTAGTGGCAGCTCCATTCATTTGTCACCTCTCATGGCTACCCACTCCAGTATTCTTGCCTGGAGAATCCCATAGACAGAGGAAGCTGGCAGGCTACAGTCCATAGGGTTGCAAAGAGTCAGACATGACTGAGCAACTAATTTTTTTTCCCTTCCTCGACCCTGTTTCCTTCTGCAGTTGCTCTTTCTACAACTGTTCCTTCTCTCTCTTTTCCTCTGAATTCTCTTTCCTGCTGCTCCTATCACTGCATATGCCCTTGGTTCTTTGTGCTTCTATCTTGGTGCTCTCTCCCTTGGGAATATATATTCATTCTTTTGTCATTTCCTGGGGATCAAGTATGTGCCAAGTGCTCTGGCCAATGTAAAGATGAGTGGCAAGACGCAGGCTCAAGGAACTTTCAGTTTAATAAGAGATGAGAGTCATGTATATAAAAAGCATATTCCAGTGTAATGAGTATTGTAAGAAAGGTATCAAAAAGGGCTTTGCAAATTAAAGATTAAAAAGTCAGGGAGGCTTCACAAAGAAGACAACCTGGGAGCTGAACCAGAGAAGGATATGATAGGTGAAAATAGACCTCAGAAAAGAAAGCATTTTGATGAGAGGAAAAAACATGAGAAAAATTGAGTAGAAGTGAGAAAATAGACTTCCTAGGTGGCTCAGTGGGTAAAAAATCTGCCTGCAATACAGGAGATATGGAGATGAGGTTCTATCCCTGGGTTGGGAAAACCCCCTGGAGGAGGGCAGGGCAACCAGTCCAGTATTCTTGCCTGGAGCATCCCATGGACAGAGGAGCCTGGCGGGCTGCAGTCCATGAGTTGCAGGATTGAGCATGCATGCACGAGAAAGTGGCAAGTTTTGTATTCATGTCCATAAAGCAACGTAGTAGTTAGATTATAAGTGTTGTGAGGTGACCCTGTTCACTAGCTTGTCACTGTTCCCAGGATTCAGCATGCTGCCTGGCACACAGTAGGCTTGCAATAAGTATTTGTTGAATGTAAGTCTAGAGCAATGAGCGTTCTCTTCCAATGTTCCAGTGGATGAGCCAATCCAGAGCCCAAATGCTCCCTCCATTCCGCCTGCTGCAGCTCTGCCGATAAAAGTCAATGTAGGACAAGAATCCCTTGAACATCTACATTTTCCGCACACCCCAGACAAAGAGCTTTCTCCTGACTTTACCTTGTGTTCTTTTAACCAATCCACTGGACTGAATGTATCAGCACCATCCACTAAACTTGATGATTCAAAATATACCCAGAATATGACCGCTTCTCACTATATCCCCTGCTACTGCCCATTCCATTCCTCATGTTCCCCCAACAAGCACAGCAGCAAGTGGGATCCCTTAAGGAATATAAATCATAGCATGTCACACCTGTGCTCTTCCCATTTCCCATGTTCTATAAGGCCTTACATGAGAAGCAACATTTATGAGGAGCACACACACAGAAGAGAGTAATACACTCTCCTTCCATTAATTCCATGCCAGGGAATTTCTCGCTCACACCTGGTGAGACATGCACTTTAATCCTCTTCCCACTTTCTTTCAACTCTTGCCTATTACCCTGAAATGCATCCTTTCTTCTTCTTTACTGGTCTCCTCGGTGAGCCAAAAGACAAGCTATATTAAGTCTAATAAACCAAAGAATAATTATAGAGATTTCACTACACTGGTGTTTGGAATGAAATTAGATTGGATTAAGACTCATTGTTGGCATCTTCTGGTTTGCTAGGACTTCATGTCTTCAGAGTCCTTTATGTCTTCCCATAGGTGTTTCCACTGCCTCCTTCTCCCCAAAATAACCCACCAGTCTTTGAGTCCCAAAGTTACTCCTTCAAAAGGGCTTCCCTGGTAGCTCAGTTGGTAAAGAATGCCCTGCAGTACAGGAGACAAGTGTGATTCCTGGGATGGGAAGATCTACTGGAGAAGAGATAGTCTACCCACTCCAGTATTCTTAGGCTTCCCTGATGGCTCAGCTGGTAAAGAATCCGCCTGCAATGCGGGAGACCTGGGTCAATCTCTGGATTGGGAAGAGCCCCTGGAGAAGGGAAAGGCTACCCACTGCAGTATTCTGGCCTGGAGAATTCCATGGACTATATAGTCCTTGGGGTCGCAAAGAGTCAGACAGAACTGAGTGACTCTCACTTCACTTAAAGTTACAGAACCTTTCCAAAATAATTTCTTCCTTGGAATTATTGTCTTTATGTTTTCTTTAAGTAGTAGTATAGAAAAAAGAGGTTTTGTTATTTCTTTTCTTTGCAATAAAAATTTCTAGCAATATTATTGGTTAAATAGGCATCTATGATGTTACCCTTAGCAGTCTCCACTTTCTACATTGTTTCAGTGGCAAAACTAACTAACTTAGGATGGAAGGGAGAAAGGAGCCAAGAAAGTTATTGCATAAAAAAATAGAAGTTGTTTTTTTTAAATTTTTTATTAACTGCACTTGTTTTTCCTTGAAGATTTTTTTTCTTGGGGCACTTTTGGTGAGAAGCAGAGATGAGTCCTAGTCTCCACTGTCAATCAATTCACAATCTAAAAGAAGAAGCAAAGCAGCCACACACACACACACGCTGAGGCAGCCACAAATTTCAAACTAGAACAGGACACAAGAAGTCCACTCTAGCGACTCCTTGGTGTGCCAGTGGTTAAGACTTTGCCTTCTAATGCAGAGGATGAGGATTCAATCCCTGGTCAGGGAGCTAATACCCCACATGCCTCTCAGAAAAAAAACCAAAACATAAAACAGAAACAATATTGTAACAAATTCAATAAATACTTTAAAAATGGTCCACATTAAAAAAAATCTCTAAAAAAAAGAAATCTCATTTTAAGGAATTAAATTAATTAATCCCTTAATCCCTAATTAGGACAGATGACTATGTGGATGAAAAATCCTTGCATCTCAGTCCAACACACCATTCTCATCAGTTGAAAGGAGACAAAAGCTTCAGAGAGCTTAAGTTAGATCAGTTCAGAAGAGGATGTACCCCCAGGAAACTCACTGTTTCATTTCACAGCACACCTCCTCATGCTGGTACCCTGGGCCTCTGGAAATCTATAAAAGGGGAGACAGACAGAACTTTCATTATGAATGTTTGTGTCCTGTATAGAGAATCTAGCCAGGCTAGGTAAGATGAAAATAAAAGGATGGGCCAGAGCCAGGATTGTAGAACTTGAAAATATTTTGCTGCCTGAGAGAGTGTCTGTAAACTGACCATGATGACAGTTGGCTGCAGGCCTTAGCAGATGCATTTCCCAAGCATTTTCAGATTTAATGAGTCCAGAGAGCATCCTGCGGGGCAGGCCAGTCACTTACTAGCAGATTATGGAAAGGAAGTGGGGGAATCTAAGTGTTTAAGTGAGTGATAGAGACACCAGGAGTGAGTGTCTCAGCTCGAGTTCTCATAAACACTTTTGCTTCCAGGAGAGACAGGGAAATGGAATGGCTTCAAGTGTGAGTTGAGTGTGAGTTCAGATAAGAGGGAGGTGATTTTCCATGTGAGCATTTAGTCCCTTGCCCTGTGCCTTTGTACATACACCCATGAATGCTGACCCAGCCTGCAAAAACCACTTGCTTGCTGTGGACATCCATCATGCCATCTGGCTGCCCAGCACTTTCCTGGTACTCTTTCTTGGTTTAAAAATTTCCAGATTTATGGTCCCACTTCCCCAAGAAGGAGCCAGAACCTCATTTTCCCAAGTCCCTTTGCAGCTGATAGAGACTTGGGCCCATCCTCCTCAGATGCATTGAGGCAAAACTTCGATCTGGAGGAGAGCTTGCAGAGTCAGGAAGTTTGCTGAGTGGAAGAATTCTGATGAGGGTGAAAGGAGACATTTGGTATGCAGAGGCAGAGGTTGAGATGGTCCCAGTAGCAGTTCCCCTGCAGCGCTGAAATGGCAGTGTCTGTCCTGGAGTAGTAATTAGAGCGTTGGTCTAGCTGAGTAGTCTCCAAACCTAATTATTTAGCCCTCAGTGATGATATTTGGTGAAATACCAATATAGTCCAGTGATGACAATTGAGGTAGCACAGTGAATTCTGTTGTTTGCAACCAAGAACTCTTAGTAATACTCCTTGCACATATAGGGGATGCAAAAAAATGAAAAACAAAAAAGTCAGTAATCAAAAGGTTAATATAACATTTTAAAGCATTCATGTATTTGAGCCTAGTACAGTACATACAAAAAGATATGTACTGCTTATGTGTGTATGTGTTAGACTCAGTCATGTCTGATTTTTTGGGACCCCATGGACTGTAGCCCACCAGGCTCCTCTGCCCATGGAGATTCTCTAGGCAAAAATATTGGAGTGGGTCGCCATTCTCTTCTCCAGGGAATCTTCCTGACCCAGGACTTGAACCCAGGTCTCCTGCATTGCAGACAGATTCTTTACCACCTGAGATACCAGGGAATTTATTTTAAAGATACAGAATTTCAGAGAAGCCTAGTATTGTACTCAGCAATTTAATACACCCAGATTAAAACTAGAACTGGGCTTTCTGATTCCTAGTTCAATGATTTCTCCATGAAAACCTGCTTCATTATGTGAAGATATTGAGTCATCTTCTTGATTGAATTAAAGTAGAAATAATCCAAAAAAAAAAATTATTCCACTCAGTACCCTAAGGCTGTTGGCTTAGGGCACTCACAGGACTGTACAGCTAGGACTAGAGTGAGGCAAATGGGGCATTTTGCCTCAAGTGCAAAATGTAGAGGGGTGCCAAAAATTTAGTGATCAAGATAGATGTTTTAGTGCAATATTTTAAAAATGAAAATTAATTTAAAAAGTCATTGATGAACTAAATGTCAATATTTCAGAAACAGAATCAGTATGACCCATTTTCCCCTTTATCTCAAGCTCTGATATAGTTACTAATCCTGTCTTTGGGATCATATACATATGATCATATACATATGATATACATATGATCATATACCTATTATCTAAAACTAAATTAGGAGCACAGGTTAAACTACCCAATTGCTTTCTCAAATATTTCATTTGACTCTTTTTACTCCTGGCATGTGAATTTTCTCCAACAGAATACATAGCAGCTTCTCTCTGTGAGCATTCCTGAGCCTGTAAATCTGGATTAGATGAGAATATCCATGTCCAGACCTGTCTGAGTCTTACAGAAATATTAGCTCTGGCTGAATCTCTAAAATAACAGAGTAAAGGAGACCAAATGAAACACAAAGAGACATAAGATTAAATTTTAACGAGGATCTGAGTTGTTGGCTGCTCACCATCTCTAAAGAGATGCCTTGATAAATCATAACAGTAATCATGGTGATTAACATGTGTTTGACACTCTGCTGCAGAGACTCTGCTATAGACATTTGAAGCAGCTGATGCTTTTTGTTACAGTCGTTGTGAGGCAGGAACTCAGGGGAGGAAAGTGAAGTTGATATCCATAGTTAATCAGGTGGCAGAGCCACAGCACCAGCCGAGATGAAGTCTCCCTGCTCTGCTTTGTTTTCTTTCAAGAAAGTGAATCTATTTTCCCCCAGAAATCAAGGAGCTCAAGCACTGTGGAGGATCAAGATTGGACTTCCCCGGCAGGGCCACTGGACACTGTTAGGCGGCTGGCCTCAGAAAACCTCACCTTCTCATTGATGGATGACAGAGGTGGAAGGAGAGAAAGCAGGACCTTCCCTGCCATGTTGTGGAGTTTGTCCAGTCCCAAAGGATGCCAATGCAGGAGACCTAAGAGATGCAGGTTCAATCCCTGGGTCAGGAAGATCCCCTATAGGAAGGCATGGCAACCCACGCTACTATTCTCTCCTGGAGAATCCCATGGCCAAAGGAGGCTGGTGGGCTACAGTCCATAGGGTCACTAAGAGCTGGACATGATGGAAGTGACTTAGCACACACAGCATAACACAAAGGATAGCTTCATGTGTTTGGATGCTCGCTACATAAACCTCGAAGTTCCCATATGAGAAGGATGTCTTAAGAAGGCATCCTAATACAGATGGGGAAACTGAGGCCCTATCAAGCAAAGCCATTTCAGTAGTAAAACTGGAAGCAAGCCCCAGGTAGTGCTCCATTCACCTCACTGTTCAGCCACTCAGAGTCAGTCCTCCATTCTTTGTATCCAAAAGGTTATGCTTCATCAGAGAGACCAGAGGTCAAAAACTGGTGTTTAATGGCCAAATCTAACTTGCAGTTGTGGTTTTTCTTTCTTGGTTTGTTAAGTGTTTTGAAAAATGTGAACTAGTTGATATCATTTAAAAATCAAGAGTTTTCACATACAAATCCAAATTTCTGGCTTCCTTGGAAATTTTTCAAGATCAGGATACACTGGAATCATTTTCATACATGCCAACTAATGTCTAGAGCTGGTGGTGTGCTGTGGCCAGCTCAGACTAGCTCCTAAGAGTCAATGATAGGATGCTCAGAATGATAAGGTGCTGTGAGCGAGCTGTAAAACAGCTGATAGACAAAAATCAGTCATAGTGGGATTTACACCTTGGACATTAGCCAAACTACAAATTCAGTTCAGTTCAGTCGCTCAGTCATGTCCAGCTCTTTGTGACCCCATGAATTGCAGCACGCCAGGCCTCCCTGTCCATCACCAACTCCCGGAGTTCACTCAAACTAAAGTCCATTGAGTCGGTGACGCCATCCAGCCATCTCATCCTCTGTCATCCCCTTCTCCTCCTGCCCCCAATCCCTCCCAGCATCAGAGTCTTTTCCAAATGAGTCAACTCTTCGCATGAGGTGGCCAAAGTACTGGAGTTTCAGCTTTAGCATCAGTCCTTCCAAAGAACACCCAGGGCTGATCTCCTTTAGAATGGACAGGTTGGATCTCCTTGCAGTTCAAGGGACTCTCAAGAGTCTTCTCCAACACCACAGTTCAAAAGCATCAATTCTTCGGCGTTCAGCTTTCTTCACAGTCCAACTCTCACATCCATACATGACCACTGGAAAAACCATACCCTTGACTAGACGAACCTTTGTTGGCAAAATAATGTCTCTGCTTTTGAATATGCTATCTAGGTTGGTCATAACTTTCCTTCCAAGGAGTAAGCGTCTTTTAATTTCATGGCTGTAGTCACCATCTGCAGTGATTTTGGAGCCCCCCAAAATAAAGTTTGACACTGTTTCTACTGTTTTGCCATCTATTTCCCATGAAGTGATGGGACCAGATGCCATGATCTTAGTTTTCTGAATGCTGAGCTTTAAGCCAACTTTTTCACTCTCCTCTTACATTTTCATCAAGAGGCTTTTTAGTTCCTCTTCACTTTCTGCCATAAGGGTAGTGTCATCTGCATAGCTGAGGTTATTGATATTTCTCCCCGCAATCTTGATTCCAGCTTGTGCTTTTTCCAGCCCAGTGTTTCTCATGATGTACTCTGCATATAGTTAAATAAGCAGGGTGACAATATACAGCCTTGACGTACTCCTTTTCCTATTTGGAACCAGTCTGTTGTTCCATGTCCAGTTCTAACTGTTGCTTCCTGACCTGCATACAGGTTTCTCCAGAGGCAGGTCAGGTGGTCTGGTATTCCCATCTCTTTCAGAATTTTCCACAGTTTATTGTGATCCATACAGTCAAAGGCTTTGGCTTAGTCAATAAAGCAGAAGTAGATATTTTTCTGGAACTCTCTTGCTTTTTCGATGATCCAGCGGATGTTGGCAATTTGATCTCTGGTTCCTCTGCCTTTTCTAAAACCAGCTTGAACATCTGGAATTTCACAGTTCATTTATTGGTAAAGCCTGGCTTGGAGAATTTTGAGCATTACTTTTCTAGCATGTGAGATGAGTGCAATTGTGCGGTAGTTTGAGCATTCTTTGGCATTTTTATTTCTCCATCTCTGCCCTGCCTTTCTCTCCTTTCCTTCTTCCTCTTTATTTCTTTCCTTCCTTTCTCCCTCCTTCCCTCCCTCCCTTCCTTCCCCTGTCCTCCTTCCCTCTCTCTCTCTTTTGATCACTTGGGTGTTTTTTGGGCCACCAGTTTACTACCACAACACCAGCTGGGACCAAAGAGAACCCACCCTGTTCAAAAAATCACTCTCCTTCTGGGTCACTTTCACTTGTTCATGTTACCCTCTCGGCTAGAAAAGGAACTGAAATTGGCATCTCCTATGGTAGGCTGTAGGCTTCCCAGGTGATTCAGTGGTGAAGAATCTGCCTACCAATGCAGGAGACACAGGTTTGACCCCCGGGTTGGAAAGATCCCCTAGAGAAGGAAACAGCAGCCTACCCCAGTATTCTTGTTCGAGAAATGCCATGGACAGAAGAGCCTGGTGAACTACTGTTTGCAGGGTTTCAAAAGAGTCCAGCACAATTTAGCGACTAAAGAACAGTAGACTATAGATATAAATGGTGATCTTCCTAAAACCAGCTTGTTGAGTGAAGGGTTAGTCATTAAGCACTCTTAAAACAGTGTTTATTCACATATAACACAAGTGTACAAAACCTAAAAACTCAGCTGAAGGAGTTATCATAGAGTACCACATAACAATATCCAGTTCAAGAAAGAAATGTTGACAGTATACCCAGAAGTCCCCTCCTAACCTCTCCCAATTAATGCCCCCTTCCTCCTTGCCAAAGGTAACTGCTCTCCCGACGTCTAATACTATGATTTCCTTTTGCCTGCTTTTGAACTTTGTATGAATAGAATCTAGAGCATATATTCTTTTCTAGGTAGCTTCTTGATTTGGCATGATATTTGTGAGTTCCATTCATTTTTCTGAAATGGAATTTAACCATTTTTTTTTTTTTTTTTTCTGTGAAGGGGTGCTTCCCTGGTAGCTCAGCCAGTGAAGTATCTGCCTGCAGTGCAGGAGACCTGGGTTTGATCCCTGGGTCAGGAAGATCCCTTGGAGAAGTGGTATTTGTGAGTTCCATTCATTTTTCTGAAATGGAATGTAACTGTTTTTCCTATGACTATTCCACAATTTGTTTATTTACTCTACTACTGGGTGGTTTCCAAATTAAGCTGTCTTAGTCTGGGCTCCCCCAAAAGGAGACCTCAAGACTGGTTTGCCTGTGGACACTTCATTTGGGAATGTTTTCCCTGGGAGCAAGTATGCAAGCCTGGAACAGTGAAGTCGAAAAAGAGGGGAGGCCAACGTATGGATATTTTATTAACTACTCCTAAAGTTAGCTGCTGTTCAATTGCATCAGTATCTCCTAAGGGGCCTTCTGAAATGCGTTTCAGAACTGTTTGCCAGGGAGAACTGAAGTGGAAACATTTACTTATTGCCTATTGGCTCCTGTCTCCCATTGACCCAAAGTTATCCCATCAGCACAAATTCTCCTGTTCTCCCAGGTCATTCATGCATGAGTTTTCCAAAAGAATCCCAAGTCAGAGAGGCTGCATCACAGGCAGTCAGGTGTACATGGTGCAGGCCCTAGGCAAGGCACTATTATGCCGATTGTACCAGCAGAAGCCAAAGCCTGCCTGAAATCAGTTGTAAGAGCAAATGTGAGGCTGAGGAGATTTTGATGTCATGCAGAAGAGGTGCCCTAATACGGACTTTTTCGGGATAGTGGCCATGTGCATTCTCGTACATGTGTCTTGGAGTGCACGTGTGCATTTCTGTTATGTATATTCATAGGAGTGGAATTGTTTCTGAGGAGCATAACGTTTCTGAGGCATTTATTTTATTTACATTCCCACCAGCATTGTGTGTGTTAGTCATTCAGTCATGTCCAACTCCTTGCAACCCATGGACTACAGGTAGCCTGCCAGGTTCCTCTGCCTGTGGAATTCTCCAGGCAAGAATACTGGAGTGGGTTGCCATTCCCTTCCCCAGGGGATATTCCTATCCCAGGGTTTGAACCCAGGTCTCCTGCACTGCAGGCAGATTCTTTACCACTGAGCCACCAGGGATACCCCCTAGCATTATATGAGAGTTAAACTTGGTTGAACATTTTGTATTGACTTGATAAGTCAAGTCTCTTTTAAATGTCACTACTATATATATGGCTTTCTAATGGCTACAGAGTGTATCCCCTTAACTGTTTGGTTCACTTGCAGCGCATTTTACGTCTGGTCGTTTGAGTGCTGTGTCCTGGGCTGCAGATGTGCTCATATGTTCTGGGCTATTGGGATGAGACCAACAACTGTGCACTTGACCTCAGTGCCAATCCAAAGTAAACAAAGAGAATGGAACAAGACATGTAATATCCCCCAAAGAAGTCACCAAAATTGATTACATTTCATTTATCAAGAAACCATTCCAAGTCTTTGACTAATTTGAGACTCCCTGTTGTGATAGAGAATGTCTTCCTCAGCGAGATGTTTTAATTCTTGCCAGTAATATCCAGGGACTGGCTTTTCTCTGCTCAGAGACTAGGTTTCCTGTAACATGTAGTTTTTCATAGAGAAATAGGAAGGAAAGCGAGCCCACTCTTCAAGATCTGTCCCCAAACTCTTTTCCCTTAGTTCCAATCCAAGATCACCCTCCACCAAACTCCTCCGTAATGCAGTGAAACAGCCAATGGTTCTGAAATGTTCCCTTGGCTTCCATTGGCCACAGTAAAATTTCCTTCCCTGTGGTCCTCTTGGCCTGAGCTTCAGAAGAACACCTCCTAGGAGACACACCAAATCTAGGAAAATTACACTTAATTATCTTTAGCTTCTAAGCATCCTTCCCAAAGACATTGAAGTGGAGTTGGATGTAAATAGAAGTTACTACTCAAGAAGCCTCCAGAAGCTCCTTGTTGTATTCCTCCTCTTTGACCTGCGGTGACATGCCACTTCTTGACCACTCTGAGCAGAAATTCTCCAATCCTTTCTCAACCCTTTGTGCTGGCCCACCCCACCTGGCTCATGTCTGATGTAGGCAGTTTCTGGGTTTATTTCTGGCCAGGCTGCTGTGCCAGTCCATTGACACTGGACCCACAGTGTGGTGTCTTAGGGTCCTCAAGGGGGTCCTCGTGCATAGAAAGATGCTTCAGCACTCAAGATAAGGGACTCTTTCTTTACTATGGGCAAAGGGAGGTCAAACTAACCATAACTTCTGGTACTGATGCGCATCCGAGAGTTGTCCTCAAGGATCTCATCACTGTCTCATCTCCTGGGGAATAAAATCTAAGGTTACAGTGTTTTTCTTTTGCATCTCTTTTCTCTGCTTCAGGGCCAAGCTGGCTGGCTCATGAGTATTTCTGCATTTCATTGACTCTAAATGTGCTGATTGGTGTGACAGTCTTCAGAGCTTTATCCTACAACTCCTCTACTGTCACAACAGCCCATATCTAGTCCTCCTCACTATGTGTACCTACCAAGCATTTTCCATGCATCTCATTTTATTCTATAACTCTTTGAAGCAACTACTGGAATTAATCTACTTTATAGCTGGGGAAACTGTGCAGTTGGACACAGGAATTAACCAAGCTGGGATTCAAACCCAGACAACTGGCTCCCAGATCCCAAGCCTGCAATAGTTACATAGTCCCAGGTTTCTTGCCCAGTCACTCAAATGCAGATTCTCAACTCCCAGCTACCTATATACATGTACTTGCTTTGTGGTCCCAGCTCCCAGAACTGTCTTGAAACTGACTCAAAGGAATTTGACTGAGACCCATGCCCTAGATGTCATGCATTTAAATAAGGTGAAAGAGGTGAATTAATTTTAATAATGCATTTTATTTAACCCAATATCTAAAATGTTAGTTCAGTTCAGATCAGTTCAGTCGCTCAGTCATGTCTGACTCTTTGTGACCCCGTGGACTACAGCATGCCAGGCTTCCCTGTCCATCACCAACTCCCAGAGCTTGCTCAAACTCAAGTCCATCAAGTCCGTGATGCCATCCAACCATCTCATCCTCTGTCATCCCCTTCTCCTCCTGCCTTCAATTTTTCTCAGCATCAAGGTCTTTTCCAATGAGTCAGTTCTTCACATTAGGTGGCCAAAGTATTGGAGTTTCAGCTTCAACATCAGTCCTTCCAATGAAAATATCATCAGATCAACATTATTTAATATCAGTGAGATAATTTACATTCTTTTTATTTGACCCAAATTTTAAAAATCTGTATGTAGTTTGCACTTCCTGCACATCTTAATTTGCACTGGCCACACTTCAAGTGTTCAGTAGTTCCAGCACATGGTTACTGGCTTCCTTGTTAGAGCAGATCTGAGCCATTGGTCCCCAGGATCCAGCATCCTTAGACATTTCCCGCTACATTTTTCCATTCTAACAGTGGGAACAGACAACACAGTGTCTGGCACATAGTAGTAAGGCAGTGCATGCCTGACTCTTTCCTTCTAGCTTTTGCTTCTATTAAATCATCCTCACACTGACTTATCATTTCCCTCTTATTATATTTGTTCTCCTTTTGCCAGGTGCTTGGAAGGGAATTGAGAGCTAGATGCAATGTTCCAAGTTAGGCAACATCCCCAAGGCCAAAATAGCTCATCTGTCCAGAACTAAAATTAGATCCCCTGCTCAATAGATTCTTCACCCAGAAGTCTTTAACTCTTTTGTCCAGAATGTGACTTTGAATTAGCTTGATACATAAACAATGACTTTTTTTTTTTTACACTGATGGACAATATTAATGTCCAGAAAACGCACTGAGCATTTTACCAAAAGAACGTCACAAGCTACCCATGGGAGCTGGTTTCCCAGAAGTGCTGTATTGCTCTTGTCAAGAATGCATTTTCTTGACAGTATATAAGATTGCAGTTGAATCTCATACTAAATGTAGTGTTTCTTAGTTAGGTAGTATATCAGAATTATATATCTGAGGAGATTTCTCAAAAGATATTTTTCTGCCCCAAAAGCCTGGCATAAATAAAAAACACAGAAGCAAAAGATGTGTATATTTTGATCCTGAGATTCTCCTTCCAGACCCTGTTACCACTGATCCAATTAAGAACCCAATTAAGGCTTTTTGGGTAGATGGTCCCCAAATGAACAGCTCTAAAACAGAAGCTTCGAAAATCAAAATTATCAAATTTCTAACAAAGACTGTATTATCTGCTCCTAGATTCCCTGTCTTCTCAAAACAGCCTCTCTCTAGTTGACATGTAAAAGTTCAGACTCAACTCCTTTCATAAGGAGTCACGTGCCCTCTCCGACATCTGTCTCTTTCCCCCTGCATTTCAGGGGTGGCAGCTGAGACATAGAAACATCTAAGTACATACAGCAAATCAAAGGATGGCGCCCACATTGAATGGAGGTCTCCCACATCTTATCAATTTGCCCAATAACATTGTCTTTCTCTGTCGAGGTTACTCTTTTATGCACATAAATGAGAATTAGAACATCTCTGCCCTGCTCCTTTCAGCAGTACAGCTCTGCACTGATGCATACTGCTATCCATTTCACTAGAATGTTTGCCATAAATTTGCTTTTAAAAGACATTCTCTTACAATCTGTCAATGGCCCTTGCATTAAAAATGAGAAAAATATGGAAACATGCATTAAAATATTCGGAAATAAATGGCTTCTTTATTGCATAAAAGCTCTCATGTGTCTCAGAGGTACTGAGAATAGAATAATTTATCATAAATGAGATGATTATTGCTGGGAAAAGGTCTATTTTAATGCCAGTTTTCTTGAAGATTAAACCAAACCCTAACAGTCCACTGAGGGGGTGTTCGTCAATGTATAAGTCAAATACTTAAAAGCTTTAAGTGAAAAATATATGCTGATGCAGCAGACTTGAGGACGATGGAACACATTCTGTTTGTTCTTATCTCTTGGGGGTCATCTCAGTATCCCCCCCCCCAAAAAATGAAGATAATGACTTCTCTGAAACCAAAATGAAGATCTTCTGTGCTTTGGGGTTTGAATTGCAACGTCGGAACCTCAGACTCTCGGCCTCCAGGGTCTCCAACAGCTGGGTGGTGTCCAGTATGAGGGATACACTCTGCAAAACAAATATTGTCTTGAGAAAATGTTATCCTGTTGTTCTTTGGGGCACATGTTTCGCAAGAAGATAAATGGAACGCGAAAGGAAAACTGCAGATCTTGAGTTAAGAAAAAAAATGGACTGTACTTTCTGATATAGCCGGAAAATAGTGTGTTCTTGTTAATATGCACAAAAGATGAAAGGCCAGTTTTCAGAGACTCAGAATATGAGCAAATATATTTCTCATGGAAACTATACTGAATATTATTTTATCTTTGTTGAATCGAGATCTTTATAAATGTTAATAATTATTGTATAATGACTGAGCCGTCCATGATTAGAATGTTACTTAAACCAGTTTTCACAGGACGTGGTTTTAATGGTCTTTGGCAGGGGAGGGAAACAAGGTTTTGCACTAACTCAGGATGTTTAGTAACTTATGCAAAATAGGAGAAAAATGATAGGCATTCATTTTGCTACCATGGTAAAGAATTTGCCTGCCAAGTAGGAGCCACAGGTTCAATCTCTGGGTCAGGAAGATCCCCTGGAGAAGGTAACGGCAACCCACTCCAATAATCTTGCCTGGAAAGTCCTATGGACAGAGGAGACTGGTGAGCTACAGTCCATGGCATTGCAAAGAGTTGGACACAACTTTAGTGACTAAACAACGACAACAAGCTTCCATGGAGGACTGGTTTGCTGGTGACTGGATCTGACATTCCCCATACTTGTAAAGGCTTTCTTACAGCATCCAGTGCTGGGATGATAGTCGAAACGAGCCCTCTTAACAGCTCTCCTTTTGTTCCCATTCTTATTTGCTACCAGTACCCTTTAACCCATGTCTTTCTTGCCACTTCATTTCTAGTCCCTGCCACCTCTCTGCAAAGAGCCACCAGTGCTAAAATTGTCTTGATTGTCTTCTGTTGAAGGGGTGGAGGGGCAGATTTGGGAAGTTATGGTCCTGGGCCAGAAGAGAGGAGCTGGCAGGGAGGAAGTTTGGCTTCGGGACAGGCTCCCCAGGACTGATGCCTTGGCAGTCTATTCAAGCCCTTGCATGGCTGCACTGGGGTTATAAGAAGAGCCAACATTTATTGAATATTAAGCATTTCACGCATGCCAGGATCTGTGCATTAGCTCCTTTCATCCTTATACAACCCCAGGCTGTACTGTGCTTAGTCATGTCCAACTCTTTGCGACCCACAGTCTGTAGCTTGGTAGGCTCCTCTGTTCATGGGGATTCTCCAGGCAAGAATACTGGAGTGGGTTGCCATGCCCTCCTCTAGGGGATCATCCCAACCCAGGGATTAAACCCAGGTTTCCCACACTGCAGGCAGATTCTTTACTGTCTGAGCCACCAGGGAAGGCCAAGAATACTGGAGTGGGTAGCCTATCCCTTCTTCAGGGGATCTTTCCAACCCAGGAATTGAACCGAGGTCTCCTGCATTTCAGGCGAATCACAACCCTGGGACATAGGCATTATTATCTGTCTTTTAAAGATAAGCACTGAGGCCCAGCAGTTCAGTTCATTTCAGTTGCTCAGTCATGTCCAACTCTTTGCAACCCCAAGGACTGCAGCACACCAGGCCTCCCTGTCCATCACCAATTCCCAGAGTTTACTCAAACTCATGTCCATCGTGTTGATGATGCCATCCAACCATCTCATCCTCTGTTGTCTCCTTCTCCTCCCTCCTTCAATCTTTTCCAGCATCAGGGTCTTTTCAAATGAGTCAGTTCTTAGCATCAGTTGACCAAACTATTGAAGTTTCAGCTTCAGCATCAGTCCTTCCATTGAATATTCAGGGCTGATTTCCTTTAGGACGGACTGGTTGGATCTCCTTGCAGTCCAAGGGACTCTCAAGAGTCTTCTCCAACACCACAGTTCAAAAGCATTAATTCTTCAGTGCTCAGCTTTCTTCACAGTCCAACTCTCATATCCATATCTGACCACTGGAAAAACCATAGCCTTGACTAGATGGACCTTTGTTAGCAAAGTAATGTCTTTGCTTTTTAATATGCTGTCTAGGTTGGTCAGAACTTTTCTTCCAAGGAGCAAAGGTCTTTTAATTTCATGGCTGCAGTCACCATCTGCAGTGATTCTGGAGCCCCCCAAAATAAAGTCTGACACTGTTTCCACTGTTTTCCCATCTACTTGCCACGAAGTGATGGGACCAGATGCCATGATTTTCTGAATGTTGAGTTTTAAGCCAACTTTTTCACTCTCATCTTTCACTTTCATCAAGAGGCTCACTCTTTAGGTCCTCTTTGCTTTCTGCCATAAGAGTGGTGTTATCTGTATATCTGAGGTTATAGATATTTCTCCTGGAAATCTTGATTCTAGCTTGTACTTCATTCAGCCCAGCATTTCTCATGATGTAGTCCGTATATAAGTTAAATAAGCAGGGTGACAATATACAGACTTGACGTACTCCTTTCCCAATTTAGAACCAGTCTGTTGTTCCATGTCCAGTTCTAACTGTTTCTTCTTGACCTGCATACAGATTTATCAGGAGGCAGGTCCGGTGGTCTGGTATTCCCATCTTTTTAAGAATTTCCCACAGTTTTTTGTGATCCACACAGTCAATAAAGTCAAATATGACTTTGGCATAGTCAATAAAGCAGAAGTGGATGTTTTTCTGGAACTCTCTTGCTTTTTCAATGATCCAGCAGATGTTGGCAATTTGATCTCTGACTCCTCTGCCTTTTCTAAAACCAGCTTGAACATCTGGAAGTTCATGGTTCACGTACTGCTGAAGCCTGGCTTGGAGAATTTGAGCATTTCTTTGCTAGTGTGTGAGATGACTGCAATTGTGCGGTAGTTTGAGCATTCTTTGGCATTGCTTTTCTTTGGGATTATATAGCCCAGCAAGCTTAGGTCAATTTCAAGTTCACACATCAACTAAGTGGCCAGACCATGTTCTGTCTCCTCTCAGAGATGGAGCTCAGACCACTCTTCCCTCTGCCCCACTATTGGATATAACTTCCTTCTTTGAAAAGTGAAGTTGCTCAATCGTGTCTGACTCTTTGCGACCCCATAGACTGTAGCCACCAGGCTCCTTCTCCCATGGAATTTTCCAGGCACTAGTACTGGAATGGGTTGCCATTTCCTTCTCCAGGGAATCTTCCTGACCCAAGGATTGAACCTGGGTCTCCCGCATTGTAGGCAGACGCTTTTACTGTCTGAGCCACCTGGGAAGCCCCTTCTTTACTTTTACTTCCTTCTTTACTTTTCTCCATTTGTCTTTCCTCTTTTTAAAATGATGACTTCAGAAGGTATATTCATATCTTGTCTATTCTTGGTAAACTCTTAAAGAGCAACAAGGCAGTTTCTGGACCAAAAAAAATGCAGGGGACCCAAATCCTTACCTGTGTTTAGCCACCAGCTCAGTGTATCACAGTGATACTGGCCACTGGGCCTCAATTTGCCCATCTGTAAAATGAGGGAGTTGGACTAGGTGGTACCTGAAGATGATTTGGCCGCTGATATTGGGTAACTCCGCATGGCCGAAGAGGGGCTCTGGGGCATGACTCACCTGGAGTGTCCCCACCTGGGATCTGAGGGCAGGGAGGATGACAGGATTTTGAAGTCCCAAATCCAAACACCCATTATCTGAACTACTGGCTGACAGAAAGTTATAATAGTAACATTAAACCTGCTCCAGAAATGAAAGTATATGGATGATATGGTGCTAAAGCCAGGCCTACCCTTATAGTGAGGGTGAGGCACACAAAGAACTTCTTTATTTCTATCCTTGCCCCTCTCCTCCACACCCAGACCCTCAACTGCTTGCTTCCTTGCCCCCAAGCTCCGGCAAGCAAAATAAAGCCGAGAGCAGTGTTTCTGTCCTGTTATAAAAACACACCCCTACACGTGCTATTCACTTATAGTTGCATATTGCCTTTTGTAAAGTGGATCCAAGCTCAATTTGTAAAACAAGAGACTGCATCAAACCCAGGCAAATAGAGCAACTTCCTTTCCATTCGGAACAAAGGTGGCTCCCCATAGGACATGTGGAAACCTGACCCTGGAAACCCTTCCCACTTTTGGAGAGAGAAGACACAGTCAGGCAAACTCTCCATGGTGAGAGGCTGGCCTTTCCTTGCCTTTAATGGGGCTAGAGCAGTTGGAGGGAAGAAATGCCAAATGATATGTGATTTTTTAACTCTTGTAAATGTTTAATAGTTAATAGTTGTTTTCCTTTCATTCTTCCCCACTCCCTCATCTCTTTCCCCCACTCAAGTACCAATCTCTGATATCTTCCCAGGAATTAGGATATCTTCAGCGGTTTACTTTAGCAGAGATTATGTCCAATTTAAGAGGAAATTTGGGCAAAAAAAAAAAAATCATCATGATATGAAAGCAGAGATGTTGTTTGCCTCAAGGTTACATTCTGAGGTTCAGTCTCGCAGCCTCAGAGGAGCATCTGGTAAAAGCTTCTCAGTGGACTCCTGCCTCGGGGGTGGGGGCGGCTGACTGTTATCTGCAAAGCTGGAATAAATGACACCCAGCCTCCTCTCTGGAAAGGATCTGCTGGACTTTCGAGATAAGATAAAACTCTAATACAAATACTGATTTGGTTCCCCTCCCCACCACTTTGCTCTTGCCTGCTCTGCTGTTTTATCTCATTTTTGTAGGCTTGACTCCAGTCCAGTTTGAGATTCTCTAAGTGGGTAGTTGTTGAATCTTTGTGCATGGTGGGTCTTGTGCATGGAATGGATGTAGCTCGACCCCTGCTTCTCCGCAGTGCTCCCTACCCCTTACTTCTCTAGAGGCTCAAAGGGTAAAGAAGGGTAAAGAATCCACCTGCAGTGCAGGAGACCTAGGTTCAGTCTCTGGGTCGGGAAGATCCCCTGGAGAAGGGCATGGCAACCCACTCCAGTATTCTTGCCTGGAGAATTCCATGGACAGAGGAACCTGGCAGGCTACAGTCCATGGGGTCACAAAGAGTTGGACACGACTGAGTCCTTACTACACCTGCCTAACTTTGAGGCAAAATAAGGCATTGCTTCACTGACACATTACTCAAAGTGGATGGGAATGACCAGTCATCACAGAGTGAGCTACATCAGTCTTACATGACTAGTCACTGCCCATCATGAAAGAGCAGACAGGGGATGTGCAGGAGAAAGGAGAGCCCACAGCAATAGGGCTTTAGAACCCTTCCTGGATGAAGGGGGCGGTGGGGTAGGCTGGGCAGTGACAGCTGCTGCAGTGGTCCCTCTGGGTCAGTGGCTGTTGACCCCTGTCAAGGTGCAGAAAAGTCTGTGGGGCTGCTTGTGGGAAATGCAGATTCCTGGGGCTCAGCTCCAGCAATTCCGGTCCTGTCCGTGTGGGGAGGATCTCAGATCATTCTGATACAGGCAGCCTGGAAACAGAAACACCTGGAAGGGCAACAGGCTGCTTGCCAAAGAGGAAAAGGCCAGGAGCAGGAAAAAGAGCAGAGAGGGGTAGCAGAAGGCAGTAAGAAAGGAAGATCTTTGGAGTCAAACTAGATCCCAGTCTCAGCAACATTCCCACTTAATTGTTCTTTCTTCATGTATGAAAAGAAAGGAAATAAGAATGGTGTTAGTATAAATAGGTAACATGAGATGAGTCCTTAGCACGGCACTCTGTGTCTAAGCAGGTTGCTTCACCGTACCATCACATTAACTCTGAAAGGAGAGCATAGCATCATCTCCATTTCACACCTAAGGAGACTGAGATACAGACCGAGCATGCGATTTACCTAAAAAGGCACACTTCTAACAAGGGTGGCAGCTGGGATTTGAATCCAGGAAGTTTGAGTTGGGGGAAGCCAGTGAGAAAATGTGGAGAAAAGAGCTAGCTCCTGCCTGACACTCAGGGTTCATTTCCTGCCTTCACAGTGTTGCTGAGAGATGGCCAGTCCGCTGACCTGCTGGATCTGCATTTATCAGCTGCCTTCTCTAAAGGGATTGTTGAAGGGCTGGAGGCTGGGGTGGGGTGAGGAGCCTGGGTCTGAAGACCCTCTGAGCACTGGTTTCCTCATCTCCAACATGAGGGCAGCAATCCCCTGATGTCTCAAGGTGCCACCGTCAAATGAGACCATGCCTGTGCAAAGACTCTGTAAACTCTAGTGTGCTATACAAAAATCCAATCCCATTAAAACATATGATGGCTCCACTGTTACAGAGTAGCAGAACTATCTTCTTCAGGTGTCATCCTCCTTTCTTCTGGTGGTTCCTAATTGTCTCTTGGGTAAAAGTAAGATGTTCGCCAGTGTGTTTTCAGATCATGCTTTGGTCTTCCTGTCCTTGTGGGGTCACGTCCTCTAGCAGGTGGAGAAGGTGAGAGGTGATGTGAAAGTGTTGAGGAAGACTTCATCCCAAAGAATCTACAAGAACTGCCAGCATGGAGGGCATCCCACGACATTCCAGAACATCCCATGTATTCCAAAAGGTGGAGGAATTCACCCCATAGGTCAAGACTTGAGATGTTCCAAGAGAGACCACCCCCTTGTAGCTGGCCCTTGCTGTGATCAACACAGTCTAACACTAATAGCTGACAGAACTTTGTGGCATTTAAACATTTTGTGACATCTTTGACTCAGACATAATTAGTGTCCCAGTCTCTCCTGGTGGAGGTTTTGCTGAGCTATGATTGTATCAAGGTGCTGTTTAAATGAGGACCTCCTTCTGCGGAAAGTCAGCTGGGCTCACATAGAAATATGGCGAGAGCCGCAGTTTCTAGACTGGACCATAAAAGCAAACCAGAAAAATGATTGCTTGAGTTACTGTCTTCCTTTTCTAAGAGTATCCTCATTATGGTTCTTAGAAAAACCTCAGAGCCACCAAAGAGAAATAATAATAATTTTGCCCATAATGAGAGTTTGCAAATAAAAGCTTGTGGTGAATCAGCACCATTCTCCCACATAGAAAATCTATACACTTCCTCCTGGAAGAAAGGGATCATTTTCCACCAGGAAAACTAGATCGTAGACCTGGGGAAAGTGCACTTTTAAAAAAAAGAAAAAAGAAAAACATTTGCCTCACTCTCTGGCAATAGGTAGAAAGTAAAAGTGAAATCGCTCAGTCCTGTCCAACTCTTTGGGACCCCATGGACTGTAGCCCACCAGGCTCCTCCCTCCATGGGATTCTCCAGGCAAGAATACTGGAGTGGGTTGCCATTTCCTTCTCCAGGGGATCTTCCTGACCCAGGGATCGATCCCGAGTCTCCCGCATTCCAGGCAGATGCTTTAACCTCTGAGCCACCAGGGAACTCGCATCTTAAAAAAATCTGTATCTCATCAGCAGCAATAGAGGCACAGACACTGAGAACAGACTTACGGACACAGCTGGAGGGGGTAGGGAGAAGGGGGTGGGGGGATGTATGGAGAGAGTAACAGAAAACATACATTACCATATGTAAAATAGATAACCAACGGGATTTTGCTGTATGACTCAGGGAACTCAAACTGAGTCTCGGTACCAACCCCAGAGGGGAGGAATGAGGAGAGAGGTGGGAGGGCTATTCAAGTGGGAGAGGACATCGTTAAACCTATGACTGATTCATGTTGATGTTTGGTAGAAACCAACACAACACTGTCAAGCCATTATCCTTCAATTAAAAATAAATTAAAAAAATCTGTATCTCATCACATATGACCTTCTTAGTTAGCTCTTTTCTATAAGGGATACCAGAGTTTGGGGAGGGATGGACTTGAATTCATTTTTACAAAATTCAACTCCATTCTATTCTGTTTCCCTTTAGTACAAGTTGATAACTGTCAAGGAACTGTTGTGGGTCGGAGAACTATGCAGTCCTGGGAGACAGAAATGAGAGACATTGGCTTATACTTCTGCTCTGCTGGATCCAGCCTGGAAATGGGCATCCCTGGGGTACTCTTCTTTGGGTAGGCTGAGATCAGAGAAGGCAAAAATGTCATAAAGAACCAGGATCAAAAACTGGATTCTACATTTTGGTGGTTAGGCAAAAGGAATTGAAGTAAGGGGGCATGGAGACTTAACTCTAAGCAGACCATTGGGTACAACCCGACATGTGTAGCTGTATGGCTGGGATCATAGAAATTTGAGAGTTTGTAATGTACTTCACACACTTGGCTTTAGTTCATCAATGAAACAGCCCCGTTACTACCCTGATTTTACAGATGAAAAGACTAAAACTCAGTCAGGATTTGTTCAGGGTTTTGAGGTTTCTACGTGGCCAAGACAGGACAGGGAACCCTGTCTTGGAATGTGTCTTCTGCCTCCTGGTCTGCTGCTCTTTCTGCGCTGTCTCAGCCCTGATGAACACCTTGCGTTCACAGACCATCCTGTCCCACGAAAAGCACTTTCAGTTATCTTCCTTTGTATTTTACTGAAACCCTCCACTTGGGATAAAGTAGCCTTGGGGAACTGTAGTTTTTATTGTTGTTTTGTTATTTAAGACAAAGCCTTAGTTTCCTCAACCTAAAAGTTGGGTCTGGACAAGATAATGTCTAGTATTGTTTTAGTTTCAACATTCTGTGATTCTGAAATCTGTTATTACATGAGTTCACACTTCACTTTTTTTTGTCTTCCAAAAATCACACTGATTTTGAGAAGCAGTGTTCATGCCAAATTCATTAGCGTTTGAAAACAGCTATATTTCAGCTCTTTGGAGGCCAAAAATGAATTCTGATATTTTTGCAAATGTGAAAATTCTTTCAGCCATGCCAAATTAACTCAAAACATCTGAATGGTCTGCTTCTAGGTATCATAAAAACTTCTCTTTTAGGGTTGGACTCTTATTTTAGAGAATTCCGAGTTTCATGGATATTGTAGTAAGAGACTAAAAGTTGCAGAGAACCCTGATGGAATGATATTTGCTGGGTGGGCTGAGGGCCAGCTATTGTTCTTGCTGATTTCAGTAGAAAGGGGAGAAGTATTTGCTAACTATCCACGGAATCTCTGTCAATTAGCTTGGAATTTGAGGGATTTTCCTGATGTATGTTGTGGAGGTCATTTAATCTGGGGGGTGTGTGTGGGTGGGGGGGGTGTGGGTATGGGTAGGGGGATGCGTATGTGGGTGGGGGGTGAAGGTGAACATTTTTAACCCCACAGTGGAAGGTAGAGTGGCTCAGAAGACCAGTTTTGATGGGACTCATTTAAATCAACCGCCTGGTGACCTTGTGGGGCAGCCATCTCCACTAGCCTCAGCTTGGTCCACACCATGGGTGATGCAGAAACAATTTAAGTCCTAATCTACAGAGAGGAGCTTGAGAATCACTGTCTCAAAATCCAGCCTAGGTTCCTAGTCCCAGCTGTAGACCCACGACCTCTTAAAATCTCCGGCTGGCAGCTGGACTCTGTGCTAATTAGTGTCCAGGTGCTACTTACATATGCTGTGACCAGAAGCCACAGCCATATGGTCTTCTGAAGGAATCAAAATTTGTATACACACACAGATAACAGGAAGCAGTTATCACAATAAAATCCCATGCTTTACGGAGCTGTAAAACGGTAAAGCTGGGCTTCCCTGGTTTCTCAGCGGTAAAGAATCTGCCTGCAATACAGGAGACCCAGGATCGATCCCTGGGTCGGGAAGATCCCCTGGAGGAGGAAATGGCAACCCACTCCAGTATTCTTGCCTGGAGAGTCCCAGGGACAGAGGAACTTGGCAGGCCACAATTCATAGGGTCGCGAAGATTTGGACATGACAGGAGGGACTGAGCGCGCACACACTCACACATAGTAAGCAGCAGCTGAGTGGCCAGGTTTTGTGAAGTCCACGGGTTGCTGGAAAGGTGGAGAGAAGACACTGTAGGCCCAACACCTGCTAGAACCTATAAGACAAGAAGCATCAAAAATTTAAAGAGTAAGGCAGACAACAAAGTGAGAGATGGGTGCTGATTCCGTGGCAGGAAAGCACATGGATGCAACAGAACCCAAGCTTGACCTTGAGAGAGGAAGAGACCAGATAGCTAATATCTGGCTGAAGAGGTACTCAACCTCTAAAAGATACTGATATCTTACAGACTGTGGCAGAAATATGAATCAGACCTTCTGTTGTATAGCTGCCTTCATGGACCTTACACACTCATTAGGGGGAAGAAAAGCAAAGTGTGATGAGTACAGGAAATGTAAATAACAGAGGAGACAGCAGAGAAGCCAAGAAGTGATTCTACAGCTCAAACCAGAGCTGTGTCACCCAGAGGTCAAAGTTCAGATGTGAGTGAGAACACGGGAGTTGACAGGGATGGTGAGAGAGCGGGTGAAGGCTAGAGAAGCTGAGTTAAACTTGGGGAGTTTAGGAGGAAGGCACATTTGAAAAAAAAAAAAAAAACAGGAAGGAGACTGGAGGGAGAATTCTCCCTTTCGGGGAGAGAAGCAAGGGTCTGGAACGAGCTTGCACTGATCCCACAGTTCGGCTGTGGATTAGGTCTCTGAGTTTCTACCATCTTACTGAAAACCATCTTCCAGCCACTGCAGCCCTTGCTTGGACCTTGGGTGGGCAGAGTGATGCTGTGTTCCCCGGAGAGCAGACCCTTGCAGCTTTGTTGAGGTAGGGGGCGGCGGGGGGGAATGTCAGCCCGCCTCAGTGTGCATAGAGCCAGTTTCAGGGGTGGGAAGGACACCGAGCAGCCCTCAGCCTGCATGCAAGCTTCCTTCACGAGTTCCAGTGACCAATTTATTTCTCCTTTATCTCTGGCTCTTACTTGGCAAGAGGGAGCCAAAATTTTAATTAACACAAGAGGTTAAGCAGTTGTTTGACCTGCTGGCTCTGCAGAGGCCGGTCGGAGGAGTGGGAGGAAGGCGAGGCATCTCTGCTGGCCTTTGTTTATAGGAAGCGCCTTCCCCTTGCTGAGTTGCAGTCCAGCTGCAGAAGGCTCAGGGTGTGATTATCAGACTGGCTGTAAATGGAACACACTGAGGCTTTGTTTGGGCTTGTGGGGAGTTTTTGGTAAGTTTTTTTTTTTTTGCTTTCAACCTCCTGTAAAAATATTTGGAGATGCAGCGGTGTGGCCTCTGCCTTTCTCACCTCAAGCCCACAGTTTGTCTCCCTTGGATATGCATGCAGTGTTGTTTATTTCCCTCCTTGGGGCACAGCAGTCTCTCAGTGGTCCTGGCTGCCCCAGTGGTCCCACTTCTTTGACTGTACACAGAGCAGGTGGTGTCTAAGGAGTCGCCCCTCTGCCCACAGGCCATGTTTCCCTTCCCCTAAAAATGAGCTGGAGCTGGGAATGTTACTTCCTGGAAGCTCACAGAGATCCCTCTAAGCCAGCAGGACTTGTTTATTTGATTATTATTTTTTTTTAATCTTTTTTTCATTGAAAAAGGGACACTGCTGACATTCAGAGGCTCCTTGATTGCTCCAAGTCGGCAGAGTTGAGCAGAGCGTGAACGGAGAGCTGCCTGAAGCCCAAGGCGCCTCGCCAGAGCCTGTGGCGGGGGGAGGGCTTGCCGCTGGCATCAGTGGGGGCCAGCTGGACCCCCACTCAGCCTCAGACTCAGGGTGGAACTAGGGGCTGTCGATTTCAAGTTTCTATTTTCAGGGATTAAGAAGGTAGGTATCTTAAGTCTCTTATTTAGATTTAGTGAAAACTTGGCTCTGACCGGCACTGGTTTCGGTCCTTGTCACCAGGCTTGAAAGTCCCTTGGACAGCAAGGAGATCAAACCAGTCAATCCTAAAGGAAATCAATCCTGAATATTCACTGGAAGGACTGATGTTGAAGCTGAAACTCCAATACTTTGGTCACGTGATGTGAAGAGCCGACTCATTGGAAAAGACCTTGATGCTGGGAAAGATTGAAGGCAGAAGAAGGGGATGACAGAGGGTGAGGTGGTTGGATGGCATCATCAACTCCATGGACATGAGTTTGAGCAAATCTGCACTATCCAGGAGTTGGTGATGGATAGGGAAGCCTGGCGTACTGCACTCCATGGGGTCCACAAAGAGTCAGACACAACTTAGTGACTGAACTGAACTAAACCAAGCTCACAGGACACCTTGAGGGGGATGGCTGCCCTCAGGAGACAAGGCCTCCCTCCTAAGTATCCCAGGCAGCTTCCTCCACCACCCAGCCCCACCTGACCCTCTCTGAACCCAGGCCTGTGGTTTGGCCCATCTCCTCACCTGGCTCTGCACACACATGGGTCCCAGAGACTCTGGCTTCTGGGTTTCTTTGAAGACAATGTGCCTACTTAGAGCAGATCATTTTAAAGGTACATTGCCTTAGAGAAACAGTGATTTGAGTTTCCTCTACTGTGAACCTAGCAAGGGCTACGCTCTCTGCTGGACGTGTTCCTATGTCGTAGGCTCGTCCAAGTTTTGTGTTGCTTCTCATCTGTGATCAATTCAACAAATGTGCAATAAATGACTATCACCTGCAAGGTGCCAGGTGCTGACATTATCCCTTGGTGTCTATGTCACTTTATAATTTTCAAGGTACTTCCCCAGGTGTGGTCTCAGTGGATGTCCCCTCTGTTGCTGAGCAGGTATTAATAGCCTCATTTTCAAATGAGCTGGTAAAGGCAGGTGATGGATGTCTGAAGTCCCAGGACCAGTAAGAGGTAGAGTGGGGATATGACCCACAGGTTTTCCCTGGGAGGATAGAGCATCCTCCACTACATCACAGTTGCATAGAGGTTGAAGCCTGAAGATCTGCTAAGAGATTCATTGTGATGGACTCTTGGAAACTGGAGAGGAAATTGGAGATAGTAAAATCAGAATGAAACATTGACCATGAGCCAGAGTGGAGGGGCCAGCAAAGCCAGCTGCTCCCCCTAAGTGCCTGGAGCTGAGAGCAGCAGCTTAGAGCAGGGTGAAGAGCTGGCTTGGCTTCTCACTGACTGTGTGACTAGGGCCACTTACTAACCTCTCTGTGCCTCCATTTCCCGTATGTAAAATGGTAATAATAAAAATTCTCAATTCATATGGCTGTGAACATTCAATGAACTGATATTTGCACAGTCGTAGAGCAGTGCTTGGGACTTTCCAGGTGGCGCTAGTGGTTTAAAAAAAAAAAATCTACCTGCCAATGCAGGAGATTTAAGAAACACTGGTTCGATTCCTGGGTCAGGAAGATCCTCTGCAGGAGGGCATGGCAGCCCACTCCAGTATTTTTGCCGGGAGAACCCAGGGACAGAGAAGCCTGGTGGGCTACAGTCTATAGGGTCACAAAGAGTTGAACACAACAGAAGTGGCTTAGCACGTCATGGCAGAGCAGTACTTGGTATACTGCAAACGCCAGATAAGTGCTGGCTAAATTAAAAAAGCTTTGCTCCCAAGCTGGGCTTGGCCGCTGACTGGCACTGAGGATATGAGCAGGGTCACACATTCTATCAAGCACTGGCCCAGAGGGCTGCAGCTGAATACATACATGCAAGCAAATCAGCTAACATCATAAATGATCAGGAGACACTCTCGAATTGACAGTATTTTCTGAAGTGAAAATTGTGCACATACTTTGAGAATTAGAGAAAATATTTGAAGTCATGGCTGTACTAGATAATCCAGGATGGTTGTTGATACCTATATACCTGAGCACGTGACTGGCCTGGCTGAGGAAGAGCTGCCTTGTAGAATTTTGAAAGCTCATGAGGGAAGAAATCTTAACAGTCGACTAATCCCGACTCCTCATAGATGCAGCCTTCTCCTCCAGAGATCAGGAAACCAAGGTCCAGAGGGCAGTCATTTCACTTGGAATCACACAGTTAATTTGCCTGGGTCACCCAAAGTTTCGAATTGTTCTATTTTCCTGTTCAAATTGAAAACCTAGCGTCCTGGTCTTTGGGAAATTGGCTGAGAGTGCGTGTTGTTCTGGCTTTGTGCTTATTCTGGACCCAGCTCTGACGGCTGTAATGGATGATGGGGTTCCCCTGGAAGTTAGAGCTCTGTTTGTTCCCGGAGGACTGGTGACATATCCCAGAGCGAGAAGAGTTCCGGATCTGCCCGTCCCCGGTCCTGCTGCTCATAGGTACTACATACAATGACCCAGTAGACTCCCAGGAGATCTTAGCGAACCAGGCACAAATTTCAAAGGCATCCTGGGTGGCTTTAAAGCTTATGGGTAGGGCTTGGTCTCTGGCTGTGAGAGGGAAGGCGGAGATCCTCTGCCGAGGGACGAACGGTGCCGACTGAGTTCCTGAGCAGAAGGGAAAATGAGCTTGAAGATGAGGCTTGGAGAAGAAAGAAGGGCTGGGGAGAAATATGGTTTTTAGTCAGTCAGTTCAGTCGCTCAGTCATGCCCGACTCTTTTCGACCTGATGGACTGCATCACGGCAGGCTTCCCTGTCCATCACCAACTCCTGGAGCTTGCTCAAACTCATGTCCACCGAGTTGGTGATGCCATCACTTTATAGGTTATTGCAAGATATTGAATACAGCTTCCTGTGCAATACACTGCCAAAGGTCATCTGCCATAATAGCTGATGAATTCAACCCCAGTGGATTTCATTTGCAATTTTCAATTTACTGAGGCCTCCAAACCCCAAGGTGATAAAAGTTTCCCCTATCATGGCCTGTCACAAACATCAAGAAATCTCAAAAAACCACAAGAAAGACAAAAGAGAAAGCTGTGCTTCCTCGCAGGTACAGATAAGGAGAATAGGAAGGAATGGTATCATGCAGGAAGGTACGGAGCAGCTTGTTCTCTAAATGCCAATTGAAAGGAAAAGACTTACTTGACATGTCCTCAAACAAAAATGTGAGTGTAAATATTTAGTCCCTGAAAAGACAGTATACTCTCTATGTTGTATTTACCATAGTTTTGATTTACGAAATGCAGGCTTTTCCAGGCTCTTCTATCGTGGAAGTGTCGGTTAGCACTAAGAAATCATTTGTTTTGTTACAGAAAAGTGGTAGATCCTTTGTCTGATTTGCAAAGGCAGTCAAAGGACTGGCTAGCAACTACTTGTAAGTGGATCTAGGCAGTGTATATCAATGTAGTAGCAAGAAGAAGAAAGCTAGTTTCCCCTTGTCAAGCTATTTACAGTGAACTTAGGCAAGATCAGGGACTGAATCCTGCTCCCAGCAGTTGTTCAAATTGAGGAGACCATATTCATGTTCCTTGGAGAATGGCAAGTTTAAAAGCCAAGCAGTCCATCTTCATCCTATGCTACTCAACTCCTACTATAGCCAATGAAAAGAGAGCAGAGAGATGGACCACTCTTTGAGACGTAACTGCTGGGAGAATTTAATTCAGACGTGGGTGTCTGGATCCCATTTCTACCAAATAGATTCAGAAAGCCTTATGAAATTGGTCTAATGAGGTAAGAGGACTTTGCAGTGGGCATCTACCCAACCTGCCTAATGACAGCATTTCTCATGACAGTTGATAAGAAAACCCAAGCATGAAATCAACAGGATTAGGATATTAACTTCATTTGTGTGTTCATAACTGTGAGACAATCAGAGTTTGAAAACGAAAGAAGATAATTCCTGGTTGAACTGATATGACTGAGAAAGATTGCCTCTTACAGAATCATTATTTAAATTGTCACAGTAAAAAATAAGAACATGGGTTATTCATTATACTTGAATCCTTAGTTCTTTGAAATTTAGCTATTAGGATTTTCTATTAGCAAAAAAAATTTAATGACCTTTTAATTCTTGAAACTCTCAACATAGAAAATATGGTTTCCTCAGCAGTTAAGGATAGCAGGAATTAACATTTTGAAATAAGGGATATAAAAAATTTTATTCTTAAGCTGCAGAAAATATGGAAAATAAACATATTTTAGTATTATTTTTTTTTTGCTACTTTTCAAAGGTTACTGACCCCTTGCCCCTTTTTGTAGTTTTTATAGGTTCAAAGAGAACTGTCTATAATTTGCAGTTTCTATGATTTCTCTTTGATGGTTAGCATAATACAGAGATCCTGATAATGACAAAAGGTTACTTAATAGGGTCTTATTGGTAATTTAATCAGTCCTTTTAAAAAATGCATATAACTAACTTGGTGAGGGTTTTTCATTATCTCTGTTCCTCTATGGCAGTGATAGAAAGCAAGCTGTACCACTTGGTGATGGACAGGGAGGCCTGGTGTGCTGCGGTTCATGGGGTCGCAAAGAGTCGGACACGACTGAGCGACTGAACTGAACTCTACCACTTGGTCTGTAGTTCCACAGCAGAAAGGTTAATTCTTTTATGTTCCTTCTAGTAGAAAAGCAGCTCTTGAATCTTTGGGGCAGAGTCCTAAATTGTTCTTGTAGACTGGTTCAGAGAGACTGTTCCTTCTCGTGCCCTGTGGCTAACTACATTCAGGCAGGCCAGAGCATTCACTGTAGTTTGGATGGTACAGTAGGGCATTTCCCATTTCATTAATTGATTCTTTCATTGTTTCACCTAGCATTTATTTAGCATCTATTAATTGCTGTATACTATGTTGAAAATTATGAATAAGAATTTCCCTACTTCCCTGGTGGCTCAGACAGTTAAGCATCTGTCTACAATGTGGGAGACCCGGGTTCGATCCCTGGGTTGGGAAGATCCCTTGGAGAAGGAAATGGCAATCCACTCCAGTACTATTGCCTGGGAAATCCCATGGACAGAGGAGCCTGGTAGGCTACAGTCCATGGGGTTGCAAAGAGTCAGACACAACTGAGCGACTTCACTTTCACTTTCTTTCTTTCCACTTTCGAACAGTTTACAGAAGAGTGGAAGAAAAAATGTAAATCTGTTTTCTCCATTCCTACCTCTCTCATCCCCACTCCACTGAGTTTATGTCATATAGCTATAAAACTTTAAAATAATGAAAAGTTTATCCTGAGAGTTTGGGCAATGGAATGATACTGTTGACATCTGGACATTTTATTTTATTTCAGGTGAATGGTGTGTTTCACTTTTTTGTGGGGGTTTTGCATTGTTTTTTGGTAATATATGTATCACCATAACATTTTTTCCAAGTCAGCATACAATCTATACTTATTTACTAAATACTTTTCTTTTCTTTGACTGAACTCAGCTTTTTAAAATTAAATTCAATTAGGAAGAAGAAGTCATTGTCTAAACTGTCACAAACAGCCTATATCATGAATAAAATATAATAACAAATATAAATGTAAAACTACTAATGTATTAGTCTGTGTACCACCCACATAATTTTAGATTTCACATGTGTTATGAATTCTACCCTTTAGAAAGTACTAGTTTGGTGTGTGGTGCTGATAAAGACCAGCATTGTGGATTTGACCTCCATGGGAACAGGTATTTTGATTTTTTCTTGCTGACCAACAGTTCCTAGAACAATGCCTAGTACATATTAAATAATAAAAATATTTGCTAAATAAATTAAATAAATGAATAAGGGTCAATAAATGAACTTCTCATAAATCAACTTCTATTTCCCATGTAGTCATAAGCATCATATTTTATCATGATTGCTTGCCTAATATCTCTCATCATCACTAGACTGGTAAAAAACTTTGTCTGTTTTGTTCATCTCTGTTGTAATCTCAGTGCCTTGAAAAATGTATGTTACATAGTAGGTACTCAAAAATTCATTGAATAAAGGGATAATGCAAAAAAAAAAAAAAAAAAACTTATGGGTAAACCTTACAGACGCCCACCTCCTTGGGCCAAATGGTTAAATACAGGGATGATGTATAACCTACTATTTTTTTTTTTCTTTGCCAGAGACATCCTCTACCAAACACACACACACATTTGTTTTAAAAATGGTGTGAGGGAGGTGAATGAGGGCCTATGTAGTTGGGCAAATGCTGGGGGCAAGATGCATAATCTAATTGGAATCAAAGAGCCAATGATAACAAGTGCTAATGTTAATCTTTATCATGAGCCAAGTACTCCGTTATCCCCACTTTATAGAAGAGGCTCAGAGGTGTTAAACAACTTGCCCGTGATTACACTAGAAAGGAACTGAGCAGAGCCCCCAGATCTGGCCAGGACGTTGATCTCTATGCCATATTCCCTCTGCAGTCACAGGGCAGTAAACAGACCACACAAAATCTGCAGTGAATTTTCAGAGAAGAAAGAGATAATTCACATCAGTGCAGACTGAAGTGTGACTAGCAGAAGCTATACAAAGCAAATGAAAGGGAAAGGAAGGCCCAGTTAGAATCCAGATGGAGAGGAAGCATGATGTCAAAGTGAACTGGAAAAAGTGGAGACAACAGAGAGACCCTTAGGAAGAAGGTTAGAGGAAAAGAAAAGTGCAGGAGGAATGTCCTCAGCAACCCAAACCTACCTCACGAAATAACCTGGGCACGAGTGTTTCTCTTCCTAAGTTAGAGCTGGCTGCAGCCGACTGGTTGCATAGTATGTGAACTGAAATGTTTTATTGCTTTATGGATGCAATAAAACACATGTGATTAAAGGCGACGGACACTTGAGTTCTGGTGGACGAAACTGGGATGCTGGGCTTTATCTGAGCAAGGTATTTTTTAATCAGGGGAAAGAAATCCGTTTCTCATTCTTGTGTTGTGAGGACAACAAAAGAATGGATGGACGATAAGAGTTTTTAAAGAGTCAAGATTTAAAAAGGAGATGATGAAGGCATTCTGTCCAGAGTGAGAAGCAGAAATGGAGAGGCATAACGGCTCAAAATATGAAAGCAGGAGATGCAGGGAGTGATTGTCTCTCGAAGGAAACAAACGTGGGGCCTAAAGTATGCCTGTAGAAGAAGGAGAGGAAAGAAATCTTGAACATGCTAAAATGAGAATATTTCCAAAAAGGATTAGGGTAGCATTTTTTTTTTTCCTCTAGCAAAGTAAAGTCCTGGCAGAAGGAAATGTGAGGAATTTGGGGATCCAAGGTGAGATAAGGCCAAAGGTCTACTGTGGGAAGAAAAGAAAAGAATAGAAAATTTCAAGAGACTTTGAAATTACTGTCTATAGATGAAGGGATTGGTGAGTTCTAGTAACTGGGCTGTAGGAGAAGAGCCACTTTTACTAAGAAAAATGCAAATCAGATCTGCAAATATTGATAGTCAAGAACCATGCTGGGCTAGAGGGCTCAGAGTTACAGGAGAGAGTGGTCAAGGATGATGCTACAAAACGAGTATGATAAACACCTTCTATTTCCATTAAGGGTTTTATACCCTAGTGAGGGACAGTGTTATCAACACCTCCCTCCATTACATGATGCAAGGCGGAGTAAAGATAAAATGCAGTCATTAAAATAGGAGCTTGAACCTTAAGTGGAAGAGTGATGAGATTTGTAACTTTTCCTGTGCTATACAGTAGGACCTTGTTGTTTATTTTATACATAGTTGGTGTGTATCTGTTAATCCCAAATACCTGATTTATCCCACCTTTCCCCTTTGGTGGCTCAGACGGTAAAGCGTCTGTCTACGATGCGGGAGACCTGGATTGGGAAGATCCCTTGGAGAAGGAAATGGCAATCCACTCCAGTACTATTGCCTGGAAAATCCCATGGATAGAGGAGCCTGGTAGGCTACTGTCCATGGGGTCGCAAAGAGTCGGACATGAATGAGTGACTTCACGTTCACGTTCCCCCTTTGGTAGTCTCAAGTTTGTTTTCTATCTCTATGAGTCTGTTTTTGTTTTGTAAATAAGTTCATCTGCATCACCTTTTAAAATTCCACATATAAGTGATATCATATGATATATTTGTCTTTCTCTGTGCTTTATTCATTTTTGCCTTGACTGAACACCCACAATGGGCCAGGCACTTAGTCTATTATTGGGGACATAAATATTAAACCTTAAGACCTGCACATTGCTTACAGTCCATGAGGCAAATAAATTGATATTGAACTGCGTATGGCTATGACAGAAGTAATGGAGGGAACTTTAGGAACACAGAGAAGGGGTATCTGCCTGCAATGCAGGAGACTTGGGATCAATCCCTGGGTTGGGAAGATGCCCTGGAGAAGGAAATGGCAACCCACTCCAGTATCCTGACCTAGAAAATCTCATGGACAGATGGAGCCTGGTGGGCTGCATCCATGGGGTCGCAAAGAGTCGGGCACGACTGAGCAACTAACACTAACTAATTAACATTTCAAAAAAGCCTTCCTGAAGTAAATAGATTTGAACTGAGGTTTAAAAGGTAAGTAAGCACCACCCAGGTGTTAAAAGGGAAGACAGGGCTAGGAGAGGGTTGGGAGGATGGGAAAGCATGTACGATCACACAAAGGCATGGAATGATATACAACAGAAGAGGAAGAGCAAATATTTAGGCCAAAAATGGAAAACAGTTGCTGTATATTGGGCCAGGCAATGTATTAGTAAACTCACATGCGTTAGTGCATATGATCCTTGGAATGTACATAGTGTGGGCTACAGAGACTGTGGCCAAAGTTCAAATAAAGACTGCCATATAAAGGAGTTTGGAATTTCAGTGTAAAGTACTGTAACTCGTTTTAGAAAGATTATTCTGGCAGCAGTGTGGAGAATGAATAGGAGGGGCAGAATTTAGGAGGCAGACAAACAAGTTAGGCAATAAGGGGAATGGTAATGGCAAAGGGGAAATGACAAAGCATGAATGGGAGCAATTAGCATGAATGGTGATTGATCAGCCACGATGGGGGAGAAAGGAGCCTAGGAAGAGTCCAGGTTTCTGAACTGATGACTGTGGTTGATAGTGGTGTAATTCACAAAGCTACAGAATGAAGTAAGCAAGTTTGGGGTGGTGGAGTGGGGTAAGGCAGGCTGGAAATGAGAGATCATGGGTTCTGCTCCATTCCTATTGAGGAGGAATTGTCTGAAAGTGACTTCTAGTAAACAGTTGGATATACAATACTAGACCTAAGATGAGAAGCCTTGGCAGAAGGTCTAGAACTGGGAGTCATCCTCCTACATTGGTTATTGAAGCCAAGAGGATGAATCAGGCCACTCAGCATCATGTGAAGGGAGAAGAGAGGCAAAGACAAAATATTGGGCAACTGTCACATTTCAGAAATGGGCAGGGGAAGAGGTGACTTTGAAGGAGACCAAGAAGAAGTGATGTGAGAGGTAGGAGGTAAATCAGAAGACAGCAATGCCTAGAAAAGGAAGGGAATTTAATAAGTAAGAATGGTCAGCATTACCTGGATTAGGCAAGAAATCAGAGACAAGCAAAAGAGAAGACTGAGTCAGGACCTCCAACTTGTGGGACTTTAGATATCAGCAGCAAAGTAATAAAACTTTCATGTATTGTGAATACTGTGCATGGGCGAAAATCAAATTGAGAAAGAAAAGGAAGATGTGATATTGTGATTTAATAAGAAATATGTATTTGGTCTTTATCTCCATTTCTCACAGAGTTCCTAAAACTCTAAATTTCTTAAGTAACAAGAGCAATAAAGGTGTCTTGATAGTCATAACAAATCCCTTTTAACCACATCAGAGTTTATGTAAAAGCGACTTTTGGAAAACATCTATAGATGGATACTTGTTGCCAGGGGAACCAACCATTCAATTGAGGGTTGGAACTTTTAGCCCCATCCCCTCAAACCTCTGGGTAGAGGAGAGGGGCTTGAGGTTGAATCAGTCTCCAATGGTCAATGATATAATCAGTCATGCCTACATAATGAAGATTCGATAAAAACCCAAAGGACAGGGTCTAAGGAACATTCTCAAACCAGAATGCTTCCATGTGTCTCTGTGCCAGGCCCCAAACTCCACAAAGATACAAGCTCCTTTGCCCTGTGTGTCTCTTTGTCTAGCTATTAATTAGTATCCCTTAATATGCCTTATAATGAACCAGTAATCTAGTGAGTAAACTGGTTTCCTGAGCTCTGTGAGCTGATCTAACATATTAATCAAACCCAAGGAGGGGCTCTGGGAACCTCTGAGTCATTATCAATCAGTCCAAAGCACAGATAAAAACCTAGATTCGCGCTTGGCATCTGAAGTGGTAGGGCAGTCTTATGGGACTGAGCCTTTAACTTGTAGAATCTGATGCTATCTCCAGGCAGATAGTTTCAAAACTGAGTTGAATTGTAATCATCCAGCTGGTGTCAGAGAAGTGTTTGGCGGTATGGGGGAAAAACCCACACATTGGAACTGGTGATCAGAATCTTAGAGGCAAGTTTAAGAGTTTAGGAAAACAGTCACTGTGGGACAGGCAAAGGAAAAGTACAATAAGGATAAGATGATACACTAAGGAATTGTTATAAAATACCAGACGGTACCATCAAGATTTTCAGATTCCCTTCCTGAGGGATGTAGTGGGTAGGAAGGAAATGGAGGAAAAATCAGGGCAAATGTAACCATCTCATGCAGAAGAAATGACACACAAGTATGACTGGTGGGAATTTTGGAGGCTGATGCTTAACAAAAAGAATGCTCTTTAGCTAATGGAAATGAAAATGGGCGAAGACTGCAATAAAACTTACAGGTGTTTCTAATGAATATTTTACAATATGTATAATATCAGCTCAGAAAAAAATGTGGGTGTAAGTAGTTTTTAAAAATAAATAATTGCTGCTAAAATCACAAAAAGAGAAACAAATAATGACATACTTCCTGAAGATGTTACAAAACACCCATCTGTGAAATATGCACACACACACACACACACACATGGAACCTGAATCAGATGACACTCCAGACCTAATTTCTAGTTTACAGGAAATAAGGGGGCAGAGGAGAATCTTACACAACAGCATGGAAATAAAATTGGCAAAATCTAGACAGTGGAAAACTATGCAGGATAAGAAACCTGGTAGATTTAGCAAATAAATTGGAAAGAGTCAAGAAAAGAGGGAGGAAGCTGTATATTACAAGACTTGAGACACATCAATCAAATGCAATGGGTGGAACTTTTTGGCTCCTGATTTCAACAAAGCAACTATAAAAACAATTTAAAAAAACCAATTGTGGGGAAATTTGAATACTAATTGGATATGTTATGACATTTAAGGAATTATTTCAAATATTTTATGTGTAATTTTAAAAAATCCCTATCATTTAGAGATATATACTGAAATACTTATGAATGAAATGGTATAAAGTCTGTAATTTGCTTCATAATAATCTAGTAGCCCCAGGACCTTGTCCCTTCCGCTGGTGAGCTGCATAAGGTAGCCACTGCATAAGCCAGGGCCTGGCAGCCAATTGATCTGGGAGCCAGCCCGGCCTACCCACTCACTTGCCTACAATAGTGAGTCCTGCCACAGCAGAAGGGCCCATGAAGCCCATATAGGAGATGTCATTAAAACATATAGATCTGGTGGCCAGAGGGAAGGTTCTGCTGGACCCCAAAGGACTTCTATATAAGGTCACTTCCCTAAGATTGGGAAACGTAACCCACTTACCTAATACATAGAAATAAACAGAGAAATTTAGACAAAATGAGGAAACTGAGGAATAAGTTCAAAGCAAAGGAAAAAGTCAAAACCCCAGAAAGTACCAAGCAGAAATAAGCAACCTGCTCAATAAAGAGCTTGATGTAATGATCATAAAGATGCTCAGTGAACTTAGGAGAAAGGTGGATGAATACAGTGAGAATTAACAGATGGCTAGAAAATATAAAAAATAAGCAAACGAAGCTGAAAATATAATCACTGAGATAGAAGCAATCAATAGTAGATTAGATGATACAAAGGAATGAATTTATGAACTGGAAGTCAAAGTAGTAGAAAGCTGAACAAAAAAAGGAAACAATAATTTTAAACAATGAAGATAGTTTAAGAGACCTCTGGGACAACATCAGCTTAATATTCACATTTTAGGGGTCCCAGAAAGGGAAGAGAGAAAGGAGCAAAGAACTTATTTGAAGAAATAATAGTTGAAAACTTTCCTAGTGTGAAGAAGGAAACAAGCATTCAGGTCTAGGAATCACAGGGAGTCCCAAGCAAGATGAAGTCAAAGAGGCTCATACCAAGACATGGTATAATTAAAATGACAAAAATTAAAAGATCGAGAAAAAAATCTTACAAGAAAGAAGTGATAAACAGTAGTTATGTGCAAGGGAGGTCCCGTAAGACTATCAGCTGACTTTTCAGCAGAAAGGAAAAAACTCTACAACCAGGAATACTCTGCTTGGCAAGGCTATCATTTAAATTGGATTAAAACTCTGTAAAGAGTTTTACAGATAAGCAAAAGCTGAGAGTTCAGTACCACTAAAATGGGCTTATAAGAGTTGTTAAAAGGACTTCTATAAGTGGAAAAGAAATGACTGCAATTAGAAATATGAAAATTATGAAGTAAAACATCTCATTGCTAGAGGCAAACCTACAACAGGGGCAGTAGGTCAACCACTTATAAAATTAGTAGGAAGGTTAAGAGACAAAAGTAGTAAAATCATCTATACCCACAACATATAGTTAAACAATACACAAAACAGAAGATGTAAAATATAATGTCAAAACCATTAGATGTGGGAAGGAGAGTAAAACAGCAGGATTGTTAGAATGCATTCTAACAATCCTGCTATTCATGGTATAGAATAGAATGTATTCTAGTCACAGAAAGTATATATATACATGCAGAATGTTAGATATGAACCTCATGGTAACCACAACCATAATTCTATAATAGATACACACACAAAGAGGAGATTCAAACACAACACTAAAAACAGTCATCTAATCACAAGGAAAGAGAACAAAATAAGAAAGTACATTAGTATATTATCAACACAAGTACATTATCAACAATTACTTGAAATGTAAATGAACTAAATGCTTCAATCAAAAGACATAAAATTGCTGAATGAATGACAAAAGAAGACCCACATAAGTGCTACCTACAAGAGACTCACTTTAGATCTAAAGACACACAGACAGAAAGGGAGGGGATGGAAAAAGTATGTCATGCATGAAAATGAAAAGAAATCTGAGGTAGCAGTACTTAGATCAGACAAAATAGAGCTTAAAACAAAGACTTAAAAACACGAGACGAAGCAGGACATTACCCAATGATAAAGGGATCAATCCAGCAAGATATATGCCAGTTATGAAATCCAGCAGGAAGATGTATCCCAGTTATAAAAAAATAATATACAGTATAGTAAATATAGCAAATAATATTGTAATAACTTTGTATGGTGACATAGTAACTAGACCTATTGTAGTGATCATTTTGTAATGTCTAAAAATATCAAATCACCATGTTGTGTACCTGAAACTAACACAATATTGTAAATCAATTATACTTCAATTTTAAAAAGAGAAAGAAAAAACTCATAAAATTATGAGGTTATCCAGAAAATATGTAAGGTTTTAAACTTTATTCTCCTTTTTATACCATTAATTTTAATAGTGCACTTTAAATAAATCCAATTGAATGAAAAAAAATAATAATCCAATGAGGGTAGAAGAGGAACGTGTGTGAACGTTATAGATGAAATAGGACTCAGTCTGAGTTGATAACTGTTGAAACTGGATATTGGGTTAGCAAGGATTCAGTATTCCACTCTCTCTGTTTTGTGTATGTTTGAAAAGGGCCAGAGTGAAAGGTTAAACAATCAAACAATAAATGTGAACATGCCCATTGATGCCCTTTCAGAACTGAAAGGATTCTAATAAGCTTAAAGTGTTAATATTTCAAATTTTTCAGTATTTCCTTTTGATGCTGAGTGTCTCCTAGTTTTAAATGTTCCTAATTAAAGAGCTTCCATTAATTCTTAAAGGTTAAAGACTGCTGTTTGCCATTGTCACACAATGAAATATGCAAGATGTGTGTATGTGTGTGTGTGTGTGTGTGTGTTTAATGTAGTTGTTCGGGACATTGTTTTGTTTTGTTTTTTTTAATCTTTCCAGTATGTCAACACCCAGGCTTCTGAGTAGCAACACAGGAGAAGCCAGAGATACAGATCAAATTGACCCTGTCGGGAAAGGTGAATTTCAGCTTTCTGCATTTCAGCAGGGTCTCAATCAAGAAGGCAGCCACGGAGAAAAAGGGGCCTGCTCTTGACTCCATGAATTCAGATTGTGAGTTTCTTGAGGACAGGATGCAGTTTCTAAGTAAGCAGATTGGGATCACCAGCTAGATTCTCAAAAAATACTGAAAGCAATATGATTTCAGAAAGGAAAGGCAAGAGGACAGACCCACGTTACAATAAAGAAGAATGGCTCCAAGATGAGAGGCTAGGTCTCCACAAGTGATGCAATAGATTTGTCACCAATAGTTCCGAGACTTGCCTGTTGCTCTCAATTCTACCTCCTGCTATTTGAGGTCCCCAAGTATGGCTGGTGGCCAGAAGGAAGCCAGGTTGCCTGCTAAGGGAAGGTGATAGCCATGGCAGGAAGCTAGGCGTGCTTTCTATAGTGTCTTCCATTTTGGTTGATCACATTTTTTCCATTAGAGTTTAGGAGTCCTGGAGTAAAGTGAAGAATTAAACCTTCACGCTCATTTTAGAGGGGAATTCCCTGATGGCTCAGATGGTAAAGTGTCTGCCTACAATGCGGGAGACCCAGGTTCATGGCCCAGAGTGTGCTTCTGAGTGTACCATTCACCTAAGAATCCTATAGATCCCTGGGGAAAGCAGTAATGGAGTAAAGGAGACTTGAAGATAAGGAAAAGGAGTGGATGCTTGTACCGATAGTTGGACATATTGAGGTACATAGGGAATGGATAGAGTAGCATCTTGACTAGCTCATAGACAGGAGTGATAGCTTATCCTGAGCAGAAGATGGGAAATGTGCCAAGGCATCAAGCTGATTGTTTAAAATAAGTTTAACTTAAAAACTTAGGAATTTCACGTTCTGTAGAGAGCCCCAAATATCCAAGGGAACTTTTTCCAAGTCCCTGTGGAAATAGTGATTTGTGAGAGAACAGGTGCCCTATAAGCTTCCCTGGTGGTCCGTTATAGACACAGTGAGACATAAGGAGAGTGAAACTTGCCTTTGAGGAGCCTCGAGAGAGTTGTAACACTGAAGAGTAAACTCTCGACCCATCCATCTTCCCTCCTCTCGTCCCCTTCCTCTGTTCTCCATCTTAGTGAAACAGCAGCAGGTACAGTAAAGAAAAAGCAATCCTGAGCCCTCCATGAGGGAGGGAGTGGAAAAGAACCTCGCAGAAATAAAAGAATGGAGTGACACAGAGCTAGCTAGTGGGCTGACGCCAGCATCGCGTCAAAGTGACAGCAGCTGTGGCAACTAAGTGCAGGCACCAGGAGGTAGAGGGGGAATAACAGGGAAATGAAACCCCACCCAAACCACCCTCTGTCCGTAAGGAAGCCAGACACTTAGGGGAGCAGCGTTCTTTCTGTCCTTTTAAAGATGTTTGGTTTTGATGTGGACTAATTTAAAAGTCTTTATTGAATTTGTTACAGTATTGTTTCTGTTTTATGTTTTGGTTTTTTCTCTAGGAGACATGTGGGAATCTTAGCTCTCTAACCAGGGATGGAACCCACACCACCTGTGTGGAAGGGGAAGTCTTAACCCCTGGATCGCTAGGAAGAGTCCCAGGGGCACCTTGTTCTAAGGATCCCTTGTGGAAGAGGAAACAAGAACTGCTGAACATTGCTATTGACTGTTACCTATTTTCTTTGAATGTCCTTTCACAGGCTGAGTGGTCAAGGGGTCTTAGGGTACATACACTTTAGTGACTAATACTTTGACACAAGACTATGATATCGATCCCATGCTACAGCAGAAGCTAGGAGGCTCACAGTTCCTTCTAGATACTTTGTGTGTAATCAGGTGTGCATTGGTGATTTGGAGCATAGCCTCTGAGTTAGAACCACTGCACTTTTCATGGGAACAGTTGGTACTTTTTTTAAGTTTCTTATCTTTAAAGTTTTTGGTCATGCCACGTGGCATGTAGGATCTTAGTTCCCTGGCCAGGGATGGAACCAAGTACCTGCTGAGGTGAAAGCATGGAGTCTTAACCATTGGACTACCAAGGAAGTCCCCGAAAACAGTTTTTTTGTTTTTTAATTCAATAAAAGGAAAAAAAAAACACCACTAGAGTAAGGAAGTTTTTAAAAATAGCAAAGTAACCAAGAAACACCCTGAAGTGATGCAAATTTGCAAGAGAGAATTTGAGAAACTATGACCCTAATTACAAGTTTAGCTTTTCTAAAAAGATTCTGTCTGCAGAAATACAGGCAGGACTTCTGTTCCTTCGCTCTCTCCATATGGGACTTGTTCACCTCCCGCTCTGTACATCACACTGTTCTCAGCTGTTTCTTCCTTGCATATGAAGCTGCCAGGCTTGTGTGAATCCTGGAATTCCTAACTTTCCTCTAGCTCCGCCACACGTAATCGACTGGAGCTTCCTTCTCCGATCCTTCAAAATGTGGGCATTTTCCCCATCTCAGGAGCTTTCTCTTTACTTTCTATTAAGGATAGAGTGATGACTGGAATCACAAAAGGTATTTTGTTTAGAGTTTTGTCAAGACTTCTTGATCCTAAGGTGTGTGAACTGAGATGCGTTGCTAAAGTTTTAATTTTTTCCCCCTCTTTCTCTCTTTGGTTTAATTATTAACTGGTTTTAAAATATATATTTATAAGGTCTTTTCATCATAACTTGCTGAAAGTTTAAAAACAGGGAATGTATTAGGGAAAAAAATATGTCTCTGGCTTTCTAGACCATCTATTACAAGACATCTCCTGTCTATCAGAATATAATGTCAAATGCATGGGAGAACTGAGCTGTATATATAGCACATGAAGCTATCAGCCAGCCAGATGATAGCTGGGAGGACGGATTTTGAAACATTCCTTATCATTTTTTCTAAAACTCAGAGATAAGATCATTCAGTTACTTTAAAAAATATGGGCTGAGATTACGGCAGCCTTGGAAGGCTTTATTTTGGACTTTCGGCCACTTGACCTTGGCTTACTCTATTCATTCAGGCTAGTCTTAAGGATTTTGTGGGCACCTTAGGCAACTTCAAGACTTTATGTACAGCTCAGTGTGGACTGCTTGGTCCATTTGAGGTAAGTTAGTATAAAACATGGATTATATAGCTGCTCCATAGTCATTCAAAGCTTTAGGCCAGATCTCAGATGAATATGTACCACATAGTCATGACCACATCTCATAGCTGCCCATTGCAATGGGCCTATATAGGTCACATGAGCTCTTTGGTGTACAGCATTATTTGATCTCATTGTCTGACCAAAATGTAGGCATGCTCTGAAGGCTATATGATGCTTTTCCACCACTGGGGAAACACCTGCAGAAAGGGAAAGGAAGGAATCTATCAGAGAGACTCTTCAAAGTCTGGTTTTGCTCCCTCTTAGGTCCATGATCCTGAGAAGGTTACTCTGAGCAAGAAACCTGCCTGCCATGAGGAATACATGAGATAGTGCAGGTAACACAGCTGGTTCACAGTGGGCATGCTCATCGACTTCAACTATTGTTGACATGATTATGACAACAATAAGACTTACTTGGCTTTATATATATTTACATGCAAATAAACATCCTGGGAGTATGTTTTTCTAAGCTAATAATCTATTTTTTTCCCCTTTACGACCCATCTGTCTACCCTTTTCTGTCCTATGCTCATTATTACCAATGAGACATGTGAAAGTGTTAGTTTCTCAGTCATGTCCTACTCTTCATGACCCCATGGACTGTAGCCTGCCAGGCTTCTCCATCCATAGGATTTTTCCAGACAAGAATACTGGAGTGGGTTGCCATTTCCTCCTCCAGGGGATCTTCCTGACCCAGGGATCAAACCCAGGTCTCTCTCATTGCAGGCCAACTCTTCACCATCGGAACCAATAGGGAAGGCATCCACCAGTAATTTTTATTCTTCCCTTGACTACAATTACAAATTAAGGCCTACATAATGTGTCCTCTCTGTGTCTGTTTCATCCTTTCAAGATTGCTTTCAAACAGCTCTAAGCTAGACCCTGGGTATCAGCAGCCACCCTAAGAAAAAGCAAATACTAGCTTAGTTACAGATTTCCCCAGGAGTTCTGGGGGAGCAATAAAATAGTTCAGTTCAGTTCAGTCACTCAGTCATGTCCGACTCTTTGCGACCCAATGGACTGCAGCATGCCAGGCTTCCCTGTCCATCACCAGCTCCCAGAGTTTGCTCAAACTCATGTCCATCGAGTTGGTGATGCCATCCAACCATCTCATCCTCTGTCAACCCCTTCTTCTCCCTCCTTCAATCCTTCCCAGCATCAGGGTCTTTTCCAAGGAGTCAGTTCTTCGCATCAGGTAGCCAAAGTGTTGGCATTTCAGCTTCAGCATCAGTTCTTCCAATGAATATTCAGAACTAATTTCCTTTAGGATTGACTGGTTTGATTTCCTTGCAATCTAAGGGTCTCTCAAGAGTCTTCTCCAACAGTTCAAAAGCATCAATTCTTCAGCACTCAGCTTTTTTTATAGTCCAACTCTCACATCTATACATGTCTACTGGAAAAACCATAGCTTTGACTAGATGGACCTTTGTCAGCAAAGGAATGTCTCTGCTTTTCAATATGCTATCTAGGTTGGTCATAGCTTTTCTTCCAAGGAGCAAGTGTATTTTAATTTCATGGCTGAAGTCACCATCTGCAGTGATTTTGGAGTGCCCCCCCCCCAAAAAATAAAGTCTGCCACTGTTTCCACTGTTTCCCCATATATTTGCCATGAAGTGATGGGACCGGATGCCATAATCTTAGTTTTTTGAATGTTCAGTTTTAAGCCAGCTTTTTCACTCTCTTCTTTCACTTTCATCAAGAGACTCTTTAGTTCTTCTTCACTTTCTGCCATAAAGGTGGTGTCATCTGCATTTCTGATTATTGATAGATATTTCTCCTCGCAATCTTGATTCCAACTTGTGCTTCATCCAGCCCAGCATTTCACATGATGTACTCTGCATATAAGTTAAATAAGCAGGGTGACAATACACAGACTTAATGTACTCCTTTCCTGATTCAGAACCAGTCTGTTGTTCCATGTCCAGTTCTAACTGTTGCTTCTTGACCTGCATATAGATTTCTCAGGAGGCAGATCAGGTGGTCTGGTATTCCCATCTCTTTCAGAATTTTCCAGTTTGTTGTGATCTACACAGTCAAAGTCTTTGGCTAAAGGCCTAAAATAGTGGAAATCAGTAAATTGGCAATGAAGAATATTGGGGGGATTGTAGTTCTAAATTCATCACTTATTGGCTGTGTGACTGTGTGTCCATTCACCTCAGTTAATTCACTGGTAAATGAGCTTACAGGACCTGCTTTGCTCTGTTCATGGGACTTCTACAGGGTTCTTATATGGATAGAGTATAACAGAGTTGCCCCAAATATGGTAGGCATAGCACCTTTTAACATGTGAGATGATTTCTAGTGGTACACAGCCAAAGTTTTTATTCCTTCTTGAACTTAAATCTTAGTATTTATTTTTATGGATATTAGAAAGCAATTATTATATAACTAGCACACCAAATTCACGATTTCTTAGATGTAATTGCTCAGCATGAGGTTGAAGTAAAAAACAAGAAACAATAGTAAATATATGTGTATGAGTGTGTGTGTGTGTGTGTATGTAATTATGTGTAATTATGACAGAAATGGAAGGTAATGCCCTTGTAAAATATACATGTCTACAAAAAATAGAATAAATAGAACAGTTGTCTAAAGACTTCAGGGACCTTAACAAATGTGTCATTGTTACTCTCTGGAGGTCCCTGAATTTCCTCACCCATAAAAGTCAACAAATGGTTGCTGATGCTTTCCACGTACCTGGCACTCTTCTGGGTTCTGAGGATTTAACAGTAGATCAGAGAGACAAAATTTCTCCCTCCTGGAGATACATTCAAGTGGAGAAACATATCTGAACCTACAAAAGAATTTGTGAATCTGACCCCATCATGTACCCATTTGACAACTGCAAGCACTCACTCAATGGCTGCTCTTGTTGCAGTGAGATGCCAGAGGTAGGAATAAAGAACTTACCTGAGAATATCTAAAAAAGGACCTGGCAGAACCCAGAGAAATGCTGTAGTGTGTACAAATGTAAATCGTTTTTGTTTCTGTTGGGTTTTCCTCTGGGTTAAGTTCCTGGAGAGTTTCCTAAAACTTTTGCACAGTGACAGGATTTATCTTAATGGTCTGTATTTGGCACTGTGTTCTCTCTAGAGGTAATGAGAAATGTGAGCCTAACCAGTCCCATATTAGAATTATGCATCTTAGTCTTCAAATAGTCAACCCAGCTTGAATTACTCTAACCATAAAATTACTCTTCTGAATCAAATGCTCTTCTGATAGCCAAATATGGAAAGCCTAATTTGTTTTCCTTCATTCCCTAATTTTAAAATTCTATCCAAAAGAATTAGCAAATTTCCCTGGATTCTTTTTCACTTTTTAAATCCCCAAAGTAATATTTCTCAACCGGTTTGAATTGCATTATGTCTGCATTTATTGGCTCTTCCTATCAACTCACAAGTTGGCTATTTGACAACATTGAAAGGCTCAGCAACTCCTACTTGGGAAATTAGTGCCTCAGTGAACTTACTAAAAAATACCCCAGTGGCTTGAAAAAAATAAAAAGAAGTTTCTAACACAGTGTAATTTCCAAACAGGGAATAGGTTATATGCTAGGAGACTGTGTTGAAAAAATGAATAGCAATAAATTCATAACAAAATAACTGCCCAGTAAAGATAAAACCCAAATATTATATAGAAGGAGAACGTAACACGCTGGGGCCAAAATGTAGGAGGAAAGATGTATTAACCAAGCCTGCAAATGAGACAGGTCCATATAAGTTTAATTTTCAGACCATCTAAAAGTTATAGCCTTTAGTATGACAATACCCTCCATAAGTGAGTAACTAAAGGGGATGGTTCATTACTTCTGTGGCACATCACACTCACCTATGGTTCTATGTTTAGTATTGTTACTTGGGATGATGGTTTCTGTGTTTTGCTAAAGCATCCAAATTTTTCATTTTGAAAATGCTTTCATTTCATCCAAGCATATTCATTTTGGTTCCTTGTTCTTGGTAAACTGCATAGCACATTTGTAAATAGTGCTTCGGTTTATAGGCTTAGTCCCTGAAAAAAATTTTTTTTAAAGCTAAGGCTTACAGTAAGCAGATAAACGTACTTGCTATACCTGACTACCTGGTATGAAATGCAAGGCTTGTGAATTTCAAACGTGAGGCAAGAATATAAAATGATTTTTAAAAACAAATCTCCCTGTACTTAGAACCCAAAGGAATGTTGTCTCTTTTCAGTTCATTCTCATTGGGAGGTCATATACTTACTCTAATTATATTGTTTTTCCTCTAAACATTTGGAACTCCTCATGTGGAATTGTCTTCGGAGCCTGCAAAGCATTTTTCTGAGAGTCCTGCTCTGTGCCAAGTCTTCATCCTTTGGGGTGGGGTGGGGGATGGGAGCCAGTGGAAGGGAGTGGATTTAATGATTTCTGGAAAGAGCTGAAAGTCATCCAGAGGCCAATCTGGCAAATGGCGTGAGTGTAACCATTTGGGGTTAAAAGCTAAAATAAAAGGGCTGTCTATAAAGTGCAGAGTCTGGCTCTGTCATTTGGACTGAACTGACTCTTTGAAGGCAGTCCTCAAAACAGCTTCCCAGGCAGCTCTGGTCCGTGCCCAGCATTCTTTGAATAAATGTATAGAGTCTCCTAAAGTGGCGAACTTTTGAAGTAATACTTCAAACACTCATTTCCTTGTGTAAGACCCAAGTGCTTTTGTCACAGACTACTGTGGTCATGTGTAGGAAAGAGCCATCATTTACTAAGGGCCCGGAATCAAGATAAAGACTGTTAGGTAAACATACTTTCTCAAGAACACACAGGAAAGAAAAGAACTTGCAGTGAAGTGTTGATAGTTCTTGTCCAGGAACCATGGTTAGAATTCAGCCATTGTGTATATGTCTACCGTACATGCCCTAGTATAAGGCAATGCCAAACACAAGACCCTCTTCCATCCTCCAAATAAGTCCTCCTGTTCCCCACCCCCGCAAAATTCTAGAGATGTAGCTAAAAATCTTTCATCATCTACTTATAAATACTTTATTTAGTTACATATATTTAATCATTTTATGCATTTATAAAATTAAATAATATAATTCGATATCTTATTTTATATTTCACAGAATTTACTAAGGTTGTATTTTTTCCATAATCTTATTTCAGTTTTATTCAAAGCCACAGCATAGCACTATGACAGTTGTTTTCTTTCATCTGACAGTTACATATTTTCAACATTCACTATGTAACCACTTACTGTAATATTTTTAAAAGTGATATTTAGAAGGCTTATTCACCATCAACACCCACTTTGGCAAATATGAGGCCATTCATCCAAGTGAAAGAATAATTAAATATGTATTGAAGTTCACCAATTCCACTTAGAAATATCAGAATCTTGCATTGATTACAAGTGTTTCAGGATAATGTGTTTTCCCTGAAAAGAATGGTGTTATTAGAAATAAAATAATGATGAGAACACTCTATAGTAAGAAACTCAAAATGTAAAGGGATTCTCTCTTTTTTCTAAGGAGTGATTTTTGGGAAAAACCTTGCTTGGCATTTGAGTGTCCTCAGAGTTCATGGTTTGCTCTCCATTACCCCCCAATAGTTGAACAGCTCTCTGTTTTCATTGCTGTTGAACGAATGAAAATAGATTACCAACAGAAGTCAGAGTTCACAGGAAGAAATTTGATAGAAATACAATGTAACAGAAGACATTTGATTTCCTTCTGAGGTGCAGTAGGGGGGAGCAAAATACAGTGCAATCATTTGCCCCTAGAGATAGGACTGTGAAGAAGGCTGAGAGCCAAAGAATTGATGCTTTTGAACTGTGGTGCTGGAGAAGACTCTTGCAAGTCCCTTGGACTGCAAGGAGATCCAACCAGTCCATCCTAAAGGAGACCAGTCCTGGGTGTTCATTGGAAGGACTGATGCTGAGGCTGAAACTCCAATACTTTGGCCACCTCATGTGAAGAGCTGACTCATTGGAAAAGACCCTGATGCTGGGAGGGATTGGGGGCAGGAGGAGAAGGGGACGATAGAGGATGAGATGGCTGGATGGCATCACTGACTCGATGCACGTGAATTTGGGTAAACTCCGGGAGTTGGTGATGGACAGGGAGGTCTGGCGTGCTGCGATTCATGGGGTCGCAAAAAGTCAGACATGACTGAGAGACTGAAATGAACTGAACTGAACTGAGACATAGGAACACTGGATTACAGAGCAAATTCCAAAACACTCTGTATTGGGGGGCATGAAAAAGTAATAGGAAACAGCTAATGAAGAGCAGGAGAAGGAAAGTTGCTTACAGGGCAGGGGTCTATTTAGTTAAATAATAATACCACTTATACCAGGGCATCGTCAAGATTCTGTCTTTGGGCTTCAAGCATTGGGTTCTTGGAAGCCATCCTGTTTTGATGCTACCACCATATATACTCTCATTGTTATTGTGGCTGAAGCTGATGTTCTAATCCTGGCTGGGCCCCGGGGTTTTGTATGGCCTTGATGGCTCTTCTCTTGCATTCAAAATAGTTCATGATATTGATGCCTTCACAGGGATAACAGCATTCCATCAGAATGGCAGGCTTCCCACTGTTGGCAGCAACTTGCTAGCCACCACATTTGATTTTGAAGACAAAGAAATTAAAGCATTCTTCCGGAGGTTGGATGGAAAGCCCTGGTTTTAAATTTCTCATCCTTTTCTACTTCGCAGGGTCTCAAGACGATGGCCCTTGAGTTACTGTCCAGTCTGCTGACCTGGCTTGGTACACCCTGATACCTACTACTCCCCTGCTGTCATTTCCTTTCCCTAACTCTATAGGCACTTTTTCTCCTAATTTTGGACAATCATCGGCATGATTTGGAAACCACATTGTATCTTTTAAAAAGAGTTGGATAAATAACGTTTTTTATTTTTTGTATTTTTCATTCCTTTCACAGTGCTCCATTGGCCAGAAATAGTGACATGGATTTAAATATGCCATGATTTAAACAATATGCCACGATTGCCTGCTAGTCAAGTGATTAAGACTTCACACTTTCACTTTCGAGGGCAAAGGTTCAATCCCTGGTCAGGGAGCTAAGATCCCACAAGCTGCATGGCACAGTATATATATATAATATTCCATTAATAAAAATTTCCTTTCAAATTTGTATACATCTTCTCAAGGAAGCCTGAGGAGGCAGTGGGTAGTAGTGGACACAATGGGGAAAAGAGGGATTTGAGCTGCCTTCTTATTTCTGTTTTCCCTTTTACCTCCAGACCATGAGCAAGTCACATAATTTCTCTGTACATCCAGTCCCATGTTCATGAAATAAGACTTGACTCCCTTCCTCCCAGGCTTTGTGAAGTTCTAACATTCTGCGTATCCAAATGGTAATGCCCACTGAGTATTGAGCATGTAACCTGAACCAGACACCGTGCAGAGATGTTCATGGGCAGCTCCTTTAACCCACCCATCAAACCTGGTGGATGGACACTCTTACATGTAAAGAAACTGAGGCTTAAAGAGAGAAGTGTCCTGGAGAAGACACCTCTTCTTTGACTGAGTCCTAGATAATGGGTTTAACTCATTTCTGAACAAGTGAGACAGATGGTTCAGAACACAAAGAGACAAAAATCAACCAGAAGGGTTTTCATCACTCCTTTTATTTCTTTTCCTTTCTTTGCTTTGTCTTTCATAGGTCTCATGTGAGAATTGAGTAATTTTTGTTTTTATTTTTTCTTTTCCATTATGGTTTATTACAGGATGCTGAATATATTAACAGTTCCCAAGTAGGACCTGCTCTTTGCATGCTCAGTTGCTCAGTCCTGTCCAACTTTTTGTGACCCCCATGGACTGTGGTCTACCAGGTTCCTCTGTCCATGGATTTCTCCAGGCAACAATACTGGAGTGGGTTGCCATTTCCTTCTCCAGGAGATCTTCCTGACCCAGGATTGAACCCATGTCTCCTGCATTGGTCAGTGGGTTCTTTACCACTGACCCACCTGGTAAAGCCCACCTGTTGTTTCAGTTCAATTCATTCTCTCAGTCGTGTCCAACTCTTTGCAACCCCATGGACTGTAGCACACCAGGCTTCCTGTCCACCACCAACTCCCGGAGCTTGCTCAAACTCATGTCCATTGAGTCAGTGATGCCATCCAACCATCTCATCCTCGGTCGTCCCCTTCTCCTCCTGCCTTCAATCTTTCCCAGCATCATGGTCTTTTCCGAGGAGTTAGTTCTTCACATCAGGTGGCCAAAGTATTGGAGCTTCAGCTTCAACATCAGTCCTTCCAATGAATATTCAGGACTGATTTCTTTTAGGATCAACTGATTCTATGACTACTGGAAAAACCTGTTGGTTACCTATTTTATATACAGCAGTGTGTATCTGTTAATCCAAAACTCCCAATTTATCCCTCCCCCAATCCCTTTCCTCTTTGGTAACCATAAGTTTATTTTCTATGTCTATGAGTCTGTTTCTGATTTGTAATTAAATTCTTTTGTATCATAGTTTAGATTCCACATATAAGTGATATTGCATGGTATTTGTCTTTTTCTGTCTGACTTACTTCACTAAGTATTATAATGTCTAGGTCTAACCATGTTGCTGTGAATGTCATTATTTTATTCTTTGTTATGGCTGACTAGTATTCCATTGCACATATATGTGATATGTCTGATAGTCACCTAAAGAAGACGTAGCACATCTTCTGTATCTAGAGAACTGAGTTATTAAAACTGTTTTCTTCATGACCCATTATCAACCTCAGTCCTTATGAGTCCCCTCTTGCTATTTTGGTACTTTTTCCTTTTCATTTTCTGTACCACCTCTTTCCTCCTATGTGGACTCACTCTATTATACTTTATGTCTTTGCAATTTGTTTTTCCTTTGTTTATTTAGATAAGTATATCCTTGGAAAAAATGTCATTTTGTGTCAGTGTTTTTGACTTACATAAACGCTATCAAGCTTTGAATCTCTTTCTTTTTTACTCTTTTTTTTTTTTTCACTGAAATTCTGTTCTGAGGTTCATCCATGTCGCTACTATATGACATGGATAGACCCGAGTTTGCAAGCTGGGATCGCAGAGTCGGACACGACTGAGCAACTGAACACCATGTTGCTACATGTAAATCTTGTTCATTATGCCTGATAGTCACCTAGGATTCCATCTTATCATATTATACATTTCTTTTATCAATTTCCTTTATCAATGGACATTTAGCTTACCCCAAATTCTTGTTTTGGGATTCAACAACCTGGCATGAATATCCTCTAATATGGCTTTATACTCACTTAGATGAGAGTCCCTTTGCAATATAAACTCAGGAGTAGGATTTTACAGCTGTTGTATACATGCATGTTCATTTCACTAGGCACTGTTAGGTTGCTTTCTAGAAATCCTGTATTGCTCTGTACTTATTCCAGTGATGTATAAAGATTACCATGTCCCCATTTTCTCATGAACACTTACTTGTTATTTTCTGGCTAGTTTTTTGCTGATCTCTTTTATTAAGTGGTTTTAATTTACATTTGTTTGATAATTAGTAAGGTAGAACATTCTTCACTAATCATTAGCCATTCAGCTTTTTCTTGTGTGATTTATATACTTTGGCCCATTTTTTTTCTTACTGTATGTACAACTTTGCTGGTTTTTGTAATTATGGCTTATAATTTGTTATATTATCTGGTATGGTGGGTTATTCTCCCCCGCACAATCTGTTTTGAACTTCATTTACAATATTAACTGAATCACAAAAGTTTATTCGTGTATTTTAAAATTTAATTATTTGTGGGTTTCAGCTGTTGTCTTTATTTTCTCCCAGTCTGCCACTTCTGTTAGCTTAAGGTTTCCTCTGTTTGTAAAATGTTCTGATAGCTGGTATGTCTTCTTTTTTGATTTTGTCTTAACTTTTTGAAAATTCTTATTTTTCTACATAACTATTAGAATTTGTTTTTCATGTTAAAAAAAGTTTCACTCTGGGATTTTGATTGTAAGTGCACTAAATTTGAAGCACTTCCCTGGTGGCTTAGGTGGTAAAGTATCCGCCTGCAATGCAGGAGATGCGCAGAAGATATGGGTTCGATCCCTGGGTCAGGAAGATCTGGAGAAAGGAATGGCAACCCACTCCAGTATTCTTGCCTGGAGAATCCCATGGACAGAGGAGCCTAGCGGGCTAGAGTTCATGGGGTTGCAGAGTTGGACACAGCTGAGCAACTCAGCACACATATGTTGAATTTAAAGATTGATCAAGGAAAACAACTCTATGTGATGTTAAAGCAAGGTGTTAATTCTATATGCTGTTCAGTGTTTCGTTTGTTTAGATTTTCTGATTTGTGCTTTAATAGTTTAACATTTATTCTCTATAAAGATGTTGTTTCTTTGGTTGATATATACTTTGTAGTTTTGTTACTACCATGAATAGTGTCTTACATTCTATTATATTGCCTATTGGGCTATTGGGGTTTCCCAAGTGGTGCTAGTGGTAGAGAACCCACTAGCCAACTCAGGGGACACATGAGATGCAGATTTGACTGGGTTGGGAATATTCCCTAGAGGAGAAAATGGCAACTCACTCCAGTATTCTTGTCTGGAGAATCCCATGGACAGAGGAGCCTGGCGAGCTAAGTCCATAGGGTCACTGTTGCCTATGCATAGGAACACTGTTTTTTACACATTGTTTTTTATACCTAAAAAATTTGCTGGACTCCATTTTAATTTTAGTAGTTTGCTGATTTCTTAGGTTTTCTGGGCATTTGATTGTGATATTGTAACTTGAATAATAACAACGTGGTCTCCTTCCTTCCTGGTCTTAATGCCGCACCCAGGATTTCCTGCATTGATACCGTCATTCATATCTTGTTCTTAACCTTAAACAAATCGCAGTTAAACTTTTCAATTAAATTTAATGATTGCAGTCAATGGTTGGTAGAAAGTCTTTATTGGGTTAAAGAAGCTTCCCTCTATTCCTAGCTTTCTAAGAGTTTTTTAAAAAACATAGGTTTTGAATTTTATCCAATGCCTTTTCTGCATTTTTTGAGATATTCATGTAATTTTTCTCCTCTAGTCCAATAATGTGGTGAATTATTTTAATGGTTTTATATTTTCTTTTCTTAAACCATTTTTTCTTAAATGGGCTCTATTTGATCATGTTTTATGTTTTAAATTCATCACTGAATCCAGTAGCTGATATTTTAATTAGGATTCTCATACACATGTTCATAAGTGAAGCTGTATTCATAGACAAATTTGTCTTCTGCACTGGGTTTAGTATTAAAATCAAATGAGTTATACTCTTTTGCTTTTTTTCTGATTCATGTGACAAGTTGTATAAGACAAGGAGATTCACTAGTCCCTCTCCAAGCTTTCCCGCATGAAAAAAATAGCAACCAGTTATCAGAAAAAAAACCACTGTCTTCTCTCTTTCTTTCACACTCATATTCAATTCTGAGCCAGTCATCCCGGCTCTGCCTTCACAGTGCATCTAAGTCGAGTCCCATCTTCCCACCACCTCTTCCTGCCTCTGCTGTGTGAGAGGATGGACCTGTCCACAGGATGCCACCACCCTGTACTGGGGCTCCATGTTTTTGTTTTCACCTCCTTGTAGTTCATTTTCCCAATATCCCTTTAAAGCATAAGTCAAATCTTGTGACTCTTGTAATTGTCTCCTGTTGACCCCATTGGGAGGGAGGGGTAGTGTCTGGGATCAAAACACAGACCATTGTAGCCATCTTCCTGGGCACTGGATGGATAAAACTGACCATAGCACACTTGTGTATACTCAGCCTGGGGGACGAGTCCACTGCACACCACCCATGGCCACGTGGGGCTTTCATTCAGAAACAGTGTGGACCACCAGGCGTGATGGGAGGAAGGCTTTGCAGTAGTCAGAGGGCGTGGCACCCACTGGTTCCCACAGGAGGATGTGACTGGGAGTTTGACTAATTCAGGAGTAAGCAGGAACTCTACCTGGTCCAGCTGATAAGAGGGGTGTTTGGCAAAGGAATATTTTCTGCAGAAGCAGAATGGGAGTGGCACTTGTGGGTATGTGGATATGCCACTGGAGGCGTTCCTACTCCCCTCAACCCATGTCAATGCAGGACATAATACTGGGCCTTAATTTTAAGCCTCACACCACAGGTTTCTGGGCCAAAACTTTCCAAGGCCCTTCATGGTCTGACAATTGGCTGCCTCTCTGGGCTTATTTCCTATGTTCTCCCTTCCTCCAAATATTCTGCTCCAGCTACAATGACTACTTACTCTTACTCAAACTCATCAAGCATATTTTCACCTCAGGCCTAAGCCCTTGCTTTTTATTTTGTCTCTTCCCATAGTGAAAATTGCTCAGTTGTATCCGACTCTTTGCGACCTCATGGACTATACAGTCGATGGAATTCTCCAGGCCAGAATACTGGAGGGGTCAGCCTTTCCCTTCTCCAGGGGATCTTCCCAACCCAGGGATCGAACCCAGGTCTCCCACATTGCAGGCAGATTCTTTATCATCTGAACCACAAGGGAAGCCCCGTCCCATAGAGATATCACCATAGTTTTTTCTCACTTTCTTCAGATTCATGCTTACCTCGTCAGTGTGAGGTAAAAAGCGTAATTTTACATGCTTTCAAACTTTATATAAAAAGTGCCCTGCTATATATGGTTTTTCATCTTCATTATTATATTTTTGAAATTCATCCTGGTTGCTACATTTAGCTCCATTTTGTTCTTTTTATCTACTCTGGTACATTCTATGAATGTGGCAACGTTCATTTATCTCATATCCTGCGGATGAATGTTTAAGACTTTTCCATTACGAGAATGTATCAGTGAATCTTTCTGCAGGTATTCTTGTGAACACGTACAAGACTTTTTTCTAGGGTATATATAAAAATGTGGAATTGCTGGTCAGATGGTACCAGGAACTTCCTGGGAGTTAACCTTAAGAGGTGGGGCTGAGAAAGCTTTATGCAATCTTCCTCCTGTTGAAAAGCATAGAAACTACTAGAAGAGTTGAGAGACTCTGAGACCTAAAAAAGGCACTGACATAAGTAAATGCTGACAGCTGTTTCTGTGGTTCATCAGAGGAGCTTCTCTACTGTTTGTGAGCAGACTACAGGCTCCTTGCTACTGTCACCAACGGCCACCTCTGTGACGCATCTGTTGTCACTCAGGGGACTGACAAAAAGTGGCCACTGGCAGGAGTGGTGGCTGTGAAAAATTGTTAAGCTGGGGGTGGTCTAAACTCTGAGAGATGTTGGACTTTCTCCCTCAGCCTCACATTAGTCACTCTTTACCTCCAGAGAAGAACCGAGAGAATTCGTCTTTGTCAATAGACTTTGCTGAGTTGAGAGAATACTAATTTCCCCACAGGGATCTTGGTAAAAAAAATTAGTCACCTAAAAACTATGGAAACAAACTCAAAATAACTTCAGAGATCCTAAATTAGAGCCCAGCTTTCAGATTTCTGATGGAGGGTGCGGCCCAGGAGAAAATGGCTTCATAAGCATGTATCTACCGTCTCCCTTCTCTAGTTCTTATCTTGGTCTCTCTGTCTCTCCTCCTCTGTTTCTCTTCTCTTTTCTCTCTTTCTTACTTTCTTGGTCCCTTGTTTATGTGTTAGATTTGTCAATAGGATTTCAAGTTTCCACTTTGCCTCCATGGTGTTCGTGTTTTGACAAAAAAGGAAGCCAGAAGGGATGTTTAGTTCTTTCAGTAAAGTGGAGGGTTCACAAGAAATCCGTGCAGATTGAGCCAGCCCCTACCCTATAACTTATCATTTGATTTGGCTGTAAAAGTCATGTGTTCAGCAAGATTCTCTTGAGTGGATTGTAGAAGTGGTGCTTCCTCTCCAGGATGTCCCCGTGGAGACCTGTGGGTCACAAGAACCTAACAGAAGCCCAGGAAGATGGCTATAATGACCTGATTTGATCCTCAACATTCCTCAAATGCAATACCATGATGGATGTACACCCAATTCCCTCAGACGCAAGAGCCAAAGTCACCGTGGAGTGAGGCAAAACGTTCAATTCAGAGTCCGGAGACTTGTGTTTGTGTCTGGGTCCTACCACTGCCTAGTTGGTGACCTTGGGCCAATTACTACACTTCAGGTTTTGGTTACTTCATTTTAAAAATGAGGGTTTTTATTGACATACAGTTGACCATAGTAGTCTCTTACAATCCTTTGTATTTTCTGTGTTATGAGCAGTCTCCTCTTTCATTCCTAATTTTATTTGAGTCTTTTTTCTTCCATAGTGAATCTAGCTAGCAATTTGTCTATTTTATCTTCTCCAAAAAGCCCAGCTCTTGGTTTCATTGATCTTTTCTACTGTCTTTTTAGTTCTATTTATTTCTGCTGTGGTCACTGTCATTTCCTTCTTTCTGCTAACTTTGGGTTTAGTTTGTTCTTCTTTTTCTAGTTCCTTGAGATATAACGTTAAGTTAAAGACATCTGTTTTGGCTAAATGTATAATCTATCTCATTTAGCCAAAATAGATGTCTTTAACTTAATGTTATATCTCAGAGAATGTGTATATTTGTAAAGGATGTGTATTCTATTGATTTTGGATGGGATGTTCTATAAATGTCTGTTAAGTTCATCTGGTCTAACATATAGCTTAAGTCCAGTGTTTCTTTATTGATTTTCCATCTAGATAATCTACCAATTGTTGAAAGTGGGGTATCAAATTCTCATACTATTATTGTATTATGGTATATTTCTCCCTTCAGGTATGTTGATATTTGCTTTATATATTTAGGTGTTCCTATGTTGAGTGCATAAATGTTAGCAAATGTTATAACCATCTTACTGGTTGATCCCTTTATCTTTATATAATGACCTTTTTGTTACAGTTTTTGTCTTAAAGTCTGTTTTGTCTGATACAAGTATAGCTACCTTAGGTTTCTTTTCATTTCTATTTGTGTGGAATTCTTTTCCCATCCCTTTACATTGAGTCTGTATGTGTCCTTAAAGTCAAAGTGAGTCTCTTGTGGTCAGCATATAACTGGGTCTTGTTTTTTATCCATTCAGTCATTCTATGTCTTTTGATCAGAGGATTTAGTAAATTTACATTTAAAATAATTATGTTGGCCTTCCCTGTGGCTCAGACAGTAAAGAATCTGCCCGTAATGCAGGAGACCTGGGTTCAACCCCTGGGTGGGGAAGTTTCCCTGGAGAAGGGAATGGCTACCCACTCCAATATTCTTGCCTGGAGAGTTCCGTGGACAGAGGAGCCTGGTGGGCTACAGTCCATGGGGTTGCAAAGAGTCTGACACAGCTGAGCGACTTCCACTACCATTTTGTTAATTATTTTTTGGCTGTTTTGTGATTCTTTTATCCTCTTTCTTCTTCTGTTGAGCAACATAGTCTGAATTTCTAGAAACATAATCTACCAACATTGAATCATGAAGAAGTAGAAAATCTGAGCAGACCAATTACTAGTAAGAAGAATGAATCAATAATCAAAATCCCTAAGCAAACAAAAATTCAAGACCAGATGGCTTCACTGATGAATTCTGCTAAACATTTGAAGAAGAATTAGTACTAATCCTTCTGAAACTAATCCAAAAAACAGAAGAGGAAATACTCCCAAATTTATTCTATGGGTTCAGCACTACTGTGACACCAAAACCAGACAAAGACACTATGAGAAAAGAAAATTGTAATCCAGTATCCCTGGTGAATATAATACAACAATTCTCAATGAAATAGTAGCAAACTGAATTCAACAACTCATTAAAAACATTATACACTATGATACAACTGGACATTTTAAGAGATACAAGGATGGTTCAACATCTGCAAGTCAATCAATGTGACAAATCACAGCAACAAAATAAAGGATAAAAGTCACATGATCATCTCAATAGATGCAGAGAAAACATTTGACAAAATTCAACATCTGCTAATGATGAAAACTCTCACCAAAATGGGCATGAAGGAACATACTTCAACATAATAAAGGCCATATGTGACAAGTGCACAGCTAACATCATATTCAATGGTGAAAAGTTGAAAACATTTCCTCTAAGATCAGGAATGAGACAAGGATATTCACTCTCACCACTTTTTTCAACATAGTCTGGAAGTCCTTAGTAGATCAATTAAGTAAGAAAAAGAAATGAAAGGCATCTAAATTCGGAAAAACAGTAAAACTATTTGCAGATTACATGATATCTTATATAGAAAACCCTAAAAACTCCACCAAAAAACTGTTAAAACTAAAAAACAAAATCAGTAAAGTTGCAAGCTACAAAATCAGTTGCATTTCTGTACACTAATAAAACTGTAAGAGAGATAAATTTAAAAAGCAATCTCATTTACAATTGCATTAAAAATAATAAAATACCTAGGAATAAATTTGACCAAGGAAGTGAAAGATCTGTAAACTCAAATCTATAAGAAATTGATGAAAGAAATTGAGGATAACACAAGAAAATAGATATGTGCTCATGGATTGGAAAAATTAATATTATTAAAATTTTTACTACTTAAAGTGATCCACAAATTCAGTCAAATTCCCATCAAAAATTTCAATGGCATTTTCACAAAAATAGTAAAAATAATCCTAAAATATGAAGGGAACTACAAAAAATCCTGAATAGCCAAAACAATCTTGGGAAAGAGGAACAAAGCTGGAAGCATCATGCTTCCTGATTTCAAATTTATTACAAACCTATAGTAATCAAAACAATATGGTATTGGCATGAAAACAGACATAAAAGTCAATGGGACATAATAGAGAGTCCAGAAATAAACCTATGCCTTTGTGGCTAATGGAGTCAGTGATGCTATCTAGATGTCTCATCCTCTGCAAAGACAAGAGATAACAAGTGCTGGTGAGGATGTAGAGAAAAAGCAACCTAGATGCACTGTTGTTGTGAATGTCATTGGTGTAGGCACTATGAAATACAGTGCAGCTTCCTCAAAACATTAGAAATAGAACTTCCAAATGATCTAATAATTCCATTTCTGGGTAAATAACCCAAGGAAATGAAATCATGATCTTGAAAAGATATATGCACCCCCATGTGCATCACAACATTTTTTATAATGGCCAACACACGGAAACAACCTAAGTGTCCATCCATTGATGGATGAATGGAAAAGGAAAATGTAGTGTGTGTGTGTGTGTGTGTGTGTGTGTGTGTATGTATTTTTGTTGTTGTTCAGTTGCTCAGTCATATCCCACTCTTGATGATCCTATGGACCGCAGCATGCCAGGCCTCCCTGTCTGTCGCCATCTCCCAGAGTTTGCCCAAGTTTACATTCATTGCATCGGTGATGCCATCCAGCCATCTCATCCTCTGATGCCCTCTTCTCCTTCTGCCCTTGATCTTTCCCAGCCTAGGCACTTTTCCAATGAGTCATCTGTTTGCATCAGATGACCAAAATACTGGAGCTTCAGCTTCAATGTCAGTCCTTCCAGTGAATATTCAGGGTTGCTTTCCCTTAAGATCAACTGGTTTGATCTCCTTGCTGCCCAAGGAGATCAAATATACTTTTATATATATATATATAAAATATACTTTTATAAATATACTTTTATATATATATAAATATACTTATATATATATATATATATACAGTGTGTACATATGTATATAAATATATAAATATACTTATATATATAAGTATATAAATATATATACTTATATATATATAAAGTGTGTATATATGTATAACACCTTACATTATACATATACACATACATATATATATTATAATACATATATTATTATAATATATATATGGTATTCAGTCATCAAAAGGGAGGAAATCCTGCCATTTACAACAACAAGGATACACCTTGAGGACATTATGCTAGTTAAGTACGTCAGACAGAGAATGACAAATACTATATGACTTCACTTACATGTGAAATCTATAAAAATCAAACTCACAAAAAATAGAGAATAGATTGGTGGTTACCAGAGGCAGGGAATTCAGGGGACGTGGGTGTGTATTAAAAGGTACAAACTTCCAGTTATAAGATAAACAAGTCCTAGGGGTGTAATGAACAACAGGGTGACTATAGTTAACAATACAGTATCACACTTTGGAAAGTTGCTAAGAAAGTAGATCTTTAAAGTTCTCATCACAAGAAAAAAATTGTATGAAGTGATTGATGCTAAGTAAAGCACAATAGGTGATCATTTCACAATACATACGTGTATCAGATCATTGTATTGTACACCTGAGACTAACACAGTGTTTTACATCAATTATAGCTCAATAGGACTGAAAAAAACTACAGCTTTCTGATAGATGGTTTGTTCATTCAAAATTTATTAAGCATCTGCTGCTGCTGCTGCTGCTAAGTCGCTTCAGTCGTGTCCGACTCTGTGCGACCCCATAGACGGCAGCCCACCAGGTATGTGTATTTAAGCAACTACTAGATACACTCCAAGGTAGATGTTAAATTTCTAATTTAAATTAAATTTAAATTAGTTTTCAAATTTCTTGCCATTGGAAGGAACGACACACATTTTTCTATGTCTGCGTCCACTCGAGTTGTAATCATTTGAGATCCTAAGTGGCTTCACAGATGCCCTGTTACTAAGAAGTTGAAAACTCTGTGCCTCGGCAGATTGGAGGATCTCTGTTGTTTTCTCATCTGTGTGATTACCGCATTGTTGTGGGGTGGGGTATACTTTAGCCTTCCTGGTTGATGTATCTTCTTGTTACATGCTTTTCCAGTTGTATCTCACCGGGTTTAAATCTTCTTACCCTGACCATTCTATTTGTCTCAGCCCTTCTGTCTAGGACTCTGGGGGCTTATGTCCCAGGCCCTCAGTACCGCACCTACTGGGAGAATACAAGCTCTTTCTATGCTTAACAAGGAGAGGCATTGTTTCAATTAAATATCCTACTAAACAAGGATTATAGTCTAGGCTGTGCCTTCCCAAGGGGCATTTTCCATGAAATTGGAAGGAACATTCTTTTTTTAAAGAGACTGACAAAGGAATGCATCTCTTATTAACTCTTAAATAAGTTGTGAGAACAACTTATTTCTTGAATATGACTGTCATATTTTTCTTGCCAAAGCACCAAATTTTTCATATCATTTCTTTATCTGAAAAACTGCCATTAACCACTATTGCCTATAGAACTCAAGCTTTCTTACCCACTTTTTTTTTTTTAGGAAAACCTACTCTCTGGCCTCCTCTTACCTATTTATCATTATTCCTCATTGTTCTAGTTTGCACATTTTCCTGTTTCCAAAAAACCATATTTCTACTTCTGGAAGAGGGAAGAGGGCACAATTTAACTGACTATTTTTCATGCGCTAGGTAAAGCAGATTATTCAACATGACATAGCTAGTTAGTGACAAAGTTCAAAGCGTATGTTTACTCAGAAACAAGGAACCAAAATGGCAGATAAAATAATTGTTATAGTAATTTTTAATCCAGGTACAAATTCTGACCCATAATCACTAGCTCTTTTTCATGAGGAAAATCATTTCATCTCTCTGGGCTTTAGTCTCTTCACTTGTGAAATGAAATGATAACTCTTTCACTATTGTTGTGGATATTGGGAACTTTAATATGGAAAATGCCTGGTACAGTGTCTCTCTCAGGCTTCCCAGGTGACTCAGCAGTAAAGAATCCACCTGCAGTGCAGGAGACCTGGCTTTGATTTCTGGGTCGGGAAGATCCCCTAGAGAAGGGAATGGCAACCCACTCCAGTGTTCTTGCCTGGAAAATCCCATGGACTGGGGAGCCTGGTGGGCTACAGTCCACAGGATCACAAAGAGTCAGACACGACTGAAGCGACTGAGAATGGATGTGCAGTGTCTGCCTCGTAATGTGTGCTCAGCAAGTGTTAGTTAAGTGCAATATTCTCTGTTTTCCAGAATCAGTAAAGCCAAACTCATCTACTTTGGAGACCCGCAGGAAAACATCCAATAAAGACAATTATCCTATCCGTAAGTGCTCACTCCTGCCTAACTCTAGGATACTTGCCAGATACTATGAAAGCAAACTGGGTGTCCCATGGAGTAAGACTAATGAATAGCATATCTGATCCCAACAGTTTATTTAGTTTTGTACACAGCCAAGAGCAAAGAGTGAATTTAATCCGATGGTGTTGAAGCTTTCTAGAACGACGAGCTCTAAGACCACATACAGCTGTAGGCACCTCTAATGCAGATACTCACAATCCTGCCATGCTCTCCCTGCCTGTTGACTGATGCAGACAGCTTGGAACTGTGTCTGAGCTGGGAGATATGTATGTGAGGAGCAGAGCCTCCCAGAGAGGCATCTCTCTGGATGGTAACTGGTTGCATACAAGGCGGGGAACACGTGAACATGGCAGAGAATCTGAACGGAAATTCAGATGTCTTTTGGTCCACTCTTGGTAACGTAACATAGTGCTTGGGTCTCCACAGAAAAGAGTGCATTCAAGGTGGTCATTGAAGAATATTAAAAAGGGAACTATTTGTGGAGGCATGGCCAGGAGTAGGGAGTCAGAAGGAATGGTGAAACACCACAAGATGATGATGGGGAGTGGCCACTGCTGCCCTTAAGCTTGAAGGGGCAAGCTTGAATTCAATCGAATTGACTCAAATTTAATCAGACCCATAATGTGGGAAAGGAGCCGTCTGAGAGGAGTTTGACCGTCAGTCGAGAAGGAGGACCAGAACAACAGAGACTGAGGTCACAAACACCCTGATCTTTCTGCCACTCCCTCTCCTCCATCCAGTGCCTTCCATGGACTGAACCCAGCAGGAGCCCACTGATGCAGTTCTTCCAGGCCAGCCTGCTGGGGTGCATGGTAGAGTGAAGAAGGATGAAAATGGATCTGGAGGAACAAATGGAAAAAACCCTGCCTGCCCAGACAGTGAGTACAGGAAAGGCCTAAAAACATTTTTTCCCTAAATTTTCCCTACATTGTAATAGCTATATGACTAATTTACACTTACTGATGGAAAAAAGTATCTGTCATATACTTATACCAGATCATATTCAACATAGTGGTTGGAAGGTTCAGCTCAATTCTATCAAGGGGCTGAATTCTCTCAACAGGGAGGACGCCTCGTATTTAAGCTGTAGGAAGATCCCCAGGACTGACGTTCTCCACTGTTGCTGTCATTCAGTCGCTAAGTCCTGTCCGACTCTTTATGACCCCAAGGAAGGCGGCGTGCCAGGCCTCCCTGTCCTTCACCGTCTCCTGGAGTTCGCCCAAGTTCAAAATGTTCTCCATAGTCTTCTGTACATGTTGGAGTGTTAAGGGGTCCAGAACTGAGAGTCCTGTTTTTTGTTTAACACAGACATGAAAAGTAGGCAGATGAAGATTTCTTAAAGTCAGACTTAGCATTGATAAAGCTGATATTCGAAAGCAGAGCTTAGTAGAAAGTCCCAGTGGATTTCCTAAGAGGGTGCTGCAGAACACAACTTACCTTCCTGGTCAGAAGCAAAGTGACAAAAATGCAAGTCTGACCCAGGGCCAGGGTCTTGACTCATAAACTCTTGAGCAGATGAAAATGCCTATTTCATGCAAATGGACAGACTCCAAAAGAGACGAGACAGAAACTGAGGCATGTTCCTTAATTCCTTCTCCCAAATTCAGGGGATTAACCTGTCCCCATCCCCTGGTAGGACGAGTTTCAACAGCATCTAAGGAAGTACAAAAAGAGACCAATCAGACAGACCTGGGGTTTACCCACCCACTGCTTCCAGGGATGTTCCATGGGATAAGGGGTTTCAGTTGTCCCCCAGTCTCTCCAGGAATGCATTGGTGCCCATACCTGACTTCCTGAAACCCCTGTTGGACTGATGATACTATTTGTACAGCTTCGTGGGGAAAGCAGTTCCTTGTTTCTCCCTGAGGAGCATCTGTGTCCCCGCGTTATGGGGACGGAAGCAGGAGGACCAGGCTACGTCCCTGCTTCTGTCCTGCAGGTGGCAGGAGCACCATCTGGACTGTTGTGCACCCGGGGCAGCCTCAGACCAAGCCAAAGATAACACTGTGTCCACACACAGGAACACGCTGTGCTTTTCCAGGTTCCCAGGAAACCAAATCACATCAGAGGTCAACAGTGTTGTTAGACTATGGGTACTCAGAGTACGAAGGACCAATATGAGGCCCCAGAACTTCCTTCTGTCAAGGACTCAAGAGCCCCCTCCTAGGTCTCCTCTGATCCTTTGCTAACTGGGTTCTTTCAAGCCCTCTTTACTCCATATCAGAAGTTCTCGAGCAGCCTAACTCAAGGACCCGGGACAGAAAGCTGCTCCTGGAGAGAGGGGCAAGCAGGTGCAAACCCCACATGCCCAGACCTACTGACTCTCTTCTCCAGTGTATACCCCCTCCCCCATAGAGCCATGCTCAGGATACCACAACTGAAGGCAGAGAATCCACCTTTCCACCCTGACTGTCAGAAACTAGAGCCACGGATGCAATCGCCTACTTGATGGCTCTTCCTGGATGTCCCAGAGGAACACTTCCCACCTCCATCCTTCTGCAGTGACCACCCTCCGCCCACCCAAACCAGTGAGGGCATCCCCACGTGCCAGATGTGCAAACCAGAAACCTTGGCTTCACTCCTGCTATCTCAGCCCATGTCTAAGTCACTGCGATTCGATTTTGATGTTTCCCCTAATCATCTCTTGAACCCCTTCACTTCCATTCTGGTCAGGGCCACCAGTGTCTCTTGCACTAACTGTTCTGCCTGCATTCCCTCTCACCTTCTCCAGTTCAGCTCCAGACTGCAGCTAGAATGATTCCCCCTCCCCCAGGATGCAAATCTCATTATTATCCTTTCCCCACTTTAAAGCCTTCTCCTGCTCCTGGGACAAAAATGAAGACCCTAAAATGGCCCACCTGACCTTAACCTTGCCCCTGTTGCAGCTCCAGTGTCTTGTCTGGCTGGGCGCCACTGGTCTCCGTCTGTATTCCAGTCTCCCAGGCACCATTTCTCCTCCCATCAAAGGGCTGCTGTGTGTATGCTGTATATATGCTTTCTCTGCTTGCAATAACTCTGCCCTCTCATGTGTGCTGGGACTCCCCAGTGGCTCAGCGGTAAAGAATTTGCCTGCAATGCAGGAGATTCAGGTTCGATTCCTGAGTCAGGAAAATCCCCTGGAGAAAGGAATGGCAAACCACTCCAGTATTCTTGGCTGGAAAATTCCATGGACTAAGGAGGCTGGTGGGCTACAGTCCAAGGGTTTGCAAAGAGTCAGACACGACTGAGCACACACACACATGGACACACTCCTGTGCAGGTTTAAGGTTGTCTGAAACTTCAGATCTCAGCTGGCAGTTACTTCTTCAGGGATGTTCTCTGATTTTCTGGAGTAAACCAAATTTCCCCATTCTATCTTTTCATGACATCAGTCCCCAGCCTGCTTCACAGCAACATAGCCACAATTTGGCACTTATTTGCAGGTAATTTTATTAATATTATCTCCCCAACTAAAACATAGACTCGTGTGGGCAAGAACAAGCTCTGTTTTCACTCACAATGAATTGCATCCCCTGTTCCAGGCATAAACACGAGCAGGTCGTCCGTAACAGTTGAATGAATCGCAAGGTCCTCTCAAACATCCACTGAAGCAGAGCGTCGCCCGAGTGTGTGTGTGTGAAGTTGTGACCTGGCTCCTCAGTTTATCCAGTTTCTACCCTGTGGAAGGCCTGTCCTCCACCCAGCTCTGGTCCTCCTACAGAGAGTGGATTCCAGTGCTAAAGGCCCATCACTGAAACTACTCCACTGAGACCCACCGACCTCACCAGAGCCATTGACTTGACTCGATTTCTCCTTTAGGAAGCTTCCTGAGCCCGGCTGCCAAGGTCACTTCCCGCTGGGGGAATTTGACTGGGCTCACTGGGCTCTCCTGACTTGTTCTCTGTCTCACGCAGAGCACAGAATGGAGGCCTGGATGTGAATCAGAAGCTCTTAGCTTTCTCTCTCATACTCTCTCTCTCCACCCTTCTCTCCCTTTCTTCATTTCTCTTCTTTCTTCTCAATTCTTCAACCAACACCCCCTTGAAGACATGTTTCCTGTCCAGAAGAAAGACAGACTGTCCCCACTGCTTAGAAGCTGGCTGTGACCAGGTCAGCGTGACAGAATGGTCCCCATGCCAGCACTCCAAGCCCACAGAAGTTCGGGGACTTTCTCCAATGCACATGACTTTGCAGAAAGGGATGTATTTGTACCTTTCAGAGCATGTAGGTCTCCCACACACTCTGTGTGTGTGTGTGTGTCCTGGGGAGCAGTCAGCTCCTGTTTTCCACTGGCACTCTTTGCCTTCTCCAGCTGCCTGAGACCTCTGTAAGAGACCCTGCGGCAGGGAGTGAGAATGTGCCTCAAAGACCTCCAACTACAGGGAGCTGCAGTTGGAGGTCTGACTCCTCCAGCTGCTGCGATCTGAGACCCAGCTGCGGTTTGCACAGAGGCCACACTGCCCTCAGGACTGCACAGAGCAGCGATTCCAAGGCAGCTTGTTCCTGGGTGACACAGGACTCCCCCAGCTGCCAACTTTCACTCCAGGACTTCTTGGCCCCCTGGATAGACCTCTGCAAGGCCAACTAGGATGCATCCACCCAAACTTTTTTCCTCTTTTCTCTCGTGTTGACAGTCCCAGCCATGCCAGCTGCCTACACAGGGTCTGTCACAGGCATTTTCCCTATTAAATCCTGGCATGTTCAATCCCATCTTGGCACCTGCTTCCTGGAGGACCCAGATAACACATTTTTTTACCCGTCTCCTTGGACGATCAGTATGCTTAATAGAAACAAAGCCTTCCTGCAAGCCTTTGTAGGACATGTAGACCTTGAGATAAGAAAGGATGAAAACAACATTAAAAACTACACAGGGATAGCATACATGCCTATGGGGACCATGCACAGTATGTATGTCTTACACAAATTAAGCAGTGGAGTGTTTCTAAAAATGCCCCTCAAAAGGAATGAAACAGCTCAATGTGCTGGGGTTGATAAACAGTCCTTAGTCCTGTGGAATTTCTTTTTGATCTTGAGAAACATTTCCTAAAGTGATAAGTTCTTCAAGGTTTGCAGCTAGGTTGCATATTTGCATATAAAGGCTGGGCCACCTCAGCACTTAATCCTAGGCTCTGAATACTCTTGGTCTGATGGCTCTTCTTTATAGGGTCAGAAACTAAAAAAGAATGCTTCAGATTCCAAACAGAAGGGAGGAAAATAGTGCAAGAATGAACAGAGCATATATTTTGAAGCAGGGTTGCCAAAGCTGGGCTGTAGAAGAAGATGAAGTTTATGGCTTCACCAGCATTTTTGGATCAAACTGTCCCTTGGAAAATGGTGTCATTTACAGGTACATGGCATTTATTGTCATTTTATATTCATATATGTACATATAAACGAAGTCTTTTTAATCTAGGAAATATGTATCTGAAACTCTAATCAGAAGGTATTTAGTATTAACATAATCACATTATTTATTGAATGTTTGTATTGCACACATCATGTTAAGCACTTCACATAACTATTTCATTTCATTGTCAATTTACAGAAGAGAAAGTTAATGGCAGGATTCTGTACACAAAAGACATTATTTTATCCCCTCAGACTTTTTTCCTAAATAGATTTATTTTAAATCACTGAATCAGTAATCAGTAGCCACATCAACTAATCATGAGATTCTAAGAAGCAAACCACATGGGACATTTGTGGAATAACCGAGGTGGATAAAGTTTAAGAACTTAGGCTGCATCGCACAGCTAGCAATGGCAGAAGCTCGATTCTAACTCAAAATGGTTTAATTCCAAAGATTTCTGCTCCTTAGAACAACAACAGTGAGATCTTAGCAATAGAGTTAAATGTTTGAAAGACAGATACAGCAGATTGAATGATTAAAGAAATAGTTGGGCAATTCAATATGAGAATTGACTCTAGATTTGAACCTTGGTTCTTCCCTGGTGGCTCAGATGGTAAAGAATCTGCCTGCAATGCAGGAGACCCGGGTTTGATCCCTGGGTCAGGAAGATCCCCTGGAGAAAGGGAATGACTACACACTCCAGTATTGCCCAGATAATTCCATGGACAGAGGAACCTGGAAGGCTACAGTCCATGGAGTCGCAAAGAGACGGACACCACAGAGCAACTAACACTTTCCCTTTCCCTTTCTGATTTAGTAGTTAAATGACCTTGAGAAACCAAGCTTCCTCTGGAGAGAAAAGAGCCTATTTTCTTAAAAGTGCAAAAAGGCTGATGCTGCTGCTACTGCTAAGTCACTTCAGTCCTGTCCGACTCTGTGTGACCCCATAGACGGCAGCCCACCAGGCTTCCCCATCCCTGGGATTCTCCAGGCAAGAACACTGGAGTGGGTTGCCATTTCCTTCTCCAATGCATGAAAGTGAAAAGTGAAAGTGAAGTCACTCAGTCCTGTCTGACCCTTAGCGACCCCATGGACTGCAGCCTACCAGGCTCCTGCGTCCATGGGATTTTACAGGCAAGAGTACTGGAGTGGGGTGCCATTGCCTTCTCCGAAAAGGCTGATAAAGGTATGGAAAAAATTTTTCTCTCTCTCAGAAGCAATAGGAGAAATGACAAACTAAATGAAACACTCTATTGAGACTGTATACAATGTAATTGCTTCGATCAAGCTGATTTTTTTAAAATTTTATTTTATTTTTAAACTTTACAATATTGTATTAGTTTTGCCAAATATCAAAATGAATCCGCCACAGGTATACATGTGTTCCCCATCCTGAACCCTCCTCTCTCCTCCCTCCCCATATCATCTCTCTGGGTCGTCACAGTGCACCAGCCCCAAGCATCCAGTATCGTGCATCGAACCTGGACTGGCGACTCGTTTCATTATACATGATATTATACATGTTTCAATGCCATTCTCCCAAATCTTCCCACCCTCTCCCTCTCCCACAGAGTCCATAAGACTGTTCTATACATCAGTGTCTCTTTTGCTGTCTCGTATACAGGGTTATTGTTACCATCTTTCTAAATTCCATATATATGCATTAGTATACTGTATTGGTGTTTTTCTTTCTGGCTTACTTCACTCTGTATAATAGGCTCCAGTTTCACCCACCTCATTAGAACTGATTCAAATTTGGGTGTAGGAAACATACCATCATGGCTGTTACGTTTTCCTCCCTTCCTTATGGCCACAGAAATTCCAAGTTGCAAAATGAACTAACTTTTTTAAAAAACCCTTCTTTGAAAATTATTCCCTCTTTTCCGCCTGTTTTCTCCCTGAGAAATATTTTTGAACAGTGTTTGCTACCCCCTATTTATAGCTTTCCAGTTTTGGCAGGTATGGGAACGTTTATAAGTGGTTTGTTTTCTTTGCTATGTCCAGTGTTGATTTAGGTTGCGTTAGCCACTGAAACAATTGGAAGCACTTTCAAGGAAGGTTGAAATCTGTTGACGGCTGATAACATTGTAAAATCTAGACAGTCTGAATCAAGATTGCTTTGAGGGCCTCAGGGCAGCAAGAACATCTTAGCAGTGCTGTGGTTTAAATAATTACCTTTACTTCTGTTTTGGTGACCGTCCTGGAGGAAGTTTCCCCTTGACATAGGTAGGAAGAGTATCTCCTGGAGGTTCTTCCAGCTGTTGGTAACTCTGGCTTGAACTCTGACAGCTAGATAAGAAAGTACGTGGCAGGCCCTCCATATCTAAGATCTGAGCTTCCTTGGGAAGCTATGTCTAACATTTGGGTTTTCACCAAGTTTTACATGCTGACCAGAAGCAAACATTAGTGGTTCTTTTGTTTAGGAGAGATGCCTGGAATTTCTGGAGTTTGTTTCATAAATGACTGAACTAAATAAATCCATTTGAAAACCAGTAGAATTATAGACATCTTCCCCTCCCATCTGGCATGTTTTTACGGGTGGTATGGTTAGGTGTTGTTTTTTTTTTTTCCTCTGGATTTTTCCACCCTTTCCTTCCCTATAATTTGTGGGCCTTGAGAAAAGTCATGGTTTGCCCTGTAAATGTAGAAGGAGACCTTGTTTGGGGTCATCTCACTTTTTCTTGTCGCCTGGTCCTTGTCTGTGGTGTCATTGGGAGGAGGACCGCAAGGGATAAATAGCTCTGAGATGGAGAGATGGATTTCCAACTTCAAAGGCATCAGAGAAAATGGTAGTGTTTCGGAGATTAAGTGGCTCCTGGAAAATCAACCTCACTGGGGACAGGAGCAGAATGTGGGGGCTGGCCTTCTGTCATCTGATCCAGGAGCTCATAAGGACACTTGGGAGAATATGAGGCCCTTGAATAGTTCGGGGCATCTACTGGGGCTGCAGAAAAGGCCATTAACCCTCACACACACCTGGGAGGTTGGGCACTTACTCCATTTTTTCCTAAGGTTGCTCAGGCATGCTTTATTTCTATTCCAGAAATAGATCTGAGGAAGCTCCACAGCCACCAGTCACCACTCCCTCCTCCCAAGCCACCTGCTCATTTGCAGGTCAGTTCTTTCCTTTCTTCTTTGGTCATCACTATGATTCATGCCCCTCTCCTCTTTCTAAATGTAACAAGTCCTTTAACAAAATCTTTAAAAAATTGAAGGCAAAAGGAGCAGGGGGCAGCAGAGGATGAGATGGTTAGATAGCATCACTGACTCAATGGACATGAATTTGAGCAAACTCCAGGAGATAGGAAAGGACAGGGGAGCCTGATGGGCTATAGTCCATGGAGTCACAAAGAGTCGGACACAACTGAATGACTGAACAACAACACCAAATGCTTCATGCCCCCTCTCCTCATTCTAAATGTGATGAATCCTTTAACCAAGTCTTTAAACATTTCTCATTTTGAAAAATCCAAATATATGCAAAAGTGAAAAGAACAGCTAACTTAATCGTCCAGTGCCATCACCCAGATTTGACAGTTGAGTTTTGCCTCAGTTGCTCCATGCTTTCCCCACTTTTCTCTGCAAAAGGATTTTAAAACCAATCCCAAACCTCAGTAGTATCTCCCCTTAATACTTCTATCCACAACTCTAAGCATTATAGATATTTTCGTGTGTAGGCATGCCGTTTTCTCTCTCACAGAAGTCATTAATATCATTTCCCACACACTCATACCTAAAGCCTTCTAGTTGTCCCAAAGAAGTCTATTTACAGTTGACTTGATTGAACAATGATCCTATCAAGGGCCTTTCGTTGGATGTGCTTGTTACTTGTCTTCTGTCTGTGTTTATCTTTTTCTTTCCTGCCACAGATTTTCTTGAGGACCCAAGTAAATCATCCAGATGCTCATTTATTTTCCCACAATTACATGTATTATTTGAGGACTGAGAGTTGTAGAACCTTTCCCATCAAAACTCTTATGGTGTGGTATATATACACGATGGAATATTACTCAGCCATAAAAGGAACACATTTGAGTCAGTTCTAATGAGGTGGAGGAACTTAGAACCTTTTATACAGAGTGAAGTGAGTCAGAAAGAGAAAGATAAATACTGTATTCTAACAAATACATATGGAATCTGGAAAAATGGTACTGAAGAATTTTACAGGGCAGCAGTGGAGAAACAGACATAGAGAATAGACTAATAGACATAGGGAGAGGGGAGGAGAGGGTGAGATGTATGGAGAAAGTAACATGGAAACTTACAGTACCATGTGTAAAATAGATAGCCAATGGGAATTTGCTGTATGGCTCAGGAAACTCAAATAGGGGCTCTGTATCAACCTAGAGGGGTGGGGTGGGGAGGATGATAGGAGGGAGGTTCAAAAGGGAGGGGATATATGTATACCAATGGCTGATTCATGTTGAGGTTTGACAGAATACAACAAAATTCTGTAAGGCAATTATCCTTCAATTAAAAGTTAAAAAAAAAAAAAAACCTCTTATGGTAACCAATAAGGAGGATTAAGTATCCAGACGAAAGATATTATTAATGTACACACAATGTGTAGGTGATGAGATATATATCCAAAAGAGATTTCCTTAGATGTTGAACTAAGTTGGTTAGTTACAAGTGGTTTATCTTGTAAACCACTTGCTGTGGTTTAGATGTAATTCTTCTCTGGAAATATAAAGCAAACTATCAAAACAAGGGGCTTCCCTGGTAGTTCAGTTGGTAAAGAATCCACCTGCAATGCAGGAGAACCCTGTTCAGTTCTGGGGTTGGGAAGACCCCCTGGATAAGGGATAGGCTACCCACTCTGGTATTCTTGGGCTTCCCTGGTGGCTCAAATGGTAAAGAATCCACCTACAATGTGGGAGACCTGGGTTCCATCTCTGAGTTGGGATGATCCCCTGGAGGAGGGCATAGCAACCCATTCCAATATTCTTGCCTGGAGAGTTCCATGGACAGAGGAGCCTGGCGGGCTACAGTTCATAAGGTCACAAAGAGTCAGATACGACTGAGTGACTAAGCACACACATCAAGATAAGAACTCACTTTTGAGACTAGAAGGAGCTGCACCCCAAAATAAATGTTTGGGCTGTGCTAGGAAAAATATTCCCTCACATTTTCCTCTCTTCCTCCATTCCCCATTGTCTATTTATTCTATCATTGAGTTTCAAAAACAGCTTTATTGAGATACCGAACAATAAAGTGCACACATGTAAAGTGTATAGTTTGATACAGTTTGAGGTATGAATACACCTGTGAAAACATCTCCACAATTTGTCAACTGTAACAAAAATGTGGAATATAAGGGTTGTGAGCTGTTTTACTCATAGGTTTTATTTATTCATATTTACTTATTTATTAGGACTATAGCGTGGGAGACAGCATTCCAGACTGCTCTGAGAAACTGCCCTGAAGAGGCAGGGGAAGGTCGGTGACACGTACGGTTTTAGTGAAGGTGGGTGCGTGCACTCAGGCACACGTTGTGGCAGAGGCTTGCTGCTGGTCACGAAGAGCAGTTGTCACTGTCAATGGTTTAGTGCTTTCCTAGAAACGCAAGAATTGGGCTCATAAAAACTTTTCCTGAAAATGTCTAGCTATCTGAAGGCCTGTTCTGCCAGTTTTTTCTGAGCGCAGTGTCTCCGTCCTGATCTCCACCCTAAGCACCAGTCCGGGGGTACTGAAGTTAGTAGCTATAGCAGCTCATGATTTCATCCTTGTACGGGTGGATGGCAAGTGCCAGTATTTTAGTTTGCAATTAATATAATGATGATATGATTCAGCTTGAAAAGTTTTCTTGTGCCCTTACTTGCATTTCCTCCCTACCTCAGGCAATTCCTGCTCTGCTTTCTATCACTGTAGATTAGTTTACATTTTCTGGAAATTTGTGTAAATGTAGTCTAGTCACTTTCATTGATCATAATTATTTTGAGATTCATCAATTGTTGTACAAAGTATCAACAGTCCATTCCTCTTCACTGCTGAATAACAATTCACTGTATTCTGTTCCTGATTAACCATGGTAAGGATTTAGAGGGAGTCCTCTTTTCTGGACCACTCTTGGGTTTTTAGTGTATTTAATACTTTTGAAGACGTACTGGCCTTTCAATGGCCTGGAGCAAATAATACTTTTTCAATATACCTACATCCAAGAGAATAAATCCTTGCATTGTCATTGAATTCTTGAACAATCCTGACCCCAGTTCATCATACAGAGATCTGAAGTCACTGTCCTCTTCTTAATTCTATAATTATATAAATATGTAGGTGGCAGCGATGGAGGCAGGCATGGGTGAGCACAGATGAAAAGATGAGAAAAGTAACATCCGTTTGATAAATTATATTTATTTGGCAATAAATATTTATATATTTGGCAACACCAAAACCCCTTGAACAAAGCTCTGAATGCTGCCTTGAGCTGTGGAATAGTCAAAGGATCCTATTTCTTTCATTACTATAAGTTACTTCAGATTTTCTATAAAAACAGTCATCGAAGTGAGAATGAGTTCTTTAAATCTTATGCAGAGGGTGTCGTCATTTATGACTCTTTATTGTTTAAGACACCTTAAGCATCCTCCAAAGGTTCCCAGGTGGCTCAGTGGTAAAGAACCCGCCTACCATTGCAGGAGACACAGGAGATGTAGGTTCGATCCCTGGGTCAGGAAGATACACTGGAGGAGGAAATGGCAACCCACTCCAGTATTCTTGCCTGGGAAATCCCACGGCCAGAGGAGTCTGGCGGGTTACAGTCCATGGGGTTAGAGAGTCAGACATGGCTGAGCATGGATGTACATACAAAACGTGGTTTTAAGCACAAGCTCAGAACATTGATCTGATGATTGTGGGACATATCCTCAGAGGACAGTTTCAGAAAGGGAACTTGAATATAACCATGGTGAGAAGAGAAGAAACGAGAAACACTGCTTTTCATCTTGTTCTAATCCAGTGAATAGAATGAAAGTGATGTCCCCACACAATCTCCCATCCCCAACCCCATGGTGATTCAGTATGGACAGGATGGCTCTTTACTAGAAAAGCTTATCTTCTCCAAGAAAGCAGTTCTGGCTTGCTTGACACATACTGGCTATGAGCATTCAGCCTCTTCCTTTAAGAGTCAAAAGGAGAGTGTGAGGAGGGCGTGCAGGGGACCCAGGGTCATGATGGCCCTGTTATTTCTTCCTAGAATAACAGGCTCTTTGCTGGTTGCCAGCATGCTTATTTTTACGTAGATTTGACCTTCGTGGCAGCCTTGAACCACTAAAATAGAATAAAATAACTATAAGCTACTTCAAAAAGCTTGACCTTAAAAATACATAAAAATATAAGACAAAGACAGGAAAACAAATTTGGGCCACAGCTTCGAGCAAAGGATCCGTGAGCTTCTTGAGTTAAAATCTCAGCTCTGTGCATATTAGATTCCATCCTGTGTTTGATTATTTCTGCAGGGAGTGCTGCCTTTATCGATTGTTAGAGTGGAATGTTCAAGAGCATTATATTACAATCTGTCTCCAAATGGCTTTTCAGAAAGAAATTTCCTGTAACTCAGAGGCAGAAATTATGCAGGGAGCTGAGAGAGAAGAGCCTAGACAGCTGAATTTCACCCAGACTTTTGCACATGAGAAAATGATGAAGTGTGCCCAGAAAAAGCTTATATTGGTTTTCTTTAGCAAAGGGTCAGTTTCAGCTTATTATTATTGCATCACCAGAAACCATGCTGAATAGTATATAAAGCAAACTGATGGAGGTTATAGCTTTGAGGGTCACACTCCTTTAAAGATGCCTTAGATCACAGGGTCTCTTGGCTCACATTTCTCCTCTTGTTTTTCTCTTCTTCATCCAACTCCATCCAACATGCGCCTAAGTCTCACTCGTCCACGAAGCCTCTAATTCTCTTTCATAGACTGACCCCCTCCCTGAAACCACAACATCTGGTAGCAGTGAATGCCATTTGCATATTATTTTCTAATACTTAACACATGCATTGATTTTATTTTACAATTAGACTATCACCTTAAGAGCATGTCTCACATATTGTGTGTTCTCCACATGTCTCACACATTGTGTATTGTGTGATGTCCATTGTGCAGAGACCAAGTGCTCTTTCTGTGTGTGTGTGTGTGTGTGTGTGTGTGTGTGTGTGTGTGTTATCCCACATTGTTTCATTTAGTCAAAGATGTGGATTTTCTAAATTGGTAACATTTGGGTTGTGTATATAAGAAACCAACTCACTTCAACTGAAAGGCATGTACTGGCTCATCATAACTGAAAAATCTAGTTGTAGGTTTGGTTTCAAGTAAAGTTCAATCCAGTGGCTCAAGGATGTCAAAATGAACCTGATTTCTTTCTGTCTGCTTTCAGTTCACTTCAGTCGCTCAGTCGTGTCCGACTTTTTGCGACCCCATGAACCGCAACACACCAGGCCTCCCTGTCCATCACCAACTCCCGGAGTTCACTCAGACTCACATCCATCAAGTCAGTGATGCCATCCAGCCATCTCATCCTCTGTTGTCCCCTTCTCCTCTCGCCTTCAATCTTTCCCAGCATCAGGGTCTTTTCAAATAAGCCAGCTCTTTGCATCAGGTGGCCAAAGTATTGGAGTTTCAGCCTCAGCATCAGTCCTTCCAATGAATATTCAGGACTGAGTTCCCTTAGGATGGACTGGTTTGATCTCCTTGCAGTCCAAGGGACTCTCAAAAGTCTTCTCCAATACCACAGTTCAAAAGCATCAATTCTTCGGTGCTCAGTTTTCTTTATAGTCCAACTCTCACATCCATACATGATTACTGGAAAAACCATAGCCTTGACAACAGACCTTGGTTGACAAAGTAATGTCTCTGCTTTTTAATATGCTGTCTAGGTTGGCCATGACTTTTCTTCCAAGGAGCAAGCATCTTTTAATTTCATGGCTGCAGTCACCATCTGCAGTGATTCTGGAGCCCAAAAAACTAAATTCTGCAATTGTTTCCCCATCTATTTACCATGAAGTGATGGGACCAGATGCCATGATCTTAGTTTTCTGAATGTTGATCATTAAGCCAACTTTTTCACTCTCCTCTTTCACTTTCATTAAGAGACTCTTTAGTTCCTCTTCACTTTCTGCCATAAGGGTGGTGTCATCTGCATTTCTGAGGTTATTGATATTTGTCCCGGCAATCTTGATTCCAGCTTATGCTTCATCCAGTCCAGCATTTCTCATGATGTACTCTGCATATAAGTTAAATAAATAGGGTGACAATATACAGCCTTGATGTACTCCTTTCCCTATTTGGAACCAGTCTGTTGTTCCATGTCCAGCTCTAACTGTTGCTTCCTGACCTGCATACAAATTTCTCAAGAGGCAGGTCAGGTGGTCTGGTATTCCCATCTCTTTCAGAATTTTCTACAGTTGTTGTGATCCACACAGTCAAAGGCTTTGGCAGAGTCAATAAAGCAGAAATAGATGTTTTTCTGGAACTCTCTTGCTTTTTCAATGATCCAGAGGATGTTGGCAATTTGATCTCTGGCTCCTCTGCATTTTCTAAAACCAGCTTGAACATCTGGAAGTTCATGGTTCATGTACTGTTGAAGCCTGGCTTGGAGAATTTTGAGCATTACTTTACTAGCATGTGAGATGAGTGCAATTGTGCAGTAGTTTGAGCATTGCCTTTCTTTGGGATTGGAATGAAAATTGACCTCAACAAAAGAGCCCAAAATGCAGTACTTGGATGCAATCTCAAAAACGACAGAATGATCTCTGTTCGTTTCCAAGACAAACCATTCAGTACCACAGTAATCCAAGTCTATGCCCCGACCAATAATGCTGAAGAAGCCGAAGTTAAACAGTTCTATGAAGACTTACAAGACCTTCTAGAACTAACACCCCAAAATGATGTCCTTTTCATTATAGGGGATTGGAGTGCAAAAGTAGGAATTCAAGAAACACCTGGAGTAACAGGCAAATTTGGCCTTGGAGTACAGAGTAAAGCAGGGCAAAGGCTAATAGAGTTAGTGCAATTGTGCAGTAACTTGAGCATTCTTTGGCACTGCCTTCTTGGGAGGAGTGGAATGAAAACTGACCTCAACAAAAGAGTCTGAAATGCAGTACTTTATGCAATCTCAAAGTTCAAGGACTGTAGTCCCTTTCTATTCATTGTCCATCGTCCACAATTTTCTCTTCCAAAAAAGTACAAAGAACGAAAGGAAGAAAGAAGGAAAGAAGAGAGAGAGAGGAAGGAAGAAAGACGGAAGAAAGAAAGGAAGGAAACAAGTGAAGGAAGGGTGGGGGGAGGAAATACACTTTAACTTATAGGCAAATACAGAAACCCCCATGACTCTGGTTCACTCAAGCTGGGGAGACTGCCTGGACCAGGTCTGTCAGAGAATAAGAATGTAAAATGAAGAGCCATCAGCATTTGCTGGAGTTCCTCGCGATTGCTAGTTTACTGCCAGATGAACACCAGATATTTCTGAGTGAGAGACTCGTTTCTGAAGATGGCACTCCCCTCAAGCATGAAGCCCGTTTCTTCTCGGCCCCATTTGAAACCTCTACAGAGGAAGGCCTCATGATTTCAATTTCTGACGACATCTGGGGTTATTCTTGCTGTCAGGAATAAGCTATCAGTCAATGACAGGACAAAAATGTACTTCCAGTTTGTGTGATTGACCAAGTAGAGACCGGTTTTCAGACATCTGCCCAAAGAAGCCAAGAAAGAGAGCAAGGCACATAATGAAGATGATCCTTACTGTGTGGGTTCTGGAACAATCATCTTCCATCTGAGAAAGTCAGTCTTGGATTTGAATCGAGCATGGAAGCGGGTGGCAGGCAGAGAAGAAGGGAAACCTCTACAGAAGGAGAGTCCATGTAAAAGAAAGAAATACCTCCACATCCTCTGGCCTAACAGCAATCATATTTTAGTGTAAACTCCAGACTTTGTTCCATCTTCACTTTGCACAGCCACGATATCTGAAAATATAATTTTCAAAACATCAAAGAAAGAAAGAAAAAGGGCTGAAATGAGGAATTCTTGTTTTTACAAAAATATTTCTTCAGAGAATCATTTAAATAACAAACTCCCCTGGGTCTTTGGGATAGTTAAACTCTCCCAAAACTTTTCCAGAACCCATCTACTTGGTAAAAAGGAGGTGGAGGTAAGAGTCAATGTTTTGCAGCTTGTTGAAGCTTGAATAAAAATGTGCAAACCTTGATTCACCTCCCTTGTAGAAGATTTCAGTGTAAAGATATGTTAAACTCATTTTTCTTCATGCCTTATTAAAGTGACTATGTTGAAAAAGATCTAGGAGATAGGAACAGTTCTGGGGAAATTGTATCAGATGAAAGAGGCAAAGACTTTACTGAAAGTCACCATGATGTTTAGAGACACACTGTTCTATCATCTCCAAGACTTGCCTTAACAGGAAAAAGCTGCTGTCTAGCCTTGTCATCTTAAGGGAAGGGGGTTACCTGTGCCCATCTGGAGGGGCCATTTAGGCCCCATTAGTCTTGGAGTCTGTGAGCCTGGATCGGCCAGGCAAGAATCAAGGATGACACAGTGCATGCATTTAACCCATTCTTGCAGGGAGAGCCTCCAGGACACTGACTGTCCCAGGAGCAGGAGGCAGTTCCCACGTTCTCAGCATTGTTTGTGGCATTTGAGTGCCTGGTCACTACTTTCTTCTGTGCAAAAGCCCTAGGAAAGGAAAAGCCCTAGGAAAGTCGCCATATTAGCAAAGTCATTCATATCTATTGTTTAGACAAGCTGGAGATCTTTGTGGTAGCTCGTTACTAAAATATTATTTCAGAACAAGCTGTTGTTGTCTGAGTGATGACAGCATGGTTGACGCCTAACAGGTAGCCCTGATGGGCTTTAAATTCTTACAGGAATGTTCAGAGAGGAATGTTAACCCATCACAGAGGCTGAGAACCACAGCTATGGTACAGTTAGAAATCATGTCAACCAGATAACTTCCTGCAACACTGGGCTTGACTCTGGGTATTGAATGAAAAGGCATGGAGGAGACCAGGAAATCTGATAAAGAGACTGGAAAATAACATAAGAAGGAAACTGATGTAAGGGCCTTGGAATTATTTGGCTCAAGGGCAAAAAAGGTTGTTCCCAGTTGCTCATAGCTGGTGTTTCTGTCTTCACATCAAGCTCGCATGATTTATGTGGAGAGAAAGTGTGAGTATTGAGCACCTTGTTGAGGTAGGAGAGGTTTCCAGCAGTGACTGAAGATCAGTCTTTCTAGCTTGGAGTAACTTGCGAAAAACTGTGCCCAAAAGCAGAAGAAAGACTTCTTAAAGGCTTCATCACACCATTTTAATATGATTTTCTCTCCATGGATCTCATGTTTCTAAAAGTCCTATAAATAAATCCCACTTACTAAGGAAGCACATATTCACCTTGGCTCTTATAGAAAAGTCTCTAATTATGCCTTTGGTCCAGTGTAATTATTAATCTCCCCTTTCGGTCACTCAATATCCCACTTGAAAATAACGTATATGATTATCCCAGTAAGAGTCAAATGGTTTGATTTTAGAAATATATATGGATTCCATAGGTTAAACTATTTTAAAAAGTAACTCAAAGGACTCTATGATTCAGGAAATTGGCCTAGATCAATGATCTTTTAGCCCTAAAAATGTGTGATTCTTCAAGGCTGCTGGCATTATCCAAAATACCAATCATTCATCCCATGAAAGTGAATGGACCGTCACCCATTGATCTCTTCAGCCTCATCTGGAAGAAGTAGGAGTTACAACAGTGCCCGTACTTGTAGCTGTGGATTTCAGGAGACAGAAAACTTTCTTCCATCATCTAAGCTGGGAACCTCATGGTTTTCAGATGCTCAGGAGTCAAGGTCCTCACCATTCTCACCTTCTTCCCACCTATGGGAATACATGATTGTGGAAAGAGCATCAACATGAGATCTTCAAGTTTAATTCTCATTTAATTAGTTCAGCAAATACTTACTGAGCACTTACCTGTGCCTGGCACTGTTCTAGGTACTGGGGAAACAGGAGTAAAGAAACGATACCTGAGGCCATCTTCTTGGTGGGTTAAGTTTCATAGAAATACAGACATTAAACTCAACAGATGACTAGATACATGATTTGGAGTATGGCTGCCAATGTAAAATGTTTTGAAAGAGTGTGGGTCTTGAACAGTTGAACTCAGGTCGTCAGAAAGAGAAAAGTGAAGAGCCCATTCTTCAACCCTGCCCTGGATTGAAGGCAGCACCATGACTGCCCCTTGGGCTGGAAGCTGCATGCTTCTTCCCCCAATATAATTAAAATGAGTAACAGCTGGATGCAAAAGCCAAGCAATTGCCACAACTTCCCACCATGTCAGGGTGTCTGGCTCTCCAAATTGAATAGTAATAGTTATTGGGGGGTGTTTCCCGAGGTCTCAGTGGGAATGACCCAAGATCAAGACAAAGGAAAGGCCTCCCTTGCCCAGGGATTCTGTGTTTCCCATAACAAAAACAAGGCCAAAGAGACATGAGTTTTGTTTCAGAGGAATGATTAGTTGGGGAACTTGAGTTTATTATTTTCTTCCCCATTCTCATGCACTGATCTCATCTTCAAGCCTCTCCTTTGATCTCAGTCCTTGGGGTGTCAGAGTGAGCAGTAATTAGCTGGAGGAGGGCTTGGAGTTTGTGTGTGTTTTCTTGCATTGTTTTTAAATCATTGAAGAATTTTGGAAGAGAGAATGGTCAAAAATAAACTTTTAAGAGTTACACCATTGCTGTGGTTATAAAATTTTCCACAAAAGAGACACACAAAGTTGTTATTCATGCCCCAAATAAAACAGGAAAAATTTATCTAGATTTTATGAGATAGTTGCAGGTACACAGATGGTGCTTCATAAATGCATACTAAATTGAGTGCAATTGTCTAACACATTCAGAAAATAAGCGTTGTAGTAGACTGAGGGCCTTGCCAGAGCTTTGCTCTGGATATGTTCCAGAAATTGTTGTCACAGAAGGTTTAAATATATAAAGATGGCACAATAGATTCTATTTTCATGGAAGTAAACCGGGCTCTAATTAATACACCAGAAGCTGAATCACTTTGTTTTTTCAGGCTCAGAGAGAGGAAGTGCCATCTCCCCTCAGTTATGACACACTGCCAGTTTGTTGATGTATAGTTAGTTTTATTTTTTTTTTTTAAGGAGTAAGAAAAGAAATAGAACTGAGCGCTAACATGGCAGGAACCTCAGAGAAAATTCACACAAGGAAGAAGGAAGGCTGGGAATTGACCTGAATTGTCTGACATCACAGAATCTCACAGCATCAGACTTTCTCTTTCCTTCCATATCAGATGAAAGAAGCCCGCCACTTTTTTTTTTAATATAAATGTATTTATTTTAATTGGAGGCTAATTACTTTACAATATTGTATTGGTTTTGCCATACACTTTTAACAAGAATTCTTCCGAGTTTAGGTGGACAGGTTCTCTCTCCTACTCTTCACAGCGCCTATTTCCAACTGCTCTACCTGTCTCCAGGTCTTCAAGCCTCCCAATGCCTGCCCCTACCCTCCTAGCAGAGACCTTCCTCTCACCTTCACAGAGAGAAGCAGAAGCATCAAAGGCAGCCCTCTCCAGGTCATCACCACCATCCTTCCCCCTGCCCTCTCATTAGACCAAAAAGAAGTATCTTTGGTCTCAGGCAAAGCCCTCCAACCATGCCCTACCTCTTGTTCCTTCCCACATATTCTGGAAATTTCCCCTTTATTTACCTGCTCTCTTTCCTATAACTTTTACTCACATGGGGATCTGCTCAAATCTCCCTGATCTTTTTTTTACAAAAAGAATAAAATCCTTGCCTCACATGTTTCCTCCAAAGAGGGAACTTCATCCCTTCAGAGCCAGGATTTTTAAAAAGTGGTCCTCTCTGTCTCCTCTTCCTCACTCTCATTTCCCCCTTAACCCACAATCTACCTATTCCTGCTTCACAAAATTCCTCTCTCTCTAGTGGCTTCCTTGTTTCTACTCTAATGGACAACCTCGCCTTCCTTGTCCTCTCTACAGCATTGGACACTTTTCTCTCCCCACTTCTTGAGACACTCTCCTTCTAGTTCACACAACCCCACTGCCTGGATTTCTTCTTAATCTTTCTGCTACTCCTTCTTGGTTTTCCTCTTGGCTGTGTTTTCCCTCGTAAATGTGGGGGCTCCCTGGGGATCCATTCGGGTCCATTCTTATCCTTCTTCTTTGCTGTTCCCAGAGTGATCTTTTAAAGCAAATATAATCACTTCATTCCACTTAGTATCCTTCAGAAGCTCTCAATTACCTTCAGGATAAATTCTTACTCTTAGCCTGGGTTCACCAAATCTCTCCTGATCAGTTTAGTGTCAAGTTTGTCTCTTACCCGTTCCCCACAAGTTTCCTAAAGTTCAGCCGGAGCTTGAAATTAACTGAACAAGTCCTGTTCTTTCTGGTTTTCGTGTCCTAGAGAATGTTGTTTCATTTGCTTAGAGCACATTTTCTAGCCTTTTGCTGTTGTTCAATCGCTTAGTCATGCCTGACTGTGATCCTGTGGACTGCAGCACACCAGGCTTCGATGTCCTTCACTATCTCCCAGAGTTTATCAAACTCTTGTCCATTGAGTTATGATGCCTTCCAATCATCTCCTCTTGTCTTTCTTCCCTATCTTTACCTAATAATTTCTAAGATTTTTCTTCCAAAGCTCATCACACATTTCTATCACAGGATATATCAATTAATATCTATTTGTCTATTCTCCCTTTACAGTTTGAAGATCTTAAAACAGATATTCTTTTACTTATTTATTTATTCTTTTAAGCTCTATGTTCTCCTTGCCTAACATGGTCCCTGCATGAATAAATTTGTTGGATGGGTGAGTAAGTAAGTGAAAGGTCTCAGCCCACTTGATTCCAAGCCTAGCATGTCAACTAAGTTCAGACCATGTAGACTTTTCCTATCAGAACTGAGTGCAATGCTTCCAAACCAATTGTACACATTTCCACAAAATAAAGGATATTGATTTTCTACCTACGAAATAAATGTCATTCCGGTGGGGAGGAATGTGTTTGTTCTGGTCTTCCTAGTAGTCATGGAAACGAATTACAGCCTTGGGCAAAAGGGCATCCCTCAGTCAAAGGGATGTGGTGTGATCTGGTGGGTAGAGAGGGCATCTTGGAGGCAACCTTCCATTTATAGCTCATGTTGACTCCTTTGGGCTACTAAGGTGATGGGCAGTGTGGATTACTGACCCTTCCTCTCATCACTTCCATTTCATCACTTGCTCTTCTCTTTTCAAATTGAGCTTATTTCTGGGTTAGGAAACTTTTTGTTGATCAGTGGAGGCCAGAGAGACCTTTGCTAAGATTTTATTTCTGTGGAAGTTTCCAGTTTGGTTTCTACATCTGTTTAGTTCTTATGACATCATGATGGGTTTTTGCTATGTCCCTCATACAATGCCAATGTCTCTAAGAGCAGGAACCATGTATTTTTATTTCTTTGTAGTGTCCCTCAAGCCAAGTTTAGCTGTTTACCTTTGGAGCGCCAGCTAGCAGGCCTTAATAGTTATTTATGAGCATAATCACCTTTTACTTTGTATTGAATAAAAGTGTAAAATAGTCATAAGACCACTATTTAGTGTTTAGATTTACAAGATGATGATATATGAGCTTTTCTACAGAATCCTGGAAAATATGAGAAGATCCTAATCAGAAGGGATACAATTTTTGGCACAAGTCCTTTGAGCACAATGATATGATTTTTCCAACTTATTCCTAGAGCAGTAAAATATTTTAAATGTTGGCATAATCTGCAGCAATAGAAGATTATTACAGTGATGGATTGCTTTCTGGAAACATTCTTACGTGTACTTTATTAAACAATGTAGCAGGGAGGGACATGATGGTTTCCAACCACCTTCAAGTTCTGGATATTTATAGCGCTTTACCTCCACCTCCCTTAGACAATGAGTTAATATTAAAACGACATAAGCATTTGCTAGACGGGCCCTTGGTTCAAGACTTCTAGATCTGTGAACCTCTTTGTTGTAAGCGAAGTCTCCAAGATGACCCCAGTCCAGTGGTCTTTGCTTTCTGGTATGCATGCCCTTGTATAGTCTCGTTCCACAATGAATAGGGACAATGTGATTATAAAGGATTTGGAGAAGTGACAGTGTCTCACTGTTGAGACTGGGTCATAGAAGACATTAGGGCTTCTGCATTGCTCTCTCTTGGTTCACATGCCCACAGATCGATCAGCTGCTGTTACGAGGACTCTCATAGCAGCATTATGGAAAGGTTCATGTGGCCAGGAATTGAGGCTTCTTGCCAACACCCACCACCGATGTGCTAGAGATATTAGTGACTCATCATGAAAGTGGATTCTCCAGCCCCAGTCAAGCCTTCAGGTGACTGTAGCCTCAGCCCACATCTTCTTTACAACCTGTGAGAAACCCTGAACCAGGACCAGATCATTAACTACCCCTAAATCCCTGATCCACAGAAACTGTGTGATAATAAATGTTCATTGTTTTAAGCCATTAAGTTTTGGGTAATAGAAATAAATAAAACTTGAACCTGATTTAGAACAAACTTATGGTCTAGCACTCTAGTGGCTACTATGATTCACTACCAAGATTGCTTCTTCAGGACTAAGATAATCATCTCCAAGTCACCAGAGGGCTTCCCAAGTGGCACAGTGGTAAAGAATCTGCCTGCCAATGCAGAAGACACAGGAGAGCCTGAAGATGTGGGTTCAATCCCTGGGTCAGGAAGTTCCCATGGAGTAGGAAATGGCAACCCACTCCGGTATTCTTGCCTAGAAAATTCCATGGACAGCAGGGCCTGGTGGGCTACAGTCCACAGGGTCACAAAGAGTCAGACATGATTGAGTGACTGAGAAATATTGTCTCTTGACCACACAGTTAAATCTCTCACTAGGAATTGCTCTCAGCTGAAGATATGTCTCATCTAAGATTATGACCCCCTAACTGGGGCAGCCTATGGCCAATGACTAACTAATATGAGGATAAAAAGATCTTCCTTCCTTGTTTCAATTTGCCCTCCTCCTAGGTCTGCTTGATCAATTCCTTAAAGATATATTTCCTGAGTGCACTCCAAAATAAATCTTCTGCACTCTGTCTCAAAGCTTGATTTCCAGGGCATCCCACCTAAAACAGTTGCTATCTGGCATGGTTCTTAGGAGTAGAGCATGTGGCTGATAGCCTGGCTAGTGTGCCAGGGCCTCATAAGAGAATAATTGAAAGATGTGGGACAAAGAGGTCTGGGGAAGAGGCACTTGGATGGGCTCGTGGAGGTGGCACCACCAGATAGCATACATTGACGAAGACGCACTAAATAATGAAGTGACTCAGTTAGTAGATGTCAGACAGCCTCTGTTCTCTTCGACCCAGTGCTTATATAATGGACTCATGCGTAGAGTGAATATTCAAACTACCGTGCAATTGTACTCAACTCAAATGCTAGCAAAGTAACGCTCAACAATCTCCAAACTAGGCTTCAACAGTACATGAACCGAGAACTTCCAGATATTCAAGCTGAATTTAGAAAAGGTAGAGGAAGCAGAGATCAAATTGCCAACATCTGCTTCATTGACTACGCAAAAGTCTTTGACTCTGTGGATCACAACAAACTGTGGAAAATTCTTAAAGAGATGGGAATACCCAATTACCTTACCTGCCTCCTGAGAAACCTGTACACAGGTCAACAGTTAGGACCAGACATGGAACAATGGACTGGTTCCAAATTGGGAAAAGAGTATGTCAAGGCTGTATATTATCACCCTGTTTATTTAACTTAAATGCAGAGTACATCATGCGAACTGACAGACTGGATGAAGTACAAGCCAGAATCAAGATTGCCGGGAGAAATATCAGTAACTTCAGATATGCAGATGACACCACCTTTATGGCAGAAAGTGAAGAGGAACTAAAGAGTCACTTGATGAAAGTGAAAGAGGAGAGAGAAAAAACTGGCTTAAAACTCAACATTCAGAAAACTAAGATCATGGCATCTGGTCCCATCACTTCACTGCAAATAGATGGGGAAACGATGGAAAGAGTGACAGACTTTATTTTCTCGGCTCCAAAATCACTGCAGATGGTGACTGCAGCCATGAAATTAAAAACACGTGCTACTTGGAAGAAAAGCTATGACCAACCTAGACAGCATATTAAAAAGCAGATATCACATTGCTGACAAAGGTCCATCTAATCAAAGTTATGGCTTTTCCAATAGTCATGTATAGATGTGAGAGTTGAACCATAAAGAAGGCTAAGTGCTGAAGAATTGATGCTTTTGTACTGTGGTGCTGGAGAAGACTCTTGAGAGTCCCTTGGACTTCAAGGAGATCAAACCAGTCCATCCTAAAGGAAATCAATTCTGAATATTCACTGAAAGGACTGATGCTGAAGCTGAAGCTCCAATAGCTTGGCCACTTGTTGCAAAGAGCTGGCTCATTTGAAAAGACCTTGATGCTGGGAAAGATTGAAGGGAGGAGGAGAAGGGGATGACAAAGGATGAGATGATTGGATGGCATCACTGACTCAATGAACATGAGTTTGAGCAAACTCTGGGAGATGGTGAAGGACAGGGAAGCCCGGCATGCTACAGTCCATGGGATCACAGAGAGTTAGATGCAACTGAGTGACTGAACAACAACGACAACATGAATAGAGCTGCCGTGATGGCAGAAATGAAGGCTCAAGCACTGGCACAGCAGCATACTTACAAAAGCTAGTTTAGCTAATGATGCTGTTGAGTGTCCATCCAACCTGCCTGTAACACAGCATAATGATGGTCTCTAATTTGGCACCCTCACTCAAATAGACCAATCAGTAGTTTGGTATCAAATCAATTCTTTTGAATCTTCTCCACTCTAGGTAGAGGGGCAGTGTATCTTGACCAGGATTGACACACGTCCCAGACACGGCTTTGCCTTTCTTGCCTTCAGGGTCTTGGATGGATGTCTTTCAGTGTTCCCATTCCTAGATTTAGTGCTTTATGCACAGGTAGCAGCCACAGCCTGAGTAGGTCTTGGTAACTCAGCAAAGAGGGTTTAGGACCCCAAGCTGGCCTACCTAGACAGGCGGACGTGTTGGCTGAGGTTGGGGGAGACCTAAGGTGAGTGGTAGAAGATACGGACCAGAGTATCAACTGTGAATATGAGGTCAACTGCAGCTGTAGGGCTATTGTTCATCCCGTCTTTACAAGAAACAAGACTAATAAGAATCCTGGAGAGGGTTTTTCCAGATGGGGCAAAATTACTATTAGCGGCAAGACTATCTGAGCAGCCTAAAGAGGATGCTGCAGGACTCTCAACAGTCCTCTCAGGAACAGCATACTCATGACTCAGGTGTTAGGACTAGTATATAAATGGTATATAATAGTCCTAATATTATATGCCACATATATATATATATAATATATATATATATATAGGACTATTATACATATTATATATCTCAGGTATGCTGACAGGTCATGGCTACATGGCTCATGAAGAATTGTCCTTGGCTCCAGAGAACCACTTCTCCTAAGGTTATCCTCTCTCCCAGAGACAGCTAGTGACCAATGACTGGCTGATGTGAGAATGCCAAGGTTGTCATATTTGCCTCAGTAAGACATCTCTGAAGGGCCATCCCAGCTCTAGAGTGTCCGTTGAAATGACTAAGGCTTGTGTGACTCAGCTCTGCTTCCCCAGTTCTGCCCTGTCCGGGTCCTTACACGCACGTCTCCCAAGACTCTTTCCCAGTAAGATTTCTACATGCAGCTCTCTGCCTGAGAACCTGTTACCAGGGAATCCAATCTAAGGAAAACTTTCATATAAGGATTTTAATCTTCAGTCAACGGAGTGAAACCGTGAGACCAGAGAGAAGTCCCTGCTCTTCACTGTTAACCCCAGACACAGGACAGCTAAATGTTACAAGCTCTGAGGTGGAAAGATAGGGGAAAAAGTTGGAATAAAAAGATATTACAGAAAGTACTGTTGGACCCCAAAATCTCATTTACAAGTTAGTTTAGTAGTTTTCTGGAAAAACTTGGTCTCTAAGGCATGGGACATCAGACTAATGTTTTGATGAAGGCAAGGAGGAAAATGTTGGCGTCAGTGAGCCTGATTGACTAGATAGTGGCCACAAAGAGAAAGTAACTGAGCGTGTCCTGAAAGCATTAAGAGGCTGTAAGCATCGTGTCTCCTTCCTTCACAGAGGGGCCTGGGAGGAATAAGGTGGTGGAGGCAGATGCATCCACATGCCTCAGCTTTCCGGAGGGAGAGGAATGATATGAAAGAAACAGTAAGCTTCTTTCTTACTGCAAGTCTCATGATATTATTGCTTTACGGTGTTTTGTTTGTTGTGATTACTCTAGTTAAAAGAAGAAATACTTCCATGGAAATTGGATATTTTGCTAGAGAGAGAGAGAGAAATTAGTAGGAATTAGGAGGTTGGAGAATCCCAGGGACAGGGGAGCCTGGTGGGCTGCCATCTATGGGGTCGCACAGAGTCAAACACGACTGAAGCGACTTAGCAGCAGGAGGTTGTAGGTTGAGAGAGTGAGGGCCCGCTGACAAAAGTGTCCAGAGTTTATACTTTCTGAGATCAGTGCAGCTCTTTTGTACATTACTGGTCCCCACTCCCACCTCCCTAACACACAAGCTTCTTGTCTTCTGTTTGACTAAAGTGCTCTTCTTCACCATGCCCTCTGCCCGCCAGAAAGGAGGCTAGCCAGTAGGGATTACCACATGGATCTCTTCCCTTCCAGCTCTGGGACAGATTAAGCCAGGAAGGAGAAGCAGAGGAAGGAGGAGAGTGAGGCTGAGGTCACTGTTCCCCTTGCTCTCTTCTTGTGAGGCTGCCAAGGCTGAATCCCTTGGCTGAGAGGGTCATGGCTTCTATCAGACAGCCCCCTTCTGCACAGTTCTGTGAATCTACTTCTGGTAACAGCCCCCTTTCCTGACCCTTTTTGGTTTGCAGGTGCTAACATTCCCATTGTTACTTGCTCTGGGCTACTGCCTTATCCCCTGTGGGTCCCCTATACCCTGCCCTCATCTTTGTCAATAGTCCTTCCATCAAGCTCTCATATAACTCAGTTCCAGTGCACCACTGATTCTGGCCAGGGCCCTGATAGAATTCTCTTCCTTTTATCTCTCTCATGGTTAGGAGACTAAATTCTAGACCTGGCTTTTACAGAAACAAGCTAAGCATCCACGTGTAAATTGCCTCATCGACCTGGAGGAGGAAAAGCCTGGGATCAAATGCAAAGATTAAAAACCTAACTGAATCAAACAAGAAAACTCTTCTGACTCATTTCAGTGCTTTAGTGCATGGTGTTATTTTCTCAAGGAAAGTGACAAGGCAGAAGAAGAGAAGGATTAAAATCCTAAGCTGTGCATGAAGCCAGAGTGGTGAACACTAAGATCTGGCATAAGAATGGCAGCAGGTAGTAGCAGGCCCAGGTTGATGGGAGACTGGAACCAGAGGCTTCAGCAGAGCTAAGGTAGGAAACAGATTTTAAGTAAACTCGGGCTCCTGGGAAGCCAGGGACAGACAGTGCCGTGAAAGACCGTTCCTCCCTGTCCAGCACTCCTGTGTCTGATGCTCGGGTGACAGTCACCATTGACTAAGCACATCCCATGGCTCAGACATGATGCTCTGTGTTCTTAGCTCATTTTTACTTCACAGGACAGAGGAAGCTGGTGTGGAGAAAGAAGACAAGTCACTTGCCCAAGGATCCAGGACTCGGTAAAGACAAAACCAGAATTCCAGCCTGGGATTTAGTCACCCATTCAATAACCCTCTTCTAGAACAGATTTAGCCTAAAGATGTACATCCAGGCCAGCATGGACACTGGGAAACTTTAGCGTTCTCCTCTTATCTCTCAGAGATCACTGAAGCCAACCCTAATTCATGGTTAGTCCAATACCAACCCTCTCTGTGTGAGGCCAAAATTGTACAGCACTAGTTGAGGCCCCCAACAGACTGGCCAGTCCTGGACCAGGAAACCTATTTCTTTAACTGCCTTCCTTCCACCTTGCCCTTCTCGTGTGGGTGTGGATCTTCACGTCCACAGAGTCAGGTCCACAGTGGGGCAAGCTCTGGGAAGCAGAGGAACGGGACTTGAAAAGGTATTTGCCTTTGTAGATTCTCCTCTGTGTGTGGGATTGCACTGGAAGAGAAGGGTGGAGGGAAGGCATTCCTCAGGCAGTAAACAACCCAGACCAATTTGCACCCCAGCCACTGAGCCGTAATCTTTTCATTATGCTTCGCATATTTATGACCAAGAGCTCTATTGCTCTGGTACAAACAAGATTGCCATCAGCCTGCCAGAGGATTTTCTCTAAACATCGGTCTTCACGGAAGAAAAAACGATCATCCACATTGAAGGCCTTTGGATAAGCGAACCCACCTCCTAATTTTCTTTAGTTGGAGGGCAGTGTGCAGAGCTTGGCTCTAAAGAGAGAGGACTTGCTTCCTTTTAACTGTCCCCCCAGCCTGCCAGGTGTTCCTTCATTTGGCGACAGCAGCCTCAATTCCTTTGAAATGCTTTGCCTGGTGGGTGCCAGCTTGCTTCAGCTGCTCCCAAAGACGCCAATTTCAGCTGCCACATTTAATTTGCATGTCCTGAGGGCCTCCTGTGCTTTTTCTGATGCTCTTAAGTGAATAAAAATAACTAAGGAGTGTGGAGCGCATGACCCTGTCCCAGTGTGCAAGTTTCTGCTACAAATATGTTTGTCCACATCCAGGTTCATTTATTTTAAAGAAAAGATGAAACGAAAGGGGGTGAAATAGAAACAGCCAACTTCCGATCTGTTTCCCAGATCTTAGGGCTTATGTAAGGTGGTGAGTTAGGGTGGGAGAAGTTTAGTTTTGCAAAGGCCAGACTCGTGTACCATGGGAGAGAAGCTTGCCTTACTTCTGTTTCCTGTTGAAAAGGAGCAATTGAAAGAAATATCCGACTAATGCGTGTAGATTCCTTACTCAACTTGGTGATGCCGATCCCAGGGTCTCTGCAGCACAAGCTGACGGACTGGAGCTCAGAAATAATGGCCAGTGTCTCTGGTGGAAGAGGCCTCCGGGGATCTGAGCCAGACTGGAAAATCCTGGGCTCCAGAGAGTCTTAGGGCCAAAGGATGCTACTCCCACATCGTGGAAAAGGCCTTGAGAGTCCCTATGTTATCCCCAAGAAGACTCCAAAGGAAAACTCTGCTGGGCCAGCCCTGGCGCTCACAATATGGCTGCTACTCTGCAAACCGCCACCCTCGCCCCCTCATCCGCCCAGGAACATTGGGATCCTTTCTCTGGTTCTTTCAGAGCCTGTTTCAGGGAGAAGCAGAGTCAAAGAGTGCATGTCTGCTGCTATTCTCACTCCTTTACCCAGCCAACCCTCTGTCGCCAGTATTTCTCAAACCATAGTTTAGCTGTGAATACCCGAGATTTTCTTCCTGTGCTGACCACAGTCGCCCTGGTGGTCATGCCACTTTCTGGCATAGCCAGGCAGAGGGCCAGCTGCCTCAGAGCCTCTGAGAGGAGAGGAGAGGACAGATGCCTTCCCTTCTCATCCCAAAGGGGCTGTGGGTCCCAACTGCCTGGACACTCAGGGTAGCATCAAGCTGAACAAATTATAGGGAGTGATTTAGGGATGGGGTTGGGGTGAGGGGAAAGGGCATTGTGTCTTGATCCAGACCAATGTTTTCAAAGGCCTCTGTTTTGGGAAGGTGTTGTACCCAAAACTTGGCTTTCTCTTTGTGAATGAACCCATTTGTATAAAATTCCAGAAAAAAAATAAATAAATAAAGAGAAGGAAGGAAAGAAAAAGAAACAGAGAGAGACAAACCAAATGAGTGCTTTCAATGTTAGCTATCAAATGACCCTACAATTTCAGAGCTTTTGCCTCCCCCAAGGATTCTTTTGCAGTTTTTATTAATAGCAACATTTTGGTCCCCCACCTCTTGCCTTCAGAATGCCAGGACTGCAGTCATGGAGTTCTTTGGTCCTCTCAGGGACTGGCTACGGAGGGAAATAAATTCAGCTTCTGCCCCTGGGTTGCATTCACTGAGCATGCATTCTGCCTCGAGCTGGGAACTCACAAGGGTCTTTGCTTTTGTCGGGAAGCTAAGATATCCATACTCAAGGCATTAGAAGTGATTTTAAGTCCATTTATTAGTAACAGTGTGAAGACAGACATAGAAAACAGGAAATTTAGAGTTAACAAAAGAAAAATGTGAGGTGAGGCTTAAGACAGGAGGGAGACAGGAAGGGACTGAGTGAAATATAGTGTGGGGGTGAGGATATGGAGTGGGTAGTATGTACTGTACTTATCAGCGTCTCCTTGCCTTTGAATCTCCCTCCATGATCCCACCCCACCCCCTCAAAACACACACACACACCAAACACGTGAACTTTCCAAGGTCCTTCCTCCATTCCTTCTTTTACGAAATCTTACTCACCCTTTATAGCCTAACTTAACCTCTGTCTTCTTCATGTAGACCTTTTCAGCATCAGCAGCCTGCATTGATTCTCCTTTCTGGAAACTCTTCTTCCACTTACAAGTCAATATCACCCATTAAGTGCTCAGTTGACTTCTATTTCTTTCAAGTGTGTGTTCTGTTGCTCTTGATCAATGATAAGTTTCTCAAGGATCAAGACATGTCTTCAGTTGAGTCTGGTATAAGAGGATACCATGGAGCCACTCTAAAACACTCCTAGATTGATGAAAGGTTCAAGACCTTGTTTCTCTGGGAACACGATCATGCCATTTCATTGGCCGTGTGGCCTGCCTCACACTTTTTAATGGCTCTTAGGTGCCCCCTTTCCAGCCTGGGGGGTGAGAATGGGTTAATTCCTTGCAAAAGGTTTGAGGAGAACAGTTGAATTGTTTCTTCAGAGAAGAGCCAATGTCCTGCGTTTTGTGCTTTATGCATAAATATTTGTTGAGCTGTGATAAAAAGCAAAACTTGGAGGCTGTTGCTACCCACTCAGCATGGAAAGGAGGGCAGGTCATGGGATGGTGATTCTTTCAGCTAATACACAATAGTATCAGCTGTCATTTCAGGTAGAGCCAACTTTAGTTAATCAGTATGTGGGTAATCCAACACCTTCATCCTGACTCAGATCCCTCTGGTCCTCTTTTTAGCATTTTGAGTTTCTAAGATTTCTTCCCCAGGTGACATGGAAGTAGGGGAGAAGGACGAGGAAAATAAGACAATTAGCAGTAGCCATGGTAGTGGTCCCACAGCCCTGCTTGGAGACTTGCTGGATGCCCACAAGAGTTTCATGATTTAAGTGACATATGTCAGTCATGTCCACACGGCCCTGAAACTATACAATCTGGTAGTCTGAATGCGAAGTGGATCATGTGCAGCGTCTGAAATGAACCACAAACAGTTTTGCACTCTATTTAAACTTTATTCCAAGATGTAATCAAAAATGCTATCATTTATGGAGTATTACAGTGTCAGATGTTTTCTGTACCAGTTGATCTCATGTGTAAAATAACCCTTCATAGTGAAAATCCTCATTTAGTCTGACCAGGAAACTGAGGCTCAGAGGAGTTAAATAAACTTCATCTGTTCAACAAATATTGATTGTGAGTCTTTTATGAGCCAGGACTTAGAACCAGAAAGGAGCAGATCTAAGACCCAAGGACAGGTGTGTCTGGATTCCAGGCCTCTGTTCTTCCCACGGAACTGCACCGCATCCCTTGGGGAGGAACATCTCCCAAAACCTTCTCTTCTATTCTCATTTTAAAAATATGCCCATTGCATTCCAGAAGCCCTCTGAGTACAAAGTGGACTATTAACTGTGGTAGCGAGGAGATTGGAAGATATCTGGCTTGTTTGTTGCTGTTTTTAAGCAGTAGTAGAAAGAGAGATTTTTCAGGACTACATTTTGTGCTTCTTAATTCAGGAGCATATGTGGGGAAAAGCAGGAGAGCCAGTGGGCTTCCCCAGTGGCTCAGTGGTAAAGAACCCACCTGCCAGTGCCGGAAACATGAGAGACGAGGGTTTGATTCCTGAGTGGGGAAGATCCTCTGGAGGAGGGCATGGCAACCCACTCCAGTACTCCTGTCTGGAGAATGCCATGAACAGAGGAGCCCGGCAGGCTACAGTTCAGCAGGTCGCAGAGTTGGACACAACTTAGCCAGTAGTTCCTAATAGCAGTATTTTTGCTGTGGGAGCCTGTGCAATCTGATTAAAAGAATTAAAGGGATCAGAGATGGTTTTGTTAAAGTCACTTAGCCTGACATGTAAATTAAGTTCCATTCCTCATTCTCTAGGCTCTGCCCCAGAGAATCCATCCAGTTCTCCAGTCCACATACCCTAGAGTCAACCTGGACACTCCTTACTCAGTCTTACTGAGGAAATCTACCTCTTCAATAGGCCCACTTCTTCCACCACACTGCCATCCTCTAGTCACGTCATGATTTTTTCTTGCCTACATTTTTTGACCAAATGATCTCCATAGCTCTGATTTCATTTCCTTCAAATCCAGGTCCCTCACAGCTGCTAGGCTAAATTTTCTGAGGTGTAAATATGGAACATGTAAATTTGATCCTGTTTCTTCCCAGTGCTTTTGAGATTAAGTCCAAACATTTGAGCAAAGCAAATACGCTCCCTCGTTATCTAGCCTAGCCCAGTTCAATATGATATGTAATTTTAAGTGTTTCGGTAGCTTTATTTAATAAGTAAAATGAGAAAGAGGAAAATTATTTTAATATATTTTCTTTAATTCAATATATCCAACATATTATCACTTTACCATGCAGTAAGTATTTTAAAAATATCAATATCTTCAAATGAAGTATTTGAAGATACTTTATCTTCAAAATCTGGATACCAGTTTTTCATCAGAAACACTTGATATGTATTTAAATTTCATAAAATTTACACTTTAAAGGGTAAATCAACATATCCAATTTTTCCAAACATACTTAAAATTATTCTGTAACTGAATCAAGTAGTCATTTAAATTAATATTAATCAACAATAAATAAAAAATTTCACAATATGCAAATAGTTCATACAGCTCGATATAAGAAAAAAGCAAACAACCCAATAAAAAAATGGGCAGAAGACATAAATAGAGAGAATATGCCTTCTCCAGATGGCCAACAGGCACATGAAAATATGTTCAACATCGCTAATTATTTTTGTTGTTGTTTAGTCACTAAGTCATGTCGGACTCTTTTGTGACCCCATGGACTGCAACCTGCCAGGCTCCTCTGTCCAGGGGATTTCCCAGGCAAGAAACTGGAGGGGGTTGCCATTTCCTTCTCCGGGGATCTTCCAGACACAGGGATCAAACCTGCTTTTCCTGCATTACAGGTGGATTTTTTTACCACTGAACCACCAGGGAAGCCCTTGCTAATTACTAGAGAAATGCAAATCAAAACCACAATGAGGTATCACCTCACACTGGTCAGAATGGCCATCATCAAAAAGTGTACAAGTCGTAAATGCTGGAGACGATGTGGATAAAAGGGGACTTGCTACACTGTTGGTGGAAATATGAATTGATGCAGCCACTATGGAAAATAGTATGGAGGTTCCTTAAAGAGCTAAAAATAGAACTACCATCTGACCCAGGAATCCTATTCAAGAATAAATGCCTGGAAAAGATTAAAACTCTTTTCCATTATTATTGTATTTGTTACAGTGATCTGTGATCATTTATCTTTGATGTTAATATTGCGATGATTTGAAGGGGGGCACAACCATGCCAATATAAGATGGTGAACTTAATTGATACATGTTGTGTGTGCACAGACCACCCCCACTGACTGGCCGTTCCCCCATCTCTCTCACTCGCTATCCCCTGAGACACAACGATATTGAAATTAGGTCAATTAATAACCCTACAGTGGTTTCTAAGTGTTCAAGGTAAAGCAAGAGTCATACATCTCCCACTTTAAATCAAAAGCAAAAAACGATCGAAGTTAGTGAGTAAGGCATGTCCATAGCTGAGATATGCCGAAAGCTAAGCCTCTTGTGTCAAGTAGGTAGCCACGTTCTGAATGCAAGGGAAAACTTCTGGAAGGAAATGTAAAGTGCTACCTCAGGAAATATTTGAATATTAAGAAAGTGAAATAACTATTTTGGAGAAAGTTTTGGTGGTCTGGATAGAACAGCAAACCAGTCAGAACAATCCCTTAAGCCAAAGCCTTGTCTAGAGCAAGGCCTAACTCTCTTCAATTCTTTGAAGGCCAAGAGAGGTGAAGAAGCTACAGAAGAAAAGTTTCAAGCTAGCAGAGATTTGTTCATGAGGTTTAAGGAAAGAAGCTATCTCCATGCCACAAAAGTGCAAGGTGAAGCTGCAAGCACTGATGTAGAAGCTGCAGCAAGTAATCTAGAATATCTGGCTCAGATCATTGATGAAGGTGGCTACATGAAACAACAGATATTCCGTGTAGATGAACAACCTTATATTGGAAAAAGATGCCATCTAGGACTTTCATAGTTAGAGAGGAGAAGTCAATGCCTGCCTTCAAAGCTTCAAAGGACAGACTGACTCTCTTGTTATGGGCTAATGCTGCTGATGACTTGAAGTTGAAGCCAATACTCATCTGTGTGTGTATGTCCAGTTGCTCATTCTTGTTTGAAACTCTTTGTGACCCCATGAACTGTAGCCCTCCAAGCTCCTCTGTCCATGGAGTTTTCCAGGCAAGAATAGTGGGGTGGGTTGCCATTTTCTACTCCAAGGGATCTGCCCAACCCAGGGATCAAACCCATGTCTCCTGCATGTCCTGCAATGGCAGGCGGATTCTTTACTGCTGCACCACCGGGAAGCCCCAGGGCTCATCTACGATTCTGAAAATCCTTGGGCCTTTAAAAACTGTGCTAAATCTACTCTCTGTGCTCTGCTAGCTGAACAACAAAGCCTGGATGATAGCACATCTGTGGACAACATGGTTTACTGAATATTTTAAGCCAATCATTGAGACTTACTGCTTAGGAAAAAAAGACTCCTTTCAAAATATTACTGCTTATCAACAATGCTCACCTAATAGCTCTCATGGAGCTGTACAAAGAAATTCATGTTGTTTTCATGCTTGCTTACTCAATATCAGTTTTGCAGCCCATGGACCAAGGAGTAGTTTTGACTTTCAAGTTTTATTATTTAAGAAATGCAATAGATCAGTCTACAGCTGCCACAGATAGTGATTCTTCTGATGGATCTGGGCAAAGTAAATTGAAAACCTTCTGAAAAGTTTTCACCATTCCAGATGCCATTAAGAACATTCATGATTCGTGGGAAGAGGTCAAAACATAAACGTTCACAGGAGTTTGGAAGAAGTTGATTCCAACACTCATGGATGACTTTGAGAGGTTCAGGATTTCAGTAGAGAAAGTAACTACAGATGTTTTGGAATTAGCAAGAGAACTAGAATTAGAGGTGGAGCCTGAAGATGTGCCCAAATTGCTGTAATCTGATGATAACACTTCAACGGAGGAGGAGTTATTTCTTATGAACAAATAAAGAAAGTAGTTTTTTGAGATGGAATCTACTCCAGGGGAAGATGCCCTGGAGACTGTTGAAATGACAACAAAGGATTTAAAGTATTGCATAAGCTTAGTTGATAAAGCAGCAGAAGGGTTTGAGAGGATTGACTCCAATTCGGAAAGAAGTTCTACTGTGAATAAAATGCTATCAAACAGCATTGCATGCCACAGAGAAATTACTTGTGAAAGGAAGAGTCAATCAAACTTCATTGCTGTCTTATGTTAAGAAATTGCCCTAACAGCTGCCCTAACCTTCAGCGACCACCACCCTGATCAGAGTCAATGGCTATCAACATTGAGGCAAGACCCTCCGCCCCGCAAAAAGATGACAACTTGTTGAAGGCTCGGATGATTGTTAGCAATTTTTAGCAACAAAGTATTTTTTAACTAAGACATGCAGTTGTGTTTGTAGACATAATGTCATTGTACATTTAATAGACTACAATATAGTGTAAATAAAACTTTTATATGCACTGAGAAACCACAAAATTCTTGTGACTTTATTGTGATACTGGCTTTATTGTTGTGATCTGGAACTAAATCAGCAATATCTTGAGGTCTAACTGTACAATATATGAATGTATCAGGTCAAACCCTTGTACTCTTGAAATTTACACAATGTTATATGTCAAACATATTTCAATTAATAAAAGAAGAAAAATAGCAGTTAACACTGTATATATCAAGCACTGGTCTGAGTGTTTTTTCCACTTATTAATTTATTTTAATCAAGCTGTGAGAGTACAACAATTCTATGAAATAGATACTACTCTGTCTCCATCTTACAGAAGGCAAAAATCAAACCACAGAGATGCTGAGTAATTTTCCCAAGTTCACACAGCTAGAAAGTAATAGTAGAATTGAGGTTTGAACCCAAAGAGTCATGCCCTAGAACTTATGCTCTTAACCACAACAATCTTGACTGCCTCAAATTCTTAGAGCTCCAAGAAGCTTCCTCTTGCTTCAAGGCACATTTCTTCTACGTGCTTTTGTGATTCTCCAGTAAGGGCTGGGGAATGCGCATTGGCTCCCTTAGATTGGGAGGGTGCCATTTCCCACACAGCAGCGTTCTTTTTCTGGTAATTATTTGGTGCTTATCTATGTAGATTGTGGAAGTCAATGTATCAGTAAGACAAATGTCAGATTTGTAACAAGTTACAGGCAGAAAAAATATTTAATCATATGTGCTTATCAAGGCTCTTTTTTCCCCTTCATAAATGTCCAAGCTGTTTTTGAGCTGATACTGTCCCCCTGCCCTGACTAAAGCATTTGACAAACCCTCTGGGTTACATAGCTTGGTCTGAACTCTCTTCCTCTGGTCATAGGGGATGGTGGTTCTCAGAGAGTTTACATGAACATGCCCTGTCCTTCCGGGCTAATGCACAACAGTCTTTCCAGGAAACATGTGCTTTGTGAAGTGTGCCATTAAGAGTGCACTAAGTCAGCCTGAGAACGGGGTGCAGTTAAGTATGATTACAAGTAGGAGATTGCAAATATTACAAAGATATTATAACAGGAAATGGAAAAGAATGAGAATTATGTACAAGGCTGCTCCTGTTGGACTTTGACCTCAAAAAGAAGGTACCTAGTTATGTGAGAAGGGAAAGGGAGGCAGTGACTATAAATCACTATTAAAATTCACATTAACAAAATTACATTAAAAAATTAGATGAGAAGAGAGAATGCTAATTGGATTCTGGTATAGCCAAACTAATCAGTATTCTTTTCACAGGCAGAAGATAGGATTTACACAGACATGCTGCTGACATACTAATGACCATTGGTTAACAGCACCAAATGGTTTACTGTAGCTACTAGAGATGAACCAGCTTCTTAGTTTAACTACATAGACATGAACCAAGAAAGATTATCTTCCCAGGCACTTGTAGCCAGAGTCTGGTCATAATTTAGTACTGGATTGTAAGGAAAAGATTTGAATATTTGTGAGCCTCAGAACTATGAGTGGATAGCCTATGACAAAGATTCAATGACAGCATGAGAGATGAGTTTTGGAGAAATAATATGTGGATACAGTTGTGTAGAGCAGCTTCTAAATGTGAAGAAAAAGATTACCCTTCCTTTCCTTCTCCCCTGGGCTTCCCTGATGGCTAAGTTGGTAAAGAATCCACCTGTAATGTGAGAGACATGGGTTTGGTCCCTGGGTTGGGAAGATCCCTTGGAAAAGAGAAAAGCTACCCACTCCATTATCCTGGCCTGGAGAATTCCATGGACTGTATAGTCCATGGGGTCACACAGAGCTGGACACGACTGAGCAACTTTCATTTCCTTCTCCCCTGACCTGTCTCCATACACACCAGGGTTTGTCCTGTATCCCTATCCACTGTTAAAAACAAAAAAATAAACATCAGCATACCACTTCAGCAAGGTTGCTGATGCCCATTCAAACTGTTTTGCCTAGATGCCAGACTTCTGGTTCCAGCCAAGATGGAGTAACAAGGACCAGAATGACTCTCGAAAAGTATGTGAAACGATGGTGTCCAAGATACTGAACATCAGGCTATAAAGGACAGTGATCTATGTGAGACAAAAAACAAAGTGAGTCCTGTCATTGTCCCAGCTCACTGCTTTGAGATAATTTGTAGGACATAGTGCAGGGAAGCGAACACCAAAGGACACCCTGGATTGAGGAGCTAAAGCTGAGACACAGAGAACAGGGCGGCTGGAGTTCTCAAGGCAGGCACCAGAGAGGAGAGAGAGCCACGGAGAGGAAACTCCAGAAAAATGCTCCTTTGAGTAATCATTTAACTGATAAGTTCAGGCATGTGATGAACTACTGGAAACCAGAGGAAGAGCCACTCAAAAGGGCAAGAGGTAACAATGTTCAGCTCCCATTTGAGGCCAGAAATAATGCTTATTCTTTATAATGGACTGAACTCCATCCTGATCGTGGGGAATGGAGGGGAGGGGTTGGTTTACACAGATGAGTCTTGCCTCAGTAGTGGGCAAATCATTATTATAAATTATTAATTCAATAAATTATTATTGAACACTGAACTCTGTTCCACTCCCACCGAAGAAATCTTAAAAGCATCAAAAGGATCAAACTCTTTCTAAGTGCCATAATTCTTCCCCAAAACAAGCTAAAATCATTTATTGTGTTTGCCTGTGCTCAGTCATGCAGTTAAGTCTGACTCTTTTGAGACCCCATGGATGGTAGCCTCCTCTGTTCCTGGAATTTTCCAGGCAAGAATATGGTGTGGATTGCTGATTCCATCTCTGGGGGATCTTCCGGACCCAGGGATCGAACCCAAGTCTCTTGCATCTCCTGCATAGGCAGGTGGGTTCTTTACCACTGTGCTACCTGGGAAGCCCAAAAATGTTTATAGGAATATGAAGATACCCAACATCCAACAAGGTAAAATTCATAATATGTAGCATCAAATAAGGGAGAAGGCAATGGCACCCCACTCCAGTACTCTTGCCTGGAAAATACCATGGACGGAGGAGCCTGGTAGGCTGCAGTCCATGGGGTTGCTAGGAGTCAGACATGACTGAGCGACTTGACTTTCACTTTTCACTTTCATGCATTGGAGAAGGACATGGCAACCCACTCCAGTGTTCTTGCCTGGAGAATCCCAGGGACAGGGGAGCCTGGTGGGCTGCCGTCTATGGGGTCGCACAGAGTCGGACATGACTGACGCGACTTAGCAGCAGCAGCATCAAATAAAAAAGTACCAGGAAGCAGGAAATTATGAGGAGAAAAAGCAACCAACTGGAACTGACCCAGAATCGACAGTTACGATGACTCTACCATATGTTTGAAAAGTTAAGCAGAGATGTAGAAGATAATAAGGACTCAAATTGAACTTTTACAGGTGAAAAGTAAAATATCTGAGATGAAAAAATCCACTGGATTGGATTAATAGCTGACTGGACATTTTTGAAGAAATGATTAACAAACGTGAAGACAGAGCAAGGGAAACGATCCAAAATGAAGTACAGAGGGGAAAAAAGGCAAATTAAAAGACAAAGAAGCAAAGCAGAGCACCACTGAGCCGTGACAACTTCAAAGTGGCCTAATCCATGTGTAACTGTAGTTCCCAGAGGAGAAGCAGGGGTGGTAGGCAGCTTCCAGGATGGCTTCCCCAGTGATCCTTGCCTCCTGGCTTTCACAGTCTTCTTTAATCCACACCTACTGAGGGTGGGATCAGTTTATTAACACCCTTCTAAGAAAGAAAACATGGCAGAAGTGATGGGCTATAAATCCCCAAATTAGATTACAAAAAGACTCTGGATTCTATCTTGGAAGTGCTTTCTGTCTCTTGGATGCTTTTTCTCCATGCCAGATGCCATATCATGAGGCAGTCTTGCTGTCTAGAGATACCAAGTCTTAGAGACATCTAGATGGCAAGGAATGTAGGCTGCTCACAAGCATGTGAGTGAGCTTGGAGTCCAGTAAGACAACTGCCAGGAGCTCCTTGATTGTAACTGCATGAGGGCTTCAGAGCTAGAGGCACCAGCTAAGCTGTGCCTAAATTCCTGACCCAGGAAGTGTGAGATAATACATGTGTATCATTTTCAGCTGCTGAAGTTTGGAGTTATTTGTCATGTGGCAATAAATAACCAATACAGAAAAAATATTTATAGAAACGATGGCCAAAATGTTTCCAGATGTGGTGAAAACTAGAAACCTACAGGAACTCCATCAACTCCAAGCACAAAAACAATGAGGAAAATCATAGTAAGGCCCGTCCTAATCAAATTACTCAAAACCAGAAACGATGAGAGCATCTTAAAAGCAATCAGTAAAAACGACACACTGACAAAGACGAGGATGGCAGCTAATTCTTGTTAGAAAAAAATGTAAAAAATAAATAAAATAACCTGTAAGCAAAATGTCAGTGGAACAATACCTTAAGAGATGGGGGACACATGGCTGATTCATGTATATGTATGGCAAAAACCACCACAATGTTGTAAAGTAATTAGCCTCCGATTAAAATAAATATGCTAATTTAAAAAAGAAAGGTCCTGAAGCTATCAGTAGCAAAGCTGTCTTTCTAAAACAGAGGTGAAATAAAGACTTTCCGACATTCAAACACTGAAAGAATACATCACCAGCAGACCAGAACTTCATCACAAGTGTTAATAGAAGTCCTGCAGGCAAAAGGAAAATGATACCAGATGGAAACACGAGCCTACACAAACAAACCAAAAAAAACGGACTCTCATACACTGCTCCTGGGAAGGCAAAACAGTACTACTACTTTGGAAAATAGTCTGGCAGTTTCTTCTTCTTCTGTTTTCTCTTTTATGTGTGTTGTTTTTCACTTTATCGAGATATAATTGAGGTATAATATCGTGTAAGTTTAAGGTGTTGATTTGGTTAGTTAACAAGCTAATTTCATACACTTGTGTATTGCAAAATGATTACCATCATAGTGTTAGCTAATGTGTAATAAGATTCTTTTTGTGGTGAGAAGTTAAAGATATACTCTTTTCACAACTTTTTGAGTATATAATACAGTATTATTAACTAGAATCATTATGCTGTTCATTAGATTCCCAGAACTTATTCATCTTAGAACCTAAAGTTTGCACCTTTGACCAACATCTCCCTATTTTCCTCACCTTTCAGCCCTTGGTAATCACCGTTCTACTCTCTGTATCCGTGAGTTTGGCTTTTTGAGATTCCACATGTAAGTGATACCATGCAGTATTTGTCTTTCTCTGTGTGACTTATTTCACTTAGCATAATGCCTTCAAGGTCTTTCCATGTTTTTTTTGCAAATGACAGGACTACCTTATTTCTCGTGATTGAATAATATTTCACTGCAAATATTTATCACAGTTTTTTTATCCATTCATTCATCAGTAGACACTTAGATTGTTTCCCTGTCTTGGCTAGTGAATGCTACAATGACCATGGGAGTGCAGATATCTTATCAAGATTCTGTTTTCATTGTCTTATGATATATATCCCAAAAGTGGAAATGCTGGATCATGTGGTAGTTCTATTTTAACTTTTTTTTAGGAACCTCCATGCTGTTTTCCCAGTTTACATTTCTACCAACAGTGTCTAAGGTCTTTACCCAAGAGAAATGAAAGCATATATCCATACAAAGACAAGTACACAGTGTTCATAGCAGCTTTATCTCTAATAGGGTAAAAAGTTAGAAACAACTCAAATGCCTGTCAACAGTTGAATAGATAAACAAACTATGATATATCCATACATTTGGAATACTCCTCAGCAATAAAAGGAAGCAGATCATTTATAAAGGCAAAACATAAATGAATTTCAAAATAGTTGGTCTTCCTAGGTGGGGCTAGTGGTAAAGAACCCACCTGCCAATGCAGGAGACGTAAAAGAAAGCAAGTTGCTTCTCCGGGTCAGGAAGATTCCCTGGAGGAGGGCGTGTCAACCCACTCCAGTATTCTTGCCTGGAGAATCCCATGGACAGAGCAGCCTGGTGGGCTACAGTTCATAGGGTCACACAGAGTTGGACATGACTGAAGTGACTTAGCACACACGTTTGCTGAGTGAAAGAACCCAGACCACCACCACCTCCCCAAAATACTACATGATTCCATTTATTTAAAGTTATAGAAAAAATGCAAACTAATCCAAAGTGATAGAAAGTAGAGCAGTAGATGCTTGGAGTGAGAGCTGGGGGACAATAAGCAGGGGCAAGAGGGAAGGGTTACAAAAGGGCACAAGAAAAACAAGATGATGAACATAGAACCATCATCTTGATGGTGGTGATGGTTTCCTAGGGGTGTTTGTATGTCATAACTTATCAAACTGTATACCTGAAATCCATGCGGTTTATTGTATATCATCTCAGCAAAGCTTCCACCTCACAAAAGTATACCTCAGTGAAACTGATAATAAAAGAAAAGGAGATCAAACTCAGATGTAGATAAATTGGTTTCCACTTGTAAAATGATAAAGTAATTTTGTGAACCAAACTAGCGTTATATCTGAATGGCAATACAAGTTTACTTCAAGTTGTAAATGCTTCTTTCGTTATCCTGAAACCGTGTAGAAACCAGGAAGGACAAGGCCATCCCGTGTTCATCACTTATGTTACATGTGCAGGGCCTTTGAGGTGCTACCATCACAATTGTGGTGCTGTTAGCTTCGAAGACTCCATTCCTAGGAAGACTGCCTTTCTTAACTTTTTGGATGTGGAAGTTATTAGGGGAAACAGTCATTAAGTTTGATTTTTAGACCAATTCCTGGGCCATGAACCTGCGCGAGGTACCACATCTGGTTCTTTTAAGAGTTTAAATTTCCCTATAAAGTGCAATGAAAAGAAAACAGGAATTTTAATGACATTCAAAGTCACACTGGGTTCACTAGCCCTGAAATGACATTGGATGTGGCACCTCTCCTGGAGGTAATTAGGGGGCAAGATGAATGACACGAGCTCTGCAGTTGCTGGGGATGCGGCACTGCACAGGCTTCCCTGAAGCCGCGGACGGAACGATGCTGCCGAAAAGTCAGGCCAGCACTGCACAGGCTTCCCTGAAGCCGCGGACGGAACGATGCTGCCAAAAAGCCAGGCCACCTGGTCCAGGCGGAGGAAGGCACCCACTTCAGCAGGGAATTACTCCTCTACGGCTCAGGATGGGCCCCTCGCTCATTCCTGTAAGTGACTCAGTATACACCACCGTTTCTAAAGTCTTTGTACCAGGCTCTGTGCTGAGAATGTCATTCTCGTACAATCTTCACGCCATGCTTGATGGGTAGTATCTCAGTTAGGGTTGTATTTGGCTGCATGTGGCTTGACCTAATGAATGGCAGCTTCCCCCTCTCCTTTTTCCTTCCCTTCCTCTCTTCTCTCCTTTTTCCTCCTTCTATCCCACCTTCCCCCCACCCTTCCTTTTCCTCCTCCTCCTCTTCTCTCCATACAACAAGGAACTCAAGGATGAGCAACCCAGGATATATTTGGCTGCTCAAGGAGCAAGGCTTTTTAATCCTCCTTGTCCCTTCACTCTTAGGATGTGACTTCATTTCTCGGTATTCATCCTATCTCTGGGTCTTTAGCCCATTCCCAGCAGGAAGAGAAGGGATGTGAAGAGCAAAAGCATTTGCCTGTTGAATTTATCTCCATCAGGACATCCCAGCTCAATGACACCTGCTTTGAGTTCAATTACCAGAAACAAGTCACACAGCTACCCCAACTTTATCAAAGTCTGGGAAATGAGTGTTCTAATAAAATGTCATAAAACTGAACAAAATCATCTTCTGAAAAGGAAGCAAAGGAGCATAGATAATAAGTAGGAAATGGCATTTTCAAAGGATGATATTAATATCCCCATTTTACAGACGAGGATATTGATGCTGAGCGTTTAGCAAAGTCAGGAACTAACAGAGATGAGATTTAAACCAGCGTCTCGCTCTGGCCTTTGTGCATTTTGTCTCTGCAACAGAAACTATCTACTCTGAGTGCTGGGCCCCTGTACATCACTGGTGATGACATCCCCTAGAACAGTCAGGATAAGGACATTCTGGCCCCCTTTTTTGGATCAATTAATAAAGATTGTTCTTCCAGTGATTTCCTTCCTGTTCATAAGTCAGCAAACTTTATACCATATATATGCTAATAAATTGATCAAGATTTGCTGGAATAAGTATTGGGCTTTCTTTACATGTTGTGTTATTTGCTTAAGAAATGCAGGGTTTCCCCTACCTCTGAAATTAGGAACAAGATCTCAGCCATGTCTTTTTCATGAAGTGAGCCAAAATGTACCTCAGTTACTGACAAGGTTCTGAGAATAATCTAAATTCCTTGTTTAAGACCAGTCCTTTGAGTTCACCAAACATGTTATGCCTGCTCTTTTCATACCAATGGGGATTGTTTCTGCACATGGTGCGATTGAGTTTGTAGCCCTGCCACTTACTTTTATATAGGGTGATAGGTGAAAGAAAAGAGGCCAATTTCCATTTCTTCCCTTCTCAGAAAAGGTACCAAAACTGCAATCCTACAAACTATCCTCTCAATGGAAGCCCTGAGTTTCACGAGTATAGATCAAAGTAAGTTCCAAACCTGTTTCACCAGTTTCAAGGGCCATGGAGTTGGCACAGGCAACTTCGAGGCTCACTTCTAGCTCCTTGTATTGATACCAGGTCGTGTCTCCTTGGTGATAATCATGTCGGATCCACATGTACTTTACGAGCTACATGTCTGTCATCTCTGGGATCAGGAGTATGCAGATCCTCCTGTTACCCTCCTTGCTAAAGCATCATAAAGATAAGGACACCTGTGCTTGAAGTTCCAATATAAGCATGTATGTGTATGTTTACACTCAAGTAAACAATTCTCTGTAAAAGAAATCTTCATGGGCACGCTGGTGGTAAAGAACCCGCCTGCCAATGCAGGAGATGTGTAAAAGACGTGGGTTCAGTCCCTGGGTTGGGAAGATCCCTGCAGGAGGACATGGCAACCCATCCCAGTATTCTTGCCTGAAGAATCCCATGGACAGAGGAGCCTGGTGGGCTACAGTCCATAGAGTCGCAGAGTCAGACACGGCTGAAGTGACTTAGTGACAGTGCAATGATACTTCATAGATGTGTGTAAATAGACAGGCATAAGTGATGATAGGAAAGTGTTCAAACAACTGAAGACTGTTGGGCAAAATACTACAAATTCCCATTTCTTATTAGATTTTTTTTGGCCTCAGTTTGTAATATGGATGTCCACAGTGTTCACATTAGTCAGAGAAGTAGCAATCCTCTTTAACTTGGTGTCTTCCAAGGGATGACATTAAGTTAGCATTTGATTGAGTTTGGTCTTGGATGTCAGGATTTCCTCTCATCTGTTGGAGAGGCCATGTGGAAGGACTCTACCATTTGAGCTGAGGAAATATTTCTTGTCTCTGGTTTGGTTTGTTTGGATATTTTTGGCAGTGAACACTTGAGTTTGTTTGCATGTTTATAAAGAGGCCTTTATTTCACCCTGTGTGAACTTGACATTTCACTTTTAATATAAATAAATTGCAAATAAAGCAGTTAGTCATTTAACTCTGTGCCAACCAGGGTAGCTAAATACAAAAACCGAAAGTCGAGAAGCTTCCAGATGTGTCTGCTTTTGTTGAAATGACAACCTACCTTTAGTATAAAGCTAAACAGTTCAAGGAAATGGTAAAAGACAATTGTGCTTTCAGTTTCCTAGTCACTGCCTCAATTGTGGCTCTCACAAATAGTAAGCAAGCCGTTTTGACATCTTAGCTTTGTTAAATGAGCTTAATACTAGAAACCCATTTGTTCCTGGTTCAGAAGTCATTGGGCAATGACTTCTATTCCCTTTTCTCTGTCCCTTTAAACTCACATAAACATACTACCTGTGTGTGTATATACAATAACCTAACCTTTTTGAGACTTTTTCTCGCCTGTGGAATGTTGGTAGTATTTTTTTTTTTTTGCAGTGTTGTTATGAAATAAAATGAATTGTAAATGTTTTGCCCTCTGTCTGGAATATAGAACATGCCCAATAAATTTGAGCCCCCTAAGTTTTCTCCTGTTCCCAGTGCTGACGTCATGGTCATGTGACCTGTAGAGCCATGTCAAGAACATATGTTAGTTGCTCAGTCATGTATGACTCTTTGCAACCCCATGGACTCTCCATGGACTGTACCTCTGTCCATGGAATTCTCCAGGCCAGAATACTGGAGTGGGTTGCTATTCCCTTCTCCAGGGGATCTTCCCCATCCAAGGATTGAACCCCGGTCTCCTGCATTGTAAGCAGATTCTTTACCATCAGAGCCACCAGGGAAGCCAGAGCCATGTAAGCCTCCTGCTTGGAATCGTGCCTGCTCCTGGCTTTCAATTCAGTTCAGTTCAGTTGCTCAGTCATGTCCAGCTCTTTGCGATCCCATGGACCACAGCACGCCAGGCCTACCCGTCCATCACCAACTCCTGGAGTTTACCCAAACTCATGTCCATTGAGATGGTGATGCCATCCAACCACCTCATCCTCTGTCATCCCCTTCTCCTCCTGCCTTCAATCTTTCCCAGGATCAGGGTCTTTTCAAGTGAGTCAGCTTTTCGCATCAGGTGGCCAAAGGATTGGAGTTTCAGCTTCAACATCAGTCCTTCCAATGAACACTCAGGACTGATCTCCTTTAGGATGGACTGGTTGGATCTCCTTGCAGTCCAAGGGACTGGCTTTACACTCTTATTATCCTGAAATTCTTAATACTTTTTGAACAAGAGGCCCATCCGCATTCCCATTTTTCACTGGGTCTTGTAAATCAGGCAGCCAGTCTGCCTATCCATTCCTTGTCTTTTTCAAACGTTTTAGTTTTGCAGAACTAGATGTTCTCTTGGTTGGCAGGGTGGGTATTTTCTGTCGGTTGCACACAGGGTGTTCTGTCAGCCAACTGTGCTGCCCAGGGCTGAACTCCATTTTCCCAACCTTGACCTAGGATTTACCTTTCTTTTGCACAATGCGGTCACCATGCCTCTGGTTGAGGTGCACGTGAATAGGTCAGGAAGTAGCTTTGAACAATAAAGCTTTTCTTCAAGAATCTGTTTGCCCACAACTTCTAGCTGGCTCAGCACAAGCAGTTGTATCAAAAGGCCCCATTGGAAGCCAAACTGTCAGGTCACTGGGCGGTTTTGGTTTCATGCCCTGTTCCTTCATTTTCCCATCAGACACAGAGTCAGATTCTGTGAGGCCTGAGCTTGCTTAATTTGGGAGCCCTCTTAGAAGAAAATAGTACCAAATTACAAATACAAAATTATATCCAGGATCTTGGAGGGGGTTGGCTGGTGCTAGGACAGGAGCCGGAAGCGGTGCTTCCTTGGCTTCCTGGGAATCTGCCCCACTTCCTGTCCTATGTATCTTTCTGTTTTCTACACTTTCTTTTTATGCAGACAGAAAACATCAATGCTACACTACGGTGGATCCATTCCTATGGTGTTGCTTCCTGCACATGGTGACAAGAGACAATTCCAGGGACCTTGGGCAGAGCACATGGTTTAACTTCTGTGGATGTTGGAATTACTTGGTACAAGGCTCCTTCTCTGTCTAATTCTGTGCCTGACAACCTGTTCCTATCCTCTGACACCATGCCATTGCCAGAGGCTTGTACATTTTTGTCCCCAGCCCTGAGCTCATTCCCAAGCTTCAGGTGTGTGTGTGCATCAGCCTCCTTGACACTTTCACATGCATCTTCTCTTTCTCTCATTCTCCTCCCTGTCCATCACAGTCCTATCGCTTCTTTCTCTAAAATAGACCACAATTCTTTTTTTTTTTTTTTTTGTATTCCCATTGCCACTTGCCCGGTCCCAGTCACCCCAACCTCATATATGACCTCCCCTAGAACCACAAATGTCCCACTTCAATACAGTCTCTGTTTAGCATCCAGAGTTATTTGCTAAAATGTAAATGGATCTTCTCCATCCCTGGTTGAATATCCTCTAACAATTTCCCTCAGGCTTCCCTGGTGTCTAGGACAGTGAAGACTCCACCTGCAATGTGTGAGACCTGGGTTCGATCCCTGGGTTGGCAAGATCCCTTGGAGGAGGGCATGGAAACCCACTCCAGCATTCTTGTCTGGAGAATCCCCATGGACATAGGAGCCCAGTGGGGTACAGTTCAAGGGATCGCAAAGAGTCAGAAACGACTGAGCGACTAAGCACAAGATTTCCCTCTGGCTTTACGTAAGTTGCTATACCATGGCCATAAAGCCCTGTGTGGTCTGCCCCAGCCTCATCCCCACCACCCTCCTCTCTAACCACACACCTGATTTAGGCTCAACACAACAGGCCCATTTCTGTCTCTGAGCCTTAGCCTCTGCTATGCCCCATGGCCTGGGGGAGTGTCACCTTCCTCTTGTCATGATGGGCTCTTCTGCTGGTGGGGCCTCAGCTGAGATGTCTGAGAAAACTTTTCAGGGAAGACTTGAAGAGTAGAGGCTACCCCTTCCATTATCTTTGCACCCTATTGGTTTCCTTTGTAGAACTTAGTATTTTGGGAAATTGCCACTGTTCTTGTTGCTTGTCCATTCACTTGTTTTTTGTCTATTCTTTCATTAAGCTGCAGGCTCCTTAAGGCTAGGTATCATATCTACTCTTTTCTCCAATGTATGCTACATGGCTTAGATACTGATGGGAGGAATAGGCACTAAGTAAGTATTTGTAAATGAATGAATGAATGAGCTATCTCTGAACATTGAACAAATCTTTGCCAGTATTTACCACAATGCTTGAGATGCACATATCCTACTAAGTACTCAATTAATGCATATTTAATTAAATTAGTTGCCAAAGTATTGATGACTACCAGCTCTCAACTTGGAAGCATACAGTGGAACCCAGAAGAGGTGCTCATCTGAGCTGGTGGAGCAACTGATAGGGAGAGAAGTTTTAGAATTACTCAGAAATAGGAGAAACAGATATTATTTCCACAGTAGTAAGCTAAGTATTTGAAGGATACTTGAGACAGTAGATAACACCAGGCCACTAACTGCAATGTCAGTGGAGTGGGTTACTGCAGCTTACATAAAAGAAGAAAAGTTTCCACTGCTCCCTAAACCTGTCAGCACTGTTATCTGTGATATTCATCAGGGTAGGATCTAACTCATGCAGTAGATTTCCCATAAATGTTCACCGATTTAATGAAATGCCATTTGGCATTTCTAAATGTTTTTTACCTGATGTGACTGTATCTCTGCAACAAATTATAATCTTATTTATAGTAAAACTTCAGAGATATAATTGCTATTTCTTTTGAATTCTCCATAGCAATGCCCCAAATTTTTTGTAGCAAGAGGGCTCAGTAAATATTTATTAAATTGATACATACCATGTTTCCACACTATATGCCAAGACCGAAAACCAGATGCTTCATTGCTACTTACTCAGTTAGTAAAGAATCTGTCTGCAGTGCAGGAGACCTGGGTTCGATCCTTGGATCGGGAAGGGAATCACTACCCACTCAAGTATTCTTGCCTGGAGAATCCCATGGACAGAGGAGCCTGGTGTGCTACCGTCCATGGGGTCCCAAAGAGTCAGATACGACTGAGCGACTAACACACTCAAATTGCTAATCTGCCTTCTTGCTAATTCCTTAACTTGAAAAGGATTTTACTTATCACCTGGTGATACCATCACTTTTGTGACTCAGAAGCAGCCTAGGGAAAGTGACTTGTCAAAGTGATACTGTGGTGTGAACTAGGTTGCATGCTTCTCAACTTCTCGTGTTTATTCTGCTCTGGAATGTCGAGTGTATGGCTGCAGTAGAATAGGAAATAAACTGAAATTAGACATGATATACTTAAGTTATAGGTTATTTAATAGGATTCTTGAGCATCAAGAAGGATTTTTAGCAGTTTCATCAGTGAGAACACAGTAATGATTCCCAGGTTAACGCTAGATGAATTTGCCTTGTAGGGACTCCATTGTTTTGAATTGGAGAGGAAATGTACAGAGGCTGGTCATATTTCATAGAGACAATGTTTGTGATTTATGATACTAACCCATTATTTTTCATAAACTGTAATTCATCTGAAAGCTTTAATTTAGGATTATTTTATCTATCTGAAAGAGGAAAAGATATTTTTTCTCTAATACATAAATAGCTAGCAGGAAATGCTTAATTATGGAGATAGCTTTTAACCTTTGATTTACCCTCTTCCTGATTTTGATAAATATTTAAAAATTACAGTAAATCCCAGTTTGAGATATAGAAAGACTTTGAACAAAGACACTCAGATAATCTGCATTTTCCCAGATGACCAAGTTGAAAGACTTCCCACAGTGACCACACTGTTGAAGGGCCCCAGAAGAATAACTTCCCATAGCTCTTTGGGGAGATCTGCTCTCCCCACCACGACCAGGCAGCCAGCTCAGGGGGCTGTTAACCCTGGCTACACAGTGGTATTATCAGGTGAGTTTTTTAGAAATATCACCCAGACGCTATCCCAGAACAATTCGATTTGAATTCTGAGTATCCACATTCTAAATATTTAAAATATTTGAAATGACATGAACATGTAATATAGCTTGGGTTGAAAACCACTGGTCTGAATGGGTTCTTCTCTCTGGATGGACCCCTCTGTCCCAATTCCTGTCCAGCAGGGAGAAGAAACCACATGAGAAAGGAAGAGACTGGTGCCACAAGATCCTGCTTGTTTCCTTCAATCCTGAGCTAAGAAGGGAGGGAGAGAGCAGTGGGTTCTGCTACGTGTGCCTGGAGGATAGATTTTGTTTGGGTGTGTTTTCGTTTCTCTGCCAAAGTTCGCAGAAGAGAATAGAGGCCTCCACTATCACTCAGAACGGGGCTTTTCAACCTCGGATCTGTTGACATTTGGCTCTGGATGCTTCTTTGTAGTGAGGGGCTGTCCTGTGCATTATAAGTCAGCGCCCTTTACCCACTAAATGCCAATAACACTCTCCTCCCGTGGTTGTGACAACCAGAAACTGTCTCCAGACATTGTCAGATGACTCCCGGTTGAGTGGGGAGGAGGGGAAGCAAAGTCACCCTTGGGTGACATATTTTAGAAATACAGCAGCAGGAGCTCTGCTGGAGAATTTGGTGGAGGCCGGGAGGGCATCGCTTTTGTAAGTATTTGGCAAAGGAAGGCAAGTCTGGCTGTGTCGGTGAAGACATAGTTGAGGCTGGGAATTTTACCCAAGGCAGCAAGAAGAACCCTAAAGGTGGTCATAGTGGTGTGACTCGGGAGGTAAGGGAGTGAACATGGAGACATGTAGAAGGGTTGGGAAGGGCTCAAATGTCACTTTTGAAGAACTAAAAAGTCGTATTTGGATTGGACTGTTAAGGACAACCAATGAGAAGAAGCAATCCTTGATAGGATAGGGCTCCTAGATGGTAACTTAATGGGATGAAAAGAACAGCAGACTTTGCTTTGAAATCTCCTGAAGATTTATTTAACACCATAATGAATGTTTCATTAGTCATAGGTATTAAAGTAGGACCTTAAAAGTTTCACCGCATTTCCTTCCACTCTCATAAATTTAGTCATATTTACCTACTTCACTCTCCTTAGATAAAAGAGAGGAAGGAGGTTAGAAGGATGAGAGGGAGCAATTTCCAAAGCCTATGAGATTAGTCCTGACTCCACAACTTAAATCATATAATTCTACCATTTGGACTTGGAAGGAACTATCACTTTATGCTTTTCTGTGCTATTCTCATACAGAAAGATCACTCATTATGCCTACACTGAAAGAGGAGATTATGGCTTTGGCAAAACCATAGAATAATATCACATATATTATATTATATTATATATATGTACACACACACACACACACACACCCACACACACACACACACATACAGTAAACTCTGAATCAAATAGAAAAACAACTCAGAAACATTTTCCAGAACTGGTTCACATATTCACCAGGTTTCCCAGGTTTATGGAGCAAATGATTTTGTACAGAGAATCTTACATTTTAAAGTAGAAAGTGATGTTGGACTGTTGGGTCCATCAAATATCAATCTTAATAAAAACTATGAACTATGAGAATGTTGTATTAACCAATTCTAACTTTAACAAAGAATTTGGCTAAATGCAAGGACTGCTAAAGACGGTCTATTCTTCAAATAAAAAAAATCCATTAGCTATTTTCCCTTCTGACATACATAACTACCCTTTTATCATTGCTCATTCAGTAGAGTGGGAAATGTACTGTAAATTCATCATCTTCAAGTGTTTCAATGGAAATAAACCAATTGCCACTTGGAAAAAATGGTTGAAGTATGTTTAGAGAACCCTACACCAGGGTTTAGCAGCTCGCGGTCCAGGTCCCATATCATGTTGCAAACAGGCTGCTTTTAGACCAGCACAGCTGTGCTTCCCCTTTTTTTTTTTTTTTCCTTTTTTTAAGGTCATGGAAGCTGAAGTTTAAGAAAGCAAACAGAAAAAAAAAAATAATAATCACACACACACACACATAGATTTTATTCAGCTTAGAAATAAGCAGGAAACCCAAAGAAAGTGTTCTCAACAATAAGACCTCAGTAATAATACTGAAAAGCAATTCAACCAAGTGCATCTGACAGAAGGCCAGGCAGGCTTCCAGGAGATTCTTGTGGTGAGCTGCTGAGTCATTCCTGGTACCTCCTTTTCCTCATCTGTACATTGGAAACATAAGCAATGACCTGTATCACTATGAAACTATGATCTCATTTGTCTATTCTTTAAAAAATGTTTACAAATCCATAGATTATTTCTGACAGAAGCCGCCTCTCTAGAGACAGAGGTAGGGTAGATACACAATCCAAAATTCTGATTGGCAGGTTAAAGATATCATTAATATCACATGATTACCTCTAAGTCAATTCCAAGTTTGTGACACTTGTTACCTATACTACTGCATATAAGCCCATGCACTTGACTGCCAGTCTTCTGATGATTCTGGTTCTACCACTGAATTACTGTGAGATTTAGAGAAAGTTACTTACCCTCTCTGGGCATTGATTTACTTGCTTGTCAAATGGACAGGGAGAAGTAGGTTCATCTCTGGGGCTTCCAGGTCTCATATTCAGTGGTCACAATGAGTCATGAGTGGAGTGTTGCTGAGTAAGGTGTGTTGATCCCCTGCTTTACTCACCCTGAGTTAATGAACCGTCACTCCTTTTGACCGTCTGCAAATAGGAAGACACCCATGTATGAAGTAGTATCTCATTTCTAGAGATTATACATAAGATGTTTACAAATGCATAGATTGTTTTTGAAATGTTATCCAGAACTTTGGGGGATGGAACTGGTGGGAATGGAGAAGCTGAAGGAGCCAAGAGGCTTCCTTTTCATTGTAGTATGTGGGGAAAAAAAAGTGTCACATGAAAGTTTAACTTTTCTAATAAAATTATTACTTAACTCTAAACACATAGGTGAGCTATGATATGAATTGTGTAATTAAAGAGGCTTATGAACCACTTCCTGACTAGTAAGTCAAGGGAAGTAACGGGTTGCCTCTAACCCAAACATTCCCCCAGAGAAGGCAATGGCAACCCACTCCAGTACTCTTGCCTGGAAAGTCCCATGGACGGAGGAACCTGGTAGGCTGCAGTCCATGTGATCGCTAGGAGTCAGACATGACTGAGCGACTTCCCTTTCACTTTTCACTTTCATGCATTGGAGAAGGAAATGGTAACCTGCTCCAGTGTTCCTGCCTGGAGACTCCCAGGGACAGGAGAGCCTGGTGGGCTGCCATCTATGGGGTCGCACAGAGTCAGAAACGACTGAAGCAACTTAGCAGCAGCAGCAGCAGCAGCAAACATCCCCAATGAGAAAAAGTCATCACCTGATGAGAAGGTCTTGGAAGTGGGACAGACATGAATTTGAAGCTTGGCTCCCTCACCTAATGTGGAGCTGTACAGCATTGAGCATGGTAACCTCTGACCCTCTTTTCTCTCTAAAGCATGAAAATAATACCCACTTCATAGGTTGTCTGGGGATGGAATCAGACAATAGAACTACTAGCTTTTATTACTGTTTTTAAACAGTAGGTGCTAGAACTATAGCTAATTTGCACTATCTGGCCATTATTTGTCTCATCTTGGGTCTGCCCCAATGCAGAAACTAATATTGATTGATTGATTTTATAAAACTTAAATAGCATTTGCCACAAGCTAGGCACTCTTCTAAACTTCACATCAATTGTAATTCGTTTAGTTCTTATTAGACTCCTTGGAGGTAGCTACTAGGATTATTATCTTCATTTTATAGATGAGAAAACACAAGAGAGATCAAGTATTTCCCCAGAGTCACAGAGAAGTAAGTGGAGAAGCCAGGATTGTAGTCCATGCAATCCTGAGTGCAGTCCCTGCCCTAAAGCCCTATGTGGGGCTGCCTCCGTGCAAACCTGTTTTTAAAATGGTTGGCCTTCTGTGGGAGAATGTACTGGACATCCAAGTCAGAGATGCTCCTCTGCTCCCTTCTTCCATCCATAGATCTGGGAGTTAAATAGGAACTAGAGAATTCTCTTTCCTCTGGGCAGAAGCAGTACAAAAAAGACCTGTCCCCTCAGCCTCAGCAGCTGCTGAAAATGTCCCCCAGGTCCTCCAAGTACCCAGGCTCCAGGTAGTACTAGTGGTGAATAACCTGCCTGCCGATGCAGGAGACGTAAGAACCACGGTTTCAATCCCTGGGTCAGGAAGATCTCCTGGAGAAGGAAATAGCAACCCACTCCAGTACTCTTGCCTGGAGAACTCCATGGACAGAGGAGCCTGCAGGGCTACAGTCCATAGGGTTGCAAAGAGTCGAACACAACTAAAATGACTTAGCACAGCACACAGCACATGTCATATGCAGAAAAATATAAACAACCATAGGATAACAGCTGGGAGGTGTGAAGTGAGTTGAGTTTAGGCATGGAATTCAGCCTGGGGAAGGCCAGTTTGAAGCTGATTCTGACCAAAGCAAAGACGTGAGGTGGGCCATCCAAGAAGAGTTGACTTTCTTTGTATAATAAAATGCTTCTGATATTCACATCCAATCCTGAAGGTCAGTCTCCGGAAGTATTGGGCTACCAGAGAGTTTCCCTCTTTGGGGTTAAACTGGTGACTCTCCTGTTGTGAGAGCTGGAGGTTGCTTTCTCCAGATGTGCTCCACAGCCCCTTGAGCCTTCTCTGTTCTCTAGGGTTACCAGGTCACATCCCCACCTTGGTCCCTTGCCTGTGTGTTATAAGGATCTTCACAAGGCTCTCCTCTTGCCCTGGCATTTGGAGGGACTGAATTAAACCAGTTCAAGCAGGTTTCTGCTGAACACTCCCTAAGCTTGTGTGTATTGTCAATATGCAGCTTTCCCCAGACATATTTGGCCCTAGATTCTCTGGTGAGGAATACCTTTTAATAACTCATAGGACTAGAATTCTAAAATACACAGTTTAAGAGACTGGTGCTGGCTGAGGAGCAAAGGGAAATCAGAAGACAGGGTCCTGCCCTTCAGGAGCTCAGATTTTAGTGGAGAAGATAAAACCCTCAATGACAAATGACAGCTCAGTTGGCTAGGTGCTAGATGCCAGGTATGTACAGTGACGTGGTGGTGGAAGGGTTAGAGAAATAGGAAAAGGGCAGAGAAGGCTTCAAAGAGAAGCTGATCTAAAAGCTGAGTGTTGAAGGATGAGTTGGCCGACCACTAGGGTAAAGGAAAAGGGCATTTGAGCTAGTGGCGTGCGTGTGCAAACATATGGCATTAGGGAAAAGCAGGGCTATTCAGCAGATTGTCAATAGATGTAGATGAAGCCCCAGGTACTATTTGGGAAACGGCTGTAAATAAATCTAGAAGGAAGAGGGCAAATGAGGAGGGAGACTGTGCCAGGCATTGTGTTTAATTTTATCTGGCAGTGAGCACCAAGCAGTTACTGAACCATGGAGAAAGTTCAGCTTCCTGCTTTGAAAAGAAAACTACAGTGGCCTGGAGGACAGATTGGGAGGTTGTGAAAAGACACAAGTAACTGGTTGGAAGACTGCTGGAATATCCACGTGAGAGATGATGGCAGATAACCAACAAAATGGCAGTAGCGAAGGAAAAGTGTGAAAAATTAGTAACTGATTAAGAGACAGAGTTGACTTAGGGATGGAGGAAGATAGATGAGTCAGAGATAACTCTGAAGTTTCTGGTTTGCATAACCAGATGGTTGCTTGTGCCATTATCAATAAAGAGAGGACAAGTGAAGGAACAGCTTGACGGAGAGTACAGTGGTTTCCATTTGGGCGTGTCAATTTTTTAGGTTCTTGTGGAATCTATAGGTAGAATTACTGATCTGGATTTTAGGCTGGAGATATATATATTTGGAAGTTTTCAACCTAAAAATAGCATCTGAAGCCCTGGGAGTGAATACGATGGCCCAGCAAAGTAAAATAGGGAATGAAAAAGAGGTAAGCCAAGTGCAGAGCCCTGGAGAACAGATGCCAGATGAACCTGAAGGAGGAAGTAGGTCCCAGTGCGATGATGTGGCAATGTTAAGTCAGAGTCCCAGTGCAGTGGTGTGGCAGAGCCCCATGGAAACATGGTCTGGAAATTAGTGCCCAAGTGTTGTTCCTGATCCTGTAAGGGGTGCCCCAACCCATTTAAGAGCTGTGCCACCGTCAGAACTCCAGGTCCATGAGACAACTCTTAAGGTGTCACCACTTCTATCTGTACCTTTCATCTCTTCCTCCTCCCACCTTTACTGCAGGCCTTCGAGTGTGTGTCCTGGTTGACGGGTCCTTCTAACTCTCCTGCTGCCACTCTTGCAGCAGGCTGCTCAGTTTCTGTCCTCTTCTATTCCACCAGAGCAGTGTATGCTTTCAGCATTAACCCAGGGCTGCTGGTCACTTTGTGGAAGGGAGTCTGCACTCTGCTCCTTTCCTCAAGTCCAGAGGACTAGGTCCAGAGTGATCAGGAAACACATCAGGGTTTGAATCCTAGATTCAGAGAAGACATCTTCATGGGAGACATTTTCATAGAAGTTGTGGCTAAGACCATGAATGCCATTGTCAAGATAAAGTTTGGAAAAGGAGAGGAGAGGGACAAAAAGGAATTTGAGAAAGCTTCTGTTTTCAGGGTACCAAGAGAGGAACAGAGCCAGCAAGGGAGCAAGGGAGGCTATACAGTAATGTTCAGGAAGATCAAAAAAGAACAGAAAACATGGTGACGTGGAAATCACGGAAGGCAATAGTAAATGAAGGAGGCGTGGTTGCTGTGCTGAACGCTGCAGAGTTTACAGAAGATGATGAAAGCAGCTCTTTCGCCCCTGTTTGCCCAATTCTGTTACCCTCTAACCTTTAAAGAATCTAATTATAGAAATGAGATGACTAGGCAGTTTAACCTAACTCCTGACTTCTCTTCTCCTGAATGCACACCATGCCTTTCCTAACCTGTTGATTCTTCTTCTAAATAAAATGATATAAGAATGAAGAATTAAGCAGTTTAAAAAAATGACTAACTCTCTAGCCCCAAGAGTCCCCTTAGCACTCCTGCAGGCAGATCATGAAAACTAAATAGCTTCTAAAGAAAGAGTCAGCCAATCTGCATATAATGCTGAATGATGTGATATTCAACTTCCTGCCTTAAGGATTCACTGAGATTCTTTCTTCCCGCTTTTTTTCCTTTGAAAACTGTCGTGGCTGAGCAGAATCTTTGGAGTTGGTCCTGGCACATGAATCCATCTTCTCCTCAGATTGCTGACTTTTCTAATTAAAGCACTTCTCCTTTCTATCGACCCTTGCCTCTCAAAGTATTGGCTTCCTAAGCCAAACCTGAGTTGGGTGATGGATTCTGGTTTCCACGGTGGGCCTGTGCTCTCATGTCGTCTGGCTCCTCTGGGCTTTCCAGACTAAGGCCAATGGCTGCAGCAGCCCTTCGGAACAGTCACGATGAGCCATCTGCTTGTGGTGGCCTTGAGAGGGGCACTTCTCAGGGAGGTCCCAGTAGCCACTGGAACTATTAGTTCTGTGGACTCTCCGGTCTCTTTACTGCTTTGCACTACCTGCCAATTTTTGCTTTAGGAGTCCACAGAAATGGAAAAGTGCCCTTGAGACTAGTGTACAAGCTCCAGGAACTGGATTTGTCCACTGGACAGTGCCCAGGCAGCCTCCTTCTGTGGTCAGTTGATCCTGATGTGTATCTGATATTGAGGGTCATTTTTGAGCACCAGGCATCATTTGGGCAAGGAATGCTGTTTTGGGGGGCAGTTTGTTCTGATGTGCATATGCTGTTGAGTTATTTGTATCTCAGGGAGTGCCTGATTAGGGCGAGGTCTGGTCTATCTGTGACGGCCATACATGTGTGTGCTTTGTACTTGGTGTCTGAGTTGTGATCTGCGATTACCATTCCGCCTTCTGAAATGGGCAATTCTGGCTCTGTTTAGTGCAGAGCCCTCTTGGGTGAATTCTGTCTCACTGGAAAAATTTTAACTATGAGGCCTGTGACTAAGAAAAAGATGATATTTTATTATAACATGATGTGGCCACAATATTCTTTAGATTTCATAGAAAATTGATTAAGGTGAAACTCTTTTGAAAAATTTTCAAACTGGTTCTTTTTGCATATGCAGTTAGGAAAAATATTAGCTTGATAAAACATCTTTTCAGAATTGTGACCCAGAGGGAAAAAGTCCTTCTAGGAGAACTTGCTTTTCTCTCTCAGTGCCTTGAAACCAGGACTCTCAGAAACATTTATCTTATCTAGATCATCTCTAATTCTTGAGATTGAAGGGGGAAATGAGGAAAGGAGCCTTGTAAACTTTCACTTATTCCAACTGTTATTTATAAACTGGTAGTTTTCTATTATACTACCTGATTCATGACTAAGTTTAGAAAATGCAGCTATGGGATCTCTGGTTGTGTCTGTTTATATGTCTATGTGTAAACTATCTTTGTATGGTATTATCAAAATTAATTTGTCAATGGACTCTACTTCACTTGCTTAAAGGAAATTCAGTGCTTATATAAGTTTACCTGAGGTTTCCCTGATGGCTCAGATGGTAAAGAATCTCCCTGCAATGCAAGAAACCCAGGTTCGATCCCTAGGTCAGGAAGATGGAGAAGAGAATGGCTACTCACTCCAGTATTTTTGCCTGGAGAATTCAATGGACAGAAGAGCCTGGCAGGCTGTAGTACATGGGGTCACAAAGAGTAGGATATAATTGAGTGACTAAGACTTTCACACACATAAGTTTAACTAGGATTATTTACGTTAAATTATATGGAATACATTATCACCTGAGTGATAAACCTTATGGTGTATGGATGTTATTAATAGAAACATTCTGGAAATGATATAAAGTTTCTAAAATTTGGGTATATCCTTGTATAATGTTATAATTTCATTTGTTATCTTAGTTAAATATTTCTTTCTGGGATGCCTCAGGGATCCTCTAAAGCATCCCACAGTTAGTGGGAGATTAAAAGAACTTCAAATAAATTGGATATTTGGGAAGTTTGTCAAAAGCTTCAAAACATTTGGTCAAATAAAATCATAGGTCACCATGAGACAATAATTATTCCTTGAACTAAAATGACAAAAGATATTAAAAGCAAATTCAGATGACTTAAAGGGCCTCATAGTACAAGTACTGATCCTCCACACCACAACTGCAACTAGAGGGTCTGTGCACAAGGAAGATGTCACGTGGTGCAACGAGGGTCCCACGTACCATAACTAAGACCTGGGCAGCAACTCACTGCCCAGATGGTTCCTTGCTATTATGATAGATTATTGCAATGTTTAATTGAATTATTAAAAGAACACTCCAAGTATTCTGAAGCTTATCTGGTCATCTATCTTTGGATGGAGATCAGATGCCCCATGACTTGCAACCAGGAGATTATGCATACTGTGTACCTGCTAAGTTGCTTCAGTCATGTCTGACACTACGGACCAGCTTCCTCTGTCCATGGGATTCTCCAGGCATGAATACTGGAGTGGGTTTCGATTTCCTCCTCCAAGGGATCCCCCAACCCAGGGATCGAACCTGTTTCTCTTACATCTCCTCCATTGGCAGGCGGGTTCTTTACCACTAGCACTGCCTGGAAAGCCCTATGCATTCTAGAAAAGACAGAATTTAAAGGACTGACGCCAACCTTGATGAAAGGACCTTTATTCAATACTGTTAACTAGCTCATGGGCTTCCCTCGTGGCTCAGTGGTAAAGAAACCACCTGCCAATGCAGGAGATGTGGGTTCGATCCCTGGATCCAGAAGATCCCCTGGAGAAGGAAATGGCAACCCATTCTATTATTCTTGCTGGGAAATCCCATGGACAGAGGAGCCTGGTGGGCTACAGTCCATGGGGTCACAAAGAATTGGACACGAGTGAGATACTAAGCAGCAATAAACTAGCTCATGCACAGCAAAACTGAAGGGAATTGACTCTCATATTAACATTTCCCTTTAAAAGGGGCCCCTGCACTGGACTGGCCTATAGAGAGGACTGCCAACCTTGAAGTCATCTTAAAACAACGCTCAAACTGAGGGGAAACTACCAGACCAGGATGAGAAGATGGTGACATCTGAAGTAGACAGTTGGTCCAAAATGCCAGATCAGGCCTGTGCACCAGTCACTTCGATAACTGCTTATATTTTGCTTATGAACCAAATGTATTTCACAATATGATGCAGTTAAAACAAGTCCAATTGTCAAGTTTATGGTCAATTACCTATATCCAGTACTTCTGGGTCACCTTGGTGGATTTCTCTACTCCAAGGCCCTTAGGACATTTATTCTTGAAGTAAGAAATTATACCTCTGCTCAGACCACTATTGATATTATTACTAGGTGAGATCCCCTCTCCTGACCAATTAATACCTTCTCTGATCTTGTCCGTAACAAAGTCTTCTCACAGCTATGGGATGGGCTTATGTGGTTAACACCAGGCTATGGTCGTTTAAATGGCAACCCACTCCAGTGTTCTTGCCTGGAGAATCCCAGGGATCGGGGAGCCTTGTGGGCTGCCATCTGTGGGGTCGAACAGAGTCGGACACGACTGAAGCAACTTAGCAGCAGCAGCAGCATGGTCGTTTAAGCTTAAAGGCTCCCTTATGTTGGGAATAATTAAGCCATAGTAAGGATAGCCAGTCTAGTAACATGGGGAAATTGGGCTGAGTGCCTCATGTACAATGCCAATATATAATTTCCCATAAAGATTAGGATTGATACAGAACAGACTAAATCAGATGACCTGGGAATTATACTGGGCTGTACCTGATGGAAGCTCTTGACTTAAATTCTTACTTATGATCTTACTAATACTGCTAACTATATTATTAATATATTGCCTGTTTTGCAAAATTGTTACTGCTTATATCACCAAATGTGTGATTGGGCCTCTGACAAAAATAATGATGATCAGAAGACTTGAAGCATTTGGTCAGATATGTAGTTCTATATGAGATCAATGATTGTAGTAGTGTAACTCTAGATTTGGGAAGAAGAAACATGAGGCAATATCTTTCCTGGACTATAACAGACTAGTAAGACAGGTGACCCAGAGACTTTTGGCCACTGTTAGGGCTTCCTAGGTGGCGCAGTGCTAAAGAACCTACCTGCCGATGTAAGAGATGTGGGTTCGATCCCTGGGTCAGGAAGATCCCCTGCAGTAAGAAATGGAAACCCAGTCCAGGATTCTTACCTGGAAAATTCCATGGACAGAGGAGCCTGGCAGATTACAGTCCATGTATTGCACAGAGTCAGACGTGACTGAGAGACTGAGCACAAGCACACAAAAAGTCCTAGTCCTGACCTTGGAATGAGATTCCAAACACCACGGTATGAAGTGGTTATGAAATGCCTCCCGAGTCATGATTGAATTTATGACCATTCGGGGGCCCTGCCAACTAAAACTTGGCACTTGCCACCTCCCTCTACAAGGATTAAGTCACAAGTTACTGCAGTCATTGACCTTCAACACACCCTGAAAGGAGTTCAGGATGGAGATCAGTGTGCTGAGAAAAACTCTCAGAATAGATCTTCAAATTGTTAGATATTTCCAAGACATGTTATGAACCCAAATTCTTGCACCTCCTCATATCTAGAGAAGCACTGAAACCATTAACAGTGACATCAGTTTTGGTCATCAAAGAGAAAAATGCATTTGAAAGTCAAAATCAGGTAGTGGTTCAGACATCCAAGGTAAAACTAGGTGGCCATCGTGGATATGATTTCAGTACTTTCTGATATTGCTGAGAACTTGAATTTTCTGAGCCATATCAGACTCGGACGCTACCAGTAATTCTCAAGCAGCGTCTGATGGCAAAACTGAATATTGACCCTGTGGGTTCTTCTGCAAAGTTATGATTAACCTGTTGATCTAAAACTTTTCTGGGTTATGCACCTGTTCCTTCTCAGGACTGAGGAAAATCAAAGAAAAGGGGGGATTTGAACCAAGCAGAACCCTGGAGTTTTCCTCCCCCAGCAAGTATAAAACTGATCAATTAATGATTAAACAATAGAGTCCCAGACTCTGTCTGATGTACATTCCTGAGTTGTTTTACAGATATATAACTGCCTCCAGAGAGAGGAAAAAAGCTAACTTCTTGACCAGACTGTAGCTATGACATAAGCTGCTTCATCTTGAGCAATACTGAATCTATGGCCAGTACAATCCCAAGAGCTGGCCTTAAGAGAATGGGATTAATATTGTTATTGTTCTTTAGTCATTAAGTCATATCCAACTCTTTTGCGACCCCATGGACTGTAGCCCACCAGGCTCCTCAGTGTATGGGATTTCCCAGCCAAGAATACTGGAGTGGGTTGCTAGTCCCTTCTCCAGGGCATCTTCCCAAACCAAGGATCAAACCCATGTCTTCTGTATTGGCAGGCAGAATTCTTAACCACTGACCTACCAAGGAAGCCCTGGAATTAACATTATTGCTTATAATAATCTATATCTTTGCAGACATCAAAAAGTAGATTGTTCTGCCTGCATATGTAAGTGGGCAACTAAAGTTGTCAGAAAAGAGATACTATCATCTTCCACTCTGAGAATACAGCACACTGTGTCAAGATGAAGTTACAGAAGATGGACCTTTGCCCGTAATCCATAGAAACGGAATGGTGTTTGATGGTGGGGAACTGATAGCAGTTCTTCTGCCCCTTTCCTTTTTGTCTATTTCTATCCCCTCTAGCCTTAAAACAACCTAATTATATGAATGAGATCACTAGGTAATTTAACCTAACTTCTCTCCTGAATGCACACCAAGCCTTGCTTAAACTGTTGGTTTTTTCCCCTAGATAAAATGAAGTAAGAATGAAGAATTAAGCAGTTAAAAAATGACTCTCCACCCCCAACAGTTCCCCTTAGCAATCCTATAGGCAGATCATGCAAATAAAATAACATCTGAAGAAAGAGTCAGCCAGCCTGGTACAACACAGAATTATACAGAATCCAGCCTCCTGCCTCAGTGACTGACTGATTGTTGTTGTTGTTGTTCAGGCACTCAGTCACGTCCAGCTCTTTGCGACCCCGTGAACTGCAGCACGCCAGGGTCCTCCATCCTTCACTATCTCCCTGAGTTTGCTCAAACTCATGTTCATTGAGTTGATGATGCATCCAACCATCTCATCCTCTGGCATCCCTTTCTTCTCCTGGCCTCAATCTTTCCCAGCATCCAGGTCTTTTCCAATGAGTTGGCTTTTTGCATCACAAGGCCAAAGTATTGGAGCTTCAGCATGAGTCCTTCTAATGAATATTCAGAGTTGATTTCCTTTAAGATTGACTGGTTTGATCGCCTTGCTGTCCAAGAGTCTTCTCCAACACTGCAGCTCTAAAGCATCAATTCTTCAGTGCTCTGCCTCCTTTATGGTCCAACTCTCACATCTGTACGTGACTACTGGAAAAACCATAGCTTTGACTAGACGGACCTTTGTCATCAAAGTGATATCTATTGGTTTATTCCCCCCTTTTCTCTGTCATGGCTGAGCAGTCTTTGAAGTTGGTCTCAGGACATGAGTCCACAATCTCCCCAGATAATTGGCTTTTCTGATTAAAACATCTTTCCTTTCTATTGACATTTGCCTCTCAAATTACTGGATTTTGAGCAATTGTCCTTCAATTAAAAATTTTAAAAAATTAACTGAAAATACAAGACACTGAGGAACTGTTTGCCATCTTCCCCGCTCAGTCCTTGGCACTCTGCACGTTCATCCCTCTGTGATCGCACCCACTCCCACGGTTTCAAGGGCCACCTGTGGCACAGCCCTCTCTGTACAAATGTCAACACAGAGCTACTCCTGGAAACCTGCCCTTCAGTCTCCAGATGGCATTTCTGCCTGCCCCCCAAGGCTTCCATCTCCACTATTACTACTCTGCCCAATGGACTGTGCACTTGGGCTGGTGAGCCTGTTAATACTGGTGCCAGAACACTTACAGTCAAACTAGGGGCCACTTTACAAAAAAATGCTTACCTTAGCTCTAAGATTTCAAGGCACCTCTTGAGTGGCATGGCCCTTGGTGTCTCCTCTCAGTTCAGTTCAGTTCAGTCGCTCAGTCTTGTCTGACTTTTTGTGACCCTGTGGACTGCAGCACACCAGGCTTCCCCATCTGTTCATCACCAACTCCCGAGCTTGCTCCAACTCATGTCCATCAAGTCGGTGATGCCATCCAACCATCTTATTGTCTGTCGTCCCCTTCTCCTTCTGCCTTCAGTCTTCCCCAGCATCAGGGTCTTTTCCGATGAGTCAGTTCTTTGCATCAGGGGGCCGAAGTATTGGAGTCTCAGGTGGCCAATGTATTTGTGTCTTCTCTAAAAGGAGTATTAAAAGGCCTTGACTTTGTAAAACTCCCACCCCTGACTCACTTCTGTCCTTGTTCTTGGTTCTATCTCTGACCCATTTCTAAGTGATGCACTCTTGCTGGAAGCACAGCTCTGGAGAAGCTTGCCGTGCATCTCTGGACCAAAAGTGAAAATGAAAGTTGCTCAGTCATGTCCAGCTCTTTGCAACCCCATTGAGTGTAGCCTGCCAGGCTCCTCTGTCCATGGAATTCTCCAGACAAGAATACTAAAGTGGGTAGCCATTCCCTTCTCCAGGGGATCTTCCCAACACAGGGATAAAGTCCAGGTTTACCACATTTCAGGCAGATTCTTCGCCATCTGAGCCACCAGGGAAGCCCAGGAATAGTGGGGTGGGTAGCCTATCCCTTCTCCAGGAAATCTGCCCCACCCAGGAATAGAACCAGGGTCTCCTGCATTGCAGGCATATTCTTTACCAGCTGAGCTACCAGGGAAGCCCCTTCTTGGCCAAGAAGGTCTAGGTGAAGCTGAGGACCCAGAAAGTGGCACGAAAGGGCATACCCGTTCCTTATCTGGGAAATCCAGATGCCACTCTGTCGGATGAGGATGGTCATCACTGTCTCAAAGTGAGTAATGAGCGCAAATTCTCTCATGTTTTAACCAACAGGTTAAACAGGTTTGGAGGGTCCATGGGGTCACAAGAGTTGGACATGACTTAGTGACTAAACAGAAAATTGAGGGGCCATTATGGACCAGGCATTGCGTTGGGTGCAAATGCCTGCCATTGAGGCAGTGAATTAGTACAATAAAGTGGAAACGATGCTGCAATAGGAGTAAACTACTGTTCTTCCCTAGGGAAGCATGGAGAAGGGGCAAGCAGCCCAGAGTTGAGGGAGTTAGAGTTGCTGTCAGTCCTTTGTCCTTGTTGGAGGAGCTGCAGTTGGCCATTGAGAGATGCTGGGGGAAGGAGAGGAAAGGAACTGGGAGCGGTGAGCAGCAGAGGAGTGATTCACTGTGGTTGAGACCAAGAGTGCTGGGTTTCGGTGCAGTGGGGCCAGGTGGAAAGCGTGCCTTCAAGCACGAGGCTCTTTATTTTATCTCTAAAGCAAAAAGAAACCAATCTTCAGTCCCAAAGCCACTGCCACTGATTCAGTTCTTAGTAAGATCCCACCACGTGATTCCTGGATGTAGCTGGAGAAAGCATTTCAGTCTTGATTCTAATGTAGACCAATGGCTCTCTGTCTCTCAAACTTTGTTTCATTATCATCTCCCTAAGGAGCCTTTTGAGACATTTTTTTCCCCTAATCACTCTGCTGCCTCCTATGAAATTTTAATATCACAGAAAATATTCATGTGTTTAAGTGCCATGGACACATCTGTGCTTTATACATAAATGATTCTGTGTTTCGAACCAGTTTCCACCTGGGGAGTGATGACCTCAAGTTTCAGGTTTAATAAATGCTTGCCTACTCTTCCCACCCCCTCCTCCCTCCTGCCACCTCTCACCTCTTCTCACTTCTCATGTTCAGTATCCAGCTTGTCATTTATCAAAATCCTATCTGGAGTCCCTCGTAACCACCCCAGCACAGGTGTTCTCAAGCATTTTCATGCATGCATGTGTGCTCAGTTGCTCAGTTGTGTCTGACTCTTTGCCACCCCATGGATGTAGCCCCTCAGGCTCCTCTGCCCATGGAATTTCCTGGCAAGAATACTGGAGTGGGTTGCCATGTCCTCCTCCAGGGGATTTTCCTGACTCAGGGATCAAACCGGCATCTCTTGCAGGTTCTTTACCAGGTGGCTTCTTTATCACTGAGCCATCGGGAAAGCCCTCTCAAGCATTTGGAGCTGGGTAATTCTTTGTTGGAAGTGGGAGTCTGTCCTGTGCTTTGTATGATGCTGAGCATCTTCCCTGGCCTCTGCCCTTAGATGCTAATAGCACCCTGCCCCCACCAGTTGTGACAACCAAAAACGTCTCCAGATACTGCTAATGCCCCCTGATTAAGAACCACTTCTTTAAGGCTTTAGCTCCTGGTTCTTCTGCTCCTTCGAAACAGTGTTTGCAATCACACTACTTTTTCAGCCCAGGAGAGCAGGCATCCCTGGTCCAGCGGGTTCCAGGAAGGAAAAGACCCTGCCCCTTGCTTTGTCAGCCTCTCACCCTACAAGCTACTTCTGTGTCTTTCCTATGTGCAACACTGAACTCTCCAACTCAGACCTCCAGGTCCTGAGTTGATAATCTCATTACGACTAATCCTGTTTACGGCCACTCTCTTGGCAGAACAATCTTGCCAGGACCGAGGCTCTTTTCCTTGCCACCTACTGTTGTTGCTGTTCCATTGTTTCTGGGGACGGTGGCCTGGCCGCGTATATGCTTTCATTGATAGAGCCTATCCTGTTTACGAGGAGTCTGCCGAAGGGCCCCATCAAATACTTCCATCCCTTCCTTCAGTAAATGGCTCTCTTTGATCTGTGAGAGGCCAAATAGTGCTTATCAGAAGCGGAGCTTCCTCTCGCTAATGATGGGGACATCCTGTCCCAGAAGACTCCCCAAAATAACACTTTATGAATTTCAGAATATTTTCAGGTTTCTCTTTTTTGTTTTTTCATAAGCGTTTTTTTTTTTGTTTTGTTTTGTTTCGTTTCTCAGCTTATCTCTTTATGACAAGTAAAGAAAAGGGTTGATTTGAGTTGCTGAAGTCCAGGATAATACAAAGCGAAGTGATTTTCTGCAGGTTACCACCAAACAGGAGGAAAGGACGGGGCTGGTGATAATATAAATATTTGGAAGCAGGACAAGAGACAAGATTAGGGCTGGCCAGGTGAGATCCCTTTTCACATTGTCAGTTTACAGCTTCAAGTTATCTAACAAGGTGAGAAAGAGGTCATGGGTATTAGTCATCTGAATACCGAAGTGGTAGGAACTAGCTCAACTATGCAGATGAATGATTAGTGGAGTTTTATACTTGTCATAACTTTAAAGAAATTTCCAGAGAAGGCAATGGCACCCCACTCCAGTACTCTTGCCTGGAAAATCCCATGGACGGAGAAGCCTAGTGGGCCACAGTCCATGGGGTTGCTAAGAGTCGGACACGACTGAGCGACTTCACTTTCACTTCTCACTTTCATGCATTGGAGAAGGAAATGGCAACCCACTCCAGTGTTCTTGCCTGGAGAATCCCAGGGACGGGGAAGCCTGGTGGGCTACCGTCTATGGGGTCGCACAGAGTCGGACACGACTGATGCGACTTAGCAGCAGCAGCAAGAAATTTCTGGGTGAAGAGATTCTCTCTGTGTTGCAGTGGTTCTCAAAGTGCAGGACCAAAAGCCGGTGTGGGAACTTGTTAGAAATGTTGATTCTCTGGCTCCATCCCAGACAGTGAATTTGGCACCTCTGGAGATGGAGCCAGCATCTGCACTACCCAGCCCTCCCCTGATTTTAATGAAGCTGAGAAACATGTCTCTATCCATAACCCTCAAAATGCCCAGTACCTATGAAACACATAGGGACCTGATGAAAATGCAGGTGTCCAGAGCCCCATCCTTAAAGACACAGCTTCACTTGGTCCAGATTGGGCCCTGGGAAGCCTGCTTTGTTAATAAGTATCCCAGGGTGATTTGAATGCAGAGTCCAAGGCCCAAGCTTAGGGAAGCCCTGATTTCTCTTCCCAGGGGCACTAGAAATTTTCTACAGTGCTCCAGTTCTGTTCCAGAGAGACTCCCCTGGGTCCTGAGAATGAAGTGGGTATCACAATTCAGCTTCCCTTCCCAGTCATTCCATGAAGCTGGCTGCTAGGGTTACCTATTGTGGCAGGTGGTTCTTTTCAGGATTACTCAAAATACTGGAAGGTCAGGCTGGCCCCATCATTTCCTTTTACTCTGCCGTCTAAAGCACTTTGCTAACTCCTATCCTGCCCTGGGCTCACGCCGCTAGCCTGGAAGGAAAAGCTTTGTATCCCACTACTAGTTCCTTGAACCACAATCCAAGACACAGCTTGGTTTTCCCAGGAGTTTTGGTTTGCACAACTGATGCATTCCAGGCATTGTTGGGACGCATTGTTTTCTCCTCTTTTCCTCCACCCCTCAGCCTATGCCATATGAGTAGCATATATAGCCTCCTGGAGTGACCATCCTCAAATCCTAACCCTCTCTCAAAGTTGTCTCTCCCGCCAGATACCCTGCCTTTCACCGTGCAGAACTGCACTCGCCAAGACCACTATCGGCTCCGAATTCCAGCTCCGAGAGGGAGCTGTGGCTGCTGCTATATCTAGGCTTCCAGGTACAGTATTGCTGTAGTTGGGCTCCTGTCTTCCTGGTTTTGTTTCTCTCATTCTTTTTGACGTTTTACCACTTAACTTTTCTGCTGCTTCTGAATGTCAGGTTCTTTTTTTTTTTTTTCTTATGTGGTTTACTATGATCTCTTCTTGACAGATTCTTCCTTCAGTTTGGCACCCTAGACATAGGGTCCTCCTTTGTCCCCAGTCACTGTTTGGAACCCCATAATAGCGATGGCTGGGGTCCCCTAGAGCTGCTGCATACAGCTGTGCAGTCCGTGCACTGCACAAAGACACCCGAAGAAGGCAGCAGGTACCGACTGAAATCCAGCTCGTGCTCACCAAGATGAGTGCCTGACACTGTGCTGTGGACAGCCGCAAGAAGGTACCCTCTTTTGTTTTCTCTACGTGACAAATATGTATATACATCTCTCTCTCTCTATGAACATATAATTACATGAGATTATCAGCTGAGACTAGGTTGATGTGTTTTATTGTCATCTCAGTGTTTACATGAAAATGAAGACTTTGAGAGGGCTTGAAAACATTTTATGAGAAATAGTTAACTCATAAGTTTTATTTCTTAGGACAGTTTTAGGTTTACAGAAAAACTGAACAGAAAGTACAGAGCGTTCCTGCATGGTCCCACCCACCGCCTCCCACCCCACCTCCCATTTCCTCTATTATTAACATCTTGCACTAGTTGAGGTACATTTGTTATGATGAATAACCTAATATTAATCCATTATTATGAACTGAAGTCCATAGTTTACATTAGGTTTCCCTCTTTGTAGTTGTACAGGTTTTGGCAAGTATACAATGTCTTGTAGTCACCACGTTTGTATCACACAGAAGAGTTTCACTCTCTAAAAACCCCCTGTGTTTCACTTCCCATAACTCCCTCCCTTGCTTCCCTTCCCCAGGCCCTAGAAACCATTGATCTTTTCACTGTTCCATAGTTTGGTTGAAGGTATACTTTTCTTTGTACAGAGGAATATCTACCAGCTAAAACCACAAGGTTGCTTCTGCCCAGAGACATACCATTTAAAAAGAAAAAATTAGTCAATGCCTAGTTTAAGTTCTTTCTCTGGATCCCTTCAGTGTATACCATTTCCCTCATTTCTTCTTATCCAGTACCACTCTTTTGAATTACTTTATGGTCCCCTTGCTCCATTTAGCCACCCCTCCCCTTCTACGACGCATCTTCTGTGTCAGTATTGTCCCAGAGACCTTTCGGCAGTGATGAAAATGCTCTACATCTCTGCCACCCAATACAGCAGCCACTAGTCTCATGTTACTTATCGAGCACTTGGAATGTGGCTAATGCAATTTTTTCGTTCTATTTAATGTTAATAATTTCAACTTACATAGCCCATGTGGCCAATAGCTACTGTACTGGACAGCACAGATTGAAGTTTTTGCATCAGCCAGATCACCCATCCTGATAGCATTCAGAATCTCCCCTTCTTCATACTTGAATCCTCCCTGTCCTCTTGAATCCTCCCTGGCAAATTAGAAAAGTAATTGAATTCTGCCTGACCCCGTTCATCACTACAATACCTAGCTCTCACATCGGCGACATTTATCACCATCAAATATATTCTTTTCTTACCCAGAACATTAAGATGTCTTATAAAATGTACTTAATGTATGAGGCTCTCCCACATTCCTTGTCTATGCCTTTTTATGTCTCTCTCTGTTAAATGTTTTCTGTTCAAGACTCCATACCCCTAGAAGACAGAGTAGAATTACATAACTCATGCTTTATTTGGCAGTCACTATAAGCCATTGAAAGTGGGCTAATACATGCCATTTTAGAAGATTGTGTCACAACTTTGAAGGGTTGAAAGGGGAGGAAGAGAAGAAACAATAACATCAAAGAAAATAAAGGGAATTAAGAGTTTCATCTTGGAGTCAGCACGGTCTGAGTCAGGAGTTGTGGCTGGGGGTTCTCAGGAGGCTGGCTTTCTGTGCCACCAGGAGGCCCATGACCTTGGTCATACTGGAGGCTCAGCTTTCTCCTTCATAGAATGAAGGGGCTGGACCAGAGGCTCTGGTTTGACCTGCCTCCCACATTAAGATGTTCCTTGGGTCCACAGTAGCCTGGGAATGACTAGGGCACTGGAAACAGGCTGTGATCACATGGAATATTTCACACAATCTCACCCCCACCACCCGCTTCCCCAACTAGCAGTGTCAATGATGAACACATTAACTTTGCTAAGGACAAGACTGAAATAATATTTTAAGAACCAACGGAACCCAGTTCAGAGTGAGTCATTGGTCCTGACTCTAGTGGCTCAACTGACCACAAAAGTTTGTGAATAGTCTATATGGTGTCCTTAAAACATCTGCACAGACCTTTTATTTCCAGTGCTTTGGACAGAGATAAACACAGTCTTTCATCCAAAGCCTACATTCCGCAAAACAGATGAAAAGTTGCAGTATAAGCGCGGCCTCCCTGGCTGAGTCTGCCTTGCCTGTATGCCCATGTGAGTGGTCAGTTAAATGCCTGGTCTCTGTTGTATAAGCAGTAGGAAGTCTCTGCATTTAAAAATAGAGTGAGTTGTGCTAAAGTAAAACTCATGTTCTGGAACTCTTAATGTGCATGTAATTACCATTTAGGATTCCAAGTTAAATGATTTGCTAATGGCCACTAAATGTGACATACCCCTGAGTAAAATCATTGATTCCTAACTTGGGAGAGTTTGAGTGAAGTGTCCTCAGCCAAGTACTCAAGTATGTTTTCTTTCTCTCCCTAAACCTTGCTTCTGCGGTGAAGAATAGGAAGAGCAGCGTCGTGATGACTACAGGAGACCAGGGCATAGCACTGCATAAACCCTTCAGAGGCTTCAGCGCCATTGCAGTGACCCATTTGTTGATATCACTTGCCTACTGTCTCTCCCTGCTAAAATGTAAGTTCCAAGAGAGGAGGGATTGTGTCAGCTTTGCTCAGAGTCTGGCATGGGAGATGGAGTCAACACAAATCTTTTGAATGAAACATGTAAATCATCTAGCGTCCCTGCAGTCAGATCCCTGGGCTTGGCTCCTGGGTTCTTGGACAAGTAGCTTTCCTGCCTGTGTCTTTGTTTCTTCTTCTCTAAAGGAAGATAGTGATGGTATCTACTTGATTGAGTAATCATGGAAATTAAGTGAGATGATATATGCAAAGATCTTAGAACAGTGTCTGGTACATAAAACCCAATAAATGTTAATAATTTTTAATGATGATGATAGTTGATGTGTAATAAGTACTTCATAAATGACATTTCTTCTTCCTATTTGCTATCATTATTGAAAGTGTTTTTCCCCTTTGAAGTAGGAGTTACATGGTCCCCAGTTATGTGTATTACTATAATAGGATGGCTGCTTTCCCTTTTTATGCTATGCCCGGCACAAGGGTGGAGACATCATGTCAAAGAAACACCAAAATGCTATTCACAATGGTACATGGGTCTTTAGGGTCCAAGGAAAAGTTACAAAATAATTCACCTCCCTATATTACATCATTCCTCTCTGACCTCCAATACCCTCCTTTCATCTCTATTTGACCAATCATCCCAGAAAGTCCCCAGTTTGCAAATCAGCCTCCCCTACAGGATCTGTCTCTACCCATCAGAGTTAAAGGATCCTTTTTAGCAATCTGTTCTCTCATGGAAATAATTTATTGCCAGAAGGTAAGCGATAAAATTCTGTCTCTTTGTATTTAGGACAGAAAGGGAAAATAAGAAACAATACTTGAAACTAATTCTAGATCTTGCCTTTACTAAGTCACTTAGTAAAGTCACTTAATCATCCAGAAGGTAAGTTACTGGATGGAATATGTCTCAGAATAATATCAGATGGTACTAATCAATATGTGATCCACCTCTGGGCTTTTGAAAATTAAATGAGAAAAAAACATGCAAAAGACCTAGTTCTAATTAAGAGAAGAGAGTTTCTAAATTGTGAAAAGAACAAATTTTACCACCCCCACCATAGTCACTCTGAGTTTCCACGTTGATCTGGAAGATTTAGCTAAGGGCTTTTTCCTTTCCCTAGGGACCCCGTTTGTAAATGGTGGGGCTACATCCTGCCTGAGGACAAAGGAGGGGCGGGGAAGGACACAAACACAGGCACACATGCATACACGCTTTCTTTTTGCCTTCTGACCTCTTTTGCAATTCGTAAGTAGGATTTGACTCATGCTGTAATTTCATTCCGATATTTTCTACATAGTGTTCTTTAATCAAATAAGGCAATCAAATCTTATCCTTACCCTCTCCCCTAATGTGCTAGATTTAATGACACCAGTTTTGAATTTTATAGCATTTCAAGAACAAGCTTTTTCCCATACAAAGTGGGATTCAATTTCACTTATTTGAGAACTGACTGTTGTTAAAAATCTAATTATTTTTAATAAGCAAAATCATTTTGATCCATTTTATTGTTTTTTATGATTAAGGAGCATGCACTTTAAGATCTGTGGTTCTTTGAAGTATAACACTATGCATTACTAGTTCAGGTTTAAACATGATCTAGCAAGATCCGTACCTACTTGTAAAAAAATGGGGGAGGGGTTAGCTCGACACTTTAAGAAGGCAGTATTCTAAAGAATATAATTGTGATAAATGACAGTAGTATCATAGATCTCCTCAGTTTAAATTAATACTAAGAAATATGTGCATAAGCTGATCCATTTAATTCTAAGAGAGTATATAAAAACGTTGCTAACCTAGAGACAGATGGTTTAGACTGGGTAAATGATCTGGAAAACAAAGTGAAAAGCTTGGAGGATTTTATAAAGTTTGCCAAAGCAAACCTAGTTCTAAAGAAAAACATTCAGGCAAGTTCCCCAGTTCAGATCTTAATATACCTTTTATCCTATTAGAAGCCATTCCTTTCTTGAGCTTTGAAAGACAAAATCTGAGAGGTGCTTGATTAATCCTCAGGGATCTAAGGCCTTTTTAAAAAGGTACTCAAAGACCTAAGCAAATATTACCTCTGAATTTTATATTTTATTCCTTATTTGTCTGAGCAAAATCATATGTCCTACTAACAATTCTAAGTGGATACAACTTCTAACCTAAAAGAAAAAAAAATGGAAAGTTAAAAATGTACTTTGGGATTTAGCAAGAATTGAAAATCCATTTTTTTTTCTATGAAGTAATGACTTTTATGGGGCTTTTATAACAATAAGTTTGGTTAAAAATACTTAAAGCCAAGGGGACTAATTGGAGAGTCTCAATATCATGCTTTGGCTTTCCTAGTGGCTCAAATGGTAAAGAATCTGCCTACAATACAAGGGTTCCATCCCTGAGTGGGGACGATCCCCTGGAAAAGGGAATGGCTACCCACTTCAGTATTCTTGCCTGGAGAACCCCATGGACAGTAGAGCCTGGCAGGCTACAGTCCATGGGGTCACAAAGGGTTGAACAAGACTGAGCAACTGAGCATGCACACACACTGCCTAGCAGAGAGCTGGTAAAGTTAGAAGATGGTAGATAATGACGGGTAAAGAGCAAAGGGTGGGAATCAAGCACACTGAGATCAGATTCTAGCTTTGGAGGACAAAGGTGGGAATTCTCTGAATCTGCATTTAAATCTGATTATTCTTCTCCCTATTCACCCCATGGTCTTTACTCCCCCCTCCACACACACACATTCACACTCACACAGAACTGTGACAACTACCACTCTAGATGGCTTCACCTTGTCTTTAGGATAAAGTCCCAAGCGTGCTCCCACAAAGTAGTGTCCCTCTCACATCTATCCCTGGTTCTCTTAGCTCCCCCAGCAGTGCCCCTTTTCAGTCCCCCAGAAGTGCTCTCTGGCCCTTTCTTGATCCCGTGTTATCCAACCATGTCTTGTCTCGTCTGCCTGGAAGTAGTTTATCCCGAGTGCCAGTACCTCTTCTCCCATTAAGTGAGTAACCCTGAATGTCTAGGTTTAAACATCATTTTCTCAGTAAGATTTTACCTCCTGTCCCCCTCTAAGTTAGGGCTTGACATTGTGCTCCTAGTTTCCCTCTTTCTTCCCTCTTGTTTCACTGGGATATTTCTTCCCCCAGCCCTCCATTAGACTGCGTGAGACATCTGTGTATATGCAGAAAGTGGTGCCCAGCATGGAGTGGGGAGTGGCAGGTTTGCCTTTTTCTCTACTGCAGTCCCAGAGTCCAGCCCGGAGGCTGCTTGTAACACGCACTGACTGGATGCGTGAAGGACTTTGTATCGGAAGACTGAGATCTCCTCCCAGACGTGTGAGGGCCAGATGTCTGCACAGAGTTCAGAACCTCTCTCAGCACCTGGTAAATATCTCAGCCAATGGTGGCTATTATCATTAATAGAAATGTTTAAGTGATGAATTTGTTTCATTTCTAAATTTTTTGGTGGGCACCTCTCCAATTGGGAGAGCTAAAAGATTAGCAAAGATGCCCATTTCTATCCATTCTTTTCAATACTATTGCAGGGTTTTGGAGCAGAACAAGATGAAACAATGTGCCAAACCAAAATTGGAGCCAGGATAGAAAATGGCTTTGATGTGATGGATCCAGTGTAATTGTATGTTTGCATGGGCCTGGCTGTACTCCAGGTGCACACATCCATAACCCAGTCCGTCAACCAGATGTTACCAGTTTTTTTTTTTAATAAAAAAAATACAGAATATGATCTATGCCTATAGAAACCTACATGTTAGCACTTGGAAAATGATGGCAATGAATATCATATAAAAACATAATTTGCAAAAGATAATTATAGAATCCACATGAAAGTCTTATACCTGAATCTTAAACTTGAGTAATAAAAGGTTAAAACTGTACCTCCCACTGGAATTATCTTCTTTTATTTAAAATTATAAATAAGTGTAAGACTTCTATTATTTTCAATCAACTAAGCCTCTTAAGTTACAAACTCTGCTGAAATCTAAAAGGGCAGGATAGATGCTAATGATTCTTAGTACTGGAAGAAACTTTATGATTCAAAGCAATGAAGTCATAATATTGGTACATCATATATCAGGACTGATATTTTAAAATGGGAACTTTTAATTCCATCTTCTATGACTGGTCTGGGGCTTCCCAGGTGGCTCAGTAGTAAAGAATCCACCTGCCCATGCCGGAGATGCAGGAGACGTGGGTTCCCTCCCTGGGTCAGGGAGATTTCCTGGAGGAGGAAAGGGCAACCTACTCCAGAATTATTTCCTGGAAAAACCCATGGACAGAGGAGCCTGATGGGCCTCAGTCCATAGCGTTGCAGAGTTAGACACCACTGAGCAACTAAGCACGAGCAAGATGACTGGTCCAAAATTTCATGAGGATGTTGCAGGCGAAATGAAGGGACATTTGGAAATGGGGAGAAAAATCTGACTAGCTTCTACCTCTTCTAAACTGTTATCTCTCTACTGCTAATAGCCTGAGACTGGCTTTCCCCTGAGAATCCTTAATTTCGCTTTTGTTGATAAACTTGGTATATAAAGTTAGGGATGTCTTAGACTGCAAATAACAGAAAACCCAAGCCATGTAGCTTCAGTGAATAGGGGATTCACTCATTACAAAAATCCAGAGTTAAGTGATTGCTAGAGTTGTTTATAGTTCATAATGCCATGAGGGACCCAGGTCATTCTATCTTTCTGCTCTGTTATCCTTAGAGCCTCATGTTTCAAGATGTTCCAAGATGTTTGCTGTAGTTGACATCACATGTGCTATGAAAGCAGGAAGAGAATGTTATCCCTATCTCCTTCTAACAGGAAGGCAAAGGCTTTATCAGAACTCCCAGGCAAACATCTCCTTGTGTTTTATTGGCTGGAAAAGAGAATACTTAGCTGGACACTTAACACTTAGTGTTAAGTGAGGAAAAAGGGGGAAGTGGATATTGGATAAGCAGCTGACCATGGTGCTTCCCTTGGCTTGGCCTTCACACTATCCTGGTTGCTGATTGGAGGTAGGAAAAGGTTTTAGTTGGTCTATGTGATCTGTCCTTCTCTCTTGGTAGGGAGTGGGTGAGTGAGTGAAGATTTGACAGGCCATTTCAGGAAGCTTCCAAATCTGAGCTTAGCTAGCAAAGGAAATCACTAATAATATTTTGCTCTTAACTTAGACTTCAAAAATCATACTGTTGTTTAGATTAAGGTAGACAGCGATTCTGAGTTGAACTAGATGCTTCCTGTCTGGAAGAGGAGTAAGTAAGTAACTATTTGCAGCGGTTCCTAGGTGTCGCTATGGCTGTGTGCCCCTGAACTCTAGAAATAGCCAGGCCTTCCTGATGTCCAGACTGGCATCTCTTGCCAAGTCGGAAAGAGATCTGAAAACTCCCATTCCATTCCGTTTGTGGAAGACACCACAGCATTTCTTCTTCCGACCCTAATGGGAAGCACATGGAGATCACTGAACATTGGGAACCCTTCTTTGCTCAAATTATGTTTTTCGAGCAAGGGCTATGATAAAGTAACCTCTAAACATGACCCTGGCAGAAGTCAGTAGCCTTGCTTATTCTGGCCACGTTCCTGGTGCAATCCAGGGTTCTGGGAAGATTTACTTTAATTACAACTTCTTTCGCCTTTTTTTCCTCTCCCTCTTGTACTCATGATCTCTTACATAACATGTGTTAGAGTTACCAAAACTGAAAATTTCATTCTCGAGCTAAATTAGATAAACGTAATTTGCACTTGGCTTCTTTTCTTTCAAGAGATTTGGCCAAATTAGCATGTCATACTGTTTTTCTAAGGCACACATAACTTAAATTCTCTTTCTGTCTTTAGTTTTTATATCTCAGTAAAAATTTCATTTTTGTTTTCAGTGGCAAGGATAATAAAGAGGCATTGTATCTTCTAAATTTTCTTTAACCATACAAGGTTTTATGAAGGGTAATTTTTATAGACTTTTTTCTTAGTCTACTAAAATTCACATGAGAATTAGTTCATTTCCAAAAAGTTTTGCAGAGAGCTTATATATAAAGGTTAAAAATCATATAAATTAAATCAAAACATAAGCACTGCATTCTTCATGAATCATGAAAATCACACATTAAAAGCCCAGATCAAAATCTCCTTTCAATTGTACTGTATTATTTAGCACAAAATGTGTAAGCTGTAATTTTTGCCTTCAGTTCAACAGGACCTCAATGTACCAAACATTAATTGAGCACGTTATGTGTGTTCAAAGGCACTTTGCTCTGATTAAGAGATGAATCTTATACCACAATACTTACTCTCAGAAAACTCTTATTCCATTAAGAGGAAACAGACATATAAACAAACAAGTACAATGTGATGTGATGAAACATGATGATAAAAAGATATACAGGGAGAAGACTTAACCCTATTGGAGGACATGTAAACAGAGGGCTGATTTTGAAGCTGAAACTCCAATACTTTGGCCATCTCATGCGAAGGGCTGACTCATTTGAAAAGACCCTGATGCTGGGAAAGATTGAGGGCAGGAGGAGAAAGGGACGGCAGAGGATGAGATGGTTGGATGGCATCACCAACTCAATGGACATGAGTTTGGGTAAATTCTGGGAGTTGGTGATGGACAGGGAGGCCTGGCGTGCTGCGGTTCATGGGATCACAAAGAGTCAGACATGACTGAGCAACTGAACTAAACTGAACTGAAAGAGAGGGCATTGGAGAGAGTGTAGAAGGAAGGTGATGCCTAACGAAAATGCATCCTTCATCAATTAAGTCATGCTTGATTAGAGGAGGGTATTCTGGGCAGAGAGAAACCAAGAAGGAGTTTGTAGTAAAAGTGCAGGTAAGGAGTGACGAGGGCTTCCCAGGTGGCTCAGTGGTAAAGAACCTGCCTGTCGATGCAGGAGACATACGAGATGCCAGTTCAATCCCTGGGCTGGGAAGATTCCCTGGAAGGGGAAATGGCAACCCACTCCAGTATTCTTGCTTGGAGAATCCCATAGACAGAGGAGCCTGATGGGCTATATATAGTCCATAGGGTTGCAAAGAGTCAGACATGACTGAAGCAACTTAGCACGCATGTGTGCAAGAAGTGATAAGAACCTGAACTAAGACGGTGCCAGAGGAGAGAGATGAAAGAGAATGAGTCTGCAATACTTAGGAGGTAAGACTGAATACTTTGTCAATTTGATTTAGTATCTTCCCAAAAAGCTGCTGAAGATAAGACTTATTGATAGTTCATCAAGACAATTTTACTGGTACAGTCTTTTCAGTAGATAACTGGATTTGAAACAAAGTTTTAACAAACTATATAGGCACCATCTGCTTTCTTTTGAATATGGCATGTATATAAATTCCCAAGGCTACATGCACAGATAGTATATTTCCAAACCATTTTGTCTTGGTACACAGCCATGGACTAGGGGCAAAATAAGAAAATGACATAATATTTGGTGGGCATGGAGGGAAAAAAGCACATGTGTTTTTCACTGGTCTTTAAGTCTCCTTTCTGCCTGCATAAAGGAGTTACTTAGTTACTTGGCCACCTCCCACTGAGTATTAGCAGAAAAGCTTAACCAACCTTGCCTATAAATGGCCAAGCAACAAACTGTCTCATTCATTCATTCTGTTGACATGTTCTGAGCCCTAGGATGCTTAGAGCCAGGGATAGAGAAATTGAGAAGTTGTAGCCTTTGCCCATGAGAGAAAAGGGGATGTAAACACATACTTTTAATAACAGCTTGACAAGCACTTTATTAAAAATGGGGCTGGAGTCCTGAAAGAATGATGAGAAATGAGCTGTCTGGTGCCAACAGAAAAATTCCATAAGGGAAGTGATAAGAAGGCTTAGAAGATTTTGAAAAATGGGGAAAGCAGGGACATGTGAGGGTGTTTCAAATATAGGGAATGATGGGAGACTATATTATTTCTTCTGTTAGTTTCTTCTTCCTAATATAGGGAGAGATATGTAGGGACAGGAGAGGTTGTATCTCCCCACCCTAATTAAAGTCAGGCTTAGCCAATTTACTTTCTTTGGCCAATCAAATCTGCATAGAAGTGTTTTGTGCCATTTCTGAACAAAACCTTTAAGATCTATCATAACATTCCAAGGTCACTCTTTCCCCTCTGCCACATGAAGAGCCATTTGCAGAAAGGGACTGCTTATTCAGTGTAGATCTCGGAGTAAAGGAGACTTCTGGAGTAGAGTTGAAGCTGCCCTGCAGACAACCTATAATTTAAGTAAGAAGTAAACTTATGTTGTTGAAAACCACTGAGACCTGGGGATGGTCGTTAAAGCAGCACAACTTAGGAAAGCTGACAAGCATGGAAGTAGTTCATGCAAAGGTGCCGAAGTATCAGTGGATATAGCTGCTGCTGCTAAGTCGCTTCAGTCGTGTCCAACTCTGTGCGACCCCATAGACGGCAGCCCACCAGGCTCCCCTGTCCCTGGGATTCTCCAGGCAAGAACACTGGAGTGGGTTGCCATTTCCTTCTCCAATGCATGAAAGTGAAAGTGAAGTCGCTCAGTCGTGTCTGCCTCTTAGCGACCCCATGGACAGCAGCCTACCAGGCTCTTCCGTCCATGGGATTTTCCAGGCAAGAGTACTGAAATGGGGTGCCATTGCCTTCTCCAATCAGTGGATATAGAGTGTCTGGGAAATGGTGAGAAGTTTAGCGCTGACCCGGTATTTAAAGCCTCATGTGGCCAGAAATAAACCCAAAAGAGCAGTTAGGAAGAGATTTTTGAAGGGTCTTACATGTCCTGCTAGGAAAGTTAACTTTATCCTTTAAATGGTAGAAAGTCAGTAGAAGGTAAGGAGTGACATGATAAGATTTATCTCTTAGGAAGGTGATTCTAATGAGAACGGAAAAACACTAGTACCAGTGAAATGAGCCAAGATGTTGTTATGATACTAGGAACTAACACCCAATGTGCATTTATAATGTGCTAGACATTGCATATATATTTACCAAAGTAATCCTCACAACAGCCCCATTTAGTGACTAGAAGGATCCTTATGCTTCCCAGTGGCACAGTGGTAAAGAATCTGCCTGCCGATGCAGGAGATGCAGGTTTGATCCCTGAGTAGGGAAGATCCCCTAGAGTAGGAAATGGCAACTGATCTAGTATTCTTGCCTAGAAAATTCCATGGACAGAGGAGCCTAGCGATTTATAGTCCATGAAGTCACAAAGAGTCAGACATGACTGAGAGGCTGAGCACAGCATGACGTAATGATCCTTCTTTGTAGAAGAGGAAACTCAAGCCCAGGGAGGTTAAATAACTTGGCTTCATCAGTCTATAAGAAGTGGTTAGAGTCAGAATTCCATCCCAAGCTGTCTGGATGCCAGAACCCATACTTTTCACCACAATTCCACACTCTCAGTATCCAAGCAGATGGAATCAGCATCTGAATCAAGACAGTACATGGAGATAGAGAGGAAGTCTCAAGTCTCATACTTCTGTTATTGCATTGAATATGGGCATGAGTTGGAGTCTTGGGTAGAAGAAATGGAGGGGTCAGAGATAATGTCCCATTCTTAATCAGGAGACTAAATAAGTGGTAAAACAATGAATGGGAAACAGAATATTACAAGTCTGGGAGGAAAATGAAGAGTTTTGTTTGGGATACATTCACTTTGAGTCAGATATCCAGCACCAAGTGGAGACCATCTCTTGGCAATTAGAATATGATACCAAAGCTCAGGGAGGGAGGTATCTCCAGTCGTTCAGATGGCAAAGAACCTGCCTGCCAATGTAGGAGACCCAGGTTCAATCCCTGGGTCAGGAAGATCCTCTAGAGGAGGAAATAGCAACCCACTCCAGTATTCTTGCTTGGAGAATTCCATGGACAGAGGAGCCTGGTGGGTATAGTCCATGGATTGCAAAGAATCAGACACGACTGAGCAACTAACACACACACATACACACACACACTAAACCTCAGGAGCAAGCTGGAGATAGATCCAGGTGGGGCCCAAGCCTAGAAAGTGGACTCATTCACATTGGCAGGCATATGCAGAGTGAGTTGAGAAAAGGTCAAGGGACTAATCAGAAGAACTCCATTATGTGATGAATAGATCAGGAAGAGGAGCCAGGGAAAGACTGAGAGGCAGTGATAGAGCAGAGGACAGCATCAGAGAACAGAGCATGGGTTTTCAAAAATGGTGTTCACCACCAGTGACTTAACCGGGGAAAAATTGGGCAATGACCACAACCACCTCTGTTTGTGGAATGCTCTAGCCACATAGTAACTTGAGAAACAACACCCTCCACTTACACAGCAGCAAAAACACTGTGCATCACCAGCATCCCAGCAGGGATACAAGGATGTGTTGGGTGGAGGTAGAGAAAAAGTAGGAAATGACCTCCCCCATCATGATGCTGATAGATTTGAGTACTTTTGTGTTTATTTGTAACTACAGAACTGCTGATCAACTTGTAAAATGACAAGTTCCCATAAATGGGGAAAAAAAGTGCATTGCTTCAATTTACAGGAATTGCCTAATCCCAAACATGGTAATGAGGAAGATTTTAAAGTAAAATCTTTTCTGGAATACTCTCATCATACCTGGAAGAACCGGGTTTATTAGATTTACTTCTTAAGTGCTCTCTAATAATGCTACTAAATTTCAACAGACTTTAACTAGTTAGAATAACAAGACAGATATTTGCATAGAGTTCCCCAGGCTTTTCTGATGACTTAGTAGAATATCAGAATTTTTTAAAACACATGAATAGCTTGAAGCTACACGAAATTTATTATGCAATATTCTACTAGGAACATCCCACATGCCTGCTTTGCAGTCATAGAAGAAGAAAATATTATTTTGTCTACAGCACAAATGATGTCTTTTTCCAATGTCAAATTGTTGACATGTGTTGAGATGATGTTTGAAAACACCATGGAAACAAAGCTTGGAAACTAGGGGTTAATAATATTAGTTGTTTTCTATTGCAGGACTTCTGAGAGCCTTTAATATGCTGGGTTACATTGTGCAGCTCCAGAAGTGGCTAGAGTAAGCAGCAGTCCCCAAACTTATCTGACCATAGGCTCCCCCATGTTTTTCAAGAGCACATAATCTTGTTGAATTTCCTATGCAGTAGATTACATTTACATTCAAAATGTTTGCTGCTCTTCCCTTTAGTATCCTTTTCTATAGGATTATCCTTCCCTACTCCACTGAACACAAGAACAGTGATGTGACCTGCTTTGGTCAATGGAATATGGCTGCAAGTAACATGTATCACTTCTGAGCAGAGACTTTAAGAGCCAGCCTGAGGTCCCCCTATTCCCTTTACCCTCCATTAGAGGACCAGCTATGTCCCAGATAAAGATGGTTCCAATAGCCGTGAGTTCTGGAGTGTTCTGTGATGGATATGTAAATGCATAAAAAGTCAACCTTTGATGTTGTAAGCCATTAATATTTTAGGCCCTTGTTACCACAGAGATTCTCAAGAATGACAGAATGATCTCTGTTTGTTTCCAAGGCAAACCATTCAATATCACAGTAATCCAAGTCTATGCCCCGACTAGTAACACTGAAGAAGCTGAAGTTAAACAGTTCTATGAAGACCTACAAGACCTTTTAGAACTAACACCCCAAAAAAGATGTCCTTTTCATTTTGGGGACTGGAATACCAAAGTAAAAGTCAAGAAACACCTGGAATAACAGATAAATTTGGCCTTGGAGTACAGAATGAAGCAAGGCAAAGGCTAATAGAGTTTTGCCAAGAGAACACACTGGTCATAGCAAACACCCTCTTCCAATAACGCAAGAGAAGACTCTACACATGGACATCACCAGATAGTCAACACCAAAATCAGATTGATTATATTCTTTGCAGCCAAAGATGGAGAAGCTCTATACAGTCAGCAAAAACAAGACCGGGAGCTGACTGTGGCTCAGATGATGAATTCCTTATTGCCAAATTCAGACTTAAATTGAAGAAACTGGGGAAAACCACTAGACCATTCAGGTATGACCTAAATCAAATCCCTTCTGATTATACAGTGGAAGTGAGAAATAGATTTAAGGGACTAGATCTGATAGACAGAGCACCCGATGAACTGTGGACAGAGGTTTGTGACATTGTACAGGAGACAGGGAGCAAGACCATATCCAAGAAAAAGAAATGCAAAAAAGCAAAATGGCTGTCTGAGGAGGCCTTACAAATAGCTGTGAAAAGAAGAGAAGCGAAAAGCAAAGGAGAAAAGGAAAGATACAGCCATTTGAATGTGGCATTCCAAAGAATAGCAAGGAGAAATAAGAAAGCCTTCCTCAGCGATCAATGCAAATAAATAGAGGAAAATAATAGAATGGGAAAGACTAGAGATCTCTTGAATAAAATTAGAGATACCAAGGGAACATTTCATGCAAAGATGGGCTCGATAAAGGACAGAAATGGTATGGACCTAACAGAAGCAGAAGATATTAACAAGAGGTGGCAAGAATACACAGAAGACCTATACAAAAAAGATCTTCACGACCCAGATAAACACGATGGTGTGATCACTCACCTAGAGTAAGACATCCTGGAATGTGAAGTCCTTAGGAATTGGAGTGGAGTCCTTAGGAATGTGAAGTGGGCCTTAGAAGTATCACTACGAACAAAGCTAGTGGAGGTGATGGAATTCCAGTTGAGCTTTTTCAAATCCTAAAAGATGATGCTGTGAAAGTGCCGCACTCAATATGCCAGCAAATTTGGAAAACTCAGCAGTGGCCACAGGACTGGAAAAGGTCAGTTTTCATTCCAATCCCAAAGAAAGGCAATGCCAAAGAATGCTCAAACTACCACACAATTGCACTCATCTCACATGCTAGTAAAGTGATGCTCAAAATTCTCCAAACCAGGCTTCAGCAATACGTGAACCATGAACATCCAGATGTTCAAGCTGGTTGTAGAAAAGGCAGAGGAACCAGAGATCAAATTGCCAACATCCGCTGGATCATCGAAAAAGCAAGAGAGTTCCAGAAAAACATCTATTTCTGCTTTATTGACTATGCCAAAGCCTTTGACTGTGTGAATCACAATAAATTGTGGAAAATTCTGAAAGAGATGGGAATACCAGACCACCTGACCTGTCTCTTGAGAAACCTGTATGCAGGTCAGGAAGCAACAGTTAGAACTGGACATGGAACAACAGACTGCTTCCAAATAAGAAAAGGAGTATGTCAAGGCTGTATATTGTCACCCTGCATATTTAACTTATATGCAGAGTACATCATGAGAAACACTGGGCTGGAAGAAGTACAAGCTGGAATCAAGATTGCCGGGAGAAATATCAATAACGTCAGATATGCAGATGACACCACCCTTATGGCAGAAAGTGAAGAAGAATTAAAGAGCCCCTTGGTGAAAGCAAAAGAGAAGAGTTAAAAAGTTGGCTTTAAGTTCAACATTCAGAAAACGAAGATCATGGCATCTGGTCCTATCACTTCATGGCAAATAGATAGGGAAACAGTGGAAACAGTGGCTGACTTTATTTTTCTGGGTTGCAGAATCACTGCAGATGGTGATTGCAGCCATGAAATTAAAAGACGCCTACTACTTAGAAGGAAAGTTATGACCAACCTGGGCAGCATATTAAAAAGCAGAGGCATTACTTTGTCAACAAAGTTCAGTCTAGGCAAGGCTATGGTTTTTTCCAGTAGTCATGTATAGAAGAAGGCTAAGTGCTGAAAAATCGGTGCTTTTGAACTGTGGTGTTGGAGAAGACTCTTGAGAGTCCCCTGGACTGCAAGGAGATCCAACCAGTCCATCCTAAGGGAGATCAGTCCTGGGTTTTCATTGAAAGGACGATGTTGAAGCTAAATCTCCAATACTTTGGCCACCTGATGGGAAGAGCTGACTCATTTGAAAAGACTCTGGTGCTGGGAAAGATTGAGGGCAGGAGGAGAAGGGGACAACCGAGGATGAGAGAGTTGGATGGCATCACCAACTCAATGGACATGAGTTAGGGTAAACTCCGGGAGTTGGTGACGGACAGGGAGGCCTGGCATGCCGTGGTTCATTGGGTCACAAAGAGTCAGACACGACTGAGTGACTGAACTGAACTGAACTACCACAGAGAACTTAGCCTGAGCTGACTGCATCCTGCCTCTAGGCCTTTATAGATTACCTGAACCTTACTGCTTTTTATAGGTGTGCCAATTCAGCTTCACTCTTATCAATAATGAGATGTTCTTAGAATTACTCATTAGATTCAGACAGTAACACTTGAAGGTTTACTAAAAATACATACACGAAGCAGGACTTAGAAGCAAATTGTGCTCAAACTCTTGTATGCCTAGACAGTACCCTGGAATTTTATCCAAAATGAACATTCTCATGTCCAGTTCCCAGAGATGCTGATTCAGTGAGCTTGGAATGGGTCCAAGGAATCTGAATTTTAAACCATCCTCCGGAGAAATTACCAGTGTAGGTGGCCTGTCAGCCATACTTGAGTGTGTTACTCTAAAGCTATTCACTTATTTACCAATCTTATGATAACATGTATTTAAATGCCATATCAATTTAAAGAGGCACCATGGAGACTCCTCTTTGGAATTACTAGAAGCATGTATAATTATTTTCACATTTTAGTTCATATTAATTATATTTCATTATATTTGACTGCAAAATATTTCATGCACATAATGGTACTCTCTGCTTGAATGCCTATCACATAAAAAAAACCTGATTCTGGGTGACCCTTGACTCTTCCAAAATAATCAACATGCTTGAAAAAAATTATCTGCCATCTATGATGATTAAGGGCATTCAGTTGCAAGTGACAGAAACTGAATTTGAACCACCCAAAGCAAAATAGATTTATTGGTTACAGAACTAAATGTGCATGGTTTTGAGGGAATGAAGTTTAGTTGCTGGTTGAACAAGCTGGACATGTTAAAACTGGAGGCTATACCTATCTATGGGATGGTTGGGAGTGGGGGAGGTTGTACGCAAGAGGGCAAAATGAGGGTGTGCAGGTTCTCATGGGAGGAAGACTCTGGAGGGGGTTCTCCAGGGCACTACCTGGAGTACTGGGGACTGGGAGTGGAGTCTAGGCAGGTAATTTGTACCAAAGCAGTTTGGCAGGATGTGATCAAGTAGAAGTCCCAAACCTGAGCAGGTAAGGAGCAGAGTTAAGAACATCAGTCAGCCGGAATCAAGGCTTCACCTATAGCTGGGTCTAGATGCTCAGAAGACAACTTCAGGGGACTTCCCTGGTGGTCCAGTAGTTAAAAGTCCAGGCTTCCAATGCAGGGCGCGCGGATTCGATCTCTGGTCTGGGAAATTATATCCCACATGTCACATAGCATGGCCAAAATATTTTCTAAAAGATGGTTTCAAGTGTATTTTGTTTCGGTTTTTTTTCCCCATCTCTCAGCTCTGCTTTCTTCTGTGTTAGCTTCACTCTCAGGAAGATTCTCCCATGAGAAGCAAGATGGCGGCCACCAATTTAGTTATCCCCCAACTGGGCAGGCATCATCGGTCTGGCTTGGGTCAAGGCCAATCTTTGACACAATCACTGAGGCCAGAGATTGACCTTTTGAGCCCTGCGTTCATCTCTGGAGACAAGAACGGGTTACAGCTACTGAATCACAAAGGTTTCCCAAAAGGAAGAAGGTTCATGTTATTCCCAGCAGGAAGGGGGCAATGAAGACAGGGCAGGGAAAATTCAATCTGTCTACTGTAGCTGATGACACTTCTGCTCTGGATCAGCAATCTGACAGGGAAGGAAACTCACACACTGGATTCTTCTTTCCCGAAAAGAGATTTTTTTTTTTTTCTAAAATGAACAAAGCAAGCAATTATATTCCAAAGTGTTTGAATTGAGCAAACTGCCTATTCCTTCTTGGAAAATATCTGCAAGGAACCCAGTGTTATAGGTTTGTTAGGTCTAATTGCAGTCATAGGAACTTGTGTTTTCTGCTTCAAGGTTGCATGTTAATGAATTTTTTTCCCATTAGATATGTTGAGCCTGCATACCTATTAATCTTGCTTGAAATTCATAATTATTTAGTTTCCATGGGGGCCAGATTTTCTATAGATGCATAAAGTTAAGGGTAAAAAAGTGCTGGCAACCTTTTGTCCCTTAAGTCAATTATTAAAAGGCTGAAATCGGAGCTGTTTGCTACAGAGTTCTCAAAATATCACAGAGAAAAGCAATTTGGTCTTCATTATGACCTTTACTGACTCACTTATGAGTGTTAACCCAGAGGCTTCACATCAAGTTTCTTGACAAAAACAGGTTTGGAGTTTGCTGTGTCTCTCTATTTATAGTTCATATTTTCACTTATTTATTATCAGGGAACAATGTTAAGGTAAGGAGGTTCATAAATAAAGTTGTTTCTCCATTATCCTATTCCTTTTATCTAAAAAAAAGGCATCCTTTACTTATTGCCTTAGTATAATTAGACTCCCTTTCTTGTATTTTTGTTTGTATATTGCATTAATACGACGCCTTGCATACAACAAGTGTTCAATAAATGTCACTAATTAATGACTCAACACAAGCTCAACATGTTTTGCATTATGCCACCATTCACTGAAGCACTGTGGAGTAATTTCTGAGATGACTTGGAACTCTTTCAAGATCTAGATATTTGGGCATTTTACCAGAGACTTGGGAAATTCCAAACATGAGATTTTTTAAAAATATGGCTTCCTTTTTTTAGAAAAAGAAAAAATGTAACTGTCACTTTTATTTCTTAAAGTTCAAATGTAAAGGGAGTGCAATTAATAACATGAGGTATATTTAGGAAGACTATTAAACTCTATGCAGATCTTGACAACCTTGGCACTCAATGTTTCAACATCTGACTATAGAAAAATATACATATGATGCATATAATCCATACATAACTTGTGTGATCACGCAGACTGAGCTGTTTCTGCCCTTTCCCATGTCACATTTCCTCCTCGGCAGGGCTGATATGATAACAAGTGTATTTATCATTTTCAGACCATTGTAGAAAACAGAGACCCAACCAGGAAACCAGACTCCTGTCCTGCCCCTGCAGCCTCCTGGCCACTGTGAAGGTGATAAATGGCTGTCTTCCCACATAACACTCAGGCATTGAAAAGTTCAAGGGCATGGAGGACTTATCTGTCAGTTCCTTCCTTGGTAGGCCAGATGTCCAGAAACCAAATCATAATCATCTTTTCAACCAGTGTCCTTGAATTCCTTGAGCTAGCCATGAACTTCTCAAAATCTTGATTATCTGTTTATGTCATCAGTGTCAGTTCAAATCACGGATTCTGTGGACAGTTTGATAAATGATCTTCGGTTTTAACACAGGCAAATGCATTATGGTTCAATCAGTTGTTTTGTTTATTGAGGACTTCGGGATTATGTCCACAGATCTATTTCTAGGTAAAAATTTAAAGTGTTGCTTTGCCAATTTTTCTAGGTTTGTGCTTTGGGTGTATCTGGATTTTGGCCCAAACGCCTTCCCACAACAGGCATACAAACAAACCTTATGTAGAAAGATCCTGTGTCTGGTTATTTGATTCTTACTTATCACAGGCAACTAACTACCATATCTCAAGAAGTCCCTGCTGACATTATTGTGATGTCTGCTAAAGAAACTGTCTATTGTCACATTAATGCAACAAAAATGATGACCAACCTTGATTCCAAGTTCCCCTTCACTTGAGGCATCTTGACTCTTGGCATTTACAGCTGCTTGCTTATTGAACAGTGTCAGGTTTCTGTGGCTCTGAACACAGGCTCATATTATAGTCAAGTGGAAGCAAGAAAACTCAGGCAGCCTTTCATGGAAAGACAGGCCTGCCACAACTTCAGGTTTCATGGTAAATGAACAGAGGAAAAAGAGAGACGTCACGTCTTGACTTTTCCAAGATTTTGGCACATGGAAGTTACAGAGTTGGGGACGTAAGTAGATTGTGTTAGAGCCGGAGATCAGAACCACGTCCACCTCTGGGAAGGTGGTACCAGGGTGAGGGTTTGCTGGGACAAGAGGAGGGATGGGGACAGTGTGCAGGGGCAGGGCAGGGAAGGAGAGAAACCAGAGGGTCACAGCACTGGGAGACTCTAGGGACAGGAAGGTGGTGGTCCAGACAGGTCACCTGCATTAGGACGGTGGAGGCGAGGGAGGGACAGGTGAACATCCTGGCAGGTGGGCTAAGCACGACCAGAGGAGGTGGGGAGGAAGGAAGTGGTCACAATCAAAAGTGCTAGTTGACCAAAGTCACGGCGCCATGTGGAGGTGAGGGGTAGACCCTAATCTTGGGGGGATGGAGGTTACAAGAAGAACAGTGAGACAGTGGTTAAATCCTAAATTAATCTGGATGTCATATGCGTGTCAGACACTGAACTGGGCTTGCGACTGTATTCATTCATTTAGTCAACAAATTTTAATTGAGCATCTACTATGTGTCAAGCACTGTTCTGGGCACAGGGGACAGAACAGTGAAGAAAACAAAATTCTTGCCCCTTTGGATCTTATATTTTCTTAAGGGAGACAGATATCAAACAAAATAAGTTTTATGCTAGATGATCAGGTTATAAGTGCTCTGGATAGAAATAAAGCAAGCTAGATAGAGAGTACAGAGGATTCAATGTTTACGTAAGAAGGCCAGGGAAAGCCTCACTGAGAAGGTAACCTCTGGGCATATCCTTGAAGGAGGTGAGGGGGTGAGACCCCAGATACCTGGAGGGGAATGTTACAGGCAGAGGAAACAGCTGGTGAAGAAGTGAGGCGAGAACGTGTCTGGACACCAAGGAGGACACCAAGGAGGCCAGGTGGCTAGATTTGACAGGTCAGGGGCAGAAAGTGGGTGAGGGAGGAAGCTGGTAAGGGATACAGGTGGGGAAATCAGTTAAGCCCTGTTAGGCCAGTGGTTCTCAATTGGGGTCAGTTTGTTTCCTGGGAACATTTTTGTTGTCACCATTAGCAGTTTTTTTTTTTCAAGTGAGATTTTGAGCAATTCAAAGGAGGCTCTTTGCGTGCACAGGAAGCTCCCACTTAGGAAAAAAGCAGGCAGCATGTTGGACAGTAGCATTAGATTTCAAACTGGCCTCTGTAAATTGAGGTGGTCAGAAACAAACAGATATGAAGTCATTTCATAAAACCTATTATCAAACTCTAATATACATAAAGAACAGTATACACACTATGAATGCACATATTGATGTATCTTTGCAAGCAAAACACTGATACCTAGGTAGCATATAGATCAAGAAACAGATCATCGGTGCCATGAAAATCTTCATCATCTCCTCTAATTGCTATTCTTCCAAGAGTAGCCACTATCCTGACTTGTGATATTATAGTTTGCCAACTTTTGAACTTTTTAAGTATTGAATTTATTTGTTTATTTTTGGCTGTCCCGGGTCTTCATTGCTACGTGGGCTTTTCTCTAATTACGACGAGCAGGAGCTACACTCTAGTTGCGGTGCACAGACTTCTCATTGCAGTGGCTTCCCTCGTTGCAGAGCACAGGCTCTAGGGAACATGGCCTTCACTAGTTGGGGCACGAAGGCTCAGTAGCTGTGGCTCCCAGCCTCTAGAGTACAGGCTTAATGGGTGTGGCGCCCAGGCTCAGTTGCTCTGCAGCATGTGCGATCTTCCCGGACCAGGGATCAAACTCATGTCTCCTGAGCTGGGAGGTAGACTCTTTACCACTGAACTGCCCGGGAAGCCTTTGAACTTTTTATAAATAGAATTATATATTAATAACATGTACTTGACATTTTCCCCCTCAACATTACATTTGTAAGACTCACCCACGTTGTCATGTAAAGTTGTAAATCATTCATTCTCATTGTCACATTATATGACATTATATTATATGCCATTATGTGGATACAAAAGAGTCGGTCTATTCTACTTGGATGGGCATTTGGATAACTTCTTGTTTGGGATTATTATGAGTAGTGCTTTATGAAAATTACCGTGCATGACTTTTGGTGACACACACATTTCTGGTCGGTATACATCTAAGAGTGGAATTGCAAGGCTGTCAGAGAGAAAAGAGGTCTGAGTAAAATGAAATGTAGCATATGCTAGAGCAGTAAGTTCTATAAATATGTCAGGGAAGATCTGAATTGGTTCAAGGATGAAAGTAAAAGTCCAGATCCCAGGATGGAAAACATTGCAACAGAAAGGATGCAAAGTAGAGTGGAGTTAAAGCTGTGGAGAATAATTGCGTGCAGATAGGCAGGTAGTGTGCAGAAATCAAGTGGCAGTCATGTGGGGTAATAAGGAGCTTAGATAGAAATCAGAAAGACCTGACTGTGTGACTTGGGTGTATCACTTGGCAGCTCCAGTCTTTGACTTTTCCACTGCAGGAAATAGATTGTTGAGAAGACTAAATTCATTCATTCGACACCTATTGATTGACTATCTACCTCTGTTCAGGATATTGGGGACTCAGTGGTGAACAATAGAAAATGGTCCTGTCCTCATTGATTTTACTGGGAATAATACAGTGAACAATGATCAGTTAATTACAATCATGGTTAAGTGCAATGAAGGGATCTAACCTAGTCTGGGCACCAGGGAGGCTTTTCTGGGGCCAAGCAGACATGAGCCAGGACAAGAGTTGGAGGTGAGAAATTCCAGGCAGAGGAAACAGCATGACAGAATTCTAAGGAGGGAAGGAGCTTGGCACATGTGAGGAAAAGGGACAGCGAGAGTGCAGACAGAAGGCACGTTGGAGGAGGGGGAAGATGGGTGAAGGGGCAGACAGGGTTTTTAAGTGATGAAACTGACATCAATTGATTTTTAAAAATTTTAAACAGAAGGTAAGGAGAGTTGGAGTCAGGAAATGGACAAAATTAGTTAAGTGAAAAAATATAGATTAATTTGTGCATTTGCATCTCCATATCTATCAAAGAATTTATTTACATTTATGGGATGTGGGACTACCAGGTGAATCTGGTAGTATCTGAAATTACTTAGGTATCAATAACTATTAAATGGATAAATACAGAAATAGCAATATACAAGGTTAATGCAACTTGAATCTGTTTAACATTATTTCATTCCTTTTGCTATGATATTAACTTAGTTTAGCTAGATCTCCACTCTGCTGCTGCTGCTGCTGCTGCTAAGTCGCTTCAGTTGTGTCCGACTCTGTGCGACCCCATAGACAGCAGCCCACCAGGCTCCCCTGTCCGCGGGATTCTCCAAGCAAGAACACTGGAGTGGGTTGCCATTTCCTTCTCCAATGCATGAAAGTGTAGGAACAACAAACATTTATTATGTTACTAGGCTACAACCTCTCTGTTCTGAGTGGAATGTAACAAGTGTATGTGTGCCTGTGCTCATTCTTGTCTGACTGTTTGCGACCTCAGGGACTGTAGCTCACCAGCGTCCTCTGTCCATGGGACTCTCCAGGCAAGAATACTGGAACTCCAGTGGTCATTTTCTCCTCCAGGGGGTTCTTCTGACCCAAGGATCCAACCTGCGTCTCTGCACTGGTAGGCAGATCCTTTCCCACTGCACCACCTGGGAAACCCAGCAAGTATATAATCTCATTCAATCCTCATCATAACAGTCCAGGCAGGTACATTTGTTATTATTATGCTCATTTTACTGATAGGAAGACAGACTCTGCAGACACACTGACTCACTTGCCTGAAATCACCAGTAGTAAGCACAGAGGCAGGCTTCATGCTCAGGCAGTCTGATTCTAGCCCACAAGCTCTCAGGGACTACTCTTTATAGCCTCCAGAAAGAGGTGACAAACATGCCCACACAATCTTCCGGTTGGTCGGGTTGCTCCACGTCTCACTGTAAATTAATCAATGAGCGTGTGTGGTGCACATTCACCTCTAGTGAGTGGCTTAGCATGATTCGATTTCCTAATAGTGTACTGAGAGGGCTGAGCTTCCAGACCTGCCAGTCCAGCTGTGGTTCCATGACGACATCTCAGGAGAGTGATCGAAGTAGAGACAGGGGTTGGGGGCAGTAGGCAGGGTTCCAAATCCTGCAGGCCTTGGAGACCATGGAAGTGGTTCAGATCATCCTCTTAGTGCAGAAGGAAGCAATATGATTGGTTAGGAGGTGATTGAAATAGTTTGGGTGTGAGATGCTACCAGTCCAAATGGAGGCGAAGTGAGAGATTCTCAGTAGGAAAACTTGCAAAATACTTGGCACATAGTAGGTACCTTGTCATGAGTGGATATTCTTAACAAAGAAGGCAAGATCAATTCAATCCAGCAGCCTAAATTTCATGGACTGGAAACTGTTGTCTAAAGCATGGCTTTGAGAAAGATTCTGAGCCTTCTTTCAGACCCAAGGGGAACTTCACTTGGGTGAAGAGTTCTGTGATGGATTGGAGATGTCTGCCATGGGAGCTGCATCAGCAGCTAGTTAACACAATGCCGAGGGGTGCTTTCATAATGATCTTCAAGTACAGATAAGATTCTCACACAGATGACTTTGAGTCATTTTTCTCTACAAAAATATTAAAATGCAGCATGAAATACAGAATATAAAAGTAGGCTTAAACTATACAAGGATATTTTTAATTAGAAAAAAGCAATTACCTGATGGACGGTGGATTGTAGAAGCTGACTCAGCTGACCTTGGGCTTGGACATACTCATGGACAATGGACTGCAAACGCTGGATTCCACGAGCAAGTTAGTTCGACTTAGGTCAATCCTTTATTCTCCTCGTAGAGATCCATAATGCATATCAACATGTTAAAGGTTCAGGAAATAAAGCACACTACAAGGAACCTCTTTAATTTTATGCACCCAGAATTTTCCAAGTTGAGGTGACCATGGAACTTTTTTTCACCTAACATTATAGGAACATGATAATATCTGCATTGATAATTGTGTTATAATAACATGATGCTGTACTACAAAATTTAGAATGCCATCTTTTTTGGTTCTGGTGTTTGTGGAGCTCCATCAGTGAGAAAAAGAGAGGGAGAGAGGTAGGCAGAGACCAGTCCATAGTATTTGTTTTTTTTTAAGAGAACAATTCTTACTTAATGAGAATTGGTTGTATGTATGGCAACTTTGCTCTGAGTCCAATCACTGGCTTTGTGACTGACAATAGTTAATCTTTGGCTGATGACAATCAGTTCCGAGCGTGAACACATGTTCTGAAGTTGCTTGAATCTGAATGACCCAGCAGACACACTGATCCCGCAGAAGTGGGCCAGTCACAGAACACTAAGGCTCATTCATTTTAAAAGTTTCCAACTTCCAGTTGACTGCCTGATACATAAAAGACACTTCACAAATAACTTTTGAGTAAATGAATGAATACATAACTGAAAAAATGATAATGGTTACTATTTGTTCTCACAAGAAAAGCTAATTACGAAACCACTACGTATTGCACCAAATCAAGCAAAAATTTTTAATTAAACAGTAAGTCTGAGAAATAAATGAGATTTCTTTTTTTGTTCTTTGGAGAATTAGCAAGTTAGATCTACATTTGTTTGAATTATACATACTAAAGAAAATAGCATCTTTAGGCAGAAACTGGATAATGTTATTGAGTAACTCTGTCCTTTAATAACTTGGATAAGTTTGTATGAATTAGACAAGTCACATAATTTCCTTGTTTTCTTGACTTCAGGACTAGGTGATCTCTAAAGTTCTTCTCAGGTCAAAAGTGAATATAAGTGAATCTATTCACTTATAAATGTGATGCTTTGTTGCTTTTTCTTTTCCCCTTGCAACATTGGAAAAGTGCATAATCTTCATTATAAAATCAGGTCAGAGTCCAGACTGAAAAGGCCCCAGGAAAGCAGAGAATTCCAGGACATTTTGCAAGAATTTCTTCACTCATTAAAGGAATGTTCATAAGAGAAAAACAAGAGCTCTGTTAACAGATTTCCCTGCAGAAGAGCTGTGTGAAGGCCTTTTCCCTGAATATATATTGCTTAGAGAGGGCAGTGGTCTCTTCTGTGGCCATCTTGATGACCACAGGTGAGCATGGGTCAACAAGGGGACTGGTGTGGCACAGGCCCTAAGAGGGGCCAACACTTACATGTGCTTATTAAGTAGGAGCCACTGTTCCAAATGCTCTAGTTATACTAGTTTATTCCTGACAACAATCATATGAAGTAGGTGTTATGATTATGAAAATGAGGATTTCACTGATGGATAACCTGGGGTATGCAATGATCAGTCGCCTCAGTCATGTACGACTATAGCCCACCAGGCTCCTCTGTTCATGGGATTCTTCAGGCAAGAATACTGGAGTGGTTGCCATGCTCTCCTCCAGGAGATCTTCCCCCCAGGGATTGAACCCACGTCTCCTGCATTACAGGCATATTCTTTGCCTCTGAGCCACCAGGGAAGCCCAAACTGGGGCATAAAAGTATAAATTTGCCCAGGATTATGGACCTAGTAAGTGATGGAGGTAAATTTGAACCCAAGTGGTAAAGATCCAGAAGTTCTGCTTGACCTTTTGTTCTGCTGCCCTCTGTTCAGGGTATCGTTTAGCCACTGATGAAAGCTGAAATAGACAAGTCAGTCCACCTTTATGAGGAGCCCCCTGTGCTAGTGCTGCTGGGGGTGGAGGAGGGGTGAAAGGATGAGGACTTCATTGCTCTGCTTACCCAGCTATAAGCAGAACGGAATGATGACTAGATTAGAAATTCTGGGGAAAGAGGAAGTGAAATTTGAGTGAGCCCTGAGGGATGGATTTTAACAAATGAAGTGGGAGGAGAGCATTGCAGGTTCAAGCAACAGTGAGGATTTTGTTGTTGTTGTTGTGTTGTTTAGTTGCTAAGTCCTGATCAACTCTTGGGACTCTGTGGACTATAGCCCCCAGGCTCCTCTGTCCACCGGATTTCCCAGGCGAGAATACCGGAGCAGGGTTGCCATTTCTTCCTCCAGGGGATCTTTCTGACCCAGGGATTGAACCTGCATCTCCTGCATTGGCAGACAGATTCTTTACCACTGAGCCACCTAGGTGGATTTTGCTGTTGTTTAATTGCCAGCGTCTCCCACAGGTCTCCTGCATAGCAGGTGGATTCTTTACTGCTGAGCCACCAGGGAAGCCCAGTGTGACTTTTACTTGGAGTATAATTCTGGAGATAGCATGGTGGGCTCTATCCTAAGCAGGAGGAATGAGGAATTAATTCAGGGAAGTTTTAGTGACAAATGTAAAAAGGGATGGGTTGGTGGATATTGTGATATGGTATGCAGAGCCCCTTTCAGGAATAAAAGTCTTACTCTCCTAGTCACTGGGAATGATGTCATCAGAGAGCCCTCAGCTGTGAAGCCCCTTTACCTAGGGTCATGCCTTCCTCTTGGAATGACTGGCATCCAATGACTGACTCTTGTGGGGGTATAAAGGCCCTCATCTCTCACTCCAGCTGGGAACAGCTCTGAAGGATCATCCCAGCTTCAGAACTCCTTACTCTGCTGTTGAAATTCTTTTCTGCCCAGTCCCATCCCCTTCCTTTTCTCTTTCAAAGGTCATTATTCCAAGAGCTGTCCCTAATTCACCTCCTCCTTCATACCTTAAAGTCTGCATTCTGGGAAACTCCACCTGCTTCCAATGACTGCAGGTGCTCTGTAGGAATAAAACCCACAGGTGGGCATGTAGCAAGTGAAAGAGAAGGCAAGTCAAAGAAGATGCCCAAACAAGGTAGCTAGAAGTTTGATGGTCTAAGCTAGCATGCTGTCCCCCCATGTACTAAGTCACTCCAGTCATGTCTGACTCTTTGTGGTCCCATGGACTGTAGCCCACCAGGCTCCTCTGTCCATGGGATTCTTTACCACTAGGGCCACCTGGGAAGCCTGATGCCTTCCTTGGACAACTGTAAAATTCCCCTTAATGACCTCCTTATTTCTCTTCTTGACCATCATACAAATGGTCCCCTCTTCGTGCATACACCAGAGGGATCATATACATAAGAAAATGAAAATTCCTTATCCTTTCTACAGTGTTCTACCTAATCTGACCCCCTGATGCTTCTCCAACCTCACCATGCTACTCCAACCTCTCCTTGCTTCTCCAACCTCTCCTACCAGCCTGGCCTCTGTTCATTTCTGGAACATGGCAACCATATCCCACTGTCCCTAGATATTCCCAAGGTTACATCTCTCATTTATTCCTCATTTATACCTCTTTCCTCAAAAGCTCCTTCTCTGGGAGGCAGCCCAATTACCCCATTTAGAATATCAACCTCTGTCATTTTCTATCCCTGAAACTCATTTTTTTCCCCCCAAAGCAGTTATTTCCAGTTGACATTGACTTTATATTATTTAACCTGTTTGTTGGTGTGTTTTTTTCTCTCTAGCATGAGTGCTCTGTAAGGACAAGAACACTGTGTTCTTCTCTGTTGTATCCCTAGTAAGGAACATAATTTGTGCAGAAGTTAGTGAAAATCAGGGACATATAAGGAATGCACTTTCAGTAGAAAACATGAGTTTCATTTTGAATATGTCGAGTCTGAACAATGTTTAGAACAGTTACACCAGAAGTTTAGAAGACAGTTACCAATTTAGGTTTCTAGGTAAAGACAGAGACAAGGAAGTTCCTCAGAGTGTCCAGTACCCTGTAAAGTGAATGGAGGGTGGGGGATGAACCTGAAGAGCAGTTCCTAGGTTGCTCTGGGAAATGTTAATCTCAGGAGAGACTAATGAGTCTCTTTTTGAAAATAAGAATAGAACCCAATTCAGAAAAGTGAAAGTGAAAGCCGCTCAGTCATGTCCAACTCCTTGTGACCCCATGGACTATACAGTCCATGGAATTCTCCAGGCCAGAATACTGCAGTGGGTAGCCTTTCCCTTCTCTAGGGGATCTTCCCAATCCAGGTATCGAACCCAGGTCTCCCGCATTGCAGGCAGATTCTTTACCAGCTGAGCCACATGGGAAGCCCAGTGCAAACAGATGTATTAAAAGAAAAATAAGCAAAGAGAGAGAGAGAGGGAGACAGAGAGACAAAGAAAGGAAGGCCGGGAAGGGGGATTTGTTGACTCATGTGATTGCAAAGTCCAGAGGCTCAGGCTGGTACAGATCCAGGGACTCAAAGAGTGATACTAGAACTTGGTCTCTCTTTACCTCTCTGCCCTTCTCTTCTCTGCATTGACTGCTCTCAGCTAGCCTCCTTTGAAATGGACCACATGGCATGCAGATACCAGAATCAGTTCCAGTCTCTTCAGTCAGCAAACCTAGCTAAAGACAGTATGCCTTCCACAACAATTTTCCCCCACCAAAAACTTTCAAGGAACTGGGCCTAAGGGGCTGATCTGGCTCAAGTCATGGGCCCGGAGGGCTAAGCGTTCTGATTCTGAGTCTCAGTGTATCTGATATGGTATGCTAGAGGCTTCCACAACTCAACTGCTCCGTGCCTCTCTTTCCAACTCCACATTCAGTGATTTCACTTGGTAGCCTGACATTGGCCATGGTGGGAGTATTTATGCCATGGAAACTGGCAAGTACTATAAATCAAGGCTCCTTTTCTTTGGAGAATGAGTTGTTAAATACCCAGGAACACCTCACTTGTCTTATGATCATTTGTAAAGCCAAGGAATGGAAAATGGACCCCCAGAACTGAAAGAGTAAGAATGGTGGGGGAGTGGCTCCCTAACCAGAAATCAGGATACTGTTACTGAAAGATGAGAGAACGAATGTTGGGCAGTGTCCTCTACACTGCATATTATGTTATATTGTATTATCACATCGCATCATATCACATTATATAACTCCTTGCACCCAAACTTCTGTGATTCAGGAGTCCCTTGTTTTCACGAAGCTCTAATTAACTTCCTAACATCTTTGCAAACTAGTGAACCAGACTTTAGAGATAGAACTTAAGAGAACTAAGAAGAAAAACAATATGTAGACCTATTGCGTGTTTGTGGCTGGGAGCGAAAAGTCCACAATTATTTTCTGGTTCACTGTCTCTTGAACAGAAACTAGAAAATATCTAAAGTGAATAAAACGTTGACTTTATGCCAACTGAGATGTATGCATATTTTAAATTTTAGCCAATAAAAAAAGGTTTAAAATCAAAGGAATAACAAATTCCCTATATATATTTTAGGCTAGATAGTGTATGTTAATTTTTAGTACTTTTATGAGCTGTAATTAACCTTGGGCCTTTGAGAAATCAAATGTTAAGGCTTTAAGCATTTAGATATGAACCTCAGTCTAGTTATGTAATATACTCTGTGCTCAGGTTTTCAGTTATGTATCACTCTTTTCGACCCTTGGACTGTAGCCCACCATGCTCCTCTGTCCACGGGATTTCCCAGGCAAGAATACTGGAGTGGGTTGCCATAACTTCCTCTAAGGGATCTTCCCGACCCAGGGATAGAACCCACATCTCTTACATCTCCTGCATTGGCAGGTGGGTTCTTTACCACTAGCATCACCTGGAAAGCCCAAACAAAGAAACAGAAAACTGTGATGCTGAGTTGCTCAGTCATGTCCGACTCTTTGCGACCCCATGGACTATAGCCCGCCAGGCTCCTCTAGCAGATCTTCCCAACCCAGGGACCAGACCCAGGTCTCCCGCATTGTGGGTAGATTCTTTACCAGCTGAGCCACCAGGGGAAGCCCAAGAATACTGGAATGGGTAGCCTATCCCTTCTCCAGCAGATCTTCCATACCCAGGAATTGAACTTAGCTCCTGCAATGCAGGTGGATTCTTAACCAGCTGAACTACCAGCAAAGTAATTTCTATTAGTTAATACTTAACTAATAGGAAATTAATTACATTCTGTGTTTTGAAAGAGTCTTACAATGCAAATTTCATGAGGATAAGGGCTTTGTTTCACTCACTGTTGTACCCTTCACATTTGTATGTAGTAAGCGTTCAGTGAGTAAGTGTTGAATATTGAATTTAAAAATCTAAAAATGACAATCAGTTGAGTTGTTCAGTCGTGTCCGAATTTTGCTACCCCATGGACTGCAGCATGCCAGGCTTGCCTGTCCATCACCAACTCCGGGAGCTTGCTCAAACTGATGTCCGTCGAGTCAGTGAAGCCATCCAATCATCTCATTCTCTCTTCATGGATGTCTATTATACTTAAAACTGTATCTGTGAATTACTGATCTTTGTTCTTTAACTGAAATTTCTTATTTTCTAAAGATGGAAACATGTATTGAAAATTCAGGATTCAACACATATAATTATATGGTAATTCTAAGAAACTCCTAACAAACTGCTCTATGTGAAGTAAAAATACCGTTGGCAGGCATAGGTGAAAGCAACACTCTCTCTAAATCCATTGGAAGTATCTGGGGTGCTCCTGGCCACTGGGGTTCTGAGTATAGAGACACTTTCACTTTGAGGAAGTAGTAACCCCACAGAGGTAGATGCTAGCGTGAAAATCTGATCATGAGGTCTATTGCAATGCAGAGGGGAGAAACTTGGGGATGGTGGGATGGGCTGGGCCCTGTAGACACAGTCCTGCATGAGATGGCAGAATGCAAACAATACCCAGAAGAAATAGCAATTCATCTCTCTCACTGAGTAAGAAAATCTGAAACGGGTATATGAGAGAAAGAGGTCTGTGCCAACAGAGGCAAAGGAGAGGAGCAAACTGGACTCAGGAGAGATGGGAGAACACTCAGAGTGTGGCTTCGGACTGAGAAGGGCTTTGCAAAGCACTGGTTCAAAATGACGGCAGCAGCAACAAACTGGAAGCAGTGCAGGGGTGAGCAGCCAGGCTGGCACTGACAGCGGAATGCAGAGCCCAGTAATCAGGTGTGGGTTTTGGAGGCACACTGCAGTGGTTTGAAATAAACTGTTGTCAACATCCATGCAGCCTCGTTTGTAAATGTGAATGACAGCCCTCCTTGAAACTCACTAGGTTGCAGGGAGCATGGAGCAACTCGGTATAACCTGGAACTCTGTAAGCGCTCAATAAATGTTCATTCCTGGTATCTATCAAGTAAGTGTTCTGAACCATACTTTTAGTTAATGTCTTTTAATTTAGAATAATGAAGCTTTTGAATTAGCCTGGAATTCAGACCTTTGTTATTTTCCTTCTTTTGCTATTGAGCTTTGGTTTCGTCATCTGTCAGTGGGACTAATATATATAACACAAAGAAAGTGCCCTGCACTGAGACTATTCATGCTAACAACTAATTAATACTCATCTCCCAACTTGAGGGTCACATGTACACCTGTTTCTCTTTCCTAGAGTTAAGAAAAAAACATCTAGTGAGACTAGATTAATTGATGTAGTCCATGTTAGGCCTATCAAGGTGGGTAGAACAAAATTCTAAATGCACTTGAGTTTGATTTGGATGATATCTTAATTTCGGCAGTTTTAAGGTTTCTGTCAGCTCTTTAAATGTAAGATTCTGTAATGAAACAAAATAGTCAGAAACTTCAGATTTCTTGGACATGTCACAGAAGAGAATCTGAGAGTTGTGGACTTCTCCTTTGAGAGTGTTGTCCTCACGGAAATCATCAACAGCAACGTCCCTATTGGCCGGAGCTTCCATAGTGATGGCCACTTTTGTTTTCCGATGTGAGACCCAGGCGGTGTACCAGGTGAGGTGCCCAAAGGAAACCCCAGGGACACTGCAGTTATTAAAATTAATTATATAACTGACTCATTATTTTTCGGCTACCTGATGTGTTAGAGACCTTGAGTTAGCTCCGCTGGCAAATGTGTAACCATTAAAAATTCTCCACAGTCAGAAACTGGAAACAAAAACTCACTCTTTCGGTTTTAGATTTTTTTGGTCTTGTACAGAACATTGAAGGCTGTGGATTAAGTGCATTAGTTAGAATAATATATCCAAGGATTTAAGGAATTTGGGTCCAATTTCGAACCACTCCACTACCTCTGGCTTGACCTCAGCTCAATTCCTTAATCTTTTGGCTTCTTTCTCCATCTGTGCAAGATGCCTCTGGCAACACACTGAGTGCAGTAACTGTAGGAACAAATTAAATAATGGGCTTAATATCACCACCAGGATTGGAGTAAAGAGCTCTTTTGCTGGATCCATTAGCTCAACTGAGAGTAACAGCACAGGATTCTGGGTCTATGATGGACTATACGGAATAGCATCGCGTCAATGTGAAATGTCCTGCTTTGCCCCTCAATCACTCTAGACAACAGATAAAGAATATTGGGAAAGAAAGAGACAAGCAAGGACAGAGGAGAGAGCTTGGTAAGTCAAAAAGAAGAGCTACAAGTTGAAGGGATGGAGGACCAAAAGATAAGATGCGTGGTGTGATTGGAGACAGAAGCAGAAATGAGAAGACGGAAGAGGCAGGGACAAAAACAAGAAAAGGAGGGCGATGAAGGCAAGGCTTTGAAGTGAAGTTTCAGACAGTAGTTCTGAAATTGGTACCTGGCCGGAGGTAAGGAGATTGCAGCAGAGCAGAGCATGGCAGTGGGGCAGGGTTCATTCCAGGTGAGGCTTTGCTGCTGGTGCTGTCTTCAGTGGCTCCTTCTACATTCCTGGTACCCCAGACCTAGGCTCTGGTTCAGGGTAACCTCAACAACTTAAGACGCTTAACCTCTCAGAAGTATGAGTTTTAATAGGATTCTTGAGATGACAGATCTTGTGCTCAGTCGCTTCAGTGGTGTCCGACTCTTTTTGACCCCACTGACTGGGGCCCACCAGGCTTCTCTGACCATGGGATTCTCCAAGCAATAATACTGGAGTGGGGTGCCATGCCCTCCTCCAGGGGATCATCCCTATGTAGGGATTGAACCTGTGGCTGTTGGGGGTCCTGCACTGCAGGCAGAATCTTTACCACTGAGCCATCTGGGAAGCCTGGGTTTACCAGGGAATTAACTAAATGTTAGTCTGTTGGTGGAAAGGACCCTCAAATCAATTTCTAAGCTTTACTCACTGAGGATAACAGCATTTATAACCACCCAACTACCACAGGTAGTCCCAAAGAGACTCATCTACTTGCTTTGATTGATTTAAAAGTGATGTTAGATGTGGTTATAAGGATACAGTTTGTAGCTAATATTCATTGCTTACTTTGTGTCAGTAGTATACTCCATGCAGTCTTCCAAAAGGGATCTGAGGTGATTTACCATAATAGACATTATAAGAGAGCAGGAAAAATTATACACATACACCTTGTCTGAGGAAAACTGCAGTGTGTTCAACACAGTGTAATAAGAGGCTTTATAGAAATTCATTCATCTTCTCTGCCACCTTCTGATAGGTATTTTAAATAAGCCCTTTTCATAAAGAAACTGGGGAAACCAACATTTGATATTATGTCCTTGGTTTGCTTCACGGGGCAGTATTAAAAAACAAGAAAATAACCCTGTATGAGTCTCTCCACTTATGACAACAGCAATTTCAAAGGTTTCTACCAGGAAAAAAAAAAAATATATATATATATATATCGGCTCTGCCTGCCATCAAAGGATGGCTGAAACCATTGAAGTGGATTGAAGTGTCCTGTTAACTTAAGACTCTGGAATATCCATCATATAAGGACCCTTATGACAAATTTCTCTCCCAGCATGAGCCAGGAAAGACTTTCTCCAAAATAAACTCTACTTTGCCATTCCTTGCACTTAACAGTAAGAGTTACAAAAATCTTCATTTCCTTACTTCATTTGGCTGTGAGGAAGCCTGGAGCTAAATTTTGTGCTCAAATGCTATTGTTTGTCTTAGCCAGAAGTTTTTTTTTTTTTCTTTAAAAAAAAAAAATTTTTGTTTTTCATTGTAAACCACCTGAAGTCTCCTTGGAAGAAGACTTTGGTAAAAATAAGCAAAGACAACATACAGTCTTGTTGGGGCCATACTGAGGATATAAACTAAAATAGTTTACATAACACCCCCAAAATCTATTTGAAAGAGAATATTTTAAACAGAATCCCAGGAAGATAATATCTTTCATGGTGTTTATTGCATTTTTCATGCCCCTCACACCACATTTCAAACTACTTTGGTTACTCAGAACATAACATGGAGAGAAAATTAGCTGACTATTCTAATGTATCTTCTTGTCATATATCTAATTAAAGTTTTGTACCTTGTCCAAAACTACTTTCTAAAATAAACCAATTTAAGTCTACATTTATCAGTCAGGCTTAAAATGAAGAATGGCTTCACTCATTTCAACTATTCTCTGGCTAATAACTATGCTTAATTTGTAGTTTTATTTGGTTCCAAAATTTCTTCCAGAAAGAAAGCCATATCTTGTCCCACTGATTGATAACAGCACACGTGTTAGATCACACATCCCAAGGAGCCTGCATGTGAGCCAAGATATGAGTAATTTAATAACAAAACCCCATCATCTCACATTTGCTGCTTTTGTGAGTGATGGATCCCTTCAAAGAACAATGCCTTTCATTTCCAAAATTTTCATTACAGGTGTGGTGATGATTTTTATTTCACTTAAAGATTATTTTTATGTTTAAACATTTCAAATGAAATCTTATTTATGAAAAAAAAAAGAAAGAAATGAACAAAATAGAAAAGCCGGGAGAATAGCTAGAAAGAACATAAATCTTGGGCATAAAATAATTAACAAGGAAATTAATTATAGCTACCCAAGAAGTACTTTATGTTCAACATTTTGCTGCTTTATGCCCTTTCAATTTTAGCTTATTATATACCTTGCCTTCTTGCTTCTAATTATGTAGTCATTTCCATCTCCTTCTTTATTTGTTCAACACAAACATTAAATAGGAACTACTGTCAGACTCTTCATATTATACAACATAAGCATCAAAAAAACAAATTTTATGTTTTGATATCTATTTTGCAATATCTGTTTTTTTGTTTACAAACTTTATTATTATATAAAATAGTATTTACAGAACAGACTTGTCATGACAAGGGAAATAACAGTGTCAATCCGTGGCACTTTAAATTAAGTTAAATTCCTTTAAGAATCCAAAGAGGTTAATCCACCTTTTATACAATCATTAAGGAAAATTTCCTACCATCAACTCAGCAGGACCAGATCAAGTGCTGCAAAAACTGAGTTTCTGGTCGTAATCAGAAAATTGCTAAGATATTTTTAAAGCCCCTGCTTTCCTATGGAAATATAAAATCTACTTTTTCTCATGAAAAGTGTGTGTAACATGGCTCTTCAAACCAGACCTCAGTATGGTGTGGGTCCTTGGGTGCTCCTTGAAAACTGTGGCAAGTTCCTGAGCTCCCCAACTTGTGATAGGGGAGTGTGCACTGGAGGCAAGTTTCTGAATCTAATTAAATCTTTAAGGCATTGTTCCAGCCCCACATCCAAGTCCCTGGCAGGAGACAAGGCAATACATTCACATGGCCGTGTTTTTGTACAATTGGCAAAAGTAAGATATTTTAACCACCATCAGCTGAGACTGAGATCTCTTTTCCTTTCAGTTTTCCCTTTGTCACTTTCCCTTGGGTTGGGTGGTGCTGGAGCAGCTTGGGTGTGCTGTATTGTTTTGTTTTTCCTTTTCCTTTGGGAGGACCACCCAAATTGCATAAATTTCTCATAAAATCTGCATCAACACACCCCTATGTGTGATACAGTACCTGTTTTACAGGTATGTTGTGCAGGTTCAAAGAGCTGACGGATGGCGCCAGGCACAGAGTGTATCCAATAGTTGCTAGGCATTATTATTCCCCCAAGAGTTTCAAAGTCTAAGTAATAGAAGTAAGCATTCTACGTAATATGCTTAAAAACTATGATTTTTTCCCACAAAAGGAATTTCTCCAACTCATGTAGGGGCTACATCACAATTTTCTTAGACTCTAGGCACTTGAGCCTCTTTGTTGAACCCCTTCATCCATTAAACTCTTTTTAAATGAGATAAATGTCCCAAACCACCAAGGACTCAAGAACCAGGGTAACACAAAAAGCAGCATCTTCAACAGGGGTTCAGGTACACATACTGGAAGCCTGTTTTGCAAACAAGGTCTCAGAGATAATAGGAAGCATTAGTTTTGGCGTTTAAAATACCTATGAATGAAGCTGGCCGTTAGAACACAAGTGGGGTCCATGTCTTACCGTGAAACACACACTTTCATTTAGGGAGACTACATTTCCGTGTACCTGATGGTGTTTTTGTGCCCATTCTAGTTACATTATCAACAGGGAAATATTGCCTCAGAAAATAAGGTTCATTTTGCCAATTTAGAAATTGCTTTGGAATTTCATCCCAAAGGTCTCTTATAAAAACACGTCGGCCTTTGTGCTGGTGCATCAAATAAATCACAAATGAAACAAACAAGCTGGCTTCCTATGAAGGTGTGTCTGCAGAGCCCTGGGACTCTGCGTGCCAGGGGCTCCATCTGGCACATTTCTGAACTTTGCAAATTAATTGTGCTGAAGAGAACATCATCAAACGTGTCCGGCATAGAGGGTAAACATCTTCAAACCATGATTCTGCGCCATCAAACGCTCTCCAGCTAATTACATTTGGTGCTCTACTCTGGACGAAAACCGAGGCCAAGTGAAACTGCGGAAATGGGAACAATGCAAGGAGGAAAAATCTCACCCCATTAAGAGATCCGTTTTTTCTCCGCACAAATAAGCCCACCACGTCTTGGAGGCAAGACTAGATGACTCCGAATGCCCCCGCAGGCCCTCTCCGGCTGAGCGAGCCCTGCGTGGGCAGGAGGAAAGTGCCCGGAGTGGCAGCGCCCCAGCCCAGGGAGCATTATAAGTTATTCATACAATCTAAGCAATCGCTCCCCGTGTCGTTCCCGCCCGCCCCCAACCATTCGCGCCCCAGCATAGAGGCTAGTTTTCGAGTGTATTTACAGAAGAAGCTAAAACACGGCCGCAGGTCGTCCTCTCCTCCACGCAATGTTTGCAATGCGCTTTGACAGCGTCTCGGGAGCCTCTCTCCTTGCAGGGCCGCCGCGCGCTAGGCCGGCCTTCCCGACCATTTGCACAGGCCAGGCCGCTCCTCTCCCCGACTCTTCCGTGACCTTCCGAGATGGGCCTCGCGACGGGACTCTCCGCGGAAGCACCATCCTCGGCGCTGGAGCCCCGCGCGCGGCCGCTCTCCTCCGGCTCCAGGGGGCGGCCCCGCGAAAAGCGCCGGACGCGCGCGGCCCCGCCGAGGGGCGACGGCGGGGGCGCGCGGGCGGCTTCCGGCGGGGGTGCGCGGGGCGGGGCCGGGGGCGGGGCCGGGACCCGGGTAGCGGCGCCCCCCGCCGAGCGGCGTGCAGGCACCGCCCCCGCGCGCCGCAGTCGGGGCTGGAGCGTCTCGCCAGTAGTGGTGGCCGTTACTGTTGCCTCCGCGCGTCTGTGGCGGCGGCGGCTTCTCCCGGAGCTCGCGGAGGGCAGCGGGCCGCCCCTCGTCCGCGGCCGCCTGCAGCAGCCCTGCTCTGGGACTGGGGGAGGCGAGACGGCGGAGGCGGCGGGTGGTGCCCGGCCCCCCTCCTCTACGCCTCCAGCCCACGGGCGACTGCGAACTCCGGGCAGCCCCCGGGCGGCGGCCGAGGATGGCTAGATAGCGGCGCGCAAGCGGCCCGTGAGTACTGGGAGCGGGTGGGCGCGGCGCGAGGCGTGGGGAGTGGGAGCCGCGGACCCCGGAGCCGGGTCCCCTGGGCGCATCGTCGCCGGCGCCGGGCGGCCGGCGCGGGGCTGGGGGCAGCGCTCCGGCCGGCTTTGGCCCCGGGGTCCGGGAGCGCCTGAGAGGAGTGACCCGGGCGGAGGATGGGGCGCACCAGGTCTCGCCGCTCTCCGCGCCCTTGGGCCACCCGGGCTCCCGGAGGACGCCGACTCCCCGGCCGCGAACTTCTGCCGCACGTAGGGCAGTAAGTTCTGAGGCCACAGGCTACCTGGGGGATGGGAAGGAGCTTTAATTTTTATTTTTCTTCAGTGATGTAATCAGCCAAGTGACCCCCGTGCCTCATGTCTTCATTAAAGCTAGTTCGCTGTCCCTTCTGTATTCATGCTGTATTTGATTTACCTTTATTTTATGTGCTTGTATCCGAAGGTGCTATACTGATTGAATCCAGAGTTTAAGGAGTTGACCATCAAACTTAGGCTTCATAATAGATTCCAGTTTTAAATGCATCGTTTCAAAAGACAGAGCTGGAATCATAAGTTCTGACCGACAGAAAATTCTGCACTTCACATGTTTTGAATTTACACCTTGAATAATGTGATTCTGGTCTCCACCTTCTGCATCCCCACCTTTGGCTACCAAAAATATATGAGGTGTTTTATTTGCGGTTGGGTGCCTCTGAGCTCCTTTTTGTATGGTGTGTTATTGCACTCAAATATTGATATAGCATATATGCTGCTACTGAATAGCATTTGTATGGAAATGAATTTCTCTGCATTTTTTAATGTGTTCATTTAAGATACGTTTTTTGACAGAAACGTTTCAGTTTAGAGTTTGCCTTCTGATTTGTTTGTTTTCAGTGTCAGATTTGTGTTTAATTTAAAAAAATTTGCTTGGAGTAAAATGAAGTGACTTAGTAGTATCATTTAGTCAGGGGTCCAAAAATGATTCCTAAATTAAATTTGAAGCAAATTCCCCTTCCTAGAAAAGTGAAAGCATTTGTTTAGTGCAAATGATGCTTGTCCCTTCCCTTAAATGCTGATTTTGCCACAGATCTGAAATCACATTTCACTAATATCAGAGGGTTCCTTGTCTTAGCCTGGCAGGGGAAAGGAAACCTAAGTATAGAGTATGTTTTTAAAAACACTGTCTTCTTACTTGTTTCATAGGTTGACTTTCTGTTTTATAGCCAAGGGGAAACTGTTGATTTGGAGACTTCATTAGGTAGTTACAAGCTCGATTTAAATTTCCCTTCCAAGAATTGAATTGAGGTTTATTTGCTTTGTAATAGGTGAGATCACAAGCTCGCCTCTCTAATTGCTGGTGACTTGGATTCTTTTCTGGGAAATAAGGATCAGGAACTTTGATGTCAAAGAGAACAAACTTATGTGATTTTTGAAACCTTCCGCTTATTGATGGTCATTGTTCAATAATATGTTGGCAATGATATAAATTATTATAACATTAAAATTTATCAGCATTATTTGTGGGACCAGCTGCCTATGCACCCTCTAGAAGATTCAGCATGTATAAAAAGCTATGGAGTGAAAAGTGTATCTCCTCTCCCCACCCCCCACCCCCCACTGCACCCTGTTCTCCCCAGGACCCTGTGTATATCTTTCCAGATAAAGCGTATGCTAGTATAAACATTTTGTATGTGTTCTTTTTATTTGTCTTTCCACAATTGAGGACACATTGTATATTCTGTTCTGCACCAGCTCCCCGCCCTCCCCTTCCCTCCCGGCACAGTACTAAATCTTGGCAGTCTCTACATCAGTACCTAAGAGCTGTCTCATTCTCCAACAGCTGCAGAGTACTCCATTAACGATGAGCCATCATTTATTTAACCTCTTCTTTATTGAGGTATATGTAGTATTTCTACTATTTTGCTATAGAACTGTTGTAAAACATTAGTTTCTGAGGTTTTTAAGTGAATTTCAATTATTCCCAAAGGCAGTGGTAACTTATTTCTTTGCATCATGTTCCAGGAAATGAATGCCCCTTCTCTCCAGTGTACACTCTTTCCTTTTATATAATTTCAAAGTGATCCATAAGGGTCTCTGGTGTCTTTGTGGTGAAGCATGAGACACCAGGGCCAGTTACTAAGGTGGTATTCCTTGATTAACACCTTAGCTCTTTGTCTCAACAAAAGAAATAGAAGAACAGATATAAAATTTTAAGAATAATCTGTAAGAAAAATTCTTAGGAGTTTAAATATTTTGAACATAGAGAAGAGACTCATACCTTTGGTTAGGTTGGAGATAAAGGCAGGTTGTGTTTCGTAAAACTTGTTTGCCATTAGGCACCGACACCCCTGCCTTCTGCAAATGATCACTGGTATCTCTGTTGCTATAATATGTTTATAGATTGTACACTTTGGGAGAAGGTTACTCATTACTCCTAAGGAGGAGTATGCTTTTAGAAAATATTTGGGCCTTTTAAATTAAAAATTGAGGTCTTTTAGAGTGCTTTTAAAACAATAAATTGTAGAAGTAAGACTAATGCTAGCTAGCAGTTGAGCCAAATACATTATAAAATTTGAGTATTATTCAGTGTTGAGCTTTATATTTCCATTATGCTTATTTTTGAAAGTGTTTTTAGAGCTAATGTAAGAAACTATAATAATCCTTTTTTTAAATGACCAAGGAAACCTTTTCATGTTTAAGGTGTTTTGTTTTTCCTTTGTTATTTAGTACCTGTCATTGTACAAAACTGCTAATATTGGCTGTATTTGCTCTTCTTAAATAAGTATTTACTGAGCATGTGTTACATCCCAGGCAACTTTCTAGAGACTAAGAATGTAGCAATGCACAGGACAGAGACCCCATTCTAATGAGTTCACCTCTTAGTGAGGGAGATGGATAAAAACCAGAGAAGCAATAAAGACAATAAGGTCAGAGTGAGACATGCTGGAGAAGTGATAAAATAGGGTTGCTGGGATAAAGAGAGGCAGGGTGGGGCTGCTGTTTTAGACTGAGCAGCTCTGGAAGCCTCTCTGAGGTGAAGAAATTTAAACTGAGGGTTGAGTGTGTTCTTGGAGATCTGGAGGAGTGGTGGCTCAGGCAGAGGGCATGACATACGCAGAGGGCATGGCTTGTGCAAAGGCCAGGCGGTAGGACCGAGCCTCGCACACCAGAGGAACAGACGGCCGCCAGTGTGGCTGGAGTTTCTGATCAAAAAGTGGCTGGAGAGAGCAGGTGCTGGGATAGGTGTCCTGGGCATTTGCAAATGGCAAGGAAGGTTCAATGACGTGGGAGGGAGACCTTGGATGGTGGGGTTCCTCCACCTGCTGGAAGCTCCAGGAGGGCAGTTGTGGATCTGCTGCTGCTTCATTGCTTAGCCTGGGTCATAATGTGCTGTGAATATTTAGAGAATTAACTAATAATCAGTTTAAAAAATAATCTTGTCTGGTTTTTCTCAAAATACTTAGATTTGGGAGTCTTTGAGCTGAGTTTTCTCTATCTTGGCTGTGGCCCTTGACATTACCAGATCCATCCCACTGTTAAAGCATCTTCTCAGATTGTTGCTTTAAGTGAGTTGCATTTTGTTTCTGTTCCCTGAAATTAAATTATGAAGCCTTAAAAATGTGCCTAATTTTCCAGGACATTATAGTGATTTCTGAGTACTTGAAACAGAAGTTCCATCTTTGATTTCAGTGTATTAGCCCTTTGCTTAAGTGTAAAAATTTCAGAGAGGCCTTTTTTAGTATAGTGAATGTTTGAATTCTTTGGGGGCAGATTACAGACTAATGAGCCCATAAAATATATGTGCTTTATGCAGGTACTTTTATTCTCACAGGAAGAATGTGTGCCTGTTCTATTTTAGGGAGTATCAGGAACTGTGGTATTTCCTCTTCCCAACTTCTAATCTGTTTGTCATTCTAAATATATGTTCCTTTAGATTAATTGAAATCTTGGGAATTGAGTGTTGTGCCAAGCAATTGTTGTAGGCGCCTAATTAGAATCTGTTGTCTTTTTCTTAACTGTGACTTTTGAGGTCCTGTCCAACATCAGGAGCTGGGATCTTGCAGAATGAGGGGATTTGATATTTTTATTTCCTGTTCTATTTGGTTGATACCTGAACCCAATAAGCTGCTCCCATGTAAGATAATTGTATCTTCCAGCATTCTCTCATAAGCTCTGGGCACATGCTATGTGAAGGATGGATTCTGTGACTCTGAAATCTTAAATCAAGTTCCTTTTGTCTTTTGTCAGTCTCCTTGCAGCAAAAACCCTTCAGGCAAACTAACAGACGCCCGTAAGCATCTGTTTTATAGGTCACTGGAACACGTACAGGCCTAGGTGCTCGAGTCAAAGTGCAGTCACCTTTACATTTCCTTTGTGGACTTTAGAGATGCAGGACTTGAGGTTGACTTTACATTGTCCACAACTGACAACACATACATTCTTACCGTCCTGGCTGCTCCTGTTTGCTTCTGCGGGCAGACGTTGTGTATATCAGTTACTGTTTTATGCTTTTATGTTGGAAGTTGAAGAAAACCTTTTTAGTAGGTGAGTTTTTCACGTACTTTTGCAGAAATGTGAGAAAACCTTGCCTCTACACATTCTTCTGGTTTGTAGGGCAGGTACAGAGGAAGACTTGAAATCACATACCCAAAGCTGAGAATCTGCACCTATATTATTAAGTGGTAGTATCCTGAAAGACTACAGAAAGGTGCTAATGCTTATAGAAAGTGTGTGGTTCTTCTCTAAGGGTGACTTGGGATACTGAGGCCCCTTGCCTTCCTCTCACAGCTCGCAGAAACAGGCTTCTCCAAGGAGACCCTGGATTGGAGGACAGTTGAAATGGTGGTGGTGGGAGCATGTGGTAGAAAATATCAAGTGGTGGCAGAAGGCATGCCCCCATTTCTCCCGTTAGAAATGCTGGAGGGGCCGTGAGTTGCAGACATTCTGTAGACAGAATGTGCCTGTGACTTGGGGGTGAGAGTAAGCTGGAGCGAGGTGAGACTCCACCACCACAACCCCAGTGCTGCAGCTGCCAGCACGCCACCTTAAAGCTGGGTGCCAGCCTTCCCAGCCACAGGCCTGGAGACCAGCCGCCACACCACTGTCTCCTGTTTCACGTTTCACGATGTAGTATTTATAGTGCAGTGCAAAAGCGAAGGACACAAGAACGTTTTAGGATCCTTTTCAGAGAAACAGTTAAATTGGGAGCATAAATCTTCATCTGAGTGAAACCTGATCCTGTATTATCCCTTGAAGTTACCTGGATCACCAGAGTTTTACTCTAGATGTAAAATTTGGGAGGAAGGGACTGAGAGCCTGGTTCGGATTTCTAAGGAAGGACTATATGTAGTCCTATATATAGCTTAAAATGCAGAGTACTGACAGCAGTAGGAGCTTAAGCATTCAAACAAAACCAAAGAAGGTACAGAATTTAAGAGCCAGAAAGGGCCTTGGATCTTCTGGTCAACTGTAAGTTTACTACTAAAGAAACCAAGCCGCAGAGGTGTTTTCATTTGCCTAAGAATCCAGTAGTTCCAGACTGGCATTGTAACTATGATTTGCTAATTCCTAACTGCAGGCAGGGCTCTGTGCTCCACTCTGGAACAGCAGGGGATCCGTGGGGTTCACAGCTGTGTCTCCATAGAACAGTACCCAGCCCACAGTAGACATTCAGATATTTATTGACTAAGTGAATATGTAGGAATTTTGAGAACTTAAGATTGCACCTTAACTATAAGATAGTACTTATAAAATTTGAGAGAATATGCAGTAATTGTGAGTTTCTTTTCTTGTAAACATTAGAGCATGTTACTATTAGAGCCCAACAGTGAAGCCTGATATTAACCAGGTGGGCAGACAAAGATGTGGAGTCCTACTAGCTTGGCACTTTTCAGAGCCCAGTGTCACTAGATTTTTTTTACCATTCATTCTGTTCATTCTGCTGGGATCTGCTGTCAAAGTTTTGTATTTTGTATTTGAAAACATGTATACTGTAAAATCCAACATTTATTTTCCACATTGTTTGCTATTTTTCTCGATATGTTTTATCAATAGTTTCACTGTTTTTAAAACTTAGAGCCGTATAGAGATTTGACTGTTCAAAAACAAATCTTGCTAACTATTAGGTTTGGGGGATTGTCACTTTCGAATGCTGCTGGTGGGTATTTTCAATTGTTACAACTTTCCAGGAGGGTAATTTTGCATTACTCATCGAAAGCCTCAAAAATGTGCCATGTCCCTTAGTCAGGCATTTCCACCACTAGGAATTTAAACTAAGGGAAAAAAAAATAAAGCCTGTGTATGGAGACCAATCTATAGCAGTGGTTCTCGCCTACATAGGCATGTGGGCCCCGTGTTCCTGTCCGCCGCTTTCTCCTGGCACAGTGATTCTTCCCTTGATGGGAAGCCCACGTCGTGGGGTATCTCGAAATTGGGCAGGGGAGTTCTCTCCCAAATTAGGAAAAAACCTCATCTCCAAATTCTGGTGACCTCCATGAAAAGTACACCAAAAAACCCAACCTCTAATTTGCAAAAATGATTTTTGCAGCTTTGTTTATGTTAGTTATAAACTAGAAGCAACTTAAACGCTCAATAATAGGGATATTGATTACATAAATTGTGACATACACCTATAATGGAAAACCCTTTCTTCATTGACACTGAGGTAGGGAAGTATTTATTGATGTAGAAAGATATTCTGAGTTTGTAAACTGAAAAAGCAAACTTGCAAAACAGTATGTGAAACTTGATCTAGGAGTGGTTTTTTTGGTCTTGGAGAAAGAGGCAGAGAGAGAGCTCAAGCAAGCGAATCAGAGCCTCAGTTTTCTACCTGTTATGTAGGAAAATGCCGGGGAGACTATACACCAAATGCTTTGTGTTTTGTGTTGAAAGTACAGGTGACTACTATTTTTAGAGTCTAGCGGGCTACAGTCCATAGGGTCGCCAAAGAGTCAGACAAGACTTAACGACTAAACAACAACCATTTTTGGTTTCCTGGATATCCAACATTTAAAGCATATTTTGTAGTGAAGGGAATGAGAACAGATTCCCTTTTTGATCTACTGGTTGTATGAACTTGAGCACTTTCTGTGTCTGATTTCTTACCTGTAAAAGGGAATAATAATATCCAGCTCATGGTGCCCACAGCTAGTATGTGTTAGGTAAATGCTACCTTGGCTTCACAATTCTGTTATGGTTAAGGCCAGTATTCCTATTAAGACAGATTTCTAAGCAGAATAACTTATATCAACTCTTGTAAGAAGCATTTTAAGGCATTCTGATGAAATATTTCATTGCTTCCGGTCACTGGGAAATACTTTGTTGAGTTATTATTTACTTTAAAACTGCAGTGCTTTCCATTGCCAAGAGATTTTATTTTGAGTCAAAAGCTTTTTTTTCCCCTTTTATTATCGACTTTAACAATCCTGTATGATAAGTTCTTGAATGTCAGGGTCCAATCCCTTTTACTCATAGAGTTTTTAAAATGAAATGTGATTCATTCATTCAGCAACTGTTGAGGGCTTTTTCCTCCCAGTCAGTGGGTAGGCATCAAATAGGCAGCAGTGCCCAGGGCAGACACGCCCTCACTACTTGGATGCCATGGAAAGTGACCAGGGCAGTCCAAGGCCAGGAGGCATACCTACTCAGTAAACCTGTGTTACCACGGCTGACAGTCAAGTGGGCCTCATTTCCTCTCCTGCAATTTTGAAAGAAACTGTGTTGTGATGTTACTTTTCAGTGAACACAGCCATGGCCTCCTGCTTGATCCACCAGGTACATGAGGTGCTGACTGGGTTATTTCACCTTGACAGTCTCTGATGATTTAGTGATGACTTGTGTTACACATCTGTTAGAATATCCTGGGCTAACAGTCTTAAAATTGCTACTGTGTATCTTCTGTGAAGGACATGCCTTTTTGAGATTATTTTATGTAAAATTACTGAAATAGGTTCCTACTCATGAATTTAGGATGGATGGATATCCATAGATATACCATTTGAAAAATTCTAGCACATGGTCTCACTGAGGATGAGGCAATAAAACCGGCGGTTTAAAGTGAGGTTACCATTTGACAGTTATATCAAAATACATTAATTTTGTAATTTGTTTTTTGAGTCGAGACAGTTCTTTTAAAGTTGGTAGCAGCTGTAAATATTTTGATATAAAATAAACCCTCAGTGTTCATGAAAAATGTCTCAGGACCTTTATGACAAAATACTGACCTTGCATTTTATTTTTCTCATATAGCCTAGTAAGATAAGATGGTATCATAAATCACTTTTTTCTTATTCCTGTGGAGAATGCATGTAGAAGTCATGTCACAGATTGGCGCCACTCGCAAAGCTGACATTTTATTCCTTCTTTATCTCACAGTTTTTTTCCATCTATGCCTCTGCTTTCCATGGCCCACTCTGCTCTCCTGGCCTCTGCTGGAACCAGCGATTGGCTTTCTTGTTTTTATTCGGGTGGGGGGTTCCCTTGTCACAAATACTCTTTACCTGTCTTGAGATATACTGAATATGTAATAGTAAATGGAGAGCAACAAAGCTGTGTTGACCTGTAGACATTAGACTGTTGGCTCTGTTGGCTGGGTGTAGAGTTTAGCCAACTCACTGCTTTCTCAAATGCCAGCTTCAATAAATTACAACTGTGTTTTGGAACTTTTCAGTTCACAAATCGTCAAAGTTTTGATTGCTGTACTCACTCATTCCATGGGCTGCATTGCTGGGATCAAACTCTAATGCTTACAGCGACAGAAGAGGTCACAGATGTTGCTGAGTGGGTGTGATCTGCCTTTTGTCTTTATGCTTTTGATAAAAGCCATAAGAAATATTTGATATTTTTACTTTCTTCTTAATTCTGCTGCATGGCAGACAACACTGGATGCTTGGCAACTGAAATTTGTCTCAGTTTGGGGAATCCATAAGGAAAGACACTGAGGAGGGTTGGATCAGGAGTAGTGTGAGCTGAGTTTTGAAGGACAAGTTGGTGTTTGTTAAGTGGATAAGGAAGAGTGGAGTGGGAAAGACATTCTGGGTAGAGGGTAAGGTGTTCAATGACACAGAGGACAGCAGAGCCTGGTGCTTTTGTTGGAACTTGAATATAGGGCCATTGCGGGCAAAGGCCTGAAGTTAGCTTGGAACAGCAGAGAGCCTCCTGCCATGATGACAGCTGGCACCTTCTCCATAGGCCAGGGAGAGCCAGGGGAGATTTCAGGGATGTGAGACCAGTGGTTCAGAGGGTGACTCCAGGTTGTGTCAGGGAGGCCTGGGAATCCATCAACCTGGAATCCAGGAATCCAGCAACCTGGCAGGAATGTAGACCAAAGGGAAGATGCCCCAACAGGGCCCCAGCCAGGCCTGGCCCTAGAAATTTGTCTTTATTTTCCTAATAATGTTGAGGCAGTGTTTCCTAATAATGAAAAGTGCAGCAGTAATGACTCTGTTCTCCCCAGGCTCAATCCATCACACCCTTCTCTTAAACTTCTATTCAGTGACTAAGTCGTGTCTGACTCTTGGCGACCCCAGGGAGTGCAGCACGCCAGGTTTCCCTGTCCTTCACTCTCTCCCAGAGTTTGCTCGTCAGTGAAGGCGCTCAGTGTGTTTAATCTGCTGATGCCTTACCCTTACAAGTTTAAAAGCTCAAGTGATCCTCAGTGTGGGTGGTTAGAAAACGGAGTAGGTGAAGTGGAAGTGAGGAGGTCTCTACTTAAGCTAAAGGTGTTGGTGAAAAGGCAAAAACTTTCAGTTATAGGATGAAGTCTGGGAATTGATAGTTAATACTACTGTACAGTATCAGATCAGATCAGATCAGTCGCTCAGTCATGTCCGACTCTTTGCCACCCCATGAATCGCAGCACGCCAGGCCTCCCTGTCCATCACCAACTCCTGGAGTTCACCCAGACTCACGTCCATTGAGTCAGTGATGCCATCCAGCCATCTCATCCTCTGTTGTCCCCTTCTCCTCCTGCCGCCAATCCCTCCCAGCATCAGAGTCTTTTCCAATGAGTCAACTCTTCGCATAAAGTGGCCAAAGTACTGGAGTTTCAGCTTTAGCATCATTCCTTCCAAAGAAATCCCAGGGCTGATCTCCTTCAGAATGGACTGGTTGTATCTCCTTGCAGTCCGAGGGACTCTCAAGAGTCTTCTCCAACACCACAGTTCAAAAGCATCAATTTTTCGGCACTCAGCCTTCCTCACAGTCCAACTCTCACATCCATACATGACCACAGGAAAAACCATAGCCTTGTATACCTGAAATTTGTTACGAGAGTAAATCCTAAGCATTTTTGCTACACCCAGAAGAGAAGACTGCTCTGAGGTGACATGAGCTTGGTTGTGGTAATCATTTCACATTGTACACATATACATATCGAATCATCACATTGTGTACTTCACATCCATACAGTTTTGTTTGTCAAATTATATCCCAGTAAAGCTGGGGGAAAAATAGGGAGTAGATTGCATCCGTGAAGAGAAAAGCTATGAATACTTAGAGTATGGTTTATATTGAAGTAAGAATTTATAATAATTTGGACAGTAATAAAGATAACAGTAATAGCTTATGTTTTATATTAATAATACTTTAATGTTAGTTTATCTACTTATTTTTTTAGACTAAAAATAAATCCCTCAATTTTAATACCACAAGAGGACAAGATTTCAGACATTATGATAAAATAAGCAGATGGTAGAGTTGTCCCTCTTCTTGTTATTTTGGCATTTCTATTACATTATTGGCCCACTTCATCAACCAGTGGTGTTTTGGTTTTGTTTTTTCCACATGTTGCTGTTAAGTCACATCTCCTCCAAAATGTACAATTTTTATGTGTTACTGTTGTCATCACCATCATTGTATTTGAGACCCTGAAATTATTAATGCTAAATTTATCTTATTGAATTAGTTTGTTAAATTAATTATAAGAATCTTCATTATTGCATCCAGTATATTTGTTATTTTGCCCAATTTTTGGTCCACAAATTTGATGAATATGATTCCTGTATCATCTTCCATTTCATTAATGAAAATGTCAAGGAAAACAGAACTCTGCCACATCTTTCCATAATCTTCATCTAGCTTGGCAGCATAGATTAATTAGCACCCCTTGGGTAGGATTGATCATGTTGGGAAAGAGCCCTCATCCCTCTTTATATACAACCTGTATCCCTCCGTCTTGCTCATAAACACCTTTCAGATATCAGGAAAGGTCTTTTCAGAGCCAAACCCTTTGTGTCCGATTCTGACACTGGCTTTTCCAACTCATTGGTCTCATCAAGTAAGGGGTTAGGTAGGGCTGGATTGCATTGAATTAGGGCTCCTTGCCTAATGCGTTTTGTAATCTTAGCCAGGATCAACGTCAAGCTTAGGTGTCTCTGGCCGATAGTATCTGCTGTCCTGATTGAATGCCCCTTTCCAGGATAGTTTTGACAAATGCCAATTATTTCAGGATCTGTTTGTCATGCTGTGTTCCACCTTATGTAGAAGACTCAAGTGTAACGTTAGGTAAGTGCTGTGCTTCCTCATGCTTAGAAGACCTTATAACCCTGGTCAGATGCTCAAGGTTTTATTTCAGTCTTCATTTGTTTTTTTGATAAGCATTCGTATTCTAAAATGATGCCTAGGATATTAAGATCTGGAATTAAAGAATACAACCAATTGAAAAGGTACTTGAATTCTTTTGGAGAAGGGAGTCTTCAAATTCCAACTCTGAAGAATGTTAAGAAAACATGTAGGTACATTTTGGTCAATATCTGTGCCCTGAAATATATGTCTTCAGTATATATTTTAGGGTTATTCCACAGCAAGACAAGAATTTTTTTCATGCTGATGCATTCTGAAACAGGTTGCTAACTGGTGCCTTAAGAATTGTAGTTGGCCTGCAAATGTGTTTTGTTTGGCTTACCTACTGATTTTTGAAGAAGGAATTAGTTGCCAACATTTAAAAATAAAGATTTCACATTAAAGGGGGGGTGGACACCAAAACCCCTGCATTTCTGCCTCTTTGTGAAAACCTTGAAGATCTGTGACTCCACCAGACTCTCCTGCCTGGTGGTAATGTGGAAGTAAGGTGCTGACTGGGGGCTGCCCACCACAGCTTTCCCATCCTCACTGCACTCGGGGCCATCATCACCCCCTTCGTCAGGCTGGCCCTTGTGGTATGTCTCAGCCCCTGCTGAGGCGTAGCTGACCAATTGGAAATGTACTTTGAGCTGGAAGGAGAATAGTAAGATGGTAACTGTTTGCTGTGTTGCCCGACCTTTGGCCTGCTGTGATGGTTGGAAGGGCTTGGTAGAGTGAGGGGTATTTCCACCAGGAACAGCGCTCAGCTGTCCAGGGTTGGGGAGCAGCATTGCTGTTCACATTCTAGATCTCCCAGTTCACAGATGGGACAGGGAAGGTATCCCATGAGCAAAACACTGTAGGGCCCTGGGTCATAGCTGTGTGATTTTAGAGATATGAAGGGCTTTGTCCAAGGCCCCATGCCTGCTGCCTAGTGAGTGGAATGGGGACTGGAGCCCTGGACCCACTGCCCCACTTCTGTGACTTCTGCTCCACATTTAGTGTAATGGTCTAGACATGAGATTTGTAATCAGACCTGGATCTAAATCCAAGTTCCGCTCCTGACTAGCTGTGTGACCTTGAGCAAATGTCAAAAACCTCTCTGTGCCTCATTTTTCTTGTTATACAAAGAAGGACAATCATGATACGACCTCCATAATGTTGTTATGGGGATTAAATCCACTTTTGGATTTGAAGAACTTAAAACAGTGCCTTGCCTATTATAAATAATACATAAACAATGCATGATATCTGAAAAATAGTGGTTATGAATTACATATTAAGGTTGACTCAGCTAAATCCACCATTTCACCAGCTCAAAACTATGATATAATTATCAATTTTTTCATTTTAGAGTTTAGAAAGAGCTTTAAGGATAGTTTTATTTCATCTGTTTTTTAAAAAATCCTCTAGCAGTATGAGCCAATATTGTTTTTTTAATTCATAAATTTATCTATAGCAGATGGATCCATTCAAAAGCATAGTATTCAGCTTTCTCTTCAGAAAGTAAAGAAATAATTGGGTATCATCAAAATATTGTAAGTCTTTACCCAAGATGCCATTTGGGTGGATTTGTTCAGTCCACTAAATAAAGCGTGTATTGCATATAAAGCTCTCTTGGATGCAGGAGTGTTGTTCAGATGAATCTCTGCTCTTAGGTAGCTTTTAATGGGGGTGGGAAGGAGGGCAAGAATACTCTTTGAGATACTGGTACGATGTGATAAATGACCAAAGTAGAAATGCGACATGATACAGCAGGAACGTCAGGAGACCATCAGTGTCTTGGAAAGAGCCAGGAAGCAGAGATGCCCCAGGGACAGGAGTAGAAGGGCGGTAGATGTGACAGCCTCCAGGCATTCAGCCTAAAGTTTGGATGAATGATGAAACTTAGATGGTCATGCTGTTCAGAGCTAGGTGATACACTGTGGAAGATGGACTGTGGGAAGTCCCTGCCCAAGACCATGGGATTAGTCAGGTAGTGATGTGGGTGACCTGTGGCAGAGATTCTGATGAGGGCCTGCCAGAGCAGTGGGGGTGGAAATAGGGGTAGGTTCTAGGGCAAAGAGTCAAGGCATGTTTTGGAGGTAGAACTGGTGAATAGGTGGAAGGAGTGGGGAGAAGTTGAGTGTGACCCAGGAGAGGCTGCTGCTGTGCATGGGAATAGGGCTTGGCAGGGGGATAGGTTTGGAAGGGGAAATGAGTTTAATTCTGCACATGTGGAGTTTTTGAGGAATCTGTGAAATATCTAAGGGGGTATGTAACATCAAAATATTTTGTCATTCCTCAAAGACCTCATTTGCATGGGTTTCTGCAGGTAAGAAGTTGTCCTGCTGCTGCTGCTAAGTCGCTTCAGTCGTGTCTGACTCTGTGTGACCCCGTAGACGGCAGCCCACCAGGCTCCCCTGTCCCTGGGATTCTCCAGGCAAGAACACTGGAGTGGGTTGCCATTTCCTTCTCCAATGCATGAAAGTGAAAAGCGAAAGTGAAGTCGCTCAGTCGTGTCTGACTTAGCGACCCCATGGACTGCAGCCCACCAGGCTCCTCCGTCCATGGGATTTTCCAGGCAAGGGTACTGGAGTGGGGTGCCATTGCCTTCTCTGAAGAAGTTGTCCAGTCGATGCTTAATCTGTAACTGGGAAGATAACAATTCTGGAAATACCTATTTAAAAGTCGTTAGTTATGCCATGTCATGCCAGGGTGCTTCGGTTGTGTCCACCTCTGCCACCCTGTGGACCATAGCCCGCCAAGCTCCTTCTGTCCATGGCATTTCCCAGGCAAGAATACTGGAGTGGGTTGTTATGCCCTCCTTCAGGGGATCTTCCTGACCCAAGAATAGAACCCACATCTCTCACGTCTCCTGCACGGGCAGGTGGGTTCTTTACCATTAGCACATTAGTTATGAGTGATGGTTAAAGCCACAAGAATAGAGTATGCTCGTCAGTGAAAGGATGTGTGATGAAGGAGCAGTGGGTTAAAGGAGTTCCACGAAGGAAGTTGAGAAGGAATGGATTCCTAATTGCATCTCAAGTCAGTGGAGGAAGGATTGTGTTATTTAATAACCAGCATTGGGACAAGTAGTAACCTCGATGGGGAGAGGGGACAGCTGGGTTCCTGGCCCTTACTGTTCACCACAGTTAATTTCATATGGATTCAAGTCTAAAATGTTAAAAGTCTTAATTGTACTTGAAGACAGTGACAAAGATTAGATATTTCACAGACTTCTCAAAGGTGATGATTTATAGAATCTTTGCATGAGAAAGAAGTTTACAATCAAAAACTATAAAGAACAGAATTGAGAAGTCTGAAAGTCAAACAGAAACTTCACTGAAAAGTAAGAAAGCAAACTGGGATATATATTTGCAATGTATATAACACAGTTAATGTGCATATTGCGATATTTCTTTCTAATTGAGCAGTAAGGAATAATGCCTAATTAAAAAGAGAGGCAAAACATAGAACAAGCAGTTTGCAAATAAAGCATTGTAAATCACCAGAAAACATAGGAAAATGTATTGTGATTACATAAGCAAGGAAATGAGATTTTTGGCTAAGAGTTGGAAGAGATTAAAATTTTTTAAAAAAGAAGAGAGAACCCTTGATACAGCAAGAGTGTGGGCAAGCGTGGACTGGGAAATGGGGCTGCTCCTGGTTCTTTCTGAAGGTGAGCTAGTATCATGCTTTCTTGCATGTTGAAGATCTCTTGACATGTTTTTGAACAAGAAGGAATGTTCTTCGGGTTGTTTCTTTACTGCAGTAGTAGAGTGTTTCAGGGGAGAACAAGTTTATTTGTCTGATAGATGCTCGTTGACATTTCGTGAAGGCTGTTGAAGTCACTCCTGTTACGGCTGAGCTGAGGTGAGATTTGAGTGGATGAATGTCTCTCTTCAGTGGGGTGGAGCTTCCAGGGGCCTCTGAAGCTTGGTAAGCGCTGGGGTGTGGAGAATGTCGGTGGGTGGAAGGGGCCATTCCCTAGAGTCACGGTTTGGGAGGAGACCTGAGGCCTATGGAAGTGTGGAGGTTCATTCTGCCAGGCAGAACAAGGCCCTGCCTGATGCTGGAGCAGTGGGAACCTTCAAAGCATTTTAGGCACTGGAACGACATGCTCAAATTTGTTGTGCTGAAGTTGATAAGGAACAGGCTGTTGAATTAACAGGTAAGTTCTTGCTAGAATGAAGATGACCAAAAGTGACCGGAATGTCAGGATCCAAAGAAACGAAACATCAGGATGAGAGTGTATAAAAAATTCCTAGGAAATTCAGAAAAACAGCAGCTAGATTCGTATACAACATAGCAAAGCTTGAATTTCAGCATCGGGATGAATATCATCCGGGATAATGCATATCATCCCGCACGCAGAAGGCAGGCTAAAATAAGATACTGGAATTTCCTGAGCACTTCAGCTGTCCTGTAATGCAAATTCCAAATTTTCTTGGTCTATAGTGTCCTTAGTGTTACACTGATGTTTTTATAGTGCCCCCAGGTCAAAAGAAATACCTTACAGTTCTTTTTATGAATTTGGTAGGTCCTGACAACTTAGCAAGTGTGTATGACCTGACACTTGAAGTAGCAGTTTGAAAAAATTACGCATATCAACCTAAAAGAAATAATATTTTTATTCTTTAAAAGTCATGTGTATGAATCTGCTGTGTACTCCATAACTTCTCAAAACTTGGGAATAGATTGGGCACTGCCAGCCTCGTTTCCACGCCTCTCCATTGATCTTTGGGTGGTGCTTAAGCTTCATCACAGCATCCAACAAGCCTTCCCTCCGGCTCTACAAAGATAGGATGCCATTGAGAGGACTGTGGCATGACCAAGTGTTCAGACCGAACTACACTGAACTGAAGGTCCTCACAGTGTTGGATAGATGTCACTTTGTTACCTCCGAAAATTTAAACTATAACGTCATACCCCAGTTCTTGGGGCACCTGAGTGCACGGTGTGGGAACTACAGCTCCAGCTTATGTCCCCAGTGTTGGTAGTACATGAGTTAGTATGGAGCCAGCAGCCGGAGCATAGTGTGCAGACGTACACGTGTTCATGCACCCCTTGGTGTTCCTTCACCAGTCGGCCGGCTGGAATTTTGAGTGTCTGCTCAGTGCCGGCAGTGTGCTCTGCCAAGGCGGGAGTAGGGGGCCGTGGCTTACAGTGAAGAGAGAGACAGTGTTTTCTCTCAGGGAGCTTGTAGTCTGTGGGAAGAATTACAGAAGGGGTCAGCAGACTTTCTAGAAGGGGCCAGGTGGTCATTATTTTAGGCTTGGCCACGCATCTCTGTGGGAGCCGTTCAGTCCCAGTGCAGTGATGTGATGTGATGGGCGCTGTGTACACAAATGGGCTTGGCTCTGTATAGTGAAACTTTATTTCTGAAAGCCAAGGTGGGTCCTGTGTGGCCCAGAGGCCAGAGTTTGTGCAGCCCCTGTCGTAGAGATGGAATCACGGTGTCATGGAAGCAGAAGAAGGAGCAGCAGGCCTTCAGGGAATCCTGGGAGGGGTCACGGAGGTGATGGTGAGCTCATCCTGCTGCCCAGCAGGAGGCTCCCAGGTGAACTGAGCAGAGGGTGGCAGAGAGGAGTACAGAGGGAACACCAGGCAGAAGGGAAAACGCACAAATAGACAGCGTCATGAAGGGGTCTGGGCAGCTAGGGGAACGCAGTCCATCTTAGTGTGACCTGGAAAGAGATCAGAGGGTAAATTCACCTGCTAATGCAGGAGACATTGGTTCGATCCCTGGGAGGGGAAGATTCCCCTGTGGAGGGGAATGGCAACCCACTCCAGTATTCTTGCCTGGAGAATGCCATAGACAGACGAGCCTGATGGGCTGCAATCCATAGGGTGGCAAAGAGTCAGACACGACTTAGTGACTAAACAACAATAGACAGCATCCTCTAATAGCCTCCAAAGAACGGTCGCAAGGAAGAAGTATCTTCTGAGATCTGGTATGTCTTTCTAAAATGTATTTTATTCTCTCAGTTAGTATTTGAGTATAGAATTCAAGTGTGGAAATAATTTTCAGTCAGCTTTTGGAACACGGCCTCTAAGCTCTCAGTGTTGAGAAGTCTGTGTTTTCCTCTCCTCACTGCTCCCCCCTTCCCAGTTCAGCCAGATTGGGGTTTCCCATGGGTGCATCTCGTTTTACTTAAATCCCTGCACTTGACTTTACTAATACAGTAGAGTCTACCTACCTGCAGTTTGTGTTCCTGGGGAGCCTTCTCCAGAGGGCTGAGCTTGAGGAACTTGAGACCTTGTGAGTAGGGGGTACAAGTGAGAAGTGGAATTAGGAAAGTGGATGATGATCAGAGGGTTTTTTTTTTTTTAATGATTTTTATCTTCCCTAATAGATAACAGTAAGAAAAGAGACATTGGGAGGATGGGAGCCAGCAGTAGGACACTGCTTTCCACCCAGTTTCCCTTGCTCGGGGTGACCATGCAGACACCGCCTCTCCTGCAGACTCAGCCACCTGCCTGCACATGTGTTTCGCTGTCTTACGGTTAAGCGGCTTTCTCCTTTAAGTGTCTCATGCTTGATGAGTTAATGACAGGGGACTTATCTCACTGTGATGACAAGGATAGGGGCTCAGGGTAAAGATGCTTTGGGTTTTTACTCACCTCCCCCCACCTAAGCAGCTGTCTCAGGGCAGGATAGACTTGCATCAGCCAAATGCACTCAGTCACTCTCTGTCACATCCCCACCCCCTCTCTGCCCTCCTGTCTCCCCTTCACCCCCTGAAAAGAAAACAAAAAAAGCTGTCACAACTAAACAGAGTTTACCAGGACTGCAGTTCCTGGTGCCCTTTTGCCTTTATCTTTGCTTTTCTCCATTTTTTTCTCTTAACTGTCCTCAGCAGAAAGATCTGGGACCTCACACATCCTGGAGGCAGAGCTCTCAGAGCCTAGGAGAATGAAAACAGCACCTGTGCGGAGCTTTCGTGGGAGGGGCCGAGCTCTGCACCCCGGGTCTCAGGATATACACTCAGGGCCAATATATTCAAAGACAAGGAAACAAACAAGCAAAGGATAGATCTGGTTTTTTTTTTTTTTAGGTCAGCAGTTTTATAAATTGATTCTGTGTGATCAGTTTTCCTAAACAGAAGGATTTATTGACATTTTGGGATCCTTTAAGGTAATTACATCACTCAAGAGACACTCTGGTAGCCCTTGGACAGCCCAAAGACATAGCTCGTTTGGCCTTTCATTATTGTTCAGTCAGTAAGTTGTATCCGACTCTTTGCAACCCCATGGACTGCAGCACTCCAGGCTTCCCTGTCCTTCACTTCTCCCAGTTTGCTCAAACCTATGTGCATTGAGTTGGTGATGCCATCTAGCCATCTCATCTTCTGTCGCCCCCTTCTCCTGCTGCCCTCAATCTTTCCTAGCATCAGGGCCTTTTCTGACGAGTCCACTGTTTGGCCTTTAGGATGTTTGAAAAATATGAATGAGCTGCTTATGCTTAAAAATTTGAGTATGTCATGTAAAATCCCAGATTTCTACCTACTCTTTAAAAAGAAGAAAATCTGGCAAAACAAGTCCCATAGCTGCCACTTTTCAAGCAGGTGGCTCTCCCCCATGCAAGGACACAGGGCTCTAGTTGGCACCTGCCTGTGTGATTTCTTCCCTCTTACCCCTTTGGCATTTACATTTGTGTTCTTCTATGTGTCAAGAGACAGCTTGCCTAGTTTTGAAAATTAGCTCCTGAAATTCAATAAAAGGTATGCTTTCCTCTAAGGAATAAGGCATTGGTGGAAAACAGTAAGTTCTGACAGTGTATCTGTCAGGAGGGAGTCGAGACAAGTTTCCTGTGTCCTCATTTTCCTGTTCACTGGAAAGCTCTGTTCATGTGTTGCTCCAGCCTCCAGTTAGTCCCTTTGGTAGAGAAGTCAGATACTTTATGAGCATATTGATACTGTATGGCCTAAATGTCTTACTCAAGGTTTTCTGTGTAAATGTTGTAACAAGAAAGTCCTTTTTATCATCTTGGCTATTTTCAGTTAAGCCAGCCTTGGTGACAGTGACTTTGATTCTTCTGTTCCTGAGCACCCCAACCCTGACACTCTCAGACCTGCTCAGCGGAGTCCCTAATGGGACTGTTGGCACAGTGTGCTTGTGCCAGCTCACAGGAGCGGAGTGTCCCCTCCTGACTTGGGGAACCTCTCACGGAGACCCTGGGCAGAGCTTGCCTCCATGCACCCTGGTTGAGGCTGAAGCCAGGAGGGGAATCTCTCATGGAGACCCTGGGCAGAGCTTGCCTCCATGCACCCTGGTTGAGGCTGAAGCCAGGAGGGGAATCTCTCATGGAGACCCTGGGCAGAGCTTGCTTCCATGCACCCTGGTTGAGGCTGAAGCCAGGAGGGATTAAGTGATTTGCACTTAGTCACGCCATCATTAGTAACGGAGCCAGGATGAAAGTCTTAAGTCCACAGCACCCCCATCCAGAGCTGTCCTCAGCCGCCTCCATCCCCCACCTGCCACTTCATGGGACACTCTCCTCTTTTCTAGAACAAATGTAATCTTGTAGTGAGGGATTGTTTTATTTCAAGATAATGTATAGACACTCTGTGAATATGAGTTGTGATTGTTTTAGTCATGGTATGGTCATGTTGGGTCTCTTTATTCAGCTATTCCTGTACACGCCACCTAACTTTAGCAATTGGCATTTTAGACATTCCATGAATACATTTTCATTCTAATAAGTAAACTCAGCAACCCTGTGATTGATTAGGAAGTTATTCACCCAGAAACTAATGGCGAACTCTTGAATTGTATGCTTGTCCCTCGTATTTGTTTGGTTAAGACTCTGTGTGACAGTGCTCAGCAGTTAACAGGCGGCATCTTGTCAGTTGCTTTCACTGAGAAATGTGTTTCTTGAATTCTCTCGTTAGTAGGCTCCAGTTTTTCAGATGTTCAATCACTGTGTTTTTTCCCCCCAATTTCCTGTTGCTCATATCTCTTCTCACATTTTTCTGTCTTGTTTATTCTGAAAGATCACTCAATGTTTTATCTTTCATTAGAAGTCTTTTAATATCAGCCAGTGTATGTAATGTGTAAGAGCTATTTTTGTTTCTGATTATTCCTTTTCTATTGCATCCTCCTCTTGTTTTTATGACTGTGCCATGCCTACATAGAGAATACTGGTTAGAGGTGGTTTTCTGTTTGTTTTGTGTGTGTATGTGTGTTTAGTTTTCCTGTTTCTCATATTATCTGTATTTCCTCTGGGAGTAATTTTTATTTTCCTTTTGGCGATATTTTTTATCCTGAATTTCTCATTAATGATTTAGTCTTTGCTTATATGTTTTATGATCCTTAGTTGTCCATCCCAATATACAAATGAGGTAATATTAGGTCTGACAAGGAATTTTCAGCACACTTTGAGGACTTGTTGGCTGGCAAGTTTCATTCAGTAACAGTGGATGGGAACATCATTACTCAGAGGATGCATCAGGGTCAGTTGTGAAAGGCTTTCCTCTGACAGCCATGTCTTTATTAGTGCTCTGTGTCCTCAACATTTCTTTGATGTTCTGCAGGGAGGACACTTCTGTTAGGAGTGGGGCATAGGAGCATGTCAAAGTTGACTTCTGTAACAGATCTTGGAATCCTTGAGCTCCGGCTCCATGAATCACTGCCTCCATCTTCATGCAGGCAGAGAGAACTTAAATGGTACCACTGTCCATCCAAGAGGGCTTCCCTGGTATTTCAGCTGGTAAAGAATCCACCTGTAATACAGGAGACCCCAGTTCAATTCCTGGGTTGGGAAGATTCCCTGGAGAAGTGATAGGCTACCCACTCCAGTATTCTTAGGCTTCCTAGGTAGCTCAGTTGGTAAAGAATCTCCCTTCAGTGTGGGAGACCTGGGTTCAATCCCTGGGTCGGGGAGTTCCCCTGGAGTAGGACATGGTAACCCACTTCAGTATTCTTGCTTGGAAAATCCCCATGGACAGGGGAGCCTGGCAGGCTACAGTCATGGGGTCATGAAGAGTCAGACACGACTGAGCAACTAAGCACAGCACATCCATCCAGGGACTTGAGGTGGCTCAGTGGTAGAGAATTTGCCTGCCAGTGCAGGAGACATGGGTTCGATCCCTGGGCTGGAAAGATTCCCTGGAGTAGAACATTGCACGCACTCCAGAGTTCTTGCCTGGAAAGTCCCATGGATGGAGGAGCCTGGCAGGCTGCAGTCCATGGGGTCACAAAGAATCACACATGACTGAGTGACTGAGCATGCACTATCCATCCAGTGTTATTTTCCCACCAAATATAGTAGTCATTTTTGACTTCCCTTTTCACCTTACATAATATACAAAATACACTTATAGCACTTATATGTCGTTGGCACTATTCCAAGTGATTTGCATACATTTACAATTTAATCTTCACAACAGACTTAAAAGAAAGATACGGTTATCATCCCCACTTTACCGATGGGGAAACTGAAGCATAGAGTGGTTCAGGTTACACAGTAGGTACAGAAGCTGCAATTCAGAACCTGTCTGTTTTTAATGACCACCCTGCCCTGCCTATAATGGCTTGTAAGGTCCCCCATCTCTAGAACAGATCCTGAATCTGACGGCCTCTCACCACCTCCTTTTAGAACCCTGGTCCTCACCACTGATTATCATATTTGGACGTTGGTTCCCCAGCCTCTGTTCTCCCCTAGAGTCTGTGCTCCATGTAGAAGTGAGAGAAATCGTCCCAAAGTGCACATCGAATCATGGATCTCCCCTGATGAAAACACTCTAGTGGCTTATATCTCGACCCCATAAAAGCTCGTGTCCTTTAGATGACCTCAGGCTCTCTGTGGCCTGACCAGCCCACGTCCTCTCAGCCCCTCTTCCTGACCTTTGAACCTGGTGAGCTGTCCTCATCTTAGGGTCCTTGTATTTGCTCTTGCCTTCTTTCCCTGATCTTATCATGGCACGCTTCTGGTCAGTCACATCCCAGCCCAGAGAAGAGACCATCACTCACACACTTCCATGCACATCGACTTACTCTGGTTTTTAGAGCTTGTATCAGGGCCTTAAATTTCTTCCTTGTTTACTTGTGTATCTCCAGAACTAGCATCTAAGGTCCTCGATGGCAGGGACTTTGTCTGGCTCAGTTTCTGGTGTCTAGAGGGGGACCTGGTGCTGGCTGGGCTGACAGGCACCTCTGGGAGCTCTCGGGTTGGACAGCGCCTCCCTCTGAGGCAGCTCCTCCCTGCTGCTCACCAGGGCGTCACTGTTCGTCCTGTGCTTTCAGTTTTCAGCAGATAAGGGTTGAAATCTCGTTTACCAATGGTCCCTTCCCGGCTGGAGCTGTTGGAGCGGTCATTGCGTTTCAGTCATTTGTGTGTCACTGGCAGTGTTTTTGTCACATCTGCAGTCCCCCATATGTGACTAATGACCCTGCTGTTTTCCTTAAACTGTTTAAATGTACGTGAAATAGAAACTTAACATCACAGTGTACATGGAAAAGAAAACCAGTACTCTCGTAAATAAATGACTGTAAAAGTTAATATATACTAATTAAAAATGCCATTTCATGTATCACTTAAAATTGTCAAGACCTCGGTTTTAGGCACTGCTTTTCTCTATTCTAGCAGTACTGAGGGTTGATAAATACGTGCTCTGTTGTAATCTTGAACTTGAAGCCTATCATTTGAAAATTGGCCCTGTAACAGCTCCCGGAGCAGCAGCTGTGTCTGACTGGCACGTCCCCCAAAGCCAGGCCAGCTGAGTCTAGTTGTCGCTCCATGGCTTTAATGCGCATCAGGTTTTGGTATTTGTCAGTATGCATTTTCAGTGTTGATGTGCACAGGATAAGGAGTGTCTTGAACCAGTTTGAACACCATTTGAAATTCTTCTCCTTATGCAGAACTGATTGCAGCGCACAGATGATGGACATTTCTTTATGTGTGAAACGACCATCCTGGCTGGTGGACCGCAAAAGAATGAGGATGGCTTCAAATTCCCAGTGGCTCTTATTAACAGCTGTGCTTCTGTATTTAACAAATCAAGTAAACAGCCAGAAAAAAAGTAAGTGCATCAGAGTCAGAGAAGATGAACTGATTGCAGTGTTATTACTGTTTGGATTAGGAAGTGATCTTGAGTCTATATTGAACCCTTCAGGTTGTGGTTAAACTTCATTTCTTTGTCATGTTTTAAAACATACTTTTGATTTCTTTTAAAAAGGCCCATAAAGAGATAGATCTAAGTAGTCTTTCTTCTTTAAAAAAGTAAGGTATGACTTCCTGTTAGAATGAAATAAAATTCAGCCTTTTAAGATAAAGTTCTATTAGTTTTGACAAATGCATACAGTCATGTAACCACCTGCGCAATCAAGACTTAGGGCAGATCCATCATTCCAGAAAATGCCCCTGCTCCTCTGCTGCGAGCCCCTCCCTTCCCCACCTCCAGCCGACACTGGTCTATTTTCTGTCTGTAATTTTGCCTTTCAGAATGTCACATAAGTGAAATCCAAATATCTACTTTAAATTTTATATTATTCATTTTCATCTTATTTAAAAGCATTAAGAATGTTTGTAGGTGTTACCTAGCTTACTGTACAAAGAACATTTTCATCCTCTGCCTCTGAGCTTAGTTTTTATATTATTTTCATAATTAAACATACCTTTTTTCCCCCAAATTACTATTAAATAACATTGTTGTGTTACTAATGATTTATAATGTTTCTGATGTTTTTGTTTTCTATCTTATAGCTTTATAATTTATTGCTATAGTGAATATCATACCAATAATGTGTAAAAATTAAGGAAGAAGCCTTTTTAATAGATATTTATATGGAGACTCTGAGATAGAATACCTCTTTTCACACTCTGGTTGCTTTCCCTCCTTCTCTTTTCTCCCTTCTTCCATTTTTCCTCCCTATTTCCCTCCTTCTGTCCTCTCCTTTCTTTCTTTTCCATTGTCTTTTTAGAATGACAGTTCTTCATTGTATGGTGTTTATGTACTCCATGAGCCAGTGTTGTGTCAGTCAGTACTATTAGGACTATAATCTTCTGAACTGCTTGTCACCTTTTAGTTGTTTGCTGCTAAGTCGTTTCAGTTGTGTCTGACTCTGTGCGACCCCAAAGATGGCAGCCCACCAGGCTCCCCCATCTCTGGGATCTGGAGTGGGTTGCCATTTCCTTCTCCAATGCATGAAAGTGAAAAGTGTTTAGGCCTACACAAAATATCTATTTTCCAAAGACTCATGTGAGTTTATTACCACGTATATGATATGCTTCATAAAACCTAAAGATTGGCTATGGGATTTCTGTATGGGTGGCAGTCTGGTAACAAGCTGTGAAGCAGTAGTAATTAGGAGTACTCAGAAGCTATGTTTCGGACACGACTGAGCGACTTCACTTTCACTTTTCACTTTCATGCATTGGAGAAGGAAATGGCAACCCACTCTAGTGTTCTTGCCTGGAGAATCCCAGGGACAGGGGATCCTGGTGGGCTGCCATCTCTGGGATCGCACAGAGTCGGACACAACTGAAGTGACTTAGCAGCAGCAGCAGAAGCTATGTTTGTGGTATAAGAGATACATAGTTTTTATTTTTACTTAGAGTTACTTGAAAAAATTTTTTTTTGTTTTTTTGCAAATGGGGTCACTGTAGATTAAAATTCTCCCAGGCCCTTTCTTGGTCCCTTCATCGAATCGGTACAGTCACTCCCTCTATTTATATGAGTTGCCTGGAAGTGGAATTTTTGAGAGAGGCCTAACCCCTGAGTGGTTGGCCCACTGTCATCAGTTTACTCACCAGCTTCTTTAAACCAAAGCTACAAAAAAGAAATAGAAAGCCAGTCACGTCCTGGGACTGCAGGCTCATCTCTGCATAGAGAACCTGGGCCCTCTGCAGACGCGTAGCTTGTACTTACATCTGGGGATGGTTTGACTTGTTGACCTTTCCAGTGCAGTTAAATTAATATCATTGTGTGTGTGTGTGTGTTGTTTTTCCTTCTCCAGGTACTCCTCATGATTTGAAGTGTGTAACTAACAATTTAAAAGTGTGGGACTGTTCTTGGAGAGCACTTTTTGGAGCAGGTCGTGCTGCTTCTTATGAAGTTTGCATTGAAAAGCGGTAACGGAAATACTTTGGTTAATTTACAGTTATAACCTAAAGGTTCCTTGTCTTTAATCTTAGAATATAAAGATTTTATTCTGGAAGTTTTTAAAAGAAATTTTAAATCCTAGCTCTCTATTTCCTAAAAAGGTGACTCTTAACTTCAGTCAGGGTGGAAACAAATCCTTCTCTTGGCCATGACTTTGATTCTTTTGTCGTGGGAATTTTGAGTATGGGACACACTTCTCATGGGCTGTGGGTTCTGATAAGCTGTGGGGAAGTTTTACTGATCTGTCCTAAACCAATGCCTGCCTGTATCAGTGAGGTTCAAGTTTAGATTCCAATAGAAAACGTCAGTAGTAGCAGTTTAGTAGACAGGCATTTACTTTCACGTAAAAGGTCCGGAGTGAGCAGTTCAGGGCTGACGTGGCCACGAGAGACCCCATTTCCTGTTTCCCGTGGTACTCTGCCATCTTGAGTGTGTAATCTCCTGGTTCAAGATGATGCTCCGGCGTGGCTGTCATGTCTGCATTCCAGGAAGCAGGAAGGACAGGAAGGATGATTTTCTTCAGAGACTCCTTGAAGAGATATCTGCCTCCATCTCATTGGCAGAACTTCACCAGTGGCCAAACCTATTTGCGTGAGAGGCTGGGTGATGTGTTCTCAGAGCTGATGGCAAGCGCCTGAGTGAACCTGGGGTAATGTCACTCAGGGGAGGTGGGTGCTAGGAGGCAAGTGGCAGGTTCTGTCACACCACCGTACCCCCTCAGGTGATCTTGCAGTAGCTGCAAGTCCCAGGGCCTGCAGTGGAAGCCCTCAGGGTGTCTGCAGGCCGGAACACTCTGCGTGCTCCTCCCTGACCCCAGCAGGCCTCAGAGCTGTTTAGCAAGGCCAGAGAAGTTCAGTGCAGCGCTCCCGGCACCAGTGTGCTGATGAGTGGTCCTCCTGGAAATGACATAAATGTGGATATAAGTACACTCGGGTTTTTCCCCAGTGCATGTAGATTTATCGAGCATTAGTCTAAGTGTTGTGCTCGTTTATCAGCCAAGTTGAGCTTGGTTTTATTGCAGAGACAACCCTCAGGTTTTATGTCGTTGCTTTCTGCAGTGAAATAAAGGATTACTCTTGCTTGTGTCTTGTGTCTATCGTGGGGTCATCTGGCATCTCTGCCCCTCGTCCTGCTCTCAGGGACCCAGGCCAGGGGACCCTTATCTTTTAATGCACTGGGACGAGGCAGAAGGGGAGTACGGCCTTTCAGAGCTTCCTTCCTGACATGAGAGATGTGACTTCCACTCAGTTTCTCCATGAACAGTGTCACATGGCCGTGCCTTGCTTCAGAGGAGCAGGGAAGGGCCATCCTCCTTTGAACCCAGAAGGGGAGAATCCGAAAAATCTGTTAAATCACACTAATAACCACCGCAGGCCCCACAGAGAGAAAGTTATCCTGGCCCCAGGAGTTCACAAGAAGCAGATCATAACGATGCTGTGGATTAAGTGCTGATGGAAATTGTCTGTGACGGTCTGAGGGAACACTGACTAAGGAGTATGAGGTCCAGAGAGGCTGTCAGAAGCATGGTTGTGGAGTAGGAATACTCAATTTGCTCAGCAGAAATAGGACAAAAAGCCATTCCAGCCGGGGAGGATATTGGGTACAATGGTATTAATGTGTGAAACGCCTGATTTATAGAATTCAGGTGGTCTTGTGTTGCTGGCACATAAAGAAACCTCACAGGTGAGGTTGAGAGGAGGCGAGCCGACCCTTTCAAGTCCTCAGTCCTAAGTGAGTAATGTGAGGAAGCCTGTGTGGAACAGGGCGGGGATGCAGGAGGCACCCAAAGTCCTTTTGCTTGAATTAAAGTTTTTATGGAAAGTTAAAAATGTATGTGAATAACAGAGCGTATAAACATGCCCTGTGAAGATACAAAAGCCCATGGAACCACAGAGGAAAAACTGACTTTTGTCTGAGAGGTAATGGGTGGGAACTAGAAGCTCTTTGAAAGCAGAGCTGATGAGAACGTTTGTATGACTGAACCATGGGCCAAGACAGAGGAGCAGACAGGCTGAGTTGAAGTCCCAGTGATGGGAACCCTGTGATGATGGGGTCCACAAGTTGGGGGCAGGTGTGTGAGGTGGGGGACAAGCCTGCCCAGAGAGAGTTGGGGTGGGGCTTGAAGGGCATGCTGAAATCCTGAGTTTCTGGAGAGAATCATCTCTGCTTACTCTGTTTACTTTCTGATCCAATCTGGTTAGTTTTACTACCACTACATTGATGGACTTACCACTTTCCTCTCTTTTTTCAGTCTTGAAATGCAATATGACCTGTCATATTTTTGTATACAAAAGAACATAAAGTATTTTTCAGTGCATCTTTTGTCAATCAAGTTTTTATGAAAATTGCACTCAATTTTATCTGCTAATTGAATTTTGATTTCTTATATTTCAGGTCCCGTACTTGTTATCTATTGGAGAAAAATACTACAATCCCACCTCTTTTACCTGGTCATTATGAAATAACAGTACACCCATTATATGAGTTTGGAAGTTCCAAAAGTAAATTCATACTAAATGAAAAAAACATTTGTAAGTATTTGAAAAGAAAATTGATTTGAAAATATCTCAGAATGGTGCCTTTGTTAATATTGTAATGCTTTATAGTTGACAGAAATGTACCATTCTTTGATATCTGTTGTTATACTAATACTCCATGTACCCAGTGATCACACTTCCAACTGTGGAGCACAGGCAAGAGCACAATGAAAGCAGACTCTTCCTCTGGTCAAGCAGATAGATGCTGCAGAGGCTAAGGTCCTTCCTGCAGTTGGAAACTTTTCGCCTCCCTGTCTACTTTGTTGATTCCTGCACGCCCTTCAGAATTGTTTAGCCGTCTCAAGGAACTAGTCTTTGACCATCCCTGCCCAGAGGAGACCCCATTCCTTTTGGCAGTCTGTATTTCTCTTTTGTGGCATTTCTCACAATTGCATAAATAATTTATTATGTAAGTAGGTGCTCCCTGTGTGTTTCCCTTACAAGAAAATAGGCTCCCCAAGGGCAGAGACTCTGTCTCCTGCCGCTAGTGTCTAGTCCAGTGCCTTGCACTTCGCCAGTATCTTTTACAGATGTGTTGACCGAATACCTAGGATATAATGCTTCGAGCTGGAAGTGTGAATAAAACCAGGCTGATGGAAATGGAAATTTTTCTGTGTAGTGAGATCTTAAAAACCCTAGTTGTCTTGACTCTTTCAATGATTGGCTAAACACGTGTATTGCCTTCTGACAACTATTATGGGATGGTGTTATATTATAGTGAGTCTTACAAGGATGACTTATGCTGAAGCAAGGGAAAGAAAATATAAGTGATCTTTCCAGTTTTACAGACAGAATGCATGTTTGGAATGGTCTGTGTCTGAGATGGCACAGATTTTGAAAGGATAATAACAAGCATGCTGTCCAGGAATTTAGAACCTGTCTCGTTTCCTCTCATTTTCTGGCTGGTGTGGGGAAAATGCTGTTTAAGGCTGTCTTCAAGATAAAGGAGAGAAGAGCCATGTGTGTTATTTTCTTTCTGTAGTTGTACGTGAGATCCATGTGAGATTATTTTGTATAGATCAGCCACGATGCCAGTACCTGCAAAGAAATATTGTTAATACTTGTATTTTGTTAAATAGTGTTAATTACATGTATTTTCTGTGTGTGTGTATATATATATATAAACAGTAAAGTTTATATTACTTTATAATAGGCTTACCAGACTATATTGAGTTTCAAGTCATTATGTAAATCTCCATTTTTATAGGTTGCATAGTATTCCATTGAATGGAGGTACCATAATTACTTTGTCATTGATTTATTTTTTTAGCAAATTGTATTTTATTTTTAGCAAGTTAAATTTTATTTTTTAGCTTATTATACTACTTATTATAATCAAATGTGTGTGTATGTGTGTTTGTCACTTGTGTCTGACTCTGCAACCCCATGGACCGAAGACCACCAGGATCCTCTGTCCATGGAATTCTCTAGGCAAAAATACTGGAATGGGTAGACATTCCCTTCTCCAGGGAATCTTCCTGACCCAGAGATTGAACCCAGGTCCCCTGCGTTGCTGGCAGATTCTTTACCATCTGAGCCATTAGGGAAGCCTCATTTTCTCATTTTAAGTAGAGGCCTTGTAAAGCTGAACTAGATTGATGTCTTTTTTTTTTTCCCATTTATACATACACATGTATCTGTGCTTTTCAGATTCTTTTCCCTTGTAGGTTGTTACATAATACTGAGCAGAGTTCCCTGTTCTATACAGTTGCTATTATTGTTCAGTCACTTAAGTCCTATCCAACTCTTCATGACCCCATGGACTCCAGAACACCAGGCTTCCTTGTCCTTCACTATCTCCCAGAGTTTGCTCAAACTCAGGTCCATTGAGTTGGTGATGCCATCCAGCCGTCTCATCCTCTGCCACCCCTTCTCCTCTTGCATCCTCAATCTTTCCTAGCATCAGGGTCTTTTCCAGTGAGTCGGCTCTTCCCATCAGGTGGCCAAAGTATTGGAGTTTCAACTTCAGCCTCAGTCCTTCGAATGAATGAGTATTCAGGGTTGATTTCCTTTAGGATTGACTGGTTTGATCTCCTTGCTGTGCAAGGGGACTCTGAAGAGTCTACTCCATCACCACAGTTCGAAAGCATCAATTCTTTGGCACTCAGTCTTCTTTATAGTCCAACTGTCACATTCATACATGGCTACTGGAAAAACCATAGCTTTGATTATATGGACAGTAGGTCCTTATTAGTTATCCATTTGAAATATAGTACTCTGTGCATACCAGTTCCAGACCAGGTGGGAAGGGTAGCAGGAAGGGATAGTTAGGGAGTTTGGGATTGTCAGTGATTATTATCATTGAGATTTTTACTTCTAGTTTTTCAATATTATATCCAATGCTTTAATGAACATTTTTTGCACATCTACGTTGCTGAATTTGTGTGATGATTTTCTTAAGCTAAATTCGTAGAATTGGAAATGCTGTGTTGGAAACATTCCCTTTTTATGACTCTTGACGTCCATTACCACTTGTTCCTCCAAAATTTTGAATCTTTTTGCATGCTCGCAGACATCATATTAGAGCACGCCTGCTTGGCTGCATCCTGGCCAGGACTACGCATATTGTCCTCCTCTCTTAATTTGGCCACTGCAATCTGATGGCCCCCCAAATTACAGCATTGTTGTTTTTATATTTCTGTGTTTACTTTTTAAAAATTATCTGTCATTTTTATTCTTTTTCTGAGCTATTTGTGTCCTTTGTAAATTTTCTCTCATGTTGAAATTTCATATTTCCTTCTCAGTTCACAAGCACTCTCTGTATAATATGATTATCAATTATGTCCTATTTGTTATAAATCTTTTCCCATACATATTTTCCTAAATTTAAACTTTGTGGTGTTTTTCACACCACAAGTTTTCATTTTTATATAATAGAATCTCATGATATTTGGGGGATTTTGGTTTTGTTATCATGCTTAAATCTTTTATCCATCTGGAATTATTTTGTAGTGAGGTATGAGGAATCTAACTTAATTTTATTCCAGATTTAAAAAAATTTCCCCAGGACTCCATCAAAGAGCCAGTTTGTGTTGTCTGCTTTTTTAGTAGGGAGTAAGAACATTCCATCTGGAAAACTACTTGAAGATAACAGTGTTAGAAAGGCAAATCAGGACGGACTCTAGGTAACATTTGATTAATAGACCAAATCTTACAAAGAGTTATTAAGAGATTAAAAATCTTGCAAAGACTTATTTTTGTGCTTGTCATTGTCAGTTAGAAGTTTATTGTGCATGCTAAGTCGTTTCAGTCATGTCTGACTCTTTGTACCCTGCAGTCTGCCAGCTCCACTGTCCCTGGGATTTCCCAGGCAAGAATACTGGAATGGGTTGCCATTTCCTCCTCCAGGGGACCTTCCTGACCCAGGGAACAAACCTACATCTCCTACATTGGCAAGCGTGTTCTTTACCACTGAGCCAGATAACATTTTTAAATAATGGTTCTGATCATGATTAGAATATTAGATAAACAGTATCCCAGTGCTAAGTTATTACTACCACTACCCAAGAAAACAAACATCAAATTACATGAATATAAGAGAGGGAGGCAGGTCCATCAGTAAACCTTTGAACATTTATCATGTGCAAGAGATGCTGTGAAATGGTATGGAGCTGTACATCAGAAGATTTGGGTACTTTGGCAATTTGCTGCTAAGTAAAACTATGAGAAATTAAGTTTTTTCCAGATCTTAAGATCCTTTCAAAACTATACATACAGAGCAAAGAAGAGATTTAAAGTATATACATATATCTAATAAACTTCTGGGCTTCCCAAGTAGCACCAGTAGTAAAAAGCCTGCCTGCCAATGCAGGAGACAGAAGAGATGCGTGTTTGATCCCTGGGTCAGGAAGATCCCCTGGAGGAGGGCATGGCAACCCACTCCAATATACTTGCCTGGAGAATCCGCATGGACAGGGAACCTGGGGGTCTACAGTCCATAGGGTCACAAAGAGTCGGACACAATTGAAGTGACTTAGCACGTACAATAAACTTCTAATTGACAAGGACAAGGACAAAAATAAGTCTTTGTAAGATTTTTAATCTCTTAAGTTTCTTAAAATGAGGCAGAATTTGTCTGAGGCAGAATAAATACTGTGGATCCTTTTAGAAAGACCTGGGAAAGCTCCCATCTTCTGATGTCCTAAGGAGGAAGGGACGTGGAGATTATGGGCAAAGATATACCAGCTTCACAAATAAGACTCATAATATTTTTTTCTAGCTGAAAAGTTTCTAGAAAGCAAGTTAACATTGTCCTCAAGTGCATTTTAGCTGGAGAGAAAGGCAGATGACAGTTCATGGGCGTTTAGGGGAGCTTCCCAGGTACATGAAAGCAGTTTACTATGAAATTGTGAAAAGAAGTATGTTTAATCTTTTCACTTGTAATTATGACTGCTTCTGTTTTTAGCTTGAAATATTAGCTATGACTTGGGTTTTGAAGAATAGACTACTGTTGTTTTTGATAAAATGTTAATTGTGTACTTTTCAGAGAGGGAAGCATTTTAATAGATGAGTGTTGCCTTAATAAAATACTCTGATGTTGCATAATTTTAAGTTACTGTGTTGTGACTTCTTGAAACATTTGAAGGATCCAAGTTCTTGGCAGCCTCTGCTCTCTGTGGTTGCCCTGCCACCTTGAACTTGCTCCTTCTGGCTCTGAATCAGTTTGTTGCTCCTTATTTGCTCCTTCTTTTTTTAAAAGCAGTTTCCCACTTAAACTTCTCCTATAAAGAATCTTCCACTGTCCTTAGGTAGCTATATAATGGTTGTAGTTCAGTTACTAAGTCATGTCCAACTCTCTTCGATCCCATGGACTGCAGCACGCCAGGCTTCCCTGTCCTTTACTATCTGAGGGTTCACTCAGATTCATGTCCATTGAGTTGGTGATGCCACCCAACCATCTCATCCTCTGTTGCCCCTTTCTCTTCTTGCCCTCAATCTTTTGCAGCATCAGAGTCTTTTGCAGTGAGTCGGCTCTTCACATGAGGTGGCCAAAGTGTTGTAACTTCAGCCTCAGCATTGGTGCTTCCAGTGAATATTCAGGGTTGATTTCCTTTAGGATCAACTGGTTTGATCTCCTTGCAGTCCAAGGGACTCTTCAAGAGTCTTCTCCAGCACCACGGTTTGCAAGCGTCAGTTCTTTTGCACTTGCCTTTCTAATGGTCCAGCTCTCATCCGTACATGACTACTGGAAAAACCATAGCTTTGACTATACAGACCTTTGTCAGCAAAGTGATGTCTCTGTTTTTTAATATATATGCTGTCTAGCTTTGTCATAGCTTTTCTTCCAACAAGCAAGTATCTTTTAATTTCATGGCCACAGTCACTGTCTGCAGTGATTTTGAACTTACCTTCACCTTAACTGTCATTTGAGGAGAGAACAGGCAAGAAAGAGCCCTACCTACTAGAAAGCCTGAATTTTATAGAACGGGCTCATACTGTGCGTGTTTTCCACTGACTGACCCCCTAAGTTTTTCCATACCGTACTTATCCCTTACAAAAACTTGAAGATTTTTAAGAATTCCTTAACTCTTTCTGCTTTTTTTTTTTTTCCTTTTTTAGTTTACCAGTTTTCTCTCTGTGAGAGGCCCTATCCTTGAGCATGGTTTTTCTCTTTACCTTTTGTAATGCAGCTACAGAGCCATTTGCCCTGCCAGCATTGTTTCTTAAGAATTGATGGCACCCTCACCACCATCAGTGGTCTTTTCTCAGACCTTCTGAACTCTGTTTTCCTGGGCCCGGATGACAGCCCATTTCTTTTGATCTTAGTGATCCCAGATTTTCTCTGCCTTTTGCTGCTTCCACATCTTTTGCTCTCAGGATTCTTGCTGGGTTCTCTGGTTTCTTGAAAGTGTGACTGTGGGTCACTAGCTCTCAAGCTTTGGCTGTTTTGTATCTGTGTATTAGGTTCATTTCTTTAGCCGCACTCGGGGAGTTCCTCTTGAGTCTGTGTGCATGCTCTCACTGGTCCCTGTTCTTAGTGTCTGCTCCCTGCTTCAGTGATGGTCTGTTCTTCCTTGATGCTTAGGCATGGCCTGGTTCCCACCTCTCTTCACAATGGTCCCTGGTTCCTTTTGCGTTTCTGGGCTGGTGACTTGAAGAAATCTTAGATGTTTCCATGTTTTATTAATACTAATCCTTCATTTCTTTGAAATGTCCATTAGATTTTTCCTTTCTTTTCCATATATGGCATCCTGAGCCGTATCCTTTTTACCATAGCCTGGCTGTCTCCTGCTGGGTCACGTTATCTCTTTCTCAGTTCCCTACAGGCCTTTTGCCCACCACTGCAAACTAACCTTTCTGAAAGACTTCCCACATCCTGCCAAGTGCTTCTTCGATCTGCATGGAATCCCATTGGCTTCCTCATCTCATTACCACCATCTTGCTGCTATTTACTGCTGCCTATGCCAGTTGTGGGCTTCTCTGGTGTCTCAGTGGTAAAGAATCTGCCTACCAATGCAAGAGACTTGGGTTCGATCCCTGGATTGGGAAGATCGCCTGGAGAAGGAAATGGGAACCCACTCCTGTGTTCTTGCCTGGGAAATGCCATGGACAGAGGAGCCTGGTGGGCTGTGGGGTTGCTAACAGACACAACTGAGTGACACCAGCGTTCAATGCCAGTTGTAGTTGACTGCGTCCGGAAGTGGGTGACTTTCCCTAGTGTGGAGACTGTGACATTGAAGACGAGTGGGGAGGGAGCCGAGGACGCAGATGGAAAGCTTTGCCAAGGCCAACTTTACATAATCCACACACTGGAAGCTCTGTCACTTCCCTCTGATGTTGCCTGTTTGGAGATCCCAGACCCAGTGACACCAGAGTGTTGTGGGAACCCAGTCACTGTTTGTGTTATGGATTTGAAACAGCTGGCTGGTAAATAATTTCCTCAGATTTGGCTGATGAATCACTGGGAGCTGCTTGTACAAATAAATACATATATTTATTCTCTTTTCAGTACTAGGTATAAGAATTTGCTTTACTCCTTAATTATTTTTAGATCAAGAAGGAATAGAGCTTAAAATTAGTTGATTAATGGAATTACAATATGAAGACCATTACTTCTTTTACTAAATTTTATCTTTTGTCTCCTTTTTTAAGCCTTAATTCCAGAAACTCCAGAGATCTTGAATTTGTCTGCTGATTTCTCAACTTCTACGTTACACCTAAAGTGGAATGACAAAGGTTCTGTTTTTCCACATTACTCAAATGTCATCTGGGAAATTAAAGTTCTACATAAAAAGAATATGGAAATTGTAAAATTAGTAAGTTTAAACAAAAATAGATTTTCTCCTATGACACTAAAGAAACTGAATAATTTTTTTAATTTTAAAGTGAACCTTTTGATTATTAAAGAAGTAGATCAGATATCCCTTTGGAATTCATTAAAAACTGTATGCTATGACTATAAAAAATCACTAAATTAATGAAATAATGTAACAATTATAGAAAGTTTAGGAAATTAAGGGACGTGTAATCCATGATTCTGCCACTTGAATATAATAAACAATATATTTGTGTATTCCTGTCTAGCCTTTTTATATGCATGTTTTTGCATAAATGGAATAAAAATATACATATAATTTCATTTACTTATTATAAATGTCTAACATTATAAATATAAATGTTTTGAAACATATTTAGGCATAGTAATTGTTGAGAAATTTTGCATAAATCTGTAAGTTTGAATTTATCTCAATCCAAAATAACATTCTTATATTAGTAGTACTGCTTTTTTTTTATACTGTTTATTAATAGTTACTTTATGGTCTGTCTGCAGTTTGTTCTTTGTCTGAGGAATAATGAGACATAGTAGTAGTAAGACGGGTTGACAGCTAGTATGTGGGAATTCCCTCTTTATTCTTTTACTCTTTAATGCACTTGACTTATGCCTAGTTATAGACTTAAGAATTAGAAGAACATGATTTTACAATTTTTTTGCCAAAGTTTATAGGTAAGATAGTACAGATAATAAATAGGGTTATTCTGTATTTCATAGTTACAATCTTATTTTTCCTTATAGACACCCTATATATTACAACCTTGAAGCAACAGCAGCCATAACTGTGGTTATCATGTATCCAGTGCTTCTGGTGTTACTGACATTGATGTGAAAGCTCTCTATATGTTAATAATTTGCATCTTCACAACAGGCCTCTAGGGGAGGCACTGTTAGTATCATCCCCATGTTACAGATTCAGATATAGAGTCTCAGGAAGATATTAAGTGAAGGAGCCAGGACTCAGACCCCAGCTGACAGTTGATTGCAGAGTCTGTGCTCTCCCTTAACCAGTAAAGTTTATATTACATAATCAGCATTGTTATCTTCATCTACGATGCCCTCCCTCTCCTTTTCACCTGTGTAAACTGAATACCTATTTCATGAGCCAGGTCAAATCCTTATTTTGAAGCCCATTCTAATTACCTCAATCTAAAATGCTCTCTCTTTTCTTCAATTATAATGTCAGTCTGATTTGCAGCCTTTGATATCATCTAGCATTGTTGTCTTAGAACTATGACTTCTTGAAAATTCTATTGTGTAGCTTTTTATTATGGTCTAACATTTGTATTTTGGGTTACTAATTACCAGCTTAGGATGACTTCTCAAAATCTTTTTCTTATTTGTAAAGTAGTGCTAATATTTGCTGCAGTAAATGATGTGATATTTATAAAGCTACTTAACAGCTCTTCATTGTCATTACTTCCTTTGGGGAATAGGTATTTTTTCCCCTGACTTAGGGATGCTAGAATAAGAGGGATACTGTTTGATATGTAAGTGAAATCAGGCAGAAATGAATGGAGATATTATTCTAGGTTGTGTACCTCACTGCCACAAGATGCATAACAAGATAGCAATGTCAAAATAGTAATTCCCTACTTTGGGGAATATGATCTTTGAAGAAGAATCGCAAGAAGCAAGAAAAATAGCAATAGAACAAATTAATTTTAAAACGTTATTCCTTTGCATAGTAAAATGTGACATTTTTATTTGTTATTATATTGTTAGGATTAGTATTTAAGACAGAATTGCTTGTAATCAGTCATCCTATGACAGATTATAATGCTATTATTTTGTAATAGTTTAAAGATCACTAAAGATCATAAAACACTACTAATATAAATGTTTCATTTATAAGTTTCTTTTATAGTGTTTCACTTACAACTTGAAGATTTCTGCCCACAGCCTCACAAACAGCTGTGGAAGCTGTGCTCTGCACAGACCAGAATGTGCGTGACACCTGGGAGTTATGCAGGCCCCTTTCCTCCTCTTGTTTTTCCTGCCTATAAACAATGCATTTAAGTTCTTTTAGCTGATTATTTATTGTCTCCATTTTTTCCAGTTAACACACTTATGTTACTCTTCCTTTTTTTTTTTTTAAGTTTTCAGTTCAGTTCATTCAGTCGCTCAGTCATGTCCAACTCTTTGTGACCCCATGAATCGCAGCACACCAGGCCTCCCTGTCCATCACCAACTCCCAGAGTTCACTTAGACTCACGTTCATCGAGTCGGTGATGCCATCCAGCCATCTCATCCTGTGTCGTCCCCTTCTCCTCCTGCCCCCAATCCCTCCCAGCATCAGAGTCTTTTCCAATGAGTCAACTCTTCGCATGAGGTGGCCAAAGTACTGGAGTTTCAGCTTTAGCATCATTCCTTCCAAAGAACACCCAGGACTGATCTCCTTTAGAATGGACTGGTTGGATCTCCTTGCAGTGAAAGGGACTCTCAAGAGTCTTCTCCAACACCACAGTTCAAAAGCATCAATTCTTCGGCACTCAGCTTTCTTCACAGTCCAATTCTCACATCCATACATGACTACTGGAAAAACCATAGCCTTGACTAGATGGACCTTTGTTGGCAAAGTAATGTCTCTGCTTTTTAATGTGCTATCTAGGTTGGTCATAACTTTCCTTCCAAGGAATAAGCGTCTTTTAATTTCATGGCTGCATTCACCATCTGCAGTGATTTTGGAGCCCCCAAAAATAAAGTCTGACACTGTTTCCACTGTTTCCCCATCTATTTCCCATGAAGTGATGGGACCAGATGTCATGACCTTAGTTTTCTGAATGTTGAGCTTTAAGCCAACTTTTTCACTCTCCTCTTTCACTTTCATCAAGAGGCTCTTTAGTTTCTCTTCACTTTCTGCCATAAGGGTGGTGTCATCTGCATATCTGAGGTTATTGATATTTCTCCCGGCAATCTTGATTCCAGCTTGTGCTTCTTCCAGCCCAGAATTTCCCATTTTAAGTTTTAAGCACTGTTTTATTAACTTCCCACAATGAAAGATAAGAATTTAATCACTTCTCACTTCCCAGCCACAGACACACTCTCCCATGCACATGCACTTATACATGTGCTCATGCTCTTTCCACTTCCTGTTTTTCCAATATGATTCTGTTATAATTTTTGGTAGGCCAGTAATCATTATTTGTGTTATGATTATATAAACACTATTCATAACTGAACCAAGTACTGTATACTGTTCTTACTTTTCCTTTTTGGGAGAGGGTACATCTTTTCATATTGTCTTATGCTTTTAGTTTTACTTCTCTGCTTCATCAATTCTAAATTCTTTCTGGGTTGTATAAATCTGTCGAAATGTTCAAGCACATTAATATTTTATCGGTTTTGCCTTTGTGAATAAATCTCTCTGATGGCCTTCTGAGACTTACTTCCCAACCTTTGTCGTATAAGAGTTCACATGGATGCTGCCAATATTTGTAAAGCACAGAGTGTGATAACTAGCTAAGTATTCTCATGGCCAGAGGTTTCTCAGAAGCTCCAGAAGCCTCCACTTGTAGTAGCCAACCCTTGGTTTGAAGAGATTAATACCTGAGCGTGCCTGTAACCTACTCAGGACAAACCTCTATGTGTTTCAACACATTTGTTAGAAAGCTATGGTTCATCCTCATCCCGAGGATTCCTTTTTTATTTTTCTTATGATGGACTCTCTTTTTCCTGAATTCCTTGTCTTCATCTTTCTCATTTTGGTAGAAGCTTAAATTTATTTGCTGTTTATTGTTGATACCCTGCTAACTGCAGGTAGCTTGCAAGTATATTTTATTCAAAAAATTTTAATTAGTTTTCAACAAAATTAAAAGACTGTCAATTCCAAATGTTGAAAAGATCCAGAACAATCAAAGTTTTCATACCCTTCTGGTAGGAATGTAAAATGCTACTTGGTAAAAACATTGAGACTCGACATTTCTGACAATGTCTTTATTCTACGTTCACTCATGATTGCTAGTTTAGCAGGGTATGGAATTGTAAGTTGGGAAATTTTCTCAAGATTTTGAAGCCATTGTTCTACTATTTGTTTCTTATTATGGATTTATCTTCATCTGTTGCAGTGGACATTCATTAGGCCCCTTTCAGTCTGAAAACACATGCCTGTCAGCTTGGGATATTTTCATATTTTATGTCTTTAATTTCCTCTGTTTTCTCTTTTTTTCCTTAGAATTTCTGTTCTTTAGAGACTGGACCTTTCTAACCTTTTCTCTAATTCTCTTAGTATTCTTACATCAGTATTAAGACTTCTTAGCATCCTTAGCATCAGTATCTTATTTTCTGAGCAATTTTTCCTAAACTTTATCTTGTGCTTTTGAAGTTTTTATTAATGCACTTTTTAATATACAAGAGATCCCATTTTTATTTTTAGTCATTAAAAAAAATTTTTTTATCATGTTCTTTCATAGATGCAGTATCTTTTCTTTGAGGATATCAGATTTCAATTTTTTATTTTTCTTTTCTATGCAGTCTGTTTTTTCAAGCTACTTTTTTCTTTATTTTGAACTTTGACTTTCATATTATAACTTTTTCTCACTTTCTGGTCGTTCTGATTGCTGCTCTTATTTAAATGAGAGTCTTAAAAAATAAAGCAAGTCTAACTGGAACTTCTTTTTGCCTGGGTGGGACTTGTTGACTAGTGCTTCATTATACTTGTTTAGGATGGACTGTCAGGCTGTAAAAATCTTAATATTATTTTAGGTTTTTATCTTGACCTGTTCATATACTCCTTAGAAAAGTTTGTTTAGACTCTTAACCTAGTGAATATGTACTTGGCTGTCAGAATCCTGGGTGCTGAGTAGGGGAGGAAGGGAGGAGTGCCCCAGCCTTTAGAATGCATAGTGAGCAGTCTCCCTGTTTTTAGTATGGTATTCCCCATTGTTAGTTCTTCCTAGGGTTATTAATTCAGAGGAATTTTATTTCACTTTTACAAAGGGTTAATCTCCATTCTTTAGCCACGGTTAAGAATAGTCCTTTGGTAGAACAAAATGTGGAAGGGGATTTGAGTGCCAAATATATCTTCAAATAACTTTTAGTCAGGCTACCAGTTTGGCACCTTACCTGCACTGTGCATTTCCAGGATAACCTAGTACAACCAGTTCCTGAGCCCTGTGACCTTTTTATGATTGAAATCATGTTGTTTCTGACTTTCTCACTGGAAGCTTAAGATTCGCTCTTCTCAAGTCTTCTGAGTCAGTTACCTTTGCCCATCTGTTTTCCAGTGTCCAAAATCTTACTGGTGGTGTTTTTTCAATTTTTTTGCCCATGTGCATCTGTGCCTTTTTTTTTTTTTTAATCTTATACTGTTGTTAGAGGAATTTCATGAAATAAAGAGAAGGAAATACATTTATTTAATCTGTTATTTTAAACCAGAAGTCCCAAGGTCACTTTTAGTATATCTTCATGTATTTGATTAAAATCTTCCCCATTTTCCACAACTGAAATTAAAATTTTTATATTATTATAAATTGCATATTTAAAAGTAAAATTTGAAATGTATGGTGCTTTTATAAAAAATATATCTAAAGTAATAGTTTATTTTGTAGAAATGCTCTTCTCTTTCTGATTTTAACTCTTGGAGATAAAAATCTATTAACAATTTTTTTCTATGAGAAATGGAGACCATTTTAGGCATTGGTGTATTTTCTCATGAAGTGTATTGCTGCTGCTGCTACTGCTGCTGCTGCTAAGTCGCTTCAGTCGTGTCCGACTCTGTTCGACCCCATAGACGGCAGCCCACCAGGCTCCCCCGTCTCTGGGATTCTCCAGGCAAGAACACTGGAGTGGGTTGCCATTTCCTTCTCCAATGCATGAAAGTGAAAAGTGAAAGTGAAGTCCCTCGGTCGTGTCTGACTCCTAGCGACCCCATGGACTGCAGCCTACCAGGTTCCTCTGTCCATGGGATTTTCCAGGCAAGAGTACTGGAGTGGGTGTTTTATAATATTAACATCAGTATAAAAAGAAGTAGGCCCTAAAGTTGAAGAAGTAAACATAAGTGAATACTGTTACTCCAACTCTCCTTAATATGTTATAGAAAAAGTTTTACTTACTCTGCTGGTAATTGTATACAGTCTGTTTTTTAACCCTAAGGAAAGCAGAACATACTATTTGAAAATAGAGTTTTTGTTTGTGTTTACTTTGTAGGTGACCTACAGCACAACTCTGAATGGCAGAGATACAATTCATCATTGGAACTGGACTTCAGACATGCCCTTGGAGTGTGCCATTCACTATGTGGGGATTAGATGCTACATTGACGATCCTCAGTTCTCTGGTCACAAAGAATGGAGTGACTGGAGCCTACTGAAGAACATCTCCTGTAAGTGCATATTTAAAAATTTTTGTTTCAGATGAATTAGATTAGTCTTGCTTAAGGGTAGGGCTGAGTTTAAGCTTTTAGTTCTCAACCCCATTTGGATGCATGAGGGTCACCTAGGGATCTTCCAAGTCTTCTATCCCAGAACATTTTGATTCAAAACTCTGAGACTTCAGAAATCTGTTTTTTTAAAAGAACATTCTGAGGGATTGGATAAATGTCCAGGTTTAAAAATCAGTTTGAATCAGCATTAAAGAACATTTAAGATTTTTATGTAATGATATCAAGTCCATATTTTTAAAAATTAGCTCCCAATTTCTTACCCATAGAGCAGACCCCTGTGAGCTGCAGGGTTATTGCAGAGAACATGGGAATCTGCAAGTTTACCCCAAATCATCTGTACATTGACCAAAACTCATATGCAGGTATAATGTTGGCAGTGTGAGAAAGGGCCTGGAATACTGTTGACAGTAAAATGAAGTCCTTAAAAAGGCTGGTGATCATTGTGGATTATTCACTCTAGTGACAATATGCAGAAATGGCCAGAGGAAGGAGGGACTAGGAGCAAGCAGATTAATAAGAATCTTGTAGTTCAGTGAAAGACAAGTATAAAGTAGGACAGCTGGGTTTAGAAATAAAAAGGGGGAGAAGTATGAAAACACTGAAAAGACAGAATTAGTGACTGTGTATTTGGTAGGGGAGAAATAGAGTCAAAAAAGGCTGTTGGTTTGGGCATCTTGGTATCTTGTGATTCTGCCCAATGAGACAGAACAACATGAACAAACTGGGTAGGAAAGATAAATTTCATTTTAATGTGTTGAGTGTTAAGTTTGAGGTAGCTGTGAAGTGGCTGGGAGCAACTTCTTATTGTCAGTTGGGAATACAAGTTCAGCTTCCAGGTGATTAGTTGACACTGGAGTTATCTAGTTAATCCCTGAACAACTGGGGGTTAGGGGCTCTGACCCTCCGTGTAATGGAAAGTCCATATATAATTTACAGTTGGCCTCTGCACCCGTGGAACCCCCATATCTGTGGTTTCACACCCAAAGATTCAACCAACCACAAATCCTGTCATATTTACTATTGAAAAAAATCCATGTATAAGTGAACCCAGGCAGTTCAAACTTGTATTGTTCAAGGGTCAACTGTGTATTTGAGGATCGTTAACATACGTGATGTGAAATTGTTTAAATCTTGGAAGCTAACATAACTCAAGGAAAGAGCCATGAAGACCAAGGACAGATCCCTTAGAAGCTGGTATGAGGAGGGATGATGGAAAAAAGAGGCCAGCAAAACGAATAGCAGCCAGAGGGTTAAGAGTAGCAAAAGTCAGTAGTCTATACCCCAAGAGAGAGGGGAATTTTGAAAAGGAAGACTTTAGGTGACATACCAGATGCTCTGGAAGTTGAAGGAAAGATTACTAAGAAGTGGCCATATGATTGAGCAGTTGGGCCACGGAACCATTTTATTAAGTGTCAGAGTACAAGCCAGATTGCAGGAGATTAAAGAGTGAGTAGGTAGAAAGAAGACTAGAGATACTTTTCTTAAATTGGCTACTTAGGAAAATAAAAACAAAGGGGTGCTTCCATTAACATATAGTGAGTTGGGCTTTTTTTTTTTTTTAAGTGCTTTTTAGGATGTGGAATACTTAACCATATATGTAGGCTAATGGAAAGTAAGACATCTGATCTAAACACATAGAGTAATTTCAAAGAAGTGGAATTATTTAACATACAGCTTTTTTTGGTGTGGATTTTTCACATGGTGGATATAAACCTGCTTAATATCAACCTTTGGACTTCTTAGATATTAATACTAACCTGTAACCATATACATTGATCTGCAATCCCTTCCACTCCCCCACTATCACCCCATCATAAATAAATAAAACCACACACATTTTTATTTCTTGTGTATGTCTTGCTCCTTTGAAACCTGGAGGGTGTTCTTTTTCTTTGAGTCACCATTATTTCAAAGTACCTAACTGTGGTTTATGTACACTGGGCTAATTTATGTAAAAGACTTCTAAAGTATTTATAATTCCTTTTGCTCTTTCTAGTGCCTCCTGATTCTCAGACTAAGGTTTTTCCTCAAGACAAAGTGATACTTGCAGGCTCAGATATAACAGTATGTTGTGTGACTCAAGAAAAAGTGTTATCAGCACAGATTGGCAGTACACATTGTCCCCTTATCCATCTTGATGGGGAAAATGTTGCAATCAGGATTCGCAATATTTCTGCTTCTGCAAGTAGTGGAACAAATGTGGTTTTCTCAGTAGAAGATAACATATTTGGAACAGTTGTTTTTGCGGGATGTAAGTATATTACTTTTTTTTTTTAAGAGTTCCTATTAATGTTTTTTGGGTCTTCTTGGAAAGCCTTAATGTTTTTTCTGGGGGATGATTTTCTTTCTTTCTTGTTTTTTTTTTTAATTCTTTGATAAATAACATAAGAAGGTACCAGCATTTTTGCTTGTTTTCAAGCAAGTTCAGGTGAGTTCTAAGCTTGTTTTTTACATAATTGTATCTGTATAATTTGTGAAAGTGAAAATTGCTCAGTTGTGTCCAACTCTTTGCAACCCCATGGACTATAGCCTGCTAGGCCTCTCTGTCCATAGAATTCTACAGGCCAGAATACTGGAGTAGGTAGCAGTACCCTTCTCCAGGGGATCTGCCCAACCCAGGGATTGAACCCAGGTCTCCCACATTGCAGGAAGATTCTTTACCATCTGAGCCACCAGGGAAACCCCATATAAGAATATATGTGGTAGTGGTTTAGTCGCTAAGTCATGTCCGATTCTTGTGACCCCATGGACTATAGCCTTCCAGGATCCTCTGTCCTTGGGGTTCTCCAGGCAAGAATACTGGAATGGGTTGCCATTTCCTTCTCCTGTGGATCTTCCTGACCTAGGGATCAAACCTGGATCTCCTGCATTGTAGGCAGATTCTTTACTGACTGAACTACAAAGGAAGCCCCATAAGAATATATATATATATATATATATATATATATATTATTTGTAGATTTTATAATAAGACTTGAGACATTCAACTGCTAATTCTTAATTTAAATTCTTAGTTTAAAAATAAATTCTTAGTTAACAGCTTTGTTGAGTCAGGGGCAGTTAGTATGTAATATTTCTTAATCTTCCATTGTTTAGGAATTTTTTCATATAAATTAATTTCCCACCTAGTATGCCTTTTTATTTAAGGTACCTAAATTAAAGAAATTGTAAGGATTTTGCACAAAATCTTTCAAAAGCATAACCTGCACTTCTCTGATGAGAGAAGTGTGGCTGGAGGACATGTGGGAGGAAGAGTCCCCCCTCACAGTGCTCTATGTACAGTGGACTCTCTGGAATGCAGGAGCATCTTTTAACATGATTATACCTCTGTCCCATGACACTTCCAAAAGTTGTCGGTGGACTGCCCTACCTAGATGGCTTGTGTTACCCATCCACAGATAATTTTGTGTGTAGAGTTTTTCTCTCCCCTCCCTTGTGGTAACTGTAATGTTAGGAGCACTGATGGTTTTGCCTCCAGCAGTGCTTCTCTTCCACCTCACATTCTGAACTTAAAAGTTCTGAGTGGTCCAAGGATCTCGTGAGTAAAGTGTATAAAATGTAGTGAATAGATTTTGTGATTTTCTTTTGATCACTTGGGCTTCCCTGGTGGCACAGAATGGTTTTTCTTATGCCTTTTTTTTTTATGATTCTCAGTGGTGCTCTACATCAGCTGCTTTCAGCCATTTTTTACAGTTCCATAGAAACTTATGATGAATTACATTCAGGTGCTGATAGATTTCCAAGGGAATAACCAGCATTAGGTGCCCTTCTCAGATTGATGGCTGTAACCTTAATTACTTCTTGCTTTCGAAGTAAACATTTTGGAATTCAAGTGAGAGTGAGGATACATTCAAATTTAAATTTTACAAATTTAAAAAATTAAATTTTCTTTCCTAAATGGAATTTTAGGAAATGATTTGCAACATTCCTCATAAATGATCATGAAGTCTAAAGTTAAGAACCAGTGAAGGGAAACTACTTGATAAGTGATACCAAACAGTGAAATATTCATGTAAAAGAATGAGATAAAAATTAAAACTTAAAAGATGGTAATATTCACTATTATTTCTGACAATTTTCTAATTTTTATTACAGTGCTAGGGAAAACCTACTTAATTCATAATTTAGCTTTCATTTTTAACATTTGGAGGTTGAAATATTGATCAATACTTGTTAGTTCAGGAGCAGCAGTAACCTTCACTTCAGAGAGAGTCTTTAGAAACCTGTAACAAGGGCTATGGTGTGAGTTAGGGATCAAGATTCACTTTTCTATCCCACATGGGTATCCTGCTAACCCATTATTTACTGAAAAAGCTGGAAAGAATTTTAGAATCAGCTTGTTAATTTTCCCTTACACACACATACAGATTCAAACCTGCCAGAATTTTGATTGATATTAAATCTGTCAATTTAGGAAGATTTTTATTGTTACAATATTGAGTCTTCCAATCCATGAACATGGTATAGCCTTCCCTTAATTTAGATTTTGTCTCATTTATTTTAGTGAGATGAGGTCTTTCATATCTTTTTGCAAATTTATTTCTAGGTGTTTGATGTTTTCTGGTGCTATTAAAAATTGATTTTTAAATTGCATTTTCTATATGCTGCTATATAGAAAGACAGTTGATTTATACCAAGCTTTTACCTAGCTTCAGTTGGTTTTTTTGAAAAGCATTACATTTTAAATACTGCCCTTTCATATTTTTCTCCTTCAATTTTCCCTTCCACTTCTGTCTAGTTTACTCCTGTTATTTTGGATTTTAAGTATTTCAACTTAAAAAAATCTGCCAAATCCTAAAATAATCAGCATTTTAAATATCCTCAAAATTGTGGGTATTTGAGTTAAATAAAATGACTAAAAGTTTGGCCTTAAGTTTAAAATGGTTTTCAAAATAAATAAGTCAATGTTAGTTTTATTTACCAGTTGTTAAACTTTCATATAAATACTCATTACTTCTCTTAATGTTACCCCAAGTACTTTGAAGGATGTAATGCTTATCTCTGGGGAAAGTATGTGAAATTTTCTAAATCTTTAAAATTACAAGTTTTTAAAAAAAAATTTACCTTTTAGAGTTTTTCAACAAGTAGATAATTGTTTAACAAAAAGTTAAGCTCCTTGGAAGATAGTTTAGATAAATATGACAGTAAGGGACTTCTCTGGTGGATAAGAGAAGAGAATAAGAATCAGTCTGCCAGTTCAGGGGACGAGGGTTTGATCCCTGGTCTGGGAAGATTCCACATGCCAAGGAGCAGCTAGGCCCCCTGCGCCACAGCCCCTGAGCCCATGTGCCGTGACTACTGAAGCCCATGGGCCTAGAGCCTCTGCTCCCCAGTGGGAGAGGCCATTGCCTCGAGAAGCCTGTGTACTGCAAGTGAAGACAGCCGCAGGTAGAGGAAGCCCACGCAGCAACAAAGACCCAGTGCAGCCAAAAATAAATAAATTTTTTTTAATTCTTAAAAAAAAATGACAGTAGGAAATACCAGTTTCTGTGTATGCTTGGTTAGGTAAGATAGAAATATCACTTTCTGTAATCATTGTCACACTGTAGAATTTTAATTTATCACGCTAAGGTCTGTCAAAACAAAGACAACTGTTTTTCTTTTTCTTGTCTTACCCCTACAAAAACAGAATAGTTTCATTAAAAAACAAAAGAGCAGTAGTCACTTTGAATATAGGGAGATGCAGAATTTTACCAAGAATTACTTTGTAAATAATAGTTCTTGTAATTTATTTAAGAACTCTGAAACTTGTAACATGACTTACATTGACTTATGATTTGGTACTTCTTTTCAAGTCACTATATAAAGATGATAGATGATAATACTTTTAACCTGTAGATTTTTCTGATTGAACTAGTTGCACACAGGTTCCTTTGAGAGATTTGATGGACTCTGAAATGGGATTAAGGGAAAAACATGATAGTTGATCTGGTTGCTAGCAGGAAGTTTCCGAATGAGCTAATAGTCACTCTTAGATATATTTTAATCCATCATTCCTAATGTAATATGAACTCTGACACAACATGCTATACAAAGAATGGTAATTGCTGCATCATTCAAAATGTAATAAGCAAATTATTTTATTTTTTAAGAAAATTGCCCAAAATGTAATTAACATTTATAAAATGCAACATTTTTTAGGGAAGGTATATGTAACGAAAGTAACTGCTTTATTTTTTTTCTCATTTTTTAATTAGATCCACCAGACATTCCTCAAAAACTGAACTGTGAGACATATGATTTAAAAGAAATCATTTGCACGTGGAATCCAGGAAGACCGACATCCTTGGAGGGCCCACGCAGTACAAGTTACACTTTATTTGAAAGGTGAAGGTCTTTGGGAGAGGTTGTCAGACAGCAACGAGCACACTGGAAGGATGTTAAATGACATAAGGAGATGTTCTATTTCATTTATACAAAAGATATAAAACAAAATGTGCTGTAGAAAATTGGGTATATTATAAACACTGTAATTTAAGCACATTGCAGACTCAATATTCTTGTTGTCTTTTTTTAAAAAGCCTAGAAAGAAGAACCCTCAAATATGAACAGAGACTGTCTGGGTAGTGGGAATATGGCTGATTATTTTCTTCTGTTTTTTGCATTGTATGTATTTTCTTCCCTGAGTAGGTAATATATCTACACTTGGAAATATAAGCCTTTTTGGAAAAACTACTTGAAATTTACTCATCCATTTTTTTCTGTAATGTATCTCTTGCCATTTTGAAATTGTTTTAATATTCCTTAATATTCTCTTTTTCAGTTTTTCAGGAAAATATGTTAGATTTAAGGGAGATGAAGTGTCCGCAAATGAAAACTACCAGTTATTCCTTCAAATACTTTCAAGTCAAGAAATACACAATTTTACATTGAATGCTCAAAATCTTCTGGGTCAGACAGAATCAACACTTTTAGTTAACATAACTGAAAAAGGTAAGTCGCTACATAAACCAGTGTCTTAAAAATAACTTTAGAAGTGGTAAAGTGTCTCGAGGTTAATGAAAAGTGCTTCTAGGGATTTGTTTTTTTTTTTTTACTGATTATTTCCTTTATAGTTACTTAGTATTCATTTTTTAAATTTCATTTAAAAATCTTTAAAATTTAAATTTCAAGTTTCACTATTTTATTGAATTCAAATAAAAATTTGAATTAGTTTCATAGAAATTGTAAGTGGCTTTATCTAATAATTTTTGATTTCTGAAAATATTTTTGCCCAATTTTTTAAAAACTTTTTATTTTGAAATAATTGTAGACTCAGGGGTGGTTGCAAAAATAATGGAGTCCTCCTTCCAACTTTCTCAGTAGTATCATCTTACGGAACTGTACTTCAGTTAGGCAGTTGACCCTCCTGGTTCAATACTGAGCCTGACTACTGACCTTGCTCTGTTTTCACCAGTTTTTGTGCGTTTGATTGTGTGTGGTATGTGTGTAGCTTTGTGCAGTCAGATCCGTGTATAGATTCGTGTAACCCACCAGTACAGTTAAGAGACAGAACTGTTCTATCACCCCAAAGGAACTGCCTCTTGCTGTCACTTTAGCAGCCCCACCAACACACACACACACACACACACATGAATCTCGGTCCCTGGAAAACAGCTAATCAGTTCTTCATGTCTATTGTTTTGTCATAGGGGAATGTGTGTAAATGGAGTCATACACTGTGGGTTCCTTTGTGCTTGTTTCTGACTCTTTGCAACCCCATGAACTCTAGCCTGCCAGGCTCCTCTGTCCATGGGATTCTCCAAGCAAGAATACTGGAGTGGGTTGCCATTTCCTCCTCCAGGGGATCTTCCTCACCCAGGGATCAAACTGTGTCTTTTGCATCCCCTGCATTGGCAGATATATTCTTTACTACTGCCCACAGGAAGTTGGCATTTTTACTAAGGATGATGTCTTTGATATCCATCCACATAGTTTTATGTATCAGTAAATAGTTTGTTCCATTTTACTACTGATGATTTCTGAATTTTTACCAACCCTAGTAATATATAGATCAAAATAGAAATAAAAGAGGTCAGTCTTTTTGGCATTCATTCCTATGGTCTTTCCACATGTATCAACTGAGACCAGCTCTGCAATATATGGAGCAGTAGCATACAAGACTTCTCTTAGAGACCGTCAGGGGCTAAGGGCTTAAACCATTTACATTAGAAGACAGAGTACAAGTGATTAGTAGATGGTCCTGTTGCCTTACTTCATTATTTCTTGATTTTTTTCCCCTAAGATCAGAAAGGTTACATTTTATATTTGAGTGGCCGTTTTGTATGTATTTATCTGCCCTCTGCCATTTCAACCCTGTCTTTCCCATGATTCTTTCCTATCACTCAAATTGGTGTATGTAGTATAACCAATATAGTGTGTGTTTGCTTCACTGTGCCTTTGTTCTTGCCAGGACTCCAGCCTGAAATGCTTTTCTGCAGTAGTTTAGCCAGTTTCCTTTGGTTTATCCTCTAAGGCTCATCTTAAGTCCCATCTTCACTGTACATCTGCACTTACTTACAGCCAAATTCCAGTATCTGTTAATATCTGTACCACACGTTGGACTTACTGTATATACTCTTGTTGATTTTCTTTCTTTCTGTTTGTCATTCCTCAAGTAAGGGAGGGGTTCCTTAAAGGTAGAGACTACCTTTTAGTATTTCTGGGGCTAACTGAGCAACCTTGAGCATGAATGGTTCTTAAGCAATGCTGGCCTGGTGTCAGGCCATAAATGTGAGGTTTGTCTTCCACAAACACTGGGTGGAACATTGTTGATCAGCACTAATAACACACCTCCTGTTTTTTGTTTTCTTTGGCTCTCATTTGTCATATTAGAAAAGAACTTTTAAAGTAATTTTTGAAAATTATATTTACAGTTCATCCCCGTATTCCTACTTCACTCAAAGCTAAGGATATTAATTCAACAGCTGTGATACTTTCCTGGCATTTACCGGGCAACTTTACAAAAGTTAAACTGTTATGTCAAATTGAAATTAATAAAACTAACTCAGAGCATGAATTGGTGAGTAAGATTCTCCTCTAAACTTCCTTTGACATTATTTTGGATAAAATACGTAGTTTTCAGAAAGAATTAAGTAAATTCACATGTATAAGCTCTCAGATTACTTATTATAGAGGTTTCCTAAGAGCCATTATAAATATATATGTGTGTGTGTATGTGTGTGTGTGTATACACACACGTGTCATAACAGTATTGCATTTAGCACTTAAAAACAATTGTAGTACTAGGTGTTATAGAATATAAGTATGACTTCTGCTACTCAGAATGTGTCCAGATCTAGTATAGTCCCTGGCATGTAACTGGCACTCAATAAATTTGTGAATGAATGAGTAGATTTTGCTGTAGCCTTTGTGTTAGTTAATGGACTAATCAGCAGCAGAGAGATGATGTGGTATTTAAAACTGCTAAGTGCAGCAATGGGAGCAAGTTATAATTGGTCATTATAAGTCAAAACATGACTTTTTAATACATTTTAAATACTTAAGTTGACTTTTATGCTGCACCATCTTGTAATTTGGGGTAGATCTAAAATAAATGACATTCTACTTAAATAGTTATTTGGAAATGTACTGATAATTTCTAAAAAATCAGACTGCAAAATGTAACACAGAAAGTTCCTTTGCAATAAGTAATTGGGAACTCAGAAACTTTCCGGAGGCATGCAAATCCTCAAATTTGTTTCAGATTGCTTCATCTTAATTTTATTTGGTTTAAATATTTGTTGGATATTCTACATGTTTAACACTGCACTAGAGGTTCTAAATGCCATGTAAAAAATAATGCATAAATGATGCTTGACTCCAATAAGCTTCCAAATATCTGAATAATGTATTTAATACTCAAGGTCATCTTAGATTACTAAATTATATTAAGGTGTATTGCATCACCATTAACCATAGACAGAATATCATCATCTCTGCATAATTTAATTGACCATTATTACTTAGATTCAACATTTGGATTAAAAATATACTTTAATTTTTTTGCTATTGCAGAACATAATTTCACTGATTTTGAATTTTATGTAAGAATTAAAATATAGTAGATGAACTGTCTTTGGTTTTATAGAGGTAAAGTCTTAGGACATTCAGTCAATTTATGTTGCAAATTTGGGAGGCTTTCTTTTAAAAAATATATGTATATGTATATTTATTCGTATACACATGATATTACATATGTAATATATATGTTTGTTTTCTGATAGCGGAATGTCACAATGAGGGGGGTAGAAAGTTCAAATTATCTTACTACTGTGGACAAGTTAAATCCATATACCATATATACTTTTCGGATTCGTTGTTCTACTGACCCTTTCTGGAAATGGAGCAAATGGAGCAATGAAAAACAGTGTTTAACCACAGAAGCCAGTAAGTTAACTGAATGATTTATGACTAATTATTACTATAGATCCTGAAATTTTATACCTTTTTTTTTTTTTTTTAACAAAAATGTCACCAGAGTGGCTAAAAGTAGGAGAATGTTTAGATAAATGGTGTAATTATTTAATACCAAGGCAATGGCACCCCACTCCAGTACTCCTGCCTGGAAAATCCCATGGACAGAGGAGCCTGGTGGGCTGCAGTCCATGGGGTCGCTGAGGGTCGGACAGGACTGAGCAACTTCGCTTTCACTTTTCACTTTCATGCATTGGAGAAGGAAATGGCAACCCACTCCAGTGTTCTTGCCTGGAGAATCCCAGGGACGGGAGAGCCTGGTGGGCTGCCGTCTATGGGGTCGCACAGAGTCGGACACGACTGAAGTGACTTAGCAGCAGCAGTAGCAGCAGCAGTAAAATACCATACAAAGATTTTAAATGATGAGTTTTAGTTTCGTGATAATACGAAAAAATATTTGGCTTATGTTATGTGAAACGGCTAAGCTACCTTATCCACAATATGATTATAACAATATTAGGATGATACATAGGAAACCAAACTTGAAATTTAGTAAGATTATGGGGTGGTTTTTCTCATACTTTTTCCTCCTATTCCTGGTATTTTAATTATAATAATCTATTTATAGTGTTTCTTTATTGAAAGCAATTATTAATAAAGCTAATTTGGTAAAATATTGTGACTTAGGCCTAAGGATGGTCGGGACTACAAGTTCTTGAACTTTAGTTTCTGTGGTACACCCAGATCAAAATATCAATAAAATCAGGTAACTGGTTTTCCGAGTATGATAATTTCTAAAGACAGAATGAGATTCTATTCTTGATTAATCCAGATATCAACTTTCAAACAAACAGCAAAAATTTAGAAATAGGTGTAATTTTCAGAAATTATTCAATAAAAGATAGCAAAAGATTTATTTGCACTGTATAATATAGGGAATATCAAACTTCTTCCAAAAAATGTAATGTGTGTTAGTCGCTCAGTCGTGTCCAAGTCTTTGCAGCCCCGTGGACTATAGCTGGCCAGGCTCCTCTGTCCATATTCCCAGGCAGGAGTACTGGAGTGGGTTGTCATTCCCTTCCCCAGGGGATCTTCCTGACCCAGGGTTGAACCCAGGTCCCTGGCATGGCAGGCAGATTCTTTATTGTTTGAACCATGGGGGAAGCGATAAGCAGAGAAACAGTGAGACAAAAACTGATAGGTATTAACCCAGATTTTGTCTCTTCACATGAAGACGAGCGAGATGAGAGGATCTTTACAACGCATTCAAGAATTACTTGGATCCTGCTTGAGTCCCGAGAGAGGATATACTAGTTATCTGTTGCTGTGACAAATTACCCAGAGCTCAGTGGCTTAAAACTGCAGGCATTTGTTATCTCACAGTGTCTTTGGATCGGAAATTCAGGAGCAGCTTAGCTGAGTGGTTCCGACTTAGAGTTTCTTAGGAGGCTACAATCAGGGTGTGAGTGGGGGCTGCGGGCTTGACTGGGTCTGGAGGATTGGCTTTCAGGATGATTCACTCACATGGCTGTTGGCATGAGGTCTGCATTCCTCACCGTGTGGGCCTCTCCATAGGGCCGCTGGGGTGTCCTCACATGGCAGCCAGCAGCACCCAGATTTGGTGATCAAAGAGAAAACAAGGCAGCTTCCACAATGTCTTTATGTCCTAGTCTCAGAAGGAACATACATCACGTCTTCGGTACCCTACTGGCCGCACAGGCCAACCCTGATACACTGGAGGAGGGACCACCACACTGAATGTCAGGGGCCGTGACCAGCATCATCGGTCCTTTTGGAAACTAGTTACCACAGGAGCTTTTGCCTTAGTTGATGACCTGTTCTTGCCAAGAGGAAACACTTTATTTATACCTCATTGAATAAAGGCATTTAATTCACTTAAGAAATACTTATAATTATCCACCATGTGTCAGGAATCATCTGGTTACTAGGAATATAGCAGTGAATAAAACAGCACTCTGCCCATGGAGTGTAGAGGATAGAGTATTAGAAATGAGTTTTTAAACTACATATATAATAGTGTATTTTGGGTGGCAATGAGTGCCATGGAAAAAAATAAAAACTAGAGAGAGGGCTAGGGAATGAAGGCCAAGTGGTTGGGGAGAGGGGGTGCAATTTTAAATAAGGTAGCTGGGAAAGACTTCACTAATAAGGTAACACTTGATCTGAGATACAAAGGAGATGGGGAAGGAAGCTACATAGTTAATTCAGAGGAGGAAAGTTGTAGTCAGAGGAAGAGAGAACACAGAAAGTGCAGAAAGACTAGAGTAGGTGTCCTCTGCATGTTGTAGGAACAGTCAGGAAGCTGACCTGTAGCCAGAGCAGGCTTGAATAAAGGGAGGTTGGAGGATGTGACAGAGAAGGCAATGGCACCCCACTCCAGTACTCTCGCCTGAAAAATCCCATGGATGGAGGGGCCTGGTAGGCTACAGTCCATGGGGTCACCAAGAGTCGGGCACGACTGAGCGACTTCACTTTCACTTTCATGCATTGGAGAAGGACATGGCAACCCACTCCAGTGTTCTTGCCTGGAGAATCCCAGGGATGGGAAGCCTGGTGGGCTGCTGTCTGTTGGGTCGCACAGAGTCAGACACGACTAAAATGACTTAGCAGCAGCAGCAGCAGGAGGATGTGAGATGGAGAGGCAGCCCCAATCCGTCTGAGGGATGTGAGGGTGATTTTAACCCATTGTAAGGGACCTTGTGCTTTGCAGATGTTCAGAGCTCAGCTTTTCCATTGCTCCATTTTCTAAGTGGAAAATGACTTAGAAGCACTAACTGCTTCACATTTTTATTGAGAATTTCAATTTTAAACCCTGCCATCCCAATTACTGATCTTATCAACTGACATAGTATGCATCTTCAAATATTAACTTTTAAATCTCTTTTCTAGTTCCTTCAAAGGGACCAGATATTTGGAGGGAGTGGAGTTCTGATGGAAGAAATCTAATAATATATTGGAAGGTAAATGTCTTATTTTTCCTTGAATATTTAAGTAACTTTAGTATGCTAAACTACTTAAATTACATATGGTTCTTGGGTTATTAGGGAGCCAGGATTTCCCAGACTGGCTTAGTTACAGTATTGCTGAGAATGTAGCCTGGCTTCTAAAACTCCCAGATTCCTCATCACTGCAGACGTACCACAGTCTTTGTAGTGAGGATCTCTGTCTCAGGTCTAGGCATTCTTCAGTTTGATTTTATGAGACTTATAAAGGACCGAGGATTTCATGAATTCCATCTATCTCACTTTAGTCAGAAATGCAGCCAGAAACCACAAGTTAGAATCCTAAGTATTTATGTTGTATTTTCTATTCAGTGAATAGGAAACCAATTTTTTATATCTTATCAGTCAGCATAATTTGTTGTCCCCTAAATAAATTGTGTTACAGTATAGCAATTATAAAGTTTTACAAAGTTTTCTAAAATTTCAGCTAAAGTATGAATTGCATTATGTTTTGCTAGAGCATAAACCTTACTGGAGCAAATGTTTTCATTGCTGATTTATGAAAATCAAAACCACAAACAGTTGTTTTCTACATCAGATTTCATAGGAATAGTTATAACCAGATTCTTTTAAATAGTGCATTTTGTTATTTAAAGTAAACTTTTAAAAAAACTTGACATCAGTATGGCTTTGATTAAAGTGAGTCTTTGAAGTCTGTGAGGATGTCGTGTACACATTCCATCGCTTGGAGGTCGTCTGTATATGACTGTGCATCCCCTCTTATTCTTAATTGGAAAAATCCCTTAGCTACTCTCACTTGTCTGTCAGATTGTGCAGTAATATAGGAATGATTGTACAGATGACTTCAATGTAGAGTTTAGGATATTTTTCAGACTAGTTGAATGTTTAACCAAGGATTAAAAATATTGAAGCAATTCAGATTCTAACTTCAGTGACTAGTTTATGGTTCTGCCATATTTGGGTGGAAAATTCAGTTGTTTTGGACATGTTGATTATACACAACATGACCATAGGATGATCGAGTATAGTTCAGTAGGCAGTAGTTTGGTGTAAGGCTCTGGAGCTCCAGAGAGGTCTGAGCTAAAGACATAGCTTTGAGTAGCATGTAAATTGATCACTCAGCACACAGTGTAGAAGGAGGCCAGGTGTAGAATTGTGGGTGGTGGCGGCATCTGAAGAACCAGCAGAGGAGGAGGATCCAGCAGAGGAGGTTGGGAAGGTTAGAAGGGCAGGAAGACCAGAAGAAAATAGTGTGCAGAAACCAAGGGAATGGGGGTGATAGGTGAAGGAATGGACAGTATCAAATGAAATCCACAATTCTTGGGATGGTAGTGTGTTCACTGGACCAGGCCATCACAGAGCTGTCCGGGACCTCTGTGTCTTCAGCAGAGTATTAGTGGCTGGATCAGAGGGTCCTATGCACTGCTACATAAATTGGAGGGATTGTTTGGAAAAGCAGTTTAGATATATAAATAAAGACATTTGAATGTTTATTTCCTTTCCTGTAAGTCCAGATTTGGGACCCCGTATTAAGGAATTAATCCTAACTGGGGAAAAAACTGTGGCACCAAAAGGTTTATTTTATTGTGAAAAAAAATGGCAACAACTTAAATTCTACTTTTTTAAGAAATATTCAGGTAAACTAATAAAAATGCTATATGAAATATGAAGCTGTTAGAAATATATATAACTGTATTATCCAAAAAAAGAGTGTATTGTAGAAAAGTGAAAAAAAAATAGACAATTGTATAATATGATTGAAACAATTTTAATAAAAGTCTCCATCAAGAAAAACAGCTTGAAGGAAATACCAGAATGTAAGAATATTTAAGAAATGGGAATATGGGAGATTTTTCTTCCAACTTTTTAATATTTTCCACATTTTCTGTAATGAGCAAGTACTACTTTAAAATGAAAAAACAGTAACTATTTTAAAAACATGATGCCATACTTTTAATATTTTATTTAAGTAGAGCACTGCTTCTCATCTTCTTTTGGTTTCCTTCTGAAAAATATGAAGCTAGATATTGTTTTGTTACTTAATTTTTATATTTTTATGTACTTGACTGCTTACAGCAAGCGTAGTTTTTGTTCAGCACTGCTTCCCTGATGTATCCGGATCTCAGTGGATTTAAAGTCTGTGCTGTGCACTGTTAACGACTCATGTTTCCTAATGTTACTTTGTCAGGATTAGTGAAGTATCCTGTTTAGACTCAGTGGCCTTGCCTTGTCACATCACCTTTGCCAATTTTTATAACAGAATTTATTTTTCTTTTTTTAATAGCCTTTACCCATTAATGAAGCTTATGGAAAAATACTTTCTTATAATGTATCATATTCATCAGATGAGGAAACAAAATCCCTTTCTGAGATTCCTGATACTCAACACAGGGCAGAATTACAACTTGATAAAAATGACTACATCATCAGTGTGGTGGCAAAAAATTCTGCCGGCTCATCACCACCTTCTAAAATAGCTAGTATGGAAATTCCCAATGGTGAGTACTTAAGGTAGAAGTAGTATATAAGGACAGGAAACCAAGGTGAAACATCTTGACGGTGTTGCTTGCTCTCATAATGTCAGCTTTCTTCTCATACCCTCCGCTGCTGCTAATGAGTAAGGAGGAACAGGCAGTTTGCTGTCAAATATTCGTGGAGAGGCAATAGCCTTCAGTATGACTGGAAGCATCTACGCTGATGGATAAAACCCAATTACTTTAACACATAATGTTGTAGAGTTATGGCAGTAGATACTACTCTTAGGAAGAAATATTTTAACAGATTATTCAGAACTGCTTTCATACATCTTCCCAAGACCATGACAGTTGACACATCAGCTAGGCTATTTTTAAACAGTTAGGAAGAAATACTCATTTTAAATGACAACTTCATTGATAAGACAATTCTTTATTAATAGGAATCCTTTACTGATAAGAAATTCTTCTTAAAGTCTAAATTTCATCTTCAGTATAAGCTTTAGAAAAGAATTTTGATGTAATTTTAAAATTCCTCATTGCCCCCTTTAAATTTGATGAGTTACAGTGACTGTCAGTTTTCATTCCAATCCCAGAGAAAGGCAATGCCAAAGAATGCTCAAACTACTGCACAATTGCAGTCATCTCACACACTGGCAAAGTAATGCTCAAACTTCTCCAAGCCAGGCTTCAACAGTATGTGAACCATGAATTTCCAGATGTTCAAGCTGGATTTAGAAAAGGCAGAGGAACCAGAGATCAAATTGCCAACATGCCCTGGGTCATCGAAAAAGCAAGAGAGTTCCAGAAAAACATCTACTTCTGCTTTATTGACTATGCCAAAGCCTTTGACTGTGTGGATCACAACAAACTGGAGAATTCTTCAAGAGATAGGAATACTAGACCACCTGACCTGCCTCCTGAGAAATCTGTACACAGGTCAAGAAGCAACAGTTGGAACTGGACATGGAATAACAGACTGGTTCCAGATTGGGAAAGGAGTACATCAAGGCTATATATTGTCACCCTGCTTATTTAACTTATATGCAGAGTACATCATGAGAAACGCTGGGCTGGAGGAAGCACAAGCTGGAATCAAGATTGCCAGGAGAAATATCAATAACTTCAGATATGCAGATAACACCACCCTTATGACAGAAAGCAAAAAAGAACTAAAGAGCCTCTTGATGAAAGTGAAAGAGGAGAGTTTAAAAGCTGGCTTAAAACTCAACATTCAGAAAACTAAGATAACGGCTTCTGGTTCCATCACTTCATGGCAGATGGAGAAACAGTGGAAACAGTGGCAGACTTTATTTTTGGGGGCTCCACAATCACTGCAGATGGTGACTGCAGCCATGAAATTAAACGATGCTTGCTCCTTGGAAGAAAAACTATGACCAACCTAGACAGCATATTAAAAAACAAAGACATTACTTTGCCAACAAAGGTCTGTCTAGTCAAGGCTATGGTTTTTCCAGTAATCATGTATGGATGTGAGAGTTGGACTATAAAGAAAGCTGAGCACCGAAGAATTGATGCTTTTGAACTGTGGTGTTGGAGAAGACTCTTGAGAGTCCCTTGGACAGCAAGGAGATCCAACCAGTCCATCCTAAAGGAAATCAGTCCTAAATATTCATTAGAAGGACTGATGCTGAAGCTGAAACTCCAATACTTTGGCTACCTGATGTGAAGAACTGACTCATTTGAAAAGACCCTGATGCTGGGAACGATTGAAGGCAGAAGGGGATGACAGAAGATGAGATGGTTGGATGGCATCACACACTGACTCAATGGACATGAGTTTGAGTAAACTCAGAGTTGGTGATGGACCTGGAAGCCTGGTGTGCTGCAGTCCATGGGGTCAAGAGAGTCGGACATGACTGAGCGACTGAACTGAACAGCGACTGTCCATTCTTCCTCAGCTGCCTTGACAACTCTTTGAGTCACAAGTTCTCAGTGGCCACTCCTGCCCCCTCGCCCAGTTAGCTCCTCTTCTGAGTCATTCCCTGATCCCCCTGACTTGCTATCTCACCCTAGTATGGGGTCACCTTTCTGTGATCACCCACTCCTGAAGGAAGAAAAACTGGTCCAGTTTGGGTCCTCAGTACCTTTTCAGTTCTTGTTTGAGGGCACTGGGCAGTGTCTGACTGCTTGTTACATAACTGTTCTTTGTTCCACTCAGTTGTGGACACATTAGGAGGAAGAAATAGGGACACACAGTATGTTTCAAGACACACAGCAGCAGCCAGAGCCCAGGTAGCAGTGCATGCTAGAGAGGAGAGGTCTGCAGGCGGTGCCGTGGGGGCAAAAACAAGGGAAAGACGTATGAACACCCGTGGCAAGATAAGCTGCCGATTTAGGTTAGGTATTTCATGGCTCTCAGAATAATAGGCAATACCTATGTTATCTTTTAATTCAGAAGCTATATTCCTGCCTTTTCTGTGTGTCTCTCAGTTCAGTTCAGTTGCTCAGTCGTGTCCGACTCTTTGCGACCCCATGAATCGCAGCACGCCAGGCCTCCCTGTCCATCACCAACTCCCGGAGTTCACCCAAACTCACGTCCATCGAGTCGGTGATGCCATCCAGCCATCTCATCCTGTCGTCCCCTTCTCCTGCCCCCAATCCCTCCCAGCATCAGAGTCTTTTCCAATGAGTCAACTCTTCGCATGAGGTGTATCTCTCAGAAGGTAGTAATTTACCGAACTAACAATGGTCTGGCCATCAGCTTTCAGACAGTTACTGCAACTCAGAACAAATCATGGTTCCTTGCGGATTTCCCCAGTTGGAGGCCTTACTGCCTCAACACAGGCTGACAGTGTGGATTTTTTAGTCACATTGAGCCAAGAAGCTGTTGTATCCAGAGTCTTCTGTATTCCAAGCCGAATTGTTGTCTTATATCCAGTAGTAGTTGCTTATGAATGCAAATTTTGTTCAAAAAAACGTTTCCATGGCTTTTTACTGAGCCCTTAAATATGCATCAGTTAGAGAAATTACTTCTTTGCCCTGTTTCTCTGGAAAATGTCCCTCTTGGCCACGCTGTCCTAACCCACACTAATTACTTACTCCCAACCTTGGGCCTCCCCTATCGCTGAGGCTGAGATCTGGCAGGTGGTAAAATCAAACCTCACCATGGCCCCCAGTCCCCTCTGTCAGCTTCTGCACCTCACGCATCCGTACTGCTCTCTGCCCACACTGGCCATCCCATCCCTGTCCTGTCTCCAGAATCCCTTCCACCCACCCATGGGACAGCAGTCTCCCTTGAAGGGAAGCAAGGGGCTGGCACACCCATTCATTCACTGACTGCGTGGGGTTGTGCTCCTGCTTGGCGTGGTCTGTGCGCAGAGTGGAGCTGCAGGCACAGGCCCCGCCTGCACTCGTGGCGCTCACATCCATAGTGGATGATGAAAGGAGGTCCTGGCCACCCGTGCCTGCTCTTCTCCGGCCTCCCGTCCCTGTGCTGCTGTGCCGTGACCCTCCATTGCTCATTCCTTCTGCCCCATTCATCATGGCTCTTGAGCTTCATGTCCCTGCCCAGCTATGGCACTACCTGATCCTTGGTTCTTTTTTGTTTTGTTTTTTCCCAGCTGCAGAGTTGATCTGTATGACCAAGTAACTGCCGTAGAGCAGCATTTCTAAACTTGGCTGAAGGTTTATCTAGGTTAGCACCATTTTGCAGTGTATGTACAATGAAATGATTTGTATAACTCTGGCTCATTTTCATGAGGTTTACCTTAAAACATTATTTTTAACACTAGTAAAAATCCTTCTTTCTTGAAGATGATCTCAAAATAGAGCAGGCTCTTGGAATGGGAAATAGGATCCTCCTCACTTGGAATTACGACCCCAACATGACCTGCGACTATGTAATTAAGTGGTGTAACTCATCTCAGTCTGGACCCTGCCTCATGGACTGGAAAAAAGTCCCTCCAAACAGTACTGAAACTGTAATAGAATCTGGTAAGTGTCTCTCAGAGTTCTTTAAAGATATTTTTTAAATTTACTTTTTATTGGGGTGACATTGGTTTATAATAACATCATGCAGGTTTCATGTATACACCATTATGTTTCTATTTCGGTTACACTACAGCGGCTAACCACCAAAAAAACCTTTATTTTAAGAGCAGCACGTGGAGTGACTGGTTGCAGTGCAGTGACTGTTCCCCCTCACCACTGGGCTGGACATGGATTGGTTTAACTTTTTTGGAAAGCAGTTTGTGGCAGTATGTGTGTGAAACAGTTCATAGACTTTGATCTCGTCATTACTTGCCTAGGAATGTATTCTAAGGAAGAAAATCCAAGAGCAGCACAGATGTACATCTAAGAATGTTCAGCACAGCATTGTTTATAATTATAATGACCTCATTTGCCATCTTTTTGCCCATGTTTGCCCACAAGCCAGGTTACTGAGCACAAAGGACTTGCACCCAATACCACTTCCCCTGATGCAGGTCAGGGGTGCAGTGAGGGGCGGGGGGCAGCTCAGGAGCTGCAAGCCTAAGATGATGCAGCCAAGAGGGGTGTGCGGTTACCTGAAGGCCGAGCCAGCCTTGTCCTTGGGAACCCTAGCCTCTCTGCACTGTCACTGTTCTTCTGAGTCCCTGGCATGAGTGAGTGTGCCTCTGCCTGTGGGAACTGTGGAACCTCTTGGCAGTGAAGCTTCTGACGTCACCACCCCCCAGCCCGGGCCCGTTCTCCCTCACGTGTGAGTGAAGTTCAGGAGCGCGAGCAGCTGCTGAGCCTTCTCTCCCAGGAATCACGCTCTGCTCGTTTACTTTGTTCACTGTCAGATGGTCAGGGTGAGCCCCATGCGTTGGATTCCTACATGGAGCTTCAGGTTTTTTTTTCCAGTTCTACTTGGAATACAGCCAGATTCTTTCATGTGCATAATTGGCCAAGGCCTCGATGGTTGCCTTTCTTTTCCCTTGCCGAGTATGTCATCCCTTACCAGCGAAGTACAGCCCAATCTTACACAGCCGTAGTGTGCTCTGTATAAATTATGACCCCTCTTCCCTCCTTTCTCACTTTGGCCTTGAGAATGATCAGAATGGACTGGGGCAGGGTGGAATGGTGCGGAGAGGTGAGAAATGTATCTTTAGCTGGAATATCTGGGATATAAGATGAAGTTGAAACCTGTAGGGTGAGAAGGAGGACCTTGGATGCAGAGGCCCCGAATAGCATCTTATTGTTAGCTCTTCACATCTGTCCTGCCAGCTGCTCCAGGCCAGGGGTCCTGTTACATCCATCCTGCTTTGCATTGTATTGAGGAGACATTTGAAAGTGATTAACTTGGATCGAAGTTGAAATGCTTTTCTTGTTTGTCTTGTGGAGTTAATAGCACTAAATGCTGGTGCTATAAAGAGGAATAGACTCTTAAGTCCCATTTCCTTTAACCCCGAGGTGTCGTGTAGAGTGGAAATTTTAGTATCTGCTTCTTGGAACAAGGGGAGAGCAATGGGTTCTTCCAACCCACAAATAACCCTAGTTAGGGAAGGGCTTTTCAGAGGTGTGCTACAGACCTGGGACCATTTCAGAAACTGACCCAGGACCAAATCTAGGAAGAAGCTGTCATTGCTTAGTTTGAAGGAACAAAATGAAAACCTTGATTACTATTTTTTTTCCCTTCAAGATGATGTCATGTTATAATACTAAATTTTTAATTGCAACAGATGTGAATTTAATTTTTGTCAAGTCAGTTTTCACTCTGAATGTTTACTAGTTTTGGAAACGCAAATATATTTTCTGTAACCTTTGTAAAATTAGCTTTGGAAATTTCAAAGTGAGTTATTTTCAGTTTGAGATTTCTAAAATAGATATTCATAGTCATATGTACTTAGGAAAGCTTACTGATTGTGTTCATCCTGTAGATCAGTTTCGACCAGGTGTAAGATATAATTTTTCGGTGTATGGGTGCAGAAATCAAGGATATCAATTATTACGTTCTGTAATTGGATATGTAGAAGAATTGGGTAAGTTAAATGGGTAAGTTTTCTTAGAGTTGAAGATAACATGAGAAATTATAAGTAGACATCAATTTTAAGATTGAATTCTAAAAATAGATTGAATTGAGATGTGTATTAGTTCAAGGAAGAAAAATATGTTAGATGATAACTGTAAAATTATTGATAATTACTTATCCTTACTTCATTTGTTTAATGTTTACATTTGACAGTTTTACTCTTGTCATAGAGAAAACTAAGTCTTATTTTGGATGTCAAAAAGACTTACCATGTGCTTTTACAAATTTTAAAAACTGTTTATTTAAGACTATCACTAAAAGGGGAAATAGAAATAGTCTATTGGAGTAGCCACTTAAAGATTTTGCATAGGTTTTGCAAACCCCACCCCCCCCCGATATGTTTTATACCTGAAAGTTGTAAATTCTACCTTTGTATATTCATAGTAAAAGTGCTATGATAATATATGTGAAAGTTTATGATTAAATAAAGAATAATGTTCTAATTCCAGGCTCAGCTATTTTTGAGGCTAGAAATCTCATTAAACCTTAATGTCTTGCTCTGTATTAGTAAACTCTCCTTTAAGTGTGGGCTTCTTTTCTTTTACAGCTCCAGCTGTTGCTCCAAATTTTACTGTTGAGGATACATCTGCAGATTCTATATTAGTGAAATGGGAAGAAATTCCTGTGGAAGAGCTTAGAGGATTTTTAAGAGGATATTTATTTTACTTTGAAAAAGGAGAGAGAGACACATCTAAGATAATGGGTTTGGAACCAGGTGAGTAAATTACTAGAATAAGTATATACTGTTTCTTAGAAGTTCTATATTAATTACAAAAAATGGAGAGAAAGAAGAAAGAAAAGGTAAAACAAAATGCTACTGAATAGTTTCAACTGGTCTCCCAAAACTCTGAACAATAAGGAAGTGAAAATGAAGTCATTTGATGAATATGAGATTTTTCAAGATTTTAGTATGTGATAAATGGCATGTGGTCTTTAAGAAATCATTTAAATCATTTATTCTGAGGCCTTTGATTATGATCCCCACAGGACTGAGAACATCTCTTACTAATCTTGCATGATTCATAACAAAGCATCTTATGAAGGTTACCTTAAGAAAAAAAAAGTCTTCCTGCATTTATGCTGATGGAGACGAAAACTCAGGAACCTGAAGAATGGCTTCAGAGCCTCCTTTTATTTGACAAAGAGCTATCCCCACAGTTAGGCAAGGCCTTAATGAGCTGGGAAACTTAATTGGCTTGATAGAGCATGTGTGTGTCCCTTATATCTTAGAAACTTAAGAGTCAGTCGTGACAATTAGTAAGTGTATGCACGGAGGAGACCTTTGAGAATCCTGAAATTTACAAATACAGAAATGTTTATGCAGACTTTTGGCTTTAAATCCTCAATGACATTTCTGTTCAAAGTCAGATGCTTCTTATTTATGACTGAATAACACAAGCATGTATCATCTCTTCAATTTGAGAGCTTTTGTTTTCCTTAATGACCTTTTCTTGGAAAGAAACTGTTGTAACTATTTAATGACTGTCTGACAAGTAGAGAACAAGCAATGCCACAGGGACATGCTGCCTACCTGGGCATTAGTTTAGTCACCTCTGGAGAACAGCAGCATAAACATGTGCCTCCCCAAATCACAGAGTTCTGCATTTCCTAAACTTTCAGAGTTGAGGCAAACCCTAACTATCAGATGCTGCAAATATCCAGAAAAAAAAAGTGCTCAGTCATGTCCAACTCTTTGCGACCCCATGGACTGTAGCCCACCAGACTCCCCTGTCCAAGGGATTCTCCAGGCAAGAGTACTGGAGTGGGTTTCCATTCCCTTCTCCAGGGGATCTTCCCAACCCAGGGATTGAACCCACGTCTCCTGCGTTGCAGATGATTCTTTACCATCTGAGCCACCAGGGAAGCCCAGACATTACACCAGAGTCTGGTGTAATTTCCCTCAGGAGCTCAGAAATTTTGCACTTGAACCAAAGGTTCTCAGAAATTTTGCACTTGAATCAGTTAAAATTATAGCATGTAGACTCCTAGAGTGGATTGGTCCCTAAAATTAGAGTAAAACAGAAGGGAAAAAAAAGAAAAAACCATAAAGCCAATAAAGACAGAACCAGAGAGGCAAAAAAGAGGATATTGAAACTTTAGAACATGGAAGTGGGCTGAGTGAACTAGAGGAGTAGATGGTGGGATAGTCTAGGTGGACAGTCGGGCGGGCATCAGTTAGAAGTAGTTTGGTTTATCCTGAAGGGCCAGCAGTGGAGGCCAATGGTAAGGATGAGTCTGGGCTGAACATCGGGAGTTGACTGAAGGTGTGTAAGCATCAGTTAGAACCCCCAAGTCCTACAGAGTGTCATGTAGCTCACATGAGTGCCCTCTCCCCTGAATGAGAACAGATTTATTCCGAACCAGAGAGCCTCCAGGCAGGGGAGACCACAACAGACAGTGTGACTTTCCTTCTTCCTCCTTTCCACAAGGTTAATATATCTTCAGCTAGGCATGTTTCCCAGACAAGAGGTGAGAGGATTAAATGGTTCCTGAGAAAAAACATAAAACATGCTGAGATTCAGGGGGTTACCCCAATGAAAAGCCAGGAACCCAGCTGGTCATTTCCTATCAGTAACAGACATGAAGCCCACCCACCAATAAACCCCACCTGTGCTCACCAGGCTTCCAGTGAGCCATTTAGTAGCTCACTCTGAAACATGAGGAGTATCCAGGGTTAACCAGATGATTGAGAAAGCTTCTAACCTGCAAGACAGACACCAGGAGAAATCAGAGGAAACAAATGTTATGTGGGAAACAGAAGTAAAAAAAACAAAACTATTCTTGGATAATTGAGGTACTGTTGAAAAGACATGATGTTATAAAAAGGAACAAACAAGACAGTTATGAATTCCTCAGAATTAAAACTGTGATCGAGGAAATTTTTAAGGAATTAAATAGAAGTAGAAATATTAAAGGGAAAATGGGGAAATTCTTCTGAAAATGAGACAGAGGCAAAAGAGCCTTGGAGGTAAAAGAAAGTTGCAGCTTGAGTCAAAGACCTGCCCTGTCCTCCTTTATAAGAGTTCTGTTAGAAGAGTGGAATGGAGGGAAGGAAATTTCCAAAGAAATAGCCCGAGAAAATTTCCCAAAATCAAAAGACCTCAGTGTATGCAGTAAAAGGTGCCATTAAATACACCAGTAAAATGGAGAAATAGATCTATGCTGAATATGTCATGGTGAATTTTCAGAGCACCTAATACATAAAGAAAAAGTCCTAGAAACAAAAGAAAAGCAGTTATGGTGCCCGGATCAGGAATAAGAATGGCAGTTCTCAACAACATACCGGATACTAGAAGATATTACAGCTAAAATACTGAGTAAAAAATTGTTTTCAACCTAAAATAATACTGTAGTCAAGCCAATTTATCTACAGATACGGTAGTATCTGTACTACTTCTGTGAGAATAGAAGACATTTTTAGACAGGTGAGGCTGCACATATTACTTCCCCCAGCTATCCCTTCTCCAAAAGCTACTAGAAGAGTAGTAGCTCTCAACACAAGGAAATAAGTGGGGCAGGGAGTCCCAGGACAAGGGCCCCTGGAAGGCTTTCAGTCCATAGAAGACGCCCTGGGAAGCAACCTGACGAAAACCAGACAGGGGCTGGGGAAGCCACAGCACTGGGACTTAGTTGTGTTGGATCACATGGAAAATTGTGTTGAATATTCATTGAAGGATGTGGGAAGAATTAGTAACTGGTACATCAAACAAATAAGGAAGAAAGGCAGTTAAAACAACAGAAAAATAAGAAAGGAAACATCATATCTAGCAGTTTGTCTTAGCAATACTGCATGTTTATATAATCATGATAATATAAACACTGAATTTACCAAATTTTTTTGTTTTTCTGCCAGTAATGTGGGGTTGAGGGGAGAAGGGGTAGTGCTTGTGTGTTAGAGCTAACATCTAAAATTTAAAAGTCAAGCACTACCAGTTTAGGTTTCCCTGGTGGCTCAGTCAGTAAAGAAGATGCCTGCAATGCAGGAGACTGCCTTGCAGTACAGTAGACCCAGGTTCAATCCCTGGGTCAGAAAGATTCCCTGAGAAGGAAATGGCAACCCACTCCAGTGTTCTTGCCTGGGAAATCCCATAGAAGAGTTTCATGGGCTGTAGTCCATGGGATTGCAAGAGTCAGACATGACGTAGTGACTAAACCACCACCAATCTAAGTTTATTTCAAAAATGGAAGTGAATACTCACAGAAACTGATAACTTGATTTTGAAGTGATTGGTTGGGGGGAGGGAGATGCAGGCAGGCAACTGCTGCTTTTTATTAGCCATATAGTGTAATTTAGTTTTTAAGCTATTGAACTGCACTATTTTGGTTAAAATTTTAAAAAACAATAGTTTAAACAATTCTTCTCATTTCCTTTTAAAACAGTTCCAAGGCGTCCTCACTGGTGTCTTACTTGAGACCTTGGTTTCCTGAGTAATTTGGAGTGATCTCCATTGATTCGTGCTCGTACTCCCTTGAGTTTCTCACTTGACTCACAGACAGATGGTCAGCTCAAGTGACAGCATCCCTGCCCCCATGGGTTTGGGTTGCAGTGGGTTTTCATGCTCTTAGTAACAGAAAGAAAAGAGGCTTTTATTGATTGCCTGCCGTATGCCAGGCATTATTCTAGAGAATGTGCATGGAAATTTCTGAGAGCTTCGAAACAGCTCTGAGAGCTGAGTCATGATATGGGATTTCACAGTTAGAGAAACTCAGGTTCAGAGTGGTTCAAATAATAGATCCAGATAACCCAGCTACTAATTGGTAGAGGCGGAAGTGAACATGGTGCTGACTGGCACTACAGGCCTTGGCCCTGGAGGCGACTAGCATTCAGACTCACTTAAAAATGATATGTGACAGGTTTGAGTAACCAGGTGTTTAAAAATAGTATAGAGATCAGTAATAATCTTCTTCACTTGAAAAACAGGTCGTTTTGACACAAAGGTTAAGAATATTACTGACATATCCCAGAAGACACTGAGGATTGCTGATCTTCAAGGTAAAACAAGTTACCACCTGGTCTTGCGAGCCTACACAGGTGGAGGAATGGGCCCAGAGAGGAGCATGTTTGTGGTGACAAAGGAAAACTGTGAGTTAAATGTTGTGATTGAGTTGCTTTCCATACTCAAATGCATTGGGTTTCTAGTGATTTTTGTTTATATAGAAAACCCCCCTTCTTTAAATTTCACATTTTGTTATACTTTTAAAGTAGGTGGAGGGCAGTGTTGAAAGGCCTGAATGACTTCATATTTATTCTTACCAGTTATCTGAACCTACTGTCTAATGCATACTTGAGAAATTAAGGGCTTGAGGATATCTGAAGTTCAGAGTTCTAAATTCATGTTGAACTTATGGTCAAGTGGTTTAAAATTTTTTGCCCGAAATATTCTGAGATTTTTAACATATCCAGGGAAGAATGTAAGAAACAGCCTTAAAAGAGTGTAAAGCATAACACTTATAAATTTGAGATGGAAAGTAGAGGAGATGGACTTGATTAGTTGGTCAACAGCAAAGAACTTTCATTGGTCACAGGCTTGTTCTCTAGCCCTGGCTTGAAGGTCATACATGCCTTTAAATAAAGGAGGGCCATGTGGAGATAGCGCTCACCTGGGGGTGATTTTGCCTCCTGGGGACACTTGGCATTGTATGGTGCCGTTTTGATTGTGCTACTGGTGTCTGGTGGTTAGAGGCTGAAGGATGCTGTTAATCTTCTTCCAGTACATGGAACAGCCTCTTCCCCACCAGCACATGTCAAAGAAATATCTGCCCTAAAATGTTAGGAGTGCCAAAGTAGGGAAACCCTGCCCTAAAGAAGTTATGTGTTAGTATAAAAATCATTACAGTACTTTTTAAGGTTATGTTTTAATAATTTTTCAGTTTCTCTGGAGCAGTTAGGGTTTTTTCTTCAAATAATCTACTGACTTAAATGTCTTATGATATGAATTTATTGAGGTCATATATTAAAATGATGACTTTAACATCTGCAATGTTCTCTCTTCAGCTGAGGGTTTGATTATTGCCATCCTCATCCCAGTGGCAGTGGCTGTCATCATTGGAGTGGTAACAAGTATCCTTTGCTATCGGAAACGAGAATGGTAATGATTTACTCTCGCTGTTTTGTTCTTAAGGGCATGACTGATTAGTTCATGTGTTGAGAGTCTGACACAGCTTGCGACTGAACAAAATAACAAGTCCACCTTTTTGGTGGAAACTAGGTAATAAATATTTATACTGGTCAGAATTAATGTTGGAGATAATATTAGACAAGAACATGGCATATTATTTACAGGTTTTAAAACTTAACAAAGGAAAAGTGTAAATTTTCCCTGCTATGGACAGGGAGGTCTGGCAGGCTGCAGTCCATGAGGTCACAGAAAGTAAGACATGACTGAGCATGCACAAAAGCATATTTACTAATTAAAGTAGTAGCCATTGTACTAAAAAAAATATTTAAAGGCATACATACGTCAGTAGCTATATGCAGGGTTGAATGTAGTTTAATGATTGAGCTCTCACTTGTCCTGGTGATCTATTTAGAGAGTCTGGTCATTTATTTAACAAATGTGAATGGCCCTCCCATGTGAAGGGAGGTGCAGTGGGAGACTAAATAAGTATGATCCTTAGACATGTAGAATAGTGGGGAGGATGGACTCGAACCCATAATCATTTAATAAATACATGCGGAGACGTGTGAGTGGGTGCTGGAAAGAGCGCAGGCGCGAGAGAGAACAGTGGGGAGACATGTCTCTGTGGGCGGTCAGGTTCCCCCGTGGAGGTCCCTGGAACAGGGGAAGAGGAGAGCATGTGCCAGGCAGAGGGAAAGGCTTCTCTGAGGGCCTGCAAATTGGAAAGAGCTTGATCTTCTGGAGAAAGCAGCGTGTGTTTGGGTGCAGTGACCACGTGAGTGGCGTGAGCTGAGGTGAGCGGGCTGAGGAAATCGCGCCTCATGCTCAGCCAGCAGGAGCTGTCCTGGGCTGGGCTTCAGGCAAATGGCTGTCTTCATTTGGTCCTTACTGGCCTTCAAAATGCCGTCATTCATGGTAAAGAAGAGAATATGTTCTAGCAGTCCTGGCTTATAAATCAGTATAGTAACAGTTTAAAACGATAGAATACCCTGTTTGGTAACCACATTCTCATTGCCAAAAACCACATTTTTAAGGCAATTTCCATTCAGAAAAAATATAAAATAAGGAGATAGAGTGGAAGAGCATTTTGGACATACATTGACAACATTTTTTTTTTTTCCTATAGGAATTTCAAACGATAAAAAAAATTAACAGCTGTAACTATGATAGGGCACTAAGCAAATCTCGTTTTTGTGTTTAGTTTTTGCTTAAGATTGATAGCCTTCCTTTTTCTGATAGTGCAGGAAAAGTCTGTTTTGAGTAGTAGAGAACTGAAAATGCAAATATGTTCCCAAGTAGTTAATGGTACTGAATCCAGTCTGCAGCATGAACATTTTGGTTATATGAGTAATGCCTGTATCTTTTGACTGGATAGCACAGTCAGCATCTTAACTCTTTTCTTTCCGTTTTCATAAGATACGTAAGATATTATAGTTCTAGAAATAGAAGCACTGTTTGTAGTTTTCAGATAGGAACCTCTGAATGCATTGTATGAAAGCTCTAGTGACCGATCACACTGAAAATGATTTTCCCTTTTTATCTCAGGTGTTCATTAGCATATTCATATGAAACGTCAAAATAAACCTGGTAACTTACTAACTCGTTGTCTAACTGATAATCCTATAGTTATTAAATGTATTTAATCATCTTTATTTAAAGGATTAAAGAAACCTTCTATCCTGATATTCCAAATCCAGAAAATTGTAAAGCTTTACAGTTTCAAAAGAGTGTCTGTGAGGTAATCCTTTATTTTCTTACATTTACCTTTGAAGTACTGACTTCCTTTTTTTAGTCTTTTGTGAAAAGTTTTTAACATGCCAGTGTCATGCACAGTAAAATGTACTAAGAAAATAGCAGTGCTTGAGCATCTGCTGAACTTGTAAAATTATTAATTTTAAATTGTTGGTGCATGCTCTTTTTTCTTTTCACTGCTATTAAGAGCAAGGAGAATACTGATATGTAGAAAAAAGTAGCTTTGCTCTAGTATGAGCTAAAGAATAGTAGAGATGCAATTTTATAAGCATCTGCGAAAAATATATAAAATAATGCTTCTTTTTGTAGGTGGAGCATCGCAGCAGCTTTTCATGGTATCCCTAATCCCTGTTTTAAAATTTATTTCTAGGGAAACAGTGCTCTTAAAACATTGGAAATGAATCCTTGTACCCCAAATAATGTCGAGGTTCTGGAAACTCGGTCAGTGGCTCTCAAAATAGAAGATACAGAGATAATTTCTCCGGTGGCTGAGCGTCCAGAAGATCGCTCTGACGCAGAACCGGAGAACCATGTGGTTGTGTCCTATTGCCCACCCGTCATCGAGGAAGAGCTAGCGAACCCGGGAGCAGAAGGCGGCGGGGCCTCACAAGTCATCTACATTGACGTCCAGTCCATGTACCAGCCTCAGGCGAAACCAGAGGGGGAGCTGGACAGTGACCCTGTAGGGGGAGCAGGCTATAAGCCGCAGATGCACCTCCCCGTTACTTCCACTGTAGACGATCTGGATGCAGATGATGACTTAGATAAAACTGCAGGTTACAGACCTCAGGCAAATGTAAACACTTGGAACTTGGTATCTCCAGACTCACCTCGGTCCACAGACAGCAATAGTGAGATTGTGTCTTTTGGAAGTCCGTGCTCCATTAACTCCCGACAATTTTTGATTCCGCCTAAAGATGAAGATTCTCCTAAATCAAGTGGAGGCGGATGGTCCTTTACAAACTTTTTTCAGAACAAACCGAATGATTAAGTGTCCCCCGTCACTTCAGTCCACCATCTCAATAAGCCCCCATTGCTAGAGCTGCCACATCAACACAAGGCACCTTGGAGGGATCCTGTGAAGTGTTGCTAGTGGGGTGGACTTCACTCTCACAAGTTACACTAAGAAGTGTTAATGTGCTTTTCATGCAGTCTCAAAGCCAAAGTACAGTAACTCAGAAATTGGATCCACACAACTCACAATTTGGAGCTATTTGGGATTCGAGCCAAAGAATTCTCACATTACTCTGCCTTCAAGAAGCTTTTCAAGAACAAGCAGTGCCAGGCCCATTCGTGCAAAACAAACCCTGCAGCAGCTATATTCTGTTCTGTTGTTCATCGGGTTTTCTCACACTTATAATTTATGGAATTGCACGCAGATTTGCAGGCAGGGGGGTAAAATGTCAAAGTAACAGGTGACGTTACTTGCCTGACATTTGCTCCATTCCAGATGAAAACCAAGCACAGATTTGGAAACTTTTGACATTATTCTTTATCCACAGCATTTAAGAAAATTAATATAATTTTTAATGTAGCAGCAGCTATTTAGTGTTTTGTTTGATAAAGTATGCTGATTTCTGTGCCTACTGTATAATGGTTATCAAACAGTTTTCTCAGGGGTACAAACTTGGAAAACGAGCGTGAAACTGACCAGCCCAAATCAGAATCATGTCTCCTTGCTTTGGTAGGCGTTTTATGTTGTTCCATTATTTTTTAGTGTTTGTGCTAGCTTCCCTTATTAGGTTGCCCTAATATTTAAAAGTAAATTTCTAAGACTGTAGATTTTAAGTTTTTTTTTTTAATTGTGTTTTTTTATGACAGTGTCAGTTTTATAAATATATGAGCAAATTCAATATTATTCATAAACACAGGATTCCAGTGACTTACTATTTGAGACGACTACTAAGCAATATCTGGCAGCATCAGCTGTCTGTATAGGTGGGATTGGCCTCAGTTCCTCCTGAGAAGACCACGCTTTGAGCCCTGGTTGCCCGGGCAGCGTGAGCATCTCTGACACCTGCTAACAGGTGTTCTTTCTCATCGCACATCTTAGCAGTTTCTTCCTCTTCATCAGTCCAAGCTAGTTGTTTCAGTCCTCAAACTTTTCAATATAAAACTAAAAAAGATAATGCTTCCTAACAGGGACAGTTGCTCAAGGGCTCTTTCATAGAGAATGTTACTACAGCGGATTTGAATCCATGGGCGTACCTGTATTAAAGGTGCTCTGGGAGATGTCCAGAGGGGGGTCCTCACAGCATTCTCTGTCCACCCCTGATCTTCACACATGATGTCTGAAATGAGTGTTGTTCTTGGAGAAGCAGATTGAAGAGCTAAAAACTGTATCTTATATTTTCCCTGCCCTCAGGTTGTCTGTGTATTTTATCTTTTGAGAGTTAAGGCCAGAGTACTTGAAAATTTGGAAGATCTGAAGAAGTCACGATAAGCCCCTTTTTATTTATCATTCGAGATTCTGTAGTGTATGTGCACATAATGGATCAGGTTTTTTTTCTTTTCTAGCCCATGATGTATCATTATAAAAAACATGTTGTAGAAAAAAGGTTCAACAAGGGACAAAAATCTACTTAGGTAGTACTCTGTTTTATGAATCCTGATTTTAATTGCTAGGATTCAATTAAATCCCAGAGCTTCCTGGTAGATGAACATGTGGAGTGAAATACAGTTAATTATGTATACACATAGTATACAGTAAAACCACATAATAGCTCATAGATATTTTCAACAATGAAAGTTGTATCAAACCAGAGCCACCTCTAAACAGTTTGCTCTGTCCTGTTATTTCTCCTGTTGGGCTCCTTCCCTTAGCTTTCACCCCAGACACTGAGCCCTGGGGCTGCCTTCTCTCCCTGCAGAAGCTTGTTTTTACCACACCCTTCTTTCCCCCAATTCATGCCTCTTTTCCCGTCAGAACTCACCAGTCCTATACCTCATCTCTTTAGGATAAGTGTTTAGTCCTCTAAAGTGTCCCTTTAGGCCAAGGTAGAAGTTTATTGATCTTCACTCCACTAACCTGAGATAATGGAAAAAGGCCGGAAGAGATTGTTTTGATTTCCATTATATGTGTCGTAGCTCCTACCATCTACCTACATAGCGACTCCTTTGTTCGGCTCATGGTGCATTTCACCGGGGCTCTCAAGTCCTCTCACTCCGTCCAAGGCTTCATAGCTTGTTCTCTATGAAGATTCAGAGTGCAGCTCACCTCTCCCCTGCCCCTGGGGATCTACACACAGGATTGCTGGGTTAATGAGCAGCAGAATGTCTCTCTAAGTCTGGGCAGGCTCCTTATTACTTGTGACAGGCTTAGAAGAGTGTGGCTTAGGTCTGAGGTCAGAACAGATTTCTCTATATTTCCCCTGTTGAAGACTGCCAGACCTCAGCTGCAGGTGGAAAGTGATTACCACCCAGCCCCTGGGCACCTGGGGACAGGGAGAGGGGAAGAAGACAACCTCTGACCCATATCCAGTTGTCTGTGTCACTGCAGACCCTGGTAAATACTCAGTGCCAGGACCCTGCATATGGGTGAGAGCTGGTCTAATAGGGCCTTGCTCTGTGCAGTCAGATTAGCTCCTCTTCTGAGGGAGGGCCTCCCTCCAGCCCTTCCTGATTGGAAGAATGATTGGGAAACCCACCTTTCCTGCCAAAGTTTCCAGTTAAAGCCCAGTCGTTGGTTAGAAAATTCTAAATGTCTGAAATATATCCCAGTATGTCTTGATTAGTGCCATTAAAGGATACATTTTCACATCTCTTCCAAGCCAGCAAACCAAACTTCCCTTGTGAGGAATGGAGATTCTGATGGTCATTGTGACTACCTTTCTCTTATGAGTGGCCATCTGAAATAATACTTAACATAAAAATATTCTTGGAAGACTTAGCCAGGCTTTTGACACTAGATAGACCTTATTAACTGCGTATTGCATGGACTAGCATCCGTATACAATTGAAGTCTTCAGTGTGCTAAACCTGTAGGAGCCTGGGTTTGACATTGTGGCCCAAATATCTGAATAGTTGGGTGTTTATGTGCTTCAGTGATAGAGGTGCTCCATCCCTGCAGTTTACACAGAGTGGCAGCGATTCCCAGAAAAATTTACAGGCAGGAGCTTCAGCCTCATTTTCCATACCAGCATTGCTTTCACGGCTCATGGATCTGAAGGATTGCATTGAGAACATCTAGTCCTATTGCACTCTCAGAAACTGTGGGAAAAGTCATATTCTTAAACCTTCATGCAACTTGTATTCTTGTTGGAAATTAGTCCTGTGATTTCTTAGTTGTCTTCATACTGGCCATATTTAAAGAATATCACAGTCCTTTTTTGTACTTGAATAATTAGATGTAGTTTAGTGAAGGAGACATGTGAATGTTTTCTTCCAAAAGGAATTTGGAATCAGTTTTAACGAGTTTGAAATAAAAGTGCTCCCTAACCTGTTAATATGCAGAAAATATTATCTCAAATTTTTCTACTGCTGAGGCACATAATCTGATAAAACTTTTTTTTTTTTTTTCTGTTTAAGGTAGTTTTTACTGTTTTCTGTTCTGAACCATGTTAAAATTTGTATATCTTTTATAACATAGATTTCCCCCCTTATTTTGAAAGTATAAAATTGGGCATCTCAAAAGTCAAATGTGGGATCATTAGTTAATCACTAAGACTAGGCACATAATGGAAATTCAGTCAGGTTTTTTATTGACTGAGTCCCATCCCAGAATGTGTTGATTCAATAGAATTCTCCTGCAGGATGGTGCATGCCAAGATCTAGCTTGTATAGATCTGAGACCACTGGCTCACAGACTCAGATCTACTGTAGAAGTGACTCCACAGGTTGAGTGAAAACTTGGGTCTTACACAGATATCTTATTCTAATCTAATTTTAAATATTCACAGTAACTTTTATATGATGGGTTTACAATGTGGGACATGTTTGTACCAACCAATTAAGTTTGTTCTAGCAAATCAACACATTGATGTGTGAGTTTTACTGATTATAATGAACATTCATTCTCCTGATAAACTCTTAAAAGCTTTTATTTTAAACTGATACTTCCTGCTAAAACAAAGTTTCGTGATACCATGGCCATTTTCTTTTTTATATCCAGAAGAAAGTCTTTGACAAAAGAAAACGATCTGTGGCTAAACTTACTGGTAGTGTAGCTTTTAGACATGACCTTAGAATATCATTGGAAACGACTTGTTTTGAATTTGGTCTATTTGTACCTCCGTGGATTATGTGCCAAGGCTATTAATATTTAAACCTCTTACTTCAATTAGGTGGTGAGATTTTTATTCCTTTTCAGTTAGTACTTTTTGTCTTTTAACTATTACATGATCATACTCATGCTGATTTTAACACAGATGAACTATCTTTAATGCTGGTAATAGATTAAAGAACAACATTCTGTTAATTGAGATGTCAGACTTTGTTGTATATGGTAAAGTTTCATGGGATGTGATTTGAATATATCCAAATCCTTATGATACTGGATTATGATGGAATTCTATTATTTTTAATCATGAATAGCATTTCTTTCTCTCTACATTAAGAATGTTAATATTTTGGATTATAAATCATGTTATCAAGAGAACTTACACGTGTGAGACAAATTCTAACTGTGGGACATTTTTATGAAAATTAAAAGTAGTGTTTTTAGAGAGAAACCCTCTGAATGTTTTTTTAATGTGCAAGTGCCTAGTTGAAGAAATACAGAAACAATAAATTCAAAAGCTTTTAAATAAGTAAACTGTAACTGATTGAATATTAACCAAATACAAAAAGTAATAAATATTACTTTTTGGTTGCTATAACTGAATACCCAAAAACCTAAAAGATGCATTGGGGAAAAAATGAATGCTTAAGTGATAAGGAATTAATTTTTATTACATTTATTAATGCATATATCATCTAAAATTGCCTTTGCAGTAGCCAATCAGAACTTTAAAACAAAAAATTTTCTAACAATATAGACCTTACACTGCACAGAATCCCAAAATAATTTGTAAACCTGATTGAATTTCACTTAAGTGTATTGAATTTCTTTATACATTTAAAATGTACTTCCCTTTAGAATTATCCCATTTTAAATAGGTAGCTTTCAGTTTCTGAACTTACTATTTTTTCCTAAGCATTCTAGTGGTATATTATAAAAGATCAAAAGATTTCTAGGTGGTAAAGCAATTTTATTTACGAAACATGGACAAGTTAACTGTTAGGTTTAACCTTAGCATTAGTATTTTTGTAGTTGATTATGGAAAACAATACTGAATAATTCTCATAAAATTTTTTTTCAAATCTCCACAGTTTGATTTTCAGTAATTTTCCCTATTATTTATGATATATCCTTCAATTCCAATTATTCCCTCCAGTATAATGTTTCAGAAAAATGACTGTTATGAATAAAACACACAAAAAAGAAACTCTCTTCCACTCATGGTTGTGGAAGGGTAGATATTCCTGGGATTGGGATTTATCCAATTATTTCCTCCAAAAGGGACAAGGCTTTTTTTTTACATTTCAATTAAGAAATTGCTTGAAAAAAATTTGGCCTGGATAGAGAGACATCCTCAGTTTGAGATAGAAAGTGAAGTCGCACAGTCGTGTCCGACTCTTTGCGACCCCATGGGCTACCAGGGAGTCTACCAGGTAGTCTACCAGGCTCCCAGGCTCCTCCGTCCATGGGATTCTCCAGGCAAGAATACTGGAGTGGGTTGCCATCTCCTTCTCCAGGGGATCTTCCCGACCCAGGGATCGAACCAAGGTCTCCCACATTGCAGGCAGACGCTATAACTTCTGAGCCACCAGGCTTGAGATGGTGCCACCCTAAAGTATGTCCAAAGGTAGAGTCGTTTTAAAGCACTCAGCTTTGCTCATAGAAGTGTGTTCCCTTTCCTTCTCTTTTGTCAGCCAGCTACAAGTCAGAGGTCCTTGCAATGCTAGACAGTCACCATTTTTTACTTTCAAAATTGCATTACAGTGAATTACTGTTTACAAAATACACATACTGTGAACAGATATAAGTTTTTGTCTTTTATAAGGTTGTTTGTAGAATGAGTGTTTTTTTAAAGGGGATGTTATATGTTAAATATTTTCAGTTTTTTATAAATACTAGTTAACTGTTTACTAATTTTTGTTTGGTCAGGTGTGTGCCAATGTAGCTGAAAGATAGGGAGAAACTGCAAATCCAAAACTGTTTAATTTCTTGAAATGTTACCACTACAGACTTTTTTTTTAATCCTGAATGATCAGTTGTGATGTTCGGCACCTAAAAATTGCGCTTAATCATGTCCGGAAGCAGTTAAATACACACATGCGGGAAGCAAACTGTATAGATCGCAGTATATTTGCGTGTTGCAGTCTGGTTCACAGAATTTCAGGTTTAACAGGGAATAAAATAACTCCACGTACAGAGATAACAACTGAAGTATTTTCTGCCTTAATGAAAATTTGGAAATTATGTTGCTGTTAAAAGGAAAAATTTGGACATTTTATATCATTGTATAATTTCAGAATGTAGTGTCCGTATCTTTTGGGAAACATGGTCATAGCAAGAACATAGAATTATAAGTAACCTATTACTAAGACACTTAAATATAAAACTAGTATGCTTGGCTGTTAACTCTAAAGATGTTACTTATGTCTGTTTTTAAAACATGCATGTATTTAACAATTTTATCATAGTATTGTCATGGAAAAAATAAATATATTTTCTTACACTGACAGATTTGGGCATTATTTAGGATGGGGGGATGGTTTCCTCCTATTTTAAGCACTTGGGAGAAGCGGTTTCTGCTTTGTTGTTAACACTTTTGGTTCTGTCTCAAAAATTACAGTGGCTGTGAAGTAATCACTCAGGGCTATGACTAAATTTTTAGTATTTTAATATATTGCTATGTCATTGATAAAACCTTCCATATATTCCACTACATCTACATTCTATTTACCAAAGAAGTTAACTATAAAAACAAGTAGTGGGGAACCAGCATTTTAAAACAAATAATAAATACTGGTCCTTAAAGTATGGCTTTTCATTTATTTCCTCTGAGGATAACCTAAACATTTCTAGAGATTCTAAAAATATATCAAAATTTTATTGTCAAGTTTTTGAATTTGGAAATATAGTCATTGATTCAGCAAAACCCCAATAATTTTGAAGTATGAAGTGATCTTAAATGGAATTTCAAAAGGGGGTGATATGAAGTCTTTAGCATTATGCCGCCTCTGCTCACCCAGAGTAACAACTGATGTATTATGAATGGGTCTGTATTTAACCCGAAGAAACTGTTGACCAATTTTAAATTAACTGTGAAACACATGTTAGTGTTTAAGTACTAGAAGAGCTCGTACATGTGGTCTGTCCTTTAGGGAGACCTCGCTGCATATCTGGTTTCCCAGATGGTGAGTTCTTGAGCCAAAATGTATAGTGCAATCAACCCCGGGAACTTTTAAAAGGGTCAAAAAGAGTGGAATGATGTCATTATTAGGGGAAAACAAAATACAGATGTATGAATAATCATTATTTTAATACATAGCATTCAGCATCATACTAAAATGTTAGCTTACAAACTCACATTCATTACAAAGGGCCTGTGTAAGAATTAGTTTTCAACGGCCTGTAAATTTGATCTATTACCCTTCCCCTGGAATGACTAACAGTAAAATTGAATTAAAAAGTATTATTCAGTCTGTAAGAACCAGTGATGCTGAAGGAACAAGAGATATCTTGCACTGATCTGGGATTAAACTCAAGATGATTTTTATCCCAGAGTGATTACTTTCAGGTTAAAGAAACAAAAGTTGTTAAGGATGATTGTGATAGAAACTGTTAAGTGGGAATTATGTTAAAATGAGTACAATTGCCAAGTATGGGGGGCTTCCCAGGGGGCGCAGTGGTAAAGAATTCGCCTGCCAATGCAGGAGATGCAAGAGCTGCAGATTCGATTCCTGGGTCTGAAAGGTCCCCTGGAGGAGGAAATAGCAATCCGCTCCCGTATTTTTGCCTGGAGAATCCCATGGACAGAGGAGCCGGGCAGACACAGTCCATGGGATTGCGAAGAGTCAAACACAACTGAACACACACACATGCCCTGAATGGAGCTCAAAATTATGTCCCTAAATGTTTGAAAGATGAGAAAGAATTTCAAGTCTCAATTCAGTTCAGTCGCTCTGTCATGTCTGACTCGCTGCGACCCCATGGACCGCAGCACACCAGGCCTCCCTGTCCATCACCAACTCCTGGAGTTTACTCAAACTCGTGTCCATTGAGTCAGTGATGCCATCCAACCATCTCATCTTCTGTCGTCCCCTTCTCCCACCTTCTATCTTTCCCAGCATCAGGGTCTTTTCAAATGAATCAGTTCTTCGCATTAGATGGCGAAAGTATTGGAGTTTCAGCTTCAGCATCAGTCCTTCTAATGAATATTCAGGACTGATTTCCTTTAGGATGAATTGGTTGGATCTCCTTGCAGTCCAAGGGACTCTCAAGAATCTTCTCCAACACCACAGTTCAAAAGCATCAATTCTTTGGCACTCAGCTTTCTTTATAGTCCAACTCTCACATCCATACATGGCTACTGGAAAAACCATAGTTTTGACTAGATGGACCTTTATTGGCAAAATGTCTCTGCTTTTTAATATGCTGTCTAGGTTTGTCATAACTTTTCTTCCAAGGAGCAAATGTCTTTTAACTTCATGGATGCAGTCACCATCTGCAGTGATCTTGCAGCCCAAAAAAATAGTCTGTCACTGTTTCCACTGTTTCCCCATCTATTTGCCATGAACTGATGGGGCCAGATGCCATGATCTTAGTTTTGTGAATGTTGAGATTTAAGCCAACTTTTTAACTCTCCTCTTTCACTTTGATCAAGAGACTCTTTAGTTCTTTTTTACTTTCTGCCATAAGGTTGGTGTCATCTGCATATCTGAAGTTATTGATATTTCTCCCGGCAATCTTGATTCCAGCTTGTGCTTCTTCCAGCCCAGCGTTTCTCATGGTGTACTCTGCATATAAGTTAAATAAGCAGGGTGACAATATCCAGCCTTGATGTACTCCTTTCCCAATTTGGAACCAGTCTGTTGTTCCATGTCCAGTTCTAACGGTTGCTTCCTGACCTGCATACAGATTTCTCAGGAGGCAGGTCAGGTGGTCTGGTATTCCCATCTCTTGAAGAGTTTTCCACAGTTTGTTATGGTCCACACAGTCAAAGACTTTGCCATAGTCAATAAAGCAGAAGTAGATGTTTTTCTGGAACTCTCTTGCTTTTTCCATGATCCAGCAGATGTTGGCAATTTGATCTCTGGTTCCTCTGCCTTTTCTAAATCCAGCTTGAACATCAGGAAGTTCGCGGTTCACATATTGCTGAAGCCTGACTTGGAGAATTTTGAGCATTACTTTAAACCTTTTTCCCCTCCCTTCCTCAGCTAACTGAATCTTGGCTACAGAGCTGGTTCTTCACTTGGACTCAGCCTTCAGAAGCAGGGTGAGTCTGGGTGTCTTCCGGGCATTAAAGGCCTTGCACACATCCCCACCCACATTTTCCTTGAGTCCATGGAGAGGCAGGAAGACTTGAGGAGCCGAGTTTTAAGGACACATGGCCTTTCCTGGTCCCAGATTGCCCAAGGACAGAGCAGACGATGCACCTTCTTCAGAGATGTACCGGGGGTCTGATTTTCTCAATCACCATCTTAGGCTCCATTTTTTCCTGTGATCGATGCAGGTGTCACACCCCAGGCAGCAGCTGTCCTGGCTCCCCGCCAGTTTCACCTCTGACTCCCATGGTGACCCTGGAGAATTTTCTCCACCTCTCATATCACTCTTCTCAGCTCTGAGCTGTGGGTCTTACCTATGACCGGTTGTGAGGATTCCAGGTAATGTCCACAGTGCCCCCAAGAGAACATTTCACTATGTGACTCATGTCTCTGTCCTTTGAGAAACCTGGGATACAACTCAAGACTTTCTGACCAGCGCTTAAAGACGTCAGTGCCTTAAAGCTGGCTTAAGGTGCACCCAGGTTAGTGACATCTCCCAGAGGGGGCTAACCAGCCAGAGTCCTGCTAAGTAAAGCCTCTTCTCAGGGGTCGATGCTGTAGTCTTCACCTTTCTTCACTTGGGTAACTTCTTCCAGGTCTCAGTTTACATGTTGCTGCTCAGAGAAGTCTTTTAGCACCCTGGGAACCCCATCATCTGCCTTCCCAGCACCCCCACCTCTCAGGTTCTAGCACAATCCTAAGGCTTCATTTGATAACAGGAATTGAACAGCTGTGTCCACAGAGATTAGCATAGTGTCTGCCGCATCACAAATGCTTGATGAATATTCTTTAAATAATTGTGCCTTGAAAGCGAAAGCAGTTTAATGTGTTTTCCTAGATATTAGGTATTATCTTACAGAGAGGTGACCACCTGTGGGAGAGTCTCTGGGGCTAAGGGGAGGAGGAGAAGCCAGGGCAGTCCTTCTGGAGCTGGGAATCCCTTAGAAGAGGAAGAGGCTCCCCAGGTCAGCTGGGGGAAGCTCTGTTGTTTGTGGTAGATTCTCCTGTATTTGTGACATGCAGTTACCGTTTAGTCTCCCTCAAAGGAAGTTTGCCCTTGTGCTGTTATCTGACAAAAGCAGGTAAATGGGCTTTATGTGAAGTGACCACCGTTACAGTCCTCCCACCTAATGCCCATCGCCCACCTCCTCCTGTTTGGAAACGTATTTCACTCTCTCAGTCAAGTTCTTGACATCCTTCCAAGTGACAGAGGGATCCATTCCTATTCCCATCTCTCTTCTCCCAATTGCATATCTGCTTCTTTAGGAGGCAATCCTTGCCTGACCTCTCCAGCATTTACTTTGCAGGCAGGGGTCCTGGTACTTGCTGCCAGCTGCACTGTTTCCCCCCAGAACTGACACGGTTCTATTCTCTCACCCATAACCCTCAGGCCAGACATCCCCAAAAAAGAGCTGGACCCATGGTTCCAGACTTCTCCAAGTTTACAGCCTTATATTCAGAGAGAAGAGGGTACCCTTCCTCCAGCTCCAGCAAGGACTCTGGCTGGCCTGACCTGTGTCGTGTGTCCATCCCTGGTCCAGTCCTGTGGTTCAATAGATGTTCTATTTAAAGGCTACTTCTCCAACTATGACATAAAGTTAGAGGAGGACCAGTCCCCCTAAAGAAGGGAGGTGATACTCTGAATGGACAGAACAATAAATAATCACTACAGACTCACTGAAGAAAAGCTAGAGTAGATAAAAGGAAACAGAAAGAAAATTGCTCAGTCTTCTGATGCAGGATTAGCTATTTTTAACACTTTACTTTTTGTCCTTTTAGACATTTTTCCTGTGTGTATATATATTTACACATATTTTCATATATTGTACCTGTATGCATATATATATAATTACATTGTATATTCTATTTTGGAACTTGATTCTTTTACATCACATTTTGAAAATGTTTGCATATCAATAGAATATTTTATGGTGTTATTCTTTTCACATATATATAAAATCTCAATTTATAGATTAATTCTTTAAATTCAGCATTCTGGACATTCATACGGTTCACACTTTCCCTTGAATAATGGAGGACTTTAAGCTCAGATGAAGCTGTCTGGCACAGATTTTCCCAGCACTAAGAAGCAACGCTTGAATTTAGGTGCTGTTGGCACATGATGCTGGGGAAGTCCCAAACCACATTTCCTACGCTGTTAAGTGCAATCTTCACCACTGAGTGACTAGTGACGATTCTGACCTAATGCAGAATTCTCCCACTTATATGCCATTTCCTCTAAGATATTGGGGCAGCCAGCAGGAGCTCAGGTAAGGGCTACTCAGGGCTCAACCACTCAAGTCCATGCTGGACCCCTAGTCATTGGTGAAGCTTTCAGGATCCAGGGGAAATAGGATTTTGCAAAATTCATTGATATGTCTTTTTTTCTTTTTTTGACTGCACTGGGTCTTCGTTGCTGTGTGCAGGCTTTCTCTAGCTGTGGTGAGCGGGTCTAGTCTTCACTGTGATGCTCAGGCTCCTCACGGCAGTGGCTTCTCTTGTGGAGCACGGGCTTTAGGCACAGGGCCTCAGTAATTGTGTCACACAGGTTTTGTTTCTCTGTGGCATGTGGGATCTTCCCAGACCAGGGATCAAACCAGTGTCCTCGGCATTGGCAGGTGGATTCGTCTTTTTTCTTTAGTAGAAATTTTAAAAGATTGCTGTATTCTCTGGGAATCGTTCTTTTCCTGGCAGTCTTGGTTTGGCTCATGGTTTGGGGAAGTTGCAGGCTGTGGCAATTCTTCAGTTGGGACAGCACATGACTTCAAGTGTGCACTTGAAGAAAACAAAACTGGACTGGTGAAGCGTGGTCTGGAGGTGGGAGAGACTGGGAGCCAGAGTTGAAGAGGGTTAGGGGAGGCAGATTCTAAAATGGTCCTGAGACTTGATCCTGGATGCACACACCTGGTACAAACTCAACCCTGGAGTGTGGCTCAGCTGGTGTACAGGACAGGAAGTCACTCCCATGATTAGGTTACTCGTCAGTCGGCTGTGTGTTAATAGAAAGGGAGGATATCCCGGGTGGGCCTAACTAATCAGGAGAGCTCTTGGAGAGAGACCAGGCCTTTCAGAAAGACTGCTGGCTTTGAAGGAACAGAGAAGGTGCCCCATGGACTTGGAAGAGGGCCTGAGCCTGTGATGACCCCATAGCCCTGGCCCACGCTGGTTTGAGGAACAGAGTCTTCCCTCTGCTTTATATTCTCATTGTGTCTCTTCTGAGTTGGTTTGCATATAGTGAGTGCCTGTGGTGGTCTCGAGGTGCTCCAACAAGGCTTGTGAGGACCCAGGAAATCATTTTGCATTCCCACCCTCCATCCTGAAAACTTCAAAGCCTCCAAACAAACTCCAAACAAACCCCCTGAGTGCTGGAGGTTATTTGTGGAGAAGGCAAAGGAGAGAAGGAAAAGGCTTCCAGGCTTCCAGACCAGATCCAGTCACGTGACAGTGAATAAGGCCCCAGCCCTGGGGAAGTCCTCTTACCTCCCTTGCCCTCTCTAAGGAGCTGGACCTGGAAATCACTTAGCTTATTTTATTTCTGAGGGATGTGGTCCAGACTAGTGGGCATAACTTCTACTCTACTGGACAGTGTCCCCCATTTCATACCCACAGTTGCCCTGTGAACCGTAAGTTCTGTGAGAGCAAAGAATGCCTACAGCCTGGACAGGGGGTGGATGGGGGGCGGTCATCGTGCAGCCAGTCCCCCACTCCCTCTCCTCCACAGCCCTCTGGGTCTCTGCCTCTGTTTTCCTTCAGGCCATTTCCTAACAGGGCTTTCCACAGCTAATCCTCTGGCCTGGTGCCTGTTACTGGTGTTTCTAAATGAGTGTAGATGATCAAATTCCTTGCACTTCCTTGACCTCCTTCTCACGGATATTCCCACCCAAGTTCTCTTTCAGACAAGCTGGAAGTGCAGTCCCTTAGCACCAGGCTGTCCAAGGAGGTCAGAGCCTCAAGCCAGGCCCTGGCTTGGAGGTGAGCTGCTGGGACATGGTGGGGGGCAGGGGCGGTGGTGGAGGGGAGGGATACCACGTATTCCAAGATCTGTGTGCCTTGGATCTTGAGCAAGTCAGAGAGATAAAGAGTGTCAAAGAGCACTCATCCCAACTGCTGAGACACAGAGTTCCTCTCACATCTTTCCAGGAAAAGGCGAGAGCTCCTGGAGCCGCGCACTTTCCAGGATAAAGACGTCTCAGCAAAGGCAGGAGGAGAGGAAGATGAGGAGAGACAGGGAGTTTTCTCTGCTTCTTCCCCTGCTTTTGTACTTCTTGGCTTGGCCAGGGCCAGGCAGGGGACCCAGGGGGAGCACATCGATGTTTGGAAAGAGCTTAAGGCAACTCCCCCTGAGTGCTGGAGGTTATTTGTGGAGAAGGCAAAGGAGAAAAGGAAAAGACTTCCAGCCCAGACCTCACTGTTTGCCGGGGGCCTGAATCCCTCTCCGACGCAGAAGCTCTGGTCCCTGCTTCCAGGTTTGCTCAACCCAGAGTCCTGGCAATGGGAGAGCTCTGGGAGAAGGCAGATCTGGAGCTGTGATGAGAAGCTGGCAGGCAGACACTAAGGGACTGGCCCCAATCCCCCTCACCCACAAGACTCTCCTGCCAATGACAGCTAACCCGGGGGAGCCCCAGAATGCCACTGGGCAAGCCTGGGTGGGGCCCACTGGCCGCTGCATCTGACTGCGGGTCAGGTCAGGTGCTTCCACAGTGAAGCACCACGGTCGTGTCCTTGTGCGGGGACCACAGGCAAGTCACTTGGTCCTTCTGGCCAGCTTCTGTCTTTGCGTCCTATTGGCCTTGCCTGCCGGCTCCGGCTGTCATCAAAGGAGGGCTGTTTTTGAGATCAAGTATCTGAATGTTCTTACAATGTGAGGTTGAAGTGCAATTACTCACAGGGCCTGTCTCAGAAGCCAGACCATACTGCTGAACTGGATTAGTCATTTTGCTGCCTCTAAGCATACAGCCACCTATAAACTGGAACTTCCTAATGGCAGCCTGTCACTTCCACCGAGACCCACCAGTTGAATGCCTTCAGACCTGTTCTCCACATCCTCATCAAAGCTGAGGCAGGACCGCTGGTATTTTCTGAGCATATTTAAGGTGCACTGTAGAAACACCAAGGGATGATGCGGTGATGACACCAGCACCCCCCACCCCACTTCTTCATCTTGGGAGGTAACTCTGTGGGCCAGGCTGAGTTATTCGGGATTCTGATTTTGACTCCATGCCACCAGCCCTCTCCCCTCTGGGCTCCTTCGGGATGGCAGTCCTGGAGCTCTTCTTTCCTGCCTTTGACATGATAAACATAACCCCCTTTTCGGCTAAGGGACTGTCTGGCTGTTGCAGGGCACACATGTGCTCCACCTCCACCTTCAAGGGCAGCCACTGTGTATCCCTGGACTGGGAGGAGCTGGAAGAGGACCGGAAGGGAAACAGGAAGCAGGGAATGCTTTGTCCAAGCCCCTTTCCTTAAGGATGAACCACCTTTTCTGTGAGAAGCTGGAATTCTCTGCCTTTATTTTCCCAGCAGCCAGGTTCCCTCTCAGGGGTGAAGCAACCCTGGGGGTGGAGGGTTGGGAGGGGCAGGGCGCAGGGGGCTGGCTGTCAGGGCTCTGAGAGAGGCTGGGAGCCCTCCTATTCGCGATCCCCTTTTCCTTGGGGAACTCTCAGGGGATAAAAACAAGCTCGCTGAGAACCATATTTTTCTGGGTGAAAGGTGAAAAATGCAGCATTTCCTCCAAGTGGAAAGCACTGGGTCCGCCAGCTCTGGGCACATTTCCGAGATCTTCCTCCCACGCGGGGAGGAGGCAGGCAGCTCCTCACAAGGGGGAGAGGAGGAGAGGTGGGAGGTGGGTGGAAGAAGGGGAGGGAATCGGAAGGGAAGCACCAGTGGCTGACACCAGGGCTGTTGGGCGTGTGTGGGAAGCAGAGGGCCTGTTTGTGTTGGAGGAGCCTGGGGACTGGACAGAAGGCAAAAAAGGAGGAGCAGGGCAGCCGCTCAGGGTGTGCCTGACCCGCAGGGGCACCGAGCTCCCTGGACTCTGGGCCAGCGAGGGGACAAAGAAGACTCCACAGGCCTTCCTGAGAGATCCCACAGGCGAGCTGAGAGGAAACACAGGGTGCGTGAAAGTTAGTTTTCCTAAGAAAAGCAAGAACATTCCCCTCCCTGACCTCACCCCAGCCGTCCTTACTGAGAACACATGGGAAGTTCAGGGGAATTTTCTCAAATCCTGCTTGTGGGACAAAAGCTTTTCAGGAACCCATGCTTCATGATATCCTTCCTGGGCAGGACAGGGGTGGCTGGCATTAACCTCTGAGCTCACTGGCTGCTCCTCAAACCTCTTTGGGCAGCCAAGAGTCCAGCCAGCCCCCCGGCTCCTGCCTTCCATGGAGCCGCTGCCACAAAGCCACACACAGGTCCCATCCCCCGCCAGGCCCTGCTCCTCAGAAGGAACACGGCAGCAGGCGGAATGGGGACAACAGGGCGAGGCAGGCAGGGCTGGAGGCGGGGCTAGTCCCTCCCCACCTCAGCTGGGCTGTCACCGCAGCCTCCCAGGACTTGCTGCCCTGGACTCTGCACTAATGGCCCTGACTTCTCACTCTCCCTGAATCCCTGCCCGGGGCCATGCGACTTTGTAGTTGCTCTCACAATGGAGATAAGAGTCTATTCCTTCATCCCTAGACTCTATGGACTCGGACTAACACAATGTGGCAGAAGTGACGCGAGGAAGGGCCAATCCCAGGCTGTCAAAGGCCTTAGACCTCGATTCTGGTGCTCTCGCCCTCCTCCATCAGCATGCAAAGGGCATGGCAGGCTAGGTCACTGGTCCCAGCAGGAGGATGGAGCAGATCCCCGGCCACCTCCTCGTCCTAGCCAAAGCCACGCTAAGTGAGCCACTCTACACTTGTGAACAAGTCCCGCTGAGGCTGGAAGAACCGCCAAGTCAAGCTCAACCCCGATCAGCAGGGCTGCCAAGCCAACCACTTAAGGCGTGGAAGCAATCAGCACATCTCTGCGGTATGCCACTGAGGTTTTGTGGTTGCTTGTCAGGCAGCATTATCAGGACAATAGATAGCAGATACACTTAGCAAGGAACCTAGGGGAGCCACAGAGCCAGCCTGAGTTCTCCCTGGGTCTCTTGCTCACCTAAACCCCAATCTAATCCCTTAGCATCAGGACAAAGATTTTATCCTGCCAACCACCACTCCTTTTATAAAGTTACCCCGCGTTTCTTGATTTGGGGCCACTGAGAGGGTGAAGGAGCTTGCTCCCAGCTTGGTACATACCATCTCTTAGCCTGTTCTCCCATCCTGAGCCTCCCATGTGATCAGCTCCTCTTGGGGCCCCCTACTCTGGTGCCTTCTCACCCACAGCATCTCTACGGCTCTGACTCCATCACACGTCACCCCTCCCCTCCCAGCTCCTTTTGCATCCCACCCAGAGCAAGGCAGTTCAGCATCCTCATCAGCTCCAACACACACTCCCGGGTCCCCACCCCCAGGTTACTGCGTGTTTCCCTGGATAACAGTCATAGAGAGAAACAGCACAACTCTTCTGGCTTCAGCTCAGCTGAATAGTTTGCTCACTTTTTTTTTGACTGAAGGCAATTGATTCAAAATGTGACTCAACTGGAGTTGTGAAAGCAACTCCATTATATCTTGGAAGCCCTGCCCCTGGATGTTTCCAAGGAGACGGTGTTGAGGTGAGGGTGGGGGGGAGGTGGTGACACCCACCTTCCACCATGTAACTTTCTCCACACTGCACTCACAAGGTGACATTAGGTAGGAGAGGACAAACTGTTGTTACCTTTATTGCTCTGGGATGAAGCATCCCGGTCATCAAAGGTCCCCAAAGACAGGAGGCAGAAGGCTGAAATTCAAGGTGGATGTCTCTAGTTTATTTATTTATTTTTTAGAACTCTTAATGTGCCTAGAACCGTGCTTGGTCCAAAGTTTCAAGCCTTCGCTGAGAGCCTGCTGCACACGCAAGAGGAGAGTCACGGCAGAGCTACTCGTAGTCGCCTCTGTGAGTGGATCATATTTCCCTCCTCTTAGGTTGGTAGCAGCATTCATCTCACCTTCCTCAGCAAGCCCCAGCACGGGGGATCTGCCAGGGAGCCCGCCGTCCCCAGCGTCACTCATGAGCTGGCTAAGCAGCACCATGGTGACTCCCAAGGAAGCAACCCTGCTTCACTGATTCTTGTCCAGATGCTCAGACCAGGCCGAGGGTGCCCACTGCCCAGCCTCAGAAACACTGACTGCATTCGTGTCCATTTCTGGACACAGCCTTGGGAGGGAGCAGTAAGCCCTCCACGGGTGAATGAACAACCAAATGAATGCATGGTAGCCTTCATCTCTTTTATTCAAGTGTACTACAGACATCCCCCTCTCTCAAAACCAGGACAGTGACCCACCTCAGTAACACAGGTGCCTTCTCATCTGCTTGTTCGGGAAGCTTCATATTCGCCTCTTTGAGCCATCCTTTACCAAGAGGGAATGGTCAGCTCCCCAAGGTGCCCACCCCTGTGACCCACCCCACACCGCTGATGCCACGAAGGGCCCACACAAGTCTCCTTTGGGAGAAAATTCTAGGAAGTGTGCGAAGAACTCAGGGTCGTCCACTCAAACTCGCAAAAGTATACCGCATGGACAATCGGTAGCTATAAAAATATACGCATACAAAAGGAGAGCTACAAAATCATGGTGCCCATTTTCTGAGATTTGCATTATAAAAAGTAAGGATTTCTCATTAAAGGTAAACTTTCCAGGGTTGGCGGGGGGCAGCTTCATAATTATGATTCTATCTCTAGTCTCCCTTCATCCTTATTTTCATAGTCAGAGCACATTGAACCAGCCAGCGAGGAGGGGAAGGGGTTAATCCTAGTTATTCATGGGCCGAAGTGAGAAAACGGAGGGTCAAGGTTTTACAGTCATTCTGCTGTCAGTAAGAGTGTGATGAGTCAGGAGAGGAGAGAAGTATTTTAATACTGCCCTTTGGGTCTCTCTCTCTTTTTTTTAAAATGAACTATGAATCACAACACAGTCATTGAACTACAGCAGACGGGCTCGTAAATTCGCCTTGATGTGTGCTCTCTGGCAGCCACCACACACTCAGTGGACAAAGTCTCATGCTTCCTACACAGAGTGTTCTGTTGGGCTTGGCCCACAGAGTGTCAGCAGGAAAGGCCACCGAGGGACTCCCGCCTCGGTTCTAGTTTCCCATCAGGGTGAACTTGCTCCTTGAGGACAAGACACACTCCTGGTCCCCACGCCTGTGTCAGGCAGGGTCTCGGGCCCCTGGGACTCTCAGGATAGAAGGCTCGGTCTTCTGGGCAGGGCCAGCTGGTGTTACTTGGCTCCGCAAGTGTTGATGTTTTTCCCATCCACGGCATCTTCCACCAGGGAAATGTGGTAATCGGTGGACAGGGTGAAATGAGAAATGCAGCCCACGAGGCCTCGCATGTACTGCCTGTTAGTGTGCAGAGCGATTTCCTTCATTCCACCTGCCAGGAAGCAAGAGGGAGATGACCTGAGCCAAAGAGGAGGACGTCTCTGTAGGATGCTTGAGTGGCTACTGACCAACACGTCCCTCAACTGACAGGACAAGGTAAGGGTGCTGAACCTAGAACTTTGGACATCGCATCTAGTCCATAATTAACCTTGAAGAGACAAGTTGACTTGGATCAGTGAGATACACAATCAGAGCCGTTAAGTATCTACCTCATACATGATTTTCTGACCTAGCTGACCACTTAAAGCAACACAGTACCTGGTGAATTTGGGGGGAAAAAAAAAAGAAATGCTGTATAATGTCAACAATACATAGTATGTGATAAGAGATGATGCCATCTTAAACCAAAAGAAACACATTGATGTTGAATGCTTTCAATTAAGTTCACTTTTAGGCAATATCCTACAGGCAGAGGTGTCTTTCCATGTTTATGTGTCTGCATTAGCGGGTTCTAAGCTATTTATAAAAATACCACTCATTCTAATTCTGCGAGGGGCCAGAAAGACAGATACTCCTTCCTCCAGGAGAATTCCAGGAGCTATATTTAGCAGGTTCCTGTTCTATAAACAAGCAAGGTTTTCCTGGTGGATTGGTCCACAGCACAAAACCATCTAAAGTGTTTCCTGACCCTTCAGCCATGAGTCAGAAGTTCAGAAAATGGAAGAATGGAATATCTGAAAAGTTTCCTGATTTCCAAGTATTTGACTGATCCAGTGAAGTGCACGACTTTGGGAAGCCCCAGCATAACAAAGGGAAGACTAAGAAGAAAAGGCACTGGATAGCTGAGGTTCTGCTGGAGGTCAAGGTCACTTACCCACATACAGAGCTCCGTTGATGTTGAGCTGCCTCATCATGCCAGGTGACTTGCCTGTTCTGGCCCCATAGTCATCCACGGTTATCTTTCCTGATTGGCCATCCCTGTAAAAACCACCACCAGCTTTGGAGCTTCCTTTAATCATTCAATCATGTACTCATGTTAACAGAAATGTATTCAAGTCCTCACTAAGCACCAGGCACTGTACTAAATGATGGAGCTGTCAAAATGAAACAAACCAAGAAATCACCCAAATTCCTGAGGCCAAAAAAAAAAGAAAAAATTGCCAGTGATCAGTGTCACCACTCTATGGTAGAAGAATGCCCAGGTGCTGTGAAATCCTACCGGAGATGGAGAGAAAGCCAGGGGAAACTTCTCAACAAAGATTCTGTCTGAGATGCATTTTGAAGGCTGGGTGAGTCAGGTGAAGGAGCAGGGTAATGCAAACAGGAAGTGGCAACCGCAAAGAGAGAAAAGACACGGGGGTTTGGACAGTCTGAGCATACAGAATTCCAGAGGTGGGAATAGAATAGGAAAATGTGAAGCCAGAAGCAGATGTTGAGGGGCAAAAGCTTAGAATTTATTCCGAATGTGGGATGGAACCAGAGAACTTTAATGGGAGGAGTGGTGGTGACATGGTGACACATGGTGATGTTATTCTAAGCACAGTGAGAAACCAATGTGGCAGTCCCCATCGGCGGATCACTCTCGGGGAGAACAAAGAATGGTTTAGAGGCTTCTAAAGGACCCATGTGGTGCATGCATGCATGCTCAGGCGTGTCTGACTCTGCAACCCCATGGACCATAGCCATCCAGGCTTCTCTGCCCATGGGATTCTCCAGGCAAGAATACTGGAGTGGGTAGCCATTTCTTCCTCCAGGGGATCTTCCCAACCCGCACCTCCTGCAGCTTCTACATTGGCAGACAGATTCTTTACCACTGCGCCACTTGGGAAGCCAAAGGACCCAGAGTCACCCCAAAGTGGCAGCAGGATGGAGGTGCTCCTCTGTGGCAAGGACTTTGCATTTTAAGGGGTTTCCAAGAACCAGCCACACCTCTTCTTCTTTCTTCTCCTCCTAAAATGAGTTCTTTCTTGTCTTTTACTGTTCCTTTTTTTTTTTTTTTTTTGATAGCCATCACTTCTTGTTTCTCAGGTTAACAGAAACAAGAAACTCTTATCTCTCTGATGATGTGAATATCATTTTTTTTTCATTCATAGTTTGTTTCCTCCAAGTTGCTTTGTTCTATGTATCTGTTCTGATATCCATGTTTGATATTGGAGATTTTTTTCAAATGCTTAGTGATCCCCGATTGCCACTCCACAGTTCAGTGCTGAGGACTGAGGAGGAGACTGGAAGCCCTGTGGGAGCCGCATGTGCAGGATAGCTTCTGTGACTGTATTGTGATCTGGTGCAACCACTGGGGGATACCTGGATTTCCTACTCTACTGTGGGGTACAGGCCTGGCTCTCAGCACTCTGGAATCTCAATGGGGGAAGATTTATAGGGCTCTTAATAGTCAACACAGAACTTTCACATAGTTTCCAGTATTAATATAGACAGAGTAGACTAGTCCAATGTTTAGCTATACCTAATGTCTCCCATTTCAAAGACCCTTATTCATTTTCTCCAGAGAATTGACTTTCATTATTCTTCCATGGGGAGGGAAAGGGCAGCATGCCAGCTATATGAAGTAGAAGGAGCTTGGGGTCTAACACCTTAAGTAAGATTTTTAAGCCAATCTGTTTTCGGCCCCTCATTTACCTTCCAAAACTTCTGGGCCCTACTCCTTTTGTGGGGGGAGTGGGGTATAATGATAGAAATCTGGTTGCCTAAATCTCATTTATTGATAGCAGCTCTTCTAGCAACTAGCTTTAGAGATATTTCTAGCCTGTTCTATAATCACCCTTGAGACCACACAGCTTCCCCGTTTTGGGTATGCTTTTTCAAAATCTCATACCAGAAGGATGTGATGGGCAATGCCTTGCCTGCTGTGACGGCTTTTCCCCATTACTCTAAAAATTCCATTTTCCACACTTTATTTCATCAGTTCTAAGAATTTTTCATTTTTAATATGTACAAAATGAGGATATACTTTATAATCAATGGCATCTTAGATTTGAAAAATGTAAAGTGAAGAACCTAGAAGCCACCTAGTCTGAAGGATCTTGGAATTGAGCTGGAGTATGAGCAGTTTGAGGCTTCCCCAGGGGCTCAGCGGTAAAGAATCAGCCTGCAATGCAGGAGACCTGGTCCGATCCCCGGGTTGGGAAGATCCTCTGGAGAAGGGAATGGCTACCTACTCCAGTAAATATTCACTACAGGAAGACATCTCTTTTTAACAAGTCAGAGTTGGGGCTTCATCAAAATCGCTCTCTCAAGGACTTTCAAGGTCACCCGGACAGCTGACGGGCACAGGTCTGCCTCTGTGCCCTGCCACATCCTTTGGAATCGAAGGAAGCACAATGGGAAGAAGAACGGGGTCCAGCAAGACTACTCCCATCATAGCCTGTACATGGACTGCGTGGAAAACACCGTGGTGGGCCCATGTTTCCCAAGCTTCACTCATGACCTCGCCTACTGACCTCCCCAGAAAGTACTATGGTATATTCTCAGGGAACCTGAGCCAAAGACTGTTCAGCTCATCTCGAGACCTGCATCAAGCGTGGCAGGACTGACATTTCTTTATACAGCTGAATTAGGACCTGCTAATCAGTTTCTAAAAATATATTTTTAGGGATAGATACATAGCAAAACTAATTTCAAAGGAATGATTCACCCTAAATCAATTAGAAGTGAGGGTAGTGAGCTCTGTGAGCAGGGGGAGGATGTGTAATTGGGGCAGGGTACACATGGCTTCTAAGATTCAGGTAATGTAATGTCAAAAAAACAAAAAAAGGTGGGGGCAACTGCTTGCATAACGAGAATAGAAGCATTCCTCAAAGTCTGCTGCTGCAGCTGCTAAGTCGCTTCAGTCATGTCTGACTCTGTGTGACCCCAGAGATGGCAGCCCACCAGGCTCCCCCGTCCCTGGGATTCTCCAGGCAAGAACATTGGAGTGGGTTGCCATTTCCTTCTACAATGCATGAAAGTGAAAAGTGAAAGTGAAGTCACTCAGTCGTATCCGACTCTTAGCGACCCCATGGACTGCAGCCCACCAGGCTCCTCCACCCATGGGATTTTTCCAGGCAAGAGTACTGGAGTGGGTTGCCATTGCCTTCTCTGTCCTCAAAGTCTACCTGTCCTGAAGTCTTATCTCACTATAGAGATATCTAGATCTCACTAGATGACCAGACCCTCCTCCAGTTTAGCCATCATAAAATTCCTTCTCCAAAAGGCCTTTGTTGAGTGAAGATTGGGAGTTCAGCCTTTCTGACCTGCAGTGTTAGTGATGGGCACGGGGGGAGTTGGTACCGAGATGCCCTAATGAGTGGAATCAGGGATACTGGGATGCCAGGCCAGGTGGGGGAACAGGAAGTGGGACTACAGGGACTTGGAGAGCACTCCCATCAGCTCTGTCTCATGCTGTGACAGGTACTCACCGAACGGCCTTGACTCGATGCCACCGACCATCGTTGAATGAGCCATTCACCATGATGGATGCCACACCACTGCCCAGGTTATAGCTAAAGGCGTCAGAGAAGAACAAGACAGAGAACAGAAAATAGCACTGACACACAGGCAGACGGTCATTCATAAATGATTCTCAATGAGAAAGCTCTCTGGAGCTCAGAAGGTAGTTTCTTTAATACAAAACAATGCTAAAAAGACACTAGGTTCCCAAATTAGGCCATAAATGATCAAAACTGATTTTTTATTTTTTAATTGTGGTAGAATTTACGATCAACCTTTTTTTTTTCTTGGCCATACTGTGCAGCAAAGAGGATCTTAGTTTCCTGACCAGGTATTGAACCTCTGCCCCCTGCATTGGGAGCATGGAGTCTTAACCACTGGACCTCTATCGAAGTCCAGACTTAATCATTTTTAAGTGTTCAGTCCAGTAGTGTTAAGTATATTCACATTGCAGAGTAAACAATTCCAGAACTTTTTCATCCTGTAAAATCAAAAATCTGTACCCATTAAACAACTTCCCATTTCCCCCTCCCCCAGTCCATGGCAACCACCATTTTACTTTCTCCTTCTGTAAATTTGACAATCCTAGGTACCTTATAGTAGGGTCAAACAGTATTTGTCTCTTCGTAACTGGCTTTTTTCACTTACCATAATGCCCTCAAAGTTGATTTATTTTAGGCTCCATGTATACTATTACTGTATAAGGAAAAAGAAGGACTTTATCATTTGTAAGGTGTTGTACTAGGTTGAACAGTATCCCCCCAAAATTAATGAACACCCAGAATCTAAGTGAAAAGCGAAAGTGTTAGTCGCTCAGTTGTGTCCGACTCTTTGCAATCCCATAGACTGTAGCCCGCCAGGCTCCTCTGTCCGTGGGATTCTCCAGGTGAGAACACTAGAATGGGTTGCCATGCCCTCCTCCAGGGGGTCTTCCCGACCCAGGAGTTGAACTTGGGTCCAGAAACTCGGAGAAGCCTGGTGGGCTGCAGTCCGTGGGGTTGTGAAGAGTCGGACTCGACTGAGCGACTTCCGTTTCACTTTCATGCATTGGAGAAGGCAGTGGCAACCCACTCCAGTGTTCTTGCCTGGAGAATCCCAGGGAAGGCAGAGCCTGGTGGGCTGCCGTCTATGGGGTCGCACGGAGTCGGACACGACTGAAGTGACTTAGCAGCTTAGCAGCCAGAAACTCAGAAAGTGAACTGATTTGGAAACAAGGTCTTTGCATATGCAATTAGTTAAGAGAGTATTTGGGGTTATATGGGGTTAGGGAGGAAGTCATATGTGGTTACTGTTGTTGTTTAGTCGCTAAGTCACGTTTGACTCTTTGCGACCCCATGGACTGTAACCTGCCAGGGTCCTATGTCCATGGGATTCTCTAGGCAAGAATACTGGAGTGGCAAGAATACTCCAGGAGAAGCTCCAGGAAAGCTTTCTGACCCAGGGATCAAACCCACATCTCCTGCATTGCCGGCGGATTCTTGACCACTGAGCCACCTGGGAAGCCCCATTTGGGGTTAGTGAAGCCCTAAATCCAATATGACTAGTGTCCTTATAAAAAGAGGAAATTTTGACCCAGAGACACACAAAAGACACCATGTGAAGATAGGGGCAGAGACTGGAATGATACAGCGATAAGACAAGGAGCACCAAGGAGTGTGAGCGATCACCAGAATTTTAGCAGAGTCACAGAGCAGACTTCCTCAGAGCCCCAGAAGGAAGTGACCCTGTAAGGCCTCCGGGGCGGACTTCTCGCCTCTAGAACTGTGAGATAACACATGTCTATCCCCACCCAATTTGTGGTAATTTGTTATGGCAGTCTTCAGAAACGAATACATGTGTTTTCACTTTTCAAAAAAACAGAACAGAACAAAACATTGCAGAGTAGGCTGTCCCAAAGAGTTTAAGGGAATTGGCCTAAAATCTCAAAGCCAAAGTATAGGACTTGCACTTGGGGTCTTACCTGCGCGCCTCCCCCTGCCACATTTTCTTGGATAGCAGATCCACTCCGAAGCTTCTGTTTTCTGTTTCAGTTGCCAGATACCCTGATATGCTAAGGGGATCAGAAGACTTGCATATGTTGTTTACCAGAGAGAAATATCCCTCTTAGTCTAGTGTTCATTCAATTATTCTAATTTAATTAAAAACAACAAATATTTAGTGAGTGACTATTTTAGGCTGGGCACTGAGCCAGCTGCATAGATCACCCCTTGATAATATAATAAAGCCCATGTAATCATGCTTTTGAAGGAAAATGCATTTCACCCAGACAACTCTCTCCTCATGTTGTAAGAGGACATGTCTCTCCTTTAGCTCATTGGCCAAGAAACAGGAAATTGAGAGGAAACCCAGATTAGTCACTGAGCTCTTCTATGCGCTCAAGCCAACAAAAGAGCAAGAATAGAAAGCTTTGGCTTTTCCCAGGGAAAGCACTATGAGTCCTTTCTTTAAAACTGGAGTCTCAAAGAAGCCACACAGCCCATCAACATTTAACCAAGAATAGAACTCGGGTGACTTGACAAACTCTGAGACAAAGCTGTTGCTCTGACCCAGAAAAATCCACTGTTTTCTAATGAATTTTCCCACATCAAGTGTCTCCTTGTATGAAGCAGCCTGGAGGTGGAATTTTCAGATTTCATTATTTAGTGGCCAAATGCTTGTTGAAGAAATGAATGAGTATAAAGCAAGGCTGAAAGCTGGTTGGCAGAAATACAGCTGAATTACTATGTGGGCTTTTATGAGAGGCAGCACGGGGTGATAGAAAGAACCTGCTGCTGCTGCTAAGTCACTTCAGTCGTGTCCAACTCTGTGCGACCCCATAGACGGCAGCCCACCAGGGTCCACTGTCCCTGGGATTCTCCGGGCAAGAACCCTGGAGTGGGTTGCCATTTCCTTCTCCAGTGCATGAAAGTGAAAAGTGAAAAGGAAGTCGTTCAGCGACTGTCCGACCCTCAGCGACCCCATGGACTGAAGCCTACCAGACTCCTCCGTCCATGGGATTTTCCAGGCAAGAGTACTGGAGTGGGGTGCCATTGCCTTCTCTGAGAAAGAACCTAGACACTTGGGTTAGAGGAATCTGCCTTGATTCCCAGCCTTGCCAATTCCTAGCTCTGTGATCTTGGGCAATTTGCTCCATTTGTCTGAACCTCAATTTTCTCATCTGTGAAATGGGTTCATAATACCTACCCTGAAGGATCTTACAGAAGGTTCAGTAAGATAATATATATAAAGAGCATAGCACATAGTAGGAGACAGGCAAATAACCCCATGCCTGTGTGCATGCTAAGTCACTTCAGTCATGTCTGACTGTGTGTGACCCTGTGGACTGTAGCCCACCAGGTTCTTCTGTCCATGGGATTCTCCAGGCAAGAATACTGGAATGGGTTGCCATGCCCTTCTCCAGAGGATATTCCTGACCCAGGCCTTGAATCTACATCTTTTATGCTTTCTGCATTGGCAGGCAAGTTCTTTACCATTAGCGCCACACAAGAATACATGCAGTGCTTAATGCAGCTCGGATAGAGCATGGACAGCACACCTAGAGGAACTAGCAATAGGGGAGAATTGCCACCCAGAGTTAAACCTGTCAAGCCTCTCCTGGAAGAGTAGTCATGTGTGAAAGTAAACCACCAGACTGTGAATATGTAACCGAAACACCCAGGAACACCCAGGTCTCAGAACAACGTGACTTAGGTAGAACTGCAGCAGCATAGACTGGAGTGGGATTGAAACCCAGTGAATGGAAACTTTTTCAGTTGTGTTTGGACAAAGGATGGGTTTTCTTCTTCTATTCTCTAGCCTGGTAACATGCCTGTTCATCTAGATTGTACTCAAGGAGCAAACACGGAACCCAGCAGACAGGAATCCAGCCACCACTGCAGGTAGGGGAGCGGCCCAGTTGGCTCCTTGACGGCCTGACTCTCCAACCCCACCGACTCCCTCTCATTTCTCGAATAACCTCCCGCTTGCCCAGACACCTGATATACATCCCCCTGGAATTTCTCTTTTAAATAATAATAAATGGCCAAGAACAGTGATTGCCTTTGTTGGGAGAGGGCATGAGGGAGCCTTCCTGGGTGTAGGAAATGTTCTGTGTTTTGTTCCGAGTGGTGGTCACACAAGCGTTTGTATGTTAAAAAATGTATTGAGCTGTACACCTAATATTTGTACACTTTATGTAAATTATACCTTAATTTAAAAAAAATTGAAATATAGTTCAATTAAAATGCTTTGATAGTTTCTGTGCTGTGTTTAGTTGCTCAGTCATATCCAACTCTGTGACCCCATGGACTGTAGCCCGCCAGGCCCCTCTGTCCATGGGATTCTCCAGGCAAGAATACTGGAGTGGGTTCCCACGTCCTCCTCCACGGGATCTTCCCAACCTAGATCAAACCCAGGGCTCCTGCACTGCAGGTGGATTCTTTATGGTCTGAGCCACCAGGAAAGCCCAAGAATACTGGAGTGGGTAGCCTGTCCCTTCTCCAGGAAGAGAACCAGGAATAGAAACAGAGTCTCTTGCATTGCAGGCAGATTCTTTACCAGCTAGTATACAGCAAACTGATTCAGATAATATTATATGTATATATGTCTGATTTCAGATTCTTTTCCATTATACGTTATTACAAGATATTGAATATAGTTCCCTGTACTATAAAATAGGACTTTGTTGTTTATTTATTTTATATGTAGTATGTCTCTGTTAATTCCAAACTCCAAATGTATCCCCTCCTACCCCCTTCCTTTGGTAACCGTAAGTTTGTTTTCTATGTCTGTGAGTCTGTTTCTGCTTTGTAGATAAATTCATTTGCCTCATTTTTTTTTAGATTCCATATATGAATGATAGCATATGACATTTGTCTTTCTCTGACTTAATTCACTTAGTTAAATCTCAATTTAAAAAAAAAAAGGTAAAAAATATGTGAATGAATGAATAAATGAACAAATAAATGTGGTGTCTGCTTTCTCTACAATGTCCCGTGTACCTGGTGAGCATGAATCAGTTATCTTGAATCCAGTTTACCTACTCAAGCTGGTACACACAAAAGGCCAGGAGTCTGAGCACAAAGGTGGTCCACTAGGAAATGCCACCAGGTGAGGCCCCTCGGAAGCCACTGGACTGCCTCCACGTGGTGGCACTTACACTTGGTCGTGCCTCTGTTAAAGCAGAGCACAGGGTACTTGGCCAATGTCAGACTGCTTCCCTTTCTCTGCTGCATGAAAATGTTATCAAAGTCATATGGAAAATTAGTAGGTAATATCCCCAGTAAAGTGGTATTTACACACTTAGTTTTATGCCCTATACATAATCATAAAACAAAATTAAAAAAAACAAACAAAAACCACATTCTCAACTGAGCACTCTGATTCCCTTTCTTTTTAATTTGTACCAAAACCATAAATAATCTTTTTGTTGAATTCCAGTGCTTTTCTTTATTCTCTGACAGAAGCACTTTGAGCACTAAATTAGCAAAAAGGACAAGCATTTAGGTGAAGAATGTTAAGATTATACCGTATTATCTTAGATTTCCTGTTGTTTGCTTTGAAATTGTATCAAACACTAAAACCTCAAAAACGGTTCATCTACCCAATCAACAGGTTTACTTTCTAGGCTCCACTGATGTAAGCTGCATGGCAGCAGAGCCTTATTCAAAATAATAATAGCTAAATTTTATATAGTATATTGTGCCAGTTCCCTTATGTATGTTCGTGATGTTTTTTGAACAGAGTAAACACTTGATCAGGGATAATCATTATCACTCACTAATAAGTACACATGCCGGGCCTTACACTAAGCCCTTTACGTGAATTAACTCATTGGGTCCTCATGATTAACCCTTTCCTTTTGCAGAGGTCAGATAACCTGCAGGTGATCACGTGGCCGTGGGAATCAGGCATGTCTGACTCTGAAGCCCTGGTTTCTGACCATTCCAGACTCGGTTTCTCAGGGTGTGGCTCCTGGTATCTTCCAATCAGATTCTGGCACTCAGCAGGACCTCCTCCACCAGCATCTCTGGGTGTGGGCCCAGGAATCCAGTAACCTCAGATAGGAGCCCCACAGCTGACTCTGTGTAGGCTGACAATCTTAAACCACTGGCCACTCTCTGATACCTCTCCGCCCAGCCTCCCCCAGGGCTTCCGTACTTCTGAGCCGGGTGAATGATGTGGGGGGAATAGCTGCCCAGAGGAAGGAAATGCAGCGAAGCAGCCAGGTTCCAGGCCCAGGGATGAGCACAGATGTCTGCTCTGGGGTGTGGGGGCTGAGCTGGGGAGGATGCCCTTTACTCAGAACTCGGCCAGAACTCCAGGCTTAAAAGAGAAACGTGGGACCAATTTCCAGAAACCTGAAAAAGAGTTGGTAACCAAAGAAACACATCGGGATGGAGTTGTAAGAACGGTGCCCAGAGAGCATGGGGGTCTGGCCTGGGCAGGGTGTGAGAACCAGTGGGAGCTGCAGGGTGGCCGGGAGGAGACTGAGTTTCCCCGTCCAGCTGAGTTTTCGCTGGCGGTTTAGGGGGGAAGTCGGGCCTCCCACCCACGGCTGAGCTACTGTTTCAGTTCCCTTTTCTGGGCACAATCAAGTACTTGAGGCCTTGGCGAGGTTAACCACAGGAAAACCACAAGAAAATGGCTTTGCAGCAGCCAGCCTGAAACTGGGGTGTGAAGAGCTCAGCATTTGACCTTGGGGCCGCGGGGAGGGGGCGGAGGTGGTGCAAACTGCTCTCGGGCAGCCTCCAGCTTTCAACCACACTCTGCTCCCCAAAGTCCTCAACAACCATAGGGTCACTTGACTGAGCATGCTCAGCTATGTAGGGGCAAGCATTGGACAAGCGACATTTCCTTTCAAAATGTCCTTTATTCAAATCGCCAAGACTTCTATTCTTGTACCCTGGCTGTCAGCAATCCCAGCACAGGACCCACTGAAGCCCCAGAACTCAGCCTTCTTCTTCTTCTCTGTAGTTCCCTATCTAACCTTCATCTATTTCAACTCCAGTTAATTCCGTATCATTTAGTGAACACTTGTGCAGGTCACCGGGTCGGGGATTAAAGAAGGAAAAGTCAGAGAAATTCCTTCCCCCATGGAGCAGATGGTCTAGAGAGCAAGCAGGCGTTTCAAACCGTAGCAGGCGTCAGAATCACCGGGAGAAACAGTTAACAGATTGCTGGGTCTCATCCCTAAAGTTTTTCTGTTTCAGTAGTTCACGGGTGTAGCCTGAAAATTTGTATATTTTTAACACGTTCTCAGATGATGCTGATGCTGCTGGTCCAGGGACCACACTTTGAGAAGCACAGTTCTAAACAAGATATTTCTACCCTCAAGTGGGGCTGTGTCATCACCATCTCTAGAGAAGCTCTTTCATATTATACAGCTGGCCCCTGCCCCTTGGAATCTGGCTCCCACCCAGCTTCCACCCAGCTTCTGGTGGTGAGATCTTGTGCTGGTAATTCTTCAGCTACTTTATAGCTTGTCGTTGTTGTTCTTTAGCTGCTAAGTCATGTCCGACGCTTCTGTGACCCCTTGGACTGTAGCCCACCAGGCTCCTCTGTCCATGGGATTTCCCAAGCAAGAATACTGGAGTGGGTTGCTATTGCCTTCTCCAGGGGATCTTCCCCAGTGACAAATCTGAGAACAGTCTAAACTCATGTAGAACTTCTAGAACTGTCTTATCCATTATCACCTGAGAAGCACTTATAAAAATGCAAATGTGGGGTTGCTATATTGAGGTATGAGTTTGTGCTTTGTTCTTTGCAGTGGGAGATTGGAAAGCAGGCCTTCTCCTTCCCAAGGCTCCACAGGGATTAGGGAGCTGAGTCAGAATATAAAGCCAGGTCTCTCAGCTAAATCTTCAGATCTTCCTGAGCTGGTGAGCACTGGGCCAAATACTCATGTCCATGCTTGGCAGGATCAAAGTCTTCCTTCTACTTCCTCATTTGTAAGTGGGGAGTAGATGGCAATAACATACTAGTACAGGAGCCACAAAATTGTTCTCTAAGTTCAGTTCAGTTCAGTTGCTCAGTCGTGTCCGACTCTTTGCGGCTAAATAATAAGTATTTTAGGCTTTGCCATACAGTTCCTATTGAAACTACTCAAGTGGATCACTGTCACCTCAAAGCAGTCATTGACAATGCATAAATAAATGAGGGTTGCAGTATTCCAATAAAATTTCATTTACAAAAATGGGTGGGTATGTGTGCTTAGTCGTGTCCAACTCTTTGCGACCCTATGGACTATAGCCTGCCAGACTCCTCTGTCCATGGGATTCTGCAGGCAAGAGTATTGGAGTGGGTTGCCATGCCTTCCTCTAGGGGTTCTTCCCAACCCAGGGATCAAACCCGCAGCACCTGTGGCTCCTGCGTTGGCAGGTGGATTCTTTACCATCGAGCCACATAAATGGGTAGGGGGCCAGATACGCCACCAGGCTATAGTTGACCGACTGCTGCTCTGGAAATGGATACTGAAGAGAAAGACCAGGAGCCTCAAATTAAGCTGGAGCTTCAGGCAACAGTTAATTCTAGCTGACTGTGTTCTGGCTCCTCTGCAACCTGTTTGGCATGATCTGCACTGGCTGAGAAAAATCACAAGATGATGCTGTCGGCAGCCGGTATAAGGGTTACCTGAACACCAGGGCTCCATCCCGAAGGCCCAAGGAAATGAAGTCACTGTTAGGTCTCATGGGGCTGTCTCCCCTCCACAGCAACAGGCCATCTTTGGCAGTTGTCTTAAACCGCATGAACGCGTTTGATCTTGATCCTGACACCCTGGAGGAAAGACACAAATCATTACACCAAATCAACCAGTCTCCACCAACATCCATTTCTGAGTAATCCTGGTTTTGTCTGCCAGTTATAAAGATGGTCTAATGTTTCTGACACTATCAGGAGATTAGAAAAAGTGTCACCACTATGAGCCATGCCATGGGTCTAAACGTCTGAACTCCTCATTCTACAACATGGAGTCTGTCTCTCTCTCCAGGTGTGCTGAACACCACAGAGAGCATTTGATGAGTGACAGATAAGCCAGACCCTGGCCAATGCCACAGTCCCAGCCTGTACCCCCAATACACACCTCAGTCTAACCTCCTTCCTGTCCTACCACTCACGAGCCCTTGGGAAAGTGCCCCTCCATTCCCCAAAAGGAAGTGGGTTACTTAATTACCAAGAGATTCGAACGCTCAGGGCTATGATTGTGGTTGTGGATGGCCATCTGTGGAGGTGATGTCCTTGAACGTAGAGAAGGAATGACTGGACGGGGGCAGAGCATCAGACAAGGAAGGTGCCTCGATGGGATAATGGTCTTGAGAGGTGTTGGGGCAGAGGCAGGGTGGAGTGGAACAGAAAGCTGAGAGGAAGGAAGGGGTGCTCAGGAAGGGCAGGTCCCAATCCTACAGCCATGGCTGGGAATAAGATCACTGCTTATCGGTTCCTGTTAATGTTGGGATATTCTCATTGATTCTTGGGAATAGACTAGTTCAGAGATCCAGTTTCACTAGGAAGTGGCCAGTGTTTCATCCGATTAAGGGAGAAAAGCAACCATGAGGTCCTTAAATACAAGGCGAAGTAAGAATAAATGCAATTTAATGTTGTTCTTTATAGTGTAAGATGGCTCTACTGGAAAAGTCCTGACCATTTTCCTGTCACGTGTCTAATGAACGTGGCCTGCAGCTTGTAGAGTGCATTCAGTAGTGACCAGTGGAGGATGCTTTTGTCCAAGGCTTCCCAGAGCCTGGGATAGACAGGAAGAGGTCTAGTGTGCTCTCCCCAGACAGGTCTCAGAGTGGTGAGTGAGGAGCAGGGTCCATGACACTCCACCAGACCAGGTGCGGAGCAATCCAGCTATGGGCTATTCCCTAGAGATCTGCTTTTCCCAGTCTTGTGTTCAAGGTTCCTTCCTTCCCTCACTTGCCTTGGATACACTGATTTGTACAAGTCAATCACACGGTTCCATTTCTTTCGCAGTGATTGGCTTAGGGGTAGATCTGTGACCCACTGTTGTCCAATGAGATTGAGGAAATTTATCAGGAGGACTCTAGGAGTCTCTTCCTTTCAAAGAGAGTCACATGAAAAAAAGGGCTTTATTCTATTGTACTGTATATCGCCATGATTTATAACTATTTAATGAGCATCTTAGGAACAGCTGTCTTTTTACCATAAAGGGTATGATTGTTGCAAAATATGCTGAGGATAACAAGGCAGGAAAATGAGTCATTGATAATACAATTGATTCTCTGAATTAATCAACCCAGGATCCAGACTAAGTCTAGACAGTTTGTTATATGAAATAATATTTACCGTTCATGTTTAAGACATTTCGAGCTGAATTTTCTGTTGTGTGTGTGTATGTGCACTCAGCCGCTTCAGTCACATCTGACTCCTTGTGACCCTGCAGACTGTATAGCCAACCAGGCTCCTCTGTCCAGGGAATTCTTCAGGCAAGAATACTGAGTGGGTTGCCATGCCCTTCTCCAGGGGATCTACCAGACCCAGGGATCAAATGTGGGTCTCTTATGACTCCTGTATTGGCAGGTGGATTCTTTACCACTTGTGCTTCCTGGGAAGCCTGAGTTTTCTGTTACTTACAGCCAAAGGCATCTAATGGAAACACACTCTGAACCTGACTTCTCTCTGCAGCTTCACACGCCTGCACACATAGATGCAATCTATTAATACACGCACACAGGTGTTATTGGGCTTTCTGCTTTGGGGCTTTGAACCTCCTACTTGCACCAAACCCTTCCACTCCCACAAACGACCTGGCGCCCCTCACTAAGGATCACCCTCCTAGTTTCTGGGGACTGAACACCCCTCCATCTCTTGGGTGTAAGGACTTGAAGAAAGAAGAAGGTTTCTTGGCTGGGACTCCATTTCGCCTATGGCCCACACAAGACAACTTCAAGAAACACAACATGGGATTAGAGGAACAAAGCCGGGCCTGTCTGGTTTGTGTTCAGAAACACCAGGGACATCCAATGCCCCAGGAAAATGTCTCTTAACCGCCTTTGTTCCTTGAAAAACCACCAAATTCCACCCTAAGAACTGTGTGCCTTTAAAGAGTTGCCTTAGTCTGTGACGAGGCAATCAACCTGAGACAATGGAAAATATCCAGATTTGTGCTGGCAGTGGGGTGGCGAGTGGTGCTCTCTGAACTACAAAGAGTGGAGGGGAAGGAAAAGAAAGAGAAAAGGGCAAACTGAAAGCACCAAAGCCGAGCTTCACTAGATTCACCAAAGCCAGTCTTCCTCATGGGAAATAGCCTAATTAGGCTCTTCCAAACCAGGAGCTTTATAAGTGCGGTGTTGGAGAAGACTCTTGAGAGTCTCTTGGACTGCAAGAAGATCCAACCAGTCCATCCTAAAGGAAATCAGTCCTTAATATTCATTGGAAGGACTGATGCTGAAGTTGAAACTCCAATACTTTGGCCACCTGATGCGAAGAACTGACTTATTTGAAAAGACCTTGATACTGGGAAAGATTGAAGGTGGGAGGAAAAGGGGACGACAGAGAATGAGATGGTTGGATGGCATCACTGACTCAATAGACATGAGTTTGAGTAAACTCCCAGAGTGGGTAATGGACAGGGAGGTCTGGAGTGCTGCAGTCCATGGGGTCAAAGAGTCGGACATGACTGAGCGACTGAACTGAACTGAAACCAGGAGCTTGAACTCTGGAGCAGGGCTGGACCTTCAGTCACCAGCAATTAAAAGTCCCAGCTGTGACGTGGGCATCTCTTTGGTCATGCTCTTGCATCCACCTGAAGAGAGCCGAGAAGCCCCCCACCACCAAACTGGAAAGAGCCTGAAGAGGACAGTGGACCTCACTGATGATGATTCACAGTAGGGCACGGACTTGGAGCTCTCTGCTTGGTTGGAGACGTGCCAGAACCCTTCCACGGCTGGCTCTAGGCAGAGCATGGCCACAAAGTAGCATGAAGTTGACTCCCCTGCCAGAAATCGCACGCATGGAACCCTGGCTTCAGGAGCATTGAGTTCTCACTGCTCCTCAAAGACTGAGTATCAGAAATCCCAGGGCTGACCATTGTCCCTCTTTGACCAGAAAGGCTCTGGGTTGTTGGTCATGCTGCTGCTGCTGCTGCTAAGTCATGAGGTTGGTTCAAAGGCTACATTTTTGTGGGGTTATTTTTTTGTATGTGTTGTTTTGTTCTAGTTTCTATGTTTATTTTGTATGTTTTCTTCCCCTGGGACTACAGCTAAATTCTCGTGCCTTCTTGGAGAATTATCTTCTGGCATGGAAGATAAGGAAAAGCTCTGGGAAAGATAATGAGAAACTGACCTCCCAGGAGATAAGGAAGGTGCTCGAGGGGTCTTCTTACCTCTTGAGAATATCTGGATTGTCATACGTCAGGTAACTGCGGCCGATAAACTGCGGGATCTCAATAGCTTCTGTGATCGCTGAGACAGAACAGAAAACGGAGGTTATGTGCTATGCGGCTCTCTTGACCCCAGGACTCCACCAGGAGGCAGGAAAAGAACGAAAGCCAGCTCCCGGAAATGGGGCATTTATCAACTTGGCAGCCCCTTCCTCTTGGCTGCACAGGCACTTGGCCTGCTGTGGGATGACCTGGCCTGATAGCCTGCAGTTGGCCTCTCGCTGGTGGTCCCGCCCTGGGGCTGGCCGTCACTGTTATCTGCCTCAGCCCTACCGAGAAGGCCCTGCAATATACTGAACCTTGAATCGTGCCCAGTTATTCCTGGAAGCTAAAGGGCAGGCCCTGGGCCACGTGAGGAGCAGCTGGGGATAGCCCTAGAAGTTCTCCAAGGGAGGCAAACAGTCCCCCAACAAAATCCACCAGGACTTCTCTATTTGAAACCAACCTGGTCCAGAACCCATTCGGTCACAACATCAGATACGGGTTAGTAATGGATAAGGCTTTGACTGTTTTTTGTGAAGCACCTTCTGGTGTCCTACTTCACAAAATTTTTACCACAGTCATACAAAGGAGCAGCAAGTATTGGGGAAGGGGAGGCTTGGATATTCCCATTTTATAGAAAAAGAAAATGAGGCACGTAATCATTAAGGATTTGCCCAAGATTATACAGCTAAGAGAGAAACAGACTATGAACCAAACTCTGGCCCTGAGCCTTCTTTCCAATATTTTAGAAGTGTTTCCTTCTCATTACTTTGTTTTCTTGAGGAAGCACCCTCTTCCACACAGTGAATAAAGGAATAAGTTAAGTAGTAGCATTTGGTGTCATGAATTAGGGATAATTTAGAGGATTTCTTCTAAAGAGATCACAGCAATATCACTTTCCTCTTTAGAAAGACAAAGAAATGGCAATTTAAAAAAGTTAAGGTAAAATGAATCTCATGTTCAAAGAAATGTGCAAAATGAGAGAAAATAAGCCAGCTTATAAAATAAGTCATAGTTTCATAAGATATGTGGTTGGCACAAAGAAGATGAACTAAGATCTCTACATCCAGGAGAGAAAAAATGTGTAATTATCGACACTACAAATGACAGGAGAGTTTAAACTCAACTTCTACACATTAAAAAGAAGGAAGGAAGGCAAGAAAGAAAAGAAGGAAGGAAGAAAGAAAAAAAATAACAGTAAAACACAAAACCCAGTGACATTGCGCATGTGTGCTCCGCCATGTCTGGACTCTGCAAGCCCATGGATTGTAGCCCACCAGGCTCCTCTGGCCACGGAATTTTCCAGACAAGAATACTGGAGTGGGTTGCCATTTCCTCCTCCAGGTATCTTCCCCATTCAGGGATCGAACTCGCCTCTCTGGCGTCTCCTGCATTGGCAGGTGGATTCTTTACCACTGAGCCACCTGGGGAGCCCATAATGATATTGGGCCCCCAAATAAAAGTTCCTGTGTCAGCAGGTCACCCACAGCATGCTCCTGTATTCTTCATAAAAAGTAAGAAAAAAAAAAGGAAGGAAGAAAAAGAGAAGTTGGGGGAGGGAGAGAGTAAAAGAAAGAAAGAAAAGAAGGAGAGGAAGAGAAGCAAACATTTTAAAGAGAATTTTTGAGGTAACTAACCAAGAAGTTACTTTCTTGTCCTCTGAGGCAGCATGGCCCAGGACAAGGGGCTGTCGATCCGGAGGGCCTTTTAGAGTCGGAAGTGATGGCTCTTTAATCTCAAATTCTGAGCTGCTCCACCCTCTGGTTTAAGTGAGGAGGAGGAGGAAGGAAGAAAAGGAAGCTGAGAGAAGAAAAAAGATGTAAAATGCCACAAGTAGAAAGTTGGTGGGAAGAGAGAAGAAGAAGGGGAAAGTAGACGTTAGAGGAGGAGAAAAGAAAATGTCAGAGAAGCAAAGGAGGAGAAGGTGTGGGAAAAAAAACAACAACACAAAAATGAACAGCCAAGTGGATGGCATCCCCAAGCAGGGGATGCAGAGAGGATGAAAAAGCTGCGGCTGGGGGAGAAGTCCAGGAGAAGCAAAAAAATAGAAGAGGGTAAGAATGGGGTACAAGAAGCAAGAGTGGGGAAACGCAGGAGGACAGGGGAGCTCACACCTGGGCGGGCAGACCCTGAATTGCCAGCTGCTGATGCCAGACAGGAGGAGAAGCCATCCCTCCCAGTCACTCTGGAGTCCCTGCTGGGTTTGGCTCAGCCCCAAGCAGGGCCCATCCCTGCTGTTACTGGATGGACATGGGTCTGCACTCCTGGAAATGATCAGGATGTGCTCTGCACCTGGACTCTCAAAGGGGTGTGTGCGCGAGCCCCGTCCAGCTACTGACCAAGCCCCTCTAGCTCAGGGCTTCCCAAGATCCAGCCGGGAGACAAGTGTGCTCCCAGGGCTGGCAATCTCGGTGGGAGGCTGCAGCCCCTCTGAGAGGTGTGTCCCCCGTTACCCTCTGCAGGTGGTTGGCCAGCACTGTGCCCACAGCCTGTCCAGAGCCTGACCTGGCACCAGCCCAGGAGCCGTCCCAGCTTCTCGGAGGACTCACTGTACTTACTGTTGAGGCAGTAGTTCCCACACTCTGCCAGATGCCAGCATGAAACAGAACAGGGCAAGTCAGAATCTCACAGTCACTGTAAAATCCCAATTACTGTGGTTGCAGATCGCTGGAAAGCGGCCTTACACAGCCCCTGGGAAGCCCTGCAGGAACTCACATTCCTCTGAGGGAACGTGAATCCACTCGTTCCCCTCGTGAGAAACTGCTGGAAATATTTTCTCTCAGCATGGTTAGCACCAAATCACCCAACACACCTCTGCAGTTCTCGGCTTAGTAACTGGGGTGCAAGAGGTGGTGGACCAGGAAGATGTGTCTAATAAACTGTCTAACACCTCTGGGGCTCCCCTGACCTTGAACTGACAATGCCCACTTAATATAAACCTGGAGAAAACACTTCCTGGAGAGTTACTTACCTTGTCAATGACCACTACCTTTTCTTGGCTCCAGGCTACATGTGAAAAAGGAATGCAAGCCAGCCAGCTGCCTCTTTTCTCTCCACAGTGGAAAATATCACCCTAATTCCCAACCCACCCCCTTTACAAGGTTCAGATCTTGTGATTAATAAAGAGCAGGCGAACACTCTAGAAATGACACCACTGAACATAAACACAGTGAAAATATACTCCGTGTCATCAGTATATGTGGATAAACATTAATTCCATCCTAAAACATTACAGTTAGAAGTAGCCATCTAGTCCTTTCTAGCCTTTTGCAGTTTTTTAAAATATTGTAAGCACAAGTATATTTTATCCTAACCCTTTAGATCTAATTTCTTCTACACTGTCTTTTTTTTTTTTTCTTGTGGCAAAGGCACTACTCAAAGACTGTTTTTGGTGCTTCCTCACATTTAGACCTAAAAGCTTGAGACATCTGGTGACAAAATGAATAACCAGCCTGCAAGCCAGGCAAATTTTCCACTTCAGGGACTTGAAATTCCCAATGGACTATAAAGAGTGGAAGAAAACTTGCTGGCTCCTTCACGCAGTCCCAGGACCAGTGAAGGAAGGAGCTGGGGTTGTAACCTAGCTTTTCCAGCAGCCAGGACTTCTCCCCACAACCTCCTGAGCGATGGCAATCCAGTCCCAGGGAACAATTTCCAAGGTGGGCAGCTCTCTCATCCACAGGCAGAACTCTCCCTTGCTGGACAGCTCTGCTTGGAGCAGCCATCTGGTCCCATGAAGCTGACTCTGCAGCCACAAAGTAAGTAATAGCTAAAAAATTGTTTTCTACACTACCAGCCTTCAACTATCTAAAAATCAACATCCAGGCTGAATGCCTCCAAATCTTGCATTGGTTAAGGATACACCATCCCAAGAAAAGAAATTCCCTATAGTATGCACAATTTATATGTTTTATGAATTTGTGTTTTTTCATACTGAGTATTCTTAAATTACAGCTCATATTTAATGAAGCTACTTTTTTTTTTTTTTAATGCTCTGGGACTTCCCCCCCACTCCCGTCCCCCAATCAGACTCAGCAATTTGATATGAATTTACTAAATACACTGTGAAGTGTGTAGAATGTGGTCCATCATTATGAGTCAGGCAGGTTCCCATCTTTGAGGACTGTGTGTCCCTGACAAATGTGTGACCTAAGCCAGTGGCTTTCGGTGTTGGTATTGAGTGGAACTTCAGCTGCTGCAGAGAAACACTCCCATCTAGTGGCCTGAAGGGTCCTGCACCGTCTGAGTCAGAACTTCTCAGTAATCTGGGAAGGGAAGGGAAGGGAAGGGAAGGGAGTACCATCAGAGCTCGGTCCTTTCCCAAGTGGCCTGTCTGCCATGGGCTGGGGGAAACCCTGGAGGAAAGAGATGCATTCTACACCCTTGTCTTGGACACTCAGAACATATCAAAGGCTCTGAGAAGTCCCACAGAAGAAGCGATGGTTTACCCAGGATTACTCAGTCTTATTTCAGGCTCAGATGGTAAAGAATCTGCCTACAGTGCAGGAGACCTGGGTTTGATCCCCAGATTGGGAAGATCCCCTGGAGAAGGGAGTGACAACCCACTCTAGTATTCAGGCCTGGAGAATTCCATGGACAGAGGAGCCTGGCAGGCTAGAGTCCATGGAGTCCCAAAGAGTCAGACATGACAGAGCGACTCACTTTATTAGACCACAGAATTTCCCCTCCCATTCTGCGCATGTGAATGTTATGTTGTCTATCTCTCTGTGCGAACACAAAACCGCCATTAGTGTTCTTTAGAACTTAAATTTTCACCTGTGCTTTGTGAAACTCTGCTTTCCCTTGTTAGTAACTTAGACACAAGAGCTCTTACGGCCTGGGACACAAAATGGGCAAATTTGGATGAGAGTAGAGAGAAAGAAGAAAGAAATCTCTAAGGATGGGGAGTATCGGCTTTCTGACACCCCTCTGGTGAGATAAGAAAGGGACCTCAGGACTGGGCTGCAGCATGGGGTGCTGAGGTTTGTGGTAGAAGAAGGCACACGAGAGTGAGAGCCCCAGGTGGAAGGTGAGGGGACCACCGCGCCTTATGGTTTCTGCTGGTATCTGAAGTTGTGGCTGGTACCTTGAAGGCCTTCTGGCTTCTCCAGCCCCAGCTGGGGCACAGAGGCTCACTTTCCTGCAGCTCCATGGGAGCCCAGTGCCCACCTCCATCTGGGCTCAGATTCTGCTCCAGCCTCTGATGTTGCAGAGACAAAGGGTGGGATGGGGCTCCCAAGACCCTCCTAAAAGTCTGATGGTCTGAGAGCCCGGAATCGCCCCAGCCCCAGCCCTCCCGTACTACCAAGAGTTGAGAACAAGTGTCTAGTCTCCTGACTAGGGCCCCAGTGGAACTCCTCACTGAGGAGGGCAGAGAGACCCAGACTCACTGAACATCCCCAGAACTAACTTCTTGCTGGAGAAGGTGCCCCTTGGTATGGACTGAGTGAGGCCTGGCGTTGGGGGTTTCTCTGACATGCTGCACACTGTAAAAGGGTGGTTTAACATCTGTGGGAGACACTAGGGAACATGTTTGTGCTTTTGAAGCATGATCTGTCCATCATGGAGGGAAAAGCTGTTAAATATATAAGGGTAAGAAGCATCTCATTGGATCAGGTGGGATTCTCTTTAATAACCAAGGATGCCTCTTAACCAGTCTTGGTCTTTCCCGCTAAGAATATATCCCAGCTTTTAGACTGTTCTTTTGCATCTCTGTGGAACAGTATAGTTTGCCAGCTCTCTTTCCTTTCTTTCTGACACTTATCCAGGCCTACAAGCTTATTGAACAATCACAGCAGTCTGTATGGTAACGGTGTACCTCTATGTACCCGCTGGGGCCTGAAAACTTGTCCTTAACAGCCCTAACCTGTACCCACAGTTCCGTTAATCCTCCCAAGCCATATAGCAGAAGAAATTACATGATACAGGCCATGCCTCCTATGCATGAATCTTCCTAGGACTGGCAACAGTTGCCTTTTTGCCAGAAATACCCTATTTCAAAGCATGAGGAAATGCTGATACAATGTGAAAGCAGCTGATGCTCTGAGTTTTAGTCTTGGTTGTAGCCTAGGATGTTGCAGAAAAAAGGGGTCTAAATGCTGTCTAGACCACCCCCACACTGCCACTGCCCAATCTCTTGGATCTTGCCAGAAGGCCCAGGCCCTCATCAGCGATCTGACTTTCATTTTGGAGAGGTATATTTCTCATTGAACCTGAACCTATAGTTGCAAAGCTCTTTACAACTTACAATTTATATGGTTAATGTTCTGTAACAGGAAACAAGGGTTACCAAGGTACCAGTTATCTTTTCCTTTCTATTTAATTCCAGAAGCTAAATGTTCATTTAATCCTGGACTTTATATATTGACCCTTAGTGTTAGCATCTAAGGCAGGAGCAAGCTTGCATTTGCCTGTGGTAAAATTGGAGACTTAGGAGAGTCAAACACTGATGTGTGAAATCTAGATCCAATTTTCTGAATGAACAGGCCACTCTTGAGCTAAATCTCTCCAAGTACCTGCTGTTAGCTAAACAGTGATTTCCTTGTTAGCTTTATAATCAGGATCATTCACAAATGGCTCAGTTCCTCTTCTTTAGGGGTTCATCACTAGAGTGAGATACATTTGTAAACTTATTTCATATGATTTGCCGTGAGGGTTTCAAAACTCATTTCAATATACTACTACTTAATCTTCCAACTGGCTAATTGGCATCTTTCATATTTTCCAAGACTGCCGCAAAACAACTTCTCCTAGCACTCCATATACTGAAATATCTACCTGTAGTCTTCAGTTTTCCTCTAAGCCCTACTTCTGAGAACAATCAAAAACCTGGGGGAAAAAAACAGGAAAGAGAGAGACAGCAGTGCTTCACTTAGGACTGCTGCCTTCTTGCCTTCAGGCCTGTATACCTTTTTTATTAGTTCCTGGAGAGGTGAGACCTCCCCGACATTCTAAAAAGAAGGTCCATGTGGCTCACCATGATGCAGCTGCACGACGGGGGCCTCTTCCAGACCCCACCCTGGCCTCTGCCTCCCTTGAGCAGGCGTGGAAAACAGTCCAGCAGGACCTGCAATCTGGGATCTGCTCTGCTTTCAGACAAAGGCAAGTTGGAAGTTAAGTGCTCACAGCACCTGCTGGTGGATTTTATTTTTCTCACCAAGAATAATAATGGCTTGTTGTTTTTCAGTCGCTCAGTCATGTTCACCTCTTTGTGACCCCATGGATTGCGGCACGCCAGGCTTCCCTGTCCTTCACCATCTCCCAGAGCTTGCTCAAACTCAGGTCCATGGAGTTGGTGATGCCATCCAACTGTCTCATCCTCTGTCACCCCCTTCTCTTCCTGCCCTCAGTCTTCCCCAGCATCAGGTCTTTTCCAGTGAGTTGGCTCTTCGAATCAGGTGGCCTAAGTACTGCAGCTTCAGCTTCAGCATCAGATAATGGATAATGGGTGCTATTGTTACTTACTAGGTATTCTTCTGAGAAATATGAGTTCTGCCTCATTCCTCTTCTAAGGAATACACATTGCCTTATGTAATCTACACTACCATTCTCTGAGTTAAACAATATCTCTGTATTATTCTCATTTTACAGATGAAGAAACTGAGGTACAGAGGAAACATACAGCATGGAAAACAGCAGTCTGCAGAAGGTTGTTCATATTCTAGCTTGTAGCAATTAATGCACAATTCATATTATGCCATATTTGGCAAGAGTTCCCTTTGTAGCATTCACAGGTAGGAGTCAAAAATATTTTGTAAAAATATTTATCAGTCTATAAAGCCCAGGCATTCACCTGTCAGGATAGGCTCTGGGAGAGGCTCAGATCAGGGGTCCTGGAAACCGCCCCCCATCCAGTATTATGAATTAACCCTTTGATTCTAGACCATGGGGCAATTCTCAGAGAAGGAGCCATAGTAGCTGTGATGGGGAGCTATTTACTTACTGTTTACAGAAGTATTTCAGCATTTTAATTCTTATTAAATAGTTAAAGTAGTTTATATATATATATATATAAAAATATAATTAATCATCTGGGTTTCCCTGGTGACTCAGCTGGTAAAGAATCATCTAATATGCTGTTGACATCGTTAATAAAAATAAACAGTATGGCTGTCTCAGGGTAATCAACTAGTCCTTTAAGAGTGGCAGTCTCCCAAACAGTGTGTCCATTCCCTCTGCTCCAGGAAGCAGAAGTGTGTGCATGCACACACACACACAGAGTATACCTTTCTGGCAGTGCAGCCCCTCGAAGCCCAAGGGGCAGTCACACTCATAGCCCTCCTTCCTGGGTCGGCAGCTGCCCCCATGGGCACAGGGGGACCCCACGCAGGGGTGGGCTGCATTCTCCACGTTCACGCCCCACGTGAAGTCATGCTTCACGTGGATGGTCCGGTCATTCAGGATGATCTTAGAAAAGAAAACATAAAGCAATTCAGGGATTCAGAAATCAGCTCTAGAGTCTTCTACAGCTTCCCTCAGCACACCAACCTGAACTATGCCTGGGGTAGGGGGGAGCTTTAAAAATAAACAGAGAAAGTCTGGTTACTACTTTCGGAGTTCTGTGAATGATGCAGGAATGGAAGTAACTACATTTGGTGCTTGGGAGAATCTGCATCATGTACAAGACTAAACAAGCAGCTTCCTCTGGTTCTGGAAAACCTGGACACTCAGAGCAATCATAAAGAAGAATCAATTACTACAAAATTTGGTTTCTAATGCTGTATATTGGAATCATGGGAGGTGAGGGTGTTAAGAAATATACTCATGCCCAAGCCCCACCCAGATCAAGTGAACCAGAATTTCTGTGGGTGAAACTGAGTCACCGGCAAGTTTAAAGAAACATTCCAGGCGATTCCAAGATGCAGCCAAGGCTGAGACATGCGGCTAAAAAGCAGAGTAAGGAAGAATACAACACAAAATGTCACAGAGGCAGGAATCCAAGGTGGGGCCGGGGGCGGTGATAGAGTCTGGAGGTGGTGGAAATGTACTGCTGTGTCTTCCTGGCTGGTATTCTCTGCAGCCTCCTCCAGCTCTATCAACTCAGTCTCCCCAACTGCCCCCCTCCCTCCTGCTTCCTCCTTCCCCAGCACTCCGGAATCCCCACCTCTCCACATCCTCTTCCCCGGAGTGAAACTCAGGTCACATTCTCAGCGCTGCTGTGCACATTAACCAGGACAGACGGCTCTTTGCTCTCACCCCTCTTCCCTGTAATGGGGCTTTAGTGAAACTGATTAATTATAGAGTGAGGTCACTGGGCTCCCCGACTCCAAATAAACGAAGTGTGCGTTGGCCCTGAGCTGTGGGTGTTTCAGGGTTCTTCAGGCTTCACAGAACTCAGACAGAGAGAGCTTCTAGGGTAACCTCCAGCGTGCAGGGGATCCTAAGAGGTTAGCAAGGGTACTTCTGGCCACTCATTCATGTTTCCATAGGTTTGTCTAGTTTTTGGAGAGTCAGGAAAGCTGGGAGAAAACCTTCCTCCAGGCATGCCACTCAAAATCTACCAAAGAGCCGGAAACTTTCCACACGCTCTCCCTTTCTTGCTGTGAGTGACGACTGTAAAACCGAGTCATGAACGCTCCCCCTTTCTTGCTGTGAGTGACGACTGTAAAACCGAGTCACGAGAAACTGAGTCAAGTGCCATGACTGGGCTGGGGCTTCCATAGTGGCTCAGATGGTAAAGAATCTGCCTGCAAGGTGGGAGACCTGGGTTTGATCCCTGGGTTGGAAGATCCCCTGAAGAAGGGAATGGCTACCCACTCCACTATTCTTGCCTGGAGAATTCCATGGACAGAGGAGCCTGGCAGGCCACAGTCCATGAGGTCACAAAGAGTCGGGACACAATTGAGCGACTAACGCTTTCACTTTCGCTTACTGACCAGGTCACTGGGAGGGGAGGGGGCTTTTCCAGGAAGTAAGGAGGAAAGGCTTGTGTGTGTTGTGTGAAGAGAGCAAAGCCTGACATGTTCAGAAGGAAGATGAAGCCTCTCAGCAGCTCAGCTTACCTCCTAAGGTAGAATTTCAAACCCATGATTTCACATGGCCAGTCCCACTCACGGTGGGGGACAACAGTCTGAACTGAGGTGACACTGACCTCACAGTTCAGCAGCAAAGGGAAGCACAGCAGGGCGAGGAAAAATTGACTGGGTCCCTTTTCTGGGCCCCACACTGGGACACAGAGAAGGACAGAGTCCCTGGGGCCCTTCTCAGAGCCCAGCTGTGCACATCCTTGAGAGGACCTCCTCTCACTGCCCCTCCACCACCTTAGCGCCTCCCGTACTTTGCCTCAGATCCCCCTCAGGGATTGGTGGCCCCCATTCCTTCACTGGTTGCCAAGAGAAATAGGACTTGGCTGACATCCAGGAACCGGATGTGTTTTTCTTCAAATCCTTTTTTCCCCATGTTTACTGGTCCTGGACTCTGGGTTGGTGGGTCAACTTACATGTCTGTTGTAGACAGAACATAATCTCATGACCAGAGAGATCACAGGCAGCCCCAAGAGAAGGAACATGTGACAGATATGAATGGGGTCAGTGTCCTGTCTCTTACTAGCTGAGTGGATTTTTTTTCTCAAACCTATGGAAGGACTCTAATCTGTGCTCTTAAGAGTTGGGTTACATGATTGATGAACAACCATTAAAACAGGGTGGTGGGGATGGAAGTGGAGGCAGCAAAAACAATTGGGTCTTGCCTTGAGCAAAAAGCCAAGTGACCCCAAAGAGAAGCAGGAGTCACTATGAGACTCTATCCATTGCCTTCCCTTTTTGACAAGTGTCTGCAGTGACCTGGTCCAACTGCCCCCTCAACAATACTAGGATATTCTAAGTAGATCTATTGTAAAAATTCATCTTCATTAGTTGCATTCATGAGATGTCCGCTGGGCACAGCTGGGAGCAGATGCTATAAGAAAGCGGGGCTGGAAACCAGGTATGCTCCGAGAATTAAAAAACATAATTTTAAAAATGTTAAAAACTTCCTCATGGTTTCTTTCTTGGGTATAGCAGTTTGCACTGATCACAGTTCTCGATTCCATTGTCGGTAGTCAAATTCACACCATGCACGTGAGGAAGGGTAGCCTGTACCTTCTGGATGCTCCCACTGAATGGCTTGAGGATGCCCGAGTTCTTCTTCACATCATCGTAATTGGGGACCCCACCGATGAAAATGTCCGAGTTGCACTTAATCTGGGTGAAGCCTCCCTGCCAACAGATTAAAAACAAAACACGGTATAACCAACTGTGCCTCTGGTTCCCTGTTAGGGAACAAATGGCTGAGGCAGTCTCAAGACTCATCATGATAATTTTTATACATATTGGCCCAACCTTTGTCTTGTTTTTCATTGCTGCTTACCACCTTTTTGATTTTTTGTAAATTTCTGGACATTTCTGAGATTCATCATCCAGAAAATGCAAGCGAATATGGTAGACCACTACATCATCAGTGTCACTCTCTCCCTGCAGGAAGGCTACCTCTAACCTGTCAGTCTCAAGTGGGGCCATGTAACTTGCTTTGGTCAACAAAACATGAGCAGGTGAGAAATGAATCATTTCTGGGCAGAGTCTTTCAGAGCCAGGAGTGGTTCACTATGCCCTGTTCCTCTACCCCTATTTCCAGAGGTCCCCAACTTCTAGGATCTAATGCCTGATGATCTGAGATGGAGCTGATGTAATAATAATAGAAATAAAGTGCACACTAAATGTAAGGTGCTTGAATAATCTTGAAACCATCCCTACCCTCCCACCCCTCTTCCGTGGAAAAACTGTCTTCCTTGAAAGTGGACCCTGGTGCCAAAAACGTTGGGGATCACTGTTATTCCTTCAGCCTGGGTCTCAGATTAAGGCTGCAGCTGACTGTTGATGGACATGTAATGTGGATGAGAAATAACCCCTCATTATAAGCTGCTGTTATTTGGGGCGCACGTGTGCCTGAGCCTCTCCTGGCACTGAGATCCCACTGGTTTAGCACTTTGCTTAGATTTGGATACATGATCCAAATTCTAGTACAGGACTTATTGATATATTCACTAACGGTAAAGACAGAATTTCTTTAAGCCAAGAGAAAGGGAAAGCATGGTGAGTGGAAGGCATTCCTTGTTATCATATACAAAGGGCAGAGAAATTCCTTCCAGATTCTTAGAGATCCCTACTGTCAATCCCCAAAGGCTTCTCCTGCTTCTGGTCATTTCAACAGCCTAAACCCAACGGCTGGGCTAGATAACAAGCTGTGTGTGAGATTTAATGTCTAAACTCCTTCAACCATCTTAAGCAAAATGTTAAAGTGCCCTAAGATAACATGTAAATTTGAGACCTCTGGGAATGAACACATTTGGGGTAACATAAGTTATTGTTTCCTTTGATTTATGGTCAAAAGAAATACAAAGTGTAACCGGATTCAATTATTTAACAAATACTATTAGGTACCTACCATGTCCCAGCTACTAAGTGGTGCACAAACCACAGTAAATAAGAAAGCCCAGGTCCCTCCCTCCAGGGGCTTACACTGTGGGGCAACACAGACCAGTAAACGGGCAGGTAAGATAAGCCCCGTGACCATGGGGGCGCCTGGCAGGGATAGGGCATCTCATACTCTGCTCCAGAATTAGGGAGTGGGAGGTGAAGCAGGAAGAGTCAAAACTGAGTCTCAGAAACTGGCTGGAGTCAGAGCTTGGAGGCATGTTGGGTACCAGGCAAAGGCAAGGAGGGACCACATCACACATGGATAGAAACTTACACTTCACCCAAAGAACAACGAGTTTTCAGGAAGAGAGTAATCAGATCTGTATTTTAGGACTATCACTGGCCAGAGGGAGGAGAATGGATTTGGGGTCCAGTCGGGGTAGAGAAGAGGAGACAGGGGAGCAGAGAGGAGGATGCTCCATCTAGGGGAGCGCTCGGAGTGGCTGAGTCCAGCCAGGTAAGAGCAGAGAGGTCTCGTAGTAGACAGGCTGAACTGCCTTCTGTCAATAACCTTCAGGCAGCTTTGAGGGTTCTTATTTAATGAATGGGGATGCAAGGAATCATCAGAGGCAATTTCAGGAATCCTTGTGGATTAGGGAACCAGGCAGGAGCTGTCAGGACACACCCACAGAGACCCATCGTCATCATGTCTTTAAAATAAAAAACTAGGAAGAAAGGAGGAGGGCTGCAAGGTCAAAGGGACTTCAGAGAAGCAGGCTGTTTTAAAAAAACTTGGGAGTTTCTTGGTTGTGTCAGGCAAACTGGGTGGGGTCTTGTGGGGTGACAGAAGTCTCTTTTGGCTCCTCATCAAAGTCCTCCCCCTGCCCCCTGCCCCCCACGCCTCTGCCACCACCGCCTGAAGTGGACAAAAGGCGGGGCTGCAGCGGGACCACAGGAGGGAAGCAAACAGACCCACCAAAGTGAGGCGCTCAGTGCCTGGATCCACCACTTTCGTTAAGCTGAGAGTGGCTGGAAAACCTGAGTAAACCCCCTGATAGGTTTTCTGAAGCCCTGGGAGCACTGCCCCTTTGAGTTTGCACAGCTTGACTCATCCTGGGCTGTGGGTGTTTCTCAGTGCAGCCAGCTGAGCAACGTGATGTCGGGTGTGGTTTGGACACTTAGGGGCTGGCTTAGCCTCCAGCGTATCCTGTAACCCCTGTCCCCCTCCTTCTCTAAGCTCTAAGACCACTATCCCCATTGACCAAGCCTTTGAACAGGGTATAACAGCTGCGGGGCAGAGATCCCGGGGGGTGATCTGATTAAGGTTTAACTCACCGAGATCAAGCATGGGTCTTCCCACTCTGGTCTCAGGGAGGCCTCCCAAGAACCACCCCCAGATGCACACAGAACAGCCATGCCTTCCCTCCTACCTGCTTACACTGCTTTCCAGGTGGGCAGCTCCATCCATTCAAAAAGCCGATAAAGAGGATGCTGGTTCTACCAGTCCTGGTATGGCAGTAACAGAACCCGAGGTGTGTGGTTTCTACCCTTGTGCTGTCTCTTCACTACAGGATCTCAAGGGTAAACACTGTGTCCCAAATAGTTCCTTATTTATAATCAAAGGCCTTAACCCTACTATTTACAAACACGCCCATCCTGTTTGTGTTACTGTTGTACAGATGTTGGTAACTAAGGCCTAGAGTGATACAGTGCTTTTGTGAATTTATATTATTAAGTCAACACACAGTCAGATCTACACCTGTGAGCTTCTAATTCTGTCTAGGACTAAAATCAGCTGTTTTCTGGACTGTATGAAAGTGAATCCCATTCTTGCTTTAAAATCCGTTTTTCTTTATACATTTTCTTTCCTTCCTCCCTACTTTCTCTTTCTTCCTTCTTTCCATCTTTCCTTCCTTCCTAATATATATGGGACATTTTCTAGGGTACTTGCCTCTTGAAGCAGAGCCCAGGTTGGGATTTTTCTGATTCCTAAGGAGGCCCTTGATTCTCACAGGACCTTCCACCACTTCCGTCCCTGAAGCTGCCTTCCTGATAAGTTCCCTTTTTACTCCCCTCCTCAACCAAGATCTTCCCCACCAAGAGTCCCTTTTCTTTCCTTTTCTTCTTTTCCTATCAATTCATTTTCTTATCAGAACAGTCACATTCATCAATACCTTCTTTAAATCTGTGATGCACACAATGAAGACTGTTGTAATTAAAATCCTGGCAAATCTGAGGTCTCCTCTGTTTTTAGGGGTCTGTAAATTTCATGTGTGTACAGAATGCTAGTATGTTGTAATTTAAAACAAATGTCTCTTAGCTGTCCTTAAAAATGCCATTTTCCTTCAGACATGACCTTGGAAATAAAAACATGGATGAAAGTTATAAACCTGAGTGGAAATTCTGAACTGTTGAGGTCATGCTAGTTTGCCAAAATTCAGACTTAAATTTGCCTTATTGCCAAATTCAGACTTAAATTGAATAAAGTGGGGAAACCACTAGACCATTTGGGTATGACCTAAGTCAAATCCCTTATAATTATACAGTGGGAATGACACACAGATTCAAGGGATTAGATCTGATAGACAGAGTGCCTGAGAACTATGGATAGAGGTTTGTGACATTGTACAGGAAGCAGTGATCAAGACCATCCCCAAGAAAAAGAAATGCAAAATGGCAAAAAGATTGTCTGAGGAGGCCTTACAAATAGCTGAGAGAAGAGAAGCAGAAGGCAAAGGAGAAAAGGAAAGATATACTCATTTGAATGCAGAGTTCCGAAGAATAGCAAGGAGATAAGAAAGCCTTCTTCAGTGATCATTGGAAAGAAATAGAGGAAAACAATAGAATGGGAAAGACTAGAGACCTCTTCGAGAAAATTAGAGATACCAAGGGAACATTTCATGCAAAGATGGGCACAATAAAGGACAGAAATGGTATGGACCTAACAGAAGCAGACGATATTAAGAAGACATGGCAAGAATACACAGAAGAACTGTACCAAAATGATCTTCATGACCCGGATAACCAGGATGGTGTGATCACTCACCTGGAGCCAGACATCCTGAAATGCAAAGTCAAATGGGTCTTAGGAAACATCACCACAAACAAAGCTAGTGGAGGCGATGGAATTCCAGTTAAGCTATTTCAGATCCTAAAAGATGATTCTGTTAAAGTGCTGTACTCAATATGCCAACAAATTTGGAAAACTCAGCAGTGGCCACAGGACTGGAAAAGGTCAGTTTTCATTCGAGTATCAAAGAAAGGCAATGCCAAAGAATGCTCAAACTACTGCACAATTGCACTCATCTCACATGCTAGCAAAGTAATGCCCAAAATTCTCCGAGACAGGCTTCAACAGTATGTGAACAGAGAACCTCCAGATGTTCAAACTGGATTTAGAAAAGGCAGAGGAACCAGAGATCAAACTGCCAACATTCACTAGATCATTGAAAAAGCAAGAGGGTTCCAGAAAAACATCTACTTCTGCTTTATTGACTACGCCAAAGCCTTTATCTGTGTGAATCACAACAAACTGTGGAAAATTCTTAAACAGATGCGAATACCAGACCACCTTACCTGCCTCCTGAGAAATCTATATGCAGGTCAAGAAGCAACAGTTAGAACTGGACATTGAACAACAGACTGGTTCCAAATAGGGAAAGGAGTATGTCAAGGCTGTATATTGTCACCTTGCTTATTTAACTTATATGCAGAGTATATCACATGAAAAGATGAGCTGGATGAAGCACAAGCTAGAATCAAGATTGCCAGGAGAAATATCAATAACTTTAGATATGCAGAAGACACCACCCTTATGGCAGAAAGCAAAAAAGAACTAGAGTCTCTTGATGAAAGTGAAAGAGGAGGGTTTAAAAGCTGGCTTAAAACTCAACATTCTGAAAACTAAGATCATGGCATCTGGTCCCATCACTTCATGGCAAATAGATGGGGAACCAATGGAAACTGTGACAGACTTTATTTTCTTGAGCTCCAAAATCCCGCAGATGGTGACTGCAGCCATGAAATTAAAAGACACTTGCCCCTTGAAAGAAAAGCTATGACCAACCTAGACAGCATATCAAAAAGCAGAGACATTACTTTGCCAACAAAAGTCTGTTTAGTCAAAGCTATGATTTTTCTAGTAGTCATGTATGGATATAAGAGTTGGACTATAAAGAAAGCTGAGCACCGAAGAATTGGTGCTTTTGAGCTGTGGTGTTGGAGAAGACTTGAGAGTCCCTTGGACTGCAAGGAGATCCAACCAGTCCATCCTAAAGGAAATCAGTCCTGAATATTCATTAGAAGGACCGATGCTGAAGCTGAAACTCCAATACTTCGGCCACCTGATGCGAAGGGCTGACTCATTTGAAAAGACCCTGATGCTGGGAAAGATTAAAGGCAGGAGGAGAAGAGGATGACAGAGGATGAGATGGTTGGATGGCATCATGGACTCGATGGGCATGAGTTTGAGCAGGCTTCAGGAGTTGGTGAAGGTCAGGAAAGCCTGGTGTGCTGTAGTACATAGGGTCACAAAGAGTTGGACATGACTGAATGACTGAACTGAACTGAGTACACTATTAGAAATAATAATAAGTAAAGCTACACAACACTGATCATATGCCGGGTTCTGTGGTATTTGAGAAATACAGTTATTCTAATTCTCACAACCCTATAATGCAGTGCTATTATTATCACGATTACCCTATTTTTTTAGATGCAAAAAAAAATCAAGATCACCCAAGATCACCATCTTGGGAGATCAAGTGATTAGACTGGTCTGAGCTCACATCATTGATAAGGAATGGAGCTAGATTTTGAACCCTAGGTGTCTGGTTTCAGAGTCTTTGTTCTTGTCAGATGTGTGATCACACCCCCACCCCCCTCACTGGCTCTGCTTTGGAGCTGTGTTCTGATCTACCTTGTATAGCAATGTGAACAAAGCTATGGGTTGGCAGGGAGGCATGGAGCAGGTGGGCAGTTCTGTAAGTGACACTGGTATTAGCTCACTTCCCTATGAAGGCCCCTACTATTATCAATCCCATTCCCAGTTGAGGAACTGCAAAGCTAAGGAGCTCGTCCAGTGGGAAGCTCGGGTGTTAACTCAGGTGAAATGGCACCAGAGTCCATGTATTAACCACTGTGCTGATGCTTTTGTCTCCAGGACAGGAAGGAAACAGTAACCCCACTCACACGAGTCATAAGGAGCAGATGTCCTTCTTACCTCTGCCATCCCCTCCACCGCCTTCTGCTTATCCACCTGCAAGATGCCATTCTTTGCTGTGCGGGACACACGCAGCTCGTGCCAGTGGCCCAGGGTGAGGGGCTCTTCACTCCTGTTGAAGGAAGGAAACTGAACCTGGGTTAGCATCACTGGCGTTGCAGATAATGTCCACCAATCTGGCTCTGATGGAGTGTTCCCACCTTCAGCACCTCGTCCTGTCCAGCAAAGAGAAGAGCCTCATTCCCCCTCATAAAACACAGCAGGGCTAGCTCCATTTACTGGACTCCTTCATGGGAGGACTATCTCACTTATCATTTTACTTATTCCTTATCACAAGTATGAAATGGGGGTAGGATTAGGCTGGTTTTCAAGATGAGGGGGTAAAATATGACCAGAGTTGCACGAAATCTTTGAAGAAGAGAAAACTATATAGGCTATGATGTAAAGCAGATTCCTTGATGTAATGATGTCTGTAGCATCCTTTGAAAGGCATAAAAAATAAGATGGATGGATGGGGGAATATAAGAATGAACAGACACATGATAAAGTAACTCCAGCAGAATGCTAACTGTAGACAGTAGGTGGTGGGTCTAAGGTTTATTGCACAATTCTTTCACCTTTGCTATATGTTTGAAGTGTTTCATAATAAAATATTTGGGAGGCAGATTCCGCATTGTCTGATATTGTGAAAAAAATTAAAAGTACTTTAAAAATTCAATTATTAATTCAAGATGGAAGCACTTGAAGTTTAAATGATATTGTAAGATTTTTACATATTATATTTCACAGTGAGGTGTGTAAAAAGAGTATAATTACTGCATTTGTGTCCCTAAAGATGTATATATAGTTCCTGGCCTTCTCTGACGCTCCCAATTATTCTGTGGTCCTGGATCGTTTTTGGAAGCCCACCAGGAATACCAGTGGGCGCAATCACTGAAAGGTCTCCACCCCTCACTTGATTTTTCGCTCTGGCAAATGCTTCTGCCATTTGTTCTTAGCAATTAGAATTTAATCACCTTGGCTCAATCAATATGCAATAAAGACCTCATTCAGCAGCCCATCTCCATAATAACTAACAGCATCTGAGCCTGTTCTTGTCCTGTAGAGGTCATTCCCTGTCAATACACTGCCTCCCTCAGCACAGGGATATTGATCACTGCCATCATGAGCTCATTTCAATTGTCTCGATTTTTGAATCAAGTTCATCATAAATTAGACCACCTTATCCTCTGCCTAAAGTTAAAATGATGTGGCCAACTCCACGGCTTCCTGTAGCTCAGGCTTTCACTGAATTGTCTTAATGAAGCAGGAAGTACTGGAAATGGTTTTTAAAATAAACATTTTCCAAAGGGCCACCTGAAACATTAACCGTGATGGGTGTTGTCAGTTACACTGCAGAGGGGTGGCCCAGGGGAGCAGATGATGGTTACTCTGAGTTCTTGCTTCTTTTTCATCACACCTAATGCTAAAGATTTTTTTTTTCCAGGCACCTTTCCTGACAAGCAGCGAAGGAATAACTTATGTTTTAAAAAAAATTTTAAATAACTCTTATCAAAAATAGGCACCGAATTATGAAAGAGAGAAATGCTGGATTTCTAAGGTTCCACGTGTCTGTGACCCCGCAGCTGGAGCTGCTACTGCAGATGTGCAGGGAGCAGGGGGCAATTTGTTCAGGAGGAAGGCTGATGAGCCACAACCCTCTCCAGACCCTTCCAGTCATTCCTTACCCAGGAAAAGAGCCATTTGAAAGTACAAGGTGATATTCAAGGTGTCTTCTTCCTTTCTTGACTTGACAAATTGTTCTAAGTGAGTTGTTTAGGCTGTTTTGCATAATCATATGTAAATTGAATCAATTAAATACCCACCAAAGTTGTCTTGAGACACAGGATGTTCCTGCATAACCAGAGACACAAAAATATTTGTCCATTCCCCAAGGTGGGAGGTGTTAAACTGATGTGTAGGAATTCAACCTTAAGGACAAGAATGAACTGTACTTTTAAAGAACTGTTGAAACCTAAGGCAATAAGCACTTTCCATCAGTCAGGAAAAATGATAACAGCGGTTAAGGGCAACCATGGCTTCCCTGGTGGCTCAGCTGGTAAAGAATCCGCCTGCAATGTGGGAGATCCGGGTTCGATCCCTGGATTGGGAAGATCCCTTGGAGAAGAAAAAAGGCTACTTACTCCAGTATTCTGGCCTAGAGAATTCTAGGGTCACAAAGAGTCAGGCACGACTGAGCGACTCACTTTCACTTCATGACTGTAACATCTCACAAAGAACTCTTTCTAGAGATGACAGTCTAGCAATATAAATTGTGACTGAATACAGCCCACAACTTCCTTTAAAACAACAACAAAGACTAACCAATTTCCTGCAGCAGGGCACTGTTGAACAAAACACCCTAGTGAGTTTCAAAAGAGGAGAATTCTCGAAATGTAGGAACAAGAAGCGTGTGTGCATTAGATCAGCAGGCCTCCGGCTGGAAGGTAAAAACTCCCATGGGAGCAACACAGTTAGAAGAGGGAAACAAACAAATAAGAAAAACACCGGCACCTCCAACTGCAGGCTCTGAGGGCTTCAGAGATCCTGCCACTTTCTATGAGAACAATCGATCTGCTGAGTTGACGAACAGGACTAGGTAACAGAGGGAAAGTTTTGATAACCCAGAACCAAGTCCACAGACGCTAGCAAGCCCTTTAGAAGCACTTAGTTACTCCATGCCATTGAAATCAGTCATCACACAGCCTTTTTGAGCACACTGGTCAGGGAAGTGTCCTTGCGATCACTGGTGATTCTCTGTCTGCTTCTTTATATGAAGAATGGTAAGAGCCATGCCAAATAACTAGTTGCCATCAAAGAAATGATGCAAGAGGAAAGTTACAATTTAAAGTAAGACCACCCCAATCGATTGATAATCGATCAGTGATATTTTAGGTGACATCATGTCACACCATGATTATGTGAGTTATGCATTTATTCGCATGTGAGCATGTATAATAATGGCACTGTGTTCACTCAAGGCTGGTGAGGAAGGTGGTGTCCCTTTGAAGTCCTCTTAATCTAATGGAAATGACGTGGAAATGACCTGGTAAGCTTTTGCCAATAGAACATTTGTGGGAAACAGGGCAGATGAATAATGATTTAATGTTTCTATGTGAATGTGGCTGTGATACACCCCATTTCCAATGGCCAAAGAGGAAAAAAGAATGTGAGGCCACCAAGGACATTTCTGTTCATTACATTTCTATTGCATGCATGCAACGTCACTTCAGTCTTGTCTGCTCTCTGCAACCCTGTGGATTGTAGCCCACCAGGCTCCTCTGTCCATGGGATTTCCCAGGCAAGAATACTGCAGTGGGTTGTCATTTCCTTCTCCAGGGGACCTTCCTGACCTTCCTGATCAAACCTGTGTCTCTTAAGTCTTGTGCATTGGCAGGCGGGTTCTGTAGCACTAGCTCCACCTGGTAAATCCCTACTTTTTCAACTAGTTGTTATGTATTTGCCAAGTGCTCACCAAGTGATGCTCTGAGCAAGGTACTGATTGACAATTTATGAAGTTTCTGCTGATTGTGTTGCATGATCTCAGGTGGAGAGGAAGACAGTTTACCCCCATCTGAGGCCAGCCCATTTTCCATAGTTTGAAGCAGAGATTCGCTACCTGCTAGGTAGTTATTTGAGAAAAGGAAACCTTGCCACCAGGAAAGCATGATCTCTAGGAAGCACATCATCTGTATTAATCAGGACAGGTTTCAGAAAAGACAACTATATACAGAAGACAGGAAGAGAGCCAACTGGTTGAAGACAAACCTTTCTTCCAAGTGGCTACTGAAAGGAGGACAGCCCCTGACAGTCTCAGCCCTTACCTGAGAACACCAGTCCCAGAGCCACAGTCAAAGCGGAACTCCACGTGGCCCCCTGCCATGTTGATGGACAGGAAGTCTTTGCTGCCCGTGTCATAGCTGTACAGGAGCACGCCATCTTCCGAATCCGGCCGAAATGTGACCTCAAATTCCATGAAGGAAAGGTAATGCCGGGGCTCCAGAGGCCAGGGGGTTGCAGCGTAGGACCTCAGAGACTCTTTGAACTGAGGAATGGTCAAGGTGAAAGCTGAAATAGCAAGTGCGTGGTTTAGAAACCCCTTCGTGCTAGAACTAGCCATCTTCTTTTCCTTCTGGGTATAGAACTCAAGGATATTTCTCAGCTGCTCTGAAGAGAAGTGGGTGGTGTGGCTGAGCTCTGGCCAGTGGAATGTGGTTGGGAATAGTACACAGCATTCCAGGTCTGGCCCCTATAGCTTCCTTCCATCCTCCACTCGCTTTCTCACCTACTGGCTGGATGTGGGAATCAATGGAGGATTCTAAGATCCTAGCAGGGCCACTAGAGGGCATCCCTGAATGACCAGAGCCACCCCTCTCCCACTGACCTGCAGCGATGAGAACAAGGACCAACCTTTAGTATGTGAGGCTACAGAAATACGAAGATGGAATAGAACAGCTCTTCCTTACTCTGACTCACAACACCCTCTTCGAGGTGACAAGAGATTTGAAATTATACAGTGTTAAAAAAAAAAACCTTTTCTCTAGGATGATGGTGTCTTAGGGCCAAATCTGAATCACTGGTAGAAAAGATAAAACTTTTTCATCCCTGCTTCTTTGCAAAATCTTCTTAAAAATTTCCATTATTATTGTGTGTATTCGTGTGTGCATGTATATATGTATATATATTAATAATCAGTACAGTGTTGAGAGGTAGAATAATTCAGCAGAACAGTACAAAGAAAAAGAAACATCACAGAGTTAATGTTTCTGTGTATGGCTTTCCAGCATTTTCTCCAAACTGTCAGATATTCTAAGGAGCCTGATCTCTGAATGCTTCAAATTCTGACACAAACCACACAAATATAAGCTTTTCAGAGTTATTTGAGGGCCAGGAGGAGCTCACCAAAGCATCGGCCCAGAACATCAAAAAATGAACTTGTCTTTTGGCCAGCTTGCCACTTTGACATCTGAAGACACTTCCACCTGGTTCGAAAAAAAGATTCTCCCATCCCTCCCCACAAAGCAACGTTAATCCCATACAAATATGTGGAACCTTGCTAAGTATGCATTGATGAAAAATTACACCAAGGTGAATTAACGATGCAGACAGAAATCGCCATCAATTTGCATCTTTCTCACCGTCTTCACAGTGTCGACCTCGAAAGCCCAGGGGACAGAGGCAAATGTAGGAATCGGCTTTGCTTGCCATGCAGGTGCCACCATTGATGCACGAGGCTTCATCACAGATCCCACTGCTGCACTCCCCTAAAAACAGAACAGGAATTACAAAGTTGATTCATCAAGTGAACCTGTCTGAGACTGGCCAGACCGACCACGTGTGATTCTGAACAAATACAGCTCATGCCCGTCTCCTGTTGATCAGCTCCTCTGCACAACTGCAAACCAGCTTTCAGGAGATGTGGGCCCTTCCCTTCATTTTAATCTGATTTTGGTTTATTCTTTATGAGAAGCCACACAGGTGCTTTAAAACAGGGTGGACACAGTAAATCAAATATTAAACTACCCTGACAGGGATGACGGAGCCGTTTCTGCTGTAATTCACCTCGCTGCTGTTCCCACAAGAGTGTGTTTCCATGCCTCCAATGTCAGCAGAGGCTTTATGTTAAAAAGCCTTCTTATTTGTGTGGCCTCAATTACCTTAAGTGCTGCCTGCCTTGTTGGCTGAACGCAGAGGTGAGCAAGATAAGCACAGAGGGAGGTAAGCAGCCTTGTCGAAGCTTATTAACTGCCTGGGTTGTCAACTCCTCTGACAGGAGCAGAGAGGGAGCAGGGGTTAGCAGGGGGTTCCAGAATCCTTATTTCTCAGCCCCCAGTTACAGTCTCATGAGGGACAGGAAGGTGACCAGAAGTAAAAAGTGCTGAAAGGTTCAACATCAGATGGCTTAGTTCTCTTTACAAATACACATTGGAGACACCCGTAAAAGGTACTCTCGGCCATTTTCAAGCCTAGTCAGCCCAATGAAATGAAAACAAGCTGACTTTTCCTGGGTTGCTTTACTTCTGCTTCTCTGCTCTTCCTTTTCTCCTTGTGTATAAGAGAGAACTTAGGCAGATGGGTCACAGCCTGGCCCAGAACAACATAGGTGAGTCCGAAGCACGTTTTCTCAGGATGGAAGAAAACGGGGTGCATCTGTGGTTGAGCCGTGAGCAGCCCAGCTCGGCATCCCACAGTCTCCGATGCGATGGAGCCTGGAGCTCTCCCCCTCCCCCTTCACCCCCTCTCCTAACATTGCCACCCCCAACCCCCACCGACTTCGTGAGATGAAGAGCCCTGATGTCATGATTGTGTCATCTCAGCAGGATGAGTCTCTTATCCTTTTCTCATCAGTCATCTGTGTTGGTTGAACTGATCCCGTCTTTTCTTCTCCCAAAGCCTCCTCAGGAGGAGGGGGAGGGGCTTGGCACACTGTGTACCCAGGAGAGGAGACCAACTTCAGGACCTGATAACACAATTTCATTACAGCCCTTCCAGACAGCACGGCTCTCCAGCCAGGTGGGAAGTCCAGCTGGGGGTATGGGGGGGCACTATAAGTTCAGATAGAAGTGATCCCGGGTCTTTTTCTCCAGCCATAGCCCTGAGAACATTACCAGCATCCACAGAGAGGCTGACTTGGCTTTAGGGAGCCAAACTCTCACAGGTCCTCTGGCTCCACCCATCTCCTTGGGCTGGGAGTCTTTCTCAGAGAAGTGCTGGTGCCACAGGAAGAAGTGGGGTCCTTGGTTTATCTTAGGTATACACGGGAACAATTATTTTACTCATTTGCTTTGTAACTATTTTTTATGGTAGGAGTTGACAGGGAGGGGGCTCGAAAGCCAGCCAGAGATATTTACTTGATGGAAGTAGTGTTTCAGCAAGACCGTGTTGGCAACGGTATGCATGATGGATTGTGAGGGATGAGGGTGGGGAAGAGGAGAAATGCCCTCAGAGAGGTAAACCATGGCTGGAGAGGCTGATGGCAGAGGAAATGGAGAGAAAGGGAACAATCAAAGAGGCACAGGGCAAGGAGGAGTAGCCAACTCATTCTGGAGGCTGAAGGTGGAAGAAGACTCCAGCATAACCTCAGGGTTTCTAGCTTGGGAGATGGAAAGGAGAGAGGCAAGAGGAAAGAAATAAGGAAGGCTGGGAACAGGACCGGGCTTCCAAGGAGTGGAGGAGAAGCTGTCTTTTGTTCACTTTAAACATAAGGTGATGGTGGAAGTGTCTGCTGCTGGGCACCAGGGCAGATCCGGCACACAGGTGAGGGCTGGTGGGACAGCAGCCACCTGGGGGTGAGCCTGAAACCAAGAGCAGATGGGCTCTTTGACAGAAGACAGGATGGAAGGGCTCCTGGAACTCCCACAGCACCAGGGAAGGGAGAGGAGCCAGCAGAGAAGACAAAGGGAGAACAGAGGACCCAGAGGATCCGGAAGCTCAGGGAGGTATTATAGAAGGTATTGCAAAATCTCACTTATGCTCATCACTCCTTTGAAAGCATGGTAGTTATTGCACCCACCGTTGAAGAATCACATCTCTAATGCTTTAAAAAGAATCATATAGGGACTTGCCTGGTGGTTCAGTGGTTAAGAATCCATCCGCCAATCCAGGGTACACGGGTTTGATCCCTGGTCTGGGAATATTCCACGTGCCAGGGAGCAACTAAGTCCATGACCCACAGCTACTGAGCCCGTGCATCCTGGAGCCTATGCTCTACAACAAGAGAAGCCACCGCAATGAGAAGGCCGTGCACGACAGCTAGAGAGTTGCCCCCGTTCACCGCAACTAGAGAAAGCTCGAGAGTAGCAACCAAGACCCAGCGCAGCCAAAAATAAATAAAATTTAAAAATCTCTTTAAAAGTGCTCATTAAAAAAAGAGACATACAGCACTATACTAATGAAACTTATTATATAGTTTTATTTCAATATAAAATTGTTTCTTATCAGGCATACTATTTTCTGCATTTGAAAACATCCTTCTGAGAAGAGTTCCATGGACATTACCAGACTGCCAAAGGGGTCATGACACACAAAAGATTAAGAAACCTTGGGTTATTGAGAAGTAACAATCCTGGCAACAAGGTCCCAGGAATATAGGGAAGGATGGGTGCAGAGCGGAGATGAACAGGTTAGTTTTAGAGAGAACTCTCAACTCTGAGAGCATGAGGAAGGAGTTCTCGCAAGACCATGTGTATAGGCACCAACACATAAATTAACTGACACCGACACCTACTATTCACCAGCTGTTGTGTGGGTTTATGCAAGATAATGAAGTGAGGGGCAGGAGAGAGATGAGGTCCTCGTGGAGGAAAGAGAGGGCGGAATGGAATACGCTGAGCAGACGAGGACAGTGAGCAGCCTCCCTGCCCCTCATAGACAAGTGATGAGGCTTGTCTATTTCCTCTGCTAAAGACCCGACAAGTCTGCCATTCCTCTCACCCTCGATCAAAACCCGTCATCTCTGATCTGAACTACTGTATGGGCTCCCAGCTGGCCTACATGCACCCCCATTAAGGATGACCCCTTTCAATAAGCTGTCTGTAGTCAGAGGGATCTTTCCAAAACACAAACTAGATCATGAGATCCACACCCCCACAAACACATCCCCACTGGGACAGACCATTTCCTCAGCCTGGAACGCACTTCCCTCTCATCTCTGCTTTCTAACTCCTACTCTTGCTTGAGATATCAACTTCACATTGCTGCTACTAAGTTGCTTCAGTCATGTCCGACTCTGTGCGATCCCAACTTCCACAGATGGAAGCCAGCCAGGCTCCCCCATCCCTGGGATTCTCCAGGCAAGAGTACTGGAGTGGGATGCCATTTCCTTCTCCAATGCATGAAAGTGAAAAGTGAAAGTAAAGTCGGTCAGCCGTGTCAGACTCTTAACGACCCCATGGACCGCAGCCTACCAGACTCCTCCGCCCATGGGATTTTCCAGGCAAGAGTACTGGAGTGGGGTGCCATTGCCTTCTCCACAACTTCACATTACATCCTCAGAAATCCTTTTCTTGACCCCCTACCCCATAAATCTGCCCATAATACATTAGCATTGCACTTTCCCTTTGTAACACTGACTCCAAATTGTAGTTTTACATTTGTTGAGTGATAATTATTTGATTAATTTGGTCCCTCCTCATGGCACATACAGGCTTCCCAGTTGGTGTTAGTGGTAAAAAAAAAAAAACCTGCCTGCCAGTGCAGGAGACATAAGAGACACGGGTTTGATCCCTGGGTCGGGACCATCTCCTGGAGGAGGAAATGGCAACTGACTTGAGTATTCTTGCCTGGAGAATCCCATGGACAGAGGAGCCTGGCAGGCTACAGTCCATGGGGTTGCAGAGTTGGACACAACTGAAGCAACTTAGCGCGTGCGCGCGCACACACACACACACACACTCACACACACGCATGGCAAGTACAGGAGGAATGAGCTGGGATCCTATCTTGTTCACTCCTTTATCCTAAGCACCTAGAGCTGTGACCAGCACTAAGCATGAGCTTAAGTATTTATTGAGTGGAAAAAAGAGTCAGAGGGTGATAAACCATAGTGTGACCCACGGCCCCTGCAGACTTCATGAATCTTAAATAATTTGGGGAGTTGGCTGCATGACACGGCAGGGTGTGGGGATCCAAGATGGGATTGGAAAAAGTGAGTGGTGGTGGTTTAGGTTGGAGATTTGGGGTGGAAATAATAAAAGAAAACACTGGGCCAAAGTTTGCAAAATTTTGCTGAGATTGCTGACTATTCTAAAATGTGAGTTCAGAGAGAGTCCACTAACTGGAAAAAATTTAATGAAGCGATGAGGTGTGACGGGTTGAGTAATGAAAGGCCCCCTGGAAATGGGTTTAGTGTGTTTGTTGGCGGGGTAGAGGTGGGACAGAGAAAACACTGAGGTTGACGACAGCAATGCCAAGTTAGACATCAGAGGGAGGAGCCATGACTTGCAACTGTCCTCACCCTCTTCCGGAAGCCTGCATCTCCACCAGAAACTACCGATGTTTACAAGAGCCCAGTCTCCACTGTGCTGAGACCACATTAACTTATAGGAACTTGGACTTCAACAGAACACACTCAAAGGGAAGCAAATATGGAGGGTGAGAAAGGATAGCTAGCCCTGTTCTATCACAGAGAAAGAAACTGGGAAGAAATGAAAAAAAGGTCATGTGACCAATGCCTGCAATTAAGATTCATAGAATAATAAGCCTATAGCTCTGCCCAGGGAGCCCAGAGCCTGCAAGGTGGACCCTCCTAGCTTATCCACTCAATGGAGAGGTTGGTATTGTAGAATTTAAAACGTTGTCAGGAATTGGCCCTTGCTCAACTTTGTAACTTCTTAACTTCTTGTCAGAGGTTTCTATAGCCCTGAGATTGCCAGACCTGTCCTTCAGGGCTATTTCCCTGATAGTTCAATGAAGAAAGAAGGAACAACTTATACCCTGTGATTATTGTTATTAATAAACTGAAGCCACATTATTATTAATAATATTAACAACAGGAAACATTTACAACATATTTGCTATGTGCAAGGCTTTATTCTAATACTCTATATGCACCAGGACTCATCCAGACAAGATACTCTTATAAGGCAGTTATGTTTATAGATGGGCTCAGTTGGAGAAAGTAACATAGGGAATAAGAAGAAGAGACTAATCATTTTCTTCCAAGTAAACTCTATTGTTTGTAGTATCAGTGGTATCACCTTTGTGACCCCATGGACTGTAGCCCGCCAGGCTCCTCTGTCCATGGATTCTCCAGGCAAAAATACTGGAGTGGATGGCCATTCCTTTCCTCAGGGTATCTTTTTGACCCAGCAATCAAACCTGGGTCTCCTATATTGCAGGCAGACTCTTTACCATCTGAGCCACCAGGGAATCTGAAAGATGGGGTACTGAGTCCCAAACCAGTTAACTACCTGGATTTGATCTACCAAATCCAAGCAACCTACCTTCAGAGTTCAGACCCTTCTACACCACAGGAGACTTCTGATGGGCCTGCTGGTTTCTACATTACCACAGTGGGTGCCTTTATAATAGTTCTAGTTATTCCTGTTGATTGTTTGCTTGACTAAGTGATCAATTGAGGGGAAAAGTAACATAGGGAATAACAAGAAGGAAGTAATCTTTTCCGTTCAAGTAAACTTGATCGTTTGTAGTTTTAACAATGGTGTCACCTTTAGGAGTGAGAAAAGTAGAAGGAAGCAATTTGAAGCCAGTTCAGGAGGCTTTGATGTGGCAGATGTGGTTAAGAGGGCAGACACTGAGCCAGAACTGCTGAGGTCACCATTCATCAGCTTTACCATCTATGTGACCTTAGGCAAGTTACTTAACTGTTCTGAAGCACCAGCTCTCATCTGTAAACATTAAAGCTAATCATAGCACCTATTGTAGGAAACTTGAGGTTGTTACAGTCCTTCAGTCATGTTCAACTCTTTGTGACGCCATGGACTGCAACACACCAGGCTTCCCTGTCCTTTACCATCTCCCAGAATTGCTCAAACTCATGTCCATTGAGTCGGTGATGCCATTCAACCATTTCATCCCCTGTCGTCCCTTTTTCCTCCTGCCTTCAGTCTTTCCCAGCATCAGGGTCTCCTCTAATAAGTCAGCTTTTTCCATCAGGTGGCCAAAGTATTGGAGCTTCAGCTCCAGCATCAGTCCTTCCAATGAATATTCAGGACTGATTTCCTTTAGGATTGACTGGTTGGATCTCCTTGCAGTCCAAGGGACTCTCAAGAGTCTTCTCCAACACCACAGTTCCAAAGCATCAATTCTTTGGCACTCAGCCTTCTTTATGGTCCAACTCTCATATCTGTAGATGACTACTGGAAAAACCATAGCTTTGATTATATGGACCTTTGTTGGCAAAGTAATGTCTTTCCTTTTTAATATGCTGTCAAGGTTTGTCACAGCTTTTATTTTGAGGAGAATAAAGTTATTCCAAATGGTGGCTATAAGTAACATGTGCTCAGCTAATCAGCTAAAAAACAAAGAAACAAAATAAACCAACTGTACCTGGAGTTATGAGTACCAAATAGCTCTGATGCAGGAATGGAGAGAGGGTGGAATAGGATCATACATGGAGAAGCGTGTGTGCGTGCGTGCTTAGTGGCTCAGTCGTGTCCAACTCTTTGTGACCCAATGGACTACAGCCTGCCAGGCTCCTCTATCCATGGAATTCTCCAGGCAAGAATACTGGAGTGGGTTGCCATGCCCTCCTCCAGGGGATCTTCCCAACCCAGGGATCGAACCCAGGTCTCCTGCACTGCAGGCAGATTCTTTACCAGCTGAGCTACCAGGGAAGCCCATGTGGTAAAGTAAATGCAGCCAAATGTGACAGTAGAGCCTAGGTTGCAGGAATGTGGCATTCATCATGCATTCTTTCAAAACAACATCTTGAAGAGAACAGAGAGACCCAAGAAAAGGACTTGCCATATCTTGCCACTAGAATGTCATACAAGGATGTGATGCTCAGAGCTGTGGCACCATCTTGGGATTATGAGTGAGAAACAAGAGAACCACGGAGATGCCAACCCAGAGATCTGACATTACTGAGTCACTATGAGGGACTGAACCACGTCCTCCCCAAATTCATAGGTTGAAGCCCTAACTCCCAATGGGACTGTATTTGGAGATACCACCTTTTGGAAGGCAATTAAGGTTTAAATGAAGTCATGTGAGTGAGCCCTACTCCAATCTGACTGGTGGGGAGTCAAGCACAGACGGAAGGCCGCATGCAGACACCATGAGAAGATGGCCATCAACAAGCCAAGGAGAGAGGCCTCCGGAGAAACCAAACCTGCCAACATATTGATCCTGAATTTCCAGCCTCCAGAACTGTGAGAAAATGAATTTCTGTTGTCTAAATTGCCTAGTCTACGGTATTTTGTTACGGTGGCCCTAACTGACTAAAACAGTCACTGAACTAACCAACCTTAAAATTATCTATCAGCTGCCTTCAGTTATGGAATAAATGTCCTTATTGCTTTAAAAGCAATCTTAGGTTTTTCAACAAATGGTTCTGGAACAATTGGGCAATCACACACACACACAAATGAATGTAGACACAGACCTTACAAACTTTGCAAAAATTAACTTAAAATGGATCACAGACCTAAAAGTAAACATTAAATTATAAAACTCGTAGAAGATAACATGGGTGAAAACCTAGATGTCCTTGGGTAAGGTGATGACTTTTTAGATATAACACCAAAGGCAGAATCTGTGAAAGAAATAATTGATAAGATAAACTTCATTAAAATTAAAAACTTCTTCTCTCTGAAAGACAATGTCAAGGGACTGAGAAGACAAACCAGACTGGAAGAAAATATTTGCAAAAACACACCTGATGAAGAACTGTATCCAAAATATATAAAGAACTCTTAAAGCTCAATAATAAGAAAATAAACAACCCAATTAAAAATGGACCAATCATTAAAATGTATACAAATACACTGGAGAGAGTGTGGAGAAAAGGGAACCCTCCTTCACTACTGGTGGGAATGTAAATTGGTGTAGTCACTATGGAAAACAGTATAGAGGTTCTTCAAAAAACTGAAAATAGAGCTAATGTATGACTGAGTAATCCCACTCTTGGGCATATATCTGGACAAAACTATAATCCAAAAAGATACATGCATTCCTCTGTTCATAGCATCATCACTTACAAAAGCTAAGACATAGAAAGAACCCCAAATCTCCAATGGCAGATGAATAGATAAAGAAGATGCAGTATGTACATATACAAGGGAATACTACTCAGTCATAAAAAGAGTGAAGTTCGGTCATCTGAAGCAACATGGATAGATCTAGAGATTATCATACTAAGTGAAGTAAGTCAGAGAAAGACAAATACCATATGATACCACTTAGATGTGGATTCTAAGATATAAAACAAGAACTTATCTAGAAAACAGAAGCAGATTCACAGACACAGAGCACAGACTTGTGGTTGCCAAGGAGGAGAGGGATGGATTGGAAGTTGGGATTAACAAATGCAAATTATAGTATATATGTATAATAAAATAACCTTGCTGCATACCAGAAACACTCTGATGGGGGATGTTGATATTGCGGGAAGGGGATATACATGTGTGGGGACAGAGGGCATATAGGAAATCTCTGCACCTTCCTGTCAATTTTGCTGTGAACCTTAAACTACTCAATCAAGTCTTAATTAAAAAAAGAAAAAGAAAATAGAAAAAAATATCCACAAACCTAGTTCTGCCCTATTTTGGATAAATTCTTCAACTTTTACAAGCCCCAGTGCCTTCTTGTATAAAATAAACGTAGTAATAATTTCTACTTCCTAGAGTCAGTGTGAGGAGTAAATGCTGCTGCTGAGTCGCTTCAGTCGTGTCTGACTCTGTGCAACCCCATAGACGGCAGCCAATCAGGCTCCTCCATCCCTGGGATTCTCCAGGCAAGAACACTGGAGTAGGCTGCCATTTCCTTCTCCAATGAGGAGTAAATGAGAGGGCTACAATAATGCATTTGGCACAGCAGTCAAAATTAGAATGTGACCACTTCTTTTAGAAGCAGACAGTATACAAAAGATCTTTCCACGTTATTGTGTTGGTTTTTCCACTGGACTGGATGAAGAAGGATAGGAGGACTCAACTATCGTTGCCTCGTCAGATTGGACCAGACTGCATTTCAGGAAGAAAGCCAAGACGGCAGCAGGACACAACCGGGGGTCCAGTGCACCCGTGGTCTTATTTACCACGTCCTGGTGTTCAGATTCAAAGTCATCAGGTCTGCAGAGCACCAACCTCACTCGTCAGCTCACCTCCCTCCTGAAGCTTGTATTAACCATCCTTGACCCAAAGCAGAAAAGCGACACACAGGAGCATACCTCCCACTTTCAACCACTTACCCACATCGGCCCCGCTGAGCACTTTCCCCAGTGGCCAGGGCCTCAGGTCCAATCTCTTCCCGTTAACAGTGAGTGCCTGCACACAGCCTTGAAAGCCTCGGTTTGTCCCTGTTGCTCTCACCAACCAGTAAGCACTGGGAGCGCCACCAAGATAGAGAGGTGTCCGGAAGGTAATTTTACTGTACTGGCCCTTTAAGAAAGATGGAAACCATAACTCACTAAACAAAGTCAAAAGCTAAAACACACCAGATGAGAGACATGATTAAGATGCAATACAGTGCCAGTATGATCTCTAGGTCCATCTGTGTTGCTGCAGATGACAGAACTTCATTCATTTTATGGCTGAGTAGTAGAGAAGGCAATGGCACCCCACTCCAGTACTTTTGCCTGGAAAATCCCATGGTTGGAGGAGCCTAGTAGGCTGCAGTCCATGGGGTCGCTAAGAGTCGGACACGACTGAGCGACTTCACTTTCACTTTTCACTTTCATGCATTGGAGAAGGAAATGGCAACCCACTCCAGTGTTCTTGCCTGGAGAACCCCAGGGACGGGGGAGCCTGTTGGGCTGCCGTCTGTGGGGTCGCACAGAGTCGGACATGACTGAAGTGACTTAGCAGCAGCAGTAGCAGTATTCCATAGAGAGAAGGCAACGGCACCCCACTCCAGTATTCTTGCCTGGAAAATCCCATGGACGGAGCAGCCTGGTAGGCTGCAGTCCATGGGGTTGCTGAGTCGGACACGACTGAGCGACTTCACTTTCACTTTTCACTTTCATGCACTGGAGAAGGCAATGACAACCCACTCCAGTGTTCTTGCCTGGAAAATCCCATGGACGGAGAAGCCTGGTGGACTGCCGTCTATGGGGTCCACAACTGAAGCGACTTAGCAGAAGCAGTATTCCATACAACCACATGGACTACACAGTCCATGGAATTCTCCAGGCCAGAATACTACAGGGTAGACGTTCCCTTTTCCAGGGGATCTTCCCAATCTAGGGATCGAGCCCAGGTCTCTGGCACTGCAGGCAGATTCTTTACCAGCAGAACCAATAGGGAAGCTATATATTACCACATCTTCTTTATCCATTCATCATATATATATGGATGTATATGGATATCCATATATCCAATTTATGGATTTTCTTCCACCCATATTTATCTTTAAGTCATTGTCCTACTGGAAAATTAAACCCACAGTTAGCACTGGAAACTCAGACAGCTGTGTTTTGAGAAGGGATGACTTTGGAATGCCTCGAAGGGAAAGGAAGGTCAGTCAAAACCAAGAGCAAGCCAACAGGCAGTGTACCGTGCTGGGCATCCAAAACAAACTTTCTCTTTCCAGTCCTGACACCAATTTACTGTGTATCTTGGATGGGCCATAGGACTATTCTGTGTCTCAAAAGGTGATAATACTAATTTTGTGTATACGTGGGCTAACGTTTATCCTTTTACTATCCCGGTCACCTTTATACTATGTCCTGCAAGAGGCATTTGTGAGAGAGACGGAAATTGCCAAGACTGAGTTGCAAAATATTTTGAAATTTACTCATGGATGCATTTTTTTAAAGTCTTATTACAGCTAAGTAGGGACATTTCCAATCTTAGACTAAACCACAATTTGGATTGTAGGTTTTGAGGTTATAAAATACAGAGTTGAACATGAAGTGGGACAAAATTAAGGTGCTCTTGGTTATTTGTTTTTTATTGCAGAAATATCTCATTTGTTTGGATTAAAAGATATAGAGAAGGGCTGGGTAAAGGCATGCTGCCAGTAGTTATAAAATTTGCAGAATGTAAGCCACTGAAATGTAATCTTTACCATTTATACTTTTGTTATCAATAAGTAAAACATCTATTCATTGCTTTATCTTTTCTAATGAATAGATAAGAATCATTTATAAATAGTGTATTAAATGTGAGCTAGGCAGCTTCGAAGTATTTACAGTGGATTTTAAGGGTTAATTATTTACATTTTTTGTTAGGTGAATTGAGTGCCTGGTTGGCTTATTTCATCAAGAGCCTCAGGATTTACTTCTTTTGGATCCCATCCTCATCTCATCCCATCCCTCTGACCCCATTCCCTGATCCAGGACCATAGCAGGAGCCCAACAGCTAAATCCTTTTCTTCTTTTCTGGAGCATTAAGTGCACCATAGGGGAGAATAGCTCCTCTGAGGCTCCCTTCACAACATCCCGGATAACAGTCTTTGAGCCTAGCCTTTATCTTCCTCTAATGAGGGTTACCTTTGGGTCTCTGAAGCCTGTATTGCCTGCCTATGGAAAGAACTGGCGGTACTAGAATTTGCATTCCCTCAGCACAGCTCTTAACAGGTTTTAATGGGTGATTGTGAAAGTCCAACCCCCTTGCTTTCGGTTGCACTACTCCGAGGTACAACTCACACTCCAGAGCTCCCCTGGAGGATCGGGCTAACGCCAGATCCTGGTCAACTTTGCCTGAGATCTCATTCTTGCTGACTTCTGTCCCTCCCTTGTTCATTGTAATCCCTTCTATCGCAGGTTTCCTATGGGATTCCTTTCTTAGTGAATCATTTGCATAGACTCATCAACTCAGGCCTGTTTTGGGGGAACCCTGACTTAAAACAGACCACTATCTCTCAAGACAGTTTCTTAAACACTCTATACTTGCAGTCTGACTTATACAACTTGCTTAGCAAATCCTGGTAGTAGAGAGGCAGATGTTACCCTGAGTATCCACAAAACTATATACCTTTTGTAATTAATTATTATATTCAATAAATCATATACTCTGAAGGCAATTCTATCTGAGGATTAGAATCACTGTTGTGCATGCTCAGTCATGTCTGACTGACTTTGACCCCATGGACTATGGCCCACCAAGCTCCTCTGCCCATGGAACTTTCCAGGTAAGAATCCTGGAGTGGGCTGCCATTTCCTATTCCAGGGGATCTTCCTAACTGTTAGAGCACTGCAAACTATATACATAGGCACCAGAATAGAACAGGATCATCACCTCCATTTTTCTAGATGCTATGCCTTTATTAATGTAACCTATAATTTCTTTAGCATGTTATCATATGGCCCTATTTATTTACCTTCATTGAATTTCTTTGTTTTAAACCATATGATAACTCATACATGTACTACTTCTGTTACAGCTTCTCCACCTTGTATTCAGGTTAGTATTTTGAACCCAAGTCCAAAGCTTCTTTATTCCTATCAAATTTAATTTTAACCATAGTAGGGCCATTGTTCTGGCATTTATTGAGTCTGCAGTGCGTTTATCCTCTTTTCCCTTCCTTAGAAATATATGCATATCTGTATAATGATCTTCTTGGATTCACATTCACTACATTTGTATTCTTGTTCCTTTGGAAACACTGGGATCCAAATGATGAGGTTTATTTTTTCTATTCTTTTTTTTTTTAGTAGCAAGTCATGACCCTTTATACAACTTGCCTTGTCAGCAAAGAATATGAAGAGCCTAGGAAGGAGAAAGCTACACACATATACACAAAGGCTTTCTTGCCACTTTTTTCCTCAGAGAATACAAACACCTGCCTGATTATAATTACAGACTTGGTTCCTTGGCAGGTTGCTAATCCAAACTGTTTATTCTAAACACAGTCCTAAAATTGCTCAGAGCATGACAAATATGTGAATACCTAGGTGATTTGCTGAGTAGCCCAACAGTTAAATTGTTTTACCACTTCCTATAATCATGGCCCCAAAAAAGGTGGATGAATAGATTATGCCTGCATATTGAACCAAGTGAACCTTTCAGGATGATTTTCTAAAGTCACAGGGTTACGACACCTCTGTCTTAAAAGTAAGCTTTGTGTCTGGCACTAATAATGGCTTCAATTCTTCCAACAGGAGTCTTCCTCCGCTTTGATGTCCTTGTAGAAAAAGAACATATCCTCAGGTACAAGGCCTCCTGCATGTCCCTGCACCCAGGGCCACGATGTCGGCATATTCAGTCCCCCTCCTCAGTAGGTGTGGGATGGACATGAGCCCTGAAAGCCCACCTTCAATGGAAAAGCTGGCAGAGCTGGGTTGCCTGAGTATACCATGCAAAACAGTCCATCTGCCAGCTCTCTACAGCGGGACCCTCCCAGAGTGCTGGGCGGGAGGGTGCGAATGAGGCGCGCACTCACCTGGGACTGGCCGGTCACTGGGGTGCCATTGTTCAGCTGCAGCAGCCCATTCAACCCATCTCTGTAGAGCGTAACGGTGTGCCAGCCCCCGAGTTTGATTTTGGTCTCACTTACAATGATGGCGACCCCAGTTCCACAGTTAAACCTGTGGGGGAAGAAAAGAAAACTCTTAGATCAAAGTGAAAGTGAAAGTCGCTCAGTTGTGTCCAACTCTTTGCAACTGTGTAGTCCATGGAATTCTCCAGGCCAGAATACTGGAGTGGATAGCTGTTCCCTTCTCCAGGGGATCTTCCCAACCCAGGGATTGAACCCAGGTCTCCCACATTGCAGGCAAATTCTTTACCAGCTGAGCTACCAGGGAAGCTCACTATTGTGTTCAGACTCAATGGACATCATTTCCAGGGCAGTAATAGCTTCATTAAGAGCCCGTCTGTTCAGAGCTAGGCTTATGGGTATCAAGGGCTGTTTAAATCCATACACAGAAAAACTTCCTTAGAAAGACGCCTCTTCCCTAGGACCACTTCAGTCTTGTCTTTAATCTGCCTGCAGGACCTTTCAACGTGGGGCCTCCTTTAACCCGACTTTCTCTGTAACTCAGAGAATCCTGGGCAGCTAAGATCCTCTCTCTCCTTCTCAGAGATGGCTGGATACTAAACATGGATTCAAGGTGAGGAGAATTAGAGCTTGAGTCACTCTGCGTCCGGGGATTTCTCTGGGGACTTCCCACAACTCCCAAATGACAGCCTCAGTGATATTAATAAAATGTTGGAAAAAAAAAACCCAAAACGGGTCTTCACACTTATTTTGGCAAGCTGGGCAGCACTGCCATCTGTGTTCAGCTGGGCCTGAGGGCAGGTGTGGTTTCCATGGGAAGCTGCGGCTCAGAGAGGGTGTGGGTGGAGAAGGAGCATTCTCAGACAGTTGCATTATTCTTGTTTTTTTTCCCCCAACCTCCGTATGTTCTGGGGTGCCCTCCAGTCACTACACCTGACATCTAGAATTCTGACCCCTTCCAGCCAAGTTCTAAGCAGCCACCATAGCACCTCCCCCTTGGGTCCTGAGGCTGTCAGCGGGGGACACTGACCATGACATACAGTGTTGTCCTTTCCAGGATGTGCACTAATTGCAGCCTGCTTCTCATGGCCTCCCTTTGTCTCCTGATCCTCAATGGACAGGAATGGGTTGGAGAGGCATTGCAGAACTGGCTGACCTAGAGGGGGTGATCTCAGAATCACACAGTAGGAATTGCAGAGATGGAGAGCTGCTACTAGCAAATAACCAGCAGGGCTAGCAGAGTCCTTCAGATACTCCAAGCATTAGAGCCCACGAGGTTAGGGACCACTGCCCTGGATCCTACTAGCTGAACTCAATCTCCCATCAAGCAATGCATTTAGCAAAGGATGCAGGGGGCAGGGGTAATTTTCTACCCCATGTGGAACGTTTCATAGACAGTCTTATCTATCTTAACCAAAAGTAATTTTGGTGCTGAAATAATAAAAAAACAATAATGGTTTTGGTGCTTACTGAGTGCTTGCTATGTATGGTTCAGGTACTGCTCTAAGTACTCTTATGTATTAATGCATTTAATCCTCACAGTAACTCTGGGAGGTAACACAGAGTTGGAGAGGTTAAGTCACTTGTTGAAGGTCAGGTCACCAGGGAATGTTACCATGGGGATGTTGACCAGTAAGCCATGGAGAAGCACTTGGCTGACCTCATCAAATAGTCCCATGTACACCTCTGTGAGGATGATTAAAACACATCCACAGAACTCTGCCTCCAGAAAACCACACAGAAACCAAAGGTGGGTGGCTTCCAAGATGCACTGGGACACAAGTGATCGGGGCAGAGGAGGTAAGTCAAACAGTCCATCACAGTCTGGAGGGAAGATGAGGATACGGTCTGAGTCTCTAGGAACCTCCAGGAGGCTGTGGGCTCCTCTCTGGGCTCCGTGGCTGTCAGCTGAATCTACCACAGGGAACAAGGAGAAGGTCCCAGCCTTCTTCCCATCGCATCCACCAGAGCTCCGGGAAAGAAGGAACTTGACGGGCTCTGGCTCACTGCTGCATCCCCAGGCACTACCACAGTGCCAGGTACACTGTGGGAGCTCAAGAAAACATTTGCTGTTGAGTGAATGAATGATCACAAGGTTCTAGACTCAAATTTCAGAGGTTACCCTGCTATCTTGATACCCCAGTATTTAGTAGACTGGTCCAGGCTCCACAATACACATAGTTCCTTTATTTACACTATAAATCGAGTATAGGTTTTGTTCACAGTACAGAAAGGAAAACACATTGTAGGGTAGTATTAAACATTCCAGGGGTTTCTTCCAGGAATTACCTGAACTGGAGCGAGCGCCGGATGACAGCCAGGGACATGAAATCCCCCCTGCCATGCTCATTCTCCCCGCAGTAGAGCAGTAAGCCATCCTCAGCCTCTGCCTGTTATTAAACAAACAAAAGCCACACGAATAATGAGCACCTCCTCTTCCACAGAGGGCCACCCAGAAACACTCATGGACACGAAACTCGAGCATCTCCACTGAGGTCCTATTTACAAGCATGCAGACTCCAATTAATTCCCAGGTACACAGTTCTAGTTCATTTTCAATAAACAAGGGCAGCAACATGAAGAGTGTATGAGGAATTTGGCAGTGATGTGAGAGGAAGGCGGCCCCATATCTGACCCACTCTTTACCCTTGCTGGACCCACCAGCAGAGCCCAAGGGAACCGTGTGCACAGAGGCCGTGGTCCCACGGGGGCTCCTCTCACCCTCGTCAAATTCTATTCTCACCAAAGAGCATTCCAGTTTTTCCTTTTTTTACTTCCCAAGCAAATTTGCATCTTTCCTTGCATTAGGAGAACAAGACAATACAAGCAGCCCATGGACTAGTTTGGTTTTCACCCATGCTGCCTGTCCTAGACCGGGACAAGTCATCTTGTGGATTCTCAACACTCTGACCTTAAAGGGGACTTTTTTCCCTATCTCCAAACCTGTTCCTGTCATCTGAGATACCCAAAAGAACCCCTTTAAGCTGAAGGCACTGCAGCTGATTCATCGTGAAGAACACCTATTGGGCCGTCAGCATGTGCCAGGGTTGCTTATAGCTGTTTTTCTATCTGTGCAGGTGCAGTCATAACAAGGAAGGTTGTCTGGGCTTCCATTAAAAGGGATTTGGGGATGAAGAATGCATTTATGCCTTCTGAAATCCTGGCCTGGTCATGATTATGAAAGTCAACTGAAAAAAAAAAAAAGCACAACCTAAGAGTTGAGAATTATGTTTTATTTGATGGATTTGAGGACATTATGCCCAGGGAATAGGCTCTCAGAGCTATTAGGTTTAAAGTGTGAAAGTGTTAGTTACTCAATTGGGTTCATGTCTCTGGGACCTCATGGACTGTAGCCCAACAGGCTCTTCTGTCCACGGAATTCTCTGGGCAAGAGTACTAGAGTGGGTTGCCATTTCCTTCTCCAGGTGGTCTTCCCAAGCCAGGGACTGAACCCTGGTCTCCCGCATTGCAGGCAGATTCTTTACCATTTGAGCTGTCAGGAAAGCCCTTTAAGTCCTCAGCAATTGGGCTCAAGTCCTCAGCAAATCTGCTGAATGAAACATAATTCTCAACTTTTAGGTTGACATGAGTAATATGGCTGGAACCCAAACATTCTCCTTGGGAACTTTCAGAACAGCCATTTCCATAGTTTGGTAACATACACAACCCACTCTCCCTTTGCTGCAGCCCTTGAGTGTGCAAATGTACCCATCGTTCTCGCTGCCCTGTGAGTGGGTTTACCCTCTGCTTCCTCTCCCCCTCTCCTTCTCCCTTTGATGCAGCACATTGCTGTGTTACGGTGCCCAACAGGCGCTCATAAAAGGATTAATCCTTCTTACCCTAAATTCAAGAGTAATTTGAAATGCCTGGTAAGAATTCTTCAAAGGTTCAAAGGTTACATAGGAGTGACCAAAGAACTGAGGATACTGTATAACAATATCTGAAAAAAGAAAAAGACAAAAGAATGCTGTTTGCTCACTTCTTCAAATGCAAAACATCAATACACAACACCATTGCTTGGATATCATTAAGTAAAACTCCCGATAGTCTGTTAAGCCTAGCTTACCATCTTCATTTCTCTACTCTTTACCCCTAGGATTCTCATTCCTGGGGGCATTGAGCTTCTGAAGTTCTTAGGGAGAAATCAGATCTCTGGAGATTGTTACTTGCCACTCTAAAAAGAAATCAGTGGCTCTAAGGCCACTGACACCTACTTTCACATTGCACAACTGTGTGATACGCGTTGGCTCAACTAGTATCCTTCTTGACCTTCACGCACAGATTTCTGCTGTATTTGTTGTAGAAGAGGCATCACAAAAGTAAACCCACCCCCAAGGTGCCATTGGGATGATTTACGCATTGCTCCAAAAGGACTGCATGTTTGGCACATACAGGAATACGGCTGCTATTCAACTAGAAGCAACGGAAGACTCACATTTGCCCTGTATTGCTAACTAGCTAGTTTAATAACTAAAACATGGAAAAAAGGGCTCCTCTTAGGAAAAGGACAAGAAGGAATCTGCGTGGACTGAAGTACTGCTCTATGGCTCCCTGTAGGGTCAGCTCACCACCACGTTCCCCACCCACTCCCCCAAGCCCACCTTCTGAGCAGCTCTCACCCCTTGCCCAGGTTGCAGTGGCATCGATCCCCACCCACTCCCCCATGCACCCACCTTCTGAGCAGCTCTCACCCCCTTTGCCCAGGTTGCAGTGGCATCGATCCCCACCCACTCCCCCATGCACCCACCTTCTGAGCAGCTCTCACCCCCTTTGCCCAGATTGCAGTGGCATTGATCCCCACCCACTCCCCCATGCACCCACCTTCTGAGCAGCTCTCACCACCTTTGCCCAGGTTGCAGTGGCATCGAGAGCCCCCCCAGGTGTAGTCACTGACACAAAAGCTGTCGGCAGAGCAAACAGTTTCATCACAAGACGTGTCAAAAAGCCTTGGCATCACAGCCACACCATGCTTTCCTTTCCTGTCCACTGGAGTGGGCTGGGGAGCCACTGCAGTTGTGGGGAGAGATGCTGGGGTTGGGGGGACAAGCCTAGAAACAGTCATTGGGTTCGGTCTAGGTGCCATCTTGGATTCCACAAAAAATTTCTTATTCCCTTCTTTGATAGCAGGAAGTGGTTTAACCTAAAGACAGAGAAGGAAAAGAAGTTCAGGATTAACATGGAGCACAGTAATTAGGTTTCCTTATTTATGGCTGATGTCTAATACATGAAACTACAGTTATTTTGATATTTCCCCAAACCTTGGCAGGTAGAGATGGCAAATAGTAGTGACTCCAGTTTATGGATAAAGAACTTCAGGTTCAAGAATTTTAAGTACCTTCCCCTGTATTACTCAGAAAATCAGTGCTAAAACTGATATTACATGATTTATCTTTATTACAGCATCATTAAGGCACATTACTTTTTCAAGGAATTGTTCATTTCTGTATCAATATTGACTTTATAAAATTTCACTTGCTTGGAATCTAAATATGCTTTTGCCAAATGGTGAAGTCAACAAGCAGAGGCTGACTTTAGAACATCAGCATAGTTGATATCTAGTTACTATTCATTTACAATCACCTGGAGACTAATAGTCAGAGGAAATAAATATGTTTTAGAAGCAAATGAGCCAATTTAAGTGAGCCAATTTAAGTAACTCTTAAGTAAGATGTTTGTGGTCCATTGACTAAACCACTTTGTTCAGCAAGGAAACAAAAACACCCAGGCTGGACTTCTTGTTACCTCCTCAAAGGAAATATCCAAATCTAAGTCGTCTTCAAACGTGTCATCATCTTCACCAGCCTCTGTGTCGGTTGCATAATGGGGTCCATAGCGCCCACTTCCTGACTCCTCAGGACCTTCGTAGAGAAAGCAGCAGCCTGCAGTCAGCACCTGCCTTTGCTCCCTTTTCTATCCTAACATAGCCCATACACAGCTGTACTGAATGGATGGAGATACATCAGAAACACACAAGGAATTCAACACAGAAGAGGAAGCAATATTGAGCAAAAAATATGAAAAACATTTAATCTCATAAGTAATCAAGGCAATGCCCATAAAAAGCAGAAAGAGCTGCCATTTTATACCAACAAGACTGGCAAAGACAAAAGTTAGATAATAAAAAATATTGCCAAGGGGATCTCCTTGGTGGCCCAGTGGTTAAGACTCTACACTCCCAATGCAGGGGGCACAGGTTCACCCCCTGGTTGGGGAACCAAGATCCTACCTGCTGCACAGCAGGGCCTGAAAAAAAAATGTACTGCTACCTTTAGACCATGAAATTTTTGCACCATGTTTTATGTCCCTGGATATGTTCCAGTGTCTCCCAGTTTACAGTCTATGGGAACTTGAACAGAATTTGTATCCTACTGTTGTGTGAAAATTGTATAAATCTTAATTGTTGAATTGGTTCATAGTGCTTTTCAGGTCTACTATGTCATCCTACTTCTCTGTAATAGAAGAGAAGAATCTTCTATCACAGAGAAGTAATAATAGAATGTACATGCATTCTATTAATTTTTGAGACTTTGATATTGAAACTCCAACTAAAAACCTTAATTTATCTACTTGAAAAAAGTAATTGTAACATATAGTGGAACTATATGTAACTTTGTTCTGTATTTTTCAAGTCTCTTGTAAATATGCTATCATATGTTCATAATTAAAAATTAAAATTATAAAATGTATTGCCAAGGATGGAATCAATGGAGACTCATACTCTGATGTTAGATGTGTAAACTGGTACATCCTCTTTGCAAAATACATGGAAATACTAAATGAAGTAGAAAATGTTCATACCTTTTGACCCAGCAATCTCACTCCCACTTACAAAATCTGGAGAAGATCTTTCCCATGTATACCAGGAGACAGGAGCATAACACATTTGCAACACCGTAATTTATAACAGTAAAAAAGAACCTGCTAAATTTGCTATTTATAATAACACCCCAAATATCAACAGAGAATGGATAAGTGAATTTAAATATATCTATGGAGTGGAAAACTATCTAACAGGGAAGAAGAATAAACATTTAATTGAAGCATTAGTTGAGGCATTGGATGAACATTAGTTGAGGCATTTAATGCATCAACATGGTTTAATCTCACATGGTTTTATGCAAAAAAAATGTAAGTTGCCAAGGAACATACCAGTTTGATGCCATTTACATAAAGATCAGCAGCAAGAAAAACTATATATTATTTAAGGATACATACGCACACGCAGACTTCCCTGTGGCTCAGACGATAAAGAATCTGCCTGCAATTCAGGAGACCCATGTGTGATCCTCAGGTTGGGAAGATCTCCTGGAGAAAGGAATGGCAACCCATTCCAGTATTCTTGCCAAGAGAATTCCATGGACAGAGGAGCCTGGAGGGCTATAGTCCATGGAACTGCAAAGAGCTAGACATGATTGAGCAACCAACACAAACATACATGTATGTTTTGGGTTAGGGTACAGGACCCACTCAGATACCAATATCTGCAGATGCTCAAGTTCTTTATATAAAACACCAGAGCACAACTGGCCCTCGGTATCTGCAGGTTCTGCATCCATGGTTTCAACCAACCACAGATCAATATGGAAGACCCATTGTGTATGTAATTTAAACTCTTAAGAAAAGTAAAGCAGGGGGCTTCCCTAGTGGTCCAGTGGTTAAGAATCCACCTTGCAATATGGGGGATGTGGGTTCAATCCCTGGTCGGGGAACTAAGACCCAACATGCGGTGGAACAACTAAGCCCATGTGCCATACTACTGAGCCTGTGAGCCACAATGAAAAAGATCGCACATGATGCCCTGAAGATCCTGGGTGCTGCAACTAAGACTTGATACAGCCAAATAAATATTTTTTAAAAAGGAAAAGAAAAACAAGGCAATGATCAAAAATACCTGGGAAAGGTTAGAAGAGGACTATGAATGAGGCTGACATACAGGGTCTTTGAAAGTACTCTAAAATATTCTATTTCTTAAGGTAGATGCTGGATCAGATCAGATCAGTCGCTCAGTTGTGTCCAACTCTTTGCAACCCCATGAATCGCAGCATGCCAGGCCTCCCTGTCCATCACCAACTCCTGGAGTTCACTCAGACTCACGTCCATCGAGTCAGTGATGCCATCCAGCCATCTCATCCTCTGTCATCCCCTTCTCCTCCTGCCTCCAATCCCTCCCAGCATCAGAGTCTTTTCCAATGAGTCAACTCTTCGCATGAGGTGGCCAAAGTACTGGAGGTTCAGCTTCAGCATCATTCCTTCCAAAGAAATCCCAGGGCTGATCTTCAGAATGGACTGGTTGGATCTCCTTGCAGTTCAAGGGACTCTCAAGAGTCTTCTCCAACACCACAGTTCAAAAGCATCAATTCTTCGGCACTCAGCCTTCTTCACAGTCCAACTCTCACATCCATACATGACCACAGGAAAAACCATAGCCTTGGCTAGATGAACCTTTGTTGGCAAAGTAATGTCTCTGCTTTTCAATATGCTATCTAGGTTGGTCATAACTTTCCTTCCAAGGAGTAAGCATCTTTTAATTTCATGGCGGCAGTCACCATCTGCAGTGATTTTGGAGGCCAGAAAAATAAAGTCTGACACTGTTTCCACTGTTTCCCCATCTATTTCCCATGAAGTGATGGGACTGGATGCCATGATCTTCATTTTCTGAATGTTGAGCTTTAAGCCAACTTTATACCCATGAGCATTTATATATACACAAAAGCATAAACTAATATATGTATAAATATACTTTTGATGTATGAGGTATTTCATTAAAAGTTCTTTAAAATAAGAAAGAGACATTATACTACAGCAAACACATCCGGGAAAAAAAGGGGGTCCCATGTGACATCTTGGGTGACAACCATTTCCATCCACAGGACAGCAAGATCTTTCAAAACTGAAAGGTGGGCTGAGAAAAACTTGTAGGGGACAACACAGCTTATTGTTCCTTGGGGGATGGTCAGATTAACAGTTTTATTCAGCTGTCATTCAGAAAAATCTACTGATCTGAAAGTCTGGACTTAGGCTAGACACAGGAAGCCCTACCCCCACCGTCTGAGAGTCTTTTAAAGTGCTGCTCCATAGAGTCCCCATGTCCTCCTGGTGGCTTGGGGGTAAGCACAGGTACCAGCTGATTCAGACAAACCAGGTACTGAACCTTATGGCTGTAACAACTCTGGCAACAGAAACTCACTTTTGTAGGTCACTGATGCTCATTAGTTATTGAATGATTAGGAACACATGTATACCTGTGGCGGATTCATTTTGATATTTGGCAAAACTAATAACAATTATGTAAAGTTTAAAAATAAAATAAAATTAGAAAAAAAAAAGGAAAAAAAATGACATTAAAAACATAAATTGAACTTAAAGACAAATCTGCTTTCAGAATAAACTAAGCCAAACATCTTTCTCATAAAAGCAAACTCACCCTCCTCTAAGAAAAATAGCAAGCAGATTGACCACAGAACTGAAGGAAATGACAGAAAGGGAGTGTGGGAATCCTGCTCAGTGGGCACACTGCTGACCAGACATCTTCTCCTGTCTTAGGAAGAGGAGCACATGGTCAGCAGGTGATCCACAGATGGCAGGGAAGGTCCTCTTCTCAGGTATGAGGCATGTCTCGGTGGAGCTTTTCTCACCACCTCCACACCAATTTCCTAGTTTTATTTAAAGCAGCCCACATGTCAGCTGAAAATTCAAGCCCGTTGGTGCCAGATTTATACCTAGATGCAAATTCTTTCAAGCCACCTGCATCCAGCCAGCACAGCTGTGTGCCAGATGTCTACACACAAACATCCAGGAAGCCGGGGACAGCTCCCCCTTCTCCTGTCTCTCTGCATCTTTGTATCTTTCTGTCTCTATCCCTGTCTCTTTCTTCTCACCCTCATCACTCTCGATTTTACCTTTGTCTCTTTTATATATTCAGAATTGCTGAATTTCATTAGAAAGAACTCAAATGGTAATAAAAGAATTAATATAGCACATGCATGGAGAGAGATGGATTTTATCTTCAGTAGGTGGGTCTCTGTACCTCCTGTACCTCTCTTGCACCCTACACATTCTAGTCATTGTTACATAGATACTATTCTCATGAATGTCAAGATTCTCTGCATTTCATCTTATAATGCTCTACCTGGAAAAACATTTTCAGACTCCCACTGCCTACAAAATAGATGTCCAGGCTCTTTGGTTAAGAATTCAAGAATCTCGATGATCACAAAATCAGATTGATTATATACTTTGCAGCCGAAGATGGAGAAGCTCTATACAGTCAGCCAAAACAAGACCAGGAGTTGACTGTGACTCAGATCATGAACTCTTTGTAGCAAAATTCAGACTTAGATTGAAGAAAGTAGGGAAAACCACTAACTAGGCCATTCAGGTATGACCTAAGTCAAATTCCTTATGATTATACAGTGGAAATGACAAATAGATTCAAGAGATTAGATCTGATAAACAGAGAGCCTGAGGAACTATGGATGGAGGTTTGTACCCTTGTACAGGAGGAGATCAAAACCATCCCCAAGAAAAAGAAAGGCAAAATGGTTGTTTGAAGACACCTTACAAATAGCTGAGAAAAGAAGAGAAGCAGAAGGCAAAGGAGAAAAGGAGAGATATACCCATCTGAATACAGAGTTCCAAAGAATAACAAGGAGAGATAAGAAAGCCTTCCTAAGTGAACAATCCTGGAGAAGGAAATGGCAACTTGACCCAGTATTCTTGCCTGTAAATCCCGTGGACAGAGGAGCCTGAAGAGCTACAGCCCATGGAGTTGCAAAAGAGTCGGACATGACTTGGAGACTAAATAAAGTGAACAATGCAAAGAAACTGAGGAAAACACTAGAATAGGAAAGACCAGAGATCTCTTCAAGAAAATTAGAGATATCAAGGGAACATTTCATCAAAGATGGGCACAATAAAGGACAGAAATACTATGGACCGGACAGAAGCAGAAGATATTAAGAAGAGGTGGCAAGAATACACAGAAGAACTATACAAAAAAAGGTCTTCATGACCCAGATAATCACGATGGTGTGATCACTCATCTAGAGCCAGACATCCTGGAGTGTGAAATCAAGTGGGCCTTAGGAAGCATCATTACAAACAAAGCTAGCAGAGGTGATGGAATTCTAGCTGAGCTTTTTCAAATCCTAAAAGATGATTCTGTTAAAGTGCTCCATTCAATATGCCAGCAAATATGAAAAACTCAGCAGTGGCCATAGGACTGGAAAAGGTTAGTTTTCATTCCAATCCCCAAAATAGGCAATGCCGAAGACTGTTCAAACTATCACACAATTGCACACATTTCACATGCTAGCAAAGTCAGGCTCAAAATTTTCCAAGCTAGGCTTCAATAGTATGTGAACCAAGAACTTCCAGGTGTTGAAGCTGGATTTAGAAAAGGCAGAGGAACCAGAGATCAAATTGCCAACATCCACTGGATCATAGAGAAGGCAATAAAATTCCAGGAAAACATCTACTTCTGTTTCACTGACTAAGTTAAAGCCTTGGACTACGTGGAACACAGCAAACTGTGGAAAATTCTGAAAGAGATGGGAATACCAGACCACCTTACCTGCCTCCTGAGAAATCTGTATGCTTTTGTAAAGAAGCAACAGTTAGAATTGGATATCGAACAAAGGACTGGTTCAAAATTGAGAGAGGAGTATGTCAAGACTGCATATTGTCACCCTGCTTATTTAACTTATATGCAGAGTACATCATGCAAAATGCCAGGCTGGATGAAGCACAAGCTGGAATCAAGATTTCCAGGAGAAATATCAATAACCTTAGATAAACAGAAGATACCACCCTTATGGGACAAAGTGAAGAGGAACTAAAGAGCCTATTGATGAAGATGAAAGAGAAGAGTGAAAATGCTGGCTTAAACCTCCACATTCAAAAAACTAAGATCATGGCATCCCATTCCTTCACTTCATGGCAAATAGATGGGGAAGCAATGGAAACAGTGACAGACTTTATTTTGGGGGGCTCCAAAATCACTGCAGATGGTGACTGCAGCCATGAAATTAAAAGACGTTTGCTTCTTGGAAGAAAAACTATTTCAAACCTAGACAACATATTAAAAAGCAGAAAACTTTGCCGGCAAAGGTCTATACAGTCAAAGCTATGGTTTTTCCATTAGTCATGTCAGGATGTGAGTGTTGGACCATAAAGAAGGCTGAGAGCTGAAGAATTGATGCTTTTGAACTGTGATGTTGGAGAAGACTCTTGAGAGTCCCTTGGACAGCAAGAAGATCAAACCAGTCAATCCTAAAGGAAATCAACCCTGAATATTCATTGGAAGGACTGATGCTGAAGCTGAAACTCCAATACTTTGGCCACAGAAGCGAAGAGCTGACTCATTAGAAAAGACCCTGAAGCTGGGAAAGATTGAAGGCAGGAGGAGAAGGGGCCAACAGAGGATGAGATGGTTGGATGGCATCACCAGCTCAATGGACATGAGTTTGAGCAATCTCAGGGAGATGGTGAAGGACAGGGAAGCCTGGAGTGCTGCAGCCCATGGGGTCACAAAGAGTCAGACATGACTGAGACACTGAACAACAACAAAGGTCACAGCTCCTCTTTTTCCTCCCTTATCCCATCACCATTGTTTATGAAACCTACCGCCTCTCTCATACAGACAGGTACTGTTGGGTGCTTCACATCATGCATTCCTAAACTTTACAATTATCCTGCAGTGTAAGTCTGGTAGATTTCATTTTGCAGATAAATAAATTGAATTCAGGGAAGTTAAGCGGTTTGACTAAGATCAAAAGACTGTCTTTAAAAAAAAAACAAAACTTTTTCAGTTAGGTCTGGCCTAACCGAAAGCCAGGTTTGTCTGGTCACTGTTTTCCCATTGCCTGTAAGAGAAGAAACCACTGTGGAGGAGTCTGGGATTTATAAAATTAAGATTTATTTATCATTTTTATTGTGCTAGGAGCTGTGCATATATTTTCTATTATCCTTGCCAAATCCTGTGAAATTGGTATTATTACTAACATTTTACCATGTGGAGATATCAACTGAGAAAAATTAAATAACTTGCTCAAAGGCACACAGACAGTAAACTTTATCCTTAGTCTCTTTTTGATTACATTATGCCACTTATGGGGCTTCCCTGATAGCTCAGTTGGTAAAGAATCTGCCTGCAATGCAGGAGATCCCGGTTCGATTCCTGGGTCAGAAAGATCCACTGGAGAAGGGATAGGCTACCCACTCGAGTGTTCTTGGGCTTCACTTGTAGCTCAGCTAGTAAAGAATCTGCCTGCTGTGTGGGAGACCTGGGTTCGATCCCTGGGTTGGGAAGATCCCCTGGAGAAAAAAAAGGCTACCTACTCCAGTATTCTGGCCTGGAGAATTCCATGGACTATACAGTCCATGGGGTTGCAAAGAGTTGGACAGGACAGAGCAAATTTCACTCACATGCCACTTATGATCTGACTCCAAATTGTAGTTTGACTCCTGTTTTTCCCTCTTCCAAAGTCTCAATGGCCAAACTGGTCTACTAGTTGTTTCGTGAACACAACTTGTTTTCTTACCCTGAGACTTTGGTTAACGCTCTTCTCCACATCACCTAATTTCCCCTCTCCTGTATCATAATGTGTAGTTTACCTACCCTTCCAGTTGCATGCACTCTGTAGAGACAGAGCTGAATGTGTATCATCCAAAGACCAAAATCAAGTAATATTTTAAAAAGAGAACATCAGACTACTCTGGGGGGAAAATGGTGACTCCAGAAAAGATGGAGCTGCCGAGTCCTATAGAACAATTCTTCCATCTTCTCCTCGGTGGGGCTGTTCAACCACAGACATGTCTCTAATCTTGAGCTCAGAATAAGCATCCATAGTTTAATGAACTCAATAGATATTTAAATGGTATTTACACTTTCTGGAATCCTTGTGTTTCTCAACCCAAATGTGAATGCCCTGAGGGCAGGAACTATATTTTAGATTTCTGGATATGCCTCCCTACCCTCCATTTAACTAATGCTTCACACATACGCCAACAACTAAGACCTCCACCAGGCGTGGGGACACTCACACCGCAGCACGCGCGACAGTGGCAGTCTGTCTCTGCCCTGCCCTAGCCCGCCTGGTCAGGTCTGTTTAAGTGGCGGAATATTGGGGACAAATCCTTGTGTGGTGAGACGCTGCCCCCAATCCAAAAACATTCTCCCCAGACTGTCACCATTCCTGTCTCTTTCCCCAGCTCAGAACTAGCTCTTTAGAGTTGGAAGACCATCAGGTCCAAAATTCTCATTTCATAAATGTGGAAACTCAGGCCACAGAAGAGATGTGAACTTAATACAAGGTCATGCATCTCATGAGCGGAAAATTCAATACCAGAAGCAGGCTGTATGACCCTTAATTCAACACCCAGAATACTCTAGCGTACAAATGTCTCTACACCAAGCATACAAGGCACTTCAGCCAGATGGATATAGTGGAGCCAGGGATAGGGTGAAGGTAACTGAGTCCTCGTCCTGCCCCTTAACTCATCCTAGGAAGGAAATTTGAAGGAAACTCTACCTTGAAGGAAAGGACCATTGCCACCACTGTGAAATGGTACCATGATGAGAACACAAATGACTCCAGATTCTCTGCTCATTTTGACAAGGAAAGTAAGACATGTCTTGTTCAACGAATAAGATTACCTGGTCTCTATAATCATTGCTCCTGCTTGACACTGTATGTAACACATCTCTTTAGAGCCAGAGGTTACTGCTCAGTTTGGGGAAACAAAGGGTGTGAGATAAGAGTGGGACGAGAATGTGGAATTACAAAGTCTTAGAGTCAAAGACATCTTAACTTTTGCGGAAAGACCTTGGAGATTGGCAAGCACAACAAGTCCGTTTCACAGAGGAGTAAGCTGAGGCTCAGAGAGGCCATGTGACTTGCCCAGAGAGGCAGCCCATCGGTGGCAGAGCTGACCTATGGACTCTTGATGCTGCACTCCAGTGCTTGCTGCAGCATCTCTGCTTGTCTCTCACAATCATCACCACTTCCCATTTTAATAGGAAGGAAATGAGCAGAGAGAGGACGAGACACAGTGCAGCATGAAGACAGCTGGAATGAAGACCCCACTCTTGCTTTCTAATGGCCCCACCACCTCAGATCTCAAATCCGCTGCTTCTCTGAAGATTTTGCCAGTGCTGTTTCTAAGGGAGCACAGAACATACAGTCCAAGCCAGTGATAAGCATTCCCCCCACAGCCTGGGGTTATTGTAATTAAAGTGCATAACTTATCTCTCTCCACTTGGCACTTTGTTAATTAGGAAAAGAGAACATTAAAAAAAGAGCCATTTATTTAGAATGAGAATAGTCAAACCATTGACTGAATACAAAACAAGTTCAAGGGTTATTGCCATGAGGAAAATTGATAAACAAAAGTCAAATTTCTATATTACGGGATGACTTATTTTTTAAAAACCTATGTGCTTGTTTTTATAGAGGTTATACTGGTTTTCTCTGATGTATCAACATGATACAGTTGGAAATACCCTAGTCATGGAAACCAATAATTGGGAAAGAGACTGACATAAGTGACCGTGTGACCTTGAATGAGTCATTTAATCTCCTTGGGTCTCATGTTTTCTAATAAAATAAGGAATGGGATTGGATTTGATGACCTGTTGGCACTAGCATTCTGTGACCCTACAGTTTACGCTTTTGATTTAGACATATTACATGCATCTGTTACTCCAAGAGAAGTCTGAAAAAGAAACAACTAGGGAATTTCACTTATGTGGATAAAAAAGAAAAAAGGAGTTAGTTCAGCACAGAAGTTACACACCTTGGGGATTGTAACCTTGTTCAACATTATAAGCCTCCTAGATGATGTGAGCTATCATTTATCAGAGTTCATCTTCATTCATAAGAACCAGGCTATATTTGGGACCCTTTTCTTAACCACTCTTACGAAGGATGAGAAAGGAACACTCATTCTCCACTCCTAAAGCTGCAGTCATGAGAAGAGTTTCCTGAAATACTGCTGGATGCTTGGCCAACCTTTCACCTCCCTACAGAGGTAGAGACAGATGCTGAGTAGAAGCATTTGGTCCATATTTCCGAACAGAGTGAAGCTAATCTATCAAAGGACCTGGGAGACAGGAAGTAATTGGAGACAAATGGGTCTCCCCCCGCACCTTCCCTCTCCGCCTCGACAAGTGGAAAGCAGTGACCTGGGAAGATATTAAAACTGACCTCTCTGCAAGCCCAAACTTTGCCTCAGGTGGGTTCCATAGGCTGGACTGGGCAAAAGGGAGCTTGTGCCTTAAGAGTAAACAATGTTCTCTGATCCAGCCTTTATCATAATTATGGAAGATATTCCATTCTGTATCTTCTGAGTTTATTTCTTATTTCTCAACTGGTTCAGAAAATGGACAAAGAGAGGAAGTGTGAAACATTGAGCATCCTCAAAACCCCAACATCAGCCTTGGCGACACAGGGACTCAGAGGGTCTGCAAGAATGCTACATGGTTTCCTTCACTCCTCCCTGTCCCACAAACAATCCTTCTGGTTCTTTTCTTTCACCTGAATGAAAGTAATCCCTGGGTACAATTCTATGGTGGTAGGAGCGGGGTGGTTGGGAGACAGTGGCTCTAAAGAACCAGCCATAGGCACATATGTTTGTTCTTTCCCATTCATCATGCTTCATGAAACTCTTATTTGACTACAGCCCAAGAATGGCATGCCAGGCATCAGATGACCTCGAGAGCCCTCACCTCAAAGCCTCCCCGACTCCTTTATCTTTATGCGGGCACACACAGAGGAGGCAGCAGTTGCATAACCCCTGTGGAGAGTTGTCTTTTGAAGAACATAAACTAGTCAACCAAGCACAACCCACTGTATCCTTCTCCCCTGGAGTCTCCCTTTCTAAAGATAATGGGGCTGTGGAAAGCTAAGCAGATGGCCAGAAACCAAGGTGTTAGGTACCTGCTTCTCTCCTACCTGCTGATGGCAGAGATACATAAGCAAAGCATGATGCGAGAGGTGGCTGTGAACACAGCAGTATAACCTCAGGCCATGTTTTCATCATGGTGTGCTGAAAATTTCAAGTGTGGAACCTTTGTAACTTCAGAGAATAATGAATACTAATTTACTGACAACATTCTGTGGGGCTATTCAGGACCTGAGGTGGAGTGGGCAGTGTACAGTTTAGATAGGCAAGCAATAGTGTCTGGCAGGGTTACATATACAGCAGGCTCGTATCATTTGAATAAGAGAGCGAGTGGATGACTGAATGTTTTCTGTAAGAGCCGAATCTTCTTGCAGGGTGCTCTGCACATGATAAATGTAAAATAAAATGTCTGTTGAAAGGCCAGCTTTAATCTGGTATGTGGCAATGTTCTTTCTGAGTGTCTAACCATTCGTTTTCACTGGGAGTTTAGCAATAATTCTCAACTGACTATTAATAACAGAAGACCACTGTTAGGAGGACAACAGGGCTTAAAAAGTGAGAGCTCTTTTCTTTCTGCAAGATATATATCAACTGTTTTGGCTTCCCTAGTGGCTCAAAGAGCAAAGACTCTGCCTCCAATGTGGGAGACTGGGGTTCGATCCCTGGGTCGGGAAGATCCTTTGGAGAAGGAAGTGGCAACCCACTCCAATATTTTTGCCTGGGAAATCCTATGGAAGAGGAGCCTGGTGGGCTATACAGTTTGTGGGGTCACAGAGTCAGATATGACTGAGTGGCTAACAATGTCACTTTCATCAAGTGTTTGAGTTATCTGATTTTGTTATTCTATAATACTACTAGCAATTTGTCTTAAGAAAATAGTCGGATGTATAAAAATATTCATTATCATTAAAACATTATTTTAACAAGTTTAATGGCATGTTCTCTGCTCATGGGGTGAATATATACTTGGAAATATGGAGTCCTTGGTGCTCTTCACATGAGTGGTGGGACTGGAAACAGACTGGAGTAGCTGAGTTAATGGGAGGCTGGAAAAAAGTTGTAACTGTAAATGTAGATGCTTCAATAACTCTAGCCTGAAGGAAAGCAGGGAAATGAGACAGTAGATGGAGGGGCTGTGGGGTTCAGGAAGTCTTTTCTGTGAGTATGGAATACATGTTTTCATGCTGATGGGAATGATCGAGAAAAGCAGCGAGTGAAAAATGGATTGTGTGGGAGAGACTGGGGTGGGGAGATGGGGTGGGGTGCAGGTAGCAACCTCCAATTGGCTTAGCATCAGACAGGGCTTGGTTCAGATCTTGCAATTAGAATCAGGAGGCAGAAGAGAGAGACTGAGATGAGTCATGTAAAACATTTTTTTTCTCATTATAAAACCACAATTCAAACCACTGTTATAGTCAGTTCAGTTCAGTTGCTCAGTCACGTCCGACTCTTTGTGACCCCATGAACCACAGCATGCCAGGCCTCCCTGTCCATCACCAACTCCAGGCGTTTACCCAAACTCATGTCCGTTGAGTCGGTGATGCCATCCAACCATCTCACCCTCTGTCGTCCCCTTCTCCTCCTGCCCTCAATCTTTCCCAGCATCAGGATCTTTTCAAATGAGTCAGCTCTTCACATCAGGTGTCTAAAGTACTGGAGTTTCAACTTCAGCATCGGTCCTTCCAATGAACACCCAGGACTGAACTCCTTTAGGATGGACTGGTTGGATCTCCTTGCAGTGCAAGGGACTCTAAAGAGTCTTCTCCAATACCACAGTTCAAAAGCATCAATTCTTCGGTGCTCAGCTTTCTTTATAGTCCAACTCTCACATCCATATACGACTACTGAAAAAACCATAGCCTTGACTAGACGGACCTTTGTTGACAAAGTAATGTCTCTGATTTTTAATATACTGTCTAGGTTGATCATAACTTTCCTTCCAAGGAGTAAGCGTCTTTTAATTTCATGGCTGCAGTCACCATCTTCAGGGATTTTGGAGCCCAGAAAAATAAAGTCTGCCACCGTTTCCACTGTTTCCCCATCTATTTGCCATGAAGTGATGGGACCGGATGCCATGATCTTAGTTTTCTGAATGTTGAGCTTTAAGCCAACTTTTTCACTCTCCTCTTTCACTTTCATCAGGAGGCTCTTTAGTTCTTCTTCACTTTCTGCCATAAGGGTGGTGTCATCTGCATATCTGAGGTTATTGATATTTCTCCCGGCAATCTTGATTCCAGCTTGTGCTTCTTCCAGCCCAGTGTTTCTCATGATGTACTCTGCATACAAGTTAAATAAGCAGGGTGACAATATACAGCCTTGACATACTTCTTTTCCTTACAATTTCATTACAATTGTTCAACATTCCTTATATAATTATTCCTTTGGTAATTTCTTCCTGCAATTGTATCCAGAAAAAAACCATTATTTTCACTGGAATATTGGTTTGCATCCTTTGGTCACACATGGAGAGTTCTCTCAGAACTTGGTTTCTTTCTCATCTTTGCTAATAGGAAATTCAGAGTTTAGTGACATCCAGGACTTAACTATCTCATCTCATAACAATTGTGTCACCTATTTGGTTTCCGATCATAGTATTTCTTTTTAATTAATATGTGTGAGTGTGTGTATAAATTTTCTCAAACAACTCTGTACACAGGTGAAATAGAAATGATTTAAACATACGTTTGCTGTCCATTTCACACCTGTGACTCTGTTTTGCGAATGGAAGTTTGGCCCTCTTCTTCACTTTTCCTGCTCACTTCCTTCCTCCCCACCTGCCTCCTCCCCTCCGACAGTCAGCTGCATGTTTTTTGTGTCTGCATCTCTGTTTCTGCTTTGTGAGGTTTGTTCATTTGGTTTTGCTTTGTAGAGTCCATGTGTAAATGAGATCACACAGTATCCATCTTCCCCTGTCTTACTTATTTCACTTCACATAATACCCTCTAAGTCATGTAACGTCTTTCTACAGGGATAAATCATAACGGGTGTTCATTTTGAAATGCATAGAAATCACTATGTTGGGTATCACATCAGGAACAAACACAGTGTTGTGAATCAATTCTACTTCCAAAGCAAAGAAAAACAAACGCACAGAAAAAGGCGTCAGATCTGTTGTTACCAGAGATGGGGACTGCAGAAGGGAAAGCTGAAGGCAGTCAGGAGGTACAAACTTCCAGTTAAAGCACAAATAAGGACCAGGGATATAACGTAAGCATCATAAATATAATTAACACTCTATATATTATATATGAAAGCTGTTCACAGAGTAAATCACGAGTTCTCATCACAAGAAAAAACTGTTCTATTTCTTTGAACTTTGTACCTGTACGAGAGGACGGATGTTCACTAAACTTACTGTGATCTTTTCATGAGGTATTTGTGGTAAATCATCCTGCTGTACACCTTCAATTTTTACAGTGTGGTATGTCAATTATATCTCATTGAAACTGGAAGGAAAAGTACACGAAAAATACATTCAACCATCGTGAGCAAACTCACACCCCAAAGCTTGCACGGCCCCAGAAGACAGCCACATTGTGGAAGAGACCGTTGGTGGTAACTGAGCTAGGGAGGGCCCATCAGTACCCCATCACGATGAAAACAACTCCTGCTTGTAAATATTGTCATAAAAGCCGGTCTTAAATCAGGGAAGGGAGGCTGATTTTGGCCCTCAATCCAACCCCTAATCCTGCCCAACAATTCACTGAAAACTCCATAGAGAGTCTGTGGCAGTAGCAAGCCAGCCTCTCTCTGAGACATGAGATTAGCTGTGCCCAAGAAACGTTTTCAAAATGAATGGAAACAAGAGTCATCTGGTCTGGTTTTCAAATAGATATTGTGGCATATTGATTAAATCCAGACACAAAGAGTAGAGGAGGAACCAGGTGTGCTGCTCGGGGTCTCCAAGCATTGAAGCCTCACAAACCTTTCTCCACCCGAGAGAAAATCATGACATGCCAACACCGAGAATTCACTGTCTAAATGAAATTATCCAGTGGACTCATCATGAGTCGCTTTCTAAGGGAAGAATTTCTGCAGGGATTTGAAACCTACACCCTGAGAAAATACCATCTAGAATCTGCTGAGCAAGGGAATAAGAGAAAGGGACAGAGCAAGCTTCCCTCCTAGCTCAGTTGGTAAATAATCTGCTTGCAATGCAGGAGACCTGGGTTCAATCCCTGGGTCAGGAAGATCCCCTGGAGAAGGAAATGGCAACCCACTCCAGAATTTTTCCATGGAGAATCCCATGGACAGAGGAGCCTGGCAGGCTACAGTCCATGGAATCACAAGAGTCAGACATGACTTAGCGACTAAACCACCACCACCTCAGAGCAGGCAGCCTCCTGGGGACAGTAAGTGGAGCCAGGACCCATCGGCCAGGGTGGAGGCCTCATGCTATGAGACCAAGGGCAACAAGGTAGAAAGGCTGCTGGGGCTAGACCGTGGAAGACGGTGGATGTTGGACTAAGGGGTGTGGCCTTGATTCTGTAAACAGTGAGGATCAGGAGAGTAACAGGCAATGGAGACGCTTTTACATTAGCCCCAGGTGGCTCAGTGGTAGAGAATCCGCTTGCAATGCAGAAGACGCCAGAGATTCAGGTTAGGTCCCTGGGTTGGGAAGATCCCCTGGAAGAGGAAATGGCAACCCACTCCAGTATTCTTGCCTGGAGAATCCCATGGGCAGAGGAGCCTGGCGGGCTACAGTCCATGGGGTGGCAGAGACGGACTCGACTGAGCGCATGTGCACTAACACGAGTGCAGGGGATTTCTACTTTCTCCCTCTGTGCCAACCCACCTCCCAGCTCCCAGATCCACAAAACAAACCACTCTCCTCCCCGTGCGGCAGAGCCCCTCTGAATGCTGCCCGCCACGTGTCTGCTCCCTGGACTGGATCCTGAACCTTGGAAGGGAAGGCTTGGCTCAACTCTCTTTGACAAGGATGTGGCAAAAATATTTGTGGAATTAAGGGCTGATCCTTTTTGGTGACTTTGATAGAGAGTCCATCCTCACTCTATGCCTTAAAGGGCTGATATGTCGTTTATATGAAACTGTATTCAATTTCCTTATATATCTGATTGAGTATTATTCAAGCTGCACATTTTAAACCCATTCAGTTCAGTTCAGTTCAGTCGCTCAGTCGTATCTGACTCTTTGTGACCCTATGAATCGCAGCACACCAGGCCTCCCTGTCCATCACCATCTTCCGGAGTTCGCAGAGAGTAAAAATAACTCACTGGGACCTGACCACAGTTTTCAAAAATGGAACCAAATGAAACACATAAAGCTCTGAATTTAGCATCCGTGAGTACAGCTCTGTGAGGCGTTTGCACGCACACACACGTATTTCGAGATATATTTGTGTGCTCTGGGCTGCTATGAGAATCGTATATTCTTACTGTGGGCTGCCATCCAAAAAAGTTTGAGAAAAATTCTTCACTCAAGTTGATTTTCTGAACGTCAGTTAATTTTCCAGCCTGATTGCCATTTTATTTTGAGCAAGGCTTAGATTTTCTCATTTTATTTTTGACTTGTAATAGGATTTCTCAGCCTCAGCACCACCGACAGTTTGGGCTGCATCACTTTCTGGTGTGTGTGTGTGTATGTGTGTGTGTTGAGGGTGGGTTTCTGTGCATTGTAGGGTGTTTAGCAGCATCCCCAGCCTTTCTCTCCAAGGTGCCAGTAGCACCTTTCCCCAGCTGAGACAGTCAAAAATGTCTCCAGAGTCTGCCTGGTGCCCTGTAAGGGACCAAATCTCCCTCAGTTGAGAACCATAGCCTATGGTGCCCAAAATAAAGCTGAGCATTCAGGCAGCTTTAAGAAATGCATGAGAAAGATCTGAAACAAAGATCCTGAAGGGGCCTATTGCAACAGAAGATCTGGAAACACTGATCCCCAGAGATTCTTAATCTCCATCGGATTTACGACCAGGTCCCTCTCGACAACTGTCTGACTGCACAGAACGCTACCAGTCTAAGCACAGGGTTTTCACGAGGTGGGTGTGCAGCAGGACTCAGTATATGTTCATAATCAGAAGGTGCTCTTGGAAGCACCAAGAGAAGAGAAGAATCCTAGAACTTCTGGCTGAAAGATACAAAGTCTTGCAATGGAGGAAGCATCTCAGGAAATTCATGTGGAAGGTCCCCACATTGGATCATGGAAACAAAAGTCCCTCAGCTCTAAAAAGGAGCTACGAATCCCCAGGAGATGGGTGAGAAATGAAGCATCAGATGGTAAGAAGTGACACTGCTCTTACATGGAAAGGCCCGATCATGCATGCAAGAGGGGTCTCTGCACAGAGGGGAGGGAGGGAAATGCCAGGAGCGCTGACAGAAAGTGCCATGACTCTAACACTCGTGGCAACTAGCAGTGACCTAGAACTAGTCGTATGATCTGGTGACAGTTAGTTCCTTATCAGAAAATCAGGGAAGCTTGGCTGGGTCCTTAAACAACCTGTGGGTCCCCAAATTCCATGATTTGGGTTTGATTCTCTTTTCTTTTCATATATATTCTCCTTTGAGCAATATACTGTCTCTCTAGTCATCTTCTCTGCTGATTTCCACACACTACAGCCAGTGATCCCAGTTAAAATGTAGATCAGACCAACCATTCTGTTGCTCAAAACACTTGAAGATCTTTGCATCTAACTTAGAATAAAACCCTAAGTCCTCACCAGAACAAGACTGGACATGATCTGACCGTGGCCACTGACCTCCTTTCTGACCTCACTTCCCCATCATTCATCTCTCTTACTGTATTCCTTATTGCTTGTAGAACATCCCAAGCCTGCTCTCACCCCAGGGCCTTTGCACCTGCTGCTCCTTCCACAAGGAAGGGCTCTGCTCAAACCTCTCTTGAAGAGAAGCCTTCCTTGGTTGCCTATCCCAAACAGTAGCTCCTGCACCCTCCATGACCTCTCAGCCCCTCTCTTTTCCTCGTACTATATAACATTAAAGATATATTATTCATGTGGTGGTGGTGGTTTAGTTGCTAAATCGTGTCTGACTCTTGTGACCCCATGGACTGTAGCCTGCCAGTCTCCTCTGTCCATGGGATTCTCCAGGCAAGAATACTGGAATGGGTTGCCACTTCCTTCTCCAGTGGCTCTTCCCAACTCAGAGATCGAACCCAGGTCTCCTGCATTGCAGGCAGATTCCTTACCGACTGAGCTACAGGGAAGCCCATTATTCATGTAGGCTAATACAATAATTATTTACTTCATTCTCTACTTCCTTACAGGGACTGATTCTCCCACATATAAGATCCACGAGGGCAGTATCTTACTTACTGCTAAGACTTAATACACATTTTTAAAAAATGAATTGCCAAGTGAATGTTTAAGCAAGAGACATAGTCACTGTAGACTCAGAAACTAAATTCTTTACTTTCTTGAACGTCACCAAAACAGTCTCCAGATTAATGTAGGGAATGACCAATGGTGATGTCTGATGTGAAAACAATCAAGAAAAATACGACTTTAATTTCCAGTTTGTAGTTTTTCTTCTCGCACCCTTCCATTTTTCATTGTTCTAATTCTCTCTGAATTTCACAGCCCTTTATTTGACTTTATTTTAGAGATAACTTTATTGAATCAGTTCTTTTTATCATTAGGCCTTGGCATTGATTATAAGTAAGATATTATCATGGAGAAGGCAATGGCACCCCACTCCAGTACTCTTGCCTGGAAAATCCCATGGATGGAGGAGCCTGGTAGGCTGCAGTCCATGGGGTCGCTGGGAGTCGGACACGACTGAGCGACTTCACTTTCACTTTTCACTTTTCACTTTCATGCATTGGAGAAGGAAATGGCAACCCACTCCAGTGTTCTTGCCTGGAGAATCCCAGGGACGGGGGAGCCTGGTGGGCTGCAGTCTATGGGGTCACGAAGAGTCGGACAAGACTGAAGCGACTTAGCAGCAGCAGCAGCAAGATACTGTCAAAGTCTCAGATTACAGAAGAGATTTCACTTTTTGCTTGTAGACTTTTCTTTCCATTACAGTTAAAAGCTAAAATTAGCTGCCTTCTCTCATTTCAGTGGAACTAGTTAACCATGGAAGAAGTCAATCATCTGAAGCAACTTATGGAACCTCTCTGTTTCGTCCTCATCTCAAGCACCTCACGAGACTTCAAACTGCTGATGCCAGAGGGCTCTCAGGCTCTGAAAGTCTGTGAACTATCGCCATCTGCTGGGTGACTGGTGAACTACTGCCACCTGGGGCTCAGTCTTCACTCATCCTCCTGAGAAGCAATTGTTGGTCATTCCCTAATGTTTGTGATCCTCAGAATCTATGGGTTTTTGGAATCCCTCCACAACCATGGGATCAAAATTAATGCTGGGAAAAACATTTCACTGGGCCATAATGGACATACACTTACATTTGGAAATATGGTAGATAGCATGGTTAGATTTATGGTTAGATTTAGTTGACAAGACTAATGACCCTCCATGCAAGTGGGAAGGAGGAGCTGGAATCACCAAAACCTCTCGTATGAGATCTGAATTTCAAAAATAGTTACATCCTCATAGCAGGTGATTTTTGTCCCAAAATTGTGTATGAACATCATGCTTTAGTATGGATGGTGGTGGTTTAGTCACTAAGTTGTATCCAACTCTTGCGACCCCATGGACTATAGCCCCCCAGACTCCTCTGTCCCTGGGATTCTCCAGGCAAGAATACTGGAGTGGGTTGCCATCTCTTTCTCCAGGGGATCTTCCCAACCCAGGAACAGAACCCTGGTTTCCTGTATTACTGGCAGTTTCTTTACCAACTGAGCTACAAGGGAAGCCCCATGGATACTATGTATCAAAACATCTATTAATAATGGTTAGAATAGCAGGAAGAAAGCTGGACTTCAAATGCCATCCATGTTATGAACTGACTGCACACATTGGTCTATCCATTGATAAACTTAAGGAGAGATGAACAACAGTCCTGACCTACCCTCCTTCATAGAGATATCCAAGGGGTAACACAAACTTGGACAAGCCAAAAGATAAGGAAGAGAATCATCAAGTGGCCCAGTTTTATATATTTTAGTGAAGCAATGTAAAAGTCCATCAATAAGGAATTAAATAAATGTGGTAGAGTTTTACAGTAATATATACTGTGGTCACTAAAATTAATGATGTACAGCTATACTTATTTATATTTAAAGATGTATACAGTATTGGGGGCTTCCCTGGTGGCTCAGATGGTAAAGAATCTGCCTGCAGTGCAGAAGACCCTGGTTCGATCCTGGGTCAGGAAGATTCCCTGGAGAAGAGAATGGCAATCCACTTCAGTATTCCTGCCTGGAGAATTCTGTGGACAGAGGAGCCTGGTAGGTACAGCCCATGGGGTGGCTAAGAGTCAGACACGACTGAGCGACTAACCCTTTCACGGTATTTTGTTGCACAGTACTTTCTGTGTAACAGAATAATTTTTTGTTACACAGTATATGCACTGTGGTCTCATGTTGGGTTTTTAAAAATTCTGGATGATTATGGACCAAAATGTTAATAATGGTTATGTCCGGATGCTAAGATTAGAGACCATTTTCATCTTGATTTTTCACTTTTTCATATATTGCTCATATTTTTTTCTAATCATAAGTATGGATTACTTTTACTATTTAGAGACAATATAAAAACTATTTTGCTTTGGGGTTACTGCAACGGTCTCCTTAATGATCCCGCTGCTCTTATCCTTGCCCATCTACAGTCCTTCTTTCTTGTATATGAGAGCGATTTTGTTGAAACTTAAGTAAGGTCTTTCTGCCCCTCTGGTCAAGTCCATCCTGCCCTCCAGCTCTCTCAGTCTTCCCAGTCTCCCAGTCTTTCTTCCCAAGAAAACTCAAAGTCCAATGGCCCCCACTAAGGTCCTAATCAGCCTCCATCACCTGAGACTTCCCTTTCTCTCTGTCCTCATCTCCTTCTACTCTTCACCCTCACAACCCCCTAACGCAGCCACACTGGCACCCCTGCCCTTCCATGAACACCCCATGATGATCCTGCATCAGGGCTTTAGCATTTACCTTGGAGCTCTCCCTCCACGTGGATGGATAGACAATAGATAGATCAATGGATACACATTGATCTATCCAGACAGTTCACCTAGTCTTTCTTACTCAAATGTCACCTTCTCAGGAGGCTTATTCTGACTGTACATAGGCTCCCCTGTTTCATTTTTCTCCGCAGCTCTTTCACCATGACATGCTACCTACATTTTTAATGTTATCTCTTCACCTTCTGCCTGCCCCGACTATAATGTAAGGTCCGTGAGCATAGGGATTCCTTTTTGTTGATTTTGTTCACTGCTGAATCCCCAGCATCTGAAATGGTGCCTGGCACATAGTGGGCATGAAATATTTGTTTGAAAGAGTAAGTGGATATATCATAAAATAACTTGAGAAGCCGATATTCTTTAGAAAACAGGAATCCCGTGGACATTAAGAATGAAGCTGAAAACAAGGCAGTCACCGACCTGGGATCTTGCTCAGGATCTGTCACCAAGTGACCCTGGCAGGGCTCTGGGCTTCAGTTCCCTCAGGTGCTGAATGTGGAGGAGGTGCTTTCCAGCTCTATGAGTTTACAAACCCTCAGTAAATGAATACTGGCTGTGAGACCTCATTATCTCCTGTATTTAAGGAAATAAATACAAATCGGCACTGGCCATCTACCTCTAAAGTGTTAAATTATGAATCATGGCCTCTGCTGACCTCCATCATCACTCGAAGAGAGTTCAGGGTGGAAATCAGGATTGATCACCCTGTGCTCTGGAAAAAATGGCAGACCAGGTCTTCAGATAGATAATTTCAGATTTTATGAGCCTAGTTCTTGTATCTTTTCGTATCTACAAAAGCACTAAAATCTTTCATGGTAGCATTTACTCCTTGTGACTAGCAGCAACCTTCTGCAAAAAAAAAAAAAAATGTGTGCTTGATTGCATGTACTCCCCCTTCCCCAAAATCACACATCCCCTACCTCTTTGGAACAGTTTCTCAGAGTGATTTTAAATACTGTCTTCTGGGCTATAGTCCTCGTTTTGCACCCAAATGAAACTTAACTCACAACTCCCACATGCATTTTTCCTCAGTCGACAAAGCTACATAGGCAAAGAAGAATGAGATAAGATCTGCGTTCTCTAAGTGAAAGACCAAAAATAATCCATGTTTTTGCAATCCATGTAAAAGATACCATTCTCTTATTATATGAGATGATACTATTACTTCTTATGAAAGCGTCCCCCCTCTAACCTACCTCTGCTCTGGGTCCTCGGAGGCAGACCTGTCTGACTTCTTGCTGTATCTGCCTATCCAGAGACACTAGCAGGGGAGTGAAGGAGAGAGGAAAAGAGTCAGAGTATTCGTTCTCCAACTTCCTCCCTAGGAGGCTGTATGTGACACATGTGTGAAAGTCACAACATTTGCCCTCCCTGTCTATCTCTAGAAGCTGGTAATTGCCCCCTCTTGGTTTCCTTGCATCTGCTCAAACTTTTGCAAACAGTCCCTTCACTAAGCTCACTTCAAATTACCCAATTACATAGCCTCTGTTGGGCTTCCCAGGTGGCTCAGTGGTAAAGAATCTGCCTGCCAATGCAGGAGCTATAGGAGATGCAGATTCGATCCCTGGGTCGGGAAGATCTCCTGGAGGACGAAATAGCAACCCACTTCAGAATTCTTGTGTGGATAATCCCACAGACAGAAGAGCCTGGTGGGCTACAGTCCACAGAGAAGCAAAGAGTCGGACACGCCTTAGCAACGGAGCATGCACAGCCTCTGTTTCCTGCTGGGAGGCGGGAGACACCTGAGATCATTATAAAAGTCATCCTTCTCCCTAGGTTCCTTCTAATTTGCACATATCTGTTTCCTGTTTGGTGGCAGAATCAGACAAGCTCCATCAGACTCAGCCAGTGGGAACTGTGTCCCTCCCACACATCTGTCACTGGGTCGAGCTGATTTCTTCCATTCCCTTCTCTGTGCCTAACCATGATTGCAGCTCTCCTCACTCATCAAAGCATCTAAGTGATTCAGAGGTCTAAATATTAAGAAACAATCCCTATGAAGAATTGTGTAAGAGCAAGTTTCATCTCTTCTGCTCCCAAGAGCAGAAAAGGTGAACCATGAAATGATGAGTATAAAGAGAACAAAATGAATAACAAGGAAATAGGAGGAAACAAAAGGAAAAATAGTAAGAACATCTTTGTATTACTCATGTCAACATATTAATGTTTCAAAATCCACTGAGCCAGAGTGGAATAAGTAGTATATGGTTGTTCACCGGGTGGTTGAGACACACTAGCTGACTGATCGAAGAGATGCTACAGCTGAAACTAGAGCACCATAGTGCCATTTCTTTGGAAAAGTATGTTTTCTTATCATTTGTTTTAGTCTTTCTTCCAGCTCTAGCCGGAGGGGGTAAAACATCGGTGTGCCGATTATAAGTAAATGGATGGTAATGTAGGATGTAGAAAGGCCTCGGAAGAGCAATTAATAGGTAGCAGGTATTTAAGCAGCAAAGTGAATCATTCCTTCTAGAACCAATAAAGTTGCACAAATGAGTGTTGCTCAGCTTTACAGGCATTGCGGCATTAGCAGATCAATGGAGCGATTACCTCAAAGGCACCTAAGTGTAAAATCACACCTGAAATTATGTTCATGCACAAACTGCACATTTAACACGCAGATCTGTCTAGGCAAGGAGGGAAGCAAACGATTTCTTCCTCTTCCTGATCGTTTTTTCACCTTACATTCTGAAGATTTACAAATCAGTGAAGCTCACCAATTTATAGGCCTGTCCCAAGATCCTGGAGTAATGCCAAGCAAAGCCTCTTTTTTCTCTCCCTCTCCCCCTACCCTCTCTGTTCACAGCAGTGCAAACCTGTCCAAACACAGTTAGGTTATAGGCTCTGCAGGTCTCTTCTTTATCTCAGAACATTCATGTGAAAATTAAGTCACAGGAATTTCTATCAAGGGGACAACTGCCTTAGTATGCACTAATTAATCAATTGCAATTTTGACAAAATTGCTACAAAATAGAGGATTTCTTAAACTTCCTGGAGAATCTCCTAAAATTTTGGGGGAAAAAATCCCAGCATTGTAATATAGAGATCAGCAAACTACATCCCACAGGCCAAATCTGGACAGCCACCTGTTTTTCCAAAACACATGATTGTTGAAATAAATTTCTAGGCCCATGATGAAGCCAGTTCTGCCAGGGTTTCTACATCAGCAACTCCAAACTTAAGGCAACTTTCATATCCTTGAAAATGTTCCACTTGACCAAATATACAGTCTACAGGCACACCTCACTTTATTGTACTCCACAGATACTGTATTTTTTACAAATTGAAGGTTTGTGGCAACCCTATGTCGAGCAAGTCTATTGGCACAATTTTTTCAATAGAATTTGCTTACTTTGTGTCACATTTTGGTAAAGCTTGCTGGTTTGACCTCACCAGAGCACTAAAACTTACTTCATATTGGCAGTAAGGCTGATTCCTAGAGAGATCATACCAGCCATGAGATTTCCTTAAGCCAAAATCTAACCTAGAACAAGGCTGACAGTGAAGAAGCTGCAGAAGAAAAGTTTGAAGATCCAATGACTTCAAGTCCTAGGAGAACAGCTCAGGGCACAGAGTCATAAAGAAAATGCGACACACCAGCTGGTGGTCACCTAGGTCGGTCACACCATCCTTCAGTAACTATGCGTGGAGGAAATGAGTATCAACCTCACCTTCATTTTGAAAAAAGTGGGCAGATGTCATAATGTCTGTTTCACATGTATTTCCTCGGAATAATCTTGAGAAGTAGAAAATATTACCTGCCTCAGACATTACTGTACCCATTTTTAGAGATATGGACACTGAGGCCCAGGGAGATTAAATGACTTTCCAAGAAGGTCTCACAACGAGGTAATGAAAGGACAGCTCCCTGGGCCTCAGACACAGCCACGGCTGCCAGACTCTGCTCTGTGCAAGGGTACAGTGTTTGTGGGCAGTGAGGAGCTTTCAAAGCTTGGTGAGAACTTTTCACAGACACTGACCGCAGGTTGTATGAAAGCTGTAAGAGGGTGATGGATGATAAGTCATGGGAATTGTGGAAAAAGACACCTCCAGTCCCTCCCTGAATGTTCCTCCCACCCCTAGGGGTGCCACGGCCTCTGCCTCTACTGGCTTCCTTGCTACTCATGATTATGGTCAATGCAGGGCACTGCCACCAAACACAAGCCCTTCTAGTGACTGGGGATAATGGACATCTGTTTGTCGCTACATATATGAGAACATGTACCTAGGAGCCCCAGCATGCCGAGCTGGTCTCTGGAAAGAGAGTCAGGCAATTACAAAGGTTCTAATCTCAGAGCAAAACTAGGCAAAAGCCAGAAGACACTTGCATGACAAAAAGGCATAAACTTCCCCAGGGGATGTTCTCAACCCAGGGATCAAACCCAGGTGTCCAGCAGTTGCAGGTGGATTCTTTACCAGCTGAGCCACAGTGGAAGCCCAAGAGTACTGGAGTGGGTAGCCTATCCCTTCTCCAGCGGATCTTCCTGACCCAGGAATTCAACCGGGGTCTCCTGCATTGCAGGCGCATTCTTTACCAACTGAGCTATCAGGAAAGCCCCGCCCCTCCCCCCCCTCCCCCCAAACAGATGCACACCCGGCAACAACTGAGCGGAGAGCAATGTCTGAGTAAGTAGGTCAGTGCGACAGGAAAAGTGAGATGGGTTGGTGGGGAGGCAAGGAACACCATGGAATCAGGTTGACAGTACTGTAGAAAGTTGATTGATTGGGGCCAGGCTAGATTGTTTTGGTTCAGCAGAAGAGGAAGTTTCTGAAACTGGAAGAACATGGATTGTGGGGAGAAGAGTATGGCAAAGATCAAACACCATCATACCTCCCTACACAGTCTCTGAGGATCTGAGACCACAATTACACATGTGAGCACCAAAAGGAAAATGTACTCTAATCTAGCATAGAAATGCTAAAGCTTATTCTAATGATTAAGAAAGAACACAGGAGTGAAGTAAGGACTTGATCTGAGTCATTGCCTTGAACTTAAACTCCCCAGATTTGCTTTCTCCCTTCTTCTCCTCCTTGCCTTCCTTCCTCCTTCCCCTCTTCCTCCTTCCCTCTTCTCCTTCCTTCCTTCTTCCCTCACTCACTCACTCTACTTTGTTCTTACTTGTGTCTCACTGCAAATCCAGGAGCTTGACTTTCCCTGTGAACCTTGCCAACGGGGAAACGCATTTTTGGCCTGGTGGGTCTCTAGACCAACTTTCTCCTCACATCTTTTTGAATTTCCCAGATGGCAGCAGTAGAAAGCTATCAGTCTCCAAAGTAGTCACAGGCTCTTGGCTTGTGAAGTGGAATTCAGTCATTCACGTACTCAGTCGATGTTGATTGAGAACCTACTTTGTACAGGGTATTGGGAACATGACCTTGAATAAGTCATTGCAACTCCATATGGAGCTTATCCTGGAGGAGGAGACAGGGCATTGCATCGTTTTGGGCGGTGAAAGGGCTGTAGAGAAGCAGGGAATGAGGCTTAGGAAACAGGGTGAGAAGTTTAGAGAAGCTTGTCTGGGGAAGTGACCTTTGAGCTCTGGTCTTAAAGAAGAAAGGGAGGGAGGTCATGGGGACATGGAAAGATTGGGCAGAGATGGTTCCAATCAGAGAAAACAGCAGGTGCATAAGCCCCAAGGCAGAACAAAGTAAAATGACTTTTGCTAGGAACAGAAGAACACCTTTTACTAGGGACTGCCCTGAGGATACCAATTTCACGTCACCAAAAACTTACTGGTTCTTTCTCTGCTTATATCATGAGGATAGGATATGAGAAATTAAATGCTTTAGGGTGGTAGGACCAAGGGAACGTTCCCAGGGAAGGTCGTATAATCCTAGAGTTGGTTACACATGTGAGTGACTTTTCGTTTCATTTGCCATTGGGGAAAAAAAAGAAAACACATGAATTCTGACTTTTGCCATTTCTATTGTTTACAGTTCATACCCTTTATTACTTGTCCCATCCTTCTTAATCCAAGGTAAGCTTGGATCCCAGAGAATAAGTGACCACCAGACAGGGTGAATACTTGTCTTATTACAATGCCACATTTGTGCACCTGTGTCCGTGAGGTTCCATGAGCCCCCTGTTCTGATTGGCTCATTTATAAGATCAACCAAGGGAAAAAGAATGCCATGGAACAACAGGCAAACTGCAACGGCCGGTGGTATTTCTTTCTTGAAGAAAACAGGTATCATAGGCTGGGGTAAAGTGTGAGGAATGGTGATCTTCATCTTCTCTGTATTTCCTTAGAGGAACAGAATTAGGAGCTGACATGTGGAAAAATCTCTGCTGAGAGCATGGACTCAATATGGGTGGCATCTTTTATCATTCAAGGCCTGAAATGATCTAGTTCTCAGTAGAGAATCGGCAATTAAACACCTGGATTTTTCCTTCCTGTTCTACTTGGAAGGTTGTGGAGCTAAGGGGTGGATGCTGAACACACATCACAATTCCCTGGTGAAGCCATCGAAACCCTCCACCTTCCTCATGCAGGCTGAGCACCAGTGAAGGAAAACACTGGTCCTGGCTCTGAGCTACAGGTTCAGAGCACCCAAGATCTGCCAACTGACCCCAGCTAAGCAACTAAGCTGCTAACAGGGTCCTGCACTAATAGGTCCAGAGAAAGTCAACATTTTGCAAGTTAATAGGGGTGATGTGTTATATTTTTTTTAGGAAAGGTGGTGGATGCAGGCATAAAAAAGATCACAGAGGAACCCAACAATGGTTGGGTTGAGGTGTAGAGGTGGTGTAGAGGGGTGGGGATCTAAGGGTTCCCATGGGGTCTTCTGATCCTTGATAGTCAACTTGAACGTCCATTCTGAGGTTCACTGTTCAGGGAGCAAAGTGGGCGTGAGCCAAGAAAAAGTCCATACAGGAAAGATCTAGAGGTGAGGAAAAGCAGGAGCTGTGAGAAAGGGAAGCCCAACATGTGGAAATACTCATCTCACAGATTCCTTTAAGAGGTGTTCAAAATGTTTAATAGCTTCTTGGCTTGGGTCTAACCAATCACAAAGGCTGCCAGCTGTAAACTGCCAGGGCTATACCCATGCTTAACCAGAAGAATTTCAGACCTGTATGAATGTTTTACTCACCTTTTGGTATGTACAATATATCTTACAGGTTTTGAAAAAAAAAATCCTTAGAGGTTTGTTCTGCACTGTCAGAACCTCCTGGTCCACAGATTCTACAAAGACTGTCCCTGTATTTTATTGAATTGCTGACCTTACCTTTCTTATGCTACTCTGCACTAGAAGAATAAGAGCCTTGTTTAGTTTGAATCTCACACAGGGAAGTGGCTTTAGCAGTCAGCGAAACCCAAGTTCAAATCCTGCCTTTGCAATTATTATTCTTGGCTAAATACATAATCTTTCAAAGACTCCATTTTTGAAAATCTACAAAAAGAGATGCTATTCTTCAAGCACAGGATTTTTGCAAGGATTAAAATGGGGTTTCCTAGGTAAGTGCTCCAGATGGCGTCAGCTCTTAGGAGGCTTTCCCAGTGGTACCTCTGATAATCGGAATTTATTGTAATTCCAATAAGGGCTACTTGGTAATTAGGCATTTTTATATATGGAATAGTGGATTTGGAGGTAAAATAATAGTCCAGACAAACAGCAGAATAAGAAGTATGAATGTGCCAGAATACAGGGTTTTCTAAAACATTAAAAGTGATCACGACAAAAATATCACAACTGAAATACCAAGTACAGCACGTTCTTACATATCATGAGACAGGCCACTTAATAAATTCCATTTTTGTTATTCTGATTTGAGTAACCATATTTATGTAAAAACAGTTAAATTGGATTTAAGAATATTTCACAGTTGAGTTTTCACTGAACCAGCCACATTCCCTGCACACAATTCCTTTAAATGATCAAATTTTACTGCACACAGGAGACCGATTGTTGCAAAATGTTATACTTCTGTAAAGCACTTTCACATACCTTATCCCACCTAATTCACAAAGCTGGTATCCACCAACGGGGAAATACTTACCAGAAACTCCAAGACCAGTCTAGTGTTTCAGTTTTAAAAAAAAGGTCAAGAGATGCCCTGCTCCTGCCCCCTCCCCTGACTCCAGTTGTTCTAGCTCACCCTTCTACTTTCTTGTCTCTGTGGAGAAGGAGATACTAGGGGTATGAGGAAGGAAGTGAGCACGGGGCAGCTCACAAAATGGAAGCAGAGGAGTTGGACGCTGGGGAGGGGTGGATGGGCACACAGCACAGAGTGCCTGCTCATACAGCACAGTGCCTGCTCAGTGTAAAGCACAGGCAGGCCCTGAGGCTTGACTCAGCTACTGTGGTCCCAATTTTTGGCCATGCGTCACCAAGTTTAACCAAAGATTACAGCGTAGATCTCATCCAGCAAGAGTGGAAGGTGGCCCTGCTTCAATTTGAAATAAAACTGTTAACATTTCTTCTAGAGAGAAGGAGTTCCATCCTCACCACCTAACTGGGGGGTTTTAGCTTCCAAATTCTAAACAAGAGCAGGGGAACAATTGCTGGGTAACTGCTGTCATAGTGTATGTAGGGTGTGTGTGTGTGTGTGTGTGGTGTGGCCCCACCATATCCCCCAACAATTCAATTTTAAAGAGCCCTCACGTTCAAGATTAAGGTAAGAGCTGTTTGTAGAAGAGCCAGAATTCCAGGGGCTTAGGGAACTTGGTGAATCGCCACCCCTGGAAATAGCATGTGGGCAAGGAAGTCAGTTAGTGGAGTGTTGTGTGGGGAGACAGGAGGAGTTTATTCAGATGAACTAATCAATAAACACAGGGCTCTGTGCTGGCCAGGGGCAAGCCTCTGAAAGTGTTAAGTCAGCTTCTTTTCGGAGAGCACCATTCTTGGGTAAAGAGGACCCAGGGATGGCAATAGGGCTCTTTAGACACAAAAACCTGGAAGAACTTAAACTGGCAAAATTGAAGAAATGTCTTCAGACAAAAGAAGTGCAATAGTTCTCAGATCTCCCCAAGACATTGGGTACAAGTATCTCCCACTTCCAAACGACAAAGGTTTCCAAGCCAGACTGGCACGGTGGACTAAGCAATCAAAATGTAGTTCTTGAATCACGTGGGAGCTTCTTAAACCCCAGACCATAATCAGACTCTGACTTTTCACAGACCCCCCAGATGATGTGATGGACTGGCCCAAGCCTTCCCCAGCCCCCCAGAGAGGTCTAGGATATTCAGGAGCCCAGGCCATTGCGGGGACCCCCAGCTCCACATCAGCCTGCTAGCCAGCTTGAATCTTCCCTGACCATCCTTCAGAGTGACCGATTTTACCTGGGCATCTTTGATTTCCTGGTGAAGACCAACCCTGATGGGTCTGGGATCAGTATTTTTTCTCCTATGATTCAAAGCTAAACCCATCTTTTTACAAGATGAAAAGGAATGGGGCTGGGGAGGCTGCACATCGTCTTGGTATGTAGTCTATTTTGTGCTCATGAAAGAAAACCGACCTCAAACTCCCTAAGGATAATGCAAAAATAAACCTTCTGCTGACCTCCTGTACATAGAAGCAGCCTGGCCCTGTTGAGTGCCTTGCACTTCCAAAGGGGTGAGAAAACCGCAGAATGAAAGGCTGAGAGGACAGCCCCAACGCAGGCAGCCAGCTGTGGGGAGCTAAGAAACCTCGGTCAATCGGGTCCTCACGAGGCAAGCCCAGCAAGGCAGCTATGTCTGTCTGTCTGTCCTTCAGAGGGGCTGCGGTACTCACGGGCAGTTCGGATGGTGCTGCTGGGTTGACTTCGAGGGCTGGAACCATGCGGATTCACGGCCCTCACAGCAAACTGGTAGTTGGTATCAGGATCGAGGCCCTTGATGACCATGGAATCCATCTGGATCTGTTCTCGGATTGAGGTCCAACTCTTGTCGAAATCTGGCCTTTATTGATTAAAAAAAAAAGAAAAGCAGAATGAAAAACAGTAGTTTAGGAATAGCAGAAAAAATGGAAGCTTGCTGGCTATGCAAACTAACAGCGTTTGAACACTGGAAGTAAGACTTATAAAAATAAGTAAACATTTCCTACCAAAAAGTCATCTTGATTTGACATCACAGGTAAAAATTTGCAGGTCCTTGCTGCAAGCAGATCATTTTTAGGGCCAGTGTTCAGTGCTGTTTCAAGATCACTGGCTTCTCCTTGCATGGCCTTGACTGTGGTGAAAAGATTCCCATATAGGAGTTCATTTTCAAGGACTCTGCCTGCCAGATGTCTCATAAATAAGCCTTCCCCTGACAATCCCTGTTCCCAGGGGTCAGGAGAGCACAGATTCTATCTATTCACAATCTGTTCGCAAAATAAACAAATATAAATTTTTAGGGCAACTAGTTGTGTAAACTGCCATGGGAAAACCCAAGAAGACTCTGTTCACAGCCATTCTTACTCTTCACAAAATTGCACAACTGTGCCAACTTGCTGAACGTTCACATGTCCTTCTGAGAACCCTATAGAGAGTGCAGACCTTGACTCAGAGCTTCCACCTAAGGGACAACATACAGGGGTTAAGAGAACAAATTCTGGAGCTAGACTGAGCCATTCAAATCCTGCCTCTATTGGTCACTAGCTGCTATTTAGCCTCTTTAAGTCTCTAGTTTCTCATCTGTAAAATGGGGTGATAAAAGTACCTATTTAAGAGGGCCATCTTAAAGGAGAAATGAGCTCTTTATCCTCAGCAACAGTGCCAGGCATTGTAACCGAGCAGGACCCTATGGGACCTTCCCAGTACAAGACCCCCAGTTCCCAATGTTCTCAGCCTGCCTTCTGGCTGTAGAAAAACTCTGTGTGTGTGTGTTCAATTGCTAAGTTGTGTCTGGTTCTTGGTAACTCCAAGGACTGTAGCCCACCATGCTCCTCTGTCCATGGAATTTTCCAGACAAGAATACTGGAGTGAGTTGCCATTTCCTCCTCCAGGGGATCTCCCTGACCCGAGGATTGAACCCGCGTCTCCTGCCTAAATCTCCTGCATTGGCAGACAGATTGTTTACCACTTGAGACACCTGGGAAACCCAGAAAAATTTTAGTCAAAGAATAAATGTAATCAGAGAAGTGAGAAAATGCAGAAAGAAAGAAAAAAAGAACAAAAAACAAGATAAAATAACAGTAGCTAAGCCCTTAAAAAAAGCCAAGGAATTTTAGTTCCCTCTCAAGGGCTTCCCTGGTGGCTCAGCTGGTAAAGAATCCACCTGCAATGTCGGAGAGTTGGGTTGATTCCTGGGTTGAAAAGATCACCTGGAGAAGGGAACAGCTATCCACTCCAGTATTCTGGCCTGAAGAATTCCATGGACCATATAGTCCATGGGGTTGCAAAGAGCTGGACATAACTGAGCAACTTTCACTTCACTTCACTCCAGGGGCTGTAGATAATATCCTGAGCCATGTCCTTTGAGCTGCTTTGCAGCAACTGAAACCTCCACCAGACGAAGATGTTAACTGTATGCTGCCCAAAAGCACACAGATCCCAGACCATTTGGAACCAGAAGGTTGATAATATTGACTCCTGATTACCTCACCACCAACCAATCAGAAGAATGTCCAGGAGCTGGTCACCCGTTCCCACACATGTTTAAAAACCTTTTCCTGATAGTCTTCAGGACTTTTAAACACTAGCTACCCTGGACGCCTTGATTTGCTCCTGAAACAAACATTGCACTTCCCTTCACCACAACCCAGTATCAGTGGATTGGCTTTACTGAGCCAACAAGAGGACCCAAGTGTGGTTCGGTAACATCATCACATAGTAAACACTCAGCACGGATTAGCATTATGTAAGGGATGTACCCAGCTCACAGAGCTGACAGGCAACCCTGGGCCACCTGCTTACTCTATATACCTGTGAACTTCAATGCAGCAGCACTGATGGTGCTAAGGTGGCTAATCAGTACTTGAAATGTAGCTCATCTGAATTGGGAAATGCTATGAGTGTGAAATGGACAATGGATTTTTTTAAGTGTAAAATATTTCATTAATATTTATATAGATAATGTGTTGAAATGATAATATTTTAGATTCAGTGGGTTAAAAAATACATTATTGAAATTAATTTCCTTTGTTTCTTATTACTTTTTAAATGACCATATTAAAAAACTTAAAATTCCATATAGGCTTGCACTTTCTAACGGACAGTGCTGTTCTATATGGACTTCCTAGTTGGAGGGCGAAAGGAGAGCTTTTCAGCTGGTGAGAACTGCAAAATAAAATTTGGGAATATTTGCACATGGTTGAGGGACAGTGCAAATGGCCTAACTGGAATAGAGGATTTTTATTAATAACTAAAAATAACTATCATTTATCATGTTCTTGTGAAGTATCAAGTATTTTTCTAATAGTTTAACTCATTTACTTCTCAAAAGTATCCTATGAAGTAGGTGTTAAAATTAAACACCTCCACTTTCTTTGAAGAGGAAATTAAGGCACAGAATGGGTAAGTAACTTGCCTGAGGTCACACAGCTGAAAAACGTGAGGCCTACTTGGGTTGATGGGAGAAGATTAGACTAAGATCTTTGATGTTGAATGAAAAATGGGGTGATAGTTGTTGCAGGGGTTGGTCTCCATCTTAGTTTGCTCCCTGACCAACTTCTCAGCTCTTCAATCATTAAACACTTCTGCTCACAGATATCTAGAGGAATGTGTGTGTGCGTGCACGCATGTGTGCATGGTCATGCTCAGCTGTGTCCCACTCTTTGCGACCCCATGGACTGTAGCCCACCAGGCTCCTATGTCCATGGGACTTTTCAGGCAAGAATGCTGGAGTGGGTTGCCATTTCCTTCTCGAGGGGATCTTCCCAACCCAGGGATCGAACCCGCGTCGGAATACTCATCTCCTGTGTCTCCTGCATTGGCAAGCAGATTCTTTACCACTGCACCACTTGGAAAGTCCCATTTACAGGACGGCAGGAAGCAAAAAGATTGACATCTGTCCTTTATGAACAACTTAATATGCAAGCAAAAAAACACTCATTTTGCTGAAAGGAGATGCGTGGACGGTGCATGGATTTCTCTAACATGCGCTCTCCTTGCTTTTTCATTAGCAAGAATTGATGAGAGACAGTCCTAAAGAGAGAGGAGTCCTAAAGCCTGGTAAAAGTTGATTCCATGGGCTAACTGTGCTGATGAGGAGTTTATGGGACTCATATCTCACAAGAATTCACATGTTTGGAGAAGCAGAGGTCACGGGGATGGCCACTGGAGGAAGTAGGGCTCATTTCTCTTTGGACTTTCCTTTCCCTGAAGATGGACTTCTCACGTAAACAAACTCTGCCATTGAAGAGAAAACCTTAGTGACTGGAAGGAAACACATTTCCAAACTCTAATTAAAACAAAATCACTTCGCAGAGGAAAGTCATAGGGGATGCCCAACAGTAAAGTCAGGAAAGATGTGATCTTTAGATAAAACTCTCCTGTTATCTTTTGCTAAGCTTCCCTTGTGACATTTATAGAGGAAAGGACCTGCAGCTGCGCTCAAAATGTGTCATTGTCCACCCAGGGCTACCTGCAAATATCTGCAACAATCTTCATTGTTCAACAGTTTCCCAGCTCCCCCAGCAAGAGACTATTTTGTATTTGTTCATTTAATGCAAGAAAGAAAGTCATATTTTCAGTGAATAAGAGATTGACATTATTAACATTTCATCTCATTGTATACACTGAGAGCAAAGCTCACGTAGATTGAATAGCAGTTCAAAACATTTTGCCTCTGACTTTGTCATGAGTTTTGCATTTAAATGTTTGTAGAGTCTCTAGGCAAACAAAAGTGCAAAGGTGAGGCTGAGAGAGAGAGAATCAGGTTAAAGTATTGTCTTAGTGCATCCTCAAATAATAGCTTTATCTTTTTTCCACTAAGTAAAATCATTGTATTCTAACTACAAAGTTGCCAGTTGAATCACTATAGCAACGATAGCCTGCCAATTTCCCCAATCGGGAAAAGGCTAGAGGGGAAGATGTAGACTAAGACAAGTGCTGCCATCCCAGGTAAAGATGGTTGGCCATGAGCAAAGCAGGCACTTAGACACTTGCCCAAAGAGTGGGAAGGGTTGGGTTGTGCATCCTATATCTCAGGAGGCCAGTAGGACAACTTTGGAAGGTGGTTGGGCAGCGGAAGTCAGAGGGAACAGATACAAGTCTGTCAGCAGCGACTATTCAAAACCCAGTTAGCTGATTCAAGTAATCGAGACTCACTCGCTGTTTGGGTAGGAAGAAGCATCGCCATTGGCTCTGCTAGCATCAGCCTGGTTATCAGGAATCTTAGAGACTGCTTGGTCCCAGTGCTTAAGGGTTCTCAAAGATTACATGCAAGATTCTATGTGTGAACATCATTTCATTTTCCTAAGTAAAGGGTCCTCAGTCTCTTATCAGATTCTCAAGTATAATCATGATCCCCAAAATTTTAGAAGCCACTGTCTAGTCCAGTCTCTCATTCTACCCGTGTGGATACTGATGGAAAATAATTTATCCAAGGTCATAAAACCACAGGGTGGTATATATTTCTGTTTTACTTCCTTTCTTTGGCATTTTGACCACCTTGACTATTGCCAAGTTCACCCTTAGTGGGCAATCACTTTTCTTGGGATCATCAAACCCAGTGGGTGGCTGCCTTGGGCTACTCACTTGGCAAGTGATTAATGATTATCAGCCATGCATCCATCAAGGAAGCTATATTCTGGGAGGCTCTAAGGAACTATAAACACAGTTCCATTTTCAGAGTTTCTAATCTAATTGGCAGATAATACATTTAAGGACCAGCAGGAAGCCAGCACAAAGTCACCTATTTTGAGAGCTGTATTTTTGAATGGGTCAATGTGAACTGACATCCTGGGGAAACAATACAAGACTAGGAAGAATTTAAGCTAGATTTCAAATATATTTGGGTTCTGGTAACTGAAAAGGAATAGAACATCTCTGGGTGCAGTAATAGTTCTATGTATGGTGTGGATAAAATTAGCACCAGCTACATGAAAATACACTGTGGGATATTCAAGGACAATAAATAATATGGGTCCCTAGTATGAGTGATCAATTAATCTATATGAAAGATGGGTACAATATATAAAAACATTAGCCGTAAGTAAGTAGGTAAGTGAACATATGGCACCTCTCTGCATATCTCACATAGTCAAAGCTTTCCTTATCAGTCTACCAATCTGTCAGGCTACCCAATGATCCTCACTTGCTCCCCTTAATCTAGCTACCCACTGCGTTTATTCCCAAATTTATTTATGACTTTTGTGTTTGTTATTGTAATTATGTTGCTTAATGCAACATTATATAAACTAGTGAATGTGAGTAAAAAATATAGGTAATAGCTATGTTAATGCTTTTGAAAGACTTGGTAAAGCTGAGTCACTAAAATACAGCTGCCTTTGAACTCAGTGAAAGCAAGACAACTGTAAAACAGTGAAAAGATTATAAAATTCCAGAAGAATTTGCAATCAGGTAACTTTGGAAGTGACTATAAAATTTTAACTTGAAAATAATGTAAGTAGAAATTGTAGATGATACCTTATAAGTATGGTTAAAATGTCTATATTATCAAAAGTAATCTACACATTCAATGCTGCTGCTGCTGCTGCTGCTAAGTCGCTTCAGTCGTGTCCGACTCTGCGCGACCCCATAGACGGCACCCCACCAGGCTCCTCTGTCCCTGGGATTCTCCAGGCAAGAATACTGGAGTGGATTGCCATTTCCTACTCCAATGCATGCATGCAAGCTAAGTCGCTTCAGTTGTGTCTGACTCTGTTCGACCCTATGGACAGCAGCCCACCAGCCTCCTCTGTCCACAGGATTCTCCAGGCAAGAATACTGGAGTGGGACACATTCAACGCAATCCCTATTAAAATTCCAATGCCATTTTCACAGAAATAGAAAAAAAAAAATAGCAGCAAACCAAATTTGATAGCACATTAAAAGGATCTTACATGATCGAGGGGAATTTATCCCTGGGATGAAAGAATGGTTCATTGTAAGCAAATCAGGAAGTCTGATACACCACATATTAAAAAGCGGAGACATTACTTTGTCAACAAAAGGTCTGTCTAGTCAAGGCTATGATTTTTCCAGTAGTCATGTATGGATGTGAGAGTTGGACTATAAAGAAAGCTGAGTGCAGAAGAATTGATGCTTTTGAACTGTGGTGCTGGAGAAGACTCTTGAGAGTCCCTTGGACAGCAAGGAGATCCAACCAGTCCATCCTAAAGGAAATCAGTCCTGGGTGTTCATTGGAAGGACTGATGTTAAAGCTGAAACTCCAATATTTTGGCCACCTGATGCGAAGAGCTGACTCATTTGAAAAGACCCTGACGTTGGGAAAGATTGAAGGCAGGAGGAGACGGGGACAACAGAGGATGAGATGGTTGGATGGCATCACCAACTCAATGGACATGAGTTTGGGTAAACTCTGGGAGTTGGTGATGGACAGGGAGGCCTGACGTGCTGCAGTTCATGGGGTCACAAAGAGTCGGACACGACTGAGCAACTGAACTGAACTAACACACCACATTAACAGAACAAAGGAGAAAAACAGATGACCGTCTCAATAAATGCAGAGAAAGCATTTGACAAAATTCTACATGCTTCATGGTAAAAACTCTCAACAAGTTATGTACAGAAGGAATTTACCTCAACATAATAAGGGCCATGGGTTTCCCTAGTGGCTCAGTGGTAAAGAATCCGTCTGCCAATGCAGGAGATATAGGCTCAATCCCTGGGTGGGGAAGATCCCCTGAAAGGCATGGCAACCTACTCCAGTATTCTTGCCTGGGAAATCCCATGTACAGAGGAGCCTGGTGGGCTACAGTCCATAGGATCACAAAGAGTCAGACACGACTCAGTGACTACAACAACAATAAAGGCCATACGTGACAAACCCACGGCTAACGTCATACTCAGCCGTCAAAAGCTGAACAATTTTCGTCTAAGATCAGGCTGAACAAAGGTGCCCACCCTGACCATTTCTATGAAACTAGTACTAGAAGTTCTAACCAGGGCAGTTACACAAGAAAAAGAATAAAAGCCTTCCAATTGGAAAGGAAGAAGCTAAATTGTCTCTGTTTACAGATGACATGGTATCATACAAAGGAAACCTTAAACATTTCACCCAGAACAATTAACAAATTCAGTAAAGTTGCAAGATACAAAAAAATACAAAAATCAGTTCTGTTTCTATACACTAACCAACTATCTGAAAAAGAAGAGCTTTAGGAAATGTAAATAGTTGCTTGGAACATGGCCTCATAAGACATTCATGACAAAACAAAAATTCAAGACGATCTCGTATGCAGAAACAAAAGTGCAAAGCCACCTCAAATGATAAATATAAAATCTTACATTCGGGTTTTTCTTTTTAGAAAGCAAATGGCACAGATATATGGTGGAGAAAACCCAGTGTGACAAAGATCTATGGGGAAGCAGGGGATACTGATCACAAACTCAATATGAGTTCTCTGGACAACCTGCTGTTGAAAAGGTCCAGTGTTCATATTCCTGGGAAAAAATGGCTTCCTAGGTTGATCACTTGGCAGAAGTGCTCTAGATCCATCTCCACTGAGGCAGAGTGCAAAGGACTGGTTATTGTCTGGCTTGAGTTACAGAGAATACAGTGAACATAGGCTAGTGTCTTTAGATGAGAGATAAGATGGTCAAATGGAGATGGTGAAAATGCCTTCGGTGTTTTTCATATCAGAATAGGAGACCCAATAATTCCTTACAAGGAGACCAATGGCAGTGCATTATAAAGAAGACCCCTAGACGGCAATTAAGAATGGTTGACAACGAAGTCAACCGCGTAGAGGGCTGAGCTCTGCACTGGTGGCTGTCTTGAAGCAGAGGTTGGGTGACCATCAGTCAGAAATGTAACCAGCTACTTTCTGAACACAGTCAGAGGTTGGATTTCATTCAACATTTCTGACCTCAACTCACAGTAAGAAATACATTTTTGCAAAGCAAACCAATATACCTATTCATATACATATACTATATGACTTATATGTGAGTACAAAGCTGAAAGGAAAATTTTAAGAAAAATTACTTATCCTTACTGTTATTCACTTTACTATTTTCTCTTCTTTTCTTTTCTCTCTTTTTTTAATGCTGGTAAGATCCCACTAAGGGCTTCCCAGGTGGAGCTAGTGGTAAAGAACTTGCCTTTCAACGCAGAAGATGTAAGAGACCTGGGTTCAATCCATGGGTAGGGGTGATCCCTGGAGGAGGGCACAACAACCCCTCCAGTATTTGCCTGGAGAATCCAATGGACAGAGGAGCCTGGCAGGTTACAGTCAATGGTGTCACACAGAGTCGGACACGACTGCAGAAACTTAGCGCAGTACAGCACGCATGCTCTAGATACAGCACTCTTTACGGCACTGCTTTTCAACATTTTTGAATGATCCACAATGAGACACACTGAACACTGTGAAACAAACACAACTGAAACACGTTTCACAAAATAATTCTTACTTTTATTATGTGCGATGCCCTCTGATATTTTCTTTTCTGTTCCACTTTACTTTCGAAAAAACTGTTGGTCAGGACACCTTCAACTGATTTCTCTGCCTTCTAATGAGTCCATGGGTTGAGAACCCCTTCTCCAGAAAGTTTGAGCTGAGGTGAGGAAGTGACATTCAAGCATGCTACAGACATTAACTAGGAAACAGGACTAGGGATGGCTAAATGCTAAGAAATGCTTAGGCTAAGTGCTAAGAAAATTCTTTTGAGAGTGGAATTTGTTGGAGCAGAAAACAGCCCTCTAGGGGATTCATACACCATCCAGAGTGGCCTTGACGGTGGAGGCCACTCTTCGGGGCCTGAGATAGAGTGGACCAAAAGCCTAATTAGAGTACAATCCAAGATACACGTGTCCTCCTTCCCTCAATATGGGACCTAGAATTCCATGATTTAATGTTTACTGGAGGACCCTGGATTATTTGGAAGCTCCTTCCTTCAATATTTTCTTTCATGTTATTCCTTCCAAGCATCATTTCCAAAAGAGAATTGAAATGATTCTTCTCTGGACTCTCTCACCTCTTAAATCTGATTCTACCATTATACTGAATATATTACCTTCTAATGTAATTTTATATTTCTGTCTTCCCTAGTAGGCTGTGAGCTCATTAACATGCTTATTGTCTTATTCATTTCTGTGATCCCTGGAATGTCTGCATGATCTTTCAAAATGCAAATTCTATCAATCCCTTTCCCACTTGACATTTCCCATAGCTCCCTATTCCCTTCAGGACGAACATGAGATCCTTTATAAAGCCTTTCCTGCTCCAAACCTCATTTACCTACCCAGGCTTCTCTCTCACCACAGAGAGCTCCAGGCTTCTAAGCAGGTCCAAAAGCATTTTCTTTTTGCCTCCAAGACACTGCTAGAGTAGTTTCTTCTAGCCTGAGCCATTCCACGCCACTTCCTCTCTCCCCTTGTTCCTGATTATCACTGATGTATCCTTCTTGGATCCTTTGAGAAGCCTTCCCAGATTCCTTCAGAACTGGGTTAAATGTCAAAGTTGTGTTCCCCTAGGCCCCTGGACCTCCACCCCTGCCCACAACACTCACCACTCTGTACTCTGCTCCTCTGCCTTCCCCACTGGACTGCTCCACCAAAGGTAGCAGCCCATTCACCCCAAAATCTCTTGCACATGCTTTGCACACGGAGGATGCTCGATACGTACATGTTTGGATGAATGTGTGCACATAAGGATGAACTGAACTGAACTGAAATATCTTCAGGCTTGGACACTGGGAATAACATGATGCCCTAAACCAGAGGGTGGCAAACTTCAGCTGGCTGTCAGTTCTCATAAAGTTTTATTGAAACACAACCACACCTATTTATTTAGGTATTATCTATGGTTGTGTTCTGGCTACAAAGGCAGAGTTCAATAGCTAAGATAAAGACCATACAGCTGCCAAAGCACAAAATATTTACTACCTGGCCCTGTAGAAAGAGTTTGTCAACCCTTGGTCTAAGACAACAGTCTTTATTTAACCTTGTTTGTGCTATTTTAACCATCTGTAGAAGCCTGGAATCCCTTTTTAGAATAATATCTTTAAATGCATAAAATGCATTGGATTACCAAGGAAACCTATACCAGATTAAATATACTAGAAACAATGACCTAAACAATAATAAAATTATGATAAGTCAATATACGTATCATTATACTTCTTCATTAATGCAGCAAATAATACCTAGATATGGATTCATTAACTATAATAATTTCATCTTAGTAATATGCATAAATGGAACTTTGAGATATATGCAACAATTGTAACGGGATAAGAACATATCTATGATTCTAAAGATGACAAAGGCATAGGAATTGCTAATGCCACTGCAGTTGACTATATTTGTATTTGAATAAATTAAATTTCAGCTGGTAAAGCTAAGGATGAATTTTTGTCCAATCAAAGTTCAGGGACCCCTGGCCTTCTATCCATGAACCCTTTGGGGACACACAGACTGCAGGTTAAGCACCCTGCTTTAAGATCCCATAGATTATCCAGAATGAACACAAAGGAGTGAAAGAAAATCTCATGCTCAGAAAGGTCTCTAAGTCTCTCAATTTTACAGAGTTGGTTTTAGGCAGGATTTGCTCTACATTAAAATGAACTGCAGAGGAAGTCCAAAACTGCTAAGTAATCACAGTCAAGGAAAAAAAAAAAACAAAACGATGTATTATTTGACCTTCAGCTTTCTTCATTTATGAATTGGTTCAACCCAACCAAACGACAAACAGATGGATAGAATGGAGTAATGCTAAACTCAGCTGGCAATTTGTCCCTGGCGGGGCAACTAGAGAGCTCACTTTCATTTACAGTTTACAAATGACTCCCAATGCTGGTATGCAAGAATTCGATTTGTGTCACCTCCCATCAATCTGACCCGGGATTACATCAGGAAAGCTCACAGTAGGAGGCACTGAAGCTTTAAGCGATCAATTTGTAGAACTGTAGGTGAAACTTCTGCAAAAACATTCAGAATCGCCCTTCCTTTTGAGCCTGAGTGGAGAAACTTGATGGCTATCAGAATTTCTAGGACGAGGCACTACTCTGGAAGGTGGTTCTGAAATTTTCAATTTGGAAACTAAAGATAAAAAAGGAGTTTTCACAAACCACCACTTGTTAACATGAAATGGTGAAATGGTGAAATGGTAGCCGACAGCCAAACAAGCCTATTCTTGCTTATTTCTACTTCTACTGTTGGTGGCAAGGAAGGTTTATAATTAGCACAACTTTCTTAATACTTTGATGACAAGAAAGGGGGTTTTTTGTTGTTGTTTCCTACTCTCTCCAAAATTAATTAATTGTGTAAGGACAATTCTTTAACTATATCAAATTTATACTTTTGGGGGCAGGAAAACCAACACAGAGCTACATCACTGTTAAATGTTACAGACATTTGCCCAGTTATTGCTATAAACTCTAGTAAAACACTATGAAACAGGTTGGCAACTGGCAATTCACTTGCCTGTTATAAAGTCTCCAAAATACAAGTTATCATGCAATATGAAATAAAATCACAATGGGAGCCTTCAAGTTAGTCTTATGCATTAGGTATTATCTGAAGTGTTACCACATACCGCTATCCCTTTTACGATGAGAAAACAAAAGCAATGAACAGCTTTGGATTGGGGGGAAGGAGAGGAGACATGCGTGCAGATCCAGTTTGGGTTTTGTCTGTTTATTTTTTTTCTATAGTTGTTAAGGAAGGATGTTGGTTACTGTTGTGGCCTTGGAAATTAGTGCTAAAGGATTCACTGAATCTCCTGTGATTAGTGTGGCCATAAGTTTCCATGTGGCTCAGGGCAAAGAAAAGAGTTGACATTTAAAAACATTCTTCCACAAGCCACTCTTCTAAACATTGTGCGTGCTCAGTCACTTAGTCTTGTCTGACTCCTTGTGACCCCGTGGACTGTAGCCTGCCAGGCTGCTCTGTCCATGGAATTCTCCAGGCAAGAATACTGGAGTGGGTTGCCATTTCCTTCTTCAAGGGATCTTCCCTACCCAGGGATTGAACTTGCATCTCCTTCATTGGCAAGCAGATACTTTTACTACTCCACCACCTGGGAAGTAGACATCTATTTATCTTCACAACCCTCCTGAAGTATCCACAGTTGTCATCCCTACTTTACAGCCAAGGGAAGTAAGGTTCAGAGGGTTAAGGATCTTGCTAAGTTGGCAGCTATTTGTTGACAGTCTCTGGATTCAATCCCATGACTGCCTATGTCCAAAGGTTCTCCAGCACCTGTTTGAAATGTGCTATGTTTCCTCCATGCTAGGCATCTTATTCCAGAGCGGAGCAAGTCAAGATGTTACCTGCATGTCCTGGCAAGGAAGACAGACACTGATCAAGTAATTAACAAGTGTGCTAAGTGTTGCTAGTAAATGTTGCAGGTATACCTAACCTAGTCTGAGGTGGTGGCAGGGATTCAGGCAAGGCTTGGTAGAGGAAGTGGTACTTCAGCAGAGGAAATGAAGGATGAACAACAGTTAGTTAGCTAGGTAAAGAAGCGGAAGAACCATCCTAGCAGAGGATAGCAAGCATAAAGACCTCTAGACAAGAAAGAACACGGCTATAAAGGAAAACAGAAAAGACCTATCATAAAAGCCTTACTAAGAATCGTTTGCACTGATTGAGCACTTACTGTATAACAAGTGCTGTTCTGTGCATTATGTAGGCATTAACTCATTTAATCTCATAACAACTCTGTGAGGTAAGGAAATTATCTCCATTCTTCTATCTGAGGCACGGAGAAGTTAAGTAATCTAGCTAAAATCTTATGGTTTAAAAATGGTGGAGACTAGCGTTGGACAAGGAGGCAGGATCACAAGGACAGAAAATCAGAGTCATCAGATTTTAGAAGTCAAACTGTTCAGCATTATTTCACATGTAAGAAAGCTTAAAACTGGAATCAAGCCACTTGTCCCCAAGATCAGAGGCCAGCTCAGAACTGTGTCTTCTGATTTCACATGTGGACAAACTTGAACCCGAGAGATAATACCAAATACTGGACTGTAAGACTCAGTTCTGAATGGAACACTTCCTTAACCTTCAAAGATGGTGACCTTGACCATGAGTCACACCATGTCATCCCTTAAAACTATTCAAGGAAAATCCATAATCCATTCAGCTTCCACTCTGAATCCCAAACTTGATCTGCATTTCAGGAACAGTCTTTGCAGGGTCAATGCCTAAGAGGAAACTAATTAAATTCACTTGCTACTTCTAGCCCAAGGAAGTTGATGATGGGATGGAAAGACAGATGATGACTTTTGACAAAAATATCAATTTGTAAAATAATTTTCAAAACCCACCCAGGTGTGCATGACCTTGAGATTCTCAAGTAAAACCAATATGTAGACATTACAATTAGTTTAAAAGCAGCTCTGCGTGAAGATGAATTTTCCAAGTCTTATTAGGGAAGGCATCTGCAAGGGACCAGGGAATTATTTAGGCAGAAAGGTGTGAAAGAGAAAAGAGAGGCAGCACTTCTCTTTCATATTTATTAGTATTCCTGTCTTGGGTTGCGATTTAGAGATCATTTCTTGACCTGTGTCCCTAAAACACACAGAAATGTTTTGAACTTTCACATGCACTCAAAATTAGCCTTAGTGGCCTTTTTATTGAAAATTACTGAAAAGTTTTCATCTGTCCTTTCTAACAGTGGACAGTGCAAAGCTCTGAAGCAATTTTAATCAATCAGGTTACACCTATAGAAAAAGCTACATAGTGAGCTCCCTGCATACAAACCTTCAAGTTGTGAACTTTCAAAATGTGAACATGTGTTCACATGGCTAATCATGTAAGTTAGTTCACATGTCTGGTGTCACATGCATATATCCGCTACAAGTGGCTGTGTTTTTGTGTACTTTACTGTACGGTACTGTACAGGATACAGCAGTACAGAATCTTTATTTCAAGCTCAGGATGTCTAGAAGCAAGCACAAAAGCAGTGGTGAGGTAGCAGGTACTGCTGCACTCTTCAAGGTACTGTACTGTAAGATTAAAAATGTTTTCTCTATTTTTTTTTTATATATTATTTTTGTGAAAAATGTTATAAACCTCTTATAGTACAGTCATATATAGGCAATTGTGTTAGTTCGGTACCTACTTTGCTGGACATGAAAAAAATTGGATTTACGAATGCACTCTCAGAACAGAACTGGTTCATATGTAGGGGACTTGCTGCATGCTGCTGCTGCTGCTGCTGCTAAGTCGCTTCATCGTGTCTGACTCTGTGCGACCCCATAGACGGCAGCCCACTAGGCTCCTCTGTCCCTGGGATTCTCCAGGCAAGAATACTGGAGTGGGTTGCCATTTCCTTCTCCACTTACTGTATAGGTAAGTTAAATAAAAACTATTTTTACCTTTAACCAACTTGATAGATAGCATATATGGAACATGTTACCTCAATTGAAACTTCAAAGGACTATTTTTCCAGGCCTTTGGATTTTCATTGCCACCATAGTATATACTTTTTGCTTATGAGAAAAGCACTTACCCTAGGGAAATTCTTAGGCAGAAGGAGGAAAGTTTCTCAGATATTTATAGCCAAAATATTTCAAAACATAGGTAGCTATATTTATGCTTGGTTCATATTTCAATAAACACTAAGATTGCTGCCCACAAAGAAATTTTCAGTATCACTTTAGAAATAAAATACCTTTCCTACCTCAAATGCATGGTTTTTCTGTTCTAGAAAAGCAGGAGGAAAAAGTTTTAAAATCATTGCAAGATATGTTACAGCCTGCAGGCTTACTTAGAATTTGCTTCTTCAAATATTTTCTACACTGATTAAAAATTTAAAATCTACTGTAAATAAGGAAGCTAATGAATAGCCCCCAGGGCAACCTTGGGAGAGATTATGAAAATTACTCTCATCTGAAAGCGTCATCCTGCCTAAGTCAGAAACCAAACTTCATCTCTGATACTGAGAGCGTCTGTTTAAGGTGCTCATGCGTAGGTATCCTCCAATTTACAGGATATAGAAGCTGGATGAGGAACAAAACTTTGCTTGGTCCTAAAGCCCATAACTTAAGACAGCATGATAAATACATGAAATGTCCAAATGGAATTTTCCAGGCAAGAATACTGGATTGCCATTCCTTTCTCCAGGGGACCTTCCAGACCCAGGGATTGAACCCGAGTCTCCTGCATTGCAGGCAGATTCTTTACTGTCCAAGCCACCAGGGAAGCCCCCTTTCAGAGCATCACACATATATGAAGTGTCCAAATATGAACAAAACTAGCAGAAAAGCAGTCAGTGGCCCATCTATAGTTTTTCAGGTTAATCTTTTATTAGCCAATTAAATATTTCCTCGGAAAATTTTTAGTCTATTTTGTAACAGTGCCTTTGATATCATTATCCTTGTTGAATAAGAACCGCAACTGATGGATAAGCGCCTACCAAGACAGAGGACCGGAATCTCATCTTCCAGTGATAGAACTCAGACAAGAACTTCACATTCAGGTGAAACCTGAGGATAACCACTGGCAATACACTGATTCTACAATTTCTTAGCCTTGGGCTGTCAAAAGCCTGCCTCTTGGGTATAAAATAAACATTTTGGCTCACATAGAGACCTGTCACAGGTGTTTCTGTACACAGGAGGTATCTGGGCAAAAAAACCTCAATGTTAAGCATTAAACAGACCTCTCTGGGAAAAAAGAAAACTGAAGACCCCCAAAGTCTCTCTCACACTAACTGCAGTTTCTGATTGAGAGTCCAGGAAAGCTCTGTCTAAACACATATCCTCAGGCTCTCGACTGAAATGGGATAGAGTCTGAGATGTTTACAAATGAATGTCGGGATTTATTTTGCAGCCAAACTCTAAATGCACAACAAGCTGTGAGAGCTTTCTTTCTGGAATAACAGCAAGTAGCAGCCTAAGATGAGGCTTCCCATTTCTTCAGCCAGCAGGGCTCCAGGTGGGCTGAGTCCATGCTTACCTCTCCAAAGGTGGATCACAAATGCAAAGAGGATGTGGGGCTTTGTGGAAAAAGCACTGGGCTGGAAATCAGGAGACCTGAAGTTTAATTTTCATTTTGTCCCTAACCAGTCATTTTACCTTGGCAAAGCAACTTAAGCAATTGAGTCCCAATATCTTTCTTTGTGAAGGGGAAATAGTGGCATGGGGAAAAGGAACAGATACAGAATGTCTACTATGAATAAACTTTTTGAAGACTATAAGCAACAATTCTTCAATGAAGGTCACATTAGCTTAATACTACAGATGAGGAAATGGAGGTTCTGAGATAAACTAACTTGACTTAGAGTACGTATTCGGAAGAGATAACAGAAGCAGAATCCCTAGTATAGGAGCTGGAACCAGAAGCTAGCTTTCCCCATTCCATCATATTCCACTTGGAACACTTCAGTTTGAACCTAGCTTTCCAGGACATTGTAAAGACATACTTGTTAAGATAAACATAAAAAAAAAAATTTAACAGTTTGTTAAAATGGTATAAACCTTTAAAATATTTATACACAGAATTTGGGGTCTGAGTCCCTCAAATGTTAGAGGTAATAACATTCTCAATGTTAAGATGCATCTTTTGCTGGAGAAGAATTACAATTGTTAAATGTAGGTACATAACACCCATATACACCTTACACTTGTTTCGATTTTTTGACATCTACGAAGTTCTTTCTCGTGTGTGAATTTACTTGGTCCTCCTCATGATGCACTATAAGGTGGGAAGAAGCTATCATCCATATTTACTTATCACCCATATTTACTTATCACCCATATAAGGACAGCGTAGTCAATGCTTTTGGGGCCTGTGTCACTTGTCCTTGTTCTGATTCAGCAGCAGCTGCGATACAGAGTTTCCTGTGAGCCTAACTCGCCTCTCAAGGCCAGCATAGAAAAAAAGCACACACTGTGCTCACGTCACTGCTCCTTCGATCCCTAGACCTACCTCCTTAATCCACAGGCCAGCCGAGCCTGGAAGGGTGGGAAGTTTGTTTTACCAGGGGAAAATGGCTCCTGTCTTTTTGATAAGCAAATTCAAGAGTAAATCTGTGCTCCAAAGAGAACTCCATGGAGTCAGACCCCTTTAGAAACCCCATTGCCTTTAGAAGTGACTTCTGTAACACAAGTCGTATGTCCTCCATCCCTCTCCTGACTTTCTCATTCCCTCTTCCAAATAAGTCTATTTTTACCAAAGTCCTCTTAAAACATTCTCCTTTTGGAGACTTCAAACTGTGTGGCTAAAGGAGGCGAAATGACTTACACAGTGCCCCCTGCTGGTGGCAGAAGAGGCAACAAGCACTCCCTTCCCGTTCTGGTTCTAAATCCAGCCTTCAGATTCTACTTTTCATTTGTTGACACAGGTTGTTGTGGTTTAGTCCCTAAGTCATGTTCAACTCTTTCGCAACCCCATGGGCAGTAGCCCACAAGGCTCCTCTGTCCATGGGATTTCCCAGGCAAGCATACTGGAGTAGGTTGCCATTTTCTTCTCCAGGGGATCTTCCCGACCAAGGGATCAAACATTCTTTACCACTAAACCACCTGGGAAGCCCACATACAGGTCAAGAAACTGTAATTTTCACCTTTTACCAATATGTCAGACTTAATTTTTTTAAAAACACAGGTTTTACCACAAAATTAACAGTAAATGATAGCCATCATTTTTGCTGGAAGTTACAGAGATGATCTGCTGGGCTATTATGAAAAACATTGCACATTTTTCAAAATTTGAAAGTATTACATTTTGCTTTGCTTGTGTTGGGCAAGTAAATTAGAAATTATAAGTTTCACTCTAAGTTTTACAGATGAGAAAGCTAAGTTGTAAGAACTTCTGTTGTCACAGTTTTACTATTTGAACCAGGCTTAGAATCTTTCTACTCCAGGCACATTCTGGGCTTTGCCTACCAAATCTGTTCAACAGCAGGACTGTAGATTATCTTCAATGAAGGGCATTGGTCTGGAGCTTTGCTGAGAACATCTTTTATTTATTTTTAGATTTTCCCAGCATCTGTTCCTCCCTTTTCCATTAATTGCACAATTTTCCTTTAAGAATGCAACCTTAAGGAACCCTCAATTGGTATACTTCAGATCTGAGCGACCCACCAGTCCTTAGTTCCAGAACTCGGAATTTAAGTGCCTGGCTAATTAGGATACTTTTCTCCTTGGCCACTATGATTGGGACCGGAGCTTGGCCAACTAGAATAAATACTAAGGCTCTAATGTGTCCACTGAGAAAGACCCACTCTTCTCCGTGGGGAGCCAGGCTAGTAGACAGCAAGCTTTCAGTGCCTGGTGGCCATCTTGCCACACTATTGGAAGAGCCTGAAAATAAAGCCAATAAAGGGGGAAACACTGCACAGAGACGGAGGGAGACAGACTGCTGATGTGACACGGAGTTCATCTTCCTCGAATTTAGATTTGTCACAGGACTTGACCATCACAGGGACCAGTACATTATGGTCTCATCTTTCAAGCTCCTGCCACTTACAGTTCAATAAGTCCCTCCTGAAATAAGCTCTGTACTCAAGCCTTAAAGAGACTCAGTGCAGGACTTCTCTGAAGAAACAAATATCTGTTTTCTACTACCAAAAAACAGGCTAGGAAGTCAAGAAACGGAAGCAGAGCTAATAAAATCTTGGCAGAATCCTTTGTCCCAGCTTCAGAGAGCCTCAGGAATGAGGTGCTAAATAAGTCTCTTTATGAATCCGTGAAGCAACTGGCCTCAGACAAACCCTGTCACTTTTAATGTAGAGAACACCAACTCCACAAACTTTGTTTTCCTTAGCTAGGTGCTCCATTCAAAATTCAGCTGCAACTAGAGCTCAAAGGAAGAGTCCTAGATGGGGAATTACTTTTGCTCATTGGTTGGTTGGGGTGTTCGGGTTTTTGTTTTTGCTTAAAATTACACAGCAGCATTGAGAATCCATGTTTTTACACCTGTAAGTTCTTAGAAGAACTTCTAATCACTCTTCTGCCCTCTGATGAGCTGAATATGAGAGCTGGAGAAGTAGATGAGAGAAAAAAGCTGAAACCAAACCAAGAAACTTGCCCCACAGCAATATGGATGTAAAGGAAACAATGCTCTGCAGTTGCTTTTAAAGGTTTTTTTTTTCCTCTCCCTCGAGAAAGTCACCGTCAAACATACACTTCAATCAAAATATTTCAGAGCCAGAGAGTTATGTTTTGAGCTTGAAATGCAGTGGTGAGCTTGAAAAGCTTGTTGGCAGTGGTACCTCGGGAGTTTTCAGAGCCTAGGACAGTCTGACTGAGGCAGGGAAATGGGGAAGAGGTGAGTATAGATAGGTTTACCAGATGACCCACCATCAAAGAAGGCTAGAGACTGGTGTTGGCTCAAGTCAAGCCTCCAAGCCTTTGTCATCTCTTCAATACACATGCAATGGAGACTTCTACAGTGTTTGGAATACCTGAGGTCAATACATTTGGCTTCTGAACATGACACACAGACTTACCTGGTGAATTCCACAGAATAGTACTGAATAGGAGAGCTTCCTTCACTCTCTCCAGGTTTCCAAGACAGGGCCACCTCGGAATCAGAAACCACAATGACGTGTGGCTGCTGGGGTGCTGTTGGAGGCAGGCAGGAATCTAGGCAGGACAGCAAACAACTGGAGTTGGCTGTAGTCTTTGCCGTTGGAGAGGTTTCATGTATCCAAAAAAAACGTGCTTTCTACAACCTAAACATCTCTGTTCAGAACAGCCTCTCAAAGTCCAAACCAAAATAAGCATACACCCAAAAATCATAACTGGATTCTCCACTGGATTTGTATAAGGTTTATCAATAAGAGCTGATCTTCCCTTCCTCCCCAAGCTCCCCTGGCTGGAAATCTGACTAAATTAAATTATGTGCAGACTATTGACCCCAGGACACACAGTATTGTGTACCCTTTAAGACCTCTGTGCGCGTGTTGGAATTGATATTTACTTGAAAGTGAAAGCCACTCAGTCATGTCCAACTCTTTGCGACCCCATGAACTATACAGTCCATGGAATTCTCCAGGCCAGAATACTGGAGGGACGTAGCCTTTCCCTTCTCCAGGGGATCTTCCCAACCCAGGGATCGAAGCCAGGTCTCCTGAATTGCAGGCAGTTTCTTTACCAGCTGGGCCACAAGGGAAGCCCAAGAATACTGGAGTGGGTAGCCTATCCCTACTCCAGCAGATCTTCTCAACCCAGGAATTGAACTGGGGTCTCCTGCACTGCAGGCGGATTCTTTACCAACTGAGCTATCAGGGAAGCCCCTTGATATTTACTTATGAGGAAAATGAAATGCTTAATGTAACGGCACTTACTTTCCACTCTTCTGTGTGTGGACCTCCTCCCTTCCCCCCACCCCCATCATCAGAATACATGCCAATGGTAGGACATCTGGAAAGTCTCATGTGTGAAGATGTAGGATGATTCTATCACCCCAAGGTCACTGCTGTTACTATTTTCACATCCAGACTTTCACATCTGCCAACTTTACACTGTTGCTTTGGCCAGAAATATTTTTCCTGCCTCCTCTTCCTAGCAAAATCCTATGCAGATTTCAAAAGCCAGGCCAAAGATATGGTTCTTTCTGAAACCTTCCTAAGACTTGGGGTGAGGAAGTGCTCCCTCTGAGTGCTCCAGAGCCGTGAGTGGACTCAGATAACACTGAGTTACACGCTAACCATGCACCTCTCCCTCCCCAGGGAGCTCCTGAGAGCAACGACGCTTTCAGACCACCTGCGTCCCCCCGTACCCACCGCACCACCACCTCAGTGAGCACTTGTTAGATTTCCCTGGCCTGTAAAATCTCTTTTCCCACCCCTCTTCCTCACCTTCTTAATTCCCACTTACTTATCAGATGTCTACTTAGCAGTTACGTCCTTAGGGAATTCTTACTGCACCTCTATATCGGATCTTACAAAAGAAGATCTTATATCATGTTGGAAAACACTTGTCATTATCTATGGCCACACACTAAATAGATAATATCTTGACCCATCCTGCTAAGTTTTAAGAGGGCAGGGGCTGTGCCTGTTTTGTTCACCACTAAATTCCCAGAGCCTAGTGTAGCCTGGCACAGAGTCGGTCCTCATTGGTATATCTGAATGGAGGAATGAATGAATAGCCCTAAATAACAGTTCTTATTATTAATGAATCAGACCCATTTTACCTTGGGGCAAAGTAGTAACATGCTGAGGAGAGCTAAGCCGCCCTTTGCCAGTCTGGCTGTAAGCTGCCATGCTCACGCGGTATTCAGTGCCTGGTTTCAAATCTCCAATCACTTCCTCCTGTAGATGACCAAACATGAAATGTATCAATGATCAGAAGTTCCTTTGAGGCCAACCAGACAATTTCCATGAGGGCTGCATCTTGAGGCCCTTGAGAAATTTGCTTGGGAGATTGTTTTGCTTTCTCTGTGTGCGTGTGTACCAAGTCATTTCAGTCATGTCTGACTCGGTGCAACCCTAGAGACTGTAGCCCGCCAGGCTCCTCCGTCCATGGGATTCTCCAGGCAAGAATACTGCAGTGGGAGTTGTGCCCTCCTCCAGGAGATCTTCCTGACCCAGGGATCAAATTCACGTCTCTTGTGTCTCCTGCATTCGGAGGCAGGTTCTTTACCACTAGAGCTACCTGGGAAGTCGTTTGCTTTCTCTAGGATTGGCCAAGTATTTTAATTTGCAAAGAGAAAAGCATCATGACGTATTTCCAAAGACTAGTGAATTATGTTTTATTGGAATGTATACACTGTCCTAGAACTAGGACTCATTCACCTTATCAGCTGTTGCTCTTAACATCTGAGTTCTTCAATAAGAGTACTAGGCTGCTGGAATTCAGGTAAGGATCTTTTCCAGGGTTGGAATCCCCCAGCCCTTTCTTTGCATTTGCATATCACTGATGCTCAGGTACTAGCCACAACAGCAAACTGAGGTCTTGATTTGCATCCATAAAGGAGGGACTCAAACTTTGGTTCCCAAATTGCATCAGAATCACCATGAGGGTTTCTTAAAACAAATTGCTAAGCCTGGCCCCCAGGGTTTCTGATTCAGTAAGTCTGGGAAGCAGTCTAAGAATCTGCATTCCGAGGAAGTTCCCAAGTGATGCTGCTGGTGGGTCATGGTGGGATCTTCCCTGGTGGCTCAGATGGAAAAGAACCTGCCTGCAGTGCTGGAGACCTGGGTTTGATCCCTGGGTTGGGAAGATCCTCTGGAGAAGGGCATGGCTACCCACTCCAGGATTCTTGCCTGGAGAATCTCATGGACAGAGGATCCTTGCAGGCTTCAGTCCATGGGGTCGCAGAGTTGGACATAACTGAGCGACTAACACTTTCACGTTGCAAACCACGAGGACTGATGAGGAATATGTGTGTGTGAACTTCACCTGCACAGAAGCCTTGACCAAGAAGCCCCAGTTGAAGTGGACTCACTCCATCTTGAGGCCTGTGTGTGCTTGTGTGCTCAGTCGCTCAGTCGTGTCTGACTGTGCGATGCTCTGGACTGTAGCTCTCCAGGCTCCTCTGTCTATGGAGCTCTCCAGGCAAGAATACTGGAGTGGGTAGCCAATCCTTTTTCCAAAGGATCTTCCTGACCCAGGGATCAAACCCAAGTCTCCTGCATTACAGGTGGATTCTTTACCATCTGAGCCACCAGGGACGCCCCAACTGGAGTCTTCAGTGCTATGTAAGTGGGAGCCTAGGGCACATTGGTCTCAGCACATTGTAGTGAAAATGATACAGGCATGGAATCTATCAGTCCTGGGCTTGAATCCTGACTCTGACACTTATTGTTAGCTGTGGCCTTCACATTAAATACCCAGAGCATCAGTTTCTTCCTCTGTAAATGGGGATGATGGATAACTATCTTGCACAGTTACAGCATTTGGGGCAATGTATGTAAAGTCACTGGTTCCAAGGCCATCCTCAAGAAACAGGATTGTAATGATTACTGTCTTGGACACTGGAACGCCTCCTCTTCTCCACTTACCTAGGTCCACCACTTCTCTGAGGCCCAAATATCCCCTTGACACCGACCACACAGACTCAATCTTACCCACTAAGTGTCACGCAACTAATTAGCACTTTCATATATTAAAATGTTTACTATTTCTCCCATGGGATTACAAGCCACTTGAGAGCAGGCATCCTGTCTTATGTCTCTTCACAACATCCCCTGCAAATGACTAAATATTGATTGTTGATAAGGAGAACTAATCAACTGATCAACAAAACTTTTTAAAAAGATTCAACAAATAATTATTGAATACTTACTATAGTAGCCCTTGACCCTGAAAGCATTTTAAAATCATTCAAAGATCTAAAAATAAAATACCAATGCTAGATTCTATTCCAGATCACTTAAATCAGAACTTCAGGGGGGCAGGCCTGAGTCTGTTTAAAGCTCTCCAGGCGATGCTAATATGGGCAGCCAGGTTTGTGACCCACTGGTCCTGGGCTTGCCTCACCTGTGAGTTCCACCTGTCTCCCCTCCTCTCTTCCTCCTGTATCTCCAACCTCTCCCTTACCTACCAGATCCTTCATTACTGTGCTCAAGTCACTCTCATCTTCAAAGCAATCAGTTCTTCGCCACCACACATGCGCCCCTGTCACCCCTCCAGAGATACAACCCTCCTGAAGAAGTTGTCTCCACTTCCTCACCTCCTGTTCCCTCCTCACCCTGCTCCCATCTGGCCTCTCCTCACTACAAACGGCTGAGATGTTTCTACCAAAGTCGCCACAACAACTCTGCGGTCCACCAAGCGGGGATGTCTCCATCTTTACTCGACTTTTTGCAGCTTTCAATACTGTGACCCACCCTTGCCTCTTAAATCTCTCAGTTCCCTTGGAAACTGTGTCTGTTCCTCCTGTCTCTTTCTACTTCTTTGGTTTCTCTTTTCAAGTATCCCTCGCCCACTCCCCATTCTCTGCTGGCCCCTTCGGTGCTGGTCTTTCCCAGAAGTTCACCCCTCACCATCTCCTCTCACTCTGTAGCCTTGTTTAGGTGAGCTCATCTACTACTCCCTTAGCTTCTGGCACCTTCGAACGACACCTCCCTCCATCCCCAGCTCTAAGCTGCCTCTTCATCCCCAGTCATGAGCTTATGACTGCCTCTTGAGCTTCTCTACTCAACAACCACGCAACTCAAGTTCAACATAACCAAAGCTCACCTAACCACTCCTCCTCCAGCCACCAAAATCAAAACAAAAACTGCTTCACTGTTGTGTTCTCTCCCTCATTACCCAAACCAGGAATTCTCAACACTTGTTCACCCATGCTCTCTAACCATCTTTCCATCGAGTACCAATACTCTTTCACATCACATGAATCTGTCCATGTAGTTTCATCTTCACAGCCATTTAAGTCCAAGTCCCCATAATGACGGCAATGCCTCTGACTCTCCCAGCTTCCAATACTTTCTGCACATCCAATCTGGACTCCACACTGCTAGAGCAATTTTCTTAAACCCCAAATACGATACCATCTTTGCATCCCCCTGGTTATTCTTCCAGCATCATCTCGTGCCACCTTCCTTCCTTACATTCTGCATTCCAGTCACACTGAAGAACTTGGCAGGGCTCAAATTTATGCCATTCAATTCCTTGCCTCGGGGCCTTTGAACCTGCGGCCCCCTCTATGAGAAATGCCCTTCTCTCCATGTCTGCCTGGCTCATCTTCATGACTCAGTTCAACTGAGACATTACCTCATTTCTCTGGCCCCCCGACCCCAGTCTGGGTGGGTGTCCCTCCTCTGTGCTTCCCTGGTGCCCTTGGTGTACCTCAATGTAGCAACACTCACCTTAGACTGTAATTGCTTATTGGTCACCTTCTCCCCACCCACTTGAGGGCACAAGACAAGTTCGTATTCCTCTGGCGTGCCAAAGCTTAGAATAGCATTACCAGACATGGAGCAAATTTTCAAGCAATGCTTTTATGATGAATGAATAAATGAACTAGTGAATGAATGAAAGATATGAAACCAAGATGTCTGACATAAACAGATTACCTCATCAAGAACCAGCTTCTCCTCATAACCCCTCCAACTGGATTATCAGCTTCTATATCTCTGCCCTAGACCTGGAGTTAGTAATACAGAGACAAGGCTGACTTCCTTTTATCAATCTGTCCCCAGCCACATCCACCTGCCTTTTGGACCTGCTTCCTCCTTTCATTTCCCTTGAATCCTTACTTGGGCCATTTCTACAGCCTCCAGGGGTGGGTGTGTGTCTCCCATCTTCCGTCCCTTCTCTCCCCAACGACTCCATCCTCCATGTAACTGCATGAAGGGTCTTTGCTGAACATATGGTGCTGTTTTCCCAGCCCCATGGCCCCACCCTCGCCCTTGCTCTAATTCTCTGCATCTGTGCATCCCAGTCCTACCATCTGTCTCCTGGTGCACATCAAGTTGGGTGGTGAAGAGGCTGGAGGCAGCAGGTGTAACAAGACTGCTGTCTCCCTCCTCTCCCAACCGCCACTCCCAGTTTTTCCCCAGAGAAGCAGAAATACACTTTCAAACCAATCCAACGCTCTCACAGGCTTTTGCTTTAGGATTCTTTCCTCCCGTGAAGTTATTACACTGTATGAAGTATGGGGGTGGTGATGCAGTTTTATAGACTACTGCAGATATTAGCTATGCGTCAATACCAAACACAGCTACCATTAATTACCATTTATTGAGTGTTTTCTCTGCTCCAGAAACATACAGAGCCTGATTTAATTCTTCCGTCAGCCCTGTGAGGTAGTTATCACTCTTATTTTCATTTCCAGAGGAGAAAACTGAATTCTGAAAAAGTGAATGATTTGCTCTAGGTTGTATATTTATTAAATGGCATAGTGGGGATTTGAACCCTGCTTTGTTTGACTCCAAGGACAAAGTTCTAATTGGATAATATATGAGTGAAAAATATTAAATAATATTTAATGAACAAAAATTTATAATATAAACACTGAAGATCAGATTATTTTATCTGTAAACAAAGAAATTTATGCTATCAGAAATGTAAAAGTGATCATTAAAAATCAAGGGAAATTACAGTAATAGAAGTTCTTAACGTGGATGAAAAAACAACTAAATTTTTTGTTAGACATGGAATTACTAGTATGACCTTTAGCCCAGGTATATTCTGAAAGGCGAAGTGTTACCCTCCCAGAAACTATTTCCAGTCTTTTCTGGTCTTTTCCTGAGCTGACAGGCTGGTAGGTGAGCATAAGGGAGTGAGGTCAAGGGGACTGAGTAGCTGGGGTTATTAAAAGAGAAGCTGGAGACAGTGCTTTAACCATCTCTTCTTCCTCTTCCATCTCTCCTTCCAAATGGAATCCCTCAGAAGAGTATGACTTGTGATAACCCTTGAATTCTTTAGTAAAATGCTGCATAAAATTCCACAAATCTTTCTACTGCTGTCCTTAAATGTCTCATGGCAACTACTTCAGCCTTGCATCAAACTAGATAAGATGCTAAATATACCCTTTTCAAAGTAGAAAAACAAAGTGTTTTGTTGTCTTATGGAAGTTTGAAAATGAGTCAAAATACTTCTCTCTCTTGGACCTCTTTCTGCACACAATGGTGAAAAACAAAGAAAAAGAAATTGCTTTCTTGGAGTAGAAGCCTGAATGAATTCCAGCCTCCTCTGGCCCTCCCGTCCTTTCCTTAGAGAGAGAGCAAAGATGGGTGCACTGCTGCAGAATAACTGGATTTTGTGTTTGTCTCATGCTCCTGTGCGCTCAGTCATGTCTACTCTGCGACCCTATGAATCATAGCCCGCCAGGCTTGTCTGTCCATGGAATTTTCCAGGCAAGAATACTGGAGTGGGTTGCCATGCCCTCCTCTAGAGGATCTTCCTGACCCAGGGATTGAACTTGCGTCTCCTGCATTGGCAGGAGGATTCTTTACCCTTGTGCCACCCTTTACCCTTGGGTTTGAGTGAGTGAAGTCGCTCAGTCATGTCCGACTCTTTGCGACCCCGTGGACTGTAGCCCCCCAGGCTCCTCCGTCCATGGGATTCTCCAGGCAAGAATACTGGAGTGGGTTGCCATTTCCTTCTCCAACCCTTGGGTTTGGGGACCGCTAAACTTTCATTCTACTTCATACTAGACCCAATGTACAAAAACAACCTGGATAGCTATGTAAGAGGAGCCCCTGAAAAGACAGGACTCTTCTTAACTGAATCCCTGTTCCCTCTGCAATGATGAAACTATATTAAATGGTTCTGAACTTAAATCTCTGACCCTGAATCAGATCTCACCTTTAACCCCATTCATGCTGTATTTTTTTCCTACTACTGGAAAACCAAGTCATTTGTTCCCAGAAATGAAGTTGGATATTGTCTTGTTCACTAGTCTGGTCAGGTGGTCCCTACAGGAGGGCATTTCCTATAGGGAAATAGAAAAGGGTTATCTCCCAAACAGCCTTCTTTCAAAGGTCGCAAGGAAGGCAGGGCAGGCCAGAGTGGGGGGGAAGAGTTGGAAGGATTTCCATTTCCTGAGTGGTCACAGAAAGAGTATCATTCAGGGTTTTGCAAGAAGGGCAGCATTGGCTTTGGGGCTGAACAAACCTCCCTTGTATGGATCTACCCTTATTGCAGGACAGTCAGTATCCCTGAGGCTTGATCACTAGAATGCCCAGATGTTTCCATATGCCACAGGGAACAAAGAAACCCCCAGGTGGAAACCATTACTAACCAGCCCCTTTGTTTTACAGTCAAGAGATGTTTACAGAGGCTCAGAGACTTTCCCACGGTTACCCCCGTTCTAGTGACTGAGCTGGGACTAGATGCAAGTCCCATGATTCCTGTCTGCTTTATCCCTCAACCTTGGGTAAGACCCAAATAGCATCACTATTCTGGGTCAGCCAGACCAGTGAAATCCACGGCAGGGTGATTGTTTATTCCCCCTTAGTTAGCAAGACAAAAATTTACTGACATACCCAAAGAAAATGTAAGAACTTTCTATTTCTATTTTATCTCCTCATTTAAAATTTGGTAGGATTTTAGAATGTACACAATATATTAGTAGAGTAGCAGATATATAATTTACAAATACATACATATATTGGTACTCTGGTATATATTCAAATAATTTTTAACTGATGTGTGTGCATGGGTGCTAAGTTGCTTCAGTCGTGTCCACCTCTTTGCAACCCTCAGGACTGTAGACCACCAGGTTATTCTGTCCATGGGATTAAAAAGTGTGGATACCAAATGCTAACCAAATCAGAGGCTTTTACATAGGCAGAGTACCAAAGAAAATATCGGAATTCCATCTACTCTCCCAGGTTATGGAGAAGGCAATGGCAACCCACTCCAGAACTCTTGCCTGGAGAATCCCAGGGACGGAGGAGCCTGGTGGGCTACAGTCCAGGGGGTCGATAAGAGTCGGACACAACTGAGCGACTTCAATTTCACTTTTCACTTTCATGCATTGGAGAAGGAAATGGCAACCCACTCCAGTGTTCTTGCCTGGAGAATCTCAAGGACAGGGGAGCCTGGTGGGCTGTCATCTATGGGGTCGCACAGAGTCGGAAGCGACTTAGCAGCAGCAGCAGCAACCACCAGGTTATTTTGGTCAATTCTTCATTTGAATCAGACTAACCATTTGTCAACCCAATCCTCTGTTTGGTAATCAGTCCAGAAAGTCAATCAGCCAGGTTTGGGTACCCAGTCAGGTCTCATTAACAAGATCTAGAATTGTTAAGTGAGGAAAGAAGAAGGGGAGGTCAGGGAGCACTTCCTGCAGGAGGGCTTGCTGACTGAAATATTTTCTCTCCTTTTCAATCTTTTTCACTTTGGGAGCAGAACTTAAATTACTTCAAACTTTAAAAATATTGCTTTTAACTTTACTCTTCCAGGTGAAATATAAGCCATTTCTTTCTAAATGATTAAAAATTCACCCGTATACCCAGCCTTTGCTGCTTCCACTAGAACCAAGCACTCTCTGTGGGCCTTAATCGATGAGGAAGATGCAGGAAAAATCGACATTTTGATGAAAAGAGACCCCCTGACTCCTGGGTTGGGGCAAGGGTTTAACTTTTTGAAGCATACTTACAAAAATCATCTGATGATCCAATCGTCCCTGGAGAGGAGAAAAAAAAAACAACAACATGAAAAGGAGAGGAAAGTAAAGCTTGCAGGAACTAAAATGAACCCGTAGAGTAGCTGCCCTTCTGCCATGTACAGTCAAGGGCAGCAAATGCACACCTTGGCAATGTGAATTCTCTCGAACCCTCACTCAGTTCTTATTCTGCACCAGGTGTGGTGCTGAGGGTTCTATGACCATGACCTTGTTTAATGTCCACAACATCCTTACGCTGTAGGATGATGCAAGTACAGAGGGTCCCAAACTTTTTCTGTTCTCAGGATAAAATAATACTGGATTAGCAGCACCACCAATCCAGAAAAAACTCCCTAACAGTTCCGTTTATTCAATAGTTATACCCCAAAGATTTGGTAGTGGAAGTTTACACAGATGTTGCTATTTCCCGTGCAACATTCAAATATTCCACAAGGCCCCTGTGAGTTTGCTGCAGAGCCCTGGAGTACCATAGTACACAGGCTGGGAACCACAGACACACTACCCATGATACAGACCCTATTCAAATCCCTGTTCTGTTGATGAGGAAGCTGAGACCCAGTAAGGGCACCCAGGAGGTTTGTTATCATACAGGAATCTGAATGCATGTCAGCCCACTCTGCTATACCAGACCTCTTCCCTCCTGCTTCCTGACTCATTGCCTTTATCGCTAATCATCATTTCCTCTCTCCACTCTGTGTATTCTGCAATCCCCCCTCCTCCACCCAAACACACAAGCACAAGAACGAGTATGCACACTTGAGTGTTCAGTCCCTTGGTTCAAATGATTTGAAGTCCCCTGTCTTCTTTGCCTTTTCCAGAAACTGCCCCTGCTTCAAATCTCAGCCCCAGATTTTACCTCTTGAACACTTGTTCCTATACTAATCTCTCTATCTTCAAAACCTCAGTCTGTCTGGTAAGTGGCATGTGAATGAAATCTGGTCTCACATTGCTCTAATTGTTTTATCTAGTGTAAAGGTGTGTGAACATGTACTAAGTTACTTCAGTTTTCCCACTCTTTGTCACCCAATGGACTGTGGCCCGGCAGGCTCCTCTGTCCATGGGATTCTCCAGGCAAGAATACTGGAGCAGTATTGGCATTTCATTCTCCAGGGGATCTTCCCTACACAGGGATCGAATCCATGTCTCTTATGTCTCCTGCATTGGCAGGTGGGTTTCTTTACCACTAGCACTGCCTGGGAGACCCAGTGTAAATGTGATTTCCCCAAAAGCTGCCCAAGAACAGCAACCATATGTGATACTGTCCTGGGCAGAGTGGCAACTGTGAACATTTGTTGAAATCAGCAAGGTAATCAAATACTACAATTTGGTAGCATATTCTAACACCTAGGTATAGTTAATGGAAAGAATAAAGCCTTTGAATGTGTGGATCACAACAAATTTTGAAAAGTTCTTAAAGAGATGGGAGTAACAGTCCAACCTTACCTGCCTCCTGAGAAACCTGTATGCAGGTCAAGAAGCAATAGACATGGAACACTTGACTGGTTCAAAACTGGGAAAGGAGTATGTCAAGGCTGTATATTGTCATCCTGTTTATTTAACTTATATGCAGAGTAAATCACGTAAAATGCCAGGCTAGATGAATCACAAGCTGGAATCAAGATTCCCAGGAGAAGTATTAACAATCTCAGATACGCAGATGATACCACTCTAATGACAGAAAGCAAAGAGGAACTAAAGAGTCTCTTGATGAAAGTGAAAGAGGAGAGCTGGCTTGAAATTCAATATGAAAAAAATTAAGATCGTGACATCTGGTGCCACCACTTCATGGCAAATAGATGGAGAAAAAATGGAAACAGTAGCGGATTTTATTTTCTTGGGCTCCAAAAATCACTGGATGGTGACTGCAGCCACAAAATTAAAAGATGCTTGCTCCCTGGAAGGAAAGCTATGACAAACCTAGAAAGTTTATTGAAAAAACAGAGACATCACTTTTCAGAGAGTTTTGTACAGTCAAAGCTATGGTTTTGTCCAGTAGTCATGTACGAATGTGAGAACTAATAAAGAAGGCCGAGTGCCAAAAAATTTATGCTTTCGAATTGTGGTGTTGGAGAAGACTCCTGAGAGTCTCTTGGACTGCAAGGAGACCAAATCTGTCAATCCTAAAGGAAACCAACTCTGAATATTCATTGGAAGGACTGATGCTGAAGCTGAAATTCCAATACTTTGGCCACCTGATAGAAAGAGCCAACTCACTGAAAAAGACCCTGATGCTGGCAAAGACTGAAGGCCAAAGGAGAAGGTGGGGGCAGAAGATGAGATGGTTAGATAGCATCATCGACTCAATGGACATGACTTTGCACAAACTCTGGGAGACAGTAAAGGACAGGGAAGCCTGGCGTGCTGCCGTCCATGGGGTTGCAGAGTCGGACATGACTGAGCAACTGAACAGCAACAACAACCCAACTGCCCCTCTTAGGACAGAATAAACCACAGAAGCTGGGGCTGAGGGCTTCTGAGGCAACTGAGGGGTACTTAAGCAAAAGTCTGAGAATAAAAGCAGCATGCAAAATACAAGCAAGCTGAAGACATGCATCTCTTCTTTTTGAGTCATGAGTGCTCTGGTAAAAATAGCCAGGGCAGGGCTCAGAATGCAGTCTGCCCTGGGTTTACAGTCAACTGTTACTTGCTAATGTATGATCTGAAGAATGTCACTTCACCTCTCTGAGTCTCAGCATCCTTGTCAGGTCATAGGATAGTTGTAAGGATTAAATGGCAAAAGAAATGTAAAGCATGAGGGAGCGTGGCTGGCCGGTGACAGATTCTCAGTAAGTGATGGTTACTCATCACGGATGACAAGTAGGTTTCTAGGTGCAGCGCCCGGCAGGCATTTACTAGACAGGAGTTACAGACACCACCTCCATCACCAGTGCTGTTAAAGCTGCAGTATTCTGGGCACTGATGCTAACTCCTTGCAGAGCAATTAAAAGGGCTCTAGTCTGTAGATTAATTGTAGGAGAATGGAGAAGGAGACAGCAAGTGAAAGAAAAGAAAACAGAACATGCCTAAGGCAGAGAAATTCACCCCGAGAGACCTTGACAGGAAACAGAAGGAAAATAGATGAAGAGCCAGCAGTTGGTTAGTGGAAGGACAGGATGCCGGTTGGAGAAGAAAAACAAACAACTCGCACCATTTGAATATACATTTCCAATTACATCATTTTCTTCTGCATTATGTCTCCAGGCAGTTGAGAAGATACAAATGTGTCATATTTATTTATAAAGCTTTATTGAGATTAAAAAAAAAAAAAACAGAATTGAATTTTATAGAGAAAAGAAGCAAGGGGAAAAAACAGCTGTAAGGTAGCTGTTTTCTCGCAGGATAAATGGGGTGGACTGAGTCCATGGAAACATTCCTCACATGGCTGCCTTTCTGAGGATAGAGATGTATGTGATGGGGTTATGGCCAAGAAAGACATTCTAAATTCCAAAGGATTATACAAACAGTTGTTATTATTATACATACAGAGGCACACACACACACCAAATTAGAAATCCTTCTGAACATCAGTGAAATGTCACTCACACGGTGTGCTTTTGGGGGGCTGCCAGGATGGAGCTACTCACAGAGGTCGGGGTATCCAGGCCGGGCGGCACACCATAGGACCGCTCCTGCAGGGACTTGTCTATGCCGACCTCAGAGTAAAAGACCTGGAAAAGAGGCAGACATCCGACGTAAGAGCGGAGCCGACACTTCTCCACCAGACCGAGGAACCAAGGCTGGAACTGCACTCACAACCACAGTGGGTCTTGACATGAGCTGCCTCACCTCTCACACACTAGCCCTTTGTCAGCAAACATCAGACATACCCGGCTGGGGTCGCAAACTCCTAAGCCTGTAGAAGCTGGGAAGAGATACATTGTAAAGTGGGGTAGAGAGGGCCAACCCACCTCCCAGTGTTTTTTTCTGAAACCACCATTCTCTCAGGAAGTCTTTCATTTTCCCACTTTTGCGTCTACCTGTATCCAGAAATACATTTCTCTGCTTTAAAATGACAACAGGATAAGGGCTTGGTAAATGTCTTCTCTCCCTTAGTGAACGGGAGACAGGAGGGAATGGTGGGTCTGGGTTCTCGTGGGGAGTTTACAGCCCAGTGGACAGCTCAGCTCCAGCAGGCTTGTGGGCCTGGGGTGAGGATATATTCACAGAGATTTCAGAATTCCAAGAATTTATCTGAAACCTCCTAACTTCAAAACGTTCACTCATTTTTAAAAACACTTTTCAAAGAAAATATTTTTTAAAAGACCAATCTTTCACCTCTCAGAGGTAGAAATGCATTCTCTGTCCCCTTCTCCACTTTACCTGTCCACCCCATCACTTTCATTCAGGTTTTACATTATTCTGTCCTTACTGACGACAGTGACTTCCCATCATTTCCCATGTTTCTGCTCTGGTCTCCAAATTTGACTGTGGGCAATTGGAGAGCAAGAAGCATGTCTTCCATTGAGTTTATATTTTCCCATCCCTGAACAGAGTCATTCTGTCGTTTTTGAGATTGCATCCAAGTACTGCATTTCAGACTCTCATGTTGACTATGATGGCTCCTCTATCCCTTATTCCTTGGAAGGACTGATGCTGAAGCTGAAACTCCAATACTTTTGCCACCTGATGCGAAGAACCGACTCATTAGAAAAGACCCTGATGCTGGGAAAGATTGAAGGCAGGAGGAAAAGGGGACGACAGAGGATGAGATGGTTGGATGGCATCACCAACTCAACGGACTTGAGTTTGGGTAAACTCTGGGAGTTGTTGATAGACAGGAAGGCCTGGCGTGCTGCAGTCCATGGGGTTGCAAAGAGTCAAATATGACTGAGCAACTGAACTGACTGAACTGAACTGAACAGAGTCAGGACCCAATAGATCCAACTGACTTTCAGGACACTTACAAAGGCCTTTTAAAGGGAAACATCTCCTCTGGTTTCATGGAGGGAGAGTGAGGCTCCCCTAACATGAGAGGGCTGATATCAGGAGGCCAGATCGGGAAGGAGCAATGATGGGAAGGAGGTGCAGTTCCCCCAACACACCCACTAGAGAAATCCCTGTGCCCAGGTACTCACAGTGTACCCCATGATGGGGCTCGGAGGGTGCCTAGGCATCTTCCATTGTATGCTGAAAGCTGAACAGTTCAGAGCATCCAGTATGATATCAAGAGGTGGTCCAACCTTGCCTGCTCCAAAACAAAAGAGATGGTGTTAGAAGTTTCATGCATCCCACCATGAGTACACTTAACACAAGATGTAAGAGTGTGTGCTTACAGATGGAGAGCATACTGAAAGATGATTCCAGAGGCCAGAAATGCAGAAAGCTGTCTAGTAGGCCACTCCTGTGTCAGCTGACTGCACCAGACCTCTGCGGGCCCCTCCCCATGGGGCAATGGGAGGGAAATCAACTCAGCTACTGCCCACAGTCCCTTCATAATTGCTAATATCTCAAGGACCAGCAAAGGAAAATTCAGGATAGCATAGGCCAAGGAGGGTTTCCCTGATAGCTCAGCCAGTAGAGAATCCGCCTGCAGTGCAGGTAGCTCCTGGCTGGATTCCTGGGTTGGGATCCCCTGGGTTGGGATCCCCTGGAGGAGGAATAGGTTACCCACTCCAGTATCCTTGCCTGGAGAATCCCCATGGACAGAGGAGCCTGGTGGGCTACAGTCCATGGGGTCGCGAAGAGTCGGACACAACTGAATGACTAAGCACAGCACATGTAGGCCAAGGAGTGTGGAATATTTTAAAGCAAGATAGTAATGGTGTTTTTTTTAAACTCAGTAACATATATGTTTTACTGATATGTTATATAGATACATTTGTTTATATAGCTCATATATTCTTAATGTTGAATATTTAATAAATGTGGCTTAGTGTAGTCATAAAATGGGTTTAGGAAATTTCAAACATTTTACTGTATTCTTATCTTAAATAATTTTATGGTTATAAATAATAAAATTTACGTTTATAAGAACAACATATGCAGATTTCAAAATTTAGAAAACACAAACAAAAAACTTCCATCATTCAGAATTGAATCCTGCCATCACTGTAATACAGTATTTATACCTTCTCTTGATTACATGGAATTTTTTTAAGATATATAGATATATATACATACAGACATATTTACATATTTTACTTATATAATGTATATATAATGTTAATGTTTTATTGTGCTCATTGTATATAATATGCACATATACTCAATATATTCCTGTTATTTCAATTAGTATATATAATACACATATACTATAAAAACTGATAGTATACATTTACTAAAAAAATTTTTTTATTTCTGTATCAAGTGGACATTAGCTCTTCCACTTAATACATGTGCCATAATTTACAATTTATCTCATTTTACTATTGCTGTGCTTAATTTCTTTCTGATATTTTGCTATTTTTAAATAATGCTCCATGAGGGCAGAAACTAGGTATGTCCTGTTCAGAGCACAGAGACTAATTAATGGAAGGGCTCGACAAACACTCCTTGAGTGAATGAATATTCTTCAGTTTGATTTTACACTTACTAATATGTCCTGATGATCTTCCTTTTTAGTGACTATCTATAATTCTCTAACATATCAGTTGGGATAGTCTCTGTTGCTGCTGCTGCTGCTGCTAAGTCGCTTCAGTTGTGTCCGACTCTGTGCGACCCCATAGACAGCAGCCCACCAGGCTCCCCTGTCCCTGGGATTCTCCAGGCAAGAACACTGGAGTGGGTTGCCATCTCCTTCTCCAATGCATGAAAGCGAAAAGTGAAAGTGGAGTCGCTCAGTCGTCTGACTCTTAGCGACCCCATGGACTGCAGCCTACCAGGCTCCTCCGTCCATGGGATTTACTCTCCACACACAGATATCTAATGTGTCTATTTATTGGGTTACTGCCGGGCCTTCCATCACCATTGTTTTCAATAACAGAAGCGCAGGCCTTTCTGGGGGACCAGGTTACAGAGGTCCAGGGCCAGCAATCAGCAAGAACTGCCATGGACACCTCCCACTGCCACCACTGCTGCTACTCAGGGATTTGGCCTTCAACCCTTCTCTGGCTCTGGCTTGGTTAAAGATTTAAAGTCCCATCTGATTGGCCAAAGGATCAGAAAAGAAATATCGGTTTTTTTCTGGTTTCCCAACTGGAAAAGGACAGGATGAAAGGAGTCTTGGAAATCGTTCTTCCACCAAGCCTATCTACTGCATAGGAGTCTCTCTAAAGGAGGACAGGACCTTAGGAAAAGAGTAGGGGTGGTGAGATAGCCAAATCCTCTGGTACTCAGAGCATGCACATATATTAACTTTACTCCACTGATTGACATTTGGTCATTTCCCAAATTTCACTGCTGAAAATAATGCAAAGAAGAACACCACTGTGTGTGTGCATGCCTTTTCATGCACGTGTCCAAGCATTTCCAAGATGGATAGCTATTAAAAATTATGAGTAAATGCATCTTAATAGCTACTGACTTGCTCTCCAAAAAGGATTAAATAAATGAATCTTGAAGTACATTCAATGTTTTCATTTGGGTAAATCGAGTAGAACTTTAGTGTCTAAGACATCATTTTTCAACCTCCACTCTACTGACATTTCAGGCGGTGTATTCTTTGTGCAGACTCTCCTTTTAGAATGTTGAGATGCATCCCTGGTCTCTATCCACTAGATGCTAGTAGCACCCACCCATCATAGTTGTGAAAACCAAAAATATCTCCAGACATTGCCAAATGTCCCGTGGTGGGCAAAAATGACTCCAGCTAAAAACTGCTGATCCAACAGAATGCATATTTTAAAGACGTTTATGTTAGTTGCTCAGTCATGTTTGCGTCTTTGTGACCCTGTGGACTACAGCTCACCGGGCTCCTCTGTCCATGGAATTCCCCAGGCAAGAAGACTGGAGTAAGTAGCTATTCCCTGCTCCAGGGAATCTTCCCAACCCAGGGATCAAACCTGGGTCTACCTGTATTGCAGGCAGATTCTAATGTAGCCAAACTTACATCTAGAAAATTAAGGAATTTTAGAAACTTATGGAGGTGTATGAGAATGCCCAGTATAAGACACACATCTTCACCAGATCTGATTGTTACTTTAAAATCTTTGTTACATTGATAAGAAAAAAAGAAGAATATTTTAATACCCTCTTTGGCTATTTTTCCTCCTCCCTTAATGTGTTTCATACAGTTTTCAATCAGGTTGCTGCTGCTGCTGCTAAGTCACTTCAGTCGTGTCCAACTCTGTGTGACCCCATAGACTGCAGCCCACCAGGCTCCCCCGTCCCTGGGATTCTCCAGGCAAGAACACTGGAGTGGGTTGCCATTTCCTTCTCCAAGGCATGAAAGTGAAAAGTGAAAGGGAAGTCGCTCAGTCGTGTCCGACTCTTAGCGACCCCATGGACTATAGCCTACCAGGCTCCTCCATCCATGGGATTTTCCAGGCAAGGGTACTGGAGTGGGGGTGCCAGTGCCTTCTCCATCAATCAGGTTAGTTTTCTTATTATTCAGTGATTGAAAAGAGCTCTTAATATGTTAAATATCTGAATCATTTACCTATATTTTTTCCTATGTAGTTTTATATTTAGGGCCAGGCTGTACTATTATCTATCACTGGCCAGTTTTATTGCTGAGGTCTATGCCAATGAAATCTCAAAAGAAGCCAAGAATGGGAGGAAAAGATGGCAGAAATGATTTACAGAACCCTCATAGACCACAGAATAACCAATAAGCACAATCTCATCCTCAGTTCAGTTCAGTCACTCAGTCGTGTCAGACTCTTTGTGACCCCATGGACTGCAGCACACCAGGCTTCCTTGTCCATCACCAACTTCTGGAGCTTGCTCAAACTCCTGTTCATCAAGTCTATGACGTCACCCAACCATCTCATCCTCTGTCGTCCCCGTCTCCTCCCGTCTTCAATCTTTCCCAGCATCAGGGTCTTTTCCAAGGAGTCAGTTCTTCGCATCAGGTGGCCAAAGTACTGGAATTTCAGCTTCAGCATCAGTCCTTCCAATGAATATTCAGGACTGCTTTCTTTTAGGATTGACTGGTTTGATCTCCTTGCAGTTCAAGGGACTCTCAAGAGTCTTCTCCAACACCACAGTTCAAAAGCATCAATTCTTTGGTGCTCAGCTTTCTTTACAGTCCAACTCTCACATCCATACATGACCACTGGAAAAACCATTGCTTTGACTAGACGGACCTTTATTGGCAAAGTAATGTCTCTGCTTTTTAGTATGCTGTGTAGGTTGGTCATAACTTTTCTTCCAAGGAACAAGCATCTTTTAATTTCATGGCTCCAGTCACTATCTGCAGTGACTTTGGAGCCCCCAAAAATAAAGTCTCTCACTGTTTCCATAGATTTCCCATCTATCTGCCATGAAGTGATGAGACCAGATGCCATGATCTTAGTTTTCTGAATGTGGAGTTTTAAGTCAACTCTTTCACTCTTTTCTTTCACTTTCATCAAGAGGCTCTTTAGTTCTTCTTCACTTAGATCCTAGGAATAGCACTGCTGTCTTTAATGGAGAAAAATTACAATCGATCAAGTTGGGCTACAGTCGATCAATGAGTGGGAAGCAGTCCTTGTATCCTTTGTGTATCTGCCATGGTTCAGGACAGAAAACTCTCTAGGTGTTTTAAGCAGAAAGGTGGTTACAAAATTGGTAGAAAGACTAGAGGAGTGGAATTCAAGAGTCTCTATTAGCTCTGTTTTACAAATATGTGAATAAATAAAGGAGAAAGAGAGAAAGATACTAGCTAGAGAGATGACAGCTAGCTAATTCACTATAGTGGTGATTCAGGACCAAGAAGCTTCTGCCTTCACACTTGACCCTGCCATTCTTGTTGCCACAACTGCCTGCAGAAACACAGGGAAGTGGTGGTGAAGCTTGGAAAGATTCTTGTGTTTTGTTGGCCTTTCTTGGCAGGAGAAACAGCAGCCAGGAAGTGGCCTTCCTCCCACTCCTGCCTCCTGTTAAGTCTCAAGAGTGCATCTAACCATACTGGATATAATTTACATGCAGAATACTGCCTGCAAGGCACTCTGGGAAATATTTTTATTCCTCCAGCTTTGCATTACAATAATGATGCCTAGAAGGAGGGTAAAATTGTTACTGTTGAACAAGCCAGTCCATAGGCTCTATGACATACTGGTACCTTAAGAAGCCTGAATTCCAATATAGTATCTCTTTTACCTTCATATTCTCTAGGAAAGTGCTCAAATCAAGCCCTTCTGGGACACAGACAGGTATGATTTCTATTTTATTGGTATAGTCTTCCATTTATTTAATCTTCCACATACCTAACGAGTATGTATTGAGTTCCCATACATATCAGGCACTGGCTTAGTCAGTGAGGCTACATTAATGGTACAGAGAGACAGAGGACCGTAAACAAGTTAGCAGGACATCACAGCCTGGTGTGAGGAGCATAAAGGGAAGGATGGAGCACTTTGGTGGCACACAGTAAGGAGACCTCTGACTCCACCTGGCAGACTAGTAAAAATTAGACAAAGTGAGGATGGAGAGGCATCCCAAGCAGAGTGAGCAGTATACACTTTTTTCAAAGAGTCAGGGGAAGAACCACATAATATTAAATATATCTGCTGGTGCTCAGTCGCTAAGTCATGTCTGACTCTTTGCAACCTCATGGACTGTAGCCCGCCAGGCTCCTCTGTCCATGGGATTTCCCAGAATACTGGAGTGGGTTGCCATTTCCTTCTCCAGGGGATCTTCCTGACCCAGGAATTGAACCCGCATCTCCACATCTCCTGAATTGCAGGCAGATTCTTTACCAGTGAGCCACCATGGACACCCAGTATAACCCTAGAGGCCATAACTGAGTGGATGCGGGTAGTGACTGAGAAGGACGAAAGCTCCAGGGGTTCTGCCTTGGGCAGCATAGGGGAGAGGTGTGGGCCATCCACTGTTTAGGAGCACAAAGGCAGCTTTGACTGCTACTGATGTAGGAGGTGTGGTCATCAGCAGCTGGTGAGTAAGAGGTGGCCAGGTCAGACATTTGGGGCAAATACCAAAGCTATCCTAGATGAGTCCAGTGGTTAAAGATGGGAAATCACATTAGGGAAAAGAATTGAAGATCGGATTTTTTTAAAGACAAACCTTCCTAAGTTTAAAAGAAGTAAAGAAATCAAAAGAAAAGTGATGGATTCCACTTCAGAAAGCTTCATTATGCTTTTCAAATTTCACAAAATAAAAAATCAAAACAACAGATCAAAGGGTGAACAATTGCAGCAAAATGACAGGCCAAGGGATATCTTTATTATAAAACTCATACATATTGAGAAAAAAAACATATCCAGTCCCTAATAAATAAAATATGAAGAGAGAACTCACTAGAGAGGAAGTATAGCTGGTAAATACACATGGCAAAAGATTCCATGAGTATTCCATTCCATTCCATTCCATTTGCTAGTTATCAAATAAATATAACTTCTTAAAATTGAGAAGTCATTTTCACCTATTAAATTAGCCAAAATGTTTAAGTGATAGTAACTAATGCTGACAAGACTACATAAATGTGCTGGTCTCAAAAAATTACTGATGGCAGGATAAATCAGCACAGGCATTTTGAAAGGCAATTTGGCAAAATGCGGTACTATCCATAAGTATTTTTCTTCCCTTGGACTCTCAGATGTGGGATTACAGTCGGCCATGAGGAAAGAATACTAAGAGAAGGCTGCTCCCATGAAGATGTTCTTCAGAGAATCATCTGTGATGTAGAAAAATCGTAAACAGCCTAAATATCTAGAAATAGGGCAAAAGTTAGCTTCTGTTCTTCCCTCCACCCCTGGCTTAAAAACCATGATTCTTTAGTTTCTAAATCCACTGCTATCTGTCCATGTGCATTTTGGTTTTCATATTTCATCACTTCTATCTTCTGTCTGTTTCTTTTTTCTCCTGCAGGTTAATGCCTTTGCCCCAATTTACAAGTATTTCGGTGGGGTTTTGGAGGGACCAGTAGTAAATATGCTTTTTCAACCCACCATGTTTCACCAGAAATCAGCTGATCTTTGTAACAGTATGGGACAGAGAAAGAAGACATTATTCCTACTCTACAGATGAAGAAACTGAGATTGAGAGTCTGTTGATATAAGATCTCATCAGTGGGGCAGGAGACAGAGACAGTAAGTAACAAAGAAGAGAGGATCTTCTTCTCTCTACCCCTTAAAGTTTGTGTACTTGGTGATTGGAAGGACTGATGCTGAAGCTGAAGCTCCAATATTTTGGTCACCTGATGCAAAGAGCTGACTCAATGGAAAAGACCCTGATGCTGGGAAAGATTGAGGGCAGGAGGAGAAGGGGACGACAGAGGATGAGATGGTTGGATGGCATCACTGACACAATGGACATGAGTTTGAGCAAACTCCAGGAGATGGTGAAGGACAGGGAAGCCTGGTGTGCTGCAGTCCAGGAAGCTGCAAAGAGTCAGACACGATTTAGCGACTGAAAACAACACCTCGGTGATTATGCCCACCTCCTCTGCTCAGCTCCACTATACTCTCTTCCCAGGCGCTCTCATCTCTCCTCGTCATATACATATGTACTGGTGCCCCCCAAGTCCATGTCCCCAGGCCAGCTCACTCTCCCAGAGGACAGGTCTACGTACCCAGCTGCCAAGTGCACCCAGATGTTACGTGGGCCTCTCAAACACAACACCCAAACTAAATCCATCATCTCTTTAACCTGAGCCCCTCCAGTAATCCTTGTTCAAGTACATGGTATCACCATCCACTATGACCTTCAAAAACCTGGAAGTCACGCTCAGCATCAAATTGATCACATGGAGTCCATGCTCTCCTGTTCATGGAGGCCTCAGAATCCTCCTCAATCCACCGCCTAGAGCAGCAGCACCACCTGTTCAGAGCTGCACATGCAATGGAACCTATTCGCCACTTGTCAAGACTTCCCCAGATGGCGCTAGTGGTAAAGAACCTGCCTGCCAATGCAAGAGACTCAAGAGACTCCAGTTCAATCCCTGGGTTGGGAAGATCCCCTGGAGGAGGGCATGGAAGCCCACTCCAGTATTCTTGCCTTGAGAATCCCATAGACAGAGGAGCCTGGCGGGCTACAGTCCATAGGTTGCAAAGTGTCGGACACGACTGAGCGACTTAGCACACATGCTTGCAAGACTTCCCTTAAGGTTTCTCTGGCCTTTCCAGACCCTAAAGAGTATAGTTACCCCCACTCAGCTTGCTCAGCCTGCACCCTCCTCAGAAGAATGTGTGTTAATAAACTATTACGCCAATAAATGGAACTTTTTTCCTGCAAAGCAGTGGAAGGCCACAGGACTGATGACTGTAAATCTTAGGAGTAGGAGGGCTGTATGCAGGGTCACCTTGTCATAAGGAAGCAGCAGAGGCCTTGTCTTAAGGCACATTTGTATTGTGAGCACAGCATTTCTCTCTTTGTGTGTTTGTTTGAGGTGTCCTTGAAGGAAGGGCAGGTCTCCAGCTGGGAGCCGTCTGAAGCTGTATTTGCAGAGTCAGCACAATATTTACACAGAGATTGTAGGATCCTTGGAGTATCCATATAGGGGGCAGGTTGAAGGCAGGAGCACACCACCCAGTGGGTCCCTCTGAGCTGGAGATAGAGTCCAGGCAAGTGGGGGTGGACCTGGAAAGGCCAGAGAAACCAGCTGGGAAGTCTTGAGGCTTGGCCTAGTACCAGTTTTGAAGATAAAGGGACATCGGAGTGTGGTCCCCACCAGAATGAGCCGATCAAAGTATTTCTCTCAATCTCTTCTGGCTGGAAAAGTGAAAGATTAGAAGGGAAACTAACGAGATGGGCCTCACATCTCTCCAACCGGTGCGTCACAAGGAGAATGGGTCCTATCATTGGACAGGGCAAGTCGAACCCAAGCTACTCTCTCCAAAAACTCTTAAGGAAGCAAAAAAACTTTTGATAATTCTTGGAACACTGAGTTCCTCTAGGATTTTATCTATTATGATATAAAAACATACCAGTGCTTCCTCAATATTAAAAAAGAAATCAAAGTGGTAGGTCGCTAACGTGGAATAAACAAGATTTAAGCAGTTAAATACAAAAATAACACTCATATTTAACCAACAATGCTTAGAATGTTGGATTATATATTATACAATAGGAAGCTAGTTTTGAAGAACTGTAGCCTTTTAAACTAGTATAATGCATTTATACAATATATCCGGAAGCTGTGTTTTTGTAAGCTAAAAGCTATACTTCTTAAGAGATAAATAAATAAAAAAGTGTGTTTCTTTGCCATGAGGGAGCTCTATTCTTTACAGGGGCTTTCTTCTTTGGAAGTTTTTCAAAACTGTGTTACGATTTTGCACTAGAAACTTCTGAATGATTAGGTCATTTTCTCATGGTAATTTTATTTCATAAAATACTTTGACTTCCTGCACAAAATTCATCTCTGATTCAATTAGCTTTGTAATCCAATTCATAAAAACACTCCAAAATGCAAACAAAAATATCATCTGTGACAGAAATACATTGCTCTCTTTTTAGTTATTTGACTTACACGGAATGAACCAAGTAATATTCACTGATGCAATGGAAAGTGCCCAGACTAACTAAAAATAATCAAGAAATTCTGAGTAGGAATAAAACCTTATTTCCATCTTTTTGAAGCTTGCTCCAACCATTATTACTAAAGCAAGCACTATGAATATGTAACCAGGATCTGCCACTAGAGCCACTCTCAAGGTGATGCCTTCAAGGCAACACTAAAAATGTAGGTTTAGACACAGAACAGTGTTTGTTCTAGTTACCTGGGGATGAAAAATTGTCACACACTGAGGAGCAGCACAAAGTGTTTTCCAGAGCCCTTCTAGCCTCTTTTTGTGGGGCAGTTACGCTTTACATCAGGCTTCCCTGGTGGCTCAGACGGTAAAAGAATCCACCTGCAATGTGGGAGACCTGGGTTCGATCCCTGGGTTGGGAAGATCCCCTGGAGGAAGGCATGACAACCCACTCCAGTATTCTTGCCTGGAGAATCCCTACGGACAGAGGAGCCTGGAGGGCCACAGTCCCTGGGGTCACAAAGCATCAGACACAACTGAGCGACTAAGCACAGCACATGGTCTACATCACAATCTTGCTTCCCTCAGAAATCTACCATTCTAGGATGTAATTCCAGAATATAATCCACAGCACCAGAGTATAATTCCAGAGAGTAAGCCACCTTTCCAGAATGTACTTCACCCTTGCACAACGCCTCGGTTTACTCATTAGCTAACCACCGGGCTGGATTAGATGGTTAGAGTCCCCCCTACTCTGACATTCTACTCCCCTCAATACCACATGGGAACATCCCCAGAACACGAAAGGTAAGAGGAAAGAGAATGGCTCAGAGCAGTTCCTGGTACAGGTAGACCTAGACAGATGTGGGCCTTGCTTTAGAAGAACCAGTATGGATCCTCTTTTGGCCACACCGGGTACCTTGGCTTGAGTGTGTGTCCCAGGCCACGATGACACGCCTGTAAGAGCCTGGGGCACCTCCACTTGCGGACTGCTTCCTGAGCACCCTAGACCCTGGGTTCCCTGCCCAAATAGTCCTGAGCATGTGTCCTGGTCTTCAGTGGCCTCTTCCCTGGGTCTGCTCTTCTGAGGGTGACCCATGCTGCTGGTGTGTGCACCCTCAGTGACAGGGTGGCCAGTGGGTTGCTGTTTGCCGGGATGGGTGGTGGAACGGAGCTGGGGTTGTTGGCTGGGGTGTCCACATGTGTGCACAGGCACAGCCTTCAAGGAGGGACAGAACAAGAGGAGCCCCAGACCAGGCCTTAGGGACCAGTCCTGGCCACGCTGCTTCTTTCAAAGTAAAGCTCAAGGAGTCTGAGAAATCTAAATTTGAACCTGGTCTTCCAAGTCATCATGAAAGTATATTGGTCAGGGCGGAAAGAGAGAAAACACTGTATCTAGTAGTTTACTTGGTGAATGGATTGTAAGTTTTTACAGGTGGTATGGAGGTGTCCATTTGAACTCTTGCTCTGGATGCACTAGCAGAGGGGCAGGCGCGCCTCCAAGAATCACACTGTTTCATAAAGGGGGGTTCAGCTGGGTTCATAAAGGAGGGTTCAGCTGGGTTGTGAGGGGATCTTGCAAAGGAGTCCTTCCGGCCCAGCTGGGGCCTTCTGGAAGAGGGAAATTTACTGCGAGCCTCTAACAACATTCTTGAATCAGAGATGTGGATGGACCTAGAGTCTGTCGTACAGAGTGAAGTAAGTCAGGAAGAGAAAAACAAGTATCGTGTGTTAATGCATGTATGTGTACTCTAGAAAAATGGTACTGATGAACCTGTTTGCAGGGCAGGAACAGAGACACAGACACAGAGAACAGACGTACGGACACGGGGGCAGGGGCATGGGGTGGGACGAATTGGGAGTGTAGGACTGACAGATATACCCTACCATGTGTAAAACAGATAGCCAGTGGGCAGCGGCTGCAGAGGGCAGGGAGCACAGCTCAGTGCTCTCTGATGAACGAGATGGGTGGGATGGGGTAGGGTGGGGGAGGCCCCAGAGGCCCCAGAGGCAGAGGATATATGTATACAGATAGCTGATTCACTTCGTTGTATAGCAGAAGCTAATGCAACATCATAAAGCAACTACATTCCGAAAAAAATTTTTTAAAGGAATCAGTCAACAAGCCGAGCATAGCACAGATGCCAGAAATGGAGAGGGATGCTGGAGAGAGTGGGAGCACCCCAGAGCAACCTACTAGGGTAACAACTAGATGATGGACTTCAAGGCCTCTGCTCTCCCCTAACTCCAGGTGTGTTAGAGAGGGTTAAGGCAAAAACCAGCTGTTAAGTGCCTACTGTGTGCGAGACTGCCCTTGTGACCCTTTGCTGTCACTGGTGGGAGCTCACTTCTGACCACATTAACCAAGAAAAGCAAGTGGAAGCTGTGAGCCTCTACTAATCAGCCGCCTGCTGCCACACACACCTGCACATATATGCACACATGTACACATGCATGCACTTCCTCCCCACCCCAAGCAGAAATCCTTTAAATCACTTCACAGTGACTCATTATTAACAATGATTAAATGCTCAGATCTTTTAACATGGGGGAGGACAAAGAAACTTAGACTATGAAATTTGACAAAAGCATCTGGACAAGAATATAGAGAGAAGATTTTAAGCTAGAAGTAAATTGAAAGTGTCACTCAGTCACGTCTGATTCTTTGCAACCCCGTGAACTGTAGCCCGCCAGGCTCCTCTGTCCATGGAATTCTCCAGGCAAGAACACTGGAGTGGGTTGCCATTTCCTTCTTCAGGGGATCTTCCCAACCCAGGGATTGAACCTGGGTCTCCTGCATTGCAGGCAGCCACCAGGGAAGCCCTCAGAAGGGAGATTCAAGTTCATCTAATCCAGCAGTTCTCTGAGGTTTGGGAGCATCCAAATCACTCCCACAGACTGGAATAACAGATTGCAGGTCCCACCTGGAGATTCTGATTCTGTAGGTGAGGGATGGGGCCCATGAATGTGCATTTCTAATATGCTCTTGGGAGATGCCGATGCTGCTGGTTTTTAAACCACAGTGTGAGAACCACTGGTTTGCCCTAATCTCTGATTTTAATGATGGGGAAGCTAAAACTCAGAGCAGCTAAGCATCGTGTAAGATCTCAGCAGCTGGTGAAGAGAGGACACTAAGATCTTGATCTGCTCAGTCCCTCGTCAGATGCTTCGGAGCATCCAGCAGCACCTCCAAGTTTCACAAAGCTGTAGTGGCTTTCAGTTGGAGGCTGGCCTCCAATCAGGTGTGCCAGTAACTCTCAGCTCCTTTGTTGTTTCAGTATAATCACATTCCCCTTAGAGGGCATGTCAATGGTGGTGGTTTCAGGAGGATGCCCCTATAGGGTATTTCAAAAATCTCTGAATGTCTGGGTCCAGGACACTGATGCATTGAGTTTGAAGAAGCTGTGCAGGTGGTCCTGATATACACCTGGCTGAGCCCCACTGTGAGTTCCATTCTTCCAGGTAGTCTCATCCATCCACACAGTGTCCCCAGGCACCTGCCTGATGTATCTTTTCAAGCAAGCTCTGCATATCTAACTGGATTTCTCAGCCTTGATGGCTCATAGACACTCCAAACTCCAAAATGTTTTAGTTTTAAACCATCTTCAGTCTCCAAATCTCCTCTCCCATGTTCCCCACAATCCAAAAATCTGGGGAGCAGCTTTAGCTCCTCCCTCTATGTTCCAGATGGAGCAACCCACACCCCCTGCACACTGCCCCCAACAGCCCATAGAATGTAAGCTCCATAAGGGCCAGGCCTTTTGCAGTCAGCCTTTAATCCCTGGCACCTATCGTAGTCTCTAGAATATAATAGGCAGTCTGGAAATATTTGCTGTCTGACTAACTAAATGATTGATCAAATAAATCCACATCTTCCTTCTAGTTCTACTGCCATGACCTCAGTTCAGCCTCCTATCAAACTCTACTGACATCCCCAAATTAGCCATAGTTTGTTCTCCCGGATGCCCAAGGTACCACAAGGACCACAAGAAAAAAGAAATCCCAGTTGGCAAGAGTGGCTTGCCACTCCACCACTAGACCCCTGTCTTGGTTGGGACCAAAGGCCATTTACTCGAAATCAGACCTGCTGAGGCCTGTGGGTCATTCCCAGTCTGTGGTCTAAAGAGAATGCCTCATTCAACCAAGCGCTAAGCAGCAAGGGTCTGCTGCAGGAAATAGGGTCATCTTTCCAAGAGGGTATAGAGGGGACATTGGGGAAGGACCAGCGTGCTATTTGCTTTTACTGTGAATTCTCCCCATTCCACAGGCCTGAAGCCACAACCATGCAGGAGGTCCTTGTAAGGGCTGGGGGTGATGATGTCTGCAACCAGCCTCCTATACAGTCCACTCAGACGACTTCAGAGAAAATGGCCAGTGTCCACAGAAGGCAACCCTCCCTGCAATTCCTCTGCCTCACTGCTAGATGAACGGACTTTGGGCATTATTGTGACTTCAGTGGGGGTCTTTGTGAGAAAAAAAAGAATCCCCATTAAAACATCACAGTGATTGTTGCTGCAGGCAAAATCCATAGGTGAAGGCAAACTTTAGTGGGGGAAACTCTGGTAAAGAGAATACTTATAGGGGCTTTCCTGGTGGTCCAGTGGTTAAGAATCCACTTTGCAAAGCAGTGGAAGTGGATTTGATCCCTGGTCAGGGAACTAAGATTCCACATGCCTCCGGGTGACTGAGCCTGAACACTGCAAGTACTGAGCCAATGGGCTCTGGAGGCAGTGTGCCGCAACTGGAGAGCTCGCATGCCGCATCGAAAGATCCTGCATGTGCAACTAAGACCCGACACAGCCTGGAGTGGGTAGCCATTCCCTTCTCCAGGGGCTCTTCCCAACCCAGGGATCAAACCCAGGTCTCCTGCATTGCAGAAGAATTCTTTACCAGCTGAGCCACAAGGAGAGTCCAAGAACACTGCAGTGGGTAGCCTATCCCTTCTCCAGCGGATCTTCCCTACACAGGAATTGAACCAGGGTCTCCTGCATTGCAGGCAGATTCTTTACCAACTGAGCTATGCGGGAAGCCCAAATAAACAAATAAATATTTTTAAAATAGAGAGTACTTACAAAGAAAGCCTCAATGTAGCGCATCAAAAATATCTACTAATGATGTTTCCCTGGTGGCTCAGCTGACAAAGAATCCTCCTGCAATGCTGGAGACTTGGGTTCGATCCCTGGGTGGGGCAGACCTCCAGAGAAGGGAATGGCTACCCATTCCAGTATTCTGGCCTGGAGAATTCCAGGGACTGTATAGTCCATGGGGATCACAAAGAGTTGGACACGACTGAGTGACTTTCACTTATTTCTTTCAATGACCATAGTGGTTTCTAACATGTGTCCACAAAATCTTTAATATTCTTCCTCCAGGAGGTTCGAACTTAACTTTCCTCCCCTTCAGTGTGGGATGGATTTAGTGGTTCACTTCTAAGAAATAGAAGATGAAAGGGAAAAAATGGTAGCTTAACGCTGGAGAAACCTGGAAGACACCACTTTAACCATGTGATCAAGGTTAACATCACCAGTGAGAAGTCATGTTGACATCATCATGATTTGGTGGGATATGAAGGATAATTCATTTCTCTAGTATGCCTGCCAAAGATGCCCAACCCCAGTCTAATCATTAGAAAATATTAGACAAATCCAAATGGAATGACACTCTACAAAATAATTGATCAGTGTTCTTCCAAAAGGTCAAGGTCATGAAAGACAAAGACTGAAAATAGTCCACAGACTGAATGAAACTGAGGAGATATGACAATGAAATGCAGTGTGCTACCCTGGATAGATCCTGAACAGAGAATAGTCCACAGACTGAATGAAACTGAGGAGATATGACAATGAAATGCAGCATGCTACCCTGGATAGATCCTGAACAGAGAATAGTCCACAGACTGAATGAAACTGAGGAGATATGACAATGAAATGCAGCGTGCTACCCTGGATAGATCCTGAACAGAGAATAGTCCACAGACTGAATGAAACTGAGGAGATATGACAATGAAATGCAGCGTGCTACCCTGGATAGACCCTGGAACAGAGAATAGTCCACAGATTGAATGAAACTGAGGAGATATGACAATGAAATGCAGCGTGCTACCCTGGATAGATCCTGGAACAGAGAATAGTCCACAGACTGAATGAAACTGAGGAGATATGACAATGAAATGCAGTGTGCTACCCTGGATAGATCCTGAACAGAGAATAGTCCACAGACTGAATGAAACTGAGGAGATATGACAATGAAATGCAGTGTGCTACCCTGGATAGATCCTGGAACAGAGAATAGTCCACAGACTGAATGAAACTGAGGAGATATGACAATGAAATGCAGTGTGCTACCCTGGATAGATCCTGGAACAGAGAATAGTCCACAGACTGAATGAAACTGAGGAGATATGACAATGAAATGCAGAGTGCTACCCTGGATAGATCCTGGAACAGAGAAAAAGACATTCGTGAAAAACTGATAAAATTTGAATAAGGACTATACACTTGTTAGTAGCATTATAGGGTTAGCCTTGATAAATGTACCATGGCCACATAAGATAATCGTATCATGGGAAGCTGAGTGAAAGACATATGGAAACTCTATACCATTGCCACAACTCTTCTGTAAATTTAAAATTAATCCCAAAATAAAACTACCAAAGAAAAAGTATAGATCCTTCCCTTTTTTTTTTCATTATAATCCCAGAAAGGAGACCCTTTTCACTCCTGCAGAGTCCCCTTCCCAGGCAAGACTGTCTCCCTGCTGGAGCAGAATTGTCCTGAGCCCTGAAAACCAGCAATGGAAAGCTGGTTATCACCCCACCCTGCCGACTTGTGGGGCCTGTGCAGCCACAGTGACTCTGAGAAGAGCAGCTTTCACGCTTCTTCCTTTCATCAGAAAAAGGTTTCTCTCCTGTTTCCTCCTGCCAGCACTGGCCCTGCACCGTATGGCAGCCCATCTGGTTGGGGTCTCCAGGCTACACCTGCTTGAGAAGCAGCTTCCGCCTTTCCCTGTGAATCTGGCGCCTGCAATTTTCAAGGTGGTGGCAAGAGGCCTTTGGCCAAAACTTCATCCATGGCTTCTTCCTGGTAAAGCCATGGGGTTAGTAGAACATGAAGCTTATTAATCAGTAGACTGGATTAGCTTGTATGTGATCACAAAAAGGTTTAAAATGTCTTGTCCTTCAGGGAATAGAGATTTTAAAAAAAAATTTATGTAGACCATTTTTTAAGTTTTTATTGAATTTGTTACAATATCACTTCTGTTTTATGTTTTGGTTTTTTGGCCACGAGGCATGTGAGATCTTAGCTACCCAACCAGGGATCAAACCCACAACCCCTGCATTGGAAAGCAGTCTTAACCACTGAATCACCAAGGAAGTTAAGGAATAGAGAATAATAGTCATTTCAAAACAGATATGTAACCAATCACCTCCCCTTTCCTAAAATGCTGGAAATCTTAAAGACAGTAGTTTCATAGTTTGGGGATATGAATTTGCTAAAGATGATAATGGCTATAATTTGCTGATCACTATCTCTAAGCCTGGCACTCATCAGCACTTTACAAAGAGAGTCCCTTCCTCCACTTCCAAGCCCATAAGTTATTTTTACACAAGTAGGGAAAGGAGTCCTCCTCTGGGCAGACACAGATCCGCAGGCCAGGGAAAGAGGATGGAATTTCCACCCCAGGTTGTTGCATCCTCAACCATTCATGGATTAACACAGTAATTCCAAACTGGATTCTAGATCTCTGCAACTACTAACTGCAAAGAAAAGGCCTGATGTTGTCCCTCTTTTTCATTCTTTCAACAGCTCTGCAAGATACTGTAATTATACCCATTTCTTAAATGAGGAAACTGAGAACAGACAATTATTGCCATGTTCAAGATTATAGAAAGTGGAGTAGCCAGGATTTGACCTCACGCCTCTCCACCCCAAAATGAATGTTCTCAATTACTTCCAAGATTATGTGATGGAAGAATCATTGGAATGTTGATGGGAAGAAACAGATTTACTCCATGGGCAGTGATTACTGGCAAAAATCATATCCTACTTATTTTGCCTTTGGACAAAAACAGCAAGTTTTCCCTTGCCCTCCACCCTTTCTTACTATCATCTTAAAAGGTAACAAACAATGGAGAAATTTTATTCTCCCTAGTTTGGGGCTAGGGGTCAAACTCATCTGACAAGATTATTCCCCAAAAGAGAAATAATGAGAGCAACTGAATTGGACCTCACGTCTCAAGGAGATTCATGGGGTGATGAGGGTCATGTTGTAGGAACCTGGGCTTTTGGAAGGCAGCAGAATGTGAGGAATTGAGCCTGCGAGATGGAGGAGATGCCAGATCTTCGATAAAAAATGCCAAACTTTACAAAACTATGGAGTAGAGAGTAACAGTAACTGAATCCTGTTGATTCCTTACTATTTGTCAGTTACAGTTCTAGAGACTTTGGATGTATTAATTCAGCAATTCTCATAACAACTCTGAGAGATAGGCACTACTATTGTCCTATTTTGGAGAAGGCAATGACACCCCACTCCAGTACTCTTGCCTGGAAAATCTCATGGACGGAGGAGCCTGGTAGGCTACAGTCCATGGGGTCGATAAGAGTCAGACACGACTGAGAGACTTCACTTTCACTTTTCACCTTCATGCATTGGAGAAGGAAATGGCAACCCACTCCAGCGTTCTTGCCTGGAGAATCCCAGGGACAGGGGAGCCTGGTGGGCTGCCGTCTATGGGGTCGCACAGAATCAAACACGACTGAAGCGATTTAGCAGCAGCAGCATTGTCCTATTTTAGAGGTGAGGAATTTGAAAAAGAGAAAGATTACGTAGCTACTGCAAGGTGAGGGAGACAGACCAGGAACCAAGGACAACTCCAGAGCCTTGAGGAGTAACACATGGATCTTGGAGCCAAATTTGACTGACCAATGAAGAAATGGGGAAGAGGGGAGCAAGACATCTGGGCTACACTAATAATAAAAACAAATAAATATAAGGACCAGATTCTGTGCTTAAACTCTTTATCCCCAGTAAAGACAATCCAAACTCATTTTACTGTTAGTCACTCAGTCATGTCTGACTCTTTGTGACCCCATGGACTGTAGCCCATCAGGCTCCTCTGTCCATGGAATTCTCCAGGCAAGAATGCATTCCCTTCTCCAGGGGATCTTCTTGACCCAGGGATCAAACCCAGATTTCCCTCACTGCAGGCAGATTCTTTACCATCTGAGCCACCAGGGAAGCCCAAGATTCACTTTACTAAATACTAAAATCTATGGACCTGTGATATTGTTTTAGTATTTCTAAGCCACGTTAAAAAAAAAAAAAAAAAACCTATCCTTTTGGAGGTACATAATTTCATTGAGAGATGAACATTATTTCTATAAAACCTGCTGTCTCTTCTTATCAGGAAAAAATAGGATAGCATATTTTATTATCAACAAATCTAGATGTATAACAAAATACCTCTTATATACTACTTATAACTCATAGTTGACCCTCTCTATTTGCTACACATACTAATCTTCACAAAGAACTTCCTTCTGCAGATGAGAAAACTGAGGTTGAGACATAATACCTTGCCCCAATCACACACCCATAAGTAGCAGCTAGTAATCCAGGTAAGCTGGTCTCCAAAGACCAAGCACTTCAATCACTAAGCTCTAGAGCAGTCTCTCTGATCAAGGATAATGCCAAAGTCCTTATTTTCATTTATTTATTTATTTATTTTTGGCCATGCAAGCAGCATCTAAGATCTTAGTTCCTTAATAGGGATCAAAACCATGACTCCTGCAGTAGGGGCACAGAACCCTCACCACTGGACCACCAGGAAATTCCGCAGGTCTGTTTAACTATGGGATATAAGATCTTAAGATTAGTTAAGAAAGTAAGATTAGAATGTCTTACATATATACTTTGGAAACATAAAAACGCACAAAGTATATTTGTGGAATGAAAGAAGGAAGGTTCAGTGTGGCACTATAGCCAGTGAAGGGACATAAGTTGCATAAACACTGACCATGCCTATCAAGATTTACGATCTGATTAAGGAGAAATGATAAACATAACTGAAACAATAAAATATGAAGAGCTGTCTATTGTCCAGCACAGCAAATCATGCCATAGGTAATAGAGAAGAGGGACTGGAATCACTAAGGACTATAAAATCTAAGTTAGAAAATCAATACCCAGAAAATGAGATTTGAGATATGCAAAGTCACCTTAAAGAAATGGGATGATAAGCCTTGAATAAAGTATGTGGCCAAGGATCAGGCAGTATGCACCTCTGTGGTGCTCCTGTGGTACCTGTTTGGATTAGTCAATGCTCATGTCAGATCATTTGTTAAACACTTTGACTCTTATACTCAGTTCAGATAGACTAGGTTGTGCTGCTGTAATAAATGACCCCCAAAACACAGAGGCTTCCAACAGCAAGGATCTATTTACCATTCATTCACAAAATCACCATGAGTTGGCTGTAGCTCTCCTCCACATTACTTCCACAGTAGCATTCTACCAAAATATGAAGAAAAATGCTATCCTGGGGGTTAGGGGGTAGGCGTGCAGAATTCATGTGGAACACAGGAAAAGCGGGTCAGAAAGGCAAATGGCAGTGATAACCACCTGGGCACTGTCCAGGGAAGCTAGTGCCAGGGAATCTGCATCATGGCATGGCTGCATCCCTAAGTATCTCCTCTCAACAAATACCAGTCGCTCTGTGACCTGTTCAGAGCCCAAAGACAGCAAGAAGAACAAAACTCTTAGGCACCTATTGCCCATATCCTCACATTCACATAATTGTTTGGCTCTCTCTTAAAACAGTGGACTTGAAATACCTTTCAACTATAATTAAAACACCACGGTATTGGCATGGAAATGGACAAGCAGATCAATAGAACAGAACAGATAGCCCTAGAGCGTAAAAAACTTAATTTATGATAAGAAAGGCATCTTGGATCAATGGGTAATGGAAGAATTATTCAATAGATGACACTAGGGCAACTGGTTAGCAAATTAAAAGAGAAAATCAATTTCTAGCCTTAATTCATACAACACACAAACATAACTTTAACTCCAGATGGATTAAAGAATTAGATAAGTTTATATTTTTAAAGACATAAACAAGATGCTCCCCATTCACCCTCATCTACCCCAGCATATTTATTTTTAAAGTTTTGTTAATAGAAGAAATCATATGCAAAATAAACAGGTTATACAACTTTTTAACACATTTCCTTCTGTTAAAACAATAACCAAAGTTAAAATACAACTTGGGTACAAATATTTACAGACAGAAAAAAACATTAATATGATTTAATATATAAAGAACTCATATGAAACACAACAGAAATATTTTATGATATATAGAGAAAAATGGACAAAAGCATGAACAGACAAGTTACTAAAAAAGATGAAGTTTTTTGAAAAAGCACAGAGAAAAACATTCAAAACACATGAGTGATTAAAAAGTAGAACTTACTGCAATACTGAGGGCTGTTGCTTATCTGCAAATTGAAAGAATTTTTAAATGATAAAACCCAGTTCAACGAAGATGTGTTTTTATACATTTTGACAGTAGTTTTACTCATACAACTCTTTTGGAAAGTAATTGGGCGATGTCTGAAGATTCTTGAATATATCCAAATATGACATAGTAGTCTGACTTCTCATGATCTATCCTAAAGAATATCTCAGATATAAAATGAAAAAGTTTTATGCAAACATGTTCATCTCAATATATTTATAATATTGAAACATTAAAAAAAAACATGAATTCAGGCAAGAATACTTAAGTAAATTATAGCAACATATATGTAAATGATGGTCTTTCATAAAAATGATGTTTATAATAATATGAGGAAATGCTTTTATTATGTTACATAAACAAATCAGTCCACAAAAATGAACGCACACACAGAAATATGCAGAGCAAAACCCTGAGAAAAGATCATCAAAAGTTCACAGCAGTTGGCTCCAAGTGATTCATTTTTCTTTCTACTTTCCATATATTTATATTTTCTCTAAAGAGCATGCATTATATTATGAGAGAAAAACAAGCATCTTAATAAATAATTGATAATAACTGAGTGTTGACTGTGTCAAGTGCTGTACTGGGTACTTTACAAAACCAAGGCAGACACTGTTATAGCCAAAGGCAGAAGAGTAACATCTAACTCTTACTAGATGTCAGATATGCTCTGACTGATCCCCTATATTATCCCATCATTAGGTTTGTTATGTCCGTATTTTACAGTTAAGAACCTGAGGCTCAGTGAAACTGAGTAACTTTTCCAAAATCACACAGCTGGCGTGTCTGTGATGGAGCCAGTATCTGAACCAAGATAGACCTGTTCCAAATCCAGCTCTTGTGACTACACAGAGACTCTTGCCTTATTGCAACAACCTGATGGATACCATTTTACAGAGATGATTGAGGCTTTGAGTATGTTAAGTGACTGTGATCACAGGATTAGAAAGAAGCTTGTGTGTGAACTCAGGCATTCCAACTCTAGAATACTCCCTTCTGCTGCCCCTCCACCCCCATCCCCAGCTACTGAACACATCACTCCTTAAATAACTAGTACACACAGCTCTCATGCTTTTCTCATTTTCCCTCTGCGGCCCCTCTTCCTCACTTAAGAAACTATACTCTCAGTTTCCCAGGGCATGGACGGTCCAAGACCTTTAATAACCCTTGCTTCCCTCCCTTCTTTGCATTCCTTTCTCAACATCAACATCTCCAATTCTAGGCTTGCAAACTTTCCTTCAAGTTCATGATTTGATAAAGACCTTCATAGGGAGGGGAGTGTAAATACTTTACAGTGTTTTCGTAGATGTCTTTATTTCCAGTCTTGCTTCTATTGAAAGAAAAAATACAAAAAAAAAAAAAAATAGACAGGTGGCTGCTGCATACAAAATGTCATTAGTCTCACACACACACTCTCTCCCTATGCTTCTAAGTAGGAGGGAGAAAGACAAGGGGCAGGCAGAAAGAGGCTGGGGGTGGGCACGGGGGAGATGCTCATCCCCACCTCTAGCCACCTCTAGAAGTAATCTCCCAGGGCTCCCAGGCTTTCTGACACAGAGTGACACAGAGCACATCATTGTTCAGTAGTTATTACATATGAAGAGCTCTTTGCAAAAAGGAAAGAGCTCAAATTGGTTTAAAGAGTGGAATGTCAGATAAAATGCCTCCAAGATTAAAATCTTAATGAAGGTCACTGTCACTACATTTGCAACACTGTGTTATGTTTGAAAACTGTCTGAAAAGTCAGGCTAGAAAGGTAAATGATAATGGCCTTAATAGGTACAGTAAGGCATTAGGAAAAAATTGATACCTTTTTTTTCTCTTCTTAGTCATTAAATTATAACATTCAAACAAAGAGACTTCTAGAGAAGATGAGAAAGTACAAAATAAGGCAGGAAGGAAGGTTGAAATATTATAGGGGTGAAGCATGGAATAGCTTCATATAATAATAATGAAAGAATAATTATAGCATGGACTTCCTGAGCGGTCCAGTGGTTAAGAATCTGCCTGCTGATACAGGGGGGAGACAGGTTCGATCCCTGGTCTGGGAAGACTCCACATGTCATGGGGTAACTAAGCCTGTGTGAGCCACCACTACTGAGTGTGTGACTTAGAACCAGTGTTCCACACCAAGAGAAACCACCCAGATGAGAAGCTCTCAAACCACAACTAAAGAGACCTCCAATTGCTGCAACTACAGAAAACCAAGCGGAAGCAAAGAAGACCCAGCACAGCCAAAAGTAAATAAATAAATACTTTTAATAAAAAACATTATCACAGACACTTTCTGAGCCCTATGTGTCACATAAGATCTGAATGATTTAACTCAATAAGTTATTATGTTGTTGTTTAGATGCTCAGTCGTGTCTGACTCTTTGCAATCACATGGACTGCAGCACGCCAGGCCTTCCTGCCCTTCACCCTCTCCCAGAGCCTGCTCAAATTCAAGTTAATATGTATAATTAATTTAATCCTCAAAATAATTCCACATCGTACGTGCGATTGTCACTCCCGTTTCACAGATAAGGAAACTAGTACAACGTTATACAGCTAGTAAGGGACAGCTGGATTTAGACTCCATTGTCTGACCCCAGAGCTCAAAGCTCTACCCACTTTGCTAATCTAAAGAACGCAACCTCAGAGCAAATCAGTGACTTACGAGGGCAGAAGGAAAGATGAGACGGTTTGGGGATTTTTGAGAACTAAGAACTGGAAAAGCATAGGTGAAAGGTCAGCCAAATCTGTTGACGCACTTTTTAAAAGGTAAGAATTAACTTCTGCTCCAGAGATGAAATACCATCTAATGTCCATGCTTTGTGTGTACCTCGAGCAACTGGCAAGCCTTAAGGATCAGAACTGTACAAGCGACTTGGGATTCCCCATCATGACTTATTTGAGCCTCTCTCTGTCACAGTCCATGCCAGGAGCTATGGTGGTGGTGTTCAGTGTCATTGTGTGGTGTTGGGTTATCACCATTCATTATGGTGATAGGCAATATGCGGGCTGCACCTTACCTGCCCCCAAAGAGTTGAATTTACTGTCCTGAAGTGGACTGTCTGTCACCTTCCCAAGTTTTTCATTTGTTTGTTTTATAAGTTTTTTTGCTTGAGGTTTTTTTTTGTTTTTTTGTTTGTTTGTTTGTTTTAACTGTGCTGGGTCTTGGTTGCTGCACACAGGTTTTTGCTAGTTACAGTGATCAGGAGATGGAGCAACATATCCTGCTTTGTACTCCTTGGTAGTTCCTTCCCTCCTTCCTTTCTCTTCCTTCTTTCTTTCACTAATGTTAGTGATAGGCTTACATATAATTAACACACTGTGGGTTCCAGAAGAATGAAATGCTTTTGTTCCTATTTCTTCTCTCAGCCTTATCTACATTCAGTGGCATGTTGGTAAAGGTTTTTAAATGCCCTCATTTGTAGCCCTTGCCAATTTCTATGGTGTAAATACACTGCAGCCAGTTCTAAGTCACCTGTGAAATATTATTGAACACAGAGTTGGAAAGAGATGTTCCTTTAGCACATAATTATGCAGTATTTCCACAGTTCAAGTCCTAGATATAAATAATCTCAAGAACATTGATAACAGAAAATGCAGTAAAATAATCAGAAAAGTGATGAGTTTTGAGGGTTTGATTGTAGGCTCGTATCATTTAAATTGTATAATAGCTGTGTTTAACAGCTGGCAAAATTTCTAAAAATTGAACAGTTGGCTCTTGTGAGCTGATGGGAGCTGGTACCCAGAACACCATTGTGACTAATTCCACCCAGCTGCCACCATGGAATTTGGATCCCTAGGTAGTCACCAGCATTCTGGCCTGGGAAATCCCATGGACAAAGGAAGCCAGGTGGGCTACAGTTCCTGGGGTCACAAAGAGCTGGACATGAATGAGCAGTTAAACAACAAAGAGGCGGTCACCACATGCTGCTGTCCAGTGGGCAACGCAGTGCCCAGCCTGCTTAGTGCAATACACAGACCTGGAGGTGATACACAGGCCAGAGCGAATCCTGGCTCTTCCCACCAGATTCTTTCTCCTCCCCGATTCCTCTTCAATCTGTCGAGCTTGCTAAGGTAGCCCTGATAGAAAGAAGCAGTTAAGAATTCTCTGGCCCTTCTTTCTTTCTCTAGAGCCAATCACCATCATCATCTTCATCACTGCTACATTTTTTTGACCATCCACTCTATGGTTTAGCTTCTTAACACAATTTACTTTTAAACCTCAGAGAAACTCTATAAAGTAAGCATTAAATATGATAGTTTGGGGATAAGGAAACTCCAGAGAGTATAAGCAACTTGCTTAAGGTCACACAACTAGAGAAATGCCAGAGCTAGCATTCTGATCCAGATCTGTCTGGTTCAGAATTTGGTGCTCTTTTCCACGCACCTATCTCTTGGTTGCCAAGCTTCCCATCTCTTGGTACAACCCAGCTCTCACCACATGCAGGGCTCATGGGCAGAAGACACCAGTCAAAGTTTGACCAAGAGAAGAGAGAGAGTTGTGAGAGTGCTGAGAGGGGCCCCATTGGTCAGCAGGGCCTCCCATCCCTGAGAAGGATGGACTAAAAGGGGCAGGATTGGGACCAGCTGAATTTCAAACACTAAAAGAACATTTTGGCCATGTCACTTTTATATGATAAAGGCTAGCCTTTTCTCCTTTATAGTGACTGTTAGAGGGGAGAGGTTTTTCAAAAGGCTACTTGAAAAGAACATGGAAGAAGAAGTCTGTTTATTCCTAAGGGGACATCTCTGTAACATCTTTTTCTGGGAAAGTATTCTTTCCCACACAAAACTAGGGGGATGGAATCAGTAGGCCTTCCCCAGAAGCTGAAAGCAAATTGAGAACCAACAGTATGAGCAGATCAGAGAAACAGCAAGAGAGCAGTCAAGGTCACGAGAAGCCACATCCAGCCCTTAGGCCAGACTCAGCTACAAGGCCGAGGGCAGTGTAACTCTGCTGGTCTAAAATACTAGAAAATTCTGACTAGTGAGTTCATAGACTCTTGGGCATATGTTCTCTTGAATGTCTAAGCAGTTTGAAACATTTAACTGGATGGACAACTACCCAAAGAGACAGATCTTTGCCAAGAGAATTATATCCAAAGATCAGCAGCAATTTTTTCATAGCTGCCTAAGAAAATGGAGCCTAACACAGATCCATGAGCTACAACAGGTACCAAATACAACACACAAACACACAAACAAAAACAGTACTATAACTATCTGTTACTTAATAACAACCCCCAAACTTAGTGGCTCAAAATAACCTTGTTAGTTATTTATTCATGATTCTTCGATCTGGACTGGGCTTTGTGAAAACAGCTGTCTCTCGTTTCGCACAGTGTCAGCTAGGCTGGCCTCCCAGCTGGAGGCCGGAGGGTTCACTTTCAAGATGGTGGACCAACACTCACATGGTGGCTTGCTGGTCCTGCCATTGGCTGGGAGACTAGCTGGGGTTGGCAACCAAGGACCTTGGTTCTTGCTATTAGCTGGGTTTATTCATTCTCCTACATGCGGCCCCTTTGTGCGGTATTTATACTGGGCTTTCCCATAATGTGGTGCTCTCAGGGTAGTTAGACTTCCATGTGTAGCTGGCTTTCGCCAAAGTGCAAAAAACAGGAGCTTTCAGGACTTCTAAAGACTCAGGCACAACATTGACTCAGCATCACTTCCACATCAGCTTTCAGGAGAGGCTGTAGAAGTCCATAAATACCCACAGGGAGTCATGGTTCATCAGGGACTGTCAATGTAACAGACAATTTCTCACTAGTCTGAGAAATGTCATATACTCAGCAGCATAACTTCAGTGCATATATAAATAATGAATAAAGTGAAAGCTACATGAAAGTAAAAATAATATAAATTATAGAACAGCAACAATGGCAGCAATTGTATTTCAGTGAAGTGGCCCTGAACATTAGATATTTAACTTTAATGGTCAACGTTGTAGAAGGGCTGTAGCTTCTCTGTGGGCCTAGAGAGTAAGTCACAAACAGCCAGAACATCAGCCTAAATCAAGAAGCCATTGAGCCTAAAATATTTGCTCTGCTGATTCCCTTTGTCTTAGAAAAGATATTACCAAGTAACTAAACGTTGAACTTAGATTTGTGGATTGACTAATACTTTCGTGCTCCTTCAAAGGAACAGCGTCTTTAAAAAAAAAAAAAAGAAGAAGAAGGAAAACTGTGGTGATTCAAACTAGATTTCTGTTCACAAGGCCTAGACTCTTACAAATCAAGTAACAATATAATAGGCTCCCACCTATCACCATGCTAACTAGCCAATATCAAAGATCTCAGTAAGTCAGAAGACTATTCTGACTACTACTCAGCTTGCTGCCAATTATGATAACCATGCCCACCAAATCTCTGATCATTAAATGTTGCTTCTTGGTCCATGTAATCCTGAAAATTCCAGCATTCCCACTGAATTCAGGGACCTCAGTTTGATGGCAGCAGTTCCCATTGTCATTTTTTCTGGTCTACACAGCAGAGCTCTTCAAGGATGCCAGGGCTCACCTAATGAATGATTTCCTCACTGCTTTGGTGAAGAAAGTGTCCTCTGAACCTTTCTGGAATCACAGTGTGCAGGCCTTACATAATAAACCCATCCTAGTATTCAAATACGCCTAATTTGTGTCCCCTGGAGTAATACACAATTTTTATTGTTGGCAGTTTGTTTGTTTGTGTACTTAATTCATAAATCTCTTCTCAAGGCATTAAGATATGTCAGATATTTTATCAATTTCATTTTGCTGAAGATATATCATCCAGACCCTGCAGACTTCTTTCAGTTTGGACTGGTTGCCCTCTTTATCTAAAGTACTTATCATCCTAGCATTTCCTCTCCACCATTGTTCTGGGATTCCTTGTATCACTCTCCTGGGCTGGATTTCCTGCTCCCTGCATCCTATGTCCTGCCTCTTGGTTCTTTCTAAGTTACTTGTCTTATTTCGGTGGAGTCATCCTCCAGTAGCTTCCTGAGGAAAGGCATAAGAGAGGTAAATGTATCAGGAGTCTTGATTGATAGTTCAGCTGGGTATGGAATTTTGAGTTAGAAATCACTTTCCTTCAGAAGTTTGAAGTAATTGCTCCACAGTCTTCTTGTTATCAGTATTGTTGAAGTCCAAAGCCACCTCTTTTCTTGACTTTTTCTATGTTTTTGTTTTTACATTCTAGAATTTTGTAGCATTTTGTCTTCGCCCTCTGGTTCGGATCTGTTTTCATGTGTGGGCCTTTTTGAGCTATAAATTCATGCCCTTCAGTTCTAGAAAGTATCTTTGAATTATTCCATTGGTGACATCTGTAGTTTTTTTTTCCCCCTGTTCTTCCTTGGAAAAATACTTGTTATTTATATATTTGATATCCCAGATGGGGCACTAATTCTCCTTCCTTTCCTTTTGCCATTTCTTTATCACTTCCAACGTGAAAGTGAAAGTGAAAGTAGCTCAGTCATGTCCGACTCTTTGCCACCCCATGGAATATTGGAGTGGGTAGCTGTTCCCTTCTCCAGAGGATCTTCCCAACCCAGGGATAAAACCCAGGTCTCCCACATTGCAGGTGGATTCCTGCATTGCAGTTGAGCCACCAGGGAAGCCCTTAAAGATTTCTCTTTTTAATCCTTACAGTGAGTTTTGATTTCTATATCATATTATTAAAATCCAAGAGCTCTTTTTGCCCTCTGGTTATTATTTCCTTTTATATAATATCCTGCTCATGTTCTATAGTTGCAATATCTGATCTTTCTAGGGTTCTGAGTGAATCATTTTTTTTCCTTTCTTTTACATTTTCTTTTCTTCACATAATCTATTCCTTTCACGTTGCTTATTTCTTTTTTATAACTTTTGTTTCTATTTTTCATGTTAGAGGCATTCTTTAGATACCTAGGAAGCCTTGATTATCTGCTCAAATTAAATGTTCAGGAATCAAAAGCTCATTGTAAACTTTGTGTGTTAGTGGACTTCTTGACTATGAAATTTACTCTGGCTGTTTTCAAGAGTTTTCAATATCAACTTCAAGTCTTTCCTCTTCAGTCAGTTCAGTTCAGTCGCTCAGTCGTGTCCGACTCTCTGTGACCCCATGAACTGCAGCATGCCAGGCCTCCCTGTCCATCACCAACTCCCGGAGTTCACTCAGACTCACGTCCATTAAGTCAGTGATGCCATCCAGCCATGTCATCCTCTGTCATCCCCTTCTCCTCCTGCCCCCAGTCCCTCCCAGCATCAGGGTCTTTTCCAATGAGTCAACTCTTCACATGAGGTGGCCAAAGTACTACAGTTTCAGCTTTAGCATCATTCCTTCCAAAGAACTCCCAGGACTGATCTCCTTTAGAATGGACTGGTTGAATCTCCTTGCAGTCCAAGGGACTCACAAGAGTCTTCTCCAACACCACAGTTCAAAAGCATCAATTCTTCAGCGCTCAGCTTTCTTCACAGTCCAACTCTCACATCCATACATGACCACAGGAAAAATATGGGAACTGAGTAAAGAAGAAGACTATGAAGTCTCAGCATCCTGTGTACATATACTTTTCAATATGATACTGATCTTAACTGTGATGAGTGCCACAGAACTTTTGCTTTACTAATCTTGGGAAAGGAAGGGAGAGGAACTGCACAGCTATGTAGGTGTTAAAAAGATACATGGGACTCTGCCTACTTCTTAATCATACTTGCATCACTTCTTTTTATCTTAGCTCCCCATTCACCTCCTACTTCCAGAAGAATCTAGTGCTTCCAGTCTCTGGAAACTTAGGAGATTTCACGATGTAAATCTTATAGGCGTTTAGCTTTCCTTACTGCCAGCTTAGGATTGCAGTTTCTTAAGTCTAATTTATTACTCTTACATATACCTTTCAGCTTCAAGAATTCAGTGGATGTTTCCCTACTCCAATTCTGTTGATCTTTTTGTTTAAAAAAAAAAATCAAAAACAAACGGTGCTGTGGATAAGAATCTGCCTGCCGATTCAGGGGACACAGGGTTGATCCCTGTCCAGGAAGATTCCACATGCCATGGAGCAATTAAGCCCAGGCACCACAACTGGTGAAGCTCATGTGCCCAGAGCTTGTGCTCTGGAGCAAGAGAAACCACTGCAAGGAGAAGCCCACACACTGCAATAAAGAGTAGCCCCTGATTGCCACAACTTGAGAAAGCCCCCATGCAGCAACAAAGACCCAGAGTAAACAAAATAAAATTAACTATTTTTAAAAAACTCAAAGATATACTTAAAAAAATACTTTGAAATCATTTTAGTGGGGCTTTGACTAGAAGTAAAAGTACCTGTGTGTTTAACCTCTACCCATTGTCCCAAATATTTGAGCAGAAACTCAAATCAATATTCTTCATATATATGATCAATACTTATTTAAGACAAGCTGCTCACTGCCTAGGGGATTATGAAAAAGGGTCAGTGATACACAGGCTTCAGCTTTAGTTGTCTTGCCCAGCAATTCAACTCTGGCCCTAAACTTTCATAGCTCACTCAGTAAAACTTAGAACCCCACCCCCCCCAAAAAAACTTAGGAGACCTATGGGTCAACAGATTCATCTTCTTACAGGGCATTTCAGGAATTCTTTTGTTAACAAGAATTCCACCTGAGGATTTGGTACTCTCTATGAGAGAAGTTCTTTAGAAGAACTATACAAAAATGATCTTCATGACCCAGATAACCATGATGATATGATCACTCACTTAGAACCAGACATCCTGGAATGTGAAGTCAAGATGGCCTTAGAAAGCATCACCAAGAACAAAGCTAGTGGAGAGGATGGAATTCCAGTTGAGCTATTCCAAATCCTAAAAGATGATGCTGTGAAAGTGCTGCACTCAATATGCCAGCAAATTTGGAAAACTTAGCAGTGGCCACAGGACTAGAAAAGGTCAGTTTTCATTCCAATCCCAAAGAAAGGCAATGCCAAAGAATGCTCAAACTACCACACAATTGCATTCATCTCACTGCTAGCAAAGTAATGCTCAAAATTCTCCAAGCCAGGCTTCAACAGTATGTGAACCAAGAACTTCCCCATGTTCAAGCTGGATTTAGAAAAGGCAGAGGAACCAGAGATCAAATTGCCAACACCCATGGGATCATTAAAAAAGCAAGAGAATTCCAGAAAAACATCTACTTCTACTTTATTGACTATGTCAAAGTCTTTGACTGTTGGATCACAACAAACTGTGGAAAATTCTTCAAGAGATGGGAATACCAGGCCACCTGACCAGCCTCCTGAGAAATCTATATGCAGGTCAAGAAGCAACAGAACTGGACAGGGAACAACAGACTGGTTCCAAATTGGGAAAGGAGTACATCAAGGCTATATATTGTCACCCTGCATATTTAACTTATATGCAGAGTACATCATGAGAAATGCTGGATTGGATGAAGTACAAGCTGAAATCAAGATTGCCGGGAGAAATATCAATAACCTCAGATATACAGAAGACATCACCCTTATGACAGAAAGCAAAGAACTAAAGAGCCTCTTGATGAAAGTGAAAGAGGAGAGTGAAAAAGTTGGCTTAAAACTCAACATTCAGAAAACTAAGATCATGGCATCTGGTCCCATCACTACATGGCAAATGATGGGGAAACAATGGAAACAGTGAGAGTCTTTAATTTTTCGGCTCCAAAATCACTGCAGATGGTGACTATAGCCATGAAATTAAAAGACACTTGCTCCTTGGAAGGAAAGTTATGACCAACCTAGATAGCATATTAAAAAGCAGAGACATTGTCAACAAAGGTCTGTCTAGTCAAAGCTATGGTTTTTCCAGTAGTCATCTATGGATGTGAGAGTTGGACTATAAAAAAAGCTGAGTGCTGAAGAATTGATGCTTTTGAACTGTGGTGTTGGAGAAGACTCTTGAGAGTCCCTTGGACTGCAAGGAGATCCAACCAGTCCATCCTAAAGGAAATCAGTCTTGAATATTCATTGGAAGGACTGATGCTGAAGCTGAAACTCCAATACTTTGGCTACCTAATGTGAAGAACTGACTCATTGGAAAAGACCCTGATGCTGGGAAAGATTGAAAGCGGGAGGAGAAGGGGATGACAGAGGATGAGACGGTTGGATGGCATCACCGACTCAATGGACATGAGTTTGAGTAAGCTCCAGGAGTTGGTGATGGACAGGGAAGCCTGGCGTGCTGCAGTGCATGGGGTCGCAAAGAGTCAGATACAACTGAGCGACTGAAACTAACTGAACTGAACTAAACTGATGAGAGAAGTTCTGGTAACTACAATTGTCTTCATCTTATATTTCCAGTGAAATTTTGACATCCCTGTGATAGTTTAAAACTCCTTAGGCAAAAGCTCAGCTGTTTCGCCCCTTTAATCCTCACTGATTGAGGAATAAGGAGAAAACTACAGTAGACTGATAGGAGGAGTTGGACTTGGGAAATGTTTTTCTCTTTAAGAAGTCCTTTAAAGATATCCCCAGAAGTGTTCTGGGTAAATCTCAGGGACAACGGGTATATTTTACACAATTTCACAACTTGCTGGTGCTTTTCTTACTTCCTCTGTGAAATGGGAATGAAGACCCTCCTGTAATCTTTTCTCATGAGCAGCTGTCATTATGAGTCAGAAGGTAGCTGCTAAGCCCTAGCATTCTAAGGGTCGAGAATGAACTCTCTGTTGAGTCTGGGCTTTCAGGGCATGAAGACAGTTAGGGAGTAGCAAGAGTAGAGATTACTCATGAAATCTTCACTTCAGGTATATACAGCCTGTTCAGAAAATTACCCTGGAGCTTAAATAACTGAAATAAGGCTTTGTCTCTTACTGGGTATGAGGGAAGCTTTTGGAAAATCTATATTGTCCATTTTACAGTTACTTGAACATAGGGAGAAACGCTTTTTATAAGGTGCTCTTTTTTTTATTCTTGGACAACTCAAAAACAAATCTCTTAAAGAAACAGAGTCTGAAGTTTCAAGAGTCCAAGTGAAGAAGTGCCTCTGAATTGTTGGGAAGAGATGAACCCAAAGAATAGATATATAATTAAGCTATATTTTAGAAGGAAGCAAGAATTTAATTTGTGGGCTCTTTTGTGTGACAGCATTTATGGTTATATTTATTCTTTCATTACTTTTGTACAACCTTATAAAGTGAACATCTCTCAGTCGTGTCTGACTCTTTGCGACCCCATGGGTATACAGTCCATGGAATTCTCCAGGCCAGAATACTGGAGTGGGTAGCCATTCCTTTCTCCAGGGAATCTTCCCAACCCAGGGATCAAACCCAGGTCTCCCACATTGCAGGTGGATTCTTTACCAGCTGAGCTACAACAGAAGCTGTACGATCTTATAAGGTAGTCATTATTATCCTTCCCTTCATGCAGAGAAGAAAATGAAGGCTGAGAGATTTGACTGGCCACAGCAGGAGGGTGGCAAGCTAACATCTGAATGCCAACTTACCTGACTCCCAAGTCTATGCCAGGTCCATCACTATAACCTCAGAGGAATCTCAGACCTGTATTTCAGGTTTATATTATGAGATCTATTTCCAGTGGTCATGTATGGATGTGAGAGTTGGACTGTGAAGAAAGCTGAGCGCCAAAGAATTGATGCTTTTGAACTGTGGTGTTGGAGAAGACTTTTTTTTTTTTTGAGAAGACTCTTGAGAGTCCCTTGGACTGCAAGGAGATCCAACCAGTCCATTCTAAAGGAGATCAGCCCCTGGGATTTCTTTGTAAGGAATGATGCTAAAGCTGAAACTCCAGTACTTTGGCCACCTCATGCAAAGAGTTGATTCATTGGAAAAGACTCTGATGCTGGGAGGGATTGGGGGCAGGAGAAAGGGACAACAGAGGATGAGATGGTTGGATGGCATCACCAACTCGATGGACGTGAGTCTGAGTGAACTCTGGGAGTTGGTGATGGACAGGGAGGCCTGGCGTGCTGTGATTCATGGGGTCACAAAGAGTCGGACATGACTGAGCAACTGAACTGAACTGAACTGATGCATCTAGTTGAGTGATCTATCACAGGATTAAGGTGGATTTGGGGGACTATCGGGATGGGGAAGATTGATGCCAACTGCATACAGGCCCTGGACAAGTTGCCTGGCACAACACAATGAGTTGATCTAGCCATTGCTGAAAATCAGTTCCCCCAAAACTCACAGAATTTAACAGGTATCAATCCTCAGACCCCTCTCTTTTCCTTCCCATATCATTTTTATCTTCTTCTACCCCTCCTACTTTCAGTTCCCACATGACACCAGCAGTAGTATTTTACCAGATTTTCTCTATGAATTCTAGATGTCATAATGCTATTTAAAGAACCTGAGCTATAAGCCAATTAAACCTACTGTTATTTCTCCCATCTTAGAAAAACTTCTCCTGACTCAACTGTTTTCGGGTAACTAACACCATTTTTCTTCCCCTTGGCAGCAACACTCCCCAGAAAGAGCTGTCTGTAGTCACTGTCTTCCCTCCTCTTATTTTCCCTTAAATCCACCTTGGTCAGAATTCTTCAAAGTCACCAATGTCCTCTATCTGTGCTATGTCCAATGCCCAGTTCTGCGTCCCCACCTCACCTGACTTATTAACTGTGTTTGCCAATTGATCACTTGTCCTCCTGACATATTTCCTTCTCTTGGCCTCTAGGACACCACCCTTTCCTGGCTTCCTCCTGGTTTCACCTCACTCCCTTTAAGCAGCTTCTGTTGGGTCCTCCTTATCTCTGACTTAGTGTTTTAGTGCCTACACTCCTTTCTTGATGATCTCTTTCATGTGTGTGAATGCTCAGTTGCTAAGTCATGTCTGACTCTTTTCGGCCCCATAGACTTTAGCCCACCAGGCTCCTCTGTCCCTGGAATTTTCTAGGCAAGAACACTGGAGTGAATTGCCATTTCCTCCTCCAGGGGATCTTCCTGAACCAGGGGTTGAACTGGTGTCTCCTGCATCTCCTGTACTGGCAGGCAGATTCTTTACCACTGAGCCACCTAGGCAGCCTGATCTCTTCTACATTTGGCTTTAAATACCATAGTTTGGGCTTTCACCTCTCCTCTGAACTCCAGACTCATGTATTCAACTGCTTTCCTGACACATGGATGTCTACCAAGCATCTCAGATGGGACACACCCAAAACAGAGCTCCTGATGCCAACCACCACCAAAACCCACTTCACCTACAGTCTCCTTCATCCAAACTGACATAGTCCTTCTAGTTGCTCGGACTAAAAATCTTAGCATCATTCTTGCCTCCTCTCTTTTGCTCACACCTACATCCAACACATCAGAAAATCCTCTTGGCTTTATCTTCAAAATAAAGCCACAACTTGAGCACTCCTCACCATCTCTGCTGACGCATCCCAGACTGAGTCACCATCTTCTTTCTCCCGAACTACTATGATGGCTTCCTAACAGGCTTCCCCGTTTCTATGTTTAACCCCCTCACATCTAGTCTCCACACAGCAGCCAGAGTGTTATTTTAATAAAAGAATCCAACCAGGTGATTCTTCTGTTCAAAACCCTGCAGTGGCTCCTCACTTACTCAGCATGAAAGTGACCCTCGAGCTCTTACCCCATCTGACCCCCGATTGACTGTAACTCTGTTCTCTCATCTCCCACCACTCAGCTCCAGATGCTCTGGCCTTTCGATGCTCCTGGAACCTGTCAGGCACACTCCCACCTTAGGATGTGTTTACTGGCAGTTCTTTATACTGCTAACTCACTCACCTCCTCAGAGTCTTTTGATCTTCTCCGAGAGACTGACCTGACCATCCTACTGGAAACGGCAGCCCGTATCTGTCCCTGCCTAGCTCTTCTTATTCCTAACTCAGCAGTACTTCTAGTTCTTCTACGGCACTACTATGATCTATTTATGTATTTATTTGCAGGCTATTGTTTATTGTCTCTCTTCCAAGAATAGAAGCTCTATGATAGCAAAGATCTGTGTTTGTGTCTGTGTTTACTCATTAAGGTATCTCCTGTATCTTGAACAGTGCCCAGCACGTAACAGATGCTTAGTAAATAGCTGCCAGGTGACTCCTGTCTGCCACCTTGCTAGGAGACTGGGCACAGACAAGCCACACTTAGGTGTCTGCCAGGATGTTGTGAATTCTATTCCAACTCACTGGAGTTTACGCTAACTTCTTTATGTAAGCTGCGTAGTACGTGGATGCTTTATAGGTAAAGAATAACAAGTAGACAAGGGAACACTATAGAAATAGAATTTTTATTTTTTCACAGTAATGGACATCTGAGGAAGCACAGTCTGGCCTACACTCATCTTTTCTTTTGTGTTGCAAAATACAAGCCAAAGCCCAGGGCTGTAGGGAGCCAGAGCACAATCCCTGAGCCATATCGCCTCCATTCATGACCTGTCCCTATCACTCACCTGTAATTACTCAGCTGTAATTACTAAGGGGACTTCCTTAGCTTTTCTGTGCCTCAGTTTTTCCAACTATCAAATGGGAATAATAGTTGTACTTGTATCCCAATCTTGTATAAGGATTAAATTAGTGCAAGGTACTCAAACTAGTGCTTAATCTATAATAAACATTCAATGATTTTGGCTAATGTTTGATAAATGTATAGAGATTTTATGTTTACATGCAGAAGTCTCCAACCTCCTGGATCGAATGCCTGATGATTTGAGGTGGAACAGATGCAAAATATAATAGAATAAAATAAAAATAATAGAAATAAAGTTCCAAATAAATGCAATGCCCTTGAAACATCCCCAAACCACCCCCCACCTCCAGTCCATGGAATAACTGTCTTCTACAAAACTGGTTCCTGGTCCCAGAAAGGTTGGGGACTACCGTTTATATGTATTTGCATAACTTAATGGAAGTAAACTTTCATATTCATAGGCATTCAAATAGTTATCTAATAGAGTATTAATGCCTTAAATTTACTTCAAGCCCCAACTTACGAACTCCCATTAAGGGTTTTACAGCCCCCGAGATGGTCCAAAGACAGAGGCCTGGGAAAGCGTGGGCTCACTAGGCCTGAGCAAGGGAGCTGTCTGTAGGCTGCCACACCACAAGGGAGCCACAGAGAAGTACAAGGAGTTGAGATGCTTTTTGTCTCTCCAATCAGATAGCCGTGCAAAAGAGTAGCTAGGAAATCATCTCTGAAGATAACTCAGACATTGTTCACATACAGTTGGAGCCACATTATTCAAAACAGAAGCCTCTGAATAATGTGGACTGTGGTACAGAAGGAAAAGAAGGAAACATCAGAGATGCATCACCAGTAAAGGTTCTTAGGTCAAGCATGTTACCAAGTCATCTGTCCCCTCCTCTCAGCCACAGCTCCTCTCATACCCATCTTATTGAGCTTGGAGAGGTTTTCCACTTAAGGCTTCATAAACCCTTGAAGACATCAGCTTTCTAGAAGCCATTCTCCTGGGCTACACACACTGTGGCTTTGGACTGAACAGCACTGGATCCTGACTGAAATCACTGGACAAATGTTGTCTTTGGACACTCATGGAGCATGCATCCCACTGCAGGCTGTCTCCTCCTTGGCTGCTTCTCTCTACCTGACACCAGGGGCAGGAAATGGGGGCAGTTACTCAGATACAGCTCTGATGATTTGAGGCTTTCAGCACCCAGAAGTTATTGGAACATCTCCCAGTGCTGGTATTTGGAAAGTGAACCCAGGAACAATACGTGTAGCCCTTCAGGACTAATCACACTTACTAATGAATGAATCTCGCTTTTTTTTTTCCTGCCTGAGAACCTAGACTTTAAACATCAGGTAATTCCCAAAAAGTCAGGACAGATTCAAGGAGTCAAGCAAATTTGGGTTAGAACAGAAATCTTTCTTAAAAGGTTTCCTCCCATTTCTGATGTGATTTGTGGTTCATAAATGCTAGTCTGAAGAAACAGTCCAAAATCCAGTGGGCAAAATCAAAAGGAATAAAATACCCAATGAATGCTTTAATGCTAAAACAAAATTGTGTAATCTGAAGTTCATTGCCAAGATATTTTTTAAATCCTTGGAATTTCTGTTTCAGAATAAGTAAATAATAATGATAAATGTCTTTATCAGGTAAAAGGATGACCTTTAGTAAAAAATAAGATCCATAGGCCCTACTAACTTAAGCTATAACATTATCTTCTCATTTTTTGAAAATTTGTATTTATTTATTAAATTTCAGACTTAACAAAAAATTTGTAAAAATAGTACAGAGAGTTCCTATATGCTCTTCACCAAGCTTCCCCTAATGTCATCATCTTACATAATCATAGCACAATGATAATATCCAGGAAATTAGTTGGTTTAAACATTTCTAACTAGAGTCCTTATTCAAATTTTGCCCATATTTCCATTGATGCCCTTTTTCATTTTAGAATCCAGTCTAGGATCCTATCTTGCATTAAATTGTCATGCTCCTTAAACCCCTCCAATCTGCAACATTTTCTAAATCCTTCCTTGTCTTTCATGACTCTGATACATTTGAAGAGTACTGGTCACTTATTTTGTAGAATATCCCTCAGTTCGGTTTTATGAAATTTCTTCATGGTTCGATTGAGGTCATATATTTTGGGCAAGAACCATACAGAAGTGACGCCCTTCTTAATTCATCATATCAAGGTTACAGAACGTCAATACGTCTTATTACTGGTGATGTTAAACTGGGTCATTTGGATACAGTACTGTCTACCAAGTTTTTCCATTGTAAAGTTTCTATTTTTCCCTTTGGAATTAATAAGTATCTTTGGGTGGGGAGATATTTTTATTCGGCTTCTCTTCAAACTTTGGAAATGTTCACTGATGGATCCTGCCTGCATTCATTATTATTGTAGCATTTGACTAATAGTGATTTTCTATTTCTCTCATTCCTTTGACATTTATTACTTGGAATTCTTTTGTAAAGAAGATGCCACTCTCTTTAAATAAGAGGCAACTGAGTATATTGTGAGGCCACTAAATCTAGCTGAAATGGACTTCAGAGTTAAACTGACCTCTGTTGGAATTCAAATGATTCAATTTACTAGAGTACATATCTGTAAGTTGATTCTATTATCATCATCATCAAAATTTAATAATTGCTTCCTGTAGAACAATTCTTTAGCTTCACTTAGAATAGTTAAAGCAGTAAGAATCAAGAGATTTTTTATCTTTCTGTCTGGGTCTCTCCTATAAAGGGACTGGGTGGAAACCACTCTTTTTTTTTAACCTGATGCTATCAATACCCCACAGACACTATTTTCTCATCTACACATCATTTCTAATGAATTTCCTGACCATGAGTGTTGGGTGTAACCAGATGTAGATGTGTGAACTTCCCAAAGTGTCTTAACAATGATTCTCGGGCTTGTTTCTGATTGTATATTGCAGTTTCAACAGCACAAACCCTAAACACATAACAAGTATTCCTCTACATTTCAGAGCTGCTACTTGTAACACCTATAATGTGATATTTGCCTTCACAAAGTAGATAGCATAAAACTATGGTCTTTCAATCCACAGTCAGTTGAGAGACAGGGTTAGCTTAGCAATGGAATATATTCTGCCTTACTTAAGCATTTTTCCTACTCGAAGTGTGGGAGGTAGTTCATACTAGTTGTCTGATGACCATCATCGTAATCTTATTTATCATTTGGGTGCATTCTGGGTACGTAGAAAGGTTTACAATTATATCTGGAGAAGGAAATGGCCATCTACTCCGGTATTCTTCCAGGAAAATCCCATGGACATGGAAAATCCCATGGAGGAGCCTGGCAGGTTAAGGTCCATGGGGTTGCAAAGAATCAGACATGACTTAGCAACTGAACAGCAACAATAATATAGTTATAAATTTCAAGTCAGGATTCTCCTCTCAGTTTCAGCCTAATTTTTTAAAATATCAATTAAATTCTTATTTGCAATTGATTCTTTTCTAACCTTTTCCGTGTGGTAAAATATTGGAACTCTCCTAACACACCCCTAGTCATCCCCTTTAGACAGTTTGTCCATCTATACCTTCTTCATCAGTCATATATATTTTTAAACTTCTGAAGTATATTATGGTAAAACACCCACTCATTCAAAGATCAAGCATGGTCCTTCTCTGTCTTGATTACTAGCACAAACACGCTTTCCTTTTCAAATCCAAACTCATAAAAAGTTCATCACAGAGCCCAGATTACTACAGCATTCCATGGATTTTGTTTTGTAATCAACTGTCCAGGCACTTTGGTTACTGGTTAGTGGAATCTACCTGTGGGTCTTAGTCATGGCATGTTGCCATCAGTGTGAGCTTTATTACAAGCAATTCATGATTAATCATACCAAAGGACCAAAGTTTAAGAGTGATTTGCTTTTTTAAAAATAAGTCAAGGTAGATACACTTTCTTGAAAGGGAGCGGAATAGAAGAATCATAGCTAGACCCGAGACAAACCTGTAAAACCTTCAGCCTTTCTTATCTCTCTTAATAATGGAAATGGTTCTGTGTGGGAGACTCATTCTCTATGTGTCATTTCAGGATGGCCCTTGTAGAGGTGCATTGGAGCTTTCATGTTTATACTGTAGAGTCTCATCACACATATGTATTTTATTTATAGGAATTTAACATACGTACTTGGCAATCAGACTATTAGACTACTGATAAAAAATAGTCAACCTCCCCATACTCCAACATGGAAAGAGTACTATGTCCCCATCCCTTTGACACTGGGTATGGCCATGTGCCTTGCTTTGGCTTCAGGGTAAGTAGAGTGTATCTGTTGACCTGCTCCTTGTCTTTAAGCTTAGCAGTATTACTTCAACAGCAGACACAGTATTATAAGAGGTCTGATATGGTCTGTGCACTTGGCTTGCCCCTTGTGCCTCTGTTATCGTCATGACAGCCCCTTCAACCAGAAAAGACATAAGACAAATGTGGGGCTGACCTGAGTCTAAAATGTTATGAGTCAAGCCCAGAAAAACCTGTACCTTGAAACAGCACTGCCAGACAGGGTCTAGCCCCAGCCAAGCTGCAGGGACATGAGTAAGGATAAATAATAGCTCTTATAAATCATTGAGTTTTGGAGTGGTTTGCTATCTAGTAACATTATAGCTGACAGATGGAGTAATAAGGAAAATGAAAGAAACATCAATATGAAGGGTTCCTAATGAGTGTGCACCTGGAGTGAGCCTGAGACCAGGGTCTGGAATCTACTTTTCCTTAATAGATATCCATTTCCACATGTATCTCCCAGCGTGCATATCAACCCCACAGAATGCTTACCGAGAAATATTAATACCTTCCTACAAATGGCTCCCTAAATGGGAGTCACATGTGTAGACATCAAAGCTTATACACTATACTTTATGAAGAAGAATAATAAAGACTTGCAAGGATAATGTTGGTTTCTTGGGTAATTTGGTAAGATGCACTGACATCAGGCAATAACCCCATAAAACCTATAACTCCACCATTTATATCTTGAGGAACCATGCATGAAGTCCCCAAAGGTGTCTTTGGGGTTGATAAGGAAAAACATGCTTTTGGTGTGGGTAACTGTTCACAATTAAAGTGTTTCAGAAATAGAAGACGAACTTAAAGGGGGAATTCTTGGCAGCCAAGTCTCCAAGCAGTGCCTGTACAATTACAGCACTAATCATTTAAATAACACATTTAAAATTTACAGCACGTATGTGACTAAATTTAATCCTTGCTGTCATTCTGGAGGCAATAAGTACTGTTCTCATTTATTTTGCAAACAAGGAAACAGAAGTTCAGAGAGTTTGAAGGTCTTATCTAAAGTCGCACAGCTAAGACTGGATTCAAACCCAGGTCTTCTGCCTTCAAATCCCATGTTCTTCCCACCAAACCACTTATGAGAACAACTGCAACCCAGCCCAGATTGGAAAGCAAAGGGTCTTCATACTTTGAAACACTAGACAAGTTAAAAGGTCAAAAATAAAAAACCTTATTAGACTAGAAGTTATGGTCGACCGCAGTACAAACTCCTCTTGAGTGGAAATGAAAAGCATATGGAGTCAGAGGCTTAAAGGCAGAAATAAAAGCTACAACCTAAAAACAAACAGAACACAGGAAAGGAGCTTTCCAACAGAGCAGTTTTTCACAAGGGCAAATCTCTGTTGTATGTTCCATAGAGAGACGAATAGACAGAGAGCAGGAATGGATTTATTTTTAACAATTGTTAATGGTTCTTCATAGAAATATCAACTATCTCACCAAGTATGATAATAATAAATGTTTATATAACTTGCTATAAAATTATGCCCTTTCCCTCCAACACTGGCCCAAAATTTGACTCCTCCAAATGTTCTTCTTGATTAATCACTGCTCGCCCTCCCAGCCCTGGCCAACCTGCTTACACATGTATATACAAAATTTTCCTAATATCAACACATGCCTTTGCAAAGTGGACTGAAATTGTCTATACATGTACATGTGAGCACGGTCCTCTCCGTATGTCTGGAATCTTTATGTAGCTTTGACATAGGAATAATAATTAACTCAATGACTGTGGGTACTTGGTTACTGTTGAACAGCAAAATGAGGGGACACGAGTGGTTTATAAATGGGATGGACTGCAGAATCTGAGAGATAAAAGCAAACTATGAGGTTGCCTGCTCCTGCGGGAGATTCACAACTAAGAAGCTGAATTTCTCAAGGTTTTTCTGGTAGACTTTTTGTTTAAGCCATGGAGACAGTCACATGAAACATGACAAACCCACTCTTCAAACAAACTCTTTGCCCTGTAAGAACAAAGGGGCAGTCAATGAAATCGAAAGGCAACTCGTTTAAAACAGATAGAAAATGCTGCCTTTTTTTTTTTCAGTCCGCTACATAATTAAAAATTTGCTGTGCAGGAAATTGTTAAAGCAGTTATTAGCTATAGTATTTTAGAAAAGAATTTGACTAAGAATATAAGCTTGTGGGGGGAAAAGAGGAGATAGATTCATTCTTTGTTTAGAATGAATTACTACTACCTGTGGCCAAAGTGCCTCTTTGGGCTCAGCATTTCAAAACTGAAGAGCAATACTCCCAAGGAGCAGTCTAGATGCCACGTGAAAAGACCTCGACACAAGGTTTTCTCACTTGGAGGATGCCAGGGCCACCTCTCCTGCTGTTATTTCTCATCATGGAGCTCTGGTGTACCATGGAAACCTCAAAGGTGATCCTCAGGAACACGAGAGTATCTCTCTGGAAGTGAGAGAGGGTCAGTTGGAATTCCCTTCTTCAGCCGGCACCACTAAAGTGCAAATGAAAATGCTTAAAGAGTGGCTTCCTCTTTCCAGTTCTGAACACACAAAGCTGAAGATTTTGTGGCCTCCTGTCTATTAGCAACCCTTGGTATACGGTTTATGGAGATAAGATGTGTCCCCAGAAGGTTAATCACACTCTCCTGGTCATGTCCCCTGAATGAGGCAAACCATCTTCATTCCACTGCCATTTAGAATGGCAATAAATGACAGGCATTCAAAATTCATACTTTTTAAACTGTTGTGTTGGAGAAGACTCTTGAAAGACCCTTGGACTGCAAAGAGATCAAACCAGTCAATCCCAAAGGAAATCAGTCCTGAATATTCATTGCAAGGACTGATGCTGAAGCTGAAGCTCCAATCCTTTGGCCACCTGATGCAAAGAGGCGACTCATTAGAAAAGACCCTGATGCTAGGAAAGTTTGAAGGCAGGAGGAGAAGGGGACGACAGAGGATGAGCCTGTTGGATAACATCACTGACTCAGTGGACCCGAGTTTGAGCAAGCTCCGGGAGTTGGTGAAGGACAGGGAAGCCTGGCGTGCTACAGTCCATGAGTAGCATGAGTCCATGTGTGAGTCTCTGACTCTCACAAAGAGTCAGACATGACTGAGTGACTGAACAACAAGGACAGGTATGCATTCCCCAGACATCACTTTGCCAACAAAGGTCCGTCTAGTAAAAGCTATGGTTTTTCCAGGAGTCATGTATGGCTATGAGAGTTGGACCATAAAGAAACCTGAGCATCAAAGAACCGATGCTTTTGAATTGTCATGCTGGAGAAGACTCCTGACAGTCCCTTGGACTGCAAGATCAAACCATTCAATCCTAAAGGAAATCAACCATGAATATTCATTGGAAGGACTGATGCTGAAGCTGTAGCTCCAATACTTTGGCCACCAGATGAGAAGAGCTGACTCATTAGAAAAGACCTGATGCTGGGAAAGATCGACGTTATGAGGATAAAGGCATGACAGAGGATGAGACGGTTGGATGGCAACACCAATTCACTGGACATGAACTTGATCAAATTCAAAGAGATAGTGAAAGACAGAGAAGCCTGGTGCGCTGCAGTCCAGGGGTTGCAAAGAGTTGGACGTGACTTAGCAACTGAACGACAATGCACCCCCCAGATATGACAGCTAAAAGGAACCTGCCACAGGCTGCTGGAGACTACCCATCCTCATCGGTCAGCAACCTCTCCTGTCCCTCTCAGGAGCAGACACTGCAAGTGGCCAGATGCCAGAAGTCCACTAAGTAGAGAAGCTGATGGTGGTGCATTGAGCAGAAAAGTAGAAAACCACCTCCTCCTGAAACCCAGACTTCAGTGTGATGTTTGGCAAAGTTGGCCAACCTGGACTGAAAGTGAAAGGCATGTGTCTATGGAGGTGTGCGCATGTACCTTCATATCTACCTGCCTTACTCCACCAAGCATTTGAAGCAATGGAATAAAACAGGATTTATGCCCCAAAGGAACCTATAGTCTAATCCAGAGAAAGACCTGTCCATGCATCTCTGTCACACAAGACAGACCAAGGGAAGTGTTAAAAGAACATACTTAAAAAAAAAAAAAAAAAGAACATACTGATCACGGCTGGGTTGAGAGGGGAAAGTAGATTTTTGGGTGATCAAAGAAAGCTTCATGAAGAAGGCGTTGTTTGAGCTGAGCAGAAAACACGGAATTTAAATAGGAGGCATGGAAAAGAGAAAACTCCCCGAGGAAAAAATGGTATGAACACAGGGAGAGAAAGAAAAAGGACAAGATGGCTTGGAGAGTGGTCAGTGATTCGTTTTGGCAATACCCAGATCCACCTCCAGTGTTAGTAAATAGTGGGAGGTCCTTGTGGAGAGTGGTGGACAAGAGTATTTGCTGCATTCCTTATGCAAGAAGCTTCACCTCTCTTTAGCATTAGCTGCCAATGCCCATATCCCCTTGGGGAATCAACACTTCCAGAAAGCTGACAGCCTGCTCACCTCTGCAGAAGGGCTGACAACATGTGCTTGGCTTGTGGGTAGGCCTGGGAAAAGTGCTGGGGAATTAACATATGAGAGCAGCCCTCAAGCAATGATTGGAGAAGGCAGTGGCACCCCACTCCAGTACTCTTGCCTGGAAAATCCCATGGACGGAGGAGCCTGGTGGGCTGCAGTCCATGGGGTCGCTAAGAATCGGGCACGACTGAGCGACTTCACTTTCACTCTTCATTTTCATGCACTGGAGAAGGAAACGGCAACCCACTCCAGTGTTCTTGCCTGGAGAATCCCAGGGACGGGGGAGCCTGGTGGGCTGCCGTCTATGGGGTCGCACAGAGTCGGACACGACTGAAGCGACTTAGCAGCTTAGCAGCAGCAATGATATGTAGGAGCTGGTGGAAAACTGGCCCAGTTCCTTGCCCTCGGTGTAGAGCCCTGTTGTACAGTCTCTCAGAGGGTCTGTGGCTTCCCCTGGTGGTAACCACTCGTTATCCATCATTGACCTTCCTCTCTTGCTGTTATCACAACTCCCCTCCCTCACTGGGCTTCTGAGTATCCAAGTCTTTGCCACATGGTCTGATTTTGGAGAAGTTCAAGCTAGAACCTTCTTTACGTCTCAGTTTATTCATCTGTCACACGAGGATAATAATGCCTGTTTTGAATAGTTGTTATATTATCTATAATCCATTATAGATAATATAATGGATTAAAGAATATAGCAGGGTGTCTGACATAATAAGGGCTTGAGAAATAGTGATTATTCCATACATCTTAGCGATCCATGAATTCTAGGCTGTCTGATAGAGTGGGAACTGTGAAAGGTTTTAAGTAACGGCATGTTTTGCAGAGATTCCAATGACCTTCATTGGAGGACCTGGTCTTCAGTGGAGAATTCTGGCCTTCACTATAGGATGGAACAGTGCAGCTCCCCAGTGTTCCCCAATATTCATTTCTCCACTTGCATTAGAGGACTCCACGTTTCTGCTATGTCACTAGTTCTGGCCAATGGCTATGAGTGGAAGCTAGGGTGTTACTTCCGGGACAGAACATTTAACTATCAGAGTGAAATCATACTGCACCTCTCCTTTGAGAACTGACAAAATCCTGAAGAGTGGAGCTTGAGTCACTGAGTGAACATGCAATGGAAATCAAGCCCTGGAATCTGTGATGACCATGTAACAAACTACATGTAAATTTTGTTTTAAGCCATTGAGATTTTCTGATTATTTGTCACTGTAACATAACCTCACTCACCCTGACTAGTACAGATGGGAAAGAGACAGAACAACTGAAGGCAGATTAGTTAGGAGTCTACTGCAAGCCTCAAGTAAAAAGAGTCTGAAGTAGGATCTAGAAACTGGAAATGTGAAGGGAGGGAAATAAAAGAGCAACTTTCAAGGAAGAAGAATCAGTTAGTAGAGAAGAAAAAAGGACTTAAATATGACTCCAGAGACTCAAGCTTGGAAAACTGGAAGGAAGATGCCTTAAAAAGGCAAGTCTAGAGGAAGAGTGGAGAGGCTGATTCTGTATGAGATATGAGTTTAAAGAGGTTCTATTTCATACCATCTAAAGAAGCCTTCCTACACCTTCTCCCCACAGAGGCCAGGGGTTGGGGGTTAATAATGGGATGAATCACCAAGGGTTTCCCTAGAATTTCCCTCATAACAATGGGTAGTGATCATGACTCAATTATAGGACATAATGATGAGATGATTTGTACTTGGGTCTCTTGGCTTATAACCCAGTACCCTTCCTACCACTTAAAACTGCCCCAGTATTGAAGAAATAACACACATCTGGTCTACACAACCAGAGGAGGGATTGCTCAACAATATGGTTAATTTAGTACTGTCTAGACAATGGAATTATGTAACTTATAAGGAAAATAAAAGCAAATGTTTGTCATCGTTTTCCTTCTTATAGTCTGAAAAATTAGCATTTAGATTGTCTGAAGCTTCATTCTGTAACAAAACTACTATTCCTCTCCAAGAATTAATAGGAGCCCTGTATTTTCTCAACTTGTGGATCAGTCTCAGGAACTGAAAACTCCACTCTCAATCTTAAATGTGGACTCCTCAATCAGACTCTGGTTAAAGTCCAGTTGCAAAATGAGGGCTTTCTATTTGATCAGAAGATGAAAATAGTAAAATGCATAATAAATACTATTAAACTGGAGGTCCTTTCCTTCCCAGTAATGTTTTCTTCATTTTATCGTTTTCAAAATTACTTTCTTTCATAACCTCAGAAGCCTACAGCTATTTTATTAATTATATTAAAAGTGCCAGAAGATGTCAAGAAAATTAAGTAATATAATAAAACAGCCTTACCATACATTTAAGCCTTTTTATCTTTAACAGTTTCTTTTTAAATCTCTAGACCATCTAACCTGCACAGTGAATTCCGGTTTAAATAAAAATACATTAATAATGGTCTATATTAAGAAATTATATGAAAAAGCAGTTCATAATGTACCTTTCAGCTTTATAATTAGTTCTGTAATCTGTAATCAGATGATTTAAATCTAACACAGTTAAATTACCAACTAAGTAATTTCTATTTCCAACAGGAATCATTATACCTTTGGAATTTTGCAGAGTGTTAATGAGTTTTAGAGAAATGTTTCTATTTCTCATTCACTTTATTCCCAACAGTTAGCACACTACCTGGCACATAGTTTTTGCTAAATAAACAACTGCTGAACAAATAAAGGAATATGTAATCACAAATAAGTGATTAGCAAATACAGGTTCATTCGTCATTGTTCCCGTCCACCCCCAATCAGGACATGAACGACGTTCACTTCTGTGTCTCAGTTCAGAGCACCAATCCAACTTCTTCTGATCAGTTGATGCACATTCCGACTGGATGGTTCCTTGCCTTACAGTTCATTACATAAATATGCCTGCCTTCAAAGAATGTGTGATAAAGAGCAAAGACACTTGATCTAAAGTCAGAAAATGTAGGGTTAGGTTCGGCCTTCCATGATTCTTTCTGTGCAAAGAGCTATGTAAAGAACATCACTGAAACTCCTGCAAACTAAGCTCTGAGCTAGGCACAACCTAGACATTACAAAATTTAACTCAGGAAACTCCAAAAGGTAAAAGATGAATCCAAATTTTACATATTAAAAAAAAAAACTGACCTTCAGAAAAATTAAGGAACTCGGCCTAAAGTCACAAATCTAACAGGCAGGATTGCACAATAGCTCTGACTCCAAAATCAATCACCAGTAGCAATGCTGATGATATAGACAAGAGTAACTATATCATCTGCAGTCTCCAATACTTCTATCATTGCCTGCATAGATACTTCTTGTTTGAAGACAACAAAAACCACTTATATGTAGGTGGAGTCCTTATTGTGCCTGATCTCTGTGGTAGGCTCTGGTCACACCTGCTGTGTTCAGCCCCTTCTGGGTCTGTTTAGATCGGACATGACTGTCTGAGCATGTTCATATGTTGGTCATCATTTCATATGTGCCAAGTCACTACCCAGGAGTTATGTCTGCTCACAATTTTATAATCTGGGTAAAGCAGAGCAAGATGGTGCTGGTGGTAATTACACTCAGATATTCAGTCCAGCAATCTGGCTTTCTAATGCCAATTTTATAACCATAAAAGCCAAGTATGTTGGAGTTTCAGGGTCCATGGCTAAGGATTAAAGAGCCTTGGTCAAGTCCTACTCAGGGCCATGCCTAGCAGGACCTCCTATGGACTCGAAGTCTACCATGGCCAACAAATCCTCCTTGAGGAACTAGGGATTTGGGAAGTTGAGCTTGTCTTACACCTCCAGGCTGATACCTCATGATACACTTTACTGAGAACCTATCATTTGTGCTTATTGGAGTGAATTATAAGACATAAAGGATCTGACTGTCAGAGTACTCATTTGGGTCAAGTTTCAAACCCATTCTCTGCAGGACAACTTCAGCCCTGGAGAGGCAGAAGGACAAGGTTAGGAAGAAAGCCCAGCCTGCCATGCTCAAAGCCCAGTTTTGCCACTCAACTTTCTGCCTCTGTCTCTTCATCTGCAAAATGGCCATGGGATAAGACCTACATCTAAGGCATGTTAGGAATAAAAGTCTGTTATTTCTAAACACTTGAAATAATACTTGGCATGTAGTAAAGCTATACGTGTTTAAGTTTTTTTGATTCTGAAATAATTTACTAATCACTGCATTTTTTTTTTTTTTTACAGAAGACACAGGTTCATGGCCGATTGGAAGGGTACTCAGCTCATTGATTAATTTCATTGATTTGAACTTCACCAAGGCCAAGTTAGCTGACAATTTCATCAGGGTTTGGCAGAAGCTTGTGTACAGTCTACTTTGAAGAAATTACCTATGCAAAATATGAGTATGAACAAGAGGGCAGGAACCTTGTTTTAACAAACCCAAACAAAACAACTTTTTAAAGTACTTTGAGCAAAAGCAAGTCCAACTTATTTCTTGTATTAACCAACATCCTCCATTCCCTCAAGGGTTCTGATATTGATGGCCACCAGTGCTCCTGGAAGGCTTGGGCTGGCAGGGCTCCACTCTCTTTATGGCCCTTGGGCACCCATTCCCCACACAGCTGAGTGCTGTGCTTATTTACCAAGAGTCAGCTGCATTGCTCCCAGTTGTTATTTTAATTACATGACCTTTCATTCTGTAAATAGATGAAATACAAATAAACGAGAAAAAGTTGTTTCTGTAAAAACTAGGTTGACTGCTTGGGGATAACTCAGTAATGGTACTTTCCAAGCAACAATTGCAGCTACTTTAAAAGACTGAAATGTCTGGAAACTTTCGGCACTCAGATAATGCCCTGTTGTCGCAGTCTAAGCGTGACGGATGACCAAGAACTCTAATTAGTGAGCCCATGTTTTAAAAAAAAGAAGCATTATCCTTACATCCAAATATTATGACATAAGTCTCCCATTACTATCTCTCAACTGAAAATAAAATATATCTATATTTAAATCATCCCCCAATTGACTCTTCCTATTAACTGACCACTCCAAATTAGAGTGGATAAAAGAGTTTCTACCATAATTACATGAGAATAGTTACTCTTGATAACAATGGTATGGCATACAGGAATCACACCTATGCCCTGCAGTGGAAGCGTGGAGTCTTAACCACGGACCTCCAGGAAACTCCCTTTTTCCCCTTTAAGACAGAGTTATTGTCATTACTTTAAAACATAAGCAGAATTTGAGTTCTAGGATGTGGGTCAGGTCTATAATGCTTTCTATGTGTGTGTGTTTTGGACACAGTCATATATGGCCCATTATCTACATCAGATGGAGAACTTATGGGATAACTCACATCTAAGGCTAAACTCCCTGGACTTGTTCTAATACCCCCATCTTTGTTGTGTTTGGGAACTGACAAGCTATTTTCCAGGACACAGGAAACTTTCAGCAGGAAAATAAAAAAATTATCAATAATGTTAATAGTGAATACAGACACCACAGAGGAGCAAACAAAAGGAAGCAGCAGGCCAGGTGATGTGCATTATCTAAAGGTTCAGGCTGACTAGGGTTCTGACAAAATGTGGTCCTCTGCTTGTTTTGTAAATAAAGTTTTATTTAAACATATGTACATTTATTTAAATATTGATCAATGACTATTTTTGCTTTACAATGAATGAGCTGAGTAGTTGCAATACAGACCCAACAAGTAAAAATGAAATAAATAATATTCATTATCTGGCCCTTTTCAGAAAAAGTCTGCTAACCTAAGCTCTCAAGGATCAATTCTGCCCAAGACAGTACTTGACAAGGTATGATTATAATTGCGCTTTATAAAATGTCCTGGAACTTTGCCATAGTGGATTAATTCCTCAAGGTTATCCCCAACAATGAGAAGCAAGCCAAGTGATTAACTAAGCCACTGACAATGTCTGATGACACAAATTTCCCCTCAATTTCCCCTTCAAGAGTGCCTCCTAGAATTCCCTTAAAATCACACTGTGGAGTTAGTTTCAGATGGGAATTTTGATGCTGTACAAAAGTACTCTTTCCTCTGCTCTAATGCCTCTGTCTACCTATGGATCATGGCATCTGGTCCCATCACTTCATGGGAAATAGATGGGGAAACAGTGGAAACAGTGGCTGACTTTATTTTGGGGGGCTCCAAAATCACTGCAGACGGTGACTGCAGCCATGAAATTAAAAGACACTTACTCCTTGGAAGGAAAGTTCTGACCAACCTAGATAGCATATTGAAAAGCAGAGACATTACTTTGCCAACAAAGGTTCATCTAGTCAAGGCTATGGTTTTTCCAGTGGTCATGTATGGATGTGAGAATTGGACTGTGAAGAAAGCTGAGCGCCGAAGAATTGAAGCTTTTGAACTGTGGTGTTGGAGAAGACTCTTGAGAGGCCCTTGGACTGCAAGGAGATCCAACCAGTCCATCCTAAAGGAGACCAGTCTTGGGTGTTCGTTGGAAGGCCTGATGCTGAGGCTGAAACTCCAAAACTTTGGCCACCTCTTGCGAAGAGTTGACTCATTGGAAAAGACGCTGATGCTGGGAGGGATTGGGGGCAGGAGGAGAAGGGGACGATGGAGGATGAGATGGCTGGATGGCATCACCGACTCGATGCACATGAGTTTGGGTGAACTCCAGGAGTTGGTGATGCCAGGGAGGCCTGGTGTGCTGCGATTCATGGGGTTGCAGAGAGTTGGACACGACTGAGCAACTGAACTGAACTGACCTATGGATCTCTGTGGCTTAGAAAATGGTGCTTTTCACAGACCCTGTATTTCACAGCAAACAAGGAGATGAGCTGAAAAGGTAGCTTGGACTGTCTTTTCACAGATCATTTGTTTCTCCAAGCGTGGCACTGTCACAGGAGCCTGGGCAAAGGGTTCATTACTTCTAAATGTATAAACACAATCAAATTCAAAAGGAAAGAGCTAGTCAATGAAAAGAGAACGTGAGTCTCTACCTACCCCAATGGTCATAGGGGTGGTGGATCTAGTAGACAGAGTACTAGGTCTGTGGTCAGAAGGTTCCGGTCTTGGTGCTGATTGTGCTACTAACAAAATGCATGACCCCAGGCAAGTGACTTACCTTCACTAAGCCATATAGGCTTAGCCAGCTATCCCTAAGGTCCCTTCTAGTTCTAAGATTCTAGGATTCTATGATGCCAGCCTTAAGAGGCTGTGCTCTTACCAGTGCCTGGCACATCACAAGCACTATAAAAGCATTAACTATCACTACTGTTTTGTGAAGGCACAATGCATGCCTTTAAATGTTAATGGTTCTTCCCCTTTGTAACAATCAACAACCTAAACTCAAGTTCTAGACAACAGAACATAACCATAAGCAATGAAGTCTCCAAATTCTACTGGCCCTCTCAATTAGCACAAATGAATAAAGCTTTTTTAGATGGAAGAGGGTAGTTGGTGGTGATGGTAGTTCTTGAATCTAAAACCCAAATAGTCACCCTTCTTGAATATCTCCAATTAGAAAATTGGTTCAATCAAAAGTTTTTATTTTGTGTGCATGCTTAGTTGCTCAGTCATGTCCAAGTCTCTGTGATCCTTTGGGCTGTAGCCCACCAGGCTTCTCTGTCCATGGAATTTTTCAAGCAAGAATACTGGAGTGAGCAAGACTATTGGAGTGGGTTGCCATTTCCTCCTCCAGGGAAATCTTCCTAACCCAGGGATCGAACCCTCATTTCCTGTGTCTCCTGCATTGCAGGGGGATTCTTTCCCCACTGAAGCCTTTATTTTGTACTGCAATATAAAAAAATTTCCCCTGATAATCTCGAGATATCAATAGGTTGAGACTGAGAACTAGGGTTCTTTAGGGTATCCAAACATCTTTTTCCATCTTCTCATAATACATAAACTCCTCATGGGGGCAGAGGAGGAGTCAGGGTTGTCCAACAAAATGGTAAAGGAAATTCAGTCTTCAGTTTCCAAATAAATTTAGTTGATTATGGGTTTAGAAAAACTGCTAGTACCCACCAAAATCCCTCAGGCCTTGCCATTTCAGACTGGCAAGCCCACTTCCAGCTACCAGTCTTTGCAACTTTTGCCTTAAGAATGTTCTCAGTGCTTCCCTAGTGGTCCAGTGGTTAGGAATCCATCTTGCAATGCAAAGGACACAGGTTTGATTTCTGGTCCAGGAAGATCCAGGGCAACTGAGACGTGTGCAGCACAACTACTGAGCCTGTGCTCTAGAGCCCACATGCCACAAACTGAAGCCTGCGAGCCTAGAACCCATGCTCTGCAAGAGAAGCCACTGCAATGAGAAGCCCGCACACCGCAGCTAGAGGGCAGCCTCTGCTCTCTGCAGCTAGACAACACCCATGTACAGCAATGAAGACCCAGTGCAGTCAAAATAAAATAAATTAAAAAAAAAATTTTTTTAAGAGTTTTCTCAGAAGACACAGAAAACTTCTCTGCCCATTATTCTGGCAGGCCTCCCTTGGTGACAGATGGAATTGATGTAAATACCACAGCTCTCATGCCTCAGGTAGGCAAACTCTGAGACACCTGTTCTATACCATTTTCTAGAGTTTCTTCCATAAGTCTAAGCTCTAATTACTCACAGTGTTAACTCACTTGATGAGAAAACCTTCACTGACTGCCTTCTCAGTGGACTCCCTATCTCACTTCCCCAATGTCCTTTTTTTGTTGCTGTTCTGTTTGGTTTGTTTTACTTTTTAAATAAATGATTTTAATTCAAATATTTATCCTATGGTCTGTTCCTGGGAAATTCAAATGAAGACAATGGGTGTTGACTAATTAATTCTTTAAAGTTTGAATAATAAACATTAATCAGCAGAGTATCAGGTACAAGATATTTATAGCCAAGAAATAGAAAAATTGAGTTGAAAAATTATGATTAGCATAAAAACCAGCAATAAACCTAACAGACGTGGGAGAAAGTCCAAGCTTGTGGTCTTCCCCTTCAGGTCAAATTCCCTGGAGTTCTAAGAGGTTAATTTAGGTTCATGGTAACTTTCTCAAGAGATGAAGAATTATCTTGCATTCATTTCGTATGTGTTCTAGAAACCTGAGTTCCTAGAATTTCTATTAAAAGTCCTGGACATCACTGCAGTAATTTCTCAACACCACGCAGCGAAGGATAGGTCAGTTTCAATGTGTTCTTAGCCAAGAAGCCAGCAGATTTGGGCCCAGAGGACAAGCTCATTCTCAAAAGATAAAGGTTTCTGTTGCTCTTGTAGATACTCTGTGAATTTATAGCAGGCATCGTTAAGCTAAATCGGACCTGATCCTCTGAGAGTTCTGAATGCAAGCTAAACACAAATCAAAACCTCATGGTTACACCTGAGGAGGAAAATAGTAGAAATAGAGGATATATCATGCAGCAGTGGTAACAAAGGTAGCAATTAGGGTCCCAGTAAGAAGTAGAATTTATTTGATCTAAAAATATGGTCATTAAAAGACAACTTAACAGACGTGTCGGAGAAGGCAATGGCACCCCACTCCAGTACTCTTGCCTGGAAAATCCCACGGACGGAGGAGCCTGGTAGGCTGCAGTCCATGGGGTCTCGAAGAGTCGGACACGACTGAGCGACTTCACTTTCACTTTTCACTTTCATGCATTGGAGAAGGAAATGGCAACCCACTCCAGTGTTCTTGCCTGGAGAATCCCAGGGACGGAGGAGCCTGGTAGGCTACCGTCTATGGGGTCACACAGAGTCGGACACGACTGAAGTGACTTAGCATAGCATAGCATAACAGACGTGTGAACAGCTCTGAGAAACAACTAGAGGTGTTGATGCACCTAGAGGCCAGCAGCAGTGAGATGCTGCCAATACCCCAGGGCAGAAAGTGCAAAGTGAAGAAAAAACTGTTCCGGGAGCCAGCCAGAGTCAGAAGCCATGGAGATGCAGTTTTAGAAAAACGTGACTGCTGCCAGCAATGCAGTGCCTCCAAAGGAGGGTGGATCACGGCACAAGTACACCAGAGCCTCTCCCCGGCTCTCCTGATCTCCTTCTGATGTCTCTCATCAGCTGAACTCAAAGAAGCCAAGGGCAAAGCAGCCCAAGTGATGCAGTAAGCCCAGCCCCAGAGAGCAAGGAGCAGGGCAGAGAAGAGCAGAGAGGAAACGTGGAGTGAGGAGCAGGATGGAGTAGAAAACCCACCGTTATTTGTGTGCAGAGCAGAACATGATGGAACCCCACTCTTCGTGGGGAAAACTTTGTAGTCATTTCATTTATTTCCTTAATACTTAGTTCATCTTTTCACTCAAATTGTGAAAATAATCAAAAATTATAGAAAAGTGAGAGTTTGAGTGAACATATGTATAATCACCACATGGATGAAGTGAGAGTTTGAGTGAAGGTCGCTCAGTTGTATCTGACTCTTTGGGACCTATGGACTATAGCCTGCCAGGCTCCTCTGCCCATGGAATTCTCTAGGCACGAACACTGGAGTGGGGAGCTGTTCCCTTCTCCAAGGGATCTTCCAACCCAGGGATCGAACCAGGTTCTCCTGCATGGCAGGCAGATTTTTTACTGTCTGAGTCAGCATGTAGCAACAGTTTAATCCTGTCTCCATCAGTGAATCTGATTTTTGATGTATTGATATTTCAAAGTGAATTTTAGACATCACTTCCTCTTAAATACTTCAGCATCAAATCATTTACTTTGCTCATTTTTAACTGCTATTATAATGTAGCTCTACTTTATATATACTGCCAATGCAGGAGACATTAAGAGACATGGGTTCAATCCCTGGGTTGGGAAGATCCCCTGGAGGAGGGCATGGCAATCCACTTCAGTATTCTTGCCTGGAATCCCATGGACAGAGTAGCCTGGTGGGCTACAAGCCATGGGGTTGTAAAGAGTCGGACATGACTGAATCAACTTAGTGAACATACACATACACACACAAAAATACATGGGCTTCTCTGGTGGCTTAGACAGTAAAGAATCTGCCTGCAAAGCAGGAGACCTGGGTTCGATCCTTAGGTTGAGAAGATCCCTTGGAAAAGGGAATGGCTACCCACTCCAGTGTTCTTGCCTGGAGAATTCCAAGGACAGAGGAGGCTGGCGGGTTATACAGTCCATGGGGTTGCAAAAAGTCAGACACAATGGAGCGACTAACACATACACTCATAATACACTTGTATATGTATATATCAAGAAATCAATTAGTGAATGGGTCAATCAATGTGGTTGCTTTCAATTGGGCCACATAGGGGCATTCATTTTATCAGGTGTAACAGTCCTTACAAAACAAAGACTCTAGCTTTTGGCTGCTTTACTTTCCAAGAATTCCAGAATTGATCTTGGTAAGCAAGCCAGGGTCAACACAATAAAACTGAAGCAAGTTGTTGAGTACTGTTTTCCCCCCCAATCTCACAATCAGATCTCGTTACAAGAGATGGACTGACTTTATCCCTTCCCCTGCAACCTGACCTTTTCTATTATACTGCCAATGCCATTCCCACACAAGGCTCATGTTCCTTTGGTTTCAAAGACAGATGGAGGAAGGAGGGGAACTGAACACACTGGGCTGCTTTCACTCCTCCTCCCCCACGATCTTTTGATGTATGAGTAAACAGTATTATTGCCTTTGTTTCTTAACCTCCCAAACCATGATAAAAAGCCGATCTGAGGCAGTCCAACTTGTTACTTCAAATTCTACCTCTTCTCTGGGTATCGAAAATAACATATTTCACAGTATGGACTCAATCAGACGCTCCTTAAAAACCCACATTTCCAATAGCCGCTGGCAACGTGGAGGTAGAATTTAAATTACATATTGCTACACACTGACTCCTGGGCCATTTCCCTCTCCAAATCATTCTTCAGTGTGGGTTTTCAAATGTATGCTTAGGTTAAGAAAAAATGTTGACACAGAGAAGCGACATCTTTTCTGTATCGTGAGTGAGGAAGGAAATGAATTTGGGAGCTGGGAGCATGATCAAATCAATCACACCATGTTAAAACGTATTTGCCCCAAACAAGGCCATTGTTTTCCATTGCATAACTGTGGGAAAGACCAACTGCGTGCTAGACACCCCAGCAGGCCATGGAGGGGACCCCCAGGTGAAGACATCAGAGTGCTCTCCTTCACAAAATACCAATCTAACAGAAGGCACAGTTCAGTACACCAAAAACATGAAAGTAAACATGTTAGTCACTGGGTCTTGTCTGACTCTGAGACCCCATGTACTGTAGCCCCCCAGGCTCCTCTGTCCATGGGATTCTCCAGGCAAGAATACTGGAGAATGGAATGGGTAGCCATTCCCTTCACCAGGGGATCTTTCCAACCCAAGGATCAAACCTGGGTCTCCCGCAATGCAGCAGATTCTTTACCATCTGAACCGCCAGGAAAGCTCCTCACACCAAAAACGTAAAGCAAAGCAAAATAGGAGAAAAGAGAAAGGCCTTCTGGCTGGGAGGGTGCATGAAGACCTCACAGAACAGGGGGAACTGAGCCAAGCTTGGAAGGGTCATTGCCTTTCCTTGGGCAGAGATGAGGGAAGGATATTCCAAGGGTGAGGATCAACATGTGGACAGGGTCACCACTGGGAAGCAAAGAGGAGGTCTACGGAAGAGCAAATAATCGAGCTTGGCTGGAATACAGATCATGTATTCAGTGAGAAGACAGGAAAAGGAAGTGGGGCCATACTGTGATAGACCTTGGATGTTCAGCTTTAGAGTCTGGAATGCAGTAGGGAGCCAGAAAGGAATATTAAACACAAAAGTGACAGGACTGGAACTACATTTTAGAAAGATTATTCTGGCAGGGAGGATAGTTGACTCAAAACAGGCAGAGAGAGAGCAGATATCAGAGAAACAGCATCTTTCATATTTATTCTCTTAATACCACAGCAAAGAAGGTAGATAAGGAAAATTTTTCCTTATATTCTAACTGCAAATAACCTCTTTTTTGGGTATGGAGCCATACAGATGATACATGGAAATCTATCACCACTATAGTAGCTATACATAATCTTGATACAGCATCTTGATTATTTCTTCCTGGCTTTATAAAAAGCCCAAAACAAATGTTAGCTTTTTTTTTTGTAATTAAACTCTAAACTGATTCCAGATCTTTCATCAATAACATGAACTTTATGACTGATCTAGATACCAAAAGTCATTGTTTGATGATGCACACTTGAAGAATCTAGAATATGAAATCAAGGAAATGAAATTCCTTTCGGTTCCATTTTCATGGGAGCCTAAGCTCAATTATACATTTGTGTCGATGTTGTCAATATTTGGAGTTATATCAAATATGGAAAATCTACCATCTCTACCACTATATAAACTCTATAAACTATAATAACCTAATGAATATGGCCTAACTCTGGAGTGCTCATTGTGAACCAAATGTTTAAGTACTTTCCTAGCTGCATTTCCAGTCATTATATTATCTCACTGATTTATCAGATATGATTTTATCTGATAGGTAATACCTTTGTGATAGGTATTACGAGCCTAAGACATGAAGTACTCTATCTGGAATCAGGCAGCCATAACTTTTAAAGCCAAGCTTGAAACCCATGTCTGTTTGATTGGATTCTTGTTACAATTCTTCCAAGCTGCAGGGATGTGTGTTATTTATGCAGGTTGTGGCCAAAGCCCATCAATTACTCTCAAACAACTATCAAAAGAATCCTTCTTTTCCCAACCTCACAATATACTTGTTTAACTACACCCATTAGGAACTCCTAGAACATCAAAAAAATGCCTAAGAAATTATCAGAAAGTCTTGAGACTTGAATGATAAACCTTTGAAATACGCCACATTGAAGGTCTAGCAAATACCATTTCCACTAAAGAAAATGGCTACGTGTTGGAGGAATGGGAAGCTTGGAGGAATGACAAAGCCAGGCTGAGTATCCTGCGTGTCCCTGAGACCCCAGAAGGGTCTTCTACAGGGGACACTAGAAGGATTCTGGGGCCATCCTCCAGCCATGATAACTGCTTCTTATTTGCAAATAGCCCCTCGGTCATCATGTATTTTACAAAACACACATCAACCAGTCAGGAGTATAACTGAAAGCAGCACCAATTCATTCCACAGAGTGTCCCATGACATGCATGGAGCCTCTGCGAATGAAAGGTGGGCGAGTCCTATTGGCAAGGTCCCTCCTGACTGCAGAGCTAAACACGTCACAGTGGTGACGCTCTTACCCAGCAGCTGCAAGAACACCTCTGCATTGATGCATCAGGGGATAGGCTCATGTCCTGGTTTGGGCCTGTTTCCTCTTTGCTAAGTCATCAGCCCTTGACTTCCCAGTGGGGCGAGGGTTACAAGATCAAGTGAGATTATTTCTTTGAAAGTGCTTTGGAAAACACAGTGGTTCAACAAAACATCAATTTATCTTTTTGGGATCAGTCCACACCATCTTCATCCCTGTCGAAGCAGGCTGTGGTGTCTAAAATATGATTTTTGTATTTTAAGATGCATCTGTCACTGAATAAATTATTCTACCATGAATAGTCCTTTTTGTTTTGGGACACAAATAGAAGGAGCTTCTAGAAAACTGTGGTAAAAACTGGAGTTCTAGTGGATGTGCCTTAGGAATTCACTCTATTTAACCCTCCGGGTAGTTATTTCACTTTTCAAAAGGGATAAATTTTACTTTTTGTAAAATGTAGGAAATACATAGCAACAAATAGTATTTAGTTACCCAGATGGCACAGTGGTAAAGAATCTGCCTGCAATGTAGGAGACACAGGTTCGATCCCTGGGTCGGGAAGATCCCCTGGAGAAAGAAATGGAACCCACTCCAGTATTCTTGCCTGGAGAATTCCAAGGACAGAGGACCCTGGCCAGCTATAGCCTATGGTGTCGCAGAGTTGGATACGACTGGGCGATTGAGCACATACACTACAATGAAAGCCAACTCCAGGCCCACTTCTGCCACATATACAAATATTCATGGGCAAGTCACAAAAGTTCTCAAATAACTTAGTCTTTTCAGATCCGTGTTTGTTCTCTTAGGAGCTCCAAATCACTGCCTCAGAGAAAATTCACCACATGTGGTAACTGTCTTCCCATGTACACAGTTGAACTACATTTCCCAGCTTCATTACAGTTCTGTCGGGGCCCAGTGACCCTGTTCTGGCCCGGCACACAAATGTCTCCCATACAAGTCTTCTTTCTATTTACCTTCCATGACACCTTGGAGGCCCATTTTAAAGATGGTGGCAGTACAAGATGGAGATATTAAAGACCAAGTGACAGGTTTTCAAGTTACCTTTTGGAGGAGAGCAGCCCAAGCGAGCTGCCCATGAAGAAATATTCACTTTGGGCTTGGAGTAAATGAAAAATAAATTTTAGGTCAAGTCACTGAGATTTTGAAGTTGTTTGTTACAGCCGCAAGCAGATTGCTGAGACAGATATTATAGAATTACATAATACAAAATTGCATTGGTATTCTAATGGGAGGATCAGCAAGTCATCCAGGGCCATTGGGCAAAGGAGCCTACGGTTAAGTGAGAAAGATACAGGAGTGAATGGAGCTCTGAGGCAACACCAAAGCAGCTTGACCCTCAGGGCTTGCTGGATTGTTACTTTTTGTCCATGCAAAAATAGAAGGGCACACACAGTCTTTCTAGCCAACCATATATTTCGCTAATGGAAACATTTCTAACACAATTTGTGCTAATTACCAAACCCTCTAGTCTACATTTTTTATAGCATCACTCAAAGTACTTTCCCCAACCACCTTTGAAAGTGGACCTTGCAGTAAAGTTCTTCAGGTGGTAACTAACCAGTTAGCCCTGGAGTGTAGATTACTGGCCAGCACAGAGGTGAAGTTCAAAATACTTAACCACTGGTACTGCACATCACCAAGGGATTAAAAAAAAGTGCAAACTCTTATGTTGGAGCAGTACCTTCTACCCTGGATAACTTCAAATGTTAATTAAGCGCCTTTAGGGTAGAGATTAAAGTAATTCACACCATGACTGTTTATACTTAAGTATTTAAAGAATAAATTAGAAACAAACAAGCGTCTAATTCACAGACATCGTCCAGTGTATTTATGTCTCTGCTCATCCTAAGAATTACCAGCAAAGGATCATGGGACCTATCCCTAAGTGTCAGATTAGATCAATAAAATTAGCCATCTGTCCAAGGAAGGCTTTAAACTCAGGTTGTATTTAAATATTACGTTTCCAACTGCCCAGATGTTACAGAAAAGTGCCTGCTGACACAACTCCTTTTGCACAATGTAAACCATTAACTGGCTAATATACATTTGTTGCACCAAGGAAAATAAACAGCATTAACACTGCGTTAAATCTGATTCGGGATTTTGGGTGCCCTGTCAGCAAACACAAGTGTTAAGATTTAAGTTGCTCAGGACTGTCAGACTCAGGCAAAGAAAGAATCTTCATGTATCTTTAACAGGAATGCAGAGGAAGAGACTGGAAAAGAGATCAAAGCTTCAGAAAGTAAGGTTGATCCCATTAGTTAAGATAATAATAATTAGTGTGAGTATTGTTAGATAATCATATCTTATCTTTGTGTAGCACCTTAGTTCTTTCAAAGCACTAGTCTGATTTCCTTTGATTCTTAAAATAAGCCGGTGGGGTTATCTGGGGTAAGTGGGGTTTTTCTTACAGCTCTGGAAATGCAGAATCATGAATAATAAATGCAAGGGCCATTGGTGTCCAGTCTCTTATCTTTCTATGTCACCAGTAGTGGCCATGAATCACTCCAATCTGGCTGATCAGTGAGCAAACCCTGGCCATTTCTTAGCTATCTAGCTTCATGGAGATTTTCATGAACCTCCAGTCACATGTCAGTCTGGATAATTCTCTTTCAGGAATAGCTGCTCCCCACCCCCAACACCCTACAAAACTTCCACATGACAATTACCAGACAAAAACTGTCCATCACTCTTGGAGTTGGTGTTTCTCAAAAAAATCCACTCAAGCAAGACCACAAACCTCACAGTTACATCTCCAAACCCCAAATCAAGGCATGTGGTTGACCAAAGAGTCTTTCTGATTTGCCAATTTATCTAAAAAAATTGTACAACTTGGTAAACTTAAAATTATGTTATCAAGTATACATCAACACGCATGAGAAAGAATAAAAAGTACATGAACTCATGTCTGTGTTAATTATTCTGATGCCTGGAAATACACATATTTTTTCCTCCTTTCCCCTTCACCCCTGTCCAGATTAAACAAGCCCAAATTCATAAACATTGCCTTCAAGCTTCAAGCTTCTAATCCCTTTTAATGCCTTGGTGTATACATTACCTCATTTAATCCTTAATTGGTTGGTTCTTTCTTTATCCTATTTCTGTAAGACATTATGAAAAAACTGAAGCAAACTTTTTGGCCAACCCTATATTTTTATAAACAAGGAAACCCAGGCTTACAGAGTTAATATAACTAGGCTTAATGTCACCAGGCAATTTTTTAAAAAAGAAAAAGAAAACAACAACAAAAACACAGTGTCAGAACTTGAACCCAAACTTGTCGAGTAGCAGAGTCTGTGCTTTCACCCAAGCCCGGAGAACGGGCTGGTCATGCACAGTTCAGCCCGGCTTCCTGTTGATGTTACTGCAGGTCGTCCCTCCTGGGTGCAGCCATCTCTCAGGGACAGGGCTAGGGGAAAGAGGATAAGTAGGAGGACTTGCTCAGAAGAGATGTCCTTCAGCGACCTTCGAAGATCTCAAGTCCTAAATCCAATCTTCAGACACCCTGCAGACTGTCTAGACGCTGGTTTGTTCCGGTTGAAACACACGTGTGTTATCGAAGTGGAGACTGTCGGGGTACTGGAAAGTTCCTGGGATGGAGGTACCAGGGAAGAGAGGCAGTGGAGGAACCCAAGTTCTCCTCCGTCATGTCCCCAAGTGTGAACTGTGACCCACATGTACCATGTGACCCGAGGTTCTTGTTTAAAAAGCAGATGTCTGGGATGCACTCCAGGAATTCTTATCCACACAGGAGTTCAAGAATGACTCACAGGTCTAAGATCTGCTCTGAGCCAATGTTAGAAAATGTGCCCTCTGGTGGCAGCGATTTGATTTGATTTTTCACCTGAGTCTCTCCCTGTCCCCACGCCCAACCCCCAACCTATGAGATCAGAGGGCTCATGTCTTCCAGCTCATCTCAGGAGATTAAAGTCACACCTTGAGGTCCTTCTCCAAAATGGTGGTTCACAATCAATGCAATCAAAGATGGGTGGCAGTGGGGGTGTTTCTCCTATAAACTGCGATTTACACTCTGCAGTATCTCCTCATCTTTCCCCCTTTTTTTTTTTAATCCCTGAAATAGCAGATGCACTTCTAATACCTGTAACTAGCTGTGACCAAAACAAGTGGCAAGGGTCTTGACCAGCTCAGAAGATTCTCTGTTGCAATCAAGACATCATGTCATTCATTTAGTGGGTTGGGAGAAGTACAGTCCCGTTTGTGGAGGGGGAGAGGCGGGAGAAGACAGGATCTCCCCAGGATAACCCTGCAGGAGCTGAGATCCCACCTCTGCCTCAGACACCTGAGCCCTGTTTCCCAGAAATCTATCTCTGGGTCACTGGACCACTTCTGAGCTACAGTAACCCATGAATAGGCTACCCCAGTAGCTCAGCAGTAAAGAATCCGCCTGCAATGCAGAAGACACAGGTTTGATCCCTGGGTCAGGAAGATCCCCTGGAAGACGGCACGGCAACTCACTCCAGTATTCTTGCCTAGAGAATCCCATGGACAGAGGAGCCTGGCAGGCTACAGTCCATAGGGTTGCAGAGTCGCCCATGGCTGAAGCGACCGAGCACACACGCACGCAACCCATGAACAGATGGACAACTACTCCCAAAAGAATTCTAAGGTTATTAAAGTCCTGGTCTCAGAGTAAGAAATAAAAAGCACAAACAAAAAACACCACTCAGTTCCTTTCTGATCAAGTCACTCTTCCATGAGAAAGAATTCTGAGAAGAAAGTACTGCCTCATGTTACACACATTTACTCCTGATCGTGGCCTCACAGAGGTCCCTTTACCTCATAGAGAATCAAAGGAAAGAGAAAGAGAGGCAGGGGCTTCTTTAGAGGGATTGGCTGTGAAGTGGGAACACACTGGAGGGTAGGGGGGCTGATGGAAGAATGGGTTGGAGGAAATATTTCTGCTATGGTGCCAGAACTGCAGGGGATGCTAGTAGCTAGGTGCTGAGGAGGTGGGGAGGGGGAATATATATATATATATATATAGCTTCCCAGATGGCCCAGTGGTAAAGAAACCACCTGCCAATGGAGAAGACTCAGGTTCGATCCCTGGGTTGGGAAGATCCCCTGAAGGAGGAAATGGCAACCTGCTCCAGTATTCTTGCTTGAAAAATCTCATGGACAGAGAAGCTTGGCTGGCTACAGTCCACAGGGTCACAAAGAGTCAGACACAACTGAGAGACTGAGTATACACACTCACATAATCTCCCTCGTGGCATTTATGGCTCCAGTTTTCATCAAGAAGCAAGGCAATCTGGATCAGCCTCCTGGAGGAGTAGGGTTAGTTGGAAAGGAAGAGGGTGTCCGGAAGAGCCGAGTCCCCCAAATTACATGCCCTGTGAAAGGGACTTGATGAGAGCTTCAAGTAAGGATATAAGCAAACTCTTGTGAATATCAGGTTATTCTGTGTAGGTGCAGGAAGTAGAACAAGATGACCCATGACCCCTGCTTGATCCTCTAGCCATTCAGTGTCACACTAGTAGCAGCAGAAACCACCTAGAGGTGCCTGTATTCCCCACCATCAACCCCCAAGGCACAGTGCCCTTGAGCTATATCTGCTCTGTTCGTCCAGGCTTTCGTTTTGCTGAGTTTCCCTGGATCTTTGTTTGAGTCCACATCGGTAAAGAAATATTGAGGAAAGGTGGAAAGGAAATGATTACAGACCTGCATCTCCCCCGAAAATGACTGTGAACCCCAGTTCTCCAGGGGAAAATCTTCAACTCTGAGCTGACCTGACCTTGTCCCACTGACCCTAAGACATCAGGCAGCTGGAAAGAGAAAAGGCAGGGGAGCCCTCAGCTCTCTCTGTGTGCCAGAGTTAAGCTAACACTGTGAGATACAAATCTGCTTGTGGGAACACACGTGGCTTGACGCATGCTGGTCCCAGCAGATGTGTCTTGTCTGGATTTTCCTTTCCCTCCCTCCTGCCCCACATTAGAGGCTCAGCAGTCCTCTCTGCACACGCGGGTGAGAGACTGGGTAAGGGAAGTGCTGGATATCACTCAGGAGGTCTGGGTACTAGTTCCAGGCTCGGCTTCTGATGTTAACTTGGGGCAAGTCCCTGAGTCACACACGCTCAACCCAGCTGTAAAGTGAGGGCGTTTCAATTCCTGCCAGGTCTGTGATTTGAATGTGGGAGCCCCATGGGAGCCCCCCGGTTCATCCAGGAGGAGGACACCCTCTCCGAAGGGATGCACATCTCTGCTAATCAGGCCATTAAGGACTCCTTTCTGCTTCTAAATATCAGAGACTTTAATTCCCATTCCCCCGCTGGCTAGTTGAGTGACCCTGGGTAAGATATTTAATTTCTCTAAGCCACAACTTCCTCTTCAGTTAAACAAGGATAATAATGGTACCCATCTCACAGACCTGTTGGGTTGATTAAATAAATCATTATGTGTCAAGTTCTTCGGAGAGAGTAGCAAGCACTTAATCAGTGTTATTATTATTTAATATGACTGAACTTTCACACTGTCCTTTCTTGTGAGTCTCAGCAAGTGCAAAGGTTTCATTACTGACACTAATGACAGATGAGTAGCTATCTTGGGGTGGAGGGAAAGGTTGCCTATCTTAGACCCAAATGAAACTCAGAACTGAGTTTCAAGCTGCATAGTCGTTCTCTTTCTCACCAGAATTAGATGGGGGTGGGGGATTTTCAGGTGGATTTTGAATCCAAGACTTCAACAAAGCCATACTTGTCAAAGATAGATTTAGGAGTGTGAGGAGAAAGACAGGGCCATTCAAATAAAACAGGACTGTTCCAGTATGCCTTAGGTGGTAGCCATGCTATCTTCAAAGTACTGCACACAAATCAATTTCTATTGAGGAAACAAGGTACAAAGAAACTCCCACATGGATACTCGCAGGATTTGCTGGTGTCTGGGGAAGATTATAAATTAGCTGGTTGCTGTTCACATCAGAGCCAAGTGGGGCACATTCACTTTTTAATCTGGACCAATTTTCCGGATCAAAAACCAGTCTTTCCAAGGGATGTAAATGAGCCCAGGAGGATATTTTCCCCCAAAGTTTATGAAGTAGCTGTCATTTTAATCTGAACAGCCTTCCAACCTGAAAGCTAGTGTCTGGATAAAATTATAAAATAATGAAAAACTCTCCTAGGCTGAACCTAGTCCAAACACTCCTTCTACCTCCAGTTTGATACGTTTAATGTGAGACCCTGGATGAACCAGGTAGGAAATATTTTTAGGAAAGGAACTACAGAAAATAAGAAAGGAAATATGGTGAACCATATGAGCAGTTTTACACAGCAGGCTTTTGTGAAATACTTTTTTAAAAAAATTCTGCTTAAATGAATTGAAATCTATCCTTAAAAGAACATTACATGCACTGCTCATGCTAAAGAACTACAGCTATAACTATGCATTGTTCAAAAAATTGTGACTACATGGTTTTATGTAAATAAATCCACAGAAGGGAGTTGATCACAATCTGCATATCTTAAGGAGGGAAGTTAGGAAGAATTCCTTCGTTGAAATGCTTTAAGATCTGTGTCTGTGTGCATTAGGAAGAGAAACAACATAAAGTAATATCACCTGGGACTGCTGCTGTTTTCTCCAAAGGCAATGATCGGTAGGAATAGAATAGCTCATAATTTAAGCCCGCTTCAGATAATAACAACAACTATAAATTTCAAAGCAGGTAGCAAGGAAGGTGTAAGTGAAGACATGTACAGCTTGAAGGGTAAAGGTGTCTTCCAAAACTGAAAAGCAACAAGTCATCTTTCCAAGTAGAGAGATTCTTGAGCAGTGCAAATATTTAAGCAGTTATACAGGAATCTGCCAAGATTATTTTCTTTGCCTGGTGGCTCAGTGGTAAAAGAATCCGCCTCCCAATGCAGGAGATGTGGGTTCAATCCCTGGGCTGGAAAGATCCCCTGGAGAACAAAATGGCAACCCACTCCAGTATTTTTGCCTGAAAAAGCCCATGGACAGAGAGAGGAGCCTGATGGGCTACAGTCCTTGGGTCTCAAAGAGTCGGACACAACTTCGCCAGTAAAAAGTAGCAAAATGTTCCTGGTTTGTCTCTTTCTTTCTGAAAAAATTACTTGTGAAGACAAACTGTACTTTCCGCAAAGTTCTGCAGACTGCATTCAAATACAGTTCTACTGTTTCCATTGTTCATAAGATATAATTAATCCCATAAGACAACACCCTCCTTACAAAGTAAGAAAAAACAGATTTTTCAGAATTCTAAATATAACCTCAGCGAAGAGGAATAAAAATTATTAGAGAAACACTGTTAAGAACTTTCTTGCTTAGAATGTTCTACTTTGAATAATCTCACCACACCAAAGTAGACAAAAACACAAGACTTTTTACCTGTGTAACTAGAGGAAATACAAGTTACTGTGTTTCAAGTTCGCTCCAGTTTTCTGTAATAGCTCATGAGGCTATATATCTTTGTTTAAATCGCAAAGGCAGGAGCTCAAAACATAGCATAAAATTAACCCACTGGGCGCTCCTTTCCGAGAAAACAGCCCGAGTGGAAGAAGCCCCTAACATCTGAAGCCACATCCCGACACAGTGCGTGGGAAGGACCGGAGATGGGCACAGGGCACACCAGGCAAATCTTCAGACACTCAACAGGAAATGGCTGGGCTCTGGACAGTATGAATTCAATAAGCTGTTTAGAGACACAGGAGGAGCCGTTTGACTTTTCCTGCACAGTTGGCAATCCTTCTAACTGAGACAGTGTGATCGCTGCCCCAACTCTCGGCTCTCTGTGGTCAAATACAGAGCCCTCCACCTCTGCTGTGTCTGGAAAAGAGATCCTTCTTTCAACAAACAAATATCCCTGGAACCGCCTGGGATGGAAAGGGGAGGGCGAGGTTCGCGTCTCTTCTGGGCTCTGGGCAGAGAAGAACCCAGTTAAGTTGCGGTGGATCAGGGGTGAGAGAGAAGGTGCGTCGCCAGCTTCGCGTCCTTGCTGGGGACGGGGACCTGAGCGCTCCGGACGCGATGCTCCCGGGAGCACTGACAGCATTACCTTGTTTTCTGAGCGCTGATCTGAGCGGGGCGGCGCCGGGTCCGAGGCTGGAAGCCAGGAGCAGGAGCCGGAGCAGGACTCCTCGGATTAAATCCATTTCACCGCGGGCGCCTGCAAAGTTTCACCAAGTCCCGGGCGCACACGGAAAGGGCGTCTCCTGGGAGACGTGGGGGACGCGGCCTCCGCGGAGCCCCTGACCTGGGTGAGCAGGCGAAGGACTGAGGGAGCTGGACCAGGAGGCGTCCAAACAGGCAGGACTGCAGCCGGGAGGTCGGCGTGCTGGAGTGAAGCCGGCTGCGGGCGGCAGGGCTTTTCGGAGCGGGGCGGGCGGCGGGGGGTGGGGGGGTGAGGGGGCGGCTGAGGAAGCCGACGGGGAGGGACTGGCTGGCCGCGGGAGGGAGGGAGAAAGGCTCGACCCGCCCGGGGATGGAATTACAATCGAGTGGAAGTGAGAGGGGCAGGCCCTGAGACATCTGACTCTTCGCCCACCGCTGGGGCAGACAGCCCGCCCATCACCCCTCTAGCGACCCCCTGCGCAGCCCTTGCCGGCTGGTGACCTAGATTGGCGCGCTAGGAGGGGCCGACTTCAACCTCTAGAGACGCAGGGCAGGATTTAGGTGATTGCGATCCCAGGACCCTCTACCTTGGTTCTGATTCTGAAATCTTGCGGGGCCTCCCCGCCTTCCCCTAGTAAACTCTCCTCGGGCCGCGCCCCTCTGGGTCGCTTCCACCTTCCTTGGGCACTTTTGCCAACACCTCCAAAGGTGGCTCTAGCCGCTCCACCGCCCTCGGGGTAAGGGGCGTAGCAGAGGGGAGGGGCGAGGGTCTAAGGTTTGCAGAGTGGGAGGCTAGGAGGAAGAGGGGGCGGGGCCGGCCGGGACCCAGGCGCTAAGAAGATAAATGGGATTTAAGGCGCGCTTATGGAGAGCTGGAGCCGGTCACTCTGTTGGAAACGCCGGGTGGAGATTAGGGCCCGGCGCGGGGAAATGGAGTGCCCTCCCGGTAGAGGAAGGCAACTGGAGACCCTCCAGGGGAGGAGATGAAGCTTTAGGTTAAGCCCGGCTTGAGGGGTAAGGAAGCGAGCTCGAGCTCCCTGGTAGACCGGGAAAACACGGCTGGGAGTGGGGAGCGCGCCAGCCAAGCTGGACCTGGAGGCCAACAGGGGGTCCTGGCCACTGATCCTGGGACCAGGGTCCCCAGATCGGCTCTCTGTTTCCGAAAAAGACCCTTTCTCCTCCGTATTTGCTACGGAGAACTCAGGAAAAAGCGCCTGTTGCTGGATTTCCAGGTGGCGACAGGAGACGCCGGGACTCCAGTCCTGTTGCACAGCCGCGTGCTGATCTTCTAGCCAAAGAGAAGAGAAGGCGGATACAATAAATAAACCAAGAGGGAACAAACCTGGAGGAAAACGCAGGCTTCGCCAGTTTTGGGGGAAGATCAAAGGCCCTAGGAAGTACCCCGCAGAGGAAGCCTGGGTGGCTGACCTGGGGGACTCCGCGCCGGCCCCGCCCCACCGTGCCGCGCCCGGGAGGCTCCTGGCGTCCAGGCCCTTCATTGTTAACCTGGCTTCAGGGAACCGGAGGGAACGATGTTGACTATCTCCCTTCGCCTCCTCCTCGCAAAGATTTCTACTATTCTTTTAGGAGGGAAGTATCTATTCCCTGGCTAGAGGGTTTGTAATGGGCCGGATCTGGTTTATTAGCAAAGCTGAGAATACGTTCCCTTTTGTTTTGGCGTTCTCAAGTGTACTACTGTCCATAAAGAAATTCAAAGCCCACTCCGACTTGAGTCATTGGAAGTCTTAGATGTGACAGCAGAGTTTGTCCTTTTACACGGAGCTGGAGGGGGAAATTCGTACAGACTGCGCCCTTCACTTTGAAGGTGATACTAAATGTATATCTGGTAGCCAGGCATTGCATCTGCCCCCCAAGGCTGCTAGTCTCAAAGGTAGCAGAATCTTAAGATTAGAGGTCATCTAAGCCCTGCCTCCATTCCACTCAGGAGTCTGTCCTCAGCATCTTTGCCTTGAGCTCCACCTGTGATAAAGAGCGTCTACCTTACCACCAGCTGAGAAGGTGTTGGACCTAAGGTGACACCCAGAACCAAATAACTGTTACCCTGAAGTTATCTCCCATGTTGGTTCTGCTCTTTCCCACTTAAAAATTATTCTCCCTGATTTAAAAATTGGAAGTAATATTAACCATTAATATTATGGCTAGTGTTTATATATCACCTACCATGTACCAGACCCTCTTTAAAAGACTGTTTAATCCCACTGTCAGCCACACCAGCTAGGTATTGTTATTAGTATTATCCCCATTTGACAGATGAGAAAGCTGAAACATGTAAAAGTTAACCGCGTTCATGCTTAGTCGTGTCCCACTCTTGCTACCCCATGGACTGTAGTCTGTCAGGCTCCTCTGTCCATGGAATTTTTCAGTCATGAATACTGGAATGGAATGTCATTTCCTCCTTCAAGCCTTCTTCCTGACCTAGGGATCGAACCTGCATCTCCTGTGTCTCCTGCATTGGCAGTAAATTCTTTACCATTGAGCCAACTGGGAAACCTGTAAAAGTTAAGTGACCTGATCTAGATCACTCAACTTCTGAGAATCAGAGCTTCAGTTGAATCCAGGTGGTCTGGTTCCAGAGTCCAGACTTTGAAGAAGACAGGTGCGAGCTGACACAGCAGAGGACCAAAAATCCTGAGATCCATGTGTTTAATATTAGGCTCTACTTGTAGTGTATCTTGGCAAAATGAAGGGACTAGATGAAATCATTGTCATGTTCCAGGGTTTGCTTTCTCTTTATTATCTAATAAAACAGCACCATCTAATCCAAGTCTCTTTTTTTCTGAACGTTCCTTTTTTCTTTTTAAATAATGTTTTTACTGGAGTACAGTTGCTTTACAATGTTGTGTTAGTTTCTACTGTACAGCAAAGTAAATTAGCTATATGTAAACATATATGCCCTCTTTTTGGATTTCCTTCCCACTTAAATCACCACAGAGAATTGAGTAGGGTTCCCTGTATATACAGTAGGTTTGAATGTCTCTTTTCAAAAATCTATACACATTGTCCATTGCGAATTTTGCAAGGCTGAGTTTCAGCCCTCCTGCTGACATCCTCAACAAGCACCTATACACTTCCTCACCCTTGGCCTTTCCATCCTCTGCAGCTGGCTGTGGGTGATCAGGAAGCTGACTTGGTTCTATCAGAGTCCCCTTTGTTTCTTCTTTGCTGGGATTATCTTTGGTTATATTGTTATATTTTAGTTTTGAGGGCCTCTAATAGCTCCAGATTCTCAGGCCATGGAGATAAGACCTTACTTCTTGAGATCTGCTTGTTACAAATCTAGGGCACATGTTAGACCCAACTTCTTCCCTTCACTTGTCAAATTACATCCCTTAAGGTTTTCTCTTCTTCTAGTCCAACAACCAGTTTACAGCACTTGTAAATCTGATTAAAGACAAATGGAATACTTGTCTTTGACTCTCTTCCTGCCTTCTGGGAGGAGGGGAGCTAAAGAGGGCAAAGAAGCTTTGAATGTTTCATTAAAAAAAAAAAAAACCTGTGCAAATTCACTTGAGGTCTAAACTCAATTAATAAGGTCACCAGCAGAAGAGTGACCTGCCTGCTTTACTCAATATCATGAGAGAAGAGTATGATCTTTCCTCCATGGAGTGGATTCGGAGGCTGTTAGAAGAAAGTAAAGGCAAAGTTACCAATTATAGGATGTTTAGGAAGTCCATGAATGAGAGTGAGAAATAGACAGCAGCAAAGAAGCAGCTTTGGATTTAATTAATTTTTTGAATAGTTTGCATGTACATATAAAATTTGAAATGTGCGTCAAGTGGAGTAAATGGTGAAAAATAAGTTTCCTTTTACCCTTTCTTGTGTCATAAGCAATAAATATTAAGACTTTTTTGTGTGTCCTTCTACAGTTATTTTATGAACATACAAGCAAATATATATATATACACACATATACTTAACACAAACAGACGCATCTTGTACATACGTTTTAACCTGAAGTGCTAGTCTCTCAGTTGTGTCCAACTCTTTGCAACCCCATGGACTGTAGCCCACCAGGCTACAGTCTGTCCATGGGGTTTCCGAGGCAAGAATACTGAAGTGGATTGCCATTTCCTTCTCCAAGGGATCTTCCCTACCCAAGGATCACACTGTGGGCTGATTCTTTACTGTCTGAGCCACCAGAGAAGCCCAAAGTGAAAGTGTTAGTCACTCAGTTGTGTTCAACTCTTTGTGACCCCATGGACTGTAGCCTGCCAGGCTCTTTTGTCTATGGAATTCTCCAGGCAAGAGTACTGGAATGGGTTGCTATGTCCTCCTCCAGGGAATTTTCCCAATCCAGGGATCAAACCTGGGTCTCCTTCATTGCCATCTGAACCACAAGGGAAGCCCTTTTAACCTGAAGTTCCTTCCAAATTCGCAGATACAGATCTGCATCCCTCTTACTTACTGCTGAATAATATTCTATTGTATCACGTACAACAATCTGTTCTTCCTCCTGTTGATTCCAGTGTTACTAGTATAGCCCACATTGCAGTGAATGACCTTGAATGTATAACAAGTTTACACATAATAGATTTGGGGTACATTGCTAGGCTAGCCATTGCTCAGCCAGAGGGTAAGTACCTTTTCATTTTGATAATTTGGCCAAATTTACTTCTAAGGATATTTTACACTTTACACTCCCACAAGCAATGCAGGAGCATGACTATTTCCACAAACTTTCACCAACACAGTATCTCATCAGACTAGAACTATATATCATATAGTACATATAACTGTTTTAAATGACATAAAACATGTACAGAAAAATGCACAAACAAGAAGTGTGCCAACTAATGAGTTATAGCAGAGTGAGCACATACGTGTAACTATCATCCAGACCAAGAACTAGAACATGACCATCCACCCAAGAATCCCTCCTCCTGCTTCATCCGTCCGTGTATATATTTTTGAAGAAAAAGAATGAGGAGAGTTCACACTTCCCTTTCACTTCTCCTGAAAATACACAAATAAAAATAGATCAGCAAAAAGTGTAAACACTCCCCATCCTCAATATGAAGCAAGCATTAACTTAGGTGTGATCCCACTATGTGCTAGGTTCTGTGCTGAGAAAAGAATGCTTTATAGGAAAGAAAAGACGACAGTCTCTTCCACACTCAAGAAGAGTGGGGTTTTGATGTGAGAAGACAGTGCATACAAAACAGAGCAAAGGAAGCACCGGATGAGAGTGAACACGCTGTTGGTGTGTCAGGAGAGGAAGATCCTGGATTTCAAATGGTAAGCTATGTAATCATATACTATAAAATACAGCACTCCGAATCACAAATGTTTAAATCATGCTTGCATACATAACAGAATTCACCAGAGACAGGACTGGAGTCACCAGGGTATCTCACCTGGTATTCCCAAATCTGTGGACAAAATAAGATGCAGAACAGAGTTCCAGGGTTAATTGAGCATGGGAAGGGAACTGGGGAGTCTAGGATGCTGTTTTTTCTTCTTATATTGTAATCATTGTAATGTCTTTGCGTGTGCTCTAAGTCTCTTCAGTCCTATCCAACTCAGCAGTCCTATGGACCGTAGCCCCCGGGCTCCTCTGTCCATGGGATTCTCCAGGTAAGAATACTGGAGTGGGTTGCCATGCCCTCCTCCAGGGGATCTTCCCGACCCAGGGATCCTGACCCAGACGGGTTCTTTATTACTAGCGCCACCTGGGGTAGCCCAGGAATGTCTTTATTTGGGTTGAAAAGAAAGTATGAATGCATTTTAAAAGAAGATAGGGCAGCCTACTTGGAGTATCTGGTGGGAGAGGAGGAATGGTAGGGACTGAGAAACGAAGAGGCTCCAGCCATCTTTCTTAGAAGGAGAGAAGTCTGAGACAGGCAGGCTGTTCAGAGGAGAGTGGGACATGAAAGGCAAACCTAATGGGTCATGTGATTCTATCTGGTGCTGCCAGATTTAATGCAAGAAAGAGAACAGGAGTTACTATCTTCTTGGAAATGCAGGGAATCCCCCCCACCCCACCACCCCCAACACACACACGTGTTAAAGACGTTGGGGTCTCCAGAGCTGTGTGGTCACCAGCGACCACACACACACAACACAACAAAATGCCGGAACCCTGAAGTGGCCGCAGGCAACTGCTCAGCAGACTAACGGGCAGCTATTTCAAGAGTCAGCGTGCAACTTTCAAAATGCAGGGCTTGTTTGTGAAATGACATGATCTCAAGAAAATCTCGGTGGACTAGAGGTCAGGAGACCTGCCCTCTGGCTCTAGCCCTGTCTGGAACAGTCAATGGGACTTTAGTGATTCAGCTGACCTCTTTAGACCTTGTTTTTCTCCTCTATCAAATGAGGGTATTGGATGAGACGACGTTTGTCCTAGTCCTGGGGCTCACTGTTTCAGAGTCCACAGAAAAACCTCTTTACTTTTCCAGAATAGACAGATGTCAGTACTTAAAAACAACAAGAACTCTTGTAAAAAGTTTATTCTCAGAAAAACTTTGTGAAGTTGGAAAGCAGGGTCTCTTGTGAAAGAAAGAAAGAGGGAAGGAGGAAGGGAGGGAGGGAGAAAGACAAGACAAAATGCAACATTTAATACACACACACACAGCAGGACAAAAGCCTTTGAGAAGGCTTAGGGTGCAGATCCAGAGTTTCCAAGCAATCATCTCCAGTCTACCCAGACAGAGGGAATAGGGAGTTGGGAAAAGGGAGGGGAAGGGGAGACTCCTCTGGAGAGGTGGGCGTAGGAAGCAGAAGAAGCCTGGCTCAGTTTCGGGGTCATTTAATGACAGTGCAAATAAAAGCAGATTTTCTGATGCCAAAAAAAAAAACCTGTGGAAAAAAGCAGAATGCCAGTTTTTCCATCTGAGTTTGATTATATTTGTATTTGGGTGTTTCTTAAAGGAGGAAGTGAGGAGGAGGGGACTGGAGGTTTGAAGATACAGTCTGATGTCACCAGGTGGGACGTGTCAAGGAGGTGCAAAACAGCTGAGGAAGGGGAGACTTGGTTTGTTCCCAACCCCTGGGGAGGAGAGGTGTGAGAGGGAAAGATTTAAGCCAGAGAAGAAATTGTGTGGCCTGTCAAGATGGCAGCACTGCTTCAAGGAAGGAGGAATGGGATAGTTTCAAAGGAAATCCTAAAAAATAAGAGGGAATGGCTTAGATCCATGTGTAAGTTATTTGTCAATATAAAGAAAGATCAGTGGTGAAGGATGAGGGAGAAATTGTCCTTGATTTTCTCCCCTGTGTAATAGAATGTAGGCAAGAAGTAAGACTAGTCGCATCCAACTCTTTGTGACCCCACGGACTGTAACCCACCAGACTCCTCTGTCCATGGAATTCTCTAGTGAACCCACTAGTGAATACTGGAGTGGGTCGCCATTCCCTCCACCACGGGATCTTCCCAACGCAGGGATCAAACCCACATCTCTTGTGTCTCCTGCATTGGCAAACAGATTCTTTACTACTAGCGCCACCTGGGAAGCCAAAGCGATGTACAGCCTACTTCAAAGGCTGTGACCATCAGATGGGATAACCCAGGGCACTGTACATACCATACCCTTGGCATTCATTAAATGTTGGCTTTCTTTCATTGCATCACTCATGTTTATCACAGAGACAGGCTAAGTCCTCTCCAGAGTTAAATTCCAGAACCACTAGTGGATTATTGCTAGGATGGCAAATAAGACTCGAGGCCAGAGATAAAGCTTTGATCTGAAATGTAAATTGGAAATAAGGTTTCCAATACAAGGTTTGTACTTTGGGACAATGAAAGACAGCTCCAAAAAAGATAATGATATACAAGATAGAGATTCTCTAGGGAAGGAATAATGGCTAGGCCATCAAGATGAATAAAGATACACACAGGATACACTTAACCACTGGTAGCACTCCAATTAGTCCTCTCTGTTCCTGGGAACATTGAGCCCCATTCATATTTTCCTTCTGCTTTAGTGCCTCTTAATTAATCCAGTATGCGTGCTTTCCATGTTGCCTGTTTTCTGCTTTGTTTATTACTTGTTATATGTCCCTGGATGAGTCACATTGCCTCCCTGGCAGCAGTTTCCTGGGATGAACTGGAAGGAGCACAGAATCTTTCCCAGCTTGAACACTGTTGCACCCATGTTTGGGCAACGTGGCCTCAGGCACATCCTCCTCAATTACGTCCAGATCCCAACCGCTTATCCTGGGAAATGCTACCTGGTGTCTGAGCTGAAGGATTAGACCAAAGTGGTTGCTGAGTCCAGATGATAGGGGAAAAGATGCAAGAAGCAGATGAAGAATGTCAGATGTTGACTTGCAGGAAGAAGGCAGTCCTCAAAGTATTTATGTGGTGAAAGGAGAGGGATGGCTTTAATTGTGCTTTGGTCCCAGACTCCATGATAATCATGGGTTGAGGTGAAATAACAACAGCACATAATTCAAGCTGTTCACTTCCACCAGCATGAAAAGCAGACAGTAGCCACATAGTGAGTTTAATTTGAAGATGTAAGAAAGTGTCCCCATGTATTCTCACCCATGCAGGTGTATACCTGGGCCCTTCTCAAAAAGTAGAGAGCTATATGTAAGGAAATTAAGACAAAGAAGAAACCCAGAAGTCAAGGAAACACATTGGGAGAGAAAGGAACAGAAGTGGAAGATGCTGAGATCAAGAACATTCTCATGTATATTCTCAAATATACTGAATTAGTTCATAAGTTTAATAGCGTAATTTCACATTTTAACAGTTTAACATGTTTCCCAGCCTAGAATACTGGAGTGGGGTGCCATTTCCTACTCCAGGGGATTTTCCTGATGTAGGGATGGAACCTGTGTCTCTTGTGTCTCCTGCATTGTCAGACAGATTTCTTTACCACTCGTACCACCTGCGAAGCCCAATGACCAGTAAAGTATATGTGTGTGCTTACTCGCTCAGTCATGTCCGACTCTGTGTGACCCCATGGACTGCAGCCCACCAGGCTCTTCTGTCCATGGGGATTCTTCAGGCAAGAATACTGGAGTGAGTTGCCATGCCCTCCTCCAGGGAAGCTTCCCGACCCAAGGATCAAACCCAAGTCTCCCACATTGCAGGCAAATTCTTTACCATCTAAGCCACCAGGGAAGCCCCACCAGTCAAGTAAATAAGAAAATTACCTGTTCAGATAGATGACTCTTTACAGGTGTGCCCTTCTTTAAGAAATCTGAACATATGTAAAAGATCCATTTGGAGCATGACTGGGATTTTTTCACATTTAAAAAAATATTTATAAAAGTCACTACAGGGAGATTTTCCCAAATGTTTTAATTGAAAGTAGAGTAGATAAACTAAAGTGTTAACTTCAGTTCATATATATTCAAATATAAAAATAAAGTGTTATTGAAATGAAAATGTAAGTTAGTGAAAAAAGTAGAATACATGTACCAAAATTGAGATTTTATTTTAAAATTCTTAAATACAAATGTTGTAGTAGTAGAAGAAAAGAGTTATAATTAGAAAAAATATCCTTCTTAAAATGTTCTCCATCTTCCTCGCTCACATTTTCTTGGGAAGCCAAACCACGTTTTCCTTAACGGAGAATGCTATGCTAAGTCACTTCAGTCATGTCTGACTCTGTGTGACCCCATAGACGGCAGCCCACCAGGCTCCGCCGTCCCTGGGACTCTCCAGGCAAGAATATTGGAGTGGGTTGCCATTTCCTTCTCCAATGCATGAAAGAGAGAAGTGAAAGTGAAGTCACTCAGTCGTGTCCGACTCTTAGCGACCCCGTGGACTGCAGCCTACCAGGCTCCTCTGTCCATGGATTTTCCAGGCAAGAGTACTGGAGTGGGGAGAATAAAATTGCTCTAAAATTCTCTATACTTTTCAGGCACCCAAGACACAATCTTCTCTTCCTATAATACTTGCTTAGTCTACAAAGTAAACTTTAATGTTATCTCTAAGACTCCTTATTGGGATGTTTAAAGAACTAGGAATCTAAATTTTAAATCCCTCACATGTCTATAAATTTAATGTGTCACATTCACGATTAAACAACATGTGTATATGTATATACAGATTTGAAGGCTATGTAAGCAGGGATGGGGCTTCCCAGGTGGCTCAGAGGTAAAGAATCTGCCTGCCACTGCAGGAGATGCAAGAGATGCAGGTTCAATCCCCGGGTTGGGAAGATCCCCTGGAGGAGGGCATGGCAACCCACTACAGTATTCTTGCCTGGGAAATGCCATGGAGGAGGAGCCTGGTGAGCTACAGTCCATAGGTCACAGATAGTTAGGCAACTGAGCAACTGAGCAAGCAGGGATGGAAGGAAGGAGATGTGATGGCATTTCATCCTCAAACATGTATAAAGGAAAGTTTGTAAGCTATACGTTTTCTGAATTTTATTTTAATATGTGAATGATACTTATTGGACTCTAGGATATTAGAACTTCTAAATTTATTTATTATTAAGAGTTTATTTTCTGTTATATTTTTATTAATAGTAAATTAAAATGACTATGGGTGATAACTTGAATTTCCTTTTAAAATAATACTCTCTCCCAAGTCCTCAAATTTTTGACTTGATCATGAATTTAATATGTTCAGAATTAGTTAACATGATTTACACACTTTCAAGCAACAACTAGTCTAATGTAGTACTATCAAAATAAAACTGGATAGTTTTAAAGCTAATAAATGTCAACAAAATCATTCTCCCACAACTCTTGCAAAAAAGTAATAGAAGCAGGTTTCAGTTTTCTCAATAGTCATGTCCCAAACAAAAGTGCTTATGACTCAAGAGGATTATTGAGTGGAGAAAAACAACCAAGTGCTTCTGAGGCCAACAAGATGATGACATTAGCAAAATTTGCCTTAGACCTATTAGACCACGGACTAGACTGTGGACCCCATATTCAGCTGCGGGGGCCCAACAGTTATAGAGGTTCTTGCCTCCTTTACACCTTCCTCACCCCAGGGACCGTGAATGCAGAAGCAAGAAGACAGACCAGAAACCTGAAGTGGGCTGGCCAAAGAATTTCCTGTTCTCTGCTTGACCCAGCCCCTTCCTGCCCAAGGCAGTTTAGCTGACCAAGATCTGGTCATGACCAAGAACTGGTCATGACCAAGAACAAGGTGTGAGATTTCCTAACTGCTGATTCCTCCATCCCAGAATAATGCTGTGTGAATTGTCATGTTACTAAAGAGTTTGCCATCAGTTAGTTAGGATGATTAAAAAAAAAAAAAAAAACATACCCCTATTTCCAGGGAAATTAGGGAATACTTGCATTTTTACAGAAAATCAAAGTAGGAATGAAGTAAATGGCCTAAGTTGCAAATGGATAGCTCTTGATCAGTGGTCCATACTTGGTTACATGTTAGGCTATTGTGGGGAAACTTCATAAAACACAAATGCCAGAGGTTCAGATTTTATTAGTCCAAAGTAAGACCTCAACATTGGAATTTTTAAAAACTCACCAGGTGATTTTAATATGCAGTCAGAGTTAGGAATCTTGATCTAGAATCACTGATCTGTATCCCAAAGCCTGAAGGTGAAGACGTCTGAGCCCGAGGGGACCACCATTTGGAAAATGCTGCAGATACAATTTCTCCACTGGATAAGGGGCTGTCTGGAGCAGCCCTTCTCAGACACTAACATGGACACTTCATCTCTTGCAATCTTGTTGTTCTAATGAAGATTCTGATTCAGTAGGTCTGAGTGGCTCCCGAGATTCTTCATTCCTAGCAAGTTCCCAGGTGGTACTTGTGCTTTAGTTCTTGAGTGGCATGGGTCTAGATGACCTTGAAGATCTCTCCTCATTCTAATATTCTATGATTCTCTGAATTGAGAGTATTAAGCCTTGAGGGGAATCTTGCAGAGAAAGAGTACCTGAAGGCTTGAACTCACAGGGTCCCACTTTCCTAGCCCTGACATAACGATGAACAACAAATTTGCCAGTTAGCACAACTCCTTCAATATACACTTGGGAGGAGTCAAGCTGATACAGAGCCAGTGGAGAAGCAAATATACTAAGGAAACATTTCCAAGCTCAAAGCAGAGTTCACATCAAAGAACTCAGAGGCCTACTCTAAAGCTCTTCTGAGAAGACCTGGTATAAACTTAGAAATCCAGGCATAAACTTAGAAATCCAGGCATAAGAGTATTAAAAATTAGGGACAAAAAATGGACATATGATATTTAAGCAAATCAAATGATTTTAGTTTACATTTTATATTTTAAAAATTGTGAAACCATCTTTGAATAAAAAATACTAAAGATAAGTGTGGTAAATGCATATAGCAAAAAAAAAAAAAAAATACCATACTCTAAGTCATTTAATACATGAGGCTAGGGTGATCTATTCCAAAGTAATTTTTAAAAATCTTTAAGGAATTCAATAAAATGTGTTTATCCACTTGACATCCTTCTTTATCAAATGTTCTGTCTAGAGAGAATACTGCCTCTTTGGCTGGTGATTTTCTGGAGAGTTTCTCCTCTGTGTTGAGACTATGATCAGACAGATACCATCAGAGGATGAAGATGAGGAAGGAAACTGCAACTGAAATAAAAACAAAACCTAGGTTCATAAACAGTATCCTCACAGAATTTTAGAAGTCAGAAATTGTACAAAACATCAAAAGCCCAATTCCAGGGACTTCTCTGGTGGTCCAGTGGTTAAGAATCCACCCTGCAATGCAGAGGACATGGGTTCAGTCCCTGGTTGGGGTACTAAGATCCCAGGTGCTGCCAGGCAATTAAGCTTGTGCTCCTCAACTACTGAGCCTGAGTCCTCGGGAGCCCACACGCCACAACTAGAGAGTCTGTGCACCACAGCAGAAGATCCCCCGTGCCTCAAATAAGACTTGACGCAGCCAAATAAAGAGATAAATAAATATATTTTTTTAAAAGCCTGGGGATTCCCTGATGGCTCAGTGGTAAAGAATCTACCTGCCAATGCAGGAGACACAGGTTTGATCCCCGGTCTGGGAAGATCCCAAATGTTTCAGAGCAAGTAAGCCCGTGCACCACATTATTGGGCCTGTGGTTTAGAGCCCAGGAACTGCAACTACAGAGCCCACATGCTGCAGCTTCTGCAGGCCAGGCACCCTAGAGCCTGTGTTCTGCAACAAGAGAAACCAAAGCAATGAGAAACCAGTGCACCCCAACTAGAGAGCAGCCCCTGCTCACTGCAACTAGAGAAAAGCCCGCACAGCAGCAAAGACCCAGCACAGCCAAAAATAAATAAATAGATTAAATTATTTTTAAATAAAGCTCAACTCCAGAATTAATGTAATAACTTCCAGAGTTTTCTAGGATTCTTAAGAGTGGTCTATTGCAGTGGTTTTTAAAGATAGTGCTGGGGACCCTTGAGTAGGGTATCTGAGACCTTCTTGTGGGATTTGTAAGGTTAAAACTATTCCTATAATATTAGGATGCCATTTGCCTTTTTTGACTTGCCTTCTGTCCCGAGAATTTGATGGGGTTTTCAGAGGCTGCATGTCACACATCCTGTGATAATACACTGACTGCAAAAGCAGGTGTGAGCATACCATCTTCTATTAAGTGAAAGTGAAAGTCACTCAGCCGTGTCCGACTCTTGTATCTCCATGAACTATAGTCCATGGAATTCTCCAGCCCAGAATACTGGAGTGGGTTGCCATGCCTTCCTCCAGGGGATCTTCCCAACCCAGGGATCGAACCCAGGTCTCTCACATTACGGGCAGACTCTTTGCCAGCTGAGCCACCAGGGAAGCCCAAGAATACTGGAATGAGTAGCCTATCCCTTCTCCAGTGGATCTTCCTGGCGCAGGAATCAAACTGGGGTCTCCTGCATTGTAGGCGGATTCTTCACCAGATGAGCTACCACGGAAGCCCCATCCTCTATTAAACTGGATGTTTTAGAGACTTGCAGAAATGTGAAATAAGGCCGTTATTCTCAGTGATCTCATGAGGAAGGGATGCTTAGAAGGCAAGGAAAAAATACCTCAAAGGGCACGACCACAACCCTGACCCTCATAAAAGTACCCCAGTATCCAAGAAGGGAGGGTTTTGCCTACACCCACAGGATGTGCACTCTTCTAAAAGGAGAACCGGACTGAGGAGGGCTCTTTGCTAAACACTTTCTGGAGATATGGAATAATTTAAATTGACCTTAGATGCTGAGACCTCCTGCAAGCATGTGTACCTGTTATAATCAACAGAAAAGTCAGAGTCCATAACCACATTGGGAGCCCAGGAAAAGTAGTCAGAATGGGCTGCCTGTGTACATTCTCGCCTCCTCTCATGAGGAATGAACCTCTCTACTCCTGGAAGTCGAGCCTCAGCAAATGCCTGTCCCTGCCCCCTCCACACCTTGAACCCCTGTGGAAATTAGCGGCTAGCCAAAGGGAGGAGACTTCCCTTCTGCCTCTGAAAGTGTGTGTCCACATAAGAAGGAGGCAAATGAATACATTTAGTTAATTAAACTAAGGGGGAAAGGGAAGTGAAAGTGAGAGTCGCGCAGTCATGTCTGACTCTTTGTGACCCCGTGAAGTATAAAGTCCATGGAATTCTCTAGGCCAGAACACTGGAGTGGGTAGCCTTTCCCTTCTCCAGGGAATCTTCCCAACCCAGGGATCGAACCCAGGTTTCCTGCATTGCAGGTGGATTCTTTACCAGCTGAGCCACAAGGGAAGCCCAAACTAAGGGGGAAATTCATCTTAAAGGCAGAGCTATCAGGATAGAAAAATACTGGCACTTACCAGGGGCTGTGGAGAGGGGAGGGGTTGGCTGCAGAGGTGCAATGCATTTTGAGAGGATGATGAAATTGTTCTGTGTCCTGACTGTGGTTATTCAACTATATGTGTTTGTCATCTTTTCTAGAACTGTAAGCTATATGCAGATGATACCTCCATAAACCTAATTTTTCAAATTGCATGTCCTTTCTATTTTAAAATTTGTTCTCTGTATTTCCTAAACATTCTTTCACTGTGAATATTTCCTGAGTGCTTAGTATTTGTCAGGCACAATGCCGAATATTTAATACTCTGCTGAACTATTTCAAATTGCCATGTTCACAGGTCAAAAGATGATCACGTATCAGCTATTCCAGGTGATTAAACCTAATATTTACCTCAACTCTTTGAGACAGATACTATTATTATCTTCATCTTGAGTTGCAGAATGAGGTCAGAATGGTTAAGTAATTTTCCCAAAAACACGTTGAAGGAGTGAGGTTAAATTTTTTTTTTTGGTTAATGGATAAAAGTAGTGCAACCTAGAGATTCCCAAAGGAAGAAGAAAAGACCTATTCACAATACCATCCCCCACAATGACAACATTTTGGTTTATTATCATCATATATTTTTCTAAGCATTCAATAAAAATTATTCTGATGCTTTTTTCTAATAACTGAAGAAGAGAGATGCAGACATAGAATAAATATAGCAGAGCTCTAAATGAAGATTCTTTTTTCAGCTTGTCAGGCATTTTGATAATTGAAAAACAGATTAACATCTAACAGTTTTAATTTTTACAATCCATCTTCTCCTCTCTTCACTTTCTGCCCTGTAATATTAGTCAATGTCACATATTTAAGATGGCGATTGATAATTATCATGAGTTTCCAGTGCAACAGAAGCATTTAGAAAGAGCCTAAAAATACAGGTATCCACATAACTAATTACCACATTAATTTATCTCCAGAGCCTTCTTATCGTCTCCCTCCTATGAGTCATTGATAATCTGCCATCTTCAGCTGATTCACTGTGTCAGAAATAGAGAAAGAGCCTTGTAGAGTTAATTCCAGCTGCCACAGAAGCTCAGTACACCCCCAAGAAGCTTTTGAAAAAAAAAAAAAGAAACCTTAAAAAGGTCTTTAAAAGTAGTGTTTTATGTTGGGCCCAACAGAGTAATAATGCTTCTTTAAAGATAGCGGGCGTGTGGGCCAATCAATACGCCATTAAGACACGGACAGCACTGAGATAGGATTACACGGTGAAGAAATAGTGAAACCTTTCACTTTTTCATTTTCAGCAAGAAGAATTGAGGGAAGTGGCTTTTAAAATTTTATTTTTACCTGAATAGCCTTAGGTCATACAATCTTTTCATCTTAGAGCAGGAAGTTCACCCTCAGTCCACACAGAACCAAGAGATGAACTTAACTTCGTGTTTTCTCTTACAGCATGACTTTAGCCCCAAGTCTGGCCAAGCTTTCTGGTTTGGTAGGAAAAAAAACACAGCTCCTTACCTCGTAAAGACTCCTGCCAATTATTGCCCTGTTTCCATTATCGAAGATAGAGGAGCTTAACCAGATGAACTTACAGAGTGATTTGGCTGCACTTACACATTAACTTGAGCTCTGAAACGCCTTCTAAATAGAAGTCAGTGGTCTCGGAGAGATTTTTAAGACTGGAAGGATCTGTAGCAGTCATTGTATTCCACTCCTAATTTCACAGATAATAAAATAGAGACCCAGAGTGGTTAATTGACTTAAGACCACACAGATGCACAGATAACTCTGGAGTTGAAAATGACCATAAAACCCTGACCTGTAAATCAGATCAGTGGCTTTCTACTTTAAGCAAATCTTAGTATAACTTCAGGGAGTTTTTAAAGATCCTGATGCCCAAGCTGCACTTCAAACTAATTAAATCGGAATCTCTGGAATGGGCCCCAGACATAAATATTTTTCACACTTTCCAGGATATCCCCATATTCACTCTCCAAGGGCAGAGAAACTTTGAGTAGATTCTCGCACTACTGTGAGTGTCTGCAAATTATTTTTATGTTTTTATGGGCGTATAATTGCTTTACGATGTTGTGTTAGTTTCTGCTGTACCAGGAAGTGAGTCGGCTATATATATACACATATATCCCCTCCCTCTTGACCTCCCTCCCACTCTTACCCCCGTCCCACCCCTCTAGGTTGTCACCCACCGAGCTGAGTTGCTTGCACTGTACAGCAGCTTCCCACTAGCTATCTATTTTATATGCATGTGCGCTCACATGTTTCAGTCATGTCCTACTCTTTGTGACCTTATGGACGGGTAGCCGGCCAGGCTCCTCTGTCCATGGGGTTCTCTAGGCAAGAATACTGGAGTGGTTGCCACGCCCTCTTCCAGGGGATCTTCCCAACCCACGGATCCAATCCACGTCTCCTGAATCTCCTGCATTGCAGGCTGATTTTTTTACTTGCTGAGCCACCAAGGAAGCCCATTTATATTATGTGGTAGCATATACATCAATCCTAATCTCCCAATTCATCCCACTCTTCCTTACCTCCCTGTGTACACATGTCCATTCTCTATCTCTGTGTATCTATTCCTGCCCTAGAAATAGGTTCATCTGTATAATTTTTTCCAGATTCCACATACATGCATTACTATACAATATTTGTTTTTTTCTTTCTGACTTACTTCACTCTGTCTGACAGACTCTAAATCCACTCATATCTCTACAAATGACCCAATTTTTTCATATGACTGAGTAATATTCCATTGTATGTATGTATCACTTCTTTATCCATTCATCTGTTATTGAACATGTAGGTCGTTTCCATGTCCTGGCTATTGTAATCTGTTTTTTCAAAGTCAGCCTTAACAGAATTATTTGGTGTACATGATTTTGAACATACTCCAGGTCAGATTTTGCCTTGCTGATCTTAATGACATGAAATCATTGGTACTATTTTATAAATGTTTTTAGCTGCTTTGGGGTAGTTGATAAGATTATTCTTCCTGGGCTTTTATGATTGAGTGGGGCACGTGACCAGCACTGGCCAATGAGTTGTTAGCAAATGTTACTCTGGGTTGAAGCACTTAATTGCTGGTTCAAATCTTCCAAAGTTCTTATTCTGTCTATCACAATGCTCAGTCTTGTTCCACGGAGCTACTTTTCTATAATCCTGGGTTCCAGAGTGAAGTTAATTCTCTCAAGGGGTATATTCTCTGGATGAAAAGTAGACCTCGGTTGTTTTAAACCACTAAGATTTTGCAGTTGTGTGTTGCCACAGGATAACCTAACCCATCCTGAATGATTGACTACATAGTCCTAAAGTTAATATTATGTGAAAAGTAAATTATCTTTGAAAGTGAAAGTCGCTCAGTCTTGTCCAGCTGTTTGCGACCCATGCACTATACAGTCCATGGAATTCTCCAGGCCAGAATACTGGAATGGGTAGCCATTCCCTTCTCCAGGGGATCTTCCCAACCCAGGCATCAAATCCAGGTCTCCTGCATTGCAGGCAAATTCTTTACCAGCTGAGCTATCAGGGAAGTCTTCTCCCCCAAAATCAATACTCAAGATTTCATTGTTTTCCCCACTTTTCTATTTCAGGCAGATCATAAATATATAATCTCAAGCCGAAACTTTTGAAAGTCTTGTCTTCTTCCCAACATTGACTCTGCTGTTTCCATCAGCATCAAAAGTCAACTAGAAGAATCACAAAGAAGATTCCCAGATGTTCAGACATGAGAAGCTATCTTTAAGAGATTTGAGTCTTCTCAAAAAAGCACACACAGCGACTTCTCTTACCTAACATTGCTGCTGTTTTACCATTTACTGGTGGACTCACACCTAAACTCATTTTTGTCTCTTTACATTACTGATGTTGTATTAAAGCTGTTTTTCAAAGTCTCCAATGAGAGCTCTTATTGGTTATTAGAATCCATATGGTTATGACTTGTCATCCAAGTCACTAGCAGCCAATCACGCTAAGGTCTGGAAAGATGCCCTCTAGCTTCCTTTCTGGACTCACACCTTAACATTCTTATTCCTGAACTGCCCTTTGCCCTTCTTCACCTAAAGTTATGGTAATGATTGAGGCCTATTGGAGCCTATGTAGATGAAGGGATGTCTTGGAGGAAAGCCTCTTCTGTCTCCAACTCAGAACCTGCAGGTGGAAGAAACACCTGCACCAATTATGGGCTTAAATCCAACCAAGATGATTGCATAGGTTGGAAAGCAATAGATTATGGGAAGCTGAGGGTCAGAGTCATGGGGAATAGTGACTAAGGAAAGGCTGAGGAGACGCTACACCAGGTCACATAACCCACTGCCAATCATTAATAACTGATCCCATGCAGCCCAACACAGCCGGAAGCATTGTAAAGCGAGGTGGGGTGAACACATTAACCTAATAATGTGCTTCTTCCTTTTCTAATGTCTATGACCAGCCCTGGAGCCTTATTATACTGTGCCAGTTTCAGACTTCTAAGTCCAAGGTGGTCCTTCAAAGACTTCTTTGACACTGTAGAGTCTCATTTTATGTAGTTGATGAAACAGATCCATTTTCACGCATTTACCTTCATTCCTTTGATTCCCTGGGAAATTTCTCCCCACTTCAAGTAACCATTCCTCTTGCAACCCAATGATGGCTTTAAAACTTTAAGAATAAAATTGTGGAGAAAAAGAGGTAGAAACAGTTTGGAAAATAGTTAAGTTCCTAAGAATTTATTTTTTTTCTATTTACTAGACATAGAATATATTTCCATTGGCTGAAATTGAAATCTGCAATTTGCTCAAAAAAAAATCAATTAATTGTTGTTACTGGCAAGTGGTGATGGTATAGAGAAGAGATGATAAGATCTGAGAAATGAATAGATTCAGATTCAAGCCTCAGTCTATCACTCACCAGCTCTACAACTGTGAGAAAAGTAGATATGCTTTCAGACCTTAGTTTCTTTAAAATTATTTATTTGGCTGTGCCAGGTCTTGGTTGAGGTATGCGGGGTCTTCTATCCTCATTGTGGCATGCAGGATCTTTAGTTACAGCCTGTGGGATCTAGTTCCCTGACCAGAGATTGACCCCTGGCTCCCTATATTGGGAGCTTGGAGTTCTAGCCACCAACGATCAAGGAAGTCCCCAGATTTTTTATTCTGTAAAATGGGATGATATAAACCTGCTGTATCTTAGCTATTGCATTGAGATCCAGTTGGATAACATACTTTTCAAACTCTGGGTTGAACACTGCTATTGATATGAGAGTATCTAAAATTTAATCATGCATGCTTAGTCGCTTCAGTCATGTCCAACTCTTTGAGACCCTGTGGACTGTAGCCCACCAGGTGTGTCTGTCTGTGGGATTCTCCAGGCAAGAATACTGGAGTGGGTTGCCATGCCCTCCTCCAGGGTATCTTCCCAACCCAGGGATCGAACCCACGTCTCCTGCATCTCCTGCATTGCAGGTAGATTCTTTACCACTGAGCCACTGGGGAAGTCCAAATTTAATCATAATCATTAACGAATATAAGCTTTGAGATGCAATAAAAGAAAATCTAAGATGACTTGCAACTTACTTTTAAAATGTCAAAATTGACAATGTTCTATAAATATGTGTTAATTTTAATAAGTACTCTGAGTCTACTATTGCCCTAATAGAACATACATATTATGGGGGTGTCATTTAATATTTAATAGTCAGGCCACCCTGCAGAGGTAGCTGCTGTAAACACTTCAGCTACATTTATCTCTGATCCACACCAGAGGTTTTGCTAATTAGCAAAATGGATATTATTAATAGCAATGGATTTTTATTGCTGAATATAGTCCTGCTTAATACACCTGGGGGTTTTCCAGGTGGTGCTAGTGATAAGAACCAGCCTGCCAATGCAGGAGACTTGATCCCTGGTTCAGGAAGATCCCCTAGAGAAGGGAATGGCTCCCCACTCCTGTATTCTTGCCTGGAAAATTCCATAGACAGAGAAGCCTGGTGGGCTACAAGCCATGGGGTCGCAAAGAGTTAGATGTGACTGAACTACTAGACTAACATTTTCACTTCAATATATGTGGATTGGCCAGTGCTGGGGTCAGAAAACTTTTTTTTTTTTCCAGGAAGGATCAGATGACAAATTTTTTTGGCTTTGCAAGTGGATAATCTGTCACAATCACTCAGTTCTGCCTTGGTAGCACAAAATCAGTGTTAGACAACATATAAATGAGATGACATGGCTGTGGCCCAATAAAACTTTATTTACAAAAAGAGGCACAGAGCAGATTTGACCTTTGCACCAAGTTTGCCAGCTGCTGGTCTAGAATAATATAGACACACTGCCTGCCTTTGAATGGATAGGGTTTAAGAATATAATCTTTTTACGCAATAAAATAATTCCTAAGGTTGAATTCTACAATTGTCCCAAGTCTACCACTGGCTTGGAGGATTCTGGTTGCCTAATGGCGACCAGGCTAACTGAACTGTCCCTGTAAGATATAATGTCATCTGGCCCAAATGTGCCATTTAAACAGGGAGTAATGGAGTAGCCAAAAGGGCAAGAATCGAAGTGAGTGATGCTTACTTGTGAGTAAATGTTTGTGTGAGAGAAGAGTTTGAATCTTGCTTTTATTACCTGTAGCAAGATGTGAGCACCGAGATCTGCAGTTCCCAGCGACCTCTGACTATTGATATACACCCGATATGAACAAAAAGAGCCTAAGAACTCTGTGCTACAACATTGGCTTAGGCAAGTTCACGACAGAAGCAGAAACTAGAAGGGAGAAAGAGTATCATCCATTCAAGAAAGGAGAACTGATTCTAGAGAAAAAGCAAGTAAAAAAGCCCTGCTCTGTGAAGTCATTACCACACAGAACCCTGCCCTTCAAGGGGACACTATCTCTGTGTGTTTTATAGCTGGGGGGACCACCCCTGGATTTAACGGCCCTTTCGGGGTGGGGTGGGAGTGGGGAGGAAGGGAACGGTTGGGTTCTTCAACTTGAGGCAGCAATTACTTTTACAAAGCTTGTTATTATTGGCAACTTTGCTGCTTCGAATCGTGGTTTGTGCTTAGAACGATCTCCTTTCCAGCTGCTGGACACCAGGCAGAATTTCCAACACCCCTTTTATAGGGATTGTAAGGATTAAGTGAAACAAGGTATGTAAGGCCTGGCCTTCAGTCAACACTCCATAAAAGAGAGGTGTTTATTATCATACTCCAAGTGTAACGTGGCTTCTGTCCCACAGGGATCCCGGGCTTTTTTTTTTTTAACCTCTGCTTTCCCTCGTATTTTTATTCACAGAATTATACAATTTTAGGCCAAAAGAGGACATTCAAGGTCATCTACTTCAATTTCCTTATTTAATTTAAAAAACCTGGTCAGTGAAAAAGTTTGAGGAATTTTCTCCTTATCTGTGTACTTCCATATGGCAACATAAACTACATGACAGGCTTTAGAAATATGTGGCCAACAGCACATGTGTTAATTTATCCCAAGCAAAACATAGGTCAAAAAACAGTTAAAAATACAAAAAAAAAAAGTAAAATATGGAATAACTTCTCAACACTCCAAGTCATTGTAATATAAATATTGAGTTGGCCCAAAAGTTTGGGTTTTTCTCTAGGATGTTACAGAAAAACCTGAATGACCTTTCTGGACAATCCAATAATGCAAATGAAAATAATATTTTTCTCCCTGTAGGGTTTGGGGAACCCAGAGACTTCATGAAATATTTTCTGAAAGCACTCTGAAAAGTTCATTCATTTCTTCATTAAATTATGCAATCAGTAAATTTTCATAGAATGCCTACAATGTTAGGTTTTCCTTATAAAGAATGATTAGGACTAATAATTATAAGGGTATAATTCTTAAAACTCTATCTCTAACCTTAACCAGATTCTCTCTATGCCTTTTCATTTCCTTCCTCAGTGGAGTAGAGAAGGCCCAAACTTCATTCATAGGATAGCCATTAGGAATCAGCCACAATTCTGGGCAGAGGGGACATTAGCAGTGAACAAGCCTGACACAGCCTTGTTCTTATGGGGCTGATGTTCTGGGAAACTTTCTGAAGTTAGTATTTCTTTGTGCCTAAACATGTTGAAAACTAAATTCATTCAGATTTCCAGGCATTTTCACATGCATTCCTTTTTCTCCCCTACAAAACCCTTGTGAAGTAAGCCTTGCTGTCTTAATCGGTCACAGATCACTCATTCTAGTGGAGCCAGAATTCAAAGCTAGGTCTTCTAACTCCAGGCTCCGTGTTCATTCTATGTCTGCCTCCATCTCTCTTTCCCGCTTCACCACAATTACACAATGATCATTTTCAGGTAGCTGCCCTTCCCTAACCTGTGTATTTCCTAGCATCTTCAGCCAGGTGATCTTAATTCTAAATGTCGTTGGTCCACTTCTTTCACTCCTCTCTTACCTCCCTTACTCCAAGCTCCTGACATCTCTGCATCTTGCAAATTCGTTGACCATCCTTAGGTCTAGGCTTTTGTATCTACTTAACCCTACAGCTAGGCCCAGAAAGGCCAAGCAAACTGCTGGCTCTTTCATCATGATAATTGTTTGGTTTCCTCCAAAGTGGGAGAGTCCAACACTGGTCATTTTAAAGACGTGGCTATATAAGCATGTGTATGTGTATGTCTCAGAATAAAAATCCTCATATCTCCCGCCCCTTGGTATTTAGTTAACAGATGGGCACTCTCATACATGCAAAGTGACATTATTGGGTGAATATACCCATTGTAATATTATAATAGCAATGTATTGGAAACCACATAAATGTCCATTCATAGGAACTGGTTAACCAACATGGCACACCCCTAGAATGGAATACTGTACAGAAAGTGGAAAAGTTGTATATGTATTGGTATGGAAAGAACTTCTGGATGATAATGGTTAAGTTAAAAAAGAAAGGTTCCAAAACAGTATTTAAGTATAATATTACATTTTTTTGGAAAATAAATATAAATGTTTGTTTAAATATACATAGAATACTTTTGAAAAGATATAGAAGAAATGGGTAATAGTGGCAGTTTTCAGAGAAACTGAGTTTCTAGAAGGCAAGGGAGAGAAAAGAACTCAATTTTTCACTAGGTGATCCTTTATGTTGTTTGGCTATAGTACGCATTACATTATCCACTCAAACAATAAATTAATTTATAAAGTCAATTTTAAGTACGTCATAATGCTTCCTTGAAACTTCACTGTTGGGAACCTAAAAATGTAGTTATTTTGTTTGCCTGTGTGAAAGGCTAAAAGTCAAATGATATTGATGCATTAGATACTGACAAATACATTAAGGTTAAAAAAGAATTGCATATGTTACCAAAATGATTCTGGTTTGAATTTCTATAATCATCAACCTCATTAAGCTTATAAACCCATTGCTCTCCAATACTATACAAGCGAACACTTAGAACATCACTAGGAGCCCATTAAACTAGGCTCGTGGAAAAATATTCTGTTAAATCAGGAAAGAAAAGGAAAGAAAAAGCCATTTTCAGCTAAACTGATAATAAGAAGCATATGCTTGGCCACTGGTAATCACAATCTCTTCACTCAATTAATTACCAAATTTGATGACCACATCAGAATTTTTTTTTTTTTTTTGCTTTAAAACCAACTTAAAAAATAAAAGCACATTTTTTAGAAACAATGATTCTGCAGTGAAGGAAATATTAATTTTGAAAGGAAAGAGACAGAATGCTATGGAGTGCTCCATGGCTCATTGCATTAAGTCTCCTGGTTAAAAGAGCTGCATGCCTGGGAGGAAAATGGAAATGGTTGAGTGAAAGATCACCCAGTCTCTGCCACAGGAGACTTCGTGATTCAAGCAACAGAGTGGAAGAAAGTCCTGAAGTGGTGCTTACTATATAGTTCAGAGAGGAAACATTCGTCTATAAACAACAAGCTTCTTATCATTGATTTTAAGAAAAATGATTTTGTATGAATGAACTTTTTTTTTAAAAGAATTTATCTAAAATTGGTAATTTAGATACCAAGAAGCCATTGTTTAGAATCTGAGTCCTAGGATGAATGTTCAGCCTTTTGATCAATACTCCTTCAAGCTTGTCCTTGGTCCTCTTGTGCTGCCGAAGTCTCCCTTTGATGCTCCCTCCCTGCCCTGCATTTGGTGAGATAATTTCAAAAGAAAGAGCACGTGAGGGTAACAACAGAGTGAATGAGCATTGAGCTGTTTTGAAGACTAAATCTGAAGGTCCTCATTTTCATTCTCACATTGAGAGAAAGTGTGTGTGTTGGTCATTGATGCTTTTATATTCTGAAAGCTTAGTAGCTCTCTATAGGCTAATTCATGGACAGAGCCTGATTCTGATCTCAGAAATATTTATGGACACAGCAGGGTCAAGACCTAAAGCAGGGGTGTCTGCCCCGGACATTAGGATTTCAATCCCCATTTAGTTATCGTCACAGCCCCAAGGACTTCATTCCACAGCAAACACACTTGCTTCATTTCAAATAGACCCCATGACCTGTCCCTTTTTGACCTCTAGCAGTTGCCATGGGTGCCAGAGGTAGTCTGCAGCAGAGCAATCCAAGCATTTGTTTGTTTTTAGCCAAAGGTGGTTCCTCTGCTGTAACCTGACAGGAGTGAAGGGAACTGGGGGTGTAGTGGTAAAGAATCTGCCTGTCAGTGCAGGCAGACATAAGAGACCTGGGTTTGAGTCCTGGGTCGGGAAGATCCCCTGGAGGATGGCATGGCAACCCGCTCCACTAGTCTTGCCTAGAGAATCCCATGGACAGAGGAGCCTAGCGGGCTACAGTGAATGGGCTCACAGGGTCAGACAGAACCGAAGAGACTTAGCACGCACACACAGGCAGTGATGGAGCCCACCCTACACGGGCTGGGTTCACTGGGCATCATCACACTACAGCTTCACACCCATATTTGGAGCCATTCCAGTGCCTGCTCACCACTTCACCTCCAGTCCAGGACTGAGTTCTCACCTCCTGTGATATAAAGAAGGTGACCGACTGACTTCTGGGAAAAACACCTCATTTCATTCCCAGACTGAGGAGAAAGGCCAAAGATGTGGAAATGTAGCAGAGGCTGCTGGCCCATTTACTCTAAGAAAGCATTTATTTCTCAGTGCCCACACTCTTCTGAAAGGGTATCGGCATCTGCCCTGTACTAATGAGCCCCCTGACAAGTAGTTTCTGCTGCAGAGTAAAAGGAATCACAGGCTTCATAGCACAAGCATTGTCTGATAGGATTATTTATTGCATCTCGGTAGTATTCAGAAGAATACAAGAACTGGGAGCTTTTTTTTTTTACTGATTCTTATGGGAGTTTAAATACCCATTTTTATTCAGAATTCAAGAAGGCAAAATCAACTCCAGGAAAATCTAAATAAATTTCACTGAATTATATATTCATTTATTTTCTAAATCTATAATACATTAATTTATAATTACATGTATTGTATATATTTAATTCATAATTAAATAGATATAAAATATATGTATATGTACGCTTGGTCTCTCAGTTGTGTCTGACTCTCTGCAGCCACATGGACTGTAGCCCGCCAGGCTCTTCTGTCCATGGAATTTCCCAGGCAAGAATACTGGAGCAAGTTGCCATTTCCTTCTCCAGGGAATCTTCTCAACCCAGGAATTGAACCTGCATCTCTCAAGTCTTCTGCACTGGCAGGCAGATTCTTTACCATTAAAGTCAACTGGGAAGCTCTTATGTATTATGGGCTTCCCTGGTGGCTCAGGTGGTGAAGAATCTGCCTGCAATGCAGAACACCCAAGTTCGACCCCTGGATTGGGAAGATCCCCTGAAGAAGGGAATGGCTACCTACTCCAGTATTCTTGCCTGGAGAATCACATGGACAGAGGAGCCTGGTGGGCTATAGTTTATGGGTGTAAAGAGTCGGACATGACTGAGTGACTAATGCTTTCAATATATATAATAGATTTCACTTAATAATTAACACTATTGCCAGTTACTAAATTCATAACCTAAGAATCATTCCACCAACACTTTTTCAGGAAATCAAGTGGAAATATTTTCCTAATTCTGCATACATAGCAATGTATGCAGACAAATAGCCTGAGTTTCCCTGCAGTCATTAGAAAGCATGGCACACTATTGTAAATATGTATGATGTATACATGATGAGCACACACAGAGCCTGCTCACCAAATGCAGATCGGACTGTTCTGGGCTTGATGGAATTTGGGTCAAGGTCAAACACTTGTGCCCCGTGTTTGGGGACGAGTGAGTATGGGGGGTGCACAATGCCTCGCTGTATGTCCACCTGACTGACCCGGCTCTGTTACGGGCTTGAAGCAATGCGCAGAAGCAGCCGCTCTCAATTATTCAGGAGCTTATTGTTCAGCTTTTGAATTATCCAAAACCTCCATCCTGTTTTCTTTTTCCTCTTCATTAGGATTGCCCCAAGAAGGTGATGCTGTAACCCTGGGATTTTACCTCCTTATAAATGGTGGGGCAGATAATGGAAACTACTGGGGATGAAGGAGAGAAAGAGAAAACTGTTAGCTATTCTTTATGATTATTTTCACTGAAATTGATTCATCATTATAGCCAGTAAACAAATATTTCCCATATGTGCAAAACAAATTGCCAGTCTTCAAAGCACTTTCTTTCTGCCTTCCCCTCCCCCTCCCCTTCTCCTCTCCCCCTTTTGCTTTTCTGTCTGTCTCTCTTCCTTCATCTTCTTCTTAATTGCTCTGCTTTCCTCAATGTCCTTTTCCTCATTTAAAAATTCTGTATGCTCATATATACTCTCTGACTTGACCCTCACAAGAAGAACAGGGTCTTCTTGCTTTACTTAAGAGGAAGTTGAGCATCAGAGAGGCTAAAGAACTTGCCCAAGGTGACACAGCTAATAAATAGCAGAGGTGAGATCCAGATGCAGGCTTGATGTGACTCTGATACTGTTGGCTTCTGTCCACCAGAGCCACCCCATGCAAAATAGCATAACCCTCAGCGTCAGCTGTTGGCCAACAGTGAGGGGGCCACGTGTGGGGTTATGTTGAGTGATAACTTTCTGCATTAAGGGTAGGTTAACCTTAAGGTATTTTCATTTCAAAACACTCACCATCCGTGGAGAGTCTGGGAAATATTCAGAAATCTAGATGTGAAACAAAAAGGCAGATGCAGATGGTAAATGTTGTTTCCTTTGACTTGAGTGGAGAAGGAGTGGTTGCAGTAGAAATCAACACAGGGAACACGTGTTCTTTGAATTTGACAAAATCTTACTGTTATATATCACCATCCTTCCCTTTACCCTTGTATATTTTGAGGGCCACCTTATTCCTGACCTTTCCAAGTTTGCAGACTTTATAGCTACTCACTTTATGAAAGTGTGGACTTTGAAGACATCAAGATGAAGATAAACAAGATGAAGCAAGAATAACCAAGATTTCTGGGAGAAATATCAACAACCTCAGATATGCAGATGATACCACCCTAATGGCAGAAAATGAAGAGGAACTAAAGAGCCTCTTGATAAAGCTGAAAGAAGAGCGTGGAAAAGCTGGCTTAAAACTCAACATTCAAAAAACCAAGATCATAGATGGCATCCAGTCCCATCACTTCATGGCAAATAGATGGGGAAACAATGGAAACAGTGGCAAATTTTATTCTCTTGGGCTCCAAAATCAATCCTAAAGGAAATCAACCCTGAATATTCATCGTAAAGACTGATGCTGAAGCTGAAGCTCCAATACTTTGGCCACCTGGTGTGAAGAGCTGACTCACTGGAAAAGACCCTGATGCTGGAAAAGATTGAGGGCAAGAGAAGAGGGCAACAGAGGATGAAATGATTGGATGGCATCACCAACTCAATGGACATGAGTCTGAGCAGACTCCAGGTGACAGTGAAGGACAGGGAAGCCTGGCACGATGCAGCTCACGGGGTCACAAAGAGACGGACATGACTTAGCAACTGGGCAACGAAGCACTGTGCTCGGCACACAGTGGTTGCCCACTCTCATAGCTGTTACTACTGCCATTACCATTCTTAGGATCATTCTGCTTTTCTCCTTATTATGAAAAGGTCAAGCTCTATTTCTTTCCTTTGCCTCTGATATGGCACACAACACTTTAACTGAAATTTCAAATTTTATTATTAAAGACTAGTGTGATGGCTGATGGTGATCACCAAACCAACTTTCATTAAAAGTCCATTGTCTTCTAGAATCCCGATATTTGGACACTCCAACTAACGTTGTTACTAAATATACCAATGGATTGTTAGAGAGGTATTATTTGTTGTTGTTTAGTTGCTAAGTCGTGTCCAACTTTTTTGTGACCCCCATGGACTGAAGGAAATGGCAACCCACTCTGGTATTCTTGCCTGGGAAATCTCATGGACCGAAAGAGATGTATTATTACAGAGCCACAAACTACACCAATCAATATACTTTCTTCCTTTTTTCCCTTCTCCTTCCCTCTTCTTTCCTCCTTTTTCTCTTCCTCCTTGTCTTCCTCTCTTCCCCTACCATAATGGCCCACAGTCACAGATGTCACAGTTACACACCTTGAAAGATAAAAAAGAAAGCATCCCTGAGCAGTAATCAGATTTGTAAACAGCAGTTTGGTTGATGCTTTGTTTCTCGGCCCTATAATTGTTTATAACTGCTGTCCCCACTGGTATTTGAAGGAGGAAAGCCACTCCCCCAAATCTTCCCCACGCCTGCCTTTCCTCCACTGGGAATTTGCATTGGGAACTGTCTTCTCTTTTCCCAGAACTCTCTTTTAAAAAGGCAAACAGTCCTGGGAAGGGTGACACTTAAGCCCTTGTAGCTTGGGACAGAGAACTTTGACGCTTCCTCTTTGACCTGAGTTACCAAAGTACTGAGGACACTGAACAACGGGATGAGGAGGTGGGAGAAATAGTGAAGGATTTGGGAGAGGGAGGATTTCTAAAGATAAACAGTGATAACCTCACCATTTACCAGGTGCCCATCCTAGCTCTGAGCTTATTAACTCTGCAATACAAATGCCTTGAACAATGCCAAATGCAACTTCTGATCCTCCCAGACCAGCTGGCTTCTACAAAGAAGTTTTCCATAGGATTATCAAAAAAATAAACAAGTGGGTTTAGAGCAAGTGACTCAAGCCAGACTCTCTCATCTTCCCACAGCAAATCTACCAGCCTGCAGCCTGTGTGCAGGCACAGTCTGTCCCCACTCTGGCCAGTCACAAAGGTTTCTTAGTTCCTATGGAAAACCAGCTCTCATTTGTGCTTGAACCCCGTCTCTCACCTTCTCAAGGTCTTTACTCCTGTGGTTATTTCTATTTTTTCTTTGGCCTTTCCCCTGCCTCTATTCATCTATTCCCATCAGCATGCTCTAAGCTCCTGTAAACAGCACGGACCCTTCCTAGTTCTCCTGTCGGTGGTATCTCCTTCTCAGTCTCCTTTGTCAGCTCCATCGTCTCTTCTGTTTCTCCAAACAGAGACTGTTGAGGGCTTTGCCTCTACCCATTTGATTTTCCCAACGACTCTTCTCCAGCGAGGACTTCGCTGGTGGTCCAGTGGTTGGGACTCCATGCTCCCAGTTCAGGGGTACTGGATTTGATCCCTGGTCAGGGAATTAGATCCCACATGCTGAAACTAAAAAGAAGAGATCCACACGCCACAACTAAGACCTGGTGCAGCCAAATAAAAGCAAATACATGAAGAGCCTTAATGTGCTAATGATGCCTGTATTTACATTTCTAGCCTCGACCTCTCTCCTCAACTCCGCACTTGTATCCTTCTCTGGACTTGATATATTAATATCTGTGTGGATGAGTAATAGGATCTCAAAAGAGGACTGATTGATTTCTACATTGAAATCTACAATCTATTGATTTCTACATCTCCTTAGCCCAAAGGTGTTCCTTCTTCCAGATTAACTATCTCAGTAAATGACTCTATTTTTCAACCAGGTAATCAAGTCAAAAACCTAAGATAAGCCTGATTTTCTCATCATTTCCCATAACAAATCCACTGGGGCATCCTGTCGACTCTCCTTCCAGAGCGCATCCCCAATCTATGTATTTATCTTTTTCACTGCTGTTACCACCTTTGTCCACATCACCATAATTTTTTCCCTAAAATAGCCTCCTATAGGCCTCCAGAGTCTGTTTGTCGACACAACCCATTCTTCATGAACCTGTCAGAATTATCTTTTTAAAACGTAATGTTTTGCCTTTTATTAAATCCCTGGAACAGTTTTCCCTTACGCTTAGAATAAAAGAAAACCTCTTTATTATGATGACCAGGTATACCATAGAAAACCCATAAATAGACATAATTAGAAAACTTCTAAGTTCAGCAGCACAGAAATAGATAATAAGAGATGGTTCTAATGCTGGCAGAGCAAAAATTCTCCTTCCGTTAATCCAATCATTACACCTGGGTGACACCACTTCTTTCATGGCAGAATGATTGCCTCATGTTATGGTTGAGCTTCCTCACAATATGGAGGCTAGTTTACAAGTACAAACAAGAAGTGTATTCTATTAATGCCCTAAGCTTGGAGCTCTCAAGTATCATTTCCACTATACTCTGTGGATCAGAGCAGCCACAGCCTCCTGCCCAGATTCAAGGGGAGGTAACATACAGCCCACCTCTCAGTGAAAGAGACGTAAGTCACATTAAAAGAAGAACATGCAGGAAGGGTTATACAGTTGAGTGTGGCCATCTTTGAGAAAGACAGTCTTCTACTCATGTGGTCATGGTTATGATTTTATATTGAATGGCCAAGTTTTGTTTTAGTAAAATTGTTCCTGGAATTAAGCAAATGGTTCTGTATTTTATTTGTTGTTCAATGGCTCAGTAATGTTCAACTCTGTGACCCCATGAATTACAGCACACCAGGTTTCCCTGTCCTTCACTGTCTCCCAGAGTTTGCTCAAACTCATGTTCATTGAATTGGTGATGTCATCCAACCATCTTATCCTCTGTCAACCCCTTCTCCTGCCGTCAGTGTTTTCCAGTATCAGGGTCTTTTGCAATAAGTCAGCTCTTTGCATCAGGTGGCCGAAGTATTGGAGCTTCAGTTTCAGCATCAGTCCTTCAGGGTTGATTTCCTTTAGAACTGACTGATTTGATCTCCTTGCTGTCCAAGGGACACTCAAAAGTCTTTTCCAGCACCACAGTTCAAAAGCATCAGTTCCTAGCATTCCACAAAGACTTATAGGTACCCTGCATCCCATTTGAGAACTATTGATCTTGTCCAACTGATTTATTCTGTAGCTGAAGGACCAAAAGGCTAAAGAGATGTCATTTGCCTAAAGAGACGCTATTAATCTCTCACTTTGCCTGATTTTAGAGGACATTCTAGAGACTGATTCCAAAGGATGGAAGATATCTAGGATGGAGTTGGAATGATAGGGAAAGTAGTTGGGTGCTGATAACATATGCAATGGATTTTGAGAAAGTTTGAGGCCTTGATGTGGTTTCCCCTCGATATGGATCATAAAACAATTCTGTGATGGGAAATGGAGGGAGGGCAAGACATACAGGAGACAGCAACTAGAAAAGGATAAGGCAGGGCTTCTCAAAGTGCCACTGGTAGACAAACTGCATCACAATCAGAATCACTTAGAGCATTTGTCACAATGTAGGTTCCTTGATCTCACACTTTCTGAATCAGAATCTCTGGTAATATGGCTCAAGAACAGTAGAGTCAGTAGGGCTCACTCTAACAGACTTTCAAAGGACACTCTTACACTGTTGGTGGGAAAATTGGTGCAGCCACTATGGAGAACAATGTGGAAGTTCCTTAAAAAACTAAAAATAGAGTTAACATATGATCCTGCAACCCCACTTCTGGAGATATATCTAGTTCAGTTCAGTTCAGTTTAGTCGCTCAGTTGTGTCCGACTCTTTGTGACCCCATGAATCGCAGTATGCCAGGCCTCCCTGTCCATCACCAACTCCCAGAGTTCACTGAAACTCACGTCCATTGAGTCGGTGATGCCATCCAGCCATCTCATCCTCTCGTCCCCTTCTTCTCCTGCCCCCAATCCCTCCCAGCATCAGAGTCTTTTCCAATGAGTCAACTCTTCGCATGACATGGCCAAAGTACTGGAGTTTCAGCTTTAGCATCATTCCTTCCAAAGAACACCCAGGACTGATCTCCTTTAGAATGGACTAGTTGGATCTTCTTGCAGTCCAAGGGACTCATAAGGGTCTTCTCTAACACCACAGTTCAAAAGCATCAGTTCTTCCAGAGAAAACCATAAATCAAAAGATACATGCATCCTAATGTTCGTTCTAGCACTGTTCACAACAGCCAAGACATGGAAGCAACCTAAGTGTCCACTGACTGATGGAGGGCTTCTTTGGTGGCTCAGCTGTAAAAATAAATCAGCTGGTGATACAGGAGACTGCCTGCAATGCAGGAGACATGGGTTCAATCCCTGGGTTGAAAAGATCCCCTGGAGAAGGAAATAGAAACCCACCCCAGTATTCTTTTCTGGGACATCCCATGAACAGAAGAGCCTGGCAGGCCACAGTCCATGGGGTTACAAGAGTCAGACATGACTTAGCAACTAATCCACCACCACCATTATATACATGGAATATTACTCAATCATAAGAAAGAATGAAATGCCATTTGCAGCAACATTGGATGGCCCTAGAGATTATCGTACTAGGTAAAGTAAGCCAAATAGAGAAACACAGATATCATATCACATTGATTATATGTGGAATCTAAAAAAAAAAAAAGATACAAGTGAATTTATTTACAAAACAGAAATAAACCCACAGACATACAAAGCAAACTTATGGTTACCAAAGGAAAAGTGGGAGCGGGAAGGAATAAATTAAGAGTTTGGAATTAACATATATACACTGCAAGCATGCTCAGTCATGTTTGACTCTTTGTGACCTCATGCACTGTAACCCACCAGGTTCCTCTGTCCATGGAGTTTTCCAGGCAAGAATACTGCTTTGCCATTTCCTTCTCCAGGGGACCTTCCTGACCCAGGGATCAAACTCAGTGTTTCTTGCATGTCCTACATTGGCAGGCGGATTCTTTACCACTGCACCGCCTGGGAAGCCCGTATACACACAACTCTATATAAAACAGATAACCGACAAGGACCTACTATATATTACAGGGAATATACTTGATATCATGTAATAACTTATAAGGGAGAAGAACCTGAAAAAGAATATATTTATATGTATGTATGTACAACTGAATTATAGTGCTGTTCACCTGAAACTTACACAATATTGCAAAGTGACTATACTGCAATTAAAATTTTTTTTTAAAACCAAAAATCAAGCCAACAAAAAATAGGTTTTCAGTGGATACTGATGCACTGTAATATTTGAGAATTACTGAGACAGATGGTTAAACTAACTGGTCTATAAAATTGAGCCTGGCTCGGAAATATGAAACCAGCAAGAGGATTGTAAATATCCATGAGTCACCCAGACCAAGCTCATCAAATGGAGTGAAAAGACACCCTAGCAATGGGGAAAAACACCATGATTTACGTTTCTTTAAAATAGGATACAAGTGACTAATTAAACCTCAAGAATTAAATTTTTACCGTTGATACATTATTCAACAATATTTTATACCTTTTGTCATTTTTAGCAGGCGAGTCTTATCGAAAGGGAGGTTACAGTTTGACTTCAAAGCACCCCTCCATCTAGAGCTTCATAGAACTCCGTAGGAGAGAGAACACATCTCTTTCTGTGACATTGGACTGATCTGCCCATGTGAATCGAGAAACACACATTTCCACAGAAGCCTAAAGATGAAAAAGTCAGAACACTATTTGTATTGGGGGAACTTGACATAATCCCATTCCGCTCTGTCTTGCAACCCATCCATGGTTTTCATTCATATCATCTCTGCCTCAATCTGACATTCTGTATCATCAATGGCTTATTGTAAAACACTCTCTTCCTTAGCTTCAGGCCATTTACACCAGCCAGCTTCAGACTCCCCTATCCCCAAACAAGATCCCTTTCTTTTTCTTGACCACTAAAGAATTAACTTCCTGATGGTGTGAAGCCAGTTTCAGGGATGTTAAGACTTGCTGGCTAAGCCAATGGGATTGACTCCTTGGGTCTTATAGGGCTGGTAAGACACCCTCATCCAGCTAATGGACACCTCAGAAAGTCACAGAAACTCCTAGAGTGCTTCTCCCTAGGCAGCTAACTGTCTCCGTGGCAACAGCTTAACATTTCCTGATAAGACAGGCTTTTCTCCCTGGGCAGCCCTACTGCTGGGGCCTGTATCATTAGATCACCATTTACATTCTTATCTCAAGTATCTTTTGAAAAAAAGGCACTCCTTAATTTTGTTTCTGAAAAAATGATTGCTCTTTTTGGATGTCTCTGTGGGTCTCTACAACCCGCCCCCATCCACTACCCGCCCCCTCATTGGCGGGCTGTACATTGGCGGGCTATTAAACAGCTTCAACACAGCTGCACTTTGTTTGCCCCATATCTATTTTTTTTGGCTTTCTGAGAGGAGGTATTGTGCTAAGCAGCACTATTTGATTGGAGAATTGTTTGGACTGTGACAAGTAGAACAGTTATAGAGGATATTTTATGGAGTTAAACTTCAAGGGGAAAAGAAGCCATCATTAATGCACAACACAGAAAAAATGAAAAAGTTGGCATGGATAGAAAACTTAGGTCATACAACAACAAGAGTCAACTCAGATCTTCATCGCAACTTCACTGAATTGGAATTTTAACTTTGAAATGGAATCCAACTAGTGAACATTTCAGTCTGTGAAGCGGTAGAATTGAGAACATAAAAAATTTGCTTGGCAGTGTTTAAGAGCATAAGTTAAAGCTTTGATATCAGTGCTTCTTACAACCCAATGTCTTCATATTTTTCATTTTTAATGAAATTCTTCCTCATTTTTTCTATCATGTGGGTTTAGCCAGCAGGATGGCATTTCTTTTCCCAGTGCCCTCTATACAACTTACAAAGATTGGAAGCCTATGTCTGTTAAGGTTCATGTCAAGATGGTCCCCAAATTCTGATGCTGCTGTGAAGCATATCTTAGTGGAAGAGAGAGGCTGTTTGACCTCAAACCCTTACTGCAGGTCGACTAAGGTAATATAATCTACTAAAACAAATCCTTAGCTGGGAACTCAGAGACCAGGATTCTGAGCTTGACTCTTCCACTGCCTGAATGATTTTCAGCAAAACCTTTGACCTACGTAGGCATCAGGTATGTTTTCTCATCTATGAAAAGGTTAAATGAATTCAAGTTTCCTTTTAGTTCCATATTCAGAAGTTACTACCGTTTCAGACCTAATCTTTCTTTTCACATTTCTGATCCATGTTGTAGAGGAAACTAAGCAAGGTTTTCCCACCTCATGGTGCTATAGGAGATCACTTGCCAATGTTACTGGAATGAATCAAAAGCATTTTGTTCATTTCATTTTCATTTGCTGCTGAAAAATCTGTCTTCCTCAGGCTCAAAATGTTTGGCATTGCAATAGTAGAGCCACATGGATGGCAACTTCATTTTATATGACACTTTCCCTATAAATAGTGTCTCTAAACACTTTACAAAGCATCTGTAATTACAAAAACAGGGGCCAAAGGAAGTTGGGGAAAATGCAAGGAAAAAATGACATGAAATGTCATTTTCCACATTTTTCATGTGTATACACGGATATAAAGAAATTCTGCCTCCTAAGAGAATAATGTAAGCTATAACTTCTAGCTGCCCAGGGCTTCAGACATGATGGGGCTTCTTCTCTTTGCTATGGAATACGTTACAAGTTCAAACAACTAAGGCAAAATCTTACTGATTTGAAAGCTCACATTTCTAAATGGACATACTAGATGGTTCAAAGATTGTCAGCTTGAAATCTGGATAGCAGTCAGGTCTCTGAATCTCAAACCAGAACACATCAAAGTAACACTGGAGGGTCAGGGAAACAAATTTTCATAATAAAAAACTTACTTCAAACCAGAGGTTTACTGGATAGCAAAACTGTGCTTTTCAGTTCAGTTAATAGTCACTAAGGGACTGGATATGCCAGGCACAGATGTTCACATGATGTGACAGACTTTTGGAAGCAAGAAGCTCACTGGCCTTGATGATCCAGATGCCAGAAATACCTTCTACCCTTCAGTACACATCTGGAAAATGATGAATGCATCCCATGCCATATAATGCTCATTCATTATTAGCATTCCCAATAATTAGTATAAATTAACTATTTTAATTATTAATTTAATAATTATTTCAAAATTATAATTACTATATAATTATATATATGTGTGTGTAATTATTGTCATTAAAATCAGTGTAAATAATTAATAAAGAATTAATGGCATATTTTATATTGCCACCTCTTTTTTTCAGCACACTTGAGTTAATTTTGTCAAAAAGAAATAGCTGTTGCCATCTCTGATTATAAAAGCAATATACACTCAAAGTAAAAAAAAAAATAATTAGAACACTGGAAGAAATAGCATTATTTAGCCCACAAATCTTTCTCATTCCTCTAAATTCCTGAAATTTGTTAAGTATATATGCTACTCATGTGTACCTTGAAATATTAGTAGTGTCCTGACTCTGAGACTTTTCCCAAGGAGGTCCCCGCCTCTGTCTGTGCAGAAGGAGGAAGTTCCTGCTCTTTCCAAAGCCCCTTATTGCTTTCTAGCCCCAGAGCCTCCTTTGTCTCTCATACAACATGAGTGCGAAGTCTCATGCCATCTTTTCCCACCCACTCAGCTTCTTGGGAGACTCCACACCCTCCTGCCTTCACGCCAGGAGAGTTGGCTTTGTAAACTTGGTCTATGGCTTGCAAAAGCTTGCCAATCTCCAGGACACCTGGGAGGTGAGATGGTCATAAGAGGTTAGGGACGGAGAAGGTCACCATTGTATACCACTCCGAGAAAACATTCAATCTACATTCTGTCTGAAGAGCACCCATGTAGTCATTGGCAGGAGTGGGTGGTCCCTCGGGATCTGTGCAACGTGGGGCCTGGTGGCCAACGTTCTCGGAGGAGGATGGTGGGCCAGTACAGAGTCAGTGCTCAGGATACGCTTGCTGTTATTGCGGTACTTGGGGTCAGGGCAGCTACTCGCACAGTCACATGGCTCATTGCCTCCTCAGACACCTGGCCTTCTAATGTGGCTGCCATTTGGCTTTGTCTGTTCCGGTTACACGCTTCCCCAGTGTGCTCAGCTGGTAAGGAATCTGCCTGCAATGCTGAAGACACAGGAGATACAGGTTCAATCCCTGGGTGTGGAAGATCCCCTGGAGAAGGAAATGGCAACCCACTCCAGTGTTCTTGCCTGGAAAATCCCATTGACAGAGGAGCCTGTCAGGCTAGAGTCCATTGGGTCACAAAGAGTCAGACACGACTCAAGGCGTATTATGCTTAGTGATCACACAAAAGGCCACCTACACTTTAGGTGGCCTATGGTTCATCTTAAAACATACATGAGTTGCCCATTCTAGAAGACTGCAAAACCCCTTCAACTTGTAAAATAACCACCCAATGTCCAGATGTGGTGAAAGTTTACCAATACGAGCCAGAGGATGGTTGTGCCCACCAGATGTCCTTGTACTTTAAATTGAAGCATGCAAACTGATGGCATTCTGCTGGAAAAAGGGAAAGGAAAAAAAAATGGCTTATGGAGATGACACAGCATGCTTACAATTCAAATAATATTTGTTGCCCACCCCTCACCTATGTCGGTGCCAATCTGAACCTTTAAAAGTGGAACTGACAAAAATAACAAAATTCTCAACTTCTCTCTTTCACATTCTTCATCTTAAAACTCATATCAATCCTGGGTCTGACTGACAATTACAATTGTGTGTCTCTTCCCTCCACATCCTCCTTCTTTCTCTTTGAGTTCTCTCTCAACCCCAGAAAGGTTGTACTCCCTGGCTGATTTGGGTTCTCTGCTGCTGCTGCTGCTGCTGCTGCTGCTAAGTCGCTTCAGTCGTGTCCGACTCTGTGCGACCCCATAGACGGCAGCCCACCAGGCTCCCCTGTCCCTGGGATTCTCTAGGCAAGAACACTGGAGTGGGTTGCCACAGGAAATGTGTATGTGTGAACATTTCCCCACATTTCTTTGCAAAATATATCTCTCTTAGGCCCCCTTCATTTGCCTTCCAGGGAATAAAACTTGACACATTGTCTTTTACTGTGAGGGCTAATAACTCTCTGCCCTTCAGAAAACAACGCACCTGCATGCACTTGAATGAACGCATGTTCTAATAAGAGCTTTTACTGTCTTACCCAAGGAATGAGCAGGATAGAAGTTTTTAAGTGTCAACAGGAGCAGATATTTGGGCATAAGATTGCCTAAAACTATAACTGAAATGATAACAGGGCAATCCGGACTGCTACCATCGTCATGCAGAGAGAACCTTGTCCCGCTCCTGTTTCTTGTCCCTCTCCCCTGTAAGCTCTGCCATTCCTTATCCACTGCACACACATAAGTCACCTTTCCTTGACAAAAACAATGAAGATCCTACCCCTGAGGAAGGAAAGAGTTTTGTTTTTAAGACGTCAGAATTTGACCTGAAGAGAATCTTAATGGTGGTGTTATTAGTCAGGATAGGCTAGCTGGTGCTTCAGTAAGAAACAGTTCCAAATCTGTGGCTTAGAAGCAAACAACAAAAACCCAGGTGTACTAAATACTTATGCTCTGTGAGGGAAAACCAGGGGTTCTGCTCTGCATTATCCACACTCTGAGACCCAACTGACATAATATCTACTTCTTGAAACATTTTTGGTTGCCATGGTAGAAAGACAGGAAAAAAGAATGAAGAAATGTGTGCATAGGCTATTCAAGTTTGAGTCAGACTTACATGTGCCATTTCCTCTAACACTTTATTCACCAAAGCGAGTCCATAGCTATACTTATTTCCCAGTGGGTGTGGAAGCATACTTCTACCATACGTAGAGTCAGTATATTTACAAAAAGCCCAACGCAAATATTAAACACTACTATTTTACAGTAAAATGCCAAGAAGAGAGCCTGGCATTTAGCAAGAGCTATTATTACTGTTATCATACTACTGTTGTTGGGCTTTCCAGGTGGCACTGGTGGTAAAGAACCCGCCTGCCAAAGCAGGAGATGTAAGAGACTCGCGTTCAATCCCTGGGTGGGGAAAATCCTCTGAAAGAGGGCATGACAATGTATTCCAGTGGTAAAGTGTCTGCCTGCAATGTGGGAGACCCGGGTTCGATTCCTGGGTTGGGAAGATCCCCTGGAGAAGGAAATGGCAATCCACTCCAGCACTCTTGCCTGGAAAATCCCATAGACAGAGAAGCCTGATAGGCTACAGTCTGTGGGGTTGCAAAGAGTGGGACACGACTGAGGGACTTCACTTTCACTTTTCACCTTCACACTTGTCTGGAGAGGCCTGCCAGGCTATAGTCCATGGAGTCGCAAAGAGCTACAAAGTTGCGACTGAAGCTACTTAGCAGGCACACATTATTGCTGTGGGATAACAGATCTATGGGAAAACAGATCCAAAAACAAGAAATGATGACCTCAGATCACAGAGCTAAGTAGCAACAGAACGAAGATGAGAACACATACTTATTAAATCCAAGATTGGAGTTCTTTTCCCTCAGTTCATCTGAATACCTAAAGACAGGATCAAACACAGTTATTGAGCCACTACATTCAAGCAGATGACCAGTGATTTGGCTTTGCTTTCCTGATGGGTTACTTTCAAACACAAGGGTTAGCAAACATTTTTTGTAAAAAGTCAGATAGTAAATACGTTTCGGGGCACATGGTATCTGTCACACCACTCAACTCTTAACATTTTAGCCAGAAGGCAGTCACAGACAATATGTAAAAAGTGGACCTGGCTGCTTTCCACTAAGATTTTCTTTACAAAAACAAGATGGCAAGCTGGATTTGGCCAGCGAGCTATAGTGTTCTCACCCTTGCCCTGTACCAGAAAAAGATTAGTCAAGTCCAAGTCAGAGAAAAACCCGAACAAAGAAACCCTGGGCAAGTTACCTCCTCTCTTGGTGCCTCAGGTTCCGCTTCAGTACAATCCCTGGCTTCACAGGGTTCTGGTGAAGGTTAAACATGTTGGCGATTGTAGCGGACTTAGAAGAATGCCGCAAACCCTCGCTCACCTTTATGGAGGTTTGATGCCCCTGACTCTGTGTCAGCCACTGTCCTGGGTGCTGGAGGTCCCATCACGAGCAAAACAAGGCCTCCTAGAACTCAAATTCTGGTCCAGCAAGTCAGAGAATGAAATAAATAGATGTGTAAATTGTCAGGAAGTGATAAAGGCTGAAAAGGAAAATAAAGCGGGATTAAGGGTGGATGGGGGAGGTATGTTTGTAAAGTTATCCGTAGGGTGGACCTGAGGAGGGATTTTGAACAGAAAAGTACACTAAGGAAGGAAGTGAGCCAGGTAGATATTTGGGGGAAGCCTTTTTCAACATAGATAAGATTAATGCAAAATCCTTGTAGCCAGAGCCTGCTGGCAGTGCTCCCAGACTGAGGTGAGGTGGGGTTTTGCCATAGCAGCGTGGGAATTCTGGGGGCTGAGGGAGGCATGGCCACAGTAACGTGGAAATTTGACATGGGAGCTGGGGGTAGGGGGAGGAGGAAGATATAACTAGGAGTTTGGGGAAATGTGAAGAGGAGAGGTTATGGGTCCTGGTTTTAATTCTGCAGGAGATGGGGCATATTATTTTTATCCTTAATTTTAATTGTTATTACCTTGTATCACCAGCACTTTTTCTCAGTTCTTCTTCGCTCTTCCTTCCTCCTACCTTCCCACTGCCCCTTCCCGTCTTCTCTCTCGCCGTCTATCGATGCCTCTTCACCTGTGCTCCTCTAGATCCTTCCTACCCTTCTATAACTCTTCTTCTTTTAGGTAATCTTTACTCTCTTTTGGAGGCACATGGAACCAAGGTCACTATCCCTGGAATGATCCAAGGAGAAGACTGGCCCAGTCCAGGCCTTTACCTTATTCCTCAGATGCTGGGCATCAGACAGAAAAGGCTTAGGAAGAACAAGATAAGAGTTAAAGCAAAGACCATCAAGGATATTTCATTGCTTTTTTTTTTTTTTCAACAAGACCCCAAAACATTTAAAGAAATATGCAAGTTGTATTGGGTTGATGTGAACGTGATGGGGCTTCCTAGGTAGCTCAGAGGTAAAGAACCTGCCTGCCAATGCAAGAGACACAAGAGATGAGGGTTTGATCCCTGGTTGGGGAAGATCCCCTGGAATAGGAAGTGGCAATTCACTCCAGTATTCTTGCCTGAAAACTTCCATGGACAGAGGAGCCTGGGGGGCTACAGTCCATAGGGTCTCAAAGAGTCAGACACAGCTGAGCACACACGCATGATGTCAGTGTGGTAGGGAAGAGCTGGATATATAATCAATTCTCATCATCCTTTTTGCAGTGTGAGTTTGTAAGTAGTGTATGTTGTATTACAATATTATTTATTCTTTAAAAAAATATTTGTTTGTTTATTTGGCCACACCGGGTCTCAGTAATGGTGTATGGGATCTTGGATCTTCTTTGCAGCATGTGGAATCTTTACTTGTGGCATGCAAACTCTTAGTTCCCTGACCAGGGATTGAACCCAGACTTCCTCCATTGGGAACGCAGAGTCTTAGCCACTGGACCACCGAGGAGGTCAGTGGGTGTATGTTTATTCCAGCATTCAGCATATAATTGGCTCTTGATTATCAGGGCTAATGGATAAAACATCAATATTCCAAGGAGCTTAAAACTGAAAAGTGTTTTCAGGGACACCTTTTTAAGGTAAGCTGTTGTGTACTGGTTAAACAATTATTATACAAGTATATGATGGTGGATCTTTGGCACATATACCAAAGAGAGAGGGAAGAATGGAAGGTGGGAAGGAGAGAGAGAGAGAGGAGAGAGAGAAGAGAATATGACCATCAAAAAATCAATCATCAATTGATTAATGATCGATGATTTAATCTGCACTGTGTAATGTGCAGATTAAACCCCAGTACAAGAGCCCCTGGCTAGTGGGCACTGAAATTCTGCTGTGCTTAGAACTTTATGGTTTCATCTGCCTGCAAGGAGACACTTAAAAAAATTTTTTTTGTAGGAAGACCACAAATGGGCTAGTGGCTCTTGTGTGCTTCTCAAACTGAAATGTGATCCCACATATCACCCAGTCTTATTCAAATACAGACTCTGATCCGGTGAGTCCAGAGCAGATCCTGAAATTCTGCATCTTAAATAAGCTCCTGGGTTTTGCCCCGTGAGCCAGGCTTGAGTAGTCGAGTCAGAGCTTTAATGTAATGGTAAACTGGAAAGTTTAAATTGCGTAAATGCCTCTGTGTGTGTGCGCGTGCTCTGTTGGGTCTGACTTTTTGCGACCCCGTGAACTGTAGCCCACCAGGCTCCTCTGTCTGTGCAATTTTCCAGGCAAAAGTACTGAAATGGGTTGCCATTTCCTACCCCAGGGGATCTTCCTGACCCAGGGATCGAACCCTTTACTTTTGCATCTCTTGCATTGGCAGGCGGATTGAGCCACCTGGGAAGCCCAATAAATACCTATTCCATTGCATTAAATGGTAACCCTTGTGATAATTTATCTTGGCCAGAGGTGGACAGGCATGTCATTTCTGGGTTGAGGCCCTCTGAAGTTCCTAAACTGGAGTTTCCAAGGTAAATTTATTTGGTTTGGAAAAATGTTAACAAATTTATGGGAAAGAGTTCTGAATATAGTCCCAGTGTTGGCCTAGGTCTCCAGATGCCAGGAACCCCATGGATGTTGATCAGCTCTTCCAGCTCAGGCCCTCTGGTGTGAGGAAGGCGTGAGGCCTGTTGTCAAAGTGCCAGAATACCTGGCACAGCCGTGCTGGGGACTGACTTATGGCCAAGCAGGGAAGGCTTGGGAGAGGTTGTTGGCCTTGAGCACCATCTAGTGACCAAAAGCAAGAAAACCTTTTAAAAAACTAGAAACAATCAAATATTATGTACGTAGTTCTCACCTATGCACGGTGCCATTGTGTTAGGTAAGCTAATTAAGAAAAATGGATCTTAAAAATATTAAATCTCTAAAGTGTGTGCATTGGAGTTTATAAATTCCCTTTTGGGGGCTTTCCTTTCTAAGTATAAAGTTGAAATCCTTGCTAGGTTCGATAGTTCCAGCTTCAGCAACATCCTGTGTCTACTCTTTTTTTTCCCTTCTAATATTTATTTCTATTTATTCATTTGGCTGCTCCAGGTCTTAGTTGCGGCATGCAGGATCTTCGTTGTTGCGTACAAGATCAAGTTCCCTGACCAGACACTGAACCTGCATTGGTAGTCACAGTCTTACCCCTCGACCTCCAGGGAAGTCCCCTCGGTCTACTCCTGTTTTCTATGTGACCATGGCCAGAATACTTAGCATTGCAAGGCCTTGAGTTCTAAATCTGTAACATGGAGATAACAAACCTACTTCATGACACTGTGGGGAAGGTTAAACCCATGGAAGGTGCTTGGCCCCAGTGCCTGGTAGGAGTTCAATAATAAGAGAGCAAAAAGTAGAAGTAATTGCTATTATTGATTATGGTAGAAAAATAATAACCGTAGTTTAAAAACATGAAATTTTATTAGTTCCAATTTACAAGCAAGGAAAATGAGATCCAGAGGTCAGGTGATATTTCCAAGGTAACAAATCCAATGTCAGATCTACATTTCAAACAGAGGTCTGTTAACTCTAGATTATGGACTCTTCCATGACAAAGTCGCTCTCATTGTATGCATTAGTCTGATAAGCTAAAAGAAAACACTTAGAAATGGTATCTTTCCTGTCATATCAGTAAACTAAGGATGTCACAGTTGTTAGCAATTGCAGCCCCGAGAATGAGCAGGTGAGGCCTGAAGGAATTCGGGAAGGAAAGAATACCTGCCATCTAGCATCCATCAGAATTCAGCCACTCCCCACGGTAAGCCCTAAGGAAGCTCAGGATGTGAAAACACAGGATGCTGGCCCCAGATAGCTGAGGGGCATCTCGAAGGAATGACTTCAGTGAGCCCAGACTCTTGCATTTCCCCCCATATACTGAAAAACACCAAATTCCTTAACTTGGAATATATGGTTTTTTGTAATTTACAATAATCTTTTGACATCCAGACTATCTGCCCTTTGTTACAAAATTTCTATATAACCTGGATCCCCCTCCACTCCACCCCCCAACCTCAACCCCAAGCAATTCCTCAGAGCACTTCTCTCAGGCTTAATTGAGATGCTGCCTCCTGGGCTTGAAGTTCTAAAAATTCTCTTCGAATAAAACGTAATTTTCAACTTTTAGATTGTGTGATATTTAAGACGACACATGTGTCAGTCGGCTTAGGTTATACTGCAGTTCAGTTCAGTTCAGTCTCTCAGTCGTATCCGACTCTTTGCGACCCCATAGACTGCAGCACATCAAGCTTCCCTGTCCATCACCAACTCCCGGAGATTACTCAAACTCATGTTCATTGAGTCGGTGATGCCATCCAACCATCTCATCCTCTGTCGTCCCCTTCTCCTCTCGCTTTCAATCTTTCCCAGCATCAGGGTGTTTTCAAATGAGTCAGCTCTTCGCATCAGGTGGCCAAAGTATTGGAGTTTCAGCTTCAGCATCAGTCCTGCAGTAACAACTCCAAAATCTCAGTGGCAAACAGAACACAAAGGTTTATTTCTTACTCATGTTACATGCGGAGAAGGCAATGGAAACACACTCCAGTACTCTTGCCTGGAAAGTCCCATGGACGGAGGAACCTGGTAGGCTGCAGTCCATGGGGTTGCTAAGAGTTGGACACGACTGAGCGACTTCACTTTCACTTTTCACTTTCATGCATTGGAGAAGGAAATGGCAACCCACTCCAGTGTTCTTGCCTGGAGAATCCCAGGGACGGCGGAGCCTAGTGGGCTGCCGTCTATGGGGTCGCACAGAGTCAGACACGACTGAAGCGACTTAGCAGCAGCAGCAGCAGCATGTTACATGAACTTCACATATCTGGCTGTAGTCACTTCTGTCAGCCGTGGGCAGCTAAATACATTTGTAGGTCCATTGGTGAAACTGAAGGGGGGGACATGGGGTATTTTTTTAATTGCTTCTATATTGTCTACAAAGTTATAAAGTAAGATCATCCAGTGATCATGAGGCAAGGAAGAAATACTAAAAATGTGAGGAGAGATAAGGTTGGAAAGTACAGGTAATAGCAGATTATAGAGCAGCTGCCCTGTAGCAGTAAGAGCCCGTTGGAGCTTTTGGTCCTGAGTGTGAGGTGGGCTGGCCAAGCTTGCTGTGTGGTTCCCTTCAGGACACTGAGCTGGTCTGGCTTCAGGTGTGGAGCGGGTAGAAAGTTGGACTGAGGTCTTATTAGGTGAATGTAGCTTTGGGAGAAAGGGGCAAGGGAAGTAAGGATGTTTTAAATATAGTTTTTCGAAATCTTAGACTCCTAAGTCTGAAGGTAACTCAGAGGTCTTGCAGTTCTGTCTGTCTTCTCTCCCTCCTTGTGCCCATTTTACAGGTGAAAAATGGAGGCTCTAGATAGACAAATGACAGGCTGAAAGTTACAAAAAGAGGCAGATGGTGTCCTGGAAAGAGATCCCTTGTGAGAAGTAAAGAGCATTCACTGGTGTCTTCTGGCCGTGGGCCACTCCTGTGCCCAATTCCCTTCACACCCCCTGCTTCTGCCTCAGGAGGGCTCCTTATGCCACCAGAGTTTATCAAAGTGAAGGTTTCCTCCAAATCCGGGCTAGTCACGGCTTTAAATACAGCCGCTGCTGTCCCAGGAGTGGTCGATTGAATTCAGTGGCCCGGTTTCTTCAGCCTTCCTCATCCTCACACCCTTTGTTGTGTGACTTTGCAGTTCCTCCTACTAGAAGCAAGGTATTCTTCCCAACCCCTTAATGTTGGGTTAGGCCAAGGGGCATGGTTTGCTCAGTCGGATGTTATAAGATATGATGCAAACAGAAGCTTGAACTGTGCTTGGCCAATTGGACTTCTGTCTCTTCGATGTGAAGAACATTTTCCAAGAATCCCATTGATCCAAGGATGAGGAAAGACAATTAGAACAGAACCAGAAGCAACCTGCAGCTTGGAGCCCAGCTCATCCCAGCCTGGATCAGCCACCTTGTAACTGATCTGCAGCTGAATGAGCAAAATTCAACTATCATGGACTGTACTGGGTTTTGCAGTTATTTGTTAGACATTATTTTTTGTGGTAACAGGTTACTATATAAGAGTATCCTTTCCAAATTCATGTCACTTCTTGTCATTTTTCTCCTAAAAACCCACCACTGTAAAACCTACAGGTAATTGAGGAATTCAGTTAACAGAGTCTGCCTGTCAAAGCTTTTCCACAGCATGAAATCATGTCCAACTAAACATGTACAAGCCTTGTGGGAAAAGAAAAATATTTACATGCATATTCCAGCTCTCTGGGAAAAGAGGAGAAGGGAGGGAGTCACTTTTGGTCAGATTTCTGCTTTGTCATTTTCATTAGTCATCACAGACCAGTTTTAAAAGAGAGGTGAGGTGGGAAGTGAAAGGAATATAAAAAAGGAAAAAGGGAGGGGGTGGGGTTAGGTAAGAGCAGGAGGGAAATGAAAAGATTGGAAAGAAGTCCAGACAGACTGGAAAAGGACTGAGATTTCTCCCTGGAAAATCCAGGAAGTTGGGGATGGAGAAGCATAGTGTAGGTTTTCCCCCTCTTCATCATGCTAACAGAGAGATACACTTGTTTTGATAAACAAAATGTACAATATAGCATCACAACTAAATTTGTGAATTCCACTTTACTGATTTCACGTGCTTTCATATATCATGTTGTGGCACATTTCAGACTGTTATAATTTCCCCTCCTGGGAACATGACATTGGAACTTGGCAGGTTACAACACGATGGCAAGGTTACAAACCATCACCACTGTTGATTCTGGGAAGTGGCTGCTGAGATGGAAGGTGATGAGAACAGAAAAGGTGGGATGGGAGAGCAAGGGAAGAGGAGACTTGAGAGCCAGACTGGTCTCCAGAGAGATGGCTACTGATTGCGCTCCACCGGCCACATTGCCCTCCTGGTTGTCAGCCCAGGCTCAGTCCCCACTCGGAAGCAATGGTTGACTGGACACCTTCTGCAGCCTGAGTCTGGCAGTCGAGCCTGGGTTTGCCAAGCTGGAAATCTGGGGAAATGACATGACCATGCTCTTCTCCACCTTGTCTGAAATATGTTGGCAAGATCTGGGTTTGCACAGTCATACCTCTGTCCTCTACTCACTCCCATTTTTTCTGTCCAGAGCTCTCTTAAGGTAGGCATGACCACACTCCCTAGACATCCTGCAGGGAGCCTTAGAGACAGCCCAGTGGGGCACCAGAACACTCCAGAGTTATTTGGCCCAAAGACATAACTTAATTCACTTAATTTCCAGTGGGCTTCCTTGAATGGTGGGGCATTGGAGAGATCTCTAGGTGAGGGCTGGAAGTTGTGCACAAACCTAAACACACTCACAGGGAGTCACCCACTGCATCACTGGCTGTGAACAAAGAGAACACCAAGAACCGTACTCCCAATGCATCTCTGCCTTCAGGTGTGCTCAGCCCAGTGCCAGCTACAAACTGGCGCTGGCCATCTGCCTCTGCAAGGACTAAATCCCAATCTGCTGTGACCGCTGAATGCCAACACCCCTGAGAGGTGTTCAGGGTGGAGATCAGGAATGAGACACCCTGTGCTCTGGGAAAGACTGACAAAACAGGTCTGCAGATAGTTAGATATTTTCAGGATGAAATTTTATGAGCTCACTTCTTATGTTGCCTCATATTTAAAATCCTTCATGGTGACGTCTGCTCCTTGTGACTAGCAGTGACCGTCTGTAAAAATGCGTGCTTGATTCCATGCACTCTCCTTTCACCAAAATCACATACATACTGACCTTCCCCTGCCTCTTTGGAGCCATTGCTCAGACCAGTCTGAAATGCTGTCTCCCAGGCTGTAGATATCATTTTGCCCCAAATAGAACTTAACTCACAACTCTCACATTGTGCTTTTTTTTTTTTCCAGTTGACACCAGGCTCTTCTAGATATTATGCGCCCTATTCTGAAAGTTTGGGAGTGAAAGAGGGCCTATACCTCTCCCCAGTGACCCAAGCCTTTGAATTTCCCCTTTTGTCTAGACAAGTTTCTTTCAGTATTTTTCAGGTAGGCTATATGGGAGATACTCTCACAGGAGTAGGTGACATGTCTGGCAGACTCATCTTGCAGCGGCTCCCTTCAATTCTTACACTATTAAGGGTGCCAACAGTTGAATTTTGGTTTTGCCCCTTTCTAGGCCTTTAGCTTTGGGAAAGGTGCTTTAAGTCTCTGGCTCCATTTCCTCACCCTTAAAACTGTGGCAAATATTAGTACCTATTTATTAGTGTGGTTACAACGATTAAATAGCAAAGTAGTGTCTAGAATAAACCTAGAGTAGTATGTGTGTGATAAATATCAGCCATCCTGATTAGCTGATCTGGGTAACAAAACACATCTAATAATAGTAATGATGACAACAGTGACAGTAATGACTTCCATTGTTGGAGGATTTACCACCAGGCAATATCCTAAGTACTCTGTGTTTTGGGTTCTAGAGCCTAAACTACCTGCTCAGATAGTAGGATTGAGTACGATCAGACAAGCAAAATCAGCATGATAATTTCTCAGGAATAAGGACTCAAAAACCCAATGGAAAGGAAAAAGTGACTTGTTGCTGGAATTTAGGCATCAACCACAATGTAAAACAAGGGGTGTAGTGTAGAGAATGACACTTTTGCCTGGACATTCACAGTACCCTTCAAATAGCACTTCGTATAGCTTGGCCACAGAACAAGTCTTTTCCAGCCAAACCCAAGATCGGTTACTAGAGCTATATTTTCAGGTGCTTGGGGGCCAATACAGGGCTAGTGATGGAATGAGTCTCCCCTCTCTACCAAGACACAAATGTTGCTCTGAGATAGGAGATCTGCTTCTTTAACATCAGCCCCTGAGACAAGAAGTGGCACCAATGAAAAACCGAACAATAAACAGGTGGGAAAAAGTAATAACTTGAGCCTTGCCTGGATTGGATTCAATTTCTGCTTGCAGCATTTCAGTTTTAACTCGCTAAACCTTGGACGTAGTCTTGGGAGAACAGGCAGTACAATTTCAAAAAGCAATCAAAAAGCAGCTGCTAAGCTATCGGAGGCTCGGTGGTGCATTTCTAAACCGCTGCTAATCTAATAAATGTTCGAGCAATGAACTATGAAATTGACAACACGATTGTCCACATTCTCTAAGCCAGAAGAATTAAATGGTCATTTCCCCCTTTATTTCATAAGAAAGAGGAATAAAAAGTAATCTGTTATTCTGTACCTTTGCATAAAACATGGAAATATGGTTGTCTAATGGTGGCGTTTGTTCACAGGGAGAAATGACTTAGAGAAATATGAACCTTGACTTTCCAGAACCCCAACTTTAGACAAAAGGTGAGAAAGAATTCTTGACTTTGAAGTTAGTATTTTGGATAGGAGCCCAAACTCTGCCTTTTAGTACTGTGTGAACTAAAAGTGTATTAATTCCTATTTCTCATCATCAACATGAAGTTAAAATGAGCTAAATGTTTTCAGACAGCACTGTTTAATGCGTATGGATGGATGAGTGTAAGGCAGGAAATAGGGTATACAAATACTTCCATTTCGGTTTGGGGAATTATGAATACAATATATTTTTTTGTAATTTAACCTCAGCTATTTTTTTAACCTCAAAATTTAATCATTGCTATGAGTACAACCGAGACAGTACAGCCAAGACAATACAATCTTGGTGGCTGATAATAATGGTAAGATCTTAGGGTTACCGTTTGGAACAGCAATTTAAATCGAATAATATTTTCTCAGAACATCAGCTGAGTTCATGGTTCTGAGCTAGTTGCTGTAGGAGATAAACCGATGACTGCAATGCAGTGATTGCTTTCAATGTATTTACCATCTATGGGAAATCCAGTGGGATAGAATAAGTGAATTCTATACAAGATGGAAAACTACAAATGTCAAAAGACGTTCAAAAAGTGTTAAATAATTGCAAATAGTTCATAGACTACTTTGGGCTGGGAGATCAGATAAGACTTCAGGGAGGAGAGGGCATTCAGAATATGCTTTTAAAATAAATATATATACACATAATTTTATTTATTTACTTATTTTTGGCTGCACTGAGTGTTCATTGGCTTTGCGCAGGCTTTCTCTGGTTGTTGCGAGTGGGACCACTCTTTGGTGTGGTGTGAGGCTTCTCCTTGTGGTGGCTTCTGCACTGGCGGAGGCTTCTCTTGTTGCAGAGCACAGGCTCTAGGCATGAGGGCTCAGGAGCTGTGGTGTATGGGCTTAGTTGCTCTGCAGCACGTGGGATCTTCCTGGACTAGGAGTTGAAGTTGAACCCATGTCCTCTGCATTGGCTGGCAGATTCTTATCCACTGAGCTACCAGGAATGTCCCAGAATGTGCCTTTTAAATGTATCACTTGGGGTCCAATATGGAAAACTGATACCAAGCTAAACATGTCTAAGGATTTCATTGAGGGAATTGTTTGCAAAAACACGAAATCGGTCAAGAAGATAAAATCAGGAAGGCCAGGTAATTCCGAGAATCATAGCTGGAGGAAGAAGTTTCCATCCCTATGGCTGCAGAAGCAAAGAAGAGGAAGTGGTTTCACCCACAGTGGACAACTCATCCTCCCCACTGCCAGGAGTGCCTCCAGCCAGCGGGACTGCTGCAGAGCAGAAGCCGCCTGGAGCTGTCCTGGAACACAGGGCCCCACAGCTGGTGCTGGGACATCCTGCGGAGGAAGCGCCACATGAGAATGCTGGTTTGTCAAGGGCACGCTGTGTGGCAGTGCTGGGACCATTGAGAGGGCACCAAGCTCCATGCCAGGGACCAGGAAACCTCCACCATGCTGCAAGGCTGCACCTGTCTACGGACTCAAGAGCGTACAGGTGTCTACTCCTATCTGCTGGAAAGATACTGCCAGCACCTAGAAACAGCACACATTTGTCCTTTTCCCTGCTCACTTTCCAATGTCCAGTCACTGCTCCCTGGTAGGACCCAACCAGAAGACAGCTGGCAAGAGTCTAGCAAATGGCGACTCTCTTGCCTATTCATCCATGGGATGGTTAGGTGGCATACTCAGCTTCCAAGGTCATGTGGTTATTGTTGGTTTCCCTGGGGGAAGTAGTCTTCTCCTGCTTATAATAACCTCTGCAATGACAGAGGCTGGAGCTTCAGAGAGGAGAGGCAACATTTTTCAGTTAGGTTCTACATCCACTTCTCAGTTCTCTTATCATAACATGTGAAAAATTGCATAATATACTCATTGGTTTTCACTGGATTCTCCACCTGCAGAAGAGCATAACAAACTGGCCCTGTAATTACATACTGCCTAAGCCATCTTAGACCTGCCTCTTGAGAAACCTATACGCAAGTCAGGAAGCAACAGTTAGATCTTGACATGGAACAACAGACTGGTTCCAAATAGGAAAAGGAGTACGTCAAGGCTGTATATTGTCACCCTGCTTATTTAACTTATATGCAGAGTACATCATGAGAAACGCTGGACTGGAAGAAACACAAGCTGGAATCAAGATTGCTGGGAGAAATATCAATAACCTCAGATATGCAGATGACACCACCCTTATGGCAGAAAGTGAAGAGGAACTAAAAAGCCTCTTGATGAAAGTGAAAGAGGAGAGTGAAAAAGTTGGCTTAAAGCTCAACATTCAGAAAACGAAGATCATGGCATCTGGTCCCATTGCTTCATGGGAAATAGATGGGGAAACAGTGGAAACAGTGTCAGACTTTATTTTTTGGGCTCCAAAATCACTGCAGATGGTGACTGCAGCCATGAAATTAAAAGACGCTTACTCCTTGGAAGGAAAGTTATGACCAACCTAGATAGCATATTGAAAAGCAGAGACATTACTTTGCCAACAAAGGTCCATCTAGTCAAGGCTATGGTTTTTCCTGTGGTCATGTATGGATGTGAGAGTTGGACTGTGAAGAAGGCTGAGCACCGAAGAATTGATGCTTTTGAACTGTGGTGTTGGGGAAGACTCTTGAGAGTCCCGTGGACTGCAAGGAGATCCAACCAGTCCATTCTAAAGGAGATCAGTCCTGGGTGTTCTTTGGAAGGAATGATGCTAAAGCTGAAACTCCAGTACTTTGGCCACCTCATGCGAAGAATTGACTCATTGGAAAAGACTCTGATTCTGGGAGGGATTGGGGGCTGGAGGAAAAGGGGACAACAGAGGATGAGATGGCTGGATGGCATCACGGACTCAATGGACGTGTTTGAGAGAACTCTGGGAGTTAGTGATGGACAGGGAGGCCTGGTGTGCTGCAATTCATGGGGTCGCAAAGAGTCGGACACGACTGAGTGACTGAACTGAACTGAACTGAAGCCATCTTAACATTTCACAGAGTACACTGCTTCTAAGGAGGGAGTATCAGTCAGCATAAGTAAGTCATGCTAAGTCATGCTGTAGTAACAAGCTGTAAAAGTTTCTCACTCACTACATGGACTGTTGCAACTCTTCTGCAGGGCATCTTCACGATGGGAACCAGGGGGATGGAACTACCTCTTCCTAGAAGACTGCTGGTCTCACAACAGGAGAAGTCAATACTGGTGACTTAGTTACATTGTTGGAGTGAACTGGAGGGAAAAGATGGCCCAAAGTGTCCACTGGTGTTTTGGGCTCCCTGGAGGATTTCAGTCAACACTCAGATGCATGCTAATTAGAAGTCAGACCCTCAGTCAACAACAATTTGTAAAGTATGCTGTCAAATTCCTTCCAGGGGAAGTTCAGGAGATAGGTGTTTTTGCTTACTCCCATTCTACTGAGCCCTGGAGGAATAGCCCTGGGGAGGGTTCACCCATTAACACGAGCTTCTTTGTTCACTACCATCCCATGGAACTTGTAAATGCAAACCCATATGATGTACAGGCGTATCTCTTTTTTAAAAATTTGATTTTTGTTGGAGTACAGGTGCTTTACAAATATTGTGTTAGTTTCTACTGTACAGCAAAGTGAATTAGCTATACGTATACATATTTGTTGCTTAGTCACTAAGATGTGTCCACCTCTTTTGTGACTCCATGGACTGCTCAGTTCAGTTCAGTTCAGTCGCTCAGTGATGTCTGACTTTTTCGACCCCATGAATTGCAGCACACCAGGCCTCCCTGTCCATCACCAACTCCCAGAGTTCACTTAGACTCATGTCCATCGAGTCAGTGATGCCATCCAGCCATCTCATTCTCTGTCGTCCCCTTCTCCTCCTGCCCCCCATCCCTCTCAGCGTCAGAGTCTTTTCCAGTGAGTCAACTCTTCACATGAGGTGGCCAAAGTACTGGAGTTTCAGCTTTAACATCATTCCTTCCAAAGAAATCCCAGGGCTGATCTCCTTCAGAATGGACTGGTTGGATCTCCTTGCAGTCCAAGAGACTCTCAAGAGTCTTCTCCAACACCACAGTTCAAAAGCATCAATTCTTCGGTGCTCAGCCTTCTTCACAGTCCAACTCTCACATCCATACATGACCACTGGAAAAACCATAGCCTTGACGAGACGGACCATGGACTGTAGCCTTCCTCTACCCATGGGATTCCCCAGGCAAGAATACTGGAGGGGGTTTCCATTTCCTTCTCCAGGGGATCTTCCAGACCCAAGGATCGAACCTGCATTTTCTGCATTGGCAGACTGATCTTCTTGACTGAGCAACGTGGGAAACCTTGTGTATACATACATCCCCTCTTTTTTGGATTTCCTTCCCTGGTAAGTCACCACAGGGCAATGAGTAGGGTTCCCTGAGCTATGCAGTAGGTTCTTATTTGTTATCTATTTATGTGTGAGTGCACGCTAAGTCACTTCAGTCATGTCTGATTCTTGGTGACCCCATGGACTGTAGCCTGCCAGACTCCTCTGTCCATGGGATTCTCCAGGCAAGAATACTGGAGTGGGTTGTCATGCCCTCCTCCAGGGGATCTTCCTGACCCTGGGATTGAATTTGTGTCTCTTAGGTCTTCTGCATTGGCAGGCAGGTTGTTAATCACTAGCACCAACTGGGAAGCCCATCTATTTTATGCGTAGTATCAGTAGTGTATGTATGTCAACCCCATCTCCCAATTCATCCCCACCTCCTAAGCCTGTCTCTTGAATGTATTTTCAGTGCATCCATAGGAGGAGGGAAATGCCATCTTGGTCTGGTAGCATCAACACCCACTTGAAACAGGCCACCCAGCCTCTCAGTCCCAAGGCCTCTTAGTAGGAGGTGTGAAGTACAGTGACACCCCTTTGCCTCAGAGAAGATATCCTGATGTGCTCAGACTGCTGAACCCCTAAGAGAAGTTTGAGGTGGAAAGTCTTTGAATTGGGAAGGATTTACTTTTCATTCTCTTACCTAAATTCCAGAATCCCTGTTAATGTCTGCTTTCCAGGGCCTATCACTACCTGATTATGCTTAATCTATAGTAATTCTTCAAGATCTCAGTGTTCTCTGCACATGCAGGCTAAAATAGGATTTATAATTATCAATATTTATGGAAATAGTAGCTAAGTTGCATTAAGTGGCTATAGTGTGCCAGGCACAAGTATTAACTCATTTATTGATTGCAATATCTCTATGAGGTGAATAGCATTATTATCCTTATTTTGGAGAATCACCACTCCTGCATCTTTCAAGTAGCAACAATTTATATGAATATCTTCCTCCCCTAACCCAAGGAATGCTATCAGTTCAGTTCAGTTGCTCATTGGTGTCCGACTCGTTGTGACCCCATGAACTGCAGCACACCAGGCTTCCCTGTTCATCAGCAACTCCTGGAGTTTGCTCAAACTCATGTCCTTTGAGTTAGTGATGCCATCCAATTATCTCATTATCTGTCATCCCCTTCTCCTCCTGCCTTCAATCTTTCCCAGCATCAGGGTCTTTTCTAATGAGTCTGCCCTTCATGTCAGTTGACCCAAGTATTGGAGCTTCAGCTTCAGCATCAGTCCTTCCAATGAATATTCAGGACTGATTTCCTTTAGGATTGACTGGTTGGATCTCCTTGCAATCCAAGGGACTCTCAAGAGTCTTCTCCAAAACCACAGTTCAAAAGCATCAATATTTGGTGCTCAGCTTTCTTTATAGTCCAACTCTCACATCCATACATGACTGCTGATACTGCTTCTTCTCCTTTTTTTTTTTTTTTTTACCATTTTGGTAGGGCTCTTTGGATCTTCTTTGGGTTTTTTCTACCATGAGATCATCTTATCCTATAGATCAGGATTTTTCTAAGTGTTAAAAATATTAGTTTTAACTATATATCCAGGAGCTGGTGAAATAATCAGGACGTGCTTGGGATCTCACTAAGCTGTATTCAAGGTGGATTTGGACAAAATGTCACTCATCACATCACCTCCCCAAGCCCTCTCTGTAATCTCTAAGAATTTGTTAGCTTAGAGTCAGTGTCAGAATGCTATCTTTCCCCAGTTCCCAGTTACCCTGGCAAATGGTCTTTGGGGATCTTCGGGAAACTAGGATGAATAGCCACGCTGTTTCCTCAAGACGTTACTGCAGAGCCCTTCCTAATGCACCAGGCTTCTTTACGTGCTTTTCTGTCTATTGTCACTTTCTGTCATAGTGGTTGGCTCAAGTCAGACATGTGGTCATGTAGACTTAAGAAATATTCAGAACCTAAATTTGAGAGTTACGTTTTATTTGGTGAGAATTTTTAGAACCTAAGTCTGGGAGGCAGCATTTCAAGTTACCTTGAGAGAGCTGCTCCAAGGCGGCAAGGGGTTTTGGGGGACAGCCAGGTTTATATAGAAGTTTTGTCACAGAGGGCAGTTAGCCTGAATGTCCAAAGATGATTGTTAGTTAAAGAAAACAAATATTCCTGATTAGGGAGTATAGTGCTTTTCCATGTATGGGAAGATGCAAGAGTCTGGGCTCACTGGCATCATTCCTCTGACAGGCACCTCAGATATCTGGAGCCAGTGTCTTGTGTTTTCACATCCCGAGTTTCCTCAGGGCTCACCATGGGGAGTGGCTGCAGTCACATGGCTGCTAGATGGCAGGTATTTTTTCCTTCCTGTGTTCCCGTCAGGGCTCACCAGCTCAGTGTTGGCAGTGGCTGCAATCCCTTGGATGGAGGAGCCTGGTAGGCTGCAGTCCATGGGGTCACTAAGAGTCGGACACGACTGAGTGACTTCCCTTTCACTTTTCACTTTCATGCACTGGAGAAGGAAATGGCAACCCACTCCAGTGTTCTTGCCTGGAGAATCCCAGGGACGGGGGAGCCTGGTGGGCTGCTGTCTATGGGGTCACACAGAGTCGGACACAACTGAAGTGACTTAGCAGCAGCAGCAGCAGCTGAAATGTTTTGTTTATTGATATGGCAGGAAATGTTCCATTACTCAGTCACAAGATCTGGAAGCTAGTTACTTAATTATATTTGATAACTTTTAGACATCAGGACCTAAGAGAGACATTTTCAATTTAGTTTATCAAAATAGTTCAAGCTTTTAGCTGAGTCAGGGCTTTTAGCTTTACCACCAGTTTTCCAACAGGACAAACTTTTCTCCATTGTCAATGTATTGAATACTTATCCAAGCACAGAATCACATTCATTATTCTACCAAGAGGAAGATCTTCCACAGTAAACTGTCTTTGGAAACTCCTTCTTCATCAATAGGAAAGAGACCTCTAAATTGTGGCCTGAGTTCTCTTACACCATGATTCTTCATGATCTGATGGGTTGAGTCTGACAGGACTGAAATCTTCCCAGGTGCAAGTCCCTCTTGGAATGAGGAATATTACTGCATACTAAGGTCAGCTGTGAATCAGCAGGGCATGGTATCACTTTGGGGTCCATAGATTGAAAGTCTTAATTCTGTCACTAAACTGATCATTTTGTTTGGACATAAATATGTGAAGTCAAGAAGGAAAAAAAAATGTATTTTCCCTGTGACCAGTTAAATTAAGCTCTTCAAGTTCATTTATTCCAGTGGTTCTTTCCCAATAACTTGGACATGCTGGCTTTGCTGAAGGGCAGATGGTGGTTAAGCACAGCAGCCCCAGACATGACTAATCTGGTGTCTAATCATCCGCTTGTGTCTAAGTGGCACTCTCGTCCACTGTCCTTGGGCCTCTGGATCCCTGAAGGGAGTCAGGAATTGAGAGAGCAGTGGTGTTTCAGCACTGCTTCCTCCTGGCCACATGTTGATCCTGTCCAAAATTGGGCCAATCTATAGTCTCTTGGGCTTCTCTGGTATCTCAGTGATAAAGAATCCACTTGCAAATGCAACAAAGATGTCACAGTTGTCAGTAATTGCAACCACTGCCAACAGTGAGCTGGTGAGCCCTAGGGAATTCAGGAAGGAAAGAATACCTACCATCTAGCAGCCATGTGACTGCAAGGGTCCGGGAAGGTACCCTGGAGAAGGAAATGGCAACCCACTGCAGTATTCTTGCCTGGAGAACCCCTTGGACAGAGGAGCCTGGAGGGCTACAGTCCATGGCAGGCTACAGTCCACAGGGTAGCAAAAGAGTCAGACATGACTTAGGGACCAAACAACAACATAGTCTCTTATGGTGAAAGTTATTTTTAGTTATGCAAATAGGATAATCCATGCACTCATGGAAATTCAGAATCAGTTAACTTTGGCTAAAAAAAAAAACTTTTTTTGGCCATCCAACTTGCATGCAGGATCTCAATCCTTCAACCAGGGATTGAATGGGGCCCCGGCATGGAAAACACCAAGTCCTAACCACTAGACCACCAGGGAATTCCCAGTCAAAAAGTCTTGTCTGATTATTCCTACTACAAGTCACCTCTTCTGCTTATCATGATAATGTGTGCTCAGTCAATCAGTCGTGTCTGACTCTCTGCAACCCTGTGGACCACAGCAGGGGTGCGGATCAAATATGCTAAATCCACTTCAGCATTCCCTTCTCTTTAGGTCTTTGAGTTCTTTTTCTACATCATACTAAGGAATTTGTCTCGTCTTGATGTCATTTACTAGCTTCAGTCTATTAATCAAGTTAACAACTAGGGTCATTTCCAGACGCTTGAATGAAAGTCACAGGCAGAAGTTACGCCCTTTCCTCCTTGTGCAAAAAAAGCTGAGAGTACATTCTTACGTGATTCTTCATATTTGCTGATAAAATTATAAAACTGCCACATTTTTTAAAGTCAGGGGGAGGGGAGACATAAACTTTTATCTAGATTTGTCTTTATAAATACATCCCAAGGGCATTGCCAGTCCCCGGTGGTGATATTCTTAACCTCCTCAACCCTGCCCATACTTCTGTAAATATTCTCTTCCTTAAGACCTTTCCAGGTAAAACCTTTAAGTGTCTCATCTGATATCATGTCGCTCCCTCAAAAATCAGAATCCTGGGTAGAGTTCTGGACTGTCCTAGCCTTGGTCTTTTGCCTATGTCTCAAGAGCCATTGGAGTGGGAAGCTCCCACTTCTATGGGAAGAGAGTTCTGCTTCTTACCAAGATTCTCAGTCATGGGGATTTCTCCCAACAGGAGGAAATTATAATAGACATTTTTAAGAAGATAATTATCTACTCTACTGTGGAACTGGCAAGTAGCTCTGCTTAGACAGAAAGGAGGGTCTGTGGGGTGGAGGAAATTAGGCTGCAAGAGGAGGCAAGGGCCTTAGTAACTAAGGAGGACCTGAGTGTAGGCAAAGGAATGCATATCTCATGAGATGGGAAGTGGGGGGCCACTGACGGTCTTGAGGAGGGAAATGACATGAGTGATCTGTGCTTTACCAAGATTCATTTGTCAGAAGAGTGAAAATAAATTGTTGGAAGGAGAGAATCTAACTTTCTCTGTTGGACTGTAAGCTTCATGGGGGCAGCACCCTGTGGAACTGTTTAATGTTTCTCTTCCTAGTGGAGAGTCTAGTGTCTGGCAAATAGGAAGTGTTCAATCCATACTAGTGTTTGAGAGCAAAGGAGCAAGGGCTAATTAGGAGGCTGTCAAGTTAGCCCTGGGTTTCCCAGGTGGAGCTAGTGGTAAAGAGCCTGCCTGCCAACTCACTATATCTAAAGAGATGTGAGTTCAATTCCTGGATGGGGAAGATCCCCTGGAGGAGGGCAGAGCAACCCACTCCAGTATTCTTGCCTGGAGAATCCCTTGAAGAGAGGTGTCTGGCAGGCTACAAGCCATAGGGTTGCAGAGAGTCGGACACGACTGAAGGGACTTAGCGTGCACAAGTTAGTCCTGGTGAGAAACAAGGCCTGAATGGAAAAAAAAAAAAAAAAAAACATATACTGAGCACCTCCCCTCCACGCCAGACATCTAACCTAGATTACCCACCTTGAACTCATCATCAATCTTCCATTGTACAAATGAGGCTTGATTATATTAAGTAAAGTCCACACTCATACATATAATAAACAACAGAGCTGGGATTTGAACCCATGTTTGACTCTGAATACTCATCCAGTGCATCATGCCATCCGAGGTGATAAGAGTGGGAAGCCAGAAGTAGAGGGCAGATGTGAGTGATCTCAGCAGGTGACTGGGTCCAGTGGGTGGGACAAGAGCATGAAGCAAAGTTGATGACTTTCAGGGTTTGATCTGGAATCACAGGGAGATGGTGAAACTGGTAAAATAAATTGAAGACGTCCAGGAGAGGCACCAGGGATGGGATACGTGGGTCCGCTTTGGACATGCTGAGCAAGTGGGGCTGAGGGACAACTGGGTGGAACTTGCCACTGGGCATTGGATGCAAATTGGGACCCTGGGACAGAGGCAGCAGCAAGGAACAATGGATATGCACATGGCCCATATCAAGATAATGATGTGAAGTGTGGACATGGACCAAAAAGGTTACCCATGGATAGGATATGAATGTTCATGGTCCAGACATGGTCTGTGGGTGGGGCTAAGTGCAGATCCTAAGTGTGTCTGGAAGGTAGGTCTGACTTACTAACACTTCTTATCAGCAGTTTTTTTGTGATTTTCCACCTTGATATGAACAAGGTGTGTCGGCAGGAATTGAAACATACACAGAGGAATTCTGATCGGTGAAGGATTTGCTGTTGGTGTGACTAATGATCTGTGCATGCATAACTCACTCGATCTTCTCAAGGAGGGAACCTAGCCAAGTTAAGAGCTGACGGTTAATGATTCTCCGTCTGGGGGCTGAAAACCCAGCCTCCAGCAGCCCTGACTCCTCAGGCCTCCCTCGTGTTACCAGGTGCTTCATCTGTGCCATTTCCAGGGCACAGCTTCCAGACCAGACCAGGTTTTTGCGGCTACAAGTAGGAATACATGTCCCTCTTCACGTTTCCCTCCCCTTCCCCCTCCTCCCCATGAAGACTTACTGGATCACCTTGTTTGAGGGGTCCTTTTGGCTGGAGCTTAATAAGAAGCTCCAGAATTGTGCGTGCACGCATGCTAAGTCACTTTAGTCCTGTCCAGCTCTTTGCGACCCCTTGGACTGCAGCCCACCAGGCTCCTCTGTCCATGGGAGTCTCCAGGCAAGAATACTGGAGTGGGTTGCCATGCCCTCCCTTAGGGGATCTTCCCGACCCAGGGATCGAACCTGCTTCTCTTATGTCTCCTGCATTGGCAGGCAGGTTCTTCACCACTAGCACCTCCAGGGAGGCCCACTCCACAACTGTAGTCACTATTGAAACACTGTTTCTCAGGCCAAGCTGTCCTATTACAAGTCCCTCAGAAATGATCATCTTCGTCTTTCTACACCAAAACAAAAAATGACCTCGGATTTCTATTTGAACAAAGATAGTCCAAAATGGCTGAACTTTAAAAATAAGAATCTTCTTGTATGCAACCTTCTATAGTGGAAGAACACCCTGATTAATTAAGGCAAGAATTTCACCTTAACTTAGTTATAAACGACTGAGAATGTGCTTTTGCATCTGTTTAGGATGACATTTCATGGGCATCTACGCTACATCACAAATTCCATGACAATAAACACACAGACTTGTTACTTGATAGTTACATAATTGTGGTTTTCTTCTGCTTTTTCTCACAGAGGTGGAGAGTTGCCCATGTGCTTTTTGTTCTCCCTTCTTTTTTCTCCAGGGGAAAAACAAATGTAAAACACAGCAAGCCAGAGGGAAATAGTCAATACGACATTGTGGCATGTGAGCAGCCCGGTTCACCCTGAATTCTGTGAAGCTCTTTGCCAGAGGGTTACGGTCAGTGCATTTTGAGTGGCAATGCTCATCAATGACCACCAGAGGGCAGTGATGACCTCATAATATCTTGGGAAGGCATCGGCAAGTGAATCAGTCTTGCTGTCTATCAACCACCTCTGTCAAACACTGTATAAATAACTACCATTATGGAAAACGGTCTGCATGTGCTGTGCACTAGATTGCTGGGGTTAAATCCCAATTCTGTCCCTTACTAGCTGCGTGGCCTTGGACAACTTACTTCACCTCTCTGGGTTTGTTTCCTCCTCATTTTGAAAATGAGAAAATTGTCCCGATTTTGTAGAATTGCTGTGAATATTTAATGAGTTAATACTTTAATGTACTCAGAGGCTGGCACATAGTAAACTATTATGCTTATTATTATTACTAATAATATTACGTTAAACCCTTTCATTTTCTTTCTGGGTCCCAACTGAAATGCCTAGGAGAATGGACATGACTCAAGAGGAAGGAGGGAAAACTTTGCTGAATCTCAGGCCATGCTAGGAACCTCTGGATGAAGGAGAAGGGGCTGTGGGAGATGTCTACACTGGGAGAGCTGGAAACCGGTTCTAAGGGAGACTGGGAGGGGCAAGTCTGACCTAAGTTTGCCTGCTTTTTCCCTAAAGGCAAAATACCAGCTCCAAGCTTGGGCCAAGGGAAGGTCAGCTTGCATCAGGCACAGGAAGGGCTGGGGGGGGCAGGGGAGGAGCTGTGCTTCACACCTGGTGCAATTAGCTGCAGCCAGGGGAGGCTGTCCTGAGGGGCCTGCTGCCTGGGCACCTCACTATGCAGTCTAGATGAAGGACAAAGGGAGGACACCAGCTCTGAAAGAAAGGCCTTGAGGTTATTTTACAACCAGTGTGGCAGAGGCTAAGGAAGCAGGAGGGTGTTCTAGCCTCCTTTCACAAAGGCATTCCTGAGATGGGAATGAGTGCCTGAGAAGGCTGGGAGGAGGTGGGGGCAAGGGTGGAAATCCAGGGCAGAATGCACATGTGCTCTTCTGGAGCTGTTTCTGGAGCTTCTGGGGTGTGCTTTAGAGGTTAGTTCTGGGTAAGCTCCTTGAATGCAAGGACCACATCTTACCCAGCCTTGTAGAGCAGCGACCGTGCCTGCCCTAGGGCTGTTAATAAATATCCCAGATCTCCCTTCTTCTGACACATAGTAGGACTACAATTCCCTGCCTCCCTGAAGTCCATAGGGCCTTGTGATTTTCTTGGGTTAAGGAAGGAGCAGCAGAAACTTTAAGAGCCAAGGGCACTTCCCTTTTAACCTCTGACTTAGAGGTTGCTGTTCTGCCTGTGTCCCACTGTGACTACCACGAGCAGAGCACCCCCTAGCTGACTTGTGGTAGGCCTGTAGCAAGAGTAAGAAATCAACCTTTATTGCTTTAAGCCACAGAATGCTCATGTCACGGGCTGCTTGTTACTGTGGTGTAACCTAGCCTACTCTGACTGAGACAACAGTTCCCCTTTGAATTGCCCTCTGTCATATACATGTGCCTTTTGCACTTTACACTACGTCATTCGATCTTCTGGAAAGAGCTGTGAAGCAGGTCTGTTAATTTTCCAAATGGTGAAACTGGGTTTCAGAAAACTCAAGTATTCAGGGCCCCAGAACAAAGTGATAGAGCTGGGACCCTCCACCCTCGGTGGCGTGATGCCTGATGTGTGTGTGTGGAAACGATGATACTGGTCAGCACAACATCATCTTCATAAAGCTTTCTGCAGCATCATTCTTCTTCCTGGTGTGCTGAACGTATAGGATGGCTACCAGGTGGCGCCAGTAGTAAAGAAGCTGCCTGTCGATGCAGAAAATGTAAGAGACCCGAGTTTGAGCCCTGGATTGGGAAGATTCCCTGGAGGATGGCATGGCTATCTTGCCTGGAGAATCCCATGGAGCCTGCTGGGTTACAGTCCATGGGGTCGCAAAGAATCGGACACAACTAAAGCAAGTGAGCACGGACATATTAAGAACAAAACTTGGTAAGAAAGGATGCATACAGCATCTTACAGAGAGAACAAACATCAGGTAACATTGCTTCAGCAGGGCAATCTTACTGTTATCATAATAACATTGATAACATACTGTTATCAACAACCTAACATTGATTACAGTGTTTTTAAAAACCAGCTTCTGAAGTATCACTCCCCTCCCCACGTCCCTAACCACCATCATGCTGATGCTAATTTCGCTCTCTTTGTACTAAACTCTCCTCCAATAACATGGACTTGTTCAAATGTCTCACTTACTCAGGACCCTTTTTTCTCCTGGGAAACTGCCAAACTGTTCCAGCTAGCTCAGGAGAAGGCCATGGGTGTGCTGTCGCTCCTAGAGGTCACATTCGTATTTGAACCCAGCTCTTTGCATGTCTTTCCAACAGCGGGATTTCAGAGCAGCTTTGTGGGCTGGTGGGAGAGGCATCTAGGCTCTGGCCGCCTTTTCATTACACCTCAGATCACATCCTGTAATTGGCAGCCGAATCCACTCAGCCTAAGATGGCTTTCTGCATCCATCCATCCTTTGCTGCTGACTTTGAAGGGATCAAAAGAGCCCTGTTTATTTTCCTAATCTCTCTAATCCTCATAACTATCCCTGCGAGGATGCAGGTATCATCACCACCATTTTTCAGATGAAACGAAGGCCCAGAACATTTTAGTGACAGGCCCAAGGTCACCCCCAGGAGCTGGTGGCAGAGACTGGGGAGAGAACTCAGACCGGCTGATCTCCCAGGCCATTGGTCTCCACTAGACCCTGCTGCCTCGCTGAATTCCCCCTGCAGTTTTAATTGAATATCATGTTCTTCTTCGCTTCCTGCCTTAAACAGAGCAACAGCTGCCACTTTCCCCTCCTGAGCCGGCTGGCGGTACTTCAGTGGTGGGTGAAGTTATCCTGGGATATGAAGTGGGTGAAGCGTTTCAGGATAAAAGAGCCATCAAAACGGAAGATATTCACCAAGGTATAAAAGGGATGCCTTGACTTTACTGCTTTCCCTGACTTTCAGATGACATCGTGTCTAAGAGGGAAAACTGCGTGGGAGGGTGAGTATGGGGATTAGGGGAGGGGAATTTATGGAAGGAGGGGGAAGATCTGTGTGTAATTGGATGAAAACTTCTCTGCAAAAAAAAAAAAAAAGGCATCAGTGTTATTGGTGAGAAGCCTGATATATGCTGTTGTTGGACTGTCCTGAGTTCATCTTTTTTTTTCTTGCGAATGATGCTATAAAGTTTCAGGAGGGTTAAAGGTAGGAGGACTAAGATTTGCTTCGCCCCATTCTGTCCACTGTACAGTGACTCCAGCGGTGGGAATGGAACTTTGGGGTGTTTCAGAACCGCTGCGGCCACTGGGGGAAGGTGTCGCTTTGGGGCCCTGTCCTGGGAGATTGTGGCTTAGGAGAATCTGTGGTTGCTTTGGCGGGGACGTTTAGGGAGGGCTGATGGCTGGCCGTCCTTGTGCCCCCACTCCTCATATGCATTTTGGTAAGGGGGAGGCCTGTCAGGAAGGCCTGTCTGCTCCACCCTCAAGGCACCTTTTGCAGGGGCCTGTTTGCAGGCGGAGTGAGCCTCCCAGGCAGGAGGAGAGGAGAAACTCGGCCTTGGAAATCTGAGCGGTTTGGTCCAGGCCAGGAGGAAATTGAAAAACTTCCCAAGCAAAACGTCTACTTCCCGAAGAGATAAAAAGAAGCTCAGGGTTACAAATCCGTGCCAACCTCAGGACCCAGAGGTCAGGGTCAGGCTGGAGGCTGGAGAAGGGACATCAGCGTGCCCGCCCCAGGGTGTGGAATGCCAGGCGGGAGATCCGGCGGGGCACAGGGAGCCCCAAAATGCTGGGGTCCCAGGGGTCCACGAGGCACCAGCAGACGCTCCCCTGCCCCCATTCAGAGGCGTGGCATCGGGGTCCACGCGGCTCCCACGCGGGGGCAGCGGTCACGCCGGGCCCCTCCCCACGCGGCCACTGCTTGTCTGTGTGGTGCCGCGTGTAGCTTTCCTCCTGGAAGCCAACTTTGACAAGTTCACCCAGAGGAAGCACACCCTCCGGGAAGACGGTGAAGGGCTGGCAGCTTCTTGTTTCCTAAACCCAGAACCTGAGCTGAACCAGGAGGCTGGCTGACCAGCTGCCCAACCTCAATTCCAAGTGTGGGGGGAAGGGGGGCGGGGTCTGTCGGTCCAACTGGACCCCATTTAGGGCATGTGGGCCCCTGAGAAGGCAGCCCTAATTACCCTCCGGAGCGTCTGGAGTGTTCAGGAAACCGTGAGTTATGACTGCCTCAGCGCAGATGGAATTGTGACTCCAGGCGCTTTTGGCCGTTCACTTCCATTTGCAGGAGCTACTTATTGTAACCTGCCCACATTCCTGCTCTGGAAAGGGGTTCCCATGCCCCGCCTCACCTCAGAGCCTCAGTCACCCCAAATTATGAAAATTTGCAAAAAAAGTTGTCCTCAGAATCAAGGAAACACTTGATACCTTTCCCACAGAGGCAAGGAGGCCATTGCCAAAGGCAAAAAATAATGTTGGGACTCAAACTTCTCTGTTTCTGTATTTTAATCACTTCCCACTGCTGGGGAATGAGACAGGCAACCATCAGGCTGAAGTGAGGAGTGGGGGAGAAGTTTTAAATAATTTGACCTTAAAGGGTGTTCCCCTTAAGGATGGCATTGTAATGTTAGGTAGGCCCTTTGACCTTTCCAGGCCTCACATTTTTCACTCTATAATATAGCTGTCATTTCATGCAGTAAGCAAATCATGAATCTTAACCTCCTCCGAAGGCGCTTGAGCTCCATAATTGAAAGGCGGCAAAAGCTGAGCACAATATGAATGTGTGATTGCTTGCTGTAAAATTAGGAACTCAATTGTGGAAGCTTGTTGGGCAAGCCTCACAAAGATACAAGGCCGTGTTTTAAACAGAGCTATCATGTTCAATAAAGACTTGACTCTCCCCTTGGAGCAGTCCTCATTAAAGGCCATCTCAAGCCTCTAAAATGGTATTACAAATAAGACAGAACTCAGGACAAGAGGTTGGCAAGGTGTAGGAAAAAGGCCAGTGACCGGGACTTGGCCAGCCTGCATTCTAGTCCCAGCACCAGCTAGTTCATGACCTTGGGTAAGTCATTCCATCATCCTGGTCCTTGCGCTCAGCATGTTTTTCTTTCATTGTTAGTTGTAAAAGAACAGTCAGCATAAATTTACGCTCTTAATAATTTTTTAGTGCACAGTAAGTGTTGGTAATTATACGTCATTCATGGTATTATACAACAGATTTCTAGAACATTTTCATCTTGTATTATGAAAACTCTATACCCACTGAAAAACGTCTTATTTTTCCCTCCTCTCAGCTCCTGGCAGCCACCATCCTACTTTCTGTTTCTATGAGTTTACTTTAGCTTTCTCATGAGTGGAATCATGCAATATTTGTCTTTTTGTGACCAGCTTATTTGACTTAGCAAATTGTCCTCAAGTTTTATCCATGTTTTAGTGCATGCCAGGATTTCCTTCTTTATTAAGTCTGAATAGTATTCCATTGGATGTCTATACACGTTTTCTTCACCCATCCATTTGTTAGTGAACATTTAGGATGCTTCCAGATCTTGACTATGAGAATAATATTGCAATGAGTGTGGATGTGCGAATATCTCTCCAAAACCCTATTTTCAATTTTTTGGATATGTGCCCAGAAGTGATGTTGCTGGATCATATGGTAGTTCTATTTTAATTTTTTTAGAAACCTTGTATTGTTTTTCAAAATGGTATATCATTTTATAATCACACCAACATTGGGGATTCTTTATATTCAAATTCTTTATATCAAGTACTCATTATTTTCTGAGGTTTGGTTTTGTTTGGATAGTGGCCATTCTAACAGTTTTGAAATGGTATCTCGTATTTTTATTGCATTTCTTGATAATAAGCAATATAGAACATCTTTTGTCTGGTGGCCATTTGTATATCTTCTTTGGAGAAATACCTATTCAAGTCCTTGGCCTATTTTTAATCACGTTATTTGTTTTTTTGTTTTGGAGTTCTTTGTATATTCTTGAGATTAATCCCTTATTTAGTAAGTGATTCGCAAATATTTTCTCCCATTCTGTAGGTTTCCTTTTACTCTGAGAATTGTACCCTCTGCGGAACAGAAGTTTTACAGTTTGATGTAGCACTACGTGTCTGTTTTTGCTTTTGTTGCCTGTGCATTCGGTGTTATATCTAAGAAAACATTGCTTACTCCAGTATCATGAAGACTTTCCCTCTGTTTTCTTCTAGAAGTTTTATAGTTTCAGGTCTTATATTTAGTACTTTAACTTTTGTATATAGTGTAAGATAAGTTCAGTTCAGTCACTCAGTCATTTCCGGCTCTTTGTTACCCCATGTGCAGCACGCCAGGCTTCCCTGTCCATCACCAACTCCTGGAGTTTGCTTGAACTCACATCCATCGAATCAGTGATGCCATCCAATCATCTTATCCTCTGTCGTCCCCTTCTCCTCCTGCCTTCAGTCTTTCCCAACATTAGGGTCTTTTCCAATGAATCAGTTCTTCACATCAGGTGGCCAAAGTAATGGAGTTTCAGCTTCAGCATCAGTCCTTCCAATGAATATTCAGGACTGATTTCCTTTAGGATGGACTGGTTGGATCTCTTTGCAGCCCAAGGGACTCTCAAGAGTCTTCTCCAACACCACAGTTCAAAAGCATCAATTCTTTGGCACTCAGTTTTCTTTATGATCCAACTCTTACATCCATACATGACTACTGGAAAAACCACAGCTCTGACTATACTTTTACTTTGACTTTGTCGACAAAGTAATGTCTCTGATTTTAATATGCTGTCTAGGTTGGTCATAGCTTTTCTTCCAAGGAGCAAGTGTCTTTTAATTTTATGGCTGCAGTCACCATCTGCAGCGGTTTTGGAACCCAAGAAAATAAAGTCTGTCACTGTTTCTATTGATTTCCCCATCTATTTGCCATGAAGTGATGGGACCAGATGCCATGATCTTAGTTTTCTGAATGTTGAGTTTTAAGCCAACTTTTTCACTCTCCTCTTTCACCTTCATCTAGAGGCTTTTTAGTTCCTCTTCACTTTCTGCCATAAGGGTGGTGTCATCTGCATATCTGAGGTTATTGATATTTCTCCTGGCAATCTTGATTCCAGCTTGTGCTTCATCCATTCTGGCATTCCATATGATGTATTCTGCATATAAGTTAAATAAGCAGGGTGACAATATACAGCCTTGATGTACTCCTTTCCCAATTTGGAATCAGTCTGTTGTTCCATGTCCAGTTCTAACTGTTGCTTCTTGACCAGCATACAGATTTCTCAGGAGGCAGGTAAGGTGACCTGGTATTCCCATCTCTTGAAAAATTGTCAACAGTTTGTTGTGATTCACACAGTAAAAGACTTTGGTGTAGTCAATAAAGCAGAAGTAGATGTTTTTCTGGAATTCTCTTGCTTTTTCTGTGATCCAGTGGATGTTGGCAACTGGATCTCTGGTTCTTCTGCCTTTCTTAAATCCAACTTGAACATCTGGAAGTTCTCGGTTCACGTCTTGTTGTAATTCACTTATTGTATTATTGAGCCACCAGGGAAGCCCATGTAAGATAAAGGTCCATCTTTATTCTTTTGCATATGGATATTCAACTTTCCAAACACCATTTATTGAAGAGACTATCTTTTTCCATTTTGTAGCCTAAGTATCCAGTTAAAGATCATTTGACCTTTTACATGAGGGTTTATTTGGGGGCTCTCTATTTAGTTCCTCTGGTTTATGTCTGTCTTTTTGCTGATACCATACTGTTTTTATTACTATAGCTTTGTAATATGTTTTAAAGTCAGAAAGTATATGGCCTCCAGCTTTGTTCTTTCTCAAGATTGTTTTGGGTGTTTAGGATTCTTTGAGATGCTGTATGTATTTTATGACTTTTTTTCTTTCTACAAAAACATACCATTGAGATTCTGATAAGGATTGTATTGAATCTGTATATGGCTTTGAGCTATATGGACATTTTAACAATATTAAGTCTTCCAGTGAACATGGGATTTCTTTCCATTCATTTGTCTCTTCTTTCATTTCATCACTGTTCTGTAGTTTTCAGTGTATAAGTCTTTTACCTTCTTGGTTAAATTTATTCTAGGGTATTTTATTCTCTTTGATGTTATCAGTTTCTTAATTTTCTATTTTGATTTTTACTATTGGTGCATAGAAATGCAACTGATTTTTGAGTGTTGGTTTACATCTTGCAACTTCGCTGAATTAGTTTAGTTATTCTAACAGTTTAATATTTGTAGAATCTTTGGGGTTTTCTACATATTAGATCATATAATCTGCAAATGGCTAATTTTACTTCTTCTTTTCCAATTTAAATGACTTCTGTTTATTTATCTTGCCTAATTGCTCTGGCTAGGACTTCTAATACTATGTTGACTAGAAATGGTGAGAGTGGATATCTTAGTCCTGTTTCTGTCTCAGAGGAGAAGCTTTCACTTGAGTATGATGTTAGCTATAGGATTTTAATATTTGACCTTTCCCTCTGTTCATAGTCTATTGAGTGTTTTCATCAAAAAATTTTAAAATTATGCCAAATGCTTTTTTCTGCATCAGTTAAAATGATCATGTAAATTTTGTCCTTCATTCTGTTTAATGTAGTGTGTTATGGTCATTGATTTTTATCTGTTGAACCATCCTTACATCCAAGAGATAAATTCTACTTCATCATAATGTGTAATCGTTTTAATGTGCTGTTGAATTTAGTTAACTAACATTTTGTTGAAGATTTTTACATCAATATCATTAAGGATATTGGTCTGTAGTTTTCTTTCAGTCTCTTTGTCTGACTTTGATATCAGGGTAATACTGACCTTGCAAAAGGAGTCTGGAAGTAGGTCTTCCCCTTCGATTTTTTGGAAGAGCTTGAGAAGGATTGCAGGACCAGTAAAGTCATCTGGTCCTCTTCTTTTCTTTGTTGAAATATATTTGATTACTAGTTCAATCTCCTTACTAGCTGTCTATAGGTATGTTCAGATTTTCTATTCGTTCCTAATTCATCCTTAATATCCCATGTTTTTCTAAGACTGTATCTTTTCTCCTAAGCTATCCAATTTTTTAGAGTATAATTGTTTATAGTAGCCTCTTGTATTCCTTTTTACTTCTGTGCCATTAATTATAATGCCTCCTCTTCCATTTCTGATTTTCATTATTTGTCATCATATTTAAAGGGAAATTGTTGATCTAGATGGTTTCTAAAGCCTTTCTAACTCTGAAATTTTTTTGGCATCTCAAAGGAATATTTTATTTATTTTTATTTTTTTACCCATTTGTTTTAATATGGATGTACATACATATATATATATATATATATATATAGAGAGAGAGAGAGAGAGAGAGCATATCAATATATCACATACATATGTAGTGTCTGGTTTGTTGCTATTGTGCATCATTCTGCTAATAATAGTCTCATACAACATAGGTTTATCTCAAAGTGTGTGTCTGTGTGTGTGCACCCACATAGGGAATATGCATATTAAAGTGTATTACAAAATATTTAATATATGCACACTGGTATAAAGTAGAAAACAAAGAATACCCACTCAACTTAAGAAATGAAAAGTTACCAAAATAATAGATAACTTTCTGTGTATCCTTCCCCAAGTGTGTTCTTTTTTCCAGAACAACTCATCATCCTGAACTTTGTGCTTTTCATTTTCATGCATTTCTTTACGCTTTTATTATATGCATATATATGGATCCCTAAGAAACACGTGGTATTTTACCTGCTTTTAACTTAGTATCAATGATATCATGCTGTATTTATTAGTCTACAAGTGGTTTTTGTTCTCTTAACTTCATCCACATTGATGAATGTCACTCTTGTTCATTTTCACCCTATCTAGCAGCTGATTATATGAAGGTACCACCATTTATGTGTACCTTGTAGATGGACATTAGATTGTTTCCATTGTTTTGTTTTAACCAACAATCTTACTCCAGATATCCATGTAGTATCTACCCTGCACTTATATGATATTTATTCTACCAGTGGACTACCTAAGGGAGAGGGAATACACATCTCCACCTTGACTAAACAATACCAAATTTTTCTCTAAGATAACTGAACCAGTGTGTACTCCCACCAGCAAGGCACAAAGATTTCCCATTGTTCAACGTGCATATTATCACTTTGTCATTTTATACCCAATCTAATGGCATAAAATGGTAACCTGTTGTAGTTTTCACCTGCATTTCCCTAATAACCACCATGAAAATTCATCTCGTCTTATGTTTAGTGGCCATGTATGTTTCCTCCTCTGTGAATTACTTCTTCAGATTTTTGTGGCCTACTCTTGATTTGTAACATAGGTGAACTGTATTTACTACCTGTCCTGGGAAAGTCGTAGATTGCATGACCAGATTTCACTCTTGTGTATTGTATTCTTGGAGAAGTTATGACACATTCCCACTTGTACTGCAAGAACGTGTGGACGAGCATCCCCTTTCTTTAGGTGCATTCAGTGTATCCATATTTTCTTCACACCAGCGGTTCAGGTGCAGAATGTGAGTCTCCTGTTAGGAAGTTGAAACCTGGGGTCTTCAGAGCATTTGTTTCTGGGCTGATGGTGATTCTATCCAGATGGCCACCTATACCACCTGGTCTGGAGAGGCCTAAGCAGGCACTGGAGGAGACTGTGAACCTTCATTCTCCAGTAAAAGGTCGTGGAATTATGGCTCGTGCGCCAATACTGAGAATTTCCTGGGTTTTATGGAGAAATGTGTATTTCTGGTATTTTTCAACGTTGTAAAACGCTAACATTTATTTAGAGATGTGTCACAAGTGAAGCCAAAAGAAACATGCCCAGGGTTGAATTTGAGATTTCTCTTAACAATTTTGGAGCAGAGTGTTCACTAAAGAAGGGTCGGGAGTAAAGAGGCAGAGAGCCTCTTCTGTTCATTCTTGTTTAACTCTTCTCGTGGAAAATTAATTTCGTCCACAAGGGGTTTAAACAAGTCAGGGTACAAGAGGTGATGGACACATCCATCCACCTCAGCTTGCACATCTGACTAGCCTGTGGTTTATGTAAATTACTGCTGCCGCCACTGCAGATCATTGTCCCAGCTACAGTCATGGCGGTGGTCTGCAAAGTATAACACAAGTGTAGAAAGCGTGTCCAAAATGGGTGCATGACCATTGGAGAAGACTAATCGTTCATTGCCAGAGCTCAGAGTAAACAGAAATTGTGGCTTTTGAGTTGAGACTGTTCACGGGACATTCAAGGGGCAGAGAGGAGAGGTTCCCGCCACCGCCAGCCCACAGTCACCTTCCAAAATATACACACACACGTCTGTTTAGAAAAGCGTATCTACTGCACGCAGCCCTCATTCTGCTGATTTTAGTTTCTCCTATTTTACTTTTAAGCCAAAAGTCAGATGAATGCAGAACGAAAAAAGCAAGAAAAATTCTCTCAGGCCTGAAATTCATAAAAGAACGAACAAACAGGCTTATCAGCAGATCATGAACCAAGCAAATATACCATCAATAAGATAGTCAACTGAAGCACAATTATTAAGTGGAAGGTGTTGTGTGTATTCTGTATTGGGAGCCTCCTGTATCTGCCCCAGGGCCTACTAGAATAACACTGCCCTCAAGTGTTTTGAAATGTTCCACACCTGGATGGTTGTTTCAGTTTTCAATTGGCACCTTAGACAGTGTAAGAATTATAGAAAAGATACAGCTAAGCAGAGAATAAATGGAAGATTATGGAAAGAGCTGGGCAAAGGGAGTCTTTGAAATAAATGAACCTTGACTAGTCAGTGCATTTGCAGATATTTACCGAAGGTCTGCTATACGCTGTCAACGTCTCTGTCCTATTGGCGATATTATAGTATCCTTCCCTGTGTGCCTCAGTTTTCTCAGCTGTAAACTGGGGATGATCACAGTACCTGCCCTGAAGCATTGTTGTGAGTGCTAAATGGAATGACATATCTGAGGTGTGTAGAGCAGTGCCTGACAGGTGGTAATTATGCAATCAGTATGAAGGAAGGAGACAACTCCCAAGCACATGGAAACTGAACAACAATAAAGACATCAATAAAGAGATGTGACAAGGCGGTGCATTATTAATTGCCAAACAAGTGCTTCTCACCCCTGAATGTCACAAGCGAGGGCACAGAGCTCAGAGCGAGCCAAAAGAGTTTGGTTTCTCTCACTAGCCAAGCACCTGCCTTTTGCACGTGTCTGAGAAGCTGCACACTGAGTCCCTCCAGAGACACCATGGATCCTGATGGGCTTTTGAGAAAAGACCCAGAGCTGCCCCTTAGCACGGAGGCAGTGCAGTGGAGCGCTGGACAGCAGCCGTGGTGTCCGACCTCCCAAGTTCAAAGTCCTGTGCTGGTGCTTACTACTTGTCAGCCCCTGGGGAAGTTATCTAAGTCTTCTTGAGTCTCCGTTTCCTTAAATATCAATGAGGAATGATAGTAGTATCTGTTTCATATGTTAGCATGAGAATTAAATTGCTATTTAGTCACTAAGTAGTGTCCAACTCTTTTGTGAACCCATGGACAGTAGCCTGCCAGTCTCCTCTGTTAATGGGATTTCCCAGGCAAGAATACTGGGGTGGGTTGCCATTCCCTTCTCCAGGGATTGAACCCACATCTCCTGCATTGGCAGGTGGATTCTTTACCATGGAACCACCAGGGAAGCCTGAGAATTAAATAAGAACATTCATATAACTATTGTGATCGAGTACGTGGCATATGCAAGTTAAATTGCTTATCCAAATGAGATGCGAAACCAGTTGCTTTTTCAAGATCTTTAAGGAAAGAAATTCCACAGTCTGCCATGTTGTTCAACCTGCTCCGGTGTTCCAAACTTCCTCCTGTTAGGAAATCCTCCCTGTTCTAAGTTTATATAAGTTGAGAGAGCCACTAGAGATTTTTATAAACCAACTCATTCTACAAATGAGGAAATTGACCTGGAACGTTAAAGCGATCTGCCCAAAGTCATCCAGAGGGTTGGTGGCAGAGCTGGGGGGCTCCCAGGTCCCCTGAAATCCAGATCCACGCTCTTCCTACAAAAGCTTCATTGACTGTTTCCCTCTACAGGTCCTCTCGTCGCACGCTTATTGTAGCAGGGACCCTTTGGTCCACGCGATTTAAAGGTATAGGCAAAGCCTTCCAAGCCCTCCATGATCTGGCCCTGGTAGGGACACCGAACACAGAACAGTGCCCCTCCGCCCCGTGTGGGCTCTGGATAAACTGCAAAAGCAAACCAAGTGTGCAAACGTGGCCAGAACATCACTTTACTACTGATCGAGGCTAAACTAGAGAACGCCACTTAGAATGAGGGCTAAGGGGCCTGCCAGCTGACTCCTCATTAGGTAAGTTCCAGCCTGCAGCCCCAGGTGTGTGGACTGGTACAGAGGAGCAGATTTCCATGTGGCAGACATTCCAAGTCCCAAGGGGAAGAAGAAGAACAGCGCTGAACAGAACATGCTCTCTGTTCCTCCCAGTTTACCAGCCAGAGAAGTCACTGCACCTCCCAAGCGTAGAGAGAAGTCAGGTGTGTGTGTGTGTGTGTGTGTGTGTGTTTGTAGGGGGTCCCCTTTCTTAGAAACTGAGAGTGGGAAAGATGTCCTTTCCTAGTTTCATCTCTTTAACCACTCCTCCCTTGCTCTCTACTCTGGCCTTTCAAACCACAGGTAAGGATTTGGCCCTGCTCACTTGCTGGTTCTGCTCACATTATTCCTCTGGAACACAGTACCCAGACCTTCTGAGTCCCCAAATGTCACACGCCCACTTATCTTTCAAAACAGTTCATGCATCAGCTTCCATATGAAACTCTTCCTTCCTCTTCTCATTTCCACCCTCAACACCCAAAGGGGTAGAATTACCCGAACATTTCTTTGTGTTCCCATTGTGTTCAGTTCAGACTCTCTTCTTAGCCCTTTTAACACTTTATTCCACTTAATTTCCTGAAGGCAGAGGCCACTCATCTTATGTTGAAAGTCTTACTCAAGACTTGGAATGTGGCATGTCTTCAATAAAGTTTTGTTGAGTGGATGATGTTGAATACTCTGCCTAGGTATGTGATGGGCTTCCCAGATGGTGCTCGTGGTAAAGAACCCATCTGCCAATGCAAGAGTCGTAAGAGACAAGCGTTCAATCTCTGGGTCAGGAAGATCCCCTGGAGGGGGAAATGGCAACCCACTCCAGTTTTCTTGCCTAGAAAATCCCATGGACAAAGGAGCCTGGCAGGCTATGGTCCATAGAGTCACAAAGAGTCAGACATGACTAAAGTGACTTAGCACGCACAGGTCTATGATATTAAGCCAAGTCCTTGTCTTCTTCCCTACTATTTCCTCATTCTTTCATTTACCCAATAAGTGTCAGTAGGTATGTGGTGGTGTTAGGTAGTGCAAAGACCTGTAGTTTCTAGTCTCCCCTTTCTAGAATCTTAGAATCCACTTGTAAAGATCAGGTATGTTCGCCTGAAACAATCACATGCATGGGCATGATGGATATAATACTTCTTTGCACCTGCTTAACGTTTATAATTTACAGAGCTTATGTCTTCATAATCTGCCATTTGGTCTGATGGCCACCCTGTGAGTTGGAGTTCACTCACCAGCCTCATCTGATGGATTGTGAAATTGGGCTTGGGAGGCATCAGATGACTTACCAAAGCATACCCAGCTGGCAGATGATAGAGCTGGAGCTTGAATCCAGACATTTGGCTCTTAACCCAGTGTGGTCTTCACATTAAGCAGCCAAACTAGTGGTACAATGGAGGGTGTCTGGTTACACCATGGGTAAAAAGTGGCAAGTACACCCTGCTAGTACTCTGCTAGTGTCCCTGTAACCTTCAGCTAGGTTCCAAGGTCAGTGTGTGTGCCACCTTCCTGAATCCCAGCTCCCCATCCTTTGATCAAAATCTGCCAGTAGGTGAAGCCCAAGGTCTTTCTGCCAAACCAGTGGGACTAGTTAGAATTTAGGGGTTGAAAAGAGTAGTACCGAAGGTGGAATGTTAACTATCCAGGTGCACTGAACAAGCTTGAATTTGAAAGAAATGCAACTATAGATAATATCAAAATGTTAATAGATTCATGTTCTCCTAGCACTGAAGCTTCAAGTCTATATTCAAATCTTCATATCAAAAGCGTCCCTTGAAGACTATATGGGATGGTAATGGAATGAGCAACTCTGAGTGGAAACAGAGTCATTTTCTGGCCAAAAGAGGGGTTATGATAAACAAGCCAGGGAAAGGAAATCATTCCAAGAATGAGTGTGCTGTTTGTTCCTCTGTCTGAACAAGTGACTGCCATTTCCTATCTTCAGATTTCCCTTGAAGGATAGAGGCTTTCCAAGTCTTTTGCCTAACTATCCTTGTTACAGTGCATGTAGTTTCCTTTAAAATACTTGAATGCAGACAACATGATGTGTATTGTGAGTGAATATCATGCATATTGGAGACACATACTCAGAAATAAACACCACAGAAGAATAGAAAACAGTTCAGTTCTCCTGATCTAAAAACCTGTATCTGAGACCAGGTTAATTAGCATAAAGGATGGTAAAACATTTTTTCGTTTGTGAAATCAATGGTGTTCAAGATAAATGATTGCCTAGAAAATTTCTAAAGGCATGCCTCCCTTTGCATAAATCTGGTGATCTACTACCTTCAGGAGGCTGCTCTTGACCTGAAACTTCATTTATCCTCTGTCCCTCACACTTGGCAGAAGATGTGTGTGCAACCCTGTGAACTATAGCCCACCAGGCTCCTCTGTCCATGGGATTCTCCAGGCAAGAATGCTGCAGTGGGTTGCCATATCCTCCTCCAGGGGATCTTCCTGGCCCAGGAATCGAACTCGTGTCTCCTGTGACTCCTGCAACTGTATACAGGGAAGCATTTAAAAACAAAGTACCTCATGACAAAACTGAAGTATACCAAAGATAAGGAGAAAATCTTAAACTGAGTGTGTTGGGGCTAGGGCAGTGGGACAGGCAAGTGTCTTCAGAGATCTGGAAAACTGTGTCTTGGGAGAAGAGTTAGGTTATGGAAGTCGAGAGAATGAGTCTCAGTCCTAATCCCTGGCAGAAAGTCAGCACCCAATAAAGGTGTCTTGCATTGATTTAGAATTACAGCTAAATTGACCGCCAGTGGGTTGGCCAGGAAACCAATCAGTATTTTTGTCTCCCAGTGCTCACTCAGCTCTAGCTACTCTGGCCTTATAGGTCTTTGAACAGATCAACTTCACTCTTGCCTTGTGTCTGGACTTTCTTCTCCCTCTTTCAGGAGCCTTAAATAGCCTTCCCGTGCCACCCTACTTATAATCCCAGCCCCATTCCAGTACCCCTTATTCACTTTCCCTGTGGTATTCCTTTCTGTAGCACCTTGGATCCTCTGCCATGTATATTTTTTAATTTGTGGGTTATCTGTCTCCCTGATAAGGGAATACACTCCTTGAGGAGAGGGGCTTTGTTCCCGGCAAGTTCGCCTTTTAATGTTGCTGAGATGTATTTGGTGAATGAATGAATGAACGAATTCATTTATAGTATTGTTCCTATGAAGTTCCAGATTCAAACAACTAATTTACAAGGTAACTTTTGGAATGTAAGTCAGTTCATATATAGGGACTTTCTGGACATTTGTGTATGTGTGAATAACGAAATACAGAAGTGATGTTTACTAAGTCATTTAAACCTAGTCTCACCTCAGGTTGAGCTGTGGACAATTCAAACCTCGAGGGAGGAACAGGGAAGAAGTTCACAGAGCCCTGAGGTCAGCTTGAGGTCAGCTCTGTCTATGTGGGGACAGAGCAGGGGCTTCACTGAGTGGAAGTTGAGGCAGAAAGCCCAGAACTAAGCATCGAGTGGGAGAATAGCCATCCAGCTGCGGAAACCAAAGACCCCTGTGGGTCTAGGTCAGTGATTGGGCAGCGCAGACCAGAGAAAGTCTCCATTATGATGCCAAGGAGTGAACATCGGGGTGAGGAGGCCATTGAGGAGAGAAACACGGATGTTCAGGAAGAGTGAGGGAGTGCTCAACTTATGTTAGGAGAAGAGCAATGGGCAGAAGAGAGAGCTGGACCTGGGGTTTTTGGAGGAGGCTGCTGGGAGGAGGTGGTCTTGCAGCTGACCTGGAAACATGGATGGGTCTGCCTCAGCTGGGATGGAGTGCTTGTCCTAACCTGGACCAGGAGAACTGGCCGTGCAGAAACAGGGCCCTGGGCGCTATAGCACAAAGCTCTATGCTAGCGAATCTAAAAATACCGCCCTCTCTATTTTTTTTCTTCCCTCTCAGTCTCTTACTTTTCTTCTCGCCCTCCTTCCTATTTTCTTCCTTCTCTGATGATCCTTTCTGGCAACCCTGGAACTTACTTGCTCATCCTGCCCCCCACTTCCAGGGAACCCCAAACCACCCCTGCTCTGGGCCACACCGGGTGGCCAAAACCTTACAGGTCACCCTGCTGTTCAGGTACAGGTTGGCAGCAGCTCCAAAGGCCCCCCAACCCCCTCGACTCAGTTCTCTCAAATGCCAATTAACAGGTGTCAGAAATGCTGGCCCCGACTAAGAGACCCACGTCTGCATAACAACCCAACTATTTTGGCTGTCCACCCCACGAGCATAAATATCGTGGTGTTTGAGCCCTTGGGGCCTGTGGAGTTTACAAGTATGCTGTCAAGATCTCTTCATTGGGCTAGCGCTTGAAGTGCTGCCAAAAAGCCAGGGGACTCCTGTGCTTTTATGTGTTCCCAAGCGCAGGCTGCCCTGGCTCTGGGAGGAACCCTCTGGGGACCCAGTGTCGGTGTGAATCTCAAACAGCAAGCTGACATTCCGGTTGGGAGTGTGACAGGGCATGCCTGGCTGATGATGCCAGGGCGGCAGGTGACACGGGTCCACCACAGAGGGGGAGAGAAACTGGAGCGGCTTCTAGTTACATGGCCTCAGAGCTCTGAAGGATGGAATCGGGGTCGGGGGCATGGTTATACAGTGATGTTACAGAATCCGGATGTCCTGATCAGACTGAGACCACGGAGATGGGGCATTCAGAGGTGAGTGTTCTGCCCAAAAAGGTGTGACATTCACACAGTGTGACAGACATCAAGAGAAAGAGCGGGCATCCATCTGCTGCTCCCTAGATGCCTCTCCGAGGAATTCCTTTTCCTGGGCCGTCTCCCCTCCTCTCTCCTCCAGGCCTCATGCTGGCCACTGAGGTTCTAACCCAGGGTAAACATCTGAAAACACCGTGGCTGCCAGGGAGGAGAAAAAGAGGCCAGGGTGGAATGGGACGGGGTGGGGCATGGCGACAGGAAGAGCTCAAAAGATTCTCAAGTTGGGTGACTACCAAGGTTGGTTTGTCCCAGAGGGCAGTTGGGCCCCTGGCCTGGCGGGCCTGGAGGGGCTGGGTGTAACGTGTTCTTCTGCCAATGGGGGCAGCCTTTCCTCTGCCTTGACCACCACACCGCAGGCTCTGCTCAGTGTTCAGATCTGGGAGGGCTTGATGGGCCTTTTGTAAACTTGCTTCCACCCCAATAAGAACTGGATTGAGTGGTTTGAGCCAACTTCGCCTCAGCTACTTCTGCAAAAGCAAGTTGGAAAAGTCCACAGAAAGAGGCCTGATTGGTGGGGGGGTTGCTATGGAGATGTCCCCGCAGGATCAGCCTGGATAGGCTTTTGTGATCCTTGTCCTAGAGACTCCAATGAGGAAGGTTTTCCTGATTTCCCTAGCTCTGTCACCAATTGTCACTGAAACCCAGAATATTATAGACTTTACATTTGTGGGAACCAACCCCCAGAGAGAGGCATTGACGTATACAAGATCATATACTTCTTTGATGGCAAAATCCAGCTCCTTGGTCCCTAATAAATACGCTTTCTGCTACACTATTTCTTGTTTTCTCAGCCTGGTACATAACCCATTAACTTATCAAGATGAGACGATAAAGTATTAATATGAGAAGTCAATGCTCCCTTTGGAATATTTCCTGTCCCTTGAAGTATGCTAACACCCCTTTGTGAGCAGACAGAGGTGGCCTTTATGCCTTTGCTCCCTGGTCCTGATTTAATGCTACAGTCCTTGTGCAGTGTTTATCTCATGTGCTCCTGGACCCTGACCATTTAAGGGGCAAACAGCCCTGACCTGTCCTGAGAAAGGCCCGGATGAGCCTAATAAGAATCCTGAAATGATGCAGTGTCCTGCCCCTCAATGGTTAGAATTTGCAAGAAGTTGTCTGCCTTGAAGTGAGAGCCTGTAGAAGTGAAATGGGAAGTTTTCAAAAGGATCAGGTCAGGTCTCCTGAAATCTTGTAGGATGAAAATAGAAAACAAACGCAGTTCACTCAACCCAGGAAAACAATGTATTTCTCCGCTCCGTGGTGGCTGGAGGTCCTTGACCTGTAAAATCTGAAGAGAGTATAGGTTTTAGAAGGTTGTGGGTGGGATTGCTTTTCTGATACAGTGCGTGGCCCCTAGATGGCCAAAGGGGAGCATCAGACTCTTAATCTTGGCCCTTTTGGGGGAGGGCCATGCTGGGCAGACATTTTGCTGATCATAATCACTTTTATATGTAACTAGACCTTAATTCATTTGGTGTCTGAGCTACGGAAGGGCGGCACAGATTAGAGAGCTATGTCTGTAACTGACGAAATCTGCGCCTGGCGTGCATTTGTGGGGAAATTAAAAATAAAATGAAGCTCATCTGAAAAATGTGTGGACTAGAATTAGCCGTCTCCTGACCGGTCACGCATGGAACTTGTCGGAGATGACCAGGACAGAAAAGTGAGACCTGGGCAACAGATCGGGCCGCGCTGCCCGCCAGGCCCTTGGGAGCCTGTCATAATTTATAATGGATTATCTTAGGAAATAGATGAGGACGGCTTGTGTTCAGGAGCCAGGAAAGACTACTTTGGCTTAAAAAAAAAAAAAAAAAAGCCCAGAAAACATGTCTCAGAAACACGTGACCCATTGTTATTTATTCCACAAGGTTTTTAATGCTTTGACTTGGTTTGAATTAATGCATCAAGTCCTGTGCTACGAACATGACATTTGAAGGGAGCTAATGTCGCCAGGTCAGGCAAATGGTACCCCTTTGTAGCACTGGTGTTTAGGCTCCTCGTCACACGCTTTACCATAAGGTAGGTATTCAAATGTATTGGAGTCTTTACAGTTTATGCCTTGAGTTTCAAAAACTGGGTCTTATACACACATATCCACACACCCCCGGTGGTACTTTCCCTCTGTGACTTCTTTCTTTTTTCAGCACTGCCCTTGATGTCCATTTCATTTGATTTCACCAAGTGTAACTGCACTGGACCAACTGCATTTGCGTGCACACATAGGAGAAAAGCCAATAGCTTCTGTTGACTTGCCTCTGAGCAATGTGATGGTACGTTATATAAATTCCGTTTACCTTCACAAAGACCCTTGGAACACTCTCATTCTGCTGATTTTACTAGTAAGACAGTTGATGTGTGGAGAGATTACATGACTTGCCAAAGTCTACCATCCTATAAGGGCTTCCCAGATGGCTCAGTGGTAAAGAATCTGCCTGTAGAGCAGGGGACGTGGGTTAGATCCCTGGGTTGGGAAGATCCCCTGGAGTCAGAAATGGCAACCCACTCCAGTATTCTTGCGTGGAGAATTCCATGGACAGAGGATCCCGGCGGACAGAGTCGGACATGACTGAGCACACAACGCACACACTCCATGGCTTTAAGCCTGGACAGGTGCGCCCAAGTCAGAACCCTATCGCAACAGGGCAGGATCTGCGGGATCAGAATTCTGATGCAACAGTCAGCTCCATTTCAATCCTTCACTCCCCTAACAGTCTTCAAATCCAGGCTTCTTTTCCTGGAAACAATTATGAGAAAAAAAAATGCACTTCAAACTTGCAAAGGTAATGGCAATTAAACAACTCCCTTTCCATTGTCAGCTGAGTTTCTCTGCTTAGCAGAAAGTCTAATGGGCTGTTATACAGGATGACAGAGACAGATAATGAAAGTCAAGCTTGTTCACACAGCTTCCTTGAAAGCTTGGTAATTAATGGCTTTGCATTGTTCTTTAATAACAGTCACCTTTTAACGAACTGCCGTCAAGGTACAAACTCCAAAGCCTATTTGCATTTCAGCCATGTTCTATGTGAACACAACCACCAGTTTTTCATTCAGAGGAGCTGCATTTCAATCTCTGTAGAAAGAAAGACCAAGAGGTGGCTGTTTTGTCCAAAATATATCTGGACACTTAGTGCATCAGAAGTAAGATAGGAGCCTTCAAAAGTGGGTTTCGGGGGAAGCTTCAGGATTGAAAGGAAGGGCTGATGAGAAGCCTGGATGTGATGTACAGTCCAGGCCTTCTTATGTAAACTCATCTATGTCACCCAGCAATGGAGTGTGAGAGTGTGTGTGTGTGTGTGTGAGAGAGAGAGAGAGAGTGTGTGACTGTGAGTGTGTGTGGATGTGAGTGTGGCTCTGGGGAAAAGTTCAATGTGTTCCTCAACAACGCCTGTGTAGGTGGTGGTGTGGAGGATGTCACAGCCCGCCTGCTCTTGAGGGATCTCCAAAGCAATAGAGCCCCGGGCACTTTCACTCCTGCCACTGGGGTGAAGGAAAAAGGGATCAGACCTTTAACAGGTACCTACTATGTGTCAGGCACCGTGCCAGGCGCACTCTCAAATCTTCTTAATCCTCGTCACAGCCCGCTGAGGTCTTCTTCCCTTTTTAGAGATGAGGAAATTGAAACTAAGACAGGTTAGGTTACTTGCCAAACATTACATAACCAGTCGGTAGCCCGAGTCAAGTCCACGTGTTCCGGACTCCCAAACTGAACTCTTTGTCCCTGTTAAAACGTGACAGTCCCTGCGAAAGGTGGCATGCGGGACCCTGTCTGTCACTCACACTGTAGTGTAATGAAGTGATCCTGCCATTTCCTAAATGAACAGAAGTTTTGCTTAAAAAGCCTAAAGGTTCTAGATTCCACAAAGGAAAAGAAAGAACACAGAGAAGGGGGATGGTGATCACAAAGATACACGTCAGTCACTTCCTGGTTTGGCTCAGCCCTGAATGTCTCTGGTGGTCCTAACAGAGCAGGTGACGGGGAAAAGGAAGTGTGAGATACACTGTCTTTCTTCAACTCTCATTTCTGAAAAGACATTGGTGGTTCAGATGGTAAAGAATCTGCCTCCAGTGCAGGAAACCCGGGTTTGATCCCTCAGTCAGGAAGATCTCCTCTAGAAGGGAACGGTAACCCACTCTAGTGTACTTTCCTGGAAAATCCCATGGACAGAGGAGCCTGGCGGGCTACAGTCGCAAAGAGTCAGACACGACTGAGCAAGTAACACTTTCAAGGAGAAGGAACATAGCTCTTATTTTCAATTTAGGGTATCACAACTCAGGACATAAAAGCAGAGCCCCTCCCTTGGCCACAGCAGGGTCCTCAGAGCCTCCAGGGTGAGTACAGCTAGGAACTCTTGCCACTGAGTGTGTTCCTCAGACCACTCTGCTCAGCACCACCCTTTGGCTCCTGGGATGTAAGCACCGGCTTCTCCCTTCCAAGCTATATGGCCTCAGACATGTGACTTGCCTTCTCTGTTTATTTGTGAAGTGGAAATCATGATGCCTACCTAGCAGGATCACCATGAGAATTCAATGTAATGTGCCAATAGCATTTAGTGAATGGTAACCAAGGCTGCCATACAACCTACCATCAGGATACAAGAGGAATTTTGATCAGAAAGCTTTGGGGTCAAGTGGACCCTGCTTATGCGTGCTAAGTTGCTTCAGTCATGTCTGACTCTTTGCAACCCCATGGACTGTGGCCTGCCAGGCTCCTCTGTCCATGGTATTCTCCAGGCAAGAATACTGGAATGGGTTGCCATTTCCTCCTCTAGGGGATCTCCCTGACCCAGGGACTGAAACAGCAACTGTCATGTCTCCTGCATTGGCAGGCAGATTCTTTACCACTAGCGCCACCTCGCCACCTTACTTGACCCCAGCCATCAACAAAATTTTCACCCACTACACTGTGTAAACTGAGGGATGGTAAGACTTTGGGCTCCAAACCCCAAACTATCTCTTTTATGCAAAATTATGTTCCTTTGGGCTTCCCAAGTGGCGCTGACACAACTGAAGTGACTTAGCATCCACGCATGCATATTCTTTTGACAGTTGCCCCAAACATCCTTCTCTTAATTCTTTTGATGGGTAACATGCTAAATTGGTGGCTCCCAACACTGGCCACCCATTGGAATTGTCTGGGGAGCTTTTAATAAATGCTGATGCCTGGGCCCTATCCCGGATCTCCCAAATTAGAATCTCTGAGAGGGACCAAGGCATTAAAAAAAATACTTCCTTAGTGAGTCTGAGTTGCCAAAGTTGAGAACCCCTGCACTGAATTATTTTACTCCACTAGAATGTAAGTACCAGGAGCCAAAGAATACAGCATGAGGTCCTTGGAGCTTACCTTCAACTTTAACTTGCTGTTATTGATTTTAAAAGATGTTGGTGACTCTAAGGGGCTTCCCTGGTGGCTCAGACAGTAAAGAATCTATCTGCAATTTGAGAGACTCAGGTTCAATCCCTGGGTCGGGAAGATTCCTTGGAGGAAGGCACAGTAACCCATTCCAGTATTCTTTCCTGGAGAATCCCATGGACAGAGGAGTCTGGCAGGCTACAGTCCATGGGGCCACAAAAATTCGGACATGACTGAGCAACTAACACTTCACTTCTTCACTTTGATGACTCTAAATTTCACTGTAGCAAGAGCCAGAGGTGAGGCACAAGGGGCTAAAAGGCAAAGAAAGGAGAAGTAAGCTCTAGGTAATTATAGAAGAACATGTCATACTGCTAAGAAAATCCAGCTGCTTATCATTCTAAGGATATTTCTAACAGGAAAGGACAGATCTCTTGGAAAGAGGTACAGACACTATACTAGAATAGAAAAAAAAAAATTTCTTTTTTGTGGTTTCTGTTACCTGCTGAAATGTCCCATCTTTTCATTAACTTGGAGTATATTTTTCTGCATATCATTGAACAGGTTTAAAATAGCTGCTTTCAGTATCTGTCCTACTCCAAAATCTAATCTACTGTAGGATTCCTTTTTTCAAAAAGTGGGTTACATTTTCCTGGTTCTTCCTATGTCAAGTAACTTTGTTTATATCTTGCTTATTGCACTGTTAAGTTGCAGACACTCTGTACTTAATGTCTTTGTTTTAGCAGCAATTAATATGGTGGGATTCAAACTTCAAACTCTATCTCTTGGGTAGCATTGCAAATCTCAGCTCTTCTTCTAGCCTTAATGGGCCTCTCAGTCTGCTCATGTAATAGCCAGAGATTTAAGCAGTTTACACTCAAGACTTTGGAGCTCTCCCTTGCTACCTCTTTCCGGGAATCTCTTTATTTTCTTGTGGCTGTGGTTGCCCTTAATCCTCTGGTTCTACACGCCAATAAGATCAGGAGTTTTTTTTTTAAGTTTTTTTTAAAGTAAAAACATACATTCAGTCTGTATGTTATAGACTGAAGCCAGCCTTCCCCCAACCCCCACCCCAAAAAAGAGGAGGGAACTCACTCCATATTGTTTCCTTCTTCTCAGTGCCTATCCAAAATCTGTCCCCAGAATCTACCTTTCTAGTGCTGAGGTTTATTTTATTTGGTCTGTAGTTTATGGTGGGTCTGGTATAGAGGCTTAATTGTTTATACTGTAAACAGAACCAGTCTATACATGTAAGGTTTCAACTTTGCTGGCCTTGGGGAATTATTTCTTAATTACTTTAATTTCATTGTGATGTGCATTACATTTCCATTTTCATTCCTAACCTTCTTGCTCTATCTTTTTAACCTTAATTGGGCAATTGGACAAGGATTTTTGTCCCCCTTCTTCTATTTTGTAGATATTTTCAAAGAATTGATTTGAGAATTCATTGATCCTCTTTTCTAATTTTCCTTTTGTTTATTTCAGCTTAGTAAAAGTAAAGTAAGTAAAGTCGCTCAGTCTTTGCAACCCCATGGGCTGTAGCCTACCAGGCTCCTCTGTCCATGGGATTTTCCAGGCAATAGTCCTGGAGTGGATTGCCATTTCCTTCTCCAGGGGATCTTCCCAACCCAGGGATCGAACCCGGGTCTCCGGCATTGTAGACAAACGCTTTACCGTCTGAGCCACCAGGGAAGCTTAAATATTTGTAATTCTGGGAGGAAAGCATAAGAAATAATTGTGTGTAATATTCTGAACAGAAACAAGGAGATCGAAAAGTAAGTTTTTCATCTTAATTCATCTATGACCAAGGAGATAGTGAAGTCACTCAGTCGTGTCCAACTCCTAGCGACCCCATGGACTGCAGCCCACCAGGCTCCTCCATCCATGGGATTTTCCAGGCAAGAGTACTGGAGTAGGGTGCCATTAAGAGATGCTTAAAAATACAGAGAAGTAGTAGGGGAAGAGAACTCTTTCAATGCACTGCCAATGTCTTATTGGTGTTGGATGATTTATTTGCATCTTAGAACAATATCCTTTCTCTCTTTCTTTTTTTTTTTTTTAGGTCTGTAGTTATCTTGTTCTGAATGGCGTATTTAAAGGCCTTTGCTGAAGCATTGATGACAAGCAACTGGAATAACCCAGCCAAGTTCTGACATCAAAGAGGAATAAGGACATAATCAGTGAGACTGGAAGAATGGAAGTATTTCTCCAAGATGGACTGGAACTACAGTATTCCAAATGGAACTACATCTAAGAAACTGACAATGAAATTACACACGTGGCAAAGATTTCTCCCCAGGATGGAACTCTTCTCCAAGCTGATAAAATGCTATTTTTTGTGACCACTTACAAAGTGGTTGTTGTTAAGTGGTAGCTATCAAATGTCAAAGGGAAGCTTAGCTACTACAGCTCCTGAGTACGCCAACACCCTAAACCTGGAAAGGATAATACAGCAGGAGGAATAAGGGATCCCCCAATAGGTCATTAGTCCACTGACTGTTCCCGAGTACAACAAACATTTGGGCCCCCTATATACTCTGTTTGGGCACTCCCTCAGCTCTGGAAAAAGTGACTTGTTTTAGGGATGTGACCTGTGGGTTCACAGCACACTGTACACAAACACAGAAGGGGTGCCAAGACACGCTCTAGGCTGTGCTCAAAGCATTTTATCCAAAAGGCACAAAAAAGACTATTTCTCCAAATGAACGATGGCTGAGTGTACAAACTTTCCTCATTTGTGTACATGCTTAGCCTCCAAAGTTTGAAGCCCTTTAAAAGTAAGACTCATTGCACTGAATAAACGATGCAAGTTGTCAATGGTTGAGTGATCAGCTAATAACCCTGCTTGTGACTGATTTGTTTTTCTTCAATAAAGTTGCATAAAACAATGAGTTGACTGGATTAATCACTATGGGAAAGGTGAAATGAAAATATTTCCTGGCATATTGGTGAATATTTTGCCACGTTCAGTGAAAAGAGCACCGTCTGTTATAGGCTGACATATTGATCGACCTGATTTATGCAAAATTAATCAGCTCTTCAGAAGGTGTTGCTTTAGTATGCGGCACGTGATGCTGGCAGCCGGGAAGTTCACGGATGGACTGGAGCCCAACAGGTTTGAAACGTGTATATGGAGTTTGGGTGTCGCAGGTGGTGCTAGTGGTAAAGAACTTGCCTGCCAGTGCAGGAGACTTCACACGTGGGGTAGATCCCTGGGACAGGAAGTTCCCCTGGAGGAAGGCAGAGCAACCCACTCCAGTATTCTTGCTTGGGAAATCCCATGGACACAGGAATCTAGTGGGCTACAGTCAGTAAGATCTCGAAGAGTTGGACATGACTGAAGCAACTTAGCACAGCACACATACGGAGTTTAACAATTTATTTTTCAGATGCAACTCCAATCTAATTAATTTTTTTTACTGGACCTTGTATATTTGACAACTGAAACAACCATAACATGGGAGCATTAATGGGTCAAGATTTACAAAATAAAGTACTCTTCTGGTGTGGGTGTTGTGAGGATACGTTGAAGTGACTTCATTTATTGGGATACTGAGGATTTTTTTTAATGGATTCAGTTCACTTCAGTCGCTCAGTCGTGTCTCTTTGTGATCCCATGAATCGCAGCACGCCAGGCCTCCCTGTCCATCACCAACTCCCAGAGTTCACTCAGACTCACGTCCATTGAGTTGGTGATGCCATCCAGCCATCTCATCCTCTGTTGTCCCCTTCTCCTCCTTCCCCCAATCCCTCCCAACATCAGAGTCTTTTCCAATGAGTCAACTCCTCACATGGGTGGCCAAAGTACTGGAATTTCAGCTTTAGCATCATTCCTTCCAAAGAAATCCCAGGGCTGATCTCCTTCAGAATGGACTGGTTGGATCTCCTTGCAGTCCAAGGGACTCTCAAGAGTCTTCTCCAACACCACAGTTCAAAAGCATCAATTCTTCGGTGCTCAGGCTTCTTCACAGTCCAACTCTCACATCCATACATGACCACAGGAAAAACCGTAGCGTTGACTAGACGGACCTTTGTTGGCAAAGTAATGTCTCTGCTTTTCAATATGCTATCTAGGTTGGTCATAACTTTCCTTCCAAGGAGTAAGCGTCTTTTAATTTCATGGCTGCAGTCACCATCCGCAGTGATTTTGGAGCCCAGAAAAATAAAGTCTGACACTGTTTCCACTGTTTTCCCATCTATTTCCCAGGAAGTGATGGGACCGGATGCCATGATCTTCGTTTTCTGAATGTTGAGCTTTAAGCCAACTTTTTCACTCTCCACTTTCACTTTCATCAAGAGGCTTTTTAGTTCCTCTTCACTTTCTGCCATAAGGGTGGTGTCATCTGCATATCTGAGGTTATTGATATTTCTCCTGGCAATCTTGATTCCAGCTTGTGCTTCCTCCAGCCCAGCGTTTCTCATGATGTACTCAAGTTCCATTAAAATGAGTGTGCTCAGCCATTTACAATGAGCATTTAAATGCAACAGATAATGTGAGGTGACTTATGACATGAATGAATAAAAGTCAATGCTATTGTATTACTTTTTTAAAAAGTAAGGCTTATTGTAGGGAGTGTGAGGGGAGGGATAAATTAGGAGTTTGCAATGAACATACACACTACTATATATAAAATAGATATATATTTTATATATACATAAGATAGGTCCTTGTATAGCAAGGACCTACTGCATAGCCTGGGAAGCTCTATTGAATGTTTTGTAATAATCTAAAAGGGAAAATAATCTGAAAACATAGATATATATGTATATGTAACTGAATCATTTCACTGTACACCTGAAACTAACACAATATTGTATATAAACTATACTTCAATAGAGGAAAATAAGGAAGGTTTGTGCTTACTTCCATTTTTTGTTGCCCATAGCATTTAGCAAAAAGCCTTGTTGTTGTTTAGTTGCTAAGTCGAGTCTGACTCTTTGCCACCCCATGAACTGCAGCACGCCAGGCTTCCCTGTCCTTCACTATCTCCTGGAGTTTCCTCAAACTCATGTCCATTGAGTCAATGATGCCATCTAATCATCTCACCTTCTGTCGACCTCTTTTCCTCCTGCCCTCAGTCTTTCCTAAAATCAAGGTCTTTTCCAATGAGGCGGCTCTTTGCATCAGGTGGCCAAAGTATTGGAGCTTCAGCATCAGTCCTTCCAATGCATATTCAGGGTTGATTTTCTTTAGGATTGACTGGTTTGATTTCCTTGTAGACCAAGGGACTTAAGAGTCTTCTCCAGCACCACAGTTTGAAAGCATCAGTTCTTTGGTGCTCAGTATTCTTTATGGACCAACTCTCACATCCATACACGATTACTGGAAAAACCTTAGCTTTGACTATATGGATGTGTGCTGTGCTAAGTCACTTCAGTTGTGTCCAACTCTTTACATCCCTGTGGACCACAGCCAGCCAGGCTCCTCAGTTCATGGGATTCTCCAGGCAAGAATACTGGAGTGGACTGCCATGCCCTCCTCCAAGGGATCTTCCCAACCCAGGTGTTGAACCCATGTCTCTTGTGTCTCCTGCATAGGCAAGTGGGTTCTTTCCCACTAGCGCCACCTGGGACCATGACTTTATGGATATTTGTCAGCAAAGTGCTGTCTCTACTTTTTAATACACTGTCTAGATTTGTCATAACTTTCCTTCCAAAGAGCAAATGTCTTTTAATTTCATGGCTGCAGTCATCATTCACAGCAATTTTGGGGCCCAAGAAAAAAAATTTGTCACTGTACCCATCTATTTGCCTGAAGTGATGGGACTGGATGCCATGGTCTTCGTTTTTCCAATGTTGAGTTTTAACCCAGCTTTTTCACTCTCCTCTTTCACCTTCATCAAGAGACTCTTTAGTTCCTCTTTGCTTTCTGCAATTAGAGTGGTATCATCTGCATATCTGAGGTCATTGATATTTCTCCCGGCAATCTTGATTCTAGCTTGTGACTCATCCAGCCCAGTATTTCACATGACGTACTCTGCATAGAAGTTAAATAAGCAGGCTGACAATGTACAGCCTTGATGTACTCCTTTCCCAATTTTGAACCCGTCTGTTGTTTCAAGTCTGGTTCTAACTGTTGCTTCTTGACCTGCATACAGGTTTCTCAGGAGGCAGGTCAGGTAGTCTGATATTCCCCTCTCTTTGAGAATTTCCCATTTTTTGTGATCCACACAGTCAAAAGCTTTAGTGTAGTCAATAAAGCAGAAGTAGATTTTTTTTCCCCCTTGCTTTCTCTATGATCCAATGAATGTTGGCAATTTGATCTCTGTTTCCTTTGCCTTTTCAAAATCCTGCTTGTACATCTGGAATCTCTCAGTTCACATACTGCTGAAGCTGAGCACATAGTAAGTATTTGATAAATATTTCTCAATTCCAGCTAGGTCCTTTCAAACAACTGTTTGAGTGAGTTCTCAGTGGCTTAGTCATGTCTGACTCTTTGTGACTTCATGAGACTGTAGCCCACCAGGCTCCTCTATTCATGGAATTTTCCAAGCAAGTGTACTGGATTGGGTTGCCATTTCTTTCCTTAGGGCATCTTCCTGACCCAGGGATTGAAGTAATGTCTGTTGTGTCTCCTGCATTGGCAGGTGGATTCTTTACCACTGTGTCACTTGGGGAGCCCTTCAAACAATTTATGAATAAATAACTGTCTTTAACAATCTATTAATATTCCCATAATCAATTTTTTCAGGCTTCCCTGATGGCTCAGTGGTAAAGAATCCACCTGCCAATGCAGGAGACGGGTTTGATCCCTGGGTCTGAAAGATACTCTGGAGAAGGAAATGGCAACCCACTCCATTATTCTTGCCTGGGAAATCCCATGGACAGAGGAGCCTGGCAGGCTACAGTCTATTGGGTTGCCAAACAGTCAGACTTGACTTAGCGACTAAACAACAATAAATTTATTCACCAATCGAAACTAAAACAATTTCACAAAAAAAGCTCTGATCAAGAAGCACATCTTAAAAGGAGGAAACAAATGAAGATTACTGAGTAATGGGAGCCAACCTAAAAAGGCTACATATTATATGATTCCAACTATATGACCTTCTGGATAAAGCAAAATTATGGAGACAATAAAAAGATTATTGATCTCCAGGGCTTAGAGGGGAGGGATGACCCAGCAGAGCTCAGAGGATTTTAGAGCAGTGAAACTATTCTATATGAAACTATGATGGTCAATACATGTCATTACATGTTTGTCAAAACCCATAAAATATACAATACACAAGAGTGAACACTAATGTTAGCTATGGATTATGGGGTGATAATGATGTGTCGGTGTAGGTTGTAACAAATTGTCCCACTCTAGAATGAGCTGCTCATGGTGGAGGAAGCTATGAATGCATGAGGGCAAGAATATATGGGAACTCACTGTACTTTCTGCTCAATTTTGCTGTCAACCTAAAACTGCTCTAAAAAAATAAATTCTAATTTTTAAAAAATTCAACTCCTTTCAGTGCTTTCAATGGATCCTCTCTGAACCTGTCATAAATATCAAACTCCTTAACTTTGCTTACCAAATGCCAGTTGTGGGTTGCCAACTTCTTTCAGGAAAAGGAGATCTTTTCCCCTTGTATTGTCCCTGTGCTTCTCATCTTAACATGAAACTCTTATGTCTTACTGTCCTTTCCCCTGTCTCCATCTTCTGTTGTTTCAGTTGCTAAGTTGTGTCCAACTCTTAGCAACCCCATCGACTGCAGCACACCAGGCTTCCCTGTTCTTCACTATCTCCCAGAGTTTGCTCAAACTCATGTCCGTTGAGTTGGCTGCTATTCAATCATCTCATCCTCTGCTACCCCCTTCTCTTTTTGCCTTCAATCTTTTTAGCATCAGGGTCTTTTGCAGTGAATTGGCTCTTCGCATCAAGTGGCCAAAGTATTGGAGCTTCAGCTTCAGCATCAGTCCTTGAATGAATATTCAGGGTTAATTTCCTTTAAGATTTGCTGTCCAAGGGACTCTCAAGAGTTTTCTTCAGCACCACAATTCGAAAGCATCAATTCTTTGGTGCTCACCCTTCTTTATGAAGGCTCTCACATCTATACATGACTACTGGAAAAACCATAGATTTGACTATACAGACCTTTGTCAGCAAAGTGATGATGTCTCTGCTTTTTAATATGCTGTCTAAGTTTGTCATAGCTTTACTTCCAAGGAGCAAATGTCTTTTAATTTCATGGCTGCAGGCACTGTCCTCAGTGATTTTTGGAACCCAAGAAAATAAAATCTTCATCTTGCTGCTAAGTTGCTTCAGTCGTGTCCGACTCTGTGAGACCCCAGAGACGGCAGCCCACCAGGTTCCCCCGTCCCCTGGATTCTCCAGGCAAGAACACTGGAGTGGGTTGCCCTTTCCTTCTCCAATGCATGAAAGTGAAAAGTGAAACTGATCCTGTAAGACACATTCAATTATTGCCTTCTCCACCATTCTCTCTCCGTTCTCTGCAATATTCCTATCTCTAAACTCCAACAGCCAGCCATATCTCTATGGCATCACTTTACATCTTGTTTTTTTTTTTTTTGCACATAGCTCATCAAACCAAATGATTGTCAGTCTGAAGGACTAGTTACGATGTATTACATTTGTCATGGTATTAAGCATAGTGCCTTGTAATTAGGTACTTTTTAAAAGTTACTAAGTATTTAACATATATCCCATTTACTGTACTATATACTCCAAATTTCACACTTTATTTTTGCAAAATTTCAAATTTTAATCTTGATAAAATAATTTAACCCAAATAAATAAGGTAAGACTTTTCAGAAGACTCATTAGTGAGACATTTTGGGACAGGAAGCATGTTTATCTATTGCTGCTGCTGCTGCTGTTGTTAAGTCACTTCAGTCATGTCCAACTCTGTGAGACACAAGAGACAGCAGCCCACCAGACTCCCCCGTCCCTGGGATTCCCTGGCAAGAACACTGGAGTGGGTTGCCATTTCCTTCTCCAGTGTATGAAAGTGAAAAGTGAAAGTGAAGTCGCTCAGTCGTGTCTGACTCTTCGTGACCCTTTGGACTGTAGCCTACCAGGCTCCTCCATGCATGGGATTTTCCAGGCAAGAGTACTGGAGTGGGGTGCCATTGCCTTCTCCAGTTTATCTATTAATCATACTTAAAAGCCCTATGCCTTTACTTATAAGCCATGCTTACAAAAAGTCACTTCACACATCTTGAACACATCTTTCCCCACTGTAGTGGCAGAAGAAGCTTGGTTCCTAGAAAGGTAGTCTGAGCAGAATTTTTGTTTTGGGGTCATCATTCATGCCTCCCTTCCTTTGATTTAGGTTCAGGCCTTCACCCTTTCTTTACATGACTCAGGGAGCAAATTTTGATTAAACTTAACTACTAAAATTTCATCTCCCTTGCCAGTTATTGCTTTAGAAAAGGGCATGGATCCAATCTTGGCCAGTAATACACAAGAACTTTCTTGGGCGTGGGAGGTTCTAAGAAGGTTTCCTTGCAGATAAAGACGCATGCAGAGGCAACCTCTTTTCTGCTGGACATCCTGTAGACATCATATAGACCCTATGCGAGTCTGTATCATCTATTCTATAGCTGTCAGCTACCGTACAATTGTGTGTGCACATGAGCTTACTCACTTCAGTCATGTCCGATTCTTTGTGACCCTATGGACTGTAGCCCACCAGGATCTTCTGTCCATGGGATTCTCCAGGCAAGAATACTGGAGTGGGTTGCCATGCCCTTCTCCAGGGGATCTTCCTGACCCATGAATTGAACCCACGTCTCTTATGTCTCCTGCATTGGCAGGTGAGTCTTTACCATTAGTGCCACCTGGGATTTAGACTTTACTAATCTGGTGTTTTCACTAAGACAGTGACTGAACTGAATTTCACATTAGCTATAAAAGAATTTTATAAAACCAATTTGCAGTGTAAATGACATTTTAGAGGGACTCCCCTGGTGGTCCAGTGGTTAAGAATCTGCCTTGCAATGCAGGGGGTGTGGCTTCAGCCCCTGGTCGGGGAACTAGGATCCCACATGCCATGGGGCAGCTAAGCCCTGAACACCACAGTTACTGAGCCTGTGCGCTCCTGAGCCTGTGGGCCACAACAAGAGCCCCTGCGCCACGACCAAAAATCTGCATGATGCAACAAAAATCCCACACGCTGCAACCAAGACCTGATGCAGCCAAATTAATTAGTTAACTTTAAAAAAAGAAACGGCCACTTGTTGATTTTAGTGCACAAAGAAGAATATTTGCAATCATGTTTTTAAAAAATAACATTTTAGCATAAAGAGAGGAGTACTAAATTAGATGATATATTCTGTTCATTCATTCTTTTAATCAAGAATTGATAAGCCCCCTTCAGCTGTGATTACAAAGCCCCATCCTTGAGGGACCATAGAGAATAACTAAGACCAAATTATGTCAAAAGCAGGACACTAAGAGAAGCAGGTTCAATCCCTGGGTCGGGAAGATCCCCTGGAAGAAGGTATGGCAGCCCACTCCAGTATTCTTGCATGGAGAATCTCCATTGATTGAGGAGACTGGTGGGCTGTAGTCCATGGGGTCACAAAGAGTTGGACATGACTGAAGCAACTGAGCACACACGCACACACAACCTTTATTAAAAAATATAATTTCTCCTGGAATGGTAGGTGAAGGAAGTACTGATTATAGTACATGTAAATTTTAATCAAGCCATTTGGAAGGTCTTTTAGGGGAACAATTTCTTTCAATATGAATTTTTGTACAAAATACTCTAGAATTCAGTCATTAATTCATAATGGAAATAACTGTTAAGAATGGAGTTTCAATATGTCAAAATTCATGAGAAACAAACTGAATTTCTAGTGATTTTACAATTCTGTGTGACAAACTCTGAGGTCATCAAAGAAAGCCTCTCTTAAAAATAAGGTGCACTGGGATGACCCAGAGGGATGGTATGGGGAGGGAGGAGGGGGGAAGGTTCAGGATGGGGAACACATATATACCTGTGGCGGATTCATTTTGATATTTGGCAAAACTAATACAATTATGTAAAGTTTAAAAATAAAATTAAAAAAAAACTGAAAAAAAATAAGGTGCTATTGATTATTTCTTGCTTTGGAATAATTGCAATGTGACACTGATTTATTTTCATTTCTCAAGGAATTAGAAGGGGACAAAGGAGGTAAAAATTCAGCAAATCAGTTTCAAGACAAACTGATCAGCTGATTACTTTCAGACAAATCATCAGATTTGGTCATATGTCACAGTTGTTCCCTTCCTCTTCCAAGAAATGCTCTTGATATTAATTTGGGGATATTATAAAACAGTTGAACTTTGGAAACAACATCATTAGTGTTGGTGGATTCAAAATACAGTAATCATCACATGAGTACAGTCTATCACAGATTGGCACTCCTTCTGAAACTCAGACAGCAGGAAGGAGGGAGTCATGGTGGTGGATTCATCCCTTGGATATTCTTCCCCATGGGCAACTTGATGGTCTTAAAAGCTAGGCTCCACCAACCAGTACTGCTTGGTCAGGAGTGATTTCTCCCATGCTGCTCTCATGACGCAAGTAGACAAATATTACTTTTGTTCCACTTCGCCCCCACGCCCCAAAGTCACAAATGTCTTCTTGATGGATTGGCTCCTGGAATTGTGCAGCCCCCACAGTGGACTTCCTTTCTGGCCAGCTGCCTCCTGGTAAACATTGATGGGGTGAGCAAGAGGCTGTGTGGGTACAGAGTGATGATATAGGGCTGTGACTATGATTATGCTCTTGATCATCATAATTTTCAAATTGTACATTATGAACACAGATTGTATTGGGGATGTTGGGGATGGAGGGAAAGACTTTATTTCTATTCAGAAAATAGTTATTAGAGTTTACCATTACCAAAGGTGGTATTTGACTGTGCCTTGAAGGGCTCTAACATGGAGACTGAGAAGGAAAAAATGGAAATGAAAGGATGCACAGTAGAGGCTTCTTGTGCCTAGAAAGTAATGAGAGGTTAATTTCTGGTTTAGCTTCATCACCATCCCCTCCTTCTTGTCTTTCTTTTATAGACCTTTAACCCAAATTGGAAGAAAAGCATGTTTCCTTATTTTAGGTAGATTACTCTAGATGCAGATTCTGAAATGAAGGTTCATTTCATAAGTGGGTAGAGGAAGGTGGGTAGTGGGTAGGGAACTAGGCCTTCCCTACTTCCAAGTAGGGCTATGATTTTAGGGAAAATATCACGGAGGATATTTGAGCCTGATCTTTCAGCAGAACATTGGAGAGTGAATTACACCTCCAAGTTTATCCCAAATTGAGGCAATGGATCTGGGTTTTCACTCTCCTTTGCCAGGCAGTCATTGGGTAAGGGCATGGGGAGATATATAAACCTTCAGGTGCTTCTGTCTTTCAAGTTGGAAGGCAAAGGGGTAGTCTTCTGAGAGTGGAAGTGTAAACATGGAAACAACACCACACAGAAGCCAGGGGAATGAAGGGCGCACCAAAATGGAAAAATGAATCAGAGAGGATCTGAGTAGGGCAAGTCAGTGTCTCCCAGACTCCTGGTAAGAGATGCTGGATCCTTTAGCCTAAGGTTGTTCAATAGCTTTCAGTGTTGCCTCAGGAACCCATCAGAATCTGATTTCGTGAGTGTCACAGTGGGACCCAAACTCTGTACAGTTAGTACATATACAGCATAAGTTACAGTGTGCACTTGGAAACTGATCTGACCACAACATTTCAAGGAATCAGGAAAGCTATTAGATTTATTGGTACTTGATTTTGCCCTTTTCTCTGCATCCCTGGTCCACCAAAGTCAGTTTTCTTCGCTTGCTTTAGCTGCATCAATACTCTAAATTCATAAACTTATCCTCCTTTGGAAACTCTTCCCCGATACAGTGAGGAAGTAGCACGATTGCCTGAACTCCTACCATTCAATGGGCACTCTGAATCTGCCTGGGGCTTCCCAGGTGGCATTAGTGGTAAAGAACCTGCCTGCCAATGCAGGAGATGTAAGACACACGTGGGTTCAATCCCTGTCAGGAAGATGCTCTGGAGGAGGACATGGAAACCTACTCCAGTATTCTTGCTTGGAGAATTCCATGGACAGAGGAGCCTGGCAGGCTACAGTCCACAGGATCGCAGAGAATCAGACACGACTGAAGTGACTTAGCATGCATGCACACACAGAATGTGCCCCATGTTATTCACTTTTATATACACCTTTAATTTCCCCAGTAAACTACAGGATCCTTAATGGGCAGAAGACCTAAATAGACATTTCTCCAAAGGAAGACATGCAGATGGCCAACAGGCATATGAAAAGATGCTCATTATCACTAATTATTAGAAAAATGCAAATCAAAACTACAATGAGGTTTTACCTCACACTGGTCAGAATGGCCACCATCAAAAAGTCTACAAATAAAAATTCTGAGGAGGATGTGGAGAAAAGGGAAGCCTCCTACAATGTTGGTGGAGACGTAAATTGGTCCAGCCAGTATGGAAAACAGCACAGAAGTTCTTTTACAAACTAAAAATAGAGTTACCATATGATCCAGCAATCCCACTTTGGGGCATATATATGGAAAAGATGAAAACTAAAGTTGAAAACAGACTTGCACCACAGTATTCATAGCAGCACTGTTTACAAAAGCCAAGACGAGGAAGAAACTTAAATGTCCATTGACAGATGAATAGATAACAAAGATGTGGTGTATATGTCCAATAGCGTATTGCTCAGCCATAAAAAGAATGAAATAATGCCATTTGAAGCAACATGAATAGTCCTAGAAAGTATCATACTAAGTGAAGCAAGTCAGACAGGGAAACACAGATACCATATGATATCACTTAGATGTACGATCTACAATACAATATAAATGAATTTATTTATAAAACATAGACTCACAGAGATAGAAAACTTATGGCTACCAAAGGGGAAAGGGGGTAAGGAGAGGTAAATGAGAAGTTTGGGATTAACAGATATCACTGCTACATGTAAAATAGATAATCAACAAGGACCTAATGTACAGCACAGGGAACTGTAGTCAATATCTTATAGTAATTTACAATGGAAAAGAATCTGAAAAAGAATATATGTGTGTGTGTGTATATTAATATATATATGTGTGTGTATATAATTGACTGCTGTACACTTGAAACTGACATAACATTGTAAATCAAGTATACTTCAATTAAAAAAGAATAAAAATTTAAAAAAGTAAAATCCTTGAAAACAAAGCTCAGTTAACCCTTCTGCTCATGTAGCACATTACACCTTTCCCATTTGCCTCAGGCAATATTTATGATGATATCAAGGTATTTGGGGTCAATAAATATAAAAGAACTATATAATATACAGTGATGTATTTATTAACTGGTAAATAATAACATCATTCATCCATGTGAAGTTGCTTCTTCTTTCTCTAAAGGAATGTATGTGAACTGGCTAAATTTTTTGCAATTTTTGTTTTGTAAATTTTCTGCATTTCAAAAACATTGATCTAGTTGCTTAAATTGTTGTATATTTTTATAGGTTATACTTTCTAATTCCATTGTTCCAGCTCCAAAGAAATGGAAATACATTTTGGGGAATGAGAAGAGGGATAAGTTAAGTTTATTTAATAAGGCCTAGTGAAAACTTGGTCAAAATATTTCCTAGCTAGGTCACAAAGTATGATCTCCTGGAAACAACTGAATGTCAAACACTCATCAAATGGCCAGCAAGTAACTGAAAATGCTTACTGTATAAAAATACCAAGTCACTATGTTGTACATGTGAAATTAATGTCAATTATAATTCAATTTTTAAAAAACCTTTACTCTAAAAATCAGAAATATAAAGACTTGAAGAAGTTCAGACTTGAAAATTCTGACACTTGGAAAATCAAGTTTACAAGGAAAGGTGCTGTCAGAAACGTGAACTAGACCATTTACGATGTAATTGCTCCTAATTCTTCCATTCTTTATCTATTTGTTCACTCTCTCGACATTCACTGAGCATCTAGCATGTGCCAAATGCTGTGTGAGGTGCTGAGCAGAACCTCATCAGGCTTCTCAAGTGTGAATCACTTGTGGGCCTGGGTGGTTACTCAGATCACAAAGCAGCGAAGCACATCCCATCAAGGTAACACCAAATTGAAAAAGCCACCTTTCCAAGGCTACCTTTCATTATCAGGTTGACCAGCACTCCCTGTTTGCCCATTGTAAAACTTTAGAAAGATTCCTCTCATTGCTGGTCAGGCCACTCACCCTGATGATAGCCTAGTGTGTTGAGCACAAAGGGCATCTTTATTTTTTTCAGCATGAACTCAGAGGCAAACCCAGGAAACAGTGAAACAGCCAGGATGGAAATGAGGTATCTTTGCAACAGTAAACTCCTTCTTCACTCCCCCCGCCGCCCCGCAGTCCCCCCTCCCTGCATTGTTGAGATCAACAGGACTGAGTCGCCAGTGGATGAAATCAATGATTGTTTTACTCTGCCTACCCAGAGTCACTCACTGAGTCAGTGAGGAAACTGGGCTCAGAACTCAGCCTTGTCCGATCGAGGCCGAGCGGTCCAACTATATTTATCTAGGGTCTCATGATTCTTAGTGCTTTTTGCTCTGCCCTCTAATTTGCACTGTGCCTGCTGTAATATCTAAACGGGAAGTTGCCAGCTAAAATGGTCATTATCCGAGAAATCTATTTAAACATGTTTATAAGGTCAAATGAAGTGGGTGGTGGATAAGCTAGACAGAAAACAACAAAAGCTTTGGCTCAGCATAGCCAAAGAGGTTAAAACTAAAGAAAGAACTTTAATGTTGAACCAGCACATGCTGGGGAAAAGGCAATCTCACCAAAGTCGTACCTCCACGTAAGAATGAGCTGTCAAAATATTCAACCACCAATTGGTTTCTATTTAAGAAGTTGAACAATGGATTTGGCCTATTTTAACTCAACGAGTTGACAGTTTGCGACAATAGGTCGATAGGGCCCCAAATCCAAAGTTTGGCAACGATCTTCATATCCATAATGCATCCAATGAGAGGGAAGATTCGGGATAATTAAGAAGAGTGCCCAGAATCAACCAAACGATCTTTGATGGACTTAACAGGTAGTAATGTAGGACCAGAGGGAAAATAAACCAGAGGAAAACCTAATGTTTCTTGGAGCCTAAGCTGGGCTTCCTGTACATTCAAGACTTTGAAGAACAGCTTTTAGGCCCCACAAAACCCACAGCTCACAGTTTTGAGCCCCCTCTTTACGTGACCTCTCAGGCTCTGCTCAGCTGTCCTTGTACATCAAAGAAGAAGAAGGAAGGTGGCGGGTAAGAAACTCTTTCCTCACTCCTGTTTTCTAAGAAACATGGATAGGAGTTGGGAGTCTTCAAGTGATAAAGAGAAGAGTAGCCTCTGAGAATGCTTCCTACACCTTCTGCGTGAGCTTGACTGCTAGTTCATAGTAGCTAGTTTATAGTTCAAGGGAGTGAGCAATTAAATAGATTTAACACAACTAAAAGAAATCCAGTTTTGGTAAAGAAAACCAGTATGGTTCCCATTGGAAAATTTGACACACATGCGCATGGAGTAACTAAATCACTGGGGAGCATTAGTATTTCTTTTCATTATAAATTAAATTCATTTAATGAACTCTTTTCCGTACAAAATTCACTTAGAAATATTATTTCTTCCTAGAGTTTATTGTGGTTTGGGCTAGAAGTGCATACATTTGTCCTCTGCTCCTTCTATTACTATTATACCACAAAATTAAGCTCCTTTTGTTCCTTTCTTCCTTGTCCTAATTCTGGCCCTCTTCTCAGTTCTAATGAGTCCATAAGTGATTTATACAGGTCATTGCTATAAAAAAGAAAAGGAGGGAAGAGAAGGAGTGGACAGTATTGGAAAAGAAGTTAGGGGAAAGGAGGGCATGTAGAAAGAAAAGCAAGATTTCAGAATGACCACAGAGAGAGGACATGGGGAAGACAGATGAAAGTAGCTTGATACATCGAATCGCTGGATCTTCCTACAGCTCTGCTGATCAATACAGCAGCCACTAGCGCATGTGGCCATGAAGCCCTTGAAGTGCAGCTGGTCTGAAATGCAAGGTGCTGTCAGTAGAAAACATAAACAATAGATTTTACAGATTTTATGCAGGAAAAATTGTAAAGTATCTCATTAATAGTTTACACTGATTATATTTTAAATTGATACTATTTTGGATATATAGCATTAAATAAAATATACTATTATTAGCATTAATTTCATCTGTGTCAGTTTACTTTTTAAATATGCCTCTTGGAAAAATTACAACCACATCTGCGGCTCACATTATGCCTCTGTTATGCAGTGCTATTCTCTATCTGTACCGGAAGTGGCCAGATGGCGTTCCAGGCCCTCCATCATCTCCACCACAGTCACTCCCAAACTCTAAGCCCAAACTCAAGTCTTGCCACACTTATAAAACTTTCAATAGCAGTGTCAATGTCTGAAGTTTCTTTCTGGAGGCAGGTAACACATCTAGAGGCTTTTAGTTTGGGGGATTCGGGTCCATGGCCGACAGAGGCCATGGGGAAGGCAGTCCTCAGACCCCACCCTGAAGAATTCCTGACTCAGGCGATGCCCAGCTCTCTACCCTGCTTCTGACTCCCCACTCCAACCCTAGGGCTCCTGGAACAATGGAGTTTTCTGTCTTCCCCACAGCCCCCTCATCACAGCAGCATTCTCTCTCCAGTTATCTTTTCAAAAATGTATCTTTTTTTTTTTTTTTTTAAATTATAGATACTTTCAGCATAGTTCTGGGCAAACCATAAAAGTCTTTTCCAACTCAGAGAACACAATATGTCAAGGGAAACACAGGCCTGGTCTAGAGTATGATTAGGGGACCATGAACCTATGGTGATTTAGGTACCAAAGATCAGAATAGCAGAAGGCTCTGGGAGGAAGGAAAAAGGAAGAGGAAGAGGAAGGATGTTGAACTGGTGAAGTAAGTTCGATCCAAAGACTCTGGGAAGGAGGGAGCTGCTGTAATCAATTGCTTTGATGTATTGGATGTCCTCTCTCTGTAAAGACACTACAATGCCATCAACAGCAGAGGACTGTCCCTGGCAGTGATGTCACTGCAAGTTCAGTCGACCTATCTTCAGGAGGCTCACAGCAATGGTAGATCTTAAATTATTAAGTGTGAATACGAGCATCAGAGTGGAAATTGTACACGCTACTGCAGACATAGCACAAATCATTTGCCTCAACCAGGATGGGGCAGTAGTGTCATGTTTTGGAAGAACAACTCAATCAGGATAGAAGTTCATCCTTTGAATGAGTACTTTCTACTCACATAACTCTTCTCATGCTGAAGAAGAGAGGCTTTATGTGAGAAGATCCATCTCCTCATCCCAAACCAATGTCAACTCAACAAAGAGCTCAATGATCTAACAGTTTATGCTATAACTTGATAAAACCACTTACCATTGCATCACAAATAATTCCATACTGGAGCTAAATCTCAGCAAGGTTATGTGAGAAAAAAATACATATTCTCGTGGTCACCCCTGGAAGTTTTGGGGATAATAGTATTCTACTTTCTTCAGACCTCTCTTCTGCCACCCTTTGTCACTATCACTTGAGATTCGGGTATGTCTGGTGACTCTCAGGAGGTATTAGCATGAAGGCCAAAGAGATCTCTCAGCCAGCTTCTCACTATTCACACAATTAGAAAGGTCTCTGTGGTTTTAGACTGATAGCTGTCCACTGGGTTCTCAATGTCCCTGTTTTAGGCTGGTGGCCTGAGAACTCATGCTTTTTCTAAGTTTCTGAAGGATGACATTAAGTTTCCTTCTTAAAATGTGGGCTCTGATGTACAGAAACAATTCAGGATGTTGGTACAACAATATGGCCAAAGCTGTCTACCCATTATCCTTTTCCTTATAACCAAACTAAATTTGATTTTATTCTGGAAAATAGTGTGCCCAGATCAAAGACTGTGCCTCTTAGCCACTCTCCCTTGCTGTTAGGAGTGGTCTCTGAGATGTATTAATGAGTGGCATTTGTCAGGTGGGACTTCAAAGGAAACTCCTTGAAAGGAGGCGCAGGCAGCTGATATATACCCTTCTGCCCTTTTCCTTTTCCCTGTCTAAAACCTAGAAGCGATAGCCAGAGCTATAGCAGCCGTCTTGGACCATGAGGTGACCCCGAAGATCTAAGGCAAGCCCTAAGGAAGGTCAAGAAGCAAGAAAGTGCCTGGAACACTATTGATCTTCAGGCATTCATCACAGCCCTGTTAAAAGACCTCCTTCTTTTATGCAGGAGAAAAATAAACCTGTATTTCAAGTCACTATTGTTTGTGTTATAAACTATCCTACCTAATTCTGATAAATGAAGAAAGTACTCTAGATCAATTCTCTGGAAATTAATTTATGTAAAGCATTCATCAATTTCTTTCACTTTCCCTTTACGCTTTCATCTTTGGGCTTCCCTGATAGCTCAGTTGGTAAAGAATCCGCCTGCGATGCAGGAGACCTGGGTTCGATTCCTGTGTTGGAAAAAACCAATGGAGAAGGGATAGGCTACCCACTCCAGTGTTCTCGGGCTTCCCTTGTGGCTCAGCCGGTACAGAATCCACCTGCAATGTGGGAGACCTCGGTTCGATCTCTGGGTTGGGAAGATCCCCTGGAGAAGGGAAAGGTTACCCACTCCAGGGTTCTGGCCTGGAGAATTCCATGGACTGTATGGAGTCAGAGTCAGACACAACAAGTCACTTTCACTTTCATCAATTTAGTAATGTGGTAAATTGTTTGCTTAAAACTTGTTTCTCATAATTATTTATGTAGTTTACATTAATTTCTATTTTGTTGGAGACTTTTAAAGATCGCTCTACTTGGGGATATGGTGATTTCTTGCTAGTGTTCACCATATAATGAATTTCAAGGATTTCATAACAATAAAGTAGGTCTATTTTTGTTTTTAATGTTAAACTTAAGATCACAGAGAAATAAAAGTTTAATGCCATAGGTTGACTAGGAATCTTTATATGTCCCCTTCAAGGATCACTGCTTTGTGTGGTGCAGGGGCTTGAGTAACTCAGTGAAGCTGTGAGCCATAGCATGCAGGGCCACCCAAGACAGATGGGTCATAGCAGAGTTCTGACAAAACGTGATCCACTGGAGGAGGGAATGGCAAACCACCCCAGTATACTTGCCGTGAGAACTTCTTGGCAGGAAAGCAACGACAAGCCTAGACAGTGTGTTGAAAAGCAGAGACATTACTCTGTCAACAAAGGTCCGTAGAGTCAAGACTATGGTCTTCCCAGTGGTCGTGTATGGTTGTAAGAGCTGGACAGTAGCAAGGCACAACGCTAAAGAATTGATGCCTTTCATCTGTGGTGCCGGAGAAGACTCCTGAAAGTCCCTTGGACAGCAAGAAGATCAAACCAGTCAATCTTAAGGGAGATAAACCCTGAATATTCACTGGGAGGATTGAGGCTGAAGCTGAAGCTCCAGTATTTTGGTCATCTGATGTGAACAGATGACTCACTGGAAAAGTCCCTGATGCTGGGAAAGATTGAGGGCAGAAGGAGACAAGGGCATCAGAGGATGAGATGGCTGGACGGCATTACCAATGCAACGAACATGCACTTGGGCAAACTCTGGGAGATGGTGAGGGACAGAAAGGCCTGGCATGCTGCAGTCCATGGGTTCACAAAGAGGCAGACATGACTGGGCGAATGAACAACAGCAACACTTTATATGTATCCTCCAAGAAGAAATATTCATTACCCTGTAAGTGCTGAGGAAAACATACACTCATGCATATACAGACAACCTAGACTCACATGTAAATTTTACATTTAAATACATACAGTTTTGGTTCGTCCATTTGACAAAATAAAGTTTCCACTTTATCTATGACAAACAAATTGCATTGAAAGGACAGTCATCCCATTCATAAAAGAAATACTCAGCTTTGGAGAAGGGCTCAGAAGTATCTGAAACGTCAAACACTTGTGAAATTGACATTCAGTAGAATGGCACTGAAAATGTGTACGTTAAGCAGGAAAGACAATGAATCCTGTTGAAAGGATGACCTCATCAGGTTTGGCATACCATTTCAGTTTCTTTGGGCTTCCCAGATGGCGCTAGCGGTATAACTTTTTCTGGACATTTTCTTTGTGTTGTTTTGAAGATTGGACACTATATTATGGACTATTTAGTTTCTTCCTGTGAATGGATAAGTCAATTGTTCTGCTATTTTTCTCAGCTTTGTAGAAGAGGAATGCTAACAACCTCATAGCACTGTAGCTAGGATGAGTTGAGATAATACTCACGTGAGCAGAGCACTGTCCCTCACATATAATAGACAGACGCTCGGTAACGACTTGCCTTCTTAGTGTTCATAAGGATGACGATATTGAACGAATGCAGGCTCCTGAAGTCGTCTGTGTACTAATTCTCTTCCCAGTTCCCTGAACAGCCTATCTTGGCTCTAGATCACTCTCTGGCACTCTTTGAGTAGCCTCATCAAGGCAAACAACTCTCATCATCAACTTCCAGTCTCAACTCTCGCCATTACCCGACCTGGCTACTTCTCCCAGTCTTACTTTGGCTTCATAAGAGCTCCTGGCACAGGCTGAGCCAGCCTCTCTCATGGCACACATCAGAGGACTCTATAGTTTCCCTGTTAACCTGTCAGTCTCCTCCTATTTATTCATCTTTGTATCTCCAGTGTCTGTTGTAATTATCTGACACTCTTGACAGATGCATTCTGCATGCATGCATGCTGAGTCACTTCTGTCGTGTCCAACTCTTTGCAACCGAATGGACTATAGCCCGCCACTATTGTCCATGGAATTCTCCAGGCAAGAACACTGGAGTGGGTTGCCATGCCCTCTTCCAGGGGATCTTCCTGATCCAGGGATTGAACCTGCATCTTATATGTCTCCTGCATTGGCAGGCAGGTTCTTTACTAGTAGTGCCACCTGGAAAGCCTCATTCTTGTGCATGTATATATATTCTTGTATAATCACACTAAAGACAACCAAAAGAGGCAAGTCTCCTCACTCTTCTTTTCTTTGAAAGTGAAAATGTCAGTCACTCAGTCGTGTCTGACTCTTTGTGACCCCATGGCCTGTACCCCACCAGGCTCCTCTGTCTATAGGATTCTCCAGGCAGAATACTGGAGTGGGTTGCCATTTCCTTCTCCAGGATGCATTCGGAGACTGTCACAAATCTCTATATTTTTTTGTAATTTCTTTTTTTTAAACCATCCAACCCAGTATTTTTAGGTTCCTTGTCAATCATTAATTCTATTCAGATAGCTTGAGTTCAAACCTCAGCTCCACCACCTACAAACAGAGACCTTGGGCAAGTCATTTCATTTTTTTGTGCTTCAGTTTCCTTATCTGTTCCATGCAGATAAGAACAGTTCCTATCTCATAGGGTTTTTACATGGATTAAATGTATCCTTTATAAGGACATAAAAAGTCCTTAAAACAGTGCCCAGTACATAGGAAACATTATGAGTGTTTACCCGTCTCCAACAGATATGTGCTGAGTGCCAACCTCACGACAGGCACTGTGCTAGATAGTGGGGGATACAGCAGTGGAGGGAAAACAGAGAATCCTGTCCTTCTGGGGCTCACACTATCCTAGCAGACTGCCTCAACTCTCCCTGCAGAGATCTGGATCTTATTTTTAATCAACACCCTAAGTGCTTTGATTCAGGTGGTCACTGAACCAAATTTTGAGAAACATTGGAAACTAATCCACCCCTGAGTAGGTAGGATTTAAATTCCTGCTTCAGTCTAACCACAAAGTGATGTATATCCTGAACTTTTGAGAAGAATCAAAACTTGAAACACCAAGGGGCTCAAGGACAGAGTCTGGCACACATGGGGGTGGGGAGGGGGGTGGAGTTCATTTGTAGAAAGGTTTGAGCCCATATACGTATGTCTGTGGGGGGATGAGGAGCACAGTGGCAGATGGAAGTCTCTCCAAGTAGTAACGATTCCAAGGTTGCTCTCTAGGAATCAGGTGCGGACCACGGACACAGTGAAGTTTGGAGAGTGGCTGCCAACTGTGCTCTTCCTTATCATCCCCAGAAAGACTAACTTGAAAACAACTGCTTTTAATTTATGTCTAGAATTGTTGACTCTTTCCTTAAAAGTGAATTGGTTGACAGTAGAATTCGATTCCAGCAAGTTCTAAATACACACAGGACTGTTCATCCATGATGAGTTGTCAATTTCCAGGGATATTTAGGACACTTCCTGTTTACCTTGACTTTGGCGTGATACTGGAGCAGACCTGCTGGTCACTGCCCCTTTTCCTCACAAACCTTTATTTTGTTGGGAGGTATAATGCTCCCAACTAAAAATCCACACTTCCCAGCACCTTTTGCAGAGTTCTAGCACAGGGGGTGAGAGCAGAAGTCTGACAGGTGAGCCTTAAGGAGGAGACACCTGCAGCATTTACATCTTTATACCCCCAGATCTTTCCAGATATCTCATCTTGGTATCTTTAAAGCATTGAGCCAAAGCCATTAACCACTTACTTCTGGACTTTTGGAAATGTGAGAAAAATGAAACTCCTAGTTTGCATAAACCACAGTTTGGGGGGTGTGGGGGGTGTTAGTTGTAGCTGAAAACATTTCCTGTTACAGAGAGCACAAAATAAACATCTCTGCTTTCCCATAAACAGCTTTCCTGCCTTGACTAATGATAAATACAGACCTATTTCTCTAGAAATATGTTGAACCACATGAAAATATAATTCTGTATTTTAGAGAAAAACAAAAAAATTTTTGATTTTCCTTCACATCTTTAAAATAACTTATTACTCTCACTACTTAGGTTATTGTTTAAATTCAATTCTATATAACAGAAATATATTGCTAATAAAAATCACATATTTTTTATATAAATTCAGGCATGAGAAAACCTTCAAAGGGCCTACAGCATTAGAAAACACCCAACACCAATCCTTATAAAATCACAGAGTAGGAATTACTTCATTTTTAATTGGTGGCTGAAAAAAGGGCAACTGTAGTTGAAAATTTCAGGAAATGTCTCTTGCCAAACAAACTTTTAGAAAGTTTCTAGGCCAAAAGTCTGTGTCACTAAAGTGGGAATAAGCAGAGACCACCATTTATTCTATCAAATGACTGGATTCTATCAGTTTGAAGGTCAACTGAGGTTAATGAACCCCACCTGTGTCCCTAAGGACCCTTATAAATCAACCTCATGTGGGGTCACTCATTAATGAAAAAATAACGAGTAGAAATCAATGTTTTTCTTCCTCCTGGGCAGCAGAGATACTGTTCACAAACAATTTCAAGGTACTTTTGAAAACAATGTCATACAATTTAGAGAAGCATTAAATTAAATATCTCCCCAGATACCTAATGGGATTTGATTCCAGGTCTAACTCTACACTGAGGGTAAGTACTTTTAACCTTACGTTTAGGTGTCTACGGCATATATCAGTACTAGAAATGAATAAATTCTGAATTAAATTTTTCCCATACAGAAAATTCAACTGCTGGTTCTTTCTATAAACTATGTCTTCAAAGGCCCAACACTATTTTTCCTCTCCTAATTGCTATTATGAGACAATAAATCTCTTCTATGGAAATAATGCAAATATAAATGCATGACATATGTAGGCCATGTGTTCTAGAAAATCCATAAAAATGTTTCATTTATGTTTTGATGAAAGCACAACAATTTTCCAAGAACATTAATCATTAATTTTGGAAATATAGGATTAGCATGTGATTTAGCTCAGTATTGGGATAGGGCTTAGTAAATATCTGTCAAAGATTCATTCATTCAATAAATATTTAGTGAGCCCCTACTAGGCTGAAATTTAAGTATCACATCTTCCCTGGCTTAAGTGGCATTTGTATGTAATAATGTGAAGGATATTCATATGACATTTTTAAAATATGCTATAGTTTAAGATTTTCTAAGCCAAAACATGCAAGAAAAATTATTTTAGGGATCAAGAAGGCTGTTTTACAGTAAAAGAGAACCATCCAGTCTTTTCTCATCTACAAACTTCCAAGATCTTGGTGAAGGCTTATTAGACTGAAAATAATAGGAAGAAAAGAAAATAACATAAACCTGTTGAAACTAGCTTAAGCAAATTTATGTACCTTAGGACAGGAAGTGTTGTTGAGCCTTACAAGGAATTAGACCAGAAACTGTAAAGCTGTCAGAAACAAAGTCAGTTTCTCCATCTCTCTGGGGCCACGTGATCTCGTTTCTGCTTTTGTCTGCATCGATCTGGTTTTTCCTTTTCTGCAGACCAGCTTTCTCTGCTTCTGCCTGAGACCCGGGCAGAAGTCTGGCTCAAAAGTTCAGCTGACTCTGTCCAGCACTTTAGAATCCTAATTCTAGATTCTGCAAAAAGAAGATTTGATTGGTTCACCCTGGGTTGGGTGTCCCACATTGGTCTAATCAGCTTTAACAATGAAGGAGAGGTCACACAATAAAGACATGCCATTGGATCCCTGATGGATGGTGGCAGGAGGGGTTGTCAGAGATGGGGAGTAAGGACCAGTCAGGTGCTTCCAAACTTTTTCTTCACTTGAACTCAAAGGGAAACATTTTCAGTTGTCGGCTTTAGTATAAAGGTAACAGTCTAATTCTCAACTTCACTCAACTTTGCAGAAAATCTACCAGAACAAATGCATTTCTTACCTAGAAAAAAGTTGCAATTCAGTCTTCTTTGGTCCTCTAAGGCAAAGTAGCTTCACTGAGCATGACAGAGCATCAGGCTTTTCCTAAGGAGATATAAAGAGTTGTGCATTCCTATGCAGTTTTAGCTTCATTCAAGTTTTTATGCACTTCAAGTATCTTGCACCTGGGAGTTTCCTTGTGTATTTCTGGAGTTCTTCAACCTGATTGCTCTCCTAAGACACATCACCCCACTTAGCTCAGTTCTCATGATTACACTGGCTTGGAAATCTGTACCTGCTACCATAGCATAATACAACCTTCAGAGACATTCCATCAATTCAAATTAAAGCCAAGAAGTCTAAATTGTCCCATCTTCCTGTATCCAAATCACTTTACATTTATTTCAAGTTTTCCAATTTCATTTTCTGGCACCAACTCTTTGCCACAAGGCAAACCCTTTTTTGTAGTTGGGTCAGGCTAACTCACCCTGGGAACATGGCAGCTAGATTCACTTTATGCCTTCTTCTTCCTACTTCAGAAATCATGTTAAAATTTTGCCTTCATTGCTCCAGCTCTTATAAACTGATCTTGGTGAAAAATTACAGAGTTGATGAATATTTAAAATGTACATGGAAACAGCCTGTTAAATGCAGCCTCCCCCCTAGACATGAGAAACTGACTTAACTCCCCTGTCCTCATCAGCCAATGTTTATCAGACAAGAGCAATGGGTACCTACTCTGGTGATGTGAGCACCACCACCTCCCCACTCCCAGGGTCTCAGACTTTCTCAAGAGACAAGAACCATCCCAGAGTAAAATGAATTTGAGCATGCATGTGTTTATGAAAAACACCATTTATTTAGCTCTTTTAAAGTTTATTCAAAACACATCTATGTAAATGATCTTACTTTATCCTTACAACAATTCCATGAGTGAAGCAATAACAATGATGGGTCAACATTATCCATCCCATTTTAAAGATGAACTAAACAAGGCTTGAAATAACTAGTTTTGTGAATTGGTTATAACCTTCTAAAGGAGATCTGTCTGATCTACAGAATGAATGGGTTGAACCAAGCAAGGCTTCCCTCAAGTCCCATCCAGCCCTATTTAATTTTTATTTATTATTTTCTAAACACAGTTTTGTGACAGGGTTAATGCTTAGAATTCAGACTCATATCCAGGTTCTTCAAAGAGGAATAGGGAGATTTAATGAGATTGAACAAATATAGGATGTTACAACTCAAAGTTGCTGAATTAGAGGTTCCATTTCTAAAGTTATGACAACATCCAGAGTGAAGTATAGAAGATAGTGTAAATAATTCTCAGGGTGAAACTCAACTTTTATTGGCAGAATCTTAGCAACAAGTGGAATATTTGAGGTAGAACCAAAAATAAGTTTATCTTTCAAGCTTTAAAATGGTCATGTTGAAAAATTCCATCCATCTTCCGGCCAAATGGCCCAACTAAAGTTACAAGTGCAGGTGGACTTGGAGCAATTTTTCAAAATGAAAAGGTTTTTATACAAGTAATGTAACTTTTACAAAGATCTTCTTTGGATCATGGCTTGCTGCCTGGGCCAGATTTAACTAACGGATCAAAGGCAGAACACTCTAAGCTCTGCACAGGACTGCTGAAATTCAGCTCTCGAGTGTGTGTGCTTGAACTGCAGTGGTTCTTACCCTCTGGGGCCCAGGGCCCATCACTCAGGGACATTGAGCCTCTCAGTTCAGGAAGCCTGTCACTGGATAACTTACTCTCCTAGACCAGCTGTGAACTCGGCATTGCTTGCTTTAACCATCAATAAATGAAAATTCTGGACCAAGTGACACAGTTGTATCTCAGTCATGATATCCAGTTTAGAAGGTCTGCTCATGTGATTTTTTTTTTTATTATGGGCTTACAATTGAAATAACTATTCATTTCCTCTTTCCAGAGTGTTTTTTTAAAGTAACTTTAATGAGATATAATTTACACATGGTAAAATCCACCCATTTAACAGGTACAGTGGTTTTTAGAATGTCCAGAATTGTGCAACAATCAGCACAACCTTCAACATAACCTAATGTTAGAAGATTTTCATCATCCGCAAAAGAAATCTCAAGCCTATTAACAATCACTCTCCAGTCCTTCCCACCCCAGCCCTAAGCAACTGCAATCTATTCTCTGGATCTCTGTCTTTGTAGAGCTGCCTATTCAATATATGGTCTTCTGTGACCTGCTTAAGTAGCATAATTCTTTTAAGGATCTTCCGTACTGCAGCATGTATCAGTACTTCATTCCTTTTTCACTACTGAATAATATTCCACACTGTATCATATTTTGTTCATCCATTTATCACTTCATGAATAGTTGGGTTGCTTCAATTTGGGGGCTATATAAATACTACTACTCTGAACAATCACATACAAAGCCTTGTGTAAACATATTTTTTCATTTATTTGTGGAGACACCCAGGAGTCAAGTTACTTTGTTATATAATAACTCTGTGATTAACATTGAGGACCTGCTACCATTTTCCTTTACCAGTTTATATCCCCACCAGTGGTGTGTGAGGGTTCTGGTTTCTCCACATCCTTGCCCACACTGGTCGTTGCCTGTGTTGTATATGTTGTCTTAATACAAATGGCATGTCTCTCCTAGCTGGCTCTTCATCGTAGTCTTGGTGCTCTAGAAGATGACTGTCCATCTCTTTGATGGTATTTCTTTGACGACTCCCAAAGTACCTATTTTGTACACTCCAATCAGACCACCCCAAAGATAACTGTAGAAAAGCTTCTTACTTTTGTATGATGTGATGACATCTTTTAACTTCATTGATATAGTTAGATTTTAATCATTTAATAGCTTTTGGTCTCCTTATCTCTGGGGCTCCATAGCTCCAAGATCCAAGTGCAAAGAAGAGGAGATTATTCAGCCAAAAAAGAGGTTCAGACTTCTCCAAAACTGCAGTTAACTCACAAACTCATACTATAATCACTACTAAGTATTTTGATTTGTAATACTGGTACTGCCTGGCATTTATATTTTTAAATCAAGGATGTAATCTAATACTGTAAAGCATCATTTCTCAAAATGTCTGTGATGTCTGTGAGCCACCTGCATCAGAATCACCTGGAAGGAGAGGTGGCTTTGCTGCTTATCATATGCCCCACTCCACTCCCAGGATATCACACCGGAATCTCTAGAAGTGGAATACAGGAACACGCACTTCTAACAAGAGAAGAGGGGAGTCTGGTGCACCGTATCATTTGAGAATCTCTGCTATCAAACCCGAAGGATGTGTCTGAATTTGGTTCTGGAGAAAAGAGTAGAAGAGCTCAGGGCCACAAGCCACAGAAGTTGTTTTTATACACACATACCCCAGCTGGCTTAGTGGTAAAGAATCCACTTGCCAATAGAGGAGACATGGGTTCAATCCCTAGGTGGGGAGGAGCCCCTGGAGGAAGAAATGGCTCTATTATTCTTGTCTGGAGAATTCCATGGACAGAGCAACCTGGCGGGCTACAGTCCATGGGGTCACAAAGAGTCTGACACAACCGAGCAACAGAGCTCTACTACCTTAGATGTGCACACACACCATCTAAGGTAGTAGTAGGGCTGAATGGGAAAATATAGCCTAGCAACCAAGGGCACAGGCAGCAGTTCTCTTACAAAGGAGAATCTTAGAGGCAAGACCCTTCGCTGATTTGAGGCGGGTCAGGGTGTACACAGGCTTTCCTGGTGGCTAAGACCATGAAGAATCTGCCTACAATGTGGGAGATCCAAGTTCCATCCCTGGTTTGGGAAGATCCCATTGAGAAGGAAATGGCAACTCACTCCAGTATTCTTGGCTGTAAAATCCCATGGACAGAGAAGCCTGGTGGGCTACAGTCCATGGGGTCACAAAGATTTGGACACAGTTGAGTAACTAACACACACACACAGGGTGTACACACCATCCTGAATTTAAGGTTTGGGACTATTGTGTCCTTCACCTTGAGCTCAGACCCTTCAAGAAGACTTGGATTGTGGTTCTCTTGGTAAGTAGAAGTGGAAGATCCACGATGTGAGACCCAGGACCTGGGTTGAGTGGCCAAGAGAAGACTTGAGATGCAGGAAAGAACTAACAGAGTAGTTCTCCCAACTGGGCTCTTCAGGTGAGTCTGTTGTACCCTCAGTTCAGTCACTCAGTTGTGTCCAGCTCTCTGAGACCCCCATGGACTGCAGCACACCAGACCTCCCTGTCCATCACCAACTCCCAGAGTTCACTTAAACTCATGTCCATTGAGTCGGTGATGCCATCCAGCCATCTCATCCTCTGTCGTCCCCTTCTCCTGCCTTCAATCTTTCCCAGCATCAGGGTCTTTTCAAATGAGTCAGTTCTTCACATCAGGTGGCCAACCTAACATCTGACAACTTCTCCTATCCAACCTGAAGTATGTGTGGAGCAGCACAGACACCTCTGGAGGAGCAGCATGTGGGCATGTCTCTGGGATTTACCTCCCAGTCCCCGAAAGAGAGGGGATCTGGAGACTGGTAGCAGCTGCAGCGGGCAGAAGAGTCGCAGCCAGTGAGCCACGACCACTGCTCCAGAGTGCACCTCCCCACTGACTGTGGGCACGGTGATGACTAGGGAGCTGCTCCTGGCAAAGTGGACTTTCTAGGGCTGTGTTCAGGGGCGGAAGGCAGCTAGGCAGCTCTTAGCAGCAGAAGGTCCCAGAGCCTATAGCTGTCAGGGTGGCAGCAGCAATGAGAAGAGAACAGCCATTCCTCACACTGGAGAAGAAACATAACTTCTCTCTCCGAATCCCACACAAGTGGCCAAAATCCCATCCCAGCAGCTGCAGCCAAGGGTGGGTTCTGAATCCAAAGGGCTGGCCCAAGGCAGGAGGACCCTGTGAGGTGAATATGAGCTAAAATCCCACCTGCGGACATCCATGAAGCTCGGAGGTCAACTCCGCAAAGGGCTGATGTGAGCTGCTAAGTGGGCAGGGTCAGAAGGCAGAGGAAGTCTGGATTGAAATCAATGAGGCTGATCCCAGGTGACAACTGTGGGCATTACCAAGGAGTGGGTTCCTTGATCCACTGGCAGGTGAGGGCACAGAGCTGGGGAAAAGCACAGATGGGCTGGGCACTAATGTTCCCCATGGTTTGTGAAGCTGGTCCCTGCTAAGAGCTTACTGGGGAGGAGAGACATCAGGACTGAGTTTTTCCTGCACCTGGCATATTCCAAGGAGACACGAGGAGCAAGAAAGGAATTCTCAGACTCCTAAGTACTGGGCTTGTCAGTCAGTAGAAGCCCAGAGTGGCTGATCACCATTTGAATTCCCCACCAGGGTCAGAAGTGGGCTTCCCTGATGGCTCAGTTGGTAAAGAATCCACCTGAAATGCAGGAGACTGCCTGCAATGCAGGAGACCCAGGTTCAGTCCCTGGGAAGATCCCCTGGAGAAGGAAATGGCAACCCACTCCAGTATTCTTGCTTGGAGAATCCCACGGTCAGAGGAGCCTGGTGGGTTACAGTCTATGGGGTCACAAAGAGTCGGACATGACTGAGCACAGGGTCATAAGTATAAACCTACTGAGTTTATTGCTTGGAAGATTCTCACACTCAATTTCTGTTAAGTGTGTGCATGCACATATACACACCCTCACTCAGACACCCACCCATGAGTACACACACCCATAATCAGATTCCACAGATTTACAGCGCTGCTCTAGAGAATCTAGAAATGAGGTGATGCCCGATCTTACCTGAGCGAAAATTCTTTTTCAGCCAAGAGATAAAGGGAGGAAGATAGCTTTGTCCTCAGTAAGACTAGCTGGGGCTGGGATGCCAAAACTCTCTCACCTGGAAACCTCCCAAGATCAGGTTCCTCTACCAAACTTGAACTATTTCCTGGTCTGAGCTGACCCTAAAATACCAGAAGTACCCCAGAGCTCCTGGCATTTTCGTATTTCCAGTAATTTGTGGTGTTGAAAAATCTTTGAGGGGAAAAAAGAACACAGGGAGTGATTTCATGATAGGAAAACAAAAACAAAAAATTCCCCTCAAATGGGGGTGGGAGGATGGGGTGTGGGGTGGGGGTGGGGTGAGAAGTTGAGCTAGATTTCTACTTTAATTTTAGAAAACAGTTCATGTCTGCATTTTCTTTGCTCCAGCCAGCTGTCTAGGGCTTGGAGCCTGACAGTAAGGCCGTTGCCCCTCAGGTCAGGCTGTGGATCCAATTATGATCCTCCGTCAATTATGCTGCTTCAAGGTTTCAGGCTTACTTAAAATCATTACTTGGGAATCTTAATGTGAACAGAGGCTTAAATGTGGCCTCCTCCCGGTGCTGCCCAAGAAGGCTGAGCGGGACTGAGTGGTGAGCGAGTGCTGATAACTGGAGAGGGGTGAATTTATGAAGTGAGCAGCTCATCAAAAACACAAGTCACTCCGAATTCATCGAAGCAGGTGCGAAATGACCAGGTTTCAACAGCTGAAGCAGGATGATACTTTGTAATAAGAGAAGCCATCGCTGAGACAGGGTCGAGCGGGAGCAAGACTAATCAGGGCATGCTGTGGTAAGGCCAGCGCTCCGGAGCTGGAGAGCCCACGCGGATGTGACCCGCCCGCGCTCCTTGAAGAATGCGGGGTGGGAGCTGAGTGGGAGGAGGGTGGGAGGGGTGGGGGCGGAGGCTGCAGACCCCATGACCCCAGCAGCAGAGGGCGACGAATGCCATAGGCTGCACGCTGCAGGCTGTTACTAGAGTCAATAAAAATACTGGAAATGCATTCTCAATCTTTTGCAAGCCCCAAAATATGAGAATGGTTTTCTCTTTCTTGCAAAAGATGAAGTCAAGAATAAGCCTGTTGTATGTCTTGCATTTTAAATGTTTAGTCTCCTTAAAAGTAATTCAGAATGCAGGGCAAGCATTTCAGTTTGTTTTTTTTTTTTTCTTTTAGAGAGCACACGAAGCTAATAAAGCAAGGGGATTTTATTGGTGATGCTGTTTGGAGCTGAGTAAAATCACTTAAAAAAAATGTGATGGGATACAAATCTGAAGGGCATGGGGTCCAGAAAAATGGAGAGTGGAACAGTCTGACAACACATGTATCCCCATATCCCCCCACAGCCACACTCTAGAGGAACCACATAACTAGAGGAGGAGAAGAAATTGGTCCATAAGCTGAATGTCAGCCACCATCAGCCTCCAGTGTTGGGCAGGTTGTTTACTATTTGTTTTTAATAAACAAAAATACTGTGAAATGCTATGGAGGAAATACAGTGCTCCAAGGACACTCAACCTAGGGGGTGTTCTTACAAACCAGACATGTGAAGTGGTGCAAAATTAAGCTGTTGTTTTGCTCTTTTTGTTTTTCTTTTATAAACTCAGATTCTGCTCTTGAGAAGTCAGAGTTTCAGGCAGGACCAACTACATCATTTTCTGGGCCCCAGGAAAAGTCAAAGTTCAGGGTTCTGTTCCAAAATTAGTAAGAATTTCAACGCGGTGACAACAGAGTATCAGCCAAACATGGGGGCCTTTGAGAGGCTTCTGTGGCTTCAAACATCACTTTACACTTTTTTATCTTTAGGTATGATGCCCAAGGGTGGTCAGACCTTTGTTGGACAAGGCAGCCTGAAGGAACTCTGCTACTTTGCTGGAGGCATTGCCCCTCCGCCCCTGCCAGGCCAGTCAACGAAACCATGAGGTCTCAGCCACAAAACCAGGGAGGCAAAGTGGCTCACTGACCTGCAGCCATAGAAAAGACTGGGGTTTCTATTTCAGTTCCTAAAAGTAACATTTGTTGTAGGATTTGTCTAATTATATAAAAAAGACATATCTAACAAATAAAATAAAAAAAAAAACACCTAAAGAAAATAAAATCACCTGTAATCCAAATACTGCGATACAACCACTGGTCACACATTGTTATGTATCCTAATGTTTGCTTATGTATTTTTCCCGTGTGTGTGTGCATGTGTGTAATTTTACAAGGCTGGGATCATACTCTTATATTTTATAACCCTTTCCACCTCTTTATTTTACTATCTCTCCTTGTCACTGAATGATCCTCAATAACTTTTTCAAAAAAATTTTATCAGAGTATGTGAGTGAAAGTTGTGTCCAACTCTTTGCAACCCCATGGAAGCCCAAGAATACTGGAGTGGGTAGCCTGTCCCTTCTCCAGTGGATCTTCCCAACCCAAGAATTGAACCAGGGTCTCCTGCATTGCAGGAGGCTATGAGGGAAGACAGCAACCCTTCATAGCTATAGTCAGAGTATAGTTGATTTAAAATGCTGTATTGGTTTCTGCTTATAGCAAAGTGTATCAGTTATAAAATACATATATCTACTCTTTTTAAAAATCATTTTCCCATATAAGTCATTATAGAGTATTGAGTAGAGTTTCCTATGCTATATAGTAATCCTTATTGTTATCTATTTTATATATAGTGGCATGTATATGTCAGTCTAAATCTCTCAATTTATCTCTCCCTCACTTTCCCATCCTGGTAACCATAAGTTTGTTTTCTACCTCTATGACTCTATTTTGGTTTTGTAGATAAGTTCATTGGGCTTCTCTGATAGCTCAGTTGGTAAAGAATCCACCTGCAATGCAGGAGACCCCAGTTTGATTCCTGGGTCAGGAAGATACGCTGGAGAAGGAATGGGCTACCCACTCTATATCCTCAGGCTTCCCTTGTGGCTCAGCTGGTAAAGAATCTGCCTGCAATGTGAGAGACCTGGGTTTGATCCCTGGGTTGGGAAGATCCTCTGGAGAAGGGAAAGGCTACCCATTCCAGTATTCTGGCCTGGAGAATTCCACGGACTGTATAGTGAGGAGGGGGGGTGGGTCGCAAAGAGTTGGACATGACTGAGCAACTTTCACTTCACTTCAAATAAGTTCATTGGTATCATTTGTTTTATATACTGCACATGTGATATCATATGGTATTTGTCTTTGTCTGACTTACGTCACTTAGTATGATAATCTCTAGGTCCATCCATGTTGCTGCGAATGGCATGATTTTATTCTTTTTCATAGCTGCATAATATTCCATTGTATATTACCATATCTTCTTTATCTACTCCTCAGTTAATGGACATTTGCTTCCATGTCTTGCCTACTGTAAACAGTGTTGCTATGAAATTTGGGGCTCATATATCTTTATGAATCACAGTTTTTGCCAGATATATGCCCAGGATTGGGATTGCTGGATTGTATGGTAGCTCTATTTTTTAAAGAAATATCCATACTGTTCTCCATAATGGTTGTACCAAGTTACATTTTCACCAACAGTGTAGGAGGGTTCCCTTTCTCTACCCTCTCCAGCGTTTATTATTTGTGGACTTTTTGATGATGGTCATTCTGCTAGTGTGAGGTGACACCTCATTTGTAGTTTTGATTTGTATTTCTCTAATAATTAGTGATGTTGAGCATCTTTTCATTAATCACTTAATTTTTAGGGGTTGTACAGTAATCAAATTATACAGAGAGAAAATTTTAAATATTTATAGCACGAAGTATTTAACAATGTTTTGTGTATATGTAATTGATATTTATAGTTTAATATATACACATACATGTGTAGACACACACCAAAATACACTTACACTGGACTATGTGAATTTGGTCATTATTCAGAAAAACAACACCACTTATGTCTGGTCACACTGATCAGGCTGAAAATAAAACTCTGTTTACTATGCAGCATTTAAAAACAAGGAGGCAAATTCATTTTTTCAATCATAACTTAAAAAAAAAAAACGGGTATACCCAGACTCTGGAAAAAATCTTTCTACTTAATTGGCACATTTTGTCAAATAATTCGTTCACTGAGTAGAATTCTGTTGGGTCTAATAAGTAAATGGCATTTCTTGATATTCCAAAGCGATGATTCATTTGGAATTGACAAATGTTCACCAAGGAGATAACCAGCAATATTCCTGCTCATTGCGCTGGAGTATTTCCTCATTCAGTCACGCAGGCGGGGGCGGCAAAGAGCCTCCAGATTAAAAAGAATACTGCTAATAATATACCAGAATGTTTCTAGGCATGGAGAGATGTTTCAGAAGTGGCTTTTCATTTCAACATTCTTTCAACAGTTCAGTCAACTTCTCATAAAATTAATGGTAAATACTTTTTTAAGGGGTGGGTGTGTGCTGGTATTTTTGTGTGATTTGTTTTGTGTTATTGAAGTGTGCTACGCTGGCAAATGCTCAGCTATAAATGCCATTCTTCATAAACATGAGCTGGGCGCTGATACATGGCTTTGCAGTCCTCTCTGAACAGCAGTTTTTGCTGCTTTCGGCTGCCTTCCTCCCTCAGAGCACGTGTGTGGCAATAAGGACCGGAGATGGGGAGGCCTTGAAATTGTCATGGAAACAGAATCCCCCCTCCATATGCAGAACTGGCAGATCAGCAGTTTTCTTGTGCCAGGAGCTGACCTGCATCTTCTCATTAACCCTCCGGGAGCCCTCTTAGGTATTATTAGTTCCATTTTTAGAGTAAAAAAACTGAGTCAGACCAGGCAAGTGGGCCTTGCCAAAAGTCCTGCCCACTGTTAGGTGGTAAACTGAGATGGGAATCAAATCTAATTATCTAAGCAACATTTACTTTTCTGACTTGTCTGCTCCCATCTCCTTGGAGGGACAAAAACAGGGACCCACCTGGTCCTGATTCTTTGACGTATCCTGAGAGCAGTTCTGGTGGATGGTGGTATGTGGTAGCTTTCAGAACGATTTTTTAAATTTTTTCACATGACAGTGGGTTTCCCATGTGGCACTGCAGTAAAGAATCTGCCTGCCAATGCAAGAGATGCAGGTTCGATCCCTGGGCTGGGAAGATCCCTTGGAATAGGAAATGGCAACCCACTCCAGTATTATTATCTGGGAAATTCCATGGACAGTGGAGCCTGGTGGGCCACAGTCCATGGAGTCTCAAAGAGTTGGACAGGACTGAGCAGCACCGCAGCAGCAGCATATGACAGCATTCACTAGTGGCCAGCTGCTTGTCATGTGCATGCCTTTAAAGATTATATCGTGGGCTGGACAACCCTAGAGGAACAAGCTGACATTCTCCTAGTGATCTTAACAGCAACCTAGAGTTTCACACTTTCTGTAAAAGATGAAAAAAGAAAGTAGAGTGTGTGTGTATCTATAGAATAACCATGAAACAATGGGGCCGGGGAAGAATCTGGATGATAGAAGGAGCAAAAGGCTTGGGAACTCCACCCAGTAATATGATAAACCGGAAGCGTGCCCTCCCTCACAGCCCCACACCAATGCCATAGACCCCATTTGATCTATTTCTACAGGCTTCCCTATCACACTTGTACCCACATCCATCCACACCATCTGTTTCACAAATATGCACCTCTACAAAAATCCTGTGATATTCTGCAGGACTAAAGTGGTTGCTCTAAGGGTTCTAAAATCCTTTCTGGGCTAGATGATTTCTGAGGATCAAAGTCCAGCTTCAGCTGAGCAGAGAGGCTGCCAAGTTAGATGGGGTCATAAATAGACACTTCTCCAAATAAGGCATACAGATGGCCAACAAGCACCTTGAAAGATATTCATCATCACTAATTATTAGAGAAATGCAAATCAAAACTGCAATGATTGATCAGAATGGCCATCATTAAAAAGTCTACAAATAATAAATGCAGGAGAGGGTGCAGAGAAAAGGGAACCCTCCTACACTTTTGATGAGAATGTAAATTGGTTTAGCCACTATGGAGTAAGTGGGCTCCTCAACAAACTAAAAATAGAGCTTCTATATGACTCAACAATCCCAATCCTTGGCATATATCTGGAAAAATCTACAATTTAAAAAGATATATGCACCTCTGTGTTCATAGAAGCCCTATTTACAATAGACAAGACATAGGAACAACCTGCTGCTGCTGCTAATTCGCTTCAGTCGTGTCCGACTCTGTGAGACCCCATAGACAGCAGCCCACCAGGCTCCTTTGTCCCTTGGATTCTCCAGGCAAGAACACTGGAGTGGGTTGCCATTTCCTTCTCCAATGCATGAAAGTGAAAAGAGAAAGTGAAGTCGCTCAGTCGTGTCCAACTCCTAGCGACCCATGGACTGCAACCTACCAGGCTCCTCCGCCCATGGGATTTTCCAGGCAAGAGTACTGGAGTGGGGTGCCATTGCCTTCTCTGAGGAACAACCTAAATGTTCATTAATAGATAAAGACAATGTGGCATACACATACACACAATGGAATACTACTCAGTCATAAAAAGGAATTAAAATATAAAAAGGAATGAAGTAATGCCATTTGCAGCAACATGGATGGAACCTGAGATTATCATACTAAGTGAAGTAAGTGAGACATAGAAAGACGAATATACAATATATCTTTTTTATGTGGAATGTAAAATACGACACAAATTAACTTATCTAGGAAACAGAAACAGATTCATAGATATAGAAAGCAGACTAGTGACCTCGCTGAGAGGGAAGGGAGAAGGGGAGGGATGGATTGGGAGTTTGGGATTAGCAGAAGCAAACTATTATATACAGAATGGAAAAGCAGCAAGATCTTTCCTGTATAGAAGAGGAAACTATGTTCAATATCTTGTAATAAACCAAACTGGAAAGGAATATGATAAAGAATATATACATATGTATAACTAAATCGCTTTACTGTGCAGCAGAAATTAACACAACATTGCAAATCAACTATATTTCAATAAAATAATTTAAAAAAAAATCAAGTCCGGTGGGGTCTGAGTATCCTTCCCTGGAGGTCAGGGACTGCATCAACCGCTGCCTCCACCATCCCAGTACCTGTGAGCCGAGTCGTTCCAGTCATGTCTGATTCTTTGCAACACTATGCACTATGGCCTGCCTGGCTCCACTGTCCATGGGGTTCTCCAGGCAAGAATACTGGAGTGGGTTGCCATGTTTTCTTCCAGGGGATCTTCCCAGCCCATGGATCAAACCCGCATCTCTTATGTCTCCAGCATTGGCAGGCGGGTTCTTTACCACAGCACCACCTGGGAAGCCCACCATCCTAGTATTCATTCCAGTACTCATTCCCAAATACACACCCTGGATTTTGCTCCCTACACCCAGGTACATCCTGTGCTCAGCAAGGAAACCATTAAGACAAGTTAGACCAAGGAGCCATTCTTCTTACCTGGTACCACCACAGTGCCAGTGAGAAGGCCTGGAAAATGCATTGAACTCCTGTGGACAGGCATGAATGGTAAAGAGGCATTGATACTCTCTCAGTAGCTGTAGGCTTTTACTCCAGCCCCATCTAGCACCATCTAACCAACAAGTGCTCCTAAACAGTTCTTCAACAAAGAAGTTCTGTGACTCGTGGAATCACATCACCTGGAGCTTGTTGGAAATACAGACTCTCAAGTCCCACCCCAGACAATAGCATCAGCTGGTGACCCAATCCCAGATGATGTACATAAAATTTAAGCTGAGATTCTCCATTCTAGACTCCATCTGATCTAGTCTATCTAGAAAGATAGGGCTTGGGGAGGTCATCAACCACGGCTGCACGTTAGCCTGAAGGGACCAAACAATAGATCCCACCATTGGATTCTGATTTAATCTGGGGCATGGCCCAGGCAAGGATATGTCTCCAAAGTGCCCCCATAAGGTTGCCAGATTTAAGAAATAAAAATACAGAATACCCAATTAAATTTGAATAAACCACATTTTTTTAAAAGTATATGCTAAGAATTGATGCTTCTGTACTGTGGTGTTGGAGAAGACTTGAGAGTCTCTTGGACTGCAAGGAGATCCAACCAGTCCATTCTGAAGGAGATCAGCCCTGGGATTTCTTTGGAAGGAATGATGCTAAAGCTGAAACTCCAGTATTTTGGCCACCTCATGCGAAGAGTTGACTCATTGGAAAAGACTCTGATGCTGGGAGGGATTGGGGGCAGGAGGAGAAGGGGATGACAGAGGATGAGATGGCTGGATGGCATCACTGACTCGATGGACGTGAGTCTGAGTGAACTCCGGGAGATGGTGATGGACAGGGAGGCCTGGCATGCTGCGATTCATGGGGTTGCAAAGAGTCAGACGTGACTGAGCGACTGAACTGAACTGATGCAGTATTTGGGACATACTTACAGTAAGAAATTCTTCCTGTTTATCTGAAATTTAAATCTCACTAGGCATCCTGGGTTTGTTGGCAACACAGTCCCCAGGTGATGCTAGTATACTTCTAGGGTTGAGGACCTCTGCAATAAAGAAACCCATTGTTATACAATACCTACCCTGGAATTTCCCCGAATGGTTCTGATTTCCCATATTCTCTCCCAAGGTGGTCATGCCTCAAACTTGTGGAAGGAAAGCCTTTGTCATTGTGACCCTGAGTATCATTAAGCCTGAGGAAGTCTAGTAACATCAATGGATGAAGAAAGAGGGTTGCCAGGTGACCAGTGTATATAGCATATGTCCTGTATTTAATGATTTTGTCCTGTGTCATATATTGACCTTGTCAGAACTCTTCAAATGTCCTGTGTTCAACTATTTGGGGAATAAATTACAAAAATTTGGCAGTCAAAGCTATATTTCAAATTGCAAATATAGGGTGCCCTATATATTTTTATTTGCAAAATAGGACAACTCTATGGAGAAATCACTTTGCTTAAATTCCTGGGGAATTTATCCTGAGAAACTTGCCCTTTCTGATTTGGCACTTGTCTGAATCTCTGTTAAGGTTTTGTACTCCAGACCTCTGAACTTCAGCAGGTCAAGTCTGCTAGAAAAATGTGGCTACTCTACTAGCTAAGAATTCAGTTCATTCTTTGCTGTTTCTGTTATTTAAGTTGAATTTAATAGTTCGGCACTTGACTCACTCATATATCACACATGGGATAAATTAATATTGACAGACATTTGTTGCTAATAAATGATCCAAAACTTCTTGGTTTTTTCCTTCTTGCATTATTTTGAAAAGAATAAAATTATGACAAGCAATGGCTATAACAGAAGAGAAGTGAGACCCATAGATAAGCCAGGATGGACATGAAATGACTATGGATTGCTGGCTTCCAGATGGACCCTAGGGCTGTAGATGCTACAGAAGAGATGGGAGGTTTGATGGATCTCGACTGTGGTCAGCCAGATAACACAAACATTGTGAGAAATGCTCCGGGAGAGTCTTGATGAGGACCCAGTAGCTGGGGGTGGGCGTGGGCTGGGGATGGTGATGGCCTTATGTGAGAGAGAGCCTGGGACACGGCTGAAGCACCAGCCAGCCTCCAGGAGACAGTTTTACTGGTGTCACTTTTTTCCCTTCATGTTACCTGGCATGGTTTGTGCCCTCATTCTCACTGTGGCCCAGGAAATAGCAGATACAAAGTCTGAATTTGCAAGCTGGATGTTCAGGTTGAAGAATTATTCCAGCAGGCACTCAAGAAAGTCTGAAGAGATGAAAAGAACGAGAGGAGAGTTAGATATGAAAGATAAGCAGAAATGTCAACACCATTCTAATAGGAATCTCAGAAAGAAAAGTGAGCACACGCAGAGGGAAGGAAATAGTGGGTCTAGCGGACAACAAACAAGCACATATTCAGAAGGTTTAAAACGTGGTTAAGAGGTGCTAATATGTATCAGTATAACTATTATGTTCATATTCAATAATGGTACTAATGTATATACATGTATAAGGAGGGTATGGCAACCCACTCCAGTATTCTTGCCAAGAGAATCCCAAGGACAGACGAGCCTGGCAGGCTACAGTCCACAGGGTTGCAAAGAGTCAGACATGACTGAAGCTACTGAGCATGTACGCACGCATATACATACATACCTTCATTTCCAACAAATGAAAGTTGTATTTTTTCAAGGTCATATGAAACTTCACAAAAATTGGACATGCTCTTGGCTAAAAAAAAAGATTTCAGGCATCAATGTCACACAGATCCAGTGCAATAAAATTAAAAATTCATATAGTTATTTAAAATTCCATATGTCTGGAAACCAAAAAAAAAAAATACCACTAAAGAACATTTGGGTCTAAGAGAAAATCAGATAGAAAAATTATTAAAAATATAGAGCCTTACGGCAAGGAAAGCTTTGTGGTTTAGACGCTAAGTCGTGTCCGACTCTTGTGACCCCATGGACTGTAGCCTTCCAGGTCTCTCTGCCCATCGGACTCTCCAGGCCAGAATACTGGAGCGGGTTGCCATTTTTTTCTCCAGGGGATTTTCCTGACTCAGGGATCGAACCCACATCTCCTGCATTAGGAGGCTGATTCTTTACCACTGTGCCATCTGGGAAGCCCTTAGAGGGGTGGGGAGATCTTTAAATATATGTAAACAAAGAACAAGAAAGATGGAAAATGAGCTAAGTATTCAACTCATGAATGTAAGGAGTAATAGAGCATACATAAAGAAATAAAAAGGAAGAAAATTAGAAAGATAACGGGTACAAACTAAGAGAGAAACAGAGAGAATAATAACTATGAAAAGTGAAAGCTGGTTTCTTGAAAAACTGATGATTAAATGGGGGCATATGTGTGCTCAGTTGCTCAGTAGTGTCTGACTCTTTGCAACCCCATGGACTATATAGCCTGCCGGGCTCCTCTGTCCATGGGATTTCCATGGACAAGAATACCCACACAAGAATACTGGAGTGGGTTGCCATTTCCTCCTCCAGGAGATCTTCCCAACCCAGGGATATAACCCAAGTCTCCTGGGAATTACAAATAATATAAAGAGAGAAAAGAACTTATAGAAATATCAGTTTTTTAAAATATTATAAAATAATAAGCAACTTAAGGACAGCAGACTTGAAGTATATATATTCGTATGTAGCTGCATAGAAAGATAGATGGATAGTTATACAACAATGGTTCTCAAAATGTGATTCTGGGATTAGTAACTGCATCACCACCTGGAAAATTCTGGAAAATGCAAATACTGAGGGTCCTCCCTAGACCTACTGACTCAGAAACTGGGAGTGGAGCCAGGAATCTGAATTTCAATATACCTCCCTGCCTTACCCCAGGAGATTCTGATACCTGCTAGAGTTTGAGAACATTTGGGAGAGGTGATAAGGGCTATGGAGGGAAAAGCAGGGGGATGGAATACAGCAGAGACAGACTTGTTCTTTTAAATAGAATAATTAGGGAAGGCCTCGCTGAGATCAGTGACTTTTGAGTAAAGCACTAGCAGAGATAAGGAAGAGATTAAACAGATATATGAATAAAAAGTGTTCTTAGGCAGCAAGTTCCAAGGCCCTGAGGCAAGATTATGCTTAACAGGTCCAAGAAACAGCAAAGATGTCAGTGTAGCTGGAGCAGATGAGCCAGGGAGAGAGTACTAGGAAATGGAGTTAGAAAACTAGAAAGGCGAAGAGGGAAGGGTCTGTGGAGCAGATATCGCTGGTCCTATGCCTGATTCATTCACTGTGTGTGGATTCTGCGTGCGTGCTCAGTCGTGTCCAGCTGTTTACGATCCCATGGACTGTAACTCGCCAGGCTCCTCTGTCCATGGAATTTCCCAGGCAAGACTACTGGAGTAGATTGCCACTTCCTACTTCAGGAAATCTTTCTTGACCCAGGGATCAAACCAGCACCTCCTGTGTCTCCTATATTTGCAGGCAGATTCTTTACCACTGCACCATCTGGGAAGCCCCTAGATGAGAACATTTCCCATCACTCTGGATGCACTTTGTTGCACAAGCTGATCTTATTCCTTAAGGACTCTTAAAGTCATTCACCACAGGGGGAATTTATGTAGGGAACTAATTACAAGAGGATGGAGTCATGGAGAAGCCACATATATGGGTCAAACACCATACGTGGCACCCCAGAACTCCCCCAAATATTATACTTTTTTGCAGCCTGGTGCCAGGCCAGGCTGTCTCTGGGCCTCTTCAGGACCATTCTTGGTTCTTGCTACATGTCTAGCTGAGCCTCTTGCTCCCTGCTTCTAAGGAATGGTAGGAAATTTCAATGTGACTACTCATTCATTCCTCATTTTGGTGAAAAGGCAAAATTACTTCTGGAAGTAGTAGTAAACTGACCCAGAGGGAAGAATATTGCTCATAATTCCTTTCTCTAGCCACCACCCCTTTCCCCCAGCTTCTCTGTGACATGTGGGTTGGGGCTATCTCACATTCCCCTGGCTTTCTAGAGTTCACGGCCAGCCAGGTGGGAAACAGTAGCAGCAGGGGGAGAATTCCTTTTGGTCTCATAGAACAGTTAGCCTTGGTTTTCTTTGCTGAGAAGCAGCTTAGGAGCACAGACTCATGGAGAGGGGTGAGTAGATGTGCCCAAATGCCAATTCTAGCTCTGCCAGTAACAAGCTTGGACAAGCCACTTAACTGAGTTCCATTCTTCCTCTCTTGAAAACTGTTCAATAATAGTGACATCATTAGGTCTTTTCATGAATTTGAACTACATGACATGCTAAGAGCCCAGTAGTCTCCTTCATACATATCTCATCCTGCTGCTGCTAAGTCGCTTCAGTCATGTCCGACTCTGTGCGACCCCATGGACGGCAGCCCACCAGGCTCCCCCGTCCATGGGATTCTCCAGGCAAGAATTCTGGAGTGGGTTGCCATTTCCTCCTCCAATACAGGAAAGTGAAAAGTGAAAGTGAAGTCGCTCAGTCGTGTCCAACTCCTAGTGACCCCATGGACTGCAGCCTTCCAGGCTCCTCCATCCATGGGATTTTCTAGGCAAGAGTACTGGAGTGGGGTGCCATTGCCTTCTCTGATATCTCATCCTAAGTAATTGTAAAACTGTTATCATTATGGAATTTGTTTTTAACAGCTCACCCCAAATTAGATTCCTGCATGCCAAGTGTTGGGAGGGCCCTGCTTTCCTTGTGTGCCACTCCAGGGCCTCATAATAGCTTCAGATCTATTCTGCAGCATCCTTTTCTGCTCTGCTCTCCATCACTGGGGGGAGGGGCAGGACAGAGGGACCAAGGAGCGCCCCTGCAGACTGCAGGCCCACAAGCTCCCAGGACTGGTGACTTTGGACTAGGTTCAGCTAGCAGTGGGTAGCACTTGGTGGGAGAAACTGGGCTATCTCTGCCCTTCCTGTTCAGCCATGTGTGGCATTTTGTGCAGAGGCTGTATCTCCCCTGTAGCTCCACCCCCTACCTGACAATCCCCAGCTTCCACAGGGCTATCCTGGCCTCCAGGCTTTGGGAACGTTGCTTCTTCCCTTTGCCCGTAACATTTACAGAGCGGCAGCAGGGTTTCGGCTCTTTTTCACTTTGGGCATACCTCTGCTGTTTGTTCATTTCTCTGTTCCTTGGTAACTGTTCCCTGAATTCAATTCTCTTTGTGGTAACATTGGAAGTGGTTTCCATATCCTTGGTTAGAACCTGACAGGCGCTCGTATTCTCTCATTAACATTTGCTCCCTTGTTAGGGCTTGTTCTGAATCCATTCCTTGACTGTATTTGGGGGCGAGGAAAGTCAAAAAACCGAATGCCGTAGCTCTTGTGGAAGCACGCAAGAGCGTTTACTCCAGGCGTTCACTTAGTCTTGCTGCAGCTAAAAATGATGGCCTTCCTTTTGCCCCACTGTGGCCCAAACTAGAGCTAACTTGGAACAGAGAGACCCACGCACTGGCAGGGAACATTTGCATTCAATATAGAAATGATTTCTATGAAGTAGAAAAGGTATGACCGAAATGAAAAAGGTCTTCTTTGCATTTTAAGCTCTGTAGCTTCCTGATTCCAACTTACTACCAAGCTACAATAATCAAAACAGTGTGGCACTGGCTTAAGGATAGACATACAGATAAATGGGATAGGGCTGCTGGCTCGGAAATAAATCCTCCCATTTATGGTCAGTTCATTTTCCACACAGGTGCCAAGAACATTCAATAGGAAAAGACGGTCTTTTCAAAAATGGTGCTAGGAAAACTGGACATCCACATGCAAACCAATGAAGTTTGACTCTTCCCTTATATCATGTGCAAAAATTAAAGTGAGTCCAATATCTGCATTTAAGACCTAACACTATAAAACTCTTAGAGGAAATATAGGAAAATCCTCATAACTTTGGATTTAACAGTGGTTTCTTAAATATGATACCAAAGCACAAGTTATAAAAGAGGAAAATAGATAAATTGAACTTTGTTAAAATTTAAAACTTTCATACATCAAAAGACACTGTGGAAAGAGTGAAAATATACCTCACAAAATGGAAGAAAATATTTAGAAAATCATATATCTAAGAAAGGATTATTATCTATAACATATGAAGAACTTCTGCAATTCAGCAAAAAGACATAGAGTTTAGAAACAGACAAAAGACTTAAATAGACATTTTCATATGTATACAGACATACACACATAAACACATGAAAAATTCAACATCATTATTACTTGAGGAAATGCAGATCAAAACCATGATGAGGTGCCACTTCACACTTATAGGATGATTATAATAAGATTTTTAAAAAGCAGGAAATAGGGCTTCTCTGGTGGTTCATTGGTGAAGAATCCACCTGCCGGTGCAGGCATCACAGGTTCGGTCCTTGGTCCAGGAAGATCTCACATGCCATGGGACCACAAAGCCTGTGTCCCGAAACTACTGAGCCTGTGCTCTAGAGCCCAGGAGCGGCAACCACTGGCCCCACATGCAGCATCTACTGAAGCCCCTGCACCCCTCACCAAGAGCAGCCACTGCAGAGAATCCTGAGTGCTCAAACAAAGAGTAGCCCCTGCTTGTCGCAACTACAGAAAAGCCCGCATGGGAACCAAGACCCAGCGCAGCCAAAAATAAATAAATAAAATTATATATAAAAAATAGCAGAAAATAAATGTTCGTGAGGACATGGAGAAATTTGAATACTTGTACATTGCTTGTGGGAATGTAAAATGGTGCAATTACTATAGAAAATAGTCTGGTGTTTCCTCAAAAAGCTGAACATAGGATTACCATATGATGCAGCAATTCCTCTAAGTACATACCCAAAGAAAATGAAAATAGAAATTCCAACAGCTACTATACTGATGTTCATAGCAGCATTATTCACAATAGACAAAAAGTGGAAACAACCCCCTCCATCAACAGATGACTGAATAAAGAAAATATGGTATAAACATGCAATGGAATACTACACATCTATGAAAAGAAACAAAGTTCCGATACATGCTACAGTATGGCTGAACCCTGACAACGTTATGCTACATGAAATCAGCAAGATATAAAAGGGAAAATAGTGTATAATTCTACTTAGATGAAATATCTGGAATAAAAAAATTCAGAGACCCAGAATGTAGATTAGAGGTTATCAGAGGTAGAGATAGACAGAGGGAGAGGAAGGCTAGAGAGAGAGGAATGGAGAGTTATTGGTTAACAGGTAGAGTTTCTGTTGAAAGAAAGTGAAGTTGCTCAGTCATGTCCAACCCTTTGTGACCCCATGGACTGTAGCCCGCCAGGCTTCTCCGTCCATGGCAAGATTACTGGATTGGGTTGCCATTTCCTTCTCCAGGGGATGTTCCTGACACAAGGATCAAACCCAGGTCTCCTGCATTGCGGGTAGATGATTTACCCTCTGAGCCACCAGGGTAGCCCCAGGGTGGGGCTGTTTGATCTGTTAGGGTGATCAAAAAGTACTAGCAATAGTGGCGATGGTTATACAACATTGTGAATATAATTAATGCCGCTGACTTGTACACTTAAAAACAAAGTGGCAAATTTTATTCTATACTTTTTTTTTTTTACCACAATAAAACAATTTTAAGTCTATAGGCTGATGGACTAGCTATGAACATAGATAAATATGATTTATATATGAGTTTCTCAGTCGCCCATCTCCCACACTCATGCAGCCGGTCTCATTAAGTCTGCTCCCAACTCTTCTTTCCTGGGTAGATTTCTTGAGTCAGGTCAATGACTGAGGATCTTTGCACACAGAGAGAAAGGGTACAAGCTTAGGGAAAGCTGTGATGTGTGTGAACAAGGAGTCGGGGCAATCAGCAGGTTGGAAGCATGCTGTTTAGAGGGATAGAGTGAAAGAGGTTTCAGTAGCTGCTGAGAAGGGGAATCTTTGGGATAAGGGCAAGATATCTAAAGAGGTTACAAGCAGCCTTCAAGAAAATCTGCAATTAAAGATGGGTCTTAATTCTTAAGGAGGGCCAGAGGAGTATTCCGGTTTCTTTGCATGCACCGCTGTGTAAGTAAGAACAGAGCTAGAAGGAATGACTGTTTTGTGCAGTCTTCCTGAGCAATAGACAAATGGTCATTTAACCCAGAAGGAGGCCCTCCCAGCCCCATCCCACCCCATCAGTAACATTTTTCAACCAACAAACCTCAAACTTCGTATCTCTAAGCATTAGAGGCAAGACTGTGCTGCCAACAACAACAAAAATGTTCCTCCAGGAAATTTGTGAAGCAAAACCTCGCTTGTCAGGCGCCATTTTGCTCTCAGAGGTGCACTTTTGAATGCTAACATTTCAAGAATTTAAGCAGCGGCTTTCCAAATGTGTTCCAAACTCAGGTTTCTTTACTGATGGGTCCTCTCACCCCCAAACACACATGCATTCTTTTTCTTTTTTAACTTTCTTCTTTCTTTTTTTCCCTCCAGCTGCACTGAAAGGCTTGTGGGATCTTAGTTCCCTGACCCAGGATTGAACCTGGCCCTTGGCATTGAGAGCATGGAGTTCTAGCCACTGGACCACCAGGGAATTCCCACACATGCATTCTAGTTTCAGCCTCTGACATGTCCCCCCTCCTCCCCAGATCTGCAGTGTTCTCCCACCTGGAATGTTCTCTCAGCTAAATCCCACTGAGCGCCCAAACACACCTCTTCCTTGAAGCCCTCTCCAGACTCCAAACTGCAATGAAGTCTCCTCCCCAATCTCTCCTGGCCATTGTTTTCTCTACCACACAGTTGCAGATCAGTTCAGTCACTCAGTCATGTCCAATTCTTTGCGACCCCATGAACTTCAGCATGCCAGGCTTTCTTATACTTCACAAACTTCTGGAGTTTGCTCAAACTCATGTCCACTGAGTCAGTGAAGGAGTCTGTGATGCCATCCAAGAATCTCATCTGCTGTCATCCCCTTGCACCTCCTGATCTCAGTCTTTCCAAGCATCAGGGTCTTTTCCAATGAGTCAGTTCTTCCCTTCAGGTGGCCAAAGTATTGGAGTTTCAGTTTCAGCATCAGTTCTTCCAATGAATATTCAGGACTGATTTCCTTTAGGATGGACTGGTCAGATCTCCTTGCAGTCCAAGGGACTCTCAAGAGTCTTCTCCAACACCACAGTTCAAAAGCATCTATTCTTCAGTGCTCAGCTTTCTTTATGGTCCAACTCTCGCATCCATGCATGACTACTGGAAAAACCATAGCTTTGACTAGATGGACATTTGTCAGTACTGTCTCTGCTTTTTAATATGCTGTCTAGGTTGGTCATAGCTTTTCTTCCAAGGAGCAAGGGTCTTTTAATTTCATGGCTGCAGTCACCATCTGCAGTGATTTTGAAGCCCAAGAAAATAAAGTCTGTCACTGTTTCCATTGTTTCCCCTTTTATTTGCCATGAAGTGATGGGACCAGATGCCATGATCTTCGTTTTTTGAATGTTGAGTTTTAAGCCAGCTTTTTCACTCTCCTCTTTCACTTTCATCAAGAGGCTCTTTAGTTCCTTTTCACTTTCTGCCATAAGGGTGGTGTCATCTGCATAGCTGAGGTTTTTGATATTTCTCCTGGCAATCTTGATTCCAGCTTGGGCTTCATCTAGTCGGGCATTTCTCATGATGTACTCTGCATATAAGTTAAATAAGCAGGGTGGCAATATACAGCCTTGATGTACTTCTTTCCCAATTTGGAACCAATCCATTGTTCCATGTCCGGCTCTAACTATTGCTTCTTGGCCTGCATACAGATTACTCAGGAGGCAGGTAAGGTGGTCTGGTGTTTCTATCTCTTTAAGAATTTTCCACAGTTTGTTGTGAATGTTAAAACTACCACACAGTTTAGTCCTTCATAACGTCCTCATTCCTACAGTTCTCTCATAGCTATCACAACAGCATGTAATTCCCTTACAGATGAGGCCCACAATACACATCTGGGGGTTTGTCAAATCTGAAACTAACCCAGCACCAAGTCAGGCACTTAAGAGGTCCTTAGGAAAGTTGTTTCTTTGCTTTGAGTTGGTCCACATGATCTTACCTTTCTTAACAGCACCCTACCATCACCACTGCTACTACAGCACATGTTTTTGTCTCCTGGTTCCTACTTTGTCATTGTATAATATGAAGTCATGCCACATACTGAAGGTTACAGTGTAGAGTGATTGCCACTAGAAGGTGTTATTAACCACACCAGGACAGTTCCTGGAAGTTGCCTCTCAGCAGCCAATCCTTCACCTTCCTCAATAGCAGAGCCCCAGTTTTGTCCATGTATCTTACACTCAGGAGGAGGTGAATGAATCTGGTCTAAACCAATTAGAGCTGGCCTATTCAACTTTCTCTGCAAAGCCAGAGGCAGTCAGGTGACCCAATTTTGAGTCAGGTGACCCAATGAGATATAGAAGGAAGTCAGTTGGGGGTTTCTGGGAAAGATATTTTTTTGTTTGTGTGATACAAAGTAGTCAGTTGAAAAAGAAAAACCTTCATGAAAAAAAATGAGGCATAGTTGATGTAAAATATTATGTAAGTTTCATGTGTACAATATTGCAGTTGTTCAGTTGCTCAGTCATGTCCAACTCTTGGCAACCCCATGGACTGCAGCACACCAGGCTTCCCTATCCATCACCATCTCCCAGAGCTTGCTCAAACTCATGTCCATTGAGTCGGTGATGCCATTCAGCCATCTCATCCTCTGTTGTCCCCTTCTCCTCTTGCCTTCAATCTTTGCCAGTATCAGGGTCTTTTCCAATGAGTATAGTGATTCATAATTTTTAATGGTTAATTTGATTTATAGTTATTATAAAATATTGGCTAGATTGCCTGCATTGTACTTTGTATCCCTGTAGCTTAGTAGTAGTTTATACTTTTTAATCCCTCACCCCATTTGCCTGTCCCCGCTTCCCTATGCCCACTAGTAACAACCAGTTCTCTGTGTCTGGGAGTCTATTTCTGTTTTGTTTCATTCATAAGCTTGTTTTATTTTTTAAATTCCACATGTAAGTGATGTCATGCATTATTTGTCTTTCTCTGTCTGACTTATTTCACTTAGCAAAATACCCTCCAAGTCCATCCATCTTGTTGTAAATGGCAAAATTGCATTCATCTTTATGGTTGAGTAATATTCTATATGCCACATCTCTTTATCCATTTATTTGTTAGTGGACATTTTGGTTGCTTGATACCTTGGCAATTGTAAATAATGCTGCTTGAAACACTAGGGTGCATGTATCTTTTAAAATTAGTGTTTTCAGTTTTTTTCAAATAAATACCCAGGAGTAGAATTGCTGGGTCTATGGTAGTTCTATTTTTAGTCAGAAGGAATTTTGGCTCTCTTCCCTTCCTTTCTTCCTGGAAAGCTATCATGTGAAGAATGTGATTTTGGAGGCTTTGCAGCCATTTTGTGGCCATGAGGAAAATGTAGTTCACAGAGGATGGTAGAGAGCCATCTGGAGTGTTGAAACTTACCTTGGAACCTTCTGTTTCTGAACTTTTTGATACAAGAAAAATATGTATCTAAATTAATTGCAAATGTCCATGATGTTACCATCACCCCTCTCTAGACCTTTCAAGGCAGCCCAGGTGGCTAGGCTAATGAAGCCAAGGCTCAAGCGCAGCTTTCTTCTGTCTTTCTGCTCACCTTCCCTCCCCAACCCTGTAAAGCTGGAAGATAGAACCTTGGGATAGGACAGACATGAATTCAAACAAAGTCTGTCTCTACAATATCCAAGACAGGGTCAGCTGTTTTACAATCACATCATGATCCCAAGCACTAATGAAATCACCAGCAATGTTTTGAGACCTCAAACTCAACACAGTTGAGGCTTTTTTCATACTTATCAAATCCATTGCAAAAGGGATGTCTGTGATAAGCACTATGAACTGGAACCATCTGGCTGTATAAACATACAGAATGGTAAGTGTAGAGGAGAAAAGTGGAAGGAGTATCCAAAAAGAGATTTTGGTCTTGTCTGCATTTGATCCTTAATGTCTTCTTTTGCTTACATAATGAAATAATCATTAATGATAAGGTTTTTGTTTTTTTTTTTTGACAGATGTCTTCTCCTGATTAAGGTGATAATCTCAAGTTTCAAGAAGCCAAGAACTGCTTTAGCCTTAAACAATTTTTCTTTAGAAACATAAAACAAAAGACCTTCTGACTTGGCACATCAAGAGTTATTTAGTGATAATTAAAGCCCCTATAATTTTGATATCTTTATTGACTTACCCATAAACAGCCCAGGCCGTGCACTATGATGCTAGTCTTTGATAGGTTTATTCCTCTGCCTACACGAGGGAATGCTTTCCCTTTTACTATTACTCAAGCAGCAGCTAGTGAAAGATAGTATCCTCAACTCCCACACAAGCCAAAGGGATTTTTAAAAATACTTTACAAATCAAAGGCTTTTAAATCATGTTTAATAAAGGAAAAATTTAAGACTTTTATATGGAGCTTGTTTTTTTTTTTAACATTCTTTTAGAATAAGATTCAAATCTTTGGCACATTGAAGACGCACATGAAATATAAATCGAAACCATTTGCATTATTCAAAGAAACAAATGCTTTTGCTTAACATTATGGCACTTCAGAACCTCATGAGGAGTTTTGGTGCGAGGGCATGTAGAGGGTGCTTTCAAAAAATTCATATAGCTGAGTCAATAAGTGACTGATAGAAACAAAGGTTCACGTCACAGAAGGGCAGATACAAATATCTGATCACTAATATGTTCAGAACCCTTGCGAGTTAAAAAAAAAGAAAAGTGAATTAAAATGACAAAATGAGATACAGCTTTTCACCTATCAAATTTTGGAAGAATTAGATAGATAGATCCCATATACAGGTTTGTGATGTAAATGCAGACCTCATGAGGGTATAAAGTGGTACATTTCTAGTAAGAAACTTGGTCATTTCTGTTAAGAACTTTTAACATATGCATACTTTTTGACCCAGGAATTTCCTTGCTAGGAATATCATATAGCAGACATGCGCTCACAGCGCCTGCCCTAGTGTGTGTGTGTTCCTCACCTGCTGATTGATCCAGGGTCTGATTTCAGCCAACCGGACTCTGACAGTGTGGGGCAGAGAGATGGAGCCTGAAGAGTAGGCTGGGTCCTGCCATTTTGATTCTAGATTATCTGCTATGTTCTTCAACTTACAGAGCTCTTCCTAGCTCTTTCCAATAATCCCATTTTTGCATGACTAGCCAGAATCGCTCTACCTTTAAAATGTTCAGACTCCTTGACCAGGAGACTACTTTTAGGAAACTGGCCTATGAAATTAATTGAAATTTGGACACAAATAATACCAGGATCCTTTATAATATAAAAAAGCAAAAGTGTATATGAGCAAAAGATTGGGGAATGATTAGTAAATTATATTTCAGCCATGTAAATGAAAAATTTATAAAGTCATTTAGAACTGTGTTTCCAAAGACATTTTAATGACACAGAGAAATCCTTATGATATAATGTAAGATGAAAAAATAAAATTATAATTATAGTATGATGTCAACCGCATGTCATAAATGCATGCACTTTAAGATAAATGGAGGGAAAATACAACAAAATAGTTATCCACAGTAGTGACATTTTGAGTGATTCCAATGTTTTTTTCATCCTTTTTCTATTTCCAAATTTTTAACAGTGAGCATATATTACTTTTGTAATTTAAAAAAATCTTATTTTAAATAGGATTAGGTGAACTCTGACTTGTATTCATAGTGAGTGCAGTGTTCACTTGGCCAGTTCAGGGCATAGGCATCCACCTAGCTTCATATTTGTCTCTTGGAGCACTTTTATATATTCATCTATTTATTGTTTTCATTTTGAGGATGACTTGTTTTTCTATAGTCAAAGATGAGCTATGTTCTCCACATGTGCATTAAAAAGTATTAATATTCCATCAGCTTCCTGACATCTTGATCTCCTCTTATTTCATAGCTGGGCCACTTGCTGGCCATCAGCAGGCTCAGTTTCACTTCTGTCATGGGGGCCAATCCTGGCTTTAGAAGAAAGAGTTGAACAAGGCTCCATACAATATTTAGGGTCTAAGCAGGAATAGTAATTGCAAAGTAAGATTATAGTTATCCTGCAAAGTCAGCTTCCCAGTTGGCTCAGTGGTAAAGAATCTACCTGCCAATGCAGGAGACATAGGTTTGATCCCTAGATCAAGAAGATCCCCTTGAGGAGGAAATGGCAACCCATTCCAGTATTCTTGGCTGGGAAGTCCCATGGACAGAGGAGCCTGACAGACTATAGTCCATGGGGTCAAAAAGAGGTGGACACATCTTAGCAACTAAATAACAACACTGTCCATTGCAGACATTATGTAGGTCTATTAATTTGCCCTGATTAACCAAACATCTTTCTCTTTTTCTCCAGGCAAGGTGATGAGCACAATACCACAGGCTTTCTAGAACTGGGGCTTGGGATTCCTCTTCCCTTTCCTTTTCTCTTTTTCTATTGCAAAGTTAATTATCCATTGATAAGCTTTCCAGGTGTTGTTTACCGGTCAGATTGCCTGTTAGGGCATGGAGGAACTAAAAATTATATACCTATGCCTGCTGCTGCTGCTGCTAAGTCGCTTTAGTCATGTCCAACTCTGTGTGACCCCATAGATGGCAGCCCACCAGGCTCCCCTGACCCTGGGATTCTCCAGGCAGGAACACTGGAGTGGGTTGCCATTTCCTTCTCCAATGCATGAAAGTGAAAAGTGAAAGTGAAGTCACTTAGTCAGTTCCGACTCTTAGCAACCCCATGGACTGTAGCCTACCAGGCTCCTCCGTCCATGGGAATTTCCAGGCAAGAATACTGGAGTAGGTTGCCATTGCCTTCTCCATACCTATGCCTAGATGACTCTAATTTAACAATGGAGAGGGAGAGAAGAAGCCTGGAATTAGCATTTTTAAGACACCCCGGCTGACTTTAATCTACAGCCAGTGTCCAGAACCACTGGCTTATTTGTATGGTTAAAGCCTGCCATGTATAATAGGATCTAACTGAATGATTATAAGTGATGAAAATAAGCTATCTGTTCATTTCAGGTATATGAACCCAGTCCTTATTTCACTCTATGCTCCCACCGTGACTATTTTCTCTAAGAGCAACCATTTCTAGGTCTCGGGCTCCAGGCTATATATTTCCATACCTATGTGCTATCTACAAGCCTGTCCCCTGCGCCTCTCACGTCCACATATAGATGGACCAGTTGGTTCTCTCTTCTGGCCTCTCGCCAGGCTATGCTGCATCAGTGATGCCACTAGCACCCGTGCTGCTGTCAAGCTAGACATCTCTGATGCATCTCTGGCTCATTCATCTATCCCTAACATCAGATTCTATGGAACAGGGCTTGTAAATGCATTGGCCTCCAAAAGTCAGGCTGGAGAGAGAAATATAGGAAGGGTCTGGGAGTGACAACAGGGAAACAGATGGTACATCCTCCATCAAAATGCATTCAAAGCTCAAGCTGTTAAACACCACAGGCCAGACCGCGAGATTGATGTCGGTTTACAATCCTTGTATGAAGCCTCTCTCCTTTGTATTCTTCTTCCACTCTCTCCTCTGCCTTCTCTGTGCCACTGATCTAATGAGACCCTTGTTGTCCCTTACCTGAGCTACTGGGACAACCTGACTCCTCTCTGTTGCCCACAGCAGTGCCTGGGTCACCAGAGCCACATCCATATTCTGGTGAGTACCCTGGAGTCCTCAGACAGACCTTGGAGCTGGTTTTCACTCCCTTCTTTACCACTTTCCAGCAGTATCATCTCAGACAACTTACCTAGCCTCTCTGTGCTTCAGTTTCCTCACCTGGTACTTAGTCCATCAAGTTGTCACAAAGATTAAATTAGCCCATATATATATAAAATTTAGTTTGTATATTATATTTAAAGTAATATGTATTAAATTAGCCCATACATATTGGTTTATATAATATATATAAACTTAGTCCAATTCCTAACATATACGTGTGTGTGTGTGCACACATATTTGTGTGGGCTTCCCTGGTGGCTCAGAGGGTAAAGAATCTGCCTGCAGTGCAAGAGACTTGGGTCAGGAAGTGATCCAAGTCAGGATGCCAGGTCAGGAAGATCCCCTGGAGAAGGGAATGGCTACCCACTCCAGTATTCTTGTCTGGAGAGTTCCGTGGACGGAGGAGCCTGGTGAGCTACAGTTCGTGAGGTCTCAAAGAGTCAGACGCACTGAATGACTAACACACACACACACATACACATACATATATTTGTATTGGTCATTATTATTCTATTATTTGTATAATCACTATTCTATTATTTGTATGATCACTATTATTTGTATGATTACTACAAATGTTCATACTATTATTATTATTTGTATGATCACTATTATATTATTAAATAAAGTCCAGCTCCTTCAAAAGCCTTCCAGGGTCCACTACACTCTGGGCCCTTCCTACCTTCCAGCTTGCCCTGTCAATACCTCACTCCCACATACCAGCATTTGCCACACTGGATTATTCATCCTTAATTTCCTGCCTCCTGGCCTTTTCTTACCCTTTGTTGCCTGGGATGCCCTCATCCTTATTGCTGGCTAATGAAATTCTGTGAATTCTTCAAGTCCAGCTCATAGCAAACTTACTCTTGACCCCAACGCAATGCCCTAACTTGGAGTTGGTTTCTCCCTCCTAGGCAATGTATTTGCCCTTAATTTTTTTCCTTTAACAATTGTGCCTTATATGACAGGAGACACTTGGGGCCTCCTTCTTTCTCCTACCTCCCCTACAACCCTTATTGTCCAGAAAACTACAAGTTCCTAAAGGCTGAGTTCTTTTCTTATTCGTGTTTTAAACACATGGGATATTTTAAATGTATATTTTATGACTTTGCACTTAGCAGAGTGCCTGGTATAAAGGAAGTTTGGGTAAAGTTTGTTGAAGAGAATTGTTCAATGTGTGTAGATGCTCTCATGTCCATTCCATGCTGAAACAGACACTTGATAATTATCTGGTGACTATAAATAGGGCGTGAAATTGGACACTGAGGGCAAAATCCTCCTTCTGAGATCCAAGTGGTCTGACCTGGGTGCCTCCACTGATGAGAATGCTACGGATCTAATCTATCCATTGCTCTGTGTTTGTCTGTTTGGCCCTTTTTGGTTGCAAGTCATTTTGAAACTTGATTCAAACAGATTCAAACAACGGAAGAAATTTGACATCACCTGTGAATGAAACAGAAAGGTTCATGGAGGAGGCCTGACTCTGGCTCAACAATGTAACCAAAGGCCAGGTTCAGCCTATCTCTCCAATCCGTCTTCTGCAGGTGGTGTTGAACCCTAAGGCTGGCTGCCCCTACAAGATGGTGGCCAGCAGTTTCCAGGGAATATATGCTTCCTCATATGTCCACTGGTAGGCCTGCCATTTGCACAACTCCAGGGTACAACACTCGTGGAATTAAATTAAATACAATGCCAACAGTGTCCTCTGGATTTGTCCAATACAATAGCTCTGGAAGAGGGAATCTCTCCAGGTGGCTTACATAGAAGAGAGAAGAAATTTCTTCACCAGAAGCCTTCAGAAAGCATCTTGTTACATTCATAAATCCTATCTTCTCTGCCACTCAGAGACCTAGAATGGGACCATTTAGGCTGACTGTGTCAGGCTCCAACTTTGGGAGGCCTTGAGTTAGTATTGAAACAAGAAAGATGGTCAGGGATTCAGGGAATATAGAGTTAGCTCCATCCAACCAATGATATCCATATAATATATAAATATATGTATAGATTTAATATATGCATACATGAAAGTCAGTGTTAATTGCTCAGTTGTGTCCAGCTCTTTTTGATCCCAAGGACTGGAGCCTGCCAGACTCCTCCATCCATGGAATTCTCCAGGCAAGAGTACTGGAGTGGGTTGCCATTCTCTTCTCCAGGAGATTTTCCTGACCCAGGGACCAAACCTGGGTCTTCTGGTTTGCAGGCAGATTCTTTACTGTTTGAGCCAAAGCTTTGGTTTACATACGCATTAAAATATGCATTGATATTACATATGAAAATTAAGACTAATTTTCACTTACTCAGCATGTTTGCCTGCTATATACCTGATACAATGAACACGGTTAATTATCTGCCCTCTAGCAACTAATAGTCCTTTTCTCCTTTCCTTCTCTCCTTCATTACCAAGTTTAAGTGATTGAACCCTTCTCTTACTCTTCATAATATCTCTTCAGAATCTGTTTATGGTACGTACCATTCTTCCACCTTTAAGTGACTCATGGGATCACATTTAAGCCATTGACATGTTAGAGATTGAGGTGTTGTAAGAAAGTGATGCCTGTGACCCACTGGGCATTTTTCTGAGGGTGACCAAGTTTCCATCAGTCATAAAGAAGGGATTGTTCAGGATGACAGAGACCACCTTGCACCCTCAGTTGAGCCATCAGAGACAGAAAGATTTCCATAACATTTTTCATTTTCCATAGCATTTCCTAAATGCTCCCAGAGCTGTTCCAGTCATTCTAGCCATGTTGCTACTCAACCTGGAAGACATATTTGGCTCCTTTTTAAATGAGTGATGTATTTATATTGGATCCCAGACATTTTGAGGCAATTAAAACAATGGTTTTCCCATGTGTAATGATATTTCTGACCTCCAACAAAGTCCACATTTCTAGTTTTACTGGAGTTAAATCTATCAGACGGGCCTGAGGAGACCAGAAGTCTGGGCTCTGTCGTTTATTAGTTATTTTACTTCGAACAAGGCACTTCACCTCTTCAGGCTTCAGCTTCCTTTGTCAACAACAGGATGCAGAAAATATTTATTGGGTGCCTGTTATGGGCCAGATTCTGTGCTGGATGCTCAGGATATGACCATAAAGGCAACTTCCTCACCTACAGAGTGAGTGGGAGGCCTAGATAACGTGAGCCTTCCTGTGGCTGCAAAGACTACAGGCTCAAGAGACGGAGACAGCAGGTATGTGTCCCCAGGTTCTGCAGCAGTGACTCATCAGCAACAAGTTGTGATGAGTGTAGAGGCCACCCCCACCTGTCATAACCATCTCTCACCTCTTCCTCTCATGCTGGGACCACATGATCAGGGTGTAAACTCTATTCTGCCAGGGCCTGCAGAACTCTGACTTTAGGCAATTCATCATTTAGTTTATAGATTAGTGGGTTATAAATATCCTATCCAAAATAAGTCATATATTCTCCTTTCCTTAAAGTATATTCCCCGAAGAACAGGTGTACTTTATCTCCTCTCATATAAACATCAGAGCCTGACCCTGTAAGTTCATTTAAAAAAAGAATCCAGTGGTGGGTGGTAACATTCCTTTTGGACTCTCTGGCTGCTCGTGGAGTTGCTCTCAGAGTGATCAGTGATCATCTGGACAGCAAGGAGAAATTAATCACATTGGAAGTTTGTCTGCTGCTATAAACCAACCAAAGATAATGGTGCCTGCGGCTGTGAGGCACAGGGGAAGGAGGAATGGCATTGGAGCCAGAGAAGCTGGGTCTGTTGAAGTCTCAGCTCAGCACTAGGAGAAGGCAATGGCACCCCACCCCAGCACTCTTGCCTGGAAAATCCCATGGACAGAGGAGCCTGGTGGGCTGCAGTCCATGGGGTCGCTAAGAGTCAGACACGACTGAGCGACTTCACTCTCACTTTTCACTTTCATGCATTGGAGAAGGAAATGGCAACCCACTCCAGTGTTCTTGCCTGGAGAATCCCAGGAACGGGGGCGCCTGGTGGGCTGCAGTCCATGGGGTCGCTAAGAGTCAGACACGACTGAGTGACTTCACTCTCACTTTTCACTTTCATGCATTGGAGAAGGAAATGGCAACCCACTCCAGTGGGTTGGAGAATCCCAGGGACGGGGGCGCCTGGTAGGCTGCCGTCTATGGGGTCACATAGAGTCAGATGTGACTGAAACAACTTAGCAGCAGCAGCAGCTCAGCACTTAGCAGAGAGAACTTGGTGTGTCTCTGAGCCTCAATTTTTTAAATCTGCAAATGAGTATGCCTACTTCTCACAGTTGTTACAAAGATTATGAGAGATAATGTATGTGAAATGTGCTCTACAGGTGTTAATTATCACACTCTGTATTTCAGCACTTAAAGTACTTTTTCTTAGAATAAAGAGGAAAAAGACGCTCCAAGGACAACTAACTGGAATCACAGCGTTTTGAATTTGGAGGGACCTTGATGAATACCCAGTTCACCGAAGCTATTTCATAGAAACTAAATCCCAGAAAGTTTGAGTGGCTCACCAAGGATGCCAGAAAAAAAGTAAATAGTTTTTTAAATGGGGGTTCAGCATTTCACATAACAAGAAGACTAGAGAATGGGCTATTTTAGAAACTCAACACTATTGAGACTCAGACATTTTCCCCTCATGTTGGCAAGATGGTTGCCACAGTCCCAAGCATCACCACCTCATGTGATGATATCCAAAGGGAGGAAGGGGTGTGTGTGTGTGTGTGTGTGTGTGTGTGTGTGTTGGGAAAGAATGGGGAAGGAAACTCCCATTGTACATCTTTCCTTTGCTATGAGAATGTGACTATTTCCATAGGTTCCCAGTAGACTTTCCCTCAGGGCCCACTAACCAGAACTGAGTTGTTACATGCCCACCTTTAAAACAATTATTGATAAAAATGAATGAGGATTACTGTTCTATGGTGAGATGATTCATGGTTTTTACCCTGGGACCAGCTTCCTTGAACATGTTACTGACTCATGCCTGAATAATTTTCAAAAAAGAGAAGGAAAAGTGGGAAGTAGCCATTGGACAGGCAAGACCCAAGAGGGTCTTATCAAAATAATCCCATTCTGTCTAACATTTGCTATAGGATAACTAGTGGATCTTGTCATATAAAGGGATGACTCCATAATACCCATGGTCTGGTTTCTTCTATCCACAGGCTAATTCCTTCAAGGTTTGTGATATTTTGCAATATATATTTCAGTCTATTCTTCATTGTTGAAATAAAAGGGAGTCCTAGATTAAATTCACATTAATTTCTAAATAAGCTGTGCTCAGTCACTCAGTTGTGTCTGACTCTTTGCTGTCCAATAGACTGTAACCCACCAGTCTTCTTTGTCCATGGGATTTTCCAGGCAAGAATACTTGTGTGGGGTGCCATTTTCTACTCCAGGGGGACCTTTCTGAGTCAGGAATCAAAACTGCGTCTCTTGTGTTTCCTGAATTGGCAGGTGGATTCTTTGCCACTAATACCACCTGGGAAGTCCTCCTAAATAAGAACACAGCTAAAATATCTATTCACTGATTCCAAGCATTTTTTGTTCCTACTATGTACTAGGAACTATTCTCAGTGTTTTTTACAAATGGTACTGGAATAAATGTTCACCTCTTTGAAAAAGCAAAGTAAATCCTGCTTAAAATCTTAAAGAAGTAGATACTTTTAAAACAATATTTATGGAAACTTGAGATTAGTAAGACCTATCATAAAGGAAAGGAATAACATCATAAAGAAAAATTTTAAGTTGCAAAAAGTTTTTAAATTCCAGTGCACCCCAAAAGATAAAGAACAAACTAAGAAAAATTATTGTAATATCTTTGAGAGGATATTATTCTTCAATATATGTAAATTTTTATAAATTAGTAAGAAAAGGAAGACAACCCAAAAAATAGTCAAAGGACTTGAACATATAACTTATAAAATAAATGTGCATGTGTTCAGTCATGTTCAACTCCTAGAAACCCTCCAGACTTCTCTGTCCATGGATTCTCCAGGCAAGAATACTGGAGTGGGTTGCCATGCCCTCCTCCAGGGGATCTTCCCAACCCAGGGATTGAACCCATGTCTCTTGCACCTCCTGCATTGCAGGAAGGTTCTTCACTGCTGGAGCCACCTGGGAAGCCCCAAAATAAATATAAATGGTCAATAAATAGATTTAAAGTGTTCAACCTCACTAATAAAGTACATAAAGTTGTATGTTTAAGGCAGTATGATATTATTTAGACTTACTAGACATGATATCAACAAGTGTTGGTATGAGTATTCTGAAACAAGCCTTCTCATATACAGCTTGTGCAAAGAGGAACTGGTTCAGAGTTTTAGAAATGCAAGTTTATGATATTCAGTAAAACCTTAATAAGGGGAATACCTTTTAACCCAGCCATTCTCCTTCTGATTATTTATCCTAAGGAAATAATCAAGGGGACATACAAAGATGTTTTGAATCAATATGCTCACCATGGTTACTTTTAATGGCAGAAACTCAGGCCGTGGATCCCAAGTACACACATCAACTTAACTGTAAATTGGTTGAACTTAGTTCTGGAGTCTATTAGAATTTTATAGATTGGGCAGCAGAAAGTCTTTTAAAATACTTTTTAGAAAGCAAGGTATTTAAATTGTTTATTCTTTCTCTTTGATAACCTCAATGACCTTTTTATGGGAAAGAATAGCCAAAAAAAAGAAAGAAAAAATTACCTTCATATTCAAATTTAAAAATTGTCTTAGAAATGGTGCTGTAAATTAGATCATGTTGTGAAAATTAACCTTGCTGATAAGCTGCTGCTAAGTCACTTCAGTCGTGTCCGACTTTGTACGACCCTGTAGACAGCAGCTTACCAGGCTCCTCCATCCATGGGATTTTCCAGGCAAGAGTACTAGAGTGGTGTGCCATTGCCTTTCTGAAAATTAACCTTAAAAGGTGCCATTTAAAAATATTTAAAGATGAACCTACATATGCTCTGAAGTTAAAGAGAAAAATAAAAAAAGACTTTTCACTAAAGCCATGAAAGATTTTAAATGGAGGAAAAGTAAGCTTTGAACAGATAACTACATAGCATGATTTTCTGTTTTGTTTTATAATTATTGCTATTTAACTACTAGTCATTAAAATTCGAAAAGTTTGGATTGCTCATTTTTAAAGTTATGGTTTATGTTACAGTGTGCTGTTCATTCTTTTCATCAATAAATTTTTATTGTTTCTTCATTTAAAAAAAGGAATTAACTGGTTAATAAAGATAATTTTGAAAAGAATTCAAATTTTTGTTAATAGTTTATGACTTTCTTAGGGTATGTGATCAAAATAAGTAGACCTAATAGCTGCTACCATTTGTCTAGTGCTGACTGTGCTCTCGGCACTGTGTCTGTTAACTTTGAGCATATTAACTCACTGACTCCTCAGGGCAATCTCATGAGGCAGCACCGTCAGTATACCCATTTTACAGATGAGGAAACAGAGGCACAGAGAGGTGGTCACCCTCCCTGGGTATACACTAGTGGTGCCTGGCAAAGCAGTTTGACCCCAGACAGTCTAAGTCCAGAAACTGGGTGCTAACAAAGAGGCACAGCTGCCTCAAATGCCTACACAAGACTGGGTACCTGGCTGCCAAAGACAACTCCGCAGAGCCGAAGGAGGTGTGTGCAGGGCTTCCAAACCTGTTCACGGATAAACCTTCTGGGGAAAGCTGTGAAAACACAGTCTGGAATCAGAATCTCCTGAGGTGGGAGCTGGGACGTGCCTCCCACCTTTTAAACTAAGTCATGGAATAATGGCTAAAGATTTTCCAGTGTTTTCTATGTGCCAAGTGCTGAGCTAACTGCCTTACATGCCCAACCTCATTTCATATCACACAAACCACACACAGGTGATGCTCTCTACCCTCTTTCCCTTTTAGGGGTGAGGAGACAGAAGCTTTAGAGGGATTAGGTAATGTGCCCACGATCACGCCGCCCACGGTCACACTGCCCACGGTCACACAGCCCACGGTCATACTGCCCACAGTCACACTGCCCACGGTCACACAACCCACGGGCAGTTGTATTAGGACTCTCTGTCCCTCCAAACTTTACCCCCCCACACCCCCAAACAGGCTTCCCTGCTCAAGGGCAGGGTTCAGGGAGAAAGTGCTGATTTTGGCTGCATCAAAGGGCATCCCCAGGCCCCCGGTACAGGAGGCAGGCTCTAGGGAGTGTAGGGCCCACCTCACAACACAGAGAGGCTTCCCCAGACTGAGGGACCAGCAGGTGGGCTCTGGAATAGAGCACAGAGAGCACCAGCCTAGGCAGGGCCCCACAAGCCACGGAGATGACACAGAGCTGCAGAAGCAGGCTGCAAACTCCACGTGAGGGCTGATGGGCAGAGGGCATGCCCAGCCTGGACCAAGCCCCTGCAATCTGGAACCTTCTTAGACCCTCAGGACCTGCTAAGAATATCAGATGCTTTAAGCCGCCCTGTTTCTCCAACACTCATGAAATCTAAATAAAAACAAAACTAAACAATAAAATTCAACAAAGCTCTATGTTGTTCGAATCCTCTCTTTTGTTCTTATCTTCATGGCTTCATGTTGAAATATCAAATGCCAATTTCCTTTCAACTGCCTTAATCATCATTATTTGCCCTGAGCCACCAGCTTTTCATCACTGCTAGGGTCCCATTCTGCCACATCTTTGCCATCAATCAAAGTTTCCTGTGGTAAATGAAGGCCAGGGTGTTTATGTGGGAAGGGGGAAATTTCCTGCCTCAGTTTAGACTGAGATGTCAATATGATAAATATCAGGATAAGAAGGAGGGTATGAGACAGATTCTTCCACCATCACACACACACACACACACACACATATACACAATTTTCAAAGGAATGGCTCTGAGAACCTGGAGCATAGCACAGGGATCAGAGAGAGCAGAGAGAAGAGAGTATTGTCATGAAATTTTTGCAGAAACCTGTGCCCTGAACTCTCTTCCCCCACCTTCCCAGAGGACTGGGGAGGTCCTCATGAAGGTCTTGCTGGTGCTCTCCACAGAGCCTGGTGTGTCCCTGCACTGGGAGAGTCTACATCTCCATGGGCTAGGGTCACGAGGAAAAGGACTTCATCGGGGGAAGCAGGAGGCTAGAGGTGGACAGCCAGCTGCCCAGGACTGATGAAGGCCAAGGCAGAACACAGATGAGGCCATGTGGGTCCAGGGAGCTGAAGGAGAGAGAGGAGCCGCATAGGGTCTCCCAGGAGGGAAAGTCTCGGCCATCCCCCAGGTCCCAAGAATCTAATTAGGAACTTCTCTCTGCCCGTCCCTCATTCCCCCACCCCTCCCTTGCCCACCCCGCCACTCAGGGCCTGGGGGACCGGTCTGTGATGGGGCGGCAGAAGGAAGGAAGACAGCTGAGTCCAGAAAGACTGCAGGCTCACTGCGGAGCATCAGGGTGTGAGACGGGCCGGGACTGGGACTAGGGACCCTTTGCAGCACTGCTGCAGGGCTTGCACCGGACAAATATCTCCTCAAGCAACAAAATATAAAGAAATTATAAGGGACTAAAAATTGCCTGCATGTACAGTTGGGCTAAATTATGGACAAGATACTAAAAGACCAAAAGCCCAACTGCTACTTCTGAGGGGCCAGGAATGAAAACAGGATGTTGAAGGTAGAAGCAGCGTACTGGGCATGTCCCCTGCATTCAACACCATCAAAGGGGTGGGCAGACCACCTAAGCCACCCCTCCAGCCTGACCCCTGGATGCTCCCCTACCCTCACCCCATGTAAGGAGCCAACTCACCCCCTCAATGTTTCTTGTTTTTGTTCCCCACTGCTGTAGCAGGAGCCCAGATAAAGCTGTGTCTAAATTTCTTGCACAGCCTCTTATCAAATTCTATTGATTAAGGAAGACCAAGAGCCCTAGAGAAGGGGAGAGTTGCTGCCAGGTCTAGCATAGAATATCACCAGTGTAGGCTTTCTGTCTTCTGATTCAAGACTACATGACTTAAAGGAACTCAAGGCTGTCATTATGGAATGAGCATAAAAGTCACAGGCTTGCCTGATTCTCATCTGGGTTAAGGGAACTTTACCACCACCATCCCAAATAAAGTTTAAAGGCACCAAGGGAAGCAAAAGGAAAGTTGTGTCTTGAATATATCACGAGTTGTGCTGGTTCAGTTTACTGCTCACTCTAACATTTATCTGGCACCTACACTATGCTAGGAGAATCATTTCTATTTTCCTTAAAGCTGAAAGCAGTCCTTTTAGGAAGAGACAGAAACCTCCTAAGGCTTCCCAGGTGGTGAAGAATGGCTCATTGGTGAAGAATCTGCCTCCCAATGCAAGAGATGTGGGTTTGATCCCTGGGTTGGGAAGACCCCCTGGAGAAGAAAATGGCAACCCATTCCAGTGTTCTTGCCTGGAAAATCCCATGGACAGAGGAACTTGGCAGTCTATAGTCCATGGGGTCACCAAAGAGATGGACACAACTGAGCAACTAAACAAACAAACAAATAAACCTCCTTACTCATCTTTACAGCAACACAAAGAAGCTCAGAAAAAAATGAAAATGAAAATGTTAGTCTCTCAGTTTTTCCAGTAGTCATGTATGTGAAAGCTGGACAATTAAAAAAGCTGAGTGCCAAAGAATTGATGCTTTTGAGTTGTGGTGCTGAAGAAGACTCCTGAGAGTCTGTTGGACTGCAAGGAGATCAAACCAGTCAATCCTAAAGGAAATCAACCCTGAATATTCATTGGAAGGACTGATGCTGAAGCTGAAGCTCTAATACTTTGGCCACCTGATGCAAAGAACTGACTCATTGGAAAAGACCCTGATGCTGGGAAAGACTGAAGGCAACAGGAGAAGGGGATGACAGAGGATGAGATAGTTTGATGGCATCACTGACTCAATGGACTCCAGGAGATGGTGAATGACAGGGAAGCCTGGCATCCTGCAGTCCATAGGGTTGCAAAGAGTCAGACTGAACAACAGTCTCCCAGTCATGTTCGACTCTTTGCAACCCCATGGACTATAGCCTGCCAGTCTCCTCTGTCCATGAGATTTCCCAGGGAAGAATACTGCAGTGGATAGCCATTCCTTTCCCCTGGGGATCTTCCTCAACCAGGGATCGAATTGGAATCTGCATTGCAGATTTACTGTTTGTGCCACCAGGGAAGCCCCAAAGCTCAGAGAGGGTGAGTGATTGGCTGAGCTGAATTCTGAGTCCAGTTGTGTTATCTTCACTACAAATGCCACGTTTCCCCAGGGGTGGGAGTGTCCACATCCTCCAGCAGAAAGATTTCCATGTGGGTGGACATGCTGATAATTTGCTCTGTGTTAGGATTGCAGAGACAAGAGTTGCCGTTCATGTATAGAAACATCGACGGACACTCCTGGGAGGTCATCTGATTTGAATTGTATTTCAGGCAGCAGCAGGAGATGAATGCTGGACCCATTCATGCTCTCCGGCCTGACTCATCCTGGTGCAGTGGTACACAGGCTCTTCCCCTGCCTCCCATCATGGTTAACGGATACCAGTCTCATCCCCATTGACACCATGCTGGTGACTATATAGACTGTGCAAACCACAAATACAGCCAGAAGATAGATAAAGCAGGGTGCCTTAATCAGGAGCAGACAGACAAGAAAAGGTAGAGAAAGTTTAGAATTGAACAAAAAAGTTGCTATTTAAAACTCCTGTGAAACATAAGCAGTGATAGGAGTAGGGTAAAAAGGGTCAGAGTTTGAAACAGAAAAATTTTGTTTTCATCAATCTTAACCTAATGTGTCAGGAAACTGGATAAGTGATATTAAAAAAAAAAAAACAAACTTTTCATAAAGTCTCAATAAATCAGGTCCAAACTGGCTTGTAAATTTCCAGGCAATCCACGTGTCACTCCCCACTCTGGCTCCCTGCAACCCCTACCTACACCCCACACCCCACACCCCACCTCTGGAAACCACATAAACATATCAACAGAAGCAGGTTCCTCTCAAGGACAGGCTGCTGCATTCTTCAGATTACTAAACCGGCATAAAAAGCCACCATTGTCTTGGCAAGACTTTCATGCCACCGAATCTCCTACAGAATCACCCAGTTCAGGCCAGAAGGGGCTCCCAGCCAGCCACGGGGAGGTAACTGCACCAGTGCAATGGGGCAGGGGTGGGGTTGGGGGAAGGTCACTAATTTATCTTAGTGGGGTGCTAACTTTGAAGCACATTGAAGGCTACTTAAATGTTAACATTTCCAAAGGAAAAGCACAAACATCCAGCTTTCAAGCCATCAAATTTTTCTTTTAAGAGATAACCACCTCTGACTCAGAAGACAAATATTAAAAATAAAAATACCCAATCCAAACAAAAACCAGACCAGCTCTCCACCAACGGTACGATCTTGGTGGTCTCCAGGTAAAAGAAAAATATCAATAGTATGTGCCTGTGTGTGTGGATATGTGTCTAAGTTCAGTCCAACACAGGTTTTCTTTTCTTTTTTTAAACAGTTTCCTTTTCCCCACCTTTCAAAGGTTAGCTAAGTTATACAAGTCCATCTAACCAAAGAAAATCCCATTCACGAGTGATTAAACACCGTCTTTTGAAAGATAAACAGAAAAAGATATTTCATTAGCATGAAGCAAAAAGAGAACAAAAATACAACAATTCTTCATTCAACCCTTGATTCAATAAGGGGAAAATTGTCTTAAAGACTTGAAACATGAGGTTTAAGTCAGAGCGCCATTGCCTGTTTTAGAAATTATTTGTTCCTCTTTCCCTGCAAAAAAAAAAAGAGAGAGAGAGAAAGTTGCAGGAGAATGTTATGCATTTAAAAGTGAGACTTTAGTTGTTAAAGCCAGAGTATAAACTTAAAACTGCAAGCTCCGAAGCCCGGGTTTTGCCTTTTCCTCCTGCCAAGTTCTCTTCTTCAGAAACTGTTTTTATCTCTCACTAGTGTGATTACCTGGAGAAGGAAATGGCAACCCACTCCAGTGTTCTTGCCTGGAGAATCCCAGGGACGGGGGAGCCTGGTGGGCTGCCGTCTATGGGGTCGCACAGAGTCGGACACGACTGAAGCAACTTAGCAGCAGCAGCAGCAGTGTGATTACCTGTCTACTTTCAGTCAAGTGACTCATTCACAGGGAGAGAGCTGCACCCAGATAACTTCTGCAGTGAGAATGTTCTCACTGCCCCTGGAGGGATGCCTTTCATGTCAGCTGCAAAAAATCAGCTGCACCTTTCTGGTTTGACCAGGACAAATCTTGGAGGAAAGAGACTAGTACTACACTGTCATTCCAATTCCTCTTCCATCCTCTTCCAGAAGATGATATAGGATTTAGATGTTGAAAAAAATGAGGCAAACTTTCTATTCTAAGTGGGTTTATTAGCCTAATTAAGCATCTTGGGCGACAGAGGATGAGATGGTTGGATGGCATCATCAACTCAATGGACATGAGTTTCCGTAAACTCTGGGCGATGGTGAAGGACAGGGAAACCTGGCGTGCTGCTGTCCATGGGGTCACGCGAGTCAAACAAGACTTGGTGATTAAACAACAGCAAGCGTCTTGGGCTTTCCTCCTCTACCTCCGTTACTAGTCAGAAAACTGAAAAGGGGAGGGAAGACCCCTGCAGAAGATGTGCTACCATCTCAGAAGGGTTGAGGCTGAAACGGTTCCTGATTTTGTATATGGGGGCACAGCACGTATGGATATTAGAAAAGGTTCTAGTGCAACTTAGCTGAGTGTACAACTTCAGCATTGTAGAATCAAAGCAAAAATAAAGTCTGGGTTATTTTTTTCTCCTTTCAATATTCATCCTCATCCAGACAAAATTCTGTCTTGATACCATGTCTTTGTCTCCTGAGACCATCTGAGGAAGAGAAAACTCACCTACCCAAACAAACAAAAACCAACCAACTCTGGTTTTTATATAATTTTCAAATGCTGAAGTCATACATAATGGCATCCACTATGGTTTTAAATCTGTCTGCTTTCTCCCACTCATCTGTCCCCACCCACCCCGACCTGAAGCCTCTCTTACTTGTTTCTCTTTTGCCCTTCTTTGCCTTTCGGCCAGAGGCATGAACTTTGTATTGGAAATTTCGGGCCAGGTGTGAGGTATTTAGATTAACCTTGGCAAAGATAGCAAAGATTAAGAAAAATATAGGTTGGCAGAAGACATTGCAGTAGATGTTTCCCCAGGAACAGGATTAAGAAAAATAAAAGAAAAAGATGTTACATCCGGCCTATTTCAAAGACATGAGAAAACACATGGATTGTATAAAGTAAGAGTAAGCGCCAAGTTGGCTCAATTCATAAAGAATTAAGGAGGCAGCAATAAAAAATGCGAGACCATAAATACAGCCATAGCCTTCCTTTATTTTGCAACCTCCACCTCCTGCAAACTCCGTACATGCCTTATATAAACTTTATTTGAATATTTTTCTTGGGACTTTCTTTTTACTCCCTGCCGACAGCCTCCCAGTTCTTTGACACTCACAATTCCAGTCTTTGCATCACCCAACATGGCTCATTTCCATACTAGTTTTTTTCATCACTCAGAATGTCTCCATCCCCAAGATCACCAGCTCTGGAGTTCTCCTCGCACACCACCATCTCTTTGTCTTCCATCTTTCTTTCTTATTCCTCCTGAGCCGAACCTCCCCCAACCCAAGCCCCTTTCTACTATTCTCATCCTTTAGCCCCACTGGTTTCAGTTCTATCCCCATCCAGCCCAAACTTCAGATCCCTTAGTTCAATGATGCTCTGGCTAGACTGTCTTATCTGGGGAATCCCCAGGCTCTTCATTCTCCATTTTCCTCCAAGAGAAGCTGAATCTCATTGGAAAAGCAATCTATCACAAATGCCCACTATTTTACTCCCAAGTTCTCTTTCTTGTGCCCAGGAACCTTCTTTTTGAAGTATTTCCAAGGGTATTTAAGACATCATTATGTTCTTTCTATGTATCCCAGTTCTTTTGCAATTATCTCTCTCTCTCTCTCTTTTTTTTTTTTTGGCCCAGCATATGGAATCTTAGTTCTCTGACCAGGGATTGAACCCACGCCCCCTACAGCAGAAGTGCGGAGTCTTAACCATAGGATCACGAGGGAAGTCCCTGCAATTATTTTTGATGCCTAAGCCCACATCTTTCTTCTTCACCTATTCATCTAAAGAGGTATCATGTCCTGCTGACTCTATCTCCACAATAATGTTTAAATTGGCCTCTTCCTCTTGGTTTCAGTTCCTATTCCAATTCATGCCCCCATAATCTCTGCTTGGCAGTCTCCGCCAAATCCACCCTGCTCACCCAACTCTGAGCCTCCACTTTCCAATCATTCAATCCTGCAATCATTTCAATCCCATGATGAAGCCTCTAGGGTCCTCCTGTTAGACACCACCTAAAATATAATGAACCCCACAGCCCAGCACAAATCCATCTACCACACAGCTCCGACTTGTTTTTCCAGCCCCAGCCCTCGCTATCCCACCATTCTTGAACAAAACTGGGAAAAGACACATTATTTTCACACTTCTGTACTTTTTGATCAATTCCCATCCACCCCTATTTGTCTTTCAAGCTTCCGCCATCTTTCCAGGCTCCTCTCAAATGCCTTCTCTTCCAAGAAGCCAGTGATCTTTCGTTCCTTTGGACTCCACTAAGAGTGACCTCACCTCACTCTGTCTTGGAGTTTACTTCTATCCTTGTTTATGTTGGATGCCTCCTGATAAGACTTCTTCTTATTTTTTTAGCTTTGTATTCCTACAGGGTTTGTAAAGTGTCTTCCATAATATAGGAGCCAAATAAGTATTTGTGCAAAGTTAAAAGAGAAGTCAAGCAGCTGGATCTGCCCCTTCAAGTCTCTGCTCTTATTTGGGGTGGGGAGGTCCAGAGACAGTCCCTTTACTTTTCTGGGTTTTACTTGGTAAAGAAGAGCTTTTATCTTGAAGGTCTTTAATAGTCTAACTCAAATGCAATATATTTCTTCTGCTAGTGGGAATAAATTTTGGAAAAACAATGCTATTTCCATAAGAAAAATTGCCCCAAATAGGAAGTTCTAGGGACTTCCAATTGTAGCACTGTCACCATCAGGGCTAACTGTATATAATCGTATTTAATGGGGAAAGGGCTTGGGGAGCTGGGTTGGGATCCTAGTGCTGTCTGACATTGTCTGACCCACCCTCTCGCCCCTCACATCTTTATGTGCAGATATTTAGACTGCATGTTGTTTCCCCAAGACTTAAAATGAATTCCACAGAGTCCTCCTTTCAAAGTCTTATTGGGTCTGGTGAGAAATGATGACGGGATCAGGGTCTGCCATTATTTATTGTTTAATTTAATTTCCTGAGTCTGGTCTCACCTCTCCCTGCTCTCACCTCTTCCTACGCCCAGTCCAGGGTTAAATGGTGACCCTTTGTTCTGAAAGTGGCATTGTAATTTATTTATTTATGTATTGGTTTTAGGTAGCTCCAACTACAAAAGACCATACTTAGGCTTTTCTATTCCGCTAACTCAAGGAAACATGTTTTGCTTTGTCCCTTTCATAAACCACACAGCAACTGAGAGCATAAAGGACACTTTTTGACTCTTGGAGACAATACTGAACATTATGACATGCTGATGAGTTTGTAGGATGAATGAGACTATATTAAGTATTATTGTTATGTATGTTATAAACAGATTAATATGTCATAGTAACACTACAACATTCACCGAAGAACAGGAAGGAACTAGGAAAAGTAAGACTCTGAGAAAGTCACGGGAGTGCCTTGTGGTCCTTGGTCATGAACTTGAGAACCGGACAGCATTATTACCATTAGTTTACTTTCCAGCTCCCGCTCATTTAATCCAGGTGGCATCCTGATGAAACCAGCAGAGACGGTGTTACTATCCCCATTGAACAGATGAGAGGACTAAGTCCCATGCTGCTTGTCAACGGGCACACTGGGGAGTCAGAGTCACGGGCCAGGAGTCCTGGGTTCTGGTCCCATCATCTTGCCATCATCTTGCACTGCCCCAGTAAAGCACTAGGAAAACAGTAATTCCAAAGCCTGGGTTTTCAAAATGAGAGAAAGAAGTCACAGACAAGGCCCCCAGCTAGTTGGGCAGAGAATGGGTGAAAGCCAGGCCTTGTGAATCCCCAGCTGCAAACTCTCTCTGCTCACTAAAAAGGACTGAATTACATAAAAACTAAACGGTTCTGAGACGGTATTAATCGTGCACCAATATTCTTGCCTGGAGAATTCCATAGACAGAAGAGCCTGGTGGGCTACACAGTTTATGGGGTCACAAAGAGTTGGACATGACTGAGCGACTAACACACACACATATATTATATGTAATCACACACATTCTGTTGGGCAGATGAAAATTAAGCAAAAATAGAAAGTAGGTCACTTGACGACTTCAATAGCATCATACAATCTGAAGTATACTTTTTTTAATCCTTTTAAGTCTTCTGGCGTCTGTTTTCAGCATCGGTGACATCAGTTTGCCCTGCTAACCTGCAGTCTTTATTTTGATATCTCACACTCTGTTTTCCCTTCATTTAGCACTATGGCCACCCTGATGTACTACTTTCTCCTTCATCCCCAACACATGCATGCACACACACACACACACACGCACGAGTGTGAATGTTTGCCTTTGCTCTTGCTATTTCTTCTACTTAGAATACTTCCACTTGTTTTTGCACTCTGGCTAAATATAAATATCACTTCTAAGTCTCAAGCTTGCCACCACTCTCAATTAGAATAACACCTTTCCTTATTGAGACACCGACATAAACGAATCTCAAAATAATTACATTGAGTGAAACAAAACAAAAAAGGGTATGCTGTATGGAGGACAGTGAAAAAGTTGGCTTAAAACTCAACACTTGGAAAATAAGATCATAGCATCCAGTCCCATCACTTCATGGCAAATAGATGGGGAAACAGTGGAAACAGTGTCAGGCTTTATTTTTTTGGGCTCCAAAATCACTGCAGATGGTGACTGCAGCCATGAAATTAAAAGACACTTGCTCCTTGGAAGAAAAGCTATGACCAACCTAGACACCATATTAAAAAGCAGAGACATTACTTTGCTGACAAAGGTCTGTCTAGTCAAAGCTATGGTTTTTCCAGTAGTCATGTATGGATGTGAGAGTTGGATTATAAGGAAAGTGCTGAAGAATTGATGCTTTTAAACTGTGGTGTTAGAAAAGACTCTTGAGAGTTCCTTGGACTGCAAGGAAATCAAACTAGTGAATCCTAAAGGAAATCAGTCCTGAATATTCATTGGAAGGTCTGCTGCTGAAGCTGAAACTCCAATACTTTGGCCACCTGATGCGAAGAACTGACTCATTGGAAAAGACCCTAATGCTGGGCAGGAGGGGAAGGGCATGACAGAGGATGAGATAGTTGTATGGCATCACCAGCTCAATGGACATGAGTCTGAACAAGCTCCAGGAGTCAGACACAACCAAGTGACTGAACTGAACTGAGTATGACTCCATTAAATTCTAGAAAATGTAAAATAATTTATAGTGATAGAAAGCAGATCATTGGTTTCCTGGGGACAGTAGAACAGCAGTACAGGTGGGGTAAGGACAGGAAAAAGGGATGGATTACCAAGAAGTACAAGAAAACTGGGGGATGATCATATGTGTATGTTGATTTTGTTGATGGCTTCATAAGTGTCTAAATGGCTAAAATTATCAGTGTGTACATTTCATATGTACAGTTCATTCTACATCAATTATATCTCAGTAAAACTGCTGAAAATTTTAAAGAATGCCTTTCCTGTGTATTCTTTCCATATGTTCTGTGCATATCTCTATCTTACTGCTCACTGTATTTCAAGCATGTTACCCGTTCACATCCTTTGTTCAGTTAACCAGAATGAAATAAGTTAAGGATTTACTAGTCCTTGGTGATAAAGAGTTGGTGATTAATATTGGGGCACCAGTATTATATATAATAATAGACTGTCATTGGTGGTAACTGGCACCAACAACATCTCTTGGAGAAGACTACTTAGCTTAGCTAGTTGATGTATTTAAGAGCTCTATTCTTCCCCAGAGCCTCAGCTGTAAAGAATCAGCCTGCAATGCAGGAGACACAGGTTCGGTTCCTGTGACGGGAAGATCTCCTGGAGAAGGAAACGGCAACACACTCCATTACGCTTGCCTGGGAAATCCCATGGCCAGAGGAGCCTGGCGGGCTACAGTCCATGGGGTTGCGAAAGAGTCAGACACGAATGAGCAACTAAACAACAGCAAACAACATTCAGCATCCTTCATCTTTGTCATATCTCCAACTTTGTACAATTCTCCCCCTTTTTATTTTTCCTTACATTTTCATCATGAATTATGCCACTGCACTTAACCCTTGGTAGGATACTTTCAGTCCTATAATCTAAGAATCTACGACAACAGTAAGACGTTTTTAAGTCAAAATCTGTAGTCATTTAAGATTTCTCTAATAGCGATTTGGTGAATGAGATCTGTTCTCACTTATGAAATTGAAAGCCAAGTATTTGACTTGCCAGGCTCAATGTTTGTGTTGAAACACTTAATACATTGTGATGCACTTAATAAAAATTACATAAATGGATTCAGATAATGCCTTATTTCAGATTCAGAGTTGATACTTTCAACAAGTACTTTTTAAAAGAATAAATGAAATGAACATTGTTAACTATCTGAAAAACTTCAAAGATTATTAGTTGTCTTTTCTCCTGCCTCTGTTTTGAATAAACCTTCCCAAACATTTTATCCATTGTGGGCATTTTTCAAAGAACTGTGATTCTGACCCGATGCTGGGGGGAAAAAAGACCCTCAGGCTTGGAAAGATTGAAGGCAGAAGGAGAAGAGGGTGACAGAGGATGAGATGGTTGGACGGATGGCATCACCAGTTCTGTGGACACGAACTTGGACAAACTCCAGGAGATGATGAGGGACAGGGAAGCCTAGCGTGCTGCAGTCCATCGGACACAACTTGGTGACTGAAACACAACGTGATTCTGACACAATTTCTCCTCTTCTACTGCTTGGAGCCTGCTGCTGCCAGCCCTGCCAAGCCTGCTAAGCTCTCTGCAGGTCACTTTCCACATCTCGAGTGCCTACAGACGTGTCACCACTGTCGCACATGCTTCTGTCTACCGGGCTCGATGTCTCTCGCCTCCCTGTGTACCGCCCTACAGACCTTCTAGATCTGGATCAGGGCACTGCCGCCTCTCCTTTTGGGTACTTCTGCTCCACCAATGCTGACACATTGAGGTTCTGGAGGTGATGAGTTTCTACTGTGGTGTGGTGGGCAACATTGCCCTCTCCATGTCATGTGGCCTTGCCCACTTCCCTGGTGGCTCAGATGGTAAAGTGTCTGCCTGCAATACGGGAGACCCAGGTTCGATCCCTGGGTTGGGAAGATCTCCTGGAGAAGGAAATGGCAACCCACTCCAGTATTCCTGCCTGGAGAATCCCAGCGACGGAGGAGCCTGGTAGGCTACAGTCCATGGGATCGCAAAAGAGTTGGACACGACTGAGCGACTTCACTTCACTTCACTTCACTTCTCCAAGTTTTGATTCCCAGCCTCCTCTGTCCCCAGGACTTACACGATTTCTTGGAGGGACTGGCTTCGTACTGGTTTCTTTCTGCCTCACTCTCCCTTTAGGAAAAATTCTGCCCAGGAAATTGTCTCCAGGGACTTCCCTGGCCATCCAGTGGTTAAGACTGTGCTCTCAATGCAGAGTGCATACGTTTGATACTTGTTTGAGGACCAAGGATCCCACAGGCATGGCATGTCCAAAAATAAATAAATAAAATAATGAGCTTCTTCCACTGGAAATCAGGTTCCACCATCAGCTAAGATATGTTGATCAAAGAGTAAAAGCTCAACTTTCATATCACTGTCAATTGAATTTTTTTGTTTTTAAAAAAGTGTCTCCATTCCTTGTGCACGTAGATTTCTACAAATGTGCCCTTAGAGGAGTGGTTTGAGGCATGTGAATCTGGAACCTACCTTAGGCTCCATCTAGGACAAGAGATGCTACACGCATTTTTTGTACAAAATTGTGTCCAGTTACAAAATAAATGTGAGCATTCAGTTTTTCATTACAAACATTGTCTTAAATTCATCACATTACAAGCAGATTCTCAGAATATGTATTTGGCTTTTATTAAGATTCCCCTCCAAAAGGACAGTTTCCTATGAAATACGACTTCTAAAAGACCTATAAAACTAGAATACTTTTAAAACATTTGAGCATGTGGTTCTGGAAGAAAAGCAAGAGAAGCTGGCATGGAAAATCTGAACATTTGCAGGATTTGATCCAGATGATCTCAACTATTAAGAGAATTATTTAATGGCCATTCTCATGTACTTGTTTTGTCACTTTCTATTCAGCTCAGATGTGAATACACTAGCTTTTCTGTCTTCGATTATGAACAGAGCACTACTGGAAAATTGGGAGCATGGAAAAGAGTAACAGTGGTGATTGAATGAATGGCAACAAAGACTATAAAAGGAAACATTTAAGGAAATAAATGTCTATATTTACATGAAATATATTTAGCATAAACTCACATCTGAAATGTATATATGTGCATATATAGAATAGCTACTGATAAACAAATATTTCACTTTTCCACATGACATTTATTATGTTGTTCTGTGAAAGACTAGATGTCAGATGATAGAAGCAACTGGAGCAAACTATTTCATCTGTTCGCCTCCATCTAGATAGGTCCTCTGCACTATGCATGAATTCTTAGATGAGGCGCTTACACAGTTCTCCAGCTGGGCAAATTGCTGGCATAACCACACAAATTATCAACTTCCTCTATACTTATCCTTACCCATTAGCATCTCCTTGGTGCCCTGGGACAGGCATAATTAAAGCTAGGTATATTTCACATTTTTCTTTTTTTAATTAAAAATATTTATTTTATTTCATGTTTTTCAATCAATAAACATTTATTAACATGCTCTGTGTAAATTATCAGGCTTGATGCTTGGGGGGAATTTGTAGAAACTAGCAATACCTTGTGGTTTGCTGGTTTAGTTGCTAAGTTGTGCCTGACTCTGCGACCCCACAGACTGTAGCCCACCAGGCTCCTCTGTCCATGGGGTTTCCCAGGCAGGAGTACTGGAGTGGGTTGCTATTTCCTTTTGCAGGGGATCTTCCTGACCCAAGGATTGCAACTGCATCTCTTACATCTCCTGTACTGCAGGCGGAATCTTTACTTCTGAGCCACCTGTATATGTATATATATGTGTGTGTATATATATATATATATATATAGAGAGAGAGAGAGAGAGAGAGAGAGAGAGAGAGATCCAAGATTGAGGGTATCCTCCCTAGGATAGAATACATTCCTCAACTGAGTGAAGAAAGCCTTTGCACATTTAATAAAGTAAAAGTTGCTCAGTTGTGTCCAACACTTTGTGACCCCATGGATTATACAGTCCATGGAATTCTCCAGGCCAGAATACTGGAGTGGATAGCCTTTACTTTCTTCAGGGGATCTTCCCAACCCAGGGTTGAACCCAGGTCTTTTGCATTGCAGGTGGATTCTTTACTAGCTGAGCCACAAGGGAAGCCCATTTAATAAGCATTTAACACATTTAGAAATGACTGCTGAGCCCTGATACTTCTGCACAGTACCTCAGCTGAGCTCTGTTGTGTCCTGTCGTGCCTGCAGAAAAAGTGAAAACAGCATCAAAATCCTAGCCCTCAAACTGTTGCTTCTCAGGGGAAAAACAATGTCAAAAGGGAAGAAAGACAAGAAGACATCTACACTACATCAGGCAAATGCTTCCCTGGTGGCTCAGATGGTAAAGAACCTGCCTTCATTGCAGGAGACCTGGGTTCAGTCCCTGGGTTGGGAAGATCCCCTGGAGAAGGGAATGGCTACCCACTCCAGTATTCTTGCCTGGAGAATTCCATGGACAGAGGAACCTGGTGGGTTACAGTCCATGGTGTCACAAAAAGTCAGACCTAAGTGAGCAATTAACACTTCCAAAGAGAAGAGTTGAGCAAAATGAAAATTAGTCCCTGGCAACCATCCACATAAATACACACATAAACACATTCACACACACACACACACACACACACACACACACACACACACACATCAATAATGCAAAAGATAGAAACCAACTTAGATGCAAAAACAAAAATCAGAAAGAAATTCTTCACAAGTGTTCTGAGCTACAGAAAACGTAGTGAGAAGATAAATTCAATAAACAAGAGCCCATAGTGAAGATGATCAAACAATAAAATGAAAGTTCCCTGGTTGTCTAGTAGATAGGATTCAGCCCTCATTCACAAGAGGATGAAATAAACAGGAAAGTTACAGAAGTAAGAGAATAAATTGAAGGAAAAAATAGCAGCATCTATGATTACATTTGAGACTACAAGAAATACACTAGAAAGTGTTAGTCTGACTAACTTTGCAACCCCAGGGATTGTAGTCTGCCAGGCTCCTTGGTCCATGGAATTCTTCAGGCTAGACCAACTTAAAAATAAACTTAATGATATGTAGGAAAGTGATTACAAATGCACAAAATAAATAGCAAAAAGCCAAATGCAATAAAAAGAAGCTAATTTATATAGAGAACAAAATTAATACAACATAAGAATACTGTTTCTGAAAGAATTTAAATATGAGTTAGAGAAAGTATTAAATGATCTAATACAAGCAAACTGTACTCAAATGAAAAAAATCAACCTCTCTTCAATATATGGAAGTCAATCAATGTGATACACCATATTAACAAATTGAAAGAAAAAAACCATATGATCTTCTCAATAGATGCAGAAAAAGCCTTCGACAAAATTCAGCACCCATTTATGATTAAAAGTCTTCAGAAAATGGGCACAGAAGGAACCTACCTCAACATAGTAAAGGTCATATACGATAAGTCTACAGCAAACATTATTCTCAATGGTGAAAACTGAAAGCATTCTCCCTAAGATCAGGAGCAAGACAAGGGTATCCACTTTCACCACTATTATTCAACATAGTTCTGGAAGTTCTAGCTACAGCAATCAGAGAAGAAAAAGAAATAGAAGGAAACCAGATTGGAAAAGAAAAAGTAAACCTCTCACTGTTTGCAGATGACATGATACTATACATAGAGAACCCTAAAGATAGTATAAAAAATTACTAGAGCTAAGCAATGAATTTAGCAAAGTTGCAGGATACAAAATCAATACACAGAAATCACTTGTATTTCTATACACTAACAATAAAAAATCAGAAAGAGAAATTAAGGAATCAATCCCATTTACCACTGCAACAAAAAGAATTAAATATCTAGGAATAAACTTACCAAAGGAGACAAAAGAACTGTATACATAAAACTGTAAGACACTAATGAAAGAAATCAAAGATGACATAAACAGATGGAGAGATATTCCATGGTCCTGGGAAGGAAGAATCAATATTGTGAAAATGACTATACCACCAAATGCAATCTTCAGATTTAATGCAATCCCTATCCAATTACCAATGGCATTTTCCACAGAACTAGAATAAAAAATTTCACAATTCAAATGGAAACACAAAACACCAAATAGCAAAAGCCGTCTTGAGAAAGAAGAATGGAGCTGCAGGAATGAAGCGTCCTGACTTCAGGTTATACTACAAAGCTACAGTCATCAAGACAGTATGGTACTGGCACAAAAACAGAAATGTAGACCAATGGAACAAGATAGAAGCCCAGAAACAAGCCCATGCACCTCTGGGTACCTTATCTTTGACAAAGGAGGCAAGAATATACAATGGGGCAAAGACAGCCTCTTCAATAAATGGTGCTGGGAAAACTGGACAGCTACATGTAAAAGGACAAAATTAGAACACTTCCTAATGCCACACAGAAAGATAAACTCAAAATGGATTAAAGACCTAAATATAAGACCAGAAACTATAAAACTCTTAGAGGAAAACATAGGCAGGACACTCGATGACATAAATCAAAGCAAGATCCTCTATGACCCACCTCCTATCCTTCAAGAAAAAATAAATTAATCAAAAAAAAATAATAATCAACCTCAAGATATATCAATTTGTTAAAAAATTTTCATGGATACTACTTTTACTACTAAGATAATGAATTTCTAGATAATCCGTCTAAGACAGTAACCAAGACATCTCAGAGCACGGGATGAAAATATTACAATGACTAATCTTCTCTGCAGCAACATTTGATGCCAGAATATAAAAACCTACAAGCTCAAGAGAAAAAACAAACAAAGTATCGAACCAGGCACAACACTGGGTAATAAAAATAACCAGATGTTTTCAAATATGAATAAATTATTACAATAGACCCTTTAAGAGTTTTCTTTTTATTTTGATTTTTAATTCTAAGAGCAATTTGGTTGAAATTTAATTTATATAGAGTGGATTTAATAAACTTTTGTGTACAGCTCCATGAACTTTGACCTGTGTAACCATCACTCTCATTAAAATTTAGAATATTTCAGTCACCTCAGAAAATTTCCTGGTGTCTCTTTCCAGTAGACAACCCTGTATCCTTTCCTGATTTCTATCATCATAAACTAATTTTGCCTGTTCTTAAAATTTATATACATGAAACAATACAGTATTACTATTTTATTTAGCTTCTTTAGCTCTAAATTATGTTCTTATATTTCATTCATGCTGTGATATATGTCAAAACTTTTATTGCTTTTAACATTTAGAGGAAATTAGTTATTTTATTTGTATTAAATTGTTCAGTTGGGCATCTTGTCAAAACTGGACTTTTTCTTTCTTTTTTTTTTTTTTTTAGCTTCAGATTATTTTTTTTCTTTTTATTTTTTTCTTGAAGGATACTTGCTTTACAGAATTTTGCTGTTTTCTGTCAAACCTCAACATGAATCAGCCATAGGTATACATATATCCCCTGCCTTTTGAACCTCCCTCCCATCTCCCCGCCCCAACCCACCCCTCTAGGTTGATACAGAACCCCTGTTTGAGTTTCCTGAGCCACACAGCAAATTCCCATTGGTGATCTATTTCACACATGGCACTGTAAGTTTCCATGTTACTGTTTCCACACATCTCACCCTCTCCTCCCCTCTCCCCATGTCCATAAGTCTATTCTCTATGTCTGTTTCTCCATTGCTGCCCTGTAAATAAATTCTTCAGGACCATTTTTCTAGATTCCGTATATGTGAGTTAGAATATGATATTTATCTTTCTCTTTCTGACTCCCTTCACTCTGTATAATAGGTTCTATGTTCATCCACCTCATCAGAACTGAATCAAATGCATCCCTTTTATGGCTGAGTAACATTCCGTTGTGTATATGTACCACAACTTCTTTATCCATTCATCTGTTGATGGACATCTAGGTTGCTTCCATGTTCTAGCTATTGTAAATAGTGCTGCAATGAAAAATAGGATATATGTGTCTTTTTCAGTTTTGGTTTCCTCAGGGTATATGCTTAGGAGTGGGACTGCTGGGTCACGTGGTGGTTTTATTCCTAGTTTCTTAAGGAATCTCCATACCGTCTTCCATAGTGGCTGTATCAATTTACACTCTCACCAACAGTGCAAGAGTGTTCCCTTTCCTCCACACCCTTTCCAGAATTTATTGTTTGTAGACTTTTTGATGGTGGCCATTCTGAACAGTGTGAGGTGATATCTCATTGTGGTTTTGATTTGCATTTCTCTAATAATGAGCGATGCTGAGCATCTTTTCATGTGTTTGTTAGCTATCTATATGTCTTCTTTGGAGAAATGTCTGCTTAGGTCTTTTCCCCACTTTTTGATTGGGTTGTTTGTTTTTCTGGCATTGAGTTGTATGAACTGCTTGTATATTCTGGAAATTAATCCTTTGTCAGTTGTTTCATCTGCTATTATTTTCTCCCGTTCTGAGGGCTGTCTTTTCACCTTGCTTATAGTTTCCTCTGCTGTGCAAAAGCTTTTAAGTTTAATCCAGCCCCACTTGTTTACTTCTGTTTTTATTTCTGTTACTCTAGGAGGTGGGTCATAGAGGATCTTGCTTTGATTTACGTCATCGAGTGTTCTGCCTATGTTTTCCTCTAAGAGTTTTATAGTTTCTGGTCTTACATTTAGGTCTTTAATCCATTTTGAGTTTACCTTTGTGTATGGTGGGCTTCCCTGATGGTTCAGATGGTAAAGTGTCTGCCTGCAATGTGGGAGACCCAGGTTTGATCCCTGGGTTGGGAAGATCCCTTGGAGAAGGAAATGGCAACCCACTCCAGTACTGTTGCCTGGAAAATTCCATGGATGTAGGAGCCTGGTGGGCTATAGTCCATGGGGTTGCAAAGAGTCGGACATGACTGAGTGACTTCATTTTCTTTGTCCCCACTGAGGAGAGAAGTTGATAGCAAAACTTCCTTCCTATTGGTGTTAAGAGGTGTTCTAATTTCATTCTTTTATGTGTAGCTATCCAGTTTTCCCAGCACCATTTATTGAAGAGGCTGTCTTTGCCCCATTGCTTATTCATGCCTCCTTTGTCGAAAATAAGGTACCCAGAGGTGCATGGGTTTATTTCTTGTTCCATTGGTCTATATTTCTGTTTTTGTGCCAGTACCATACTGTCCAGATGAGTGTACTTTTGTAGCATAATCTGAAGTCAGGAAGGTTGATTCATCCAGCTCCATTCTTCTTTCTCAACACTGCTTTCACTATTCAGGGTCTTTTGTGTTTCCATATTAACTGTGAAATTTTTTTGTTCTAGTTCTGTGAAAAATGCCATTGGTAATTAGATAGGGATCACATTGAATCTGTAGATTGCATTTGGTAGTATAGTCATTTTCACAATATTGATTCTTTCTACCCAGGAATATCTGGAATATACCATGGAATATCTCTCCATCTGTTTATGTCATCTTTGATTTCTTTCATTAGTGTCTTACAATTTTCTGCATACAGTTCTTTTGTCTTAGGTAGGTTTATTCCTAGATATTTAATTCTTTTTGTTGCAGTGGTGAATGGGATTGAAACCTTAATTTCTCTTTCTAATTTTTTATTGTTAGTATATATAAATGCAAGTGATTTCTGTGTATTGATTTTGTATCCTGCAACTTCGCTAAATTCATTGCTTAGCTCTAGTAATTTTTTTGTACTATCTTTAGGGTTTTCTATGTACAGTATCATGTCATCTGCAAACAGTGAGAGCTTTACTTTTTCTTTTCCAATCTGGATTCCTTTTATTTCTTTTTCTTTTCTGATTGTGGTAGCTAGGACTTCCAGAACTATGTTGAATAATAGTGGTGAAAGTGGATACCCTTGTCTTGCTCCTGATCTTAGGGGGAATGATTTCAGTTTTTCACCATTGAGAATAATGTTTGCTGTAGACTTATCATATATGAACTTTACTATGTTGAGGTAGGTTCCGTCTATGCCCATTTTTTGAAGACTTTTAATCATAAATGGGTGCTGAATTTTGTCAAAGGCTTTTTCTGCATCTATTGAGAAGAACAGATGTGGTTTTTTTCTTTCAATTTGTTAATATGGTGTATTTCATTGATTGATTTGTGTATGTTGAAGAATCTTTGCATTATTGGAATAAACCCAATTTGATCATGGTGTATAAACTTTTTGATGCGTTGCTGAATTCTGTTTGCTAAAATTTTGTTGAGGATTTTTGCATATATGTTCATCAGTGACATTGGCCTGTAGTTTTCTTTTTGTGTGTTATCTTTGTCTGGTTTTGGTATCAGGGTGATGGTGGCCTCGTAGAATAAGTTTGGAAGTGTTCCTTCCTCTGCAATTTTTTAAAAAGAGTTTTAGAAGGCTAGGCATTAGCCCTTCTCTAAATGCTTGATAGAATTTTCATGTGAAACTATCTGGTCCTGGGCTTTTGTTTTTTGGGCATATTTTTGATCATAGCTTCGATTTCAGTGCTTGTAATTGGGTTGTTCATAATTTGTATTTCTTCCTGGTTCAATCTTGGAAGATTCAACTTTTCTAGGAATCTGTCCATTTCTTCCAGGTTACCCATTTTATTGCCATATAGTTGTTCATAATAGTATTTCATAATCCTTTGTATTTCTGCATTGTCTGTTGTAGCCTCTCCTTTTTCATTTCTAATTTTGTTGATTTGATTCCTCTGTTTTTTTTCTTGATGAGTTTGGCTAAAGGTTTGTCAATTATTTATCTTCTCAAAGAATCGGCTTTTAGTTTTATTAATCTTTACTATTGTTCCTTTCTTTTCTTTTTCATTTATTTCTGCTCGGATCTTTATGATTGCTTTCCTTCTACTAATTTTGGGTTGTTTTTTTTTTGTTCTTTTTCCAGTTGTTTTAGGTGTAAAGTTAGGTTGTCTAGTTGATGTTTTTCTTGTTTCTTCAGGTAGGATTTATTGCTATAAACTTCCCTTTTAGAACTGCTTTTGCTGCATCCTGTAGGTTTTGAGTTGTCGTGTTTCCATTGTCATTTGTTTCTAGAAATTTTTTGATTTCCCTTTTTTATTTCTTCAGTAACCTGTTGGTTATTTAGAAACGTGTTGTTTAATCTCCTTGTCTTTGTGTTTCTTCCAGGTTTTTTCTTGTCATTGATATCTAGTCTCATAGCGTTGTGGTCAGAGAAGATACTTGATACAATTTCAACTTTCTTAAATTTACTGAGATTTGATTTGTGCCCCAAGATGTGGTCTATCCTGGAGAGTGTTTCATGTGCACTTGAGAAGAAGATGTATTCTTCTGCATTTGGATGGAAAGTCCTGAAGATATCAATGAGATCCATCTCGTATAATGTATCATTTAAGACTTGTGTTTCCTTATTAATTTTCTGCTTTGATGATCTGTCCATTGGTGTGAGTAGGGTGTTAAAGTCTCCTACTATTATTGCGTTACTGTCAACTTTTCCTTTTATGTCTGTTAGTGTTTGTCTTATGTATTGAGGTGCTCCTATGTTGGGTGCATAGATATTTACAATTGTCTTCCTCTTGGATTGATCCCTTGATCATTATGTAGTAGCCTTCCTTATGTCTTGTAATCTTCTTTATTTTAAGGTCTATTTTGTCTGATATGAGGATTGCTACTCTAGCTTTCTTTTGCTTCCCATTTGCATGGAATATATTTTTCCATCCTCTCACTTTCAGGCTATATGTGTCTTTGGGTCTAAGTGGGTTTCTTGTAGACAGCATATATTTGAGTCTTGTTTTTATATCCATTAAGCCAGTCTGTGTCTTTTGGTTGGAGCATTTAATCCATTTGCATTTAAAGTAATTATTGATATATATGTTTCTATCACAATTTTCTTAATCGTTTCAGGTTAATTTTGTAGATCTTTTTCCTTCTCTTGTATTTCTTGACTATATAAGTCCGTTTAACACTTGTTGTTAAACTGGTTTGTGGTACTGAATTCTCTTGACTTTTCGCTTGTCTGAAAAGGTTTTTATTTCTCCATCAATTTTGAATGAGATGCTTGCTGGGTACTGTAATCTTGGTTGTAGATTTTTTTTTTTCTTTCAGTACTTTAAATATATCCTGCCATTCCCTTCTGGCCTGCAGAGGTTCTGCTGAAAGATCAGCTGTTAAACATATGGGGTTTCCCTTGCATGTTACTTGTTTCTTCTCCCTTACTGCTTTTAATATTCTTTCTTAGTGTTTAGTCTTTGTTAGTTTGATTAGTATGTGTCTTGGCATGTTTCTCCTAGGTTTGATCCTGTATGGGACTCTTTGTGTCTGTTGGACTTGATTGACTATTTCCTTTTCCATGTTGGGGAAATTGTCAACTATAATCTCTTCAACAATTTTCTCATACTCTTTGTTTTTCTCTTCTTCTTCTGGGACCCTTACAATTTGAATGTTGGTGTATTTCATATTGTCCCAGAGGTCTCTGACACTATCCTCAGTTCTTTTCATTCTTTTTACTTTTCCTGCTCTTCAGAAGTTATTTCTACCATTTTATCTTCCAGCTCACTGATTTGTTCTTCTGCTTCAGATATTCTGCTATTGATTCCTTCTAGAGTATTTTTAATTTCAGTAATTGTGTTGTTTGTCTCTGTATGTTTATTCTTTAATTCTTCTAGGTCTTTGTTAATTGATTTTTGCATTTTTTCCATTTTGTTTTCAAGGTTTTTTTTTTTAATCATCTCTTCTATCATTATTCTGAATTCTTTTTCAGATAGCTTGCATATTTCCTCTTCATTTATATGGACTTCTGTGTTTCTAGTTTTTTCCTTCATTTGTGTAGTATTTCTCTGCCTTTTCATTAATTTTTTTAACTTACTGTGTTTGAGGCCTCATTTTCCCAGGCTTCAAGGTTGAATTCTTTCCTCCTTTTAGTTTCTGCCCTCCTTAGGTTGGTCTAGTGGTTTGTGTAATCTTCGTACAGGGTAAGATTTGTGCTGAGTTTTTGTTTGTGTGTTTTTCCTCTGATAGGCAAGGCTGAGTTAGGTGGTAATCCTGTCTGCTGATGACGGGGTTTGTATCTTTGTTTTGTTAGTTGTTTAGATGAGACATACTGCACAGTGTGCTACTGGTAGTTGGGTGATGCTGGGTCTTATATTCAAGTGGTTTCTTTTGTGTGAGTTCTCACTATTTGATACTTCCTAGGGTTAGTTCTCTGGTAGTCTAGTGTCTTGGAGTCAGTGCTCCCACTCCGAAGCCTCAGGGCTTGATCTCTGGTCAGGAATGAAGATTTCACAAGTGGTTTGTTATGGCATTAAGTAAGATTAAAACATATTCAAAAATGAGAAACCAAAGATGAACCCCAGATAAATTGTAGTTGCAAAGCCAGGCAAATAATAATTAAAATAAGGGAATATACACATATACGCACTGTGCTGATCTCTGGACCTGCTGTGGGGGCAGCTCAGATTCCAGTCTCGTCCCACTCCTCTGTGTTCTTGCCTCCAATGTCTGCAATATCAGAACTAGTGTGTTTTCTTTTTGGGGGAGCTCTCAATGACCTTTTATATATTCCATAGACACAGAGTCTGCCTAGTTGATCATGTGGATTAAATCTGCAGCTTATACAGCTAGTGAGAAGGTTTTGGGTCTTCTTCCTTAGCCACACTGCCCCTGAGTTTCAACTGTGGTTTTATTTCCACCTCTGCATGTCAGTTGTCCACTGGGGTTTTCTCCTGAGGCTGTCCTGGAGGACTTGGGTTTGCCCCTATGAGGGCCAGGTGTGGAGGTGGTGCAGCTGCTTGGGTTTCAGGAGTTCTGGCAGCACCAAATACTCAGGGGAGTTGGCGGCTAGGGCAGCAGGACATATAGTGCTCTAGAAGGGTATGGAAACCAGTACTGGCCAATACGCTCCAGTATTCTTGCCAGGAGCAACCTCCTCCCTGACAGAGAAGCCTGGCAGGCCACAGTCTACAGGGTCACAAAGAGTCAGACACTACCGAAGCAACCCTGCACGCACAGATGCAAGACTTTTTTTTTTTTTTAACCTGTGGCAGCTCTGCCCCAGTGAGAGTTGAGTGTGAAGGTGGCACAGTTGCTTGGCTGGCGGGGACCCTGGCCAGGAGTTTTGGCCCTATCAGAGTCTTTTTTCGAGCCTCTTGTAGCTGGCAATAAGAAGACCTCTTTGGCCAGTATTTCTCCATAGCTCCGTCCGTTCAGGCACTTAAGAGGGCTCCTTTGCCTGGGGTCCTTCTCTGTTGTTTGGGTGTCAGGCACATAGAGAGGCCCCCCTGGCTGGGGTCCTACTCTGTAGACTGGCGCATAAGGCACTTAAAGGGGCACCCTGGGTGGGGTCCTACTCTGTAGTTCAGTGCCTCTGGTGTTCGATGAACCAGCCTCTCTACTGTTCAGCTGCTGATGGCTCCACCCCCTATGCGTGACTCAGCAGTATCACCTTGCTTCCATGGCTTCACAGACATTTGCCACCACAATCTCCTCCCTCACATCCCCTCAATCTGTCTCTCCACAGTCAACAGCAGCCCTCACCCTGGGACTGCTCCACAATCCCTAAACTCCAGTTTCCAGCTGCTGCACCTTCCAGGGGATCTATGTCCCCGTACAGGGTATGTGTGGCTGTGGCAAGGACTGTCTGATTCTCATTCCATTAAGGCTGCCACAGATCAGCTGTTTCACTCTCAGCCTTAAATGTTTCTCCTCTGACTCAGACAATTGCCCTGATGTGGGGATCATATCCTTACTTCAGTCCCCCCACCCTCTGAGGGCAGGTCCAGTCCTACTAACACTCCTGTTTTTCCCCCTAGTTCTTTCATCCTACCGAGTTTTGCATGGGTCTATATACTCTTTGCTGCAGGTCAGGTACTCCTGTCTGCTCTCAGCTGGTGTTCTGCATGCACTTCTGTGTCTGAAGGTGTATTCCTGATGTATCTGTGGAGAGAGATGTACTCCAGGTCCACCTACTCCTCCACCATCTTGTTCTCCATAACTTTGATTTTTATTTCTGAATAGTATACAGTTTTTTCCATTTTAATGTTGATGGACACTTGGATTGTTTCCAGTTTGGGGCCCTTATAAATAAAATTGATATAAACATTCTTGAATAAATCTTTTGTAGGATAGTGACATTCCTTTCTTTTGGCAATACAGTTAAGAATGGAAATACTTGGTCATAGTATAGGTGTGTGCTTAGCTTTATTCAAGAGTGAGAAACTGTTTTACAAAGGGGTTGAATTATTTTATACTCCTACAAGAACTGTATGAGAATTTCAACTGCTCCACATCCACAACAGCCATTTTTTTACTTTTAATTATTTTGGTATCTCATCATGGTCTGTATTTACATTGCCCTGAGAGGTAATGGAGAACCCCACAGACAGAGGAACCTGGTGGCTACAGTCTATGGGGTCGCAAAGAGTCAGACGTGACTGAATCAACTAAGCATGCATTAATGAGTCTCAACACCTTTTCACATACTATTGGTCATTCATAGATCTCTTTTTGTGAAGTGCCTATTCAAGTCATCTGCTTTTTTTAATTTAAATTATTTGTCCTTTTAATGTTTAATTCATAGGAGTTCTTTTACATTCAGGGGACAAGTTCTTTATCAGATATATGTTTATGAATATGTTCTCCTAGATTGTGGCTTGGCTTTTCTCTTTCTTAACAATGTCTCTTATGAACAAAAACTTTTAATGTTGATGAAGTCTAATTTATCATTGTTTCTTTTATAATTAGTATTTTATATATCTTAAGAAATCTTTATCTCAATATTATAAAAATATTCCTCTATATTTCCTTTAAGGAAACTCAATAGTTTAAGGTCCATATAATCAAAGCTATGGTTTTTCCAGCAGTCATGTGCAGATGTGAGAGTTGGACCACAAAGAAGGCTGAGCACCAAAGAATTGATGCCTTTGAATTGTGGTACTGGAGAAGACACTTGAGAGTCCCTTGGACTGCAAGGAGATCAAACCAGTCAGTCCTAAAGGAAATCAACCCTGATATTCCTACAAGGACTGATGCTGAAGCTGAAGCTCCAATACTTTGGCCTCTTGATGTGAAGAGCTGACTCACTAGAAAAGACCCTGAAGTTGGGAGAGAGAGAACACAAAAGGAGAAGAGGGCAGCAGAGGATGACATGGTTAGATAGCATCACTGACTCAGTGGACATGAATTTGAGCAAATTCTGGGAGATAGTGAAAGACAGAGGAGACTGGCATGCTATAGTCCATGGGGTTGCAAAGAGATGGATGTGATTTAGCAACAGAACAACACAACTTACGAGTCAAAGCTCCTTTTTCCCCCCACATAGGTATGTTTCAGCTTCATCATTTATTGAAAACACTCTTTTCCTTATTGAATTGACTTAACACTGTATACGTATAGGTCTATTCCAGATTCTCTCTCTCTTTTTTTTTTATCAGATTATAGTGGTTTAATAGTGGCCCCCAAAGGAATGCCCAAGTTGTAACCCCAGAACATGCAAAAGTGACCTTATTTGGAAAAATGATCTTTGTACATGTAATTGTGGATTTTGAGATGAGGTCAACCTGGATTTAGGCTAGACCTTTGTCTGTTTACTTGTGTTCAGCTGCTCAGTTGTGTGTGATTCTTTGCGACCCCATGGACTGTAGCCCACCAGACTCCTCTGTCCATATAATTTTCCAAGCAAGAATACTGGAGTGGGTTCCCATTTCCTACTCCACAGATTGTCTTTTCTGTTCCATTGCTTTATGACTTCATTTATCTACCCTGACGTCAATTGCACTGTCTTCATTATTAAAGCTTTGGGTAAGTCTTAAAATCTAATAGTGGGAGTCCTTCACTTTTGTTCCTTTTCAAGGTAAGATAGCTATTTTAGGTCTTTGCATTTCTATATAAATTTTAGAATCAGATTGTCTGTTTCTCCAAAACACCTGCTGGAATTTTGATTGGAATTGCATTTAATCAATAAATCAATGTGGTAAGAATTAACCAATCTTCCCTTGTAGCTCAGTAGGTAAAGAATCTGCCTACAATGCAGGAGACCCAGGTTTGATCCCTGGGTCAGGAAGATACACTGGAGAAGGAAATGGCAACCCATTCCAGTATTCTTGCCTGGAGGATCCAATGAACAGAGGAGCCTGGCAGGCTACAGTCCATGGGGTCGCAAGAGTCAGACACAACTTAGTGACTAAACCACCACCACACTCAACCAATCTTAACAATATTGAGTTTCCCAATTCATAGGCATCATATGTCTTTCCACTTCAGCTTTTAAAATTTTCTATTAGCAATATTTTTATACTTTTCAATATATAGGTCTTTGCACATATTTTACTAAATATATTCAGAGGAAGGTGTAAATGGCATTTAAAAAATGTTTTTTCCAGTTGTTTGTTGCAAATAAGCAGAGACACAAATAATTTTGACTTTTTATCTCTTGGATCTTACAAAGTGGATTTTTAATTATAGTGGGTTTCCCCCCCTCCTTCCTGTTTTTCTTTTTTTTAATTTTCCACTGAATTTTCTATGTACACCAGTGTGTTATCTGTAAATGAAAATAGTTGATAGTTTTACATCTTCTTTTGTGTGTTTATGCCTTTTACTTCTTATTCTTGCCTTATCATATTCACTATCTCCAGTACAATGTTGAATTGAAGGGATAAGAGGGAACATTTTTGCCTTAAAGGGAAAACAACAGTTCTCCATTAGATTGTATGTTTGTCCTAAGTTTTTTGTAAATGCTTTAATCAGATTGGAAATGTTCTCTTTATTTCATCCTAAGGTGAGACTTTTTTTTCATGAACAAGTGTTGAGTTTTATCAAGTGTTTTTCTGCATCTATTAACATGATTGCATAATTTTTCCCCTTTATGCTTTGATGTGGTGAATTACATTGATTGATTTTTCGATACTATACCAAACTTGCATGACCCTACTTGGTCATTATGTTTAATCTTCTTTATATACTGCTATTCGCTTATATTCGCTTAGAATTATTCCACTGATGTTCATGAGGTTCATGGGGTCAATACTTCTATTTTTTGTACTTGCCCAGTTTTGTTATGAAGGCTTTTCTGGACTCATAAAATTGAATGGGAAAATGTTCCCTCCTCTTATTCTCTGAAAGGCTTTTAATATTTATATTATTTCTTACTTAAATGTTTGGTATTATTCAGAAACCAGTGTACTTGGGTCTGGGATTTCCTTTTGGGTAGACTTCTAATTATTTGAATTCTTTAAAAAATATGGGAGTATTCACATTTTCTACTTTTTATGGAATTATAGCTGATTGATTAATACAGTGTGGTGCCAATCTCTGCAGTATACTAAATTGACTCAGTTATACACACACATATATTATTCTTTTCCATTATGTTTTATCATGGGATATTGACTATAGGTCTCTGTGCTATACATTAGGACCTTGTTGTTTATCCACTCTAAATGTAATAGTTTGCCTCTACCAACTCCAAACTCTGTCTGTTCCTCTTCCTCCTCCCCTTGGAACCACAAGTCTGTTCTCTACATCTATGAGTCTGTTTCTGTTTTGTAATAGGTTCATTTCTGCCATATTTTAGATTCCACATATCAGTGATATCATATGGTATTTGCCTTTCCATTTCTGACTGATTTCATTTAGTGTAATAATCTCTATAATAGTTGCATTCATGTGACTGCAAATGGCCTTATTTTTTCATGATCGAGTAGTAGTGCATCGTTCGTACATACCACATCTTCTTTATCCATTCACCTGTCAATGGATATTTAGGTTGCTTCCATGTTTTGGCTATTTTGAAAACTGCTGCCCTAAACATAAGGTTGTATGTATTTTTTTGAATTATAGTTTTATCTGGATATATACTCCTAGGAGTGGGATTGCTGGATCATACAGCAATTCTATTTTTAGTTTTCTGAGAAACCTCCATACTGATTTCCATAATGGCTGTATCAACTTACATTCCCAGCAACAGTGTAGAAGGTTCCCTTTCCTCCACGCTGTCTCCAGCATTTGTTATTCGTAGACTTTTTAATGATGGCCATTCTGACTGGTGTGAGGTGGTACCTCATTATAGTTTTGATTTGCATTTCTCTAATAACTGAACAACATTTCATGTGCCTATTGGCCATCTGTATGTCTTCTTGGAAAAATGTCAATTAAGGTCTTCTGCTCATTCAAATTTTCTATATTTACTTTTAATAATTTCAGTAAGTTGATTTTTGTAAGCAAATTTCCCATTGTTCTAAGTTGTCAAATGTATCATAATAAAATTACTAATAATATCCCCTTTATCACTCTCTTAATGTCTGTAGGGTCTATACAGATATCATCAAATTTGTATTTCTCACTTTTTTGAGGGGTCAGGTCAGTCATCCTGTGGGACTATTCATTTTATTAATACTTTAAAGAATCAACTTTCCTTTTCATTGGTTTTCTTTATTTTGCCTATTTTTTCATATTTTTTATTCCATTGAATTTTGCTCTTTTATTATTATTTTCTTCCTTCTACTTCTTTGTCTTACAAAAACAATAACTTGATTTCTTTTTAGGAATAAAGAAAGAAAGAAGGAGATATATTCAACAATGTCAAATCTTTAGAGCAGTTAACATGAAGAATGAGAAAGTCATTAAAACTGGCAAATAGGAGACCATCAGTGACTTGTTTTATTGTATAAAGGAAAGACTTAGAATCAGACACATTTGAGCTCTGGTAACGGAATCTGTTTTTCTTTTTGACCATCCATTGTATGAGCACAACTTCCTTTATGTAAGAATCCTCCTATCTGACAACACACACACACACACACACACACACAAACTATGATTCTCGAAGGGATATAAAACCTATCTTCCATGACAAACATGGAAAATTCCAGAAATTTACTTTCCCAAGAAAACTTGTAGCTAGGATACAGGCCCATGATCTAAGTTTTGCCAGTCAGAGAATCATAGCTCATATCAGGGACCATGAGAGACCGTCTCTAGTGCAGCAGTAGCTGCAGAAATGGTACCTCCTAGGGAAGCAACAAGACTGGTGCTGACGCAGGCATCCCGTACTCATCTGGCAGTGTCGGCAGTGAGAAGAGCGAAAGCTACGAAGTGCAAAGCTGCCAGAAGTGTCCTCATTCATGCACCTCTGTGTGAATGAGATCACCCCTGACTATATAGCCCTCAGTCTAGGTCTTCAGACTTGCCTGGGGTTCTATGAGTCTACCTGACAACATAATTCATTCTCTGCTGAAATCAGGCGGCCTTAGCTTCTGTTCCTTGCAACTAGGAGACCTGTCTCTTTTAGACTGAATCCAAGCACCATGCTTACTAGCTGAGTGACTGTCACCAGATGGGTGATCTTTGTGCAATGTTCTGAACATCTTTTTCCTCAACTATTAAATGAAAGAAATGGTACCTACCTCAGTGTGGTTATGATTATTATGCAACATCTACAGAGCACCTGAGGTGTAACTGGTCCTAAATAAAGTTAAGTCCGTGAAAATAAAAATTTATTACCCCCTAAAATGTTGATTCAATCTCTTTTAAAATCATTATCAAATCATATGTCATAGATCAAAATGGTGAATAAGAAATTTGAGGGTAGAGATAAACAAGATAGCCTTTACTTTCCAAATTTCAAGAATAAGAAAAGGCAAGCATAAGGTACTAACTCAAGGGGAAGCAGGGTTGAGATAAGATATTTTATCTTTTTTAGGAATTGGAAGACCTGAGCTTGTTTGTAAGATAACAAGAAGAAACTAATAAAGAGTAATTTAGACAGAAAAGATGGTTGACAAAAAGTTGACAGAAGTTCTTTAAAGGTATCAAGGGTCTAGATTAGAATCCTATTTTGTTGCAAAAATATACAGAATTTTACATACTAGGTACGATAAGACACAAAGAATAAGAAGTATTATCCAGGTGGGGGAAGTTCCTGTTTAAGTTAAATCTATACATACTCTGTATCTTGTCATCATAAAATTGAATTGTTTATTGAAAAAGGCAAGAAGCTCTAAAACCACAAAAGTTTTATAGTTATCTCCCATGGAATGTAAACCTTGACTACAAAGCTATGATAACTGCAAATCTTCCTTTACATAGTTGGCGTAAAAATTATATTTGGACACTTTATGTTTACTATAAAAGTAATTTTTGCTAGAATATGTTTGTTATAGTAAAATGGAACTTACTTTTCTAAATTATAATGTACACACCAGCTCTGTGTCAATGGTCAGCAACTTTGTGAACCCACACTGTATTCTCTCACTATGATCTACATGATAGATCCTTTTGTCCTACTTTTCTCCTCAAAAACTTGTGTTTAAAATCAAATTTGTGGTTCTAACAGATTTGCTTTTTTAAAAAAAGTTTATTTTTTATTGGAGTAGAGTTGATGTACAATGTTGTGTTAGTTTCAGGTCTACAGCAAAGTGATTCATATGTGTGTGTGTGTGTATGTGTGTGAAAGTAAAAGTGTTGGTTGCTCAGTTGTGACCCCACGGACTGTAGCCTGCTTCTCTGTCCATGGAAATCTTCAGGCAAGAATACTGGACTGGGTAACCATTCCCAACCCAGGGATCAAATCCAGGTCTCCTGCATTGCAGGCAGATTCTTTACAATCTGAGCCACCTGGGAGGCCCATATGTATATGTATATGGTGGTGCTAGTGGTAAAGAACCTGCCTGCCAATACAGGAGACATAAGAGACATGGGTTTGATCCCTGGGTCAGGAAGATCCCCTGGAGCAGGGCACGGCAACCCACTCCAGTAAATGGACAGAGGAGCCTGCTGAACTATAGTCCATAGCGTGCCAAAGAGTTGGACATGACTGAAGCAACTTAGCCTGCATGAATACATATATATTCAGGTAGATATAGAAATACTTTTTCAGATTCTTTTCCATTATAGGTTATTGCAAAATACTGAATATAGTTCCTTGTGGTAACAGATTTACTGCTAAACACCATATGAAGCTCTTTGCCTATTTTTTCCCCTTCGTCCATTCAAGAGAGCAGTTTTGGTACAGCAGTGGGGATCACAGCCAGACTGAAATGCATTAGGGAGAAAATAGCAGTGAGGAAATGGAGGTAGGCAATTAGCCTCCACTTAAAAATGTTGGGGGTAAATGACAGGGCACAAAGATAAGATGCAAACTCAAGAGAGTAGAGAGTTAAGATAAAAAATGATGTTTAGACGGGATGGCCTGCACTTGTGGGTAAGACAAGGAGCAGGAGCTTGTGCAGAGGGAGGAACTGAAAACTCAAGAGAGAGAAAATAAGAGTAATAAAACAAAATCCAGGAAAAAGTCGGAGATCAAGGATCTATAGGATGGGACTGGTGTTTGGGAGACGTTTTCTTCCTCTGGGAAAAAAAGAAAAGGAGCAAATGGTGGAAATTTTAGGATGAACATTAAAGTGTATGGTCAGATACTTGTAAAATTCCATGAGGAGCCAAGGGCTGAGAAGTGACTTTGACGGCCAGAGGAAAACGGAGAGTGCTTAGAGATTGCTCAGAGGAGAATGCCATGGAGAAGTCTTGAATTGAATAAAATGATTTGAGTAGCAGTGCAGCTACAAATGAAACACCAGTGGATTCAGTTAGCAAGTTCCTTGCTTTTCTCTAGTTACATGTAGGTGTAGAGAATCTGTAATAGCACTTGAAATATTAGGGACAATGGTTTTACCACGAAGCGACAGAGCTTTTGGAAGAACTAAGAAGAAAACAGGACCACACAGAATCAAAATGATGGAGCTGAGAGGGACACCTGAGAGACACAGAGCCCACCTGTCTACCTCCAAGCAGAAAGATGGCTGGACGACCCACTGGCCATGCCTGACAATAAGACAGTGTCCCCTAAGACCTCGAAAATGAAAGAAATGGAATCATCCCTAACATTTAATATTTTGAAATCAATATACAATAGACTGGAACAGAAATATGCATTGCCACCTTCATAAAGGGACTCCCAGACCTTCTAGAGCAGATGGTGTGATCTGACTAACTATATTAACATATCTAAAGAAAGTGTCAAACAGCCTTAGAAACAGAGAAAAGAGCACTGTCCAAAGGGAAAGAGTACCTTGGGCAGTGGACGTTGAGTTTCTGGTCCCATCAGCAAGATCATCCCTAAAACAGAGCGAAAGGAGTGACGTGTGGTCTGTGCTGCCTGCCACTCAATGGTTCAATCATCTGATTTGGTGCTAACCTAGAGCTATTCTCATCATAATTTGGCTTCCTCCAATCTTTCCATAGGGAGACAGTGCTCCAGTCCTTCACATTCAAGTCAAAACTATGACAATTATTTCTTACTGTAAATATATTAACCCGTGACCAGTTTTACTTATCAGTCATATGAACTTGGCTGACATAAGCCCACCTCCAAAAGCCTAGGTGAGCTGATGATGGGTTTCTGAATCTGCAGGGCTGAGGTTAGCTGGAATTCATGAAACGAAGGCCTTACCCTTCAAGTGTTCAGGGGAGATAACAGGCTGGCCTTCCCCTGGTGAGAACCCACATCTACATAGTTTTTCCCATCTTGAAACAAAAACCGGTATACAGCAGATTGGACAAGGTCATGTGTGCTTCACCCTTACTGCCCCTCCAGATGGCCCTGGATGGTAGAGTCCCTTGCTTCAAAGGGAAATTGCCCTGAGGCTGGCAAGCAATTATGTCAAAACTGAGTCAATACCATCTATGGACAGGGAGGCTTGGCATGCTGCAGTCCATGGGGTCACAAAGAGTCAGACACAACTGAGTGACTGAACTGACGGACAGCCTTTGAGGAGCCAGTAGTCAGCAATTTTTTTTTTTTTTTCTTTTTGGTAAAACTCCAGGCTGATGGCTCTAGATTGCATATTTCTTTCTCTGTAAAAGCTTTGTTAAGTTTTGCAGGAAACAGAAAAGAGGAGCCTTCAAAATGCCCACACAAGCTGTGCTCCTGAAAGGTCTTCTGGCCACAAGGTACAATTTTCTCTCCAGGATCTGGGAGGTCTTACCTCCCTAAACAACTGTTTGCAAGGCAGGTGGAATGCCTCGAGGAAGGGATTCAGTTTTTCATCTTGATGCCGATATCTTTGTGCATGACAGCTCCCCCATCCCTCCCCGTGTCCTTTGCCCCGCTGAAAGATAAACACAGGGCGCTTAGCATTTTCCCCAAGTGCACATTCATCGGCACTGACTCTTATTTTCCCCACCTCTGACTTTCATGCTGGACTTTTTGCCTGTGTTGTGGGGTCAGGTGTGGGATACAGGGGAGGGAGGGACTGTATTTTGTTAAGATCAAAACTGTGATTGATCTACCTGGGATTTCGTCTAGCTAAGTAACAGGAAAAGGGATAAACGAGTCCACTAATGCAAACACTTGGGTTGTGGGTGGCCAAAGACAGAGCTGGCTGGGGTGACCCAGGCAAGGAGTGGGGATTAGACAAGAGAGTGAGAGGCAGATCAGGAGCTATGATACAAGGAAAAGTGGAGGCGGAAAGACGTATTACTCCCAAGAAGGAATCTATAAAAATTAGACGCTAGGGGAACAAGAAAGGAGCCTGGACCAAAGGACATGACTACCCAGAGGGGATGTGGAATAGACAGAAATGCCAGGGCAGAAATGTCCCTGGGCTTAGCTTTGAAGAGATTGTATAAAGCCTGGTGGGCTACAGTCCATGGGGTCTCAAAAGACTTGGACACAACTGAGCAACTAAACAACGACAATAACCAATAAACATTAAGATCCAGATATAGTCTGATAGAGGCTCTTCTGTGCAAAGAAAATCTGTTCATCTTTTTTCTTTTGTCGGCCGTTCCTCATGACATGTGGAAATTTCCTGACCAGGGATCAAACCTGCACCGCCTGCAGTGGAAGCATAGAATCTTAACCACTGGATCACTGCTGCTGCTGCTGCTGCTGCTGTCACTTCAGTCATGTCCGACTCTGTGTGACCCCATAGACGGCAGCCCACCAGGCTGCCCTGTCCCTGGGATTCTCCAGGCAAGAACACTGGAGTGGGTTGCCATTTCCTTCTCCAGTGCATGAAAGTGAAAAGTGAAAGTGAAGTCTCTCAGTCGTGTCTGACCCTCAGCGACCCCATGGACTGCAGCCTTCCAGGCTCCTCCGTCCATGGGATTTTCCAGGCAGGAGTACTGGAGTGGGGCGCCATTGCCTTCTCCGACTGGACCACTAGGGAAGTCCTAAGAAAGCCTGTTTTTCTTAATTAGATCTATAAGATCAAAGATATTAATAGCAAAGTAATTTTGTGATCAAACAAACATGAAATATGGCAATTTAATGGATCAAGACAATATGAAGAAGTTTTTAAATGTTAAAACAAATTTGGAACAGTTTTGGTTGTCATTGGAAATTGGCCCAGGGGCCAGAGGGATGTCGGGGTATTGGGTAGGGTTTGTGGTACAGAGTGGGGATTATGGTTCCTTTCTCCATCCTGCTGCTTCAGAGTCTTTAGAAAAAAACTGAGATCCTTCTGACTCCACAAAGAAAGCTGTGCTTCAGACCCAGTGGTGCTATTAGCCAAAGGACTGGGGATCCTTGCAGGGGCCTACCCCAGTGGGTACCAACAGCAAGCCTCGTCGATGACCACAATCAATAGTCACTTGGGCCTCTGAAGTCCAGAACTTTAATAGCCTTAACAGCACTCAATTTTCCACAAGTGCAGCATAACGGTTACAATCTAGACTGCCTAGAATTGAACTCTGGTTCCCGCACTGAGCTACTGCATTGGCCAAGAAGTTCCTTTGGTTTTTAAGTATTAATGAAAATAAAAGACATCTTTTTCCTTTTCACCAAGAACTTTATTGAACAACATATTCACTTTTTTGTTCCACTGCCTTCTGCCATTTTTTAGCAACTTCATAATTTCATCTTCTCAAAACTTTTTATCTTTTCAAGCAAACAACTGTTTCAGGTGACTTTTACTGTCTTCAAGGGATGGAATTTTTTTTCCATTAGGAGAATTTTGTGAAAACCAAAATAAATGGAAATCCAGAGGTGTAATGTCTGGTGATTATGGTGGATGAATCATGACTTCCCAGTCAAGCTGTAACAGTTTTTGCCTGGTCATCAAAGAAACATGCAGTCTTGTGTTACCCCGAGGAGATATTATCCATTTTCTGTTGACTAATTCTGGATGCTTTCTGTCGAGTGCTGCTTTCAGTTGGTCTAATTGGGAGCAGTATCTATTGAAATTATTGTTTGGTTTTCCGAAAGAAGCGCATAATAGAGGACTCTTTACCAGTCCCACAATGTACATAATACCACCTTCTTTGGATGATAAACCACAGCCTTTGGTGGTTCATTTCACTTACCCCATGATCTCTCTCATTCCACATTATTATACAGTACCCACTTTTCATCACTTGTCAAAACTTGTTTTAAAATCAGAATGTTTACTTTACATATCAGTCGAGAATCTCACGCAGAAATATGGTCAAGAAGGATTTTTTTCACTTAACTTCTGTGAAAACCAAACATCAAAGCAATTAACATAACCAAGCTGGTGCAAATGGTTTTCAGTGCTTGATTGGGATATTCTGAATATGTCGGCTATCTTCCATGTAGTATAACATTAATTATTCTCGGTTAATGTCTTGATTTGATTCCTATCAACTTCAACTGATTTACCCCACCATGTAGCATCCTCCAGAGAGAAATTTCCAGCATGAAACTTCGCAAACCAATTTTGACACATCCGATCAGTCACAGCACCTTCTGTATACACCACATAAATCTTTTTTGTGTGTGTTTCAGTTGTGTTTTTACCTTTCTTGAAATAATAAAGCATAATAAGCTGAAAATGTTTTTTTTCTTCTAACTTTTAACATTAAAATGGCTACACAAAAATTCACCGATTTTTGAAAGGTATTTATCTGGCTGTATGAGGTCTTAGTTGTGGCAACGTGGAATCTTCCTTGTGGCATGCAGAGTCTTTCCTGGCAGCGCCCGGGCTTCTCTAGCTGCGGAGTGTGGCCTTCTTCCTAGTTGTGGCATGGGAGCTCTAGAATGTGGGCTCAGTAACTGAGGTGTTTGGGCTTAGTTGGCCCACAGCATGTGGGACCTACCCCAACCAGGGATCCCAACCAGGGATCAAACTCTCATTCTCTGCATTACAAGGCAGATTCTTAACCACTGGACCACCAACAAAGTCTCAAAAAATTCACCAATTTTGATAAGCTTTTTTAAAATTCATGCGGATATCACATTACAACCTAACAAGACTGTTTGGAATGAAGTTAAAGAGAACTGCTAAGTGCTACTAGAGCCATCTTATGGAATTTTGGCCAACCTCATACTAAATAGAGCCACTCTTGTAGAAAGAGGGGCTCTACACCTGCATCACAGAGACACAGTGGTGAATAATTCACCTGCAATGCAGGAGACATGGTTTGATCCCTGGATTGGAAAGACCCCACTGGAGCAGGAAATGGCAACCCACTCCAGTATTCTTGCCTGGAAAATTCCATGGACAGAGGAGCCTGGCCCGCTACCAGTCCATGGGGTTGCAAAGAGTCAGATACGACTGAGCAACTGAGCATGCACACAGCATCAAAGACCTAGGCACATCTGTTCAAGAACTGCCAGCCCCCACCTGGTTCTTTCTTCAGAACCTCTCCTGGTTGGTGGGGCGTCTTTCCCTCACCAGCTCCACCCCTACTTCATTGTCCCTCGCCTGCTGGTTACCTCTGCTGCTGCTGTTAAGTCACTTCAGTTGTGTCCGACTCTGTGCAACCCCATAGATGGCAGCCCACCAGGCTCCCCTATCCATATATATGTATATGAATGACTTTATTATATACCTGAAACCAACATAACATTGCAAATCAACTATACTTCAATTAAAAGAAAGAGTACATTGTGCAATTTTACAGTTGTCGGTACATGTGTGCATGCTCAGTTGCTTCAGTTGTGTCCAGCTCTTTGAGACCCCATGGACTGTCGCCCACCAGGCTCCTCTGTCCATGGGATTCTCCAGGCAAGAATACTGGAGTGGGTTGCTGTGGCCTCCTCCAGGGTATCTTCCTGACCCAGGGATCGAACCTGAGTCTCCTGCTTGGCCACTTATTAAAGGTGTGACCTTAGCAGAGTTAATCCCTGTCTAGCTTTAATTTCCTCCTGAAAACATGGGGATGATATTACTCCTTCATTACTGTTGTGAAGATGAAGTGAAATCACTCGGCATAGCACCTAGACATTATTTATTCCTATTACCTCAAGAGGTGTTGTCAACCTTTAATCCTCCATGAAGCTATGTGGTCCAGTGTTTTTCTAGTGAAGAACTAGCTGGCAGAGTGCTACACAATGGGACTCAACATAAATCTTGGTACAAAAAGAATAACATATTGGGGGAGTCCTAGAGGTGACCAGCCAGAGAAGGCAATGGCAACCAACTCCAGTATTCTTGCCTGGAAGATCCCATGGATGGAGGAGCCTGGTAGGCTGCAGTCCATGGGGTCTCTAAGAGTCAGACACGACTGAGAGACTTCACTTTCACTTTTCCTTTCATGCATTGGAGAAGGAAATGGCAACCCACTCCATATATATATATAGTTGTGTAGTCACTAAGTTGTATCAGACTCTTTTGTGACCCCATGTGTGTATATATATATCCTTTTTCAGATTCTTATCCATTATAGGTTATTATAGGATATTCATGAAAAAAGCAAGAGAGTTCCAGAAAAACATCTATTTCTGCTTTTTGACTATGCCAAAGCCTTTGACTGTGTGGATCACAATAAACTGTGGAAAATTCTGAAAGAGATGGGAATATCAGACCACCTGACCTGCCTCTTGAGAAACCTGTATGCAGGTCAGGAAGCAACAGTTAGAACTGGACATGGAACAACAGACTGGTTCCAAATAGAAAAAGGAGTACGTCAAGGCTGTATATTGTCACCCTGCTTATTTAACTTATATGCAGAGGACATCATGAGAAATGCTGGGCTGGAAGAAGCACAAGCTGGAATCAAGATTGCTGGGAGAAATATCAATAACCTAAGATATGCAGATGACACCACCCTTATGGCAGAAAGTGAAGAGGAACTAAAAAGCCTCTTGATGAAAGTGAAAGAGGAGAGTGAAAAAGTTGGCTTAAAGCTCAACGTTCAGAAAACTAAGATCATGGCATCTGGTCCCATCACTTCATGGCAAATAGATGGGGAAAAAGTGGAAACAGTGTCAGACTTTATTCTTTTGGGCTCCAAAATCACTGCAGATGGTGATTGCAGCCATGAAATTAAAAGATGCTTACTCCTTGGAAGGAAAGTTATGACCAACCTCAGTGAGTCAGTCAGTTCAGTTGCTCAGTCATGTCCAACACTTTGCGACCACATGAATTACAGCACGCCAGGCCTCCCTGTCCATCACCAACTCCCGGAATTCACTCAAACTCTCGTCCAACCTGCTAAGTCACTTCAGTCGTGTTCGACTCTGTGCGACCCCATAGACGGCAGCCCACCAGGCTCCCCTGTCCCTGGGATTCTCTAGGCAAGAACACTGGAGTGGGTTGCCATTTCCTTCCCCAATGCATGAAAGTGAAAAGTGAAAGTGAAGTCACTCAGTCGTGTCCGACTCTTAGCGACCCCATGGACTGCAGCCTACCAGGCTCCTCCATCCATGGGATTTTCCAGGCAAGAGTACTGCAGTGGGGTGCCATTGCCTTCTCCTCACATCCAACCTAGATAGCATATTAAAAAGCAGAGACATTACTTTGCCAACAAAGGTTCGTCTAGTCAAGGCTATGGTTTTTCCAGTGGTCATGTATGGTTGTGAGAGTTGGACTGTGAAGAAAGCTGAGCGCCAAAGAATTGATGCTTTTGAACTGCGGTGTTGGAGAAGACTCTTGAGAGTCCCTTGGACTGCAAGGAGATCCAACCAGTCCATTCTAAAGGAGATCAATCCTGGGTGTTCATTGGAAGGACTGATGCTAAAGCTGAAACTCCAATACTTTGGCCACCTCATGCGAAGAGTTGACTCATTGGAAAAGACTCGGATGCTGGGAGGGATTCGGGGCAGGAGGAAAAGGGGATGACAGATGATGAGATGGCTGGATGGCATCACCGACTTGATGGACATGAGTTTGAGTAAACTCCGGGAGTTGATGATGGACAGGAAGGCCTGTCGTGCTGTGATTCATGGGGTTGCAAAGAGTCGGACACGACTGAGCGACTGAACTGAACTGAACTGAACTGATAGAGTATTGAATAGAATTCCTTGTGCTATACAATACATCTTTGTTGTTCATTTGTTTTATATAGAGTAGTGTGTATCTGTTAATCCCAAACTCTTAATTTATTCCTCCTATCCACCCCCCTACCCCACCTCCAGACAATGTACTCTTAACTGCGGGTCAAGGTCAAATGAGTTTGCTTCACACTTGGGTGCTAGATTAATCTGCTTCCTCCTTTATCTGGCCCTGGAGGAGCGGGGAACTTTGTAGACAGCTACACTGGCCTAAGCTCAACTCAGCGCTCTCTTTAGGGCTCCTGCCTGACTATTAGAGAAGCAAAGGCCCCAGGGGCAAAGCTGTGCTCTCAGCAAATGTTCTTCCCCAGTTTTCCCCAACTGCTCCATTCAGCACATCCTGAAGGCAAGGGTAGCAACTTGGGCCAGACTAAACAGGAGTCTGTGAGGATCCAAAAGGACTATGCAATTTAAATATTAGTGACGCTCACGTGATAGTGGAACATGAGCCCCTTTTCAGTGGATGGAAACAACAGAGGTAGATCTCAGTTAGCAAGAACTGGTTTAACTATAGCCCCAAACAACATTGTCTCTAAGACCGATGTATGAACAGTGCTATAAATTTAAAAGTGAATTTAACAAAATGTGAGGATGAAATTCTTGCTTTTTGTCCTAAAAATCAGAATTTCTAGTTGGTTATGACTCTGTCAATAAGATACTTGAGACCAGGGCTGTGATGATCAACCATTGGCTGATAAACTTCAGTTAGTATTAATATATGGTTGCTTAACAAATGAAGATAGTCTTATAAGCTCCTTGATATAGATTGATACATATATAATCTTCAGAACAACCCTGTTAGATTTTATTATTATCTCCATTTTGCACTTGGGGAAATTGAAGCTGAGAGGTTAAATTTTGTCCACAGGCTTCCCTGGTGGCTCAGATGGTAAAGAATCTGTCTGCAGTGCAGGAGACCCGGGCTTGATACCTGGTTCAGGAAGATCCCCTGGAAAAGGAAATGGCAACTCATTCCAGTATTCTTGCCCGGAGAATTCCACGGACAGAGGAGCCTGGTGGGCTACAGTCCATGGGGTCACAAAGAGTCAACGTGACTGACTAACACTTTCATTTTTCATTACATTCAATTATTAAGAACTCTCTTGATTGCTATGGTAGACTGACTGCAGAAATAGCCCCAGTTTTTCCAAAAAAACAACTGTATTTGCATCCCTTGAAATGTGACTGCCACTTCAATTATAGGATGTTGAAGCCTATTTCTCTGTCTGTTGAATTGAGACTGGCCTTGTGACTTTCTTTGACTAATAGATATGGGGGGAATGACTGCATGTGGTGTCTAGGCCTCTAGAGGACATGCATGTTTCTGCCTTATCCTTTGAATGCTTTCTTTTACCTTGGGAACAAGCCTAGGCTAGTCTGATAGAGATTGAGGGGCCACCTGGAACTGAGATGAATCATCCTAGCTGAGGACAGTCTAGACCAGCCAGCCCCTCTCTAGCCCATCAACCTACTGACTGTAGATCCACAAGCAAACCCAGCTAAGACTGGCCAGCCCTGGCTCAGACCAGCAGAACTGTCCAGCCAATCCATAGATTAATGAAAAAAACAGTACATTGTTGTTTGGGCCACCAAGTATTAGGGTGATTTGTTATGCAGCATTATTTTAGCAATAGATAACAGATACAGTTGCCTCCCCAGTCATTTCTTCTCTTTGCTTTGAAGGCAAAACCTACTTCCCACTACAGAAGTTTAAAGAGTGTATGTTCACTTTTCAAACTATTTTGCAGTTAGAGTGATTCAGTTCTAGCAGATATACAGGGAAGTCAGTATGGTAGGAGGATATGTGGGGAGGGAAATAATACTGAGAAACATTTTCCTTTCTGAAAAGAAACTGGCAGTGAGATAGTGAACTTCTCCTTTCTTCTCTATCTGCTTTGAATACAATCATTAAAAATAGACATTGGAGCAACAGTAGCCATTTTGTGATCATGAAGCAAGAAGCCTAGGAACAGCAATCTAACACATTGGAAAGAATGGAAAGTTGAAAAGATCCTAGGTTTCTGGCCACATTACTCAGTCGCAGAAACTGGCTAACCTTTTGACTTCTTTATTATTTAAGTGATTGTGTGTTAGCTAAGTATTGATACATGTGATTGAACTTTGAACAAACACATTGGAGTCCAGGTCTTGGTGCTAACATTTATGCAAATAAGAACGAGTGACCTCTCTGGAAAAGGCAGCCTTGCCCAGGGCATGCAGCCTAATGAGCAAACTGGGGGCTGGATCTCAGGTCCCTTGACCAAATGGCCTTGTGTAGTGCATAACCTGCTCAGTCATCCTTGGTGACCCTGCTGGAATTCTACAAATTCAGGATGTTTTTAGGATGCTTCTTCCAGGATTGCCTGCAAACCCCAGTGGGAATTCATTTACTGTTTTAAATGGTAACAAATCCTTGGCTGTTAAAGCTAAATTTGATTTGGGAAATAGTCAAAATTATTTGATCCCAGAGATGGCAACAATGAAAGTGTGCCAATGAGATCTCCTGCTGCTGGGAGCACAATTGACTAATGGCCCCAGTTACCGCCCCTTGGGATGCACTGCACTTATGCCATTTGGTTTCCAGACAATGACAGCATGATGGGGAATGAAGGCAGGCAGACCCTTCTCAACAAGACCTGGGACTCAAGGGCTCCCCATCAGCCTGGCTGAACATTTCTCAGAACTGTGCTGTGGCTAAGATTCTTCTCACCCAGGCCTTCAATTCATTCTTCTCTCCTTCCACACATGTCAGACCTGCAATACAGTCTCAAAACTCTTCATGCTTTCCTTGCTTCCACCTTTTCCTTGCACATCTGGCCTCTTCTTGGCATCTGCTCAGCAGATCCAGCCCATAGTACCAGGTTTAGTGAAAGGATGAGGGGCAGTCATCAACCTGTTTAACAATGGCCAATTTCAAAGTACCAACAGTTTAGCAACTGGCTCAGGGCTTTCCTGATAGCTCAGTTGGTAAAGAATCCACCTGCAGTGCAGGAGACCCCGGTTCAATTCCTGGGTTGGCAAGATTCCCTGGAGAAGGGATAGGCTACCCACACCAGTATTCTTGGGTTTTCCTTGTGGCTCAGCTGATAAAGAATCTGCTTGCAATATGGAAGACCTGTGTTATATCCCTGGATTGGGAAGATCCTCTGGAGAAGAATAAGGCTATCCACTCCAGTATTCTGGCTAGGAGAATTCCATGGACTGTATAGTCCATGGGATCACAAAGAGTTGGACATGACTGAGCAACTTTCAAGGGAAATGTTAGAAGTAGCTATAAAATAAAATGACTTTTCTGATATAACTGATAAAAGGGACTCAATGAATATTGGTTAACTATTGAATAAGTGCAAAGGTTTTAAAATAAAATAATGTCATCTCCTATAGTTTTGCCTAAATGTCTACTGGCTTGGATGCACAAGGTGGACCTCCAAGTTATTCTTGTTGCTGCTACTGTTGTCCAGTCACTAAGTCAAGTCTTACTCTTTGTGACCCCATGGGCTGCAGCACATCAGGCTTCCCTGTCCTTCACTATCTCCTGGAGTTTGCTCAAACTCATGTCCATTGTGTCGATGATGCCATCCAACCATCTCATCCTCTGTTGGCCCCTTTTCCTCCTGCCTTCAATCTCTTCCAGCCTAGGGGTCTTTTCCAGTTAGCTCTTCAAATCAGGTGACCAAAGTATTGGAGCTTCAGCTTCAGCATCAGTCCTTGCAATGAATATTCAGGGTTGATTTCCTTCAGGACGGACTGGTTTGATCTTGCAGTCCAAGGGACTTTTGAGGGTCTTTTCCAGCACCACAATCCAAAAGTATTAATTCTTGGGGAATCTCCAAAAAAATTTCTCATATGTGTTCATCTTATTCTCACTCTGCTCTGGCTCCCACTTCATTTACATCTGCCTGGAAAACCACTCAAAAAAGTCTTATGGCTACTACTGTCCATCTTGGGAATACCAAACCCCAGGGACCACTGAAAGAAGTTCCAAATCTTCTAATTTCTCTTGAACATGAAAGGGTCCAAATCATATAGGGAGGCCAGGAGAGAAGATGGGAAAGAATGATTTTCTCTCCAACTCCATGCCACAGTTTTTACTTGAACCTACCTGTACATCTCTCGTGACTAGATAAGGAACACTTCATCAGAGTCTGCTACTAAGCCCTTTTATTCACCTGGATCTCAAAATCAGTCCAAGGGACCAGGTAAGGACAGACACCTTCCACTCCAGCTAAAATTCTAGATTTCCATCCTCCTCTAAACTTCCTCAGCCCTCCTCCCTAGGTGACAAACAATGAAACTAAAGATGCCCTGAATATGAAATGGTATATTAACTTTATTTTCTTATATTCTGTATTCTTAATGCTCTGGCATCAGGGGCCTTGCTGATTCTGGAAAATGCCCCTCCCAAGACTAGCTAATTTCCAGAGACAGCAAATAACTCTGTTGAGAGGCTGTCTTTCATTTAATATCTTCAAATGTCTTCAAATTTTGTCTCTAAAATGAAGACAACTGCTGATATAATTACATCAATTGAGAAGGTGTACATGAGATATTGTATCAACAAAATAGAGCTATCTATTCAAATATAACCAACCAATCCAGAGTCCAAACTTGCCAACTAACACCTTTCTCCTAGAGCTCACAGGTTGAGCCATATCCCCCTGCCCTAATCACTCCAGGGCCAGGTACAAGGCAACTAGGGATAGTCCCTACATCCTAGAACCTGTTGAAATTATTCAAACTAGCCAGTCCTAATCTGTCCAGCCTGCTTACCAGGCCTGGTCCATTCCTTCCCACAAATCCACGATAAAGGCTCTTGCCCATGTTTTCCGCTCATTCTTCCCGTCTCCTGAATAACTCTGGTGCTTCCCCAAGTGGCCCTATAGGACATGACATGCCCCCTCCTCTTGAGAACTGTGACAAACTACCTTTTCAATGGTCATTATTTCCAGATCTGTTGGCCTCAGCATACCAGACTAATAATAAAACTACATTTTAAAACAAATGGATATTGGGGAGATTTCAGTGGAGGGCATCTGCACTAGCAACAGACAACTCCCAAATTTTTGTTCTGTTTGAACAGCCCTCTTTCATTTACAAAGTACATATCTCAATTGCTTTAATTCTATCAGCAACTGTCTTCATTTTAAAGATAAAATTTGGAGATATTTGAGCAACAGCAACATTACTGAAAGAAATGTGTATTTTCTATGAGGATGTGTGGAGGTATAGGAACAGAAGGACTAGCTTGAGCATCGTGGTACTGGTTTTAAAGAGGGCTCTAGACACACACCAATAAAAAGAACAATCTCAGCCTCTCATACTTCCTGAGAACCTCCTATGTGCCAGGGACCAATATAGATCATTTTCATATATTAACTCATTTAATCCTCATATCAAGCTGAGGTTAATACCCAAGGTGCCTACCATTATTTTCCCTGTTTTATAGACAATCTGAAACCAACTGCTCAAAAATTGGTTTCTGTCATACAATAGTAGAGCTGCAAACAACTTCAGAGATCAACACCCCCCATTTTACAGATGAGTTAAATATGTTTATGCGTTCTACTCCACTGGAAGACTTTGTCATTTTTGAGCACATTCTCCAAATATGGCATATGTACCCTGATCTTGCCAATAGTGAGTTCTGACTCCTGTGACCTCGAGTCCAGCTGCGTCATACAAGGGAAGTGACACCTACTATAATAATCTCAAACCCCATAATCCATCACACATAACTCTGAATGTACTAAAGGGAAGTGTGTTACAATAACCAAACACACCTAGTGTATATCCCAAGGATTGCCTAAATATTTCCCATTTACGCTATTTTGAGAACTGGCTTCCAGCCCAGTTCCGACAACAGTGTTCAAGATTAAGTGGAAGGCCATGTGAGCGTGGTAAATGAAAATACAATTTTCCCCCCAAAGGGCTATTAGTTATGAGTTTATTTTCTTGTGCGTGTGAGATCTCTTTCTAAGCATTTATGAAATATGAACTTTGCAATTGTCTCACTTACTGGAAAAGTATGTGCGTCCTATGAGGTTTCTAGAGGACAATGGTATGTCAACTCTCATCAGCCTGCCTTCAGAAGATTCTGCAGAAGCTGGGCCCAAGAGCCCCTCTTAGACTACCTCTCCCATAGCAACCGCCTCACTCTTGGCAAAGGCACAGACTCGCTGCTCTACTCAGCTCTGGCGATGTCAGTCGCCTTAATACACTAAGGGTCCTAGACAACAGCCATCTAAAGAGAGCTCAAGGGGCAACAGGAGCTCAATTCCTGGGCACAGTCCTACTGTTTTTGGATTAGAGCCCTTGGTGGCATAGCCCCATCTTTGGGCACAGCCCATTTTGATTCCGTTGGCCAATGATGATCTGATGCATTCATTTGGCTGGAATGTTCTGAGCAGGATGGTAATCAAATTTCGATGACTTGGATGACCCTTATCATCTCTCCCACCCCTGCCTGTTTCTGCACCAAGTTTAAAGCTTATAGGAAAGTGGAATACTTGGGATATGATATTTTCCAAGATTGAACAGCTGGCTTATATCTATTAAATTGCAGCTTTAAATGAATACGCTCTATACTTCCCACTAAACCAAGGGAAACAGCAATGTACTGAGAAACTGGAAAGATTTCTGAGTTCTTTTAGATTATGCCTAAAGGCTTATATTACAGTTCTGAAAAAGACCAGGATCTTGGTAGTGAGTCACGAGTGTGTATGCCAAGCAAATTCACCAGGTTCTTTGACACAATGTAATTGTGCTTTAAATTCTCCCAGTTAGAATATTTACGCCACTGTCTAAAACAAAATTATAGCTTGGAGTTCAATCTTCAGACATTCACTAATGGCTTATCATCTATTGTCATAGTTCAACATGCATATTCATAATTAGTATGCAACATTTTCACAGTTACAGGATGAGTAACTGATCCAAGTAGTCGTTCCTCTAGTGTTCACGTTATTACTTTATCCATTTCTGGTGAAGCCAGGATCATAGCAGCATGTCTGTGGTCAGCCCCTTCCTTACCTCCTACCCAAACTCTGACCTGAATCTGTAAGTTTAGGGGCTCAAGAAAGAGAAAAATTCTAATAAACCCAGAAAATATCATTTATTAAATCCTCAAAGTCTATGTATATCTATGTATACATCACAAAGCCTCCTCCGCAGGCAACCGCCTGGCAGGATGGATCAAGCAACATGCCCACGATTCTTTACTGAGGCCCTGCTGTAAACTAGCTCTAAGGTCCCACATGAACTGGGACCAATATCAAAAGCCAGGGAGCTGGTGACTCTTTAATGTGAACTTTTTTCCGTTTTGCTTTGCTTTGTGTTTTCAATTCTATAGACATGGCATGAATTTGAACCTGCAATGCTTGGATCAGACTCTGAATAACTAAATGCCTGGACTGGGAAGATGTGTCAGATCCTTATTCTCTGCTTCTGCTCTGAGAAAAGGCTGTGCTTTTTTCCAATGAGTGGCCTAACACAGTGAGGCAATGACTTCTGCATTTTCTGGCAGGAAATATGAAAAAGAATATATATGGGAAATGTGTGTGTGTGTCTGATGGGGTCTTTCTCTCAAGTGATTTTTCTATCTTTGAGCCTCCAGGATAGAGTGGTCTAAACTTTCCAGCTCTGCTTATTTGCTAGGTTCTAGGATTCATTTTCAAGTTGGGGCTCCAAAGCCTATTTTCAACAAGATTTTTTAGTTATTCTTCCAATGAGGTTTAAAGCAATAAAACAGAATAAGAACACGTCCTTGAAGGAGGAATCTGCTCCTTTACTCTTAATGCTGTAATTGTTCACAATAAGGGTGTGGTGAAAGGACACGAAAAGGAAAGTTCAGCTTAAAAATGAGAAGACAGAGGGAAGGAAATGTAATCTGGTGGTGGATTTAGATGAGGATTAGCAGCTGTCCTGACTCCTTTGATGAAGGGCTTAACTAATAGCAAGAAGAACTGAGGATACATCTTAAGAAAAAGCTTCCTGACTATTATAAGCCCTGGCAGTGTCTTCCCAAAAGGGATTTCCCGATGTACATCTGCTTGTTTTTTGTTTTTTTTTTAAAGTGTGATGTTGTTTGTGTAAATTGGGTTTTTGTTGTTATTATTCATTCTAAATTGTAGAAGTTTTAGACTTTCATGTTTTTTCATCATTACTCAAGCAATGCATGTTCATTAGAGAAAAGGTGGAAAATACTGATAAGCAATGAGAAAAAAATTATCTATCATTCCGCCACCCAGAGATAAACACTCTTATCATTCTGAGGCATGTGTTTTCAGACATTTTTCTCTGGGAGACTGGTTAAGTAAATGCTGGTACAGTCATAAAATGTAGCTTTTAAGAAGGATACACACATGATACACCGACTTTGGACCTTGGCCTCAGTTAGTGTTTATCCAAAATCTGCTCTTTGGTTTCATCTCTGACCTTGGCCTTGGCAAGTGAAGGAGGTGAATGCTAACTTCATCACCATCTGGCAACCTTGGAGTCATGCATGTTCAGTGATCATGTGATGGAATAGATTACCATTACATCTAGCTGATAATAATGTCAGTAACTTGAATAAGACATAATCGAGATTCCAGTTAATACCTGAATATTTACCTAAAAATATACATAAGCATTTTAGATATAACCTGGAGGGGGAAATCTCTTATTTGCAGAGAATTTTATATTGAAATTCTAACAGCTGGAGTACAAATATTACATGTGTGTGTGTGTGTGTGTATGTGTGTGTGTATGTGTAGGGAGAGTAATTATGAATAGTTAGAAAGATTATTAATTTTATGCACTAAAATGATTATTAGAAACTTTCAAAAGCTTAAATAAGGGAATGTTTTGCAAATATTGAACTACAAATACACCATTAATATAGAATAAATTAATGCAAATATTAATAGAGAATGAACTAGCCAGAAAACTTAGGAAGATTATGATATCCTTTCTGAACAAAATGAATAATAACATTTTTAAATGTCCAAGTTGAAAGTAGCCCTTTCTTCAGTATTGAAACATGCAGAATAATGACGGAAAGAACCACTTAACAGTTGTCAGCTCTGAGTGACTATTATAATGTTCCCAGAGGATAATAACAACTTTTAAAATTTTGGACTATTAAATATTAATAATCAAACTGTTATAATTTAATCAGTTGCATACAATTTCTTGTTTACTCTTCTAGCCCAGGAATCTTTCAATGATCCTGATATTTGGCTATTAGAGCCTCTACTTCAACAGAATACATACTTTCATCCTCAGTCACTTGCTGTTTTGAATTGTAATCAACATGCCCCAAGCATAGAGTACATTATATGTTTGAAACAGAGAGATGTATGTCTGTTAGGATGCCTTCAGTTACATGAAATAGACATTCCTACCCAAATGGTTTTAAAAAATTAGGATGAATAAAAGAAATTATTGGCTCACATACCTGAAGAGTCCAAGGTGGCACATAATGTTAGCTTCAAATCAGGCTTCATTTCAGGCTCAAGGCTATGAAGGGAGCCTGGCTTTTCTCTCACCATTTCTCATCTCTACCTCTCGGCTGCATTAGCTTTAACCTTGTCTCCCTCTTTCTGCTGCAAGGATGGCTGCCAGCAGCTCCCAAAGCTGCTTGCCTCTTCCTTGGCAAACAGATAAAAATTGAGTCAGTCTTTGTCCCCACAGTTTGCAGCAAAAGTCAGAAAGTACACCCGGCTAGACGCTTCCTTGCATGATGTTTTCACCTCTGCAACATCACTGTGGCCAGGAGGACACCGCATGACTAGTTACTTTAATCAACCAGCTTCCCACCCCTGGAGGTAGGAAAAAAATCAAACCAAATGGTACATTCCCCAGAGGAATCATGGGACACTGTCACCAAGAATTAGGAGAAACTGATGTTAGCCCGCAAACAGTAGGTGTTAACCACAGTGTGGAACCATGTTTTCCATTGTTCAAATAAGATTATGAAGTGATATATAGGGCATGATTCCAATTTTAATGTACAGATGGCAATGAAAACTTTTGTCTTCATTTATTTAACCAATCCCATCTTACTGATTTTATAGTTGTTTTCACTGTTCAAAGTGATACTTCAACTAGTACAATTGTACATTCAATCTTACATTTGTATAGAATGATATTCTTGGAATAAATTGCTAAATATTGAATTGTTGACTCAAAAAAAATCACAGTTTAAGGTATTTAGACATCCTGCCAAATTGCCTTCCCCAAAAGTTATACTTTCATCAGTGGTATATGCATTGTTAGCCTCCCATAACCAACCTCACCAACAAATAGTACCACTCATCATTTCTACAGGAAAAACTAATATTTCATTGTTTAAATAAGTGTCTTTTTGAGCACTATCAAAGATGAAATTATTCTGACATTAGTTATCTACTGATATTTAGTTTTTATGTATTAATGTTTAATGAGCTATCTGTTGATATCCTGGTTCATTTCTCAGTTGGCCTTTCATCTTTATTTACATGCTAAAATTTTATCTGTCATATGTTTTAATTTTTTTCTCACTTGTCATTTTCCTTTATACTTTGTTTATGGTGGGCTTTAGTTGATTTTTTATTGTTCTGCTACATAAAAGCTCTACATTTTGATGTAATCAAAATTATAAAATATTTCTTTTTAGATTGTTGTCTTAAACATCTTTTTGAGCAGTAATATTTTCCACACCAATTATCTCTATTTTATTTTATATTTTCTTCTAGTACAACTATTGTTTCATATTTTATTTTTAAATCCTTAATTCATCTAGAATTCATTTTGCTGTAAGATATGAGGTCAGGCCATAAAGCTACTTTTTTCTAAGTGGCTAAACAGAATTCCTAATGTAGCTGTTAAAAAGCCTGGTTATTAAAAGGGCTGGCTCTGGAGCTAGACTGCTAGGTTTGTGAGCTCTGAAAGTCAGGCATCTTATCTATGTCTCATCTATAAAACAGGTATATGTTTGGGGTGGTTTTGACAGTGAAATGTGCTGAAAACACAGAAAGAATTAGAACATTGCCCAGAACATAGCAAATGGTAGACTTTGTTGTTACCTCTATTGAAAGATCTATCATTTCTTCTTTTGCTATATTACATTTGTGAAGGACTAATTATTTATCTATATGTGGATCTGTTTCTCAAATTTTTGTTTTCTTCTTTTGGCTAGTGTGTCTATTTTTGCCTCTGTCGAGTTTTAAAAGGGTTCATGTCAGTATTTCTGAAAAGAGCAGAATGAACTTGGAACTTCTTAAGATGCCTTGGTTTCTTATCCTTAAAAGCACTAGGAGTCATTTCTTTCCTATGCATCATGTCAGTTTTGCACAAATTAGCTCTCATCACTAAGCTCTATGGATACCATTTTTATGCTTCTTTAGCTTATCCAGTCTCAGCTCTGCCATTTACTAGCTAACTTACTAACCTTGGGCAAGTTATCTGAACTCTCTGCCTCAGTTGCTTCATTTGTAAAGTGGGGTAATAATTCTCATGACCTCAGGGCTCCTGTGAGAATTAAATGAAATGATACATGTAAAGCTCATACTACGGTGAACAGACTAATCCCCAAATAAATATTAGCTATTAATTTATTTTTATTATTACCTTTGTTATATCATAGGACACAAAAGCCTCTCTTTCATCAAGTCTCTCTTAGCAACTGCTGAAATGAAGAATCAGGATGTAAGAGACACAGAGAAAGGAAGACCAATAGTATTTTTCAAATAAGGTTATTATTTTTTCCAAGTTATTATATAATTAATAACACCTCAAGTAACACCTTGTACAGAGCAGGTGCTCAAAAAAAATGTTGAACTAGTAAATATAAAGAAGATCATATTGTCTTTCTACCGGTGCAGTGCTGAGGATTTTATGTGAATACTGAGAAATAAAAGCTTCATTAATAATGTTCCTCAAGAAGTGTGAATAAATAAAATAGTATTGAGATTCTTATTCAAGGCTTCTGGTATAGCTTTCTCTCTATGATCACCACATATTTATACACATGCAGAAAAGAGAAATAGTAAAAAGAGGATAAATGCTTAGGGATTCATAGGCAGAGCAATAATTCCATTTTCTTGAGACCTGTGTTCTTTAGAGACATGGCTTATCACAGAGTAAGTATCCTCTTTTATAATCTGTGTAGCATGCATCTGTGTGTGTGCAAGTATACACACACACACACACACACACTCCACAAAAAGACATTTCTTGACATTTTAAACCATTCCAGATTGGCTCAATTCCAGTTAATCATATTAAAATGTCAAGAAAATTAAGTATTAAAGATACAATCTGGTCCTTCTTGAACTTATTTACTTGTTCTTTAAAAAAATAAAAGACATGGCAGGGAGCAGCTGACTGCTTCCTTCCTTCAGCAGACAGTCTAATTACGTCTTCTTGCTTTTTCTCAGGCAATACACTTTAGCATGTGTTAAAAGACAGAAAGGCAGAGGATCTCAAACTTACATGTGGAAGTGTGGCCATGTGTGCTAATTTTCCCTGAGGTTTAGGGCAAGGCCACTGAGAGAGATACTTGAGTTTCCCATCTCTGAGTCATCTTGAGGGTGCCAGTAGCATTTGAGATGTTAGGCCAAAGAATTATTAGGAACCAAAACATTAAAATCACTCCCATGTGAGTGCGAAACTCAATCTTCTTGACTTTTGAAGGAGAGATGTTTCCTTTATAATTCTACCATTTTCAAAGCCAGTAATTACACACTGGATCAAAAGACTGATGAGGAAGAGAATTGGAAACCTGGAGATAATTTAAGAATACCTTGGGTAACTAGACCCAGCCTTTGAAGAAGAACTCAAAGGGGGAGGTCTTCAACGATCTCAACTTTTAGCCACAATTCCTCAGACATCACCACAAAAAAAGAAAGGACTACTTTTGTTTATGTGGCATCTGAAAATCCAGCTATGTCAGCTTGAGTTCATTTTTACAGCCATTTTCACAAGTGATTTAAGTCACTAATTAATTGGCAAATGTTCAGTTCTCATCCATTCTAGTGATCTAGGTCAGGAGAAATAAACATGTCAGTATAGCCTGGAAAGAAAGAATATAAAATTCCTGCATTGCTCTATGAGACAGATTCCTTTGCTATAATGACCCAAATAACAGACTTATAACAGTCAACTTGGAGTTTAAAAGTAGGCATACTTCTTATTTTATACGTAACCTTATGTTTTCAATCGAATTTAAGGCAAATTCCTGAAGTCCAAGGGCCTTGTCCTAAAGATTTTAAAAACAAAATAAATACGTAATGATGATGGAGAAGCTGATAGGTAGGTAAGTAGGTAGATACATAGAAATCATCTACAGAACAGACCCCAGGTTAAAAAAATTTATCATTTTCTCCACATTTGTTAATTTGTTGCCATTCATTCCATCCATTTTATTAAATGCCAGTCACTGTTGAGGCATTGGAGATGGAGTGGTTATCCAAAAAACAAATATTTTTTTCTGCCCTCATTAGATCTTCTAGTCTAATAGATATTGACAATAATTAGATAGTCTTACAAACAAACAGAAAATTCATTACTGGGTCAAATAACTACAAATAAAAGAAAAACAGATAGGAGGATTTGAAAAAGTAAGGAAGGTCAGGGACATCTTCTCTAAGAAGTGATGGTTGAGGAGTTATCTGGGAAAAAAAAAATGACAGGCATAGACTAGATGAAAACAGGAAGGAAGGATATCCCAAGGAGAGAGATCAGCATGTGCAAAGAAAGGCTGTATGGTGGGAAAAAGGCAAGGAGAGAAGCGATTAAAGAAAGCGCCAGTGCAACACTGGAAAATGGGAAGGATACAAGATGGAACCGGCGTGCACGTACGAGGAGCTTTGTCCGTACCTTAAGAGCAATGGAAGTCAAGGAAACAATTTAATCAGGAGGGTGATGTGGTCAGAAATACAGTTTTGCAACAATTAGTCTGAATCCAATGTGAAGATTGGGTTAGAGGGAGCCCAGAGGGGCTCTGGGGAAACTAGCTAGAATATTAGGAAAAAGCTGTGGCTATTATCTGCCTGCAGCCATAAAATTAAAAGACACTTGCTCCTTAGAAGGAAAGCTATGACAAACCTAGACAGCATATTAAAGAGCAGAGACATTACTTTGCTGTCAAAGGTCCATCTAGTCAAAGATATGGTTTTTCTAGTAGTCATGTATGGATGTGAGAGCTGGACCATAAACAAGGCTGAGCGCCAAAGGATTGATGCTTTTGAACTGTGGTGTTGGAGAAGACTCCTGAGAATCCCTTGGACTGCAAGGAAATCAAACCGGTCAATTCTAAAGGAAATCAATTCTAAATATTCATTGGAAGGACTGATGCTGAAGCTGAAGCTTCAATACTTTGGCTACCTGATGAGAAAAGCCGACTCATTAGAAAAGACCCTGATGCTGGGAAGGACTGAAGGCAGGAGAAAAAGGGGATGACAGAGGATGAGATGGTTGGATGGCATCACCAACTCAATGGACTTGAGTTTGAGCAAACTCCAAGAGATGGTGATGGACAGGGAAGTCTGACGCGCTGCAGTCCATGGGGTCACAAACACGACAGAGTGGCTGAACAACAACAACATTATCTGGCATGATGGTAGCTTAGACCAAGATGCTACCAGTGGAGATGGATAGAAAGAAAAATCACTAGGACTTGAATTAGATTTGAAGACGGAAAGAGGCTTACAGAATAAGCATATGAAGTAAAACTAATTGCTTTTGGTGCAGGGAGGGAGGGTTAAAACAACAGTAATACTTTACAAGGCCAAATACTGCTCATGACTCAGGCAACTGGCATTCAAAATCTAAATAAGTCTAAATCCAGAATTGTGATTACTTTATGTTGCTCTGAAGCCTTACACTTGCTTCCCAGAGCTAATCTAAGAAATCTAATCTAAAAATTCTAAGAAACTATGGGAGTGCTACTTCTAGTTAAGATATAGAAAGCCATAAAGATTATCACTTTTATCATGACAAAAAAAAGTAATAGATAAACTAAAAATTCTATTTTCTTTTCTTAAAAGTCTTCAAAGGCTACTAGGCACACACATAAGTCCAAATAAACTAATTCCAAAGACGACATGCCCTTGGAAGAAGGCAAAAAAAAAGGGGGGGGGTGGTGGTGATTATTTTCATACTTAGAGCAAGTTGCCTAATCTGAGTACAGGGGATGAAAATGGCAGTCTAACATAGACATGGCAGTTTGCTGGAATGAGAAAAATCACCTGAACTTTTAACAAGAGTGTGGGGTAGCATGAAACACTGAAATCTGGATGAGTCCCAAACACAAAAATATATCTCTCAAAATGGCAATTCTCCACCCTGGAAATTCGGCCGAGTCAGCAATAGTTGGGGACGAAGCTGGAGGTAAAGAGTGATCTCCCAGTCCCTCGTGCTACTTAGGGTCCAGAGGCCTCCTACAGTTGAGTCTGGGGGTAAAATCAAACTAATTAAAACTGAAAACAATGTCCTTTGTGGTTCAGATACTGAGAATCCCACATTCATTAACTCCCGAGATATGAAGCAAGAAGCTAGGAGTTAGACTTCAAGGCCAAGAGAATTCACCATAATCTCACTGGCAAGAGGTAAACGAAAACTAGTTGAAGTTATAGCCTAACCCCAGCTCAGTTAAACTCATGATAGGATCTAGATAAACTTCCCTTCCTCAGCTTAGAGACAGCACGAAATCTTCTCTGGGAAAACCAAAACCAAAACATACAATCTAGTTTAGTCGCTATTGTTCTTTTAAGCAAAATGTCTGTGACAGTGAGTGACTGAGTGCTCAGTCATTCAGTCATGTCCGGCTCTTTGCAACTCCATGGACTGTAGCCCACAGGCTCCTCTGTCTATGGAATTTTCCAGGCAAGAATACTGGAGTGGGGTGCCATTTCTTTCTCCAGGGAATCTTCCTAACCCAGGGATTGAACCTGTGTCTCCTGCGGCTCCTGTACTGGCAAGGCAGATTCTTTACCACTGAGCTACTTGGAAAGGATGCAAAATGTCTGACATAAAATTAAAAATTCTAATACATACAAAGAAGAATGAAAATGTTACTCACAGTCAATAGAGGCAGACCTACTGATGACCAGATATTGCAATCAGTAGATGAGGTCTCTAAAATAAATATTTAAAATATGTTAAACAATTATGTCAAATATTATCAAAGATGGACACTATGGATAAACAGAAAGAAATTTCATCAGAGGGAGTCAAGCTCTAAAGAAGACCCAAAGAGAAATACTAGAATAGAAAAAAAGATATCTGAAACAACAAAAAATGTAATATTAAAATTAGTGAGATCTAATAAGTGAAGCAATGTTTAGAAGAAAAGTGGTAACTTTAAATGCATGTATCAGAAAAAAAGGAATGATTTAAAACAAAAATTAAAAGGAATAAAGATTGATAAGGAAGAAACAATCTTTGCCTTAGTCAATGTAATTATGGTTATAGAAAATGCAAAGGAATGAAAAAAAATATAACAACTAAAACTGCTGAATGCATTTGCAAGGTCATAGGATAAAATGGTAATATTTAAAAATCAATTGTATTTCTACATCCCAGCAAGAACAACAATTAAAAAAACCCTGGAAAAAAATTTTAAAGTTCATTTATAATAGCAGCAAATATCTAAACATAAATTTTCAATATATGTGCAAGTTCTCTATTATTGTAAACTACAAAAACATTCCTGAGAAAAATTCAAAATAAATGGAGAGATAGACCATTTTCAACAATTGAAAATTCATTTCTGTTTAGATGTCTATTCTCTCCAAATTGGTCTATAGATTAAAATAATCCAAATCAAAATTTTAGCAGGTTTTTTCTTGTGGATATTAAGACATTATAACATTGTATTAATTGAGATATTGTGTTGGCAGGAAAAAAGCAAATAAAAAAGAAAAAGAATGGAGTCTATTATAGGTCCACAGAGATGTGATCAATATATTTCCAACAAAAATTTATGAATTTGATGGAAAAATAGCAATAGTGCTCTGTGAAATAGTGCTAGAACAAATAAATATGTATGTAGAAAAAAACCTAATTTTGACTCTTTACATTATGGCATGCAAAAAAACAATTACTGGGGATAGATCTTAGTGCAAAAAAATACTCTAAAACTTCTAGGGAAAAAAATATCTTCATGAATGGGATGGTCAAAGATTTTTTTAGTCAGGATTCAAAAAGTCTTAACCAAGAGGAAAAAGATGATTAATTTCATTAAAATTAAAAGCTTCTGCTAATAAAAAAAACATCAAGAAAATGAAAAAAGGCAAGCTGACAATGAGAAAAAATTCATAATACACACACACACACACACACACACATATATATTGTTGTTGGTTTTCAGTCACAAAGTTGGGTCTGATTCTTTGCAACCCCACGCACTGAAGCATGCCAGGCTTTCCTGTCCTTCACTATCTCCCAGAGTTTGCTCAAACTCATGTTCATCAAAGACACTTGCTCCTTGGAAGAACAGTTATGACAAAAATAGACAGCATATTATAAAGCAGAGACATTACTTTGCCAACAAAATTCCTTATAGTCAAAGCTATGGTTTTTCCAGTAGTCACATGTGGATGTGACAGTTGGACCATAAGGAAGGCTGAGTGCCAAAGAATTGATGCTTTTGAACTGTGGTGTTGGAGAAGACTCCTGAGAGTCCCTCGGACAGCAAGGAGATTAAATCAGTCAATCCTAAGGAAATCAGTCCTGAGTATTCATTGAAAGGACTGATGCTGAAGCTGAAACTCCAATACTTTGGCCACCTGATGAGAAGAGATGACTCATTAGCAAAGACCCTGATGCTGCAAAAGATTGAAGGCAGGGGGAGAAGGGGACAACAGAGGATGAGATGCTTGGATGGCATCACAAACTCAATGGACGTGACTTTGAGCAAGCTCTGGGAGGTGGTGAAGGACAGGAAAGCCTGGCATGCTGCATCCATGGGGTCGCAGAGACTGGACACGATTGAGCCACTGAACAACGGCAACAACATGCCCACCGAGTTGATGATTCCATTCAACCCTCTCATCCTCTGCCGGCCCCTTCTCTGCCCTCAATCTTTCCCAGCATCCGGATCTTTTCCAATGTGTCAGCTCTTTGTATCAGGTAGCCAAAGTATTGGAGCCTCAGCTTCAGCACCAATTCTTTCAATGAATATTCACAGTTGATTTCCTTTAGGATTGACTGATTTGATCTCCTTGCTGTCCAAGGGACTCTCAAGTCTTCTAGAATACATAAAGAAGTTCTATAAATAAAAAATAATCCAATTAAAAAGCAGGAAGTGAAAGTGTTAATTATTCAGTCATGTCCAATTCTTTGCAACCCCATGGACTGCCCACCACATTCCTCTGTCCATTGAATTCTCCAGACAAGAATACTGGAGTGGGTAGCCATTCCTTCCTCGAGGGGATCTTCCTGACCCAGGGATCGAACCTGAATCTCCCACATTGCAGGCAGATTCTTTACTGTCTGAGCCCACCAGGGAAGCCCCCCCAAAGGGGGGAAGTTTTAAAAGAAATCTTCCCAAGGAAATGTATAAGAGTAGCCAATAAGCACATGAAAAGGTATTTAACATCATAAGTTATCAGAGAAATATAAATTAAAACCATAATGAGGAGTCACTTTCAATTTTTTGTTTGTTTTTTTTTAAATATGTTTACCTTTTTATTGTATTTTAGTGTATTTATTAATTTATTTTTTGGTCACACTGCACAGCACGTGTGATCTTACCTGCAGCCCATGCTTTGGAAGCATGGAGTCCTACCCACCGGACTACCAGGGAAATGTCTCTGCTTCTTTAAAGTCTGGCCATATCAAATGTTGGTGAGAACACAAAGCAGCTGGAACACCCATACATTGCTTGTGGGAATGCAAAGATACCATCACTTTGAAACAGTTGACAGGTTTTCTATACAGTTCAACATACTCTACTTATTGTATGACAATTCCACTCCTTGGAATATATTTAAGAGAAATGAAGGCAGATGCCTAAACAGAGACTTGTATACAAATGCAGCTTTATTCATAATCCCCCAAAACTGTCAACAAACCAGACGCTCATCAAAAAGAATGAATAAGTCAATGGTGATATAATCACAGAATAGGTTTCTCTTCGGCAACAAAAAAAAGAACTCAAGACACATGCAACAATATAAGTGAAGTAACAGAAGCCAGACACAAAAGACTATGGGCTGTCTGATTTCATTTATATTAAGTCCAGGAACAGGCAAAACAAATATATGATGATAGAAATCAGAACGGTGGTTGCCTCTGGGGGAATGAAGAAATGGACTAGAAAGTGGAAGTAGAGACCTTTCAAGATAATGAATATTAATGGTAACATAGGATTAGCCACATTCATCAAAACCCATTACGCTTAGATCTGTGCGTTTCACTGTACTATGTAAATTATTTCCTCATTACAGGAAGGAGGAAAAAGAGAAAAAGATCATGAAATCAAGCACACTTAACTACATGAAAACCATACAGATCTACTAAACGGTAGATTCTATTCTCTACCCAGAATATTGAAACTATTACAAAAACATGACTTCACAATGCCAGGGAAAAGCACAAAGAAAATAATATAAAATCAAGCAAATGTCCAAAGCTTTACTTTAAAAAAACAGACACACATAGAAGAGGATTGTCCAAGAGATAAATTTTTACACAACCTGAGATTCCCACTCTAGCAATCTGACTGTATTTACTTAGAGTCCACTCAAAGGGAATTTCTTAACATTTTTAATCATAAGAAAATGACCAAAAAATTTAGTGTCAGTGATCTTCCTCAAAAATGAGTGGCAACCCAGTTCTGGAGCCAAGCAAAAATTCACAAAGCTTGTCTGTGTCTATGAGTGGCTCTGTGACTTGGACTGAAATCCCTGCCTCTCAGGGTCTCAATTTCATCATCAATAAAATTACTGATGGATTTTTAAGCAAGGATTGTTAAAGCAAGGATCCTTGAAGCAAGGATTGTTACAAATGTTAAAGAAGACAATATATGGAAGGCACATAGTGCCTGGCATATGGACACTTCTCATGTAATTAGTTGCTGAAATTATTATTAAGGAGAAAAGATACCTGAGAGAAAGAAGATGGTGAAAGTTGAAGTCAGGAGTTGAAGTCGTTGTTAGAAGGGAGGTGTTTGTTTTGCTGAGACACCAATTCCGATGTCACCTTTGCTAACACTTGAACCTCAGCGGGTATTTTTTGTATTAATGGAACCAGCACATCCTCCGTCAGCTGACCGCTCTACAAGTCTGATTCTAGGTTGACCTCTTAACACTCGTAAGAAAGGCAGGACCTGGTGGGGCTCCTGGGCACAGAAACCTTTCTGTGCAGCCTCTAGGACCTTCCCTGAGTTCCAAACGGCAGGTTCAAACAGCTGTTAACTAGGGAAGGGAGGGGAGGCAGAGACAAGGAAGCAGCAGTCAAGAAACAGTAGTGGAGCCTTGGGGCAGGGTCTGGGTTCACCTCAAGGGATACATATAACAATATCTTTGAACTCCTTAAAGAACTAAATAATAATAATAATCCAACAAATCGCAGGTGTTTATATTCTTCATTCCATGCTAAAGGAACGAGAGAAGCTCATCAAGATTAGGGGAGCACCTGAGGCCAGATTAATAGAAAGTCCTGCACTAACCCTTATTTTATCAGTAACCCCACCATTGAAGTATTGCTATAAAACCTCTCACCAAATCCTCCTGCATTGGGACACAGTTTTTCAGGGAAGGAGCTGGCTATGTCTCCATTTGCCTGGCAAAGCAATAAAGATATTCTTTTCTACTTCACTGAAAACTCTATCTCCAAGATTTGATTCAGCACCAGTGCACAGAGGCTGGTTTTTTTTTTTGCATCACCAGGATTCTTGAGCATAACACATGTCTGTGACTGGATTGGGTCTGCAGGCCACCATTTTACAAGTCCTCTTTCAGTCCTCCCTTCCTGAACATACTTTTCAGATTCTTCATCTTCCTCCCCTGGAAATACTCCAGCATGTCAGTGTCGCTCTTAAAGTTTGCTTAATTAACCAGGAGTCACAGCGCATGGGGCCTGGGATACAGAAGAGTGTTACCTTCTCTGGTCTGGGTAGTAAACAGCTCTGCAAGCAGCCCAGAAGGCCTGGGGTCTTTCGGCAGATGTCCTACATTGTGGCTGGCTCCAACTGAGTTTACAGTCAATACGTCTTTTTTCACTGTGAGCTGCTGACAAGCCACTTAATGATCATAATATTTATGAAACAGCCTAAACAAAGATCTCTGTCCTTGGAAGAATTCAGACCATACATTTCTTGATGATGTTTTCCTTCAACACAAGTCTTGACAAGAAAAATGGGATCCCCCAATGCCCTGACTTCTCACAGACAGATGAGGTCCAAGCAACCAATCCAATCACAAAAGAATAATCCAATCAGCTGTTCCTCCTGATAAGATAACTACACCTGATCAATAGTTTCCACACTTGGCTACATACTAGAATCAGCTCTGGCCTCATTCCTGGAGACTCTGATGGACTGAGTCTGGGCACAAGGAATCTGTACTATCAACAAGTTCCCCAGATGATGTGGCACATCCAAGGACCAGAAATGGGGAACCACCCTCTAGACCAGCAGCATCAGCATCACGATTCTCAAAATTCTAGATATGAGACCTTCTAAGCAGTAGGTGCAGGCTAAAATTTGAGAGCCACCGATTTAGATCCAAGGCTGACAAACTTTTTACTAACAAGTCAGACAGCAAATATTTTAGGTTTTGTGGGCTAAGAGACAAAACTGAGGATTTATTTTGTAGTTATGTAACTGTTTAAAATTTACCCATTTGTTGTGCTTTAAATGGTGTCTTATCCTCCTCCAAAAAGATAGGTGGATATCTTAATTTTTAGTACCTACGAGTGTGGCCCTTCTAGGAAATAGGGTCTTTGCAGAGGTCATCAAGGTAAGAGGAGGTCATTAGAGTGGACCCTAATCCAATGTGACTGATGTCTTCATAATGAGAGGGAAACACATGGAGAGAAGATGTGAGACACAGGAGACCACCACCTACAAGCCAAGGAATGCCTGAGGCCACCACCAACTATGGACAGATTTTCCAACACAACTGTCAGGAGGAAATGACCCTGCTGACCCCTTGATTTTGGACTAAGCTTCCATAAGTGTGAGCTAATATATCTGTTGTTTAAGCCACTCGGTTTGTGATACTTCATTATGGCAGACCTAGAAAACTAAAACTTCATTTAAAATGTGAAAACAATTCTTAGCTCAAGGGCCATGTAAAAATAGGCAGGCAGCAAGCTAAATATGGCCCATGGGCTATATCTATACTACGCCCCACCATATTGGTTTAACATCCAGGGAATCAATACATTGTTCATAATCTTATAGTAGGCCCAGTCTCAGGCCCCCAACACCCATTCAAATATTACCTCTTTGGCTTGGTTTTCCATAACCTCTATGTAATGGGAAGGCCTTCAGAGGTCTTGACAGCCTGGCTCACTACTCTATCCTTAGAACCTGATGCATAGCAAATTTTAATAATTATTTAATGAACAAGTAAAGACAGATAATCAGAAGCACTTCCAGCTGGAAGAGACTAGGTTTCATTAATCACAGACCTTCAGTTTTCAGAGAGGCAGCTTAAATTCACAGCATTTCAGTGATTGCCCAAAGTAAGGCGGCAGAAAACCCAGAATTAAAATCCACTTGTCCAGACTCCTAAACTTATAGCCCCTTCCTCACACCACTCCACCTCTCAAACATATCTAAGTCTATCCTGACACTTAAGACACAACACATTATCCCCAATTTTACACATGAGGCCCACAAGTAAGAAGGGATGTGTTAGGAACTCAGGTGTGGTTAGCTAACTGGCCATAAATTGGCCAAAGCCAGATTGAGCAGAGGCATACCAGAACATTCCCTGAGGAAAACTGTGTGGTAGATGTTTACCTGGGTTATCCAGTTCCCATTCCTTTTTTGGTAACCATATCCTAATTTCATTTTGGCAGATCAGCTCTTTTCCACAGTGTGAAACCGTGACAGAAGGTATTTCTTAGAGCCCACCTTTCAACTACAAAGAGAGAGAGCCATGTGTACAATATCTGCCCACGGGTATGGTCAGGGACCTGTATGTGCCCTCATCTCACTCAAAGGGACACTGTCTCCCAGACTCTATAAGTCCTAAATGACACAGACCACAGTATATTGGTTAACAATCGCTGTGTAGCAAATGACCACAAACTTCGTGTCTTAAAACAATACAAGTGTATATTATCATAACTCTGTAGGTCAGGGATATTGTGGCTCAGATTTTGTGATGGCTAATTTTCTACATTAACTTAACTGGGCTAAGAGATGCCCACTGAGATGGTGAAACATGATTTCTGGGTGTGTCTGTGAGGGTGTTTCTGAAAGAGGTTAGCATTTGAACTGGTAAAGAAGATGACCCTCCCCAGTCTGGTGGGGGTGGGGAGGGATCCCCCAACTGAAGGCCCAAATAGAACAAAGAGTTGGAGGAAGGGCAAACTTGCTCTCTGCTTGAACTGGGACATCATCTTCTCCTGCCCTTGGACACAGGTGCTCCTGGTTCTTGGGCCTTCAGACTTAGACTAGGACTTAACAACTATCAGCCTCCTGATTCTCAGGCCTTCAGACTCAGGCTGAATTACACCCCAGCTTTCCTGGGTCTCCAGCTTGCAGATTATATAATTTAGCCTCCATCATGACTTGAGACAATGCCTACAATAAATATCCTCTTATACATACAGTTAACCCTTGAACAGCATGAATTTGAACTGTGTGAGTTCACAGTTCAAATTCAGGTAAAGATATGCACATTTTGTTCAATAAATATGTAGTTGTCACCTGCTTATTTAACATATGCAGAGTACATCATGTGAAATGCTGGGCTGGATGAAGCACAAGCTGGAATCAAGATTACTGGGAGAAACGTCAATAACCTTAGATATGCAGATGACACCACCCTTATGGCAGAAAGTGAAGAAGAACTAAAGAGTCTCTTGATGAAAGTGAAAGAAGAGAGTGAAAAAGCTGGCCTAAAACTTGACATTCAGAAAATGAAGATCATGGCATCCTGTCCCATCACTTCATGGCAAATAGATGAGGAAACAATGGAAATAGTGACAGGCTTTATTTTGGGGGGCTCCAAAATCACTGCAGATGGTGACTGCAGCCATGAAACCTAAAAGACGCTTGCTTCTTGGAAGAAAAGCTATGGCCAACCTAGACAACATATTAAAAAGCAGAAACGTTACTTTGCCAACAGAAGTCCATCTAATCAAAGCTATGGTTTTTCCAGTAGTCATGTATGGATGTGAGAGTTGGACTATAAAGAAAGCTGAGTGCTGAAGAATTGATGCTTTTGAACTGTGGTGTTGGAGAAAACTCTTGAGAGTCCCTTAGACTACAAGGAGATCCAAAGAGTCCATCCTAAAGGAAATCAGTCCTGAATGTTCACTGGAAGGACTGATGATAAAGCTGAAATGCCCAATAATTTGGCCACCTGATGTGAAGAACTGATTCATTGGAAAAGACCCTGATGCTGGGAAAGATTGAAAGTGGGAGGAGAAGGGGAGGATGAGACAGACGGTTGGATGACAACACCAACTCAATGGACATGAGTTTGAGTAAGCTCTGGGAGTTGATGATGGACAGGGAAACCTGGTGTGCTCCAGTCCATGGGGTTGCAAAGAGTCGGACACGACTGAGCAACTGAACTGAACTGAACTGATTAGTACTAGATGTTCTGAGTTTGGTTGAAATCACAGATGTAAGACTATGGAGGACCAACCATGAAGTTATAATGTATGCTTATTTTCAGCTATAGGGAACGTCAGCACCTCTAACCCCCAAGTTACTCAAGGTCAGCTTTAACTATGTATGTCCTATTGGTTCTGTTCCTGCAGAGAATCCTGGCTTACATGGGATCTCACAAGACGTTCGCCAGCTACATTCTCATCTGACACACCTCTTCTAAGCTCGGTCTGTTTTTAGCAGAATTTAGTTCCCTGCAGTTACGGAGCTTGTTTCCTTTCTGGCTGTTGGCCACTGGTCACTCTCAGCTCCTTGCAGCCGTTTTGCTGCATTCCTGGCACACAGGTTCCTACACCTTCAAAGCCAGCAACAACACACAGCATCCTTCTGACGCTTTGAATCTGACTCCCCCTGTGCCTTCCTCTTCTGCTTTAAAGGGATTTTATGATTAGATCAGGTGCATCCCGATAATCTCCACGTCTTAAGGTCAACTGACTCTGGACCTTCTATCTGCAAAATCCTTTCATATCGCTACCTAGATAAGTGTGCCATTGAATAAAAAGGGGACAGGAATCTTGGAGCCTCTGTAGCATTCTGCCTACCACAGCTAGGGACATTTGGAGGTCACCATCATTGTGGAGGCAGCAGTGGTGATAACAACCCAGCCACTTGGTTATTGGTAGGGGATGGAGATTGTTGCTGTGTTTCCCACTTCCTGCTTCCTGGGCCTATGGTGGTTCCTAAACTTGGTCTCCCAGCCTCTCATCAAAGCTGAGGACTACTAATATAAATAAATAAAACTCCATTTAACTGATATTGGCCAAAGCTGCCTTCTGTTGCTTGTAATCAAAAAACTTAGTTGTCCCAAGCTTCAATAAATGTCTAGCAAGCCACCACCAAAAAACAAACAAACGAACAAAAAACCCAAGAAACAAAATCCAGAGCTGTAGTTTGGAAAGATAAGAGCTACGTGGAAAGCTTTGTCATGCCACATACCCCATGCACCAAAATCTGGCATTCTGATTTGAAATACTTGAGTTCTACTATGCCAGAGGAAATCAACCATTGTTTTATTTAAACAAAGGTAGTCAGTGGTCACTGTGTTAAAAATAAATGAACTAGTCAATTTCAACAAAAACTTATCCCAATTTTCTTTTAATTAGAAAGGAATGCACTAGGGAAAAGCTGATGCTAACTACCACTAGCTGAAAAGAGAAATGCCGATCAAAATATTTTCATTTTGTAAGTTGTCAAACTAAGTTTAACTTCATGTTTTCTTAAACTGATCAACTTCTTCTCTCAGACTCAGCCAGACAACACATGCCTCAAGATTCAGATTTTGTACCTGAGCTTGTGTTTAAGGTCACCTTTCCATATAAATACAGGCAGGGTTTCTGGGGTGGCTCCAGGAGACGATGTACCACCATATCCCTTTCCAGTTCAGTTTCCTTCCAGGCATTTCCTTGTTCTGTAGGGTAAAGAGACTGGGCAGCTCCTTGAATCATTCTCAGTTTGTTATTGTTCAGTCACTAAGTCATGTCCAACTCTTTGAAACCCCATGGACTGCAGCAGGCAGGCCTGTCCTTCACCATCTCCTGGAGTTTGCTCAAACTCGTGTTCACTGAGTCGGTGATGCCATTCAACCATCTCATCCTCTGTCACCCCCTTCTCCTCCTGCCTTCAACCTTTCCCAGCATCAGGGTCTTTTCCAATGAGTCAGCTCTTTGCGTCGGGTGGCCCAAGTGTGGGAGTTTCAGCTTAAGCATCAGTCCTTCCAATGAGTATTCAGGGTTGATTTCCAATTTTAGGATTGACTGGTTTGATCTACTTGCAGACCAAGGGACTCTCAAGAGTCTTCTCCAGCACCATAGTTCAAAAACATCAAAAACCCAATCTGTTACAAGCTCATCCAGGTATTCTGACCCTAGCAAAATCCAAGGAGTGTAACCACCCTGGACTGTGGACAGGACAGGGTGACTGTCCTGGATAAGTGTGGCTGAGCATCCACAAGACACAGAAAAGGTAAAACAAAGCAGACCTCATTCCCCTGAACCTTGATTTTGTTTATAGATGGCAAACTTTGTGGAAAAATGCATTTGTGCCAGCCTCCTCGGGCAGCCCTGCGACAGTTCATTCCTCCTTTGTTGAACTGAGCTTGGGAAAAAAAAGCACCAAGTTGCAAGGAATGGCTGGCACTGGGAAGAACAGGCTGTGTGTTTCCACAGTCCACTCCAGCATAAACAGGCTTTGCTTATTAGTTAGTGACGAGCCAGGAACTCCCTTGTTGGGAAGACAAAAGCCACATCCAAGGAAGTCGGGAAATAGACATACTTGGTGCCCATCCTCCTCCTCTCCCTCACCTTATACCCGGGGCTCACTTGCTCTGCAAAACTTCGGGCACCTGACAGATGGTGTTCAGCATCCCACTCTGAGATGTGGTGCCCTGTACCTCTGAGGCATCCTCGCTTTTTGGAGCAGGCGGGGGAAAGCAAAGGAGACATTTCCTACTCTGACTTCTTGATGAGTGAACACAAAGGCTGTTTGATCAACAGAGAGATGAGGCATTCAGACTCTGGATCCTGATGGCCTGGATTTGAATCTAGCTCCATCACTGTACTTGTCAGGGTAAGTGTTATAATTAACTAAGAAACCCCCAAATCCCAACGACTAAACGTAACACAGGTTTACTGCTTACTTGGGTCACTGTCCTGTGTGCTTTTGGCTAAGAGGCCCAGCTCCCTGCAGTTATTAGGGACTCAGGCTCATTCTATCCCATGGCCCTGCCAGCATCCAGGGCCTTGGAGTCAGCAGGTCAGGGAAGAGTGTGGAGTCAAGGTCTGGAGATGTGTATTTCACGCTCACCTACCAGCCACTGACCAGACTCAGTCACATGATCTCACCTGTTGCAAGGGAGGCTGAGAAGTGTAGTCTAGCTGTGGCCCAGAGGGAAAAGGAAACCGGTATGGTGAACAAACCCAGCCTCTGCCACATTTGCTTACTTAAGAATGTTTCTATGTTTTGTCTTCTATTTTCATGTGTTTATGTTCCCTCTTCCGCTGTTGATTGGGTTTATCAGTCAGGGTCCTCCAGAGAAACAACACATGAAATGTGAGTGTGTGTGTGTGTGTGAGAGAGTGAGAGTGTGTGTGTGTGAGTGAGTGTGTGTGTGTGTGTAGAGAGAGAGAGAGAGAGAAAGAGAGACTGATTGAATTCAAAGATTTGGCTCAGGTGATTGTTAAAAGTGTGGCTTCCAAGGTGGTCCACCTGCCAATGCAGGAGACATGAGATATAGGTTTGATCCCTAGGTCAGGAAGAACCCCTGGAAAAGGCAGTGGCAACCCACTCCAGTATTCTTGCCTAGAAAATTCCATGGACAGGAAGAACCTGGCAGGCTACAGTCTATGGGGTCACAGAGCTGGACACGACTGAGCACGCACACACACACAATCATTGTTAAAAGCTGGCAAGTCTGAAAACAGAGCAGGCTGGCAGGCAAGAGTTTGTCGGAGTCTAAAGGCAGTCTGCAGGCACAATGCCTTCTTTCTTGGAGACTCTTGAAATGTTAAGGCCTTCAACTGACTAGACGAGGCCCATCACACTATGCAGGTGCCCTGCTTGCCTCAAAGTCTACTGATTTCAACATGAATCTCATCTGAAAAATAACTTCACGGCACCGGCTATACTAGTATATGACCAAATATCTGGGTACTGTGGCCCAGCCAAATTAATACATGAAATTAGCCATTACAATGGATAAAACAGATTAATACTATAAATCATCAGGACCACAGCTGGCACCTAGAAAGCTCTCTATAAAAATAAGCTTACTGGCACTGCTGTGTGTGTGCTCAGTCACTTCAGTCGTGTCTGACTCTTTGTGACCCTACAGACTGTAGCCCACTAGGCTCCTCTGTTCATGGGATTCTCCAGGCAAGAAAATTGGAGTGGGTTGCCATGCCCTCCTCCAGGGGATCTGCCCCATCCAGGGATCGAATCCGCATCTCTTGCCTTGCAGGCAGATTCTTTACCACTGAGCCACTGGTGAAGCCCTTATTGTCACTACAATGGTTGTTATTACTATCATTACTGTTACTAACTAAGGCCCAAACATAGCCCCATAGCACCACCACTCCAGCATCCTCCCTTGACCATCCCACCTAACCATCTAGGGAGTGACTGACCTAGAAAGGGCTTATCCGAGACAAATATTCTCATTATTTTTTTCAAAGCAGTTTCCCATTTGCTATCTCATTCACTCCACTCAACACTATGAAGTGGGCAGACCAACATTATTCCTACTGTTCTTATTTTAGAGTTGAGGTTCAGAAAGTATGGCTGCCCCCTCACCCCGCTTCCTAACTGGTACCCCACCCCATCCTCCAGCTTCTGTCCTAGAAGAGCCACTCCTGGATGCCTTTCTTCTAACCTGATTGAAGATTCATCATGTATTATATTCCCATAGACTTCATAGTGTGACAAGTTTTAAGCAGGATTAATTGAAATACTCCTGTTAACATTTCCCTTCAGATACTGCAAGAATTAAATAGACTTCTGTAGATAGATCTTGGGGAACCTAATTCACCATTTAAAACATTTAAATTATTGTTTCCATAGGAAAGCAAGCCCCATGATTCAAGAGATAAACTTTGTAAGAATGAACTGTTGGAATAGGACTCTTGCTATACCTGGATTTCCTGCAGGAGTGCTGATGCCAGGACTGACCTGAGGTACACCTGAGAGGCAGTCAGAGTTTGTCATTGGTCTCTTTCCATTCCCTGTGCTCCGGGCCTCATTTTTCTGCTGTGTCCGTTTTCTTCAGCATTATGTATATTCAATAAATAGGACAGAAGCAGAAGCCAAATGTCTGGATATTGGGCTTGGCTCTATCCTAACCAGTTGTGTGACCTCAGAAAAGTCTTTTTACTTTGATTTCCTTGACTCTAAGTCAAAGGGGTTGGATAAACTCATAATAGGTTGTCTTTCAACCTCACCTTGCCTCAGTCTATTCTGAGGCAAGACAGTCTATTCTCTGTCCCCCTGCAGGGGACATCATTGTCAGCTGCCTGATAGCAGAGACTCACCAGCTTCCTCTCGTCCTACCTAGTGGTCCTGCAGTCTCCAAGGGGGATGATAAGAACTGACCCTGAAGCCTTCAACGCACAAAAGAATTCCTTGCCAATGGTGGGAGCTCAGGCATGGAGCCACCCTCCTGGAGGATTCTTTGAGGACAACTGCCCCTTAAATCCTACCACTCGGGAAACACTCTCACCAGCCGGTTTGGGATTCTGTACCCAGCTGCCCAGGCTAGAGAGAGAATGTTTATGCAGGATGGAATGATGGGGTAACAGGAGCCACGTGGAGCTCAGAGGAGAGAGTCATTCAATCGCAGATATTGTCTCTCAAAACCCAAAGCCCTTGGAGAGCAAATTATTTCAGCTGCCTGAGCTGGTGAGCTTTACAACACAGTTGGTGCAGAGCCTCCTGCCTGGCGAGAAGCACGATCCCCTTCCCCAAGGACATGGGTGACCCCCACAGAACCTTGTCTCCCTGACCTGCGTGCCAGCCAATCATGCTCTTCTGAAACTAGATACTGCGAGGCCAGACCTGTGCAGAGCAAAAGAGGCCGCCCCAGCCCACTAATCCAATGAAAGGATAGCATTCCAAAGAGTACATAGCGTTCCCCTCAGCCCATAATGCCTGCATGTGTCTGGGGGCGGCATGGCTGTGAAATACCCAAGACAAATCTAAGCCGGCTGAGAAGCTCTCCCACTCCTGTCACCCCTGAGTGAAATAAGTCATCCAGTGTAGTGTAACACAGACCTGAGGGGCCTGAGACCTAGGTTTCCATCCAGTTTCTACAACTCGCTTAATAGGTGACCTTGGACAAGTCATTTAAATGCTGCGGGACCTTCCTACTTATTTTACCAATAAGCCCACACATTACCAGAGTCAGGACAGTCCTCACATTCATCATTTTGTTCCCAGAGGAAGAAAGTTTAAAAACAAAAGAAAACAAACATCAGATAATTTTGGTATGCCAGTATAGTCTTTCAACCTTCCCATTAACCCATTTTACAGATGAGGAAACAAGCTTTCAGGGAGGTTTAGTAACTGCTATGGACTGACTTCTGTCCTCCTAAAATTCATAAATTAAAGCCCTAACCCTCAATGTTGAAGCCTGGCTTGGAGCTTCATCAACTGTGAATACGTGAACTGTGAACTTCCAGATGTTCAAGCTGGTTTTAGAAAAGGCAGAGGAACCAGAGATCAAATTGCCAACATCCGCTGGATCATTGAAAAAGCAAGAGGGTTCCAGAAAGACATCTATTTCTGCTTTATTGACCATGCCAAAGCCTTTGACTGTGTGGATCACAATAAACTGTGGAAAATTCTGAAAGAGATGGGAATACCAGACCACTTGACCTGTCTCTTGAGAAAATCTGTATGCAGGTTAGGAAGCAACAGTTAGAACTGGACATGGAACAACAGACTGGTTCCAAATCGGAAAAGGAGTACGTCAGGGCTGTATACTGTCACCCTGCTTATTTAACTTATATGCAGAGTACATCATGAGAAACGCTGGGCTGGAAGAAGCACAAGCTGGAATCAAGATTGCCGGGAGAAATATCAATAACCTCAGATATGCAAATGACACCACCCTTATGGCAGAAAGTGAAGAAGAACTAAAGTGAAAAAGGAGAGTGAAAAAGTTGGCTTAAAGCTCAACATTCAAAAAACAAAGATCATGGCATCCGGTCCCATCACTTCATGGCAAATAGATGGAGAAACAGTGGAAACAGTGGCAGATTTTATTTTGGGGGGCTCCAAAATCACTGCAGATGGTGACTGCAGCCATGAAATAAAAAGATGCTTACTCCTTGGAAGAAAAGTTATGACCAACCTAGTCAGCATATTAAAAAGCAGAGACATTACTTTGCCAACAAAGGTTCGTCTAGTCAAGGCTATGGTTTTTCCAGTGGTCATGTATGGATGTGAGAATTGGACTATAAAGAAAGCTGAGTGCCGAAGAATTGATGCTTTTGAACTGTGGTGTTGGAGAAGACTCTTGAGAGTCACTTGGACTGCAAGGAGATCCAACCAGTCCATCCCAAAGGAAATCAGTCCTGAATGTTCATTGGAAGGACTGATGTTGAAGCTGAAACTCCAGTCCTTTGGCCACCTAATGCGAAGAACTGACTCATTGGAAAAGACCCTGATGCTGGGAAAGATTGAAGGCAGGAGGAGAAGGGGATGACAGAGGATGAGATGGTTGGATGGCATCACCGACTCAATGGACATGAGTTTGGGTGAACTCTGGGAGTTGGTGATGGACAGGGAGGCCTGGCGTGCTGCAGTCCATGGGGTCACAAAGAGTCAGACACAACTGAGTGACTGAACTGAACTGAACCCTCAGTGTGACTGCATTTGGATATAGGGTCTTTAGGAGGTCCTTAAGGTTAAAGGAGATCAAGAGGGTAGAACCCTAATCCCATAGAACCACTGGCCTCATAGGAAGAGGAAGGAAGCCCTTCCCCCACTGTGTGCACAGGACAAAGGCCAGGTGAGTGCACAGTGGGACAGCACCTGGCACAGCACATGCTCAGAAATTATGCTCGACTGATGACTTCATGACATTCACTGGGACCTCAAGAGTGAACCTGAACCTCCAAACAGGCTCTGGGCTCAGGAGACTAAAATGGTTTTTAATCTCCTGTGCCTTAATGAAGACATCACTCTATACTTCAACTTGAAGAAGGACACAAACCATTCGACTAGAATTGGAAAATTACAAATCTCTGGAATGATTATTTTAAAAATTATCTACCAATTTTAAGTCTAAACACTCTTTAATGTCAGTTCCAGGGTAGCGCTGCCATTAACACTGAGATAATCAATACAAAGCAAACTTCACAGTTTAACAACATCTGTCATTACTCATTCTATTTGCTTTGTTTTTACCACATTCTTCTTTGATCAGCATAGAGAATAATTCAGGCTATCATTTATGTTATAATGCATAAAACTTAAATACCCTAGTATCCTGAAAACCTTCAAGATTGTTGAGGAAAAAATGAAAGATACAAAACAGCACGCATTAAAAGCTACTATCTATTTATAAAATAGAAAAAAAAAAAAAGCACACATACATGTAAATATCCATGCAGGTACATATATATTCATGTGTCTATACCTGCACAAAATATCCTGGAAAAGCTTCACCCAAAACACTGATAATACTGGTTATTTCTAGGGAGAACTTGGAATATAGAAAGAGAGTTTGTAAAATGTTTGTGTGTATGTGTGTTTATTATTTACTGGTGGCTGGGAGAAGGCAACGGCACCCCACTCCAGTACTCTTGCCTGGAAAATCCCATGGACAGAGGAGCCTGGAAGGCTGCAGTCCATGGGGTCACTGAGGGTCGGACACGACTGAGCGACTTCACTTTCACTTTTCACTGTCACGCATTGGAGAAGGAAATGTCAACCCACTCCAGTGTTCTTGCCTGGAGAATCCCAGGGATGGGGGAGCCTGGTGGGCTGCCGTCTCTGGGGTCGCACACAGTCGGACAGGACTGAAGTGACTTAGCAGCAGCAACAGCAGCAGACGGTAAAGCATCTGTCTACAATGCGGGAAACCCAGGTTTGATCCCTAGGTCGGGAAGAGCCCCTGGAGAAGGAAATGGCAACCCACTCCAGTACTATTGCCTGGAAAATCCCATGGACAGAGGAGCCTGGTAGGCTACAGTCCATGGGGTCACAAAGAGTCAGACACAACTGAGCAACTTCACTTTCACTTTCATGCCATTGAAGTAGAGCATGTAAACCTTAAATGAACTGCTCAATGAATTTTTACATAGGTATTTGCCCATATAACCACAATCCTGATCAAAATACAGAACATTGCCAGAACTCCAGAAGACACCCCCTGCTCCTATCCAGTCAATACTCAGACCCAAAAGACAACCACCCTGGGACCTAGATCACAATACAGATGGATTCATACAGTGTCTAATCTCTGATGTCTGGCTTTCTTCACTAGAAATTATGTCCATGAGACACATCCATGTTATTGCATGCGGCAGTTCTTCTTCACTAACATGTGGTATTCCACTGTGTATAAATAGATGATGTATCAATATGCCAGAATTTATGTATCTATTCCTATTGGTGGACACTACATTATTTTAGGTTTAGAGATATGATGCATAAAAGCTGCTAGGAGTATTCTAGTAGTAATCTAGGAGTCTTTTGGTGGACTCACAAATATTCACGTCTGAGGAACTGTTAGATCCACAAGGTAAGGGTATTTGAGTTTTAGTAGATATTTCCAAGCAGCTTTTTCCAAGTGTTTATACCAATTTACACTCCCATCACCTGTATGTAAGAGTTCCAGTTAGTTGTTCCACATCATTGCCAACATTTGGTAATTGCTAATAAGGAGACTTTGGACTTCCTGGTGATTAAGAATCAGCCTGCCAATGCAGGGGACATTCGATTCCCGGTCCAAGAAGATTCCACATGCCACGGGGTGACTAAGCTTGTGAGCTATAACCACGGATCCCACGTGATGCTACTACTGAAGCCCACGTGCACCTAGAGCCTGTGCTCCACAGAAGAGAAGCCATGGCAATGAGAAGCCCCCACACTGCAACCAGAGGAAGCCCACATACAACAACTAAGACCTAGCACAGCCAAAAATATAAATTTTTTTAAAAGGAAGACTTTTAGCAAGAATCTGTTCACTATATATCCTTCTCACCTTTTGATTTTAAACCACATGCACATATTGCCCAGTCATAATTAATTAAATAAAATATATCATAAACATTTAACAAAAAATGAAAGACATAAGCTGGCAAAAGTTACTTCATTTATCTTTCCTTACTATAGATGACTGCTTAGCAATGCTCCAGACATGGAGTACAGAAAGGGAACCAATGCAGGGCTGTTACCCGAGCATTTAAATATCTGCCAGTTGTCTTAAAAAGGAACCACAAACTTCCAGAGAGAACAGAGAAGAAAAAACAGTGTAAAGCTTACTAGCAAAACAAATATGATATGAGAAAGCTCCACATAGAGCTCTCAGTCAAGAGGTCTTAATAACAGAAAATGCCAGTGCATTGTATCCCCAAGAAATTCTATCTCTTTTCTCTATTTTGGTCTGGTTATCACTTCATATCCACCATTTTCCTCACCCCCAAAACAGGGATGCATTCATCTCCAAATGTACTTATTCAGCATTTTGAGCATCTTCTACAACCCAAGCATATTGACATTGAACACATAAAGGCAAAGAAGACACCGTCCTTGCTCTCAAGAATATTATGATTGCAGCAAGGGAGAAGGACGGGCAAAACAATAATTAGAGTGTGATACGTGTCATAATTCAGAGTCACTCAGGGCACTGAGGGAGCAAAGGAAGCACAACTTAACCAAGTGTGTGGAGCAGAAAGATCACCAGAGAAAACTTGGTTGACCTGAGTTTTAAAGGATGAATGGTAATTAGTTAAATAGAAAAGGAGGAAGAGTGTACCAGGTAGACAGACAGCATATGCAAAAGCACAGAAGCAAAAGAAAACAGACACCTTTAGGAACTTTAATATCACAATACAGGTGGAGTGAAGAGAATGAAGAGTATGTTTCAGGTGGAGACATTAGCCAAGGGAGGCCAGAGGGTGGAGAGGAGAAAGATCATTATAGACTTTGTTTCTAAGCTAAGAAATTCCAACTTTATCCTGAAAGATTTGGTAGACTGTGGAATATTTTAAGCAGAGGATGAATCTGGTTTTCATAATGAAAAGATGAAAGATTTCTTATGCTACTTATTTGGACAGAGAACCAGAGGGGAAAAAAGAAAGAAGGGAGAACCAGGTAAAGGGGAAGTTGTAGAGAGCAAGAAAAGTAAAGATAAGAAGAAGAGAAGGCAGAAAAGGAGGGGTTGGACCTTTTCTAAAATTGTTAAAACATAGGAGAATATTTTCATGGCTTTAGAGCAAGCAAAAAGCTCTTAAAGAGGACACAAAGAACTTTAAACATAAAGTTGATAAATTAGACAATATTAAAACTAAGAGGACCTGTTCATCAAAAGACAGTATTAAGAGAATTAAAAGGCAACTCCACAGTGGAAAAGATACTTGTAATTATATACATCTGATAAAGGAATCACATCCAAAATAACTTTCAGAGACTTCCCTGGTGGTCCAGTCCTAAGATTCCACATTCCCCATGCAGGGGGCCTGGGTTCAATCCCAGGTCAGGGAACTAGATTCTACATGCTGCAATTAAGAGTTTGCATGATGCAACTAAAACATCCCATGTGTCACTACTAAGAGCCAGAGCAGTCAAATAAATAAGCATTTGTTAACAATTAAAAAAACCTTCAGAAATCAGTAAGAAGAAAATGACAGAAAACCCAATATAAAATTATATAGACAACTCAGAAAATAAGCTATCCTTCTGAATAATCAATAAGCACAGCAGAGATTCTCAACTCCATTAGCCATCAGGGAGATGCAAATTCAAACCACATGAAATACTATTACACTTTCACCAGATGGGCTAAAATGAAAAAGTCCATTTTCAGAATCTGTTAAAGATGAATATATATTCCCTAAGACTCATTAGATTCTTGGGATTCCCTGGTGGCTCAGACGGTAAAGAATCTGCCTACAATGCAGATCCTTGGGTTTGATCCCTGGGTTGGGAAGATCCCCTGGAGGAGGGCGTGGCAACCCACTCTAGTATTCTTGCCTGGAGAATCCCATGGACAAAGGAGCCTGGCAGGCTACAGTCCGCAATGATTCAGACATGACTGAGTGACTAAGCACACACACATGATTCATTATTTCTATTCCTAAGTATACCTCCTAGAAGGTACTAGGAGGTTCATAGCAGCTCTATTTGAAATAGTTTAATAATAGAAACTACCCAAATACCCTAGGTAGTTGAATGGAGGACTAATTTGTGGTATATTCACAAAAATGTGATACTTTACAGCAATGAGAATGAATGCTCCACAAGAATGTGCAGAACTATGGATAAATTTCATAAACATGGACTTCCCTGGTGTTCCAGTGGTTAAGACTGCACCCTTCCAATGCGGAGGGCACGGGTTTGATCCCTGGTCAGGGAAGTTCCACATGCCTCACAGTGCAGCCAAAAAATAACAATGATAATAAAACCTTTTCAAAAAAGAGCTAGACACAAAAGAGCACATCCTGTATAATTCCGCTTACATAAAACCTGCAAAAAGAGACATTCTGTGGGTCTGCAATTGAAGTCAGGTTTCAGGGAAGGGTAACACTTGAACTCAAGGAAAGTAGTCAGGATTTGAAGACAGAATATAAATTTGGAGTCAAACACAAGATATTTTAGGGTTTTCAGTTTAGTTCAGTCACTCAGTTGTGTCTGATTCTTTACAACCCCATGGACTGCAACATGCCAGGCCTCCCTGTCCATCACCAACTCCCGGAGTTTGCTCAAACTCACATTCATTGAATCGGTGATGCCATCCAACCATCTTATCCTCTGTCGTCCTCTTCTCCTCTCGCCTTCAATCTTCCCCAGCATCAGGGTCTTTTCAAATGAGTCAGTTCTTTGCCTCAGGTGGCCAAAGTATTGGAGTTTCAGTTTTAGCATCAGTCGTTCCAATGAACACCCAGGACTGATCTCCTTTAGGATGGACTGGTTGGATCTCCTTGCAGTCCAAGTGACTCTCAAGAGTCTTCTCCAACACCACAGTTCAAAAGCACCAATTCTTTGGCGCGCAGCTTTCTTTATAGTCCAACTCTCACATCCATACATGACCTCTGGAAAAACCATAGCTTTGACTAGACGGACTTTTGTTGGCAAAGTAATGTCTCTGCTTTTTAATATGCTGTCTAGGTTGGTCATAACTTTTCTTCCAAGGAGCAAGAGTCTTTTAATTTCATGGCTGCAGTCACCACCTGCAGTGATTTTGGAGCCCCCAAAAATAAAGTCTGTCACTGTTTCCACTGTTTCTCCATCTATTTGCCATGAAGTGATGGGACCGGATGCCATGATCTTTGTTTTCTGAATGTTGAGCTTTAAGCCAACTTTTTCACTCTCCACTTTCACTTTCATCAAGAGGCTCTATAGTTCTTCTTCACTTTCTGCCATAAGGGTGGTGTCATCTGCATATCCGAGGTTATTGATATTTCTCCCAGCAATCTTGATTCCAGCTTGTGCTTCCTCCAGCCCAGCGTTTCTCATGATGTACCCTGCATATAAGTTAAATAAGCAGGGTGACAATATACAGCCTTGACATACTCCTTTCCCTATTTGGAACCAGTCTGTTGTTCCATGTCCAGTTCTAACTGTTGTTTCCTGACCTGCATACAGATTTCTCAAGAGGCCAGTCAGGTGGTCTGCTGCCCATAGACATTTTTAAAGGACAGCTTCTGAGCCAGAGGCTCACAGGACCCTGTGACTTGCCCTCTGTAAGTGATGCTGGGAGTCCTACTGCACTGTCATCCCCAGAAAGAGGCAGAAACCACCTGAGACATGAGTAATGCCAAGGACCTTGGAAGGCCACTGCTCTGGCAAAACCTCACTCTTGAGAGTGGCCACAGGAAGCCCTAGGGGAACCCATAGGAAACTTTAGAAGGTAGTGCCCACAAAAGCAAAATCTAGAAGCATCCTTCTTTTTTACCTCCAAGCCTTCTTTATTACCAAGAAGTCTCTTCCAGGAGGCACTGGCATCAACAGTAGACAAGAGGGTCAAACCAAAGAAGCCCCATTACCTAAGATCTCTGACACTATTACCACCCTAGCTGAATCATCTTTAATATCCAAGGAGAGACTACATAGAAAGGGCCAATTCTGGGATGCATAGTTCCCTGTGAAGGGAAGACAGCCATTCCTCATCAGGAAATGAGGTGACATTGGAGGCTCAGAAATTCTGCATGCAGTCTACAGGCAGCAGGAGACCGTCCAACTTTCAGTGGAGAAGGCAACCTGGAAAGGCTGGGTTAAACGGTCGGTTTCTAGCTCTCTCGGCCATGACCCACAAAGGGAAATACATTGTTCACCGAAACCCTACATGTACAAAAATCTGAGTTGTTATCATTTGTAAGATACCCCATAATTTTACCACTGATAAAGAAAAAAAGTGCTGTCTATTGCAAAACTCATCCTGATTTAAGAGATTTATGATGAAAAATGTATGTCTTAGATGGAATGCTATGTCTCGGATGGAATATAGAAGAAATTTCAAGAAACAAAAAATAACCTTTATTATGTGTAGTCCACTTTGATATTGACTACTCTGTTCTGCTGCTGCTGCTGCTGCTAAGTCGCTTCAGTCGTGTCCAACTCTGTGCAACCCCATAGATGGCAGCCCACTAGGCTCCTCTGTCCCTGGGATTCTCCAGGCAAGAATACTGTTCTAGTTAATGTCATTTCTCCCAAAACACTGGTAATAAATCATTCAGTTGATTTCAAATCCATTAATGGGTTGCAACCTACAATTTATAAAACAGTGGATTAGAATTGAGGTATAGGACTTCTGGATATATGGTCATGTATGGATGTGAGAGTTGGACTGTGAAGAAGGCTGAGTGCTGAAGAATTGATGCTTTTGAACTGTGGTGTTGGAGAAGACTCTTGAGAGTCCCTTGGACTGCAAGGAGATCCAACCAGTCCATCCTAAAGGAAATCAGTCTTGAATATTCATTGGAAGGACTGATGCTAAAGCTAAAACTCCAGTACTTTGGCCACCTCATGTGAAGAGTTGACTCATTGGAAAAAACTCTGATGCTGGGAGGGATTGGGGGCAGGAGGAGAAGGGGATTACAGAGGATGAGATGGCTGGATGGCATCACTGACTTGATGGATATGATTTTGAGTGAACTCTGGAAGTTGGTGATGGACAGGGAGGCCTGGCGTGCTGCAATTCATGGGGTCGCAAAGAGTCAGACACAACTGAGCGACTGAACTGAACTGAACTGAAGAGTTGAAATGAATCTACCGGTAGGACAACTGTAATTATGGTACAGCATTTCAGTACCCATCTCTGGGCTGAATCACCTAGAAATATGAGGCAGATATAGCTATGGGAGTAATTCAAGACACAGTGCTATGCTGTGGGTGTGCATTGCTATAATTAAGCCACGAGACATGTCAGCCAGGGCATTTCTGAGCACTGATTCAGGCATGCCTCCTGTATGTTGTAAGGTATGTGTCCAAAATTAGAGTCACTGAAAGCCCCTAAAAAGTTACAATACTCCTTCCCTGTAACACCCTGGCCTAGGGCTTTGGGACACTCTTTATAAATGTGGTTGAAGAGGGGAAATACCTTAACTTCTTTTACAAGTCCTTCCAGATCCAAATATAATGGGCAATCAGAACACTCCTTTGGTGCCATCGTTATCCTCATATTTGGGAGTCACATCTGTTCTATTCACATGAGAGTCCAGGGAGAAATCAGATGAGGGTTTTTTAGTTGGACTTGCTTGAACACTTTGTGCACTGAGCATTATTCAAGTGAGATTTAAGTGGAGGATATGCAGATCACTGAATGAAGTTCCATGGGAACTACAGACAAGTTGAACATCTTATCAGGAGTTTAAACAGAAGGTTAAAACTTGGGGCTTCATAAGCAGATTAGGGCTTTTATGGATTCCCCCCAAGTCTTCCTCCTTCCCTGGCAATTCAGGCCCATTGCTTCTCACTGCTTGAGGTTGAGATCTTCTAAATGATAGAACTACAGCAACTTGGGTTGCTCTCTATCACTCCTCTGATATTGGTTATTCACTGCGTAACAGCACCCTGTCCTTGTGTGTATTAATATCTCAATCTTATGGAAATCAGTCAGAGGGCAGAAGGGAGCCTCAGCAAGGATTGCAGATACAAAGAGAGAGCAAAGGATGTGGAGAAGCCATGTGCTTTCTGGCAACAGCCTGCTCTGATATAAGGAAGCCCTGGTGTGCCCTCCTACTGCGGAGCTCTTGTAAGGAGACAGATGAGAACTATGACATACAGCCCAGGAGGTTTGTCCAAGAACTAATGGCTTTATCCTTTAATATTTGTTTGAGTTCTCCTCTATCAATAACATCCTGCTTCTCATAAAATTAGAACACATGAAATGCACATATTCCTATCTCAATGATTACCTGAAATGAGATTTGTTTAGAGTCCTTGACTCATCTCACTCCACATTTACATTTGGCCTAAGTCAAGAGGATAACTAGAGCTTAAGATCCAGTGAACACTCCTTTGTCCAGGGAGCATCCTGGCACAAAGCTTCTGCAAGGGGACAGAAGCCCCTTTTTGAGTTTTTACCAAGTGACCATATATATTAGCAGTTTGCTAAGATCCTTCAGTCATGTCCTACTCTTTGTGACTCTATGGATCTTAGCCCACCAGGCTCCTCTGTCCATGGGCTTCTCCAGGCAAGAGTACTGGAGGGGGTTGCCATGCCCACCTCCCGGGGACTTCCTGACCCAGGTATCGAACCTATGTCTCTTACATTCTCCTGCATCAGCAGGCAGGTTCTTTACCACTAGCACCACCTGGAAGCCCCATGTTTAGTGGAGGGCCCTGTAAATGGGGAGAGAAGAGGTAAAATGTTCATCAGTTCTATCATATTTCAGATCTATCTTAACATGTAGAGTTGGACTAAGGCTCAGATTTCTGAATTAAAATACCAGTTGATTTCATTGTTGTTGTTCAGTTGCTAAGTCATGTCTGATTCTTTGTGACCCCATGGACTGCAGCACACCAGGCTTCCCTGTCCTTCACCATCTCCTGGAGTTTGCTCAAACTCATGTCCATTGAGTTGGTAATGCCATCTAACCATCTCATTCTGTCATCCCCTTCTCTTGCCCTCAATCTTTCCCAGTATCAGGATCTTTACTAATGAATGAGTTGGCTCTTCACATCAGGCAGCCAAAGTATTGGAGTATTGATTCCAGAGTTGTCTGATATTTAGGAAGAACCAAGAGTGATTTATTTGTAATTTGAATGTTACCATAAGAATAAGAGTCATTATTTTTAAATAAATGTTGTCATGTTCACTATAAAACTAAGATCTTACTATAACATAGCAGTCAAGAAATCCAGAGCCCTGGGTCCAAATTCTACAGGTGCTCCTTACCATCCACATGGCCTTAGGGACAGTGTTCAACTTCTATTGACCTCAAAATTCTCATCTGTTAACTGAAAGTAATTTTGCCTCTTTCATAAGATTGTTCTAAAGAGCAAATGAGATCATGCATATAAAATGTCTGACACAAGGCTCAGCATTAGCGTTGTATAATGTTTTCTGGAGCAGAATTTGTTAGAAGTACAAGGACTAAAATAAAACAGAATAGCAAGGACTAGAATCTTTTTGAGAGGAGTAGGATATCCTGCCATCCACTGTGGTGTTTGGTTCCAGGGAATATCGGAGAAGGGGGAAAGCCAATGAGGAAGCATATACATTGGCCACTGAAGGATTTCCTGGTGATCTGGTAGTTAAGACTCTACCTGCCAACACAGGGGACGTGGGTTGCATCCCTGGTCCTGAAGATTCCACATGTCACGGACCAACTAGGGCTGTGTGCCACAATAACGGAGTCTGCGCACTCTAGAACCTTGGGCCGCAACAAGAGAAGCTACCACAAGGACAGCCTGCACGCTGCAACTAGAGAATCGCCCCTGCGTGCTGCAGCTGGAGAAGAAGCCCCACACAGCAATGCAGACCCAGCACAGGCAAAATAAAAACCAGTCAGTCTTTTACATATACAAATACACTGTCCACTGAGGATGCAGTCGGGATAAGAAGAATCATCAGAAAGCGCTCATTCCCTAAGAGCTTCTAGGTGAAGGAGGGAAGGAAAACTGGAGAACAGAGAAAGAAACTGGTAAATCCAGTGATTTCTCGTTTCCAAGTGACTTTGCCATGAAAGCCACAGAAAATGGCAGTATCTGTGAGATATTATGAAACTCATTTTTTATAAACTCACATTTTAGTATTTCTCCTGTTGACTATATTTGTAAAATTCACACAACAGTCCAAAAGCTCTTCAAATTTCCCTCTGGTGACCTTACCAAGCACACCTCCTTTGAAGACTTTCCTGACTCTACAGTATTAAATTAATGTTGGGTAAAACTAGGAATATCTTTGCCCCACAAAAGTTGCAATGTTTTTTTTTTTCAATAATGCTGCTAATTACCTTCCTGGACATCTGACTCAATCCATTCCATGAAGTTTAAGACATGGAAAAACTCATTTGCAATTCCAATTTTAATTATTCCTCAACTTACAGAAATTGCCTTAGGGTGTAATCTCTATTTCCCTCATTTTAGCATTAGATAATTGTGTGTGTGCAAATACTGTATAATAAATACTGAATAATAAGGTACTAGGACTCCGAAAGTTGCTGCTTATTGTGGAAGTTTATGAAAGGGGACAAAATTTCACACACACAAATGTAGACACACAATGCTATTTAAGTTTAGGTCTGAAAGATAGAAAACTTTTCATATGCCTGTGAAAAAAGTGCTCTCCACCAAGTGGACTACAGAGACCTTCTGTGCGCTTTGAAGTTAAAAAACTGTTGAGAGAAAGGCTTTTCAAAATCAAACATCTCCAGTCTTTAAGAGAAACTAAAAAGACCACAGTTCGTTGTTAACCTGAAGGAGCCCTTTGAAATCCAAATGAACGTCACTAAATGGAGAAAAAGAAGCACTTTCATAATGACCACTGTGTCTACTGGTTTGGTCACTATTATGTGTACCCATTGAAAAACTTGTTTTACAAACCTAAATGAAAGGATTTGCCATACTTCAACTTAAATTTACCCATACTTAGAGGTAATTCTGATTTCTTACAATTTTTTTTATCTTCCAAATGAAATAATTTAACCTCTGAAGCCTGCATTCCTCATTTTAGAAGCAAATAATCTGAGACCAAGAAGACACTCCTAGGTAGGATTGTCAGATTTAGCAAATAAAAATGCATGTGAAAACCCTGAATGGGAAACATGTATACTAAAATGCCATTCATTGTTCATCTAAATTTCAGATGTAACTGGATAGCCTGTATTTTATCTGGCTACCCTATCCCTGGGTCACCCAGCTAATGACTAGATGAAGCAGCACTAGAACTGGGTGCCCTTTCTGATGTGAAGTCACTCACAAAACAATTATTCCTTGGAAGCTAGATGCTCTGGAAGCAAAAAGCTATGTAAGCCCACCTCTCCCTCAAGGAACCTAGAATCTAACAGAAAATTCTTATAAACTTGGAAGAGAAGAAAGAGTGTCAGGGTACCCATTTCAGCATACTACCTGAAAAAATGGGTCTCAACCCTAGTCATATATTAAAATCACCTGTAAGCCAGAAAGAAAAACACCAATACAGTATACTAACGCATATATATGGAATTTAGAAAGATGGTAACGACAACCCTGTATGCAAGACAGCAAAAGAGACACTGATGTATAGAACAGTCTTTTGGACTCTGTGGGAGAGGGAGAGGGGGGGATGATCTGGGAGAATGACATTGAAACGTGTATACTATCATGTATGAAACAAGTCGCCAGTCCAGGTTCGATGCACGATACTGGATGCTTGGGGCTGGTGCACTGGGACGACCCAGAGGGATGGTATGAGGGAGGAGGGTTCAGGATGGGGAACACATGTATACCTGTGGCGGATTCATTTCGATATTTGGCAAAATTAATACAATATTGTAAAGTTTAAAAATAAAATTTTTAAAAAAATAAAAAGAGACCTAGGAAAAAAAAAAGAAACGAATCGCCAGTCCAGGTTCGATGCAGGATACAGGAAGCTTGGGGCTGGTGCAATGGGATGACCGAGAGGGATGGTATGGGGAGGGAGGTGGGAGGGGGGTTCACGGGGAACATGTGTACACCCGTGGTGGATGCGTGCTGATGTATGGCAAAACCAATACAATATTGTAAATTAAGAAAAAAATCACCTGGGGAGCATTAAAAAAAAAAAACCTCATTGCCCTGAAAATCTGATTTAATTGGTCTAGAATGAAGTCAAGGAATTTGGTCTTATTTTCCCCCCAAATACTTCCAGATAATTCTAATGTGCAGCCTCAGTTGCATGATGATCTACTGACCTAAGACTTATAAATCTTCTCTAAGAAATCTTAATTCACAGTGGTTGGTCTGTGCTAAAGTATGTATGTATGTGTGCACACATGTGGATGTGTGTGTGTGTGTGTGTGTGCATGTGTGTGTGTTGGGTGAGGGGAGTGTCCCCAAGCCACATGATTCCTGTACATCATGGAGGTGCTCAAAATGGCCATTTGGACTTCATAACAGAATTTGTTTTCATCTGACCCCCATTCCAACCTTGGTTCTTGGTCATTTCTTATACATTCCTATACGATTTGCAGCCCATGTCCCCCCAGATCTATCCTAAGTACATAGTTCATATGTCCCTTACAAGCAGAATAATGAAGAGATAGCCCCATCTAACTCCACTGTCTGCTCAGTATCCTCCAGTTACCTGGGATCAGAAGTGGAGCCTATGATCCAGGATGGCTCCTGTGAGTTTGGCTTTGTTTATATATCTTCCCACCCCTGGAATCCACTAAATGAAGGTCCCATTCAATCTATGACTTCCCATGGAGAGATAAATAAAGAAGCGCTCTGGGTGTTTTCATTATTGTCATTATATTTACCATCCTGGTTAGAAAGGGGTCAGAAAGCCACAGCCATGTCTTCCTCTGCTCAGCTCTTATTATTACCAAAAGACGTGGCAGCAAACACACAAAAGAATGTTTGCTCAACACAGCCTCAAAAGACAAGATAAAGAAGATAAGCCACCTGAATCCTAGACACTCAGCTTGTCGTTTCTGACATCAATGTTGAAGAAGGCAAGTTTACTGTCTCAGTTGCTGTATTTGTTCTCAAACTGTGCCATCTTCCAATACCAGCTTACCTTATATTTTTCAAATCATTTTAACCACCTGATGCATCCAAAGTCCACAGCAAATCATGTCTAAGCCCCAACTCTGAGAACACATGTGACTGTGGGTCAAGCCCTCCTCTAGAGGGTCACCACTATGTAATTCAGATATAGGCCATTTTATGTAATCATTAATTCTCCCATTCCAGAATCCACCTGGGATCAACTCAGCCCTTGATAGCAATGCTGTTCTTTGGACTAGTAGGCCAGGACTGGTTTTCTTAATTTAACATTTAAGAGACTCCACTTCTCTAAAAGCGTTTGATTGAAAAGTCTATTACAAATAAAGAGCATAATAGAGTGAAATCAGGCCAGTTATATCTATCCAGGAATGATGAGTGGGCACATTTTTCAATACATTATTAAAGGGTTAAATGAGTGCTCAATAATACTAACACCAGGAAGCTTAGGACCAAGACAGATCAAAATTATTTCAAATGAGTCTGATTCATGTTCAATATTTCCTGTCTCAGTGACCAACAGGCCATGTTAAAACCAGTCCCAACTCCTTTTGGAAGTCTTGTTCTGCTACCCACATGAAAGGTAATGTAAGAATTTTGATCGATGATGCTAGATTGCTAATTCTCATTGGGTAATTTTCCCCATTAGTCAGACATTAGCGTGCCAACTTGGAGGCCTCACATGCTTTGCAGCGGGTTACCATTGGGAGCTAGCTGTCAAATTCTAGGACTAATGGAAATATATTTTAAAGGCCAAATCTACCCTTTGCTTACGTGAGTACAGTTCCTAACCAGCAAGGAAGCCTCAACTGCATCCCAAGGTCTCCGATCTCCAGTCTTTCCTTGTGACCACCTTCTTCTCATTACCAGCAAATCCACATTGACAACCTCTCTCTCTTTTCCCTTGAAAAAGTGCCAAAATACTCCCAAGAAGAAACATTATGTTTCTATACATTCCTATACAATTAGTTGAATCGGAAAGGAGAAGTCTGAGATTTTAAATTCATGGCAGAGGCAGACTCATTCATTATACCTTCAAAGCCTGTGATTTGCACTAATGAGAAAATAGGCCAGTCATACATGGGAAATATTCAGTACTCTCCTCTGCTGTAAATCTAACTGAAGCAGCCAAATACACATTCAGGAATAAACAGGCTGGCTCTCTCCAGTGTCTTCTCAAATGACAGTTCAAGGTGTATGATAGTGATGTTTATGTAGTAAAGGTTGTGGATTACTGTGCCAACCACAACCAAAAGAAAGCCAACATAATCAGAGACATCTACCACTCGAATGCAAGTCCCCTGCTACAGATCTGAAGAAACCCAACTAGAGGCCCGTCATATGGTCTATATGGTGCCTACAAAATCTATAAAACCCAGAGAACTATGTATCTGGGCGAGCCAACTCTAATTCTCATGCAGCAATTCAAAACCCCTTTCTTCCTCTGCCCCATGGCAAAAAGTGAGTCTGTTCCATCTGTTTACCATGATTGCTGTTACTTTCCAACATAACCATAATCTTATTTTGTAAATCCTATTCCTGACACACCTCAAACCATCTGTCTATTCTTTCTTGGCCTAGCTTGGGGCTGTTTGGCAAACAAATGTCATTACCTGTAAGTGGAATATTTTTGAGGAGAGTACATGCTCCTTCTATGTTGCCATGGCTGCTGGGTGTTCCTAAATAATCCCCTTTGGTTCTTCCTCTAAACCCAATGTGTCTTGAGTAATCTTTAATGTGTGTAAAGTAAAAGCCAAGAGGTAAAAAGCATGCATGCAACTACTTGGGTTTAAGATTCAAAGTAAGTTTGCATGTGCTCTTAGACACAAAAAATCGGTTGAAAGTTTATTAATAAATTATACGTGTCAATTTGAGAAAAAAAGGTGGCCTGTGGTTCAGATTCAGACTTGCAAAGAGTTTTGGGGGAAAAAAAAAAAAGGTGATAAAATCTGAGTGGTAAAAAAAAAAAAAATCTGAGTGGTAGAAATTCTGCCATTTCTTGTCCTCATGGAGCTGGGCCAGGTTCTCACCAGTCTACAGTCTCTCCTTTAGCATTTCACCATTTCCCCCTTGCTTAGAACTACAAGAGGCTGGTAAAGGCCTTAGAACTCCAAACTAGAGAAGGATACGTGATTCAAAGAGCACAGACACACATGGACAAACATGAGGAAAGATAGCTCACCTCATTAGTAACCAAGGGAATACGGAATAAAATAATAATGAGATCACTGTTGGCTCCCCCAAACAGCAAAGATTAAAAACAGTGAAAACATTCAGTGAGGTTGCAGGGAAATGGGCACTCTCAGGCACTGCTGGACAAAGTAGAGAATTTATACAACCCATGCGTAGGCACTTTGGAAATATCTAGCAAAAATGTTCTGGTTCCTACCTTTCATATCCTTTGCTTTACTTTTTTAAAAGCTAATTGTTTTTGTTTTAAGTTTCTTTATTTCGGCTGCATTGGGTTTTCATCGCTGTGTGTGCAAGCTGCAGCAAGCGGGAGCCACTCTTCATTATGACACATGGGCTATTCATTGCGATGGCTTCTCTTATCGTGAGGGCTCTAGCGTGTGAGGGCTTCCATAGCTGTGGCAAACAGGCTTAGTTGTTACACAGCATGTGGGATCTTCTGGACCAGAGATTAAATCCATGTCCCCTACATTGGCAGGTGGTTTCTTAACCACTGGACCACCAGGGAAGTCCCCTTGATTTACTCCCTATTTACTATTTATCTCTGTTTTAGGCAAAATACTTGGCACGTGTACACACACGCAAAAAAAAAAGTGTGAATATAGAAATATTGATAGCAGCATTATTTATAAGATCCAAACATTAAAAACAGCCTCAATAGGAAAATGGCTCAACATCAATAGGGAAATGACTAAACTACAGCTAATTTATCTGATAGACTATTTTGCTTTCATTAAAGTGAATGAGGCTGTTCGACATTATTGGACATGAAAAGATTGCTAGATAACTAAGACAGCGATTTGCAGAACATTAATATGTTCCAATTTAGGGAAATGATAAAATTTCTAGGTATATAATGAGATGTTAAAGTGAGACTCTTTTTCAGATTTGTCTAAGGCTCCAAGCAACTCAGAATAAAGCAATAGGTGATCGGTGTTCTCACCTTTCAAAATGAGTTGCTAGGCCACCTGGACAGGACATGCAAAGGACGCATCCACTACATCACCCATCTCAAGAGGATAAAGGGACTGAAACTGACAAAGCTGAGAAAGAATTTCTTTGAAAGGACATGTGGGGGTGGCGCTTTCACCTTTACCTCAGTCTAAATAAGGGGAGTTTCAAGGAGATTGCTCAGAATGCTGGAGTGTATAGGAGTATAGACCAGTCCACGACCCAAGTTCATCTACTGGCAAGAGGCTGGATCCAGCAGCATAGGAAGTCCCAGGCACAGAGTGTGTGGCATTGCAGCAGACTGCATTCCTCTTAAAAGCCACCAAACTGCATGTGGGTTCCGCTTGGACCACATGTGAGAGCGCCAGCCAGGATCATTTTAAAAGGGCCCCACCTGTAGAGATGCTGTCAGCACTCTCTGCTCATATCCTTCCAACTGTGTGATGGTATTCACACTCCCGCTCCAGGGGTTAGCTTTCATTCTCCCCAGTAGCACCTGCATCTTTTGTCAAAGGATGCCCCCAAGCTGGCAGAACCCTTCATGTATACAGACAGCCAGAGAGCCTGGGGACTACAACTGGGACTTGAAACGACTGGATGAATTGTTTTATCATTATATATGAGTGTTCAGGAAAGTTACAGTGAACCTGCTTTTCACTGTTGATAGAGATAGTAAGGCGAAACTGTTTCCTACATGTACTTTATCCCATTCTACTCTTTCAATGCAACGTTGACAATTACACATACATAACAGAGAAAAGTCTAGAAGCTTACTCACAAACCAACTTTGATCTCTAGAGATCAGAATGTGATTAGGGGATGAATGACAAGAACTTGTACATTTCGTTCTATACATTTCCATATAGTTTGATTTCTTAAAAAAACAAATACATATGCTCGTCTTTTTGGTAAACACAATCTTAGGATCTACAGGTACAGATACATTCATTGCATAAGAATTCAGAAAAGAAAAAGAAAACAGACAAACCATAAACATAATTCTACTCCTTCCACACCCTACTGCTGTTGGTATTTGGGGGGTTTTCATTCCCATCTTTTTGCCTTGGGTGGGCAGGCCCTCACCGGGCTCCACTGACCTAGCTAAATTAGACAAGGCAGAGTTTCAAGGGTTGTTTAATTCCTCTGCTCAAATATTCTGTAGCTATTTTGGCTATGTGAAAATTTAGGTACAGGTGCAAAGAAAATTGATTTGATATTTATATGTCTCCCTTATCTACCATAGAACACTTATAAGCAAGGTGGAGATTAAAAAAATCATCAGTATGACATTTCTTTACTACCTCCAGACAGTAGCAAAGTGGAAGGATAGGAGACTGAAATTTACTATTCCTCTTATGAAACCGGAAATACACATTCCTTGCCTGGAAATGAGTATTCAAGTCAAACTTGCCAAGGCTTACTATGTCTGCCCAGAAAATGCAGCTGAAAGCAAATTCAAGAGGAGATGTTATTTCCTCTCTGAGATTTATATAAGAATCTAAGCTGTTGCAAACTCATCGCTTAAGATACACAAATATACAATTTGAGACCCTTGGCAAATGAAATGGCTGCTGCACATGTGGAAATTACCTCCTTGTTTGTTTTCAGTCTCGCTGTTTCCCCTGGGAACCAAAGAGAAAATTCAATTTCTAAACCTTGAAGCAGCGTGAACAATGAACAATTGTTAGCCTAGGAATAGCAGACGAAGCCTATTGCTACACAATGGAAAGTACGTGGCATTGTCTTGAGGTTGTGTTTACTATACCGGCTTGGTGGGTAAAATGATACGGTAGAGAGCGAGACTGGTGTCTTTCTCATTAGAAATCTCTGAGAAACCCTTTGCATTGAGGGTACCGTCCAACTCCTTCTGTTTTTCTTCTTGTTGAATATTGGTCAGGATAATTACATGTTATTTCTCTTGTCTGTCTACATGAATGAAACTTCTTACCAATTTCCACCAAAACCCTCTACCAAATCAATGAAGATAGGGTCAACGCAAAACCAATACCATGCAAACATGAAGCAAAGGTCTTCATTATTTCATTTCAGTGGCAAACCAAAAGTTCTGAAGAGGGGACAATTTCATGATCTTGTAAAACAGTAATAGAACACACAGACATGCTCTTGGCTCGGAATATGAAAACATTTTTCATGAGTAACTGAAATTGAGCTGAAATCTTCAAACCAGGTATGGCAAAGTATCCTTTTTACCAAATTTGTTGGAAGCCAGTTTTACACTGAGGATAAACCCAAATTCAAACTGGTGCTAAAATCCAGTTTTCTTTTAGCATTTTTTTTGAAAAAGAAGAAAAAGAAAAATAAACTTCCTAGACTTTACAACACAGCCTTTAAAAGAAGATTCTAAAGGCTACTTGGATATTGACTGGAGCTTACAAAACAATACTAACAAGTTGAATGTAAATGAATCAAAACCAGACAGATTCCATTTCCCTTCAAGAAAATGGGTGTTTGGGGACACAAAATACAAATAAATAAAAGCTTCCCCTAAGTATTTGAGTTTTAACAAAACTACAGTGTTTTGAATAAAAAACTGGAGGACTGTTTTCTGCACATCAGCCAGGGCTGGGTTTCAAAAAGGTGACAGGCAGGGTAAGAGCGACTCCTCCGTGCCAGGCCCTAAGCCTCAGAAACACTATTTAGTTTTCATCCTCCCAATAACCTGCGTGGTAGACAGGTTTTCTTTCCCCATTTTACAGATGAAAAAAGGCAACTCGGGAACCTGAGTCACTTTCTCTAAGTCCTTCAGTTAAGAAGTCAGCCTACAGGGCATCTGTTTTAGGAAACTGTCCCCGCAGCAACCATTTCCTGCAACATAAAAACCACGATTACTTTCAGCGAGCATGACTTGCTGATGCTTTACTAAGGCGGTTTTGGAGCACGGCGCGCTAAAGGGTAGTGGTGCATCTTGTCAAGACCAACATCTTGCTGGCTGAGACAGTGGCAGTGGTAGAACCGGATGGGGGGAGTGGGAATTGTATCTCAATGGAACTTAGGGTCACTGTGAAGTCATGGCATCACTTCAAGTTACTCAACTTTGTGGCAGGTCTGTGCTAAACACTTCATTCACTCCTTTCATTCTCAAAATGACCCCAGGACTTTTGTAGCACTTTTAACTCTATTTTACATCTAAGAAAACAGGCATGGAAAATCTGAGGAAGGGGCAGAGGCTAGAGGATTTTAACCCAGCCTGCTTGATCTCTCCAGCCCCAGAGCAGTTGTCTGAGCTCCCTTCACCAAACTGAACGTGCAACAGCACCCATGCATGACAGACTGAGCTCAGGATGATGATTTCTCTAGAAATAAGGTGGCAAAATGGGCTACTAGAACAAAATACCACAGACTGGGTGGCTTACAAACAACAGAAGTTTCTTTCTTACAGTGCTAGAGCTGAAAGTCTGAGATCAAGGTTAGTCTTTGTAAGGGCTCTTCTCACCGTGTCCTCACATGGGGGAAAGAGCCAGGGGGTCTCTGCAGTGCCTTTTGTGAGAGCACTAATCCCAACACTCTGCCCTCAACACTCAAGCATGCCACAAAGCATGCCACCTACTAATACTACATCATCTTTATAGGTTAGGATTTCAACATGAATTTAGGGGAGACACAAACGGTACTGTCACACTTTAATTCTCTCCCACTTTTCCTTATTGATAAGATTACACTGTCTTCTCTCTAGTTATTGTTTCATCTGGTACATCATCTGTTTTTGTTACCTTTTACCAGTTATCCCTTTAGACTTCTCAGCTAATCCTCATCATCTGACACATTACACACCCAGCCAGTCATGAAAATCTGTCATTGGTTTGATGAAATTCTCATACTTTCCCTTCCCGATTCAATGCAATGGTCTGTCTACCCCACCTTGTTCAAGCTTTACCTCCCGCAGGCTCTTTTTGTCCTATAAACGATGCCCCACATCTCAACGGACATCACCCACCTTGAACCTTAGTGCAGATTACTTTTTCAAAAGGATAGAAAGAAACAACAAAGCACAAAATAAAGAAATCCACTTAATTTTTCAGTCCTTCCAGATATGGCTCAGTAAAAACTTCACCAGCCTCTACAGACTTCCCCTAATTCAGCTAAGCAAATACTCTTCCTTCTACTTTTAGAAAGGCTGTTGGGCAGTGTAATGGGCTCTGAAGACTATGGGAACTCCAGGAAAGGGGATGAAAGGAAGCTATGGATGAGCAGTGAAGCAGTCAAGCTCGAAGCTCTGCCCTCACCTCGGCAACTGGCGCATCCCCAAATCTGATGAGAACCCTAAATTCACAAGGAAGGACTTACCACACAATTGTCAGGACAATTCCCAAGTGGCCAGGGAGGGTCATGGCACCTGTAATCTCTGTAGAACAAGGAGAATACTTATAGGTCTTTAATTGTTGAACATCATCATGGTTGGAACTATTTCTGTATTATCAAATGGGGTCTAGATTGCTCTCAATAAACAAAATGTATCTAGAGAAGATAAATACACACACACACAAACATACACACACTTGATGTGATAAACCTGGTAGAAAAAGAAGATTAGGTCCCACCTCTCCTTTTATGGGGAAAATTCATGTCTTTTAATCTCTAGGAATTTGTTTTCCTTGGCTACAAGCTTAGTTCTGTGTGCGTGCTCAGTTACATCTGACTCTTTGCAGCTCCATGGACTATAGCCCACCAGGCTCCTCTGCCCATGGAATTTTCCAGGCAAGAATACTGGAGCAGGTTGCGATTTCCTACGCCAGGGGATCTTCCTGACCCAGGGATCAAACCCATGTCTCTTGCATGTCGTGCATTGGCAGATGGGTTCTTTACCACTAACACCACCTCAGAAGCCCCCAAAGTTTAGTTACATTCTTCCAGTTTATTAGGATTAATTCCTTTTTCTACCAGCCTGACCAGAACTAATTCTGTTTTGGTTCTAACAATGAAATCCAAATGGATTTCTGTCCTCTGGCCTATAACAAATAGTATTATTCCAACATGAACTTGGACAAACTCTGGGAGATGGGGAGGGACCGTGAGGCTTGGCGTGCTGCAGTCCACAGGGTGGCAAAGAGTGGGACACAACAGGGTAACTGAACAACGACAACATTATTCTTATAAGACCATGTCTACACTCTTTAGGACAGCCAGGGAAGATGTCATTCTTGAAAGGTTTGGTTGTGCTTTTTGAATTTGGGAAAGTTCAATAACTCTGCTGCCTCTTTTCCTACCCTCAAGAGTCCCAGATCTAGTCTTAAAATTGTGAGGTTGCAGGGAGAAAGTAGACATAAATCTTACCTAATTTATGACCATGTCAGCTGTGATCACACTTTTTTCATTAAAATGCCATTAGGAACTGAGGGTTTCACAGTCTTAGGTAGATGACCATTAATGTCTTTGTTACAAACCTTTTTCTAACAGTTGGGTTGGGTTTTTTTTGTTTGTTTGTTTGTTTTGTTTGTTTTTGGTCCAGGGGGCCAGTAAATAAAAGTTTTATTTGAAGACAATTAGCATTGATTGAACCATACATATATCTTATACCTTCATCCTGACAATTCACTCCCAACCATTTCTTCATCAAAGAGGGAAAGGCAGAGAGGGGGGAGGCGATAAGAAGTAAAAGATGTAAAGAAGGAGGAGGAAGAAGAGAGAGATGGAGAGAAAGAAAGGGGAAAAGGAGGAAGAGAGAGAAGAGAGAAAGGAAGGAAGGAGGGAAGGGAATCGGTTGCCATAGAATTCCAAAGAAAATGATGTATGGGATACAGAGACTTCACCTTTATGGCCAGTAGTCCCCCAACTCTCGGTACATTCTATTTGGAGATTCAGATTCACAAAGTCTGCTGCTCCTGCTGCTGCTGCTGAGTTGCTTCAGTCGTGTCCGACTCTGTGTGACCCCATAGACGGCAGCCCACCAGGCTTCCCCATCCCTGGGATTCTCCAGGCAAGAACACTGGAGTGGGTTGCCATTTCCTTCTCCAATGCATGAAAATGAAAAGTGAAAATGAAGTTGCTTAGTCGTGTCCAACTCTAGCGACCCCATGGACTGCAGCCTACCAGGCTCCTCCATCCATGGGATTTTCCAGGCAAAAGTACTGGAGTAGGGTGCCATTGCCTTCTCCGTCACAAAGTCTACACCACCCTTAAGACATGAGACAAACAGCTCCCTCAAATACAGCAAGACTTACAGACAATGATAACAAACAAAGAGTCCCACAGAGTTCCTTAGAAGCATCAATACTGCTTAGCATTTTAAATTGATGCAGACACATTTCTAGACTCTTCTGATATGATTAGTTTTGCTGATACCAAACTAAATGGAGTTGTCTCAACTGGAACTGAATCTGCCTCATGGTAACTGTTGCATAAGAATTACTTTGTAGAGAGGTAGAATTGTTCTAGAAAGAGTAGTCATGACCACATGGAAGTGGCCCCTGCCTTGCCTGACAACTGTGTCCACCTTGGACAATCCATTTAATCCCCTCACAGCCCATTTCCTCCCCTGAAAAACTTACTCAGGGTCCTCTCTGCACTGAGAGGTCCAAAAGCTTGATAACTAATTCACTTCCGATGTTTCCTTCATCAGTAAAATGGAAAAACACCACTTCCTACTCTAATAACATGCCATGTGGAATATCATAGAAATGTATATTCATTGCATAAATTTTAGAGAATTTTCAGTATATTCAATTTAGATAGACAGTCACAAAATCTATGAATCACAGCTTCCAAGAGTCCACGGTTTATTGTCCCAGGATTCATGGTTCTATGACTTTAAGATCTTGCTCCAAGAGAATAAAATACTTGAGATTCAAAAAGAGAACTTATTTGAATTAGACACATATTGAGTATCCAGGGTGGTGACCAACTTTGTAGACAGTTCTGGAGGGATCTGCCTTGCCACTCTGTAATTCAGCCCTTGATAAACAGGATTTGGGATGGATGGTTGTAGGGAGGCAGCAGTTAGACAAAATAAGAGAAACTGAAAAGTTTTCAGGACATTTCTGCCATTAGCATGATTCCCATTCTCTGACTTTCTGAAACTGCCAGCTACCTACACCTTGTTATCTGGGCAAATGTAAGACAGAAAGGTGCCAGAATGGGACATTTTCTTACCTTCAACCCCCATCTAGCGCCCCCAACCGACTTGGAGGTGAAATAGCAGTGGTAGTGAAGGTCACACAGCTAGAAGTAGATTGAGTATAAGGACAGGACACATCCAGAAATGCAGCAGGAGCCTGGTGATGCAGATGTCACTCGCTGCATGCAAAGGACAGTAATGAGAAATCACTGGGTTCCACCTCCTGTGTGGTAGATGCTAATCTTGATCCAAGCATTATCAAAAGGTTACATTAATGGTCTGCTGTTGATTTCCTGGGTAAGGCTGACTCCTGTCCTCTAGGTCAAGTGAGGAGGGACAGTAGGAATCCCAAGAATACAAGAGGAAAACTGTGTTCCAAGCTTGAAATGATGAATAGAAGGCCTTCTTGTTATAATTACAATGGTAAAAGAACACCAAGGCATATGTTCCAATGGATTGGAAGGCTGTTTTGGCTGAATTACACAAGACTGAAGCACATTCGCAGTTGAAAAGGTAAATATTGCAGTCAGCCAAAAGATAAGAATATTTGACCCATGGGAAAATAATGATGTATAAAGATTGTCCTTTATTCTTTCAAGGTTTTTCAAATTAGCACACTCAATCTTTTCTTTTGGCTAACAGAGTTGGAAGGCAATTGACACCCAAAAGGAAAGAAATACCCAAAGAGAAGGGCAAGTTTTTGAGAAGTTAAACCAATCTCTTCCATTTTTTTCCTATTTAATAACTCAGGCATCTCCCCAAGGAACAAAGCTGCAAATATACAGTTGGCTTTCCTTTTGCATGTTCACGGTCCCTTGAGAGCTAGCAAACTAGCTAAGCTGCAAAATGTCTTGCTGGGACATTGCCAGGATTTTAGACTAAAATGCCTGAAGGGCCTGGTGAAAGTTCTGTGGATGGAGACGTTCTGGTGAGCTCCCAGATCTGCAGAGCCAGGTCTAAACACTCAACATTTCCTACTGGCAAATTCCTAGGTAGTCACTGTATTGGAAACCCTGAGTAGTCCTATGGCATCATCTCTATTTTCCAGACCAAGAGATAAGGATGGAAGTTGAGTAAGTCATCCATCCATCACCTGCAGCATCAGGGAGTGCCGGGATCAGGCCTCAGCCTCCTCTCCCAGGACCACACCCACCAGTCTGTGCCCAAGAGGACTCCCAGGGCTTCCCTTGGTCACCTCCACTGACTGCCCCTGTCCACCCCACCAGGAGACTCACTGGGAGCAGAGAACAGCCATGACTGAAATGCATGCAAATCCCTACAAGCTTCTGAAATCCTCAAGGTACTTTTCTAACCACCTCTCCCCCAAGACCCTGAGGAATTAGATAAGCAGGCAGGGAGGCTCTTTGGTGGGAAGTGGAGGATTAACTTGGCCACTCTCTCTTCTCCTCACCTCCCAAAAAGACATAGAGTAATAGCACAGCACTGCAGTATTCTTGCCTGTGAATCCCAAGGACAGAGGAGACTGGCAGGCTCCTGTCCATGGAGTTGCAAGAGTCAGACATGGCTTAGCAACTAAACCACCAGCCACCACCACCCCTCCTTGTCACCCTGTCCACCGCCAGCATCCAGGAACCAGAACATTCTAACTTGTGTAGCTTGTTTCCTCTCACCCTGAGTACCAACCAACTAGCAATAGGAAATCTACCCTGGGAAGAAACACTGAGGTTTCCCTGTTTTTTTATTCTTTATTTTTAAGATATGAGACAAATGTATACTCGCTTTACATTTTTATAGGAATTCTTCAGAAAGAAACAAGGATTGGGGGCTGAGATATGCAATTTCTTCGGGAACCTGGATGGCTGTCAACTTGGTAAATCAAAGGCATTTGTCTTGGGCTCCGGAACATACCCTCTCCAAGCTTCCTTCTTTAGCCACATGTGGAAGATTTTTCACTTTTTACAATAATTCTTCATGGAAGAAGGATGAAAGTTGCCCTTAATGAAGTTGCAGAAAAGGAATCCGATCTTTGCTCTGGCGCTCAGATGCTACATCTTTGTAAACAGCGTGGCAAGGGTCTTTGTAAGATTTACAGGAAATGGCAATGGGCAGGCAAACGTTAGCTCCTAATCTGGCCCCATAAAGCTGTCCTGTTGGCTTCGTAGAGCTCTCAGGGAATGTTATTGAAAACAAAGGAGAAATCAATACCCTTCAGTCCACTGCCAGTCCTGGGCCTCCAAAGTGAATCAACCTGGGCTCACCCACCTCTCGGAAGAACAGAGAGGGGGGCTTCAGTTTGTATCAGCTTCAACCAGATTGCCATATGTTTAGAGCCTCCTCCCCAAATCCTTAGAAAAAACCAGCCCCTGAAATTAAAGGTTGGCAAAGCCTCTCATCTACAAGGTGGTGTTGACTCAAGGATTTTCAATTCAGAGGGAAATGATAGGAAAGAAATGGTCCTTTTCTGCATGTCCTGTAGTGAATTTGATACTAACACTTGTTAGATGCGGGACAGTCCCCCAAGGCAAGTCTATGAGAGGACCTCTACCACTAACTGTCTCTGGCTACGAAGGACTGAGTCATTAACAAGGGGTGGCCAGATTAATTATGGGTGTGGCCAGAGATGAGAAGCAACATTCCCTGAGAATGGGGTTTTGTGTAACAGAATGTAAAGTCTTTATTTCAGACTTTATTACAGGGAAGAGAATGCTGAACTATTAAACACCTTCCTCCCACCTTGGGGAAAAAAATGTTCTAAATGATTATTTCATGGACCTTGCCTTCTTTTCTGCCCCATGTGAAACAGCTTACAGGATGAAATGCCAGTGGAGCCTCCCCAGGGCAAGCGCTTCCTGGACATTCTCTTTGGCAGAAGTTGTGAATAAGACGCTGTGCCCGGGATTTTGTTGAATGAAAGAGAGTTTGTGCTGCTGAAGTCACAACCCGTCTTCCCCCAGCTCCAGCAACTCCTTTCATTTAAGTCTGGCAGCCTGTCTCTGCACCCGTCACTCTTCCAATGCTTATTCTCTCACCACAAGAGGGAAATGTCAAGTTCTCAGCAGAGGGGGCAAAGTTTCTCAGTTATGCATCCAAATGTAGTCACCACACAAAACAGCCCCAGTGCTGACTTGCCCCAGTCAGCTTACAGGGACAAACTTTGGCCCTCGCCACCCTGAGGACAAAAGCGGGCACACAGAAATGCCGGCAGCAGCTCCTGGCAGGGCTCCCGTCAGGTCAAGCATTCATGTCGGTAGTGTGGAATTTCCCTGTCATATAAAACCACGGCAGGGTCAAGAGGCAGATACACCAATCAGGAGCAGGGTGGGACCTTTCAATGTCTTCTCTGGCCTCTGTGCTGGGAGGATGTGAAGCCGTCCTTCTGGCGGGTTTAAATGTCCCGGTAAAATAACATTACTCCTTTAGTGACTCATCCAGCAGATTGACAGTGCAATTAATAATAACAATGCAGTACTACGTGCAGGGCCCTGAGATAAGAACTTGCAGGGCTATAAAGCAGTGGAGCGGAGTGACACTCTAATGAGGATGTGAGTCTAGGCGGTTACGATGGCAGCAGGCGAATGTTCCGTGAGTGACAGCGGCCTTTCCAACAGCCCTTCCCCTTTCTCTTCTGATAACAGAACCTTGACTCTGTTCACCCGTCAGGTGGCTATGTGTTTTCCTAAAGGGAGGAGCTTCCTTACAGCCCCAGCAGGGGTACCTTGATTGGTCAAAATCAATAGTTCTAATTTCTGCTTGCACATTAGAATCACCTGAGGAGTAATTTAAACATTCCCAATGATGGGGCCTGACCCCAAGATTCTCAATGAATTATCTGGACCTGGGTCCCAGCCTCCCAGAGGCTTAAAAGTCCTCCATGTGATTCTATTGTATACCAGGGATGAGAACCATTGCTCTAAGCCAAACCAATTATTTTACTCCATCATTAGTGACTGGCATAGGGTTGGTCATGTGATGTAGTTCAGGTCAAAGATGTGAGAAGGCAACATCTGGGAAGCTTCTGGGAAATTTTGCTTTAGGTTTAAAAAGACAAAAGGAAAGTAGGTGCCTTCTCCTCTTCTGAGCTTTGGACAGTGTTTGGAAAGGAGATGTGGTTTGAATAGGTGCGAGCAACTTGCAACAGTGAAGGAAAGAGTCAACAAGAACCAACACCCAGAGGAGAGCCGAAAAGAAAGATGGCAGATGCACGGTCCATGATGACACTGCTGGATCGATGAAATAACCCAAACTGCAACCTCCCTGCCTCTAGACCGCTGGAGTGAAAACTTGGTTGCATATTGTAAACACTTGGAGCGTTCCTAAAGCTACCGACACCTGGGTCTCACCCCTAGAGCATCTGATTTAATTGGTAATTGGTGAGGTATGATTATCAAGATTAAAAAAAAATATTCCTAGTAGGTCATACTGTCCAGCCAAGTTTGAGAACCACTGCTCTAGATTTCTTGTTGAGTGTGACAACACATTTCCTGTTATTTAAGCCAATGCTTCTCAAAGTGTGTTCCCTCAAACAGTAGCAGCAGCAGCAGCATCACTTGGAAACTTGTTTGAAATACTTATAGGTCTCACTCCTGCCTTACGGAATCAGAAAATGAAGGAGGATAACCCAGCAATATGTGGTTTAACAAGCCTCCAGGGGTCTCTGGTGCATGCTAAAGCTTAAAAAACCCACTGGTTTAGAATAACTTGACTCCTGGTTTTTGGTTACTCGTAGCCCCAAACCCCCTGATTCTGGATTCAGAACGGATGCAGAAACTCAGAGTAAGAAAGGACTACTTTGCTGCTGCTGCTGCTAAGTCGCTTCAGTCATATCCGACTCTGTGTGACCCCATAGACAGCAGCCCACCAGGCTCCCCCATCCCTGGGCTTCTCCAGGCAAGAACACTGGAGTGGGTTGCCATTTCCTTCTCCAATGCATGAAAATGAAAAGTGAAAGCGAAGTCGCTCAGTCGTGTCTGACTCTTAGAGACCCCATGAACTGCAGCCTACCAGGCTCCTCCATCCATGGGATTTTCCAGGCAAGAGTACTGGAGTGGGGTGCCATTGCCTTCTCCGAAGGACTACCTTAGCTAATTGGATTTGGATGGGTGAGGTGGAAGAAAACAGCCATGCAAAGCTCCCATACAGAATTTCTATGGTGCGTTTAGGAAATGGAGGGAGGCAGTGGAAACCCATCAAACTTTAGCAGAAGGAGTTTCTAATGAGTCAAAGAAATTAAATCCAAGGAAACAGAATCATCATCCTCGGTGTGAGGTTCCTGAGATTGAGGTTAAAGAGCTCATAGATCATATTTTATCCTATAGATAATGGGAAGCCACTGAAGAATTTGAAAGGGAAGAGATTTAAGGGGGAAAAAATTAAAAGTGATAGTGTAGGATGATTAAACAGAATATGGTAAATTGAATAGAATCAAGGGAAAAGAATCCAGGCACAAGGATAAAGTTTAGAGAGTCATCCCAGCTGCACATGAGTTCTGGATTTTCTTCTCAGTATCTGAATTACCCACTCTGAAGCCAAGGAGTAAGATGCATCATCAGAGAATGAACATGTGCACAGCAGGAGAAGGGGAGGGTGGGAGGAACTGGGGAAATGGTATTGACATAGATACACCGGAAGTGGAAATGTACTAGCTTCAATTATAACCCCTGATTTCCATGTTTACATTCATAAAGAAAGCCTCATTGCAAAAGCCAATTGACTTGTAATAACCATGATAAGTGTGGGCTTCCCTGGTGGCTCAGATGGTAAAGAATCTGCCTGCAATGTGGAAGACCTGGGTTTGATCCCTGGATTGGGAAGATCCCCTGGAGAAGGGAATGGAGAAGCAAATCCCCACTCCAGTATTCTGGCCTGGAGAATTCCATGGATTGCATAGTCCATGGGGTTGCAAAGAGTCTGATACGACTGAACAACTCTCACTTACAACCATAAGTATAAACTCTTAAAACAGAAATTTTAATAAAATAGAATTTTAATAAACTCTTGCCTTCTGGCACATTAGATGAAATAAGACTTCATGTGGGAAAAAAGTTCCACTGTTAAAAATGGAAACAACTGTATTTCATCCATTACCCTCATTCTACTGATGAGAAAACTGAGACATGAGAACTAGAACTCTTTGGGTCCTCATCCCTTTTTATATATAATATAAAAATGGAATCAATCCATAATTATTTATTCTGCATGATTCTGTGGATCCTGTGAGGTTCAGAAAAGTAGAGGAATACCTGGGGCCCTCCTTTGGACACCTAACCCCAGAGGTAAACCTTATGATTCCAAAGAAGATGAAGAACTAACATGAATAGAACCACACAAGGATGGTATAAAACCCAAACTGGATGGACTACAGCAGTACTACTTGAATCCACAGAGGGACTGGAATTGCTGGGAAAATTAAGTTGTGTAAGGAAAGGGGAGGTGAGAGAAAGGTGCCCGACAGGACCGACTAAGGTGTGTTTTATAGAAGACAAAGACTCATGGGATCACTTGTACGATGCTCTCCTACGATGCCTTCAGGAGTTATTTATGCTAATTGTTTATTTCATTTACTGTTGATTTTCCATTGACCTGGTATACATACCTTTAGATTCACCTTCAAATTTGACTAATGCCAACTCTAAAGTCAAACATACAGGGGGCCCATTATGCTAATAGAAAATAGACTGGCTTCTATCTTTTTCTTCCTCTTCCTTCTTTTCTTCTGCCTTTCCTCTCTTCCTTCCTTTTCCTCTCTCAACTTGAGAATGAAAGGCATGAGGATAGGGCTGAGATAATGGCAAAGTAGATTTTTCTAAAACAAGATTAAAAATCTTGGGACTTCCCTGGTGGTGCAGTGGCTAAGACTCCATGCTCCCAGTGAAGGCAACCTGGGTTCAATCCCTGGTCAGTGAAATAGATCTCGAGTGCCACAACTGAGACCTAGCATAGTCAAATAAATAAACTTTTTTTTTTTTTTTAAGATTAAAAATCTTGCTGCAGAAAGCTAAGAAAACCATATCAAGATTCCGTCAGATGCAGGCAGAGGATGGCAACTGGATCCAATTAGCTTTGCACAAAAGTTCCCCAGTAGAACGTCTGCCTTCCAAAGTGATATGCATTACCAGTGTTACAGAGATTATTTCATTTTTCTAAGCGCTTGCTCTACAGTATTACTCAGATTTAGTTCCCTAATACTGGAAGCTCCAGGCCTCCTGGTTCACTGCTTGAAAATCTAAAACACATGACAAGGAAATTCTAGTGAACTCAACAAGAAGTCCTCCCCATTTAAAATTACCAGTCAATTCAAATGTCCAAGACGCGTGGTGTGCCACATGTGCAAAGCCTATAAAATTTAGATGTTGTTTACCCAAGCGGCTTGCTTGGATAGCAAGCCAGACACAAAAAAATTGTCGACACTCCCTCTTGTAACTGTACACTACCCTCACTCCCAACCTGGAACCAACCATTGATATTCAATCATGACCCAGAACCCCAGGAAAGTTCTTAAATAACCCTGGTTGCTGTAAGCTCTCAGAGCTACAATTTTTGGACTGTTGCTTGTAACTGTGTAGCCTCAAGAATGCTAATTAGATCAGTTGCAAAAGGCAGGTGCTCTCAAATAATCTGGTCATGCCCCCAAGCAATTCTGCTTTCTTGAACATTTGCTTTTATGGTGGAAACATCAGGTCATGACTGCATTATCATTAGTGTCTACTCCTAAAAGAGGACTAACACACCCAGATCTTGGGTCTAGGTTCCAAATCCAAGGATATCACTTGATTTTGGTATTTCTGCATCTTCTAAACAACAGCCACACAAACGCCATGCCCTACAGAGGGAAGTAAACCTTATCTATCATGGGATGATACATTCATCAAGAGCTAGGGGAGTGATTTTTCATTGAGTGAATAGGTGATGGGGGAATTTACTACAGCTTCTTCCTTGATCGAGGATGAGTTAGTAAGGAATTTAGGTGCACACAAAAGAGAATGTGTTTCAATTGGAGACAAGATGACTCTTGGATGCTACATAAAAAAGCAAACATCAGAATCTGATGTCATGCCTTGGTTGTTCTGGTCATAAAGAGACATCTTAAAGCACAGGACTCCAGGAGGGTAGCAAGGTTGTAGTTTAACCAGTTTTATTCAACACTGAGTTTATTCTTTGCTGGTTCAAAACAGTAAATATATATATATATATAAAACTGTATATAACTGTAACATCCTTATATAACTGTAACATCTGCCTTGGGGGTGGGTGAATTCTGCTGTACATGCCACTGAAAGGAAGTGAGAAACTAAAGACATCAAAATTCAATATAAGTCTGTATGAGTTCTATGCATGAGTCTGGCTCTCTAACATCTGCCTCGAGCTGACAAATTGAATTAACCAGCTTCCTGGAAGCAGCAGGTGACCAACTCCATTAAACTAGTTGACATTCTATCATCATTTTTGACTGATGAGCTATTCATGGAATTCCTCTGCTCTTTGAGATTCCACTTACTTAAACTCCTCTTATGTATGCAACCCACATGAAGATAACATGACTTGATTCTCCTTGATGGAGTAGGATAATGCCTACTGACATTGATTGTATTGGAGGTCTGACTTTAAGTGAGAGTTGAGCTTAGGATATTGATCTCAGTTTGCAAAGTGTTTCTTTAATCACTTGATGAGCTATTCTTTGAGATATTTAAACTGGCTTTCTGCTCCTGGGCTGAACATTAGAACCAAATCCCAGGTCCATTTCTAAGATGATTAGGGCCAGAGGCAGTTATGGTCAGTGGTCCAAGGACTACAGACCCAGTCCTCAAAAACAGAGCAAGATGCTCTGTTACTATTGTGGGGGGAAGTAAGAGACAATGAGAAAGACCACAAATATTGCCAGGCAAATAGCCCTCCACCCTGATCAGAAGAGATGCATCTTGTCAAAACACTGAGGCAGCATCCTGCCAACAGGGTGTTCAATAGTAAGTAACCTCTCTCTCTTAGCAGAGAATGAGGATGGCTTCAGGAAAAGGGAGATCCACAGATGAGGAGGTATCCAGGAGTGCCTGAGCTGACTGCAGGTCCCCAGTGTCCGCATCCGGGAATCTGCTCTGGGGCCAGTCCCTGCAGACCATCAGGGGAGCAGCCCTAGAAACCCACATGGCTCTAGAGTGCATGAGCCTCTCTGTAAGTTCAGCACAACTGAGAAAAGGCAGTCACTCCACTTAAAAGACCTCCAAGTCCCTAAATGTGCTTCACTTGGGCTTTCAGTACCAGGAGCCTGTGCCCAGAGAATGGCTGCACAACGCAGAGAAAGGTCCTCAGTCCTCAGAGTGGGTGGGAATGCGGCTGGGTGTGGGGACGGCATGTGTGTGTGCATGCCCACGTGTATGTGTGTTTGGACATGTTAGAGGCCTTAAGACGGTATAACATTAAGAAGAGCTCCAGTTCTAGAATGAGAAAAACCCGAGTTTGAATTCTGATTTTGCCAAGGATTACGAGCTGTGTGAAGCTGAAGAAGTTACTTCTTTGAAACTTAAAGTTCCTCATCTATAAAATGAGAGTCATAATAATGCCTGCCTCATGGCTACTGCGAGAACCTGAGCAGCAGATGCCCTGAGGCCTGCAAAGCCATGGCAGAGTGCCTGGCATGTCGTGTGTACTCAAGGCATCGTGGCTACTGTCTTCATCCAAGAATCTAAGAATCTAAGACACGTGTGTGTGTGTGTGTATGTGTGTGTGTGTGTGTGTGTGTGGGTGTGTGTGTAGGTAACACAGGACATTCTTTACTATTATAATCTATGAAAGCTCAAAAATAAAGAGGGCTCAATGCATAAAAATACTGAGCTAGACACTACATCAGGTGCTTTAAAGATGGACTCAAAGTTTATGCTAAAGAATTAGAAAATAGAGTTGGATAGAGAGCTTGAGTCACAGAGACACCTCTTTTCCTTTATTCAAGCAGTTCCTGAAATCCTGTCTTTTCTACAGAATCTTCCTTAAATAAGAAGTGGGGAGGGTGATGTTGAAAAGCTTCCACAAGCCATTCCCTTCATGTGGATACTCAGATCAAAGCAGGCTGATAAGTGAGGAGACCAATGTAAATAGAACTTGAAGGTCCCAGAGAAAATGCAGGAACATACGTGGTTATTTGTGACAACTGTGTATCAACAAGTAATACCCCTACCTCCAGTACCTGCCTAACCCCAGCCCCATGAATGGCATGTGTGATCATCCTCCTTGAAGGCACCACTACCATGTTCTGGCTTTTTCTGAGGATCTGTCATCTTTAAGATCCTGTTTGAAGCCAAAGAGACAGACAGGAGAATCAACCTACAAACCACTGTGGAGGGAAACAGAGTATTCACACCCTTCCCCCTTAATCCCCAAAGCAATATATATGAATGTTATAACTATGAAAACAGACAGCCATATACACCACAGAAATATATCATGCCCTTGCTCTTGGCAGGGGCCCAACTAGCCCCAGCTGCAGCCTTAAGCAAAATCTCTCAGCAGCCACTTGTGGTGGCCATGAAATATGATCAGACAGGAGTCATATTCCTCATATACCTGTTCAACTTTGAAACCAAATTCCTGGAGAAACCAATGAATAGCTTGCCTATTCAAAGAGTCAGTGATTGCAAAGCAGCAGGATTTTCTCTTTTGGCAGAGAGTTGTAAACTGCTGTCAACCGAAGTTAAAGTGGAGTCTTTCTGAGAACGTGCGTTTTACAGGAAGGCAATAAGGGAACCTAAGTCCTTGACAATCCTGCTTAGGCTGGCGGAGACATTCTGCAAAAGAAGACAAGTGGGCACATGCAAAGCCCCGAGACTCCTGAAATGATCGGGAGAGATGTGAAAGTCAGCCTGTCTTGGGGACAGTGTGAATCTCCACAAATTTGTAACTGCGTGAACCTCCTCCCCACCTCTAAAGTGCTGCATTATTTCAACTCAATTCAACATGTATTAATATTTAGTCACTAATGTGTGCTGTGGATGCTGTTTGCGGTGTTAGGAGTGATGAGGGGAGGCCAGGGGGAAACTCAGGAGAGGTGCAAGGCCTGGCTCCTGCCTTCCAGAGTTTACAGTCTTGTCACAGTCACACACACACACACACGCACGCACACACGTATTAAGTATCAGTACAAGGGAGAATGTGATAAAGTTTCCAAAAAGCAGGTTAAGCAGTGAAATTCAGAGAAGAGAGAAATCAGAATGGATTAGAGAAATCTCTCATGGAGGATGGAAGACTTGAACCTGGACTTAATATTCATTCATTCACTGAATAGTCACACTCTACACACTGCGATATGACAGGCGCTGGAAATATCATCTGAGCAAAATAAGACACAGAACCCATTCTCATGGAGCTTACTAGCCAAGAAACAATTGGACTTTCATCAGGTTTCTTTAGAGAATAGTAGCAATTCCTGCATCCTTGCTTTTGACCTTCATATGTTCTATCTAGTCGGTCATCTATTTTTGTTTCTCCTGGTGTTTCCCTGATAATCATCCTAAAAGCTATCACTCATTGAAGGCTTACCATGTTTCAGATACTAAAATCTTTACTTGTATTATCTCATTGAGTCCTTGACTCAATCTTATAAAGTTAGTATGAATTTAGGGAATCAGGCCCAGAAAAATTAAACTTTTATCCAAAGTCACACAGCTTGAAAGGACTGAGATCCAAGCCTCTTGAATTCCAAAGCCACCTATTCTGTGAGGTATTCCTTGAAGATCTGGGCTTCCCTGGTGATTCAGCTGGTAAAGAATCCACCCAGTGCAGGAGACCTGGGTTCGATCCCTGGGTTGGGAAGATCACCCGAAGAAGGGAAAGGCTACCCACTCCAGTATTCTGACCTGGAGAATTGCATGGACTGTATAGTCCATGTGTCACAAAGAGTCGGCAGGACAGAGCGAATTTCACTTTCACTTGAAGATCTAGTTGTGCAGGTTAAGGGTATCAGGAAGAAACATTTTGTTACCGCCTCCATTAGGATAAAGAGGGGAATGTGGCAGATGGATAGGAAGTATTAAAAACTTTGGTGGCTCTCAAAAAGTTGGTAATCCAGTCAAATGACAATTATACCTTTATTTTTTCCTTGGCCAACACATATTCATTTTTTTTAACACTAAAAACAGCATGCTCTACTTAGCCTTGTATGATTTTTCTTTAATTGATACTCTGAAATATCAACTTCCTTCCTCCCAGACTCCCTGGGAAGGCTGATCTAAAAAAAGATGTGGTATTTTCTCCAAAGTACTGATTCCCAGGTACCCTTTCTCTCCCTTCCTACTAAATGCTCAACCTCAGGGGCCACCAGCAGCAGCATTTGGCAGGCAATTCTCCTGAGAGCCTTGGAAGCCTCTTTCAGAATTGCTGCTCAACCCAATCCTCCCCAAGGTGACCCAGCAAAGGAGGGGAGACCTGCCACAGTGTCCTGACATTTTCCATGGCTCCTTTTAAGGAACAGCTGGGCCATAATACAAGGTTACTCAGGGATACCCATAGGTTTGACAGGAGCCCATATTTTAAACAGGGCGGATACTAAATCTATCCAACTCCTGGAATGTTACTATTCTCTCAGGAACCCAAAGAGAAGTTTCTGATGCTGATCTATAAATCTCCCTGGCCTAAAATACCCAAAATTAGTTTCTGTGCCATGGGAACATAAAAATGATATGGCTTTCTTCTTTGACATGTCAGTTAATAAAGAGTGGGAGGTGGGGCCCGGATACTGCCTGACAGCTCTCTGAAGGGGTTTATTCGTTAAAAATGGGAAGCACTTTAATTACCTGTTTGGGTCTTTTTTTTTTCTTAGCTCTATGTGTGCATTATATGTTTAAAGAAAAAAAGCAGGTCCTTTGGACATTCAGGAAATTATATCATTAATTATGCCTGTCAGAACACTAAGCAGCCTAAAGTAAACGGAAATTTCTTAGTGTTTCTTTTTTCTTTTCTTTTTTTTTTGTTTTAAAATGTCTTAAAAATATTGTTTTTGTAATATTTCCACAGAGTCTGTTAAGTACTTGATTAATGAAGAGAGTGGACATTTTTTGGTCATAGATAAATCAGCAAAATAGCTGCCTTTTGCTAATTGATGGCTTGCTTAGAAGAAAACCTGCTTTCCCAATGTACATGTTATTCAAACTAATATTAATGTTAATTTATGTTCCTAACATACAGTAGCCATGGGGGAAGGGGAGCTGACTCAGGAGCCTAAAAGGTATAGGGAGAGAGTATTGGTTGGGATCACCAGATTCTTGAAGGCATCCCCTCCTTACTCCCTGAGACAGGACTGCCATTCTCCTGAGAAGTATCATCCCCTTGATACGAAGATCCACTGGCTTTGCAGCCAGGAAGTACTGATAAGACAATACAGTTCAGGAAACTCTGGACTAAGAGTCAAGGATTGGATAACCCTCTCTAGCCAATACAGAGAAGGAACATCCTGGTTTGGGGCCATACACTGCCTAACTGTCCCAGTTTCTAGCGCCCACTGGACCCCATTGGGTTGGGAAATCAAGAGGATGGTCCCTGTGTCTTTGAGAGGTAAACTCTACAACAGGCTTGGAAGGGAATCCACACCCCATGATCTCAACCTAGAGCTTGCTTTGCAAAGAGTCCTCAGGGAAGCAGCTATGCAGATTCTTAGAACTCAAAGAAAAGAGGGATAATTGGAGCCCTGTTGGGCTGGGAGAGAAGAAAAATTTAGCCAATACGCTCTAAAACCAACAAGACTTTTTTGAAATGCTTTGTAGAACTCTCACTTCTTCTAGGGCTCAGTGGTTGGCAGCCATGGTCACTGTCATTCTTACTGGATGGTTCAGCATGGTAAAGGATTCATTAATATCCCCATCCATGAGTCCATGCATGAGAAAGAGCTGCTGCTGCTGCTGCTGCTAAGTCACTTCAGTCGTGTCCAACTCTGTGTGACCCCATAGAGGGCAGCCCACCAGGCTTCCCTGTCCCTGGGATTCTCCAGGCAAGAACACTGGAGTGGGTTGCCATTTCCTTCTCCAGTGCATGAAAGTGAAAAGTGAAAGTGAAGTCTCTCAGTCATGTCCGACTCTTAGCGACCCAACGGACTGTAGCCTACGAGGCTCCTCCGTCCATGGGATTTTCCAGGCAAGAGTACTGGAGTGGGGTGCCATTGCCTTCTCCACATGAGAAAGAGGGTGCCCTCTAAAACTGCAACGGCTCGAAAGAATGGAAGACCATCAAATGCACTGCAGGTGGGAAAATAAATTAATGCAATCTTCCTGGAACTCTACTTGGCGTAATATATCAAAATGTATAAAAATGTTCACACATTCTAAGTCAGTATTCTCCTCACTAGGAATCTACCTTAAGGAAATAATCAGAGATGGGGACACAGATTTATGTTCAGGAATGTTTATCTCTGCATTATCATAACCAAAGAATTGGAAACTAAAATATCGACAATAGGAGGTTGGTCAAATGCATTCTGAAACATCTGTACTGTGGAATTTGAAAAGGCTATTCAAAGTAATGTTTTTGAAAAACACTTCATGACATGGGAAACTGTCCATGTTAACAATGGTAACTGCATTCTTAGATTTTGGTGACTTTTATCTTCTTTTGCATAGTTGCTTGTGTTTTTAAAATTTTCTACAATGAGCAAGAATTCTTTATATTCAGGCAACAAAATACATTATTATGGAAAAGAAAGAAAGAAAGAATGTTGTGGGTAACCTTTGACCAAATAATGATTTGGGCTCCATATTCTTCCCTAGGACAGATGGAAGGCCCTTTTATATTTGATTGGAAGTCTCACCATTCACGATGGAGAGCTGCACTAAAGCTGACTCAGCCAAGTTTTCTAGCTCCTCCTGGACACAGGCAGTCTCTTCCAAAGGAAGGCATCCTCTACACACTCTAGCCAGTGAAACTGTACATGAGCCAAAACTTACGCAGGGACCAGTGCCCTGACAGCCAAGCTCAGAAGGGCTGGCGTTCCTTCTGAGTCCTTTAAGGGCTGTCTCGCAAAGGTCACACCAATATTGATGGTGGCCTTGGACTGAGAGGGCAGGACACTAGTCATTAAAGCAGAGCCAACTGTCCCACAGCACTTGTCGCCAGTGTAATTGGTGTCTTGCTTTCCCATGCCCTTATTCCAGGAAAAAATTGTTTGGTTGGGTTTGGGGTTTCTGTAAACCGCAGTGACCCCTCCAACGAAGGTCCATATCCTCTTTCCCTTTCGTAAACTCAATATGTATTTGCCAGAAGGCAAATTTTACTCTGTCACCCACTGAGAGTACATTAGGGCTATGTCGATCACATCACTGGGGGGCACATGGAAGAAGATGAAACTTCTCAAACATGGAAAAAAAAGAAAAGCTCCATCTTTATCCAAATCCCAGGCACACTGTGCCAAACACTTTCCCCTGAAATTTTCAAGGCCACGTGTTTGAACGGGAAATTTAATCCACATGTTTCTGATTCATATGTACACTTAATGCATCAAAATATCATCTCTTTGAAGTCCAAATGGCCTTTTTATAGACTTCTTCCTTAGGAATGGAAAGTTGTGTTTGGCCAAGAACTAACAAATTCGAACCCTCCAAAGTCCAAGTTCCTTTCCAAGTCCCCAACTCAGAAGATTGAACCAGGCTTTGAAATACACCCTCTGTCCCCCTAGCCACCCCAATGTAACTGTAAATCTTGAGATGCTTATTTCCACCATGCCTTCTTAATCTTGATCATATACTTTATGGAAGCTTCCAGTGAAAGCAAATTAAGAGCTATCTTCCTGTGAATTACCACCAGAATACCATGAGGGATAGCAGATAGGGGAAGGGCTAGATCGCATGGCCCCCTCCAGGAACCTGAGAAATCAAGTGACCGGCCAGGAGTAACAGAATGGCTTGGGACAGAGCCAACAATTCATTTTGAACTGCAGGCAGGGGCTGGGGATCCCAGGTTTTCCCTGGGAACCCTGACAGTAAAACATCACAGTGGGAAGATCTGAATTCAGAGCTTCCACAATTCTATTCCCAAATATTCCCTTGCAAACATGGCTCCCAACCTCATGCAGAACAGGATAGGACTGTAAGTCTATGAAACCTTCTCAAATCTCCTGTCTGAAGATGATTAGAAACATAAATTAGTGCTGTCAAAGAACACTGAAAAAGGTGAGCAAGAATTATCCATTTCACGAATGTTTCCATCAAGCTGAGCCCTCCCCGCTACCTGGGCCCCAAGTCACTAATGGTCAGTGGGCCACCAAAGGATGGTGTCTTACGAGTTAGAGAGTATCCACTCTTTGCTTCTGAACTCCTTCCCTTAAATACAAGTCTCGTCTAATTAATTCATTGTTATATCCTCCACAGTGCTTGGTGTATGGTAGTCAATAAACTTTCACTGAATAAACTGAATATATATATTGAAAACAAAATGTACTGGTCTCTTCTATTGTCTCCTTGACTGTCCCTTCTACTTCTTCACTTGTACTTCCAAAATTTAACTGCAGAAGAGTTATCAGTACCATCTCCCCAATGTACCCACTATTAAACATTATTTAGTAAAAATGAATCAAATCTGTATCTTAAGCAATTTGCCTGCCCTCTATCATTAATCTTTTCAAGTGGGAGGATGAACGGTCATTTGTAAATGGGCATAAAACAGCAATTGTGGACTGCAAATTCAGCTGAGCTTGCCTTCTTAACATAACTGAAAATGTTTATCAACTCAAAGATAATGCATCTAAAAATATCCAGTCATGTTTACATTAGGGAGTCAGGCAAAACTGTGGCTTATCATTTCCACCCTTTTTAGGCTTTTCTAATGAACTTCACCAACTTAAACCATAATGATCTATTCTTGAATATATAAAGTAATACATTTCCAACTGTTTTTTAGAGAACTGCTTATTAAAGCTTCCTTAACCCCAAGGATTGCCATGAGAGTAATAAGATGCTCTTCACCTTTCAGCTTCTCTGATAGACTCCACATCTGTGAATTTTTAGTAAGCCAGAAATTGGAATAAACTAGCCAGGCTACCATTTCTTCCCCAGATAGTATTTATTACCATAACTATCACATGTTGTAAAGAACCCAGTCATGTGCCACTTCTGTTATCCAGATGGGGAAACTGAAATAGGTGGACTACTACATAACATGCCAGCAAGCTGGATTTAGAATCTGAAGATCAGCATCTCCTCTTTATGGCTTACACATCTGAGTAATATCAGACCCCAAAAGCCCTTCCTTCCTTTTAGTCTCATGGGATAGTAAGGGATCTTGGGGATGATCTGATTCTATGGCTTTCCAAAAAAATGCTCAGCAAGCCAGTTCTTTCTATCCATTAAAATCTTCTGCTTGTGGTCATTATTGTGACCACATGTATTGTGGAGGGGACTCTGAAGATCAAGTAGTGAGGTACTAAGAACCACTTCTCTATTGGATCCTTAAAGGACTCAAAGACTAACTAGAACGCCTCAAAACACAGGTTGAAAACCTGTTAAAGAGTTCAGCCCTCAAAGTCCTCAAAGGTGAAATGACTTACCTAGAGTCTCTAGGCTAATGACAGAACTAAGCCTAAACTTCTGAGTGCTCTGCCCACAGTATCACACTGAAATCACTTAGCAGGGGAAGATTCACTTTCTAAAACAGCAACCCCAGGATTGTTGTTGTTTAGTCATTAAGTCGTGTCTGACTCTTTGCAACCCCCTGGACTGCAACACAACAGACTTCCTTGCCCTTCACCATCTCCTGGAGTTTGCTCAAACTCATATCCATTGAGTTGACGATGTTATCCAACCATCTCATCCTCTGTCACCCCATTCTCCTCCTGCCCTCAATCCTTCCCAGAATCAGGGTCTTTTCCAATGAGTTGGCTCTTTGCATCAGGTGGCCAAAATATTGGAGCTTCAGCTCCTTCCAATGAATATTCAGGGTTGATTTCCTTTAGGATTGACTGGTTTGACCTCCTTGTTGGATTGCTACAACCTATACATCAGAGTCAAAAATGGTTAATGCATGGAAAACAGAACCTTCTTGGATCAAGATAAAATCATAAATAGGAGATAGTGTCATACTTTAGATCAGGAATTGGCAAACTTTTCTGGAAAGGGCCAGATAGTAAATAGTTTAGGCTTTGCCATATGGTCTCTGTTGTGAGTATTCAACTTTCATTGTAGTCATAGACAACACATAAATGAATCAGCGTGGCTGTGTTCCAATAAAACTTTATTTATGGACTCAGAAATGTGAATTTCATATAATTTCACAAAACACTGTTTCTTCTTTGATTTTTTCCCCCAAATGTTTAAAAAATAATAACCATTACTAGCTCATAGGCTACAGAAAAACAGGCAGAGGGCTAGATTTGGCCCACGGGCTGAAGTTTGCCAACTTCCATCTAGAAGAAAACTTTGCTCTGAAAAATGCTTAAGCAGGAATGAATAGGACCCACAGGCTCTTTAAGGGCTTATCACATAGCTTGTAGAAGAGCTCAGACAATGTAGTCACTCCCTGAGTGTTTGCATCTGGGCTGCCTTTTCTTAAAGTTCTGAAGGCCTAGCAGAAACCACTGGGGAAAAGTAACATCTCCATGTCTTTTTTGGGAACCAGTGCAATCAGTGCCCTGTTAAAAGGTGTGGTAGGAGGTGGTAAACTTTACAAAAGGTCTGTAAAGGAAGGACAAAGGAAGACCTTTCTCTCAACCTCATGCTGAACAGGGAGAAAGGAAGTAAGACCTGGACCCTGATGGCAAAATCTCTGCTATCTGATGCTAAGACAGTTTAAGCAGATCATTTGAAGACAGTGTTTCAATTCACTGTAGATTCAGGGTGATCCTAGGAGCTGGGATCACTTACTTGATTCTTATATCAGAATCATTAATTTACTGGCTGGCATGCTTATAACCATCATAGTATTACCGTTAGGGCCAAATCAGAAGTACTGATACACTGTATTCCATCTTTGGGGAACTAGGTAAGTTCTTCCCATGGAAACAATTTTAAGAGTAATTAAAAGTGGTGTCACCATGACATTAAACAAGCATAACTCAGAGGATTTCACCATAAAATGACTTATTCAGTGGAGCTTAATTGGTGGATACCCTTGGATAAAAATTTGGAAAGTCTCACGATTTTTCTGATAAGCTTTAAGAAATATAAATAGTCTCAATGCATTATTATAAATGTCCAATCCCATGTAAATGTCAGTCTTGCTATAAAGTTAAGACTTCCCCACCACCCCTGCCCTCCTCTCACCCAAGCTAGGACCTAACTATACATAGGAAGCACAAGACAGGGGACATGGGCTTAAAAAAAAAAAAACTTCCCTCTTCCATGACCCAGGACTTTTTTTCCTCCTCCCTCAGTTTGCTAAATGTGTTTTCTGACACCGCTGAATGAGAAGTCATGAAGAAGTAAAGGAAATCTGTCAGGCACACCCTTTTTTTTTCTTTTTTGGTTGCACTGAGTCTTCATTCCTGCATACCAGCTTTCTCTAGTTGTAGTGAGCAGGGGCTACTCTTCATTGCAGTGCACGGGCTTCTCGTAGCGGCTTCTCTTGTCGCAGAGCACTGGCTCTAGCTGCGAGGACTTCAGTAGTTGTGGTACATGGGGCTTAGTTGCTCCATGGAAGGTGCAATCTTCCTGGACCAGGGATCAAACCAATGCCCCTTGCACTGGCAGGCAGATTCCTATCCACTGAACCACCAGGAAAGTCCTGGGCAGGTACCTTTACTTGATGGATCTTATGGTGATACTTCAGCATTGCCACTCTTGGGACCTGACAAATGTCTCAAGATTAATGTCTCATGGGCACTGTTCCAGGGTCTTTGGAGATGCTCCATAACTGGTGCACTTCTCTGCCAGTGAGTGGCTTATTCCTTCCTTGTTGAGTTGCTAACTCGTATCCAACTCTTGGTGGACCCATGGACTATAGCCCACCAGGCTCCTCTGTCCTTGGGATTTCCCAGGCAAGAATACTGGAGTGGGTAGCCATTCCCTTCTCCAGGGCATCTTCCTGACCCAGGGATGGAACCCGCATCTCCTGCATTGTAGGTGGTTTCTTTACCGCTGTGCCACTGGGGAAGACATTCCTTTCTAGCCCTAAGTCCAACTGTACCTCTAGCTTCCCTCTGCTGTGGTCCGGGTGCCCCTCCTCTCAGAAAGGAATTAGGAGACCCCACACCAGTTACCTCTTGCTGCCACCCCCTTTATCTGCCCTGACAACTCTGAAAGTGCTAACCAACCCCATGGCACAGCAATCTCTCCTTCACTCCTTGAGTCAGAGCAACTAGCCAGTCTGTCTCAGCTTTTGAACCTTTCAGATGATGTCAGACACAAGAACAGCCTAAAGGGACATGCAACCCCAGTGGTTGATCTACAAGCCTCTTGCTCTTTGTTTGATGAAGATGGGGAGCAACTCCTTTGGGGGATTCCCTTGGGTTGAACCTATTTTCCCTAAAAATGCTCCCCACACATTTTCAAACATACTCCTCTCCTCGTCCCTTTTACACCCTCAGTATGGATGAAGGGCTCAAGGTTTAAGTTCTCAGCCAACTATTCTGTAAATCCTGGTCTTTTAAAAAATATCTTACAATTTTACTTGTCAATTATACCTCAAAGCATGTGTGCATGAGTGCTAAATCACTTCAGTCATGTCCAACTCATTGTGACCCCCTGGACTATAGACTTCCAGGCTCTTCTGTCCATGGGATTCACCAGGCAAGAATACTGGAGTTGGTTGCCATGCCCTTCTCCAGGGGATCTTCCAGACCTCAGTCTGTTCAGTTCAGTCGCTCAGTCCTATCTGACTCTGCAACCCCATGGACTGCAGCACTCCAGGCCTCCCTGTCCATCACCAACTCCCGGAGCTTACTCAGACTCATGTCCATTGAGTCATTGATGCCATCCAACCATCTCATCCTCTGTCATCCCCGTCTCCTCCCACCTTCAATCTTTCCCAGCATCGGGGAAAGATTTTCAATAGAGACCTCAATTGAGATTTAAAAAAAAGCAGCAGCAGCAGAAAGCATAAGACTATAAAAGAAGAAACAAAACTCATCATCTACAGATGACATGATTATCTACATAGAAAAGCCAAATTATCTACAGATAAATAACTAGAATTAACAAGTTATGTAAATCCTGGTCTTACACATCAGTTTGGAATGTTATTTCTATTGTCATTGGGTTTCAACAGAAACTTCCATTAAGAACCTTCTTTTTCAGTCATTTGTGAAGGCAGTTTCCCAAGCACACTTCTGCTGTAATTTACTGAAACCAGTGTTAGCAGTACCATGCTACACAGCCATGGTGACAGCCCTGTGCCCATGTGAAAGTTTCCACAGCATCAAGGCCCCACTTCTCTCAACATGTATCACACAAAGGTAGCCAGTGGAATATTCATTGCCCTGAGCAAACCACATGCTCCATTTCACACAATATTTGCTGATACAGTTCCCTCAATCTTCAGGATCCTCCCTTTCTTTCCCACCTAAAAATCTTACTGACATTCATCCTTCAAGGCTTTGCTAAAATGGCACCACTGTTGTGAATTTCCCCTCAAAGCTCCGTTTTGAATTCTCGTCTCCACCTCTTGTGTTTCCATAGCACTGTGCGGTTTCCTCTTCTCAGCCCAAGTGTCGTTGTCTTTAGGAATTATTTTAGCCAGTTGCATGACGTGACTTAGCAGCAGCAGCAGCAGCATACATGGCTGCCTCTCCAATGAGACAGTGAGCTCTGCCAATGGCAGAGATCCTGACTTACTTCTCTTCAATACCCGCTGTCTTGGCACCAGGCTAAGGTGATGCTATATCAAGGCAGAAAGAGGAAGAAGAGAGAAAAGGCTCCAAGGTGCCCTCAAAAATGGCAGGAACCACAGCTTTATAGCAGTGAGGGTCTATCCTGAGTGGTCTTGCCCAGCAGGTGTTTCTACAGCACAGGACATGCCCGCAGTGCGCTAGATAAATAGGAGAATGCTTCCCACATTGCACGAGACCCCGCCTGTGCTCTGGCCAGAAACTTCGGACAATATTGGCCAGTTCTCTGAGTCCCACGCTCTCCAGTTCTTGGTGTTTTACTGACTAACGCAGGCAGCACTACTCTGTCACATATGTAGATCACATGGACTTTTGTATCTTTTCTTCTCTCCACCACTTCCGGGTATTTACCCAACGGTTGACCAGTAAGGGAGTATCCAAGTTCAGTTCCCCTATCTCAAAACCTAAAGCGTCATTTAGGGGGGCTGCAGAGCCCCCTGTGGAATTAGACTGAATGCCTTACCTGGGGTCACATAGCTAGTAAGTGGCTGATATGGGATTCAAACCCAGGCACTTTATACCACTCCCATAAATGAATTGTGATTTTAAGCATTACAACTACCGTGTTAGATCTAAAGACAAAAGGAATAACTTATAGCATTTACAAAAAAGGAAAGCAGAATATTTCTATATTAAACTATTATATAGAAAATAGGTTAATCATCCCCAAATTCTTAGCATTGCACAGATATTATTTTCCAAGTAAAAAAATGAAAAATTAAGATCTTTAAACCCAGAAAGAACCGGTACTGAAACCCAAGTCTGTTACAAGTTAGCTATGAGTAGCTATGAGGCCCCAGATAGTGTATTTCATTTCTTCCATTCTCAGTTTTTCTGTATATAAAATAGATACAATACACCTAACTTGCACTGTTATAGAATGGATTAACTATAAGATATGCAAAGTACCCAGCACACGGTCCACAGTCAATGAATGGTCATTGTAGGAGTATTAGTGGCAATAATATAGACCTGGCCTCTGTGATTTGTGTAGCTTTGAGGCTCACAGCACAAATACAAAACCTCACCATGCACAGTGATAATCCCTAAATACAATGGAGTACTTTTGGTAAAAGTTAAAACTTGGAAGACTGCATTTGGCAAAAAGAATATCAATTTAAAGAGACCCATGTACTTACACTCTGGCTGGTATGTCAGGGATGATCTATCTGCCGGTAATCAATGTCTGTTGGAAATGAAAATAGTTATAAACATCATCGCGTGAGAACTAGGAAATGAGTCCTTCCCAAGACAGGTTACAACTGCACAATTTCAAGCTGACATTTTATTTCACTTTAAAAAAAATTGTATTTAATAAGGTAATTATCACTAAAGGGTCAGAGTCTGAAAACCAAGCTTCTACCGTTTGATGCAGAACAGTTACAATCAAGATCTGTTTGGGGTTCAGAAAGCCACAGAGAGCTCCCCAAACTGCTTTTCCAAAAGGTGTTAGAATCTTAACAAAAGTATTTAGATACTAAGATCTTAAATCCAAATATCATGCTTATTCTAGACTGGGTGTATATACTTTCCTTTGGCTTCTTGTTTTCTGGTTATATGTCAGGTTTGTCTTATTACTCAGATCATAGGAAAGCAGTCTGGATAGTCTTGACCACTCTAGAGGGGAAAGAACAGCACAGGGGAGATTTGATTCATGAGGTCAACCAAATATGGCCAAAATTATATGACTGTCCATGGAGAAGCAAATTAGCAAAATAAAAGCAAAACTGCCCTTTCCTTTGGGCCCAGTTGCCACTGACTCTGTCTCTGGTTCCAGGCTACCTGATAGACAGATTCCTTCCCCCCTGGTAGACTGATGAACTACTCCAAGTTTCTAAACAAATCTAGAAACACAGTCCCACTGAGGACCCACAGCCAGTCCACCTTTTCCACGCCAAGTGAGAGGAACAAGCCAGAGAGGTTCACAGGTTGCTCTGAGCAGATCGAGCTGACGCAAAAAGTTGATTTATGGAGAATGGAGTGGGAGGCACTTTAAAAATATATCTTCCTTTATTACTTGGCCTTTGAGTTGAACTTAATTACATAAAAGATAGAGGTTATTGCCCCCTTCCATCTTCTTTGTATTTGTTTATGCCAAAGCAACCAGATGTCATGAGAGCAGGAACAATAGTCATTTGAGAAGTAAATATTTCTGTCAACCCACCAGCTGGGCACCATGGAGGCAAAAAAGAAAAAAAAATCAATCTCTTGACTGAATTAAACTTCTTTGGCTTTTGCTATTTTATGGAATTCAGACACTCTGCTCTGTGAATGCTTCAAATTGTTTGGCATAGTATAAAAAATGCAAGTAATAAAAATCATCCTTCAGCTTTGAGTGAGAGATAATTTACAGAGATAAGCCCTCAAAGACAGATAAGGAAGGGGCTACCACACACAACGGATGAAATTTAAAGATCCTGGATTAGGTGACTGGCTTGGCTATTAGACGGACCTTGACTCTGCATATGTTTTTTTTTTTTTTTCTTCAGCTCCTTTACCTTCCCTGGTGGCTCAGGTGGTAAAGAATCTGCCTGCAATGTGGGAGACCTGGGTTCCATCCCTGGGTTGGGAAGATCCCCTGGAGAAGGGAAAGGCTACCCACTCCAGTATTCTGGCATATAAGAAAATAAAATACTCATGTTAAAACTACCCTATTTTTAGTTTCATTTATCATCTCTGATTAAGGTAATATATCCTACCAGAATGCAAAGACATGCTTAGACATTAATTTTTAAAGATTATTATATGGAAATATAATAATAGTAATAATTAATAATTATTATTATCATTACATCCCTGATTTCAAATATACAAGCATAGAAGTTTCAAGGGACTTCTTTGGTGGTCCAGTGGCTAAGACTCCACACTCCCAATGCAGAGGCCCAGGTCCCATCTCTGGTTGGGGAACTAGAATCCATATGCTACAACTAAGAGTCCCATCCCACAACTAAAAAGAAAAAGATACCACATGCTGCAATGAAGACGGAAGACCCCACATGCCACAGCTAAGACCCAATGCAGCCAAATGAATACATTTTTAAAAATAAAATTTTAAAACTTAAACTTGCCAAAATTTGAACAACTTTTTCTTTCAAATACATCAAACCAAACTCAGAACCTTCCAATGTTTATTGTTTTTATCTTATCATACAGTTCCTGTTGCAGGTTGAATTCCCAGGGAAACACCCTGAGATAAGGGTGGAAAAAGTTTACTAGGAAGTATTCTGAAGATCAGCACCTAAGGAAGGAACTCAGAAGCAAGGACTGAGAAGAGGGAGAAGCTGGACTGTGATGTAGTCTCATCAAACACCCCCAACCAACTCCATTAGTTCAGTTCAGTTGCTCAGTCATGTCTGACTCTTTGCGAACCCATGGACTGCAGCCTGCCAGGCTTCCCTGTCCATCACCAATGTTCAGAGCCTGCTCAAACTCATGTCCATCGAATCGTTGATGCCATCCCACCATCTCATCCTCTGTCCTCCCCTTCTCCTCCTGCCTTCAATCTTTCCCAGCATCAGGGTCTTTTCCAATGAGTTAGATCTTTGCATCAGGTGGCCAAAGGATTGGAGTGTCAGCTTCAGGCTCAGTCCTTCCAATGAACATTCAGGACTGATTTCCTTTAAGATTGACTGGTTTGATCTTGCAGTCAAGAGTCTTCTCCAACACCACAGTTCAAAAGCATCAGTTCTTCAGAGCTCAGCTTTCTTTAGGGAGCCCTGAAACTGGATGGCCCTTTAGACTTGTCCCAAATTAAGGTAAAACAGATGGAGGGCTAAGTCCTTTGGCCCAGAAGTTGAATCTATGTAGCTCTTCATAGCACTCATTACAGCTTTTAATGGAGCCAATTTTAAGTATGCTAACAAACCAGCTGGTTTGTTATCAACAAATATTTGTTGAATACATACCATGTGCTCATCACTGTAGAGACTGCCGAATATTATATTCTTGGTTTCCCAGGTGGCACAGTGGTAAAGAATCTGCCTGCCAATGCAGGAGATGCAGGTTCCATCCCCAGGTTGGGATTATCCCCTGGAATAGGAAATGGCAACCTGCTCCAGTGTTCTTGCCTGGAAAATCCCATGGACAGAGGAGCCTGGTGGGATCGCAAGAGTCAGACATGACTGAGCAACTAAGCTCGCGCATGTGCGCACACACACAGACACACACATCTTTGCTATCAAGAAACTTACAATTTATTTGAGAACAGATTAAAATGCAAAATTATTTTGCACAATAAAATTTTAAAATAACAGGTAGAGACAACAACTGAGAAATGAGGGTAATCAGACTGAGGTCACTTTACATTTGAAGGACAGAGAAATGACTTAAATCTGTGCAGCTTGGAACAGAAGTTGCGTCATGTCCTTAAGGTTTTTGATGGGAGGAGAGTAGAAGGCAAGTCATTGTGGGTGGTGAGGTAGCAACAATGATCTGAGGGCAAAATACAAGGTGTTTGGGAGTCATCTTTGTCAAAAGACCATAACTCTTTGAAGAAAAGTCTGCTAGGACTAGAAGTAAGAGACGTGCACAGTGAGATGTGGAGGCCACTCAGGTGGGTATAGATTTCTGGGAAACATGAAGGTGAAGGCATTTGGTTCTTCTAAGAATGGCAACAGCAATGACAATTTTAGATGTATCAAGTTCTGATGAGGGCCGAGGTAACCAGGTTCTGGGACTCACTGTGGCAGCCTCTCACAGTGGGTCAGTTCTACAGAGTGATTCTTGGAAGCCCAGCCTAGAGACCATTCTTTCTGCGTTTCCAACAATTCTGTGAGCTAATATCCCTTAACAAATACTTTTCTGTTTAAATTAGCAAAAGCAAGTTATGATGTATGCAATGAAAAACTCTAATACATACACATTTTCTTATCTAATATTCACAACAATTGTATAAGTAGATGGTATTATCCTCATCTTACAGGTAAGGAAACTGAGGTTAAATAAATGGTCCAAGGTTTTCTGGTAAGTATGTGGTCAAGCTTAGATTTGAAAATAGGACAATCTCATGCCTAAATCCATGCCATTTCCACAACATCATAAATGGTTTCTGAAGGCCGAGATATGAATGAGCCTCAATATTTTCCGAATGAGCATGGGTATCTACAAACAGAATAGTTTCCATGATAGGTCGTTAGATATTATATTCATACTCTGGATTGAAATACATAGTATTAGATGTGAATCATTCCAATGGCAGAGCAACATCAAACCATGGAAAGCTGCCTGCAACTCACGCCAAAGCCAGAAAAGGAGGAGTCCCTGGAGCCAGTGGGCCATCCTAGCTCTGCCCAACTCTACTTTCAGTGATTGCTGACAAATTTAACAACCAAAACCCAACAGTCCTGTCTGTGGCCTCATAAATAAATTCAAGGCCACCATGTAAGGCAAGTTTTGCCTTACTCATCTCATGTTGTTCCATATATTGAATTTGATCATCTCATGAAAGTTAAATGCCTCCCCCAAATAAGAGACAGTTTAACCACCAGTCTTAGCCCTTTCAATGTTAAGATCAATTCTATTAGTCAGACTCATTAGACAGTGGCCAAAAGTGTGTATTTCTAAGACCAAAGTGTCCATGGTTAAAAGCAGAATCTGTGGCAGGATAAGAAAATAAATGATACGGTATGACCATTACCTCCTCCTAAGCCCAAGGAAACGCTGTCACCTTGAACTCTGGACCATCAGCTTCACCTTAGTAACCTAGCAGGAAGACCCACAATCAATGAGTCTCGGTGCAGCCATTCTCTACCATTCTCTACCTACCACAACTAGCTCTCTGAAACTGCCAGAGAATGAGTTGGGCTCCAGGGAAAAGAGAACTTACCCTCTGACCTCAACACTTCAAGCCTGACTTCACACCAGTTTAAAACACTTTATGGCACCCTTCCATTCATACAGTGTTCTTCTGGATGTTCCTTTCTGTCCTCAATTCCGTCTTTAGCACAGCTGACAAATGCTGCCTGGACACACAGCTGTCTCCCGAGAGGAGCCCCACGCTTTTTAAACAGCTTTGCTTTGTGACCTGACCTACAGGCAGGCTGCATACTTCAGTGCACTGACAGCTAAGTCATGTCTTTTGTCCCAGGCACACAGATACAGCAGGGTAGGGAAAGTTCACAGGCAACGCTCACATTTCAAAACGTAAATAAATGGCTCACACCAGAGGCCCAGTGCACTTAAGTTTGGAAGACAAAACCTTCCCAAGAAAAGAGTGACCCAAAGGGTACTATTCAGAAATCCCTCCAGCACCTCATGGTATGATGGCCGCACCTGGACGGCTGAATGAGATCTAGCACCAGCAGGAGACCAGATGTCCTGTGCTGGGCAGAACATGTCAGCAGTCTTACCTTCTGTTTCTTCCTGACTTGTTCCCTAAGCATCTTTCTGATATATTTTTCCCCTACTGAGCCCTATTCCTCTCTTCATTTCTTTTTCTTTCCTTTATCCCTCTTCTCTATTATACTTTGTACTTCTTATTCTTCCAGCTTTTGCTTATATTTCCTGGTTCGGCAGCTCCTATTATTTCATACACTTGGAAACCTTTTATTTTCTTCCAGTTTTCCAAAGAACTTTCACAGCTGGCCCCATCTGTTTTCCCTAAATGACCCTCTGCTCTTTAATCATATGCACTTCCTCTCTGATTCCACCTGCCCTTAATTGGCTGGGCCCTACAATCTCCATACTCTTAATCCTACTAACAAATATAAGCTTAGGATAAGGGTGATTTGGGGCCTGAATTCTATCACCATTTAAACACCAGCCACAGATAACAGACTCACTGATATGTTATCAACTTTAGCCTTTTCCTGCAGTTATTTGGGTTTTTAAAAATTTACTTTTTGATATTTAACTCATTTCAAACTTTCACAATTTTATAACACAGGTAATGCATGCTCACTGTAGAAAAGTAAGTCAAAACAGGTAAGTAGAAAGAAATGAAAAGTCATCTGCAAATCCAACCTTTAGAGAATACTCTGTGTTTCATGACTGATTTGATGAATAGTGTTTTAAAAGATACAAAGATGAATGAAAGAGACATTGCCCTTCTCTTAGAGAACCTACATCCACTGGGGAAGAAAATAAAACAAGCATATACAATATGGCATATTTAGAAAACAGCAAAAATTGATAGGAACAAGGACAAATAATTCACACCTTGGGAAAGCCTGGAGGAAGTGTCATCTATTATGAGCCCTGAAAGAAAACCAGGAATTAGCCAAGCACAAAAGAGGGAAAGGGAACTTCCCATGGTAAGTCTTCAAAGACAGAGTTTGGCACTTCCAAAAAATGACAGGGAGTTCAGTATGGTTGAAAGCAAGGGGCAGTGTCTGTCAACAGGCAAGGAAGGTAAGGAGTGGACAGAGGGCAAAGGACCTTGTAAGCCACAATGTTCCCTAGAGGCAATGGATAACATGATCAGATTTTTACTTTTAGTGGAACCATGAGCCTAAAAGATAGAACCACAATATGCAATAGGTGCCACCCTCATAATCAGGGCAGGGAGGGAAGGAGGGAGAGAGACATAGGTAGTAAGTAGTAGAACCGGGATACAATCTCAGGCTGTCAACTATGCTGACTACACTCTCTTATGATGTCTGTTAATAAGTCCTGACTGTTCAAGGTTATCAATCAGGAAATGCAGGCAAATATGTTTTGTATGTGAACTACATATTTTCCTTCTTATAATGGAATTAGCCCTTTGCCTTGAACTTGGGGAGTGGCTGATTTGCCTGGTTGAGAGCTGGGGAAGCTGGAGTAGCTGTGCATGAGGAGAAACCTTACAAGGATGCTCCACAAGCATTCTCAATAACCAAGACCAGAAATGACAATGTGAAATTAGCCAGGGTGCTGTTTTGACTGCTCCCAAATCACAAATAATTATTCAGCCTCATGTTTTCACTTATCTGTGCAGCTCTTATCATAGCATATTTCCAAATATTATTATTAAGAGTTGGTTCAGATCCTAAAAGAACTTAGGATTTCCCTACTCTTGATAAAGACTTTTCTATTACTCACTGACACCAGGGCAATTTCTGTTGCTCATTAAAGCAGTACAGTCAGTATAATTATTTGGACTTGAGCCTTTAGAATAGACAAGTGCTTTTCGAACTTCTTTATGGAAACTCAGAAAAAAGGAATATATTTCATATTTAGATCTAGTACAAACATAAATGGGCTAGTCACTCAATTGTGTCTGATTCTTTGTGACCCGGGGACTGTAGCCCACCAGGCCCCCAGGCTCCTCTGACCATAGAATTCTCCAGGCAAGAATACTGAAGTGGGTTGCCATTCCCTTCTCCACGGACAAACATAAATACCTATATAATATTAATAGAAATGAAATTTTGAAGAAACAGTAATTACCATGACAGTATGTGAGGCAGGCTTTCATTTTCTTTTCCATCCCATCCCATTCCATTCTATTTCTATTTATTCTACGATACTCTTCTGAGTTGGGACAACCACATCGGGAAACTCTTCAGTAGGGTCCACTAAAGTGGAATATACCATATCCGATAACCCAGTGATTTCACTCTTAGGTAAATATTCAGGAGAAATGAGTACATGTGCCCCTCATTGGATTCGTTTAGACTGTTCTCTAAAGTGATAGAACAGTTCATAAGGCCAAATATCAGAAGTTACCTAAAGACTCGTTAACAGAAGAATGGATAAATAAAGGTTGGTATAGTCATACAACAAAGCTCTATGATTGTTTGCAAAAATGAAAATGAATTTCCCATACAAAATGTTAAGTGCAAAAGAGTTAATACTTTATGACTCTAATTATGTAAAGTTTAAAATCAACCAAAACTAAACTCTATGCTGTTCTAAGTCAGGACAGTGGATCGCCCTTGAAGGGATGGTGATCTGAAGGAGTTACTGTGATGCTTCTAGGGAGCTGGTGCATCTTGATCTCAATGCCATTCACAAGGATGTGTTCAATTTGTGGAGCTGTATCAAACTTCATATGTACTTTTCCGTATGTAAATCACACTTCAGTAAAACATTAAGAAAAATACAAGTCACAAACCATTAAATTAGATTCTTCCACTCACTAATCGCTTGCAACCTCAAATTTAAAATACCCTGCATTAGATATCAAGGGGAGACATACAATGACATATCAAAATATTTAAATGTTATTCATAATAAAATAGAAAGCTCAAAAGTCTCATTTATAAACCACTAGATACAACCAAAATAAAAAGAATCCAAAAAAAATGAAACAGCTAAAAATAAGAAAATACTATCCCTTCTTACTTGATTTTTAATAACTTTACAGCTGCTTTCAATTCAAATTTTTATTGAATCTTACATATTAATCTACACTTGCTGCCAATAATTTTGTTAAGAAACACATAGTTTTGAATATGCTTACCCAGCTTTTTCCTTAGTGTCCAAGCCTCTAGTCTCTTCTTAATTAAATAGTCAAGAACAGTCCACTGGTAAAGGAAATCTCTCCTAATGCTCTCTTCAGGGCTATGCCTTTCCCACTGGAATTTCTTTTTTCCCTTAGAGCTTCCATCTCTGGCAAGATGTCCTCAAAATTTTCAACCTGCTCTAAGCCATTCTTGAGGCGAGAAGAGATGTCACCCAACCATGGCTGATTACAATCAATGTTTAATGGCGACCCACTCTGGTACTCTTGCCTGTAAAATACCATGGACGGAGGAGCCTGGTAGGCTGCAGTCAGTCCATGGGGTTGTGAAGAGTCGGACACTTACTGAGCGACTTCACTTTCACTTTTCACTTTCATGCATTGGAGAAGGAAATGGCAACCCATTCCAGTGTTCTTGCCTGGAGAATCCCAGGGACGGGGGAGCCTGGTGGGCTGCTGTCTATGGGGTCGCACAGAGTCGGACACAACTGAAGTGACTTAGCAGTAGCAGTTACACATTTATTAATGAGTGCCATGCTTGGTATTTTAAAGGGACCCAGATGTATTTCTAGTCACAGCCATTCTCTTTCTCAAGCAAAATACAGATTATGAGCTATATACTGTACATGATTTTTGTTTTCCAAATAGATTATTGCACACATATATGGGGCAGATGTCTTCCAGGACATTTCTTGGCTGATGTCTTTATTCCGTGATTCTATGAGAGTTTTCTTCAAATTCTACAAAGTGGTCAGATCTCCAGATGAAGGCAATCCAGCTGTCTTGCGAAAGGAGGCTCTGTTTTAGCTGGCATGTGAGTGTCCACCCAGCAGGGGCTGCAGATACCATGGCTTGGTTTAGGGCCCACCTGCACCCCCACCCCTCAGCACTTTACTGTGGAACCGATAAAGGTCTTTGGGGCCTTACAGTCTCTGCTGAAACCTAGATTGCATCAGTTTCCAAGGATGTATGACTTGCCCTAGCTGTCCAAAATACTTGCTCAAGTCCCCCTTACCCTTCACATCTGTCCAAACACAAGGGCAAGAGATGCACTGTACGTGATATAAAGCCAAGTCAGTGCAATGCTCTTCATACTCCGAGTCAACAGTGAGAACGACATGAAATAAACGCAACCTGCTTTCAACAAAAGCTGAATTTAAATTGTCTGTCTGCTAAAAGTACATTTGAAAAATGAAATCTTTCCATATGGCTTTATTTTCCTCTATATAAAAGGGTGAGACTGAATTCCGCTTTATTTAAAAAAAAAATAAAGCTCTATGTATATAGTGCTGACATATACACTAAAGTCATCTGGAAAAAATACAAGCTACTATAACGAATGCCAAATGCCAAAAGTAGCCAGTTTCATTCTATTGAGACAAATAGATGGAGGGGAAATGTGTTTAGTTGACAGAATAGAGAAAATTGATCCCCTATTGTCAAATATACTGTTACTGGACATGAGGGTTGGGAAGCTCTGAAATGCTGTATTTTGCACATAAGGTAAACTTAAAGCCTTCAAATAAACCTATTAATATTTCAAAAGCTTCTAATACCCAAAAATGAAATGATTCACACCAGACTAAGTATTTACATTAGATATTCCTCTTTAATTCTTGAGACAGAGGAAGGTGATCCTTTACTGAAGAAGTGCTTTTTACACAAAGTTTTGAATGTCAAATGGAGAGAAACAGCATATTTTGTAAAAAGAACATTTAGCACCTAATATTCAAAACACCCAGCCTGGATTCCTCCTCTTATGACTGTACAGTTGTATCAGAGCGCAGACATTTAGAATTATATAGCAAACTTGTAACAGAAACACATTTCCTTTTGGAATACAATACAGCTGCAAACAAACAAAAAAAAATCACATTTCCTCCAGTTATTTGCCAAATAGCTGTAGCCTCACATCAATTATAGATTCTAGTAGACACCACCAGAAGAAGAGCAGGGATAAAAGATGAGGATAAAACCCTTCTTTTCCATTTGGCACAGAATAAATTCAAAAAGAAAGACAAAAAGAAACATTTCAAAGACAAAGACCATACTTTAGAACCTAAAAGTTTGTTTCTTTTTTAATATGCCTTAATTTTTTTCCTTTTTGGGTAAGAAATAGGACCTTATTTTTGCTGTAGCACAAGTAAGCATTTCACAAAGGCCCTGAATTGCACATAAATTTTTAAAAAGCACTTCATGGGCTCCTTAGCATAATGTCCAGTCTCTCTCGGGGTTTTTCAAATAACAGACTAATTCCATTTCCTTCCATTCTGCTACCAAATTCTGCCTCTCTCCATCGCTACCATTTCTCTTACTTTGTTTTGTCTTTTCCTTCAGTAAACTCACCACCCTGGTAATTCAATCTCCTGTTCAATGTCATGGTTGAATCAAATCAAATCAATCGCTGTCATTCAAAATATAACCCGAGGCTTGAACTGTGGCATGGTTGAGTGATCAGGGCAAATATTCCCAAATCTGGAATTTCTGGGTTTTCAGCTATTGAGCTCCTAAGTGGCTTTAGACGAGATTTCCATCTGTCTCATGAGAACAGGTCAGATCCTGTTTGTACTGCCTGAGACTCCATAGGGTAGGACACTGCAAGCGAGGCAAGCTTTACCTGTGACCAGGCTCTCTGCGGGTTAGTGGGGGAATTGGTTGTAATGGGATTTAAGCAACAAATTGGTGACAGCGCCATTGACCTCCCAAGATGGACACGGAAATTAACAAAGAATGGAAAAGATTAACAAGATGTCACTTTCACACCAGGAGAGAAATTAGAAAAGACCAGAAGGGAGCCCTGTTTAAAGATGTCTTTACTCATGGAGTATAAATAGTCAGGTTTCCCAGAAAGAGACATTTCCATTCCCACCACTAGCTCTACTTAAACAAGTTTGAAGGCCAATAAAAACACAGTGCTGGTTTACAAGGGTTAGGAGAAATGAAGGAAGATGGTGAATCTTCCTTGAGTTCAGAAGTTTAAAGAGGGAATTCTAAGGGTGGGAAGTGACAAATTGTATTGATACTAACCTTTAAAAAAAAATAATGCAAGACATGAACCAGGACCAAGCACATTATACAAATGTTATGAGACAAAGAGTAGAAACTATCCTAACGTCTATGATTAAAGAACACCTGAAGAAACGGGGCCAGGTCATGAATTAGAAGTTGCAAACACACGAGTAACGACAGCCAACCAACATGATGGGCAGTTGCTATGCATTGTGAAAGACATGTAGAAAGGAACCCAGGAGTTGAAACTGGTGTTGGAAAACCATCTGAAAAGATCAGAGCTAAGATGTGCTGCTCAGAAATCAGAGACCTTTGCCTAACAAACTTGCTCTTAAGGAGACAGAGGGCAAGCAGATAGCTCTTAGCTGACTCCCATCACAAAGTAGGCACTCCTTAAATCTTTGTAGAATTGAATTGCTGAAATAAACCATACTTGATGAAAGAAGTAGGATTTTTTCAGATTAGAACAGCTGCCTTTATGAATTGCACTGCTTGTACAGAGAGTGGCATGGGAAGGAAAGGATAGAAGAACTATTCTCTTTAGCAACTGATAGTAAAATTAGAAGAAAAGCAAACAGCCAGAGCAGATGACCAAAATCAAATGGATGTGGACCACTTAAGTAATTGAGTCAGGGGATAGTAAATGCAGTTCAATTTAGGATAATGTCCAATAAATTGCTTTAAGAAATAACCTAGGGAATACAGGTTAAATGGAACAACCCTGTAAGAGATTGATCTGCAAATCACAATAAAGAAAATCATTGAAACTAACCACCAGAGCATTACCAACTTCAGTAAAAAGAGGTCATAACAACCCTACCAGCAAAAATGCAAATGGTCCCGCTCAGACAACAGAGCTGCTGTCTTCGTTGATGTGTTTCTCTCTCCTCTTCCTGTGCTAGTGAAAAGTTTACCATTTCCCAAGCAGTCCTTCAAACTTAATCTATCTCAATATTTCTATGGGCATCTCCTAACTTCTCTCCAAATTCCTTTTTTTTTTTTTTTGCCTGGCAAATTTGGCACTTATATTTGCAAATCAAATGGAAATGTTACAAACGTGGAGGTGATGGTTTAGTATCTGACTCTGTGACCCCAAGGACTATAGTCTGCCAGGCTCCTCTGTCCACAGGATTTCCCAGGCAAGAATTCTGGAGTGGGTTACCATTTCCTTCTCCAGGCGATCTTCCCAACCCAGGGATCGAATCCACATTTCCTGCATTGCAGGCAGTCTCCTGCATTAACCACTCATCAAATTCTTTGGTTGTCCACAAGGTGTGACACTGGGAATCTGTGTGCCTCGGGTACATGGCTTTCTCCTAAAGAAGGTGGAGTATAAGTAAAACTCAAAGTAAGCTAAGCCCACACTTGCCCCAGGAACGGAAAGAGTTGGAAGTGACTTGATTGACATTAGACTATTTGAATTTAAATTTGATTTCTTTAGTCATAGACAAGAAACAAAGGGATACACTTTCATTTCAATGGTCATTTGCAGTGCTGTGTGACAGATACTGGGCTAGGTGTTCAGGATCCTGCACTGACTGAGTTGTATCCTCTGCCCTCCAGAAACCCACAGTCAAAAAAATCACAGCACAACACACACAGGACAAGAACAACTTCTGCTGTGTGCAAAGCGATCACACACGCGTTCTCTGTAGACTTGATCCAGACCTCAATTTGGAACAACTTTTCAAAACCACAGAATTTTTTTTTTTTAATTTTAATGTTTTATTGGTATCCTTAAGGCCCAACTGAAGGGAAAACAGGATGATGAACTCTAATCATTTGCTAAATAAAAATGATCTGTTCTTGCCAGGAAGACAGCAGCTTGAGCAACAACATTCCAGCCAACTTCCTTTACCGTTTTGTCCCAGCCTGGGAGGAATTTGTTCCTCCAGACAGCTGAGACTCACCTAGATTCCTGAAAGGAGCAGAGCCGACCCAACCAGACCAATTAGTGTCTGCATTTCATCAGCTCGAGGAAAAATGTTTTGGTGAAAGGCAGCATGGACATGGCAGTCTAAGAGAGGGGTTTGAATCCTGCTTCCGCATTTTATCACCTTTATCTAGCCTCTCCCATCCTCAACCTATTCATCTTTATAATGGGAATAATAATATCTCATTGTTGGCTTGTTCCTTATACAAGACAAGGTAATATATATACAGTGCCTGGCAGGTGACTCAACTCATTAATGCCTGTTCCATGCCACTACTCCTGCCAAATGCTGGGAAAAATAACCTCCCTACATCCTATTCTTCCATTCAGAATGTCTCTAAAGTGTAGTAGACAATGGAAATGACCTCAGCTGGACAAGAAATTCCTAGGGATACCTAAGCTTCCACCTTGTGAGTAAAAACATGGAATGTCTACCATGGGGAAGCCATCCCTCCTTCTAGCAAATACTTTCAGAGTCATCCTTCTCCAAGAAATCTCAAAAAGGAGGCGCCCTTGGCATATTTCATACTTGGCTTCATCAAAAATGAGGCCTGTCCTGGCCACACCAAAAGAATCAGATACAGTAGAATTTTGCCAGAGGGTGAGAATGAAGAGTGAAAGGGGGAAAAACAAGACTGCCGTCATTCTCATTGTAGGTCAGGAATTTCATAGAAGAGAGAGGCTGAGTAACTGGCCAAAAACACACAGCATTTCAGAAATAAAGCTCATGAGAGGAGCACCGCCATGTCCAGGGCTGTGCTGTATTCGGGCATGAACCAAGTCTTCCTTTTTCACTGTCATAGCCTCGTTACCTAGCCCCTTAGCAACACCCAGAGCCTGCAACGCCTGGCAAAAGCTAGCAACACTTCACTCTGGCACTCAATCAGTCAGTCGGTCAGTTCAATAAGTACTTGCAAATAAATGATCACAAGAAAGGTAAAATTAAAAGCATGCAGCCCCTCAGAACTTGCAGTTAAACCAAAACCTAATAAAATATATACAGAGAAAAGGATATACCCTGTTCCAAAACAGAAAAAAAAAAAAAGGCCTTTTGTTCCAAACTAACAAAAACTGACAAGTTCCCCTGCTCCTACCCAATCCTTATCTTGTAGTTTCCCCCCTGCCCCACTACTTTTTTTATGGACAATTTGCTATCCCTTCTCAAAAGCAACCCTCCAAATAACATAGATTTCATCATGATTCAAAGTTACAACATTTTTTAGTAAAGGAACACCAGATAAACACTAGGAGAGCTAAGACTTTGGTGCCAAACAACCAAACAGATGTGACTCCTACCACTTCCTACCTTTCCAAGAGACGTGATTAATGGGGAATTATAGGAATATTCTAATTCTTGTTGAAAAGCTTGATCGATTTATTGGTGCTTGCAGCCAAAGAATAACCAGGTCCATGTTTCAAACCACTGCAGATCACCCAGAATCTGGGGCTCATCACGACTCTATACTTTGCTACAAGACTGGTGCCAAGAAAATTTCCTCCAAGCTCAGTAATCCTTCTTCCTTTCTGGATAAATTCTACATAACTTTCCCATTGCTCCTGCCTTGGGTTAAGATTTCTTGCAGCAGCCTTGTAAATGACTTCCGTCTTTGGAAGATGCATTAAAATTATATTGTATCTCTGATTCCCACTCTGACAACATCCTCTTCCTATGCAAATAGAATCTTGCTCAGAAGCCCCAGTCCAGCAATGGTCACCCCAGGAAACCATTACTGATATTTCTGCCCCTAGACGAGAACAGGTCCCTCTGCTCTGTGTTCTCACAGTATATCTCACAGTTCTCACAGATGTCACATAATCGCAACATCTTCACGTGTTATTAATTTCTACTTAATGGCCTCTCTTTCCAACTAGACTGTATAACCATGAGGAAAACATTACATCCTCAGTACATGGTGGTCGTTAAGTAAATGAATGCCTCCCCAAGTTTTCGGCCCTTAATGTCCAAATTTCATTCCTTCTCCTGAGAGAAATCACAGCACATCTGCTTCAGCTAATTGTCTCCTGACATCCATTCTAACTTTTGGGTTTGGGGGTAACTGAACCCCAGGAGTTTGGGCAGGGAAAAAGGCCACACAGCTAGAGATGTTTCCAGCTTCCCTTGCAGCTAGGGTCTGGCCACATGAATGCGAGCTGAAGAGAATGTTCAACATGCAGGTCATGTCAGTAAAATGGCTGCTGCTTCTCTAATCGCTCCTTCCCCTTCCTAAAGGCTGGAGGGCAAGCATGGTGGTGCTGAGACAGCTTCAGCCAGAGAGATGAGGACAAAAACCTAAGGGATGACAGAACCACAGGACAGAAGCAACCTAGGTGACCTTGAGAGTAGACCCACCTATCCAACCAGGACTACTCACTTGTTTTTAGATTTACATCAGAGACAGCAATCTCGTCTATTGTTTATGCCTCTGAATTTTGGTCTCTTCTCTCTTCTTTTAGCATCCTGAATTGAACCTTTAATAATTCATATCAGGGGACTTCCCTGGTGGTCCAGTAGCTAAGATTCCATGTCTTCAATGCAGGAAACATGGGCTTTATCTCTGCTCAGGGAACTAGATCCCACACGCTGAAAACTAAGGGTTTGAATGCCACAACTAAAGACCCCACATGTGGCAACAAAGATCAAAGATCTCGCATGCTGCAACTAAGATTCGGTGCAGCCAAATAAATAAATTTTTTTTTTTTAATTTACATCGGCTGTAAATTTCTATAACTTAATTTTGTGAGAGAAGGGGACATTCCTGAAGTTATTCCTTTGTTCAAGCACTATTATCACTAACAGCATGGTTCCTGAAAACTCACTATTGTCTGCTACGTAGCTACTATCTAAGAGCAATAAATAATTTCATAGAATACAGCTATGTTTACCATCCGCACTAGAATAAATGCTCTGTTTACTTAACTGATGGCTGCTGTCTTAATTTGACTAGGCAAAGAAAGATTCCTCTGAGAGTAATCCAGGAGCACTTGGCCCTGCTGATTTCAGGCTTGTGACTTCCAGAACTGTAAGATGGTAGAGTTCTGTTGTTTTAGGTCATGTACTGTTTGGTACTTTATCACAGCAGCCCTAAGCAGCCTTATTCAGCTTTGTATGAACCTTAATGCAAGGCTCAGTTAGTTCCTATAACCCCGTTTCTCTCCTCCAGTATTCGTCACACATTCTCAGATTCAGGTGGTTCTTCTCACTGCTCCCAAGATATCCGCCAGCAATCTCCAGGGCTTCCTGCTTCTCCACATTTCACAGAGAAGAGTCAGCTCTCCCGGCAGCTGACTAAAGTCTGGGATTTGAGTGGCATTCCTGATGTAGACTGATTTGAGTTACGTGCCCAAATAGCAAATCTATGACAGTATCCAAGGGGTAGAACTGTGTTGATCGATTAGAGTCAATCAAGGCCCCCCTCTCGAGATGAGGGTGGAGTCAAGTTCTGCTGTACTCGCTGTTTTTATGCATACATCTCCCCTCAGCCTCAGGCTACTCAAGCCTATGCTACTTTCTGTTTGAGAGCATTTCCCCACCCCCATCCCACCCACCCCCGACCACAAGAATATGTTTGGCCCATGCACAGAGCAAGCTAGAAGTTCCAGAGTTAATGCTCCCAGAAGCAGCCCTCAACTAAGGATTAGCAGGAAACTGGCAGACAAATATGCCACTATCCACACTCTTCAGGTGGAAGGACTGTGAGGTATGTTCTCCATAGTACTCCCAAGAGTACGTAGAAATTCCCGAGTTTCTCAGGGGCATTAAGCACCAGGTTTCCATACTGACTGGTAAATACACCCTTAACTGGCTTTCCCTCTCCCTACCACACTGCCCCACTTCCCCATCAGTATCTCTTCCAAATAAATTCCAAATAAATCGAACCCAGGTCTCCCGCATTGTAGGCAGACTCTTTACCGTCTGAGCCACCAGGGAAGCCCTCCATATAAATTGCTTTTGCTTAAATCTTTGGTCAGGTTATGTCCCAATAAATTGTAAGGGGGGAAATTTAAAGTTCCACTAGAAAAGGGAAAAGGTAAGGCTGGAAAGCACTAGAAAGTCAACCAATGGATGACCACTCTAGTCATTACTATCGCCTCTCTTTAAATTAATTAATAAGTCAACTATGCTTTCTCCCACAGTTCTGTTAAACAGACAAGAGCACAGCATTGCCTGGCCAATCAGGAAGCACATAAATGGATTCCATTCTTGCTATTCCCTCCCCTACTTGTTGTGTTTCTTTTCACAAGTAATTTCCCTTCATTATGCCTCAAATTCCTACTTAATGAAGACTGTGAATGATGATCCTTGTCCTTAGAGAGTATAACCTCAGGAAAGTAGAGCATGGTATAAGGTAGATCCACCTTAAACCTCTTTCCAAGTGGTCTCTTGCTGAAAGTGTCAGATGGGCATATTCAACATCATTCCCCATCACTCAGTTCCAGAAGACAACATTCAACATTAGAGAATATTAAAGATCCAAGTCAGAAAGATCATGACCTCTGGAGTATTCTCCACCATCTGGAAACCAACGACTCTTATTTAATAAACTAATTTAAAAATACAATTTACTGATGAATGAGAGAGTAGCACTGAAATATATACATTACTGTATGAAAAAGAGATAGCCCGTGAGAATTTGCTGTATGATACAGGGAGCTCAAATCTGGGGCTCTGTGACAACCTAGAGGAGTGGGATGGGCTGGGAGGTGGCAGGGAGGTCCAAGAGTTGGGGGACATGTATATCAGTTCAGTTCAGTCGCTCAGTCGTGTCCGACTCTTTGCAACCCCATGAATCACAGCACGCCAGGCCTCCCTGTCCATCACTAACTCCCGGAGTTCACTCAGACTCACGTCCATCGAGTCAGTGATGCCATCCAGCCATCTCATCCTCTGTCATCCCCTTCTCCTCCTGCCCCCAATCCCTCCCAGCATCAGAGTCTTTTCCAATGAGTCAACTCTTCGCATCAGGTGGCCAAAGTACTGGAGTTTCAGCTTCAGCATCATTCCCTCCAGAGAAATCCCAGGGCTGATCTCCTTCAGAATGGACTGGTTGGATCTCCTTGCAGTCCAAGGGACTCTTAAGAGTCTTCTCCAACACCACAGTTCAAAAGCATCAATTCTTCGGTGCTCAGCTTTCCTCACAGTCCAACTCTCACATCCATACATGACCACTGAAAAAACCATAGCCTTGACTAGACAGACCTTTGTTGGCAAAGTAATGTCTCTGCTTTTCAATATGCTATCTAGGTTGGTTATAACTTTTCTTCCAAGGAGTAAGCATCTTTTAATTTCATGGCTGCAGTCACCATCTGCAGTGATTTGGGAGCCCCCAAAAATTAAGTCTGATACTGTTTCCACTGTTTCCCCATCTATTTCCCATGAAATGATGGGACCAAATGCCATGATCTTCATTTTCTGAATGTTGAGCTTTAAGCCAACTTTTTCACTTTGCCCTTTCACTTTCATCAAGAGGCTTTTTAGTTCCTCTTCACTTTCTGCCATAAGGGTGGTGTCATCTGCATATCTGAGGTTATTGATATTTCTCCTGGCAATCTTGATTCCAGCTTGTGCTTCTTCCAGCCCAGTGTTTCTCATGATGTACTCTGCATAAAAGTTAAATAAGCAGGGTGACAATATACAGCCTTGACATACTCCTTTTCCTATTTGGAACCAGTCTGTTGTTCCATGTCCAGTTCTAGCTGTTGCTTCCTGACCTGCATATAGGTTTCTCAAGAGGCAGGTCAGGTGGTCTGGTATTCCCATCTCTTTCAGAAAATTCCACAGTTTATTGTGATCCACACAGTCAAAGGCTTTGAGATAGTCAATAAAGCAGAACTAGATAGTGACTGGTTAATACACCCTTAACTGGCTTTCCCTCCCCCTGCCACACTGCCCCACTTCCCCATCAGTATCTCTTCCAAATAAATCGCTTTCATTTAAATCTTTGGTCAGGTTAAGTCCCAATAAATTGTAAGGGGGGAAATTTAAAGTTCCACTAGAAAAGGGAAAAGGTAAGACTGGAAAGCACTAGAAAGTCAACCAATGGATGACCACTCTAGTCATTACTATCGCCTCTCTTTAAATTAATTAATAAGTCAACTATGCTTTCTCCCACAGTTCGGTTAAACAGACAAGAGCACAGCATTGACTGGCCGATCAGGAAGCACATAAATGGATTTCATTCTTGCTATTCCCTCCCCTACTTGTTGTGTTTCTTTTCACAAGTAATTTCTCTTCATTACCCTGCAAATTCCTACTTAATGAAGACTGTGAATGATGATCCTTGTCCTTAGAGAGTATAAACCCAGGAAAGTAGAGCATGGTATAAGGTAGATCCACCTTAAACCTCTTCCCAAGTGGTCTTTTGCTGAAAGTGTCAGATGGGCATATTCAACATCATTCCCCATCACTCAGTTCCAGAAGACAACATTCAACGTTAGAGAATATTAAAGATCCAAGTCAGAAAGATCATGACCTCTGGAGTATTCTCCACCATCTGGAAACCAACGACTTTTATTTAATAAACTAACTTAAAAATACAATTTACTGATGAATGAGAGAGTAGCACTGAAATATATACATTACTGTATGAAAAAGAGATAGCCCGTGAGAATTTGCTGTATGATACAGGGAGCTCAAATCTGGTGCTCTGTGACAACCTAGAGGAGTGGGATGGGCTGGGAGGTGGCAGGGAGGTTCAAGAGTTGGGGGACACATATATCAGTTCAGATCAGTTCCGTTGCTCACTCGTGTCCGACTCTTTGCGACCCCATGGAATGCAGCACGCCAGGTTTCCCTGTCCATCACCAACTCCGGGAGCTTGCTCAGACTCATGCACATTGAGTCGCTGGTGCTGCCTAATCCTCTCATCCTCTGCTACCCCCTTCTCTTTTTGCCTTTAGTCTTTTCAACATCAGGGTCTTTTCCAATGAGTAGGCTCTACATATCAGGTGCCAAAGTATGGGAATTTCAGCTTCAGCATCAGTCCTTCCAATGAATATTCAGGACTGACTTCCTTTAGGATTGACTGGTTTGATCTCCTTGCAGTCCAAAGGACTCCTATGGCTGATTAATGCCGATGAATGGCAGAAATCAACCCAACATTGTAAAGCAATCATCCTCTAGTTTAAAAAAATAAACTTTAAAGAGATACAATTTATTTATCATTTATACATTTTGAAGATTTTTTTCCAGCTTTATTGAGATATAATTGATACATACTGCTATTATGTAAATTTAAAGTATACAACATGCTGACTTGATACATTGTATACATTATAAAAGCGATTCTCTCACAGCAGTAGCTAACATGTCTGGGTCACTAATCATCCGAGAAATGCAAATCAAAAGCACCATGAGATATCACCTCACACCTGTTAGAATGACTAGTATCAAAAAGACAAGGGACACAAGTGTGGGTTAGGATGTGGAGAAAAGGGAACCCTTGTGCACTGTTGGTGGGAATGAAAACTGGTACAGCCACTATGGGAAACATATGGAGGCTCCTCAAAAAATTAAAAATTGAGTTGCTATCCGATTCAACAATCCTACTTCTGGGTATACATCCAAATGAATTAAAATCAAGATCTCACAGAAACATCTGCAGTCCCATGTCCACTACAGCATTATTTACAATAACCAAGATACGGGAACAACCTAAAGGCCCATCAATGGATGAATGGATTAAGAAGATGAAGTATGCAGATACAACATAGTATTTTTCAGCCCTGATATAGAAGGAAGCTATTTGCAACAGCCTGGATGAACCATGAGAGTGTTATGTAAAGTGAAATAAGTCAGAGAAAGACAAATACTGTATGGTCTTACTTATATGTGGAATGTAATAAAGCCAAACACAGAGAAACAGAGAGTAGGTCAGTGATTATCAGAGTCAGCAGGGGAAGAGGAGGTGAGGTTGGAGAGCTATTGGCCAAAGGGTACCAATTTCCAGTTATAAGATTAACAAGTTCTGGGGATACAATGTACAGCATGGTGGTTATCACTAATGGGTGTATTATATTCTTAATTGTTGCTAGAAGAGTAAATCTTATATGCTCTCACCACAAAAAAAGAATTGGTAATAAAAACACAATCTGAACTATTCTGGAAGAGCTCAGAAATGGTTTCTCTAATGAGGTAATGAGGTCATTCTAGCTGAACTCCCTGCACGAGCAGCATATCTAGTAAGTTTTCTCCAATCTCTTCCGGATCATTCTGCCATTGCCCTGGGATGGTAGAGAAACAATCCATGGGAAAAGCCACCCTGTGTTGGAGACACAGCAAGCAGAGGCGATGCGTCACAAGGGTTGCAGGATTCAGCCTTCCAATTCTCCTTTGTTTTCTGAGTATAAGCAGATGTTAGAGACTCGTCTCATTATCTTGGGATACTGTATAATATTATTATGGTGTCAGGCTATTAGAGGCTACAAACACTATATAACAACAGCTTTAATTGAGGCTTAGAGCTGCATTGTAAATATGTAACCTTACTTGGGGGTGTTTGCAAATGCTTTCTGGAAACAGTTAAAAAAGATGTTTTCAATTGTTCAACAACAGCTTTCTCTGCCAAGATCAAGTAAAAGCTTCTGAAGATATGGGCACCATAAACACATTTCTTAAGACTTCGATTTTTTTTTTTCCCCAGAAGCACAGCAAATCTGTGAGCCAGAAAGCCTCATGCATGCCACTTCCTGGACTGTTCCAGGCGAAAACTAATGAAACACTGCAAAAGTGACACTCAGATCTACTGTGATCTCACAGCCACAGAATTCCACTCTTCCTTTGAAGTTACTTTACTATGATAATAATTATCTGTCCATGAGTCTGGTCCTGGCACTGGCCTGTCCCCAGGGATGGAGATGTGGGTGCATGCAACAACAGCCCACCTTCAGCAAGGAAGCTCCTGACACAGAAGGCTAACCATCAGTCTTACCTGTCGTACTTGTCACCATACATACAAAGTGACCGGTCTTGAGCTCCTCGGAGTATTACAGCTCTCAAACATTTGGTGGAGGCACATTATGATTCCGACATATAGGATAAAAGACAGAAAAACCTGGGTCATATGAGATTGGTTCCAAGCAGAAACTGTTAAACACACACACACACACACACACACACACACACACACACACACACACAGCCTGAGTCTCCTTTACTGGACAGAGTAAAAGAAAACAGAAACTGAACATTTTGAAATGTACATTCAGAACAGAATACTGAGTCCAGAGGCAAATTATCCAGGCTGTAGATTATGCAGGCTACTTGGTCCAAAGTCTGATACCAAAGAATTGGTATCTGACTCCAGTGGGTTTTCTTTTTCTATGACTTGTTAGCATGTGCACAAGAAAGGGACAAGTTTAGCATTTTGTTGCTTGTTGGTGACAATGATCTAAAGTGTAAGGACAGATGACCAACAGGCACCTGAAAAGATGCTGAACATCACTAATGATTAGGAAATTGCAAAGTACAATGAAATAGTTTTGTGCGCCTCACACTGGTCAGAATGGCCATCATCAAAAAGTCTACAAATAATAAGTGCTGAAGAGGGTGTGGAGAAAAAGGAACCCTCATACACTGTTGATGAGAATGAAAATTGGTGCAGCCACTATGGAGAACTGTAGGAAAGTTCCTAAAAAACTAAAACCAAAGGTACCATATGTTCCAGCAATCCCATTCTTCAGCATATATCTAGAAAAGACAAAAGCTCTAATTCAAAAAGATAGATGCACATCAATGTTCACAGAAGCACTATTTATAGGAGCCAAGACATTGAAGCAACCTAAACATCCATCAACAGAAGAATGGGTAAGAAAAGATGTAGTACTTATATACAATGGAATATTACTCAGGCGTAAAAAAGAATGAAATAATACCATTTGTACCAATATGGCTGGAGCTATAGATTATCATACTAATTGAAGTAAGTCAAAGAAAGACAAATATCATGATATCATTTATATATGGAATCTAAGATAATGATATAAATGAACTTATTTACAAGACAGAAACAGACTCAGAGACCTAGAAAATAAACTTACAGTTGCCAAAGAGGAAAGGGTTGTTATTGTTGTTCAGCTGCTCAGTTGTGTCTGACTCTCTGCAGCCCCATGGACTGCAGCATGCTGAGCTTCCCTGTCCTTCACTATCTCTCGGAGTTTGCTCAAACTCATGTTCATTGAGTTGATGATGCATCCAACCATCTAATCCTCTGTCGCCCCCTTCTCCTCCCACCCTCAATCTTTCCCAGCATCAGGGTCTTTTTCAATGAGCGGGTTGCTCACATTAGGTGACAAAAGCACTGGAGCTTCAGCTTCAGCACCATCCTTCCAATGAATAGTCAGGGTTGATTTCCTTTAGGATTGACTGGTTTGACCTCCTTGCAGTCCAAGGGACTCTCAAGAGTCTTCTCCTTGATAAAATGAGTTCAAAAGCATCAGTTCTTCAGTGCTCAGTCTTCTTTATGGTCCAACTCTCACATCCACACATGGAGGGGGGTGATAAATTAGGAGTTTGGGATTAAAAGATGTACACCATTATATACAAAGTAGATAAATAACAAGGACCTACTGTATATAGCACAGGAAACTATATTCAATATCTTATAATAATCTATAATGGAAAAGAATCTGAAAGAGAACATATACATAGATATATGTGTTCAGTTCAGTCGCTGAGTTGTGTCCGACTCAGCGACCCCATGAACCACAGCACGCCAGGCCTCCCTGTCCATCACCAACTCCCGGAGTTCACCCACACCCATGTCCATCGAGTCGATGATGCCATCCAGCCATCTCATCCTCTGTCGTCCCCTCTCCTGCCGCCAATCCCTCCCAGCATCAGGGTCTTTGTATGTATATAAAAAACTGAATCACCTTGCTATGCAGCTGAAACTGCACCGCATTGTAAACCAACTGTACTTCAGCGGCTCCGCAGATACTGGACCTGCCAACATCATCAGAGCAGCTGCTCTGCTGCCCCTGTGACACTGGGGCAGAGAGGAAGCAACTATTTCTATACTCAGTGCTCATAACAGTGAGTGCTAAGTGCGGTTTATAGCCAGACATTGCTGAGAGAAAGAAAAACTAACACAAAATTTTAAAAATCTATACTTCAATTAAAAAAATCATAAAATTTTTAAAAAGCATGAATGCTCGTCCAGATTGAGATGTGCTATTTAAGATTAAATTCACATTGGATTTAATATAAAAATGTAAAATATTCATTAATTATTTTTATGTCAATTGAATGTTGAAGTGATCATATTTTGAAGATACTGGAATAAGTAAAATAAGTTATTAATATTAAAACTAAAAAAAGTTGTATGGAAAACCCAAGGAGTGAGGGATTATAAAATCTTGATAATAAAGACCCTGGAGTCTAGAATTTAGGATCATTGTATTATTATTATCTTTCTAAAGAAATTAACAGTGAACAATGACTGGAGGCTATGTTTAAATAACTTATTCCATTATAACCCCTCAGCAGGGGGTGGGGAACAAGCGAGAGCTAAATATTAGTTATTATCATATAACTATGCAGCAGGAGCTATAAACAACAGTATTTGCCATGAAATTACTATTTACCTAAATAAAACTGTACTGCTTTGAAAAATCTATACTACAAATACCGTAAGTTCCTTTAAGGGTATTCTCTCACTCTATCCTTGAACCTAGAAATAAGTCTGGTTTAATGAAATGTTTACTGTATTAAATAGATGAGATTTAGCCAGTGTGGTTTTCATTTATCTTCCTTTTCTATGACCAAAACTGAAGTACATAAACAGGATTTTACTGGAAAAGTACCTTTGGCAAGAAAAAGGGGATACCCAACATTTGTGTGGTGCACATTTTCTCTGTCACATTCCTTTCTTCCCAGTTAATATTACTTAGGTTTCTAAATTAATTTTTTCTAATTCTCCTTGAGGCACAAAACTTAAATTTGGACCAAAAGCAAGCCAAGATGGATGAGATATCATGGCAATATTTTTTTTTCAATAGTGATTATAAACATGGCCAGACTGAGGTTCATAATCTTGGCTCTGCCACAGACTATGATACTGCACAAGATTCTTACCTTCTCTGAGCCTTGGTAGCCACATCTACTAAATGAGTGTGATATTATCAGCTTCACAAGAGTTATTGAAGGGATAGAGAGAGATCATTTGTGCTTATATTTGTCACTAATACAGCCATGTAGTATTTTACTCAGAGAAGGCAATGGCAACCCACTCCAGTACTCTTGCCTGGAAAATCCCATGGACGGAGGAGCCTGGTGGGCTGCAGTCCATGGGGTCACTCAGAGTCGGGCACAACTGAGAGACTTCACTTTCACTTTTCACTTTCATGCATTGGAGAAGGAAATGGCAACCCACTCCAGTGTTCTTGCCTGGAGAATTCCAGGGACAGGGGAGCCTGGTGGGCTGCTGTCTATGGGGTCGCACAGAGTTGGACACGACTGAATCGATTTAGCAGCAGCAGCATTTTACTTAACATGGTGAATAGTTCCAAACACTACTATAAGTGAAATAAATTTAAAAACTAGGATTTGAACCCCAGGCAGTCTGGTTCTGAATCCTAGAGCTTCAGTCACTGTTCTGAGCAGCTTCCATATATACATATGCACTCAAACGGGGAAATATAAACAGTAGTGATTATTGCTACAATTAAGATTATATCTGCTAGCTATCGCTGTATAACAAATTGTCTCAAAGGACAGTGGCTTAAAGTAACTATAATTTAGTATTTCTCACTAGTCTATATGTCAGTGGGTAGTTTTGCTGATCTGGCTCATGCTTGGCTGATTTTGGCTAGACTTTCTTATGAGTCTATGGACAGCTCACAGATTGGCTAGAGGCTGACTGGTCTTGGATAGTTGACACTGGTCAGGTGACCTGAATCTTTCCTATGCATATTTTACAATCTTTTAGTGGGCTAGCATTGGTCATGTTCTCAAGGTTATGGCAGAGATTCAACAGCAAAACTGAATCCAGTGCACACTTCACACCACATTTATTAATATCCCATTGGCCAAAGCAAGTCATGTGGCTGACCACAGAGTCAAGAGCTGGAACAAAATGCCCCTCCCCAAATAGGAGGAGTGGAAACTTGGGGCTTTCAATGCAATCCATTGCAGAAATACTCAGAATCACAGGGGCAGCAGAATTAAACCTGAAAATGAATTATTTAAACAATATGCTATCAAAAATCTACATGAAACCATGAATAATAAATATACCTAAAATTGTCTTAAGATTTATAAAACACAATATTAAGTTAAATTATTAACATTTGATTAGGACTCCAACATAAGTGTTACCACATGCATTTTTACATATAACTCTCATAATATATCAGAGAAGACAGGGCAGAGTTTCAGGAGCCAACTTCCCTTCGGTTATTTTTACAACGCAGATTATACTAGTGAAAACTGGCAAATTTTGTAATAGCATACCTTATTAAGAGGGAGCAAACTGGTTATAATGAGAATCAACTGTATTGATCATAATGATGGTTGTGATGGCTTCAAATTCAATTTGTAAAATACTTCATCAAAGAATTTCAATGTGGTATTTCTGGGTTAAAAGCCAAGATAGTGTTTTATGATACTAGGTAAAATGATTTTGCTGTTAACATAAGTATAGCTCTAAAATACACAGTAGAGCCTTTGTATTTGTGTAGATGGCATTTAGAGATAAGAATAATCATAACGCTATTTCTCCTGTATAGCAAAAGGAGATATAATATACATACTCTGAGCAAGAGGAAGATTCTTCAACAAGAAATATTTGAATGTGTGGTGTAGACACCACTTATAAGATGCATAGGCTTGAATAAACTACTTACCCTCTCTGTGCCTTAGCGTTCTCATCTGTAAAAGGGAAGTAATAATAGTGCTTATTTCACAGGGCTGTTAAGAATCCACCAAGTTTGTCCTTTCTTTTCATGATTATTCTTGAGTTAGTATTTGTTGAAATAATAATTAAAATAAGAATAAATATATTCTTGAAATTTTTCATTATTCTCTTAATTTCCATATGAATTATATGACTGATTTTTCAATTTCTACAGCATTGTACTTTTTTTTTTAATTAAAAAAAAATTCTGGCCATGCCAAGTGGCTTATAGGATCTTAGTTCCCCAACCACAGATCGAACTGGTGTCCCCTGCAGTACAAGGGTAAGGTCCTAACCACTGGACTGCCAGGGTATTCCCTTAGTCCCTTTGATTAAGCAAATTATATACAGAATTTGGGCTTTCCAGGTGGTTCAGTGGTAAAGAATCCACCTGTCAATGCAGGAGATGTGCATTTGATCCCTGGGTCAGGATGAGCCCATGGAGGAGGGTATGGTAACCCATTCCAATATCCTTCCCTGGAGAATCCCATGGACAGAGGAGCCTGGAGAGGACACAGTCCATGGGGTCACAGAGAGAAAGACACAACTGAGCTGCACAAGCATGAGCACGTATATAGAATTTAAATGAACCAAATTGTATTTGCATTTTACAGAATCTAAAGCCTCCAATTAAGATGTGCAGATGGGAGTTTTCCATTTATCAGCCATCTTCTGTGGAGGTACAATATCATTGCCTAACTTTGCTGCTGCTACTGCTGCTAAGTCGCTTCAGTCATGTCCGACTCTTGGCGACCTCATAGACGGCAGCCCACGAGGCTCCCCCGTCCCTGGGATTCTCCAGGCAAGAACACTGGTGTGGGTTGCCATTTCCTTCTCCAATGCATGAAAGTGAAAAGTGAAAGTGAAGTCTCTCAGTCGTGTCCGACTCTTAGTGACCCCATGGACTACACCCTACCAGGCTCCTCCATCCATGGGATTTTCCAGGCAAGAGTACTGGAGTGGGGCGCCTAGCTTTAGGGGACACTAAATAACCAAACTAAAGGGAAAGGGATGAAGAGTTTCAGAGAACTGAGTAATCAGGTACTTTCTAGATACTATGGAAATGCCTAGGATTATGATGGGCTCAGAAATGATGGGAGTTGAAGGGTCATAGGAGAATTGAGAGAGGTGATGTAATCAAGAAGGACATGGTTTACATGGAGACCACAGGAATCAAACAATTCCTACCATGCCACCCTATGCCATTCAGTTAGGTTCCCTTTCCATACACTTCCCTCCAGGATTTTTAAACTCAACCTATCGGAGGATTTTCTCTTGGTTAATAAACCTCTAGACAGTAATGGAAAATAATGTCTGCCTTATAATAAATGTTTGTTAGAACATATTTGCAGAGTATACTGTAGTAGCAATGCATGGATTGTAGCCTACCAGGCTTCCTCTGTCCATGGGATTCTCCAGGCAAGAATACTGGAGTGGGTTACCATTTCCTTCTCCAGGGGATCTTCCCGACCCAGGGATCGAACCCAGGTCTCCCGCATGGGAGGCAGACGATTTAATCTCTGAGCCACCAGGGAAGCCCTAGATAGTAATGGAAAATAATGTCTGCCTTATAATAAATGTTTGCTAGAACATATTTGCAGAGTATACTATAGTAGCCCTCCTTTTCTAAGATTATATGCGATGCATGAAAAAGTACTATAGAAACTCTAACACATATGAGGCAAGACCAAGAACAAAGGCACTTTGAGAATTCGTGTGGCACCTATTCAGAGAAGGCGATGGCACCCCACTCCAGTACTCTTGCCCAGAAAAATCCCATGGACAGAGGAGCCTGGTGGGCTGCAGTCTATGGGGTCGCCAAGAGTCGGAGACGACTGAGTGACTTCACTTTCACTTTTCACTTTTATGCATTGGAAAAGGAAATGGCAACCCACTCCAGTGTTCTTGCCTAGAGAATCCCAGGGACAGGGGAGCCTGGTGGGCTGCCGTCTATGGGGTCGCCAAGAGTCGGACACGACTGAAGTGACTTAGCAGCAACAGCAGCAGCAGCATGGCACCTATTTGCTTTAGACAGAAGAGTAAACTTGTCAGCAAGTCATTAAGAAAAAGCACCACTGGAATGAAACTTTGCTCTAAGCATTTGTTATTACTTTAAAAATACTCAAAAGGTTACCTAGAACCCAGCAAACTGTATGGGCTGGAAAGTTTCCATTCTCACTTATAAGGACCGAAGTATAAGTGAGGCATCCAATCTTCAGCTAACAGTTACTTTGCACAGAAAGTCCCTTACCAATACTTGTTGCTTAAGGGGGCTAGTCCAATTTGATGAAAGTCTGAATGAGAAAATATTTTGATAAAGTTGTTTGATAGAAACATATGGTAAGATACAGTAAAATGTTTTTTTCAAGCAATGAATCTGTTATCTTCTTTAAGTATAATTTATAATTAGTCTATTATGTATAACAGTCCCATTCGGTTGCTCAGTGTGTCCAACTCTTTGCGACCCCATGGACTGCAGCACGCCAGGCTTTCCTGTCCATCACCAACTCCCAGAGCTTGCTCAAACTCATGTCCATCAAGTTGGTGATGCCATCCAACCATCTAGTCCTCTGTCATCCCCTTCTCCTCCTGCTTTCAATCTTTTCCAGCAACAGGGTCTTTTCTATATGCAAAGGCATTAAACTTATGTCACTGGAAGAATCCTCCTAATGTTTGTTTGTTTGCTTGCTTACCTGCTTTTTTTTTCTTCTTTCAAGTAACCTCAACAAGGCTCAGATGGTAAAGAATCTGCCTGCAATGCAGGAGACCCGAGTTCAATCCCTGGATGCGGAAGAGCCCCTGGAGAAGGGAATGGCTCCCCACTCCAGTATTCTTGCCTGGAAAATTCCATGGACAGAGGAGCCTAGCGGGCTACAGTCCATGGAACTGCAAAGTGTTGGACAGGACTGAGTGACTAACACAATCTCAACATTTCTTCTGGGATCTATTTGTATGTATCCATTTGCATAGAGTTCTAAGTGGTTGTATTGTTTGCTGGGTTGATTTTTTTTTTTTCAGTATGTTTTGGTAAGAAAGTAAATAAACCCAGCCCATGTCTGTTTTATTCTGAATTCCCTAATCAGTTCAGTTCAGTTTAGTCGCTCAGTCATGTCCAACTCTTTGCGACCCCATGAATCGCAGCACGCCAGGCCTCCCTGTCCATCACCAACTCCCAGAGTCCACTCAAACTCACGTCCATTGAGTCGATGATGCCATCCAGCCATCTCATCCTCTGTCATCCCCTTCTCCTCCTGCCCCCAATCCCTCCAGGATCAGAGTCTTTTCCAATGGGTCAACTCTTTGCATGAGGTGGCCAAAGTACTGGAGTTTCAGTAGCATCATTCCTTAATTCCCTTATGCTACTTCTGCTAAGTCACTTCAGTCGTGTCCGACTCTGTGCAACCCCATAGACGGCAGCCCAGGAGGCTCCCCCGTCCCTGGGATTCTCCAGGCAAGAACATTGGAGTGGGTTGCCATTTCCTTCTCCAATGCATGAAAGTGAAAAAGTGAAAGTGAAGTCGCTGAGTCTTGTCTGACTCTTAGCGACCCCATGGACTGCAGCCCACCAGGCTCCTCCTTCCATGGGATTTTCCAGGCAAGAGTGCTGGAGTGGGGTGCCATTGCCTTCTCCTAATTCCCTTATAGTGGGATCCAAATGAAAGACATTGTACCTTCATAAAACGTCTCTGACAGTGAGCCTCAGGTGTGGTTCTGGAATAAAGGCAGGACACAGAAAACAGTGAGAAGAAGGGAGGGGAAAAGGGAGGGAGGATGGGAAAGATACAGCCAGCCAGTATTGCATGCTTTTGGAAGCTCCAACTTGGACTTGAGTCACACATCCCAGGGAAAGAAAACCTCACGGCTCCAAACACATAGGAACCACTTCAGTCATTCATATATATTCAAGAAACACTTATGGAGAAGCTAATATTCACCAAGTACTGACTGTGCACTGGAAAAAAATACCAAAAGTAGTATTATCATGGCCCCAGGGGCCATAGTATAGCAAGGAATATGAACAAAGAAACCAGTCACAGCAATAAGTAAGGTAATCCTACTTGTTCTAACAAACCACCACCCCCCAAATCTCTGTGACAGATGTTTATTTCCTGCTTATGTAACAATATGATGCAGGCTTCCTGATGAGTTGGCAGCTATCAAACGTGAATTCAAAGACTAAGGTTTATTCCATCTTGTGGCTTCAGCACCATCATCATTTGATCTCCAAAATTATATTAAGAACACAAATTACTGGACTTCCCTGGGGTGCAATGGATAAGAATCCACCTGCCAAAGGAGGGGACATGCATTCAATCCCTGGTCTGGGAAAATTGCTCATGCTGTGGAACAACTAATCTCGTGTGCCACAACTACCCAGCCTTATGTCACAATTACCAAGGCTGTGTGCCCCAACTTCCAAGCCCACCAGTTGCAACTACTCAAGCCCACATGCTCTAGGGCCCGAGAACTCAAGTACTGAGCCTGTGTTGCATGCCTAGGGCCTGTGTTCAGCAGCAGGAGAATCCACTGCAATGAGAAGCCCTCATACCGGGACTAAGAGCAGCCCCCGCTTGCCACAACTAGAGCAAGCCTGCACACAGCAACAAAGACACAGCACAACCGTAAATAAATGTTTTAAAAATACAAATTTCCAACATCAAGAATAAAAGAAACATTATCACCACAAATCCAAAATGACAAACAGCTAAGAAATTAACATTATGCAAATTTTTATGCCCACAAATTCTGTGACTTGGATGAAATGAGCAAATTCTTGAAAAATACATCTTACCAATGCTGAGGCAAAATGAAGTAAAAATTCTAAATAGTCCTATAGCTATTCAATAGATTGAATTTATCATTTAAAACTTTGCCACAAATAAAACCTGAGACTTCGATAGTTTCTCTGGTGAATTCTATCAAATATTTATGGAAGAAGTAATTACAGCACTATACCAACTCTTTTAGACAATAGAGGGGGAGGGAATGCTCCCCAACAAATTTTATGAGGCCAGCATAACCTGAATACTTTAAATAAAGACAACACAACAAAAGAAAATTACAAAATTTCACTGGGCATCATCTCCCTTTCAGCCAGTTGGAACGGAAAACCAGTAAAGATGATTTCATGTGAAAAGTTTCTCTTGTAAGCCAGGCCTGTATATGGAATGCACCACATCCACTCATATTCCTTGAGAAGTTAATAATATAACATGTAAGGAAAACATACACAGACCACCGGTCCAGCACATGGACAACCCTGTGGCTGGTGAAATGAGGGAATGAATGAATGAACCAGCAGTTAGCTAACAATGTAAATAAGCTCTCTTAAAATTGCCTCTACCTAGTTCCAGATGATGGAGAAGGCAATGGCACCCCACTCCAGTACTTTTGCCTGGGGAATCCCGTGGACAGAGGAGCCTGGTAGGCTGCAGTCCATGGGGTCGCTAGAGTCGGACACGACTGAGCGACTTTACTTTCACTTTTCACTTTCATGCATTGGAGAAGGAAATGGCAACCCACTCCAGTGTTCTTGCCTGGAGAATCCCAGGGACGGGGGAGCCTGGTGGGCTGCTGTCTCTGGGGTCGCACAGAGTCAGACACGACTGAAGCGACTTAGCAGCAGCAGTTCCAGATGAAGTAGTAATTACTGCACCAACAGTAATGGTTTACAAGTCACTAATGGGCCCTGGTTCAGAGCTAACTTGTGGCTAGAACACTGGGTATGTATTTGCTTTCTGTGGGACTTGGCGGTCAGCCTGACCTAGCATTAAATGTCTCAGTTCCAATTGTACGTGAAGCTAGTGGGATTCTTCTGTAGTCACTTAACCTTCCACCACCTCAATTCGTTTTCTTTGGAGAGACGGGTCCATGGGAATAGAGGGAGTGGGGCAAGTCCAGAAATCTATCCTGCTGATTTTTATGGCAAACACTGTGTGGTCTCTCTATATATATGAAAAGTTGGTAAATTTGTTTTAAAAGATAGGAGACTTGTCTTGTTTCAGTGGACACCACATGCCTCCCCGACTCAGCTCTCTTCCACTTTCCGAGATGGGGAAACAGTGGAAACAGTGGCAGATTTTATTTTCGGGGGCTCCAAAATCACTGCAGATGGTGACTGCAGCCATGAAATTAAAAGATGCTTACTCCTTGGAAGGAAAGTTATGACCAACCTAGACAGCATATTAAAAAGCACAGACATTATTTTGTCTACAAAGGTCCGTCTAGTCAAGGCTATGGTTTTTCCAGTAGTCATTTACGGATGTGAGAGTTGGACTTATAAAGAAGCCTGAGCGCCAAAGAATTGATGCTTTTGAACTGTGGTGTTGAAGAAGACTCTTGAGAGTCCCTTGGACTGCAAGGAGATCCAACCAGTGCATCCTAAAGATCAGTCCTGGGTGTTTGTTGGAAGGACTGATGCTGAAGCTGAAACTCCAATACTTTGGCCACCTGATGCAAAAAGCTGACTCATTTAAAAAGACCCTGATGCTGGGAAAGATTGAAGCAAGGGGGAGAAGGGGATGACAGAGGATGAGATGGTTGGATGGCATCACCAACTCAATGGACATGGGTTTGGGTAGACTCCGGCAGTTGGTAATGGACAGGGAGGCCTGGCATGCTGCAGTTCATGGGGTCACAAATAGTCAGACACGACTGAGCAACTGAATTGAACTGTTTTTCCTTATTTCCTTTCTCTATCCTAATTATTTTTCTTTGCTTACTTCCTGACCTACCACAAAATATCCTGATTTTCTCTAAAGAGCTGAAGGGGACATAGGCTTTCTGGAGATTTCTGAGCATGGCTTCAATACAGATTGTCATTCTCTGAAAATCAAGATAATGGTTTCCTTCAAACAGCAGCAGCAACACTTGGAGAAGAGGTATATTACTGTGGCGAAGAAATAGGAAAGCCCTGGCTGTGGAACCAATGCAGAGTACAGTGACACCGTCCACGTCCTCACACCTCCTTTATAATTTCCTCAGTCCCCCAACTGCATCTTCAAGCATAATGAGTAAGGATTTCCACTGGTATTCCCCATCTACCACCATCACCACCTCTACCCTCCACATCTCTCTGGGTCACAGCTTCCCTGAGCTCACTTCCACCATCCAGAAGAATTATGGAGCATCTTTATGAAGCCCCTGAAAGAGCCCAGTGTTTCTCATGATGTATTCTGCATATAAGTTAAATAAGCAGGGTGTCAATATACAGCCGTGACATACTCCTTTTCCTATTTGAAACCAGTCTGTTGTTCCGTGCTCATGAGAAGAGTTGACTCATTGGAAAAGACTCTGATGCTGGGAGGGATTGGGGACAGGAGGAAAAGGGGACGACAGAGGATGAGATGGCTGGATGGCATCACTGACTCGATGGACGTGAGTTTGAGTGAACCCTGGGAGTTGGTGATGGATAGGGAGGCCTGGCGTGCTGCGATTCATGGGGTTGCAAAGAGTCGGACACGACTGAGAGACTGAACTGAACTGAACTGAAAGAGTCCAGCATGGCAGCAGAACACTACCCTTTCAGCCACCCCTGACATTTCATCCTGGCCTGAGTTTACCTTCATAAGATACCCTACATTCAAAACCAACAGTTAAGCACTGAACTTGTGTTTTATTGTTTCTAATGTATATTACCCTGGAGAGGGAAATGGCAACCCACTCCAGTATTCTTGCCTGGTTAATCCCGTGGACAGAGGAGCCTAGTGGGCTATGGTCCATGGGGTTGCAGAGAGTCAGACACGACTGATCGACTAACAATGTATATTAGGTTCTTCTGCCCAGATAAATTTTAAGATCCTTGGGGGCAAGGCATGTCTAAAGCTGCTTTGGCACTTCTATAGGCCCTCACACAGCCTTTCACGTCATAGATCCTCAATTAATGATTTGATTTAAACCAAATGAGGTGCAATCACTGATTAAAAAGCAAACATCCTTAAGAAAGACAATAGTAGAAGCTTGTTGGGTCATTATTACCTGCATTTGCATGGTGTTTCTTGTAACAGTGTTTGGATTGGGGCTGACAGTGAGAGAGGAAAACTCAGTATTGAGAAGAAGGGGTTGGCAAAAAGGGAGACCCTCCCCAAGTGGAGGAAATGGAAAATCGAGGGAAGTTGGAACTATTTTTTATACTGATAGGACTATCAGAGTTCAGAGAAAAAATGGTTCCACAGTGACCAGAGTGGTCAGAAAAGATTTTGTGGAAAAAAGGAGGACCACTTGAAGGAATACGATTTTCTTAGAAAAGTCAGACAGCTTTTCCTGCCGGGAGAACAGACTCAGCAAAGGAATCATGATAGAGTTTGATAAGTCAGGGCCTTGAAGAGATGGTGTTGACTTACGCCAAGAATGTTCAGGGGCTGTGGGAGGCATGGTTGGGATAGTTGCTGTGAGGTCCATTTATGGGGAACTTTGAAAGTCAGACATGGTGAGTAGGAAGCCATGATAGGTTCTTAAGCTAGCGAAGGTCCTGGTGAAAGTGTTATTCAGGGATGTAGAGCAGGTTACAGTCCCAATGTTCTCTACATTCTAATACGGTAACCAGGTAATGTAACCAATGCCTCAGTGTGGTACCCTAATATCTTCCTCCTGCTAAATGGCTGTGCTTCTAGAAAAGTCAATCTAATGAGAACTTCAGGCACCATGGCAATCTTTGGACAAGATATATTTATTTGGAGTATCTCAAATTTCAGATTATGGACAGCTTTCTTTTGGATCCATATTTAAACCTGACTCTAGGCTCTGAGTATAAGGCAAGCGACTTTCTGTAGTTGTTTAGTCACCAAGTCGTGTCTGACTCTTTGCGACCCCATGGACTATATATAGCCTGCCAGGCTCCTCTGTTCATGGGATTTCCCAGGCAAGAATACCAGAGCTGGACTGGGTTACCATTTCCTTCTCCAGGGGATGTTCCTGACCCGGGGATCAAACTTGCATCTATCTTACATGCAGGTGAAGGCTGAGATTCCCTAATGGGGAGGATAAAGGGCAGGTATATGGGGCCACAAGGGTAACAGGTATTTGTAGCTATTTCTCCTTTAGACCAGTGCTTCTAGAACTTTAATGTACATACACATCACCTGGGAATAATGTTAAAATGCAGATTCTAATTCAGTTGGTCTGAGATAGAGTCTAAGCTCTATTTCTAACAAAAACCTGGTTGGTGCTCATTGTCACAAGTCTATGGGCCATACCTTAAACAGTAAGGATCTGACCACCATCATTAATAGTAAGCCTACAGTACATGCAAATGAACTCCAACCAAAGACTGAGCCTGGCAAAATAGTCTTGGGACCCCATGACCACCTTCTCTATCTCCTCCCTCACCACTTCACCAACTCCAGCATCTCAGTCACCTCCACTCTCACCATCATCTCCATAACCACCACCATCACCTTTATTATCGTCTCCATCACCATCACCACCACCTCCAATAACACTACCATAGACTTCACCCCCACCATTTCCATCACTTTCACTAGCACCACTACCATCTCTACCACCTCAATATTGCCCATCTTAAATCATCAAAATTACTTATATGACAGATCATTTATTTATCCAACTAGATTCTTCTTGGACACCCAAGAGATGATTTGACCAATAGATATGAAATCAAAGACTGTGATCTCTAACCAAACAATAATGATAAGAACTGACGATTGGCAGTTCATCAAGCACAGTCACGACAGCAGGAAATATCAGCTTCTTCTGATAGAAATAGCTAAAGCACAGAAGGAGATCTAACAGTAAGGCAAATCTTAATGATAGTGAAATGGTTGTCAAAAGGCATCTGCCAAAATCGCACCTTCACATCGGCATGCTTTGGACGTGTAGCAGAGCTCATACATTTGGAAGGTGAAAAAGGTAAGGAGGTAAGCTTAGCTCACAGCTGAACCAGGTAACTCCTCTGCTACGTAAAATTAAGAACAGAAAACTGGGATTTCTTTCCTACTCTCTCTTTAGTCCCTAAGAAGATCTCTGAGAGGGGCTGCCAAGTGTGCTTAACCTCTGTGTCCACCAAACTCTAATCCCTGGCAAACATAATTTTTATTCTAAAAATGAGAAATCCGCCCAAGTAGTAGCAGCCGGAAGTTCAAAACCATCTGTACTGCTAGGTAAACACGATCTGTACACACGACGTGGGTAGTGGTGAGTTCTTCTTCTCAGCTTCTGAAACGAGAAAGCCTAGGAAGGCAGCAACTCAGCCCAGCCCATGTGAACCTTCTGGGGTTCAACCAGAAGTGATTACAACCAAGTTCTCTAATTGCTTGTGTGTTTTATTAAGTAGATCCCATTTGAGTCTAAAATCACATGCGATGTTTAAATGTTATTGCTGTAAGCTATACAAAACTATAATCTTTCAGTAAAGAAAAAAAAAGATGCTGTCAAATACGAGATATGAAATGAGATCGTTCTTCTTTGCGGGACAGATGTTTTTTTTGGCTCTTCGGTATAATACATTCCATATTAGAGTTTCTTTCTAACCAAATGCTAGGAATAGCACATGCTTGCATAAAGTGCACCAGAACCATTATCAAGAAAACTTCTTTTTATTAACACTGACAACTTTTGAGGTCCCTGGTATAGAAACCGCACACTGTCAGCTGCGAATGGGACCCATTATGCCAAGCCTGGACTTTTTCCATCCATCTCACATATCCTGCAATAGAAATAAATCTATACATTCCCTTAGAACTCACCATAGGAGTTGACAAATGATTTTCCCCCCTCTTATCTTTCTGTGAAGCTCTTGTCCTCTTATACCAGTAGATTTCATAAGATTTAAGGTTTCTTTTCCCATCTTTAAAGAAATGTAGAAAAAGAAGGCAGTAGGGTTGGCATAAACTTACCCAGAAAAAAAAAAAATCCATCAAACCAATTGTCTTACTCTACTTGGAAGGAAAGTTATGACCAACCTGGATAGCATATTCAAAAGCAGAGACATTACTTTGCCAACAAAGGTCCGTCTAGTCAAGGCTATGGTTTTTCCTGTGGTCATGTATGGATGTAAGAGTTGGACTGTGAAGAAAGCTGAGTGCTGAAGAATTGATGCTTTTGAACTGTGGTGTTGGAGAAGATTCTTGAGAGTCCCTTGGACTGCAAGGAGATCCAACCAGTCCATTCTGAAGGAGATCAGCCCTGGGATTTCTTTGGAGGGAATGATGCTAAAGCTGAAACTCCAGTACTTTGGCCACCTGATGCGAAGAGTTGACTCATTGGAAAAGACTCTGATGCTGGGAGGAATTGGGGGCAGGAGAAGGGGACGACAGAGGATGAGATGGCTGGATGGCATCACTGACTTGATGGACATGAGTCTGAGTGAACTCCGGGAGTTGGTGATGGACAGGGAGGCCTGGTGTGCTGCGATTCATGGGGTCACGAAGAGTCAGACACGACTGAGTGACTGAACTGAACTGAACTTGTATTTATCACCAAAAACAAGTTTGGTGATCAGTAAATATCAGCTGAAACTAATTAGCTCCAGGACAAAAATTTCCATATTGAACTGGAATGACAAGAATGCAACCAGAAATGAATAAAATGTACTGGTTGGAAGCAGATGGCAGTTTTACCAACTAGTGTGTGCAGTGAGAGGAACAAATGGTTAGTATTAGGCTGATTTAATTTTCAGTTGGAGGTTCTTCTTCATTACAGAGAAGCTGATGTTCATTTAAATCCTCTGACCTCAGCCAACTGTGAATGCCTTCTGGGTTTGCTGAGGTCTTGCTTTCTTCTGCAGAGTTTTTAAAGATGGCATCTTGCCCTTCAACAGCCTGGGGGCACTGCCAGCTAAGATAAAGTGCAAACAAATATTCCTTGAAAAGACAAGAACCTGCATATGGGGAATATGGAGCTGTCCTTTGTAAAGGCTGACGTTCTTCCATGTTGCTGGTGTGTAACGAAGGGATTACAGTGGCAACGCTTGGAATTTAAAAGAGACACAGGCTTGGTTGTTTCAAAAAAGACTGTGTGAGAGTTTGTAGAGATTTCTGGGAACAGAACTGGGTTCCCCTTCCCCATGGAGTGAAAGTGGGTGGTGGTAGGGACCCAATAGGTAGACAAGTTCCTAGATCCACTGGGACCATCCATAGTCAACAATCAACAGAACTAGTCAGTAGTTAAGGAAACTAATCAATAGTCAAGACTATTTCGCTTCAGTTCCCCCATAACTTGGGGTGCAGCTCCCACCCCTCTGCCCAGTACTAAGGCTGCTCACCCTAAAGCAGGGTAGAGAAGAGGTGCTGACCTCCTTCATCCGCCTGCCCCACCGCTGTACAACCCTGACCGGAGTGAAGACCTTGTGTTCTGCCAGGATGTTGGGGAGGCTCTTCCACTGTAAGCTGGACAGTCTGCCCCGCTGTAGGTCTGACCCTATCCATATTTCCTGAGCCTACTCAGAGGTCATCTGTAACTCCAGTAGCTGGTTCTCAAACATGCAAAAGCTTTCCTCCCTCAAAGACCTGCATCTCTTTCTGCCTGCGGTTTTAGACTCAGAAGCATGCCTGAGTCTAGTCTCCTCTGGACTCAGACGCATGCCTGGTCCTTGGAAATAATGAGATACTCGTTCACCAACTATGAGTGAAGATCTCAGTTTTTGTGTCTCTTGGTGAGACAATTCTTGGGTGTGTCCTACCCAGCCTCTCAGAAGGTCTGCAAAAGGATTAGCTGTCCCCAGAGGTAACACACCTGCTAATGTCCCTTTGATTTGCTTTGTGAGATTTGTATTGCCTAGTTTTGAGTCAAGTTTATTGTAAGAGGGGCAGAACATGAAAGATTTCAGAGACTGGTCCTCTTAATGTCTGGGTCAGTGTGAATAGCTGAAGAGCTGCCATATCTGGGTTAAACATCTTTGTAAGTGGCCAGCTGTTTGAAACCTGTGTAGGCAAATGTATGAGGAACACATCTCTTCCCAACTCCTTGTTTAATTGCTTCATGTTGGTAGTTGGACCATGGTAGTAGTATTTACACACACACACAAATCAGCAAACACTACACATTTCCCCAAAGAGCCTATTGTGAAACATTTACCAGCAAACAAATGGCACCATCCCCGAGACCTTACTAATTCTTCAGCCTTTTTATACAAGAGTGGGAAATATGTCAAAAAATACTTAGGCCACCCACTTATTTTGAATACCATTATCATTACTAATATAATAACCATCATGCAAGTTACTAATCCTTCAAATAGGAGATGGCTTATTTTTTTAATTATTTCTGGCCATGTTGAGTCTTCGTTGCTTTGCTCAAGCTTTCTCTGGTTGCAGCAACCGGAAGTTACTCTTCATTGCGGTGCACGGGCTTCTCATTGTGGTGGCTTCTCTTGGTGTGGAGCACAGGCTCGAGGCACACAGGCTTCAGTAGGTACAGCGCACAGGCTCGCTAGTTGCAGCTCATGGGCTCCAGAGCACAGGCTCATCAGCTGTGGCACAGAGGCTGAGTTGCTCCTTGGCATGTGGAATGTTCGTGGACCAGGGATCAAACCTCTGTCCCCTGCATTGGCAAGTGGACTCATCCACTGCACCACCAGGGAAGTCTAGGAGATGACTTACTGAAGGGACCTCTGAAGTATGACTTTTCTGATTAAATAGAAGCTGACTACCCCAGGGTATATATTCCTGATTAGAGCAATTGGCCATCTCTAGATTGTAGCTTAAACTAACTCTCTGATAATATCATACTACCAATGCTGCAGTTGTTGAAGTAAGTTGCAGACATCACACCAGGAGGCTTACTATGTACCAGGCAGTCAGTAAGGCATACCTCTCCAAGCCCCCAGACCTCACTTCTAAAAGATTTCTGAGGAGCCTTTCATCCAGCAAATATTTTTTGAGGAATTACTACTGTTTGTGAGGACCTGTGCAAAGTACTATGGGAAATCTAAAAGTGAGAAAAATGAAGGGCCATGTCCTGGCAATGCTAAATTCCCATGAGGGACTTGTCCCTCAAGAATAACAATCCCCCAAAAAAACTCCTCTAATTTACCTGCTGGAGGCTGAGGTATAAGAACAGAGAGTGTGGTGGAAACCAGGCTCTGAAGGAACTCTACCCCATTGAGTTCAGGTGAAAAACAGATCTTGGTGAGCAGTGGGAAGGAAATGGCCGATGGACAGAAGGAGAGAGTGAGATGTGTGAGGAGGAGCTATAACTAGGTTATGAGGATTATGAAAAGGCTTAAAAATTATATGAGTTAAAGATTTAATCCTCAGGCCAAACATGACCTCAACATCACTTTTCCCAAGTCCTTGAAATTGCTACTTTCAGGTCAAGGAAAGCCTCAGATGAGATGAGTAGGTTAAGTGAAAGTGGGTAGGGGTTTCAAGATGCTCAAAGTGGGCAGGCATGTTGGCCTGTGCTTCCAAGAAAAGGGAATGACGTGCATAATGCAGAGGCATGGGCCCAGCATGTCCAACTTGGGGGAATTTTGAGAGCATCAGAGAAGAAGAAGGTTTGGGTTTTGAGTTCTAATCTAACCTTTGTTACTTGAATAGCTTCATGAACTTGGGTGAGTCACTGAAATTGTACAAACCTCAGGCCTTTGCAAAGAATCAGCTTTTGTTTTTGCAGAGCAACTCTACTAATTTCTTTGTTGTTTAATTTCTGTGTAAATAATTTCTATTTTTGTATTTATTAATTCCTTTACTCTATATTTTTTAGTTTATTTTTCTCATATGTATCTAGTTTCTTGATTTAAAATATTAGTTCATTTATTGTCTTCCTTGTTTTTCCTAATAAGTACAATTATAACAAATATTTATCCAAGTACCATGCTGGCCATATCAATGATTTTAATACATTGTATTTAGCTATATTTCATGTCTACACAGTTTTTGTTTCCTCTTTTACTTATGTGTTACATAGAAGTGGGCTTTTATTTCCTTCAAAAACTATAGTTTTAAGAAGTATAATTTGTTTTTGGTTTGAGGTGATTTTGCTGGTTTATTCCTTCTCAATTTCTAACTTTAATGCCTCATGACCAATGAATGTGACCTATATGCTTTCTGTTTTTTAATTTGTTAACATTTTCTAATCTATGATGATTTTTTTCTGAATGCTTAATGTTCTTTTGAAAAAAATAAATGCTGTTTTTTGGAGGTATATAGGGTTTCCTAGGTGGCGCTAGTGGTAAAGAACCCACCTGCCAATGCAGGAACTGCAGGAGACTCGGGTTCAAACCCTGGGTCAGGAAGATCCCCTGGAGGAAGGCATGGCAACCCACTCCAGTGTTCTTGCCTGGAGAACCCCATGGACAGAGGAGCCTGGCAGGCCACAGTATATATGGTCACAAAGAGTCAGACACGACTGAAGCGACTTAGCATTCACGCATGCATGGGAGACATGTAAAATTTATTCACTGTGTTATTCAAACCTTTTATATCCTTACTTATTTTTAGTGTGTCTGGTTTACAAATTTCTAAAAAACTGTATGTTTAAGTCTATTTCAACTGCGGATCTAGTTATCCTTTTATTTTCTATTTGCTTTTCTTTTATATATTTAGAAGCTATGTTGTCAGGGTTATAAAGGTTTGTCTAATAACTTTTATTACTTTTAGTATTCTGAAATATTCCTCTTTGCTTATTTTAATATCTATCTTAAATTTTCTTTTTTCTGACATCAGTATGGTCAAGTTTGCTCTATTCTGGCTAGCGTTTTTCCCTTCATATTTTTTTCCATTCCTTTCATTTCAACCTTTATGTGTCTTCGGCCTGCTTGTGTAAAGAGCCGGACATGCCGTTCTATGCAGTGTGACCTCAAGCCTGTCTCCTGTGATCTGGAGGAGGAACAGAATGTGCTGTTCCTCGGGACAGATGTTTAGTTATCTCCTGATGTGGGGCTCATTGGTTCACCTGCTTGTCACAGTCACTAAAGGCCCCACCCAGTCTCTCACTCACTGTGCCTGCCTAACACATGGGTTGCTCATTGCCTGGGAGTGGCAGAGGCATAGGAGAGGAACACTGCAGATGGTCAACAGACCTGATGGCTTCTGCTGCTGCTGCCGCTGCTGCTGCTAAATCACTTCAGTCATGTCCGACTCTGTGCGACCCCATAGACGGCAGCCCACCAGGCTCCCCCATCCCTGGGATTCTCCAGGCAAGAATACTGGAGTGAGTTGCCATTTCCTTCTCCAGTGCATGAAAGTGAAAAGTGAAAGTCAAGTCGCTCAGTCATGTCCAACTCTTAGCGACCCCGTGGACTGCAGCCCACCAGGCTCCTCCGTCCATGGGATTTTCCAGGCAAGAGTACTGGAGTGGGGTGCCATTCTGCTGCAGAACCCCAAATAATCACCCTATCAGTTACCCCTGGGGCCTGCTTGCCAGATCTCTGAAAGTCACCAAACTTCCAGCCAGAAGCATCTCTGGAGGCCCGTGCACTTTTATAGGAGTTCTCTCCTGCACAATTTGGGTTGTAATTTCCTCTTCAGTCTGATCCAAACTATCTTTCATCTTCCTGAAATTTATCAAATGACTTTTGGGCAAATGAATCCTCTTTGGTTTTCAAACATAATTTTTTAAAAAACAAGATTTTTGCCATTGTGGATAAGAGGTTACAAGAATTTCCATAATACTTCTCCTGTCCTTTCCATTATTTCTTTAAGCCAACTTACCAAACCTGGGATTCTGAGGCAAAACATGTGAACATTTTTAGAGACCATAATACATATTTTCAATTGCATTCTAGGAGGAGTATAACAATTTACACCACCAGTAGCAATTCTTTCATCAGAAATTTTATTGATCATTTAGAAAGAAAAGAAAAGTTAGATAGAATTTTTTAAACAGCTTTGTAAAGGTATAAAAGATCTTTACAAAGGTCCCCATATAGTCAAAGCTATAGTTTTTCCAGTAGTCATGTACGAAGAGTTGGATCTAAAGAAGACTGAGTGTCAAAGAATTGATGCTTTTGAACTGTGGGGCTAGAGAAGACTCTGGAGAGTCCCTTGGACAGCAAGGAGATCAAATCAGTCAGTTGGAAAGGAAATCAACCCTGAATATCCACTGAAAGGACCAACGCTGAAGCTGAAGCTCCAATACTTTGACCATGTGATGTAAAGAGCCAACTCATTGGAAAAGACCCTGATTCTGGGAAAGATTGAAGGCAAAAGGAGAACAGGGCGTCTGAGGATGAGATGGTTAGATAGAATCTCTGATTCAGTGGACATGAATTTGAGCAAACTCTGGGAGATAGTGAAGGACAGGGAAGCCTGGCATGCTGCAGTCCATGGGGTCATGAAAACTCCAACACAACTTAGCAACTCAGATCAGATCGGTCGCTCAGTCGTGTCCGACTCTTTGCGACCCCGTGAATCGCAGCACATCAGGCCTCCCTGTCCATCACCAACTCCCGGAGTTCACAGAGACTCATGTCCATTGAGTCAGTGATGCCATCCAGCCATCTCATCCTCCGTCGTCCCCTTCTCCTCCTGCCCCCAATCCCTCCCAGCATCAGAGTCTTTTCCAATGAGTCAACTCTTCACATGAGGTGGCCAAAGTACTGGAGTTTCAGCTTTAGCATCATTCCTTCCAAAGACTTAGCAACTGGACAATATAAAGGTATAATTGACATACAATAAAATGCACATATTTAAAGTGTATAATTGAATAAGTTTTGACATATACATCCACCTGTGAAATCATCAACCTTGATCAAGAGAGTAAATATAGCCAACAATCCCCCAAATCTCCTGAAACCCCTTTGCAATCTCTCTTTCCATTGCCAAGTAACCAATGATCTGGTTTCTGTCACTATTGATTAATTTACATTTTCTAGAATTTTATAAACAGAATTATAACTACATACACATTTTTCTCTTGTCTTTCACTCAACATAGTTATTTTAAGGTTTATCCATATAAATGCATGTGTCAATAATTTACTCCTATTCATTGATGAGTACTATTCCACTGTGAGGATAAACCACAATTTATTATTCACTCTTCTTTTTCTGACTTGTATTACTTTTAATGATTCCATTTTAATCTTTATTGATCTTTCAGCTATAATCCTTAATTTTATATTTTAGAGGTTACTTTAGGATATCGTGTATATCTTTAATTTATCACAGTCTACCTTCAAGTCATATTATACCTCATTATAGGGGATTCTCAGATGGTTCAGTGGTAAAGAATCTGCCTACCAATGCAGGAGACACAGGAGATGTGGGTTTGATCCCTGGATTGGGAAGATCCCCTGGAGAAGGAAATGGCAACCCACTCTAGTATTCCTGCCTGGAGAAAATCCCAAGGATAGAAGAGCCTGATAGGCTACAGTTCATACGGTCACAAAGAGTCAGACTGAGCAACTGAGCATTCATGCACACATGTATAGTATAAGAACCTTGACAATGACATACTTCCACTTAGCCCTTCCTGGCCTTCGTGGTATTGGCATCACATATTTTATATGTAATAACTATATTGCTATTATTTTTGACAGTCAATTTTTTTTAAAGATTACTAATAAGGGGTAAAATCTTACATATTTACCCATGTGTAGTTTACCCTTTCTGTTGTTCTTCAATCTTTAGTGTAGACCCAGATTTCCATCTGTGATCTTTCCCTTTCTGTTTGAAGAACTTCCTTTAACATTCCTTGTAGTCATGGTCTGCTGGTGACGCTTTAAGCTTTTGTATGCCTGAAAATGTCTACTTGCTTTCATTTTCAAAGGAAATTTTTGCTGGATATAGAATTCAAGGTTGACAGTTTTTATCTTTCAGTACTGTAAAGATTTTTTCCACTGCCTTCACTTACATTGTTTCTGAGAGTAAATTTGTTTTATCTTTGCTCCTCTGTGCTTAAGCCATAATTTTTTTCTCTTGCTGCTTTTAGGATTCTTCTCTTTATCAGTGGTTTTTGACAATGTAATCCTGAGGGGTAATTTTCTTCATGTTTCTTGGGCTTGGGGGTGTCTTGAGCTTTTTGGACAGTTGGTAGAAAGAATAATAGCCCCTCAAGAATATCCATATCCTAATCCCCAAAACCTATTGTATTAGTTTGTTAGGGCTGCCACAGACTGACTCAAAGAACAGAAATTTATTCTTTCTTAGTTCTGGAGGTTAGAAGCCCAAAGTCAAGGTGCTGGTAGAACCAAGCTTCTTCCCAAACATCTAAAGGAAGAGATTTCCTTGTCTCTTGCAGCTTCTGGTAGCCCCTGGTATTTTTTGGCCTGTGGCAGCATAAATCCAATCTCTGCCTGTCTTCACACGGTCAACTGTCCTCTGTGTCTATGTTTTCATGTTGTGTTCCCCTTTCTTTATGTCTCTCTTCTCTCTTGTGCATGTGTGCTAAGTCACTTCAGTAGTGTCCAACTCTTTGCCACATTATGGGCTGTACTCCACCAGGTTCCTCTGTACATAGGATTCTCCAGGCAAGAATACTGGAGTGGAGTGAGAAGCCCTTCTCCAAAGGTACAAAACATTGTGTATATTAAGAGCCCACCATACTCCAGAATATGCTGATATGCTCAGTTGCAGCCAACTCTTTGCAACCCCATGAACTGTAGCTCACCAAGTTTCTCTGTCCATGGAATTTTCCAGGCAAGAATACTGGAGTGGGCTGCCATTTCCTTCTCCAATATTCCATCATGACTTCATTTTAATTTGTATCTTAGCTACATCTTCAAATACCTTATTTCCAAATAACATCACATTCAGAGTTACCATGGATTAAGACTTCAACATATCTTTTTTTGGGGGGCAGGGGGAGCACAATTCTCACCATAATACCTGTGAATATATGTAATCATAAACTGCAAAATGGGCTTTGCATATGTAATTTAGCTAAGATTTTAAGATGGAAAGATTGTCCTGGATTATCCAAGTGGACACCATATAATGATAAGGGTCCTTATAAGAGAAAGACAGGAGAGTTGGAGAAGATATGACAATGGGAAGAAGTTGGAGTGATGCAAACACAAGCCAGGGACTGCAAAGCCTCTAGAAGCAGGACGAGGCAAGAAACAGTTTCTCCTCTAGAGCTTCCAGAAAGAAGCTGTCTGTGCTGATGCCTTTGCTTTAGTCCCTAAGATCCATTTCAGACTTCTGACCTCTAGAACCACAGGCATACCTTGTTTTATTGTGCTTCACAAATATTGTGTGAATGTTCACAAACAGAACATCTGTGACAGAGAAGGGCTTCCCACGTGGCTAAGTGGTAAAGAATCCACCAGTCAATGCAGGAGATGCGGGTTTGATCCCTGGGTCAGGAAGATCCCCTGGAGTAGAAAATGACAACCAGCTCCAGTATTCTTGCCTGGAAAATTCCATGGACAGAGGAGCTACAGTCCATGGAGTCACAAAGAATTGGACACAACTGAGTAACTGAGCACACACATACACAAGTCTATCAGTACCATTTTTTCAACAGCATTGTTTTTAAATTAAGGCATGTACATTGCTTTTTTTTTGGCATGCTACTGCACACTTAACAGACCACAGTATAACATAAATATAACTTTCATATGCACTGAGAAACTGAAAATTTTGTGTGACTCACTTTATTGTGATATTTGCTTTATTTCTATAGTCTGGAACCACACTTGTAACATCTCTAATGTACCTGTATAAGACAATTTGCCTCATTTTTAAGCCACTAAGTCTGTGGTAATTAGTTATAGCAACAATAGGAAAGTAATGTATTGGGGTTTATAGGTTTTATCAGATTGTTCTTTTGAATATTTTGTCCTTCCCTCTTGTCTCCTTTAGAGACTCCAGATAAACACACACACACACACACACACACACACACACACACACCCTCTTGAAGTTGCCCCAGAGCACACTGATGCTCTGTTAATTTTAATTCTTTTTTTCTGTATGTTTTTGTTTCATTTTTGATAGTTTCTATTGCTATGTCTTCAAAGTCACCAGTCTTTTCTTCTGCAGTGTCTCAGTTCAGTTCAGTTCAGTCACTCAGTCGTGTCCGACTCTTTGCAACTCCATGAATTGCAGCATGCCAGGCCTCCCTGTCCATCACCAACTCCCGGAGTTTACTCAAACTCACATCCATCAAGTCAGTGATGCCATCCAGCTATCTCATCCTCTGTTGTCCCCTTTTCCTCCTGCCCCCAATCCCTCCCAGCATCAGAGTTTTTTCCAATGAGTCAACTCTTCGCATCAGGTGGCCAAAGTACTGGAGTTTCAGCTTTAGCATCATTCCTTCCAAAGAAATCCCAGGGCTGATCTCCTTCAGAATGGACTGGTTGGATCTCCTTGCAGTCCAAGGGACTCTCAAGAGTCTTCTCCAACACCACAGTTCAAAAGCATCAATTCTTCGGCGCTCAGCTTTCTTCACAGTCCAACTCTCACATCCATACATGACCACTGGAAAAACCATAGCCTTGACTAGACGAACCTTTGTTGGCAAGGTAATGTCAAGTAAGCTTTTGAATATGCTATCTAGGTTGGTCATAACTTTTCTTCCAAGGAGTAAGCATCTTTTAATTTCATGGCTGCAGTTACCATCTGCAGTGATTTGGGAGCCCCCAAAAATAAAGTCCGACACTGTTTCCTCTGCAATGTCTAGCGTGCTATTAAGTCCATCCAATGTACTTGCTACCCTGGACATTATAATTTTCATATCTAGATGTTTGATTTGGGCTTTTTAAGAAAATACTTTCTATGTCTCTAGTTTACTATTTAAACATGTGGAATCTACAATAATTGTTTTAATGTCCTTGTCTGTTAGTTTTGACATTTGCACCAATTCTAGGTCAGTTTTGATTAATTTTTCTCTCATTATGGGTTATATTTTCCTTTTTTGCAATCTTAGTAATTTATTTTACTGGATTCTAGTCATTGTGAATTTTACTTTGTTTGGTATTAAATACTTTAATATTCCTATAAATATTTTTGTGCTTTATTCAGGGATACAATTAAATTACAAGGAAACAGTTTGGTCCCTTTTATTCTTGCTTTAAAGACTTGTTAGATGGCACCAGAGCATTGCTTAGCCTGCTGCTGCTGCTGCTAAGTCGCTTCAGTCGTGTCCGACTCTGTGCGACCCCATAGACGGCAGCCTACCAGGCTCACCTGTCCCTGGGATTCTCCAGGCAAGAACACTGGAATGGGTTGCCATTTCCTTCTCCAATGCGTGAAAGTGAAAAGTGAAAGTGAAGTTGCTCAGTCGTGTCTGACCCTCAGCAACCCCATGGACTGCAGTCTTCCAGGCTCTTCTGTCCATGGGATTTTCCAGGCAAGAGTACTGGAGTGGGGTGCCATTGCCTTCTCCAATTGCTTAGCCTAGGGCTAATTATTCCCCACTACTGAGACAAGACTTCTCTGGGAACTCTACCCAGTGCTCCATGAATTGTAAGGCTCTCCAATCTGTTTGGTGAGAAGAGGAATTATTCCTGGCCCTGTGTCAGTACCAGAGATTATTCCTTCTGATCCTTTGGGATGGTTCTTTCTTTGAACTCAAGTAATTTCCACATATGCATGGGCTGAAGTCCACTATTTCTTGAAAACATGGTTTCATATATTATATCTTTGTTTCAGGTGGAATGACAAATCCAATCTCTTTCAATCCATTTTGACAGAAGTAAAACTAACTTTTTTGTGTGTGAGAAGTTGATTTTCAAATAATGCCACTATTTAACACAGATTAGAAGCTGAGCTCCTACGACTGAAAATAAGGTGAAGAATAGACATGAATTTGAGCAAGCTCCAGGAGGTGGTGAAGGACAGGGAAGTCTGGCATGCTGCAGTCTATACAATACGGTTGCAAAGAGTCGGACACAACTGAGTGACTGAACAACAACAAAAAGATTGATGGCCTGAGGAAACGAGTCTTCGTAGTTTCTTCTTTGATGCTCTCAGAAGCTCCAGAGGACTCTCACCCGATCCCTATTCACAGAGATTCACAGGACCACTGGATCTAGTCAAACTTCTCCTTTTTATACTTAATGGAACTGAGACTCAGAATGATTGAGTCACTCGTCCAAGGTCAGACAGCTAAAACCTAAGTCATAGGATAAAAGGCTATAATGACCGCATATGAGTAAAGACCTCAAGAATGGTAGTAATTATTACTCAATCTGTTTTTGCATTTTAAAAAATTCAAAAGCCTGTAATAGTGACTAGAGAGGAGGGTAAATCTGTGTGTTCAGAAAGGATCCAGTGCTAAAAGGCCCACTTATGCCTTTCTTTACAAATCAACTACATTTCCTGAATCCCCATCTCCTGGGGAAGGTTCTCATGGCTCCAGCTCAGCTCCCAGATCTCTCTTGAAGACCAGAACCCAGATCCTTCAATCAAGCCTTTTGTCTGCTCTACCCCATCACCTCCCTTCCATTTGGTAAAATTCTCAGATCCAGTGAAACCCTTATTCTTTGCCATCCACAAAATATTTATATTTTAAAAGAGATTTACCCAGAACAATGTGTTTGTGATTGTTGGCAAATTTCCCTGTGGGAACAAAATAATCTCAATCCCTCACTAAAAAGCAAAGATTCCGTTTTGCCTTGAACTTCATGCAATACACTGCGGTCTGACAGGGTTTAGGAAGCGGCAAGAAGGAAGAGACTTGCGCAAAGAAAAACGAAGCCTCTAGGCCCCCACTGAAAACAACAAAACAGGAAGGAGGATGTCAAAAGGGTCTAACTCAGACAGTACACACTGGATGAGTCTGGATTTGCCACTCAGTGAATCTCAAATTCCTTGTCTTTAAACAGTATTCATAGAACCTGTCCCTGCTTGCTTCCCAGAGAATCTAGGAGCTACAAGCATATTTAAAAACAGTTTGTAAATCACTTAGAGCTCCTTAGAGATAGGATGATATATACATAAGAGGCATTACTATTATGTTCAGTTCAGTCGCTCAGTCGTGTCCGACTCTGCAACCCCATGAATCGCAGCACGCCAGGCCTCCCTGTCCATCACCAACTCCTGGAGTTCACTCAGACTCACATCCATCAAGTCAGTGATGCCATCCAGCCATCTCATCCTCTGTCATCCCCTTCTCCTCCTGCCCCCAATCCCTCCCAGCATCAGAGTCTTTTCCAATGAGTCAACTCTTCGCATGAGGTGGCCAAAGTACTGGAGTTTCAGCTTTAGCATCATTCCTTCCAAAGAAATCCCAGGGCTGATCTCCTTCAGAATGGACTGGTTGGATCTCCTTGGATCTACTAAAACCCAGGACTTGAGATACATTTAGAAGTCTTTCTGTATCAGTGAGAACTGAAAGAATCTCAATATAACATAGCCAGTCCCATGCCACAACATCACAGTATGTCCTTGGAGACAGCAGCAATAAGGGAAGTTAAGTATCTTTCTTGAAGATTTAGTCTTGTCATTTTGCCCTACACTAGAGGTAAAAATTACTAATTCATTTGATTCATCTTTGTTATCTAATTGTTATTCTTCATATAAATTTGTTTGCAAGTTCAGCACTCAAAAGATGCTTTCTTCCACCTAAAGCTATACCTTCAGTGTAGGATGGCAAAATGTCCTTAGGTGGGTAGTGACCTCATGATATGAACTGCAGGGCCACTGCTTATAATTGTCCAGTTATGAATAACTCCTTGAGAACTGTGCTGTGTACAACTTTCTCCATCATGTATTATTTCCTTAATTCTACTTTAGTATTAGCGGCAGCTGCGCGGCATTGGAGCAGCAGCTGCGTGGTGCTGGAGTGACTTTGAGGAGACACCCCATGTCCAAGGGCAAAGGAGAAGCCCCAGCAAGATGGTAGGAGTTGGGAAATCACGTTTAGAATCAAACCCCATACCCGCCAGAGATGCTCAGAGGGCTCAAACATACCTTGGGTGCACCAGGACCCAGAGACCCCCACAGAGACTGAGACAGAACTGTGTTTGAGTGTCTTCTGAGGAGGTACGGGTCTGCAGTGGACTGCTGCAGGGGCAGGGGCTCTGGGTGCAGCAGACCTGGGTGTGGCAGAAGCCCCATGGGAGGAGATCACCATTAACCCCACCATAGAGCCACCAGAACTTACACAGGACTGGGGAAATAGACTCTTGGAGGGCACAAACAGAACCTGTGTGCACCAGGACCCAGGAGAAAGGAGCAGTGACCCCACAAAAGACTTGACCCAGACTTGCCCGTGAGTGTCCAGGAGTCGCTGGCGGAGGCCTGGGTTGGCAGTGGCCTGCTGCAGGATTGGGGGCACTGAGTGTAGCAGTGCCTGCATGGGACCTTTTGAAGGAGGTAGCCATTATCTTTACTACCTCCACCATAGTTTGGCCTCAGATAAACTAACAGGGAGGGAATACAGCACCACCCTTCAACAGAAAATTGGACTCAAGATTTACTTGGATACAATCTCAAAAACAACAGAATGATCTCTGTTCGTTTCCAAGGCAAACCATTCAATATCATAGTAATCCAAGTCTATGCCCTGAGCAATAATGCTGAAGAAGCTGAAGTTGAACAGTTTTATGAAGACCTACAAGTCCTAGAACTAACACCCAAAAAAGATGTCCTTTTCATTATAGGGGACTGGAATGCAAAAGTAGGAAGTCAAGAAATACCTGGAATAACAGGCAAATATGGCCTTGGAGTACAGAATGAAGCAGGGCAAAGGCTAATAGAGTTTTGCCAAGAGAATGCACTGGTCATAGCAAACACCTTCTCCCAACAAAACAAGAGAAGACTCTACACATGGATATCACCAGATGGTCAATACTGAAATCAGATTGATTATATTCTTTGCAGCCAAAGATGGAGAAGGTCTATAGAGTCAGCAAAAACAAGACCAGGAGCCGACTGTGGCTCAGATCATAAACTCCTTATTGCCAAATTCAGACTTAAATTGAAGAAAGTAGGGAAAACCACTAGACCATTCAGGTATGACCTAAATCAAATCCCTTACAGTTATACAGTGGAAGTGAGAAATAGATTCAAGGGATTCGATCTGATAGACAGAGTGCCTGAAGATTTATGGATGGAGGTTCATGACATTGTACAGCAAGCAGGGATCAAGACCATCCCCAAGAAAGAGAAACGTAAAACGGCAAAATGGTTGTCTGAGGAGGCCTTACAAATAGCTGAGAAAAGAAGAGAAGTGAAAGCCAAAGGAGAAAAGGAAAGATATACCCATTTGAATGCAAAGTTCTAAAGAATAGCAAGGAAAGACAAGTAAGCCTTCCTCAGTGTAAAGAAATAGAGGAAAACAACAGTATGGGAAAGACTAGAGATCTCTTTAAAAAAATTAGAGATACCAAGGGAACATGTCATGCAAAGATGGGCACAATAAAGGACAGAAATGGTCTGGATCTAACAGAAGCAGAAGCTATTAAGAAGAGGTGGCAAGAATACACAGAAGAACTGTACAAAAAGGATCTTCATAACCCAGATAATCACGATGGTGTGATCACTTACCTAGAGCCAGACATCCTGGAATGTGAAGTCAAGTGGGCCTTAGGAAGCATCACTACAAACAAAGCTAGTGGAGGTTATAGAATTCCAGTTGAACCATTTCAAATCCAAAAAATGATGCTGTGAAAGTGCTGCACTCAATATGCCAGCAAATTTGGAAAATTCAGCAGTGGCCACAGGACTGGAAAAGGTCAGTTTTCATTCCAATCCCAAAGAAAGGCAATGCCAAAAACTATTCAAACTACCCACAGTTTCAGTCATCTCATATGCTAGTAAAGTAATGCTCAAAATTCTGCAAGCCAGGCTTCAACAGTATGTGAACCATGAACTTCCAGACGTTCAAGCTGGTTTTAGAATAGGCAGAGGAACCAGAGATCAAATTGCCAACATCCGTTGAATCTTTGAAAAAGCAAGAGAATTCCAGAAAAACATCTACTTCCACTTTACTAACTATGCCAAAGCCTTTGACTGTGTGGATCACAATAAACCATGGGAAATTCTTCAAGAGATGGGAATACCAGACCACCTGACCTGCCTCCTGAGAAATCTGTATGCAGGTCAGGAAGTAATAGCTAGAACTGGACATGGAACAACAGACTGGTTCCAAATCGGGAAAGAAGTACATCAAGGCTGCATATTGTCACCCTGCTTATTTAACCTATATGCAGAGTACATCATGTGAAATGCTGGACTGGATGAAGCACAAGCTGGAATCAAGATTGCTGGGAGAAATATCAATAACCTCAGATATGCAGATGACACCACCAGATGGCAGAAAGTGAAGAAGAACTAAAGAGCCTCTTGATGAAAGTGAAAGAGGAGAGTGAACAAGTTGGCTTAAAACTCAACATTCAGAAAACTAAGATCATGGCATCTGGTCCCATCACTTCATGGCAAATAGATGGGGAAACAATGGAAACAGTGACAGACTTTATTTTGGGGGGCTCCAAAATCACTGCAGATGGTGACTGCAGCCATGGAATTAAAAGATGCTTGCTTCTTGGAAGGAAATTTATGACCAACCTAGACAGCATATTAAAAAGCAGAGATACTACTTTGCCAACAAAGGTCCATCTAGTCAAGGCTATGGTTTTTCCAGTAGTCATGTATGGATGTGAGAGTTGGACTATAAAGAAAGCTGAGTGCCAAAGAATTGATGCTTTTGAACTGTGGTGTTGGAAAAGACTCTTGAGAGTCCCCTGGACTGCAAGGAGATCCAACCAGTCCATCCTAAAGGAAATCAGTCCTGAATATTCATTGGAAGGACTGATTCTGAAACTGAAACTCCAATACTTTGGCCACCTGATGCGAAGAACTGATTCATTTGAAAAGACCCTGATGCTGGGAAAGATCGAAGATGGGAGGATAAGGGGATGACAGAGGATGAGATGGTTGGATGGCATCACCAACTCAATGGACATGAGTTTAAGTAAACCCCAGGAGTTGGTGATGGACAGGGAGGCCTGGTGTGCTGCAGTCCATGGGATTGCAAAGAGTCAGACATGAATGAACTGAACTGTAGTATTAGAAGAAAACCAAAGTCAAGGAAGAGAATATGGGAATTGAGGAAACATGGATTATTTCGAAGCCAGGCAACAGAATCCCTCCGAAAGACATGCATACAAAGATAATAGATCTGTCATATATTTCAAATTCACCAGACTATATTAAATGTACTTGCATAAACACAATATACTTACTCATAAAAATATTTAACACATATACACTATATGTAAAAATTGATTGAGCCCCTAGGACTAGATCTATAATAGGCGCTTCATAAATATTTCAACTATGTAAATATAAGTATACTTACTGTCATAGCTGTAAACTGTGGCTATTAAACTAAGATGAACTGCTGCTAATTTTCATCATGATGAAGATGGAGTGCTATTCATCTTCATCTAGTTAGAAATGGCCCACCAGCTTCAGAAGACTCCAAAGGAACCTATAACCTAGAATCACAAGCATAACCAAGTGTGATCTAATCAGCACAAACTGATTCCTCTGTAACATATACCAGCAACTATTTAATTCTAAAAATCCTGCTCCAGAGCCTTGGCACCATCTTCTGAGAAATCTCTGTGCCAAGAGAGTGAAAAGCAGAGGAAGAAGTGAATGAACAGGCTAAACAGCAAAAAGAAGAAAGATGAGGCAGAGCTCCAAGTAAACTTGTACACCCATGGAAACCACAGGAGCAGAGGCCGGGGATGCTGGTCCAGAATGCTGGACTGCATGCCTACCGTGTATAACTTGTCTCCTTGAATCTAGAACACCTATGGCCATTCGGATTTCCTTGACCACCTTTGAAAGCCCACCTTGCTCATAACAAAGTGGTTCCTTTTGGTCCTTAACCCTGGACCTGTGACATTCTGGAATAGTTCTGTTAATAGTTCTGTTCTGTTGTAGCTTAATGTAATGTGTGTTCAACAGATCATCTTTTTTGCTGTCTTAGCTGAAGGGGAAAAAAATCCTGCTCCTGAAACTCAAGTAAAGACAATTGCTTTGTCACAGGCAAGCTCCATTCTCTAAGAAAGGTGGTCTTTATGGAATAGAGGAACAAGGATTTGTCTAAGAATCAGAAGACCTGCTTTCCAGGCCCAGCTCTGTAACCCACAAGCTGAGGCCACTTGTTCCAGTCCCTTCTGTCCAGACCTTTACTATTTAGTCTGTACACTGCACAGTTGAATTTAATAGTCCATAAGGCTCCTTCAAGTTATGTGTGAATTCATTTATTTTTTGCATTTACTTCGACCTTGTCAAATCAAGAAAGTTAATAAAATTAAAAAGTAGGACTAAAGGGCAAAAGGAAAATGAAAATATGCTAACAACCAGGTTGACATAATTGGCAACTACATTTATATTTGACTCTGAGCAATCAGGACAAAATGACAAATGTAAGTTTCACAACTTTCATTTTTAGAAAGGGAGAAATTTTCCTTCTTAAGGTATAATCTTCTATAGTTACAGTCTTTGCCCTAGTTGAGAAGATAAACTGTGACCCTAGAGTTACAGGATCACCCCCTAAGCAAGAACCCAACTCCACCCCCACCCCATATATTCTTCTAGGTACAGACGAAACATTCAAAAGACACCATTTTTCATAAGCAGTGAAATGTCCCGGCGAGGTCACTGAGTATCACACAATTGAGGAAATCAGAACCCAGAGAAATTAAATAATATTTCAGAGGCCACCCAGCTAGCTATGAACAGCAGAGAGATGAAACACTCAAGAGCCCCTGACCTGAGGTCAGCGCCTGGTTTTAGGTAACACACCCCCGACGGCGGTGGGGCCGCCCAGGTGCACGTGCGCGGAGCTGGAGGTCTAGGGAATCTGACACGAGCTGTGGGAAGCACAAGGGAAGTGAAAGGCAGGGAGCACTGGGGTCTCCTGGAGGTGTGTGCGGATCCCTGTCACTCCATCCCATTGCTTTCAGCACAGCTCAGTTTTAACCTGAATTAAGTGTGAATTTGCTTCCTCTTCGGCGCAGCACACTTTTCCGGGTGCGGTACCCAAGCGGCGGAAGCATCAGTGCGTCTGCAAGGTGGACCTGGGTGCTGTCAGAGACTCGGATTGGAGATCACCGCAGGCTGGGGAACCACTTGCCTCCAGTGGAGAGAGGGGTGCCTCCCACGAAGCTCAGACACAATCCAGGCCTGTCGACTCCCCGCTTCAGGCATCCTTTCATCCTGAGGCTGTGACTCCAGGGACTAAGGTCACCAAAACACTGCTCACAAGGAACACCCATTAAGAATAAAATTTGACAGCAATTTGTAGGACTGTTTCCCTCATTTCCTGGTCTCAGGGAAGAGTCCTGAGGCTCCTGAGTGAATTAGTTTTCTCTGGTGGGGATAAAGTCTGAGAAATAGTGATGAATACAGCTTCCAGAGAAAATCTGCTATTCAGACGACCATCCTGAAGAGCTTTTTTTTTTTTTTTCTTCAAAATAACTTGCCCATCAGTGCTTCCAGCCCTAATTCAAGTCTTTTCCCCCCTTAGCCAGCAGGGGCAATACTTCCAATAAGCATCCAAAAATCATTTTACTTCTACTGTATCTGTGAAGTGATGAAGTGAAAGTCACTCAGTTGTGTCCAGCTCTTTGTGACCCCATGGACTATACAGTCCATGCAATTCTCCAGGCCAGAATACTAGAGTGGGTAGCCATTCCCTTCTCCAGGGGATCTTCCCATCCCAGGATCAAACTCAGGTCTCCCGTATTGCAGGCAGATTCTTTACCAGCTGAGCCACAAGGGAACAGGGTTGTAAAAAGGAAAGGAACCTTAAGAAACATACGTGGCCACTAGAATAGCAAAACAACTATGCTGCAACTTGTTAGTGGAAACTGTAATAGACCTTGGCTCTTCAAGTTTAACTGGGCTTTTTCCTTTCGTTCATCTTTTTTCAACAAACATTCATCGCACGCCTGCGAAGGCAAAAGGAAACACAACCATGCTCTGACTCTGAAACTTCTGTCTCAGAAATGACACACATCCTTTCTGCTCACATTTCTTGTGACAAATTGACCATGACCAATTTCAATGATCAGAGATATATTATCTTCCCAAGGAAAGGGCATCAAATTTGTGAACAATAAGACAGTCCTTCACAAGATCCTGAGATCCAGGACAAGGCTTGATTTCACCCAGACTAGTTAAGGAGCTAGGACCTCAAGAGACAAATCATCCATTAAAAGGGAGGCCACAACAGCTCCTCATTTCTCAACCCAAACTAGAGACACTCTGAAGACATGGACACCAATGAAGAGCACAGGGAAGAAGAGCCCTGTGGAAGCTCTTTGGGTAGAAGAACGATTTTTTCATTCCTGGGAATTTAAGGACAAATATATACATGAGCCCCTGACACATGACCTGAAATTTTCCATGTATACACAAATATTCAACCAGGTGGATATAAAGTTGTGAGGATGAGACACAGCACCATGATGGCGTCTACTGTTGCCCTTCTCCAATATTCTAGACCCTGGAGCCAGAATGATCTTTTTAAAATAGAAATCTGGTTGTATTTGCCCATTCCTTCATCCACCTTCCCATGCACAACTTTCCGCTAGTCAACATATACCCATAGCTTCTTCGTAGTGTTAGTCTAAAGATTAAAATCCTAACTAAGGGTTCCCTGTTCTCTCTGTCCAGGCACACTGGCCTTCTTTTCGTTCTTCAGGATGACCATGCTTCTTCTACCCATGGAGCCATTCCATATACTCCTTCCACTTACTGGAATGCTTTTCCCTTCCTTTTTCATTCAGGAAATTTCTTTCTTTAGATCTTGGCTTACTGCCGTTCTCTTCTGAAAGTCTTCCTTGGTCTCCCTAATCAAGTCAATCTCCCTAGATTACTCATACAACAAATGTTTTTTAGTATATACTAAGTGCTAGGCACTGTCCTACTTACTGGGAACATAAAGAAAAAGCATCAGTGTAACATCAGGGACAATGAACAATAAATGCAAACCTTGTATGGGTATGATAAGTGCAAGAACCACAAATAAATAGAGTAAAAGGCAAAAGAAGAGCACTATCTTAGATGAGGTGGTCAGGGAATACCCTTCTAAAGAGGAGAAAATTAACCGAGCCGTAAATGAAGCAAAGGATCATGCAATGGTTTCTGGGAGAAAGAAATCCCAGGTGGAGGGGACCATGAGTGAGAAGGTCCTATAAGTAGCACAGCAGAGAAACAGCCACAGGTTTGTGATTTATTTCCATGCTCTGTATCTTATTTTAGCACTTATCTTAGTTGTTATTAAAAACATTCATTTGTATCATCTGCTCACTGCTCTTCAAGATTGTTAGTTCTAATGACATAGGACAGGAACTAAGTCCATTTTTTGCTCACCATTGAACACTGAATCTCCTATGTCTTGCCTGCTGCCCAGCACACAGAAGATCTTTGATAAACATCTGTAGAACAAATGAAGAACTAATGATGAACAGAGTGAAGTGAGTCAGAAAAACAAATATCATATATTAATGAACATACGTGGAATCCAGAAAAATAGTACAAATGAACCTATTTGTGAAGCAGAAGTAGAGACACAGATGTAGAGAACAAACATATGGACACCAAGGGGGGAAAGAAAGGTGATAAATTGGGAGATTGGGATTGATGTATATATACTACTGTGTATAAAATAGATAACTAATGAGAACTTAATGTATAGCACAGGAGAAAAAAAAAAAACAAGGTTCAAGCTGTTTGTAGAACATATATTAAGTTAACCTTAAAAATCCATTCCAATGTACAGTAGTAGGTGCAGACAAATACTATTTGATTCCACTTAAACGAGGTACTTAGAATCATCAGATTCATAGAATCAGAAAGCGCATGGGTAGATACCAAGGGCCGAAGCCTGGGGCAGGGGATGGGGAGTTAGTGTTTAATGGGGACAGAGTTTCAGCTTAGGAAGGTGAAAAATTCTGGAGACGGATGATGGCGAGAGTTGCAGAATCACATGAATGTACTTAGTGCTGCTGAACTGAACAGTTAAATATGGTTAAAATAGTATGCTTTATATTATGTGACTTTTACCACAATAAAAAATAAAAAGAAGTGATGGCGAAATGAATAAATGATGAAGCAGATCCCTAGACAAACGCAGAGTAGGTGTTGCTTGTATCCCACCCATATACCCTCAGGACTCACTATGAATGCCAAGAGCTATTCACTCTGCCATTTCTGCCTATGGACTTTTTTTCTGATTCAGATAGCACGTTTGGCCAATGAGTTTCAGAGAGTTAATCTCCCCAGAAACATCCCCATCTACCAACACTACAAGGCGGGTGGCAGGGTGGGGGCGCTTTTCCCTCAACTGTTGAGAGGAATAAGTCTTGGGCAGTGGCTCTCAACCCTGGGCAACCTTGCCCCCTAGGGGGCACTGGCAATGTCTGGAGACCTTTTGGGTTGTCACGATCCTGGAAGGGAGTGGGGGTGGAGAGAACAGGAAGATGCTATTACCATCCAATGGGTAGAAGCCAGGGATGCAGTTTAAATATCTGACACCACATCCCCTACAACGAAAAGTGATCCAGCCCCAAATGTCAACAGTGCTGAGGTGCAAAGCCCGCTCTAAGGAATATTTAATATATTCTACATGGTCTCCCAGAGAGCTGAGCTCCCGTTACCCACAGTGGTAGCTGGTTTGATCACACACCGTTTACTGGCTTTCTTCCCTTCTCTGTCTCACTTCCTGACCCCCTAGTGGTGTTTCCCAGAATCACCTCCTGAGCCAACCGTGTGTATGTTAAGTCACTTCAGTTGTGTCCAGCTCTGAGAGCGCACACTATGGACTGTAGCCCACTAGGCTCCTCTGTCTAAGCCAACTACTTGCCCGCAAATCATTGTTTCAGGTTTAGCTTCTGACCAAACCTCAAATCTTGAAATACTCAAACCTTGTGTTTCTCAGCACTTGTGTTTGAGAACACTTGTGTGTTCTCAAACCTTGTGTTTCTCAGTCTCTCCCACTCTTTGGCTATGTAATAAGCCATGGAGCCAGCCTAGAAAGCCCCAAGGAATAAGCAAATGACATTGGCCTCTGAAAATGGCAGCAGCTGCACTGAAGTTCTTTGTTTTGTTTTTAACTTTAGTCTATTTATTTATTTATTTGGCTGCACTGGGTCTTCACTGCTTCCAGAGGGCTTTCTCTAGTTTTGGCAAGCAGAGGCTTCTCGTTGCAGCGGCTTCTCTTGTTTTGGAGCATGGGCTCTAGGCGATGGGCTTCAGTGGTTGTGGCACACAAGCTGAGTTGCCCTGCGGCACATGGGATCCTCCTAGATCAGGGATGGATGGAACCCGTGTCCCCTGCATTGGCAGGTGAATTCTTAACCACTGGGCCACCAGGGTAGTACCAGGGCTGTTGCTCTTCAGGAAAGGCTGTGCCACTTGATAAAGTGTCTGGTTTGGGAAAGATATCCTTTTCCCATGGGTATCCCTGGACAGTCACTCTGTTTAGATAGTTATTTGGCATAGGACTGTGGAAGGAGAAAGACAGGCTAGACCAGAAAATCAAATTCCTGGTTTGAATCCTACTTCTGTTGCTAACTGGATCCCTTTCCTGGCCAGATCGCTAACTTGTCTTATATCCAGTTTGTCCTCAAAATGAGTTTGCTGGGAGGGATGATCAGTGAGGATTCTTTGAGCCCTAGTATTCTACTATTGCAAAGAGAATTACTCACCTTCCATGCCCCTTCACCATGACCTGAGCCCTGTCTGCTCTGCCCAGGGGCCTCGTCCCTTTTCGCCCAACCACGCTCTCCCAGGGCAGACCTCCCTTCCCTTCTTCTCTTCTATTAACCCTGATCTCATCCACAAACACAGCTCAGTTCAGCTCTTAAAAACCAGCATACCTCTGCGCTTGTTTCCTAGCTCAAAGGAAACCAAGCACAAAGACATCCGCTCACCTTCTCAAGGTTGCAAAACTGCAAAACTCAACTCCAAGTCCAGGACTCCACCTCCACCCCCCCCCCTCACTTGAACAGCTGGACAAGTACGCCTATGCACACGCTAATTATATATTGGGTTTGGGGTTTCAAGTGCAAAGGAAAAAAAAATTAAACCCTTTCTCCTACTTAATAGAAATATTTAGGGGACAGGATATTTTGATTGAGAATTGCCAAGCATGTGCTGTATAGATGATCAATTTTTGAAGAATTAGAAAAAAAAAACCCACAGTCTTTGAAACCCATACTGTAGATAAGAATATGTTTTCTTAATGGTTATAAATGTGTTTCAAGAATGACAAAAATATTAAGAATGCCTGCCATTGGTTTGGCTCCATGTCATTTATAGTCTCAGGTTTGTATCATATTAGAAAGAGCTAGACATGTAATTTCAGTGAGGCCATAAGAATAGGTCAAGGTTGTAGAATGTGGGAAAAGGAATTATTGTGTCTTTTCCTGATAAGAAAGTAAGCATGTTTTTCAGCCTCTTATTTATTTTTAACAAAAAGTTATTTAATAAGTAGACAAATGGTTTTATAAAAAGACAAATGGTTTTGTAAAAAATTTCTAAATATTTTGTTACTAAAGTAACATACTCATTTAGAAATATTTAATTTATAAAAATGTATAGAAAACAAAATGCATGAAATTAAAATTGGCTACAGTTTCACACCTAGAGATCACCTTTGTTTATATATTCATGTATTTTTTTCCAATTGTTTAGACATTTTTACCAAAATTTGAGACAACTATTATCTAATACACATACAATTCCTGTATCTTGCCTTTTTTACTTCTCACCGTGTCATGAGCATTTAATCAAAGATTCCAGTATGCTTAATCATTGCATAATAGTTCATTTACCAGTCAATGAAAAATTTATTTCACTGAGCCTTTATTGCTAATGCTTAGATTGAATCCAATTTTCCAATTTCTCAACTTGTATGGAAGTCTCTCTGAATCTGATAGATTCCAAGAATCAAACTCACTGGGTCAAAAGAAATAAACATTGTTAAGGTTTAGAAAAGCTTTAAAAGCAATTAAAGCCAGGAATTTATTAGTATCTTTCTCATTCCTCATCCTTAATTTGCTGAGCACAGATGAATCTAACCCCAGCCTGATGCACAGATCTGACTAGGATTTTTCCTCATGTTCTCTTTGTACAGCATGTCTCTAGGAAAAGTTCAGCATCAACATTGTTAGAGAAAGGGGATTCTTAGGCTACTGCTGATTTCTATTTCTTGATCTGGGTGGGAGTTACATAGTTGTATTCAGTTTGTAAAAATTCATTGAGCTCTACACTTAAACAGTTTGTGTACTTTAATGTATATGTGTTATACTTGAATAGAAAGTATGCTTAGAAAAATATTTTTAAGGCTCCTTAGAGTCATTGGCTATAAATTTCCTCAATAAAGTCTTTAATAGCCAGGAAATCCTTGTGATCTTGGGAATAAAATAGTGTGTGTATTTGAAAACCATTAGGTATTTTTTTAGATATAAAGAATTACCACTATTATCACCTGGGTGAAGTCATTCAATGATAATATGTAAATGAGGCAATACTCTCAGAGGGCATTTTTAGTTTATAATAAATTAAGTAACTCTGGAATTGGTAAGTTGGTACATAGGGTGACCAGACTTTTGAGGAGGAGGGCTCTTTCTTGTCCACACCTCCTCTGGCTTGCTCTCCCAAAGAATAAGGTACATGTCACTGGGCTGCTCAAAACTCTAGTTTCAGTATCTAGTATTCTAAATTCAAGATTATCCTGGGCACATCCTTTGGCAACATCATCAATATCTGGAGTCAGTTTTTCACCTATAAAATGATGAACAAAACCAATACCTATGGTTGGCAGGGTTGTCCACAACACAAGGACGCCTGGCTAAGGTGCCTGGCAGGGCGTGACTTTCAGAGCTCACCATGCCTCCTGGCCAGGGGCTACACCCACTCAGAAGTAGGGAGAGCCTTTTTCTAACTTAGACAAAGATGCCAAAGGGGCTCCCCAGAGGTTTTTGTCTCTGAAAACCCTCACCTTAACATTCTATGATTTGGGTCCATGAATCTATGCTGCCATCTGGCACCCTTCATTTCCCTCACTTTCAGGCCAGGCCCTGTGGATGGCCTACGTTCATCCTCCATGAAACACGGTCTGTATTATTTAGCACAGACGTCACAACCATACAACATGAGTTTGACCTTAGTCTTAAGACAAGTCCTGTCATCCCTCTACTCTGAACATGATCCCCAAATACCCCTGGGCTCTGCCTGGACATCTGTGATGGCTAATTTGATATGTCAACTTGACTAAGCTATAGTGCCCAACTGTTTGGTCAAACACTAACTAACCTAGATATTGCTACGGAGGTACTTTTAAAATCTGATTAACATTTACAATCAGTAGACTTTATGTAAAGCAGATTGCCCTCTATAATGTGGGTGAGCCTCATCCAATCAGTTGAAGGACTCAAGAGAAAAGACCATTTTCCTGAAGAAGAAATTCTGACTCCAGACTATAATATGGAAATTCTGCCTGAGTTTCTAGCCTGCTGGCCTCCCTATGGAGGCCTCCCTATGTGAGCCATTGCAATCTCATGATTAATAAATAAGTAAATCAATACATTAATAAATCTCTCTCATATACACACACAAATATATATCAATAGGACACACGTGTATCCTATCAATTTTCTTCTCTGGAGAACACCGAGTAATAAACACAGCATCCAGAACTGCAGCCTCCCCAGTGGAGCAAGGCCCACTGAGAAACCTCCACATTCTCAGGAGATCTCTCATTGGAAGAATGGCCGGGAGCACAGTGCTTCACGGCAATCCAAAAAAGCAGGAACCTACAAGTGCAGAAGTCTCATTTTAACACTCATTTTAGAGGCCTTTGCAAAGCTTCTAATAACAAATACAATCTCAGAGTAGACTGTTGTAAAAAAAATATCTCAGCAGAAAGGGTAAAAGGCTTTGGGGGTTGGTATCATAAAGTGATTTCATGACCATTTTTAATCCTTTAGAAAGTGCTTTTACATGTATGTTCTCATTTAATCTGGCAGTATATCTGGGGAATAAAGTCATGAACTCAAATCTCATTAAATTCTGATCATTTGAGATAAATGGAATAAAACATCAGGAGAAAAAAACTGTGTTCTGCCATTGGTGCCCATATGATTTCATAGGGGTTTCTCTAGATCCCCGGGAAGCATGCCTTTTAAAAGCAAAGGAAGTATCCAAAAACAGTTCAAATAAGAACTATTTTTATGATTTTTTATGAGCTGGCCCAGAGTATGAAATGGCATGTAAGGTCTAAAGAGAGAGAGAGAGATCTATTTAGGGATTATAATCAATCATTTCCTCCCCTCCCTGCCCTTCTTAATCTTTCTGGCAGATTAATCTGAAGAACTCTGCCCAACCATCTCATTTCCTGTGTGCACAGACCCTGTAGACACATACAAGCAGATCATTATCACTCTGGGAGTGATCATGGACCAAATGTTATTTTCACCTTCTCCAGCTTCACACTGTCTCATTTTGAAGACTCTGGCTATCAGTCTGTCCTTCACATCTTGGTGGTATTTTTAGCACCATTTCCCTTCAGATCTGTCTTTGTCCTGTCAGAATTCCCCTGGCAAGGAGATAGTTGCCTTCTAACTTTTTCTACCTTCAGCAGTTAAAGTTCACTCAGAGGAAAAATTCTTAAGTCTTGTAGAATAGCCTCAGTCATCTGCTATGCCTGGCAGTGAGGAGGAGGATGAAGGAGAAAGAGGAAGGTGAGGAAGAAGAGACAGGGGCAGTAAAGAAGGCAAGATTCCCTGCAAGTTTCTTGCAGGCAGTGTCTGAGCCTCGCTCCTCTTTGAATCTTTGCCTCTTAACATCATGCCTAGCACATAAAAAGTGTTTATTAAATGCTTGGGAAATCATGTAATATAAAGAAAATTAACAAAATGAAAAAGAATGAAGTCTGCAGGAAGAGAGAGAAAGAATTAACTTATTTCTGGTAATATGAGGAGACAGTAAATACAGTTTCTAGAGTCAGAATGATTGACTTGAATTTCAATTCTGAAACTCACTAGCTGTGTACCTTGGGCAAGTGTGTAAAGTTTGTAAGCCTCAATCTCCTCATCTGGAAAATGAGTCTATAGCACCTGCCTCATTGGGTTGTTCAAAGATTAAATGTAGTCATACGTGTAAAGAACACTCCAAAAACGATAATTACTATAATTTTTTTTTTTATCACCACCATCATCATGGCATCTCCTAAAGTCCCTGTTATCTACTGATCTTGAAACTAGTTCTCTTCTAGAAATACCTTGATTTGGTAACCAGTCAAAAATTAAGAAGTCTGTATGTTGGTTTTGTGGATACTCACTGGCTATTACTCAGAAGGAAATTTACCATATTAATTTCATGTTCTGGCAGTGCTTTAGGATATAGTGAAGAACATTAAAAATTTCTATTGAATTTTCATATTTTAGTCAATTAATTTAACACTTCTCCTGAATGTTCAAGGCATAACCTAGAAGTGACTGAATCTTTCATCACAGTACTAATCAGATTACAGTGAATTTTACTCCCTGGGTTTACAAGGGAATGTTTCCTTACATCTCAGAATGCTTCCAAGAGCCAAACCCGCACAAGCTTGGCAGGGACCCAGGGCTCACCGGCACTCACTCACCTGACAAGCAATCACATCTCATTTGCAATGAGGAGGAATTCCCTTTTTGATGACAGATGCACTTCAGGGACACACCTGCTGGGCAGGGCACTGTCTCATGACCACTCAGGGGAACTGACCCAACAAGCTTTCCCAACCAGCAGAAAAACGTTTATCGATCTCAGCCTATTCATTCACATCCTCAAGGACATGAATGCAGTGGGATCCTTTCTATGAAAGACCAGAAGTGAGAAAGGCCAGAGGAGGTATCAGACTGTCTTAATTCCATGTCCATCCATTGTTTTGTTTGTGTTTTAATTCTACTCACCCACTCAAAGATAAAATATATATTTGAAAAAGAAAAAAAAAAAAAAGACTGGTGCTGAATCACCATCTACTCATCCAAGTGTTTCACAAAATTACTACCCTGGGGCTATAACTTTTTATAGGTCTTTGGCCCTCCTCTTCCCTCTCTTGTCCCAAGAAGCTAGTCTAATCTTATAACCTTTCACCCAGATCAAAATCGTGGGCCTGATGAGCAAGATCTTTTCTAAGTGAAATAAAAAAATAATGACCATCTGTGTCATGGTACACAAGGTTTAGAGATTGCAGAAAACACATTGCTGCTAGTGTTTGATTGTAATAAATCTTTCTCCAAATCTGGGATAGTCATCATTACTACAGTCTTTCTTTGAGACTCTAGGAATAAAGCTCTGAATGACAGCAGCTCATCTCAGTTGTACATAATTATAATGACAGTATTTCTATTTGACAAGTTAAATTCACATGCAAGGAAATCTACAGCCATTTACAAGAGCAGGGAAAAAAAAAACAAAAAAACCCTGCTACCCAATAAAGAGTAGCATAACAAGAGAGAATTTTCCTTTGACACAGACTGACAAGGAAGGAGCTTAAAGAGGAAGTCACAGACTCTGAGGATATCTGGCTTACTTGAGGCTAAGGTTTGGTCAGTCAACCTGGAATTCACTAGATATGAATTCCTCAAAAAGACCCATCTTTCCCAGTGCTGGATAAACTCAGATCCTGAGTCACAGCTTGAGGGATGTTCTTAGTCTGTTGGGGCTGTTGTAACAGAAATAACATAAACTGGGCAGCTCAAACAACAGACACTTATTTCTCAGTTCTGGAGGCAAGGAAGTCCAAGATCACAGCATCTGCTGACTTGATGTTTGGTGAGAAACTGCATCCTGGTTCATCGAGCGCCATCTTCTTGCTGTGTCCTCTGTGGCAGAATGGCCAGAGCTCTCTAGGAACCCTTCTAAAGGACACTAATCCCATTTGTGAGGACTCCACCCTCATGACCTAATCACCTTCCAAGACCCCATCTCCAAACATCATCACATGAGGGATTGGGCTTCAACATATGAAGTTGAGGGAACCAAACATTTAGTCCATCGCAGAAACTGAGTTTCCCAGGCCTGCCAGTGCTGAATGAACTTGAGCAGCTTACTAAAACTTGCTGCTGCCTGTTCTAGCCAGCTGTGAAATAGGAAAATAAGAAAACTACCTACTTCACAGCGCTGTTAGGGGAACAAATGATTTCATATGTGAGGGCATCTAGTCAACTAGCAAGATAACATTGAGCTAGAGCAATTAGGAAAGACATCATAGCCGAGGATGCTCCAGAGACTTAAAAAGGAGCAGGGTCTCGACAGGTAAAAAAAAAGGGGGGGGGGGGAACATTGTGATGTAATGAATAGGGCAGCAGCAAAGATGATACAGGTCCAAGAGGTGAAATAGACTAATGGGAACCCAGCAGAATGTGGGAGTCCTGTGGAACAGGCCTCCTCTTTGGATGTCCACAGGGATCTTGGGATTAATATCTTACACAGTAGTATTTTGCATAAAAGTGTGATGAAATTTTAAAACAGGGATTTCCTTGGTGGTGCGGTGGTTAAGAATCCACCTTGTAATACAGGGTGGATTACACCTTGTAATAATGTGGGTTCAATCCCTGGTCAGCGAACTAAGATCCCACATGCTACAAAACAATTAAGCCCACGCACCACAGTACTGAGCCCACGTGCCACAACTAGAGAGTCCATGCACTTCAACTAGAGATCCCACAAGATACAGTGAAGATCCTGCGTGTGGCAACTAAGACCCAACACAGCCAAAAAATAAACAGATATTTTTTAGAAAAATCTTAAACCACACGGAATGGTAGTTCTCCATAAGGCCTGCGTGTTCCTGCCCAATTTTAGTGACAAGCCATCCCCAACCCATAACTCTGCAGCCTTTGATCAGTCCCTGAGTCACTAAACCAAAGGTTCTCAAAATATGGACCTCAGCCAGCAGCACCAACAGCACCTGTCATGGAACTGGCAGAATGCATGCATGCATACTCAGTCACTTCATGGCCCTCAAAGATGTCCCTGTCCTTATCCTTGGGACCTGTGAACATACCACTTTCACAGGTAGGAAAAATTACATTTGGAGATGAGATTAAGGCTGCGAATCAGCTGGCTTTAAAATAAGATTACCCATTGGCTATCAACACATGGTAATGCAAGTTTCCACATTACTCTCTCCATACATCTTACCTGACTCTGGGAACTCAAACAGGGGCTCTGTAACAACCTGGAGGGGTTTGATGCGGGGGGAAATGGGAGTGAGGTTCATGCAGGAGAGGACATATGTATACCCATGGCTGATTCATGTTGATGTTTGGCAGAAACCAACAAAATTTTGTAAAGTAATTATTCTTCAATTAAAAAAATAAAATTTTTAAAAAGAAAAACAGAAAAAAAAGATCACCCACTTGCTTACTTGGTATGAATAGAATGCTAGAGTTCTAATTTTAAAAAAATAGATATTCAATAAGCAATAAAGGTTTACTGTATAGCACAGGGAACTATAATCAATATCTTGTAATAACCTATAATTGAAAATAATTTCAAAGATAACATATGTGTATACAGACGAGTGAATCACCTTGCTGTGTACCTGAAACATTATAAGTTAACTATGAAATTAAAAGTTGTTCAGTTGTGTCAGACTCTTTGTGACCCCATGGATTATTCAGTCAATAAAATTCTCCAGGCAAGAATACTGGAGAGGGTAGCCTTTCTTTTCTCCAGGGGATCTTCCCAACCCAGGGATCGAACCCAGGTCTCCTGCCTCACAGGTGGATTCTTTACCAGCTGAGCCACAAGGGAAGCCCCTTCCCACAGAGGAAGGAAGTTAACTACATACCTCAATAAAAAAATATATATATATTAAGAAAAAATTAAATAAGATCACTGAAGTGAGTCCAATGCCATCACAAGGATCCTTATACAAGGGAAGAACCAGAAAGAACATTGTGAGAAAAACTCAATTCAGTTGCTGGCTTTGAAAATGGAAGGGGGCCATGGGGAGGGAAGGAATGCCAGGCAGCATCCAGAAGCTGAAGAGTACAAGGAAACGGATTCTCCCCGGAGCCGCCACACAACCCTGCCAATACCTTGTTGATTTTCTCCCAGTGAGACCCATTTTGGACTTCTGATCTCCAGAACGTTGAGATAACACATTAGTGTTGTTTTAAGCCCCTGAATTTGTGATAATTTGTTACAGCGGCATTAGAAAACTAAAACAGCTGAAAAATTGCTAAAAAGGCAACTTCTTTGGCCACATTCCAGACCTATTGAATCCGAAAACCTGAGGGTGGGGCTCTGCAGTCTGTCTTTTCAACAAGCCCGGAGGTAATTCTGATGCACACGGAGGTTTGAGAACCACGCACCAGACTAAGCAAACACAATAATTTCCCCAAAGCAATCACACTCAGACACACATTCCCGTGAAAACTCAACACAGACAATTAATGACTTGATTAGCCATGATAAAATCTACCAGAGCCACATTCTGCCTTGACAAGCCTAGAATAGGAAACCCAACCAAATCATTGGTGATTCAGATTCCCTCCAGGCTCAGTCTTCATTTGGAATATCAGTGATGAATGCGCCCTAGTCAATGGGAGTTCCATTTTTAATTCATTTCTTATGCCAAATAGACAGTTATTTGAGGTGGAGTCAGTTGCCTCTATCTCACTAAACTTAAGTAATGGGATGGAGTGGGGAATGTGGGTAGATGAGGGTCCCAGTAAATCGTAGATTTAATGATGGCCTGTTCCAGGAAGAAGAGGCAGACTTAATTTCAGACTCTTAGACATGAAGGAATGAGGGTTCTCAAAGACCATGAAGCTGGTTCTTCCATCTAGAGTGTAGGTCCCGCTCACCCCCTCCACCATTTCATTGCCAATCAAGAGGTCTGTCAACCTCAGCTTGAATATCTCCCATGATGAAGAACTCACTACCTTCCATGGCAAATATTCCATTCTGCAAGAGTTCTAATGCTGAGACCTAAATTCCCCTCATCTGACAGCTGGTTTTCTTTGGACTTCATGCTTGATTTCATTCTGGCCTATATAGACTTCTTTGAAGTCTCAGGTGTACACACTCACATTTGAGACTGAAATATGACGAGGTTGCAGCCTCCACTACCTACACTGGCTTGTTTTCTCAGTACTTTTAGCCTCTACTGACCTCAAAGGGAGGCATGTGTGTGAGCTGAGCAGGAGGTAGACGTGGGCCCTGTTAAAGACAAAGTGCTTTAAAAGCCTTTGATGAAAGGCATTATGGCTTGAAAGGGTTGTTTCTGAAATACTACACCTCCCTTTTAAGAACTCTTAAGATCTGAAGGGTGATACTCTCTCACCCCAGAAGAATTCAAGCATGAATTTTCTTAGAGCCACCAATTAAGAATCCAATTCCATCTCCCCCATTGCTCATTTCCAGTGAAATTACCTAGTTAGATCTTTATTTTCATTTTTTTAGGAACAAACTTAACCATGCTGAAAATATCTCAGAGTTAAATAACTATTAGATGGGACAAATTAAGATCTAAAAGCCCAGTAGCTCTACTTAATACACATAACTATAAATAAATAGAAAGAAAACCCCAAGTCATCTTTGTTGTTTAGTCACTCAGTCATATCTGACTCTTTGTGACCCTATGGACTGTAGTCAGCCAGGTTCCTCTGTCCATGGGATTCTCCAGGTAAGAATACTGGAGTGGGTTGCCATTTCCTTCTCCAGGGGATCTTCCCAACCCAGGGATTGAACCCACGTCTCCTGCATTGGCAAGAGGATTCTTTACCACTGAGCCACCAGGGAAGCCCAAGTCATCCTTACTTTACTTATTAATTATTAATCCAATTATTTTGTGTATCTATTATATGCCAGTAAGAGAGGTAACAGAACATGATGATGAGCTAGACAGACACTGTACCTGTCCTCCTGAGGCTTGGAGATCCATTTAAACACCAATTCATCTCTATTCACATGATCCTATGGCATTAAAGTTCCAGATATTTCTATCATTTATAAAATAATTCAGGGAAATGTGGTTGTTGGATTGGGATGTACCCATATCCTTGATTCAGATGGCTAAATGAAAGAAGCTAGAAACCCAAGATTAAATAGATCTTGGATTTTTCTGGATGAAACCTGTTAAAAACATGAAAAAATCTCATCTTTGTCCATTGCCATATGGGTTTCTTTATGGAACAACTGAACTAGGGTCCAAGTAAGGCTTCTTTAACAGAATTCATTAGGTTTTTCCTTCTTACTCTGTCCCAAGGCTTATTCCACCCATACAGAATTCAAACTTGCTAGCCAGTGTCACTGGATATTGGCAGTAATTCATGAGCCCATAGCAGTCCCTGTTACCCCTGCCAACCACTGGGGTTTAGCTCCCTTCAGTCCACTTTAAAAAAAAAAAAAAGTATGAACTACCAACTGCTATCAAAGCACTAGCCCTCACATCACTAATCCAAAGAGCAAGCAACATCTGTGGATCCTCCTACACTCCTGTGGATCTCTCTCCTGGGAGATCAGAAGATGCTTGATACATGTATGCATTCTTCTATAAAAACAGAAAAGCTGCTCTTCCGATTCAGGATACTAGCTATGACAGAGACCCCCAAAAGCATCTTATGGAAGTCAGAGTTGTCCTCTTGGTCATGAACTCAAAAAGTCAGATCAGAACCCAAAATAAACACAAAAACCAAAGCTCTTCCTTCCACAGTCAGTTTTATCAACCATAAACATGCAACCCTTCTAGATTTATATTTTTGGAGACTGCCTCAATTCTACAGTAGTAAGAAACAAAAGTGCATTATCCCCTATATGAAGTGGGACTTTCTTATATTATGCAAAGCTTACTTTTCAAAGATAAAGAGATGGAAAGAATACATGGAAGAGCTGTACAAAAAAAGATCTTAATGAACCAGATAACTACAATGGTGTGGTCAGTCACCCAGAGCCAGACATTCTGGAGTGTGAAGTCAAGTAAGTTGAGCCTTAGGAAGCACTGCTGTCAATAAGTGGAGGTGGAGATGATAGAATTCTACTAGAGATATTCAAAACCTTAAAAGATGATCAAAGTGTTGCACTCAATATGTCAGCAAATCTGGAAGACCCAGCAGTGGCCACAGGACTGGAAAAGGTCAATCTTCATCCCAGTTCCCAAGAAGGGCGGTACTAAAGAATGTTCAAACCATCGGACAATTGCACTCATCTCCTGTGCTAGCAAGGTCATGCTTAAAATCTTACATGCTAGGCTTCAGGATTATGTGAACCAAGAAATTTCCAGCATCCAAGCTGGGTTTAAAAAAGGCAGAGGAACCAGAGAGCAAATTGCCAACATTCACTGAATCATAGAGAAAGCAAGAGAATTCCAGAAAAACATCTACCTCCGTTTCATCAACTACGCTAAAGCCTTAGACTGTGGGGATCATAACGAACAGTGGAAAGCTCTTAAAAAGATGGGAATTCCAGACCATCATACCTGTCTCCTGAGAAACCTGTATGCAGCTCAAGAAGCAACAGTTAGAATCCTCTGTGGAACAACCGACTGGTTCATGATTGAGAAAGGATTACGACAGGTCTATCTGCTGTCACCCTGTTTATTTAACCTATCCGCTGAGCACGGCATGAGAAATGTTGGGCTGGATGAGTTACAAGCTGGAATCAAGATAGGAGGGAGAAACAACAACCTCAAATACGGAAATGATACCACCCTAATGGCAGAAAGTGAAGAGGAACTAAAGAACCTCTCGATGAGGATAAAGGAGTGAAAAAACTAAATATTAAAAAAACTAAGATCTGGCAAATAGAAGGGGAAAAGGTGGAAGTAGCGACAGATTTACTCTTCCTGGGCTCTAAAATTGCTGTGGATGGTGACTGTAACCATAAGATCAGAAGATGATTGCTTCTTGGCAGGAAAGCTATGACCAACCTAGAAAGTGTATTAAAAAGCAGAGACATCACTTTGCTGACAAAGGTCCATCTAGTCAAAGCTTTGGTTTTTCCAGTAGTCATGTACAGGTGTGAGAGCTGGATGGTAAAGAAGGAAGAATGTCAAAGAATTGATAACTTCAAACTGTGGTGCTGGAGAAGACTCCTGAGAGTGCCTTGGACAGCAAGGAGATCAAAGCAGTCAATCTTAAAGGAAATCAACCCTGAATACTCATTGGAACAGCTGATGCTAAAACTGAAGCTCCAGTATTTTGGTCACCTGATGCGAACAGCCGACTCATTGGAAAAGTCCCTGATGCCGGGAAAGATTGAGGGCAGAAGGAGAAGAGTATGACAGAGGATGAGATGGTTGGATGGCATCACCAATGCAATGGACATGAACTTGAGCAAACTTCAGGAGATGGTGAGGGAGAGGGAAGCCTGGCATGCTGCAGTCCATGGTGTCACAAAGAGTCAGACACGACTAGGTGATTGAACAACAGCAACAACCTCTCAAAGACAACTTCTTTAGAAATTCAGGACATCTGCGTCCTCTTTATTATTGAATCCTCTCAGACTTTACCTTTCTGAGCTGAATAATACTAACCACTTTTTCATTCGGTTTTCATAAAATCAGCTCCTGCGTCTCCCTACCCTATTTCATCTCTCCCACATATATTCATATTCACTCTCATATTCATGCTTATATCTTATCTATCTCCCCATAACCAGTTTCCTCTGGAGGCATCCACTCTTTCCCGTGGCACAGTGCCTGGGCTCAAAAGCAGCACATCTGCTGGGATGAAACCATCTTTCTCTTCCATGATGCTATTTAGTTTCCAACACCCTTAAATGACAGTCAGAACATGTTGGCTTTTTGCAACCAGTGTCTTCATTGACTCACATGCCCTAGATTGTAACTGATAACCCAGAGTCTGTTATTCCACTTGAATAGTTTATAGATTACTTCTCTACAAATTCAAGATCCTTATCTATTTTGAATACGAAAATGGAGAAATGTTATGATTTTCATTATGTTATTCTTTGAGATGGCATCTAGGCTAGAAGAAACAATGGTTGATATGCTCACTAAAGCAAGATGTCATGTCATGGGGATACACAGCAGCCCTGAGAGAAGACAGCATGTAGCGAGACCCACATGGAGAGGAAGCATCTTATCAGTCCAACCATGGCTGGCCTTAGCAGTGGGTCCTGTAGTCCCCGTCAAGCCTTCAGATGATTCCAGCCCCCTCGGGACTTGAGTCTTCCAGCTGAGATCACAGAAAACTTCATGGAGCAGAGACAAGCCATCCAGATGTGCCCTCTCTGAATTCCTGACCCACAGTAATTCTGAGATAATAAATGATAATTGTTGTTTTAAGATACTAGCATTTGGGGTAATTTTCTATACCACGATTGGTACTGTATCATGGTGTATGGGTATCCAAAAATAACTTTTCCTAAAAAGTAAAATATATATGTATATATATATATATATTACAGCTCAAAATTCAATATAGTGGCTACCTCTGCAGGGGAGGCAAAAGAATAGGTTAAGAGAAGAGGACACAAATAATTGCTAAGTAATTGGTAAACATCTGCCTATTGGTCAGATGGTATTTTTTTGTTTGTTTTTTTCCTTCAAGCATCAACATTTATTACTTTTTAATTACAAAAGTTAAGGTAGAAAGTAGAAGAAGAGACAGTTTAGAAAACTATGGATATGCACAAAGGGAAAAAAATCACACATTATTTCACTTCCATGTGAAAGTAAGCTTTTTTCCTTTATATGTGCATAACTGTTTTTTTTTCTTTGTGTATGTATCTACTCACACATATTTTATTTTTTTTAAACTGAATCATAGTATACATATTCCTTTGTTATCTTATTTTTTTCCACTTCTTTTTAAAATTAATTTTTATAGGAGTATAGTTGGTTTACAATGTTGTATTGGTTTCTATTACACACCAAAATGAATCAGCTAGACTTTCTTATTTTCTAATACTCAAATGCTCAGTCATGTCTGACTCTTTGTGACCCCATGGACTGAAGCCCACCAGACTCCTCTGTCCATGAAATTCTCCTGGCAAGAATACTGGAGTGGGTTGCCATTTCCTTATCCAAGATGGTATGTTTTTAATAGGCAAATAGATGAATGGATGATTAGATAGATGAATGGATGAATATGTAGATAAAGAGAAGAATTTGTATGGTCCAATGATGAGAGTGTGTCATGAGCCAAAAATTGTGTTTAATCCAATTTAAACACCTAAGGTCCAATGATAAGAAAAGGAGAGAAGAGAAGAGGAAGGGGAAGAAAAGAAGGAAAGAAGAAAGGTGGGGAGGGAGAAGAGAGTGAAGTTGTTAGTTCTCACCTGGTAACATTTTAAAATGTTTCCACCCTTCACCCACCATGTCAATTTCTGAGTGTATATCCTAGAGCAGCAATTACAGAAGAGAAAAGGTAAATATTCACAGAAGCATTTTATAGATGCAAAATTTAGAAATATACCAAATATCCAGCAACTGTAATATGAATAAATCCATGGTAGTTATTCAGATGGTAAAACACTACACAACACTAAATACTAAAAACTAACATCCTGGTTTAATCTCTACTCAACTTCAGGGATAAATATCTAGAGATAATAGACACGGCTTTCTGCAATAAGAGAAATGTTCTATAGCATGAAGCTGGGCAACAGAAAAAAGATGAGAAATGATTCCATTTCTATAATGTTAAACACAGACAAAAATAGATAATACATTGGTTAGCAACGCATACTGGGCATGCGTGCAAAGTCTCTTCAGTCGTGTTCAACCCTTTGTGACCCTATGAACTGCAGCCCACCAGGCTCCTCTGTCCATGGGATTCTCCAGGCAAGAATATTGGAGTGAGTTGCCATGCCCTCCTCCAGGTCAGGAAGACCTGATCCAGGGATCAAACCCTCATCTCTTATATCTCCTGCATTGGCAGGCAGGTTCTTTATTTCTAACACCACCTGGGAAGCCCCTTAGAGATGCATATATGGTAGTAAAACTAGAGTGAAAAGCAGGCAAATACACAAGACTCAGACTGGTGACTGAGAGACAGGGAGATTGAATAGGAGCAGGCCACATATGAGAGACTCAACAGTATTGGAAATATCCTCATTCTTTCTGTATATATAAATATAAAAGCATTTTTAAACTTTATTATTAATACTCAGGACATTAGGAATTTCCAGATTTTTTTTTCAGTAGCATATGTAGAACCACTTTTGGTAACAAATACAGTAGTAAAAAACTATGGAACGATTTATGAATTTGCATATCATCCTTGTGCAGAGGCCATGCTAATCTTTTCTGTATTGTTTCAATTTTAGTATATATGCTGCTGAAGTGAGCACAAATATTCTCATTCTTAAGCAGGGTTGGGGAGAGATCCAAGATGTTCATATTTTTATTATTAAACTGTATGTAGATATTGTACAAACTTCTGCATATGTACCATGAATTTTAAAAATAAAGATATAAGTGCAGCAAAATAGAGAATCAGTATCACATTAAAGGACTTAAGCAGCAGAATTTCCACCCAGCACAGTCAACTCTTTGTCCTTTCAATGTCCCCAGAATCAGGTCTGCAAGAAACCTCAGCTACCCAGGTTTCATCTTTGCTCCTCGGAATATAACAATAAAAAAAATATGTTTATTAACTAGCTATCCCATAACTTTACAATACCAGCACCACATTTACATCTTCAGGCCAGAAGTTCTGTATCTTAGCTTTGTGGGTTGTCAGATCAGCATTCAATATGTATGACATGGTGCAATGAACAGAGTATTGGACTGAGTATGAGAGGCCAGTTGACTCTGGGGTCTGCTGAATCCCTCCCCAGCCTAGGTGACTTTGACAAAATCAGTTCACCTCTCTACCGGGATGCTTCAGAAGAGCCGCTGGGGATAGCCAGAGCTGTTCCATTTATAAATGACTTTATGTTGGACTTCTTGGTTTGATCTCTTTTGAAGAAAAGGTTGCACTGCTTTAAAAAGAGAAAAAGTTCAAAAACCTCTAGACCAAATGATCCCTAAGTATTTTCTTGCTTTAACATTTTAGAACTCTTTGTGCTTTGTGAAAATCATATTGTGGACCTGGCATATTGTTAGAAGGATTGATCAAAAGGGTACTTACAACTAGATCACAAAGTTGGCCTCTTCTGGAGAAAGTCTATATATTTTTTTGCCAAGAGTAATGGAATATTCCAGAAGTTCTCTAGCAAGGCAACTCAGGCTCCCCTTCCTTGTTTCCCTCTCAGAGCCCATCTGACCCTTATTCTGTCTGGGGATCTGACAGCAAATCTAGCTGATTCATTGAATCACTACTAGAGAGAGATCGAGGGAGAGGGGCTGGAGATGAGGGGAATCTTCTGCAAGAGGTAGAATTGCATAGGAACTTTCAGACAAACTCCTGGGGACCCACAGCTGGCTTGTTTGTGCTTGTCTATCCTTCTGATGTCTTTAGCCCTCAGGCCCATCAGCCGTGCTGTCCTCAGGGTCTCCTTCTGTCCTCCACCCATTCTTCATGGGATTTTCGTACACTCTGCTTGGTCAAACATGTGTCCAATAGAACACTGGGTTTTGGATCAAACATTGCCATCTAAACCCCAGTCTTCCAGACTTGATGGATTTCAGGCACCTGCTAGAGCTGCCTGCCTGGCACAACACCTTCTTTCCATCTCTGTACAAAGTCAACTTTGCCTGTGGCCACTCGGCTGGTAATACTCACCAGCACCTGCCAGGACAGCATAGGGGATCTGTCCTCTGGCCAAGATGTCAATGTTATTGTCTTAATAACGGATTAGCCATTGAATCATCATCCCACTTTGGGGTGAATCCCACTTCCAGCTTTGCTTCAACTTATTCTAATTTTCAAATAGAACACACCAGTTGCTGTTCTACACAATAACAAAAGGAAATAATGGGACTTCTCTGGTGGTCCAGTGGTTAAGAATCTACCTTCCAATGCAGGGGACATGAATTCAATCCTTGGTTGGAAAAATAAGATCCCACATGCCACAGGGCAGCTGGGCCTCTGCACCATGACTAGAGAGAAGACCATGCACCTTGAGAAGCCCATGTGCGGAACAAAAGAACCCACATGCCGCAACAGGACCTAGTGTGTCTAGGTATTTTTTTAAGTTATTCGTTCTTATTAAAAAAATAATAATAATTTTTAAAATATGAGTCTTGATAGTCTGTAAGTTCATCAAACTAATCATATTAATAGAAACTTCAGATTCAGTGTCACAAAGATTTCTTCTAAGCACAATTCTGATGTGCAATCATGATGCGTGCTCTGGAGAAATAAGGGCTGTCACTCCTCCTTATCTTTCCCCCACCTTACTTCACTCCAGAGTTGCTGAACTCCCAAGATAACCACACAGCTACAACGTGTCGATTTCTAGACATTCACATGTTGAGTGTGAATGGGAACATTCCAAATGTTGCCAGCAAAAATAATTAATATTCTCCTTGGAAGAGAAAGTCAACATAGAAAGATGCCTTAGCCAAAGCAGAAATCAGCTGTATTCTCAAACCACAAAAACTATTTTTCTCAGTCTGCTCCTGTTGCAAAAAAAAAAGCATCTTCATTTGTTTATAGGATCACTATGAAACACAACGGCTTCCCCCCACCCATGGTCTGGAAAGTAATTCTCCAAGGTTTTTATAAACATGCTGAATGGAGGAAGCTCAAACCGATCCTCTCTCTCTTGAAAGGAAATTACACGCAGGCCCCAAACTCCAGCACACATGAATTCCAGGTCCATAAACTCAAGATAATCCATCCCATTCTCAGTGGCTAGGTTTGGTGGTCCACAGGCATGCGCTCCAATCTGAAGGACATGGCACTATCTCATTAGTAAGCTAGGACTATACTATAAATCCTATCCATTTATCATACTGCCATTTTGTTCAAAGAAATGGAAAAAGCAACATTTGATGGTTCTCATTTTTAGGTACCCTTAGCCCATTCTCCTTTACCCAGCATTCCACACTCTTTACCAGCAGTCTTTGGCTGGCCAATTCAGCCTCATCTCCCACTGCTCCATTAGCCTTTGCCAGAATCAAGGTATTTTAACCTCTATCCCTCAGCCCAACTTGTGCTCTACCCACCCCTCAATCCCTTAGATAGTCCCTACCTGAGATGTTTCCACTTTCTTTAATATTGTTTCCAACAGTCAAAGCCCTCCTGAATACTCATCTCCTTCTTAAACATTTTCCTAAACATTCCAGTTAGAAATCTGTATTTCCAATGAATGTTTGTAGATCTCATTTCTGCTTTTAACTTGTCTTTCTTACATCTAATTTGCTGAAAGAGGTTTTTGGTTTGCTTTGAATTTTAAAGTAACATTTACCCATCCAAATTTCCCACTTGACTACAAGCTTTAATGGCTGAGGGGGTTGTGGGTAACTCTTCCTTGGTGTGTCACCTATAATGTCTACCATTTTTCTTTGCACATAGTGGATAATTCAATAAAAGTCTGTTGATGATGCTTGGGAAGTAAAGATTCCAAACAAAGAAACCCAAAACATCTTGTCAAATGTAAGATTCCTCTTTAGTAAAACAAACAACTGATCTATATGTACACTCCATTCCTAAGGCTTGTTTGAGCCAAATCTCTAGAATTTTGTCTACACCAATCTCACAGACAGTAGCAATCTCCTAGTTAAACTCTTACATACATGGATCATGGGCTAGACACCCAGAATCTAGCCTGAGTGGCCCTTCACAACTAGAGGTTCACCATTCCAGCTATGTCATGCTTGATCCTGAGGACTCTGGGAAATCCCCGATTAGGGGATTACTTTGCCCACGTAAACCCAAAGAGCAGAAAAGAAGAAGAACCAGACCTCCCATCTCCAGTACCCTCAAAATGCTAGGCCAGATCAATCCTGATTGCAGATGTTCAAGGAGTGGTCCACTCTCAGACATCCATTTCACTGAATGGCTTTCATATTTGTAGCTTCATATACCAAATGAATAAATGAACAGAATGAACAGCCTATATCCACTTAGTAGGCAGACAACAGTAAACGGTATCTGCGGTTATTAGGTAATTTCCTCTTTGCTATTTTCATAAAAAGTAGGGTTTATCTAAAGAATTTCTTTGGACTCTGATGAAATCCTAAAGACTCAAATTCTTCAACATCCAGCAAGGATATACAAATATATCATACAGATAGATATCAATATATCTTTTTTTTTTTGATATCAATACATCTACCACGGCATATAATCAATACAAAGTTGCCCTTTCCTTTCTTTGGAAGAACTGTTATTCCTCCTCATTTTTTCATCTCAGAATATTTTTCTTCCTAATGAAATATTAACCCTAGGAAATGGCTGCCACTGACTTGTTTTTAGTGACATCACTTGACAAAAGAAGATGACAATCCCATTGGTCCTCAAGATTATTCAAAAGTTGCTCCCACCTATGAAATTCAAAGTCTAGAAACTACCAGCTAGAGAAGGTAGGCCTTGCTAATGTCAGCTCTACATGATGTCTCTTGTCCTTTGTTCTCATTTGCATCCTTTTAAAAAACCATCATTTATGGAGGCACGCAATGGGTGTCTGACACTGTACCAGGGGTTAGGATTACAGGCATGGAATACGGACAGTCCCTGGGAAGCATGATCTAGGGAAAAGGCAGGCAGACAAACAGTTATCCTATTTTAAAAAGCCATTGTTGGGACTTCCCTAGTGGTCCAATGGTTAAGAATTTACTTTCCAATGCAGGTAACACAGGCTCCATCCTTGGTCAGGGAACTAAGATTCCACATGCCACAGGGCAGCTAAGCCTGCACACAGCAACTACCGAGCCTGTGTGCTCTTGAGCCGGTGCTCCACAACAAGAGAAGCCCACACACAGCAAAGGGAAGCCCTTGTGCCACGACTAGAGAACGCTCACATACTGAAAGGAAAGATCCCGGGTGCTGCAACTGAGACCCGATGCAGCCAAAAATAAATTAAATGAATAAATATAGTTTTTAAAACTAAAAAGCCATTGTTTCCATTTTCCCATCATGGTAAGTTCTAAAAAAGAACATCTAGTTCTGCAGAACTTAACCTCCCATCCTTTTGAAGGATTCTGTCTATATTAAAGCATTTGTACTTTTTTTTTTCCCCAGGAGTCTAAAAATAACCAGAAACGGCCTGGTCCTCTCTCAGCCTCTGCTACACTCTCTATGGGTGCCCAGGAAACACATGCCCCAGGCTCACTTTGACCTTTTGCTGGCATCCTTCAGGCCCAGTTCTCATAGGACAAACTGAAACATGACATTCTTGGTATCCTACCAGTCCCCCAGCACATGTTCACTTTCGTGGTTCTGTTGCTCCTGAGTTATTTCTCTTATTGTAAAACACATCACCTTTCCTGAAGGAGATTCCAATTAAGATACAGAGGAAAACAATTAAGGGGTGATTCAGACAAGACATACATGGTGGATCATAATCATAAATTAAGGTAATCAAAAGGATCATAATATTTAATGAAGACAAAAGAGAAAAATGATAAAAGGGCTTCTTGTCTAGAGAGAAGGTAAGAGGTTCCTTCACTCCAGCTTCTCACTCACACCCCATACCCTGTGACTAGTGAGATTTTTTTCTGACACTTCACTTGGCTGCTTTAGAAGTAAGTGAGAAAGGACAGTTAGTGCTGTGACATGTTGTGAGCCAGCTCTCTGAAGAAGGAAAAGTGTTCTGACTTGTGGCATTGCCAATTTCCAAAGGGACAAATACTCCCACTATGGGCAATTTCAAAGTACCACCAGTTTAGCAACTGGCTCAGAAAATCCCTGATTATTTCACTACCTGTTTTCATGACTCCGTGTGAGCTAGCTCCTGCCCACCAGTGGATGCGTGGAATCTGAGAAATGACTGTTCCAATCCTAGGTCCCCATCGCTTGATATGGAACAAGGCTTTTTAAAGCTACTGATTTGTTTTAATATAAAAATTTTAAATAAATGGGGCCAACTCCTTGAGTTAGGTGGGAACAAGCCAGCACTTTAGAAAGGGTACATTTATTCCTCGTTATTATTAATCTGAAACTGGGACCCAACTACACTGGGACCAGAGTCCAGGAAAGGTTGATGGTTCAAGGAGGAAATGTCTGAGCTCAGGCAAGCTCGGTCCAGACATCAGTAAGCAGAGAAGGTTTGATGACAAGTAAGCTGAGGGCACAGATGGGAGTGAAGCGGGGTTAGGGGCAGGGGCAGGGACCTGGGGGTAGAGGTGAAAGGAAGATGACACAGAGGGGTTTCCAAAAAGAGAAGCCAGGTACAAAACAGGCCCATTTCACCACTTTACCTTCAACTGAAGTGTTTGCAGAGCTGAGTTCCTTGAAAAGTTCTACTCGGTTTCCAAGGAAAAGAGCCATGAAGAGATGGTTTTCTGTCCTGGGGGCCTGTCCCCCCAGGAACCTGATTGCAAGAATGAGAACTTGGGCTGATGGCTCCTTTCTACACATATGGAACAGCTTTGGGATGGGAAAACATTTTTTTTAAAGACTGAAAAAAATCCCTGAAGAATAACTTTGGCTCTTGGTTAATGGGAGTGATGCATGACTTGAGAGGAATGAGAACTGTGGCAAAATGAAGCTTTTGAAATGCTGAGTTGCTCTGGTTTTGGATCAGGGCCTTATCATTCGGTAGCCAGAGAATGGGTCTCCTTGGGCCCGTTAAAGTTATTGATTTGGTTTTAATATAAAACTTTTAAAGAAAGATTTTTGATTCAATGGAATGAATGGATATCTAGGTAGGTAGATAGATGCAGGAAGAATGCAATAGAGATATATAGTTATGAAATAAATATAAATAAATACATAAGTAAATGTTCTATAAGGGTTTTATCTGAAAGAATATATATTGGCTCACATGATGGTGAGGGTTGGCAAATCTTAAACTTGTCAGGCCAGCCAGCAAGCTGGAAATTCAGCAGGAGTTAACTTTGTAATCTTGAGACAGAATTTCTTCTTCCCTGGAAAACCTGTTCCTACTCTAAAGGCCTTCAACTGAGTCCCACTCATTTTCAAGAGTAATCTTTACTTAAAGTAAGGAAATCAGGATTAAGGATTACTGACTGCAGCTGTCAATCACATCTATAAAATATCTTAAGAGCAATATCTAGATTAGTGTTTGATCAAATAACAGGGTACCATAGTCACATTGGGAGAAAGCAATGGCACTCCACTCCAGTACTCTTGCCTGGAAAATCCCATGGACAGAGGAGCCTGGAAGGCTGCAGTCCATGGGGTCGCTAAGAGTCGGACATGACTGAGCGACTTCACTTTCACTTTTCACTTTCATGCATTGGAGAAGGAAATGGCAACCCATTCCAGTGTTCTTGCCTGGAGAATCCCAGGGACAGGGGAGCCTGGTAGGCTGCCATCTGTGGGGTCACACAGAGTCGGACACTACTGAAGCGACTTAGCAGCAGCAGCATAGTCACATTGACACAAGAAGGTAACCATGACAGGTGGGACCCTGGCTCACCCTCTCTGGCCCCAGGCTGGAATTTCTTCTCCAATGCTACTCAAGCACTCTGGGGTCCCACCCCTAGCGTCCACAGTAACATTAATGTGGTAGTTACCACTGGGGCTCACATCAGGTCTGTTCTTTGTGGTTCCTACAAGCGCCTATAACCCTCTGGTCTGCTTCTCTCTGATACATTCTGTTGGGAAAGATCACTCTAACCTCTTTTCAGGCTCAGCCTCTTTCATCTTTGGTTCTAAATTAATATCTGGGTCCACGGGGGCAAATACCATTACCCAGAACATCTGTCTGCATCATGTCAGCCCCTGCAAGGACCATGAGTCTACTCTGCTTCCTCCTTCAAAGGAAGAGTATCCATTACAGGTCAGTCATGGGCTCTGGTCTGTGTCATCCTTGCTCTGGGCCCAGGATGGTTCCGCCACTCTTTGGACCCTTGCCAGTCACTGGGGCAGAAGGAACATGGGAAACTGTGAACTAGCTCTTAAAGCTTCCTCCTAAAAGAAATATACTTTCCTTCCAGGAAAATACCATCCCACCATGTGCCTGGAAGGAGATATGAAAATGTGTGGTAATCTGCATTGACTGTTATCACCAGACCCCCTGCTCACCCACAGGGCTGAGCCTCAAGCCCAGTGAGTTGCCCAACCTTGTCTGGATCAGATCACCAGCCCCCAGCCCCTACTCCCCTCACTCTGCATGGGTCTCCATTGGATGCAGCCAAACCTTCCCTCTACATTCACTTCTCTCTGCTTCTCTGCCTTTCCTACAACTCCCACACTCAGAAATAACCTTCTAAACTTGATACTAGAATTCTATCATGGAAACATGCTTTACACAAACAGCATTTTTTTTTTTTTTTTTTTTTTGCTTTTTTAATATCTGGTGTCGCTGATCCCCGGTTAACTCATCGTCCGACCGGAAGCCTCCACAAACAGCATTGATAGACAGAGTTGGCTACAGAGAAAGATTATATCCTTTGGGTTTCCTGATCCAAAGCCCCGACTCCTCATTGCAAACCACTTCAGACCAGTGGCTACCTGCCCCAATTTGTGCTTCTAAAAGGGCTTCCAGGTGGTGCTAGTGGTAAAGAACCTGCCTGCCACAGACAAGGGTTCCCTTGGGAAGATCCCCTAGAGGAGGACATGGCAAACCACTCCAGTACTCTTGCTTGGAGAATCCCTTGGACAGAGGAGCCTGGCGGGCTACATGAGATCTCAGAGTCATTCAGAACTGAAGCAACTTAGCACGAAAGCACATGCTTCTAAAAAAAATACAATTAATGGTGCAAGAGAATTCTTATGATAGAATACGTAAATAAGACTATGTTCTAAATCAGAAAATCTCAACTTTAAGAAACAAAATGTTCATGGACATAACTTTTAATGGGTCTAAAAACTACTTCAAAGGGATAGAGGATTATTTCTGGAACATGGAAAAAGAATTGACTGATAATATGTTTTCAAAGTAGGAATGTGTGTATATTCTTTTTTAAGATTTTTTTTTAATGTGGACCATTTTTAAAGTCTTTATGGAGTTTGTTACAACACTGCTTCTGTTTTACGTTTTGGTTTTTTGGCCACAAGTCACTTAAGATCTTAGCTCCCCGGATAGGAATTGAACCCTCACTCCCTGCGTTGGAAGGTGAAGTCTTAACCATTAGACCAACAGGGAAGTCCCTGTATATTCTTTTAACTAGGAAAAAATGTTAAAGGTTTTTCAAGTCCTTCTGGATGGATATTTGTCATCCTCTAATCCATCTATGGGGTCGCACAGAGTCGGACACGACTGAAGCGACTTAGCTTAGCTTAGCTTAATTACCTTTTAATCTGTGTTATAGACAAGAATCTTCGCTTACATCTCACTAAACTCGCTTTTACAGTGATCAAAATCTGTTTCATTCGCTCTGGGTAACCAAGGGGGAAAAAAGATGAGGATGGGGTTAGAGAGGTAAGGTGTCTGCTTAGATGACTGAACAGTCCTGGAAAATTAGCCAGGATAATTGTCTCAATTCCCCAACTCCTCACTGGACTACACAGAACCCATCTAAGGAAAGCCTTCAGACCCTCAAAGGCATCCTATTTGAAATTTAACAGTGTCCTCTGGGCAGTCACTGGAGCAAATGGTGTATTCTCCACATTCCTGCTCTCACACAGCATCTAAAACAAATAGATGACAAAGTTTTAGGTTACCAGGATGTCACAACACAGCCAGAACTGGGCAGTGTCCTTGTGGGGAAGGAAAGAAAAACAGAGACTCCATCCAGGCTCCCTCCTTCCCAAGCCAAATAGCTCACAGCGGAGCTGCCTCCCCATCCTGGGCCCCTCTCGCCTGGATTAGGTTCAAGTGTCCAGCTATGGGCACGCTTCAGTGGGCACAACCTGACCACTCCCTGAAAAATATCCGCTGCCCTTCAGGGAACCCCAAGCAGCTATAAACACACTAGATTCTAGACACAACTAGAATTGATGTTTTTGAATTGTGGTGCTGGAGAAGACTCTTTAGAGTCCCTTGGACTGCAAAGAGCTCAAACTAGTCAATTCTAATGGAAATCAACCCTGAATATGCATTAGAAGGACTGATGTTGAAGCTGAAAGTCCAATACTTCAGCCACCTGATGCGAAGGGCTGACTCACTGGAAAAGGCCAAGATGCTAGAAAAGATTGAGGGCAAGAGGAGAAGGGGGTGACAGAGGATGAGATGGTTAGATGGAATCATTGACTCAATAGACATTAGTGTGAGCAAACTTCAGGAGATAGTGAAGGACAGGGAAGCCTTGTGTGCTGCAGCCCATGGGATCGCAAAGTCTGACATGACTGAGGAATAACAACAGGCAGCCCTAAGTAGCTGCAGATACAATACATCTTCAGAATCCCTGGGTTTTAGGTTTCACCTTGGATTTTGATGTATGCCCAAAGTGGAAGTTTAGGGGTGGGGTGGAATTTTATTTTTTTCCAGCCAACACCAAAGCCAAAAAAAGGAGGGACAGGGGCCACAAGCACTAGCCCAGACAAGAACTTCCTTTCCTGCTTAGGCTGGGCTAAACTCAGAGGTCTAATTACCACCATTCACATCCGGAGCTCCTGAAGAATTGCAATGCAAACCCAAGCACAGTACAGATGGAACAAAAGTATCTCCTTTGAGAGGAGGTGTAATAAACCCCCAGGGCACAGTGGCAGAATCTGAGATTAAATCTCTAATCCATCATCTGCCAGCTGCATGGCCCAAGGCCAGTTGTTCCAGTCTCTTCATCCATACAATGGGATTATCACACCCAGGAACAACTGAAGATATGGTATAGAAGAAAGGACCCTCAGAATTTTTTTTTTTTTCAGAATTTCTTGTAGTCTAGTCCCTAAAGAAGTGAAAGTCAGGACGCTTTGTATTAATCATGTTTTTAAATTCTCTATAGTTTATAACGGGCTTCCCTTGTACCTCAGTTGGTAAAGAACCCACCTGCAATGCAGGAGACCTGGGTTCAATTCCTGGGTCAGGAAGATCATCTGGAGAAGGAAATAATGCTTTGATATCTTGAGGACCTGATTGGCTGGGGAGAGAGTGCCCCTCTAGGATTAGCTAGTTCCTAGGGAGAGCAAACAATTTACCTGTGAGTATGCCTATGCAAACCAACCTGTCCAGAGCCCAAGTCTTCAACCACCTCCCTTACCTAATTCACATGCCCCAAGCCAATCTTTCCTCTGCCCTAAATCACCCCAGGGTCAGGAGCTGGACAACTAGATATCACCCCATAGTCCAGAGCCTGCCAAAATTATTCAAACTAGCCAATCCTAAAATATGTATCCCTCCCTACCATGCCTTTCCTGCAGGGATAACAGTAAAGTCTCCTGCCCTTGCTTTCTCCTGGCTCCTCTGCCTCTGACCAGCCCTGGTGCTTCCCATGTGGCCCTGAATGGCATGGTGTGTCCCTTCCTCTTAAAAAACTGTAATGAACTTCTTTCAATAGCATTGACCTCTCTGTGTTATCACTTAGTTACCTCTATAAGAAAAATCCTGGGTACAGTCAAACCACCCTTGCAATCCAAACTCTTATGACTCACAATCAAAACCCAGGAACCAAATAACTTCAGGAAATTTAGTGTTCCAAACTAGGATCCAAGTAAATTTGATTAACAGAGGATACTTGTATTGTGTAGTCTGAATCCTTAATACTCTCAAGATTGAAAGTGTCGTTGGGGGTCTTTCCTAGTGATCCAGTGGTAAAGAATATGTCTGTCAATGCAGGGGACACAGGTTCCATCCCTGGACTGGGAAGATCTCACATGCTGCAGAGCAGCTAAGCCCGTGCGCCACAGCCACTGAGCAGCACTCCTGAGCTCAGGAACCACAGCTACTAAACCCCGAGTGCCTAGGGCCCATGCTCTGCAACAAGAGAACCATTACAGTGAGAAGTCTGCACCGCAACTACAGAGAAAGTCCTTGCACACCAATGAAGACCCAGGGCAGCCATAAATATATAAGTAATCTTTTTTTTAAAAAATAGGTGCTGTTTGTGACCAACAGCTGTTCCCCAAATAGGGGACACAAACTAGATAAGCCAAGAGCGACAAATGTGTGAAGCTCCCTACTAAAAAGTTACAAAGCTGTATAAAGTACTGCTCTGTACCTTCCAGTATGTACAGTAATGTGTGTGTGTGTGTGTGTGTCTGTGTCTGTGTATATCCTCAGTTGCTCAGTCATGTCTGTCTTTTTGCGACCCCATGGACTATAGCCCACCAGGCTCCTCTGTCCTTGGACTTTTCCAGGCAAGATTACTAGAGTGGGTTGCCATTTCCTCCTCCAGGAGATCTTCCCAACCCAGGGAATGAACCCACATCTCTTGCATCTGCTGCACCAGCAGATAGATTCTATACCACTGTGCCACCTTGGAAACACCATATGTAGTAAAACATGAAAAATATCCAATGAATATTATATACTATCAAAGTTTAGAATAGCAAGAAGGCGCCAATAATACCAATAGAAGTCAATGGAGTGTCAAGCATAACAGTTTAAGGGAAATGAGAATGTTCTGGTCCAAGTCTGCGGTTGGTTTGCTAACATGGTTCTACACACGTGGGAAACCCTTCACTTCACAGTCACCGGCATTCAGCCAGCCCCTTTGCCTCGCAGGCTGCTAGCACCGCCTTCTTGGAATGCTCTCTGGCCGGAGGCACTAGCCCCTCGGCTGTGACTGTTCCTTCCCTGGGCCATGGTGCCACCCATGCTTCTGTGTGGCTTTGAGTGTGTCTTCCTTCCACCATTGATCCACCTTAACATATCAACTGATAGCTGCCTGAGTATTCAGCTGATGCATCCTTGAGGGAATGTGTTTCTGAGAATACAGTTCTAAGGTTAGAGGCTGGGCCACGGGACTACGCCTTGTCATTGGTCATTGCTGCTGCTGCTGCTAAGTCGCTTCAGTCGTGTCCGACTCTGTGCGACCCCATAGATGGCAGCCCACCAGGCTCACCCATCATTGGTCATTAGTTCAAGTTAAAAGAAGCCACTGAGAAAACTCACTCCAAAAGTCAGCCTTGCCAACCAGACGTGGACCAAGCAAGCCGTGCTCCGGGTTAGCTTTCATTCTGGACCACTGACAGGGTTTTTGGTGAATGTCACTGTATGTGATTGGCTTTTCCTCAAGAACTGGAACGTTATCTGAAGAATTCTCCGTTTCCCATTAGAAGCTAAAAACATGTTTCCAATTTTGTTTACTTACTTACATGGCTCTTGCATTTGTTCAATGCTTCTTTATCCTTTACAAGGCTCATGACAGAAACATCTGCTTTGACAGGAACTTCCCAGCAGGCAGTGCGTTCTCCCTCTGTCACTCCTAAAGCTGCAGGCGATGGAATGTGAGTGGGCTACAGAATCAGACTGTGGCTTGGGTTTGATGGCCTCTCACCAGCTGTGGGACATTGAGCAAGTCACTAAACCCTTCTGAGCCTCTTCTCCTTTCAGAAAAAAATGGTAATAGTCATATCTACCTCACAGGGTTGTTGTGAAGATCAAATGAAATAACACAGGTAAAGCCCTTAGTACAGAGTCATGTACAATGCAAAAAATAGTTTTCTAGTCTAGTGCTAGCTAACAAATGCTCTTAAGGGCCTGCAAAGCAAGATATAATGATAAAGTCCTTGAACTCAAAGATAGGGTAAACTACTGTTAAGAGCTAGTGTAATGACTGTATGAAAATGTACTAGCTGGGATGGATTAGGTTATGCTGCAGTAACAAACAACCCCAACATCTCAGTGGCTTAAAACAATAAAGGTTTGTTTTTTGTTCATGTTACATGTCCATCATGAGCAGACTGGGGAGTGGGGAGAGTCTGAATCTCACTTCATCCTCATTCAGACATACAGGCTAACAGGGATTGCACCATATGCAAAGTAGTTGGTTGTCTTGGCAGAGGGAAGGAGAGATGAAGAATCCTACTCTAGCCCTTAAATATACTTTAGCAAAACATTATTCATATATTATTAGCCAGAGTCCCTGGCTATACATAACTCCAGAAGGACAGGGAAGTATAGGCTTCCCGAAGACTCAGAAGTAGAGTGGAACCAGAGACTGATAAAAGTACTCATTTCTTCCACAGAAGGTATATGGTGTATGGTGAGATCATAAAGAAAGGAAAGTATAAGGTTGCCTTACATTTCCAGAGAGCCTTTGTCAGGGAGAGAATGCTTGTGATGAAACTTTAGAAAAGAATTACAGGGTTTCCCTGGTGGCTCAGTGGTCAAGAATCTACCTGCCAACGCAGGAGACACAGATTCCATTCCTGACCTGGGAAGACCCCACATGCTGCAGAGCAACTAAGCCTGTGCACCATCACTACTGAGCCTGTGCCCTAGAGCTTAGGAGCTGCAACTACGGAAGTCTGTGAGCCCGAGAGCCCGTTCTCAACAAGAGAAGCCACCTCAGGGAGAAGCCTGAGCACCGCAGCTAGAGAGTAGCCCCCACTCTCTGCAGCTAGAGAAAGTTCACGCAACAAAGACCCAGGATAGCCAAAAATAAAATTAATTAAGTTTTGGAAAAGAAATGAATTACAACTTGACAGATGAGCAAAGGAACAGGAGGTGCCCTAGACAGAGGGACTATCGTGTGCAAAGCCTTGGAGGCCTGCAAGAGCATGATGCTCTCTGGGAACAAGTAATTTCATGTTCACAGGAAGAAAAAATGGTGATCTGTGAACAAGTGGGAACTGAGTTTGAACCAGTGCTAGATCATGTCACAATAAGGACTTGAGACTTTATCATACAGGTGATGGGGGAGAGGCAGGAGCCTTGGAAGGTTCTGACAAAGGAGGGTGCTAGGATCAGATTTATTTGCTCATCTTTTTGGTCAACACATATTTACTAAGTGTCTAGTAAGAGCAAAGCAGTGTTCAAGGAATTGGGGATATATTGGTGAACAACATTCTGCCTTCATGGAACTCAAACGCCAGTGGCAGAAAAAGCACTGTAGCAGCAGTTAGGGCTCTGGATTAGAAGGGGCCGGTTGAGATGAGAAGCAGAGAAAGCAGGGAGGAGGTTACTGCAATACTAGAGATGAGTAATAACGTGGGCCTAAAGTCCACTAGTGAGAGTGAAGAGGTGGGAACAGATGAGAGACAGATGAGTGAATCAGCAGGACTTGGGGATACGATGGAAGAGTTCAGAAGTGGGAGAAGTTCAGCATGACCCTCTGTTTTCCTGCTTGAACAATTAGATCAATGTCAGAGCCCTTCAGCAAGACTGAGAACTCAGAAGGAAGAACAGATAATGAAGACGTGATGAGTTTTGTTGGAAGTTTATTGACTTTGACGTGTTTTTTTCTGACAGGAATTTTGATGTAACTGGGACTCAAGAGCTGGCTATACACTGAAAACATATATATTGGGAGATAAACAGCAGAGAGCAGAAACAATGGCAAGAATCTAAATTGATGACAAGTGTGTATCTTCTCTTTCTCTCAAGACCTGATGGGGTTACATGGGCAAGAACACCTGTAAGTACAGCTACACATTCAAAAATTTTCCATTTTGATAAGAAATGGAAATCTTATAGTTTATAAGTTTATGCCTATTTTTTAAAAGAAAAGAATTGAGAAAAAGAATGGCATTAGACTTATCAAATGCAATGCAGGAATCTAGAAGATCATGAAGAAATGCCTTCAAATTTCTAAGAGAAAATGGCTTTGAATCTAAAATTCCAGACTCATCCAAATTTCCAATCAAGTGCAAGGATAAATGAAAAACATTTAGTTGAGCAAGGACTCAAAAAAAAGTTGATGTCCATGCACTCTTTAGAAGCATTCAGGAAATTGCTTCACCAAACAGGAATACCCAGTGGATCTAGAGAAAAGGGGTTCTGACCAAAGTAGGAGGAAGGAGAACTATGGTGCAAAATATTGAGGAAAAGCAAAGGGGAGAGTTGAAATGTGACCAGATAGAATTGAACATTTGGGGAAATCTGTTAGGTTTGTGACAGATATAATGCCACACTCAGGGGAAAATAAAAAAAATAACGAATATCTGTATGAAAGAATCTGCAAGTGAGTATTAGGGGCAATTATTGTCTCTAGAAGAAATAAAAAGGATACTAGAAAGTAAATATTATCAAAAACCCTCATCCTGGGTTAAAAATGAATAGTATTAATATGGTAACATTGTAAATGCTGATAGTTTAACAAAAAATATAACTATCTTAGAGGGATCAGAGAGGGAAGTGCAGGCACGTACAATGTAGCCACATCCTCACCTATATTGGGAGAAATTTGTTAATTTCAGAGATCACTTGGTTGCAAAAGGTCAGACACGACTGAGCAACTAACACACACACACACATCCCACTTACATCCATTTATAATTAAACTACATAGATGTGAAGTGACAGTGAAAGTTCCTCAATCAGGTCCCATTCTTTGAGACCCCATGGACTGTAGCCCACCAGCATCTTCTGTCCATGGAATTCTCCAGGCCAGAATACTGGAGTGGGTAGCCATTCCCTTCTCCAGGGGATCTTCCCAACCAAGAATCAAACCCAGGTCTCCTGCACTGCAGGTGGATTCTTTACCATCTGAGCCACCAGGGAAGCCCAAGAATACTAGAGTCATAGCCTATCCATTGTCCAGTGGATGTTCCCAACCCATGAGTCGAACTGGGGTCTCCTGCATTGCAGGCAGATTCTTTACCAGCTGAGCTACCAAGGAAGCCCTCTACATAGATGGGCCAGGACCTAAAAGCAGTTCTGGAATTATAAGGTGTTGGGCAGTAGCTCTTGTTGCACTATTACCAGAGCAGCTAAATGCATACCTGGCCCTAGGAAAGCAGCTGAAGCTAACAAAGTCTCTCAGAAACTGCTTGGCTGCCCTGCACCCTCCCTAAGCTCCCTGCCTCCCCATCTGCCTGCCCCCACTGCCTGGTAGGAAAGGACCTTGGACTCCTGTTTCAAAGGTCGGATTCGGGGACTCTCTATGGCTTCCACTCAGATATCTTGACCCTTACTTCATCCTGAGACTCTTGTCCTTTGCCCCTCGGACTGGATCTGACATTCACTAGGTGCTATCTGGGTGTCCCCATCTGCTCCTGGGCTTTTCTCCCACCCCCCACCACACATGACAGGAATAGTTCATGCAGCAGATGTCACTTTGCTTTTCCCGACATAACAGCTGTCCAGCTCTTGGAGGGCTTTTCATTGGCTATCCTTGAGGTAAACTCCTTTAGTCAGTCAGTTAGTGTTAGTCACTTCAGTCATGTCCAACTCTTTGCAACACCATGGACTGTAGCCCACCATGCTCCTCTGTCCATGGAATTCTCCAGGCAAGAGTACTGGAGTGGGTTACCATTTTCTTCTTCCTACTCCTTTACAGCTGGATAATGTGGCCATAGGTTGTTTATAGATATCAGTTCAGTTCAGTTCAGTCGCTCAGTCGTGTCCAACTCTTTGCGACCCCATGAATCTCACTAGTTCTCTAATTAGGGCTTCCTGGGTTGTTCAGCTGGTAAAGAATCTACCTGCAATGCAGGAGACCCTGGTTCATTTCCTGGGTCTGGAAGTTCCCCTGGAGAAGGGATAATCTACCCACTCCAGTATTCTTAGGCTTCTCTGGTGGCTCAGATAGTAAAGAATCTGCCTGCAGTGGGGAGACCTAGGTTCCATCTCTGGGTTGGGAAGATCCCCTGGAGGAGGGCATGGCAACCCACTCCAGTATTCTTGTCTGGAGAATCCCTATGGACAGAGGAGCCTGGCAGGCTACAGTCTATGGGGTCAGAAAGAGTCGGGCATGACTGAGTGATGAAGCACAGCACAGTATAATTCTCTAATTCATATAATTAGTACTAATTCTCTAATTAGTAAGAGCTGGATCATAAAGAAGGCTGAGCACCGAAGAACTGATATTTTCAAATTGTGGTGCTGGAGAAGACTCTTGAGAGTCCCTTGGACAGCAAGAGTTTGAGCCAGTCAATCCTAAAGGAAATCAACCCTGAATATTCATTGGAAGGACTGATGCTGAAGCTGAAGTTCCAATATTCTGGCCACCAGATGCGAAGAGCCAACTCATTGGAAAAGACCCTGAAGCTGGGAAAGATAGAGGGCAGGAGGAGAAGGGGGTGACAAAGGATGAGATGGTTGGATGGACACTGAGCAAACTCTGGGAGATGGTGAAGGACAGGGGAGCCTGGCACGCTGCAGTCCATAGCATTGCAAAGAGTCAGATGTGACTTAGCGACTAAACAACAACAACTCTCTAATTGGATATTAAAAACATTAATTCTTTTTTAAAAAGCATTAACTCTTTAGAGCAGGAAGAAAGGTGGTGAGAGAGGCCATAACAGTACTTCCAGGCTGACAACTGAAAGAGCCAGAATGTTCTTAAAGTATAGAAAGTAAGGACACTCAAGAGAAGCTCCATCACACAGCACCTATGAAACGAAGGACATATCAAAGGCACATGTAGATGATTCAACCTGAGAGACAATTTGGAAGTGAGAAACTCTTCAAGAAGCACGTGCAAGGGGGACAGTCACTGATGATCAAGCTGGTTAAATGTGGGCAAGTTGGGATATTATAATCATAATGGTATTTATTCAGCGCTTGCTATGTGTTGGGCTGTAAACACTTTGCCCTTATTAGCTCACTTAATCCCCACAAAAACACTGCCAGGTCAGTATTATGATTTTTATTATTCCCACTTCACAGACGAGGAAACTGAGGCAAGGATCTAACTGCCCTAAGGCCCACAGCTGACAGAGGTGGGGTTTGAACCCAGGTTGCACAGTCTAAAAATGCTCTCCTAAGCTTAACTATAGTGTGAGTTACACAAAGCACATGCTCTGTACATATATCCAGGCTGAGAAGCAGTCCCGTCTTTGTAAGGATTATAGTATAGAGCTCAGAACAGAGGATATGGGAGCCGACCAAGAATGTGAACAAATACATGGGTTCCCATCACCTAGGGAGACTGAAATCCTGACAGGAAACCCTGTAGCCAGGCATCCAAGCATGAACAGCCATTGAGTACATCTGAAGGAAAGCTAACTCTTATTGCCAACTCTGAGCACAGAATGAGCTTAGCAAACCTTTCTGTACCTTGGCAGACAGGGCCCTGGGTTCCCAGTACTGACATCCTGAAAATTTAGGGGTGTGTGTGTGTGTGTGTGTGTGCGCTCAATCACTCAGTTGTATTCGACTATTTGTGACCCCATGGACTGCAGCCACTAGGCTCCTCTGTCCATGGGATTCCCCAGGCAAGAATACTGGATCAGGTTGTCATTTTCTACTCCAGGGGATCTTCCCAACCCAAGGGTCAAACCTGCATCTCCTGTGTCTCCAGTATTGGCAGATGGATTCTTTACCACTGAACCACCTGGGAAGCCCTGAAAAGTCACATATCCTGATGTAAAAGCCCAGCGGTACAAAATTCACAGCAAAAAATGGTGAAACATATTCTAACAAACTGAACCTGTCATTTAGGGCCCTTTAAGCATATTTAAAAGCAGAGACATTACTTTGCCAACAAAGGTTCGTCTAGTCAAGGCTATGGTTTTTCCTGTGGTCATGTATGGATATAAGAGTTGGACTGCGAAGAAGGCTGAGCGCCGAAGAATTGATGCTTTTGAACTGTGGTGTTGGAGAAGACTCTTGACTCCCCTTGGACTGCAAGGAGATCCAACCAGTCCATTCTGAAGGAGATCAGTCCTGGGTGTTCTTTGGAAGGAATGATGCTAAAGCTGAAACTCCAGTACTTTGGCTACTTCATGCGAAGAGTTGACTCATTGGAAAAGACTCTGATGCTGGGAGGGATTGGGGGCAAGAGGAGAAGGGGACGACAGAGGATGAGATGGCTGGATGGCATCACTGACTCAATGGATGTGAGTCTGAGTGAACTCCGGGAGTTGGTGATGGACAGGGAGGCCTGGCATGCTGCGATTCATGGGGTCACAAAGAGTCGGACATGACTGAGCAACTGATCTGATCTGATCTGTAGCTCTTTTTAAATAAAATTCTTAACATGAGGTCCCAATTCTGAGCTTGCAAATCTGTAGCTAAATTTTACTCCAGGGGCAAAGAACTTTCCAGGTGAAGCCAGATGCATCCTTGGATAATTCAGAGAAATAGTTCATGGAAAAAGAACTGCAAGCTTTGTTGAAAAGAACTCTCACTGCTTGTTCAGCATCAGTATGAGAGCCCTCATCTTGAATTGTTCTCAAATTCTGATTTGTTTGAAAATCAGTCCAAATGTCTCCCCACCAGTCCCATTCCCATCTAGTAAATTTTATTAAGCAATAAATTCACATCAAACACTATTCATTGAGAAATTTCAGATGAAACTAGTCAAATTCACTATACAGTGGACACTCTGAGGCAATCAGCATTGCTCCTTCACATTTTTTCATAGGGAATGCCACTGAGATCTGTCCCCCAACCCTTCCTTGTGGGGCATGACTCCCAGGAAGGGGTCTTGGCACAGAGAGGGAGTAAAAGCCTTTCAGAGCTGAGACTGCTGCATTAAAAAGCCATGTGGCTCCAGCCACACTCTAAGTATTCTTAGCTCAAGACCTGTAGTTAAGTCCAGACTTCACGGACGACTGCTGAAGGCACCCAGCTGCAAGCTTCCTTGCCAAAAGCCCAAAGCAGTAAGTTCAAGGTGCTTCCTGGCTCTGACTCAGCCAGTATGGAAGGACCCCATGTTGACAGTAGAGTAGGAGCAGCTCTGAGCCTTCTCTAAGAGCGCTCTGGAAAGCATTATCCTCCCCAAAGGGGATGAAAGTCTCTTTGAAAGCATTTGCCTAGCCTGCTCAGAGATGAAGACAAAAACCATAACACATGGGAAGGACCAATATCCCACAAACTGCTGACTGATATTATCTGGGTGTTCTGCTTTTGAAAACCTTTTGCCTGTAAAAGAAAAACACGTTCCCATCACTAACTGTCCCCGGAGCAAGTCATCTGCCCTTTCACAAGGCTCTCATCGTAAAATGAAGAGTTTAATTATAGATGATCCCTGCGGTCCCATATAGTCTAGTAATGACAAATGTCAGAAGTGGTCAAATACAATTTCATATGGCATGCACACACACACACTCACCGCACATCAAACTTCACAAACTTTTCCTCATTCATTTGGTAAAAACAATTGCTAGCCAGATGCCAAGCACTCTTCCAGGCAACTTTTAAAATACAGCAGCAAACAACACGAGCCCTGCTTACCTGGAGCTTACTTTCTAGGACTGGCCAGAAGCAAAATAATCAAGCAATACATATCAGGCAGTGATAACTGCCATGGATAAAAATAAAAATGGATGGAGACTGTCAGAGTTGGGTAGGATGTTCTATTTGAAATATTGGTAAAGGCCTCTGAATAAGATGAAATTTGGTGTGGAATTTAAAAAATAAAACAAAACTGAATATAACAAAAAGGAACAGACTTACAGATAAAGAGAAGAAACTAGTGGTTACCAGTGAGGAGAGGGAAGGGGAGAGGGGCACTAGAAGGGGAAGGGAGGGCTCTTTGCAACCCCGTAGACTAGCCCACCAGGTTCCTCTGTCCATGGGGATTCTCCAGGCAAGAATACTGGAGTGGGTGGCCATGCCCTCCTCTGGGGATCTTCCCAACCCAAGGACTGAACCCAGGTCTCCCATATTGCAGGTGGATTCTTTACTATCTAAGCCACCAAGGAAGCCCAAGATGTATGAAGTATTAAGTATAAAAAAAGCTACAAGGATATATTGTACAACACAGGGAATATAGTAAATATTTTATAATAGCTCTAAATGGAATAAAACCTTTAAAATTTGTGAATCACTATGTTTGACATTTGAAACATATATATTTTTAAAAAGATGCCATTTGGGTATATATGGTAAAGGAGTAAGCCATTGGACATTCACGGAAAGGAGGTTCCAGGTGGAAGCCATAGCGTGTGCAAAGGCCCTGAGAGAGAAACATCTTGACCTATTCAACAGTCAAAGAACAGCAAAGAAATTAATATGGCTGGGAAAGAGAGTGACCAACGGGGGGAGTGGAAGGAGGTAAACCAGAAAGATGATCAAGGTCTGGCAAATTTTCCCTCTGAGTGAGATGGGAATCCACTGGGACTTTGGAGCTTTGGAATGGTGTGATCTGATATATGTGCTTAAAAGAGTACCCTCACTAATATAATGTAACAAATAGACTTACAGGGACAAGGGTCTCCCTCTAAGCAGAGGACCAGACAGGAGGCCATTGCAATAATACATATGAGTAATGAGGGTGGCTTGGACCAAGTGATGACAGTGGAGCTGATGAGAACTGGATATGTGGGGAAGCTTAAGTCAATAGGATTTGCTAACATACAGTATGGGGAGAGCGAAAGAGAGCACTCAAAGAGGATGTCCAGATTTTACACTTGAGTAAGTGGAGTGATGGTGTTTCCCTTTACTGGCCTGGGAGAGACTAGGGAAGGAACATATGTAAGGTGGTGGGAGATAGAAATCTGCATGTTCCATTTCAGGCATGAGAAATCTGAGATGCTTTTTAGATATCTTATGTAACTGTGATAGTAATACCATAGGCTTCTAGAATCTTCTTTGGAGAATTTAAAATATAATCCCCACAGAGTGAACTCAGAAAGAGAAAAACAAGTATCATGTATTAATGCATATGTATGGAATCTAGAAAAATGGTACTGATGAACATACACAGGGAAGGCACAGAGATGTACACAGAGAATGGACTTGTAGACACAACAGGGGAGAAGGCAACGGCACCCCACTCCAGCACTCTTCCCTGGAAAATCCCATGGACTGAGGAGCCTGGTGGGCTGCAGTCCATGGGGTCGCAAAGAGTCGGACACGACTGAGCGACTTCACTTTCACTTTTCACTTTCATGCATTGGAGAAGGAAATGGCAACCCACTCCAGTGTTCTTGCCTGGAGAATCCCAGGGACAGAGGAGCCTGGTGGGCTGCCATCTCTGGGGTCGCACAGAGTCGGACACGACTGAAGCGACTTAGCAGCAGCAGTGGCAGACACAACAGGGGGAGGAGAGGGTGGGGCTAATTGAGAGAGTAGTGTCAACACATATACACTACCACGTGTAAAACAGATAGCTAGTGGGAAGTTGCTCTTTAGTACAGCGAGCTCAGCTCGGCGCTCTGTGATGACCAACCTAGAGGGGAAGGCGGGAGGGAGGTCCAGAGGGAGGGGATATGTGTACACTTAGCTGATTCATGTTGTCGTACAGCAGAAACAACAAACAAATTATCCTCCAATTAAAAATAAATTTTAAAAACAAAATTAATTAAATAAATAAAAATAAAATTTAAAAATAAACTAATTAAATAAAATATAATCCCCAGTGACAACACTCCGCTTAGGAACTGTCCAGAGAATACAGGTGACCAAGGGTTTACTGGTAAATGTTTAACAACCTGTTCTCCAGGGGAAAAAGATTCTTCATTTGTAACAATCTGTCGGTTTCCATGGTGTAAATACTCCACCCTGGCCAATTTCAAGCTGGCAGTGTGAGGTCAGCACATGCAGAGAGGGGAAGGATGAGCACAAGGGCTCTCCTACCAGTAGGAGCAGCAGGCTCCAGCCGGCCCTGCAGTGACCTTCCCCAGGCCCCCACACTCCTCAGAAGGCAAAGTAGGGACAATTGTCAGCTGGGAGGGAATGGCTTTGGGCAGTTATCCTTTAAACACCTTTGCAGGGGTTTTGAAAAAACAGGTTGTGAGAAAGCCTGAGGCATTTGTATTATAAACAGCTGCCTTACTGTTGTAACAGACTCATCCAAGATCTGACATTAATTATCTCTAACGCAAAACAAATCTACTCTCAAGTTTCAATGGGGGTAGAGCAGGACGGGCCTGCTCTCAATGGGGGTAGTGCCAGGTCCCAGGGACGGTCCCCAAGTCATTCTGAAAGAAAGGAAAACGCCATCCTCTCCATTTGTTTCTGGCTTCTGAGCTCAGAATCCCTTTCTGAAATAGATAATACTTGGATCATTTTCAACTTTGGGGTGAAAAAATAATTTGCTCTAGGTTTTAACCAGCTCCTGGAGAGAACTATTTTCTCAGGGCCGTGAATGCCATTAAATTTGCTTTATTAGACGGTTGTTCAGTCAACAAACTAAAGATTCTTTATTTCCATCTCCACTCTAGAACAGGGGTTCTTTTTGTTTTGTTTTTTGAATGCGGACCATTTTAAAAGTCTTTATTGAATTTGTTACAATCTGCTTCTCTTTTACTTCTTGGTTTTTTGGTCTTGAGGCACGTGAGATCTTAGATCCCCGACCAGGGATCGAACCAACACCTCCTGCCTTTGAAGGCAAAGTCTTAACCACTGGATCGTCAGGGAAGTCTCTAGAACAGGGGCTGGAAAATTATTTCAGCATACTCCCTGGTGGCTCAGAGGTTGAAGCATCTGCCTCCAATGCGGGACACCTGGGTTCAATCCCTAGGTCGGGAAGATGCCCTGGAGAAGGAAACGGTAACCCACCCCAGTATTCTTGCCTGGAGAACCCCATGGACAGAGAAGCCTGGTAGGCTACAATCCAAGGGGTTGCAAAGAGTCGGACACAACTGAGCGACTTCACTTCACTTCACTTCACTTCATGTTGTGCAGGGGTAGTTGGATTGCTCACATGCAGAGATTCAGATCTAATTGGTTGGTAAGACCTGGGGTGGGGCTTTTCATCTTTTTTTTTTTTCATACTCCCTACCTGATTCTAATGAGTAGACAGGGCTGAGAACCACTGCAAGTTCAAGTAACCAGTGGTTCTGCTCTCTGCTCTGCTTAGTCGCTCAGTCATGTCTGACTCTTTGCAAAGCTATGGACTGTAGCCCACCAGGCTCCTCTGTCCATGAGGATTCTTCAGGCAAGAATACTGGAGAGGATTGCCATGCCCTCCTCTAGGGGATCTTCCCAAACCAGGGATCAAACCCAGGTCTCCTGCATTGCAGGTGGATTCGTTACTGTTGAGCCACCAGGGAAACCCTATTTCCGCTATTTAGCATATGTCTTTGGAATGGCTGTTGACCAAGGTGGACTCAGAGGTCAGGACAGATGGTCCTGGCTCACTCGTCCACCTGACATTCATGTTGGCTCCAACAGGGGAGCTGTATCATAGGCAGTTCCCTCGACAGCTATCCAGGGAGCCCCCTGCGTGGTGTGAGGGCACATTTCAAAAGAATGGCAGCCAAGGGCTGATGCTGCTTTCGACTACTCAAAGAGCTGGTAAAAATGTCTTGATAAGGGATACCTGAGAAAAACATGGCTGGATCATGGATTTGGCCAAAATAAAGCATCCTGTCTTGGATGGAGAGTCAGGCTGATGCAATCCTAACCTTTCCTAACTCTCCCACCTGAGTTTAGTTTCCTGGTTTGATCACCTCAGGTTGCAGTAGGACTCACGGGAACCCAGCATTCTCCAAATCACTGAAATTTCACATACTTCCTGACCAAACAATAAAGCAAAGTTCAATTAAGAAATTCATTCTAAAATTAAGCAATGCTTAACTGCCTGATCTTTGGAGTTATTAAGAGTAAGGGTCCCTTGGGCCCTCTCTGGTGGCTCAGTAGTAGAGAATCTGCATGCCAGTGCAGGAGACACGGGTTTGATCCCTGATCTAGGAAGATTCCCACGTGCCTCAAAGCAACTAAGCCCATGCATCACAACTGTTGAGCCTTTGCTCTAGAGCCCAGGAGCTGCAGCTACTGCAGCCCAAGTACCCTAAAGCCCGTGCTCCACAATACGAGAAGAGCCCACACTGATCAACGAAGACCCAGTACAGCCAAAAATAAGTAAAGTGATTAAAAAAAAAGAGTAGGGGTCCCTTCCATGAACACTGGCAGTTAATGACCATTTTCACCAGAGTCTCCTTACAGTGTAAGTCTACATGTCCTCCTTCCTGCCCTCCCTCCCAATCCAGAACAATCTCATGCCCCTCCCTGCCCCTATGCACACGCTCCCCCACTCACACATAGGCACCAACTCAGGACCCAAAGCTTCAGAGAGAAGACAACAGCAAACAGAGCAGAGGAGATGGAGAAGGGATAGTAAGAGCTGTCCAACCGAAGGACAAAGGTACAGAAAATGACTGTTTCCAAGGAGGATGGGGAAAGTCTGCCCTGGAGAGCAGAGCCCAGCCAAGGGCAAGCCCCACAGGATGTAGGGCCTGGCATGACCTGAGAGACACAACCACCAGAAGAGTTGGAACTGGCTCAGGGCAGGCAACATAGACCTCCACTTATCACACTACAGACACTTCCGGCCCACCTTCCACCTCCTAGTGTGTCTCCAGGGGAGGCTGGAGAGGAAGCCGCCCTCCACTGCCAGTGGCTGCAGAGGCTTTTGATTAAAGCCTCTGGAATGGAAGCTTTGTGTTTTAAATCCCTCAAAACAGTTTCCAAAAAAAAAAAAAAAAAAATGTAGATAGAACGAGAAGGGGAGCAGAATGCTCAGGACTTCAGCCTGCAAAGGCCAGATGCGGGAAGCAAATAAATTCAACCCGTTCAACAAGAGAACAGGGTGATGCTGCCAAGCAAGGCAGGGGAGGGGATTCTCTGGTTTGCTTACCTCTCTTCTCACCCAAGAACACACGTTATGAATTTCATGGAAATAGATGGTGGGATGAATCAGTTACATTCACCAGGTCACCCTTCTCCAACTACAATCACCCGTTTAGCAAATCAGGTCTCCTGCCTGTGCTGGTACCTCTGTCTGATAAATTCCTTCTTGATTGTTGTTGTTCAGTCGCTCAGTTGTGTCTGACTCTTTGTGACCCCATGGACTACAGCACGCCAGGCTTCCCTGGCCACTATCTCTGGCAGTTTGCTCAAACTCATGTTCGTAGTAGAGTCAGTTATGCCATTCAACCATCTCATCCTCTGTCTCTCCCTTCTCCTCCTGCCCTCAATCTTTCCCAGCATCAGGGTCTTTTCCAATGAGTCAGCTCTTTGCATCTTATCCCAGCTCAAATGTCACCTCTTCTGTGAAGCCTTCCTGGACTCCCCCAGGTCGAACCTATGACTCTTTCTCCTATGTTTCCAAGACCTTCCTCCATACTCTCCAAGGGCATAGATTGTCATCTAGCTATGTTCTGTCTCCCCGAGTGAACTGGGAGCTCCCAGGGGTAAGAGCCAGACCTTGTTCATTTTCTTATCCCCAGTGCCTAATAAACACTTACTAAGGGAACAGACTGAGGGACTTTACTTTCACTTTTCACTTTCATGCACTGGAGAAGGAAATGGCAACCCACTCCAGTGTTCTTGCCTGGAGAATCCCAGGGACGGGGAGCCTGGTGGGCTGCCGTCTATGGGGTTGCACAGAGTCGGATACGACTGAAGCGACTGAGTAGCAGCAAGGGAACAGATAGATGGACACAAAGATACCGGAGGAATTCAGAGAGGCCACTGCTCTAAAAGGGAATCTTCATCCACAGGAGACAGAAGATTGCACAACCACAAGGCAGACTTTTCTATTGGCACCGAGTCATCTTTGCTGGAAGTCTGGAAGGATTGTCAGCAAGATCTCTGCCAGTCTCCTCTGTGTCTCCCTCTATTTATACCCTGGGGTCAGGAGACAGGAGGAGGCTGCCTGAACTCAAGGACAATGATCAGCAAGCAATACCTTTGGTGCATTTATTCTTGGCAAGGATCCCCAGAGGTTAGGTTTCCTTTAAAAAGCAGCCGCTGAGAGAGGGAAATTCCAGTTTTTTAACTCTTTGGCTATTTCCAAAGAAATTAACAGAAACTTTAAATATCTGCTAGGTAGTCCTTAAGGCACCAAAATTTACCCTTAGACAAAATGACCATAGGCATTGCAAAAGTTCTTGACTCAAAAAAAAATTTTTTTTTTCAGGTTACTGGAAAGGGAGCAGCAAAAATAAATAAATAAAAAAGAATAAAACTGAAAGAGTCTCTAAGAGAACAAAAAAGGGATGGTAATATAAAATCACCATCCTAGCCAAGTATTTTAACTGTGTAATTGAACAGAAAAAGAGCTTGGTAAAATACTTAGGTTTATAATTAATGGACCTAAAAACAAATATATACATACATGTAACTAGTATAGCAACCATTAACCTAACTTTAACCTGATTTGCTAAAATGTTATTTTAATCCCTTTTAGGGAAAGCAGCAAAAGCTACAGTAACTAAGAGCACACATTTAGATGTCAGACCTGAACTGAATCTTGTGACCTTCCAGCTGCAAGACCTTAAAGCAGGTTACTCAAGCCCCCAGAGCCTCAGTTTCTTTAGTTATAAAATGGGCTGTTTTAAGTCTTCCTGAGGTGCTATACATAAAAGGTCTCCACACCGGTGCAGACCAAGAAAGTGCTCAGGAAGTGGTAAGTATTAGCAAGAGAGGTTCTCAGAATCATTATGACCATCATCACAATAACAAGAAAAGAAACGGATGCCAGGACTTTAGAAAGAAAGGAAAAAGTTCTGAACTTTCTTCTATCATTCCATCTGTTTATCAGATGCATTGGTCTCTGTAGAATCCCCAAGAATGATAGAAAGATCCAATTATAGTCACAGAATTACCCAGGAATGATATTAACACCTTTGATCAAGCTTTCTATTAAATAGTTGAGACAAAAGGGTTTCTTTTCTAAACATTCAATTCCCAGGAAAACTCCACACCCTAGTAGCCTAGTTTGTCTAAATTTGATTTGTTCTTTGGTTCCAGAGGCCTGAGAGGCTACCTAAATACAGATTTCCTTCTAGAAGTCACATCAGAAGAGTTTCCATTTATTATTTCCCCAACAGCTTGGAGGAATTAAATATATACCCCAAGAGGAGACCCATCTTTGACACTGAAAGTAAAACCCTAACCCAATCCCAAGTTTGTGGAAATTGTAATAATAGATGCAGTTGCTGAAAATAGCACTTTATCATCAGGCTGGAAAGACTCAATAGGACAAAATTGTCCTCAATTGCATTATAGGTTTTCAAGGGCTAAAGACCGACCATTTAAATACAACTGTATGGTTTTGTGTGCACGTGTATGAGTACACATGTGCACGCAATGAAAGCAGGTTTGAGGATTGTGAGACATGCCTCACACCTGACTCTTCCTGTCATGTCAACGACACTCTCAACTTACACACGTCAGTTCACCTACACCAGAAAGGACAAGAAAAAGGAAAGGAAGACCTTAGAACACCCATGAAACTCAGCCAGCTTACAAGTATGAGTGCAGAGTGCACTGGCACTGCTCCAACGGAATATCATAGATTAGGTGGCTCATAAACAACCAAAGTATATTTCACTTCTGGAGGCTGGGAAGTCCAAGATAAAGGGCCTGGTAGATTCAGCATCTGGTGAGAACCATTTCTTAGTTCACAGACAGCCACTCTGGGGTCTCTTTCATAAGGGCACTAATTCCATTCTCAGGGACTCCACCCTCACGACCTAATCACCTCCCCAAAGCCTCACCTCCTGGTATCATCACACTGGGGGTTAACATTTCAACATACAAATTTTGGCAGGACACAAACATTCAGTCTCTGGCAAGTACCAATAATCAAGAAGATGCAAATAAATTCAAATGGCACATTTCTATGAACTTTTCATCTGACTTCAGAATAAATAAATTGGCATTTGGATTAGAAATTTTCATTCTTTTCTTTTGCAATTAACCTTTATCAGTTGAGTTGAGGAGATTGGCAATTACAATATAATGACTTTCATGAACACAGTCCAAGTAATGATAGCAGAATTACACTTGGTAAGAGGAAGAAGCCATTATTGGATGAAAAACCTGGATAAAAGAGTAGATAATGGTAGATAACTAGGAGTTGGCTTATCACGCATCTCCATACTATGTATCTGTTCAGTTCAGTCACTCAGTCATGTCTGACTCTTTGTGACCTCATGATGGCAGCACACCAGGCTTCCCTGTCCATCACCAACTCCCGGAGTTTATTCAAACTCATGTCCATTGAATCATTGATGCCATCCAACCATCTCATCCTCTGTCATCCCCTTCTCCTTCCACCTTCAATCTTTCCCAGCATCAGGGTCTTTTCTAGTGAGTTAGTTCTTTGCATCACGTGGCCAAAGTATTGGGGTTTCATCTTCAGCATCAGTCCCTCCAATGAATACTCAGGACTGATTTCCTTTAGAATGGACTGATTGGATCTCCTTGAAGTCCAAGGGACTCTCAAGAGTCTTCTCCAACACAACAGTTCAAAAGCATCAATTCTTCAGTGCTCAGTTTTCTTTATAGTCCAACTCCCACATTCATACATGACTACTGGAAAAGCCATAGCTTTGACAAGATGGACCTTTGTTGGCAAAGTAATGTCTCTACTTTTTAATATGCCGTCTAGGTTGATCATAGCTTTCCTTTCAAGGAGCAAGCATCTCTTAATTTCCTGGCTGCAGTCACCATCTGCAGTGATTTTGGAGCACCCCAAAATAAAGTCTATCATTGTTTCTGTCGTTTCCCATCTATTTGCCATGAACAATTGGACTGGATGCCGTGATCTTAGTTTTCTGAATGTTGAGTTTTAAGCCAACTTTTTCACTCTCCTCTTTCACTTTCATCAAGAGGCTCTTTAGTTCTTCTTCGCTTTCTGCCATAAGGGTGGTGTCATCTGCATATCTGAGGTTATTGATATTTCTCTCAGCAGTCTTGATTCCAGCCTGTGCTTCATCCAGTTAGCATTTCTCATGATGTACCCTGCATATAAGTTAAATAAGCAGGGTGACAATATGCAGCCTTAATGTACTCCTTTCCTGATTTGGAACCAGTCTGTTGTTCCATGTCCAGTTCTAACTGTTGCTTCTTAATCTGCATAGATTTCTCAGGGAGGCAGGTCAGGTGGTCTAGTATCCCCATCTCTTGAAGAATTTTCCACAGTTTGTTGCAATCTACACAAGGCTTTGACATAGTCAATAAAGCAGAAGTAGATGTTTTTCTGGAACTCTCTTGCTTTTCTGAAGATCCAATGAATGTTGGTAATTTGATCTCTGTTTCTCTGCCTTTTCTAAATCCCAAGCTTACATATTATATATGTGAGCATGTATATACATATATATACTGCAGATTAACACCAATATTATATATGGTACGTGTATGTATATATAATACATATACATTCATGTATATATAGAAACATGGGATTGATATGTATATATTTCTATGTATAAGGGTGTGTATATATGTGAGCATATATACATATGCAGGCATTGAAAAATTCATGTGCGTAAATAGTATATGTGTGTGTTCTTGTGAAGTTTCATCCTCACAAAAGAATGTGTCTCATGAGCTCTGTCTATAACTGACATACGGCCTTGTTTTAGGAAACATGTTTTCCATTTATATGGTTTATTATTCCCTGGTTGTTCCCTTCCTCCAGCAAAGTAATGCTGAACCTACATCTTCTCCCCATCCTCCCTACCAGAGCACCTGCCCCCACTGGGAAAAGCCAAGTCCTTCCCACTTTTGCAGGACCATGACACACCATCATACCCTGTGGACAGCCAAGGGCAGCCCATCCTAAGTAACTATCTCTATCAATCCCAACTTCTTCCTCCCAAGGGCCTTTGTCCGCCCTAGTAGAGCACAGATTTTGGTGGGAAGGCTCATCCAGACAGCTTCCATGGAACATGGGACATCTGGATCCAATAATGCCTTGTAATAAAGTACCTCCTGTAGCCAGATTCATGTCTCATCCCCTGTGTTCATGATGAGAGTCATGTCTCCCTGTGTCAGAGTCTCTTAAGAGGGTGGGGGTGTAAGCTCTGACTTTTATATAAATATGACCCTGTTGCCCTTGAGAACATGTGGGAAATTGTCTGTTGAAGGGCCTGGATCACTATATGAGCCCACTCTCCTGAGGCCAGATGCACTGTCTGTCCTGCCCCAGTTATCCCTTTCCCTTTAACCTGGCGGGGGGCTGAGGAGGGGGGGGTCTCTCCTGAACACAGAGTGAAGGGTCTTCATCACTACCTCACTGCTCCAGTCTCTTGAGAGACAAAGAAAAGGATGCATTTTCCTGCACACAGCATCACCACCCATTCCTGGCCATAATATGAGTAGAGCCAGGAGGATACCAGGCTTCACCCTGGTCAGTCTGTCCTTAAAACGTCTCCATCATTCTGTCTGCATGCCTGCATCTCCTCTAGGACCCTCCCTCGTATGTTCAAATGCCTGATCTTGACCCAGAGGTGCTCCCCATGCCCCATAGGGAGCCCTGTAATCCTGAATTCCCTTTGAACTCTCTATTCTCATCAAAAATATACCAGTCTTCTGTGTCCTTTACTCCTAAAGGTGATAGGAGGTAATATGTCACCCTGTTAATTTAATATCACCGGATGTATTTACTAGCTAATGGGTTACCTCTTATCAAGAAGATCAACAGACAGTAAAACCAGAGATGGGATTCTACGAATTCTGTGTAGGCTAATGAGGCATCGCTGGAGGGGAAGTGAGATTTCGCCTCTTTCCTGCCATCCTGTGTAAATAGTCACCAACTCAACACACAGAGCAAAGCCAAGAGGAGGGACAGAAGACCACGGGAAAGCACTTCTCCAAAAAGACCGTGTTAGGTGTTCCTGATCCTCGCCCCCACCCTGACCTCTCTCAGAACCACACATGGAGTCTCTCTGGGCTCCCACATGGAGGGTGGGCTTCCTTCCCCTGCGGTAGTGGAGTCCAGCAGACAAACAGCACTCCAGGGGCAGAGAAGCCTCAGAGTGCTTCCCCAAGGGCACCGCAGAGAACTGGAATACAGGAACTCAAAGGCCAAGCCATCAGAAAGACTTTTGGCAGGGATACAGGGGCCATCAGGAAGCTAATTTAGATCCCGCTGGGCTGACTTGAATCTGGAAGGAACAGAGAAAGAACAAGAAAAGTATGTGGTGAATTGTCAGAAGGCAGGAAAGACCCAAGGCCTTGGTCTTAATCACGTTCCATATGAAGAAGTTCTGGCATGACGCATGCCTGAAACTTGCCAAGCCTTGAGTAATGGGAACAAACAAGAGAGGAAGAGGGGGGTTGCTGAGAGTGCCTGGTGGGGAGAGGGAAGTCAGGCCATGTCTAGGTGGTGCCAAACATCTGGGTAAACTGTAAAATGTTAAGCCAATTTCGAACCATTTTGTCTATAGAATAGCAAACACTGAATCTGAATGTCTAGGTCACATCATTGTAACTTTGTTTTATTTTTCAGTTTGTGCAGATGTTTGAAAGTTCCTGGAGGGCATAACCAAGGCTTATTTATTTTCAGTTATCTTCACCTTCTAATACTCAGTACATGCCTAGTACCTCACAGCTACTCTATACACATTTGAGAAAGGGAGAGAGGCAGGGGAGAAGGATGAAGCCATGTACAGATTACCTCCAAATCTTTGATGACAGGATGATCACATAACTCATTGCTCAAACTGGGACATTCTTGAGAGTAAAAGTGGCTGCTAACACTGGCCCAAGCCATATGGTCACCCTACTTAATGGTCAGTTACATATGGAAGATGAAGCATTAGCAAGGAACTGCCTCTGTTGTTATTTTCCAAACACTAAGTTAGACAGGCTTGCAGTGCAGAAAAAATAGCAAGAAGGTCAATGTGGCTGGAGCAGAGAGAGGGAGGGGAGGTGGGAAAATGAGGCAGGACTTGGACTTCATTACAGGTATGAGGAGGTGCCCTGGTGGTAGGGGGCTGGGGAGTTTGCTGGGTGAGTGACAAGTTGTGATTTATGTTTTAAAAGATCTGTCTGCTTAGAATAGAGTCAGAAAGTACATTGGTAGATGCTATAGGTCAGGGGATGGGGGGTGGGGAGTTAGTGTTTAATGGAAAAAGTTTCACTTTAGTAAAGTGAAAAATTCAAGAGATGGCTGATGGTTAAATCTCAACATTCAGAAAACTAAGATCATGGCATCTGGTCCCATCACTTCATGGCAAATAGATGGGGAAACAGTGGAAACAGTGTCAGACTTTATTTTTGGGGGCTCCAAAATCACTGCAGGCAGTGATTTCAGCCATGAAATTAAAAGACACTTACTCTATGGAAGGAAAGTTATGACCAACCTAGATAGCATATTCAAAAGCAGCTACATTACTTTGCCAACAAAGGTCCATCTAGTCAAGGCTATGGTTTTTCCAGTGGTCATGTATGGATGTGAAAGTTGGACTGTGAAGAAAGCTGAGCACCGAAGAATTGATGCTTTCAAACTGTGGTGCTGGAGAAGACTCTTGAGAGTCCCTTGGACTGCAAGGAGATCCAACTAGTCCATTCTAAAGGAAATCAGTCCTGGGTGTTCTTTGGAAGGACTGATGCTAAAGCTGAAACTCCAATACTTCGTCCACCTCATGTGAAGAGTTGACTCATTGGAAAAGACCCTGATGCTGGGAGGGATTGGGGGCAGGAGGAGAAGGGGACGACAGAGGATGAGATGGCTGGATGGCATCACCGACTCGATGGACATGAGTTTGAGTGAACTCCAGGAGTTGGTGATGGACAGGGAGGCCTGGCGTGCTGTGATTCACGGGGTCACAAAGAGTCAGACACGACTGAACGACTGAACCGAACTGAGAGTTGCACAATGTGAATGTACTTATTGCCACTGAACTGTACAGTTAAAAATGGTATGTTTTATATTATGTTACTTTTACCAAAATTAGTAGAAATTTTTAATAAATAAAAAATAAAAAACCAACGATCTGTCTGCTGTATAGCACAGAGAGCTCTACTCACTACTCTGGGATGACCTAAATGGGAAGGAGGGAGCTTCCCAGGTGTTTCAAACAGTAAAGGATCTGCCTGTAATGCAAGAGACTTCCGCGTATAATGCAAGCTAAACTTGAGTTCTAGTACATATTCTGGGCCCAGTGAGCTGCAGAGTCTTGGTCAATCCCTGGGTCGGGAAGTTGCCCTGGAAAAGGGAATGACAACCCACTCCAGTATTCTTGCCTGGAGAATTTCATGGACAGAGGAGCCTGGCAGGCTACAGTCCATGGGGTCACAGAGAGTCAGACACAGCTGAGAGACTAACACTTTCACTTTCTTTCCTTCAAATGGGAAGGAAATTCAAAAAAGAGGGAATATATGTATATGCATATATATATATATGCATAGAGTGGATTCACTTTGCTGTATAGTAGAAACTAACACAACGTTGTAAAGAAACTATACTCCAATAAAAATAAATTTTAAAATATATTTTTTAATGTTGTAAACAAAAGAAAATACCTGTCTGGCTGTAGTATGGAGAATGAACTGTAGGGGAAGAGTAGCATATGCCACCGAAAAGGCAATGGCACCCCACTCCAGTACTCTTGCCTGGAAAGTCCCATGGACAGAGGAGCCTGGTAGGCTGCAGTCTATGGGGTCGCTAAGAGTCAGACACCACTGAGCGACTTCACTCTCACTTTTCACTTTCCTGCATTGGAGAAGGAAATGGCAACCCACTCCAGTGTTCTTGCCTGGAGAATCCCAGGGACAGGGGAGCCTGGTGGGCTGCCGTCTATGGGGTCACACAGAGTCGGACACGACTGAAGCGACTTAGCAGCAGCAGCAGCTATGCCACTGTGGTTGTGCAAGTGCAAGAGGATGGTGGCTAGTGCTGGGGGCAGTGTGTGCTGAGGAAGTGGAAATAAGGGGACAGTTTTAGGAGAACTGGTCTACATTGAGTTGCTGATACAATCAGGAGGGAGGGATAAATCAGGAGCTTGGGATGAACATACACACACTAATATATAAAATAGATAACCAACCAGGACCTACTGTATACCTAAGGAAAGTCTTCTCAATATTTTGGAATAACATATATGAGGAAAGAATCTAAAAAAGAATGAATATATGTATATTTATGACTGAAGTACTTTGCTCTACACCTGAAACACAATATTGTAAATCAACCGTACCCCATAAAATGAATTTTTTAAAAAATGAGAGGCATAAAAAATGACTCAAATTTAGAAGCTGAGCCACCAGCTGGGTAGATGGTGATGTCCTGGTCTGCCTGGGCAGGTCAGGGGAGGTCAGTAGCCTTGCAAGGACTTCATTGACCTTTGCCTGAAAATGAGTTACTCTGAAACCCTCAGCTAGTTTCAGTTACTCTGAAACCCTCAGGGTCTCCCTGCTGTTTATCTTCCTTGGCTCTTATCACTACTTATACATGTTTTATGTATGGGTTTACTAGGTTAATGATCATCTCCCCTGCCAGACTATAAGGGACTTTGTCTTGCTCACCAATATGCCTAGCATCTAATATGTGCCCTATAAATATTTGCTGGAAAGAAAACCAAACTAAGTTTTTTTAAAGCTAACTTGAGTTCTAGTACATATTCTGGGACCAGCGAGCTGCAGAGCCTTGGTCAAGCCATTGGGCCTCTCTGGTTCTCAACTCTCATCATTACCACAACAGTTTGCATGAGGTGCCTGCCAAGGTCCCTTCCAGCTCATTCAGGAACCATAATTACGTTCTTTGATGCTCACAGGTGAGCTGGAATAAGCAAATCCAGAAGACAGTGTCCAAAGTCCTCTGAAATGAGGAAATATTACTGACCTAGAGCTGAGAAGGGAGGTTGTCCCCAGTGGTCAGGCCGTCACAGAAGTACGTGGAGATATATCAACATCACAGAGAAGCAACGCATCAGGGAGAGCAGGCTGGACTCATTTCCCTGGTCCTCAAGGAGGCAGGTGACACACCACCCCATTACCAGCCTGAGCAGGTATTCCAGGTCCCCATTCCTCCAAGGCTGCTGATTGGGGTCCTACCACTCTGTCAGCCGTCAGCAGCACCTTCCTTTCTCTTCCTTCATGACTGCTCCCATTATTCAAAGTGTGGTATGTGGTTTACATGCAATAAGCCAGATCATCTTTGTACTAAACGTGACTAAGTCTGCTATCCTCTGATAATACAAGGCACGGTTTTATTTTCTCATTTCCTCCTTCCTTTTTCCAGCCTCATGTCCAAGAGGGAACTTTGGAATGAGCCCCATGAAGGTTGTTATTCTGCCAACAGCACTGTGATGACCCCTGGGTCTCCTGATTCCACGTTTGGCATTCCCGAACCCAACAGCTTCCCTCTGACCTTCTCTCTCTCTCTCCTTGCCAACAGGAAAGAGAGTGTGTGGATAAAAGAAACTGACAGATAACGCAAAACCCCATGTTAGTCATTAGTTAAAACTTCCTGAGCCACTAACAAGAACCAGAACTCACCCTAGGAATATTTCAAAACCTCTGCATTCAGGCTAGGTTGGTGTCGAGTTGCAACAGTATGCACTGCAGGTCTGAACAATCATGCCTCATGCCAACAGCTAGCCCAGGCCCAGAGGAAAGCTCCAGAACACCAGGGCAGAGACCAGAGTCCTGAGCTCAATTATCACAGCCCAGATGCACCGCTGGAGGCTCCTCTCTGCCTGATTTTCCAAACCGTGGATCCTAAGTCCTGCCTGTGTCCAACCACAAGGACTCCTCTTCTGCTCCACCTTCCTACTCTAAATGGGCCTTTAGGCACCAATCTCTGGCCACACTCCGCCTATGCCCTGTGCTTACATGGGCCCTTGTCTGCTCTGTGCTAACACTGACCCCAGTGTCCTTGAGAATCAAAGGATCCAGATCTTCACAGATATACCAGCTGTCCTACTTTTTTTTTTTTTTCTCCATCTTCCTAATTTGTAGCTTATAACCTGTTTCAGGTTCTCTCTTGCCTGCATCTCCTCCTAGGCTAGAGCCCCTTCCTATGGAACTCCTGTTTCAAGGTTCCACTGGGAGCCCTGTGAGCAGCCACACTGAAGATTGTTTTCTCTGCCATATTCTCTTGTTTATCCTTCTGCTTCTAAAGTGAAGTCACTCAGTTGTGTCCGACTCTTTGCAACCCCATGGACTGTAGCCTACCAGGCTCCTCTGTCCATGGGATTTTCCAGGCAAGCATGCTGGAGTGAGTTGCCATTTCCTTCTCCAGGAGATCTTCTTGAACCAGGTCTCCCACATTGCAGGCAGATGCTTTACCATCTGAGCCACCAGGGAAGTCCTCTGCTTCTAAATCTTTTATTATAATGAGACATGGCCAGGCCTCCAAATTCTCATTACACAGGCTTCATCCAATTTGAAGAAAAATTAACATACCTGGTAGCAAACTTCTGACTGCAAAGACATGCTTCCCAGGTCCCATATGAACCACCAACATCTGTTGGCCTTATCTGCTTCAGGGCCTGGTTATGTCTATCTGTAACAACAGATACTGTCCTTGTCCTTCTATGCTTATTCTCTGAACTGTGTCCTGTTTAAGAAGAACTCCGATCATGTCACACTTGTGCTCAAAATCCTACAGTTTCCCTCCCATTTCAGGGTAAAAGTCAACGTCTTCACAGTGGTCTAGAAGCCCCTTCAAATTGGAGGTGTAACCAATTATTCCAAAAAGATACCAGGCATGCCCCTGTTCCTCTACCTGAAACTGTTTAATCTGGAAAGCACAGCTCACTCATTCCTTCTACTACTTCAAATCTTTTCTCAAATGACATATGCAGGCCACCTCGTTCACAATATCAGCTCCTACCTAGTCATCCCATCTCCCTTACCTTTCTTTTCTGTTTCTAAATTATATTCTATTATACCATGTAATTCACTTGTGTGTGTGTGTGCTTAGTCACTCAGTCACGTCCGACTCTTTGCGACCCAATGGACTGTGGCCCACCAGCCTCCTCTGTCCATGGGGATTCTCCAGGCAAGAATATTGGAGTGGGTTGCCAAGCTTTCCTCCGGGGATCTTCCCAACCCAGGGATCGAACCCAGTTCTCCTGCATTGCAGGCAGATTCTTTACCATCTGAGCCACCAGGGAAGCCCTGGTATATAATTCTTTAATTTTGTCTCTTGCACTAGAATTTAAGCACCCAAAGGGCAGGAATTTTCATCTGTCTTATTCAGTGATGAATCCTCAGTGCCCTGAATATTGCCTGGCACGTAATATCATGGAATGGATTAATAACTCATTAGTAAGAAGTTCATCAGTATTTTAGAGTCCCAACTCCGGTCTTCCTGCCAGGTTTGAATCTCAGATTTTCTACTTTTAATAGCTGTGTGACTTCAATCAAGTTTCTTAGCTATTTTATACCTCAGCTTATTGATGTACAAAAATGAAAAAGGCATTGCAACTATTTGGTTAACCCAGAAGTTCCTTAACATGTTATGGAAAAACCCAAATGGACTTTCTGGTCGGCCCCAGGATCGTCAATGAGAAAACTCATGAAGTATGTTTAGCATGGTGTCTGAAATACCGAAAGAACTCTGTGGATGGTATTTATTATCTTCAGCCCTAGTGGGTGAATTAGACTTTTGGAAATAATCAAAGAGCTACCTGGACTGAAGCCTGGTAAATAAAGTAACAGTGTCTCTGCTCAAGCAAGATGGGAAGATAATGCAATATGAGCAGTTCTCTTTTGTGGTTAATAAACTGGCTCTGTAAAACAATTCTGGGAGAGGAAAAAAAAAAGCAACTCATGTTTTCAGCCATGGTACTCCCAGTATGGCCACTTGGAAGGACAACACCCATTTGGCTTCTCAGTTCTAACATATTCATATTTGCTAGTCCCACAGAGTCCCAACAGAAGAAACGGTAGACATGGAGGCCCTAGAGGTCCTCTGCCATAGCTCCTGCTTCACACATCACTTTATGTTGCTTTTCTGCCCAGGAGCTTCAAGAGTATGTGGGTCAAGAACCTCTAGGGAGAGAGTGCCCAAGAGGCTTTACGGAGAGGATGTCACAGAAAATGATACCCTGAACCAGACCAGGCAGTAACCTGAGTGTTGGGAAGGTCTAGAAACCCAATCTGGGAAGAGTGATCAGAGATGGGATAGCTCGTTTGCAGAATAATCTTTCTGGGTCCCCGAGGAAGGGGAGGAGGGGCAGTCTCACCCCCATGTGGCTGATTGCCAGCCACCCTGTTACAGCTCTGAGACCTTCCTCCTCCTCTCAACTCTGGTACTGCAGGGAGAAGGGGGTGAGGAGATAGAGGAGCCCAGAGAGGCACACTCAACCCTACCACCTGTGAAGAGGCAAATGCCTGGCTCTTCCACTTCAGCTGTGCCCTCCATTCTTCCCCAGGGCCAAGCATATGCTTCAAACTGTATTCGAGACTCAAGGAGGGACCCTGCAGACTGTCCCTTCTCATTTTACAGAGGAAGAAACTGAGGCTCAGAGAGAAGGATGTGGGGGTGGCCAACATAGCTGGTGGCCATCTATATTCTTCAGCCTATTCCCAAGGTCACCTGTGGACAGCCTCCTTCCCAGCAATGGCTTCCTACATCTCCCTGCCTGAGGGCAGCCTCTGGCCTCAGGAACACACTCAGCCAGCAGGTGGAACAGGCCAGATGGTCCAGGAGGTTACTACTGTTATTGCTTAGAAGGGACACTCCACCTCTTGTCGTTGTTTAGTCACTAAGTCATGCATGACTCTTTTGTGACCCCAGAGACTCTAGCCTGCCAGGCTCCTCTGTCCATGGGATTTTTCCAGGCAAGAATACTGGAGTGGGTTGCCATTTCCTTCTCCAGGGGATTTTCCTGACCCAGGAGTTGAACCTGTGTCTTCCGCACTGGCAGGCAGATTTATTACTGCTGAGCCACAAGAGAAGGCCAACCTTCCACCTACCAGGGGAATAATTTCAAGGCATGCCACACAGTTTCCTGGAGGGACATTTTCTCATCCAGTTCATTCAGGGAAAATACTTTCATATTCAAGCAAGAAGTACTAAGCTGTAAGTTCTAAACATTTTTGTTCCTTTGGATCCCTTTGGCAATATGGTGGAGACTGTGGACCTCTCTTCGGGACAATTATTTTTGATGCACAAAATATATGGGATTATAAAGGACACTGCTACTGCTGCTGCTGCTAAGTCGCTTCAGTCGTGTCCGACTCTGTGCAACCCCATAGACGTCAGCCCACCAGGCTCCCCCGTCCCTGGGATTCTCCAGGCAAGAACACTGGAGTGGCTTGCCATTTCCTTCTCCAATGCATGAAAGTGGAAAGTGAAAAATGAAAGTGAAGTCGCTTAGTCGTGCCAGACTCTTAGCGACCCCGTGGACTGCAGCCTACCAGGCTCCTCCATCCATGGGATTTTCCAGGCAAGAGTACTGAAGTGGGTTGCCATTGCCTTCTCTGTAAAGGACACTAAATATGCTAAAAAACAATTTTCAAAATAATTTTAAAATAACTTTGGAATATCATAACATGCAGATGTCTTTATTTTATCACAACAAATAAGATCAAAGGAGAATCTCATAATGAACATAATTTGAGAGTAGTGATGAACATAACAGTTGCTGCACCAGCTGTAATGTGACATGAAAACATGTGTGATTTCTGTTGTTGACAAAGTCACAGGCACTGCTGATATCGTAGTGTTGCCTACATTCATAATTGGAGGAAATGATAACATCCTGTTAGAAGTTAATGAATAAAGGTATAATTAGTTCCCATCAAGTTAAAATTTTTCCATCCAAGTTCATAGACCCTCTGAAATCTCTACATGGATCCTCTGGGTGTCTATGAATACCAGATAAGTTAGGAACACTGTGCAGGAATATCTATGTGAGCTGCTAACTGGTGACTCAAAACTGATTAAATGACCCTTTGAATTTCCATTCCCTGGGTCAGGAAGATCCCCTGGAGGAGAGCACAGCAATCCATTCCAGTATTCTTGCCTGAAGAATCCCAAGGACAAAGGAGCCTGATGGACTATAGTCCATGGGATCACAAGGAGTCGAACATGACTGAAGTGACTTAGCATGCACTCTGAACAATTCAGTCCTAAAGCCATGAGTTAGGGCAGAACAAGGTGGTTCTATAGCAGAGATGCAGGGAGCTGCAGGGGTTCAGAAGAGGGTATCAGAACTTGAACAGACTGAAGAGGGTGGCCCCTGTCAGGGAGGGGATAGTAGCAGACATAGGAGATATCACAGGGCATTGATCAAATCAATAAATGTATCACTAACGGAAGCAAGGTTTCTCATTGTTAGAAAAGACAGAAACACAGAGAAGGAGAAAGCTAGAATAACCTCTGGTGTTGGATTCCAGATTAAGACATCTGTGTGAATGCATGTATGTATACATACGCTCCAGCTCTGACCACAGAGAAGTCTGGGGAGCAGCAATACCCTCCCAATAACAATAAGCACACCTAGCACTTAGATCTTGTCTTCTAAATACTATTTTCTTCTAAAAGAGAACAAGGTTCCTTGGAGAAATGGTTGATTGCATGATTGAGGGCAGAAAGTAGGGATGAGCCTAGAGAGCTAAAAGAATGAGTTCCCATTCTTTGTGAAAGGAAGGTTTATGTGAAAGGAATGCTGAAGTCAGCTTGAATCTGATCCCAGGGGCCAAAACAGGGACCATTTACACATGAATAATTAAGAATTAGAATGTGTTTAATACGATGAAAAATCTTGAGTCTATACAGATATAAATAAATAGATGAAACAGTTGAATGTTTGATGAGAAATGAGACGTTTATACAGTCTCAAGACACCTTCCCACAAAATACATATCAGTTACACAGGGGAAAAGAGTAACTTTACAGTGGGAAAACCTAGAAGACACCAACTTAATCTAGTAATCAAAGGTAGCAACACTAGTCATAGCATAAAGAGGCATCTGTCCCACTTGGTAAGATGCAGTGAAAAGCACATACCCTAACTGCTGCAGTATTCCTGCCAAAATGCCTAATATGGGTATAACCACAAGGAAGCATCAGACATTGAAACTGAGGGTGTGCTACAGAATGCTAACCTTTGAACTTCAAAGTGTCAAGGTGTGTTCCAGACTGAAGGAGGCCTGAGACACGACAACCAAATGCAGCCTGTGATTCTGAACTCCACCCCTTTGCTGCGAGGACATTATTAGGACAATTGGCAAAATTTAAATGGGGTCTGAGGACTAGATGATAGCAAGGTATCAGTATTCATTTCCTGATTTTGATGCTCACACAAGAAAATGGGTTTTTTCTTAGGAAGCATCTTCCCAAATATTCCAGGGTGATCGGATACAAGTTGGAAATTTACTCTTAAAAAGTTCAGAGAAAAAAAAATGTTCTTTGTAGTATACTCTCAATCATTTTTGAAAGTCTGGGGTTGTTTCAAAATATAAAAAGAGGAGGAAAGGCTGATTCTGTGACCATCATTTACCTTTAGCCAGTACACAAGAGGAAATAAAACATAATTAAAGAAAGATTAGGGAGCGTGGGTTTCTTGGAAGAGAGTTGTGACCTTATATTTAGAGAATCCTGTTCGTTTCAGTTGAGACGCAGGGATAGACATTCTCCACTGCGACCACACCTTAGAGGTGGACTGAAAGAGAGATTAACTCTTGGCCCAACTGCATGATAATCAAGATGCTGTACAAATAGAGCCATAGAGCACCACAACCAGAGCAGGACATGAAAAAATTTGAGTGCAGCCCACCCTTCCAGAACTGGGTGGGCAAAGAATACAAAAATATCTCCCAGGAGCAGTTGACACCATGGAGGAAAGCTATTCTTGAGCCACCTTGAAAGGATCCAGCCCCAGAGGTAAGGTGATTCCACAGTCAGAAGCTCAGAGGGAAGAGGAGATTGGAAGTAAAAGAGGAGAACCATACCTGGTCAATAGGAGAGTAAGCCCCCAAGTCAGAGAATAAGACAGTCGGCAGTGCCTGATACCACTTTAGGGAAAGGAGCTCTCTTAAGACCTACGAAAGTACTCCAAGAGAGAGTGCTAATATTTGAGAATTGACACTCAGAGGGCCTCAGCCCCAGAATTTAACTATATCAATACTGGACTAAAACCCCAAAGAACGAGCAGCAGTACCATAAGTGGCAGAAAAGGAAAGAAACAATAAGAGAAAACATAGAACAAAATACACCCTACCCTTCCCCACTGCAAGTCCCCAAGGCTTGGTCAGACCTAGAGTTTGGAACGGGAGGAAAAAAAAAAAAAAAACTTGAAATTTTTAGTTGAATTGTAATATTTCAATACTGGAAAGCAAGACTAAAATATTTGAGAGTGACCAAACATCTATGGAATCTCCCAGAGACAGGGAAGGAAAAGCCAAAGGAACTCATGCGAAAACCAGTGATGAGTAAGAATAACGTGACTCGGCTTCTCCCCAGCGAGTCCAGCCCATTCAATCAGCCATTACATATGCATTATCTTGTTGAGTCCTCATGACACCCTAGGAGCAAGCCTGACTGAAAGGGACTAACAGCAGGCTTATGGGTACCAGTCACAGTACCCAGTTTGCCAGCCTTCCAGGAGCCCCTGGCATTGATCTGCACCATCACCTCACATGTGGGTAACCAGGGAGCAGACACCAACAGGCAAGCCGGTAGGTAGGCAGCAGAAACCGATAGAGGATAATGCAACGCACAGTTGTAGGGAATTTGTTTTGCTTTGTGGTGGCTTCCTGGGAAAACCACAGCTACAGGGAGGATTAGAGTCAGGGATGGGGTGGTTCTTCCAGTGCAAAGGCACTGGCAGAAAACATATTGTGAAAGTTAAAAGCCCCAGCAGAGAAAAGCCCAACCCAGGGATGTTCACAAACCGAGATTCTGTTTATTTGCCCGTCGTTCTGTTTCTTACTCCTGCTTGTATACTAGAATCACCTGGGCCCTAAACTCAGAGACTCTAGACGCTGGATTTTTCTTTTAAGTTCCCTGGATGATTCTAATGTGCAGCCCAAGTTGAGAATCATAGCTCAACTGCAATGATCTTGCTGCTTCAGTTTGACAAAAAGAAAAAGAAAAATGCTTTGTCTTGATCACAAATGTCAACTTCGGAAAAGCTTGGCTGAGCATGAACTTCAACCCTGTAAAGTAACTTGTAAAAATTATCAACATACTAATGAATATTTCAGCTTTCCGTCATTTACTAGGTTTAAGTATAGAAAGAGAGATTGATCTATCTTGCTGTGCTAGTGGTAGAATTTGTCTATTTAAAAGTGTTTTTCCTGCATTTGAAGAAGACAATCATCAGTTCAACTTATCTTTCCTTACGTTGCTCCCCTTGCAAAAAAAACACACACATTCACATGAAGGTTTAAAAAAAGAGCAAAGCCATTAGCCCAACCAGGTGAGTGAACTGGGGTGCTTTGTTTCATGTAAACTCTGTGGAACCAAACCCCCACACTACAGCATTTCCATCCACCCACTGATGTCAGCATTTTAATAAAAGCTGAAAACAGGTAGTTAGATGAGTCTACACTTTGACAGTATTTAACTCCAAAGTCACTTTCAATTTCCACCCCTTTTGTTTTAACATTAACATTTCCCATTACTCACACTGAGGATTCCCAGGTAGTACTAGTGGGAAGAACCTGCCTGCCAATGCAAGAGACATAAAAGACATGGGTTCAATCCCTGGGTCAGGAAGATCCCCTGGAGGAGGGCACAGCAACCCACTCCAGTATTCTTGCCTGGGAAATCCCATGGACAGAGGAGCCTGGTGGGATCCAGTCCATAGGGTTGCAAAGAGTCAGACACAACTGAAGCGACTTAGCATGTGTGCATTACTCACATTATAAGAAAAGGTCCAGATTCCTCTGCTTGAAAGTCAAGGTCCTTTGCAATCTATTTCCAACCTAACTTTTGACTTTTACCTCCTTCCTTTCATAGCTAGTAAGTCCTCTCACTATCCCAAACTTTCTAAAATCACCTTTTTTTCTTCCATTTACTTTTACCTTCATTAAAATGTATTTTTGACTAATTTTTTCCCTACTGAAGATAATAGTGTTTCATCTTAAACTGAAGCAAGAACGTATTTAAATAACCATGCTGCTGCTGCTAAGTTGCTTCAGTCGTGTCGGACTCTGTGCGACCCCATAGACGGCAGCCCACTAGGCTCCCCATCCCTGGGATTCTCCAGGCAAGAACACTGGAGTGGGTTGCCATTTCCATCTCCAGTGCATGAAAGTGAAAAGTGAAAGTGAAGTTGCTCAGTCGTGCCCGACTCTTAGCGACCCTATGGACTGCAGCCCACCAGGCTCCTCCGTCCATGGGATTTTCCAGGCAAGAGTACTGGAGTGGGGTGCCAATAACCATAGATACATCTATTTATCTTCACTACTAATGAAAAGACAATGTTGACCATACCACTGACAAGCACAGGGATAGATTCATCACTCTAGTGGCTCCAGCACTTCACCCCTCTCTGGATCCTTGGCCTTTGTAATGTGACTTGGTTGTTCTGCCAACCAAAAGGTGGCACGTATTTTCCCACTCCTTATTATCAGTTTGAGACTTGCTTTGAACATTGGACAGACCTGACATAAGCCAAAGCTTAAACAGAAGTGCTCAAGTATTTCTACTTTTGCTTCTCCTCATCTGTGATTGCTTGGAAAACTATTGCTTGGAAAAAATGCCAGAACTAGCCCATTGGAGGATGCCAAACATATGACCCAGTGACTGCAACTGCCCCAGCCAACAGCCAATCAACTGCCAGACTGGTATGTGAGTGAACTCAGCTGAAACCAGAAGAACCTCCCAGCTGAGTCCATCCTAAATCAGCCAACCCTTGAAAACATAGGGGCTTCTCTAGTGGCTCATTTGGTAAGGAATCTGCCTGCAATGCAGGAGACTCAGGTATAATCCCTGGGTGGGGAAGACCCCCTGGAGAAGGAAATGGAAACCCCTCCAGTATTCTTGCATGGGAAATCCCATGGACAGAGGAGCCTGGTGGGCTGCAGTGCATGGGGTCGCAAAGAGTCAGACATGACTTAGCAACGAAACCACTAAACACCACTAGAAACCATTATACCAGTGAGCCCAACCAAGACCAAAAGAACTGCCCAAACAAGTCCAGCCTAAACTGCCATCTTACAAACCAACTGACTTAATAAAAAAAAAAAAAAAACAATGATTTTCAGTCACTGGGTTTCAGGATGCTTTGTTTCACATATTATTGTGGCAATTAATAAATGGTACAATTGCTATGCTAAAGACTGTATAGCAATAATTTAAGTGAAAGCAACCAGGCAAAGATGAGGCAGCAAGACCCAGGGGTGCAGGGACTATGTTGGGTGATTTACCACTGCCTCCCCTTTGCATGGCACAGGGACAGTTACAGAGACTCAATAACACGTGCTGGATGAGGCGAACATCCGGTTGTAACAGACCCTATGCTGGAACAGTTCTCAGAATGGTCATAAAATCATTAACTTCCAAACTTTTAAAAATACAGCTGACCAACTTCTATCATTTACTTACCTTTTTTTCCTTCCTAAGTCAAAATCCTCAGCTAGCACATATAAACCACACAGTAAAAAGAGGTTTCTGTAAAAGCCTTTTCCCAAGCACACCAATGACTCCTTGCCCCATCACATAAAGTCATTTCTTCCCAGCTGCCAGGCTCCTTCTGAAAGAGCTAGAGCCCTGCCAGTTACAGTAGCTGGTATAAAAGCTAATCTTATAAAACACACATCACTTCTCCAACCCCATAATTAAGACCAGAAATCTGTAACTGAGACATTCATAAAACTGGGGTTTCCAAGTGCGAGCTTTGCCTTCAGGTTCTGCACAATGGGGCAGATTTGGGAAAAGTGCCCAGAATAATCTGATGGGCAGGACAATGGGCTCCTGAATGGTCAGTGGCCAATGGGAGCAGCCCCAGGTCAGTGCTTTCCAAAGCTTCTTCTCCGAGTTCATGGCTCAGTACTTCTCCATTCACCTGTGATCACTATTAGAGGCCAAGACTAAACAGCTACTAGCAAATCCATTGTATTAATAGAACAAATTTCTATGGACAAGGTTAGTAGTTGTTTGACTTTCGGAGTTCTGTCTTTATTAATGTCTCCAGAGGCTAGTTGTGAATGAGAAGGCTTTTTAACTTCTCAGAAAGATATTTCTATTTCATCAATTTTATCTTTCACAGAAGGGACCAGCTTCAACCAACTCTTTTCCAATCCTCATACTTGGCTTCAAGTCAGAAGCCAAGATTATTAAACTGATGTAGACACTGTGCTTATTAACTGAGTTCTGATTTATTAACATGCTTGTTTAGACGCAGTCATAACAAGAATTGGGAAGCTAAAGCCACTCCTTCCCAAAATGCAAATACATACACGTGCTTTGCCTCTGAGTCTATTTATCTGGACCAAAGCGTTGATTTTGGCAGGTCATCTTTGAATCCACTTTGGGAGCTTGTCCCTTTGATATAGTCGGAGGGTAAAACCGCCACATCCACATATGTCTTCAATTGCTGAGATATTCTTTTCCCACCACTTCCCACTGTGGAGAAATTTTCAATCTGTTTAATATGAGGGAGGAGCCAGGTTGCTATTCTGGGTTTAACTATGAAATATTTATTCGAGTTCTAACTTACCAAGAGCTATTTGAAACCCCAGGGCCTTAGGATTGTATCATTTTCATAAACAGAGGCCCAGAAATTGATCAGGTAATGGGAGGAGGAAGAGGGAAGGTCACCCAGATTTGAAGGAGTGGCAGAGCAGGGAGCTTAGACGATAAGCACCCAGCAGACAGGAAGGGCAACTTTCACGTGCTTCCTTCACAGTTATGGGCAAAGAACATGAAAACGGAAAAGCACCATCAAGATCATATATGGCAAACTTTGCATTTTATATGAGGAAATTAAAGCCCAGAGAGGTTAGGTGATCTACCCAAGGTCACACAGTAAGTCAAAAGAGGAATCAAGATGAATTTTTTTCAGCAAATAACATGAGTACCATCTACAAAGACAGGGCAGTATCATAGGGTTTGATCTTGTAGGTACAAGCCGCAGTACAAACTCTCAAATGTTTTTATCTCTGGCGCCCAAACTCAGTGCACTCATACCAGTGAGCTCCCAACATTAGCTCCCAACAGTGAAGAATTCATGATTTAGGGCGAGGGTTCTCAACCTCAGCACTTCTGACAGTTCAGCGTGGGTAATTCTTCGTTGGGTGGGGATAAAACATCTTGCAGTCTCCCTAGCTTCTACCACTAGATACCAGTAGCATCAAGTTTGGTTCTCCAGGCATTGCCAAATGTCCCCTGGGGAGCAAAACAGCCCCAGTTTAGAACCACTGATTTAAAGCAAAATTAATCTGACACCTATTCAAGGCTCCACATAAGCATCATTAAGCTGAATGATATATTTGTATTAATGATAAGGCAGGTAGAAAGATCTGGAGAGTTAAAGAGAAAGACTTGATATCATCACAGAATTATCCAGTGCCTAGAACCATGCTTCGTACAAAAAACTTATATTCCATCTTTTTATAAATTAATATGTAATATTTAAACTATTTTATTTTAATTTATTGGGCTTTTTAGAAATTGATGATGTTTTATTCTTATTTATTATTTTGGCCATATTGTGCAACATGTGGGTCTTGGGTCCCTGACCAGGGATCAAACCCAGGTCTGCTGCATTGGGAGTGTGGAGTCTTAACCACAGAACTGGCAACGAAGTTCCAATTGTTATTTACTATTAATAATAATAAGTGTTAAATTATTAATAAAAATCTTCTAAATGCTTCATGTTTACATTCAGATAATTTTCTTTCCTTTTTCTTACTTCTAATGGACAGTGGGTATACTTCTCCCAATGGCCATTGTAATTCTTCTTTGAAAAAAAAAACATAGCCCAAAGGGTATACAAAGTACACACAAGTAGTGTAAAAACAATCCCTCCCCCAAATAACAATTTTAAAAAGCTTCATTCACATTTGATCCTTTACTAAATTAAAATGTGAGTGAACATCCTGCGGCAACTTCGCTCACATTAGGGCTGTCAGGCGGCTTTCTGGCCACCAGCCCTGAGCTGCTGAGGATGGAAGTGGTTAAAGGAGGCAGAGAGGAAGGATGGGCCCTGGACAGTGCAGAGTTAGTACCAATTTCATGTCATTTCAAACTCCCAGCATGAAGCAACTCCTACGTCCTAGGGGAAGGTAGTGATCTGTGACTTTGCTGCGGTACCCACTGGAGGCTAGTGTGTGAGGAACTGTGAGAGGAGCCCCGCAGCTGGACTCAGCTCCGTGACTCACAGAAGACACAAAATGACACTGGTAGGTGATTTTTAAAAACTCGTTTGTGAAAAGTTGCTATTGAGTGAGGGATAAAACCTCAGGAAAGTTGGAGAGGTAGTTAACTGTAGCTAATGAGCAACATGCGGAGAAGGCAGTGGCACCCCACTCTGGTACTCTTGCCTGGAAAACCCCATGGACGGAGGAACCTGGTGGGCTGCAGTCCATGGGGTTGCTAAGAGTTGAACACGACTGAGCGATTTCACTTTCACTTTCCACTTTCATGCACTGGAGAAGGAAATGGCAACCCACTCCAATGTTCTTGCCTGGAGAATCCCAGGGACGGGGGAGCCTGGTGGGCTGCCGTCTATGGGGTCCCACAGAGTCAGACACGACTGAAGCAACTTAGCAGCAACAGCAGCAGCAGCAATGAGCAATGTGAGGGTAAGCAAAGAAACACTGAATTCTCTGTGGAAACGCAAGTCAAGACAAAATCAAGAAGTTGTAACATTCTCTTACTCTCACCTTATTCTCAAATTGAGGGAGTCAGAAAGTTTTGGAGCACAGTCCTCTGGGCTGTCTATTGTAAAGCCTCACTTCACAGGGGCTCACGAAAGAGGGTCCAGACTGAGAGACTCTGCCACCGCAGGCTGGGTGCGGGGTGGGAGAAAGTGCAGGTGGAAAGCCCCAGAAAGAGGCTTGCTTGGCACCTCTGCCTTTCCAGGGCCACCTCCTCAGGCAGCTCTCACCCAACTCTAGGGTGTCTGGTACCAAAGGGCTGCCTAGAGTCAGGGTTGGACCTCAGATGTCCTGGCTTGCAGACCCCCAAAGAAGCACATCAACTGTGAAAGGAAAATAGGTCAGCTGTGGAGAGGCCTGGCAGTGTCACTCCAGGGGCTTATACGGAGGCTGAAAGATGACTGTTCTCCCAAAGACTCACTGGCCCAGGTGCTGGGTGTGCTGTCCGGGGCTCATCAGCTGCTCTGATCACCTTCCCCACTGGTGCCACCACTGAGTCCCAAAGAAGCCAGTTCCAGCTATGCCCTGCACTGTGTCGTTTCCTGTCACTTGTCCTTCCCTAAAACCTGGAGGAAGAGATCACTTCCCTATCCTATTTCAAAGAGGCTAAGGATTGCTGGGTTTGATCCTTGGGTCAGGAAGATCCCCTGGAGAAGGGTATGGCAAACCACTCCCCAGTATTCTTGCCTGGAGAATCCCATGGGTAGAGGAGCCTGGCGGGTTATCCTTGGTAGGAGTTGGCAGGGTCGTAAAGAGTTGGACATGACTGAAATGACTCAGCATGCATGCACAAAGATTGCTGGGAGAAATACCAACAACCTCAGATATACAGATGACACCACCCTATTGGCAGAAAGTGAAAAAGAACTAAAGAACCTCTTGATGAGGGTGAAAGAGGAGAGTGAAAAAGCTGGCTTAAAACTCAACATTCAGAAAACTAAGATCATGGCATCTGGTCCCATCACTCTGTGGCAAATAGAAGGGGGAAAAGTAGAAGCAGTGACAGATTTTCTCTTCTTGGGCTCCAAAATCACTGCAGACGGTGACTGCAGCCATGAAATTAAAAGACGCTTGCTCCTTGGAAGAAAAACTATGACAAACCTAGATAGTGTATTAAAAGGCAGAGATATCACTTTGCTGACAAAGGTTCATCTAATCAAATATACGGCTTTTCCAGTAGTCATGTATGGATATGAGAGTTGGACCATAAAGAAGGCTGAGCACCAAAGAACTGATGCTTTCAAACTGTGGTGCTGGAGAAGACTCCTGAGAGTCCCTTGGACATCAAGGAGATCAAACCAGACAATCCTTAAGGAAATCAGCACTGAATATTCATTGGAAAGATCTGATGCAGAAGCTGAAGCTTCAATACTTGGGCCATCTGATGTGAAGAGCCAACTCATTGGAAAAGACCCTGATGCTGGGAAAGATTGAGGGCAGGAAGAGAAGGGGGTGACAGAGGATAAGATGGTTGGATGGCATCACCGACTCAATCGACATGAGTTTGAGCAAACTCTGAGAGATAGTGAAGGACAAAGGAGCCTTGTGTTGCTGCAGTCTATGGGGTCATGAAGAGTGGGACGTGACTGAGCGACAACCACAACAAAGGGAGTGAACTGCCTGCTTGGCTGCACTCCCAGCAGCTCCAAATCTCTGACAAACCGTGGCTCCCACATGAGCCAGCAGGAAGGTATTCATGCTTGGTTCTATACCATTCACCAAGCTGGACAGAATCCCACAGTTGTCCTTCTCCAGAAAAGTTCACCCTCCTGTAATGTGCCAGATGCTTTATCTATTATCTTGAAGTGAAAGTGTTTGTGGCTCAGTTGTGTCTGACTTTTTGCAACCCCATGTGCTGTAGCCCACCAGTCTCCTCTGTCCATGGAATTCTCCAGGCAAAATACTGGAGTGCGTAACCATTCCCTTCTCTGGGGTATCTTCCTGACCCAGGGATCAAACCCAGGTCTCCCGCATTGTAGGCAGATTCTTTACTGTCTGAGCCTTCCTTCTAACAACATGGCGATGTGCATGTGTATAAGTGAGAAAACCAGGGTTAGGAGAAGGTAATTAACTTGTCCAAGGTTGCACCAACAGGTAAGTGATGTGGCTGGGACACCAAGCCTAAGTCCTGTGCTCCCACCATGACAGGAAGGGATGAGAGATGCAGTATTGAGGGCAAGTCTGGGCCTCTCCTGCCTGACTTGCTCCAAGATAGACCTGGAAGATTCCACAGGGACTGCATCTCTCCATGCCACCTGCCATGTGCTGGTTTCTCTGGTACCCCGAGAGCATCTCCACAAATGGCTGTGAGCATGGCTGCCCTCCAGACCTGCACTTCCCACCACACCCAAGCTGGGACCACAGAGATTCCGCGCAGCCAGTCTCTCAAAGTCAGCCTCACGTTCCAACACAAGACCTCAGGTGCAGAGGCTACGGGACCCTTCTTAGACTTGGGGACAAATGGGTAGCCTTGGCCTAACTACAGGCCCAGAGCCTCATTTATATTTCCTGTGGCTTCTGTAACAAATTATCACAGATCTAGTGGCTCAGAACCACACAAATCCATTCTCTCACAAGTTGGTACGTTAGAAGTCAGACACAGGTCTCACCGGGCTAAAATCAAGGTGTCAGCAAGGCCGCGCTCCTCCCTAGAGGTTCTAGCAGAGAATCTGTTTCCTGGCCTTTTGCAGCTTCTGGAAGCTGCCTGTATTCCTTGGCCATTGGCCCCATTCCTCAGCTCATCCTCAGAGGCAGCCACAGCCGGCTGAATCCTTCTCACATGGCATCGCTTCTCTTCCACAGAAACACCGCTTTCTGACTCTCTTCTGTCTCCCTCACCCACTTTGAAGGACCTTTGTGATTCAGTCTGGTTGATGCAGAAAACTCAGAATAATCTCCCCATCTCAAGGTCCTCAATGTAATCACATCTGCAGAGTCCCTTTGCCATGAAAAGTAACGTAACAAGAATCAGAGATTAGGACACAGACATCTTTGGGGAGGAGGCGCACCCCATGAGGCCAGAATCTCCCCTCAGGTCATTTTCACACACGGAGTGCAGACATTTTGATAACTCTGGCCCAGGACCACCTTGGACTGTGAGCAAGTTGAGGATGGGGCGTCTCCTATCTTATTAACCAGCGCCTAACACATGGAAGGCACTCTGTGGGGTCTGTTGCTTGAATAAGTGCCCACCTTGGCCGACAAACTGACCTCTCCCAGTAGCCTTTAAATCCAAGGACCTTCGATGACTCACATCTGCCTTCTGACTGCTCACTCTTAGATACAGCCCTCCTGACCATGAGTGCCCATCAGCACAGACCAGGGGCTGCATTCACCCACCAGAGTCCCTCTGCCCACAGTAGAGGCAATGCCACTTGTGGTGACGAGTTTGCAAAACCTGAGATATTGCCATGGGAGACTCTGAGAACACCCTTGTCAACATGATGCTGTCTCACCCCAGGATCTAAGGTGTTTAAATTGACACGTCACACTTCCCTGGTGTTCAGTGGTTGAGAATCCACCTGCCAATGCAGGGGACACGGTTGATCCTGGTCCAGGAAGATGCCACATGCCACGGGGCAACCAAGCCTGTGTACCACAACTACTGAGCTCTCATGCCCCAGAGCCCATGTTTCACAACAAAGAGAAGTCACTGCAATGAGAAGCCGACATCGCAACTAGGGAAGATCCAGCACAGCCATTAATCAGTCAGTTAAATCAATTCATGAACCATCTCTCCACCCTGTGAGCACTGGAGCAGCTCTACATTTAAGGCCCTCAGGGTGAAGTCCAAATGTTCGAGTACAAAATAACCCTGGCAAATGGTTTTGTAGAGGGAGGGATGCAATGCCGCCTTCACATCTCTCTAGCGCCCCCTCTGGCACCTTCCAGTCATAATGAACAAGGACATCACACCTCACTCCCCAGATTTAGCACAATGCTCTGCTGAATTAACCCCAGAAGGGGTGAGATGAGCAAACAGACTCGGGATAGATTAAGAACCTACCCAAAGTCATCTAGCTTATAAATAGGAGAGCCCTGTGTAAACCCTGTCTGACTCAAAACCAGTGTGCTCTCAGCCTCATTAACCCAACCTCCCAATACGGTGAGATAACACTGGCCACAATTCATGCTTCAGGGCCTCCTCTGGTGACCAGGAGTGTCCACTACACACAGGATTGCCTGGGCCCAGTTACAGGGCAGCCCTTTCCCTCTCATTTCCCATTCTGTGAACATTAGGATCAAAAACCTCGTGATGTTGTCACTTCTAGATTTCCATGTATAGTAGAAAGGATTTCGTTAGACAATTAGAAGAACTTGCCCAAACATTAAGGATTGGGTAAGACCATTGGATTAAATTTTCCAAACAAAACAACAAGCAGACACTGGAATGGAATTATCGAGGTGTCTCCCTTTGGAATTTTGCACAATATAGTCCACAGATTCAGTAGCTGACTAAAGCCGTTCACAAATTAAAAAAACAAAAACACCTATGTCTTCTTCCCTAAGTCTGTTCTATCACTCATTCTCGGAGCCCCACACACCTCAGGTGCCTGGATTGAGGGAGATAAGGGGGAGGTTACCTGTCATCACCCGTCAGAGGAAAACAAACCCCAGCATCCACCCTGAATCTGTGGTTCTCAAACTCTAGCAGGCATCATAATCCCTAGGAGGGCTTACTAAAATAGAGATCATTCACCCTAGCTCTAGAATTTCTGACTCGGTAGGTCTGGGTGGGGTCTGAGAATCTGTGTCACTAACAAGTGCCCAAGTGATGCTGCTGCTGCTGCTGCTGGGGTGGGGGGTGGCGGGGAGCAGGGGGACCACACTCTGGGAATTGCTGATCTGAACCTCATCGGCCTCAATCCTTTTACATGGTTGGATTTAGAAGGGATGTTGGCTTCCTCCCAGCCCTGAGGCGTGCCACAGGGCCTATACGATGACCAAGTGCTTCTTTCCCAGCTTTTCTTAGAAGCGTCTTTCAAAACCTAGCTAGAACTCTGATCTTTCACCAAAGAGGCGCTAGCCTGCTTTCCCCCATCACAGCTGAGATCATGTCGTCTTTTGTTTTCTCTGAAAAGACACTAATCTTAAGTGCTCGCTGTGAGCTGCCTGTTTACCAAGCTGCCACTGACTTGGCACCGAAGTTTGCTTAACCTCTGCTCAGCTGCTGTCTTCTGAGGATTTTCTTGTCCCGCCCTTGGCCAGGCTCATGTTTTTCCAGTTCAGTCCTGAGAAGTCTCTCATTTCCCAGGTGGAGGAATTCGGGTTTCTTTCCTGCATGAGCCCCTTCTGGATTCCCTTCCTTGGCTGCTCCAGGCAGACCAGGGACAGGGATGTGCCAGCTGTCCCAGCAGGGAGGGGTATTTTATCACCACAGTGTTTGGAACTGTTGGCACATGGTGATAATAAATGAGGTTTGTTTCGTTACTGTTTTTAAATGTAGGGGGTTGTGGGCCCCCCATCAGCAGTATCAGCATCACTAGGGCACTTGCCAGTGATGCAGATTGTCAGACCCCACCCAAACAATGCACTCCCCTCCCACTCCTCCTCCCCTATGGCTGGCTCCTGGGGCAGACAGCTTCCACCCTCAGCCACCGTGGCCCACTGAGGCCATACAGGGTTGTTATTCTACAAGTCTTTAAGTTGAGCACCATTTCTAAAAGGGCCATTGTCACAAGGTCCCCTGGGAGCAGGAGTCAGGGTCTAGATACAATTCCCATTTTCCTATTTCTTCCACAACCACCACCTCCACCCACCCCACTATACTGCCCAGCTCTGGGCCCTGGAATCACTCTTACTTTTGTCCATTTGTTATTCCTTCCCTCCCCACCCACCACCCATCAAAACCTGCCCAACCTCCTGCCTAAGTGGCTAATTGATCTGCCAAAACCATTCTCCCTAAGGCCTTTGTGGAAAGGCAGGACTTTCCCCAGACCTTGGCATACCTAAAACAGCAGGATTCCTAGGTTGTGTGGTGTCCATTTACAAACAAAACAAAACAAAACAAAACAAAACAAAACTGTACTGTTAACGATGGTGATGAAGCAACTCAAAGCTCCAAGGGTCAACATGGAAAAGGTAACCTCTGGTCAGGACCCCTCAGACCACGCTGTGTATGTGAACTCTGAATGTCCATCTTAAGGTATCAGCTTTCTTTTGTTGCAGGGAGAAGTCAATTCTGACTCCATTTGAAACTGTTTCTTTGACTTGCTGTTTGTTGCTTTTGTTATTATAACCATACATAATGGCCTGCCTCAAAGAATCTGCCCCTCTGCCTGATTGTTAAACTGCCTTTGTTCAGAACCCTGTCCACCTGTACTTGGCAGGAAGGAGGAAACTAACACATCCCCCTGCCTGAAGCTTCCCATCCTTGGAGATATTTGCAAGATTAATGGCCTTTTTTATTTTGGTTTCTCACCTCTCCCCCATCTTTGACCCATGAAAGAGCCTGGCATCCGGACTCTGACAGAATGGTTATTTTGAGACCTTAGTCTGCTATCTTCTTGGTCAACCAGCTCTCCAAATACAGTCGTATTCCTTGCCTCGACACCTCTTCTCTCAGATTCATTGACCTCTCGTGCAGTGAGCAGAGTGAGCCTGGACTCCGTAACACTTTTAACATCCAAACAAATGTCCTGAACTCCATCCCATGGGAGTAGAGTGCCCTCCTCCAGACACCTAAGTGGGGGCAGGGCAAGGGGACTCATAGCTGGGCCACCCCACACTTAAATTCTCCCTTAAAGGGACTTCTTGGTCCAGGCTCACCAACCAGCCTCCTGCATTTATGGTTTTCTCTGTGCACCTGTGTGTGTTCCCCTCCCTCAGATACTACCCCCTCCCCCACTCATTCTCCAAATATTTTGCCTGAATTTTGGGAAAAAACATAAGAGAAAATAGCTTAAAACTGAAATTGGTCACCAGTATCCTTAAAGTTGCTATTCTATCCCCACCACTCTCACCCTCTCTAACTGGATCTTTTCTTGTTTATCTTTTCCCAGTTTTCCAGGCTCCAATCTCCCTGTCTCCCTCTACTCACAAACCACCAAGGGAAAATGGAAAAGTTCTGTTACTTTATAATATAGACATGTTTAAATCTGAACACTCCTTTCCCGGTGGCTTCAGGCCCTCTTTTTCTCATCTGTTTAATAAAGTTTCCTTAACAAAAAACCACCTTCTCCTGGCATGAAACCCACTGATTCCAGCACACAGAGAAGCTACAACAGTCATTTCTGTTTTGAAATAGCAAATTTTCCTTCCCTGATATCTAGGCAATTTCCTCTTCTGCCTACAGGCCTCACTTTGATTCTTAAACCATAAGAGGCTTTTCTTGTGCCAATTCACTTTTCTCAATTACTTATATATATTTTTTCATAATATTGTAGAAACATTTCATATATTACTGAAAAACAGAACACATGATCCCATTACTCTTTCAACCATTTTCATTTTCAAAGGCTCCATTTTAGTCTTCATCCACCCATACATATTTTAAGGCATCCATGTTTTCTCTTCTGCTTTTTGATTTTCCTGATACTACAAGCAACTTTTCATGTCTTCATTGCTGTTATTCTAATAGCTGTAGAACACTACATCAACTTATTGCCCCACAGTTTATCTATATGTTTGTTGTTGTTGTTTAGTTGCTAAGTCATGTCTGACTCTTTGCAAACCCATGGACAGTAGCCCACCAGGCTCTTCTGTCCATCAGATTTCCCAGGCAAGAATACTGGAGTGGGTTGCCATTTCCTTCTCCAGGTGGATCTTCCCAACCCATGGATCTAACCCACATCTCCTGCATTGCAGACAGATTCTTTACCAACTGAGCCACCAGGGAAGCCCTATTTGTTTGCCTTCATCTAAACTGGTTTTCTCTTTTTTTATTTCATCTTCCCTTTCTATTAGTTAAATAGGTATATATTCTTCCACTCCTGTAGAGTATCAAAAAACGGGCTTTTGTTTTAAAATCTCCTGGCAATAAGTAAATACAATTATTTATACTTTGGTTTTTGCTGGATACTCTTTGTGTGTTGTGTGTTACGTCGCTTCAGTCATGTATGACTCTGTGCAACCCTATGGACAGCAGCCCACCAGGCTCCTCTGTCGACAGGATTCTCTAGGCAAGAATACTGGAATGGGTTGCCATTTCCTTCTCCAAGATACTCTTTAGTCAACCTAAAATAAATTGTCTCCTCAAGTCCTACATGGCACTGTGATCATAGATTCAGGTCCTCCATAGCACAACAGCAGAATTCCCCATGCATAGGCAGTGCCAATTTCTAGCATTAAATATTAAGCAGTTTCTGTTGTCCTCAAAGTACAAACAAGCCGGCGAATCACTTGATACCCACATTCAGATGGCCATCAGTGTAAGACACAACTTGAGCATGGGCTGATGGCAGAGATGGCCTCAAACCCAGCCTAGCCTGCCTTGTGCTGGGGCTCTGAACCCCACACAGACTCTTTCTGGGGAATAGAACCATCCTTCCATCATTTGACCCAAAATGCTGTGCATCCTTAGAGAGGCTGCTGCTGCCATTAAGTCACTTCAGTCATGTCCGACTCTGTGAGACCCCATAGATGGCAGCCCACCAGGCTCCCCCGTCCCTGGGATTCTCCAGGCAAGAACACTGGAGTGGGTTGCCATTTCAGAGGCTACCTACCTTCAAACAAAATATAGTAATCCTTCAATTATTTGTTAGAGAGGCCTTCCAAATATCCCTTTATTCTTGGCTTTGGACAATGGTTTTACATTTACATTTGAGATGTTGTCAAAACTTGAAGAATATAACGAAACCACATTGCAAAGGATTAAAGGAAAACTGAGTTTGAAAATAATCTAAAACCTTCCTTCTCCCTCAATCTTTCAGCTAATCTACCCAGAGTTTGGGTGGGGTACCAATTGTTTAAGACCCCAGGGTATCCACACATGCACTTCAGCAGTAAAGTTGTCTATTAATTCTTCAAAATTATCTCCCTGGACCTCGTTCATGTGACCACAAACACAAATAATGAGAATGGAAAACATCTTTGGCTCGGGAAGTAAGCTGTTTCTGTTAGTTAGACTATGGTTTTGAATCTATTAGCAAAGCTTTGCTGTCTTGTCTGGAATCAGAGAGGTCAGTATGAGGTTAAGCCCAAGTGAATGGCCCGTCCCGAAATAAACATAGCACAACCCAGAGCTATGTGCAATGTTATTCTTTCACCTTCTTCCTGGGATTTCAGAGGTTGTGCAAATGGAACACTAAAAGGGACAAAATAATGTGACAGTATGAAGTAATGCCAGGAGAGAAATCCGTTTATCTGAGGATTCAGAGAAGAAATAAAACATACTTTAACTGTAGATGTGGGGCTTCCCTGGTGGCTCAGACGGTAAAGAATCCACCTGCAATGCAGGAGACCTGGGTTTGATCCCTGGGTTAGGAAGATCCCCTGGAGGAGGGCATGGCAACCCACTCCAGTATTCTCGCCTGGACAATCCCATGGACACAAAAAGTAAGACATGACTGAGCATCTAAGCACAGTACAACTGAGGATGTACCTACCTCTACTCCCTTACAAACCCCCTCTTCCTTCAAAAAGAAAAACTTACAATTTCTCTTTTTTTTCTGTCTTGTTTCCAAAACTTTTTCATTCTCCCTCTCTCTCCTATATATACAGAGGGGAAGAAACATTGGGATGTTAGAACTGAGTGGAGGAGCTGGAGAATCAGCAAAGCCAGTGCTTTTTAAACTTGTTTTAAACCAAAGAATCTGATTACTGACTAAAACACATTTGTAAACCGTATTAGCTGTGGCTGCAATGACGCTGTGTAACAACCACCCCCCAAATACAATGCTTTGAACGTTTGTTCTCTGCTTACAGATCTGCAGGTTGACTGTAAGATGGTCTGGAAGGGACTTGACTGGAGAAGTCCTGCTTCAGGCTATGGGCTCGGTCTAGTCTGCTCCACACATCTCTCATTTTCTTAGACCAGCAGCTACCTGCAGGCACATTCTCATAGTAAATGGAAGAGCACAGAGGCAAGCCAAACCAAGCAACACACGTTTCAAGCCTGTGCTGGCATCACATCCTCTCACATTCCATAAGTAATTCAAAAGTAAGTCAAAGTAAATCACATGGCCAAGCCCCAAACCAGGGGCTTGCGGTCTGCTCCAAGGGGGAGAGATTTATTTGCTGACCAGCAATCCAAATATGTAAAACAGACATATTTACATATTTTACAAAGTGGCTCTTTGCTAGTTGAGTTGAGATGAGGGAAGCCTGGACCCTGGGCTCTTCCCCTTGCCAAATTCCCAGTGAGTCCTCTGGTAACACAAGGGCTTCAAGGAACACAGCATGAAATGTCAGGCAACCTGCTCATTTTACAGATGAGAAAGTTGAGGTGCAGATAATTACAATAACTTATCCACCATCTGAGAAGTATCTGGCGTGAGGCCACCACCGAGAACACCCTCTCTACAAGTTTTCAAATCTGATGACAACTGGTCATTTTTCAGTCTCTAGTCACAGTTAGAGAGATTACCGCAGTTACATAGTTTACAATTTGCGTAAATTGCTTGCAGCTGGAGAAAATATTCACAAATCAGGTAGCATAGTAAATAAAGAAAAAGAGGGGGTGGAGATATGACTCTGGCTACCGAATCTCCAGCTACTCACTTCACAGCAGCGTCTACTTTCATTCCCACCACCCATGTACGTTTGCTGTAGGTTAGAGCAGACAAACCAAGTGGGAGAGCGTATCGTTCAGCCAAATTCTACAGGCATCTTCAATACAGAAAATTTTCAAATTACAAAATAGAAACAAGGCCATAATGCTATCGTAAGGCTTCAGAAGCCAAAGCATTAGGAAGAGCGGAGAAACTTCCCCAAAGCTGTAACCCCTTAGCACCAGAGGCCCTAGAGAGAGCACCCATGGCCTGAGGATGCTGCCCAGCAAAGAGACCTACAGGTCCAGCTGGAGGACTTCTCAGGAGTAGATACCAGAAACAGAGAGTAGGGTCAACGCCAAGAAAAACAGCCATTTAACGAGGCATCCGAGAAGCCAGAGGCACACCAGGATCCCACAGAGGGCCAGGTGTTTGCAGCCTTATCCAGGCCATGATTGTGAAATCAAGGATGGGTACAAGACATGGTCCCCCTCAGCAGTTGGTGGGGAAGAGGGAATGAGGTGAAACAGCCAGGCTGTTTCTTGAGCTGCGAGTGCAAAGGGCTCCCTTGTCCAGTGTTTGGCATCCTCTCAGCACAGCTCTATTTACGCACGTTATCAGGCCACCCCAGGGACTGAAGCTTACAATCTGTCTTTCTACGCAAAAGACACTGTACTGACCTTGTGCCGTGTCATGTGAACAGAGCAGAAACTACATCTGGGAACTACATTTCCCAGAGTTCCTGTATGGCTCCAGATCAAGGCCGGCAATAAGAGAAATCTGCAGGAGATTTGGAAGGTGGAATGAAGCAATGGCCATCGGGTTCCGGAGATCAGGTGTGGGCACCAGGTGCGGCAGCAGCTCACACACTGTCACAGCCCTGCTGGCCCACCTCAGCGCTGCTGACATCAGCTGGGTCCACAGCAGATCCAGGTCCAACCAGATCTCCCCCAGCCTCTCCAAGCCCTGAGCCGGGTACACATTCAGCTCTGTGACAACGGGCACCCGCTTTTCCTGTGCGTCCCCTGTGGGATCAAGCCTGGAGGCAGTGAGAGTCAGGGGCACATTCCAGTTTGTTCCTGTCCTCTCCCACTTCACATCCAACTTTTGTCCCAAGTGCAGGCCCTGCTGGTCTGCGGAAGATTTAGGCCCTACACCAGACACAGAGGCAACAGCCTTGCACAGACTTCGCCACTGTTTTTCATACTGCGTAAATCTAATCTCCATAGTGAGTCCTTTATTCTGTGTCACTCAGAATAGCTGTGCTGTTCCTGATCCAATGCTAACTAATACAACCGACTATTCCCATGGTCTCAGCAAACGCAAAGACCTTCTGTTTTTGCTTCCATGTGGTTCCTCTGAACAGCTTTTTCTACCAGCTTCTGCTTTCTTGATTGAACTTTGATCACTATCACCGCCACCACCAACACCAACACCACTGTCGTGGTCACCATCGTGACCACTACCAAACCACCGTCACCATTACCAAAACCATGACTACCACCATCACTTCCATTGCCACCATCATCACCAAAACCAGCGTTACCACTGCAGTCACCTGCTGCCTCCACCACAACCCTCACTCTGGTCTTATCTCCCTGAATTTTTTCACACCAACAGATGCATCCAAATTATTCCTATTTTACAAATGTGGAGCTGAGGCCCAGAGAGATTAAGTAACATGGAGAGATTTAAACCCAGGTCCAGCCCAAGTCCCCTCTTCCATCACTCCACTGCACAGCCTCTAGGACTATGTTTAACAGAAGAGGGCACTGGCCAAAGAAGCAAAAAGGACAGGAAGAAACGGAACTGTGCTGATCAAGAGAGAAGCACACAGAGAAACAGCAGCTAGAAAGCAGTAGATAGGCAAGTAGGGATGGATTCAGACAAGTCCCTCAGACCAGAGCTGGGGGCGGGGATGGGGGAGACCAGCTGCCGGGTAGCAGCAGCTCTGATCTAAAGCCCGCCTGGGATTCCAAGAGGAAGTGGCCTTGCTTTTGCCAAACTCAAAAGGGACAGCCTCAGAGGAAAGCCTGCCCACTGCCTGGAAGACAGAAATCAGGTCCTTTCTGGCCTCCAAAGAAAGAGTCAGTGAGTTCAAAGAGGCAGGGGTCACAAATTATGAGAAGCACCTGTAATGCCCACTGAATGCCTTGGCCAAAGCTGTTCTCAGCCCTGGCTGTGCCTTAGAAGAGTTCTGAAACTCTTCACCCTGAAAACTTCTCTTACCTTTTAAATATTCCCCAGTTCATTTTAACATGCAGAAAGGGCTGAGAAACAATGCATTAAACCAACACAACTCAACTGAGCTCATGATTCTCCTCCATTTGAGCCCCCAGAAGTCTCTCCACTCTCGTATGATTTAGTTGGGTTCTTGAACAAAGTGACTCTGGATAAGAGATAGTGGTAAAGAAGATGAGAAAAAAACATTCTATCCCAGGAAGAAGAAACAGATGAGCCTAATTTTAGATGGAGGAATCTACCCCCTTTTTATTTGGGGATGAGAGAAATTGAGTTACTCTACGGGCTGAAGCAGTAAGAAAAGGAAAGTAGGTTGGAGGTGGCTCCAGTAGATGCAGCGAGTACTGCCCTCCCCCCGGCTCAAGGTAAAGTTCCTCACTTTCTACATTATTCAAAGGCTCCATGGAACAAGAGCAATTATAATCAACAATAGTGATGGTTAGCATTTGTCAAACACTTATTATGTGCCAGGCACTGTGCTAAGTTCTTTATGTATAGTAACTCTTAATTCTCAAGGTAACTTTATGTAGTAGAGGCTAGCATTTTCCCCTCATGAACAGATGAAGAAACTGAAGCACAGAAAGGCTAAAGAATTTGCCCAAATTCATGAAGGGTCAGAGCTGGGACAGTAACCCAGGAATATGTCTCCTGAGTCCACACTCCTAACACTACATCATCCAACATCTCATCCCTCATGGTCCCTGAGGTGAGTAATATTATCCCCATTTTACAGGTGGAAAGACAGGTGGAAAGTTAAGTGACTTTCTCAAGCTGCCCCGTCACCTCACTAGCACAGCCTGGACTGGGATCCTTCATAAGTAGAAATACACCAGACAGGTTTAGGAGCAGTTTAGCCTCAGAGAAATGTTACTAAATGCCCAATTCTTCCCCAACACCACCCCATCCTTCACACTCAGAGGATACACAGAAATCACATGCAACGATATTTCTAAATAACTGTACTTTAAAAAATCTATTCAAGACCCAAACCAGCACTGGCTTAAGTGCCGAGTCTAAAAATGACACATAAATAGAAGAAACGGTGAATCCAGTCATACTCTAGGCTGGGCAAAACATCTCAGATTATTTGTTTCAAACATTTTGCAATTGGCAAGACCCAAACCACATTTTTCCAAGCATTCCCTTCTCCACTCCCCCCGCCATGGCCCTGCTTTACATTGCAAACCCATGTGTATTTCCCAAAAAATGTAATCCATATGTCTCTGATCCGTTTACACTTAACTCATCAAATTGTTGTTTGCTCAGAGTTGTTTGCTGCCCATGAAGCCTTCTGAGACTGTCTGTGAGGCCTTCAAAAAGCTCTTTCAGCTTCTTTTCTTAGAAACAGGAAGCTACATTTAGTCAAGGGCAAATGAAATTAAAAATGTTGGCAATGGGAGGGAAGAAGTTCCAGGACTGAAAAGTTTGTTCTTTGTTCCCATGGCAGAACAGTAAGGAAGGTCCCCCTGAGGTGGTATTTCAAGGTTTTGGGTACTTGCTCTTGGTGAAACGACAAGGTTAGGGGCTGTCCAATTTTGTCTTCAGTCATCCACAGTCCCTCTGTGGCTACAGTCCCTGAGGTGGCTTTGGAATGGACTGGAGAACCAGGAGCACGTCCCTGACCTGGGTCATCAGTGATCTGATGGTAAACCCTATATACTGGATTTCTATCTCAGCAGCTAAAGATCTTGCAAATTCTGCTTTTATATCGACCTAAAAAAAAAAAAAATGCATGCATATAGACAACAAATCAAACACTTCTTAAAACAAACCATTACATCTGATATGGTTTAACCCATCCATGTTTTTTGGCCTTTGCAAAAGGTTCTAGTTTTGTGTTTGGTTGTTGGTTTCTTTTTTTTTTTTTAATTGCTTAAGTTCAGCTAACTTCTGTCCTTTGGGAAAACTGATCTATGTAAATATGGTTTAACTAAAGAGATTCAAGACAGTCACATGTGTTTTACATTTCCTAATCATCCTGAGCTCTGTACATAGTGAGCAGACTGAGAAAATGATGGTGGTCTCATTTCAACATCAATTTTCATCCTTTTTATCTCCCAAGAATACTGAATGATGGCTGAAGAGAATCGCACTTCCTATTTCCAGACAATCAGAAGCTGGTATTTATGGAAACCCTGTCAGTGTGTGAAGGTGACTGAATGGGTGGAAGGCTCTAAGGGAAATAACAACTCTCTTCTCTAAGATGTCCACATTCTCAATGTTGACCAAAAGTTTAGTGAAGATTCATTTTAAATATTCCAAGCCCCTGATTAAATTGAATATGATCAACATTTAAATATGACCAACATTTAAATATGATCAATACAGTGTTAATTGCATTCATCTTCTAGTACTGCATGATAAGTCACTACAGCGTAAGTGACTTACAACATAAATTTGCTGTCTCACAATCTCCATGGATCAGGGATCCAGGTGTGGCTAAACTGGGTCTCTGCTCAGGCTCTCAGACAGTTGGAATTGGAAAAGACCCTGAAGCTTGGAAAGATTGAAGGCAGGAGGAGAAGGGGATGACAGAGGATGAGATGGTTGGATGGCATCATCAACTCAATGGACATGAGTTTGAGTAGGCTCCAGGAGTTGGAGATGGACAGGGAAGCCTGGCATGCTACAGTCCATGGGGTTGCAAAGAGTTGGACACGACTGAGTGAAGGCGTCAGTCAATCTATGTCCTCATCTGGAAGCTGAACTGGGGAAGAATCCACTTTCAAGTTCATTAAGGTTGTTGGCAGCATTCACTTCCTTATAACTGTAGGTATCTCCATTTTCTTGATAGCTTTTGGCCATGAACTGCTCTCAAGTCTTTGAAGCCACCCTTGGGTCCTTGCCAAGCAGGGCCACATTCTTAAAACATAACTACTTACTTCTTCAAAGCCAGCAGGAGAGTCTCATCCTTCACAAATGGCCCAGTCCTGCTTCAAGGGCCTTTGCCTGATTAGGACAGGCCCACCCTATATCTATCCCCTCCTCTTGATTAACTCAGAATCAACTGATTTGGAACTTTAATTACATTTTCCAAACTTCTTACCTTAGCTGTATAATATAACCTAGAAGGGGTATGACATCTCTCATATTCAAAGGTTCCATCCACACATAAGGAGAAGCATGTATGCTGGGGAGGGGGCTGGATTTTGGAGGCCACCTTAAAATTCTGCACACTATACCTACTATGTGCAAGGGTATGGTGATACATAAGTTATGAATCCTACCTTCACAAAACTCACATCCAAATAAAAGCAGTGTATACGTAACAAATAATGAGTACTACCTGAGATACATTCTGTAATAGAGATATGTTCAATGTTCGGAAACAGCACAAAAGTGGTCACATAGAAATCAAGATGGGTAAGGTGAACAGAAGTTCGGCAGGCAAGCATGTATGGGAAAGAGGGGATGAAATAAGATTGCCTGAAACACTATAGTGTGATTAAGAAATTATCAGGAATCTGATTTTCCTAAGAGTTTAGCATGAGAAACGCTGGGCTGGAAGAAGCACAAGCTGGAATCAAGATTGCCAGGAGAAATATCAATAACCTCAGATATGCAGATGACACCACCCTTATAGCAGAAAGTGAAGAAGAACTAAAAAGCCTCTTGATGAAGGTGAAAGAGGAGAGTGAAAAAGTTGGCTTCAAGCTCAACATTCAGAAAATGAAGATCATGGCATCTGGTCCCATCACTTCATGGCAAATAGATGGGGAAACAGTGGAAACAGTGTCAGACTTTATTTTTTTGAGCTCCAAAATCACTGCAGATGGTGATTGCAGCCATGAAATTAAAAGACACTTATTCCTTGGAAGGAAAGTTATGACCAACCTAGATAGCATATTGAAAAGCTATCTAGAGACATTACTTTGCCAACAAAGGTCCGTCTAGTCAAGGCTATGGTTTTTCCTGTGGTTATGTATGGATGTGAAAGTTGGACTGTGAAGAAAGCTGAGCGCCGAAGAATTGATGCTTTTGAACTGTGGTGTTGGAGAAGACTTCTTGAGAGTCCCTTGGACTGCAAGGAAATCCAACCAGTCCATTCTGAAGGAGATCAGCCCTGGGATTTCTTTGGAAGGAATGATGCTAAAGCTGAAACTCCAATACTTTGGCCACCTCATGCAAAGAGTTGACTCATTGCAAAAGACTCTGATGCTGGGAGGGATTGCGGGCAGGAGGAAAAGGGGATGACAGAGGATGGGATGGCTGGATGGCATCACCAACTCAATGGACATGAGTTTGAGTGAACTCTGGGAGATGGTGATGGACAGGGAGGCCTGGCGTGCTGCAATTCATGGGGTCGCAAAGAGTTGGACATGACTGAGTGACTGAACTGAACTGAACTGAAGAGTTTAGCAAATATGCTGAGCATCTTTATTTTGACTTGTCTTCTCCAAAAGAGTAGGAAGATTAATTGCCTTAAAGCCTGGTTAACAGACCATGTGTATGTGTATGTAATATGTTGCATGTGACCCATCTGCTTACAGCAATCATGAGAATAACACTGAAGGAAAAAATGTATAATAAATTAGCACTCCAGCTGTGGACTGAATGTCTGTTTACCCTAAAAAATCATATACTGAAGCCCTAACCACCCACTCCATTCAACTGTATTTGGAAGTGGAGCCTCTGAGAAGTAATTAGGTCATGAGGGTAGAACTTTTATGGGGGGATTAGTGCCCCTTATGAAAAAGAAATGGACTTCCCAGGTGGTGCTAGTGGTAAAGAAACCGCCTGCCAAAGCAGGAGACATGAGACTCAAGTTTGATCCCTGGGTCAGAAAGATCCCCTGGAGGAGGACATGGCAACCCACCCCAGTATTCTTGCTTGGAGAATCCAATGGACAGAGGAGCCTGGAGGGCTACAGTTCATGGGGTTGCAAAGAGTTGGACATGACTAAAGCGACTTGCACAAACTGATTAAGACATCAGCCCTGTAAGGAAACATGCTTCTGTCTGTGTTTCCCTCAGAATGTATGGACCTTTTACAATTGAAAGTTGCCCTTGAAATAATTTTCATTCCAGAAAGGTGGGAATGAGTCCATACCTACAGGCATAACAACAGGAAAAGCCAAGGCAATTGCTGCATCCCAGAGCACAAAGAACAGCAACCAAAGCTGGACAGAAAGCCAGGCCAATCCCAGTGCCTGAGGCAACACATGCTAAACTGCAGCCCACATCCTGGCACTTTCATAACTTGAAACAGGATTCGCTTTTGAAGCTTGAAGCCTTCTGACTCCTCCACCACAATATATAAACACAGGCCAGAAAGAAAATGCCTCTAAAAATTACAGTAGCCTTTATGGCAACTCTAAAACACCTCTTGAACCACTAGGAAGATGACAATACTATAAATGAAAATGCAATCATCTTGCCGGCAGTTTGGGTCCACATGTTCCACTTCCATCGCCAAGTCTGTCTGTGGGTATTTTCTGGTTACTCAGACCTGCTCAAGCTGAGTCTCCCTCTCTGGAGCCCTCCTGGAAAGCCACAAGGCAGAGGGGAAAGTATGTTAGATATGACATTAGGGAACCAGGGTTCCAGATTCGATTCAGTTTGTTCTTTCATTTACCCAGGATTATTGAAGGATAAGTGATTTTCCCACTTCTTGGATAAGTGAGTTTTCCAGACAACTGAAAAAATTGCTAGCTACAAGCTGTTTGCACTTTATTGTTTAAATACGGGAAATTCTCCTAAGATATGGTATCTATTAAGAGATGGGCCCTGGAGCCAGGATGCCTGGGTTTGAATCCCGGCTCCAACACATGCTTACTGAGTGACATGGGCAAGGAACTTAACTTCTCTGTGTCTCTGGGGATAGCCCCTACTTCATAAAGTAGCACAGAGGGTTATGACATAAAACGCTAGAACTGTACCTAGCATATAATAATTATTTCATAAGTACATGTTTATTCTAAAACAAATTATGAAAAATAAGAGTTGAGAGGCTTTTCTTCTCAGAGTCATCATCATAAACACCAAGCAAAATACTTTATGCATGTGTATAATACATACTATATAATGGGTTGGCCAAAAAGTTCATTCAGGCTTTCCATATGATGTTTTGGAAAAACCCAAATGAACTTTCTGGCCAACCCAATATTATATGCTGTACAACACACCCATTCTCACTAAATACATACACACACATACGCATAATAAAATATATAAAATCATGCTTTCATGACTCACTGGAATATATTAGGAAGACTACATTTACCCTATATGACCTCAGAAGGTGGTTTTCAATGCCTCGTGTTTATCTTTTTCAAACATCCTAGCTGCCCCTCTTTGGTCTAACTGCTGTGTCTGACTGTCTTCTCCCTCTGAGTTGTTCTAGATTCTAGGACTGGGAAACCAGACTACAAAGCTTGCTGGAACTGTGAGCAGAAGCAGAGCACAGCCATCTGAATGAGAGTCTTACAGGCTCCGTTATGAACTAAACGTATGGGCTTAAATATCTGGGCACTGAAGAGAGCAATATTCAACTTGCTTTCTCAATCTTGACCATACTCTAAATGAGGTTTGCAGCTACATTCACATGGCCTTCACGCACTGTGAGCACGTCTCCAGAGCCCTCACAGTGGGGATGGGATGAGGAAGGTTCACCCAGTGAGCCAGCAAGCCCTCCACTTGCACTTCAACCAGAAGGGTTCTGATATTTTATATAATGGGGCTCTGTATACAGCGGTGAAGTGAAGTGAAGTTGCTCAGTCGTGTCTGACTCTTTGCAACCCCACGGACTGTAGCCTACCAAGCTCCTCTGTCCATGGGATTTTCCAGGTAATAGTACTGGAGTGGATTGCCATTTCCTTCTCCAGGGGATCTTCCCAACCCAGGGATCGAACCCAGGTCTCCCGCATTGTAGACAGATGCTTTACCATCTGAGCCACCAGGGAAGTCTGAGCATACAATGACAGTTTGTGAAAAAGGACTTCGCTGCTAAATAAATAACTAATGCTGACAGCTACTGTTCTACAGAGTCATGTTTGCCAGATATCTGACATCTGAACATACGTTCTCCTCTGTATGTTTGAAATATTTCAAAAATTAAAAAGAGAATTACAAGCTACACATAACTAGGAATTAAACATAAGAATTCACACATGATAAATGAGACCAGACATCTATAGAAAATATTTCCACATAAGTCACCATAACTATGATTTAAAAAAAAAAATTTAATGAGATTAGGCTAACCCCATATCCCACCAATGAGCCACCAAGTTAACTGTAAATAAATGTAAAATAAGTTATAGTTCTTACAAGTCTAATGTTGATGATGGCTACAAATAGATGGGAGTGAATTGCATGGTTGAGAAAAGGAGAATTGTTAACAATCATTTGTCAGGGTTTTTCCAGAATTCACCTAAAGAGATTCCAATAGCTGATGTTGAGTTTCTGTTCAGAAACATCCCACAAGTGAAGATGGACACGTTAGCATGATTGAAATGATGTTTCAGCAACATCAAACTCTCTCTTATTCTAACTCTATCCTTACCACTGTGTTAACAAGGATTGTTTCAGCTTCAAGAAGCAGAAAGACACAAAAGCGTCTTTAAAATAGCTTAACCAAGATCAAAGTTTATTTCTCTCTCATACAAGGAGTCTTGAGGTAGGTAGTCTCCAAGGACCCGGGCTTCTTCTACCTTACTGCTCTGCCATGAATGGCTTCCATTCTCAAGATCCCTTCTGACCCAAAATGGGTGCTAAAGTTCCAGACATTATGACGACACTTCAGACAGCAGGAAGGAGGAAGAGTAGGAAAGGGAAACCCCCCTTCTTTTAAGGAAACTTCTTAAAAGTTTCACACACCCCTTCTGTTTTCCAGACATTATGACGACACTTCAGACAGCAGGAAGGAGGAAGAGTAGGAAAGGGAAACCCCCCTTCTTTTAAGGAAACTTCTTAAAAGTTTCACACACCCCTTCTGTTTACATCATATTGGTCACAACTTGGTCATGTGGCCACACTTAGCTGTGCAAAAGACTGGCTGGGAAATATAATCTTTATTCCAGACAGTTCTATTCCCATACTGTGAAAGAAGGGAGAACAGATATTAAATGATAACAAAAGCCTCTACCATGCCATCTCCTGATTTCTATTTTGACTTCCTAGGTGAACCTACTCAATGGAAATAGAGTGGTATCCCTGTTATCCACTCCTTCCCTAATTATATGTTTAAAATTTCATTTTAAAATACCTGTTATTTGTTAAGTACCTTTTATGATTCCTATTCAGCAATAAAAAGGAACAAAGTATTAATCTGTGGAACTACATTGATAAATCTCAAGATAATTACACCAAGTGAAGATAGCCAGAACCCTCCCCCCACCCCGCACACACACACAAAAAGGAGTATGTGTTGTATAATTACATTTAAATAAAATTCTCAAAAATGCAAACAAATATACAGTGACAGAGAGCAGAACAATGGTTGGGAACAACAGAAAAAGGAGAGGACGGAACACAAGGGAGCTTGGAGATGATGGATCTATTCCTTATCTTGATCATGGTGATGGTTTCCGGGGTGAATATATGTATCAAAACTCATTAAATGGAAGACTAAAAATGTAATTGATCCTACATCATTTATACTTCAACAACACTATAAAATACTTTTTTTAAAAAAAAAAAGAACCTATTACATGCCTGGCAGATGCTGGGCACAGAGGATACAAAATTAGCTATGAGCCCTGTTCTGATGAATAAAACAGGCTTATCAGTTTAGAGGGAGTGAGTGGATCCCCCAACACTGAGCACCGTCAATAAATAGACTAAATCAAGGCACTCAGTCCACAAAGTGAGGGTCAGATTCTGGCTGTTGTGTCCAGCCAACCCCCCAAACCCAGCCTGAAACAGCCCATCAGGCTTAACCATTTTGCAGTGAAGAGCAAAATACAAGTACACATCATGCTGTAGGTCTATTTCTACATATGGCTATGGATACATATGGGGAATTATATTAATACTTTAAAAGTCCCAAAGTTAAGTGTGTATTTTCCCTTTCAGAAATGAAATTCAATGGCATGCTCCCTTCACTTTTCACATCTGTGTTGCAGAGCCAGAGAGGATCATATGACAAAGCCAAGAAGTTGACACGAACAGATCTTCAGAAGGAATAGTCTAGCAAGACAGCTATTTGGAATCTGCTACTTCCAATGACCAATACCACTCATGTCTTGGCATCCCTGGGCACTGCTCTTGTCCTGTGGGTGATGTTGCAATGGTGCAGCGTGCTAAGTTCTGGAAACCTCAGATGTCAGCACAAAGGCAAATACAACTGGTCAAATACTCTATTTGATTCTCAATTTTGCCCCCTTGCTTCCCAGGGCTTATGAAGGTTAACAGAACGTTTTCTTAGAATGGAAAGCCGTGACTTCTACCTTTTCCACTTTGAGAACAAAAAAATCATAAAAGCATAATGGTTGTCAGGAACTGGGAGGAAGAGGGAGAGATGAATAAACAGAATTAAAGGATTTTCAGGGCAGTGAAAACATTCTATACAATACTATAATGATTGACACGTGTCATCAAATGTTTATCTAAATCTATAGAATGTACAACACCAAAAGTGAGCCCTAATGTAAACTGTAGTGATAATGATGTGTCAATGTAGGTTCATCAACTGTAAGAAACACACCACTCTGGTGGGAGATAGATAATCTCTGTACCTGTGGATAATCTTTCACCTGCCCCTGGGAAGATTCTGTACCTTCCCCTCAATTTTGTTATGAACCTAGAACTTCTCCAAAAAGTCTTAATTTAAAAGACTGACATGCAAAATGATAATCAACCTCACTAGAATTATATACATTCTAATAAAAATAATGAGATATTATTCCCAACATACTGGCCTTTTAAATTACAGTAATAAAGTGCTCATATACAGTAGGTATGAAGAAGGAAATGACAGCCCACTCCAGTATTCTTGCCTGGAGAATCCCAGGGACAGAGGAGCCTGGTGAGCTGCTGTCTATGGGGTTGCACAGAGTCGGACACGACTGAAGCAACTTCTGCTGGGTCATCAAAAAAGCAAGAGAGTTCCAGAAAAACATCTATTTCTGCTTTATTGACTATACCAAAGCCTTTGACTGTGTGGATCACAATAAACTGTGGAGAATTCTGAAAGAGATGGGAATACCAGACCACCTGACCTGCCTCTTAAGAAACCTATATGCAGGTCAGGAAGCAACAGTTAGAACTGGCCATGGAACAACAGACTGGATCCAAATAGGAAAAGGAATGCGTCAAGGCTGTATATTGTCACCCTGCTTATTTAACTTATACGCAGAGTACATCATGAGAAACGCTGGACTGGAAAAAGCACCAGCTGGAATCAAGATTGCCAGGAGAAATATCGATAACCTCAGATATGCAGATGACACCACCCACCCTTATGGCAGAAAGTGAAGAGGAACTAAAAAGCCTCTTGATGAAGGTGAAAGAGGAGAGTGAAAAAGCTGGCCTAAAGCTCAACATTCAGAAAACTAAGATCATAGCATCTGGTCCCATCACTTCACGGCAAATAGATGGGGAAACAGTGGAAACAGTGTCAGACTTTATTTTTTTGAGCTCCAAAATCACTGCAGATGGTGATTGCAGCCATGAAATTAAAAGACACTTACTCCTTGGAAGGAAAGTTATGATCAACCTAGATAGCATATTCAAAAGCAGAGACATTACTCTGCCAACAAAGGTCTGTCTAGTCAAGGCTATGGTTTTTCCAGTGGTCATGTATGGATGTGAGAGTTGGACTGTGAAGAAAGCTGAGCGCCGAAGAATTGATGCTTTTGAACTGTGGTGTTGGAGAAGACTCTTGGGAGTCCCTTGGACTGCAAGGAGATCCAACCAGTCCATTCTAAAGGAGATCAGCCCTGGGATTTCTTTGGAAGGAATGATGCTAAAGCTGAAACTCCAATACTTTGGCCACCTCATGCAAAGAGTTGACTCATTGAAAAAGACTCTGATGCTGGGAGGGACTGGGGGCAGGAGGAGAGGAGGACGACAGAGGATGACATGGATGGATGGCATCACCGACTCGATGAACATGAGTTTGAGTTGGTGATGGACAGGGAGGCCTGGTGTGCTGCGAATCACGGGGTCGCAAAGAGTCAGACATAACTGAGTGGCTGAACGGAACTGAACTGAACTGAAGTAACTTAGCAGCAGCAGCAGCATACAATAGGTAGGCGTATATATATGACCTGTTCCTCTAGACAGTAATTCGGTAAGATGTACAATGAGCCTTTTGAAGAGTTCACGGTATGTATGCCTAAACAGTTCTAAATGATTATACAATAAAGTGTTAGCTCCTTTTAAGAAAGTCATTAGTTGCTGTGTAGATAGCTTCAACATAAAAAAGCAATGAGATCAGATCAATTGAAAATCCACGTCAGAAAAAGAAAAAACGTTTTTCCAATCCCCCATGAGGCCTTTCATTGTGTGGTCTGAACATCACTGAGTCAGGAGTCTCACACAGAGTTACATCAAATGCTCCTCACAATCCAAACACCTCCCTCTCTTAGCCTTACCCACACTTGACACCCCTGTATAACTGACCCCTTTACATAAAATTGCTGAGGCTGGACTGTCCTCTGGGACAAGAAAGCAAAAATCCAACTGACAACCCCACCATGACCCAGAGAGCCTTGAAGAACTGGTGTAAGGTAAACCCACAGGGTTGGACCACGTGATCGCTGTGGAGCTGGTGAGGGTGTGACAAAGGACCATGTGAGATGCATGAAGCAATGAGCAACCAAACTCTGGCTATGGGACAGTTTTTCAAGAGATGGTCCTTCTTCTTATTAAAAAAAAAAAAAAAACTACTCTGGAGTGGAGTAATGAATGATTCTATACAAAATCACCAAATCTTAATTATTTTCAAATGTTGATTGTATTTTAAAAGACCCATAATTCAAAGCACTTCTTTCACCTTACTCAATCCCCTAATAAAAGCAGACTTGCTCCCTTCATTAAGCCAAATTTATTGACATTCAAAGTGTATTGACTTACTACTATGTGATTGCCCTAATTACGCTGGAACTTCCAAAGCCCTGGAGCTCTGCTGATGAAAATAATCCCTCGCCAGTATTTCCTTTCTGACTGAGCACCTCTGTGCACTGAAAACATCTACCAGTGCGAATTAGGAAGGGCTCTCCTGGTCCTTATCATGTGAATTTTGTGGCTTTACCTTTTCAACAGGGTAAGTCCTTTTCTCAAGTCATCTGGGGATAGCCTGAGACAGCTCATCCATGAGAAGGCCCAGAGCAGATGAAGGAGGAAGGAGAGAGAAATCAGTGACAATCTTCAACATTTGTTCCTTAATGATAAGCATCTTGACCCTTCTGTGTAGAATATCTGAATAAACTACTCAATCCTGAAACTGATGGAAGTAGTTCTGTCAGGAACAGAAGTCCCTCATTATAATGTGGTTTTCATGAGCAGATATTTCTGGGGAAAGAGGATGAAAGCCAGGGACAGGGAGATGTCAAAATATGGCTATCAAAACCTAACGCTGTCAAGCCTACAACACTCATAGCGACAAGCTGGAGTCAGTCCCATCCCTAGTATGTCACAGAGACATTTCACATCTACAGCATCACCACCCAGGCATGTCCACAGCTTGCTCTGTGCCCTAGGACAAGGCCTTGCCTCTGAGTCTCATCTCATTCATATTAATACAGAGATGAGGCTGGACGAGGGGACCTCTGCAGTCCATCATGATCTATTCTGTCTAGTATTCAGGCCATGGAATTTAACTCCCCTAGTGGCTATGCTTTGTCTTGGTGCCTTAATTCCTCATGACATCACTCTTTCCAAGACTCCTCTGATTTTTTTAAACACTGTGTCTAAAACACCAAGAGAACCTCTTCAGGTGCATGTTAAGAGTGTTTCCTGGAGAACAGTTGGTTAAAGCCTATTGTCTGTTTCTTTAAATTAATTTTTATTGGAGTATAGTTGCTTTGCAATATTGCATTAGTTTCTGCTGTACAGCAAAGTGAATCAGCTGTATGTATACATATATCCCCTCTTTTCTGGATTTCCTTCCCATTTAGGTCACCACAGAGCACTGAGTCGGGTCTCCTGTGCTCTACAGTAGGTTCTCATTAGTTATTTATTTTATTTATAATATCAAGAGTGTATATATGTCAATCCCAATCTCCCAATTCATCCACCACCACCTCTTTCTCCCCTTAGTGTCCATTCATTTGTTCTCTATGCCTGTGTCTCTACTTCTGTTTTCCTATTGCCTGTTGATGGACCTTCTGAACACCACCCTTGCAGAATGACCCAGAGCTGGAGGTTGATTTTCCCCTCGGGGTACATCTGGCAATGTCTAGAGATATTTTTGTCACAACCTGGAGGGGAAGGTATAATGCTCTTGACATCTAGTGGGTAGAAGCCAGAGATGCCTCTACTAATCCTAAAATGTACAGGACAGCTACCAACAACCATTATCCAGCCCAAAATGTGGACAGTACCAAGGCTGAGAGGCCTTGCCCAATGCCAGAATGAGTGGAGTGGAGCAACCAGCTCCCCCAGCTCCCTAGAATGGATTGTATATATCTCTTTCCAATTCCTCATCCATAAGGTCACTCTGATAGCTACAAAGTAGCCATTGTGGGAGTATTTACACCACAGAAATCAGTACACCCTACAGATCAGATCAGATCAGTCGCTCAGTCATGTCCAACTCTTTGCAACCCCATGAACCGCAGCACGCCAGGCCTTCCTGTCCATCACCAACTCCCGGAGTTCACTCAGACTCACGTCCATCGAGTCAGTGATGCCATCCAGCCATCTCATCCTCTGTCGTCCCCTTCTCCTCCTGCCCCCAATCCCTCCCAGCATCAGAGTCTTTTCCAATGAGTCAACTCTTCACATGAGGTGGCCAAAGTACTGGAGTTTCAGCTTTAGCATCATTCCTTCCAAAGAAATCCCAGGGCTGATCTCCTTCAGAATGGATTGCTTGGATCTCCTTGCAGTCCAAGGAACTCTCAAGAATTTTCTCCAACACCACAGTTCAAAAGCATCAATTCTTCGGTGCTCAGCCTTCTTCACAGTCCAACTCTCACATCCATACATGACCACAGGAAAAACCATAGCCTTGACTAGATGAACCTTTGTTGGCAAAGTAACGTCTCTGCTTTTGAATATACACCCTACAGATCAAGGCAATTTTATTTCTGAGAGCTAGCTGCTAAACATTTATCAACACATTGCTACTTACAGCCAAGTCCTAAAATAACTGATTCAAAAGTGCTTTTAGTAAGAAGGCTAGATTGCAGGGAAACTAGAGATGATTTTACCTGTGTATGAGGAGTCTGACCTTATCATAACGAGGACAAAGATGAAAAGAGCAGCATGAAGTACATTAAGGGCACATCCTTGAAGACGCTCCTGTCTTATTGTTCTGTTTGTTTGCTTACTCATACTTCCAAACAGTATTTGAGGGGACAATTTAAGAAATAACAATAGGCTTATTTATTAAACTCCTCAGAGGAAAAGCATGACGGAATGATAATAATTCAATATATTTAATTTTGAAAACTGGACATACAAAAATAAAGATCAACATGCAACAGGTTGCAAAGCCTGAGGGGCAAAGGCAGCCTTTCAGCACCTGGCCTGGCCACCTGTGCACATGCTCAGTCATTTCAGCCATGTCAGACTCTGCAACCCCATGGACTGTAGCCCTCCAGACTCCTCTGTTCATGGGATTATCCAGGCTAGAATATTGGAGTGGGTTGCTATGTCCTCCTCCAGAGGATCTTCCCGACCCCGGAATCTAACCCACGTCTCTTATGTCTCCTTCACTGGCAGGCAGGTTCTTTACCACTAGCGCCACCACCTGAGAGACACACTTCCTGGAAAAGCACAGGTCCTGGATGTCAACAAAGCTGGACTCACTAGATGCCCAAAGAGATCCACTCCTGCCTTCCAGGGCTTCACGCAGACAACAGACACACTACAGAAACTCAAGCTCCATTGGAGGGAAATCTTTTCCCTGAGTTTGCTCTTCATTACTGTCTTGATATTTGCCTCTGGTTGCTATAACAAAATCTGGCCTTGGAATTTTTCTGGGAATAAATAGGAAATAGTTGTGAGGGGGTGCAGTTCAAGACCCTACGCACATTTAGGTTTGGTTATAAACACTCATTGTAAGAGAGAGCATTGACTCATTAAACCCAAAACAAAACCAAAAAAATACTTTTTTAAATCCCCATTCAAAAACTCGTACTGTGTTCCAGAAGTGACCCACTAGAAAGCTATTTGTTCTCATAGACAAGGTCACCAGCAAAATGAACCAGCAGGGTGGGGCACTGACCAGTTGGGGTCCTGGTCACCCCGTGCCAAGACACACTCTGCTTCTAGTGTGCTTGATTTCTGGAGCTGGGAGTGCGAACCCAAGAGCAGAAATTTTCCACTTGCTAGAACTGATTATTTTGTCCAGTGATTATTTTTCAACTAAAGAGAAAACCAGGGCCACAGCCATGCAAACTCCAGCACCAAGTGTATGGAAAATATGATGAAGGCATTGGGGCCTGTGACACACCTCGGGCCCAGATGTGCTAGGGTGTCTCTCTGGCTTTTTTGTCTGTCTTCCTCTGAGGCCCTTATATCTGAAATTGTATTCCTAAATCTCCACATTTCATCTAAGCCCAAATTAATCTCCCAGTTCACATCCACTGCCCTGTCTTCTAGAACCAGGCTTATATGTGGGAAGAAGCAGCTATCACCCCAACAGAGGGATCTGAAGGGTAGGAAAGCCCCTGCACCCTACATGGGCTGGCCAGTGTGACTAGGGGTCTGCAGCATGGACAGCTGTTGTGAGACACAGAGGCTATAGGAGATGTCCTGGAGAAATAGCCTATTGATCCTTCCATTGGCCATTTGGCTCCATGGTTCCAGCCTGATTTTTCCCATCCTATCCTCCTCTACTCCCATCAAGCTTTCCAACAAACCTCCTCTGCTCCTGTCAAACTCCTACCTCACTGTCCCTTGCACCTAGCACAAGTGACAAGTCAAAGTCGCTCAGTCATGCCCGACTCTTTGGAACCATGGGCTACAGCCCATGGAATCCTCCAGGCCAGAATACTGGAGTGGGTAGCCTATACTTTCTCCAGTGGATCTTCCCAACCCAGGAATCAAACTGGGGTCTCCTCCACGGCAGGCAGATTCTTTACCAACTGAGCTATGAGGGAAGCCTGCATCCAGCACAGATGCCTCCAAAACAATGACAAAAATTAATTACCACATCAAGCAATCTTTATCTCTCACTATTGCTCAAAAGAGAGAAGAGATTTGTTCAGAGGAACTATTCAATGAAGCCACTTGGGGAGGAGAGACAAGAACTCAAGGGATGATCAAATAGCAAACAGTAGTCACTGAACTACTATTCATAAAATAAGAAAGGAAGGAAAATGTATCAGGCCACAGGAGGCTGAGCCTGTGTTATTTCAGTTCAGTTCAGTTCAGTCGCTCAGTCGTGTCCAACTCTTTGCGACCCCGTGAATCGCAGCACGCCAGGCCTCCCTGTCCATCACCAACTCCCGGAGTTCACTCAGACTCAACGTCCATCGAGTCAGTGATGCCATCCAGCCATCTCATCCTCTGTCGTCCCCTTCTTCTCCTGCCCCCAATCCCTCCCAGCATCAGAGTCTTTTCCAATGAGTCAACTCTTCACATGAGGTGGCCAAAGTACTGGAGTTTCAGCTTTAGCATCATTCCTTCCAAAGAAATCCCAGGGCTGATCTCCTTTAGAATGGACTGGTTGGATCTCCTTGCAGTCCAAGGGACTCCCAAGAGTCTTCTCCAACACCACAGTTCAAAAGCATCAATTCTTTGGCACTCAGCCTTCTTCACAGTCCAACTCTCACATCCATACATGACCACAGGAAAAACCATAGCCTCGACTAGACAGACCTTTGTTGGCAAAGTAATGTCTCTGCTTTTGAATATGCTATCTAGGTTGATCATAACTTTCCTTCCAAGGAGTAAGCGTCTTTTAATTTCATGGCTGCAGTCACCATGTGCAGTGATTTTGGAGCCCCAGAAAATAAAGTCTGACACTGTTTCTACTGTTTCCCCATCTATTTTCCATGAAGTGATGGGACCGGATGCCATGATCTTCGTTTTCTGAATGTTGAGCTTTAAGCCAACTTTTTCACTCTCCTCTTTCACTTTCATCAAGAGGCTTTTTAGTTCCTCTTCACTTTCTGCCATAAGGGTGGTGTCATCTGCATATCTGAGGTTATTGATATTTCTCCTGGCTATCTTGATTCCAGCTGGTGCTTCTTCCAGTCCAGAGTTTCTCATGATGTACTCTGCATATAAGTTAAATAAGCAGGGTGAGAATATACAGCCTTGATGTACTCCTTTTCCTATTTGGAACCAGTCTGTTGTTCCATGTCCAGTTCTAACTGTTGCTTCCTGACCTGCATACAAACTTCTCAAGAGACAGGTCAGGTGGTCTGGTATTCCCATCTCTTTCAGAATTCTCCACAGTTTATTGTGATCCATACAGTCAAAGGCTTTGGCATAGTCAGTAAAGTGGAAGTAAATGTTTTTCTGGAACTCTCTTGCTTTTTCGATGATCCAGCGGATGTTGGCAATTTGATCTCTGGTTCCTCTGCCTTTTCTAAAACCAACTTGAACATCAGGAAGTTCACGGTTCATGTATTGCTGAAGCCTGGCTTGGAGAATTTTGAGCATTACTTTACTAGCGTGTGAGATGAGTGCAATTGTGTGGTAGTTTGAGCATTCTTTGGCATTGCCTTTCTTTGGGATTGGAATGAAAACTGACCTTTTCCAGTCCTGTGGCCACTGCTGAGTTTTCCAAATTTGCTGGCATATTGAGTGCAGCACTTTCACAGCATCATCTTTCAGGATTTGGAATAGCTCAACTGGAATTCTACCACCTCCACTAGCTTCATTCATAGTGATGCTTTCTAGGGCCCACTTGACTTCACATTCCAGGATGTCTGGCTCTAGGTCAGTGAGCACACCATCGTGATTATCTGGGTCGTGAAGATCTTTTTTGTACAGTTATTCTGTGTATTCTTGCCACTTCTTCTTGATATCTTCTGCTTCTGTTAGGTCCTTACCATTTCTGTCCTTTATCGACATCTTTGCATGAAATGTTCCCTTGGTATCTCTAATTTTCTTGAAGAGATCTCTAGTCTTTCCCATTCTGTTGTTTTCCCCTATTTCTTTGCATTGATTGCTGAGGGAAGGCTTTCTTATCTCTTCTTGCTATTCTTTGGAACTCTGCATTCAGATGCTTATATCTTTCCTTTTCTCCTTTGCTTTTTGCTTCTCTTCTTTTCACAGCTATTTGGAAGGCCTCCCCAGACAGCCATTTTGCTTTTTTGCATTTCTTTTCCATGGGGATGGTCTTGATCCCTGTCACCTGTGCAATGTCACGAACCTCATTCCATAGTTTGTCAGGCACTCTATCAGATCTAGGCCCTTAAATCTATTTCTCACTTCCACTGTATAATCATAAGGGATTTGATTGAGGTCATACCTGAATGGTCTAGTGGTTTTCCCTACTTTCTTCAATTTAAGTCTGAATTTAGTAATAAGGAGTTCATGATCTGAGCCACAGTCAGCTCCTGGTCTTGTTTTTGTTGACTATATAGAGCTTCTCCATCTTTGGCTGCAAAGAACATAATCAATCTGATTTCGGTGTTGACCATCTGGTGATGTCCATGTGTAGAGTCTTCTCTTGTGTTGTTGGAAGAGGGTGTTTGCTATGACCAGTGCATTTTCTTGGCAAAACTCTGTTAGTCTTTGAGCCTGTGTGGGAGGGGCCTAAAGAGGTAATAACTGTAAGAGTAGCTTCTTATCTCGTATTTACCGCTGTCGAGCACTAGTTCCAATCTCTTTACCTGATCCACTTATTTAATACTTACATAACCCAGTGAAGTGGTCCCTACTACCATCCCCATTTCACAGATGGGGAAACAAAGGCCCAGAGTGGCTCCACAACTTGCCCAAGGTTACTGGCTTGTGAATAATGGTGCTAGTGAGCAATCATCTGTACTTTGAACCATAGAATTCGTACTTTGAACCACTCTACTCAACTCCCTAAGAGGGTAAACCTCTGGGAATAGCTGAGGAAGGACAGTAAAACAGAAGAATTTTATCAAATATTAAAAGATATCAGTGTAAGACACACCATAATGTTATGGACTGCTATGAAAATGCTGTCATTATACTCTGGCACACCATCACAGTAAGGCAGTAAGTGGTTTCAGAGATAGCAAGTATCCAAACATGAAAAAACCGCATCTTAAAAATAATGAAATACAGCCCTGAATGGAGATGATGAGCCTGCGGGCTGTGCAATGAAACCACATCTCCCCTTGGAAATCCTCAGTTAAATCCTGTATGCCTCACTGATGCTTCTGTGAATATAGATTTTTGAGGGGAGGTGGTACAGGGAAAACTTTATAGAAGTGCCATGTGTGTGTGTGTGTGTGTGCACACACGTACACTCACTCATCCATGCACGCATGAGTGATCAAGTGCAGGGCAAAGACAGTTTTAGCAATTTCAAAATTTCCCTACACAAACAAAATACAGTTTATTTTGCTGTAATTGATCTAATCCTTCTCCTGAGCCCTTCGCTTTACAATGGAGAGACAGATAATTAAATGTCAACCCACAGAATAAATTAAACAAGCTCCTGGGTATTTCAATCTTGCAGTTTTCCTCCCCAGCTTTCCCTTCTCCGAGATGACCTCTAAAGGAAGAGTTTATTCTTACCTGTTGATGGCACAAAGCGGGAAGGAGATCCTTGGTCTCCGTGATTCGTACACACAGGTCCTGTAACTCTCTCCAGGTCCTCTGGGTCCTCCTTGGGAGGCCTTTGATGCTGAAATCTGTGGCCAATCAAGGTCTGCTATGCACTCTCTTGGCTTGGCTGGGGCCAAGTGAACTGAGCTCCCCTTGGAGCCCTCTTAGGAATCAAGGACCCCTGAGGTCTGCCTATGCTTCCCATCCTGGGCAGTCCCCATGGGTTCATCAGCAGGGCTTACTCATGGCACTCAGAACTCTTGCCCAGTGAGCCCTGGTATGACTGTAGCATCCTGCCCACTGCAGCACCCTGCTGGCCGCCACACTGAAATAGCCATATTAAATAAGCTCTTGCCATCCCAGTCTCTTTGGAGAAGGAAATGGCAAGCTACTCCAGTATCCTTGCCTGGAAAATTCTGTGGACAGAGGAGCCTGGTGGGCTACAGTGCATGGGGTCACAAAGAGTCAGACAACTGAGCACACACACATCCTGGTCTCTTAGTCGATTTCTAAGAGGCTTACCTACCGGTAGTTAGTTACCTATGCCCAGAAGACCATAACCACCTGAAGGGGAAACACAGACATCATATAGAATTAGCTAAATTAATAAAGATTATTATCAATTGCCTATACATGCAATCTAAAAAATAGCATAAATGAACCTATTTACAAAACAGAAATAGAGTCAACAGATGTAGAAAACAAATTTACAGTTACCAAGGGGGAAAGCAAGGGAGAAATAAATTGGGAGACTGGGATTGACATATACACACTACTATATATACAATAGATAACTAATAACCTACTATATAGCACAAGGAACTCTACTCAATACTCTGCAATGGCCGATATGGAAACAGAATCTAAAAAAGGGTGGATATAACTGATCCACTTTGCTGTACAGCATAAACTAACAACACTGTAAATCAACTGTACTTCAATAAAAATTAATTGCAAAAGATTATTATCACTTACTGAATACATCAGTGTGTGTTCTTACCCTAGTTCTGGTAAATATTATCTATCTTCCCCCAGAGGGGAAAGAGGAACACATGCCAGCATGAACATGTGCCATTCAGGTCATTCTATCTGACTCCCCCAGGATAATCTGACCCAGGAAAGGCAAGCATTGCTAATGCGCTAGTTTTAGGAGTTTATCCAGAGCTTCAGGTCATTATGGCTAGAGAGGTAAATAGGCTGAAGAGCTGATACTGCTGAAATCGCATCCTTTCCCGAAAGTCTGGGATGAACCCATCAGATCTCAGGACAGAGGACGAGGGTGGCTGTTCGGCCCCTCTACAGACTGGAGCAGCTGAGTGTGGAACCCGTCAAGGCCCAAGGAGCAGGTCTCCTTCCACAATCCCCCTTCCTCCTCCTGGAACATCTACCCTCTGTCCACCTTAACGGACTGCCCCCTCTCCCCACCCCACCGCCCGCCCCCACCCCCCTTCAAGAAGTAGAGTATTTGAATTCTACATTTTAAAAGAAAATCCCCAGGCGGCCAAATCTTTAAAAAAAAAAAGAAGAAGAACATGAAAGTGAGTTTTAGAAGAAAAACTGGAAGAGAGAGCAGAGCTGTTCATAGGTCCAGAAAACAGAGTCCACCCCGCTCCTCACCCCCTTCCCCCCGAGACCTGGACCTGACAGTCTGGGTCCTCCTCTGGCCACGCCCCGCTCCGTGGAGACCTACCCACTCAGAACCTGCATCTCCTTTTCCAGACCACAGCTTGGGTCCCAGAGACCAGTCTCTGCCTGAGCGTCCCAAGCCCCCTTCCAGAGCCTTCCCCAGGCCGGTTCTCTCAAGGGAGAACCTCCAGTAATCACACACCTATGCCCAAGAAGCAGCCACAGGGTGGCTGTTTGCAGACATGGAGCTTGGATGTACGGACTGGGGCTGCCGGGGAAGAAAGAGATGGGGGACAGGCAGCAGGCCGAGGGCGGAGAAACCTCACTTTCTGAGCCACGACATTCCTGCATGGCACCCCAGGAGCCGATAAATTTTCATTCGAACCTGCCCTCTGTGCAGGTATATTTGTCAAGGCAGGAGGATGGAACATATGTTATTTAACATCCGGTCAGCCTGATTTATAGCTTGTAAATATTTAGATGTGGTACATGAGCCTTCATTCTTACACTTGCTGGGGCCCCACAAAAGCTAAGTGGGGGCAGGGAAGGGGAAATGGAGGGACTTTCTGGATCAAAAAGAACCAAAATTGTTTCTGTGCCATGTGGTGCATAGAACAGCATCTAGCACATAGTAAGTACCCAAAAGGTCTGTCAAAAGAAGGAAGCGAGGGAAGGAGGGAAGGAAAGAGAACAGGAAGGCTCTGTGTTAAACCTTCCATACCTTCAGGAGCTGTAGCACAGAGTCAGGAAAGTCAGAATTCAAATTCTGTTTCTATGCTTCTCCCTGAGTGTCCTCATACAATTTACTGGACATCTCTGAGCCTCAGGTCCCTCATCTGGAAAATGGGGGGGCTTTGTCTATCATATAGTGAAGCAAAGGTAAGTAATAGCTACTTACATCAACCCCTCTGTCATCATCATTTTCATTATATTCTCCATCCCTCAATCCCATTTAACTTATATTCTGAAGACCAACTTGTTTCAGACAATCTCAGGAAGGCTACTGCTACTGATGTGCCCAAAACAGAGAGTGAAACATTTTATGATCTCCATTTCCACCCCACTGATATTCTCAAATGCCCACCGACCACCCATAGTAGGTGCAGCTGGTGGACCACCCATACCACTGGGCACATGCTTTTCAATACTCAGCAGCTTGATTTCCAATGCCTGGCTCTAGCATTTTTTTGCATAAGAGCAAAGTCGACTAGAGGCCACTTTGCCACTTGAATGGCAGGACAGAAGTGTGGGACAGTAATGCCCAGAAGCAGCCTTCAGCCAATGTCAAATTCGAGTGGGTAGCAATACCCCATCTCTCTCACTCCCAGGGCAAGATAACTCTGAGGTACACATTCTACGCTACTGCTGCTGCTAAGTTGCTTCAGTCGTGTCCAACTCTTGCGACCCCATAGACAGCAGCCCACCAGGCTCCTCTGTCCCTGGGATTCTCCAGGCAAGAATACTGGAGTGGGTTGCCATTTCCTTCTCTAATGCATGCATGCATGCATGCTAAGTCGCTTCAGTCGTGTCCGACTCTGTGTGACCCCATAGACGGCAGCCCACCAGGCTCCTCTGTTCACGGAATTCTCTAGGCAATACTGGAGTGGGTTGCCATTTCCTTCTCCAGCACATTCTATACTGAATCCCAATAGAATCAGTTCCAGTTACCCTCAGTACTAACTTGTGGAAAAGGAATCCTTTGGTTGCTACACAAGTATGTATGAGTATAGCCACGCCAGTTACTATGACCAGCAAGTGTTTAATTGCTCAGTGTTTATGCCTTATGTGTGTGTTAATCCCTTAGTCGTGTCCTTCTCTTTTCGACCCCCTGGACTGTAGCTCACCAGGCTCCTCTGTCCGTGGGATTCTCCAGGCAAGAATACTAGAGTGGGTTGCCATGCCCTTCTCCAGGGGATCTTCCCAACCCAGGGATTGAACCCACATCTCCAGCGTCTCCAGCATTGCAGGCAGATTCTTTACTGCTGAGCCAGCTGGGAAGCCCCCAGGACTGCCTTACTATTTGTTAAACATTTTGAAAACCATCTTTTCACATTTAACCAGCAAGTTGCTACCACAAGCACTTCTTGAAAAATGACAACAGCAACTTCACCTATAAAATAATAAATATTTATTATTTTTCCCTGCTTCCTACAAAGGCATTAAAATTCAATAATTAAGTGGTGGAGAACAGACTGTAAAAGATCACTCAGCATTTCTACCCACATACAAAAGCCAGCAAACACCATGGAGTTTTTGTTGTCACTGTGGCTGGAAGATTTCCCATGTGTTCAAGGGAGGTATCATGACCCTACACAGTGTATCAAAGAGGGCATCTGCTCTCAAATACTTCTGTACTTGGCAGTGACCTCAGGGCTTGACAAATATGTTGTCTCCATGTTTTTATTTATTATCTCATAATCCTTTGAATGGCGACACATTCTGAGATTACAACAAATATATTAAGATCCCAATATGAATATAAGTAACCAAAAAGATGACCTAGATCTAGAGTGGGTGAAAGCCAATGCAAACAGTGGCTAAACTGGGCAGCTGTTTGCAATTAGATTCAATTAACACATTTTAAACAGCATTACGGGGGAACCCCTTTGAAGTGTGTTGCTCCGGGAAGGTTTTTTTCTTGAAAGGGGCTTCCTAATGGGAAGCAGTCAAAATGCACAGCTGAACAACTTAACTTCCTATTTTGACTTGAGTGCCACATAGAGTTCACAGTTTTAATTCATTTTCCCCACTTATGTGTATAAATATTTCAAACATGTAATGAAATGTCTGGGAAGGCATCTTTGCTGAAAAGAGTATTTGTGAAGCCAGGAAGAGGGAAGAAAGGGGCTGAGCTCCTGCACTCTTAACTTGCATGCGTTGAATTGCCAATCTCTACTAGAAATGCAACATTGTAAAATCATAACCATTCATTTAATAAGCACATCAAAGCACTGTCTATTGCGAATGAAAAGCTACATGAGAATGAGAACCTAGTCTCCTTTCTCCTGTATCTCTACTACCTGCACTGGCACACAGTAGGCCTACCAAAAATACTAGTTAACTGAAGGAACGGATGGATGGGCACTGAATGAATAAGCAAATGCATGAATGAAGTAAAGAAATAAATAAATTATATACATGTGTTTGGAAAACACAAGCTAAAGTCCCTAACCCACGTATATGCGTGTGTGACACAGAGCCACACGCATATTCAGAGAAAAGGAGAGAGCTGTCTTAATTCTTCTAATTAGTTTGCTGGTCCTGCCTATTTGGGGATAATTTGGGAGTTAAACTTTAGCTTCTTTTTCATGTCTGACAAAAAGCTGAGGAATGCAAAGTTAGGAAGAATGCACCTAGAATGGTCTGTGACAATTAGCACTAAAAAAATATGTGAGGACTAATGGGATGCCCTGGTGGCTCAGTCAGTAAAGAATCTGCCTGCAATGCAGGAGACCCTGGTTCGATTCCTGGGTCGGGATGATCCCCTGGAGAAGGAAATGACAACTCACTCCAGTATTCTTTCCTGGAGAATCCCTGGACAGAGGAGCCTGGCGGGCTATAGTCTATGGGTTGCAAAGAGTTGGACACAACTAAAGCAGCTTAGCATGCAAGCAGACACCCAGAACAAAAATCCCATGGGCTGCACCTAAGACCCAACACAACCAAAGAAACAAACAAATATTCTAAAAAGAAGAAGAAAACGTTGATGCTAAGAAGGAACTGAAGCTATGACATCCGAAAGCAAAAGAGCTCTGACACTGTCCATGTGACAATGTCTCGGGTCGGAGGGAGGCTGGAGCAGAGCTGGGTGCCATTAGAGCCTTATAATGACAAGTTCCTGCAACTTGATAATTTAGGGACTTGTAATGTATCTGTCCACACATCAGCCAGTTTCAGAGCCAATGGTGTACTCCTCGAAGACAACCTAGAAACCTGGAAAATCCAAGATGAATGGTCTGTTAGCATAAAGGATCTCAATGGCTTAAATCCTCCATATATCATGCCTGCATGAAAGGCTTCCTGTGTAAACAGAGGAGCAAGACCACACTGCCTTGTATCAAGCCCTGCTCAGCTTGTTTAAAAGGGGCATTATTTTCCACTGTGCATGTGGTTTCTTCACAGTTTCACTCACACACACACACAGCCTATCTGTGCACAAGGCATAAAACTCTTTGGGCAGGCTCTTAAGTAATAAAGGGCTTGCTATGCTAAGTCACTTCAGTCGTATCCGACTCTGTTCGACCCCATAGACAGCAGCCCACCAGGCTCCCCCATCCCTGGGGTTCTCCAGGCAAGAACACTGGAGTGGGTTGCCATTTCCTTCTTCAATGCATGAAAGTGAAAAGTAAAAGTGAAGTCGCTCAGTCGTGTCCGACTCCTAGCGACCCCATGGACTGCAGCCTTCCAGGCTCCTCCGTCCATGGGATTTTCCAGGCAAGAGTACTGGAGTGGGGTGCCATTGCCTTCTCCGAATAAAGGGCTTAGCCTTTTTGTATTACCTTGGGGAGCTTAAAGCTACAGATGACACTGATGCTTCTATGATACCTACTGGTCAGGCTTCCATCTCTCTCTCAGCTGGTCATCAATATCGCTTCCCTTCCTACTGCCTTCAAATCCTGCAACATTCAGTCCATTTGTTCTTGAACCTCAGTAAACAAAGGTGCTTATTTTTGGTTTTGTTGTTATTTAGTCCCTCAGTCGTGTCTGACTCTTTGTAACCTCATGGACTGTAGCCCGCCAGGCTCCTCTGTCCTTGGAATGTCCCAGGCAAGAATACTGGAGTGGGTTGCCATTTCCTCCTCCAGTGGATCTTTCTGACCCAGGAATCAAACCCATGTCTCCCATATCTCTTGCATTGGCAGGTGGATTCTTTAGCCCTCAGCCACCAGGGAAGCCCTCTTTTTGGTTTACTTGCTCTGGGATAGGGTTTCTTTTTAATTAAGTAGTAATTATATACAAACATTTTATGACAATTCTGCAACATATGAGATTCAAATCCATTTCTATGGACTCCCAAACCTTAGGCTCATGGCAAGGCCTTATGACTGCATGATGGATATGGATGAATTACTCATAAAAGTCAGGAGGAAGAGAGGGAGCAGAAGGTATTGCATTGAGAACAGGCTTTATGTTCATAAAGTTTATGAACACTCCAGTTTATGCTGTGGTAAGGCAATGGCAACCCACTCCAGTATTCTTGCCTAGAGAATCCCATGGATGGAGAAGCCTGGTAGACTACAGTCCATGGGATCACTAAGAGTCAGACACAACTGAGTAACTTCACTTTCACTTTTCACTTTCATGCATTGGAGAAGGAAATGGCAATCCACTCCAGTATTCTTGCCTGGAGAATCCCAGGGACAGAGGAGCCTGGTGGGCTGCCATCTATGGAGTCACACAGGGTTGGACACGACTGAAGTGACTTAGCAGCAGCAGCAGCAACAGCAATACTACCAAAATCTCAAAGGCATCTTTCTCACTCCACTACACCCCCATCATCTGTAGCCAGGTATGTGGCAGGGGAAAGGTCTGCTTGGCCTCACACCAGCAATGACACACTTGGGCTGGTGGTGACACACATCACCTCCGTGTGCATCTTACAGCCCAGAGCTAGTCATGTGACCCAAGCACAGCCACTCAACTACAAGGGGGCCAGCATGTGAAACCCTACCATGTGCCAGGAAGTCACAGAGCCAGAAAGATTTGGGGAACAGCACTCTTGACCACCAAGACAGGAGGAAAAAAGGAAGAAGAAGCCAGTAACTGACTACCTTTGAGAAAGACACACTAGGAGATCTTACCCACCATCACTGACCTAACCCTAGTTCCAATTTAACAGCAATCTACCACTGCCTATAATATCCTGCAAAGCAGAGAGTATTTCCCCAAACATATTTCAACCTTCAGACTAATATTTAAATAAATAATCATGCACTTCTGTAAGACTGAGGTTTTGGTAGCAGATGGGTGTTGCTTTGTAATTTAAAAAGAAGATTTTTGTTTTAATTATAAGATTTTTTTAAAGTGTTCATTTGCTATGAAATAGGCATTCTCATATATTAATTTTAGTAACAAAGTTGGTTGGGTCTTTCTGGAATATTATTTATTGTATGTGGAAAGAACATTTTAAGTGGTTCATTGCCCTTTGACTGCATTTCTATGTCTAGAAATTACTCCTTAGGAAATAAGCAGAAAGGCAGATAAATATCAGGTAAAAATATATTTTCTGTAGCATTATCATTAATGCTCCAAACTGAAAGTAACACAAATGTCCAATAAAAGAGGATTGATCCAATAAATTTTGCAATATCCATATGCTGGAATATTGTGTAGCTACTAGATGAAGTAGCTCAGCAAGCTGCTGAATGCATATGATTGACTACGGACATTCGGAATCATAATTACGAGGCTTATCTAGAAGTATGGAAAAAACAACATGAAGTAATAACAGGACAAAATAGAACTCAATAATACCCATTAAAATTATCTATGAACTAAAGCAGGTCTGTATCAAATTCAGAAGGGATTAGGGCATACACATGACATTTCAGGTGTTTGGGTTTTTCTGCTGATTGCAAATTTGTGATCAGATGTTTTGTTCAACTCTTGTTCAGTTGGTGAAAGGAAAAGAGGAGAAAAGAGAGAGGAAGGGAGGAAAGAGAAGGAAGGGGGATGGTGAAAATGGACGGTTCAGGTAGAAAGGGGAGCAGAGGCAGAGGAAGATGGTTTAGAAAGATCCCTGCAGTGGCCACCGGAGCAACCTGTGCTCCCCACCTCACCCCACCCCTGCGGAATACTGAGTAGACTCCTCATCTGTGAGCTACATACATGCAGTGTGATTTCATCCACCAAAAAGTGCGAATTTTTTCAGTTCATTAAATACACAGAAGGTATAGAAAAGACCTACACTCACATATACGCGTGCTACTTAGAAGGAGCTTTGGCATCTAAGTAGTGTGGCTACCTGGAAGGTTCACAACCATCCAGTGAACTAGCTGAGCATTTCCAGGGGTGTGTGCTGCTTGGTCTGGCCAATAACCAGTTAGTATCCATGAGCAAGGCTGAGTGACAAAGGTCTGGGCTTCACCAGACTTGCTGAACTCCATCCTTGAGGGTGAAACAGAGGACTCAAGAGTTAGTAGTAGAAGTTCTTAAACAAGCCAGAAACTCTTCTCAGCTCAGTAGGCTAGCAACAATGAGGTACCATCACATTCCCCCCTCCCCCCAGAAAGGCTACAATTAAAGACTCCCAATATCAAGAGTTGGTGAGGATGCAGGTCAACTGAAGTCTCCTTCATTGCTAGTAAGAGTATAAAATGGTGCAACCACTTTGGAAAGCTGTTAGGCTGCTTTTAATGTAAGTCCACTCCTAGGTACATACTTAAATGCAGATGCCTAAAAAAGTCTTGTAGAAGATTGGGCATGGTGACGAGTCATAATAGCTCAAATTCACTCCATCAGTTTCCTTTCTCTGGGATGATGGACTGCCCAGGACAGGGTTTTCTCACAGTAGAGTCCAGGGGCACCAGAAAGCAGAGAAGGCTTGCCTCGCATCTTGAAGCCCCACTGAGAACCAACCCATGGTCACTTCAGTCCTTTTTCTGTTGGCAAAGCGTTCACTGAGCATTTATTACAGACTTGACTCTTCTCAGGCATTTTAACCTTTGAAAGTGAAGTGAAAGTATTAATCACTCAGTCGTGTCTGACTTTTTGAGACCCCATGGACTGCAGCCCTCCAGGCTCTTCTGTCCATGGAATTCTCCAGTCAAGAATACTGGAGTGGGTTGCCATTCCCTTCGCCAGGGGATCTTCCCGACCCAAGGATCGAACCTGGGTCTCCTGCATTGCATGCAGATTCCTTATCACCGAGCCACCTGGGAAGCCCAAAAATATGGTACACTTCATGAATTTGCACATCATCCTTGTGCAGGGGCCATGCTAATCTTCTCTGTATTGTTCCAATTTTAGTATATGTCCTGCTGAAGCGAGCACAATGAGGTAGATACAATAATTATCCCCTTATATAGATGAAGAAACTGAGACTTAGGGAAGTTAAGCAATTTTTAAAGTTAAGAAGTTAAGCAATTCAAAGATCTGAATGCCGAGTCGGTTTCAGAGCTCCTCACGCTGAACCAGGATTTAGAAGACCCAAGGTCCTGCCTGCCCTCTCCTGGCACACAAGCCTGGGGAATGAAATGAGTTGAGGCATAAATTTTTTAATGGCTTGAAAAAGTCACTTAACCTATCTGGCTTTCAATTTCTTGTATAAAATGAACGTTACATTGAATCTCTAAGCTCACTTCAGGTATAAATTTAATGCCAAAGTTCTGTAAACTCAGTAGAACACTTATGGTTAACTGACAACAGCTGTCAATGGATAATCTGCTGATCACTAAAAGCAAGCCCACAAACTACCCCTGATTTCAAGCAACTATTCTTAAAGTTTCTTTATGCAAAATAGATATCAATTTAATTCTCATTTTTTAATATTGAATATTGCTTTTTGGCAGATCCTTTCTGGTACGAAAAAGTAATTCCTTGTAAAAATTAGATCAATTCTCCCTGTTAATGCAGGATTTCACTTCAATCTTTCACTGCAAATTACAGTTCCCAGGGAAGCAGAAGCAGGCTTCTGGCACATGGGTTTCACCCTCTTCATTCTGTGGGTGGGGGGTGGTTAGAGCACAGTTGATACCCCAGGAGAGCTCCCTCTGGGTGTTCACACATGCGTGCAAATCCCATTCCAGCAAGAGCAAGAGGAAGGGCTGAAATTGTATCATGGCCTATTGTTACTTAAAATAACCTCCTAGTGTTCTCTGAGGATTTTTTAAAAACACTCCTCTGATCTCCCAAAACAGACTTACAGACTTAGAAAGCAGCTAATTTCCACCTGTTTGCATTACCATACTGTTTGGGAAAACAGGATAAATGGATGGGTAAATGTGTAAGCAGATGGGTGGATGGGTAGGTGGGTGGATAGGTAGTTGAACAGGTAAGTAGATGGCTGGGTGGATGGTCAGACTGGACAGATAGACCAGTAAATACACACGCTGTACCAACGTCAGGAATGCCTTTTCCATCCCACTCTCTTTCGCCTAATTAACCCCTATGTACATGTCAGTTCTCCTCTCAAACATTGCTCCCTCCAAGAAGCCTTCCCTGATTCCCCAGTCAAGGTCAGATCCCTTCGCTCTCCTTTCACAGTGCACTGTTCCTTTCTTCAGAGCGCTAATCTATATGGAGTTAGGCACTGTCAGTACAATCAAGTAGATGTTTAATGTCGATATCCTCATCCAGGCTGTAAACTCCGTGAAAACAGGGAGCATGTGAGAAATGAAAGGGAAAAAAGTGAACAACCAAAGCAGGCTATGAGCTTTGAACTTCATCATAAAGAGGTTTCTGCTGTAATCACAGAACTGCCGTATTTAAGAAAAGAAGAAACCTTCAAGGTCAAACGGTACTCACAGAATGAAAGAACCAGAGTTCTGAAGGAACCTGTGGTTCAACCTCCCACACAATGTAGGAATCTCTGCATTGTAATGAGATTCGACCTGTATGAACAAAGTGGATGAACAAAGTGTATAATTCTTTTCGGAGTAGGCATTTACTTCCTTGGGAGACATCATTTGCTCTGGTTACCCTGAAACCCTAAGACATTTAATTTAGTTCACATAAGTGATGATTTTCTTCTCGTGCTTTTTCAATCAATTAATAATTCTATCTATCCCAGTGCAAGGCATTAGCGATGTGTGTATATGTGTACACCCATATATTAACTATGTGGAAATCAAATTTTTACCAATGAAATCATTTAACGTGCACCAAAGTGTTTCACTCTTTAAAGGAATTTTAAGGTAAATTCTAGACTATTTTAAACTTTAGATTATCTGACCCCTGATGTGTGTACTTTGAGTCTAGATTTTTAATCTGAGCTTTCTGAAAATGAGACACACCTCCAGCACTGGATTTTACAATGAAGAGATTCCTCAAAAGGATGACTGGGAGCACTTTATCATAATATTTAGTACACAAAGATTAAACTGGTTCTCCCTAGTATGTTCCAGAAGACAACCCTGAGTTCCTCCCTCCTACTATGTCTCGGGTTAGTGAGGTGGAGAGTCCATCCTCACTCAGACCTGACCCTGCTGCCCAACTACAATGTAGGTGTCCATCTACAGATGCCTACGAGGACAGCTTGCATGGCATGTGGAAGATTCATCTGAGTGTTCTTAGGAAATGAGCTCATCAGCTATTCCCTGAACCTGATGCCAGCCACACGACTTGTAGCAAGGAAGAGACTAATATGATCAACCCTGTGAGTGCAGGCAGCACTATGCCCGATCCCAGAGACCGGCTTCATGGTTGGTCTACAAGCTGAGCACAGCAGTCCTCCTTTCCTTCGCTACAGGCTGGGCTAGGGTGGACCTGTGAGCCAACTCTGGGGCGTGAAGGGAAGGCTGCTAGGGGAGTCTCAGCCAAGATGCTCCTCCTTGATAAAAGCAGAAAGGGCTGGAAAGAGATGCCCTTTCTCTCCATTCCCTTCATCCTTCTTGTTTGGACACTGTCCTGTTTTGGGACACTGTCCTGTGAGAACATGACTTTTGGAGTCCTGCGCTATGAAAGGAGGTACTACTGACACATGAATACCAGAATCCAGAGCACAAACATCAGGTCTCAAGTGACGTCGTGGAGTCAGAGCACCAATCCTGGGGCCTCGCATATCCAAGAAAATGAATGCTAAATGTCTTCATGGTTGCAGCCACTGTTAATCCAGCTCTCAGCTACTGGTAACCAAATGCACTCTTGATACAAATCACAACATAGTCAATATTTTATATCAGTGTGGCACATCACTTTCTTCAAAATTCTTTTGTATCCATGACCTCGTTCAATCTTGCCAACAATCCTGAAAGGAAATAGCGCAATTACTATTATCTCTCATTTTACAAATATAGAAACTAGGATTTTGAGAGAATTAGTCTTGTGTGAAAAAACAAAAAGAAACAAGATTAAAACAGATTCAAGACTCTTCGCTTTAGTCCATGGCAAACTATGGTCCCCAGGGCAAATGGTCAACTGGCAAACTAGGAATGCTTTTGCATTTTTAAATGGCTGGGGAAAAAAAATGAAAGAACAGTAATATTTTGTGACACAAGAAAATTACATGAAATTTCAAATGTTAATACCCATAAGTAAAGTTTTATTGGAAAACAGCCATGCTCATTCATTTACATATTGTTTATGCCTGCTTTAGTGCCTCAGTTACAGAGTCACTGAAACAGACTCTATGGCCCACAGAGACTAAAATATTTACTACTTGGCCCTTTACAGGAAAAGTATGCTCAGCCCTGGGTTAGTACTATTATGCCCGCTCAAAAAAACTCACGTTCCAATCAAAACTGTGTTGAGCATGTAGGACACCATATTTTACATCCCAACACAGTGATCTGAGGTTTGGTTCACTTTGGTTTGCTGTTTGTCTTTTTTTTTTCATCATCTGAATATAACCTACTGACAGCTTCATAATCCCCAGACTACCCAGATAGGAGCAGGGAAATGTCTTGACTAACTGCTAATTAATCAGTCTGGCTTAAATTCTCTCCTCCGTAAACACCAGAGCACATCTGTTTAAAAAAATATTTTGATGAAACAGTCCCTCAATCATAAAGAAAAAAACTAACATCCCAGTCATGCCAGGCTGCAGGAGTGTTTCTTCTCTGAGAATGGCCATTACATGAGTGTCAATGAATCATGCTAAATTTGGTGCTAAACATACAGACTTCCTCTATGGCAAAATTATGGGCAACCATATTATGTAAATCAAGGTTATGCAAATCACAAAAAGCAGATATAAAGCAAATACATCATTTTATTTCATAAGTCTTTTCTTGCTTGGATCTTAATAACATTACATGTAATCATCAATATAGTTCACTGAGAAAATATATACAAACGTCATATAATACCTAGTACATATTTTGTGCTCAAAAACTAGTTGAACCTGAAATTCCATGAATCATGAGAAGGAAAATTTTTAAACCACTTAATTGTTAAAATAGATTTTTTTTAAAAAAAATATGCATCTTTAGCACATAAATTTGAGGAACAGGTAGTCTACTAAAATCCATCTGAAAATAAGTTTTTTCTCACTCTTGTGGCTTTGGTTTAAACCACTTCATAGAACCCCTAAACATGCCTTAAAAGATACAATGCCAGCTCTATTCCAGCCAACATGGTTTTGCTATGTTTATAAACCTTTGCATTGTTATAACACAGAGACAGCATGCTAGTCTATAAAGATGCTTTTAAGAGTTTTAAATTAAAATTACACTCACCCCACTATCATCATCAAGTAAAGGCTTGGAGTTCTCCATGATAAAAGGTTCTTTTTAGGACATTAGAGCTCTAGGCTCCCTGTCACCCAGAGAACTCAATGTTTTGAGTTTATCTGCTCCCTCTGCTGCCTGGTTCCGTGGTAATTAGCAGGCTCTTGGAGCTGGGCTGACATCTCATGTGATAGAAGTAAGTATACTAGCAAAGAGGTAAACACAAACAGCTGTGTTCACTCCAGCAATGTTCAAACCTTAAGCTGAGGGAAAGTGCTGAATCATAAAGGAACAAACTGAGGGATAATAACTCTTTCAAAATTCTAACAAAGGACCTAAAGGTTACATCCGATAGGACCAACCATCCAAAAGTAAAGGGGCTGTAAAATATGCAGACTTTTCAAAGATAATAGCTGAACATTTTCTTTCTTTCCTAGACAAAAGCTTTTTTGTAATGACTACAAATTCTCTGGAAGAATTGATAAAAGTTAAGTCGTTTCAGTCATGTCTGACCCTTTGTGACCTCATGGACTGTAGCCTGCCAGGCTTCTCTGTCCAAGGATTCTCCAGGCAAGAATACTGGAGTGGGTTGCCATTTCCTCCTTCAGGGGATATTCCTGACCCAAGATCGAATCTGCATCTCCTGTGGCTCCTGCATTGGAGACAGATTCTTTACCACTGAGACACTGGGAAGAACTGATAAGAATCCAGTAACTGTGTTCCCTGGGAATGGATGGCTTAAAGGTGGCAGGGGAGAAAGAATCACTTATCAATGAAAACGTCTTTGTGCCTTTTGAGAGGTGTAACATGTGCAGGTATAATCCAGCCAAGTAATTGCATAATTTAATTACATTTTTTAAATTACATACTACACACCACACAGGCCACAAATAGATCAAAGCTACTAAAAGCACACAATGCAAGTTTTGACTTTTAATGAAATTCTTCCCATCATTTAACAAATACCATTTATGTGCGGCAGAGGATAAGATGGTGAGATAGCATCACCACCTCAACAGCCTCGAATTTGAGCAAACTCTGGGAGACAGTGGAGAACAGAGGAGCCTGGCATGCTGCAGTCCAGGGTCACAAAGTGAAAGTGAAAGTCACTCAGTCGTGTCCGACTCTTTGCAACCCCATGGACTATACAGTCCATGGAATTCTCCAGGCCAGACTACTGGAGTGGTGTAGCCTTTCCCTTGCTCCAGGGGATCTTCCCAACCCAGGGATCGAACTCAGGTCTCCCATATGGTAGGCAGATTCTTTACCAGTTGAGCCACCAGGGAGGCCCAAGAATACTGGAGTGGGTAGCCTATCCCTTCTCCAGCAGATCTTCTCGACCCAGGAATAGAACCAAGGTCTCCTGCATTGCAGGTGGAGTCTTTACCAGCCGAGCAACCAGGGGAGCTACCATGGTCACAAAGAGTCAGACACAACTTAGAGACTGAACAACAATTTTTATGCTAGATACTAAGGATGCAAAAATAAAAAATATGGTTGCTACCCTTGCAGAATAATTGGTCAAATGCATGCAAGCAATTGTATATAATGGGTACAAAGTCCAGCAGGACAGCGGAAGGATGCTCAATAAACACTGGGACATGTATTCTCAAATGTGTATTTCAGCCTCCTACAGTCACCTTGAGACACTGTTTAACCCAGGAACAGTGTTGTTCCTGTTCAGCATTGTGAGGTCCTCTTTTGGAATCAGTTTGCAAGCTCTATCAGTTGTCTGTTGCCAGAACAATGGTGTGTAATAACCACAAAACCCCAGTAACATACAACAGGAAGTATTTATTGCTCATCTCTGGAGTGATCAGAAAGGCAGCTCTGATGATCTTTGCTAGGCTCATTTACATGGGTGGGGACAGGGAGGGTAGGAGTCAGCTGGCTATCAGCTGACTTTGGCTGTCACTTGTCTCCCATTCTTCATTAGGCTTGCCCAAGCGTGTTCTCATGGTTAATGGCAGAGGTTTGACAGAATCAGTGGAAACATATTGGCCTCTTGGGTTGCTCAAAAGTGGCAACCCTCAGTACCATTGCATTTCAGTGGCCAAAACAAGTCACGATGCTGGTTCAGATTCAAGGGATGGGGAAATGGACTCTACTTTTATAGTGACACGACAAAGAGCATGGCTACAGAGAAGGGTGAAGAATTGAGCCCATCACTGCAATTAACCACCGGTTTATACCAGAGGAGTAGTCTCTAAATCTGTCTCTCTAGTCTCTATCACTTGAATTTATTTCAGATGACTTGGTCTTTGCCCCCAATTAAATCCACCTTCAAAATCCAGTTAATTGCCACTGCTGAATAGGGGAATGCTAGTTCATGCCTTTTTATGTCCCTTGACAACTGCCAACACAAGGCCTTGGGAAGGGAAATGCCTGAACGATTTATATTGGATGAACAAATACATCCACACATCCTAAAAGTGCTTTGAGCAATAGCTGCATACTAGGACATTTAGCCTCCTCAGGTGACCATTTTGAAATGGATGTCACATTTTAACATGTCAGTGTTCCTGTGTTTGTACAAAAAAGCGATCCATTACATTTAGGTCATGCTTCCCTGGTGGTTCAGATGGTTAAGAATCCATGAGCAATGCGGGAGACCCCGGTTCGATCCCTGTGTTGGGAAGATACCCTGGAGCAGGGCATGGCCAACCACTCTTGCCTGGAGAATCCCCATGGACAGAGGAGCCTGGTGGGCTACAGTCCATGGGGTTGCAAAGAGTCGAACACGACTGAGTGACTAAGCACAGCACATATAGGTCATATTCCTACTATCAACATTGTAAAGCCCATGCTTTATTCCACTTACCTTACTTTTACCTTTTGTTTTTCACTCAGATGTCTAAAATGCACTTTCAAACCTTTCATCCATTATTTTTTGAATAATGAAGTCATTCTACAAATATGCTCTTCCCTAAACTTATGTTGGGTATATTAGGCACTGATCTTGCACTGGCTGGAGAATGACTCTCAAGAGGATAACAATAACCTACCTTAGGGGTTGTTCTGCAAAAAGTTACATGATGGATTCCTCGAAGAATGGTCTGCAAATGTGCCTTTTGTAGTATTAATTCTTTACATTTCTCAAGCTGACTTTCTCTCACAGAACGCCCAGCACTTCACATATGGTTGGCCAGATCCTGCTGGAGGGTAAATTATGCCCCAGGAGTCAGTGAATTTCTTGGTGGAGGTATTAACTCTTTTTGGGTCACTAGGGTTCCACTTAGAGCACTGCAGGAGGGCAGTCATTTATCAAATAGCACCTCAGCAGCCAGAAGGTATTACATGCAGCATAAATTATTCCCAGGGAGTCCTTTATGAACTCAGAAAATCTGGTTTATTATCTCACCTACTCACACAGATACTTCACACAGTATCCCTGTGAGAGAGAGAACAAGCAAGAGAAAAATAGGTGAGGCTGGTGAGGCTAGAAGCTTCCTAAGCTCCTGCAGCTTGTCAGGGACAGAGCTCCCATCTGATCTGCCTGATCCTTGGCCTGACTTCCTCCTAACCAGGTCTCAGGATTTGGGGCTCTCATTTTGAAGTTTCTGCTAACTGGGAGGAGGTGAGGCAAATGAGGTGCCTAGGATGCTAAAGGAGAAGCCTTAGCTCCTCCCATAGTCTTGACCCTGCTGCTGATTCAATGAGGGAGCCTTGGATAATTGCTTAGAAGAAGCCACAAAATTCACACGTATGTGTACTGCTAGCTTCTATTAAATCTGTAAATATTTTCTAAATTATTTATTTGGCTGTGCTAGGTCTTAGTTGTGGTATGAGGGATCTACTTCCCTGACCAGGGATCGCACCTGGGCCCCCCTGCATTGCAAGCTTGCAGTCTTAGCCACTGGACCACCAGGGAAATCCCTAAGTCCATAAATACTGATGAGGATTCATTAGTTGTTTTCCCACAATGAGGAAAAGTGGAAAAGGCAATGCGGGAGGGGATACGATGGCAGAGAAGGCTGTCTTCTTGTTTTGTTGCCAAAATTGGAAATGGTCAAATGGTTGGTCTATTTTAGGCCAAAGGAGAAGAAGCCAGGTTGAAGTCTGTGTGACGCAATTAATATGTGGCAAAGCGGTCCCCTGGCATGTTTTGGCTTGAAGGTCCAAATGCTGAGTCCTTGCCCCAGCGTCAACTATCGTCTTCGGCAGTATCTCCAGCTATTGCCTGTGTTTTACATCTTTAGGAAGATTCCAGAGGCTCTGCAGCAAGCATGATGTGGTTGAAAAAGGATTAGGATGCAGGGGTCTTGATTCCCCACTCAAATCTCTCTCAACACATCTTTGTGCCTTTGTGATGAAATGCTGCGTACCCGCTGTCTAAAAGCCAAATCTAATGGACTACTGAGGAGGACAGGGGAAATGTACCTAGTGTTGTACTCGGCCTGGAAGTTCTGCTACTCGGTATGCACGTGTATTCAGTCACTTAGTCGTGTCTGACTCTTTGTGATGTCACGGACTGTAGCCCTCTGGGCTCCTCTGTCCATGGACTTCTCTAGGCAAGAATACTTGAGTGGGTAGCCAATCCCTTCTCCAGCGGATCTTCCTGGCCCAGATATCAAACCGGAGTTCCCTTCATTGGCAGGTGGATTCTTTACCACTGAGCCACCTTCGAAGCCCTCTGCTACTCTGCATGTCTGCTAAGTCGCTTCAGTTGTCTGACTCTTGGCAACCCTGTGGACTGTAGCCCACCAGGCTCCTCTGTCCATGGGATTCTCCAAGCAAGAATACTGGAGTGGGTTGCCATGCCCTCCTGCAGGAAATCTTCCCCCTCCAGAGATCGAACCCATGTCCCTGTGGTTCCTGCATCGACAGGTGGATTCCTTACCTCTGAGCCACCTGGAAGCCCTCTGCTACTCTGAAAGGTGATAACTGACTTCTTTTCAAAGCTTTGTTCCCCATTTGGCCAGATATCAACCTCTACCACCAATAAAGAGTCAAACTGATTTCTCTGTATTTGGACTCAGTTCTTGCCTCAACAAAAAATACTAAGTCCCAGTTTCAAAGAAAAATGATACAATACATCCCCCATGTACTCCCCACTGCTGTCCTTAAAGCAGATGTGCAAATGTCAGTGCACTCACAGATACCAGTGAAGTCATTTGATCCCACGTTTTCTCAATAGTAAGAGTGTGTCACTCACTCAAAGAATGACCTTGGATAAGTCACTTAACCCTCTCTGCCTCAGTTTTCTCTCCTGGAAAATTAAGATTAGACTATAAGCTTCAGGTGCTTTTCAGCTCTGCTGCTGCTGCTGCTAAGTTGCCTCAGTCGTGTCCGGAATTCCCTAATTCTATAGGTGATACAGAGTTACAACTTGAACCTAACTGGAATCAGCAAAGCACAGCCCTCAGGCCAAATCCTACCTACCGCCTCCTTTTATGTGGTCTGAGGACTAAGGATAGTCTTCATGTTTTAAATGGTTGAAGAGAAAAAATAAAGAGTAGTATTTCATGACATGTGAAAATTACATAAAATTCAAATCTCAATGTCCATAAATAAAGCTATATGGGAACACAGCTGTGCCTGTTCATTTATATATTATCTATGGCTGCTTTTGCCATACAAGGGTAGAGTTGAGTGGCTGCAAGAGAAACTGTATGGCCTGAAAGCCTAAAATATTTCCTATATCTACCCAAAAGAGCCTGCCCTTTACAGAAAAAGTTTGCCAAACCTAACTTGAAGCCACTAGACCCTTTGCAGAGTAAGAGTCTTCTGGAACCCTCTTACCTGATTAAGGTTGTATTACCAGGAAAGAAGACTCCCATAAAGTAATCCTAAGAACCAAAAACAAAATTATGGGTAATTAGGCAATTTGAGACCTATAAAAGAAACGGCTGGAAATCACTGATAAATCTACCATGTCAGTGTCAGAATCAATTTCTTAAGAGAAACAATTTACTCCAAAGAAGTTATCTACTTTACAATTTAGTCCTTACAAGGAGGCCAATACCGTCCATTCTTTCCCTTGTTCTTTTTTTTTTTCCTCTTTTGTCTCTAAGTGGTTTGAAGGATAGAACATTTTTCTTTCTATTATAAGTAATCATATCATTGGTGAAAATGACTGTTAAAGAGTGAACGAGCATGAAAGAAATCCCTGCCCAATAAAGTGGTGACTTTGAAAAGGAAATTGCCCTGCCCCAGTGATGGATTTGGGCTCAGCCGTCATGACTCCCGTTATGAGGAAGTCCAGGGACCCGTGTCCTGGCCCTTACAGGCAAAGCAGCTGCAAGGCTCCCCTGGGAGCTCACCAGGACTCTCTGTGAAGGGCCAAAGGCTGCCCTGCCACCCCACTGCCCCACCAGGTTGCAGCTCGCAGCACTGAGTGTGCGGGGACCCCTCCACCTAGCCTGGAATGTCCCCCCTTGGCTCCCCCTCCTCTCTGCCTACTACCCCTATCAAGCCCCAGTTTGAGTTCCAAATATGGTCATACTCAAGGCCCATAGCCTCAGGATATCCTGTATTCTTTATCACTTATTGTTTGTGTTTTCTCTTCCTCCCAAGAATCTGCCTGCAATGCGGGTGACCTGGGTTTGATCCCTGGGTTGGGAAGATCACCTGGAGAAGGGAAAGGCTACCCACTCCAGTATTCTGGCCTGGAGAATTCCAGGACTGTATAGTCCATGGGGTCACAAAGAGTCGGACACGACAGAACCACTTTCACTTTCACTTTTTTTCTTCCCCTGGACTTTGGGCACTGGGAGCACCCATGATTTTGACATCTTTCAGTTAAAGATCCACAATGAGTTCTGATGAAGATGATGATAATGGTGAAATGGGAAATTAGCAAGGTGATGAACATTTTTTTCTCAAAGAGGAGATAAGATGCTTGAACCATACTTGCTTCTCTCCATCTGAGTTTCTGGCAGGGTTTTCCAGATGAGAGGCTGAGATCTAAGGACACTGTGAGATTTCTTAGCAGTGTGTTGTTATTACTTTATCAGGGGACCATCCATCTATTCAGCACAAAAGTGGTTCTCTTCTAGATGGCACATTGTTCTCTTCTGGATGATGTTGAGGAACATCAAATCAAACATTATCTTTGTCTCCTGGAGAAGGAGAAGAGGTGGACACAGAGCTATTGGGGGGCCCTACTTCCAGTATCTGGGGACTTTGAGATGGTGACATCAGGCCATCCCCTCGTGCCCAAGACACTGAATGCTTGCTTCCTGGCAGTCACTCCGGAAGCAGCTTTGTTTCTCATTGTCTGTGAAGGCCTGCGATTTTTGTCAATATCAACTCCAGTACTTTTAAATATTGGGCTTTATAGTGGGGGATCTTGAAAAATTTTAGACTTTTTCACCTCTTCTGTAGTCTCTGGAATGTTGTAATCATCTAAAAAGTGTTCTTTCAAAACTATAAGTATTTGCTTTAACTCTAAGTTAATTTTATAGTTTCTTTTATGTTACTATATAAGATAAGTAGTAGTATTTCAAAAGGATTTAATGTTTTGGAAAAGTCTGAGTCCTAGAACCTATCAAAATAGGTAAGCCTCTTAGTTTGGCTCGCAAAAAGAATCATCATATTAATGATTATTATAATCATTAGGGGAAAGAAAACTGACTAGTACCTCAACCCTGGCTGCACTTAGAACAGCTTAAAACAAAATACCAACTCCTGGGCCCCACCACCCAAGAAATTCACATTTAACTGTCCAGGAACAAGGCCGAGGCATGGGTATGTGTTTGCAATCTCCCCAGGGTTCCACTTGCCAGGTAAAAATCACATCTGAGCACCTCACATATACCTCTATTACAGCATTTATCACTTTATACTATGATTACTTATGTATCATCTATACCTCTAAAAATCACATCTGAGCACCTCACATATACCTCTATTACAGCATTTATCACTTTATACTATGATTGCTTATGTATCATCTCTCCTTAGAGATGGTAAGCTTCCAGAGAAAGAGGAGTCATATCTTATCTATCCTTGAGTCTTGTAGTGGACAGAGGTTTGTTAAACTCCCAAGTGTCTGCCATTAACACAGCTCCTTCTGGGTGCCCAAATCCTATGCAGGGAAGGCAAAGAGGAACTCTAGGAAGTGTCTTAAGTGAAGATGGCCAGTCTCGGAACCATGAGACCCAACAACGTAGACGTGGGTGATTAGTCTGGGAATAAGAACCTGACTAAGGTCTGTTGTGCTCCAGGGTGTCCAGTAACCTGTATGTCCTGACTCAAAAGCTCTCAGTCCATCTCAAGCACCTAGCTAGTGCCCAGTGGGGCCAATAAGATCCTCTCGCTGAAGGAGTTTAAATGTGAGATCAACAGAGAGCTGAGCAGTTGGTAGCAGGAGCAGAAGCCAAGAGACACCCGGAGAAAAACACAGAGAGAGGAGCTGAATCACGTTGGCGGCTAAGCCTGTTAGAAGGGACGGCAGATGCCTGTGGCTCAGGGGGGCAGCAAGATAACCCAGTCACAGAGCCAGATCCTGAATGACCTTCCAGTTCCTGAACTTCAATCCAGTTTTCGTGAGGCCTGGCTGGGTGGCCTTTCCGGAAGGCTTTTCGGAGACACGTGGCTGAGCAGTGAAGATTCCGGTCAGCCTTCCTTCCACAGTCAACTCCCATTACTTAGGGTAAACTCAGTGGTATCTGTGCTCTGCAACCCCCCCAAAATCCCAGTTAGCACAATCCCCAGGGTCTAGCACTTTGCCTGGCACAACAGCGAGCACTAAATCATTGCAAGTGTTTGGAAGGCAGGACCATCCCCAGTGGAAAAGCCTTCAGAAAATGAAGAAATCATTCACGGTGAAGAACACTGGCGAGGGTCGCCTTCGAATTACAAAAATAGTGTTAAAATAGGATAAGTATATTAAGCTTAGCCCATTTTCAAACCCATCTACATTTCTACCGTAATCTATCAAAGAAGGATATGTCACATTCTGCAGAACTCCAGTAGGCATCCTAATTTCAGCTAAGGTATGTCTGGATGACTTTTCACTCCGCTTAACCTTAAATCATGGTAACATTAATAACAATTTTCCTCCCACGCTAACATCACTGTCAAACCTCCAAAGTAGCTGATATTTGTCTTTCAAGAAGTTTAGTAATATGGGCTCTTCCCCCGACACTGCCACACACATTTCCCCTGTCTATTGTCTGTATCAGTTACTCCACGAACACATACTCCTCAACAGCCGGATGAGTCATAAAATAAGAGGTACATGGATGTAAACTGAGCCTGTTTATGCTCTCCCTGGCCCCAGCTAATAAAATAAAAGAGGTCCCACTGAATTCAGGTCCAATGGCTTCCGGAAAACAGGTTTCTGCTTAGCAAAGACATACCTTACTCAGTACATTATTTTAAAGGTAGAGCTAATTTCATGCCCTGGGTGAATGCAACGGATTTATGGGGAGAGTCATGTGCAGGGTGTGTAAGGACTTGCCCTCCTCACGTCCTCTACAAAAGAAGGCTCTGGCGCGTCTGGTGGTGAGCAAACCAACAAAAGGAATGCCTAAAAGGTCTCACAGAGATCAGGAATGGGCGCTGGGTCCCTGCTCACTGGAAACTCAGTACCCAAAGCAGTGCTTGTTTAGGTCTCCTATCTGCATTTTCGAAAATAAAAGCAGGTTTAGTCCAACCTTCCCCGACCTGTTCTCAATCAAGTGATCTTACGCCTCTGGAATTGAGATTCTGAATGTATGTGTCTACCCCACGTTTGGTATTATATTACAACAGCATGAAAATGGAGCCTAGGACCGAGGAGCGGCCAGCCTCAGAAGCCTTCTTCATTGCCTGCCGTGTAATACATGATATGCAAAGCCTCTGACTTCAGCCAGCAGATATGTGGAGACCGTGTTGGCCCTAGCATGGGGGCTAAACTAATGTGTGTTTAGGTCAGAAAGCGAATCAGAAAAGCCACTGGAGGGCACGTCACGGAGTGAGAGCCCTATAAATTCTGCCCCAGTCTCAGCGTCCCCTGGCAAACACTCAGCTTCCCTCCCTGGGCCGCTGCACATCTCTCCTTCGTAGTGCTGGAGAACTCCGGCCAGCAGCAGCTCTCCTCGCCACTGCCTTCTGCCCTGCAGAAAAGCCAGAGAGCTAGACATCGAGGTGGAAGGAAAGCCCAGTGCAGCCCTCCACTCGACACAGCCCCTGCTCAGAGAGCTAGGCGCGAGGGCGAAGCCGGGCGCGGGCGCCGCGGTCAAGTTCGGATTTCTCCCTTCGGTTGGTCCGCGCAGATCTCCGCACATTCCTCCGGATCTTCCCGGCGAGGAGAAAGCGCGAGCCGGGCCGCGTCTGCACGCGCTGAGCGCTCTCTCCCTGCACCCCGGGGAGGGGCGCCTCGCGTCACCCACTCGCACCCGGAGCCCCCCGCTTCGGGAGCTCGGGCGCCTCCTCGCTGTTCTCCTTTCCCTCCCCGCCACCGCCGCCGCTCGACCCCTCCCCTCCCGGGGCCCCGCGCCTCCCCTCCCCCACCCCGGCCCCCGGCCCGGGCTCTCCAGGACCAGCCTGCGCTCCTGGCGCCCTCATGTCTTCGCGGGACTCTCGGCGCCGGTTGACGTGGTGTCTCGTTCGGATTTCCAGGCCAGACCTCAGCTCCGGCGGCAGCATCAGCCCGGCCCGTCTCGTGCTCCCCGGCGCGGCGCCCCAAGAAGGCGCAGAGCGCGGCCGCCGCCGCTGAAGCGCCCGCCGCGCCCCGCGCCCGCGCGGCCCCGGCTGAGAGCGCGGCGCGCGCAGCCCTGTCACCCCCCAACCAAGGCAGCGGCGGCTGCTCGGACCTCGCCTTCTGGGGGTGCAGGGAGCCGGCGAGGGAGCTGTCGGCATCCCTCGCCCTTCTCACGGCGGCGGCGGCGGCGGCTGGAGCCTTGGCCGCCGCCTCCTGCGTGCCCTCCCTGCCGGGAACGGCCCCAGGATTGCGAACTCGTGCCCCTAACCTGCTGGGCGGGGCTCCGCGCTCCTGCCCTCGGCCCGGATGGGTCTCCTGGCTGGGACTCGGGGCTCCTGGAGTTAATGTCCAGCTGGGGGTCTGCGGAGACCGGATACGAGGTGAGTAGGGGAGAGGGCCTGAGGGGAGGCGGGCGCGGCGGGCTGCGGGGCGCTGGAGACAGAGGGGGGCGCGGCTGGACCTCAGAACGGGCAGTGGGACTAGAAAGGGAAGAGACTAAGAGGGAACCGAGACACTGGGAAGACAGAGGAGAGAGAAAAGTTGAACTGGAGACAGGCTGGCCTTGCAGAGGGGCAGTTTGCCTTTCCACGTGGGCAAAGATCTCTGGGGTCCCTCATGCCTCTAGACCCCGGAGTATTCAACAGGGACAGTTTCCCTCCCCGACTCGGCGGGGCGCTCTTCCGTCAAGTCCCGGGAAGGTACCGGGCTGGGATCGTCTTTGAACCCACTACTGCCAAAGTTGGGTCCTCTGTGGAGGCGCTGCTGCATAGATATCATTACTGGGGTGTAACTTGTTTTGGTCTGTTCCGAGGGAAAGTGTAGGCCCCGGGAGGGGCTGCTGCTAAAGGTGCTGAGGACCTAAAAACAGAGCGCTCACCTCCTCTGGAGCCGTCTTGCAAATCTACATTCCTCGCCCTTTTCTGAACCCGGTTACTTGCATGAGCCCGCAATTCCAACTAACCATCCGCGTCGAGGTTAAGAGAGGGGCTTCCGGGATAGCCCAGGAGCTGGGTCTCCGTCTCCAACAGACTCTCGAGCCTCAAGGTCTTCCCTACGCCATCTAAGTGATGATTTGAATGACCGCTTTTCTCCTGCACTCTGTGCCACCTCCCCAGTTAACACTCTCCACCACTACCTTGCACAACCTCAGGGATGATTTCGCCGCTTTTTGGTTTCCAGCCCCTCTCGGGGCGGGAAATAACTTTCCGCGGACCTCCCCAGCCTTCTGGCGCCTCCCTGGTTTCGGCGGTGGCAAACCGGTCTGCAGAGCAGACGCGCGCGCTCCGGGGGAGCTGCCCAACCCCGTGCTCGCAAGATTTTTGCTCATTGGTGGGGGCAAACACAACTCTCCTGGGCGCTGCCGCGGATATGTTAGAGCGCACTCGACTCTTGCATAGTATTTTCGATGTTCACTTAAGTATTCCAAGGAAGAGATGCTGCTGCTAACCTCGCGCACGCACCTCTACCCGCAAAGCTCCAATGCGAGCTTCTGGGCTTCCGCCCCGCCGCGACCGGGTTTGCACTGAGTTTCGGCATATCTTCGCTTTGGCAAGGTTCAGGGACAGTAGCGCCTTTTCAACAAGTGTCAGGTGTCCGAGGAGCCCGCAGCGTCCCCAGCCCATTCTCGCAAGGGGTTCGGGTGCACTCTGGATCTGAAACACGGCATCGGGCCCTTGACCCATTCCCAGACTGTCTGCAGGAAGCATCGCTCATTCTTTTCCCTACCGTGGTCTTGGGCCCAACTGAGTACCACCGTCAGTTCAGGACACAAGGAACAGCTGAAAAAAGCAATACATCTTTCCGCAACTTCTGTCCGTATTCCAAAAGAAAGCCTCCGAGTTACAGCGCGCCCCCACCCACCCACTCCCGCCTCCCTTTTTCTCCTCCTGAGACCTGGATCTCGAGGGCAAATCTCCCAGCCTGCCAGACACGGGAAAGTGCGGGGGCACTGGCGGCGGGAGCGCTTACCCGCGGTGAGGCTGTCACCGAGACGCGGGGGAGGGAGGGGGAGTTCAAAAACCAGGTTGCCGAGAAACCAGCTTAAGTGAAGCGGGTAGAGAAAAATCCCGGAGAGAGGATGAAGAGCGGTAGGAGAGGATGAACAGCAGGGATGCTGGTGAGGACATCCAAAAGTTCCGGGGGGTAATTTGGATTCGGAGAGAATTGAGGGGTTGTGGAGAGCGTTCGTGCAGCGGTTCTATACTTAAAGTGGCAAGGCAGCCGTCCGGCCGCGTGGGCGCTTCGGGACTCCGGCGGTTTCTGGTGCCCCCTGGTGCTGGGAACTCAGAAGCGCCCGGCGGCGGGTCCCGCAGTCCGGCTCCCTGGGGCATCCGTCTTTTCCGCCCCAGGCCTGAGGATCACCAGGTGCCGGTGCCCGCGACCTCCCCTTTTGCTCTGCTGGACGCAGAGAGGGACCAGCCTGTGGGGTACCGGAACGTGTGCGGGGGCACCTAGCGGAGAAGGATAGCTTGTTTATTACCGCATGTGGCAGCGCCTTGGGCAGTTGGCGCGTAACAGAGGCTGCCGGTTGCGGACAGATGTGCTTTGAGAAAGAGATAAAGAGACCGACAGGGAAGCCGCTGGGTGTGTTGGGGGTGGGGATGTGGGGACCCCACAGGGATTTGGGAAAAACCTCCCCGTAGACCGCTGTGAACGCTCAGCCTCCAGACTCCCTCCGCCCGGCAAATACCGGGAACTACAAAGCGGCTCTGACTGCAGCCTGCGCGGGCGGTGCTCAGAGGGAAGAAGGCGCCCTTCTCGCCTGCCTGAGATGGGCGAGCTCTTTTCACCCGGCGGAGGGCGGGGGCGGGAGCCTCCTTTGGATAAGGCGGGGAGTTTTCCTCTATGTCCTCTTTTGCCAGCTTCGTCACACTTCTAATTGAGGATCTCCACGTCCAATTTAAAAAGCCCTCCTCCTGCCAAGCAGAAAAAAGAAAAAAAAAAAAAAAAAAGGAAAAACCCTCTTAATGCGGAAGGGAAACCTGGTGCCTCTGTCGCTTCCTGCCGGCGGGCACCGCGATTTGGGACGGCGCATTAACCGCGCGCCTCCCTGCCCCTCTGGGCAGCCAGACAGTTCGCACGCGCCTGGGATCGGGCACCCGGGTCGAGGGGACGGGAGGCCTCGCGTTCCCTCGTCCCTGCTCGAGCGCCTCGCAGGGCTTGTTTTGCACGGCCTGGGTGAGGTGTTGCCTGGGAGCCCCAGCGCCTCAACCCAGAGCCTTTCCTTTTCCCCGGGTTTGTAAACCAGCCAGAGGGGCATGGAGCGCCGGGAGCCGCAGGGTTGAGTTTGTGGTCCCTACAGACTCCCCGAGCCCAACAGCTGCGTAGCGAACAAACAGACGCCCAAGGGATGGAAAATGCATTCGTCTCCACAGCGGTGGGAGGTGGCGGTCGAATTAAACGCTTCCCGGGGTGGCCTGCACCGGAACCCGGCGGGCGTTCTGGGTAGAGATGGGGGTGGGGGCGTTTGCTGGAAGGGAGGCGGGAGCTCCTGGCGACTGATGGAGAGGAATGGGGTCGAGGTTTTTACTTTTATCTGGGAACTGCCTTACTCTCTTCCACTGAAAAAGTTCAAGGAGCTTTTCCCAAGAATCTCTTTTACTTGGAGGAACGGGGATAATCAACTGCATGAATCTCGTAATTTCCACTTTAGAATGCCCTTGGAAATTAGAACGCTGGCATTGGGGACTCACCTCAAGGTGCCCGGGTCTCCCCCCCACCCCCGCCTCCTTATTGCGTGAAGTTGGGCCCTGAGTTGAGGGTACCCTTTTTCTCACCCGCCCTCAACTGCGTGACCCTCCTTTCTAGGGGTGCGAGGATTGAGAAGCCAAACGGAGCCCCCTAAGAGGAGCTGAGCCCCCACCGTGCGCCCTTTCCCGGTCTAGACCTTCTGGTGCCCGCGCTCCTGCGTAGCGTCCCCGACAGGGTACGATCGTCCAGGAGTGACTGTGACCCAGCTTGGGGAGCTCGAAACCCCTCTGCGAGGGGAAAGGATTTAAGGCCAGAATCTTGCAAAAATGCAAAAATAAAGAGGGTATTCGAGTACACCACGAACATTTTCAAGACCGAGGCAATCCCTCCCTAACTGTAACGCTAAAGCATTTATTGAACGAGGTTAGGCCTTTTCATATGTTAACATTCATAACCTTAAGAAGTGGAGGTAGTATTTTAAACCGAGTTGAAACTTTGGAAAGTTCAGGAGCTTAACACAGATATTCCTGGACAGCCTCAAAGTCTTTAAGTCCCCACTGGCTTCTTGTTCCGACGACAAAACACTAATTGAAATGGCAGGAATGAAGCTTGGGCGGGGTTCGTGGTGCCACTGAGCCTGCCCCTGCCTAGCTGAGGACAGGATCAGGACCCCGGGAGGGCTGGTCTCTTGCTTGGGTTCAGGGCTCGTTCTCCGGGGCGGGGGCGGGGGGTGGGGGTTCCTGTGGGAGCTGCTGGACGGGGCGGGAGCACAGGGTGAGGGTTGCCCGGTCGCCCCCCAGAATGGGGATGGGGTTGCGCGCCAGTACTGCTGTCGTCGTATTGGGAAGCAGCCCTGCCCCGAAATCCTGGGATCCGATGGCGGAAGAAAAAGGCAGTTGTCAGTTGGAAGCCGGAGAGGCGCACCCCGGAGCGGGGACAGGCAGGGAGCTGGGAAGGAAAGAAGGGTGGGGGTGCCCGGGGAAGCGCCCGGCCGCAGCGGTCCGGAAGGAGGGCGGTGCCAAGTCTGGAGGGGAGCCCCGGGGATCCGCGCGGGCCCCAACATCCAGGCCTAATGTGCTCTCCCCGGTTCTGCGCCCCCGCCCGCCCGCCTGCACAGGTGCCGCCGCCGGACGGGACTCTAAGATGAAGTTATGGGATGTCGTGGCTGTCTGCCTGGTGCTGCTCCACACCGCGTCCGCCTTCCCGCTGCCCGCCGGTAAGAGGCCTCCCGAGGCGCCCGCCGAAGACCGCTCCCTCGGCCGCCGCCGCGCGCCCTTCGCGCTGAGCAGTGACTGTAAGAACCGTTCCCTCCCCGCAGGGGTCACCCCACCCGCCGCCCGCACGCACCCCCAAGTTAGCCACGGCCGCAGAGTGGCCTCCCAGGGAAGAGCCGCGCAGGCGCCGAAGCCCCCTCCCGGTGCGCCGCAACCAACTGGTGCCCCAAGGCTGCAACACCTAGTCTGTATATGGCACGCGCTGGCTTTGCCCAACACACAGGGTAACACACTTTTCTGCTGCTCATTTAGATTCCGATCAACAGCTGTTTTCCCCACCACCACCACAGGAAAACACACAAGTTGTTTTCTTTTTTTTTGCCTCCCCATCACACACACACACACACACACACACACACACTCACACACACACACACTCACACACACACACTCACACACACACACACTCACACCCGTGTTTTGTTCCAAAGCCCTCTATCTCTGTTTGGGTGTGCCTGGCTCTGCTGAATTCTGAGAACAATTGCCTTTCCATCCTAAACTGCCCTTGCAAGGGAAGAGGCTGAGGTTTCACAAAACCATGCCAGAGTCAGAGAAAACACAGAAAAGCCTTGATTTCCAGAACAAGCATCTGGGCAGTGTCAAGTCTGTTCAGGAAAGTTCCGGTTCTAGAAAGAAAGTGATAAATAGTGCTGGGCTGGGGCTAGGGGGAAAAAACACAAAATTGTAGTTCACTACACAAATGACAATGTTAACTCTTAAGACTAGATTATTCATATTAGAAAATAAATCTGCGATTTGCCTCTCAAAAATGTCTCAGCGGTTTATCAGGGCATGTCAACTATGATTTGATATAATTTACCCTCTGCTCTTGAGAAGTTCATCTATTGCGTAAAGCAGAATATGCTTCATCACAAGTTAGAGATTACTGGCGAGGAAAAGAAAATTTGCACAATCCCAAACTAAAGCAGCAGTAAACCGTAGCCATAACCATGCTGGCTACTCCCCATTTCTGTTACCCTATTCTGCATTTGAAAATTATTGTGATCATAGGCACCACTGAAAGGGTTCCAAAGTCAGCTGTATGCTGGAGTCCCCCAAACCTGTGGCCTTGGGCTAAAAGTAGCCCAGGAAATGTGATGTGCTTATCTTATGCTTGATTACAATAAAAGCATCTTCTTCCTGAAGTCCCAAGAAAAAGTGCATTTTTCTAAGACAAATGAAGTCTTCAAGAGTGACTTAGGGTTAGAGAACACAGTTTGATCCCTTGAAGTAACTGTTCCAAGAGTGTATGTCAGTTAGTTGTATAAACCTATTTTTAAAGGTTTTGGTTTCAGCCACAAATTTCTATCCTAGTGTATATAATGTATCTCCAGTAGAGACTTAAAATGCGCTTTAGTGCCATAATCTTCAGAACAGTACCCATGAAGGCTAAATGGCTTTTCATTCAAACAGCCTAGGTCAGAGGAACAGGAACCCAGTGAAAGGTAATAGTTTTCTCACCAAGGCACTCTGGAGGAAAAATGACTGTGCCTGATTATGAAGCTGATTAGTTCATGGAAATTTAATAAGCATATTAGTATCCTGTCTACCTAGGCTTATTTAATGCTGGCTCCTGCTTCTGGCTCTGCTTTTGGCTAATTTTGTCACCTCAGACAAATTACTTACTGCCAAACACAATGAACAGTTTACAACTGTACAGTAAAGGAAGGCCTTGCCACTCCAAAATGCCAATGACTGAGATTTGGTCAACCCCAACCTTCACGCTCCACCCTAACCTTCCTTTGGGAAAAGACTCATAAGACCCCTGCTTACTGGACTCACCTGGTGAGCTCTAGTGACTACTGGTGCTGGGCCTCTCCCAGAGAGATTCTGATCTAATTGGCTTGGGGTGTGGCTTGGGCAACTAGAGATTTAGGTGTTCCCCAGGTGAGTCTAACGTGCAGTCAGGTGAATCCCTATGCCTTGATAATACCCTAAGAAAATCTGTGCCTCATGTAAGGTCCAGCCAGTCACAAAGCAAGCAAGGTAACATTAATCTTATTGACTGGGGTGGGGGGAGTTGTGGGGGAAGGGAGGTTTTTTCCAAAACTGATACTAAGTCATCAGTAGTATCAGTAGTATCAATGGACAAGATTCTGACTACTGTATTTACATTTGAACCAGCAGAGCACACCCGATTCTGTTTTATCTATGGGAAGACCCAATAGATCCTTGAAAGAGAAATGTTCCCAAAGAGAAAGTGAGCTGCATTCTAAGCCAAATTGACTTCTTTCCAGGTATGTTCAATTCGGTAGCAAGTTGTCAGTGCGGGGAAGGCAGGATAAAGACAATGTGCAGACTTTGAACACTCAACCAGTGTCAACATGCCCCTGTCACAGTGCTGACATTTATATCCTGCACTGTGCACTGTGCAGTTAAGGCTTATGCAGAAAACATTAAGTCACTCATCATTTGAAAATAGAAAGTGCCATAAATACTGATCCCTCTTCTTGGAATGCTTGGAACTTAGTGATTGAGCAAAGGCTCTTTCGTGCTACGTGAGTCAGTCATTCTGTGCTGTTCAAAGGGGGCTGGACTGCACCCTGTCTACACATTCACCCTTGAGATCACATGTATTCTGCTGGTTCTGATGTAAATGAAGCAGCCAGAATCTTGTTCCTACCATTATCACGTTTTGAACTAACCAAGTAGAATTCGTAACTGGCCCACTTGTCTGCACAGAGGTTGACGATAAAGTTCATGGGCTGTGGCTGCTTCTTGTAGCAGCTTCAAACTTGTCTAAACTTAAAGACTTGTGGTTTTCCTTTCGGGTCATCCAAGACTTTTCCGTTTCACCGTCTTTGTATTTTATCATTGTGCTTTTTACCTGTGTCTTCACTAACGTGTGATTAGAGCAGGCCTGAGGCATGTAAAAGGTGAAAATAGGTCTTGTGCACAGATGCCATAGCATTTTAGAGCTGAAAGGTAGCCCCTAAAATTCCCAGGCCTAAAGATGTAAAGCAGTTTATCCAAAGTGCCAGGGTTCCATGATGGCAGGAGGAAGATTGCTGAAGCCAGAACCCGTGTTTCTCTAAACCCCTGAATTGCAGAGCGTTCAGTCTTGCTACCTAGGAGAAAACACTTTATATGGGAGGATAGTTTTCAACTAATGAATAAAACTGTGTTGCACAGGGTTGCTTGAAGTTTTTAAAGGTTTGTTAATCATAGTCATATACCAGATCTCAGCTGTGCATAATAACTCTAAATGTGTTTCACAAAGCATAAAATGCACGTGCCTTTTAAAACGTTGTGATCTAAAAGCACTTATTCATTCAACAAGTAATTAATGTGTGCCTGTGTGTGCCAGACACTGTCGTAGGGGCTAGGGAATCCTCAGTACACAGACAAAAGCCCCTGTCCTCACAAAATGTACTATGTAATAAAGGTACAGGGTGTGGGGCAATTTGGTGGCATTGTAAACTAAAACCTTGGTCAGAAGAGGGCCTTTTTGTGTGACCAGAAAACAACTAGAAACACTGAGCACTGCTAAATTATAATTGCAAGTAATCCACAATGCATTGTAATATCATGGGGTTCCATTCTACCGGTTTGGCAGCAAGTCACAAAATTTCCTAGAGAAACAATCTTGCAAATCAAGCCATCAAGTTCTCAGACTAGCCCACAAAACTCTATGTAACCTTGATCAATTTGAGATATGATTCACCATATTGTGAAGCTGGAGTCTCTTCCCAGGTTGTCATTTCCCATAATCTGCAGAAGGGGGACACAGCGAGAAGTCATAGTTTCAATAAGCAAGAGCTCAAGTTCACGTCGGTTCAGTCAGCCTGACCACTCAGCTGTTACTTAACAGCTCCCAAACCTCAGTTTCCTCATCTGTGACATAGGAACACTATTCATCCTGCCTCCCGGGGCTGCTGGGAACAGAGTTACATGAGGCAATGCTTTGTTAAGCCCGTGCCCCATAAGCAACCATTAGTACTTGCCACGCTGCTGTTCCCAACCCGCACCCGGTGAGTGCCTTTTCTCCCGTCCCAGGCTTTCAGTTCGGCCTCTGCCAAGACATTGCTCTAAATGGTGGAATTTCAAGCAGCTCAACAAAGTACAGAGAGGGGAAGAAATGCAGGCCTTGCGGGGAGGCTATTTTGGGCCCCACGGTCAGTCAGTCGGGTCAGTCAGTCGGGCCAGCCTTGCGTGGGATTCTGCCCCAGGGTCAGCTCCCCCTGGCTCTTCCCAGGTTTCACAGCTCCTTCCCTTCCCCATTTGCTGAGCCCACATAGTTCCTACGGAATTTTTCCCACCAGATTCCCATGGTCGTGTTAGGGAGACCCTCGTCCCCTATGGGGAGAAGGGAGCCAGGACACCATAAGATCCTTACATGTAAGAGATCAAGGAAGCTGTGAGCTGGAGGCTCCCTGTCTTGAGATAGAGCATTTCTGTTTTAAGTGATCCCACCTGGATATTTAATTCAAGCTGCTTCACAAACCCAGCAGAAGACTGTTAGTGAATTTAGTAAACTTTCAGCTTGTTGTTATCCAGCTAAGAAACCTTCTAATGCAACAAGGTAGTTAAATGTTAGGCTTTCAAATCTAATGTTGTGGGATATAGAGTTCAGAATAAATAAGCTCTGTCTATCTATTTTTTGTATTATTATTTTAGGGACTATAGGAACAGACAATACTGTAATAAGGTCCCTAAGTTGGAAGGGGGCTCTGCCATTTGGGATGAGGTGCTTGGAATCAAGAAATCCCACGTCAGGCTTTTAGGAAACACTGATTCCTCACTCAAGATCTGAGACCAACATCTCATTCTGGCCTCAGTCTGAAGACCTATTTCAAACTGTTGCTGTTTAGAGAAATCTATTTCAGGCTTAATATGAATTGGCCAGTCTTAGGACCTCAGGCTGATCCAACAGCCAAAGAATTATTCTCAGAAGATTCTCCTTTCACTGATAGAAAAATAAAAGCTCTCTAGCATTTTCCCTTCCAAATGTCGCTTTCTTCTGGGTTTACTTAGCACTTAATGGTCCATAGCCTCTTTATTCAATTAAAACATATTATTTAATCACTTGAGCTCAATCAGGAAGCAAGTATTAAATATCTTTCATGCTCTAGGTGCTGTGTGGGCATCTAAAAGGCAAAATTGTGAACTTAAATAGCTTATGATCTAGTTGTAAACTATGGATAGGCAGATGGGTGGGTGGGTGGGTGGGCGGACTGTCAGTCCAACAGATAGCTATGTCTACCGAGGCGTGTGCATTAGCTGTGGTCATGGTAAGAATTCCTAGGGATGAAGTCACTAGGATTTGGAGATCATAGCAGGAAACAATTCGAGGGAGAGGGAGGATTTGAGCTAGCACTTGAAAGATGTGCATTAGGAAAGGAAGGAAAAGGAAAAAGGGCACATTCCAGACCAAGGAGAAGCATAGGCAAGTTTGTGATCACGATATGGGGAAGGGGCAGGTGGTGGATACAAGGAGGAGGCCAGACCAGTCGCCAAGTACTGAGAACAGGTGGCGGGAAGTGGTGTGAAATTTAGGCTATCTCTGTAGGTGATACCCAGATTATGAGATGCTGTAAAATCCAGGAAAAGAAGGTGCTTGCTCTGTTTCTGATGGCAGCGGGGTGCCACTGGGGTATCTCAAGCAGGCAGGTGGCAGCAAGTGGGATCTCACTGCTAAGCCTTCTTGCTGCAAAAATTATTCAAGCCCCAGGCTTCATGAGTCTATAGCATAGGCTATGCCCTTATTTTTAAAAAGTGTGTAGGCGTGGGCATAATTGAATCAACCTGTTAACAAGTGAAAAGATACAAATAAAAATTTAAAGTTAGTATCATACAAATAAACTTATTTACAAAACAGAAATAGACTCACAGACTTAGAAAACAAACTTATGGTTACCAAAAGGGAAAGGTGGGAGGGGGTAAACTAGGAGTTTGGTACTGACAGATACACACTAATATATATAAAACAGATAACCAACAAGGACCTACTGTATAGCACAAAGAACTATATTCAATATCTTGTAATAACTATATAATGAAAACCTGAAGAAGAGTAGATACATAAAGAATATAAATATCAACTATACTTCAATTAAAAATAAATACAATAAAAACAAAAAATAAAGTTAGTATCACTACATCTCTGCTTTTCACGTAGTAACCCAATTTTTAACAAATAGGGTTTTTTAATTTATTGAGTATAGTTGATTTATCATGTTGTATTAATTTCTGCTGTACAACAAAGTGATTCAATTATACACACATATATGTATTCTTTTTTTATATTCTTTTCCCTTATGGTTTATCACAGGATATTTAATATAATTCCCTGTACTATAGAGTAAACTCCGGGAGTTGGTGATGGACAGGGAGACCTGGCGTGCTGCAGTTCATGGGGTCGTAAAGAGTCAGACATGACTGAGCAACTGAACTGAACTGAACTATGGAGTAGGACTTTGTTGTTTATCCATTCTATGTATAATAGTTTGCATCTGCTAACTCCACATTCCTAGCCCATCTTCCCCCAACACCCCGCCCCCTGGTAACTACAGGTCTGTTCTCTACATCTGTGAATCTGTTTGTTTCATGGATACGTTCATTTGTGTCATATTTTAGATTCCACATCAGTGATATCATAGTTGTTAGTCTTTCTCTTTCTGACTTACTTCACTTAGTATGATTATCTCTAGGTCTAGCCATGGTGCTGCAAATGGCATTATTCCATTCTTTTTATGGCTGAGTAGTATTCCTCCGTGTGTGTGTGTGTGAGTGCACACGCGTGTGCACACCATATCCTCTTTATCCATTCATCTGTCGATGGACATTTAGGCTGTCTCCATTTCTTGGCCATTGTGAATAGTGCTGCTATGAAAATAGAGATCCGCTGGATCATACAGCAACTCAACTGTTAGTTTTTTCAGGAAACTCCATATTGTTTTCCACAGTGGCTGTACCAATTTACATTCCTTTACCAACTGTGTAGGAGGGTTCTCTTTTCTCCACACCCTCTCCAGCATTTGCTATTTTTAAATGGATTTCATGTATTGGCCTAAAATCGAGTAAGTTTGAGCTCTACTGGGTAAGAGATGTTATGTATCCCTATTGTACAGATGAAGCAATGAGACCTAGAGATTTACTCAGGGTCACAGATTTAGTAAGTGATGAAGCCAGAATTCAAACCCCAAACTTCCAGTCCCCAAACTGGTAATTTTGGCTTAATACAGACTGCACTCTCATATTAGTAGATTAAGAAAACACAAATCTTGACTTGCGAAAAATACATTCACTATCTGAAAGATGTATTTCTAGGAAAATCAATTAGCCGAAGCAAGGAGTATTATATTTCCTCCAGGCCCTTTCTTTGATCTCTGTTTGGGCCAGAGTGGACCTAGGGTTATTTTATTCATGATACTTCAGAATCCAAATCAGGACATTTTAGGAAGAGAAACATGCATTTCTTCACACACTCCTAAACTATCGATGCTTTTTGCAATGAGGGAAGGCTCCCTAACTCTTTGGGACAAAGTGAGGTCTCCTCGAATACTTGAGGCCTTCAGGGGGGTGCTTGTTCTCAGCTGGCTTCTGTTCTGCCCAGGGAAGGGAGTGTCCACATGGGAAGCCAAGGGCAACAGCCCATAGCCAGCACAGTCCCCTCTACGGGAACGGGAGTGGGTTTGTATAAGCAGATCTTAGGTCTCCACTGAGAATCAACTGGTTAACTCAGTAGAGATAAAACCCACTTTTTAATGATTTTATAGGATAACTAAGTTGGAAGGCCTACTTTTGAAAGTCTTAAAACTTTTTTTCATGTAAACCTACAAAATTATGTTGAAAAACTAGCACACACTCCTAAGGTAACATCTGTAATTTTCCAACAAGTTTTAAATAGTTGTAGCAGAAGTAATTTCCAGCCCATTTGGCAGCTAGACATGTGCTTCAATACTTTTGGCAAAACTTTGGAGCTGCAAATTTAGCTTATTCAATTTGTGGGAAATTATCCAAATGTATCAGCTCAAATACATTGATTTTTTTCATCAGAAAAGGTCCAACTTCATTTTCATTTCAAATACACATGTTAGCCTGCCTCTATGGCAACCACTACCTTTTGGATCCTAATTGTAAGATGAATAGATGGATGGGTGGATGGACCGACAAGCAGAGCATGCCTTGCCATGACTGCCTGGCCAAAATGAAATATGGAACCACCCAGTTTGATATTTCTTGATTTATTCATATGGGACTTTTCCTCAGTAAAATATTCATAGTAAACTGAACACCCACGGGTCTTTTTCACCAAGATGGACTTCTTGTTAGCATTTTGCTTCATTTATTTTTTTCTAAACCATTTGAGAATTACTTTCAAATCTAACAATAAATAGTTTAGTGTGAACCTTCTAGGAGCAAGGACATTACCTTATGTAACCACAGTTCAGTTATCAGTCTCAGGAAACTTAACATTTGTACAATGCTGTTATCCAATAGATAGTCCATAATCACATCTCCTCAATTGGCAAGAATGTCCTTCCTAGTTTTTCTCCTTAATCAGGGGTCACAAATTGCATTTGACTGTTGTGTCTGTTCATTCTCCGTTAATCTGGAATTAGCTCCCAACCCTTTTTTCCCCCTACAACATTTTGAGAAGTCTAGGCTGTCTTGCCTGCGGTTCTGCAGACTGCCGCTCGGGTTGCATTTGTGGGATTGTTGGCACTTGATTAGATTCAGGTTCGCATCTTTGGAACACTGTGTTCATGATGACGTGTCTTCACATCATGAGTCACCAGCACCAGTTTAGCCCAAGGAGCCTTGCACACCCGGACTGTCCTTACAGGTATCTATCCACCAGACATGCCTTGCAGTAAAATGAATGAGATGGGCAAGAAGTGCATCTGTCTGAGGAAGTCCAAGGGTGACCGTAAAACTGGCTGCATGAGTATTTGTCTGTGGACCGGGCTTAGAATGCAGCTCATGTGGAAGTTGAGGATCTGGACATGGATTCTTCTAAAACTCCCCGTAGACTCTAGAAAGCCCTCACATACTGCCCCCCTGAGGGATACATGCCACAGTCTGAAGACACTGACCAATGCCATGGTGAACACAAAATATTGTTCATGGAGTCAGTTGATGTTTGTGTAGTTAATTTGAGGGCATTCCTAGGAAGAGGGAAGAAGCAGCCCAGACTCCCAAGGTGGGTCTGCTCCTTCTGCCCACAGCCTACCATGCCAGGGCCCCCAGGCCTTCTGCTCTGTGGGACACGCTGGATGAGCAAGGGGCCAGTGTCTCGTCCCCTTCAGGGTACATTCTGTCCATGAGCCAGCCGAGTTGATCTTCACACTGCTTCCTCTAGTGTAATGTTGATGAAGGATCATCATCAGCTGTGAAAACCATAGGCCTGACTTTGTGGGCCATTTGTTAAATGCCTCCAGGCTCTAAGCTAAAATCTTTTCTCCCATTCCAAGTAATGATCCCCATTTTAGGGGGAGGTCGGGGCTGCACAAAGTTATAGGCAACCCAGCCAGACTAGACTTGGGAAAGCCTAACCCAACACTTAGCTTGGGACCACATGACCACTTCCTGCCAGTACACCGCGCTGCTGCATAACTCTCCTTCTATGTCAGAAGGTCAGGGAGGAGAAAAGTCGAGTGGAGGTTTTGAATGCAGCTGGTTTTGAATGATTGTTGTTCAGTTGCTAAATCGTGTCTGACTCTTTGCAACCCCATGGACTGCAGCACGCTAGACTTCCCTGTCCTTCACTATCTCCTGGAGTTTGCTCAAACTCATGTCCATTGTGTTAGTGCTGCCATCCAGCCATCTCATCCTCTGTCATCCCCTTCTCTTCCTGCCTTCAATCTTTCCCAGCATCAGAGTCTTTTCCAATGAGTCAGCTCTTCTTATCAGGTGGCCAAAGTCTTGGAGCTTCAGCTTCAGCATCAATCCTTCCAATGAATAGTCAGAACTGATTTCCTTTAGGATTGACTGGCTTGAATGATACTTCTAGCTAATTTCCTGAAGAGTCTTTGAGAGTCCAGTGAAGTCATTCACTGAGGGGTAGAGAGCCCCTCTTCACTCTGATGGCAGGAATCCATCAGGCAGGCTGGAATGATAGAGAACACTTCCCTTTTACCCTCTTTATTCTCCTTTCAGCTTTTCAGTCCTTCCTCTTCTTGCCCAGGTCTCTCCGGCCCTTCGAGTTCCTTCTACCCAATGCTCAGTTAATAGCTTCCCAGGTGGCTCAGTGGTAAAGCGTCCTCCTGCCAATGCAGGAGACCCAGGTTTGATCCTTGGGTCAAGAAGATCCCCTGGAGAAGGAGATGGCACCCCACTCTAGTATTGTTGCCTGGAAAATCCCATAGACAGAGGAGCCGGGCAGGCTACAGTCCATAGGGTCGCAAAGAGCTGGACATGACTGAGCAGCCAAACGACAACAGCAGTGCTCAGCTGGCCCTGGGGAAGGGCCCAGGAAAGTTGGATGCAGGCCCCATCGTAATTGCCAGGCCCCTCGGACTGCAGACAGGGCCTTTTGGGAAGGAGGGAGTGAGGTTCCTTTGCTTTCCAGGTTCCTCTGGGGTTTCCCCTGAAAAACCACCCACCTCTGATAATACCACAAGGGATATTTTCCTTTTGTGTGTGCTTAGTTTCACTGGGTAACTTTCTCACCCTCCCCATAAAGTGTTTTGTAAGGACAGTAGCAGGGCCCCTGGTGTGCACTCTTGAGTGTGAGGTGTTTACAGCTGGCTGTGCAGTGCTTTCAGCTCACACCAGGTATTCATGGATTAGCTGACAAATGGACACCCTACTGGGTGTTTTCCTGACTTAAAAGCAGAAGAATGAACATTTTTCCCCTCAGGGGAGCCATTTCTGTATTACCATAAAATTATTAACATCACTATAATAAGAGCATGGACCACATAGGTGGAAATCAGAGCAATTGGAATCTGAATAACAAAATGAATATAGTCCATCTTTCCTGAGTGAAAGTTTTTGAGCTATTTGTATTCATGGAGTAATTTCAATTACAATGATGATAAGTTTTCTTAGTTAAATTGTAGGATAAATAGTCAAGAAATGGTATTTCTAAGAAGTATGTGTGATGTTGGTCAAAGTAGGCAGAGATGGTAAATAAAATGGCATTTTGGTTGGACTAAGTGGCCTTTAACAGTATATCCAGAACTCCTTTTTCTGAATTTTGAACTGGTTGGTCTTTTCTTCTGCCTTGAGAGGATGCAGAAATACTTTTTTAAACGACAAAACACTGGTGTTTTTATAACACAAATACTTTACAAATAAACCCATGTCATGTTTTATTACCAGCCAGCCACTGGTCACGAAGAGTAACTCCAGCAGTGGTCACAATGACTTAGTAAATGGCCTCAGCTGGTGACTGTTGATAGAATAGATGCCGTGGACCCTTCTTGAAGTGACCAGGATGGCCTATCTAATGCTAGGTGAATACTCTGTCCAAAATAGGAAGGCCAGGGGAGTCATTACATAGTGCAAGATAACCTCAGCAATCTACTGCTTAGGGACCCATGGGCGCTTTTTTAAAATGATTTCAATTGAGTGGCAAAATCGAAACTTTTAAATAGCAGATGACAGAACTTTGAATTTTTCGGAGAACTGGAACATCCTCCCGGACCAACACTGTACATTTCAGAGGTCACGGAAGGTCAGATTAAAACCAAGGTGCACAGTTCCCAAGACAAGCTGTGGGACTCTCACAATCCATTTGGCAGTGGTTGCCGTGGATGATTCTAGCCTCTGAGTTCTAAGACCTAAGCATGTTTTCTTAAATTTTAGAATAAACAGTCCAGACATGGTATAGCTCATAAGTATGTGTGACATTGGTCAAAGTGTGACCTACATATGATAGAAGCAGCAAAATCATAAATGAATAAAACAGAGATTTTGAGAACATGTTTTATTTTGAAAAATAAAACCGATTTTGTTGGCCATTTGGGTGAGAAGGGCTGGAGGAGCATAGCCTGTTGGTGTCTTTGTGTTCTCAGAGATGATGGGCTCCATCTCTGCCTTTCCAGGTGGAGACTGAAATGTAAGGCTGCCTCCCGCAAGAACCTGGATATTTTGAGACTCAGATACACGGCCCTCTGTACATATCCCTTCACGTCTCCTAAAGACGACATAGGAAGGTGACACTTGGTTATTTCAAAAGTAACCAAGATGTTGAGACAAGAGGCAAACAAAAAAACATTTAGGACTGCTAGAACCTCTCGTGGGGTCTCCTGGGGCCACAATGGTGGCGGCTGAGCAGAATAGCGCTGGGACATCAGCAGAGGTGGTCCTCTCCCTGATGGGGATGACTAGAGATGAGTGTGGGGCAGGGGTTTCCCACTGAGACTCAAGACTGTCCACATCTTAGGGTGTCAGCACTGGGGAGCCCCCCTCCCACCCCAGAGGGATAGGCGACCTCAGAAGGATTGCCTAGTCCAAGGTTGCAAGGCTGAGCAGGGACTGACCCCGGATGGAATCCCAGGCTCTGTCCTCTCCAACTCTGCAGTGAGACTTTGTCACTTGGCGCCAGTGTGAGTTTGAGGAGCTTCCGGAGACAGGCCTCTCTGTCTGAATCTGCCGCCGCCCTTGGCTGCCGGTTTTCCGGTTTTTACTGGGAAACTGCCAGTTCTGCCTTGGAGTGACATGCAAGACCAGGAGCTGGGAGAGGTGCCCCTGACCCGCATGCTTTTCCCTTTTTGGAGACAATATACTGTATTCTGTGGCCCGTGGCAGCCTAACTTCAGAATTTACTTAATGCACCTCCATGCCTGCTGAACTTTCCAATGGAAAGTGTTTCTCCCTTCGTGTTCTGAATGTGATAAATGCATGCAGGGGGAGTCAGCATACCTTGCCCTCCTTCCAGAGTAAGTTGCCACAGGCTGAGAGCAGACAAGCTGCACCACATGGAATTTTTACTTAAACACAGATAGGCAGCTAGGAGCACTTGGAACCAGTCTGAGCTTTGAAACCAAACCGACTGAGTGCACTTTTATGAGCCACGTGACCTTGGGCGGATAGATATTTATCTTCTCTGAGCCTCAGTTTCCTGCTCTATAAAGTACAGATACTATGCGACCCCTGTTTTAACCTTGCAGGGATGTCATTGGGGTTCAAGTTCAGGTTGGGACCTTTCTCTTGTGACTATTAAGTACACCAAGGAAGCGATCGCTTATAACACAGGATGATGCCATTTGTAATATGAGGAATTTTAAAGGTGAGGCTCTACCATGTAGTTCTTATTTCAATATTAGTGAAAGAAAATCCTATTTGTACATTATTGAAAAGTAAAAATAACATTCTAAAGAATGACATTAGTTGGGAATTCTCTTGAGAGGTTATATAAATCTTAGGCTGATCTTTTCTTTTCATACAGACGTGCATGTATGTATGTGTTGGTCTTTCCTGGATGACTCAGGGATAAAAAAATCCGCCTGCCATTTCAGGAGATACAGGAGATGCGGGTTCAGTCCCTGGGTTGGGAAGATCCCCTGGAGGAGGGCATGGCAACCCACTCCAGTATTCTTGCCTGGAGAATCCCATGGACAGAGAAGCCTGGTGGGCTACAGTCCCCAGGGTTGCAAAGAGTCAGACAGAACCGAGCACAGCATGCAGAATCACATAGAAGTGTATATGTATATACGCACATACATGCGTGTATATGTGTGCATGAGTATACACATACACAGAGAGAGAACTTCTCTTTTCCATACACTTGGTCTACAGAGCAGTTTGTACTTTACCTGGGCTTCAGGTGGGCAGTGAGTATCAGAGTATATGTCCTCCCCTGCCCAGGCAGTTTCCACTCGCCTCCTTTTGTAGACCGTCTTTCAGGGGAGGCTCCACACGTGAGGGTGGGCTGCCCAGCCCCCCAGCGCCCCCAGACGCAGCATCTTAGGCCTCGTATCCAGGGTCGAGCCCACCCCAGATCTGGGCACTGTCTGGAGCGAGGGCTCCCGGGTGCTGGTTGAAGATGCGCATCTCACCTGTGTGGCCCTGGCTCAGGCCGTAGGTCACGTCTGTGGACCTCAGCGTATTAACTCTTGCCCATCCAGTACCCAGCAGCTGGGTGATTTCCAGTGAAACATAGAGGCAGGAGCCCCAGAACAAGGAACATCTGGGTCTTCTCTCCAGCACCCCTGCATCCTTGAGGCTGGCTCTGGCCTGGAAGACAGCTCCTATCCAAGAGGCCCTCTGCGGGTACCAGAGTCCTGGCCCCTCTTCTCTGGGCCCCACAGAGACCCCTCCCACTCTAGGTAAGGGGTCACATCCTCACTACTCTGTGCACAACCTTGAGCTTGTGGGCTCCCTCCAGGGCCCCTGGGCGGAAGACTGGCTGAAAAGTAGCTCAGAAACCCGGCCGGGGAGAGGAGGGCAACCATCCAATAGGAATCTAAAATGACCTCTTTGATTAAAGTATCATTAACCTGTACTCTTTTTTTTAAGAGAAATCTAACATTTAACAGAAAACTTTGTCCACTAAATGCCAGTCTAGCCAAGATAATGTTTTGAATTATGTGCTTTTTAGTTTGGCTATTACAAGGAGTACTCCTAGGTCTCACCATTGTTCCTATAAAAACTCAATTAACTTTACAAGATAGTCAGTATCCCAGGCCTTTGTTCCTGGGGTAGCATTATTGTTTTTTTCCCATAATTGAGGAAGGCTAAGTCTGGGGAGTGAATAGTTTGGTTTGTTCCCGGAGTCTGGCCCAGTACAAGGTTTCACTTGTTTAAATAACATTGTTTATGTGAAGGACACATCAAAGTTTAAATATTTTAAATAGAATAATGCCAAAATATTTAGTTGCACACTAAAAGGATGACTTAAATGCATTTGAGCATTTTGATTTTTCAAAAACTTTAGCTTTTAGATGTCCGTATTTTCCGAGATCGAGCCTCCAAGTGGGTCTGGGAAATGAGCAAGTGTTTGACCTGTTTTTTCAAAACGATGCTCCTCTTTTGTGGTTTGCAGTATTTTACTGTCAAAGTTCTTACTAACAAGGGCCATTTGTGTAGCTGACATGCTGCCAAGCCCTTTATAGGATGAAGAAAGTGATATGACATCAAGTCTTCATTTGGGGAACTAATCCAAATGCAAGCCCCTTTCTTTCCACTTTGCTCAGTGAATTCCAGGAACATGGAGGCAGCCATGGGTTTCTTGGTTCCTGCTGGGGCGTTTACTTGCCTGGGCTGTGCAAGTAAACTGGGCCTCTGCAGGATGCTAAAGATTGGCTCAGTGAGATGCATGGCTCCCAACACACCCCACAAATACCTCGTGTTGATAAATGGAGGTCTCTCTAGAAATGAACTCAGTCAGCAGCAAAAGGCCTGGGATTAGGAATTTTCCATTGGAAGAGACAGGCCTCTTTGCTCTGTGGTTTGGAAAATATCATGTTGCCCTTTTCTAGTTTCCAAAATTCATATCCATGTACAACTTTCAGCATAAATATTTATTGTTTTACTCTATTCTTCAAGAAGGAGAAGAGGATGGGGAGGGCGGAATCCCTTCAGTTTAATTAGAATTGCCTATGTCCTGAACTTGAGGCTTAAATAAATATTTCCACCTTAACAACAAGTTATGAGGGAGATGTCCCATGAAGGGAGAAGTTCTCATAGCTGCTCTCTTCAGTTTAACACCGGGAACATGGATTGACTGCTTCCCCAGTGTCCGAAAGACTTTTAATTCAAGCTTAATGATCCATTCACCACCTCACCCCAAAGCACAAATGACCAGTGCACCCACATTGCTACACACATCACCCCAAGGAAGCCAAGTAGAAATTAAGATAAAGAAAAAGGAGTTAAACATCCTCACGGTGAAAGATAAGTATGTCCCAATCATTACTGAGGATTGCTTACGCTAAAAATTCACTTGCTAATTATCTGAAATTCAAATTTAACTTGGTATTCTATATTTTACCTGGCAAGCAAAGCCAGTGGACAAAGGCATACAGTCGAAATGTCATAAAAAGGAGGGACAGTGTTTTTCTGGAACTTTGAAATTGTCGGGCAATTAATAAAACATTATAAATGCTGATTCAAATCATCATTATAACTCTAGTAAAAAGAATGTAATTTATCATGATAAATTAATGAGTCTAAACTAGTGTAAGCTGAACTTTTGAACTTGAATGTTTTCCCGTTTATGTTAAACTTTCAGTAATATTTCATCCTCATTTCTGATTAATCTTTAGTTGATTCAGTTTTAATCAACTGAATCAGTTTTAACTTCCATGTTCCCAGGTTCTTAACATAATGATCTATTCAAGTGGTCTTAAAGAGAACCAGAGACTTCATCATGTGAATCCTTTTGTAAAACAAAGAGTCTTTTAGAAATTTGAAGGCTTTTTTTTTTTTTTTTTTTTTGTATTTTGACTAATCACTAATTTATTGGGGCTTCTTCCCTCATGGCTCAAATGGTAAAAAGTCTGCCTGCAATGCAGGAGACCTGAGTTCGATCCCTGGGTCAGGAAGATTCCATGGAGGAGGAAATGGTAATCCACTCCAGTATTCTTGCCTGGAGAAGCCTGGCTGAGAATCCCATGGGCAGAGGAGCCTGGCAGGCTACTGTCCATGGGGTCGCAAAGAGTTGGACACGACTGAGCAACTAACATTAACTCATTTCTGATTAACCTTTAGTTGATTGTTAATCAGTTTAGTTGATTCTTAATCAGTTTTAGCTTCCATATTCCCAGGTTCTTAACTTAATGATCTATTCAAGAGTTCTTAAAAAGAACCAGGAATCCCATCATGTGATCCTTTTGTAAAACTGTTTTTCAGAAATCTAAAGGCTTTTTCTTTTTTTGTATTTTGACTAATCACTAATTTATCAGTTAGAAGTTCAGACTTCTGTTCATGTTTTTGAAATCAAGCACACCTAGTTTTCTCTTATATAGCTTATTGTTGAAAAAAAGTCACAAATAGCACAAGCAACTCATTTGTCAAAATAAGTAGTTCATGTCTTTAATATCGAGTGATTTTTTAAAATTTTTAGGGAATTCCTTGGTGATCCAGTGATTAGGACCTGGTGCTTTTACTGCCATGGCCTTGGTTCAATCCCTGCTCTGGGAACTAAGATCCAGTAAGCCCCACAACACAGCCAAGAAATAATTTTCTTTTTAATTTTAAGAAAAGAGAAGGAAAGGAAGGGAGAAAGGGAGGGCAGAAGGAAGGAACAAAGAAAGGTGGGAAGGAAGGAAGGAAAGAAGATTCCTAAGGGACTCAGGTAGAAAATGGTTCAGAGGAAATTTTGAATCCAAATACCCTCCCACTCTCCCAGTATTCCTGGAGGAAACATTGCTCCCACGGAGCCAGAGCCTTTCAGAATCCTCGGAATGAGGTGGGCTTTAAGAGCTGACACTGTAAAGGTGCAGGGGAAGCTGGCAAGGGAGGCAGCTCTGAGACAGTTATTTGCTCTCAGGTGGGAGATGACTGTACTTCTGGGCACTGGGGCTGCCCATGTGATGGAGACTGTGTATTTTGGAGACTTTCAATTCATCACAGTGTGGCTGAACTGAAGCCCAAGTGTCCCCTTGAGAAATAAAAAGGACTCTCTACCCTCGTAAAGTGACCTAAGTCATTCAAAAACAAAAAAAACAAAAAACCATTGCCAGCCTCCAGGGACCAGATCCTATTGTAAGCTCCCAGGATCCATTGGTGAACAAGCCAAGCAGAGGTCCCTGCCTCCTGGGGGTGACATTCGCTCAGAGAAGACAGACAACAAATAGTCACCATGAGAAAAGTTCGACAGTGTGTTGGAGGAGGTTGAGTATTATGCTCTGCGGGGAAGAGGGCAGGAGGATCTGGATTCGGGGTTGGGAGGAACCAAATTTGAAACAGGGAGGTCAAGGTGGGGCTGGGTCGCGGTGACTTTTGAGCAGACTTGCAGGGGATGTGAGTGTGAGTCACTGGGTTCTCTGTAGGAACAGCGTTTATGTAGAGGGAACAGCCAGCAAAAGGCCGAGTGCCTGTTCGTGTCTGATGTATGCGGTTCTCAGCCATGACAGTTTTGCCCCCAGGGGACATCTGGTCATATCTGGAGACACTTCCATTTGTCACCGTTGGGATGGGGGTGAGGCTAGTACGGGTGTCTCCTGGGTAGAGGCCAGGGGTGTAATTAAACATCCTTAAACGCACCCACAACAAAGGATGTGCCAGCCCCAGTGTCAGTGGCGCTGAGGTTGAGAAACCCTGTGTTTGAGGAACAGGGAGGAGGCCAGAGGAGCTGGAAGGGAGGCAGCAAGGAGGAGGGAGGTCGAACACGAGGTCAGCGGTGACAAAGGCTGGGACTGGGGTGGAGGGTGGGGGGTGTCGGGGAGGACCTTAGGCCAGTGTGGACTTTGGAGGGCTTGGAGCAGAGGAGGGACATGAGCTGCATTCACAGTTTCAAGAGCATCGCTCTGGCTGCCAGGTGCAAGACAAACTGAAGGAGGGTAAGGGAATGCAGGGGCTCGGGTCTGGTGAGATTATCCAGGCAAGAGGTGACTGGCCAAACACCAGTGGAAGCAGCTTCGAGACCTCTGTGCACAGAACCACCCAGTGCCAGATTTTAGAGTTAGAATTACGAAATTCCATACCATCCCTGCTCTTTTCATTACTATATGTCCTATATTTTGCCCTAATATAGATAATATTATATATTAGCTATCTGTATAGACAGGTAAGAAAGAGGAATAGATATGGTTAAGTTGCCTCTTAGTTGAATTATATCTTACACACTAGGATACCTGATACCTGTTTTAGCAATTCATTCATAACAAAACAGTTTGACATGGGTTAGGTACAATGTAATCCTCTGCTTTACCATGGTCTTGGCAAAAAAAAAAAAAAAGTTCACTCTTGCTCACAACTCTTTCGGGGTATATTTTTCTAAACAATGTATAACCCTAAACATCCTAATTACCTGAAAATGGGATCATGTCCGACTCTTTGTGACCCCATGGACTGTAGCCCACCAGGTTCCTCTGTCCATGGAATGTCCCAGGCAAGAATACTGGAGTAGGTTGCCATTTCCTTCTTCAGGGATCTTCCCAACCCAGGGATCAAACCCACATCTGCCACATTGCAGGCAGATTCTTTACCATCTGAGCCACCAAGGAAGCCCTGGAAAAGTGATGAGGGGAGCATAAAAGGTCTAGTGCCTAATACATGGACGTTTGAATTACTTTCCTCTTTTAGAAATGTATTCAGTTGTTCAAATAGTTTCTCTTCTCTTACCTGATCAGCTGAAGCAAATGCTTGAAATACAGCAAAAATGCCAAAAAACCTTGAAGTCATGCATTTGCCCAAAGGTCTCCAATACCCTAGAAGCATCACCTCAGTCACTGCTCCATGTGATCTTCCTAAGTATGTGTGTTGTCCTGTTTGCAGCCAAAGCCATTGGGAATCGTAGTGACAGCCTGCAGCAGAGGCAGGACCCCACCGCGCCTGTCCACAGGCAGCATTGCATTCCATGTATTGCTGTGATGCATGTAAACATCATATGATCTGACCTTGTATTTTTAAAGTCCTGCTAATCCAAAGAAGTGGTAAATTAGTCTCTTTATTAGTGAACAGTGGGCTGTTTTTCAGTCTCTTAATGTCTTTTAAGGAAGTTTTAAAACATAGTTGAATTCAGGACTTTTTCATGTGATCTATCCAAATGGTTCTTCCACTCAGCAGGGCAGAAGTGTTAAGTCAGGGTGGAGTTCAGGGAGCTGAATGTCAACTTTCACCTTGACATTCCAGGTGAAAGCAGCAGTGTCTTCCAAGAGTAATCCTTCTTTCACCCTCTAAGACAGGGTTTCTCAAAGTATGGCCCAGGGACCACTTACCTCAGAACTCCCCCAGGGCTCCTTAAACTGGTGCAGGTTCCCTGGCCCCTTCCCACACTTCCCCCTAAGGGTCGGCCAGGTCCCTGTATCTTCCCCCGAGTATCCCAGCACAGTCCTGCCCACACATTTGAGAACCCCGACTGCAGGTTACCCTTATTAGAAGAAATGACCCTCCATCAGCATCTCAACATAGACTTGTTAAAAATGGCAGACGTCATCCACGTGGAAATTCCATTTCTAAGGATTTGTTCTCCACAAGGAAGTGTGTCATCCCCCTCCCGTGTTAGTCTTGAATTTCCTTCCTGGGAATCTTGGAGGGTGCCTTTTGGCCTTTGTCCTTGGGGGTGTACAGTGGTCCCTGAAGGGGTCGTTTCACCATGGGCGGGGTGGGGGGGACCATACTGGGTCGCCTTTCAGAGAGACCGATCTTAGAGACTCGTTGAAATGGTCGTTGCTCTCGCCTCATGTATCCATCTCTGTTTTCTTGTTGCACAGCAAATATGCCAGAGGACTACCCTGATCAGTTTGATGATGTCATGGATTTTATTCAAGCTACCATTCGAAGACTGAAAAGGTCACCAGAGAAACAAATGGCCGTGCTTCCTCGGAGAGAGCGGCACCGGCAGGGGGCGGCCGCCAGCCCGGAGAGTGCCAGAGGGAAAGGCCGGCGCGGCCAGAGGGGCCGAAATCGCGGCTGCGTCCTCACCGCCGTGCATCTAAACGTCACTGACTTGGGTTTGGGCTACGAAACCAAGGAGGAACTCATTTTCAGGTACTGCAGCGGCTCCTGCGATGCAGCCGAAACAATGTACGACAAAATATTAAAAAACTTATCCAAAAGTAGAAGGCTGGTGAGTGACAAAGTCGGGCAGGCGTGTTGCAGACCCATCGCCTTTGATGACGACCTGTCCTTTTTAGATGATAACCTGGTTTACCATATTCTAAGAAAGCATTCCGCTAAAAGGTGTGGATGTATCTGACTCCGGCTCCAGAGACCGCTGTGTATTGCATTCCTGCTGCAGTGCAAAGAAAGGGACCAAGGTTCCCAGAAAATGTTTGCCCAGAGTGGAAGATGAGGACCAAGGAGGCGGAGGAGGAGGACGTGGAGGCAGAGGAGGAGGAAGGCAGCCATTGTGGGAGCCTGGTGGAGGGAGATCCAGCTACAGAAAACTGGACAGGAGAGAGAGAAAAGACAGCCGTCCGCCTTCTCCCGGATGGCAGCTGACGTCACCGGAAGCTCAGGGCCGGTGTCCCTGGTTGGGTGTTGCCGTCGTTTCATCTGATACAGTCCACCGCCATGGGTCCCGGGCTCAGCCGCGGATGCACTTGAAACCAAACCAGTGTATCTCCTGTGGTTTGCTTTCACATGTCTAGAGACACCAGGGAAACGGCCCTCCTGGTGTCATTCCTTGTCATTGTTTTACTGCTGAAAGCAAAGAGAGGTTTATTTTTCTGTCACTCAGTGGAGACATACCCCGGAAAGGAGGGGAGAAAAAAAAAATCAAAGATCCAGGAGAGTTAGTAACCTTTGCTCTGGAAGGTTCAGGCCTGAGGTTTACTCCAACCAGCATTTTGGGGAACGGTGGGTGATTGATTTCGAACATGGTGTGTGGGGTGGGAAGAAGTTGGCTAGGAACCAAAAAGGCTGTCCTCATGACTAAAACCAAACCTGAAGGTATTTCTTTTCTGCCCTTGGAAACAGGAAACCAGTGTGGTTTTTCGGCAGCATTCTTGCAGGAGAGCGTGCGGGAAGGCCCCCAGCTGCACCGGGGCAGGGAGGCCGCTGGGCTGTCGGTTTACAGAGAGACAGATGTTACATACACCCCAGCTCCGTTATGCGTGGTCACCAGTGACCAGAGAAGCTACTCGATGCAATGCATCTGTTTCAGATACAGAAATATAGAGAAGATATTTATTGAGATTTAAGTTATTGTTATTTATTACCGTTCACTAATGAGTTTCTCTTTTTTTTCCCTTATTTATTAAAGTTTCTTTTCAAAGGTGCCAAAGTATATGTGCTCACAAAATGCAAAGGAAGGTGGCAAAGGAAATTTTAATTGGGGTCAAGGGTCCATGCTTTTCAAAGTATTAAAAAGACTTTCGCTAGGCAAAAATCACTTACTTTACCTTTTTAAGAAAAGCCCTTGTGTGCTTCCACCCCCCCTCTACCCTCCAGGTCTCAGCATCTTACCTGGTTTTATATGTTAGAGAGGAACATGTCAGAAGGAACATTTCTGATGGGCCTTCCTTTTCAGGAGCAGCGTGTGGAGACCGTGGCATTTGCTCTCATTTCTACATGGTTCCCTGTCCCAGCAGACAGGCCATGTGCTCCATCCATTTCCTGCTGTGTTGAAGCTCTCACCCTCCCATCCACATGTATCTATCTGTGATATGCATAACCACATATGTCAAAGGTTAAAGTCTCTAGTAGGTGGTGCTGGACTCCATGTTGACCTCAAAATAACAGTTCTCTCAAGTAGCCGGGGTTCTACCCTGATAGTGGAGACTCTTCCCCTATCCTTCCATCCATCCACTGCCTTCTTGAGAAACACGTCTAGGCCCAGCATAGCCAAGGAGCGCTGCAGGCCTTCTGGAAGTGGGGTCAGCCTGGTTGCCATGCAAGCCACCAGGGGCTGCCCCCATACACCTGACTCCTCCTCAGAAGAAGGTGGTCGGGAAGGGTGGATGTGGAAGACGGGCCCTGGCCCAGCCTCGGCACACCTGCCCCACCACATGGATACTGAAAGCCTTTGACAGAGCAGGGACATAGGGTGAGAAAAACTATCTCAGCGACCAGGTCATGGATTTGTCTGGTCTCTGCCCCCATGCTCAATGCACTGGGCCCTATTTTAAGAGCTTGTGACATATCTCATAAAAGGGATTTTTATCAAAGAGGTTATCTATCACTACATCACTACCTTAGTGGCTATTAGCTCAAGTGGTACAGATTTGGCAAATAAATAGCCTACTGGCCTCCCTCAAATAATCATGTAAATTTTACAAAGTAATCAAGAAGCACCAGACATCCCCCCAAGGACCCAAGCTGCCCATCACTCTGCCTGCTCTGTTCTTTCTGCTCCCCTTGCACGACTTGGAAATAGAGGAAAAGGGCCTGCCTCTCACCCTCTCTTGGGGCCTAAGGAGGGGAACTTGCTGAGGAATGGCCTGCTCAAAATAGGGACAGGTCGAGCTGACCGGTCGTTCATGAAGTGCAATTTGATGCAGCCCCAGATCATCTGTCCAATTCAGAGAGTCCTGGCAGGTCTGGTGGCCGGCGTCCCCAGGGGTCAGCCTTAGCCCCAGCTCCCTGTGGAGACTCTCTGCCCACAGGGGCGGTAGGATTCAGCGGATGCTGACAGCTCCTTCCCAGCATCACCTACACACCATAAGCAGGTTTTCACTGAAGCAAACTGCTCTGCCAAAGCCACAAAAGGGTAAAGTTTGTGATTTTTTCTTTATTGTTGCGATTACCATCTGATCCAGTAAGGAGTGCACATCTTGGGAAGTTCTGACTTCTCTGATCTGTCTCAGTCGTTTGTGTTATACAACCAAAGTTCTCTACAGACTTTATTTTTGTACAATATTATTTTGTAACTTTTTACAAATAAAAACTCATTTCTATTGCTCTCTCTACTTCTGTGCTATCTCACCGACCCAGGGACCACAGCTGACTCAGGCTAGAAGTCCGTCCCTTTCACCACTCAGCCACTGGTTGGTCAGTGACCTTGTCCATCAACTCTCCACAACCAATCAGTACTCAAGTGGGGAAGAACTTACAAAGTTCTTCTTTATTCATTCCACAGACTGCAACGTTGTGCCAGGCACTGTCCAAGGCACCAAGGATCCAACAGTGGCCACAACAATCTCTGCTCAACAGAGACTGAGCTCTGCTCTCTCCTTGTGGAGTTGATATTTCATTTGAGGAGGAAAGGCAATATTCCAAAAAGTATGTAGGGGGTTGAGTGTCAATAAATGAGTCATCATTTATAAAGGATACAAATAGGGTATCATAATAGAAAATAACGGGCCTGCTCTAGCGAGAGGTCACATTGAGGCAGAACTTAAGAAATAGATGGGAGTGTCCTGGCAAAACCCTGCGACAGGCAGGCGCTTGGACGGCGCCACAGCTTTGCACAATCCCGGGTGACGCCCGAGGTTCACGTGGGTTCTCCGCCCGCAAAGTAGCAGGATCCGGGGAATTGTGCAAATGGTGGCCCCGGGCTTAGTTGTTCTGGTGGCAAGAAAAACACACCGAAGAGAGGAAATGCCATGGCTCGGGGCTGGGGGAGGAGAGCACGCTTCCTCCTCGGATGACACCCCGTGCTGTGTCACCCGAGGCCTTGTGACTATTAAAAGGCGGCCTTGTACAGCGTTTCAAGCCCAAAACAAAACTGATGCTCTTAAGACTCTTCTAAGTGGCCACCAGCCTAGACTTTCCAGCGGAGCGCGTCAGTACAGTGCCGGAAACGCCCTCCCTCTCCCGGCCGGGATAGTGCCTGGTACCCACCCTGGGCACTTGGAGTCCTGCCGCCAGGGCAACGCTTAGGCCTGGGCGCTTTCTCCACGCTAAATTCTGGTCCACAGTTCGGAGAGGAATGCAAACACTTGCTCATCTCCTCTCCCTTTACCATTTCTCCAAAGTGTGTTCCCAGGATGACATTCCTTAAAAATGGAGTGGGTCTCTGATCAAATAAGTTGGGAAAACATTGAGTTATATAACATCTTTTTGAAGTTCAAAAGAGAAATGTAGGGCTTCCCTAGTGGACTCAGTGGTAGAAAACCCACCTGACAATGCAGCAGACACAGAGTTGATCCCTAGCCCCAGAAGATCCCACATGCCACTGGACAGCTAAGCCGTGCACCCCAGCTACTGAGCCTGTGCTTTAAAACCCAGAAGCCACAGCTCCTGAGCCCACGAGATACAACTACTGAAGCCCTCCTGCCCCAGAGCCTGAGCTCCACAAGAGAAGCCACTGCAATGAGAAGCCCACACACACAGCTACAGAGTAGCCCCTGCTTGCCACAACTAGAGAAAACCTGTGCAGCGATGAAGATCCAACAGGGCCAAAAATAAATTTAAAAAGAGAAATGTAGAACCTACTAGAGCCTTTATTAAACTAATGCACATTGTGACCACCCAGGAGTAGCATGGAGTGTGCAGATTTCCCCAGATGGACCATGAAAATGTCTATCGCTTTGTTTGCTTTCTCTTAATATCTGTTGACCATCCCTTGAAACTACCTTGGGCCATGTTGCTTGCTCCTGTAAACATGGGGATGAGCAGAGAGGGGGACTGGAGATTTGTAAAAGGCAGAAACACATGGGGAAACAGCTAGGGAGCTCCCCATGTGCACGTATACACACACACACACACACACACACACACACGCATTCTGGACATTTGGGCATTGTGGGTTTCTTGTTCAGCATGATTAACCAGTGGTCAGCTTTGGAAGTTCCATTCAACCAAGAAAGAGAGTATGTTGAAAGCTGGGAAATTCTTAGCAGCAATGAGAAAAGCAACTTTCATGATGCTTACCACACATGCTCACCCAACTCAAGTTGTTAGAACCACCAATGCTTTGGCTGGCCCATAGTCTGGAGTGGAGGGGCGGGGGTGGATGTCCCCTCACAGTGGTCCTCAGAGGAGTATGGCTCTTGTTGGGCATCAGAGTCCCTACTGCTGAGGATGGTGTGAGAGTACAGGGTCAGAACCCTGGACACCAGGCTCAGATGGTCTCATGGGGCTTGTGCCCACCATCATCTTGGGCTGGTTTTCTCCTATGCATCTTATGCCAAAGTAACACTTTAAAAGAACTTTTAAAAGAACCAGTCCACTCCCAATGTAAAGATGGGAAATCAGAATTCCATTAACCTAAGTCTCAAAAACAGAAAGCCCCCTCCCCTTCACACACAGGGACCCTCTTGGGCCACGGCTGACTTGCTGCCTGACCTCAGCATCACAGGGAGGAGGGAGTCCACTCCTCACACCATCCACCTTCGCTTCTCAGAGCACAGCGGCAGGGAGGGGATGAAAGTGTCAGCCACATGCCCCAAGCGTTTTCCACCAGGTAAGGAAGTGTCTGAGCCCCAAGTATCTCCTTGAGACGCATCTTTGTTTAAAAAAGGTGTTACTGTAATCCCACGCAATAGTTGACTTGACTCTCATCTCCTCACACAACCTCCTGAATGAAATCAAATCCAGATGTTGCCACGTCATCCCTGAAAATAAATAGAGAGTTGGGAAAACAAGAGGAAAGCATCCACTTACTCATATGTGATCATTAATATGCTGCCACGTCCCAGCCCCGTGGCAGGTGAGGATAACGATGATGGGAGTGCAGTCGGGGTGGAGGATATGTGGTGACAGGTGCCTGAAAAGTGCCAGAACGCCTCCAAGAGCAGCAGGTGGGAAGAAAACCTGAAAAAAAAAAAAAAAAAGAGTCAGGGACAACTACACAGTAGGGCTCCCAGATAACTTTAATTTCAGATAAACATGCCTAATTTCTTAGTATAACTATGTCTCGTGCAGCATTTGGGGCATGTGCTATTTGGGACATGACTATTAAAATGATTACTCACTGAGGGCCTCTGACCCACAAAAGCCGTGATTCAGCTCTGAGTGCATTGCCAGCAACAACCTGTCCAGGTCCTCTACCCACAGGTTTTTTCTAGTTTTCCCCATCTTATTCAATCATTAAAGCCAATCTTGAACTATAAAATAAACAAACAAAAAACTTTCTTCTCACCCTTAAAGTTAGATTGTCTTCTCAGGATATTTGCATTTACTTCCTGTTCAAGGAAACAAACCTAAGCATGGCCGTTAACCTTCTAAGACTCACTCACTCTTCTTGAGAAGACATGAATCAGGACATGAGGGGATAAGAGAGGTAGAACGGGTCAGACAGAAGAGCAGATGGTGAGGAAGGCAAAGAGAAGACTTTAGGCCCCAGGAGATAGGAGAACCAGCTGAGGTGGGCATGACAAACAAGATGAGGTTTTCAAATATGCGGAATAGATCCTTTTAACTTGGGGAAGTCTTTCAATTGGGACATGTAGGGGATTTTAACACACTTCTTGTACGTGGGCCTCATTCATTCAATTAATTCGTGAATATCTATCTCCTAGCAGAGGAGGATATAAGGATATAAAGATAAAGCCCTCAAGAGCATCCCAGATTAGAGGGACAGAAATAAGAATCAGTTCAGTTCAGTCGCTCAGTCGTGTCCAACTCTTTGCGACCCCATGGATCGCAGTACGCCAGGCCTCCCTGTCCATCACCAACTCCTGGAGTTCACTCAGACTCACATCCGTCTAGTCAGTGATGCCATCCAGCCATCTCAAATAAGAATATTAAAGTACAAAGTGGTGGGACTTCCCTGATGGCCCAGTGACTAAGACTCTGAGCTCCCAAAGTAGGGGACCTGGGTTTGACCCCTGGTCAGGGAACTAGATCCCACAAGCTACAACTAAGACCCAGCACAGCCAAATAAATAAGTAAACAAATATCTTTTAAAAAATACCAAATGATGAGGGCAGTGATGAAGAGACACAGTGTATTATGGGAGCTTAGAGGAATAGTAAACCCAGCTGAGGCTGTGGGGTGGATAAAGGTATCAAGGATGGTGTTCTGGAGGTGGATGCCTGACAGATGGTTAAAAGAGAGAAGGAATTTCCCAGACTGGAGTTGAAGAAAAGAGGGTGTTTTAGGCAGCAGCAACTTGAGAGCTAAGCCAGGACTAAGACGGCCTGGTGTGCTGTTGGCTTGAAAAGGTGGAGCTTTGGAGTCTGAGTGGCTTGGGCAGCAGGGAGCAGAGAGGGTGGGTGTGTGAGATGGGGTGGGGTGGGGTCAGGAGCTCACACTCTGCGACTCCAGCTCTGTATCCATCCCTGAGGAAAGGGTCACTTTTGATCTTCACAGCCGACCTCTCCCTCTCAGACCCTCTGTCCCCTACCCCCAGTCCCTCTGCTGTCCCATCCTCTCAAAGCCTGGTCTGCACTGCTTTCCTTCTCCCATGAAAAGCCTCTCGTACACCAGAGGACTGAAAAGGCTCCCAGATCAGCCTTTCCCCAACCATCTAGTTAACATTAGGGAAGCATTCAGGGAGGAAAGGGTTTCTTGATTTTAAAAACTGGCGAAATGCTGAAAATTTTGATTCCATCTCAGGAAGAGACAGTACATGTTACGTATCAATCAAGGCCTGTTCACTGTTGTTTAACTCAGCACCTCACCATCTTATTTGACCAAGGAGCACACGCTGACATCTAATATAAGTGTGTTGTCGGACACAACGTGGGAAATGGTATCATAGAATCAAAGGAATGAATCTCTAATGGAAGAACTACAGACATCAGAAGTAAGTTATTTCTGACCAAGGGGATCGTTCCACCCCACCACTAGAATGCCACCATGCTTGGCCTGAAAGACCAGAGAAATAACCACCCCCTTTTTTTTTTAACATGCATTACTGGTCCAGTGAGCAACCAAACTCAGCTATGTTCTCATTTCTCTGCGCTTGAGCAGAGGTGATTAACCCTCCTCCCTGTCATCATTCTCTACTGTCTCTACCCCAACCCTGCCATCATTCACAACATCTGGACTGGAAGACACACCAAGGGTTCTAATCCATGCTACACACACAGATAAATGAGTTCTCGTGCTGTTTATTCATGCTGTTGACCAAATACAGACAGACCCCTTCCATTCCTGGCTATGTGATTAGATCACACAGCTGGCTTCTCTTGTGTGTGACTGAGGCCAGTGACTGGCCAGAGAGTGTGACCAAAGGTGACATGGGCTTCTTGTGAACCAACATTTAATGGCCCTTGTGACATTCTTGATCATCTCTTTCATTTTCTAGAGGACAGCAACCAGGAACAGTTAAAGTGGCTGTTCTGTCAACTTGGAGTGACTCTGATGAACAAGGCCACTCTGCCAACCCACAACAGACATGGCCTGATGGTTGAGAGCTAGCCTTGTGTTATGGGAGCCACCGAAATGTGGAGATTATCTGTTACTGAAGCATGCCTGCACCTATTCTGACAGATACATGCCTCTGTTATGATGAGGCAGGTTATGGGTCATGAAGAGAAAGGGAGCCATCAGCAGAGGACAGCAGAGAAGCAGCAGAAAGGCTCAAAGGGAAGGGTAGGAAATTCAGTTGAGGAGGTAACCAGTTGAGGAGGAAATTCAGTTATGCTCTGAGTCAGAGCACAGAGTCCCTGGGGCCACCACAGGGATGTGGGATTTTATTCTTACTCAGGCAGAAAGCCACAAGAAGGGTTTAAAAAGAGGGGTGACAAGATCTGGTTTGTAATGTTAAAGAACGATTGTTCTAGCTGCTTTGCTGAGTTGCAGACTGTGAACTCTTGGGCTCCAAAGTCAGTGCAGATGGTGACTGCAGCCATGAAATTAAAAGACACTTGCTGTTTGGAAGAAAAGCTATGACAAAACTAGACAGCGTAATAAAAAGCAGAGACGTTATTTTGCTGACAAAGGTCCATCTAGTCAAAGCTATGGTTTTTCCAGTAGTCATGTATGGATGTGAGAGTTGGACCATAAAAAAAGCTGAGAGCCAAAGAATTGATGCTTTTGAACTGTGGTGTTGGAGAAGACTCTTGAGAGTCCCTTGGACTGCAAGGAGATCAAACCAGTCCATCCTGAAGGAAATCAGTTCTGGATATTCACTGTAAGGAATAAGCTCCAATACTTTGGCCACCTGATGCAAAGAACTGACTCATTGGAAAAGACCCTGATGCTGGGAAAGATGGAAGGCAGGAGGAGAAGGGGAGGACAGAGGATGAGATGGCTGGATGGCATCACCAACTCAATGGACATGAGTTTGAGTAAACTCCGGGAGTTGGTGATGGACAGGGAGGCCTGGCGTGCTGCAGTCCGTGGGGTCACAAAGAGTCGGACATGACTGAGTGACTGGACTGAACTGAACTGAAACTGTGGAAGCCAGGAGACCAGCCAGGCTGATGCAGGAATCGAGGCGAGAAACGATGGTGACTTGGGCAAGGGTTAGTGATTGCGGTACTGATGGGACTTGCTCAAGCCTGGGCAAGTGGGGAGAACGCGAGGGCAGGAGGAGAGAGGGCGTGAACAGGATGGCTCCCAGTCTGAGTCCAAAGCAGAGGCATCACTAAGAGGGCCAAGCTGTCTGCAGCTTGTGTGGGGTCAGGTCGGAGTCTCAGGCTGGACTTTTTCTGCTTGGAAGGTCACCCAATAAGAAGAAGGATGCTGGTCCTCACTCCGGGGAGGCAGAAGCCAGAGCTGGGGCAGGGCTCCGAGGGCGCCTGCCAGGCCCCGAGGTCTGGAATGCCATTAAACGTGTGCGTGCCAGGCCGGCTGGCTCACGTTCAGGATGAATCTGCCACTGCTCCCTCTGACAATGTTTGGCATGAAATAAAAAGTATGGCTTTCAAATGATACGACAAGGAAGATTCTTGAGCAAATATGGCCAAAGGCTCTGGGCAGCATGTTCTCAGAGGCTGGGATTCCACCCGCCTCCAGCCTTCTTTTTTCCGTCTGATCCTCCCCAACCCTGCCCTGAAGTTCAGCCAGCCAGTCTCATTGGCCTCCTCACCTGCTGCCCAGCCCTGCCCTCTCCAACTCTGCTCACTGCTGCCAAATACATCTTAATCACCTAGCTCCTCTACTCAGAATCCTGCTCTGCCTTCATGCTGCCAGTCAAATCCTCAGACTGCCAATCAAAAGCTTTTCAATTTGTTTTAAACTAATCTCTTCTCTAGGTTGGTTTTTTTTTTCGGTCCCCTGAATCTTCCTTTTAAGCCTAACCTTTACCCTTCAGTCACTAGGGATGACCCGTAGAACCTCAAAATCTCAAAATACACACTGAGATGTTTACACTTTCCACAGTTGGACCTCACCCAAGCCTTTCCCTCTGCCAGGAATAATAAAGTCCCTCATCTCCTCAATGCTCCAATTTCCCCCCAGCTGGTATTCATCACTCGCTTCACCGCAGTCCAACAGCCAAGCTCTTCCTGGGTGGATCAGGCTGATCACATGGGCCCTTTTCATGTGGATATTAGTGCACTGATCTTGTGTTTTGTGCTAGGTTGAGGGCTCCTAGAGTGCAAGGCACACATCTGGCTCATCTTTGAATCCTGCAGAGCCCCAAGCATCTGTCCTCATGGGTAGTAGATACTTAAAAAGTATCTATTTGTCAGGACTTTGAGTTACAAGTAGAAGAAACTCAACTCAAGCTGTCTTATACAATGAAAGGGAACGGATTGGCTCATGAAACTGAAAAGTCCTGGGATGGACCTCGCTTCAGGAAACTAGATCCAGGTGATCAACTGACATTACAAGGAACAGGTCCCTTTCACTCTTCCCACTTCACCATCTCTCACTGTGTCGGCCGTATTCTCAAGTCTGTTTTCCCCACACACGGTGGCAAAGATGTCCAGTGAAGCTTCAGGCTTCCGCCCCACTCTCTTAGATACCCAGTAATAATGCCACCAAGATTTTGGAAGAGATTCTGATTAGCCGACTAGAACCAGATGCCAATTTCTCAGTCGTTTACTACGGCCAGTGTGTGTGTGTGCTAAGTTCCTTCAGTCGTGTCCAACTCTTTGCAACCCTGTGGACTGTAGCCTGCCAGGCTTCTCTGTCCATGGGATTCTCCAGGCAAGAACATTGGAATAGGTTGCCATGCCCCCTCCAGGGGAATCTTCCTGACCCAGGGATCGAACCCAAATCTCTTAAGTCTCCTGCAGTGGCAGGCAGGTTCTTTACCACTGAAACCCTACTATGGTGAAAGGGATGGCTAACTCTGTCCAGGCCTGGGGCATGTGCACACCTCTGACGCCAGCAGGTGGGCCAGCTCCATGAAACCACATGGACTAAGAACACAGGAGGGGAGATTCTGCAAAAAAAAAGTTGGATGCTGTGACCTAAAGAGAGGGATGTGAGCCACTGAGCAGGCACAAGCAGCAGATGTCCATGACAGCAGCATTTTCTGCAGTGGCACATTCCAGGAAAACAGTTTGGCATCTCATTTTTCACATTGATTTAGACAACCATCTGCTCAAAAAAAATCAATGGTCCTATCTTGGCTTACTCATTTGGGCAAAACAGCCAGTTCACGTAGTAATTCAAACAGAACAGCAGGGAGTAGGGGACACCAGTTAGGGCATAACTGGGAGAAATATGAAGATTGGTAGTTGATTTTATGAAAAAATTGAAAGAAATATTAGATGGATGGATGCATGCATGAAAGACTGTTTTATTTATTTGATTGTGCCACCCTGTTATAATGAACAGCTTTAAAAAGACAATTCAAAGAAAGTCTATTTAATAGAAAACCCTACTGGAATGATTTAAACAGGGACTTATCTCACACAACTGAGTGTTTATGAATATACACACAGTGGGTGCCACAGTGATACATTTTGAAGGCAGATCCACCAATGGATGTAAAATCAGTGGGCATATATTTGAGGAGAAAGTGGTATTTGCATAATTTCAAAATATCTCTCCCAAGATAGTTATTACTTGTAAAGGGGAAAATGGCAACTTTATAGTAGAGGAACTCAGCAGAAGCGAGCTTAACCAGGTGAGGAAGGCTAAGATCATCAGCAATAAGATATATTAATATCAAGTCCATGAATGATGCACTGAGAAGGGCACAAAATCACTCATGTGTAATTTTTACCAAAAATGCAAAACCTCAGTCTAGCCTTGAGAAAGTATCAAACTCAAATTGAAGGATATTCCACAACATAGCTGACCAGCACTATTCAAAAGCGTCAAGCATGGGAGGGAGGAACAAGGAAAGAGAAGATTTATTCCCAGGTTGAAAGAGACTAAGGAGACATGACTACTAAAACAGGGTGAGACCACAGAATGGATCCTGGAATAGGAAGAGAACATTAGTAGGAAAACTTCAGAAATCTCCCTTAGTAAGATCTGTAGTTTCATTAATAGCATTGTACCAAGGTTAATTTCCTGGTTTTGCTCACTGTGTGTGGTTGTGGAAGATGTTAGTATTAGCAGAAGCTGAGTGAAAGGTGTATGGGAGCTCTCCTCTTATTATTTTGACAACTTTTTTATCTAAAATTATTTCAAAATTTAAAGTGAAAAAGAGAATCATCCAGCTGTTTCTTTGTAAGCAAGTAAAACTGCTGACACTTCAATGCAAAGGTCCCTAGGATTTGGTGCCCACATCATAGGTATAGACAAATGATCTGAGTTTGGATAAGGGAAGGAGCAGTGTGGCCTTGATACTTTTGATGCATCTAGGAAGGGCATCAAATAAATCATGTAGCTACAATTAGGTCTTGAAAGCATGACCCAAGGGGTAAAAGGACTTCCATAGGTGACCCCCTAAACAGCTAAGATACTGAAGTGTGAATGAACAAATCTGGTATGTTCTGAAGGCTGCCCAACTCATGTCCAGGCGAAGAAAGGGACAGTGGGTCCTCACACGGTGAGGCATCTGGAATGTCAGGCTTGATACGGAAGGGGGGTGGACATGGGATAGATTGTGGGACATGGACAATTGGGGAAATAAAGGCAGCGTCTCGGGAGAAATCACTTATGGAAGAATAAGTCCTGGACAAATTTCTGTGGGCAAAAATAAGAATGCTGTCTGAAAGTTAAGGCCATAAGCACACACATTACGAGAGAGCTTTTTAAGGGCCCCAGCTGATTTAGATCAGGATATCCTGGAGTGAATATTATTGGAGGAGCAATCAGTGATGTGGTGTCAAGTAAGAAGCTGTGCGTCTCTCAGTCTACGTCAACCAGACCTTCTCCAACGTCAGTGTACAAACAAAGCCCCCGGGACTTTGTTAAAATGCAGATTCCGATTCAGCAGGTCTGGGATAGTTTAGCAAGTTCCCAGGTGATGCCGCTGATGCTGGTCCTCAAACCGTGCCTTGAGTAGCAACAACATAGACCATGGCAGATGTTCACAGTGGAGAGACCCAGTGAAGACAGTAGTTTAAGAATATTGATCCGGGAATACTCTCAACAAGCCTGGGCCAGTTCTGACTACTTTCCTGGCCTTGGTGGAAGGGTGAATAGTTGCAAGCAGAGTTAATGCTGAAAGCTGAAATTTTTGTATGAAAAGCACTATCAGGCAAGTAACACTGGCTTAAAGAGCAGTTTAATTCCTGCGAGGCGGAATTAGAAACCCCAGAACTGAAGCTACAGTGCATCTGTAATGCTGACTGTTACAGCCAGCCCACTAAGCACATGCTTTGTGTAGACAGATTATATGGTGCAGGGTGATGGTTACTTTTACCACCATGTCCCTTCACCTGCAGAGTATCTGGCACCAAGCAGGTGTAATAAACATGTGCTGAGTGAAGAAGTTAGAGAAGTGAATAAAAGAGAAGGCTGGAGAGATGGACAGGGTGCAGGGCCAGAGGAACTTCACCTGCTTTGGTGATGAGTTTGGACTTCATCTTGCAGGTGACCCAAAGCCTTGAGGGTCACATCAAAATTACATTTGCGCTGCAGAAAGATTCCTGCAGCAACAGTGTGGAGCGTGGCTTGGAGGAGATACTTAGAGAAGCCAGGGAGACCAGTTTGGAGGCAACTGCAACAGCCCAGGAGCAAGGCGTAGCTGAAGGTCTGAACCAAGACAGTCATAGCTGGGGTGGGAAGGAGAGGAGGAAACCAGTGTGATGAACAGAAAGAAGAAATAATGTGGCAGCAGGTTAGACATGAGGGCAGAGGGAGAAGCTGGGGTTGTGACTATTCCCAGGCTTATGTTTGGATGATGGGATCGATGGAGCCACCGGTGGGCACAGCAGGTGCCCTTGCTTGATGACCAGTTCTCCACATTGGATGTGGTGCCCTTAGGCTGCCTGTGGGACTTGAAGGTGAAGATGGACAGTAGAGCCTGAGGATGAAGAGTTAAGGGTCACCAGCACCCACGTGATCACTGACGGCCTGGAGGCGGGGATGAGAGCCCAGGGTTGTGGGCAAAAGCAGAAGAACAGGGACCTGGAGCCAGACACAGTGACGACGCTGGGAATCATGTTGACCCACAATCACAATTGTGTCCCCAGTCCACTTGGACACTTACTACTAGGTTCCTTATGCTCGACAATTTAACTAAGCTAAGCTAGACAGTATAGTCCAAGACCACCTTCCTTTCCCACCCACACACATAGTAACAACCTCACTTGCTTTCTTTTCCTTAACCAAAGAAGATATTTCCAGGCATATGTATGTGCATGCCTCAATTTCCTTGCCATCCTGAATATCTCATTTATGAACTTGGATTCATCATTTTCCATCTTTGAAAAATATATGACTGTATGACTCTGTGAAGGAGAGAAAGCTTTGTCTTCTCTTTAGAAAAAGAAGCTGTGCCCTTCAAAATGGGGTTTGGTGGCAATGGTGGCACAGGAGACTTGGTGTGGGGACTCGGGCCCTGGGGCCCTGCGGTGGGGGCAGACTCAGATGTTCTCTGCCCCCTCTTTAGACAAGGAGTCCCACCCAGAGAGAACGAGCTCGCTATGCCAGGGTAGGATTCCGGACCTTTGCCACAGTGATTTTGCGCTGGCAATTATTCCAGCTTCTGCTTTCATCGCAGTCTTGGGGCCTTGGGGAGGATGGGTCTGCCCTTGGACTTCTCCTTGATCTGTGGACAAGTGACAGCCTGTGGGCTGAAGCACAGCCCAGGGACATGGTAAATTCCCAGGGCCGTCATTTCTCCAGAAGCGGACCACCCTCCCCAGGAATGACCTGATCTCTTTTTTTTTTTTTTAAACTGGATTTCTACTTTGATCATCTGCCACCTCTTTCCACAACCCCGCCTCCTCGCTCCTGAGTCTGCCATGAAATTTTAATTTAAATGTCGATAATGAAATTCTCAATTTAGATTTTGTAGTTTCACCATTAGGGATGCTGTTTTAATTTCTAGACTGCCAAGAAAGGTACTCGTAAATCAGCAGTGTTCACAGCTCGGTCAAGTAGATTTCCTTAAAGCGTGGTTTCTGGATGCATTTTGTGAAGTTGCAGCTTAGGAAAACAAAAGCTCACAAATGGCTCTAAGAAATGGAACCATTTTCAGATTGGCAGTCAGATGAATTTATAAACGTTTTCTCCCATTCCTTTTTTTAACTTCCCCACTCCAAATGCAGAGATAGGAAACATAATTTGGGCAGAAATGTGTTGATTCTTTTGGGGTGAAGGGGGCATCTCGGACACTGTCTACCCCCAACAAGTGAGTCCCCCAACTCCACCCCCACTCACTGCAAGCAAGGCACGGAAGCAGCAGTCAGGACACACGGAGACTGATGAAATCAGGAGGCAGCCGAAGAGACTGCGGCTAAAATACAGTCTGCATCAGCTGCAAACCTCCCCTTTCAACCACACCTCAGGGTTCATGGTGCCCTCCTGAGAACTCCTTACACCTCTCTGACCCAAAGGCTGACCTTTTCTGACATTTTTTTCTCAACTCTGTTGCTGCAGGCTGCCAGGGTGTTAGGATAAATAGTGCTTAAGCAGTGCCTTCTGTTTTCTCTGTGTCTTTTAAGCACTATCTCATTTAATCCTGAACAATGCTAGAGAGAGGCAACAAGTACCTATGTTTTACAGCTGGACACCTAAGGCTCAGAGCGGCTCCTGATGAGCTGGTTAGGGTCCCCAGCTGTGAGTAGCAGAGCGAGGGCTTAGCCTTGACTGCTTAGCACCTACACCCACCCCATCACCTCCTCTGACTTTATCCTGTGTCACCTGACAGAGGGAAGCCTGAGTCACAGACATCACAGCCATTAAGTGAGCAAGGAAGAGAATGAAACAGAACTTCTCTCTGCTCCCATCTGAGACTCTGGCTGATGCATTTCTTACCAGAAATGGAGTTGCCCAAGTATTTGTTTGGGGGCTTCCCAGGTGGCGCTAGTGGTAAAGAATCTGCCTGCCAATGCAGCAGATGCAAGAGAGGCGGGTTCAATCCCTGGGTCAGGAAGATTCCCTGGAGGAGGGCATGGCAACCTAGTTCAGTATTCTTGCCTTGAAAATTCTGTTGACAGAGGAGCCTGGTAGGCTACAGTCCATGGGGTTGCAGAGTCAGACACAACTGAGCACCTAAGCACACACACAAGTATTTATTTGTAAGAAAAACAGAGCAATGTGGTGGGAAAAAACATGCACCCTAGAACCTGAAGCTCGGGGACTCAGGCTTTTGCACTTGTAAGTTGGGTTGACCTTGGATGTGGGCATAAGTCACCAGACACCCTGTTCTTATTTCCTCGTCTGTATAACGAGGATGAACGATTGCCCTACCTTCTTCTCAAGGCTGCTCTAAAGATCAATAGAGCAACAGTAATGAAATAGAAAATGCTCTACAAACTGTGTATAAATGTTTTCTATGTGTGTGTTAATGCCTGAGAAAAGAATATTTTAGGGTCACTGAATCCATTCCTTAGCTCTACTCTTGAGCATAACTTTCAATTTCTCTTGGCCTCAGTTTCCCCATCTTTAAAATGTGGCCAAGGGGTTCACTGAACCCTAAGTGTCTTTCTAGCTGTAACACTCAGCAGCCTAGTGACTCTCTTCTAACTCCTACCGTGCTCTCCACCCAGCCCTCGGTGGCCAGGAAAACCTAGAGATGGGGTTCCTTCACACAGAGCCTTCTATCCTCAACCAAGAGGAGGCTGGAGATTAACTAGCAAAGGTGACCCAAGGATATTCAACCGCAAAAAATGGCAGGATTGAGTGCTGAGAGGAATAACAAGTTTCATCCCTCCACAATGTTTTATGAGTGAACGTTATGTGCCGCTTAGTATACTAGAAATGAAACCACGTTTTAGAAAGAGTCCAGAGAGGAAGATAAGCTTTAAACAAATGCTTTCCAGGTAATTATTTAATTGGAGTTGTGACATATGCTGGGAAGTAGAGCATGCCTGTTTATCAGGAGATTATAATAATGGTGGAGGTGGCGGGGGACATCTCAGGAGGATTTCCCGAGGAAGCAGCATTTCCAACTGGTTCTCAAAGGAGCATCTGGAATTGGCAAGGCAGGGAAGTGGTGGAGAACGGGTAGAGAATGTGCTAAGCAGAAGGAACAACCGGTACAGAGGGCTTTTAAAGAGGAGAGTTCTTGAGGTATTTGAGTGGCTGAAAATAAGCTGATTTGGCTGGAATGCTGATGCGGTGGTGGGAGTGGGGGAGACCCGTGGTAGGACCTGAGCTTTGCGATACAGACAAGGACAGACCATCAAGATGAGGAACTGGGGCTTCAGCCTCAGAGAACGGCTTAGATCAAACCACTGGAAGGTTTGAAGCTGGAGGCTGTGTTCCAGGAGATTGACCCACAAGATGATTGTGGAAGCAGCCTGTCTATTAGAGGAACATAAGAGTGGGTGCAGTGAAGAGGCTAGTGCAATGATCTAAGCCAGAGTGGACAGTGGCTGGGCCTGGGATGGTGACAGAGAACCATGGAAAGAGTTGAGAGATATTAATACTTCAGAGGGGGAACATTCAGGACGTAGTCATTGATTGGGTATGATGGGGGAAAGGCAAGTAATATATACACCATATGTTATAGCCCATAGAAGTTACTAGTACCGTGAACCCTAATTAGCAGATGAACAAAGGAAGTCTCTAAGAGGCTTGTCCAGATTAAAGAGCTAGAAAGTGGGGTCCCAGAACTTCAACTCTTAAGTCATAATTATTTCAGATATGTAAAGGCTCTTCATCCCAAGAGCTATCATTACTTCATGAAAAACTCAGTGAAGGTCTGATTTCATGTGTGCTGAATTCCAACCACACTCTGGTGAAGGCCATATGATGAGAAGGGACCCGAGTGAGTGAGTGACATCATGACCCAAATAGAGTCGCTATTCAAACGCGCACCGTGGCCTCCTTACACCATCACCTAATTATAGCTCCCGAGGAAGCGTTGGACAATAATACACTGTGCAGAAGCCAATGGATGGTTGTCAGTGGGCCAGACGGTCCTTTTCATCTGAGCTGATATTCGGAAGATAACATGTAACCAGCTCAATGAGGTTTTTGTGGTGGGGCTTCTGGATGATCGGGTCATAAATCTTTCAGGTCCAAGAGAAAGGCCTGTCCAGCTTGTGAGTTGAACAGGTTCTTCCCAACTCCGGAACTAGCACAACTGAAGGAATGCCGCTTAGAGCCGTCTCTCCTCGCGTCCCAGAGAAAGGAAACAATAGAGGTCACACAGTTCTCATAAATACACGTGCATCTGACACGGAGCAAGTCACTCACTACCACAGCCGCTCTAATGCACTGGCCCAGCATGGGTTGGCCAAGACAAACATTGATTTCTTTCCAAATGTTCTGGTTTTAATGACTGTGGTTAGGTAACTTCCCCCTAAGTCCCATAACTATAAGCGGCAGAGTCTGGAAAGAGTCTCTCCAAGCACAGGGCCATCCTGCCTTGGGACCAGTCTGAGCCCCGGAGCCTCACATGCACAGTGAGGATGGTCCCCACCTTCCAGAGCCCCTGTGAGGGTTAATACCAGCAAGGTGTACCCCCTAGGCTCACTGTGAGGATTCAACAAATGAGTTCAGCTAATTCCAATAGGGTGGGAATGGAATACACAAGAAATTCAAACTGGAAGCAAAGTGAATGTAGATTATACAAATAGGACACTGATTTGGCCAGAATGTCTGAGATGAACATTGGAGGGTTGTGGATAAATCTGAGTGACTATTCAACATTGCGTGACAACCAATTTCCCAGCTCATAGACCATGCCATGACTAAAATCTTACTGATCCCACCTGCGCCACTCTGCTTCTCCTGGTGTGACTCACACTCCTGATTCCCCAGGCACTCAAGGCCTTCACTGCCCTTTGATTCTGTGAAAGCAGTATCACTGTGTCACATGTACACAATAATGTCAGTCCTCTTTCCCATCTAGCCTGGATTTTGCCTGCCTTTGACTGATGAATATATATTCCACTTACTGAATTAATCTGTGCAGATACAGCGCCAGATGCTGGCTCTACAAACAAGGGAAGCTCTGGTCATTGGCATCGCAGGATCCGCATCCCACGGGGGAGAGAAGTCTGTAAGCCCTGGTTAGGACACGATGGAGCAGGAGGTATAAAAGCAGGAGACTCCAGCTGTAGAGGGAGAAGACACAGAAGCTACTGCCTCTGCTTCAGAGGAAGGGAATTCAAGAACTGTCTGCCTTCCTCTCCATTCCACCACCTCACGAAAGCCTGGAAAGGATGACCAAGAAGTTAGCCCGTTAGCCAGCGCCCTGAGAAGTGGGTTTATCTGGGTGGTCGTGAGGAGGAAGAGCTGTGGAAATGGGCACCAGGCAAACCCCACCACAATTTAGTCCCGTGAACTCCATTTGGGGGAGACGGGGAGATGCAGGGGAGAGGCGAAGCTGCCCTCCGCAGGCTGACACAGGCAGCCAGGGCCTGGCCTCTTCTGCTCACCTCACCCCTCTCCCAGTGTATCAGTTTCTTACACCCTATCCTTAGTTCCTACCACCCAGAAAGTTTTCCCCAAATGAGCGGACCAGCCATCAGCTCCCCTCCCTTGTGTAACCAAATCTCTTACCCCAAAGATATGCTCAGACTCCCTGGCCTCCACTCAGCCCTCCGGCTTCCAGGGCGGCCAGAGCAGCCAGCCAGCCGGCCCAGTGCCCCACCGGTTTCTAATTAAATCAGAACACGTGCTTCTCTAGACACAGAACAATCTCTTGGAGGAGAAACAACAGGTTCCTCTAAGGTTGGCCTTCCAGTCTCATTTAGATGGCTGTTTGTGAAGGGAAGAAAAACAGGCAGGCTTGAAAGGAACAAATAGATATTTTATTGTTTTCTTTTCAAGCTGTACTGCCATCTGATTCTGACTATAAAGAACTTAAACGTGTCTCTGGAATGGCATTCAATACTTAAACAAAAAATCACATTAATGTGTTGGAGCCACAAAACTTAAAAATGAATTTCCTGTTTCCTTTCAGTTATAAAAATTTACCTAATCCTCTCCAGATTGATCAGGGTTAGCACTGTGCTATAGAAATGTACACACTTCTGAAAATAAAAGAGCTTTTCCAATTAAAAGTTAAAATCGACCCAAACACCAAAAAAGCCATGTGTGATAGAACACATCCCCGCTCCACAGGCAGGGTTGCATGGTCCAGCCGGAGGCTGCAGACTGCATCACCTAAAGGCGGGGCTGATAATCAAAGTAGTTAACAGCTATCCGGGCTCTGGGCAAGGACTTGTCAGCAAATGGATGTGAGCCCTTGTGATGGAGTCAGGGACATGCAGGTCCCTAATGCCAGATGGAACCTCTTTATAGCCAGAATGTAGGGAAGTGGGCTTGAATGTGCTCTGGGGGGATGTCTCCGCTGGAGGAAAGGGGACCCTGAGGGTGCTCAGGAAAATATTTACTCAGAGAACAGGAAGCTTTCACCAATTTAGCAATTGGTTCAGGTGGACCAGTATGTACCCACTAAATACTAAACATCCTTATTTTGGGCAGCTGCCACAGAAGCTGCCACCTCCTCCTGCTCGTCCACCTCCTCCTCTTTCTATGGCCTCTGGCACAGTTGCTGTGACTCCCATCCCCTCTTGTCCTTACTCCTTTCCCAGTTCCTTCTCCTCCTCTCATCTCCAGTGCTGAAGGGCAGAACCCATGGCAATGGCTCCCCTCCACTCGGGCCATGAAGAGGCTGGAACAGTCCAGTACTCCAGCCCCTCTGAGCTCATTTTGAATCTCAGTTTTTTCTCCAACAAATTTGATATCCCCGCCAGCTTTGGGTCATCTTCAGACATGGGATCAAGCCCTGAGCCTTTGGAGTGGGAGCGCTGACTCCAAGACCCTAGACTACCAGAGAATTAACCCTAGGGAATATCAGATAGTGAGAACTCACACAAAGGAAACCACTTGAATACAAGACCCGGCATCACCCAACCACCAGTAACACCCTGTGCAGAACACCTCATCTAAACAACAGACAAAACAAAAACACAAACCAAATCACCGGCAGACAGGATTACCACCTCACTCAGCCTTGCCCATCAGAGAAAAAACAAACAAAAACTCAACACAAATCTCACCCTATACAAAGCTTACACAAACCACTGGACCAATCATAAAGTGAAAGTGAAGTCGCTCAGTCATGTCTGACTCTTTGTGACCCCGTGGACTATAGCCCGCTAGGCTCCTCCATCCACGGGATTCTCCAGGCAAGAATACTGGAGTGGGTTGCCATAGGAGGGCAGAAACCAAAAGGAAGAAAGAATTCAACCTTGAAGCTTGGGAAAAGGAGACCTCAAACACAATAAGTTAAACAAAAAAATAATGAAAAGGCAGAGAAATGCTACACAAATGAAGGAACAAATTAGAAACACGGAAGTCCAAATAAATGAAGAGGAAATAGGCAAACTACCTGAAAAAGAATTCAGAGTAATGATAGTAAAGATAATTAAAAACCTTGAAAACAAAATGGAGAAAATGCAAGAATCAATTAACAAAGACCTTGAAGAATTAAAGAATAAACATACAGAGACAAACAACACAATTACTGAAATTAAAAATACTCTAGAAGGAATCAATAGCAGAATATCTGAAGCAGAAGAATGAATCTGTGAGCTGGAAGATAAAATGGTAGAAATAACTTTTGAAGAACAGAATAAAGTAAAAAGAATGAAAAGAACTGAGGATAGTCTCAGACACCTCTAGGACAATATCAAACGCACCAACATTCAAATTATAGGGGGTCCCAGAAGAAGAAGAGAAAAAGAAAGTGTATGAGAAAATTTTTGAAGTGATTATAGTTGAAAATTTCCCCAACATGGAAAAGGAAATAGTCAATCAAGTCCAGGAGGTACAAAGAATCCTATACAAGATAAACCCAAGAAGAAATGCACCAAGATACCTACTAATCAAACTAACAAAGACTAAACACAAATAAAGAATATTAAAAGCAGGAACGGAGAAGCAACAAGTAACATACAAGGGAAACCCCATATGTTTAACAGCTGATCTTTCAGCAGAAACTCTGCAAGCCAGAAGGGAATGGCAGGATATATTTAAAGTACTGAAAGGGAAAAATCTACATCCAAGATTATAGTAAGCATCTCATTCAAAATTGATGGAGAAATAAAGAGATTTTCAGATAAGCAAAAGTTAAGAGAATTCAGTACCACCAAACCAGCTTTACAACAAATGTTAAACGGATTTATATAGTCAAAAAATACTAGAGAAGAAAAAAGATCTACAAAATCAACCCCAAATAACTAAGAAAATGGCAATAGGAACATATATAACAATGATTACTTCAAATGTAAATGGATTAAATGCTCTAACCAAAAGACACAGACTGGATGAATGGATACAAAAAAAAGACCCAAATATATGCTGTCTATAAGAAACCCACTTCAGACCTAAAGATACATATAGACTGAAAGCGAGAGGATGGAAAAATATATTCCCTGCAAGTGGGAAGCAAAAGAAAGCTGGAGTAGCGATCCTAATATCAGACAAAATAGACCTTAAAATAAATAAGATTACAAGAGATAGGAAGGACACTGCATAATGATCAAGGGATCAATCCAAGAGGAAGACATAACAATTGTAAATATCTATACATCCAACATAGGAACATCTCAATACATAAGACAAACACTAACAGACATAAAAGGAGAAATTGACAGTAACTCAATAATAGTAGGAGACTTTAACACCCCACATACGCCAGTGGTTAGATCATCAAAACAGAAAATTAATAAGGAAACACAAGTCTTAAATGATACATTAGATGAGATGGATCTCATTGATATCTTCAGGACATTCCATCCAAATGCAGAAGAATACACCTTCTTCTCAGGTTCACATGGGACATTCTCCAGGATAGACCACATCTTGGGTCACAAATCAAACCTCAGTAAATTTAAGGAAATTGAAATCTTATCAAGCATCTTCTCCAATGACAACACTATGAGACTAGATATCAATTACAAGAAAAAAACTGTAAGAAACATAAACACATGGAGATTAGACAACATGTTTCTAAATAACCAACAGGTTACATAAGAAATCAAAAGGGAAATCAAAAAACTTCTAGAAACAAATGACAATGAAAACACGACAACTCAAAACCTATGGGATGTAGCAAAAGCAGTTCTTAGAGCAAAGCTTATAGTACTACAATCCTACCTCAAGAAACAAGAAAAACATTGAATAGACAACATAACTTTAAACTTAAAACAACTGGAAAAAGAAGAAAAAAACCCCCAAAATTAGTAGAAGGAAAGAAATCATTAAGATCTGAGCAGAAACAAATGAAAAAGAAATGAAAGAAACAGTAGTAAAGATTAATAAAACTAAAAACATTTTCTTTGAGAAGATAAAATTGGCAAGCCTTTAGGCAGACTCATCATGAAGAAAAGAGAGAAGAATCAAATCAACAAAATTAGAAATGAAAAAGAAGAGGTTACAACAGACAATGCAGAAATACAAAGGATTGTAAGAGACTTATGAACAACTATATGGCAATAAAATGGATAATCTGGAAGAAAAGGACAGATTCTTAGAAAAGTTCAATCTTCCAAGACTAAACCAGGAAGAAATAGAAATTATGAACAACCTAATTGCAAGCACTGAAATTGAAGCTGTGATCAAAAATCTCCCAAAAAACAAAAGCCCAGGATCAGATGGCTTCACAGGAGAATTCTACCAAACATTTAGAGAAGAGCTAATGCCTATCCTTCTAAAACTCTTTCAAAAAATTGCAGAGGAAGGAACACTTCCAAACTCATTCTACAAGGCCACCATCACCCTGATACCAAAACCAGACAAAGACAACACAAAAAAAGACAACTACAGGCCAATATCACTGATGAACATAGATACAAAAACCCTCAACAAAATTTTAGCAAACAGAATTTAGCGATACATCAAAAAGCTCAGATACCATGATCAAGTTGGGTTCATTCCAGGGATGCAAGTATTCTTCAATATATGCAAATCAATCAATGTGATACACCATATTAACAAATTGAATGATAAAAACCATATAATAATCTCAATAGACACAGGAAAAACCTTTGACAAAATTCAGCACACATTTATGATTTAAAGTCTTCAAAAAATGGGCATAGAAGGAACCTACCTCAACATAATAAAGGCCAAATATGATAAGCCTACAGAAAACATTATTCTCAATGGTGAAAAACTGAAAGAATTTCCCCTAAGATTAGGAACAAGACAAGGATGTCCACTTTCACCACTGTTATTCAACATAGTTCTGGAAGTCCTAGCTATAGCAATCAGAGAAGAAAAATAAATAAAAGGAATCCAGATTGGAAAATAAGAAGTAAAGCTATCACTGGTGGCAGATGACATGATACTGTACATAGAAAACCCTAAAGATAGTATCAGAAAATTACTAGAGTTAATCCGTGAATTTAGCAAAGTTGCAGGATACAAAATCAATACACAGAAATCACTTGCATTTCTATATACTAACAATGAAAGATCAGAAAGAGAAATTAAGGAATCAATCCCATTCATCATGCAACAAAAAGAATTAGGAATATTCTTTTTGAATATTTAGGAATAAACTTACCTAAGGAGACAAAAGAACTGTACACAGAAAATTATAAGACACTAATGAAAGAAATCAAAGACAACATAATCAGATGGAGAGATACTCCATGTTCCTGGGTAGGAAGAATCAATATTGTGAAAATGATGATACTACCAAATGCAATCTACAGATTCAATGTGATCCCTATCAAATTACCAGTGGAATTTTTCACAGAACTAAACAAAAAATTTCACAGTTCACATGGAAACACAAAAGACCCTGAATAGTGAAAGCAGTCTTGAGAAAGAAGAATGGAGGTGGAGGAATCAATCTTCCCGACTTCAGATTATACTACAAAGCTACAGTCATCAAGACAGTATGGTACTGGCACAAAAACAGAAATATAGAATAATGGAATGAGATAGAAAGCCCAGATATAAACCCAGACACCTATTGGTACCTTATTTTTGATAAAGGTGGTGACAATATACAATGGGGCAAAGACAGCCTCTTCAATAAACAGTGCTGGGAAAACTGGACAGCTACGTGTAAAAGAATGAAATTAGAACACTTCCTAACATCATACTGAAAGATAAACTCAAAATGGGTTAAAGACCTAAATGTAAAGATCAGAAACTATAAAACTCTTAGAGGAAAACATAGGCAGAACATTTGATGACATAAATCAAAGCAAGATCCTCTTTGACCCACCTCTTAAAGTAATGGAAATAAAAACAAAAGTAAACAAGTGGGACCGGATTAAACTTAAAAGCTTTTGCACAGCAAAGGAAACTATAAGCAAGGTGAAAAGACAACACTCAGAATGGGAGAAAATAATAGCAAATGAAACAACTGAAAAGGATTAATTTCCAAAATATACAAGCAGCTCATACAACTCAATACCAGAAAAACAAACAACCCAATCAAAAAGTGGGGAAAAAAACTAAACAGACATTTCTTCAAAGAATACATACAGATAGCTAACACATGAAAAGATGCTCATCATCACTCATTATTACAGAAATGCAAATCAAAACTACAATGAGATATCACCTCATACCTGTCAGAATGGCCATCATCAAAAAATCTACAAACAATAAAGTCTGGAGAGGGTGTGGAGAAGAGAACGCTCTTGCACTGTTGATGGGAATGTAAATTGATACAGCCACTATGAAAGACAGTATGAAGATTCCTTAAAAAACTAGGAATAAAACCACCATATGACCCAGCAATCCCACTCCTAGACATATACCTTGAGGAAATAAAAATTGAAAAAGACACATGTATCCCATTGCTCATTCATTGCAACACTATTCATGATAGCTAGAATAGGGAAGCTGGAGAAGGCAATGGCACCCCACTCCAGTACTCTTGCCTGGAAAATCCCATGGGCAGAGGAGCCTGGTAGGCTGCAGTCTGTGGGGTCGCTAAGAGTCAGACACAACTGAGCGACTTCACTTTCATTTTTCACTTTCATGCATTGGAGAAGGAAATGGCAACCCACTCCAGTGTTCTTGCCTGGAGAATCCCAGGGACGGGGGAGCCTGGCGGGCTGCCGTCTATGGGGTCGCACAGAGTCGGACATGACTGAAGCGACTTAGCAGCAGCAGCAGCAGCAGCAGAATCGGGAAGCAACCTGTATGTCCATCGACAGGTGAATGGATAAAGAAGTTGTGGTACATATACACAATGGAACATTCAGTTCAGTTCAGTCGCTCAGTCATGTCCAACTCTTTGCAACCCCATGGACTGCAGCACACCAGGCTTCCCTGTTCATCACCAACTCCTGGAGCTTACTCAAACTCATGTCCATTGAGTCAGTGATGCCTTTCAACCATCTCATCCTGTCGTCCCCTTCTCCTCCCGCCTTCAGTCTTTCCCAGCAAAGGGGTATTTTCCAATGAGTCAGTTCTTTGCATCAGGTGGCCAAAGTATTGGAGTTTCAGCTTTAGTATCAGTACTTCCAATGAATATTCAGGATTTATTTCCTTCAGGATTGACTGGTTGGATTGTCTTGCAGACCGAGGGTCTCTTGAGAGTTCTCCAACACCACATTCAAAACCATCAATCCTTTGGTGCTCAGCTTTCTTTATAGTCCAACTCTCACATCCATACATGACTACTGGAAAAACCAGAGCTTTGACTAGATGGACCTTTGTTGGTAAAGTAATGTCTCTGCTTTTTAATATGCTATCTAGGTTGACCATAACTTCTTCCAAGGAGTAAGCATCTTTTCATTTCATGGCTGAAGTCACCATCTGCAGTGATTTTGGAGCCACCAAAAATAAAGTCTCTTAACTGTTTCCATTGTTGCCCCATCTATTTGCCATATTTCTTAGTTTTCTCAATGAACTATTACTCAGCCATAAAAAGGAAAGCATTTGAGTGAGTTCTAATGAAGTGGATGAACATACAACCTATTATACAGAGTGAAGTAAGTCAGAAAGAGAAAAATAAATATCATATTCTAATGCATATATTTGGAATCTATAAAAATGGTACTGAAGAATTTATTTACAGGACAGCAGTGAAGAAACAGACATAGAGAGACTTATGGACATGGGGAGAAGGGAGGAGAGGGTGAGATGTACGGAAAGAATAACATGGAAACTTACATTACCATACGTAAAATAGATAGCTAACAGGAATTTGCTCAATGGCTCAGGAAATTCAAACAAGGGGTTCTGTATCAACCTAGAGGGGTGGGATGGGGAGGGAGATGGGAGGGAGGTTCAAACAGGAGGGGATATATGTATAGTCATGGCTGATTCATGTTGAGGTTTGACCAAAAACAACAAAATTCTGTACAACAATTATCCTTCAATAAAAAAAATCTTAAAAAAAAGAAAATGGAAATTAAAAAATGAAAAATTATCTGTATTTTGTTTTGGCAAGTAACGCACATTAAAAAAATAATGCCATGTTCTTGTGAGTAATAAAATCCTGCATATTGAGAGTGTAGCTCCGTGTCCCTCACACACACACACAAATAATAGTGCCGTGTAAACCAAACCAAAGAGGCTGGTGAGCAACGATTTTATAACTCCTGGTGGACAGCAATCATGAGGTCAGGGCCGCCTGGTCCATGGTATGCACTCAGCATGAGCCCACCAAATTGTTCCAAAAGCCAGTATCTCTCACCATCTCCAAAGCCCCTGTCCTGATTCAGGCCACTCCATGTTTTTCCCCGTCATTTTAAACTTCTTTTCAGTAACTCTCTGGGTTAAGGTAATAGTGGCAACACCTATACCCAATAGTCATTGCTGATAGCCACTTAACACTCCATGGATTGAATATGGAAAGGCAGGAGGGCCTTCCAGGAAGACCACCAGCCTAGTGATTGGATCAACTTCCAGTTCCAGGTCTAGTTCTTTGAGAACTTGGGCAGACGAGAGATTGAAGAAATTCAAGAGATCCCATGACCACACACCACACGCCCCATCTCCTTGGTGAGGTCAATCAACCATGCAGACTCTCCAGCACTCAGCTGAAAAAGCAGGACCCCAACCTTAAGTTCTGCTCTTAAGGTAATGGAACACTGGATACCGCCGTGGCGTCCAGAAGACATCTCTGTAACTCAACATCTTCATGGTGGACTAGGTCACTGTGAAGTTTTAGTGAGTTTATTGTGAAAAACAAAAGAAAAAGTGAAAGCTATTATTACATTCTATCATCGGAAAAGACTCTGATGCTGGGAGGGATTGAGGGCAGGAGGAGAAGGGGACGACAGAGGATGAGATGGCTGGATGGCACCACGGACTCACTGGACGTGAGTTTTAGTGAACTCCGGGAATTGGTGATAGACAGGGAGGCCTGGCGTGCTGTGATACATGGGGTCGCAAAGAGTCAGACACGATTGAGCGACTGAACTGAACTGAACTGATCTAGATTTAATGTAAAGGATTTTTATCAATATTATTGTTATACAGTATGCTTTTTATCAACATTACTGTCATACAGTAGTTTTCCTCTTAAGAACTCCAAATAAGGGGTGCTTCTGTATGATATCACACCAGATGGTCAATACTGAAATCAGATTGATTATGTTCTTTGCAGCCAAAGGTGGAGAAGCTCTATACAGTCAGAAAAAACAAGACTAGGAGCTGACTGTGGCTCAGATCATGAACTCCTTATTACCAAATTCAGACTTAAATTGAAGAAAGTAGGGAAAACCACTAGACCATTCAGGTATGATCTCAATCAAATCCCTTATGACTATACAGTGGAAGTGAGAACTAGATTTAAGGGCCTAGATCTGATAGATAGAGTGCCTGATGAACTATGGAATGAGGTTCGTGACATTGTACAGGAGACAGGGATCAAGACCATCCCCATGGAAAAGAAATGCAAAAAAGCAAAATGGCTGTCTGGGGAGGCCTTACAAATAGCTGTGAAAAGAAGAGAAGTGAAAAGCAAAGGAGAAAAGGAAAGATAGAAGCATCTGAATGCAGAGTTCCAAAGAATAGCAAGAAGAGATAAGAAAGCCTTCCTCAGCGATCAATGCAAAGAAATAGAGGAAAACGATAGAATGGGAAAGACTAGAGATCTCTTCAAGAAAATTAGAGATACCAAGGGAACATTTCATGCAAAGATGGGCTCGATAAAGGACAGAAATTATATGGACCTAACAGAAGCAGATGATATTAAGAAGAGGTGGGAAGAATACACAGAAGAACTGTACAAAAAAGATCTTCACGACCCAGATAATCATGATGGTGTGGTCACTGACCTAGAGCCAGACATCCTGGAATGTGAAGTCAAGTGGGCCTTAGAAAGCATCACTATGAACAAAGCCAGTGGAGGTGGTAGAATTCCAGTTGAGCTATTTCAAATCCTGAAAGATGATGCTGTGAAAGTGCTGCACTCAATATGCCAGCAAATTTGGAAAACTCAGCAGTGGCCACAGGACTGGAAAAGGTCCGTTTTCATTCCAATCCCAAAGAAAGGCAATGCCAAAGAATGCTCAAACTACCGCACAATTGCACTCATCTCAAATGCTAGTAAAGTAATGCTCAAAATTCTCCAAGCCAGGCTTCAGGAATACATGAACTGTGAACTTCCTGATGTTCAAGCTGGTTTTAGAAAAGGCAGAGGAACCAGAGATCATATTGCCAACATCTGCTGGATCATCGAAAAAGCAAGAGAGTTCTAGAAAAACATCTATTTCTGCTTTATTGACTATGCCAAAGCTTTTGACTGTGTGGATCACAATAAACTGTGGAAAATTCTGAAAGAGATGGGAATACCAGACCACCTGACCTGCCTCTTGAGAAACCTGTATGCAGGTCAGGAAGCAACAGTTAGAACTGGACATGGAACAACAGACTGGTTCCAAATAGGAAAAGGAGTACATCAAGGCTGTATATTGTCACCCTGCTTATTTAACTTCTATGCAGAGTACATCATGAGAAACGCTGGACTGGAAGAAACACAAGCTGGAATCAAGATTGCCGGGAGAAATATCAATAACCTCAGATATGCAGATGACACCACCCTTATGGCAGAAAGTGAAGAGGAACTCAAAAGCCTCTTGATGAAAGTGAAAGTGGAGAGTGAAAAAGTTGGCTTAAAGCTCAGCATTCAGAAAAGGAAGATCATGGCATCCGGTCCCATCACTTCATGGGAAATAGATGGGGAAACAGTGGAAACAGTGTCAGACTTTATTTTGGGGGGCTCCAAAATCACTGCACATGGTAACTGCAGCCATGGAATTAAAAGACGCTTACTCCTTGGAGGGAAAGTTATGACCAACCTAGAAAGAATATTGAAAAGCAGAGACATTACTTTGCCAACAAAGGTCCATCTAGTCAAGGCTATGGTTTTTCCAGTGGTCATGTATGGATGTGAGAGTTGGACTGTGAAGAAGGCTGAGCACCAAAGAATTGATGCTTTTGAACTGTGGTGTTGGAGAAGACTCTTGAGAGTCCCTTGGACTGCAAGGAGATCCAACCAGTCCATTCTGAAGGAGATCAGCCCTGGGATTTCTTTGGAAGGAATGATGCTAAAGCTGAAACTCCAGTACTTTGGCCACCTGATGCGAAGAGTTGACTCATTGGAAAAGACTCTGATGCTGGGAGGGATTGGGGGCATGAGGAGAAGGGGACGACAGAGGATGAGATGGCTGGATGGCATCACTGATTCGATGGATGTGAGTCTGAGTGAACTCTGGGAGTTGGTGATGGACAGGGAGGCCTGGCGTGCTGTGATTCATGGGGTCGCAAAGAGTCGGACACGACTGAGCAACTGAACTGAACTGACTGATACATGGAATCTAAAAAACAAAACAGTCTAGTGAATACAACAAAAAAGAAACAGATTCACAAATAAAGAGAACAAACTACTGGTAACCAGTGGGGAGAGAGAAGAGGGGGCAAGATGGGGTAGGGGATTAAGAGACACAAACCTTTATGTATAAAGTAAACAAGCTACCAGGATATATTATACAACACAGGAAATATACTCAGTGTTTTGTAGCGACTATAAATGGAATATCAGTGTCAGTTCAGTCACTCACTCATGTCCGACTCTTTGTGACCCCATGGATTGCAGCACGCGAGACCTCCCTGTCCATCACCATCTCCTGGAGTTTACTCAAACTTATGTCTATGGAGTCGGTGATGCCATCCAACCATCTCATCCTCTGTCGTCCCCTTCTCCTCTCGCCTTCAATCTTTCCCAGCATCAGGGTGTTTTCAAGTGAGTCAGCTCTTCACATCAGGTGGCCAAAGTATTGGAGTTTCAGCTTCAACATCAGCCCTTTCAATAAACATTCAGGACTGATTTCCTTTAGGATGGACTGGTTGGATCTCCTTGCAGTCCAAGGGACTCTCAAGAGTCTTCTCCAACACCACAGTTCAAAAGCCTCAATTCTTTGGTGCTCAGCTTTGAAAATTGTGAATCACTATGTTGTAACTTACAACTTACACCTGTAACTTACATAATATTGAACATCAACTATATCTCAATTTTAAATAATGAAAAAAGCATGAGCTGCTTCATGTTGTAGGCAGAAAAATAGAAGATCAAGAGGTTGCAATGGGGCCAAGACCAAAACACTCTTGGGGGCTTCTCAGATCAGGCACATTCTCTCATCTCAGCCATGTTGCTGTGTCAAGGGCTTCACTGCTCCTGAGGCACCAAGTCTCCCAGATTTACTCAAGTTCAGAATCAGAAGGAATGTGAAGTGCTTCACGGAACAGAGTCACTCAGGACACTAGTTACAAATGCAGACTCCTGGGCCCAGCCCGAAGAACATATTGAATCTGAGTGACTGGGGGTTGGGCCCAGGATTTGGTATTTATAACAACTGTCCCCACCTGACTCTTACACAGTCTAATGCTTTAGAATCAGTTTCTGTAGATACTGGATCACCCTTTCACGGCGAGACCACACACCAGAAGGCTGAATCCATAGTGTGTCGCAACCCAGAGAACCTCCCTCCGGGCAACATTCTTTCAGCAGCTTGTAAGACACCACAAGCTGTCCAAGTGGACAGCATGGAGAAGGATAGCCCTGATGGCATTTGGATTTTAGAGCAGGGAAGAGTCCAAACCCCATTTCCCAAAGAATGGTTGCTTCAACAAAGGGCTGAGCGAGAAGTTAGCAATGCAGCAACGGCCACAATTATGTTCCAGCCAGAGAGATGCTGCCCAAGCATATGACATACACCCCAGTCATGGGTTTGACTTTTGCGGGATCTCTGATCTGGCATTTTCTAAGACCAGATCACTTTCCCTGTATCTGAGGGGTAACAGGATACTTATAAACAAAGCCCATAAAATGCCGCCCTAGGGGGATAGAAACTCTTGATCCCGGGTCAGCTTAGCCACACCTGCTAGTTTAAGTCTGGTTTAAGTCCCTGTCCCTTGGTTTCTTTAGGAGTGAAACAGAAACTCTCTCAAGGGCTTCCTCTAAGGGACACAGCCAGGAGAAAGAGGCAGGGTTTGCAGAAAGCTGAATGGAGCACAGAAGAAATCTGAGCCCACCCTCAGATGCCCACATGTGAACAGGCTCTGGGATTTAGGTGCCTCCCTTGTCTGCATGCAGGAGACGAAGGAGATATGGGTTCGATCTCTGGGTCAGGAAGATCCCCTGGGGGAGGGCATGGCAACCCACTCCAGTATTCTTGCCTGAAGAATCCCATGGACAGAGGAGCCTGGTGGGGTGCAGTCCATGGGGTCACACAGAGTTGGATACGACTGAAGCCACTGAGCACACGCATTTAACTTGTCTGAATAGCAAATGGATTCACCTGCTGTGGCTCGCACTCCAAGCAGCACATCCAGAGAAAAGACCAGAGGGAAGCCAGATGCCCTTTCTAGTCCTGCAGAAGGCCGTCCTGCTCCCCTCCCGCAGCAAACGCGACTCGGCAGCCCTGCTCCCCACGCGGCCCCTCTGGCCCACCGTGGATCCCTGCAGCACCGCTGGAATCACTGGCCCTCTGCACACTGTCCCCAGGCAACCAGCCAGCCTGCCCCTTCTTCCCACCTTTGCCATTTCCCGCTCAGGTGGTCCTGGGTTGTTTCTTCATTTCTTCTTTACTCCCTTCAAAGCAGCCTTGAAATTCTTGGTGCCTTAAATGAAGAGGAGATAAAAAAAGAGATCAGGAAGATTCAAAAGAGACCTAAACTCAAAGTCCTCGGAAGCTAAACTCTTTAGTGAAGCCTATTGAGTATTTGGAGTCTCTGATGTCTATTTCTTAAAGGACAATCTAAAATCTGAGTAGCAATCTCAGATTAATGAAAGTACTCCAATATGACTAATTATGGCTGAGAAGGTTAGCAAGGTAAAATGGGGAGACTGATTCCAATTTCTCTGGATTGCAAACCAAGGCGAGAAGATTGGTCTAGAATTGATGCAGAATTAATTTCGGTTAGGTTAAGCGTCTGTCTGCAATGCAGGAGACCCGGATTCGATCCCTGGGCTGGGAAGATCCCCTGGAGAAGGAAATGGCAGCCCACTCCAGTATTCTTGCCTGGAAAATCCCATAGACGGCAGAGCCTGGTAGGCTACTGTCCATGGGGTTGCAGAGTCGGACACGACTCAGCAAAGGGAAGAAGAAGATGTTATGATGGAGTGATTTATGGGCTTCCCAGGTGGAACTAGTGGTAAGGAATCTGCCTGCCAATGCAGGAAATGTAAGAGACACGGTTCGATCCCTGTGTCAGAAAGATCCCCTGGAGAAGGAAGTGGCAACCCACTGCAGTATTCTTGCCTGGAGAATCCCCTGGACAGAAGAACTTGTCAGGCTATGGTCCATGGGTTTGCAAAGAGTAGGACACGACTGAAATGACTTAGCATGCATGCATGCAGAGTGATGTATGCAGTATGGATGTGAGAGTTGGACTGTAAAGAAGGCTGAGCACCAAAGAATTGATGCTTTTGAACTGTGGTGTTGGAGAAGACTCTTGAGAGTCCCTTGGGCTGCAAGGAGATCCAACCAGTCCATTCTGAAGGAGATCAGCCCTGGGATTTCTTTTGAAGGAATGATGCTAAAGCTGAAACTCCAGTACTTTGGCCACCTCATTCGAAGAGTTGACTCATTGGAAAAGACTCTGATGCTAGGAGGGATTGGGGGCAGGAGGAGAAGGGGACGACAGAGGATGAGATGGCTGGATGGCGTCACTGACTCAATGGACATAAGTCTGAGTGAACTCCGGGAGTTGGTGTTGGACAGGGAGGCCTGGCGTGCTGCAATTCATGGGGTCGCAAAGAGTTGGACATGACTGAGCAACTGAACTGAACTGAACTGAACTGGTATTTCTGGCCATACTGGCACAACCATAGAAACAGTTATGTACTGAGCATCGTCCGGGCCATTGGTTAAGTCTTGTTCTTACATTGATTGTCTAGTTGAATCCTGAAAACAATTCCATGAGCTAAGTATTAATTTCTCAGATTTATGGTTAGGGGCATTGAGGCTCAAAGAAGTGAAATAACTTGCCCAAGGTCACAATACATGGCCAAGCTGGGACTCTAGGCTTGGTCCATCCCATTCTAATCAGTGATCTCTGGGAAGAGAGGAGCTGAAGGAACACCGAGCTGCTATCAAAGATTTTTGTTATGGTCCCAGCTCCAGCATTAACTGACAGTGTGTCTTGACACAACTAGCTGATTCTCAGAGTTTCCCTCTCCTCATCTGTAAGATACATGGCTCACGGTAGATCACCTTTAATATCCTTTCTAAGTCTGCCAGCTTCTAATTATAGCTTTGCTCTATCACATTAGCAGCCTTCTACCACTGTGTCTGAATTTTAGGATACACAGTTGGTCATAACTTACTGAATGCTCAGTCCTTGATCTCTGCCTCCCAATGACAGCATTGTTCTTATGGGCAAAACACAATCTGTCTGCTTTGCCACAGCCCATGCTATGATGCATTTCCCAAGGCATATGGAATGAGGGACTGCTTGTCAGAATCTCCAGAGATAAAAGCAATAACATTTGCTTGTTGTGCTATTCTGTCTTCTCATTATTTACAATCCTTTGATCTTCAATAAAGGGGAAAACCTGAAAGCTGACTGCACATAAATTATAAGAATAATGTTGATTTTTGTTGACTGTTGGTAATGACAAAGACCTTAGAAGATGCAAGCAAACCCAGGCACGGATAGGTTAGGACCACACATCTGGCCCCAAGTAAATTTATGAATATCATCTCCAGGCCGCACATTGTCTGGTGAAAGAAAGAGTCATCATGCATGACACTTTGAGGGTTCAGTCAGCCTTGGAGCTGGATGAAATAAAGAACATGGCCATGGGGACAGATCAACAGAAGAAAGCTTTGGGTTATGGTCTAGTTTCCAACTTCAGGGAGGGCCATAATCGTTGGTGGGCACTGAGCACCAACAATTGTTGGTGGGGACTGGACTTCAAATCTAGGGCTCCACATTTTTCAGGTGAAGAGATAGATTTGCTACCTGTTCTTCAGGACTTGCATGTTGCAGATCAAATACACATAGGCCACGATACAGCATTTCCAATATCCTGAACCAGAATTTCTGAAGAGTCGCCTGCTCCTGCTGGAATGCTGCTGCAAAGAGATAAAGTAGTAAGAACACTTGTGTAGCATCTCATTGTTTGCAAAGTGCTGGCACACTTTGGTTCTCATAACAGCCCAGAGAGTCACTGAGGCTCCAAAGAGCTTATGAAACTGGCTCAGTCTGGGATCTGAACCCAGTTCTCCTGACTCCAGAGCTTTTCTCTATGCTATGTATCTCTGAATGACATTTTTCCCAATGGAAAAATACTTTATTATTTTTAAAAACAAAATAAGGAGAAGAAAAAAGTCTATGTACGTTGGAGGCAAAATTGCTGCCGGCCATTTGTCACGGTTAACTTGCTATTTTTCATAAACAAGAGGCAGTTGGGCCCAAGGAAAAGGCCACATGATACCCAACTGAATGAACACGGTATTTTTTAATGCTTTGGAGAATGAAGGACAAATAAGAAATAAAGCACTATCAAAATAGCCTATGAGAAATGCAAAAGATAACTTTCCCATTTTTCTAAATTTGGATGGAATTTGGATACTGTCACCACCAGCACCATGAAGGTCATCAATTGAGTTGAAGATGGTCAACAGTGAGGCACCAGGAAGTATACCAGGGTCCCTGCTGACTCCGTGAGAAGCAGAATCAAACAGGACCAGAGCCTCCTAAGACAACCTTAGCCAAATCTTGGGAAATTTGGTCAACTTTCACATTAGATGACAACCTCTCAAACATACAGAATCAAATTCTCCTTGATTATGCGGGAATTATAATAATAGATTATAATAGATTTGGGCTTGTTTCCTAAAAATGTGCCCTTTGTGAATACACAGGTTTCCCTGATAGCTCAGGTGGTAAAGAATCTACCTGCAATGCAGGAGACCCTGGTTCAGTTCCTGGGTTGAGAAGATCTGCTGGAGAAAGGATAGGCTACCCACTCCAATATTCTTTGGCTTCCCTTGTAGCTCAGCTGGTAAAGAATCCACCTGTAATGCGGGAGACCTAGGTTCGATCCCTGGGTTGGGAAGATCTCCAGGAGAAGGAGAAGGCTACCCACTTCAGTGTTCTGGCCTGGAGAACTCCATGGACTGTACAGTCCCTGGGGTTGCAAAGAGTCAGACATGACTGACTAGGCTTACCTCGTGGTTGAAATAGTAAAGAGTTTGCCTGCAATGCCAAAGACCTGGGTTCAATCCCTGGGTTGGGAAGATTCCCTGGAGAAGGAAATGGCAACCCACTCCAGTACTCTTGCCTGGGGAATCCCATGGACTGAGGAGCCTGGAGGGCTACAGTCCATGGGGTCACAGTGAGTTGGACATGATGGAGTGACTAACACTTGCGTGTGTACTCAGTGAGATATTACTAACACATAAACACAAGAGCCAACAACTACATTAGCATTTTATGGTTCACAAAGCCCCTTTCCCCCAATTGAACCATAAAACACCCTCTGGATACAGACTAGGTGATTAACATCAACCCTATTCCACTGATGAAGAATGGAGACTCACAGTTTATTTGATTTTCCTAAACTCACAACATTACTACATAGCAAAGGAGAAACATGAAGCCCAAACTTCTGACTTCGTATTTCATGCGACTTCCAAGATACCAGCCATACCACTCATTAAGACTGTTTGATTAATGGAGCAAATTTTCTTCCATCACATGTTTACCTTCTGCCATGACTGATCAGCCCCAGAGATCGGAGGAGCAGCACCAGACATCTGGTCACATCAGCTGTGTCGGGCAGATCTGGGGCGAGTCCAGTCAGCCACCCACGCTTCTAAGTACCTTGTAAACAGCAAAACCATCATCTGTTACTCAGCCATTGGCGTCTCAGAATACAAAAGGCTGTGAGGCAGACTTACTCACAGGCCTAGAGCCTCAGATACCTTAGATTAGGAAGCTACAATGCTGGACGCCTGTCTGTGCCAAGGAGCCAAGTGCAGAAGCCACAGCAGCTCAGGCAAACCCTGCCGCCAAGGTTGATTAAGGGGAAAATGAAGGAGCAGCCACTCTGCTAACTCAAGAGAACTGAAGAATATTAAAATTGCTCCCTTTAGCTAAAATCTCTGGGCTTGTCCCAAGTAGTCCCTACAGTCTTTCCATCCTAGGGAATAAAATCTGTCCGTCCCCACCAAGAAGAGCCAAGACCTCATTGCTTTAAGACAAATTCTTCATGAGCTCACCCTAGATACTCAAAATGTAAGCTGAATTAGCTGCATTAGAAATTGTATCGGTTGTCTATTGTTCTGTAACAAATTACCCTCAAAGTTAGTGGCTTAAAACAACAACCATAGTAAGTCATGTCCATGCTGACTGTTGGAGCCTTGCAGGGACCAGGGGTGTGGTGGGAAGGTAGGAAAACAGAATTCTAAACTTTGATGTTGGACCTTGCAAGTCTCTGAGTTTTTTCTCTCTTTCTAGGCCCTTAATGAATTGGGAAATGCAGGCTTGAAAAGTCCCACCTTATACCAAGTGTACCTTCATGTCTCTTTGTTAGGTATATTCATTTCCTGGGGCTGCCTTAGTGAATTAACACAAACTAGATGGCTTAAAACAGAGATTTAGTCTCTCACAGTTCTGGAGGCCAGAACTCTGGAATCCAGGTGCCCTCAGGGTCATGATCCCTCTGAAGGCTCTGGGGCGGGATCCTTCCTTGCCTCTTCTTAGTCTCATGGTTGCCATGATCCTTGAAGTTCCTTGGCTTGGCCGCCTCACTCCGTCTTCACAGTCTCCTGCCTCCATCTTCACGTGGTCTTTTCCCTCTGTGTGTGTCTCTCTGGGGCTTCCCGTGACCTTCTTAGAAGAACACCAGCCACTGGATTTAGGGTCCACCCTGATTCACTGTGACTTCATCCTAACTAATTGCATCTGCAAACAGCCTGTTTCCAAATCAGGTAACATTCTGAGGTTCTGGGTGTGCATGAATTGGCGGCGGGGGTGGGCGACACAATTCAACTCAGTAATTAGGATTATTTCTCAGAATCATCTTTGGCCCCTCCAACCGGGTATCCACTGAAAAGATAATTTACTCATAGGAAAAAAATGAGTCATTCTTTTGACACCCTAAAATTCCATTTTAGTAACCAATTGTAAGAAAAGAATCCTATGTATATAAAGAAATGCTAGGCATAGATCTGAAGACAAAGACCCATTGCTCATATACCAATTTTGAAAACAATAGAAGACACATCTATATAATGGATGACTAAGTAGCCCCTAGGGCTTCCCTGGTGGCTCAGTGGTAAAGTGCCAAGTGGAAGATGCAGGTTCAATCCCTGGGTCAGGAAGATCCCTGAAGAAGGACATGACAACCCACTCAGTATTCTTGCCTGGGAAATCCCATGGACAGAGGAGCCTGGCAGGCTACAGTCCTTGGGGTCACAAAGCATCAGACGTAACTTGGTGACTAAACAAAAACAAAGTTGCCTCTAAAATCATACATAAGGTTTGAAATAGTGTGGAAAATTTACATTTATTCTAAAAGTGAAAATATACCATATTTTAATTAATAATTATTAAAATTATGTTTTCAGTAAAAGAGAAACTAAATCTCAAAATTTTAGATACAAGAAAAAATTGGAAAGTAATTCATCAAAATATTAGCAGTATTTGTATTTGAATGGTTGAATTATTTCTTTTTCTCTTTTAGGTTGTTCAAATTATATATTTTAGTGAAGCAAGTCTACAACTTAAAATGATAAAAAAACAATCATTCATTTTCCTCATTTGTCTACATTTTAGGCAAGGCTCAGTAGAGGTTGGGCTTCCCTGATAGTTTAGTTGGTAAAAAATCCACCTGCAATACAGGAGACCCCAGTATCCTGTACAGTATCCTGTATCCGGGAAGATCTGCTGGAGAAGGGATAGGCTACCCACTCCAGTATTCTTGGGCTTCCCTTATGGCTCAGCTGGGAAAGACTACGCCAGCAATGAGGGAGACCTGGGTTCAATCCCTGGGTTGGGGAGATTGCCTGGAGAAGGGAAAGGCTACCCATTCCAGTATTCTGGCCTGGAGAATTCCATGGACTGTATAGTCCACGGGGTCGCAAAAAGTCAGACATGACTGAGAGACTTTCACAGTAGAGGTCGGCTCATCTCTGCAATAACAGCAGATGTGATCTGACTGGGACTGAGGGATCTGCTTTTTAAGACAGCATGTAACATCATGGTCCTGGCTGTCAGCTGGGTGCTCATTTGGGATTCTCTGCTAGAGGCCTCGGTTCTCCACGTGGGCCTCTCCGTGGGACTACTTCGGCATCCTAACAGCATGGCAGCCGGCTTTCAAGAACAGGTGTTCCAAGAAAAAGGAAGGAGAAACGGCAAGTTTCTGAATGCCTGGCCCTGGCAACTGGCACAGCACCACTTCCGCCACGTTCTCCTGGTGATGCCAGTACAGGGCCCGCTCCAATTTAGGGGAGGGTATCTTCTTGATGGTAGGAATGTTGAAGAACCTGTGGCCATCTTTTATCACCATTACAAGTCAATTTTGACCCCTAATATAAAGTCTCTGATAATTCAGAAAACTACTTAGAACTGCAAACTTCTCCTTGCCCTCAGAGTATCTTCTCTACTACAAACCTCTAGACACACACACACAGAGTCTCATCTTTAGGCACTTTGCTCCTGAACTGGTCTTCTCTCAGTTCTTCAGTGAGGATATTAAGTAAAAATTTGTCTACTTGTTCCAGTGCCTTGTGGGGCATCCCATTCCAGATAGATACTTTTCAAAGGTGTCTGTTAACAACCCTCTCTTTCCTGATCTCCTCCCACACAAGAAGACCAACAAATAGATGAGGCATATCACCTCTAAAGGCCTCCAGAGCCAGGCAAAGGAGATCAGCCCTGGGTGTTCTTTGGAAGGAATGATGCTAAAGCTGAAACTCCAGTACTTTGGCCACCTCATGTGAAGAGTTGACTCATTGGAAAAGACTCTGATGCTGGGAGGGATTGGGGGCAGGAGGAGAAGGGGACAACGGAGGATGAGATGGCTGGATGACATCACTGACTCGATGGACGTGAGTCTGAGTGAACTCCAGGAGTTGGTGATGGACAGGGAGGCCTGGCGTGCTGCGATTCATGGGGTCACAAAGAGTCGGACACGACTGAGCGACTGAAATGACTGACTGAAGCAGGCACCTGGTTGCCCTCCCTTCCTCCCACCACATCTGACTTGGGTTATCAAACAGAGAAGGGCTCACAGTTGCCTGATATAGTCATATTGATTCTTAAAATCTTCCCCAAATTGGCCCAAGTCTCATGTGTTCTTCAATAACATAAAGAAATGCTCACCTCTGAATGCTACCTGCATGTTAATCATGAAGCTGAACTCTTTAGGCTTTAAGTGGGACAGAGGCTAACAATCTTTCAAAGCATAAATATAGGATATGACTCCAAAGCAGTACGGTATTTTTAAATATTTATAGATTTATTTGGCTGCACAAGGTCTTAGTTGCCACATGCAGGATTTTAGGTTGTGGCACGTGGGATCTAGTTCCCTGACCAGGAATTAAACCCAGGCCCCTGCGTTGGGAGCAGAGTCTTAGACACTAGACCACCAGGGAAGTCCCTAAAGCAGTAATATTAACTGCCTAAGATTAAGAACAGTGTGTTAGAGTTTTACATTTAACAGTTTGGTGTTTTGTACGTTTGAACGTAATTGAGGGTTATGTTTCGGTTTTCAAGTCTGAATGGCCCAGTTCTACATGGTCCTTTTGGGAGATGAAAGAGCTACTAGCAACACCTAATATCCCTGAATTTTAATTAATGTTAGAGATCCTCTCTACAGAAAAATGTACATGAGCAAATGCAATATATGCTATGTTCTTTGAGGAGGCTCACAGACACCCATGGGTAAAGACTCCATGCTGTCGGCATCTCAGATCTTTGGTGACTCAGGACAAGTCAGTGCCTGGGTATGTCATGGTGGCTTAGATCTGCTTGGGCCACCCCAGTAACAGCACTGATACCTGTTCACAATCTTGCTTCTTCCTCAAGCCAACAACAGTTACCTGTGAACATTCCAGCTACCTGTGTAAATCCCAACACAGGAAGGCAAAGCAGCCGAGATATGGACCAAGCTTTGGTATTCATATTCCTACTTCCAATCTGCAAGGCAGAAATGCTCATACTTTATTCCCCATCCCTGTTCTTCCTTCCCTCTGCCAAATATTTAATGAGCACTTTTTTAACCTCTTTCACAGAGCTATGATCTAGAAATACAAATGTGAATAAAATACAGCTCCTCTCCCAGAGGAAACCACAATTTGAAAAGATAATGCACCCAATGTTCATTACAGCACTATTTACAATAGCCAGGACATGAAAGCAACCTAAATGTCCATCAACAGAGGAATGGATAGAGAAGATGTGGTACATATCTACAGTGGAATATTAGTCAGCCACAAAAAGAACAAAATGATGCTGGACCTAGAGATTGACATACAGAGCAAAGTAACTTGGACACAGAAAGACAAATCAAATATCATATGATATTGCTTATATGTAGAATCAAAAAAAAGGGTACATGCTAAGTTGCTTCAGTCATGTCCAACTCTTTGCAACCCTATGGACTGTAAGCCCACCAGGCTCCTCTGTCCATGGGGATTCTCCACACAAGAATACTGGAGTGGGTTGCCTCTTCCGGGGCATCTTCCCCACCCAGGGATCAAACCCACATCTCTTATGTCTTCCGCATTGGCAGGCAAATTCTTTACCACTAGTGACACCTGGGAAGCCCCCCAAAAAGGGTACAAATGAACTTATTTACAAAACAGAAGTAGAGGTATAGATAAACAAACATGGTTACCAGGGAGTAAAGGAGGGGAGAGAGAAATTGGGAAATCTGGATTGACGTAACACACTACTATACATAAAACAGATACTAATAAGAACATACTGTAACTCCAGAAAGAAAGAATAGACGAAGCCAAAGCAAAAACAACACCCATTTGTGGATGTGACTGGTGATAGAAGCAAAGTCCAATGCTGCAAAGAGCAATATTGCATAGGAACCCAGAATGTTAGGTCCATGAATGAAGGCAAATTGGAAGTGGTTAAACAGGAGATGGCAAGAGTGAACGTCGACATTTTAGGAATCGGCGAACAAAAATGGACTGGAATGGGTGAATCTAACTCAGATGACCATTGTATCTACTACTGTGGGCAGGAATCCCTCAGAAGAAAAGGAGTAGTCCTCATAGTCAATGAACGAGTCTGAAATGCAGTGAAGTGAAGTGAAGTCGCTCAGTGGTGTCCGACTCTTTGCGACCCCATGGACTGTAGCCTACCAGGTTCCTCCCTCCATGGGATTCTCCAGGCAAAAGTACTGGAGTGGGTTGCCATTTCCTTCTCCAGGGGATCTTCCCGATCCAGGGATCAAACCCGGGTCTCCTGCATTCCAGGCAGATGCTTTAACCTCTGAGCCACCAGGGAAGCCCCTGAAATGCAGTACTTGGATGCAATCTCAAAAACAACAGAATGATCTCTGTTCATTTCCAAGGCAAACCATTCAGTATCACAATAATCCAAGTCTATGCACCAACCAGTAATTCTGAAGAAGCTGAAGTTGAACAGTTCTATGAAGACCTACAAGACCTTCTAGAACTAACACCCAAAAAAGATGTCTTTTTCATTATAGGGGACTGGAATGCAAGAGTAGGAAGTCAAGAAACACCTGGAGTAACAGGCAAATCTGGCCTTGGAGTACAGAAAGAAGCAAGACAAAGGCTAATAGAGTTTTGCCAAGAGAACGCACTGGTCATAGCAAACACCCTCTTCCAACAACAAAGAGAAGACTCTACACATGGACGTTACCAGATGGTCAATACCAAAATCAGATTGATTATATTCTTTGCAGCCAAAGACGGAGAAGCTCTATATAGTCAGCAAAAACAAGACTGGGAGCTGACTGTGGCTCAGATCATGAATTCCTTATTGCCAAATTAAGACTTAAATTGAAGGAAGTAGGGAAAACCACTAGATCATACAGGTATGACCTAAATCAAATCCCTTATGATTATAGAGTGGAAGTGACAAATAGATTCAAGGGATTAGATCTGATAGTGTGCCTCAAGAACTATGGATGAAGATTTGTGACATTGTACAGGAGACAGGAGTCAACACCATCCCCAAGGAAAAGAAAAGCAAAAAAGCAAAATGGCTGTCTGAGGAGGCCTTACAAATAGCTGTGAAAAGAAAAGAAGTGAAAAGCAAAGGAAAAAAGGAAAGATATACCCACTTGAATGCAGAGTTCCAAAGAATAGCAAGGAGAAATAAGAAAGCTTCCTCAGTGATCAGTGCAAAGAAATAGAGGCAAACAATAGAATGGGAAAGACTAAAGATCTCTTCAAAAAAATTAGAGATACCAAGGGAACACTTCATGCAAAGATGGGCACAATAAAGGACAGGAATGGTATGGACCTAACAGAAGCAGAAGATTTTAAGAATAGGTGGCAAGAATACACAGAAGAACTCTCCAAAAAGGATCTTCACGACCCAGATAATCACGATGGTGGGATCACTCACCTAGACCCAGACATCCTGGAATGTGACGTCAAGTGGGGCTTAGAAAGCATCACTATGAACAAAGCTAGTGGAGGTGGTAGAATTCCAGTTGAGCTATTTCAAATCCTGAAAGATGATGCTGTGAAAGTGCAGCACTCAATATGCCAGCAAATTGGGAAAACTCATCCGCGGCCACAGGACTGGAAAAGGTCAGTTTTCATTCCAATCCCAAAGAAAGGCAATGCCAAAGAATGCTCAAGCTACCACACAATTGCACTCATTTCACACGCTAGCAAAGTTATGCTCAAAATTCTCCAAGCCAGGCTTCAACAGTATGTGAACCGTGAACTTCCAGATGTTCAAGGTGGATTTAGAAAAGGCAGAGGAACCAGAGATCAAATTGCCAACATCTGCTGGATCATTGAAAAAGCAAGAGAGTTGTAGAAAAACATCTATTTCTGCTTTATTGACTATGTCAAAGTCTTTGACTATGTAGATCACAACTATGTAGAAAAATTCTGAAAGAGATGGGAATACCAGACCACCTGACCTGCCTCTTGAGAAATCCGTGTGCAGGTCAGGAAGCAACAGTTAGAACTGGACATGGAACAACAGACTGGTTCCAAATAGGGAAAGGAGTACGTCAAGGCTGTATACTGTCACCCTGCTTATTTAACTTATATGCAGAGTACATCATGAGAAACGCTGGGCTGGAGGAAGCACAAGCTGGAATTAAGATAGCTGGGAGAAATATCAATCACCTCAGATATGCAGATGACACCACCCTTATGGCAGAAAGTGAAGAAGAACTAAAGAGTCTCTTGATGAAAGTAAAAGAGGAGAGGGAAAAAGTTGGCTTAAAACTCAACCTTCAGAAATCTAAGATCATGGCATCTGATCCCATTACTTTATGGCAAATAGATGGGGAAACAGTGGAAACAGTGAGAGACTTTATTTGGGGGGGGGGGCTCTAAAATCACTGCAGATGGTGACTGAAGCCATGAAATTAAAAGACACTTACTCCTTGGAAGAAAAGTTATGACCAACCTAGACAGCATACTAAAAAGCAGAGACCTTGCCAGCAAAGGTCCGTTTAGTCAAAGCTATGGTTTTTTTCCAGTAGTCATGTATGGATGTAAGAGTTGGACTATAAAGAAAGCTGAGTGCCAAAGAATTGATGCTTTTGAACTGTGGTGTTGGAAAAGACTCTTGAGAGTCCCCTGGACTGCAAGGAGATCCAACCAGTCCATCCTAAAGGAAATCAGTCCTGAATATTCATTGGAAGGACTGATTCTGAAGCTGAAACTCCAATACTTTGGCCTCCTGATGAGAAGAACTGACTCATTTGAAAAGACCCTATGCTGGGAAAGACTGAAGGCGGGAGGAGAAGGGGACAACAGAGGATGAGATGGCTGGATGGCATCACTGACTCGATGGACATGAGTTTGAGTCAACCCCAGAAGCTGGTGATGGACAGGGAGGCCTGGCGTGCTGCAGTCCATGGGGTCACAGAGTTGGACACAACCGAGCAACTGAACTGAAGAACCTACTGTAAAGCACAGGGAACTCTACTCAATACTCTGTAATGGCCTGTATGGCAAAGAGTCTGAAAGAGCAGATGTATGTATAACAGCTTCATTTTGCTGTACAGTAGAAACACAACACTGCAAATCAATTATACTCTAATAAAACTAAAAAAAAAAAACAGCTCTTCTCATTTTTCAAAAGAAAATCACTAAATATTCACGGAACCCAATGTACTTTAGTTTTTACATTATATTCCCAGTGGGGGAAACAGACACCCTCTGCCCACCAGCCATGCACATATACAGATTTAGAGTGCAACGTGACAGAAGGCTGCAGTGGAGAGGTATGTAAGCAGCCATGGGGGCCCAGGAGGGAGGAAGTAACTGTCCGCCTGGATGGGTCAGGGAAGGCTGCTCAAGGAAGGTGGAATGCTCCCCCATTTCAAAAGCAAACAGGCAGACAACAAAGGGACATGTGCAAAGGCATTCAAGTGTCAAAGAACATGGTACCTTTGGGTTCAGTTTGGGTGGATCTCAGAAACAGGTGTGAGATTAGTTCAGTTCAGCCACTCAGTTGTGTCTGACTCTTTGCGACTCCATGGACTGAAGCCTGCCAGGCTTCCCTGTCCATCACCACCTCCCGGAGCTTGCTCAAACTCATGTGCATCGAGTCAGTGATGCCATCCAACCATCCCATCCTCTGTTGTTCCCTTCTCTTCCTGCCTTCAATCTTTCCCAGTATCAGGATCTTTTCCAATGAGTCAGTTCTTCCCATCAGGTGGCCAGAGTATTGGAGCTTCAGCTTCAGCATCAGTCCTTCGAATAAATACTCAGGACTGATTTCTTTAGGATTGACTGGTTTGATCTTCTTGCAGTCCAAGGGACCCTCAAGAATCTTTTCCAGCACCACTTGCTGTGTGAGATCAGTAAGGGTTAAAGGAAGAAAGACCAAGAGAATCAGTCTATTGTTATGACTTGTGTTGTTGTATGGCAGAAACCAATGCAACATTGTAAAGCAATTATCCTTCAATTAAAAATTTTTAAAAAAGAAACTATGATAAATTATTAAAATCAGTGGGGAAAAAAAAAGACCAGGAGAGGCCGAATCTTGGATGTTGATGCCCCCAGGGCCACACAGATGGATTAGAGAGAGAACAGGGAGCTGCGGCAAGGCTCTAAGCAGAGGCATGAAATGATAGGATTTGGTTTTAGCAAGTTAATTCTGATAGTAGAAGGAAAAAAAGATGGATTAGATGAGGACCAAATGAAAAACAGACAAGTTGGGAGGGAGGCTCCTGAGAGGTTCTGGTGAGGGGTCAAAGGAGGTCTCCATTCCAGTCAGGGTGGTAGGGAGAGCCATGGAGGTGAAATATGAGCGATTCAGAACACAGCACAAATAGAAACCAGAAGCAGCTAGATGAGGTGGGAGCGGAGGTGAAGGAGGAGTCATTATTTGAACTTTCAGGTTCCTCACTTGAGTGAACAGAAATGGAGTTGACCGGGATCGGGAACACAAGGTTATATGGGGCAGAGAACTGAGGGAACTGAGGGGCCTGAGGGCCTGAGAGGCTGAGGCCTGTGGGGTCACCATCCCGGCACTGAAACAACGGATGAAATGAGCACCCCCTCTGTGTCCAGTCCTGGCTCCCAGGTCCTTGCTCGCCAAAACTGAGACTGGAAATTCTTATGTGTATTTCAATAATCTTTTGTGGAGAAAATAATTTGTTTTACAAAAATCCCCCGAGTGAGATGGAGCATCTCAAGCATGAGAAGGGCCACTTGTGCTCTGGGTAATAATGAGAAAAACCAACTTAGTGCTAAACTTGCACAGTTTCCCCTTCCCTTACATCATAGCAGACTCCGCCAAGACCACTATGATCAAGTTTTTTCTCACTCCAGCCCTCCCGGCAAGACGAATACTTCCATATGGTGCAGTGTTTATGTGAAGACGGGAAAAATCTGACATGATTTCAGTAAATTTTATCCAAGAAGCAATAAATTTACAAATCCTAAGCAGCTAGAATGAAACAGTGCTCTGTAATTGACTTTAGATGAAGTGCATTTCAATAAGAATAGAAAATTTAGAGCAGTAATTTGTTAATTACTGATGTTTAGGGATCTTGGGTGTCTCCAACCAGTCCTCCCTAAATGTAATCTTAGCCAGATTATTTGATGTTCTGGATTTCTTTTGTCTCATCTGTAAAATGGGTTTAGTTATTTTACCTACTCGTGGGGTTTCTATGAGGATTATATGAGCTACTGTAGGTAGAGTTTAGGATAGGAGTCATCAGATAGCTGATTCACTTTGCTGTGCAGAAGAACCACAACAAACTGTGGAAAATTCCTAAAGTGATGGGAATACCAGACCACCTGACCTGTCTCCTGCCAAACCTGTACGCAGGTCAAGAAGCAACAGTTAGAACCAAGCATGGAATAACGATTGATTCAAAATTGGGAAAGAAGTACATCAAGGCTGTATACTGTCACCCTGCTTATTTAACTTTTATGCAGAGTACATCATGCAAAAATGCCAGGCTGGATGAATCACAAGCTGGATTTAAGATTGCTGGGAGAAATATCAACAACCTCACATAGGCAGATGATGCCACCCTAATGGCAGAAAGTGAAGAGGAACTAAAAAGCCTCTTGATGAAGGTGAAAGAGAAGAGTGAAAAATCTGACTTTAAGCTCAACAATCAAAAAACTAAGATCATGGCATCCAGTCCTATCACTTCACGGCAAATAGATGGGAAAAAAGTGGAAACAGTGACAGATTTTCTTTTCTTGGGCTCCAAAATCACTGCAGTGACTGCAGTCACAAAATTAAAAGATGCTTGTCCCTTGGAAGAAAAGCTATGACAAAGTTATGGTTTTTCCAGTAGCCATGTACACATGTGAGAGTTGAACCATAAAAAAGGCTGAGTGCCGAAGAATTGGATGCTTTTGACTTGTGGTGCTGAAGAAGACTCTTAAAGAGTCCCTTGGACAGCAAGGAGATCAAACAAGTCAATCCTAAAGGAAATTAACCTGACTATTCATTGGAAGGACCGATGCTGAACTAAAGCTCCAGTGCTTTGGCCACCTGATGCGAAGAGCCAAGTCAATTAAAAAGACCCTGATCCTTGGAAAGACAGGGCAGGAGAAGGGGGTGACAGAAGATGAGATGGTTGGACGGCACCACTGACACAACAGACATGAGTTTGAGCAAATTCCAGGAGATAGTGAAGGACAGGGAAGCTTGGCATGCTACAGCCCAGGGGTCGCAGAGTTGGACACGACTGAGTGATTGAACAAGATGAAACTAACAGCATTGCAAAGCAACTATACTCCAATAAAAATTAATTTAAAAAATAGTAGTCATTGGAGAGTAGACACTCAGCAAATGTTAGATCTTCCTCTTATTACCTATTAAGCTAAGTGACAAGGGAAGGGGAATGGGATGAAGATGGGGCTGGGAGAAGAAAAGGACAGAAAATAGCTTACAAGATTGAAGGTTTTTAGAATTTAAAAATGCCCATTGCCACCTCAGAACTATAGGGGAAAAAAAATCTGTATGAGTTTGAAGGGTTGTTCAAGGAAAAGGTGTAGGGAAAGGTGGTATATGAAGCTCAGAGAACCTAGAGCTTTCTGATACACATTCTGGGTCATCATTCACTTTCATAACTATTTCGTTTACTGGGACAGAAGAGAGGAGGAGAGCAGAAGGCAAAAGCACTAAAGAATCTGAATTGTCTAGTGGAGATGATCTGACAGGCAAAAACTACTCTGGGTTGATGGGAAATTAGGGGAGAGAAGGCAAATTTAGCACAGAGATGATTTCCTTATTGTTACTCACAATACAAGTGGACCTTTTCCTGTTTGAGAATGAATCAGGATTTTATTCTATTGACTCATTATTACTTTGGACAAACTGCCAATTTTTTTATTTAGCTTTCTAATCACAAAAGTACAAGTATCTCTCAGAATGATTTTTAAAGTCTTCTACTTACACAGCTTTTAATTTACAAAGCACTTCTATAACATTTCTAAATACAGATAAAAACCAGACTAAGTCCTTATCACTAGCTCTATTTTAAAAGAGCAAGTATTTAGTGTTATAGTTACTGCACGTCAGGCATGATACTAAATGCTTTACACGTATGTCTTATCTAATGCTCTGACAAACCTTCGAAGGTTATACTATTATCCTCTGAGTCTAGAATAGCGGTCCCCAACAATCTTAGCACCAGAGACCAGTTTCATGGAAGACGGTTTTTCCACGGGCCTGGGTGGGGACTGGGGCAGATGGTTTCAGGATGATTCGGGTGTTCTGCATTCACTGTGCACTTTATTCCAATCGAATGCTGCCACTGATCTGACAGGGGTACCAGTCCGTGGCCTGGCGGTTGGGGACTTCTGGTCCAGAAGAGAGAAGCTTAATAACTCTCCTAAAGTGACCCAGAGAGTAAAGAGCAGAGCCAGGATTTGAACCCACACTGGTCTTATTTCTAAGCCCACTTCCTAACTCCTGATCACTGCTTTCTGCTGTTCTAGGATAATCAGATACACATTGTTTCCTAGTATGGCAATGGTTCAAACTTTCAGTGTGAACTCAGCCAAATTATTTACAGTCATGTAAACAACTGTTGTGAAATTATACAGCGATATTAACCGTTTTGACGTTCATGTGCACACCGTGCTCTTAAAACTGCTCACAACAGATCTCAGTGTACGCTCCCTCCCCCAAGGCTATAACGATCCGTGTAAGACCAACAGCTGTTGAATAAAGTCTTCAAATACTGAAAGTACTTGGTAACAGGCTAAGAATCTACTTCTTATTTACTTACAATACAGTTTAATAGTCATAGCTAAGAAAATGTAAACACAAGTTTAGTGAAGGGTAGCTACCAGCCTTTTGAATGACTCAATAATGCAAAGGACAAAACCTGTTCATAAAAATGGGTTTTTATTCCTTAAAAAAAACAAACCTGTTCAATATCCCTCCCCCTCATGCAAACAGCTCTCATAGGGGATTCTTCAAATTTTACGTTTTTTCCATTCTGGCTCATTCTTTGTTTCCTCATCATCAGACTCAACTTGGGCAAACATGGTTTTGGGCTGAGTCCTAAAAGAGAGTTAAAGAGGAGAGGAAAAATTTAGTCAGCAAGTGTGTATTGGACTTTGCTACTTTCATCAAGTGGAAGCACATTTGGGGGATCAATTACATCTCAATTATTAGAGAATCATTAACCTTCTGGCAAAGAAAAGGAAAATGGAAATTTAATTATGTTCAGATTCTTTTAAAGGTTTTCCTTCTGTGGCAGACTATGTATGTTGTCCTTTCCTTAAATAAAATGAAAATGTATCAAATTCAGTGGAAACTCACACATCCATAACCACCCTCCACCTCAAACTTGGGCTAAATAACCAGGACTGTTTGGGAGGCCAAACTATAGTCACCAAGCAAGAATCTACACAGTCTTTATTTATAACTCTGTGGGCTGTTCCTAGACTTTAGTCCAAATGCACTTGATTAGAGTGCACTCAAACAGTAGAATCTGAGGCAAGAGTTTTCTTATCTCACGAGTTTAAAATAACAGGTAACATATATGGTAACTTGGACATGTCAGCAAAAGTAAAAAACAAAACAAATGAACATTCCTTCCACCAAACACCCAGATCAATGCGTGCAAATAGCCAGCATTGTAGGATCTACCACTGAGCATCACTGGTGTAATACTGACACGCAGTGCATCAAGCAGTCTTTGCATCAGGGCCTGTTGTGCTTCGTAAACATACCGGGTTCAATGTCATTCCTCTTTACATCGTTCACACAGAAAATAATTGCAGGAAAATATCAGACGGTCATAATTTATGCCCTTCTCAGTAATGCTGGCTTCCTTTTAAAAGCAGCTCTACTGCATTATGAGGGAACATTAAAGCATGCTATCTGCAGATGACGTACTTCAGCTTACATCTTCATTTAGAGTTCAGTTCATAATAGGAAGGTCATTGCAGAATGGTAAACTAATGTCAAAATCCCCTTTATCTGGCAAGTGAAACAGGGTCAAAACCTTATATTACTAACCAAGTGGTTGCCAGAGGGGAGGGGGTATAGAGAGGAGAGAAAGAGGTGAGGGAGATGAAGAGGTACAAACTTAGAGTTATAAAGTAAGAGTCACTGGTATGAAATGAGTGGGGAACAGGGTCAATAATTATGTAACACCTTCATATGACGAGAGATGGTAACTAGACTTATCGTGATGATCACTGTGATATGCACAGAAATATCAAATCACTGTGCAGGGTACCAGAAACCAACACAGTGTTTTAGGTCAATTATATTTCAAAACAAACAAATTCACAGAAAAAGAGATGAGATTTGTGGTTATCAGAGGTGGGGATGGAGGAGGAGAAACTGGAAGAAGGCAGTCGAAAACTTCAAGTTAAAAGTTCAAAACTTCAAATTAACTTCAGGTCGAATAAACAAGTTAGAAGACAAATAAATATTAGGGATGCAATTTATCCCATGATAAATAGAATTAAAACTGCCTTAGGCTATATATGAAAGTTGTTAAGAGGATAAATCCTAAGGGTTTTCATCACAAGGAAAAAAATTTTTTTTTCTATTTAATTGTGTGTCTGTATGCGATGACAGATGCTCATTAAACACTGTGGTAATCACTTCATGATGTATGTAAATCATATCACTATGATACTTTAAACTTATACAGTGCTATATGTCAATTATATCAATAAGACTGGAAGGAAAAAACCAACCCTTATTATTACTGTTCGCTGCTGCTTTATTATCCTGGGGAAGAAGCATAAACCATCCACTTTCCCTGCAGACACTGTTTCGATGCAAGGCATACACCAGAATTCCTCATGCACAATTAGGCACAGTTCCTATCTTTCCAGTCACCTGCCTAGAGCCCACACTGTCCCCATACACAATCCAGTTGGTTACATTTCTTGTTGTCACTTCAAGACACGGTTGTGACATCTATAAACAAGTCATAACTCTGACATTTCCAAAACCAGCTGCAGACTTTCATAGGTCATGAGTTGCTGAGTTACTAGAAAGCAGGGCCACTGACTTTCTAACACGCTACAACAAGGCAACTGGTGCTCATGACATATTTCATCTTTCTGGCAAAGATGTTGCTCCTCTGGGTATAGACAAACCCGTACAGGAACAAATTTGTCTGGCTGAAAAAAATCCTCTGGAAGCCTGGAGTGGTGAGGAGCCCTCGAGCTAAGCCTCGGGCTGGGGATTCATCCCCAGTTTGGCCCCTGACTTGCTTTGTCACCTGGAACAGGTGTTTCCCCTCTCAGGGGCTTGGTTTCCTACTCCACTAAATGTGGAGGTTGAACTTGATTAGTGGGTCCCAAAGGGCTAAAGGCCCAGGGTGGATGATGATGAGGTGTGTGTTTTTAACATTAACTCAAGTATAATACAAATAGAGAAGTGCATTATTTCATACATGTACAGTTCTCTGGATTTTCACAAACTCTGTGTGCCATGAAACCAACACCCTGAAGAAGAAACAGCATGACTAGCTCCCAAGCCCCTCATATTCCCTTCGAGTCACTAACCCCCACCCAGGGTCACCGTATCCTGACTCCTGGTCTCACAGAGCAGCCTCACCTGTGTCCATCCTGTCTCTGTAGGATGCCTAGAGTGTGCATTATTTTGTGCCTGGTTTTCTCTATTTAGCACCATCCATGGTGCTCAGGAGCTTCCCTGGTAGCTCAGAAGGTAAAGCATCCACCTGCAAAGCAGGAGACCTGGATTCTATCCCTGGGTTGGGAAGATCCCCTGGAGAAGGAAATGGCAACCTACTCCGTTACTCCTGTTTGGAATATCCCAAGGACAGAGAAGCCCCAGGCTATAGTCCATGGGGTAGCAAAGAGTTGGACATGACTTCACTTTCACGGTGGTCAGACAGTAAAGAATCCACCTGCAATGCAGGAGACCTGGGTTTGATCCCTGGGTTGGGAAGATCCCTTGGAGGAGGGAATGGCAACCCACTCCAGTATTCTGGCCTGGAGAATTTCATGGACAGAGGAGCCTGGTAGGCTACAGTCCATGGGTTCACAAAGAGTCGGACACGAATGAGCAACTTTCTCTTTTACTTTCTTTCATGGTGCAATGTATACTGAGGATGTTTGCAACAATATATTCCAAAAAATGCACGCACACACACAAAATGAAGGCAATACTGTGAATTTTACCATGAGTTAAAATGTGTTTAAGTGAAATATCCTTTATGTTGAGATAATGCTCTTCTATCTACTTTGTAATAAAATGTGCTGGAAGTTTAAAAATAAATCCTTAGAACTAGCTATTTAATTTCTATGAGATTAAACAGAACAAGGTCTTCTAAAGATAGCTGGGAATGCTTCATAGCTCATCAGAGTTAGCTGCAATGAGAAAAGTCCTTATGAAGTTGTAGTGTCGCTTTTTTGGGATACAAAAAAAGAAACTGAATGACAGGTCACAGGAAGAAAACCTAGAGCTTGAAAAGGCTATTTCATTTACGTAGTCACTTTTTTCCCCCTTATAATCCACCTACTTCCAGAAGTATTTTTAGTAGGTTAGTGGCAAACACTGAAGGGCATAGAATCAATGGATCTATTTAACAAGGGGCAGAAAAGCAGTAATGATGGCAAAGAGGCGTGGGAGCGCTTTGTGTGAAGGAGACGTTGTATAATCTTGACTGAAGTGGTGATTACAGGTGTATACGTTTGTCAAAATTTGAAAAGGGTGCATCCTGTATTTTATTGTGAATAAACTATACCTCAATAAAACTGAATTAAAAAGAAAATCCAAACAAAACAAATAAGTAGAAGGTCAAGAACAAAAAGACAAAAAGATATATAACCAAGCATAAAACTTAGCACTAAATTTCCTGAAGCCAAGACAAAAGAAAAAGAGTTTAGTTTTTCAAAGGCGATAACCTTCCCATTCCCTATAATCGAACTCAGCAAAATTCACTGAGTAAATTTTCACATGAGGGTCACTAAGACCGTCACTTTCAATTACCAGACCGCAACAGTTTTCTTTTCCTCTCCAGGTATTTTAACTCAAGGGGTATCAACTTGTTTGGAAGGTTGGAAGGTCTTATTTGTCAAACTCCATGAATTTATTTTAAATGCCACTTTTGAACTAATAAAAATGTTGTCAGCAAAATAGCCATATTATATGTACACATCAAATCATGACACTGAGCTCTCATGTTCCACTAAGCATTCAATAGCCATGTTCCCCTTCCCCAAATTGCCAAAATCAAGGCATAAACCAGTGTTCAAATTTTCCCAGCAATGCTTGCTTACCATTTTTTCATTTTGCTGTCCAGGTAGATAGTAGCTGAGTATAAAACTGGGCTCTTTTCAACAAAAAACATTGGGAAAACTGTATATCCATATGCAATGAAACTGGACCCTTACCTTATACCATGTACAAAAATTAACTCAGCATCTATCAAAGACCTAAACCTAAGAGCAAAAATGATAAAGTCTTAAGAAGAAAACACAGGGGAAAGTTTTAGGACATTGGATTTTGTCATGATTTTTTGATATGACACCAAAAACACAGGCAAGAGCAAAAATAGGTAAACTGGACTGCATCACAATTAAAACTGTACATCAAAGGACAGTATCAACAGAGTAAAACGAAGAGCTGCTGTGCAGTGGGCACGGAACTTAGTACTGCGAGATGAAACGAGTTCTGGGGACTGGTCGCACAACAGTATGAATGTATTTAATACCATCAAATAGTTAAGATGGTCAATTTCATGTTATGTGTATTTTACCAAAATTAAAAAAAGAAAAGACTAGGCTCCTGAACTTGGCAATGAGGAAGAACAAATCCCCTTCCTGAGAAAAAAGGAGGCACCTTAGGAAAGCCTTAGCCTCCAACCCAAGGCCACGCCTGCAGCAGTGCTTCTCAGACCCTCTGTGGCGCAAGGGCAGACTCTGTTTTCTAATTTCTGATGCTTGCAGATAAATATTTCTAGAAAAAAATTAAAAGACTACCAAACACAGATCCAAATGTTTTATTAGATTCAATAAAAATCTCCAATCGCTATATAATTTCCTAAGCTTATCTTGTCGGCACTGGCAGGTGGAGCACACTGGGAGGAGCGTGCGCTGGCCGCCCCCTCCCTCCCTGTGCTTGGGAAAGAAAGGCTCTGAAGGCAGAGAATCTGTGTTCTTAACACAGACTGCTACACATGACGAGTTTACTCCAACTGCAGGAAAGTATTCTCACATCTAGAGAAGCTGGCCCTGTGTGGGCTCGGTGAAGGAAGTCTGAGGTTGCATTCTCACAGGGCCACCCTTTAAGGAGCAGTCTCTAATTCTCAGGAGAATGGGATGGGGAGGTGAAGGGAGATCTGGCCCATGGAAGCAAGTTTCCCTCGAGCCAATCCATCCCGCCCCGACAAAACCAACATTCTTACACACAGGCCAGCACCGTCCATAAGAGCTGTATGTTGTCTGCTGAAGAAAGACCAGGTTCTTCAAAACATATTACTAGACTTGGCGCAATGAGTGTATCTGTCCAGTCTAGAGAATGCCACGGTTTTATAGAAGCAAAATGAGAGAATTAGAGCTTTAAATCTTGCAGCTATTCTTTCTTGCCAGCGATTTTTATCTTTAAATTTATTTCTAGCAGCTTTTCTTTTGAGATTTTTTGGAAATACATACAAAGGGAAGACCAAAAAAAAAAAAAAAAAATCAATTCAGGATAATTTAGGGCATTTAAAACAGACTTCTTTAGTCACTTTTCAAGACAATGAAGAACAGAAGTGATTAGGCAACTTCCAGCAGAGTCAGGAACATAACCAGGAGATTTCTTCCCTGGGGGTGGCCTAATTTGCCCTTGGCATAGAAAACATTTATAAAAATAAATCAAGAGTGTCAAGCAAGAGCAAAATGACACAAGCAAAAAGATAAAATGTTTTGAAAACACTTAAAAGCTGGTCCAGAAATTCCTACTTTTAAAACCAATAGGAAACCAACACATAAACAACAGAAAACCCTCTAAGCCCCTTCTAACCTTGTCACCGGCCACATAAAGTGGATTCTTTTCTGGACAGCTTGAAGAAATGGAAGTCATACACTGGTCTTAACACAGACTCTTTTGGGTGCTTCCATGAGGAAAAAGTAGAAAAACTATACCAAAGGGGCACTGAAGACATGGCAGCAACTAGGGAAATACACATATAAATAAACAATGTGCAAGAAAAATACTCTACTGCTTCAAGAAGGCATTTTATAACCACTCATTTCCCGTCTACTATTTAATCAGCTCCTCTAGAATTCTCAAGAGACAGGTCAACTCAAACTTACAGTCTCATAGCAGATTTACCTCAGGTGCCCCAAACAAAATCCTATAAAAGGACTGATCTGAAGAAAAAGGAAGTAAGGGGAACATTCCATTAAGCCCAAGCATCACATATACTCAATAGGTGAGGGGGGATGAGCTAATAAGCCTCACTAGGAAGTAGTGAAGTGTCCAACTTTATCCAGACTCTTTGTTTCACTGGTTTACTGTCCACACTTACCCATTTTTCTAAGTGTTAACTGAAAATAAACTTAGAGAAGGCTGATGTGAAAATTTTATTTTCCAGTGTGATTAACTCATTTGGCAAATAGTAAACATTTTTCACTTGACTATATGTGTCATCTTGTTTATTAGAGTTACCAAGAAAAGGAGAGCAGATTAGACAGCAATATAGTTATTACCGCTAACAGTTAAATAAACTAATCAGAGGAGGGGTGATGGGTTTTTTGCTTTGATTTAGCTTCAGTAACATTCTGCACTTGCTAATAGTTAATATTTCATGAAGTAAATATAAAAGCTTAAGCAAATGCCTTTCTCAAATCTATAAATTCTGAATAGCTGAAACTTCTTGCTGATTAATGTTCCTCTTGGAACGTTTTTTAAACTGAATTCTCAAAGTTATTTGCACAGAGTGAGTCTTCTTCCAGCAATAGCGTGCATAGAACAATGACAGAAGCCCAGCAGAAGCTGAGTCCCACCTCATTTCCACTTTGAGAACGAGGAAGAACAAACCCCCTTCCTGGGATAAAAAGGCGGCACCTTAGAAAAACCTTAGCCTCCAACTTGGGGCCACACCTGAAGCAGTGCTTCTCAAAGCATCTTCAGTTTTTCCATCCAGAGGAATTTTGCGTAGAACAGTCAGTAATGAATAAAAATTCTCCCTGTAATCTTCCAAAAGGGCATTTTTTTGGATATAGTGTTTATGTAAGAGATTCAAAGTGCCCTTTCAAAGATTCAAAGGCTGTCTCTTCTGACTAAGCTCTAACCTAGGCTTTCTACACTCCTCCTCAAGTGCTCAGGCCACAGAGAAGTCTCAAAGTGTCTCTGGCTGCAATGGGAAGTTGACAGGTCAAATTCTTTTTAGTTATGGATATTCTCCTGATATGATTCAGTCAAAGAGCATAAAGCGAGCTCCAGAGTAATAGAACGAGTATGAGGGGAAATCATTTGTAATATTTAGTCATCAGTATGTGACTGTAAACCACAAGCTTTTTTGGCTCAAGGCCCATTGTTTATTATGAAGCAAAAACCTCAAAGCCAAAGTCAATTATAGCCATGACTTGACAATCTGACACACTTGTTAACCCTGTTAGAATGAATACGGTACAGATGAACCCTGACCCAGTCATCACAATTGCACAATTATGAAGATTAAATAAAGCCTTGACCAAAAGATTCCATTTGAAATGGTCCCTTCTTTTGGGTGAAGAGCTAAGCAAAGATAATTTTTATTATTTATTTATTAAAAATATTTATTTTATATTGGAGCATAGTTGATTAACAATGTTGTTTCAGGTATACAGTGAGGTAATTTAGTTACACATAAAAAACACTAGGGAAGCATAAGATGAGAGGAAACAAGAAAAAGAATGTTCTTTTTCAGAAAATGAAGACAGAATATTTTGGAAAATACCTAAACACATCTCAGACTCATTAAACAGGATACACTAACTCGTAAGGCTTGTGTGAGAGTTCCAAGACTGGGTGAGTGGGAAAAGGGACATACGTGAAACCTGTGGAAACTGGGGGAAAAAATAGAGGACAAAACAAAAAGAATCTTCTAAAACCACTATCAGTAAGTGGGTAAACAAGTTAGAATGATTAAATCTTTGAAGAGCACACAGCCTGAGGCAGCTCAGGTAACTTCAATGCCCTCCCTAAGCTCACGTTTATAAAATGTATGAAACGGTGTGCCACAGATTCTATTTGAAAACATGCACGAAAGCTGGGCATTAGTGTAGCCTAATCTCTTACTTCATACACGGGGAAAGAGTCTCATGAAGGTTAAGTGAGCCTGGAGCAGGAACTAAACCCCAGGACTTCTGATTCCTAGCTAGCATTCTTCCACTAGCCATGCTGGCACACACGGTAATCTTTTCGGCTTCACTATTATTCAACTCTTCCAATAACTACTTCCAGTTGCTTTGTGATGAGAAGCAGTACGCTGTAGTACTCAAAAGTGGAAGTTTGGCTTTGGAGCCAGACCACCTGTGTTCAAATCCCAATTCGGCCTCTTGCTACCTCTATGGCTTTGGTCAAGTTATATGTTTCCTAATATGCAAAATTGGAAAAATAATACCCCTTCCTCATAGGATTGTTGTGAGGATTAAAAGAATTATACATATATATATGAATTTTAAACATGACTGGCATGGTATAACAGCAGTGTCATTATTACCACATCCTTTATTCCCCAATTTATACTTTCAAAAGCTATATGTAGAATGTATCTGATAAAATAATTTACTATTAAATACAACACAGCAGCTTACTATTTAAAAAAAAAAAACCCTGGGGGAAATGTTCTTCTATGTAAGTAACTTGTCTTCAGTATGAATTTCTAGAATCAAAATAATCTATTTCATACATTTGAAGTTTTAGAAGGTGAATAACTTGTGGTTTATTTTACATAATTACTTTTAAAAATTATTACCAGACTTTAGTGGGGAAAATAATCACCTGGAGAACTTCTTAAGATGCAGATTCCCAGCCCCATTCTCTCAGTCTAACTGAGTTGGGGTGAAGTCTAGAAATCTGCATTATTAACCTTCCCACTCCCACCCTCGACTCTGACACAGACAGTCCACAAAATCACTTTGAGAAACACTGGCCTTTACATAGGAATATACTGCTCAGTGATATCAGTCAGGCAACCATAACTCAGGGGAAAAAAAGTTATACTTCTCTCTATGGGTTTATGTCTCTTCCTGACACAAATCTTTACTCACTCAAAGACTGACCTCTTGAAATATTGCCTAGTAACTCAACATGACTTCAGTGGATCCTTTATAGATGGTAATGATATATTAATATATTTATTAATTGATATAGATTATATTAATATAAAATTAATATTACAATATAAAAATTAATGCTCACACACATATCCATGTATCCTGTATCAATTGAGACATGCACATTGAAAATTAAATTGACTGAACCAGCAATATTGGCAACTTAACTGGCAAGAAAAGCGATCATGGCTGACAGAGCTGTCAGGCTGTCAGGCTACTGGCCAGGGTTCAGACTCCCACACACAACTATCCGTGGGGATGTGCAAGCTAATAGCATTCTGGATCTTTATCCTGTCCCCTCCCTAGCCCGCTCCCCTCCCCTCCCTACAGCAACATCTTTTGACAAGAAACTGTAATTGAATCTGCCCATGTGTAGCTAAACCAGAGTCCTCTGTGATCCTGCTGTGTTTTAAAACTTTCAGGGCCATTAGACTGCGAGTGCCAGGAATGAAACTTCAGTACTCAAAAATAAAGGTAAAGGGTTCAAAGGCTCTTTGTTCTTATCACTGGAGAGAAAAGGTGAGTATATGTCATCTGCAAGCAGGCAGATTTGTGCAATATCTGTCAATAATTGTGTTTTTCTGGGATAATGCAAGACAGAGTAAATTTCCACTTCATCACTTCATCACTGACACAAATCAATTGCAGTGAAGAAGAACAATCAGACACACATTCTCACCTTTATGAAAAGATCCTTTTAAATATTAGCTTCCCTTCAAACACTCTGCTCTTTGGCAGTAAAATAGTACACTCTAGCAGGTGAGCACAGGAGAAACTGCACTGCAATACAGGCTAACAAATCACATGCCACAGACAGTTCCATGAATTTCATAAGCAATAAACGTAAAGTGACAAAACTGAATGGAAGGAAAGAGATGGGAGCAAAACGTAGCATTAGGAAGGTGTATATTGAGAGAGACCACAGACCTCTGAGGAGCTCATTAACTTAGGCATCAAGAGAAAGGGAAAGTGAAAGTCACTCAGTTGGGTCTGACTCTTTGTGACCCTGTGGACTACACATGTCCATGGAATTCTCCAGGCCAGAATACTGGAGTGGGAAGCCTTACCCTTTTCCAGGGGATCTTCTCAACCCAGGGATCAAACCCAGGTCTCCCGCATTGCAGGCAGATTCTTTACCAACTGAGCTACAAAGGAAGCCCTACAAGGGATTAAGAGAAATGAAGTCTAATTCTAGTTTCAATTGTAAATTGTTAGTCTCCTCACATGTAAGGTAAGGATATGACAGTATCTATTCAACCCATTTTGCAGAACTGCTATGAGACTAGCATATTATTCAATTGTAAATAATACTAAACCACCTATGACGCAGGAAAATGACACTGGGTAAGAGTAACCAATGAACAAAATCAATTTCTGCTTCAATTAACTCTATATAAGAAAGTTGAAAATGTGGATGAATTTTTTTTCCAGTTCAGTTCAGTTCAGTCGCTCAGTCATGTCCGACTCTTTGTGACCCCATGAATCGCAGCACGCCAGGCCTCCCTGTCCATTACTAACTCCCGGAGTTTACTCAAACTCATGTCCATCAAGTCAGTGATGCCATCCAGCCATCTCATCCTCTGTCGTCCCCTTTTCCTCCTGCCCCCAATCCCTCCCAGCATCAGAGTCTTTTCCAATGAGTCAACTCTTCGCATGAAGTGGCCAAAGTACTGGAGTTTCAGCTTTAGCATCATTCCTTCCAAAGAACACCCAGGGCTGATTCCTTTAGAATGGACTGGTTGGATCTCCTTGCAGTCAGTCCAAGGGACTCTCAGGAGGCTTCTCCAACACCACAGTTCAAAACATCAATTCTTCGGCACTCAGCCTTCTTTACAGTCCAACTCTCATATATATACATGACCACTGGAAAAACCATAGCCTTGACTAGACAGACCTTTGTTGGCAAAGTAATGTCTCTGCTTTTGAATATGCTACCTAGGTTGGTCATAACTTTCCTTCCAAGGAGTAAGCGTCTTTTAATTTCATGGCTGCAGTCACCATCTGCAGTGATTTTGGAGCCCAGAAAAATAAAGTCTGACACTGTTTCCACTGTTTCCCCATCTATTTGCCATGAAGTAATGGGACCGGATGCCATGATCTTCATTTTCTGAATGTTGAGCTTTAGGCCAACTTTTTCACTCTCTTCTTTCACTTTCATCAAGAGGCTTTTTAGTTCCTCTTCACTTTCTGCCATAAGGGTGATGTCATCTGCATATCTGAGGTTATTGATATTTCTCCCAGCAATCTTGATTCCAGCTTGTGCTTCTTCCAGCCCAGCGTTTCTCATGATGTACTCTGCATAGAAGTTAAATAAGCAGGTTGACAATGTACAGTCTTGATGTACTCCTTTTCCTATTTGGAACCAGTCTGTTGTTCCATGTCCAGTTCTAACTGTTGCTTCCTGACCTGCATATAGGTTTCTCAAGAGGCAGGTCAGGTGGTCTGATATTCCCATCTCTTTCAGAATTTTCCACAGTTTATTGTGATCCACACAGTCAAAGGCTTTGGCATAGTCAATAAAGCAGAAATAGATGTTTTCCTGGAACTCTCTTGCTTTTTTCATGATCCTGCGGATGTTGGCAATTTGATTTCTGGTTCTCCTGCCTTTTCTAAAACCAGCTTGAACATCTGGAAGTTCATGGTTCACATATTGCTGAAGCCTGGCTTGGAGAATTTTGAGCATTACTTTACTAGCATGTGAGATGAGTGCAATTATGCGGTAGTTTGAGCATTCTTTGGCATTGCCTTTCTTTGGGATTAGAATGAAAACGGACCTTTTCCAGTCCTGTGGCCACTGCTGAGTTTTCCAAATTTGTTGGCATATTGAGTGCTGCACTTTCACAGCATCATCTTTCAGGATTTGAAACAGCTCAACTGGAATTCCATCACCTCCACTAGCTTTGTTCATAGTGATGCTTTCTAGGGCCCACTTGACTTCACATTCCAGGATGTCTGGCTCTAGGTGAGTGATCATACCATCGTGATTATCTGGGGCATGAAGATCTTTTTTGTACAGTTCTTCTGTGTATTCTTGCCACCTCTTCTTAATATCATCTGCTTCCGTTAGGTCCATACCATTTCTGTCTTTTATCGAGCCTATCTTTGCATGAAATGTTCCCTTGGTATCTCTAATTTTCTTGAAGAGATCTCTAGTCATCCCCATTCTGTTGTTTTCCTCTTTTTCTTTGCATTGATCGCTGAAGAAGGCTTTCTTATCTCTTCTTGCTATTCTTTGGAACTCTGCATTCAAATGGGTATATCTTTCCTTTTCTCCTCTGCTTTTCACTTCTCTTCTTTTCACAGCTATTTGTAAGGCCTCCCCAGACAGCCATTTTGCTTTTTTGCATTTCTTTTCCACGGGGATGGTCTTGATCCCTATCTCCTGTACAATGTCACAAACCTCAGTCCATAGTTCATCAGGCACTCTATCAGATCTAGTCCCTTAAATCTATTTCTCACTTCCACTGTATAATCATAAGGGATTTGATTGAGGTCATACCTGAATGGTCTAGTGGTTTTCCCCACTTTCTTCAATTTAAGTCTGAATCTGGCAATAAGGAGGTCATGATTTGAGCCACAGTCAGCTCCAGGTCTTGTTTTTGCTGACTGTATAGAGCTTCTCCATCTTTGGCTGCAAAGAATATAATCAATCTGATTTTGGTGTTGACCATCTGGTGATATCCATGTGTAGAGTCTTCTCTTGTGTTGTTGGAAGAGGGTGTTTTTTTCCAAGAAAATATTAATTACCAAGCAGCCTCAGAAAAGTCAGAAAATCCAAAGAGTCTACTTCCCATGAGGGGATAGACAACCAAGAGAAAGATTAAGGAATTACTACTCACTCTCTCCTCTACAAAAGCACCTGACTTCAACAGTTTCACCATCTCTCCGATTTTTACAAATAGATTTCATGGTACACAAGGCAGTTCAAGAGTATACACAGAAAAGGAAAGCACATGAAGTTTTTAGGAAGGCAGCCTAACACCTGACAAAGAACAAACCACAAGCATGTGAGGGTCATATCACAGATGCTAGGATGATCCACTATTAGGAATTTTGTAATATGATGAATCATATTCATTGATCAAAGTAGAAGTACACAGGGAACTCCCTGGTAGTCCTGTGGTTAGGATTCTGAGCTTCCACTGCAGAGGTCAAGGGTTCCATCTCTGGTCCCCTGGTTGGGGAACTAAGATCCCATAAACCACACAGTGTGGCCAGAAAAACCTCCCACCAAAACAAAAACACAACAAGTAGAAATTCATAGAGACATGACAAAGGAATTCAATAAAACTCAGCATCTATTTCAAAGCAACATGCCTCTTGTCTCCACGCCGTGTTTTCTTCGCCTAGGATGCTCTTCCCTTGGATCCCTGCATGGTTCATTCCCTCATTCCACTCAAGTCCACGACCACTTTAGCAGAGGTTCTATCCTGATTGTTGTATCTGAAAATAGTGCCCCTCTCTCTCCCCGATTACTCTATGCCCCTTTATCCCTATTTTATCTTTCTTCATTGCACTTGCTACCATCTAACATTTATGGATTTATTTATTGTCTGTCTCTGTCTACCAGAATATAAGCTCCATAAACCACAACTTAAAACAATATCTGACACATTGTAGGTGTTCCATAAATCTTTGTTGAATCTTCTCTAACATCTTGCATGTGGGTGTTTTCAAAAGTTGTCATGCTTTATGGAGAGATACCATTAATTGAACAATATGAAATTGCCAATGTCGACTTTTTTTCATCTACAAAAAGGGCAATTACACAAGCTTTAAGAAAAGGATGTGCACTATTGGTTTTATTATTTAATACTGTTCTGGAAGTACTAGTCAGTACAATTAGATAAGATAAAGAAATAGCAGGTACAAATGTTGGAAATTATTTGTGTGTGATATAATTTTTCAGGGGCTTCCCAGGTGACTCAATAGTAAAGAATCCGCCTGCCAATGCAGGAGACCTGGGTTTGATCCCTGGGTTGGGAAGATCCCCTGGAGAAGGAAACGGCAACCCAATCCAATATTCTTGCCTGGGAAATCCCATGGACAGAGGAGCCTGGTGGGCTACAATCCATGGGGGTCGCCAACAAGTGAGGCATGACTTAGCGACTAAACAACTACAACAACAAACCCCTCTAAATCTGACCACATTTAATAAAGTTTTTTACTTGGGGGGAAAATATCATAAACCAAGTAAAAATAAAGACAACTGACTAGTAGAAATACTTGCAATACATGACACACAAAGGGTTAAGCTCCTTAATATAAAGACAAATAGACAAAAGGGCAAAAGACATAAACAGAAAGTTCACAGGAAAAAAAAAAAGAAGATTTTAACATATGCATGCGTGCTAAGTCACTTCAGCTATGTCCAACTCTTTGTCCAACCTACAGGCTGTAGACCACCAAGCTCGGTCCATGGGATTCTCCAGGCAAGAAACTGGAGTGGGTTGCCATGCCCTCCTCCAGGGGATCTTCCCAACCCAGGGATCAAGCCCACAACTTTTACATCTTCTGGACTGGCCAGGTGGGTTCTTTACCACTAGCACCACCTGGGAAGCTCATGTTGCTAATACCAATCATTAATCAGCAAATGACATTTTTTCAATATTTGTGGAGACACTGCAACAATCTACTCTGTGTACAAATGTATGTACATCTGTTTGGAGCAGTTCACTATCAAAATGTTACTTAACTATGTTTGGCAAATTTTAAACTATGGCTCTGTTTACTCTTCCTTTCCTCAGATAATTTTTGGTATGCTTCTAAACAAATTTTTGAAGCATAAAAAATCCCTAATGGTAATAGGCAATAACGATTCCATTAGAAACAGAAGTGTCAACAGAGGCATAATCCATAAACCCACAAGCATATCTGAATGCCAAGGATGTGTTGACACATATTAGTTTATAGCACACAGATTTGATACAAATGAAGGCTAAATGCAAACTATTTAGCTGGCCAGCCTTGATATGACCCTCTTAGCTGTTGTGATATTATCCAACTAACCGTTCAGAGACGTTCCATCTGTGTTGTCTGGTTACTCATACATGTTGTGAACATCCACCACTGATGTCATACAGTAAAGTCTGCTCTGCTACAACACATGCAGTAGAGGATATGATGCTCCCCACCAGGGGCCCTCAAATCGCCCAGGCTCCTCTGTCCATGGGACTTCCCAGGCAAGAATACTGGAGTGGGGTGCCATTTCCTCCTCCAGGAGATCATCCCCACCAGGGATCAAACCCACGTCTCCTACAGTGGCAGGTGGATTCTATACCATTGAGCCACCAGGGAACCCCCACAATGGGTTTGTGTGAGTGCTCAGTCATGTCTGACTCTTGTGACCTCATAGACTGCAGCCTGCTAGGCTCCTCTGTCCAAGGAATTTTCCAGGCAAGAATACTGGTATAACTCTGATGGAAGTGGCCTAGTTTAGAAACTTAGAAGTTTAGAGTCCTCAGATATAAACAAATGCGTATGTTTCTGGACCTTTAGTACCTGGCCTATTTCTCATGCTTAAGAATAAAAAAGAAAGGGAGAAGTTAGAACCCCAAAGCTATGTTCTACCCAATTTGTTAACATAAGAAATGTTCTATTTTAAAAGGCTGGTTCCTTACTTGGAGTATGCTGGAGAAACCCAGTACGGGTTGTCCTCGGCCGCCTTGGCATGCCGCAAAATGGCTTCCCGGGGATTGCTGTCGTCGGTTTTGTCCAAAGCGATGTTCTTCACAATGTATGAAGACAGAGTGCCTCCATGGGTTCCAACCCGGCCACCACGACCTGTTCCAAAGGGAAAAAAACAAATCAGGAACAGAGTGAGCATACAGTCTGGGCTTATCTGACAAGGCTGAAAATCCTTCACTGCTGGCTGCCCAGGCTACAGGTTCAGTGAATGACAGGGTAGGGTCAGGGGTTCAGATTGACCTGATTTTTGTCATTCCGCAAAGAATCAAGGTTTTAAGCATTCTGGGGCTTCTATAGCCTTTAGTTTGAAGCACACTTAAGAGTACTTGAGTATTGTCCTTTCTGCTTTCATTTAAGGTAATCACAACCAAAGTGGAACATCACCAAAGCTCAACTTCCCCATAGTATTTTAAAATATAGACATGTTTTTATTATGCTTTAGTTGCCAGTTTACACAATGACAGCAATGTAGGAAGAAATATAAATAGTTTGCCATGTATATGCCTTAAAAAATTCTTCAGGCATGAATACATGAAATTCAATTAATAAAAATAACCAATCATCATTAGATGCTATTTTAGTTTTAAACAAGAATATCTTAGGGCTTGCCATCTTCCAAGGACCTTGTAGGAAAGAAAACAAGGTGAATAGACTGATTGACTTATTTTAATAAGTCAATAATAGAATAATAGACTTATTTTACTATATGTAATGGCTCTCGACAGGAAGCTTCACCTGTTCAGGAATTTGTTCCCCACTGAATCCTCAACTGCTAGCCTGGTTCCCAGTACTCAAAAGACATATGACTTCTCAAGCAGGTTAAAGAGAAAAAAAAAAAGACAAAACACCACATGAAAAGTCAAGTAGCACTAAAAGATTAATTTTATTAGGCAGGAAATGATTGCCAGAGAATTTGTATGGCTAGCAACTATTATATTAGTAGCACTTAGAAGAAAAGAGCTCTTCAAGCTGATGTGGGAAGGGAATCTATAGGAAGAAATACATCCAGTTTGGGAGAAGTCAGAAGACAGAGAAGGTTATTTTCAGTGAACTGAATAGTTTAAATACAAAAGTATAGAAAGAGGTAAGTTCAATGGGCATTTGGGGGCAGGGATGAACCAACAGTCATATCAGAAGATTAGAGTAGGAGAGAGGTGAGGTGTAGAGCTCAAACACGGCTGAGAGTCAGACTGCAGAGAACTCTGAATCTCTGTGCATGCAACTGGACAGTGCACAGCTTCTGAAGATGTGGGGGCAGCAGCAATATGAAAACTACAGGAATTGGGAATAAAAGCTGTAAGATGAATGAAGGGAGTAGTGAGGAGAGAGCGTTGAGAGAGTACCTAGTTACAAGAGCTTTTTAATAATCCAGGCAAGAATATTATACAGGAACTCTGATTAGAGGACGATGGCAGAGAAAATGGGGAAAAAACTGAGACTGGTATATGAGATTTTTTTCAATGCTAAAGGGGCAGGCCAAAGAGATAGAGGTCCAGAAGTCAGGTTCAGATGAATTAACAAGTCATAAATGATATAAGCTTGTGAACCTAGAATAAATGGAGACTGTGCAGCTGATAACAGAGAAAGGGATTCTAGCAAAGGCGCGGCTGTATGATGGCCGATTCTGCCTTGCTTTCTTCTGGCCTTACTTTCTTAGAAACTCTAAGGATTTTTATTCATCTTCTAGGGAAATGGGTAGCTCTATTTTAATAACGCAGAACTAAATGATGGCCCCTTTCTGACTTTTGTGAACTCTAATCCAGCCTAAATTTCGGCCAAAGTATTCAATGTTGAATTTTAAGCCAGTATGGTGAGCAGTGATTTAAACACTGAGTTCCAAGGAGCCCCAGAGCTCCAGTGAGGTCCCCTAAAGGACTTGGAGACCAAGAAGAAATGGCTCTGGGCTTCCTCTCTGCTTCAGCACAGCAGCTCCATTTCCATCAGTTTTATGCACTGGGCTTCTGCATCAGTTCTTTAAGCAAAAAGTTCTGAGGCTTGAAGAAGGTGTTTGAAAAATCCTATTTAGTAAAAATCTCTGAAGACGGGTATCCAGGCCCAAAAGATCTTCCAAGTTCTGTCCTGATTACCCTACCCTGGCCCTCAATGACCCCCTCTGCAGGTCACTAGCTAGATCAGTCACCTGGGCCTGCGACAGGAGGCTCGGGTTTGTGAGACTTCAGGGGATCCAGTCTGTCCTTCTCCAGCTGTTTCCTTGTACTCCGTTGGCGAGGTTCGCGGAACATAGGCAAGGCATGAGCTAGGAGAAGTCACAGTTGAAAAATTTCATTATGATAATAACCCTTCCATCCAAAAACATAGCTAGAGCATGACTAAATGTAGATGAAATGGAAGTCATAATGACGGCCTTCATCTAATAATAAAAGACAGTCTTACTGCAACCAATTAGCCAATTTCGTTTGAGACCAGACACGTTGTTCACCTCTCCTGGCAACTAATGGCGCTCAGGAAATACTGTCAAATACCGTCACGGAAACACTGATGAGGCTCCCCATGAACCAGACTGTGGGCAGCAGTTAAACTTAACTTCTGTGGTTTTGACAAGAAACACTTAATGGGACTGCCGCTTACTTTTTTTCTTACAGGACCCAAATGTGAATAATGCCAACAGCTAGCTGTCAGCCTCGGTGTCCTCAGAGGCCTCATAAACACTGGAATCACTTCACACATTTCTGAAATGTGTGAACCTCTCAGGAATGGTTGACAACACTGAGCAACCAGAAGGGAGGGAAACTTATCCCACAGAAACTGGGATAGAGGCACAGAGGTGACTGAATCTCCTGATGTGGTGACTTAACAGGGACTTATTCCTTTTTCAATGTGGTCAACAAAAGAATAAAAATCAGAGAGTAACATCTGTCCAATTGCTCTTGGTTGTTCACTCAATGTCAGAATTAAGTTTCAGAATATAAAAGAAAATACAAATTTATAAGGGAAACTGTCATATTCTGGTGGAGAGGGGGAAGACTACTGGGGAAAGAATTAAGTATCTATTTATGACCACAAAAAGTACCAGAATAATGTCTTTGAATGTTTAGGTGAAAATTAAAACTTCTTTAAAAGAGAAAAGTGGGAGAGAATTAAAAGGATAATAAGGGTTTAAAGGAAATTTATGATGTGAATGACAGAAATGGCTGTAACACCTGAAAACCACTTCTAGTGCCTGCCATCCTTAATGCACACCGCCAGCTGGGCCAGGACCATGTCACTCACCAGTAACATGCCTGCCTTGAGTTAGGGGAGCTGAGAAACACAGCCACCCATCACTCTGCTGGGCAACATGACACAATAGTATTTTTAGGAGAGGGAAAAATAGCTTTTCACTTCAAACGACTGCAGGAATTTAAGTAGGCCACGTGTAATTACATGAGCTAGTCTGCTTCTGACACTGACTTTAACACTTCTACTCTTGCAAAAAAATGCCATGGGATCTTTTTACTCATCACCAACTCCAAGGGACTTGGTTTTATATAAGACCCACCCCCAGGGAGAAAACCCAGCAGTGCAGCGCCCCCTGGGCTTGAGACTGAGCCACCGAGCAAGTCCACAGGACACCTGCTAATGGCAATTGCTACTGCATCTGAGATCTTTCTAGCCGCTACCCTTGGCAGGTCTGAGACTGTGACTCTGGGAAACGAAAATCTATCAGATTAACAAAGTTGTGTGACAAAGCTGAGACGCTGCTCTGTCCTGATAAGATTTCTGATTGTACCTCAGGTAGTTCATTTTATATCTGAAGGTCTCTGGATCAATCTGTCACAGGGTCACAGAATTTAGGCTCTTCCTTTTGGGGTTGAAAGTTACATGAAGTAACCCTGTCTCTGGGATGAGTCACAGAAGATGAAGGAGTTTGCGATTACATGACTCCCATCCTAAACACATGAATAGGGTATTTTTTAATATATGCCTGAACTTGGAGGGCTTTTTCTGTCTCTAAAGCCATGAGATCAACAGCACACTAGAACAGAAGACAGATGCATGACAGAGAGACCATGCTAACAACTTACGGGTGATGATGTAGTCCTGGGTTAGAGTCTCTGCTTGCTTCGCCTTCCGCTGGGTTTTAACTACACATAATTTCGCTCCCCTGAGAGGAGTTAAAGCAAATTATTTCCTTTATTTGGTCTTAGAAACAGAAAGTCGATGTCAAAAGCATTAGACACTTTTCAGGAACACACTCTGTACACACCAACTCACCAAGTCCTTGGCTTTCTAAGGACTGGCCACAGATGGAGCCCTTGGTGATAACAGATTAAACATATGGGAAGGCAAGTCTGTGCATCAGTGGTTACTACTGTGTGAGAGGGTTAGAAAGGTAACCGGAAAACAAAAGGCTAGTTTAAAAATCTATAGAAATAACCTAAAATTAAGATCTTAAAGAGATATTAACATTAATCAACCTTTTCACCCTAAAGGTCACAGGGTTCAAATTTTAGTTTATGGCTCAGATGAAAGCAACCTGGGTGGTCTACAGCCCAAGTGGCATTTGTCCACATCTCAAATACAAGAGTACAAGTGTCTGGATCCAAGTCAGCTTGGCAGGACTGCCAAGGGGCTACAGCCCAAGAATGTGTGGGATTAACCAAAAGTGTGCTTAGAATGTTTCACTCTCCTTAGCAATAATGAGTATCCCTTTCAGGAGAGACAAATACAAATAAGTAAATTTTTAAAAAGAGTCCAAAGATAGTGCCTTCTAAAGGGTGCTATCAAATGGGGCTCATCATTTTCTCAAGTAAAATGGCCCCCTTCCTTTCATCCTACTTACATTAGTATTTTAAATTTCTTTATTAAATAACAAAAAAATCCTATTTGTTCTTAAAGACCACAATATATAATTTTATTTTATAGGGCAAAGATTCCAATTTCAGAAAATTCTGAAGGAAATAGGACTGTCTGCTTCTATTCCGAGCCAAACTATAGTCAATAAATATTCACTAATAGAGGACAGGCTTCCTTTCCCCCCAGAAGACTGTGGGACCTCACAACAGGTTTATGGGGGACCCCAGTAAATTTAGCATGTGGAATTTTGTAATAGATATTCTAAAGAAACAGCTAATCACTTACTGTATCTTAATAGAGAGAAACAGAGCATCTCTTTTGGACGGTGACACGTTTACCTTTGTGCCCGAGGAAAAGAGAAATAACTGAGGGACTGACTGAGCCTCCAGTGAGTTTTTTAGGTCCTTGAAACACACTGGTATGCTTAAATTTGACAATTGGGCAGATGTGGGGTAGAAGGGGAAACTGTCTGTGCTGTCCTCTGCTGGCAGAGAACAACTCCACCAAACATCCAAATGGTACCTGAGAAAAGCCCAAACAGAAAGGGAACAAAACAGACAAGCCGGTTCCATTTCCTGTGAGTGGTTCGTTCCCTGCTCTGTTAATCCCTTACATGCATCACTACTAATGCCACTGTCCAGGGTGGTATGCAGAGTGGGCAGGCCTTCCCCCCGTCTTTGCACTCAACATTTCAGCTAAAGAACTGCAAATCCCCAGGAAACTTTCACTTTGAATTCTGTATGGATCAAGGAGCTATCTAAATCCTCTTTAAAGCACAATATGAGGAGTTTGAGGCTTTGCTCTGGGCCAGCTGCATTTTCTAAAAGGGTGGATCCCCATCAAAGAAGGAAATAAATAAAAGCAGGGGTGAAAAAAAAGCCCTCCCCCCAGTTGTTGTCATCCATCTCAAACAGGCAACACTTATGAAATACCTCTGACTCTTGTTGGGGTCATAGTAGACTTTAGCCAACCCGTTTCCAGTCCCCACCATGATCTGGTTCAGCTTTGGGTGCCACAGGCAGCGGACAACACTCTAAAAAGGAAAAGACATGGGAATCATCTAAATGGGGCACAAATAAAAGGGAAAGAAAACTCTGCTGGTACTTGGATGGCTAGTTTACTAAACTGAATGTCACCCTGATGATGACTTGTAGCTTTTAGGGCATTTTCTTCCAAACCACTGAGTTCTGTTCTATCACATATTATCTCTGTGACACTCTATAAAAATATAAAAAATACCCCCTTCCTGCCTTGTCTCCTCTCCTGTTCTGATAGCATCAAAACCACGAAGCTGGGCCTTCCCAGCTCTGCTGTCATGTGAGGCTGGCATCTTGGAATGCTGAACCCACATAACTTGGTTCATTTTACCAATGAAGCAGATTTAGATCTCAGCGATTCATGCTTTTATGCACACAGTATGCCCCTCTGGACAGCATATTGAGGCCAGGTGGTTACTATTTTTAGTTTAACAGAGATCCAAATCTCATAAAGCTTTCTCAGGAACAACACACATTTGTGAACTATGAATAATATCTCCCTATCTGTGAGATTAACCAGCAGGACAATAGCAGAAGTAAAACAGAGATATGGAATATAAAGATGTGATGTTAACCTGAACAAAAAGCAGGTTAGGAGAAGGTTCACTGGAAGAAGCTATGATCCTGTGAATCATTACTGGTGAGGAAAATAAGTGCTGTTTTGGGGTCAGAAAGAACTGCAAGTTCCCAGTGAGAACTACAACCTGTTTTTAATTTTTGCTGAAATAAGAGGGCAGAGGTGGAAGAGATGGCAGGGATAGAATTAAGGTGGGGGAAGGAGGCTAAGGTTGGTAGGCAGAAATACCATATGTTGGGTTCTGCAGATGTCACTCTCACTCTGATAGAACAAGAAATGAGTGGAAACATTAATTCAGTGATTATTAGGAATCTCTCATGTGCCAAGCAACGTACAAGGACTAATAGGAAAGGGTACAATTAGATATTGCCATCTTACGTTCTAATATTAAAATGTAAATCATGGAATTTCTGTCTTCTAAATCTACCTTGGGCTGAATTTTTTTTTGGGGGGGGGGGCTACTTCTCCCCAACCATCTAGTTCTTTTGTTAAGATAGAATATCTGGTAATTTTTGCAATCCCTTTTTTTTTTTTTTGCTTTTTAATTTAAATTTATTTATTTTAATTAGAGGCTAATTATTTTACAATATCATATTGGTTTTGCCATACATCAACATGAATCTGCCACGGGTGTACATGTGTTCCCAATCCTGAACCTCCCTCCCACCTCCCTCCCCATATCATCCCTCTAGACTTTTATTTTATTTTTTTGTTGACATGTGTGGTTTTTATTTTTTTTCTTCCAGTTTTATTGAGATATAATTGACATATAGCACTGTGTAAGTTTAAGGTATAATGATCTGACTTATATCATGAAATGATTATGACAATAAGTTTACTGAACATTCATCTCATATAGATATAAAATTAAACAAATAGAAAAAAAATTATTGTCTTGTGATGAGAACTCTTAAGATACACTGTCTTAACAGCTGTCACATGACATACAGCAATGTTAATTATATTTATCATGTTATTAAGTTTGATTTGATTTAAAAAAATAAAACAGAGATCAACTATATGCTCAAAATACCAGGGGATTGTCTGATGCAATCCCTTTTGATAGAAATTCTGGGTTCCTCTTGACTGGTTAAAAAAAAAAAATGCACGTAGTTAAATGGCTACAAAGCCCACTCTGAGATTCCTGAGAAACTAAGGAAGAAATGGAAGATATGTAAAAGTGTCTGCAGAACTTCTAATTCACGTCTGACAATATTCCAGAATAGTGGTTCCAGCACTGCTGAACAGGGTTGAGAAAATCAAACCAAGTGGCTGTGTTTATCCTATCATCAGGGGGAAAATTAAGTTAAACAGGCAGGTTTGTACAATTTTAAGTTTTCGTCCCACGATTTTTTTTAAACCTATAGTATCTGCTACTCAATGCCTACTAGCAAGTGCTAAAAGATGATAAAACATATACAATGGTGAGTGAATATTAATAGAAAAACTTGAAAATAGTAAATCATATTTTTCAGTAAAATGTGAAAGCAGTAAATCAAAGTTTACCAACTAGGGGGTGAGGTTACTGTCACCTTTGTGCGTGTGCTCATGAGACTTACTTTACATGCATGTGTAGAAAAAGTCACACTTTTCTCCTAACAAAACTGCCTTGTTGGTAAGATGGAATTAAGCTTATCAATAGTTCATGGTCTGCAAAGCACAGCCTGACTACAAGGTGCCCCGTCACTGAGACTAATGTGAGAACCATGCCTAGACCACTGGAAATCTCTAGACGATGAAGGTCAGGTATGTGGAAACTTGAAAAGAGTCACAAACAACTTCACATCAAAGCTAGAATAAGCTCATCCAAGCCAATACTCATCTCCTTCAAGTCCTGGCTTAACTGTCATCACTATTCAGACCACCCTATTTGAAACTGCACCACACAACTCCCCTTATTTTCCTTGCTTTCATAGCATGTGTCACCTTTTAACATAATATACAACTTACTGTTAATCATGCTTCTAACATAATAAATAACGTACTGTTAATTATGCTTATTGTCTGGGCTTCCCAGGTGGCACTAGTGTAAAGAACCTGTCAATGCAGGAGACCCAAGAGATATGGGTTCGATCCCTTGGTCGGGAAGATCCACTGAAGGAGGGCACAGCAACCCACTCCAGCACTCTTGCCTGGGGAACCCCACAGAGAAGAGGAGCCTGGCAGGCTATGGTCCCTGGGGTCGCACAGGGTCAGACACACTGAAGAGACTAAGCATGCACACACACACACGCTTACTGTCTGCCTCCCCTACTAGAATAAATGTTCTACACAGGCTGCTCTTGGTCTGTTTTGTGTGGCCAAGGATCTCAAGTGCCTAGATTAGTGTCTGATACTTAATAAATATTTGCTGCAGGAACAAATTAAAAGTTACAACTCATCCAGCCTCAATAGATTGCTTTGCTAGGTGGGGTTGGAGACAGACAATTTTCAAGTTAAAATCATTACTGCCTATGAGAAATAATTTGATTCCTCCAGATTTTTATTACACTCAAGTATCATACAAACACAGAGGGTTAGTTCCCTCCCAATGTGGGCCAGAAAAGAAGGATGAACAAGAGCCAGAGGGGCAAGGGAAGACACTGAGAGGAGCTCTCAAGGGTCTTCAGAAATCTCAGCTGCCCACAATTGGAACCAGGACAATTTTAAGGACATAGTACTAAAGTTATTTCCCTTCCTTGGTTCTCTAGAGGTCTGGCTAAGCAGTCTAAGATTACTGGTTCTCAAATATGTTGTCAAGCGAGCAGGGTACAGAATTGGAAAAGATCCACAACGTAGGCCTGATAAATTCCAAGACACCAGCCAAACAGGCAGTTTCCAGGGGCAGCAGGTTACTGTTACCCTCTCCGTCTACGCTGAGGGTTTAAATGTTAGAGAGAGGCAATGGCCGGGCCAACAGACCAACGTCTGACTGCTTTCCAGGGAGTCCAAGGTCAGGGCACTGCACCTCTATTCCCGCTCACAGTCTTTCCCTCCTACGCCCTCACACACACGTGACTGGGCAGCACAAGCTCTCATGGAGAAGCTCGTTTACCCTCCTTTTTACACGGAAGGAAGGAGAAGGCAAGTGAGCCCCCTGGAACTAAACAGTCATTCCGGAGCACCATCCACTGCGGTGGCGAGTCACCAAGCATCCGATGAGGGCGCTGGGAGCAGTCTGAGTTAGGCAAAAGATACTTAAGGCTCAATTACCCTAAGACTGGTTATTAATCAAACACTACCCGGATTCCAAAACATGGAATGAAGAAACAGAATTCAAAGTCAAAGGTGGGTGGGCTTTTTTTTTGTTTATTAATATTTATTGTGTGTGTTTAGCTAACCTTCATAAACTTTGCAGCTAATGCGGCTCCACACTTTGTCCTGTCAAGGAAATGCATCTTATAGCAGAGAGAGCTGGCCATCTGCCAAACCAAACAATTGCTGAGACGGCGGTGGCGGCAGCAGCAGCGAGGATGGGGAGCAAGCAGAGCTCCCCGCTGCTAACTTGTCAAACACACACATACTGGGTTTTACATAACAACAATGGGACACGTGCCTGCTAGAAGCCCAAGGAGCTATCACAAGACAAATGAGCTACAGCTACTTAAAAAGAGTGCATTCACTTCATCCACCATCCACAAAGTCAGCCTCCATCCTCTGTTCTTGAAGAGGTACTTCTGCGGCTGGGGGCTTGCCACATTCAGATGGACAGATTTACTGAGTGAGACAGCGAAGGGAGGGCAGAGAACACATCTGAATTAAAGGACCAGAGGGAACCATCATGACAGGAGATCTACACGGAGCAAAGAGAAAGCACTGAACTGCCAAGAACTAGATTCTGAAGTTAGTCTGCACATTTCAAATATAATGATTTGCTTTATTAAATTGATAAAGGATTTTATTCTTACACTGATCCACTTCATCTTACTAAAGCATTGTGGAAACACCACTGGCTTCCCCGAGCTGCTTAAACTGAACTCCATGTCACCATAAAATTAAGTTTAGCTTTTTGAACCAAAAGCTACTGTCATTTTAGATAATTTGGCAGTGCAGAGGAACCACAGTCTGCCCCCAAAGTACTCAGCTCTAGCAGCAGCCAGAGAGAGACAGTAACTGGTGCTAGAGACCGTAAGCAAGATGACAAGGCAGTAACCAGACTTTAAAGTGCTCAACACAGAGAGCTTTCTTCTCTGCAGAGACCAAAGAAAAGAGAGGGGGTGGAGCAGAGAAGAAGAAAACACTGTGTACAAAAAGCAGTGTCAAGATTCCAAAACAGGAACTTTGGAATTACCCCTCTGCAAAAGTAAGAAAGCCATAAAAACCCCAAATAATTTATTGCTGTGGTTTTTTGGTTTACTTGATGTGATGGAAGCAAACAAGGAGAAGAGGAAGAAATCAATGAGAGAAATGAATTTGTATTTTAGGACATGGGAGGAAAGGAACTATTGGGTTATCTGTAACTTTATGTTATAAAAGTAGCTGACTCCTCACAACACTACAAAACTAATGAGCTCACCTTGATTTCACAAGAAGAAGAAATTGAGGCTTGCAAGAGGAGGGGTAACATTCTCAAGGTCACAGAAAACTTGTACACAGAGGAGCTGGGATGCTCAGGGAGGTTTTCCCGACTCCCATGGTCATTCCTTTATACCTCCTAATTATGCAAAGCTCTGTTTCAGAAGATGGGAATGAACAGTCACTGCAGACTTTAAATCATCTCCAAACCTACCTAACCCAGAAGAAGTCCTAGCAAGTTTATACTAAAAAGCAGATGATATCACTAAAATCATAAAAGAAAAAGCCAGCTACTGCCCAGTTCACAAATGTTACTATAAAAGAAATCGATGCCTGCAGAACATCTCAGGCGTCAGTAATGCACATATCCAAACACCGCCCTCATTTGACTTCACATGCTAAAAGAAGCCCAGCACCCTTCCTAATTTTATATCTTAAACATGATTATGATGAAACACCCTTTCCTGATCCTTCCCAGCTGCTGCCCCACACTGTAAAAGAAACTCCATCTGGTTTTTTCATGTTTGGTTTTTGTCATATAGTACAAGAATGGATAAGCTAACTCAGAGATTCCTTGGGAGAAGTATTTTCCAAAATTTTCAAAGGTAAGAGCCTCACACATTTCTGTGAAGGAGACTGTCACACAGTTTTGCACATGTGTGTAGAGGCAGTCTCATGGCCGTGCACACCCTCAGGACTGCCCAGGACTGCCCAATACATCTGAAAGGCCATGTATATGCTGATGCCCAAGTTTAAGAACACAGATGGAGATGTGAGTCCACAATGAAGAAAAGGAAGGCAGATGAAAATGCAAAGGTACTGGTGAAAACATTTTCTTTGGATTTGCACAAACCCAAGCTTCATTTCAGAGAAAGGAAAATTGCTTTCCACATTAAAATACTGAACCAGGTAGGTAGAAGCGTCAGGCAGGAAAGCTTTAAACTCTTCCAGGTTATTTGTCTTGTCCTCCCAAAGCCTTGCTTTTCCCAAACTTGGATTATTCTGCAGTATGCTTGGGCCATAGGGCTTAGTTCCACTCCTTTCAAGTTCAGGAAGCAAACCTGCTGAGTAAACCTTTGTCTACAATAAATAAGACTCCTCAACACCCACCTGATCTTCACGGAGACACCCCTCGAACAAAAATGATTAAAGACATTTTCTCTGCTCTTCTAAGTGAGCATGTGCCTATCCATTTTTTCCCCTCCACATTAATCCAACTCTAAGGAAGTTCCATCAGAGGGCCAGGCAGGTAGCAATTGTCACTCTTTGCTGGAAATCTTCTTAATCTCCCTTCTTCCCTGCCCCAAACAATTCTCTCTCTGATAAACCAGACAGAAGCCCAATGGTGAAAAGACAAAATGTTGTGGCACTTTTATAAATGTAGGGGTTGTTGAAAACAAGCAAACAAGGAAAAGCGTTGCTCTACACCTGCCATAAATATCTGGCACAGATGCACAGATTATGCTTTTTGAAAAGAAAGTGAAAATGTCAGTAGCTCAGTTGTGTCTGACTCTTTGTGACCCCATGGACTGCAGCCAGCCTCCTCTGTCCATGGAATTCTCTAGGCAAGAATACTGGAGTGGGTTGCCATTTCCTTCTCCAGGGGATCTTCCCAGGGATCAAACCCGGGTTGCCTGCATTGCAGGGAGATTCTTTACCATCTGAGCCACCAGGGAAGCCCTGGTGAAAACTTTTTGAAAACTGGCATCTAATTATCAAATTAAGTCCTATAAAACTCATGGAAAATGCATTTATTAAAGTCAGTTTATTTACAGACTCTGCTCTAAAATTAAGGTAACTGTTAGAGCAGTAAAAATCTGGAACCTGGTAATTGTCCTTGGCACAAAATGAATCACATCTGTAGCTGATAATAAATTCGCCTAAAGAATTTCATCACGAGAAAAAGTTCTCAGAGAAAATGGAAGGTCTCTTGGGTAAGAAAATTAAATACAATCTTCTTCATCTAATTCAAAACACTAAATGTCAGTTTGCTCCAGTCTGCTATTTGAGAAGAACTTACAAAGGCAGGAAAAAAAAAAAAGCACAAATAATAACTGAAGAAATCTGATAATTATTTTGATTAATGACAGTCTGGGAGCAGGAAACAAATAGGTGGAGGGAAGTTAGAGTCCCCAGGGTGAGTGACACCAGCGGTGGGTCAAGGCAAACACCCACCTAGAAGCAGCACTTACTGCAGGCGCATTCCCAAAATTCTCACAGAACTCCCTACTGGTGGGCACAGGACGGATCAAGTGTGCCAAGATATGGAGTCCTGGGCGGTTGTGAGGGGCCTAGAGCACTACAGCTTCAGGCAAGTCAGCACCAGCAAAGAGTGGGTCTGTCTGTAATATCACACAGTATCCTCTGTTATGAGCACCAGGCTGTGAAAAAGCTTGGGAAGCACTGCCTAAGGCCATCTCTCTCGATCTAATCTACACAGACCCAGACCACTCTACCCTTCTTCATGTGTCAATAGTTTGAGATGGGCATAAAGATAATAAGGATAAATCTTTTCTTTATGTAAATAAACAAAGCACAAATGGATAAAGCTTTAAGTCCCTAACTACTAGACAGAAGATATATATGATCAGATCTTAGAAATCATCAAGCATGTAAAACCAAAAACCTGTAGGAGAACCTGAGTCTTCAGAGATGAACTAACTATACAGGATATGTAAAGCACTATTTGTTTTAATATAGTATAGGTAAATAAGTGTTACACAGTATACTCTTTTATTGAGCCCTTTGGTGGTGGTGGGGGGGGTCTCAAAACCCTCATCATACAAGATGATCTAGCACTCCAGAAAAGGGGAAAACACTATCCTGGGACTCTGAGTTAATTATAGAACTCTTTGTTTCCCACACTAATATAAATTGTGAAAGTCTGGCCAGAATTCTGATAGAACAGCTGGAAAACTTGTTACCAAAGAGCACTCATCAAATTCTGATTGGGAGAGGGAAGTCTGCCATAGAAAATCCTACAAGACACAAAGTCCTCTCCTTGGTCTTCTCTCAGTGGGGTGTGGTGTGGTGCTGGAGTTGGACAACAGAGCACTGTCGTTACTGGATTATATGTTTATACATTTTATAAAGAATAGTGTGTCGTTTTGAACATTGACAAAATTGACCTATCTACAAAATCAACCTCTCTCTTTTTTTGACATTTTATGGAGTCCAGTATGTTTCTCCTTCAGGGTTGTGTTATCTATTAGGTGAGTCTTCATCCGGGTTTGTCATTTATGGCAATCCCATCTATACAAGGAAGTATATAGATCTGCTTAAATGCCAATTATATAAAACACCAAACTCTTGTGTAGAGATGGAAAATAAAAAGTTTCTAATTAATCAAAAGGGAAATACCGAATACTTCTCTTATTTTGAAGGATTATAAATAGAAGTAAAACAGTACACAAACATTTCCTTGAGACTACTGACACCAAGTAAGTAGAAGATGCCTTTTAATACAATATGTTGCAGAGTTGAATGACACTAGAAAATGAATAAACTATTAAACTGAACAAGACCTTCTTTGACGCCTCATTCTTCAGTGATTTATGAAGCCTGAAGGAGGATCTGATAGGCTCTTCATGAGATCAGACCCATCAATCTTAAAGGAAATCAGTCCTGAGTATTCATTGAAGGACTGATGCTGAAGTTGAAGCTCCAGTACTTTGGCCACCTGATGCGAAGAACTGACTCCTTAGAAAAGACCCTGATGCTGGTAAAGATGAAAGGCAGGAGGAGAAGGGGATGACAGAGGATGAGATGGTTGGATGGCATCACCGACTCGATGGACTAGAGTTTGAGCAAGCTCCAGGAGTTGGTGTTGGACAGGGTAGCCTGGCATGCTATAGTCCACGGGGTCACAAAGAGTCGGACACGACTGAGCAACTGAACTGAACTGAAATGAGATCATTGTCAAATAGATAACTATAGGAAAAGACAACTCACTATAGGCTTTGAAACTGGATTCCTACAGTAAACATTATTTCAAAGAAGAGAATGTTGAATAGAAAATCTAAATAACTGCTCCTGAACTAAGAGTCTATTGGTTAAATTTATTAACTGTTCTTTGAAAAGAGACTGGAAATAAGAACAGAAATGAGGTGATAAGCATATCAGAATTTGTCTTCTCTTCTAAGGAAGAATAATGACTGGACTTTTGATAAAATACAGTGACAAATTCCAACAAATAATTTTTACTTCAAAGCAGAGTGTGTTCTACAAAATAGACCCAGGAAACAGATCATACTCATTAACAGTATAACAACTAAAACAAATATTCATTAGAGTTTTAGATTACCAGTATTTTAAGCATCCACAGTAAATGTGCTTCCTCTACTGAACTCAAAACATAGCTATTTTTAGTAAGTCTGAAAAAGGATCATCTCAAGTTTTAAAGAAGCAGACAAAATCTGTACTTCTTTCATTGAATCTAAAAGAAAACATATTTATGTTCTAAAATTTCAAATTAATTAGAAAAAACTATTAACAAAAAACAAAAGGAAGAGAAGCTGGCATGGAATAGGCTATGATAGTAAGTCCCAATAAGAATATACTAAAATAAAATATAATAAAAGGTAAAGCAAAATTAACAAATACATGTTCACCAAACACCTACTATGTGCCACTGTTCTAACCCTTTGGAATATAATGTTCTGCCTGATCACATGGCACCAAGGAGCCCCTGTACTCCAATTTGCTCACTGGAGAATCTAGAAATGGTTGAGAAAAGCGTATCAAAGGTAAAACAGAAGTGTTGAGAAAATACAACTCACAAGAAAATGTTAAAATAACAATATCAACTGAGTTTGGTTCACTTAGACAAGAGAAGACAGAACAGTAACTTTATAATCTTCAAGGAAACACAGGATGTTGACCAGCTGTTCTCCAATTCCTTAAGGACCAGAGTAAAGGATGTGGGCTCTAAGCATGAGAATGTAGGCTAAAAGTAAAGGGGAAAAAAAGAGCTGATGGTAATAAGAGTTTTTATAAACAGAAATGAACTCTTCAGGGAGGTTGTAAAATCTTCTGTTAAAAGTCTAATTTTCATTTAAGAGAGCTGAGTCGTAGTTCTCAGGTAGGCAAGAAGATGGGCTCTGGACAACAATATTGAGACACTAAGTGAAAAGAATCTGCCTGCAATGCAGGAGACCCTGGTTTGATTCCTGGGTCAGGAAGATCCTGTGGAGAGGGGATAGGCCACCCACTCCAGTATTCATGGGCTTCCCTGGTGGCTCAGATGGTAAAGAATCTACCTGCAATGTGGGAGACCTGGTTTGATCCCTGGATTGGGAAGATCTCCTGGAGGAAGGCATTGCAACCTACTCCAGTATTCTTGCCTGGAGAATCCCCATGGACAGAAGAGCCTGGCAGGCTACAGTCCAGGGTGTCACAAAGACTTGGACACAACTGAGTAACTAAGCACAAAGCAAAGTCACAACATGCCTGATGCCCCAGCTAATGAAGCAAAAGCCAGCAGCTTTGCCTGTGGCAGTTACATGAAGGGAACTTATCACCAGCATAGGAGAGGGACTTGCACTAGGACCAAAGAGATTAATTTATTTCCTATAATATGAATGTCCCTGCAAATGTGCGGTGATGTTAGACAATTCCTCCTAGGCACATCTGCTGCAATTTGTACTATTTAATTATTTAAACACTATTTAAACACTGTATTTCATACAGTGCTTTCCATCATTGTTTAATAAAAAAAATTTCCTGGTGCTGGGTGAAATAGAGGGATCACATTCCACTCAGTCTCTCTCTTTGAATGCAGTTATAAAACCCAGATTTGAGGATTTTGAAAAGTAAATAGGAGTAGGTGGACTGGGAAATTAGTCCAGAACTCAAACTACCACTGAAGCAGCATCTAGTTTACTATTTCCCCCAACTCTGGTACTTCACTCTACCTCCTGGCCCCCTAAAAAAAATGTGATGAACAAAATATCAAAATTTTAAATTAAGACAGCCTCAGTTCAACTTACTTTTCCTTTTGTTTCACTCAATATGGCTTGACATAGCACTGTTACTGTTTCCATTTTTACTTAGAATATTGGAATTTTACTCATCATGATTTTTTTGCATTAATTTTATTTTTTATGTTACATTAAAATGCTAATTTTTTTTGATTACTGAGTTTTTTGATACCTTCTTCTATTTTGTGCTTGAGTCTGACTCTAGTCCTGGCCCTGCCTCAACCCATAGCACATTCTATAACACAAAAATTAGCTCAAAATAAACCACACACCCAAAAAGAACCACAGTAAACCATAAAACTTTTACAAGAAAACACAGAGGAAAATCTGCATGAGCTGGGGTCAGTCAAGGAGTTCCTAGCTATGACAGCAAAACTACATTCTATAAAAGAAGAAAAACTGATAATTTAGACTTTATCAAAATTAATTTCCTTTGAGGGACTCTATTAAGACAAAACAAGCAACAGACCAGGAGAAAATATCCCAAGAACTTGGTATCTAGAATATATAAAAGACTCTCAAAATTAAAAATAAGAAACAAACCTGATTTAAAACTGGGCAAAAGACTTGAACAGGCACTTCACCCAGGATGACATAATCATAGAAAACGAACACATGAAGATATTCAAGTCTCCCACGTTGCAGGCGGATTCTTTACCGACTGAGCCACCAGTCCATGAATGCTGGAGTGGGTAGCCTATCCTTTCTTCAGGGGATCTTCCCGACCCAGGAATTGAACCAGGGTCTCCTGCATTGCAGGCAGATTCTTTACCAGCTGAGCTACCAGGGAAGCCCTCACTGGTCATTAGGAAAACACAAATTATAACTATGATGAGAAAGCATTTCAAATACCTGTTTGAATGTATAAGATAAAAATGTTACAATACAATGTTGGTGAGGATGCAGAGCAAGTAAAAAACACATATATGATTGGTGGGAATCCAAAATAATATTGCTTATCTGAAGATGGCTTGGAAGTTTCTTATAAAAATAAATATACATTCATCATATGACCCAGCAAGCCTATTAGGTATTTGCCCTGGAGAAATGAAAAATTATGTTCACACATGAATGACTGTTATTGTTGTGGTTTAGTTGTTAAGTCATGTCCAACTCTTTTGCAACCCCATGGACTTGCAAGTCTTCCAGGTTTCTCTGTCCATGGGATTTCCCAGGCAAGAATACTCGAGTGGGTTGTCATTTCCTTCTCCAGGAGATCTTCCTGACCTAGGGATCTAACCGGTGTCTCCTGCATTACAGGCAGATTTTTTAGGGCTGAGCCACCAGGGAAGCCCACAAACGAATGCTTATAACAGCTCTATCCAAAATCTCCCCAAATTAAAAATAATCAAATGTCCTTTAACAGATAAACAAACTGTGCTATATTCATACAGTGGAATACCACCTAGCAATAAAATGTTAACAAGTCAGTGATACGCACAACTGACCTAGGTGAATCTCAAAGGATGCAGCTGAAAGAAGTTGATCTAAAAAGGTTACACACACTATGAGTCCATGTACATGACATTCTTGAAAAGTCAACACTAAAGGGATAAAGAACAGACCAATGAATACCAGGGATAAGGAGCTGAGAGTGGGAGGGGGTGTGAGTGTGCCTGCAGAGGGATGGCACAAAGGAGTGTTTGGGGAGACGGAACTGTTCTGTATCCTGATTGTACTGCTGTGACTACAGGACCCTATAGAGGCCAAAAATCACTTTAAAAATAATAATCAGTACTACTAAACTTGTTCCTTTCATTTTCCTTATGTAAAACATTTTAAGATTTGATAAGGTAGATATTGGGCTTCCCTAGTGGCTCAGCAAGTAAAGAATCCACCTGCAATGCAGGAGACTCAGGTTCAATCCCTGGGTCGGGAAGTTGCCCTGGAGTAGAAAATGGCAACCCACTCCAGTATTCTTGCCTGGAAAATTCCAAGGAGAGACAGCCTGGTGGACTACAGTCCGTCGCAAATAAGCAGACATGACTGAGCGACTAAACCACCACCACCGCTAAGGTAGACATTAACAGTTAAACCGCCATGAAATTGGTGATTTCTTTCCTTTCTACTCTCATATGCCTACAGATGAATGGTGATTTCTTTCCTTTCTACTCTCATATGCCTACAGATGAACACTCAGCTGCACTCTTTAAATCCTGAGAACTGCTGTGCTGGAACATCCATAGCATAATACTGTTAGGTGCAATGAGAAGTAATTTAATCACACCTTACAGACAGCACAGTGTCCTGTACACTGTGAGTTAACTTAGCAGGAGATTCCAGCTGAGTTTCAGTCACTGTTTAAATTGAACTCTGGTTTGTATGCTGCCTCCTTCAGGAAATTTCAAGAAAGGGTTTAGTAAGTCAAATCACAAAAGAAGTAAAATCGCAGTGTTGTTTTTCCATTCTAGCCCAATGGCATCTCTTTTCATCGCTAATTAAAGTGGCCCTGACTGATCACTGTGCTTTACCATAAAGCACTACCACAGTTACCAGGCTGGAAGTTAGCTCAGGACCCGGGAAAAAGGCAGTACTAGAAAAAGAACCATGTAATTGCTGTGCTGGCAAACCGACACTGAAACTCCATCATCCTCTATTTACTCCTGGGTTCCCTACAAATATGAATATACCTCAGGAGGCCGGGAAATACACAGTGCACACACACCCTTTTCTGTTCCCAGTGAGCAAATGCTCAATGAACCTAGGTTGAGTATACTGTCATATCATTTGGCAATGGCAGAAGAGACACATTTTACTAAATACAAACATACTGATCAGGATCCATCTAGAATTTACATTGTTTAATCTTCCCAAGAAAGTGAATTTCATTAAGCTGATATTGCTTTACTCAAAATAATACATAATTCAAAGCAACTGCTATTTCCTAGCCAACCAAGCAGCCTGATTGCTCTTTAATAAAAATCAGATAATGGAAAGCTAGTTTAACTCAGAGCCCATTTTTTCCCATTCCCTTGTGCTTCATATTAAAAAAGGTTTCACTGTATTTTAGAAAGCAGATAAATGCCAAATATAGTCTTTCTTTCATTTTCAGTTGGCATTTTAACTGCCTATCGCTCAAGTTCCCTCTGTGTACTATTTTCCTTAAGTTCCTGATTGGGCAAAGAGACCGCTTGACTTGTCTATTTCTAGAAAACATTTAAAGAGGTGTGATTCGGCCCGAGCTGGGACTAATAAGACAGATCATTAGTCTATTCCCAGTACAAATTGGAAGAACAGAGGAGTTCTTCAGCTCCTTCAGAGACAAGCGTTCACAGGTACAGCTTCATTAATTCATTAAATTCGGAGTAAATTCCCAGACTAGCTATATCTGTATTCAAATACGAGAACAAACACACATTCCAAAGCCAATTCTGAGGACTCCCTGGAATATCCATTCATTTGAATGGCCTTTCTGCTCTCCTTCACATGTACAAATAACATGGGGTAACTGCAGTGTGAAGAGTCAGCATGTCCCTTACACTTAATAAGACAAACAGCTAGATTCATGAAGGGCCTATTACTTCATGGCCCCATTATATCCATTTATCTCTCTTCAATCTCTTTGGATTTAAGAAAACAATATTCTTTTCTAATAAGAACACAAAAACTTTTATATGAAATGGAAGTGGTAATCCTTTCATTTTATATGTTACATGTCATATTATATATTAGCACATATAGCAATTTTTTGGACATCAAAATGTATTCATGTAAATGTCATATTTGGTATAGTCTATGGGTAATATGATAAGATATGATACCTTCTCAGTGATCCCTTCTATATTATTATACTACTTTTATAACCAGAAAAACTCAAAATAAAGCTAATCTGAGGTTTCCCTGGTGGCTCAATGGTGAAGAATCTGCCTGTCAATGCATGAGATAAGGGTTCGATCCCTGATCTGGAAAGATCCCACATGTCACGGAGCAACTAAGCCCATGTGCCGTATCTGCTGAGCCTGTGCTCTAACGTCAGGGAGCTGCAGGTACTGAAGCTGGCGCCCTAGAGCCTGTGCTCTGCAACGGGGGAAGCCACTGCAATAAGAAGTCCACGCACCCACCGCAACTAGAGAGGAGCCCCTGCTCCCCACTTGCCAGCAACAAAGATCCAGCACAGCCAAAAATAAATAAATAATATTAAAAAAAAAAAAGAAAAGGCTAATCTGATATAGTCCTCATTGCAATGTATATAGGAAGAATGTATGTACACATGAAGAATCAGATCTTACAAGGTGAAGAAAAATAATGTGAATGCAAGTTCTCTTCAGAACTTCACCTAAATTAAAGAAGGAAACACAGTTGGTATTTTTATGGAAACTTTTGTTTTCTTAAAGCAAACTTTTTTTTTTACACAATATGGACCTTACCTTCTTATGCAGTAGGCTATCTTTATAAGTCAGATAAATAGGTCTGAAATAAGAAACTTTCCCACCTTTTGGTAAATATATAAACTATTACTTAATAATTAACATATTTTTAACAATAATCATGTATTTTGCAATCATGATAATTAAGGGGTAGAGACAATAGCCTGTAGATAGGTAGGCATTAAGTAAGTAAGTGTGTAGAATCCAAATTTCATCCCTCCAAGGAAAAGATTCCAGAGAACAAACAAGGGTAGAAAGAAACAAAACTCTACGATAATCCTTGTTCTTTGCCATCTGGTCTCTTCAATGATTAAAAAATTTTCCTAAAGATAATCAAACATTCTTTCAGTTCAGTTCAGTTCAGTCGCTCAGTCATGTCCGACTCTTTGCCACCCCATGAATCGCGGCACGCCAGGCCTCTCTGTCCATCACCAACTCCCGGAGCTTATTTAAACGCATGTCCGTCGAGTCGGGTGATGCCATCCAGCCATCTCATCCTCTGTCGTCCCCTTCTCCTCCTGCCCCCAATCTCTCCCAGCATGAGGGTCTTTTCCAATGAGTCAACTCTTTAAATAATCACAAATGAATTTTTGTCTTCCTTAAAAGACCTTTACTATAATCTTTCTTATACAGGTACTAGGATTCTCAATCAACTTTGAAATGCCTAAGGCAGTCTAGTTGAAAATGCCAAATCAAATTTCTCTAACCTTCCCTTCTGTTCAGCAGCCAAATGCTAGCTCAGCTGTGCTAGATGCTATAGCTATGTTTTAAAAACAAAGGTTTAGTTTTTCTCTTTCTTTTCCTCACTTTGTTCGGTCAGCATTCACAGACATTGAGGTTCCTCAAAAAAAGACTTAAGCAAACAAACAAACTAGAAGAAAAGTCAGGATCAAGTGGGAAATTTCTTTTTTCCTCCTTACTTAAGGGAAGTAAGTATCTCTTAAATTAGTGTCCAAAGTAACTGAGGAAAAGAGGCCCCATTTCAATAATGCCAGGTCAAACCAGCTTTATTTCACTATGCTTGGGTGAAAGAGTGTCAGTGGGAATATGCCAGCACAATTGCATACACCATGTCCCTTGATTTGTTTATAAGGAAATTCTATTAGTTATTCTGCAACAAAGTATAGTTTGATGAAAAATCACTAAGCTAATAGTTTAAAATGTATTTCAAAGCATTTCCCGAAATACTTGGAACTTTGAAAAGACAAAATTTCCTGTTTCTTCTAAATGTAATTACTTAAAAAAAAAATGATAGGTCATCTCAAATTACATTTTGTCCATCCCTTTTCTCCAATGCTTTTCCCTCACATAAAATGGAGTAATGAACGCTGTTTACACAATATATAAAAACTCTTGGGTCCCCTCTCACACAAACACAAAAGCAAGCTTATAAACTTAAGATCAAATTATACTCTGGAATTTATCTTAAAAAAGAGGCTATGCACATTATTCAAATTACAAAGAATTAGATGATAAATGAGGATATGCATTTTTTTCAACTTGAAGAAACAAAATTAGACGACAAAGGAAACATCTAAAAATAATTTCAGAACTGTAAAATGTCTACAAACAGCACAGAGTAAAATTAGTAAATATTAGACATTTGTCCTCTGCTAGTTGAAGAGTGTTGATATTCTCTACACTGAAGAGAGAAAGAAAATTTTTCAAAAAATATGACAATGCAGTGTGTAACTAAAACATTTTTTAAAAATTTGTTTCAAAAATAAATATGGAAAATATAATTGTTATATTTTTTAAAGTTATTTACTGTGAAGATTACAGGGCAGTTTTTAGTTATTAGGAAATTAATTATACAGATTAACATTCTCTAACTGAAAACAGTGTTTGGTTCCCTATATACATTGTGTGCTTGGCAGTCCAGTATATAACTATCTAGGGATTTATTTAGTTTTTAAAAAGACTGTGAGAAAATCATACTTCATGGAAGTAAATGGCTTCAGGACAGACCTAACACAACCACTGCCTGTGCCAGGTCAAAAAAGCAAACAACTAAATGCTGATGTTAAGAATATGAGATGCTGTCTTCTATCTAAATTAAAATTCAATAGAGTAATAAGTACCTTATTTTACCAGTGTGTGGCATTTCCAAAGAAATGACAATTCTGGTGTTTTTGTTCTTTAATAGTTATATTGACATTCCTTACAACAGGGATTTGAGAACCAGGTTTTTATTTATTTTATTAAATTAATTTTTATTGGAGTATAGTTGCTTTACAATGTTATGTTAGTTTCTGCTGTACAGCAAAGTGAATCAGCTATCTGTATACATATATACTCTCTTTTTTGGATTTCCTTCCAATTTCAGTCACCACAGAGCACTTCAGAGTTAGAGCTATATAGCAGGTTGTCATTAGTTATCTATTTTATACATGGTAGTGTTACATGTCAATCTCAATTTCCCAATTCATTCCACCCCCTCAACATCATGGTATCCATACCTGGCTTTTAATGACAAAAATACAATTAAATAAAAGAGGTGGGTTTTGGCCCCTCTAGCAAAGTGTCCAGCCTCTTTATCCAATCCAAAGAATGAATTTGTTTATGTTCTTACATTCCAAGAAGATTTAAAACTTGAGAAAAAAGATCAAAGGGGCAGTTTAAAGTCCCTTTAGCAGACCATTTTACAATATAAACAGAAAACAATGCTGTCTGATGTTAACAACCAGAAAAAAAAAAAACCCAGACAAATCCTAAATCAATAATTTAAAAGGCCACTTTAATGTGTATGGTTTTGTCCCTATTTGAAGCTCTCTCTTCATCCGTCTATTAAAATGGATCTCAAAATCTGTTATCTGACTTTCTGAAGATAATTCAATATATGGTAAATTCTATTTCCTTGATGAACTCACTCTTCTGTTTGTTTCTTTTCACTTGCTCATCCCTGAAATGCTCTGGTTTCCCAGGGCTCATCTCCTCTGACCTTTATGCCCTTTTCTGTGATCAAACTAATCAGCAACCAACATTTCAAGTGTGAACCATAAATACTTCTCCCCAAAACTGTGCTTTCTTTCTTCGAAAGCACCAAAGTTATCTACTCGTGTGTCTACTGAACATCTCTACCCAGACATCCTAAAGGTGCTTTAAATTCAACATACCACCGACAGACTCAGTGTCTTTCTTCTAAAACCTTTTTTTTAAATCATAGGGAACACCGACCCAGTCTCCTAAATTACTATATTACTATAAATAAATACTATATCTTGGAAATCTCACCTTCACACTTCAATAAAAATTAACTTCTAAAACCTGGTTCTGTTATTCCTTTGCTAAAAAAAAAAGGCCATAAGATAAAGTCACTTTCTTATCATGGTATACAAGGTCAGTTTACATTTCCATCTCCAGATATTTCTCTCCTGCCTTACTCCTCAAAGACACACCTGCGGTCTACAACATGCATTACTCGCACTTCCCAGGTACACCACTCACTCATTCGATAAACAAGCGCAATCTATGTGCTAGGCCTGTTCTAAGCACTGGGGTTTGCAGTGAACAAAACAGACAAAGTTTCTGCCCTCATGGGCTTACATCCTGGTGGAAGCAGACAGACAAAAAACAAATATATAATAGGTGAAGTGGTGGTAAGTGCTATGGAGAAAAAGATCTAGCTAGAAAAGCAATTCAGAGCAACACAACAAACAGCATGATCTGTAAACTTAAGACATCCAATCCACATGTCTTTAAAAGTATAATCGTACTTCTATATCCCTTAATTTATTTACATTTACATTTAAATTTTATTTTAAAAATATAACCCCATGAATAATATTGAGAGGTATAGTCATTGAGAGCCATTAAAAAAATAAACATCTTAATAATCATAATAATTTCATATTTTGAGATTAAAGTTGAAGACTTAATTAAATTAAGACTTCATTTAAGTCCAGGTTCGATGCATGAGACAAGGCGCCCAGGGCCGGTGCACTGGGACGACCCTGAGGGATGAGATGGGGAGGGAGGTGGGAAGGGGGTTCAGGATGGGGGACACATGTACACCCATGGCTGATTCATGTCAATGCATGGCAAAAACCACTACAATACTGTAAAGTAATTAGCCTCCAATTAAAATAAATAAATAAAAATTTTTAAAAAAGAGTGTTTTTCTTTGATTCCAGTGTTTCAGTTGGCTTCAGGATGCACCCCAACAAAGTATTATTTGTGCTGGCATATTTCAAATTATGTCATGAGATTAGAATAAACTTAGGCACTCATCTAGAATTAGTCTCATTGTCAGTTCACTGTCTCTAACTAACTCAAATTTAGGGCCTACAATTTAAGCCTCCATAGTAATACTACAATATTAGAGATAGGAATTTTTAGCTGGCGATTTAAAAACAGTGGTCCGATGGTCTGAATCATGTAAGTACATGGTATGTCTCAACTGTTTACAACGAGCTGAAACAACTGGAGAAACCTATAGAAGAGCAATGCTTAAGACAGAGGATATTATGAAAAGGATCTGATAGTGAGCCAAAGAAAATCCACACAGACATTAATCAGCCTGTTTTGTACTCAAAAAATAACAATGATTTGCCTTCCCATCTAAATAATAATACATACTTTAAAAGACTTTAAAGGAACTCAGATTTTCTTCTGGGAGTCTTCACTATTACTGTATTACATACGTCTCCAGTCTCTAAATATCAATGAATGAATGAATGCCTGCATGCCCACGTGGTGGTGTTTTACTACTTACATACATATGTAAAGAAACTTAAGGGGGTGGGGATTTGGTAGTTAAATCTGAAATGTTTTAAACTTCCAATAACTAAACAGAAATTAAACTCAGTGGAAGCCGCACCTTACCTCAATGACAACTCTGACAAGGAAAATTCTGAAAAAGACTTCAAATAATGATATGCTTCATCACATTCTGAGGGTATAACTTTTCACTCTGTCCATAATCCCTGAATCCTTATAAACACGCACACTGTGGGAAGCTTCTTTCTGTATGCTACATGACGATCTGCCTCTCCTCTTCTGAAATTGGTTGGTAGAGAGGGTAAACATCCCAGGCGCAGCTGAAATTCTGACTATGGTGTGCGCCCATAGGAAATACTGGGTCAGGAATGGGGAAAGTGTAGGTAAGCCACTCTGCAATGTGCTCACTAATAATTCCTGTATTGGAGAAAAAAAAGCAGCTACCACTGCACTGGAAGGGCAAGAGCTTATGTTCTGTTTCAAAACCAAAACCAAAGATGGCTAAGAGGCAAGCTTCACTTTCTTCCCAAGGCTGGGAGGAAAGAAAATACATACCGCATCTGTGATGTCTATTTCATACACCCTTTGGAAAGTCCTGCGCTCGAAAAAAACAAGTTTGCCGCTGCCACATCCTCTTTGAACAGATGTCCCAGTGACTATGAGTTTATCATCTGGACTGAAACAGCAGTCAGTCCTACAGACAACAGAAGTTTATAAGGTTAGGATTATGACCCCACAACAAAGCAGCAGCAACGAGTGAGCTAAATAAAACATAAACAACATCACTGTAATAAGAGACAACTCTTATACAGGGTTTATAATACATCAGGCACTTACATTAATATCCCCATTTTACTGATGAGGAAACTGAGGCGGAAAGAAGTTAAATGAATCTTGTCCAAGATCACAAAAGAAAGTGGTGCAGCTGGGGTTTGAATTTAGTCTGACTCCAGAATCTGTGCTCTAATTTCTAAATATTATAATATCTTCTACTGTAAATAGAGTGTGGGAAAAAACTCAATATTGACATCGATCCTGTCTATACACAACTAATGTCTAAGTGGTGATGATTTTGACCAGTTTGAGAACTATTTTCATTAGCACTACCTCTCACATTATTTGAGTTTTGTCAAGTCAAGCACCGAGCAATGAGGAGCAGCCTGCACCACTGGAACCTAACTGATGGCTATGATTCAACAGCTCTTGAGGATGACAGGTCCAGCCATCTGACTGTGAATAAGACATGAGACCTAAGACATGAGCCAAAGACATTATGCAGTTAGCATTACTTGTAGCAGGCACTAGGCTCAAAACATTCATATTGGCTATAAATTCACGTTTGTTTGTCCATCTGTTTGTTTTAACAGATAAACACCATGGGCCACAGGCCATGTTGGAGTTAGTGCTCTGATATTATACAGCTTCCTCCATTTGCTGCTTCTATTACCATTGTGCTCTCCTTGCTGGTCATCATTTAATACAGATGTGAAATTTTATTTCAACCAAAATAGAAAATTTTGCTTAGGTACCAACTGTGGGACTTAGAGATCAAATCCCAACCTCAGCTGCTTTCAGAAAAATCTTTAAAGCTTCAGTTATCAACTTAGCAGAATGGAGATTACAGTGTTCACCTACCCAGAGCAAGACAGTCTGAATAATGGAAGGTTACCAAATTATTGATTGGAACGATGATAAGAAAAATTGAGGAAATAATATATAAAGGTTCAGTAACTATGAAAAATTGCTTTCATGGTTGTTGTTGTTCAGTCACTAAGTCATGTCTGGTTGTTTGAGATCGCATGGCCTGCAGCACGCTAGGCTTCCCTGTCCTTCACTATCTCCCAGAGTTTGCTCAGACTCATGTCCATGGAGTCGGTGATGCTATCCAACCATCTTGTCCTCTGTCACCCATTTCTCCTCTTGACCTCAATCTTTCCCAGCATCAGGGTCTTTTCCAATGAATCAGCTCTTCACATCAGGTGGCCCAAATAATGGAGCTTCATCTTTAGCATCAGTCTTTCTAATGAATATTCAGGGTTGATTTCCTTTAGGATTGACTGGCTTGATCTCCTTGCAGTCCAAAGGACTCTCAAGAGTCTTCTCCAGCACCACAGTTCAAAAGCATCGATTCTTTGGTGCTCAGCCTTCTTTATGGTCCAACTCTTATATCCATATATGACTACTGGAAAAACCACAGCTTTGACTAGATGGACCTTTGTCAGCAAAGTGATGTCTCTGCTTTTTAATATGCTGCCTAGGTCTGTCATAGTTTTTCTTCCAAGGAGCAAGCAACTTTTAATTTCATGGCTGCAGTCATTGTCTGCAGCGATTTTGGAGCCCCCCAAAATAAAATCTGTCACTGTTTCTACTTTTTCCCCATCTATTTGCCATGAAATGATGGGACCAGATGCCATGATTTTAGTTTTTTGAATGTTTAATGGTATGAGGATTCAAATTTTAAAATAAAGACAGGCCTACTCTGTCATTTATACACTATCAAAAGAACAATCCTTGAAAATGTTTTTACTATCTCAAGACCCTATGTGTGCACACAATGTATATATTCACACACACAAACACATGAACATATATCATTTCAACTTCAAAAATAAAATCTTATATTCTGAAGAACGTACAAAATGAAAGGAAAAATAAAATGCATCTTTCAAAAAACCTATTTCAATCACTCTCTAGTCCCTATTCTAGATGATCTAAGACATATACTATAAATTAACATAAAGATGAAGAAGTTACTTTACAATTCTCCTGTGCTTATCAAATATTAAAAATATGCTACTTACATTGGGAACATTGTGGGAAGACCTGAGGCAGAAAAGAGTGGCTTATTAAACTGTCGGATGTCCCATAGTTTTAATGTATCATCACCTGATAAAGGAATGAGAAAAAAAGACAGAAAATAAATTTTGCAAAAACAAACAAACAAAAAAGAACCAGTTCCATGTTTAGAATTTGCTAAACTTAGTATATAACTTTAAGAATAGGACGGATGAGAGGAGGTGGGGGAAGGAGGGAGGGAGGGAGAAAGAAAGGAAAGAGGCAGGAGGGAAGGAAGAAGGAAGCAGATGCACATAACATGTTTTACTGTTTAACTGGGGAGCCTGAGAACAGTAGAAAGGTACAGGATAATGAACTAGCCTCCTAGAAGTGACTTTCCAGATTGATGTAGCATCTGTAGGCTAGGAGGAACCCTGGAGAATCTCTAAAGAGTGACTGTCTGCAGAGCAGATGGTAGTTTCCCTGTGGTGTATTTGTGCAAAACTTGACTTCTTAAGAAGATATTAATTTAACAACCATCAGGACTGAAAATAGTGCAATTCACAACAGATTCTTTTTCCCACTTGTGTGTGGGTGAAAATATCCATTAACATTAATGAGGGTGAGCCACGTGATTCTGTTCCCTGCAGGGTAACTCAATCTCTGTCTCTCATTCTTCACCTTGCTGGGGAGTACAGCTTTTCCAAGCCATTTAAAATATAATGAATATTCTTTAAAGAATCACTTTTGAAATATTTCTATAAGGCTACTAACTAATTCCTGTCCATAATGAAAGCCAGAACTCTTATAAGTAATACCTTTGCTGTTCTTGCTCCCCAGTGTCCACAGCTGAGACCTGCCTCCATCCCTGGGGTCCAATAAGGAATTAGTATCAGATGCAAGTGAGGTGAGTGGAGAGTTCAATAAAAAATCCCCATTCTCTCTCCTGTGACCCTGCCTCTGAAATCCAACTTTTGGCAGGTGCACTAATCCACAACTGGCTGGATTAGAGACCTGCTTATACTGGAAGAACGTTTTTGCTTTCAGCCTTTTTAAAAAAGCTTACCCATCCTCACAATCCTCAAACAAAAAGAAAACATTAATCTGTATTAAACAGTTTAGCTAGCCTGGCAGGTTCTGAAGCTAGCAGGAGCACCTCACGACACCCTGGGGACTTTGCTGAACAGAGAAATGTCCATCTGGCATATTCTATACATCCAGGAAAGAAAATGATGGACTACAGCAGACATGTTCTGCTGATGACATGTTACCCAATAGCTAGTATAGGATGGAAGGGGAAAGGAAAATTATCACTAAAATGTCTTTGACTGAAATGGAATTAATCTCATACTTCTAAGGCAGTAATAGCCAACTGGGTAGGGCTGACCTATTTCAAACCCTACAGGAAGAATTTTTAAAGTATGCTCCTCTCTTATTCCCCTTGTCTCTCCCCACTCTACCCAGGAGATTTGGATGTACCACTCTAGAGATGTAAGAATGAGTGACTGTGAGAATTTTCAAGTAGTGCACTTAGCATTTTAAAAACCCTCCTGGAGATTCAGATATACTCTTGGGCTAAAAATCACTGCTTATAAGTAAAGAGTATAGCGTGTGCATACGTGCTAAGCTACTTCAGTCGTGTCTGACTCTTTGTGACCCTATGGACCATAGTCCCCCAGGCTTCCTATCCATGGGATTCTCTAGGCAAGAATACTGGAATGGGTTGCCATGCCCTCCTCCACGGGATCTTCCCAACCCAGGGATAGAACCCACATCACTTATGACTCCTGCACTGGCAGGTGGGTTCTTTACCACTAATGCCACCTGGGAAACCCACAAAGAATACAGTATATGGTATTAAGTAAGAGTCATCTGAGGACTCAGAGAGCAGGTTAGACAACAAGATCCTACTGTATAGCACAGGGAACTCTGCTGAATGTTATGTGGCAGCCTGGATGGGAGGGGAGTTTGGGGGAGAATGGTTACATGTACATGTATGGTTGAGTCCCTTTGTCATCCACCTGAAACTATTACAACATTGCTAATTGGTTATATTCCAATATGAAACAAAAACTTTTTTAAAACAAAACAAAAAATAGGTTAGAATTGCCAAACCAAAATATACATTTTTATGCATATCCATTTTGCCATGTATACCATAAATAGAAAATACATGTACATGTGCTCTGATTTTTAAAATTATGTGAGGGTAAAATATATAAGACTTCTTTGGAAGAAAGAATTGGAATGGATTCCCCAAGGGTAAAGGAACACGGACCAGTTAAACCAAGGGGAAAGCCGTGCTACGTCTGTCTTCCTCGCTTTCACTAAACCCTATCAGTTCAGTTCAGTGTCTCAGTCATGTCCAAACCTTTGTGACCCCATGGACAGCAGCAGGCCAGGCCTCCCTGTCCATCACCAACTCCCAGAGTTTACTCAGACTCATGTCCATCGAGTCAGTGATGCCATCCAACCATCTCACCCTCTGTCGTCCCCCTTCTCCTCCTGCCCTCAATCTTTCCCAGCACCAGGGTCTTTTCTTCTTTCAGGAAAGGAACTCTGCTGTGATGTCCACAGTTTATACCAAGCACCTAGCATAATGCTTAGCTCAGAGTGGTTACTCAACATACAGTAGTTAAGTGAAAATGAATGATGTGAATAAACTATGTGAGAGAATAAATATAACATTGCTAGATTCATTTGCTCTATGGAATAAACACTGAATCCTTTATGTGATATTTAAGGCCATCTATAACATGGCTCCAACCTACTGAAGCCTGATTCTTTCCTCTCCCCAAAAATAAGCCTACTAGAAGATTCTCAGGCACACTCCACACATCCCTGTAACGCTTTGTTCATAAGCTACCCTTACTATTCTCTTATTTGCTTGTATACCACTTATTCATTTGAGAAAGATTTAGCAAAAAGTTAGAAACAACCTACATTCAACCATACGAGTATGGATAAGTCAACTTGTCAATACAATACGATCACAGGATTATGTAACTATTTAAAAAGTAACATCCAGATATACAACGTTGTATTAACTAAATTGAGTTAGTGTTTAAACTGAAAAAAAAATCAATGGTCGGCAAATAGAAGAGTTTGAAATACCAGACCCAGAACTATAAAATAATATAGAAAGAATATAGAATATCATCTACAAAATTCCATACTATAGAAGCAGAGGTCATCCTCAGAGGTTCCAAACACTGATGAAATTTGGAGGTAAAATCGAAACTTTGGCCAAAAAGTACATATTTTCTAAATTTTACTTGGTAATTTCCAATAAAAGAATACTGCCATGCTGAAAATACACTGTAATGAAAAAAACTAGACTGGCAAAGGCCATTAACAAAAGCACAGCTAGCTTTACTAAGTGCTAAGATATTAGTGTGATACTTGTTAGCGCTAAATATGATCATTTTACATATAGAAACACATCAAGAAGAAAGCTTTTAACCTACCTCCACGAGAAGCAAGGACAGTACCATCATAGGAAAAAGTCACGCAAGAAGTATCTGTGCCTGGGTCATGAGCTTGTTTATAGTGGAATTTCGGATGAACCTGTTTGCAAAGACAAGCAAAGTGCTAACTTCTCATCTGAATCCCAATCAGAACAGTTTTGTGGCAAGAATTATGTTATCATCCAGAAAATGGTACATAACAGCTATAATTTCACCTGAATATAGTTTTTTTTTTAATTCTGGAAAAATTCAAAGGGCTTTTAAAACATCTATTTGCTTTAATAAGAGAAAGGAAGAGACAAGGTTAAAGTTCTAGTGTTAGGAGGTATTTTTCAGACTGCCTCAGCAAGCTCTGAGCAACACAAGATTAGCCCCACACTTAGTTCTTCTTCTTATACTTGTAAAGTTTTAGGAACCATTTTCTATAGTTATCTGAATGAATAAATATAAATAAAAATGACTAATGAATATATTATTAACGCAAAAATATCATCGTGTTCCTAGTATATGTCAGACACTGTGCACACAGCTATAAGTACTGAACCCTCTTTGGTGCACATGTAGGATAAGGCTGTTGATAATGATGAGAGCTAACCTTACTCAGTGCTTACTGTATCCCAGGCACTATATCCTTTGCTACCTTTTGCCTATGGTGTTCTCAATTACTCTGCAAGATTCCCTTCATTGTACAGATTAGAAAACTAAGCACAGAGAATTTAGTACCTTAAGTACCTGTACCTAATGGAAGTTCTTGACTTAAATTCTTACTTATGACCTTACTCATACTGCTAACTATATTGTTTATATATCACCTATTTTACAAAACTGTTATTTCTTGTATCAGCAAATGTGTGACTGGGCCTCTGGCAAAAATAATGATGATTAAGCAACTTGAAGCATTTAGTCAGATATGTAGTTCTATATGAGATCAATGATTGTAATAATGTAACTCTAGATATAGGAAGAAGAAACAAGAAGAAATATTTTTCCTGGACTATAAAAGACTAGTAAGACAGGTAGGTGACCCAGAGACTTGGTTACTGTTAACAGCTTACCAGGTGGCGCAGTTGCTAAGGAATCTGCCTGCCAACGCAGGAGACGCAAGAGACAGGTTTGATCTTGCATGCAAGTGATGGATGGGTTTGATCTTGCATGCAAGTGATGGGTTTGATCACTGGGTCAGGAAGATCCCCTGGAGTAGGAAATGACAACCCACTCCAGTATTCTTGCCTGGGAAATCCTACGGACACAAGAGCCTGGCAAGTTATAGTCCATAGGGTTGCAAAGAGTTGGACACAACTGAAGCGACTGAATATGCACATATAATACACCAATCAGGTGGGATACAGAACATTAAAAGGTACAGAACCCACAGTAGTCATATCATAGAAACTTCAGCATGAACCCAAGAGCAAGCAGGCAGTTTCATTTTGATTGAGATTTTTATATCAAATCTGCTCTTCAATTATTAACTTCATTTTTTTCAGTCACTAAGTATGTCCAACTCGGCGACCCCATGGACTACAGCATGCCAGACTTCTCTGTCCTCCACTATCTCCCAGAGTTTGCTCAAGTTCATGTCCATTGATTCCGTGATACTATCTAAACATCTCAACCTCTGCCACCCTGTTTATAGAAGAATTTAGGATGAACCTGTTTGCAAAGACAAGCAAAGTGTTAACATCTCATCTGAATCCAGACAAGAATAGTTGTAGCATGAATATTTTATTTCATCATACAGAAATGATATATAATAGCCATATGTAAAATCTTAATTTACCTGAATATAGTTTTTTTTATTCTGGAAAAAATTTCAAAAGGCTTTTAAAATACCCATTTACTTCACTTTAACCAATAACAAAAGTTTTGTTCCATGAAATAAACTGGATAACCAGAAGAGATCTTAAATTTGCATAAAACATCATATGGACAATCTGCAATGAAAAATACACCCACATTTTGAAAAAAAAGTCAATGTGATTGAAAAACACTTCTGGCATAATATGGGAAATCTAAAGCTACAACTTCTCCTTTAACACCTTTTATAATCATCACAGGCAAAGTACATCATTCTTTAAGGAAGTTGAGATTGTTAGCTCCTTTACATAGGCTTCCGATTCTTAGAAGTGCCTTATCTTAGACTTGGACAACATCAAGTTTCAAATACTCACAGATGGGAAATGCAAGCACAAAAACCTAGTTTTAAAGGCCCTTTCTGAGATCACAAAGTACAAACTTCTAACTGGTAAAGTCACCCTTTCTGAGCAGATGGTCACAGAGCCTCCAGCAGTGAGGAACTCATTACGACACAAGCAACATGAGTGCATTTGTCTGGGTGGCTCTAATTGTAACACCTTTCTTAAACTGGATCCAAGACTCCCTTCCTTCTAACATCTCCTTGTGAGTCGGTCCTGCCTTCTTTTGGCTATGCTAATCCTAGTTTTTCCTCTCTAACAGAGACTGTCAAAATCTCAAAGAAAAATACGACGTCTTCCTCAAAGTCTTAAAAATATACCATTTTCTGTAATTTCTAAATAATCCAAATACTCTACGGTAGTAACCATAGAGTAAACCATGAGTTTACATCCAGCAGATTCCAATAACTTTCTATCACACTAATATGTAACTATCAGTGCAAGAGGAAAGACCACCCTGAAAAGCATCAAAACATGCTTTGTAATTAATAAAAACAGTGGAATAAACTATCTTAAATGAGAGAATTTAAATAAATTGCTAGGCTGAAAACTGGGGGAAATTCAGTAGAAAGAAAACTGGTCCTAGAGCCAAGTCAACCTGACCTAAAATTTCTGCTTACTACATTTTAGTTTGACAGTGGTCAACAGGCTTAATTTTTCTGTTCCATATTAAATAGTTTATTAATCTTGCAAATAACATGCCCTACACATCTTCCTTTCACTCTTACTCTTTCCCTCCAATTCCCAAAGTGACTGAGTTGCATTTAACCTACTATCTCCCTGCCTTGTGTCCACAGCACACATTTATTCAGTCTGTAGTCGGCACCTCCTCTTAGAAAGTTGCTGAAATGCAACTATGCTACCAAAAATCAAACTCTGAGAGCAAGATGAGACAAATGCTAGGCTATCTAACAAACTAGGTGTACTAACATCTAACTGTCCTCTCAAATCTACCCCTGCTGCTGCTGCTGCTAAGTCACTTCAGTCATGTCCAACTCTGTGCAGACCCATAGACGGCAGCCCACCAGGCTCCTCTGTCTCTGGGATTCTCCAGGCAAGAACACTGGAGTGGGTTGCCATTTCCTTCTCCACAAATCTACCCCTAGGTCCCCCTAAATAGACAGGGGATTCAACAGATTCACTGAGAATCTATTTTTAAGCTTAGTTATAATCAAGCTTAAAAATAGCTGGAGTGCGAAGTCAAGTGGGCATTAGGAAGCATCACCACAAACAAAGCGAGTGGAGGTGATAGAATTCCAGTTGAGCTATTTCAAATTCTAAAAGAGGATGCTGTTAAAGTGCTGCACTCAATATGCCAGCAAATTTGGAAAACTCAGTAGTGGCCACAGGACTGGAAAAGGTCACTTTTCATTCCAATCCCAAAGAAAGGCAATGCCAAATAATGCTCAAACTACCACACAATTGCACTCATCTCACACATTAGCAAAGTAATGCTCAAAATCCTCCAAGCTAGGCTTCAACAGTACATGAACTGAGAACTTCCAGATGTTCAAACTGGATTTAGAAAAGGCAGAAGAACCAGAGACTGAATTGTCAACATCCACTGGAACATAGAAAAAGCAAGAGAATTCCGGAAGAACATCTATTTCTGCTTCATTGACTACGCTAAAGCCTTCGACTATGTGGATCACAACATACTGGAAAATTCTTCAAGAGATGAGAATGCCAGACCACACTACCTGCCTCCTGAGAAATCTGTATGCAGGTCAAGAAACAACAGTTAGAACTGGACATGGAACAACGGACTGGTTCAAAATTGGGAAAGGAGTACATCAAGGCTGTATATTGTTACTTTGCTTATTTAACTTATATGCAGAGTACATCATGCAAAATGCTGGGCTGGATGAAGCACAAGCTAGAATCAAGACTGCCAGGAAAAATATCGACAGCCTCAGATATGCAGATGATACCACCCTTATGGCAGAACGCAAAGAGGAACTAAAGAACCTCTTGATGAAAGTGAAAGAGGACAGTGAAAAAGCTGGCTTAAAACTCAGCATTCAAAAAACTAAGATCACGGAATCTGGTCCCATCACTTCATGGCAAATAAATGGGGAAATAGTGAGAGAATTTATTTTCTTGGGCTCCAAAATCATTGCAGATAGTGACTGCAGCCATAAAATTTAAAAAACACTTGCTCCTTGGAAGAAAAGCTATGACCAACCTTGACAGCATATAAAAAGCAGAGACATTACTTTGCCAACAAAGGTCCATCTAGTCAAAGCTCTGGTTTTTCCAGTAGTCATGTACGGATGTGAGAGTTGGACCATAAAGAAAGTTGAGTGCTGAAGAATTGATGCTTTTGAACTGTGGTGTTGGAAAGGCTCTTGAGATTCCCCTGGACTGCAAGGAGATCAAACCAGTCAATCCTAAAGGATATCAGTCCTGAATATTCACTGGAAGGATTAATGCTGAAGCTGGAGTTCCAAAACTTTGGCCACGTGATGCGAAGAACTGACTCATTTGAAAAGACCCTGATGCTGGGAAAGACTGAAGATGGGAGGAGATGGGGACAAAGGAGGATGAGATGGTTGGATGGCATCACGAATGCGATGGACATGAGGTTGAGTAGGCTGTGGGAGCAATATGTGAACCGTGAACTTCCAGAAGTTCAAGCTGGATTTAGAAAAGGCAGAGGAACCAGAGATCAAATTGCCAACATCTGATGGATCATCGAAAAAGCAAAAGAGTTCCCGAAAAACATCTATTTCTGCTTTATTGACTATGCCAAAGCCTTTGACTGTGTGGATCACAAGAAACAGTGGGAAATTCTGAAAGAGATGGGCATAGCAGACCACCTGACCTGCCTCTTGAGAAACCTGTACGCAGGTCAGGAAGCAATAGTTAGAACTGGACATGGAACAACAGACTGGTTCCAAATAGGAAAAGGGGTGCGTCAAGGCTGTATATTGTCACCCTGCTTATTTAACTTATATGCAGAGTACATCATGAGAAACCCTGGGCTGGAGGAAGCACAAGCTGGAATCAAGATTGCCAGGAGAAATATCAATAATCTCAGATATACAGATGACACCACCCTTATGGCAGAAAGTGAAGAAAAACTTAAGAGCCTCTTGATGAAAGTCAAAGAGGAGAGTGAAAAAGTTGGCTTAAAGCTCAACATTCAGAAAACTAAGATCATGGCATCCAGTCCTATCACTTCATGGCAGATGGGGAAACAGTGGAAACAGTGGCTGACTTTATTTTTCTGGGCTCCAATATCACTGCACATGGTGACTGCAGCCATGAAATTAAAAGACGCTTACTCCTTGGAAGGAAAGTTATGACCAACTTAGAGAGCATATTAAAACGCAGAGACATTACTTTGCCAACAAGGTCCGTCTAGTCAAGGCTATGGTTTTTCCAGTGGTCATCTATGGGTGTGAGAGTTGGACTATAAAGAAAGCTGAGCACTGAAGAATTGATGCTTGTGAACTGTGGTGTTGGAGAAGACTCCTGAGAGTCCCTTGGACTGCAAAGAGATCCAACCAGTCCATCCTAAAGGAGATCAGTCCTGGGTGTTCATTGGAAGGACTGATGTTGAGGCTGAAACTCCAATACCTTGGCCACCTGATGCAAAGAGCTAACTCATTGGAAAAGACCCTGATGCTGGGAAAGATTGAAGGCAGGAGGAGAAGGGGACAATAGAGGATGAGATGGCTGGATGGCATCATCGACTCGATGGACGTGGGTTTGGGTAGACTCTGGGAGTTGGTGATGGACAGGGAGGCCTGGCATGCTGCGGTTCATGGGGTCACAAAAAGACGGACCTGACTGAGTGACTGAACTGAACTGAACTGGGAGCTGGTGATGGATAGGGAAGCCTGGTGTGCTGCAGTCCATGGGGTGGCAAAGAGTCAGACACAACTGAGCAACTGAACTGAACTGAACTGAAGCAAAGGTACCACGTATCTTGTATCATCTGTCAACCTAGCATCTCATTAGTGTTTCTTCTATAAATAACAATGTGATTACCTACCTTCCAGAAGGAGAGCTGCAATTAAAAAATCCTGGGAAACTAGAGCTGCACTATTAACAAAATAAAGCAGCTTCTATCTGTAGGGTTCTAGAAAATTTCATGAATTCTTAGAAGTGATAAAGACAGTGATTAAATAGTAACTGAAATGGGAAAGTCTTTTTGAAATGGCTAGCCTAGTGCCTGCATATGACGGTCAGTCAATTTAACATGTGCTCCTACTTCTTAATTTCTGAGCACCAAAGCCTAGTCCATTAATTCCTTGATCAAGGATAAAAACCATTTGCAATAGAGGCAGGGAAGCAAAGTGGTTAGTCTCACAGTCTGGTGTGAGACTACTCAAGTGTATGAATTCTAGCTCTACCACTTATTAGCTATCTTAACAGTCGGGAAAAAGGAGGATCAATAACACTACCTACCTCATAGGGTTATTGTAAAGATAAAATGAGAAAGTTTAGGTCAAGTCCTTAGAAAGGAGACTAACAATCAATAAGTGTTGGCCGATAATAATGGTATTGTGAACCTGCTGTGTTCCAAGTACTGTGCTAGGTGTATTACATAGACTATTTTTATTCATCATGTAAATCCTTGCAAAGTAGGTACATTTTTCATTTCATAGATAAGGGAATAGATTCAGAGAGGATGAATAATCATTCTAGGCTTAAGGTCAGTAGCAGGACTCATGCCACCTTGGTTGACTCTCAAAATCATATTTCTTTACCTTGAAATTGCTTGATAAAGAAAAACTGTGAAAATATGTTGTATCGTCTTTAAAACAGAGTTTAAAAGCAATACTGTATTTAATACCACTGAACTGTACATTAAAAATAATTAAGATGGTAAAAAAAAAAACCCCAAGGAAAAGACTGGGAAAGATTGAGGGCAGGAGGTGAAGGGGATGACAGAGGATAAGATGGTTTGATGGCATCACTGACTGTATCATGGACTCAGTGGACATGAGTTTGGGCAAGCTCCAGGAGTTGGTGATGGAGAGGGAAGCCTGGCGTGCTGCAGTCCACGGGGTCGCAAAGAGTCAGACACAACTGAGTGACTGAACTGATAATCAAGCAATTCCAATCAATTCTATATTTTCAATCACATGTTAGGGTTACTTGCTATACCACCAGTATTAAAAATGTTCCAGGATTCTTTTAAACGCCAAGAGTAAACAACAGAATGAGTATAGATGGGTGCGTGCACGCACGCACGCTTAGTTGTTCAGGTGTGTCCGACTCTCTCAACCCCATGGACTGTAGCCCACCGGGCTCCTCTGTCCATGGGATTCTCTAGGCAAGAATACTAGAGTGGGCAGCCATTCCCTTCTCCAGGGGATCTTCCCCACCCAGGGATCAAACTCAGTCTCCTGCACTGCATGCAGATTCTTTACCCTCTGAGCCACCAGGGAACCCCCAAAATACAGGCCTAGACTGAATATAATTTCCTCCTGTTTCTCTGACTTTGGAGATATATAGTAAGGATTATGAGAATAATGTATACAAAAGTATAGGAACTGTCATATAAAAGTACTTTTCAATTCGCTATTCCCACAAAGTCATTTCAATTACAGAAAATTAGACAATAAAACCTCTCCAAAAGATTCTGCAATAGTCAAATTAATATACTGTATGAACATGGCATTCCTAGAGATAGAAGAGATGGGCAGACAACAAAGATACTGCTTAATATCTACAATCAAAAAGAGAGAGAAATAGAGAAGCAGGAGGCTAAAGATGGTAATTTCAATTAAAAAAAATCATGATCTCTTGCTCTGTTCCTATATCTGACCCTATTTTCAGATCAGAAACCAATTGACTATAGAGGTAGCCAGATTCCTAAGAGGACGGACAGTGCTCCTCAGTGGGGCAGTAATTCTCGTCCTTCCAAAAATGGATTGTTGACTATAGACTGAATAAAGTAGTAGTCTCAACTGTAGCCACCATGCTAACTGGGATATCAGTATAGCTAGAGCAGACTAACAAGCCTTGGGTTGACTTGGACTCAAGGAGTTCGCATTGGCCTGGCCAAAGTTTTCAAAGAACTGTACTGCAGTCTGAGATTCTTCTTAGCCAGCCCTCCTTTGTTGCCTCCCTCTCTCCTTCACAGGAGTCAGATCTGCATCACCACCTGATACTCTCCAGCTCTCCACACACTTTTCCCTTACAGGAGATTTGGCAACAAATCTTTTATGCATCTAATGCTGCCTTAACATTTGCTTCTCTGAGAACCCTAACTAACAGAGGACATCAGCAAACAAGACACAAGCAGAGAATTGTAAAGGCATATATGTAGGGACTTTCTTTCTTGCTGCTTTTGGAACCCTTGTGAAAAATTACAAGATGCTTTCTGGATGACCACGGACATGTGTCCAGTCATCCCACAGCACCAGCGGACAACTAGCCAATAGCCAGACATGCTGGTGAGGCCAGTCTAGAGTACCCAGCCTTGACGGAGCGGTTAGTTAAGTGCAGATGCAGTAGAGAAGCCAAGCCAGTTCAGACCAGATCTGCCCCCGACCCAGAGAATTGTGAGAAATAATTACTGCTTGTTGTTTTAAGCTACTAAGTTCTAGGGGAGTTTCTTATGCAGCAAAAGCTAACTAATACAACACATGAAGGATGTGAACAAGGTGGAGCAGATCGTAAGCATTATATGTGTCTAACATTATTATGGGTCAGGTGATACTACAGGAGCATTAATAAAGTTTTAAGAAGGTTAATTCTTGCTCCCCTACCTTAGCACTCTACCAAATAATGTTCATCATAAACTAGTCCCGCTGCTGCTACTGCTGCAAAGTCGCTTCAGTCGTGTCCGACTCTTAGCAACCCCATGGACTGTAGCCCACCAGGCTCCTCCATCCATGGGATTTTCCAGGCAAGAGTACTGTACAAACCAACAATTAAAATTAATTCAACTGTATCATGTCTGTACTTTATATAATCATTACACTCCGCTTTCACCTTTTTGCATCTGCCTGTGAGAATAAAAGTTCTCTCTAGTAATGTTTCTTAATCTTTGCTGGCATTGCTTGAGATAATTATTGTCTCTAGATAGTTGTAGAGTGTTTTCATCCAGTTGCAGCCATTTCTTCTATATATTCTTTGACACTAAGACAATGATTCCAGAAGACAATATTTGAGTAAGAGAGGTGAATACTTGGAAATAGCTCATTCATGGAAAACACAGAAGGGAGGGTTGTGTGCTTAAATTGCTTTTCTTTATGTTACCAGATGAATAACATTTCTGATCCTTTCTTTCAAGTAGGTCAGCCTCAGATTATTTCTTTCCCAGGCTCATCATCTGAACTCTAAGAACCCCAATGAGTCTTAGAGCACAGCATAATATGTAATGTATCACATATCATGGTGCTTACAAGATGAACATAAAAAATATAGCAAATGAAACTCTGAACTTTTGAGCATGTTTCAAGGAAACAACATATTTCATACCAAGTTGACAGTTTCCAAGCTCCTAACTTTTTTTAAAATAGATAATTATATTCCAGCCAAGATGTTGTCCCCTTTCCTCATTCCTTTCCACTCTCTACCTCTCTTCCTTTATTTTTTAAAAATAAAGACAAAGACAATGATATCTGACAAAGGTTTCTGGAAAGTCCATTTATCATCTCTCATAAAATAGTGTAATAATAAAATTTTTAGGATCCATATTTACAACATCAATCACATTTACTGAGGACCCATTATACACACAACATAGAGATGACAAATGAAGAGACAGTGTAGAATCTTCTTACAATGATTCACAAGTTGGGAAAGGAGAAGAAACACTTAAGACCTCTTATTCTTTCATAAAACATTTCCTGCATCAAACGTAAGCCAGGTTTAAAGGGCATCAAAATGACTAAGAACTGACTTCTGCCATAATAAGGACACTCACAGGAGGGGTGAGGGGAGGGCGGGAGGAAGTGAGAGGGAGCGCGTATGACCAGAGCTGAACTTGTCAGCAGGACTCTCCACTCTCAGTCCAGGTTCACTGCTGCAACCCCTGTGATTTCAGAAAACAGTTATGACCATAGCATTTATTCTTCAACTGTATTTGGCAACGAGATAGCCCAGCCTTCATTCGTCACTGGACAATGTTGCAATTTCATGTGTTTGGTCATCTCGGACCAGGTGAACGCAGTGTGCCACTACCTAGGGCTCTGTCTGATGACCAGCTGGAAGCTGCAGCTGCAGAAGGCTCAGCCACGAGCTCTGTGAGTCACAGGCAGAACATGATGCCACTGCTCTGGAATCTTCTGGCTCCCCATGTGCTTGCAACTTGAAATTCAAGGTGTTTACTTTAGTCTATAAAACAAACCCCTTATGGCTCGGGCACAAGTTACCTTCACATTAATCTCCCTTCTTATAAACCCGAGCTGAGATCAGCTGGTATCCCAGTTAGGCACTCGAGATTTATGCTTCAGAAATCTGGATGCAAATAAAGGTTAGAGCCCTACAAAAAACTCCTGCTTTTAGGATTGCAAGAAAGCATGAAATCAAACTTTGGACTTGGAGACTCCATTTCTAACCTCTGAGACATCATATAGACTCATTTAAAGATGGGGCCGTTACCTTATTAGAGCTTTTAAATATCTGGTATATTTTACTATTATAATTTTAAGCAAAGTATAAGTTTACTGGGGGAAAAAATGAGGTAATACAGAATCTCATATGATATTTTGTGGCTCTCTAAATGAGGATACACCTATGTCACCAAAAGGAAAGATTTAAGAAGAAAGTCCTTCTAAAGAGAAGTCTCAAAGCAGGGTTTCCCAAAAGATGTTGTGCTTAACATCATCAGATGTAGGGGTGGGGGATGGGATGGGGGTCATTCTATAGCCAAGAAAGCCTGGGAAACCAGAGTTTATTTGCATACCATGGCCTTGTCTTGAAGATTCACAATGCACATTAGTAGATTAAAAGCCAGGGTCTTTTAAGCAGTAGTCCTAGAATAAATCAACTTCTCTAACATTTCCAAAGCTTATTTCACTATGGAACCATTTTTTTTTCCCTCCTTCTTTTCAGAAAGTACTTACTAACATGAACAGAATTAACATTCTCTGGATCTTAATTGGGGAACTATATATTTAGAGCAAGGGTTAGTAAACTTTTTCTGGAAAAGGCCAGACAGTAAATATTTTAGGCTTTGGGGACTGTAAAGTCTCTGTTGCAACTATTCACTTGTGCTGTGACAGTATGAAAGCAGCCACAGACGGTAAACAAGTGGATGAGGCTGTGGTCCAATAAAACCTTATTTATAAAAAGAGGTGGCAGGCTGGATTCGGCCTGTAGTTTGCTGACCTTGGATCTACAGAGAAGAAAAATCTTTGGGAGAGGCACTCTATTTGTAAAAATCATTGTTATATAAACTAAAAAGGCTTCCTTGTGATTCAACAATAATTTTAGCTTGTAACACTAATGGTGATGGCAATAGTAATAATAACAACAGGTACATTTACTGAACATACTGCTACTTGATGCAACATAAAATTTCCTAATTTCATTCTTAAAACAAGCCTCCTGTAATTATCATCTCATTTAACAACCAAGAAAACTGAGGCTTAGAGAGGTAACTTACCCAAAGAATATGACTAATAAATAGAGCAAAAATTGGAACCCTGAATCTAACTCTAGAAACTGTACTCCTTACTAAAACACCATTTTTTTTTTACTTATTTATGTATCTATATTTACATTTGCAGCCGTGTTTTAAACTAGGCTGGTTTTGGGTTTGCACAGATTATTACTATAATAGCTCTAAATGAACTGCATCTCCTTGTACTCCCAGGAAAGGCAATGCAAGGAGAGAGATGGATAACATAAAGTAACTTTTTTCTTCTTCAAACCTCATTTTTTTTTTTTTACACTATTAGGGATTTCTGGGAAAAAATGTTATTACAAATTCCATCTAAGGCAGAAGCTACCAGCCTTTCATCCATACAGGGGCAGTGAAAATCACAAACCAGTCATTTTTCAGCTCCTCTAGCCCCGGTCAATGGGATGTGGCACATGATAATACAGCTAATACAGTAAATGCTAAATTTATAGCATTTACTCTGAGCTAGACACTGTCCTGGGAGAAGGCAATGGCACCCCACTCCAGTACTGTTGTCTGGAAAATCCCATGGATGGAGGAGCCTGGTGGGCTGCAGTCCATGGGGTTGCTAAGAGTCGGACACGACTGAGTGACTTCACTTTCACTTTCCACTTTCATGCACTGGAGAAGGAAATGGCAACCCACTCCAGTGTTCTTGCCTGGAGAATCCCATGGACAGAGAAGCCTGGTAGGCTGCAGTCCATGGGATCGCACAGAGTCAGACACGACTGAAGTGACGCAGCAGTAGCAGCAGCAGCAGACACTGTCCTAGGTGTGTGGTATTAACCTCTTAAAATCCTTCAAGAGCCTTATGAAATAAGTACTATTATATCTTTGTTTTTCAGGGAGAGCATGGTGGTGCAGAAAGGTAAGGTCATGTGGTCAGTCAGTGGCAGGGCCAGGATTTGAACCCAAGCAGCCTGGCTCTGGGACCTGCACCTTTAACCACCACTGTACTCATACATCCTCATGGCTCTTCTGACTTGAGTCTCCCTCAGCTCGGACCCCCATTTGCAACTAAGGTGGACCTGGACTCTGTAGCACCCTTGCTCTTTCCGTATTAAGCCAGTCCTCTCCTCAATCACCAAGGGAATTTGAAGGTGAAAGGTGGGAAAGTGCAGCAAGACAGTGAAGGCGGGCTAGTGGGTGAGCAAACACAACAGTTTTTGGTAACAGATAAAGTCACTGTCCATGACCAGACCCAATTCCAGGTCACTAGCTCAACTCAGCCCATAAGCATACGCTGACAAGCCTTTACTCAAGAAGATCATACTGAGAGTCCCTGAAGTAATTTAAAGCTTGGTAAATAACACAGGACACAGCTAGCAATGAGGAGATCCTACTGACTGTTGTGGATCTCCTGAGCTGCCCTTGTGCGATGCTGCTACCTTTTTGCATCCATCTTTACTCCTAAGCTTGGAGTAACAGGAGTTAGGATCTTAGACTGGCAACAGCACATAAAAAACACAAATGTGGACACAAGCGCAGCTTTCAATTCAGCTCTTTAATTGAAGAGGAACTTGAAAGCCACTATGCCAACACCGGAAGCACGGTGCCGTGGAATGACCTGCCTAGACAGGAGGGAAAGCCCGGCGGTCCCCCCTTTGAAGTCCAGCTGCCTGAGATTCACTGGCAGCCGACCTTCAAAGAGAGCCGATGCTTCCTTCCCTCAGCCTGGCCGCCAAGCTTCCCGGGCAGCTGAGCAGATTTAGCCACTCTCTGCCCAGCTGTCTGTGAACTCTGGCAGCCAGTTCAAGTGAGGGATAGAGAGGTGGTGCGGGAGGGAGTGGGAGGAAGAGTGAGTGGGGGGGGGGTTGGTGGAGGGTGGCGGGCCCAGTGGCGCCAGGGCAAAGAGGATGCTGGGTCCCCTTGGAGCCAACTTTATCAATGTCAGTCAAAAGACCAAGCTTCCAAGGGGAGCCCAGTCCAGCGCCACTACAAAGCAACTACTGGGTAAGCACAGAAATTTCAAATACTTCATCCTTCAAAAGCTGAGTGAATCTCAAATGCACTCTCCTACAGATGCCCCAGTTGCTGCAGAAAGCAGTCCACGCTTGACATAGGGGCACAGGGGACAAAGTTCAGGTCGAGAATCAAAAATGCACCATCCTTTACTAATTTTGATTTTCCAGCATTGTGAGTTTATGCTTCTTGGGGACTTTTGGGGTTGTTTGCCCAGTTTGTTGTGGCAACCCTTCTGTTCCCCTGGCAGCCAGTAGCTGAAACCACTTCTCTGTTTCTGGGCCTGTGTGGCAGATGCTTGGAGAAGACTGACGCGTAGAACATAAACATCACCAGTGTGTTGGTACGTTTATCCTCTGGAACCATATGCTTGAAACAGGGGACTGTGTGTGTTGTCAGCTGCAGGTGCAAAAGGGATACAGAACAGCCCTACTGGTGACAGCGAACTTTCAGAAGAAGTCTATCTAAGAACCAGATCTTCTGTTTGGTAAAGTGGGAGGCTACGAAAGTGACAGACATACAGAAAAATGGAAACCAAAGAACCGAAGCATCATGAACGGAGGAGTCAATTATTAGATCTGCATTTCAGATGGAGCCCTCTGGAAGCCACCTGGAGAGGAAGAGAGGAAGACTGGAAGCCAGAGTAAAAATGATGATCAATTTCATGAAGCCTTTCCTCTAGCTTTGTACAATTTGGTTAGGAAAGACATGCAAGGACAAGCTTGTACTGAGCACCATGACAACATGAGGGAAAGACCTAAGTACTCACATAGACTACTGTATTAAGTCACTAGCTACAAACACATCCTCCTCCCTGCTCTTTAGATGTCTTTAAAACTGTATGACACAGCAGCCCAGCATTAAGTGTAATGATATCAAAGAGACACAATCCAGGACTTCCCTGGTGGTACACTGGATAAGAATCTGCCTGCCAATGCAAGAGACACAGGTTTGATCCCTGGTCCGGGAAGACCCCACATGCCGTGCAGCAACTAAGCCCGTGGGCCACAACTATCGAGCCTGTGCTCGAGAGTCCAGGACCTGCAACTGCTGAAGCCTAGATATCTTGGAGCCAGTGCTCTGCAAGAAGAGAAGCCACCACAGTGAGAAAACCCAAGCACCGCAACTAGAGAGCAGCCCCTGCTTGCGCAACTAGAGAAAAGCCTGCACCGCAACGAAGATCCAGAACAGCCAGAAATAATAAATAAAAATCACAAAAAAGAAACAATCCAAAACGTATTATCTGACTTTAAAAGTAATAACACTAAGCCTACAGAAGGAGCACCAATTAATATTTGCTGAAATCAGTCCAACTTTTTTCACTTATTCTACAAATATGTATGGAATCCTTGCCACGTGCAGGGCACTATGCCAGGTACTGCAGGTAACACATTAGTATTAATGAAATGGCTCCTTTCTCTCCAGGAGATCTGGCCAGAAAGGGAGGCAAACATAAAGACAAATATTTAGACTGCGTTGTGCAATAAAAAATGGTAGTATCCCCTAGTTATATAAAAATCCACAAAATAGTGGTTAACTCTTCCATGGCAGTATACTGGTGATAGGTTGGAGGTGGAGGAAAGAGAAATCGGGGAAAGTCTGGTAGGAGGCTTGACTGTGCTCAAGGTTAAGGAGGAGATCACTAGGAATACAAAAAAGTTTTTTACTCCCCTAGAGGGCTCAGAATACATAAGACTCAGAACTGTGACACAGCACGTAGCTTTTGGAACCACAGGAGGTACTACAAACGAATCTGTAGCCTGTAAGACTGGAGAGCAGGAGGTCAAATCATTAGTGGCTTCATATGCGTTATGAAGAGTTTATCTGTACCCATGGGCAACGCTGAGCCTCTGAAGGGTTTTGAGGAGAGAAGGGTAATATGATCATATCTGTATTTCGAAAGATTACTCTGCAGTTGTAGGAAAGATAAACTGGAAAAGGGAAGACTGAGGACAGGCAGAAAAGTTAAGAAACACCTGCAGCGGTCCAAGTAGGAGCAGGTGGGGCTTGCAGTTGAGTGATGGAGGAGTACGTCCATCAGCTTAAGTTGTATCATTAACTGTGATACGGGCAGTTTTCCACGCATAAGTGAAGTGGACACGGCAAATACTGTGTACCTTGGGTAGGAACCTGACAACGAAAGAAGGAAGAGTTGAATAAGGCTTTTGTTAAATCAGCTAAATAAGAAGCAGAAGCTTCAGCATATTTTCTAGGAGCCAGTAGGGATAAAAAGGATAAAAATACAGGAAAGGGAGTAACTGATAGAATTAAGTCTCAGAGGAAGCAGGAAGAATGTGATCAAGTGCACAGGTGGAAGGATTAGTCAGGAACTAGAAGAGAAAGACCTCTTCCTTGGAGACTTCAAGGAAGGAGGCTGAGAGACCAGAAAGTCTGATCACAGAGACACATTTATACATAAGAGGGTGAAAAATCTGACAAAAGTCCAACCTAGTATCCTTACTTTCCCATGTGAAGGAGAGTTGACTGAGTAGGGAGCAAGGGACTATAAAATGGACCAGAGAAGAGCAGGGAATGTTTGAAAATACCCAATGAGATGAAATGACAGAGATAACTGAATAGGAAAAAAGAAGAGATTACCAAAGGCAATGAGGGCCAAGGAGAAAACATATATCATAAACCTGGAATGGTAGCAACCTGAAAAACTGACTTTTATCAGGCTGGACTGGAGCTAGACTGAGGAAGCAAAGGAACCACACTTCTGGGGCTAATAGGCAGTAAACAAAAAATAAAGAACAGCTAACAATCTCAGTAAAATGTATACTGCAGAAGTCAAATGACCTTTTCTCCAAGGACTACAGCCCAGGGTTAACTGGCTTAAATTTGTGTTTTGCACCTCCAGATCAAAGTTAAGATCAATGTAATGCAACTTTAACTTGGTAGCTCAATTATAAAAATAAAACTTTTAAAAAATGTACACTTTATTAAAGAAAATGCCTTCACAACAACTAAAAATGGTAGTTTTACTTATTCTGGGATTCTCCAGGCAAGAATACTGGACTAGGTTGCCATTCCCTTCTCCAGGGGATCTTCCCTATCCAGGGACTGAACTCAGGTCTCCCCCATTGCAGGCAGATTCTTTACTGTCTGATCCACCAGGGAAGCCCATTCTGAGCACAGCATTAACTTATTTTTTAAAAATCAGGAGTTCCAATGACACTCACTTAAGAAATCAATGTGAAGGAAATACTTACTGGTTGCCTTCAAGGACCCTGCCATTTTGCTGTGCTTGTAGGAACAGACACAAAAACACAATGCTATCTTCAAGATGATGATGCTTTAACTCACCTTCTAAGTACTTAAATAACTTTCTTTTATCTGTCAAAAATCTCCTCACTCATTAAATTTGTTCATGATCCTGGCGACGTGACTCTCACTAAAACCACAAAAATGGACACTGATCAAGTAGTAACTATCAGAGAAAAAGGTTTTCTTAGAAAGTATTTTCAACCACATGATAGCACGTGTATGTGGGATCTAAAATACGACATAAGTGAACTTGTCTACAAGACAGACTCTCAGATACAGAGAACGGACCTGTGGTTGTCAAGGGGCTGAGGAAGAAGGGGCTAGCGGATGCAAACCACTGTACAGAGAATGCAAACCACAGGTCCTACTACATGTACAGGGAACTATATTCACAATCCTGTGATAAACCATAATGGAAAAGAATATGAAAAAATACACACACACTCATATAAAACGGAACCACTTTGCTGTACGGCAGAAATTAACACAACATTTTAAATCAACTATATTTCAATAAAATACATTTTAGAAAAGTATCTTCATTTATTTTTTAATTCAAATAAGAGAGAAGAAATGAATAGAAATTTATAAAAATCTATATGCACTCAAGAAATTAGGGATTTCCAGCTTTTCCGAATAAACTAAAAGACATTACAGCCCTTATTTCCACATTACAACAACAGGCTGATGGAGGATATGTATGTGGAAAAAACCAGTTTTCATCTGTAGTTTTCCATCACTATTCACACAGAATACTTCACTTCTGACACTTCTGGTTACCAAATGTGTGGGGGGTTTTCCCCCACACCAAGCAGTTATCCAAGACATCAGCACAGAGTCCTCCAGTGGAGCTCAATTCTGACCCTACGGAGGGCAAAGTTCAGCCCTACAAGTCTGCACCACCCCACTCCCACTTCAGGTGCCAATCACAAGCGGGAGATCCCCAGCCTCCTTGGGTTCAACTAATTTGCTAGAGCAACTCACTGAACCCTAACAAATACTTATGTGCATTGATTAATTTATTACAGAATGTGATAAAGAATACAGATACACAGGGTGAGGTCTGGCTTCTGTCCCATGGAGTTGGAGTACATCACCCTCTCAGTACATGGACGTGTTCACTAACCTGGAAGCTCTCCCAACTCCATGCTTCAGGGATTTTTATGGAGGCTTCCTTCTCTAGAGAAGTGGGGAACAGGGCTGATAATTCCAGGCTTCTAATCATGTGGTCCTTGTGGTGACCAGCCCCCATCTAAGAGCCATCCGAGTCACCAGACTGGAACAAAAGCTGCTCCCAGTATTCTCATCACATAGGAATTTACAAGCGTTTTAGAAACCCTGTGTCACGGATTGGAGATGAAGACCAAATATATGTATTTCTTATAAATCACAATATCATAGAGGGGGGAAAAAAGACTGCATTAAGGTAACATGACAAAAGAAGTTGTCTTAATTTGAAGTAAAGAAGATGTAACATTTAACAGTAAGATATTATTAAACATAAGCATAGGGATGCACTGAACTTTTTTTTTTTTTTTTTGGCCAATAGCTATAATTTATTAAGTGCTTAGAATTTTTTCCAGCATTTTTGTTATTTGGTGCACTGAATATTTTAATCAAGGCAGAATGTTTCCTCCTTCGAGCAGACAGATATGTTTTGGGAATGGACACAAACCAATCTTTTTTGGGATCCAATACTGAGATCCAAGAAAAATATTCAAAGTATTTATTAGCATTTACCTTTACCTTGTAAAACATTTACTTATCTAAACTGTGCTATCTCCATAAGCTCAAAATATTTTCTTAAATGATCCTTTTCACCTGAGTTTTAATGGAAAAATATTGAGGATCTGCTGTTCATCAGTATGTCAAATTCTGAAGGGCTATCTATAAGTGCATCTACTTCTAAGATGCTTCCCACCACCTGCAGGTGGCAGGCACAGATGATGAGCTTTGGTCCTAGGCAAAAATAATCAACTGCCGACAGAGCAGGGAACCCTCCTACCTCCTGGCCCCAGCCCTTCTACGCAAAGGTCATACATCACAGAGAAACGTGAAGGACAGATCACCTGCCAGACCCAACACCCCTTAAGACACAAAGTAGTGTCTGGTTTGTTATGAAGTCAAAGGAAGGAAACTTGCCCGTGTTCTAGATCCAAACTGTCTAACACGGAAGTCACTTGCCACATGCGGCTGCTGAGATCAAGAAATATGTTTACTAGAGATCTCTTCTAGTAAACAACTAGGGTACTCTTTCTGCCCCCTTCTGATGCCTATGTCAGAAGCTTTCTTTATCTCCTTTATACTTTAATAAAACTTTATTACACAAAAGCTCTGAGCGATCAAGCCTAGTCTCTGGCCCCGGATTGAATTCTTCTCCTCCGGGGGCCAAGAATCCCGGTGTCTTCGCGTGATTCAACAACAACCTTTCATCTTGGGGGCTCGTCTGGGATCCTTCAGGACAAGGTAAGGATGCTTGGAGCTCTAGTTCTTTGTTCTCTTAGCAAACACGTTTTCTGCTGTGCTTTACTAACTCTATGGTGTGCTTGTGTGAATGAATAACATGCCCTGCGTGAAGCAAGTAAGGAGCCCTGCTCTGCGGTTCCACGGTGATCTTATATGGCTTATGGCAGAAACCTGTCAGGGGTTATACCGACCTGCCAATGCCAAGAGGCACCCAATGTCTCCTTCGGGAACCGACCAGAAATGGGCAAAGCGTGTGGACTGAACTCTCCTTTCTCGGTCAAACTTTTCAGTCTCTTTGAGCATTTCATAACTCCTTGGGAATTAGAAGTACTAACCTAATCTATGGCAACCCACTCCAGTACTCTTGCCTGGAAAATCTCATGGACGGAGGGGCCTGGTGGGTTGTAGTCCATGGGGTCGCTACGAGTCAGACACGATTGAGCGACTTCACTTTCACTTTTCACTTTCATGCATTGGAGAAGGAAATGGCAACCCACTCCAGTGTTCTTGCCTGGAGAATCCCAGGGACGGGGGAGCCTGGTGGGCTGCTGTCTATGGGGTCGCACAGAGTCGGACACGACTGAAGCGACTTAGCAGCAGCAGCAGCAGAAATCTCTTCAAGAAAATCAGACATACCAAGGGAACATTTCATGCAAAGATGGGCACAATAAAGGACAGAAACAGTATGGACCTAACAGAAGCAGAAGATATTAAGAAGAGGTGGCAAGAATACATGGAAGAACTATACAAAAAAATTCTTCATGACCCAGATAACCACGATGGTGTGATCACTCACCTAGAGCCAGACATCCTGGAGTCCAAAGTCGAGTGGGCCTTAGGAAGCATCACCATGAACAAAGCTAGTGGAGGTGATGGAATTCCAGTTGAGCTATTTCAAGTCCTAAAAGATGATGCTGTGAGAGTGCTGCACTCAATATACAAGCAAATCTGGAAAACTCATTAGTGGCCACAGGACTGGAAAAGGTCAGTTTTCATTCCAATCCCAAAGAAAGGCAACGCCAAAGAATGTTCAAACTACCACACAATTGTACTCATCTCATATGCTAGCAAATAATGCTCAAAATTCTCCGAGGCTTTAACAGTATGTGAACTGAGAACTTCCAGATGTTCAAGCTGGATTTAGAAAAGGCAGAGGAGACACGTGTACCCCAATGTTCATCGCAGCACTGTTTATAATAGCCAGGACATGGAAGCAACCTAGATGTCCATCAGCAGATGAATGGATAAGAAAGCTGTGGTACATATACACAGTGGAGTATTACTCAGCCATTAAAAAGAATACATTTGAATCAGTTCTAATGAGGTGGATGAAACTAGAGCCTATTATACAGAGTGAAGTAAGCCAGAAGGAAAAACATAAATACAGTATACTAACGCATATATATGGAATTTAGAAAGATGGTAACAATAACCCTGTGTACGAGACAGCAAAAGAGACACTGATGTATAGAACAGTCTTATGGACTCTGTGGGAGAGGGAGAGGGTGGGAAGACTTGGGAGAATGACATTGAAACATGTAAAATATCATGTAAGAAACGAGTTGCCAGTCCAGGTTCGATACACGATACTGGATGCTTGGGGCTAGTGCACTGGGACGACCCAGAGGGATGGTATGGGGAGGGAGGAGGGTTCAGGATGGGGAACACATGTATACCTGTGGTGGATTCATTTTGATATTTGGCAAAACTAATACAATTATGTAAAGTTTAAAAATAAAATAAAATTAAAAAAAAAAAAGAAAAGGCAGAGGAACTAGAGATCAAATTGCCAATATCCACTGGATCACAGAAAAAGCAAGAGAATTCCAGAAGAACATTTACTTCTGCTTCATTGACTATGCTAAAGCCTTTGACTGTGTGGATCACAATAAACTGTGGAAAATTCTTCAAGAGACGGGAATACCAGACTACCTTACTTGTCTTCTGAGAAATCTGTATGCAGGTCAAGAAGCAACAGTTAGAACCGGACATGGAACACTGGACTGGTTCCAAACTGGGAAAGGAGTACGTCAAGGCTTTATATTGTCACCTTGCTTATGTAACTGACATACAGAGTATATCATGGGAAATGCTGAGCTGGATGAAGCACAAGCTGGAATCAAGACTGTGAGGAGAAATATCAATAGCCTCAGATATGCAGATGACACCACCCTTATGGCAGAAAGCAAAGAGGAACTGAGAAGCCTCTTAATGAAACTGAGAGTGAAAAAGCTGGCCTGAAACTCAACATTCAAAAAACTAAGATCATGGCATCTGGTGCCATCACTTCATGGCAAATATTGGGGACACAATGGAAATAGTAACAGACTTTATTTTCCTGGGCTCCAAAATCACTGCATGTGGTGACTACAGCTATGAAATTAAAAAAACTCTTGCTCCTTGGAAGAAAAGCTATGACCAACCTAGACAGCATATTAGAAAGCAGAGACATTACTTTGCTGACAAAGGTCCGTCTAGTCAAAGCTATGGTTTTTCCAGTAGTCATGTATGGATGTGAGAGTTGGACCATAAAGAAAGCTGAGAGCTGAAGAATTGATGCTTTTGAACTGTGGTGTTGGAGAAGACTCTTGAGAGTCCCTTGGACAGCAAGGAGATCCAACCAGTCCATCCCAAAGGAAATCAGTTTTGAATATTCACTGGAAGGAATGATGCTGAAGCTGAAGCTCCAGTACTTTGGCCATCTGATGCGAAGAACTGACTCATTTGAAAAGACCCTGATGCTGGGAAAGATTGAAGGCAGGAAGAGAAGGGGACAACAGAGGATGAGATGGCTGGATGGCATCACGACTCCATCACCAACTCAATGGACTTGAGTTTGAGCAACCTCGGGGAGTTGGTGACGGACAGGGAAGCCTGGCATGCTGCAGTTCATGGGATTGCAAAAAGTCAGACAGGACTAAGTGAATGAAATGAACTGAGGACCATGCAGTTGTTGCAAATGTCAAGATTTCCTTCTTATCTATGGGTGAATAATATTCCATTTCATATATACACCACAATTTCTTTATTAAAAAATAAAATATATGAAAAATCTTAGTATTTGAAAAATTCACTTATTTTCTCTTCATTAAGAAAACACATTTATTTGAGCTCTAACTGAAAATCCCATGAATAGCAAACTACAAGGTAAGAAGTCCTCAATTTCACTGTGTCACTTTGCTCAAAGCCAAAGAAATATCACAAACCACTATTTTTGTCCATAAATTTCAGATGAGAAAGAATTGAAGAGAACACTGTAAATCAACTACATTTCAATTAAAAAAAAATTGGTGAAGAGTACCAAGCATGTTTGGTTTGTTGATATCCTGTTTTATAATGACTTGTGACAATTTAGCTACTGACAGATTAGTAGGAATAAAATATTTTTCTCTCTCTAAAAAATATTATTCTTTTTTTAAAATGCTATTTACTAGTTCTAATCAATATCAGGGTTAATCACAGTGAGTTTCTAAATTATGGCATCCCAGTTTATAGTGGAGTGGCTTCATAAATTTAAATGAAAACAGAAGGAAATCCAACATGCCTGAAAGACATGGTCTTTTTGGAGTAGAACCCAAGGGTTCTTCATACATTGAAGTCATTATTACCACCTAGGTCAAGCAAGTAAAGGAAACACAGATACTGAAGAATACTTTTTATTAGGTGGTGGTGGTTGTTTAGTCACTAATTCATGTCTGACTCTTGCTACCCCATGGACTGTAGCCTGCCACACTCCTCTGTCCATTGGATTTCCCAGGCAAAAATACTGGAATGGGTTACTATTTTCCTTCTCCAGCAGATCTTTCCAACCCAGAGATTGAACCTGGATCACCTGCATTGCAGGCAGATTCATTACAGTGAGAAACCAGGGAAGCCCCTCACAATAAACATTTTTCACTTGATCTTTCTATATATTTACTAGTAAGATTTTGTTCTGTTTTGTATTGGGAGTTGACAGGTTGAGGGAAGAAAAATAATTCCAGGTTGACTGGAAAACTAGTGTGTTCCCATGATACAACTGTTTTATATTTTTGAAACCTCCTCTCTTTTATACATATTTCAGTCTGTCAATAATATTTATTAAGTGTCTCTTGTGTCTGAGGCACTCAGAGCTAAAATATAATCTCTTTTCATGAGACAAGCACTGATACAATTTCACGTCACACAGTTAACATATAGACTTTTGGACACTGTTGCTATAGAAAAGTGAACTAGGAAAAATGGCCAAATGAGTTCAAGAGTAGCACACACACAATGCAGAAGAAAAGACAATATATTTATTCTACTGATCAACAAGGTTTTTAAAATAAATTTCAGTTGTGCCTAAATTCATGTTAACCTCGGCCACAGTTTAGTAAAGCCAGAAATATCAGAGGTTATCAAAAATCAGAACTGTTGTTTTACTCTTATAAATCATGAGCTACCTAGATGAACAAGAATCAGCTCAGATTTCAGAGAAATTTCACAAGATTCAGGTGGCCTTCTGCTGGACATATCTGGTTACAGTATGTATAGCATCATGATAATCACATTCTATAAAGTGCTGTTAGGAAAGATGCCACCTATTTCAGTATATTTTCTGCAACTGTTTAGGAGCAACAAACACAATAACAAAGCTCTAGTTTTTCTATTGGGCTTCCCAGGTGGTGGTAGTGGTAGAGAATCTGCTTGCCAATGCAGGAGACATGAGAGATGCAAGTTTGATCCCTGAATCCAAAAGATCCCCTGGAGCAGGGCATGACAACTCGCTCCAGTATTCTTGCCTGGAAAATCCCACGGACACAGGAGCCTGGCAGGCTACAGTCCTTAGGGTCATAAGTTTAAAGAGTGAGAAAGGAATTATTTCTTATTTCATCTTTTTGAGTAAAGGTTAAAATATTTTAGAAAATCTAAAAATTACTTCCCTAAATGCCCAAGGAAGCTATGAAAATTGAAACTTGATAATTTTTTTGAAAGTAAAATGTTCATTTCCTGTGGAACAATAATGCTTTACCACTTATCTAATCTATGTTTAATAGAAGTAAGAACTGTCATGAGAAGTTCAAAATACTTCAGGGTTTACTAATTCGCTGGCAAATGAAGTTTCATTCTCTTTAGGAAAATACACCACTTACTTATTGCTCACCAAGAAAACAAACAAACAAACCTAAAAAATGCATATACATAATTCTGGTCAGCTTTGAATTATTTTCATTCTTTTATGTGGACTGTAATCTTATGAAATCTTATGAAGTAAGAGTACTTATGTAATAATCATTAGTTGAACTGAGGATGCTGGGTTGTTTTCTCTTTTTACGGTTGAATTGTTTTCATACTTTGTGCTAGATCATAATGTTATGGAATAATGGACCCAGCAATATATTTATGCAATAAATACTAGTCGAGTTGAGAACATTGGGTTATTTTCACTATTCATGAAAATCTGATGAAATTAACCAGAAGCTCACAGTTAAAAAAAAAAAAAAAAAACTGGAGACATAAAGACATCTACAGGTTGACCTTTTATTTTTCTTTCTTTTTATGCTCTTCGTTTCCTTATGCTACTCTTCATTTTACTTCCTTTGCATTCTGAGATAAGGAGGATAAAGCCTTTTTACTTTCAGTAACCTGTGAATCTGTATAACATACATGCTCACTGTATACACCCAGGCACTGTGCCTCCAATAGGATTCTCTTTTCTAATTATATTTCCTCCATTTCCTGGTTGTCTTAAACACCTGGTATATGTGTCTTCTCTGGACAGTTTCATGCTAAAAATATTCTCTTTTAGATCATCTTAAATGGTACCCCTTAAATATCTGGATATAGGATTGTAACCTACATGCTCATTTTCAACTGTCTCAGTGCTCCTATTTTAAATCTTGCAAAGTAAATCAAGATTATAATGTCAAGTATAAATAATCCAAGATGAAGAATACAATTCTGATTTTCTGAAATTCACTTAGTTAACTATTAATATTATTTTTCATAATAAGACAATGAAGAGATGGAAAAGGAAAGGAAAGAAAGAACTCATTTGGGAAGGTAAACTAGAGTTAATATAAAGGGGAACAGAAAACTAGATCGAGTAACACTATGAAGAGACAGTAACACTACCAGCAGAAGCGAACTGTGAAATAAGTCATTACCAGGTAGGTGAACATGAAAGAAAAATTTGTTACCTTTATATAACTATAGGGAGTTTATAATAAGGGATACCTACTCCAAGGGCTTCCATGGTAGCTCAGCTGGTAAAGAATCCACCTGCAATGCAGGAGTCCCCAGTTTGATTCTTGGGTTGGGAAGATCCCCTAGAGAAAGGATAGGCTGCCCAAGTATTCTTGGGCTTCCCTGGTGGCTCAGAAGGTAAAGAATCCACCTGCAACATGGGAGACCTGAGTTTTATTCCTGGGTTGGGAAGGTCCCCTGGAGGAGGGCATGGCAAACCACTCCATTATTCTTGCCTGGAGAATCCCCATGGACAAAGGAGCCTGGTGGACTACAGCCCACGGGGTTGCAAAGAGTCAGACACGACTGAGCAACTAAGCACAGCACAGCATACCTACTCCAAGTAGACAGGTAGCACACTTTCAGCAATCATGCTTTCGAAGTATATTTAAATCAAGTATCACATTGAGTTACTAGATCTATCTAGAACATTCAAAATTTAATTATACCTCCAGCCATATTAATCTGCTCTTACCATTAAATACGCCTTTTTAACATAACCGACATCTAAATGCTACTATAGAACAAGAGAAGTCAGTTTTCAAAAGCAAGTGTTTCAATGATCAGTACCTGTAGCAGAGAAGTGAGTGTGAGGTTATACTTACTGGGCCAGGCAGTATACGGAAGTGAATCTAGAACAGAAATTCTACGAAAGTACAGAACAAATCAGAGAAACGAAAAAAGGCTGGAGGCCACGTTCTTCAGTGGTTTGTGGTGGTGGTAGAACTGCAGACAAATAGTTCAAAAGACCCACAGCAATTCTGCTGTAATGAATAGCTTATTGGGAAACAAGTGAATCGCCAATTATGCTAGCTCAGTGAAACAGGCTAAGCTTAGGGTACAGCCTACAAACACTCTCAGTCTACTGTCCTCTGTTTAATGAAAGGGAACATTACAGAGAATTTTAAGGATTTCATATATTCAAAAGAATATACCCTATACTTCATTTATTCATGTGAAGCATGAACTTCCAGACTTTTACAATGCCTAATATTTCTCATATTAAATCACTGATTGAAAAAAAGTTCTAATTCTTCAAGGGGACAGAACATAAAAGTACCAACTTGTTTATCTGATTGTCTCCTTTAAATGGTGATTCTTCATTTCACAAATATTTCCAAATTTAGGACAATTTAAAATTTACTGAAGTCAAGAATAAGTGCTGCTTTAGGATCAAATGGTAAGCTAATACAGAGAGCAAGTATCTATTCAGAGTTTAAATCCAAAGTGTGACCTACTTTTAAGACTTCATAGCCCAGAGGAAAAAGTCTTTAGATCTAAATGTCAGCAAGCTCTTTTAAAATTATTATTGTGATTATTTTTAACTCCATCGTTCTCTCAATGAAAAAAACCACACAATACAGTCTATTTATCAAAGACTAGCGAATACCACATCAGAGAGGCTAACACATAGCTATAGGAGAATTATCATGAAAACATAAAATGTATCCACACTGACAGCTACCATGAGGAATGTTCGCTCCCATACTCTAAATAGCATTAAAGATTGAAATAACAGGCTTTTGAATGTAAGATAAATGGAATCGATGTTTAAGACATTTTTAGAATTTTCTTCCCCTAATAAAGACAAATCAGTAAAAAAAAAAAAAAGAGAGAAAAAATTCTTGTTTTTCAAAGATATGCCACTATAATCCCAACTCTCTATAATAATATAGTAATAATAAAAAGTCACTCAATTGTGTCCAAGTCTTTGCGATCCCATGGACTATACAGTCCATGGAATTCTCCAGGTCAGAATATTGGAGTGGGTAGCCATTCCCTTCTCCAGGGAATCTTCCCAAACCAGGGATCAAATCCAGGTCTCCTGCATTGCAGGCAGATTCTTTACCAGCTGAGCCACCAGAGAAGCCCAGTATTCTAAAAGAAAAATTTTAAATATACATTTCAGAGACATGGAAGGATCAATATCACATACAAATGTCTCTAGAGAACCATGATACAGTGTTTTAACTCCAAAGGCAGTGCCTTTGGAGCTAAGACAGACCTGGGTTTCTAGGCTTTAACATTTCTAGTTTTATAAAACATGCAAATTATTTAACTTCTTTAAGTCTTGGTTTTCTTGTGTGTAAAATGGAGAAATAATAGCAACTTCAGCAAGTTGTGGTGAGAAATTAGATGAAATAATAAATATAAAGTGCCCAAACACATTTCTGGTACCCAGAAAGTGATAAACCAAAAGTAGCTATAATTTTGACTTGATATGACACAGGCAATTGGAAAGCAGATAAATATTGAGAAATGGTTGCAACAGTATTAGTTTTTAGAATATGCTAACAGAATTCAAGAGTATATTTCAAATCAAAGGAAAAAGCCACTTCATCATCATGGTCACCATCAAAGAATGCTGTAGAACCCAAGCCAAAAGACAATAACTGCCCTCAAGGAGCTTATAATCCAGAACAGATGACACTGGCACCATTGAACATGTAAAAGGCCAGAGCCACTGACAGAGAACTGCACAACAAACTCAGACCAGAAAAGGGCTTAAGAGCCAAGAAAGTGAAGGAATTAAGCTTTACAACATTCATGCATAAGATCAGAGTTCCTAGATCCGCATGAGAGGCAGGAAAGGTATTTTGAGAGTAATTTTTTAACTTCCTCCTGTCTCACCAGCAGCCCCCATGAGCACCCCAGCTTTCCTTTAATAGACTGCTAAGTGACCACAAGAAAACTTTGAGGAAATTCTGATAAGTCTTCAGAGGTGGATAATGGTGTCCGTATCCACTAGGAAAGAATCGTAGTCATATTATAAGGATTAAAATTGTGTTGGTAAGTCTTAATCATGATCAGAAAGCATGAAATTGTAGGGAAGTTTTTCAGATTCGCCCCCCCCCCCCCGCCATTATCTTGGTATGATAATCCTTTAAGGGAAAATTAGTCCAAAAGGCAATGAGGGAAAGAATTTCAAAGGCTTGACACAATGATGCTGTTGTTCCTTATTCAAATGAATACTCTCTCTGGGGTTGCTTTTATGTTCTCCATTTCTTCCCAATGTTCTAATTTACTCATCCCTTGGGCAGTCAGTGAATAGCTTAATTTTGTTCATTTGGCTTATAAAAATCCATTAATTTAAGTTAGACACATTTTTTTTCTTTTAAGTGTTATGTATATCAAACTATATAAGAAAGACTTAAAGACAGTTAATTGAAGTTAATATTTTAGTCATGGTCTTGGAAACAACAAATTCACTTCCTTCTAAAGTTGGGATGTCAGGTCTTCCTTCTAAAGTTGGGATGTCAGTTATCACTTTCCCTTGGAAGCAAATCAGGGAAACAGATTCTAACAACTGTCAAGAACTGAGTTGATTTTGTAAAATAGCAATTCACAAAATCTGGTCTCAGATCTCAGCATCAGTGTGAAGCTCCTCCTGTAAGACACATACTAGAGAGGCTCACCAAGAGGAAAAGGGACTACAAACACAAAAGAGTTTGAGACTTGACATAACAAATATAAATAAATTTCTGAGCTGATATGAGAATCAAAAGTAACAACAGCTAAACAGAGAGCTTTCTGCCCCCCAGGTACTGCTCTAAGCATACACACACACACACACACACATATATACACATATATTTACACACACACACACACACACACACACACACTACACATATATACACATATATTCACACACACACACACACACACAGAGTCATTTAGTCCCCCTAACAAGTCAAGCAGCAGGTGCTATTACTGTCTCATCTTATACTGGAGAAACTGTTTTTAATAAGTGACGACCCTGGATTTGAATCCAAGCATACTTCCAGTCTACACAGTTAACCAGTACATTATAGTGACTCTCAAACTCAACTGACTAGCTCAAAATAACACATATAAAAGCATGTTGAAAGATACACATGCCTTGAAAACAACTCTTGCAACATAAACATTCTTTCAGTGTCCTAAAAAAAATAAGATGGAGACAGTTTAAACTTACAGACTGTTTAGTCATTAAGTCGCGTCTGACTTCTTTGCAACTTCATGGACTGTAGCCTGCCAGGCTCGTCTGTCCATGGGACTACCCGGGCTCAAGAATACTGGAGTGGGTTGCCATTTCCTTCTCCAAGGGATCTTCTTGACCCAGGAATTGAACCTGTGTCTCCTGCATTGGCAGGTGGATTCTTTACCACTGAGTCACCAGGGAAGCCCAAAGTTCCAGATAGCTCTCTACTAGTCAAAGGTATAAAATAACTAATCAAAGTTATTAAATCCATTAAAATCATACACTAAAGGGCTCTTTCTTACCCTTGATATCCTGAAAAACATTGTAGATCTGTACATCATGAGAGCTCTCAATTAAGAGCAGAAAATTAATTTACTGAAAGAACAGAAAAGTATATCCTAAGAATCCCGGCGAGGCTACAGAACTAGCTCAGAAAATGTGTGGGAATTGATAGGCCTTGCACAGGCAAGGTCCCGCCCAGACTCAGGACCCAGAAGCCTAGACGACACCATTACCGCTTCAGAATGTTGTGCCGACTCCACCAGTGTCACTGCTACCCCTGAGGGTGGTTGCCACTACTCCCCTCCCTCGTAAGAATGAACCCTACCCAGTCATTAGCTCCTGAATCAAAGGCCACAGTGGGTGACGTGGACTGGTCAAGCCTAGTTTGAGTACAGTTAAGTCTTCTAAATACAAACATTCAAGTTGGGAACTCTCAAAGATGCAAACCTGTGTTCACATGTGCAATCACAGAAGTTAATTCACGTGTCTGGAGCACACTGTCACATGTGTGCCTCCTCTGCAAGTGGTCGTGCTTTTGCATACTTTACTGTACAGTACTCCATAGATTACAGTAGTGCAGTATCTTTATTTCAAGCCCAGGATGTTCAGAAGTAAGTGTAAAAAGCAGTGGTAATGTACCCGGTACTGCTAGGAAGTGTCAAGAGATAACAACAGAAACACAAATGAAAATAATTGAAAGAATGGAGCACGGTGAAAAGATGGTAGACACTGCTGGGTCTTAATACATGCATTGTTCAACCATCAGCGTGATTCTAAAGAACAAGGAACACGTGAAGTCTGCTGCACCAAAGATGGCAAGAGTAACATCGAAGAAGCGTGGAAAAGTGATGGAGACGATGGAGAAATTCGTCAGCGTGTAGATGTGGGATCAGCGTCAACTCCCACTCAGCTGAATGCTGATGCAAGAGAAAACGAAAAGCTTTTATGAAGACTTGAAGAAGAAACATGGCGAAGAATCAGAGGGTGCATCCTTTAATGCCAGTCATGGCTGGTTTATTGGTTCACATGTCCAAGGTTTGCTAGAGCCAACCTTCACAACATAAAAGAAAGTGGTGAGGCCACAAGTGCAGATACAGTAGCTGCCTGGGAATTGCCTGAAACACTTCAAGAAATTATAGATGAAGGCACGTATTTACCTGAGCAGGGTTTTAATGTGGATGAGACAGGACTGTCCTGGAAGAGGATGCCAGACCCAAGTTACATCAGTAAGCAGGAAAAAGTTGATGCCAGGCAGCAAAATATAGGCTAACTCTGTTGTTTGATGGCAATGTTTCTGGTGATATGAAGCTGAAGCCTCTCTTGGTTCATCATTCAGAGAACCCAAGAGCCCTTCAAAACATAGCCAAGGGCTCTTTTCCTGTTGTATGGAAGAGTAACCCCAGAGCCTTGTCATGTTGACACCAAGGCTGTTTCAAAATCACTTTAAGCTTAAAATACATGTTTTAAGCTCTTTTTTTAAAAAATAATTCTAAACCTAATGAAAAATTACAGAAATATTACCTATATCTATATGCCCTTTACCCAGCTTTCCCTAATGTTATCATCTATCATAACCATGGTAGTTATTTAAAAAGCAAGATATTAACACTGACAGAACACTATTAATTAACCTATAGACTTATTCCAATTCTACCAGTTTTCCCACTACTGTTTTGCTTTCTGGTTCAGACTAAAATCAGGCTCCCACACTGCACACCACTGTCCTGTTTTCTTGGTCTCCTCCAACCTGGGACAGTTTATCTTGATACTTGGGGAAAGCACTGGCCAGTTACTTTACAGACTATCCCTCCATCTGGATTTATCTGATGTTTCTTCGTTATTAGACAAGTTACATGTATATTTTTAATAAGAATAAAACAGTAATGACATTATACCTTCTTGTGCATATCAGGATTTATACAATATCAGTGTCTTATTACAGGTAATATGGTCTTTAATCACTTGGTTAAGGTGGTGTCTACCAAGTTTCTTCAATGTAAAGTCACTGACACTCCCTTTGTAGTTGGTACCTTGGGAGGAAATACCTTGAAATTATGTAAATATCCTGTTTCTCAATCATACTGTTGCCCACTAATTTTAGCATCATTCATTGATGATTCTTGCTTGCAATAATTATTATTGTGGTGTTTGCCTCAAGATGATTTCCTATTTGTCATTCCTTTTACATTAACTAGAATGTGAGAAATTATGTATGCATGTGTTTGTGCGTGTGTGCACTTGTGTGTATATATATGTACACATACAGATACACACACACATATATTCCTGGATGCTTAATTTATTCTATGGATTCAAGTTTACAGACTTATCCCAGACTTGTCTCAGATTTGGACATTAGGAGCAACTTCAATTTGGCTCCTTTGTTCTTCTGAAATGTCTCCATCATTTTTAATTCCTTTATCAGTTATCTTTTCAGCACAAATAAAACATTTTCAGGATTTTCCCCTTTTCAATTTATTTTTACTGAAATAATTTTCACTGAGATTTATTTTCCCATTCAACTTTTAGAACCAAAATATTTAATTTATTCTTTAAAATACTCTGGACTTGATGCACTGTTGTGTCAAATCCAATTCTATGGAGTCAAATATTACAGATGTAAATTTTGTAACAAATTTTTACGTTTGAAGGTAGAATTTAAAAGGTCCTTTAGCCCAATCTCCTGAGTTTCCAGAAAAAGAGGCTGAGGCATGGAGGGGTTGAATGACAGACTTTAAGCAGCTGATTCTGAAACAGCAGTGGCACAGAGCCTAATATAGGACTCCTGCTGTGTGCCACAGCGCTGTGTCCTCTCCTGCTGCTGCTGCTACTAAGTCGCTTCATTCGTGTCCAACTCTGTGTGACCCCATAGACGGTAGCCCACCAGGCTCCTCCATCCTTGAGATTCTCAAAATCAGTGCATAGGGACTCTGAGAAAATACATCTCAGGTTTTTTTAATTGAGAAAATACATCAGTAATAAGGATTATTGTGCCATCTCTCTCATGGATATGCATCCAGAAGGGATTCTGAGCCAAAGGAGAATAAGGCAGGGAGGGAACTGGTAAGGATCATAGTTACACTTGGGTCAGAGGTGCTAAACAAAGTGGTCATACAGGTACAGAAGGCTTCACAGAAATTCAATCAGCAGAAACAAGGAAATTAGGCTAGATCATAGAGGAAAGGATCAGATCTCAGTGAGGTTTTGGAAACAGAAATCCAGCCCCAGGCCAAAATTTAAGGCATTATTTAAAATATAGGGAAAGAGAGTAATGGACACGGATATCAGTAAACTACCCCCAAGAATTAGCAAATTCATTCATTTATTCAACTAAGTTGGATGTGGACATTAGGATTTTGTGACTTAACACACCCCAAACTGAACTCCTTACAGCCTTTCCTTCTCCCTCCACTTCCTCAGGCAAACCTCCCTGCTCTGACGGATGGCATGGGTCTTCAGTTACTCTAGCCAGTCACTTAGCCCTCATGCCTCATGCACAAACATTTAAAGTCATGTGTGTCCCACACATCCTAAATCCCTCTGTGATTCACTTCTCAGGCTTGGTCTCCATTCTCCTCCAGAGACTGGGTTGAGTTCCTTATCATCGCTCATTTGGGACTGGACTTACTTGAGACCTTTTAACTGACCCCCTCACCTTAAGTTAACTGTTTCTTGCCTTAATTTCCTCTGATTTGTCTTCTGTATAGACAACAAAGTGACTTTTCAAAAACTTAAGTCTGGTCATACATTTTTCTTGCTTATAGCCATTTGTGTGTTCAGTTGCTAAGTCATGTCCAACTCTTGTGACCCCATGGACTGTATAGCCTGCCAGGCTCCTCTGTCCATGGGATCCTCCAGGCAAGAATACTGGAGTGGGTTGCCATTTCCTCCTCCAGGGGATCTTCCCAACCCAGGAATCAAACCTGAGTCTCCTGCATTGGCAGGTGGGTTCTTTACCACTGAGCCACCTGGGAAGCCCTACAGCCATTTACTCAAAGAGAAATAACAAGCCTCCGTCTCAAGATTGCCCCACTTCAATGCCACCAAGAGGGGCATGGCAAGCCACTGTGCAGGGTAAGGTATAGATTCTCTTTAAACAGCATACTCACTCTATCCACTGTTTCTGTATGGACATGGGTTTGGGTAGACTCTGGCAGTTGGTGATGGACAGGGAGACCTGGCGTGCTGTGGTTCATGGGGTTGCAAAGAGTCAGACACAACTGAGCAACTGAACTGAACTGAAATGACCTGTTTCTGTAATACATAGAGAACCGGAAGTAAAGCTTAGCAAATGTTCTTAGCTAACTAAAAAAGACTGAATATGTACTGGTTTTCAAAATATTAAAAAAATGCTTTCCTGTAATATAAAACAGAAGCATTTGGTCAAAGTCTACCTTTGTAAATGGAAAACCCTGTGTATGTATGTGTGAAAGTGGCTCGGCTGTGTCCAATTCTTTGTGACTCCAAGGATCATACAGTCCATGGAATTCTCCAGGCCAGAATACTGGAGTGGGTAACCTTTCCCTTCTCCAGGGGATCTTCCCAACCCAGGGATTGAAACCAGGTCTCCTGCATTGCAGGCGGATTCTTTACCAACTGAGCTATCAGGAAAGCCCAGGGAAACCCCATATATACACAATTGCTATCAAGCTCACACACACACACTTGTAATAGTCTCAGATTTATACAGGAGGGTCACTTTCTCTAAGAATGCGGATTTAGGAATACAGCAGAGAATTTTTTGTTTTTGGCTTATCATATCTTATTAAACAAAAGCAGACTTAATTTACCAATATAAAAATAAAACTACCATGTATTTTGCTATAATCTTAAACTAGTATTTTGATGCAATGTCTAAAATATCTCTTCCTCTCTGAGATAACACATTTTATGTGTGGGAAAACATTCAAGCCTCATGCAAATATCTTTAGTATCTCCATATGTTTTAACTCAGCATTTGGAAAGTCTGCTCTGCTACTAAATGGTTTATAGGCAAATCTTCCTCGCTTTAAAAATAAAACAGCAAAATGTCATCTGGCTACTGGATCTAGTCAATGACGAAAAATTCTATTTAAGCTATGGTCACTGAAACTTAGCAAAATGTTTTAATTGTAGGACATTTCTATAATCTTGATTCACAAAAACAGTAATACAATATTGGGTTGGCCCAAAAGTTCATTTGGGTTTTTCTATACAATGTTATGAAAAAACGTGAATGAAATTTGCAGCCAATCCAATACATAAAGCATTAAGATAGCAGAGAATGAATTATTTCCTTCAGTGAATGACAAATGATTACTTAATGGACACAGAGTGTTTTTATGGGGTGATGAAAAAGTTTTGAAACTAGAGAGAGCTGGTGGTTGCACAACATTGTGACTACTAAATCCACTGAATTAACTGAATATTTTAAAATAGTTAACTGTATGTTATGTGGATTTTTACCTCAATTTTAAAAGTGTAATTTTAAAATAAATCAATTTTAACTAAGTAAACAGTAAGGTACGGAGTAGATAAGAAAAGAATTATGAGAGTATACAAACAAAATCAGGGAAACAGACTTAACTAGAGGAACTAGACTGGATCAGTACAGATGACATTCTGGGGGCTGAACTACAGAAATCTGAGAGGGAGAGCCTTGCAAACTAATTGTGGTAGCTTTTCAAGCTACCAGTACCTAAGTACACTCTAACAACAGGTGATTCTGGTAGACACATCAGATGTCTTCAGGGGCTTAGGGAGCCATGGAAGGCAGGGAAAGAATCTTTTGCATCTGTCTGCCTCCTGATCTAGATTCTACAGCTCTCCTTTCTCCCCATCATTCAAGTGCCTACTGTTTATTATGACCTCTGGTCATTCAATGCCTCAAACCATTTCTTCTTCTTCAGTCAAACCTTCTGTTTTTTAAGTGTAGGCTTTAACTAGGTTTTTAAAGGATATTAGCCTCGCCTACCTCACCTGTGAAGACCAAATGATACCGGGGACATGATTTAGAAGTGTTTTGCAAACTCTGGATTCTAACTCATTAGTGGGTCATAAAGTCAATTCAAGAGATTATGATCAGTATTTTTTAAAAATGAAATCAAGTGGAATGAAAAAAATCAGAGTGCACTGTACACCGCAAGATTAGGAACTGTTATGGTGTAGTACTTCAGGTGTTCCATGTGTGTGTGTGTGTGTGTGCGTGCGCATGTGTGTGAGTCTATGCCAAGACATGCATGTAGTCAGTCACAATGTAAAATGTAACTTACTGTGCATAAAGCCTACACAGCTTTACAAGACAAGTAAGTCCCTTCTCTGTTTTCTGACTGAGAGAGTATAAACACGGTTTCTCATAATAAAACAGGGTTACCACATGATGTACACAGCAACTGGCTCCCTGACCACCTGTCCCATGAGTATCTGTGTTTTCTACCCAAGGTAAAACGTCTACAGCAAAAAGTCAAATTCTTCACCAGACAGTTTAGATTGAGAATAAGTCTTTAGAAATTAAATATAAATAAATTTGAGCAATAAGTTTAAAAATACTTCTGAATTAAGATTGGATCCTTGCATTACTTTGCAGGATAGAGCTGAAAGCCACAAAAACCCGGATATGGGACAAAACTGGTAAATATTTAAAGCAATTCTTAATTGCTGAGATTTAAAAGAATCTTGCAGTGCTCTTTAATTTGGGTCTCACACTAAAAAACAAAAGTTTCTGAGGAGTTGTAAGAAATGTGGTAAGGCTTGGGTAAGTAACAGAAGAAAGAGGACGGGAAAAAAGATAAAACAGGAAGAATCACTGTATCACCAAGGGTTTTGGAGCTCAAATCATCACTAGTTACATCATTTCTCCAGTTGCAATGAATCAAAGAGTAAGTTAAAAGAGGACACATGCAGACCAGAGCACTGTTTTACATTTTTGGCTCAGACACTATTTTCTGTATATAAAAGCACTACTAGCGGCTCTATTGAGTGAACATCTAACATTTACTATCTTGTTTATAATGGTTAAAACAGTAATGTTTGGCCTTGTCAGCTTACAAAATAAATCAGAGCTGTCTTGTAGCTGGGAAACATGGCTCAGGAAATCTCTCTCCTAGAGAGAGGCATCCCTTATATAGGCTTTCTAGAGAGTATGGTCACCCTGCAGAGAGTCTGACCATTTTAGACGACATAGCAGCCCTACCTAGACAACTGCAAAGGGCTTTGCTTGTACAATGCATGCTAAGTCACTTCAGTTGTGTCCAACTCTCTGTGACCCCATGTACTGTAGCCCACCAGGCTCCTATCCATGGGATTCTTCAGGCAAGAATACTGGAGTGGTTTGCCATGCCCTCCTCCAGTGGATCTTTCTGACCCAGGGATCAAACCTGTATCTGTTACATCTCCTGCATTGGCAGGTGGGTTTTTTACCATTAGCGCCACCTGGGAAGCTTGTACAACAGAAAACACTAAAAATATTTTTTTTCTTTTTCTTTTAAGAACTAGGGAGCATTTTACCATATTGCCAATTGATACAAGATAATAATAAAAGTAAAATCAGCTGTTCAAAATTTGCTAAAATAACGCAAAACCAGGACAGGTTTTCATGCAATCCAAACTCTCAACTTTCAAATAACCTACTTATCACTAGAAAATCGGGCACCACGAAATGAAATGATCAAATGTATTTTATGGAATCATTTTCCAAATTAGTTCTATTATATCAGAGTACAACTACTTAAAAAGGTATCTTTGAAAAATACTGTGAAAAATTACTTTTACATTAAATTTTACCCATTTGTTAATTCTAGTTTCAAAAAACCTTCAGAATCCAAACATCACCTCACCACTACCACCCTGGTCCAAGAAATGACCTGGACATCTGCAACCGCCAGCCCCCAACCAGTCTCCTTGTCTCTACCTTCCACCCTATAGTTATTCTCCATGCAGGGGGTAACTGCACGGAGAGGTGATGTTTCAGAAAATGTAACTTAGATGATGTCATTCTTCTCCTCCAATCTAATGGCTTCCCATTACCCTCCAAAGAGTGTTCAAGCTCCTTGACACAGCCTCCAAGCCCCTACTTGGTCTGAGAGTCTCTCACCCCAATCTATGCCCACTTCTCATTCACTCTTCCCTAGAAAGGGAGATAGTTTACTGACTCATGAATGTGGAAAGAACTAGTTGAGAGCGCTTGACTTAGTACTCTCCTCTTCCTTCCTAGCTATAAGCTATCCTTAGAGCATTCTTTGCATCTCCACATCCTGAGCCTTCCTGGGGTAAGCCTAGCTGGGCAAATATGTCCAATTCCAGGAGTTAGTCAGCAGGAGCTTTTGGTTTTCATCCTCTTCTACCATGTGAAGCAAAGGTGGATTCTGGCCTTCATCTGTCATATTTTAGCGATTAGTCTTATTTCTTAATTTCTTTAGAACCCATGTAAGGAGAAGGAATACTAATTACTAGGGCTACCAAAATCTCCAACATACCAACAGAAACAAACACATACAAGGCATACCTCATACAGGAATACAGAAAAGAATCTAGAAACAGTCATCTCTGGGTAGTATAGTTATAGGCGTCTTTCTTTCTTTATATGCTTTTCTATTTTAGGTGAATATTTTTATAATAACTATGGATTACTTTCTTAAATCAGAAAAAAATTAACCAAAATATACTTTCTTTGGGGGCAATTAAGGAGGTTCCTGGTATCAAGTTTTCAGAGCAAACTATGAACTATGTTGAACACATGTCTAATAAAACTGAAGTTACAAAACGACTTTCTCTAATCAAGATTACATAATTAGAAAATAAAAATGTCTTACCTTTTTTACAGACATTTTATAATTACTTTCACTTTACTATTTTGGTTAAATTCAAGTTACCAAGTAGTGACAAAATTTACGTCATTCTCTTGAATCTTCCCTTGTGGCTCAGCTGGTAAAGAATCTGCCTGCAACGGGGGAGACCTGGGTTCGATCCCTGGGTTAGGAAGATCCCCTGGAGAAGAAAAAGGCTTCCCATTCCAGTATTCTAGACTGGAGAATTCCATGGACTGTACAGTCCATGGGGTCACAAAGAGTCGGACATGACTAAGTGACTTTCGCTTTCACTTGAATCTACATAGCCCCTCTGGTCTATTTATTCAATACAGGATTATATCAGGGTCTTCTCTGCTGGCTCAGTGTTAAAGAATCCACCTGCCAATGCAGGAGACATGAGTTCAATCCCTGGTCCAGGAAGATGCCACGTGCCATGGAGCAACTAAGCCTGTGCGCCACAATTATTGAGCCTACGCTCTAGAGGATGGGAGCTGCAACTAATGAGCGCATGTGATGCACCTACTAAAGCCCAAGTGCCCTAGAGCCCAGGCTCTGCAACAGGAGAAGCCACCGCAGTGAGAAGCCCGTGGGCCAGAACCAGAGAGTAGACCCTGTTTGCTGCAACTAGAGAAAAGCTCTGGCAGCAACAAAGATCCAGCACAGCCATAAGTAAATAAATACAACTTTTAAAGAAAGATTATATTAACTACTTACTTATAATGTGTAGACATTTGACTCAGTAATAGCAGCTCTTATATTTTAAACTGGAGGTTTTTGGTTCATGACTGATTTCTTTTTCTAAATATCAACACACAACCATAAATATTCATGTACGTTTTCTTCTATCACATTCAGGAGAAGACTCTTCTATTTTTACTTACAAGTTGAAATGTTTTAAAAATACATACAAGTCTTTATAAGTAAATTTTGTGTTAACTCAATTTAAATTTTCAGTCAAGCTTCCCTGAGCAACTTTGATCAATAGCTGTCCTTAAGAATTTTTTCACACATTCTCATCGGTTACATTTTTTTCCTTCTTTATGTTAATGTCTATGCATTGAGGTAGTGTGTAAGTTTTGCCTTTCCAAGGATATTGCACAAGGTCTATATTTCCAAATTAGAGTATGAAAGCAAGGATCTTTTAGATATAAATGCCGAGGGTGCAGGTAAATTAAACCATTGAAAGTTAATTCAACAGTACTTATATATACTTTGTATACCAAAGGAAAGGAAGAAAAAAAATCCTTGCCTACAAAAAGCGCAGGACAGTGACACACGAATTTTTTCATCCTTGGTCAACTTAGGCAGAGTGAAAGTTTTCCTTCTTAATCTACTCCCATTTCCAGTGGCAAGAGAATGTAGGGTTTAAAGTTCAACTGTAGATACAGTTTTTAAAAAATTATAATCCATTTTAACAGTAAGAGTAAGAATTATTTGCTTTTTAAACAGCTATATCAAAGCATAATTTAATACTATAAAATTCACCCATTTTAAGTATGCAATTCAACAATTTTTAGTAAATTTACAGAGTTGTGCAACCATCACCATAATTTAGTTTAGAATATTTCCATCAGGATGATTCATTTTTGAACCATAACGCTGTGCAACACAGCAATCAGGAGTACAGATTCTAGTGCAGATTGCCGGGCTCCACAATTTACCAGCTGCATGAGCCTGACAAGTTGTTATCCCTTTCTTTGAGGTGCATTAGTTTTCTTATCTAAAATATTTGGTTATTGACAGTACCAACCTCACAGTACTGTTCTCAGGGTCAACTGAATTAACATATATATAAAGCACTTAAAACAGTAGCCGGCACAAATTAAGTATTCAAGTGAAAGTGAAGTCGCTCAGTTGTGTTCAACTCTTTGCAACCCCATGGACTATAGCTTACCAAGCTCTTCTGTTCATGGGATTTCCCAGGCAAGAATACTGGAGTGGATTGCCATTTCCTTCTCCAGGAGGTCTGCCCAACCCAGGGATTGGACCTGGGTCTCCTGCATTGTAGGCAGACGCTTTACCATCTGAGCCACCAGGGAAGTCCCATCAGTAAATATTAGCTATTATTAATATCAAACACTTTAAAATCTACTTATTTGAAAGCAATAGGCAAATAAGCACATTCCATACTGAAGACTAAATCAAATGACCTATAACAAGACATTCATTTGATAACAATGAAGCCCGACTGACAGTAACTTAAAATTTAGAAGCAAGAATAATAGCAACTGAAAACAAAATTAATCCAAGATAAAATCCATGATGCTCATGAGAACCTACTGTGTAGCACAAGGAATTCTACTCAGTGCCAATAACCTAAATGGGAAGGAACTCCAAAAATGGGGGGTATACATATACATATAGCTGATTCACTTAGCTGTACAGTAGAAACTAACAACATTGTAAAGCAACTATATTTCAATGAAAATTAAAAATAAATAAATAAAACCTATGATGCTCTGATAGCATCTATTCACCTATTTATTCAACAAATATTAACTGGGAGCACATACATTCACCCAAATATTAACTGGGAGCACAATATTAACTGGGAAACAGCAAATAAGACAAAAAGTCCCTGACCTTATGAAGCTTAAGAGGAAAAAAAGTGAATGAGCAGGCACATGAAAAATAAAACAAGGTAATTACACAGTGTTAAGTGCTATAAAGACAATAAAACAAGGCAACCGGGCGGAGAAACAGGTACAGAACAAAGCCAGGGTTACTACTTTAGTCAGCAGTCTAGACTGGCTTTAGAACCAGCCTTCTTAATCTATATTCTCAACTACTGCAGGGTTTTATGATTCTTTGAGATGACATTTCAGCAGAGGCCAGAATGAGAGGTTAGCAACCCCACCCAGAGCTATAACCATGGCAGAGGCAGCAAAGATAACAAGCACAAAGGCTGCAAGGTGAACAAGGCCAAACAAGACTTGAAGAGCAGAAAGAGGCCAGCTAGCTTGGAGTTCACTGAACATGAAGGACAATGATAGAAGATGCCATTGAAGAGGTAGGTAAACACCAGACTCCTGCTTTATTCCACTATTTGAATCACCCCTTTCCTATTCAATAGCTTGAGGTGATATTAGGTTAATAACTGGACATTTCTGCAGCCTAGGGAAACTCACCATCACCATGGGTTAAACTATGCCAAAGCACTCTTCGCTTATTAAAAAGATGAGATTTTTTTTTTAAGTGGAAGCTTAATTAAAAAAAAAAAAAACACACCTTTTACCTAATTCTGTTATTTGAATGTCTTTAGGATTTACATTCCTAGGATAATCTTCTAGTCCACAAATACAGCAGCATGACTATGCAACAGCACCACATAGAGAATGGCAACTGATCTACCTTCTTCACTGGGTGAGATCTCCAGTCGTGGGGAGCTGCCAGGAGAGACAGACAGGGCAGAGCGGTCAGTATATAGTAAGGCACCAAAGCAGGAAGGTAAAGGACGATCAGGAGGGAACCTAATCTGATTTTAAAAAGAAGTTTTACTATTTATGGAGAGAGTTGCGGGAGTTACTCTAAGGCAGGATAAAGACAAATGGAAAGACTGAAGGTGTCAGTCTGCAGATACATGAACTATATTCACTATGCAGCAAGCAGCCAAGGAGTGAGTATTATATTGAACGTTATTTAAACTGGGGCTAAGCAAACCAGAGAGGATGGACAGAGAAGCGAAAGGATATCCAGCAATGCAGGTGAGAGGTGATGAAAGTCTGAAGTAGAGTGAAGGCAAAGGAGAAAAAAGGGGGGGGGGTGGCAGATGTGAGGTACATTAAAACATAGAATATATAGGAGACAGAATATTTTGAAGTTCTAAATGGAAATACAAATTAAGAAAAATAGCAAAGTCAAAAGGAAGGGTGACTTCTAAAGGAGAAGAGGAGTAGTGTTCAGGGTATTTTGAGCTTAATTCTTGGTGGGATTGTCTCACAGACAAGGGGAGGTGTGTGCCTTCAGAGTACAGAAGAATGTATAGGATGGAACTAAGAGACAGACTGGAGTCACAGCAAGTAATGACAACTGAACTTGAAACAGGTCATCTGCCTGACAGGAGACTAGGAAAGATGATGTCCTCTTTGGGAAACACAGCCCATGAAGGAGGCGGAGGATAATAAGAACCAGAAGGTGGTGACTGTCACACGTGTCAAGGTTGCCTTGTCACCTGAGCAAGAGGGAAGTTAGCAGGAGAAAAGTTTGTTGCAAAGAGTGATACTGTCAATAAGGACAACACAGACTGTGAAAAAGACAGCTGAATTTGGTGCTTAGATAGTCGTTTTAAAAAAAATTCTTTAAAAAGAGAGTGTACAATGTTCTCTGATATATCTTCAAAATACCAATTTTCCAGCTTCTTCAGGGCCTTTGAAAGCAAACTGGATGGAATGTCTGTTTTGTTCACTGTGGTACCCCCAGAACCTAGACTAGTAGTTGGGCCAGAGGAGGAGTGGATAACTTTTGTGGAATGAATGATGTGACCTCTCAATCTTCCCTCCATGTATCACCCCCTTGAGCTCTTCATTTCTTCCCTACTGAGCTAAGAGGCCAGGATCTCACACATGTTGACCAACTGTCTTATCAACATCCTAAATAATCCGGCCCCAATATTCTTCTCTTACATGTTTCCTATTTCTAACTCTGTGAATTTTTAGGATCTTCTCTATTAACCTGGTGTCTTGAAATTTCATGATGCCTGGTTTGATGCGAGTCTTCATTCACTGTGGTGAGCACTTGATGAACAATTCTTACCCAGAAAAAAAAAAATTACTTTCAGTTCTGAAACTTTGGTGGAGGGCACAGGGGGCAGGGTAGGAGAAGGCCAGTAATTATTATTTCTTACCTAATTGCATCCATCCTCTCTCCTCTATATTTTCTCTTTCTAAAACTTTCTGGTCAAATATTGAGCCTTGAACTGACCCTTAAGTCTATCTTTTCTTTCTCTCTATTTTACACTCTTTTCTAGATTTCTTTGACTATATCTTTCAATACTATCTGGAGAAGGAAATGGCAACCCACTCCAGTATTCTTGCCTGGAAAATCCCATGGATGGGGGAGCCTGGTAGGTTAAAGTCCGTGGGGTCACAAAGAGTCAGACACGACTGAGCCACTTCACTTCACTTCAGTACTACCATGGCTTTACCCTGTTTTCTAAGAGTTTTTCCTTGAACTCCAAGTGTACAAAGGCTTTTTGCAATATTATCCTTTAAGTTTCAAGGCTGTAATATTCTCTCTGAGAATATTAAATATAGGAACTTTTTATCGAATAATCTTCTGTTTCCTACCTTGTCTCTCGCCCCTCTGAGATTGCTTTAGTGTCTGCATTTCTTGTTAGCTGATTTCTTAAAATATCTGGTGATCCTTGTCTATTCATTAAAATATGAGTAAGATACTAAAAACCTGACTAGAAACACTGTAGGGGTCAAAATCTTCTTCAATAAAGGACCAGACAGTAAATATTTTAGGCTTTGAGGGGCATGTAGTCTGCTATAACTACTCAACTCTGCTATTACAGTGTAAAAGCAGCCACAGATAATATAAAAATGAATGAGCAAGGATGTTCTAATTAAGCTTTATTCATGGACACTGAAATTTGAATTTCACATAATTTTCATGTGTCATGAAATATTTTTATTTTGTTTTTCTTATGAACCATGTGGCAGGCAGAGCAATGTCCCCCACAAAGATTTCCACCCCGTAATCCCTGGAACCTGTGAATATGTTATCATACCAGGCAAAGGGGAATCAAGATTTCAAACTGAATTAATGTTGATAATCAACTGATCTTAAAACATGGCAATTATTCAAGGAGATATAATGTAAGCACAAGAGTTTTTAAAAGTGGAAGAGGGAAGCGAAAGAGAAGGTCATGGTTTTGTGATGTGAAAAAGACTCAAACTCACTATTGTTGACCTTGAAGATGGAGGAAGGCAGCCATGAACCAAGGAATATGGGTAGCTTCTAGAAGCTGGAAAGGGCAAGGAAATGGATTCTCCCCTAAAGCAGCCAAAAGAGAATACAGTCCTGCCAACACCCTGATTTTGAGTTCAATGAAACTCTTTTTTAATATAACTTTTTTAAAAATTTCATTTTATATTTAATTGGAGGATAATTTCTTTACAATATTGTGATGGTTTCTGCCATATATCAACATGAATCAGCCATAGGTATACATATATCCCCTCCCTCTTAAACCTTCCTCTCACTTTCCACCCCTCTAGGTTGTCACAGAGCATCAGCTTTTGGTTTCCTGAGTCACACACCAAATGCTCACTGGCTATCTATTTTACATATGGTAATGTATAATGTTTCAATGCTACTCTCTCAAATCATCCTACCCTCTCCTTCCTCCACTGTGTCCAAAAGTCTGTCCTTTATGTCTGCGTCTCCTTTGCTGCCCTGCAAATAGGATCATCGGGACCATCTTTCTCGATTCCATATATATATGTCAATATACAGTATTTGTCTTTCTCTTTCTGACTTACTTCATTCTGTATAATAGGCTCTAGGTTCATCTACATCATTAGAACTGACTCATCAATGAGACTTCTAACTGACATAAGAAGTCTGTGCTATTTCAAGCCACTAAGTTTTTGGTAAATTTGTTACAATAACCACAGAAAAACAACACAACCATTTAAAAACAAACAAAAAAAAATCTTTCTTAGCTTGCAGGTCATACAAAAATAGATGTGGCACGTGGGCCACAGTTTGCTGACCTTTGGTATAAGCACTTGCTCCAGACTGCCTAGCACTGGATCCTAGTTCTGCCACTTACAAGCTGCAATTTTGGCTAGGCAGCACAACTTTCTTTTTGTATTGGTTTCCTCATCTGTAAAATAATGACAGTAATAGTACTTTTGTAAGGATTTTTGTAAGGATTAAATGAAGTAAAACATGTAAAGTACTTAAAATATTACCTAACTCAAAGTAAGTATTCAGTAAATGCTATAATAATAACAATGGCAATAACAACAGAGGAGGAGATGAAACACAGCCTTCTATGAAGATTTACACCTTATCTCAGCTTTGCTTGGAGTATGAAGTCTCTCTGACAGACCACCCTAAAAGTAACTCTTCAGTCTAGGGTAGGAAGAGAACTGCAGGATAAGCCAGTTCATCTTTTATAGGCTTTCCCAAGCCCAGCTAAGGTTTCAGCTTTCTCCAGTTGGCCAAGTCAGTGACCACTCACACATTTGGTTTCTAGTTTCCAAAAGTGTCTTGACTTCTCTTTTTGGCTGTCATCTCTAATTCTCGTTGATTGTATGGGTTTATGCTTTAAAAATACCTTTTCTGTCATTTTAAAGGGGTTTTAGGAAGAAACAGAACTGAATGAATCTGTTTAACTTACCATATTTAACTAGAAGTCTTAAATTCAATCATTCTCCTGACTTCAAAAAATAAGGATAATTTTAACCTAACTTTTTCAAAACTAGCATATTCTCATTTTTATTAATACTGCTCCCCCAAATATGTGACATTTTACAAGAGCATTATAAGTAAAACTTTAAAGCTTCCATTAAAATAATTGACAAATTACAGCTTAACTTTAGGGCTTGCAAGTAATTTCACAGTATTGATGGTTTGTGTTTTGAATCAATGACACATTTTTTGAAAAGTGAGCTTTGAAAAAATATGCATGTTAAAAACACTATGGCATAAGTTGTAAGTCATATGCTTTCTCTTGAATGTTTATTTTAAAAATAATTATAATTCATAACTACCAAAGCACACTAATCACTGGATACATAAAGTTTTTGTTTATTGATGGTGATTTTATTTCCATACATTGAATGACTGGTTCTAGCAGGGATCTATATTCTTATCTTCCTAAACCATACTTTTAACCACCAAAGCGTCTGCTATGCTCAAATTCATGACACTTCCCAGACATTGTTAAACTGCACCCTGAGATCTAACTATGCCAATTCTACAAAAACTGCAAATCCCCTAGGAGCTAAAAAAGAAAGAATAAGACAAACAGTTATTAAAACCTGCTATGTGCAAGCCCTGTTCTGGATGCTTTAAATATATACCTAATACAATCCTCAAAATAACTGGACAAGGTGGGGATCATGCCCTCATTTCATGAATAAGGAAAAGGAGGGTATAGAGAGCTTAGGAAACTCAGGACTGATGGACAGAAAGTCCCAGGTAATGTGCAGAGTAATTGTATGTCTCGGGTGTCATTTACAAAATATGCTATAGAACTACACAGTAGACTTCTAGGTATCCATATTATTTTCTAAACTCCAACTATTAGGCCTAATTGAAAAGACAAAAAATCTATATTTGAATTTTTAATAAGACTTTCTTTATATTTTTTACAGAGCCACATCTAGCTAGACAAACCAACAGAAATAGAGCTATGGAGAAAACTACAGAAGGATACACTGCAGGTAATTTATAAGCCAGGGAAGCCCAATTTATAAGCATAATGGGTAGGAATAGGCTAATGAGAGTAGAGATACAACTACTCATAATAGTAGTAACAATTTTTTGAAAAGTATATATTTTATTTTTGTAAAATTATGCTTCCCGTTAATAAAGAAATTTTGAAAAATCCAATTAGAACCATATCTATTATTACAAGGTTGTCCATGTTATACTCTCAAATTTAAAAAGTGAAAGTGAAAGTCGCACAATCATGTCCAACTCTTTGCGACCCCATGGACTGTAGTCCAAGGAATTCTCCAGGCCAGAATACTGGAGTAGGTAGCCGTCCCCTTCTCCAGGGGATCTTCCCAGCCCAGGGATCGAACCCAGGTCCCCCGCACTGCAGGCGGATTCTTTACCAAATTAAAAAAAAAAGGAAACTGTAAATTCTCTATTATAAAAACAAAATGTTTTACTCTGTGTGTGTATGTATATATAATATATTAATAAAGGGGAAGGTGTAGAAGGCCAAATGTCAACCTAATCTTAACTTGGGTCATCTGAAGGTGACCGCATGTTTGCATGCTCAGTCACTTCAGTCGTGTCCAACTCTCTGTGACCCCACAGACAGCAGCTTGCCAGCTCCTCTGTGCAAGGGATTTTCCCAGCAAGAATACTGGAGTGTCGAACCCACGTTTCCTGCACTGCCAGCATAGTCTTTGTCCACTGAGCCACCTGGGAAGCCCTGAAGGTGATTGGAGACATTTAAAGATTTGTGGAACACTGGACTCAAGCCACTACTGGTGACTTTATTTTTCATATTCTTTCTCCTTCACATCTGTTCTCTTACTCACCAGGGGCTTATTTGCTCAGAAGCTTATCTCCTGGTGTGATCACTAGTCCTTGCCCCACCTTTCTCTGAACCAAACCAACTTTCTCTAGCATGGCTGAGAGAAATGTCTGGAGACATTTCCAGAGAAAAGCTGGAGAAATGTCTCTGCAGTGTCTCACAGGCTTGAGGCTTTCCTGGTAAGGGGTTGTAGTGTGTGGTCATGTTTCTAAAAGGGATAGCCCCAGAATCCGGACTGGGGTTGCAGGCCAAAGGAGCAGTAGGAGGTAGTCAGATGGAGAGTGGGTCAAGTTTCTGGTAGTACCCTATTGCCAAACCAAACTTCAAATATTATTCCCTCCCATCACCTGTTCTAGGGAAGGCAAAACTCCATGAATATAATGGGTCCTCATTTTCCTGCTACAATCTTAGTCTACAAATAATGGTTGCAATACAAGGAAGCACACCATGTTCTTTTGGTAAAGAATTTGGCATAGTGTCAATTCTTGATTCATACTAAAGAGCACTAACACTGTTTCTAGCAAAATATGTCCCAAGAGTTCAGTAGGTTTTTTTATGTGAATGGAAGTCATCACTGGGTATTCATAAGACTATCCAAGCTGGAATATTTTAAACGCCAGAAATTATACTTGAGAGAGACATGAAACATCGTTTTAAAATCCATCTATATTAATACAGATTATGTGTTTCTACATCATTAAAGATACATCTAAAATTATGTATTTGTGGACCTCAATAGCTCCCATTCTCCCTCTCATATCTCTGACTTACTAGGTTTTCATATAACATAGATAGTTCTTTATGCTACTATTTTTAAGACTTCTTAGAAATAAACTGACAATGTCAATAAACAAGTAAAAAATATATATTTATATACTGTATATGTATATTTATATACTGTATAAGTACTGTATATTTTATATTTTTATATACTGTATAAGTATGCCAGGTGATGATCAGCACTATGGAAGAAAATAAGAGGGAGAGAGTGCCACTGGTGGGGTGAAGGCTGCAATTGTATATAGTGTGGAGTCAAGGAAGGCCTTGCTGAAAAGACAGCATTTGACCAAAGTGCTGAAAAAGGTGAAGGGTGAAAGTCATGTGAACACCTAAGAGAAGAATGTGGAGCCTGGAGGTTCAGCATCTGCAGGGGTCCTGAGTCTGGCGGCATGCTGTTACCTCTCCAACACCATCTCCCCATACTCTGCACTTCTCTCACTTCCTGCCAACTGAACACTGGCCTCCTTGCTGCTGCTCACATGCAAGCTGGTGAATGGAGAGTGAGGAACTGGGGAGGCAGCACAGACCAGGAGAAGCTCCTCTGAAGTGGCCTTCCTCTCAATTCAAAAACAACCCAGCATCAAATGACTTGAGAGCGATGCCGGGCAAACAAACACTCCTCTTGAGCAACAATGTCCAACAGAACTTTCTGCAATGATGAGAATGTTCTCTATCTGTGCTGTCCAGTAAATGGCTAGTATGGCTGAGGAACTGAAATTTTAATTTTGTCCTATTTTAATTATTTTTAAATTGAAATAGTCAAATGTAGCTAGTGGCTATACTAGCAGCCAGCAAATTTCTAGAATAAAGGTAGGCCTTGGGAATACAGAAATTTATCACTGACAGACACTTTACTTCTAAGAAAAGAGATACATTTCATTTAATTTGCTGAAGTTCAAGTTGGTCTAATGAGAATTCCATGATAAAATATAGCAATTATGATAGCTTTACTTGTCACAAAACATATGTATGAAGCATTATTTGCCATGTAATTCTTTGGCTACTGTGTGGGAAAAATTACTGTTATTAGCTTTTCTTATCTCAGCTTTAGTGTTTCCCTCTACATGATTTATTATTGCTGAAGTAATAATTAAGAATTTTTAAAATCTATTTTTAATCGAACTGGGTTTCCTAACAAGTTTTTTTCCTCTTAATTTGATTTTTCTTCAGGTGACACATACACATGCAAATTTAAGAATATGAAGAAATGTAATGAATATAATGTGGTAAAATAAGCTCTATATTCAATGTATTATTAAAGTTTGACTAAACAGAATCAAAGATTCTGATTAGAACAATGGCTTAAAAGATTTTCTTTTCTACAAAATAGGGAACATGAGATATACTAATTATTTTAAGAGAGATGCAAGGCTAACCTTTAAAAACTATATTCAACTTAGAAACTATGGTTTCTAAAAAAAAGGCACGTACTACGCTTAGTCGCTCAGTTGTGTCTGACTCTTTGCAACCCCGTGGACTGTAGCTCTCCAGGCTCCTCTGTCCATGGAGATTCTCTAGGCAAGAATACTAGAGCTGGTTGCCATGCCCTCTTCCAGGGGATCTTCCCAACTCCAGGATCGAACCCAGGTCTCCCACATTGCAGGCAGATTCTTTAATGTCTGAGCCACCAGAGAAGCCCATGAAAAGCATGTATATATGTATACACACATATATGTGTATGTATGCATATATACATACACACATACTAAACACATCACTATTAAAGCTAGTCCAGAAAACTTTTACATTTTCTATGTTAACAGCACTCAGAGACGATGAAAGCCAGTTACTAAAAAATTTATTGCTTAGTTAAAACTCAGTTTACAATTCAAAGGATTTTTAAAATCTCTGAGCTGTTATGAAGCTTTATGGGGTTTATAGTGGAGATGAAAACAGAAATAAAAAGATCTGACAAACAGAAAATGCCAAAGATATTTCCAGCATTATCAACATGGATTCTTTTTTCTCTATCGTTACTTTTTACCTATTCCCAAAAAACTGACTTTAACTCCATCTGCCTGAAAAGACAACTGTTTCTTGGGGTCCCTTTCAAAATGAAAGTGCTTGATGGGCAATTTTATTTGAAAGAATATTATTTTTATAATTGTTAAAAATAAAAAGAATGTAAACTCTATGAAGGCAGGAATTTTGGATCATCTACAGTAGTTCCAGTCTTCAGAATAGTGCCTGAATATAGCACAGATAATAAATATTTATTGAATTAATAATTTTACCAGCACCTTTTATTAAAATAAGATAATCAACTTTTACTTAACATTAGTGTAGATTTTCATTTTAACATTGGTAATCTAGAATAACTCCAGTTAAAAATCCTTGTTTTACCATCTATACATGCAACAAACCCCTTTTCAAAGCTTATTGGTAATACACAGAATTAACCAAAGACTATTCATTATTTTATTCATTCTTTCTGTGGTTATAGAATTCTATGATCCCTTTCAATTCCAAAATTTATTTTATTCTAATAATGACTTAAAATGGAAAAAAAAAATCTGAAACTTATTCAAATGGAATGTCATGGAATGTCAAACTATTATTTAAATTACTACAGAAGTAACTGCTCAACAACTTATGGATCACCCTGGTTATTTCATGGTTTTCTCACCTCTTTTAAAGGGTATTTCTAGTTCTCTGCTTAGTCTTGTTTTACATCACTGTCAAATTCTTCACTTTCAAATCCAAGTATATTGAAATGTCATAAAATAAACTATACTATATTTTTTATATTTTATACCAAAAGATTGAGTTTATGTTAAAAACAAAATATAATACAAATTGGAAAATACTGAGTTGGAATGTTTGCTAAAATGCTGTTTACTGCAGAGGCCCAATGTTTTATCAACTAACACTGAAGTTTAAATTAGGGCTAAACTCAGGAAATTGACCTTCATAATATTTTAACATGATGTTTGTCTTTTTAAGGTGGCTTTCTTCTCAGAAAAGAGGACTTAAATATCCTTGACTTACTGTCAAATTACGGTCCCAGATCTGTATGCTTCCATTCTGACAAGCAGCTGCTATGAGGCTTCCGTCTCTACTATATGTGCACGTGGTAGGAATTACTTTTTTACCCTGCATTGTCCGCGGTTTAAACACGCTTTTTTGCTTCTTTGGATTTTCAACTTCCCAGGTCCTCACAGTCCTTAAAAAAAGAAAAAAAGGGAGATTTTCATTTATAAAAAAGAAAGGATTTTAAAATACAAAAGAGTTCACAAAGACTGTTTGACCTTTTAAGCATATAAATCTAATTAATGTTTTTTACATTTTTTAAATAAAATGTGTGGTATGTAAATGAGTTTTCCCACTGCAATAAAGTCAACCATCCAAATTGTGCTGTCATGAAATCAAAGCGCAAGTGCAAATTCGACTTCAAATGTCAAAGTTCTTAGTTCTGACCCTCTAAAGCAGTAGTTTCCAAACAACTGACTATACACTCTGATCAGCACAACTGTTGAACATTATATACCCACTACATATGCAAGTTAATTTCTAAATTACATGTGGTAATATATTGTTATTTAACACACACCAGAAAATATACTGAAAAAAACTGGTCAGTAAAAAAGAATGATGTGGGACTTCCCTGGCCAAAACAGTAAAAGATAATTTAAAAGAACAGTGGGATAAATATAAATATAAAAACAAATACAACATGGTGGGTTTAAATCCAACCTCATCAATAACTAGAAATTCCATCACATTAATTGGAAATGGCATAAAAACTCTAATTAAAAGGAAAAGACTGTCAGATTGGATTAGATAAAATCAAAATTCAGCAGAGTCTATATTTTTATATATAGAAATATATAAAAATGTGTGTTTATATATAAAAAACACACAAAAATCTTTAAATATAAAGTCTTATTAACCATGTTGGAGAAGGCAATGGCACCCCACTCCAGTACTCTTGCCTGGAAAATCCCATGGATGGAGGAGCCTGGTAGGCTGCAGTCCATGGGGTCGCTAAGAGTCGGACACAACTGAGCAACTTCACTTTCACTTTTCACTTTCATGCATTGGAGAAGGAAATGGCAACCCACTCCAGTATTCTTGCCTGGAGAATCCCAGGGACGGGGGAGCCTGGTGGGCTGCCGTCTATGGGGTCGCACAGTTGGACTCGACTGAAACAACTTAGCAGCAGCAGCATTAATCATTTAACAGTAAAAGGATGGAAAAAGATGTGCCATAACATAATCAAAACAAGCTAGAATGAGTATATTAATGTCAAAGTGAACTTGAAAACAATGAATAAAACTAGAGACAAAGAGGAAATTTTCATTATGAGAAAGAGTCAAAAGATCAAGAAGATATAAAATATAAAATATTAAGAAAATGTAAGATATGAAATATTAAGAAGATATAAGAATCCTAAATGCATATGTCCCTAATAACAGAGCTTTATTATTTTTTTTTTTGCTGGGTCAATCATACCTTTTTTTTTTTTTTTTAAACTTTACAAAATTGTATTAGTTTTGCCAAATATCAAAATGAATCCGCCACAGGTATACATGTGTTCCCCATCCTGAACCCTCCTCCCTCCTCCCTCCCCATACCATCCCTCTGGGTCGTCCCAGTGCACCAGCCCCAAGCATCCAGTATCGTGCATCGAACCTGGACTGGCAATTCATTTCATACATGATCTTATACATGTTTCAATGCCATTCTCCCAAATCTTCCCACCCTTTCCCTCTCCAACAGAGTCCATAAGACTGTTCTATACATCAGTGTCTCTTTTGCTGTCTCGTACACAGGGTTATTGTTACCATCTTTCTAAATTCCATATATATGCATTAGTATACTGTGTTGGTGTTTTTCTTTCTGGCTTACTTCACTCTGTATAATGTGAAAGCAAACTTAATAGAAATAAAAGAAGTACCAAATCCATACTTAACAGCTGAACACTTCAACACTCCTCTCAGTGACTAATAGAACAAGTAGACCTCCCCCCACCTCAGAAAGAAAAAACCAGTAAGACTACAGAAGACCTGGAGAAGGCAATGGCACCCCGCTCCAGTACTGTTGCCCGGAAAATCCCATGGATGGAGGAGCCTGGTAGGCTGAAGTCCATGGGGTCGCTAAGAGTCAGACACGACTGAGCGACTTCACTTTCACTTTCCACTTTCATGCATTGGAGAAGGAAATGGCAACCCACTCCGGTGTTCTTGCCTGGAGAATCCCATGGACGGAGAAGCCTGGTGAGCTGCAGTCCATGGGGTCGCACAGAGTCAGACACGACTGAAGCGACTTAGCAGCAGCAGCACAGAAGACCTCAGAAATTCTACCAGGCAAGTTGAGCTAATTAACATTTATATAACACTTCACCCGACAACTGGACGTGTATTCTTTTACACCTTTTACACACTGAACATTCACTAAGATAGACCACATTCTGAGCCGTTAAAACAAATCTAAATACACTAAAATGAAAGAAACCATAAAAGTATACACACTGTCCAAAAAATGAATCTAAATAAATGATCAATACAGAACTGTATCTGAAATTAATAAATACAATTCTAAATAATCCATGAGTCAAAATTTCATAAGGAGTATTAGATAATACTCTGACTTCAAAAAACATGAAAATACAATATATCGAAATTCATGGTATTTGACTAAGACTGAGCACAGAGGAAAAGAAAAAAAGACGTGCCTCAAATCAATGACCTAAAATTCAAACTAGATAAAAGGAGAGAATATTAAAACTAAAACTAGCAGAAGGGAGGAAATGAGAATACAAATGAATAAAACAGAAAACCACAAATCAGGAGAGAAACCAAAAGCTGGTTATTTGAGAAGATTAGTAAAATTAAAGAATTTCTAGGTGGAATGATTAAAAAGCAGAAATTGGAGACAACCTCAAACACCAGCATCTTGAATGAAAGAAAAGATATAACTGTAGAACTTATCCACATTCAAAGAATAATAGGGAAATTTTATGAATGAATTTACATAAATAAATTCAATAATTTAGATCAAATGGACAAATTTCCTTAAAAGACAAACCAGAAAAGTTCACTCAAGAAATAATATCTAGAATATTCCTATATGATTAAAAAAAACTAAGTACATAGCTGAAAATCTTTGCACTAAGAATGACTTCACTGTTGAATTCTATCAAACATTTAAGAAAGACATTAACACCTTAAAGAAAAGGCCACCTACTGAATAGGAAAAAGTTTTTGCAAAGATGTATCTGATAAGGGATTAATATTCAAAATACACAAAGAACTCATGCAACTCAATCCTGAAAAAACAAATAACCTGATTAAAAAATGGGAAGAAGATATGAATAGACATTTTTCCAAAGAAATATAGATGTCCAACAGAGAAATGAAGAGATGCTCAACATCAGGGAAATGCAAATCAAAACCACAATAAGATACTACCTCACACCTGTCAGAATGGCTATTATCAAAAAGACAACAAGGGCTTCCCTGGTGGCTCAGTGGTAAAGAAGCTGTCTGCCAATGCAGGAGACGCAGGTTCAATCCCGGATCCAGGAAGATCCCACATGACACAGGACTACTAAGCCTGTGTGCCACAACTACTGAGCCTGTGTGCTACAGTCTGGGAGTAGCAACTACGGAGCCCACAAGCCCTAGGGCCTGTGTTTCACAAAAAAAAAGCCACTGCAACAGGAAGCTGCACATCACAACTAGAGAATAGCCCCCACTCGCTGCAACTAGAGAAAGCCCACACAACAACGAGATGAAGACCCAGCACAGCCAAAGATAAGTGAACATTAAAAGAAATAATAACAACAAGTGTTGGCAAGGATGTAGAGAAAAAGGAATCCTTTTGCAGTGTTGGTGGGAATGTACACTGGTGCAGCCACTGTGGAAAACAGTATGGAGATTCCTCAAAACATTAAAAACAGAACTACCATAGAATCCATCAATTCCACTCCTGGGTATTTATCTGAAGAAAAAGAAAACCCTAACTTGAAAAGATATACGCACTCTTACGTTCCCATTCGGAGAAGGCAATGGCACCCCACTCCAGTACTCTTGCCTGGAAAATCCCATGGACGGAGAAGCCTGGTAGACTGCAGTCCATGGGGTCGCTAGGAGTCAGACACGACTGTATAACTTTCAAGTAGACAACCTGAGCGACTTCACTTTCACTTTTCACTTTCATGCATTGGAGAAGGAAATGGCAACCCACTCCAGTGTTCTTGCCTGGAGAATCCCAGGGACGGGGGAGCCTGGTGGGCTGCCGTCTCTGGGGTCGCACAGAGTCGGACACAACTGAAGCAACTTAGCAGCAGCAGCAGCATGTTCCCATTGGTCACGTATGGTTGTGAGAGCTGAACTGTAAAGCAGTCAGAGCACCAATGAACTGATGCCTTCCAACTGTGGTGTTGAAGACTCCTGAAGGTTCCTTGGACAGCAAAGAGATCAAACCAGTCAATCTAAAGGGAAATCAACCCTGAATATTCCTTGGAAGGACTGATGCTAAAGCTGAACCTACAGTATTTTGTTCATCTGATGCAAACACCCAACTCACTGGGAAATCCCTGATGCTGGGAACAATTGAGGGCAGAAAGAGAAGAGGGTGTATGGCATCACCAATACAATGGACATGAACTTGGGCAGACTTCGGGAGATGGTCAGGGACAGGGAGGCCTTGTGTGCTGCAGTCCATGGGTCACAAAGAACTGGACACAACTGGGTGACTGAACAGCAACAATGTTCACTGCAGCATTATCTACAATTGACAAGATATGGAAACAACCCAAGTGCCCATCAACAGATGAATGGATGAAGAAGATATGTGTATACACACATATACATACATACATACAATGGAACATTACACACATACTCACAGATATATACACAAACATACATACAGTGGAACATTACACACACACACACACACACATATACATACAACGGGAACATTACTCAGCCATGAAAAAAAAAAAGAAATCTTGCCATTTGCAACAGCGTGAATGGATCTAGAGGACATTATACTAAGTGAAATAAGTTAGAGAAAGACAAACACTGTATGATTTCACTTACATGTGCAACTTAAAAAGCAAAACAAATGAACAAACGCAACAAAACAGAAACAGAGTCATAATACAGAGAAGAAACCGGGTGTTTGCCAGAGGGGAGGAAGTGGGGGTAGGAGACAAAGAGGTGGGGGAGGTTAAGAGATACAAACGTCCTAAGTCAGAAAGAGGAAGAAATATACCGTATGCATCATTTTATGTGGGATCTAAAATATGACACAAATGCACTTACCTACAGAACAGAAACAGACTCACAGGCACAGCCAACAGACTCGTGGTTGACGGATGAGCAGACGCAAACTACTATACAGAGAACAGATAAACAACAAGGTCTGCTGTATAGGACGGGGAACTATATTCAATATCCTATGATAAACTATAACGGAAAAGAGTAAGTATGTATATATGTGTAAAACTGAATCATGTTGCTGTACAGCAGAAATTAACACTGTAAATCAACTATACTTCAATAAAATAAATCTAAAAAAATTTTCAAAGATACACACTTCCAGTTGCAAAATAAATGAATCACGAGTATGAAATGTGCAGTCTAGGTAATACAGTCAATAATTAGACAATATCATTGTATGGCGACAGATGTTCACTAGACTTATCCTGATGATCATTTTGAAATATAAAGAAATATTAAATCACTACATTGTGTAGCAGGAACTAATATAATGTTGTAGCAAATTATATTTAAAAAATAAACAAACTAATAGAGCTAGAAGGGTGGGGAGGAGTGGATGGAGAAACTGGATGAAGACAGTCAAAAGGTACAAACTTTCAGCTGTAAGATAAACTAAGCTCTAGGGAGGCAGTGTACAAGATGATGTATACAATTAAAACTGTGGTTGTTAAGAGAGTAAATTCTAAGTGTTCTCGTCACAAGGAAAAAAAGTATTTTCTATTTATTTAATTTTGCATCTACATGAGATGATGAATATTCACTAAACTTACTGTAGTAATCATTTCATGACACATGTAAGTCAAATCAACATGCTGTATTCCTCAGACTTACACAGTGTTTCGTATCAATTGTATCTCAAAACTGAAAAAAAAAAATCTGATATTGAGCCAAAGAGGGAGAGAGGGAGGGAGGGAGGGAGGGAGAGAAGGAGGGAAGAAGGAAGCCAACTCTATATAAACTCTTCCAGAAAACAGAAAAGGGAACACTTCTCAACTCACTCTATATGGCCCTGATGCCAAAACCAAAGTCATTACAAGAAAACTATAGATCCCCAGTGAACACAGACACAAAAATCCTTAACAAAACAGCAGTGTACAAAACTAATATCATGTCATGATTAAGTGTTATTTAACCCAGAATGAAAAGGAAGATGGTAAGGACTGAAAATTAAACCATATAATACACATATCAAAAGACTAAGAAAAAGATATCAGATCATCCCAACTGATGTAAAATAAGCTTTTTTTCCTTTTTATTTATTTTCTATTGTTTTTTAAAATGTATTTACTTTAATTGGAGGCTAATTACAACATTATAGTGGTTTTGCCATAAAAATTCAACATCCACTTGTGATAAAACAAAAGAAAAAAGAACCTCTCAGTAATCTAGAAATAGAATGGAACTTGCTCAACCTGAGAGAGGACATTTATGAAAAACTTATAGATAATATGCTTCCCTGGTAGTTCAGGTGGTAAATAATCTGCCTGCAATGCAGGAGACCTGGGTTTGATCCCTGGGTTAGGAAGATCCCCTAGAGAAGGGAATAGCTGCCCACTCCAGTATTCTTGCCTGGAGAATTCCATGGACAGAGGAGCCTGGTGGGCTACAGTCCATGGGGTTGCAAAGAGACAGACAGGGCAGCGCAACTAACACTTTTACTTTCACTTTCACAGGTTAATATACTTCATGGGGAAAGGCTGGAGAACAAAGCAGTGATCTCAAACCCTCACCATTTCTTTATCCTAGAGTTGCCTGCCAGTGCAATAAGGTAGATAAAAGAAATTAAAGGCTTACAGACTGGAAACAAGAAATAAAACTGTCTTTATTAGGATATCACATGATCATCTATATAGATAATCCAAAGAATCTACAAAAATGCTGCTGCTAAGTCACATCAGTTGTGTCTGATTCTGTGCGACCCCATAGATGGCAGCCCACCAGGCTCCCCCGTCCCTGGGATTCTCCAGGCAAGAACACTGGAATGGGTTGCCATTTCCTTCTCCAATGCAGGAAAGTGAAAAGTGAAAGTGAAGTCGCTCAGTCGTGGCTGATTCTTCGAGACCCCATGGACTGTAGCCCACCAGGCTCCTCCGTCCATGGGATTTCTCAGGCAAGAGTACTGGAGTGGGTTGCCATTGCCTTCTCCACAAAATTGCTACTAGAACTAATAAGTGAGTTTAACAGTGTCACAGGATACAAGATAAATAATCATAAATCAATTTTATTTCTATTGACTAGCAACAAACAACTGGATACTGAAATTATGACATAATATTTATAACAGCAAGAATAAATATGGAATCTGTCAAGAATGTGTAGTATCTGTACACTAAAAACCATAAAACATTTCTGAGAGAAACAAGATCAACACAAACGAGAAGATACACTGTATTAACGGAGTCAACACTGTTCAGATTTCATTTGTGCCCAAATTAATTTTTAAATTCAATACAATCTCAATTAAAATTCCAGCAGAGTCTCCTTGGAATTAGAAACTGAGTAAGCTGACTCTAAAACTTACATGGAAATGTAAACAACTTGGAACATCCCCAACAATTTTGAAAAAGATGTAAACTAATTCTACCCAGATTCACACATTGCCTTCTAATTCTAATTCCCACATTATAACACCAATCACATAAGTTGCAATTACACATATTGACATCTATTTTTTTTTCTAATTTTATTTTATTTTTCAACTTTACATAATTGTATTAGTTTTGCCAAATATCAAAATGAATCCGCCACAGGTATACATGTGTTCCCCATCCCGAACCCTCCTCCCTCCTCCCTCCCCATACCATCCCTCTGGGCCGTCCCAGTGCACCAGCCCCAAGCATCCAGCATCGTGCATCGAACCTGGACTGGCAACTCGTTTCCTACATGATATTTTACATGTTTCATTGCCATCTATTTTTTATCCAAGAAGAGCTCCTTTAGAGTAAAGGCTCTGTTTTTTCTTTGTTTGTTTTAAATCTTTTTACGTCTTGTCTTTCTTTGTCGCTTACTTGCTAAAGTGAAAGTGAAGTCGCTCAGTCGTATCCAACTCTTTGCGACCTGTGGACTGTAGCCCACAAAGCTCCTCTGTCCATGGGATTCTCCAGGCAAGAATACTGGAGTGGGTTGCCATTTCCTTCTCCAGGGGATCTTCCCGACCCAGGGATCGAACCCAGGTCTCCCTCATTGCAGGCAGATGCTTTAACCTCTGCACCACCAGGGAAGCCCAGTCCTGCCCAATTCTTTATGACCCCATGGACTACAGCCCACCAGGTTCCTCTGTCCATGGGATTTCCCAGGAAAGAATACTGGAGTAGGTTGCCATTTCCTTCTCCAAACAAATGTCTAGGTTCTGTCAAATATCTTGAACACAACAGGAACATAATCCATAAGGGTTGCCATTTCCTTCTCCAAACAAATGTCTAGGTTCTATCAAATATCTTGAACACAACAGGAACATAATCCATAGCAGGTCCTCAATAATTAATGTAAGAAATTCACTCCCTATCTAAGCATTTCAGGCATCAATTTTAATCGAGGTATAACCAATATACAATGAAATGTAACTGACATTTGTATAGGTTTCAAGTAGCCAGCATTTACTGTCAAATATTTATGATTTATTCCAAATAAAGTTTTTTGTTTTTTTTTTAATAACCTATGCATGTCTTCTCCCTAAGAGTTTCTTGGGAACTTAATTAACTATTTAGCATTACCAAACCCTAGTTTTCAGAGTTGTTGAACCCAGTGCCTAAAATAAGACTGCATCCACTAAATTTTAGGAACTACCAATCAGCAAAATGTAAGCTCAAATAAGAGTTTGGGAACAGTACACAGGGAACAATAGAAAGGCACTCTGCAACTTCAGGATATAAAGCAACCCAGAGGAAGATCCAGGATACTTAACTTTAGTGTTACAAAACACTGCAACAGCTAGAAGCTATCAGCAGTGTGACTGATACTGTTAGATACATAATCCAACATCCATTCATTCTCTTTTCTTCTCCAAGTCTGCAATTTCCAGCCTCTTGTAGATACATGTGATGAAATATGGCAATTATACTTTGACCAACACGGTGTAAATGGAAGGGTATTAAAGAATTCTGGAAAAGTCTCTAAAGGAAGGTTGCAGACCCTTCTTCACCTCTTCTTGTTTACTCCTTCCTCTGCCAGAGAGGATATGATTCTGGGCTCAAGAGCATCTTAAAGCAACAAACAGAAGGCCCTGGTCCTTGATGACATTAGAGACACCACATCAACACTGGAGTGCCTATGTCTAGACTTCTGATGGGTAGATAGGCAGTAAGATAGGTAAAGTTTACTGGGGCCTAACATACTTACAATGAAATTCTTCTTTTTAAATGTGCAGTACTGTGACTTTTGACAAATGAATAGTTCGACCACTCCAAAACTTATCTTGTGTTGCCTCTTTATAGAAAATGCTTCACAATCCCAACTTCAACAACTGGCAACTATTAACTGCTTTTACTTCCCGATAGTTAAGCTTTTCCAGTACTACAGTGGTAAAGAACCTGCCTGTCAATGCAGGAGACTTAAGAGACATGGGTTCGATCCTTCTGTCAGGAAGATCCCCTGGAAGAGGGCAAATGGCAACCCACTCCATTATTCTTGCCCAGAGAATCCCATGGACAGAGGAGCCTGGTGGGCTACAGAGCATGGGGTCTCAAAGAGCTGGACACGACTGAATGCACTTAGCACACATGCATACCGTACGAAGCCTTTTGAGCCTTGCTTCTTTAACTTAGAATCTAAGTTGTTGTATCTAAGTTGTTGTATGTATCAGCTGTTGTTGCTGTTGTTGTTTAGTCACTAAGTTGTATCCAACTCTTTTGTGACCCCGTGGATTGTAGGCGGCCAGACTCCTCTGTCTGAGGGATTCTCTGGGCAAGAACAGTGGAGTGGGTTGCCACTTCCTTCTTCAGGGGATCTTCCTGACCCAGGTATCAAACCCGTGTCTCCTGCATTGGTAGGTGGATACTTTACCACTGAGCCACCAGGGAAGCCTGTATATGTCAGTAGTCCATTCCTTTTTGTTGCTGAATAACATTCCACTATATGGATATACCACATTTTGTTTATCCACTTGCCAAATTCAGGATAGTGAGTTGTTTCCAGTTCGAGGTGATTATAAATAAAGCACTACAAATATTGCTTTGTGGATTTCTGGCTTTTTTTGTGTTGGTAAAAATAAGTCATTATTTCTCTTGGCTAAATACTTAAAAATGAAATTGGGAAATGTATGCTTAACTTTATAAGAAACTGCAAAACTGTTTACAAAGTGGTTGTTCCATTCTGCACTCCTATCAGCATGTATAAGAGTTCCAATCACTTCATATTCTTGACAGCAATTGTAGTATCAGCTTTTTTTTAAGCCATTCTAACAGGTATGCACTGGAACTGTGACTTTAATTTCCATTCCCTAAATGACTAATGATATTGAAGCTCTTTCCATGTACTATTTGCCTTCCATGTCTCTTCTTCAGTGAAGTGTCTCTTACTTAGTTGTTTATTTTCTACTACTTTCTTTTTTGAGAGTTCTTTAGATATTCTTGGAAGATCCCCTAGAGAAGGAAACGGCAACCCACTCCAGTATTCATGCCTGGAAAATCTCATGGAACGAGGAGCCTGGTGGGCTACAGTCCATGGGGTCGCAAAGAGTCGGACACGACTGAGCGACTTCTGTGTGTGTGTGTGTGTTTAGATATTCCGGATATAAGTTCTTTATCAGACATATGTTTGGCAAATATTTTTCAAGTCTGCTGCTTGCTTTTTCATTTTAAAAGTCTTTCAAATATAGGTGTTTTAAATTCTGATGAACTCCTATTTAGCAATTTTTAAATATTACATCTAAAAAATCTTTGCCTAACCCAAGGTCATAGAAATTCTGTTTTCTCCTAGAAATTTTACAGTTTTAAGTTTTACAATTAGTCTATGATCTATTTGAATTATTTTTACATGTGGGATGAAGTCAAGGCTCTTTTTTTAACACATGGATATCTAATTATTCCAATACCATTTTTATCTGAGCATTATAATACCTTCACCTCCACATGAATGTATTCTGTATTGTTTACCTATCTCTGTTCAGTATGTTTACCACAGTTAATATGTACAAAAAGTTGAGAAATATCTGGTGTGCCTTTTCTTTCTACCCTAAACTCTTCAACACTAGGGATAAATTATGACAGTTTCTCTTTTTTTAATAACTGAACATCTCCAAAAGTCAGATGATCATTTAGAACTGTGATATGAAAGACCCCACACAAATACTATAAAGTATCATTATCTGGCTTGTTTAAAGTTCATCTCTAAAACTGGGATAATAATACCAACAATGAGGGGCTGTGAGGATTAAATGAGATTAGGGATGTAAACGTTATCTGGGACAGTATTTGGAATACAGTAGGCACTCAATAAATACTGGTTTGTTTCTGCTCTTCCTCTTAGACCATAAATAAAGCCTTAAGCTAATAAACCCCACAACTAAGTATGTTCCATTTATTTCAGTGGTTTATTAACAGTTTGAGCTAGTCATTAAAATAACAGAACAAAAAAGCAGCTAACCTAGCATATAGATATATGAAAAATAAATTTACACAGCATCTGATGGTGACTAATTACAGTATGGTTTTATGGCTCTGATTCTCTGAATCTATGCCTGAAAAAATGGATGTTAAAGTGCTAGGCCATTAGGTATCTGTCAAAACATTCTATGCTGAAGAACACATATTTGAAACTTGGAGTGAGATCTGGTCTTGTAAAATTAAAACTGTGTTTCATAAAAATAGATTTAAAAATAGAAGAAGGATCTGCATGGGCCTTTCTGGACACAAAATGAAAACACCCAGAAGACAAGAAAAAGACACAGGTGGGGTCATTACACTGCCCCAGGCACAAATGCTTTCTATCTTAAAATTCTGAATCCTTTCCAAATACAAGTTCTAAACTTTCTGGCATCTGCTGCATAAATGCATCACAGCATTTGGCAGAAATCAAGGGAAGCATTAATTTTGCATGGAAATCACTTAAGATATCTTGGTTTAATTTTTCTCAAAAGACTACACAAGCAACTACTTGAGTGATGTAAGAGTCTGAAACTTGTGGGCTCTCTTGGCAGAACAAATCCAACAAGAAAAACCTTCTTTTTTTTTAAGGTATTATCCCACAGAAATGGGGAAAATGTTTTAACTTCTATATAAACCCATGATAATCTTTATAAACTACACATAAGTCACATTATGCACACAAAGTAATTGCAATAAAAATACAGCTGCATTTAGAAGAAATGTATTTGTGTTAATGTTCTATACTTATAATTATTAAAATTAGGCCTTATGAAATCTAGACTTAGAATAAGGAGTAAATACAGTAATAAATAACCACTTACACCCTTACATTTATGACCAATTGATTTTCAACAAATATGCTAAACAATTTCAGGGGAAAAGAATGGTCTTTTCAAAAATTGATGCTGAAACAGCTAAATACCCACATGCAAAAAAGATAACTGAGGACCTTCACGTCACATCATACAAAAACTAACTTAAAATGGATCATAGACATAAATGTAAAACTATAACAAACATGACATTAGATTAGGGTGTGGTTTCTCAGATACACCAAAAGCATGAATGATAAAAGGAAATAAAAAGATAAATTAACATCATCAAAATTAAAAATTTACAAGCTTCAAAAGATACTATGAACAAAGTGTAAGACAAGACATAAACTTAGAGAAATTATCTGTAGATCATATATCTGATAAGAGACTGGTGTTGAGAATACTTAATGAATTTTTACAATACAATAAAAAAAAATGAATGACCCTCATGTACAATGTTTGGGCGACAATTCGGTGTAACTGATAAAATGTATAGCCTACCAAAAAAAAAGAAAGATGAGTGATCTTTTTTTTAAATGGGTAAAAGATGTGAATACATATTTCACTAAAGAATATATACAAATGTCCAATAAGCACATAAAAAGAAGCCTGACATCATTTATTAGGAAAACGCAAATCAAAATCACAAGATACCACTTTATATTCCATAATTAAAAGACATATAATAATAAGTGTTGCTGATGAAGCAAAGAAACTGGAACCTTCATATTTACTGGTAGGAATGTAAAATGGGTGGAGTCAGTTTGAAAAACAGTTTGCCATATTGTAAAATAGTAAACAGATTTACCACCTAACTCAGCAATTTCACTCCTGGGAACTGAAAACATATCCTATCCAAAAACTTTCACATGAATCTTCACAGAAGCATTATTTTTAACAGCCCAAAAATGGAAACAACCCTAATGTCCATCAACTAATGAATGGATAAACAAAATGTAAAACTGTCATACAATGGAAAATTACTTGTTTGGCAATAAAAAAAATAAAAAGGAGTGATACATACTATAGTACATGATTTTCTCGAGGTTTCCATTAACAATAACTGGGCTTCCCAAGTGGCTCTAGTGGTATAGAATCTGTCTGCCAATGCAGGAGACGCAAGAGATGCAGGTTTGATCCCTGGATTGGGAAGATCCCCTAGAAGAGGAAGTAAGAACCCTCACCAGTTTTCTTGCCTGGAGAATCCCATGGACAGAGGAGCTTGGTGGGCTACAGTCCATGGGGTCGCAGACAGCCAACATGACTGAGCACGAGCAAACACAGAGCTAGAGGTATGAATGGTGAATGACTAAACGTGGATTCTCTTAAGCGAGATGGAAATATTATACATTAGAATGTCATGGTGGTTACCCAACTCTATAAATGCACTAAAAATCACTTAATGGCCCCATCCTCTTTGAGTTTCAGGTGCTTAATGTCTCATTAAATTCCTAGAACCACCACCAACAATCAAACATTTCTGAGAACCACTTTCATAAATCTCAGATGAGGAAGAGAGTCTTCCTCATTGGAAGAGAGTCTCAATTTAAAATAAATGCCAAACTGTAAAGCAATTATCCTTCAATAAAAAAATAAATTAATATATATATGTACCAAATACTTATTAGGCAAAAATTAGGCCATGCTATTAAACATCAAATAAGAACTCAGAAGCTCTTTACAAAGCACTTCTAAAATCTTTCATTAAATCAAACAACAAGAGAGATCAGGGTCTAATATGTAGGTTAAGAAGCAAAGGATCCTGAATTATACAGAGTTCTAGTTCAAGTGCACTGCCAGATCACTGTGGGTGAAGTAGTACTCAAGAGCTTCCCACTGATGTTAAATTAAAACCGTATAAATATCAAATATCAAATGTTCAGCTGCTCAGAAGTTTGTGTACCAATAGAAACTACAGATATACAATATGTCTCCAGAAACTCAAACAGGGGCTCTGTATCAACCAAGAGGGGTAGAATAGAGAGGGAGATGGGAGGGAGGGGATATATGCATTACATATGGCTGATTCATGTTGAGGTTTGACAGAAAACAACAAAATTCTGTAAAGCAATTATCCTTCAGTTAAATAAATAAATAAAAGAAAATACAGATATAAAATATATATCAATATTTTATATATAATATATATTGAGAAGTTCACGTCTATTTCTCAATGTGAAGTGAAGAGAAGTAGCTCAGTCATGTCCAACTCTTTGCGACCCCATGGACTGTAGCCTGTCAGGCTCCTCCATCCATGGGATTTTCCAGGCAAGAATACTAGAGTGGCTTGCCATTTCCTTCTCCAGGAGATCTTCCCGACCCAGGGATCGAACCCAGGTCTTCCACATTATAGGCAGACGCTTTACTGTCTGAGCCACCAGGGAAGTCCACCTTTTTCTCAATATGTAATACTAAATATAATAATAGGGAAGGAGAAAAAGGGAAGGGAAAAAGGAAAAGAAAACTATATATTCAGATGTATACCCAAATATGTTAAGGCAGTAGGTTCCTTTTTTTTTCTCAAGTCCTTTTATTTTAACCTATCAAGAAACTCATGAGAAAAGTAGTGTAGTGTTTTAAGAGAACACCCACAGGTAGATGCTGAGAACTGTTCTGTTCAGAGTTATGACAAAAATGTTTCACAGGTTATTTCAAAAGAATATATGGAGATTTTCCTACACCTTCTAATATGCCAAATTAAAATCTTCTAAATAGATACTCATTTCAACTCCTTTTATTCTCTTAATATCTAGCATCACATTGTACATATCATAGGCTTTCAATAAAATTAAAATCCTATGGCAGATATATCTAAGTAATATATATTTATATAATAAAATATGCACATATTTACAATAGATATTGTCATTATATTTCAGTACTACTCTATGTTTGAGTTTTCTTTTTTTTTAATTTAGAAATAGTACATTCATTGTTAACTTTCATTGTTTAACTTGAATTCCCTTAAATCTCCTTCAACACAACTTGCTTCAATTAACTTTTGCTGAGATGTGAGCACTGCTTCTCATTGAAGAAGCAAGAATTGGATGAGGCCTTTGCCTTCATGGAAATCACAGCTGGGCAAGTGGATATAATGTAAAAGCAATAAACCACAGGTCAATAGTTCAACATAGGCTAGATACCTGGGAATACTCAGGTGCCTGTTCTCCAAGCACATATAATCTACTGGAGGAGAAAAACTGGGGAAAGACATCATCACACTATAAGGCAACATCCAGAGAAGGGAAACAGGTAGCTCATTGGAAAAGATCTAGAAAGGATTCCTCAGAGGTGTGCTTTTTGAAGAAGAGTTGAAATACTATAAGTGAAATTCACAGTTGTGGGGAGAGGGGTGAATCCTAGAAATTGATATAGAATATGCAAAGATAAAGTGACTTGCAAAAGCATAGCTTATTCTAGGAACAAGTATTGATAGTCTGCTCTGGCCATATGTAGAAGACGAGATCGTCAATAATCATTGGCAATTATTAGACTATAAAGGGGATCCTATAAGCTGTACTGGGATTATAGGCTTTACACTTATGGAGACCATGGAGCCACTAAATAGAGGAATGACTTAAGTTATATAATCAGTACCCTGTTTTAGAAACCCACTTGGGTGGTAGTGGGAAGGACTGCTTGGAGAGGCCAAGTCTGTAGGTTGCATAGGCCAGGTGAGAGATGATCAAGGCCTGGGCTACGGCAATGAAGCAGGAGGGTGTAAAAGAAAAATAACTTCGAGGAGGGGAAAGGAGGTGGTGCCGTTCATTCAGTGAGACAGAGTTGTGGAGCAGCAGTATAAGACAAAAGGTAGTAACAGTGAAGGAGATGAGTTCAGGTGAGACAACTGTGCGGCAATCAGGTGGGGAACCACACAGGTGAAAGGAATATAATTAAGACTCATTAGAAGGCAGAGACACAGCTGTGGGAACTGTAGAAGGCAGACCCCCGCCGCGCAACAGACACTTAAAAATAGGCAGCAAGATGGGAAAGGAGTATGACAGGAGACAAGAAAAAAGTATGAGAGGCAGGAGAGGACAGTGTCGGTAAAGACAAAGGAGAAAGTTTAAAAGGAAGTATGATCAAGAATGTCAACTCCACAGAGATATTAAGATCCTAAGTAAAATTAAGGACTAGAAGGCCTTCACTGGATGTAACAGGAGTCATACATGAGGCCTGCAAGAGAAATTTTAGTAGACTGATGGGGCAGAGGTCAGAATGCTCTGGAATTATGAGCAGGAAGTGATAAGGCAGAGATAATAGGCAGAGAGCACTCCCCCTAAAAATGCTATTTAAATTTGGATAGGAATCTAGGGGTAGGGAAGGATAAATTACAAGCATGGGGTTAACAGATACAACTCCTATACATAAAATAAGTAAGTGATATGGATTTACTGTGTAGCACATGGAACTATATTCAACATCTTGTAATAACCTATAGTGGAAAATAATCTGGAAAAATATATACACACCTAAATATAAATATAACCAAATCACTTTACTGAACACCTGAAACTAATAAAATAAGTACACTATGCTTCAATTAAAATATAATAAAATTTACAAATTAGAAATAAAAAATATAGATAGGAATTGATAAAACTTGACTAGGATGAAAAAGCATCAAAAGCATCAATTGATGCTTCTGAACTGTGGTGTTGGAGAAGACTCTTGAGAGTCTCTTGGACTGCAAGGAGATCCAACCAGTTGATCCTAAAAGAAATCAGTCCTGAATATTCTTTGGGAGGACTGATGCTAAAGCTGAAACTCCAATAATTTGGCCACCTGATGTGAAGAACTGATTCACTGGAAAAGACCCTGATGCTGGGAAAGACTGAAGGCAGGAGGAGAAGGGGATTGACAGAGGATGAGATGGTTGGAGGGCATTACCGACTAGATGGACATGAGTTTGAGCAAGCTCCGGGAGCTGGTGATGGACAGGGAAGCCTGGCGTGCTGTAGTCCATGGGGTCACAAAGAATCAGACATGGCTGAGCAACTGAACTTGCTTCGGATGAAAAGGAACAAAACTGAGGAAGACAGGCAGAGGAGAGGATATAACTGATCTGACTCCCAAATGGGAAGAAGGCGTTGTGGGGCAAATTTCATATGAGGGCATTTATGGCAGAAGGAATACCATGGGAAAGGACCTTGAGAGGAATAGTTAATACAGTCTGATATAGTTACAGTATGTGTGTATTGTGTGTCTTGTCGGGGGGTGGTGCAGGTTGTACACATGTCTAGATGAGGACGGAAACAGGCTAGGACTGGATTGGGAAAGATCCTGCAAACTCTGTTAAACTAGTCATGTATGGATATGAGAGTTGGACCACAAAGAAGGCAGAGTACTAAAATACTAATGCTTTTGAACTGTGGTGCTAGAGATTCTTGACAGTCCTGTGGACTGCAAGGAGATCAAATCAGTCAATCCTAAAGGAAACCAACCCTGAATATTCACTGGAAGGATTGATGCTTAAGTTTCAATAGTTTGCCCACCTGATGCAGAGCTGACTCACTGGGCAAGTCCCTGATGCTGGAAAAGACTGAAAAGGAGAAGGGGGCAGCAGAGGATTAGGCGGTTAGACAGCATCACTGACTCAACGGACACGAATCTGAGCAAACTCTGAGAGACAGCAGAAGACAGAGGAGCCGGGCATGCTGTATGTAGTCCATGGGATCGCAAAGAGTTGGGTATGACCTGGCAACTGAACAACAACAAAGAGCATTCTGTAAACTTTGGGAAATAGAGATTCAGTAGGGTTTGGGGATCATGAAGTGCAGGCCTGACCTCCTCTCCTAGACAAGCAGCATACCCCAAAGTCTGCATGGACTGGTCCTCCGACCACAGGGCTGAACCATGGCTGCAAAGTGTGGAGCCAAGGAATGAAGACAATGTCCCTGACAAAGGTCCTGGACAAAGGAAAATGATGGCTGTTATCAACATAAATGGAGAATTTGAGAAGAAAAGAAAATTAAAATATTAAATAAGGATCCAGTGCTTCTAACAATATATGTTTCTGATCAATTGGAAATGAACACAAGGAGCTCACTGAAGAAAACCAACTCTTGGAGAGGGAACAGACAAATTCTCTCATCCTCCCACCTATGTATTTCTATGTACTTGATCAGGGGAAATTCACAATAAATCCACTTGGAGCATAATACAAGTCACTCAGTGTTAGTCACTAATAATTACTCTCATGCATCAAAATAAGAACTCATATGTGGATTTGGCCTTAAAATGTAGAGAAATATGTAGGTGCCTATAATTATAAATGATTGTTTATGTCAAAAATTACTACCTCCCAATAAAAACAATACACAGCACAGTGGGTGGGGGTGGAGAATGAGGAGATATGGGAGAAGAGTAAAGAGAATATTGCAGCCAGCACAGATAAAGTGGGTATGACAAATCTTACAAAAATCTGCCTCCACCCACCTACTCTGATGCTGCCAGGGCTCAACAGTTTCTAGACCAACTTCTCCCTGAACATGAGCAGGTGCAGGCAGGCTTTCCAACCAGCCACTGCAGTAAGGAACTATTATACTTCATGATTATAGCCATTATACTTTATTTTTTTAATGCTTCTGAAATATAATACATATATGAAAATTTCACTCAACCAACCACATTTTAAAGCAGCAGCCTCCACATCTGCAAAACAGATTCTAAAGATAACAATTTATGCGCCAAAGAGTGATTCAGTGCAAATTTGAAAATGAGATATTCTTCTTTTGAAACGGAATGGATGGTTTTTCCCGACTGAAACAATGCTTACTCAAGTTGCAAAGCAGTGAAGTCAATGTTACTTTAGAAGTTTACAGTGAAAAGAGTAACCTTTTCAATATTTCTAATAAATTAATCCATAACAGATCTCCACCACTTGGAGAATTACTTCCAGAAATCAGGAATGCCAAAATGTGTTTGATAATGAACTCAGAATACTGAATTAATAACCTGCATAAAACCTAAGAATTGGACTAATAATCATAATAGACATTTATGTGCTCATTACAAAGCAAGCACTGTGCTAAACACTTTATCACTTAATCCTCACAACCCTATGATATGAAGAAGGTGCTATTATTACCTGTTTTACAGAGGACAACTAAGGCACAAAAGGATTACGTAATAATGTCGATATTCAGATAACTGAAAAAACCAACTACTATACGTACTGCTCGTTCATGTCTTATATAGTGTTGTCTATATGGATCCACTGAAGACAGGTAAGGTCTCACATTAACTCTGGATTAATATGCCATAAATCTTGATGGTTCAAGTAATCATTTTTCTTGAGAAAGAATACTGAAAATTTTCCATACCTATAAAACCACTGCCAAATAAAGTTGAATATTATTTGTATTTTGCATCTTTTAAGAATAAGCAGTGACTCTGAAAGTCTATAAAGTATATTGTATTACAGAAATGCAGTCCCTATCAACAAAATAAACACCAACTTTTCTCTTTCAATGAAGAAAGAAATCAATGAGAAAACACTTTGAAAAGGATACAAGGATAAGAGATTCCGATTATTATCACTGCCTCTCTCTGTCCCCCACCCCTCACACTTTCCCATCCTCCCAGACTCATAGTACATTTGTTCATAAGCCAGGCATTTCCCTCCTGAATAAGTTCTGTTAGACATGCTTTAAAAATATCTTTAGGGAAATAAATTTTCTGTGTGTAAGGGAGGAGGAACAGCCTGGAGAAGACTCAGCAGCCACTGATGCACTCAGTTCAAATGGGGAAAAAAACAAGATGAAGCCAGGAGAAGTTTTAAAACTCAGCACACAGAGCTTAAAGCCCTGCACAGAGGCTATGAACTACTAAAATCAACAGAGCAGAGGAGCCATCCAAGTAGCATTTTACCATCAGAAATCGGTCCTTGGAGAAAAGACACTGGTGGAGCCCTGCTAAAGAAGTACTATACACAAGGACAGCCCATGACAAGAACAGGCTGAAACTCAGCAAACTCTCCAAACACTCTCCAGACCTAAGGACTTTACAGTGAATTAAAGAGATGTTCACAGGAACTCCCTGGCAGTCCAGTGGTTAGGACTTGGCACTTTCACTGACGAGGGCCAGGGTTCAATCCCAGGTAAGAAAATCAGGGATCCTGCAAGATACTGTGGTTCAGCCCCCACCCTCTCAAAAAAATAAAGATGCTCACCATCTGTAGCACTACCACTAAGTATAATTAATAAAAGCTAAACACTTCTCAGGTCTGCATTGTACTACCACTAGGCTAAGGGCTTTTCACTTGTTATTGCATTTTAAATTCAAATACTGAAACAGGTACCTTTACCACTCTTAGTTTAGATATGAGGTATGTGAAGTTGTGTCCTCTGTCCATAATCTTACAGTTAGTGGCAGAGTTAAGATTTTAATCTAGGTCACCTGGCTTGTAAAAGAAACTTGATACCTAAAGGATAACTGTGTGTAGACCTTTGATTGCATAATCACTGTATAAAATTGTGCTAGATACTACTAAAGCCAGTGGAGAATTCTTAGGTTATATTGCTAGGTGCCTGATAAAGGGACTTTGAAAAGTACTATTTATAGTATTATTAGTCTAGTTCCCAGGGACAATCACTACTCATGACTTCCTAAAATATTAAAAGGTTTGATTTTATAGTTTGATGTTCTCCTGTCCCCTCAGTTAATTAGTCTGAATACAATGGTCAGCACACTTAAATTTACTCCAGGAGAAATAAGGACCAGAATACAATAGCTAAAATGACCCATCCTAAAACTAAGTAGCGAGACTATCACAGGTCCTAATAAGACAAGATAACTGCTTTAATAAATTTAAATAATAAAAGTTTGCATACACTTCCCCCACCCCTGGGAGCTCTCTAAAGTCCTGTGAGATCAGGGATTTGGAATCTAGTGAAATATCTCCTTGCTGTGACTTAAGAAGGGAGAAGCCAACTAATATCCAACCGCCAGTTAATGCAAAAGGATCTGTCCCCATTTGACACAGCTACTATTTATTAGTTTATTGCCTTAGACTCTCTGCTGCCCAACTCTCCATCTATGTATAGTTTTGGAGGATGAATTTTTTGGGGGGGAGGGGTGAGAGGTAGAGGAGGTCCATGGTTTGCCTAAAACACATGCATACTTTTTGAAGAAAAAGTCTGTAGCTTACCCTAGATCATCAAAGAGATCCAACAAAGATTAAGAACACAGCTCTAGGTTAACTAAATTTTACCCCTGGCCCAAATAAAATCTTCAGAGAGCTGGCTGTATATTTAGACTGCATTGCTTTGATCCCCTCTTAGAATGGTTTCTCTTGAATTTCATTTTTTGGTTATGCCCTTAACTTACATTGAGAGGTGCAACAAAAAATAGTAACAGGAATCTAGTAAAGAAAAATGATTAAGGGCGAGGACAATGAAGCCAGATAGATTTGCCCATTTTTAAATCCTTTCTCCCACTTACTATGTGATTTTGGACAAGTCACTTAACCTCTTGGGGCCTAAGTTTCCTAATCTGCAAATAATTACTTCACAGAGTTATTGTAAAGAACTGAATGAGAAAATAGACATAAAGGACTTATTCCTCATCCATAGTAAATGCTCAACTATTATAAATATAGAGTGTGGAGACTGTCTACATCAGTCAGCGCTCTCTATAGGAGGGTCCGCAGGAAACACCTGTCTTGTATACTCCTTTGAAAGGAAAAGCTCGATGTTTTCACCTTGAGGATCCTGGGACTCTTTACTGAGCAGGTCTCCATCTTTGCTCTGGCCGCCAGCAAGTTTACAGCTGAATCTACAACTTAACTTTGCCTTCTGTGCAGCCAGAACCTACTAGCAATTTTTTGTGAACTAACTTTAAACCTTCACCCTTACTTTCCCATGGCCCTGAATAGTTTATTTTTTATAACGTTGTGTTACTACTGTTATTTTGAGCTTCTCTGAATTCTTTCTTGGAATGAGGTAAGAGATGCCTAAAAATAAATTAATTAACAAGCCAATAGAAAAAATAAATAGTTCTATTTTGGCGTTGATGATAATTTGGGTTAAATTTAAAAGCTACTTTCCTAATTCATGGGTATACCGACTAGAGTCAGGAGAAAAATTTAGTTCTTCGGACTTTCCAAAGTAGAATCTGCCTTAGACCGGTTTTTAGACTCTCCTAAAGAGAGCTGAATCAAGAGTCATCAGTCAAATCACTGGGATGGTGATGAGAACTTCATATGAAGAGTAAGTACTGAAGGAGTATGGCAACATGCTGAGGTGTTGGTGAACGTTTCTCTCAAAGTTAATTATGTTCTAGAATTCAATGAGGGACATTTGAAAAAGAAGCCACAAATTCACAGTAATGGGCTTGGTGGTATCAACTTCTGAGGAAAATGAAAACAAAAGCTTCCCATCTTTAACTGTATTGGACCCATGGCAATGGCAGGTAATATCCAGGCTGACTTAAAGGTCTCTTTATTTTCTTACCCAGATGAATGGAAATGTGCCATAGATGTCGTGTGTTAAGCAGATGGGACACCAAAGGGGCTGAGCTGTTGGCCAAAGACAAATGGGAGAAAAATTCAAAATTTAAGCCAAAGAAGTTTTCCATAGCTCCTTGGCAATACAGCTTCTAAATAAACTATCTTAATTTAATTCACATGTGATGAGTGGAAAATTAAAAACAGGACAGTGAAAAAAATTAAATGAATTCATTAAATAGATAAAATTATAAAGCAGTTTCACTACTACATATGTTGATATCAGAAACTGTATTTGCCATATCTTTAAGAAGTCACATTGTCTCAGGCATACAAAACATAAGATACTAATTTTTGAGAAGCAAATGTTTTCCCAAGAAGAAAAGTATGACCTCTTAAAGAATCAATACGACAGAATAAAAGCCAATCATTTTAAAGTAGCACATTATCTGGGCTTCCCTGGTGGCTCAGTTGGTAAAGAATCTACCTGTAGTACAGGAGACATGGGTTTGATCCCTGGGTCGGGAAGATCCCCTGGAAAAGGGAATGGCAACCCACTCCAGTATTCTTGCCTGGGAAATCACATGGACAGGGGAGCCTGGTGGGCTACAGTCCATTGGGTCACAAGAGTCAGCCATGGCTTAGTGGCTAAACCACCACCACTAGAACACCACAGGGCTATACAAAAGAGAAGAAACTATGAAGACAAAGTAGAGATGAACGTCAAAAAAAAAAAAAAAATGTAGTATAAAATCTTTAGGCAACTTCTTGTTTGTAGGAGCTGTTGTCTATTACAAAATCTCCTTTTTTGTGCCCAATCTATTGAAAGCTATAAGAAAGAAAATGAAACTGTTGAATTAGTCACAACAATGAAACAAATAAGTTAATACAGTAAAATTCAAATTTCTTTCAGACTATAATCAAATCTCTGAGGGTACTAACATTTAATTTTTCCAAAATTGTTGTTAGAGTTGGATATTTTGTCTTTTTTCTTTGCTCTTCTAGAGGTGAACATATTTTATTTTTTTAACTGGCGGATAATTGCTTTACAATATTGTATTGGTTTCTACTGTTGTTCAGCCTCTAAGTCATATCTGACTCTTTGCAATCCCATGAACCACAGCACGCCAGGCTTCTCTGTCCATCACTACCTCTCTGAGTTTGCTCAAACTCATGTCCACTGAGTCAGTGATGACATCCAACCATCTCATCCTGTCACCCCCTTCTCCTCTTGCCCTCAATTTTCCCCAACATTAGGGTCTTTTCCAATGAGTCAGCTCTTCGTATCAGGTGGCCAAAGTGTGGGAGCTTCAGCTTCAGCATCATAAAACAAGGCAGATCACCCATAATTATATATATCGCCTCCCTGTTCAGTCTCCCTCGCCCACTCCCATCACACCCCTCTAGGTCATCACAGAGCACTAAGCTGAGCTTCCCATGCTATCCGGCAGCTTCCCACTAGCTGTTGGTTTTACACATGATAGTATCTATGTCAAGGTTACTTTCTTGATTCGTCCTGCCCTCTCCTTTCCCTGTTGTGTCCACAAGTCCATTCTCTCAGTCTGCGTCTTCCTTCCCTGCAAGTAAGTTCATCAGTAGAAGTGAATGTATTTTAAATTTTCCTTCCTTTCTTCTCTCCGTCCCTTCCTTCTCCTTCTATTCAGTCAAAGAGGATTTATGGACCTACTGACAGAACAGTCAGTCAGTTCAGTCGTTTAGTCGTGTCCGACTCTTTGCAACCCCATGGACTGCAGCACACCAGGCTTCCCTGTCCATCACCAACTCCCCGAGCTTGCTCAAACTCATGTCCATCAATTCGGTGATGCCATCCTACCGTCTCATCCTCTCTCGTCCCCTTCTGCTGCCTTCAATCTTTCCCAGGATCAAGGTCTTTTCTAATGAGTCAGTTCTTTGCATCGGGTGGCCAAAGTATTGGAGCTTCAACTTTAGCCTCAGTCCTTCCAATGAATATTTAGGGTTGATTTCCTTTAGGACTGACTGGTTGGATCTCCTTGCAGTCCAAGAGACTCTCAAGAGTCTTCTCCAACACCATACTACAAAAACATTGATTCTTTGGCACTCAGCTTTCTTCACAGTCCAACTCTCACATCATACACGACTACTGGAAAAACCATAGCTTTGCCTAACATGGATCTTTGTCAGCAAAGTAATGTCTATGCTTTTTAATATGCTTTCTAGGCTGCTCATAGCTTTTCTTCCAAGGAGCAAGCATCTTTTAATTTCATGGCTGCAGTCATCATCTGCAGTGATTTTGGAGCCCCCAAAAATAAAATTTGTCACTGTTTCCATGGTTTCCTGATCTATTTGCCATGAAGTGATGGGACTAGATGCCATGATCTTAGTTTTTTGAATGTTGAGTTTTAAGCTAGCTTTTTCATTTGTTTTCACTTTCATCAAGAGGCTCTTTAGTTCCTCTTTGCTTTCTGCCATAAGGGTGGTGTCATCTGCATATCTGAGGTTATTGATATTTCTCCTGGCAATCTCGATTCCAGCTTGTGCTTCTTCCAGCCCAGCATTTCATATGATGTACTCTGCATAGAAGTTAAATAAGCAGAGTGACAATATACAGCCTTGACGTACTTTCTCAATTTGCAAACAGTCTGTTGTTCTAGGTCTGGTTCTAACAGTTGCTTCTTGACCTGTAGGATTTCTCAGGAGGCAGGTCAGGTGGTCTTGTATTCTCATCTCTTTACGAATTTTCCACAGTTTGCTGTGATCCACACAGTCAAAGGCTTTAGCGTAGTCAGTAAAGCAGAAGTAAACATTTTCTGGAATTCTCTTGCTTTTTCAATGATCCAACGGATGCTGGCAATTTCATCTCTGATTCCTTTGTCTTTTCTAAATCCAGCTTGAACATCTGAAAGTTCTCGGTTCATGTACTATTGAAACTTTGCTTGGAGAATTTTGAACATTATATTGCTAGTGTGTGAGATGAGTGCAGTTGTGCAGTAGTTTGAACATTCTTTGGCATTGCCTTTCTTTGGGATTGGAATGAAAACTGACCTTTTCCAGTCCTGTGGCCACTGCTGAGTTTTCCAAATTTGCTGGCATATTGAACGCAACACTTTCACAGCATCATCTTTTAGGATTTGAAATAGCTCAACTGGAATTCCATCACCTCCACTAGCTTTGTTCTTAGTGTTGCTTCCTAAGGCCCACAGGATGTCTGGCTCTAGGTGAATGATCATACCACTGTGGTTATCTGGGTCGTGAAGATCCTTTTTATATAGTTCTGTGTATTCTTGCCACCTCTTCTTAATATCTTCTGCTTCTGTTACATCCATACCATTCCTGTTTTTTATTGAGCCCATCTTTGCATGAAATGTTCCCTTGGTATCTCTAATTTTCTTGAAGAGATCTCTAGTCTTCTCCATTTTATTGTTTTCCTCTATTTCTTCAAACTGATCACTTAGGAAGGCTTTCTTGTCTTCTTGCTATTCTTTGGAACTCTGCATTCAGATGGATATATCATTCCTTTTCTCCTTTGCCTTTTGCTTCTCTTCTTTCCTCAGCTATTTATTTGTAAGGCCTCCTCAGACAATCATTTTGCCTTTTTGCATTTCTTTTTCTTGGGGATAGTTTGATCACTGCCTCCTATACAGTGCCACGAACCTCCATCCATAGCTGTTCAGGCACTCTGTCTATTAGATCTAATTAGATCTAGATTTAGGTCATATCTGAATGGTCTAGTGTCTATTAGATCTAATCCCTTGAATCTACTTGTCATTTCCACTGTGTAATCGTAAGGTATTTGATTTAGGTCACACCTGAATGGTCTAGTGGTTTTCCCTACTTTCTTCAATTTAAGTCTGAATTTTGCAATAAGGGTTCATGATTTGAGCCACAGTCAGCCACAGTCGGGAAACTGATAGACTAAGCACTTCTCAGTGCAAGAAATACAGCACTGAACAAAACAGACAAACATCATTGTCTTTGTGAAGCTATTAGTCTAGTTATATACATTGATTCATTTTTTAATTTTCTCATTTCAATATCTCTTTATTGTGTGCCCTCAAGGAACATAGGTTTGAAGAAACACACCAGGAATTAGAGAAACAAAAGCAAATAGCAGCATCAAGGTTAAGACTACACAAGGAAAATTAAAACTTCAAATATACTATTTAAATGAGAATACAATGTGTGGAAGAGACTTGCTTCAGATTCAGATCAGAGCCCACCTGTGGAAGCATTCCCTCACTTCTCCAGGCTAAATTTATCACTTTTTATATGCCTCTAAGAGTTGAGTATGTTACACATCTTGTATAAAACTTGTCATATCGCATTACATTTTCTACCAAGCATTCTTTTCCCCCACATTAGATCTCCTTGAAGACAGAGTCCAATTTTGTACATCTTTGTGTCCCCAGCACCCAGACCTGTGCCTTGCAAATGAGTTCAAATACAATTACTGAATTTACGGCACATAATTCAGAAAGGTAATACCTAAAATGTTGTATCCTCATTACAAAAACAGTCAAACTTACTTTGATCTTCAATAAAACTAAAATATCAATAACCTCAGATATGCAGATGACACCACCCTTATGGCAGAAAGCGAAGAAGAACTAAAAAGCCTCTTGATGAAGGTGAAAGAGGAGAGTGAAAAAGTTGGCTTAAAGCTCAACATTCAGAAAACAAAGATCATGGCATCTGGTCCCATCACTTCATGGGAAATAGATGGGGAAACAGTGGAAACAGTGTCAGACTTTATTTTTGGGGGCTCCAAAATCACTGCAGATGGTGACTGCAGCCATGAAATTAAAAGACGCTTACTCCTTGGAAGGAAAGTTATGACTAACCTAGATAGCATATTTAAAAGCAGAGACATTACTTTGCCAAGACAGGTCTGTCTAGTCAAGGCTATGGTTTTTCCTGTGGTCATGTATGGATGTGAGAGTTGGACTGTGAAGAAAGCTGAGTGCCGAAGAATTGATGCTTTTGAACTGTGGTGTTGGAGAAGACTCTTGAGAGTCCCTTGGACTGCAAGGAGATCCAACCAGTCCATTCTGAAGGAGATCAGCCCTGGGATTTCTTTGGAAGGAATGACGCTAAAGCTGAAACTCCAGTACTTTGGCCACCTCATGCAAAGAGTTGACTCATTGGAAAAGACTCTGATGCTGGGAGAGATTTTGGGCAGGAGGAGAAGGGGACGACAGAGGATGAGATGGTTGGATGGCATCACCAACTTGATGGACATGAGTTTGAGTGAACTCCGGGACTTGGTGATGGACAGGGAGGCCTGGCATGCTGCGATTCATGGGGTCACAAAGAGTTGGACACGACTGAGCGACTGGACTGAACTGAACTGAAAACTAAGAACCATGAGATACACAGCCAAGAAATCAGTAAGTTATTAAAATTTCATACATAGGGTATAATTTGAGCTGAATGGTTAACTGCTGGAAGACTACTTCCACATGTTGATTACATTGTTACCCTGCAACATTCTGACATTCATATGGTCTCCACTAACAGTGGGTTTGTCAGTTAAAGCCAGAAAATAAAATGACAATGGTCTGGTTCAGAGCCTGAAAAATGGGCAAAACAAAAATATTGATATGTTTACAATTATTCAAATCATTAGCATCATTATTCCTCTCCACACTGCCTGTATCAATCAATGCACCACCCTTACTGATACTTCCCCTAATTCCACCTCTCTGAGCCTCTTTGCTTCTCCACCAACACCTCTTTCACATTTTTCATGCAACGTCACTTTCTTGTCTCTGTCACTATTCTTTTTTTTTTTTTTTTTTAACTTATTTTTGGCCGTGCTGGGTCTTTGTTGCTTTTGTGCAGACTTTTCTCTAGTTGCAGCAAGCGGGGTCTACACTTCACTGCGGTGAGCGGTTCTGCCACGATTCTGAAATGAAATTCTGTGAGACCAGCAGTAACTCCTTGGCTGTCACATACAATACTTAACACATCTATCTTTTCTTTGAAGTTTTTTCTTCTCTGCCCTGAAGTTTTCCTATCTCTTCTGCTGAACCACATTTGACCTCTGCCTTTAAAGAGTCAGGGTTTGACAATTGCGCCATTTGAAGCAACACAGATGGACTACTTGGAGGGCATTATAAGTCAGAGGAAGACCGAAACTGTGCTAGCGCTCACATGTGGAATCTAAAAAATACAACAAACTAGTGAATATAACGAAAAGAAGCAGACTCACAGCTACAGAAACAAACTAGTGGTTACCATGGTTTGCGGGGGCGGTGGGGAGTGAACAATCCAGGGGTGGGGAGTGGGAGGTATAAACTATAGGTGAAGATATGCTCAAAGACATACTGTACACCACAGGGAATATAGCCAATGTTTTATAATAACTATAAATGGAAAGTAACTTTAACATTATATACAACATAAAAAAAATTTTTTTAAATAGCGTCTGTCAGGGTTCTGAGGGAACTATACAAAACCCTATTGCTTATATCCTGAGAAAACCATAACTGAAAAAAAGACACATGTACCCCAATGCTCGTAGCACCACTATTTATAGTAGCCAGGATATGGAAGCAAATTGGATGTCTATTAACAGTTAAATGGATTAAAAAAAATGTGGTACATATATGCAATGGAATATTACTCAGCCCAGAAAAAAATGAATTTGAGTCAGTTCTAGTGAGGTAGATGAACCTAGAGCCTGTTATACAGAGTGAAGTACGTCAGAAAGAGAAAAACAAATATAGTATATTAACACATATATATGGCATCTAGAAAAATGGTATTGATGAGCCTACCTGCAGGGAAGGAATGGAGACGCAGACATAGAGAATGGACTCATGGCCACAGTCAGGGAAGGAGAGAGTGAGACAAATGGAGAAAGTAACATCAACATATATACACTACCATGTGTAAGACAGATTCAGACCTAAGCTTACTATCCACATATCCACCTATTGCCTGGGTTCCAATTCTATATATCCAACTACCAACCAGACATGTGGTTTTCCTGTCAGCATCTGGGACTTAGCATGTCAAAATTAGAATGTACTATCTTGGAGAAGACTCTTGAGAGTCATTTTTATGTCAGGGTAGAGAGAGCTGAACTAAAGACAGAGAGCTGTATCAGATGATACACTCTAAAGAATCTCATTCTGAGCATGCCTCACATTTGTTCCCTTGTTTCCACCAAACTGTCACCAGTGCCCTGGACTGGACCATTATAACCTACTGTCCACACTCTAGAACTAACCTTGGGACCAAGCTCTCTGTCTTTAGCTCAGCTCTCTCTACCTTGACATAAAAATGAAGCTTTTTTTCAGGAAGGTGGGTAAGTCTGTTCTGAGGGAAACCTAAAAGATCAGAAGGTTACAGAAAAAAGTTCCAGATAGCACCCAAGAGCCTTCTTAAAGTGATCACAATCTAAACTCCACTTTCTAGGCTCTGGTCCAGTTATTTTGGCTGCTTTACATTAGATACACTGGAGGGTGAGAAAGGATTGTTTGGTAGACAGGGTCAGAAGGAAGGGCTAGCTAGCAACTCCTTAAAAATTAAAAAGAACCTAATTTTTCTAATACCCGATGTCAAAATAAAGTTTAAAAACTAAACAGAAGAATTAAGTGGTATAAAGAACTAAAATATAGCTGTGTGACAGAAATGGGATGGAGACTGGGGACCAGGGGCGGTTACTAGGTTACACACAAGGGCCAGGAAAGGCATCTTGAAGACTACGTCTTTCTGGACTTAGATGTGAGTGATAAGAGCTATGTCTTATCATGAAGAAGAACCACAGGTGAAAGGCCTTCATGTGAGCAAGAGCTTGGCGTGGGGGGTGGAGAGAAGGATGCTGTGGCTGCAGCAGAGTGTGCCGTGAGATAAAGTCAGTGAAGTAGGCAAGGGCCAGCCTGCACAGTCTTCTAGTCTGGATTCCATTCTGAACTGCTAAACCACTGGATGATTATAAGAAGGAAAAGGGCATCATCTGATTTATCTTAAAAATTCCAAGTGGAGAACTGATCCATTCATTCACTCATTCATTCCTTCAGTCAACGAATATTTAGTGTCATCTGTTTACCAGACACTGTTCTGGGCAACATGGATATAGCAGTGAACAAGAGAAGTAAAGCCTTTGCCTTCATAGGGCTTTTATTCTAGAGTATTCTGTGAAGGCAAAAACGGAGCAAAGAATCCAGTTAAGAGACCACTGCAGTGTCCACATGAGGGATTATGATGACTTGGACAAGACAGGGAGAAGAAATGGACAAATACAAATTATATTTCAGAGGTACAACAGATAGGACTAGAAAGGTAAAGGAAAGGGAAACTGGGAATGACTCTCACATCTTGCAGTGATGGTTGTAATGTTAAAATTACTAGATGTAATTACTAGAATAGAGGAAAATAGAAGAGGCACACATCTAGGGAGCAAGATCAAGAGATCTAGCTTGATGAGAAAGAGTGAGGGGCCTATCAGACGTCCGAAGAGGAGCTATCCAGAAGGCTGTTGAGTTTAGGAGCCTAAAGTGTGGTGGAGAGGGTAGAACTCAAGCTACAGAACGTAGCATAGAGGTGGTATTCAAAGACATATAATTTAGGGAAAGAGTTCAAACAAGGAGAACAGCTAGGATCAACCTTTGAGGGGTTGAGCAAAGAAAGCAAAAAAGCAAAGACTATTGAGAAGAAGTGATTAGGGAGAGATAGTGAAGAAATGTACAGTGTCTCTGTAGCAGTGGATGTATGCTGCCAGGATCTCCCAGGGACAAACCACTTATCATTCAGTTGTAAGGAGTGCACTTATCTGACAACCTCCAGCTGTTAACAGGCTCAGAATCCGCTCAGCCTTTAAGCCAAAGCCACATTCCTCCCAGGTCACCCCAGCTAATCACTGAGCACACTACAGGTAGCATGGCTAGGCCAACTCTGCCTAATTCAGGTCTCTTCTAATGAGAACCTTTGCTGCAGAGCTCCTGGTAGGGTTGCCATGGAGTCTATTCAATCTACACCACAGTCTGAAGTTTTCCCTGCCCAATTCTGCCTCTTTCCCACTTCCTTCCTTTCCTTCTGAAGCCCTGACCTATCCATCTTGCTCCCTTCCTCTTAACTCTTCCACTGGCAAGCCCCTCCGACCAACAAGCCTCTGGCACACCTCTCTCCATCTCAGCACCTGCATCCCAGACGACCACATTAAACAGTGACAAAAACCAAGAAGGAAGAATGTCCCGAGAAGGAAATGGTCCACTGTGATGAGGTTTGCTGAGAAATCAAACGAGGAAAGGAGAGAGAACTACCTGTGAATGGGGCAAAGTGACAGTCATTGAGCATCCTGAAGAGGGCATTTTCAGAGGAGCAGCGGGAATCAAAACTGAACTGGAACAGGCTGCGGGGTAAATGACAGCTCCTCGAGGGCAGAGCAAAGACGACAGATAACCGGACTCTTTCTCTCTGAAGTTTTGTTTATATAATTCCCAGCTATATAACAAGTGCTCTGCAAGAATAGTACTAGGATTTTAAAAAGTGTAACAGGGGAATCTAATTTAGATGGGGGAAGGTGTATCTGAGGAAGTACAGTTTACCACAATACTAGAAAGAAGAACATTCCCGGAAGAGGGAAGAGCAGGTGCTAAAGCCAAGGAGTGGGAGAGAGTTTGAGTTACTAGACAACCAGAAAACCAGTTGCTGTGGATGATATAAAGACAGCCAGGACCAGGTTAAGCAGGGTCATGTAGGAAGTGATAAATATTTCAGATCTTAGTCTAAAGCCTAGACATTTTAAGCTGGGACTTTATTTGTGATTTTAAAAACATATCACTATGTTTGCAACAGGGAAAAAAACAGAAGTGAACAACCTGTTGAGAGCTGATGGTGATTTGTTTTTTTTTATTTTTGACTTTTATTTTCCGTTTTTAAATTAATTTTATTAGGTATAGTTGCTTTACAAAGTTGTATTAGTTTCTGCTGTACAGTAAAGTCAATTCGCTATACCTGAGACAGCTAACAGTGATTTGAACTTGGGCATCTGAGTGCATTCATTCATTCAAATAATATTTGATAAATGAGAGAGGCAAATGGATTCAATATGGATTTTCAGAGGCAGAATCTACAAAACTGGTGAAAATGGGGTTCAAAGAAGAGGAGTTATCAAAAATAATTCCTAGGACTCTGGCTCAACCAACTGAGCAGAACTGGCTATGATGCCCAGCAGAGGTACACCAACTTCTCAGGGGTCCCCCAGACCAGATGTATCCAGTAGCCCCACTTCTCAGGGGCCCCCAGATCAGATGTATCTAGTTTTTGGTGGTACACCAAGTCTTTCCCATCCCACCCAAATAATCATAACACCAAATATACAACTGTGTAACACATTCCCATTACACGACACAGGTGTACACAGCATGTGTCTCCTTCAGTGCGCAACTACCTCATTTTATGCCTGAGGGAATGGATTGTCTACTAGAGCCAGAATCCAGTCATACATATTAACGATGCTCTCTTGACCTTTACATGTAATTTTACACATACTTCAGGAACAGGCCATAATCCCTCAGACCAGCAACTTATTTATGAGTCATTTTTGAAGCTGTTATCACTGGCTTCTCCATTTGGCTTTTCCTGGGAATTAGAAATCCATGCTTAACATGAGCTGGTCCTTTCTCTTTTTTATATAAAACAACCACTAAACTCCGTAAACTAGATGTTAACACTCCTGAGCCATTTTTCTTTTTAATTGCAGAAGTCATTCGTTTTTGCTCCTATAGCTCTGAATATCCTTTACAAAGACACAGGACACATTTGTGACATTGTGTCAAGCCTCTATTATCCCCGTAAAAAATCAGAAAAAGTACAGAAAAGAATCATCTCAGTAAATTAAATATACCTAAATTACCAAAAGGAAGGAAGGAAGGGATGGAACCAGTTTTCAAAGTGATAACCAAAAATGTTTCATGCATATAAAAATATATGAAATATTATAAGTGTTGCATGCTGAGTCAAAAGCAACTATTACCCCAGTATACTCTTCTGAAGTAAACCCATAGGGTAGTTTAATTATTCAGCAGGAAATGATTCAATGTACTTATACCAAGTGGACACGTGGGCTTAAAATAGGCCCACTAGAAGTTACCAAATTTATTACCACCTCTAGGAAAGAACAGACTACTCCAAGGAGTTCCTTGGTGGCCTAGTGGTTAGGATTCCTGGATGTCACTGCCAGTAGCCTGAGCTCAATCCCTGGCTTGGCGAACTGAGATTCTGCTAGCTACATGGTGTGGCCAAAAAAAAAAAAAGAAGGAAAAAAGAACAGACTATTACACTAACTCTTACATATTTTGGTATTGTCCTGAAAGACCACTTTGGATCCAGGGGCTTTTTCAAGAGAACAATTGTATCATATTATCAGAGAAAAGACTGTATGACAAAATTGATCCAACAGGCAGCACTACTTAGAAATGTTGGCTTTAAAGTGACTGTTTAAATGTTGCTTTTGCCTAGGATTACATTCAAAATCAAGCATTCAAATCCACAAACATTTATCAAGCAATATGTATCTGCTAGGCACTGTGAGGAGGGCTAAGAAGAAAAAGATGAGTAATACAGGACCCCAGTCCTAACAGAAACAATACAAATTTGGTGAGTTCAGGAATTGACTATCTGGCAAAGTACACTGATGAATTCACAATTTGAGGATGCTCAAATACACTACACCAGCTGTGAAATTATAGCAAGGGAATAATTTAGCTGGGAGGAGACTTCACAGAAGAGGGCGCATTTAAGAAACATCTTGAAAGAAGACTGAGCTCAATAAAACTCCAATACAAAAAAAAAAAAAAAAAAAAAGATTTTAAATGGAAGGAACAACTTGTGCTTAGAAACAAAGGCCATGCTCCTAACTGTCCTAAAGGACAATTCTTCAGACCTCACCTTGTGAAAGTCACTCAGTCATGTCTGACTCTTTGGAACCCCATGGACTATACAGTCCCTGGAATCTCCAAGCCAGAATACTGGAATGGGTAACCTTTCCCTTCTCCAAGGGATCTTCCCAACCCAGGGATCAAACCCAGGTCTCCCACATTGCAGGCAGACTCTTTACCAGCTGAGCCACAAGGGAAGAATACTGGAATGGGTAGCCTATCCCTTCTCCGGGGGAATCTTCCTGACCCAGGAATCAAACCGGGTCTCCTGCATTGCAGGTGGACTCTTTACCAACTGAGCTGATCTCAAAGCAACTTTTGATCCTGATGACTGTTCTTGTATCCTTGACACACTCTCCTAGTTCTGTGACACTGCACTCTCTTTGTTTCCCACATACCTTGGTTAATCTCACTCAGTAGTCTTTGAAGACTTCTCTCTGTCTCTTAAACAGTGTCATTTCCTCAGAGTTTAGTCCTAGGCTCTTTTTCTTCACAAATGAAAAGCTACCTGTCTGGCTGCCTCATCTCTCCCAGGCTTTCAATTACTGTATACCCATGACCCTCAAAGCTGCATCTCCAGAACAGCTCAGTCTTGAGTCTGAGAGCCAAATGACTGCTGTCTTCTGGATACTTCTTTAAAGTTTCACAAGTACCTCAGACTTCAAACTTTCAAAATGAAACTGTCTTTCTCCCAAACCCCCTGCTCTTCCTGTTATGTCCTTTTACTCCAGTGAACTGGCTGGTCCATTGTCCAAGCCAAAAACTTGGACATTATCCTTGACTCCTCTCTCTCCATCACACTCACCATTTATCAGTCACTATGCCCTGTGACTTTTGCCTTTTACTTGAATTCACTTACTTCTCTTCACCCCAGAGATACTGTTCTGATTTATGGTCCCATCATCTCTTACATGAATTATTGTAAATCCTTCTAACTAGACCCCCTTGCCTCTGGTCTTCCTTGATTACCTTGTGTGATACAGTTCCTAATTACATTCTGGACTTAACTCTTGCCACAAGCCTCCACGCAGTCCATATTTCCAGCCACATTCAAACATTTCTTTTGCCTTTACATCTTACTATATACATCGCCCATGCATAAAATGCTATTTCTATTCTCATTTTCTCCCTAATTTCCACTCACCCTTTAGATCTAAACTTATTTCTTCAAGAGAGCCACTGACCTCTCAACTGCTTCTCTCTTTTTTCTTTCTTTTTTGAATAGGTTTTATGTTTCTTTTTTTCATTGAGGTATAACTGACAAATATAACTGTAATATAAAGTGTACAATATGATTGATGCTTTGATGCAAATACACACTGTAAAAAGACTCCCACCATGGAATTAATTAATTATCATCCCACACACTAAGTGTGTGTGTGTCTGTATCAGAGAGAGGACACAAGTTCTCTACAATATAATATTATCAACTATAGTCACCACATTATACATTAGATCCTCAGACTTTATTCATCTTGGAACTGTAAGTTTATGCCCTTTTACCAACCTCTCCCTATTTTTCCTACCCCCATCCCTGGGCAACCATGATTTTACTGTCTGTTTTTCTTTCTTTTTCTTTTTTTCCAGAGTCCACATATAAGTGATACCATGTAGTATTTGTCTTTTTCTGTCTGGCTCATTTCACTTAGCAATGTCTTCCCAGGTTCATCTATGTTGTCACAAATACCAAGATTCTCTACCTTTTTAAGGCTGAATAAGGGTCTACTGTGTTTGTGTGTATATATGAATGTGATATATATATGAGATATACATGTGATAAATATATATATAAATATGAGATATATATTTTTTTATCTCACATTTTCTTCATACATTCATCTGTTGACAGACCTTGGCTCTCGTGAATAATGCTGCAATGAACATGGGAGTACAGATATCCTTCACAGTAAGGATTTCACTGCCTTTGGATCTATAACCAGAAGTGGTCGGATACTATGGTGGTCTTGTTTTTTTTAATTTCTTGAGGAACCTCCACATAGTTTTAGATAGAGGCTACAATTTACATTCCCACCAACCGAGCACAAGGGTTCCCTCTGCTCCACATCCCTGCCAACATTTGTCATCTCTTGTCTAACAGACATCCTAACAGGTGTGAGGTGATGTTGTACTGTGGTTTGATTTGCATTTCCCTGGTGATTAGTGAGGTTGTGCAACTTTTACTGTACCTGTCCAACTGCTTCCTTTTATGTGTTCCTATCATAGGTGTTCCTATCCCACCATAATTTAATTTGATGTTTGCTTGTCAGTATCTTCCCAGACTGTAAGCTCACAAGAGTCCTTGGCACAGTGCCTGTGCATACCATAAGAGCTCAAAAACTATTTGTGCTATGGCTAAACAAATGATGAGGAAATCCTTAACACATTTCATCAAAACACATAAGATTAAAGAATGGGTACAGGATGACAGGGGACTTCCTGTGGTTCCCCTTCTAATAAGGTCAACAGAACAAATAATATATGAGATACTATTGTAAAAGGACACCAAAGACACTGAAAAAGATTACGTGAAAGATGGCAATTCAATTCAACAAACACTTGGAGGTACAACAGAAATGAGCTGCTTTTGTCTTTGATTCACTGATTTTGCAGAAATATCATTCAGGATGATTTTCCAAGAAAGCAACAACTGACCAAAAAGCAAGCTTATGTCTGAAGCTTTTTTCCCCGCCAAAGAAACATGTTCTAAGACCAATCATTGCACAGAAGTTAGACACTGCTGCATAATAAACTACCCCAAATCCAGGGGCTTAAAACAGTATTTCTTGCTCTTAAATCCACAGGTCAGAAGGCAATTCCATCTTGGCTGTGCTCTCTCATGATTTTGATAAGTCTGATAAATTAGCTTAGACTGGCTTATATAGAATGGCTTCCCTCACACATTGTGTGGTTGGCTGGCTCATGAAGGGAGTGCAGGCTGATGGGGACACATCCTGCAGGGTAGGCCAAGTTAATTCTTGTAACACCTAGACAGGATTCCATGAGCAGAAATGCACAAGGTCTCTTGAGGCTAAGCTTCATAACTGATATACCATCACCTCTGCTACATGCACTAGCCAAAGCAAGCTACAAGACCAGTCCAGATTCAAGAAGTAAGTAAAAAAAAAAAAAAAAAAAACTACCTGTACAGAGTTACACTGCAAGGGGATAGACAGAGAGAAAAATCAAGGTCATTTTTGCAATCGATCTCCCACACACTATTTGGCCCTATATACGTATCTACCTATGCTTGGTACAGTTCAGTATATTATATTCATAATGATGACTTTGATTCAGCAAGGAGTTAAATAACCCTTAATATATTACAAGGCAGAGCAGTTTATTGTAAAAGGGTTTTCCTGATCAGAATGAAGGTTAGAAGATTTATACTAGGTAACTCACTTACTGCGGTGTCATTCCCCATTGCTTCCAGAGAACAGTGCTTTTACTGCAGTGCAGTTTGTTCACAGTGAGTGTGATCCACAGACTTGACAAAGTAATAGAACAGTCCACTGTACTACCGGTGAAAAGATTCAATTAAAGTAAACAAGGGCTAAAGCCCAAGCCAGATTTAATAGAGAGAAAACTGTATACCTACATAAGTCAGGAAGAGGAATTCCTAAACACCTGCACAGAGATAAAATTCTCTAAACATACTGATGAAATAATTCACTAGAGTCTAGTACCATAAGGAGTCAGGTGATCAGGTGGGTGGGGATAAATGAGGAGTTCCTATGACAAATTCACATAAACTTTGAAAGCTATCAGAAAGAAAATTAGATTAAAACAAAAAAATACTTTCATATGTGCAAACTGATGGCAGTAAGGTATTTTTCAGCAACCGCAAAAACTATGCTGGCCATGAATAGGTAAATAGAAACCAGACCAAATTACAGATAAGCTTGAAAGCATGCAGATCTTCAAATCCAAAGATATTACTGGGTGCACTTGATCCTTAGGATATGTGGCCTACTTTTGCTGGATGACCCTCCAATTTCTGAAAAGTGCTACAGGATCCTCCTGACAACGACCTCTCCTAACTCCAGCATGGGAACTCTTAGCATTTCCGATGTGGATTTTAGAGACAAAGATAGAACACTGAGACCTGCCAAGGCTGAAAAGGATATCACTTTCAAAGGTTAAAAAAATCCGCCCCCCTTTTCTGATGACTACCCAATTACACAAGCCAGGCATGATAACCGGGAACAGTGAAAGAAGTCTTCTACAGACATGGACAAAACCGCTTGTTCAAGCTCAGTAAAAAAAACGCATGAGACACAATGATAAAATGCATCTTTGGGGGGCTACACAGGGTGTACCTAACTTAGCATGAAAACAAAAAATTTTAATATAAAACAAAAAACTTAGAACCTAATTATATTAGCATTTCTTGTGAGGACATATTTTATAATATTTAAATAGCATAGATTTTCATAATTTAAATTTTACATAAGAGAATCAAGTTATACAAGAAATTTATTCTTAAAAATCTGTAGGCAGAACAAAATTTTGTAAAGTGAAACCCATTCTTCCTCTGAGAGCTATTATAAAATCCAACATGTGTATCTATATATAAACATGCTCCTGAGACCATGGATTTAGGTTATATTTTTGTGCACCACAATAAAAGTTGTAGTGTGATGTCCACTTTTACAATGTCCTCATTTTCCACCTGCCCAGTTGATCTACTAGGTTCCAAGCATCTCCTGTCAATATTCAACAGTGGCAATGTTTTAGTCCTCTTATTTATTTAAAAATGAAAAAACGATGTTTTGATTTTCTCCTCAGAGGAGAAACCTAAAGCATGAATTCAAGAAGGGAGTACGTGGTTGGCCTGTGGGTTCTTCTAGTATCTCAGCCATTTGTTGAAGGTATTTGCCATTGCTTATTCCTACAGACGGTGCAAAACAGTGCAAAACAGCTACCAAAGGAAAAGTCACAGTAAACTACCATCATTTGCTCTTGCAGACCCAGGTTCTGTCATTGCTTCCTAAGAAGAGTCAGAGAAGTCTATAGTGATATTTCTAAAACAGGTCTTTTTCTCAGAATTATTATGTAATCAACTTCAGAACATCTTTTCACTGCACATATATGTTGAAGTTTTATACAATAAAAGTCTTTGGATGAATCTGACAGTTCTCAGCTGAACTAAATCCTAGATGAACTATAAAGCAGATCTCTACATGAACAAAATCCTCATCATACCTGCCAACTTCAAAAACTATTCCCTTTACCATATCAAGCCACGATTTCAGCCAAGTAAAACTAGATTAATGTTGTGGGATAGGCACATATTTATGATTATTAATCCACTAGTTGTTCATACAATCAGGTGCCTAAAGTCACATAGTTAGTAAGGACCTCAAGAGTTTGGCATGAGTGAAGAAATGAGTATGATCTGTAAAGAATGTCAACTGTTTGTGTGCAAAAAAGGATTGTTGCTAAGACTAAAAAGAACGCAAAGTTTATCTTAAAGTATTTTAAATAGAAATTCTATTATAACTGCTATGTAAATACTTTTTTTTACTGTGAAAGAAAGATATTCTAAGCAAAGATAAATACAATCGAGGTCATTTTACTTATCTCAATTTGTGGGTTGAAGGAAAGAAACACTTATCTCAAATTTGCAAAAATAAAAACAAAAAAAGAGGTAGACTCAGAAAAATTTTACTAAATAATTGAAGGTAATGATGTACTACTATGCTTAATGAAAACATATGGTGATAAACTATTGTTTACAACATAAAAGAAGTAAAACCTTAGTAACACATTTCTACAAATATTTAATAATGTAGAACTTAATCACACAGTATCACTAATATAAAAGATCAGTGGTATTAAACTATTATTTATGAGAATGTCAATGCAACATTTTAGTCAAGAAGTAACAAAAAGTAGATTAGTGGTTGTCACACGTTGAGGGATGGGAAAACTGGGACAGTAACTGCCAATGTTTATGGGGTTTCACTTTGGAGCAATGAAAAATACTCAAAAATTAGAAAAATGGTTGCCCAACTCTTCAAATATATACTAAAAACACATTTTTCATAAAAAACAAATAATGCTAAACATTTTTATTACCTATGTGAATTCCTAAAAATAAAATATTTATTTATTCCAGGGTAATATACTGAGTATATTCAAATCTCCTATCTGTAAACTTCTTTGCCTATTATTTCCTAGGGAATTATCTCCCTGAAGGGGTTACTCTGATGCTCTAAATATCCATCGGCTTCTAAACAACTCTTCAAATCATAGAAATGACACTAAACATTGAAGATTTTAACATCCTGACAAATACCTTTTTTTTTAAGGGTTTAAATTCCAGTGGGCTACATAATATAAGGACACCTGTTTTCCTGGGAATTAACAGTTGTAAATACAGACAACATAAGTAATTTCACACATCAAGCTGATGTGTAATAAAATAAATCTACTCAAGGTTCTTCTTTCAACAAGATAACAGACTCTAATGGTAAATGACTACAGCTCATCTTGTTAAGATCAAAAGGGAATGACTTTTGCAGCAAAATATGCCTAACAGCTAAGCTATTTCACCAGCTCAGTTACTAATGACACAAAAGCAGTCTTGCATGTAGCAGCAAAAAGAAGAAAGAAGGGATTCTCAAAAGATCTGATTTGTTAAGGCTGTAAACTGCTTTGCAATTTTTATTTAGACATTAAGACTTTTATGTATCCAGATGAAAGTATCAGAATTGTGCTGGGAATACAATAAATTTTTCCTTAACTTGTAAGCTCTCTGCAGATATTTCAAATCCACCAAACTTGACCTATATTAACAGTTCCTTCTCATTGCTACCTTATAACATAATATCAGAGCTAATTTGCCATAACTGGTATATCAAGAAAGAGCAAGATCTGTAAGATTATCTTCTCTGCTACCGTATCACACTAATGTCACATAGAGCAGTTCATTTTGTGGTGATGTTATTTCTAAAAGGCTAAAATAGCTTATTTTGTATTTAAATGTTAACTGCATGAGTTACTGCAAGTGTTTATGCATAAAAAAATGAGCTGCACTTACATTGCCTTTGAAATAAAACAGACACAATTAGAAAGATATCAATGTCATTAGAAAAAAAACTCTTCTGAAACCATTAATTCAGAAACACTCCAATGAAAAAAGGTAAAAGGTTATAAGTAAATATATATATATATATATATATCTAGCAGAAAAAACAGATAACTCTATCTTTATCATATCATAAATTTTAGCATTAGATCTCATATAGTTGTCATACCAATTGTAGCCTCACAATTTCACTAAAAGAGAGGAAAAGGAACTTTTTTCCTATCTTCATTTAAGCTTCCTCCAAAACTATCTAACATGCCCCCATAACGGTTGACGAGGAAACTGAGCCTCAAAGCTATACTGAGCAGCTTGCAGGTTTCAAACCTGTCTTCTCATTTTTCTAGAATGTCATTATAAAAAAACAAAGAAAATCTCCCACTTTTGCACACAAAATTCAATTTGGCATTTGGTATCATCTATTCATATGCAGACTCCAGGACTATAAGTGCATCTTGGGTACCAACAGTACAAGGGGTATCCAGAGGGCTTGCCCTAATCTGTTTCCTTCAAATATCTCTTTCTTCCTTGACAATGTTCCTTTCAGTCTTAACTCTCTAAACTCATGTCCTCTTTTCTGTTTTCACACTAATCCATTAAACAATTTTTAAAGATGTAAACAGCAAATGCACTTACAGCTTCAGATGCTATCTTTATGTTAAATCAACAGAGAGAACTTTTCTAGCTTTTACTAAAAAAAACCAATATGTCATAATATAAACTATAGTAAAAAGAATTCTACCCATCAGAGGATTAAGCTCTGCCAATACAATGAGACTTACTTTATAAAAATAACCCTCATAATGATATGGCCTGTTGCCGAGACCCTCCTACAGTAGATCCTGTCCTTGTTGGGGACAAAACAAGCCTTAGCACCATGCCAACATAACAGCTGCCAACAATGAATTCTTCCTGATTCTGGAGAACTGTCACTCCATTGTCCAACCAAGGTAGCTAACCTTCCTTATCTTTTGTGACCAGTATTTTGACTATATAACTTATACAAACATTTTATACAACTTTAAATAGTTGTTTTGTTAGCCCTGTGTATGCCATTTCTATGATGTCAATTAGTGAAAAAGACTTTATTTCTAAAAGAATCCAAAAATATGATCATCTTTATGACCAAAATAATCTTGGGCTTCCCTGGTGGCTCAGTGGTGTAGAATCCACCTGTCAGTGCAGGAGATGTGGATTCGATCTCTGGGTCAGGAGGATCCCTTGGAAAAAGAAATGGCAACCCACTCCAGTATTCTTGCCTGGGAAATCCCATGGACAGAGGACCCTGGCAGACTACAATCCATGGGGTCGCAAAGAGTCAGACATGACTTAGTGACTAAACCACCACCACAACAAAATAATTTTATCTCTCTGTTCTCTATATTGGTTATTTCTGTTTTTCTAAAACTTCGGGAGAGCTTACGGAGGATAAAAGAAGTACAAGATATTCCTGCTTTCATGGCACTTAAAGCAATATTAAAGAGATACTAAAACAGAGTTGAAAATAATGAGAAAACACTTAAGTGGATGGTACGACAGACTGTACTTCCTAATGGTCTTTCTGCAATACCCATGAAGTGAGACATGGTTAAGTCTGTAGCCATCAATCACAGCCATCCTGCTTAGCAGATCTCCCCAAAGGTATGTACAATAGACTACTTGCCTCATGAAATTAAAGGAAGTATGAGGTTGATACAGTAACAGTGAACACAGCATGAGCCTGCCAATCAAGGATACCAATATACCACATGGGTGACTCAGCTAAAGTCACTGCCTGACTAGATAAATTGCTTTGACCTGTATTTTTTTTTCCTTAAGACTGACTTCTGTAAGCCTTAGTCATGTAATAAACTAAATGATGAATAGCTGGGCACGGGGAGGTGGGGGTTGGGGGGTGTCCTGGGAAGACTCAATGACTCCAGCTGTCACAAACATATAGGACTAGTTTCTATTTTTTTTATGACAAACTATTAAAGCACCTCAGACAGGTTCATTTTTTAAATTTGAGATATGCTGCAGTCTGGTTTGAATAAATACTATAGCAATCAAAAAATAACTAAGAAATACAACTGCATGTTCTGTCAAAGGGCATGTATTTTGAAGATTTGAAAGAAGAGAAGAGGTAAAAAAAGAAAGGTGTTAATATAGATAGACAACAGCACATATTTAGCTTACCAGACACTCTCTCATATTTGACTTTAAATTGAGAATTCTAGGGAAGGAGATATAACTGTAGCTTAAACACATCTTAACCAAAGGAGCTGAACCAGATGATCTAGCTGTCATTAAAACTGTATAACTTTAACCAAGAGAAAATACATAATAGCACAATAGGTCAGAGAGATGCCTTTGAATACAGCAGAAAGAAAATAATTCATCAAGGCAGTGCTGAATCCATAATGATTCTGAAGAATATCTGACTCTGATCTGGTCCAACAAACCACTACAATGTTAGTATTTTACAATAATCATATCAAAAACAAATGCAGGGTCTGTACCTCTACATCTTGAATTATACAGACTCCTAATTCAAGCTACTTTGACAACACTCAACTATAAATGGCTTTTCTGGGTTCTAAATTCTCCCCATAATGAGCTTTGCTTAAATTGGCTAATTAAAATAACAAAATTTTGTTCTGCTATCAAAAGGGAGGTACTAAAAAAATTGAAAAAAGTTATCTTCTAAAAAGCTATGAACATAAGCAATAAATACAGTGAGAGAGAGGTACATCAGCCAAAGCAAAACAAAACACATAACTGAAAGAAGTGAAAGTTTATTATAATGTAAGAAAAACAAAAGGAGCTTAGTGTTATTGGAGGGTAATGAGAGTCAATCCATAATCTTCCAAGGCTTTCTAAAAGTCTTCTCTGCTGCTACTGATTAGCACGCTTTTAGCAATTAAGTATGGAGAAGGCGATGGCACCCCACTCCAGTACTCTTGCCTGGAAAATCCCATGGACGGAGGAGCCTGGTAGGCTGCAGTCCATGGGGTCGCTAGGAGTCGGACACGATTGAGCGACTTCACTTTCACTTTCATGCATTGGAGAAGGAAATGGCAACCCACTCCAGTGTTCTTGCCTGGAGAATCCCAGGGACAGGGGAGCCTGATGGGCTGCCGTCTATGGGGTCGCACAGAGTCGGAGACGACTGAAGCGACTTAGCAGCAGCAGCGGCAGCAGCAGCAATGAAGAAACACCCAAGTAAGTCAGTATTTCTATACAACTTTACAAGATTATGCTTTGAATTAACACTTGTTGTGGAGAGGTGAAAGAGGAGGAGGATATGTGAAGGAAGAAGATCAAGGGAAGAAAGGGAAGGAGGAGTAGGAAGAGGAAGAGAGAGGAAGAGAGAAGGGGGAAGAATAAGAGATGTCACATCCAAGCTCAATATGTCTTGCTTAAAGACATGGTGACAACACACATATTTACATGTATCAAAGGAAGACAAATTATTAATATTCTAGCTAAAGATAGGGTGGCAGTAGATATAAGGGGAAAAGGGGCAACAAAATTAGGCTTAGTAGCTTAAGAATGAGATTGTTGCAGAGTCACTTGCTTTTCTCAACAGAGGAATTTAAACTTACCTCTACAAATAACATAAGGAAGAACAGAGAAATGAACTTTCACCAAGAAGGGTATATTAAAGAATCAAACGAAAACATTAAATATGCTGAGTTCAAAACAAAAAAATTTAAAGCCAGCAGATATTAACATGGCAACATGTACCTTTAAAAAGTAAATTGCAAGCTGTCAGAAAATTTAGATAGATTACATCATAGTAAATACTCCTAAATGTCTAATATCTTTTTGAAATTTAACATTCAAAAGGGCTATCTTTCCACTGAAGAATGACTGAAACTCTTATAGAACATTAGTATTAATGAAACTTGAATAGCCAATGCATTTGACATTTTTAGAGTGAAACACAGTGGTCATGTGAGTTCTTGTAGAAATTGTATTAAGAATATTATTATTAAGAAATAAATTATACTTACAAGTTAATATACATATTTCATAACAAATTCCAAGAAGACTCTAAATGCTCACACAAGGAAAATATAAATAATTCATTTTTTATCATATAGTCAACTTTTGTGGGGTAGATTATCTGATGTATGGATTACTCAAGAGAATATATTTAATATAATACTTAGAATTAGCATAAACCAAAATAAAATTCTTATTAGAAGATGCCAAAATTTGAAACCATATAACCACCAATATTGACATTGATAACATATAACAGCATTATAAGACATATAAACATGCCTCATACTCTTACAGCTTTAAACCACTCCTCTTACCACTAAGACTATAGTATCTCTCAGTCTGTGTCAAAGTACATCTCCAGAACAAAGCAATGATTTCATATTCCTCAGAAAGAGATGAGGAAGAGAAGGAAAAAAGGAAGAAGGATCTTGTAACTGCCCAACTTGTCTTGCTGCAAGAGAATTAAATGAGTTAATACATAAAGAGTGTTTAGAAGAGTGCATCTGGCACACAGCAAGCATTCAGTAACACTGACTATTACTCTCATACAAAAACAGTGTTTTACAGAAGTCCTAGTCTTTGTAAACTATCTAGGAAGAATAAATAGCCCTTATTTGGTAAACTCATGGTTGATCTTCAGGGTCAGTGCCTTGCCAAGGCTCTTCAAGGCCCATCAGCATTAATTATAACAGCTACTTGGGTGGTCATTAACATGAGTGATTCTGTTAAGCTTCTAAATGAACTTTATAAAATGTCAAGCATCAGTTCTGCTATTTTGAAACAACAACTAACTTCTTATCATGCTGGCTAATCATACATTTCATTCCACAATTAAAAGTATTATGCACTATCAGATAGAGTCAGGAGAAGGCAACGGCACCCACTCCAGGACTCTTGCCTGGAGAATCCCATGGACGGAGGAGCCTGGTAGGCTGCAGTCCATGGGGTCATTAGGAGTCGGACACGACTGAGCAACTTCACTTTCATTTTTCACTTTTATGCATTGGAGAAGGAAATGGCAACCCACTCCAGTGTTCTTGCCTGGAGAATCCCAGGGACGGGGGAGCCTGGTGGGCTGCCATCTATGGGGTCGCACAGAGTCGGACACGACTAAAGTGATTTAGCAGCAGGAGATAGAATCAATTTAAGTTAACTAATCTTTTCTTTTGGAAGCTTAGTCAGGTTGTATCTAAAAACCAAACCTCAATAATTTCATTTCTCATATATAACTCCATTTCAAGAAGAGAGTAAAAATATTAAATCTTGTGTAACATCCCAACAATACACACTTCCTAATATAACACTAATTTGGATATAAAGCAACTGGCTGTTGACTCCCATCCTCTACAACATGCTCACTCCACGAATCTACGAAAAAAGACTAACTCATACCACTAAGTTCCTCTGTGAACCGGACTGGGGTTTTCGTGGTAGTTCAGTTCAGTTCAGTTCAGTCGTTCAGTCGTGTCCGACTCTTTGCGACCCCATGAACCACAGCACGCCAGGACTCCCTGTCCATCACCAACTCCTGGAGTCTACCCAAACCCATGTCCATCAAGTCAGTGATGCCATCCAGCCATCTCATCCTCTGTTGTCCCCTTATCCTCCTGTCCCCAATCCCTACCAGCATCAGGGTCTTTTCCAATGAGTCAGCTCTTCGCATGAGGTGGCCAAAGTATTGGAATTTCAGCTTCAACCTCAGTCCTTCAGTGAACACCCAGGACTGATCTCCTTAAGGATGGACTGGTTGGATCTCCTTGCAGTCCAAGGGACTCTCAAGAGTCTTCTCCAGCATTACAGTTCAAAAGCATCAATTCTTCGGCACTCAGCTTTCTTTATAGTCCAACTCTCACGTCCATACATGACCACTGGAAAAACCATAGCCTTGACTAGACAGACCTATGTTGGCAAAGTAATATCTCTGCTTTTGAATATGCTGTCTATGTTGATCATAACTTTCCTTCCAAGGAATAAGCATCTTTTAATTTCATGGCTACAATCACCACCTGCAGTGATTTTGGAGCCCAGAAAAATAAAGTCAGCCATTGTTTCCACTGTTTCCCCATCTATTTCCCATGAAGTGATAGGACTAGATGCCATGATCTTCATTTTCTGAATGTTGAGCTTTAAGCCAACTTTTTCACTCTCCTCTTTCACTTTCATCAAGAGACTCTTTAGTTCTTCTTCACTTTCTGCCATAAGGGTGGTATCATCTGCATATCTGAGGTTATTGATATTTCTCCCGGCAATCTTGATTCCAGCTTGTGCTTCCTCCAGCCCAGCGTTTCTCATGATGTACTCTGCATATATGTTTAATAGGCAGGGTGACAATATACAGCCTTGACGTACTCCTTTTCCTATTTGGAACCAGTCTGTTGGTCCATGTCCAGTTCTAACTGTTGCTTCCTGACCTGCATACAGGTTTCTCAAGAGGCAGGTCAGGTAGTCTGGTATTCCCATCTCGTTCAGAATTTTCCACAGTTTATTGTGATCCACACAGTCAAAGGCTTTGGCGTAGTCAATAAAGCAGAAATAGATGTTTTTCTGGAACTCTCTTGCTTTTTCGATGATCCAGCAGATGTTGGCAATTTTATTTCTGTTTCCTCTGCCTTTTCTAAAACCAGCTTGAACATCTGGAAGTTCATGGTTCATGTATTGCTGAAGCCTGGCTTGGAGAATTTTAAGCATTACTTTAGTAGCGTGTGAGATGAGTGCAATTGTGTGGTAGTTTGAGCATTCTTTGGCATTGCCTTTCTTTGGGACTGGAATGAAAACAGACCTTTTCCAGTGCTGTGACCACTGCTGAGTTTTCCAAATTTGCTGACATATTGAGTGCAGTACTTTCACAGCATCATCTTTCAGGATTTGAAAAAGTAAGTCATGAATTTCTCCAATGCATTTATTGCCTGCAATTCTACCAGCTGCCATTAGGTGGTGCCTGCTAATGGAAGCTAAGAAGCAAAGAGGCAAAGCACACAATTCTATAAATAAAAGAATATTCTGTCAATGATCACCATAATAAAATGCTGCTAACTATGCACTATAAGGTTGGTTATATAAAAATATAATTTTAAATAATACAAATAATTCTATAACATGTATTTGGTTATTTTTTCCAGTAAGTTTTTATAAAAATCTGTAACTGATAACCTAGAAGACAACAACCTAGAGCTTCTTCTGTTCATTGCTTCTGCTTATTCTCCCTGTCTGTGACCATTTGAAGACTTGTGGGCCTTGGAGTTTGGTATTAAATCTTACTGGTGGCTGTAATTATTTTCCTTCAACTAAATTTCCTAGAAGACTTCAACTCAAACAGTAACCCTCAAATCAAACATTATTTCCTTTGTGAACATTTCCCTGATCATGGTAACATCATACTCCAAACTGCCACAGAGCCTGAGGCGGGTGGACCCAGGTATAGTACTTATTTAGCTCTCCACAATACAGTGGGCCAGGGCATAAACATGCATTTTAGGAAAATTATGACCAACCTAGACAGCAAATTAAAAAGCAGAGACATTACTTTGCCAACAAAGGTCCGTCTAGTCAAGGCTATGGTTTTTCCAGTAGTCATGTATGGATGTGAGAGGTGGACTATGAAGAAAGCTGAGCACAGAAGAATTGATGCTTTTGAACTGTGGTGCTGGAGAAGACTCTTGAGAGTCCTCTGGACTGCAAGGAGATCCAACCAGTCCATCCTAAAGGAGATCAGTCCTGGGTGTTCACTGGAAGGACTGATGTTGAAGCTGAAACTCCAATACTTTGGCTACCTGATGCGAAGAGCTGACTCATTTGAAAAGACCCTGATGCTGGGAAAGATTGAGGGCAGGAGGAGAAGGGGATGACAAAGGATGAGATGGTTGGATGGCATCAACGACTCGATGGGACATGGGTTTGAGTAAACTCCAGGAGCTGGTGTTGGACAAGGAGGCCTGGCGTGCTGCAGTTCATGGGGTCGCAAACAGTTGGACACAACTGAACAACTGAACTGAAGAACTGAATACAGTGGGCCAAGGCATACACATGCATTTTATGAGTCAGCAATGCTGGACTATGACCAGTATTAAATCAGCCTGTAAAGACAGCCAGCTTTTCACAGGCCAAGACCTGGTAAAGTCATGCTCACTATTTTCCACAATAACTCTGGAACAGGTACATGACCTATTAGCTATCTTTGGCGGTGTTGGCTAAATAAAAACAATCTAAGCGTATAAACAAAAGGAGTACTGCACTAAAACAATGACAGGGTTATCATTCTTGCAACACATGAAAAATGTGAAATAACCTAATTAACTAAATAGAATCAACTGAATCAACTGTCTGCTGTGAAAAGTGAAAGTGAAAGTTGCTCAGTCGTGTCTGACTCTTTGCAACCCCATGGACTATACAGTCCATGGAATTCTCCAGGCCAGAATATTGGAGTAGGTAGCCTTTCTCTTCTCCAGAGGATCTTCCCAGCTCAGGGATCAAACCCAGGTCTCCCTCATTGCTGGCAGATTCTTTACCAGTTGAGCCACAAGGGAAGCCCATCTGCTATGGAAAGCTGTTGCTAAATCATTATTTCCATAATCCCGTTGAGAGAGATACAAACATTTCAACAACATTAACCACAACAATAACAGCAAATAACTTACAGAGTGCTACTTTGAAACGAATACTACCCTAAGCACTTCAGGTATATAAATTCATCAAATGCTCACACAACCCCATTTCACAGAAGACAAAGCAGAGGCACAGAGACAAGAAATAACTTGCTAAACGTCACTGTACATGGCAGAGTTTGGATTCAAACCTGCAGAGTCTGGCTCCAGGGTCCAAGCCGAGAACTACATTTCATTTCATTTCATTGCCTTGTAACTAGAAGGAATATGAAATATTTCCAAAGACTGGAGAAAAGACACAACGGTGAAGCTGTGATCATGTCCTATACTGACAGAGAGTGACTTTCTCGTAGCAGGAAACACATCACACTCTAGGGCCCGGCACATGCCCACTCACCCTCCAACACCCACAACTGAAACAAACCTTTCAAGAAACAGTATACAGTATAACAATTTCTACTTGACTTTCTTTTGTATAGGAGAAGGCAATGGTACCCCACTCCAGTACTCTTGCCTGGAAAATCCCAGGGACGGGGGAGCCTGGTGGGCTGCCATCTATGGGGTCGCACACAGTGGGACACGACTGAAGTGACTTAGCAGCAATAGCAGCAGCAGCAAGAGATGTGATATAGTGGAGCCAGACATGAGTTCCAATCCCTACTCCACCCCAAACAGATGTGTGATCTAGAAAGTCACTTCCTTCTTCAAGCCAACGCCGTAAGCATTAAGTGAGACAGAGTATATAAAGCTCTTTGCCCATTACACATACAAAGAAACACCAACTCTTGAGGTTTACTCTGTTTGTTTGAAGCAGCTTTCATAAAAGCAGAGGTTGAAGGCAATGGCACCCTACTCCAGCACTCTTGCCTGGAAAATCCCATGGACGGAGGAACCCGGTAGGCTGCAGTCCATGCTAAGGGTCAGACATGACTGAGCGACTTCACTTTCACTTTTCACTTTCATGCATTGGAGAAGGAAATGGCAACCCACTCCAGTGTTCTTGTCTGGAGAATCCCAGGGATAGGGGAGCCTGGTGGGCTGCTGTCTATGGGGTCGCACAGAGTCGGACACGACTGAAGTGACTTTGCAGCAGCAGCAGCAGAGGCTATTTTGAAACAGGAAATGATCCAGTAACTGATACTAAGACTTACTGAAGACAAGCACCATCCTACCTGGGAAAGAACTTTCTCCTCCCTAGGTGTCTGAACTCACTCCCAGGCTGAAAAGTAACTAGAGGAAAACTATGGTCTTCCATTATGGGATCCGTGTCTCCTGGCAAACAGGACTTCATGTTCCTCTAAAGAAACAATCCAGAATGAGCCACTCCTATATCCTTGCTGCCAACTACAGTGTGATGGGTGCCTAGTGACTCCAGGAGTCTGGGAAGCGCCCTGGAGAGTAAGGACCATGTTGTATTCATCTCTGTACATTTAGCTCAAAGCATGATGCTTAATGCAGGGCCTAACCCACAACAACAGATATAAAATACATTTTTGCTGATCTTCATTGAAGAAAACGTCTTAGCTCTAGCCTGTGGAGAAAAGGTCCTCTGAATGCAAATCTGTATCATCTGTCTCATTTCTGTATGACTCCCTTTTTGCCTCTTCTCTGTGCACTCTCATAGGAGAGAGTCCTTTTTTTTTTTTTAGGAGACAGTCCTCTTGGTAACTATTCTTAAAACTACCCACTGCTTTCACTCCTCTTTCCTAATCAAAGCCTATTTAGTAGTGGCTCACTTCTCTGTAATTTAGTTTTAGAATTGTTCTTCACAAGGATAACCAGTTTTTCTTCAAAGGACAGAATTAAATCAAGGTTGTCTAAACTTTAATTTTACAGATAAAGACACTGCTCCAAGAAGGACAAGTATGTTGCTCAAGCTCTCACAGGTAGTAGATGACAGATGCTGAATTAATTTATAGTCCAAGTTTTGCATTACAGTAACAGCAAACTTGGCCTTGTATATTTTAAACACATTTGGTTGAAGAAAATAAAAAACTCAGAATAGAAGTAAACTTATACTGAGCACCAACTATGTGCCAAGAACTAGGCTTTCCATATACTACCACATTTAAAACTTGCAACAGAACTACAAAATTGTACAAATATGTATCTTGCAAATTCTCTGGGTGACATGGAAAAACACAGAGCTTTGAAGATACATATAGCTTTCTCTGCCAATGCTTATATACTAACCTCGCTAGACTGTACTCACTGGAGAAGCTTAATATGAGCTGCTAAAAATGCTGAGTTACATATTTAAAGAAATATAGTAAACACAGAACTTTTAAATGCACGTCACAAGTAGAATTAAAAGTGGAATTAAATGTTATGACAAATAAATCTTTTAAAAGCTGACATAGATGGGAATTTAGCAAAATGCAGTAATAGACACTAAAATGTTCACACACACCCAAGGAGCTTTTGTCTATATATATCTGTATCTATAGATGTTTACCACAACAGTACAAAATTTTAAAATATTTACTGACTCAGTTAAGAACATTAACAAACTTGGAGATTTTCTAATTCAAAGCTTTTACTGCCATGGCCTGGGTTCAATCTGTGGTTGGGAAACTGAGATCCCACAAGCTGCATGGCCAAGAATATTAACACACTCATGTATTAGTATGTCTTTTAGTTCAGTTCAGTTCAGTCGCTCAGTTGTGTCCGACTCTTTGCAACCCCATGAATTACAGCACGCCAGGCCTCCCTGTCCATCACCAACTCCCGGAGTTCACCCAAACTCATGTGCATCGAGTCAGTGATGCCATCCAGCCATCTCATCCTCTGTCGTCCCCTTCTCCTCCTGCCCCCAATCCCTCCCAGCATCAGGGTCTTTTCCAATGAGTCAACTCTTCACATCAGGTGGCTAAAGTATTGGAGTTTCAGCCTCAGCATCATTTCTTCCAAAAAACACCCAGGACTGATCTCCTTTAGGATGGACTGGTTGGATCTCCTTGCAGTCCAAGGGACTCTCAAGAGTCTTCTCCAACACCACAGTTCAAAAGCATCAATTTTTCAGCACTCAGCTTTCTTTACAGTCCAACTCTCACATCCATACATGACCACAGGAAAAACCATAGCCTTGACTAGACAGACCTTTGTTGGCAAAGTAATGCCTCTGCTTTTGAATATGCTATCTAGGTTGGTCATAACTTTTCTTCCAAGGAGTAAGCGTCTTTTAATTTCATGGCTGCAGTCACCATCTGCAGTGATTTTGGAGCCCAAAAACATAAAGTCTGACACTGTTTCCCCACCTATTTGCCATGAAGTGATGGGACCAGATGCCATGATCTTTGTTTTCTGAATGTTGAGCTTTAAGCCAACTTTTTCACTCTCCTCTTTCACTTTCCTCGAGAGGCTTTTTAGTTCCTCTCCACTTTCTGCCATAAGGGTGGTGTCATCTGCATATCTGAGGTTACTGATATTTCTCCTGGAAATCTTGATTCCAGCTTGTGCTTCCTCCAGCCCAGCGTTTCTCATGATGTACTCTGCAAGTAAGTTAAATAAGCAGGGTGACAATATACAGCCTTGACGCATTCCTTTTCCTATTTGGAACCAGTCTGTTGTTTCATGTCCAGTTCTAACAGTTGCTTCCTGACCTGCATATAGGTTTCTCAAGAGGCAGGTCAGTATGTCTTTATAAAAATATAAACAAAAATGTCTCATGAAAATATAACAATTATTTTCCAAAACAAACAAAAATAGTAAGAATTTAGCACTGTTCTGCATTTTGCAAATCGCTTTGAAGTGTGGCTTAGTAGAGGACAGTACTTAGTACCTCTGTATTCAATCTGTTACAATATGTCATTCTTGTTAAACCACATGGAGGGATATCCATCACACAGGTATGAAAACACACAAAGGAGTGTTTTCATAGCCTTTTCAGTTGTTGATGTGCTTCAACACTGCACTAAAATTCAACCAGTGGTAGTTCCTTAAAGTTAGTTGCAATGTGGAAGCTGGAATCATACACTCTATATACTCTTATATTAAAATCTATAGGTTTATCTTAAACTTCACAGAGATCCTTTCTGTAACATCATGCACTGGTCACTTGAAAAATGTTGGTCACTGAGCTATGCAAATCTTCAAAATGTTGATATGTTTCATTAAACAATTGTGCTGGTGAAGACTCTTTAGAGTCCCTTGAACAGCAAGGACATCAAACCAGTAAATCCTAAAGGAAATCAACCCTGAATGTTCCCTGGAATGACTGATGCTGAAGCTGAAACTCCAATACTTTGAAGAGCCGACTCACTGTAAAAAACCTTGATGCTGGGAAACATTGAGGACAGGAGAAGGGGATGACAGAGGATGAGATGGTTGGATGCCATCATCAACTCAATGGACATGATTTCATGCAAACTCCGAGAGATAGTGAAGGACAGGGGAGCCTGGTGTGCTGCAGTCCCTAGAGTCACAATGAGTTGGACATGACTGAACGACTGAACAACAAATATTTTACCCGAAAATTCAGATTTCACGATGGGACATGAACCTACCAACTGTTTTTGTTAAAATGACAGTGACTTTGTTCATTTTTTAAAGTAAAATGTCTTTCAAATATCTAGTCTGAATAATCATAATTTGTCTGCTGATATTTCTTACAAGTAAAAAAAATGTTCCATGAAAACAAAGTTGGCTCACAACTCAACCATTCAAGTGCTTTTCCTTCAGACAGCCATCATATTTTGGTATGCAGCAGAACCCCACTCCAGTACTTTTGCCTAGAAAATCCCATGGACGGAGGAGCCTGGTAGGCTGCAGTCCATGGGGTCACTAGAGTCTGACACAACTGAGCGACTTCACTTTCACTTTTCACTTTCATGCACTGGGGAAGGCAAGGGCAACCCACTCCAGTGTTCTTGCCCGGAGAATCCCAGGAACGGGAAGCCTGGTAGGCTGCCGTCTATGAGGTCGCACAGAGTCGAACACAACTGAAGCGACTTAGCAGCAGCAGCAGCAGCAGAAGTGCTTTATATGCCATTCCCATGCTGTCATACAGAACAGTAAAGACATGTACTCAAGGGTTAAGATCTCACAAAACTAATGATTTCTACTGCTTCATCAAAGACATCCTTAAGGAAAACTGGCATTAAAAAAAATTATAACTCTGTGGCAGTAGATACAATAATTACACTCCTGCAGTTTGATACCATTGCCTTGACTAAGGCCAAGATACCAGGGTCTTTACCTCCACTGCTTTGGTATCATCAGTGCAAATGTCAACACAGTAAAAAAAGAAAAAAAAAAAAAAAGCTATTTTTTATGAGTTACCATTTTGATGAAAGACCTCCCCAGGTCCCTGGATCATACTTTGAGACCTGCTGCTGCCAATCAGTTTCATTCATCATCTCCTATACTGGACCTTCACATTACAGAATTTCCTACAAACATTTAATACTTTCTAATAGCCAGAGCCAGTAGTTCCAAATAGGAAAAGGAGTATGTCAAGGCTGTATATTGTCACCCTGATTATTTAACTCATATGCAGAGTACATCATGAGAAACGCTGGGCTGGAAGAAGCACAAGCTAGAATCAAAATTTCTGGGAGAAATACCAATAACCTCAGATATGCAGATGACACCACCCTTATGGCAGAAAGTGGAGAGGAACTAAAAAGCCTCTTGATGAAAGTGAAAGTAGAGAGTGAAAAAGTTGGCTTAAAGCTCAACATTCAGAAAATGAAGATCATGGCATCCGGTCCCATCACTTCATGGGAAATAGATGAGGAAACAGTGGAAACAGTGTCAGACTTTATGTTTTTGGGCTCCAAAATCACTGCAGATGGTGACTGCAGCCATGAAATTAAAAGACGCTTACTCCTTGGAAGAAAAGTTATGACCGACCTAGATAGCATATTCAAAAGCAGAGACATTACTTTGCTAACAAAGGTCTGTCTAGTCAAGGCTATGTTTTTTCCTGTGGTCATGTATGGATGTGAGAGTTGGACTGTGAAGAAGGCTGAGCGCCGAAGAATTGATGCTTCTGAACTGTGGTGTTGGAGAAGACTCTTGAGAGTCCCTTGGACTGCAAGGAGATCCAACCAGTCCATTCTGAAGGATATCAGCCCTGGGATTTCTTTGGAAGGAATGATGCTAAAGCTGAAAGTCCAGTACTTTGGCCACCTCATGCAAAGAGTTGACTCATTGGAAAAGACTCTGATGCTCGGAGGAATTGGGGGCAGGAGGAGAAGAGGACGACAGAGAATGAGATGGCTGGATGGCATCGCTGACTTGATGGACGTGAGTCTCAGTGAACTCCGGGAGTTGGTGATGGACAGGGAGGCCTGGCATGCTGTGATTCATGGGGTCGCAAAGAGTCGGACATGACTGAGCGACTCACTTGAACTGAACTGAATAGCCAATCCACAGTACATAGTAAATACATTCTAACTGATGATGCTAATTTTGTAAATCTAACAGAAATTTTGTGAAAGGGGCTCTGGAAGATTTTCTCAATGGCCATTTGAAGTGCTTGCTCTGTGACCTTGGCTAAATCACTTCTCTCAACATCGATTTTCCTATCAGTAAAATTAGATAAGGGCTGGACTAGCTCAGTGATTCTCACCTGAGGTGTGGGTAGCATATGGATGGAGATTAGATTTACTACAAATGTTGAGTAGTGTTACTGATGGGAGTGTTCCATTTATGAAAACCCTACAAGCAGAAAAAAAGAATCACTGACCTAACAGAATGAAAGCCACTCACTATAAAGTTCTTGGAATAGTGGTTACAACCATCTCATCCTCCACTCATTCAATTTATTCCACAGAGATGCTAGAGTAATTCATTTTAATGTAAATCTGTGTCACTCCCCTGCTTAAAAACCTTTTTAGCTCTTGCAGTTGTCCTTGGAATAAAATCCAATTGTGTTCCACATGGTCTGTAAGGCCTGCATGCTTTGGCCCCCATCTACCTAAGTAAATTCATTGCATGCTGCTCTCCGTCTTGCTCACTGGGTTTTAGTGACAGTGGATGTCTCTCCTTTCCTGCAACAGGCATTTTAATACGATGTTTCCTCTGTCTGGGATGGCACCCCCTTCTCTGCTGACCAATAATCACTCATCGTTCACATCCCAGCTTAAACATCACATCCTCAAAAACCTTTTACTAACTCTCTAGTATACTTTACGTCTTTCGTGTATTGTTCCTTCATGGCATTTACACTCAACATCATTTACACTGCTATTCACAAGCATTTTCAAATGTCTATCTCCCTGCTGTCTTTTAAATTCTATGAGAGGAAGAACTGCTTTATTTATCCACAAAGTTAGCTAAGCCAGAGCACCCAGTGGGTTGTCAATAAATATTTGCTGGCTGATAAACAAAATGATTTTACAAGAACAGAATGGAATTAAGTATGTTCAAAGCTGTGTGTTTGCAAAGGGTATATTTTTCTGTAGAAAAATAAATTATGTAACGGGTTATGAACAAGTATGCTAATCTTTGGCCTATTTGGGACCTATAAGTAAAACTGCCTAAGAAAGATACGGAATGCTAACTACAACATAGTTATGTGATATAAACCAGAAGCTACTCTACTCTTCAGTTATTCTATGTAGAGATAAAGCTATGTAACCACATTTTTGTTGCAGAAAATGTCATCAGTGAGCCTTATTCCCTTCATGAAAACACAGACTGTTATTGTAAGATGTAAGTGACCATATGAAGTGTTGTTAAAAAAGTCTGTTCGTTCTATTTATAGATAACTTAGTACAGCTTTCCAAAAATATCATTTGTTTTATTCAGATTAAGAGAACACAGCCCATTAAGGAAACATGTATCAAAGGGAAGCTTGTAATTAACAATTTATGAGATATTTCTACTTTATAGTCTACTTGATTTTATTACTATTATAAAAACGGAAAAATATTATCAGGAAAAGAATAAACAGTTTTCACTTGGAGCCTTTCTTAAAAGCAGTAACAAAATTTAACGTTTTCCTCAAGACAAGTTTTAGAAGTACCATCACAAGAAAGGATAGTTTATAAGACACAAATAGTTTTACAAGTCATATAAACTTAGAAGTTAAAAAGAAGCAATGGAAAAGGGCAACTCATTATTCACACTTTGTAGCAAAGTGCCTGATAATCTGTGGCCCTAACTTCATCAACTCTGTAAATATGAAACTGAAAAGATGAGATGACAATTTTTTCAAAGTTGGTAATGGATTCAACAGTTTTAACACAATGGAAAACAAGGAATTCAGAAACAGTATACATCTACATTTGCCATGTAGTCACAGAAACTTAGGAGAGAAATGTAAAGGGTAAGATGAAGAGGAAAAATCACTTATTATAGCTAAAACATTCAAAAACTGACATTAAAAACAAAGAAACATTTGAATTTGAATTATGTGTTTCAAGAATGGCAAAAATGCAAGATATGGAAACATCTTTTATTCCCATTCCTGCAACTAAATTCAATTCAACAACTTTCACCATAACAATATTCTTCTTCATAAACAACTACTTCATAAATGGCCAAGAGGGCCACCACACACCATAACAGCATTGGTATATTAGTCATACATACATATCCATTCAGTCACGCATGGAGTAGACCAGCTGTACTGAAGCTACTTTGCCCGGCCCAGAAATCCCTGCAGGAAATTCAAACCACCTTCTATCAAATCCTTGGTTAATCTAGGGATCCCAGTAAACAAGTATACTCATCAACATTTGGAGACAACCACATTCCCTTTAAAACTAAACACAGAAATGAATGAATAAGTATTGTATAAATTGAACTGATATAAGAGACATACTGATGAAATTAATGATGTTTTTCTTATGGATTTTAAGATAAAATACTAAAAAGCATCTTCCACCATTTTTAATCCCTAGATAGAAATTATTGTTCAGCACGTATATTCCCACAGCCAAAACAAGCTGCTGCTGCTGCTGCTGCTGCTGCTGCTAAGTCGCTTCAGTCGTATCCGACTCTGTGCAACCCTATAAACAGCAGCCTACCAGGCTCCCCTGCTACTGATTAACAACTATGAAAAGTGTGCAAATAAAGTAAAACATAAATCTGAACTTCATCTCAGTTTCTCTCAACCTTACTCTTGTTACATATGGCAATATAGTACAAGTGAACAACATTTTGTATAAAAATTACCTAAAATTTAAATGCTTCATTGACTATGCTAAAGCATTTGACTGTATGGATCACAACAAACTGGAAAATTCTTCAAGAGATGGGAATACTAGATTACCTTACCTGTCTCTTGAGAAACCTGTATGCAGGTCAAGAAGCAACAGTTTGAACTAGACATGGAACAATGGACTAGTTCAAAATTGGGAAAGAAGCACTCAAGGCTGTATGCTGTCATCCTTATTTAACTTATACGCAGAGTGCATAATGAGAAATGGTGGGCTGGATGAATCACAAGCTGGAATCAAGACTGCCAGAAGAAATATCAACAACCTCAGATATGCAGATGATACCACCCTAATGGCAAGAAGTGAAGAGGAACTAAAGAGTCTCTTGATGAAGGTGAAAGAGAGAGTTAAAAAAGCTGGCTTAAAACTGAACATTCAAAAAATGAAGATCATGGCATCCGGTCCCATCACTTCATGACAAATAGATGGGGAAAAAGTAGAAACAATGACAGATTTTATTTTCTTGGGCTCCAAAATCACTGCAGGTGGTAACTGCAGCCACAAAATTAACAGACACTTGCTCCTTGGAAGAGAAGCTATGACAAACCTAAACAGTGTATTGAAAAGCAGAGACATCAGAACAAAGGTCTGTCTAGTCAAAGCTATGGTTTTCCCAGAAGTTACGTATGGATATAAGAGTTGGACCACAAGAAGGCTAAGCACCAAAAAACTGATGCTTTCCAACTGTGGTGCTGTAGAAGACTCTTGAGAGTTCCTTAGCAGCAAGTCAATCCTATAGGAAATCAACTCTCAATATTCATCAGAAGGACTGAAGCTCCAATACTTTGGCCTCCTGATGTAAAGAGCCAACTCACTGGAAAAGACCCTGATGCTAAGAAAGACTGAGGGTGAGAGGAGAAGGGGACGACGCAGGATGAGATGGTAGAAGGCATCACTGAATTTGAGCGAACTCAGGGAGACAGTGAAGGACAGCCTTGCAAGCTGCAGGGGTGGCAAAGAGTGGGACACAACTTAGCGACTGAACAACAACAACAAAAATCAAGGATAATGTGACATTAAATTTTTGTATAATTCCTAGAGGCATAAGATTAAGTATTATAGTGTAAACACATGACAAAAATATACCTAAGTTGAAAGTACTAGGAAAATTATAATCAAACAAATGCTATTCAAGCAAAGTAGGAGCTTAAAAATTAAAATGTATATAAAATTAAAATGCTAAACTGTATATAACTCTCACCTGTTCAGTAAGTTCAACTCTCTTGGTAATACTTTATTAGCATATTTTCAGTTACAAAACATAAATGATATTATATCTCAACTTAAAAAAAGAATATAAAAGACCAGTTCTACATCTGTTTAATTAATAACACTAAAAAACTGTGCTACAGTTTTTAAATTTTTTTTAATCTGCTTTTTTAAAATAAGGTTTACTAGTGAGTCAAACCACATCATCACTAGTTAGCAGAGTAATAAATACATAATTTATCCATAAAGTCATAGGTAAAATATGAAATTTCTCCTCTGCGTCTAGTGGTAACTATTTAAGATCACCACCCAATTACTTTCAGTCACCATGAAATCAAAAATTATCTGGACTGTTTTTGATGTGTTGCTTTCAAGTAATTAAAAAAAAACTGATTAAATAATGCCCTATTTTATTTTAGGCTCTTAACAATTTCTAAGGGAAAACTAGTTCTAGAGCCCCAAATAATGCATAGTCCTCAATAACTATTCATTTCGTTTTCCAAATAAGACACATTCCAGGATTTTGAGTTTCACTGTATCACATTTCATGACAGGAACTGAGAACACTGATATTTTCCATTTAAAATAAAATAGATCACAAACAAAAAACAAAAATCCAACCTCAGTCTGTGTAACAAATTAACTCACATAAAATGATGAATGGTGATATTTAGAGGGCAACCACAATCATAAACCCTAATTTAAGTTCAAACCTAATCTTTTAAAGAATGTGTATTCTTAGAAATTCTTAATATTAATAATTATATTAAATTAACAGCAATAACTTTTCATAATTGGGGTTATTAATTAATATATTAATTGATTAATGATTATATTACTAATTAACACATTATTGATAATAAATATTTAAAATGATTAGCTCATTGCAGAGCTATTATCACTATTTTAAAATCTACAGAAGTTTTACCTACTGTGTGCTTCTCAATAGAAATAAAATAGAGTTGAGTAAAAGGAAATTATTTTGAGAGTAATGAATTTGTATGAACCAAATGAATGTATGATAAAATTAAAAGAAGATCTCTATTTTTTTTTCCATTCAAGCCTACAGAAAAAGACTGTCAATAGAAACTAAATCAAACTAACACCAAAATGTGCACATCTCAATTAAGCAGCAGTTTGAAAATAAATTCTCATCACTCTCAGAACTTATAAAGAAAAAGAGATTTAAAATGTGTATGAGTAAATTATGTCTTCTATTATAAGCATATTTCACCAAAATCACCAGCAAGTCTGAGTAAAAATATTTTCAGAATTTAGAGTCTCAGTTCAGTTCAGTTGCTGAGTCGTGTCCAGCTCTTTGTGACCCCATGAATTACAGCATGCCAGGCCTCCCTGTCCATCACCAACTCCCGGAGTTCAATCAAACTCATGTCCATCGAGTCGGTGATGCCATCCAGTCATCTCATCCTCTGTCGTCCCCTTCTCCTCCTGCCCCCAATCTCTCCCAGCATCAGTCTTTTCCAATGAGTCAACTCTTCTCATGAGGTGGCCAAAGTACTGGAGTTTCAGCTTTAGCATCATTCCTTCCAAAGAACACCCAGGACTGATCTTCTTTAGAATGGACTGGTTGGATCTCCTTGCAGTTCCAAGGGACTCTCAAGGGGGTCTTCTCCAGCATCACAGTTCAAAAGCACCAATTCTTTGGCGCTCAGCTTTCTTCACAGTCCAACTCTCACATCCATACATGACCACTGGAAAAACCATAGCATTGACTAGACGGACCTTTGTTGGCAAAGTAATGTCTTTGCTTTTGAATATGCTATCTAGGTTGGTCATAACTTTCCTTCCAAGGAGTAAGCATCTTTTAATTTCATGGCTGCAGTCACCATCTGTAGTGATTTCGGAGCCCAGAAAAATAGTCTGACACTGTTTCCACTGTTTCCCCATTATTTCCCATGAAGTGATGGGACCAGATGCCATGATCTTCATTTTCTGAATGTTGAGCTTTAAGCCAACCTTTTCACTCTCTTCTTTCACTTTCATCAAGAGGCTTTTTAGTTCTTCTCCACTTTCTGCCATAAGGGTGGTGTCATCTGCATATCTGAGGTTACTGATATTTCTCCCGGCAATCTTGATTCCAGCTTGTGCTTCTTCCAGCCCAGCGTTTCTCAAGATGTACCCTGCATATAAGTTAAATAAGCAGGGTGACAATATACAGCCTTGATGTACTCCTTTTCCTATTTGGAACCAGTCTGTTGGTCCATGTCCAGTTCTAACTGTTGCTTCCTGACCTGCATATAGGTTTCTCAAGAGGCAGGTCAGGTGGTCTGGTATTCCCATCTCTTTCAGAATTTTCCGCAGTTTATTGTGATCCACACAGTCAAAGGCTTTGGCGTAGTCAATAAAGCAGAAATAGATGTTTTCCTGGAACTCTCTTGCTTTTTCGATGATCCAGCAGATGTTGGCAATTTGATCTCTGGTTCCTCTGCCTTTTCGAAAACTAGCTTGAAGGTTCTACTTACACCAAAATCCTAACTAATTCAGGGTTGGTTTTTTTTTGTTTGTTTTGTTTTTTTGTATTTTGGCTGTGTGATGCAGCCTGTGGGAATCTTAGTTTTCTGACCAGAGTTTGAACCCAGGCCCCCTGCATTGGGAGCACGGAGTCTTAAACACTGGACCACCAAGAAAGTTCCTCTAATTAATTTTTTAATGAAGTTATGTTTCATGTAAAATTTCTACTAAATGCTTTAAAATATATAGACATTTTAAATTACACACAGTGAAAATAAAATCAAAGGTATTAATTTTACAAATGCTGGTAGCTGTTCAAAAAAAGTTTAAAAAGCATTAGATAGAAGGATCAAATAATTTAATCAGGTAAAAACAAAGTCAGATTGTGTAGACACAAGATCTAAATGGTTTAAGATCTTGAACCATTATGAGGAGTAACTAACATAAAATGTTAGCTTCAGGTGTACAACATAATGATTCAATATTTGTATATATTGCAAAGTGATCACCACAATAACTCCAGTTAACATCTGAAAACAATATTATTTTGTTTCTATAAGGGGGTCACCAAAAAAGAACCAATAGGAATATAAACACCACCTTACTTATTTCGCAGCATGGACAATACAAAACTCTGCCCAGAATCAGAAAGTAAGCAAGAAAAAGTCTCCTAGTAGCCACAGATGGCAAAAATTAATGTGCTTAAAAGATAAAACTCATATGTTACACCAACTGCTTGTTCCTTCTACGCAAATTCTAAAAAGCTACCCCAGCACCAGCACACAGCTTAACAGAAGCAAGAAACTGAGGTACTTGGATCACCATACCAACATTAGCGAGAATAACAATGTAATAGAAAGGGGAAATTAACAAAGTAAAAATAGCAGTCAAAGAACTCAAAAAGCTATAAAATAGGCCTGCAGGTACCAAGACTTTTCTAACTTATATTATATACCATGATGTAGCATCTTATAGATTATGAAGATGTTAACACTTATGCATTCATAAGTGTTTTAAATATAATTCATAAAGAAAGCTAATATATTTTTTACGTTTCCAAAAAAAATTTAAATAGAAAAAAACTCTTTGAATTACAGAAAAGTTTAATTTTCTGAGATCCATTTATATAAATCATCATTCTTTGGAAAACTATTATTATATTTATGTTATTGAGGATAAAAATAAAGTCAAATATGCCTAGCAGCCTTCCAGCAAAAGCCTGTAAAATTCAGGGGTATATTACCAGCTCAAGGTTATGATGAGTGGTAGAGTACTAATGTTCCTCTTGGTCTGGAAAGTGCATGCTCTTTCTATTATGCCTTGCCAAAATTGACTACAAAAATTTAATTGGTAAAGTGCATCATTACAAGCTGCAACCAAATTTTAAAAATAATTATAATTTACTGAATCCCACTGTAAAAATCATTTACTAGTGGCAATCTTCTTTCCCAAAGTCTATTCCTGGGAACATTATGCCCAGATTGTAACAGGTGTTGTTGGCTGTAGGAGAGAGAGGGAGTTGCACCACTATGTCTAAAAAAATGCTGGTTTCTTTGTTAGTGCATTTCTCAGGGTCTTTACCAGTATTTTTATCTTGAAAAGCTTGAAAGCTACAAAAAAGTTAAAAGTAGTACAATAAACATCCATATACCTTTTCCAACAACATTCATTTTGTCATATCTATATTCTCAATCTCTCTCTTATACACATATATATGTATATATATATATACACATTCATATATACATACACACACACACATACAAATATACACAAATACACTATTTCTGCTATACCATTTAAAAGTAAGTTGCATATCTCAAGACACAAGGCATCTAAATTCATCAGCTGGTATCTTCTAAGAACAAAGATATTCTTCTAAATAATCATGATTTTATGTAACATGAAGCAATAATATCATCTGTATCAGTTAACAACCAATATATATAAGAAAACATTCTCATTTTATTGATGATATATAATAAAACATTTTCAAAATTTAATGACTTAAAACAGCAGGCATACCAAGCAATATTGAGAAAAAAGAACAAGGTTGGAGGTATAAGTCTTTCAGACTTCAAACAATACTATAAAGCTGCAGTGTGGTACTGGCAGGAAACAGACATATAGATTGAGGGAACTGAAGAGAGAGCCCAGAAATAAACTCATGCCTACAGTCAATTAATTGTCAACAAAGGAGGCAAGAATATACAATGGAGAAAAGACCATCTCTTCAGTAAGTGGTATTGGAAAAGCTGGACAATTGCATGTAAGTCAATGAAGTTACAATACTCACTCACACCATACATAAAAATAAACTCAAAATGGCTTAAAGACTTAAATATAAGACAAGACACCATAGAACTCCTAAAAAGGAACATAGGCAAAGCATCCTCTGACATAAATTGTACCACCGTTTTCTTAGGTCAGTCCCCCAAGGCAAAAGAAGTAAAATCAATAATAAATAAGTGGGAGTTAATTAAACTTATAAGCTTTTGCACAGCAAAGAAAACCATAAACAAAATGAAAAGACAACCTATAGACAGGAAGAAAATATTTGCAAATGATGGAACCAACAAAGTCTTAATTTCCAAAACTTACAGAGTTCATACAGCTCAGTATTAAACAAACAAAAAACAAATCAAAAAGTGGTAGTAAACCTAAATGTAGAGATTTCTCCAAAGAAGACATAGAGATGGCCAATAGGCACATGAAAAGATATTCACCATCGTTAATTATTCAGTTCAGTTCAGTTCAGTTCAGTCACTCAGTCGTGTCTGACTCTTTGCGACCCCATGAATCGCAGCACGCCAGGCCTTCCTGTCCATCACCAACTCCCGGAGTCCACCCAAACCCATGTCCATTGAGTCGGTGATGCCATCCAACTATCGCATCCTCTGCCGTTCCCTTCTCCTCCTGCCCCCAATCCCTCCCAGCATCAGGGTCTTTCAAATGAGTCAGCTCTTCGCATCAGGTGGCCAAAGTATTGGAGTTTCAGCTTCAGCATCAGTCCTTTCAATGAATACCCAGGACTGATCTCCTTTAGGATAGACTGGTTGGATCTCCTTGCAGTCCAAGGGACTCTCAAGAGTCTTCTCCAATACCACAGTTCAAAAGCATCAATTCTTCGGTGCTCAGTTTTCTTTATAGTCCAACTCTCACATCCATACATGACCACTGGAAAAACCATACCCTTGACTAGATGAACCTTTGTTGGCAAAGTAATGTCTCTGCTTTTTAATATGCTGTCTATGTTGATCATAACTTTCCTTCCAAGGAGTAAGCATCTTTTAATTTCATGGCTGCAATCACCATCTACAGTGATTTTGAAGCCCAGAAAAATAAACTCAGCCACTGTTTCCACTGTTTCCCCATCTATTTGCCATGAAGTGATGGGACCAGATGCCATGATCTTAGTTTTCTGAATGTTAGAGAAACGCAAATCAAAACTACTATGAGATACTACCTCATGTCGGTCAGAATAGACACCATCAATAAGTCTAAAAGTAATAAATGCTGGAGACGGTGTGGAGAAAAGGAAACCCTCCTACACTGTTGGTGGGAATGTAAACTGGTGCAGTCACTATGGAAAACAACATGGATGTTCCTTAAAAAAACTAAAAATAGAGTCATCAAATGATCCAACAATCCCATTTCTGGAATAAATCCAAAGAAGACTCTAACTTGAAAAATTACACGTACCCCAATGTCACAGCAGCACTGTTTACAATAGCCAAGACATGGCAGCAACATAAGTATCCATTGATATATGAATGGATAAAGAAGATATGGTATATATACACAATGGAATATGCTGCTGCTGCTGCTAAGTCACTTCAGTCGTGTCCAACTCTATGTGACCCCATAGACGGCAGCCCACCAGGCTCCACCATCCCTGGGATTTTCCAGGCAAGAGTACTGGAGTGGGTTGCCATTGCCTTCTCTGCAGTGGAATATGACTCAGCTATTAAAAAAGAACAAAATAATGCCATTTGCAGTATTAATAACATGGACAGATTTAGAGATTATCATACTAGGTCAAGTAAATCAAACAGAGAAAGACAAATATCATGTGATGTCCCTTACATGTGGAATCTAAAAATGATACAAATGAACTTATTTACAAAACAGAAAAAGGGACTTCCATAGTGGTCCAGTGGCTAAGACTCAGTGCTCCCAATGAAGGGGGTCCAGGTTCCATTCCTGATCAGGGAACTAAATCCCACATGCTGTGACTAAAGATCCCACTGAGGTGCAGCCAAATTTAATAAACAAAATTAAAAAAAAAAAAAAAAAAAACAGACTCACAGATGTGGAAAACAAGGGTATGGTTACCAAAGAGGAAAGGGGAGGATAAGGAGGGATAAATTGGGAGTTTTGGATTAGCAGATACAAACTACTACATAAAAGACAGATAAACAACAAGTTCCTACTATTTAGCATAGGAAATCATATTTAATATCTTGTGATAAACTGTACCAGAAAAGAATCTGAAAAAGAGCATACACACACACACACACACATACATACATGTATAACTGAATCACTTTGATGTACATCAGAAACTAACACAACATTGTGTATCAACTGTATTTCAAAAAAACAGATAAGCAGAGTTTCTGAAAGTTAAAGAAAAAGCAACAGTAGACATGTATGACTGTTTATGCGTCTACCAGTTTAGAGGGGTGGTTCTGTCCTACCTGAGTTACCTCATGTGTCTGTGATCAGTTCTGCTAATCTAGGTTGGGGTCTCTCACAAATCTGGGGCTTGGCTGACTGTAAGCTGATCTAGGATAGCCTCAGCTGGGACACCTCAACTTGCCTCCACCAGATCCTTCATCCTCCAGTAGGGTAAGAGCTTGATCAGACAGCAATGCCATGGTTTCAGGCGAGTGCAAGTGTAAAGTACTCTTAAGAAGCCTATACTTAGATATGGAGATAACAAATCACAACAGATTTGAACAAATTCCTCTGTGATACAAAGTCCTGAGTAAGCAATGGAAAACTTGCAAGGTGGAAGCATCTGATTCATTGCTGAGCTGCAACTTGCTTAATACGAATTCTGTACACTTTCATTGCTTGTATTCTCACTCTGTACACTACTACAACTCCAATTATAAAACGCTCCCCTATCAGATTATATAAATTCACAAAGAGAAATGACTTCCTCTGGATAAGTAAAGCATTTTCATCTTCATTACCATCTGGTTTTTGTTAACATTTACTTCCAAGCATAATGTAGTAAGCTCTGCTTTATTGTCTGTGTTTCATTCCGGTAAACTTGGGAAAACCGAAAAGACTGCCATATTACTCTATTTCATTTCTAAATGAAATCCCAGAACACGATCCTGGGATCATGTTTCACACTGAAACTCATAAAACTCAGAAGTAAAAGCACTAGCATTTCCAACTCACATTCAGAAGAAACATCCATAATTTAATTTGGTGTATGAGGCCAGAACAAAATACTGAGTGCCCCCTTGGAATAGTTTCTCAAAAATGCTGATGCCTCACTCCTACTGGATCTAAACATATTTATAACTTGTGCTTTTTATGTGAATGGCTGGGACTGGCTCGCCAGGGCTCCCCATCCTCCTACACTGCTGACAGCCACAGCCTGGCAAACATTCACTGTGTGCCCACACTAAATACATAAAACTGTGACAGCACACAGGTGCTGAGGTGGATAACTGTATCGAGAGGCTCTCTACACCATGGCTATACTATCCATAAAGGTATTCTCCCAGATGCCCAAAATGAGAAGGAAGGAGAAATAAAAGGTGAATGGGGAAAAGGGAGGAGAAGAGGATATTACTGATACGAGCTCAGTGAAGTCTGATGAAATGATCCTAGTTTAAATCCTAAATAATCCTTAATGAAAGAGAGTGAAGCTTGAAAGATGTGCAGTTGATATTTTATCTCTTTGTCCTGCTCACAATATGGGGCTTCCCCAGTAGCTCAGAGGTAAAGAATCTGCTTGCAGTGTAGCAGAAGCAAGAGTCACAGGTTCGCTCCCTGGGTCGGGAAGATCCCCTGAAGGAAAGCATGGTAACCCACTCTAGTATTCTTGCCAGGAAAATCCCACTGACAGAACAGCCTGGCGTTAAAACATTCCTATTGATTTTGACTTTCAATAATGTTATGGTACAGATGTCATACTCTTTGATGACTTCCCTTGTGACTACATTAAAATATTAGCCCATTATACCTTAGCCTCAACACCTTATATGGTGTAGAATCTGCCTTCCTCTCCAAATTCAATTCATATCATTCTCACCTTTCCTAACAACCAACAAAATGTCAGTCCAACCGGACTTTCTGTCCCCCAAATATGCTGTATTACATTCTCTTCTTAAGGTCTTGAAATATGCTGCTATTTTGGGCTGGAAAGCTCTTTTCCCTCAGGATGCCTTATGTGCACGGTATCTCAACTAAAAAAATATCACCTCTTCCAAGGCTTTCTCCACGTATTTTACACCCTTCTATTCTCTGTCCTTTTACTTTATTTTTTATTCTTCACAGTTATTACTATGTAAAACAATATTAACTTACTAGCATATCTATACCGTGTCTGCCTCCCAGCACTCACCTCCACTGAATGGGAGTCCTGTGAAGGCAGAGACCTGGGTCACACAGGGTCCCGGACACACAGTGCACACACGACATTTGCTGACTGATTCAGGGATCTGGACTCATCTCCTGCAGCTTACTCCGCTGCTAATTACTATCCTCAAACGCCAAGGAGAAGGCGATCTAACTGAAAACCATCTGAATGTATTAGTGACAGGTTTCTCTAAAAAGTAGTAAAGAATCTGTATAATTGGAGGTCCCTAAGAGTAAAGCCCACTTATCCTTGTATACAGCTTTTTTGACAAAGAAAGCCCAATTTGTACAGTGTAAAAAGAAATTGGAGCACATTTTCAAATGTAAAATATACCGGTAAATCACTGACTTGGGCAGGGGACGAAAGAATTGTTCTTCCAACGAATGAGACAAACTACATTTTACACCCAGTATAATAATGTCATGCCCTAGAACTTTACCCAAACCATGTAGAGGATAAAACAAAGTTAAATAGGTTTCAGGTTTCTTTACACCCTATTCAAAATCATTTAAAGGTTTATTGTGAATTGCTGGCCTCAGAACATATAACATTCAAAGTTTCTCAAACTGTGTTGATCATGGATGTCTTTCTTCAGATGAGTAATTTATGTATACTCAAAATCCATTTGGGGAAAGCTTCTGTAGCCCTCATAAAAATTACTGTGTTAGCAACTATTAGAGCCACCACTCAGCCTCATCCTTAATAGTTCTGAGAACAAGATGTTTTCTGTTTTTCCAACGGCTTTTATTCAGCTCAAGTTTTTAACCAGAGTAGCTTAGATCTTCTGTTTTTTTATTTTCTTCCAACATTAACATAAATCTACATATTTTCTTTTCTTATATACTGTATAAAGTCTCTAAATAGTTATAGGAATCTCTGTCTTGCTTCCTATTTAAATGCAAAGTATACACCAATGTATAATAAAATATTTACTTTAAATTTTGGTAAACAGCTTTTATCAGTCTTCAGTAATTTCTTCCTATTCCTAGAACTTTTACTGGCAAAGATTACTAAATCCTATCAAATCTCAATTTTATTATATAACAAAATCATATGATTCTTCATCTTTAATTTTTTTAAATATTGAATTATATTGAAAATTTCTTAATGGTAAAATTTCCTAATTGTAAAATATCCTTGGATTCCTAGGATAAACCTTACTGGGCCATGGAACACTATTAATTCAGATTAGCTGCTATATTTGTTTTCCTAAAGCTAAAGTAAAAAATATGACTATAAACACATATAATTTAAGTATTTGGAAAGATAGTAAGACAAAGATAAAAGAAAAAACTATATAATTCTATTTACCATAAATTTTAACCAAATATACTATCCTGTTTCAGTCATATTCTGTATAGTCTCAATTTTTAGTTCATTTTAGATCAACTTATTTTCTAAACTGCACAATGAATGCAAAATTATATCTTTTGTCTATTATTTTAAAGATTAACTCTAGGAAACATAAAATATCAAAGAATATGAATAGCAGTTGTGAAAGGCAATGAAGTAAATTACAAATATCAGAAAATAAAAGGATGAAAACCAAAATAACCTAAAAACAAAGACATTCTTTTTTATCTAAAATATAATAGTGTTTCACCTAAATAACACCATATAAATGTTTTTATTTTAAAGATTTTTTCACTGCAATTTTCTCTGTAGTATTACAAATAACTCATTCTTATAAATTACTCAATACTAAAAATGAACCATACAACATAACAATATAGGAAAAAGCTGTTCAAATATTCCCTGTAATTTTCTTGAATCCTAAGCCAACAAATATAATTCAAAAGAATCTTAATAACCATTTAATCAATTTTTTCAGTTATTACTACCAAAAAACCATCATTTAAGCAACAAATTTATATAAGCTATTAGATTCAGATGGAAATCAGCCTTTACTATAAAAAGTAACAAACATTAGAGTCATTTGAGTCCACTTAATAGCATCAATCTGATCCACTGTGCTCCCTAATAAACTCTACTGGAATTCATACCAACTCTCATTTTTACAGCTTTCATACTTATTTAAGCAAACCTTGTATGTCAGCTCAATTCAAAGCAAAGTTGAGAACAAGAACATATAAACATAAGGATTCTTAATATCCCATCTCTTACTTTACTGGCAAAACTACTACAATACAAATGTTAAAGAAAATACTGAAATACAAAAATGTATCAGATGAATCATCAACAATACTCACGCATCATTTGAGCAAGTCATAAATTCTCCCTTTATTTTGGGATGCCATGACCCAGTATGAAGCATTGCTGTGTGACCCTTAAAAAAAAAATACAAAAAAGGGGAAAAAATCCTTAAAAAATGTAAAAATAAACAAACTGACCAAAAGTTGACATATTCTGCTTAAAAGTAACACTTTTTAGTCCTCTCCAAGGCACACTATTTTAATTACAAACTGATATTATTTTCAGTTTTATTTCATAATGTTTTGTTTATTTCATTTTGTTTATTTTCATTTTAATTCACCATGTAACCCCTTCTGCCCAGGATTCAGTACAGTGCTTATATATAACAGATGCTTAGAAAGAAAGGAAAGAGAGGGGAAAATGACAGCTTCTTTTTAAGAAAGAAGTAAAAAGAAAATTCACAACAAGAAAGACAATGGGAAAAAGTCAGTGGGAAAGAATTAAGGAGAATAGGAAGTATTAAAGGTAAACAAGACAAAAGCAAGAGGATGGGGGTGGGGTGGGAAATTCCCACTTCTTTAAAATGTGTATGTGAAAAAAGAAAAAGCATCTTTAAAATGATTCAGGAAGATTAGCCCAACTAAGCATGGAGCATGATATAAAAACACTGTAAATAAAACAATGTGATGTTGGTATAAAAACTGACATTCTTACAAAATCCATCATAGAATATATATTTCAAACACAAAACACACATACGTGCACTCACACATTTCCCTCCTTAGGTAGCAAAGTTAGAGCGGTCTTATACAATAATTCAGGTTCAGTTCTGGATGGATGAAACTGGAACCTATTATACACAGTGAAGTAAGCCAGAAAGAAAAACACCAATACAATATACTAACGCATATATATGGTATTTAGAAAGATGGAAACAATAACCCTGTGTACGAGACAGCAAAAGAGACACCGATGTATAGATCAGTCTTATGGACTCTGTGGGAGAGGGAGAGGGTGGGGAGATTTGGGAAAATAGCATTGAAACATGTATAATATCATGTTTGAAACGAGTCACCAGTCCAGGTTCCACGCAGGGTACTGGATGCTTGGGGCTGGTGCACTGGGACGACCCAGAGGGAGGGGAGGGGAGGGAGGAGGGTGGAGGGTTCAGGACGGGGAACACGGGTATACCTGTGGCGGATTCATTTCGATATTTGGCAAAACTAATACAGTTATGTAAAGTTTAAAAATAAAATAAAATTTAAAAAAATAATAAATAAAGCTAATAACATGATCCAGCAAAAAAAATAATAATAATAATAATTCAGGTTCAAATGGGGCAGAAAAGAGCCTAATACTTTTTAGTGTAATAATTGCAAGGCCTCTTATTCTGAAAGGGTCCAAAACAAAGCTAAACTCAAACCAGTAAAATGTGCATATCTAAATGACTTAGAAGGAAAATAACTGTACCTCTCTGGAAACACTGAACTAGAACTGGAGTACCCACACATGGGCCTGGAGATCATCTCTAGTTCAAGCCTCAATAGTATCTGGCCAACTCCTGACTTTCTGCTCATGTCAACAAGGTACAAATAGCGACCAGGGATCTGGATCTCGTCCTGCAGTAGGAAAAAAAGGACTGAAGAAGTGAGGGACTAGCTAGAAAGTTTGAGATTCCACTTTCCCTTTCTCAGCTGAATATATATATAGTCTACTATCAACTTTGATATTTCCATGTAAGAGGCATTTCAAACATAACAGGTTCAGCAAAGTAATCTTGATACTTTTTTTTTATTTTAATATTTTTTTGTTTTGATTTTTTTTCTGTAGTGCAATGTATTTTATTCATTTTTTTTTTACTTTACAATATAAAAAAAACTTTTTCTTTTATATTGGAGTAGAGCTGGTTAACAATGCTGTGATAGTTGCAGGTGAATAGGAAAGGGATCCAGCCATACATATACATATATCCATTCTCCCCTAAAATCTCCTCTCATCCAGGCTGTTACATAGCATTGGGCAGAGTCTTGATTCTTATTGCCCACTTCATTTGCAATAAACTTCTTTCCTAGTTGCTAAAGCTACAAGCTTGGAAAGAAATGCCCGACTCTTTGCCACCCCATGGACTGTAGTCCACCAGGCTCCTCTGTCTACAGAATTCCCCTGGCAAGAATACTGGAGAGGGTTGCCACTTCCTTCTTCAGAGGATCTTCCCAACCCAGGAATCAAACACAGGTCTCCCACATTGCAAACAGATTCTTTACCATCTGAGCCACCAGGGAAGCCATAAACTGGGAAGTAATCCTTAAATAGTCCAATAACCATAACCCCTAAACCCTCCTCTCTATATACACCCAGATCCAATCCACTAGCTAGTCCTGTCAGTTCAGCCCCAAACACATCTCAAATCTATCCACTTTTTTCCTTTTCCACTACTACAACTCTTATATGAACCAATATGTCTCTACATCAGTTATTATGCAGTATGATAGACCTGTTACTAGTCTTTCTACTTTTACTCTTGTCTAATGTGCTCCACAAAACAATCAATACAGTCCTTTAAAAATATGTTTTTTAAACTGCCACTGCTTTTTATCCTCCACTGGCTTTTCAACCTCTTTACATAGTGTACAATAACTGACATTTTCCACCCCAGCTTTCTTTACAACTTCACTTACTTTGTGCTCCTTCTTGCCAGAACTCACTACACCTCACTGGTTTTTCATTTCCTCTGATACATGAAGCTCTTTCCCCACAGCAGAGCCTTTAAACCTGCTTTTCTGTCCACTAGAAAGCTCTTTTTCTGCTTCTACGTGACTGGCTTCTCCTCACTCTTTCAATCTCAGTTTACATGCCACTTATACAAGTAAGTACTGTCTGGCCCTCTAGCTAAGTGAGTATGGCTCGCTCCACTCTTCTCGACCAGACCACCTGTCCATTTCCTTGATAACACTCACCATAATTTGTAATGCTATATCTATTAACTTCTTGATTCTTGACACTGTGTTAATGTTTTACATATTCAAAAAATAAGGATGGAAGAAATCTAAAGCAAAATAAACAGAAACAAGTGAACACCACTGCATTTCAAATGAATAACAAATACACTGAAAAGACAAAAAGAAGGTAATAACCCAAGAAACTATAAACCCTGTAGTGGGTTGAATGGTGCCCCCCCAAAAAAATATATGTCTACATCCTAATAGCTGGAACCTGTGAATGGACCTTATTTGGAAAAATAACACTTTCAGATATAATTAAGAATCTCTGGATTGTCTGGGTCAGCCCTAAATCTGGTAAAAAGTATCCTCAAGTATCCTTATAAGACACAGAAAGAAGAGAAGAAACAAAGAGGAGAAGATGGAAGCAGAGACTGCAGTTTCACAGCCACATGCCAAGGAATGCCTAGAGTCACCAGAGGCTAAAAAAGGCAAGAAACAATTCTCCCAAAGCCACTGGAGGGAACGTGGCCATCCAATACCTTGATTTCAGGCTTCTGGCCTTCAAAATTTTTAAAGAACAAATTTCTACTGTTTTAAGCGAGCAACTGTGTGGTAATCTGTTACAGTAGTCCTTGCTGTTGTTATTTTAGTTGTTAAGTCGTGTCCGACTCTTTGTGATCCCATAGACTGTAGCTTGCCAGGCTCCTCTATCCGTGGGATTTTCTAGGCAAGAATACTGGAATGGGTTGCCATTTCCTTCTCTGGGTGATCTTTCAAACCCAGGAATGGAACCGGGGTCTCCTGCATTGGCAGGCAGATTCTTTACCACTGAGCCACCAGGTGTGATCACAATGGTGTGATCACTCATCTAGAGACAGACATCCTGGAATGCAAAGTCAAGTGGGCCTTAGGAAGCATCACTACTAACAAAGCTAGTGGAGATGATGGAATTCCAGTTGAGCTATTTCAAATCCTGAATGATGATGCTGTGAAAGTGCTGCACTCAACATGCCAGCAAATTTGGAAAACTCAGCAGTGGCCACAGGGCTGGAAAAGGTCAGTTTTCATTCCAATCCCAAAGAAAGGCAATGCCAAAGAGTGCTCAAACTACCACACAATTGCACTCATCTCACACGCTAGCAAAGTAATGCTCAAAATTCTTCAAGCAAGGCTTCAACAGTATGTGAACCATGAACTTCCAGATGTTCAAGCTGGATACAGAAAAGGCAGAGGAACCAAAGATCAAATTGCCAGCATTCATTGGATCATTGAAACAGCAAGAGAGTTCCAGAAAAACATCTACTTCTGCTTCACTGACTATGCCAAAGCCTTTGACTGTGTGGATCACAACAAACTGTGGAAAATTCTGAAAGGGATGGGAATACCAGACCACCTGACCTGCCTCCTGAGAAATCTGTATACAGGTCAAGAAGCAACAGTTAGAACTGGACATGAAACAACAGACTGGTTCCAAATCCAAAGGAGTACGTCAAGGCTATATATTGTCACCCTGCTTATTTAACTTATATGCAGAGTATATCATGCAAAATGCCAGGCTGGATGAAGACAAGCTGGAATCAGGATTGCTGGGAGAAGTATCAATAACCTCAGATATGCAGATGACACCACTCTTATGGCAGAAAGTGAAGAAGAACTAAAGAGCCTCTTAATGAAAGTGAAAGAGGAGAGTGAAAAAGCTGGCTTAAAACTCAACATTCAGAAAACTAAGATCATGGCATCTGGTCCCATCATTTCATGGCAAATAGATGGGAAAACAATGGAAACGGTGAGAAACTAGTTTTGGGGGCTCCAAAATCACTACAGATGGTGACTGCAGCCATGAAATTAAAAGATGTTTGCTCCTTGGAAGAAAAATTATGACCAACCTAGACAGCATATTAAAAAGCAGAGACATTACTTTGCCAACGAAGGTCCGTCTAGTCAAAGCTATGGTTTTCCAGTAGTCATGTACGGATGAGAGAGTTGGACTATAAAGAAAGCTGAGTGCTGAAGAATTGCTTTTGAACTATGGTGCTAGAGAAGACTCTTCAGAGTCCCTTGGAGTGCAAGGAGATCAAACCAGTGAATCCTAAAGGAAATCAGCCCTGAATATTCATTGGAAGGACTGATGCTGAAGCTGTAATACTTTGGCCACCTGAAGCAAAGAACTGAGTCATTGGAAAAGACCAATGTTGGGAAAGATTGAAGGAGGGAGGAGAAGCGGATGACAGAGGATGAGATGGTTGGATAGCATCACCAACTTGACAGGCATGAGTTTGAGTCAGCTCCGGGAGTTGGTGATGGACAGGGAAGCCTGGCGTGCTGCAGTCCATAGGGTTGCAAAGAGTCAGAAACAACTGAGTGACTGAACTGACTGAGCCACCAGGGAAGCCCTACAGTATTGCGGTGTACATGCATGCTAAGTCGCCTTCAGTCATGTCTGACTCTTCGCAACCCGACTGGCTGTAGCCTACCAGGCTCCTCTGTTCATGAGATTCTCCAGGTAAGAATACTGGAGTGGGTTGCCATGACCTCCTTCAGGGAATCTTCCCAACCCAGGGATTGAACTCGTGTCTGCCTGCATCTCCTGCATTGCAGGTGGATTCTTTACTCACTGAGCCACCTGGGAAGCCCACAGCAGTCCCAGAAAACTACTAATACATACTCAGTCTCAAGACCAAAAGAACTGCAAATGAGTACTGCATTCCAGTTAATATATTTGTTCCTTTTTTGCAAATGGTATGCATTAACAATTCTAAAACTGCTTTCAATATAAATGAAGATTTAAGCAAATGAGGAAATATGTTGGAGATAACAGGAGTTGAGTTTCTAGCTGTTGGAGAAGGAAGTTACTAAAGTGCAAAAAGGGGAAGATTAGAATGAACTCTGTGGTGTTTGAATGAAACTGGGGATATCAATACAAACTCATGGTTTTTAATAGGTAAATGTAAATACAGGGATAAATGTGCATTTCTAAATTATTCTCTCACTTTACATGATGGAAATATCTAGAAACAATAACATCTCAGCAAACCTAGTGAAGAGATCCTGGTTGCCAAATATTCTCCCCTAAAGGAACCAGGGCTCCTTGGAGAAATGATTCTTTCTGGGGCTGAGGTAGGAAAAGTACAAGATGAATACAAAATATTTGGTTATCTTAAAAAAATAAGAGAGTGTTGCAAACATGATGAGGATATGCTAAAAAGATAAAATGCAAATTGGAGGGGCCTTTCACAAGTTAAACCTGGGACAATTAGGGTATCAAAATAAATAATGAAAATAATGATTGTAAACCATTGTCTAAGAACCTTTGAAAGCATATTAATAAAGAAATAAATAAGAGAAAGTTCTTCCTTACAGAATGCTGATTAATAAATATAAGATAAATGATAGAAAAATTTTTGCACAATTTTGCAATCATCAGAGTAATATTCAATAACTGATTCAAACAAAACCATCAATGGACTCTAAAACCAATGGAGGAAAGTCTGATAATGAACAGGATAATGCCATGGTCTCAAGATTTCCCTGCAAATTACATAGCAATTACAAAAAGGTAATAGCAACTTTGTACTAAAAAAATTTGGTAGGTATAAGGTACTTTCTGATATGAAGAAGCAAGGAGAGTAAAATATTATTTTGGGGTAAGTCCTTCTAGAAATGCATACCCTGACTCTAATTATGAGGAAAAACAGACAAAACTGAATTTTACATTTTACAAAATAATGTGGGTTGTAGTCTTCAAAAAAAATCAAAGTAAAAGAAGTTGGCGGGGTGGGGAGGTATAGGAACTACTCCCAATTAAAGGAGACAAAGGGTATGAGGATCAAACTGGTGAGAAAATAATTATGAAGGAGATCATGGAGCTAACTGATGAAACTATTGATTATGGATTAAATAACAGTATTTTATCAATATTAAATTCATGATTATATAAGAAGATGAAACGTTATTAGGAAAACCAAACTAAAGAATTAAGAACAAAGGAGCATGATGTTTGCAACTTATTTTCAAAAGTTGGGTGAAATTAAACACACATACATAATTTTTATGTATGTGTATATGCATATATGCCTGAGTGCCTGGGGGATGTATAAGTAGGGAGGAAGAAGGGAGAGAGAGGAGAAGGAGGGACAGTGTTTGTGTTAGTTATGGGAGAAAGGGAGGAAGAGATGGGGGGATAAAGCAGTGGGACAAAATGTCAGCAATTGGTGATTCTGAAAAAAAGAGTATAAAGCAGCTCTGTGTACTATATTTTACAACTTTTCTGTAAATTTGAAATTACACCAAAATAAATACTTGAAAAAATATATATGTTCTGGCTGCTCTCTGAAAAGTCTGTTGCAAAAACAAAAGAGGAATATTGGCTTCCCTGGCCCTACACCAGGGAAAGGCCAGTAACAAAGAGGCACCGCGCCTCCTCCCTGGACCCCAGAGCAGCAGAGACAGCAGCCCCAGTGAGGTGGAACACTTGACGTTCCTGCCTCTACCAGGCTAACGTTAGCGACTAAGCCGATCCCTCACCTAAGGCTTCTCACCACACAGCAGCATCTGTAGGACAGAACGTTCCTGATAGTCTGTGCTTTACATTGGGATTAATGCCAGCATGGAGTAGCAGCACTCCCTTTCCCACCAACTCACAGACACAGCTGCTGTGTCCCACTGCTGTGTTCCCACTCCAGCTTTGCCCAGAGGCATACCCAGTTACAGGAACTACTACACAACATAAAAAGAGTAAGCTTCTGGTTTTCCAGCAAGAACATCAGAACAATAAACCTCTGACAACAGAGGGCAAAGGGGAAATTAAGGGCTTAAGAAGTAAGAAAGCTAGGACAAAAATATCATTTAAATCTGTATAAACAGTACTGAGCTCACTGCTGAGGTGAGCTCATACGTGTAATATGTGAAACCTGTCAGAAGCAACTTAAGAAAAGCACTGAGATCTCAAAACACCGCAGACTACCACCGAGGTTCCACATCATCTCCTGGGTAACATGCACACGAGACAAACCAGAATAGCATACAAAGGCATAAAGACTTTGGAAATTAAACTTACATCGGAAGTAAAAACAGCTAACATAAGGCAGGTCAGGACGTACAGTCTAAAACTAATCAGGTTGACTGTCAGCTAAAAAGAAACCACATATTCACAAAAGCAAAAAAAAAAAAAACTTCTAGCATTCTCCAGAAGTTTTAGACAGGAGCCTGCATCTCATAACACAATATTCAAAGTGTCAAGAATACAATCCAAAATTAAACATATAAAAAAATCAGGAAAACCTAACGAGCCCTCAAGGAATAAGATATGCTAAGTCATTTCAGTCATGTCTGACTCTTTGAGACCCTTTGGACTGTAGCCCTCCAGGCTCTTCTGTCCCTGGGGTTACTCCAGGCAAGAACACTGGTGTGGGCTGCCATGCTCCCTCCAGGGTATCTTCCCGACCCAGGGATCACACCCATGTCACTTATGTCTCCTGAACTGGCAGGCAAGTTCTTTACCACTAGTGTCACCTGGGAAGCCCCAGGAAGTAAGATGAAAGATGCCAACCACAAGATGACCTAAAAGTTGGAATTCTCAGAAAAATACTTTAAATCAGTGTTTACAATCATGATACAAAAAGGGAAAGCAGACAGTTTTGAAACAAAGGCAAAGACAGACATGCTCAGCAAAGAAAAACTAACTACTTTTTCAGAATGGAAATTTGTACTGAAAAACATAATAATGGAAGTTAAAATTCACTAGAGGGGCTTAACAGTAGAATGGATACATTAGAGGACACAGTCAGTGAACTTGAAGACAGATAATTCAATTCAAACAATAGAAGAAAAAAAAATAGGGAGAAAATGAGCAGAATCATAAAGATGTTTGCTGCTGCTGCTGCTAAGTCACTTTAGTCGTGTCCGACTCTGTGTGACCCCATAGACGGCAGCCCACCAGGCTCCCCCGTCCCTGGGATTCTCCAGGCAAGAACACTGGAGTGGGTTGCCATTTCCTTCTCCAATTCATGAAAGTGAAAAGTGAAAGGGACGTCGCTCAGTCGTGTCCGACTCTTAGAGACCCCATGGACTGCAGCCTACCAGGCTCCTCCACCCATGGGATGCTGGAATGGGGTGCCTTTGCCTTCTCCAAAAGATGTTTGAGACTATATAAAAAGATTTAGTATTCCTGTTATATAAGACTCTTAGATGCAGAAAAATATTTGAAGAAATAATGCCTAAAAATTTCCAAAGTGTGGTGAAAAAAGTAAACATACAGATTTAAGAATCCCAGTGAAAACCAAACAAAATGAACTAACAACAAAAATTTTTAATGAAAGATATTTTTTAAGCACTAAGAGAAAAACTGTTGTTATTGTTCAGTTGCTCAGTCATGTCCGACTCTTCACGACCCCGTGGACTGAAGCACACCAGGCTTCCCTGTCATTCACCATCTCCCGGAGCTTGCTCAACTAATGCCATCCAAACACCTTTCTGTCGTCCCCTTCTCCTCCTGCCTTCAATCTTTCCCAGCATTAGGGTCTTTTCTAATGAGTCAGCTCTTCATATCAGGTGGCCAAAGTATTAGAGCTTGAGCTTCAGCATCGGTCCTTCCAATGAATAGTCAGGATTGATTTCCTTTTGGATGGACTGGTTGGATCTCTTTGCAGTCCAGGGGACTCTCAAGAGTCTTCTTTAACACCACAGTTCAAAACCATCAATTCTTTGGCATTAAGCCACCTTTATGGTTCAATTCTCATATCCATACATGACTACTAGAAAAACCATAGCTTTAACTAGACAGACATTTGTTGGCAAAGTAACATCTCTGCTTTTTAATATGCTGTCTAGGTTGGTCATAACTTTTCTTCCAAGGAGCAAGTGTCTTAATTTCATGGCTGCAGTCACCATCTCCAGTGATTTTGGAGCCCAAGAAAGTAAAGTCTGTCACTGTTTCCATTGTTTCCCTATCTATTTGCCATGAAATCATGGGACCGGATGCCATAATCTTCATTTTTTGAATGTTGAGTTTTAAACCAGCTTTTTCACTCTTCTCTTTCACTTTCACCAAAAGGCTCTTTAGTTCTTTTTCACTTTCTGCCATAAGGGTGGTGTCATCTGCGTATCTGGGGTTATTGCCAAGTTAAGTGTACAGAAAATGTACTTTAGAAGCAAAGGTGAAACAGAGACATCCTAAGATGAAAGAAAACTAAGAGAACTTGTCACCAGTAGACCTGCTTAAAAAGAAATGCTACAGGGGGAATTTCCTGGCAGCCCAGCAGTTAGGACTTGGCTCTTTCACCGCCAGAGGCCAGGTGTGATCCCTAATCGGGGAACCAAGATACCACAAGCCTTACAGCATGGCCAAACTGTTTTATTTTTTAAAAAATAAAATGCTACCACAAAGTGAAAAACTGGTCATATAATTCATTTGGAAACTTTATTAAAAAATAAAAAATTTCAAGAATTATCTTATTATTTCAAGAAGATTTTTACTATTATTTTATTCTTATTTTAATTCTTATTGGTTTATTATTTCAAGAAATTTTAACTCAAGGATATTGGTGAAAAGAAAGAACAAAGTTGGAAGACTCACACTTTTCCATTTTTCAAAATTAATTACATGTTAATGTTAGTAGCAGCTTTATGCATAAAGCTTTGTTGGCAAAACACATTTTGCCAATGGGACAGATGTTCAGTGAGAGGGAAAGAAGGAAATAAAGAAAATGTTTCAAGAAGGAGAGAATAATCAACTGTGTCAAACACTGCTGAGAGTTACAGTGTTAGGAGAATTGAGAACTGACCAACAGTTATGAATCACATGACTGTGGGGTGGCGTGAACAGATAAGTGACTTAGTGTTGAAGTGTGTGTTAGTTGCTCACTTCTGTCCGACTCTTTGCGAACCCATGGACTGTAGCCTGCCAAGCTCCCTGTCCATGGAATTCGTCAAGCAAGAATACTGGAGGGCATAGGCATTCCCTTCTCCAGAGGATCTTCCTAACCCAGGGGTCGAACCCAGGTCTCCCACACTGCAGGTGGATTCTTTACCATCTGACCCTGTGCACCTAAGGTACTAAAAGATAGTAATTAAACTGACTGATAATAGATTAAAATCTGTAGAATTGTCAGAGATCCTATTCATCTCTTTCCAAAACAGAAATTTGTCTGTCTTGTCTTATTTAAGAAAAAAAAAAAGAAGAAGAACTTCTAGGGCCAAGAAGTAAATAAGTATCTGATCTAGTTAACCTCTGGCCCCAGAAAATAGCTCATCATTTGCAACAAAAGGAACACCTCAATATCCATGAGACATGCCCTGCGTTCAGGGACTTCGATCCTAAACTGCCTTGGCTTCCTCAATCTTGCACACGACTTCACACTTTCATTCTCCCTCTCAGTGTAACTCAGCTCCACTTCCACTGACAGCTCTTCCTGGCCCCTTAATCTAATGTGTAGCGGGCTTCCCTCCCAGTCAGTTCCTAGCTTACCATCTTCTTCTACTCCCAGACTCAGGAGTCACTGCTTCTGAGCACAACGGGCATAACTCAGTCCAGTTCTTTTTTTGCAGTATAGCTTTGGGGGGGTGGCTTTTTTCTAAATTGGAGGATAATTGCTTTAGAATGCTGTGGTGTTCTCTGCCATACATCAATGCCAATCAGCTATCTATCTGTCTATCTATTTCTCCTCCAGTTTGGAATCTCACTTCCTATGCTTTGTCCTAACAGAAACCCAGCCTATGCAGGTCTTGAAGGCAGGCTCCAGAAGAGAGGTCTTTTACTGATACTTATTGATTAGAGTTGAAATATCATCTACAAATATAAAGTATATTTCTAACAGGACCAAAAGAAGATGATCCCTACTACAGAGGACATTAACATAAAACACAATCACCTTAGTTGTTGAGTACACAGAATATGAACACAAATAGTAAGCTAACTGAAGAAATACTAAAAGACTATGAATGCTGTTTCTTGTTTGTAAAGACAAGAGTATGACAAAGGCAATGGGAATGTTAAGTACCCTTGTGTTAAAACAGTGACCAAAATTAGTCATAATAGAAAATGAAGTTCAACTGAGGATTCTTAAATGAATCTAAACAGATTCAGTATCATGGCTCACATTAGTGGAAAAAAAATTTTAAGTGACACCTATTAAAGAACAGTCAGTGACTAAAACACTTTTTCATCAAATAAACTAGGTTTTCTCTCTTTCTCCTTTATTTAAACATAGGCACTCCTAGGGGGAAAAAAAATTTCCTTCCTTTATTTAAGTCTGGAAAGAGCCTAGTAGAAAGAATGAAGCATCTATTTACTTCTCATAATCTGCTAGACTGTGCATACAGAGAGGACGTTATCAAGCCATGACCACTATTGGTTTCCTCTAATTCACATGCACTCATGCTCTCCCGTGCACAGAGGTGTGCTGATCTACAGTTATCAATCCGTACCCCTGTGGCAGCCTCGTGACAAAAGCTGTGACCACTGCCCCACCACAGTGCCATTTGCAGTCACTGAATGAGGTGAGGCTCTGTGACCCATAAAATGAAAGTACCCATGTTTTTGGCATAGTGAGTTAACTAGCAGAGGCAACTCCTACGAAGAGAGGAAATGCCTCAGGGAATATACTATCAGCTTTAATCCAAAAGTTCTTCTTAACTGGAGTCCATTCATGGCTTCAGGAATCTTCAAACTTCCTAAAATTGTCAGCAAAATTTTGTGTCGGTATATTTTGCTGGAGAAAATGTTCATAGCCTAATTTTGGGGGTTGGCAACCTTCTTCTCTAATGGACTTGTTTTTCAGTCACTCAGTCATACCCAACTCTTTGCGACCCCATGGCCTGCAACACACCAGCCTTCCCTGTTGTTCACCTTCTCCCAGAGCTTGCTCAAACTCATGTTCATTGAGTTGGTGATGCCATCCAACCATCTCGTCCTCTGTCATCCCCTTTGCTTCCTGCCTTCAATCTTTCCCAGCATCAGGGTCTTTTCTAATGAGTCGGCTCTTTGCATCAGGTGGCTGAAGTACTGGAGCTTCAGCTTCAACACTGTCTTTCCAATGAATATTCAAGATTGAAATCCTTTAGGATGGAATAGATAGTAACTATTTTAGGCTTTCTGGGTCACATGGTCTTTGAGAGAACTACTCAAACTCTACCACTGTAAGCACAAAAGCAATCACAGACAACAATAAATGAACAGGCATGGCTGTGTTCCAGTAAAACTTTTATTTACAGAAACAGTGCAGGCTGGATTTGGACCACGGATTGCGGTCTGCCGAACCCTGTGTAATCCATCACGCTCTTAGTCATTCCCTTCTATGAATCAAGGACTCTGAAATTCAAATCTTTCTAACTACTGAGCAATTTAAAAATACATTTGAAGATACCAAAGAGATAGATTCATTCTTCTTTGATCAACTCAACTTCAATGACCTCGTCTATAAGATACTGCAGTAGCTCCAACTATAGCTAACTCTGTCCACAGATGGTTCCTTTTCTGGAATCACGAATGTTCTTTTCAACATCCTAAATTTCAACCAATCACTCAACATAAACCTGAGTGTCCTTTTGCTGTACTTATAATGAACAACTTTTATTCTGGAATAAATCCCTCTTCCTCAGCATTGTATTCCCTTCAAACACCTCAGGCTCCTGAACAGACTCAAGAGGATCATAGCATGCGCACATACTAAGTCACTCAGTCATGTCCAGCCCTTTGTGACCCCATGGACTGCAACCCGCCAGGCTCCTTTGCCCATGGAATTCTGCAGGCAAGAATACTGGAGTGGGTTCCCATTTCCTTCTCCAGGGGATCTTCCCTACCCAGGGATCGAACCTGGGTCTCCTACATTGCAGGCAGATTCTTTACTGTCTGAGCCACCAGAGAAGCCTTAAAAAAAGGTTTTGTCTGACTCTTTGTGATCCCATGGACTATACAGTCCATGGAATTCTCCAGGCAAGAATACTGGAGTAGGTAGCCTTTTCCCTCTCCAGGGGATCTTCCCAACCCAGGGATTGAACCCAGGTCTCCTGCGTTGCAGGCAGATTCTTTACCAGCTGAGCCACAAGGGAAGCCCAAGAATATCATATGAATATGCCAAAGACTCTCTCTTATAACTTAAGATTTTGTAACCCTGAATGCTCCCACAAGTCTTAGCAATTTTTCTCTCACACTATCAATATCTATTCTAAGCCTTTACTATTCTACATAAGGTCTCATTCCAACTTTTCCCAACACAAAACTAGGAAATGATTCAGTGGCTACATGGTGACACCTTCAACTTTTTATCTAAGGCCAACCACTTGTAATCGTACCTGCATATGAGCCCAGTCGCATCCCTCTATTTCCAATGTAAATAAATTTCCTTCTCCCACTCAAAGCTAAGTCTTGCTCTTATGTTTGATCTCCCACTCTACCACCTCCTTGGGGACTTTCATTATTACCTAGTATGTTTGGTATTTGCAAGACTGTATTACTTTCCTATTTCTGTGTAACAAATTACCACAAACTTAGGGGCTTAAAACAACTCTTAGTTTATTAGCTAACAGTTTGGGAGGTCAGAAGGCCAGTCACAATCCAGAAGGTTGAATTTTCTGCTTGGGGTCTCAGAGACTGAAATCAGGATGTTCGGAGGGCCACATTCCTTTGTGGAGGCTCAAGGGAGCATTCATTTCCAAGCTCATTCAGGCTGCTGGCAGAACCCAACTTCCTGTGGTGGCAGGACTAAGATGCCTATTTCATTGCCTCCGTCAGCTGGGAGCTGCTCACAGCATCTAGAAGCTGGATGCCTTCCTTGCTACATGGATTCCTCCACCTTCAAAGCCAACAAACGTGAAACTTCTCTTCTTGAACCTGAATTAGACAAAGCCACTTCCAAAAACCTTTGCAAAACAATCCCTTCTTGACATATACACCCTACTATATATACAAGAGATTTACTAATTAAGGACCTACTTATACAGCACAGGGAACTCCACTCAGTACTCTGTAATGGCCTATATGGGGAAAGAAACTAAAAAAGAGTTGGATACATGTATATGTATAACTGATTCACTTTGCTGTATACCTGAAACAGACAGAACATTGTAAATCAACTCTACTCCAATAAAATTTTTTTAAAAAAACAATAGGGGGGTGGGAAATCCCTTCTTGATATATATCTCTTGCTGAAACAGCTAAGAAACAAAATCCTTAAGCTTCCTAGAAGTCAACTGGTTTGATTGTGAAAATAAAATCTGTGAGGCACATGCTTCATTTCTTGAAGGAGCCTTTAGTATAACGGAATATTCTGACCTTTTGATCTTTCTGAAGTTTTAGCAAAAGGTTATACAGCACACCCTGGGCTTTTTGTCTGTGTCACACTTTCAGAAGCAATTTCTTCACTTTAACATTCTTTGCCATATGGATAGGCTCAAAATTCACTCAATCATCTAGTATTCGTTTCTGTTTAACAAGACTTTTCTCAATTTACCTTTTGTTCTCATTTTTTACTATAAGTAGCAAGAAAAAACCAGGCAGTACTTCCAACATTTTGGCTGGAGATCTCCTTGGCTATAGCTATCTATCCAACGTCATCATTCAGGTTCTGCTTGCATATTCAAAGCCGGAAAAGAGAATCCCTCTCGAGTCAAATCCCTCAAATTTTAAAATCTTTTTTGCCAGGAAGAAGGGCTCATCTGATTAGGCAGGATCCACTGAGGATAATCTTTCTTTCTTAAAGTTAACTGTGAAGACAATATAATCTAATTGCAGAAGGATCTCATTATACTCATGGGTCACATCCACACTCAAGGAGAGGGGCAGGGAATTTTGGGTGCCACATCAGAATTCTCCCTATAGGGACTATTATGTAGCAATTTTGAAATTACTTTCTATGTACTATAGGAGGTGTTGTTCAGTCACTAAGTCATGTCCAACTCTTTGAGATCCCATGGACTAGCAGCACACCAGGCTTCCCTGTCCTTCACTATCTCCCAGAGTTTGCTCAAACTCATGTCCACTGTGTCGATCGATGACGCCATCCAACCATCTCATCCTCTGTCGCCTCCTCCTCCTCCTGCCCTCAATCTTTCCCAGCATCAGGATCTTTTCTAATGAGTCAGCTCTTCACATCAGGTGGCCAAAGAATCAGAGCTTCAGCTTGAGCATCAGTCCTTCCAATGACTATTCACGGTTGATTTCCTTTAGGACTGACTGATTTGACCTCCTTGTTGTCCAAGGGACTCTTAAAAGCCTTCCCCAGCACCACAATTCAAAAGCATCAATTCTTCAGCACTCTGCATTCATTATGGTCTAACTCTCACGTCTGTACATGCCTAGGAAAAACCATAGCTTTGACTATATGGACTCTGAACAAATGAGTAAATGCTGGTGATGCTAGAGGACAAGTTTTTCACTGGAGAAGTGAAATACAAATACTCAGTGGGGAAAGGCTAGGAAGCTGGATTCAAATTGGGTGTATCACAGTGAACTCATGATTTTTTTAATACATTTTGCTTATTTTTTGGTTGGTTGGTTTATCCCTCCAGCCCCAACTCTGTCTTCTGAAACAGTGTAGAAGATTAACACTTCAGCAACATGGAACAACAGACTGGTTCCAAATAGGAAAAGGAGTACGTCAAGGCTGTATATTGTCACCCTGCTTATTTAACTTATATGCAGAGTACATCATGAGAAACACTGGACTGGAAGAAACACAGCTGGAATCAAGATTGCCAGGAGAAATATCAATCACCTCAGATATGCAGATGACACCACCCTTATGGCAGAAAGTGAAGAGGAACTAAAAAGCGTCTTAATGAAAGTGAAAGTGGAGAGTGAAAAAGTTGGCTTAAAGCTCAACATTCAGAAAAGGAAGATCATGGCATCCAGTCCCATCACTTCATGGCAAATAGATGGGAAACAGTGGAAACAGTGTCAGACTTTATTTTTTTGGGCTCCAAAATCACTGCACATGGTGACTGCAGCCATGAAATTAAAAGACGCTTACTCCTTGGAAGGAAAGTTATGACCAACCTAGATAGCATATTGAAAAGCAGAGACATTACTTTGCCAACAAAGGTCCATCTAGTCAAGGCTATGGTTTTTCCTGTGGTCATGTATGGATGTGAGAGTTGGACCGTGAAGAAGGCTGAATGCCGAAGAATTGATGCTTTTGAACTGTGGTGTTGGAGAAGACTCTTGAGAGTCCCTTGGACTGCAAGGAGATCCAACCAGTCCATTCTGAAGGAGATCAGCCCTAGGATTTCTTTAGAAGGAATGACGCTAAAGCTGAAACTCCAGTACTTTGGCCACCTCATGTGAAGAGTTGACTCATTGGAAAAGACTCTGATGCTGGGAGGGATTGGGGGCGGGAGGAGAAGGGGACGACAGAGGATGAGATGGCTGGATGGCATCACTGACTCAATGGACATGAGTCTGGGTAATCTCCGGGAGTTGGTGATGGACAGGGAGGCCTGGCATGCTGTGATTCATGGGGTCGCAAAGAGTCGGACACGACTGAGCGACTGAACTGAACAATGAACATAAGCAGTGCCCTAGATCTTGATTTGTAAATAGAATTTTCAGTTCAAGAGAACCATGGAATGCTAGAAAAATCAGAACAGAATAGTACAAGGTGAGCCAGGAACATTTTGTTGTGCCAGAATGTAAGAAAGTACCCCCGAAATGATGGGGATATGTCAAAAGGATAGAAACCAGTGTTATGGAGTTTCTATTAGAGAAAAAGCTCTGTAAATATTCAGAATTTGGAAAGAAACACAATGTATTTTAAATGAATTCACTTTTTAGAGTTATACTTGCAGTTAAAACCACCAGTTACAACTGCTTGAGGAAATAAAATATACCTAAAATTCACAGTTTATAATATTTTACTCCTAAGAAACAATATTTACCATTAAAAGGACATGACTAAAATATTTCATTTCCAAATAATAAGGGCAATTTTTTGGAGAGGTTTTATATCAGAATAACTACATGTACTATTCAAACATAAATAAAGCATTTGAAAGTACCTTTTCTCCAAAATTCCTTATAAAACTTCTAATCTCCGTAATTAAAGTACAATCATAGAGAAATGGCCCACTAAAAAGTCCAAACATTAAAGGGTCCCCTGAGCCTGTCCTCTCCCACTTTAGCCAAGTAATTATGAAATAAATGGCACAGAACCGTTTTAAATGGCTGAAGGTAAAGTATGGGTCTACGAGTTTAAAAGAATAGAGAAAAACATTCTCTGGGACTTCCCTGGTGGTCCAGTGGTTAAGACTCTGCACTTCCTCTGCAGAGGCCTGGGTTCAATCCCTAGTCAGAGAAGTAATATCCCACATGCTGTGGAGGGCCAAAAAAAAAAGAAAAGAAAAACACTCTCCGACTGGAAGTAATATACTAAAATTCTGGTTTAGAATAAATGAGTTTTAGATGATAATATAACTACAGTTTTTAAGGTATGCTTTTGAATGGTTTAAGGGTTGATTCTTGTTTATCCTTGTCCTACCTTCCTAATGATTTAAACCTGAAGAAGTAATGTCCCATTTTCTCAGATAATATAAGCAATAAATATGAGATCAGTGATCTTCATATTTTAAAGAAACAACAGAACCTGATTTTCAAAGAATATCTTATAAAGAGCTCCAATACAGAAAACAGACAAAACTGGAATCTCTGTGGCTGAAGGAGGCCCCCTGCCCCTCACTCCCACTCTGAGGCCTCGAATTCCACTTGACTAGCTCCAAACAATACCTTATGTAAAGGTTCTCGTGCGATCAGAAAAAAATGCTTCTCAGATGCATAAAGGAAAAAAGGTATACAAAAACTGAAATCTTAATTGTGATTATATTTGGGTTGTAAAAATATGAGTAATTTTTCCTTTTCAAATTTGTAACAGTCAATAAAAATTACTGTTAAAAACTCAATAAACTAGTTTTTAAAGGTATAAATATAAATACTCTCCCTATAATGTAGTATGTAGCAGAAATATATATATACATATATATACACTCACACACCACTAGAAGTACACCCCCCCAAAAATACATACATTCACATAAAGATATAAAGAGATAAAAATCTAACAATATAACAGTTTAATAACATAATTAGAAAGGGCTGTTTATATTTGAAGTACATAATATTTTATCATAACAGATCAGATATATTTAATAGTTTCTTTTAATGCTCTATTGGTTGAACTTACCAGTAAAGCGACAAGTTATTAATTACTCTTTGAATCAGAAAAAAGTTTTAAAAGTTAAGAAAAAGTGTCCCATGAAATCTGCTCCCTTCAAATAATAATACTTGCATTTCTAAAACCCATCACTCAAGTACAATTAAGCTAAAAATAGTATTTCCTAAATAAGTAGTCAATTATATTTGCTTCTGAGAAATGGAGAGAGTAAGTATTAACCATGATTTTGAAATCAAAATAGAGATAACATTAGACAAGATTGGGAGAGTTACAGTATTAAGTTATAATATATAGTTGTTTTTCACATATTGGTAATTAACTTAATATTTTAATTTCCTATATATCTACATAGATTTATCTACCTTCACTCTACTTTCTGAATAATCTTACTATATGTACTATATATATGTATATACTTTTATATATATACACATATATGTGTATGTGTGTGTATGTGTATATATATATATGTTCAGTCACTAAGTCATGCCTGACCCTTTTGACCGCATGGACTATATGTAGCTCACCAGGTTTCAGTCCACGGGATTTTCTAGGCAAGAATACCGGACTTGGTTGCCATTTCCTTCTTCAGGGGATCTTCTTGACCCAGGAGTAGAACCCACATTTCTTGCTTTGCAGGCAGATTCTTTACCACTGAGCCACCTATGCGTGTGCCTGCATGCTAAGTCACTCAGTCGTGTCCGACTCTGTGAGACTATGGACTGTAGCCCTCCAAGCTCCTCTGTCCCTGGGATATTCCATGCAAGAATACTAGAGTGGGGTTGCCATGTCCTTCTCCAGGGGATCTTCCCAATCTAGGGATTGAATCTGTGTCTCCTGCGACTCCTGAGCTGCAGGTGGATTCTTTCCCACTGAGCCACAAAATAAGCCCACATGCAAGTGCGTGCATGTGTGTGAAACTGAAACCGCAGAAATAGCCAGATACAGAACCACCAGATCCCTTTCTTCTTGAAACTTTCTTGGCTAAAACCTAAGTTGATAAAGTCTTAGTTTTTATAATGTAAGAAGCCCTGAACAGCTGAAATCATTAGTAAGAGCTTACAAACTAGCAAAAAAAAACATCTTTTCCTCACCATTTTTAAAGAAAAATTGTCTGTGGTAACCGTAAACTAAAAAAGAATAAGTTAAATAAGAGTTTTTAAAGCTTTCATTTCTACAAACTCACTGTTTAAATAAAGTTTGGGATGCCCAAAAAGCTTCAAATCAAACAGATAAAAACAGAACGATTTGCGTGTAAGACAGAGAGGCTGATCTGGAGCACCATCTGCTTTATTTCTTTATCACCATCACCCTAAAAAAAACATCTTTGGTAGAATCTTTAGGGAGGTGATTTTAAGATGAGGGGAGAGAAACTCTAGTGGAATAAACGAAGGGAAAAAAACCACTATTCAAGCCACCATTTCAATACAATTGCATATAGTGTTATGTTTAAGTTATATCTGAATGCTGTTTGAACCATCTAACACACACTGGACACTCAATGAACAGCCAATAAACAAAAGGAAAGGCATGAGACTGCAAGCCTCAGTAGGACTGAGGGGTATTTCAGTAGACTTCAGCAGAGGGCAGTTTGAAATACACTGTATTAATTTATAGCAGAAATTATGGCAGCAACAATAAGCTGTGAGTAAATGTGCATGGAATTAATTAAATTCACTAAAATATTCTGGGTCACACTTACTTTGGTATTGGCCATATCCACAATATACTGGTCTCCTTTTATACATTCCATTACTTCAAAACCATCTCTGTCAATCACTTTGGCCTGAGAGCTTCCAGATACGACAAGTATCATGTCTCCCGTGTTACTGTACTGTAATGACTTGATCTGATGGCTATGCAAAAAAAAAAAAAAAAATTCTGGTAAGTCACAGAGTATGTTTATACTTTCATTCATTAAGCACTGTCAGAAAAAAAAAGTCATTCAACTATACAAATTGACAATTTATAAAATCAGGAGCATCAACCTCAAAAGGGCCCTCACCACCAGTGGCTATCCTATTAAGCTCTCCTCCCACTCTCCACAGCAATCTATTAAAAACTTCTCTACTCACTTTAAATCTTCAACCCAAACAACTCCCCTCTCCAGTTCTTGATTCTTCCTGATTTGTCCCAGAAGACACATATAAGGACTGCCTGGTGTGCTCTCATTACTGTTATAAATGTATTTGCTTCTGAACTCTTCTCTTGCTTCTTCTCTTTGATTACAATGATGAAAATGAACCTCTTCCTGCCCAAGGCATATCTACTACCTATATTCTGGATCCCACCCCTTCCAGTCTCCTGGGGAACCTATGACTAACCTCTCCCTCCTCCCCTTCTCAGCTAAGCTATCTAAACAAGTTTTCATCTCCTCCCTTATTTCTCTAGCACCCAGGTGGCGCTAGTGCAATCCAGGAGATACAAGAGACGTGAGTTCAATCCCTGGGCCAGGAAGATCCCCTGGAGAAGGGCATGGTAACCCACTCCAGTATTCTTGCCTGGAAAATTCCAAGGCGAGAGGAGCCTGGCAGGCTACAGTCCATGAGTCACAAAGAGCTGGACACAACTGAGCATACACATACACACACAAAGAGTATCCTTTTCACCCTCACCACCCCACTGAAAGTGATCCTGCCATTGTGGCTATAGTGGACGCTGTGGTGACCACCCACATCAATCCTTTCAGGACTGAAGTACTCATTCGCCAGCTTCCAGGATTTGGCCTGCTGGTGGCTTACAACTGAAGTCTCAGGAATTTTTCTGAGTTGCAGAGAACTCCCTCATCCAAGGTTATGTTACTACCCCAAAGCAGCCCACATTTAAGGACTGGTCAATGTACGGTAAAATGGCCCAGCCCTCTGGTTCAACTGGGAATACCCCAGAAGGGTTATTCCAGCTTCAGATCTCTCTGTGGAAATCAGCTGAAGTTGCTGTTGCAACCACCTGGCAATTCAGTTCCTCCATCTTCCTAATGCTGTTTTCCTCACAGCTTTTCTCTCAGAGGCTCATTCCAGAAGCATTCCTCAACAAACCTCCTACATGCAAATCCTGAAGCTTCAAAGTGTGTCTTGGGAGAATCAAACCTGAGAGGGTTGATATCAAAAGTAGACCTATGGAGCTATTCCAAAATAAGGTTTTAGAGTGATGTCGATCATGGACTGGTTAGCAATGAGGACCCCTTCTCTGGTAGCACCTAGTCCCTGATGGGCTGTAGCAGTGCAACTGCATTGCTAAAACTGTTGGTGAGAGGGAAGGCACTGGCTGGTGCAATATTTCAGGCATATGAGAGTACAGGAAAAGAATTAATTGAAAGGACTATGGAACTAGGCAGCTATTGCTAGGAGCAGTAAATACAATGGAAAAAGTAAGCGAAAGACTGAGGATGGTCATCACCAACTAAAGACTACAGTGGGGAAGCTGGAGGGTCTATCTGGCAGCACATAAAGACAGGGTTATTGCTCTCTCAGGTAAGTGCTGTGCAGTCACTGATCCTGCAAAGCAGGTGTTTCTACCTCTATTAGGAAGGAAGACCAAAAGCACTGGACATTCACATGTAAATCAACAGCAGCATACATTTACATGCTTGAACCAGAGCTATGTTAATTTTCTAGTCCTCTGTCTTAATATAGTCCCAAGAGACCTGGATGACCTGGACAATACAAAGAAATTCATGCTGGTCCCAGATCTCCATGATAGCATGTTAACTGTATCGGATGAGTAAAATGTATCAACTACATTGGTTAGACAAGCTCTCCAGGAGATGAGAGGTAAAAGGTAGAAAAGATCAGGAGACAGTGAAAAGAAGATATGGGGATGATCCATGTAGACAGACAAACAAAAGTAGAAATCAAAAATGAAGCTCTTTATATCACATGTTAATCCCAGAACGCATCAAACTTAAAAGAGGCAATGAACCACCATGCAGACAAAGTGAGTTGGCCAGTTCAGTTAGCTAGCTTTTGTCATCATCCACTCTACTCTGAATGCAGTAGGCTCATAAGTGAACCAGTGGTGGTGGTAGAAGGGATGCAAGTCATGCACGGGAAGGACAACAGCTCTCGAAGTTAGCCTAACTACTGCTGAAGGGCCAACCTGCCAGCAAAAGGACTATGATAAGCCCCCACCCAAAATCAATACTAGGCTAATTGACATGGAAAATATGAAAAATTACAATAAGTGTACAGGGAAAAACAGTGGGGAAGACAGAGTAGGTACCAAGGGAGCAAGAATAAATGTTTTAAATCGAGTGGTCAGGAAGTAAATGACTGAAGTGTCTATCAGGTAACTGAGGGAGTAAGTTACATAGATATTATCAGGAAATTACTAGAAAGGATCTGCAGCAAAAGAATACTTGGAATATTGCCAATGTGGCTGTAACAAAGAGAGCAAAAAAACCAAAGTTGGAGACAAGGTCAGAAGGCAGCAAGTAGGCTGGTGCAGAGAGCCATGTAAGCCACCAAAAGGACCTTGGTTTCACTCTCTTTGGAAGAAATGAGAGGAAATCCAGCAGAGCATTTCGAGGTGAGAAATGACACAATCTGACCTACACTGTACAGAACCACTTTTTTGTGCCTGGACCATTTCATAGTCTGAGGTCTACGGGGCCCTTCTTAGCACGTTTTTTAAACACATTTAAAAAAATACACCACACACACCATGGAAATCATTTTTGAAGAACTATAAAAATATTTTTTTTAATTTGTGACATAATATGTGAGCTTCTAGACTAACGTATCAAGTAACTATGCCTAGAGGCAGGTCTAATAACTACTGTAATTTCAAAGCAGTGATGAGCATGAAAGTAAAAGTGAAATGTTAGTCGCTCAGTCACGTCCAACTCTTTGCAACCCCAGAGGCAACTACAGCCTCCGTCCATGGAAATCTCCAGGCAAGGATACTGGAGTGGGTAGCTGTTCCCTTCTCCAGGGGATCTTCCCTACCCAGGGATCGAAACCGAGTCTCCCACACTGCAGGCAGATTCTTCACCATCTGAGCAACCAAGGAAGCATCTGTAAGAATGGTAATGTGTTACGAAAATACCTGTGACTTTGTTGTCTACTTTCACAATTAAAGGAAGTGCTAAATTTCAGCTAGAGGTTAATGAGAGGAAAGAAATTATTATTTAGGTTCACAGAAATTGGGAGAACCAGATACTGAACGCCTAGGCCAAGCCATAGAATTATAAATAACTATTATTAATAACAGGGTGACAATATACAGCCTTGACGAACTCCTTTTTCTATTTGGAACCAGTCTGTTGTTCCATGTCCAGTTCTAACTGTTGCTTCCTGACCTGCATACAAATTTCTCAAGAGGCAGATCAGGTGGTCTGGTATTCCCATCTCTTTCAGAATTTTCCACAGTTTACTGTGATCCACACAGTCAAAGGCTTTGGCATAGTCAATAAAGCAGAAGTAGATGTTTTACTGGAACTCTCTTGCTTTTTCCATGATCCAGCGGATGTTGGCAATTTGATTCTTTTCTAAAACCAGCTTGAACATCAGGAAGTTCACAGTTCACATATTGCTGAAGCCTGGCTTGGAGAATTTTGAGCATTACTTTACTAGCGTGTGAGATGAGTGCAATTGTGCGGTAGTTTGAGCACTCTTTGGCATTGCCTTTCTTTGGGACTGGAATGAAAACTGATCTCTTCCAGTCCTGTGGCCCCTGCTGAGTTTTCCAAATTTGCTGGCATATTGAGTGCAGCACTTTCATAGCATCATCTTTCAGGATTTGGAATAGCTCAACTGGAATTCCATCACCTCCACTAGCTTTGTTCGTAGTGATGCTTTCTAAGGCCCACTTGACTTCACATTCCAGGATGTCTGGCTCTAGGTCAGTGATCACACCATTGTGATTATCTGGGTCGTGAAGATCTTTTTTGTACAGTTCTTCTGTGTATTCTTGCCATCTCTTCTTAATATCTTCTGCTTCTGTTAGGTCCATACCATTTCTGTCCTTTATCGAGCTCATCTTTGCATGAAATGTTCCTTTGGTATCTCTGATTTTCTTGAAAAGATCCCTAGTCTTTCCCTTTCTGTTGTTTTCCTCTATTTCTTTGCATCGATCACTGAAGAAGGCTTTCTTTAACTTATATGCAGAGTACATCATGAGAAACGCTGGACTGGAAGAAACACAAGCTGGAATCAAGATTGCCGGGAGAAATATCAATAACCTCAGATATGCAGATGACACCACCCTTATGGCACAAAGTGAAGAGGAACTAAAAAGCCTCTTGATGAAAGTGAAAGTGGAGAATGAAAAAGTTGGCTTAAAGCTCAACATTCAGAAAAGGAAGATCATGGCATCCAGTCCCACCACTTCATGGGAAATAGATGGGGAAACAGTGTCAGAGTTTATTTTTCTGGGCTCCAAAATCACTACAGATGGTGACTGCAGCCATGAAATTAAAAGACGCTTACTCCTTGGAAAGGAAAGTTATGACCAACCTAGATAGCATATTCAAAAGCAGAGATGCTCCTTTGCCAACAAAGGTTTGTCTAGTCAAGGCTATGGTTTTTCCTGTGGTCATGTATGGATGTGAGAGTTGGACTCTGAAGAAGGCTGAGTGCCAAAGAATTGATGCTTTTGAACTGTGGTGTTGGAGAAGACTCTTGAGAGTCCCTTGGACTGCAAGGAGATCCAACCAGTCCATCCTGAAGGAGATCAGCCCTGGGATTTCTTTGGAAGGAATGATACTAAAGCTGAAACTCCAGTACTTTGGCCACCTCATGCGAAGAGTTGACTCATTGGAAAAGACTCTGATGCTGGGAGGAATTGGGGGCAGGAGGAGAAGGGGACGACAGAGGATGAGATGGCTGGATGGCATCACTGACTCGATGGACATGAGTCTGAGTGAACTCCGAGAGTTGGTGATGGACAGGGAGGCCTGGCGTGCTGCGATTCATGGGGTCGCAAAGAGTCGGACACGACTGAGCAACTGATCTGATCTGATCTGATTATTAATAAATTAAATGACAAGGTAAAATTTTATAATTGTTGTGTTATTTAGTTGCTAAGTTATGTAACCCCATGGACTCAACATAAACCATGAGGTCTTTTGTGACCCCATGGACTACAGCCCACCAGGTTCCCCTGTCTATGCAATTTCCCAGATAAGAATACTGGACAGGGTTGCCATTTCCTTCTCCTGTGGATTTTTCTAACCCAGAGATCGAACCTGCATCTTCTGCATTGGCAGGTGGATTCTTTACTACTGAGCCATCAGGGAAGCCTAGTAGAAATAATTCTCAAAGAATTCTGGAGTGTATACACACACACACACACACACACACACACACACGCACAGTACTCAACCATAAAAAAGAAGAAAATTTTGCCATTTGCAACAACATGAAGAGACCAAGAGGGTACTATGCTTACTGACATAAGTCAGACAGAGAAAGACAAATATTATATGTTATCACTTGTATTTGGAATCTAAAAATAAAACAAATAAATATAATGCAACAGACTAAGAGATATAAAGAACAAACTCATGGTTACCAGTGGGAAGAGGGATGAGGAGACAGGCAAGATAGGGGCAGAGGATAAAGAGATACAAACTACTGTCTATAAAATAAATAAGATATGAGGATATATGTACTATATATATATATTGCACAGCACAGAGAAGAGTACCAATACTTTATAATAACTTTAAATGGTATATAATCTATGAAAATATTGAATCACTATCTAATAAAACTGAAACTAATATTATAAATCAACTATATTTTAATTTTAAAAAACAGGTAGAGAATCAAATTAATAATCAAAGCCCAAAATATAAAATTTCTCTATCAAAGATAAAAATGATCACCTTTTCTTTAAAGCTGTATTCAGCTATAGTGTCCTCTATGAATGTAATTCTATTGTCAGAAAATTAATTAAATTCCTTGATTTATCCTAACAGGCCAAACTCAAAATAAAATCAGCTTCAACAGTAAAACAATTTTAACAAAACGTTAGGTCATTTAGTCCAATTTACTTTCTAAGTCTATAATTTTTTTTTAATTTTATTTTATTTTTAAACTTTACACAATTGTATTAGTTTTGTCAAATATCAAAATGAATCCACCACAGGTATACATGTGTTCCCCATCCTGAACCCTCCTCCCTCCTCCCTCCCCATACCATCCCTCTGGGTCTTCCCAGTGCACTAGCCCCAAGCATCCAGTATTGTGCATCGAACCTGGACTGGCATCTCATTTCATATATGATATTTTACATGTTTCAATGCCATTCTCCCAAATCTTCCCACCCTCTCCCTCTCCCAGAGTCCATAAGACTGTTAAGAGACACTGATGTATAAAACAGTCTAAGTCTATAATATTAAGGCTGTGAAATAAATAGGTATTTCATTTAAAAAAACTATTAACCCGTGATAACTATGTCTTCTAAAAACACAATATACACAAAAAGTTAGAATTCCTGTATGTCTAGTTAAGCCTGCGTAAGGTTATTCCTCCCGGTTGGTTACCAAATCCAAATCAGATATTTACCAATGAAACTGCTTTTAGCCACAGCCATCACTGACTAGATACTGCTGCTCAAAATTTATGCTGTTTCACGTAAAATGATGAAATGCTAGCTGATAGTTTCTGAAATATTTATTCTTCAAAAAGTCATTCTTAATGTACAAATTCAGAGTACTGATTCCAATGGCAAAGATAATTCAAACAAAGATGTGAGTGAGCTCTGAGGTTATATATGTGACAATGTCAGGAATTTCACCACAATCCCCAAGATCAGTGTATCAAAGCAGATGAGAAATTGAAGTACCCAAACCAGATGCTCATGATAAAGGGACCTACAAAAGCGAAGGTGAAGCTACTCCCAGGGTCCCTCCTTCCTATAAAAGAAAAGTCTCTCTGGCCTCATGACATCCTTTCTGAAATATTGGGAAAAAATGAGGTTCTCAGCAAAATTCTGACCAGAGTCCCAAATTCAAATTAAGTCCGTAAGTAGGCATCAATAGTAATAAAATAAAAAAATAAAATAAAAATAAAATTTAAATTAAAAAAAATAAAATAAAATAAAAATAGTAATAAAATATAAGGTCACTTGTTTGACCAAATGTGCCAGTCGTTCATTTACTCCCTCAGCTCCAAATTCACCCTTCACTGCTTGCTCTGCAAAAAGGGATTTGGGCCCTTTAAATATTTTCCCTATGCCAGTTGGCATGATGCTAAGTCTTGTCCTTAGAGAGTGCTGGAAAGGCATTGCAGGAGAAAGGGATTTTCCTCCCTGGAGCTTGTCTATTCCTCTTGGTGGGTTCCTACATCACACATGGCTTCTCCAGTCTCCAACCCCTGCCACTGATGCAGCTGCTCCAAGACCAGGCTTGTGAAGTGCACAGCAATCAGTAGACAGCAGCACCCAATAGATTCCCCGGTACTTCCCTCAGACAGTTTTGTATCAGAGTGATCAGGTGAACCGAGTTTCTGGCAAGTACTCCTGTCACAGAAACTTCTTTATCATTTAGTGAGCCACAACCTTGCCCTCTCAAGTAAGATCTAAATCTCAATCCTGGAAGCCTCTTCCTTAACTATCCTATGAGTAAGACTGCTTCTCTTATTTGCTATTCCTATATTCTCCAGAGTTCACTTTACTTTTTAGTAGCCAATCCCTCATTACACCAATCCCATGATACAGTTAGTATTTCTTTATAGTACGCTTTCCCTGTTCAAATTACTGTGATTTCTCTCTCTTAATCAGCCTCTGACTTACCAAAATCTGAAGTGATTAATCAGGAACTGAGAAAGCTATAGGCCATTTAGTCCAATTTTTTAAAATATATGAACAAACAGATCAGAATTTTGATGATTAGTGAGCCGAGACTGCTAAACCAAAGTCTATAAAGAGAATAGAATGAACCAATTAGATCACAGGGTGTTATCTTTCTTAACAGGATTCCCATTTGGAGAAAGTAAATTTTCTTCAAGAACCATGAAAGATCAAGTACTTTAAGCAATAACTTTGCTTTTTTCTGGTGAACCATTTTTGTTTTCAAAGGGAAACGAAAATCTTAAGAACACAGCAAAATTTAAGACAGGGTAGTAGAAACAGTTCAGTGGCTCCATTTCTCTGGCTATCAACTCTACCAAATTGCTCTATTCACATTTGGAGGGAAATACAAAATCCTATCAATTCCACACTGATATTCATCTTAGTTTCACAGGAAAGCCTAACATTTTCCCTCTGTCTCATCTTATGTGCTCTCTTTGCCAACACTGAAATGAAATGTTCAGCATCAAGCTCACCATTCCTGGCCCACTTTGCTCTTAATTCTGCTAGCCATAGAGTTAAAAGGACAGGATTAAGAGTCATTAGACACAGTACTAAGGAGAATTAAAGGGCTTGTTCAAGGGGCGTAACATCTGCTCCTCAAATTCCTGCCTAAACAACTAAGATTCCGATCAAAGAGAAGACAGGGAAAGGCAATCTGACAGTAAACTGGAGTCATGAGGAAGTGAATGTTCTCTCAGGGAGTAACTCTGACACCAGAGGAAGGCTTAGTGACATTGCACAATTCTTTCTGTGAAGTTATTCATGGGGCAAGTGGGAATATACGAGTATAAGTGGAGGGGAGTGGGGAGGTGAAGATTGAGGATCCTTTTAAGTAGTTTTTGCTCTGCTAGCAAAACAAGCTGGGACATGCAAGACAGATAAACACAGCTGTCTGGGGCTGTCACTTGGGGCTCAGGAGCCAAGGTGTCCTGATATAGTGAAAAGCGCACCGGAATGTGAGTCAGGAGGCCAGCGATCCAAGTCCTCACTCTGTTGCTAACTAGCTGTGTGATGATGAGCAAGCCCTTTGGCTTTGCAAGACTCAGTCTCCCCATTTCTTTCCAAATTAGTAGATGGAACTAGATGACAGCGCTATGCAGAGAAGCTCCAGAGATAGCGTTCATGTACGGGCTTTATACCGCTGCGGAGTCCTGGTTTCCTCCACTGAAAAACCTTGAGAAATAACACTTACAGGATTGAGATGAAGATTAAAAATAAGACACATTTATGTGCTGCTAGCACAGTATATGAAATAAGTAGTTGCTATTTTTACTACTTCTTTACTTCCAAGGGCTCTTTAAGATTATTTGAGGGGTACAAAATCTTGATAGCCAATCGTAATGAATACATTTGAATCAAATACATGGAATATTTCAAATTCATTACAAAACAAGTTAGTATAAGTTTAGCACGTGTTTTAATTACTATTAACCTAAATGTTCAAGAGCAATATCCTTAAATCTTTTTTCATTTTTTGCACCCACTCACAAAACTCAAGCGCAATGCCAAATATAACTACTACTATATTCTTGAAAATGTAAGGCAATAACAGAGAAAATGTAGTTTCAGATTGGCATGCCATCTTCCTACAGAATTTGATGAAATTGTCTGTTCCTTCCAGGTATGTAAAATATATTATCTAGTGCTTGGAACAGGACAAGAAAGTGAGAAACACGAGACAGACTATCAAAGGTTTCTGTATGAGAATATCAAAAAACACTGATTTATTCCATGCTGAAATAAATCTCCAGCTACTTCAACATTTTAGCTTTTATACTTAAGAAGAGATTTCCAATGCAAAATTAATTAGGAATATATCACCTATTGGCTTAATATACTAAATGTTAGGAAGCCAGTAGTAACTTTACAAAATAATATATCTGTCAAACAAAACTAAGGCCACAGAAAACTTCTATCCAGGAATAAACACTAAAGCTAATCAATAACTCTCCCATTAAAATGCATATTCTTACTTATACATGTGATAAAATTACTCTGTCACTCAAGTGCAGATTATAAGTTTCATGATTTTATATGATTTCACAAGCAAGCTCCATGGTAAAAGACAACGAACCTAAATATTTAAACAGTACATTTTCGTATCTTCTGAGGATTACAGAAATATGATCAAGAACAGCCAACCAATGAGAAGGATTAGCAAAAACTAAGTCCTTGCTCTAATTATTCCTAACAGCTTTCTTTATGATATGTTAAGAAAAATTCAAGTCTTAATTCTAATAGCAGAACATCAGGAGCTCAGCATTTAACAAAGAATAAAAGGTGTTGAGGGAGCAACAGTGGGAGAGCCCTAGTTCAGACAGCCTCTCTAGAAATGCAACATTTTGGTGGAACCTAAGCATACAAAGAAGCTAACGATGTTTGTGAGTAGGGAGCAAGTAGGAAATGGCAACCCACTCCAGTGTTCTTGCCTGAAGAATCCCAGGGACGGGGGAGCCTGGTGGGCTGCTATCTATGGGGTCACACAGAGTTGGACACGACTGAAGTGACTTAGCAGCAGCAAGCCATAGAGAGAGCATTCTAAGCAGGAAATAAGTCTTGTGTAAAATCCCGCAGCCATTTTGTTGAAGCAAACTGAAAAAAGAGAAGTGGGCAGGGGCCAGATCACATAGGATTTTACAAATCACGGCAAAGCATTCATAAGTTTCAGTAAAAATGCGTCAGGACTGTATTAAGCAGTTTGGCAGGTATAGTGGGGGAAGAGACTGCTGCAGTGCTCTAAGTGAGATTTAAGCAAGGAAGATGTCTGAGTTGAACCCTGAAGGAGGGATCTGGAAGAAATTGGAGAGGCAGGAAGCACATGGAGTATAGGTGAGGATGAAGAAAGGACCAAGGACAGGGGAAGGAAGGGAGAAAGTGGGGACAATGAACTAACTGCAACAAAACTTCATGCTGTGAAGTCAGGCAGAAAGATAATGACAACTATAAAGCCCTTCGAAGTTTAGGAGAAGAATAAAAACATAAGACTAGAAATTAAGGATTTTTGAAAGATCACCCAAGAATGTTAAAATGTCAGTGTAGGGGAGAACCTGAAGACAGAGCAAAAAGAATATAAAGACAGGGTCCTTGGGACTTCCCTGGTGGTCCAGCGGCTAAGACTCCATGCTCCCCTTGCAGGGGGCCAGGGTTCCGACCCTGGTCCAGAAACCGGATCCAACAAACCACAGTAAAAGATCTTGCATGCTGCAAATAAAAATTCTACATGCCACAACTCAAAAAAAAAAAGATGCTCTGCATCACACAACGAAGACTGAAGATCCCACATGGGCAACTAAGCCCTGGAACAGCTAAATACATCACTAAATACTAAAAAAAAAAAAAAAAAAAGGAAGGTCCTCCTTAGAACTATAGAAGATTTGTACAAATAATAGCTACCAAGTTACGCATTAGATTTCCCTAGTCCAAATATCAAAAGAAATAACCTCAAAAAACATAACAATAGGTAGAAATATCAGAATTAGAAACCGAAAGACCTGAAAGATACAAACTACCCAGAAATTTTTACAGAAAAGGACTAGAGTGATTAGAAAAATACCTCCCCCAAAGAGTACACAGCCTTATATGAAAATATCCCACAAACCAAGAATTCACAGGGAAATACATTCTCAAAGTAGAAAGGCTGCCCTTATGAAAACAGTTATCACATTAGGCCGCTAGCAGCTAAAAAGGATGCTCAAGAGATGACACAGGGCTTGACAAAACAAAAATGGACCAACTAGTCAGAACTCTAACAAAATAGCTTCCCGGAAAACAGAATATACAACACGTCAAGTGGAAACTTCCTTGAGAGGATTACTCCCCAAGCCCCTTGAAACTCCCTTGGACCATAGGTTTGTTCCACCAGCTACAAGCTATTCTTTAAGGAAGTGAGGAGACTCAAGATGAATCTATTCACAGCCTCTCTGTCACCAGGCAAGGGAAGTAAAATAACAAGGAAGAGATTCTAGACACGAGATCGCAAACTTTCACTGTCAAGGGTCAGACTGAAAATATGTTAAGCTCTGTAGGCCATATACAATCTTTGTCACGTATTCTTTCTTGTTGAATTCTGTTTTCTAATCTTTTAACAGTATAATTTTTAGTTCAAGTCCCGCCCCACCAAAAAAAAAAAAAAAGGCCAAAACCAACTCTTGTATTTAGTCTCTCAGTCGTGTTTAACTCTTTGCGACTCCATGAAGTATAGCCCACTAGGCTCCTCCATGGAATTCTCCAGGCAACAATACTAGAATGGGTAGCCATTCCTTTCTCCAGGAGATCTTCCTGAGGTGGGGATCCAATCTGGTCTCCTGCATTGCAGGCAAATTCTTTACTGTCTGAGCCACCAGGGAAGCCTGGGTGTGTGCTGTGCTGTTGCTTCAGTCGTGTCCGACTCTTTTGAGACCCTATGGACTGAAGCCCACCAGGCTTCTCTGTCCATGGGATTCCCCAGGCAAGAATACTGGAGTGGGTTGCCATTTCCTTCTCCAAGGGATCTTCCCCACCCAGGGATGAAACCCGTGTTGCTTATGTCTCGTGCAGTGGCAGGCGGGTTCTTCACCACTAGTGCCACCTGGGAAACCACCTATATACCAGTCTATACAAAAAAAAAAAAAAAAACACGAAAACAAACCAGCCAGGAACTAGATCTGGCCCTTCAATCAAATTTGGCAGGCAGATTTGCCTGCCAATACAGGAGACTTAACAGATATGGGTTCAATTCCTGGGTCAGGAAGATCCCCTGGAGGAGGGCATGGCACCCACTCCAAGATTCTTGACTGGAGAATCCCATGGACAGAGGAATCTGGCAGGCTACAGTCCACAGGGTCACAAAGAGTCAGACATGACTGAAGCGACTTCTCATAACCACAGTTTGCTAACAGCTGTTGTATAGCATGAAAGACAAAGAACATACCTACAAATAAAAATTTTTATGGAAAATGAGCACATATTCAGACTGTCATTGCTTCATTGTAAAAATAAAATTCAAGAAAGCATATCTGTGGCTATTGTATACAATGCTGCAATAAATAAACTTGTCCCTGTGCTCCCCTAATGGCTGAGTGGGTAAAAAATCTGCCTGCAATACAGGAGACACAGGAGATGGGGGTTCAATCCCTGGGTCAGGAAGATCCTCTGGAGGAGGAAATGGCAACCACTCCTGTATTCTTGCCTGGAGAATCCCTAGCAGGCTACCATCCATGGGGTCACAAAGAGTCAGACATGACTGAGCGACTAAGCAGGGACAGGGTTCCTTGGTCATTTCCATGTGTGGATATATCTGTCAGAGAAGCTCCTTAAATTGGGTCCTGGGTCAAAGAGTATGTATCCATGTTTATAATTTGGAAGATAACACCAAATTGCCCTCCATAGAATGGAACTAACTTACACTCCAGGCAACAATGCCTGAAAGTGCTTATTTCTCCAGATCTTATCAACACAGTTTACATTTTACATCTTGACAGATATTATCAAATTGTTCTTTAGAAAAACAGCTTAATAACTGATAGCCCACTCTTTCTTTCTCCCCAAATTTGTCTTCTTGCTACATAGGATAATAGAGATCTGTTTCATCTTTGCCCATCTTACAGGGCAAAGATGAAACAGGGGATGGGCAAAGATGAAAAATTTTCATTTTTTTCCTTCAATTGTTAGTGAAGTTGAGTATATGTTTATTGGTCAGTTGCATTTCTTCTGAGGTTATCTGTTGTTTTCTTTGAAAATTTTACTTTTCAAATACTTCTCTTTATTGATTTGTAGAAACTCATGTATTATGTATAGGTAGCAGTCCAATGCTTTCAAAATGTATGTCAACTTTTTATGAGCTTATAATTTGTCATTTAATTTTGCCTATGTTAGCTTTTGTTTTCTAAAGTATAACATACCTTTTTAATTATAAAAGCAATTCATGCTGTTTTGCCATATTAGAGAAAGCAGAAGTTCTTCATTACTCCTATGTAATTTTATGTCCATTCCCAAGAAGGAATCTCTTAAACTTTCCTTTGTAACAGAAAGACAGAAATATATAAGCTATATATTACAAAAATCAGATTTGTTTGAATACTATTTTTCATTTAATAAATATTTGTGGAAATCTTCCTATCTAAAAAAGTTTCAAGAAAATATGGTTTATACTAACAAAGGCAGAAAATAGGCAAGGACAGATATTTAAAAGCAAATTAAAGCACAGATATTTAAAAGCAAATTAAAGCAGTTCTTCAAAAGACACTATCCTGAAAATGAAAAGCAAGATACAGACTGAGAGGAAATATTTGTGATAAACATATCTTATAAAGAACTTTATCAACCAATCCAAGACAAGCAACTGAATTTAGAAATGGACATTTAGAAATGTCCATTTAGAAATGGACAAAAGATTTGGACACTTTCACCAAAGAAAATAACACAAATAAGAACATAAAAGGATGCTCAACCAGTCATCAGGAAAATTTAAGTTAAAACCCAACTCAATGGCACCCCACTCCAGTACTCTTGCCTGGAAAATCCCATGGATGGAGGAGCCTGGTAGGCTGCAGTCCATGGGGTCGCTAAGAATCAGATACAACTGAGCGACTTCACTTTCACTTTTCACTTTTATGCATTGGAGAAGGAAATGGCAACCCACTCCAGTGTTCTTGCCTGGAGAATCCCAGGGACGGGGGAGCCTGGTGGGCTGCCGTCTATGGGGTCGCACAGAGTCGGACACGACTGCCGTGACTTAGCAGCAGCAGCAGCAGCATACAACACCAACAGGTTTCCTAGGTGATTCAGCGGTAACAAATCTGCCTGCAATCCAGGAGACATGGGTTTGATCCCTTGGTGGGGAAGATCCCCTGGAGGAGGGCATGGGAATCCACTCCAGGATTTTTGCCTGGAGAATCCCATGGACAGAGGAGCCTGGCGAGCTACAGTCCATAGGGTCGCAAAGAGTTGGACACGAATGAAGCAACCAAGCATGCATGCATGCATATAACACTACACAAAAGTGGGAAAGAATGGCTAAATTTAAAAATATTGATAATACCAAGTGTAGGTAAGCATGAAATGACTAGAATCCTTATACGCTGCTCCTAAGAAAGTAAAAATGATTCAGCACTTTGGAAAAGTTAAGCAATTTCTTATAGAGTTAACACACAAAATGCGTATGGTCCAGCAATTCTCTCTTAGGTATTTACCCAAGAAAATGAAAACATCTGCCTACAAAAAGATCTATATGGAAATATTTATAGCAGACTGATTCATAATACCTAGAAACTAGAAGCAATCCAAATGTCTATCAGCCGGTGAACAGATAATCTGTCTGTTGTATATTCATACAACAGAATACTACAAAACAATAAAATGGGGGAAACCCTATTGATTGAGGCAACAACAAAATCAGATCAGTGGTTTTCTAAGGGTCAGGAGACAGGAAAGACTGCAAAGTCGCTAGAAGGAACTCTCTGGGATAACAAAAACGTTCTATAACTTGTGCTTAGTCATATTATCACCACTACCACGTGGTGTGGTAATAATATGACCATGCATCTCCCCAAACTCATAAAACTATACACTTAAAAAAGATGAATTTTGGTGTATATAAATTACACCCCAATAAATGTGATTTTTAAAAAGCTAATGAACTTTAAAAGTTCATTAAAAGCCATAAAAAACTAAAGCAAAACAGTAAGAAATTCACAGACTGATTTAAAAGATTCTCAGACTGTTGCAAAAAAAAAGAAGATAAAGAGAACTAGGTCAGAAAGAAGAAAAAGGAAATGGAGAAGAAATAATAGATCTGGATAGCCAGTATCCAGAAAGAAAATTAGGACAGACAATAGCTTAAACAATAGCCTAAATGTTTAGAGATACAATCCAATCTTAGGATACTAACAAAATCTTAGTAATGGGAAGTAAACATAAAAGATAACAATGTGTGAATCTGTGTACTGAAATTCCTTCATGCTAAACAATACCAAGATAATAAGAGCTAATATTTACACTGCATTACTAAGCACCAAGCACTGAGCCACACATTTTGCATACATTATTCATTAATTATTATCACAACCCAAAGAAATAGAATTACTCATTCTGTTTTGCAGGGAAAGAAAGCAAGGGTCAAAGTGATCACACCTGCCTAGTCACACAGAAAATGAATTGGTAAAAGCAGAATTCAAATGCAGATTTCTATGACACTGAATCTTTGTTCTTATCCATCATGCACATTGACTGTAGACTAGTTGAAGAAGTGAATTTAATATAAATCAGCTTGCTATAGAAAAGAAAGAGGGAGGGGCCATTTCGACGGAAGTCTGGGAGAGTAATGAAACTTCCTTCTACCTCCACAATCACTGACAGACAGGACACAAGGTCAGCTACTTAGGCAGAGTACCAAGCCCAATGGCTAGAGCAATGACTCATCCATTATGATTTCTTGTAACAGAAATTTTTACATTGCTGAATCAAGCATTTACTCAGGAAGACGAAATATGAGTTAATGGTGGATTTTTTTTTTCTTTGAACTCTGGAACTATTTAATCAAAAGAAGAAACTAATAGATATATGCCAAGGACTACAAATGCCATTTTAAAAAGCAGAAATCACAGCTCAGTGGCAGTCACTTTTAATATAAAATGAATGGAAATGGTAAGATGCAATAAAATTCATTAAGCAGTTACCTTGAGATTACATATCATATTATTTAGCTCGTAAAGAGCGAAACATACCAACCCGAGACCTGAAGCCCAATGCATCATAACAGTGCAGAGCCAGAGATTTCAAAAACTGCCAATTCCTTATTTACCCTAAACTGATATGGTTTAAGTTAAAAATTTTCAATTTTGCCGGAAAAGGCAGTTTTATACTTCCTTTCTTTTTGGAAAAAAAAAAGGAGGGCACATCTTGGTGGAAATGCCTTCTTATTCTAAGCAAAAAGAAATTTTTGGAGAAAAATATGAAAGCATTCCATTATTTACCACTTATTTAATGAATAATTAGTTCCTACTATATGCCAAGCACTATTCCAGGTATTGGAATACAAGTAAACAAATATAAAAAACAGGTCATTTCTGCTAATGGTAAGTGCTATAAAGAAAACAAATCAGAACAGTGCATAGAGTGGGTGGTGGTACAGAGGTGGGGAGATCAGCTACTTTTAATAGGATTATTAGGAAAGGTCTTTTTGAAGAGCTGCTGACATCTGACACACAACTCAAGAGGTCACTAGTTTTTAGTCAATGAAATAAAATACACAAATTGTGTAACTTGATGACAGAGAGGGTTAACAGAAACCCAGGAAATTAAGCAAAAAAAAAATTCCTTAAGCTTATATATTATTACAATGAAAATATCTGAAAATATCAATATATTCAGGTACAAAAGAATATTAACTGTGCTTTCCCACACATCTTCCACCTCATAGTAAAGCTTTTGGTGATGCACACAATCCCATATTGACCTCTACACAGATCATGTCAACAACCTCCTTTCTAATTAGTAAACCACAAGAAAGTTCTGCCATTCCCAGGACTATCCTGACATACCAAGAATAACTTTCGTGATTTGACTAACCTACTAACTCTCGACTCATTAGTAAAGAATCCGCCCGCAATGCACGTGACGCAGGTTCAGTCCCTGGGTCAGGAAGATCCCCTGGAGGAGGGTACAGCAACCCACTCCAGTATTCTTGCCTGGAGAACCCCCATGGACCGAGGAGCCTGGCAGGCATAGTCCATGGGGTCACAAAGAGCAGGACACGACTAAGTGACTGAGCACACACACATGCACTGACTCAACAAATGACGTTATCTTGTAACTTTTTCTTTTCTATTGATGATACCCAAGATTAGTTGCAAATAAATAAAAGCTTGCTATGCAAGACTGAGTGTGAATATATAATGAGGCTCCTTTTTCTAACAACTCTTATCAAAGTATAGATTTGCAATGAATTTAAAAGTAAATACTGGTCACTCCACACCCACAGGAATGATTATCATCAAAAAGACAAATACAAATGCTGGTGACCAATGGTTAGTCCAATGGTTAAGGACTCACTGCCCATGGCCCCAGGTTTCATCACCAGTCAGGGGCTTCCCTGGTGGCTCAGAGGATAAAGCGTCTGCCTGCAATGCTGGAGACCTGGGTTCGATCCCTGGGTTGGGAAGATCCCCTGCAGAAGGAAATGGCAACCCACTCCAGTACTCTTGCCTGGGAAATCCCATGGATGGAGAAGCCTGGTAGGCTATATAGTCCATGAGGTCACAAAGAGTCTGACACGACTGCACAACTTCACTTTCAGGGAACTAAGATCCCACAAGCTGCATAGCATGGGGGTGGGGAGGATGGCTGGTGAGAATGTAGAAAGACTGGAACCTTCTATTTTGCTTGTGGGAATTTAAAATGGTATAGCCACTTCGGAAAACAGTTTTCAAGTTATTAATATGTTAAATATAGACTTACATTATGACCTAGCAATTCCCAATTTATGTTAAAAGAAATGAAAACATATGCCCATTAAAAGACTTGTTACACAAATGTTGAATAGCAGCACTATTCGTAATAGCCAAAAACGGGAAACAACCCAAACATCCACCAAATGGTGAGTGGACAAACAAAATATGCTTTCTCTCTCTCTCTCTCTCTCTATATATATATATATACACACACATATGTATACACACACACACATATATATATGAAGAATGCTAGTCAGCCATAAGAAGGAACAAAAGTCCTGATGTATGCTACAACATGGGTGAACTTCAGAAATATTCTGCTAAGGAAAAGAGGCCAGATGCAAAAGATCACATATTAGATCACATAAAAGATCACATATGGTTCCATTTATCTGAGACATCCAGAAAAGGCACACCTAAAAAGCAGATGAGTGGCTGCCTAAGGCTGGAGGTGGAAATGGACAGTGACCACAAACAGGAATGAGGTTTGTTTTTAGAGTGATGATAATTAGATTGTGGTTGCACAACCCCATTGTTAGAAACTACTGAACTGCATGCTTAAAATGAGTGAATTTTATGGTATATAAATTAAACCTCAATAAAGTGAATTTTTTAAAGTAAATACTAAAACAAAAGAACCAAAGAAATTCAAATTAATTTTAAGATGCTGTTTGCTGAAACAATATTATAAAGAATGAAACAACTTCTCTATTGTGAGATAAACTGACTATATTCCTCTGCCATAGTCCTCTCATCTGCCATCAGATAAACAAGTTAATGAATGCTTGCTGCCTGCACAGCACATCACTGTTGTACTGAGTTATGGTGGTGACTCAATCTTCCCACCAATTGTCTCTATTATAACTACTTTGAAACTTTGTTCATATAACATTTTATGACAAAACAAGTTTTCACTTCGCTTTTATCATTTATATTATGAAGGATGTCTCTGCTCCTTTCTCAGGAGGCCAAGGCAACTGAAAGTGAAAGTAGCATTTGAGCCCAGATTACTTTAAACACACAGGTAAACAAATGAAGGCATTAGGGTTGTGCTAAATGATTATCAACAGGAAAAAAACAAAATTTTTAAATTAATGAAAAGAATTCATGAGCCTCTGAAAATACACCCATAAACCCCAGTTTGAGAAATCTGTAATTATGCAAAGTCTGGGAAATTACTGAAGTATGCAGGGCTGTGTCACTTCACACTGAATGTTCATACAATTGAGTGGCTCTAATGCTTGATGGTCGGGGGTGGAGCTGACGTAATAATGACAGAAAGTCCACAACAAAGGTAATGTGCCTGAATCATCCTTCACACCCCTCCTCCTTGGGTCTGTGGAAAAACTGTCTTCCATGAAACCAGTCCCTGGTGCCAAAAGGTTGGGGCCACTGTGTTAGACCATTTTTATTATTAAACGAACCTAAAACATAATTGGAATACACTCGGAGAAGGCAATGGCACCCCACTCCAGTACTCTTGCCTGGAAAATCCCATGGACGGAGGAGCCTGGTAGGCTGCAGTCCATGGGGTTGCTAAAAGTCGGACATAACTGAGCGACTTCACTTTCACTTTTCACTTTTATGCATTGGAGAAGGAAATGGCAACCCACTCCAGTGTTCTTGCCTGGAGAATCCCAGGGACAGGGGAGCCTGGTGGGCTGCCGTCTATGGGGTCGCACAGAGTCGGACACGACTGACGTGACTTAGCAACAGCAGCAGCAGTAAGCGTCCATTCACAAAATGCTTTGGGAAGAAAGTCTCTATAATGCATGGCCAAAAACAACTGTGTTTTCAGTTATGAGTCTTTGGTGGACTTTCTAAGTGGAAATTTATTTTAACATCTGTTAAAACAGAAAATTTAAAACAATAATCACCTGATGAAAAATAGTAGAATGTATCCACTTGAAAAGGCTGAACATCTGACACAAATGATGAACTCTTGAAAACCATTATGGTACAGTAAAAAAAACTGCAAAAAATTTTCTCAACAGTGAATGTAAATGCATAATCACTTAAATCAATACTATTAATTATGTTTCATCTGACTAAAAAACACTTTATTGACTATTATCCCAGAACTTAAAGCAAGACACCAGGCTTACAAGTTTCCAAATGAATCATTAACTTGTTAATCATTAGCAGACAAGAAGATCATAGTAGAGGGATATAATTTATTTTCAACAACAACAAAAAAAAACTCATTCCGTACGTCCCATTGAGTTTCTTTTTCATATCAAATACAGGCAACCCTTGTTTTGCATGGTTCTGATATGCATGAATTTCAGTTGCCATGGTTCAGATAAATAATACCAGATCCCAACAACACAGCTCAAATTTCAGTTACTATGGTATACTAACCGTGAGTAACCGCATAAAGCACAAACTTTGCTACTAGCATGTCAGTCCAAAAATCACTATACAAATAGAACTGGGCATCCTCTTCAATTGCCAATCACAGCACTTGTTTCAAAGTCTGTCACTGATTGGTCACTGCACGTATGTTACTTAATTTATGCACAGACAACAAAATACACAGTTGTATTGCCTCCTTGTCTCCCAGGGATAAACCCCTGTCACATTTCACAAAATGGGTAACCAAAAGAGGGTTATGCGACAATGTCAACATTTTAAAATGTAAACAAAAGGCATTTCATTTCTTGCTATCTGATCTTGAGAAACACTCAATTTACACATACGACCAATAAGGTATAGAGGTAATCATTTCATCATTTATTTGGAATAGTAAAAAAGTTGCCGCGACCATAAAGTCCATCAAGGGGAGAATAGCTAATCAGTGTAGTGGTGTTCAAAGTATGTCCCCAGATCAAGGTGGCAAGTGGGAACTTGTTAGAGATATAAATTCTTAGCCTCCCCAAACCTAAAGAATTTGAAACTCTAAAGGTAAGGCATAGCACTTAATACTTTAACAAGCCCTTCATATGGTTCTGATACCAATTAAAGCTTTAAAACCACTTAACTATGGCAAATTATACATAATATGCTATGTAGCATTTAGAAAGAATATAGCAGTATACATGTCATGATATAAAAAATCTCCAAGCAATACTGTGGAAAAAATTATGGAATAACAACCACCTTATACTATTTATGAAAATAAATATAAAATGTACTTGTTTTTTGATATATACATTTGATATTTGTTGATAACTGCATGAAAAAACCTCAAAGAATTTAACACAATGAAAACAATGATAAAACCTGGGGAAAAGATTAAAATGAAGATGATAAAGACAGAACTTTAGTTTTATCTGAAATGTTTTAATTTCTGAATGAAAAAATAACTTTATGTAGTACTTCATTAATTAAAATGTTTTCAAAAGAAGAGAACAGAGAGTAGTCATCTTTAAGTGGACTGAAGATAAGAAATTTTTAAAAAAATTCTTATTTTGAGCTATCTAAATGATTCAAAAATTCTCAATATTTTATGAAAAGTTTTTACTTCATCTACATTTTTTGCATAGAGAATACAACAGAAGGGTTTGTGATCTCAAGGATTCAATCAATAATTTTTAAATCTATATAAATACATAATTATTGAGAATCTGTGAGGAAACAAAGAAAGTAAAAAGTGACTGGCAGATTGGATCTTCTTGCCTGGAGAATCCCAGGCATGGCGGAGCCCGGTGGGCTGCCGTCTATGGGGTCACACAGAGTCGAACACGACTGAAGCGACTTAGCAGCAGCAGCAGACTGAATCAGAGAAAATGTGATACTGATTTTCACTAAATGACAAAAGAAGACATTAGAAACCAGAGATCCATTAACCTAATATTGATAAGGGGCAAAAGTCCAAAACAAAGTTAAATAAGACTTCAAGGTACCAAAGAATGTCTCAAAAAGAAGGTAAACCAACAAAAGCGGTTTTTAACTTGATTTTTATATTGGCAGATCAAGAAAACATTTAACATCACTCTTTTCAAGGTGTCCCAGGAGAGTGAGAATGAGGCTAAGAATATTACAGCATTAGTCCTTTGGCAAAATTCATCAGAGGTGCCCCAAATCCAGCACACCTTGCCTCAGTCTCACCCCTAAACTGAGAACTTCTGCCTCCCCTCCTGAATGGCTCTGGGGCTCCTCTGGGTGTGAATACATCTTTGACACCCACTTATTCATCATAATGCTGCTTCTTGGATATCAGCCAAATTCTGACATCTTTTATTACAGGTGAGGAGATGGTCTAAAAACAGCACACTGTGCTTTTATATCTTGAAAACAGATTCCCTCAAGTTTTCTTGGCAGATAAAATAGAAATAATGCAGATGAGTGACAAAAGAATTCAGCTGAGTAACTGGTATGCATAGATTCTCATATAAGTGAACAACTTAATCTAAAAAGTTGTTTAGCAAATCAATGTCAAAAAAAAAAGGGTTTCTAATGGCACACCAAAGTCTGCCTCTTGCAATATGTATCAAGTTATTAACTGAATAAGAACTTATTGCACATTTACCAAATTTGCAATTAGCAAAACTCAAAGATCTGACCATTACAGAAGTTTTATGTAATTATCATCCCCTCCAGGAGGAAGAGCTTAATTTTTCCACTCTCCCAAATGTGAGCGGCATTTATTGATTTGCTTCCAAAGAATGGCATATGGAAAAGTGAGGAAAAAGTAACTCTATAGTGAAGAAATCTTACAAACACGATAGCATGTACCTCTGAAATGTGTTAAGAAGGGCACTTCCCCTCTGTGATATTCAGCCCAAAAACCCATAGCTTCAGTCTAACCATGAGAAAAACATCATTTAAAAAATAATAATAAATCAAAGGATATTCTACAAAATACCTGTCCTGTACACCTCAAAACTGTCCAGGTCATGAAAAACAAGGAAAGACTGAGATACTATTATAAACCAGAGGATACTAGACAGACCTGAAGACTAAATGTAATGTAGTATCTTGGGATATTGCTTTTTTAAAAGTGAAACCCAAATAAAGGTTAGAGTTGAGCTAATGGTAATGCACCAACCTTGGCTTAATTGTCACAAGTGTAATGTGATGTGGTAATGTAAAATGTTAATAACAAGAGGAACTGGGTACTTGAACTACCTTATAGCTTTTCTGTAAATTAAAAAATATTCTGAAATTAAAAGTTTACTAAAATTTTGAACCGGAAATATCAAATGACCTCTTTATTTGAGCACACATACCTATATTTTTCACCTCTTTCAACTGAAAAGGTCAAGAAGTAATGATACCCCAATATCAGTGAACATGTGCAGCAACCAGATTTAGTCTTTGAATACCACTCCCATAACAAAACAGCTGTCTGTGGAAAAATCCTTACTCTGGGACTTGGAAAGGCATGTACTAGGATAATAAGTAAGCTTTTAAAGACAAATAAGGTCATGTCAAAACACAGCAATCAGGGACTCCCACTGGCCAAATCATGGACAACTTAAAAATCAAAAACAACAACAAAAAAAATAATGACTCCAACTGACTGAAACACAGGAAAATTTTAAAATCATAAATACTGGTAATTGCAAAAGAAAAAAAACACAATCATCATCACCAATAGCAACAACTCATTTAACAACACTAATCTGTAAGCTAAAAATGAGTAATAAAAGGGTAATAACTAAGCATTTATCCTGACTCTTCAGCAGGAATTGTATTTCAGGGGAATCAATTAATATCAGTTAATGAAGAAAAAGTACTTCTTTTAGAAGAATGCCAACAAGTAAAAGTAGATGAAATAGCAGATTTAGAAAACCACTATCTTGCAATACTCAATGGAACAAAATAAATGATTCAGGTATGAATAATCAATGGATGCTAAATTTATTAATTGAAAGGATAAATAGAATCTGGATATTAACGTGGTACCAAGGTATTTTCCCACAAAGTTTTTGCCTATTTCAAGTATGTAATATTAACTTTACAATGGAGGAATCAGATATTCCAACTTACCCCAGGGATCAGTCTTAATTTCTAGTCACTAATACTGACAACAACCAGATAATACATGCCACCTGATATTAGACAATATGGATTATAATCAAGCCTTTGGATCTTCTATAGAAAATATGGGAGATATCATCACTTAGATGATATCAAAAGGAAGCAATTAGAAAATCAGGAAGGAAAAATCTCATAGAGGACAACTAGACCTGTCTTTTAACAAAGTTATGGGAAAGAAATGGTTAAGGAAGGGTCACTGTAGATTAAAAGATAAGTAAGAGAGGTACAAAATAGATGTGTTGTGTATTACTTGATTGGATCCATGTCTGACAAACCAGCATTAAAACACATTTTGAGAGCAAATGAGGAAATTTAAATATGGAATGTTAATTAGAAATATTGAGGAATTCTAAAGAATTTTGTTAAAAGTAATAATAGAACTACATTTACATAGAAAGCATCTGTCATTTTAAAGGGAACACACTGAAGTATTTCAAAGTGAAAGGTCTGTGATTTTTTTAATATTATAGTTGATTTATAATATTAGTTTTAGGTGTATAACAGAGCAATTCAATATTTTATGGATTATACTCCATTTAAAATTACTACAAACTAATGCCTATATTTCCTTTTGTTATACAATATACCTCTGTTGTCTATTTATCTTATACACAGTGGTCTGTATCCCCTTAATCCCATACCCCTATGTCACCCCTCTCCCCACTCCTCACTGGTAACCACTGGTTGAGTCTCCCCATCCATGAGTCTATAACTCATGGATTATTTAACAGTGTCTTCACTTTTAAATAATTCAAAAATTACAAAAATGAGCTGAAATAAATAAAAACATATTTGTAACTGCTGCTGCTGCAGCAGCATAACTGCTAAATCTAGGTAAAGAGTAGATGGCTATTGTACTAATCCCTCTATTTGACTCTCCATTTGAAATTGTTTACAGTAAAAAGTGAATTATAGATGAATAGGTAAATAGATATAAAATATACACTGAGCCAATAAAAGGCTTCCCCAGTGGTTCAGCAGTAGATAATCTGCCTGCCAATGCCAGGAACCACAGGAAACAAGGATTTGATCCCTGGGTTGGGAAGATCTCCTGGAGGAGGAAATGGCAACCCACTCCAATATTCTTGCCTGGAGAATCTCATGGAGGATTCTTGCCTGGAGAACCCCATGAACAGAGGAGCCTGGCAGGCTACAGTCCACAGGATCACACAGAGTTGGACATGACTGAAGCAACTTACCATATACGCACGAGTCAAAAAAAAAATCATAAAAAGCAGAGAGAGTCACATTACTTAGAGATCAGGAGCAAGTGATAGCAAAGTTAAATAGTTGTCATGATTTAAAGGAGTAATATTCACGTAACATTTGCAATTTTAGAGTTTTATATTAATTTTATATGTTGTCAAGAATTCTATTTCTTCCCGTCTAAACCTTTGATAGCTCACAATTACATACAGGATGCAACAATTTAATTGTAGAAGAGAAAATAAGCTTATTCTTGGTTTTTTCCAGCATTTTCAATTATAACAGTGTAGCAAATGACACATTTTAATAAATAATAGAGCACTGGCTTGAAACTCATGAGACATGTATTCTCTTCAGAGCTGATTATTAACAAAGCACTGAATAGGGACTTCCCTGGTGGTCCAGTGGCTAAGACTCCATGCTCTCAATGCAGGCGACCTGGGGAACCCAGGGAACTGATCCCACATGCTGCAACTAAGACCTGGTACATACAAATTAAAAAAAAAAGCACTGGATAGTCCTGAACAAGTCACGTTACAGCTGCAAAGATAGAAGGAAAGCATAATCCCTTTATGTATCGAGAGACTATCATGTGGGGAAAAGGGATATAAACAACATATTTTATGTACATTTTCAAAAGGTCATCATAGTAACTCAAGATGAACATCACTATTTTAAATCATCAGAGCTATTTTAAATACAGCCATCATTGGAGATACTGGAGGGCTTTTTGTATTTTTTTGTTTTTGTTTTTTTGTCTTTTCCTTTCCAATTGATTATTTATTTGACATGATCTATTTAGCGAATTTTCAAATTTTTACTTCAGACAGGCTGCAGAAAAATCCCAGCATCTCGTTTAGATGCCTTAACCATCACTTTCACCACAAAAGGGTCACGGAAGCAAACGCTCAACAGTCCAGAGACAGGAACTTTGTTTATACAGTTAATGGAACCCAGAGTTTACAAGTGGAGATTAAGCAAAAAGACATTAAGCCTACAAGTTCAGGTTGAAGACAAAACTAGATTTATACCCCATTCACATAAGAGTGAAACTGGGTCTGAATAACTTCAGCTAATCCACATATCTTGAATATTTTTAAATCTCATCATTGAAAGCTCATTTACAATATATATCATGTTGTATCAGCAAGTTAACAAGTTTCACCAGTAAAATCCATTTCTGATATTCAATAAGCTAAAAGATCAAAGGTGGTCAAAAACAGAAACAAGAGGGTGGCTTACAGTAGCAACACGTAAAGCCCTTTATGATACAATGCTAGCTGACCATACCTGCACAGTGCAGCACCCACTAGCACTTGGCTATTGGCTTAACATATGCTATACACATATATATAATATTACACAGTAGCTACTGAAGTGTTTTAAACTAGACAAAGTAACAATTTCTAAATACAAATATTTTTTAAAAACACAACAAAAAACAGAAAATGTTTTTAGAACAGATTCCTGTAACTAAAGGGAACTTAATAAAAGGTACACTTTCCTTTCATCTGAATAACGAAGGTAGAATACAGTCATGTAAACTTACTGTATTCTGATAAAACTTACCATAAATGGAATTCAAATGACCAGAGACTCTGTCTTCAAAAATGAAGATATTAAGTTGCATAATACATACCATTCACAGGGCTGAAGGGATCGAAATGCCTTAAAAGAAGCATCCATTCCAGCAAAATCCCAAAATTTAACATCATAGTCATATCCTCCAGTCACCAAACGGGCACCTGAGGGATCCAGACCCAAAGCAGAAACCTGTTATTTAAAAAAAAATAAAAAATTAAACGGAGAGAAACTATTTATAGCCTATTATAACCCCCATTTCCTTTGTCGAACCCTGCTGCTGCTGCTGCTGCTAAGTCGCTTCAGTCGTGTCTGACTCTGTGTGACCCCATAGATGGCAGCCCACCAGGCTCCTCTGTCCCTGGGATTTTCCAGGCAAGAATACTGGAGTGGGTTGCCATTTCCTTCTCCAATGCATGCATGCATGCATGCATGCTAAGTCGCTTCAGTCATGTCCAACTCTGTGCGACCCTATGGACAGCAGCCCACCAGGCTCCCCTGTCCATGGGATTCTCTAGGCAAGAATACTGGAGTGGGTTGCCATTCCCTTCTCCTCTCTAACCCTACTTCCTACCTTATAGGTGCTGAAAATATAGATCACTAACTGCTATTACTTATGAAAAGTAAAAATGGACAGCACCTTCTAAATCATTTGACTTTGTTATTATATTATTTCCTTGAAATACAAGAAAATTTTTTTTATTTATTTTAATTGGAGGATAATTATAATATTGTGATGGGTTTTGCCATACATCAACATGAATCAGCCACAGGCATACATTTGTCCCCTTCCTCCTGAACCCCACTCTGACTTCCCTCCCCACCCCATCCCTCCAGGTTGTCACAGAGCACCAGGTTTGGGCTCCCTGAGTCATACATCAAACTCCCACTGGCTATCTATTTTAATTTAATCGAATCACCAGCTTCATCCCAGCTTCTCTACCGTGTACTCTGAATAGCTAACTATCACTGCAATTTCATGTGATACACTAAGTTGCCTTGGAATATAAGTAGGTATCTTAAAAACAATCCACTTTTTCAGTAAAAGATTTTGAGAAAGCCTTTTAAGATTGACTGTTACTAAATGAAGAACACATGAATCTAAAATTACCAAAATGAGTCATGTGAGTAGAAACCATAAATCAATTTAACAAAACAAAGTGGAAATTATTATCTTGTGAATATGGCTAAATGACTCTAAGTATAGTCACCTTAAATAATTATTTTTAAACATGAGTTTATAAGTAACTAGCCACATTATAATATCACTTATACTGGTTCCATAAACTATTTGCTTTCCCTGTTAACTTTCTGAGGTCCAACTCACATACAAATATCCAATGTGTAGCTCACTGTTCTTGAGCTGTATTTAACATTCTCATCAAAGTAGTTAGTCCCTGGATCTACTGCCTCTCAGAAGGAAAGAACTGCATTTGGACTGCACATTAAACGTGATTGTCACATAGAAGACAGAAAAAGGATCACAGTTTGAAATAAAGAAAGGGAAGGCCATACAGAAAGTTACTATAAATCAATTCTCTAAATAGACATGAAAAGTTAAGTTACAGAAGAAATCATATGAAATCTGGAATTTGCTTAAAACAATCCCACAAGGTAGGCAGATGGCATGGGGGAAAGGAGGTTTATTAGAAATGTAAAGTATACAGGAAACAAGATGGGCCTTATGTCAACAACTGGTAAGGCTCAGATACACATATATGGGAATTCCTTTCAGTATTCTCTATAATTCTGTGAATGGGTAAACAGTTTTACAAAAACTAGTTTAAAAAAAAACAGACATATAAAGAAATAGACATGTAAAAAAAGACCTATTTCCAAGAAATTGAAATACATATGCAAAGGCAGGACTGCCCCCCCCCCCAAAAAAATAGTTAACCTAACAGTACAACGAGAAGCTCTGATTTTTAATGTGTAAAATAACAAAGTATTGTTTAAATTGTATACATTTATTTTATTTTTTAATTTTAATTTATGCATTTTTAAAGATAAAATTTGCTTTGAAAAAATATGAATATTTACTCATATATATAATTTAGAAAGATGGTAATGATAACCCAGTATGCGAGACAGCAAAAGAGACACAGATGTATAGAACAGTCTTTCGGACTCTGTGGGAGAGGTGGGAGGGGATGATTTGGGAGAATGGCATTGAAATATGTATAATATCATATATGAAACAAATCGCCAGTCCAGGTTCGATGCATGATACTGGATGCTTGGGGCTGGTGTACTGGGATGACTCAGAGGGATGGTACAGGAAGGGAGGTGGGAGGGGGGTTCAGGATAGGGAACATGTGTATACCCGTGGTGGATTCATGTTGATGTATGGCAAAACCAATACAATATTGTAAAGTAATTAGCCTCCAATTAAAATAAATAAAATTTTTTAAAATGTTAAAAGGAAAAAATATATATGAATATTTAAATAAAATGTATTATTTATCTGTTATTAACAGAACTACCTGTTGCAAAAATCTCTAAATGACAGGAAAGCTTCCTTTTTAAGTACTAGTAGTCTATAATTTTTTTTATTTACTGAAATTGAAAATTGGTAAAATTCTTTCATGATTTCAGAATAAAAATATAAAAATGTGATTTAATAAAAAGTAGGTATAGTATGAAGAACTAGATCGAAATGGCAACAATGAAAGGCAGCAATTCTCAGATATTTTGGTTTCAAGACCTTTTACACTCAAAATCTTTTGAGAACCCCTAAAAATGTCTGTTTATGCAAGTTATGTGTCAATATTTACCATAGCAAAAATCAAAATTAGGACATTTATAATATTTACTGTTTACTTCATTTAAAATAATAATAAACCCACTGTACTTTATAACCATTTTATGGAAACAATATTTTCAAAAGTAAAAATTTCAGTGGGGAAAATATCATTATTTTAGCATACATGGCTATTAATTCTATCATTTGCATTATTTCTGGATCTATTTCTATTGATTGATATTTTTCTGCCTCGTTATGGGATTTTACTTCTTTACATGTCAGACATCTATTAGAAAAAAAGGTTGCTTCATTATAAAGGGAAACCAAGATAATTTTATTCTTTTATTCATTCACAAGCAAGTTTCATTCACTCAACTATCATTTTTAATAAAATACTATTAAATCTTTTTTTTTTTACAATAAGATAGGTGGCACTAGGGATAAAGAACACATCTGCCAATGCAGGAAACTTAAGAAACATGGATTCCATCCCTGGGTCAGGAAGATTCCCTAGAGAAGGAAACGGCAACCCACTCCAGAATTCTTGCTGGGAAATCTGAAGGACAGAGGAGCCTGGTGGGCTCCGGCCCATGAGGTCGCACAGTCCATGAGTTCACAAAGAGTTGGACATGACTGAAGTGACTTGGCAAAATGATTTCATCTTACACCTCAAAATTTTTACAGTGCTTTAATTTTTAAATTAAAAATGTAAATGCTTTTGAACTGTGGTGTTGGAGAAGACTCTTGAGAGTCCCTTGGACTGCAAGGAGATCCAACCAGTCCATCCTAAAGGAAATCAGTCCTGGGTGTTTATTGGAAGGACTGATGTTGAAGCTGAAACTCCAATACTTTGGCCACCTCATGCAAAGAGCTGACTCATCTGAAAAGACCCTGATGCTGGGAAAGATTGAGGGCAGGAGGAGAAGGGGACGACAGAGGATAAGATGGTTGGATGGCATCACTGACTCAATGGACATGGGTTTGGGTGGACTCTGGGAGTTGGTGATGGATAGGGAGGCTTGGTGTGCTGCAGTTCATGGTGTCACAAAGAGTCAGACACGACTGAGCGACTGAACTGAACTGAATTTTTAAATAACATAAATAAATGTGACAATTATAAAATATAATCCATAAATCTAAGGAATGTAATCTTTAGAGTCATACTAAGCTTATGTTCATTTCTTATCTCAACTTCCACCTAAAAAATGAACTCAGGCCTCTTACTGATACAGAAATGAAGTTAACAGTAATGAGAAATTTTCCCACACTATAATACAAAAAAGTATTTGAGTTTCATTTCTTTCTTTCATTTACAGTGTTCCTATATTGAAGAAAGAGGTTTTAAAGCCAACAATAACCATGAAAATTTCCTTAACAATAACAATAACAATTTCCTTAATGAATAAGTGTTCCTATTTTAAATGAAATGCAATGGCTATTTTGACTGAACAGAAAGGTAATCTGTTTTCCTTAATGTCCATCATTAAGGAAATGTCTATCACAATTTCTTTGTGATATCAGTTGATTGTATAATGGCCTTAATATAAGTATATCATTTTAGTTCACTTTTCCATGAGAGCCTGTCATTGAGGGAAAATAATTAAATTTTTAAAACTTACTGTCTTAGTGCCATGCTTTAGCGTTATTTCATGTGAGTCAGGGATCTTTCGGACAGGATTCTGAAAAAAGAAAATTCCATGACATTAAAAAGTAATATACCGGGGAGGGAGGAGGGAGGAGGGTTCAGGATGGGGAACACATGTATACCTGTGGTGGATTCATTTTGATATTTGGCAAAACCAATACAATATTGCAAAGTTTAAAAATAAAATAAAAATTAAAAAAAAGTAATATACCATATTTGAGAGGAACTACATACATTCACAGGAAATTTAATTTTTAAAAATTGCATCACTGGCTTTTTAACACAAAACTTTAAAAAACTGGAAATAAAAAGTGTGAGTATATCATTTCTCAACTTCTAGATAGATTACAATTGGTCACTCTGAGCTGATAATAAATTTATCTTATATCTCTAAAAAGCTAAACCTAAGAAATTCTTTAGGTTGTATGAAACTTTAAGATCCTCTCCATACAGAAAATTCTTAAAGTCCTCTTTTCATTGGTACTTGGGCATACCTTAAAGTATTTATGCACTTAACTTATAATAGACAACACATTTATCTTAGAATTTGCACAGGATATATACCTTTTAACCCATAAAAGATTAAAAAACAAAAAGCTAATATTCAAATGGTACAAATACGGAATTCAGTGACTGATCAATTCAAAAAGCCTTTATTAAAGTGGGATTATACCAGATGCTAAGTAGCATTAGACACAGCCTCTACTCATCTCCCCTCCCAAGAGGGAACACCAATAACTCTGCATGTTATGTTAAAAAGGGTATGGACAGAACAATGGAGGGACAGAGGCGATGGATGCATAAACCAGACATAAGAGGTCACAGCGATCATTTACGTAAGATGTTTCATTGTTTAATCAAGTCTCCGTTATCCAAGTGTAGGGTTACTATACTAAAATTATACAGTCATTACAACTTCATGCTAGGATTATCTTGCAATCTACTTAATTAAACATGTGCAATCTACAGACTGGTTTCTGACTTTCCTCCTTCTTCAGGATCATTGATGAACGAATCAATCACCAGTTCATTCTAGTTTATCTTAAATCTTTCCCCTACTATGGCTCTCTCTTCTCAGCATATGAACAATTAAAGTACTTCCCATATTAAAGCACGCAAACACTAACTTCCCCCTATGTTTACTGCTGTATCATTATCTTTTCTTTATTTTTTCTTTCCTCACACTACATTTACACTCAGTGCCTCTACTTTCTTTCACCTTCTACCTCTACCATTTAAGCATTTGTCATTTAATTCCTAATGTCTAGCAGAGTTTTTAGCACTTAAGGGACCCTTAGTAAATATTTGTTGAATGAATAAATATTATTAATGCCCCAGGACACTTCACAGACCTTAACCGGCACATCTGACCTTTCATCAGCATGATAGCTTTGTAACTATTTCCTCCACCTTGAAAAATGTTCCTTCTTGGGAGGAATCAGCCTTGACAAAAAGCCAGAAAATCTAGGGTTTTAAAATCAAGCTCTGATACTCATTAACCCTGTCATAACCTCAGAAGAGTAATGACTTTCAGTTTCCTTATTTGCAAAGAGGATAACAACATCTGTCCCGTAGGTTATTGTGAATTAAGTGTTGTAAAGGTCATAATACAGAGTCTGGCACAAAGTAGTTGCTAAATAAGTGACAGCCATCATTTATTCTAAGGCATAGCTCCTGTCTGTCTCTCTGGTCATATTAGTCTATTTCTAGGCTTCGCCTCCTCTATATTTGGCTAATTTCTACTCACCCTTTAAGACTCAATTCAGATGTGACCTACTCCCTTCTGTGCTGTGCTATGCTTAGTCAGTCAATCATGTCCAACTCTTTGCTACCTCATGGACTGTAGCCTGCCAGGCTCCTCTGTCCATGGGGATTCTCCAGGCAAGAATACCGTACTCTCATAACAACTTCACCTTGTCTCGTGTGTGTATGCTCATTCGCTTTGGTCGTGTCCGACTCTTTGTGACCCCATGGACTGTAGCCCACCAGGCTTCTCTGTCTATGGGATTCTCCAGGCAAGAATACAGGAGTGGGTTGCCATACCCTCTTCCCGGGGTCTTCCCAATCCAGGGATCAAACCCATGTCTGGGTGCATCTCCTGCATTGCAGGTGGATTCTGTACCCACTGAGCCACCAGGGAAGCCCCACAGAACCTATCATAAAACATCGTTGTTTTTTACCTCTCTGTCTCCACACCGTTCCCTAACCAAACGGCAAAAGAGATACTTCTCAAAGACTGTGAGTACACACACATACACACACACATATTGTCTCTAGGTCCCTAATCTATAAAACACCTGGTATAATGCAGGCACACAAAAGTTTTTAGAGTGAATTAATGGCTGTTAACAATGTCTACCTTGTAAATCACATTAGATAATCTTTAATTTACCTCAAACATTAGTGTTTATGTCTATAAAGAAGAGCAGGTAGGTGCTATCCATCAGGTGAGTCTGCTGAGTGACAGTCAAAGATAACTGGCAATTTCCCAAAAGTAAAAACCTTTAAAGACCAAATGATCCTGTCCCAGACTAAAAAAGCACATATAAACTTGCAAGTATAGAGAAATAAAGGTGGTTTTGTTTTAGACTTGTTTGCCTCTGAAAGTGGCTATAGTTCATTAGCACCACAGATCAGTAAAGATCAGGAACCCAGAGGCACTGCACAAAAACACTGACCTCACAGTAACCCAAGGAACTGCAGGAGAGCTTGCAGTTTATTTCAAGACAAAGATATTACAGAATGGTTCACGATCTCTTAGAAAGTCCCACACACACCCATTTCAGATATACCAATATTCCAACACAAATTTCAAAATAATTTAAAAGTTGAACAAATGAATTCTGGACTGCCTCTATATTAATTATGTAAACCACTGCTTCCTTTGCAGTTGACAATATTTGTAAGTAATAAAAACTCATGTAAAGGTGCTAAGTACTCCTAAAAGAAACAAGAGAACAGTTCAATTGTTTTACTTTGAGAAGAATCTATTACTATCATTTCATAACCAATGACTATTTTATCACTCAGGAAAGAGAAACACTGTCACCAAAAGGAAGGATGAAAATTATTTCACTGAGTTCAATGCAGAATGTGCCTATATATAGACAATTTTTGACATTTAAAGAAAAAACTTGCAAGAACACAGAACAACTTAGTATTTACATTAGGAGTAAATTAAATATTTAAATAAATATTGTTTACATTTAAAATCAAAGTTTTACTGGAAATCATGTAGGGCATAACTCATAAAAAGCCCATATAATTGGCACAACTAAATCATCTAAAATAGTAGCTATCCATCTTTTGGTAGCATATCACTTGATGGTGACTGTTCTTTGTCCAGAACTTTTACTAATGACTTTTTGAAATATGGCTTAGTGTGAAATTTGCTATAACAGTAAAACATTTTCAAGATTTCCCTGCCAGAGGACATCATAAACTACAAGACCTCAATGAAGTCATTTACTGCCAAAATTCGTAACAAGAGCTACACTCTTAATGGAAGATGGGAAAAGATACCAGTTTCTGTTTTGGTTGATTTTAAATGCCAACCAAAGGATTATTTCCCAGGCTCTTTTGTTTACCTCAATAAGAACAATGATAGCAAACATATCTGGAATAACATGAGCAATTCCATCTGATGTACATACATCCTTACAGTGTTTTCAAAAGAACTGAAAATCATTAATAACCTTTCTGGAATAAATTTGTCATAAATTTTAAAAGTTAGATATGTGTAGTACTTTGAGCCAAAATAAAAAAGTCTCAGTTCAGTTCAGTCACTCAGTCATGTCCGACTCTTTGTGACCCCATGAATTCCAGCACGCCAGGCCTCCCTGTCCATCACCAACTCCTGGAGTTCACCCAGACTCATGTCCATCAAGTCGGTGATGCCATCCAGCCATCTCATCCTCTGTCGTCCCCTTCTACTTCTGCCCCCAATCCCTCCCAGCATCAGGGTCTTTTCCAATGAGTCAACTCTTTGCATGAGGTGGCCGAAGTATTGAAGTTTCAGCTTTAGCATTAGTCCTTCCAAAGAACACCCAGGACTGATCTCCTTTAGAATGGACTGGTTGGATCTCCTTGCAGTCCAAGGGACTCTCAAGAGTCTTCTCCAACACCACAGTGCAAAAGCATCAGTTCTTCGGTGCTCAGCCTTCTTCACAGTCCAACTCTCACATCCATACATGACCACGACTAGACGGACCTTTGTTGGCAAAGTAACGTCTCTGCTTTTGAATATGCTATCTAGGTTGGTCATAACTTTTCTTCCAAGGAGTAAAAAGTCTACTCAGTAATAAATGTCTACCACAAAGCAGCTAGTAGTTGTGGCAGAAAATGGAGATTTCCATAAAGGAGCTTGAAAATGAGTGCTACTTTCTCCCAGAAACCACTCTGGAAATAGTTACCAGTGTAGTATCATTGGTTGTTGTTCGCTGTTTAGTCACTCAGTCATGTCTGACTCTTTGTGACCCCATGAAATGCAGCATGCCAGGCTTTCCTGTCCTTCACCAACTCCCAGAGCTTGCTCAAATTCATGTCCATTGGGTCAGTAATGCCATCCAACCATCTCATCATCCGTTGTCCCCTCCTCCTCCTGCCTTCAGTTTTTCCCAGCATCAGGGTCTTTCCCAGTTCTTATTATCAGGTGGCCAAAGTACTGCAGCTTCAGCTTCAGTACCCATCGTTCCAGAGAATATTCAGGACTGATTTCCTTTAGGATTGACTGGTTGACTCTCCTTGAAGTGCAAGGGACTTCCAAGAGTCTTCTCCAACACCCCAATTTGAAAGCATCAATTCTTCAGTGCTCAGCTTTCTTTATGGTCCAACTCTCACATCCAAACACAACTACATCCTTACATGAAAAACTATAATTTTCATTGTAGAGACCTTTGTCAGCAAAGTGATGTCTCTACTTTTTAATACACTGTCTAGGTTGGTCATAGCTCTTCTTCCAAAGAACAAGCATCTTTTAATTTCATGGCTGCAGCCACTGTCCAGAGTGATTTTGGAGTCCAGGAACATAAAGTCTGTCACTATTTCCACTGTTGCCCCATCTATTTGCCACGAAGTGATGGGACCAGATGCCATGATATTAGTTTTCTGAATATTAAGAGTTTTAAGCTAGTTTTTTCACTCTCTTCTTTCACTTTGATCAACAGGCTCTTTAGTTCTTCTTTGCTTTCTCCCATAAGGGTGGTGTCATCTGCATATCTGAGGTTATTGTTATTTCTCCCTGTAACCTTGATTCCAGCTTGTGCTTCATCCAGTCCAACATTTCACATGATGTACTCTGCATATAAGTTAAATAAGCAGGGTGACAACATACAGCCTTGACATACTCCTTTCCCAATTTGCAGCCAGTCCATTATTCCATGTCCAGTTCTAACTGTTGCTTCTTGACCTGCAAACAGGATTCACAGGAGGCAGGTAAGGTGGTCTGGTATTCCCATCTCTTGAAGAATTTTCCAGTTTGTTGTGATCCACATAGTCAAAGGCTTTAGTGTAGTCAATGAAGCAGAATTAGACGTTTTTCTGGAATTCTCTTGCTTTTTCTATGATCCAAAGGATGTTGGCAATTTGATCTCTGGTTACTCTGCTTTTCCTAAATCCAGCTTATACATCTGGAAGTTCCAGTTTCATGTACTGTTGAAACCTAGCTTGAATTATCAAAAGCAACCAGAGTCCAATTAGAGTCCATTCTGTTGTAACTCTTAGAATTCATTCATTTACTCATTCACTTACTAATCACACATTCACTTAACAACATTTATTGAGTGTTTAATCATATACAACATACCAGGAACTAAGTTAAAGATAAAAAGACCAATAACAAAGACTTTGCTCACAAAGAACTGCCAGTCTAACAAAATAAAACAAATAGGTAAACAAATAAGCAAACTAAAATCTTTCAGAGGCTATGGCAGAAGGATACACAGGGTTCAGCACTCAATTGCATTACGCCTAGGAATTCCACGTGCCTAGGAAAGTAGAGAGTGATTAGAAAAGGTTTCATGCAAGAGATGTTTGAGATGCCTTTGGAAAAACAGAAGTTCCCTAGGTAAAAGCGGAGGACATCTAGGATAGAATAAGATGACTCTTGACACTTTCTCAACTGCAAATAGTTTTGCCTGGCTGGAGTTTAAATTTCTGGGCAAGAAAAAGGGAAAGGATGTGTGTGTGTGTGCGTGTGTTAGTTACTGTTAACCCAGAAAGTTAGTTAGCCCAGAGAGTCAGTTATGAGCCAAACTGTATACAATGCCAAGAATTTGAAATTCAAGTTCTAAGACACGTAGAGTAATATAACAAGATTTGAGATTTCAAAAAAAATCACCAAGGCATCAAAAGAGACAGTTAACACAGTGAAAAGGTAACATACAGAATGGGAGAAAATATTTGCAATACATATATCTGATATGGTATCAATATTTAGAATAAATTAAAAACTTCTATGACTCAAAAACAACAACAAAAAAGCTCATTTCAAAATATGGCAAAGGAGTTGAATAGTTATTTTTTCCAAAGAAGATACACAAATGACCAACAAGCATATGAGAAGATATTCAATATCACTAATCCTTCAGTTCAGTTCAGTTCAGTCACTCAGTCGTGTCCGACTCCTTGCGACCCCATGAATCACAGCATGCCAGGCCTCCCTGTCCATCACCAACTCCCAGAGCTCACCCAAACTCATGTCCATTGAGTCAGTGATGCCATCCAGCTATCTCAAGCTCTGTCACCCCCTTCTCCTCCTGCCCCCAATCCCTCCCAGCATCAGGGTCTTTTCCAATGAGTCAACTCTTCGCATGAGGTGGCCAAAGTACTGGAGTTTCAGCCTCAGCATCAGTCCTTCCAATGAACACCCAGGACTGGTCTCCTTTAGGATGGACTGGTTGGATCTCCTTGCAGTCCAAGGGACTCTCAAGAGTCTTCTCCAGCATCACAGTTCAAAAGCATCAATTCTTCGGCGCTCAGCTTTCTTCACAGTCCAACTCTCACATCCATACATGACCACAGGAAAAACCATGGCCTTGACTAGACAGACCTTTGTTGGCAAAGTAATGTCTCTGCTTTTGAATATGCTATCTAGGTTGGTCATAACTTTCCTTCCAAGGAGTAAGCGTCTTTTAATTTCATGGCTGCAGTCACCATCTGCAGTGATTTTGGAGCCCAAAAAAATAAAGTTTGACACTGTTTCCACTGTTTCCCCATTTATTTCCCATGAAGTGATGGGACCAGAGTAATCCTTAGGGAAATCCAAATCAAAACCACAATGAGATACCACTTCACACTCAATGCAATACTAATATTTAATGAGGAAAAAGAAAGAAAAACTACATAAATGTTAGCAAGATAGCTGTACATCTAAAAATGAGTAAGACTGCAAATTTTATATTATGTGCAATTTACCAAAAAAACCTTATACTAGATACAACAAACCAAAAAAGATTAAATGATGCATACTATTAAGCTGGAATACTTCTCAATATGCTAACAAATGCTAGGTAAGCTTCAAAATGAATCATTTATCAAATATTTACAATCTTCCTTCAAAAATGTAAAGTTACATGTTTAAAATACTGCAGGAAGGAAAGACAATTTCCTATCTAAATCTCACAGCTGGTTCCAATCCTTCAATTAGCAGTATTCCCAAACCATTTCTAAATTACCTTCAAACCATCTATGCCCTATTGCAAGCTGCAATCTTGGAGAACATTTCTTAGTAACATGACTTAAAAGTACATTGTTAAATAACTCTTTGTACTTGTAGGGCTGAGAAACTTAAAAAGGATAGTTCATTCTTATATTTTATCAGAAGTCACATTTTAAAAAATATGATATTAGCAATAAACACAAAGATGACAAATACTCTTTATGTTTATCATACAAAAATGGCAGGTAATTAGCCAACAGAATTTATATCAAATGACATTTATTTTCAAAGCTACCATGGACATATACTGTATCATTTCCTAACACTCCAAAATTTTATGAATATTTTCAGCTCTTATGTGGATGGTGACTGCAGCCATGAAATTAAAAGACGCTTGTTCCTCGGAAGAAAAGTTATGACAAACCTAGACAGTGTATTAAAAAGCAGACACATCACTCTGCCAACAAAGGTCTGTATAGTCAAAACTATGGTTTTTCCAGTAGTCATGTGTGGATGTGAGAGTTGGACCATAAAGAAGGCTGAGTGCCAAAGAATTTATGCTTTTGAAATGTGGTGCTGGAGAAGACTCTTGAGAGTCCCTTGGACTGCAAGGAGATCAAACCAGTCAATCCTAAAGGAAATTAGTCCTGAATATTCATTGGAAGGACTGATGCTAAAGCTGAAGCTCCAGTAATTTGGCCACCTGATGCAAAGAGCCGACTCACTGGAAAGGACCTTGATGCTGGGAAAGATTGAGGGTAAACAGAGAACCTTCAATGTCTCTCTAATAACATTAGTCACAACTGTAACTTGTCATAGAATCACATAATTTGTTTTAGTAATTTTCTTTATTAGTAGAATGTTACTGTGGGTTAAATTTAGAAAAACTAACGTTTTTAAAGAAGTTTCTGGTCAAAGGGTATAAACTTTTTAGTTATAAGATAAATGACTTCTGAGAATCAAATTCTCAGCATGGTAACTACAGTTAATAACACTGTGTTGTATACTTGAAACTTGCTAAAAGAGTAGAGCTTAAATGTTCTCACATGTGTATGTGCTCAGTTGCAAAGTCGTACAAACCCTTTGTAACCCCATGGACTGTAGCGCCCCAGGCTCCTCTGTTCATAGGATTTCCAGGGCATTCCATGATTTGTGGCTCAACAATGCCAATATCTGGGGCCTCCCTGGTGGCTCAGATGGTAAAGAATCCACCTGCAAAGCAGGAGACCCAAGTTTGATCCCTGAGTCAGGAAGGTCCCCTGGAGAAGGGAATGGCTACCCACTCCAGGATTCTTGCCTGAAGAATCCCATGGACAGAGAAGCCTGGATGGCTACCATCCATGGGGTCACAAAAAATAGGACATGACTGAGCAACTGAGCACACACATAGCAATTTAATATTTCTATAGATTATACTCCATTATAGGTTATTACAAGATAATAGGTATAATAATCTGTGCTATACAGTATAATCTTGTTTATTTTATATATAGCAGTTTGTATTTGTTAATCTAATACCTCTTGTTTGCCCCGCCCCTTTTCTCTCTGTCCTTTGGTACCACAAGTTTATTTTCTATATCTCTGAGTCTGTTTCTCTTTTGCATATCCACTCATTTGTTTTATTTTTTAGGTTCCACACAGAAGTGATATAATATAGCAATTATCTTTCTCTTTGATTGGAAAATCTTGGAAGTCAAATTTAACTTTCAATTTAGCAAAACTCCTACTCTATAATTCAATCTTCCAAACTGCAGGTAACATAGGATTTTTCCCCCCCCGATTCATGCAAACATTCATTCAACAGTTACTTAATAAAAATCCTATTGCTTTAAAGAGTCAAGGCAAAAACAGGATAAGAATCTGGTTTCTGCTACTTATTAGTGGTAATTAGTGGTAAGAAAAAATCCCTCCTTCATAGAGCCTCTATTTCCTTAACCATCTACTGGATATAAATAATAATAGTAACAGTGAGCACATACATGCATACTATAACCAAGCACTGCTCAGGGCACCACATATATACAAAGCCATTCAACCTCAGCAACAACTTTGGTCCTACTTTCACCTTATTTGAAAGATGAGGAAACTGAGGCAAAGAGAGGTTAAATAATTTGTCCAAGGTCACAAAAGTGAACTTAGACGTCTGGTCCCAAAGTCTGTGCATATAATCATTATGACATACTGCCTTCTCTGTAGTAATACTCACCCTGTGAGCGTCACAGAGTACAATGACGAAGAGAGTTAATATGCCAAAACACTTTCCAACTGCAAGCCCATTATAAGAAAGACATTAGTACAGGCCTGGGGCCATAAAGGTTCTATTCTAAAAATACATATTTGAGAAATCATTTGAGACCAGGTATAAAATGCCATGAGACAGAAAGAGCAAAATTAGTTCAGCATGGGTTATATACTGTAATAGTATGAGTTACATTTAAGATTTCATAACTGTCTTTTATAAAAATTGAGTTATTACTTAGGCAATCTTTTTATATTTAGTTAAAGATACACAGATGGTACTAATTTTAACTACAAAAATTATCAAGGTATCAGTCAAATCAGTGAGAATTAATTTACTTAGGAAAATAAGAGAAACTTAAGACATAATAAATTTTCATCAAATTTACCTGGTACTGAGAAAAAATATATCTTAATCCTTCTCTACATCAGATCAGATCAGATCAGATCAGTCACTCAGTCGTGTCCGACTCTTTGAGACCCCATGAATTGCAGCACGCCAAACCCAACACTAGAGAACAGATACCATATCTGATTTAATGTAACTCTGCATACAACTGTAAAAGGTAGTGAAAATTAAAGACATCCCAAAAGCCAATCTATATAGGTTCTCATATTCATTCTATAATTCTTGCACTAGCAATTATATACCCTATTCATCCCATCAAATATGGAACAGACACATTATTAATACTTCTTCCTACTTTCCATAGCACTACTACAACAAAATATTTTAAACTGCTCTTGGGCATTTCCATTTAAAGAAGAGAAGCAGACTGTTTACTTCCCATCTCTTTTCTAGTATGTAAAATCTTTGATGACAGGTGCTAAGCCTTATTTTATTTGCATCTTCAGTACTTAGCACAGTGTCTGACATATAGTACTTGCTCAAATATATTCATTCTAACTAAAGATATAAATTACTTAGCAATGACAGTCTATTTAAAGAAAATAAACATGAAATCATGAGAAAAAATAGACAATCAGGGTTTGTATTTATTATACTATGTTTATCTATCCTTTCTAAAATATGAGGACATATGTATTAACTATCTATATTCTGTATCTACTCTTAAAATTTTTTCTCTGTACCTTCAAGATAAAACATTCAAAGCCACAGACAGAATTACTATAAGGAATACCTAATAAAGCCCAAGTGCCAGGTACTCTGCTAAACGCCAGGAATCCCCTAATAAGGAAGACATAGGCCCTGTCTTCATAGAGCTCAGAAACTAAAGAAGGTGCACACTTGTAAAGAATAACTATCACAACAATGATCATTTTATCACAGTTGTGACAAGCACAATAATTGAAGAGTGTCCTATGTCAAATCATATACAAAAATTAACTCAGTATGTACCAAAGACCTAAATGTAAGAACTAAAACTATAAAACTCACAGAAAAAAAAAAACAAATAAACAAACATAGGAGTAAATCTTCACAACCTTGAGTTAGGCCACTTAGATATGACACCAAAAGCACAAGCAACAACAGAAAAAACAGATAAACTCAGACTTCACCAAAATTTTAAATTATTATACTTGAAAGTATACCATCAAAGAAGGTAACAGAACAACCCATAGAACAAAATAAAATATTTGCAAAACATATATCTGAGAAGGAATTTGTGTCCAGAATACATAAAGAACCCCTATAACTTAATAAAAAATAGACAAATAACCCAAATAAAACAGGCAGAAGATCTAAAGAGATCTTTTTCCAAACAGGACATACCCATGGCTGATAAGCACATGAAACAGTGTTCAACATCATTACTCTATGGGAAATATAAACCAAAACCACAGTGAGATACCACATCACATCCACTAGGATGGTCATAACCAAAAAGACAGTTACGTATTGGTGAGGATACGGAGAAACTGAACCCTCAGAGACTACTGATGGGATTGTAAAGTGGCATAACCACTTGGGAAAACAGTTTAGCAGTTCCTGTTAAACACATAATTATCATATGACCTAGCAATTCCACTCCTAGATACACATCCCCAAAAACCCCAAAACATACATCCATATAACTACTTCTAGACAAATATTCATAGTAATATTATTCATAATAGTCAAAAAGTATAAACATCTGATGTCCATCAACTAATGAATGCATTTTTTTAATGTGATAAGTCCATATAAAAGAGCATTATTTGGCAACAAAAAGGAATGAAGTACATGCTATGTAACATGGATGAACCTTGAAAACTTATGTTAAGTGAAAGAAATCAGTCCCAAAGACCGCCTATTGTATTATTCCATTGATAGGAAATGTCCAGAATAGGCAGGTCCATTGAGACAGAAAGCAGATTAGTGGCTGCCAAGAGCTGGAAGCAGACTAGTGGAGGGAGAATAGGGAGTGAAAGTAAAAGGCTACAAGGTGACTTTTCAGAAGGATAAAAATATTTTAAAAGTGGATAGTGGTGATAGTTGCACAACTCTATGGTTATACTAAAAATCACTAAATTGTGTATCTGAAAATTATGAATTTTAGGATATCAATTACATCTCAATAAAGCTATTACAAAATTTTTTAAATAACAAAGGAATATACTGGTGCCACACAAGTAGCACAAAAAACGAGGTATTCAAACGTCAGTTAATGTTTTTAAAAGGACAAAACACTCTCCTTTCACAAGGAGAAAAGTTGGATACGAAAAAATTAAATGGTTCTTCACTGATAGAGACAGGTCTGTCACAATGTCACCCACAGGGTCACTACTTACACAGACTACCAAGAGAATGGAGGTGCGAAATCCTGACCGGGGTCCACACAGAAGAAAAAGCATGTGGGAATGCATGAAAGAGTAGTCATATTAAAAGACAGTTCCTAGTTGGTACGAAGCGGGCATGAGACAAGTCTAGGGGAGACAAGGGATGACCCTGAAAAGCAGAACAGGCCACGACTAGTGGTAAAGGAAGGCATAATGGTTAAGTACAGGTGTTCAGGGGTAGATTCCCCTAGATATGAAAACTGACTCCACCGTTTACTATGGCTTTGGGTCAGTTAGTGCCTCTGAGTTTCAGTTTACTCATCTGTCAAAAGAGGATAATAGAAGTAGGAGGATTAAACAAGTTATTTCACCTTTAATACTTAGAACTTTGCAGCACAAGGGAAGTACCACCACTTACTGCACTACTGTTTTGGGTTCTAGATTTAAGCATATGTTTATCTCGTTATCATAAACCAAACAAAAGGAACTGCAGACACTGAACTGTGAGTTAACAGTGAATTCCTGGTTTCTTGGGGCATCACTTTTGGGGCTGCACTGCTTGGCATGTAGAATGTCCCTGACTGGGGATTGAACTCATGCTTCCTGCAGTGGAAGTGCAGGGTCTTAACCACCAGGCTACCAGGGAAGTTCTGAGCAACACATTTTATGACAGTAAAAAGTATTAAGACTGTGCCATTAACTCCCTTCATTTAATTAAAAAAAAAAAATTTAACCCATCTGTAGTCTTCAAAGCTTTGTGAAATGCAAAAGTGAATAAAGACTCCCTGATTCCAACAGAAAACAGTGGTAAAATGGCAAAATTACCACCCAACAGCTGCCTGGTTAGACTATGTAAATCAACTTGGTGGTCTTGATGTTATTTCAAATTCACAATTAGCTGCACTTCCAGCACTCAGCACCAAGAGTATGAACAAAACGTCCCTCCAAATAAGGATCAAAGTCTATAGGAGAACTCCTTTTAAGTAAGTTCTGTTGGTGCTTTTTCCATGTGTACCTTCAGGCTATTCTATCAATTTGGCACTTAAAAATACAAAATGCATTCAAGTGCAAACTTTATAATCTTGGTAACAGGCAAGTACCTGATTCTACTAAAAGACAAATCAATTTCAGTAAATGTTAATGATTTTGTAAAAATTCTTTAAAAGTACTAAGAAATCATTTTCAAAATTGACATATGCAAATCTTCCACTTTTACCCACGTAAAAAGGAGTGAAAGATCAACAGAGGTATTTTATTTGCAAACACTGTGTTTATACCTACTAATCTGAAAAACTGATTTTATAGCTGTTTTTATAGCTTCTTTAACATCTATAAAAGTGTAAAATATAATTACATAACGCTTGTCCTTAAGAATACTTACTAGTAGGAAAGACAGAAGAAAACAAAGTGAGATCGATTAAAAAAAAAGACTATAACTCAACTACTTTAACACAGAGAGGTTAAAATGGGGAGGGGGTTTTTCGTATTTCCATACAAATTGTGAAATTATTTGTTCTAGCTCTGTGAAGAATACCGTTTGTAGCTTGATAGGGATTGCATTGAATCTATAAATTGCTTTGGGTAGTATACTCATTTTCACTATATTGATTCTTCCAATCCATGAACATGGTATATATTTCTCTATCTATTAGTGTCCTCTTTGATTTCTTTCACCAGTGTTTTATAGTTTTCTATATATAGATCTTTAGTTTCTTTAGGTAGATATATTCCTAAGTATTTTATTCTTTCCATTGCAATGGTGAATGGAATTGTTTTCTTAATTTCTCTTTCTGTTTTCTCATTATTAGTGTATAGGAATGCAAGGAATTTCTGTGTGTTGATTTTATATCCTGTAACTTTACTATAATCATTGATTAGTTCTAGTAATTTTCTGGTGGAGTCTTTAGGGTTTTCTATGTAGAGGATCATGTCATCTGCAAATAGTGAGAGTTTTACTTCTTCTTTTCCAATTTGGATTCCTTTTATTTCTTTTTCTGCTCTGATTGCTGTGGCCAAAACTTCCCAAACTATGTTGAATAGTAATGGTGAAAGCAGGCACCCTTGTCTTGTTCCTGATTTTAGAGGAAATTCAGGCTCTACTACAAAGCCACAGTTATCAAGACAGTATGGTACTGGCACAAAGACAGAAATATAGACAAAGGAGGCCAAGAATATACAATGGATTAAAGACAATCTCTTTAACAAGTGGTGCTGGGAAATCTGGTCAACCACTTGTGAAAGAATGAAACTAGAACACTTTCTAACACCATACATGAAAATAAACTCAAAATGGATTAAAGATCTCAATGTAAGACCAGAAACTATAAAACTCCTAGAGGAGAACATAGGCAAAACACTCTCTGACATACATCACAGCAGGATCCTCTATGACCCACCTCCCAGAATATTGGAAATAAAAGCAAAAATAAACAAACGGGACCTAATTAAACCTAAAAGCTTCTACACATCAAAGGAAACTATTAGCAAGGTGAAAAGACAGCCTTCAGAATGGGAGAAAATAATAGCAAATTAAGCAACTGACAAACAACTAATCTCAAAAATATACAAGCAACTCCTACAGCTCAACTCCAGAAAAATAAATGACCCAATCAAAAAATGGGCCAAAGAACTAAATAGACATTTCTCCAAAGAAGACATACAGATGGCTAACAAACACATGAAAAGATGCTCAACATCACTCATTATCAGAGAAATGCAAATCAAAACCACTATGAGGTTCCATTTCACGCCAGTCAGAATGGCTGCGATCCAAAAGTCTACAAATAATAAATGCTGGAGAGGGTGTGGAGAAAAGGGAACCCTCTTACACTGTTGGTGGGAATGCAAACTAGTACAGCCACTATGGAGAACAGTGTGGAGATTCCTTAAAAAACTGGAAATAGAACTGCCTTATGATCCAGCAATCCCACTGCTGGGCATACACACTGAGGAAACCAGAAGGGAAAGAGACACGTGTACCCCAATGTTCATCGCAGCATGTTTATAATAGCCAGGACATGGAAGCAACCTAGATGTCCATCAGCAGATGAATGGATAAGAAAGCTGTGGTACATATACACAATGGAGTATTACTCAGCCATTAAAAAGAATACATTTGAATCAGTTCTAATGAGGTGGATGAAACTGGAGCCTATCATACAGAGTGAAGTAAGCCAGAAAGAAAAACACCAACACAGTATACTAACGCATATATATGGAATTTAGAAAGATGGTAACAATAACCCTGTGTACGAGACAGCAAAAGAGACACTGATGTATAGAACAGTCTTATGGACTCTGTTGGAAAGGGAGAGGGTGGGAAGATTTGGGAGAATGGCATTGAAACATGTATAACATCATGTATGAAATGAGTTGCCAGTCCAGGTTCAATGCACGATACTGGATGCTTGGGGCTGGTGCACTGGGACAACCCAGAGGGATGGTATGGGGAGGGAGGAGGGAGGAGGGTTCAGGATGGGGAACACATGTATACCTGTGGCAGATTCATTTCGATATTTGGCAAAACTAATACAATATTGTACAGTTTAAAAATAAAATAAAATTTAAAAAAATAAATAAATAAAATGAAACCAAAAATAAATAAAAAAATAAAATGGGGAGGGGGGGAATTACATTGAAAACAATTTGTTTTATTGAAAACAATTTCTTAATTTTACAGTAAAATGAAACATATGTGAAACAGAGCCAAAAGGTAAGTCATATGCAGGAACACATGAGGAATTGGAAAAAAAGAAAAACGAAAGTGAAAGATAAAAAAGAGGAAGATTACACATAGATAAATAACAAGTGAAGGACTTTGGGAGCATTAATTACAGTAGTATTAATAGAACTATAAAGTATAAACATGCAACACACTGAACCTATATTTTATATTAATCAAAAATATAAAGTGTGAAAAAGTCACAGCATTATAAGAGACAGTCGGGGAGGAATAAAAAAAGATTTCATTATTTCACATAAAGTACTGATAGTAGAAAAAATCCTTGGGTAAAGGGGAAAAAATCATTTTGAGGAAGGACGAGATGTCCAACAGAGTATTTGGAGAAATGAACAGGGGTTCTGTGAATTCAGAAGATAAGTATATAGCTATAATAAATAACAAAGGATACAAGGAAGAACAACTTTTTTTCATGATTACAATAGAAGTAGTCAATTGAAAGGAATATCTAAATGTTCATAAAAGAGGGGCATTAAAAGGTTTGATTAAAACCTTTCTTAATATAAAATTTCTTAAAAAGAAATTTAAATTTTTAGATAGTTAATTTAATCTTTAACAAAAGTTGTCATAACTTCATCAAATCTTAGAATACACTGAATCTTATAAACAACAAAAATGAATCAGGCATTATTTTATGAGAAGTAGGGAGTAATTTTTCCAACTAAAATTTAGTTAGCATAAAATGGCACATTAGACTATATAGGATCAACTTTGACAACATTATTAAGAGGGCTGCTTTTGCAAAAAAAAATTCAAAACCTTCGTGAATTTTCTCCAAGGCTCCTAATCCCATGATATTCAAATAATTTATTATCCTTGTCAATTTTTTCTTTTTCAATTAAGACCTGGTCTAACTTAACTAGATATTCATTACAATGGGTTTCAATGAGGGACATTTTTAACACCACTTCCATGGACTTAAAGAAATTTTATATCTGCAAGATTTGTAATTCACTATATACTCATTATACTAATCGAAGTTTACCAGAATTTAATGCTGCATACTAATATGTTAAAATAACTTGTAACTGAAGAGACTACAGTCAGTTAAAAAGTACTCTGCCTTCCTCAGTGCTCTCAATATGCTTTGTATTGTCTGTATCTTCCCCATCATACACTAATTACTGAAAATAAACTGTCCATACCAGCAGTCATTCACATTGCAGGTGCACAAAATAAAAACCCCTGATTAGAGGCAGAAAGGACCCATATTAGGGACCATTCCTGGTAGCCACCTGAGAGGATACAAAAGCCAACCTAGAAATGGGAGCTTAAAAAAGTCTGCAGAGCTTTGACAAGGGAACTGTGGTAGGACTAGCCTGGAAATGTGTGAGTAGAGCATTGCTCCTGAGTTTCTAAAGGTTAACTGTGACTAGATCATCATTTGGCTTTGATTCCATGAAAAGTCTAGGAGTAAGAGAGTAACTGTAACCAGAGTCAAAGATGGCCATTCACTCAACAAATATTCCATGAGTATCTATTAGGTGCCACATACAGCTCAAACCCCTGGGGATACGACAGTAAAAGAGACAATGTTACTGCTCTCAGGGAACTTCAGTTACTGTGAGGAGAAAGACAAGGAACCAATAAACAAAAATGTCAGATAATGGAACACCATAAAGTAATGGAACAGAGGTAGAGAACTTATATAAGGTAGTCAGGTAACATTTGAACCAAAAAATCCAAATGAAATGAGGGAGTCACGTGAAGTTCTGAATGTTATTTCAAGGAAAGACAAAATAGAAAATATCTATGAGGGAATATGGCTTCCCTGGTGGCTCAGTGATAAAGAATCTGCCTACCAAGCAGGAAACTCGGGTTCTATACCTGGGTTGGGAAGATCCCCTGGAGAAGGAAATGGCAACCCACTCTAGTATTCTTGCCTGGGAAATACCATGAAAAGAGGAGCTTGGCAGGTTGCAGTCCATGGAGTTGCAAAAGAGCTAGACACAATTTAGCGACTAAACAACATGAGGTTATGGATAAGCATAGCTGTTCAAAGAAAAGCAGAAAAGTCAATGTGGGTAGAGAAAAGTGAGTAAGACAGAAATGGAAGGAGATCGAGTCAGAGAGACTTGCAGAGGCCAAATCATGCAGGGCCTTAGAAGGCAAGGCAAGAACTAGGATTTCCTAACCATGTGATAGGAAGAAACTGCAGAGCTTACTGACAGGAAAGTAACCAAGAAAGCAGGAAAGTGACAAGATCTGAAACGTGCTTTTTAAAGTCTGGATTACTCTGGTGAACAGAGAAATAATCCCTCTTATTTGACCTTACAGGCTTAAATTATAAACAGGCTAACCTTAAAATCCCTGCCATTAAGCCTTATTCTATATAGGAATCTGTTGCTGATTTTAAAGGCTTAAAGATAAAAAACAAACAAGCTTTGAATATATTACTGTCACAAAACACAAAAGAATAAAGAATTCTTCTGCATTATTTTTCAAAAAAAAGCAACTGATCTCAATCTAAACCTCACCTGTTCCAAGTTTTAGAAGGCACTGTTCTTAAGATTCTTTTTTTTCCTGCCACTCTAGACAAGAGAGTTGAAAAAAAAGGGACTCACGCCAAAAGCCAAAACGCTTTGATTGCCCTCTAGTGCCCATCTTAAAGAATAAAGACCTTCCCACATTAGTCTGGAAATAGTAATGAACACATGCAAGTTTTGGAATAGAGCTTCTAGCATCCTCTGCTGACAGAATCTTGCAGGTGAAATTAAACTGCTTTCTGTTTTAAAGAACACTAATTTTCCTCTGAAGTTAAAATTATTAAGTTTTCTCATATTGTTTTTTAAAAACTTTCTTTCCAGTCAGCTGCAATTACATTAAAACTGGTTATTAATCAAACACTGGTAATGATGATGAAAATAATGATAAAATCCAGCAATTTTGACTACTTAGTATGTGTCAATCTGTATGTTAAATGTTTACATCAATCATCTCATTTCTCGTAGTAATCAATTCCTGAGAACTAAAAGAGAGTTTTTTTCCCACTCTCAATTCTTCAACCTTTCCTTATGCATGAGGGAAAGAGACTGACTGATACAGGTGGTTGGCAATGACTAAGGCCAAAGGATGAGAAGCCTCAGACCAGAAGTCAGGGAAGCATAGTGGTGGCCCCAACTTGGACTCTTCACCACAGAACGTGCCAACCAGGGAGTCAGAGAAAGTTCATGGAAAACAGGTGCTCACAACTAAAAAGTCACTGTTACATCTAGCCTTTAGTTACAGTCATAAAAAAGTAACTTTCAGTTTTCTGTAGTAATGGGAAACAGGATAGCAGGGATACTGAAAATCCTCAATAATCCCAAAGTTTCCATTTGATTATGTTACAAACTTCTTTACCTTTAAAATAAAAATCAGAATTGTGCACATGTAATAGATATGGTTTAAAAATCATTTTTCACCTCTTTCCTGACTCCCTTGAATTTTTATTCACTATTCAGTTCAAAGGAAGATATCATGCCTTCAGATACTCACTATGTACTTCTAATTATTTAAAAGTTGGTGTAGTCTGACAAAGTTCTACAATGGTGTGATATCATTTTCATTTGCATTCTATTTGAAAGGACAATTTTATTACCATTGTAGATAAGTAAAATGGATCAAAGGAAAAATAAGTGAAAAGGAAGCTTGTCATCAAAAGAAATTATGATGTACAACATTAACACTTCCAATCCAGTGATTTCAACAGTAACACTAAAGTACTTACTAACCAGCAACTGAAGGAAGATGCATATTAAAAAAATTAATCACAATCAGTATGCTTAATGTAAAACCATCAACATGTTCTCTGGTAATTTTCCTTTCAATTCTAGTGCTATCAATAACTCAATTTTTAGAAGTCTGTGCCTAGAAGAGAGCACAAAGAACTATTACGGTGACAGGAATGTCCCATATATTATTTAGGATAGCGACAGCAACTGATATATACAGAATTCTCAAAACTGTTCAAACTGAAACCGTAAGATCTGTGCAAATTACTATATATAATTACACCTCAATCAAAACAATCACATTTTAAGTTTTGTGGGACTGCTTTAAGAAGAGAAAATTATAACTTTTTTTTTGCCTCATTTAAAAGGTAGGTTCATAATTGTATAGACTATTAGTCTATACAATTAAATTAACTAATTAATCTCATTCAACTGTGGGGCAGTTCTTACAATTAATAAACTATCAGGTAACTAAATTTTAAGCTTAGGACAAGGTATATATAATGGCTCTTACAAGAACAGGTGTCTATTTGCATTTTCGTGCTCACATTTCTTCTGTTCAGTCCTCTATCCCTGCTTCCATTTTCCACGTAAAAACTAGAGATTGATATGTCAAAAATAGAAAATACTCTCAAATGTCATAAAATGACATTTTCAATTATAAAAACCAAATACATTCAATTCCAATTGACAAACATTTACTCTCTGTAGTATATTAAAGGCACTATACTAGAGGTTTCAAAGGTTTTTAAAAACTACTGTACTATTTATATACAAATCCCTGCACCTGAGGTCATCACATTGGATTGCAAAGGCAAGGCACAGTAGTTAACATAAGAATCAAGTACTGATTTTACAAGAAAAAACAGTTTGCTACAGAAGGCTGAAAACAGGACTGGGAAGTAGTAGCACATGAGCTGGCATCTAGAGAGGCTGCTTGAAGGAAATCACATTTGAAATGGTCTCCAAAGGCTAGAGAGAATATTAACAAGCAGAAATGGGAGGAATGGGAAAGAAGCATTAAAGTTTTGATCAGTGTCCCCTCAGAACTAGCTGACTTCTTTGTAAGAGAGAATTAATGGGCAAATAGGAATTGCTGAGGTCTAACACATTTACGGAGAAGGCAATGGCACCCCACTCCAGTACTCTTGCCTGGAAAATCCCACGGATGGAGGAGCCTGGTAGGCTGCAGTCCATGGGGTCGCGAAGAGTCGGAAACAACTGAGTGACTTCACTTTCACTTTTCACTTTCATGCATTGGAGAAGGAAATGGCAACCCACTCCAGTGTTCTTGCCTGGAGAAGCCCTGGGATGGGTGAGCCTGGTGGGCTGCCGTCTATGGGGTCGCACAGAGTCGGACACGACTAAAGCGATTTAGCAGCAGCAGCAGCAGCAGCAGCAACACATTTACAAATCAGACCTTCTCTACATCAGCCTGTTCTAATGAGACATTAGACAAGTCCTTCCTTTAAAAAAAAAAAAAAAAAACCTTGAATTACTGAATTACTTATAGAACCAGTGCTAAATGAGGAATGAAATATATGTCACTTGTGAAAATAAAAGAGATCAGAGAGGAAGCAAAACTCCTTTTTTAAAAAAATTATAAGCATCAATTCAATTAAGGGAAAATTGCTTACTTTGCTTACAGTTATAACTTGTTTCACTAAAGAAGAGCATTCTGGGCTTCACTGGCAGCTCAGTGGTAAAGAATCCTCCTGCCAATGCAGGAGAAAAAGGTTCGATTCCTGGGCCAGGGAAATCCCACACAGTGCAGTACAACTAAGCCCGTGTGCCACAACTGTTGAGCCTGTGCTCTACAGCCCGTGAGCCGCAACTACTGAGCCCAGGTGCCTAGACCCTGTATTCGGCAATAAGGGAAAACCACTGCAAGCCTGTGTACTGCAACTGGAGAACAGCCCCTGCTCACTGCAACTGGAGAAGGCCTACGTACAACAACGAAGACCCAGTGCAGCCATAAATAACATAAAAAATAATTTTTTTTAAGGCACATTCTTCTAAAGTTAAAGTGTAACAGAGCAGGATGAGCACAGCCCTTAGCAGGCAGCCATTGCTGGGCCTCAGTATTCTGCATCCTGCTACTAGGCAACACGTATTGCTCAGCGATTAGTCGGTGTCTCAGTAGGCCCCACCTATAAGCAGCCAACTGCCAATGAGCGACACTTAGTTGTCCTGCTCAGCTATTAGGCAGCACCGCAGTGGGCCCTGACCACTGGTAATTGTCAATGAGTGATCACTGCAGAAGTGATACCGTCAACGGATAGCGGTGTGATGGTCATCAGGTGGAGAGTGAGGTAAGAGGCAGATTCAGGCCTCCTCCTGGAGGCCCTCCAGCTCACCCAGCCTTGGGCCAGCAGATGAGCTGGACGGCCCAGGGAACAGACTGGAGACTACGTCCTGAGGACTCCAGAGCTCTCACTAAGGCTCTCCACTAGCCATGGCCCAGGCCTTGAGGCAGCAAGGTGAACCTCTCCCTGTCTCTGCAACCTAACAGCAGTGGCCATCTGCTTGGTCACAGTCTGTAAGACCTGGTCTCCCCATTTGGGTGGCCTGAGGAGACTGAGAGCCAGGTGGGTTGGGTGCCGAGCTCCCTCAGGGATGACAGCTGGGCAGGTTATAGGAACCTGGCCCTGAAGGAGCTGCCAACGTAGATCTGCCTCCTCTTACCCAGAAGTGGGACTTTGGATAGTGAAAGCTGTGCCTTGGGACTTTGCCCTTTCTTGTCAGGACAGAGAATAAAATTCATCTGATACAGATTTACAGGAACATCATGACCTGACCATGACTGGACCTCAAGAACAAAGGATCTGACACCGAGAAGTCTGCAACAACTAACCACACCCATCCATCACCTTTTGCTTTTAAAGGGACTTGCCGGAAGCTTTCAGTTACTTCGGGGTTCTTAGGGCATGAGCCACCAATCTCCTTGTACAAATCTGTAATAAAATTTTCTCTGTTCCAAACTCTATTGTTTAGTATTGATGGGCCTCACTGGGTGTCAGGCACACGGGCTTGAAATTCAGTAACAAAAGCACTTAAAATATACTTTTTTTGTTAAGATCTCTTCTTCAGAATGCTTTTGTAAAGTTAAAAAGAAATCTAGGGCTTCCCTGGTGGTCTAGTGGTTAAGAATCTGCCTGTCAATGCAGGGGACACAAGTTCGATCCCTGGTCCAGGAAGATCCCACATGCCACATAGCATCTAGGTCCACGCACCACAACTACTGAGCTCTAAGGTCCAAGCGCCTGTGCTCCGCAACAAGAGAAGCCACTGCAATAACAAGCCCGAGCACTGCAACTACGGAATAGCCTCCACTTGCCATAACTAGAGAAAACCCTGAGCAGCATCAAAGATCCAGCACAGCCATAAGTATGTTATAAAAATTAAATAAATAGGGCAAACTAACCTTTGTGGGAAAAAAAAATTAGTAATTACTGTTTGTTCAGTGGTTCTTATTCAATTCTTCTTTGTACCGAAAAACGTTACAGTGTTATTTATATTCTCTCATCTGAACGTTGTTATGTTTTGTTGCTGCTATTCCTGTTGTAAAACGGGTTTTTCAATTTTAACCCTTTAAACTTAGACACTATCAATTCTGCTTTGATTAGTCCCTTTTTGTTTTAGGTAGCTTCATATCAAATACAATAATATTCTCACTTTTTTCTAATATATAGTCTTGATTATTTCAGTTTGTTTAGCAAAAATGTCTGGAATAATATAATAATGTGACAGTTACCACCTTTTATTCTTAATGTTAAAGGGAATACCTCTAGTGCTCCTTAATTATGTATAACACTGACTGGTGGTGTGAAGCATGAATGAATCATTTAATACAATATTAAAGTTTCCTTTTAGTTTCATTTTAAAATATTTTCTTAGGAATCATGTTAACTATTTTAAATTCCATTTTTGTTATATATTAAAAGAGAGGATCGTAATGATAAATACCAGGCACCATTCTAAGGGCTTTATATATATATATTTGTTCATTTACTCAACCATCCAGACCACCGAATTAGGTGTTTTATTAGCTCTGTTTTACAAAGGAGGAAAGAAAGACAGAGAGGTTAGAGAAGTCAGTTCAGTTCAGTTCAGTCGCTCAGTCATGTCTAATCTTTGCGACCCCATGAATCGCAGCACACCAGGCCTCCCTGTCCATCACCAACTCCTGGAGTTCACCCAGACTCACGTCCATCGAGTCAGTGATGCCATCCAGCCATCTCATCCTCTGTCATCCCCTTCTCCTCCTGCTCCCAATCCCTCCCAGCATCAGAGTCTTTTCCAATGACTCAACTCTTCGCATGAGGTGGACAAAGTACTGGAGTTTCAGCTTTAGCATTATTCCTTCCAAAGAAATCCCAGGGCTGATCTCCTTCAGAATGGACTGGTTGGATCTCCTTGCAGTCCAAGGGACTCTCAAGAGTCTTCTCCAACACCACAGTTCAAAGCCATCAATTCGTCAGCAATCAGCCTTCTTCACAGTCCAACTCTCACATCCATACATGACCACTGGAAAAACCATAGCCTTAACTAGACGAACCTTTGTTGGCAAAGTAATGTCTCTGCTTTTTAATATGCTATCTAGGTTGGTTGTAACTTTCCTTCCAAGAAGTAAGCATCTTTTAATTTCATGGCTGCAGTCACCATCTGTAGTGATTTTGGAGCCCAGAAAAATAAAGTCTGACATTGTTTCCACTGTTTCCCCATCTATTTCCCATGAAGTGATGGGACCAGATGCCATGATCTTCATTTTCTGAATGTTGAGCTTTAAGCCAACTTTTTCACTCTCCACTTTCACCTTCATCAAGAGGCTTTTTAGTTCTTCTTCACTTTCTGCCATAAGGGTGGTGTCATCTGCATATCTGAGGTTATTGATATTTCTCCCAGCAATCTTGATTCCAGCTTGTGTTTTTTCCAGTCCAGCGTTTCTCATGATGTACTCTGCATATAAGTTAAATAAGCAGGGTGACAATATATAGCCTTGATGTACTTCTTTTCCTATTTGGAACCAGTCTGTTGTTCCATGTCCAGTTCTAACTGTTGCTTCCTGACCTGCATACAAATTTCTCAAGAGGCAGGTCAGGTGGTCTGGTATTCCCATCTCTTTCAGAATTTCCCACAGTTGATTGTGATCTACACAGTCAAAGGCTTTGGCATAGTCAATAAAGCAGAAATAGATGTTTTTCTGGAACTCTCTTGCTTTTTCCATGATCCAGTGGATATCGGCAATTTGATCTCTGGTTCCTCTGCCTTTTCTAAAACCAGCTTGAACATCAGAAAGTTCACGGTTCATGTATTGCTGAAGCCTGGCTTGGAGAATTTTGAGCATGACTTCACTAGCGTGTGAGATGAGTGCAATTGTGCTGTAGTTTGAGCATTCTTTGGCATTGCCTTTCTTTGGGATTGGAATGAAAACGGACCTTTTCCAGTCCTGTGGCCAGTGCTTAGTTTTCCAAATTTGCTGGCATATTGAGTGCGACACTTTCACAGCATCATCTTTCAGAATTTGAAATAGCTCAATTGGAATTCTATCACCTCCACTAATTTTGTTCATAGTGATGCTTTCTAAGGCCCACTTGACTCGACATTCCAGGGTGTCTGGCTCTAGGTCAGTGATCACATCATCATCATTATCTGGGTCGTGAAGATCTTTTTTGTACAATTATAAGTAATTCCCAAAGTCACACAGCTTGAAAGTTAAAGACCTCCATCTGGCTTTAAAGTCCATTTCTCTAATCACTACTCTATATTGCCTCCCTGTATCTGTATTTTATTGACGAGACTACAATCATAGAAGTCCAGTCAACAGTGGAAATTGAGAGATGACTTAACATAGCTAATCACATTGAAGTGATATAAGATTAGACTAAGGTGGTAGTAATGGAGACAGAAATGGTATATAGTTTGGAGACAGAGCTAGTAAGACTAGTTAAAGAATTAAGAGATTGGATGTAGAGTAATAAGGAAGGAAAGGAATAAACAATGGTGACTAGGTTGTGGCTTATCCTTAGTAAGTACTGAGAACCTTGTTTCCTGTTTTTTTATATTAATCTTATTTGTGTACCTTGGTTTCCCTTTTATCATTCATTCTTCCTAATGTATGCTTTCTTATAGCATGTCATCTCTAAATCTTTTTTGGAACAAGGTAAAACATACAAAAACAAGTTTATTCACAAATACTTAAAAGACATTTTATATCCAGTACTGTTCCCTTTGGGTTTGTTCTATACCCGTCCTAGATTTTTCTTTTTATGGGGGTGGTGGGATGGGGGCTGCGGGGGGAGCTGCACTGGGTCTTAGTTGCAACATATGAACTCTTAGTTGTGGCCTGTGGGATCCAGTTCCCATACCAGGGATCAAACCCGGGCCACCTGCTTTGGGAGGTTGGAGTCTTGGCCACTTGACCATCAGGGAAGTCCCTGACCTAAATTTTTAAATTAAGATCACAATTGCCTTATTTTTGTAATCCCATCATTTGTTTCTAATGACAGGCACAGTTTATGATCAATGTGGAAACTGGAAAAGAACAGAAAAATAGACGGCAGAAATAAACATTATTCTCACTCCTATAATATAGAAGGAAGCAATGGGAGGACTTTTTACCATACACGTGTAATATTTAAAATTTTAAAATCATAATGTCCATATAGTTTTATGTCCTCTCCGTAGCGCTACTGAAAACGCTTAACATGCCTAAAGACTACATAATACTTTCATATGACTACATAACAGTTTGCTGGTCCTTCCCCCATTATCAGGTATTTATTTACATTATTTTTAATTATTCCAATATTTCAGTTATTTTCAGGTTTTTTAGATATGGAAACTTTCTGCCAAGAGAAAGCTCTGAGCAAGCCTAATATAAAAAAGAGCTAGCCTTGTTGAATATAGGGGAAGGGCCCAACCCCACCAAAACCCTCTTCAATTGTGTTCCGCGGAACACATTCTGAAAACCACTACAACATGCAGTGCTGTGATAAACATCTTTGTGCATAAAGCTTTTTCCAAATTTCCTGAGGCTAGAATCCCAGAAGTCATGGTACTAAGTTAAAAAAAATAAATAAACATCTTTAAGCTACCAAGTGAACATTTCATGCAAAGATGGGCACAATAAAGGACAGAAATGGTATGGACCTAACAGAAGCAGAAGATATTAAGAAGAGATGGCAAGAATACACAGAAGAACTGTACAAAAAAGATCTTCACGACCCAGATAATCACGATGGTGTGATCACTGACCTAGAGCCAGACATCCTGGAATGTCAAGTCAAGTGGGCCTTAGAAAGCATCACTATGAACAAAGTTAGTGGAGGTGATGGAATTCCAGTTGAGCTATTTCAAATCCTGAAAGATGATGCTGTGAAAGTGTCGCACTCAATATGCCAGCAAATTTGGAAAACTAAGCACTGGCCACAGGACTGGAAAAGGTCCGTTTTCATTCCAATCCCAAAGAAAGGCAATGCCAAAGAATGCTCAAACTACAGCACAATTGCACTCATCTCACACGCTAGTAAAGTAATGCTCAAAATTCTCCAAGCCAGGCTTCAGCAATACATGAACCGTGAACTTTCTGATGTTCAAGCTGGTTTTAGAAAAGGCAGAGGAACCAGAGATCAAATTGCCGATATCCACTGGATCATGGAAAAAGCAAGAGAGTTCCAGAAAAACATCTATTTCTGCTTTATTGACTATGCCAAAGCCTTTGACTGTGTGGATCACAATCAACTGTGGGAAATTCTGAAAGAGATGGGAATACCAGACCACCTGATCTGCCTCTTGAGAAATTTGTATGCAGGTCAGGAAGCAACAGTTAGAACTGGACATGGAACAATAGACTGGTTCCAAATAGGAAAAGGAGTACGTCAAGGCTGTATATTGTCACCCTGCTTATTTAACTTATATGCAGAGTACATCATGAGAAACGCTGGACTGGAAAAAACACAAGCTGGAATCAAGATTGCTGGGAGAAATATCAATAACCTCAGATATGCAGATGACACCACCCTTATGGCAGAAAGTGAAGAGGAACTAAAAAGCCTCTTGATAAAAGTCAAAGTGGAGAGTGAAAAAGTTGGCTTAAAGCTCAACATTCAGAAAATGAAGATCATGGCATCTGGTCCCATCACTTCATGGGAAATAGATGGGGAAACAGTGGAAACAGTGTCAGACTTTATTTTTCTGGGCTCCAAAATCACTGCAGATGGTGACTGCAGCCATGAAATTAAAAGACGCTTACTCCTTGGAAAGAAAGTTATGACCAACCTAGATAGCATATTCAAAAGCAGAGACATTACTTTGCCAACAAAGGTCCATCTAGTCAAGGCTATGGTTTTCCCTGTGGTCATGTATGGATGTGAGAGTTGGACTGTGAAGAAGGCTGAGCGCCGAAGAATTGATGCTTTTGAACTGTGGTGTTGGAGAAGACTCTTGAGAGTCCCTTGGACTGCAAGGAGATCCAACCAGTCCATTCTGAAGGAGACCAGCCCTGGGATTTCTTTGGAAGGAATGATGCTGAAGCTGAAACTCCAATACTTTGGCCACCTCATGCGAAGAGCTGAGTCACTGGAAAAGACTCTGATGCTGGGAGGGATCGGGGGCAGGAGGAGAAGGGGACGACAGAGGATGAGATGGCTGGATGGCATCACTGACTCGATGGACATGAGTCTGGGTGAACTCCAGGAGTTGGTGATGGACAGGGAGGCCTGGTGTGCTGCGATTCACGGGGTCGCAAAGAGTCGGACACGACTGAGCGACTGAACTGAACTGAACTGAAGCCTCCCGATATTTAGTAATAATAGTCTCAGTAACTATCAGTGCTACTGCCTCAATTTCTAGAGTATCTACCTGGTCACAGCGCTTCACAAAATTTGACAGTTATAATAAGTGTAATTCAAGATAGGCACAAAAGAATGTAAAAATGAGTAAGATTCAAAAGGACAGGAGTTTACCATCTCTCCCAAGTCATCTTCGGAAGCAATTAAACACAAACACTTAGAGACACCGACCTTCACATGTCATTAAAGAAACGTTTTTCACAAAATAAAAATCAAAATAAATGTTACCTCTAAGCTATTTGGGAGAAAGAATGTTCTTAAGTAAGTGTTATATGGACACTTCAAAGGGGCTTCATTAGCACAGAGAAGCAGGGCAGCAATTCCATATCCTTCTTTTAAGAAAATATCATTTTGTAAGCAATAACCCATATCCATAAGTATCCATGAAGCATGATACTGATCAGAACCTATGAAGGTAACCTAATTTAGTTAACCTATGACCCCAACTGTGACTATGTAAGTGAGAAGTCACAAATGGTTTGGGAAGAGGTACATCAGAATAACCTATGAAGACGTTTTTTTGGTAAATTTTTTTTTTGGTAGAAGCCTTTTTTTTGTAAAAAGACTTTTTTAAAAAATTTATTTTAATTGGAGGTTAATCACTTTACAATATTGTAGGGATTTTTGCCATACATTCACATGAATCAGCCATGGATGTACATGTGTTCCCCACCCTGAATCCCCCTCCCACCTCCCTCCCCATCCCATCCCTCAGGGTCGTCCCAGTACACAGGCCCTGAGCGCCCTGTCTCATGCATCGAACCTGGACGGGCGATCTGTTTCATATACGGTAATACACATGTTTCAGTGCTATTCTCTCAAATCATCCCACCCTCACCTTCTCCCTCAGAGTCCAAAAGTCTGTTTTTATATCTGTGTCTCTTATGCTGTCTCGCATGTAGGGTCATCATTACTATCTTTCTAAATTCCATATATATGCATTAATATACTGTATTGGTGTTTTTCTTTCTGACTTATTTCACTCTGTATAATAGGCTCCAGTTTCATCTACCTCATTAGAACTGATTCAAATGCATTCTTTTTAATAGCTGAGTAATATTCCATTGTGTGTATGTACCACAGCTTTCTTATCCATTCATCTGCCGATGGACATCTAGGTTGCTTCCATGTCCTAACTATTGTAAACAATGCTGTGATGAACACTGGGGTACTATGAAGACTTTTGTTGTAACACAGATTGCAGGAGCTGGGGCCGGTTCACCCTAGTCCTACTGACCTGACCTCTGAATTATAGAACCTATAAATATACATTTTTTAAATTGTACCAAATATGATTCTTACATTCAGATTAAGAATCATTGAGCCATTAAAAATACTTATCCTTAATTTCAATAACACTTGCTGAAATATTTAACCATTCAAGTGTGTAAATGTGGTTACTTTCCTACAAATATAATAGAATGTCTCTCTAAAAAGCCACACTGCTTTGCAAGTTTCTGAACAACAAAAAAATCGAGTTGCATTCAGGAATTCCCAGGAGTCGCACCTGCTTGCTGTAGTAGTTTATTTTTCCTCATCTAGGGAACGAGTACTATTACTGGCAATATGACGTGTATTACCAGGAGTTTAATCCTGCAGCAGGGAAGGGACTGAAAATCAGAGGCAAAAGACAAGTGACAACAGCAAAACTTTAATAGGAGAAAACAAAAGCCTGAGTGATCTTAGATGTTGAATTTAGGGCTTCCCTGGTGGCTCAGAGGTTAAAGAGTCTGCCTCCAATGCGGGAAACCTGGGTTCGATCCCTGGGTCGGGAAGATCCCCTGGAGAAGGAAATGGCCACCCACTCCAGTATTCTTGCCTGAAGAATCCCATGGACGGAGGAGCCTGGTGGGCTACAGTCCACAGGGTCTCAAAGAGTTGGACATGACTGAGAGACTTCACCTTACCTCTTCACCTCTGGAGATTAAATATGGACATGTGTCATGAGTGATTAGAAAACTGGATCCAAAGTTCAAATGAAATGAAGTAATGCTTCCAGTTGCTCTGAATGAATAGGAGTCATGAGTATAAGAAGATGTAAGAAACTCCCCCCAGGCTGCATATGAAATGTTAAGGGAGATAAGGATGTATACTCTCAGGGAATGCTTATGACTGGAGAAACATAAGGAAATATTAAGTTGTAAAAGAGGCCCTAGCAGAAATGTAAGCACCATCAAAGCAGGGATTTGTCTGCATTTTTTCTGCTATATCCCTAACATCTAGAAAATATGTGACTCAGAAGATGTGTGCCCAACAAATATCTGTTGAAACAATAGTCAGAGATAGGCAGCAACCAACAGAGAAATAGCAAGGGAAGAGTTTCAAGGAAGAAGTTAACATTGTCCAATAATGCAGAGGTAGATACAGAATGAGACCTGAGAAAGGGTCTTTGGATATTTGGATTTTGTCATCTCTGTGAAACGGTAAGGGCAGAAACTGAGAACAAAGACAAGGAGAAACTGTGGAGTGACACAGTAAACGTGGCAAAGGAGCAAACTGGAAAAGAGGTTGGAGGGGAAACTGCATGCTTGCAGGTTAAGAGCCAAGAGCAAGTAGAGAGACAAAAGCGTGAAACAAAAGATACAAAAGGGTGATGGTGATAAAAAAAAAGGAGAGGAAGTCAAGGGCACCCATAGAATGGTTAACAGCCTCAGTAAGCAGACAGGACAATTCTGATATATTTCAAGTTGTAAAAAATATAGCTAGCATTCTGCTGTATAAAACATTCTCCTATAATTTTGTTTAGTATTACCTCAAACTGATTTCCTGAAGGAACTAAATTCAGTTTCTGAATCAACAAGCAAAGAATTACCAGACTCTAAGTCCAACCAACCACAAAAACAAAATTCTTTAAAAGGCCAGAAACATTTGAACTCAACATTAAAACGTCAGCCCAACACTGCTATGTAAACTACCTACAATGAATCATGCTAATTTGTCTGTCTGCTGCTGCTGCTGCTAAATCGCTTCAGTCGTGTCCAACTCTGTGCGACCCCATAGACGGCAGCCCACCAGGCTCTCCCGTCCCTGGGATTCTCCAGGCAAGAATACTGGAGTGGGTTGCCATTTCCTTCTCCAGTGCATGAAAGTGAAAAGTCAAAGTGAAGTCGCTCAGTCGTGTCCAACCCTCAGTGACCCCATGGACTGCAGCCTTCCAGGCTCCTCCATCCATGGGATTTTCCAGGCAAGAGTACTGGAGTGGGGTGCCATTGCCTTCTCCGAATTTGTCTGTCTAAATCCCACAATAACATTCATAGTCGAGATAGTATTCAGTAGATTTCCTTTGCCTGCTGCTGCTGAGTCACTTCAGTCGTGTCCGACTATGTGCAACCCCAGAGACGGCAGCCCACCAGGCTCCCCCGTCCCCGGGATTCTCCAGGCAAGAACACTGGAGTGGGTTGCCATTTCCTTCTCCAATGCATGAAAGTGAAAAGTGAAAGTGAAGTCGCTCAGTCGTGTCCAACCCTCAGCGACCCCATGGACTGCAGCCTTCCAGGCTCCTCCGTCCATGGGATTTTCCAGGCAAGAGTACTGGAGTGGGGTGCCATTACTATTGCTTGATCTAGAAGGCTGCCAATAACCCACTTATCAAATATAATACAGTATAAAACTTTGTTGTCACTCAGAACTTAAAAAAGAGACTGAGGTTGCCACTCATTATGTCTGAAAACCGAAGACCTCAATTCAAGACCAATATAATTTACCTGAATCTAGGAAGGCCACTGCAAAGCCACATTCACAATGTTTCCAAATATCCAAGCTATCTGCTTCACCTACCATCTCTGTCTTAGTCTTTAAAATGTTGGTTGTGATATATATTGCAAAGAAAAATAGGAGAAATGGAAACAAGAAACCTCCCACTTTTATTTTATCTCCAATCTAAAGCTTCAGACTTAATCCATTCACAATGCTAACAAGTACTCCATTATCAACTGCTGGTGGTTTAGTCACTAAGTCAAGTCTGACTTTTGCAACCCCATGGATTGTAGCCCACCAGGCTCCTCTGTCCATGGAATTTTCCAGGCAAGAATACTGCAGTGGGTTGCCATTTCGTTCTCTAGAGGATCTTTCTGACCCAAGGATCGAACCTGGGTATCCTGCATTGCAGGCAGATTCTTTACTGGCTTTACTGACTTAGCTATGAAGTCGCTCAGTCGTGTCCAACTCTGCGACCCCATGGACTGTAGCCTATCAAGCTCCTCCATCCATGGGATTTTCCAGGCAAGAGTGCTAGAGTGGACTGCCATTTCCTTCTCCAAGGGATCTTCCCGACCCAGGAATCAAACCCGGGTCTCCCACATTGCAGGCAGATGCTTTACTGTCTGAGCCACCATTATCAGACAGTGCATACTTTAAAACTGAAGCTGTACTGGCACAAATCACCAACAGCCTTGCTGTGACCCACACGTTATTCAATCAGCATTTTCTGTTTACTACGTTTACAAGAGGAAAGGCACACCATAAAAAGTTTTACTACCAAAAAGAACCAATACATAATCTTACAAAAAAAACAGAAAGCTGTCATTCAGTCTCCTGATACACTTCAGTTACAGCCATGAGAAACTAAAGCTTCCAATCAGGCTTCTGAGACCCAGACCCAAGCATGTTTTCCCTTCTCTGCCTAGCTGCACTTTGGGTTTACTCACATATCAGTTCCAAGTTAAAGGTTCCGTCTTCACTAACACTATATTCTAGACAAGTTGACTTTCCCATCTTCCCGAATCTAATCTTGTGCACTGTGCCCTTGTTTCAAACATTCACTCTTCCTAGATTGGAGGTGGGCTCCTCCCACCTCACCCATCAAAACGTTACCCTCTACAAGGCTCGTTCAAATTCCACATCCTTCAGAAAGTACAGGCATTCCCTTTTATCCTTGGTTTTTGTTTTCCTCAATTTCAGTTCCCCTTGGTATGAAAATACTATTAGATGGAAAGTTCCAGAAACAAACAATTTGTGAGTTTTAAATTGTATGCCTTCCTGAGCAACAAGACAAAATCTCAAGCTATCCTTTTCCTTCCTGCCCAGCAAGTACACCATTCCTTTGTAGGACATATCCTACCATCAGTCACTTTAGTAGTCTGTCAAGGTATCACTGTTTGTGTTCAAGTAATTCTCATTTTACTTAATAATGGCCCCAAAGTGCAAGAGGGATGCTGGCAATTTGCATATGCCTAAGAGAAGCTATAAAGTGCTTGCTTGGAACAGGCAACAAAGATCTGGGATTTGAGTTCAACAGGTGTATGGAGTTTTCCTTTCCCTTCTTGGCTCCTGCCGTTTCTGGGTCCAGCGATCACTTATCTTATTAAAGGCCTCCTATTTGGCCCTTGTATACTCCAACTCCTTACAAAGTTTATCTCCAGGAGGCTCCAAGAGTTCCAAACCAAACTGATGTTACTACAAGGGTGGAAGCTGCTTTCAGATATGTAATACCTCAGTTTAGATCAAGTAGAGCGAGACTTCTGCTCTGCTAGGCAGGACTACGCCCATGCACAGCAGAAAGAAGTTACAGAAGAAAGAGACCTCTGCCCCAATTCCCAAGAAGTATCTTCTGTATGAAGTCTCTCAGGGGAGTCTTAGGAGAAGCACACTGACTGAAACTGCCCACCCTGGCCAGGCACCATAGCAACCATTTGTGTGAGTTATTTTATGATAGAAGGTCCTAGTAAGGAACACTGAACTAATAAGCCACCAACAACCAGAAGAGTCTGGGAAAGGTCAAAGGGAGACGCCATGTTTCTGACCATGTCCCCAAACCCTTCTTGCTGGCATCCGTCTTGGCTGAGCAATGAGTATGCCAACCAGGAAGGACGAGTCAGACTGATTAGCCAAAGACAACCCGGAAACTAATCCCATCACCATAAAACCGAGACTGGGAGACACCAGGCAGAGCAGTTCTCCCAGATGCTCTCTGCCTGGGCGCCCTTTCCAATAAAGTCTCTTGCTTTGTCAGCACATGTCTTCCTCAGATAATTCTTTTCTGAGTGTTAGACAAGAACCCACTCCTGAGGCCTTAGAGGGGGTCCCGCTTCCTACAACAGGTGAAAAGTTAAAAAGTACTCAACTTGAAAGGAAAAAAAACGGTATGTGGAGGTTGCTAAGATCTACAGTAAGAACCAATCTATCTGTGAAACTGTGAAGAAACCAAAAGAAACTCATGCTAGTTTTGCTGTCGTGCCTCAAACGCCAAGTTATAGCCATAGTGCATGAAAAATGCTTAGTTAAGATGGAAAAAAACATTGTATCTGCACAATAGCATATTTTGGGAGAGAAGGAAAGACCACATTCACATACAGGCATACCTTGTATTAATGTCCTTTATTGAGTTTTTAAAAATTGAAGATTTTGTGTCAGCTCTGCTTGGAACAAGTCTATTGGCACAATTTTTCCAATACTTTTTCTCAATTCATGTCTCCATGTCATGTTTTGGTAAATTTCACAATATTTCAAACCCTCCACCAGTAAAGAGATTACAATTCACTGAAGGCTCAGACAGTAGTTAAGGGTTTTTAGCAATAATGTATTTTTAAATTAACATATGTACCTTGTTTTAAATATAATGCTGCACTGCACACTTAACAGACTATAGTGCAAACATACTTTTATCTTCACTGGGAAACCAAGAAGTTCTTGTAACCTGCTGTATTGCAACATTTGCTTCATTATGGTGGTCTGGAATCCAACCAGCATTTATCTCCAAAGTATGCCAGTAACTTTTATTACAATATATTGATATATATGTTCTAAGTTACTGTTGTTAGTCTCTCAATGTACCTAATTTATAAATTAAACTTTATCATAGGTATGCATGTATAGGAAAAACACAGCATACATAAGGTTAGGTACCATCCACAGTTTCAGAAATCTACTGGGGTCTTGAAACATACCCCCCCTGAATAAGGGGGGACTGCTGTATTTCTTCTCTGGATCTGATCTCATTAGCCTCATCTTTCCATTTCCCTCTAGTAAGAAAACTCAGCTACACATAAATCACATGACAATTTCACCACAATATCAACTGTATATGCATGCTCAATCATGTCCAACTCTTTGTGACCCCATGGACTGTAGCCTGCCAGGCTCCACTGTCCATGGAATTTTCTAGGCAAGAACACTGGAGTAGGTTGCCAGTGCCTACTCCAGGGAATCTTCCTGACCCAAGGGTTGAACCTATGTCTTTTACGTCTCCTGAAACAGCAGGCAAATTCTTTACCAACTGCGCCACCAGGGAAGCCCATGATATCATGTACTTGCACACGTTTAGGGCCTCACTATGGCAACATCATTTCTCCTCAAAACACCCGTCTGACTTTTCTGTTCTCTCTTCCTCAGCCCATTGTCAGCCACACGAACCTGCATTAGTCAGCTGAGGCCACCATAACAAAACACCATAGACTGGGTGGCTTAAAGATCAGAAAGTTATTTTCTCACAGTTCTGAAGGCTAGAACTCCACAACCAACATGCCAGAAAACTTGGTTTCTATTGAAGATTTTTTTCCTGTCTCTAGGGGAATCTTACCAACTCAGGAATCAAACCCAGGTCTCCTGCATTGCAGGAAGATTCTTTACCAACTGAGATATGAGGGAACATGAGTATATAAATCATTACAGAGTACTAAGCAGAGTTCCCTGTGCTATACAGTAGGTTCTTATTAGTTATCAATTTTATATATAGTAGTTTGCATATGTCAATCCCAATCTCCCAATTTATCCCTCCCCAACCTTTCCCCCTCGGTAACCCTAAGTTTGTTTTCTACATCTGTGACTCTCTTTCTGTTTTTCAAATAAGTTCATTTGTCCCATTTTTTAAGATTCCACGTATAAGCAATTTCTTAAATTACCACTGAAATACTTACTTCCTCCTCTTCTGAATCCCCATCATCATCATCTTCTTCTTCCACATCTTCTGCAAGAGGTGGAGGTAAAGGACCAAGAACACCTTCCTCCATAGGATTAACTGGTTCTTCCACCATTTTAAGGGGTAAAGGGGGGCCAATTAATTCATCATCAGAAGAGTCAGAACTCTCGTCACTTTCACTGCTACTTGTATCCCTGAAAATACAGAAACAGAAACTCATTGCCTTTGCTGCAAAAAAGAACATACTCTGGAGATAGTATTGATTTCTCAGGAAGCTCTGTTTTTCCTTTTAACACTGAGTTTTTTAAAATATTTTTAAATTTGTAATCCAAACATTAATTGTGTGGCTCAAATATTTATCTTTTGAATTATATATATATTTCTTTCTTAAGTAATGTCAAAAAACACATTTTAATTGTTAATTGTATGATTAAAAAATAAAAAAATTTTGATTATATTTTTCAAACATATTCATTTTTTTCAGGCAGAGTAATATTCTTTCATCTATTATTGTTTGAGGACATGTTTTGTATGAGTTTTTTCTTTGAAATTTTGTGAGTTGTGTATTATGGTCCACGATATGGTCAGTCTTGCATATTTTATGTAAACTTGAAAAAAATAAGAATTCCCATTGTCGAGCTGAGTGTTCTGTAGACGTCAATCAAAGGTATTGGGTGAAGGCATCCTTAAGGTCCTTTCTCTCCTTGCTGACTCATAGCTCACTGTCCATCAGTCACAGACATGAACACTGATATCTCACACTAAATGCAGACATGCCTATTTCTCCTTTCAGCTCTTTCCCTTTCTGCTTCAGATGTTTCAAAGCTCTAATGCTAGGAGATGCACATTCAGGATTACCATGTGTTTCTCAAGAACTGCCTTCAAATACCATTTAATCTTAAGAAACTAAAAAACTTCTCTTATCTATCCTATCTAAATACAGTTAAAAGTCAAAGACAAAAACTCAGAGCAATTGTATGTTAGAGGCCCATCAGATAATCCTCATGAACCAGCAGAACAACTGTGGAAGAAAAACTACAGAATACTACACTGTAACAAAGAAAACCACAGAGAGAACCAACGCCTCTATTCACTGTGTGTGAATACAATCCCTGTCACAGGAGCAAATAAAGTAAGAAATGAGTATTACCGCAAAAGGTTTCAATACATTGTCTGAAATACAAATTATTTCTCAGTGCTAATCCAAGTATGCTGAGTTGCTAAAATTGTTAAATGTAGCTTCCTTGGACTGTAAAAGATACCTTATTCTAGGCAGTATCCTATTGAATCTCAACTATTTTTCTACCCAATACATCAGCTGCTGCTGCTGCTGCTAAGTTGCGTCAGTCGTGTCTGACTCTTTGCGACCCCATAGATGGCAGCCCACCAGGCTCCTCCGTCTCTGGGATTCTTCAGGCAAGAATACTGGAGTGGGTTGCCATTTCCTTCTCCAACAACACATCAGAGGACTGTCATAAATGAGGTGAAAGTGTCAGTCACTCAGTCGTGTCAGATTCTTTGCAACCCCATGGACTGTAGCCCACCGCTTCTCTGTCCATGGGATTCTCCAGGCAAGAATACTAGAGTGGGTTGCCATTCCCTTCTCCAGGGGATATTCCTGACCCAGGGATCGAACCTGAGTCTTCTGCATTGCAGTCAGATTCTTCACAGTCTGAGCCACAGGGAATCCAACAGGGACTATTATACACTCTCATTAAAGTCTTTATCAAACACCTCTACACATTCTGTAGCAACCACCATCCACCATCCCCTACTGCCTACCCCTTCCCAGAAGATTGAGAATTGCAATTTTAACAATTAATCTATCAAATAATTTTACAGGAGTCAAAGTGTCTTTGCCATCTAATGAAGTATCTTCACTATATAAGTTCCATGAAGGCAGGAATTTCAAGTCTGTTGTGTTCCCTGATGTGCTCTATCAGCTAAATGATGCTTGATATCAATAACAACTGAAAAGGAACTTCCCTGCCAGTCTAGTGGTTAAGACTCTATGCTTCCACTGCAGAAAGGGCACAGGTTCAATCGATCGTCAGGGAATTAAGATCCCACGTGCTTGTACTGGTGGTTTATTCACTAAGTCGTATCTGACTCTTGTGACCCCATGGACTGTAGCCCACCAGGCTCCTCTGTCCATGGCATTTCCCAGGCAAGAATACTGGGGTGTGTTGCTATTTCCTTCTCCAGGGGATCTTCCCGACCCAGGGACCAAACCCCAGTCTCGTACATTGCATGAGGGTTTTTTACCACTGAGTCACCAAGGATTTCCATATAACACAGTACTGACTCCTTGGTTACAGATGTAAAAAGATTTACCTTACTATTTTGTTTCCCAAGTCCCCAGTTGTCTCACCAATCTTACCCACTAATCAGAAAGTAGGGCAAAAGAGATTTCTAAGCAGTTTTCCTATGAGATGACAGGTGTTCTTCACTGGCTTTCACTCTCTCTCGCCACCCCTCTCTCTCTGCCTCATTGTTTTTCTCTTTTGAGTTCGGTGCCCCCATGCTGCTCTTGGGAACACAGGCTGAATATGATCAGCTTTTGGCTGGGCTGTGGGGCCTTTTCTGGCACCAGTACTACAGTTTTTATTACAGACTGAATTGTGTCCTCAAAATATTCATATACTGAAGCCCTAACTCGCAGTACCTCAGAGTATGACTGTATTTAAAGACAGAGCTTCAAAGAAATGATTAAGTTAAATGATGTCTGTAGGGATGGGCCCTATTATAACTGGTGTCCTTATAAAAAGAGAAAACTTGAACAAAACTTAGGCAGAAGACAACATGAAAAAATAGGGAGAAGACGGCCATCTACAAGCCAAGAAGAGAGGCCAGTGAACCCCACCTTCATGTTGATCCTGGACTTCTAGCCTCTCGAACTGTGGGGGAAAAAAACTTCTGTTTCTGCCACCCAGTCTGCGCTAGTTTGTGATGAAGGCCATTACAAACTAGTACAGCAGCATCTTCCTTTCTTTTCTCCCCTTAATTAGCGAACTAAAGAAATATATGGAACATCTGCCATAAGCAAGATTTTGTGCTGGACACAGAGAAAGCTGAAAACAAGTACAGGATAAAGAGAAACGTAAAACACTGGGCTTCCCTGACAGTTCAGTGGTTAAGAATCTGCCCGCCAATGCAGGAGACAAATTTGATCCCTGGTCTGGGAAGATCCCACGTGCTTCGGGGCAACTAAGCCTGTGCACCCCAACTACTGAGCCCCAAACCTAGAGCCTGTGCCCTGCAACAAGGGAGCCACTGTAATGAGAAGCCCACACACTGCAACCAGAGAGCAGCCCCTGCTCACTGCACCTGGAGAAAGCCCACACACAGCAACGAAGGCCCAGAGCAACCAAAGAGTGAATTCTCAAAAAACAGTCTATATAACCCATTTGACAATTTAAAACATACCTCAACAACAGAATTCTTGTATTATTCCACCCAGATTTGGAGCCTCTTGATGAAAGTGAAAGTGGAGACTGAAAAAGTTGGCTTAAAGCTCAACATTCAGAAAACAAAAGATCATGGCATCCGGTCCCACCACTTCATGGGAAATAGATGGGGAAACAGTGGAAACAGGGTCAGACTTTATTTTTCTGGGCTCCAAAATCACTACAGATGGTGACTGCAGCCATGAAATTAAAAGACGCTTGCTTACTCCTTGGAAGGAAAGTTATGACCAACCTAGATAGCATATTCAAAAGCAGAGACAGTACTTTGCCAACAAAGGTTCGTCTAGTCAAGGCTATGGTTTTTCCTGTGATCATGTATGGATGTGAGAGTTGGACTGTGAAGAAGGCTGAGTGCCGACGAATTGATGCTTTTGAACTGTGGTGTTGGAGAAGACTCTTGAGAGTCCCTTGGACTGCAAGGAGATCCAACCAGTCCATTCTGAAGGAGATCAGCCCTGGGATTTCTTTGGAAGGAATGATGCTGAAGCTGAAACTCCAGTACTTTGGCCACCTCATGCGAAGAGTTGACTCATTGCAAAAGACTCTGATGCTGGGAGGGATCGGGGGCAGGAGAAGGGGACGACAGAGGATGAGATGGCTGGATGGCATCCCTGACTCGATGGACGTGAGTCTAAGTGAACTCCAGGAGCTGGTGATGGACAGGGAGGCCTGGTGTGCTGCAATTCATGGGGTCACAAAGAGTTGGACACGACTGAGCGACTGATCTGATCTGATACCTATTTATACTGCTTGAAGTTCTCAGTAATTATGTTATATAGTATTAAATTTCACTTTAAAGTAATTTTAATTTTAATGGCTGCTTTCTCCTATCACTCAGTAAACTTTACAATGTGCCACTGTTTAAATTCCTTCTCAGTTATAAAGGATCCTATCAAAAAAAGTTATCATGAATACAGAGTTTGGGGAAAGGGACAAAAGACGTGAATGACAAAATGAACATGAAAAAAATAACCAACTTGTCAATCTTTCCAACTTTACACAGTTATACTCTGCAGTCAAAAAGCATAGATTTTAATGCTACATCTGGAATACTTTAGAAAAATTTGATTGATTCACAATGTGACAAAGGACTTTGTTGTGGTCCTAGAAATCTACAACTGCTTGAAATGGGAGAAATCATGCAAGCTTTTTAGTATGAGGAACTCTGCCTAAATTGTGTTACTAACACTTAGAAAATGACAGTGAAGACAAGCACCTGGAAGATGATTTAGAGCAAGCTCTGGCCACATTCGAGCCTGAAGATGTCGGTTCAAGATCTTCATTTTGCCTTCTTAATTCTTTCTCTCTGTTCATTTCTTCCTCTCTTTCTCTTGCTTCTGAAAAGATCATAATAATTTTTTTCAACAGTTAGACTTCAAAATTTCTTATTTAAAATGTTGAAAACTAACAAAATTACAAAAGATATAACACAGAAGTGCTACCAGTAATAGCAAAAGACTATCACTCTAAATGCCCAACAATGAGAAAACCATTGAGTTTACTGTATATCAACACAGTATAAAAATACAGCCAATAAGAATAATGATAGAGGGGAATTCCTTGTTGTCCCATGGTTAGGACTTGGTGTTTTCACTGCGTTGGCCCAAGTTTAATCCCTTGTTGGGGAATTAAGATCCTGCAAGCCACAGCCACATGGAGTGGCCAAAAAAATATATATATATTTTTTTTTTCTATATATATATATAGAAAATATGCAAATCTGGGGAAATATTAACAGACAAGCTAAGCAAAATTACCATGTGAAGAGTATATGAACCATGAGTGCAGTATGTAAAAAGATGTGGCAAGTGACAAGAAAGTGTTCAAACATAAGATTTTAGGTAACCTCACTTTTAAATATTTTAAACTATAAATTCAGCACTCCCTTCTTTTCTGACTTTTCCAAACTGGATTTTTGGCCAGAGACTTGACACCATAATTATGAGAAAAACTGAGTTACATCAAGTTTCCAGAGTTTTTACCTTGGAAAAACAAAACAAATTTATCCAAGGAAATCTAATCTTTCTCCTCTGATAATTTCATTCAGCAACTGGAGGGAACATAGGAAGGAAATTAATTATACGAATAAGGCTTGTTCTTGATTGCTACCATCCTCAATAACCTGAGATAATCTTTAACACTTTTTAAAAAATTTAATAATGAAGAATAATACACTCAAAGTTAAGCAATATCAAAGGGGACTTACTGGAATGCTGCACTATTTAGGGTCTTTTGTTGCTAGGATAGACAGAGTGCGTAACTAGGAAATAGGCAGCAAGCGTCAACAACTAGTCATTCATTTCAAACATGGAAGATTAAAAAACTCTCCAGGAAGATGTAAGGCACAGTCACATTAATTTTTTTGTGCTCTCCTCTGGGCTGAGGTGGGTCAGGAGTTAACAGTTCTGCACTCTGATGCTGGGGAGGTTGAAAACAGTAAGATAAGGATAATGCCCAAATTTAAGAGTGAGCCTGCTGGGCTCGTACCTTCATCCTGCCTCCCCAGTAATTCCCTCTGTACCCTCCAGGGTGAGGGAGGGCGGAGAAGCTGAGAGAGGCTGGGGAGTAAGGCGAGGAGGCCACACTTGTGGACTGCAGACTCAGGTCTTAGGGGCAGTTCTGACACCGATCAGGAATCAACCCTAAGGCACACATCATTAGTCACCTATTAGCAGCCACTTCTCCCTTTTTCCTTGCAAAGGAAACCACAATTCTCCTGATCCTGGGCCCATTCCTGTCTAGAAGAAGTAAAGTTTGACTTCAAGTGAACCATAGTGAACCTGCAAGGGCTGTTTTTGCAACTGATGTACCACACTAATACCGGCTAATAACATATGAGAGGAAGTCAGCTAGAGGTACATTTGAGAAAGGTTTTCTTACTCCTGAAGAGTTACACAAAAGTCTTTCAGCCTGTGGATGTGATCATCTGTACGTTAACAAAATTTTGAGTCATGGGGACAGTGAGCTTAGGATAAGACAACACTCTATAGCTGCCAAAGCAGAAAAAAGGGAGAAAATCTTTAAGTCCTTTATATCAGGATTCAGAAGATGTAAGAGTCCCATTCCAGAGCTCTTGTCATGGTGATACTAAACTTTTCTTATTTAAGCCAATTTTTATTAGGTCTCCTATGACTTCTTTGGAATGAAAACAGTGACAGACTTTATTTTCGTGGCTCCAAAATCACTGCAGGCGGTGACTGCAGTCATGAAATTAAAGATGCTTGCTCCTTGAAGGAAAGCTATGACAAACCTACATCGTATTAAAAAGCAGAGACATCACTTTGCCAACAAAGGTCTGAATAGTTAAAGCTATGGTTTTTCCAGAAGCCATGCATGGATGTGAGAGTTGGACTATCAAGAAGGCTGAGTGTCAAAGAATTCATACTTTAGAACTGTGGTGTTGGAGAAGACTCTTGAGAATCCCTTGTACTGCAAGGAGATCAAATCAGTTAATCCTAAAGGAAATCAACCCTGAATATTCATTGGAAGGACTGATGCTGAAGTTGAAGCTCCAGTACTTTGGCCACCTGATGCAAAGAGCTGACTCACTGGTAAAGACCCTGAGGCTGGCAAAGATTGAAGGCAGGAGGAGAAGGGGACAACACAGAACAAGATGGCTGGATGGCATCAGGACTCCATCACCAACTCGATGGACATGAACTTGAGCAAACTCCAGGAGATGGTGAAGGACAGAGAAGCCTGGTGTGCTGCAGTCCATGGGGTCGCAAAGAGTTGGACACGACTACGCGACTGAACGACAACAACAACAATCTTTCTAACAATCCCTGAAGCAGAAACTTTTTTACTTCAGCTTGAATGGGGTATAATTGACAAAACTGTAAGATAGGTAAAGTGTACAATGTGATGATTTGGTACAAATACACACTGAAAAAGAATTCTTCCCATGGAGTCAATGAACACAACCATCACCCCACATATTTATCCCGTGTTTCTTTTTTTTTTTTTTTGGTAAGAAAAAATTAAGTTCTACTATTTTAGCAAATTTCAACTATATCCAATACAGCTGAAGTAAATACTACTATCTTCACTTAATAGTTTAGGAATCCAAAGCAGAGAAGTAACAGCTACAGTTAGAGCAAAGTAGTCAACTGAGGCTCCACAATTTTTCTTTCCTTGATGTAACCAGACTTTCTGAAGCCTGTAAAATTATCCAGTGAGTACCACCCACTTTATAAAGCAGTGACCCTGCCTCTCTCCCCAAAGGGCCATAAAGTACAGCCCTTTATTTGCTTACCTGTCCCCAGACTATTTGGAAACTATGACCCACCCACCTATCTAGAGTTCCTCCCCAGTGGATGAATGTTCCAAACTACTTGCCCCATCCAGGTGAATTATCTTTTTAATTTAGATGTTCTAATTTTATTTATTTTTTAGCCATGTTGGGCAGCATGCATGATCTTAGTTCCCTGGCTAGGGATCGAACCTGTACCCCCTCCATTGGAAGCACTGAGTCTTAACCACTGGACCACAAAGGAAGTCTCTAACTTTTTAATTTAAATTTTAACTTTTTCATTTTTTACAATAGTAAGGATTTTCTACCCTGAGAGGTTCCTGTCATCACCTGCTGCTTCATTAAAACGAGAAGAAAAAAAAAAAAAAAGCAAAGACATTTGTGAGGAAAAAAAGTATTTTTTTACTCACTGTCTACTAAGGACAAACCAAAATGAGACTAATTCAATAAACTGCAGCTCCCTGACCAAGGGGATCATTTTTGTGTATTTTACCAAGAGTAGGACCAAGCTCACTGTACACTGTAAAACGTACAGGAATCCATGTATTCTGTAAATACTGTAAAGATGCTCTGTATGTTCTATTGGCAAAAGTGAATTAACTTACTCCCCAACACCTCATTTTATTATTTTAAGTATCTCAATTTATTGGTATCTCTCTACTCTCAGGTAGCTAATAGTTTTGGAGAGCCATTCTGCAAAAGCATCCCAGCTGTATGCAATTCATCCAGGATAACAGCAAACTATCCAAAACTACCATGTCCCTACTGGGCTGATTCGCACAAATTGCAGATTCACGTGAATGTAATTTAGCAGCTGAAAAATCTCACTTTCATTATGTCTTAAGCATTACAGGAAGAAATGAGTGTTAAAATAACATGCAAAGGAAATCAAACTAATAGAAACAAGCTAGAATGATGTTTTAATCATATTCTTTTTTTCTAGTTGCTCAGTTGTGTCCAACTCTTTGTGACCCCATGAACTGTAGCCCACCAGGCTCCTCTGTCCGAGGGGATTCTCCAGGTAAGAATACTGGAATGGGTTGCCACTTCCCGACCCAGGGATGGAACCTGGGTCTCACCCATTGCAGGCAGATTCCTCACCGTCTGGGCCACCAGGGCACCCACTTGCTAAATGTTTCTGCCATTCTAAAACGATTCAGTAGGCTACTGATTTCATGAAAAATTATATTTAACTTTAAATGTTTAGTGTAAAAATGACTACAAATAAAAAAATAAGATCAGGATTATCTGACATTAGTTACAATTCTTTATTAACTATTTAGAGATGTAACTACTATATATCAAGTTCTGCGTTAAGCTACTGTAAGTATAAATATGAAAAACAAGGTTATCAAGACATGAATAATACTAAAATAAATTTATAATAAAGTATTATTAAAAAAATGTAGGGAACAATTACGTCCAGAAGAGTTTTGAATACCTAGAAAAGGTAAAATATGAGGTGAGGCCTTAAAGGATAAGGTAGGATTTAGCTAAGTAGGAAGACAATTTCAAGTTAAAAAAAAATTTTAAGCTTTTCTAATTTCTAAAACCTCTGGGACAATTATTCTTTCCAAGATAATTAAATCATCCATTGAAATCATCTTAAAATCCTATCTCAATATCTTCTCAAGGAACTTTTTTCCAGTCAGGTAACAGAAGGTTCATAATCCATTGAAACCATGGCCACACTCAAAATACGCATTTGAATAAAAGACATTTTCTTCCCCATCTATGTCCTCCCAGTATATTAGTTCTAAAAGTCTATGTCTTTCACATGTCCAAAACCTACTAACAGCTTTCATAAACATAAAAAATACTTCAAAAACAATTTGTCACACTATTTTCTAACATTTTTGGTAACACGGATTTTACTCAGGCTTTATAGTATAATTCATCCTTTCCATTAGAGCACTTAAAAACCAAAACTTCACATCTGCATACACAGTTAAATCTGCCACTAAAAGGGACCAAAAGTTCTTATTTTCCTCAAGTCTGATGTCAAAGTTCAAGAAGACTCCAATACCTATCATTAAGGCCCATATCAGAATTTGTTAACTTTTAAGAAAAGGCAAACTTTGGCTTCTTATATTTAGATGCAAGGGTATAAACAGGAGTCTAAGCCCAAGAATGTAACATGAAGTCAAGAAAGTTCAACCCATTTAATTCATCCACAAATAACAATAGGAAAACAAGGCCCTGAGATAATTTTTCAAAATTTTAGAACTCTAATATTTGAATTCCACCTAAGTGCTACATGAATGCATATTTTACTAAAAAAATGATAGGAATTAAAAGTGATATTTACAACATTACTGTTTAAAAAGTACCATGCCCAACATCTTAATCCCTTCAAGAAACCTCAAGGGAGCTTATAATAAATAAAGGAGACCTTATCATTGTCAACAAACCGATGGGGAAATTAAGGATCTGAAATTTGAAGATCCATCCGATGTTATTCATCTAGTAGAATGTGGGTCTAACCCTTAAAGCTGGGTCCTCCAACTTCAAATTTCAAACTCTTTACAATCATCATGCCATTTAAAAAAATTCTCCAGGGGCTTCCCTGGTGGTCCAGTGGTTAAGACTCTGAGCTCCCAATACAGTGATGAAGGATTCAATTCCTGGTCAGGAAACGAACATCCTGCATGCCACTCAGCATGGCCAGAAGAAACACACACACATTCTCCAAAGATGCAGGATTTATTTTTTTAAAGACAATATTGCAGTTTTAAATTCAATTCAATCTGCATAAATAAACACTGAGAACCTATCTTTCGAGGCATGATAATGCGGACTATAAAACTTAGGCAGGGAAATAAGACAATCACTATTCAAAGCATTTGGTATCACACACTGGAGAGCTAAACTGGAACAGTACAAAGGTTCACTGAAACATTCAATGATGAAGTGCGAAATACATTTGTACGTATGCTACAGAGAGCATGTCTCTACATGTTGTTTGATGATACCAAATTATTTAATATTTTTAGGTATAGTAATAGGATTTTAGTTAAGATTTTTCAAAATCCTTATCACTTAAAGACATACAAAAATATTTATGGGTGAAGTAATGTATCCAGGATTTTTGTCAAAGCAATCTGAAAGGAGAAGTAAATGGAAATAACACTGGCCATACAATAGTTAAATCTGTGTGATAGGAATACAGGAGTTCATTCTTATACTTCGTGTGTAATTGAAACTTCAGGTAATAGTTGAAGCTTTTTTAAACAATACACATTATATGTAGATAGCTGTCTTTTTACCACAAACACACACACACACAAATCAAAAACTATTATTCTTCCAAATTCCAAAAATCATGCTCATTTCTCAAATGTGAGATATTACTGCTATATAATTTATCATTTTAAAACAATGATAAGTACTGGAGCAACATTCACTTAAATTCTTCCAGGAGTCCTGTCTCTGGTTCCGAGTGCCTTCTGCTCTATCAGTTTACATCTATCCCTTCTCTAGTAGAAGAATGATCTGAATCAGATCTAAAGAAAGCAGTAGAGGAGACAGTCAGCTCCAAAGATCCTGAGGTAGTAGCTAGAACTGCCAACCACCTGGCATCAAACGAGACAGTCTGGAAGTTAAGGCCTTCATTAAATGTCTGATACGACTCATGAATGCAGGGATTCAACAGCGCCAGCCCCATTCACTGGATGGCTCAATTTTCTATACTGTCTGGGTCAACCATCAGTGGTGTACACAACTCTGAGAGCCACCTCTCGCTCAGCCTTCCAAATACTGGTTCCACTGTAAGCAGGAAAGAAAAAACGAAATGAGAATCAGATAGAGGGTGAAGAAGAAAAGAAACCACTATTCTGATTCTTTTTTTTTTTAATATTTATTTATTTGGCTGCATTAGGTCTTAGTTGGGGCTCAAGGGTTTAACTGCCCTGAAACATGTGCAATCTTCCCAGACCAGGGACTGAACCTGCAGCCCTCGCATTGCAAGGTGGATTCCCCACCACTGGGCCACCAAGAAAGTCCCTATTCTGATTCTTATAAATTAATTTTGAATCCTTGTTGGTTCATAGCTCACACTTATGACAGGTTTTAGAACTCAGACTCTCTTACCCTACTTACATACAACTTTTATCATATTTAAAAAATGAGACTAAAAAAAAAAAACTGCTTCCAAAGGAACCAGCACATGTGAACTTTTAACAATTTTGAATTTTTTTTTCAGTCTTATAATTTTACAACTGGTAACACACTTGTGTAAATTGGATATGGTATCTACATAAATAAGAAAGCAAGTAACTGAACTTCTTACCCAGTGTTTTCCGACTTCTTTCCACTGCTGTTCTTCGAGTTTGTTCAAACATTGCTTCCAAATCAAATGTGCGAGCTTTTTTTCCTAAAACAGGAGTAAGTAGCAGACTGTGAGTTTCTTGAACTAAGTTGGCCAATGTTCAATACTTACATACTGATGTATTAATAACCACTTAAAGTCTATCTAATTTATAGCACAGCTACCAAATAACCATAAAATATCAATGAAGAAAACGTTTACTGCCAGGGAATTTTTTTTTAAATATTTATTATTTATTTGGCTGCACTGGATCTAAGCTGTGGCACTCTGGATGTTTATTTGCAACATGCAGGATCTAGTGCCCTGACCAGGGATGCAACCCAGGCCCCCTGTATTGGGAGCTCAGAGTCTTAGCCACTGGATCACCAGGGAAGTCCCAACTCCCCAGGGAAACTTAATTACAATCTCATCACTAAATAACATTAACCAGCCAACTTTCTCATCCTCCTGTAATTTATCTAGACTCCACTCTTTGAAACTTCAACATGGGGTACTAGGCAGAATAGAGAATGTTCATATCATAATTCCTGAAACCTGTGAATACATTACATTTACAGGGACTATGTACATTAATTAAGGTTATAGACTCAAAGACTGAGAGATTATCCTGGCAAGCCCAGTCTAATCATAGAAGGTCTTACAAGAAAATGTAGAATAGATGCAGAATAGATATGGCAGAAGTCAGAGAGACTTGAGATGGATCGCAGTGCATTTGAAGATGAAAGGGGCAAGAAGACAAGCAATGCAGGTATCAGAAAGAGGTAAGAAACTCCCACTTGAAAGCCAGTAAGCAAACAGGGGTCTCAATCCTAAAACCACCAGGAACTGGCATTCTGATGACCTGGATCTGCTTGGAAGCAACGTTCTATTTGATTTTACTAGTTTTTTTTTTTTTTTTAAATTACTAATACCTATTCTGTGTTAGTTAGAATGTGGTAAAAATGCTTTCCTTACACACTGCTGCTGCTGCTAAGTCGCTTCAGTCGTGTCCGACTCTGTGCGACCCCATAGACGGCAGCCCACCAGGCTCCCCCGTCCCCGGGATTCTCCAGGCAAGAACACTGGAGCGGGTTGCCATTTCCTTCTCCAATGCATGAAAGTGAAAAGTGAAAGGGAAGTCGCTCAGTCGTGTCCAACTCTAGCGACCCCATGGACTGCAGCCTACCAGGCTCCTCCGTCCATGGGATTTTCCAGGCAAGAATACTGGAGGCAGGTGCCATTGCCTTCTCCGTTTCTTATACACTACTGATTGATATAAACTGAAAGCACCTTTCTGAAGAGCATTATGACAACAAATACCAAGAAGTTTTAAAAGCTATATACTCAATTTTTTGTTACTTTTTAATATCTATATATTTTATCAAAATAGTCCCTCCTGTAGAAATCTACCCTATGGAAGTATACATAAAACTCCTTTTACAAAAGGAGATAAAAGAATTATTTATAAAAATGTTTATTTCAGTATTACTGATAAAAGAAAAGAACTATGTGAGAGAAACCTTAAAATGTTACACATTATAGCACTTCTATCTACTATTCAACCCATCAGAAGACATGCTTTGGAAGAGCATTTTTATAAAATGGAAAAATCCTCAAAATATTACGAATTAAATTCCATATAATTAAGAATAAAATTGTACATACATACATATGATCTTAATGTTATTAATACACAACAGAAAAAAACTGGAAAGCAAACAAATTTTTATGCCTTGATTTTTAGCTCATGAAATTATGAATGATTTTACTTTCTTCCTTCTCATTTATTGGGTTATTTATATTAGGGAGAAAGCTATTAAAAGGAAATGCAACAAAAATAAGTAACATAATACTGTGTACAAAAATACGTACATAATACTACATTTCATGCAGAGATGGGCACAATAAAGGACAGAAATGGTATGGACCTAACAGAAGCAGAAGATATTAAGAAGAGGTGGCAAAAATACACAGAAAAACTATACAAAAAGCATCATCACAACCCAGATAATCACAGTGGTAAGATCACTCACTTAGAGCCAGACATCCTGGAATGAGAACTCAAGTGGGCCTTAGGAAGCATCACTATGAACAAAGCTAGTGGAGGTGATGGAGAAGGCAATGGCACCCCACTCCAGTACTGTTGCCTGGAAAATCCCATGGATGGAGGAGCCTGGTGGGCTGTAGTCCATGGGGTCGCTAACAGTCGGACCCGACTGAGCGACTTCCCTTTCACTTTTCACTTTGATGCATTGGAGAAGGAAATAGCAACCCACTCCAGTGTTCTTGCCTGGAGAATCCCAGGGACAGGGGAGCCTAGTGGGCTTCCGTCTATGGGGTCGCACAGAGTTGGACATGACTGAATTGACTGAGCAGCAGCAGCAGCAACAGTGGAGATGATGGAATTCCAGCTGAGCTATTTCAAATCCTAAAAGATGATGCTGTGAAAGTGTTCCACTCAATATGTCAGCAAATTTAGAAAACTCAGCAGTGCCCACAGGACTGGAAAAGGTCAGTTTTCATTCCAATCCCAAAGAAAGGCAATGCCAAAGAATGTTCGAACTACTGCACAATTGCACTCATCTCACATGCTAGTAAAGTTATGCTCAAAATTCTCCAAGCCAGGCTTCAACAGTATGTGAAGCGAGAAGTTCCAGATGTTCAAGCTGGTTTTAGAAAAGGCAGACGAACCAGAAATCAAATTACCAACATCCGCTGGATCATTGAAAAACCAAGAGTTCCAGAAAAACATCTATTTCTGCTTTATTGACTATGCCAAAGCCTTTGACTATGTGGACCACACCAAACTATGGCAAATTCTTCAAAAGATGGGAATACCAGACCACCTGATCTGCCTCTTGAGAAATCTGTATGCAGGTTAGGAAGCAACAGTTAGAACTGGATACGGAACAACAGACTGGTTCCAAATAGGGAAAGGAGTACATCAAGACTGTATGTTGTTACCCTGCTTATTTAACTTATATGCAGAGTACATCATGAGAAATGCTGGACTGGATGAAGCACAAGCTGGAATCAAGACTGCTGGGAGAAATACCAGTAACCTCAGATATGCAGATGACATAACCCTGATGGAAGAAATCAAAGAACTAAAGAGCCTCCTAATCAAAGTGAAAAAGTTGGCTTAAAATTCAACATTCAGAAAACTAAGATCATGGCATCTGGTCCCATTACTTCATGACAAACAGATGGTGGAACAGTAGAAACAGTGACAGACTTTATTTCGGGGGGGGCTCCAAAATCACTGCAGATGATGATTGCAGCCATGATATTAAAAGACACTTACACCTTGGAAGAAAAGTTTTGACAAACCTAGACATCGTATTAAAAAGCAGAGACATTACTTTGCCAACAAAGGCCCATCCAGTCAAAGCCATGGTTTTTCCAATAGTCATGTAAGCTGAGCGCCAAAGAATTGATGCTTCTGAACTGTGGGGTTGGAAAAGACTCTTGAGAGTCCCTTGGACTGCAAGGAGATCCAACCAGTCCATTCTAAAGGAAACCAGTCCTGAACATTCACTGGAAGGACTGATGCTGAAGCTGAAACTCCAATACTTTGGCCACCTGATGTGAAAACTTACTCATTTGAAAAGACCCTGATGCTGGGAAAGATTGAAGGCAGGAGGAAAAGGTGATGACAGAATAAGATGGCTGGATGGCATCACCAACTCAATGGACGTGAGTTTGAGTAAACTCCAGGAGTTGGTGATGGACATGGAGGCCTGGCATGCTGCAGTCCATGGGGTCAAAAAGAGTCGGACACGACTGACTGCACTGAACTGAATACTACAGAAGCATACAGCACTTTTGTAGACATGACCTCCTAGGAGATAATAAATATGTCGTTCAAGACATTAACCAAATAAATGAATGTATGAACGAACAAACAAGAGACTCCAAAGTGAAGACTTCGGAGTAGGAAAGAAGACTAACCTACAAAGACCCACTGTATAGCACAGGGAACTATATTCAACAGTTTTCAATACCTTATAAGGGAAAAGAATATATTAATATGTATGTGTGTGTGTAAATGAATCACTGCGCTGTACACCTGAAATTAACATGACATTATAAATCAACTATATTTCCCCTTAGCTCAATTGGTAAAGAATCTGCCTGCAATGCAGGAGACCTGGGTTCCATCCCTGGGTTGGGAAGATCCCCTGGAAAAGGAAATGGCAACCCACTCCAGTATTCTTGTCTGGAGAATCCCATGAACAGAGGAGGCTGGTGGCCTACAGCCCATGGTGTCACAAGAGCCAGACAGGACTTTGCGACCAAACCACCAATACTTCAACAAAATAAGAGATTTAACTATTATAACATCACTTAATAGCCCACTTGATGCCAAAAGGGCCATCTTATTACAGACCAAAATCAGTGGTTGGCTCTTATCCTCAGGACGCAGAGAAACAACTCTCTCCATTAACTAACACCTTCCACCTCGTGGGTCAGGCAGCAATCTTTTTTTTCACTAACCGTCCCGTAAAAAGTGTCACCTGGGCTGGTCTCAGGAGACAGAGAGGAGTTAGAAAACAGATGGGGGAAGAGTGTGACTTGAAAATTGCAAGATACCCACACTAGAGCTAAAAGTATTAATAAAGAGGACTAGGCACAGCGGAACGTCGGAACACAAGGGACAGCTCGGATGTCTCTCCCAACCTGCGACTCTTAAAACCTCTGCAAAAGGAGACCATGTCTAGGGCAGTCACTCACCGAACCCCGTGAAGCCCATGGTGACCGCCAGCTGCGGGTCTGGTCCCGAGGCGTCTGAGCCTGTCATTTGAGAAAGAGAAAAGGGAAAAGGCCTTGTCAGAGGGCGAAACCAGCGCCGCCCGCCCTGCCCGACCCATCCTACAGGTGCTCGCCTCACTGAACCCACCATCGCTGGGCCCCGGGCGCTCCATGCTCGGCCACCCTCCAAGAAACCAGCAACAACCGCAGCACAAAACAGCTGCCGAAGACCCGGCAAACCGGGCAGGAAGTAACGCCTTCAAGCGTCAGCGTCGCCGCCAAGGCCAAGAGAGGCGCCTTGCGCGGAGGGACACAGGCCTCCCTGGGCTGCGCCGCCCTAGCGGGCTGGCGAGGTATAGGCGCCACAGAGCCGGGTGTCCAATTAAACCCGTTATAAAGGGATTATCTGGGGTTTCTATGAACTCTTTTTACTTCCTAAAATGCATTTACCGACCAAGTGACACTTAATCCTCAGAATTCTAAAGTGAAAGTTAAGTCGTGTCCGATTCTTTGTGACCCCATGGACTGTAGCCTACCAGTCTCCTCCATCCGTGGGATTCTCCAGGCAAGAGTACTGGAAGGGGTTGCCATTTCCTTCTCCGCCGGATCTTCCCGACCCAGGGATCGAACCCGGGTCTCCCGCATCCTAGGCAGACGCTTTAACCTCTGAGCCACCAGAATGGCTTCAAACTTCACATCACAACTAACCTTTAAGGAGATCAAATTTTTCATAAAATGTGTTCTTTACAGTAACAAGGATTAGACATTATTCTTTTAAGTAAGTTACTTTTAAATTTCTAATTTTTATTTATTTGGCTGCCCTGGGTCTTCTAGTTGTGGCATGTGCAGTCTTTAGTGTGGCATGCAGGATGAACGCTTATTGAGTTGGTGCAAATATAACTGTGATTTGGGACCATGAATTTGAAATCATAACTAGGCTCTAACACATCTTTATAATCAAAATAAGAACAATTACAATCTACACATTTTTGCCAATGAGAAATAAATCCCTTTGTTGTTCAGTCGCTAAGTCTTGTCCGACTCTTTGCAAGCCTATGAACTGCAGGACTCCAAGCTTCCCTGTACTTTACCATCTCCTGGAGTTTCCTCAAACTCGTGTCCATTTAGCTATCCAACCATCTCATCCTCTGTTGCCCCCTTTTCCTCCTGCTCTCAATCTTCCCCATAACTGCAACCAGGAAATTAAAAGATACTTGCTCCTTGGAAGAAAAGCTATGACGAACTTAGACATCATATTGAAAAGCAGAGACATCACTTTGCTGACAAAGGTCCGTCTAGTCAAAGTTATGGTTTTTCCAGTAGTCATGTATGGATGTGCGAGTTGGACCAGGAGGAACGGTGAGCACCAAAGTATTGATGCTTTCAAACTGCAGTGTTGGAAAATACTCTAGAAAGTCACTTGGACTGCAAGGAGATCAAACCAGTCAATCCTAAAGGAAATCAACCCTGAATATTCATTGGAAAGACTGATGCTGAAGTTGAGCTCCAATAATTTGGCCACCTGATGCAAAAAGCGGACTTATTGGGAAAGACCCAGTAACACTGTTCAAAAGCATCAGTTTCAGCACTCAGCTTTCTTTATGGTCCAACTCTCACATGCTTACATGACTACTGGAAAAACCATAGCTTTGACTAGACGGACCTTAGCTGGCAAAGTTATTTTTAATATGCTGTCTAGGTCTGTTATAGCTTTTTTCCAAGGATCAAGCATTTTAATTTCCTGGTTGCAGTCACCTTCCAAAACTACTTTGGAGCCCAAGAAAATAAAGAATAAAGAAAATAAAGAAACAATGTTTCCATCGTTTCCCCATCTATTTGCCATGAAGTGATGGGACCAGATGCCATGATCTTAGTTTTATTGAATGTTGAGTTTTAAGTCAGTTTTTTCTCTCTCCTCTTGCACCTTGATCAAGAGGCTGTTTAGTTCCTCTTCACTTTCTGCCATAAGAATAGTGTCATCTGCATATCTGAGGTTATTGATACTTCTCCCAGCAATCTTGATTCCAGCTTTTGCTTCGTTCAGCCCACAACATTTGTCATGATGTACTGACCTGCCTCTTGAGAAACCTATATGCAGGTCAGGAAGCAACAGTTAGAACTGGACATGGAACAACAGAGTGGTTCCAAATAGGAAAAGGAGTACATCAAGGCTGTATACTGTCACCTTGCTTATTTAACTTATATGCAGAGTATATCATGAGAAACGCTGGGCTAGAAGAAGCACAAGCTGGAATCAAGATTGCCGGGAGAAATATCAATAACCTCAGATATGCCTCAGATGACACCACCCTTATGGCACAAAGTGAAGAGGAACTAAAAAGCCTCTTGCTGAAAGTGAAAGAGGAGAGTGAAGAAGCTGGCTTAAAGCTCAACATTCAGAAAATGAAGATCATGGCATCAGGTCCCATCACTTCATGGGAAATAGATGGGGAAACAGTGGAAACAGTGGCAGACTTTATTTTGGGGGGCTCCAAAATCACTGCAGACGGTGACTGCAGCCATGAAATTAAAAGACGCTTACTCCTTGGAAGGAAAGTTATGACCAACCTAGATAGCATATTGAAAAGCAGAGACAGTACTTTGCCAACAAAGGTCCATCTAGTGAAGGCTATGTTTTTTTCCAGTGGTCATGTATGGATGTGAGAGTTGGACTGTGAATAAAGCTGAGCGCCGACGAATTGATGCTTTTGAACTGTGGTGTTGGAGAAGATTCTAAAGAGTCCCTTGGACTGCAAGGAGATCCAACCAGTCCATCCTGAAGGAGATCAGCCCTGGGATTTCTTTGGAAGGAATGATGCTAAAGCTGAAACTCCAGTACTTTGGCCACCTCATGTGAAGAGTTGACTCATTGGAAAAGACTCTGATGCTGGGAGGGATTGGGGGCAGGAGGAGAAGGGGACGACAGAGGATGAGATGGCTGGATGGCATCACTGACTCGATGGACATGAGTCTGAGTGAACTCCGGGAGTTGGTAATGGACAGGGAGGCCTGGCGTGCTGCAAGTCATGGGGTCACAAAGAGTGGGACATGACTGAGCGACTGAACTCAACTGACTCTGCATAGAAGTTAAATAAGCAGGGTGACAATATATAGCTTTGACACGCTCCTTCCCAATTTGGAACCAGTCCATTGTTCCATGTTCAGTTCTAACTGTTGCTTCTCGACCTGCAAACAGGTTTCTCAGGAGGCAGGTAAGGTGGGCTGGTAATCCCATCACTTTGTGATCCACACAGTCAAAGGCTTTAGTGTAGTCAATGCAGCAGAAGTGTTTTTCTGGAATTCCCTTGTTTTTTCTATGATCCAACTGGATGTTGGCAATTTGATCTCTGGTTCCTCTGCCTTTTCTAAATCCAGCTTTTACATCTAGAGGTTCTCAGTTCACATACTGTTGAAGCCTGCTTCTGCTGCTGCTAAGTCGCTTCAGTCATGTCCCACTCTGTGCGACCCCATAGACAGAAGCCACTGGAGTGGGTTGCCATTTCCTTCTCCAATGCTTGAAGGATTTTGAGCATTACTTTGCTAGCGTGGGAAATGAGTGCAACTATGCAGTACTTTGAACATTCTTTGGGATTGGAATGAAAACTGACATTTTTCCAGTCCTGTGGCCACTGCTGAGTTTTCCAAATTTGCTGGCATATTGAGTGCAGCACTTTTACAGCATCATCTTTTAGGATTTGAAATGGCTCCGCTGGCATTCCATCAGCTCCACAAGCTTTGTTCATAGTGATGCTTCCTAAGGCCCACTTGACTTCACATTCCAGGATGTCTGACTCTAGGTGAGTGATTACACCACTGTGGTCATCTGGATCAGTAAGACCTTTTTAATATAGTTCTTTTGTGTATTCTTGCCACCTCTTCTTAATATCTTCTGCTTCTGTTAGGTCCATACAGGTTCTGTCCTTCATTGTGCCCATCTTTGTATGAAATGTTCCCTTGCTATCTGTAATTTTCTTGAAGACATCTCTAGTCTTTCCCATTCTATTGTTTTCCTCCATTTCTTGGCATAGTTCAGTTATGAGGGCTTTTTTCTCTCTCCTTGCTATTCTTTGGCATTCTATATTCAGATGGGTTTATTTTTCCTTTTCTACCCTTCTACTTCAGTTACTACATATTCTATAGAAAACAAAGTGATACACTCAGGCTTTTTGCCTCTGTGTCCTTGCATGAGGACAGGAGAGTTTCCATGAGAACACGAACGTTGTTTCAGTTTGATATTCCCAGCACAGGTATGCCTGATGCAAATTAAGAATCCCACAACATCTGATGACATGTTGGGTGTATGTGTTACTCGCCCCATCTTCCCAGCACAGGTATGCCTGATGCAAATTAAGAATCCCACAACATCTGATGACATGTTGGGTGTATGTGTTACTCGCCCCATCGTGTCAGACTCTTTGCGACCCCATTTACTGTAGCCAGTCAGGCTCCTCTGTGCGTTGGATTCTCCAAGCAAGAATAATGGAGTGGGTTGCCATTTCCTTCCCCAGCAATCCGGGGATCGAACCCAGGTCTCCTGCATTGCAGCCGGATGCTTTACCATCTGAGCTACTAGGAAAGCATGTTGGGTGGCCTATTCTATACCAGTCCTTCTACTATGCGCTGGGGATGAAACAGTGAATTAGAATCATCTGCTTCCCCTCTGCAATGAGAAATAAAACAAGGCATTAGATCTCTGCACCCAGTTAAGATTTCGTAAACATAAATTTTCACTGTGCTGCTGCTGCTGCTAAGTCGCTTCAGTCGTGTCCGACTCTGTGCGACCCCATAGACGGCAGCCCACCAGGCTCCCCCGTCCCTGGGATTCTCCAGGCAAGAACACTGGAGTGGGTGGCCATTTCCTTCTCCAGTGCATGAAAGTGAAAAGTGAAAGTGAAGTCGCTCAGTCAGGTCCGACTCTTAGCGACCCCATGGACTACAGCCTACCAGGCTCCTCCGTCCGTGGGATTTTCCAGGCAAGAGTACTGGAGTGGGGTGCCATTGCCTTCTCCTAAACGTACCACAAAATCAACTGGTGGCGACACGGAACTAGAAAGCCTGATTTACACCGATATTTTGGTTTATGTGTCAACTTTTTCTGTTACCAATTCCTATACACTCTCAGAAGTTATTTGGTAGTGCAGTCGCTCTTTGCAGACTCTTTGCGACCCCATGGACTGTAGCCTACCAGGCTCCTCCGTCCACGGGATTTTCCAGGCAAGAGTAGTGGAGTGGGTTGCCATTTCCTTCTCCAGGGGAATCTTCCCAACCCAGGGATCGAACCCGCATTATAGGCAGACGCTTTTACCGTCTGAGCCACCAGAGAAGTCCGAAGTTACTTGGAGCATCAAACAAATTGACACGAGACTCAAATAGGTGCTGTTGCGGGTTTCCGCTACCCGAAGCTCGAGGCACCCGGATCCAAGCGCGCGCTGAACCCACCAGAACACGAGCAAGTCTGCGCAATACCCGCAGTAACCGGCTCCCACTCACCCGGCCCCTCCACCCCTCCTTCCTCTCCACCCCTACAGACCCCCGTCCCGTCCCTCCCCTTCCCTTGGCCCCACCCCTTTTCCCTTCCACCTCCGTCTCTCCCTTCCTCCAAGACAACACCGACTTCCCCACCCCTCCCCAAACAGCCACCTCCCTCTCACTTAGCTCCACCCCTAACGTCCACCCCCTCAAGTTCCCCTTCCCAGCTGCCAAATTAGATGCAAGCTTCAAATTCCCCACCCGATGAACCGGAAGTGCGTCATGCAGTGGCGCCGGGGCGGTCCTTTGGCGCGCGCGCTCTAAGCTTTGGGCTTGAGCTAGCGTCTTGGGTTTTGTCTTATTTCTCCTTGCTTTTTGACTTTCTCCGGTCGCTGTTGTCTTCGATTTTGGATATGCCGTCTTCTTTGCTGGGGTCGGCGATGCCGGCCTCCACGTCGGCCGCAGCCCTGCAGGAAGCTTTGGAAAATGCGGGGCGGCTCATCGACCGTCAGTTGCAAGAAGACCGCATGTACCCGGACCTTTCCGAGCTGCTCATGGTGTCTGCTCCAAGTGAGTGATCGTTGCCCAGTTGGTGACTGTTTCTCAACCCAAAGGACTCTCATCTGACTCCATAAATAGGTCTCATCCCCAGGGTGAATGGACGAAGACATCCTGAGAATTTAGGGCGCTCGTGTGGGTTGCCATTCCCTTCTCCAGGGGATCTTCCCAACCCAGGACTCAAACCTGGGTCTCCCTCATTGCAGACAGACTCAGTACCGTCTGAGCCACAAGAGAAGCCCTAAAGGGGAAAAGAGCCCATTTTCTATTTTTTCCTTCTCTCACCCTTCATCACAGGCAATTGAGAGGCTGGGAATGAGGAGCAAGCCCCCATTTGAGGCAGAAAGAGGCAAATATTTTAACCTTAATGAGCTTCTCACTACCTCCAGGTGTTTATCGCTAAGACTGGATGAGGAGGATCACCTGATCCAAGTTTCATCTTTGTTAATATCTCGTGTTACTATCGGAGTAAAACCGAAGAGTAAACGAAGTTAATTTGGAAATTTACTATGTTCGCTGAAAGATATGCCTTGTTATGTGTAGCGTTACTGTAATATGAAATGCTGAAGGGTATGAAAAAGAACTACAAGCGGAATGAAGGAAGGGAACAGGGAAACAAATGATGATGGGTTAACAGGGAGGGTAGGGCAGATTTTGTGCCAACAAAAGACAGGTGTCAGTACAATATTCTGTTTAATGGTTTTAAATTAAGGTCAGGCTCCTCATAGCACATAGAATCACACAAGTTGCTAGAAAAGAAGTGACCCCTGTGTGAGGTGGAAATTGGAGAAAAGTTGAGGAGAGTAAATAAGAAAAGCACAAGGTTTTGGCAAGCATGAACCAAGATATTTTAAGCAGGAGGATTCCCAGGTGGCTCAGTGGTGAAGAATCCACCTGCCAGTGCAGGAGATGAGGGTTTGATCTCTGGATTGGGCAGATCCTCTGGAGAAGGAAATAGCCACCGGCTACAGTGCTCTTGCTTGAGAAATCCCATGGACAGAGGAGCCTGGCAGGCTACAGTCAATGGGGTTAACAAAGGAGACAGACCTGGCTTAGCAACTAAACGACGACAGTATTTGCAATGTAAACCTAAAAGACAGCTCCTGCAGTTTAATAAAATTCATTGACTTAAAATCAGAGAAAAGACAGGAACAAAGCAAGGAGTATTTATTCCTGACAGCTACTCACCCGTGGGCTTGTCTTGTAAGAACTGAGTGACCTGTTAGCAGCTCTCATTTTGAACAGCACCACTCCCTTTGACCTCCTTATTTCTGAAAGCAAACTGAAAACAGTCCATATCTTCTGTCTTCTCTTCATATCTCACCCCAGTTCAACCTGTCCACCTTTACATACAGCTGCCTCGCTAACCAAATCTTTTCCTTCTTCCATCCTATTCTTTACATCCTTGTTCCAGTTACACTGAATTTAACACGTTTACTATAACAAGAGACCCCCCTCTTTGATTTTTCATGTATTCGTCTTCATTTCTAGAATGTTCTTCTTTGCCTAATAAGCTGTTCTTCCAGGCTCCATTAAATATCACTTTCTTTCTGTAGGCTTTCGTGATTCCATTGTTTTCCCACTGCCATTTAACAAGCACAGTGTTCTACAGGAAATGTATAGCTGAGTCCCTTCACTGTTCACCTGAAGCTATCACAACCTTGTTAATTGGCTACACCCCAATTACAAAATGTTTTTGGTGTTCAAAAAAAAAAAAACTTTTTAAATTAAAAAATAGTGAAGTGTCTCCAAAAATTATATTTTAATATTAAATAGAATGTCTGCAATTTGCTTCAAAAAATACGTTAGGGAAGAAGTGGATAGGACTGATATATATAAAACATGAGACGGCACATTACTGGTAATTTTTGAAGCTGGATACTCAATACATAGGGATTGACTGAATTTGTTCTCTAGTTGTATAACTTTTTAAATTTTTCATAAAATTGTTTTGTATGTCATTTTCCCCCAACATCTTTGTACTTTAGAGAGGCAGAAAATAGATGATTAGTTAGATCTAAAACACCTTGTTCAGGACTAGGAGGGACTAGACCATCCCATTCTTGCCCTTAGTGTCTAGGCTTTAGCGGAAGAGAAAAGTTGCCAGTTGAGAACACTTTATAGAGTAGTCTGATTCCTCTCCACCCTCCCCAATAAAATACTGCTTTTGTGGTATTACAGACATACCTCATTTTATTGCTGTTTGTTTTATTACACTTTGCAGATACCGGATTTTTGTTTTTGTGTTTTTACAATTGGTTTGTGACAACTCTGCCTTAATCAGATGATGGTTAGCATTTTTTAGTAATAGAGTATTTTTAAGTTATGGTGTATACATTTTTTTTTTTTTTTAACAATACTGTCACATGCTTCAGCTTCAGTATAGTGTAAACATAACTTACATGCACTGGAAAATCAAAAAAAATTTATGAGACTCGCCTTCTGGGGATGTTCATTTTATTGCAGTGGTCTGGAACCAAACCCACAACATTTCTGAAGTGTGCCTGTATTGGTGAAGGGGGTGGGGCTTCCCAGGTGGCTCAGTGGATAAAAAATCCACCTGCAATGACAGGAGACTTGGGTTCGATTTCTTGGTTGGGAAGATCCCCTGGAGGAAGGCATGACAACCCACTCCAGTATTCTTGCAGGGAGAATCCCATGGACAGAGGATCCTGGCACGTTACAGTCTATGGGGTTACAGAGTCAGATGCAGCTGAGCATGCACGCATGAGGGGATGGGGGAATGTGTGATGGGAAAAGGCATGGGTTGTTTTTAAGTGGGAAAGGAAATGCTGTTTTTTCCTCAGTCAGTATTTTGTTTGTCCACAGTTGTTTTTATCTCTAAAGCAGTTTTATGATTTTTTTCCCATTTCAGATTAGTAAAATAATAGAAAAACACTATAAATTATTGAACTAACCATTTCTTTTCTTGCGGAGACAAGTCTTTGTTAAAGCCTTTTCAGTGTTGAAACCAGGAATTGCACCCCATCTCAACACTAGAATTCCTCAGGCCTCCTTTGTGTCAGATTAGAACTTCTTTTTTCTCTATATGCCTTTAGAACCACCAGGCACACAAGTTTATTTTTGTAGCCTGCAGTACTTCTGCTTGCCCATTTGATGCCCAGGACATGGTTATTTTAAATAAATGCTTTGTTTCTCATTTTATTTTTTGTAGATAATCCCACTGTTTCTGGCATGTCAGATATGGATTATCCCCTGCAAGGACCTGGCTTGCTGTCAGTACCCAACCTTCCAGACATCAGTTCCATCCGAAGAGTTCCTCTCCCACCTGAACTTGTTGAACAGTTTGGACGTATCCTGTTCCTTTGTGTTAACTATTTAAAATATTTAAAACTTAGTGTTTTCATTATTACAGTATTTGTTTTGTGTCTAATTAGTGTTTTGTGTACAAGTTCATGTAAGGATTTTATTTAAAATACTTTTAAGTACATGGGTAGTTTGCCATGTGCCTAGAAAATTTCATAATAAAATTGAATGTTGAAAATTGAGTCATATTTTAATTGTTCAGGGACATTGAGGAGAGTGAATTGTTTACAATTAATTCTGCATTTTTGAATGACGTATGGTAAGGTGATACTTTCCTATTAAGTAGGGTGGGGAAAGGAAGTTTTTCCTACCATGCTTTTTCAGTTCAAAGGCCGATGGTTTTTTTTTTCCCCCCTATTTTAACATTTAAAACTGGGAAGTGGCTCTGAAAATATTTAAGCAAAAAATTCTAGGTATTTCCTTCTGAAAATACCCCCCAAAAAGTTTTTGGTGTGTTTTCACACTTACGGGTGTCTTAGTTTATTAGTGATTGCATTTCCAAGGATTACAATAAAAATCTACACCTAAGGGTATAAGAAACTGAAGTACTAATGCCCTCTTCATAGACTGAGAAGTTAGAGGAGATTTCTTATCTTCTAAAAGTAAGATTTTATTTGCTTTTCTTAAAGTGTGGCATACCCTATAAAAGGACTATAGAGGTATTTGCTAGGAAGCTTTTATAAAAATCAATCTGTAACTCTCATGATTAAGACATCAAGATCCTATATGAAAAATTTAAGACTTTCAAAACTATGTTAATCTATTGAGGGTGAAAGGGTTTCATGCTTCAATATAATGTGACATAGAAAAGAAATGGAAAACTTTGGAAAATGTAAAAATAAATAGAAAAATCAATATAAATAAATAAGTAAATAGAGTAAAATCTAATTGATATTTTCCCTTTAATTTTCATTGTCTCTTTGAGACTTTGTAAAATAGTGTTACTAAATACATAATACATCTTATCTTTCACTCTTCTCTTGCATAGTTTCTTAATATTCTTTAATCCTCTGTTAATACAAGAAATATTTCCTTTAATTAGAAAATGATTTTGTTTTCACAGTTGTTTAATTGTCATATAATTACATAAATCTTGGTCTATTTTTCAGTTTCTATGAGGATTATATATAGATTATCACCTAGCTATGACTTTAGCTTACCAAGTGGTTTTTGTTTTTATCACTCTCTCATACAGTTGGAAAAACTGGTCCAGTAAAACAGTGTTAAATGTCAGCTCAGTATTACTCAGAATCAAGATTTTTTTTTTAAGTTAGTAATGGCAAAAACATTACATTTGTTATTTTGTGTATATTTTAAATGGTTAGGTAGCCTATTTAGAAACAATAAATTGTAAGTGTTTTGGTCATACACTATGGCTTTCATTAAACTCTTTGGAAATAAAGATGTTTCATTTGCTCTTTCTACTGAAGAATGAATAGGTCATGGTTTTTTAATTATGTGGTTTTATATGATTTTTTAAAAAATCTTTTGAAACAAGTTTAAGGAAGAGGGGTTGAAATCATTCTGCCTTACATCCATACCACCTCAGACATGCAGTGTAACTGCATGATGGGCGTGTTCCCTCCCATCAGTAGAGCTTGGCTCACCATCGACAGTGACATATTCATGTGGAACTACGAAGATGGGTATGTATTTATGGCTGGTTTGCTTTAGCATGATTAGATTTAAATTATCTTTCTTGTAACAAGTAGTCTACTCATTAGAAGCTGCCTGGCTTATCTTTCATCCAAGTCAGTACTTCTCAGTATACATACTCCCTGGGGATGGGGTTAAAATGTGGATTATGTTATGGTCATTCTGAGGAAGACCTAGGGACCTGCATGTAACAAACTCCCAGGTGATGCTGGGGATCCGGGTACCACTCTGAGTAGGAGTCTGTTTCCCAAACTGATACCCTGTAGTAAAGAGAGTCTATCAGTGATTCTTTGAGAGATAGTATGACTTCCTTTTTTTTTTTTTGATTTGACATTTTGAAAGACCTGTTTTCCCTGCATATCTATGTGGAGTGGCAGGTTGTTAGTTTATCTTAGCAGTGTGTTGTTATTCTGTGGGCTTGACCTTGTGTAAATTAAATGTATATAAAAGGGTCTGAGTGAAGGCCCAAAGCATTCTTGATTAAAGTTTATTGATCTGCTGCATTTTTTTTTGGCTGTGCTGGGTCTATTGCTTCAAGGGCCTTTTCTTTAGTTGCGAGGAACAGGGCCTTCTTTAGTTACGGTATGCGGGCTTCTCATTGCAGTGGCTCCTCTTGTTGCAGAGCAGGGGCTCTGGTGCATGCGGGCTGCAGTAGTTGCCACTCCCAGGCTCAGAGCACAGGCTCAATCATTGTGGCGCTTGGGCTTTGTTGCTCCATGTGTCTCCTGCATTGGCTGATGGATTCTTTACCACTGAGCCACCAGGAAAGCCCTGATCTGATGGTTTTACTCTTGGCTATTTGGAAAAAATTTTTGTCTTCCGTTTCTCCATCACATTATCTTTAGGTGAGGGGCGAGATAACTAGAGAAAGTTCTGTATATATAGTTGTTACTCTTGCTCCTAAGTAATTAATGTACTTGTTAGAAACACACATACAGTCTCATTGAATCAAAACTGATACTACTTGAGAACTTGAAAGTTAACCAATTTTGTTGGCTGGGGTTTTTTTTTTTTTTTTCTTCTTTAAACTTTTCCTAGCTATTTTTATTGTTGAAATGGTATATGTCATAATAGCAGTGATATAATATTGTGATTATTCTTCATGTATCATGCACGTTGCCCCAGTTTGCTGTATTACACATATGTATTCATTTTTGCACTAAAGAATAGAACCTTTTAATTTAGGCATTGATCTCTTCAAGAAAACCTAAAAAAAAAAATTACGAAATATATAGATGTGAGAATAATTTAGTTAAAGAGGGTTTCCATGTTAATGAAAATTTTTATATTTCTGTTGGCATCTAACATACCCATTTAACAGCTACATTGAGCTTATCATGGATCAGAGGCCATTGAGTGCTTGAACAGTATTGAATAAGATAAGCGTAGTCCCTGCCCATGTGGAAAGTCTGGTTCAGCCTTACTGTGTATTCTTCTGAGAGGGTCTTCTTGGACCTGCCACAGCAGTGGATTGCTGTCACTGGAGACTTGCAAACCTGGGGAGGATATTTGGAGTGGAAACCAGCATTCCCCCTTTTCATGGTTTATGTGTAGCTTTAAGCAGACCTTGTGCCTCGCTCTTGACACTGAAACAGTTCTGTTTGCTGGTTCTATAGTCTTTTTTGTGTATGTACATATTCTACAGTTTTAAAGAGTAGTATAAGATAAAAGCTTTTCTGTATGTATAACATGTTTTCCTTCTAATATCGACAGAGGAGACCTTGCCTATTTTGATGGGCTTAGTGAGACTATTCTTGCTGTGGGGCTTGTGAAACCAAAACCTGGTAAGAATTAAAAATAGAAAGATGAAATTATGTTTGTATATCCATGGATTCCAAATATTTTAGGACTGTTGGAGATCATATTTTAGGTACTAAATTTCCTGTTGAAGTTTTGTTCTGAATTTTAATTAGAAATATAAAAAGTGATTAGGAATATTTAACAGTTTACTCACTATAGTATAAGTGAGTCTGCCTTCAAAATTGTTAAATTCTTGAATTTTATCTTGCTTTTTATTAGTCTTTCTTGATTTACCTGAAGTTTCTTGCATTATACATTTTCCAATAATTCCTGAATATAATGTAAAAACCATTTTTAGTCTGTGTGTTTTCTTAGTCCCGGTAGCCCATGGACATGAGAACAGAGTACAGAATAAATCCTAAGAGAATTCACAAGCATTGTATAACCTAAAACAGATTTCATCTTCAGTACGCTAGGTGTTTAATCATGGCTACTGACAAGCAGAATTGATTGATTTAAATTTAATATACATCTCTTTAAAATACATCTCCCTATAGAAGGAAATAATAGATGAGATTCACTTGTTTACAAGACCTTAGTAGGAATTTTTGAAGTGTAGTCATTTGAAATATAGCCATTTTGAAATTATACTAATTCACATAAATATAAACGTGCAGTTTTATGCACTGTTTTTATGTGATTGCATTGGACATATATTTCCCTTACATAGAATTTTATAGCAGCCTTTACTGTGCTGTATGTTTCTGTATTTTGTTTCTTCATTGAAGAGCTTGTTCATATGAAAGTCAATAGCTGTTCCTGCCCGCTATCATAATAAATACTAATTGTCCATCTTAAATAGTTAAACTTTGTTCTCCTCAAAAGTAATTTTCAGTACAAAATTGAAATGGGAGGTCTTTGATAGGACAATAAAGGTGTTATCTTTGATAAATTTTCATAAATGTCAAGCTCCTTTAAGTCAAATTCTGAAATATTGGGTATATTTTGAAGTCATTTAGTAAAATGTCTGTCCTTCAGCTTTATTGATGTGAATCTTGAAACACAAAATTGTGACCTTTGTCCCGCTTGGTATTCATCAGTGAAAGTAAAACCAAGTGATGGTAGAAGCTTTGTTATGTTTTCTGACATTTAATACCCAAATGAATACATACAAAAAGATGTCCATTATCATAAGATACATTTGCTTTTATTCTTATCCGTGACACACTAATTTCTGGATATTATAGTATGGAGTACATGTACCATTTCATACCACTCCAGACTTTTAAAATTTAAAATTTAAACAGAAGTTTAGCATGAATTAACATTTTAATATTTTGTACTTGGTTTACTGCCTTCTCTGAATCTGTGAATTTATCTGGCTGTGATCCTGAAACTTATTTCATCTATAAACTCATTTCTGTGTCTGTGAGTTTGACTATTCCATGAACTTCATATGGGTGGAATTATGTAGTATTATCTTTTTGTGACTGGCTTGTTTCACTTAGTATGATGTCCTCAAGGTTCATGACTATTGGAGCATATGTCAGAATCTCCTTTTTAAGGCCTAGTAATATTCCACTATATATTACATACTACATTTTGTTTACCCATTTATCAATTGACAGTAACTTGAGTTGTTTCTACCATTTGGGTTTTGTGAATAGGATTATGAACATGAATATAGAAGTGAAGTTTAATTTTAATAAACCTAAACTGTTTTATAATGTAACCCTCATTTAAATATCATTAAATGCTATAGTGTTTGTTTCAAGTTTTTTTTTTAACTTCTATTTGCTTATTTAAATGAACGCAGTAATGTTTTAACATCAACATTAAATTAGGTTGACACTTTTCATATACCAGTTAATCTATTGTGTTATTTTGTCACTGAGTTGTGTCCAATTCTTTGCTCATATTAAAAGTGACCATATTCTGTTAATACTTAAATGTTGGGTATTTTCCAGAAAATAGAGCCTAACTCATGTTTACTTTATCTTAGGCATCTTCCAACCTCACGTACGACACCTCCTGGTTTTGGCAACCCCTGTGGATATAGTGATTCTTGGACTCAGCTATACTAATTTGCAAACAGGTATAGCAACTCACATGTTGTGTTTTTTTAAATAAAAATATGTTGCCCAATTTAATATTATAATTGAAAATTATTTTTTTTCAGTAAGTTAACTTTCTGAGCTCTTTGCTCTTAGGAAAATAATACTTTCCTATAGATATAATATCTTTCAGATTAGTAACTCCACAAAAGAATTATTTTGGATTATTTGCCATGTTAATGTACCTTTCTAAAATGTCCAATGTAAAACAAGGGTAATAGAAAAGAAATAGTTGCCACTAGTAATTTTTCAATAATGCCTTCAATGTCTTTTTTTTTTTTTTTTTTTAAGTGGCCATTTTAACATACGGAACACAGAAATATACATTATTCTTTCCCTTAAAGTAAGATGCTATCAATCAATTTATTGCAAAAACATTCAGTGGTTTCTTTTGCATTCTAGTACCATTTTAGGTAAGATAATATTGAATTTCGGAGACTCCAATGAATGAATATTGGGAGGGTAAGAGATTAAAAAAAATAATTAATGATTATTACTGCCATATCCCTAGGCTTTTTTTTTTTTTGCAAAATTTAATACTTTGGTTTAGTTTTTTTGTTTGATGTTTTACTATGTTTTCTATATATATGCTATATATTTTATATATGTTATACATACATACTGAAGATTCTATTTTAACATGAATTATAAAATTGTTTATAGCAGACTATAGTAATTTTAAAATGTACATTTTACATACATTTTTGAAATTTTTTAGCATATCATGAATTCAGTAAGAACATCAATTCTGAAGACAATACACTGATTGTGTTAAACTTTTAAAGAGTTAGTAAAGTGATTCCTATATTCTTCCTTTTAGGTTCAGGAGTTCTCAATGACAGTATGTGTGGTGGAATGCAGTTGCTTCCAGATCCCTTATATTCTCTTCCTACTGATAATACTTACCTTTTAACAATAACTTCCACCGATAATGGCAGAATTTTCTTGGCTGGAAAGGATGGCTGTTTATATGAAGTAGCATATCAAGTAAGTATGGCATTTATAAACATTTTTTTTTCCTCCCTCTTGATGGGGTATGGATTGGTAAGTTTTTGTCTTTATTTTCTAATTATATAAGTACATTAATATATTCTTATGGAAAGTGGTCAAACATACAGTTTAAGTTGTAGTCCTTCATGGCTACACTATACTTATAAAACCCAGTCCTCTCCCCAGAGGTAACAGCCATTATTGATTCTTTATATGTTTTTGTAGAACATGATATAAAACATCTTTGAGTACTGGAGTGGGTTGGCATTGCCTTCTCTGTTTGAATACCTATAAATATGTTTTTAAATATCTATGCGTATGTATTTGTGTGTGTGTATACTTATATATAAACATATAGTGTACTTCTGTGTATGTTTTTACTTGGATTATTGCTTATGTTTTGTTTCCTAATTGACATTTTTCTTTTTTTCTTTGTTGTTTTTTTTGCCAAGTCACATGGCTTGCAGGATCTTAGTTCCCCAGTCAGGGATTGAAACCAACCCCAGCAGTGAAAGTGCCCGAGTTCTAACTACTGCCCTGGGAATTCCCCATAATTGGCTTTTTTAATTTAATTTTGTCTTGAAAGTCTTTCCTTGTCAGTATCTGGTAGATAGATAGATATTACGCTTTGTGATTGGTGCATGATTGTCCATAAAATGAATGTACATGATTTATTTAACAGCTCTTTTCTTGATGGACTTCTAGGTTTTTATTGCATGTTTCACAAATAGTGGTATAAGTGTTCTTCTGCAAGCCTCCTTGAACACATGTGTAGATATTTTCTAGTGTGGAGACTTAGAATTCTAATAGTTGTGTTGTCATGTATATGTATTTCAACTTGTATGTTTTCCTTATTCCCTATTACAAGTTGTAGACTCTGTGATCATATCCCTTTCCCCTCTCTCCTCACTGTAACACTGGCGTTTTCAAACTTACTAACTTTGACCTATCAGAAGAAAAGTGTTTTGTTTTTTTATTACTAGCTGGGTTGAGCATCTTTTCGTGTGTTTTTGGTCATTCCTGTTCTCTCTACTCTGAAATACCTTTGCTCCAGTTGCTTTTTTCCCCGCCCTTTAACTATATTGTTGCCTTTTTCATAAGTTAAGGGGTAAGAAACTGACAAGACAAATGTTCTCATAGTCATACAAGGAATTCATGGCAGAGATAGGTTTAGAACTGAGGTTAGTTTTTTATGTTACATTGTATCTCTTCCTTACCCAATTTCTCTTGATTTTGTTCACTTTATAAAAAGGTTCTGTTACCGATTTAAGTATGGCAAAACTCAATGATTGAGGGGCTGACTGTAGATTATGATGGTGATGGCTACTATTTTTTAAATTTCCATTTAGCAGTAGTGTGAAGAGTTAAAAATACCTCTATCCTATGTACTTTTGACACTTACAAACTATGGCTATTATTTCCTTGCTTGCTTTCAAATAGAAATTTTTAAGATAAAGTGAATTTATTAACATAGCAGTGTTGAGGTTGCTGGAATAGACATAGCTGGTTTAATTGACAGCAGTGATTTTAGTTAAACACATTTTTAAAATTTTAATTACAGGACTAAGCTCAGTACTTACTTTGAGTAGTATGTCTTTATTTACAATTATTGGCATTTCACTAAAATTTGAGAATGCTTGTAAACGGGTATATAGTAGTTGCTGTGATGGGGGTACCTACCTACATTTACAAGTCTTCTTTCATTTTTTTCTTTTAAGGCAGAAGCAGGTTGGTTTAGCCAGAGATGTAGGAAAATAAACCACTCAAAGAGCCCGCTTTCTTTCCTTGTTCCTTCATTACTACAGTTCACATTCTCAGAAGATGGTAAGTAGAAAATAAATTTGGTAAACAAAAGATTTTAACAAATTATTGACCTAACATTTTCTTAAATTCTTATTCTTAATTGAAACAGTCCGTATTAAATAGAATTTGTTGTATATTTATATGGTCTTTTAAAGGGAGAAGGGATGATAAAACATAGAGACAGCGTGAGTTTTATTCCCAAATTCCTATAAATGTAGCACCTTAGAACGTGTGTCTACTATAGCTCTGTGTACTTAAACCAACCATGTCTGTATATGAGAGAGTTAGACTTACAGAGATTTAATACATGTTTTGCCCCCTCTAAAAGAAATTCCCAGCATAAAATGAATATATCTGAGTTTTTAATGAGAGATATAGTCAGGTAAAGTAATTTTTAAATGCTTCAGTAAGGTAAGATAGAAGCACCTAAAAATGTTAATATGACTGAATTTTTAAATTATTTATTTTAAACAATGATATATTAGAAGTTTCTTGAAGGACTAGACCAGGTAGAACTATTTTACATGTTTTTAGCATATAGTAAACTAAATGTTCATTAAATGTTTGTTAAAAGAAGGAATAATTTGAAACCTGGTTTTGGTTTGGCTTAAACAATTAATTTAGAAGACAGAAAAACTTATTTATGATGCTATTAGCCCAGTCACAGTATTTGATCTTTGCCTTTTTTTTTTTTTCACATGATGTCTGACCTAAATGCTTCCTAGCTTTGTTCTGGTGCAACTTTCCTAAGATTTAACTACAAAATAGCAGTTTTAATTTGCTATAAGCAGCTACTGTGTTTGATTTGTTAATTGCTTGGATTTTTTTTTTTTAGATCCTATTGTTCAAATTGCAGTTGATAATTCAAGAAATATTTTATATACACGATCTGAGAAAGGAGTAATACAGGTAAGACTAATATTTTGCCACCATATAAAAGTGGAAGAATATCCCTGTTTTTAAGAAAGAAGACCTAGTCACTCTTGGCTTTTCTTATGAAGTCTGTGCTTTAAAACAAAATCCCAAACCACTTCTTATGGCACTAATTTTATGAAATTGTAAATCTCTGAATGTTTTCCTACCTATATGAAGTATCAGAATTAAAAGACTTGTAAAAAGGAAAAGTTTATTTAAAAGATCATTTGTAAAATGTATACAGTTTATAATCATGTTTAAGTGGGTATAATTTTTTATTCACAGGTGTATGATTTGGGCCATGATGGACAAGGAATGAACAGAGTTGCCTCAGTGTCACAGAATTCTATTGTCTCTGCTGCTGGTAATATTGCTAGGTAATATATAACTTATTGTCAGACATTTTATTTACGGGCATAATTATATTAGTTATATGCAGTATACTAAAACTACTCCCCCTTCAAAATATCTCTAGAAGGTAAGGAATGTTGGAGGAAATGACATTCTATTTTATGTTGGAAACAGTTCTTAGAGATGTTTCCTTTTGTTCTTAAGTTGGATGGTTTGAAATATAAGGCGGACTGACTGGTTTTTCAGTGAAAAGGACACCTTGACCTGTGTTTTTCCTTGGAGTTTTAAATTATGCTCTGAATGGTCTGTGCAGGCATTACAGATATTATGACTAGGAAACCAGAAATCTCAAAGTGTGTCCCTGTTTGTAAATACTCCACCCTTTTAACACATCTACATAGTAATTTCGTTGGTCTGATAAGTGACACAAGTTCCATTTGGGAACACAGAATTTCAGAATTGTATTATTCTCACTGTCTTCTTGGGGAAATTGAAACTAAGAGCTGTTACAATTTGCCTGAGGTCTAAACTCCTAAATAAGTGCTGAGACTCAGCCTAAAAGCCAAGTCTTCAGACACTGTGCACTGCTGTTTGCATATGTCACAATTGACTTAGCTGCAGAAATTTTCTTCACATAACACCCGACTTTTCAGCTTCTGTTGTCTGTGTGTCTGGGTCACTGCTGTGGTCAGATATCCTAGTGATAGCATGGTTTCTTTGCTCCTCAATGACCAAGAAATTCTTGAGGCAGATAATTTAAAAGGAAGAGTTTTCTTTTCTTCCCCCAGTTTTTTTTGGGAGAGTTTTTCACATCCACAGAAAAATAAAAAAATAGCATAATGAACACTGATATACCCTTTATCTAAATTTACCAGCTGTTAACATTTTGCTTCATTTGCTCACTGTTTTGACCTATATGGGGGCTTCCCAGATAGCACTAGTAGTAAAGAACCCACCTGCCAATGCAGGAGACGTAGGAGACGCAAGTTCGATCCTTGGGTAGGGAAGATTCCCTGGAGGAGGAAATGGCAACCTACTCCAGTATTCTTGCCTGGAGCGTCCCATGGGCAGAGGAACCTGGTGGACTACGGTCCATGGGGTTGCAAAGAGTCAGATAGGACTGAGCATGTGCACACACACACAAACACACACATACACATGACCATATGACTTTTATCCTTATGTCCTTCACTTTCCATATCCTAAGCTCTTATATACTGTATTATCATTACCACATCTAAAAAATGAATAATTTTATAATGTTCTAATTGTATAGTCCATATTAAAATTATTGTCTCCCACATCTTTCATAGCTGTTTTTCTTTACATTTTTCTCCACATTCAGTCATAGCTCATGAGCTACATTTGTCATTAGTTTGTCTCTTTAATATAAAAAAGACGTCTTATTGCCCTTTTCAAATGTTAACATTTAGGAGGGCGGGACAGGAAAGTTATTAGTAGCATATCCCAGTTTCTGAATCTGTCTTATTTTCCCCTTATTTATAGATTCAGGGTAATACTATTTTAACTAGTATTACATGATGTGAGCTTCATAGAGCCTTACATTGAGGCACATAATACCAGTTTTCTTTTTTTTTTTTTCCAATTTTCCTATTGATTGATTAACACTTGATTAAGATGGTATTCACCAGAGCTCTCCATTATAAAGGTTCACTTGTTCCCCTTCTTAATCTTTGCAATGATATTTTAATGTTCTAGAACAACTTGTTGACCTGCTTACCCAATGGACGTAGCCTTCTCTTATGGTCTTTGAAAAAAGGATTACTCTTAACATTGTTAGTATGAAAAACACAGAATCGAGGGGTTTTGTTAGGTCTTGCTGCTGTTGCATTGCTTTCTAAAAACTAGTCTTAAACTATTTTAGCATATTTAAACATGTAAGAATCCTGGTGGAATGTGTTCCTGGTAATAATTTAGTAGATACATTTAAAACATAAAGTTCAGCTTTTCTTTCTTCTAGGACCATAGATCGTTCTGTTTTTAAACCAATTGTTCAAATAGCAGTGATTGAAAACTCCGAATCACTGGACTGTCAATTACTGGCTGTCACACATGCAGGTATGTTGTTTTATTTATTTGTGTGCTATTACTGTGATAACTTTATAATCTTCAGGTTTGGAAATGTATGACTGGAAATGTGTTTCTATTTCTGTATCTGTTTTGTCAAGCTATATTTATAATTCATAAAATGAAGGCTTTTGAAAAATCAAAAGATTCCTCAGGCTCTGTCTTCTGATTTTATGGATGTAAAACCAGGCCTGAAAGGTGAAGTGGCCAATATTTAGTGACAGAGTCTGGTCTTAAAGTTGTAGACTCTTTCTGGTGAAATGTGTTGATTTATCTCCCGGTTCAAGTGGTGTTGTCTTAGAAACCACTCCAGCTAGTACAGTACGTGGTGATTTAAGATCAGTCAGGAAAATGAGATGTGACTTTAACAGAATTCTCTGTTTTTCTGTGGAGTTGCTTCAATACCATATGTACCTTGTATCTTTTATTTGCTGTTAATGACAGATAATTTTATTCCATGATCAGGTGTAAGGCTGTATTTCAGCACTTGTCCGTTCAGACAGCCATTGGCACGGCCTAATACACTGACACTGGTCCACGTCCGCCTGCCTCCTGGATTCTCTGCATCTTCAACTGTGGAAAAGCCTTCAAAAGTACATAAAGCTCTTTATAGTAAAGGTAAATTCGAAAATACTGTCAGATGGAATATTAGATGTTTAAAGTTTTAAAATTAGATTGCCTTGTGAGGCATTTGAAAATAACAAGGAAACTTCCAATAAAATTCAGAAAATTTTGGATTTTTTTATCCAGTTTTTTTATCTGTTTTTTTTTTTAGCTTTTCAAATTTTTTAAATGTCAATTTTTTCATTGACATATGATATTCATATATATATAATATATATATAAATACTGTAGTTTTTAATATCTAAGTACTTTTTAAGTTGTTTTGAACTTAAAAAGTACTTGTATATGAACTCACTGGTCAAAATCAGTGTTATCCATTGAGACAGACTTTGAACTTTGTTTTTTCAGGATGGTTATAACCGGAAAACTTGAATGACTTTTCTGATACCATTTGTCCATGTCTTCATGGATATGGAGAATTTTGCATCCAGGAGTATGAAAGTTTGATGATGAACTCTTGGATTCATAATTAACTTTAAAAAATGAGATTCTAGTTAAACATCAAAACTAGAAAAACCTGTGTGTGCTTTTCTCCAATGTGAGAAAGCATCTGTTAGCTTATTTTGATTTTATAATAATTTTAAAGCCTTTTCTGTACTTATTCTACTATGACTTCTAATGTTTTATTTTTCAACACCCAAATGAAACTTGCCTTTACAAATGGAATTTTTTCAAATACATTGTAACATGCAGCTTCACAGCATATAATTGAGATACAGTTTTTACATACCATAAAATTTAGCCTTCTAAAGTGTACATTCTGGTAGTGTTTAGATTATTCACAGAGTTGTATAACCATCACTGTTACCTAATTTCGGAATGTTTTCATCACTCCTAATGTTTCATCATTAGCAGTCACTCAGCTGCTAACGGGTAAAGAGTTCCTAATAAGAAGTCCTTTTGCCATCCTTATGCCAATATCCCACTGTGATTACTATTGCTTTGTCATAAGTTTTAAAATTCCCATTTCAACATTTTTTTTCCAAGATTCTTTTGACTATTCTAGAACTCTTTAATTGTCATATAAATTTTAGAATCAGTCTGTCAATTCTGCAACTAAAAAAAAGCAGATGGGATTTTGATTGTTGAAAATATAGATGAATTTGAGGGGTATTCCCATCCTATAAATATTGCCTTCAAATCCATAAATGTGGGATATCTTTCTGTTATAACCCCTTTAATTTTTTATAGTAATATGTAAGAAACTATAAATTTTGCATTTCTTCACTGTATTTCTAAGTATTATTTTTGATGCCATCATAAATAGAATTAAGTTTTAAAGCTAGAAATCTAGTGAGGGAAAATATGGTGGTTTCAGTTATGTGCATGATACAATCAAATTTCAGTTTTTCAAACTTTATACACTAATTTTAAGAAAACATTTTCTTGCTACTTGATATAAACTATTCTCAATTTCTTACAAGCTAGTTATATAACTTAATAATTAATTAGGATCCCATCACTTATAGTCAGCCAATGGACTCAAGGTTAATATCACTAAAATCAGAATGAAGGGAGCAAATCAATGGGAGGAATTGGAACTGAGCTTAGGAAAGCATATTTCAAAACCAAACTATAATGTCAGCTAATATTGCTTAGGTAATTCTTTCATAGTACATTTATCTCTGCCATTCCACTAGTAACTTCATCATTTTTATTCATGGAGTATTTAAATTAAACAGTACATGAACTCTCTTTCACTGAATATTACATACCATTGATTGTAAGTCAACAATTTTTTATGTACTAAATACTTTTTAAAATATAGTAATTAAATTAATAAGCTTATTGTAAACATATACTAACTTTAGAAATGTACAAATGAGTTGTATTTATCTGAAAGAAATAATGTTTACAGTCTAGAACATTTAGTGATGCTACCCTAGCAGTGATTATATGTCCTTTTAGAGGATTTATTTTTTGTTTATTTTGCAACTTATTTACTTATAAAGATTAATATGTATATTTATGTATCCATATAATGTTACTAACATTATTACGATTATTGTGGAGGTGTATTTGACATCCTATAATGAGATTTTATGTATTAAACTTTTAGGTATTCTGCTGATGGCAGCCTCAGAAAATGAAGATAATGATATTTTGTGGTGTGTCAACCATGATACATTTCCTTTCCAAAAGCCAATGATGGAAACTCAGGTGAGTTATCTTGAGAGATTTTAAAGAATTTTTTACATAATTTTAAATGAAAACCAAAATTATGAGAAGCTTTTATCTTCTGATTTATTACTGTTTGCTTCTAATAATCTTATATGGTTAGCAGTCTTACTGAAAAGAAGTATATACTGTTAGTTCTTTGTTTTTCCTAAGATGAGAAGTCAGTATGGTACTCAGTAAAAAAATCTTTAAAGAAAACATTGGAACCCGTTTAGAATATTTTCATAAGGTACCTGAAAATAACTACATCTTTCTGACATTATCTTTGTCCCATTTGAATATATTTTTAGTTATTATGAGGCCATCTATTTTAGTTATGACTTAGAATTTTATTCTTATGATCTCTTTAATTTGTAGTTCCATCTAAATATTTAACTTTTTTCTTTTAATTATAGAAAATTTCAAACATATGCGAGAATAGAATGGTAAACTGAATCCCACATTAAGGAATTACCCTTCACTCCATCTTGTGGATCTCTTTTTCCCGCATATACAAATGTATATACACAAACACATAATTGTGTTTTAAAAGTAAATATTAGCACATACTCCATGAAGTCAATGGAGAGGTCCTGGGAGAAAGATGTGGCCCCCGCCTGGCCCAGCGGCCACATCCTGGCCCAGCCCCACATCTGGGCCACTCATCCCAGCCCTGAAGGCGCTGAGAAGAGGCCAGAGATGCTCACTCCTCTGAGTGTCCCCTGTTCCACTTCCATCTGTCCTCCTAGATGCCCTCACATATCTCCTGTTACCTGTACCTGGAGGCTGCTGATCAAGGCAGATCAACCAACCCCCACTAGGGTCTGAATGTCTGAGAGTCTCTTTGGAGCCATCTCTTTAAAGGCATTTTGGCTCTAGTTGTTACTGCCTGCTTTTGGTTATTCTAAAACTGAATCTTCTTGTCAGGGGAAGTAGGAGAATGTGTGTGTAGGTGGATGGAGGAAGACCCCAATCCTGGGAAGGGGGAACATGGTTTGAATGGGCTCTTCCAAGTTTCTGATGTGGCCTAAGCAACTGGGGTAAAGGCAGGTAGGTATAGCGACAAGGAGCACCTTTCTCAAATTCTTTTCTTTATCCTTTAGGGTTTACTGAGCACATAGTGTATGCCTCATTCTGTGATAGACTGTAAGGATTCAGAACTCAGGATATAAACCATGTCTTGATGGGAGCACAGTGTTCGAGGGTGCAGGTTTGAAATCTGGCTCCATTTTCTCAGGGCAGTGACTCAAAGGATTTAAATGTCTCTGGCCCTCAATTTCCTCATCTGTAGTAGTTTTAATATTAATAGTACCTACCTCTGTGGGGTGAGAGTGGGATTAAATGAGTTCATGTGTTCAGGGTGCTCAAAATACTACCTGGCACGTAGGAAGTACTCGATAAATGTTAGCTATTATTTGCTTTTGTTTTTAAAATAGGTACTATACATCATAGTGGCTCAGATGGTAAAGCGTCTGCCTACAGTGCTGGAGACCCGGGTTCGATCCCTGGGTCAGGAAGATCTGGAGAAGGAAATGGCACCCCACTCCAGTACTCTTGCCTAGAAAATTCCATGGACGGAGGAGCCTGGTAGGCTACAGTCCATGGGGTTGCAAAGAGTCGGACATGACTGAGCGACTTCAATGTCAGTACATCATATCACTTCATCTGTATACTTGAGTTCTCAAACAAATGTGGACTTAAAAAACAAATGTAAATATAGCTCATGAACATTAATAATCAAATTCTGGTCTCCCCAATACAGCTATAAAAGACATTAGGACGTGGAAAAATTCTGTATTGACTGGGCATTAGATTGTATTAGAGAAATGTTAATATTCTTACATGTAAGAATAGTTTTATGGTTTTGTAAGAGGACATCCTTATTTTTAAGAGATGCATGCAAATATATTAATATTTAATGGTGACATGATATTCATAACTTTCAAATAGTTATTCAAAAAATATAGGAAGAAGAAACCAAATATGGCAAAATGCTATCAGTTGTTGAATCTGGGTATCAGGCATATGGACATACAGTGTACTTTCAACATTTTATTGATGCTTTAAATTTTTTATAATAAAGTATTTTAGAAGACCAAGATACTTTTTTAAAAAGAATATCTTAGTTTAGAAAGCAAATATACCTTCAGAAGAGAGCAAAACCATGTGTCAGGAAATTTGAGCACTGAACCCTACCAGTGTAGATCAGTTCACCCTGGAAAGAAGGTAGAAGGTATATAGTCTTTGGTTACTGAAAAAATTGTAGTTATAGTATATACTATATCTAGTTTATCTTAAGAAAAATTTGCCTTTTTCTTCTGGTATGAAAAGATTATTTACTATCATAGAAGATGCTCAATCAAAATAATAGGTATTAAAAAATTAAATACTGACTTTTGAGAATATTCATCCTAATTTATTATTAATTTATTAAATCCTACATTTATTCAAAGACTATCCTTTTTAGAAGATTTTGCTTTATGTAACTTTAATTATATGTATACAAAAATTTATTTCTTCTACATAGATGACTACTCGTGTTGATGGTCATTCCTGGGCTCTTTCTGCAATAGATGAGTTGAAAGTAGATAAGATTATCACACCCTTAAATAAGGATCATATTCCAATAACTGACTCACCAGTTGTTGTACAGCAGCATATGTTGCCTCCCAAGAAGTTTGTTCTCCTCTCAGCACAGGTACGTGCATATCCTGTTAAGGCAGAGACAAAAAGAAGCCATATTTAACGTTTTTGTCCAAGTATTCTGTGATAGTTGCTTAATAGAGTCATTTACTTAAGCACTTAGGAATGTTTACTCTTAAAATATTCTTCAGGAATAGTTATAAATACCAAAAATGCAAAGTAGTATACAACATTTTTTAGTATTTATTTTTTGAGTACTAATGCATTGACAGAATTCCAGTGGTAAACCGAGGGGTATACACAATAAAATCTCCCTTCTGGTTTGGGTCCCCTCCTTACAGACTCCCATGTCATCAGAGTTTGTATCTTTCTAGAGATACGTTATAGATATACCAACGATACAAATATATTTATAAACAAATAATGGCATATGTGCTGCTTTTTATGTTTCAAAGAAATATTTTAGACATCTTTCCATATTGATATTAGGACTTTCTCATTCTGTTTTATATTTAAAAGGCATTCCTTTTTAATGGATGTACCATATTTAACTAGGTCCCTGTTAATGGATCATCTTTTGCTGTTAATGCTACAAACTTGTGCATATATAATTTCACATGTGTGAGTAGAGCTATAGAATTGCATCTTCTGGGTTAAAAAGTATTTATCAGTTTGAAAGATGTTTCTGGTTTCCCTGTATACATACAGTCACCATCGGTGACTGTTGAGTGCCTATTTCCTTACATCCTATACAAGTACAGTACTCCATCCTATTAAGAGTGAGGTTGTCGGTCTTTTCTAGTGTTTATTTTTCTGTGAATTGTCTGTTCCGATTCTATACCTACTTCTCTATTAAGTTTGTCTTTTTGATTTATAGAAACTCTTTATATATTTAAGGGAACTTTTTGTGATTTAGGCTCAAACATTTTTCCTGGTTTGTCATTTGATTTTCTTTATTGAGGTTTTTTTTTCCCCATATGAATAGGTTTATAAGTAGTTGAAATATTCTGTTATTTTGGGGGATTTCTGCTACAGTTTTTTGTTTTTTTTTTTAAAAGCTTCCACACTCTAAGTTCATGAAGTCATTCACCCATAGTTTCTTTTAGTACTATTCTGTTGTAGTTTTATTTTGTCCTTTCTGTTTGGAATTTATCCTGGTTTAGGTATGAATATGGATTCAGCTTCAGTGTTTTCTGAAGTGGATGTACTTGTGCCTTTGTGATTAATGGATAATCTAATTTTGATCCTTTAGTTTGAGGGGCAGCTTTTATTATATATTAAATTCTAGTATTTACTTGAGCTTGTATCAGAACTTTCTACTTTGTTCCACTTATCTGACTATTCATGTAGTAGTACTGTGCATTAGCTAAAGGTCTATAAAGCTTCACTTTTTAAATTTTCCATATGGATACATATAGATCTAGGGTGGCTTGGGAGTTGAAATGTAGATGAGATGATCTTTTTGACCAGTGGACTTTGTGTTCTTGAAGTTTTTTTGTTTTGTTTTTTTTAACATAGGGTCCGTTGCTGCTAGCCATTCTTAGTAAATCTATTATTCATCTTTTTATCTAACTTCTTAGGGGAGTCTTATGTTTCATAAACTTAGACCTGTGGATCAACTGAGGCATCTACTTGTGAGTAATGTGGGTGGAGATGGAGAAGAGATTGAAAGATTCTTTAAATTACATCAGGTAATTATTTGCAATTTTTTTTAATGTGCTGATATTTTAAACAATGAGAATGATAGCTACCTTTTATATAAGTTAGGATCAAAATGCTGGGATTAATACTAGTCTTCCTTCTTTGCTTTAATCATATATGTACTGGTGTTTGGGAATAGGATTAATACGCTATAAGGTTTATTATGGTAAATGCTCATATTTTCTATTCTGTTGATAAATTCTTATTAAAATGTACTAGTAAGAGCGTGATGGTTGAATTATATGACAAATGTATTTTTATTAAAGGACAAGACATTTATAGATAAATACGGATAAAATGGTAACCAACAAGGACCTGCATTATAGCATATGGAACTCTGCTCAGTGTTATGTGGCAGCCTGGATGGGAGGGGAGTTTGGAGGAGAGTGGATACATGTATATGTATGGCTGAGTACCTTTGCTCTTTACCTGAATTTATCACAACTTTGTTAATCGGCTATACCACAATACAAAATATTAATAGAAAGTTTTCTAAAAAAGTAAAATAAAGGATAAGACATTTACAGATAAATAACTTTTAATTTTTTTTTTTTTCTTAATGACATGAGGAAAAAGTTTGGGGTAACAGTGATGGGGACTTTAGTATTTTAAAACCTTAACTAGAAGTGATGAGGTAATACTGGGAATGCTTAAAGTCAGGAATATCAGACCAAAGTTAAATATACACACTCTAGATTCAAACCAGCTCCACCATCCGAGTGGATTACTTGAGTTCTCTGACTTCCATTTCCTCATGTGTAAAATATGTATTAAATTATAATATGTAACGTGGAGATTAATATGCTCTAAACTCTTAAAATAGTGCCTGGCAGATAGCAGGTACTTAATAAATGTTAGCTGTTGTTGTTTTCTAAAAGATTAAAACACCTTGAGAAAAAAAGGAGGTGACTACACCAGAAACTAAAATAGAATCTAGATAAAAAGAAAAAGAGAACATCCTTTAATAGTGGTGCCTATGAGAAACTTTAAGACCAATAGTGTTTACTTCTCCTTTTTCATACCCGCTGCTTTGATTCATTCAGTAAATATTTATCAAGTACCTGCTCTGTACACAGATTTAAACACTGGATACAGCAGTAAACAAAACTTCATTCAAAATGTTTATGTTTATTCTAAGGGAAGATAATTTTTTTTTTTACAGGAAGACCAAGCTTGTGCAACTTGCCTTATTCTTGCTTGTTCCACTGCTGCCTGTGACAGAGAAGTATCTGCTTGGGCTACTCGGGCTTTCTTCAGGTATGTGTGTCCCTTTTCTCTTGTTTTTGGCCACTTTTTTTTAATGGATGCATTGGCTAATGTGGTCGTTACACATTAACTTTAAAGTAAACATTTAAGTGACCATATAGACAAGTTAGTAAAATTTATTTGCAAAAAGATGAAATCTGGAAAGGTGATAATACACCTGGAAGCACCTTGAGCATAATTTATGCATTGTAACCCTTTCTCTGGATTCTCCAACTTCTTTTGTCTGATCTTCTTTCTACCTCAGTTACTCTCATTTGTCTTTTCTACTTCCTCTAAGACTATACCAATTCTGCTCTATGTGTATCATTTGCATGGAGAGATTCTGCATCACTTCAAGAAAACTTGGGTATCAAAGAGATATTGTTTGGAAAATATTTAGCTAAGAATAAATTTAAAATGCAATTTTTTTTAAAAGAATTTTTGAGTAGTCTAACCATAATTCTAGTGTGGGAATTATAGTACCATACACTCATTAAATAAATTCTATGCTTCACAGACCCTTTTTTAGAAATTTCCAGAGTTCCTTATAATTCTTCTTGGTAGCAGTTTCAAGTCAACATTTACTAAATAAGTATTTTATTAGGTATCTATGTGTGTATTTCACTGTCAGCATGATGCATTGAAGTCACTAACGTTTAAAGCATTTATCCTGAAGCTAAGCAGGACTTGAAACAAGTCCAGCTTTTAAGATGGATAGTTTCACTGAATAAACTCAGCCCCTGTTGTCATAAAAATAGGTACGGTGGTGAAGCACAGATGAGATTTCCAACCACTCTCCCCACTCCGAGTAATGTCGGTCCCATCCTGGGCTCTCCTGTCTACTCTAGTGAGTATGAAACACTGAAATGAAACTATTTCTAACAGAGCTTGAATTTTAAAAGCTTTGTAGCATATTTTAGGGCTTCCCAGGTGGCTCAGTGGTAAAGAATCTGCATGCCAAGGCAGGAGACACAGGAGATGTGAGTTTGATCCCTGGGTCTGGAAGATCCTCTAAGAGTGGGAAATGTCAGCCTGCCCCAGTATTCTTGCCTGGAAAATACCATGGACAGAGAAGCCTGGTGGGCTACAGTCCATGGGGTCACAAAGAGTCAAACACTGAGCACACACAGTAACATATTTTAATGGATAAAAAATTTTGTTATGTTTTCTTTTCTGCTACTGGATTGTTAGGGAATAATTCTATAGATTTCTGATTAGAATTATATATAGTGAATCCTTAGTGTATACTGGGAAACAAAATAAGATGTAAGCAGTAATATTTACAGAACTCATTTGTTACTTATTCAGCAGGAAAAAGTTGAGTGATTTAATAACAAACTCCCTCCTCAGTGTTTTTCAAAGTGGGAATTGTTAGAAAATTGCTAGGAAATGGGTCCCTAATTCTTGAATATATTATGAGTGGTGCCCCTCCTTACTCTTAAACTTAGAAGCAGTTTCTGTGTCTGATTTTGATCAGATTCAAAAAACTGGGAGATAATTTTATCAGTCTTTATATTGCTTTCTTTTCAGGTTCTCCTGTTCCTAGTGGTACTCTGTATCCAAATCCATCCTTCTTAGGGACACCATCTCAAGGTACCTCTTTTCTCTGTTTTAGGATGCTATTACTATTCTTTCTGGAGCCATCATTATGAATTATTATTCTTAACACTTAGAGTGGGGAAGATTAACTTGTCCTATTCCCCTGAAAATAATGTGATTTAATAGAAGTGGCATCCAAACAAGCATTGGCATTTGGCTGTGAATGCCTTTACCTAGCCTACCTAGAAAGGCCCCTTTGTGAGTAGCAGGATTTAATCACCAGCACTGAACTAACTGGCCTGTTTCACTCCCACCATTAAGATGCAGTGATTGCAAGCTTGCTTTCCTTTTCATCCTGCATTGCCACACTTGAAAGCCAACTTGGGAGTTCCTAACCAAGTCTAAGTCTCACTTCTTGTCAAGGAAAATCAAATTAAATTACTATTTATTTCAGTATTTTTGTAACTGTTTTTTCCTATGGGCTCAGGTACAACTGACTTGGGTTTTTGAGAATTCTGAACTTTTATGGTTAAATTTTGAGATTTGATTTTCCTATGTGTGTACAAGGTGTTCACCCTCCTGCCGTGTCTACTCCAGTGTGTGCTTTGGGAAGCCCGGCAACTCAGGCCACAAGTATGAGTTGTATGGCTGGACCAGAGATCGTGTACTCTGGAAAACACAATGGTATTTGCATTTACTTTTCTCGAATCATGGGGTAAGTTTTTCATAGAATAATTAACTATTGCTCACCTTGCTCTATTTTGTACGGTTGAACATTTTTAGCTTCAAATTTGGAACATCGTATTCCTGCTAAATTTTACTTATAGTTTAAGCTCACTTGTCTGTTAATAAGATGGTTTTCTGTCATTCAGCTTTTCTATTATCTAACCATCAAGTTATATTTGTTACTATGTTTCACATATGTATATGTGTCTTCAAAATATATCTATGTATATTAACATGGAGTGTAACAAAGCACTCCATAATATGAAATCGGCCTTGAGGTAGAAGAGAGTTCTACTCAGAACTCTCTGGCACATGTTCAGGGTTTTGTTTGTGTGTTGGTCTAGAGTGGCCTCAGCTGGGACAGCTGGATTGTTCTCTTATTCTCTAGCAGGTTAGTCAAAGATCATTGACTTGGTGGTAGCAAGGTTCGATGAGAGAGTAGAAACTTGCAGAGCCTCCTGATGCCTAGGCTCAGAACTGGCCTATCATTTCCACTTCGTTTACTTGTCAAGGAGACATCTCCGAGCCACCCCAGGTTCAAAAGATGGGAAGTAGACTCCTCGTTATAAAACAGGCATCAGAGTCATATTGTAAAGAGGCTAGGTGTCAGGAGTAGGTATAGAATTACAGCCATTTTGCAATCATTCTGCTGTAGCCAAGTAATTATGTCTGGTTATGTTTTTCTTAAATTTGAGACGTATGCTTTCATATGAATCATTTTGCTTAAAAATGTGAAACAGTGCAGAACTCATAACTCAGAACTTCCTTGTTTACAACTTATTACCCAGAGTCTTTGATTTTTCCTCAGCAGTATTTCATTATGTGAAATGACATCAAGTTTGGAAGTTTTCCTGTTTTTTCTTTGTTGTTATTGTTATTCTTTCAGATAACTTAGTGAAATGTTAAATGAAGTCATTGCCACACTTTAAAAACTAAATAAACACACAGCAAAAGGATTTACTACATATTGTAATGTTTTTATTCATCTATAGCATAATCATTAAAACATTTTTTTTTCCAGAAACATATGGGATGCTAGTTTAGTTGTGGAGAGAGTATTTAAGAGTGGCAACAGAGAGATCACTGCAGTAAGTGTGTTGTGTGGTAGTATTCCATCATCTCTATGTAACCAGTTTATATTTTCAGTGGATAAGTAGATGGTCTCATATTTCTTAATGTTATAAACAGCATGCAATGATTATTCCTTCATGTATGTGTTTGTGTAGGTGTTCAGTAAACTGTTCACCCCCTGAATTACATCTCAAGCTCTGTCACTTGTTAACTGATGAGTAAATTTGACAATCAGAGCCTGATAACTTAAAGTAAAATGAGAGTGTATCTTCCTTGTAACATTGTTATAGGGCTAAATAGAGTCAGTCCCAATACTTAATATTGCTCAAAATTACTGTTTAATATTTTGCTTATATGCCTACAAACTCCATGAACATAGCACTAAATTCCAAGCATTGGCATACTTTCCAGAGTGAAGAAACAGAAATTTGTATCATCATAAATTCAAATAATAAAAATTTTTTAATATGAAGTATGTGTGCAACTTATTTTAAGCTTTTTTCTTTTTCCAATGTAGAGATATCAAATATATTTTTAGCTGTGATACTTTTAAAATTCACAGTTCTAAAAATCAGAGTGTATTTACTTAATATATGATTCCATTTATGTGAATTTTGAACAGGCAAAATCAATCTGTACTTTTTTTGGTAGAGGTAAGAAAAGTGGTTTCTTACCTAGAAGATAGAATGACTAATGACTAGAAAAGGGCAATAGAGAACTTTCTTGGGTGTTGGAAATATTCAGTATTGTAGTCTGGGTGGTGACTCTTAAGATGTAAAAAAGCTATCAAGGTGTTCACTTAAGATTTGTACATTTTACTGTCTGTAAGTTATACCTGATTAACCAAAGCAGCAAGGGTGGAATGTGGGTGTCTAGCCCTTTATTTTGGTCACCAAGTATAAATTAATATAAGGAATAACTTTTCTGTTTGTGAAGATAAGGTACCTCAAAATTAAAATTCAATATTCAATTATGGGAATATAGAGTATATGTTTTTTATGGATACTCTTTTTCATTGTTTTTACATTTTTGAAAATATTTCTTCTTTTTCAGATTGAAAGTAGTGTTCCCTCCCAGCTGCTGGAGTCAGTGCTACTAGAACTGAAAGGCTTACAAGAATTTCTAGACAGAAACTCCCAATTTACTGGAGGACCATTAGGAAATCCAAAGTAAGAATAAGTAAAATTTATTTCCCTTTTGTCCCTGAGATTTAATTTACATATTATAAAATTTGTCCTTTTAAAAAAGTTTCATGGTTTTTAGTATATTCATAAAGTTAAAATTTCATAACTATTATCTAATTCCAGAACAGCTGTATCACACCAAAAAGAAACCTTATACCCATTATCAGTCATTTCCTATCTTAATAACAAGCTGAAGTAACAAAAATACCATAAACTGCCTTAGATGACAAACGTTTATTTTTTATAGTTCTGGAGGCTGGAAGTCTGAGATAGAGTGTCAGCATGGTTAAGTTCCGGTGAGGACCTTCTTCCTGGTTTGCAGACAGCTGCTTTCTTTCTGTGTCTTATGTGGCAGAGAGAGAACCAGACCCAAGGTTCTCTGCTTTCTTCTTCTAAGGGTGGTAATCTCATCATGGGGCTACACCCTCATGACCTCATCCAGACCTAATTACCTTCCAAAGGCTCCACCACCAAGTAAAAGAATCTGCATGCAATACAGGAGACCTGGGTTCAATCCCTGGGTTGGGAAGATCCCCTGGAGAAGGGAATGGCAACCCACTCCTCTATTGCCTGGAGAATTCCTTGGACAGACCGTGGGGTCACAAAGAGTTGGACACCACTGAGGGACTTTAACTTTGTTTCACTTGGATATTTGAGTTTCACTATATGAATCTGGTGGTGCAAACATGTGGAGTCCATGGCACTCCAAGTTGCCCGTCCCCCAGTTCCTACAAATACTAGTCTTCTCTGCCTCTGTGGACCTGCCATATTTTGGATGTTTTATGTAAATGAAAATAGACAACATGTGACCTTTTGTTTTGGGTTCTTTCTCTTAGTGTAATATTGTCACATGTAGTGTGTGTTAGTCCTTGGTTTCATTTTTCCGTTTATCATTTGATACACATTTAACTTGTTTCAGCTTTTATCTTTTTTGTAAATGTTTTTGTTTTTTGAAGTTTAGTTGATTTACTGTGTTGTGTGTTTCAGCTTTTGACTATTATGAATGATGCTGATATGAACTTTCCTGTAGAAGTTTTTGTGTGGACACATGTTTAGGATGCACAGTTTTTGTTGTTATAAAATGATATAAACTTGTAAAAAATTCACATCACTCCCCCAGTGAATTAATTTGAAGTGACAGTGTAAACTTTTAATTATATGCCCTCCTCCAAGGGATCTTCCCATCCCAGGGATCAAATCCACATCTCTTACATCTCCTGCACTGGGAGGCGGGTTCTTTACCTATTGCCACGTGTATTGGCTATATGGTATTCCATTATAGTCAAGCTATTAGTAGCATAATGCTATTTATAATTTTGAACAACATATTGTAAAGTAATTAGCCTCCAATTAAATAAATGTATATTTTAAAAAAAAGAATTGCAAATGGAAAGTGGGTAAAAATGCTTTAAAATTAGGTGATGGTAATAGTTGCACAACCTTTTTAATATGTTTTCTGGAATTTCTGTTTCAGTACTGCTGCCAAAGTACAGCAGAGGCTGATAGGATTCATGCGTCCTGAAAATGGAAATACTCAGCAGATGCAACAGGAGCTGCAGAGGAAGTTGCATGGTAAATTATTGCTTCTGATTGATCAGTTAAATGTTGATGACTCGAGTAAAGAGTCTTATTAGTTGAATAGAAAACAGTGGGTATCTCTTGATAAGGTCATTTGCGTTAATGAATATTTTTATTAAAATAATATTAGTGTTATTTGCATAAGTATAATATGGACATCTTGTATTTCCATAACTTTCAGCTCATAATTTTTTTTCCTTTCTTCCACCAGAAAACATGATGATATGTACCTTTTTTTTTTTTTACTTTTTAATTAATTTATTTTTTTTGACAAACCACACGGCTTGTGGGATCCCAGTTAGGTTGCCTTCACCCTTCGGGGTATTTTTATAATTCTGCTATGAATATGGTATACAAATAGAAATTTGACTTCCCACGTTCAATTATTTTCTTATGTATCCAGAATTGCAGTTGCTGGATTATGTGTAGTTCTATTTTTAATTTTTTGAGTAACCACCATAACTTTTTCATAACAACTATACCATTGTACATTTATACCACTAGTACACAAAGCATTCCAGTTTTCTCCACATTATCACCAGTAATTTTTCTTTTTCTTTTTTTAAATATCTATCCTTATGTGTGTGAAATGGTATTTGTTACATCGCTTACGATATGAATCAAGTGTTACGTTTTTGTGTGTTTTTTTTAAATCAGTTATAAAAAGTAACAGCTAAGGAAGGAGCAAAGGAACTGAAAAGTTCTTGTAACCATTAATTATTCCAGATGTGACCTGGAATAGTAATAAAATATTGTTTAAGTTTTGTCTGCCATTTAATTATCTTTTTAAAGTTCTTTGCCTTGTGTTGTTTAAGCCAGTTATTCTGGCTTATAGAACTTTGCCAATTAAGACACAGCCATTTACTTTTGTCTCAACGGACTTTCTTTCCTTCATGCCAGATCCAGTTTTCTGTTCAGTATTTGCAAATTTTTTTTTAGTACTTCTTTTCAGGTAAGCTTGATAAAATACAAGCAATAGTAAGAATTTTTACAAAGGGGAGCATTCAAATTGCTGGCCATATACACTGAAATATCTCTTTGGTGAGCAATTTGATCATACATAATAAAAGCTAAAAATGCATATGTATTCAAAGCCAGCAGTTTCACTTCTTAGTATATATGCAAGAGTAGTCTTTATCAGACGTTTTTCCTCACAGTAAGAAATAATTTTTACATTACGACCCAGATGTTGAAAAGCATACACACACAACTGAACACAATTTTAAGCAACAACTAAGACTATTTTGTACTCTATTCTTTTCCCCCTTTTTCATTCTATTTCCTTTTTTAAGGGGGAGGGGAAAAAAAGCTATCATGACTGACTGAATTGATTTCATGATTCTCTAGTGCATCTTAATATGAAAAGTAGTCCCATCAAAACCTGACTGTGTTTTCAAGGAGAACTTTTTTAAGGATATTTATAGCATTACTGTTTTAGTAGCAAAACATTGGAAACAATAGAAATGTCCTTCAGGTGGAAAATGGACCTAATTGTAGTAAAATCTACATAGTGGAATACTCAGCAATTAAAATAAATGCACTGGACTTACATTTATCAATATGAGTAGCCTGTGAAAATATAATTGAGCAGAAAAAAACAATGGTGTAAGTTGTCCAAAATGGCAACATTTTTACTATTTATGTATGCACACACACAGAAGCACTTACATATAGTGAGAGGATAAAGCCATGAATTCAGCAACTCATGATCATCATTCCCTGTGATCTGCAGAAGAACGATAAGGATCTCACCCTTAACTATGGTTGTCTTTATTTGAGATGAAGTGTTGTCTTACTTGAAATAAAATTTTGCAAACTTCATTGGTTGTGTTTTGTAATTAGAGGCTCAACTGAGTGAAAAGATTTCACTTCAGGCAATCCAGCAGTTGGTTCGAAAATCATACCAGGCTCTGGCTTTATGGAAACTTCTTTGTGAACATCAATTCACTGTTATTGTAGGAGAACTTCAGAAGGTAGGAAATTTTTTTCCTTAAAATCATACTATTAATATTGTGGTTAACTTGTTTTGAGTAAGCTTTAATCTTGCACTTAGATTCAGGAGGGATTCTTTTGGGAAGCATTTAGGTTATGATAAATTAGTATGTAATGAGAAAATTGAACTAAAGCATGATAACTTGAAGACTGAGATTCGCTCAGTCATGTCTGACTCTTAGCAAGCCCACAGACTATAGCCTGCCAGGCTCCTCTGTCCATGGAATTCTCCAGGCAAGAATACTGGAGTAGACTGCCATTCCCTTCTCCAGGGGATCTTCCTGATGCAGGAATCAAACCTGCTGCTGCTACTAAGTCGCTTCAGTCGTGTCCGACTCTGTGCGACCCCATAGATGGCAGCCCACCAGGCTCCCCCATCCCTGGGATTCTCCAGGCAAGAACACTGGAGTGGGGTGCCATTGCCTTCTCCGAATCAAACCTGGGTCTCCCACATTGCAGGCAAATTCTTTACTGTCTGAGCTACCCTGATAACATGAGGGATTCATTGTCAAAACCACAAGTTTCTGATATGTGGATGAAATCTTACTTTACTAAAGATATTTTTAAATACACAGTTCATTTGTATTCAGCATTTTCATTTTACCCCTTTTGCTTAATCCCCTTATTTTCTTTTTTACTGAATTATTTAAAAGTAGATCTCTGACATGGTTTTTCATTTCTATGTACTTTAGTATGTATTCCTTTAAAAAGGTGGCCATTTTCTTGAACACCAATTTTATTATTACATTTAGCAATATTATCAATTCTTTGGTAGCATCTGAAATAGTGAAATTACTGTCTTAAAAATATCTTTTTGTAAGATTGGTTTATTCTAATTAGAATCTGAACAGTTGATTCACTCATTGCTTTTGGTTGTTATTTCTCTTTAGTCTCTCAGTCTAGAGTAATTCATTCTGTCTCTCTGCTGTTGCATTGTAGCAAATTTATATACTTGTAGTGAACTTGTTTGCCTGTTTCTTGCATTTTCTGTGAAATGGAAATCAAGTCTATAGAAGCTTGATAAGTTCAGGTCCATTTATTTGAGAAAGAAGAGAATACTTCATAGATAGTAATTTATTATGTTTATTATTAACTAATGTATTAATTAAATTTTATTAGGAGACATAAAAGATTTGATTGTCCCACTTTTAGTCATATTGACATTGATTATTGGATTCAAAAGTTAAGTCTAGTCCTGCTGTTGTGAAATTCTTCATTGAACTTTCATCAAGCTTTCATCACATCAATTGATAATCATTACCTGAATCAGTTATTTCATTTAGGATTACAGAATGGTAATTTTCTAAGTCTGTGGTTTCTTCCATATTTATTAACTGTAGTTCTATTCCTTATCCTCTAGGGCTGTTTGGTTACCCAAAAATGTTTTGATTCTTGACTTTTAAGTACCAGTTTTTGAAGTTAAAAGACAATCTTTGTGTTCTTTCCAGTACTGTCCAGTGAGTTGTTTTGTTCCTTTTAAAGACGTATTTTCTGTTATCTTTTTAAAGATTCAAATGAATATGCTTAATTATGAAAGCTGTTTTCTTTTCCATGACAGCTAGAATAATCATTTCTAGTTTTATTGGCTGGTAAGCATAATCTAGGTCAACTTGTAGCCTAGGTATTATTTTTTTTTGTGATTCATCTTCAAAGCTTCCTTCCCGACATGCTCATGGAATGCAAATTAAATATAAATCAAAAAATTGGGCATTGATTGTGTATTTGCTGAAATTTAGGAAAAGATAGTAGTCAAATCACTAAACCGAATGTTACTGTAATATAAATCACCCCAATACTTTAGAACTCCATTTTAGTAACCTGATTTGTACAAAATGAGATCAAACTCCAGTGTTAGAAGTTCTTGAATAATAGAAGTTGAACATTATTTTTGGCTTTCCTGATGGTTTAGTGGTAAAGAATCCACCTGCAATACTGGAGACACAGGTTTAATCCCAGGGTTGGGAAGATCCCTGAGAGTAGGAAATGGCAACCCACTCCAGTCTTCTTGCCTGAACAGTCCCACGGACAGAGGACCCTGTCAGGCTATAGTTGCAAAGTGATGGACACAACTGAGCAAGCAGGAGACACATTATTTTGGATAGATAAATGTAAGCCAAAGATTTTTTAATGTAGATAATTGTTTTTTCCTAGTTATAACTAAAGTCAGGAGGCCTGCCTCCAATTTTGGCTCATACTTGGGCTTTGCTTTCTGTTTGTAAAGTGAGAGATTTGGAATAGGCATACTATGGGCTCTTTTCCAGTTCTCTATGATGTATGAAAATTTGTAAAATTTTATTATTTTTATACTTCAGTATATTTTATTTTTTAAGTTATAGAGGCTATTAATGTTTTAATTATTTTAAATTATTGAAGAAATTTCATTCTGTGCAGAAATACGATATTCCTATATTTTTGATCAAAGGAATAATTTTCTCTTATACTCCTAGGAATTTCAAGAACAGTTAAAAATCACCACCTTTAAAGACCTGGTAATCAGGGACAAGGAACTGACCGGGGCATTAATTGCTTCTCTGATCAACTGCTACATCAGAGATAATGCTGCTGTTGATGGCATTAGTTTACACTTACAGGACATCTGCCCACTTCTTTATAGCACTGATGATGCAATTTGTTCTAAGGTATGATGTTCTGTCACCTGTTTGGTGTTTTTTGCAGTGTGCTAAGAGCACAGTGGTACTATAATCAGAAATTCTCTTTTTTCCTTGACATATGACCTGGGGGTAGGTCTCTTAGCCTTTCATGACCTCAGAATTCTCCTCTGTGTAAGAAGGAAGTTGGAATATATTATTTCTTAAAATACATATATAAATTTTTCATAAAGAATCTTTGATAGTACTTCTAGACTATATGGAAAAAATGGTTAAATATGCCTTTCTTTAAAATATTTTTTTAAAATCACTAAAATTTGTGTATAATAAATTAGAGTTAATTGGGCAATTTTTATTGATCCTTTCCTACAGGTGAAAAAACCTTAAAAAATCAGTGTTTCCCGGACTGCCTGCTGACCAATAATGTATTTACTAGGCAAGAGATTTACCAGTCAAAAGCTGTCTTACTTAACATATTTGAGAGAGGAATTAAGAATAGCTAGGATATTTTGGTCAAAAACTTTTCTGCCTAAAATTAAGAAGAAGTAAGTTTGCAGAGTTGTTTTTATCTTTGATGGTCATAAACCAGATGTAAATTTAGACATAAATTAAAACCTGTATTGACAGCATCATCTGTGTGCTTGATTTCATATCTTCCTAAGTTCTTACCATCTCTACGTCTAGGCAAATGAGCTTCTCCAGCATTCCCGACAAGTTCAAAATAAGATTGAAAAGGAACGAATGTTAAGGGAATCCTTAAAGGAGTATCAGAAAATCAGCAATCAGGTGGACCTATCCAGTGTTTGTGCTCAGTATAGGCAAGGTGAGAAACGAAATGTTTCATACCTTCTGCTCAACTCAGAGGCACGTCTTCCTTTGATTTTCAGTGGCCCAAGTGATAAGACATACAAAATAAATTTCTGTGTCTTAGTGTTTGATGACTGTACCAGCTTCTAGAAGAGCAATAGTGCTCTTATCTTGAAATGTATAACTTTTTAACATTGTAGTGTCAGTCCTGTTCTGGTTAAACTACCATCTGTATTAGATTGCTTTCTGGGTTACATTTATTTTTCAGGTACTTTTGATTCTTTTGACTAATTTTTTTACCTGTCTGCTCAGTTTAAAATTACTTGAAATCAAATCTAACATGATGTTCTGTTAGAACAGGTAGTACTATGAATCCTTAGATGGGTTTTTTTTTTTCAATCAAGGAACTGTAGTCCTTCTCTTTGTTATTTTAAATACGAAATTTTTTTAACAGTGAAGGAAATATATTAATGCTGCCTTTTCGGCATGTTTTTAGAACCTAGTTCTTCGATAGACTCATCAGAAGTAATTTATATGATATTGTCATCTAGGTAACTAATACACAGTAGAACCCTTAAAATAGTGAACATAATAACCTTGATCAGCGTCTTTATAAGCCAGCTAAGGAAAAATGTATCCACTTAATAATATGCCTTAACTCTTTCCCATTAGTGCGTTTTTATGAGGGTGTGGTGGAGCTCTCTCTCACTGCTGCAGAAAAAAAAGATCCTCAGGGTCTTGGACTTCATTTCTATAAACACGGAGAACCAGAAGAGGACATCGTAGGACTTCAGGCTTTCCAGGAAAGGTGAGTTTTATCACCTTAGCAGAATCTCAGCTTTATGGATATAGGACTTTTCTTTGTGAAAAGTTTGGCAGTATTAGGAAAATAATGTTTCAAGTACAACCCTTATGAAATTGAATTATGCTTTTCCTAAAAATGCCCTTTTTATCAAAGGTGTAAATCAATATTATAATTCTTTGCCTAGGGATGAAATTATAGTCTGTTGGGAATTCTTAAGGAATATTTTGAACTACCTCTGTGGTTTTTCTGAAATTGTATTACTGTCAGTTTTTTGTTTCTGGTTTGTTTTTTTTTTTCCCCCAAACTTTAAACTTTATTTTGTATTGGGTTATAGCTGATTAACAATATTGTGGTAGTTTCAGGTGAACAGCGAAGGGACTGAGCTGTACACATACATGTATCCTTCCCCCCAGACCCCGCTTCCATCCAGGCTGGCACACAACACTGAGTTCCATGTACTATACAGCACGTCCTTGTTGGTTATCCATTTTGAATACAGCAGTGTATACATGTTAATGTCCGTTTTAAATGTGATGACATTTTTGGAAACAAAAGTGCTGCCTCACCTGTCCAGCCCTCAGTGTCTTGTTCTAAATGAAGATTAATTGTTTTGTTTTAGTATTTTAAAGGATGATTTTTAAATGTTTAGAGACTGCTAAAAAACAATGGATATTCATAAGGGAAATATATAACCAATCTTAGACATGCGTTTAATTTTTATGAGTTCACCCTTCTAAACAAATGCTTCTCAAACCTACAGGAAAAGTGTATGATTTGTATTATTTTTAATACCAAATTGTGTGTGTATTCAAAATTACCTTTAGTTTGTATTTCAATTGTTAACCAGTTGCTAACTAAATCATGTAACCGTTCCTCTTTCATGCTTTTTCAGATTAAACAGTTACAAGTGTATTACAGATACACTTCAAGAACTGGTAAATCAAAGTAAGGCTGCTCCTCAGTCTCCCAGCGTCCCCAAGAAGCCCGGGCCTCCGGTGTTGTCATCTGATCCCAACATGCTGAGTAATGAAGAAGCAGGACATCATGTAAGGGACACAGTGTATTTTCATTCTGAAAATGCACTGCATTTAGAAGTTCTGCATGGTGGTGGCGGTGGTATAGTCATCTAGGGAAAGGTGATAGCTCTCAGAACTTACCATTTAAGGATTCTTGATTTCTTGCAAGAGGTTTAAAAGGTTGAAGGTCAGGTCAAGCGTTTAACTGTGCTAATTTTTACTGTTTTGTTTTTTTAGTTTGAACAAATGCTTAAATTGTCTCAGCGATCCAAAGATGAACTCTTTAGTATTGCCCTTTATAATTGGCTAATACAAGCAGACCTTGCAGATAAACTGCTACAGGTAAATATTTTTTATACCAATAGTGTTAATTTATATTTTTAAGTAGCATTAACTCAGTGGGTTAGTATATATGGTTATTAGGAAATACCAACCGTTAGGTATTAGTGAAAAGCCAAATAATATAATACTTTTTTCTAGTGAGCAAGATATCCTGTTGCTCTAATTTTCTTGTTATTTAGAAGCTGATTGGGATTGTTTATATTGTGGCATGAAAATCAATGGATCATGAATTTGGAGACCTGAACTTTGTCTTAACTCTGCCATTAAGCTGCTTCACAAATGTCCTTTCACTACCCTAAGTGTCAGTGTTCCTCACCCTGTAAAATGGCAACAGATTGTGGCAAGGATGTCTTTGAGCTCAGAGGCTAGAAATCAGTAACTGTGTTCTCAAAGTTTATTAAAAGACTTGCAATTGGGTTGTAATAAATTATTTTTATCAACATAATACGACTATCATAGCAGTTCTTTGATAATTTATAATGAGAAAAATTGCCCCTTTCTTATCTGTTACTGGATTATAATATTGCTTATGTATTCATAAAACAAGGCACACCTATAAAATGATGATATATTTATTATGTAAAGAGCAAGTGGGTGGTCAGAAAATGTCTCTGAACAACTGTACAATTTCCAGATTGCTTCTCCATTTCTGGAGCCACATCTAGTACGAATGGCCAAAGTTGATCAAAACAAAGTTCGTTATATGGATCTACTCTGGAGGTATTACGAGAAGAACAGAAGTTTTAGCAGTGCAGCTCGTGTCCTGTCCAAATTGGCTGACATGCATAGGTATGGCCTCATATTCTCACTGTGATGAGCAATTGATAACTGGACCATATCTAGTTACTGCACCCAGACTTTAATTTTTAAATTTTAAGATTTTAAGAAAACTTTATTCAGGTTATACATATATAGAATTTGTATGAGTTTACTTGGATTTACCTAAAGTGAAAGTGTTGGTCGCTCAGTCATGTCTGATTGTTTGTGACTCCATGGACTGTAGCCCGCCAGGCTCCTCTGTCCATGGGGATTCTCCAGGCAAGAATACTGGAGGGGTTGCCATGCCCTTCTCCAGGGGACCTTCCTGACCCAGAGATTGAACCTAGGTCTCCAACATTGTAGACAGATTCTTTACCATTTGAACTACATGGGAAGCCCTGGATTTACCTGAAGTTTATAGTTTTTCTTTTTGTTTGTTTCATTTTTAATAATGTGTAAAGGTACCAAATAACTTCTACTAAACAGACTCTATTCAAACTATTTTCTAAACCCTTTTTCTTTAAACTATGTCTTTAGATTCTTTTCTACTGATGGCAAATCACTACTATTATTAATTAAAAGGACAAAAAATGCTTTTCAAAGGCGTTATAATTTTAAACGTTTAACAAATTCCAGACCAATTTCCTCAACTCTTACATTGGTTTAAGCTCCTGACAAGGTCTTACAGCATATATATTAAGGAGGGTTAAGAATTCTGTTACAGAAGGCATTGATATATCCAATTAGATTGTCATATCAAGACAATACAATTTTGGAAAGATTATTAATTTGACCCTCTTCATTTGAAATGTTGCCAAAAGAATATGGTGCTATTTTTAAAACATAAAGATTGGTTATGTTAGGAAGAGGAGGTGTTTGAGGCAAAGCTGTGGTTAAACCATGTTAATCAGAACGGTTACGTCAAGCATCCAGCTGTGGCTGACAGCAGGTGGGAGAGTGTGTGTCTGTGCAGTCACGCAGTTGTAATTACTGCGTGTGTGGACCCAAGGCATTTTTTATCTTCTTGCCCTCTTTGGTCACAATAATCACTTGATTTTCATAAATTCCCCTCACATACAGAAAATGACATATATCGTAGTGACTTCAATTTGTCTTTGGTTTAATAAAAGGAAAGAAAAGGAATTTGAGCTAGTAAAGACCTAAAATGTATTTCAGAGTAAAGGCCTTGGTCAAGTCATAGTTTTTGTATAACCAAGAATTGACCAAAAAAAAAAAAACCAAAAGACGAAATGACGGCATTATTAAATATTTAATTCACTATAGCTCTGTCTTAAGGTTCTGTAATTCATTTCTTTATCCAGTATATTTTCTGCCCTCAGAGGCACATATGGACTGTGACCTTATCCAGGCCTTCAGAATCTCATTTCTGGATTACTCTTGTCATTCCTCTTTGTACATCCAAGTACCATTACTGTACAAATCTTTGTAAGTCATTTCGGTCATTGCTTGCACTGTTAGAGTGGCCCTTAATTGCCTTTTCATTTGAACTTTTGGACCTTTTTCCTTGTTATCACAATTACTACGTTCTTGTTATAAAATATTTGGAAATCCTCTTTTAAGGACAGTGCCCATTGTCCATTTCTACTTCACACATGCATACAACCTAATTTTCCCTTCATGTGAGGACCCTGTACGTCTAGTCTTTAGCTCGTAACTTAGCATCCATCTCTTTCCACAATAAAATATTTTTCAACTATTATGTTACTCTTTCTCACTATACTCTTTTTCTATATATGTAAGCTGTACCAAATAAGTTGGTGGCTATGGAATATTCTACTTTAAGTAATTTGGAAATGTTATCCACTTTCAAAATGTTTGTTTCAAGTGGGGTTTTTTTGTTATTTTTTTTTAAGAGATGAGAGGGGGAAATAAAGCCTTTATGAAACAAGGCTCCTGAAGGTACAGTCTTGTTTTCTTTGTCCATGTATATCTTTACTACTTACAAGGACCTTTTATATATTTTTGACCCTCATAATCACCCTGTTAGGGAGGCAGATTTCAGTTTTTCATTCTAACAAGGTATTTTTCTCCATTAAACACTGAAGAATGCCAGGAAGAGTTTGTTCTTAGACCCCAGTTTCCATGTATTTTAAGAATAAATACAGGTTTTTTTCCTAAGTTTCAGAAATTGCATTAAACCTTTTTTACTTTCATAGCTCACCCTTTACACAGGAGACATTTCTAAAGTTCACCCTTGGATTCTTCCCAGTCACTCTGACTAAGCAACACTTAGCTGAGAGGTGTTTCTTTGTTTCGCTCACGTTCTCTGAGGAGCAGATGGGGGTTAACTGTCCAGATGTAGGTGTTCTGAAGATCAGTGTTGGGCTCTTCTTGCCTTTGGACGAGATAAACCATGGTTTAGGTTTGCAGAACTTAAGAGTCTTTCTGGGTTCTTCAAGCTATTTACTTGTAAGAGTGCTAGGATTGCTCTTCAGTGCTGACAGAAAGCGTCTCCTTTTATCACAGTCTTTAACTGTTCTGTTGCATGTTTTGTGAGTAATCAACAATACATTTTTGTGGTCTTTGTACTTTTTCAGAATTTTTGCTTCCTTAAACCTGAGCATATAATTTCTTCTCAATTAAGAAGTTTCTGTATTTTGGGTATCAATTTGGATTTGGCCACATTAAGGTAGAGAAATGAAGAATATGAGGAATAATAAAAAGTTTTCTTTAACTTTAGAAGGTTCCAAGTTTTAATATAGTGAAGTTTTAAAATAGATAATTTTTTGGATATAAGTATTTCTTTATGTGTTCACTGAAATTGTGGATCTCTTTTGTTAGAAATCCTCTACTTTTTCAAGTTTCAAATGGCCTTTTATGTTAATTTGGTATAAAATAGTACATCATAACTGATATATAGGCTCCTGAAGAATTCACATAAATAAAAGTAAGGATTTTCCTCCTCCAGCACAGAAATTTCACTTCAGCAGCGACTCGAATACATTGCTCGGGCCATTCTTAGTGCCAAAAGTTCCACTGCCATTTCATCAACAGCTGCAGACGGTGAATTCCTTCACGAATTAGAGGAAAAAATGGAAGTAAGTGCTAACAATACTTCAGCCTGTCCACACTGATGATTAGCCACGTGTTAGTCCACTTCTCTCTTCCTCTAATAAATAGTAGGTCTGTAGCAGTCAGTATTAATTTTAATCTCTTCTGCCTTCTTTCTTTCTTTTCATATTTATATATAAATAAAAGATTTTAACAATACAGCACTTGGGTCCTAGGGCATTGCTATAATCTAAAAGTTTTCTCTGTGACATTTCTAAAGGTTAATTCTAACTCTTCTAACACTAAGCAGATTATATTGCATTCACCATTAATTCCAGAGATTATTAATAGATGTGTGAAGTAGAGTGGGCTAAAGCCTTTACTAAGAGACACACTAATGTATATGTAGTGGTCCATATACAAAAGCTTATTCCTCATTCACAAAAATCCAGAGTTGGTGTTCCTGATTGGCATGTGGCTTCCTTCCACTTGGTTGATGTCACTTCCCAAATTCTATTTTCTGGTTCTACCATTCCAATAGTCTTACCTTTTTTTTTTTTTTTTTTTTGATCAGAGGGAAGAAGTGTGAAGAGAGCATGTCAGAAGCACATTCACTCTTAAAAACCTCAGCCCTGAAGTGGCATACTTATGTTCACATTGCCTTGAAGAGAACTTAGTCTTAGGGCCAGACTCCATGCAAAGGAGGCTGTGAAGTAGAGTTCTGGCCATTTTGTCTGGCTGTAATCATGGGAGAAACTGGTGTTGGTGGGCAGCAAAGGCTCTCAGGCACAGCCCAGTCCCTATGTAATCCTCTTTGTTGTAATGAAGGGTTGATAGTCTGTTCTAATAAAAGCCTTTATACATTTTTTTTATCGAGGTAGAATTGACATATAACAATTGCTCAGGTGTACAACATAATGATTAAATTTTTCTATATATTGTAAAAGGATCACAATAAGTCTGGTGAGCATTTGTCACCATAAATGATTACAAAAATTTTTTTTTCTTGTGATGAGATCTTTTTAATATCTACTCTCTAGGCAACTTTCTAAATATGCAATACAGTATCATTAACTATAGTTACTATGCTATTATTTTAACAAACTTAAAATTTGTTATTTAGCAAACAAACTTAAAGTCAGATACTAGGAGTCATTTCTCCAAATACCTGGTGATTTATCATGAAGAACTTACGATTTGCTTTTTTCTACCCAAACCAGGTTGCCAGGATCCAACTTCAGATACAAGAGACACTACAAAGGCAATATTCCCATCATTCTTCTGTACAGGATGCAATTTCTCAGCTGGATTCTGAACTAATGGACATAACTAAGGTAACAAAAAGGCAAATGAAATCCCTATGATAATCAGCTATTATCTACAAATTCCTTGTTTCTTTTGCATTTTCCTTTAAGAAAGCAGTTGAGCCATCTTTGGGAGCTCGTCACTGGGCTGAAACCACCGTGTTACCTCACCCTTAGAGCATGTTTCTCTTTCCAGGCCACTTTCTGTCAAGAATCTATGAACCTCAAATGGGGCTTTGTTAAAACTCCTGCCGTCTAATTTATGGACTGCTTCTTGTCTTGAAAGAATAATTTATATTTGCCCAACTTGCCAAGCCTCTCCCACTCTGTACCCTCTGGAACAGTTTCTTTTTCAGTTATTACTGGACATTTCTCTGAGTACCCAGAAGCACCCTTAGATTTGTCAGTTTATCCATGATCTTTTCAAACCTTAGTTTGGACAATACTAGTTCTAAAAGAAGTGTCACTGCGGCATCTTGCTCTTAGCCAAGGGGGGAAAAAAAGGCACACCTATTGAAATCTGTTTAAATGCGTTAACCATTCTTAATCTGGCATTATGACAACCTACACACCATCACATATTTATATCATATCTTAGGAACTTCAGATAACATCTTTGGTTACTTTTGACTTTCAGTGGGTTCTTTATTGTTAATTTCTGAATACTAACCTCTTGATGGATGTTGGCATTTTCTCCTACAGCTTTATGGGGAGTTTGCTGACCCATTTAAACTTGCAGAATGTAAACTTGCAATAATTCACTGTGCTGGTTATTCAGACCCTATACTGGTGCAGACACTTTGGCAAGATATCATAGAAAAAGGTAAGTGTTCACAGCTAGGTCTGTTAGCTACACATTATTTAATGACTTGGTAGAAGAGTGAATGTACACTGTGAGTGATCATATATTAAGGGCTCATGAAAATTGTATATATCTAAGCAGAGGGTAAGTGACAGGTACCTGGATATGGTTGAAGGTGATCCTCTAGAGAAGGATTCCAGTGAATGTTTGAGAGGACCCTCAGAAAAGATTGTGATTTTTGTGGTTTGTACTGCTTAGTAAGGAATTCTGAGAAACTTAGCTCAGAATCCCATAACCAGTCCCCTTCTAAGATGAAAGTATATCAGACACTAACGGAAACATAGAATCTGCTCATTATATTAATGTGAATACACAAAGCTCTATCGTATTTTGTCCCTTGAGACACAGTAAAATAGTTTAAACTTTTCACATTAAAAACACTTTGAGGAGAAGGAAATGGCAACCCACTCCAGTATTCTTGCCTGGGAAATCCCATGGACAGAGGAGCCTGGTGGGCTACAGTCCATGGGGTCTACAAGGAGTAGGATTTGACTGAGTGACTAACAATTTCACTTTCAGGGAACTACGTCCCATGCCACAAGGCCAAAAATTAAAAAAAAAAAAAAAAACTACTTTGGGTTTCTCATGACCTCTTTTTACAGAACTAAATGAAAGTGTGACGTTGAGCTCCCCAGACAGGATGCATGCTCTTAGTCTCAAGATTGTGCTCCTGGGCAAGATATATGCCGGCACGCCTCGCTTCTTTCCTCTCGGTGAGCCATAACTTCAGCTGCAGTCATGGGGCTTTTGTCTTCTCTTTGTTTTGATGGTGTTCTTCATTGACATGGAGAAATAATGGTTTTTAGAGCAAAATCATTTTGTTGTTGCAATTTATCAGCTTTGCAGTTAATTCTACCTCTCCAGAAAAAAACACTTCCAAAGACTAGTAGGATCTGTTGATGAATAGTTTTGGATGTGAAACTTTCTTTGCTTGACCTTCCAGGTTTATATAGCTATGTTGAAATAGTACTAACAGACCACAGTGTTATATTATTGGCAACGTTATACAAGTTTGAAGAGAAGGGAAAAATAGCTGATGTTTTCATGTGTTGATGATCTGTGATTGGTTTAACTGCTCCCTGAATATTGAGGACATATTTTTCTTTAAAATAGCAAGTAGTTGTGTTAAAAATGTAATTTCTGTGAATCCCTTTCTTAACCAAATTTGTAAGGTAGGAAACTCTATTATGAGCCATTTGCCAACTTGTAATGTCTTCTTCGGTCGTAAAACAATAGACTCAACATAAATACATTCATACAGTAGAATGTTAAATAAGCACTTTGTGCTTTCGAAAAGTGATGAGAAACATGAAGATACTTATAACCTTATATTGTTTTTAAAATATAAAGATACAGACTTGTTTACAGGTCTTCTCTGATTTAGGATTTATTCCCTGGACATGGTAAGAAATAAAACTGTTACAATCATATCCTTATTTCTTATAAGTACAGTATTAAAAACTGCCTGTGCCCTTTCAGTTCAGTTCAATTGCTCAGTCGTGTCCGACTCTTTGCGACTCCATGGACTGCACCACGCCACGCTTCCCTGTCCATCACCAACTCCCAGAGCTTGCTCAAACTCATGTCCATCGAGTCGGTGATGCCATCCAACCATCATCCTCTGTCGTCCCCTTCTCGTCCTGCCTTCAATCTTTCCCAGCATCAGGGTCTTTTCAAATGAGTCAGTTCTTCGCATCAAGTGGCCAAAGTATTGGAGTTTCAGCTTCAACATCAGTCCTTCCAGTGAACACCCAGGACTGATCTCCTTTAGGATGGACTGGTTGGATCTCCTTGCAGTCCAAGGGACTCTCAAGAGTCTTCTCCAACACCACAGTTCAAAAGCATCAATTCTTCAGCGCTCAGCTTTGTTTATAGTCCCAACTCTCACATCCATACATGACTTCTGGAAAAACCATAGCTTTGACTAGACGGACCTTTATTGGCAAAGTAATGTCTTTTCTTTTTTTTAATTTATTCATTTTAATTGGAGGCTAATTACTTTACAATATTGTATTGGTTTTGCCATACATCAACATGAATCTGCCACAGGTGTACACGTGCTCCCCATTCTGAACCCCCCTCCCACCTCCCTCCCCGTACCATCCCTCTGGGTCATCCCAGTGCACCTATCTTTTCTTTTAATATGCTGTCTAGATTGGTCATAGCTTTTCTTCCAAGGAGCAATCATCTTTTAATTTCATGGCTGCATTCACCATCTGCAGTGATTTTGGAGCCCCCCAAAATAGTCTGTCACTGTTTCCATTGATTGATAAAATAAAGAGCAACCATATGAGTATGTGAAGCTTGACAATTTTAATAGCAAAATGACCACGTTGTGCACAGTACCTTTTGAGGGTATTTCTTCTCTGGCTTAAGATTGTTAGTTGTGCAGCCCAATAAAATTTAGAATAGAAGAGAACTTCCTTTTTCTATCACTCTGTCAAAGGCAAACAAGAGACTTCAAGCTGGAACAAATTGAGACTTTAGAATTTCTATTACCTCTCCAGAATTTCTGTGTGGTAACTTGTAGTTACCTGTTAACTGTAGTTAACTGTTCAATCTTTAGTGATTCTTCTTGCCCATGGCTATTCACATTGGTCAGTCTCAGATTTTAGGTACCATAAATATGAATTTGATTGCTTCTGTTAAGAGCTTATTTCTGATATAACAGGTAGTAAAAAGTGAGAGTGGGACCACAATTAGAGTCACCAAAATAAAGAAGAATCTTATGAATATTATATTTAATATTTCTAAAATCAAGATACAGCACCCCTTCTTTTTCTGAAAAGCTGTTAAGATCCAGTGTTTCAAGATAGTAAGGAACTCTTATCATGAGACTTCCCTGGTGGTCCAGCATTTAAGATTCCATGCTCCCCGAGCAGGGGGCCTGGGTTTGATTCTGATGGGGGAACTAGATCCCACATGCCACAACTAAAGATTCCTCATGGTGCAACTACACATCTTTCATGCCACAATAAAGGTCAAAGTTCCTGTGTGCCGCAACTGAGACTCTGCACAGCCAAGAAATAAATAAATGAATAATTGAATAAATTAAAAAAATATATATATAAGCAGGCCCTCTCTAAAAGTGTGATTGTCAATGATCTCTGTTCTCCACTTGTACCTTTTGCTTTTTTCTACATTCACTCTAATAGTTTTTTCCCTAATAGCTTTGAAGTGTGTAAGCGAATGGTTTTAGCATATTTGCAGAGTTGTGCAACCATCACAGTTAAATTTAGACCATTTTCATCACCATTTTCATCAAAAAGAAATATCCACCCTCAGCCTTAAGCACCCGCTAATCTCCTTTCTGTCTCTATAGGTTTGCCTGTTTTGGTATATGCCTTATTTTATATTCAAAGAATTATTTGTTTTGAAAATTGTTTTTTAAAAAATTTCCCTCTAGAAGCTTCTCAGTTATGAATAAGACCTACTTTTTAGTATCAAGTGTTAACAAATCTAGAACAACAAAAATTAGTGATTCTATGAAGTGAAGGACATGTTAACTAATTTGATCGTGGAAAACATTTGGCAATATGTTTTAGATCATCACATTTACACCTTAAACTTACACAGTGCTATATGTCAATTCTATCTTGGCAACACTGGGCAAAAGTAAAGTTAACAATCCCCACTGATCTTTTTCTCTCCCCAGATTTTATCGTGCAGTTCTTAGAGCAGCAAGTTTGTACTTTGAACTGGGATGTGGGTTTTGTGATACAGACAATGAATGAAATTGGAGTGCCATTACCTAGACTACTGGAAGTATATGATCACTTGTTCAAGTCACGGGTAAGGAAAATATTAAATAAAATAATTTAGTTAAATCAATTTAATTTTCTAGATACAGGAGCGGATTTTTTTGGTTGTGTGCTTACAAGTATCATATAATAGAGTTGCATCAGAAATTTGCTTCCTTTGTTGAGTATCAGAAATTATCATGCTTCAGACTTTTGATACCAGTAATGAGAGTTGCTTTGTTATATACCATGATAAAAATCAAATATTTTTCAGTATCAATAAAGCATAATTACATATGCTTTACTTTTAGCCAAATAGGCTAAATACATTAAGAATTACTTACTGTAAAGGAATAGAGCCTTTCCTGGTGGTCCAGAGATTAAGAATCCACCTCCCAACACAGGACATGTAGGTTTGATCCCTGGCCGGGGAACTGAGATCCCACGTGCCACAGGGCAGATGAGCCCACACACCACAGCTAGAGAGCCTGAGTGCACAATGAAAACGCAGCACAGCCAAAAAAGAAAAGTAAATTAATAAAGAACAAAATATCATTCACTGTAAAAACAAAATATTTGTTCTCAGTCCTTGTAACCTCATGTAAAATATCAGTGCTTAAAGATCTTTCTCTCCACAAGAAAAGGAAAATTTAACTATATGGTGACAGAGGATAACTAGGCTTATTATGGTGATCATATTGCATCATTTTGAACGCAAACAGCAAATCACTCTATTCAGCAAATCACTCTGAAACTAGTACAATGTTACATGTCAGTTATACCTCAGTTTTTTTAAAAAAGATCTTCCTCACCATATTTAACCTTATTGGACTTAAGTTGTGTAATTTTTATCCTAAGATGAAAGAACTAAACGAAACCTGTTGAACTGGCTTGTGTTTAATACTAGTCGTGATTATAGTAGCTTCATCAGAACATTTCATACAGTGCTTTCCAAGGCACTTACTTATCTCATTAAAACTCACACTGAGCCTTTCACAAAAATGAACAACTAATAATATCCCATTTACATCTGACAAGAGCAGAGATGTTAAATAACCTATTCAAGTCACATGGCTAGTAATGGTGGAGTCAGAACTAGAATTAAGATTCTCTGACTACTGGTTTAGTCTTTTTTTTGGTTTAGTCTCTTATTCACACTACCAGATTAAATCTGCATAGGTTCCAGGTAAGAATCGTGTCACAGTCAATAGGAAGAAATGGATTCTTTTTTTTCCTGTTGTCTCAGGTTCCTAAACAGCAAATTCATATGCTCTGCAAAGTGCAATGATACATCAAATATTCTTCCTAAATGACTTCACAGTGCAGTGTTCAGTGCACTGAACTCTGATGAGTATTTTAACTAACGTAAGTGAGGGGAAAATGAGTGGACACAATTCACCTTAAAACTGACTATGTGTTTTTTCTTTATAGGATCCATTCTGGAACAGAATGAAGAAGCCACTACACCTTTTGGATTGTATACATGTACTATTGACAAGATATGTTGAAAATCCTAGCCAAGTTTTAAATTGTGAGAGGTAACTATGAATTAGATACTGTGTTGTATACCAAAGGTTTTTAAATGCATTGAATAAATATCTGGGTAACAAATTTGGAGATTGTGGGGCACAATACAGAGACTCAAAGAAGTATGCGAGATTTAAACTCGTGTATGTTTGCAGAAACTATTTGATATCAGTTAGCACATATAAAAGGTGAGAGTTTTTCCATTTTCCAGCCCTTGTCCTGATTTCTCCCTGTAAATGAAAGGATAAAATTAATGAATTACTGCTAAACGCCTTCCATCTTGAATGAGCAGCTTAGGAAGTGCCATTGTGTCTTTTGTGATATTATTGGCCGTTTCAAAATACATTTGTTTGAGGAGACCAAATGAATGTAAATATTTAATACTAATTTAAGGAGTCATTCCTTACTGCCTTCCTTCTCATTGTAACAATCTTCGAGAGGAAAATGGTGGTATGTGGTAATCCACCTACCCCCCGAGTGTCTTTCTCTGTTTTCATTTATTTGCCATTTACTTAATCACATGATCCTTCCTCTTCTGCGGGCCTTTACTGAGTAAGATTAGCAGAAGTTGAAGGGAAGTCCTGTAGGAGGAAATGTTTCTGAATCTGTAGATGGCTGAATGGGTGTCTTTTTCTTTACAGGAGAAGATTCACAAATCTCTGCCTGGATGCTGTTTGTGGTTATCTGGTCGAGCTCCAGTCAATGAGCTCCTCAGCAGCAGTACAAGCCATCACTGGAAACTTTAAATCTCTTCAGGCTAAACTAGAACGGCTACATTAATTATTGTAATGTATTTTCATCCCTGCGTTTTTAATCTGTAAAATAAAAACTCAGCTGGGTCCAGCTATCACATACTCTAAATCTAAGAATTTAAGAACAATTTTAGTAGAAATGCGTTTTTAATAAATGGCTGGTATCAGCAGAGTACATTTGCAGGTGAATTCTTTTTTACTACATAATACTATTTTGCTTTTTAATAATCAAGTTAAAAACAAATAAGATTATTTATGATTTTAATACAAGGATAAACAAGTAAAAAACTCTTGTTTTGAATTTATATGCTCATTGTCAAGTTAGTTCAAGTATCGAAACTTAAATAGGCTAGCTGAATAGGTCCAGTTCCGTAATAGTAGATTCTACAACAGTTCTTAAATAAGCAAATAAACAGTCTCTTTTTAAAAGTTTTTTAAATTTTTGGGTTCATCTTTGGAAAAAAATTTCTTCTAACTACTGATTTTGTCAGTTTCAGTCCTTGTAGTACACACCTGGTTGTTTTTTCTGAGCAAGTGATAAACTTGTAATTAATGGTCTATGTCCTGTCTCCCCTCCAGGGAGATGCTGTTTTCCCTCATCATCCACCTAACTCTTCTTTGTCGTGGGACTACTGATTCCTTTAAACTGGTGGTTCTCAAAGTGTGTGCACCAGACCAGCACATCAGCAGCATCTGGACATTTGTTAGAAATTCCGATTCTCCAGCCCAGCACTCTGTTTTAATGCCCTTCATGATGTTCCAGTACATGTCAGGTTGAGGACCACTGTGTTAGAAGATATAACCAGTTCAGGATGGAGCTTCCCATCTGATGCCTCCTCCCTTGCTCATCAGTAACCACAACACCTGAGGTTTACCCAAGACACACCATATATGAAGCAAAACTGTTCATAATATAGTTCCTAATATTCCAGCAGAATTAGGATGGCAAAACCAAGTGCCCAAAGTCATGGCAACAAAAGAGAAAAGTCTGGCGAGTGACAAGGACTCACAGAAAAACAAGAACATGGACTCCTTTCCTCTTACCTTTCGTTACCAGAGTAATGACCTTCTACCTGTTGTCACTAATGTATGTCTAACGGTTTTCCCATCTCCACAGTTATTCTCTTAGAATTTAGCTCCCTTTCTCCTATAGTCTCCTTATTTATAATATTTAATAGGATGTTAATACCTTCTTATTAGGCCCCACCACCTCTCATTTTTCAGCTTTTCAGTTCCTTAAGTTTAGATTTTTTTTAATATGTAAAATGAATGTATGCTACACATTGTTAATTCTGTAAATTTAAAATTCTATCATGTCTACTTAAAATGAAAGTCTTGGCTTAAAGGCTATATTTAGCCGTGATTCCAGTTCTGCTACAAGCACATTTACTCACAAGAACATTAATATGTATGTTAAGTTTATGGAACTCAAAATAATGAAGCTACATCTTTCATAAGGAATGTAAGCTAATGTGGCTAAATGGTCTTTAAGAATCCAGAAATCTGAACCATTTCTTTTGTTTATGTAACACCTTACATAACACCTTTAAGAACTCTAGCCACATAGCGAATGTTTTCAATATCCTTTGGAGGGTAAGAGTACTAAGAGAAATTAAGATCCTCTTCTCCTCTTTAATCATCTGGGAGACTGTAAAACCTTAACATTCGTAAGAATCACTTCAATAACCTGTTCAAAACAGATATTCCACCTTCAATGTGATAATGATACTGGTAGTAAGTGGATCAAACTTGAAGTAGCGTTGTATCACATTTATCAACTTGGTTTATATACTTTATATCTGGTTTTCATTCAACACATTATTTATAGTGACTATTAAATATTAAACATCTATAGACAATGAATGATAAGTGGAATATATGAAACAGTGCATTCATTGTAAGCAGTGAGGAGTCATTGAAAGTCCTGATTGTGACACAGATTTCTAAATAGATCATTTTAGTGTAGCAAAATGGTTAAGAAAGAGAAAGGGCTGTTTGGGGGACTTCCTGGTAGACCAATGGTTAAGACTCCAAGCCCCCAGTGCAGGGGTAGGTTCCATCCCTGGTCAGGAAACTAGATCCCACATGCTGGCTGCAACTAGAGATTCTGCATGTGGCAAAGAAGGTCCCACGTGCCACAACTAAGACCCAGTGCAGCTAAATAAATACAAAAAAATTTTTTAAGAGAAATGTTTTTTAACTGTACAAGGTATGGGATATTAGTCCTGAAATGTATGTTCAGCATTTCTTTAGTATAATACATCTGACTTACTAGTGACTTGTTTGTTGAAAACCTCTCTGCTCTCATCTTTTATGTTTTATAGTTGACTTCATCTCAGGGCTCACAGATTCCTCATTCTCTTCTCAGGATACTTCCCTCCTCCATCCTTTTTCCTCTTATTCATGAGGGGGAAAATATGATAGGGATACAGTTGTATCAAGGAAATAAAGAAATAGAACACTGAATCTAAATGTCTTGAAAGGCATATGCTTTCCTTCCATTTTTTATCAGTTTTTTCATTTAAATTCCCTTAATAATTTTTTTCAGAATATTTTTGAGTCTTCTGATAAATCATTTAAACTCTTGAAAGTTTTATTTTGCTTATCAGGAAAGTTTCCTCATAAGGAGGTTGAAGCCAAGTGATAAGACTTTTTTAAATCCAAAAATTTGTAAGAGCTTATGTAATCTATTTTTATTATTTTGTTGTTCTGCTTCACATATTAGTTAAAATACTATTGTTTTTACTCTTCTTCCTTTTGGATGAACATACCTACTGTATTATGTTAGAAATTAAACATTTATTTTAGAACTTAGCTATGGAAGAATAACTCTTTTTAAGATTAATCAAGGGGACTTCCCTGATCGTCCAGTGGTTAAGAAACCACCTGCCAATGCAGGGAATACTAGTTCAATCCCTGCTCCAGGAAGATCCCACATTGCACTGAGTAACTGAAGCACATGAGCCAAGAGCCCGTGCTCAGCAACAAGAGCCCATGCAGTGAGAAGCCTATGCACAATAAGAAAGAGTAGCCCCTTGTTTGCTGCAAATACAGAAAGCCCACACTCAGCAGTGAAGACCCAGTGCAGCCAAAAATTGTTGCTGTTCAGTTGCTCAGTCATGTCTGACTCTCTGCCACCCCAGGGACCATAGCACACCAGGCTTCCCTGTCCTTCACTATCTTCTGGAGCTTGCTCAAACTCATGTCCATTGAGTTGGTGATGCTATCCAACCATCTCATCCTCTGTCATCCCCTTCTCCCGCGTTTAGTCTTTACCAGCATCGGGGTCTTTTCCAGTGAGTCAGCTCTTTGTATCAGGTGGCCAAAGTATTGGAGCTTCAGCATCAGTCCTTTCAATGAATATTCAGGACTCTCAGAGTCTTCTCCAACACCACATTTCAAAAGCATCAATTCTTGAGCATTTAGCCTTCTTTATGGTCCAATTCTTATATCCATACATGACTACCAGAAAAACCATAGCTTTGACTATACAGACCTCTGTTTTTTTAATACACTATCTAGGTTTGTCAGTTTTTCTTCCAAAGAGCAAGCGTCTTAATTTCATGGCTGCAATCACCATCTTCAGTGATTTAGGAGCCCAAGAAAATAAAGTCTATCACAATTTTCAATGTTCTGCCATAAGGATGGTGTCATCTGCATATCTGAGGTTACTGATATTTCTCCCAGCAATTTTGATTCCAGCTTGTGCTTCATCCATCCCAACATTTCACATGATGTATTCTGCATATAAGTTAAATAAACAGGGTTACAATGTATAGCCTTGATGTGCTCCTTTCCCAATTTACAACCAGTCCATTGTTCCATGTCCTGTTCTAACTTGTTTCTTGACCTGCTTACAGGTTTCTCAGCAGGCAGGTAAGGTGGTCTGGTATTCCAATCTCTTTTAAGAATTTTCCACAGTTTGTTGTGATCCACACAGTCAAAGACTTTAGCATAGTCAATGAAGCAGCAGTAGATGTTCTGGAATTCTTTTGCTTTTTCTATGATCCAGTGGATGTTGGCAATTTGATCTCTGGTTCCTCTGCCTTTGCTATATCCAGCTTGAATAGCTGGAAATTCTCAGTTCACGTACTATTGAAGCCTAACTTGGAGGATCTTGAGCATCACTCTGCTAGTGTGTGAAATGAGTGCAGTTGTGCAATAGTTTAAACATTCTTTGGCATTGCCCTTCCTTGGGATTGGAATGAAAACTGACCTTTTCCAATCCTGTAACCACTGCTGAGTTTTCCAAATTTGTTGGCATATTGAGTGCATCAGTTTTGACAGCATCCTCTCTTAGGATTTGAAATAGCTCAGCTGGATTCCATCACCTCCATTAGCTTTATTCATATTGATGCTTCCAAAGGCCCACTTGACTTCACACTCCAGAATGTCTGGCTCTAAGTAGAGTGATCACACCATCATTGTAATCCAGATCATTAAGATCTTTTTGTATAGTTCTGTGTTTTCTTACCACATCTTAATATATTCTGCTTCTGTTAGATCCATACCATTTCTGTCTTTTATAAATAGATAATAACTAATAAATAAAAAATAGATAGTAAATAGACAAAATAAATAGATAATAAATTTTAAACCTTAACCAGTTTGCCATGTGGAAGCCAGGACTATTGTATCATATCTCCAGCCCGCACCGGAGTGCCTGCCTTTGTAATGAACATTTCCAGTTGAATGACTGCTGAAGCTCCTCATTCAAAACATGAGTAAAGCACTCATTCCTCTCTCCCTGGCCCCTGCCTCCTTCTGTTCCTCTTTTCTACCTCAGTCTTTATCATCTAATGATTCAAGTCAGACATTCGGATCTCATCTTTAAATTCTTTCCCTTCCCTCCAAATCTAATTAGTCACGAATTTTTTTCCCCATATGGTATGTGGGATCTTAGTTCCCAGACCAGGGATCAAACCCACTCCCCCTGCAGTGGAAGCAAGGATTCTTAGCCACTGGACCTCCAAGGAAGTCTCAGTCACCAAATTCTAGGCAAATCTATTTATTTAATGAAATATCTCTTCAATTACCTCAGTAGTTTAGGTTTTTAGAGTTTAATCAGGTATCCTACTTCATTAATACACATAACAATAGTCTGTAGTTTTCCTCCCTCTCATTGGACACCTTCATTTTTCCCCCCACACTAAAGTCAGTTTTCAAGAATGTAAACCTAAATATATTAACCCCTTCCTTTTCATTCAGAAGAAATTTCAGATTCCTGGTGTGACATGAGGATGCTACTGAAGTTTACAAAAGTAAAAATCAGAATCTCAAGTTCAGTTCAGTCACTCAGTCGTGTCCAACTCTGCGACTCCATGAACCGCGGCACACCAGGCCTCCCTGTCCATCACCAACTGCCGGAGTCCACCCAAATCCACATCAATTAAGTCGGTGATGCCATCCAACAATCTCATCCTCTGTCATCCCCTTCTCCTCCTGCCCCCAATCCCTCCCAGCATTAGGGTCTTTTCCAATGAGTCAGCTCTTCACATGAGGTGGCCAAAGTATTGGAGTTTCAGCTTCAGCATCAGTCCTTCCAATGAACACCCAGGACTGATCTCCTTTAGGATGGACTGGTTGGATCTCCTTGCAGTCCAAGGGACTCTCAAGAGTCTTCTCTAACACCACAGTTCAAAAGCATCAATTGTTCAGCACTCAGCTTTTATAGTCCAACTCTCATATCCATACATGACCACTGGAAAAACCATAGCCTTGACTAGACAGACCTTTGTTGTCAAAGTAATGTCTCTGCTTTTTAATATGCTGTCTAGGTTTGTCATAGTTTTTCTTCCAAGGAGCAAGCATCTTTTAATTTCATGGCTGCAGTCACCATCTGCAGTGATTTTGGAGCCCAGAAAAATAAAGTCAGCCACTGTTTCCACTGTTTCCCCATCTATTTGCCATGAAGTGATGGGACCAGATGCCATGATCTTCATTTTCTGAATGTTGAGCTTTAAGCCAGCTTTTTCACTCTCCTCTTTCACTTTCATCAAGAGGCTCTTTAGTTCTTCTTCACTTTCTGCCATAAGGGTGGTGTCATCTGCATATCTGAGGTTATTGATATTTCTCCCAGCAATCTTGATTCCAGCTTGTGTTTCCTCCAGCCCAGGGTTTCTCATGATGTACTCTGCATATAAGTTAAATAAGCAGGGTGACGATATACAGCCTTAACGTACTCCTTTTCCTATTTGGAACCAGTCTGTTGAATCTCAAGTTAGTTTAAGCAAAAGCAGAATTTATTGCCCTTCAAAACTAAGAAGTCCAAATAATAGAGAAGCCTCCACATGGCTAGATCCAGAACTTCAGTATTTTCAGGGCTTTCTCTAGGTTGGTTCTGTCCTCCTTTGAATTTACTTTTTGTCTCCTGCAGTTTGCTCCATAAGTCCTGGGAGAGTGCAGGCAGCGTCAAGTTTCTTCATTTTTGTTTGCTCTAACCCAGAGGTAAATTCAACAGACAAGTCCCAGGAAGGGCACTGATTAACCCAGCTTCAGTTACAGACTCAGTTGTGGGGTTCAGAATCATTCTCCAAACAATACAGAAGAGGAAGGAAGTGCTTCCAAAAAAAACTGCATGTTGGGCACACCTCAGTCCACCGTTTCTATCTTAGTGGTAAGGTAGGTACCTTACCACTAAGCTCCTTGTGCTTTGATGAAAACTCTAAACCCATAGATCCAAGAAACTCAGTGAACCCAGAGCAGGAAAGACACAAAATCATACCAAAGCATGACATCAACAAATTCTCAGCAAACTAGGAACTAAAAGAACTTCCTCAGCCTGATAAAAGGTGTCTGTGAAAAAAGTACAGCTAAAATTGTACTTAATGGTGGAAGACTAAACACTCTCCTTAAAGTTAAAAATAAGACGGTTTCTCTTCAACGAGGATTGGAGGTCCTGATCAGTGCAATTTGGCAAGAGAAATAAAAGACATTCAAATTGGAAAAGCAGAAACAGAGTTATTCAGAACATAATTACGTAGAAGATCCTAAAGAATATACAGAAAATAGTAGAACTATTAAACACAACAAATTGCTAGAACTAGTAAGTTTAGCAAGATCACAGGATATAAGGTGAATGTATATAATCCAATTCCAGGGCTTCCTTAGTGGCTCAGTGGTAAAGGATCTGCCTGCCAATGCAGGAGACATGGGTTCTCTCCCTGGTCCAGGAAGATCCCACATGCCATGGAGCAACTAAGCCTGTGAGCTGAGACTATTGAGCCTGTGCTCTAGAGCTTGGGAGCTGCAACTACTGAAGTCTGCAACCCTAGAGCAAAAAGAAGCCACTGCAATGAGAAGTCTGTGCACCCCAACTGGAGAGAAGCCCCCACTCTCCACAGCTAGAGAAAAATCTGCAGCAATGAAGATTCAGCACAGTCAATGAATATATAAATACATTACATTTTTAAAAAACTGCATTCCAATATACTAGCAGCAAGTCAAAAACTTCTAAATACTCATTTAAAATAACATTAAAAACCATAGAATAAGATTAATTTTAACTATATATAAGACCTATACATTGGAAACTGAGATAGTCCTGGAAGAAAGTAAATGAGAAATATGCAACACTCGTGGATTGGAAGAATAAACAGGAATATTAACCATGAATTCTCATTAAATGTATACATGAGTCAGTGAATTGCCAACCAGATTTACAGCACACTTGTAGAAATTTACAAGCTGATTCTAAAATTTATATGGAAATCAGAGGTCCTGGGATACTGAAAACAGATTTGAAAAGATAAAATCTGAGAATACTGATTTCAAGATTTTGGTATAAAGCTACTGTAATTATGATAATGTGGCATTGGTATATCAATAGAACAAAAGGGCACAGAAATAGATGCACACGTATATGGACAATGCATCTTCAACCAGGTGCCAAGGTAATTCAGTAGGAGAAAGAATAGTCTTTTCAATAAGCGGCGCTAGAACCACGGACTATCTGGTAGTGGTGGTTTAGTTGCTAAGTCGTGTTCAACTCTTGTGACTCCATAGACTATAGCCCGCCAGGCTGCTTTCTCCATGGGATTTCCCAGGCAAGAATACTGGAGTGGGTTGCCATTTTTTCTTCCAGGAGATTTTCCTGACCCAGGGATCAAACACTGGGAGCTGCAAAAACTGAGCCCTCAGGTCACAACTGCTGCAGCCTGTCACCCTAAAGCTTGTGCTCAGCAACAAGAGAAGCCACTGCAAGGAATAGCCCACGCTCTCCACAACTAGAAGCCCATGCAGCAACGGAGATCCAGTGCAGCCAAAATAAATAATTTTTAAAAAATCAAATATCCATTGTTTTCACATATTGTCACACTTAAAGTTTTTGTCAGTGTATTTGTTCTCCTGTATAATTCATATCCTGAAAGAAAAGGACTAGAGTCCATCCCTCTTAACACCATTTTTAGTGAACAAAATAATTCAGATGCCAGCAATTACAAAATACACCCCAAAATGCTATAAACTTTATAATGTAAAAGGATAAATATAAGTAAAAATCTCAAAATGTTTCCATACGAAGGCAACATGATTACATATCTTAAAAAACCAAGTGAATCACAAAACAATTTGAAAAAAAAATTTTTACAAGAAAATAGGATGGCTAGTAACTGCTGCTGCTGCTGCTAAGTCGCTTCAGTCATGTCTGACTCTGTGCGACCCCATTGACAGAAGCCCACCAGGCTCCCCCGTCCCTGGGATTCTCCAGGCAAGAACACTGGAGTGGGTTGCCATTTCCTTCTCCTGGCTAGTAACATAGCAGGCTAAATTGACCATAGTGTATTTTCACACTCCAGTAATAAAAATCAGAGTTTGTAATAAGAGGAATCACATGCCTAATGATGAGAAATATTAAATATTTCATTTAGTTTCAAGTGCCATCAATTAACCATTTTTTCATGTACTACCAAGAAAAAAAATGTTGCCAATTAAACTGACATAATGGACTCATCACTTAGAATTTTTATTTTATATTTATTGAAAGATATATTTAGATTTTAAAGACAGAGTTTTATATCATTTTCGTTCATTCATGAAAATAAAGCAGAAGCTAAATAAATTGGTTAAGGTCTTCCTCACATGATTTTACACTGATAGACCAACTTTTTGGACAGGGAAGGGTTTTTTTAAATTATTGAAATATAGTTGATTTATAATGTGTTACTTTCAGGTGTACTGCAAAGTCATTCAGTTATCCATATATGTATATATTCCTTTTTAGATTCTTTTTCATTATCAGATCAATTCTTATGAATTATTTTTGGACTCACTGATGGGATACACAATCCGCCAGGATCCTTTATGTCCCACACCTTTGCAGGATATGCCAAGAATGTAAAACCCAGACTGCTCTTACCAGCCATTTCTGAGGAGTTTTGCAGAGGTAACATCCCAAACAACGAGCTAGTCCACTTGGCACTCACAATAAAAGTGAGAAACCGCCCAGCTCAATGTTCCTCACCTATATCCAAAAATAAAAAATAAAAAAACCCCTTCATCCACCTAGGCACCTGTGCTGCTGGTGTGGGAACTGAGTCACAGGGAACCTCATAAACATCATACTAACACTCTGCCTACTGCTTTTGCCTTAAGAAACAAAGTCCTTTTCTCTAACTGCAGGCGTCTGATGTTTTCTCTCAAGACCATGAAATAGTAACAGAAGAGTTTGTTAGCTTGTGAGTAGGCTAAAATTCCAATCTTCACCAACCCTGAAAATATCAATTTATGTCCATAAAAATGTTGGTGGTGAAGTATTTCTTAAAAGTGTTCTACATTATATTCAGGGCTCCTGTGACCTCAGTCTAGATGAGGGGAGGTGCACTTATGGAAAAGACACTTCTTCACCCTTATGATAAATTCATCAGAAGAATTGCTCTCCCTCTCAGGGTGATTGTGGCTTGCCCATCTTAAGTCAGGGCTTCCCTTGTGGCTCAGCTGGTAAAGAATCCACCTGCAATGCGGGAGACCTGGGTTTGATCCCTGGGTTGGGAAGGTCCCCTGGAGAAGGGAAAGGCTACCCACTCCAGTATTCTGGCATGGAGAATTCCATGGACAGCCCATGGGGTCTCAAAGAGTGGGACACGACTGAGCGACTTTCACTTTTGTCTTAAGTCATTGGTGTGCTGGGGCCCCTGGGGACTGGGTTTTGAGAGCTGACTGTTAAATTTTCAGGGAATTTTTGAGCTGACTGATGAAAACATCATGATTGGAAAACATCATGGTGAGAAAATGCACCACAGAAACTGGCGAATACTGTAAATCATGGTATCTCTTCTATCTTGTAAAGCAGGTTGTCAAATATTTACCTGTCTCCACTGCTTTAAGTCCTATCTGGCCGATTAGTTAGCTGGGGATAGTACAACATGAGACGACAGCATTACGTACTATTAATGGACAGGGTTATGTACTATTAATGAGCCGCTGAGATTCACCTCTTGAGTGTGTAGAACAGCAGTTGTCAAAGAGAGAGTCTGCTGAGCTAGCACCCAATATCTTGTGTGTAGGCTCTGAAACAGGAGCTTACTTTACATCCCCTGGATATGTCCTACAATTATTCCATATGATGTATCTAAAATCATAATCTTTCTCCACTTCTCTATCACAAACCTCAGTTCAGTTCAGTCGCTCAGTCGTGTCTGACTCTGCGACCCCATGAATCGCAGCACGCCAGGCCTCCCTGTCCATCACCAACTCCCAGAGTTCACTCAGACTCCCGTCCATCGAGTCAGTGATGCCATCCAGCCATCTCATCCTCTGTCGTCCCCTTCTCCTCCCGCCCCCAATCCCTCCCAACATCAGAGTCTTTTCCAATGAGTCAACTCTTCGCATGAGGTGGCCAAAGTACTGGAGTTTCAGCTTTAGCATCATTCCTTCCAAAGAAATCCCAGGGCTGATCTCCTTCAGAATGGACTGGTTGGATCTCCTTGCAGGCCAAGGGACTCTCAAGAGTCTTCTCCAACACCACAGTTCAAAAGCATCAATTCTTCGGCGCTCAGCCTTCTTCACAGTCCAACTCTCACATCCATACATGACCACAGGAAAAACCATAGCCTTGACTAGATGGACCTTTGTTGGCAAAGTAATGTCTCTGCTTTTGAATATGCTATCACAACCCTAGTCATCCTTTAAAGGTGAATCTGTTTGGAACCCAATAGATGACCGCTTTTGCTTTTATCTTTATTTAAATGGTGTGTGTGTGTATGTGTTAGTCACTCAGTCCTGTTTGACTCTTTGTTTAAATGGTAGCTTTCAATATGTTTTTAAACAAAACTTTACTTGAAATAAAATACAGAGAAGTACACAAATCATATAATAATGTTTTCTTAAAGTGAACATACCTGTTTAGCTACCACCTCATGCAAAATACAGAACCTTACCTAAAAGCACATGTTTTTTCCTGTGCTTTCCTGTGTTCTGTCCTGACAGCCCAGGTCTTGGTATTTGACTTTCTTTTTCTTTCTGTATTGGTCATCTTTTTCCTTCTGATGGGTTTTCTGAAAGTAGAACAACTTCAATTGCCATTTAAACAGTAGAGAATTCAGGACTTGAAAATTAAAAGGATGCATGTTATGACAATTACTGTTACACTTATCTAAAAATAAGGTCCAAACCACGGCTGGGAAAGCTGTGGGCATACACCTGCACAGCCCTTATCTGCCAGGTTACAGGTATGATGGGTCCACTTTTCCGAAGCAGAGCCTCGGAAGAGAAATCAGAGAATGGTTTCTACTCTTGATGACACCCGTATTCACAGAGAGAGGGACTCTCCACATTTCCTGTTATATCAAATTCAAAGCATTAAAGCATGAATATGGGCTTTTGCCACAATTCAGGGACAATCCAGAGAGGACTCAGAATATACACAAGAGGGATACTATCCAAGAGGAAGAAGAAAACCCCTCTGGCTTAGTGGAAACAAAGTCAGATATGCCTCTGTCTCAAAATCTCATGGAGACAGGGTTGAAGAGAAAGTTGAGAGCAAAGTAGCTTTTCTAAATTATTGGAAAAGACTGTCCTTTAGAATGCTCTCTCTCTCCCAATATGGGGGTGATCCCAACAGAATAAAACATGGTGACATGTTATAATTAGAGGAAAGAGCTGAGTCATTATTCCTGACCTGCTCTCAGCTCTTATGTTTAGTTCAAGGCACAGAACATTCTCACATGCTCTGGGGAACTTGAGAGCAAGGAGACCCCCCTGTAAAGGCAACAGAATACAGAGATGAAGGGGATGGCTGAGTCTTAGGGGGTGTGATTGCATCATCAAGAGAGAAATTAGAGACTCTAGCTATAGACATTGGGCTTCCCAGGTGGTTCAGTGGTAAAAAATCCACCTGCCAACATAGGAATTGAAGGTTCAATCCCTGAGTCCAGAAGATCCCTTGGAGAAGGAAATAGCAACCCACTCCAGTATTCTTGCCTGGGAAATCTCATGGACAGAGGAGCCTAGGAAATCTCACGGACAGAGTAGCCTGGGAAATCTCACGGGCAGAGAAGCCTGGTGGACTACAAGTCCATAGGAGGCGCACAAGAGTCGGACATGAATTGGGACTAAACAACAAGAGGAGGTTATAGACACCAATGTGATAGACCCAGGAGCCAACATCAGACATCCTGAAGAAAGGATGGCTAAGAATACAAAAAATAAAATTTGAATGCAAACACTCTCTCTCTCAATGCCTTTAGAGCACATAACCCCTCCTCCCACTCTCATTATGAATCCACCTTGTAGACTGAGTAGAATGAGAAAAAGACCATCTGCAAGGCACAGCATTTATTTGAAGGAGATTTATCAAAAAAGAAATGAAAGTACCATTACTTGTCAAGGTAAAGACTTTCCCTGCTACATATTGGGTTGGCGGCTCAAGAAGAATCCTTAATTAAAGAAAAAAATTTAAACTACATTTGCCTTGTAAAATAGGTGTATATGTACCATCTTCTCACTTTACCACAAAAGAAGCTGGCCTGAAGGCAAAGAGCAGAGTGACGAGAAGAAAAACGGAAGAGCCCTGCCTGATCAAAACTTACAAACTACCTGCTGAACCCCTGGGTTAATGAGCCAATCAATTTATCTTTTTGCTAAATCCAGTTTGTGTGTGGTTCTCTATTACTTACGATCTTTATTAGGTTTAAAGATAAGCAATGTATTAATAAATCAGCCAGTAAATTGAAGTTGGGAATTGAACATAAGATGTCTAACATCCAAAACCGGACTCTTGATCACTGTACCATAATACAAAACTCAACTGTTATTCCCTTTGCTGCAACTGCAACCACTTGCTACTTAAGGACTGGTCCAAGGACCGACAGAATTGATGTCACCTGGGAGCTTGTTAGGAGAGTCAGTCTTAGGGCCCCACCTACCCCAGACCTACTGAATCAGAACCTACATTTTTAACAATATTCCCAGGTGATTCGTGGGTACATTAAAGTTTGAGAAATACTGTTTTAAGTCATTCTTTTCTTTGGGTTCATACAGCATGTTCCTTATTCATCGCTAATTACCTAGTCTTCTATCTCCTCACCAAACCTGTGATAGCCTTGAAGACAGAAAATATGTATTACTATTTTTAATATTCTAAGCACTTGTGATGAAGACCGCTAATCATCCACCAAAATTATTCTATCAATCTCACTGGGTACACTGCTAATCTGTATTTCCCAGCCTGCTTTGTGGCTAGGTGTGAACAGATGATGAAATTCTCTCCAATACAACAGAACCAGAAATACTGTGTACCACCGCCCTGGACCCAGATCTCAAGACTGTGGGGATGCTTGCTCCTTTTCCCCCTTTCCTTTGACTTGAATCCCACTTGGACATCAGTCTTGATTTTGCAACAAGACATTGGAGAATTACAGGATGAGTATCTCGAAGGTACCTAGATCTCTGAATAATTGTGTTGAGCAGAGCAAACCTAACAAACTAAATCACCTGTAATAGATACACAAGTAAGAAATAATTGCCCTTGTTCTCTAGGTCACTAATTTTTGGTAGAGGCCTTTTGATATGGTTCCCTAGTCTATCCTAAATAACTCACCACTCCATCTTTTTAAAATAATTCTTTGTTGCTGCACTAGCTTCTGTCTAGTTGCCTCGAGTGGGGGCTACTCTCTAGTTGTGCTACTTGGGCTTCTTATTGAAGTGGCTTCTCTTGTCGTGGAGCCCTGGCTCTAGGGTGTGCGGGCTTCAGGAGTTGCTCTAGAGCAAAGGCTCAATGGTTGTGGCACAGGGGCTTAGTTGCTCCACCACATATGGGATCTTCCTGGATCAGGGATCAAACCCGTGTTTCCTGTATGGACAGGTAGATTCTTTACCACTGAGCCATCAGGGAAGCCACCACTCCATCTTATAATAGACCTCAGCTTATAATAATTTCCTTTGTGGGGGAGAATGGCCTCAAATACACACAGACAAGCAAGTCCTCAGCAGCAATTTCTGCACTATATGATCCCAGCCATAGCTGACTGATCCAAGAGTAAATCCCATATCCAAACTGCACCACTTGAATTTTCCCTCCAAGAGATTTCCAATTCTGAACTGAGGCTGAGAAAAACTGGAGCTGAGTCAAGTTTATTAACAAGGATTTAAAGCTGCACTGCGGAGAAGGCAATGGCACCCCACTCCAGTACTTTTGCCTGGAGAATCCCATGGATGGAGGAGCCTGGTGGGCTGCGGTCCATGGGGTCACTGAGAGTCAGACACGACTGAGCGACTTCACTTTCACTTTTCACTTTCATGCACTGGAGAAGGAGATGGCAACCCACTCCAGTATTCTTGCCTGGAGAATCCCAGGCACGGGGGAGCCTGGTGGGCTGCCGTCCCTGGGGTCGCACAGAGTCAGACACGACTGAAGCGACTTAGCAGCAGCAACAGCAAAGCTGCACTGCATGATACAGGAGCCACTAGCCACACGTAGCTATTTGAATTTAATCAAAATAAAAAATTCAGGGTCTCAGTTGCATTAGCTTCATTTTATGTTCTTATGTCCTGACATGTAATACTTTAGATCTGCAAAAAACTCACATTATCAGGAGGGTTGTTTAGAGTCCCAGAATTTCAGTTTGGCAGTGTGGTCTATGTTGCCATCAGAAAACCAAACCAAAACTAAGTTACCGGTGCTCTACATTTTGGAATCAACCGGAATGTTAATGCAGTAGACTGTTTAGGACATCTTTAAAATGTTGATTTTGGACTTTATCATATGCGTTTGCAAAAAAGGAAAATAAGGATTTGCTGTAGGAAAATAAGGATTTACTGTCAGAATTACCAGTTTTTGTTGTTCTTGTTCAGGTGCTCAGTCATCTCCAACTCTTTGCAACTCCATGGACTGTAGTAGGCAAGGCTTCCCTGTTCTTCACCATCTCCTGGAGCTTGCTCAAACTCAGGTCCACTGACTGGGTGATGCCATCCAATCATCTCATCTTTGGTTGTTCCCATCTCCTCCTGCCTTCAATCTTGCCCAGCATCAGGGTCTTTTCCAATGAGTAGGCTCTTTGCATCAGGTGGCCAAAGTACTGGAGCTTCAGCATCAATTCTTCCAATGAATATTCAAGGTTTACACATTCAGTCAGTTCAGTCGCTCAGTCATGTCCGACTCCTTGCGACCCCATGGACTGCCAGCACGACAAGCCTCCCTGTCCATCACCAACTCCCTGAGTTTACTCAAACTCGTGTCCATTGAGTCGGTGATGCCATCCAACCATCTCATCCTCTGTCGTCCCCTTCTTCTCCTGTCTCAATCTTTCTCAGCATCAAGGTCTTTTCAAATGAGTCAGTTGCTAGCATCAGGTGGCCAAAGGATTGGAGTTTCAGCTTCAGCATCAGTCCTTGCAATGAATATTCAGGACTGATTTCCTTTAGGATGGACTGGTTGGATCACCTTGCAGTCCAAGGGACTCTCAAGAGTCTTCTCCAACACCACAGTTAAAAAGCATCAATTCTTCAGTGCTCAGCTTTCTTTATAGTCCAACTCTCACATCCATACATGATTACTGGAAAAACCATAGCTTTGACTAGACTGGGCCTTTGTTGGCAAAGTAATGTCTCTGCTTTTTAATATGCTGTCTAGATTTGTCATAGTTTTTCTTCCAAGCAGCAAGCATCTTTTAATTTCTTGGCTGCAGTCAACATCTGCAGTGATTTTGGAGCCTAGAAAAATAAAGTCTGACACTGTTTCCCCATCTATTTGCCGTGAAGTGATGGGACCAGACGCCATGATCTTCGTTTTCTGAATGTTGAGTTTTAAGCCAGCTTTTTCACTCTCCTCTTTCACTTTCATCAAGAGGCTCTTTAGTTCTTCTTTACTTTCTGCCATAAAGGTGGTGCCATCTGCATATCTGAGGTTATTGATATTTCTTCCAGCAATCTTGATTCCAGCTTGTGCTTCATTCAGCCCAGGGTTTCTCATGATGTACTCTGCATGTAAGTTAAATAAGCAGGGTGACAATATACAGCCTTGACAAAATCCTTTCCCTATTTGGAACCAGTCTGTTGTTCCATGTCCAGTTCTAACTGTTGCTTCCTGACCTGCATACAGGTTTCTCAAGAGGCAGGTCAGGTGGTCTGGTATGCCCATCTCGTTCAGAATTTTCCACAGTTTATTGTGATCCACACAGTCAAAGGCTTTGGTATAGTGAATAAAGCAGAAATAGATGTTTTTCTGGAACTCTCGCTTTTTTGATGATCCAACGAATGTTGGCAATTTGATCTCCGGTTCCTCTGCCTTTTCTAAATCCAGCTTGAACACCTGGAAGTTCATAGTTCAGGTACTGTTGAAGCCTGGATTGGAGAATTTTGAACATGACTTTGCTAGCGTGTGAGATGAGTGCAACTGTGCGGTAGTTCAAGCATTCTTTGGCATTGCCTTTCTTTGGGACTGGAATGAAAACTGACCTTTTCCAGCCCTGTGAGCACTGCTGAGTTTTCCAAATTTGCTGGCATATCGAGTGCAGCACTTTCACAGTTTACATATTAGCCGGTTATGTGGAAAATTCTTCAAGAGATGGGAATACCAGACCACCTGACCTGCCTCTTGAGAAACCTATATGCAGGTCAGGAAGCAACAGTTAGAACTGGACATGGAACAACAGACTGGTTCCAAATAGGAAAAGGAGTATGTCAAGGCTGCATATTGTCACCCTGCTTATTTAACTTATATGCAGAGTACATCATGAGAAACGCTGGGCTGGAAGAAGCACAAGCTGGAATCAAGATTGCTGGGAGAAATACCAATAACCTCAGATATGCAGATGACACCACCCTTATGGCAGAAAGTGAAGAGGAACTAAAAAGCCTCTCGATGAAAGTGAAAGAGGAGAGTGAAAAAGCTGGCTTAAAGCTCAACATTCAGAAAATGAAGATCATGGCATCTGGTCCCATCACATCATGGGAAATAGATGGGGAAACAGTGGAAACAGTGTCAGACTTTATTTTTCTGGGCTCCAAAATCACTGCAGATGTTAACTGCAGCCATGAAATTAAAAGACGCTTACTCCTTGGAAGGAAAGTTATGACCAACCTAGATAGCATATTGAAAAGCAGAGACATTACTTTGCCAACAAAAGTCCGTCTAGTCAAGGCTATGGTTTTTCCTGTGGTCATGTATGGATGTGAGAGTTGGACTGTGAAGAAGTAGTCCGTCTAGTCAAGGCTATGGTTTTTCCTGTGGTCATGTATGGATATGAGAGTTGGACTGTGAAGAAGGCTGCGTGCCGACGAATTGATGCTTTTGAACTGTGGTGTTGGAGAACTCTTGAGAGTCCCTTGGACTGTAAGGAGATCCAATCAGTCCATTCTGAAGGAGATCACCCCTGGGATTTCTTTGGAGGGAATGATACTGAAGCTGAAACTCCAGTACTTTGGCCACCTCATGCGAAGAGTTGACTTATTGGAAAAGACTCTGATGCTGGGAGGAATTGGGGGCAGGAGAAGAGGACGACAGAGGATGAGATGGCTGGATGGCATCACTGACTCGATGGACGTGAGTTTGAGTGAACTCCGGGAGTTGGTGATGGACAGGGAGGCCTGGCATGCTGCGACTCATGGGGTCGCAAAGAGTCGGACACGACTGAGCGAGTGAAGTGAACTGAAACGGTTTTCTGGAGAGCGCCACACACAGCCTGCGCACTCAAAGGTGTGTGTCAGAGGAACGAACGCAACATCGTGGAGGTGAAACAGAACGACCCCAGCAGCCCAGGATGAGACCCTGAGCAGAAGGACGGGCGGCGGGACAGAGGAGACGCAGGCGGGGAGGCAGCGGAGGCGCAGGACCGCTGGGAGGACGAGGGCGGGAACCCCGGGAGACCCGGCGGAGAGAAAGACTGGGGAACGCCTCCAGCCTCCTGCCCGCGCTCCCTGCCGGCGCGGAGCAGGCGCACTGGCGGCGCTCGCCCGCGTCCCTTCCCCGCCCTCCGCCGTCGCCAAGGCGCAGGCTTGCGTCGGGGCGGGCAGCTCCGCCCGTCTCCGTCGCCCTCCTTCATCTCGGCCTCGCCGTGCCTTCCTGCCCCGGACGGGCCAGGCCCTGGCGGAGGTAACTTCCCGCAGAGTCCCGTCTCGCACGGCCCCAGCCTCCTCCCCTTGCCCTCCGGCCCGCCGCGTCCTCGGGCTCCTCCGCCCCCTCACTCTCTCGAGTCTTGGCGCGCCCGCTACCTCCCCTGCCCCGCCATCCCCCGCCCCACCCAGCCCCCTACCCGCTACCCCGGCGTCGTTCTCCGGCCGCAGCATCCTCAGCCTCACGGAGGTGCGGGGTCGCCCTCGGCTGGCTGGGAACGAAGTCCGGTTCGGGCTCCACCTCGGCCCGGTGTCCTCCAGCTCCTGCCCGGTCCCCGGTGGGCGCCGCGGTGGCAGCTCGCGGGGGTGGAGGCCCGCGCTGCCCCGCACGGTCCGGTAGGGAATCTCAGAGGGGTCCCTGGGGATGCCTCATGAGAGGTGGTCGTGGGCCAACTCCTGTGTGTGACATTGGTGGGGGATAAGTTGAGCGCCGGGGAATGGACGTGATTTCTTAGGCTCGTCTGTGGTGCAAACCACCGAACAACTTGGATTATTCCTCTGGAAATTGCTTTTGCCAGTGTGTTTTAAATTAAGATACGGGGAGCGGGGTGCGGTAAAACTTAACCTATTTCTCCTCCTCACATATTTTGTGTGGTCGAGTTTATCTCTGTCGTCCAGTAACTAATTTGACGTGTTTCGTGGTGTTTATTAGTATCCGTCTGGAGGCTTCACAGGTGGCGCTAGTGGTAAAGAACCCGCCTGCCCATGCAGGAGACCTAAGAGACCCAAGTTTGATCCCTGGGTTGGGAAGATCCCCTGGAGGAGAGAATGGCAACCCACTCCAGTATTCTTGCCTGGAAAATTCCATGGACAGAGGAGCCTCCGAGGCTACAGTCCATGGGGTCGCAAAGAGTCAGCCAGGACTGAGCTTCCAAGCACACACATCTGTAGGTACCATTAGTGATTTTAGTGCCAGTCGGTATACAGCACAAATAACCTTCGCTCTATAACAGGAGGTGATTTTCGGAGCTTTAAGAGACAGAAGGCCATCCATCATCAAATTCTGTAGGGCTCTGTCTTTACTTCTTGAAATGATGAACTAGTTTTTTATCCTTTACTTTTTGCCGCGCAGCATGCAGTGTCTTAGACTCCTCCCCCACCCGCCCCCCTGCCCGCATCATACCCGTGGCCTGTGCAAGACAACCAGCAAAATCAGAAAATCAACATTCATCTGTCACAGTCATCTAATCCTCAGTTTCTCTTTCTATTCAGGTTTTTCCGTTTCTCCCATATTGCCCTTTATAGTGCAAACATAAAGTGTACAATTTACTGACTGCGTGTAGTTGTCAGGTTTTTCTCTTTGGGACTAGTTTTTCAATCTTTTCCCAACTTTCATAACCTTAAAACTTTTGAACGTTACCGATCAGTTATTTTGTAAAATGTCCCTTGGTTTGGGTTTGCCTGATATTTACTTGTGATTAGATTCAGATTATGTTCCTTTGTACATATGTCATCACAGATGTTTTTCTCCTTTTAACTGTTAGGTGGCAGGTGATTTCCTTTTGTCCCATTCTGATTATTTTCATTGTGATCCTTAGATACAATGGAATCTGCCCAGTTTCTTCATTGTGAAGTTACTCTTTTGTCTTTTGTAATTAATGAGTATTTTATAGGGATATTTTGAAACAATGTAAATATACCATTTTGCATCAAATATTCAATTTAATAATTTACTTTTTTATGATTATATGGATTCATGGTTTCCCGTTTTAGTCCATGGATTTTTAAATCCATTACTGTAATTTGTTCTGATGCTCAAAGTGTCCTCAGTTTCTTCTGTGGGATCCCTTTCATTATGGCTTCTGTGTCCTCACTTTGGCTCCACATCACTGTGTCACATTCCCTCAGTGATCATCCTCCCAAGATTCACTCAAGAATGGACCATTCACCCAAGATTATGTTCCTGTCACCCCAGTAGAGCTCTGACAAACGAGTCATGGCCTCTATTGAAACCATCCCCATACCCAGCATGGAGCCTTGCTGGACATCTTTACATCATATTATTTCAGGGCTTCGCTTCTGTGTGGTCTAGTTTGGACTTTCTTAGAGCTCGGTGGCTTAGGGTAGTTTGACTGCTTATGTGGTGATTGAAGGCTTCAACAGTAATTATTCCAGGAGTAAGGTAGAAGGTGTGGGGCGGTCTAGGTGGCTCAGAGATAAAGAATCTGCCTGCCAATGCAGGAGATGTAGGAGATGTGGGTTCTGTCCCTGTGTTGGGAAGATCCCCCGAAGAAGGAAATGGTAACCCACTCCAGTATTCTTGCCTGGAAAATCCCATGGGCAGAGGAGCCTGACGGACTATAGTTGGCCAGGCTGTAGAGGTTGCAGAGAGTCAGACACAACTGAGCTAATAAGCGCACACACACAAGGTAGATGATGTATTGCCTTGTATGAGCTAGCGTTGTGAAATGCATAGCCTCACTTCCATTTTAGTCTTAGTCAAAGTAGTAAAAAACCACCCAATTTCAAGGGATGAGGCATAGACCAGAGCTCTCAGTGAGAGAGAGGAGTGTTAAAGTCATAGTGTAAGAAGAGTGTATGGGGTAGGGGGTATTTTTGTGGTCATCTTTGGAAAGATGAGAAAGTAATCACATAGAAACTATATTGTCAAGATATTCTTCAAGTTTGTGTTTATTTTCATAGTCTGAGGAATAACTTATCAAAAAAGCAAACACCTTTTGCCTGACTATTCAAGATTAGATACTGAATAAAGTGTCAGCATTTTACCTTAAAAAGAGAGTTAACTTGAGCTAATGAAAAAGTCATTTACTAAAACTTTATGAAAACTCTTAAAATCTTCAGTAAATATTATGGGGTCTTATCATTTTTTTGTTGTTTTGATTTTTACAGCATCTTGTGACTTTTGACTTAATTGGTCTTTGATATCTTAACAAGCATGGAGATAAGATTAGAAGTTTTGACTTCAACCAGTATCAAGCACAAAAAACCCTGGCCACGAGTCTCCTGGTTGGGACAGGTAAGTTTTTCTTCAGTTGTACAGTATCAGTTGTAATATGTGTTACATGTGTGCTTTGCCTCTAAGATTGAAGAATGCTGCTGCTGCTAAGTCGCTTCAGTTGTATCAGACTCTGTGCGACCCCATAGACAGCAGCCCACCAGGCTCCCCCGTCCCTGGGATTCTCCAGGCAAGAACACTGGAGTGGGTTGCCATTTCCTTCTCCAATGCATGAAAGTGAAAAGTGAAAGTGAAGTCACTCAGTTGTGTCCGATTCCTAGCGACCCCATGGACTGCAGCCCCCCAGGTTCCTCCGTCCATGGGATTTTCCAGGCAAGAGTACTGGAGTGGGGTGCGATTGCCTTCTCCGAAGATTGAAGAATAGCCTTTAAAAAATAAAATAGCATCTGCAGAAGGATCACTTGCCCACTGAACAGGACTTTGTGTATTTGCATGGTAGGAGGCTGGCAGAGGTGGGGAGGGAGCATCAGTCTTTCTGTGGTCTGATCACATTTGTCACCTCTCTCATCACTTTCTTGCTCCTTTTCTCCATCACCTGCTTCATCTTCTTCACCATCCTTTGTTGCTTTGCTGTTGGTGTTCTGGGATGGTGTATCATCCTCACTCTCATCTTCTGGGCTCTCCTGGGAATTCTGGGACACAGTTTCTTCACCCTGCAAGTCCCAGTTTTTGAGATTGCCCAGCCAGAAAACCTCTCTGCCGTTGTTGAAAATGAGCATGGCTTTCGCATCTACAGAGTCTTTTTTGAGCAAGGGCACATGTTTGGGGAGTTTCATGTCCTGGTGAATCTTGGAATACCCACGCAGGTGATGAAGCAGCCTGGAAGGTTTCCAGGAAGCTCAGAACATTTTCTGGATGTTTTCTAAAACTGAAGTCTACGAGCACATGCTACTGCTTCAGAAATGAGAAGCCATGTCTATTTAAGTAAATAATTTAAAACTTGCCCATACTACTCTTCAGATCGGTGAGCTAACAGCAGATATCTCAGTTTGGGCTAGCAGAATTGGAAGACACTCCTATAATTTTAAAGTTCAAATAAATCTCAGTGTGAGTACTAGGTCATCCTACCTAGTAATTCTAATAAGACATACTTTTAAGATAGAATGAAAACATCTTCAGGGTACATAATTAGCCTTATTGTTGGGACCTCTGATGGTCAGGTGATCAGTAATCTACTTTCCAGTTTAGGGGATGTGGATTCGAGTCCTGGTCAGGGAACTAAGATCCCACTTGCCACTGGGCAGCTAAGCCCCCGTGCCACAACTAGAGAAGCCCTTGAGCCACAGTGAAGACCCAGTGCAGCCAATAAATAAATAAAACTGTTTTTTACAAAAGCCCTTATTGTTCATTTTATGGTGTGTAGTACAAATATACCATCTTTCTTAGATGTCACTTTCTTTTCCTTTCTGTGATAACTTACGTAGGTGGCTGAATTAACTTTGGCATCTCTTAAGTTTCCATGTATTTCTTCTCCTAGGAAAATGAAGCTGTTTTTCTTTTGGATGATAAATCCGTAAATGAAATTAATTTGCTCTCAGGAAGGACAAAGAAGAAAATCCCCAGTCTTCAGCCTTTGTTGAAGGATGTTACACTCCTAACAACGTCCAGTAACGGTTGAGTAGTACTGATATTGTCAAAGGGCTAGATTAACTGTGCTTTTAAAAATAATTTTTGGGGTAATATTAAGGAATTTGTTAGACTGTAAGCATTGTGTTTCCGTTTTGAAAACAGATGCCTGGCTGGCTGGGGTACTCACCACAGGGGAGGTTTTCCTCTGGAACAAAGATCAAGATTGTTTGAAAACTATACCAGCAACTGAAAAGCCTAAGGACATGATTAAAGCTGCAGTAGGTGGGAGTTTTTTTGTTTGTTTAAATTGATTTAACTTGATATATAGAAGGAAAAGAAATATACCTCTGCTTTTGTAAATATCTGTATGTATTTCCATGTATCTGTAAGTATTTTTTGATGTTGGTTATTTGTAACACTAAGGTTCATCTTGAGGAAGAAAAATCTGGCATACCTAACATACCTGTGATAGAAGTGGGTTCCTAGTATCACACATGAGTACATGATTAAGTGTTAATATTATTTGTACTTTTATTATTAATGCCTTAGTTTTTCTTTCTGAATGGAAACCTCATTTAGGTTCCTTGTTGTCAGAATAGATAAAATTTGTACTTTTTTGCAGGAATTCTGACTTCAGAGGTTTAGTAACTTTGTTGTTGTTTTTTTAGCAAGCTCTTCCAGACTGTACTTGTATGTATCTGGCAATGGGAAAAGAGTTCTGCTTATGACTCCTTCTGGATGCATATTCCTTTGGGAACATTTGGAATTCAAGAATGGTTTATCTTCCAAAAGCCTTTCCTTGGTGGGCCAGTGGTCCCAGATCATGCCTGAAGAAGCAGTTCCTTTGCCTTCCACTGAAGATAAAGAAGCGGTAGTGCATGCTGTTTTTATAAAAAATGAGGTAAATTCCAAATCAGACAGGGTGTTCTTGAAGTGGAGACCTCAGACTCTAAGAGCAGACACTTTCTGGGAAGCTGTTGAGCAGAATGTGTAATGATAGCTGTATATCTCCAGTCATCATTAATTGTAGTAATGGTGAAATTATCGTGGAAAAGGTATTTTTATATTTCTTGGTCCCATTTTAAAAGATTTTATTAAAAGTGGTTTGAACTTTGAGTTTCCTTGGTCTTTCCCTAGTTTTACTTTTCCTTAGTTTTAGAATATAACTAGCTTGATAATAAAAAAAAGAAACTAGAATTGGTGATATTAAGTAGCCCATTCCCAGTAAATAACACATTTATTAACTAAAAGACATGTTAAATAGCTGTGTGATACACTTTGTATGTGTTGACGCATATGTTTTTACCCACTTTGCTATTGTTAAAAATTGTGTTTTGAACTTCTGTTATTTACCCCATGAATATGCCCTAGTTTAAATAATATGCAACCATAAAAGAAGAGAAAAATAAATATATAAGAATATTCCCAGTTATATAGCCAGAGTAAATGGCAGTGTTTTCTTAAGAGAGTAACTGCACCTTGATTTCCCATTTGAGATATGCTTCTGGCTCAGAAATAAATTTCTTAGTGTTTAGCTTAATGTTAAGCTATATGTTAAGAATAAAAGTATAAGCAGGTTCTTGATATATTTCATTTGTCTTACTTATGAGAAAATGTGGGGCTGTTTTTTTGCTTGTTTTTCTGTTCTTTCATGCATGAGTTTATTTTCTATTTTCCTTGCTGGTTATTTATTTTAAACATAGCAGTGTGTACATGTTAATCCCAAACTCCCTAACTATCCCATCATTCTTCCCCCTGGTAACCATAAATTCATTCTCTAAGTCTGTGAATCTGTTTTATGAACAAGTTCATTTGTATCACTTTTTTTTAGATTCCGCATAAAAACGATATCATACGATATTCCTCTTTCTCTGACTTCACTCAGTATGACAGTTTCTAGATCCTCTTGATTTATTTTCAGATTTATTATATACTAAAGTATATGAAATTTATCTACAGTTATTTGGAGACTGCTGCTTGTGTTCATTTACTTTCTATTCCGGGGAATGCCTGAAGTTAACATTTCTAGCAATTCGGTGGCATGAAAATGTATTTACACCTGTAAGGTGAGGTAAATGTTTCCTTCTTTCTTGTTTTCTATCTTTTTTTTTTGACCATTCTGAACAGCACATGGAATCTTCTTAGTTCCCCCACAGGGAATTGAACCCACAGTCCCTGCATTGCAAGTGCAGAGTCGTAACCACTGGACTGCCAGGGAAGTTCTTCTGTCCCTTTTGAAACATTATTATAATATCTTTTGGCCCATAAATACATAATAAGATCAGTAAATGAAATGTGAACATTGACCTTTGAGACTTTACAAATCGTTTGTCCCTATAAGTATTGTTCTGTTTCTTTACTTTTCATTTTACTTGTTTATTACAGAAAGTTTTTCTTGTTTTTATTTTGTTTTCCTTCTTGGAATTGAGAACACATAAAAGGTAAGGCTGGCTATGGTCTTATCTTAAGACTATAAAAAACTCCTTTGAAAACTAATTCAGTTGAATTTTGAAAAGGATGTAACTTACTTGAATTTATTACCATACCTTTTAAATTCTCTTGTTTTTTTTTTAATTAAAAGTTTTATTTATTTTAAAAAGCCCAATGAAATAGAATGCATTTAAAAGCATATAATGACTTAAGATTTACTAAAATAGTGAGATTTTTTTTTTCTGTTTATTTTCTTTATTTCTTATGCTAGCAGTACTTTATTCAGGTGTAATTTATATAAAGTCAAATGAACAAATCTTAAATGTACAACTAGGTTTGGTGGTTTAGTTGCTAAATTGTGTCTGACTCTTTTGAACCAATGGACAGTAGCCTGCCTGGCTTCTCTGTCCATGGGATCCTCTAGGCAAGAATACTGGAGAGGGTTGACATTCCCTTCTCCAGGGGATCTTCCTGACCCAAGAATTGAACCTGGTTCTCCTGCATTGCAGGCATATTCTTTACCGACTGAGTTATGAGGGAAGCCCAGAAATATTTGTAATAATGTAGAAATATGTGTATCTAAACTTTTAGTGGATGCACATGTGTTTGGGGTTGGCGTAGGACATGCCATTAATACAAAACTCTGATATGGACTTACCTTGTTTAGTTAGCAGTTGCTCTTTTGTGCCCTGGATAAAACTTGTGAGCAGTTGCTAAGAGACCCCAAATATATATGCATATGAAGGAATATAGCTGGACCCATCAATTTTCTGTAATGAAATATGTATTAATATGAAAGTTACTATACTTCCTGTTTTCAATTATTTCATTCCTTTCTTAGATCACTGTCATATCATGTTCAGTGGGCTCAGCAGGATTGCCTTCTGTGCAGTCTGATCCCTAAATGTGAGTCAGTGAAGTCAAGGGGAGCTCTGATTTCTGCATTTTCAAGAGATGGACTTACCCTGGCAGTAACACTTAATCAGAAAGACCCAAAGGTCAGTAAATGTGATCTCTCTTGGGAGTAAGCTGTAAAAGAGAGAGTATAGTTCAGTTTAGAGATTTTTTTCCCCCTTGAATATGTTTGTTTTTTTTTTAATACTACTTTATGTTCTTTACATTGGTATATTCTGATCTAACTTCACTTTGTAAATTGGTAACATTATTTACATTAGGTGCCATAATTCTCAAAATTTGACCTTCAGAAGCAAAAAGAGGATAATGGAAAAGGAAGAAAGAGGGGCAAAGTGGTGACTGATATTCTTAAAATGTAGTGTGAAAGGGAAAAGAGTTACGGATGGTTGGTATTGTCTTGCCAGTTGGGAAAGACAAGATAGTTTGTTGATATAATAGATCTCTAGGTCTTCAGAAATATAAGTAAAATGATTTTAATTGTTTTGTTGTCTTTTTTTTCTCTTTCTAGGCAACTCAGGTATTATTTATAAACACACTGAATTTTGTTACTCTCTATGGTAGCCTTAAAGGATGTAGTAATAAGAATCCTGTGGTTCCAGCTACTCTTGTCAGGTAAGGATTTGTTTTTATTTCTAAATAGTGTTTTTCTTTTACTTTTTTAATAGTTTAATAAGTTTAAGGCTATGATAAGTAGTGTCTAAATAGATATTTTCACAACAAATATTCTTAAAAAGAATTCTTTAAGAGATGGGAAATTCTTCAAGAGATGGGAATACCAGACCACCTTACCTGTCTCCTGAGAAACCTGTATGCAGGTCAAAAAGCAACAGTTAGAACTGGACATGGAACAATGGACTGGTTCAAAATTGGGAAAGGAGTACATCAAGGCTGTATATTGTCACCTTGCTTATTTAACTCACATGCAGAGTATATGCGAAATACCAGGCTGAATGAAGCATAAGTTAGAATCAAGATTACAGAGAGAAATATGAATAACCTCAAATATGCAGATGACACCACCCTTATGGCAGAAAGCAAAGAGGAACTAAAGAGCCTCTTGATGAAAGTGAAAGAGGAGAGTGAAAAAGCTGGCTGAAAACTCAATGTTCAAAAAACTAAGATCATTGTATCTGGTCCCATGACTTCATGGCAAATTGATGGAGAAACAATGGAAACAGTGACACACTGTTTTCTTGGACTCCAAAATCACTGCAGATGGTGACTGCAGCCATGAAATCTACCTACTCCTTGGAAGAAAAACTATGACCAACCTAGACAGCATATTAAAAAGCAGCAACTTTACTTTGCTGACAAAAGTCCATATAGTCAAAGCTATGGTTTTTCCAGTAGTCATGTATGGATGTGAGAATTGGAACATAAAGAAGGCTGAGCGCCGAAGAATTGATGCTTTTAAACTGTGATGTTGGAGTCCCTTGTACAGCAAGGACATTAAACCAGTCAATCCTAAAGGAAATCAATCCTAAGTATTCATTGAAAGGACTGATACAGAAGCTCCAATACTTTGGCCATGTGATACAAAGACTTGACTCATTAGAAAAGACCCTGATGCCAGGAAAGATTGAAGGCAGGAGGAGAAGGGGTTGAAAGAGGATGAGATGGTTGGATGGCATCACTGACTGAATGGACATGAGTTTGAGCAAAATCCGGGAATGGTGAAGGACAGGGAAGCCTGGCGTGCTGCAGTCCATGGGGTTGCAAAGAGTTGGACATGACTGAGAGACAACAACAACAAATAGATATTTAGATAGATAATGCAGCTTTTAGCATTTGTGCTTGATAGACTTTAAAGTTTGTTTTATATGTTGGACACAACTGAGCAATTTCACTTTCCCCTAGAGAAGGAAATGGCAACCCATTCCAGTATTCTTGCCTGGAAAATCCCACGGACAAGGGAGCCTGGCAGGCTACTATCCATGGATTCACAGAGAGTCAGCACCACGGAGCAACTTCACTTTATATAAGGAAAGCCTTCAGTCCTTTCAGGAAGGGTCTGATAGGGTGGAAGATACTTGAACACATTTTCTTTTCTCGTTTATTTCTTTCTATGTTTTCTTAGGAAGAGTAGGATTATGATTAGGTAGAGAAATACTGGACTTAGACTGAAATGAAGAATCCTGGGTTGGGAAGATCATTTTATATACTCAGGCTGGGGTGTTTTTAGCCTTTTAAACAAAGTTGGCATTCTCTGCATATGGGTGGACAGCACCGTAAGTGGTGATTTTGGATGGCAAGGGACCTATGCAGGATTATAGGGTAGGAAGATTTCCTCTTCCTCTTGGATTCTTCTAATTTCCTTTTCTGAACACTTCTCTGCTGTTCTCTGACTTTTCAGAGTTTTCAGGTTCATCCAGCCGTACATTTTTATTTTCTTTCTCTTCCCCAAATTTCCTTTCTGGTCTCAATTCAGTGGTCTGTTTGACTTAGGGTGTCCATCATTTAAATGAGAAGGAGCTATTTTCTGTCCCCATGAAAGAAATATTAATATTTCAGACAGTTAAGGAGTGGTAAAGATGGCTTTGGCAAGAGGGAATCTGCTCTTGAGTGGAGCCCTGGCAGGCTCCTGAGAGACAGGCATGGTATTGACCTTCAAAATCTACTGATAGATGTTAGTAATGGATATCACTAGGATTAGAAGTTGTTCTGACTATAATGTAAGTGAATTAAAAGCTTTACATTTTTAGGTAGTATTTTCATCTTATGATTTGTTTATGAATGTAAGTAAATTTCTGCTTGGTATGTTGTGTGAACTAGATGCTTAACTTATAGGCAAAGTACATCATGAGAAATGCTGGGCTGGAAGAAGCACAAGCTGGAATCAAGATAGCCGGGAGAAATATCAGTAACCTCAGATATGCAGATGACACCACCCTTATGGCAGAAAGTGAAGAGGAACTAAAAAGCCTCTTGATGAAAGTGAAAGTGGAGAGTGAAAAAGTTGGCTTAAAGCTCAACGTTCAGAAAACTAAGATCATGGCATCTGGTCCCATCACTTCATGGGAAATAGATGGGGAAACAGTGGAAACAGTGTCAGACTTTTGTTTTTTGGGGGCTCTAAAATCACTGCAGATGGTGATTGCATCCATGAAATTAAAAGACGTTTACTCCTTGGAAGGAAAGTTATGACCAACCTAGATAGCATATTGTAAAGCAGAGACATTACTTTGCCAACAAAGGTCCGTCTAGTCAAGGCTATGGTTTTTCCAATGGTCATGTATGGATGTGAGAGTTGGACTGTGAAGAAAGCTGAGTGCCGAAGAATTGGTGCTTTTGAACTAGGGTGTTGGAGAAGACTCTTGAGAGTCCCTTGGACTGCAAGGAGATCCAATCAGTCCATTCTAAAGGAGATTGGTCCTGGGTGTTCTTTGGAAGGAATGATGCTGAAGCTGAAACTCCAGTACTTTGGCCACCTCATGCGAAGAGGTGAATCATTGGAAAAGACTCTGATGCTGGGAGGAATTGGGGGCAGGAGGAAAAGGGGACAACAGAGGATGAGATGGCTGGATGGCATCACTGACTCGATGGACGTGAGTTTGAGTGAACTCCGGGAGTTGGTGATGGACAGGGAGGCCTGGAATGCTGCAGTTCATGGGGTCGCAAAGAGTCGGACACGACTGAACTACTGAACTGATGAACTAGATGTTTATGAGCAAACTCCTTTCTTCTTACTTATTTCTTGGGAAGTAAGATACACAAAATGTATGTGACATTTGCCTACTATTCATTCTTTTGCCCTTATTTTTTGAAGTATCTCACCCCTTCTTGGCCATTATAAATTGTTAGAGACATTGTAGAGGGTCCTTTCTAAACATCTTGTTTTGCTTTTTCTAGGTCATACTGGGTAGGTGATGTCAGCTGGACTCACGATAGTCTTCTTCTGGCTTGTGTGTTAAAACGTGGCTCCCTGGTTTTATTGACCTGCCACGGTGAATTGCTAACGTTAATTACATTTGGCTGCTCTATAGAATTTGGGCCAGCAGAATTTATTCCTCTTCACCCACTAATAACATATAGGTGAGATATTTGAATCACTTAATTTATTTACAGAAGTTTTTCTCTTTTGGTATTACTTTACTGTGTATTTTTTTAAAATATAATTTCATGTTTCAAACATCCTTTCTTTGAGTCTGTCATCTCAATATCTGTTTATTTATAGTTTTCTTCTATTTCTTTTTGTTGCTTAATCCTGGTGAAAATTTGACAATGTGACTATGTAAGTATATGTTATTTAAATATTTAACAGCATTAAAAATGTAACTTCTTTGATATAAAAATTAATAAAAATGTGATGTCTTTTATTGTTTAAAAGCAGAGCACTTAGATAAAAATTAACTTGGCATGTGGCTGTATCTGGCTTCCCAGGTGGTTCTAGTGGTAAAGAACCCAGCTGCCAGTGCAGGAATGTAGGAGACATGGATTTGATCCCTGGGTCAGGAAGATCCCCTGGAGGAGGGCATGGCAACCCACTCCAGTATTCTTGCCTGGAGGATCCCATGGACAGAGGAGCCTGGCGGGCTACAGTCCATGGGGTCGCAGAGAGTCAGACTTGACTGAAGCGACTGAGCACCCATGGATGTATCTACTTTTTTCCCAAAGGGAAAAAAGGGGAAAGTTGTTGGAAATGGATAGTAGACTTTAGAATTCAGCCATATTTAAATTTTAAATTGTGAGATCACGTAGCAGTTTGGCTTTGGAGTCAGATCAAGAATCAAATCTTGGTTCTTCTACTTATTGGTTGTGTGAGTTTGGGTAAGTTACTCTTTGAGCCTCATTTTCTTCTACTGTGAAACGAAGATGGCAGTAATTGTCTCTTAGACTTGAAGGAATGAAGCAAGATAATAAATAATTTTAAATTGCTTTAGCACAGTTCTGGCATAACGTAAGAGCTCAGTAAATATTTGTTTTTATTGATGTTGGGTAGACACATAAGATAGCTGTTTACAAAATAAAAAATTGGAAAAGGTCTTTGAAATTAATCCATTACCTTTGCTTTACAGAAGGAAAACTGAGGAGGGATGTGTCCTTGGTTATATTTAACAAAAATTTTACCTTATTTCTAGCAATAGATAATTATGATGGGAAAACTTGTCACTTCCTGCAGTGAAAGTGTTTTTCCTTATTATGGTCTGATTCCTAATTGACTTAAATTTTCCTCACATTTTCCTTAAAAATTAGTATTTAGGATCTTTCAGAATGGATTTTTTTTTCTGATTACAAAAGTAATACATATTCATTATTTTTAAAAGCTTAATCAAATGTCACAAAACTAAATACTATCGAAAGTGAAAGACTTGTAATCCTATTCCTTAGAGATAACAATTATTAGCATTTTAGTGTGTTGTCCTCTTAATTTGAAAATTTTGTATAACATGTGCAATAACAGTATTAATTTATTTTTTAAAGCAAAATAAATTATATGATATATGCCGTTTACTGTTTTGCTTTTTTGATTTGACAGTATGTCTTATACATCTTTCCATGGAGTCACTTTTTAATGGTTTTATAAATTTTGTAGACTGTACCTTCTAAAACCAACCTTCTGTTGTGGGCCATTTGGTTCATATAATCTGTAGTTAATTATTTTCCTAACCAGAAAAAAATATATTTTGGTTCTCTGTTCTCTTTATACTTATAAAGCCCCAAAGTTAATAATTAATGATACTAAGTATATACTTATAAAGCCCCAAAGTTAATAATTAGTGATGTTAAGTAATCAGTTGATATTAAGTATTCAGAATTAGGTATACCACTATAACAATAAATAACTACATTTATATGGAAACTCAGTCAAATTTAACCTTAAGCTGATAAAATTTTACTCATCACCATCCTCTCCAAATGTTTCTTAATAACAAGAATACTCACAGCTCCTATTTATATTCTTACAAGGATATTTAAATATATGATAAGAAAGAAAGTTAACAGCTAAACTGTCTTTAATAGTAAAAATAACTGCCTCAGTTTTTTTCAAAAAGAGATATAAAACTGGATTACAAGCAATATTACAGACAATAGAGTAAATGTCACAATTCTGGGAAAATTAAAAAAACCCCACCAACCTCTGTATTATTTAATTACTTATGTTTTCCTCACAGATCTGTGCACATTTAATATTTTTCTGTTTAATTTGCTTGCTTTTTCATCATTCTGAAATGTTTGTGTTTTTTTTTTCCTTTGGAATAATGTAATTGTTTTTTTAAAAGATTTTCCTCTCACTAATTCTTGAATTTTGATGTTTGTTTGCTAGACCACAGCAGTTTACACTTCAAGATTCAAATAATTCTGTAGATTCATCAGCTTCAGATAGTGACCCTATGAGACAGAGATTCTCTATAAAAGCACACTCACGATTACCCTACCTCATTATTTCTGATGGATACATGGTCACAACCCTTCGATTTCTTGATAATCTGTCTCCATCAGTGCTCATGAGATCCCTTCTACTTGATTCAACGCAGAGGCTTGAGAAAACATACGAAAGTGTGATACTGTGTAAGGTATGGTGCTTTTTGGTACCATCAATAAAAGCTGGCTTCTCAGTCTTTTTTTTTTTTTAATTTATTTATTTTTAATTGAAGGATAATTGCTTTTCAGTATTGTGTTGTTTCCTACTGAATGTCAACATTCTCGGTCTTTTTAAATTTAAAACTGTACTGACAGTGGTGTCCTTGGATTGCATACACTTGTCTGTAGAAGTTATAATTGTAGTACAGTTATGGATAAAGCTTCCATGGTGGCTCAGAGGGTAAAGCGTCTGCCTACAACGCGGGAGACGCAGGTTCAATCCCTGGGTCGGGAAGATCCCCTGGGGAAGGGAATAGCAACCCACTCCAGTACTCTTGCCTGGAAAATCCCATGGACTGAGAAGTCTGGTAGGCTACAGTCCATGGGGTTGAAAACAGTTGGACACGACTGAGCAACTTCACTTCACTATAGATAAAACTTTGCTCTTGGAAATCTTTTTCTATAGCCAAAAGGCAAAGGTCTGAACTTGCGATCACTGAATTCCCTAAGATCTAGCTTGTTAAAGCACCAAAGAAATGAAAATGTAGCTGATTCTACTGTTCCCAAATTCTTGCAAGCAGAAGAAACATTGAAGTTAAATGAAGAAACAGCAGATCTGCAGGTACTTGTTAGCAATGTTTTATTTATTTTGAACAGTTATGTACTGATTTTATTCCAAGAAACAAATTTTGTTTTCCTGTTATTAAAGAGAAGAGAAATTTGATAGCACTAAACTGATTCTACTTGTAAGGAATTAAACTATATTAATATTAATAATAATTTTTTCTCTCTCATGTTTTAGGATTTTGAAGCAGAAGAAACTGATGATGGCAGATGTTTTCCAAACAACTTATTCTCTTTTTGGAACCAAAAAAATGATCTGTTATTTAGTAGTGTTGAGGAGGGAAGATTGGAATTTGCTTCTATGTTTGATACAGTACATGCAAAAGATAATACTGAGGAGACAGATAAAACTGTTATAGAACTGCACTCTGTCCAGAAAAATCTCCTTGCAGCATGGACTATAGGAATTTCAAAAAATGTGGCAGAAAAAAATTTAATGTTAAACTACACAGTAGTTTGTATCACTCATTTTTTGTATATTCTTCAGTTTATAAAATGTCCTTTTCCCAAACTTGATCTTTTTTTAAGCAAGAGCTCAAAACATAATACATGGGTACTTTGTATCTTTCAACTTTTTCATCAGTGTTTATCAATCCAGTATTGGGATATGAGATACAAGCAAGATGTAGGACATTTGGTGAAGCTGACCTCAAATACTATAAAGCTTTTGCTAACACAGCAACAACAGGATCAGTTATTCTCAGAGAAGCTTTTAGCCTGTTTTCATTTACTCAGAATGGTAGCTGATCATTTAAATGGTGTGTACAGTCTTCAGCCTGAAGTTATTTCAGCATCAGCTGATGGAAGTAGAAGAGCAAAGCAAGACTCATTGGTGTTACCCATTTTTCAAATGTTTCAAGACAGTGAATCTTGGGAAAACTGGTCTTGGAACTCATCTTTCAAGATTCATCCTCAAGTATTAAATTTTGTGCAACAGCCAGGACACAGGTACAATGACTTCACTGTTAGGAGACCATCAGCATTGTAGATTCTTCAAAATTGAGATATAATTCCCATACTGTAAAATTCATTATTTTAAAGGCTACAATTCAGTCATTTCTATTATAGTCACAAGGTTGTAGAACGAGTAGCACAAATTCCAGAATATTTTTATCACTCCCAAAAGAAATCTTGTACTGTTAGTTCTCAGTGTCATAGATTTTATGTTATTTAAAAGTATTTTAGGATTTATGCCAAACATTTTTCAGCACACATTATTTTATTAGTCATGGGCAATCATGATACTGTTGAAAGATTTTGATTTAAATAAGCACTATAGAAAAAATGACCTCAGGTATCTAAAGCATTTATGAAAGTTTAAAAAATGTGCATTTTTTTTTGACTTTTTGCTATCTTTGAACCTGATCAGTTATATGCATATTATTACCTCAGGGAAGAATACGTGGAGAGAAAAAGACTAATGAGGAGGCTATATTCATTAGCTATACTCTTCGTAAAGGCTAAAAAAAGGCTATACTCATTCTTATCCCTAGTCTGAAATTTGATTTTTATGATTACCTCATTCTGTGTGCAGATTGATTGTTCTCTGGAGAATATTGTACAGAAAGACTTTATGGTATCAAATGCAATTAAGTCAAAGAGTTCCTGAAGATGGCGTGCAGTTAACTGAAAAGATGACACGTGAAACGTCAGCTGTCAAGTCCCTGTTATGCCATATACAGGCTGAACTGCAGACTGCTGGAGTTCGCTTGAACCAGACCTTAGAACTTAAATCTATCAATGGTCAGTATCTTATAAACAATTTCTAACCCCAGGCGTAAGCAATAGTAGGTTGTTGGGCTTTGAGTTTATTGATTGGTTGTAATTATTTGTTTTTTTTTCAAAATAATTTCTGGCTGCACTATATCCACTAAATTTTAAAACAAGTAAATTTTCATAAAGTAATTTAATTAACCAGGACTAACTGTTGGTTAAAAATTTTGTAGGGGAAGAGTGTTTCCTATTAGGATCATATGAAAAATCTGTTCAAATATGGAAGAAAGCTCTACAAGAAACCTGTGAGAAAGGTAGGGGGTGTTAAAATAATATTACTTGCCATGATGTTCATGGGACCATATTTTAGCATGCTGCTCTAATTAAAAATAATTTCAGATTTCCGAGAACTGACAATTTCTTAATGCCTAAATAAAATACATACTGTAGGTACCTTGTGTGTTAGAAATAGTTATTTAAAATTATTCTTAGTCTTGGAATTTGTAGCACCAAGAAATTTTTATCCTATCTGTAGATAAGACTCCTCTGTCCTTTTTTTGGTTAGTGATGGAACCTGTGATTGATTGGTAATGGGTAAAAAAGAGACTTAAATCCTAAATTAAAAAAAAGTGTTATTTAGTGGTATCCCACTCCAGTACTCTTGCCTGGAAAATCCCATGGACGGAGGAGCCTGGTGAGCCGCAGTCCATGGGGTCGCTAAGAGTTGGACAAGACTCAGCGACTTCACTTTCACTTTTCACTTTCATGCATTGGAGAAGGAAATGGCAACCCACTCCAGTGTTCTTGCCTGGAGAATCCCAGGGACGGGGGAGCCTGGTGGGCTGCCGTCTCTGGGGTTGCACAGAGTTGGACATGACTGAAGTGACTTAGCAGCAGCAGCAGCATCTACAAGAGAAACTATGAGTCAAATAAGGTTCTAATACCAACTTATAGAAACTTTGAGCTAAGGCTCTCTGCCCTTAAGTAATTCAACTTTAAGAATTTCCTGTGAGTTAGACTTATTATGGGGCTACATGGAGTTTTTGATGAGACAGTAGGGATGTGGATTCTAGAAACTGGTGATAGCTTTTATGATATAGGGCTGAGGGTATAAGATGATAGAGGTTTTTAGCCAGTGGCTGTGAAGCTAACCTTGACTTCCACTACTGGTCAGGTTTAGCTAATTATTAAATTTATTTTCTGGCTGCTGTGGCTATGTATTGAGGGCCTGCTATGTGTGTTAGACAATAAGAATAACTGAAATAAACAAGTTTACCCTCAAATTGCCCATAGTGTGGAGGATAGATTGCATGAACAACTGGCATGTTTCTCATTATGCTTTATGGTATTTGTTGGGAGAGGGCATGGTCTGAACTGGAGTGCAAACATCAATCTGGAGAAAACCTGGAGGAACAGACATGTAAAACTGAGTGAAAATTGTTCAGGTGAAGGAGTGGAAATGGTGTAACATAGGATATAGCACTCTAGAAGCAAGAAGACATGAGAAACTATGGCAGTTTGGTAAATTGCGAGTAGTTGACCAGGTTATTTGAAACATATGTAATATTGAGGATAGGGTGGTGAGCGCTGAAGTGAGAGGAGAGAATAGATGATAAGGGAAGATACTATGCAGTGCCATGGGATTAAGGTTTTATCCTGAAGATAGTGGGATCTGTTAAGATACAGAAAGAGTACTTTTCAAATAAGTATAGGCCATTTGGAAAGATCACTTTGGTACATTACAGAGGGCCATTTGTTGGAGTGTGGTATAGAGATGTGGGTTTTACCTAGAAGCAAGAAAATTAGTCAGTTGAAGAGGTCCTGAAGCAAAGCAATGTCAAGAGTACTGGGGAACAAAAGTCACATTTGTCAGATGTTTAATAGGTTTGATCAAGTGAACTTGTGACTGAGTAGAGAAAGAAGTCTCGTGCACTTCTCAGATTTGGAGATTGTACAGCTGGATGAAGAAGAGTGGCGTCCAGTGTGATGAGAAGTTCTCATGAAGAAAAGTTTTCATAATGAGTTTTATTCTGGGCCTTTTAATTTCATTTCCATTTGTATCCAATTGAAATGGTTTCTTGTAGTGGAGACTGAAAGTAACAGTGGCTTCAACAAGAAGTTTATTTCTCTTAGGAAAGGAGGTGAGGAGTTGACAGTCTGGGGCTGATTTGGTATTTCGGGGGTCTCATCAAGGACTCAAGCTTATTTAGTGTTTCTGCTCCATCGTCCTTAGTGCATTGCTTCTACTCTTAAGGCTGTTGCATGAATTAACATGGATGCTGGAGTCCCAGCCATCACGTGCACAATCCAGGTAACAGAAAGGAGGCAGGCAGGAGGGGCAAGAGAAGGCACACCTCCTGGCTGAGATGCCTCTTTACACAGCTTGTCTGGCAGCTGTACACTATATTATCTCTTGGCTAAGAACTTTATCATATTTTCTCATGGCCACATTTAGCAAGAAATTGTGATCTGAGTGCATTGGAACCCCAAATAAAATTAGAATTCTTTTACTCAGAATGGTGGATAAGGGGCAGGTAACCGGCAGTCTCAGTCCTAAACACCTTTTAGATACTTGAAGACAGTGGTCAAGGGATCCAATCTTATTCGACAGTATTTCTTCTCTGGAAAGTCTCTTTGACCGTCTGTTTGATATATGTATGTGTGTTTTTTTAATTTGTGTTTTTAGCATGTGCCCTTCTGTTTCATAGCTTGTGTACTTGAGAGAGATGTTGTTAGCGGACCTCGGTTAGTACTGAGATGAGCATTTGCACCTCTTTTTGGATAAATTCTTAGTCATCTTAGGACCTGACCACAGAAAATAAAATTATTCAGAATTTACAATGAAAAAGAACAAAATATTGCTGACCTGTTTTTTTTACTCAGTTGTGAAACAGGTACAGAAAAGTTCACATGACACGAGTGTACAGTTGATGAATTTTTATACACTGAGCATTTCCGTCTATCCAGCACTCAGATCAAGAACGTTACCTAGCTAACATGTTTTTTAATGTAAGTGTAATTGTGCCCTATTGAAGGAGGAAGAAGGACATGTTTTCTTCAGCTTCGCTATTATCTTTCTCTTTTATACTGCCACCTCTATAACTATAATTTAAATGATGCTCAAGGATTATGTGATCAGCTAGTAAGAGAAATACTGAGATGGTCCCACCTTCCTGTAAAAGAAAATGAAGATTGTTCAGGTATGCTTTTCAAAAATCAGTATTTTTGTTTGTTTGTTTGCTTCTTTGTCTTTTAATGCCATCTGTTGAGTTTAATGTATTTTGGTTCATCAATATAAAATCAGTATGTTTAATGTTAGCAATTTGTATTTACAGGTTTAGCTATGAAATTGCTTATACATAAAAGTTGGTTGCTCTGTTGCATTGTGGTGAATTTTGGGACTGTCAGCTTCTTAGCAGCAAGGATCATGTTTTTGCTTGTTTTTAACCTTTGAGTCTCTCAGCTTAGCGGCACTTGCCTGCTGAACTGTTATAATTGTTGTCTCAAGTCTCACAGCCCTGTTTGTTAGACACAATGTCAGGTACCCAATGTCAGGTACTTTCCCTTAACATGTTTGTATTTTCTCTAATGATTGCTAAGGTGGTTTGCTAAAGTGATCAAAATCACTTTCTGACATATTCAGGGCCTTTTTAAAATCTGTTTAAGAGATTGTAGAATATTTGGATTGTCCTTTTTTAAAAAAGGTGTATTTAAATTAAGCAATAACCAAAGTGAAAGACAGGCTTCCCTGGTAGCTCAGTGGTAAAGAATCAGCCTGTCACTGCAGGAGACACAGGAGACACCGGTTCAGTTCCAGGATGAGGGAGATCCCCTAGGAAAGGAAATGGTAACCTATTCCAGTATTCTTTCCTGGGAAATCCCATGGACAGAGGAGCCTGGTAAGCTGCAGTCCATGGGGTCACAAAGAGTCGAACATAACTTAGTGACTAAGCAATAGCAACAGAGTGCAAGACATCTATATGAATGAGCACATAATGTATTTATAATGCTGCTTTACAGTGGTAGACCATGAGAAGTCTACTTTGCATATGAGTGTGTCAGAAAGGCCAGTGTGTCAGTACTTTCTAAATGGAGTTCATGACTCTAGATGGAGTATTTGTTTTTTTTTTTTTACTAATAACTGATTATTTATTGGTTTAAAAATCATTTACTGATGGAAAGTAGAGATCAAAAGAAATTAGTTTACAAAAGGCTTTGAAAAATAGATTGAGAAGGTTTGTAAAACCCTTTCTGTGATTTTTACCAGTTTATCATTTTTGTCCAGAACAGTATTAGTTTGTTTGTTTGGTTTCAGCCACTGTGGTTTCTTTCTTTCTTTTTTTTTTTTTTTTTAATTTTAAAGTGAGATAGATAGTAGAATGGGCTTCCTGGGTAGCTCAGCCAGTGAAGAATCCACCTGCAATGTAGGAGACCCCAGTTTGATTCCTGGGTCAGGAAGATCTCCTGGAGAAGGTCTAGTATTCTTCAGTTTCCCTGGTGGCTCAGACAATAAAGAATCCACCTGCAATGTGGGAGACCTGGGTTCGATCCCTGGGTTGGGAAGATCCCCTGGAGGAGGGCATGGCAACCCATTCCAGTATTCTTGCCTGGAGAATCCCCATGGACAAAAGAACCTGGCAGGCTACAGTCCATAAGGATCGCAAAGAGTCGGACACAACTGAGCGGCTAAGGACAGGTGGTAGAATACTATGAAATTTTATTCTGGGACTCATATTTTCTCTGCATTTTTTAAATTTAATTTTTGTTTTATATTGGGGTGTAGCTGATTTACAATATTGCGTTTCAGGTGTACTGCAGAATGATTCAGTTATACATTTACATATATCCATTCTGTTTCAGACTCTTTTCCCATATAGGTTATTACAGAATACTGAGTAGAGTTCTCCATGCTATACAGTAGGCCCTTGTTGATTATCTTATTTTATATACAGTAGAGTGTATGTTTTACTCCTAAACTCTTAATTTATCCCTCCCCACCCCACCTTTCCTCTTCGGTGACTGTAGGTTTGTTTTCAAAGTCTGTGAGTCTGTTTCTGTTTTGTGAATAAGTTCGTTTGTATTATCTTTTTAGATTCCATATATAAGTGATACCGTATGCAACCACTGTTTATGGATTTCCTACTTTGATATTTGTCTTTTTAAATTTGTGTTTATTTAGTAGTAATATAGGTTCATTTTAGACAGTTTTGAAATATGGAAAGGTTTAAAGAAATAAAATCACTTTTAATGCTACCATTTTTGTCTATGTGCATTCATATATGTTTATTACCAGAGCTAATATTTTGTTTTGCAATCTTTTAAATTTAATATTGTGAATATTTTCCAATGTAAATAATATTCTTTTAAAAAACCTAGTAAGCTTTTTCCTTATTATTGGATATTTTAGATTGTTACCACCTACTTACTATTTTAAATAATGTTGCAGTGAACATAAATTTTTGTGAGCATTACTAATGTCTACATGTTAAATCTTGAGAAATGAGGTTACAGAGTCAAGACTTCTGATGCCTAGTGTTAGATTGCCCTCCGAAAGGACTGTTAGCTGTGTATGAGTGGAAGACATTTATGTGTGACTTTTTTTTCTTATGTGTGACTTTTTAACTGACTGGATTTTTTTTCCAGCAGTATTGTCATGATATGATATAACTGTCAAGATAAGTTGAACCTATAGTAATATATTTAATTTTTAATGCTAGTTGTTTAGAGTATTTTAAGCATATCCTCTCTTGGTCAGGAGTCCCCAGGACTACTCCCCAGGTTCAGTGATTCACAGGGAGAATGCACAGGCCTCTGTATATATTGAACCCGGGCCCCCTGCTGTGGAAGCATAGAGCCCTAACCTCTGGACCACCTGTAAATCGCCTCAAGTGACTTCTGAGAAAGAAAGATACTTTGCCTTTGTTGGGGCCATAAATGTCATAAAAATTAATCTTAATTTAATATTTATCTTGTATGGGCTTCCCTGGTGGCTCAGCTGGTAAAGAATCTGCTTACAGTGCTGGGGACCTGGCTTCAATCCCTGGGTTGGGAAGATCCCCTGGAGAAGGGAATGGCTACCCACTCCAGTATTCTGGCCTGGAGAATTCCGTGGACTGTATAGTCCATAGGGTCGCAGAGTTGGACACAACTGAGCGACTTTCACTCACTCCGTAGTTTTTAGCTATTTATTTTCAAATATCTGAATCCAGTTTATATTATTAAGTTTCAATTTTTAAATAGGGATGGCATGTTTGCTCTAGTTTATGTCAGAAGCACTCTAGAAATCATAATGTAACTCTCTCCTCTGCCTTTTCCCTCCATTCTACACGTTCCCCTTGTCCATACCTCCCAAAAGAATCTTAATAGTAAAGAGTTAATGTTATGGGAGTATACTATAATACAGAAACAGACATGAAGAATCACTGTTCTGGCTCTTTGTAGTAAACTCTGCCTCCTTGAACTAAAGAAAGAAAATGAGAAAGAGGAGGAAGAAAGGAAAACAAAGAAATGATAAGCTTGCAAGTCCATTATAGCTGGATTGTTTTTATAGATCCTTCCACATTTTTAGAAAAAACTGGTAACTTGAAGTCATAAAAGAGTTCCTAAGTGTATGTGCTGATAATTTTGAGCTTATTATTTTATTTTTGTTCTATTGTCTTTAAGAAATGTAGATACCTGTTACAAGTTACCTTGTATAGGCCAGGGGTGTTGATCTCAGAAAAAAGTTTTAATTATAATTTTCTTCTTGCATCATGTTAGGAGCTTAAATATTCCTACTTTTGCTAGTTTGATCGGAATCTCCTTTGCTCATTTGGTGTATCCTGCAGTTCCTGAGAAGTCTCCTTGTGAGTCTGGGGTGACTGGAAGTGTTCATCCCGAAGCCGCGGTGAGGGTGGTCCAGTCCATGGCTCGCTTCATGGCTGCCTACTTCACCAATCAGCTGCTGTGCATTTTGCCACCTCACAGTGTGAATGTTCTTCCTCCCCTTCATATTAAAACAGGTAATAGAATAAACAAATAATTTTCTCACCTTGTTTTTGCACAGAATATTTAAAACAATTTTACACAGTGATCATTGATCTGTGGAAATAATACTGTCTAGCCTAGTGCCTGACATGTAGGTGACTGTTTACGAATGAATATAATCTGAGAAAGGTAATTGCTTTGAACTTGTTTTTATTGAATATGTATTTTTTTAATTGCAAATTTTGGACACATTGGTGTTTATACAGTTTCCTTTTTTTTTTTAAGTAAAAGAGCTATAAAAATGTGGTAATTGAACAAATTCTGAGTATTCTAATTTCAGTTCAGTTCAGTCACTCAGTTGTGTCCGACTCTTTGCAACCCCATGGACTGCAGCACACCAGGCCTCCCTGTCCATCACCAACTCCCCGAGTTTACTCAAACTCATTCTAATGTAGAATTTAATTTTTGGACATTTTACTTTTATTATTTTATTTGGGTCATTTTTTCTTTGCTCTATTTAATCATGTCCTTATATTATCTGATCAAACTGTATGTATTTACCTTTATTTTGTATAATGCACTTTGATACTATTTCTTCTGTTTCTTTGTCTGCTCAGTTTCATTTTTTTAGAAGTGCCAACATTTGCTGCATGACCCACTGAAAGAGACACATTCTTCAGTGTTTAAAAAAAAAAAAAGCTATTCTAGAGTGTGTTAAGTATTATCTTAGGCCATTTTGTATGTATCTTCCTTGTGGTTTTGTGTAGAAAGTATTGATTAAGGAGATGTGTGTAGGGAAGAATGAGTTCCTATGTATAACTGTAGTTAATCCATTTTCTTTTATCTACTCACAGAGCAGCCCTTTCGGCTCATTCCTCTGCAACACTCTAAGGTGGCCAGTGCCGTCAGAGAGCAGAATCTTTCTGATGTGTGGACCGTTGAATATGCCCTTGAATTATTATTGATTGGTGGCCTGGTTCCAGAAGCCGTGTGGTTGGCACATAAACTTGGAGACTGGAAGACATCTGTTTCTGTTGGTGTGGCTTTTCAACTCTTCTGTAAGCATGGTAGCAAATTCACGAGGTATGTATTTTTAGGCACATCTAAGTTGGACTGCAAGGAAGTCCAACCCATCCATCCTAAAGGAGGTCAGTTCTGGGTGTTCATTGGAAGGACTGATGCTGAGGCTGAAACTCCAGTAGTTTGGCCACCTCATTCGAAGAGTTGACTCATTGGAAAAGACCCTGATGCTGGGAGGGATTGGGGGCAGGAGGAGAAGGGGACGACAGAGGATGAGATGGCTGGATGGCATCACTGACTCCATGCGCATGAGTTTGAGTGAATTCAGGGAGTTGGTGATGGACAGGGAGGCCTGGCATGCGACTCATGGGGTTGCAAAGAGTGGGACACAACTGAGCAACTGAACTGAAGTTAAAAAAGTACGATGGTGTTATCTAAAGTGTTTCTTATTTCACTCATTGCTGATATTTACACATTTTGTGGAATCCTTAGTTCAGCATTGTCCAATAGAATTTTCTTTGGTGATGGAAATATTCTGTATGTGCTGTCCAGTCTGATAGCTACTAGCTACATGTATTTATTAAGCCCTTGAAAGGTGGCTGATAAGACCAAGGAACTGGATTTTCAATCTAATTTAAATTTAGAGAGCTACATGCAGCTAGTGTCAACTGTGTTAGACAGCTCAGAGGTTTACTTACTGTATTTAAATATCTATTTAGCACTTTTACTTGTTAGTAGGAGAAGGCAATGGCACCCCACTCCAGTACTCTTGCCTGGAAAATCCCATGGACTGAGGAGCCTGGTAGGCTGCAGTCCGTGGGGTCGCTAAGAGTCGGACCTGACTGAGCGACTTCACTTTCACTTTTCACTTTCATGCATTGGAGAAGGAAGTGGCAACCCACTCCAGTGTTCTTGCCTGGAGAATCCCAGGGACTGGGGAGCCTGGTGGGCTGCCGTCTCTGGGGTCGCACAGAGTTGGACATGACTGAAGTGACTTAGCAGCAGCAGCACCCTCAAAGGGCCTATAGTCAATGGGAGAGTTTTCTCCTTCCCAAACAGGATTTACATTTTAAGCTAATCAAACTAATCCCTGCATTTTAACTCTTATGAATATTATGGCATTGCTGTGTCTTTGAATTCTCTAGGACAGAATATCAGAGTGGGTAGCCTTTCCCTTCTCTAGGGGATCTTCCCAACTGAGGGATTGAACCCGGGTCTCCTGCATTGCAGGTGGATTCTTTACCATCTGAGCCACCAGGGAAGCCCATCCATGGTATGGTAGGGAGAGCAATAATATCAAGTGAGGGAAAGCCAGGAAATACTTTATATGGGAGATGTCATTTGTGATGGGCGATGAAGAGAAGATGGAATCTTGACAAAGCAAGTAGCTGTAGGGAGAGAGAACATTCCAAGCAGAAGCAGAGGCACGTGGCCCAGAGCACTTAAGGTTTCATCTAGAGAGTCTGTATGTAGGGCAGCAGTGGGCGGTTAAGCATGGGGAGCTATATCAGGACTGTAATTGTGGAGGGCCTCAGTACTCTCCTCAATACAGCATTTCCTCAATTACTTCTTTTCTAAACACAAGATGAATAACATGGACTTCTCTGGTTCTTAAAAATTTCATGTTTAGTTCTTGATGTGTATATGTTTCCTTTTTTAAAAAATTGTAATTATTTCCCCCTAATTTGGTGTGATTTCAGATCCAAGGAAAAGAGTCTGAATCTACCATTAAATATGACTCCAGCACAGATTTTTCAGGAAAAACTACAGTGTTTCCTAGGTCAGCCAGCCTCTTTGGAAGCAAAAAATGAAATGAACTCAAAATGCAAACAGTTTACAGGTGAGTTACCTATGTATGGTCAACCTGTGTATCAGCTTAATACAAAGCTTATGGTATTTTAAAAAGCTTTTAAGTACGCACACATTTGTGAATATTTTGGGGGGAAAAAAATAAGACTAAAAAATTCCCAGTCTGAACTTCTAGTTCTGGCAATGTCTTTTTGATGATCTGAAAATTTTCACACAATAAATACATAGATACAATGTGTTTCTAGATAAAATATAAAAATATGCATTTAAAGGCTCAGATTTAACATTTTAAAGATTTTCTTAGGTATTTACCCAAGAAAAATAAAAATCTAGGTTCACTGAAAAACCTGTATGTGAATGTGCATAGCTTTTTCATAACAGCCAAAAAAACTTGAAACAACCCAAATGCTTACTAACTTGTGGATACATAAACAAATTGTAATTTATCTGTAATGTGTAATAATAAATAATAAAGAGGAGGAAACCGCTGATAACATGCAACCACATGGATGAATCACAGAACCATTATGCTGAATGAAAGAACTTATAAATAAAACTACCCACTATATGATTCCATTTATATAACATTTCATAAAAAGCAACGCTACAGGGACAGGAAACAGATCAATGTTTACCTAGAAGTAAGGGGGGAATTGAGGAGAAGGCAATGGCACCCCACTCCAGTACTCTTACCTGGAAAATCCCATGGACGGAGGAGCCTGGTGGGCTGCAGTCCATGGGGTGGCTAAGAGTCGGACACGACTGAGCGGCTTCACTTTTGCTTTTCACTTTCATGCATTAGAGAAGGAAATGGCAACCCACTCCAGTACTCTTGCCTGGAGAACCCCAGGGACGGAGGAGCCTGGTAGGCTGCAGTCCATGGGGTGGCTAAGAGTCGGACACGACTGAGCGGCTTCACTTTCACTTTTCACTTTCATGCATTGGAGAAGGAAATGGCAACCCACTCCAGTGTTCTTGCCTGGATAACTCCAGGGACGGTGGAGCCTGGTGGGCTGCCATCTCTGGGGTCATACAGAGTCGGACACGGCTGAAGTGACTCAGCAGCAGCAGCAGCAAGGGCGGAATTGACAACAAAGAGGTATGAGAGAGCTTTTTGGAGTGATACAAACGTTCTCATAGCCTATACGATTTGCCAAAACTCATTGAATTGTGTATTTTTAAAAAATGTTTATTTATTTATTTGACTGCTCCCATCCTTAGTTGCAGCATGCAAGATCTTCTATCTTAGTTTTGGCATGCAAACTCTGAGTTGAGGCCTGTGAGATCTAGTCCCCTGACCAGGGATTGAACCCAGGCCCTTTGCACTGGGAGCGAGGAGTCCTAGCCACTGGACCACCAGGGTGAACTGTGTACATAAAAGGATAATTTTAGTGTATGTAAATTATACCTTTACAAATTGATTTAAAAACAAAAAGCTCAGCAGATGGTTAGTAAACTAGAAAATAGATTTGAACTCTATATACATACACAAAATATATAGAAAGATAAAATATATCCATATATAGATAAAAAGAAAACATTTGGAAAATATGAAAGAGAGGTTAAACTTTGTATTGAACAAGAAGACGCAACATATATTTAGTAGGAGTTCCAATAGAGCCACACTAAATTCTGGATGGTGACGACCTCTGGAAGTAGGAAGTGAAATAGGGTTGGTACCTAAGGAATTTCAACTGTAGCTATAACATTTTATTTTTTACCTAAATTGGATATAGAAAACGTGAATATCAGGCAGGGATGAAAAGTCAGTACACGAGTGTTTTCGTAGTCTATTCCCTAAAGTGTGCTTTAAGAGAATTCCTAATGTAAAAGTCCGTAAGTCTACAGTTCTGCCACCTGCATCTGTTTGCATTTTGTTCCAGAACATTTCTCCATTTTTACAGATATTTATAAAACTGAAGCCTACTGTATGGCTATTTCATATATTTTTGTTTTTTTGCTTCTTTAGCTTCACAAGTCCTTTTATATAAAAGTACTGTGATTGACTATTAAGGAAATGAAAATTACTGTTTCACTGCCTCCACATAATGCTTTATATTCTTTTTTTGTGTTTCTTACATTCTATTTTTCCCATTAATGTTTTCCTTTTATTATTATTTTTTGAGTCATGATTATATTCCAAGCACGTTTTTATTATGTAGTTGTGTTACAGTATCTTGTATAATTTCGGGAAGTCTTTGTGCTCTACTACTTTTATAATCTTAAAAGTAACAAAATCTTAAATTTCTGTCCAGAAGTTTGAGTGTTTTGCATTTTGACCAATATGTTTATTTTTGGCAGTCAACTTTTTCAGATATGAAGCTTTAAACTACAAAATAGAAGGAAAAGTATAATATAAATTGTAACTGCTTTACCTAATTCTGTGTTTGGCAGATCCCATTGAAGAAGAAGATGCGGATCTGCTGTTTGCTTCTGTGCAGGAAATACTGAAAGCAGCAGTTATGGCTGACGCAGATATTCTCTCAGGGACTTTTCAGCTTCTGATAAACTCTGCCAAGGACTTCAGTAAGAGACTGTGGGGCTTAGTGCCCGTCGGCTTGTATCTTCCAGCTCCTCCATTATATTGTCCTCAGCCAGCTGTTCTTAGTGAAGTAAGCTTAACCTTTTAACATTTATTTTGTCCACTTTTTAAAATAATCAACCTGATAATAATCATCAAGTTAAAAATGCAAGCTCTGAAGCCCACTTCTGGATTCCAGCTTTGCTGTTTATTAACTGAATAGTTTTCTTGGGCGTTGCACGCAACTGATGTTAAATTTCCTTATCTGTAAAATGAAGACGGTGATAGTACCTCTGATAGCGTTGTTGTGAGTACTACACGAGACATCCTGACACATAGTAAACATTCTGTAAATGTTAAAATTATTTTGATAATAAAACAAAATTAATAGATATTTCTCGGTATCCAGGTATTAGTTTAAAAATAAACATTTGTTTACCATAGAAAAATAATGAGTGTCAGAATTTAGAAATCATTCATCTCATTGTCTTTGCCTCTTTTGAAAGACTTAGTTTGATTTTCTTTGATTGGAAAGATCATTGTTTTCTTCTGTACTTTTCAATTGATAGTTCTGTCTTATAAAACGCAATTACTGTATTCCTCTCAGGACCTTTTCCTCTGCTCTTTTTGAAAATAGTAACATTACAATTAGCTGGTTTTAAGGTTTACAGTGTTAATGTGAACTGTTTACATTTGAATTGTTTTAATATTTGATTAACAGTTTAAATCAATTCTGGTATTGTTTCTTACTGTTTCAGAATTGACAGCTTCTATCTTTATCTATTAAATCTGTCTTCTGTCTTTTTTTTTTCAGTTATTTGTTGTATTCTTATTTGTTATGTTTCGAGTTATGTTTCAATATGTTAAAATATTTTATTTGTTGATATTTCACATGTGATATATTGCACATGGAAGGAATAAGTAATCCATGGTATTTCTCAGTAATTCCTCTTTCCTCTCATGTCTGAGTCTTTAGTATATTGGTTTAGGGATTAGAAATAACATTTAATATATTTCTGGATATGCTGTGCTGATACTTGTTTGAGTACTAGCAATCCTTAGTAGTACTTCGTTTTATTATTTTTTATTAAAATAAGCCAGAATGGTAGGATTTCTCTTAAATGTCACTCTGTACCAATTAGAACCCCTGGGATTGAAAGTAACAGAAAACTTGGTAAGTATTGACTGGCATAATTGAGAAGCCCAGTTATGTTTCCAAAGACTTGGGCTCTTTCTCCCTAGTTTGTTTTCTATCAGCTTCAGTTTAAGGCTGGCTCCCTTTGTGGGAGCCGGATGACTACCAGCAGCTTCTCAGGATACCTTGTCCATGCCCAAAAGGAGTGGGAAGGGGAGAGAGAAAAGCAGTAAATGTATTTCTCTCCCAGCATCCAAACAGGAGTACTGAGAGTTACTCTTGCGAGACCCATCAAGGTCACTGGCCAGTCCTGGAATCACACACCTTGGCTAGGGCTAAATGCACAGTGTTGCTTGACAATTGATTAGGGCCTTCCCTGGCAGCTGGGGACATAGGAACAGCTCTCCCTGAATCATTTAGCTGTGTAAAAAAGGGGCAGATTCCCCCCCTGCCCCCGCCAAAATAACTGAGTATTTTTAAGAAATGGCAGTGGTAGAAAAATGTTAGGGAAGCAAATGTTCATAATATTTGCATTATCTCATTTCTGGAAAATTAATCTGTAATCATATGTTGAATCAAGAAACATTTATTGGATCCCACCACATGTTGGATTTTGTGTAGTAGATGACAAGGCCTTTGCTCTTGACCAGTCTCAACAGTGTGGGAAACAGATACATAAATTAGCAAGAATAAATCAGTAAAAGCTACAATGAAAATCTGAGCAAATTGCCATAATACCACAGAATGGAAGAGTTTCACAGAAGAGGTGACACTGAAATATAATTGGATTTTTCTAGGCAGAGGAAGGGAAGAGGCATTCTTTTTGAAAGGAAAGATCTCTGTAATGTTCCCCCAGTAAAGTCAGGGATGGTGGGCTTTAACTATTACAACTGAAGGCTTGGGATTAGAATTGATTTATCCCTTTACACTGAGGTGAGACGGGTGTTTCCTTGACCCTGGAAATAGCTATAGTTAATCTCTGAGGCCATGCCTCAAAACTTTCTTTGTGAATCTCCAGGAATAGTCTAGTTTGAGAAGCACTATCTTTATTTTTACTGTAACATTTTAAGTTTCTGTTTTCCTGGCTACTGATGTTTTTTCTTTTTTCTTTTTTTTTTTTTTTTAGGAAGATGGTGATGATCTTCTTTTAAAAGCTGAAAAAGATAATCGCCAAAAGGTGTCTGGAATCCTTCAGCGTATTCTCTTGCTTTTCCGGGCAGCTCGGTGTTCTTTTCCTGTAGCACAGTGGTACATCTTGCAGTTGAGATGGGCAAGAAAAGTCATGCAAAAGGTGTGGAAATGTCTTAGTCACTTGTGTGCTATTGCAATAGGAAAGAACCTTCTGTATTCTGTTATGAGTTAATCACTATAGGGATGTTGCCTATAGCTTAAATTATACATAATGGCCTATCTCTGGTAACCTTGCTTCCCTGGTCATGAGCATTAAGCTAAAATACCTTTGTTTAGTTCATGGGAAACATCCTGACCAGGCCTACCTGTGAATAACCACGGGAAGGGAGAAATTAACACATGCTCTCCAGAGGCTGATGGGAACAGTAAGTGTTTGATTTTATTCCCTTTCCTTTTAGTACAAAAGGAGCCCGGATTCTAACTCAGGCAAGATGGTTCTTTGAGGCACAAGCCCACCGTCTTCTCGGTTTGCTGGCTTTCTAAATAAAGTCGTCGTTCCTTGCCGCAACAATTCATCTGTCAATTTTTGGCCTGTTGTGAGGCAAGCAGTACAAGCTTAGACTTGGTAACACTGTGGTAAACAATTTAAAGAGCTTCCCAGGTGACGCTTGTGGTAAAGAACCCGCCTGCTAGTGCAGGAGACTTTAGAGACTCAGGTTCAATCCCTGCGTTGGGAAGATCCCCCTGGAGGAGGGCATGGCAACCCCCTCTAATATTCGTCTGTGGAGAATCCCAAGAGGAGCTTGGCAGGCTACAGTCTACAGGGTCACACAGAGTCAGACACAACTGAAGCAACTTGGCATGAACAATTTAAATATACTAATACTTATTAGTATTTATAATTGTGATATTTTTCCAAGGAGTCCTGCCCCATAAATCCATAAATTTCAGACTTGCTTACCGTATGAAATCTGGACAGACAAAGTTTCTGCTGAAAGATAAGGACTCTGAACTGGAGCTCTATGTTAGCTCCTCCCTGTCTGACGATAGGAAGTATAATCTAGTTGGTTAGTGCCAGGAAATTTCAGTTACTTTTTTTTTTTTCCAATTACTTTTCTCCCCCACCATCATTAAAGATTTAAATTCAGTTCAGGGATTATCCCACTTCTTCCCGAGATGTTCTCTCTGTTCTCTGGGGGCCTCTGTGGGGTCAAACCATGGAAAGTTAGTTCTCGGCTAAGTGTTTCTTTGCAGTAGGCTCCACCAGTCAGTCTCTCCCTTCCTGTCTTCTGAGGTGTGCAGTTCACTTTGATTTGGGGGCTATTGTCTTCTTCTACACTGAGTTCAGCTGAGATGTAGCTGCCTTCTTATCTGATGTGCAGCCAGATGGGACGTCTACTTCTGTGTTCCTTATCCAGATCCAGTTCTTTTGTAGGCCAGTCATCTGTCTCTGTAAAATGTAGAAATAAATATTATTAGCCCCAAATACCTTAAATTTTGCTGTTGGTTAAATTACTAAATGTGCCAAGAGTTTATGGCTTCTTTTCTAGTAGAAACCCTAAGAGACCCTGAGAAGTTTATCAAGTTTTTAAAAATTATCCTGTTTTTAGAGAGAAATATTTGTGAAAGTTCAGTTTTTAAGTATATTTACTAAGAAAGGCAAAGCGTTTAATGAAAGATTGTTTTTGATAGTTTTAAGATCTGTTGAGCCTGAGTGTTTGTTATAGGAAACTTTATTTTTTATAGCAAACTTAAGTTGCTTACTGTAGAAAACTGTTTAAAGTTCTAAGTTATGTTATGTTTGGTCTTACAAACTTCTGAGAATAATCTCACTTAACCTAGTTTTAATGAACTTAACTAGCAGATAAAGACTATAGATTCTCTTAAAATTAGCCACTCTGCTGAAGATATTCTTCCTTGTGAAGATCTTTACAAGTAATCAGCTAACTGTATAAGGTTAAAGCATAGTACAAGTAGTAGGCAGAATTCTAAAGATAGCTGCAAGATTCCTGTCTTCTGGCTATTCAAACATAAATCTAGATACTGATTTAATTTGGCTTGAGGGATTTTTCAGATGGTATTAATAAGCTGATTTTAAAATAGAGACATTATCCTGGTTTATCTTGATGGACCCAGTGTAATCAGATAACCTCTTAGAAGCAAAAAAGAGAGGCGGAGGAGTCAGTCAGTGAAAGGTGGAAAAGGAAGACGGGAGAAAAGCCGCGCAAGGGAAGATTAGAAGAGTGACGAGGACTCATTTCAGCCTTGCTGGCTTTGAAGAGGGCCAATATCCAAGGAATAAACTCAGCTTTTGGAAACTTCTCATGGTCTCCCTGCCTGTAGCCAGCCGGGAAATGGGGGACCTGAGTCCTGTAACCACATAGAACAGAATTCTGCAAACAACCTAAAAGAGCCTAGAAATAAAGTTGGCTCAGATGGTAAAGTGTCTGCCTGCAGTACAGGAGACCTGGGTTCGATCCCTGGGTTGGGAAGATCCCCTGGAGAAGGAAATGGCAACCCACTCCCGTACTCTTGCCTGGAAAATTCCATGGACTGAGAGGCTCCTCAGAGCCTGGTAGGCTATAGTCCACGGGGTTGCAAAGAGTCAGACACGACTGAGCGACTTCACTTTCACTTTCACTTAGAACATCTGACTAGAGATCTCTTCAAGACGATTGGAGATACCAAGGGAACATTTCTTGCAAGGGTGGGCACAGTGAAGGACAGAAGTGACAAGGACCTAACAGAAGCAGAAGAGATTAAGAAAAGGTCGCAAGAATACACAGAAGAACTGTACAGTAAAGGTCTTAATGAACTGATAACCACGATGGTGTGGTCATTCACTTAGAGCCAGTGAATGTGTGAAGTCAAGTGGGCCTTAGGAAGCATTATTATGAACAAAGCTAGTGGAGGTAATGGAATTCCAACTGAGTTATTTCAAATCCTAAAAGAGGATGCTGTTAAAGTGCCACACCAATATATCACCAAATTTGGAAAACTCAGCAGTGGCTTCAGGAGAAGGTCAGTTTTCATTCCATTCCCAAAGAAGGGCAATACTGAAGAATGTTCAAACTATTGTACAATTGCACTCATCTCACATGCTAGCAAAGTAATGCTCAAAATCCTCCAAGCTAGGCTTCAATAGTACGTGAACTGAGAACTTCCACATGTTCAAGCTGGAATTAGAAAAGGCAGAGGAACCAGAGATCAAATTGCCAGCATTCATTGGATCATACAAAAGGCAAGGGAATTCGAGAAAAATATTTAGTTCTGCCTTGTTGGCTACGCAAAAGCCTTTGACTATGTGGGTCACAGTAAACTGTGGAAAACTTAGAGATGGGAATACCAGACCACCCTGCCTGTCTCCTGAAAAACCTGTATACAGATCAAGAAGCAACAGAACCAGACATAGAACAACGGACTGGTTTAAAATTGGGAAAGGAGTACGTCAAGGCTGTATATTATCTTCCTGCTTATTTAACTTATATGCAGAGTACATCATGCAAAATGCCAGGCTGGATGAATCACAAGCTAGAATAAAGATTTCCAGGAGAAATATCAGTGGTATGAGATGATACCACTCTAATATAGAAAGCAAAGAGCCTCAATGAACGTGAAAGAGGAGAGTGAAGTAGCTGGCTTAAAACTCAACATTCAAAAAACTAAGATCATGGTATCCAGTCCTAGCATTTCATGGCAAATAGAAGGGGAAGAAGTGAAAACAGTGACAGATTTTATTTTGGGGGGCTCCAAAAGCACTGTGAATGGTGACTGTAGCCATGAAATTAAAAGATGCTTGCTCTTTGGAAGGAAAGCTGTGATAAACTTAGAGTATTGAAAAGCAGAGACATCTCTTTGCCAACAATCCTCCATACAGTCAAAGTTTTTCCCGGAGTTTTTCCCATACTAATGTCATGTATGGATATGAGAGTCGGACCAAAAAGAAGGCTGAGTGCTGAAAAATTGATGCTTTCGAATTTGGTGCCAGAGAAGACTCTTGAGAGTCCCTTGGACAGCAAGGAAATCAAACCAGTCAATCCTAAAGGAAATCAACTCTGAATATTCATTGGAAGGACTGATGCTGAAGTTGAAGCTCCAGTACATTGGCCACCTGACGTGAAGAGCCAGATCATTGGAAAAGACCCTGATGCTGGGAAAGGTTGAGGGCAGGAAGAGAGGAGGGTGACAGAGGATGCAGTGTTTGGATGGTATCACTCACTCAGTGGACATGAGTTTGAGCAAACCCTGGGATGTAGTGGAGGACAGGGAAGCCTGGTGTGCTGCAGTCCATGGGGTTGCAAAGAGCAGACACGACTTAGCGATGGAACAAGCACAACATAACCTCTGAGAAGGGAGGCAGTCCTGCTGTTACTTTGGCCTTGTGAGACTCAGCAGAGAACCTGCGGAGCTTTTTGTAGACTTCTGATCCACCAAAACGGTGAGATAGTGAATTGGTGTTGGTTTCAGCCACAAAATTTCTGATAATTTGTTAGGGCCATAATAGAAAACTAATATAGTCCAAAGTCTTTATTTTAGCTGATTTTACCAATTTAAAATTGATATGCAGTTTGTATTCCATAAAGTTAACCTTTTAAACATGTACACTCCCTTGGTTTTTAGTATATTCACAGAGTTGTGCAACCATCACCACTGTTTAATTCCAGAATATTTTCATCACCTCAAAAAAGAAACACATTAGTACGAATTTCCCGCTTCCTTTTCTTTCCCCCCAGCAACCGTTAATCTGTTGTCTCTATGAATTGGCCTATTGTGATATTTTATATATATAAAATCATACAATACATGTCCTTTTGTGACTGGCTTCTTTCACGTAGCTTAATGGTTTTAAGATTCATCAATATTGTAGTGTCAATTAGTACTTTATTCCTTTTTGTGGCTGAGTAACATTCCATTGTATGGATATATAACATTTTGTTTTATCGGTTCATCCATTGATGGATACTTGGATTGCTTCCACTTTGGCTATTATGATAATGCTGCTATGAACGTTTATGTGTAAGTTTTGGTATAGACACATGTTTTCATCCATGGATCAAAGTTTACCCATAATTTCAAGGATATAGGTAGCCAGAAGGTACAGATGAAACGTAGAGAAATCTGGAATTGCACACACTGTTGCTGCTGTGCTGTGCTGTACTCGGTTGTGTCTGACTGTGATCTCATGGACTGCAGCCCACCAGCCTCCTCCGCCCATGGAATTTTCCAGGCAAGAATACTGGAATGGGTTGCCATTTCCTACTCTGGGAGATCTCCCCAACCCAGGGCTCAAACCTGCATCTCTTGCATCTCCTGTGTTGTTAGGCAGTTTCTTTACTACTGACCTACCTGGAAAGATGGAATTGTATATGCTGTTCCAAGTCTTTTCTCACTGCAGAAGAATGTGTCCTGGCCTTTGTTTAACACCATGACACAGAAGGGAGCTATTTCAGTTATTTAACATCTCCTTTTTATATCTTTTTAATTATATAGCTTGTCTTTTTCATGGGGTCATAATCCATAAATTTGTATATTCTAAATTTATTTCTAATAACCAGCCTAGACAGACTCTCTACCTCTGGTAAATACCATTAATTTGTTTAACAAGAAGGCATGCTTAGCATGCTTACAAGGGGACTTGACTAGATCACGTCTTTCTGCAAGTGAACAGTAGAGGGAGAAAATAGATTACAAGCCTGCTGCTAACTCTTTTCTTCCCAGGTTTATGTGTCTCAGATCCTTTTTGTTTTATTCTGTCAGTTTCCTTTGGCTTTTTTTTTTTCCCCAGATTTGTTAGACTCGGGAATTATTTCTGAACCATACTTTGGATTTGTCTGTTATCTTTTCATTTAGCATCATTTAACGTGTTCCTGTTTCCTTTTATTTCTTACAAGCCAGTAATTAATCTCTCCTCATCAAGGTAGCCAGTTTTGATTAGACTCAGGTGCACATCTTAGAGTTCAGTCCTTCAGTAGTGGTGCTGTGTGCTCCCCTGTTGCAGCGTATCGTGTGGCACCTGTGTCTTTTTTCTTTCACTTCTCAGGACAGTGAGATGAATCGGTGAGTCTGGCTCATGTTCCATGCATTGTCCATCAACATTTTACCTAATTTGGCATCTACTGATCCTTTCTAGAGTTATTATTTTATCAGGAGTTGCCATATGAAAATATACTTTTTTTCTGCACATAGATACTTAAATTTATTTTCTTTATTATTTCTTTGGGGAAAGCCAGGATAAATAGCATTAAGTTCTTTTCATACAAAACTTCTTAGGTAAAAACTGAGTGACAAGAGAGGTTAATTTGGTTAGAACTTTCTTTTAAGATTTGGCCAGTGAATCTGTTGAGTTTGCCCACTAAGTTGTGTAAGTGTGAGTGGCTTCCGTGTTACTTTCTTACGTAGTATAGGAGCAATGCGGTGTTTTCCATTCTTTATGGTTTATCTTTCATGTCTTGTTTGTTATATAATTTCCTTAGAAACTGACTGCTATAACTGGTAATTAACATATTCTGTCTGTCTTTACAGATTCGCATGAAAGGGTCCCTTCCTTCATTGAGTCCTTTCCCTGAGTCGTTACTTAATTACTGTAAAGGAGGTGTAGCATTCTTTCGACCTGGAGCAGCTGGAGACCGGAAGCTTGATGAAGCGTCCATTAAAGCCATAGGTTTGTCCAGAATGAACTTCTTGCTTGGAAATTTGGCCTAAATATTAATAATGATATATTTTGCATTTGATTTTGGGACGTTTCCATGTAATGGAATACTATACTGATAAGGAAAAGAATGTGTGTGTATGTTGCCACCATGGAAATATATCCAAGATACATTATTTGGGGTGGCGGGGGGAAGAGGGATAGTTGCAAAACTGTATAGATAGTATAATTTTGTATATTTTTGTGTACTTGTATTACTTTTGATAAAAAATTGTTTTGTATTGGAAATTATATTTCTAGTATTGAAAAATTTTAAACTTAAACGCCTATCAATAAATGATTTTTCAAATAAAAACAATACAATATTAAGTAGAACTATATGTATTGACTTTGAAAAATATCCACAACATACTATAAGTTTAAAGCAAGTAAACTACTAGTAAATAGAGTAGTTTTTATACTGTATAGTGTTTTTAATATTTTCATGTAACTGACATGTATGAAACATTCTGTAATAATATGTGTAAAAATTCTGTAAGGATCTCCACAACTTTTATACAAAGGATTGAGGGTGAGCATGTTTCTTTTATAATCAACAATATAAAAACATTTATTTTGGAACAAGCCAGCAAAGGTGAAGTTTTGTAATGTATATACTCATACACCCTTCTCTCGTATTTCCATTCTTGATTTAGGTTGCTTCAGAGAGCTTTGTGCTTTGTGTTGGATGCTGCATGTCCGTGATAAGTTATCCTGTAGTTGCAGGCAATATCAGAAGGCAAGAGAAAATGTGGAGGAAAAAAAGGTATTAACTGCACAAGAGTAAGAAAAATGCATAAATATTACTTGGGAAATTATTGCTTGATAGAATATTTTACTGTTTGTTACTACATTCCATTAAATCATTGAATCATTATAGTCTGTGTAAAGCGAAAAGCAAATGATCCTTTCAATATCCATATAGGACCTTGAAGCGAAGTTTGACCCCTGTCTGGTTGAGCACTGTCTTAGTGCGGTGGAATGGGCTTACAGAATGTTGCCCTTCTCTCGGTTTTCTAATATTGAAGAGCTTATTCAGGATCTGATTTTGAGCCTCATTGCAGAACTGCCACCAATCAGAAAGGTAGGTGAAAAAATTAAATCAGAAACTTTAAAGAATTTTAATTTTGTTTTAATTAAGAATGATGTTGCTTATAAAACTCATTTTAAAATTTTTCTGAAGGTAGCAGAAATTTTTGTGAAGGCATTTCCCAATCCTGAGGACATAAGAGTTTCTTTAAGAGAAAAATATCACTCTCTTCAGCAGAGACTCAGACACTGTGTTGTGAAAGGTAATTTTTGTCATTTCTTAGGCATCTGATAAATTGCTGAAGATTTTCATTTTGTTTTGAAAGCATTTATTTTTTCATGCTTATGTTTTTATGCATTTCTCTTTTGAGATGAAGAGTATGATAAGGCAAAAGTACTTCCTCATTACACTATCACCAATTCTGTTGTTTTAGAACCATGCAAAACTAAGTTCATGTCATGCCTGTCAGTAGCTGTGTGACCATAGGCAAGTTGCTCAGCATCTCTGAGCCTCTTTTCCTTATTTGTAAAATGAGTATATTAATACCTGTGTTATGAATGTATATTGAAAGAGGATTAAGCAAGATAAAATATATAAAATGAGTATATAATGTTTCGTGTGTATATATATATATAAAATGCAGATATTTTATTGAAAACTAGTTTTTTCCTTTTAACAGTTATTTATGCTTCTAATTTACAGTTATTTGCATTCAAGATGACCTTTGGAAAAATTTTATTGTAGAAAAGTATAAACAATATCAAATTTAATGTTTTTAAATGTGCAGTTCAGTGGCATTAAGCACAGGCACACCTTGGGGATATTACACCTTTGGTTCCAGACCACCTGAATAAAGTGAATAGTGCAGTAAAGCAAGTCACATTTATATTTTTGGTCCTAGTGTGTATAAAAGTTATGTTGACAGTGTACTAGAGTCTATTAAGTGTGCCCTAGAAAAAGACAATACATTAATGTAAAACTTTAATTAAAAAGCACCTTATTACTAAAACATGCTAACCATTATCTGAGTCATAATCATAATTGTGAATCATAATCTTTTTGCAATAGTAATGTTAAAGATCACTGATCACAGATCACCATAACAAATATCATCATAATGAAAAAGTTTGAAATACTGTGAGAACTAGCAAAATGTGACACAGAGACATGAAGTGAGTAAATGCTGTTGGAAAAATTCTGCCAGTAGACTTGCTTGATGAAGGATCTCCCCAAACCTTTACCTACAATTTTTTACAAATTACAGTATCTGTGAAGTACAATAAATGAGCTATTTCTGTAAATTCATAATATGTGGACATTTTTAAAGAATTCAAATTGCTCTCTGTAGAACTATAGTCATTTAAGTCTAGTAACATCCTATGCTTGGGCATTGCATTAGTGTACTTAAACTCTATTTGTGATTTATATTTTTAAGACATTTTTGAAATCTCTAAAATGTCCTGTTTATGTATTAATGATACTTAAAAGTTTTCTGTAGGCAGTCTTGAAAAACTCCCTTTCCTGTGGTTTCTTGTTGTATGGTTTATGGTTTAGTCGCTAAGGCTAAGTCGCATCTGACTGTTGCAATTCCATAGACCTGTTCTTGTTACCTGAAGTCAAATAGGTGTTTTTGTTCTTTGGATAAAAATGTACTTATTTTCTCTTGTTTGCTACTGTGCGGGAATGAGAAAAATGTTACTGATTCTTTTTATAATTATCTGATTTTTGAAATAAATTACTTCTAACATTTTCATTTTCCAGGGCATACTTTTTTGTGGAGTCCCATTTATTCTTCTTTAATGGACTTTTTCTAGCTTCTGAAGTTCTACCTTAAAATTATGGATCATAACTTTCTAACAAATATTGAAGGAGGCATGATCTATAAGACTGTGAAACTAAGCCCTCAGTTAGATTTCATGTTCCCAGCAGGGGACCAGAGTTGGATCCCCTTATGTCTTGAGTTGAAATATTTTAATGAACTTTAAGGCCTTTTGTTCTTTTCTTTCTAGGTTCCCAAACAGAGGAGATGATGTCTGTTATCATGCATTCTATCCATAAAGTGAGGGTGAAGGCTCTAAAACGTGTGCAGAGAAATATAGGTTCTTTTGAAATGAATATATGGGAGCCAGTTGAAGAAGAAAAGCCAGCTGAGGTTGCAGGTTCTGACAGGTTTTCCTTGGGAACGAGTCTGAGCCGGAGCACACTCACAGAACTGGGCAGTTCTCTGGCCCACAGTGATGCAGATACGGCCGATACCCTCTCAGAAGCTTTGTCAGCTGAAGAAAAAAGCAGGACACATTTCTGTCAAAGGTACAATTGAGATCTTTAAGTAGAAAGCATTCACTTCCTTTGGGAGAAAAAAGTATTTTCATGCAACTGCTGACCTGACTTCTACTCCCAGCAACCTCACTGACTGTATTATTAACAATGAATGATAAGTGCCATACTCAGAGGAATGTCAGAAGTGTAAAATGAGACCTTACATTTGAAAATCCACTTAAAGTATTACTGAGATACTAAATGATTTTGCCATCTGAAGGTATAAAATGAGTAGATGAAATTCTAGAGTTTACTGGAGGACTTTTTGTTCTTTTAGTAATCATAGTCCTAAATAATTTAGAGTTATTTGGTTAGCTGTATTGTTTTTAGGGGCTTCCCTGGTGGCTCAGTCAGTAAAGGATCTGCCTGCAATGCAGGAGTCTTGGGTTTGATTCCTGGGTTGGGAAGATCCCCTGGAGAAGGAAATGGCAACCCACTCCATTGTTCTTAGGGTTTTCATGGCAAGAATTTGTACATCCTTTTTTTTTTTTTTTAAACACATTCATCTTTGAAGCTTGTCTATAAATTGTCAAGAAATTCTTGCTTATCATTTTAACCTCTTTTACTTTGATTTAAACAGATTTTTTTCCTTTATAATTCCAGTATCTACAATGCAATTTATCCTTCTCATGACTGAAGAGCTATATAGTCAATCTTACCTTGTTTAGGTGAAATGGTGTCTACTTCAAACATCTGCTTAGACGGTAGCTAGCAGTAACACGAATGGTGTGCTTGCTCCAGCAGACAGCTGCAGTGTTAGCACAGGAACACCTCGGAGGCTGCTTGCTATGCAGTCTTAATAAGAAGGGATATGGTGGGTTCAGCCCAGGTGCCTAACTGGAACCTTTATTTATTTTATTGAGGGAACTAGGAATTTGTGTTCTCCCTAAGAACTATGTTGAAAAGAAACAGATTTAAGAGTAATTATGGTTAGGTGCCTGCCCAACAGGTTTCATAGCAGCAGAAAGTGTTTAGAAAAAAATACCTGGCTTTTGTGTGCTAAAGAATCCTGAGGGCAGTCCTCCTTGCTCATCACACAGGGAAGCTGAAAGGGACAGATGCAAGAGAGAAACTGGAAACCGTAGACTAAGATGTGTATTGGTGGCTTGTGATTGTTACTGATTTTGTATTCCTAAATTCTGACCTGTTAGAGGACTTTTTTTTTTTTGCCCAGAAAAAGTCTTTTTTTTAATAGTGAAATTTCCTTGAACACATTTTAGTCTTTTTTAATATCAGATTTCTCTTTTGATATTACTGTTATATTTTTTGGACTCTGAATGTTCGGTTCTAACAAGTGTTTAGAGATCATTTAGTCCAGCTCCCTCGTTTACAAGACAGGTAGTCAAGGCATTAAAAAATGATAGGTATGACTTAAACAGTGGAGAGAGTCTTTATTGTCAATCAGTTTTAGTGATTAAATGATCTTTAATTTGTCTTTTCAAACTTAATTTTGCTACAGAAGTGCCCCAAATCACATGGAATTAACATTGACTGGTAAGCCCAAAGGTAAAAAGAAAATATATAATCAAAAGGAAAACCCTAAAAGAAAAGAAGATTGTGAAAAGTTATTACAAAATGCACTTCCTGTAATAGGTGTTTGGGAATTTGAACGTGACGATGACGAATATATTAAATTCCTTGAACTCTTCTTGAGTTATGTTCTTGAAAGAGACCTACTTGGTTCCAAGGATGCTGGCATTCCATTTCTAACTAGTTTTTCTGGACATCTTAGAGAACGTGAACTTAATTCTTTACTTTTTGATGTACATACAACATTAAAACGACGTCACAGCAGAACCAAAAGCCAGAATGTGTTCAGAGCCGGCTCCTGCTTTGTTGTTGCTCCTGAGTCAGATGAGTGTGAAAAATCAGAAAACCAGTCACTTTCAGCTTCCGTACTAGCTAATCAAGGGATCAGGCATTTTTCTGAGAACCCTCTGAATGAAGTCAATAAAAATGAAGGGAAGAGTGGGTTGTTTGGTTTAAAACAGAAGTCAGTTTATAGAATACCAGATGACAATGCAGAGAAAACTTTAATACAGAGACTGTCAAACCATAGTGTGTGCATTCCCCAATCCACTGAAACTAGAAGATGCGCTTTCAAAGCAATTCAGTGCAATGATATTAACCCGCAAGAAGATCTTCCTGTAGCACTAAATAACACATGTGGCAGTACAAGAAGGCTTCTGGAATGGATGATAAGATGGTCCGATAAAAGGCTGCTCTGCGACTCTGGACTCACCGGGCCGTCCTGTGAGTATAGTCCTGTCATTCGTGTAAAGACCTCGACAGCTGCCGTTCTTACGTCACTTTGGCTTTTGGAACAACCCTATTTTGCTACATATGAGGCAAAAAATGCCATCGTTAAGGTAAATGCTTGAATTGCTTATGATTAGATACAAATTAGAATTCTTATTTTAGATTGAAACTGTATTTGTACTTCCCTACCTAATAAAGAATCAATAAGCAACAGAATTGATGATAATGCTAATTATAATCTTTACCACCTAATTTTTTAAAGTAGTTCCTTTAATTCTTCGGAGAGGGCAATGGCACCCCACTCCAGTATTCTTGCCTGGAGAATCCCAGGGACGGAGGAGCCTGGTGGGCTGCCGTCTATGGGGTCGCACAGAGTCGGACATGACTGAAGTGACAGCAGTAGCAGTAGCAGTTTAATTCTTAGAAATGATTTATTAAGGTTAAAGTATTTTCAGAGAGGCTGTGAGATTTTGAGGTTCCATGTGTGTTTATAAAAAAGAAAAAGAAGGAGTTTCGTGGTGGACTAGTGGTTAGAATTGGGCAGTGTCCATGGCATGGCCCCACTTCCATCCCTGTTCAGGGAACTGAGATTCTGCAAGCTGTATGGCATGGCCAGAATAAAAAGAGAGATAATTTTAAGTGATATTACAAGTGGTTATTACATTTATATTATTACTAAATGTCTTTATAATAGTAAAGAAAGTGAAATGAAAGCAACTTTACATTTTTATTTCTGTTGTCCTATGACCTGAAAACATTGGTGATTTACCTTTCAAGTTTATAAGGCTGATCTCTTTTGAATACTCACGGTAGTCAAGCTTGTTTTTCTAGGTGGAATAATGGGTTAGCCATTGCTTTAGCATCAGAACTGAGTATGAGAAATGCAATGAATACTCGATAAATGAGGAAGAGACTTACTCAGAAGTTCTGTAGAAAGTATTAATAATCTAAAAATATAATGAAAAGTAAGGGATTCAGTAATGAATATTAAGTACTATAAATGGTTTGTTTTAGGTGCTAGAGAATAATTCCCCTGGGCCTCAGAATGGACCCAGTATAGAGAGTGATTGTAAAACAGATGCTGGCTGTTCTGTTGCAGTATCCGCTCAAGGTGGGACTGAGGAAATAAATGATCAAAATGAATCCTGTCAAAGTATCTGGAAGTAAGTTGCTGATTATAGGTACCTTGTTTGATGATGTTTGGTCTTGAAGGAGACTTGAACCCTTGAAAGTTACGGAAACAAGCATTTCTTTAAACTAGAGAAGCAGCAAGGAGTGCTTTCTGAAATATTTTAATAATACGTTACAAATTTTGTTTCTTTCCATGTTTAGCATATATCTTCTGAGACAGGAGCAAATTCATCCCAAGAGATTCCTTTATTATGTTCATTGACTTCCTGTATTTTTATTTAATATGTGGCACTATGAGGAATATATCCTTGAATACTAAAGCTGAAGGCTTGGTAACAGGAAGATTCCTTTATGGGAATGGGAAATTTAGATAAGCTGAAATTATTCTAATCTGAGTAAATAAAAATGGGATATTCAGTTATTCATTGAACCTTTTTAAATTCATTTTTTATTCTTCATTTTAACCTTTTATTGATATTCTGCTATGTGCCATATGTGGTTAAAACAAAGACCTCATAAGTATGAAAGCTTAGTTTGTTTTTCAATTAACTGAATCCGTTGAAAGTAAACTCTTTGTTCCCAAGTATGAGTTACAATTTTAGCTGCTTCATTTTTGTCAATAGAATGCCAACAGATGTAAAAAATCCTGAAATAAAAGGAACCAAAGATGAGATTATTTCTGTCACTGATGACACTGAAAAAGAATTTGTAGATATCGATGAGGCTCTTATAGAAGTAGAAGCATTTACACAGGAGGAAATGGATGTATACCCATCAGACCATGAAGGTCAGTTTATTTAGCTAATCTTTTTGTTTGACCTTACTGATTTGATAGGGTGAATGATTAAGAGATAACTTAGTCTTATATCTAAATTGGCATGTTTATAAAATAGCCTAAATCCAATTGTTTAAAGAGAATTTCATATTTTTGAAATGTTAAGCATATTAACTCGTAACCTGAGTTTGGAGTCTTTTGCCTTGCTGTGTTAATTATTTTGAGTCTCTTCATTTCTGTGAACCAATCCTGTGAACCTTTCCTTGGCAGGCTTCTTTAAAACAGCAACTCTCAGAGCTTTATATGGAATTATACACACTGATATAAGCCCTCTCAAGGTGTATCTGGACTCACTTGGTGAAGAGGGTTTGTCTCTAGGTGTTAAAAAATATTTTTGTAAGGAGGATAGGAAATGTTTCTGCCATCATGTTTCCTGTAATATTCCTGAACCTTCTGAAAAGTAAATTGATTAACTTTCAAAGGGTCTGTGTTTTCTTTCCTCTTGTTTCCCCATAGAGGATGCCAAATTATTTGCCAAAGAACCTGTTGAAAGTCCCAATATTGCCATTTACATGCAGATGCAGACCTTACCACAGCACTTAGATAAGGTAAGTGTGTAAATATGGATTGTTGTTGTTGTTTTTTAGTTGCTCAGTTGTGTCTGACTCTTTTGTGACCCTGTGGACTGCAGCCCACCAGGCTCAACCATCCATGGAATTTCCCAGGCAAGAATACTGGAATGGGTTGCCATTTCCTTCTCCAGGGGATCTTCCCAACCCAGGGATTGAACTCATGTCTCCTGTGTTGGCAGACAGATTCTTTACCACTGAGTCACTGGGAAGTCTTCGTAAATATAAAGTTACTCAAATCATACTATGGTAACACTGTAGTGTTTTTATTCAGTATACCCAACCAAGGCTATTGTCTCTTAAAAGTATACTGTGAATCGTAAAGTATAGCCATGCAGTATTTTTCTTTCACAGAAATTGTGTTACTAGTAAGATCTAATACTTTCAGGCAATGAAGTGTTAATTTCATAAATTGCTGTAGTAAATTAATTTAGCCAAGAGTGCTGCAAGTGTTCCTTATTCAAAATGTATAAGTTCATCAGTAGTGTGCAGCTTTTGCGCATACACGCACTTTCATGTATTATTTGTTTTCTCAAAACACTATACACTAGATTTCCAGGTAAGACAAAGACATTTCTAATTATTGAAACAATTCCTTTAAGAGGGATTAGTGTTTTTTTGGTTTTTTTTTTTCTCATTTTCTAGTTGTTTTCACAGTGTACAGTTGGCCCTTAAACAACATGGCATTTAGAGGCTTCGACCCCGCCCTGCAGTCAAGAATGCACGTCCAGCCGTCCCTTAGTGTTCACAGAGGATTGGTTCCTGGGCCTGGTGTGGATTCAGCCAACCCCCAGATTGTGTAGTAATGTATTTATTGGAAAAAACGAATCTGCACATCAGTGTACCTACGCAGTGCAAACCCAAGTTGTTCAAAGTTCCGTTGTACTTCCGTAGTAATGCATGTGTAATTTACAGATATGTCATAAATACATTGTAAATGATTTCTAGTGGCATCATTTGTCTTTGCAGTTTCATACACTCAGCAGCTTGAGGTGCTGGGCTTGAGGATCACAGGATGAAGATCTGGTCAGAGCAGGGCTGGGAGGACACTTCAGTGTTTGCTTTCTCACTTGCTTTCAGACTGTTTTTGTTCAGGCGAGTGGCTAATGTGAAACCCAAGATACCACAGACAACAATACCTGTTTCCCCTCTTTTCTTTTTTGGGTACTATTAATTTTAGCAGCATTCCACAGGAGAGGCTCAGTGTCCAAGGGAAGAACCACGGGAGACGTGTATGGAGGAAGAATCAACTGAACAGAAGGGGTAAGGGAGACAAGTCTGAGGGGCTTTCAGGGCTCACCTGGGATGCACGTGATGAAGAGGAGTCTTTTTCCTCATAATTGACAGTATGTGTTTTACAGTGATACTGTGTTCCTGGTGAAATGGTAACTTCAGTTTAATAGCAGTGGTAATGATGATTTTTAGTAAATGTTATACTTCTCAATTTTGATAGAGTGAGGTAAATAATAACGTCTAAAATACCTTTTGTTCTCCTATCACTATCAGTCTTAAAATATAGCTAGAAATACCCAGAGTTTATTCACCTGCTAATTAAGGCCCTCCCTGTCCCTACTAGTTTCATTTTTATTGGGTAAAAGTAAAGAATCATATTAGTCATAACATATGCGTATGATCTTTCACTATTGTGGTGTGATCATTGTACACTGTCTGCAGGGCTTCAGTGGACACATACTCTGCTTGCTAGCTTATTATTGCTTCAAGGATAGCTGAAGACAAATTTTCATATGTTGCAGTTTGGGCATGATTTCTTAATTGTTGGGATTTTTGAAGTTTTGAATTTTTAGGATTATTTTGACTAAGGAAGGCAACTCAGTTAAATTCTCTTTCTCTTATGTACAAATTTTGTTCAGGCCGTCTGTGAATAATTAATAAAAGAATATATTTAATGTCCTGTGTCTTTACAAGTAATATAAATGTTTCTATTAATAAAAAACTAGTCATTGCAGTTTCAGATGTGATAACGGGCTCTGTAGTGTTCTGAGCAAAGTGTCTGCTTCTTCCCAGGTAAAGTTTGAGGTCCCAGCTAACTTCATTTCCACTCATTTTGGATTATATTATTTCTGTTGTCAAACATTTAATAATGTTCAAGTCATGTATTAAAGCCATCCAGACAAATTCTTTGCTTTTATTTGAATCTCTTACTATTGCTATGGAGACAAATGTAAATAGATTGTAATTATGAGCTAAGCATTACAGAGGATTAGAGGATGTTTAGACTCTTAGATGGCTGAGCCTTAGATCACCTGTATCTTAGATAATGTGAAGAGTATCTTCCTAATTGATTATTAATCTTTAATTACAGTATGATCGAAGCCTCTACAGATCTTGAACACATCATTCCTCATTCGTTTTGTGTAGATACAAATTCAGAAGTTTCTAGGTAAGCATTTTTGCATACTGTACCATTCTGATATAATTACAAATAGAAAAGAGAAAAAAACTTTGCCTGCTGTACCATTTTGAAACAGTTACTAAACATCTTGACCAAAAACTTAAGTAAAATGAAATCAACACTACGCTTTGAAAGATCAAAATAGGTATCCATTTCTGACAACTTTACCTTTCTCATTGAAAGATTTTCCTGTAACAGTTGTGTTTTAAAGATATGCAGGAACTATTTTAGAACAAGTCTCTTCCGAAAAAGAGAAGTCATGGGTATGTTATTGAAAGAGGTAGTTCTTGCTCATGTTCAGCCTTCAGCAGATTTCTCATGAAATATCAAATGCCTTTAATTCTCTCAGAGAATAGTCATCCAGTTCTATCTTTTGAATTTCTTTTCCAATGGTTGGAGTGTATAAATGGTGTTGAAATCAGAGAATGATACAGCATAAATTTGCTTTAGAAAAATTCTCCATAATTAAAATTTATCTCCTTGCTATTTATTAAAAAGCAATGGCCAATAAAGTTGTGTTAAAACAGGCAAGTAAGTTGTAATGTCTGTTCTTCATGGATCTCCCAAATAGAATTCTGTTATCGAGCACATGCTTAATAAAAAGGCTCATATTATTGCTGGAAGGGAATGAGTGTAAATCCAAATAAATCTAAACACAGTTTAATATGTTATTTTCTTTTTAGAGACAGTGATCAGTTCATTTGGACATGATATTACCTGCTCCCTACATTGATTTACTTATAAAACATTGAATACCTCTTGTGTTTTAAGGAATCATCCTCAAATAATCATTTTATTAAAACAAAAACTTACTTTGACTTTTAATTTTTATTTCTAAATAAGCATTTTTTGTTAGGATGTAGTTATTACTGTGAACTCTCTGATTTGTTTGGAAATGAAATATTCACAATACTATTGGTTCACATTTATTGAAGAACAGCAGGAGTTTGCCCTACCCATGTTAGAATTAAACATATTTTTAGAAGTACATTTATCTATTTTTGGCTGTGCTGGTTCTTCGTTGCTGTGCGAACTTTCCTCTAGGTGCAGCAAGTGGGGGCTAGTCTTTGGTTGTGACGCTCAGGCTTCGCATTGCGCTGACTTCACAGGCTCTAGGGCACGTGCGCTTGGAAGTTGTGCTTCCCAGGCTCTCGAGCACAGGCTCGATGGATGTGGCACACGGGCACAGTTGCTCCATGGCATGTGGGCTCTTCCTGGGTCAGGGTTCGAACCTGTGTCTCCTGCATTGGCAAGTGGATTCTTTACCACTGAGCCACCAGGGAAGCCCAGAATTAAACGTATTTCTTAACCCATACTTTCCACAGTTTTCTTTAAATCCACTTTGGATCTTTAAATTTAATCCAAGAGATATATTCTAAGTCAAATGACATTGTCTGTCCAGCTAATCAGAACGATTGCACAGGTCTCAAACTCAGATGCCTACAGGGACCCGACAAGTAAAATAAATGTGTGAGCTGTCCTGGGCATTGTACCACCACAGGGCGGGGCCGTGGCTGGCTAGACATCACATGTCCCTTAGTTACAGCATTCGGATGAACAGCTCTGCTGATGACAAATGTGTCTGGGGGCTGAGGGATACAGTGAGATAGGCTTTAGGGTTTAAATTTCCTGAAAACTTCCAGAAAGCTTTTAAAGTAGAATAAAACAAGTAGGATCAAAATACTCAGCTCATAAACACCTAATGTGGTTTTTTTCTTGATTAACGTGTGCTTTTTATTTATATGCTTCCACATAGTACTCCAGTCTCTGCATGTAAAGATAAATCTTCCTCAGCTCCACCTTTGGCATCAAATGGAGTCACAGTGGCTTCACAAACACCTGGACCAACAGCTCAGCCAACCCAGAGAAACGAACCCAGGGCTCAGTTATCACAGTCTTCCGATTCTGTTAGGCAGATGCTCCAAGATGAAATGTTTAAATTAGTTCAGGTAAGCACATCTCCGTTTAACCAAGCAAGTCACACATGGTATATACATTAGGTTTTAAAATACGAACAAACTTCCGGAATCTGACGAGTTAAAATTAAATCACAGGGTTTCCCTGCTTTGGGCGCTTTTCCTTTGTTATTCAGAAGTCCTAATTCTAGGGCCTAGAGTCTCCACTGTGTTCCCTACTTTTCCTGATGACTTCTTTTTTCTGAGCTCTTGGGAATCCAGAGCTGCTGACAAAAGTGAGGTGGCTGAGCAGACCAGCCAACCCCTGCTCAAAGTTATCTGAAGCTTATTTTCTGACACAGCCTGTCACGTCATATTTGGCTTGAAATTGTCACCTGCATTTAAAGTGTTGTTCACTTTGCCTTCCGTCATCTTTTTCTCGTCTGGTATCCTTTTCTCTCTCTACCAACAATTTAAAAATTATTTCCCTTTCCCTTTTCTGTTGTATTCCTTATACATTAATTCCCCTCACGTCTTTTCTTTTCTTCATGTATTCTACATTCACTTTCATACCTTTCTGTGTGATGCAGTGTATCATTTCTGTACTGGCAATTCTGGGCGCTAATTTTCTCTTTGAATTTATGGGCCCCAATAACAGACGTTTTCAGCATGCTCCACCATCCCATGGAACTTCTTGAAACTGATTTTATTCTTATTCTTCTGAGTCTCTTATTTCCCTTTTCTTTTTAGTAGCATCACCTATTTTACCAGGTTAAAGTTTAATTTTTTGTTTCTGATTTTCACATATTATTTTTTATTTATTGCCCAAACTGCATGTGGAATCTTAGATCCCTGACCAGAGCTTGAACCCATGCCCCCTGCAGTGGAAGCACAGAGCCCCAACCACTGGACTGCCAGCAAGTCCCCTGCTTAAAGTTTTAGAGGCATTTGTCAAACTTGTTTTCTGGATTACCTAGAGTCTTTGCTGGTCACTGCCCTGTATATTTAACAAATTCTCGAGGTAATTCTGATACACACAAAAGATTAAGAGTCACTGTCTTAGAGAGTCATCTTTCCCTCTTTCACTGTGCATGTTCAGTGTTTTCTTCATTCTTTTGCCTACGTCGTATGTCTATTTCTTTTTCTTTTTCTTTTGGTTTTACCAGTTTATTGCTACCAACCCGCCTCCCTCCATCCTCCTCATGTGTGAGTGCTCAGTCATGTAACCCCATAGACTGCAGCCCGCCAGGCTTCTCTGTCCGTGCATTTTTCCAAGGAAGAATACTGGAGTGGGTTGCTGTTTCCTTCTCCATATTTGCTATTTCTGTAACTGTCACCAACCTTAGATTCTTAGAACTTCACACTTCTATTGTCTTAAATATGCATTTCTGAGATCTTCTTCTCCAGATATTGTTCTAATACTGTTACTTTTCTGTTCTAAAAATCTTCAATGAATTTCAGGTACAGATGTATATACTCTATGATATCAATCGTGTGTTAAAATACAAACAGTAAAAGGAGACATGCTAAAAATATGAATACTAGTTATCTTTGGGACTAGGATTATGTATCATTTTTTATTTTCTTTCTTATGCTTCTTTTTTTTGTAATAAGCATGTATTTCTTTTATAATTGAAGGGAACCTCCATTTTTTTTATTAAATTTGTTTTTAATTGAAGGGTAATTGCTTTACAATATTGTATTGGTTTCTGTCATACATCAACATGAATCAGCCATGAATCAACATATCTAGGTCTCCTTCCTCTTGAACCTCCCACCCCATTCCACGCCCCTAGGTTGTTATAGAGCCTGGGTTTGAGTTCCCTGGTCATACAGCAAATTCCCATTGGCTATCTAGTTTACTTATGGTAATGTATATATTTCCGTGTTACTCTCTCCATTCATCCCACCCTCTCTTTCCTCCCCCAACTGCCCCATGTCTATAAGTCTGGGGAACCTACATTAAAAAAAAAAAAAAGGCCTGCAGGGTTTCCTTCTTGGCTTGTTTTATAAAGTACAGCTTTTCTCTTCCCTGTTTTCCCACCATACTCTCCCAAGTCCAGTGGTTCTCAGAGTGTGGGCTCTGAACCCTTAGCATCAGCATCACTTAGATATTTGACACACAGGTTGTCAGGCCTCCATCCCAGACCGATTGGAATCAAACTCTGGGGATGGTGCTCATCAAAGAGTGCAAGTCCTCAGATGACGCTGACGCATGCTGCAGCTGGGGAACCACTATGCTAGCCTCTCTTCTCATTAGCTGTAAATTTCCTGCTCCATCCAAGCCAGTGTGTGTACTAGTGATCCGAAAGCTTTTCTGCACATTGAAGTCACCTCATCATCCTAAAAACTACTCATCCTGGCTCACATCCCCGGGATGCTCTGATTTTATTGGCATGGGGTGAGACCTGGCCATGGGGCTTTTTTAACTGCTCCTCAAGTGATTCCGTTGTGCGAGATTTGTCAAGCATTGTGCATACCTTTGCCTTTCACTCCAATAGCCCTTTCACAGGAATTCCTTACTCTGCGCCTGTTTCCTGATCTCTACTTCTTTCATTCTTGAAAACCTGTTCACACACCCATTTAGGAATTCTTCTTTAATTATCCTCACCCACAAAATAAATAAAAATTTAAAAAATTTAGGCAGTCTAGTTATCCTTACCTGCTCCATCAGCTCACTCCTTTATGATCCCTGGGATATTTATGTAAACTGCTTCACAGATGGTCTCAAGTCGCATTATGAGTTCATAGTCCTAGCTGACTCCTCCTTGAAGACAGGAAGCTATTCTTCTTTTCCTTTTTTTTTAGATCTCTCCCAGCTATGCTTCATACTCAGCACTTGTGGTTGTGACAGATACTAAGATGGAACTATGACTATTTTGGAATACTCAGATAATTGTTGCTTCTTTGGGTCTTTTCATTAGATTTTAAGATGTTTCTGTAATTTTTATTTTATTCTAGCTGCAACAGATCAATTTCATGAGCCTAATGCAAATAGTAGGATCATCCTTTGCTAACCTCCCAGATATGCATCAACTTCTACAACAGTCCCAGTCTGTGCATTTGGTGGGAAGCCAAGCATCAAACCCCACGAGAGGGAGTAATGATGTTGGAGACACCAGTAGAAATCTGAAGGAGAGATTTTTCATTAAACCACAACCCATGGCAGAGTGTGCCAGAGAGCCTGGCAAGAACATCCCACACTGCCATAAAGAAATTGTGCAATCCAATGAAAACAGTAATGGAAACTTCGAGGTAATGCATTTTAAAATACCACTGAAGTTTTCCTCGTAGTTTCAGTGGTTAGTTATTTGAATAAAGGAGTTATTTAGTAGTTATTATATTCTACCCACTCTAAAACATATTGAACAGAATTTACAAAATAAGGAGTTTGTAATATATTTTAAAATTACATCATAGTTTTTCCTTTCTCTTCCAGAATGTTCCACACGGGAGTGTTCCTTTTTGTCAATCAGAAGGTCAGCCGCAGAACAGAGGACTAACTCCAGCATCTCATAGCTTACCAACCACTTCTTTGTCTCCAGTCCCTGCTGGAAACACTCACCTCCACCTTTTGTCCACATCTTCTGCCATTCCAAAGACACCTAGACTTATCCCCACTGCAAATACTTCCAGACCTAGTGATGGTTTCCCTTTGCTTCAATTTCAGCCCAAGCCTGAATTTAAGCCCATTTCCTTCCACACAGAAAGAGTTCCTCAAGTTCCCTTCAGTCCTCTGCCACAGCCTAGAGAGGCTTGGGGATTATCTGATTTCTTACAGCCTCCTTTGCCAAAGACAGCAATGGCCACTACTTCAGTGTCCCATTTGAATCTGAGCCAGTATAATACTGAGGCCATAAAAAAAGCAGTTGAGCCGAAAAAATGGGCAGAAACAATAATTAAAGAAATCCCAAAGCACATGAACTTGGATCAGTATGTTGGACAAGAAAACTTGACACCTCAACAGGACTCTACAACATTTATGAAACCAGAAAAAATTTTTGATGTTAAACCAGGACCTTTTGAGATATCTTCTCAGAATTCCTCTGGACTTCCTTTATTGCACCTGCAACTTAAACCTCCTTACATGTTTTCTTCTGCCTCAAGAGTATCCATTACAATTCCACCAATACCTATTAGAACCATGGCAGAAGAAAGAAAATGCCCAAGATTATCACTACTTCATTCATGTCTAGGCCCAGAAAATATGGTAATGATTTTTGCAGAGTGTTGCAAAAGCACATTCCTGCATTTTTCATAGCACAAATGTATACTCAATGAAAAGTTCTAACACATTTATTTTTCAAAAAATAATGCTTTTGTTATTGGAAATAGTATACAGATTTGATTTAAATTAATAATTGGATATCTTAAAGGTTTTAGGGCTTCCCAGGTAGCACTAGTGGTAAAGAACCTGCCTGCCAATGCAGGAGACATAAGACACATGGGTTTGATCCCTGGGTCGGGAAGATCCCCTGGAGAAGGAAATGGCAACCCACTCCAGTATTCTTGCCTGGAGAATTCCACGGACAGAGGAGCCTGGTGGGCTACAGTCCATGAGATCGCAGAGTTGGACACTGGTGAAGCAATTAAGCACGCACAGAGGTTTTAGGTCTTTCTTGTACATCAGTACCAGAGTTTTCTAGACTCTTTCATAGATAAGTCTGAAATCCTGCTCAGAGAAGAAATAAGTAAAATAATATGACCAGTATTCTTATTTATACATGTAGGGGAGTGTATGTATGAGTGTGTTTCTGTCTAGAGTGAGAGAGAGCATTGTTTGAGGTTCCTAGCAATTGTAATATGATTTCCTTCAAATCTATTACAGGTTAAAATTGTTAAATAGACCCAGATCTGTAAGTAGTTTTACTTATTAAAAAAATGTTTCTTTTTTTAAATACTTAAAAAACACAAAGATTAAATCTTTATAAACCCACCAAGTCCTGTTTAAAGTTGTAACCTTTGATTAATGAGATTCAGACTGTTCGGATTCTACTTCTGTTAAGTCAGTATAGTTGAGTGATTCATTCTCTGGTACCCTTCTAAGATTCTAAAATGGCAGTGGGAAAAGAAGTGGTCATTCCTTAGAAAAAATAGTTATCATGCCTCCTTTTCTTCTGAACATATTATGAACAAAAGGAAAGAATTGAAGGAGTAGAGAAGTATATGTTTTTGGAAGGTTTTAAAGACTTTTTTTAAAAATTAGAATAGTATAATAAACCCCCAAGTTATACCATCACCCAGCAACAGTTGTTACCAACGTATCGCTTATTTGTTCCATCCATAATTTCCACCCCTGTGCATCATCCCAGTTCCAAAGAATTTTAAACCCAAGCTAGGCATTATTTAACTTAATTTGTAATTGTAAGAAGATTCTTAATATGAAAAAGAAATTAAGAAAATGAGGACTTCTAGAAAGATTTCTGATTCAGTAGAGTTTCAGAAATGATTTCTAAAATCATTTATATGTTAAGATCTGGACACTTCTTGTACTTGTTAACTCTGACATGTTCTGTCACTTGCACATCTTAGTTTAAACAAACTTTTCTCTCAGTTTTTATTAACATGTTGTCTAATTGACATGTTTGTAATTTTAAATTACTGTCCTTTTGTTTCTCTTCTATAGTACCAAAAACCACAACTTATTCCACTTGAAAACCTCATTGCATTTAAACAAAGGCAACAGAACTTGACACATAATTCCTTTGAACAAGGTGATCCTGGACATCTCCAGCTTCTGAAGGTCAAAATAGAATCATCTGAATTGAGACAAGAGAAGGACAGTAGAAAAAGGCAAGTTTTAAGTGAAATTTTATTTGAGCATATACCTGCAAACATACCGACAAGTTTATTATTAGTGACAACAATACAGTTAAATAGATGGAAATTATCTGGTTCAACCTCTCAGCCTATGCACAATTGCATATTCAGTTTCCTTGTCAAGTATCATGCATTTGAATACATCTTGTGATGAGAAAAATTCCTATAATGTGAGAGACAAATACTAGTATTTTTTACATGCTAGCTGGGAGGGATTGGGGGCAGGAGGAGAAGGGGACGACAGAGGATGAGATGACTGGATGGCATCACTGACTCGATGGATGTGAGTCTGAGTGAACTCCGGGAGTTGGTGATGGACAGGGAGACCTGGCGTGCTGTGATTCATGGGGTTACAAAGAGTCGGACATGACTGAGCGACTGAACTGAACTGAAGGAATTCTTTCCTGGCATTCAATAGGCTGGAGGTTTCTTTTACCTTTTTCTTTAATAGGATGGGCAGTCATCTTTTGCAGCAAATATTTGGTATCATGAAATATTCTATGTACTATTCAATACACTGACATAACGTTTATTGTTATTCATCTTACCATACAGACTCATACAGAGCACAGTGGTGTGAATTGTTTCAGGGCACTAAGAAATGTGCATGTGAAAAGCAAGGCCGTGACTTTTCATGAAGAGCATATATAGTGTTTCATTCATAATGGATGTTCAAGACATGTATTCATGGTGGATTTTTACTTAGTGTAGAAATCTTTAAAATTTCATGTTTATCAGGCCCTAAAATCTACTACCAGCGCTCTCTTTCCAGATGGTTCTTTCCTTCCATATTTTCTAAGTAAACCCTCTTCAAAGTAAGTTTTCCCTGTAGCTTTTTGGGCCTTCGTTTCTCCTCCCTGGGGTTCCCTCCTTGGAGCCTGAGTTTGCCTGACTTCTTTAAATAGGTCAATGGTGGTATCTAATAGGGTTTCCAGGGCCAGCTTCAAATCTGCAAAAAAGAGAATTTGAAAATTACCTGAAATGTGTAACTCTAACCTGAGTTTCCCATGACTAACAGATAAGTCAGTTCAGTAGTAGAGGAACTAGAAATAACTTTCTTGTGTCCCTGACTTTTGCTTGTATTTATTCTAGCAGAATATCTTGCTAATTTAATTAAATGCCACTGAACATAATCTATTGACATAATTTTCATAACTGTCTTCCTATATAGCATGATACAGATGAAAAACTGATGTTCCTAAAATAGTAAAAATACGCTTTACACTGTAATTTTTAACAGACAAAGACGACGAGCTGAAAAAGAACTGCAAGAAGAAAGATCAGAGAAACTAAGGAGAAAACCAAGTGTGACTTTCCAACCGGAGAATATCATCATTAATGATAATGATTCAGAAGTAGTGAAACCCAAGGTACAGAAAAACTACAATGCATTCTTCCCTGGTCTGCGTGTACACAGAGTTCAGAATGTCTCTGGTTTATTTAGTCATCTGATTGTGACTGGGAGGATCTTAACAACATATTGACCAGAGGTGTATTAACACTTTTATGTTACCCAAACATTATTGACCAGAGACGTTTGAATATTTACTTACATAACAAGTCGCTGGCCACAGGCATTGGTTTCTGCAAGAATCCCCTGGTCAATAATGTGTTAACATCATTAAGTACAAAAGTCCTGAGTGTATCCCTCCATACAGGATAGAAACAAAGTTATGAATATGAAAAGAAACTTGTTGGCAAATCAAAAACTGTAGTTTAGAGCATCTGCTTATGTGACTTTGTATTTTAAATCACTCTGACTTTTTTCTGGGACATCTTAATGCATATTGTGGGTTTATCCTGTGATAGCTTCACCCACCTCTTTTAGATGCCTCTAGGGTTTCCCCAACATAGGTTTTTTTATACAGCCTCTATTTTATGTCAGATCTTTGCAAACATTCCTTCTAAATTTGGTGACTGTTTACCTATATATGCAACAAGAGATTAAATACAACAGAAATAGTTTTGTTTACTTGAATCTTAGCACCCTTTTTCAGTAAGTCCTCAAGAACGTGTCTGGTGCACTTAGTAAAGTGTTGAGTCCTTGAATAGTTTTGATACTATTTGAGAGTTAAAGCTAGTCTGCAGGAGAAAATTGCATATTGTAATTTAGTAACTGCATTAAATTGGTAATGCTCTTTTTTGTTGCTTGATCTGTGAATTTTGTGAACACCTGTGGAATTACTTTGATAGAATAAGTATTTCTAGAGTTATAAGATTTGAAACTAAACACCCCCGCCCAAATCAACATTCCTCATAGCTATTGAATATTTTTTTCAAAATAATATATGTCTTTGAGTTAGTCATAAATTGATCATTTGGGGTTCATTTAGGAGCAACAAGAACATGATGGTTCCCGGCCTTTGGAAGACTTTGACATTCCTTTTGGTATGTATATGCATGACTAATGTTATGTCTCCATTCAGAGTTCAAATCAGCTTTCTAAAAATGTGTTTATGAGACCAAGTGATTTTCATGTTGTCTTTGACAGGATGGGGTGTCTGTGTGTGTGTGTGTGTGTGTGTGTGTGTGTGTGTGTGTGTGTTTTGCTGTGTTATCCATTACCGCAGTGGTTGATAGACTGTGACCCAAAGGCCAGACCTGGACCACACCTGTTTTGTTTTTTTTTAACTTTTATTTTATGTGGGACTACAGTTGATTTACAATGTTGTGTTAGTTTCCGTGGTGTGTGTGTGTGTGTTACTCGCTCAGTCGTGTCCAACTCTTTGAGAACCCATGAACTGTAGCTCGCCAGGCTCCTCTGTCCATGGAATTCTCTAGGCAAAAATACTGTGGGTTGCCCACACTTGTTTTTGTAAATCAAGTTTAATTGATGCCCATTTATTTAGATATTGTCTATGACAGCTTTCACATTGCAGCAGGGTTCATTTGTTGCAAAAGGGACTATATGGTTTTCAAAGCCTAAAGATTTATTATCTGGCCCTTTACAGAAAGAGTTTATCAGCCCCTATAGTAGAGCAATGTAATTAGTTAGAATCTCAAATAAGATACTGATATATGAGGCCCAAAAGGAAACTATGGGAGAAAATGCCTGGAGTCAAACTAATCATAGAAAATACATATACATTAAAGGAATTAGTTCAGAGAAGAGGACTTGTTTATACATTGTAAATTCTTTTCCTTCTTGAATTGATCGATTCATTTCTTACCTTTGAATGTATGTGTTCCCCCAAGGCTTTCTCCCCAGTGTTTTTCACACATGTACACACAAATGCTCTTGTGCCTCTAGGCTTATTCACTGTTACAACTTCAGCTTTTAAATTATTTTGGTGACACTCAGATACACACCTACCCTGTGTCATCTTTCTTTGCTACTTTCTCCTTAAATTTAGCGTGTCCGCAAGAATTACCTGGTGACCTCATGGTTAGGATTCTGAACTTTCATTGCCATGGCCAACTTCAGTCCCTGACTGCAAACTGAGATCCTGCAAGCCACGCAAAAAGCAAAAAAGTCAGATTTTAAACTGGCATTTTCCTATTAATGATATGACCATTCATTTGATTGGTCAAGATTTTTACCTTGGAAGTCACCTCATGTCTGTTAGCCCATTCCTTCACTTGACCCTTGATCTGGTGCTCCCTCCATTCCTCGGTGCCTCAGCCCAGCATCAGGCCTCTGTGTGCTGAGCCGTCATCTCCTTACCTGCGTGGCTTGCATCTCTCAGCTTCCCAATCCATCTGGTGTTCTTACTCCCCATTCTCTTGTCTTAAAACCCTGTTCTCTTTCATTCTTAATAACATTCTTTGTCTTTACAAAGGTAATACTATGTATTAACCAGAGAAAATTTAGAAAATGCAAATAGTATTCTTTGGGGTTTATTTTCAAAATATCTGTACTCACATGTATCTATAAATATATATCTATATCTATCCATATAAAAGACAGTGTTAGTGTCTTAAGTCGTGTCTGACTTTTTTGCAACTCCATGGACCTAGCCCACCAGGCTCCCCTGTCCATGGGATTTCCCAAGCAAGAATACTGGAGTGCATTGCCATTTCCTCTTCAAGGGGATCTTCCTGATCCAGGGATCGAATCCAGGTTTCCTGCATTGCAGATAGATTCTTTATCACTGAGCCACCAGGGAAGCCCTATATATCTTTATATATATAAATAATACCTCCTCTGGTTGTTTATAACTTACTTGTTTTTACATACTAGTATTAAGGTATTTGGGCGTCCCTGGCGGCTCAGTGGTAAAGAATCCGCCTGCAAATGCAGGTGACACAGATATGATCCCTGGGTCACGAAGATCCCCTGGAGATGGGAATGGCTGTCCACTCCAGTATTCTTGCCTGGGAAATCCTATGGACAGAGGAGCCTGATGGGCTGTAGTACATGGGGTCACAAGAGTCAGACATGACTTAGTGACCAAACAAAAACAGCATTAAGGTATATATCTTCCCATATCACTAGATATTCTTCCACAGCTTCATGCAAACATGGGCTCGATAAAGGACAGAAACAGTATGGACCTAACAGAAGCAGAAGATATTAAGAAGAGGTGGCAAGAATACACAGAAGAAATGTACAAAAAAAGATCTTCATGACCAAGATAATCATGATGGTATGATCACTCACCTAGAGCCAGACATCCTGGAATGTGAAGTCAAGTGGGCCTTAGAAAGCATCATTATGAACAAAGCTAGTAGAGGTGATGGAATTCCAGTTGAGCTGTTTCAAATCCTGAAAGATGATGCTGTGAAAGTGCTGCACTCAATATGCCAGCAGATTTGGAAAACTCAGCAGTGGCCACAGGACTGGAAAAGGTCAGTTTTCATTCCAATCTCAAAGAAAGGCAATGCCAAAGAATGCTCAAACTATCACACAATTGCACTCATCTCACACGCTAGTAAAGTAACGCTCAAAATTCTCCAAGCCAGGCTTCAGCAATACATGAACCGTGAACTTCCAGATGTTCAAGCTGGTTTTAGAAAAGGCAGAGGAACCAGAGATCAAATAGCCAACATCCGGTGGATCATCGAAAAAGCAAGAGAGTTCCAGAAGAACATCTATTTCTACTTTATTGACTATGCCAAAGCCTTTGACTATGTGGATCACAGTAAACTGTGGAAAATTCTGAAAGAGATGGGAATACCAGACCACCTAACCTGCCTCTTGAGAAACCTATATGCAGGTCAGGAAGCAACAGTTAGAACTGGACATGGAACAACAGACTGGTTCCAAATAGGAAAAGGAGTATGTCAAGGCTGTATATTGTCACCCTGCTTATTTAACTTATATGCAGAGTACATCATGAGAAACGCTGGGCTGGAAGAAGCACAAGCTGGAATCAAGATTGCCAAGAGAAATATCAATAACCTCAGATATGCAGATGACACCACCCTTATGGCAGAAAGTGAAGAGGAACTGAAAAGCCTCTCGATGAAAGTGAAAGAGGAGAGTGGAAAAAGTTGGCTTAAAGCTCAACATTCAGAAAATGAAGATCATGGCATCTGGTCCCATCACTTCATGGGAAATAGATGGGGAAACAGTGGAAACAGTGTCAGACTTTATCTTTTTGGGCTCCAAAATCACTGCAGATGGTGACTGCAGCCATGAAATTAAAAGACGCTTACTCCTTGGAAGAAAAGTTATGACCAACCTAGATAGCATATTGAAAAGCAGAGACATTACTTTGCCAACAAAGGTCTGTCTAGTCAAGGCTATGGTTTTTCCTGTGGTCATGTATGGATGTGAGAATTGGACTGTAAAGAAAGCTGAGTGCTGAAGAATTGATGCTTTTGAACTGTGGTGTTGGAGAAGACTCTTGAGAGTCCCTTGGACTGCAAGGAGATCCAACCAGTCCATTCTGAAGGAGATCAGCCCTGGGGTTTCTTTGGAAGGAATGATGCTAAAGCTGAAACTCCAGTACTTTGGCCACCTCATGCGAAGAGTTGACTCATTGGAAAAGACTCTGATGCTGGGAGGAGGCAGGAGGAAAAGGGGACGACAGAGGATGAGATGGCTGGATGGCATCACCGGCTGGATGGCATCACCGACTCGATGGACGTGAGTTTGAGTGAACTCCGGGATTTGGTGATGGACATGGAGGCCTGGCTGCTGCGATTCATGGGATGGCAAAGAGTCAGACTGAACTAAACTGTAGTGCTTCCCTTATAGCTCAGTTGGTGAAGAATCCTCCTGCGATGCAGGAAACCACAGTTTGATTCCTGTCAGGAAGATCTGCTGGAGAAGGGATAGGCTACCCACTCCAGTATTCTTGGGCTTCCTCTGTAGCTCAACTGATAAAGAATCTGCCTGCAATGTGGGAGACCTGGGTTGGATCCCTGGGTTGGGAGGATACCCTGGAGAAGGGAAAGGCTACCCACTACAGTATTCTGCCTGGAGAATTCTATGGACTAAGTCCATAGGGTCGCAAAGACTGAGCAGCTTTCACTTTCACTGTAGTACTCCAGTGAATATGTAGTATGTTATGCCACATAGCAAGAATTCTCTGACACCAGCTGTAAGTTCTATAATTCGATTCCATTCTGAGACTACTGACAACCAAGAGTTCGCATAGACCCCACAGGTCAGGGGATCAGTCCCCAAAGACTCCCTATTTTCTTTAGATGTCAGCTGCAAACAAGGTTCCCCCAAAACCTACAGTTTTGTCTGATCAAATGTAAGTTCAGGAATTCCCATGGCCGTGCCACCCCCCCGCCCACCACAGGTTTACTAATTCTCTAGAACAACTCCAGAACTTGGAAAAGCGCTTTATCTGTGATTACAGTTTCATTTTAAAGGCTACAACTTGGGAAAAGCCAAATGGGAGAGATGCTTAGGGCAAGGTATGGGGGTTTGAGGACACAGAGGTCCCACTCCTTTTCTGGTACACCACCCTTCTTACACATCCACTTACTCATCAACCTAGAAGTCCCCTCAGCCTTGTTGTCTCAGGGTTTTTCCTGAACTCTCACTACATGGAAAGATCAGACTCCAGTTGCTCTCCCTTCCCTGGAGGTGGGTGTGGGGCAGGGCTGATAGGTCGTTTCTGTGGTGAGCAGCACCCTTCCTGAAACTGTCTAGGGGCCTGCAGGGTCACCTCATTAGCCCAAAGGCAGATACAATCAAAAGGGGCTCATCATGAATAACAAAACATGCTCCTCCCGCTCTGGCACTTCCAAGGGCTTAAGGAATTCCGTGTGTGGAATCAAGGACAAAGACCGAATATACATATTTTTCATTATACTGCCATGTGCCATCATTGATACTCTTTCATTCTATTTAGACTCCCTGGGTGATGTCCTAGGAAAATCCTCTTCTAAACCAAGACTTCCATAATAGTGTTCGGACTTTGATTCTACTTCCTGTCGATCTTTTCCTCCAGGATAGAAATTACCTCTAGTCTGAATTCATTATCCCTCCCCCACCAGCTGGTTTGTCCTCCTGTGATCTCTGTCTCCATTTGTGTCACTGCCAACTAAACCCCAGAACACACGCTGTTCTGAATTCTGCTTTCCCCTCCCCATCTCATCCAGTCAGTAGCTAGTTCTTTCTTTCTTACTTTTTCCCTTATTTTTTTACTTTCTTTATAATTCTTAAATTTATCCTCTCCCTGTTATTCCTCACCATTATTGGATGTGTATTTGAACTGCTGCAGCAGCCTCAATAAAGAAAGATTGCCTTTCTTTAATTTTATCCACTCAAATTATTTTTCACACACTGGCTGGGGTGGTTTTTCTAGAGCGCTAGTCTAGAAGGAAATGGCAGTCCACTCCAGTATTCTTGCTGGAGAATCCCAGGGATGGGGGAGCCTAGTGGGCTGCTGTCTATGGGGTCACACAGAGTCAGACCCGACTGAAGCGTGTCCGCAGCAGCAGCAGCAGTCTCACCATATCATTTCCCTGCGTAAACAACTTCTACTGGATCTTCATCAGCCAGAATGATAGGTGTCTAGCCTGGGCATACAGAGTCTTCGACAATTTTGATTTTGATTCCGTTGAACTGTCTGTGAGGGTCAACTTAGATACCACTTCACTCAGAAAGTCCACTTTGATAACATCTTGACACTGCGTACCTCACCTCCCTTGAAGGAGGTACTCTGTTTCTTGGCTCCTGGTGATATATTGGCTTCTCAATGCTTGTATCCAATGTTCTGTTGTTATATTTAAGAAAAGCTCCAAGATGACATTAATACTTCTGCTGGATTGCATTTCATGGCCTCTGTAAAAAAGAAAGCTAAAGAATGTCAGGATGCAAGTACAAATACAGACCCAGGTAAAATGCTATTTTACTTTAATTTTTAAAATTCATATATTTTTAACCTTTAATATATGCCTACTTTTTTTTCAAAACAATAATTTAAGGGGAATTTAAAATTATGTGATATTAGTTTCTCATCCCAGGTTTTTGTTCCTAACCCTGGTATATACTTTACAAATTTTAAACTGAATTTATGATAGCTTTGTTAAAATATAGTAGATACTTGTTTAAAAATGCCATGGGCTACATCATAAATCAGTAGAAATAGTATTTTTAGTTTGGGTTCTCTATGCCATAATTGACTTTACTAGAATTTCATGCCTAAGATTGAGAGGCCCGAACTTGTGGCTCCTGAAGTTGAGTTTGAAGAAGAGGACTAGGCTGGGTTTGGTGTGGGAAGAATATATGTAACTGTGACCAGAAATAGAGGGAATAAATGTTGGAGGAACTCATGTTTGGAATGTTGCCTGATAAGCTTCTTCATTAATGTAATGAATGAATGTATTAGGTGGCCTCCAGTATTTTTCTCCTACAAATGATGCTTCTGTGAGTAACTTCTTGCGTAGAACCTTTTTTCTCTCTTTTGGTCATCACTATGATTTAGCTAATAACTCTTTTACCCTTTACCAATCCAGTTGATTAAAATAAAAAGCATCTGTTATTTTCATTTTTATTTTTTTCTGAATGAGGTTGAGTGTATATAAGGTTGTTTTTTTAATAAGATGTTTTTTGATACAAATGTTCAGTGTGCATTTGAGAAACATTCTTGAATGGATCTTTGAGAAAGCCTAGAAGCACTTTGCTGCTCTGTTGTCTTCTAAAGTCAGCAGCTATTTGCTGGAAGTTTGTTATTCATCCAGGTGATCAGGCCCAGAATATAAATAGTAATAAAATTAAAATTATTAATTAAGAAATTAAATTCTTAAGCTGTCTAGTTTTCTACGACATTTTATGCACAATATATAAACAAATCTATGCTTGTATATTTAATTTTTTCTGTGGTTGTAAAGTCCCTTTTCTGTTTTCTCTTTTTGTCACAAATCTCCTCATTGATATCAAGAAGCTGCTTCTCAAGAAGTTGTTTCTGAATGTCATAAAAATCAACGAGTCATTTCTTCCATATCAGGTGTGATTTCTTTTCTTTTTCCTAAGAACAGCATGACTAATTAAAGGTTATGTCTGTATGACGAGTTACCACCCCCCATAAAAAAGCAGTTAAACCAAAAATTGATTTAATAGAGATAACATGGTTTTTCATTTTTCTAGTTTTATGCTTGTCATGTGGTTTAAATTCAAGCCTTGGCACCAAGTTTTTGGTGCCCAGTACTGCAGCGAGTTAGATTTTGCTTGTGAAATTTGAAAGTAATGTTCTGTTAAAAATATGGCACTAGGAAATAAGATTAGAGTCATAGGACAAAAAGCACAGTTAGACTGCTGGCCTATTGTGATAGGCTTCTTTATTGTTTTGAATAAGAAGCTAATGACTTCTATAAAATTAAGATATTAAACTTTTTAAGTGGTATGATTTAGCTACGGTCTCTATATATACTAAGAACCACTGAGTTATACGTTTGAGTTATACATTTTTATACATACATACATATATATACACTCATACATATATATATGTTATACATTTTTAAAGGAGGTGAATTATGTCTCAATAAAGCTGTTTAACCAAATGAACAAACAACAAGAAGCAGTGTTGAAAGAAAAAAATTTGCTATGATTAATTTCCTAAAATCTGGTTTTATTGAAATGTTAAACAAAAATGACAATATATCTGAAATGGAAAAAGGAAATTATAGCATTTTCTTGGTAAGACTTAGATATTTCCTTATTCTTATGAATCATTCATATGAGAAAAACTGTAGTCAGTCTGCATTCAATTATGAATTAGTCTAGATTAAATATAATCTTGCCACTAGAGTAGAATAGAATTTTCTTTATTTATACAAAGAAACTTCTACTTAGATTTTCAACAAATACTTTTAATGTTGTTTGTTGCTAACTTGTTCTTACAAAGTTAATGATGTAGAACTAATTACAGGAATTTTTTTTTGCTATCTTGATTTTTAGAACATGAAACTTTGAATGTTCCTCAACTTTTGGCTCCAGATATATGTCTAAATCTCAGACTTCCCACTGAAATATCAGAGAAACCTCTGTCACCTTCAGCATCTGATATGGTACTAAATTTGAAAGTTTTAATAATACCTGTGTGCTAAAATTTATCATGGTCATCTGCATTATTCAGTTGTATAGATGAAATAAGACCAAAAAGTCTCACCTACGTAGATTTGTTGGAAAGGTCAAAATTTAGTTTAAGATTTAAATGTTATGCCTCCAGATATTGTAAACTAAGACTATAACATAATTCTTGCAGTTTTCCCTAAGTTAGGCTCATGTAAGGTCTTACTGCCTTGAGAATTAAACCTTTTTTTGGGTAAGGGTAGGGTGGAATGGCCATGTAAATAAAAGGAATGTAACCCTCTTTGATTTTATATGTTTTGGCTCAGGTTGGACACACTTACATAAATGTGATTGACATTGAAGCTGATGATCTACAGGAATTACCTGTCAAGGAGGAGCCTTCAGATAATATCAAGCCACCCAGTGATTGTCTAGAAGTCCCGTCTTCTGCAGAATTACATTACATGGCAGCTTCAGTTACTAATGCTATTCCCCCGGCTCTTGACAATCTGAAGAGTAAAGGTAATAATTTGTCCTACTTTTAAAATAAATTTAAAACATTTTTGAAAACTTCTTTAATATAGCATTGTTATCCCAACTCTTGTCTCTTAGTTCTCCTCCTCCAAATCCACTATAGCTTTAGATGTTTATATTCACATTTAGAAATGTCCTGTTAATCTTTTCAATACCTTGTTTATAAGTTTAGAATCAGTCTTTGTATGCTTTTCATGTTCTTGGTAGAATCTGCCTATTCTGCTGTGGATTTATTTTTCAAACCTGCGAAAGTGTCTCCCTCCTGTCTGGGTGGAAGCAGCTGGAGAGCGGGCAGTACAGAAGTGAAGGAGCCTCATGTCATCTCACCTCTACCATCAGACGTACGGCAGGACACAGGTGAATTTCCTACCCTGAGACTGAAATATAATCATTACTTATATTTGTTTAGTCATTCACATTTTTTAGGGTTTTTTGTTGAATAATTTGATCTTCACAAAATCTCTGTGGAGGCAAGTAGGACAGGCATCGTAAGCCTCAGCTGACCATCTCTTCATTCACTGAGCACCACGTTAGGGGCAACGTGTAGGGACCAGAGAAGAGAGTGCCACCCGGCTCTCTGCTGTGGGCCCACATGGGGGGGAAGGAAAGCAGGGAAGTGGAGAGATGACCGTAGCACCTGACGGCATGGTGCGTGCCATCGTGGTGAAAAGGATGAGATTGTTGGGGCATACAGCATCTAATCCATCTCTGGGAAGGACTGAGGCTGTGTAGGGGAGAGGCACCTAAATGGCATCTTAACAGTAGGACTGAGCAAGAGAAAGCTGCAGAGAATAGATCACACAGATAGAATAGATCCTGTGATGACTCAGATGCCAAGTCTGAGAAAATTAAAGTTCAGTGTGCTTGGTGTTCTTCTGTTTTAAAGAAATAGCAAGAGAAGAGCTGGATAGGAAGGCCTAGGAAAGACAATGGCATTGTCTTTCATTCGAAGACATTTGAACTTTTAAGGTGAAGGCATTAGAGAAATGCTGAAGGATTTCAGGTGGAAAAGGAACAATATGTTTTATGTTTTAAAACATAAACAAGATTTATGTTTTAAAAGATCTCTCTGGGGCCTTTGTAGAATTTGGGTTAGAGAGGAATGAAGTATTTAGAGATTGGGATTTCCCTGGTGGCTCAGATGGTAAAGTGTCTGCCTACAATGTGGGAGACCCAGCTTCAATCCCTGGTTTGGGAAGATCTCCTGGAGAAGGAAATGGCACCCCACTCCAGTACTCTTGCCTGGAAAATCCCATGGACGGTGGAACCTGGTAGGCTACAGTCCATGGGGTCACAAAGAGTCGGACACGATTTAGCGACTTCACTTTCACTTTCTTTCATACTGTTTGGTGTCCTTGGGTTGTGAAAGCTTTGGCTAAGCTGTGGTGGTAGGAATGAGGAGATGATTGGCAGGGGGGATCATTAGTATTTTGGTGTCATGTTGGAACTGAAGGAAAGACAATCTTGAATGCATTTCAGGCAGCTGGCATGGGAAACTGGGTGAATGATAGTGCTGTTCCCTGAGCTAGGGAATCAGGAGGAACAGGGTAGAAGGGCAAAAGCTGTGAGTTTGGTTTGATCTGCCTTTGGGACAACCTGAATAAGATGACATCACTTTGCCAAATAAGAGACTTCACTTTGCCAACAAAGGTCCAGATAGTCAGAGCTATGGTTTTTCCAATAGTTGTGTATGAATGTGAGAGAGGAACCATAACAAAGGCTGAGAGCTGAAGAATTCATTCTTTTGAACTGTGGTGCTGGAGAAGACTCTTGAGAGTCCTTGGACTGCAAGGAGATCACACCAGTCAATCCTAAAGGAAATCAACCCTGAATATTCATTGGAAGGACTGATGCTGAAGCTGAAGCTTCAATACTTTGGCCACCTGATGCGAAGAGCTGACTGACTCATTGGAAAAGACCTTGATGCTGGGAAAGACTGAAGGCAGGAGAGGGGAACGACAGAGGATGAGATGATTAGATAGCATCACTAACTCAATGGACATGGATTTGAGCAAACTTTGGGATATAGTGGAGAACAGAGGAGCCTGGCGTGCTGCAGTCCATGGGCTCGCAAAGGGTCGGACGTGACTTAGTGACTGATAAACAGAGTAAGAGCAGAATAAGATGTTCAGGACACAGATAGATTTAAGAACTGGAGCTCAAAGAGTTGTTTGGATGTGAGAGTCAGCAGTGCGCCCGAGACCTCACCCAGAGAGGGTGGGTGGAGTGAGAAGAGCCGTGATCTGAGACTGGTGCCCTGGAAATACTGAAGGGTGAAAGGAGTGTGGGTTGCAGAGAAACAGTCCAAGATGATGACTAAGAAGGGAGCATGAGATAGGGAGGAGAAGACCCAGAGGCCAGAAGTGTTTCAAATTAGGGACAAGAATCAGCTGAGTTCAAAAGTACAGAGAGTCATTGACTTTGATATATATTGGTCTTGAGAGGCTTAATGTTTGCCTGAGATCCCACATAGAGGCAGTAATGGCCTACATTGGACCTAGCTTTTACTGTGTGATGTTGGTTTTCAGGTAGAGTTTTAAAAAGTCATAAAGACTTTAAAGTTGCTTTTTGGTGAAATGTATTTTTGTAGCAGAAAGTAAAAGTAACATTAACATTCAGATTTCATTGTAATGGTGCTTTGGGGTAATGGTAACACTGTTATATATCCTATCTCACAACAAAGACTAATCTCAGAAGTCAAGAAGCTGAGGATATTTCTAAGTATATTAAATTAAAACTGATTTGAAAGAAGGGAATGTTATGTTGACCTAAAGTGAGGTCTTTGAGAAATTAAATCGTCAGCATCTATTACAATTTTTTTCTTAACTGTAGTCAGTTCTGATATTACCTTTAATAATATTTAGATACTCCGAAGCCAGATTTTCACTTCAAGGAACCGAGCTCAAAGTCAGATGCTACAGAAGACTATCTTCTGTGGGAGGTGCTACAGGAAGTCCCCACCGCTCGTCCTGTGCCAAGCCCTGCAGCTCGCCGGCTGGAGCATCTCACCGCAAAGCTTCAGAAAATTGATGAACAGCTCTTAGCAATACAGAACCTCGCTGAAAACATAGAGCACAATTACCCCCCACACACAGCGCCAGACCGACACTGTATGAAGGTAGACTGTCTTTACTTGTTAATTTGTTTGTTAACCTACTTACTAGATTTGTAGTGTGATATAATTTTAGACTCTTGATTTTTCAAAGTAATGAGAAATGGGTTCAAAAGCTAAGGTTTCTCAGCCTGCAGCATTGTTGGCATTTGGGCCAGGTAATTCTCTGTTGTGGACATCTACCCCACGCGTTGTAGGATTTTAGTAGCGCCCCTAGTCTTGACCTCTAGCTGTCAGTAGCGTTCCCTTTAGCCTCAATAACCAAAAATGTCTCCAGGCACTGACACATGTCCTCTGAGGGGCATTCTCCCCGTGGAGAACCACTTCCACTTAAGCATTAAGCTTTTAAGAACTGAACCCTCAACTTCTACCAGGAAAATAAATACATGAATTACAAAACCAGAATGTGGTTTTAGATAAATCCTGCTCTCAATTGAGTATCATTTTCTTCAGCAAGATTTTTATAACTCTACAGACATTGTTGTCCTTACATTTTGAATTCTCAATTTCTTTCAAATAGTTTATAGAACAGGATTAGTAGTCCTTAGAAGTTTTCTGTATCTTTAAAAAGCTTGCATCATAAAGAGATTAATGTTTATGTATATGGTATATAATGGTAGTTAGACAAATAGAAAAGAAGTCTCTATTACTTATTTTATACAAATATCCTATTTTTTTAGGAAATAAAATTTTTATAAAATAAAGATTAATTAAAAAATAGTAAAAATATTTTGAATGTATTAAAGCCTTATATTGGGAAATGCAAATTACAGAAAATGCAAATTTGCAGAAAAAGAATTCCATCAGTGACATACCTAACAAATATTCCAGGTTACTAGAATGTTGATATTTTAAAAGATGTATTTATTAGGATTATGGCATTTCTTTAATCCAAAGGTTTAGCAATTATTAAAAAGTTAAGATTTAGTATATGTGAAACTACAGTGAAAATAATATATGAAGTAGGATTGCTGCTTTGGTTTTTTAAATTTTATTGCAGTGTAGTTGATTTACAATGTTGTATCAGTTTCAGGATTACTATTAAGTAATGACATTATGGTGTTTAGTTGGTTTTTCCTTTTTGTTTTTAATCCAGGTTTAGATTTATTACATCCAAATTAATGTTGAGTGTTGAAATTGTCCCTAGAAGTCCATATTCCAAGGAATCACTTTCAAAATTGCCTTCTCTTCCAGTTTATTAAGCTCCTAGTTTATGTAAAGCCTGGTATGTTACTTCCACCTCAGTCTAGTCTTGATCCTGGCTTGTTCACACTCACCAGATCTGGTGAGTCATTCATTCCTTTAACAAACATTTATCAAGCTTTTACCACATGCTGGGCCCTGTGCTAAGTTCTAGGAATAGGAAAGCAAATAATGCATAGTCCCTACTCTCAAGGAACTTAGAATCTAATAAAAGAAGATAGATGTGTGCACCAAAAATACACGTGAACAGGGTGCTGTCAGGACACACAGGTACACAAGGCCTCTTGTGACTGTGTAAATATGCCAGCCCTGCTTCCCTGGTGGCTCAGAGGATAAAAGCGTCTGCCTACAATGCAGGAGACCTGGGTTCAATCCCTGGGTCGGGAAGATCCCCTGGAGAAGGAAATGGCACCCCACTCCAGTACTCTTGCCTGAAAAATCCCATGGACGGAGAAGCCTGGTAGGCTATAGTCCATGGGGTCGCAAAGAGTCGGACACGACTGAGCAACTTCAGGTTCAGGTTGACCAGGGTGGGGCGGGGAAAGAGACGGGAGGGGCAGGTGGCTTCTCAAGGAGCAGGGCATAGGTCACGCTCTTGTGTGTTTTAAAGGTTCCTCCAAATTCTGATACTGGTCCCCTCTCGGCCCCAGCCTTTCCACACTGGAAAGTAAGAATTTGTCTTTTACTTGGTGGATGGCAGACATCTGATAAATGTTTATTTGATGGCTGTTTTTGTGCTCTCGTTTTTAGATTCAGACAGAAATAAAATCACATTCATATAATAATAATGGAATAGTTATTAATAATTGTCGCCCAAGCTTGGGAGGCAGTTTCAAACAAAGAATTCTGAAATTTGTTGATCAAACTCAATAAGCATATAGTCTTCCGAGGTGACTGCTTTGAAGGAAATAGAACTGATTGAAATGAAAGGTTTGGCATATTAGTTTAAAATGTTCTCATCCTATTTGATGCACACATAAACACGGAGATTTTTTTTTTTTTGCTCATTTTAGTTTAAGAAAATGGCCTGTCGGCCTGGAAGAAGCTGAGGGGTACTGTGGACACCCCAACCAGGTGCTTTAAAAATATTTGTTCAAGTCCATGTGCTGGATTTGAGAGTCTCTGCATCTCTCTGGTCCTCATTCCTCATCTTTAAAATGAAAGATTTGATTTCTAAAGATAAATACCCAGAATTGGAATTTCTGGACTGTATGGTAGACCTGTTGTTTTTTTGAGGAACTTCCATACTGTTTTCCACAGTGGCTGCATGAGTTTACTTCCCACCAGTGGTGCTCCAGTGTTCCCTTTTCCCCACACATTTGTTTGTCTTTTTGATAATAGCCAATCTGTCCGGCATATGATAGCTCACTGTGGTTTTGATTTGCATTTCCTAGGTGATTACTGATGTTGACCATCTTTTCATAAGCCCACTGGCTATTTGTATGTTTTCTTTGGAAAAAATGTCTGTTCATGTCCTGTACCCAATTTTAAATTTGTTTTTTTTTTTTCCAATATTTAGCTGTATGAGTTCTGTTAATATTTTAGATATTACTCCCTCATCAGAGAGAGTATTTGCAAATATTTTCTCCCAGTCTATAGGTCGCCTTTCTATTTTGTTGTTGGTTTCCTACACTGTGCAAAAACTTTCTGGTTTGTTGTAGTCTCTGTTTATTTTTGCTGTTGTTACACTTGCCTGAGGAGACAGATCCAAAAATATATTGCTGAGACCAGTGTGAGAGCCTATTGCCTCAGTTTTCCTCTAGGAGTTTTACAGTTTCCGGTCTTACCTTTAAGTCTTTATCAGATGGTTGGATGGCGTCACCAACTCAATGGACGTGAGTTTGAGCAGATTCTGAGAAATAGTGAAGAACAGGGAAGCCTGGTGTGCTGCCATCCACGAGGTCGAGAAGAGTCAGACAACTTCAGTCAGTTCAGTCGCTCAGTCGTGTCCGACTCTTCGCGACCCCATGAATCGCAGCACGCCAGGCCTCCCTGTCCATCACCAACTCCCAGAGTTCACTCAGACTCACGTCCATCGAGTCAGTGATGCCATCCAGCCATCTCATCCTCTGTCGTCCCCTTCTCCTCTTGCCCCCAATCCCTCCCAGCATCAGAGTCTTTTCCAATGAGTCAACTCTTCACATGAGGTGGCCAAAGTACTGGAGTTTCAGCTTTAGCATCATTCCTTCCAAAGAAATCCCAGGGCTGATCTCCTTCAGAATGGACTGGTTGGATCTCCTTGCAGTCCAAGGGACTCTCAAGAGTCTTCTCTAACACCACAGTTCAAAAGCATCAATTCTTCAGCGCTCAGCCTTCTTCACAGTCCAACTCTCACATCCATACATGACCACAGGAAAAACCATAGCCTTGACTAGATGGACCTTTGTTGGCAAAGTAATGTCTCTGCTTTTGAATATGCTATCTAGGTTGGCCATAACTTTCCTTCCAAGGAGTAAGCGTCTTTTAATTTCATGGCTGCAGTCACCATCTGCAGTGATTTTGGAGCCCAGAAAAATAAAGTCTGCCACTGTTTCCACTGTTTCCCCATCTATTTCCCATGAAGTGATGGGACCAGATGCCATGATCTTTGTTTTCTGAATGTTGAGCTTTAAGCCAACTTTTTCACTCTGTTCCTCTTCACTTTCTGCCATAAGGGTGGTGTCATCTGCATATCTGAGGTTACTGATATTTCTCCCGGCAATCTTGATTCCAGCTTGTGCTTCTTCCAGTCCAGCGTTTCTCATGATGTACCCTGCATATAAGTTAAATAAGCATGGTGACAATATACAGCCTTGACACAACTTAGTAACTGAAAAACAGCAACAGACAGTTTTTAGTTTATTTTGTGTATGGTGTAAGAAAATGGTCTAGTTTTCTTCTTTAAAATGGAGCTGTCTAGTTTTCTCAACAGGAGAAGGCAATGGCACCCCACTCCAGTACTCTTGCCTGGAAAATCCAATGGATGGAGGAGCCTGGTAGGCTGCAGGCCATGGGGTCGCTAAGAGTCGGACACGACTGAGCGACTTCACTTTCACTTTCCACTCTCATGCTTTGGAGGAGGAAATGGCAACCCACTCCAGTGTTCTTGCCTGGAGATCCCATGGACGGACAAGCCTGGTGGGCTGCCATCTATGGGGTCGCACAGAGTCGAACACGACTGAAGCGACTTAGCAGCAGCAGCAGCAGTTTTCCCGACACTTTTTGCTGAAGAGACTATCTGAAACACAAAACAGAAACAGACTCATTGACACAGAGAACAAACCAGTGGTTGCCAGAAGAGAGGTGGGTGGGAGATGGGTGAAATAGGTGAAGGGGATTAAGAGGTACAAATTACCAATTGTAAAGATAAGTCAGTGATACAATGTACAGCACAGGGAGAATAGTGAATAATGTTGTGTAGCTTTATATGGTGAGTAGTGTATAAAAATATTGAATTACTGTAGTATACATCTGAAGCTAATATAACATTGTAAGTCAATTATACTTCAATTAAAAAATCAGTAAAGTAAAGGTGAACTGTGTAAATAAAAGGGAAAGTTTTGTCTTGATGGCAGTTAACATTCCTCCCCATTCTAAAATTTGTGATGCAGTTTTCCTGAGCTTCTTAAAAGGTTAAATTGGTTAAGATACAAAATAAGTAAAAATTTATTCCTCTTTAAAAAAACCTCACCATTTAACTCGTATTGGATTCAATCCTCTTCTTTCATCTTTCATATTTGCATTCTTCCAATGCAAATATGAAAAACCTATGTAAAATTATTTATGGTATTTTGAAATAATCAGACTATAAAATTTGTAACCATTTTTTTGTGGTGTATGTTTTTCTATAGGTTGAACCTGTGGGTCCCATTGAACTGTCTTCTGGCCCTGAATCTGAAAAAACATTCCCTTCAAAAACCATTAGCATTTCTGAAGAAGGTTTGTGAGGGGTCCAGGGTGGGACTGAAGCCTTTCTTGGGAAGGATGTGTGTGCGCCAGAAATAGTCTTCTTATGTGAGCTGAAGCCATCGGTCCCCTTATTTTTAGATGAGGATTCATTTTGTGATAACATAATGGGCCCCCACCTCAGGCCAGTTTATTTCCTGAGAAGCTGATGCCGTGACCTCCTCTGGCCTTTGCCCCAGAATGAGGCAGTGTGGGCTGGACCGCGGTTATGTGACTCCGCACCACTGGCTGCGTGACCGCTGAGAATCACAGATCTTGTGCTGAGGTGGTGTCTGCCTGCGGTCATCAGAGGAGCCGGAGCCTGAAGTTCAGGTTCAGTGGCCTGGCAACGGTGAAGTTATTAAGCTTTGGCATTTCTTATTTTAAGAATGAGAATTTGGGTATTTTTTTAAATGTCTACTATATCTATGATTGTTAGTATCTATATTCTTTCTTTCATTTAGTCTAGTCAGCAGTTTAATGCATTTTGCCAGAAAACGGGGTTTGGTTTATTGATTCTCTTTATTGTTTCTTAATGTTCTTTTTCACAAATTTCTACTCTTTAGCTTTATTATTTCTTCTGCTCTTGGAGGCTTACTTTGTGGGATTTTTCCTAACTTCATACTTTGTTTTTTTCTAATAAATGCATTTGAGGCTGAATGTGTTTATTCAAGGACCCAGATAAGGGTGCTGCTGTTATATCTTTTGGTGGTATTCAATTTATATTAAGATTTATTCTTCAGCTCGTAAAAAGACTTTTTAGCTTCCAAATATTATGGGGCTTGGGCTATATTTTTGTAATTTATTTCCATTTTCATTGTATTGTGATTAGATGAGTGTATGATAATATCATTCTTCAGTTCAGCTTAGTTGCTCAGTCGTGTCTGACTTTTTGTAACCCCATGGACTGCAGCACACCAGGCTTCCCTGTCCATCACCAACTCCCGGAGCTTGCTCAAACACATGTCCATTGAGTCGGTGGTGCCATCCAGCCATCTTATCCTCTGGCATCCCCTTCTCCTCCTGCCTTCAATCTTTCCCAGCATCAAGGTCTTTTCCAGTGAGTCAGTTCTTCGCATCAGGTGGCCAAAGTATTGAAGCTTCAGCTTCAGCATCAGTCCTTCCAATTTATATCACTCTTAGATATTTGTTAAAATTTCGGTTGAGGCTTAGGATATATAGTCAGTTTTTGTAAATATTCTGTTTATTTGAAAAGAGTGAGCATTTTCTGTTTATGTAGGAGATGTGTGTGTGTGTAGTCACATACACATATATCATAGTCAGACTTCTAAATTACACTGTTCAGAAGGGCGCATTAAAAATTACCTGCAATGATTTGGAATTGTTTATTTCTCTTTGTAATTCTGTTAAATGTTTCTTTATGTACTTGTTTTTTTGTTGTTCAGTCACCAGCTCATGTCTGACTCTTTGCCACCACATGGACTGCAGCATGCCAGGCATCCCTGTTCTTCTCTATCATGCAGAGTTAGCTCAGACTCGTGTCCATTGAGTTGATTATGCTAACCATCTCATCCTCTGTCGTCACCCCCTTCTCCTCCTGCCCTCAGTCTTTCCTAGTGTCAGGGTCTTTTCTAATGAGTTGGCTCTTCATATCAGGTGGCCAAACTTTCAGACTTCAGCTTCAGCATTAGTCCTTTCAGTGAATATTCAGTTTGATTTCATTTAGGATTGACTGGTTTGATCTCCTTGCTTTCCAAGGGACTCTCAAAGAGTCTTCTCCAGCACCATGATCAAAAGAGTCAATTCTTTGGCACTTAGCCTTCTTATATGCTCCAACTTTCATATCCATATATGACTGCTGGAAAAGCGATTGCTTTGACTATGCAGACCTTTGTCAGCAAAGTGATATCCCTGCTTTTGAATATGCTGTCTAGCTTTCTCATAGCTTTTCTTCCAAGGAGCAAGCATCTTTTAATTTCATGGCTGCAGTCACCATCTGCAGTAATTTTGGATCCCCCCAAAATAAAGGCTCTCACTGTTTCCATTGTTTCTCCATCTATTTGCCATGAAGTGTTGGGACCAGTTGCCATTATCTTAGTTTTCTGAATGTTGAGTTTTAAGCCAACTTTTTCACTCTCATCTTTCACTTTCATCAAGAGGCTCTTTAGTTCTTCTTTGCTTTCTGCCATAAGGGTGGTGGTATCTGCATATCTGAGGTTATTGATATTTCTCCCAGCTATTGATTCCAGCTTGTGCTTCATCCAGCCTGACATTTCACATGATGCATTCTGCATATAAGTTAAATAAGCAGGGTGACAATATACAGCCTTGATATACTCCTTTCCCAATTTGGAACCAGTTCTAACTGTTGCTTCTTGACCTGCATACAGGTTTCTCAGGGAGACAGATAAGGTGGTCTGGTATTCCCATCTCTTTAAGAGTTTTCCACAGTTTGTTGTGATCCACAAAGTCAAAGACTTTAGTGTAGTCAATGAAGCAGAAATAGATATTTTCCTGGAAATCCTTTACTTTTTCTATGATCCAGTGAATGTTGGCAACTTGATCTCTGGTTCCTCTGCCTTTTCTAAATCCAGCTTATACATCTGGAAGTTCTCAGTTCACGTACTGTTGAAGCCTAGCATGAAGGATTTTGAGAATTGCCTTGCTAGCACGTGAAATGAGTGCAACTGTTTGGTAGCTGGGACATTCTTTGGGATTGCCTTTCTTTGGGTTTGGAATAAAAACTGACCTTTTTCAGTCCTGTGGCCACTGCTGGCTTTTCCAAATTTGTTGACATATTGAGTGCATCACTTTAACAATATCAGCTTTTAGGATTTGAAATATCTCAGCTGGAATTCCATCACCTCCACTGGTTTTGTTTGTACTAATGCTTCCTAAGGTTCATTTAACTTCACACTACAGGATGTCTGTCTCTAGGTGAGTGACCACAGCCTTGCGGTAATTCAAGTCATTAAGACCTTTTTTGTACAGTTCTTCTATGTATTCTATGCACCTCTTCTTAATCTCTTCTGCTTCTGTTAGGTCCTTAAAACTTCTGTCCTTTATCATGACCATCCTTGCATGAAATGTTCCCTTGGTATCTCCAGTTTTCTTGAAGAGATCTTTAGTTTTTCCCTTTGAGTTGTGTTCTATTATTTCTTTGCATTGTTCACTTAAAAAGGCTTTCTTATCTTTCCTAGCTATTCTTTGGAACGCTGCATTCAATTGGGTATATATTATGTGGTTCAGGCTATGGGTATATCTTATGTAGTTTAGGCTATGTTATAAAATGAATATAGTTAATGATGATTACTTTTCTTGAATTTTATCTGTTTTATCATTAAGTATACAGCCTTGACATACTCCTTTCCTGATTTGGAACCAGTCTGTTGTTTCATGTCTAGTTCTAACTGTAGCTTCTTGACCTGCATACAGATTTCTTAGGAGGCAGGTCAGGTGGTCTGGAATTCCCATCTTTTTTAAGAATTTTCCAGTGTGTTGTGATCCACAAAGTCAAAGGCTTTGGCATAGTCAATAAAGTAGAGGTAAATGTTTTTTGGAACTCTGTTTCTTTTTCGATGATCCAGTGGATGTTGGCAATTTGATCTCTGGTTCCTCTGCCTTTTCTAAATCCAGCTTGAACATCTGGAAGTTCACAGTTCACGTACTTTTGAATCCTGGCTTGGAGAAGTTTGAGCATTACTTTGCTAGCGTGTGAGATGAGTACAATTGTGTGGTAGTTTGAACATACTTTGGCATTGGCTTTCTTTGGGATTGGAATGAAAACTGACCTTTTCCAGTCCTGTGGCCACTGCTGAGTTTTCCCAAATTTGCTGGCATATTCAGTGCAGCACTTTCCCAGCATCATCTTTTAGGATTTGAAATAGCTCAACTGGAATTCTATCACCTCCACTAGCTTTGTTCGTAGTGATGTTCCTAAGGCCCACTTGACTTCACATTCCTGGATGTCTGGCTCCAGGTGAGTGATCACATCATCGTGGTTATCTGGGTCATGAAGATCTTTTTTGTACAGTTCTCTGTGTATTCTTGCCACCTCTTCTTAATATCTTCTTCTTCTGTTAGGTCCATATCATTTCTGTCCTTCATTGTGTCCATCTTTGCATGAAATATTCCCTTGGTATCTCTATAATTTTCTTGAAGAGATCTCTAGTCTTTCCCATTTTATTGTTTTCCTCTATTTTTTTGCATTGATCACTGAGGAAGGCTTTCTTATCTCTCCTTGCTGTTCTTTGGAACTCTGTATTCAAATGGATATATCTTTCCTTTTCTCCTTTGTCTTTAGCTTCTCTTCTTTTCTCAGCAATTTGTAACACCTCCTCAGACAACCATTTTGCCTTTTTGCATTCCTTTTTTCTTGGGAATGGTCTTGATCACTGCCTCCTGTACAGTGTCACAAACCTCTGTCCATAGTTCTTCAGGCACTCTGTCTATCAGATCTAATCCCTTGAATCTATTTGTCATTTTCATTGTATAATCGTAAGGGATTTGATTTAGGTCATACCTGAATGGTCTAGTGGTTTTCCCTACTTTCTTTAATTTAAGTCTGAATTTGGCAATCAGGAGTTCATGATCTGAGCCACAGTCAGCTCCCGGTCTTGTTTTTGCTGACTGTATAAAGCTTCTTCATCTTTGACTGCAAAGAATATTATCAATCTGATTTTAGTATTGACCATCTGGTGATGTCCATGTGTAGAGTCTTCCCTTGTGTTGTTGGAAGAGTGTGTTTGCTATGACTAGTGTATTCTCTTGGCAAAACTCTTGTTAGCCTTTGACCTGCTTCGTTTTGTACTCCAAGGCCAGATTTGCCTGATTCTCCAGGTATCTTTTGACTTCCTACTTTTGCATTCCAGTTCCCTATAATGAAAAGAACATCTTTTTTGGGTATTAGTTCTAGAAGGTCTTATAGGTCTTCATAGAACCGTTCAACTTCGGCTTCTTCAGCGTTACTGGTCGGGGCATAGACTTGAATTACTATGATATTGAATGGTTTGCCTTGGAAATGAACAGAGATCATTTCTTTTGTTTTTGAGATTGCATCCAAGTACCTCATTTTGGACTCTTTTGTTGACTATGATGGCTACTCCATTTCTTCTAAGGGATTCTTGCCCACAGTAGTGAATATAATGGTCATCTGAGTTAAATTCACCCATTCCAAAAAGTTGGCTTAAAACTCAACATTCAGAAAACTGAGATCATGGCATCTGGTCCCATCACTTCATGGCAAATTGATGGGGAAACAATGGAAACAGTGAGAGACCTTATTTTGGGGGGCTCCAAAATCACTGCAGATGGTGACTGCAGCCAGGAAATTAAAAGACACTTGCTCCTTGGAAGAAAAGTTAGGACCAGCCTAGACAGCATATTAAAAAGCAGAGATATTACTTTGCCAACAAAGGTCCGTCTAGTCAAAGCTCTGGTTTTTCCAGTAGTCACGTATGTATGTGAGAGTTGGACTATAAAGAAAGCTGAGCACTGAAGAACTGATGCTTTTGAACTGTGGTGCCGTGAAGACTCTTGAGAGTCCCTTGGACTGCAAGAAGATCCAACCAGTCCATCCCAAAGGAGATCAGTCCTGGGTGTTCATTGGAAGAACTGATGTTGAAGCTGAAACTCCAATACTTTGGCCACCTCATGCAACGAGTTGACTCATTGGAAAAGACCCTAATGCTGGGAAGGATTGGGGGCAGGAGAAGAAGGGGATGACAGAGGATGAGATGGCTGGATGGCATCACCTACTCAATGGACATGGGTTTGTGTAGACTCCGGGAGTTGGTGATGGACAGGGAGGCCTGGCGTGCTGCGATTCATAGGGTCACAAAGAGTTGGACACGACTGAGCAACTGAACTGAACTGAACTGATGTTGGGAAAGATTGAGGTCAGGAGGAGAAGGGGACGACAGAGGATGAGATGGTTGGATGGCATCACCGACTCGATGGACATGAGTTTGAGTAAGTTCCTGGAGTTAGTGATGGACAGGGAAGCCTGGCGTGCTGCAGTCCATGGAGTCGCAAAGAGTTGGACATGATTGAGTGAAATATTATTAAGTAATGACTATCTTTATTCTCAATAATGTTGTTTAGGCTCAAAGTCAATTTTGTTGAATATGTCCATTTCTGTTTGCTTTTGCCTGGTATATCTTTTTTGATACTTTTTATTAAAAATTTTAATGGTAAGTTTCAGGCATAGTTCAGTAGAAGACAAAATAGTATAATTAACCTTCATGTTCCCAACAATCACCTTTACAAGTATCAACCCATGGCCAGTCCTGTTTTATATATCCCACCCACTCTTTCTACCTTTTCCTGAATTATTTTAAAGCAAATTCCAGACAGCACATTATTTTATCCATAAATATTTTAACATTCTCTAAAAGACAAGGTCTATTTTAAAAATAGTAACAACATCATCACCTCTTTTTTTTAAAAAGTCTTGATACTGTCACATACCTAATAAGTGTTCAGCTATTGCCATTTGGCGCATTTTAAAAAATAGTGTATTTGGTCCAGTTGGAGTCCAGATAAGGTCCATACATGGCATTTGGTTGATGGCTTATAATTCTCTTTTAATTTCTGGGTTCCTCTTTTTTTCTCTCTTTTTCCCCTTCTGGTTTATTGTTGAAGAAACTTGGTTGTTTGTCCTGAAGTATTTTTCAGGGTCTACATTTTGTTAATTGTGTCTCTGTGGTGTCATTTACGTTCTTCTGTTCCCTTTATTTCCTGTCATTAGACATCCCTTTACTTTCAAGATGAGTGACTGTGTTATAGATGTGTTCAGCAAATATGGCTAGATTTCATTCTTCAAATAATTACATACTTTGTGTTTTAATTATAAGATATAAGCAGCTGTTTATTGTGATTACTGATACATTTGTGCTTGCTTCTATTATCTTATTTTGTGCTTCCTATTTACTCTCTCTTTTGTTTACTTTTTGTCCTTTTTTCTTTCCTTCTGTTGGATTGAGTTTTCTGTATCCACTCTTTCCCTCTCTATTTGTTCAGAAATTATACATTCTATTTTTATTCCCTTAGGACATATTCTTCAATTTTCAACATTCAGAATTGAGTGTTGAGATGAATATATTTACCTCACAAGCAACATAAGGTCTTATGTTAGAGCTTTTAGCACTGGTATTCCAGGGGCTCAGTGGTAAAGAATCCGCCTGCTAATACAGGGGACACTGGAGATGCAGGTTCAATCCTTGGCTAGGAAGATCCCCTGGAGGAGGAAATGCCAACCCACTCTAGTATTGCTGCCTGGAAAATTTCTTGGACAGAGGAACCTGGCGTGCTGCAGTCCATGGGTTTGCAAAGATTTGCACATGACTCTGCACACATATACACATGCCTCTTCACATCTTCTCTGATACTGTTTTCTAATATTTCAGATCTGTACCTTGTTTTTAACCTGCCCACTTAGTCTCCTTTGTCTTTTATTTTTATATGTCTGTACTAATTTGAATTTATCAGCATGTTTGCCAGTTTATTTCCCCTCAGTTGCTTCTTTTTTTCAAAGACATTGTAAACTGAATGATGTACATATGTAAAAAATAAGTATATTAGACAAAAACACAGGTTTCATCAAATAATACTTGTCGTCATTCCCCAAGGTGCAGTCTGGCATTTTCTCTTTTGTGCGGTTATTGCCAGAGTTGCTCCTTGCATCCACTTCGTTGAGGACTGTTTCCTTCCTCCTTCCTGTATTAGTTCTCTAGTTGACTAGAGTCTGTCAGTAGCCAGCTCGCCCAGCCTTTGAGAACAGTTGTGATTTTACTGCAGTGTGTGAGTGATGGCTCACAGCTGAGATCAGAATGCTAGGTCGCTGCTTATCTTCCCTCAGTCTTTTAAGATATTATTCCATTTTTCCATTGACATTTCTAATTGCTGAGTGTATAATACCCATGTGATGTCTAAATTGCTGTTGTTTTATCTCTGATCACTTTTACAGTTTTCATCTTTATTTTGGGTTTATTTTGCATGTTGAAACGGTGTGTCTAGGTGTATAATTCCTTTTATTTATTCTATATGGGAGTAGGGATGGCTTGTTAATTTGCAGTTTTAACACTGGGAAGTCTTACCTGGCTTCTTTTGGAGTATTGCTTTTTCTAAAGCTCTTGTTAGAGGTGTGCTGGGACTTCTCAGTCTATTCCCTGTCTCCTAACCACCCTCAGGGTCTCCCTTTTCTCTCAGTGATGTGCTCCAGGATATTTCCTCAGAACTCTTTCTCTTAGTCTACTCATTCTCTCTACTGCTGTGTCTTCTTTGCTGTAGGATTTTAATTTTGGTGACTACATTCTTAATGTCCAGAAGATTTCTTTCTTTTTCAAATCTCTCTGTTCTTTGGATGTACTGTCCTTTTCTTTTACTGTGGTTTCTATACCTTATTTTATCAGTTTAATCATTTTAGTAATATTTTATGCCCTTTCAGATTATTTTATTTTGTGTGTGCATATTTTCAATTGTCAGATGTGTATACTGATGCTCTGGGCTGCTTATTCTTTTGTGTGAGTTGTAATTTTTTATATGGAGCTTATTTAGGGGGTAGTTCTGCTAGGTTGTGTATGTTTTTCTTTGGCATGATTTTGTTATTTTCTTCTTGCTGTTACTGAAGTAGAAAAAAGTGGGGACATGGTTTTACGATCTTTTTTTTGGCTTGGAGTTGCTGTACCACATAGATAGTGTACATTCAGATCCCACACCTGCCTGTAGTATAGCAAGACAGGGTGGGTGTCTGTTTTCTCAGAGTTAACTTTTGTTTTTTTCCCATCCACTACCCAGGGAGATAAAAAAGTTTGCTGTTTCTCTAGGGCAGAATTTTTCTTATCCCCACTTTATGGACAGAACTGTCCTTCAGCGTTCTCACTTCCTCTCACTGTGTCTGTAGGAACCAGGTCTCCTGTTCCTCCTCGGGCTATACCAGCAGCATTGTCCATTTAGTGCCCAGATTTGAATTCCTTTTTATTTTACGACACCAGGAGACTTATTTTACTTACAAGTTTAATTGGTTGTGTATGCTTTTTTTTTAATTCACCATTTCTTCTGTGTTTTATACAGGTAATGGGCCTATTCACTGCAGCTCCATCTGTTGTGTTTTCTGAAGTTGATAATAAATTTAGTAGTAGATAATAAATTTTCTTACTATGAGACAGTTTAAACTTAATACTGTATTAAATTATTTTATTATGCAGTAAGAAAGTTACCAGAATAATGTCTTTTCCATGTGATTTTTTTCCCATTATCATTATTTTCTTTTTATTGTAATACATGTTCTCTGGATTAATGCACTTCCTGACTTATATGAATAAAGAAGATCAGAGGGACAAAGAAGAGATTTCAGTAACAGAAACTTACCCTCGCCAGAAGACCTGTGTGCTTCCTTCGGCTCACTCAGCCGTCAGCCTTCCCAGTGACCAGAATGTGACTTCTCTTGGTATTGCTCTTAACTTTTTTCCTTTACTCTTATTTTCCAAGATACTGTTACTGAAGAGTACTTACTTTACTGGGAATATAGTTGTGAAGGATTTGTGAAGCCATTGCAATATTCGTAAGTTTCAGGGAAAAGAAAGTTAAAAATTGTGCCATGTACATGTAGTACTACATTATCGTGTCACTTTCATAAGATACTCTACAAGATGTGTCATGCTGCCGCTACTGCTAAGTCGCTTCAGTCGTGTCTGACTCTGTGCGACCCCATAGACGGCAGCCCACCAGGCTCCCCCGTCCCTAGGATTCTCCAGGCAAGAACACTGGAGTGGGTTGCCATTTCCTTCTCCAGTGCATGAAAGTGAAAGTCAAAGTGAATCACTCAGTCGTGTCCGACTCTTACTGACCTCATGGACTGCAGCCCACCAGGCTCCTCCGTCCATGGATTTTCCAGGCAAGAGTACTGGAGTGGGGTGCCATTGCCTTCTCCACAAGATGTGTCATATCTCTGTGTAATTCAGGCTCCTCTGTCCATGGGATTCTCCAGGCAAGCATACTAGAGTAGTTGCCATGCCCTCCTCCAGGGGATCTTCCCGACCCAGGGCTCAAACCCAAGTTGGGTTCTTTACCACGAGCGCCACCTGGAAAGCCCCGTTAAATACATAGCAACTGAAACATTACAGTATTACACTGGTATATTATACTATACTACTATACTGTTTGATTTGTATAAAAATTGAGGAATTAAAACTCTGTCAATTTTAAGAGTTTTGATTTGGAAACAAAATAATGACTGTGATTTTGTGGGCCTCTTCCACATGCCAGACATCACTGTTTTATGTGTGTTGACTCTGGTGTAAGCCTGACCTGTGATCTAGCTACCATTCTCCCATTTTACAGTTGAGAATATTGAGGCTTAGAGAAATTCAGGGCCATTGTTCATTCTTTTCTTTTAGAGCTGACAGTTCAAAATGCTATTCCTTAGTCCTAAGTGATATTTTGTGTCATAGTAATAGCAGGGCATACTGCGTATCACAGTTGGAACTCTAATGGTGGCCTTGAAATACCTTTTTTGCCCTCAGATACTTATGGTCAATAAGGGTGATTTTATTGAATGCTTGCAATATGTTTTATTACCATTATTAAAGTTATATAAGCAGTTAGAAATGCTATTTTTAAATGGCATTGCTGTTGTTTAAATAAAAACTATTAAGCTGTTTTTAAGCTTTGTATTTTTCTCTAAACTCTTTCTAGATTCTGTTCATATTTCAGTCATCATCATATGGAGATAATCATTTTTATTCACTGAGTTGTTGCGAAGATTAATTACTGTATATAAAGCATTTAGCTGAGAATCTGTTTGATTCCTATAGGTTCTTGCTCACCAGTATCTTTCCTCTTTCCTCTTATGGAAGGGAGAATTGAGAAATGTAGTTAAAGAGGCCTTAGTGGATTCTGATTGTATCTGAGAAGTTTAAACTACATTTGGTACTTGGGAATCACTGACAAATTTTGAGCAGGAGAGGTTTGGAAGAACACTAGGATGGAGGTCTAGGTCAGTTAGTGAACTTTTAAATTAATGTGACCTGGGCAGTGATGAGGGTCTGGGCAGTGTTGTGGGAAAGGAGAAGAAATGAGACATTCTGAACAGGCAGCTGATGGCTTAAAGCTCAACATTCAGAAAACTAAGATCATGGCATCCGGTCCCATCACTTCATGGCGAATAGATGGGGAAACAGTGGAAACAGTGGCAGACTTTATTTTCTCCAAAATCACTGGAGATGGTGATTGTAGTCATGAGATTAAAAGACCCTTACTGCTTGGAAGGAAAGTTATGACCAACCTAGACAGCATATTAGAAAGCAGAGACATTACTTTGCCAACAAAGGTCCATCTAGTCAAGGTTATGGTTTTTCCAGTGGTCATGTATGGATGTGAGCATTGGACTATAAAGAAAGCTGAGCACTGAAGAATTGATGCTTTTGAACTGTGGTGTTGGAGAAGACTCTTGAGAGTCCCTTGGACTGCAAGGAAATCCAATCAGTCCATCCTAAAGGAGATCAGTCCTGGGTGTTCATTGGAAGGACTGATGTTGAAGTTGAAACTCCAATACTTTGTCCACCTGATGTGAAGAGCTGACTCATTGGAAAAGACCCTGATGCTGGGAAAGATTGAGGGCAGGAGGAGAAGGGGACAACAGAGGATGAGATGGCTGGATGGCATCACTGACTCTATGGACATGAGTTTGGGTAAAGTCTGGGAGTTGGTGATGGACTAGGAGCCTGGCATGCTGCGGTTCACGGCGTCGCAAGAGTCGGAAATGACTGAGCGACTGAACTGAACTGATACTCACTGACTAAGTGGATGGCATGGGTGGAGAAGGAGAACGCAAATGGCTGGTTAGCATTGTCAGACTAAGAGCAAGGATATCACCAGGTCTTAATGTCAAACTCTTAGAGCACCTTCAACCAGATGTAGCATTTCAGGCAATATTCATATCATATTTAGGACCTAGCTTTTGATAAGCAATTAGAGCTTGCTGAGAGGTTTAGGCTAAAAAACAGAAGAGCCTTTTCCCTAATTATATAGTTAATATTGATGGAAAATGGGGAAATGCTTAGGACCAGCCTGAGAAATGTCATCCATCAGAGAGCAGGAGGAGCCCACCCCACCCAGTGAGGGAAGCGGATGAGCAGCCTCTGGTGAAGGGACTTTCAAGAAACAGTGAATCCCTGACAGTTTCACAGGCCACCAGAAAGTTAAGAAAGAAGACTGAGTTTTTTTGAGCACTTTAAGACCTATCGGTATTCCTAATAAGTGAAGTCGATGATCAGGCTGAGTGCACTGTTTGGCATTTTTTCAAAAAGGAACTGTGACCATCAAGGAATGAAGCTCATCTGTTGCGTGTGTTAGTAAATTATAAAGGCCATCCCATAGAAGAAATCCAAAGGTGGTTTGAAAATGAAGGATAGAATCTTCCTGCGTAACTACTTTTAAAAGTTATTTGACTATAACACTTTTCTGCCTTTTGATAAAAAGAATCATTTTATCAAAATCGTTCATTTCTTAGATCTTTTATATCTGATTAGTCTACACTTAGGGCTTCCCTGGTGTCGCGGGCTAGAGAGTCGGCCTGCCGCTACAGTAGATGCAGGCTCGATCCCTGGTCAGGAAGAGTCCCAGGAGAAGGAAATGGCACCCACTCCAGTATTCTTGCCTGGGAAATCCCATGGACAGAGGAGCCTGGGAGGGGGGTTACAGTTCTTGGGGTCAGACATGACTTAGCAACTATATAAACAAGTCTGTACTTACACCATTATTGAAGAACTCACAAATGACCAGACTCAGAGACCAAAGATAATGTGAAATTCTTGATGTGAGGATTAAAAAACAAAAAATGTGCTTAAGAAAGCAAAATTATTTGATATTAAAAACATGGGGATGTCTCAGTCATAGAGGCAAGGTGGGTTTATCTTAGTATTAGAAAATCTTAAGGAAATGTTTTTGAGAAGAGATGTCAGGACACTTTTCTCTCTGTTAACTCAGTTCTCTTTGAGGGTTAAACACAGAAAGCTGAAAAGGTTATGTTTTGCTCTAAAGACATGTTATTAATACTGGACAAGGTTTAAAAATCATTCTTTGAGTCATGTTCTTTCATGTAAAGGCTTTTGGGATTAAATTAGATGTTTTCTACACAGTATTCACTTCAGATCATCAAAAGTTTTTTTGTTTTCTTTTCTTTTTAAAAAGTAAATCACACTCCAGTATTCTAAACCGTGTATGAAGCAAAGTAGATTATACCTCCTAACATGTATTGTTCAGAGTGCTCTGGATAGACAAGTAATCTTAAAATGTGGACACTATTCACCACCAAATGGAGGTTTAAAAATATTTCAGTTTGTGGACATATAATTTCTAGATCAGGCTAATAATTTAAAATAGAAAAAAATAACTGACCTGAAATTTTAATTCATAGTAATGTTTCTTTTTTTTTAAGGTGTGAACAACAGTGATGAATTATTTGAAAGGTAACTATCTTAATTCATAGTTTTACTTGCAGTTAGGTACAAATCATATGTTCTGGAAATTTTGTTGTTCATATGTATGTAAACTTTACACTAAATATTTTTTGTGGATTAAAGGAATGTAATTCCCATTGGGAATGGGATCTTTTAAGAAACTGATGATTGTTATGTTGTATCTCACTGTTTTAGAGTAGGTAGGTAGAGTATCTGCTGCATTTTCTTCTACTGCATATGTATTAAATTGCAATAGGCAGGACAGATTAGAAGCTGTCTTCTAGGCCTTACGTTTGCTCCTTTGAGAGTACATATGAAGTTGTCAATTACTGATGATTATGCTTTTCCACTGAGGATTAATGAGATTAAAGCAATAGAATGAAATTAGTTATATGCTTATCATTTTTTGTGTTCATTTATGCTCTTGGAGAGCGTAGTTTTAAATGCTTATTTTTGCTTAATATAAGTAAGTTGTGGGTACTGATTTGTATTTCTCATATTGCATTTGGGAATGAAGTGCTTCGGTAGATCCACTCCAGATGAGTGAACTGACTGATATTGCAGACATTATCAATGACCTTATAACAAAAGATGGAGTTTCCAGTGAAGAGCTCGGCCTAACAGAGCAACAGGCTAGGAGCATCTCCAGGTAATCATTGAATAATTCATTTTTAACCTGTTTTAAATGATTATGGTTTAAGAGTATTAAAAAAAAATGACCATTTTTGGTGATTTTTTAGAAAACAGATTCAAAGCTTACATAGATTTTTTTTCTCTGTGAATAGATTTTGTGATGTTTATATGTCATTCCTCCCTTCCTCCAACAATCATAGACTGGCTTCTGTAACTAATACAGCACGTCTGTATCCTGAGTTTTCTGAAGGTCTCATCGCTCTGAGTACAACATAAATATAATCCTGTTTCTTCTTAAAGTAATTAATAATTTAGTTCATAGTACTTTACCCTAGACATGAACATTTAGAATACATTTTAAATAGCTTTTCTTGGAACATTATGTTAAAATGTTTTTCCTTGTTGCCTTTCCTGGGCCATGAACTGGTTTTTGATAGAATAAAGGCTGCCTCTTCTATTGATGCTTCCTTGGGATACATACACCTTTTGGCTCATTGATTCATTGGGGGTTGGTTGGATAGGGTACTCTCTGCCTGGAGCATCCCAAGAGTCCAGACTCCCAGAAGAAAAGCAGGTGTCTAGTGTGAAACCACACTGTCTCTGTCCATAACCCGTCTTCACGTTAGGATGGTGTCTTCTTCCCACGCTGTGTGTTTGAGTCGGCCCTGAACCGCTGTCTCACACCACCTTGTTTCTTGGGCCACTGTTAGTGCTGTTTGTGTAGAAGCCAGGATGGGATTAGATGTACAAAAGCTGTATCGAGAAAACTCCTGAGAGGAAGAAGATCAGAAGTGAGGCATCAGACCACAGTGCAAGTCTGGCCCCTCCCTGTGGAGGAGAGAAGGCTGAGTCAGTTAAGTCCAGAGTACAGTGTGGTTCTAGGAAAGCTTCAGCTGGGTCAGTGGTGAGACATCAAGCCAGAGTCAACTTCAGAGGAGTCCTGTCTCTTATAGGTCAGGGCCAGCCACAGCATCCCTGCCATGCTCCTCATTAGCTCAGGTTGGACCCTGGGAAGTACAGCCTGAGCAGGAACCTGAGGCCAGATCCGGGTCCAGGAGGGCTGCAGTTTAGAGGTCATCTCTGTGTAGTAAGTTTTGGGAGTGATTGAGATGGTCCAGGAATAGATCGATGAAGAAGTCCAGAACCTTTAGAAACATTCATATTGGTGGTGAGCAGAGAAGGATGCCCAGTATAAGAGGCTGTGTTGTGTTTTGAGAGTGAGAAAAAGACCCAGGTAAGAGAGCGTTTAAAGCAGAAAGGAGAAGCCAGTTGCACCAGATACTATAGAGAAGTCCAGTAGGAGGAAGACTGAAGAGGCTCTTGGTGACCTGAGATTTTTGTCAGTGGATTTCAGGAGACAGGTTGGAGCAAATTGACTAGACATCAAAGCATATGACTGGAGTGGGTAGCCATTCCCTTCTCCAGGGGATCTTCCCAATCCAGAGATCCAACCCAGGTCTCCCACATTGCAGGCGGATTCTTTACCATCTGAGCCACCAGGAAAACCCAAAAGAATACTGGAGTGGGATGTCATGCCCTCCTCCAGGGGATCTTCCCAACCCAAGGACTGAACCCAGGTTTCCTGCATTGCAGACAGATTCTTTACTGTCTGAGCCACCAGGGAAGCCCATATGTATGCATGTATTCCCTCTCTCTGGAGCCTCTCTCCCACCCCTGCCCCCCCACCAACCCCGATTCCACCCCTCTGGGTCATCCCAGGGCACTGAGCTGAGCTCCCTGTGCTGTACAGCAGTCTCCCACCAGCTGTCCGACATACTCATGGTGGTGTGTATCCATCAGTGCTGCTTTCGCAATTCATCTTAATCTCTCCTTCCCCAGCTGTGTCCACAGGTCCATTCCCCACATTGGTACCTCTGTTCCTGACCTGCAAATATGTTCATCAGCACCATTTTTCTAGACTTCACATATATTCATTAATATACAATATTTGTTTCTCACTTTCTGACTTACTCTGTATGACAAGGCTCTGGATCCATTCACATCACTACAACTGACTCAATTCCTTTATATCTGACTGAGTAATATCCCATGGTGGAGAAGGCAATGGCACCCCACTCCAGTACTCTTGCCTGAAAAATCCCATGGATGGAGGAGCCTAGCAGGCTGCAGTCTATGGGGTCGCTAAGAGTCGGACACAACTGAGCGACTTCACTTTCACTTTTCACTTTCATGCATTGGAGAAGGAAATGGCAACCCACTCCAGTGTTCTTGCCTGGAGAATCCCAGGGACTGGGGAGCCTGGTGGGCTGCCGTCTAAGGGTCGCACAGTCGGACACGACTGAAGCGACTTAGCAGCAGTAGCAGCAGCAGCAATATCCCATTGTATGTATGTACCACATCTTCTTTATCCATTCATCTATCAGTGGACATTCAAGTTGCTTCCATGTCCTGGCAGTTGTAAATAGTGCTGCAGTGAACACTGGGGTATGTGTACTATCTCCATAACAAATTTAAAATCAAGTGATGCACTGCTGGTTAAATTTCTCAGGATGCAGCATCCCTCAGGTAGACGTCCACAAAGAACTGAGAAGGAGAGAAGAGAGATTCAAGTCTGGATGAAAAGAAAACGAAAAGAAAGAATGGCAGAGTACTTAAATCAGCTGGCAGAGAAGAGAGGGCAAGAACACGATCCTTTCTGCCCCAGGAATAACCCAGTAAGTCTGCAGTATCAAGGGTAATGGAATTATCACAGAATATGCATAACTTTTTCCTGGCAGGTATTCAAGAGAAGGATGAACATAATTCAGAATCATTTATTATTTGATAGAAAAGTCAGCATTTTACTTAAGTCAGGGAAAATTAAGAAATTACCTTAACAAAATGTAGCAAGGGACTATAAACCATGTTTGATTAAACTGTCTTAAATATTTTTTCTCCATGAGGCTAATCATGGCTCTAACATTTTAACCATTGAATGAAGAGATCAAGGGATTGGGCGACCAACTGAAGTCACTCCCTTAATTTTCAATGAAAGTCAGTTGCAGTCGAACAACTTGATTATGTATGTAGTAAAGGCGTTTTAAAAATCAGTTTTCTCTCTGTAAGTTGTCTACAAGAAAACCTTTTTAAAGTATGGTCCAGTCGTGTGCCAACAGAGCAGTGGCACTTCTGTGTGTGTAAAGCTTTCCTTTAAACTGTCAGCTTTTGTTTACCGAGTCCTGACTATGGATATCACCATGGCTAGGTCAGAAGTGTTCTGCTTCAGAAGATGAAATAAGGCAGTATTACTTGGATGATTATATAACTATGAAAGTCACATTTACATTACATTTGGATTATAGTGTATCTTTTACTTTGTAATCTGAAATAAATATGATACTTTATTTTTTTCACCATCATTAGGGAAACACATTTTATAAAATAAGTGAATCTTCCAAGAAAGATTATCACATTTAAGCACCAAATGTGCAAAAGTAGGTGAACTATTACTTAATGTCATTTATTTACCTGTGTCTGGAGAAGGCATGCTAACACTAGACGACATTTTGTTGATAGCTCTGGAGACATGATAATGACCTTCAGAGCTTGAAGACCAGAATCTTACAGTGCGTGTGTATATGTGTATTCTTCCACCCCATGGAGGGTGAGTTCCCATATCACCCTCCCATCAGCCAAACAGATACCCCAGATGGTTAGAATTATATCCAAATTTAGAATAAATTAACTCTGAGGGTGTTGGGACTGTTTTGTTCTTAGACTTTGTGACATCTCCTTCAGTATTGCAGGTAAATTTTTAGTTTCTATTTGGGTAAAGATATGGAACTAGTGAGGGATTAATGTAATTTAAAATTTACATTTTTATTAGAAATCAATATAACATTGCGTTTATTATTGACTACTATGTAGGACCTTGAGAAAGTGAATTCACTTCTCTGTGTATGTTTTTATATACAGTCATCCCTGTGAAAGGACTTACCCTCATTAGTAATTCAACAGTAACTCAGTATTTCGGAATAAGACATATTTATAGCTGATGTTGGCCAGTTTATCTTGTGTCGCGTGCATTTTGAAGACTTTACAAGTCACAATAAACCTACTGTAGTAGGTTTCTGGCAAACATTTTAAAACATTAAAATGATGGTTTTGAATGCCTCACTCATTTCTGCTTTTATCAACCAAGCTCTTGGTGAGATTAATCACAAGACAGAGTACCAAGTATAGGTGTCTCCATCCTGAAATGTGCCTGTTCTCCATTTTAAGTTGCAGCTGATAAGGATCTCTCCTTTTGAGAAAATATATGAATTTAGCTGCTAAAATAGACTTTGTACTCTATTTATTAAATTGGATTTTATTTTAATTACATGATGCTTTAACATTTTCATGTTTTGGGCTGGAGTAGGCAAGATTCATCAAATATGACAATGTTTTATACTGTTCCTAAATAGCAAAATTATATTTTAGCTTCCTATTAAAATTTATTAGTAGAATTTTCATGTTTTCCGTGGATTGTAATGGTTTAATTATTTGAACTGAATGGTAATGAACTAACTGGTTATTTCTTGTGCAGTTTTACATGACTTCAAGGGAAATCAGGCTGAGACAAAAGATGAAGCATGAAAAAGACAGGTGAGTTTGGTAGTTACACCCTGATCATTCTCCCTCACTCACTCGAGACCATAGGTAATGCCTTAGGCACTCTAGTTTTCACAGTAGTCCCTTTTTGTTGATAAATAGAAAAGTATGGGAGATAACTGCAGGGAAAATAATTAGATTCCACTATCCTTTTTAGGAATTTGCTTTCAAATGTTGTTTATTCCATTCAATTTTTATAACTTATTTCTGAAATCCCTCTCCCTCTCCCAATCCAAATACGTGTGTGTGTTTTTTAAGCACCCCACTGCTGCCTCTGCTAAGTCGCTTCAGTCGTGTCCAACTCTGTGCGACCCCATAGACGGCATCCCCCAGAATCTCCCCCGTCCCTGGGATTCTCCAGGCAAGAACACCGGAGTGGGTTGCCATATCCTTCTCCAATGCATGAAAGTGAAAGGTGAAAGTGAAGTCGCTCAGTCGTGTCTGACTCTTAGCGACCCCAAGGATTGCAGCCTACAGGTGCCTTTAATAATACCTCCTAATTTTCAGAAATCTGACATTTGAATTTGCATTGAACTGCATTGAAGAAAATCAGTACTAGGTGGTCTTCAAACACCGTGTTCCCTCTAGAAATATGAAGTGAAAGGGACTCTCTTACTAAATGTTATTTAATTTTTTATTTTAAAGATTGCTACTCTCAGACCATTATAGTCGTCGAATCTCACAAGCATACACTCTGATGAATGAACTGTTATCTGAATCAGTACAACTTCCAGCAGCTGCTCAGAAACCATTGCCTAACAGAAAAGCCCACATTCCCAGAAGGCAACTCTCTCCTTCTCCAAGAGGGTAAGACGAGGTCTGGCGTGTCACTTGGCAAGATAACGCCAGGCGTGATAGTGTGGAGCGCCGATGTGACTCGGGTTCCATGTGTTCGCTCTGAAATGTGGTGATAAAGTGAAGGGGAACAGTGCCATCGTTAGTTTTCATCAGTTTATAGAATCACCAAGGAAAAGGACGAAAATGGCATTAAATATCTAATTAAGACATAGCAAAGCACTTCTGAGTGCCTAATACAGTCTTTATATCCATTCAATCCTGTTTTCTTCCTTTCTGTAGTTTTTGTGACATTCCTTCTGTAATTTGCCTCCTAGCTGCTCTCCCTGTTTCTCCAGTTGGTTCCACTCTTGTAGGAAAACGATGGTCCTCATCAGCTTACTGCTTCTTCTGCTGTCCCCTCCGAGTTATTGCCGATTCAGTTGTAGATACTGTCATGTTTCTTAAATTAATGACCTGCACTCAGTTTGGATATGAGTTCAGTAGGCAAGGATTAATTAAACATGGATGCTAAAGAAAAGCACCCAAGAGTAAAGTTTCTCATATGGCACACAAACACAAAATTTGTTAGTGACACATAAGGAGGAAATGAATTAGCAGTTTAATGTTGTTAAAAATTACCACCTTTGACAAAATAACTGATTAGGTTTGTAAACATGATCTCGTAACTTAAGAACCTAGAGGAAATGCTACCCAACGCAAACCTAGATGTAATCATATTACTTGTGTGTAATTTGAGGTGTAATCAAAATAGCAGAGATTCTCTTTGAATATTTCTTAGAATAATGCACACTATTTAATACATAAATAACTGGCAAATGTATACAGCTTTTGAAATGATTAGAGAGATAATAAAAACCAATTTCTTTGGGAAAAAATGAGTAAACTTTGAGGTATAAGTTACTATACACTAAATGACCACTGAGGTGCAGAATAAGCCAAGTCAAATGAATGTATTAATCTGAGCTGAAATTTGGATTTTTGAAATATATCACTGATAGAAGAGTCTAGAATATAATTATGTGATTTCTACTTCAGAGAGAATCGACATGGTCACAATTTTCCAATATACAGACCTGGAAAAGTCAGACATACATCCACCAAACCAAGTTATACCCAAAAGGGGAGACCTTTTGGGCAATCTCAAGGCTCACCTTGGCCACGTGGTAAGATTGAGAGCTTTCTTTTATCTTGTGTAATTTGGACCTATTCTTTCTTGGTTCCAGAGTTGTGTTTTCATTAGTGAAAAGTTTTAAATCTCAGTTAAAAGCAGTTCCCATTTCAACAGAATGCAAGAGACTGATGAAGATTTAGCTGTACTGGAATTTTGTTCTATTACTTTGAAATGAGAAGACCCTAGGAATCTACATAAACTAATGGCCTTTAATTCTGTGTGATATGACTTATTTGGGAATCAGTTTCTTTGATGTGTCTGGTTAAAGATGTAGGCATTTTTACAATAAACTTCTAATAGATTACAGGATGGATATATCAAAGAGGAGGAATAGAAGAGGCTCAGATGGAAATAATGTTTTTACCATTTTTGAATATTCTTTTCCATATTTAAACATATAACATCTGTTATTTACTTATTGGTGGGCTTCCCTGGTAGCTCAGCTGGTAAAGAATCTGCCTGCAATGCAGGAGACCTGGGTTCGATCCCTGGGTTGGTAAGATCCCCTGGAGAAGGGAAAGAGTACCCACTCCAGTGTCCTGGCCTGGACTAGCCATCCTTTAATTAATTTTGCCATATTTGGGTTTTTGTTACTAAAGTAAAACATATTTATTTGTTTAAAAATGTATAATCATAGCTAACATGTAGTATAAATATGTACAGCTAAGACTGTATAATAATAACTAGTGAGCCAGGTTCTATTTAATTATTAGAATTACAACTCTGTTATACTTTAATAAAACTTTTTTTTTTTTTTTGGTAATTTTTTGAAAATCCATCCTGAACCCTCCTCCCTCCTCCCTCCCCATACCATCCCTCTGGGTCGTCCCAGTGCACCAGTCCCAAGCATCCAGCATCGTGCATTGAACCTGGACTGGCATCTCGTTTCATACATGACATTTCACATGTTTCAATGCCATTCTCCCAAATCTTGCCACCCTCTCCCTCTCCCACAGAGTCCATAAGCCTGTTCTATACATCAGTGTCTCTTTTGCTGTCTCGTATACAGGGTTATCGTTACCATCTTTCTAAATTCCATATATATGCGTTAGTATACTGTATTGGTGTTTTTCCTTCTGGCTTACTTCACTCTGTATAATAGGCTCCAGTTTCATCCACCTCATTAGAACTGATTCAAATGTATTCTTTTTAATGGCTGAGTAATACTCCATTGTGTATATGTACCACAGCTTTCTTATCCATTCATCTGCTGATGGGCATCTAGGTTGCTTCCATGTCCTGGCTATTATAAACAGTACTGCGATGAACATTGGGGTACACGTGTCTCTTTCCCTTCTGGTTTCCTCAGTGTGTATGCCCAGCAGTGGGATTGCTGGATCATAAGGCAGTTCTATTTCCAGTTTTTTAAGGAATCTCCACACTGTTCTCCATAGTGGCTGTACTAGTTTGCATTCCCACCAACAGTGTAAGAGGGTTCCCTTTTCTCCACACCCTCTCCAGCATTTATTATTTGTAGACTTTTGGATCGCAGCCATTCTGACTGGTGTGAAATGGTATCTCATAGTGGTTTTGATTTGCATTTCTCTGATAATGAGTGATGTTGAGCATCTTTTCATGTGTTTGTTAGCCATCTGTATGTCTTCTTTGGAGAAATGTCTATTTAGATCTTTGGCCCATTTTTTGATTGGGTCATTTATTTTTCTGGAGTTGAGCTGGAGGAGTTGCTTGTATATTTTTGAGATTAGTTGTTTGTCAGTTGCTTCATTTGCTATTATTTTCTCCCATTTATTTTTATTTCTCTACAACTCTGTTAGAAAGGTAGTACTGTGTTCCCATTTTAAGCATCAGAAAGCTAAGGCAGAGAAAGTTGAAATAACTCCCCAAGATCAGATATCTAGGAAGTGGTAGAGTCTGTATTCAAACCCAGTCAGGGCCACATCTAAAACGTGACCTTTAGTATGCTGCCTCAGTTGAGAAAATTGGAGTTTCCATAAATCACAATCCTTTAGATAAAATTTTATAATTTTGTTAACTCTTGATTTTGGTTGACAGATTACAATAAGAAAACTGTTCTTTTTAAAACTAGAATTTCAAAATAGTAACCTTTAAAAACTTTTTAAAAAAATTTTATACCTTATAAATTTACAAAAATTAAATATCCAAAATTGGAGAGGATTTTAAACTTGAATCATGGTTTCTTAACGTCATATGGAAAAGTCTTGGATTATGTGGAAATACGTCTTTTTTCTTGGACCTGTCCAGTGTTAGGCTTGTATTGTTACGTTGCACTTGACTGGGCTGAGACCTCGGCCCCCTTTGGACCCATTACGTGCTCCCTCTTGCTGAGCTATGCTTGAGGAGGTGTTCCTGCTGCTGAGGCGCACAGAAGTCCTCAGTAACCCCCAGCCTGTGCAGATAAGTCCAGACCCTCTCCCTAGCCTGCAAGGTGTCTTCCCCATCGGTTTCCTTAGCCTCCTTCCTCCATAACATCCAGATAACCCACGACACTTGCAGGCTTGTTTTCCAAACACATGCTGTGTGCTCCCATTCCAGCACTCAAATTTCCCCTTATTACCGTAATGATACCCTTCCAGTGTCTTGGAAGACATCCCTAATTTCAGTTATTTAGCTGTTCTAACCTGATGTAATGATTTTAACATCTATTTTCATTTTTAAATTGGCTAATACTTAACTTGCACAGTGGTGTGAACAGTAGAGACAAATAGTAGTAGCATTGGGGGGGACCTCCCAAAGGTGGCTCCGTGGGAAAGAACCTGCCTGCCAGTGCAGGAGGTGTGGGTTTGATCCCTGGATCGGGAAGATCCCCTGAAGGAGGAAATGGCAACCCACTCCAGTATTCTTGCTGGGATGATCCCATGGACAGAGGAGCCTGGTGGGCTGTAGTCTCTGTGGTCACAAAGAATTGGATATGACTGAGCAACTGAGCTCAGTAGCACAGTAGCTCTGGTAACAAATCAGGTTTTTTTATTTGTTCTCTGAATCCTCAATCCAGTGTTTCTGCCCCTTCTGAGGCACTACTGCAACGGGCCTTATGTCGTAGTCATGTATAAAGTTGGTTTTGTCCCATTATAGACTAAATGTTTTGAGGGTAGCAAGACTCTCTTCATCTTGTGGTGGTGGTGGTATTCAGTTGCTAAGTCATGTCCTACTCTTTGCAAACCCATGGACTGCTACACGCCAGGCTTCCCTGTCCTTCACTATCTCCTGGAGTTTGCTCAAACTCATGTCCATTTTGTCGATGATACCATCTCACCATCTCATCCTCAGGCACCCCCTTCTCCTCCTGCCCTCGGTCTTTCCCAGCATCAGGGTGTTTTCCAGTGAGTCATCTCTTCAAATAAGGTAGCTACCTTATTGGAGCTTTAGCATCAGTCTTTCCAATGAATATTCAAGGTTGATTTTCTTTAGGATTGACGGGTTTGATCTCCTTGGTGTCCAAGGGACTCTCAAGAGTCTTCTCCAGCACCACAGTTCAAAAGCATCAATTCTTTGGTGCTTAGTCTTCTTTATGATCTCTTACATCCATACATGATTACTGGAAAAACCATAGCTTTGACTCTATGGACCTTTATCAGCAAAGTGATGTCTTTGCTTTTTAATATGCTGTCTAGGTTTGTCATAGTTTTCCTTACAAGGAGCAAGCATCCTTTATTTTCACGACTGCAGTCACCGTCTGCAGTGATTTGGGAACCCAAGAAAATAAAATCTGTCACCGTTTCCACTTTTTATCCATCTATCCGCAATGAAGTGATGGGACTGGATGCCATGATCTTCATTTTTTGGATATTGAGTTTAAGCCAACTTTTTCCCTCTGCTCTTTTACCCTCATCAAGAGACTCTCTAGTTTCTTTCCCTTTCTGCCACTGGTATTGTATCATCTGCATATCTGAGGTTACTGATACTTCGGGAAATCTCGATTCCAGCTTCTGCTTCATCCACCCCAGCATTTTGCATGATGTACTCTTCATAGAAGTTAAATAAGCAGGGTGACAATATACAGCCTTGATGTATTCCTTTCCCAATTTGGAACCAGTCCATTGTTCCATGTCCAGTTCTAACTGTTGCTTCTTGACCTGCATGCAGGTTTCTCAGGATGCAGGTAAGGTGGTCTGGTATTCCCATCTCTTGAAGAATTTTCCACAGTTTGATCCATACAGTCAAAAGCTTTAGCATAATTGAATAATTAGATAAATGGGGGAAAAAACTATCTAGTTTTTTGCCTAAAAATAGCTATTTATAAACTAATTATTGTTCAAGTATATTAATGGGTAGATATTATAGTACTTACACAGTAATCATAGAACAGTATATGACTAGCTGTTATCCGAGGGCCTGTCACTTAGCTTCCCTAGATCTCTAAAGGTAAGGTAGTAGAGGCAGCTTGAGGGACTGTGAACACAATGACCTTCCTGACTGCCTCTGCCACACCCAGAACCAGCCGTTCCCCTGGCAGCATTCAGAGGCAATGGAGAAACCCAGTCAGTGTAACAGTCAACTTGACCCCACTGAGGCAAGTTTAGTCATTGTACAGATGAGAAGTTTGGATCCATCAAGATTTAACGATTCCCTGAAGTTCTTCTGTAAAAGAAATTTTCCTAAAAATACTTGTGGGTTTGACTATATATGTTGCTATCTGTCTTTTATAAAGCAGTATACAGTGGTTTTTTTGGCTATTTTATTCAGCCCTGTGTACAAACTGTTAAAGGTAAGCGTCTTTTCTTCCCCTTGTTTTATGGTTAATTCTATCAAAAATAATATATAGAGACTATATAAGTATCTGAGAGGCATTATAGGCATAAATAATAGGGTCTAGCCTTTGAAATTATCCAGGTTCATAGCCCAGCTCCCTTGCTTACTTTGTGTCATCAGATATGTTTTTAAAAATCTACCTCATAGAGTTGTTGAGGATTACAAGTAAAGTATTTTCAATAACATATACAGTAAATGGATGCTACCAATCCTGGAATTTAAGAACCCTTAATTGATCCTTCTCTTCGCATTTTGCCTAGGTATTCCACTGGGAATAGGCTTATATGCCTGGATTTTCCAGTTGCCAGAGATGTTGTTGAGGCACATGTGCCAGATGAGAAAGGGCTGTGGTTGTCCTATAGAGATACCAAGCCTCAAAGTAGACTTTCCCTTCCTTCAGCTACACTCTTGTTTTGCTTTCTTGGTTCAAATCAGCCATCTTTTACTGTGCTCAGTTGCTTAAGTCATGTCCACCTCTTTTCAACCCCATGAGCTGTAGCCTACCAGGCTCCTCTATCCATGAGATTCATGAGATTTTTCAGGCAAGAATACTGGAGTGGATTGCCATGCCCTCCTTCAGAGCATCTTCCCTATCTAGGGGTTGAACCCATGTCTTCTGCATTGCAGGTGGACTTTTTACTGCTGAGCCATTGGGCCTCTACTAATCATATTTCTGTCCTCAGTGAATTTACAACTTGAAAGATGAAAAATTACACATACATACGGAAAGTTGAAGGAGTTTTCCTGTCTTTGTAGAAACTGCTACTTTTACCACACAGAGAAAAGCTGGTGCAGCCAAAATGGTGGTTAGAAAGGTTGTACAATCTCCAGTTATCATCCGAAAAGGTATGGGATAAAGGATAGAAAGTTCTGAGGCTTAATACTAAAAATTTTTAAATCATAAATCACTCTTAGAAATGTCAAATACAGATTTTAGTATGAAGAGTGTGGCTGGATGGTGGTAATGGGCTTAATAAGCGTACTGCTCAACATAAAAACAAGTAGTCAGGAAGGTGCTGTGCTCACATAGCCATAGAGCACATAGACCCATAAGTATGGCCAAATTAGCTCTCGTCTGATCAGCTAGAGAGAAGGAAATTATAACTCATTATCTCAATTCCTGACATCTCCTCCAGCCCATCCCTCAACTGCTGTTACTTTTCACAATTTAAAACACAGTTTCACATTCATCCTCATTTTAACTCTCAGGTTGTTAACAATGCCAGGTTGGTAGGGCAACTCTTATCCCCATCTTAAGCTGAGCAAACTAATGCAGAGAAGTGGCCTCCTCACATAGCCTTAGAACAGTAGAAAGAACAGCTACAGACTGAAAGTAAGGGGATGGAAAAAGATATTCCTTGTAAATGGAAATCAAAAGAAAGGTGGAGTAGAAATACTCATATCAGACAAAATAGAACCCTAACCCTAACATATCAGACAAACTTTAAAGAATATTACAAGAGAGAAGAACACTACATAATAATCCAAGATAAGATATAACAATTGCAAACATAGGAGCACCTCAATATATAAGGCAAATACTAGCAGCCATAACAGGAGAAATTGACAATAACACAATAATAGTAGGGGATTCTAACACCCCACTTTCATCAGTGGATAGATCATCCAGACAGAAAATCAATGAAGACTCACAGTTCTTAAATGACACATAGACCAGATGGACTTAACTAATATTTACAGAGCATCCCATCCAAAAGCAGCAGAATACACATTCTTCTCACGTGCACATGGAATATTCTCCAGGATTGATCACATGCTGGGCTACAAAGCAAGCCTTCGTAAATTTAAGAAAATTGAAATTATATCAAGCATCTTTTCTGACCACAACACTATGAGATTAGAAATCAACTACAAGGAAAAAAAACTGGAAAAAACACCAATATGTGGAAGCTAAACAGTATGCTACTAAACAGCCAATGAGTCACTAAAGAAACCAAGGCATAGAGAAAAACGGCAGTGAAGGCACAGTGATCCAAACCCATGGGACACAGTTCTAAGAGGGAGGTTTCCAGAAATACAGTCCTACCTCAGGAAATAAGAAAAGTTTCAGATAACAATCGAACCTTACAACTAAAGCAACTACAGACAGAAGAACAAACAAAATCCAAAGTCAGTAGAATGAAAGAAATCATAAAGATCAGAGCAGAAATAAATGAAAGAGATGAAGCAAACAGTTGAAAAAGATCAATGAAACTAAAAGCTGGTTCTTTGAAAAGATAAACAAAAGTGATAAACCAGACTCAAGAAAAAAAGGGAGAGGGCTTAAATCAATAAAATTTGAAATGAAAAAGAAGTTACAGTGGACACTGCAGAAATACAGAGGATCATAAGAGATTACTACAAGCAACTATATGACAATAAAATGGACAACCTAGAAGAAATGGACACATTCTTAGAAAAGTACAATCTCTGAAGACTAAATCAGGAAATAGAAAATATGAACAAACCGATCACAAGTACTGAATTGAAACTGATTTTAAAACTTCCAACAAACTCAAGTCCAGGACCAGATGGCTTCACAGGTGAGTTGTATCAAACAATTGGAGAAGAGTTAACAAAACTGTCTTTCTGAAACTATTCCAAAAGAGTGCCATGGAAAGAATACTCCCAAACTCATTCTGTGAAGCCACCATCACCCTGATACCAAAACCAGACAAAGATGGCACACAAAAAAAGAAAATGACAGGACAATATCACCAATGAACATAGATGCAAAAATACTCAACAAAATACTAGCAATACCTTAAAAGGATCATACACCATGATCAAGTGGGATTTATCCCAGGGATGCAAGGGTTTTTCATGCCTAGAGAATTTCCCTTAGCATTTGTTGTAAAACTGGTTTAATGGTGCTGAATTCTCTTAACTTCTGCTTGTATGGAAAGCTTTTGATTTCTCCCATCAAATCTGATCGAGAATCTTGCTGAGTAGAGTGTTCTTGGTTAAAAGTTCTTCCCTTTCATCACTTGAAATATATCATGCCATTCCCTTCTGGCTTGTAGAGGTTCTGTTGAGAAATCAGCTGATAATCTTGTGGGATTTCCATTGTATGTTGTCTTTATTTCCCTTCTTGCTTTTACATTTTTATCTTTGTTTTTAATTTTTGTCAGTTTGATTACTACATGTCTCAGTGTATTCTTCCTTGAGTTTATCCTGCCTGGGACTTTGTGCCTCCTGTACTTGGTTGACTATTTCCTTTTAGGGATGTTTTCAGCTATTATCTCTTCAAATATTTTCTCAGGTCCTTTCTCTCTTCTCCTTCTGGGACCCATATAATGCAAATATTGGTGTGTTTAATGTTGTCCCAGAGGTCTCTTAGGCTGTCTTCATTTATTTTCATTCTTTTTTCTATATTCTGTTTCGCAGCAGTAATTTCCACCATTCTGTCTTTCATGTCACTTACCTGTTGTTCTGCCTCAGTTATTCTGCTATGGATTCCCTCTCGTCTACTGTTCATTTCTGTTCATTCTTCTACGTCTTTGGTAAACATTTCTTGCATCTTCTCCATTATTTTTCCAATATCCTAGATTATCTTCACTATCATTATTCTACATTCTTTTTATGGAAGGTTGCCTAGCTGCACTTAATTTATTTGTTTTTCTGGAGATTTACCTTGTTCCTTCATCTGGGACATAATCCTATTTCTTTTTATTTTGGTTAGCTTTCCGTGATTGTAGTTTTTGGTTTGGAGGCTATAGTTCTTGTTTCTTCTGTCTGCCCTCTGGTGAATGAGGATAAGAGGCCTATGCCAGCTTCTGGATGGGAAGGACTGGCTGCTGGGGAAAATGGGGGTCTTGCTCTGGTGGGCAGGGCTGTGCTCAGTAAAATTTCAATCCAAGTGTCTGCTGATGGGTGGGGCTGTGCTTCCTCCCGGTTAGTTGTTTGGCCTAAGGCATCCCAATCCTGGAGTCTCCTGGCTTTCAGTTCAGTTCAGTCGCTCAGTCGTATCCGACTCTTTGCGACCCCATGAATCACAGCACGCCAGGTCTCCCTGTCCATCACCAACTCCCAGAGTTTACCCAGACTCATGTCCATTGAGTTGGTGATGCCATCCAGCCATCTCATCCTCTGCTGTCCCCTTCTCCTCCTGCCCCCAATCCCTCCCAGCATCAGGGTCTTTTCCAATGAGTCAACTCTTCGCATGAGGTGACCAAAGTATTGGAGTTTCAGCTTCAACATGAGTCCCTCCAATGAACACCCAGGACTGGTCTCCTTTAGGATGGACTGGTTAGATCTCCTTGCAGTCCAAGGGACTCAAGGGTCTTCTCCAGCACCACAGTTCAAAAGCATCAATTCTTTGGCGCTAAGCTTTCTTCACAGTCCAACTCTCACATACATATATGACCGCTGGAAAAACCATAGCCTTGACTAGATGGACCTTTGTTGGCAAAGTAGTCTCTGCTTTTCAATATGCTATCTAGGTTGGTCATAACTTTCCTTCCAAGGAGTAAGCGTCTTTTAATTTCATGGCTGCAGTCACCATCTGCAGTGATTTTGGAGCCCCCCAAAATAAAATCTGACACTGTTTGCATTGTTTCCCCATCTATTTCCCATGACGTGATGGGACAGATACCATGATCTTCGTTTTCTGAATGTTGAGCTTTAAGCCAACTTTTTCACTCTCCTCTTTCACTTTCATCAAGAGGCTTTTTAGTTCTTCTTCACTTTCTGCCATACGGGTGGTGTCATCTGCATATCTGAGGTTATTGATATTTCTCCCAGCAGTCTTGATTGCAGCTTGTGCTTCATCCAGCCCAGCATTTCTCATGATGTACTCTGCATATAAGTTAAATAAGTAGGGTGACAATATACAGCCTTGAGTATCCTTTTCCTATTTGGAGCCAGTCTGTTGTTCCATGTCCATTTCTAACTGTTGCTTCCTGACCTGCATACAGGTTTCTCAAGAGGCAGGTCAGGTGGTCTGGTATGCCCATCTCTTTCAGAATTTTCCACAGTGTATTGTGATCCACACAGTCAAAGGCTTTGTCATAGTCAATAAAGCAGAAATAGATGATTTTCTGATCCAGCGGATGTTGGCAATTTGATCTTTTTGATCTCCTGGCTTTATGGTAGGGCTAATGGTGACCTCCAAGAGGACTTATGCCAAGACACATATCCCAGGACTGCTGCTGCCAATGCCCTGGTCCCCACAATGGGCCACTGTTGACCCATCAGTCCTTCCAATGAACACCCAGGACTGGTCTCCTTTAGGATGGACTGGTTGGATTTCCTTATAGTCCAAGGGACTCTCAAGAGTCTTCACAGCACCACAGGTCAAAAGCATCAATTCTTTGGTGCTCAGCTTTCTTCACAGTCTGACTCTCATATCCATACATGACTACTGGAAAAACCATAGCCATAGCTCAGATTATGCAGATGACACCACCCTTATGGCAGAAAGTGAAGAGGAGAGTGAAAAAGTTGGCTTAAAGCTCAATATTCAGAAAACAAAGATCATGGCATCTGGTCCCATCACTTCGTGGGAAATAGATGGGGAAACAGTGGAAACAGTGTCAGACTTTATTTTGGGGGGCTCCAAAATCACTGCAGATGGTGATTGCAGCCATGAAATTAAAAGATGCTTACTCCTTGGAAGGAAAGTTATGACCAACCTAGATAGCATATTAAAAAGCAGAGACATTACTTTGCCCACAAAGGTCCGTCTAGTCAAGGCTATGGTTTTTCCAGTGGTCATGTATGGATGTGAGAGATACATGTATATGTACAACTGAATCACTTTGGTATACACCTGAAAACTAACACAATATTGTTAATCAAACATTGTTAACTGCTACTCAAATATTGTTAATCAACCTGGAGAAGGAAATGGCAACCCATTCCAGTACTCTTGTCTGGAAAATCCCATGGACAGAGGAGCCTGGTAGTCCATGGGTGCACAAAGAGTCAGATATGACTGAGCGATTTCACTTTTCTTTCCTAATCAACCATACTCCAATGTAAAATAAAAAGTTAAAAAGTTGGCCAGAATTCAGTTTCCTTCTCTCACACCAACAGAACAGGAATTGCTAGAATCCTAAAGCCAAGCAGACCTTGTGATTCCAATATTAGATGAGATTGGCTGCCTTGGATTTGACAGTAAGAGTCACAATAAGGAACAAACTTAGCAATGAATCTGTCCTAAAGTATGCTTTGTTCTTTTCCCTGGAAAGGCCCCAATGCTCCCTGTCAGCACTGTATAAAAAGTCACAGAAGCGCTGGGCTCGCGCCTCAAACCAAGGAGGTGTGTATAGAGTATGAGAGAGAAGAGACTGTGGTGAGCCCGTGGTTGGTACCTTCAGACATCCGTGCGATTCTCCACGAGAGTCACAGTTCCCTGCTACAGGTATGCATTACTCCAAGTTGCAGTTTGCCTGGTGATTATTTGTATTCTTAAGGATTTTGTCTTTGCATATTTACTTATTTGTGTGTGTGTGGGATGTAGACATACTTCAGGGTTGTTAGGTCAGTTTGAAGTTGTGATTCAAAGCATCTACACTTTGGGCTGAATACTCCAGCATTTGTCTTTCAGAATTTTCCTTGACTGCGTATTTTCTTTTTAACAACAAAAACACAACCCAAACAAAACACAACAAAAATGTAAGAACAGAATATTGTACTCTAGGTGCGACAGTCCGCTGTCTACTCCTCAGGCCTGGTGCCAGCATCTCGTTGTGTCAAGTGGTCCCATCGCCAGTCCAGATGTGCTGGGCAGCGACAGCCCTGGTTCTCTTCACATTTCCGTCACTCTTTGGTGGATGAGCAGCTCTAGGGCCTTTGGAAAACTTAGCTCATGTGCCATTTATTTTTTTTTCCTCAGGACCACAATTCACTGTTTTTCTTAATTTGATAGGACTCCTCACCAACTGAAGAAAAGTCAGAGGCTCCTTTGGGGGTAGGTGGCACGGAGAGCTTGTCCGAGAGCACAGGCAGCATCCTGAGCAAGCTTGACTGGGATGCTGTGGAAGACATGGTGGCCGGCGTGGAGGATAAGAGCCTCTCTGTCCGCTGGGCCCTGGACCTGTAAGACCCAAACACCGCTCTGCCTCCACGTGAAGGCCCACAACTCAGCGATGAAGTTCAGCAAGACTTTGTGGGTTTAAGGGAGAGAAGCAATGGAGGAAGCAATGTGAATTTACCACCTGTAGGCACCCTTACTTGGATTAGACATTTTAATAAGGAAAATAAACATTTCTCAATGATTTTACCTTCAAAGGAAAAGGGTTAACTATAGTCGTATGATATGTTTTTGCATTTGACTTATTATCTTTAGGTATAATTTTTTAAATGATGAAATAAACAGTACCTTTCAAGCCAAACTTATATTTAAGCTACTTTCAATAAAAATCTATCTTGCATCTTCCTTTATCTCCTGAGTTTTGAGAAACAACCTTATGTGGGTAAATCTGATAGAAAAAAAAATTCTTTCATTGAGGTGAAGTTCACTCTCTCACCTGAGACACTCTATAATGAACTCCATTTAAAACATATCCTAAAATTGTATAGGGCTTGACCTAGGAGTAAAAAGGAACTAACCACCTTCCACCAATTCTGAACTTCTAAATAAACCACATTTCATGTCGTCCAGATCTCCTGTCCTCTGTCCTCAGCTGAAAAAGACTTGGAGGAAGAAAAGGAAATGGATGATTTGGGTGGGGAAGAAAGAGACCGTGACTCCTGACTCTGGAAGGCGCATGTTAACTTCATGAGAACCGAGGGGCAGAGACCTGGGTAATTCTGGTGCTGCACCCAAACAGCGTCACAATCTTGGAAATAATTTTTTATGAGAAAAAACCTAAAAACCTTCACATATTTGTCCATATTTAGTGCCGTATCAAAGAATATTATCTGAAAAAGAATGTTAAATATTCCTTCTTTTCCAACTACCTACCTGTGTGATGCCAGACTTTTTTCATACACTTCAACTCAAAAGACATCAATGCAGAAACTGGTTTGAGAATTCAGCAGTCATCTGTTAAACCAGAAATGAAGATACTTGTAAAACTTTCAAACATTGCCATGCATCACATGTTAACATTGAATGGGGGTTATTGTAATTTAAACATTTTTCTCAGTTTTCATTTCTGACATAAATATTGACAGATATACCTACGTTAAAGCTCTTTGGGCTCCTCAATAACCTTGAGTATAAAGAGAACAAAAAGTTTAAGAACTGCTGCTTTAGCACTAACAATGTGAACTGAGCCCACCAGACTTTTGTTGTTCAGTAACTCAGTCATGTCGGACTCTGTGCCCTGTGGACTGCAGCTCGCCAGACTTCCCTGTTCATCTCTGAGCTTGCTCAAACTCATGTTCTTTGAGTTGGTGATGCAATCTCCATCTCATTCTCTGTCATCCCCTTCTTCTCCTGCCTTAAATCTTTCCCAGCATCAAGGTCTTTTCAGACTATATAGAGTCAATAGTGACATTTCACTCTCACTACTTCACAATAAACTGGAGTTACACCTGTTCACTCCTGTTCTGATTTAAACATTCGGTTGGCTTTTGAGGGTATTGCCTCCAGTGTTTTTTCATTTCTCCCTTTAGATCCATATTTATGCGTAGTATTTCTCTTCTGACTGAAGATCATTAGTGTTTCTTCTTGTGAAGATCTGGCAATTCTCTCAGGTTTCACTGACGAACTATTATCTTTCACTGTCATTTTTTAAGGGTATTTTTGCAGCAGTTATTCTAGGGCCAGGTCTTTACTTCTAAGAGGGCCTTCCCGTTGTATAAACTGGATGCCTGGAATGTTAATAGGCTGTCAGCAAGATCTCTCCACGTTGTAGCTTAGCTGGGCCTCCAACATCCCCCGGAGACTGTTGTCTCTCAACGTTTTATTATAGTAACAGCTTTCTGGTAAAGCCTCTTGTACTCTTGCACAGAACTGGATATGAGCAGCTCAACTCTTGTCCAAGGACACCCAGGGAGCCCCCACACGAGGCCTTACAGAGTCTGGTCAATGGTTACCACCCTACACTTCGACTTCTGCCTCCTCAGCGGGACTGCTGTGGTCTCCTTGGACATAACTTGTTATGCTGGACTCGTGATGATACACTTAAAAAGCCAAGCACCGGTGAGACTTACCTTGCGAGCTTCTCTTCCCTCAGGGATCACCATCTCTTGTATGCTGTCCAGTGTCTAAAAGCAGCTGCCTCACATATACTTCGTCCAGTTTTATGGTTAAAGCAGCAAGGCTAGTCCTGTATCAATTATTCTGTCATAGCTAGAAGCGGAAGTCTTCTCTGGTCTCGGTGAACTTTGCAAACCTGAAAGAGGACTGAAGGGGGTAGAACGTGTCAGTAGAGGACTGATGGTCCTAGGCAGTCTCCAGCATCTAGCTTGAATGTGTTCTTATGGTCTTCAAAAAACTGCAGTATAATTTGTGTGCCTGACACAGAAAACATCCTTCCAAGGAACGGTCTAGACTGTGTACCTTCCAAACATAGGTTAAAAGAAACAGTTTCCACATCTAGATTTTGGCACTTACCATACTTGCGGTTACAGTTATCAAAAGGATTCCTAACTTATCAAAACAATATAATTTTACTCACATTTTTATTAGAAAATATGTTATACAGCATTTAATAGCATGCAGCACTAAACCAAAGCCACATCTGAGTGTCCTACTCTTTATTCTGGCTGAGTTTGGAATCTGTAAACAAAGGAAGCTCAAACACAAGACTTCTGCCAAGAAATTACATCCATGGACCTGGGTGAATATCACTGACTTCAGCCTATTATTTCTAGCCCTAGTACATGCTCACATATTTGATGGCTTCATGAAAAGCCATTATAGCTTAAACCTTTTTTCATTTCCCAACAATTCAAGTAATTATTTGTGTCTTGTTTAGCTTTTCTATAAGAAACCAATCCTTGGATCTTACTGAAGAAATAGAGACAGGAATGGTGTAGCAGTCACACTGGTAGCCCTCCAGAACTCCACTTTCCTGTAGGCACTGCTCGTATCCTGACCCTTCGTGTGTCTTCAGCATCCAGACTGTGACTGTGTGTCATTAAGGAGACCCTAACAGAAACTACAGAGAAGGCAATGGCACCCCACTCCAGCACTCTTGCCTGGAAAATCCCATGGACGGAGGAGCCTGGTGGGCTGCAGTCCGTGGGGTCGCGAAGAGTCGGATACGACTGAGCAACTTCCCTTTCGCTTTTCACTTTCCTGCACTGGAGAAGGAAATGGCAACCCACTCCAGTGTTCTTGCCTGGAGAATCCCAGGGACGGGGGAGCCTGGTGGGCTGCCGCCTATGGGGTCGCACAGAGTCGGACATGACTGAAGCAACTTAGCAGCAACAGAAACTAATGCTTTCATTTTCATGAAGATTGAATCTGGGGAATGTGAGAAGAAAAGAACCCTTGTTAGGTAAGGTTGGTGTATAGGTTGGGAATGAATCTATGTATGTGGGGCGTAGGACCAACTTCTGTGGGGAGTTGCCTAGCTGAAGGGAAAGTTTTTATATAGGATTTTATAAAATTGATACTAATTTGAAAATAATTATTTAAACTATTTTCAAATCCAGGAAATATAAGAACAAGGTAATTAAAATAACTTCAGTGTTAAGAACTTTAAAATGGTAAATAAAATATTTTACCATTTGATAAATTATTTTTATTTCTTCTAAGACCTAAATGAAAGGATAATAAAGGAATATTAAAATGTATAAATCAACACAAGTTAAGAGAATTGGACAGGAGATATTACTGGAGAAGAGAAGTCACAGGAGGTCTAAGAGGGTGGAGGAAGCCATAATATAATTTGTGCAGAAAAGGGTAATGATAAACAGTGTACTTAAGACTCAGAGCTGACAAGTACAAAAAGGGAGATGTGGTGAGACAATCATGGTGTAAGTCTTATTAGAACAGTTGCAACTCCTTATCTCTCTATCCCTTGTGCATAGAACTCCCAGCATCTATGCCCCAGGCAAGAGTCCAGCTTCCCATCTGATGACCTTAGAGCTGCTGCTGCTGCTAAGTCGCTTCAGTCATGTCCGACTCTGTGTGGCCCCATAGACGGCAGCCCACCAGGCTCCCCCGTCCCTGGGATTCTCCAAGCAAGAACACTGGAGTGGGTTGCCATTTCCTTCTCCAATGCATGAAAGTGGAAAGTGAAAGTGAAGTCGCTCAGTCGTGTCCAACTCTTAGCGACCCCATGGACTGCAGCCCACCTTAGAGTAGACAGCAGCGAATCTGGCCTGCTTTCTGTTCTTTTAAATAAAGTTTTACTGAAAGACAACCTGCCCATCCATTTATATGTTATCTGTGCTGCTTTTGCACAGCAGAGGCAGAGATGCATTTTTGCTACACAGACCATGTGACTTGCAAAGCCTAAAATACTTATTTTCTGATTCTTTACAGAAAAAGTTTGCGAATCACTGCTGTAGACTTGAGCCCACCAGATGAAATCCACCTATACATTCAGAGCTCCAATAAACTTTCTAGTACCCTGCTTTAAACCTGAAGGGACAGTTAGGCATCACTTGACTTGCAGGAAGAAACCCTCTTCATGAAAGAGACAGTCCAAATTAAATGAGCAAAATAACAGAGAGATCTGGTTTGTTAACCAAAGAAGAAATGGTTTTTACAACTAATGAATTGGAAGGCTCCAACAATGACAGAGGAATCCCTATTGTGAGAATTCCTATGAGGTTATTTTTGTTAATAAAGCAGATTGATATTTCTAACTGATGAGTGGTAGGAGTTCAACATCAATTGATTCCCATTTAAAAAAGGAGTATACATGTATTTACCAAGTATATGTGTGGCTTCATTCCCATTGTCCCTACTCTTGACTCTTGAGTGAAGGATAGTGGTTTCTCATTCAGGCAGGAAGCTAAGTAGATTATGTATTTTCCTTGCAGAATACTCCACCAGCAGATGGATATATGTCTAGATTTGGGGCAAATGGCAGCAAGCTTGATTGTGATTGCAGGTCCATGCTACAGTACCTCTACCCTGGCTCTGCTGACAATAAAGCTGTTAATTTTATCTCCATCTGTCTGACTTCAGTTTGTAATTCTTATCAGAATTCCAAGGAGTGAGGGAATGTGATTTTTCAACCTCCTTAAATCTGAACATAGGATGCATTGGCTGTGGCTTGAGCTCAGGGCACCAAATGGCAACTGAGAAGTTTACTTTTTAATCTGATAGATTGATATGAGATGTTGCATTCACAAAATAAGAACAAGTTACTGTATGAAAGAGGCAACCAGAGAACAAGAAGAAGCTCTTTGAAAGAAAGTTAATAGGAGAGTTAGAAGATAAAGTTGAAAAGTTCTCAAATATAGCATCAAAAGACCCAAGAAAAGAGCAAAAAACATAACTGAGGAGATGAGTCCAGGAAGAATAATATCTAACAAATTACAGAGAAAGAAACTAAAGGGAAAGAAATTATCAAAGAAAATTCTCCATAACTAAGAACACGGATCAAAAGTCTATAACATACCCTGAAAAATGAATTTTTAGAGATCCACTAAGAAACATCACAGTGAAATTTTACAATATGAGAAATACAGAAACTAAGTTTCTAGAAAGGGAAAGCAAAGATCATATGCAGAGGAACAATAAATCAATATCGTGGCAGCCCTCTTAACAGCAACACAGGCTAGATTATAGCGAAAGTATTTTCAAAGGGAAAAATTTCAATTTGGAATTTTAGACCCAGTTATCAACCACGAGGTGAGGATAAACATATTTTCAAACATTCAATGATTCAAAAATTTTGTTCCTGTGTGTCTGTTCTTAGGAAACTACTGCAGGATATACTCAAGCAAACCGAACATTTTTAAGCAAAAAGGAGAAAAGTTAAGGTTCCAGTCACAGGTCCTGGATCCAACCAGAACAGGGGTAGGAAAAGTCTACCCCCAGGTAGAACACTTTGGTAGCAGTCCTAAAAAATCAGTCCAGATAGGTGCAAAGGTAAGAATAGCTCCAGGAAGGCATTTCTTGATGGAAATATAGGGGAGGGGCAGTGAGGAGAAGACCCAAAGGAGTGATCTGAAAGACCATTCTTTGTGGAAATTATGTAAGTTGAACAGCAAAGCAACCTCACTAAAGGGAAAACAAGGAAATAAAGGAAATGCATTCATAGTAAACTAAACATTAGTTCTGATTGAATAATATTTACATTAGTTTTATATACAATAATATTTACATTAGTTTTATAATTAGTTTTATATTACAGAAATGCTCATTAAATATAGTGATATCCATATTGGGACGAGAGGGAATAAGCCTGAGAGCCAAGTCTTTATCATAAAAAATCAATAGATCATAATATAATATCTAAGGAGTAGAATGAATAAATTACAATAGTATATTCTTTAGAAATACATGTTCAGCTATTCAGAGATCAGAATGGTTGCCTGAATTAACAAGGGATTCTTTCTTTAATTAGAAAAAAACCCCTAAATAATAGAAATGTTATTATATTAAAAGCCTGCCTCAATAACATTTTTATCTTGGAATTACTATAAACTATATAAAAGGCAGGATTTTAAAGATTCAGTGGACAGTTTTAAGCCAAGCAGAGATGCAAGACTATTCTTCTTTGGCTCCTTTCCACACTTCACATCACGGTGATTCCTCATGGGCTTCCTCCGGATGAAGCAGGGTAAGTCATGTTGTCTTTTATGTGGTTCTCTACCTTCAACTCACTAAATCTTACTAAGGAAATTCACACCTGTTCTCTCCTCATTACAATTTAAAGCACTGGCCACTATTTTAGTCAACCAAAGCTATATGATTAATTTAAACATCCTAATCAATTCTACAAATACATTAGGCCAGTTCTCTCCTTCCACTATTGGAGAAGGGAATGGCAAATCACTTCAGCATTCTTGCCTTGAGAGCCCCATAAACAGTATGAAAAGGCAAAAGGATATGACACTGATGAGCCCCTAGGTCACAAAAAAGTCAGACACGACTGAACGGCTGAACAACTCCTTCCACTGCCACCACCCCAGCTGGAGTTGGCATCATCTTCTGCAGAGCATTTTGGCTCCCCTCTTATCACTGTCAGAGCTCTTTAGAAAAGGCAAGTCTGACTTCACAAATGCTAATCCCTGTTCCACTTCCCACCTACCTTAATGGCTCCCCATTGCTCACAGGACATCCTTAACATGGCCTACAAAGGGACGATTTGTCCCATTTATTTCATTAGCATCATCATTCTACTCTCATTTTTTCTCTGTCATTCACAAGAACTGCGAAGCTTTTGAAAGCAATATGCTTTCTTCAGGCCCTTTGCATATGCTGTGTAATAAATTCTTCTTGCATACGCTTTTTTTTTTTTTTCCTTTCCTCAGACTTTAGAGTTCAACCATCATGTCCCTAAGGAATGAACTGCTGGAAACAAAAAAAAATTTCCCTTTTATCAACGGTTCACCCAACATTATTTGGTATCTATAATACCAGTTGCATATTAGGCTTTATCTAAGGATTAGTTTCACTTGGAGAAGGAAGACTTTCTGGTCTCCCCCAGCCCTCCAGATTATTTCAGTGCTACATACTCTCATAATTTCTGTTATTTTCCTTTTAAGCACTCATTTCAACTGTAATTTAATGACTGTACAATTGTGTGCTTTGCGGTTCATTTCCTATTTCTCCCGTTAGAACACAAGCTTGTTGCCAGTGGGTCCAGTACAGTTGATTGCTCGCAGTAGGGCACTCAGCAAATACTTGTCAAATGACTGAATTAGCAAAAACTAATGAACCAGTGTCAATACCAAGCTATCTCCGAGACAAACAGGATGACAGGAAAGAAAGTTAGAATCCAGTGTTTTAAGTTCAGGAAAGGAGTGTAGAATGTAACCTGTGATTCCTGCGTCGCTCCAATACCCAGCTGCCCCTCTTCAGTTGACTCATTCATTCCTACATTCACACGCTGTACCTGGTTTCCAGAGCTACTCCATATCCTCTGACTTCATCACTTTCACTCTGCCACTCTCATTTTACTTGCTCCTCTGCTTCACGGAGACCTCTGAACTTTGATCCATTTTCTCTCAACCTAGCTCTTCGACTATACCTCCAACAAACTCACACTCTTGGCTCATTGATTAATCACTTTTGCTGTGCAGCTGAGCACTGCTGGAGACAAATAATGCAGTTTGGCATATTCACAATCCTCCATGTGGCAGCCAGTGAGTATCTTTCTGAACTACCACCCTGAGGATATTTATTCTAAAGCCCTTCCAAACTCTTAAACTGCTGCTCTTCCCATTTCTCGTTTGTTTTTCAACTCAACCACAATGTGGCTTTGCTCTCATCCTCTCTGAAACAACTCTCCCTAAAGATTTCTATTTACATGCTGAATGGTGGGATCAAGCATTTTTCAGTCTGTTTTACTGTGGCATTTCAAGTGTTGCTCTCCACCTTCCTGAAACTCTCTTAATCCCCTAGTTCTGGATTGTTTCTAGACTCCTCTGGTCATTTCTTGTCTCCATTTCAACTGCATTTTTTTCCCCCCCCTGCATCTTATATGTTGGTAGTCTCTAAGGTTCTTCTTTGGCTGTGCACTGCTTACTGTGACTCACATGGCTGATGAGTCCCAAACATAGCCCCCGCCCAAACTTTCCCCCGAAAGTATCCTGCTTGTGTATATTCCCACCTTCTGGACATCACCTGAACAACCGATAGGCACTCACTCACAACATATTTAAAATCAACCTAGTCATCTAAAGTAGAAACCCTGATAGCTATTCCAGATGGCTGTCTTTACCTCATCAGTCAACTGTTGAGTTTTGCTGTTTTTGTTCCTGAATACATCTGCATTCTCCAGTCTTCTTTATCCCTACTACCATCATTGTCCTACATCAGGCTCTCACCGTCACTGAGAGGATACTGCATGCGTGTCCTCTTCTTGACACCCTCAGATCTATCCTCTAGTAGCAGCCAGAGTGAGCTTTTAGTAGTCCCTAGCTTGAGGTCCTTCCACTGCCTGTGCATTTAAATTCTCAAAATTGTACACTTATCTCTATTTCTCTAACTTCATCTTTTGATATTTTACTATCAACACCCTGTGATGCTCACACTTCAGGTTTCCACATAACCTAGCTAAGTGATTTTATTTATGAAACTTCAAACATGCATGGCTTCAGACTATGTTTTCTGACTCCTCACCAATCCAAGTTTTAGTCTTCTGCATCACACTAGGTAATGCAAAAAGTAATTAAAAACAGAACACATAAAATATTACATCTTACTATATCCATTTAACTAGCAGGATGGTAGGCATCTCAAAAGTTATTAAGTCATCAAAAAGCCTACATTCAGATCTTACTGGGTGACAGAAGAATGACCTTACAGATGAAATCTTTCTCATTATCTGACCTAGGAAATAAGAGCCCCAAGTGTTGCCCATGGTTGGCTCTAAGTAGGCGTGTAGCTTATAATCACATCGCCTCTTTTGAGTTTCAATTTCACCTTCTTAAAAAGAAGAATTTGAAATAGAAAGATCTTCTAATTTATAATCTGTGAATTTTCAAGTCATGGAATTTGTACATTGACCTAGGTGGGATGACCATGAATCTTTAGAAATTGCATGCACAAATTCAGATATTAATTTGTTCAGTTTTCTAAGGAGAGAGTTCATGGTTTTCATCATGTTCTTCTCAAAGAAGTTTATGAATTACAAAGTAGTTAAGAACATTTAAAGGATTTCTCAGATCCTTTATAACTATATAAATATTTTTAAAACTATGCAATGTGCAGATTCACTGTTCATTTTAGTTTTTATGGCAAATGGAGACTATAATTACTTTTCTCTTTGTTCCACAATCTAAATCTAATGAGGAGAATCCTAAATTATAATTCTAGGTGAGTTATGATCAAGCAAAGCTTATACTGACACATTTTAGTAGAAAAAGGCTAATTTCAGAGATGAAGACCTTAGAACTATTTGACAAATTAACACAAATAACTTTTCATTTCTAAGGTTCTGCATAACTGAGATTAAATAATGACTGAAAAAAGTCACACGGAGACAAAATTCCATTCAGCAAAAACTGTAATGTCTTTCAATTATATAGTAATATATATATATATATTTTTTTTTTACGAAACAAACAAACAATGGTGTGGTCACTCACCTGGAGCCAGACATCCTGGAATGTGACATCAAGTGGGCCTTAGGAAGCATTACTACAAACAAAGCTAGTGGAGGTGATAGAATTTCAGCTGAGTTATTTCAAATCCTAAAAGATGATACTGTTAAAGTGCTCAGTATATCAGCAAATTTGGAAAACTCAGCAGTGGCCACAGGACTGGAAAAGGTCAGTTTTCATTCCAATCCCAAAGAAAGGCGATGCCAAAGAATGTTCAAATTACTACACAATTGTACTCATTTCACAGCTAGCATGGTAATGCTCAAAATCCTTCAAGCTAGGCTTCAACAGAACGTGAACTGAGAACTTCCAGATGTTCAAGCTAGATTTAGAAAAGGCAGAGGAACCAGAGATCAAATCGGCAACATCTACTGGATCATAGAAAAAGGGAATTCCAAAAGAACACCTACGTCTGCTTCACTGACTATGCTAAAGCCTTTAACTGTGTAGATTAAAATAAACTGTGGAAAATTCTTCAAGAGCTGCAAATACCAGACCACCTTACCTGCCTGTTAAGAAACCTCTATGCAGGTCAAGAAGCAACAGTTAGAACCAGACATGAGCAGACTAGTTCCAAGTTGGGAAGGAGTACGTCAAGGCTGTATATTGTCACCCTGCTTATTTAACTTACATGTAGAGTACATCATGCGAAATTCTGGGCTGGATCAATCACAAGCTGGAAGAAATATAAATAACCTCAGATATGTAGATGGCATCATCCTAAACACCAAAAAAGAAAGAGGAACTAAAAGAGCCTCTTGACAAAGGTGCAAGAGTAGTAAAAGGCTGGCTTAGAACTCAACATTCAAAACACAAGGATCATGACATCTAGTCCCATCACTTCATGGCAACAGATGGGGAAAAAATGGAAACAGTGACAGAATTTATTTTCTTGGGCTCCAAAATCACTGAGGACAGTGATTGCAGCCACAAAATTAAAACACTTGACTCCAGTATTCTGGCCTAGAGAATTCCACGGACTGTATAGTCCACGGGGTCACAGAGTTGGACACAACTGAGCGACTTTCACAATTCACTGCTCCTTGGAAGAAAAGCTACGACAAACCTAGACAGCATATTAAAAAGCAAAGACATCATTTTGTGGACAAATGTCCATCTAGTCAAAGCTGTGGTTTTTCCAGTGGTCATGTACGGATGTGCGAGTTGGATATAAAGAAGGCTGAGTGCTGAAGAATCGATGCTTTCAAACTGTGGTGCTGGAGAAGACTCTCTGAGAGTCCCTTGGACAGCAGAGAGATAAAGCCAGTCAATCCTAAAGGAAATCAACCCTGAATATTCATTGGAAGGACTGATGCTGAAGCTCCAATACTTTGGCCACCTGATGCAAAGAGCTAACTCACTGGAAAAGACTTGGGAAAGACTGAAGGCAGGAGAAGGGGATGACAGAGGATGAGATGGTTAGGTGGCATCATCGACTCAATGGACATGGGTTTGAGCAAATTCTGGGAGATAGTGAAGGACAGGGAATCCTAGTGTGCTGCAGTCCATGGGGTTGCACAGTTGAACATGACTGAGCGAATGAACCACAATAACACAGCCTGTGAATCCATTTATTTCAAGCAATAATTAAGTACAGTTTCTGACTAACAGAGGAGCTATAATCCCAGAGTATCCTCTGTTATCTATTTAAACTTGTTTCCTTTCTTCAGGTCTTCATCTCCAATTGCCTGCTTGGCATTTGCTAACTAAAATGGAAAGGATGTTTATCACCACCTTTCTGAAAACTAGACCTATCTCCTTGTTCATTACCTCTGTACTGGTACCTCTGTTCTAGTTATGCAGGCCCAAGTATGAATGAGAGACAATGCCTCTCAGTTCAGTTCAGTTCAGTTGCTCAGTCATGTCCGACTCTTTGCGACCCCATGAATTGCAGCACGCCAGGACTCCCTGTCCATCACCAACTCCCAGAGTTAACCCAGACTCAGGTCCATCGAGTCAGTGATGCCATCCAGCCATCTCATCCTCTGTCGTCCCCTTCTCCTCCTGCCCCCAATCCCTCCCAGCATCAGTCTTTTCCAATGAGTCAACCCTAATGCCTCTCAAGCCTACAATAAATTAAGGTAAGCAAAAGGATTAAAAAGCAGAAAATGTTATTTAGAATTAACTATTTTCTTACGTATCCAAGGACAAACAAGTTTCATCATAAAAAATTTGCAGAGTAAAAGACAGATGAAGAAACATTAAGACCAAAAAATGTTTTGAGAAAACTGAAAAGTTACCGGATATTTGAGGTCAAGAAGTTATTTAGTATTTAAAGATATCTTTACAGGTAAAGTAACATGATGCCTGGGATTTGTTTCAGAAAAATGAGAGAGAGGAGTATACAGATATAGCTCAAACAAGATTGATCAGAAATTCAGAACCGACTGAAACTGAGTAGTTAGTACATGCTGGTTCTATAACAAAAATTAGAAGTTTTAAAAAATTATGATAAAATAAAATTGTGTGCATACAGCATCACTCTGAGCAATGGAACCATACACAACTGGTCTGAAGAAGGAAGGATGAGTGGTGGTTTTTACTTGGCTATAATGCAAAACATGAGATTTTATGACCACTTGGTCAACAAACTATACAAACTGGAATTTGGGCAGTGACCTTTCTATCATACCAAATTTATACTCAAATGAGACCAACAGGGCAGTGCCATTAAAAAAGAATTCACATCATTTGTATAATTAATACCTATGATGAAAAATTATATAAGTTGAACTTTAGTTTTAGAATGAGCAAGGCAAACAGTGAAAGGTTCAAATAAGTAGAACTTTTATAGAGCAAAAATTATAAAATGTTTCAAATTATTTTAAATGGGTAATCTGATGCATTTTATATTTGCCCAAGTAATCTTATTCTGGTTGATACAATAGTTCTGAAGATGCAGACCACCTAGACATCAAGGTAGTGACGAAGATGAGTACTTTATGTAACTAAGCATGGTGTGTGGGGAGGGAGAACCATATACTTTCTTGGATAAGTTCACTTTCTAAATGAACACAGGATAAATTTGCTTCCTGGCCATGAAACCAACATTGGACAAAAAAGCTTGACTTACCTGTCTTCATGAAGTGGACTACAGTTGTTAAAAAACTGCTGTGTGCTTCAGTTACCTGCTAACAATTCAAATACTCGACATATTAACTGAATAAGCTATATACTATACTACTTCTTCTACTAGAGATTACTAAATTCTGTTTACTGTATCTGTACTTCGGTATGAATTTGTTTTTTAAAAACCCATTCTTTATCAGAATATTAGTAGATAAGTAAGAAAATACTAGGTTTCATATTAATGTAAAAAGTGAAGGTTTGGTCAGTCTGACATCTTCGGCCTTGGCAGGCAGATTCTTTAACACTGAGTCACCTACCTGGGAGGCCCCACGTTACATCGACATTTCTTTAATTAACAGCTCAAACATTGAAGCTTAGACTATATGGAAAATTCCTAAACACACAATTCATCTATGACCAACTGAGGTTAACTGGGGTAAATAGGATCCCTAAGTATACTCCAAGCGTCTTTTTAAGAACTGGTTCACTTTCAAAAAGGATCATCTTTAATGCTGGTGAGCAATCAGCATAGAGTAGTGAGATGCAATTACTCCAATGCTAAATTTAAATCCCTATTATAACACTTAAAAGCAGATTACTGAACCCTGTTGCGCCTCAGTTTTTCTTATCTACAAAATGGGGATAACACATTTAACTACCAGAGTGTTTAAAGAAATTAAGACAGCATACATCATTAAACATCAGCATTCAAAACTGGCTTTTTAAATCCACAGCTTCAGTCTTAGAAATCTAGAGGCTGGACTTTATATTCTATCAATTTTTCCTAACTGGTATTTTACTCTTACTGATATATCATTATTGTTTTCAAAAGTCACCTTAACCTTTTGCTGATAAAACTCCAAAGGTGCGGGGTGGGGGGAAACCCAATCTAGTTTTGTCCCACATACTTCACAGTAAAAAGGAAGAGGAAACATGCAATTAAGTGGAAGAAAAAGAAGAATGAGAAAACATTTCCTTCAAGAAAATGTTCTGAAATAATCCCACATAGGAAATAGATCCTGTAAAGTTCTTTTCATAGTGGTTTAATAGGAGTTCACAGAAACGTATTTTATGGCAATGTCACTCTTCCTCACAAATTGAGTATCTTCATTTATTGGCCAATTTCATAAAACTTAACATTCTAGAGGTCAGTTTTAAAAAGCTGACTTAAAAAATAGTACATATTTTTAAAAAGATTTAAATCTGAAACAGACCTCATCCTCTGTAAATTTAGGCATTACTATTTCTGAGCATCAACTATGCAAATCAACTAATTAAATACCCACCTCCCCATCTGTAATAACAAACAAATAAATGACAACTGCTCCCCAAAGATGTATAAAACATTTAGAATAGAAAATGAATAAACATCTCAACTAGTAAAATTACTCCTTTTTCAGCATTAAAAAATAACTCGTGAAAAATGTAATGTTATTATGAAGTGTTATAGGCATCTCAATTCTATTTTGAAAATAACACATGGCATAATTTTAACTAAGAGAAATGCTAGTTTCCCAAAATAGCATGATTGTTACCTTTTCCCAAAACTGTAACTTTTCCCCCGAGGTTTAAAAAATAAATATTACCATCATGACATCACTAGAAAGAAATTGAAGCATACAAGGAACAAACTATAGTTTCTTTTTATATCAAAATGTACTCTTGAAAATGTGTTTGGCACAGTGCTAAATCATATATAGTTAATACTAAATATTGTAGGATACAATAAAACCCTGGAGTTAATTGTTTACACCCTCTTATGGGAATGAAAATAATAGATACCAATTATTCAGAAGTCAGCCTATACAAATTGTATAAACAATATTTTATGTTTTGTCTTGAAAACCAGTGATATAATAAATTTTACATAAAAGACTGCAAAATAATATAAATGGATTTAAACAGATCTTTACAATAAGAAATTCAAATGGAAACAGACAAGTAACAAAGAGAAGTAAAAAAATTTATTGCAGTATTCGCTCCACCAGGTAGTCTGGGGATCCCTTTTCTTGTATTGTTTTCAGGGTGACCTAATACATCAAAATCTACATTTACAAAAACTCCTTCTGCAGATAGGTCATAGATACTGCATGCTTTTTTTTTTTTCCAACAGAATAAATTATATATCCAGGAGATTCTGCCATTTTACAGCCTGGAAAAAACAATGCTTCCCTGGAAACTGGGCTAAGCTAAAGAAAGCCATCCGCTGCTAGGTTAAACTCCAAGAACACTTTATTAAGAACATTAACAGACTAATTTCCAACATTCACTTGTTTATTTTTAAACAGAAAGTTTTTTTTTCCAAGATATAAACAATTTTTGTTAAACTATAATACAGTGGGAGTAAAAATGAACTGAGAATCTGTTTCTGCTGCACAACAGCGAAGGGAGCTCCCACAAAAATGTTTGCCCAACATTTCCTTCTTTTGTTCCTGCATCCCAGGTTCCATTCTTACTCTTCATAAAACTGATTTTTTTTTTTTTTTTTTGCCAGAATGTTGATATTCAAGTTTTTCTGCCTTTAAAAAAAACTCCTGTAAATTTGGCTGCATGTACAAATTCATTAGCTGGAAGTCCCATCCTTGGCGGCATACAGGGATCGTAAAGTCTGAACAACTTTATTAGTCAGCTTATTAGCACTCGTTAGAGCAATTTTTTTGTAAATAATGTCTGACTCTTTAATAGTGTCTACCCAAGGCACCAGTTTGCGGCCATCACGGCGCTTAGCCTCAGTCCAGGAGCCACTGTAGGAGCCTGCCATCCACTGAACACTGAAGCCACTGCTGGTTTTCTGTACTACTCTTGCAATCTGTGGTCGGTCTTTGTACTTTGGACAGCAAATAGCGATGACATCCATGACGTCAACACTTTCATTCATCTGTGCTGCCAACTCCGTAGAGTCTGAATTTCGTTTTGACCTTCTCAATGACTAAAACATTGGGAGGGGGAAAAAAGACCAAGTGTTACACAAAATAATTTTAGTGAAATTATTGTTTTTATTGCTTTTAATCCCTTGACGCCGGGAGTTGGGATATCCCAGCACACTTCCATTGCCGGCAATGAGACGCACCGTGACCGCCAGCGCCAAGGGGTTAACATATATTTGTAAAACCATGTATCTCTTAATTTGTACCCGTGTCTTTACTCTTATTGATATATAAAATTATATATACATGTGAACCATAAAGCTACATAAAATTTAGCAACAATAAAAAAGGATAACACACATTAATACAATCCAAAGAAAAATTAATAACCTTTTATGCTGGATAAATCTCATTTCTGTTTTTTCTTTTTTATTGTCTTTTATGTTAAACTTTCTACAAAAAGATGTATAAATGGTTAAGTAGAGAATTTCTATCTACAAAATGTTTTCTCTCATAAGTATTACATTACTTGGTGTACATTGAATAGACTGACATATATAAGCACATAAAAATCATTTTACGTAATACGCTGCGAAATACGTTGACTCCTCCTCCGCCTCACCCCTGAAGTGCCTCCTCCTCTATCCTCCCCATCACTTTCATCATCTTCTGTCTCTGCTGCTGCATTATTTTTAGGGCTGCCTCCTCCAAGCAGCGAGGTAATTGCTTTGTTCCGAGCATTTGTGCTGGCTGACACCTCCCCTTCTTCTTCCTCTTCATCAGGGTCCAGATGTTCCATGAGAAGTTTGAACTACAAAAATTAGATATTAACTTAGAATTTGAGGTAAACATTTCAAACAAGACTGTCAAATTCCTAAATGTTTTCCATGGCAGTGGTTTGATTTTGGTGAAAGACTTTAGCTACTGTCCAACTTGGGTGCTCGAAAACGTTTTTTCTAAAGAGCCAGATTGGAAGTATTTTTGGCTCTGCAGGCTAAAATGCAATACAGAAATGAATGTGCATAGCTGTTTCAATAAAACTTTATTTTACACCAACAGGCAGCTGACCAGATTTCGCCTACAAGCAAGATGTCACTGACACTGATCCAAATTATCAAGCAGCCAGTGATTACTAATTACTGACAGACATTTAAACATTTTCTGCTCCTTCTGCTTTCCACCAAGAGGATATAAGAATAAATGAAAGATGTCAAACAACTTTAAAGAACTAAAATAAATGCTAAATTTAAAGTATAAGGTTTGCAGTCTATGAATGATATGAAAACCATTGTGTAGCTTACATTTGTAGTCAAGAAAATCATGAGTAGTTATATTCAACTACCAGCTTTAAGTAGATTAAATTTAAAGACTTTATTTTTACTTTTTAGGACAATCTTGAAAAACATTTTTTAAAACATTAAAAAAATTTTATTGTGGTAAAACACAAAATTTACCACTTTATTTTAAAGTCCTTAAGTCATTCACATGAAGTATATTCAAATGTTGCATAACCATCACTACCATTATTTCTAAAACTTTTACATCATTCCCAAAAGAAACTCAATCTGTACCCATTTAATACTCCCCATTCCTCCCTTACAAATACCTGTGAAAAGAAGAGAAGCCAAAAGCAAAGGAGAAAAGGAAAGATATAAACATCTGAATGCAGAGTTTCAAAGAATAGCAAGAAGAGATAAGAAAGTCTTCTTCAGCGATCAATGCAAAGAAATAGAGGAAAACAACAGAAGGGGAAAGACTAGAGATCTCTTCAAGAAAATCAGAGATACCAAAGGAACATTTCATGCAAGGATGGGCTCGATAAAGGACAGAAATGGTATGAACCTAACAGAAGCAGAAGATATTAAGAAGAGATGGCAAAAATACACAGAACTGTACAAAAAAGATCTTCATGACCCAGATAATCACGATGGTGTGATCACTGACCTAGAGCCAGACATCCTGGAATGTGAAGTCAAGTGGGCCTTAGAAAGCATCACTAGAACAAATCTAGTGGAGGTGATAGAATTCCAGTTGAGCTATTCCAAATCCTGAAAGATGATGCTGTGAAAGTGTCGCACTCAATATGCCAGCAAATTTGGAAAACTCAGCAGTGGCCACAGGACTGGAAAAGGTCTGTTTTCATTCCAATCCCAAAGAAAGGCAATGCCAAAGAATGCTCAAACTACCCCACAATTGTACTCATCTCACACGCTAGTAAAGTAATGCTCAAAATTCTCCAAGCCAGGCTTCAGCAACACGTGAACCGTGAACTTTCTGATGTTCAAGTTGGTTTTAGAAAAGGCAGAGGAACCAGAGATCAAATTGCCAACATCTGCTGGATCATGCAAAAAGCAAGAGAGTTCCAGAAAAACATCTATTTCTGCTTTATTGACTATGCCAAAGCCTTTGACTGTGTGGATCACAATAATCTGTGGAAAATTCTGAAAGAGATGGGAATACCAGACCATCTGATCTGCCTCTTGAGAAACCTGTATGCAGGTCAGGAAGCAACAGTTAGAACTGGACATGGAACAACAGACTGGTTCCAAATAGGAAAAGGAGTACATCAAGGCTGTATATTGTCACCCTGTTTATTTAACTTATATGCAGAGTACAAACATGAGAAATGCTGGACTGGAAGAAACACAGCTGGAATCAAGATTGCCGGGAGAAGTATCAATAACCTCAGATATGCAGATGACACCACCCTCATGGCAGACAGTGAAGAGGAACTAAAAAGCCTCTTGATGAAGATGAAAGTGGAGAGTGAAAAAGTTGGCTTAAAGCTCAACATTCAGAAAATGAAGATCATGGCATCAGGTCCCATCACTTCATGGGAAATAGATGGGGAAACAGTGGAAACAGTGTCCAACTTTATTTTTCTGGGCTCCAAAATCACTGCAGATGGTGACTGCAGCCATGAAATTAAAAGACGCTTACTCCTTGGAAGGAAAGTTATGACCAACCTAGATAGCATATTCAAAAGCAGAGACATTACTTTGCCAACAAAGGTTCATCTAGTCAAGGCTATGGTTTTTCCTGTGGTCATGTATGGACGTGAGAGTTGGACTGTGAAGAAGGCCGAGCACCGAAGAATTGATGCTTTTGAACTGTGGTGTTGGAGAAGACTCTTGAGAGTCTCTTGGACTGCAAGGAGATCCAACCAGTCCATTCTGAAGGAGAGCAGCCCTGGGATTTCTTTGGAAGGAATGATGCTAAAGCTGAAACTCCAGTACTTTGGCCACCTCATGAGAAGAGTTGACTTATTGGAAAAGACTCTGATGCTGGGAGGGATTGGGGGCAGGAGGAGAAGGGGACGACAGAGGATGAGATGGCTGGATGGCATCACTGACTCGATGGATATGAGTCTCAGTGAACTCTGGGAGTTGGTGATGGACAGGGAGGCCTGGCGTTGCGCGATTCATGGCGTCGCAAAGAGTTGGACACAACTGAGCGACTGGTCTGATCTGATTCCTCCCTCCCCACAGGCCCTGCAGACTTCGGTTCTATTTTCTGAATCTGCCCCCCTTATTTTTTTTCCCAGATGCTCCACATGGCTTTCAGGATCTAAGTTCCCTGACCAGGGATCGAACCCTGAGCCCTCAGCAGTGAAGGTGTGGAGTCTTAACCACTGGACCACCAGGGAATTCCCTGCATTTGCCTATTCTTAAAGACATTTTAAAAGCATAATTAATACACTCACATACACACTTATTAAATGGGTATATATATACATATATATACGTATGTGTGTGTATATTTATATACTTGTACTTCTTCTGTAAGAAAACATGAAAAAGTTGTGATATTGATTGCCAGAAGGAAGAGGAACAGAAATGGCTAAAGACGGTAGCCCTCTCAAAAGTATTCACATTTAAAAAAGTCATTATCAAAATGAAATATATTTTGGTTTTACTACTCACATCTAGGTACTGTTTTACTATACTCCTCTTCACATCTTCAGTGATTTTGGAATTAGCCATATCACTCCGCAGGAAGTCCAGTGTTTGCTTGGGATGAAAATGAACTCCTGTTTTCCGGTTTATCGCTTTATCATACACTTTTGCAGATTCGGATGGAGAGTATTTCTGAATTTTACTGTTTTAGGAAAATAAAACCATTAATGTAAAAATTTTTTTCAGACATTTACATTTAAATGGATTCTAGTTAAGTTTTATTTACTTATAATTAAACTTTTTGTCATATAGATTTTAACCAGTGAAACTGTATACAAAATAAATTTTAAAAGGGAAGTAAAGACACAAAATCAAAGATTAAAGAGTAATATTCTCCTGTTTTCCTCAGTACTTGTCTTGAATCGAGGCATCCTTTAAATCAAAGTAGCTTCTCATGTCCATTTTTTAGTACCATGATTGTGACTGTAGGGCAGTTTTAATATAATTACTCAGTACTACCTAACTGGTTTACCTTCTCTAAGATTTTTCATTCTCTACACAGCCAGAATGATTGTTTACAAACCTGCTTCATATTATTAACAACTCTATTTCAAAATCTTTCCATCTCCTTAGCACTGCCCCAAGATTTTACAAGGTTTTAAATTATTTTGAATTACAGGCAATACCTTGGAGACATTACGGGTTTGGTTCCAGACCATTGCAATAAAGCAATTATTGCAATAAAGTGAACCCAATTTTTTGTTTCCCAATGAATATAAAGGTTACCTTTACAACGTACTGTAGTCTATTTAAAGTGTGCAACAGCATTATGTTGAAAATCGTATATATCTTAATTAAAAAATACTTTATTGCTAAAAAGTATCTTGAGTCTTCAGTGAATTGTAATCTTTTGGCAATCATAACATTGAAGATGACTGATCAAAGACCACAATAAAAATAACAATGAAAAATATTTAAATATTGTTGAATAACTACAAAATGTGAGACACACAAAGGGAACAAGTGCTGTTGGAAAAATGGAGCCAACAGACTTGTGTGAAGCGAGACAGCCACAAACCTTCAATCTGTATAAAATGTAGTATCTGTGAAGCGCAATATAACACAGTAGGTCCTACAGTTGCCAACATTTAACATCAAGGTATTTCTCATTAAAATCTGGATTTTCTAGTTTCCCTTGAAAAAAATGGAAGCTCTGGCCACATTGTTCCCACTTTCTCCCATGGCAACAAGCTGATGAATATCTGAACCCCAAATGTGTTCATTTTGCCAGTGACCTACCCGGGTCCACTTTATTCATTTCGTTATCTGTCCCTATGAACATTTAACTTCATAAGGATTCAATGAATGTGAAAAATGTCCAAAATTCCACGGGTACAAGCAGTGTAGTGATTGATGATGAATAAAATTATAGCGCATTCAAAGTTATTAGTACTTTTCTATCTCTTACCTTGATAGTGTACATTAAAGACTACTGGATCCTGTTAGAACTTAGCCTAGCTGGTCTACATCTATTTATTCTTCATTCATAGCTCTTTAAAAACTTGAATTTGCCATCTATTTTTTTTAATATTTACTTTTATTGATTTATTTTGCTGTGCTGGGTCTTGGTTGTGGCATGTGGGATCTACTTCCCTGACAAAGGATCAAACCCAGGCCTCCTGCATTGGGAGTGCAGAGTCTTAGCCACTGGACCACCTGGGAAGTCCCTGCCATCTATTTTTGGGGTTAGCCTAATTCTCTAATATCTTTTTAGGGAAGCCAACATAATAAGTCTTTTAATTTATGATGCATTATCTCCAAATAGAAGAATATAGCTTTCCTCTCTTCAATAACAGAATGTACAAATTATAGTATATTGTACAACAAAAACACTATATAGCAGTTAAAAGGAACAAACTCCTTTTTATAAAAAAGGAGCATTTTTAATATTCAGCATGCAATCAAAACTGAGTTTCATATTTCTTCATTATTTGAAGACAGCAAGTTTTTCTTTCACCGCTTATATAATCTTACCTATCAGAAAATCCACAGAGATTCTTCAAATGTTGCTTTAACATCAGAAGCAATAAAATACCCTGGGAGACATTTGCAAACTCAATTAAAGGAGCTGAATTTTCTGGCAAACATTTCATCACCGAATTTATATCATCTTCTGAATCCGAATCTGAATCTGAATCTACACGTTTCCGTGACTTTCGAGGCCTAGAGACTTCTTCTTCACTCTCGCTTGACTCATTTTCCTTACCAGGAGATGATTTTCTCTCTTTCCTTTTGTCTTTTACCATGGACTGAAAAAAAGAGGAAATTATTCTGTCTAAAAAATAATAAAATGAAAATACCACTAAGAACTATACATATGCTCCCTTCAACAGCTTCAAAAGTATCCGCAATTTAGTGTTTCATATATCAAAACTCTCTGACTTTCTGTTAACAACTGGGGTTGTAACCCTTAGGGAGAAAATAATGTTCTAAGACTAAATAAAATCCGCTCCTCCAACTACTGTGCCACCCTCCCTAAACCCTTCTGGAATATCATTCCAAGGGAAAGAATTTTCTTATATGATAGCAATGAAAGATAAATTATAGAAGTAACAATTTGGTATATAGGTAAGCCATTACAGAGGAAAAGAAGTAATTATAATTTAACTGAGGAAAATATAATAGGTCTTGAATTCCCCCACCTTCTTTTAAACTCTCCCATTTAAGAACTTTTCAGCAAGATAACATGCAGTTTTTCTTAAAAAATTAAATTGTTTCTTTGTACTTTACGAAACCGTTAGCTTTTTAAAAGAAACAAAGCCAACTGGTTTCCAGAGGTGGAAAAGATTACAAAGCAATATTCAAAATATAGCTGTTAAGAAATAAAACAGGAGAAACATGAACAAGTATATTTACAACAGTTAATGAAGTAAAATAAGATAACATGATGGATCAAGTTCCTGGGAAATTATTAACCTCTTAAACTTCAATGTGCATATTAAACACCTAGGCATTTTATTAACAATGCAAACACTGTGTCAGCAGGTCTAGGGTGGGACCTAAGGTTCTACATGTCTAACAAGCTCTCAGGTGAGGCTGGTGCTACTGGTTCTGGTCTGCACTTCAAGTAGGGTTCAGATACCTCTGTAATTCTAACTTTTAGGTATTAAAATAATCTCCCTGATTTATGAGTTTGACCAGGCTGAGTTTTGGGCACAATGATACTATAAAATGAGAATATTTACTTGTATCATCAGGTACATGAAAATATTCCAACTAATTTAAAATAATGTAAATTACTGAGTGCACCTACTGTATTCCCAGGGCTACACCAGTTGCTTTTACAATTAAACCAACTATATTTTCTTCTTAAAAACCATGAAAGAAAAGATATAAAGTTCACAACAAAAAACTTAGTAAAGATTTTGGGCATACAATACACCAATGATTCTGGTGTTCAGGGATAAGGAAATCAATAGTATAAATTTTCTGTGTTCCTTGTAAGTAAGCTATTTATATTCATATCTGTATCTCTTCAAGTGTACTAGTGTTATCTACCGTATTTTCAGATTTATAAAAGAGCAAGGAGTTTTTAAAATGAGGTTTAAATGAATATATGAATGGACAGTGAACATTTAAGGTCAGTGCTTAAAGTGGGAGAAATAAAGACATGGGATGGCTTATCAACAGAACAATCCACGTATGCATGCATGCATGCATGCATGTGTGTGTGTGTGCACACGTGTGCATGCACGTAAGTATGTGCATGTATAAATTTCACCTAAATGATCTGGAATGAAATGGTTTTAAGAACTTTCTTAATGGAAATGAAATGGCAACTCATTTCCTCTCTCCAACTCAAGCACTATTTAGATTTCAGTAAGTTTATTTACCAAGGTTTTATATACCTGTGAAAACAATAAAAAGAACAATGAGAAACAAAACAGTGAAAATAGCGTGCCTGCATTCTGAAAGATGCATTAAGAATAGCAATGTGTGTAACTTACCTCCTTGAATGACTGCAGTAGGTTACTACCAGAAACAGAGAGTGTAATGTCTATATGATGCATTATAAACAACGGCTCTTCCTGTGTCTGGTATGGAAAACAGGCTAGATTGTCTGCTATATACAAGAGCATATTCACTTCTGTTTTCTGTAAATTAAAAAAAAAAAAAGTACACATTTAGTAGATAATCCAGAAATCCATCATAAAAACCTTTTTAGAAAAAATATTACAGGGTACTTTCACCTCAGCTAATGTTTCAGAAAGGAAGGGACAGGGAGAGAAAGAAGGAAGATGAAGGAGGAAGCAGAAGAGAAATGGATTTTACAGAATAATCTTAAATCCATTTTAACAGATTTCCTAATGACTTAAACCATGGTACCTTAAAAAGGGAAGAGGTGAATGTTTTTTCAGTGCACCCAAGTGGAAGTCCCGGAAGTTTTCTTATAGAGTATATAGAATCTTTACGATAAATCCATACCACATCAGAAAGTACACATATGAATTCATGATTATTTATCATTGTGCCTCTAAAAGTTTAACCCATATGGAGAGATCAGTTACACACAGTCTTCAAAAGTAAGAGGTAATAATTATAGTTCAAACATGTGGATTAAAAAAATCCAAGTTCATGTACTCTTAAAATAATTGTCAGTTTCCTGTGTGTGTATAATTTAAAATATCAGAGTCATTCTGACAGAGTTGCCAAAGATTCACACCATAAAAACTCTGATGTTGGCACATTATGGTTACTAATACTTGTTTGCTTTTAAAAGAAGTAACAGAGACTTTTTTTCAGAACTTCATGATCATACGGAATATAAACAGAAAGACATATTAATATTTAAATTCCTTTAAAAATACTTATAGCTTTAAAAAAAAAAAACAGGCCATTAAAAACACTACTTCCAGGTACTTCCCAGGTGGTTTGGTGGTTAAGACACTGTGCTTACACTGCAAGGGGGCAGGGGTTTAATCCCTGTTTGGGGAACTAAGATTCCGCATTGCCTGAAGCATGGTCAAACGCTTCCCTAAAATCCCTCCCCAAACACACCTTCCTACCATCTCCCTTATCCTGCTGCCCAAACAACATAAAATGCCATATCAGTGGTAGCAAACAACAAAAAATCCCAAAGGACAGATGGAATGAACTTGCTATTAGTATTCATGAAACTCCCACTCTATTTTTTATTTTTAAATATGTATCAATATGTACATGTTAAAGTTGGGAAAATACAGACAACCACCCTTGCCTCCCTGAAACCTTTTTCCTTAGTTTTCTCTTCCTAGCTCTTTGACTATTCCTCTTCTATTTCCTTCTCAAACCAACTCCTTTTCAAACTGCTTTTAGCAACATTCTATTTTTTGTGTGCTTAGAAGCCCTGAGAGTCCCTCGGACTACAAGGAGATCAAACCAGTCAATCTTAAGGGAAATCAATCCTAAATACTCATTGGGAGGACTGATGCTGAAGCTGTATTTTTGTCATCTGATGTGAACAGCTGACTCATTGGAAAAGTCCCTGATGCTGGGAAAGATGGAGGGGCATCAAAGGATGAGATGGCTGCATGGCATCAACGATGCAATGGACATGGACTTGGGCAAATTCGGGAGATGGTGAGGGACAGAGAGGCCTGGCATCTGTAGTCCATGGGGCTGCAAAGAGGTGGACATGACTAGGGGACTCAACAACAGGACAAAAATATTCCAGTTATCCTTTGACTCTTCTCACAATGTCTCATATAATTTATTCCTTCCTCAGTGTTTCTTCTTTCCTTCCATCCATTCTTTTCCTTCCAACTCTCATCATAAGAACTCAATCCCTTATTACCTTCGGTGTGAACACAGGCTCCCGCACTGCAGGCGGATTTTTTACCAGCTGAGGTATTACCGAAGATCCTCCATAAACCATGTCTCACTATGACCTTGCTGGTCTAAATAATGAATCTATTCATTATTTCCCACCCATTCTTATCTTTGTACCTTTATTTATGTTTTTACACCTGCTCTGTCTTAAATAGTAGATCCATCTTATTCCCCTACATCTTCAGTAATTTGTTTCTCCTCTGACATCTTCTGTTGGAGGTAGTCAGAAGAAAGCACTGTATTATGAAAACTAGATTTCCAATTTAGCATGTTACATGCTGGGGTGACAGAACATCCAGCTAATGACATACAGCAAGCAATGAAATCATGTAGGAATGAAGCTCAAGAAGAAGAGAAAGACTGGACTGGATTGCCATTTCCTTCTCCAGGGGATCTTTCCAACCCAGGGATCGAACCCGGGTCTCCCACGTTGTAGACAGATGCTTTACTATCTGAGCCACCAGGGAAGCCCAAGAGAAAGGGCGATACAAATACAAACCATCTGGGACTCAGACTATGCTAATGTTAACCGCTGTCTTACAGGAAGCAAGATCCAATGATGACAAGAGCACCTTATCTTATCATTATGTACTCCTATCTAAACCTCTTACACACAATGAAAGCTTAATACTGGTGACAGTCCTGATGATGATTAAATTATATTCCAAGCGTTTCTAAAATAGAAGGGTATTATATTTATTTGTTAGATAATACAACCAAAAATTTCATGTACTATTTAAAAAGAAAAGGTCTAATAAGGCATCTGTATTCTGGTAACTTTTAGATCCCCTGGAGAAGGGCATGGCAACCCACTCCAGTATTCTTGCCTGGTGAATTCCACGGACAGAGGAGCCTGGTGGGCTACAGTCTATGGGGTTGCAAAGAGTCGGACACGACTGAGCGACCAACACATAATTTTAATTTTACTTCACTGAAATAATCTGGTGTCGGAACAGCAACAAAGTCAAGTCAAGTGATTAAAATACGAAAAAAAATTTTTATTTTTAAAGCTTCACACAAGAACTGGTTCTATGTGGAAAGATACCACATCTTCATCTTCTAGCACAATGGCTACCATAACGCGTATGCTGAATACTGTTGTAAAATGAATGAAAACATTCAGAGGTAAAATTAAAGAATGGGATATTTTATTTTCCTGCCTTATAGTCTTGGCCAATGCAACTTGTACAATAGCTCCTAAAGGATCAAAACTGTAATTACACAAAAGTGGGCTTTTCATTAAACGAGGTCAGGTTGAACAAGCAAGGATCTCAACAGCCTAAAACCCAGGACAGTTACTCTAAAAGGTTCGAGTCTGATATAAACAAGTGGAATTTCACTTTATCTATCTATCCATCCATCCACCCACCTCAAGAAGTGACAGTTTAGTAACATAGTTTATGTGAAAGCATGCTTAAAGGAACTGCCATCAAGTCTGTAACATACTCAGTATGGAGACAAAATTATACTTTATCCCTCATTTTATTTTCATGCTAAACTTCCTCTTCAATACAATGTAGTTAACATAGACCTAAATAAACACATTTAAGATAGTCACTATTATTTATTAAAATGATAATATTTTTAAAATGTTGACTACTTTAGGCACACAATTTATAGAACATTTATCTTCTTAAAATAAGAAGTTTTTAATGCTTACTGCTGTGTCATCAAAGAGGTTGAGTAAAGAAATCAGAAAGGCGCGTCTGTGCTGGCGGTTTCCACGGATCATGGAGTAAAGGTGTGAACACAAAGCACTGGAGGACTCGTCCTGCCGGAAACCCCTTACAGGATCTTTTAGGCACGTGTTGATTGCCTGTTGTACCTGGTAAGACATCTTCATGCCAGCCACTGCTTTCATCTGAAATCAATAAAGCCTTGTTTTTGTCACAGAAATTAAAAGAGCCAAATTAAAAATATAAATTTGAGCATTATAGTTAGAGGTGAAGTTTATAATTTGGTTTTATTTAAAATAATAAAAAGCATAGAATGCAAGCACTGGAAGGAATATTAGAGATCATCTATTGTAATCTGCTCATTTTTATAGAAGAAAAAAGTGGAGACCCAGAGGAGCCATCACTGCCAAGATACACAGTAGGCCCTAGAACCCATGCATCCTGGTTTCATCCAGAGTGCATGCTATACTGTTACTTCCAGCTCAATCTTAGAGAGTTAATTTTAAAAAGAATAAACACCTTGGGGGACAAACTTAGATTCATGTTTAGAAGTAATTAGTAAGCAAAATATTTTATTCGAATATGAATCTGGGTAGGACATTTGCCAAAGAAATGGTTTACCAAAGAACAATATTTAAATTTAGGCTGCACAATTTAAAAATACATACGTGAATGAATCCAGCATATTTTTTGTCTATTTCCACAAGCTGCTGATCAGCCTTGTTCCGCATAGCTGGTTCTGGGTCTGTGCCCATAGCAATTAAATACGGCACACACTGGAAATAAAAATAAAGAATTCATGAGACATCATAGTAGTAAAAGCTCTGTATGTATCTTGACGTATATTAAAACTTGCTATATATCTGGGACATATGAATTTAGCTCACTGGCTTTCCTATAAATGAATGCCATGTTTTAGTATTCTTTTAAAATTTATTAATCTGCCCTTAGATTTAGCTAAAAGTAAAAAAGCACTGGAGCATCAGCAAAAAATTAAAAACAAAAAAAGTGATGTGGTCAACTTCAAGCAATTTCAACGTGAGTTTAAAGTTCTTTTATTAAAAAAAAAAAAGGGCTCCCAAACTAAGAATATTCATTTAAAAGTATGATATATACTACAAATTAATAATCCAATAATTTTTTAGGCCTGACTGAATTTTCTTTGTAAAGAAAATAAAGGGTGAAAAAATTTGTCTTCCATACTCAACACCAGAAAAATATAAATTTCCTCCCTATTATGCTGATTTTAGATACGGCTTCAGTAGTCTGACAGCTGGATAGGTAGTAATCTGATAACAGCCATACTCACTGGTCAGGAAACACCAGTCACTACTATGTTAGGTGACTCTGAATTAGAGGTGAGGAAGCCAGAAAAATAGCAACAAACAAATAAAAAAGTAGACATAGCACTGAATGAAATGGGTCATCAAGAATCAAACCCTGAATTGCAGGGTGGGGGGAGGCTCACAAAAAACATTATTAGCTTAACTTGTAAAATATGAAAATACATTACATATTATTGTATCAATGTTAAATTTCCTAAATTTGATTGACTGCATTATGGTTTTATAAGAGAATGTTTCTGTTCTTAAAAAAATGTATGTTGAGTATTTAGAGGTAAAGAATCATGATATCTCAAACTTACTATCAAATGGTTTCATGTGTGTATGCAGAGAGAAAGCAAATGTGGCAAAATGGCAACAAAATATACGTAAAGAGTATGAAGGGCTTAATGTGCCACTCCTGCAATTTTTTATAAATATAGAAGTTTAAAGTTTAAAAAAAGATACAATAAAAGCAAAACCTAAGACTACTAAGCATATCAGCAAAGAGCCCTAAGTATCTAAAATAGTCAAGAGTATCAACAGAGTACTGTACATTTTATTAAGTAATCCTGCCCTGAGTCACAAAGAACAGACTGAATATTCATTAGTGTGTTTTGTTTCAGGATACAGAGAATAACACAGCATAATAATCAAGAATATATTTTTTAAAAGTTAAACAGAACAGCCGAAATAAAAATCTTGAAGGGTACAGGCTGTTATTTAACAAATTCACTTCTGCAGCCTATGGCACTCTCCTGAATGTGTCAGATGGTGAATACTACAACATAAACATTAGCTGCCAATCCCTTGTAGTACAAATATGTCTTGAGTACATCATCTAGTCTACAAATCCATGTTTTAAGGTATTTGGTGCTTGATCTTAGTTCCAATTAAAGATGAAGGAACAGAGTTCAGATTATACAGGTGACTTTTCTGTGGACTAAAATCCACACTGTTAAGATAGATTATACCCTTAACTCCATTTATATTACACGCTGTTGTTGGATTTTAGAGGTAAGCGTCAACGTGAATTAAATCAAATCTATTATCCCTACTTAGAAGAAGTAATACTGAGTACATACTGTGCAAATATAAAGTTTGTATAATAGAATCAACATTATGAATATATATGTACTTTGCAGTTAAAAACAACCTAAAAGATGGACTAAAACTTGGATTCCTAAGAGTTTTGGATGGTCCCCCTCACCCCCGAAATTGACAACTAAGAGGAATAAAGAACTACTTATTTTCTAATCACAATGTCTTCAAGTGGCAACAAATTCTTGGCTCCTTCCGTAAGTGCTATTGCTGTAAAACATACTTACCTGAACTGGATGAATAAGACCTTGGTTTAGAGTCAATGCAATGACATTGAGGGCGAAGTGGCGTACACTTGATTGGGTGTGAAAAAACGCCTCAAGCACCTGTTTGAGGTAAAGCTGCATGATGGAACTACTCATCCCTGAGGAAACATCACCCATTTCTTTCAAATCTTCCTGTTTTGCAACCTTCTTCCCTACAAAAGGAAGTAAACATACTAAGAATATGTATATTAACTTTACTAACTATTCTAAATTAAGTCACAAAAGCACAAAATGTGACAGCTGACTCATTGGTCCTTAATTTTTAAATTTTTTTAGGTCTGTTAGAGACCCCTTGGAGAACATGATGAGAAAGTATAATCCCTTTCCCTCTGTCAAAATGTTAAAGTCTGCATGCACATTCAATTTATAAACTACTTTAGGGAGTTTATGAAGTATCTTCTTTAACTCAACTCCTTTATCTAATATAGGCTAAGTAGGTATCTGGATTAAAAAAGAGTCACACAGTATGCTAACTGCAGCCCCACTGTGAACTTTGAAAATATATTTTCACTTACAGTCTCTATCTGCCTGCTGCATACGTGTATCTTCTTCTTGTAGGTAGGTCTGGAGGTTTTTTAACACTTGTATTTTTAAATTTACTGAGGAGTTTTTATCAGATAAAATATTATTGTATAGATTTTTCACCTCTTGCTCAAACATTAGACTTGGGTGCTGAATAAAGGCAAATCCTAAAGAAGATGAAAAAAACAAAAATTCTCTTGATATATTAATATTAAAATTAAATATAACATTTATTGAAAATGTTGATAAAGTATATAAAGAGTATCTTATTTCAAAAATTAAAACTTAAAATGACTGGAAGAATATGCTGGTGGCCTTACCTAGAGAAGTATTAGAGCAGGTACTTCTTCCCCCATGAATTAAAAACAAGAAATTGCATTTCAAAGGAGAATTTCACTCAAGAGGAAACCTTGAGGAGGGAGCAGGGCCTAGTGGCTAAGGGAGTGGACTAGGAGTCAGGAGTCTTGGGTTCTATTCCTGGCTCCACCACTGACTTGTAGTGTGACCTTGGGTGAGTCACATAATCTCTCTGTGCCTCAATTCTCCATCTGTAAAATGGGGACAATAATATTTACCACCCACCTACCTCAAGGGGATATTTTCAGGATTTAAGAGGTAATGTGTGCCTTTTTAGATCCCTAGTGGAAGGTACTAACCTTGGTGCTATTAAAATATATTCATCTGATGAAATGAAGTACTTCTAAAATAAAGCTAAAAATCTTGTATCTATTTCTATATGTTGTTATAATGAAGCCACAATGTTGAATTCTATAATCACAAATTACCCATATTTATTACCCAAAATAGTATTACCCATGTTTATTTATACAAAATGCTTATTTATGAGATGAAACGAAGATCTTTGATGAGAGCAAATATTATGGATGCCAAATAACAAACTAAATTCAAAGCATAGAGTGATCAGATAACTAGCCCAAGGTGACACAGGATAACAATGGCCCAGGCAACTTTTATTAACTGGTCTAAAGGCACTATTTTCTGCATAGTACTGCTTCAAATTAAAATTTACATTCTTTGTTCTCTGAATTAGATGTAACACTATTAGTTTTTGCTGTTTTATAGAATGTATGTCCAGACTGAAGTACATATTTGACTTGAAAGGTAATACTCTACCAATACAACTCCCTAGTAAGTGGTATATGAATTTTTACTCTATTTGCTATATGTAATTTTCTGAAAGAGATGAAGAGGAAATAAGATATTAAGATACTCTGTATCTGTACAGAGTAAAACAAAACAAACAACAACAACAACAAAAAAACAACAGCACAAAAACATGAAGAGAGTGCTCTTCTAATTTTTTTTAGTGCATTTAGTTCAGGTATCAAGACTTTAAGGCTATCCTTCTCAAATTTCGCCCATATTCCAATATCCTTCCAGATAAACCTCAAAGACCTAACCTAACCACATGTATTTATTACATCAATGCTCTTGGAAAAATAATAGAGAAAAAGTATACATCCAGCTGTTCCTATGTGGTTGGTTACTATGTGTTATCTATATACTAATAAATAGAAGTCTGTAGACTGCCCTCTGTTTTGACTTTAGAAGAGGCAGACACATACACTGACAAAACATTGCAAAGAAAAGTAACAATTAAAAAAATACACAACAGTACAAATTTTTCTACATCACTTTTCTTAATTAAAGAACTTTGAACCCTATAAAGTAGGGGTTGAAAAAAGTATTGTCACCTCTATTTTACTAATGAGGAAACTGACATACAAGTTACATGACTTGCTGAAAGTCACCCAGGAAGTCACTGGATGAGCCAAAAATGGAACCCCGTTGTTTTAACCCCCAGAAGTATACTCTAGACACCAGATCCTACTTTAAACAGAAACATACTTAAGTAAATCAATGTTTTAGACTCACAAAATTTTTAAAACTTCCTCAACCTCTCAAACAGCTAAGAACTAGGAAGAAATCTAGACTTAATTTACCTAGACCAATGATGGCTTTTGTTTGCACTTCTTCATCTGAATGCTTTGTAAAATACATCAATAGTTCAAGTACTTTATCCTTTATGTTAACCTAAGGGGGAAAAACACATTAAAGTGTATAAGGAAGAGTAGCTTAGATCCGCTTTCAACTGTGAAGGGAAAAAATATCTAAAAGCAAACTTCTGCATGTAAACTTTACTAAAGAATAAATCACCAATACATGTATAAGTCCATAAATTTTAGAACAATCTCATTCATTGGGACAGTTTGCAGATATAACTTGCATTAATTTATCAGACTGGTAACTAACCGATTGGCTTCACAGACCATGTTTTGAAAAGCATTGTTTTAGAATTAAACCAGACAACTCTAGAGACTTCCCTGGTCTGTCAGTGGTTAAGACTACATGCTTCCAATGGAGGGGGTGCAGGTTCAATCCTGGGTTAGGGAACGAAGATCCCACACTCCATGTGTGCATGCTAAGTTGCTTTGGTCGTGTCCGACTCTGTACGACCCTATGGACTGCAGCCTGCGAGGCTCCTCTGTCCATAGGATTCTCCAGGCAATACTGGAGTGGGTTGCCCTGCCCTCTTCCAGGGGATCTTCCTGACCCAGGGATCAATCCTGCGTCTCTTACATCTCCTGCATTAGCAGGCAGGTTCTTTACCACGAGTGCCACCTGGAAAGCCCTTTCACATGCCGCATATCCAAAAAATAGAAAATAAAATACAATAAAATTAAAACAAAACAACACCAAAACCCAGACTACTCTAATGCTGCTCATCCTGGGTCATTACAGTCATTTTTTAATGCACAGGTCACACAGTTCTATTTTTTCAGGATATTAAATAATAATATTAGGATCTTTACCTTACTGTTGCCTTTAAAATCTTCCAGATCAAAATCAAAATGCCGACACAGTGCCCCAACAGTGAATAGGGATCTCAAAAGTGCTGGTTTGTTTGTTAGCAGTGAAGTGTTATTTGGGTCCTCTTGGTGTTGACTTTTTAATTTTGAAATGGCACCTAGTAAAATAAGTAACATTTATTTATATTATTTATAATAAACCCTCTATTCTTAAACTGTTATGCTCAAATAATTACTGCTAATAAACTAAAACTAAATTTTACTAAAATTAATATAAATTCAATTAAAATTTACTAAAATTAAACTTTTCTAAGTATTAAACATGCCTAGAAATATGAGGACATTCCAAGTGAGCCTAAAAGAACTAAGAAAAAAAATGGTATTTAAATTTTATTTGACATAGTAGGCAAAAAACTTATCAACATTCACTTATGAGAAGATAAATTTCTGAAGTAATCACATTGGGTTATTGAGGGAATATAAAAGATACCAGGAAGTATTGCTTCTGAGAATGGACTACAGAGGACAATCAAACCTCTTATAATTCCCTTATCTTTTATCAGATATGTTAAAAAGGAACTGGACACTGCAGGATCTAGCAAAATAATTTTAAAGCCCAGGCAGTGAACTTACCATAGTATCTATTGAAACAGGCCCACACAAATTTAAAATTTTGTGTCACTTTATTTACAACAGCCCCAAGACAGCTTACACAATGTTGCACTACCTAAAAGAGAAAAAATATTACTGTTTAGATAAAAGTTAAAAACAAAGGTAAAAGCATGATAAAGTGATTTAAAAACACATGATTTGTGAATTGCATATTGGTCAACACAGAGGTGGTAAAGTGAATGCTTACAGTCATGCCATATTTGATGATAAGCTTCATTAGATCTTCTTCAATAGTGGCAAGGAAAGTTTCACTCGGATGTTCCATCAGTGGTACAACTAGTTCTAGAATTTTTGCAACATTGCAGATAACCATGAAATCATTTTGTGTCTATAAGGATAAAATCAAAGCTTTATGAATATCAAAATCTGAAAAGAAACTATATGCAGCTTTGTGTATTTGAGGTTTTGGTATTATTTTATAGGTATATTATATACATATATATATATATACACACACACACACACATAATAGCTTCCCCTCCCCCCCAAAAAAAAACCCAAAACAGCATTAGGAAAGAGCTTTTTTAAAGTATGAAGGGAAGAGGAGCAGATAGTGACAGGAACCTGGATTTTATTCTAGCTCTGTCACTAACTTACCATGTGATCTTTTAGTCACTTAGTCATAATGCTACAGTTACTGTTTTTCTCCCTAATATGCACTAACAGTTCTGAACAATGGTGTTTAAATATTTAACAGAGTATTTTACCAAAGACTGGTACAATTTTTAAGATTAATATTTTTCAAACTAGGATAATAACAGTGCAGTATCTCTCAATTGAGGGTGACTTTCCTGGTGGCTCAGATGGTAAAGAATCTGCCTGCAATGCAGGAGACCCAGGTTTAATTCCTGGGTTGGGAAGATCCCCTGGAGAAAATGGCAACCCACTCCATTATCCCTGCCTGGAGAATTCCATGGACAGAGGAGTCTGGCAGGTTATATAGTCCATGGGGTGGCAGAGTCGGACACAACTGAGCAACTGATATTTTCACTTTCACTTTGTCCCCAATGGATATCTGGCAATATATGGAGACAATTTTGGTTGTCATAACACTGGCATGAGGGTACTACTCGCATCCAGTGGACAGAGGCCAAGGATATTGCCAAACATCCTATAACATGCAGAAAAGCTCTTGAAAACAAAGAATAACCAGGTCCTGAGTGTCAACAGTGCTGAAGTTGAGTGCTAACAATAGTGCTGTGTTAACCCCTTTTATGATAGAGGAAAACACAGAATCCCAGAATTAGGTATAAGTCTCCTTTATTTTAAAATTTAAAATGTTAACATTACAATTTTTTTAAATTTTAGAGGTTTTAAAACTGATTAAAAATTGTAGGCAACAGGTGATTAAAGTGGGTGAAGGGGTAAATTAGTTTTTCTCAAGATAAATTCATTTGAAAATCACTGACAGAATCTTACTTTAAAAATGCAGTAAAAATTTTTTGAAACATAACTGACTTGAAAAATCAAGTAAATAAAGTATCTTAAAATCTAAAAGAAAAATTTAAATGAAGATGAAAATCATGAAGGAAAAGAGCTGTAGAATACCTGAAATATCTGGAATGAATATACATAAGATAGGTCAATATCTCAAACATTTTTTAAAGAGTTTACCAAAAAAAGGTCCACAGTTCAAAGGTAAAATAAGCAAAGGATAAGAACAGTCAAATTAAGGAAAATGAAGTTCAACTGGTTAATGCCATAAAAAAGATGCTAAACCTCTTGGAAATCAAGGAAGAGAAGCTGAAGCAACAAACAACTACATTCTTTTACATCTGTTAGCCTGGCAAAGAGTACAAAAATGACACAGAGCATCATTCACTGGTTTCCAAAGTGGCTATGAAACATGTCCACCAGCAATTTGACAAGAGCTACTCAGAAACAAAATCAAAACTGCAAAAACATTCCTTCAATCTGGGAAGTCAATTCCTCAGACTATGTCAAAGAAAAAGAAGCATGAATATTTAAAAGTATATGAATAGGAATGACTATTAAGGAATTGGTTGTAGTGGCTATCAACAGGAAACAATGTAAATAAAAAATAAATACTCAATTAGATGGGAAAATGGTTAAACAAATCATAAGATGTCCATAAGATGAATAATATACAGCTATTCAAAAGGATGAATATATATCAGTTGTTTTGAGATTAGTAAAAATGCCTGACAGATACATATATAACATGATGTGATTTTTAAAAAATCTGGTTAACCATTTGTATAATGTGTGTCTGCAATTATAGAAACATGGATAAAATGTGCAAGGACACTCCAGATTGCTTATCCTGAAACGAGGGTAGGATATAAAAAACAACAACAAAAAACGTTAAAAAAAAAAAAAAAGGTGTCTATCGTATATATGAGATAACCTTATTTACATAAAACTTTATATTAGTGTGTGTATGCATAACAAACTATAGAAAATGTTTTCAAGTAACCTTGCTTTAAAAAATATCGATTTAAATGAGGATAATCAAGGCTCCTTTGTTGTTTAAATTCTTCAAGCAAACAGACATGGTATTGAATTCTAGCTTTGGGACTCATTAGCTATGACACTGGGCAAATTATTTATATTCTCTAAGCTTCCATTTCCTTATCTGTAAAACCAGGATAATAATGGTACTAACTTCATAATGTAAATGAGATGCTGCATGCAAAATTTTTTAGTGTTTGGCACTGTGCTCAAAAACTATTAACTATTATTATTAGTCACAGATTACATATTAATCAGTTTATATCTGCATCTAACACAAGCCCTAAAGACAGAAATATGTTGTCTTAAATGTTTGTTTCAGAAGTATTATATATTATTTTTAATGTATTTATCTTCTGATACTTTTCTCTGGTTTTAAAATTCCTCAGGACATCCTGAAGTTTTTCACCTAGAATTTATTAATTTAGATCACCAAAAAAACTGACCATAGCAGCAAAACAAACTTAGTAAACAGTTAAAATTAGCTCCTTAGGAAGCTTGGAACATAGGAAGTAAAAAAATAACTACATTCATAGATTTTTAGAGTATTTTAAAATTTACTGTTGTAATAAGCCATTGAATTTACCATGCTGTCATATAAACTGCTGGATTATCTGACTCAAGCAGTAGTTAATCTTCACATTCGATTTTAGGAGAACAAGTGTAATATTAACTTAAAAACCTAACATCTCTGATGATCCTTTATTTTTCATATTCAGTATATAAATACATTATATAAATAAAATACATCAAAAATAACAAATGAAAAGCAAAACCAGAATCCAAATGACAGTAAATTTCTCAGTGACAAGAACTTTGCTCACTCACTGTTTAAGTCCTAATAATGGTTACATTTATTAAGCATTACTGAGAGTTTAACTTGAGGAGCTTACAGAGAGATGAAACCTGAAATTTATTTATAATACATCAGAAAAATGATGTTTGTAGATAACTTGCTACAAATATTAGAACCTATATTTGAGTACATAACCCAGTTGATCTTTCAGTGAAAATGACTGTCATCTGTCAGTGAAAAGGTGGATGACACAATGCGAACTCTAAATTTAAAATAGTTACTACATGGTTTAGATAAGAGAGAAAAACAGGACAGACAGCTCTATACTTACACTACATTTAGTGGTAAGATATGGCTGCATAGTCATGGCATGTTTAACCATGAGCTGGGGTCTTATTTTGCTGAATAAGAACAAAGTGGTTATGCAAGCTACCAATCTTCCAGAATTCACACCTTTATTGTCAGAGTCTGGAAAAACAAACAGAAAATAAGACACTAAAATATGACAAGGCAGTGGAAATGATACAGAATATTATTCAAATTACTCAATACTATCCTCTGAATAGATTCAGTACATGCCTCAATACAACAGATTAGCATTCCTTATGATACTAGACTTCTTGCCTTTCTATCTTATATAAAATTACATGTATTAAGGATAAAGGGCAAAAAGGCTGCACTTTGGAAGGCAAGTTTCACATCAAGGGGAGGAGGACTGAAGTAAAAAGCAGAATCAAAGTTGGGAAGTTTAGAGATGGAATTCTGAGAATAAACATAGTATTGGTTAGTATCTAAAAATGCATGGAAATGAGAATGGGAAAGAAATTAGCAAAGGAGGACAAAAACAATTTAGCTGAGGTGATACTGTGTTTAAGGGTACTGGGGAAAAAAGATGCTGCTGTGGTAAAATGTCAGAAGACAGGAATGATGCATAAGTGGACCAGTGCTGTATTAAGACAAGTAAATGCTGTTCAGCTAAGAGAAAAGTGTAGCTAGCTAGAAGATACAATGTGTCTTAGTTCCTGGGCATTTTTAGAGGAGATTAGCAACTGTTTAACATTAAGTGACAACAGTATCACCTTTAAAATCTAGGAAAGGGGAAAACTGGGAAGCAGAACAGAAGATACAAAGAAAAAGAGGTAAACATGGAAAATGAAAAAATAAAAAAGACTGCATTAAAATATAAAGAATATCAACAATTTTTACCATAAATGGTACCTCTGTAAGAGGTAAATGGCCCCCAATTCTGAAAATTGACTGAGGCTGCCTGTTGTTCCTGATTAATATATATTAGGGGATGGGAAGTAATGTTAGTCTTGTGTGCTTTCAAGCAATAGATAACAATTATGACTTTTATGATTTTATAATCATTTATATTTTCATTAATAACTTCAATTTTGTGACTGATAGATAATATATAATATTAAAGATTTAACAAACTTGTCAATTTAAAAATTACTAACATCTTTCTAGGTCAAGGTTAAGCACATTTTATATAATTATAAATGGTATTAGGAAGGCACTATAAATCTTTTAAAAACATTTTTATACTAATTAACTTCATTTTGATAGAAATTTTTATATAATTTGAAAGATACTGAACAGTTTTTGGATAAGCACATTTACCTACATACATTAGTCCCTGGACTTACTTTAATTCTTGCTCATATGACATCTAAAATTATATTCTATTGAAAGATATGTGAAAGAGATGAGTCCCATGCTTCTATTACATTGCTGTAAATAATACCAGTCAACTATAACGTAACAATAACCTGGGATTCAACACAACAAAAAACAGAGTTCATTTAAAAGTGAAGTAGTTAATTATTAGGCTAAGCAGAGTGAGAGGCAAAAATAAGAAATGTGCACAAAGTATTTTAACATCTTATAAAATCAACTTAATGACCAACATATAAAATGTCTTACCAGCTAGAGATTCCTCATATTTAAGAATGTGCTCAACTAGGTTATCAACAAGTTGAGTACAAGCTTTCTTCACAGGTTTATATGAGGAATCCTCTTCAGACTTCAACAACTATAAGTGTATATATATGAAAAAAAAAATCCCAGTATAATTCATTAGACAATAATAATATAAATGCATCAAAATGTGTCCATAAGTAATAAGATTTTCAATTGGTTACTAACAATACTGAAAATGCAAATTCACAAATAAAAAATATAGAACAAATATTTTAAAATATAACCAGTAATTAAAGATATTCCAAACAATTTTAGTATGAAGTTATTTAAATTGCTATGTATAGAACCTAAGGCAGAATATGAGAGAAATGAGAACACTGACCTTCCCTTAAGATTACCCCTCAATGCTAGTTGAGTGATTTTAAAGACTTAGAATTTCATCCCTCATCATTTCAAGTTCTTGATTTCTCAAAAAAGTTTATTATGGGTTAATGACATTTTTAAAATAGCTGTAACTACATCTGACTTGCACCTTAAAATCTGCAATTATAAAACACAAGGCTGGATTTCTTCCCTGTGTTATCTTTTACCAACTGATAGAGATGTGCTACAAATAATGATATGAGAAAAGAGATAAGTCTAATTATAGCTGGAAAATAAATACAATCTTTAATAATCAGAGGTCAATGGTAATGTCACCTAAGATACATCTGTTTTGTTAATAAAGAATAGCTAATACAATTCTTGGGTTATTAAAGAAGTTAAAAATGTGTAATTCCTGTCAAGGGTTCCAACGCTGTACAATTATAACTTTCTGCAATGATGGATATGTTTTATATCTGTGCTGTACAGTATTGCTGCCACAAGCCACATGCAGCTACTAAACACTTGAAATGTAGCTAGTATAACTGAGGAATTAAAAATAAATAAAAATTCAAATGAAATGAAAAATCACACGTGGCTAGTATAGGACAGAGAAGATTTAGTTTAAACTTTCACTACAAGATGTGTGGATGACTACAACTGATAGCAATCAGAGTAACGTTATCACACACATTTCCCCTACTCCTTCCAATTTAAAGAAATAAATCAAATCAAGGTAACTTCAATTTACCCAGTTTTAGCTCTAAACAGCAAGTTCTCCATGTCCTGCTCTGTAACTCAACCTTAAGCAGCTATTAATATTATATGCTACCTTGTTCTTTTTTGGGAAGGGGTAGAAAACAGGCTCTTTACCCTTGTTTTTGCTCTCCAAGACATCAAGTACACACAAAAGTATTAACCATAAATTTTGGGTTATGACACACTGCCAGTACTGGTTATACGCCCTTTTCTTTGATTATAAAATATAATGAATATTTTATAAAATAAAATATAATGATGCATTATGAACCTAACTTAAGAGTATCTCCAATAACTTATATTTCTCAATGTGCTCCTTCCTTTATCCCATCTTCCTGTTTCACTTTCAAAGTACCACTTATCAGAACTTTTTCCATTTCTTCACTTAAAAAAAAAAGTTATTCTAGTTTTGCTGGATTTTCAATTTTCTAAAAGGTATCATGCTGGATGCAGTCTTCTGGGATTGGCCTTTTCCATTTAATATGTCACTAACTGTAATCCAGGTTGTTGCATGAAACTGTTACTTAACTCATTTTTGCTACTATAAAATAGGTGTTGTGTCTGTACTGCAATTCATTCATCCATTCTACTGAAGACAAGTTAATTATAACTTTAGTGGCATAATGAGCATTTTTATTTGTCTCCTGGTACACATATGTAAGATTCTCTCGGGTGTGTACCTTGGCATGGAATTCCTGGGTCATGGGTAATATGAATGTTCAACTCTATGAAATAATGCTAAGTTTAAAAAGAGTCTTGATTTGCATTTCCCATATTATGAATGAGGCTGAATACCTTAAGTCACATGTGTTTTTTTCTTTATGAAATGCCCACTCATTACTTTCTCCTGTTTTCCTACTGAGACTCTTGCCTTATACTGGTTTGTAGGAAAGCAGCTCTTTATATTTTTTAACAACATTCCTTTGTCAGTTGTATGTGTATCAAATATCTGTCCCACTTAGTGTGTTTTTTCTGGATTCACAAGTGTTCTTCATTTTAAGGCAGTGAAATTTATCAGTCTTTTCAGGTTATTGGTTTTCTGGGACTCAAGAAATCCTTCATTAAGAAAAGTCAAAAATATATTAATACATATACTGTCTTCTGGGGCTTCCCAGGTGGCGCTAGAGATAAAGAACCAGCCTGCCAACGCAGGAGACATAAGAGACGCGGGTTGATCCCTGGGTCGGGAAGATACCCTGGTGGAGGGCATAGCAACCTACTCCAGTATTCTTGCCTGGAGAATCCCATAGACAAAGTAGCCTAGCAGGCTACAGTCCAAAGAGTTGCACAGAGTTGGACACAACTGAAGCGACTTAGCTCGCACATAAATACTGTCTTCTAAAAGTTTAAAAGATTTCCTTTAATCTATGCATGTTTGTGTGTGTGCACACTCAGTCATGCCCGGACTCTTTGCTGAGTTGAAGAATTTTTTAAAAAAGTAAAAAACAACCCTTATGGGTAGCCACTTGTTCCAGTCCCATTTATTGAAAAGTTCAAGCCATCTTAATTACTCAATCTTTAATAAGTCCTGGTACCTGTTAAGACACATTAGTGCTCCTGCATTTTCAGAAGTGATGATTATTTTCAACTCTTTACTTTTCCATATATGGTTTAAGAACACCTTGACATGCTTGATAAATATTTTCTATTCTTGATTTTGATGAGATCTCTTTTAACATCTTCCCATTTTGCATGATTTTTACTTTAGGTTTTACAGTTTATTCTCTGTCAGATTTTACTTCTAGTTTACTAGACGTTATTCATTCAAGGGTATTAAATTTTATCAACAATTTCTTTTGTATCCTCTGATATGATTACTTATTTTTTGTTTAATGTTAAATCATACACACACGTGCTGATGCTAAACCAGCCCCACAATATGCATGCACAGATGTACATATATATGTATGCATATATAATATATATAGTATAAACATATACACATCTCTGTCCAACTTTTTGATGGGTAAATAAGCTGTAGACATCAATATACTCTCTACCTTTTCCTTTTGAGATAAAATTTACATGAAATGATATGTACAAATCTACAGTTGCCCAGTTTTGTTAAGTGCATTACCCTTTATAACTCAAACACTCTACCAAGATAGAGGACAAACTTTCTCCATCTTTAACTTACATTAGAATCATCTGGAGACTGCTAAACTATAGAATGGTGGGCCCCAACTTCAGAGTTACTGATTAATTAAATCTGGACAAAAGTCTTAAAATTTTACTTCTAACAAGTCACAGATAATCTTGTTAACTTTTAAAACTACTGATATAGATTATTACCATCACCTTTGAAAATTCCCTCATGTTCCTTTCCATTCGATCCATGGCTCCCTGCAACCACTCTTCTGATTTTTTTCCATACAGATTAGTATAGCCTCTCCTAGAGCTTCGTATAAATAGAATCATAACCTGTACTCTTCTGTATAAGACTCTTGTCACTTTGTGTAATGTTTTTATTATTTACCTACTTTGCTGTTAAGTATCAGTAGTTTGTTCCTTTTGACATGCTGTACTATTTAGCTATATAGATACATCAGGTTTTCTTTAGCCATTCACTGGTTGATGGAGACAAAGACACTATTTGACTGTAAACTCGGGCACAAGAAATCAAGCTGCACCTTCAACCCTTTGCTTAGAAATCTCCTCAGCTAAACATCCAATTTCATCACTTGAAGTCTTCCCTTCACCAAACACTAGAAAAGGAACACAATTTAGCCAAGTGCTTCGTCAAATTACGAGGACAGACTTTTCTCTGTTGTCCAACAGCATTTCTTCATTTGCATCTGAGACCACATCACAATAGCCTTTAACCATCCATAATTTTACCAAAATTTTGTACATGATTATATACATCCTGAGAAATGTGTAGGCAGGTCAAGAAGCAACAGTTAGAAATGGACATGGAACAATGGACTGGTTCCACATTAGCAAAGGAGTAGTACGTCAAGGCTGTATATTGTCACTCTGCTTATTTAACTTACATGTAGAGTACATCATGCGAAATACCAGGCTGGATGAAGCACAAGCTGGAATCAAGATTGCTGGGAGAAATATCAATAACCTCAGATATGCAGATGATACCACCCTTATGGCAGAAAGCAAAGAGCAATTAGAGTCTCTTTGCTTTGAAGAGACTCTAATTTGAAGAGACTTCTAATGAAGGTGAAAGAGGAGATTGAAAAAGCTGCCTTAAAACTCTCAAAAAACTAAGATCATGGAATCTGATCCCATCAATTCATGGTGAATAGGTGGGGAAACAAAGGAAACAGTGACAGACTTTATTTTCTTGGTTTCCTATGATGACTGCAGCCATGAAATTAAAAGATGCTTGCTCCTTGGAAGAAAAGCTATGACAACCCTAGACAGCGTATTAAAAAGCAGAGACATTACTTTTCTGATAAGCAGGCTGCAGTGACCTCTAAAAGTGATGCGCTATTCACTCGACCCAGAAAACCCCACAAAATCATCCAAATCAAGAGGTTCAAATCTTCATGCTCACTTTAAGAACATTCCTGAAAATTGCCCAGGCCATAAAGGGTTTGCATATCCGAAAAGCCTCCAAGTATCTGAAGGACGTCACTTTAAAGAAGCAATGTGTGCCACTCCATTGTTACAGTGGTGGAGTTGGTAGGTGTGCACAGGCCAAACAGGAGGGCTGGATGCAGGATCAGTGACCCAAAAAGGGTGCTGAATTTTTACAGCACATGCTCAAAAATGCAGAGAGTCATGCGGAACTTAAGGGCTTAGACGCAGAATCTCTGGTCACTGAGCACATCCAGGTGAACAAAGCCCACGAGATGCGGCACAGGACTTACAGAGCTCGTAGTCAATCAACCCCTACATGAGCTCTCCCTGCCACACTGAGATGATCCTTACTGAAAAAGAACAGATTGTTCCTAAACCAGAAGAGGAGGTTGCACAGAAGAAAAAGATATCCCAGAAGAAAGTGAAGAAACAAAAACTTATGACCCGGGAATAAAGGCCACAAAAAATAAATGCAAATAACAGTAAAGGGAAAAAAAAAAAAGGCAGAGACATCACTTTGCCAACAAAGGTCCATCTAGTCAAAGCTATGGTTTTGCCAGTAGTCATGCATGGATGTGAGAGTTGGACCATAAAGAAGGCTGAGCATCAAAGAATTGATGCTTTTGAACTGTGGTGTTGGAGAAGACTCTTGAGTCCCTTGGACTGCAAGGAGATCAAACCAGTCAATCCTAAAAGAAATCATTGGAAGGACTGACGCTGAAGCTCCAATACTTTGGCTACCTGATGTAAAGAACCGACTCATTAGAAAAGACCCTGAATTATTAGCATAAGCTTAACCAGGTCAGGACTCCAACTGCAGCTCCTGTACCAGATGAGATGTTAGTGCTTGAACAAATTAACATCCTCTGGAACCTGGTGTACAGCTAATGATCTGGGAGATACCTTTTTTCCTCATCCTTGTCAAAAGCCCCCAGAAGCAGTTTGCTTTTAACTGGCAAGGCCAGAAATGTATTGCACTGTCGCAGGGGTATCTTAACTCCCCAGTCTTACATTATAATTTAGTTTGTATGACGCTGATTATCTTTCACTTTAACATGACATCACACTGGCCCATTACATTGATGACATTATGCCAACTGCACATAGTAAGCAAAAAGGAACAAGTACACTGGACTTATTCGTAGAATGTGCATGTGAAAGGGTGGGGAATATATCCAACAAAAATTTAGGGGTCTTCTACTTTGAAGAAATTCCTGGGGGCTTAGTGGTGTGGGACATGGTGTGATGTCCACTGTAAGCAAAGAAGAAGATGTTGCACTTGGTCCTTTCTATAACCAAAAAAGAACTCAATGCTTTAGAGAGTTTCTTTGAATTTTGGAGGCTTATTTGGGTATATTATTCTCATTATACCTCATTTAGGTATATGATTCTGGCCCATTTACTGAGTGACCTGAGAAGCTGCCAGTGCTGAATGGGGCATAGAAGAGAAGGCAGCTCTGGAAAGGCAGGTCCAGGCTGCTGTGCTAGCTGCTTTGTCACTCATGCCACAGACCAGCAGCACTGAGGTGTCAGTGGCAGATATGGCTGCTGACTGGAGCCTCTGCCAAGCCTCTATAAATGAACTGCAGCATAGGTCCTCAGGATTTTGGAACAAAGCCCTGCCACCCTCTGGGAACAACCACTTACTTTTTGAGAAACAGCTCTTGGCACGCTACTTGGCCTTAGTCGATACTGAATGCCTACCCATGGGCCACCAAAATCATCATGCATTCTGAGCTATCAATCATAAACCGGGTGGCTGCCTCACCAAGCCACAAAGTTGGGTGTGTAAAGCAGCATTATATCATCAAAGGGAAGCGGTGTATACACGATTAGGCCAGAGCAGGCTGAAGGGCACAAGTTAATTACATGAAAAAGTGGCCAAAATGCCTATGGTTCCCATTCTGCTACACTGCCTTCTCTCAGCCTGCACCTCTGGCCTCAGTTGACCACAGGGAATATCCCTGGTTTACAGATTGGTCTACACAACATGCAGGGATCACCCAAAAGTGGACAGTGCAGCAATACAGCCCCTTTCTGGGACATCCCTGAAGGACAGTGGTGAAAAAAAATTCCCCATTGGGCAGAACTTCAAGATGTGCATCTCATTCACTTTGCTTGGAAAGACAAATGATCAAAGTTGGTGACAAGGGAATCTGGAAAAGAGGCATCTCTGAATGGTAAAATATTTATATTCCATATGAATGTTCACCAAAGGGTGGCCTCAGCAGACGACTTGCTCTGCAGATACCTTCTCCAAGGTAACAGCCTCTTTCTGCAGCCACTCCTGTCCTCACCCAACGGGCTCATGAACAGACTATGTGTTGTGGCAGAGACGGAAGTCACACTTAAGCTCAGCAACATGGACTTCTACTCACCAAGGCCACACTATCTATGGTCCACTCGGCCAGCAGTAGAGAACAACACTGAGTTTCTGATATGGAATGACTCCCAGGGATTACCAGCCAGCAACCTGGTGGCAGGTTGATTACAATTAGGCTGCCTCCATCATGGAAGGGGCAGCATTTTGTTCATACTGAAACAGGCACTCTTGATATATTTTTGCCTTTTCTGTATGCAATACTTCTACCAAAACTACCACCTATGGACTTAGAGGACACTTTATCTACCATAATATTTGTTGTTCAGGCTCTAAGCCGTCTGACTCTGCGACCCCGTAACTGCAGCACTCTCGGCTTCTCTGTCCATCACTACCTCCCTGACTTTGCTCAAACTCATGTCCACTGAGTCAGTGATGCCATCCAACCATCTCATCCTCTGTCATCCTCTTCTCCTCTTGCCATAACTCCACACAAAACTGCTTTGGTTAAGAAAAGCACTTCAGCGCAAAAGAAGTACAGCAGTGAGCCCATGCTCATATTCCATGTTTCCCACCATTCTGAAACAGCTGACTTGACAGAAGGTGGAAACAGCCTTTTACAAACTCAGTTACAGCATCAGATAGGGGGCAATATCTTGCTGTGGCTGGGGCAAGATTCTCCAGCAGGCTCCTATGCTCTGAATCAGCATCCAATACATGGTGCTGTTTTGTCTATAGCCAGGATTCATGGTCCAGGAATCAAAAGGTGGAAATTTGAAAGGCATCACTCACTCAAATTTGCTAATCAATCATTTGCTAATATGAGTGATTAGCAAAATTTTTGCTTCCATTCCAGTGACTTTATGCTCTGCTGGCCTAGAGAGAGGTTCCAGAGAGAGGAATTTTTGTACCAGAAGACATAACAAAAATCCCACTGAACTGAAAGACTGTTAGTCAACTACCATGCACTCTTTATGCCTCTGAATCAACAAGTAAAGAAAGGAGTTGGGCTTTCCAGGTGGTAAAGAACTGTCTGCCAATCCAAGAGAGCTACAAGATGAAGGTTTGATCCCTGGGTCGGGAAGATTCCCTGGAGGAGGGCATGGCAACCACTTCAGTATTCTTGCTAGAGAATGCCCTGGACAGAGGAGCCTGGTGGGCTACAGTCCAAAAGGCCACAGAGTTGGAAACAACTGAACATGCAGGCACCAAGAAGAAACTAGTGCAATATTCCACAGTGGAGGTACATAAGAGTGTGTTTGGAACGCAAGAGATCCCACAGGCCATCCCTTAGTAATAAATACCAGCTATGACCACATCATCAGTTATAGATACAAGGACTTTGTCATGAGTATTTCCTGCTTATTTTGTCATAAATACGTGTGTGTGTTATGTGTACGCAAGTTGGGGACAGGGACAGGAAGAGAGAGACTGAGGGAGGGAAAGTGAGAAAATGTGTTTCTTCCCGCCCACCTTCTATTTCCTTACCACAGAACATAAAGTATATTGATTTCATATCAAAGTATTTAAATGTTATTATAAACTGACATGGTTGTAATTAAATTACAGGATGTCAAGAGAAGAGTAAACATTACTCAAGGACTTCTTCTGGGAAAGGGGTTAGTGCAGTTTTGGTTGTATGCAGGATAACTGTATCATGTTAGATAGAATCATGACTTTGTTATTGTCTTTATTTGGAGATTCAGTATGGTATAAGGAGATGTATCAATATACGGGTGCCAAGTTAACAAAGGGTAGAGCTGTGATGATTAATTTTAAGCGTTAACTTGGTTGGGCCAAAGGATGCCCAGTTATCTGGTTAAACATTTTTACTGTATGTGTTGGTGAGTGAGGGTAGTTCTAAATGAGATTAGCACTTGAATTGGTGGAGTCAGCATAGCAGATTGCCCTCTCCAATGTGGGTGGGCCTGAAAAGAACAAAAGGTAGAGGAAGGAAGAATCCTACCATTCTCTGATTACCTGAGCTGGGACCACTGGTCTTCTTTCACATTTGAACTGGGATTTATACTATCTGCTTCTGTGGTTCAGGCTTTAGGACACAGAACAAACTACACACTAGGGGCTTTTCTGGGTCTCCAGTTTGTCGACAGATTGCGGGATTTAAGAGGCTCTATAATCATGTGAGGGGCTTCCCTAGTGGCTCAGTAGTAAAGAATCCGCCTGCATGGAGGAGACATGGCTCCAGTCGCTGCATTGGGAAGATTTCTTGGGAAAGAAATGGCAATCCACTCCAGTATTCTTGCCTGGGATGGCAGGCTACAATCCATGGTTGCACAAGAGTCAGGCTTCACTTAGTGACTAAATGACAAAAACAATCACACAAGACAGTTCCTACAATAAATCTTTTCTCTGTCTCTCTTTTTCAGTATTTGGTTGGTTCTGCTTCTATGAAGAATATAATATTCTAGAAGAGATGACTGATACATATCCTTTCTGAGTAAATCCCTGGCCCCCTGAAATTACTCTTCTGAATTTTTTCAATACAAATTAGTTTTGCCTCTCCTTAAACTTCATATAAATGGTATCAGAATATGTACTCTCCTGTGTAAGGCTTCCTTCATTCTGCAGAGTGCTTTAATAAATGTCTATACTGCTGTATGTATTAGCAGTCTGTGCTTCTACGATGTGGAGCACTATCAAATTATATGAATATTGATACAGTCATTTTTCTATTCATTCACTGATTGATGGCAATAAGAGTATTTGATTGTAAACTTCAAGAGGCAGATCTTATTTTGGATTACAAAGGCCAGGAAAAGATGAAATGTAGGCTATTTAAGTTTTTTCATTGCCTGCATTTTCTTGTAAACTAAAAAAAAAAAGTGGGGGCTGTAGTCTTAGAACATAAGCAATGAAAATGAATGGCATTGCAAAATTAATTTTGTGTACCCACTATAGGCTATGATAGTGATTTACACTGACTGAACCACTTTTTAGAAAAAAAAAAAAAAATGGAAGGACTTTCATGATTGAACTTTTTCACACACTACTGAAAAAATTAAAAAGAAACCACGAATTCATTAAAAGTTAAAAGGGACATGAGTTTCCATACATTAAAAAAATTTGTGTATGTTTGCGTGTATACTTTTATATATATATGTGACATTCTAACATTATGTAGTCAGCGGACAGAGTTTGATGCCTATGTAAATATGAAGTTATTTCATGTAGTACTTAAAACTTCCCAAGGCTATCACATTCCATGAATTAGGAATCACTATCTATATGAAGTCGATCCAACACAAAAATAATGAGACGTATCTAAAATTGGACAGAAGGCAATGTGTATACATGAGCTCATGTGGAAATAATAAGAATGTTGATTATTTTTGATTCAAGGATTTAAGATAATTCCAGTAGTCCCTTCTTTGTATCCTCAGCTTTTCTTCAAATTTATGCAGTGTTTTTATTACCACTAAGAGCGATTATACCTCCATCGTGTATTTATATAAATATTTTAATAAAATGTTCTTTACTTCATAAAACTAAACTCTGCTAGTTTAATGACTATATCCAGAAAGTCACAATGTCATTTTGGTAAATTAAATTGTTGGCAGAAACTAAAGTAGGAAAGCAAAAAACAGGGAGGAATGGAAAGAGCAATGAGCTTAAAAGAGGACTAGAGAGTAAAGATATAAAGAGTATAAAACTACAGCTAAGAAGTTATAAATCTAGTGTTCACTTATCTACTTCCAACCTGCCAATAACACATAGGAATATTACCTTAGATTCTTTTTACTAAGGACATTTCTGAGAGCTATACTAGTATCATATGAAACATGGGTATAGAGCTTTCTAGAAATTATTGTGTCCCCTTTGGAATGGTTGACATAACTAAGATGGTCATAAGGCTCTATAATACAGCTAATTATTTGACTTATGGGGGAAAGGGTATCAAATATATCATGTAAAATTATAAAATGGAAGATGATTGATAAAGAGAGCCTAAGATGTTACAGACTGGATAACGTAAGCAAACACCATGAGGGTGCTTAAAAAAGGTGTCTTAAAATTTTTTTAAAGGTAACATATTACTAAACACTACCAAAGGGTTAAACTTAAAAAGACTGACAATACCAAGTATTGATGAGAATGTGGATCAACTGGAATATTGCTGGTGGAAATGCAAAATGGTTCAGCCATTTTGGAAAAACAGCCTGGCAGTTTCTCACTCACATGACCCAGTAATCACAACCATGGGAATTTACCCAAAAGAAATGAAAACACCCAACCTCACAAGAACATGCACACAAGCAGCATTATTCATTACAGCCCGAACTGGAAACAACTTGTAAGTCTGTAAGTTTGTGAATTAACAGAGAAATTATGATACATCCATACTATTGCTACTACTCAGCAATAAAAAGGAATAAAACAATATACCAGCAACATTCTGCTAGAAGTCAAACACAAAAGACTACATGCTGTATGATTCTCTGGACATGAAATTCTACAAAGGGGACAACTATATAGTGACAAAAAGTGAATGAGTGGTTTCCCAGGGTTGGGGGAGAAGATCAACTACTACAAAGAGGCACAAGAAAACTTTTTAAGAGTGATATTCTTTACATCATTGTAAATAATTACTAAAATTAGTCAAGTTGCACACCTAAAATTGGTTAACATTTATGCATATAAATTATGTTTAAATATTTACATCATTGTAAATAATTACTAAAATTAGTCAAGTTGCACACCTAAAATTGGTTAACATTTATGCATATAAATTATGTTTCAATAAAATAATTTGGTTGATTATTAAAAATATTGCTAAATATAGTTTAACTAAAAGTACTGTTAAAAATTAAAAAGTAAACAAACAGAACAGATAGTAAATTGTTGGCATATCAAACAGAAAAAACTATTTCACGATAGACTTTTAATGGTATGTGTTTAGTGAGCTATAGATAAAAAGAAATGTAAAAAAAGTCTTAAACTGTATCTAGTAATCTTAATGTTAATATAATAGGGCAAAGCTAATAGGAAATTTGGAGAAGGCAATGACAACCCACTCCAATACTCTTGCCTGGAAAATCCCATGGACAGAGGAGCCTGGTAGGCTGCAGTCCATGGGGTCGCTAAGGGTCGGACACGACTGAGCGACTTTACTTTCACTTTTCACTTTCATGCATTAGAGAAGGAAATGGCAATCCACTCCAGTATTCTTGCCTGGAGGATCCCAGGGACGGGGAAGCCTGGTGGGCTGCCAACTATGGGGTTGCACAGAGTCGGACATGACTGAAGCGACTTAGCAGCAGCAGCAATAGGAAATTATCTTTGGAAATAAGATTTTTAGCCTAAAAGAAATAATAAAATAAAAGGAGCAGAATCTCATAGTCTTAAATTTGAATTAAAAATATTAATTCTTAATTTATTTTTTCTTTCTAAATAAATATATATATTTCTAGCTCTATCCTCTGAAAAAGTCCAAAGCTATGATAACCCATTAGCAATGAATATTCACAGCATCCAGATTATTCCCACAAAAGGCAATCAGGGCTCTTAGGAAAAAATGGCTGAGTTCAGATTTGGGACAGAAAATGTACAAGCCAAATCTGGGGAATCTTGTAGAGACAGAAAGTAATCAGGTTACAAAAGAGCAATGAGGTTACACCAAAAAGGTACAAAATCAATTTGAAGGGAAAACTCATTATTCTGAAAACTGGTAAGTAACGGAAAAGAATAGAGTACTTTCCCTGCCTTTCTGGTACAAACTGTATTTCACAGTAACTAAATTTTCAGGACAAAATTCCTCTTTCAAGAAGAATCCCTGCCAATTAATATGGGATAAATAAAATAATTTGGAAAAAATCAGCATTTTGCAATTTGTAATGAAAATAATGAACCTAGGTAATGATCATTCAAAACCTATCATGAAAGACTTTATGAAAGATTAAGAACACAGTCAAAATCACTGAAAATGGGACAACCAAACATAACGTGCCTTTTGATGTGAGGCAACAATATTTAGCGTCACTTGTGAAGTATTCTTGTCTGTTTTCTGAAAACTGAACTTCAATATCAGTAAACCTCTAATCTAACTTAAGAGTTTACAGAAAAAAAAATGGTGGCCAGAGGAACACTAGAATGACACCAGAAAGAAGAGATCTATGATATCTAGAATATGGGACACTCCACAGGAAAACGTAAGCAGCATGAGAAATGAAACAGTGAAAGTTGACTTTTATAGACTAAGACTTAAGAGTCATGACAACCAAAGCAACAGCAATTCAACTATAAAAACACATTTTTGAGACAATCAGGGAAATGTGAACATGGAATAATTATTACATGTTTGGAAATAATTTTATTAATAGTTATTTTGAATCAGATGACAAAGATACTCTGGTTTTTTTTAAAAAAGTCATCTCTGTTAGAGACAGACATTAAAGTATTTATGAGTGAAATGATATAAAGTATGGGATTTTCTTTAAAAGTGTTACAGCCAAAGAAAGTTAAATTAAAAAAAAAAATATATGGGGGTGGGAAAGAGATAAACAGGATATTAGGAAAATACTAACAACTTTTGAAGCTGGGTAATGAGTACTTCTATTTGAAAATCCTTAAATAAAAAAATTCATAAGGAGCTAAATATTTCCATGTATAAAATTTTTAAAGAACACTAATTGTGGTTTAATCCTATACTTCTATAGGACATTCTATATATTTTAAAACATGTCAAATAATGTAAACATATATTTAATGCAATCTATGTACCTATCTATAGATCTCATGTCTATCATCTAGATTAAAGGGATTAAAAAATTATCTAGAAGGATGAGAAGAGAGAATATTACTTATTCAGAAAACTTGTAGCAAGCAATTGAATAACTGATTAAATAGGGGTATTAAACAAAACATTCACCCTAATATGTTGAAATAAATTTTCCCTACCACAAAGTAAACACTTAAAAAAAAAAACTGAAAAATTTCTTTCAAATCATGAAGTCTACAAACACTCACATTTTGAAGAAGCTGCTCAAACCAGTCATATCCAGTATCTCTGCATGCTGCAACCTAAGGGGAAAAATATGGTGCACCTATCAAAATTAGAAATTTACATTAAAACATACTTTTGCTATGCTATAGTCTCAAGAATAAAAATGTTCAAAGTTCTAAATTAAAAAAATTATTTTCATACTTATGGACATAGGGAGAGGGGAGGAGAGGGTGAGATGTATGGAAAGAGTAACGTGGAAACTTACATTACCATGTGTAAAATAGATAGCCAATGGGAATTTGCTGTGTGACTCAGGAAACTAAAACAGGGGCTCTGTTTCAATCTAGAGGGTGGGATAGGGTGGGAGATGAGAGGGAGGTTCAAAAGGGAAGGGATATATGTATACCTATGGCAGATTCATGTTGAGGTTTGACAGAAAACAAAATTATGTAAAGCAATTATGCTTCAATAAAAAATAAAAAGAAAAATAAAAGAAAAATTAAAAAAAAGTGTGGATTAAATGATTAGAACTCAAAAAAAATTATTTTCAAATAAACTATTTTTTTCAGTGAGCCAATAATCTACCATGTTAAAGAACTTTATTCCAAAAGTACATTAGAAGCCATTCAAAATATTCACTTAATGTATTAAAATTAAAAATGGTATTCTGAATGGTATATTGAATCACACACTATCAGGAAATCTGTAAGGTCTAAAACAATAAAAATGCAAATGTTTGCTTCTTATTTTCCTTCTAGGTAGAAGATTTAAAGACATTAGTAAAACAGAGATGATCATGTAATCCATAATATAAAAATTCTTAAGTCTAAAACATGAAAAGCATTCTGGGTCAAAAAAAATTATAGTTTATGTGTATAATAAAACATAATGAAATTAATTTTAATTCATGTATTCTGGAAAAAGTAGAAATTACAGTCTCATTTCAGGCTGCTATTCATGTGTTATTGTATCTTTTTATCTACTTCTCACTTCCCTTTCCATTTTCAATCACTGGAAGAGTCTGGAGAATTTTAATATCAGTGCTTAAGACAATGGATGCTAAAAAAAAAGTGGGGATAGGTAGAAATACTACTCTCATCTTATTTGCATCCCTTGAGTTATCTCCAGAAACATATAATAAGGGAAGTATCAGAGGATAACCAAATATCTTGTTATTGTCTCTCCCTTTATAAGACAAGGCAGGCCTCAGTGAGGTTTGTACCCACAGGAATCACCCTTGTTTCAGTCCTTCCTTACCACATCAGTGATATTTAAAATCTTCCTTGTCATTGCTTCTTTGTCATTGTGTGGAGTTGGAGTAAACCAGAGTTTTTGGAATGTTTCATTTACTAATTTCTAGAAGAAAGAAAAATTTCAAACTAATAAGTACAATAAATGTGGCAAAATTCTTAATCCCAAATTCTCATTAAAGCCCAAAGCGAAAGTATATGTGTGTGTATATATATATATACAAACACACACACACACATATATATATAAAACCCTGAAATTTCTGGTATGACATCCTCAGTTTCAAAAAGATCAATTATAAAAATTATAAATTTTTTTCAGTTTGGCAAAGATTTTAAATGGGTTAATAATATGCCGATGCAGGAGATGTAAGAAAGACTTGGGTTTGATCCTTGGGTCAGGAAGATCCCCTGAAGGAGATCACTTCAGTATTCTTACCTGAAGAATCCCATGGACAGAGGAGCCTGGAGGGCTACAGTCCATAGGGTCACAAAGAGTCGGACACGACTGAAGCGACTTAACACAATACTATGTCTAGTATAGAACTTCTGGATATAATGCACTTAAATGCTTTTGATCAAACTAAAAAATACTTTTGCTGCTTTGGTAGAAGTTGTTAAAAAACTAAACAAAATCAAAACCCAAAAAAGAAATATAGGGACAATCACATATACATAGATTCACTAATGAACTCTAACTTTCAACAAAGTATTTACTAATTTAGAAAACCAAGCACATACCATTTGAAAATCAATTTAATTTGAAATAAATTTCCTATATACAATGTAATCTCTACAATGACATTAAATATTACAATTGCCAAATTGGTTTGATAAGATCAGATTTTATTAACTAATGCAGGACCTAGAAAAAAAATACCTAAACATGTCTTTTTCTTCAATTTATAGTCTATAATATTGACTTACTTGTGTAGATTTTATATATACATAATTAACAAAACTTATATATATAAAGCAAACATTTAAATTACTTGGGCTTTCCTGGTGGCTCAGCGGTAAAGAATCTGCCTGCACTGCAGGAGATAGAGGAGACTTGGATTCGATCCCCAGGTTGGGAAGATTCCCCCGGAGGAGGTCATGGCAACCCACTCCAGTATTCTTGCCTGGAGAATCCCATGGACTACAGAGGAGCCTGGTGGGCTACAGTCCATACAGTTGCAAAGAGCTGGACACAACTGAAGTGACTGAGCATGCACACACATGTAAAACATTAATGAAAAATGAATTTTTAAAGTAGTCAATGTTTTTAACTTACCTTAATGCCCTCTTCATCATTTACCCTGCGAATCATTTTTACACACATTTCTGTAATTTTTGGAAATGTCGGTTGTTCAATACAGATGTCTCTTAGAATCTTTATCACCCTTTTTCTGACACTGATACCAGTATCCTAGGAACAGAAAGATATTCTAAATGTCAGAAAAACTGAGATGCCAAGGTGTATGAAATTTGATAAATAAAATTAGAAAATACCAAGAAACAGTATACATACATTTATTAACATGATATGCTATGCTATGCTAAGTCACTTCAGTCGTGTCCGACTGTGTGTGACCCCATAGATGGCAGCCCACCAGGCTTCCCCGTCCCTGGGATTCTCCAGGCAAGAACACTGGAGTGGGTTGCCATTTCCTTCTCCAATGCATGAAAGTGAAAAGTGAAAGTGAAGTCGCTCAGTCGTGTCCAACTCTTAGCGACCCCATGGACTGCAACCTACCAGGCTCCTCCATCCATGGGATTTTCCAGGCAAGAGTACTGGAGTGGGGTGCCATTACCTTCTCCGATTAACATGATAAACATGGTCCATATATATATTTTAAAACACATTTATATTAATCTTATTATAAATATGAGTTATTTTATTATGCTGTCTTTGCTTTTAAAATGTAATATCCAACATATGGAAAATATTAAATCGCACTGAACACAAGAGGAGCATATAAGCCTGCCAAAATTAAATGGAGTAACAAACATGAAACTTTGAGGATATTGTTTGGCACTTAAACAGCATATGAAGTATATATAACAAAAATGTTTAACAAATCTTTCAAACCAGTATCACTATTTTATAATTTATAGCAAATATAAGGAAAAAAGGAACAGATCAAAGGAAACAAAACCATGAAAAAATAACAAGACTGGCTTGCCTTTTTAAATCTCTCTGTCATGGTGGCATGTGTAAGAAAGAGTTAGAGAATACTCTAAATAAAATAGAGATGAAATATTGTGGTGGATACATGGATGTTAACTGTACTATTTTTAACTTAACAGATTTTCATAACTAAATCATCTTTAAGTAAGAAGTACTGAATACCCATTGTGCAAAATTATCTCCATTTTGTAGTTTAGCAAACATGAAAATATTTTAGGATATATTGCTAAGGTAGATGCTGTCAGAGTTCATTATACCTGAAAATCCTGTTGTTTGTCCTTCACTCTTGAAAAGAGTAAGACATTAAAAGTGAAAAAATTCTTCTACTTTTTCCTTAAAATTCTTTGTTTCCATCAAGATTTTATGCTAGTTGGAGATGAAATTATCTGTAACTCTCAGTCCCACAGTATTTAAATATTGGGCTAAAAGTGATAAATTCTTGTCAGTTTAAGAATACCGAAATCCTGTACCTAATGAATCTCTGTTGAGTTATAGAAGAAGTCAATAACCCTGCAGTGGGTGGTATGGAATTTCAACAGATATTTTGTAATGCCAATGTTTCCTTTCATTTCCAAGGAAATACTTCAGGGCCACAGAATTCAATGCCATAGAAGAAAAGAATATCTTAGAATAGCATTTCTTATGTTTGCTCTTAAAACTCAAATGACTTTATTTAGCTTGCAGGTATCTGAGTCTGTTATAATTCAGCTTTAAAGAAATATGCAAATACACATAATAACCAAAAATACTGTCAGACACCAAAATTCCATATATAGCTCTCACTGAAATAATTCTTCCTGTTTATATACATATATATTTATAATTACTCTAGAATCCTATCCAAAATACTTAACTGTGTCATGTAGCTCCTATCATTTACTCTTTGTATACCAGCATAATCAAAAACTAATAGTAACTGGTAAAGGGAATCCAATTTTTACCAAAGATGTGCTTTACAATATTAAGCAGCCCTCCTCTTGAAATATGTTCTTCTTTAGAAAGTTGCTACAGTTTATATATTAGGTTAGATAAAAATACAGAATTGATATCTACCTTTCTATCTTAACATTTTTAAAAAGTGATATTAGGAAGGCAAAATTATATTCATAAATTATAATAAAAGTGACAAAACAAGCATACCAATATTCTTTCAATCAGCATATCATAATACTGCTCAGCAAGCTGAGGTCGACAAAGGACAAATCGACCTAGTAATTCCACTGCTGCTTCTCTGACACTAGTGGAGTTATCCATTAATCGTCCATGAACTCCTCGCTGCATATCCAGCTGAAGAAAAATAAAGAAATTATAACTTATACTAAGTAGAGCTAATATTTTAATTTGAATATAAAAGTCACATAAAAAGAATAATTTGTGTTCCTCTTTACCCTTGCTAGAATACTGGGGTCTACAGCAACAACCTCAGATAAACACTTCATGGCTTTTGTTCGAACGGCAATTGCATTTTCACCAAGGACTCGAAGGATCTGCCAAGCAAATATTAACATTTTCATCAACTTTAGAACATATAGCTTTTTAACAAAACACAGAAAGAAAACATGCAAAAAAATATAGAAATATCGAATTTACTTTCCTTCAATTTTTATATATGTAAGTAAAAAGATCTGTTATCATACTGATCCAAAGTTTTCACTTAAAACATTAAGGTATGGTGTTTTATACTTTATGGCCTTTCCTTTCTTCTGTCATTCTCAATTAAACCTGTTTTTTATTGCTATGCTTCATTTGCAAGAAACTGTAGGCCCACTGAAAACTTTCTATGTCTAACTTTAATCAAGGATACTTAGTATCATTTAAATAATAATTCTGATAACTGAATAATTTGTTTTTATAACATCAATCACTCTAACTATACCATCACTCTACCTGTACCATACAGATACATATCCACTTATCTGTAAAACAAGAATCAACAGGTAAAGGCATGCAGAACAAACATTTTAACAAATATGGAACAAAGAAACAAATGTTATTTTCATCATTTTTTAAAAATATCTGTTCTCAACAATGAACAGACATCACACACAAGTTTCCAGAATTAGAAAAATCAGTATCACTGTATAAGAAATTCTTGTCCAGTTTACCTGTGTCAAATAAATATCAAAGCTCTGGGCAAACGGCCTCATAGAGGCCAAGTATCGAACAATCAAACAAGCATCATCATAGTCCACAGTATCAGAGTTCATTCTGCAACGAAAGGTCATTAAATTATAATTAATTAAATTTTTTTGTAAAGTAGGTAAATAGATATCAAAGAGACAACTGAAAACACTGGATCTTTTGTTTTTGGATCTTACTTTAATGTGCTGAACTGAGAAGGTGTGGTTTTGATAATGCTTCTAAGAAACTTCTTCCGGTTTTCAGCTCGATGCATAATTTGACCAGTTGTCTCAACTTCCTTTGCATGATGTGATCCTTCAGATGATTCTTCATCTTTTTGTGATTTCATTGCTTTTTCTGTTTCCAGTGTTGTATCACGGAACCACTGGGCAATATAGAATTTACGAGAAAACTGGAAAGAAATTTTAAGACTTGAGTTTGATGAAATTAGTAACAAAATTTCCAACCTACTGACAAAGTGTTTACAATCAGAAACACAATTATCAAGGTTTACTTTAAAAAGAAGAGTTTAGAACACATGGATAAAATGCTGAAGGTAGAAGACTATAGTTACTTTCAAAATTTTACCTTATTTCTTCAAGAAATATACAACCAATTATTACTGAACTATATTAACACTGAGGTACATGTATAATCTGTTCCTGAGTTTTTTCCCCTCCAGTTTATTGAGAAATAATTGACATACATCATTGTAGAGTCTGTTCCTTTCCACAAAGACTGAAAACCTATAGTAGTTGGCTGAAGAGCTTTAGCTATCTCCAACCTCTTTATTTTTATTTAATTCTCCAACTTCTGTAGATGCATATCCCATCAATTAAAAAAAATTAAAAGTGCCCCAATATAGTGTATAAATTTTACATACAAGCTTATTTTACTAATATTTGGATATATAATATATTTAAAAAAAAAAACAGAATTAAGGATATTTAAAATATACATATAAAATTCTAATCATTTTATAAAAATTCACTTTTTATATGCTAATAGATTATCTCATACACTACCGGGGTCAATGATCTTTGTCTCAAAGATAAAACATTGCAAGATTTTGGATTACCCAAGTCACATAATATTAGGAAACAACAATATCTGTATCAGAATTTGACTACCACACATTTCTATTTCAAAAATTAATATTCCAATACTACTCTCCTCTTCATGACATTCTCAGTTTTCTTTCAGACCAAATTTGAAATAAACATGTGAACATTACAAAATAAGGAACAGAATCCTACCACCAGTGAAGGATCAGTCTCCGTGTTTTCATCCAAGTAATCAAGCAATGCTTTTTGTAATTGCTGTATTTCATCTTCCCCTCCTGAAACCTATAAAACAAACCAGGTCATAACACAAAGATATTACTAATATATTTTAATAAATCATCCACTCACAAACAGAAATCTGAGGGAAAAAATCTTATAAATGATAAAAAATGTATAGGTATAGTTAAGTAAAAGGAAGAAACAGAAGAATACTGTTTTTTGAAAAACATTATATACTGATAGCTCAGGTTACTTTTATGAATTACATGTTAACTTTTTATAAAGAAGCTCATAGGGAGCTGACATAATTATTAGAAAAATGTGTATGTAAATCTTCAGAGGTAGGAACCTACTAACACTGGTTTTCTATTTGGTAAGAGAAACCTCCAAACTTCTAATCTAGTAAATGGAAACTGTTACCTGTATTATTATGTATTATGGGTATCTTTGAGATATTATTTAAAAAGAACATTCTGAAAGGGAAATATTTTTATTTGTAATTAATACAAAATACTTTACGTCATGTAGATCAAATATACAGTAGGTATATTTAAGCTGTTCATTTGATCTGGAAGCAGAAAGAGACCGAGTCTTTAGGTCCTGTCAAGAACAATGTTGTTGTTTAGTTGCTAAGTTGTGTCCAACTCTTTTGAGACCCCATGAACTGTAGCCTGTCAGGTTCCTTTGTTCATGGGATTTTTCAGGCAAGAATACTGGAGTGAGTTGCCATTTCTTTCTCCAGGGAATCTTCTAGACCTAGGGATTGAACCTTTGGCTCCTGCACTGGGTAGGGAGATATTTTACCACTGAGCTACCAGGGAAGCACTTTCAAGAACAATACAGAGCAGGAAATTAACTCTGAGTTGACATTCATGTCTATAGCTTATACTCTGGTTTTACCTGTGTGAAATGCCAAATATATGGTTTAGACTATATGTAAGCAGAAAACAAAGATAAGAATAACCTATGTTCTGAGAGTGTAGTAAAATGGATATATTCAGAATGGTTTTTATTTAGTTGCATCTGGGATATCGATTTTTCTTTTTTAAATTTTCAATTTTCAATTGGAGTATAGCTGATTAACAGTGTTGTGACAGGGTCAGGGAGACAGCAAAAGGACTCAGCCTACATATAAATGTATCCATTTCTGCCCAAACTACCCTTCCATACAGGCTGCCACATTAACACTGAGCAGAAGTTTCTATAGTACACAGTGGGACTTTGTTGGTTATCCATTTTAAATATAGTTGTGTATACCTGATTCAGTAATTCTAGGGAGAGTCCTGAGAATCTGCATTTCTAACAAGTTCCTAGGTGATATAAAAGTTGGTGCTGCTTGTCCAGGGAATCATATTTTGAAATTCTAGGGTAATGGGGACATCCTGTCTGCTCAAAATGGTTCAAAAGAAAATAAAAATGAATATACAGACACATATGTATGTATATTCTAAAAGAGAATAATAAAGCAAATGCTAACCACTAAAGAAATCTGGATGAAAGATTTGTGGGAGCTTTTTGTGCTATTCTTCAAACTCTTCTGTAAGTTAGAGGCATTTGTCACGGCCAGCATGGATATGGTTATGGACATTAAAAAAATAAAAAAGAGTATAAAGAAAATGAAAAAAGCTTTACATGGTTGGATTACAGATCATCTGGGCTACTTGGTGGCTGAGACGGTAAAGAATCCGCCTATAGTGTGGGAGACCTGGGTTCGATCCCTGGCTTAGGAAGATCCCCTGGAAGGGGGCATGGTAACCCACTCCAGTATTCGTGCCTGGAGAATCCCCATGGACAGAGCAGCCTGGCGGGCTACAGTCCATGGGGTCACAAAGAGTTGGATACAACTAAGTGACTGAGCCTACACATATCATTTACCTATCAATTTTCTTAAGTTATCTTAGTATTACTATCACCTCCTCCACAGTTTAAAATAAAAGTTAAACCAAATAGAAACTAGTATCATACATTCATAACAGAAGTTCACACACACAACTAAGAATTATATAAATCATTTGAAAGTTCCTGTTATACAGAATTCACTCTAAGGTATATATTTGCTCTGTGGCACTTTCAGATGATTTTATTCTGAATCTACAAAATGAAATGCAACACTAACATAAGAATACCTTAAAAAGTTCTTAACTACTTATGACTTATCCCCATAATGTAAACTCTTTATCTCAATACCTGTTTTAAAATTCGTTCTATAGACCCTTGATCCATTTTGCTTGTAACAGCATCTTTCCTCAGTCGTGCAGCGACAGTTCCAAGGTAATCAAGGGATGCCACTCTTAAAGCCATCTCTGTTGACTTATTACTGAACTGATGAACCTGCATATGAAAAATAATTTTAACTTAATCAAGTTAAAATATTTTTAATAGCAATTTACATAAATTCCGTATCTATGCTGTTTTACTTGAAATTTAAACATTTTTTTCCCGTCGTATTGTCCCACAAAGTAATTACCCTTTAAAAATTTTTTGGTATATTTTTTTGGCCACATCTTGCAGCTTGCAGGATCTCAGTTCCCTGACCATTGACTAAACCTGGGCCATGGCAGTAAAAACCCAGAATACCAACTACTAGGCCACCACGGAACTCCCATTAATTGCCTTTTGAGTTTCCAGAATTTTAACATTTTCATTAAAAAGAAAAAAAAATTATAACTAAGTCTTCCTAAGAACACAGTCACTTTCTTTAAATGTAGGCTCAACTGTATAAAATGGGATTATAACCGACTAAGAACTTCTTAGGCTGGAATTTCAAAGTCTATAAAAAATATCTTGGCTTCAGAATAGTATTAATATATTTTCCAACTGACAGAAAGTAAGGCCCCCAAAGCTCTGTAACAACTACACGAGTCCAAATGCAGTTTAAAAATAAAAACCACAATAGCATTTCGTTGTATTTATTTCCCTAATACGGTATTACATGAGGACTAAAATGTGTCATGTTTTTAGAAGTACTCTTAAAGATGACAGAGCTCATATTCATTAGTTTCATGCTTTGAAATGAATTAACTATAATAACATGACTCTGTGTTGAGATGCTTTTAACTAATAATACTTTCAAATAAATAAAAGGAGTTTTTTAAAGCACTGTTATCTTATGTAATGAAACGAAAGCACCAAAAGTCACAACATTTCAAAATTTTATACAAGGTACCGACAGTATTATGTACAGTAATGCACATGCAAAAATAGAGATGCAATGGTCGTATTTCCTTACACATTTTTAAAGAATTCATCATCTGTGAATCAGAGTACATCCTCATTATGTTGTCTTCTAGTAATCTAATAATCTTTAAATGCTATACTCTTACCAACAGTCTCCCTAACAAACTAAGGAGTAGTTCAGCAGCTGGCCATTCAGGCTTATTGACTGTTGAAAGAAGGTCTTGAACAAAATTTTCAAATAGTGGTCTGTAATCTTCTTCACCTTGCTTACTACCACATCTGTTCAAAGATAAATAATGAAAAAGCTGTGAGTTTAGGTGACATGTTCACCAATATGACTGAAATTTTGTTAACTAAGTTTCTCAACTTGTATACCTAAACAAGGTGTAACAGAGCACATTAAATAAAATATGGTTTAAAATGAATCTATTTCTCAAATTTCATTTTCCCCCCTATTACAGGAAATTCATTTACTGACTAATATTAACATTACTTTCTGGCAAGCATAATACATTTTAAATAATGACCACTGTTCTTCTATGAGATTACTATAAATTCTTCTGAAAACTAAGTAAACCTCTATCCCTAAACTTTCCTATTCAACCAGAATGTCCGAAAATTCAATGAAAAATTAAAGAATTTCAATCTTGTACTTTAGCTTCTAGAATTCAACACACAAGAAAGTTCATGAAACTTTAGATTTTATAATATTCCAACTGCCTCATTTTAAAGATAAGGATATCAGGAGTCAGGGAGATATAGTCAGGTTTAGATTATGGAAGGAAGTTCGATTAATCTTTTACATAAAAGAAATGAACTATTCTCTCCATGGGGAAAATAAAAATCAGATTATGTTAACTTTACTCACTTTTTAAGGAAGATGGAAAGGAAGTTTTGGGCTGTTCGCATGGCTGTTTCATAAGAATTGGTAATGATAACATCTTGATCAACCTAGATTGAGAAAAATGAATGGATATACATATAAGAAATAACCAACAAATTATTTCAGTTGCTACTACCATGTTAATACTGACTATAAGGGCAATACAATTAAATACTAAAACTTTATGAACTTCCCTGGTGGTACAGTGGATAAGAATCTGCCTGTCAATGTAGGGGACACAGGTTCAATCCCTGATCTGGAAAGACCCTACATGCCACGGAGCCTGTGCACCACAAGTACAGAGCCGGCACCATAGAGGCCGGGAGTCACAATTACTGTGCCTATGAATCCCAACTACTGAAGCCAGCACACCCTTGAGCTTGTGCTCTGCAATAAGAGAAGACACCGCAACGAGAAACCTACGCACTGTGACTAGAGAGTAGCGAGCACTCTCACAACTACAGAGAACCTGCTCACAGCAATGAAGACCCAGCACAACCAAAAATAAAATAAATAATTTTTAAAAATACTAAAACTTTAACTATACTCTTATATGTAAGAGAAGATACAATTAGCATTGTTGTTGTTCAGTCCCTCAGTCATGTCTGACTCTGTGATTCCATGTAAGGCAGCACGCCAGTGTTGCATTTCCTTAACTAGCTCCTGGAGTTTGTTCAAACTTATGTCCACTGACTCAGTGATGCCATCCAACCATCTCATCCTGTCGTCCCCTTCTCCTCCTGCCTTCAATCTTTCCCAGCATTGGGGTCTTTTCCAATCAGTCAGCTCTCTGCATCAAGTGGCCAAAGTACTGGAGCTTCAGCTTCAGCACCTGTTCTTCCAATTAATATTCAGTGTTGATTTCCTTTAGGATTAGCTGGTTTGATCTCCCTGCAGTCCAAGGGACTCTCAAGAGTCTTCTCACAGTTTGAATGTATCAATTCTTTGAAGCTCAGACTTCTTTATGATCCAACTCTCACATCCATACACGACTACTGGAAAAACCATAGCTTTGACTAGACGCACCTTTGTTGGCAAAGTAGTGTCTCTGCTTTTTAATAGGCTGTCTAGGTTCGTCATAGCTTTTCTTCCAAGGATCAAGTGTCTTTTAATTTCATGGCTGCAGTCACCATCCACAGTGATTCTGGAGCCCAAGAAAATAAATTCTGTCATTGTTTCCATTGCTTCCCCACCTATTTGCCACGAAATGACAGGACGGGATGCCATGATCTTCATTTTTTGAATGGAGAATTTTAAGTCAGCTTTTTCACTCTCCTCTTTTCACCTTCATCAAGAGACTCTTTAGTTCCTCGTTGCTTTCTGCCATTAGGGTGGTGTCATCTGAGGTTATTGATATTTCTCCCAGTAATCTTGATACCAGCTTGTGCTTCATCCAATATGCTTCATTCTTAACATATGTTAAGAATGAGAAACGTGTGTAACAAATGAAATACCAATGGTTGTTTATCATGATCTAGGTCAGAACAATATTGATCAAAAATACAAAAAGAATTTCAAAAAAATTTGCAGGTTCAAAGTTTATGAAATGCTGGAATATAATACTAAATAAAATTCAACTCCATCATTAGAAATTTAAAGATCAGTATATAGTTAATTCAAAGTTGTAGAAACCTGATACACAAATAAACATTAAAAAAACTCAGTAGTAACCAGAAGAATGAGAAATAAAACATGGTATCATTTTACACTAACCAGACTAGGCAAAAATCAAAAAGTATGAATGTAAACTAGAATATCACTTTAGAGCAAACTGACCAGTTTCATTAAGTTAAAAGTGCATGTAAATTATGATTTAATATTCTACTTCTAAGTATACCTAGAGAAACTTATGCTTCAAGTTGTGTGTCACATATGATGTATTTAACCCAAGTCAAAAAGAATCTAGCATTAGCTACACATATTAAAAACAATGGTGAGTGAAGAAATTTGCTGTAAATGTCATTATATCATTTATGTAAATTAAAACTTTATCAAATATGCAGATAAATAACTAAATGAAAGAAGATAAACATTCACAATGATAAGGAAAGACTATGAAAAGAGAACAAGGTTAGAAGAAGCGGAGAATAGGACCTCAACCTTTTTGATATTTGTTTTATACTTTGCACCTTTCTGATTATAATAAAGAAATAAAATTAAACCTCTTTCGAATTTTTTGGAGGTAAAACTATAGAACCTGGCAAAATGTTAAGTGTTGATGGGTAAAAGCTACAAAACCAAAAGCAAATCATAGCTGTAAGTTACTCAAATTGTTGTTGTTTAGTCTCTAAGTTGTATCTGACCCTTTTACGACCCCATGGACTGTAGGCTGCCAGGCTCATCTGTCCATGGAATTTCCCAAGCAAGAATACTGAGTGGGTTGCCGTTTCCTTCTCTAAGGGATCTTCTGAACTCAAGAATTGGCAGGTGAATTCTCTACTGTTGAGCCACCAGGGGAGCCCCCAAGTACTCAATAGAGAAGGCATAAATTCATTTTCAGCATGAATTAAACATTAATTACATTAAAATTATTTGTTACATGTGACTATAGATACTGCATACTATAATATTCATTTTCAAATTCAGTATCTTACTTGAACCTTACAATTTGTAATAGTAGGCTTGTTAGGTATTATCATTCCCATTTTATAAAGAAACAAGATTAAAACAATTTGTATGTTTCATGAATGGTGTATACTAGAACTCAAGTCTCCTAAAACTTAGTCTAATGCTCGACAAGGATCTGAAAGCCCAGTCACAAAACCCTAATTAACACCTTCAGTTTTATAAGAATGGCAGAGAATACAGGTACTTCTTCCTACAAAAGCAAACAGTTCTAAAACTTACAAATGATTCCTTACTTTTTTATTTGAGTCCTCTTCTGAATTAGAGTCCTTCTCTGATGATGGTAAGTGTACTACACACTGAATTAGTTGTAAAACCAGTGCTGTAACCATCTGAATATACATAGGCTCTCCATCCATATCACTACTATTTAACCTTTAAAGGAGAAGAAAATATTTTAATCATACAGCATATGAAGAGAATTTCATTTTACATGTTACTTATGATCTGCAAGTTTCAGGATGCTTTATTTACCAAAATTTCTAGGTATTATCCTTAGTGCTTATAACAGTGACCTTAAGTTAATTATTTTGGGGAAGTTAGGAAAAATACCAACTAAATGTCTATGTATAGATCATTAAAATAATCACAGGAAAAATGCAGTATATAAAATTCTATACTTTATATGTACTGAAGATTGAAAACTGTAATGTAAAACATCAAATATTTTTCAAAGTGATTTTTAAAATGACAAGTCTTCAAGATTTCACAATGCCGAGGCATTCTGATATTTCTTTTATTATTAAAATCTGCTCCATAGTCAGTTCTTGATCATACGTTAAGAGTATGAGGTCTGTGACACAGAATGTAAAAAACCAGATTTTAAATCTTTTCGTTTAAAAGAGTATTCCTTTATATATTGGTAGCTTTTCTTCAGGTTTTAGTAGACAATAGATGTTAATCAAAACACAAGTGGTCCAAAAAAAGTAAGATAAAAACAATTATTTTATAGAAGACAACCTTCAAAGCAATCTAAATATAACCCTATATGCTAGGTCAACACATTTAATCACCCAGGAATATTATGATAGTCATGGAAATTATGATGATGATCTATGCCAACAAAGGCAATATTGCTAACAATAGTGGATAACATTTCTTACTCTGTGCTTAGTAATTTAAACTCATGTCTATTGTCTATATTGCCATTAGAGCAATTTTTCAGCTCTCTTAAAAAATATTATATAATGACTTACTACTGTATAAAAGATTAAGTTCAAGTTCCTAATAAGCCTTGTAAAATCCCTGAACTGCCTCTGACGCTTTGGAGCCGTATTTCCTACTGCTCTTCTCACAGACCAATGGTTCTTAAACAGGGATGACTCTGCCCTTCAGGGGACCTTTGCCCGTGTCTAGTGAAAATTTTGGTGATCATAATTGGAAAGCGTACATTTCTTTTGGTTATCTAGTAGGCGGGGGCCAAGGATGCTGCTAAGCATCTTACAATGTACAGGCCAGCACTGCAAAGTATTATCTGGCTCAATATGTCAGTTATGCCAAGACTGAAATTCCCTGCCAAAGATTTTTATACTTGACAATCACTGAGCCTTTAAGTCTCTCAAGAGTGTATTGTTATTTCACACATTTAAGCTATTCTTCATGCTGTTCTGACACAGAACTGCCTTTTATTCGATGATTAAAACAAAAGTCAGAAATGATAAAGAATAAATATATGATGGCTACAGTATAATGGGGTTCTTCATCATAAACTTGGTGTTTGCTATAGTTAGTTACCTGAAGTTCCTTAAGCTCCTCTTGCTGGTAGGTAATCTTGCCAGTGAAGTAAAAATTTCTTCCAAAATTAACTGCCTATGTTTTTCATATCTTGAGAATACCTATTTAGCAATTATAAGATTTCAACTTAAGTTATAATTATTCGAAAACAAACAAAAATGATACTATACTATGTAATAAAAACCTAATCTGCCATTTAGAATGAAAATGTTTTCAACAACTTCAACAGTAATGACTTAATTTACTCAACCTTTCTATCATTAATTGTAACATTCTTATAGAAGTCATAGTATACTAGTTTCATGCAGAGGAATATGGTATTTTAGGTATGGAAAGTAAGACAAGATTTAAATGATTTAAAATACCTGATTTTATTAAGAAATTATTAAATATTTTTAAATACTTAGAAGTGCTTAAAATCTAAGGCATAAAATAGCCCTCGTGGAAAACTCAAATCTGCATTAGTTTTTGCAAATTTGTATTGAACGATATCAATATTATTTTTCTGGGGGATAACTAAAAATGTGAACTGATTATACTTACTGCAGTAACTAATTTAATGGCACACAATTGTAGTTCACTGACATTTTCCACAAAAAATGGTGTTATTCCCATTGAAGATACCTGCACAGACACAGAGAGTAACGATAGGATACATCTGTAATAGATTTCAGTAACATTCTACCTTACTAAATCCCAAAACACTAAAAAACTTACTGAAAAACAATGAGAGAGCATTTTCTTTTCCCTCATCAATCGACATCTAGTTTTCCCTTTGTTCCCTTTCATCCTCAAGAAAATTAGTACATACCTTCCTTCACAGATGCCATTCCTCTAATTACCAACTTTTAGACTGATAAATGTCACAGGAATGCAAAAAAACAAAACATAATTCACTATTCTGGAAGAAATATCCTAACATATTTTAAAGGAAATAATAACTTTCAAATAATTTAGATTTTAGAATTTACACTACATTTACCTTTCTTCTGCCCCAAGTGGTTCTTTTTAAAACTTCCCTACACTTTTACTTCTTCCATTTAGATATAATATACTCAGAATGAAAAAAATTAACGTAGTGCTGGTATTATTATTGAGTGCTCAAGGTTAAACTGAACCCAATTAGGTCCTTTATCCTTAAATTATTTGATCTAGAAATATGGAAAATGCTTGAAAAAAACTTACCTGAAGGATTGTTGTGTCTGTTAGAAGTTGTATTTCTAGTAGTTCTGATAAGCTGCTAACAATGTCACAAACTTTATTATAAAGCATTACTATTACTCTCTGCTTATGGGTAGAACATTTAGCCCGTTTTGCCTTTGAACTTAGTAAGCCTCCTAAAATGAAAAAAAAATCAAAACAAGGCTTATGTCAACTTTTAATAATCTGTTATAGCAATGAAACTGCTTCCTGAATTAAAAGAACACATCTGTTTTTTCTTCCCTATATAAAAATATAACTTGGCAAACAAAGCTATTTATTTATTGAAGAGAAAATTATTCTCTACGGAATACTCAGAAAGTCGACACTGTTAGAACAGATTTTCAATGGCTATTAAATTCTTGTATCTTAAGTATAAATTTATTTCATTTTTTTTTTTCCATTGACTGGAGCAGGATAGTAAGATGATATTCCCCTTAAATCAACTTGCAATAATTAAACTACAGATAATTAATTTAGGATATTCATGATTCAAGTTTGCCCTCCTCTCTTCAAATGTAAACATGTTAATATACTTGACTCATTTGTAAAGATTATCAGTAAGAGAAAGAATATACATTTTTTAATTAATTTATTTTTTATTGAAGGATAACTGCTAAGAATATACATTTTTAATCAACCCATTTTGTAGATAATATTTTAGGCAAAATTAGGGTGAAGTGCTAAATAGAACCAGAAGTGAATATTAACATTATCTACGATTGCCAGATAAGTAAAATTACTTGTTATTATATGTAAACAGTTGCTAAAGAAATTATAACTGAACAAGTACCAGACTGAAAAATTTCTATATTCCAGTCAAATGAAGGGCAGTGTTTATTACAATTTTATAATCTAGTAATTTTGGTGCCATTTGAAGTCACTGCATTCTGACCCATCCAACATGGCAAAATTATATTACAGGTAATTTTGATATTAAACTAAAAAATTATCAGTATAAAAGGGCAAACCAACCTCCATGAGGATCTAATCTGTAAACAGGATCATACTGAGGATAAAGTGTATTCTGCAAATGAAATTTAGTGTACTGTATAACTCTTTCGATTACATCCTCAATATATACAGCTTTTGGCATGTTAGGGGATGTCATGATGTTTATAGTTGTAAGACAGGCATCTGCTGATTTTGTCACTCTCTCCATAATAAGGTCTCTCCATAACCTTTCTTCTTCTTCAGTATCATTATTCTGTAAAACAACACACTGTTAATGAAACTGAAATAAACACATTTATAGGTTAAAATATTTTTTAAATATTATAATATATTTGACCTTCCCTGTAAAACTCTGTGTCGGGAAGATTCCCTAGAGTAGGAAATGGCAACCCACTTCAATATTCTTGCCTGGAAAATGCCATGGGGTTGCAGAGTCGGACATAACTGAGTGACTGAGCACGCACAGTGGAAAACTTGGTAAGAGTTTTGATGTGTGTCTATTTAAAGAATATCAGGAATGAAGTACAAATACTTATATTAGGTATGATTTTTGTGTTAATGTTTTGAAACATAATGTACTCTACTTTCTAATTTCACCATTAAGTGACATCCTAATAACAAAGTTTTAGTTATGTTTATCTTCTGTGATAGACTTATTTTAAAAGTAAGTAAAATGTTACTGACTCAATCATTTCTAATATCTATTTTTCAACAACACTGTATTTTTGAAACTGAGATTAAAAAGTGACTATGCAGACTACTAAAAACATATTTTATTTTCTAAAATAGATAACTCAACAACTGATAGACTACGTTTTAATTTATACATCAGCAATATGCATTACAATTGGGAAAAAGTGACTTTAATCTTACTTTTAAAGTGAAAATCCTTCTATCACATCCTTAGTTATAAGATATCGACTTTATATTCTAGGAATATTTTCATATGCATGCTAAAAGCATAATATATGTAAAGCAGAGCAGGGCTTTTATACTAAGGCCAAAAAACTCCATCTCTAGCTTTCTTTCATTTTACTACTTATACATCCACTAAAAAAGTAACACAAAATAACTTTTCTTTGATACTGAAACTTTTATTTGGAATAGTCAGTTACAGAGGTTCATCACTCATGTCAAACATTAAGGCTTAAAAGCAACACACTAAAAAGTGCTAAGGTTTTCAGGAATAAAAATAATTTCATTAAAAGCGACTCAGCAAGTTCTCCAGAACTTTGAACTCTAGATTCTTGCTATTTACCACAGTTTCTTGCTAAAATATTAAACACACACACACACACACACACACACCCCCCCCTTTTAAGACTAAAGATGTAGTATTGGGTTGGCCCAAAGGTTTGTTTGGGTTTTTGTAATATCGTATGGGAAAACCCGAACAAACTTTTTGGCCAACCAATATACTGTCACTATAGTTTCTCTAATCCCTTAGGTTTATATGATTCAAGAATTATTTTAAAAGGGCATTGGAAAAACACGGATATATTTAATAAACCACAGAAATACCAACTGAGATTACTTTTCTAAATTCCATGTAAATCACTTAGCACTCCTGTGCCTTTTGAAAACATCAAGAACACTTCCTTTCTGAGATATAATCCAGTTCATGTGCTAAACATATATACTATGTATGTATATATGAGAATGGAAGTATTATCTATCAATAATACTTGCTACCAGTGCTTCTCGTTGGATGAAAATTGGACCTTTTTCTGTTTCGAAAATTTTCTATAATATACTATTTTTATTATCAGTCATTTAAAAATAAATTTCATTCACTCAAAATATTCCCAAATTCTTATCTTTTACATTAAATTCCTATAAGCATTAGTGTTTGAATTTATTAATTGTTAAAGAGACACCAGGATCAATTCAAATGCACATACGGTTTTGAAAGTCTGCTATAAAGGTTAGAAACGCAGACCCTGGTTTATATAAACCATTATTATACCATGTTGCTACCGCTTTTGATAAAGCACACTAAAATGTAATGACAGCTGCAGTTAACATTTATTGAGAACTTACAATGTACCAGACACTGTTAAGCAGGTTACATGAATTAATTGAAGAAACATCCCTCCAACAAACATTTGAGCTAGATATAAAAATAACACATAAGGATCAATATTTTAGAATACATTAAGAAATCACCATATGGTTTCCAACTATTTAGTTCTCAAGGGAAGGTCAAGAAAAATAATTACTTCCTACCAACATTTTATAAATGAAAAGACATTTTAAAGACTCATCCACTTACAAAAGGAAGAGCATAATGTAAGATTAAAGAATGATCCTTTGAACTGAATGAATTTACATCTGTCATCATATTTATTTATATCAAAGCTGTCAACTGATAATGTGTAACATTAATTTTAATGTTCTATTAAATTCTAACTGCAAGGCTAAATGTGAACTAGTAAATAGTGGCAACAAGTTCAAATTAATAAAATTTGGAATTTTCCCTATAAATCAAAGTTCCTTATGAAAAACTGTATAATTTAATAGAGTAAAATTAACAATACAGATTTTAAACTTACATGATTTAACAAAGTGGAGAGCTTTGACCCATCTTGAATATTCTTTTCCAAGATATTTAGGACTTTCACAGTTTTGTCAGTGGAAAGCTGAACAGAAGCAAAAATTCTTTTACCAATCATTGGTAAACATAATAAATTACTCAAGAAATATTCTGTACAATTATTCCCCTTAGCTTATGGATTATACAGCATTAACATTCGCTCACAGAGTGGAAAAATAAAATTTTCTCACTTAGCTCCTCCACTCAGATCTGAATTATGTAGAGAATTAATTACTTATTTTTGAAAGAACAGCAAACGGAATGGGCACATATGTACGTTTCTAAGGCAAATCTCACCATATAGCTAGTTAAGACTGCATTTGTTCTGGCCCTCTGCTCTGTGAAAGTGACACTGAACATGCATATGATCGCAGAGGCACCCACACACTCTCTCTAAATATTTCCTTTGTTGATTTTTTATTTTTAAAAACACCTATTTAATTTCTTACAAATAATGTTTTCTGTATTTAAAAAATTAGTAGTCATTGTAGAGGTTCTACCAGGAAGCAACCATTACCCATTCCTTTGACTAAGTCTCCTTTTAGATCCCTATCAGGTAGCTAGGACTCTCAATGGAATCAGTCAGAAAAGTAATATGGGAGGATCAAAGTGACATCAGGTATATTTTCATTATTTCTATACTGGTGTATAGAAAAAATTTCCCCCAAATATATTGCTTTAGATAATTTCACAACAGATTAAACTACTGAAACTTTTGGTAAATTATCCATGCTTTGAAAATACTCAGTAAATGCACTTTTTTGAAACAGAAACACTACATATTTTGAAATAGAAACACTATAGGACTTATGACATAAAACCTAAAGGGGGCATTGGCATTTCGGAAAACTGATGCCATATTTGTATATACAAAAGAAATCAATATATTCCTCACTGCACATAGTAATATCAATGTGAACCAATAGTACATTAATTCTTGGGTAATCATGTGAAATGTCTGTATAGCTTTAAAATCCTAACTCATAAAACTTTTGGCACTCTCAGTGGGAATGTGAATTGGTGCTGCCACTATGGAAAACCAGTATAGAGGGTCCTTAAAAAAGTAAAAAACCAATCTGTCATAATCAAGTGATTCCACCTCTAGGTACGTATCTGAAGAAAACAAAAGCACTAACTTCGTAAAATATATGCATTCCCATTTTTACTGTAGCATTATTTATAATAGTCAAGACATGGAAGCAACCGTGTCCATTCATAGATGAATGGATAAAGAAAATGTGGTATGTGTGTGTGTGTGTATATTTAGCCATGAAAAGAATGAAATCTTGTCATCTGCAACAATATGCATGGACCTTGATGGCATGATTCTAACAGAAATAAGTCAGACAGAGGGAAAAAAATGCCATATGATCTCACCTGTATGTGGAATCTTAAGAAAAAAAGAATTTATAAATACAAAGAACAGATTGGTGGTTGCTAAAGGTGCGAAGTGGGGGTGGGTGAAGTAGATGAAGGTGGTTAAAAGGTACAAATTTCCAGTTATAAGTCAGTCCTGGGAATGTAATGCAAGGCATGATGAATATAGGTAACAATACTATGATTTATATCTGCAAGTTGTCAAGAGAATAGAACTCTTAATTCTTATTATTCTCATAATAAAAAAAAATAATGCAACTGTAACTGTGTGTGGCCATGATGTTAACTAGATTTACTTTGTATCCTTTTCCAATACACACAAATATTGATTGGTTACACTGAACTCCTGAAACTAATATAAATGAATACAAAATGAATAACTGATATTTTAACTTTGTAAAGAATATAAAAATATTTCCCAGTCTACTTTAAAACTAAGTAAGTTTAATTTTTGACAAAACAAATTCTTCAGATAAATATAATCTTTCATTAAATCTTTTACTATGCTTGAAGAACAAATCATTATCTATACATTACAGACTAAGAGTACAAAATTTTGTAAAAGAGGAGCCTGATAAGGAGGGAAGAGGATTTTTTTGAAACTGTATTTGCATAGTAATCATGCAGTAGTTTAGGAGGTGACTGCTGGATCATAAAGATCATGGGAAGCCAATCTTGATGTTGTCACTATTGTTTGAAGTATTATTAAGGAAAAAAATTTCTGTTATTCCATTAGTGCAATGAGACTACTTGGCAACAGACAGCTCACAGGAAAGACAATCCATAGAAGTTATTATGAAGCCTGCAACAATGAGATTCTGTACTTATTAACAATTAATGTGTTAACAGACACAGAGAATAGATTTGTGGTTGCCACGGGGGAGAGGTGGTAGGGGAGGGAAGGATTGGGAGTTTGGGATTGTCAGTTGCAAGCTATTAATATAGGACGTATAAAGAACAAGGTATAGCACCAGGAACCATTTTCAATATCCTGTGATAAACCATAATGGAAAAGAATGTTTACAGATGTGTAACTGAATCACTCTGTTGTACAGCAGAAAGTAACACAACATTGTAAATCAACTATATTTTAATAAAATAAACCAAAAAAAACCCCCCAACAATTACTGTGTTAAAACCATGGCTTAACTCTTTCAATCAATGTAAATGACTAAAGGAAATGTTAAAGAAAAATTTAGTGTATTTCTGTATTTAAATACTTTAAATATTTGAGACAATGAAAAAATAAACAGTGACAAAAAAATCTAGGACTGTGTCACTTTGAATGCAAAAATATGATTTTTCTTTAGAATAGTTTGCAGAATATGCCTTTGATTCAAGCCTTGTCATTTTTTAAAGAAATAATTCTGTCAGATTCTCAGAAAGAAACAATGAATTGTCTTTTCATCATTACTTACTTTATATAAACTTTGCAATTTACCTTTAAAACTTTAATTTCAAACATGAAATAGTAAGTAAATTTATAAATTTTACTTTAGTGAGATACCTTATCCATTATACCCATTGCTTTAATTTTAGCAGATTCACTGCCAAGTTCATTAAGCTGATGTTTTCCTAAGAGCAGTTCCTGAGGAATTTCATCATCATCACCTGAAAAACCAATTCAAACATACATAGTTTAGGTAAAATAAATAGCTCAAAATAGTTAGCTTTAGTTAATAAAATTTCTGCATATATACAAACAGATGTAAACAAACAAAAATAATATCCTAGGAGGCCTCCATAAACCTCAAGCAAACCCTGAATAAAAGAGGACAAAGATTACAATTAGACTTCTGACTAAGATGGGAAGAGGAGATAGATATCTTATCTTTACTACTTTATGACCCTTCTCAAGCAAACTTTCTGCCCCAGCAGGCTGACCTGTATGGACTACATCAACAGTCTCCCATGCCCTCTGGCTTCTGTTTGGGTTCAGCCAGTGGGATGCCCTGTCAGAAGATCAAAGAGAAGGAGAGTGAGGTCAGGGTATTTCTATTCCTGACTCCTTCCTTGCAAGGTCTCCTCAAGCTGCTCATGTCCTCTGACCAAAAGAACACTTGTTTTTACAGGGCAACCTATTCTAAAACTTTTTCTTTTCCTATTTATTGACTGAGTTCTATTGACTTCTGTTTACCCTTGCTCCTTTGGGTACAGGGGTGGTAACAGTTCCAAGTCTGTTAACTTTGGGTTTCCGCTCTATTCTGCCCCTATCTTTGTAATCTTGGTCTCTTTGTAAGTAACTACTCAAATTATTTTAATTTGAGAATGCCATATGACTTCTTGTTGGTATCTTAAATGACATGGAAGACAGTTTTCCAGCACACAATTCTAAAGTTTTGGAAATGATGAAGTGGATATTCTAAGTAATCAGGGAAAGAATTAATGATACTTACACAAGTAACTGTCACAAATACTTTTAAAATAAAGGTAATATACCTTTTAATGCATTTTTAAACAGATGTACTCATACTAGAATTACTGTACTCCATCTAGCTTTTGTATAAATTAGGCACTAGTGTTTGTATCTACTGAAAGTGGAATAAAATTGTTGAGAGCAGCTTTAAACAATGTAAGCAGCTTTTTAAAAAAATAAACCTAACATTTTTACATCTGTAGGTATGACCCATATATATTATTATAAATTTAACACAACATTACATTAACCCTATTGTATTCTAATTGCTTTACAATTTTGTTTCCCACACTGGATACGGAATATGTATGTAATACATACGTAAAGCCTGGGGCTGGGGTATTTATGTTTGCATCTCTAGCACTTAACATACTACTGACAACCAGTAATTATTCAATAAATACTGTCTTTTAGAATAAATTAGGTAGGTTCTCATTTCTGCATCTTTGCTCATATTAGTACCCTTCTTCTCTAGGACCTACTCAAGTTTCATCTGCATAAAGGCTTCCCTAATCTACTATGGTAGCTGTACTCTCAGGACTCTTAAAACACTATCAGTACTAAACTAATTTAACACTTGAATTTTATACCAACATTTTCAGTTACTTGATAACACAGACTAGATTTGATGCCACACTAGGTTTCAACTTCTTAAGAGCACATATCATCCCTCTGAATCTACTAGAATAACTGGCAGAAATCTTAACACACAGGTAAGTAAATACATTTTAAATTGAGTTTATATTTAGAGGTAAATAAATATATTTTAAATGATTTTACCAAATGCAGTAAAATCCATATCTTCTAAGTTATCCAAAATATTCTCTATTGAGGCTGTGAATCTCTTAAAAGTTGAAGAATCCATCATTTCTGCAAAGGAAGAAAAAAATCCAAAACTTAATCATCCACACTCCAAGTAGAAAACTGAAATTGATGACTATGAATAAAGACAAACTAAAATGTTACCTTCGGGTGTTAGTTTTGGTTCATAAGCTTTCCGCTTCTTCTGTTTTTCTTTTTTCTTCATTTTTCTAGCGACTAAATGAACAAAAAGAAATACTGAAATGCAGTAATAACAACCTAAAATACTTCTATGTCTACTTTCTTCCTGAACATTAATTAAAAACTTGAACAATAATCACTGCTAATACACAAATTTTGTCTTCATTAAAAATTAGGAGTTGTTAATTAGCTCATAAAAAGGTATAAAAATTCTTCGAAGTTAAAACCTTAAATTTAACATCAGCTTAAGTAAGAAATCCATTGACACTGATGAATTACCCTCACTAAGGCTGGGAGGAGGAGAATAATCTTCCATGTCAGAATCTGATGGGCTTCGGTTTCGATAACGACCACCACCTGAACTTCTTCTTCCTTCATGAGAGTGGCCACTTCTCCTATGATCCCCAGAGCTTCTTCTGTCACGCTCTTCATATTCCCAAGCTTTATCATCATCTTTTTTATGTCGTTTCCTAGAGGCTAGAAGCAAATCCCCATGACAAATAATTTACCTCACTTAAAAGACTATTAAAACTTGTACTTTAAAAATGAACCACATGGGGCGGGGGCGGGGGGGGGGGCGGGGCGGGCGGCGGCGGGATGGGGAGGTAGAATCTTCATTTGTGTGAGACTAGGAAATTCTGAGTCATTCTGATTAACCAGAAATATAAATTATGGTACAGAAATGGTATCACTTATTTTAGCATTTATCTAGATTTAGAAAATTTTACATGAACTTGGTTTGCTAATGAATATAGATAGGAATATTGTGGAAATTAAATCACACTGTTCATTTTAAAGAGATATTTGGTGAGTCAATAATATCTAAAACTCAGGATTAATTAAGGCATGTAAAACAAACTTTATCTAGAATTTGATAAAAACCAGAAACACTTTAAAACATTTGGATTGCTGGTGGGAAGTGGGGTTTGGAGGAAAAGTAAACTTTTGAGAAACCGTTACAGACTGTGGGTAACCATGTATACTATCAATTAACAGCCAAGTTAAGCCCACAACATAGCTATAAATTCAACAGAGTTGATAACCTAACATCACGAGCTACCAATACAAAGACACAATAAACCTATATAGTTGTAAATACCCACACACTGAATTCAGTTCTCCAACAATATACTTGCTTAAACCCAAAAAGACAGCTTTTAAGTTTATGCATGCTAGATAAGCATATTTATGTATGTTACCTTCAATCCCTTCCCCATCCTTCCAGAGGTATAAGCATTCTGCTAAAATCACCAGTACTGACAGGAGCCTCTAGGCAGAACTGGCAAACAGATTTCATCTGACACATCAACTCTGATCAACCAGTAGTAGCTGCCCAGAGCAGAATGTTGAGAATAATTCTGAGCCCTGAGACAAAGCACCATATTTCAGCAAGAAAGACTGATTAAAAATGTCTGTCCAGCGAGACTCGGAAGGAATACAAGTGAAAAATATTCAGCACATCTGTTCTAGGATATAACAATATCAAGTTAAAACCAGGATAGAGAACTGATGTGTTCTACATCCTGTGATCATACACTGGTTGTTGAAGTGACCACTTGTTGCTGACAGTGAATTACTTTCTAGTCTGTAGTCCTGAACCTGACTCCTTTGCTTATCTTGTGACTTGCTTCTATTTTAAATCCTAACTATGACCAATACCCAAGTTCTTCACAAGAAACTGTTGCTTGAGTCCCTAGTCCTCTACTTGGCTTATATTTAAGGATGCCAATCTTTGGTTCATGTACTCAATCTACACTTGTGCCAATGTCTTATGTGTGGATAAGCAATGTCTATGCGTGCTCAGTTACTTCAAGTAGTGTCCGACTCTGTGACCCCATGGATTATAGCCCACCAGGCTCCTCTGTCCATGGGATTCTCCAGGCCAGAATACCAGAGTGGGCTGCTATGCTCTTCTCCAGGGGATGCTCCCGACCCAGGGATCGAACCCGTGTCTCTTATATCTCCTGTACTGGCAGGAGAGTTCTTTACCACTAGTGCCACCTGGGAAGCCTTTTGCTTATATATAGCATTCATTAAATATTTTTTCAAAAAGTACTGAAATACTTACTTTGAAGAATGATAATTAACAAGTGAGTTCATTCAGAAAGTAGTATTCTTTGATCTCAAATATGACTTATGAGTTTTTATATAATTTCATAAGAAATCTATTTCAAGCCTTCAATTCTATGAGTAGGAAATGCTTGAAAAACTTTATAGTTAGCAAGTAGATATAATATGCTGAAGGACAGGGAAGCCCGGTATGCAGCATTCCATGGGGTCACAAAGAGTTGGACATGACTAACTAAACAACAACAATAATATGCTGTATTGGTGGTAATTTTTATAGGTCTTGGAAATTTCTGTTTCACATCCATTAAACTAAGAAAGTTGGGAAAAAAAAAAAAGAATGGCAAATTAAGGGGAAAAATTCAACTTCTATGAAACAGTGTATATAGAAACAAGGTTCTATCAAGATCCCAATTTATTATGATTAATCTGTCCATTCTTATATCATTTGTTATCTTGGAAAAAGTAGGGGAAGAACCCAGCATAACTCAATAGGGTGTGTAAAATACGACTTGGGCGTTTTCCATGCTCCCTTTCTAAATTTCACCTATGTGCCCCTTTAGCATCTTAGATCTCCCCTCCTTCTTCCCCCGCAACCAAGTTGACTTTATAATTGTACATGACTATCCATATCTGTGTGGCCCAACTTTTAAAGTTAACCCTTAATAGTTCCCCCTATCTTTCAACAAAATTATTTTCTTAGTTTTAGATTTTTAGGAAACCAATTTGATTGAACTGCAATAAAATTTTGTTTCATAAACATCTCTCTCCCTCAAAGCAGCATAATGGTTGCCACTTAAGTTCTCGTAATAGTTTCACATTTTGTACTGTACTCCGTTTCACTAATTTTTTGCTATGGTATAATGATGACAATTTGACTGTTTATGACAGCTACGAATTGGAATTCTTTCATCACTCAAATCAGTGGCCACAGAGTCAACTTTTCTAGTTACTTGTATAGAAATAAACCCAAAAAACCAGGAAGCTATTCTAAGATCTCCTGAAAAACCCAGAGACACTCCCCTTTTCCCAAGCAGAAGTTGAAGCTCAGGTTCCCTAACTAATATTAGGTTCAATATCCTCAGACATATATATGAGATCCATGGCTTTTAAGATGAAATTATGTGCTCCCATGAGACAACATCTCTCATCACAGAAAGCAAAGAAGAGAACAGAGGCTGCAATGACAACAAACATGAGGCATGTGAGGCTCTGTCCTCTATTTTCCATTTGATGGGCTTTTCTGATTATGCTACCCTTTTTACTTGACTGTGAGGTAGCTTCAGAATTCTCACCAGCTTAGCAATGCAGGCAGCCACTCTCAATTAACTGGAGTTGAAGTGTGACTTGAAACCAGTCTGCAATTAAGGAACTCCTTAGTTACTCCCTTTAGAAATAGATGGGGTATTAGGGGAAGAGAGGGAAAGTGAAGCAGAGGTATGTATATTAAGGGCAGTGAGTTTCTGGGCCACCAGATCTCCTTTCTCCTCTCCCTTTCCAGACCATATGTTCCCATATAAACAAAATATTTAATTATAATAAAAACGTATTACCTTTAGCCATTGAAATATACTGCATATAAATACATCTCATTATAATACAATAACAATTATACATATAATTAAATGTCAGATTAATTTTGCTGCATTTTATTTCAATTTTAAAACTGTATTCAGAGTTGTTCAGTATTCATAGTCTACTGTTCATAGCTCAAGAGCTCACAATATTGAGAAGATCAGAATAAATGAACATTGATCAAAAACTTTGGAGGTGAAGGGCTTCCATCAACAATAATACATTTAAAAATGGCAGCATGCATCTGTCCTTCCTGCCCTTGCTTGTCACACCTCAATCTACAGATACTAGGTGGAAAAGGTAGAACACACTGGTGGTCTTCCCACTTCTTTTGGTCATAATGACTAAGTCAGTTGGCACACAAGTGAAGATCTCCCATAGTCTGTTTCCACTGAATGCCGTTTAAGTCAAACAAGGTTGCTGACCCCTCTTGGCTAGGCTCAATTCTCTTGCTCCAGTAGAAGGAAGATAGGGATAAAAGAGAAGAACTTTTTCAGTGGACCAGTAGGAAGACAGGCGAGGAATAGCAAGTCTAGTGCAAAGACAGGTGATCACAGTGTTGTAGAGAGGTAGCTGTGTAGTGAAGAAGCCAGCTCTGGAAAACAGTGAAACAAGGGAGGAATTCCAGGACACAGCTGGGCAAAAAGGAGAAGCCAGGTCCAAACCACACAGATAATTGGCAATGTGGCTAATCCATTCATAATTTAGTGATAGTATGGTTTAAAATATTTCTTCATCTGGCTATCTCCTACGTGTCCTTCAAGACTCAACTCTAGTGTCACCTCTTCCAGTAAGCGCTCTCTGAACCCCAGTATAATTTTGATGCCAATCCAATTAATCCAATGTGCTCCCACAGCACCCTGGATTTACTATTATCATTGCTGTACGCCTCACTGTACTTTAACTGTTTACATATTTCCCCCATTAGACTGAAGATTCTTCAAAGGTGGGGTCACATACTTGCTATATTTTTATTCTCACTGCCTAAGATATAGTGGGAGCTCAATAAATGTTTGCTAAATGCATATAGAAACATACCTGTGTTACCTGACACTTATTATAACTCATTAAAAAATTCTTTTCTTGGTGCCAACTGATCTCATCTTTCACACATATTTTAAGTATAAAGTAAAAACTTGCTATACTATTTATTAAGATCACTATTCTCTTGCTAACCCAAAAAATTATAAATGAAACAAATACATCAATCTGCTTTTTAATTCTAAAGTAATAATAAACTCATGTGATACTTACATTCAAAAGTTTCATCACTATCATTATCTTCATCTGAACTGATTTCAGCATATTTTGGTTTTTCATTAACTGTGCTACGCTTGCGTTTATTCATTTTCACACGTTCACAAAGTGGCATGGTGGATTCAATTTCTGCCAGGAGTTCAGGGGGTAATTCTTTTAACACTGATTGATCTATACTACCTATTAATAAAAGGTAAGAAAAAACATAAATCTGAAGATAAAAGGGAAATTTTAACTGTTAAAACACAAAATGAAATATTATGTAAGTTTTCTAAGTTATATTTGTATTTTAACAAAACACATTCATATTTATAGTCTTAACCCTAAACTGATAATGCAGTTTTTATACATATTATCGGCATAAACAACTTTAAAAACAGATTCTTGCTATCATAGCAATAGAGGGTAGTTATATTATCAATTTTTGATATAATTAGTGCCTTCGTTTCTCTGCATTGACTGAGACCCACTTGCATTTTCAGGTGTATCTGTAGTAGGGTGTATACCTCACATTCTTGGTAGCACTCAAATTTGTTTTAGAGTTCTGGAGCAGTTAGTTTGAAAGTGATTACATCCCTCAATATAAATGTTAAGAGTTGGAGAGGATACCTGTCACCTCATTTTCTTCTATATGATCCTGGTGGTTGTGTATGGTGTCTGGGACAAGATTTCATATGCTTTTACCTATCTTTGTCTATGAGAGGCACAGTAATACCTTTACTATTACAGAAAATTTCCTCAAACAGCTAAACCAAAATATGTGTTTAACTGAAGATAACAGGAACATGAAAGGCAAGATAAATAGAAAAAAGCATTTTAAAATATAAATGTCAACTGAAAAGGGTAAATTCAAATCTGTTATGAAATAAACTCATATTTTTCCATGAAAGAATACAGAATACTATTAGAACTATTAACATAATATTTACTATTTAATCCTACACACATATACACAAACATACAAATAGCTGCTAAGAAGAAATCAATCCTTAACATCCTGTTGAGAGCTTAAAAATAAAGTAGAACTAGCAAAAGTTATTTACTCAGGATAATTTGTCCTTGATGACTACTGAAGATGACAATTTTAACTTACTTTACTTACCCATGTAAATCTTTGACTGGAAGTATAAAAATGATGTCTTACCTAAATTTTAAGAACTGGGAGTGAAGAGTACCTTAGTGGTTTACAGCAGTAATATTAGTAACTATAATCAACATTAAGACCATAACATTCAAATGATAATAGTGCTTATGTAAAGATTAAATATAAATCATCCCAAAAATAAATAGGTACTGGTTAAGACAATTTAAACATCACAAGAATATACAACACTAATAATTTAAGATGACGAGACATAAACTATCAGTCTCAAATGACAAATAATCCTTTTATTCATCATGAAGAAGGAGTTATTTCGGTAACTGATTAACCTCTATTCGTCCAAATACACGAATAACAACAATTTACCCAACAAAGATATAAAACTCATGATGAGTAAAATCCCAAAGACTTCATTGCTTAGAATTGTGACATACTAATGTTGAACTTTATCTATATATGTCATTTTCAAATCATGTAATATTCCCTTGCTCTTTCTTAATTTAACTGTATTGTATCAGTGAGGTTCACTTTCTAGAATATTAGTAGAGGTAAAAAAAAAATCAATTTCAGTTTTGGATCATCTTCAGTGCCAAGGTGAACATACTCTTCATCTCATTTACAAATTCTTAATGCTCTTAACACCTCCAACTAAATATGTGGTTTTTTGATGGAAGGATCATGTCTTCTAGTATATACTTTCCCCTTTCTACATCTATAATATTAAGTATGTATATGAAATGGTCAGTTAAGTGATTTCTGACTCTGTGGTTCACAATTTCTTATGTTCACTTACAGATGTACCACCTGTATAGTTTCAGAATTGCTGTATTTTATACAAATGAAGATAGCTCCAAATTTTTTAAAGATGGAAATTCTTTCTTTTTGTATTACATGAAACATTATAACTTTTGGGGATTTATAAATATGGATAATCCAAAAAGTATCTAGCTTTTAGTTCACCATGAGATTTTCTTTTTTTTTTTTTTCACTATGAGATTTTCTGAAGAAGCAGATTTGCCTGTTATGTTCTACTTAAGATTAAAATTTCCATTCATAAAGATATGCTGACTTGATAAAATATCATAGAATTATTCTTCAGATAAATATACAATAAATAATCAAGGGTTAAGATATATATGGGTACTTGCTCTCTCTTTACAATGGTTCATTATATCCCAAGAACAGGGACTTTGCTCTCTTCATTTTTTCTTTAAAAAAAAAAAAAAAATCACAATAGCCAAACATGGAAAATTTATACCTTATATCTGATAAAGCAGGTAACAAAGATTATCATTGTAGTTTACCATTTCTAATTCCTTAAATTAAAAATAATACTATCAGATTTAAGACCTCTACTATTCTGTACATCATTTTAACTTCTGCATAAAGCTGAAAGTTACAGCAACACAATTTAAAGACTTCGTGTTTCATTTCTAAAGATCATCCAACTAAAAGAAGAAAGTCCAGCAATGGTTAATGTCTCTCAATGTACTGTCCTCCAAAAGTGGACCTCCTCATTTTGAACAGATATATCTATTTCACAGATTTATGTATTTTCTGTATTTCTTCGTTTTCATCAAATACTTTATAAATGGACTCAGCAAGGCCCCTTGATTATGTAGGGTAAGCAATAAAATGCTTGACATTACTATGTCAGAATCTTTAACACACTGAAAACTGGATAACTGACTCAGTTTCAACAGAAATGAATAAACAGTGAGTACTGTAAATGATCACTAGAACATATTTGGTTATGATCGTTTACCTGAATTAGAAAACCATCCTTTAAATAATGCAAAAACAATGTTTCACTGGCTACATCTTAATATGTTGATGATTTTACAGACTATTGTTGTTTGTTGAGTTATTTATTCTTAAAACCCTGAGACTGCAGATCCTTTATGATCATCTTTCTCACCTCTTTTCTCTCATGCCAACTACTTTATGCTTTAAATTAGGTTATTTGAACCACCACAAAATTTTAAGTTACTGGCTTGAGGGATAGTGCCAGGTAGTTAATTTGGTGAGGTACCACACTTCTGTAGATGGATATTCCATTGGATATAGTGCATCTTTATTTTCTGGCTCTATTAAAGCTAAAGAATAAATTTACTTCTAGGTGTGCTACATTTTAGCAATCTTGAATTCCTAGTATAAATCACTCACACTAGGACACTTACTGGATTACTAAAATGAGAAGTTATCAAATGATTAAAAGTCCCCAAAAGTCACTAATTTAATAACTAACACTGTGTTATGTATGTTTTTTTAAAATGGAGAAACAATCCTGAGATTAAAATAAACAACCTCAATCAATGGACTCTTTAGGATTGGAGTTTCAGAGAATGGAAGCCGGTTACATGTAGAAACAAACCAGGAAACTCACATAAACCTCCAAATTTTATGTCATAAAAAACATTTTAGGTAGGCAAAATGTAGCTCCAGTAACCTACCAATATTACAGAGGAGTACCATAAAAACTGATGCTGTGAAGGTGCTGCATTTAATATGTCAGCAAATTTGGAAAACTCAGCAGTGGCCAAAGGACTGGAAAAGGTCAGTTTTCATTCCAATTCCAAAGAAAGGCAATGCCAAAGAATGCTCAAACTACCACACAATTGCACTCATCTCACACGCTAGTAAACTAATGCTCAAAATTCTCCAAGCCAGGCTTCAGCAATAAGTGAACTGTGAACTTCCAGATGTTCAAGCTGGTTTTAGGCAAGGCAGAGGAACCAGAGATCAAATTGCCAACATCTGCTGGATCATCGAAAAAGCAAGCGAGTTCCAGAAAAACATCTATTTCTGCTTTATTGACTACGCCAAAGCCTTGACTGTGGATGACAATAAACTGCGGAAAATTCTTCAAGAGATGGGAATACCAGACCACCTGACCTGCCTCTTGAGAAACCTATATGCAGGTCAGGAAGCAACAGTTAGAACTGGACATGGAACAATAGACTGGTTCCAAATAGGAAAAGGGGTACATCAAGGCTGTATACTGTCACCCTGCTTATTTAACTTATATGCAGAATACATCATGAGAAACGCTGGGCTGGAGGAAGCACAAGCTGGAATCAAGATTGCCAGGAGAAGTATCAATAACCTCAGATACGCAGATGACACCACCTGTATGGCAGAAAGTGAAAAAGAACTAAAGAGCCTCTTGATGAAAGTGAAAGAGGAGAATGAAAAAGTTGGCTTAAAGCTCAACATTCAGAAAACTAGGATCATGGCATCCAGTCCCATCACTTCATGGCAAATAGATGGGGAAACAGTGCAAACAGTGGCTGACTATATTTTCTTGGGCTCCAAAATCACTGCAGATGGTGATTGCAGCCATGAAATTAAAAGACACTTACTCCTTGGAAGGAAAGTTATGACCAACCTAGACAGCATATTAAAAAGCACTGACATTACTTTGCCAACAAAGGCCTGTCTAGTAAAAGCTATGGTTTTTCCAGTAGTCATGTATGGATGTGAGAGTTGGGACTATAAAGAAAGCTGAGAGCCAAAGAATGGATGCTTTTGAACTGTGGTGTTGGAGAAGACTCTTGAGAGTCCCTTGGACTGCAAGGAGATCCAACCAGTCCATTCTGAAGGAGATCAGCCCTGGGATTTCTTTGGAGGGAATGATGCTAAAGCTGAAACTCCAGTCCTTTGGCCACCTCATGCAAAGAGCTGACTCATTTGAAAAGACCCTGACGTTGGGAAAGACTGAGGGCAGGAGGAGAAGGGGATAACAGAGGATGAGATGGTTGAATGGCATCACCAACTCAATGGACATGGGTTTGGTGATGGACAGGGAGGCCTTGTGTTCTGCAGTTCACAGGGTCACAGAGAGTCGGACATGACTGAGCGACTGAACTGAACTGAACTGAACCATAAATGGATCTTTTACTTCAATCAGGGGTAAAAAGAAGAAAAAGAAAAAAAAAGTAAAAGTTGAGCAGTGCAGGCTGTCACTCTGCCTCTCTTGGAATCCTGTAGTTAATATGGTTTGAAGACGTATTTTTTTGGTGCAAATGGTTTCTAAATGCAAGCCAACTTCTTAATTTGAAATCACCACTGATAGAAAATACATCCAAAGAGTATGAAATGCTGATGACATATCCCTGAAAAAAGTTAACACTTGGGCCGTAGAAACAAAGGGAGGCAATGAATGTGAAGAGAAGCTAGAAAAATGTGGGGTTCAACTATGAGACCAGGACATGAAATGTTCCTTCCAGAGGCAGCTGCAAGGTTACCTAACCTGATGCAGAAGAGGGGTAAAGATAAAAATTGTGTGCTAGGAACCAAAATTCAAAGCGAATGTAGGGGCACTGATGAGGAAAAGTTTTGTGGTCACAGTTGACCTTAGAGGAAGAACTTATTTTATTAATATTTGGAGAGAGTAACAGCAAACTAGGAGAAAGACACTACTGAAGGGTTTGCTTTTTTTAATGATTTAGGATAAAAAGTATGAGATAATCAGGTCTAAAGTTGTCATAATTTTGGTAAAGAGGCAGAAATCCCAAGCATTAGCTAGAAACTTGTTCAGGATTACAAAATTAAAAAAAAAAAAAATATATATATATATATATGAAGAAAGACCATTCATTTGTGACTGTGGGGGTCATCAGGGTCAAATCTGAAGCTATTCTCTTTCTGATGGTATTTGAGAAGACCATCCTGAAACTAATGTGAATTGTTATATAATCACTACATAAAGACTGTGTTAAACTAATTACTGGTAAGTCTCCCTTTAAATTTTAGCTGGCAATTTTCAAGTTGCCTATTGTGACCCATAAGCAAGTTGTTGAGTCAGTTTTGTAGCTCTTAACTAGCAATGTGCTTAAAATGAAAGAGAAAACGTGCCAGTAGTAAAGGTAGATGTTATTATGTGTATGTATGAGTGTATTAGATCACAACATGCATTTTTTTTCTTGCCTTAGTTCACAATCAAAGGAGTTTGAAAGTTTTTAAACTATAAAAACAGGAAAAAATACAGATGGAAAGGGTTCTTCTAAGTTAATCTACCCAGTTTTTTTTGGCCATGCTACAGCTTGTGGGATTTTAGTTCCGTGACCAGAGATCAAACCTATGCCCCCTGCAGTGGAAGCATGGAGTCCTAACCACTGGACCGCTCAGGAATTCCTAGCCCATCGTTTCTTAAACTATAGGTTCAGTGAAAAATAAACAATAATTTGAATAATATACTCAAATTAAATTGATTTTACCCATTCTAAGTTGATACAATATTCACTATCTTGTATCAGAGAGCTTAATTATCTATGTTTATAAGTCTGATATAAAAGTAGCCCATGTTACTGTTTTGAAGCCACGTTACAATAAAATCTTGGATTACTCAGAAATTACATTTATTTTTATGTAAATATTTCTAAAATGCACCATGAAAGTCAAAGTCACTAAGTCATGTCCAACTCTCTGTGACCCCATGGACTATATATACAGGCCATGGAATTCTCCAGGCCAGAATACTGGAGTGGGTAGTTTTTCCCTTCTCCAGGGGATCTTCCCAATCCAGGTCTCCTGCATTGCAGGCAGATTCTTTACCAGCTGAGCCATCAGGGAAGCCCAAGTATACTGGAGTGTAGCCTATTCCTTCAGCGGATCTTCCCGACTCAGGAATTGAATCCAGGTATCCTGCATTGCAGATGGATTTTTTTATCAACCAAGATATCGGGGAAGCATCATATCCATCATTTTTTAACAAGATAACTTTGACTCATGATCGCTATTGAAAAGATCAAGTTTTCTACTACATTTATATGGCAATGCCTTTAGGAGTTAACTGCTATGCATAAGGCTGTTTTAAAATAATATAAAATGATTTATGCTTTTCTTCTGAATTCTTTACGTGTGCTTGCAATTAGTTGAAAGGTGGACACTCAGATTCTGCTAATAGTATAGAATATATAACACAGAAAACTGTTCAAATCCTTCAATCCATTTATACGACTCTTGGAAATTTATTCCAAGGAAATTTGTATATAACACAACAAAAAGCTCTATGAAGAAAGATGTTTAGATCACTTTTATCTATTTTAACATTAAAATGTCCAACAATAGGGGACCACAGTAAATCACATTAGATATAATTATGAATGATGCTAGTACAGAGAGATAGTGAATGTAAAGAAAAGAGAATGCAAAATGACAATTATACACACTGTACGTTTGTAAAAGATAATTGTACCAGGAGTTGAACAAAACAAATGCTAACATTATACTAACTTAAGAGGTGAATTTTCCTAAAGAAATAGAAGCTACATTTTATGGAAACAAGAAAAAGGTCAATGATTATTTGTGAGCGGTTAGAAGATATTTCATGAACACAGTAGGTTTTCACAGCAATGTGGTGGAGTGAGGTGGAGGATGGAGGACAGGAGCCGAGAACTAGGAGTTGGAGGCCATTTAGGAGCATTCCAGCTGTGTCTGCTCTGGACAGAGCATGATATTCAATAGGGAGAAAAAGTAGGTAAGGTTCAGATGTAACAGTCTTTTTAAGGAGGGAAAGAATCAGAATGTACTTTAGAAAAGTTACTGTAGCAGTGATTTGTGGGATGGCCTGGAAGGTGAAAGACACTAGAAAGAAAATCTTCTAAGAGATAGTTACTATGTCTATGTCAAAGGTACCTTCAAACTATGGTGTTGGAGAAGACACCTGAGAGTCCCTTGGACAGCAAGGAGATCAAACCAGTCAATCCTAAAGGAAATCAATCCTGAATATTCACTGGAAGGACTGATGCTGAAGCTGAAGGTCCCAACAGTTTGGCCACCTGATACAAAGAGCCAACTCATTGGAAGACCCTGAAGCTGGGAAAGACGGAAGGCAAAAAAAGGGGCTAACAGAGGATTAGATGGTTGGATGGCATCACCGACTCAAACATGAGTTTGAGTAAGCTCCAGGAGTTGAAGGACAGGAAAGCCTGGTGTGCTGCAGTCCATGGGGTCGCAAAGAGTCGGACATGACTGAGCGATTGAACAACCACCATGTGAAAGGTAAGAGAGAAGAGAAAGTAGATGCTATGAATTTAACCATTTTTGAAAAGTGATACTGGTATACACTTAGCAAACCAAACTTCAGAATAGAATATTTAGTTCAAAACAACTATTTAACATGTTTAAGACCATGAAGAAACCAGAAAATATGGAATCGAGCAAAACAAAATTCACACATTGATATCTGAATCAATCTGATCAGGTTATTAGTTACTCAACTAATTACTATTACATTAGGCTAAATATGTAGAGAATTAGCAACATTTATTTTATAGCATTCTACAAAGACATTTTCTAACACACTAGAAATGACATATTTTCTGATTATGTTATTACTATCAATGGCTGTAAAACGATTTTTAATTTTAACTAATCTACTCTCACCTTACTTCTTCCACATTGTTCTCTTAATTAGCCAAATGTTTAACTTCTTTAAACTTATAGTGCTTTTTCCTACTGCCCTTGTGCTAAATACACATGTGAATCATATTCCTTGGGATTTACAGAGCACCTTTTTTTAAAGAGTATTACACTGTCACTACATCTTTAGTTATCCATATTCTCCATAAGACCATAATCTTGATAAAGCCATAAGACTGTGTTGCAGTTGCAGAATCTAGCTGAGTGCATGGGATGTTGAAGACGGCCATAAATATTTACTGATGATCGGAGAAGGCAATGGCACCCCACTCCAGTACTCTTGCTTGGAAAATCCCATGGATGGAGGAGCCTGGTAGGCTGCAGTCCATGGGGTCGCTAGGCGCCGGACACGACTGAGCGACTTCACTTTCACTTTTCACTTTCATGCATTGGAGAAGGAAATGGCAACCCACTCCAGTGTTCTTGCCTGGAGAATCCCAGGGACGGAGGAGCCTGGTAGGCTGCTGTGTATGGGGTCACACAGAGTTGGACACGATTGAAGCGACTTAGCAGGAGCAGCAGCAGTGTAATCATTAGAATAAGTTTGTGGTCTTCCCAGAAATTTTTCCAGCTGAAAATTCTTTTTTATATCCTGAAAGCAGTTGTCAGTTGTTCTATTTGACAATTATAGAGAAGCTACCCACAAAAAGAAGAGACTGAAGAGAAGATTTCATAATTGACTTGCAACAAGTGTAAAATATTTAAAGGTAATTTCAGTCTGTACACACTTGTTAAATGTTTTAAATATATCAATTATATATTAATATATTAATAATTTATGTATAATTCTACTACATAAAAATACAAATATTAAATATCCTGGCAAAAATACTGTACTTAGCTAATGTCGTATTACATTTATAAATCTTAGACAAAAAGGAAAATAATTCAAATCTAGATCAGTCTTTTTATTCACATTAAAATTTTGAGTCTCATTGGCTACAGAATAAGGAATCTAGCTATCATATCCACCCATATAAAACTTCAATTTTATATTTATATTATGTTCAACAACTAAAGCCTGTGGGGTTAAATCTGCCTCACCACCCATTTTTGTACATAAGGTTTCATTAAAATACAGTGACACACAGTCATTCATTCACATATTGTTTTGGGCTGCTTTTCTACTACAGTATTAGAGATCTAAATGGGACACAAAGCCTAACATATTTACTATCTGACCTTTATGCAACAAGTTTGCTGCCCCCTGGTTGATATTATGACACACTTTACTCAATATGAGGCAAAGTGCCACTCACTCTGCAAGTGCAGTCTATATAGTTATATTCTACATAGTTTAGGTCATTGCAAATCAGTTTATTTAATGAAGACAAAATGCCAAGAAATTGGTTTATAGCAACCGAAAGAACACTATTATAAATGAAGTATGCAGAAGAAAAGATTTTAAGAAAAATCTTGCTTTAAGCATCATGTATTGATACTGACTAGCACCTCAAAGATTTCATCAGTGTGTAGCTGTCAAACTACTATGAGGAAAAATTACAAAAAGAAACATTTTTTTTTAATATTAGGAAGTGTATAATGTAAATGATAATTTACTACTATCTAATATAGAAAGGAGCAGAGATCATAAGATCCCTTCTTTCATATATACACACAGTGAGAAAAATAAACAGTATATCAGTTCAGTTCAGTTCAGTTGCTCAGTCGTGTCCGACTCTTTGTGACCCCATGAACTGCAGTACGCCAGGCCTCCCTGTCCACCACAAACTCCTGGAGTTCACTCAGACTCATGTCCATCGAGTCAGTGATGCCATCCAGCCATCTCATCCTCTGTCGTTCCCTTCTCCTCCTGCCCCCAATCCGTCCCAGCATCAGAGTCTTTTCCAATGAGTCAACTCTTCGCATGAGGTGGCCAAAGTACTGGAGTTTCAGCTTTAGCATCATTCCTTCCAAAGAACACCCAGGACTGATCTCCTTTAGAATGGACTGGTTGGATCTCCTTGCAGTCCAAGGGACTCTCAAGAGTCTTCTCCAACATCACAGTTCAAAAGCATCCGTTCTTCGGTGCTCAGCTTTCTTCACAGTCCATCTCTCACATCCATACATGATCACAGGAAAAACCACAGCCTTGACTAGACGGACCTTTGTTGGCAAAGTAATGTCTCCGCTTTTCAATATGCTATCTAGGTTGGTCATAACTTTCCCTCCAAGGAGTAAGCGTCTTTTAATTTTATGGCTGCAATCACCACCTGCAGTGACTTTGGAGCCCCCCAAAATAAAGTCTGACACTGTTTCCACTGTTTCCCCATCTATGTGCCATGAAGTGATGGGACCAGATGCCATGATCTTAGTTTTCTGAATGTTGAGCTTTAAACCAGCTTTTTCACTCTCCTCTTTCATAACTACAACCTAACTTGCCTCAAGGAACTACAGAAAGAATAAACTAAACCCAAAGTTAGTACAAGGAAATAACAAAGACCATAAAAGAAATAAATGAAACTGAGGCTAAAAAGAGAACAGAAAAGATAAATGAAAGTAAGAGTTAGATTTCTGAAATGATGAATTAACAAGACTTTAGGTGCTTACCAAGAAAAAAAAAGACTCAAAATTAAAAAGTAAAGGGGAGACATTACAACTAATACCATAAAAAGGACTGTAAGAGACTACTATGAATAATTTTATACAAACAAACTGGACAACCTGGAAGAATGAATAAATTCCTAGGAACATAATCTAGTGAGATTAAATCATGAAGAAATACAAAATCTGAATAGACCAATCACTAGGTGGCAGATCCCAAAAACCGCCCAACAAAGAAAAGTCCAGGACTTCACTGGTGAATTCTATCACACATTTAAACACCAATCCTTCTCAAACTCTTCTAAAAAGAGAAGAGGAAAAACCTCCAAGCTCGTTTTACAAAGCTAGCATTACCCTATACTAAAAGCAGACAAACTGCAAGAAAAACCACAGGGCAAATTCCCTGATGAACAGGGAACCAAAAGTCTTCAAAAAAATATTAGCAATAAAAAGATCATACACTATGATCAAATGTGATGTATTACAGGGAGGAAAGGATGGTTCAACATACAAAAAACAATGGATGATATACCAAATTAACAAAATGAATGATAAAAAATAATTATCTCAATAGATGCCGAAAAAACATTTGACAAAATTCAACATCCATTCACAATAAAAACTCACAACAAACTGGATGTAGAGGGAATGTACATGAACATAGAGAAGCCCACAGATAACATTACACTCAATGGCAAAAAGCTGAAAGCTTTCACTCTGAGATCACAGGAAGAAGATAAGGATGGCCACTCTTGCCCCTTTTATACAACACAGTACTGAAAATCCTAGCTAGAGTAATTAGCCAAGAAAAAGAAATAAAAGACATCTAAATCAGAAAGGAAGAAGGACAACTGTCAGTATTTGCAGATGACATATTATATATAGAAAACCCTAAAGACTCCACTAAAATTGTTAGAACTAATAAACAAATTCAGAAAAGTTGCAGGATAAAAATTCAATACACAAAATTCAGTTGTATTCTGATACACTAACAATAAACTATCAGAAAGAGAAATTAAGATAATCTCATTTACAACTGTAACAAAAATAATAAAATACCTAGGAATAAACTTAACCACAGAGATAAAAGAGATGTATACTAAAAACTGTAAGACACAGCTGGACTGGAAAATTTTGTTGTTCAGTCACTCAATCGTGGCTGACTGCAACCACATGGACATTTCCTGTCCTTCACTATCTCCTGGAGTCTGCTCAAACTCATGTCCATTGAGTCAGTGATACCATCCAACCATCTCATCCTCTGTTGCCCTCTTCTCCTCCTGCCCTCAATCTTTCCCAGCATCAAAGTCTTTTCCAATGAGTTGGCTCTTCACATCAGGTGGCCAAAGTATTAGAGCTTCAGTTCAGCATCAATCCTTCCAATGAAAATACAGTGTTGATTTTCTTTAGGATTGACTGGTTAGATCTCCTTGCTGTTCAAGGGACTCTCAAGAGTCTTCTCCAGCACCATAATTCAAAAGCACCAACTCTTCAGCACTCAGCCTTCTTTATGGTCCAACTCTCACATCTGTACATGACTATTCAAAAAACGATGCGTGTACTGTATATGTTAGTCACTCAGTCATGTCCAACTCTTTGCAACCCCATGGACAGTGGCCTGCCAGGATCCTCTGTCCATGAAATTCTCCAGGCAAGAATACTGGAGTGGGTTGCCATTCCCTTCTCCAGGGGATCTTGGCAATCCCCATAGCTTTGACTATATGGACCTTTATGTTCAAGGTGATGTCTCTGCTTTTTAATACACTAAGTTCATCATAGCTTTTTTCCCAAGGAGCAAGCGTCTTTTAATTTCATGGCTGCAGTCCCTATCCACAATGATTTTGGAGCCCCCCAAAATAAAGCCTGTCATTGTTTTCATTGTTTCCCCATCTATTTGCCATGAAGTGATGGGACCGGATGCCATGATCCTAGTTTTCAGAATGTTGAGTTTTAAGCCAGTTTTTCCACTCTCCTTCATCAAGAGACTCTTTTCTTCATTTCTGCTTTCGCCAGTAGGGTGGTATCATCTGCATATCTGAGGTTACTGATATTTCTTCCAGCAATTTTGATTCAAACTTGTTCTTCATCCAATTCCATTTCACATGATGTACTCTGCATATAAGTTAAATAAGAAGGGTGACAATCTGTAGCCTCAGCATACTCCTTTCCCAATTTTGAACCAGTCCGTTGTTCCATGTCTGGTTCTAACTGTTGCTTTTTCACCTGCATACAGGTAATATCCATACAAGCCAAAGTAATCTACAGATGCACTGCAATCCAATCTTTATCAAAATTCCAATGACATTTTTCAGAGAAATAATCCTGAAACTTGTACAGAATCACAAAATAGCGAAATAGTCAAAGCAATCTTGAGAAAGAACAAAGCTGGGGAAACCATACCTCCTGATTTCAAACTACATTATAAAACTATAGAATTAAATTGGTATGGATTGGCATAAAAACAGACACAAAGATCAATGGACAAGAACAGAGAGTTCAGAAATAAACTCATGTATATATGGTCAATTAATTTACTAAAAAGGCGCCAAGAATATTCAATGGGAAAATGACAGTCAATCCATCAAATGGTGTTGGACAAACTGGAAAGCCACGGGCAAAAGACTGAAACTGGACCACTAATACTAAAAAATCAACTCAAAATGGATTATAGATTTGAATGTAAAACCCCAAACCATGAAATTCCTAAAAAGAGAAAACAGGCAGTAAGGATCTTGACACTGGTCCTGACAATGATTTTTTTTGGAGCTGATACTAAAACTGAAGGCAACAAAAATAAACAAATAGAACTACATCAAACAAAAGCTTTCGCACAGCAAAGGAAACCATCAACAAAATGAGAAGGCAACCTACTGAATGGGAGAAAACATTTACAAATCCAGTATCTGACAAAGGGCTAATATGTAAAACATATAAAGAAATGATACAACTCAGTATCTAAAGTAACCAAACAATCCAATTAAAAAATAGGCAGAGGATCTAAATAGACATTTTTTCAGAGAAGACATACATATGGCCAGCAAGTATATGAAAAGGTACTTAACATTACTATTCATGAGGGAAATGTAAACCCAAACCATTAGATATCACCTCATACCTGCCACAAGGACTACTATAACAAAGACAATAAATAAGAAGTGCTGATGTGAATGTCCACACTCTCCTGTGTGCACTGTTGGTGGGAATGTAAATGGGTACGGCCACTATGATAAACGGTATGGAGGTTCCTCAAAAATTAACAACTACCATATGACTGGGCAATTCTACTTTTTTAAAATTTTTATTTTTTAACTTATCTTTTTAATTAGAGGAAAACTGCTTTACAACACAACAATGTTGTGTTGGTTTCTGCTGTACAATGACACAAATGAGCCATAATTACACATAAAACACCTCTCTCTTAAACCTCCCTCCACTCTCACCATCCCACCCCTCTAGGTCATCACAGAACACCAAGCTGGCTCCCTCTGTTATACAGCAAATTCTCACCAGCCATCTTTTTTACCCGTGGTGGCATATATATGTTGATGCTACTTCCTCCATTCATCCCACTCTTTCCTTCTGCCACTGTGTGCACAAGTCTGTTCTCTATCTCTGCATCTCCATTCCTTCCCTGCTAACAGGTTCATTAATACCATTTTTCTAGATTCCATATACATATGCATTAATATATATCTGTTTTCCTGTTTCAGACTTACTTTACTGTATATAACAGGTTCTAGCTTCATCCACCTCACTAAAACTGACTGAAATTTGTTCTTTTTATGGCTGAGTAATATTCCAGTATAAACACACACACACATATACCACATCTTCTTTATTCATTCAACTGTTGGTAGACATCTTGGTTGCTTTCATGTCCTATCTATTGTAAACAGTGCTGTTATGAACATTGGGATACATGTGTCTTTTTCAATTATGGCTTTCTCAGGGTATATTGGGCAATTCTACTCTTGGTTATATATCCAAAGGACATAGAACCACCATCTCAAAGATACATGCACCTCCACTTTCACTGTAACAGTATTTATGGTAGCTAAGACATGGAAAAAAACACAAGTTATTTAGTCTGCTGCTGCTGCTAAGTCGCCTCAGTCGTGTCTGACTCTGTGCGACCCCACAGATGGCAGCCCACCAGGCTCCCTCGTCCCTGGGATTCTCCAGGCAAGAACACTGGAGTGGGTTGCCATTTCCTCCTCCAGTGCACAAAAGTGAAAAGTGAAAGTGAAGTCGCTGAGTTGTGTCCGACTCTTAGCGACCCCATGGACTGCAGCCACCAGGCTCCTCTGTCCATGGGATTTTCTAGGCAAGAGTACTGGAGTGGCGTGCCATTGCCTTCTCTGATTCGTCTATTGATGGGTAAACAGATAAAAAACATGTGGTATATATACACAATGGAATATTATCCAACCAGAAAAAAAAAAAAGGAAACCCTGCCATTTTTGCAACAATATGGTTGGACTTTAAGGGCATTATGCTAAGATATGTAAGTTACAAATACTATATAATTTCACTTATATGTAGAATCTAAAAAAAAGACAAAATTCATAAGCAGAGATTGATCTTTGCCACAAGTAGGAGGTGGGTGAAATGGGTAAAGGCAGTCAAAAGGTAAAACTTTTCAGATATATGTTCTGGGAAGGCAATGTACAGTGTGAGGTGATGGATGTTAACGAAACTCACTGTGGTAATCACTTCACAATAAACACGTACAGTCAACCCTTCGTATCTGTGGATGAGCAATCTGCAGATTCAAAGAGCTTACTGTACTATACTCTTTTACAATATATAAGGGGCTTGGAAGCATCTGGGAGGGGTCCTGGCACCAACTCCTGCAGATACTGAGGGAACAGCTACATATCAAATCATTATTTTATACACTTAAATGACTATAATGCTATATGTTAATTTTATCTCAATAAAACTGAATGACATAAATGGTAACAGCAATGCCTTCAGATATACATAGTGTATGTATACACAAATGAGACATCTTCAAAATTACTTTCTTATGGGATAAATTCAATTAAAAATAGGATGAAAGCATTTCTCTATATTAAAAAATTGGACAAATTTTAACTCTTACAATTAGATTCACTTTGGTTTGCATGACTGCATAAAGTGGGAAGGAAACTGGTTTCTCCATTTTAAAAGTGAATGAACTTTGAATCATATCTTTGAACAAATCATAGCTATGATTTGTTGAAGGCTCTGAGACCAGTGATCTTTGAACTACACAATGTGTAATGGGTTTAATGGAGAATTTTTAAGTTAGTATGTTAGTAGCCAGAGAAAGGCAATGTTTCTGTGGGTGGAGAAGAGGATCCATGTTAAAAAATTCAGATTATATTGTATCATATTATGTCATAGTACAGTACACATATACCATTAACTCTAATACATATTACGCTAACATACTGAATTCCTTTATTCTTAAAAAAGCTATTGAAAACTTTCTTGTACAAGAAATTGAGACAGATATTAAGATAATGAATACCTACTTGATATTATACTATAATACATTATACACATAAGATTAATTATATACTATAATATTAAAATATTGTAGTAACTACGTAATATAATGCTATGATATACTTAACTATCTTACAGTATCAAGTAGGTATCCATTATCTTAATATCTGTATCAGGCTCTTACAGGAGAGGATTTCAGTAACATTTTTTAGAATGAGAGGGAATTCAGTGTGTTAGAATAATGAGTATTCTCTTATAAACTGGAGTAAGTTCTCTCAAATTAATCATTTGTTTCTTGCCCCTTTAATCGTGTTATCTATTTCTATAGATAGCAAAACCTTATAGAAGCTGTGTCCTTGGCTGGTTTGAGATAATAAATGGGAATGAAAGAGACTACCACTAGCAAACTTTAATACATTTAACTTTTATGAAAAAATTATATTTAATGAATCTCTTTAAATCAATATTAATTTCCATTATCTACTAAGCAATGCTTGGATCAGAGAAATTCTATGAATAGAAATCATGGAGAAAAATTTTCAAAGAATTGCTCTGAAATCATAAGAGCCAAGTATGTATTATGCCAATTTCTGTAACAAATATTCTCTAAAATTTCCCAAAGATATCGCCAATAATAAAGTCTTTATGGAAATTAAAAATTTATTTAGAAAAACTTTTTATATATTGTTCAAATGAGCCAAAGTAAATTTGTACTGCAGCATTATTAAGGATTCTGAATATGACAATCATAACTACTGAGAATTTCTCAACTTAGGAATTCAAAAACTATGCCAAAAATTCAGTTAGAAACAGTACATTCTCTCACAACTACAGAAACCTAGAGTCCTAAACACAATCCAAATAGATTGGTTAATGCAACATAAAAGGCAAAACCCAACTTTAGAGATCAATCTTTTACTACAGTAGTAACTAAGATGAAATAACTGCCTCTAATAATGACTGCAATCATTAACTGGTCAAATGAGCACTATATTTTAAACACTGCTGACTATGAGAACTGTTAGATAACTCTTTAAAGGCCTTGATCTCAAATAACAGATAGCACGTGATATTTCTTGAAAGCAGTAAGTGCAAATGATGGAAAATAATATTCTATTTAGAAGGAAACAGGGGAGCAAGAATAAAAAGTGATTTCTTTGAATATGAAACTAAAGTATTTTGAGATACACTGGAACTGCAAAAGGCCAAAACCAAACTGTTAAAGTGTAATTACTAACAATAAGCTGTCAGCAACATAATTCATGTTAGTTGAGGATCATGCCTAGACTTAGAGATGGTATGTGTGTGTGCATGCTAAGTCGCTTCAGTTGTGTCCAACTCTTTGTGACTCTGGACTGCAGCCCTTCAGGCTCCTCTGTCCATGGAATTCTCTAGCCAAGAATACTGGAGTGGGTTATCATTTGCTTCTCCAGGGGATTGTTCTGAACCAGGGATCAAACCCATGTCTCTTATGTCTCCTGCATTGGCAGGCAGGTTCTTTACCAGTAGCAGCACTTGGGAAGCCTAAAGATGGTACAATTTATTATTTTAATTTGGAGACATATTGTACCTTAGGGTATACTTTAACCATAAAGATATTATTTTGGAATTTAATATACTGTCTAAAGTATATTTTAATAGTTTTTTTTTTAATTTAAAGGTTTTACAAAGGTTATATTGGTTCACCACTCATCTCTTCTTGGCAAGGAAGAAACAAGGTGATGGTAAAAAGAAGGGGAAGATAACAGAAGTAGGAAATGAGAACAGAATGGATTCAATCTTGTAACAGGTATACAGCAAAATTAAGGTAAAGAATGATTAAACAGACATGACTATAAGTCAGTCTCCTTTGGAGCTTAACAAAAAGCAGGTAATTGACAGGGTGGAAAGTTTAGGTAACATGTGAAAATTACATAGCTCTTGAGCTAGGGTCTACTGGTGGGATCATAAAAGATGAATACACAATTTTAAACTGCACACAAAAGACTTTTCTAAGATGTGAGCAACACAATCTATTTACTTAACAGGTATTTACCATGATCTTTTTATGTACTAGGTATTATGTGAGGCACTATTAACAGGAATATACACATATCCCCATAAAAATAAATTTAAATGTAACATCACTTTACATTGTTCACATAAAGACAAAAATATGTAACCTATACTGGGAGTCATAAACCTATACCCCTACCATTCAAAATTTATCAGCTCAAAGCATATTCATGGAATTTAAAATTACCCTAAAGAATAAATATTTTAAGTATGGATATCGCATTAAAGCTTATGGCTCTTTCAAGAAAAGAAAACCTACCAAGAATTTTGGCCCAAGGAATCAACAACAAAATATCCCAGCAATACTCAGTTTTTACTCAGAAAACATAAATATGTCAGATAATGATTTTCTGTGACTCCAAATAAAATCCCAAATAATGTATACTACAAAGGGTCAGTAATCCACAACTGGCATTCCTATGCAAGTAATTTAAAAAATACACAATTATATACCTCTGCTATTGCTAACCTAACAGCAGAGATCTAAAATAAAACCAAAATTAGTCCATTACTGAAAAACAGATATTAAACGTATGGTATAAATAAAGCCAAAAGATATCCACGTAGTATCCTGAAATGAATCTAAAATTTGATGAAAAGGTTCACTTTCAGTTGTATATGCATTGATATATGTGTGTGTATACACATACATGCACATGCATACACACAGACACCACACTCTTAGCAGGCAGACATACCCAGATTAGTTACTAATATCAACATATCAAGTATATGCATTTGTGTTAAAGGTATACTTAGGAAAAACATTGGATTAGTACTAAAAGTTTATATTCACAGGCAATGAAATTACACGTGAAAAAACCAAGAGAAATAATACAGCAGTTACTAATTAGGAACTATATTCATTTCTTGATATTTAGTTGTAAGGATTCTTTGTTAGAACAGAGTTTAGAAAAGCAGGCTGGCATAAATAAGCTGACAGAGGGGCAGGGAGAAAAAGATGGTCCAGATCAAGGGGACAAGAGGGTACCACTTTCCATCTTTCCATCTGACTCTTCTATAATTGTATAACTATACTCTTTAGTTTATATATATAAGCCACTCTCAAACTCTCAGTGAAAATTAATAAAGACAATCTCTATCTAAAAGAAAACAATTTTGGTGCTAGCCACTATACTGCAACAACCTCTTTTACATAAACAATTCTGAAAAGATGCATTCAAGTTAAATACTAAAGACTATTCATTTATTAAAGCTAAGACTTTAATTTTTATAGGTCTCACAGCCATAATTTAAAATTTGAAAGCTTCACTTAAACTAGTACAAATATTAGTGATTCAGAGGCAATCTTTTTTCATTTTTGAAAGACAAAACCAAATAACTGACAGTGAGAAGGTAAACATACGAGAAGACAAGAATAAAAACAGATTAGTCTTAACAAGTTATTTCTTTGAATAAAGAGTTCTTAGTAATAATACTATGTTTTCAATTAACGTTTTTTGGTAGAAAAGACACAACAGCATTTTACAAAGATAATAAGCAATATACCTTCTATATCTCCTAATACATCACATGTAGTTATACAACACAACATTCTGTGATGATGCAAATGTCCTCTCTGTGTTAATAACATCAGCACTTGCCACATTTGGCTACTGGGGATGTAAATTTTTAAATTTTATATAGTTTGAAGCAAATAGCCTAAAGAGGCTATTAACTATCATATTGGACAGCACAATTCTATAGAGTTTAATGTATTTATTAATAAGTAGAAATCTAGGTTCTTAATGACCTTCTTTCACAGGATGTGAACTTAAAAATCAAACAAAGAATCACTTCTGTTACCTTAAAAACTATATCCCAACCTATTTACATTGTACAGGCTAAATAAGTCTAACCACATAGCATCATCAAATTTTACATAAATATACAAAAGAGTATACAAAACCCACAAAATTATATTTTCTGTACAAACTGCTGTTTTTTCAGCACTTGACTTTTCTTTTCCTCCTAGAAACAATACTATTTATGTAACTAGAGAATTTAACTCAGAAACCATGCAAAAACCCCCCAAAAAAACCCAGAACAGAAAATAAAAACACATCCAAACAAATTAAAAACACCAGAAATGTTTAAAACTGATGATTTAACCCAATTTAAGACATAAACACCATTCCCTATTACTCTTCCATAGAAAAGACCAAAGCTCTGTATTTAAAAAAATAAAACATTCATTAACTAATCATCTTCTCCATAAAAAGATGAAATAACCTTTTACACAACTTTTTAAACTATATACACTCAAACCATTAATTAATGAATAATTAATTTTAATAATCTTTAATAATTAACTGATAATATATATTAATATATATTAAAAGACATTTAATATTCTTAAAAGAATTTGTAATATAGACTTTTGTATACGATATAGCTTTACTGAGACTTTAGAAATTAAATTCAGTCAATTTACTACCTCACTACAGAATGGATTATCTCTACAGTCAAAATAACTTTTTAAAAAGTTGTTAAATACACCTATGTTAATCATGCATTCTAATCATTCACTTGATTAGCAAGCAACTTTCACAACTGCTGAAATAATTAAACAGCAAAAGGAACTTTTCTCTGTGAACCAACAGTAAAAGTCACAACTATGGTGAGTAGTAGAGGTGGGAGAGAAAGAATTTTCAATGAGAACTTTTTGTCTATGTTACCACAAACAATTCACTGCTGTTTTATATTGTTTTCATGCAGTACTGTTTCAATTTTTCTAAATTTCCATTTTTAAATCCATAGTAAACCTAGAACTTAAAAGAAAACTCACTAGAATACAGATGACATCGAGTAAGTATTCTTACCTTTATTTGACTTTGATGGTTTATTCTTGATAGGTTTAAGGGAACTTCTTGATTTATCCTCTCTATCTTTAATAAGTTTTTGAACATCATCCAAAGACAGTTTTTGCAGGACAACTACAGGCTTAGCTCCTTTATTTAGATCTTCAACTAATCCCATTTTTTCTACTTTGTCTTTCTGCTCTCCTTTCATTTCCATTTTCTTTGTCTCCTGAGTAATATTGCCATCTTTATCCCTCTTGATTTTTGGAATGACAAAATTTTTCAACGCACCAGACCTGCCCCCCAGCAAATAACTTGGAAATTCTGCCTTATTATCAGGGTGCGTTTTATTACTGTCTACTTTACTCTTGTTACCCTCTGTCCTTCTGTCATCCTTACTATTTGGAGATTTAAAACCAGGCTTATCAGGTCTTGATTTATTAGAATCTCCTTGTTTAACACGAGGACTGTCAGGTCTTGACTTTTGTTCCCCAGAAGATGGTCTTTCCCTTGAGTCCCCTGATTCATGTCTGTGTTTTCTTTCTAGTTTATCAGGTTTTGAACCATCAGATTTAATGCCATGGTCATTTCTACTAGAGGATCTCAATGTTTCTGGTCTTCGAACCCTAGATTGATCCCCTCGATGTCGTTCAGATTCACTCCTGTCATCTGACTTTTGTTTACTGTCATGATCACGTCTTAGTGACTCAGAGATGGATCGCCCATCAGGTCTCTGCTTTAAGGCTTCAGCTCTTTCTGATTTTAACCGAGGTGAATCAGATTTAATGTCCTGTTTATGTTTAGACACTTCAGGTTTTTTCTCTGTTGATGGCTTTCCAGAATCCCTCCTATTTTCATGTCTATGTTTCGGTGTTTCAGGCCGACCTTCATTTTTTTGCTTTGGAGTTTCAGGTCGGCCCTCACCTTTCTGCTTTGGAGTTTCAGGCCGTCCATCACCCTTTTGTTTGGGGGTTTCAGGACGCCCATCACTCTTTTGTTTTGGAGTTTCAGGTCGGCTTTCACCCTTTTGCTTTGGGGTTTCGGGTCTTGATTTTGTTGTTTCTGATCTGCCATTATTTTGTTTGTTGTCATTTGGTTTTGTGTCCGGCAGTCTATTTTCATTTTGTTTAGGCTCGGCTGTGCTGCTCTCATTTTGTCTGGATTCAATCATTCTGTTCTCATTCTGTTTAGGTTCTTCTGTTGGTACCTCAATTTTAGTTTCTAACTTAGTTTCACTAGATTTTGTCTCTACCAACCTGTTTTCATTTGGTTTAGACTCTGCCAATCTACTTTCATTCTGTTTCACTTCACTCTTTAAAAGCTCAGGATCAGACTTTTTTTTAGGAGTCTCAGGATGGTTTTCTGGTGTAGATTTAAGATTTCCAATAATATCTTCCTGAAGAACAGAAATAGGTGTGTCATTACATTGTTTGATTTCTTCAGGCTTTTTAATGGAGTCTGAATCCTGAGTTATAGAGGCCTGAGAGTCCACTCTTCCTGCCTGATGAAGATCAATGCTAACCATTAATGCTGGCCTTGACCCATTTCCCGTAGAACCCGTCTCCTGAGAAGCTGGTCTATTACCTCCTGTAGCACCCCCAGCCTCCTGTGGGTAAGAATCTTGTTTTCTTTTTTTCAAAGGCTTATCTGAAATTCAAAGATAAATATTCAGTATCAGTAATAGACATATATTCTTATCTTATTAAAAACCATATGGACTTTGACTATTTTAAAGTCACACTTTAAAAAAATGTGGTGAATGCAAATGTCAATATGCATATATAAAATAGTAGGCATGAATGGCATAATACTTTTAAACCAAGGTTTGAGGAAATATTCACATCTGCTGTACCTCAAGAAATTTTTGTGACTAGAGTAAAAAGATAATTTAAACTGCTAATCTAATAAAAACTACAAAGAACCCCAAAATGCCAACATACAAAACAGGGTGCTTTTGCCACATGTAAGGAAAGTATGAAAAAGAATAAAACCCAAAAGAAAACAGAAATCATGTCACTGAAAAAAAAAAAAAGTATATGAGGAAAGAGAGGAAAAAAAGAACGTAATAGGTATTAAGCTTTGATCCAGTATTCAAATTCTTCAAGGTGTCAACAGCACAAATGTAATTTAAAAGCTAATGCACAGTTTATAAAATATATAACATGACAGAGCTTGAGACTTTGCCTTAATGATACTTGCTGAATTGTCTGGCTATTTTAACAGTTATTTTTAATTTTTTTTAGGACCATCTTTATACTCTCTTATAGTATTCATTAATATGATAAAGTATTATTTAAGAAAAAGAGGATCAAACAGTGAAAAGTCCAAATTACCACTAAAAGCAACCCCTTAAATATGACAGAACCAAGTTCTGGGGGGGGGGAACATTTTTAATAGTAATGATGCTTTTATACATCAAAATTCCATCATTTTGTTTTCAAAACATGAAGCAGCAGCCACTTACAGTTTATAATCTAACCAAATATTACTAAAATTTATTTTAGATGTTTGCCAGTAATTTTTTTAAAGAACTAATCATTCTGCTTTTTCAGTTATTCAGAAGTCAAATCTATCACTACATTTCCTCCATTTGCAAAGTAACTACATGATGATGATAATAAATTATGTTATCATTAAACTGTTTTCCCTAGTTAAAACTAACCTGGCAGAAACTTGTATGAAGCTTTTTGTATCAGTATCTAAGGAAAAAAGCACTCAGAATACTAATTTAAAGAATTTTGCGTCTGACTGTTCTGCCATACAAAACAACTTTTATATCTTGTCAAAGGGCACACCAAATAATTACCTCAAAAACAGGATGCTTTATAACCTTATACTTATCCCTTAAACTTTTATAAGCATTTAGAAAAAAAATCTAAGCATCTAGAAATTTAAATGAGCATAATCCAAGATTTTTATATTTTTCAATGAAATATGCTTTATGAAAGCCATTAAAATGGTAACCTAAGAATCTAAGAATTATTGACATAGATCTCAAGCATCTGGAGACCTCTCAAGAGATGTGTGGCTCATCCTTTTACTAATATGAACAATCTGTCTTTTAGAAAAACATTAAAATATCATTAAGGCTAAATTTTAAAAGATTACAAAATACTTAAGCATTTGCACATGAGTGATGTGTTAAGTTTGGGGAAGAACTTATAATTTTTTCTACAATGCATAAAATATTGCTAAATACACAGTTTTAATTTTTGAACTATTGAAGGGTACTTCACCTCTTCTGTAAAACCCAGAACAATGCCATTACTACTGCAAAGATTCTTGGATATGTTAAAAGCATGCAGACTCTGATTCACTCAATCTGATTCAGCTCCACCAAGAACTTATTCCTGTAAAGTGGCTCTGAATCCACACAGGTCACTTTTGTCTATTCACTTTCATTATTGGTCTTCACTACATGACCTTCACCTAATGAATGAAAGCCATCTCTATTAAGAATAATTTTAATATTTGCAACACCTGTAAGCTTTCTAAAGAACTGGAATTAGTAAGTTATGGTATTAAACTTTAGGTATTCCCGAAGAAAATGCATGTGAAAACACATCTTAATTTTGAGACCAACATTTGTCATCTTGATGCTGATATTTTGAAAATAAGATCTGACCCTTACAGAAACGGTAAACTCAATTATGCTTATAAGAAACAAACTATATCACCTGCCTAAGTCTACTACAAGTGATAACTGAAAACACTTAAAGCAAAACAAGCAGAGCAACTGTACACAGAGTAGCTAATTATAAAAAAAAAGAAAACATCCCATCCCTAAACCAAAGTACAGGCTAAGTGACTGTCCTATTCCTGTCCCAAATCCCAGTCTCTTATTTCAAATGGCAATGGGTAATAATTTACTTCTAATAAGGGTTACAGTGCAAGAATATTTTAACATCATAAAAAACATTAGTGAAGCTAGGCCATTCCTTAAACTTGCTAACATGGAAAGTGGACCTTCGGAAAAGATGAAACAGGCAAAGATGAACAAAGAAACCCCCTCTTTAACAACAGAAAGCAGGTATTTTCAGCACATGGAGATATTAATGTCTATGACAGCTCATCCCAGAAGCAAAGAAAAATAGCCCTTTAAAATTAATTTATGTAATTAAAGATGTTAAAAGGTTGAGCAAAAGATTGAGAAGAAGGTCCTTTAGGAATATTATAAAATATTAGGTTGCACAGAATTAACCTGTCGGTGTATGTAAAACTATCCAAAGAAGAGAGAACAGGCCAAAGGAACATGAATATACAGCAGCCAGGAAAGCATCTTCTGTGTGTGGAACAGCAGTGTATTAGGTTATACCACAGCCTATGTGAAATATTTCTAAGAGTATTCTGTCCCTTTTCTTGAATTCCACAATTATCAAAACAATCTTGTTTGCTGAACTTTCTAATCTTATTCATAAGGTAAAGGTTTCTGACTTCTGGTCAACTGAGGGGAATGCTTCATTCATTCATTTATAACAAACAAATATGATGGGAAACAAGCTCATAACCTAGAGCAGAGCTCTGAGCAAAACCACGTAGACCAGACAAGTAGTCTTCTTTGTTCCTACTACCAGCAATAAAAGTTATAAAAAAGTACTCAGTGCCAAGCCTCAGAATACAGTAAATACCAATTTTACAATATCTAAGATGTAGCAGTAACTAGTGATAAATTCATTCAATACTTCTTTGAAGTATTTCATCTCTTAAGGGATACCACTTTAGAAAACTTTAATTTATGACCTCAACTACAAACTTAGAGCAATATACCAAACCTTTAATCTTTTCAAAATCTCAATATAACTGTTTATATATAAAACACTATCTCATTACAAAATTCAGAAATTGAATACAAAATGACGAGATTTAAATCAAAGGTGTCAGCTAGTACCTAAATTCCAAACTTTTTCAAATAAAGTCATGGGGACATGGCTCTCAGAAGGCTAGAGATGACAGCATTAATATAAGATCAGTGAAATCTGCATAACCAATTTGAGAAAAATCATCTAAATCAAACAAAATCAGACAGTTCATCTTTTCCCTTAAATCCTTACAGAACCAGCTGCCTCTGTAAGGTAGCTTACATTATTTCAAATTGTAAGTCAATTGTGGTCACTCAGCTTTTCAAATATCTTTGTTTTAGTCACAGCATCACAGATGACAGAGAAGATGGATAATAAAAATTTAAATATACATAACAAGTTTTAGGAAGAACAGTATTCTGTTTTTTGATTTTCTTTTATTTTCCCAAAGAAAAGTTAGCAGTCTAAAATACTTGCTAACATGCAACTAGTATTTTACTATCCTTATTTCCATTCAGTTTTTAAACGTAAAAACTATGGTTTCAACAAATAGGATATAGTAAAAGTTCAAAAAAGTAAGGAAAAAAGCTCACCATTTTCTCTGCTTTCGTTCCAACAATTAAGTCATTAAAAAAGAATCATACTCTTTTTAAAAGAATGCAATTTTTAAAAACACAAATTAAAATGTCATGCAAAAGTTCTCAAGGCAACTAATATTTCTTGGCAAAGAAATTACAACAGCACATGTTTTTTTACAAAACTGTCACAGGATTCAGGAAATGGAATAAGGTAATATTATCAAGAGTAGCTGAATAATATTGCTCTCTTCACTTGATATGCATATACTTTTATGAGAGGCTGGAGGAAAAGATACATTTTGGAACCTATAGAATTGTTTCCTGAACCCCAAACTACTAAGCAAAGAGAAAAAGGGCAAGTGACACTTTATTTCATCTTTAATGTCTATGATCTGCTAGTTAAAAAAAAAGTTTCTGAGTCAATAAAATGAAGACGTCTAGCAATTTTTTTATCTGCATCTACCTGTGATTTCTGCACTTAGCAAAGATGGTAATGTAACAATTACCAAGTACAGTTTATTCTTCCAGTAACATTAAAACAGCCGTCATGATAGGCAGGAAACACAGTATGATCTTTTGCATGTTTCTCAACATAGGTACAGAATGATCTACAAGTGATCCTGTCACATGATGAGCAAGATCATATATAAAAATGACTTCAAGTCAACATCAAGAAGTTTTGTTTTATAATGACCAAAGAGAAACTAGAAGAACTATAACTAAATCTAGAATATTTAACTATAAAATTAAACCAAAGTATTCTTTGGTTTGGATGGTCAAATATGTATATGCACCTACTGTAGAGACATAAAATTTATAAATAACTAACTTTATAACTACTGATTTATTAGTCTCTCTCCAAATTTTCAAGAGATTTTAAACATAATGTTCACCAAACCAAACAACTAAGAACTTAACAGGATTTACTTTCACTATAATTTTTTATAAAGCACAAAAAGAAAGTCCATAAACTTACAGAACAGGTGTCTTGTAAATTCATCCTAATACACCAGTCAGACAAAAGGGAACACTTAACTATAATCACCAACAAAAGATTCTTAATTCTTATTGCTATTTAATACTAACTTAAAATTCTTTCTTCATTTTTTTACTTAAAAAAATTCACATTGAGATGACCAAATTATAAACCAAGGGAAAAATCTAACTGCATAACAAACATACACACAATTTTTCCTTAAAAGCACTGATTCAAAATAATCTATAGTGGTTAACCTTGATTAGGTAGAAAAAAGGTAAAGATGCAAAATTATGTTAACATAACTTGTGGAAACAATCACTTTGGAAGATGAGCACAGATAAAATCATTTGATATATAATAGGTGATAGACCTATTTGGTTTTACAGAATTACCAAACCTCAGATAGTTCTTTCAAATAAAAAATGAAATTAAGAATTTCATTCTGAAGGATGAGCATTAGTAACAAAACCACAATTGAGAAACATTAAAAATCATAAAATAAGAAAAAAGACATAATATTAAAAACGTGTTAGGACATTATATAATTATATATTCACCAAGGGTATGAAGTGATAGTAATGAGATTATTTTACCTTTATCTTGAACTTCTTTTGAAAAACGCTCCCTTTCAATAGCTGATTCTCTCTCTATTCGCTCAATTTCAGCCAATGCATCCAATTCCACTTCATCATATATAGGTCCCTGTTGTGATACCTGTTGCTGATTCAGTACCACAGAAGTCTGGGGCTGTTTTGTAGCAACTGAAGTGTTCTGTTGTAAAACAGGCACTTGATTTGCTGGAAGGAATGCTGTTTGTTCTTGCTGCGACAAACACTGAGCAGCATTTAGTGGGCGGTTTACATCCTGTGGAGTAATGGGTGTTTTTGAAGTCTGTCCTGGGTACTGCACATTAAAAGGAATATCATTTTCTGAAACATTGCTATTTTCCATACCAGAAAGCATATCCTCTTGCTGGTCCATGTCTGAAGATCTTACACGAGTAAGTCTTAACGTAAGTTTAGTGGAGTCCTTGGATGGAGAGCTAATGATATCATACATTGCAGCCTTCTCATTCTGGTCTTTTTCATCTTTGCCTAATTTCATTTTCTTTTGCTTCTTTTGCTTTCTTTCTGGAGAATCTAACAAGATGTCTGGTGGAACATCTCGAGGTGATGAACAAGGTAGAGACTGAGACTGCAGGATTAAAGATGGTCTTGATCCTAGAAAAACAATTCAACAGGAATGAACAGTTGTGCTAGTTTTACATTTTCAGACATGTGATACATTAAATAAGCAACAATATAGTACTGCTAGAAAAAATGTAAAGTATTTCATCTGGCTACTTATTTACAGAGTATGAAAGCCTAACGATATGTCCCCATGGTCTTTCAGCTTGTTGCCAGATGACTCAGGTCTGAATTAAAGAATGGGTTTTCATCTTCCAGATCAGTATTATCTTTATTTTTTCACCTAAAAAGTATAAGTACTTAGCTTGAAAACATCAAAAGAGTTCACTATTTCTAAAGATGCAACACAAATATTTTAAGAATGATAATCTCTATACTCTCACTTATTATCTAGAAAAACTGACATGTCTAAAGCAAGAATAAGTCTGTCAAATTACAAAAAGGTTACAAATTAATCCTAGAGACTACGCTCACAGGAATACTTAATGGTATAAGAAAAAGGAAGTGGGAAAAATTACAGGGATCAGTCTTCACTTATTTAACAAATTGGTGGTAAAGTATTAACTTATACCTTTATGAGGTCGTCTCTTTTTCCCTCACTTAACACCATTTACATACTCTCTTCAGCTTGCTAATCCTCCTTTTATTAGAAAAATATGCAGGTTGAGCAAATTTCAATGCTCAATAAAACATGTTCAGCCCAGAGTCCATTAAATTAAACACTATATAAGGAAGTGCTAAAAATAAGCTAAACAAATGGGAAAATTTTTTGTTAACAAGTTTCAATGGTGAAAAATTGTATTGACATGCTTTAGAAACAAATGTATAACTGCATCTGAATAGTATATACATTACTTGTCAATTAGACTACTTGTAAAAATTTTAAAAGACCATGAGAAATAATAAAAATCAGTCAAGGTAAAAGTGCTTTATAGAATGAACTTAAACCTAGGCTTGTCTTAAATTGTTTCAGTGTTTTTACTACAAATGTTAGTTTGAAGTTACATCAAAGATAGACTGATTTCAGGTGGAGCTTTTATGGAGACATTAAAAAGAAATGAAACGAACACTCTGGGACCACTTATTTTGTGCCAGAGCTTGTGCAAAGTACTTTGCACATCAATTCATTTAAATGATTTACAACAATCTTGATGAGTATTATAACTATTTTGCAGAAACTAACACGACATTTATAGAGATTAAGAAATTTTCCCAATATTAAATAGCTAGCAAACCAAAAATTTAAACCCAGATCTGTCTAATGTGTGAATTATAATACATCATATTGTCTTTTCACTTAAAATTTATCTGTCAAATTATATATTTTAGAACAAACTTTAAATTCCAACAATTAATCTAAAAATCAAACTAGGCTTACTGAAGATGCATTCAACATTCAAAACTAGTTGGAAAACAACCGCATGAGCAGAAATAGAGGCTTCTGAGGAGGAAAGTTCGTGAGCTTAATTGTTCTAGTTTTCTTCTCTTTCTATCTAAAGTTATCTATCCATCTAACCATCCATTTATTCATCTATCCACCCTCAAGAGTTACAGAGAAAATGGTCTCATTATCCAGAATAACCAGCTATTCCACTGCTACTCTCCTCCCTGGCAGTCTAAATATTTCTCACTCTGAAAATACCTGTAAGATTTGTACCTAACTTTGACACCTAACCTACAAACGGAGTTGGAAGTTGTTCTCTTTTTCACAAACTCGGTTATTTTAATCCCTGAAAATTCATAGAATTAAAGAATTAGAATGGCTCAAAATTCTAATTATTGAATTAGAATTATTGAATTAGAATGGCTCATAAAAGTTCAGCTTTCACCTCATGAAGGATATCCCAAATCAAAGACCTGGAACATAAACTATGAAAAAGAAATTTTTACAGTGAGGCAGCCCAGTCCATGTTTTAGATGGCCACAATTAGAAATTCTCATGAATAGTTAAAATTTATTATCAGCTATACTGCAATTAATTAAAAGCGAATTCTCTAAAGTGGATATGATATTCTCCAACAAAATCGGACGTTTTAAGTTTTTCTTTTTAAGTTTGGACTTTAGTTTTAAGTCTTTTTTTTAAACTAAGACTTATTTATTTTTGACCATGCTGGCTCCTTCTTGTCGCACAGGCTTTTCTGAGGTTGTGACAAGCAGGGGCTACTCTTCGGTGGTGGTGTAGACGTCTTCTGTTGCAGAGCATGGCCTCTAGGACACACAGGCCTCAGTTACACCTTGCAGACTCCATAGAGTGTGGGCTCAGTAGGTGTGGTGCTTGGGCTTAGCTGCCCCACTGTATGTGGGATCTTCCAGATGTGGGATCAAACACTGCCAATGCAGTGTCTCCTGCATTTGCAGGCAGATTCTTCCAAGACTGAGCCACTGAGGAAGCCCAGTTTTAAGTATTTTTTAAAATAGCTCAAACCTGGATTTAAACTCAGAATTTTGTGACTTTACTATGCACACAAGACCACACAAGGTTCTTTGGGAATTAGAAGATACAGAAAATGAAATTCATGTTCATAAATAAGTTATTAGAAAAAATATAAACATCTTAGAGACACTAGGAGAGAGTCCATAGAAGATCAGCCATTTAACTTAGAACTTGAAGAATTAATATGATTTTAATAAGCAGAAATAAAGTAGATGTACGAGATCAAATGAAGTAATTCACAGAGAACAGGCCAGATTTTGATAAATGACTATCTAAGAAGTGAGAGAAGATTAAGACAATTCAGGATTGAAATATCATTAAGACCAACAAAAATGGCAGAAAGAACATCAAGAAAAATTTTGAACATGAATTTGAAATATCAGCTAGATGTGAAGAGGTTTGTCTGGAATGAAAAATTACAATTTGAGAGATAGAACTGGAAGCAAAGACATTGATTTTGGTGTCCTGTTCACAAAAATAACTAATGCTACTACCAAAACTGAGTAAAACAGTCAAGGAAAAAAGTAAAATAGAAGATAAAAATATAATGATAGAAATCTTGAGAAATGAGAGAACAAAGAGCTAATGAAGGGAAAAATGACAATGAAAAAACAAGGAAAGCAGGTGGATTCACTACAGAATAAGTTTTGGAGGCCAAAGAGAGAAAGATCAATAATTTCAAATATTTAAGAAATATTAAAAGGATTATGGTTTGAAAAGACCATTGGATAATCAGTAAGAATGATACTATATATATCTGAAAACAGTAAGTACAGGTTCCTTTTTTTCCTACAATAAATGAAAAGTCATAAAGAATAATTTTTTGGTACCTGCATTAAGAAGTTTGAATTCTTTACTCAACTTGAAATCTGAAAAATTAAGGAAATTTTAGTTACAATGATACCTTTTGGAGTCCCATCACTTCCAGCAGGGGAACATACTGGCTGTGGAGACCTCAAGGGAAAAGACGCAGCATTCCTCATTGTTGAAGAATCTCCATCCTAGGAACAGAGTATAACAGTTATACCTGGAATAATGGATGAGGCTTTATAGAAATCTTAAAGAGAACCAATAAAAGACATAAATTACTGACAGGTAAAGTGTTGGTATTCAAAAGCATAATTCTTCTGCACTTTCCTGTTTTCTTCATGGTATATCTTAGAAGAATTGAAACTGTATCCAAAACAATCAACAGCCTAAGCATGGCAATGAATAAGAGAACTGGTATTACTGGTATGCTCCATTTTTGTTTACTGTTTTCTACAAAAGGAGCTCTGAATATCCTACTAGGTCATAAATGTAAATAAATGTCTTGAAGGCAGAGTCCAATGTCATCTTTGTTCAACTTAAATACGTGTAACATGTGATAATACCACCAAACAAATAACAAATCTCTAGTATGTGGATTATTTCAATAACATTAACGTAACATTAAATTTCAGGGAAAAATGGTTTTTACAAGTCTTAGAGGGAAAAAGAGCTAAGTACTAATATATAAAGGCTCATAAGAAGACATCTTTTTGTGAGCAAATACTTTAAGATGAAGTGTGATTTCATTAAGGACCTAAACCTCTAGACCACAGGTTGGCAAACTTTTTCTATAAAGAGACAGATAATGCACAAGTTTTCTGGGTCATACACAGTTTGTCACATAAAGTTACTTGTTGCTGTTGTTCTCTTAAACTATGAAAATCATTCTTAGTTTGTGGATCAGACTACTGGCAAGTTTAGCAAACCCTTCTCTAGATTAAGCTCTAGGAGTACAGCTAAATTCTCAGACGTAGTATAACCCACAAAAAAAAAGACAGATTTCCTTTATATTATAGAATTGAAATACTGGGTTATGTGACAAATATTAGAACTATTTCATTACCTTAATGTAACTAATATGATTACATACGTCACTACTTATCCTGTGCACCATGTGTAGGTAGTCGTCACTTGAGCCATGTCTAGGATTATCAGCATGATGATTAGCAGAATTGCCAGACAACGAACCAGAAACTTTATTATCATGTAGGTTTCTCAAACCACCTGCAACAATGGGACTTGATACCGATGCTGAAATTAATAAGAATTTTAAAAAAGATTTATAAAAATAAACTGGTAAAATTCTTAGAGGATAGTAACAATAATTATTCACAAGTAATACTTTAGTCTTCATAAATTACAAAGACTAATATAATAAGCTGGCTGACTATACACAGCTTGATCAAATCTTAACACTGTGCCACAAGTCATTCAGACTGATTTCTGAAAAGAAATAAGATATTAGATATGGTTGAAGCTCTCCATATACCTGCATATGCCTCTCCTTTATTTTCTTCCTCTTATTCACTAAAAGCAAGTGCTACTATTGAACTTAGAGTTCACTCTACCTATGAATATCTTTATAGCTTTGCTATAAATGAATATATTTCTAAATAACACATTATTGCTTAGCACATTATATAAATGGTATATGTATATATTCTTCTATAACACTTCAATTTCAATATTGTGTTGAAATATATCTATTTTTATATATGTCGTTTTATTTTAAATAAATAATGACATACATTACTTCTTTAGTCTGCTACATAATGTACACATTTTATCCAGACTTATGTTAGTAGTTTAGATTGCCTGAATATTTTTGTCATCATAAACAATGTTGTAATGTATTATGTATTCTTATAATGACTTATAAATGTGTCTAGAAGTGAAATTGCTGAATATTCCTGTTTTTAACCCTTGCTAAACATTAACAAATAGTTTTCCAAATTATTTATGACCACTCTACTAGTAATAGACAAGTGTTCTTGCTGCTCTATATTCTTGCCAACGATTTTCATCAATCTGAAGATGAGAAATGTCTCTGATGGTTACTTTAATTTGTGTTTCTTTCCTTAAACAATAGTGAAGCCAAGCATCTTTTCATGTGTATTACACATTCAGATTCCCTACTTAACACAAAATCATAAAAATTACTCTCTGAAATTTTCTTTCAAGAGTTTCATAGTTCTGTTTTTTCATACTTAGGTCTTTAGTTCTAGTAAAATTAGAATATCCTTTCCATGAATGCTTAGTAGAACTTGAGATGGAACTGTCTGAACATGCTTTATACCCTCCCCTAGTTATAGAAGAGACAGATTTTGAAGAACTGAGGGAGATTTTAAACAGAAATAGATATTGTCAAACTGCTCTCTAAAACGGTTCTACCAATTTATATTCCTATGAAGACTGTATGAAGTTTGAATTTCCCTGCACACTAAAACATGTTCACTAATCTGATAGTTATAATAAAATTTTATTTCAATTTAATTTTGATTAACATCTCTTTAATTGCGAACCAGGTTGAACATATTAAACCTTTCTGCATCCAATTTGTTTTTCTTTTTCAGTAAATTATTTACTTCTTTAGTCAATTTACCTGTCTTTACTTGTTCTCTCGTCTTATACAGAAATTTGTGATTAATCTGTCTTTTCCCCCATTTCTAGAATACAGTCCTACTTAGAAAGGCCTTCTTGACCCTTGGTGAGTAAGTCAAAGTCGCTCAGTTGTGTCTGACTCTTTGTGACCCCATGGACTATACAGTTCGTGGAATTCTCCAGGCCAGAATACTGGAGTGAGTAGCTGTTCCCTTCTACAGGGGATCTTCCCAACCCAGGGTCGAACCCAGGTCTCCTGCATTGCAGGTGGATTCTTTACCAGCTGAGCCACAAGGGAAGCCCAAGAATACTGGAGTGGGTAGCTTATCCCTTCTACAGGGGATCTTCCCAACCCAGGGATCGAACCCAGGTCTCCTGCACTGCAGGCAGATTCTTTACAGTTGAGCTACCAGGGAAGCCCATTTCTTGATCCAACATTACCCAAAATTCACCCCCATGTTTTCTTCTTATAGTTCCATGAGTCAAAATACAAACAAACATGTAAACTGTTTATCCACCTAGAACATTTTTCCTCTAAATGATCTAAGAATCAACTAAAATTTCAAAATGCCTAGCCAACCTATCCAACATGATTTACTAAACAATCCACTATTACATACTGATGCAAGATACCATCTTAGAATGACAGAATTGGAAACAGAATCACTAATGGATGGTAGACCTTTTAGGATAAAGATTAATAGGAAATGGAGTTATGTGATCTCAAAGTATAATCTGACAGATTACTTACTAATTGCAAAGGAGAAATTATGTTCATTATAAAAGAAGTGGTTACCACCTAAATATTACTAATAACAAAGCCACTTGTGATTATAAGTCTTCTGATGTGATGCAATATGAAGTGCACATTACTTTAGTATCCTTGCCAAAAATATAAAACTAGAAATTAATAGAGCCTTTACTGATAACTTCCAGTTGGTAGGAAACATAAGGAGTATATGAGCAAATCAAACAACACAATAGGAAACAGTGAAGTCTAGAATATGTGATACTCCACCACAAAGGTAGCACAGAATTTCTAAAAAAAAAAAAACCAGAAATTACTATCATGGAGAGAGGCTATGGGACCAAATAGATTTTTAAAAGAGTCAAAAGAGATGTAAAAACCAAGTGCAATGTGTGAGAAACTAGATTAGATCATATATAGGGGAAAAAGGTTATAAATGTTCTCAGTATTTTTAGGGGCAAATTATTACACTTGGTATTTATAAAGGAGAACTCTGCCTTCTTAGCAAATGTAATTAAGGACAGAGAGGCAGAATGCCTATTGGTAAAATGGTCCACTGTGTTATTCTCTAGTTTTCCACATGAAAACTTTTCAAGTTTATAAGAATTTTAAATGTTACCTTTCACAAATTCTAAGTTCCCACAGACATCTGCCTTATTTCTGGAATCTTTTTTGTTCCATTTACCTATCTGTTTCTTACTACATTAAATTTTTTTCTTTTAATTTTGCTATCTATTTGAGGCTAATCTCTGAATATTATTTTTAGTTTCTCAAGTATCTGAACATTTCCAAGAAATGACTAATTACTGAATAGGCCCTCAAACTATGTATATATTTTTTGATTTTGTGATTTCAACTTATTCTTTTGAAAAAGCTGGGTTTATCTCCTTATAACGTGACAACAGTATTTACAGTAAACTCATTTTTTTTCTCCTACACATATATATGTGGGTATTTCTGTAGGAAGCAAATGTGTTCTGTCAACGTTTCTCCTCTTTTTAATTACATTTAAAATGATCCTCATAACTCTGGCATGTGTGTGTGTGTTAGCTCCTCAGTTGTGTCCGACACTTTGCAACCCCATGGACTTTGGCCTGTCAGGCTGCTCTGTCCATGGGATTCTCCAGCCAAGAATACTGGAGTGGGTTGCCATTTCCTTCTCCAGGTAACTTTGGCATCCCAGAGTAAAACAGTAAAATTTCACAAACATCAAGAGCCAGTATATACGCATACTTCTGTTTGTACTCACACTAAATCCTATAATTTTGGAGGTGTCTATTTCAAAGGTGTGATTGATTGCCTCCAAGTTTTTCCCTGAGTTACTATATGAAATAAGCTCAACCCAGTATTTCATTATCTAGTTTGGAAAACCAGAATCTGGATGTTTCAATAGATGACCCCAAGTTAAAACTTTATAAGATACTAACTCCATGCATAATAAAAAACTAAGAATACAAACAGGAACTAAAGACTGACTGTGACTATTAAAAATTTGTTGTTAATTATGAGGGACAAAAACATAGGTACATGTGTTATTATATTTTGTATTTTTCAAAATTTCTCCAAAAAAGTAAAAACAAATATATACTAATATTAATACATTATCTGATAGCCATGGCATATATCCCAAGGCAGTATGATCTTAAAAAGACATATTACCAACAACTAACTTCAAATAAGAACTAGTAATCTAATCCCAGAAAATTCTGCATCCAAGATTATTAATTTTCCTCTATTAGTACTGTATATACTTGATATTAAATTTTTCACACTACATATACTTAACTAATTAATATATAATTCTTCTTTGACTTAGTGCTACTATAAGAAGCCTAATTAAATAAAGCAGTTCCTAATTTTATAACTATATATACTCAGTTGTATAATATAAGGTAATCCAAAGACTGAAATTACACTTATCTTTTTACCTCCCAAATGATGAATGTTCAAGCAATAAATGTAATATGTTTTTAATTACATAAGCCATAGTTAAAAAGAAACGTTTGCTGATGAGTAAGTATACAGTTTAGTATTTGTGTTTGAAAACTTATGAAAAGAAAAAAGTAAAGAAAACAATGAATTTGCTGGAACTACAGGCATTCTTGTAAATAAGCACCAGCTTTCTTACCTTGCTGCATCTGTGGATGTGTTGTATAACTTGAAGGATGGGAATATGGCATGTATCCTGCAGGGCTTTGTGGGGCATATGGACTAGGCACTGGGCTATTTTGTTGTGGCATAAATCTGTTCCCAGAGCTTGTCTGTGGTGGCACAAACCGGCTAAAATCCAAAATCCAAATACACAATATCAGGAAATGAAATAAGTGATATTTCTTGTTATTTCAATAAAATAAAATCTATGTACACAGAAAATTCTGAAAAATAATGTACAAAAATCATTCACAATTCAGAACCTAAGAGTTATACTAAGCAGTTTTCAAATAGAGTAATTCATTTATTTTACATGCTCCCTAAATTCTACTCGAAGAATTTTCTTATTTATCTCAAACATGCTCTATTTCAACACATTCTTTTGTTTGCATGAAATTAAGTTACTATTTATTTCAAACAGTATATTAGAGCATTTCCACATTTAACATTTTAAGGCAAATATTCATGTGCTATGTAAGGATAAGCATCTAAACTTTTTGAAAGAAAGTGAAGTCTCTCAGTCGGGTCTGACTCTTTGCAACCCCATGAACTGTAGCCCAGCAGGCTCCTCCGTCCATGGGATTCTCCAGGCAAGAATACTGGAGTGGGTTGCCATTTCCCTCTCCAGGGGATCTTCCCAACCCAGGGATCGAACCCAGGTCTCCTGCATTGTGGGCAGACGCTTTAACCTCTGAGCCACCAGGTAAATTACCTTTAGGAATTAACTTTAGGAATTTCACCATTACCTAAATGCATGTACATACTGTATATTCTCAAACACATTCACTACAGAAAATAGCTCTTCATAAAATGATAAATACATTACCTGGAGGGGCTATGTGAGATAGTGGTTTGTTGATAATTGGAAGATGCAGGACTACTGTGCATGGAATTCTGAGAAAGTTTATACTGAGACATCATCATTCCTACATAATATACAAAAACAGTAAGTATGTTATATTCTTCTATTGGTAAAGCATTAAGTGATTTAAATCAACCATTCTCTCACAAACACTCAGAAGTTCTTTCTGTTCTTTTCTTTTTGACCAACACGTTCATTTTGAAGAGCAAAATACAGAAACTATAAATTTTAAGCACAACCAATTTTACCAAACATCCTTTTAGCATGTCAACTAATCCAGGGACAGAGATAGAGAGCTATGTACTTGCTTACTTAGTGTCCTACATTCAGCTTTAGAATTGAAAAGAACTTTCAGAAGCCACTTCATCTAATCCAGGGATTCCCTTGTCTCCAGGATGTGAACCTGTACCTCCTGTCAGATCAGTGGCAGCATTAAAGTGCACAATAAATGTAACGTACTTGAATCATCCTAAAACCATTTCCCATCCCTTGTCCATGGAGTAATTGTCTTCCAGGAAATAGGTCCCTGCTGTCAAAATGGTTGGGGACCTCTGACCTAATCCTTTAATAAATACTACACACTTCTGTCTACAATAGGCTTTTGGATGGTATTTCCTATTATGCACAATATTTTATTACATTCATCTCCCCTCCTTAGGAACTTAATTTTAACAACTCTATGTATTTTGTTGTGATTAGGACCTAACTTTTAAGAAGTACTTTTCTTAAAGGTCCAAGGTTTGAGGTACTGAAATTACCATCTCAGTCTTTTAATGAACATCAGAATGTTCCTACTCTTTCTTTTACAGTAATTCTTGCCATAAAATAGGGATTAAATGAATATTTGTTTAATGAATGAAAGTGTGAGAACAGCTTTCAGATTCTCACATTTCCTTTCACACTGTTCTTTCACCTGTTGCTTTCAACTCTTTCCATTCTGTTATATAGGAGATGCAGAAAAATTCAGCTATTTAGACACTCTAAAATCAAAAATAAAAATCTATAATTAACACTGACCTTTCTTATAATACATATAGCTACTCTTTTTGGGAAATTCAAGCATCACATTATTTCCCAAAAGTTCATTTTCTGCTGCTGATATGAAAAGTGCCTTTTACATTCAAACAAAAGTTACATGTTTATTTGCCAGGAGCTACAAAAAGGATTCTAGCTCTACAACAACAGCTGAATGACATGAGGGCACAAAATCACCTCAAAGTCTAACACTAATAGTATGTTTTCTTTTATAGGTAGTCTAAATTTCAGTTTATGAATTTTCTCTTCCAACCTAAATTCAGTACTAAGTCATATATGCCATGGTTTAATAATTTAATTACTATAACTACTGTTTCTGATTTTGATTTTTTTGAGAGAAGGGGACAAAACTCTTTAAGACGAGAGTTAAAAAGTATTTTCCTCTGAATTAACTATCATTACTATGACAAGCTGGAATCACTAGTTTAGAGGCATTGGCTTTATAAATAAAAAGGTCAAATGAAATCCTAATAGTTCTTTCTGATTCTCTCAAAGATCCAAAGAACTGTGCTGTTAAGTTGCTAAGTCATGTCTGACTCTGTCATCCCATGGACTGCAGCATGCCAGTCTTCCCTGTCCTTCTCTATCTCCTGGAGTTTACTCAAACTCATGTCCATTCAGTTGGTGAACCCTTTTTTCTTTTTTCTGAGCAGTAGGTCTCAACAGTGGGCTTAAAGTATTCAATAAACCATGTTATAAACAAATATGCTTATTATCCTGGTTTCTTGTTCCATTTATACAGCACAGGCAGAGTTGATTTAGCATAACTCTTAAGGGCCCTAGAATTTTCAGAATGGTCAACGAGCACTGGTTTCAACCTAAATTCACCACCTGTATTAGCTCCTTTGAAGCTTTGAAGCCAGGCATTGACTTTTTCTCTCTAGCTATGAAAGTACTAGCTGGCATCTTCTTCCAATAGAAAACTGTTTCATCTATACTGAAAATCTTTTGTTTAGCATAGCCACTTTCATTAATTATTTTAGCTAGATCTGGATAACTTGCTGCAGTTTCTACATCAGTACTTGTAGCTTCACCTTGCACTGTAAAGTTAATGGAGATAGCTTCTTTCCTGAAACCTCATAAACCAATCTCTGCTAGCTTCAAACTTTTCTTCTGCAGCTTCCTCAACTCTCTTAGCCTTGAGAGAACCAAAGAGAGTTAGGGCCTTGCTCTGGATTAGGCTTTGGCTTAAGGGAGTATTCTGACTGGCTTGATCTTCCACCCTGACCGCTAAAACTTTCTCCATATCAGCAATGAAGGTTATTTTAGTTTCTTAACATTCAAGTGTTTATTGGGGTAGCACTTCCCCACTCCCTTCAAGAATTTTTCCTTTGTTTTTGATAACTTGGCTGTAAGGGACAAGAGGCCTAGCTTTTGGCCTATCTTGGCTTTCGACATGTCTTCCTCACTAAGCTTAAGCATTTCTGGCTTTTGATTAGAGAAAAAGATATGCGGCTCTTCTTTTCACTTGAATACTTAAGAGGTCACTGTGGAGTTATTAATGGACTCATTTCAATACGTTCTGTCTCAGAAAACAGCAAGGCTCAAGGAAAGTGGAACTGCCAGTTCTGCCAGAACATACATTTATCCATTAGTTCACTGACTTACATGGGTGTGGTTCCTGGTGCCCTCAAATATAATAGTAACTTCAAACATCACCATAACAAACACAGTGATAATGTTTTTAAATATTGTAACAATTAGCAGAATGTGACAGAGACACAAAATAAGCAAATGCTGTTTGAAAAATGGTACTGACAGACTTGCTCAATGCACAGCTGCCATAAACATTCAATTTGTTAAACAGGCACTATCTGAGAAGTGCAGTAAAGCGAAGTGCAATAAAACAAGATATGCCTATAGTCTTCCTTCCAATCAATGATCTCTCCATATTTTCTTTCATTCCAACATTCTTCCAGAGTATGTTTAATTCTAGCTTTCCTTTCACCACTTCTATCTGTGACCTACTACTGCCATCCAAGACTGATGAAGATACAGTCTTGTCCTGCATACCTGACTTCAATTTCCTAGAAGGAAATTCCCTAGATTCACTTTGGGAAATGGATAGCAACTATGCAATTGCTTTAAAAACACAATTCACACAGAAGGACACACCATCAACATAGTAATACTATTTAAAAACAAAACTAAGAAATGGAATGATGAGCTTCACCAAGGTACTGTCAGCAAATGTGGCAATATTCTTGCACACAAATAATCAATTAAATAAACTGGATCTTCCTGGGTTGTCAACTATTCCTTTCTGCTGTTTTAGTCTTGAGAGGGAAGCAAGCACTTGAGCTTACTAGATTCAGTAAGCTTCAGACCAGAACAAAGCTCCTAACTTAAGGATTCTCCTTGACTACAGAAAAATCATATGCGCTAGATGTAGTATTTTTATGGTTTTTCTAATGCTTATTATAAATAGAGTTTTCCTTAATAGTAATATTTTAGTTACAAACCTTTTTCTATTTCTAAAGTGTTAAACCAATTACTATATAACCATGACTATAATCACCCATCAGTACTAAAACTAATACTTGGTATATTTATTTATACACACACTCCATTTTCAGAAGCTCTGCAGATATTTTTATTATTTGATTAATGAAAGACTTCTGTCATATCTATTCTAGGTTTCTAAAATAAAAAGCTCTTTCATTGACTAAATTAATACATTTTGAAATATCCAGCAAACTGCATATTAAGTTTTGCCTAATTGAATAAACTGCAAGAATGTTACTATCTATTTAGTTTCCTTTTTGTTCTTGGTTTGATTCAAGGTATCAAAGAGTATTCACAGATGACAGGCTAGTTTGTTAAAGGAGACAGCTGAATTTACATGTGAAGCAAGTTCTGATACAAGACACATTAAAAATATATATACTATGAAATTCAATTATTAAAAAACTCACCACTTTGTACATATCTGTTCTGCATACTTTTCTCCCTGAAAACGTTAGGACTCCTCGCCAGGACGGCCTGCAACAAGACTGGTATGTCGCCTTCTGGATCATCACTGCCAAGGTTATCTTTCAACTCTCTGGCATTGAAAAAATAAATATAAAACATTTAAAAAGTGATGGTCATTAAGAATTCTTTAACTTCTATTACTTAAATTGTAGACTTCTTTCCTTTCCCCACTTTATTTTAAACAGAAAACATTATTTTATGGATTGTAAGTTTATGTAAGAATGTTTATATTAGCATAAAAGTATAAAATAAGTGTCTGTTCTATTCAAAATAGTGGAAAGGTAGAGGTGATAATTATGCACAGAAGTTGATATCCGGGCTTGGAATATATTTTCTCCCTTATATCTGAATATAAGTGACTTTGTCTTTTTGAGAATGTTCTCTGAATGAAACAATGTTGCCATGTTGATTAAGACAAGACCCAAGGTTATGTAATTGCCCCCTCTTTATTCTCATCTCAAATAAAGCCACTGGAGAGAAAAAATCCCAAGTAAGTGGTTAAGAATAGCTGCAGTTAGTAAGTAGCAAGTTAAGTTCACAAATGCTAAGAAATAAAAATTAGGCAGTATTTTAAATTTTACACGTCACTGTTGCACTCATTAAATCTAATTAGAAAGATTCGTAAAGATGGTGTCCAATGATAAAATTAAATACATTTCTGGGGGCAATCAAAGGAGCTCACCATATAATTAATCATAATTGTATATGTGCTTCTCCTTTTATCTCTTTAAATATGTGGTGAAAATCTTTCAATTAAGGATGTTCAGGTAGGGCCTTCCCTCGTGGTCCAATAGTTAAGACTCTGCCATCCAATGTAGCGGACGCAGGTTTGATCCCTGGTAGAGAAACTGTATCCCACATGCCATAGGGCAACCAAGCCCTTGAGCCACAACTACTAAGTCCGCACACTGCAACTTCAGAAGCCCCCACACGCCACAACTAGAGAAAGCCGTGCACTGCAATGAGGAGCCCACAAGCCGCAATACAGTCCCAACAGAGCCAAAAAGAAGAGAATGCACAGGTATGAGAAGCAGTAAAACACTTAGACACTGTTGAATTTCTGTAGAGATATACTTCCTTCTGAATTTAAACAATCATTTCTCAGTTTCCCATCAGTAAATTCACATTTATTATTTCTGCTAAATTCTTCAGCTTAAAAAATGGCCCCATAGTATGAGCTACATACAGGTAATGGCAGAGATCTGTCCATTATAATGTGTTTTATACTCATTCCCCTAAATAATGAATCTTTAAGTTAAAAAAATTAAAAGAATGGAAGGGCACAAGAGTACCACTGTGCAGTGGGTTATGAACTTTTTATACATTGTTGTGTTGAGTATACATACATACTGTTTTGGTAGTAAAAAGTGAATTTTAAAAAGTATACTTGTGGAAAAAGTCTGTAAATAAGCTACGTATTTTAGTTCATATTATTTTAAAGTCTATTGTGTGAAAACACACATCTGTGTTCACACTGTACAACAAATCCTGGAGAAAAATTAGTTCCAAATTCTGTAGCAACCTTCCTTGAAATTAATCTCTGAGTTCTTGCTATATTTTACATGAAAAGCATATAAGCCTATTCCAAACAGAACCATCACTAAAGTCCCTAGTGCCCGGAAATTCTAACTATTCCAGCAATTTCAGGAAAAGGAGCTAAATTAATGAACAACTTGAGACCTCTGCACAGATCCATCTTGATGAATCCCAAGATTATTACAAGAATCAAAAAAAATATTCATAGAATTACATGCATCAGAACTACTGTCTCAAAATAACTATGGTCTATTTAAATCTCATTAATATCACAATAAGGCTATATTTTAAAGAGGATATTCCAATAATTTAAAATAAATTATGTATTAAAATTTTTTAGAAATAAAAGTTAAACCAGGAATACTGATTCTTTTACTAAGACCAAAACATTTCATCTTACTTTAGATATACTTACATGTGATCTGTTGATACCTGGTTGAGGCTGTGGACAAGCTGTGAAACCAAATTATCATCCCTACAGGCCAAAAGGCAGTTCACTTCTTCTGCTATTCGTGCATTAAAGAGAAGGCTCTTTGTAGTTGTAGCAGGTAAAGGGGATGGAAGAGGCAGCTGGTTCAGGACTATTTGGAATAAAATCAGATTATGAGAAATTAATTGAGTGACAGTATGAAACCTCTTTCATGCTTAAATATATATGGGATTAAATAAATTGTAAAATATCAGTATGAATTAAAAGGCATTCTGTCTCTCCCCAAACAAACCCCAAACTACTCTACAAAACTCCCCAAACGTCCCTTTGACCACAATAGATTATACTAAGAGTAAAACTCTGTGCTAACTTTTCATGTCTTAATATCTTTATTACTTTAATAAATAGCCAAAAAAGGATTTAAAAAAAATAAGTAATTTCTAAAAATTGAGTGTATTAATTAATCTAATTTACTTCTATTGTAAAGATTTATCATAATCAAATAAATAAACCAAGTTACAATATCTGACTCTTCACCAGATAGACAACTAATGTGTGTTTTTAAAAGCTTGGGCAAATACAAAAATAGCTCACTTTAGTAGGAGAACAACATCCATAGAATAGGATTCTAAAGAAAGAAAAATATCTAAGGAATTTTGCTTTAAGTTGTAAATTCCTAAATAATCTCTTCATTCTATTCTGACAGCAAAAAAAAAAAAGGACATCGATGTTCACAGTTGTTTAAATTCAGTTACTTAATGTCTCTTCACATAAAAGGAATTAGTTCATTTGTTTAAAATAAAAGTTAAAAAGTTAACAATAGTGTCTTTGTTTTTGGTTTAATTTTTAATCACCTATATAGTATTAACTCTCATGCCACTCAGTCACTATGGGTGATAATAAGTTTTTGTTCATAAAAACATTGGAAACAAATCATTACTTAATACGTAGAATTTATTGGGCAGAAAAATTTTAATGAGGTACAGCTGAGATAATGCACAGAACTCAACCCCACCCCAACAAAAAAAAAGAAATTTCTGGTTGTTTGACTCTGCACTCCTACAACATATCATATGAATTTATGCCTTACTTGAACAAAGTGATAACCAAAACTAAAGACTATTTCAAAAGCTTTCTTACCTATTAAATCCACACCAACTACTTTCTTGTTATGTCAGATTTTATAAAGTAGCCCTGCCTCAAAGCTGTAGGCTGTTATCTATTTTACACCCACTTAAACTAGCTGGAAATTAACAACAGAAAAAAATAGTAATTGGGGGAACATAGATGAAAACATTTCTTGAAGTTATTTTCCTATAGCTGCTTTTATGAAACCTTACATCTTACAAAATGCTTGTTTTACAAAGAAAGGATGTCATCTATTCACCATCAACCCTTCCTTCTCATATGTCTTCTCCCCTTTATTTATTCAGGTAGGATAAGGACTAACATTGTGAGCAGTTTTTACACAGGGACTAAGTTAAAATTGCCTACCAAAGGAATGAGCCCCTAAAATATTGCACTACACTAATTAAACCTGCCAACAAAGGTCTAGTCAAAGCTATGGTTTTTCCAGTAGTCCCATATAGATGTGAGAGTTGGACCATAAGGAAAGCTGACTGCTGAAGAATTGATGTTTTTGAACTGTGGTGTTGGAGAAGACTCTTGAGAGTCCCTTGGACAGCAGGGAGATCAAACCAATCAGTCCTAAAGAAATCAGTCCTGAATGTTCCTTGGAAGGACTGATGCAAAAGCTGAAGCTCCAACACTTTGGCCACCTGATGCGAAGATCTGACTCATTGGAAAAGACCCTGATGCTGGGAAAGACTCAAAGCAAGAGGAGAAGGGGACGACAGAGGATGAGATGGCTAGATGGTATCACCGACTCGATGGACATGAGTTTGAGCATGCTCTGGGAGTTGGTGATGGACAGGGAAGCCTGGTGTGCTGCAGTCCATGGGGTCGCAAAGAGTTAGACATGACTGAGCGACTGAACTGAACTAAACCTCAAGTGAATGACAATGTTCTTAAGAAACTTAAGTGTTCAGGGTAAAATAGGCTCCTGACATCTGTGACAAACTCCAAAAGATTACCAAACGTGGCATCCAAAATAAATATCACTAAGAAATTAGATTAAGTGGGGCCATCAAATTTTCTTGTTTGAAGGGCAGTTTCAGTTACCATTTCCCTAAATGCTTTTTTAAGTGTGTAATAATTTCTATATGCAAACCATGTTTCTTCAGTTTCGATTTTTAATGATTGTTTCATCTTCTCTGATCCTTACTTTTACATTTATCCCTTTCATGTAAGACCTTTAAACAAAAACATACTACCATTTCTTAATGGGTCCTTAGGATGAAAGAGAAATTAAGGTCTTATTATTAGTTCACTAATTTTGTTACTTTCACACTTATGCATTCAAAATCTAAAATCTTTACACACTTTGTGTTATTTATGACACCACCAACAATTATTGTCATAGTCTCTTTAAAAATCAATGTCAGAGTAGAATGTTAACCAAACTTACGGTCTGTAAGACTAGCAATCCCCGCAAGAGTAGTGATGGGGACATGGGGCATATCCCCATTCATCCTGAAGTTCTGGAATGGTGTTGCCTATGAAAGTACTTAGTTCAGGTGCCAGCTGTCATTACTTCCCATTTCCCAAACACTGCAACAAAAAACAGATAATTATTTGTAACAATGTCAAATATATTACTACTAGGGAAATGCTTAAAAAATAAAATGTTCTGCTTTTTGCATGCTCAAGCTATACATAACAGTAACAGCCATCATGCATGTATTATTTACTGTATGTTCACACTGCAAAATGCTTTGTATGCAACAACACATTTAGTCCTCACAACAATGAAGTAAGGTAGGTACTCTTTTTTTTCCTGCATTTTACTGACGAGAAAATTAATTTACAAGGAATTTCAAGTAATGTGTGGAGCAAAGGTCAGAACCTAAACAATGTGGCTGTATTACTGGACAGGGACACTTAATTTTGACAAACACTATTTTCTTTTCCACATTATATATGCATAAAAATTTATCTTCAACTTGCCTTCCTGGTAAATAATGTGACCATTATTAAAAGATGAATCTTCAAACAATAAAGGCTGGAAAGGGTGTGGAGAAAAGAGAACCCTCTTGCACTGTTGGTGGGAATGTAAATTGATACAGCCACTATAGAAGACAGTAAGGAGATTCCTTAAAAAACTAGGAATAAAACCACCAGATGACCCAGCAATCCCATTCCTAGGCATATACCCTGAGGAAACCAAAATTGAAAAAGACACATGTACCCCAATGTTAACTGCAGCACTATTTACAATAGCTAGAACATGAAAGCAATCTGGATGTCCATTGACAGATGAATGGATAAAGCTGTGGTACATATACACAATGGAATATTAGTCATAAAAAGGAACACATTTGAGTCAGTTCTAATAAGGTGGATGCACCAAGAGCCTATCATTCAGAGTGAAGTCAGAAAGAGAAAAGTATTGCATAATAATGCATATATATAGAATCTAATAAGATGGTATCGATGAATTTACTTGCAGGGCAGCAGTGGAGAAACAGACATAGAGAACAGACTTATGGACATGGTGAGAGGGGAGGAGAGGGTGAGATGTCTGGACAGAGTAACATGGAAACTTACATTACCATATGCAAAATAGATAGCCAATGGGAATTTGCTGTATGTCTCATGGAACTTAAACAGGGGCTCTGAATCAACCTAGAAGGGTGAGATGGGGAGGGAGGTACAAGAGGGAGGGGACACAGGTACACCTATGGCTGATTCCATGTTGATGTTTGACAGAAAACAACAAAATTCTGTAAAGCAATTATCCTTGAATTAAAAAATAAATTTTGAAAAAGATGTGTCTTCATTAAATAGCTTCATAAACAGCAAACAGAGTCTGCTCTACATCAATTATCTAAGACATAGTGCTGAAATAGAAAGCTGAATTGTAATTTTTAAACAGTTTAAATACTTCTCTTTTTTTTTAAGAGAAGCTAGTCAGTAACTTTCAGGAGAACCTCTGAGTTTTTTCGTTTATAATCTTCAGAACAGTGTAATGATGTAACATTAATAATTCCCCTTATTCATACATCTTAATTCAACTTTAAAAAGTTTTTTCTTAAAAATAGTGAAAGTATATAAGTAGGTAAAAATAAGAATTTTCTTTTTCCTCACTTTGATTATAAATATACTGACAAAAGTTCCTAAAACACATATGTACGTTTTAACAGTAATAAAGTAAGCATCCATGAAACCACTCTAACGCTCTGCTGCTGCTGCTGCTAAGTTGCTTCAGTCATGTCCGACTCTGTGCGACCCCATAGACTGCAGCCCACCAGGCTCCTCCGTCCCTGGGATTCTCCAGGCCAAGAGTACTGGAGTGGGTTGCCATTTCCTTCTCCAATGCATGAAAGTGAAAAGTGAAAGCGAAGTTGCTCAGTCATGTCTGACTCTTAGCGACCCCATGGACTGCAGCCCACCAGGCTCCTCTGTCCATGGAACTCCCCAGGCAAGAATACTGGAGTGGGCTGCCACTTCCTTCTCCAGGGGACTTTCTTGACTCAGGGATTGAACCCATGTCTGTTACGGCAGGGGGATTGTGTACTTTCTTTACCGTCTGAACCAACCGGGGAAAAGCCAGGGACGCTCCTGAACTCAGGTGTTTCTAATCTTATCTCACATTATCAACCATTATATGAAGGACATCAAACTGGGAGGTATCTACAATGCTATGACAGAAAAGACAAACCAGTAAAAAAGGTAAATGAAATGTTCCTCAGAGAAGCAAAACATTTAAGGTCTCACAGCTTGTAAACTGACCTACAAAAGTTTGGATTTCTAGTTCAATGTTCTTTATGCTATGCTGTCTTACAGGATTGTATTATTTTGAATAAACCAACATTTTATGTGTGTGGACTATTTAGCTAATTAGCACTTTTCCTTCCTTGGTAATACTAATTTCTCCTTTTCTTTAGTGAGGAAGGTGGGAGGGAGGGCTTAAAACTATTATATTTTTATTGTCTCAGTTTATATTACATTTAATAGAATACGCTGCCTCAAATTCTTTTGGGAAATAGGTAGAATATAAATCCTAAGCAGCTAGGTAAGTAAATACCTAAATCTATGTTGTACTATATATAGTACAATATAACTTAAGATTGATTCCTTTATCACAAGATGATTTCCTATACAATGGGATCAGAAATGCAAAAATCAAACAATGGTCATTTTATTTCCTCTAAATGAGGCTGAGGTCTTAAGGAACTATAACATTTAGATGTAGGTCTCAACTTTAGACCATAATACACTTGATAATATATAATCAATTGAATCTAAAATGTAAGAGAAAAATGTTTTAATAACAGTCCACAAGAGGGCACACTTTGAACTACTACAAAATTTTTAAATTCACATTTTTTTTTTCCACTAGTCCAAAGACTGGCCAGATTCTTCTGAAATAATCATTCACCACCACTAGAAAGCAACAGATTCTGAAGTTTGTAAAAAATTTTTTAACACATATAAGCAATTTTTGGGTGCATATAAAATATAAGAAAAGCCTGAATACATGAAGACCTCTACAGTAATATTAAGTGATAAAAGCAAGTAATAGGTTTATCATTCATCTTCATCCTATTAGTTATTTGCGATTTGTCTGCCCTTAGAATCTTTTCAAAAAACTCTGGTTACTCTGATTTTTTTGTTTTTTTCTTTTTAAACTTTACAAATTGTATTAGTTTTGCCAAATATCAAAATGAATCCTCCACAGGTATACATGTGTTCCCCATCCTGAACCCTCCTCCCTCCTCCCTCCCCATACCATTCCTCTGGGTCGTCCCAGTGCACTAACCCCAAGCATTCCAGCATGGTGCATCGAACCTGGACTGGCAACTTGTTTCATACATGATATTATACATGTTTCAATGCCATTCTCCCAAATCTTCCCACCCTCTCCCTCTGCAACAGAGTCCATAAGACTGTTCTATACATCAGTGTCTCTTTTGCTGTCTCGTACACAGGGTTATTGTTAGCATCTTTTGATGCCACAGTAAGTTTAATAAATATCTATCATCTCATACAGATACAAAGACATTTTCTTGTGATAAAAACTCTTAAGACCTACTTGCTTAACAACTTTCATATATAACATACAGCAGTGTTTAATTATGTTTATCATGTTACACATGACATCTTTAGTACTTAATCTTGTAACTGGAAGTTTGTATCTTTTGACTCCCTTCAATTTCCTAACCCCCTCCCCCCCAGCGCAATCCCAGCCTCTCTCTGATAACCACAAATCTGATCTTCTTCTCTGAGTTTGCTTGTTTTTGAAGCATAACTGATCTACAACACTGTTGGTTCCTAGCATACAACATAATGATTTGGTATTTCTATATATTTCAAAATGATCAATGTAGGAAGTCTAGTTACCATCTGTCACCATACAAAGATATTACATTATTATTTACTCTATTCCCCACACTGTACATTTCATCCCTGTGCTTCATCTATTTGGTAACTGGAAGTTTGTACCTCTTAATCTTTCTCACCTATTGCACTAATCCCCCCACCCATCTCCCCTCTGGCAACTACCTGTTTGTTCTCTGCATCTATAACTGTTTCTGCTTTCTTATGTTTGTTTACATGTTTTGCTTTTAGATTCCACATATAAAGTGAAATCATATGGTATCTGTTTTTACCTGACTTACTTCATTTAGAATAATACCCTCTAGGTCCATATGCATTGTTGCAAATGACAAGATTTCATCTACTTGCATGTTATCACCCATAAAAAAGAATATGTGTATATACATATATGTGAATAGGTACATATCTAGACTACATCATTTTTATCCATTCACCTATCAATGGGCACTCAGGTTCCTTTCATATCCTGGTTATTGTAAATAATGTGATGAACACACAGTATATGTATCTTTTCAAATTAGTGTTTTTGCTTTCTTCAGAGAATACCCAGAAGTGGAATTGTTTTGTATGGCACTTCTGTTTTTAATTTTTTGTGGAACCTCTATACTGTTTTCCACAGTGGCTGCACATTTACATTCCCACAAACGGTTCGTGAGAGTTCTTTTATTTGTTGACTTTTTGATAATAGTCATTTTGAAAGGTGTGAGGTGATATCTCACTGTGATTTTGAATTGCATTTCTCTGATGATTAGTGATGCTGAGTATCTTTTCATGTGCCTGTTAATTATCTTTAAGTCTTCTTTGGGAAAATACCTATCCAGGTCCTCTGTCTGGCTATTTTGATCCTAATATGACAAGTCCCTAGAAACAATGAATTCTTTAAGACAACTCAGTAGGAGAACAAATATGTTTCAGGTACTTTAGGAAATTATTCCACAGCTTAAGATCATTACTTAAAGTACTGAAAACAATAACTGAGAAAGAGTACATGCACGCTTGTGCTTAGTCGCTTCAGTTGTGTCCGACCCTCTCCGACCCTATGGACCATGGTTTGCCAGGCTCCTCTGTCCGTGAGATTCTCCAGGCAAGAATACTGGAGTGAGTTGCCATTTCCTTCTCCAAAGAGTACATAAAGATGTACAAAAAAAAAATCATGATTGCTCAAGTATAATGCACATTAATAATGTCTCTTCTGTGCTAACCCATTCAAAGGTCATTTCCAACAACCTTCTTCTCTCTCCTGTGTCAATTTTCCCTCTTATTGGATCATTCCAATGAGCATATAAACATCTATATGCTGATAACTGCTGCTGCTGCTGCTAAGTCGCTTCAGTCGTGTCCGACTCTCTGCGACCCCATAGACAGCAACCCACCAGGCTCCGCCGTCCCTGGGATTCTCCAGGCAAGAACACTGGAGTGGGCTGCCATTCCCTTCTCCATGATAACTGCTACTATTCCCCAAAAACCCAAATTAAAAAAAACCCTTGTCTCCTATATCCTCCATCAAACTGCTTCATTTTCTGCTTCCTTTCACAGCAAAATACTTCAGTTTTCCATATTCACCTCTAATTCTTCTACTTTCTCTTGAGACCACCCTGGGTTTTTATTCTCATCATTCCACTGAAAGTCTTACCATGGTTAGTAATGGCATGAATCTACATTGTTAAGTGCAATGGACAAAACTCCTATTCAATTATTTGACCCAGCATTCAACAGAGCTGATTAATCTTCTGTTTGCACAATTCTGTTTTCCAGAACAACATATTCTTTTGGTTTTTCCTCACAGGACAGGCCACTCCTGAATCCTATATTGGTTCCTTCTCATCTTCCTGTTCTACCTATGCTGTTAATCTCATCTGATCTCAAGATTTTAAAATAGCACCTGTATGCTGATAACTCTAAAATTTGTATCTCCTACTGTGACTTCTCCCCACATACAATACACTCAATCCAACTACCTACTCAGTATCTCTGCTTTGAAAAAGCTGGCTTGAAACTCAACCTTAAAAAAACTAAGATCATGGCATTGGGTCCCATCACTTCATAGCAAATAGATGGGAGGAAAGTGGAAACAGTGACAGATTTTATTTTCCTGGGCTCCAAAATCACTACAGACAGTGACTGCAGCCATGAAATTAAATGATGCCTGCTCCTTAGAAGAAAGCCATGACAAACAGTGTATTAAAAGCCAGAGACATCACTTTGCTGAAAAAGGTCCATATAGTCAAATACATGATTTTTTCCATAGTCATGTATGGACGTGAGAGTAAGACCATAAAGAAAGAAGGCTGAGCACCAAAGAATTGTTGCCTTCAAACGGTGGTGTTGGAGAAAACTCTAGAGTCCCCTGGACTGCAAGATCAAACCAGTCAATACTAAAGGAAATCAACCCTGACTATAAATAAGAAGGACTGATGCTGAAGCTCCAATACTTTGGCCACCTGATGCAAAGAGCCGACTCACTGGAAAAGACTCTGATGTGGGGAAAGTTGAAGGCAAAACGAGAAGGACAGGATGAGATGGCTGGATGGCATCACCAACTCAATGGACACGACTTTGAGCAAATTCCAGGAGATAGTGAAGGATACAAGAGTTTGGTGTGCTACAGTCCATGGGGCTGCAAACAGTTGGACTTGAGCGACTGAAGAACGACAAGTGCAGGTCTAGAGTAGAGGCTGGCAATCTTATTACTGACTTCTGAGAGAATCAATTATATACTTTAGATAAATGTTCTTTATTAGATACTATCTGCAAATATTGTATCCTTCTCGTTTGCCTTTTCATTCTCTTAACAATATCTTTTGAACTTTTTATGAAGTCCAACTTAGCAGTATGTTTTTTTATGATGGTGGTGGTGGGATGCGACTACAAAGAGACATGCAGAAAGTTTTTGATGTGAAAATGTTCTGTATCATGGAGGGATGTTGGTTATATGAGTATACCCAAGATTTCTATTTTTCAATATATATATTACCAAATTCCAAAATACTACAGAAGTAATAATACTGCTACTAATAATTTAGCAGTGGTTACAGAATGGAAGGAGGTATAGATGAAATTAAAAGGACAGCATGTTGATTACTGTTGAAGCTGAGTGATGGACATTAGGCATTCATTATACTCTTCTGTTTACCTTTCAGGTCCTTAAAGTCTTCCATAATAAACAGCCTGTTTCATATGTACCTTGCTTTTTCTTTTTTAAAATTTCTTTGGAGTAATTTAAAATGTGTTAACTTCCACATTTTATTTTAATTAAGGGAAATTTTTTGTTGGGTACAAAATATCATCTCATACTTAGGATTAAGTAAAGCCTTTCATTTAACAGACCTATTACTGCGAAACCATGTGATATGAAGTGAATGTTTCTATCTCCCCCGCAACCCCATTTGTATATGGAACCCTATTCCCAGTATGATGGTATCAATATTTGAAAGTGGGGCTCATGAGAGGTGATTAGGTCACGAGGGTGAAATTCTCACCAATAGGATTAATGCCCCTAGGAAAGAGACTTCAAAGAGCTCCTCTGATCCTTCCACCATGTGAAGACACAGCAAGAATATGGCCATCTATGAACCAGAAAGTGGGTTCTCACAAGATACTGAATCTGCCAGGACCTTTATTTTGGACTTCCCAGCCTCCAGAACTGTAAGAAATAAATTTCTGCTGTTTATAAGCCAGTCTACGGCTTGTAACAGTCTACGGCTGCTGTTGTTGTTTAAGTTGCTAAATCATCTCCGACTCTTTGTGACCCCATGGACTGCAGCATGCCAGGCTTCCCTGTCCTTCACTATCTCATGGAGTTTGCTCAAGTTCATGTCCACCAAGTCGGTGATGCTATTCTTTTATAAGAGACTGAATGGTAAGACATCATGTTTCCCTCAGGCTTTATTTCTGTAATTGGTATTAAAAAAATAAAAGAATTTAAGATATAATAATTAAATAGTATAATTTATGAATGTGAAAGAACTATATTGGGATAATTTTCAGGAAAAATAACCTTGTAAAAAGTCAATTAAGACTAGTAACTAACAACTCCTTACTAAGGAGCTAAACATCAAAATTATTTTAAATAGTCTTTCTCATAGGAAAAGAAATAATAAAAACAGAGAAAAGCAATTTCTTACCCACATTATCTATAGTGCTTAGTCGCTCAGTCGTTTCTGACTCTTTGTGACCCTCATGGGCTGTAGCCTGCCAGGAAGCCACCAAGGAAGCCCACATTATCTACAGTAACCTTTTTAATAATTTCCACTAGATCCTTCCCACTATGCTATTTTATAGGATGTAAATATATAAAATTTAGGGCTTCCCTGGTCGCTCAGATGGTAAAGAATTTGCCTGCAACGCAGGAGACCTGGGTTTGATCCCTGCGTTGGAAAGATCCCCTGGAGAAAGGAATGGCTGGCTACCCACTCCAGTATTCTTCTCTGGAGAATTCCATGGACTGAGGTCAAGCATGTTATTTTTAAAATTTAATACGCTAATATTCAATGAACTAATCATAAAATGCAGATTTTCATAACATCAAATGGCATATCCTTTCTATACATAAAATGAAAAAATAGTTGTTTAAATTCTGTCATTATTGGTAAATCTTTTATTAAGAAAAATGGGTTTCTAAATTTTAAGTGAAGTTTCTGATTTATATGATTAGTCCCACAAAAGTAAAGTTACTATGAAACACAGATTATTAAAAAGAAAATAAAACATTAACTATATCCTGAGCTAGAAGGTTAATAGGAATACAAAATGTAAAAAGATAAAATGATCCTGTGTGTTATAAAGCAGCAGCCCCCAACCTTTTTTGGCAACAGGGACCGGTTTCCTGGAAGACAGTTCTTCCACGGGCTGGGAGTGAGGGGGTGGTTTTGGGATGATTCATGCACATTACATTTATTGTGCACTTTACTTATATTACTATTGTATCAGCTCATGTCAGATCATCAAGCATTAGACCCCGAAGGTTGGGGACCCCTGTTATAGAGGACTTTCATGGTTGTTTACAAAATCTAGGAAAACTGATGGGGATAGGGGAGGTGTGCAGAAAAGAGGGATATAAAAAAATAGTTTTCTCAAATAATATTTTGACACAAGTCAGTATCACAAATAAACACAAAAGCAAACTAAACTTAAAATGGAACTGAAACACTTTCAATTTCAATCAGAATACTGAATTGCCTGGAGTTGAGGAAGCAGTTTGGCTTCTCTTTACCAGTACTTGATAGCTGATAATATTACATATGCTTATCAGCAGGTAATGAAATTTCTAAGTGACTCATCTCCTTTTACTTGATGATCTGATTTCTTGATTTTTAAAACATTATATCTTATGTATTCACCATCATGCATCTAGCATCTACTACTTAGAATAGGATCTGACAGTGGGTTGTGAGCATAATGTGGTTTAAAAAAACAAAAAACAAAAACCAAAAAACCACCCCAAACATGGTTAATACCCTCATAGAGCTTAGAGAATCCATTAGTAGTGATATTATGAATAATCACCATGTAACAGATGATCACATATTGTGATAAACTTCACAACAATAATAATGGATGATATTTAGCATCTACTATACGCCTGGAATTGTTCTAAGGGATTTACATGTTTAATTTCATATTAATTTACATTTAGTTCATCTTTACATATTTGAATTCAGTTAATCCTTATCCTATTTAACAGGTAGTATTATTAATTTAAGATAATAAAACCTGGGGCATATAAAGGTAAGTAATTTGTCCAAGGTCTGATTCCAGAGTCCCTGATCTTAGTATTTTAGAGTCCTTACTCTTTTCTAAATGAAAAGAACCGGGTACTTTGAGAGACAAAAAGATTGCAACCAAGTTTATAGTGAAGGGTGGACAGTAACAATGTCTCATTTAGGAAGTCTCATTAATATGAGTTAGACAGGCAAAAGGCAAAGAAGAAATGGGGACAGGGTGGGGGCGGTGACTAGCATGCTCAAGTCCCTACAGAAGGACAGAGCCTAGCACAAAGGAAAAGGGGAGTATGTTGCTGTACACAATGATGGACTGATACAAGACTAAGGAGAAAAGGTACATATAAATTAGATCATACCTAGCCTAACAGGGCAGGGCAAAGCGTTTTTGATGTCGAATCATGCCACTTAAAAAAAAAAAAAAAGACCCTGATGCTGGACAAGATTAAAGGCAGGAGGAGAAAGGGATGACAGAGGATGAGATGGTAGGATGGGATCACCGACTTGATGGACTTGAGTTTGAGCAAGCTCAGTTGGGAGTTGGTGATGGACAGGGAAGCCTGGCGTGTTACATACGGTCCATGGGGTTGCAAAGAGTCAGACACGACTGAGCGACTGAACTGAACTGGCCATTTACAAACATATCTTAGTTACTGAATACAGCAACTGTAGTTCCTTAATTTTTTGAATCCATTTCTCTGTTTTCATAGAGACTCTATATACTCCTGAAAGATATTAACTTGAATTCAGTTCACTGTGTTTACAAAATTAGGCATGGATTTAAAAGACTAGAAGGAAAAATGGTTTGTCACAAATACAGTTTTCCAATAGTTCTGTCAAATGTGAGAGAACTGGGCCATAAAAAAGGCTGAATGCTGAAGAATTGATACTTTCAAATTTTGGTGCTGGAGACTCTTGAGAATCCCTTGGACAGCAAGGAGATCAAACCAGTCAGTCCTAAAGGAAATCAACCCTGAATATTCACTGGAAGGACTGATGCTGAAGCTGAGGCTCTAATATTTTGGCCACCTAATAAGAAGAGCTGCATTGGAAAAGACCCTGATACTGGGAAAGACTGAGGGGAGTAGAAGAAGGTGACAGGATGAGATGGTTGGATGGCAGCACCAATTCAATGGACATGAGTTTGAGCAAACTCTGGGAGATAGTGAAAGACAGAGGAGCCTTGTGTGCTGCAGTCCATGGGGTCGCAAAGAGTTGGACATGACTTGCAGACTGAGCAACAACAACAAAGTATGAAAATTACTGCCTCAGAATAAACTTTAAAACATAAAACTGAATGCTAAGTTTAAAAAAACAAAACAAAAAGTAAAACCAAAAAATGTTTCTTGTGTGAAATAAACTTATGTTCATGCAAAAACCTACACATCAATGTTTATAGCAGCATTATCTGTAATAGCCAAAAACAGGAAATAACCCAAATGACCTTCAATGCATGAATGGCTAAACAAGTTGGTCAATCTACACCACAGAATGCTGCTGCTGATAAGTCACTTCAGTCGTGTCCAACTCTGTGCGACCCCATAGACAGCAGCCCACCAGGCTCCCCAGTCCCTTGGATTCTCCAGGCAAGAACATGGAGTGGGTTGCCATTTCCTTCTCCAATGCATGAAAGTGAAAAGTGAAAGTGAAGTCGCTCAGTCATGTCTGACTCTTAGCAACGCCATGGACTGCAGCCCACCAGGCTCCTCCATCCATGGGATTTTCCAGGCAAGAGTACTGGAGTGGGGTGCCATTGCCTTTTCCGCCATAGAATGCTACTTAGCAAATAAAAATGTACCACCTATTCATAATATAACAACTTGGATGAATCTCAAGGAAATTATACTGAGTGAAAAATGCCAATCTCAAAAATATATACTGTATGATTCCATTCATGGGATACTCTTGACATACCAACATGAGGATGAAAGGCTGATCAGTGGCTGCCAGAACTTGGAGATGGGGAGTGCAGGTGTGACTATGAAGTGACAGTACAAGGAAGTGGTTCTTGTGAAGAACAGTTCTCTATATTGAGTACGGTGGTGGTTACATATAACTACTTGTCTGTGTGCTTGTGCTCAGTCCCTCAGTCAAACTACATTTATGATAAACTATATAGAAACACACACAAAGTGCATGCATAGCTGGCTAAATCTGAATAAACTGGATTGTACAAATGCCAATTTCCTGGTTTTGAAATTACAATACAACGTTACTTTTGTTGGAGGTTGGATTAATAAGGGTATACATGATATCCCCATACTTTTTTTTTTTTTTTGCAACTTCCTATGAATCTGCAATTATTTCAAAATAAAGAATCATTAAAAGCCAATTATAGTCTGTGGGTTCTAAATACCTAGTTCATTCACTTTATGGGCTTTTATTATTGAACCAAGTTAAAAGTTCTAATAGCTGATTTAGAAATTTTGCAAAGCAATTTACAGGCATAAAGTTGTTGTTTTTTTTTTTTTTTAGTTTTTCCTGCAGGCTTCTTTTTTAAAAAATTTTCTTAGTTGAAGAGATAACTTTGAGTTTTGATATAACTTCAAGCTTACAAAAAGTTAACAGAGTTACACAAAACTGCTATCCAAGTACAAGAAACTGCCATAACTTTTACCCAGATTCACCCACTGCTTACCTTTTGCCCTGTCTGCTTTGCCTTTCACATCCCTTTCTCCTCCCTGTCCTCCTCTGTGTGTGTGTTTCCCCCTGAACTATTTCAGAGCAAGTTGGAGATATCAGAGTCCATTTCTCTCAATCCTTAATTATGTATTTCCTGGAAAAGTCAGTTTTCATTTCAATCCCAAACCAGTCAATCCTAAAGAAAATCAACCCTGAGTATTCACTGGAAGGATTGATGCTGAAGCTGAAGCTCCAATACTGTGGCCAGCTGATCAGAAGAGCTGACTCGCTGGAAACGACCCTGACGTTGGGAAAGGTTGAGGGCAGGAGGAGAAGCGGGCAACAGAGGATGAGAGAGTTGGATGGCATCACCAACTAAATGGATGTGAGTTTGAGCAGACTCCAGGAGATACTGAAAGACAGGGAGGGAAGCCTGGCATGCTGCAGTTCATGGGATCGCAGAGAGTCAGTCACAACTGAGCAACAACAAATGTACTTCATAAGAGCAAGAACATTTTCTTAGATAACAAGAAGCCAATGGAAAAAACCATGAAATTTAACATTTATAAAATAATATTTAATCCCAGGTCCCTATTCTATCCACTGTCCCAATAATGTTCTTTTTTAACTGTTTTTTCCCCTTGGTTCAGGAACCAACCTAGAATCAAATATAACATTCAGCTGTCATGACTTTAAGTCTTCTTGAATTTAGATTGCTTCCCTGTAGTTTCTTTGCATTTATTGACTTGTTTGTATAATCCATGGATTTGGAATTCCAGCGGTATGTTTTTAGTAGGTATTATCATAGACTCCTAGTGAATTATAACAGGAAGCATCTGATACCAGTTTTTTGCTAATTTGATGATGTTAACTTTGACCACTTGATTAATGCAGTTTAAGCCATGTTCTCCGTTATTAAGTTACCCATCTGCAGTTTGTGGAAAGAGGCTTGTGTAAGGGAGACTACTAAATACCTAATTCCCACTGAACCTATACTACTTAATTTTAATATCATCAATGATTTTCTATCAATGTTTTATTTCAGGGCATTCTACTGTAACGGGACAATTCCCTTCCTCCCTATTCATTCATGTGAGTATGGACTGGGCAATTTCTTTTTTACTGAATGAGCTGCAATCTATTATTATTCATTTATTTTGAAGCTCAAAATTTTCCCAGATTGGCCAGGGGCAGCTTCTCCAAGCTGACTTTCTTGTCCTTCTGTTATGTCCTATCACTCTTTAAGAGATTCCTTACTTTCCAGTGCAATAAGATATGCCAACCTCATCTCATACCTTTCCTATCCCAACAGTGGAAACCAGCCTTTCCTTCAGAGGTGCTCTGATTCTATTTAGTGGAGAATATTATTCAGAGACAGCATTAGTTATGCTATTACTGGTATATCATTGTAAGCCAAGCACATTAAATGAAAAAATAGAGAATCAAGAGAAAATAAGTAAAACATGAGTTGCAAAACAATGTAAATGTGAAAAACAATTTATAAATTCCAGAATCACACGATTTCATAGGCGAAAAATATCTCTGGGAAACAAACATCTATTTTATAGGCAAGAAAATCAAGACCTAGTGATAGTAGGTATGTTGAATATGGTCACAGAATAAATTACTAGCTAAAGTCAGCGAATTCTCAATTTGATGTTCACCAACTTTTGCTCTTATACTATATATTCAACAAATATTTACTGAGTGCCTACAACATGCAATGCACTGTTGGAGCTAGGGATACAGCAGTGCACAAAACAGACAATTCCTGTGTGGCCTCATAGAGCTTAATTTTCCATATGAAAAGGTGCTTTAGTTCATTAGTCTTTAAGAAAATAAGATAGTAAGGTATATTTAAGGTTAAAAAGTAATCAACTGTTGCAATGACAGCACAGTAAACAACAGGAATGCTCACACAATGCTGGCGGGAGTATACAAAATGGGTACACACACTCTGGAGAAGGGACATTATCTGTTGGGTGATTACCCTAGGCCCTGTAATTTCACTCCTTGGTATAGCTGACTCATTGGAAAAGACTCTGATGCTGGAAGGCATTGGGGGCAGGAGGAGAAGGGGACGGCAGAGGATGAGATGGCTGGATGGCATCACCGACTCGATGGACTTGAGTTTGAGTGAACTCCGGGAGTTGGTGATGGACAGGGAGGCCTGGCGTGCTGCGATTCACGGGGTCCTAAAGAGTTGGACACGACTGAGCGACTGAACTGAAAACTAAATAGCTTAAAGCTCTCAATCTCCTCCTAGAACCAGCAGGTCAGGCTAGATATGGTCTTCAGAGATGGCAGAGGCAGAAAAAGTGCAAGCACAATCTTACAAACGTTTTTTCAAACCTTTGGTCATGTCACTGGCAGGAACTACACAGTCACTTGGGAAAGAGCCTGGATGCAGGCAGGGGTGAAGGCCTGGAGCTATTAATACAATCTATCATATCCACCGATTCCAAGATGTTTCAGAGATGGAACTGATATTTTAACAACAATCCCCTGCAAGGTGATTTTGATGCTTGTTAAGGTCTGAAAACCAACAGGCACCAGAGATTGCTGGGTCTTATGCCCAGAGTTTCTAATTTAGTAAACCTTGAGTAATAGCCAAGGATTTAGCATTTCTAATAATTTCCCAATGATGCTAATGCTGCTGACCCTAGGGCCACAGTGGTAACTACTGGGCTAGAAGACAGGGAAAACCTTCTGAGGAAGATGTCACCTGTAATGAATTTTGAAAGCTTGGTATTGATGAAGAGTGGAAACGGTGCTGCGGGCAGAAGGAAAAGCAAGTGCAAAGGGAGAAAGCTGTGAAACTGCATGATGCGCATGTGGACTGAGGGAGGTTAAACAGACAAAAGCCAGATTATAAAAGAGCCTATGTGCTAGGTTAAGGAGTCCAAATTTGACTGACTGCTATAGGCAGTCATAGAAACACTTTATATTAAGAAAATTATATGAACAGATTTTGATATTAGAGCATGATCTATAGCAGCGCTGTGGAAGAGAAGGTGCTAAACTTGTAGAAAGGTACTAGAAGGAAGGAAGAACATTAGGTAGGAAATAGACTACCACTTGAACAAAGAGAAAGCAAGGTTAATAGCAAGAAAAGGGCAAATATACAGAAAGAGATTAATCTGGCGACAACTTGGATGTGGAGAGAGACGGAATCCAGGACCACTTTCAGGTTCTAGCTTGGGTAACTAAAGGTGCAACACGCACATATACATACATTCATAAACATAGATATCACATTGTGTGTTGTTCCATAAGGATCTGAAACAGTTTACCAGAAGAATACATAGGTTGAAAAATAAATCAAGTGAAGGATTCTGAACAAAGGACATGCTGGGATAAAGAAAATAAATAAAAACAGTACAGAGTAAAGCACAGTACAATGCGCCCCAAAACTCCCAAGAGTTGGCCTTCAAATGTGGCTTAAGTTTCCTAGTTAGGAATGAAAAGAAGCGAATACATAGTGTCTTTAAAAGTGAAGCAACTGACCAGGACAAGTACAGCTTTTCCAAGACACTGTGATCTGAGGGAAATTGCATCAGTGAGTTCACATCAAGAAGGTTCTGGATGATATAACGAAGAAAGTCCTTGAAGGCATCCCTAAAAAAAACCTCCCCAAATGTTTTGAGCTACTTTGCTATTTTTTTTTTTAAATCACATCCATTTAAAAGGACAATTCAATAAAAACAAATCTACAAGGGGCCAAAATAATGCAATCCATCCACAGATCTCTAATAGTACAGTTCTATCGAAGAGTAAAATTGTAAATATTCAGAGGAATGGATGGACAGAACGTTGCCACTGAACAGTCCTCCATTAATTTTTCTCAGAACTGGACTTTTCAAAAACTGAAATGGTCCAGAGTACATGTTTGAAATGGAATACAAACATGCAGTATTACTAAGGGTAGCAATATATGTTTTATTAGCCAACCAATCTAGGCAAGGAAAATGAAGAGAGGTAACTTTACGAAGTTTAAGGAGTTTACTCAAAATATGTTCTACATAGAAACCTCAGGGAGGTTAGAATCTCCTTCGGAAAAAAGTCTGATGCTGCTCTAACACATGGATCATGCTGCCAAATTTCTACTAACAACAGATTATGCAAAATGTTATTACAATTTTCAGAATATGAAAGCCAGAAAGTTAATAAAACATCTTGTGTGTGTGCTCAGTCGTGTACGACTCTTTGCAATCCCATGTACTCCAGCCCACCAGGCTCCTTTTACTCTCGGCGGTATTGTCTATACTATTTAACACGTCATAAATTCTCTGTTACAGAAGTCTTTCTCTCTCTCCCTCCTTCTCCCTCTCTAAATACACTTTCACCCACTGCCCCACTAAATACACTTGGCCCCACCTTGGACACACACTTACTAGACTGCCTACTAGTAGGCAGTGTATGTATATAAACTGAGGTATAGAGGGAGAGAACAAAATATGTATTGACTAGTTGCTAAGTATGTGCTGGGCACTGTGCCTGTTGCTTTACATTCTCCGCCCCCCCCTTTTTTTCATTTGATCTTCATAATAACTCAATGAATAGGTCTCATTTTAAAGATGAGAACAAACGTAAATGAAGAGCACAAAGTACAAAAATTAATTAAGATGTAGACTCAGTATTCAAAAACAATTTGTCATCATTCAAATCATTCAGATATAAAAGCTATAAAATGGCGCTTAAACACACAAGAAGAGTATGTTCAGCCTTACCGTTACTACAAGAATTAAAACTATACTGAGAGCAAGTTTCTGAATTCCAGCCAACCTGGTAAATGAGAAATGTTAACACACCATTATGGATGCTGTTGAGAAACAAGTACTCTCATACACTGCTGGCTAGAATGCAAAATGTAGTTTAATTTGGCATATATATCAAAACTACATGGGCTTCCCAGGTGGCGCTAGTCGTAAAGAACCTGCCTGCCAATGCAGGAGAACAAAGAGACAATGGTTCAAACCCTGGGTTGGGAAGATCCCCTGGAAGAGGATATGGCAACCCACTCCAGTATTCTTGCCTGGAAAACCCCATGGACAGAGAAACCTGGTGGGCTACAGTCCACGGAGGTCACAAAGAGTTGGACACGACTAAAGTGACTTAGCACAGCACACACATATACATTTACATAAACTTTTGACTCAGTAATCCCACTTCTAGAAGCTGACCCTCCACAAATATGTAGAACATATGCAAAATGTTATTCATTACACCGTTATTTCCAATATAAAAACATGAAAACAATCTAATGTCTCAGCACAGGAATCTGACTGTACAGTACATCCATATCATGGAATATTATACAGTAGTTTAAAAGAATGAGAACTATGAACTGAAACAAGAGTAATTCCTAGGAAAAACCAAGTGAAAAAAAAAACAAGGTACAAAATAAACGTATACAGAATGCAATCTCTCCTGAATGAAGGAGAAATGAGAATATATATAGGTACTGTTTAACCATAAAAAGAAATCAGGAAAGATAAAGTTGAAAGTAATGTAATCATTAGCCCTTAGGGAAGGTGGGAATGGGATTGTAGTGAGGCTCTTGAGTATACCTTCCCAATACCTTCCCTACTGGGTTGACTTTGGAACCATGTAAATGTTACATTCAGAAATCAGTATTAAATCAAATTTAAAAAAAAGGCAAACTCTAAAATCAAACACAAGCAGCATAACTATATTATCAAATAATATAATCATCAGTCCTGAATATTCATTCATCAGTCCTGAATATTCATGGAAGGACTGATGCTGAAGCTGAAACTCCAATACTTTGGCCACCTGATGCAAAGAACTGACTCATTTGAAAAGACCCTGATGCTGGGAAATATTGAAGGCAGGAGGAGAAGGGTACAACAGAGGATGAGATGGTTGGATGGCATCACTGACTCAATGGACATGAGTATGAGTAAACTCCGGGAGTTGGTGATGGACAAGGAGGCCTGGTGTGCTACAGTCCATGGGGTCACAAAGAGTTGGACACAACTGAGTGACTGAACTGAACTGAATAACATCATCACACACACAAAAATTTAACCAAGTAATTCTCACCACAGGACTCTGACTGTATAAAATTATTGAGTGTGGTGGGTTGAATTGTAAGGGCTCCTCCAAAATATGTCCACCTAAATCAATGAATGTGACCTCATTTGGGAAAGGGTCTTTCAAATGTAAGAATCTCAAGATAAGATCATCCTGAATTTAGGGTGGACCCCAAATCCAATGAACGTGTTCTTATGAAAGACAGAAATGGGAGACACACTGACACACACAGTGAAGAAGGCCGACTGAAGATGACGGCAGAGACTAGAGTTATGCAGCCACAAACCACGCGATGGCTGGAGCCACAAGAAGCTGGAAGAGAGGCAAAGGATTCTTACCCAGAGCCCCTGCAGGGAGAATGAAACTGTTAACACCTTGATTTTAGACTTATGGCCCATAGAACTGAGAGAGAATAAAATCCTGTTGTTTCAAGCCACCAAAATTATTGTAATTTTTTTACAGCAGCCCATGTAAACTAATACACTGAGATATATTCTAAGGACAGAAAAGATTAAAGAGAACTCTTAAAACTTGCCCAGTGTGTTTTATTTTGGCAGTGGTGTTGATATAGGAAATCAAATACAATATATTCTTAGAAGTCAAGTGAAGAACACCTTTCACTGTGTCACTACTGAAATCTGAGAACTGTTTTTATTATTTATTTCCATAAGGAACCTCAAAAAAAAATCTACAAACTTAATTCCAAAGTCCCTTTCCTCATTTTTAGTTTATTTCTATTTCTATTTTCCTCTGTTCCAACATAAACTGTCCATTCTTGCCATATTGATCTTTTCACTGATTCCAAAATATGCTTATCCTCAAACCTTGCATGAATACATTTCCTTATACTGTTTTTTTTCCTTTCTATACCAAAAAAACTCTACCTATTCTCCAAGCCCCACCTCTTCTTTGAAACCATCCTCTACTACTGTGCTTCATAATCTTTTTCTTTAATGAACTCGTGTGTTACATGTATCTAAGTAAGGACCTGTCCATGCATCAGTTCAGTTCAGGCGCTCACTCATGTCTAACTCTTCACGACCCCATGGACTGCAGCATGCCAGGCCTCCCTGTCCATCACCAACTCCCAGAGTTGACTCAAACTCACGTCCATTGAATCGGTGATGCCATCCAACCATCTCATGCTCTGTCGTCCCCTTCTCCTCCTGACTTCAATCTTTCCAAGCGTCAGGGTCTTTTCTAATGAGTCAGTTCTTCACATCAGGTAGCCAAAGTATTGGAGTTTCAGCTTCAGCATCAGTCCTTTCAATGAACAATCAGGACTGATCTCCTTTAGGATGGACTGGTTGGACCTCCTTGCAGTCCATAGGACTCTCAAGAGTCTTCTCCAACACCACAGTTCAAAAGCATCAATTCTTTGGCGCTCAGCTCTCTTTATAGTCCAACTCTCACATCCATACACGACTACTGGAAAAACCATAGCCTTGAGGAGACAGACGTTTGTTGGCAAAGTAATGTCTCCGCTTTTTAATATGCTGTCTAGGTTAGTCATAACTTTCCTTCCAAGGAGTAAGCATCTGTTAATTTCATGGCTGCAATCACCATCAGCAGTGATTTTGGAGCCCTCAAAAATAAAGTCAGCCACTGTTTCCACTGTTTCCCCATTTACTGCCATGAAGTGATGGGACCAGATGCCATGATCTTCGTTTTCTGAACGTTGAGCTTTAAGCCAACTTTTTCACTCTCTTCTTTCACTTTCATCAAGAGGCTCTTCAGTTCTTCTTCGCTTTCTGCCATAAGGGTGGTGTCATCTGCACATCTGAGGTTACTGATATTTCTCCCGGCAATCTTGATTTCAGCTTGTGCTTCCTACAGCCCAGCGTTTCTCATGATGTACTCTGCAGGTAAATTAAATAAGCAGGGTGACAATATATAGCTTTGACGTACTCCTTTTTCAATTTGGAACAAGTCAATTGTTCCATGTCCAGTTCTAACTGTCGCTTCTTGACCAGCATACAGATTTCTCAGGAGGCAGGTCAGGTGGTCTGGTCTGGTATTCCCATCTCTTGAAGAATTTTCCACAGTTCATTGTGATCCACACAGCCAAAGGCTTTGGCATAGTCAATAAAGCAGAAGTAGATGTTTTTCTGGAACTCTCTTGCTTTTTCCATGATCCAGCAGATGTTGGCAATTTGATCTCTGCCTTTTCTAAAACCAGCCTGAACATCTGGAAGTTCACAGTTCACGTATTGCTGAAGCCTGGCTTGGAGAGTTTTGAGCATCACTTTACTAGCATGTGAGATGAGTGCAAATGTGCAGTAGTTTGAGCATTCTTTGGCATTGCCTTTCTTTGGGATTGGAATGAAAACTGACCTTTTCCAGTCCTGTGGCCACTGCTGAGTTTTCCAAATTTGCTGGCATATTGAGTGCAGCACTTTCACAGCATCACCTTTTAGGATTTGAAATAGCTCAACTGGAATTCCATCACCTCCACTAGCTTTGTTCGTAGTGATACTTCCTAAGGCCCAATTGAGTTCACATTCCAGGATGTCTGGCTTTAGGTGAGTGATCACACCATCATGATTATCTGGGTCATGAAGATCTTTTTTGTACAGTTCTTCTGTGTATTCTTGCCACCTCTTCTTAATATCTTCTGTTTCCGTTAGGTCCATACCACTTCTGTCCTCTATTGAGCCCATGTTTGCATGAAATATTCCCGTGGTATCTCTAATTTTCTTGAAGAGATCTCTAGTCTTTTCTATTCTATTGTTTTCCTCTATTTCTTTGCACTGATCGCTGAAGAAGGCTTTCTTATCCCTCCTTGCTACTCTTTGGAACTCTACATTCAAATGGGTATATCCTTCCTTTTTTCCTTTGCTTTCTGCTTCTCTTCTTTTCACAGCTATTTGTAAGGCCTCCTCAGACAGCCATTTTGCCTTTTTGCATTTCTTTTTCTTGGGGATGGTCTTGATCCCTATCTCCTGTACAATGTCACAAACCTCCGTCCATAGTTCATATTTAGGGTGATGACATCAAGGAGTCATAACTGAACATAATCAGATGATCTTAAAACAATGATCTTCATATGTTAGGCTTATTAGCAGCCTCATATTTGCTTTTATTGGTAAGAGAACCAAATTTTAAGGGAAACCTACAGTTAAATGCTAGAATACTTTTTCCTGCTTTCAGTATTGTATTAAGGAAAATAGAAAAATTAGTGTTTACATAAATTGGTAATTTAATATCCTTGGAAAAATACAGGGGCTTCCCTGGTGGTCCAGAAGCTAGGACTCCACACTCTCAATGCAAGGGGCCCAGGTTTGATCCCTGGTTAGGAAACTAGATTCCACATGTCTCAATGCAAGATCCTGCATGCTGCAACAAAGACTTGGTGCAGCTAAATAAATAAATAAATAATTTTAAGTCCCTGGAAAAATCTAGATCAAAACTCAAAACAGCTCTATGTTTTTTATTTTCACAATGCCACAATTTTGCAGTGTGATAAAGCATAATTTATTCTATTAAAAAAAGAAGCTAGTAATATTACTAGTTTCTTACTTATCGAACATTAATGCTATAGTGCTGATGAGGGCACAAAGAAAGTTAAAATCAAATCCACTTGGTATCTTATCTATGCTGAATTAAATGAACTCTGGTAATTTTCACTACTGATTTCTGAAACCACAACTAAAATATGCTCAGCCTTAGATTTAATTATTACATTAAAAAATTAAATCCTTTAACAAAAATTACCATTAAGTTGCTACTAAAAACAAACATCTACTTTCAGCAAGTGATGGGGCTCCTAAATTTACAAGCCTCCTTTTTCTTCTTGAAATTAAGAGATTAAGTTCTCCTACACTAAAGCTCAGATATGTCTCTACTGCTATCGATTAGACATCAGCCAACACTGGGTAAGTTTTAAGTAAGTACTGTTATTCAACGAGTCATGTCCAACTCTTTGCAATCTCATAGACTGTAGCCCGCCAGGCTCCTATGTCCATGGAATTCTCCAAGTAAGAATACTGGAGTGGGTAGCCATTCCCTCCTCCAGGGGATCTTAGTGACTCAGAGACTGAACTGGGGTCTCTAGCATTGCAGGAAGATTCTTTTCGTCTGAGCCACCAGGGAAGATATGTAAATGTTTCAAATTAAATATTATATTTTCCATAAGATACTTTTGATTAAATAGAATCAGAGAACTTCAAGGTAGAGGAAAAATTAAGCATTACTAGTCCAGCTTGCTTATTGTACATAAGAAACAGGAATGCTACATATTTACAAAATATGGGGAGCAACAGTTTGGAGAAATATTACTATAGCTGTTGTAATGGAGAAACGGAATTTATTACAACTACGAAACTCATATAATAGCAAAACTAAATAAAGCCTCTGATAACAGCTTTAGATATAAATTCTATTAAATACTGACACATATAGTTACCTATCACAAAAAATACACTAGAACAATATCATAACTTAGAAATATAAAATAAAATAGGGAGAGGACCTGAATAGACATTTTTCCAAATAAGACACACAGATAGTCAAAAGGCATAAGAAAAGATGCTCAACATCACTAATCATCAGAGAAATGCAAATCAAAATGACAATGAGATATAACGTCACACCTGTTAGATCTAATATCAACAAAAAGACCGTAAGTAACAGACTGGCAGGGATGTGGAGGAAGGGTAACTCCTGTGCATAGTTGGTGGAAATGAAAACTGGTGGAACCAGTGGGGAAAACATCATGAAGCATCCTCAAAAAACTAGAACTACCATATGATCCAGCAATTCCAATCCTGGGTATAGATATAAAGAAAACAAACACTAATTCGAAAAGATATAGGCACCCCAATGTATCTAAGAGCATTATTTATAATAGCCATAAGCAGTCTTAAGTGTCCATCAACAGATAAATGGATATTTTGCCATTTGCAACAATGTGGATGGACTTGGAAGGTATTATTATGCTTAAGTAAAGTCAAACAGAGAAAGACACATATTATGTGATATGACTTACTTAAAAAAATAAACTTGAATATAACAAAAAAGAAGGAGATTCACAGATACAGAGAAAAAACTAGTGTTTACCAATGGAGAGAGGGAAGAGGGGAGGGGACTGATAGAGGTGGGATTAAGAGGTACAAAGCACTATGAATAAAATAAATAAGCTATAAGGATAGCATAGCACAGGGAACACAGCCAGTATTTTATAATAACTATAAATGGAGTACAACCTTTAAAACTTGTGAATCACTATGTTACGCATATGAAACTTATAAACTACACCTCAAAACAAACAAAAGAATAAAACATTAAAATGCGAGACAAAAAAGAATTATCAATGTATTAAAAAATATGATTATTCAGAAAGAACTTTAATTTAGTACTACCATTCTAGACAAGTGTAATTTAAAGTTTTCATTTTCCAGTACTCTATTGGGGTAAAAATTCAGCTATAAAGGTAAACTGTGATAAGCTGAGATGCATATTTTAACCCATAGAGCAACTTCTAAAAAATAACTTGTAAAAGTGGCAAAAAAAAAAAAAAGAGAGGAATTTAAATGGTACACTAAAATAATATTCAACACAAAAGAAGGCAGTTTTCATTCCAGTCCCAAAGAAGGGAAATGCCAAGAATGTTCAACATGCTAAGTAGCTTAAGTTGTGTGCGAGCCTATGGATTGTAGCCTGTTAGGTTCCTCTGTCCAAGGGATTCTCCAGGCAAGAATACTGGAGTGGGTTTCCATTTCCATCTACAGGGGATCTTCCCAACCCAAGGACTGAACGCCTATCTCTTAAGTATCCTGGATTGGCAGATGGGTTCTGTTCAAACTATCACACAATTGCATTCATTTTACATGCTAGCAAGGTTATGCTCAAAATCCTTCAACCTAGGCTTCAACAGTACGTGAACCAAGAACTTCCAGATGTACAAGCTTAATTTAGAAAAGCCAGAGGAATCAGAGATCAAACTGCAAATATCCTTTCAGTTCAGTTCAGTCGCTCAGTCGTGTCTCACTCTTTGTAACCTCAAGGACTGTAGCACACCAGGCTTCCCTGTCCATCACCAACTAACAAGAGTTTACTCAAACCCATGTCCACTGAGTCCGTGATGCCATCCAACCATCTCATCCTCTGTCATCCCCTTCTCCTCCTGCCTTCAATCTTCCCCAGCATCAGAGTCTTTTCCAATGAGTCAGTTCTTCATATTAGGTGGCCAGAGTACTGAGTTTCAGCTTCAACATCAGTCCTTCCAATGAATAGTCAGGACTGATTTCCTTTATTGACTGGTTGGACCTCCTTGCAGTCCAAAGGACTCTCAAGAGTCTTCTCCAACACCACAGTTCAAAAGCATCAATTCTTCGTTGCTCAGCTTTCTTTATAGTCCAACTCTCATATCCATACATGACTACTGGAAAAACCATAGCTTTGACTAGATGGACCTTTGTTGGCAAGGTAACGTCTCTGCTTTTTAATATGCTGTCTAGGTTGGTTCTAACTTTTCTTCCAAGAAGCAAGCATCTTTTAATTTAATATCTTTTGGATATTAAATATCCTTTGGATCATTTCCTCTGGATCATAGAAAAAGCAAGGGAATTCCAGAAAAACATCTATTTCTGCTTCACTGACTACTCAAAAGCCTCTGTCTGTGTGGATCACGAACTGTGGAAAATTCTTAAGAGGGATGGGAATACCAGACCACTTTACCTGCCTCCTGAGAAACCACTATGCAGGTAAAGAAGCAACAGTTAGAACCAGATGTGGAACAATGGAATGGTTCCAAATTGGGAAAGGAGTACATCAAGGTTGTATACTATCATTCTGTTAATTTAACTTATATGCAGAGTTCATCAGGTGAAATGCTGGGCTGGATGAATCACAAGCTGGAATTAAGACTGCCGGTAGAAATATCAATAACCTCAGACACGCAGATGACACCACTCTTATGGCAGAAAGTAAAGAGGAACTGAAGTGTCTCTTGATGAAGGTGAAAAAGTAGAGTTCAAGCTGGCTTAAAACTCAACATTCAATAAACTAAGATCATGCCACCCAGTTCCATCACTTCATACCAAACAGATGGGGGAAAATGGAAACAGTGTCAGATTTTATTTCCTTGGCTCCAAAATCACTGTGGATTACATTGCAGCCACAAAATTGAAGATACTTGCTCCTTGGAAGAAAAGCTATGACAAATCCAAACAGCATATTAAAAAGCAGAGATATCGATTTTCCAACAAAGGTCTGGATAGTCAAAGCTATGACTTTTCCAGTAGTCATGTATGGATGTGAGAGTTGGTCCATAAAGAAGGATGAGTGTCAAAGAATTGATGTTTTCAAACTGTGGTGCTGGAAAAGACTCTTGAGAGATCCTTGGATGGCAGGGAGATTAAAAGAGTCAATCCTAAAGGAAATCAACCCTGAATATTCATTGGAAGGACTAATGCTGAAGCTGAAGCTCCAATACTTTGGCCACCTGATGTGAAGCGCCAATTCATTGGAAAAGATGATGCTGAGAAGAATTAAGGGCAGGAAGAACAGGGGATGACAGAGGATGAGACGGTTGGATGGCATCACCAACTCAATGGACATGAGTCTGTGCAAACTCCAGGAGATAATGAACGACAGGGAAGTCTGGCATGCTGCATGCAGTCCATGAGTTGCAAAGAGTTGGACACAACTTTGTGACTGAACAACAAGCATAAATTCAATCATATCAATAATCACATTAAATGGGAATAGACTGAACATGCCACTCAAAAGGCAAGATTAAAATAATGGATAAACCATCCAGACCAAACTGACATTACTTCCACAAAAGACAGACTTTAGATGCAAAGATGCAAAGATACAAATAGGTTGGAAGTAAAAGAATGGAAAAGATATTCCATATGAACAGCAATGAAAAGAAAGCTCAAGTGGCTATAGTAATAGCAGATGAAATAGATGAAATAAACAGTAAGAAAGACAAAGAGAGATCATTTCATAATGATAGAAGAGTCCATAATTATATTGGGAAGATACAGCATTTACAAATGTATTCACTCATACGTAACAAGAGAACCACCAATACATGAAGCAAAAACTTAAAGAATGAAATTGAATGAACAGAACTAGACAGAAAATCAGCAAGAATCCAAAAGACTTGAACAACACTATCAACCAACTTGACCTAACTTACATTTATAAACACTCCACCCAGACTGTTCAGAGACACATTCTTTTTAAGCACACATAGAACATTCTCCAAAACTGACCACATTTTGGGCCACAAACAAATCTAAACAAGTTTAGAATCATAAAAAGGATGTTTCCTGATAATAATAGAATAAAATTAAAAATCCGTAACAAATAAATCTGGGAAAACTTCCAGATCAAAGAAGATAACAGAAGGGAAATAAAAATATTTTGAACTGTAAAAATGAAAAGATAACACCCATGGCAGATTCGTGTTGATGTATGGCAAAACCAATACAATATTGTCAGTAATTAGCCTCTAGTTAAAATAAATAAATTTAAATTAAAAAAAAAAAAGAAAACACATCAAACTTTGTATGTTACAACTGAAGCAGTATTTACATTACAGTATTTAGATTTAAGTACCTGTCTTTGAATAGTCTCAAGCCAATAACCTAAGTTTCTATGCCTTAAGAAACCAGAAAAAAGCAAATTAAATCCAAAGCAAGAAGAAACAGTAAAAATTCAAGTAAAAATGAATGAAATAAACCTCAAAAAGACAAGAGAAACATCAATGAATTCAAAATTTGGTTCTTTGAAAAAAAAATTTAAAAATTGACAAACCCTTACAATGATGAAAAAATAAGAGACGAGCAGGTACCACTTACGAAAATTAGAAATGAAACCACTACTGATTCTATAGAAATTAAAAGGATCACAATGGAATATTGTGAACAACTTTAAACCAACAAATTAGGGAACTTACAGTAAAAAGAAAATACTAGAAAGATACAACTACCAGAACTGACTACAAGAAACAGAAAATCTGAATAAATCTGTAACAGTTAAGGACACTGAGCTACATATTAAAAATCTTCACACTAAGAAGTCTTGAAACAAATGGTTCAACTGATGAAGCTTATGAGATATTTAAGAAATGACTTGTTCTCTGAGGTCATTATTACCTTATACCAAACCTAGACATAAACACAGGAAAACTGTAGATCAATATCCTTCTTAAAAAATTAGCTAACTGAATTCATCACTATACTAAAATGGACTATATGTTATCACCCAGTGAGATTTATCCTGAGAATGCAAGGTAGGTTTAATGATCTGACGATCAATTAATTAATACAAAAACTATATTCACAGAATAAAGAACAAGAACTACATGATCATTTCACTGAGATGCAGAAAAAGCACATGACAAATTACTCAACATTGTACCAAAAATGCTCAAAAAACTAGAAACAGAACTTCTTCAACTACTTACAGGACACCTATAAAAAGTCTACAACTAACATTATACTTAATGATGAAGTCTTTCCCCCAAATAGCAGAAGAATAAAGATGTCTACTCTTATTACCTCTTCTGAATGTTGTACTGTAGATCCCAGCCAAAGCAGCAAAGACAGGAAACAATAAACTTTAAAAATTAAATTAAAAGCTATTATGTACATTCTGACTAGAAGAGGCAGTCTACTCCAGTATTCTTGCCTGGAAAACCTCACTAACAGAGAAGCCTGGTGGGCCATAGTGTATAGGCTTGCAAGAGACAGACATGACGTAGCAACTGAACAACAAAACTTGTTATTACCAGATCACATTAGACTGCATATGGAAAATCCTAAGAAATCATTCAAAAACTACTAGAACTAAGAAACGAACTTAGCCAGGTCACAAGGTATAAGATCAAAGTATAAAAATCAACTACATTTCTATTGTCTAGTAAATATGTGAAAATGAAAATAAGAAAAACAATTCCATTCAAAATAGCACCACAAAGAATATTTAGGAAAAAAACTTTTTAAAGAAGTTACAAGGGTTGGAGGAGGGAGGCGTGGTGATTAAATAAAGGCAATAAAAGGTATCCCTGTGCTGACAGAAATGTTCTGTACCTTGACTGTTTTAATCTCAAAATCTCAACTATGATACTTATTGTACTGCACTTTTACAAGATGTTACCATTGGAAGAAGCCGTACAAAGGATCTCCCTGTAGTATTTCTTAAACCACATGTCAATTTACAATTATCACAAAATTAAAAGTTCGATTTTGGAGACTTCCCTAGTAGCCAATAGTTGAGCATCTGCCTTGCAGTGCCAGGGGATAAGGATCTGATCCCTACTCAGGGAATTAAGATCCCACATACCACCTCCTCAAATTAAAAAAAAAAAAACACCTCAGACCCTTACCCCACACCATTCACAAAAATTAATTCAAATGGATCAAAGACCTAAATGTAGAACCTAAAACAATATAACCACTTAAGAAAAATATAAGAGAAAACCTTTGACTCTTGGTTTAGGCAAAGAGTTCTTAAATAACATAAATATGAGTAAATGATAAAACTGATAAACTGGAGTTCTCTTAAAGTTAAAAACTTTGACACTTTAATAGACACCAACAAGACAAGAAAAAGACAAACCACAGACTAGAAAAAATAATAAGGAAATCATATTTTTGGCAATACCCATGTATCAGAACACAAACTTTCTCAACTGAATAAGACAACAATCCAGTTTAAACAGAGAAAAGACTTGCTGGAAAAGACATTTCACCAAAGAAGACACATAAATGACTTAAAAGCACAAAGACACACTCAACATTATTAGTCATTGAGAATATGCTAACTGAAAACACAATGAGATATTACAACACATTCACTAAACTGGTCATGATCAAAAAGAGATCGTATCAAATGCTGTGTAAAATATGGAGAAATTAGAACCCTTAACATTGCTGGTAGGAAGGTATAGCCACTTTGCAACACAGTTTGGCAGTTTCTTAAAAAGTTAATTTATCATACGACTCAGCAATTCCATTCTTGGGAACCTAAGTGAAAACATACATCACGAAAAGACCTGTCCATGAATGCTCAATGGGCTTCCCGAGTAGCTCAGTCAGTAAAGAAATTCCCTGCAATGAGCGAGACCTGGGTTTGAGTCCTGGGTCAGGAAGATCCCCTGGAGAATGAAATGGCAACCCACTACAGTGTTCTTGCCTGGAGAATCCCATGGACAGAGGAGCCTGGCAGGCTACAGTCCATGGGGTCGCAACAGTCAGACATGACTTAACGCTATTTTTCTTTATGAGTATTCAAAGAAACATTATTCATAAAAGTAAAAAACTGGAAATGATCCACATGTCTATCAACCAGTGAAAGAATAAACTAAACATAGCATATTAATACAATGAAATATCATTTAGCAATAAAAAAGAACAAAATACCAATACATGCTATGGCACGAATGAACCTCAAAAACATTATGCTAAGTGAAAGAAGCCAGGTACAAAAGACTACATATATGGTATGATTCCCTTTAGATGAAATGTCCAGAAAAAAGTAGAGAAATAGAAAGTAGAGGAGTAGTTGCTTGAGGCTGGGCAAGGGGGTGTAGGAGTGAGAACTAACCACATATAGGCTTGTAGGGTGATTTGGTTTATCATGTCCAAGTCCTAAAACTGAATTGTGTTGATGATTGTACAACTCTAATAAATGTTTACTAAAAATCATTAAATTGCAACATATACTTGCAACAGGTGACTTTTATATTACGTAAACTATACCTCGATATGCCAATGCCAAAGAATGCTCAAACTACCGCACAACTGCACTCATCTCACACACTAGTAAAGAAATGCTCAAAATTCTCCAAGCCAGGCTTCAGCAATACATGAACCATGAACTTCCAGATGTTCAAGCTGGTTTCAGAAAAGGCAAAGAAATCAGAGATCAAATTGCCAACATCCGCTGGATCACTGAAAAAGCAAGAGAGTTCCAAAAAAACATCTATTTCTGCTTTATTGACTATGCCAAAGCCTTTGACTGTGTGGTTAACAATGAACTGTGGAAAATTCTGAAAGAGATGGGAATACCAGACCACCCGACCTGCCTCTTGAGAAACCTGTATGCAGGTTAGAATGGGACATGGAACAACAGACTGGTTCCAAATAGGAAAAGGAGTACGTCAAGGCTGTATGCTGTCACCCTGCTTATTTAATTTATATGCAGAGTACATCATGAGAAATGCTGGGCTGGATGAAGCACAAGCTGGAATCAAGATTGCCAGGTGAAATATCAATAACCTCAGATATGCAGATGACCACCACCCTTATGGCAGAAAGTGAAAAAGAACTAAAGAGTCTCTTTATGTGAGCGAAAGAGGAGAGTGAAAAAGTTGGCTTAAAGCTCAACATTCAGAAAACTAACATCATGGCATCCGGTCCCATCACTTCATGGCAAAAAGATGGGGAAGTAGTGGAAACAGTGGCTGAATTTATTTTGGGGGGCTCCAAAATCACTGCTGATGGTGATTGCAGCCATGAAATTAAAAGACGCTTACTCCTTGGAAGGAAAGTTATGACCAACCTAGACAGTGTATTAAAAAGCAGAGACATTACTTTGTCAACAAAGGTCCGTCTAGTCAAGGCTATGGTTTTTCCAGTGGTCATGTATGGATGTGAGAGTTGGACTGTGAAGAAAGCTGAGCGCTGAAGAATTGATGCTTTTGAACTGTGGTGTTGGAGAAGACTCTTCAGAGTCCTGTGGACTGCAAGGAGATCCAACCAGTCCATCCTAAAGGAGATCAGTCCTGGGTGTTCACTGGAAGGACTTATGTTGAAGCTGAAACTCCACTACTTTGGCCACCTGATGGGAAGAGCTGACTCACTGGAAAAAACCCTGATACTGGGAAAGATTGAGGGCAGAAGGAGAAGGGGACAACAGAAGATGAAATGGTTGGATGGCATCACCGATTCAATGGACATGAGTTTGGGTAAACTCCAGGAGTTGGTGATGGACAGGGAGGCCTGGTGTGCTATGGTTCATGGGGTTGCGATGAGTCGGACATGACTGAGCAACTGAACTGACAGAACTGATTTTTCCATAGGCCGTTTTTTCTTTAAAGATAATCATACATAATTTTTAAAAAACTTGTACATATTAGGCATATACTAAGAATTTCTTGGAATTCAAACAGAAACACTGATTTGGTGGTATCAACTAGCTCTAACCTGCACCTGACTAAAACTTTCGGTGAGGAATAAGGAACGCAATCATCTTATTTAAGCAAGCTCATTGCCTGTCACATGTAAAGACTATTTCACTTTCCCTATGATGGCAGTTACAGTCAATACAATTACTTTGCTTTGAACAGAATCACTGACATGTAGGAGAGGGAAGGCATCTTTATAAATTACCCAGTCCAATCCCTTTGTCGTACATATGAGCAAAGAGATGAAATGACACATTCAAGAGCATACGTGCAAGGTTAATTGTAAAATCCCAGTACAATTCCAGTCTCCTGACTCTGCTCATTCTGTGCACTATGATTTTATTGAAAGAAGAAAATGGTAGATTATAAAGAAGAAATAATAGGGAACTTCTTTGCATTTCTAGCCTGGAGAATTCCATAGACTATATAGTCCACAGGATCGCAAAGATTTGGGACACGACTGAGAGACTTTCACTTTCAATAACTGGGAAAATATCCAGGAAACAGTTAAATAAATGATTAATTGTTCACTCGTATGAGCAAATCTCTTGTAATCCCAATGTTGATTCCTTTTGTTTTCTAGAAAAAAGGAAAGAAACTCTGAGCCCTTTACGTATTTATTATCTCATTTAGTACTCAAAATATCCTCATGAAGAGAATTACTTAAGAACTGGAGAAACTGAGATTCAAAATAAGTAACCTGTCATAGTTACCAGAAATCTTACAAATAAATGATAAAGCTAGAATTAAGAAAACCAAACTCATCTGATTTCAAAGCCAATGCCCATTTTTCCACACTTCTTTCAGACACTTCACAGCAGTAACCTCCAAATAATTCCTTTCAACAGTTTGTGCTTACATCTCCAAAATATAAGAATTATGCTTATTAGAAAAGTCACAGCAAAATAGGCATTTTAAAAGGATAAGTTTTTTTTTTTTTTTTTAATGTCTACAGGTTCTAATTTCCTCTGCTTTTGCACAATAAGCTTAAAGCACATCCTCAGTACTACCTTTCTATACTTTTTCCAGTACACATTCACCACTTTGGAAACTGCAAGATACTATTCCAGAATTGAATACCATCCTCCTTTGAAATTTTCTCCTATTCTTGACACTTTACCCATATTTAGAGCTTTAATTCCTGTAGTTCTAATTCAATTAATTCCTTTATTAAACTTGTATTTTTTCTATTCTTATTCTATTCTTGCACTCATATCCACTGAAAATCTTCAACAGCTCCATCAATAAAGCTGGAGTTTTATAAAAATCAGTTTTTATAACGAGAATGGACATGTGGACACAGATGGGGAAGTGGGGTGGGATGAATTGGGAGATTAATTCTGACATAAATACACTGCCATATGTTAAATAGCCAGTGGGAACCTGAGCTCAGCTCGGTGCTGTGATGACCTAAATGGGTGAGATGGGGTAGGAGAGGGAGGGAGGGGATATATGTATGCATGTGGCTGTCACTGTATAGCAGAAACTAATACAACATTGTAAAGCAATTATACTCCAATAAAAAAGAGTTTTTTACATGTCTGTGAAGAAACTGTAAAAAGAATTGAAAACTATAATGTTTCTGACAGACAATGTTTTGTTAAAAGGTTTACAGTGCTCAGGTAGGGGAAAGAATCAGGGAACCAAAAAAAATTATGTTCGTAATACTAACATTGGTTTTTAAAAAATATTTGGACTGAAAGCTCTGACGCAGTACATCAAATGTCACACTATCGCAAAAGTTATGCTGGTGATTCTGTACTCTGGTTGACGCTCCTGCTCAGCTTTCTGGCCATCTTCACCAAGTGGCACTCCCTGATGCACCCATCTTGGACCACACAGACCAGTGAGTTGAACACCTCCCAAGTAATCTGCATCAACACCACATAAACAATGCTGAGACCTTCCTGAATTCTTGACTCAAAATCTTGAAACATAAGAAAATGACTGTTAAATTTAAGTCACACTGAACTCCGGAGTATTTTGTTACACAGCAGCAGATAACTGGAATAGTCATTAACATTTTTATTAAGTCAGCAAGAAAGAAATTGAATAAACCTATATTTTCTTTTCCTTTTTGGAAACCAAATATATGTACTCTTTTACACTTTTTCCCACTTTACTCCTTAAACCTTAAATGACAACATACAACTATTTTAATCCTTAACTTTCTGATTATGATAGCAAATTTCAATATGTAATACAATATTCTAAAGTTTCTGTCAACAGAAAAATCTCATTTTGTATTTAAAGAAAATTTTGTACACTGAGAAATTAATAAATTACAAAGAAACAAGCAACTTCTCACCATTTAAAAAATACTTAATCAACTAAAGCATAAAGTAACTTCCATCTAGAAAACAAACAAATGACACAATTAAGAGGAAGTAGCAGTATGGCCCTGGGAAGACTGTAAGGGAGTGATACACTCAAATAAGGAAAAAATGAGAATAATAAATGAAAAACAAATGCAGAGTCTGCTGTCACTATCCTATCCAACCAACTGGTATTTTAAAAATTACTTGATGAATATCTGTAAAAAGGGTCAACATCCAGAACACTGAAAATACCAAATGCTAGTGATGATGTGAAGCAATAGGAACTCTGATTTACTACAGAACGAATGCAAAATAGTACGGCTACTTTGGAAGCCAGCTTGACAATTTCTTAAAAAATTAAACATACAATCCAGCAATTGCATTCCTTGGTATTTACCCCCAAAAGGTGAAAACATGTCCATACAAAAAAGCTACACACAGATGTTTATATATTTTATTCTTAATTGCCAAAATTTGGAAGCAACCAGGATGTCCCCCCACGGGTGAATGAATAAACTGTGATATATCCAAACAATGAAATATTATTTGTGCTTTTATTAAGCCATTAAGACATGGAAGAAACTTAAACGCATATTCAGTTCAGTTCAGTCGCTCAGTCATGTCCAACTCTTTGCGACCCCATGAACCGCAGCACGCCAGGCCTCCCTGTCCATCACCAACTCCCTGAGTCCACCCAAATCCATGTCCATTGAGTCGGTGATGCCATCCAACCATTTCATCTTCTGTTGTCCCCTTCTCTTCCTGCCTTCAATCTTTCCCAGCATCAGGGTCTTTTCAAATGAGTCAGCTCTTCGCATCAGGTGGCCAAAGTACTGGAGTTTCAGATTCAGCATCAGTCCTTCCAATGAACACCCAGGATTGATCTCCTTTAGGATGGACTGGTTGGATCTCCTTGTAGTCCATGGGACTCTCAAAGAGTCTTCTCCAACACCACAGTTCAAAAGCATCAATTCTTCGGCGCTCAGCTTTCTTTATAGTCTAATTCTCACATCCATACACGACCACTGGAAAAACGCATATTATTAAATGAAAAAAGCCAATTTAAAAGGCTACGTATGGTATGATTCCAAATATATGACATTCTGGAAAAGGCAAAATTATGGAGCAAATAAAAAGAGATCAGAGATTGACAGGGATAGGGAGATGGGGAAGAGAAACAGACATATAAAGAAAGCACAGAAAAATTTTAGGGCAGTGAAAATATTCTGTTAAGATATTATAATGAAAAAAAAAAAGATATTATAATGATACATATATGTTACTACACTTATGCCCAAATCCACAGAATGTACTGAATATAACACCACAGCTTTGAGTGATTATCATGGGTCAATGTAGGCTTATCCTTAGTTTAAAAAAAGAAAAAGGTACCATTCTGGTGAATGATTTTGATAATAGGTAGGAAAGGCTACACATGTGTGGGAGAAAGGGTAAATCTCTGTAGCTTCTCCTAAATTTTGTTGTAAACCTATAACTGTTCTTTCAAGTCTTTTTAAAAATTGGTTGATTTAACAGTCAAATAATGGGAATTAAAAAATGACATGTATATCAGTTAATGTGACAGCATTAAGACCAAAGAACATAAATGTAATATACACATAGTTATTACTTATGCAAGTCATTTACTATTTTGAGGTCTATTTTTCTATCTGCAAGTTGGGATAGTTGCTGCAACCTTACTGGTCACTGATGATCAGAAACAACATACACAGAGCACCTTGCACCGTATTAGCCCCAGTGCTGAATGAGAAGTGCAGTAGTACAGCTTTAAATTATTATTATTACTATGAGGAAAAGGCATAAAATAATATATAACACCTATAACAAGCAATCAAATAATAGAAATTAGAAGGCAACCAAATCTAAAATGTAACCAACATAAAATGCTATGGTCACATTCATTTTACTAGTATTCAGAGCCTACTATAACTTCGAGGTACAATGCTACTATAAGAAAGAACAGACTGACAGAAGCATTTTACTGCTGCTACTGCTGCTGCTAAGTCACTTCAGTCGTGTCCGACTCTGTGTGACCCCATAGACGGCAGCCCACCAGGCTCCCCCGTCCCTGGGATTCTCCAGCCAAGAACACTGGAGTGGGTTGCTATTTCCTTCTCCAATGCATGCAAGTGAAAAGTGAAAGTGAAGTCGCTCAGTCGTATCCGACTCTTAGCGACCCCATGGACTGCAGCCTACCAGGCTCCTCCGTCCATGGGATTTTCCAGGCAAGAGTGCTGGAGTGGGGTGCCATTGCCTTCTCCGAGAAGCATTTTAAGGCTAACTCAATTCTATTCTAGGCTAATCGTTGAGAATATGGTAATTATAGAAGTGGCTTTCTGTCACTGACAAAAGTGAAATCTTAAGAAAAAGTGTAGTTAACTAAAATCAACATAAAATAATTAATTGTAATAAAAAGAAAAATTCTCCCTTGCAAAACAGGTTACTAAAAGTCAACAAAGATGTATGTGACAAATGCTCAAAAGTGGTTAAGATTTTTGTGAAGAGAGCCAAAGAGATCAAGTCAGGAAAAAATACTTATTCTCACAGGAATAACGAGATGAGGAAGTTACCGAATGAACTGGATTAGGAATAGGTATAAGAAAACATTCACAAATGAATACCTAGCAAAATGAGCAAAGCAAAAGATTAAAACAAATTTATGACCCAGAAGACTAGAAGAGTATGCAATACTGGGTTCTTGGTGTATTTGCAAAGAATGGAAGAAAAAAAAGAAATCAAGAAATGTGAGTGGAACATGGGAAAATGAACAGATAACACAAACCAAAAGTTACGCAGGATGTAAGGTACTTTCTCTTGGCACAGCCTCAAAAAGAAATAGACTTCAAACAACAGGAATAGTGGCAAGAACAGAGGTTTTAATTATAATTCCACCACTTACATGACTTTGGATTATTTAATTAGCCTCTTCAATGCTAAGTCACTTCAGTCATTTCTGACTCTGTGCGACCCCATAGACGGCAGCTCACCAGGCTACCCCGTCCCTGGGATTCTCCAGGCAAGAACACTGGAGTGGGTCGCCATTTCCTTCTCCAATGCATGAAAGTGAAAAGTGAAAGTGAAGTCGCTCAGTTGTGTCCGACTCCTAGCAACCCCATGGATTGTAGCCTAACAGGCTCCTCCGTCCATGGGATTTTCCAGGCAAGAGTACTGGAGTGGGGTGCCATTGCCTTCTCTGAGCCTCTTTAAAGGTCTTAGCAAATATAAAGAGATAATAGTACCCAGTGCACAGTTATTTTAAAGATTAAGTGAGATAACGTATACAAAAATCAGTGAGAAGACAGTAAACACTGTCTTTTGAGATTCTATAGTAGAAAAGGTGTTTTAACTTCCCACTTTACGTTTATGAAATACCTGTGTAAGTAGACAAAATGACTTGCTTAATAACACTGTAAAACACTATCCTTTAAAAATGCAATTATTGTCTCTTAATCTGATGATAGTAAGGATATAAGATATATAAAATTGCATTAACAAAGATACTGGTATGCTGAAAGTAAGAAGGAAAAGCGCCTTTGGCAGAGGCCCCTGGGAAGTATCATAAAAAACTGAAGCAACATCTTGGATGGGGATGGGGAAAGCAAACTTTGAAAGACAAAATGAGATGAGAATCTAAGAAAACTCATGTCATGTAGCAAGACTGGGAGTTTTCTGTTATTGCTGATAACAATAGCAGTTAATAACTCCTATGCAAGGTACTAGCTGCTTTATATTCCTATAGTACTATTCAATTTTTATGGCAATCGTGCAACACAGGTATTATTCATCATTAAAAATTGATTACCTACTAGGTACCAGACACTATGAATACAACTATACACCAGACAATATAGTGTCCCTGCCCTTACCAACTTGCAAACTACTGCAGAATCTGAAACTCTTTTAAAGAGGTAAGCAATTTGCCTAAATTCACACAGTCAAAAACAACAGAGTGAAAATATGGACTCAAATCTAAAAATCCATGCTCCTAACCACTTAACACAATTTTTAAAAAATTTCTACAATGCTGACAAACTATGAAACTATTAAGTGAAAGTCACTCAGTTGTGTCCGACTTTTTGCGATCTCATGGACTGTGACCCATGAGGCTCCTCTGTCCATGAAATTCTCCAGGCAAGAATACTGGAGTGGGTAGTCATTCCCTTCTCCAGGGATCCAACCCAGGTCTCCTGCATTGCAGACAGGTTCCTTTACCATCTGAGCCACCAAGGAAGACCCATGAAACTATATGAACTTATATAAAATTTCCTTAAAAAACATTAAAAAAAAATCACACTACTCAAATGTTTTATTAATAATTTTATAAAATAATTTTATTTATTTTTAATTCAATATATTCTGTGTTAACTTCAGTTTTAACACATAAAAGATTAAAAATTCAGATATTAGATCCGGAGAAAAACAGCTGTTATCCAAAGTTAACAGCTAACTATTTTCACTGAGTTTCACGTTATCTGATCTAGTTTGATTAATCACTTAGGCAATACAAATTAAAAAATTCTAAAGATAAAAACAATGGTTCTGCGTGGAAAGCAAAGACTGGAGCAAACAAATTAGAACAATGCCATCTATAGGACAATTAGTAGAATGCAGACAACTAACTGAATTCTTAACCGCCTTCATTAGGAACTTCTAGAATGGAAATTAGTCATCAGTAAAACACTCAGAATTGGATCTTATCTTATACCTTATAAGACTAAACATTAATAAGACCCTATTTGTAAATCTAATATACTACTATATTTCAAGTTTCTACAAATAGTAGTGAACACATCTGCCAATGCTGGCTGGGTTTTATCATTTATTAATAAATACCCTGTAGTCTCATATTCAAGCTAAACAGCTGGTATATAATACAGACTTTATAAAGAATCTGCCTGCAATGCGGGAGACCTGGGTTCAATATCTGGGTTGTGAAGATCCCCTGGAGAAGGGAACGGCTTCTTGCCTGGAGAATTCCATGGACAGAGAAGCCTGGCAGGCTATATACAGTCCATGGGGTTCAAAGAGTCGGACACGACTGAGCAACTTTCACTTATTCTTTGTCAGCGAAGTGATGTCTTTGCTTTTTAACACATTTTCTAGGTTTTCCATAGCTTTTCTTCTAAGGAGCAAGAGTCTTTTAATTTCAGGGCTGCAGTCACTGTCCAAAGTGACTTTGGAGCCCAGGAAAATAAATTCGTTACTGTTTCCATTTTTCCCCCATCTGTTTGCCATGATGAAGTGACTGGACCATATGCCATGATCTTAGTTTCTGAATGTTAAGTTTTAAGCCAGCGAGAGTCTCTGCAGTTCTTTGCTTTCTGGCATTACAGTGGCATCTGCATTATCTGAAGCTGTTGGTATTTTCCCCAGCAACCTTGATTCCAGCCTGTGATTCTTCCAGCTCAGTGTTTCACATGATGTACTCTGCATATAAGTTAAATTAACAGGGTGACAATATACAGCCTTGACATACTCCTTTCCCAATTTGGAACCAGTCTGTTGTTCCACGTCTGGTTCTAACTGTGGCTTCTTGACCTGCGTACAGGTTTCTCAAAAGACAGGTAAAGAGTTCTGGTATTCCCATCTCTTTAAGAATTTTCCACAGTTTGTTGTGATCCACACAGTCAAAGGCTTTAGCGTAGCCAATGAAGTAAAAGTAGATGTTTTTCTGGAATTCCCTTGCTTTTTCCATGATTCAACGGATGTTGGCAATTTGATCTCTGGTTCCTCTGCCTTTTCTAAATCCAGTTTGTACATCTGTAAGTTCTCAGTTAATGTACTGCTGAAGCCTAGCTTGAACGATTTTGAGCATTATCTAGCATGTGAAATGAGCGCAACTGGATGGTAGTGTGAACACTCTTTGGCATTACCCTTGTTTGGGATTGGAATAAACAGAAGCTAACTTTAATTGGTTCAGTTATTTTAAAAAATTATCTTTCAAATGTATTTTTCTTTAACTCTGTCTACAGAAATATTACTGGGAAGTACCTAAAAATACTGAAAGGTGGTGGAAAGCAAGTGATAGTTCAAATCTAGAAACATACTGCGTATCTACCATGTCACCACTTACATTCTTTAAAATCCCCTTTATCAAAGATAGGGTATCAATTTCCAAGGGTTTGCTTTTTGACATTTCATCATTTACCTTGTCAACAAAATTGCTATGATTTATTAAGAAAACAAACAAACAAAAAAAAGGGCAATCTCAGAAAGACTGTTACTTGCCCAGCTTCATGAAATGAGTAAGTTTAGTTCAGTTTAGTTCAGTCACTCAGTCGTGTCCAACTCTTTGCGACCCCATGAATTGCAGCACGCCAGGCCTCCCTGTCCATCACCAACTCCCAGAGTTCACTGAGACTCACGTCCATAGAGTCAGTGATGCCATCCAGCCATCTCATCCTCTGTCATCCCCTTCTCCTCCTACCCCCAATCCCTCCCAGCATCAGAGTCTTTTCCAATGAGTCAACTCTTCTCATGAGGTGGCCAAAGTACTGGAGTTTCAGCTTTAGCATCATTCCTTCCAAAGAAATCCCAGGGCTGATCTCCTTCAGAATGGTCTGGTTGGATCTCCTTGCAGTCCAAGGGACTCTCAAGAGTCTTCTCCAACATCACAGTTCAAAAGCATCAATTCTTCAGCGCTCAGCTTTCTTCACAGTCAGAAAAGGCAAATTAAGCACCTTCTAGAATACAACCTACTATAAGTTTTATGCTTTATATTACTTTGTAGTAAACCCAAATACCACGGAAAACAAGTCAGAGTGAACCCAGAGAAATCTGACAGAAGTATGCTTGATACTTCCCACAACTTATCCCAGTTTAAAAGTATAATACTCACTAATGGCCAAAGGAAAACTGAACTCCAGTTTTCTTTCATGCATAGCTTTTATGAACACAAAGATTTCTAAGAATATACACCCAAATTAGGTAACCTCAAAATGAGATTTAACCTATACTATTAATAGCATGATTTTCCTTATTCAAAAATCCAACAAGTATATTTATGGTAAGAGATCAGCACAGAAATTATGATAAGGACTCAATTTTTAAGAAATGGATCAAAATCCAAGGTCATTATGTATAAAACAAGAGGGAAGGAAATGGGTAGCAATAGAAATTTTACCTGACTCATGGTAAAATGTAATTTACATAAGTCTATAATGACAAAATCAGAATAGTGAGAACAAAAGAACTTTGCAGCAGTGAAAGAAATGGAGTGAAAAGCAAAGTGGCTATGCTGCTGCTGCGAAGTTGCTTCAGTCGTGTCCGACTCTGTGCAACCCCAGAGACAGCAGCCCACCAGGCTCCCCCGTCCCTGGGATTCTCCAGGCAAGAACACTGGAGTGGGTTGCCATTTCCTTCTCCAATGCAGGAAAGTGAAAAGTGAAAGTGAAGTCGCTCAGTCGTGTCCAACTGTTCTCGACCCCATGGTCTGTAGCCTACCAGGCTCCTCCATCCATGGGATTTCCTAGGCAAGAGTACTGGAGTGGTGTGCCATTGCCTTCTCCAAAAACTCGTCAAAGTTTGATATAAACATTACGGTTAAGCCTTATGATTAAATATTATGATTTAAACTTTTTCAAAAGTTGCTAAAACAAGTCCAAAAGTACTTTAAGATGAGAGAAAAGACTCAGGTGGTCTATGAAAGAAATATAAGAAACCAACAAAAAGACATGTAAGATCCCAGATAGGTTAAAGAGGCCACTGAAAATATATAAGGTAACCAAGCTACTGAGATCAGGAGTGCAATGGTGGTGATGGTCTTGGCAATGAGCAGAGTTATTCTTTGCTGGAAAACAATTATAAAATGAGTCTATTTTAAGAGCAAAAGAACAGAATATGCTGTGTCTATTCTTTGAAGTAGATATGAAAGTCTTATAATTACCATTTGAGAACATTGCTTCTTGTTCTATATTAATGTGTTCTTTGTTATCAAAAGAGTATCAGTCAATAATTACCAAATTCACCCTACTAAAAAAATTAAAGAATCAACTCTAAATTTATACAATCAAGTAACAGAAGTTGAGAATCAACTCTAAACTTAACACAACCAAGTATCAAAAGTTGAGAGTCACATACATCCTCAAGTGTTCAATTCTCACGTGAGGTCTACCTGTATGATTTCACTGAGTATCAGCAGTGTACCATTTTTTACCTAATGTCTTTCTTTAAAATGGCTATTTGTTGAAATGCTAGCACAAATCATTAAGATGCTTGTAACAAGTACTTCTCAAGTGACACAAACCTAAACGGCTTTCAAGTTCTGACATCATCTATTTATATCTTCTTAGTCTTTGAAAGTCATTTTGCAAAGATTGTGTGTCACTTTCCGGAAATACTTTGGTTGGCCCAAAAGTTTGTTTGAGTTTTCCGTAAAATGTTATGAAAAGCCTGAACAAACTTTGGGGCCAACCCTAGGGGGTTCCCAGGTGGCGCTAGTGGTAAAGAACTATTTTACCGGCCAATGAAGGAGACGTAAAATACACAGGTTCAATCCCTGGATCGGGAAGATCCCTTGGAGGAAGGCATGGCAACCTATTCTAGTATTCTTGCCTGGAAAATCCCTTGAACAGAGGAGCCTGGCAGGCTATAGTCCATAGGGTCACAAAGAGTTGGACATGGCAGTAGTGACTTTGTAAGCACACACAGTCTGTGAAGATGCTTGCGTTTGTGTCATTTGTGAAAAGCTCTTTCTGACTAACCCTTTTTAGCCCATGAAATCAGGATGTAATGTGCAATAGTTATAATTTTCTGATATCTATATCCCCCATCTCTTACAGAGTTTCAATTAGGGAGATTCAACCAGGCAGTCAGTGATGGACAGGGAAGCCTGGCGTGCTGCAGTCCGTGGGGTCACAAAGAGTCGGACACAACTGGGCAACTGAACTGAACTGAATCTCTTCCCAAAAAGTTGCCTAATGTAATAGCTAAAAATGATGAGAGCCTATACCCTGAAAACGGCAAAAGAATATTATTATCAAATGTGCAAGAGAAATTTTATTGAGTTTCAAATATAACAACCCATTTTACTCACAGTTTCGTAAGTAATAAGTGGCAGAGCTGGGATTCAAACCCAGGAACCTGGCATCAGGGACCAAGTCATTAGAGACTGTAGTATATAGACTTCTTGTCACAATGCATTGTAGAATTAATAAGATCAACTATAATATCTGAAAGTTTTAAACGGTAACTTTAGAAGATAATGAAGACAGTTCTGTTAAAGTCTATATTCAGCTTACTGAGTATTAAGCCCAGTATTGATGACTACTAAACACCTAGTTTGTGTTGTTCTTAAAAAGTTCTATTTCTGTTAACACTGCAATTAACAAGAATCTGTAGAGCAATGTCAGAGGCTTTTTCATCATGCATATGAATCAATTTGCTATGTTAGGAAAAAAGTAGACAATTCTGTGCTTTTGTAAACAAATGTACTTCAAATGCAAATATCTTGTGTTATCAGTCATTAACTTGCCACATACTTTCCCTACAGAATCAAAAGCTCCTTTTCTATTGCAATAAGCACTGTAAACTTCATCACACGATATGTTCAAAATTATGCTTTTCAAATAAGGATGAAAATAAAGTTTATAGAAGCACATAGTAAAACAAGAGAAAGGTAAGGCAAAACATAAATATAGCAATGTGATACTGTCTACTGACATATGGAAGGACTACCTTTGATTCTGAAAGTTTTATCTTTCCTACTTTACCCTTTTTCTATTAAATATGCCCCCTATTGTGGGGAGGGGAGATAACAATTCTGTCCCACAATTTCATCTAGTGAAAGACTGGTATTAAACACTTTGGTATTTCCAATACAAAAGTGAAGAGATGGCTTTACTTTGGCCAGATGCTAACTTGTTTCAGAAAAAGTTGCCCATTTCTTCTCAATTAAAGCAATAATTTAGTAAATAACTTCAAAAATACAGGTTATCTGTCTAAATTACCAGAAAAAAAAAATTCCAACATCAAAATGAAACTTCTACCTTTCATAAAGCAATTATCTACTTTTATCAGGAAACTTAAATTTGGATAACGTGTATTGAAAAAAGAAATTTCACTAATTTTTCTTTCCTTCGGGAAATAAGTGGTTTGGGAAAAAAGAAAGCAAGCAAAATTACCACAAATAAAATGACAATTCATTTGCAACTGAGTACAGTCATTTCACATATATTTTCCCACTGGAGATAATGATGTGGTAAAGAAATGGATACCAGATGCTTTTTAGTCTGTTTTCTACCAATGATAATAAATGATGAAATGTGATTTCACTAACTTATAAGCTAACAGCTGGATCCTTAGGGAGTGTGGTATAAGTGTAAGGTATTTCTGATATGTTCAGCTAGCATCTCTTCCACAAAACACAAAGGCATGCCAAGGAGATCCTTAGGCATGTGTTACTGCTACTATCATGTGATAAGATTTGTATCATCTTTCTACATCAAAAAAAAGGTCAGAAACTACTTTAATGAGAATGATGAACAGGAATGGCTATTTTTAAAAAAAATCCTCTGTTGACTATGAGGACTTCCCTGCAGTTCAGAAGGTAAAGAGTCTGCCTGCAATGTAGGAGACCCAGGTTTCATCCTTCAGTCAGGAAGATGACCTGGAGAAGGGAATGGCAACCCACTCCAGTATTCTTGCCTGGAGAATCCCATGGACAGAGGATGTTGGCAGGCTACAGTCCATGGGGTTGCAGAGTCGGACATGACTAGCAACTACTACTAACACTATTTTTGACTATGAATGAATAAAAGGTAAAGACAGAAATTGTTTCAACCATGTAAACCCTGTGCATGCATGTGTACACGCTGAGTTGCTCAGTCGTGTCCAACTCTTTGGGACCCCATGAACTGTTGCCTACCAGGCTCTTTTGTCCATGGAATTCTCCAGGCAAGAATACCAGAGTAGGTAGCCATTCCCTCCTCCAAGGGATCTTCCTGACCCAGGGATCGAACCCAGGTCTCCTGCATTGCAAGCAGACTCTTTACTGTCTGAGCCCCATGTAAACGTTAATACATTCCTAATACTAAAATAATTATCTCCCTTTGATTCTATAGTTATGATACATCCTCAGTGTGTTTTCATAAGAGTATTGTTTTGAGAACAAAACTCCCATCAAGAATTACTGGGGCAAAAAGACTGCATTGAACCTGTGCTTGTGCTTAGTTGTTCAGTCATGTCCAACTCTTTGCAGCCCCATGGACTGTAGCCTGCCAGGTTCCTTTGTCCATGGGGATTCTCCAGGCAAGAATACTGGAGTGGGTTGCCATGCCCCTCCGCAGGGGATCTTCCCAAGCCAGGGATCGAACCCAGGTCTCCCGCACTGCAGGTGGATTCTTTACTGTCTGAGCCACCAGGGAAGCCCCTGTACTGATCTCAAAACTTCATCAAACAAGAGCTTTAGGCCTATAATTTACCTAATGTGATAAAAAGATGTACGCAGGAAGAGCTGGTATAGGGAGGGATCGAGTCAACTGAGGAGTCTGGTTAACTGATTTTTTCTGGAATAGATTTATAACAAACACCCTAAGATAAAATATTCAAAATGAAGCTTTCTATTATTTGTAGTTCTATCCAAAATTTTAATATTAAAAATAAGAATAAAGAAATGATTATATACAAGGTTATATAATACAAGTGGTTGATAAACCACACTGAAAAAACACTAATGCTATTTTAAATGTAAATAATATACAATTTTAAATGAAAAATAAAACTTTTATGAGGAAATGCCCTTTTTAAAAGTCTCAAAGTTTGAAGTTAAAATAGTATTTAAAATGTAGCTATTATTAAAATTAAAATGGCAAAGCAAAAATCTCAAAACTCCACAAGTTCTCCAAATGATATACTCTGTAACTGGGCAAATTACTAAACTCCCCTCAAATTCAGTTTACATTTACTTCACAGTTTTGAAGGCAATAAATAAAAATGGGTTATGTGAGAAATAGTCAATATAAAAGTAATAACCTGCTTTCTGGCACTGAAAGTAATAAAAATTTTTCCTACGGTTTAATAAGCAGTTATGGCAACAATAGCCATTATCCATAGGTTTAAAGACTATTGACATTCAGTACGTATCGGGGTGAACTACAAAATGTGAGACATTTATTGCTCACCAAGTATCCATGTGCTGTCCACATGTCCCAGACCCTTAACAATAGAGCAGGGCCATGAGACTGGTTCTGGTTAATGGGATATGAGTAGAAATGACCTGTTTGTCATTTCATGACTGAAACATTTAAGAGCCAATGGAACAATGGAAAACTAGACATTTTTATAAAAATACACTTCTACATAAGTAAAAAAAAAACCTCATGCTATAAACCCAATTTGTTTCACATCTTTCTCTTTACCTATACACACTTATTTTTGCATGCCGAACCACTTGATTTAGTTTCATTATGACACTTCACCCTAGAAAAAGAACATTCTCCTACATAATAATAAAGTATCACACTTAAATTTAATGTTGATACAATTATCTACTATATAGTCCATATTCAAATTTCCTTGATTACTTCAATAAAGTCCTCTAAAGGGACAATCCAGGATCAATCAATTAATCAACAATGACATTGTATCTGGTCATTGTATCTTTTAGTCTTCTTCAACCCAGAACCCTTTTCCAAACTACGTTTCTAAAATTTTTTTTTTTTTTTGCCGGGGTGGGGGTGGGGTGGGGTGGGGTGGGGTGGGGGGGTGGGCGAAGGGGCAGCAGCGGGGGAGGAATGTGTGTGGAGCCTGTGGCTTGACGGATCTTAGTTCCCTGAGGAGGTATCAAACCCTGAGACCTGGCAGTGAGTCCTAACTACTGGACTGCCAGGGAATTCCTGTTTTTAATCTTTCAAACCACTGATATTTTGAGGAGCTAATGTCAATTTTTTACAGAGTCTTCTTTAAGTTAAACTGTTTTGCTTTTTTCCCCTCATGATTAGAGTCAGGTTAAAAGAGGCTCGTTTTTATACATATGGGCTATGCTGTGCTTAGTTGCTCAGTCGTGTCCGACTCTTTGCGACCCCATGGATTGCAACCCTCCTCTTTCCATGGGGATTCTCCAGGTAAGAATACAGGAGTGGGTTGCCATGCCCCTCTCCAGCTTTTTTAATTTATATATATATGTACATAATACACATAACAAATCTTGGCTAGTGCAGTCATCACAGAAAGCACGGAAGATATGGGGTTTTAAACTCTAGAATACATACTCTCCAGGCAAACATTAACCACTCCCACTTCAAAACTGCATGCTCAATCCTGACCTCTCCCTAAGCCTGAGGGTTACATAACCAACTCACTGTTGGGTATCTTTAACTGGCTGTCCTACAGAAAAGTTCAAATTTAGTATGTTCAAAACTCATCTCAGCCACAAAACTTAATGCTACTCTCTTCCTCTGATATTCCTTCTCTAACTCAAATTCACCTAATCTCTAAAGCCTAGTCAAGACATTTCCCTCTGCCTTTACCCATAGTAACTAAGACACCAAGATTTAATTTGTATTGCTTAAATCCATTCACTACTATCAAACTAAACTGTCTTTATTCTAGAATTTTAGGATTTTTCTTTCCTAGATCTCTTGCAACACAGCTTTCAGTCTTACCATCTTCCTCATTGTTATAGCTTAATGCATTCAAAACTAAAATTTAATCAAATGACTCACCTCTTAAATCCTTAAGGAATGTAACAGAATTCAAACTCAACATTACCTACAAGGATTTACAAAATTTCTTACCTACATTTCTAGACACTTTTTGACTTGCACTGATACTTCTTTCAGTTACACTGCTATCTTCACTTTAGTCACTGGATATCAGCTTTGTAATTTTTGCCATAAGCCTTCTCTGAGGCAAAAGACATTTCATGGAGATAGAGGAACAATGACCTTTGAAGATCATTAACTTTATTCTATGTAAATTTCACAAATACTTTGATCAGGAAATATTTGCTTAGCTCCCATAGTATGTGAAAGACATCCTATTAAGAACTGTGAGATGGACCTCCCTGGACCCCTCTGTTTCCAATGCAGGGGGGCCAGGTTTGATCCCTAGTCAGGGAACTAGATCCCACATACTGCAACCAAGACTCAGCTCAGCCAAATAAAGAACAAGAAGAAAGAACTATGAGAGATGTAAGAAAAGTTAGACATATATCCTGTTCTAGGCAGAGTTTCCAGTACAGAATGCAGATTTTTTTTTTTTTTAAGGCACATATACAATTACAGGTAGGCAGAAAAGGACCACAGGTGTAAGTATACTTAAAGTAAGTTTAGAGGAGGGAAAAATTATTTCTGAGTGGTAAATTATTTCTGAGTGGAAGGAAATCAGGAAAGGTTTCCTAGAAGAGGTGGCAGTTGGCAGCCTTGAAGAATATGAAAGGTGGACATGGATGTGAAGGAAATACTCTTAGTTATTGCCAATTCACTGTCTCCAAGGCAACTATTCTAAATCAGCTTTTGCCCCTACATACATGAGGAATATATTATTTTAGTAATAATGGCTCATTAAAACTGATCCTCAAAGGGAGAACGGTATAAGCAGGATGCCATCTCAGAATCTGGTAAGTGTCATTTGGGGAAAAGCTCTTGAGGTGCTTTTGCCCTCTAAATGAGCATCTCCTCTCAAGAGGTGCTGTGTGCCAAGTCACTTCAGTAGTGTCTGACTCTTTGCAACCCCATGGACGTGAGCCCGCCAGGCTCCTCTGTCCATAGGATTCTCCAGGCAAGAATACTGGAATGGGCTGCCATGTCCTCCTCCAAGGGATTCTTCCTGACCCAGGGATGAACCCACATCTCTTATTTCTTTCTGCATTGGCAGGCAGGTTCTTTACCACTAGTGCCACCTGGGAAGCCCCTCAAGAGAACACCTGACCAATTTCTAAGCAAGTTTCTCCAGATTCCTATAGTCTTCATACAGGTCACAAATCAAGACACAGATTCACAATAACAAAATCTTTTTTTTCCTCTTAGTTTAGCTAAGAATTTCTCAAAGGGAAGATGAATGACATCAAAAGAATAAAGCAATACAAGAATTTATAGATATTAAAAGAGCAGACATGCTTATTCACTATAGCATTTCTATCCTAAAACACAATTCACCACGTAAGTTTTTCCCACAAATAAAACTATTTTAAATATTGGATATAGTAACATCCTTTCCTCCTGGAAGAGCTGAGTTAGTGTGTAAGCTTATATAATAATTATTTAGAGATAGACAACTGATACTGAAAAACAGAAGTAACAGCTTCTATATCTCCCTTTTCTTTTACCTTTTCTCCCCAATATTAAAAAAGGTGAGATAAATGTTTATTTCTTTATAGAGCAAAGAGGTGCAAATTGCAAAAGCAACATTTTTATTGGAGTATACCCTGCACAGCTGAAAATACACAACACAAAACTGCTTCTGCAAGCACATTTAAGATAACAGTACTAATCCTGACTATCATATGCTCACAAGTCATTGTTAGCAGGAAAATGGAAGGGGAGAAAGCTAAAAGGAAACAGTTTCATAGGCTATTATAATAGTCAAAACATAAAGTAATGAGAATATAAACTAGGGTAAAGTCAATGAAAACAAAAGTATATATGAGAACAACGTTTTGCAGGCTGAAGTGAAGAAAAGATAAAAGCAAAGACAGAAATAGTCAAAAAATACTTTTGAGCCCAGGGTGCCCATGAAGAAAGTGCCACTTACTGATCCTAGATCTTTTTCAAGTCTTCCGGCATAGAGATTCAAGAGGTAGGCTTTTCTAGTAAAGGTAACTGGGTTGTCCAAAGAAGGAAAGGATGAAATGAAGGTAAATGATGGAGGCACCAATTGTGTGCTAGAACAAGGAAAGTATTATATTCATTCTCAACCTTTGAAAATCTTGGTTCTACTTTTTAAGTTGTTCATTTAAACAACATTAAAATCACCTTTTAGGCCTCACCATTTACTAACATATATGCACACACAAAATTGCAAAACTAGGACTGCAATAATCATACTGTTAAAACTTGCTTATTTCCTTTAATGGTATATTGTTGCTACTAAGTCACTTCAGTCATGTCTGACTCTGTGCAACCCCAAAGACAGCAGCCCACCAGGTTCCTCTGCCCCTGGGATTCTCCAGGCAAGAATACTCAAGTGGGCTGCCATTTTCTTCTCCAAAGCATGCATGCACATTTGCTTCAGTTGTGTCCAATTTTGTGCAACCCTATGGACAGCAGCCCACCAGGCTCCTCTGTCCACGGGATTCTCTAGGCAAGAATACTGGAGTGGGCTGCCATTTCCTTCTCCATAATGGTATATTACTTGTTAGTAATTTATCTAGTATATTACTTGTTAGTAATTTATCTAGTATACAGAGTCCTACTTCCTTAAAAAAAAAAAAAAGATGCACAGTGTATACCATCAACTATTTAACTGCTATTTATATTCATTTAGTTAGTTGGGTTTTTTTGTTGGTGGTGAGTTGATTTTCCAACTTTTATGTATTTATATTTCACTAAAGAATGCTCAAACTACCGCACAATTGCACTCATCTCACACGCTAGTAAAGTAATGCTCAAAATTCTCCAAGCCAGGCTTCAGCAATATGTGAACCGTGAACTTCCTGATGTTCAAGCTGGTTTTAGAAAAGGCAGAGGAACCAGAGATCAAATTGCCAACATCTGCTGGATCATGGAAAAAGCAAGAGAGTTCCAGAAAAACATCTACTTCTGCTTTATTGACTATGCCAAAGCCTTTGGCTGTGTGGATCACAACAAACTGTGGGAAATTCTGAAAGAGATGGGAATACCAGACCACCTGACCTGCCTCTTGAGAAATCTGTATGCAGGTCAGGAAGCAACACTTAGAACTGGACATGGAACAACAGACTGGTTCCAAATAGGAAAAGGAGTACGTCAAGGCTGTATGCTGTCACCCTGCTTATTTAACTTATATGCAGAGTACATCATGAGAAACGCTGGACTGGAAGAACACAAGCTGGAATCAAGATTGCCAGGAGAAACATCAATAACCTCAGATATGCAGATGACACCACCCTTATGGCAGAAAGTGAAGAGGAACTAAAAAGCCTCTTGATGAAAGTGAAAGTGGAGAGTGAAAAAGTTGGCTTAAAGCTTAACATTCAGAAAACAAAGATCATGGCATCCGGTCCCATCACTTCATGGCAAATAGATGGGGAAACAGTGGAAACAGTGGCAGACTTTATTTTCTGAGCTCCAAAATCACTGCAGATGGTGACTGCAGTCATGAAATTAAAAAACACTTACTCCTTGGAAGGAAAGTTATGACCAACTTAGATAGCATATTCAAAAGCAGAGACATTACTTTGCCCACAAAGGTCCGTCTAGTCAAGGCTATGGTTTTTCCAGTGGTCATGTATGGATGTGAGAGTTGGACTGTGAAGAAGGCTGAGCACCGAAGAATTGATGCTTTTGAACTGTGGTGTTGGAGAAGACTCTTGAGAGTCCCTTGGACTGCAAGGAGATCCAACCAGTCCATTCTGAAGGAGATCAGCCCTGGGATTTCTTTGGAAGGGATGATGCTAAAGCTGAAACTCCAGTACTTTGGTCACCTCATGCAAAGAGTTGACTCACTGGAAAAGACTCTGATGCTGGGAGGGATTGGGGGCAGGAGGAGAAGGGGACGACAGAGGATGAGATGGCTGGATTGCATCACTGACTCGATGGACATGAATCTCAGTGAACTCCAGGAGCTGGTGCTGGACAGGGAGGCCTGGCGTGCTGCGATTCATGGGGTCGCAAAGAGTCGGACACAACTGAGTGACTGATCTGATCTGATTACCAATACTGCAAAAGGACATTTAAAAATATGAATTTTTATGTCCTCCAAGATTTATATAGGCCAGATTCCCTGAAGTGGGATTAGTGAATAATGGGCATTTAAAATTTAGACTGACACAGTAGCGCAAAATTATCCTCCAAAAAGGCTGTAACAAGTCCTCTCCTGCATTTCTAAACCATCAATTGTTGGAATGAAAAAAGAAGACCCAAATTCCTCCCATTTGTTTCCCTAATACACCGAACCCTAATCCTTTTCATTCATGTCCAATGTGAAGTTTCTATCTAAACTCTACAACATTAAGTTAATCTATTTTTACAAGAGCTAACTGGATTTTCTTCCAGAGACTGAACTGATAAATTCTTAACAGAAGGTGGTACTCACTCGTCAACCAACAGAAAACTGTGAGGGCATTTTTGGTATTAATAACACTTGAGGGTTGCATTTGGCAGTAGTGAGTCGGACACTGAACCACAGAGCAGTCAAGCACAATGACTGTCTTACCCAAAATGCCAAGAGAACTCTCCTAACCTGTGGTTGGGAAATATACAATTGAGGTATGCTGCTCAATTTTAGGTATAAGAAGTCTGGAAAGACAAAGAGGTTCAAGTGGGGACATAATAACAATTTGAGTTTTGTGAACTACATGCAATATTGTTAAGTTTCTTTTCCTTGACCTAGTTCCTTAAGTAAGACTTTCAGTTCAGTTCAGTCGCTCAGTCATGTCCGACTCTTTGCGACCCCATGAATCACAGCACGCCAGGCCTCCCTGTCCATCACCAACTCCCGGAGTTCACCCAGACTCACGTCCATCGAGTCAGTGATGCCGTCCAGCCATCTCATCCTCTGTCGTCCCCTTCTCCTCCTGCCCCCAATCCCTCCCAGCATCAGAGTCTTTTCCAATGAGTCAACTCTTCGGATGAAGTGGGTTTCTAAAGAAACTTAATCTGACTGATGTCTTCTGAAATTCTCTGCTTCAATTTTTGACTACTGTGGCTTACAGGTATAGATCATTTCTCTTCTTGTTCTGCGAGATTTAATGTATATGTTTGTCAGTGGATGCACTATTTTGGATGCAACCTTGGACACTGGAAAGAAGAAACTGAAACCAGAACTTAAGAGATTTTTCAAAAGATGCCCAAAGTTCTTCAGCCATTTCTGAATTAATAACTTTAATACTTTTTACTTCTTAAAATCATGATTTCTTTGTGTCCCTAACTCTGTGTTCCCTACACAGTACCTAGACAGTAACTGTACTACATACAAAGTCAGCTCAATAAACTTTCAATAAGAGGTTGGGTCTTTAATACTAGGAAATTTACAAACAAATCTTAATGAAAACTGGTTTATTATTTAGGAAACTTCTATAGGACATAGACTAAAGAGGGCCCAAAACATAAAAACAAACAAAACCTAAGCATCCATAATATATAATATGTGGTTGTTCACCCCATAGTCAGAGGGCTATCATATGTAAAATTAATTTACACATACTTGGTTTTGTTAAGCTGTCGAGACATTTTGCAAGATTAATTTTTTGGCAGTCGTATCTTTACACTCAAATCAGGACTTTTTTTTTTTTTTTTAATTGTCTTTCAGCATGTAAATATTTTGCACAGTGGCAGCTGGAGTGTGCACAGAATTTTTGTGTTTTAGTGCCATTATATTAAATATAATCTTTCTTTGCATTAACCATACTGCCTTTCAAAAGGCTGCATAATGCCACCAGAAATGAATGAATATATTGGTTTTTCTGTACCTTGTCAGCATTGGGAATTAGCTCTAAAGCACTTCTTTTGGGAGAAGGTAGGTTGTCTAACTCAGTGAAACTAAGCCATGCCTGTGGCGCAACCCAAGACAGGTGGGTAATGGTGGAGAGATCTGACAGAATGTGGTCCACTGGAGAAGGGAGTGGCAAACCACTTCAGTATTCTTGCCTTGAGAACCCCATGAACAGTATGAAAAGGCAAAATGATAGGATACTGAAAGAGAAACTCCCCAGGTCAGTAGGGGCCCAATATGCTACTGGAGATCAGTGGAGAAATAATTCCAGAAAGAATGAAGGGATGGAGCCAAAGCAAAAACAATACCCAGCTGTGGATGTGACTGGTGATAGAAGCAAGGTCCGATGCTGTAAAGAGCAATATTGCATAGGAACCTGGAATGTCAGGTCCATGAATCAAGGCAAATTGGAAGTGGTCAAACAAGAGATGGCAAGAGTGAATGTCGACATTCTAGGAATCAGCGAACTCAAATGGACTGGAATGGGTGAATTTAACTCAGATGATCATTATGTCTACTACTGCGGGCAGGAATCCCTCAGAAGAAATGGAGTAGCCATCATGGTCAACAAAAGAGTCTGAAATGCAGTACTTGGATGCAATCTCAAAAACGACAGATGATTTCTGTTCATTTCCAAGGCAAACCATTCAATATCACAGTAATCCAAGTCTATGCCCCAACCAGTAATGCTGAAGAAGCTGAAGTTGAGTGGTTCTATGAAGACCTACAAGACCTTTTAGAACTAACACCCAAAAAAGATGTCCTTTTCATTATAGGGGACTGGAATGCAAAAGTAGGAAGTCAAGAAACACCTAGAATAACAGGCAAATTTGGCCTTGGAATACGGAATGAATCAGGGCAAACATTAAAACAGTTTTGCCAAGAAAATGCACTTGTCACAGAAAACACCCTCTTCCAACAACACAAGAGAAGACTCTACACATGGACATCACCAGATGGTCAACACCGAAATCAGATTGATTATATCCTTTGCAGCCAAAGATGGAGAAGCTCTATACAGTCAACAAAATCAAGACCAGGAGCTGACTGTGACTCAGATCATGAACTCCTTATTACCAAATTCAGACTGAAATTGAAGAAAGTAGGGAAAATGACTAGACCATTCAGGTATGACCTCAATCAAATCCCTTAAGATTATACAGTGGAAGTGAGAAATAGATTTAAAGGCCTAGATCTGATAAAGTGCCTGATGAACTATGGAATGAGGTTTGTGACACTGTACAGGAAACAGGGATCAAGACCATCCCCATGGAAAAGAAATGCAAAAAAGCAAAATGGCTGTCTGGGGAGGCCTTACAAATAGCTGTGAAAAGAAGAGAAGCAAAAAGCAAAAGAGAAAAGGAAAGATATAAGCATCTGAATGCAGAGTTCCAAAGAATAGCAAGGAGAGATAAGAAAGCCTTCCTCAGTGATCAATGCAAAGAAATAGAGGAAAACAACAGAATGGGAAAGACTAGAGATCTCTTCAAGAAAATTAGAGATACCAAGGGGACATTTCATGCAAAGATGGGCTCGATAAACGACAGAAATGGTATGGACCTAACAAAAACAGAAGATATTAAGAAGAGGTGGCAAGAATACACAGAAGAACTGTACAAAAAGTAACTTCACGACCCAGATAATCACGATGGTGTGATCACTCACCTACAGCCAGACATCCTGGAATGTGAAGTCAAGTGGTCCTTAGAAAGCATCACTACAAACAAAGCTAGTGGAGGTGATGGAATTCCAGTGGAGCTATTTCAAATCCTGAAAGATGATGCTGTGAAAGTGCTGCACTCAATATGCCAGCAAATTTGGAAAACTCAGCAGTGGCCACAGGACTGGAAAAGGTCAGTTTTCATTCCAATCCCAAAGAAAGGCAATGCCAAAGAATGCTCAAACTACCACACAATTGCACTCATCTCACACGCTAGTAAAGTAATGCTCAAAATTCTCCAAGCCAGGCTTCAGCAACACGTGAACCGTGAACTTCCTGATGTTCAAGCTGGTTTTAGAAAAGGCAGAGGAACCAGAGATCAAATTGCCAACATCCACTGGATCATGGAAAAAGCAAGAGAGTTCCAGAAAAACATCTACTTCTGCTTTATTGACTATGCCAAAGCCTTTGGCTGTGTGGATCACAACAAACTGTGGGAAATTCTGAAAGAGATGGGAATACCAGACCACCTGACCTGCCTCTTGAGAAATCTGTATGCAGGTCAGGAAGCAACACTTAGAACTGGATATGGAACAACAGACTGGTTCCAAATAGGAAAAGGAGTACGTCAAGGCTGTATATTGTCACCCTGCTTATTTAACTTATATGCAGAGTACATCATGAGAAATGCTGGACTGGAAGAAACACAAGCTGGAATCACGATTGCCAGGAGAAATATCAATAACCTCAGATATGCAGATGACACCACCTTTAAAAATGGCAGAAAGTGAAGAGGAACTAAAAAGCCTCTTGATGAAAGTGAAAGTGGAGAGGGATAAAGTTGGTTTAAAGCTCAACATTCAGAAAACAAAGATCATGGCATCCGGTCCCATCACTTCATGGCAAATAGATGGGGAAACAGTGGAAACAGTGTCAAACTTTATTTTTTTGGGCTCCAGAATCACTGCAGATGGTGACTGCAGTCATGAAATTAAAAGATGCTTACTCCTTGGAAGGAAAGTTATGACCAACCTAGATAGCATATTGAAAAGCAGAGACATTACTTTGCCCACAAAGGTCCGTCTAGTCAAGGCTATGGTTTTTCCAGTGGTCATGTATGGATGTGAGAGTTGGACTGTGAAGAAGGCTGAGCGCCGAAGAATTGATGCTTTTGAACTGTGGTGTTGGAGAAGACTCTTGAGAGTCCCTTGGACTGCAAGGAGATCCAACCAGTCCATTCTGAAGGAGATCAGCCCTGGGATTTCTTTGGAGGGAATGATGCTAAAGCTGAAACTCCAGTACTTTGGCCACCTCATTCAAAGAGTTGACTCATTGGAAAAGACTCTGATGCTGGGAGGGATTGGGGGCAGGAGGAGAAGGGGACGACAGAGGACGAGATGGCTGGATGGCATCACTGACTCGATGGACGTGAGTCTGAGTGAACTCCGGGAGTTGGTGATGGACAGGGAGGCCTGGCGTGCTACGATTCATGGGGTCTCGAAGAGTCAGACACGACTGAGCGACTGAACTGAACTGACTGAGGTACCTACCTGGCTATGTGTAAAATGTCTTACTAAATTTGTTTCAGATTAAAAAATATTTTTTCAACCGATCACTTATAATCTGTACTTCCATTTATGTGAATTATTCTTTGCTCATCTATTGAGATCTTGATTTCTGTATGAACTCTCAATTATTCAGTCAGGCCTGTTCTTCAGAAGCATTTTTGCGAAGTCTAAGGTTTTTTTCTTTTTATTGTGAAATTAATATTTGTACATTATAAATATTTGAGACTGTAGATAAAGGAGAAAGTACCTATTATTCTATCACTCTAATGTAACTACAGTGTGTGTATATATATATATATATATATATATATATTGGTCTTTTATGAGCAAAAGCATTTTGGTTTTAGCAATACTCCTCCTACAGTATTTAATTTTCTTTACCTAAGGGGAGAACATGATGAAATGCTTCTTAAAAGTTCTAACTTTAACCTGGTGTCTTAAAGCTACAAAAAAAAAAAAAAAAGACTTTAATTTCTGGTAGCTACTTAATTTTATTTTTCTTATCACTTATATGAATTTTTCATAATGAACATGTATTACACTGTCACAGGGGTGTTGTGAGGTTTGAAAGAGAAAAAGTGTATGGAACTCACTTAGCAAACTATCTTGCAGTTATGAGACTAGGAACAGAATAAAGTACTTTTTGAATAAAGACATCACTAAACAACTAAAGTCTATCAACTAAAGTCTATCTAGGCAATTTAGTATTCTAGAACCTTGCTACTCTAAGTGTGGATTACAGACCAGGTGTACTATACTACCTGATTGTTAGAAACTCAAGACTCAGACCCTGCTCCAGATTTACTAAATCACAATCTGCATTTTAAAAGATGTTCAATGAACATCTCCCAAGAATGTGTCTTAAACTTGGCTACATACTTAAGTCACCTGGAAAACTCTACAGGTACTTATGCCTTAGGTACTACCCCTGGATATACTGATTTCACTGTTAGGGGAATGGGCTGGGAACAAGGATTTTAAGTCATCCTCCTGGTGATTTTAGTGTCTAGCAAAGTTTGAAAAAACTGCTTCAGAACACAGGAAACTGAAATAGCTCACCAAGACAGGTGGAAACCACTTCGTACCAGAGTCATCTGTGCAAAGAAACACACCATAGCATTTTAGTATTACTCTGAAACTCACTTTCATTTCTTGAGGATCAATTTTTCCACAGCGATATAATGCTTAAAAGCTATCATTCCCTCAAACAACATAAAGGTTAAAGTTCTAGAAAAATTCAAAATCTAGCACTCTTCAATTCTGTACCTTTTTCTCCAATATTCAGATTTAGAAATCACTAAGTAAGTATTATGTTCACAGCAATATGTGAACCGTGAACTTCCTGATGTTGAAGCTGGTTTTAGAAAAGGCAGAGGAACCAGAGATCAAATTGCCAACATCTACTGGATCATGGAAAAAGCAAGAGAGTTCCAGAAAAACATCTACTTCTGCTTTATTGACTATGCCAAAGCCTTTGACTGTGTGGATCACAATAAACTGTGGAAAATTCTGAAAGAGATGGGAATACCAGACCACCTGACCTGCCTCTTGAGAAATCTGTATGCAGGTCAGGAAGCAACAGTTAGAACTGGACATGGAACAACAGACGGGTTCCAAATAGGAAAAGGAGTACATCAAGGCTGTATATTATCACCCTGCTTATTTAACTTATATGCAGAGTACATCATGAGAAACGCTGGGCTGGAAGAAACACAAGTTGGAATCAAGATTGCCGGGAGAAATGTCAATAACCTCAGATATGCAGATGACATCACCCTTATGGCAGAAAGTGAAGAGGAACTAAAAAGCCTCTTGATGAAAGTGAAAGTGGAGAGTGAAAAAGTTGGCTTAAAGCTCAACATTCAGAAAACAAAGATAATGGCATCCGGTCCCATCACTTCATGGCAAATAGATGTGGAAACAGTGTCAGACTTTATTTTTCTGGGCTCCAAAATCACTGCAGATAGTGACTGCAGCCATGAAATTAAAAGGTTACTTTTAACCTTTTACTTACTTTTACCGCTTACTCCTTGGAAGGAAAGTTATGACCAACCTAGATAGCATATTCAAAAGCAGAGACATTACTTTGCCAACAAAGGTTCGTCTAGTCAAGGCTATGGTTTTTCCTGTGGTCATGTATGGATGTGAGAGTTGGTCTGTGAAGAAGGCTGAGCACCAAAGAATTGATGCTTTTGAACTGTGGTGTTGGAGAAGACTCTTGAGAGTCCCTTGGACTGCAAGGAGATCCAACCAGTCCATTCCAAAGGAGATCAGTCCTGGGTGTTCTTTGGAAGGAATGATGCTAAAGCTGAAACTCCAGTACTTTGGCCACCTCATGCAAAGAGTTGACTCATTGGAAAAGACTCTGATGCTGGGAGGGATTGGGGGCAGGAGGAGAAGGGGACGACAGAGAATGAGATGGCTGGATGGCATCACTGACTCGATGGACGTGAGCCTGGGTGAACTCCAGGAGTTGGTGATGGACAGGCAGGCCTGGCGTGCTGCGATTCATGGGGTCGCAAAGAGTCGGACACGACTGAGCGACTGAACTGAAGTAAGTATTAATTATACTTTATTAAAAACTTCTTGAGAAAGATAACTACATCCTGACAAAAAATCAGGTCGTAACAAAGTCAATTGTTTTATTTGATCAGTGTAGAAAGGTAATTTCAAGGAAAATTATTAGGGAGAAATGAAAAGTCCACGTACTATTGTCAAATTTTCACCTGACTTCCTTCAGCAAATAACAATTTTTACAGTAAGTAAAACAAAATCTGTTCAGGTTACAGTGGCATGTTTCATATGAACAAATAAACAAATAAATAAAGGAGAGGAGAAAACCGTGTCTCTGAGACTATAGTAAAAGAAAGATTATCCAGAGGGCTTCTGCTTCTAAGATTGTTTTAAGACCACCGATGAAGCAATATGGTCTTATAATGTATACTGGGCATCTTTTTGTGTTATAAGCTGGGGGTGGGACTTTGAGAACTTGAATCATTTTACCATTAAAAAGTTATTTCTCACTTGAGCAAAACTTGGAGCTAAATGGAACAGTATCAGGTAGATCCTTGGTTTCTTGCTATTTCACTTTGCCACACAAGTTATTTACTGAATACCTTTTAAAGTGGTTAGTGGAGATGGAATCAGAGTAGACAGATAGCACTGAAGACTCTAGAGCCACCAAAATTGTTATTTTCATTGATTCATTCAACAAACACAGGCAGAATAAATTTTAAAAAACCACTGCAATAGCAGTTTGACAGAAAAAAAGTCACTCTTAATAGACTAATAAAAACAACACAATTACTTTAACAAGTGGAAAAATTATGTAAATAGCTTCAAAGATTATGCTTAACATAAATTACATTCTTTTTAAAATTAAGTCTTAAAAAGAATCCCCAAATGTCATAATATTATTAGCGTCACTATCATTATTTAAAATTGTTTTGGGAGATCTAAAAATACACAATTCCCTTATATATTTTATGTATATTTATTACATAGTATATGTAATATACCATGATTTACTGCATAGTGATACTTTAGCTATTATCACTTGATAATATCTTTGTGAGAGTTGGACTATAAAAGAAAGCTGAGCGCCAAAGAATTGATGCTTCTGAACTGTGGTGTTGAAGAAGACTCTTGAGAGTCCCTTGGACTGCAAGGAGATCCAACCATTCCATCCTAGAGGAAATCAGTCCTGAATAGTCATTGGAAGGACTGAGGCTGAAGCTGAAACTCCAATATTTTGGCCACTTGATGCAAAGAACTGACTCATTTGAAAAGACCCTCATGCTAGGAAAGATTGAAGGTGGGAGGAGAAGGGGATGACAGAGGATGAGATGGCTGGATGGCATCACCAACACAATGGACATGAGTTTCAGTAAGCTCCAGGAGTTGGTGACGGACAGGGAAGCCTGGCGTGCTGCAGTCCATGGAGTCGCAGAGTTGGACACGACTGAGCGACTCAACTGAACTGAATGCTTGTCTGCTTTCCTCTCCCTATTAAGTCACAGTTTTCAAAATTTTTGTATTTATTTTTTAGATAAACTACAGATACGTTATTCCAAGTTTCCCCAACACCTGACTAAATTTTTATTGAAAATATATTAAACAAATAATTCAGAAATACGTAGGCATTTTCAAAGTATTTTCTCTATTTGCCTTTCTGAAAGTTTTGAGGTGTTCTTTCTATGTCACATACATTTCTCATTAAAATTGCTTTATGAAAGAGAGGCGGAAAAAAGCACAGGGGAAACTGCCCTTTTCATACATGAAAAACTAAATTTAAGAAGGTATTTCATTTTCAAGTCCAACCCTGATCTTACAAGCAAACTGTAGGCTTCTTTGCTCAGTCATTCACTATTAAATCTCATGTTTTCAAATAAGAATCCTCTATTAGTAGATCTCCTTCAACCAGGAAAAGCCTTCCATATCAGAACCAGCACAGATATGAGAAACCTGTAGCAAGAGATGACCCTATTCCATGAAGGCACACTTTGTTGTAATACCATCTTTAAAGTTAGATTATTCAAATTCATTCCCTATTTCGTTTTCCAACTAACTCCTGACAAACTACCTATTTTTTCTCTTGACTAATAATTTTTGGCAATTCATCCTTTATGCATTAAAAATAATTTTGGAATAATTCAATTTGTACCCTGTTTTTCTTTTGTTTTGGCTGCACCATGTAACTTACAGGATCTTAGTTCCTCAACCAGGGATTGAGACCAGGTCCAGGCAGTGAAAGTGCCAAGTACTAATCACTGGACAGCCAGAAAATTCCCAACCTGCTCTTACTTTTGTTGCATCTTTTTTTTTTTTTTTAACTTCTGCAATACTCAAATCCTTATACTAATCCCATAGGGCACTGTGGTAGGCAGTCTCCAAGATGGCCCCCAATGATGCCATCATCTGGTACTTATGGCCTGTGTAACTCACTCGTCTTGATTGTGAGCTGAACCTAGTGATTTGCTTTTAACAGATGGAATACAGAAAAAGTGACAATAAGTCCTCCCGAGGTTACATTATAAAAAGACTATTGCTTCTGTCAGGAGTACCTTCCCTTACTCTAAGGTAAGTCAGCTGCTGTACTGTAAGCTGCCCTACAGAGAAGTCTAAATGACAACAAAGTCTCTAGTCAGTAACCAGTGAGGAACTTTAGCCCACCAAGAGCCAAGTGAGTAAGCTTGAAAGCAGATCTGCTAATTAAGCCTGGTGATGACTGCAGCCCCCAATGATGCTTTGATGGTAGGAGGATTATAGCTTTGGGAGACACCCAGAGTCTAGAGGGCATCCAGCTAAACCACACCCAGATTTCTGGCTCACAGGAATTGGGAGATAGTGTTTACTGTTTTAAGTTGTGCAATTCTGAAGCAAGCTGTTATATAGCAATAGTAGTTATAATTAACAGTTTTTGACAAAATTCCTGGGAATCATTTACAGTATACTAATAGTTTAATAAAATTCCTTTCGCAGAAGCTAACGTAAAGCACTATTCTATTTATAAGCACTTCTATTCTTATTATCTCTACTGAACAATTCTATGTACAATGTGGTGTGGGTAAGAACAGATAAATTCTGACTTATGCCCTGTATTTAAGGATCCTAAAATTTAATCTAATATACTCCTTTCTATACTCAACAAATTCTTAGATAACTTGCTCATTCCTGGATATCTGGCTTATCTATGAGCATATCTTTTATTAAGTTTTCCCCTCCTTTTTAAAATCTTTTTCCCCAAAGGATAAGGATGTCAAAGAACTTCTTAGAAAATCTTAATAACAATCTTAAGATACTATAGGGTCTCAATTATTAATATTTTTGAAAGCAGTTTAGGGGAATGATTTTTCATAATCTAAAGAGCAGCCTAAAGTCACAAAGCAAATGACAGTAATTCAGAGAGGACAACATTGAAATCAAGTCCCTCAACACTTATCTACAAGTCTATTTTAAGCTTGTTTGTATGAAATCATTCAGCTCAAACATTTAATAAGCACCTAAAGTGCCAGAAACTGTACTCAAGTGTTGAATTCAACTGAGATGAACAAGACACTGTCCATCACCACCCCTCTCCTCACCTCTCCCATCCTACAAGGATCCCCAGGACAGAGGAAGAAGACAATTACCATATGATATAATAGGTATTAAAAAAAGGTTAAAGGGAAAAAATAGGTGTGTCAAGAAGGGAACAATAAATCTTGCCTAAAAGAGACAAGCAGGTATCATAGAAAAGATGAAACTAGTTGGAATTTGAAAAATGAAGAGAAACTTGCCAGGTACACTGCCAGATATAGGAAAAATGGTAATCTAAGAAAAAAGAACAAATCACGCAATGCAAATGAGATTCACATAGATTCACTCCAGAAGACTCATGGCTAAGACTAATGAACCAGTCTTTCACAACCCATTTATTCATTAAAAGAACCTAAACATATACCATATGCCTGGCACTTGTACAATATTCAAATTCTATGTCAGGTAACAAAAAAAGAGCTATAAATGTGACATTAAGTTTTGACCTCAGGGAGCTTAGAGTCTAATTGAACTTCGGAGGAGCACGTGTTTATTTTAATTATGCCAATTCCAAATCACTTCCATTTCCTTCCTTCTCTTATCCTTTGGGCAAGCCACATTCTTTGCAAGCATCAGTTTCCTAATTTGTAAAGTGGGGATAATAGTATATGTGTGCCTCAAAGATTATAGTGAGGATTAAACAATGTAAGTAAAATATCCAAAACAGTGAGCTCAATAAATATTAGCATTATTGCTTTTATCATCACTGCTAAAAATAAGGCAATTAAAGGTTTCAGTTAAGAATTCCTCTGTTTTCTAAATCATAAAAGAACTCTTTTCTGTTTAGTTCCTTCCACTGTCTACAAAGTGTAAGAAGTGGTAATGTTATTATCAACTAAGGCATTAAGTACCCCTAGTCTGTCACAATGTCCCCCCCCCAAAAGGGTACTGAAAATAACACCTAATATATCAACATAGTCTCTGATGATATAACACAGGATTGATTCTATTAGTAGCAGAACTTTAAACTCTGTGTATAAAGTGTACTTAAAAAGTAATACTGAATAACTCAGGCAGAAAACCTTAATTCACTAAGGTTCTAAAATACAAAAAACTAAGAATTAAAAATAAGAAGCTATTATACATTGGAAGGGATGTTCTGAGGAGCATGAAATAAGAGAATTGCAGTAATTGATGAAAAAAGAGGAAAGGAAAATATGATGGCCTAAAATGAAGAAATAATTCACAGAAAGGGTGACTGAAGCTTAAAACTGAAAAAAGTTCACCAAACCAGGAGACAAACATGTCTCTGACCCAAGATTAAGAAAGCAATCCTTTGGAAAGATTATGTTACCTTAAATCTATTTAAAAATTAATTTTTAAAAGGGCACAACACTACTCAAATTTTTGGATGATTTCTTTAAGCTAAATTTCATTCTACAAAATCCTACTGTTCAAAGTTCAACAAAATCAAATTCAAAACAAAGATTTGCATTGAATGTGGAATTCCCAAAGCAAGGTATAAAAACCAAAAAGCAAATGATATAAAACTTCCAGAGAGGCTCAATCAAAAAGAAATAAATACTTATCAATTTTTAAGTACTTATAAGGCAATCACATTCCACTTGTTATATTTTTGCACTGATAATATCTAAGGTAAGCCTTCAACACAGAGAAGGAAACTCAGAATTATTTTATTCTTCTTAACTTTACCCATCATCTCTTTAAGCTGTAACTTCTTATCCTAAAATTACTCAAGGAACTCTCCCAGGACTTTTTTTTTTTTTTTACTAAGTCTGTTAACTTCTGGACTCAAAGTCTGACTCCCTGAGTTTCAAGAGCCAACTTTCCAAAGTGAAGACACTAAGGAATTCCTAAAACCACAAAAACTGAGTGATACAGCAACACTAAAAGAATGGGCAAATATTCTATTTGATTTCTAAAAGCAAAGACTTGGGATTTTTCCTGAAGTAAAAGTTAACTTCAATTTAAAAATTCTGCTTTAAATCTTATTTAATAATTGTTTTAAGGATCCAATGAGTATTAAGTATGACATTATCAACTTCAGTACAAGCTCCTCGAAGTAAATGGAGAAGTAGTATTTATATAATAATTAAGATTTCAAAACTAGGTTTTAGAAAAAGAAAAACCTGGGTTCAAAATCCCCTTCCTCCTGTGTAAGCTGTATAATCTTGACTTCCTAAGATTCAGTTTCCTTATGAATGAATTAATGAAATGAATGAATGAATGAATTATGAAATGAATTAATATCTACTCCAGGAGGTAAATATTAGGTAGATATTTTCCAAGAGTATTAAGTATGACAATGAACAATATACGGAAAATTTTTGATAAATGTTTCAAGAGGAGGGAGAGTAGGAAGAACTACCCTACCCATCTTTATATCTATTGTAACACCTAAACGTTAGTAATAAGAACAACATTAATGCTAATGGAAGGTAAAACATTAATATTTCATGAGAACACTTTTAGGGTACTTTTGCATTTAATTAATCTTTGTTGATCAACAGAACACATTATAAGCTAACTACACCTTTTCATTTAATTACTACTGATATTGAACATCTTTTTATATATGTACTTGTCATTTTAGGTTCAATTTTGACACGGGTTACAAAACAGAAGTTAGAATTTGAGGAATAATAATGAAACTCCAGTACTTTGGCCACCTCATGCGAAGAGTTGACTCACTGGAAAAGACTCTGATGCTGGGAGGGATTGGGGGCAGGAGGAGAAGGGGACGACAGAGGATGAGATGGCTGGATGGCATCACTGACTCGATGGACGTGAGTCTGGGTGAACTCCGGGAGTTGGCGATGGACAGGGAGGCCTGGCGTGCTGCAATTCATGGGGTCACAAAGAGTCGGACACGACTGAGCGACTGAACTGAACTGAACAGTCTTACCCTTTTTGCCTAGTCATTCTTTTATTCCCACCCACCCCACCCCACCCCGACCTCCACACCCATGGTTCAGGCTTTCCAGAGGAACTAATGAAAATCCCTTACTGACCAATGGAAGACAAAGACTTTAGAAATTACTAACCAATAGAATTTATTTTGCATCCATATATACACAATGTTATCATAAGCCTTTATTTATTCCCACAACAAACATCTGAGATGGCCCTTACTACAGGCTTCCCTGGTAGCTCAGCGGTTAAAAGCGTCTGCCAGCAACGCAGGAGACCCAGGTTCGATCCCTGGGTTGGGAAGATCCCCTGGAGAAGGAAATGGCAACCCACTCCAGTATTCTTGCCTGGAGAATCCCATGGACGGAGGAGCCTGGTGGGCTACAGTCCACAGGGTCACAAAGAGTCGGACTCGACTGAGCGACTTCACTTCACTCACAGGTAAAGCACATTACTTTAAGTTCCAGGCCACAATTCCTCAATTTTTAATCCTATGCTACAGCCAGATAGTACTAAATGAAAATTTTGACATAATATGACCACAGCTTTTCTTCTGAGCTCTCTAATCTTACTTTTCATATATTTACCATTTTTTTAAAATCACAAAGCAGCAGAATTGGACAAACAGGAAAATTTCTCTCTTATAACTACTGTTGGCATGAAGCGTCTGCAAGAGCAGAGAAGAGCAGAATGAATCATACTGAACAAACATAAGCTGTCCCTAGAAAAAGAAGTACAAACTAGAGCTAATAAAGGAGTTCAGCAAAGGTGTAAGATACAAGATCAATATATAAAAACCAACTGTACTTTCATACACTAGCAATGAACAACCTAAAAAATGGAGTTAAGAAAATAATCCCACTAACAATATCATCCAAAGGAATAAAATGCTTAGGAACACACTTAACAAAAGAAGCACAATACTTGTACACTGAAAACCACAAAACTTTTTCAGTGAAAGAAATTAAGACTTAACAAATAAAAGGCATCCTATGCTCATACATCAGAAGACTTAATATTGTTAAGCTAGCTGCTGCTGCTGCTAAGTCGCTTCAGTCGTGTCTGACTCTGTGTGACCCCATAGACAGCAGCCCACCAGGCTCCCCCATCCCTGGGATTCTCCAGGCAAGAACACTGGAGTGGATTGCCATTTCCTTCTCCAATGCATGAGAGTAAAAAGTGAAAGTGAAGTCGATCAGTCATATCTGACTCTTCTCGACCTCATGGAGTGCAGCCTACCAGGCTCCTCTGTCCATGGGATTTTCCAGGCAAGATTACTGGAGTGGGGTGCCATCGCCTTCTCCAGTTAAGCTAGCAATACTCCTCAAATTAATCTATAGATTCAAAGTAACTGCTGTCAATATTGCAGCTGCCTGTTTTACAGAAATAGACCAACAGAACCTAAAATTCATATGACAATGCAAGAACTCTACCATACTAAAACAACCTAAAAGAAAAACAAAGTTGGCAGACTCATGTTTCCCAATTTCAAACCTTACTACAAAGTTACAGTAATTGAAATAGTGTGATACTGGTATAAGGTGAGACACATAGGTTGACAGAATAAAACAGAGTTCAGAAATAAACTCTCATATTTACATTCAATTGATTTTTGACAAGGTGTCAAGACCATTCAATGGGAAAATAAGTCTTTCAAGACTAGGTAATGGCACAACTGGATAGTCACATATAGAAGAATGAAGTTGGATCTGTACCTCATCAGTTCAGTTCAGTCACTCAGTCATGTCCGACTCTTCGGGACCCCATGAGTCGCAGCACACCAGGCCTCCCTGTCCATCACCAACTCCCGGAGTTCACTCAAACTCTCGTCGGTCGAGTCGGTGACGCCATCCAGCCATCTCATCCTCTGTAGTCCCTTTCTCCTCCTGGCCCCAATCCCTCCCAGCATCAGAGTCTTTTCCAATGAGTCAACTCTTTGAATGAGGTGGCCAAAGTACTGGAGTTTCAGCTTTAGCATCATTCCCTCCAAAGAAATCCCATGGCTGATCTGCTTTAGAATGGACTGGTTGGATCTCCTTGCAGTCCAAGGGACTCTCAAGAGTCTTCTCCAACAACACAGTTCAAAAGCATCAATTCTTTGGCTCTCAGCTTTCTTCACAGTCCAACTCTCACATCCATACATGACCACTGGAAAAACCATAGCCTTGACTAGACGAACCTTTGTTGGCAAAGTAATGTCTCTGTTTTTGAATATGCTATCTAGGTTGGTCATAACTTTCCTTTCAAGGAGTAAGCGTCTTTTAATTTCATTGCTGCAGTCACCATCTGCAGTGATTTTGGAGCCCAAAAAGATAAAGTCTGACACTGTTTCCCCTGTTTCCCCATCTATTTCCCATGAAGTGATGGTGCAAAAAAAAAAAAAAAAACTCAAAATGTATCAGACTTAAAGAGCTGAAACTAAACATAGGTGTAAATCTTCATGACCTTGAATCAGGAAATGGTTTCTTAAATATGATATCAAAAGCACAAGCAACCAAAGGAATAAAACAGATTAAGTCAGACATCAACAAAATGAAAAGCTTTTGTGCTTCAAAGGATACTATCAAGAAAGTGAAAAGATAATCCACAGAATGGGAGAAAATATTTGCAAATCATATATCTGATAAGGGACATGAATCCAGAATAAATTAAAAAATAATTTAAGAATAAAAAGATAATCCAATTTAAAAATGGGCAGAAGATTAGAATAAACATTCCTCCAGAGATTTATATAAATGACCAATAAGTATATGAAAAGATGCTCAAAATCATCAATCATTAGGGAAATGTAAATTAAAGCCACAATGAGATACCACTAGCATACCCACTAGAATGGCATTACTCAAACAGACAATAAGAAGTATTAGACAGGATGCAGAGAAAACATAAACCTCAAATAGTGTTAATGGAAAAGTAAAACTGGAGCCTCTTTGGAAAAGTCTAGCAGTTCCTATGTATCTACTCAGAGGAACTGAAAACACAGAAGCTTTATTCATAATGGCCAAAAGGTGAAAACATCCCAAATGTCCGTCAACTGACAAGTTAATTAAAATGTGGTACACCCACACAATGGAATATTATTTGACCATAAAAAGCAATTAAGTACTCATACATGCTACAACATGGATGACCAAGTAAAAGATGCCTGGTACAAAAAAGTCACACTGTATGATTTCACTTATGTGAATAAGGAAATCCACAGCAACAGAAGGTGGATAGCAGTTGCCACCGGCTGGGGGAAGGGAAGAACGGTGAGTAACTGCTAATCTGAGGGAGACAAAAATGCTCTGGAACTACATAGTGATGATGGTTGTACAACTTTGTGAATATACTAAAAAACCATTTAATGTTTACCACTGTACACTTTAAAAGAGTGAATTTCATAGTTTTTGAGAATGTGAAATAGTCTTTGAATCTTTTTAAACTAGTTCAGATGAGCGACTTAAGTTATCAGCAAACACTTGCTAAAAACCTACTCAGGGCAAAACACTTCATAAGGTACCACAGGCAGATCCTACCCTCAAAGAGTTTATATAATTTGATTGATAATATAATGTGAAAGTGAAACAAAATAAACTGTAGTTTGATACACAGTGTGAAAATGTAACAAGTTAGCATATAACTTACATAACGAACTCCTACAGAGAGGTATGTATTAGAAAAAGAAGAGATCACACAAATTGGCACAAAAGAAGAGATCACATGAATTGGCGCAAGAGCAAAGAGAGAAAAGATAAGCTTGAAAAAACACAAACCAACCACCCTATGCTATCTCCCTTCATTAGCCCCCAAAACCACTAAGATCTTGAGAGAAAGAAGGTAGATTCAGATAGATGTACAAAAAAGAGATAAATGGTTTTGATTAAAAGGTGTGAAGCAGGAAAATGAGCTATCAAAATATAGTGACCATATTTGTGTGTACTGTATATATACTGCCACACACAGCAGCAGAACAATACCTTTAGAAGCATAATTAACTTAAGAAAACAGATTAGTTAAGTTCCTTGTATAAATTGAGTTATTATTTGGGATACTTCACTTGATTTGGGGTATACAGACAAGTTGTGTTGTGAAGAAGAAGTAATAGTGAAGTCCCTCAGTCGTGTCCGACTCTTTGAGACCCCATGGACTGTAGCCTACCACACTCCCCCGTCCATGGGATTTTCCAGCCAACAGTACTGGAGTGGGTTGCCATTTCCTTCTCCAGAGGATCTTCCCCACCCAGGGATTGAACCTGGGTCTCCCGCATTGTGGGCAGACGCTTCACCGTCTGAGCCACCAGGGAAGTTGTGAAGAAGAACTAAGCATATTTCAATACCAGATGAAATTGAGTTGATTTGATAACTTTGTTTCAAATATCTTCCAGTAATTATGTCACAAATTAGCAGACTTTGAAATGGCAACCCCCTCCAGGATTCTCGCCTGGAAAATCCCATGGACGGAGGAGCCTGGTTGGCTACTGTCTATGGGGTCGCAAAGAGTCAGAGACGACTGAGTGACTTCACTTCACTTGACAAGTATATTTTTCATCAAATCACACAATTCAAAAAGTAGCTGCCAACTAGTTAAAATAATAAATATTTGCTGAGGACTTACTATTAAGTGCACAGCACTATTCCAAGCATTTTACACATGACTTTTAAAGAGTGTGTATTCAACATATACAAAATAAAGCAATCTGACTTTTGAGTAAACTTTTTAAACATAAGGCACTGCTAGGACCAGATCAGTCAGTTCGTCATTTTTTATTTTACTCTAGGTAGTGCTGCCAACTTGTATTTGTTTTTAACTTCAATTTTTCTCACCAATTCTTTCTGCCAAATTCATTTGTAGTATCTGCTACTCTTCTTTCCTCAATTCTACAGCCTCTGTAGTATTCAGAAACTCCACTCCATCCTTCTGTATTAACATACCTCTCCTTTCTACTAGTAGTTTTAATTCTAACTCATTAATAACTCTGCCCACCATGGTTCCTTGATCCTTCATGCCTCACAGCTGTTTTCACAGAATAGGAAAAAATAAAACAAAGCTGGGGCGAGAGGAGGGAAGAGGCATATCTTAGGCAGCCATGTAAATCTGAGAGGGAGGCTGGGAAAAAAAAAAAGTCCTAGCATAAAATGCCTAGAATTCACTGCTGAGAGCATAGTAGTTATTAAATTAATTATTGCAGAAGATTAAAAAGCCTAAAGGACTAACTAATAGAGAAACTTATAAAACTTACCCTACATCTCCATAAAAGGGTTATATCAAAAGTTTGAAAAAGTTTCCTAGATGATTCTGACATGCCATCTCTCTAATTACAAAAAAAAAAAAAAGTACATTTACTTAAATGTATTTAGATCCTAGAAAAGCACTCATTTTTATTTTGAAGCCGACCTAGTCAATTATTTTTGATAATTAAGTTTGATTCTTGCACAATTATTCCTGTATATAATACTTTTTAAAAGCAAGCCTTAAATATATCTGTAATACAATCATCTCATAAGCAAAGTAAACATAGTTCTCACTAAAGATCTCCTAATATGTATGCATTTAGAATAAAACCAACTTAAAGAAGCGGTCTTCAGATTAAGCTGGATTGACAATACATCAGAAAGGCCCTAAAACAGCCTATTACAATAGAAAATTGTCATATAAGAACATTCATTTTGTTTTTCTAAGTTTATAGTAACATAGTCAATACACTGGAAAACAAAGCTTTAAGAAGAAATGGTATTATTATCTATTATCTTCTAGTAATTCAAACCAAGTAAGATTAAAAAAAAAAACACAACAACTACTTTTAACCTTGATTTAAGACTGTAAGGCAATGGCACCCCACTCCAGTACTCTTGCCTGGAAAATCCCATGGGCGGAGGAGCCTGGTGCGCTGCAGTCCATGGGGTCTCGAAGAGTTGGACAGGACTGAGTGACTTCACTTTCACTTTTCACTTTCATGCATTGGAGAAGGAAATGGCAACCCTTGCCTGGAGAATCCCAGGGACGGGAGCCTGGTGGGCTGCTGTCTATGGGGTTGCACAGAGTCGGACACGACTGAAGCGACTTAGCAGCTGCAGCAGCAGCAGGACAGATATTTTAGGTCAGCTTTGAAAGTCATTTTCAAATAGCCATTAGTATCTATAACAATTTGACCAAGTCACTAAATTGTTTAATATCCATTCATCCAAAATGTGGAAAGTGATACAGGAATAGATTGTATTCTTTTTAAACAGCCAAAAGTTACTCAACTTCTGTTGGCTTTAAAAGCTATATGCTAATTCTAATTTATATATCTACATCAGAACTATAATAATAAATTGAATAGTACCTTGGATATTCTCAGTTAATAAAGAAATTCTAGGATTTCAACACAGTTTTAACCTTAAATTTTATATATCCTTTAAAAAAATCTACATAGATTTAGAAATGTTGTCGTCATAAAAATAATTCTCTAACAGACCAATGAATAATTATGCACATTGCCAACGGAGAAGGCAACGGCACCCCACTCCAGTACTCTTGCCTGGAAAATCCCGTGGACGGAGGAGCCTGGTAGGCTGCAGTCCATGGGGTCCTTAGGAGTCGGACACGACTGAGCGACTTCACTTTCACTTTTCACTCTCATGCACTGGAGAAGGAAATGGCAACCCACTCCAGTGTTCTTGCCTGGAGAATCCCAGGGATGGGGGAGCCTGGTGGGCTGCTGTCTCTGGGGTCGCACAGAGTCGGACACGACTGAAGCGACTTAGCAGCAGCAGCAGCAGCAGCAGCAGCACATTGCCAAAGAAAAGCTTAATGTCGTCTCAGCTCTGAGAACCTGAATGAAGTACTAGGACTCCCATATCTACCGCACACCTGAATGTCCCACTGACAAAACTGTAGTATCATCTCCCTCCCTTCTGCCATATCTCCATCTTTTAATTCTTATTATATTCCTGATCTTAGTGAGTGGAACCTTCATACTTCAAGGTCCACAAATATGAAATCTGAGAATCAATCCTCAACTCTTTTCATTCTCCATTACTCAAATGACCTACATATAAACACCAAACTGTATGCAGGCTAATTTCTTAATTTTCGCTGTGGATTTCCCCTTCCACATTTTCACAGTCCTAACTGAGAACTTCATCAATTCCTAGATGTCCTCCCTAGCCTTTTTTCTATCTCCTATCTAATCTCTGTATTGCTGCCAAAATCTTTTGCAAATACAAAATATATTTTGTTACTAAGTAATTTCTTGGTTTCCCAACATCTTTAAAATAAACAGAATTTTTAAAAGCATATACATTCATCTATAATCTAGACTCAGCCCCTTTCTGCAGCTTCAAATCTTTTTGGAACATTCCTTTTCCAACCCTATGCTCCAATAATCTAACCATCTGCAGTTTCTACAATCAAACTGTTGCCCCAGACTCCCAAGTCTAATTGATGGCTTGCTAAACATGGTTTATATACCATCTCTAGTCTAAATTAGGTAACCCCTCTCAGTGCCCTTACTGTATCCTCTTTGTTAATCTTGATATTATAACAAATTCTTTATCTGTCTTTTATTAGACTGTTAAGATCCTTGAAGGCAAGGATGAAGAATTTTATTTCACCAATGGTAATGCCTTATAGTTTCTGCAACAGAGGAAACACCTGATGTTTGATGATGAACAAGAGAATGAATATGAAATCCCAGCCAAGTCCACATCATACTAGATACTTCATATCTCAAATATTAAGTCTACCCACGCACCTGTGGGCTTCCCTCATAGCTCAGTTGGTAAAGAAGCTGACTATAACGCAGGAGACCCAGGTTCAATCCCTGGGTTGGGAAGATACCCTGGAGAAGGAAATGGAAACCCACTCCAATATTCTTGCCTAGAGAATCCCATGGACAGAGAAGCCTGGTGGGCTACAGTCAATGGGGTCACAAGAGTCGGACACAACTTGGCAACTAAACTACCACCACCTCGCACCTATGGGTACCTTATTTTTTACAAAGGAGGCAAAAATATTCAATGGGGCAAAGACAGCCTCTTCAATAAGTGGTGCTGGGAAAACTGGACAGCTACATGTAAAAGAATGAAATTACAACACTGCCTAACCCCATACACAAAGATAAACTCAAAATGGGTTAAAGACCTAAATGTAAAACCAAAAACTATATAACTCTTAGAGGAAAACATAGGCAGAACACTCGATGACATAAATCAAAGCAAGATCCTCTATGACCCACCTCCTAGAGTAATGGAAATAAAAACAGAAGTAAACAAATGGGACCCGAATAAACTTTTAAAAGCTTTTGCACAGAAAGGAAACTATGAGCAAGGTGAAAAGACAACCCTCAGAACGGGAGAAAATAAGTGAATGAAACAACTGACAAAGGATCAATTTCCAAAATATACAAGCAGCTCATATAACTCAATACCAGAAAAACAAGCAAACCCAATCAAAAAGTGGGAAAAAGACCTAATAGACATTTCTCCAAAGAACACAAACAGATGGCTAACAAACACATGAAAAGATGCTGAATATCGCTCATTATTAGAGAAATGCAAATCAAAACTACAATGAGGTATCACCTCACACCAGTCAGAATGGCCATCATCAAAAAGTCTACAAACAATAAATGCTGGAGAGAATGTGCAGAAAAGGGAACCCTCCCGCACTGTTGGTGGGAATGTAAATTGATAAAGCCACTACGGAAGACAGTATAGAGATCCCTTAAAAAACTAAGAACAAAACCACCAGATTACCTAGCAATCCCACTCCTAAGCATATGCCCTGAGGAAACCAAAACTGAAAAAGACACACATATCCCAATGTTCACTGCAGCACTACTTACAATAGCTAGAACACGGAAGCAACCTTGATGTCCTACGACAGATGAATGGATAAAGAAGTTGTCACGCATACACACAATGGAGTATTACTCAGCCATAAAAAGGAACGCATTTGAGTTGGTTCTAATGAGGTGGATGAACCAAGAGCCTATTATACAGAGTGAAGTAAGTCAGAAAGAGAAAGATAAATATCATATAGTAATGCATATATATGGAATCTAGAAAGATGGTACCAAATAATTTATTTGCAGGGCAGCAATAGAAAGACAGAGAGAACAGACTTATTGACACTGGGAGAGGGGAGGAGAGGGTGAGATGTATGGAGAGTAACATGGAAACTTATATTACCATATGTAAAATAGATAGCCAATGGGCATTTGTGTATGACTCAGGAAACTCAAAACAGGGGCTCCGTATCAACCTAGAGGGGTGGGATAGGGAAGGAGATGGGGAGGAGGTTCAAGAGGGAGGGGACATATGTATACCTACAGCTGACGCATGTTGAGGTCTGACAGAAAACAACGAAATTCTGTAAAGCATATGTCCTTCAATTAAAAAATAAATTTAAAAAGAGAGAAGCAAAGGAAAGAAGAAAAGGAAAGATATACCCATCTATATGCAAAAAGAAAAAAAATATGTTAAGTCTAAGTAATAGGACTTACCAAAGAACTAATTTTTCTTTTTAGTAAATGGCAACCCACTCCCGTATTCTTGCCTAGGAAATCCCATGGACAGAGGAGCCTGAGCCTGGCAGGCTACAGTCTGCTGCTGCTGCTGCTGCTGCTAAGTCACTTCAGCTGTATTCAACTCTGTGCGACCCCATAGACAGCAGCCTACCAGGCTCCCCCGTCCCCGGGATTCTCCAGGCAAGAACACTGGAGTGGGTTGCCATTTCCTTCTCCAATGCATGAGAGTGAAAAGTGAAAGTGAAGTCGTTCAGCGACTCTTAGCGACCTCATGGACTGCAGCCTACCAGGCTCCTTCATCCACGCAAGAGTGCTGGAGTGGGGTGCCGTTGCCTTCTCCGGCAGGCTACAGTCTATGGAGTCACAAAGAGTTGGACACAACTGAAGCAACTGATCTAAAATCTAAAATCTACTTAAGGCTTTTCTGCAGATAAAAAACTGATGATGTCTTAAGTAAACTATATCTCTAGGACCTGCTTACTCTCTTCTTTCATTTATCTAAATTTCTTTTTTTCCCCTTTGCTTTATATTTTTATTAGTTCATAAAAATTCTAAAACCTGAGAACTCCTTCAGTTTACATTTGAAGAAATGGGCTTAATGACTGGTCGAAATGTTACTTGGCTAGTAGCTAGTTTAGACTAGATTCTATGCAAATTTCACTATACAAGACCTCCAAATGATAACAGTTTGAAAAATTCATAAATTTTACTATGAAATTCAAAAATATATTGAAAAGAGACCACAGCCACAACAGTAGAGAAGAGAAGCATTTAAATGATCTAAGAATAATCTTAATAGGAAAGAGGAATCTATATAAAACAAATTCACTGAATAAAGACATGAATGAAAATAAAGATTAAGAAAGAGTAAACTATTTTTCGAAATACATATAAAGAGCCATAAAAAGGTTCAAACCTTTTGCCTAACTAGAACCAATGAGATTCTACCCTAAATGAATAAAGCCCCCAAAGGGGGAAAAATGTACATATAAAGATGTTCCACTACCTCATTTTTGTACAGAAAAGAGGTGATAGCAAGTAAAATGTCCAAAGCAGAATGACTGACAAAATTATGGTTCATCCACTGACAAAGTGTTGGGTAACTTTTTAAATATTTATGAACAGTATGTAAAAAATAAGGAAAACCTTTATCATACAACCTTAAGAGAAAACAGGACTAGGTGCATATATTTATACCATAAACACATATTTAACCAGAATTACATTCATATACGTATTTTTATTAAAAACCTAGTACCTCTGGTTCCCAAGAAATCTAAGGGAATGGAGAGTTGTTTAAGTATGAAATTTTTATAAAGAAAATTAAAATTTTGGTGGCTATCCTCTAGTTGAAAACAGAATCACTAAAACCATATGATAGCAGAGGTAGCAACACGGCTCAACAGCGAGATAGCATATTAGAGATTCAGATACTGAACTTCACCCTAAGACAGTCAACTCAGTCGTGTCCAACTCTTTGCCACCCCATGAATCGAAGCACGCCAGGCCTCCCTGTCCATCACCAACTCCCAGAGTTCACTCAAACTCATGTCCGTCGAGTCGGTGATGCCATCCAGCCATCTCATCCTCTGTCGTCCCCTTCTCCTCCTGCCCCCAATCCTTCCCAGCATCAGAGTCTTTTCCAATGAGTCAACTCTTCGCATGAGGTGGCCAAAGTACTGGAGTTTCAGCTTTAGCATCATTCCCTCCAAAGAAATCCCATGGCTGATCTGCTTTAGAATGGACTGGTTGGATCTCCTTGCAGTCCAAGGGACTCTCAAGAGTCTTCTCCAACAACACAGTTCAAAAGCATCAATTCTTTGGCTCTCAGCTTTCTTCACAGTCCAACTCACATCCATACATGACCACTGGAAAAACCATAGCCTTGACTAGACGAACCTTTGTTGGCAAAGTAATGTCTCTGCTTTTGAATATGCTATCTAAGTTGGTCATAACTTTCCTTCCAAGGAGTCAGCGTCTTTTAATTTCATGGCTGCAATCACCATCTGCAGTGATTTTGGAGGCCCCCCAAAATAAAGTCTGACACTGTTTCCACTGTTGCCCCATCTATTTGCCATGAAGGGATGGGACCGGATGCCATGATCTTTGTTTTCTGAATGTTAAGCTTTAAGCCAAGTTTTTCACTCTCCTCTTTCACTTTCATCAAGAGGCTTTTTAGTTCCTCTTCACTTTCTGCCATAAGGGTGGTGTCATCTGCATATCTGAGGTTATTGATATTTCTCCCGGCAATCTTGATTCCAGCTTGTGCTTCTTCCAGTCCAGCATTTCTCATGATGTACTCTGCATAGAAGTTAAATAAGCAGGGTGACTATATACAGCCTTGATGTACTCCTTTTCCTATTTGGAACCAGTCTGTTGTTCCATGTCCAGTTCCAACTGTTGCTTCCTGACCTGCGTATAGGTTTCTCAAGAAGCAGGTCAGGTGGTCTGGGATTCCCATCTCTTTCAGAATTTTCCACAGTTTACTGTGATCCACACAGCCAAAGGCTTTGGCATAGTCAATAAAGCAGAAATAGATGTTCTTCTGGAACTCTCTTGCTTTTTCCATGATCCAGTGGATGTTGGCAATTTGATCTCTGGTTCCTCTGCCTTTTCTGAAATCAGCTTGAACATCTGGAAGTTCATGGTTCACGTATTGCTGAAGCCTGGCTTGGAGAATTTTGAGCATTACTTTACCAGTGTGTGAGATGAGTGCAACTGTGCAGTAGTTTGAGCGTTCTTTGGCATTGCCTTTCTTTGGGATTGGAATGAAAATTGACCTTTTCCAGTCCTGTGGCCACTGTTGAGTTTTCCAAATTTGCTGGCATATTGAGTGCAGCACTTTCACAGCATCATCTTTCAGGATTTGAAATAGCTCAACTGTAATTCCAGTCACAAGCATGTTGTAATTTATAAGTCATTTTAAATTCTAGTGTTTAGGCCCCGTTACCTTGATAGTGAGGACACACAATAGCACTTTGAAATAAGCTAAAAACCATGAATAACTGGAAATGACTGAAGAACTGTAATACCTCTCTCCCTATCCCACCAACACCTCCCAAGTCCTAATATGCATATCTGGATTATGCAGGTCATTTTAGCCCTGAGCCTATTAAATTGTCCCTTACCACTGAGGATGAAGTCTAAACTAATACTTGAAATCAGAAGCAAAACTGTTGTGGGAACAAAATAGAAAGAACTCAGAAACACTTTTGTACATAGACCTTTCTCTTTTCCAGCCAAACAAACCTAACTGTCCAACTGCAAGTAGTTAAATCACACAATTCTTTGCTTTAAAGGCTGCCCTTCCAGTGGTCTCTTCCTTCTATCTAATTGAACACTTAGCAAGCCCCATCTATTATCTGTCACTCCAGTCAATCCTTTATCTCAAAACTGTAACACAATTCAAATTCATGTATTCAACTGTCTGCTGAATGCTTACTATGTGCAAGCCACCACAAACTCAACACCCAGGCAAGGTTCTCGGTCAGTCTTTGTAAACAGCCTTTGTATTGATCCTATTTTCTCAAGAACATGGCAATTAGCACTAGAGCAAAATATAGCACCTATTATTTCTTTAGTTAGAAATTCTAGATACAGTGAAGAAAATGTTTACTTCATTTTTCAAGATAGCATCACATTTTAAGATACCCTTCACAAGAGATACCCAGGGTTATTTAAATCAGTAACTAAGCAGATCCTCCTGTTACAACTGGGGAATAAGAAGATAACTTTATTCTAAGAAGAAACATTGTAAGCTTATACAAAACCATAAGCAACAACTTCCAAACTCATAGACAAATAATACAGCTACAATATATGACTCTTGCCATTAAAAATGTTTGTATGCATAACAACTGAATGGCACCATATCCCCACTGCTTTTACTCCTTTAGTTTTGTTATCTGCAATAAAAGTGAAAATGCTATTCAAGTAAACTTGTTTTCACAGTAATAGGAAAGTCAATTAAAAAGCTTCCTTTGCTCCTACATTCTCATTTTCTTTTTAATTCGGACTCTGCTCCTGAACACATAAACACACAATAGTTAAATGAATGTACAAATCTATGAAATACAGTGCTCTAAAAGTAAGAAAAAACTGTTCTACTTGATACACTAGGCTCTTTTAAAGAGGTCCTGGATTTTAGATATGGGAATGGGTACAGAAGACATTCACATTTAAGCTATAAAACATGAATGTTACTGAAAATGATACCTTAATTTTAAGTATCAGAGCCCAAACATATGAACAAAAAGTATCCTAACACTAAATATATATTTTGCAATTACCTCTAAATCTTTCTTAAAATGCTATGTTATTTCACCCAACTAGGTGTATGCACATGCCCACTCTCAGAATCAAATAGTAAAGGAGGGATGGATTCAAGTGATATTCAGATACCATGTCAGAACATGGTAAACAACTCATTTAAAGGATCAAGTACTATCACCAAGTTTCTAGTTTAGGCAACTTGAGTTAATGATGGGAACATTAACCTACTTCACATAGTTCTAAGAACACTTTTTCTTTTTGAGTGGGAGGGGGTAAGGGTAGGGAAGAACTGACAAATGAGTTCAGATTTCTATACTACTTCTGAATTTATAGTTTGTATGGGACATCAGGACAATGATAAGTAAGACAGCTAAGTAAGACAGCTGGATCTGTCTCAGAAGAGAATTCTATTCTACAGATAGATTTGTGAGTTATCAGCATGTAAAAAAGTTTAATAAATAGATTAAATCAATAGGAAGAGAGAACAGAATGAAGGCTGAACAACCACCCTGGGGACACCAATATTTAAGGAGTGGGCAGAGATGGAAGAGTTAGCAAAAAGATCTACAAATGAGAGAATGATATCCCTGAACCCAAGAGAGAACGCTGTTTCAAAAAGTGAGGGGTGAGGGGGAACAAAACAGGTGGTCAAATAAAATGACCCTTCTTTTCCCATTATCTGCTCCAACTTCCAGTAAATAGCACTACTTTAAGCATTAGAAGAGAAGCAATGACTCGTTCTTCACTATAACCTATGCTCTATTTTTAGTTTAAACAACAAACCTGAAACCAACAAAATGTAAACTCAATTTCTGGCTGTAAACTCACCACTGTTTCAGTTGCTATGTGCTGCTATGTTTAAAATACATGAAGTTACCTATTTTAATTATGATGAAAAAGAGGCCAAGGTCTATTTTACCTACTTGGTAGAGCATCTAACCTAAGAGAATTAACTAGTACAAATAAATGCCACTCAAGAGTAATGTAAATCACAACATTTCTGGTGTTGAGGGGTGAAAGTGTTAGTCATTCAGTTGTGTCCGTGACCCCATGAACTGCAGCCCGCCAGGTTCCTGTGTCCATGGACTTCTCCAGGCAAGATTACTGGAGTTGGTAGCCATCTGCTTCCTTGAGCAGAAGATTCCTTGAGGGATCTTCCTGACCCACGGATTGAACCTAGGTCTCCTGCACTGCAGGCAGATTCTATACCATCTGAGGGGTAAATATGGGAAAGTAAGATTGTGTCCAATAACAAAGCAGCTGCAAGATCTGAGACAAATATCTAAAACTGTTCGAAGTATTTTTCAACAAGGTAGTACCAAAGTTGTAGAGTACATTAAATTCAATTTCAAAACTCAGTTACCAACGAACTATTAATACATGCAACAACATGGATGGATCTCAAAAGCTTTATGCTAAGAGAAAGAAACCAGACACAGAAGCCTACATGTGTATGATTCCGCTTATGTGACAGTCTAGAGAATATATAACTATAGGAACAGGAATTTAGATCTGGCTGCCAGGAATTAGAGTAGGGGTGAGATATTGATCACAAAAAGATATAAGGGAACTGCTAGAGGTGATGAAAATATTATGTCTCTACTAAAGGTAGTAGTTGCAAGATAATGTTTCTCAAAACTCAAACTGTACAGCAGCAATAGTGAATTTTATTGTGTAAATGCTGAAGCTGAAACTCCAGTACTTTGGCCACCTCATGCGAAGAGTTGATTCATTGGAAAAGACTCTGATGCTGGGAGGGACTGGGGGCAGGAGGAGAAGGGGACAACAGAGGATGAGATGGTTGGAGGGCATCACTGACTCGGTGGACGTGAGTCTGAGTGAACCCCGGGAGTTGGTGATGGACAGGGAGGCCTGGTGTGCTGCGATTCATGGGGTCACAAAGAGTCAGACACGACTGAGCGACTGACCTCAACTGAACTGACTGATACCTGAATAAGCCTAACTGAGACAGAGGATGAGATGGTTTGATAGCATCACCGACTCAATGGACATGAATTTGAGCAAATTCCAGGAGATAGTGGAGGACAGAGGTCGCAAAGAGTAGGACACAACTTGGCAACTGAACAACATGTCTTACTTAAAAAAAATTAAGTCACCATATCATTATTTCATTTAAATAACATTTTTAATGCTCTGTTCTAATTACAGTTGACTTATCTATATTGTTATTAGATATAATATTTAAATTAGCAAAGGAAATAAAAACTACAATAAACCAATCTTAAGCTTGAAACAAGGTATTTAGATACTTTCCCTCTTACAATAAATCGCAGTTATCTTACTTGCAATTCTGCTACCCAGGGGAGCAAAACAAAAGCCCTTTCCTATGTTTTACAATCCTAACAGCCAAAAAAAGAACTTTTAGGTTTTCCTTTATATATGTTTCATACGGATTGATTGGGATGTATGTAAACACTATCATACAGTTTAATTCTAATTAATTGATTCAACAAAATGTAATGAATACCTACAACACAGGACAAGCACTGTGATGGTGTTACAGGCATAAAGATGGAAATAATAGTCTTCTTGCTTGCATAGAGCTGATGGTTTAGTATGACTGAAGACATAGGAACAAATTATTTTATCAAGAAATATAAGTAATAAACTGACAGATGCTATTAAATTAAATGACCAAGGAAACTTTCACAAAAAGTTTGCTTTCTCCTTAAAAAAAAACTTCTGGTCACTGAGCTGATGTTTTGAGAAGTACCATATCTCTAGAATGAAGTAAGAATGCTAACACAAATATACATTTTCCAGTTAGTATCAAAATGCTTTTTCACCAGCAATATTCTGAACTTACGAAGATATCTGAATCTGAGGCCTTTTAAACTGAAATGGCAACCCACTCCAGTGTTCTTGCCTGGAGAATCCCAGGGACGGGGGAGCCTGGTGGGCTGCCGTCTATGGGGTTGCAGAGAGTCAGACACGACTGAAGCGACTTAGCAGCAGCGCAGCAGCAGCAGCAGGTTTCATAAACATTAATAATACCAACTATATTCACCAAGCTATGTAAAAATTTGCTTAGGAGGAGACACAGATTAAATAGACACTGACAGAAAGAGAAAGATATACACAGCAGAGGGAAAGAGAATATTAATAGATTTAAATAAAAAGCATATGTCATATATGTCTTACAGGATAACCTGAAGTAACTTGCAGTAGGTTATGGCATAAATGTTGGATTTTTAATCCTTTTTTCAAAGGGAAAAAATGGTAAAAGTAGCATTTAGGCCATTACATTTCAACTTTCCACCTTAAGAATTTTCTAAGACATAGGCAGAACCCTAGGAAAAAGCATCATGTTATGTGCATCAATTTTTTTTTTTTAAGAATAGTATTTTTTTTAATGGGAGTTAGGCCCATTATATACCCAGGTAACATTTCAATTTGATCATTACCAAAGAAAAACTAAATTACATATAGACTACACTCAGATCATCAATTTCTTTAGACAGAAACTGGCAACCCATAATCCTATCACACAAAGAAAACGAAAAGTAGATTTTAAACTCCTGAAAGGGTTAAAATAGATAAGCAACAAGGTCTATGAGATAGCACAGGGAATTACACCCAGGAATTATATCTTATAATAACCCACAATGGAATATAATCTGCAAAAATACTGAAAATCAATATGCTATATATGTAAAATTAACAATATTGTAAATCAACTATACTTCAATTAAAAAAATAAAACATAACAAATATAGGGGAAAACTAAGCAAAACAAAAAACAAAAGAAAAAAATAAAATCTTGAAAGAGTTGTCAAATAGCAATGTTGAGAAAACTCAGTGATGTATTTCTTTACTAGGATTAATTTCAAGACCATGTTAGTTAACCAAAAAATTAAACACATCATTATAAAATTGGTATTTTTAGAGTAAACTCTAGTTTGAGTTTTAATAATTCCATTAGTGTTTCAAGCACTGCTAGTTTTTGAGGTATCTAGAACCAATGACTATTTAAAAAAAACAGTACTCATAAAGTACATATGCATTTCACTGGCACAAGACTAAAGAACTGAGAAGTACAGATGACCCAAATAAGCTCACTCTAACAAAAAGGAATCCACTTATTTCAAAATTATGTCAATGCTTCCAAATTTCTCAGGAGAGGTAAAAGTATACCAAAGTACTTTAACAAATAAATGTTACCAATTCCATGTTTTTGCATCCTGAAAAAGTTTTTCCTTTCTGCCAAAAGGTAAATACATACAAAAAAAAATTTTAAGAGTCTGGTATATTATGTTAAATGACATGCTGTGCATATGTAAGATGTCAAAAAAAAAACCTACATCAATTATGTTGAAAATTTAATGTATTCTTGAGAACACTTTTTAATGCTTAACATTTTGATAAGAAATAATTCAAGAATCACAATACTGTAAAAATAAATATTGTGGCTTTTCCACAAAAAATAAATGTGGCTTTTCTACATTTTCAAAAAGTATAGCATGCATTATATTTAAACATCAATATTCTATTTAAATACATATTTATACATGGAAACATCTTGCATATTTTATATGGTATGTTTTAAAAACTTTATCAAGTAATGAATCAGCTATAACTGACCAAAAAATTTTAGAATTCCTCTTTTCTAATTATCTTCAGGATCTCTTTATAAGCTACACAAGAAAAACAAGTTTCACTACTTCATAACCAAGCCTACCTTTTTTATCAAGAAATAACAGACAAAAAGAAGTATTATAAATCTTGAAAAGGCAGCATGGTAGAATGGAATGAACAGATGTTTTAGAATCAAGACACATCTGAGTGGGATCCTATCTTTAATACCTGTTAGATTTGCCACCTTGGACAAATTATTAAACATGATGAGCTTCAACTTCCTTGTTTGTAAAATGAGAACATTATCACTAACCTCATTGGATAGTTGGGAGGTTCAAAAAATCATGATAAACAGTGTAGTGGTTAAGGCTAATGGGTAAAGCATCAACTTGAGTCCTTTCCCCACTTTCTGCCACTTGTCAGCTGTGTGACCTTAGTCACTTAATCATTCTGTACCTCAGTTTTCTCATATATCTTAGGGTAATAAATATAACCAAACTCATACTGTACCTTAAAGAATTGAGAAAATCCATATACAGTGCCTGGCACAGTCGTTGGCACATGGGATTCACTCAGTAATAATACATATGACAAATGTAAGGCACTGACACAGTGCCTGAAACAAAAAAAGATCTTAAATCTTCGTTTTCCTACATGAAGTTCTAAATTACTTTTTTTACTATTTCTAAAACTCAAATTCACCCCTGAAGATAAATATTTGCCATTAAAGACAAGAAAAAGACTACTTCAAAGTCTATAAAGTTATTTACTAAAGGAATCCTCCTAAAACTGTATGTAATGACAAAAGCTCTGGAGTGAGTGCACAACTTCCCAAGTTGAGAACTTCAAAAGGATCCACATTCTTTGGCTAGACAAATACTAGAATTTTTTAATAGTACGAGTCATACTTATTTATAGATTCATATACTGTGATACAATTGCTCATATATATTTCTATGAATAAATGCACTCTACAGCTCAATTTTCTCTTTCTAGAAAGATGCTTTGACAATTTCAATTCAATATAAAAAACTTAAAAGTAAAAAATTCAGACATTAACAAACTCAAAATGAAAATATAAGGCAGTAAAGATTTGTTGATTTCAAAATTATTGAAATTACTATTAATGTATATAGCATATACAGTCTGATTTTATTTTAGTTCTTTGCCTACAGAATATAATTTCCTTGACTACATGACTTTAAAGTATTGAATTAACTGAGGAACTAAAGAATAATATTAAGAATTTACTAAAACTAGAAATGTGGAATCCTAAATCCTTAAAAACAATATAAATCAGGCCAATTAGAGTAATTATAAGACAACAGACAATTTTCTGACATTTCCAGCCTCAGTTTCTTCATCTGTAAATGGTGGGTGATAACTGTTTCTATTTCACGAGCTTGTTAGAAGAATTAGAGTGGGATCACCCACGTGTAACACAATTCCTGGCAAATAAAAAGCCCTCAAAATCTTATCCAGTGGGCAATTCTGTATCAACAAATGATCTCTCCTAGTAAATCACTTTGGGAATAGAAAGGAACCTGCCTTAAAATATAATGCAATCTGACAAAACTCAATTCATTAAAATTGACTCCAGATTTGATGCTTAAAATTGCTTTTAAATCAACTAAAAATGCTAATATTCCACTCTAGTCATTAAAAAATTGAATAAAAACAGAACTTAAAGGAGTCATTATTCACTACAAATATAGTCAATTCACTTACACTCCTGAAGAGAGACATATGTAAATAAACTCAACCACTCAAACAGCAAACATATATACACAAAGGGAAGATACCTAACAGAAAAGTACTATTTTCGTACCAGGAAAATACAACCAAAAGACAGGTATCATATCTCTCTATGGAGATGAGAAAAGCACCTTGGACTCAGATAATTGGGAAAAAAAAAAAAAAAAAATTCACAGATGGTATCAGTGTCAGCACTGAGCAATACCTAGCTTCATGACCAAAGCTCACACGTTACTTAAAGCAACATAATCTAATAAGAAACTATTAAGAGTCAGAGAATACCCTAATCTCCCACTGAGTCACTAAGTGAATCTACACAAATCACGTGGCCTCTGAGTTTTTTCATCAAAAAGTTGAAACCACACTGGTCATTCATCTTGCAGAGGAATGAGAATATTTATGAATGAACTCAGGTCACCTTGAAAAAGAACTAATTTAAAAATACAAAGAATAATTACTGACAACTGCTAAAAATAGGAAAAGAACTTCCTTCTAAAAGTATATTTTAAAATGATTTTTTAAAGCTATATGAGACCATACATTACCACCAAAGCCAACTTAGTATCTCAGGATATTAAACATGTCAACTAACCACTTAGTTACTAGTCAGTAATTTCCTATTCATTTTATAGCAAATAAACATGATAAACAGAACTGAAGTTACACATGTATGAAAAGAATTTTTATTTAACTCAGTCTTCTCAATCACTTTATATAAAACTGAAATCTTACATCATCTTAAAAATTTCAGAATTACTTACAAAGTATGCTTTTCCTGATAAGCAATGGAGTGGGGAAATTTAAATGAAACTGTGTAAAACTCAAATTCTTTAGTTTTTATCTACTTTTTATTATTAATGTTTACATCTTATTTTGGGAGAGTAAAAATACTACCATAGAGCATACCAAAATATAACACAGATGTGTTCAAATGTTTAGACAGCAGTTTGATGGTGAACTGGTTACCAAAAAATTAAATATGTAATTAGTTCAGGAAGTCTTAGAAAATACATGTTTAAGTTGGGTAGCCTGGCTCCAAAGAAAGAAAGCTTCACATCTGAATTGGTACAGCTTTGCTCATATTATTTTTGAGATTCAATAATGATCATTATGCAGAAAACCAAAACTAAGTTTACTACCATACTGAAAACTCGCACTTTTCATCCTCAAAGAGAAACTGAAATTTCTTCAAATACAAGTCTTTTCTTCTTAAAGGTGGACAGTATTATAATGATCCCTAGCACAGGTTCAAAAAGCTTTCGAACAACTATAGTAAACAAATTTGTTGAATGGCTTTCAAAAGGAAACATCCGATACACTCATCTCAAAATACTAGAAGTAATTATTTACTATTCAACTTTAACTTGATTTACTAGACTTTCATGATATACTTCAAAACTATTTTCTTTTCAAGTAATTATTGTAAGTTACTAGTAACTTTGCAGACTCAAAAGAAACAATAAACCATACTGCTGAAATTTCCTCTAGGTATACCATAAAGTATTTACCCAAATAATATAACTAGCACTGTAAGATCTGTGGAATACTTAGAGCTGTTTCCTTCTGCTGAATTAAAAAAAAAAAAGAAAGAAATACAAGATTAGCCCTGGTGAGTATTCCAACCAATACAGGAGAGTACAGCAGACTATTCATAATCTCTAGGGAAACAAATTATTCTTTCCAACTAAGTTATCAAGAATGTAAAGTTCAAGTTTAGGTTTTACTAAAGTTTCGCAATATCTTCTCCTTTAAAAATAACCTATTTAACTGGTTTGGACCAAACAAAATATTTTCAACCTACTTAAAAGAAGTATTTATGCTATCTGAATGAAAGGTATCATACAACCTGTATTACTTACTTATTACCAAATATGTAGAATTAGGAAAATAAGGTCTAATAAGAACTAATTCACTATAATGCCAAGGTAACAACAAAAAAATCAGTATGACATACTGATTCAAACGTGTAAGAAAGCTCCCTTTATAACTATAAAACGCGAAAGATAAGTTTTTCCTGTTGATGAAAACTAAGCAAGCAGAACTCCACTTTCCATTACATTTAATTGAAGGATGTTCATCCCTTGACATACATCTCTGTATTTTATTTAAATAAAGTTGTAAAGACAATCACAGGTTCTTATCAGGGCCTTTTTCAACATTAATATTGAAGCCCTTACCCCGCCCCCTCACCCTCAAATCCTCCGCTTAAGAAACGAACTGTTCCTACCTTCCGTATTCTCCTCTCCCCCCGAAACCCTTCCCCAGTCCCCATTCGCGTGCCCCCCACCCAGTGTAGGCCTGAGGCCCTGTAGCAAACAGTGTCTAACAGGAGCAGGCAGCACAAAGACAGGAATGGGAGATTAGTGGGAGGGAGGGAGGCCGGGATTGGGGCTCAGCAGGAGCTTCAGGCTTTTTAAAATTCAAACTGCTCCCTGACCAATACAAATCACGGACACGCTACTGACTACTACACGGATTTATAGCATTAAAAACATGCCTAGTACGTGACAGCTATATTAACTTCACTCTTTCTAACATTTATCCATACGTTTGCAGGAAATGTGGAACAATTTACTTTAAGCATAAGGCTAAACTCAAAAATCACCTTCAGAAAAGTTACTTATTCTACGATGACATAATTTAATGAGATGCAAAAAATTTGAACCAACGTAACACTCACTAATAAAACAAGGGACTTTGTTGATCAGTGTTGCTTCATTTTAACCAATGAAAGTTTTCCTTCAGTGAATAAGAGACAAAGTATCAAAACAGTCTAACCCAGGAACAATTATTTTTCTATGCAACTTGTATGGCTGAGGACTTTTAAACTGGCTTTTCCCTTATACCAACTTACATTATCAACGCCTCCACAAACAAGCTCCAAGCACTTAACTTACTTGTGAGCTAGAATTTAAGATAAAATTGATATTTTTCTCCAGCATTTACAGATACATTTGACCTATTAAAATGACACCTCTCTCATTACACAGTCAAACATCATGGGCACAAACAGCCAATGACAATCCTGGGACCTCAAGAAGATCTGCCCTGACATGAAAGGATGGCACCTTCCACATTTTTTTTTTAACCTCCCAGGGATTTTAAGCATAACTTCATTTCTGTCCTTTTAAAGAAAATTGGATGTACTTGTATCTCACCGCAATTCTCAGAACACTTAAAAACCTTTTTAAGCTTCTACACGTTTAGATCAGGAAGTACCTGAGTGTTTCACGTACAATCATTTAAAACTGTCCTTATATAACGCACACAAATATAAAGTGGCAGGGTAAACCTGTCAAGTACTTTATACTTGTCTCTGAATAAAAAGTCCATGTGCAACACACTGTCAAACAACAACATAAAAGCGCTTTGCGTGGGTGGGGGGGTCATATGCAGTGTCTACTATACTATGGTTTTCTCTATTAAATATTCATGTGGACGATTTAATTCTCCTTAAAAAGAAAATGAGTCTTTATTAACTTTCCAACGTCCAAACAAGTTTTACACGGGAAAAGAATTACCACTGGATCCGTGTCTGAGTATTTACATTTGTCTCACTAACTGAAACTACTTCCTCCCTTCATGGGGTCACAGGGGGAAGAAGGGGGGTTGTTTGTTTCACTGGGACGTTCCCCACTCCCGGACCAGGAAAGTTGTAAATATGGGGACGGTCAGGGCACATTTGCTGTTAGTTGTATTGTTTCCGCCTCCTCACTAGCTACAGCTCTTCTCCCGGGCGAGGCCTGTCACCGACCAGCGGTAGCTCCGCTCAGCCCGGAGCTCTCCTAATCCCCGAGCTCAAGTAGATTCCGCTGGCCCGCGGCCTGCACTCTCCGCCGGGCCTACGCCTCCCCGGCCGCCCGGCAGGAGCCCAGTCCCCGCCACCGGAGCCGGCCGGGAGAGGGTACAAAACCACCGCCACCCAGGGCGGCTGCCACCAGAGAGGAGCGAACTCTAGACTCGCCCGTGGAGGAGACCTGGGGCCGCTAAGGAAACGGCGGGGAGGGGAGCGAGGAGGAGAGACGCTGAGGACCTGGCGCCGCCGCCGCCGCCGCCGCCGAAATAAAGAGCAGGAATTTACCTGGGCGAATCGGCGTCTGAATCCAAGGGGAGGCCGAGGCCGCTGTGGCGAGAGACTATAATCCGGGCCGGGAGGGGGGGTGGCTACGGCTCCTCTTCCGTCTCCTCAGTGCGGGGAACATGTAGAGCCGGGGGGAGACCAGCCGAGAAGACAAATCGCTGCTTCTTCTTCCTCCTCCTCCTCCTTCTCCCACATAGAAACACTCACAAACACCCGACCAGGGGCCCGAGCTACCGGGGGGGCATCGCCGCCGGCCCGGGAACCAATCCTCCAGTCGGCGGGGGCGTCCCTCCCTGCGGCTTGGTGGTGTCGGGTGAGTCGGTACCGACGGAGGGAGGGGGGGGAGGGCGGGGGGGGAAGGAGCCCTGTGTGTGTCTCTCTCTCGTTCCGTCTCTCCCTCTCAGAACAAAATGCCGACCGGAAGTGCAGCTGCAGGAATGACTCCCTCCGCCGGCGCCAAACACTAACAACCACCCCCTCTTCCCCACTCCACTTCCGCCACCGCCGCGCCGCCGCCGCCACTTGGGCTCGCGTCTTCGGCCGCGCCGCACTGCACAGCCCGCGCCGCTCAGCTCCGCACCGCACCTGGGGCCCGGAGGCGCCCGGCAGCGAGGCGGCGGGGGCCTCTCCTCCGCGCCCTTCTCGTCGGGGCGGCTGTGGACGCTGCCTTTTAGTGTCGATCCTACGGAGCGGCGTTCTCGCTGTGGCACGGGCGGGCCGGGTCTTCTCGGTCTTTATTTTCCTGGAGGCCGGCCGGAGCGGGCCCTGAGCCTCGGTGGTGGTCGTGTGCGTGGGGGGCGCTCAGGCCCGGACCGGCTCGCAGGCCACGCACGCCGCCCCAGCTGCTCGTCATTAGCTCTCGGGAGCCGAGCTCGGGGCGGCCACGTAGAGGACGCCCGCGATCCGACGGCGACCGAGCATTTTTTAAATGGTGTCCCTGCAGCCGGGTGGATGGATGTATCGTATTGTACACTCTTCTCTCTTTTTGAGAGGCCGGACTTTACGCCCGTCTCTGCATTATTTCTGCGGAGTAAGGACGCAGCCCTTGGAGGAGGCGAAGATTCTCAGCTGGATTGAATTGGAATCGTGTTTGTAATGCATTTATTTCTGGAAATATGCGGTCTTTTCTGGGCTAGCTTTTTGTTGGCGGTGGTTTTGGCTCTTGCCTCGCAGTCGGGATAAAGGCCTGTAGGCGACGCTGTTCGAGCGAGGAGCCGGCCCGCGGTGGGCCCGGAGCGCGCCCCATTCTAGGTGTGGGTGGAGCCGAGCGCGCGGGGAGAGCCGGCGGACTGCGGGCCTGGGGCCCGCCGATTTCAGACATCGTTTTCCTCTTTACGCTCGAAACAGAGGTCCTGACCAAGGCTGGAGTACAGATGCGATTTTGTGTACAGTACCGAGCCTTCTGTAGTCTCTTACTGAAACACCTGAAATAACTTTGTCATACAGTTCACTATTAAGTTTACTTCTGTAAATTTAGAGGGTGCTATTCTTCGGGTAAAAGTGCCTAGGTAAGCGGATTTTATTCAAATGGGACGAAATTTGTGTTATATTATCATGAGTTTACTTAAGTTGTATGTGAACTGTATTTGTCTGTGTACCAGTAGTACGCTGAAAGTTAAACAGGCAAATTTGCCCGCGGGCCATTCCTTTTGCCTCAGAGATCGCTACAAGGACTAAATCAGATCTTACACGTCTCTCGAGCCGGCATTTGCTTAGCCGGGAGTAAGAGCCGAAGCCTTGACCACGGCCTGAAGGCGGTGCGCGCGGTGGGGCGCGGGGAGCCGCCTCGGTCGCGGAGCCAGCAGGGTGTCTGCTCCGCCTTCTGCCTGGCTCCTTCCCCGAGTGCCACAGAGTTTCTCTCTTACTTTCAGGGTTTTGCTCGGCTGTCTCCTCGGGCTCTGTGGCTTCTCTTTAAACTGGACGTTCCCGATTCCCTCGTCATTTTTGTCCCGCAGGCATTCTACTTATCATGCTTGTTTATCTCATCTGTTTGTACCGATAGAATAATTAATGTAAGCCCCGGGAGGGCGAGGTTCTCCTCCCCGGCCCGCCCCAAACTGGTGTTTTGTGTAGAAAAGACTGCCTGACACAGTATTTGCTTAATAGCTGGTTAATGAATGAACGATGATTATAAGGGCCTTGACCTCACCCCACACATACACCCGTTTCTGAACTCTATTTCTTACGTGTATATATACTTATATGCTACAGAGAACTTTTATGAAAGGTGTGTGAAAACAAAAGAAAACCTGGGGGCAAAGAGCAAGTTTATTACAAAGTTCTAGAAAACGGCACTACTTCTAGACATTGAAAGCCCCCTACAAGCACCCGAAGCCCACAAACTAGTGATAGTTACATGTTTTTAGATAAATGGGCTTGCTCGGGGACACTACATTATGTGATCCATCGGATTATGTGAGTATATTCATATTGCTTTCCTCTCTTCCTGAATCAAACTGCATTCTTCATCCATTCTGTACCCTTTCTTGAAAAATCATGCTATTTTCACTAAGTTAAAGTATGTGAAAATTTGGTTGGCTTAGTCCAAATCCAGCACTGCTGTAGAAATTCATTCAGCAAGTACATATCGGGCACAAAATATATGCCGCCCGGCACAATGATTCAAAAGATGCTGTGTTTCTGAGGCTTAAAGGACCACATATGGCTACTTTGGTTACTACTCAATTATGCTGTCAAGCAAAGCAAACGCTAGTTAGATTTATTTTTACAGTTTCATTTTGAAGAAAAGGTTCAGTGAAAGCTGAGGTCAGGCTTAGTTTGGATATTTTAATTCACCTTTTAGTTTGCTGTTCATTTACTTACTTTATTATGATAAGCTCCAGGTATACCAATAAGTTAACTGATAAATTAATTTTTGAAAACTGAAACATTTAGGATTTTTACTTCCTAGTGGTTGGATGAACAAGACTTTTAAAATATATGCTATAAGCCTTTGGGAATCATTTCATGTATGGAAATTTTGGACAAGAAAAGACAATCTTGATAAGTATTTCATAACCATTAATACAATTAATTAGACATTGTCTAGTAAATCAGTTTGTTCATTATTAAGCACAGCTTTGAGTAATATACAGATGGTTCAGAATGTGTTTTTCATTCCTTTTTAGAATACTAATGTTTCAGTTTTCTTAGAGAAGCAAAATTATCTTCTTATATACTTCCTTAAATGTTACTGTTAAGGTGAAAATTTTGCATGTTCAGGTAACAAAAAAAAGTCTTGGCATTGTTGTACCATTTAATTTAAAGTTTTAAGTATTTTTAGTTTCTTCGCTCACTACTTAATAGGAACTTACTAGGTGCTATAATTAGCTTTTACAGTAGGCACCTCCTAAACATTAGTGAATTAAAAACAGGGTCTCTGCCTTTAAGTGGTTTAACTTGTAAATAGTTTATAACAATTTTTTTCCAAGTCTTGGAACTAATGAAATTGTTTCAATGCATAACCATTAAATCAATTAGTGTTTTGTTTTCCTAAGTTTAAATATCCAAGTTGAGATCTTAGGTAGACTCTACTAATATAATCTTAGTGTTTAAAACTTTTATGTCCAAAATCAGTTGATTTATGGTGGTGTTATGTTTCACTGCTAGATCCTTGGTTTATCAATTCTTAGTTTTATAGGGTAGCCCAATAACCTTTAATCTGACCTTGTATTGTCTCCTTTAAGTACTGAGTTGCACTACTCACTTTTTTGCCAAAGATATTCCCGTATATTCCTATATGTATTCTTGATCAGTAAGCTCCAAAAGATTTAATAAAATATTTTAAAATGTATTATAAGTATTAACTATTGAATGTCATTAACAGGAATTGGTATAGTTGGCAAATTATGAGTTATTTTATTTAAAATATCTTTAAGATACAATTTTCCATAAAATGATAGGAGTAAAACATTTTAGAAAATAATTTTCTTCTCATTATGCCTACCATTTATCAGTGATAAAATTAACTTACAGAGACAAATTTTGAAAAAACAGACGTAGTGTATATATGTTTTGTACATTATTTCAGACCACCCAAATTATTTCATATATAGGATAATTAAAGTTACTTTAGGATGATTTTTATCTTAAATTTTGATAAAGAGGTAGTTATAGATGTTGATTTGAGTGTGAGCTACAAAATTATCAGTCTGTAAATGTTTCTATTTCAAGTTTTCAAAGTAAATACCTTAATCAAATCGGTGATAGTGTTTATGACAGTTATTCAGCATATCTTATCCATTTTTGTTAAGATGGTAGAAATGAATGGTTTTTCACTTGAATGACTTTATTTATGTTGGCCTTTGAGAGAACAGGCTTTATCTTTTCATTAATCTTTCTCACCTCCAATTAAGGATTTTCTCTAAATTCATAGATTTTATTATTCATTGTTCAGTCGCTGAATTGTGTCCAACTTATTATTCATACCATCCATTTATAATCCTGTGACATTCCTATATTCTTTATATTTTTGTGTAGCTATGCCTTGTTTTCCTGGATCAAAGTGACTGGTTATGTGTTAAACTACACTGTAAGTTTCACTGTGCATTACATTACTGTGGGGCCCTCAAAAAATGTACTTCTGAAATATAAATTCAATATAAAATTATTTCAAGTCATTAAATCTTCACGAAAGCCTAAACTTACGGAACCTACACATGTGCTGAATGTGAACCAGAGAATTAAACTCTACATGCATTTTAATACTAATGTGGAACAACTGTTTAAAATTGATTTTATCAATGAAGGAAAACATACAAACTCCATTGAAAACTTAACATCTAAAATAGGTATAAAGGGAGTGCTTATGATGCACATTGGGTCATGTACCATTATGGGTCATGAAATAAACTCAATGGGTTAAGAATAGTGTTTTTTATTTGAAATAGATGAAGCAATCAAAAATCTTAAGAGTACATCACATAATAAAATCTGTATAAACATTAATTCTGTTTATGTGTGTGCTAGGTTGCTATTTTTTATTAGGGATATTGGCCAGAAAAAGTAGTGTTTTATCTACAGTTCAGATTTTCCTTTACTTCCTTAGAAAATGAAAAAAATGCTAGAAATTTATGACTGCCTGTGAAATAGGAATTTTAGAGGAGGCACTAGTATATTTCAGAGAAGATTTTATATTACTTAGTCATAGAAATTCAAAGCAAACTGCTACCTTCACAAAGTAATTATCATATGAACAAGTTACTCCCTGAAGATAATAGATACCCCTCTGAAAGATAACAAACTTTCAATAAGGGTTTTCTCTCTAGCCAAAGTAAGGAATAATTTCTTAACTTTACGTAAATAGTTAACTTTCACTTGCCATCCAACTCATCTATATATTTAAGTAAGTGTACTTAAAATTGTGTACAGAATTCAAAAGGAGAGAATTGTCTAAAGAATTGCAAGGGAGGCCAGTATGCTGTGATCAGTGGGATGAAGACTACCTACCAAACAGAAAATAAGAATTAAAATTTAGACATTTAAAAAATATAAGCATTTCATTACTTAACCATTTCACCTTGTTTCAGTCTAGATTTCAGTATTGTGATGTTGGTGAGTGTTAATAAAAGGCTTTTTTCATACATAGGATACCAGTACCCTTTCAGTTAGTTATTTAAGATCTAGTTTGATTAAAATCTTAGCTAAACACAAAATTCTAGAGGACTGACATGAGAATCTCTAATTCAATTACTCAACCAAAGTTATTCACCCCAAGTATTACATTTCACCAATAAGATATAAACCCTATTGAACTAAGAAAGGAATTATATTACTAACCAGCAGAGGGAGCCAAGTCAGTCCTGAAAGATAGGAGTACAAAGAAAGACCACATGACTTCCTGTTTTGAGTTTGTTGTGGCAGCTGTTCAGTTTAGCCTACCAAAAAGCCAAGTAAAAAGATAGGAAGGTTACCAATGTATCAGATGTGGATAGGCTAACAGTGTAACTGTCAGAATTACCTTGCAGGAAGCAAATTGAAAGAAAACATTTATGCTTAAGTTGAGGACAGCCCTGCAAAGAATGTGCAGCATAAAAGAGAATTCCTTAACAAAAAAAAAAACACATTAAAAATTAAATGAGTAAAATATGCAAACTAATATTGGCTTTCTTTCTACTATAGGTGGTGAAACTCAGATGGATCAGAACAAAGTAATGATAAGCTTATTAGCCATTGAACAGAACCAATTCAAGTAGAAATATTAATATAAAAGTGGAAAATGTCTCAGTAGTATAACCTAAAAAATAGTACCTTAGGACATGATCAATTACTAGATGTAACAATAAGCCATTTCTTAATCCATTTTTATTGAAAGCTGATAATAGTCTCTAATAGGCACATTTTAAATAAAGTTGGTACATAGATTGATCTTACATTAAAGTTATATGTAATTGTTCCCATTACCCTCTATAAACAAAGCAAAAAGTTAATACCTTCTTGGGTTTCCCTGGTGGCTCAGTGGTGAAGAATCTGCCTGCCAATGCAAGAGACAGGTTCAGTCCCTGAGCCGGGAAGATCCCACATACCTCAGCGCAACTAAGCCTGTGTGCGACAAATACTGAGCCTGTGCCCTAGAACTGAGGAGCCTCAACAACAAGTCTGGGTGTCCTAGAGCTCCACAGTAAGAGAAGCTATTGCAAAGAGAAACCCACACACCACAACCAGAGAATAGCCCCTGCTTGCTACAACCTGAGAAAGCCCGTGCTGCAACAAAGACCCAGCACAGCCAAAAATAATTAACTTAAAAATTTTTTATTTTAATTTAAAGTTATACCTTGTTTCATTTCAGCTGTTTGGGGGAATATAGCAGCTAAAGGCAGTTCTACGGTCAGGTTATTTAATACCTTCTAAGAACCTCAAAATCCTTGATAGAATGATTTTTGGAAGCAAATATTAAGAGCTGGGTGTTAGCTAACTATCAAAATTTAAAGGCTCAAACAATTACAGTTTAATAAACTAAAATAATGGTAGTCTAGGTGACTTAGCATAGCATAGCATAGCCACTTACTCATTGAAAGGTATGTGGAAACCTTGTGCAAAGCACAGACAATAGATTCAGGCAAACTTTAGCTATAGATATATTTACTTAGGAGCTTCCCTAGTGGCTCAGTGGTAGTGAATCCTCCTGCAATGCAGGAGAGGTGCGTTTCATTCCCAGGTCAGGAAGATCCTCTGGAGAAGGAAATAGCAACACCCTCCAGTATTCTTGCCTGGGAAATCCCATGGACAGAGAATCCCAGCAGGCTACAGTCCATGGGGTTGTAAAAGAACTGGACACGACTTAATGACTAAACAACAATATTTACTTAAGTGTTCATTATAAATACTCCTTGAACATGTACTATCTCCATAGGACATAGAGCATGTCTTCATTATAAACTCGATAAAATTCTTAATATCTTGTTGAAAGATTTAATTTCATTATATGAAGAGTCGTAGAAATTGAATATGCAATCCATTGAATCCAAGGAGATGGCACTTGGAAGCAAATCATTTAGTATTGAGTACTAAAACGTAGATTGTCAACCTCTATAAGTCAGTTCTTTTATAATACTGCATTATACTGACATTCAATATATTGTCATCTGGTGTCAAATCAGTTAATCACAGCAATGATATGTAGTAAGTAAAATTCATCTAATACCAGTCCTAGAGACATTTTAGTGCCAAAAAAGAATTTAACCAGTATTACTACTAATTATGTGCTTTTTTTACATGTAACTTGCTATAAATATGGGCTGTTAGAATTCCATATTATACTTTTTATTTAGTTAGTGTTTTCATCTGTGGGAAATGCTATAATGATCTTTTAAAATGTTCATTAATGAAGTGGCAATAGTTGGCCATGAAACATTTCTTTATTGATAAGCATAATAGTAGGTTAACTCATCAAAACTCAGTAAAAACTATTAACTCTGTCACAAAAGTCAACATTTCACAGTCTAAAATATGGAGTATGTTTTTCTGCCTAGATTTAACAATCTACAACTCTGTGAAAATAAACTCAAAACCAAAGGAAAGAAAATAGCTCATACCTTGTTTTATTCCAGAGTAGGGGATGGTGACAGATTAAGAAAAGCACCAAAAAAAAATGACTTCTAGTGAACAAAATTAGATCTGAGTAAAGAATTTTTATTTCCCTAAAAAAAATTAAATACAACATTTTAGTCAAGAATTTATACCCAAACATGGATACTGTTTTTAACACTGCTTTTGAGATACTTGAAATACTTTTTTCTTTGAAAAACAGCACCAAAATCCATATTGCTTTAGAAATCATGTTTCTAGTTTATCATCTCGGCCCTGCCCTGTTGAATTCTACATCTCTTCTAAAGCATCTCTCTAGCCTTCTCACTACTGCCTTCTTCCTAATTCTACCATCAACATTCATTAGCTTTCTGCAATATATTCAGCTGATTTCTCATGCTCTTACCCAGACAAACTTTGTAACTTTTGCTTTATGTAAGGAGAAATAGCTTATTATGAACTTAGAAGAGCTATAGAAGTACTTGATAATATATATGCAAAAGTATTTTTAATTTGAAGAACTTACTGTGCATCTTACAGGCTTTGTGTTAAAATTTTTTAATGTCTATTTTGTGCTAGAAGCTTAGAATTGGTAATGATTTAATGTTTAATCCTGTGCTTACGTTAAATTCTTTGGGAAATGCTCACCAGAAAGCTGGCTCGAAATTATCCTGACTACAATGTAACTGTTCAGTATGGTAAGAGTTAAGTGTGACTTCTGAATAAATGTGTCTATAATTCTTAGTAACAGAAGACAGTGTGCTTCTTAAAGAAATTTTGAGTTTGTATATCCGGAGTTGAGATAAATGTGTTTTAACTTACATTTATATTTTTACTACAGGTCCTTCATCCAATAAGCATGTACCAGCACCTGTGTACTGGAAACAGTGAATCCAAATGAATAACCTTGTCTCTTCATACAACTCACAGCCAAGAGAAAGACCAGATCAAATATATTTAACACAGTGAGATAAATACAAAAGTGTTGAAGGTGTTCGTTGCTCAGTCACGTCTGACTCTTTGCAACCCCAGGGACTATAGCCCACCAGGCTCCTCTGTTCATGGGATTTTCCAGGCAAGAATACTGGAGTGGGTAGACATTCCCTTCTCCAGGGGATCTTACCAACCCAAGGATCAAACCCAGGTCTCCTGCAGGCAAATTATTTACCAATTGAGCCACCAGGGAAGCCCAAATGACTATGAGTTGTATCGAAAGTGCTATGAAAGTGCCAGCAATACTGGAGGTTTGGAGAAAAGCTTCACAGAAGAGGTAAAATTTGAATGTTAGTGAAGGGGAAATAATTTTTGGGAGAGGAACATAAAAAGGTATGAAATTGGGAGACTGGGACTGACACACACGTTGTTCAGTCACTTGGTCGTGTCCGACTCTGCGACCCCACGGACTGCAACACGCCAGGCTTCCCTGTCCTTCACATCTCCTGGAGCTTGCTCAAACGTGTGCCCATTGAGTCAGTGATGCCATCCGACCGTCTTGTCCTCTGCCATCCCCGTTTGCCTTCAATCTTTCCCACCTTAAGGTCTTTCCTAATGAGTTGACTCTGAATCAGGTGGCCAAAGTATTGGAGCTTCAGCATCAGTCCTTCCAATGAATATTCAGGATTGATTTCCTTTAGGATTGACTGGTTTGATCTCCTTGCCGTCCAAGGGACTCTCAAGAGTCCTCCAACAGACCTACTATTAATATGGAGTGATATTGGGTGACTTAGTTGGATGGCATCACTGCCTTAATGGACATGAGTTTGAGCAAACTCCAGGACATAGTGAAGGACAGGGAAGCCTGGTATGCTGTAGCCCATGGAATCGCAAAGAGTCAGACACAACTTAGTGACTGAACAACAATTAATATATAGCACAGGGAACTCAATACTCTGCAGTGATCCATATAGGAAAAGAATCTAAAAGAGTTTATATATGTATACCTGATTTACTTTGCTGTACAGCAGAAAATAACACTGTAAATCAACTACTTCAATAAAAATATTTTAAAGAAAAAGGTATACATGCATTAGAAAGTTCTTTGTATTTCACAACCTGAAAATCGTTTAGAATGCAGATTAGGTAAGGAGTCTGGGATCTGCTTACTCCAGTATAAAGTGTTTGGATTTTATCCCACACTCAATATGGTAAGAATTAAAGAATTCTGCATTAAGGAATTTTACACCCAGGACAGTATGATAAAATTTACATTTGAGAATTACTCTGCAAATTAACATTAAAAAGTGTCTTGCACATTGTAAAACAATTTTTCTCAGATTAAAAAAAAAAGTACCTATTGCATTAGGGGAAAACAAATGCTAAAGTGTGAACCTGGAAGTTTCATACTACCTAGAAATATATTCCAATTGAGTATTCATATTCATACACAGAACTTTCTCACTTGGACTCTTGATGTGGCTTTTAAAATTTCAGTTCAAACAGAAGCTTAGAAAACTCAGTGAAGGAAAGATGGGATGTGAGAGAGGCTGGAGAGAGGTAAATCAATAAGAAAGCTAATGTAATTGTTCAAGTGAGACAAGGCTGGGTTATGGGAGCAAGGCTAGAGAGGTGGACATATATTTGAAAGATAAAATAGAACTCAGGAGTCCTGGAAGCAATGAATGTGTAAAGCAGGATTAAAGTAGGGAGAGGCAGGTTCCATTTTACTGGCAATTCAGGTTTAGTTCTCCAGATTGGGTCTGATGTCAATGAGTTAGCTCTACAATAAAATATACATATAGGAGAAAGTGTAGGCTGAGAGCAGAGAGGTGTAAGAATAAATCTGGGATAAATCTGAATTGCCTATTAGACACCCAGTAAGAAATAGCCAGTGCGTGCTTGCTAAGTTGCTTCAGTTGTCCAACTTTTTGAGACCACAGGAACTGTTGCCCTCCGGGCTTCTCTGTCCATGAGGATTCTCCAGGCAAGAATACTGGAGTGGGTTGCCATGCCCTGCTCCAGGGGATCAAGAAATATCCAGTAAGCAGCTGAAAATATGTGTGGGTACTCAGGGAGATAGAGCTAGGAATAAAGACGTGAGAGTCATCTTCATATAGATGATGGTTGAAGCCATAGAGTTGAACCCAGGGAGTTTATAAAATGAGAAAGAGCCAAAAAAATTATAAGGACTTCTAAGGAAAAAGTTTGTTTTGGTTTTGTTTGTTATGGTTTTGCCATGGTTTTATAATCCACCACTTCCCCTCTAAAATATATTAAAAGAACCCTTTTTATTCATAACACATTTATTTAAACATAACAGATGCCTTCTGGAAGTTATTCAATTACTCTTTCTCTTAACAATTTACCAAGAAATGGGAGAATAAGAGAGTAGTTGATTTCTTAAGAGAATAATAGAAGACGTTAATGACATTTTTAAGAAGTAAATTCTTCTTAACATTACATACTATTTACAACCCAGATCTAGAAAGTTCAGTAACAGTGTCTAAACTTTCTAAGTAGTTTCTGCTATGCTAACCCCAAGGTGTCACTCCAATCCGCAAGCCAATCTACCTGACTGTTCTTGCTGTTTTCACTTAGGTCATTCCTTCTACACTCTGTTTCTCTTACTTCCAACCCTCCCATAATATCTATTCACCATTGGTTTCCACTTTGATTCCTTTAAGTCAAGGGTAATATCACAGTCTTCACTGTTCCTGTCACTTAATTTAGTAAGACAGAAAACTAGCATTCCAGAGTTGAAATGACAACTATGAAAACCTAACAGAGTCCAGAAATACCCATTTTTTCAGTAGTGAAACACAACAATCAGAAATACATATTATGTGTGGGCCACATATGTTATAAATCATAATAATGGAATTATACTCTATTCATTTTTCAAAGGTAGGTAGTTTTATAGTGTCCAAATAGTTTACTAAGCTTTCCTCATATAATAGTGCACAATTATGAGCCAATTAGTAGTCTTCAATCAATTTTAAAAATCAGAATATTATTATACAACAGATCAAACTTTGCTCTTAGGTTGTTCAACAAATGGTACTGGGACACCGAGTTAGCCACTTGCAAAAGAATGGAGTTGGACCCTTACTTCATACCATATGCAAAAATTAACTCGAAGTGCATTAACAATCTTAATGTAACAGCAAAAACTACAAAACTCTTAGAAGAAAACACAAGGGGCAATCTTCATCACACTGGATTTGGCAAAGGATTCTTAGAAATGAGAAAAAAGCATGAGCAACCCTTTCCCCTCAGTGGGGAAAAAAAAACAGCTTGAATTTCAAAATTAAAAACTCTTGCACCTCAAAAGACACAAGAAGGACAATGAAACAAAAACTAGAAAATGGGAAAAAGTATTTGCAATTCATATATCTGATAATGGATCTGTATCTTGAATATACAAGAACTCTTAAAACTCAAATAACAACTTTTAAAATAGGTTAAAGATCTGAAAAGATATTTCTCAAAAGAAGAAATACAAATGGCCACTAAGCACATAAAAAATATGCTCAACATCATAAGTCACCAGAGAAATGCAAACCAAAACCACAATGAGATACTATTTCATACTCACTAGAATTGCTGGAATTAGAAAGTCAGATAACAACAAGCATTGGCAAAGATACAGAAATAGTGGAAACCATGCACACTGCTGGTGGGAATGTAAAATAGTGCCACCACTTTGGGAAACAGTCTGTCAGTTCCTCAAATGACTAAATATATAGTTACCATATAGCCTCTTTCAAGGCTCTGGGCTTCCCTGGTGGCTCAGATGGTAAAACATCTGCCTGCAATGCAGGAAACCCGGGTTCAATCCCTGGGTTGGAAAGATCCCCTGGCCTGGAGAAGGGAATGGCTACCCACCCCAATATTCTTGTCTGGAGAATTCCATGGACAGAGGAGCCATGGAATAGGTGGACTAGGGTTGCAAAGAGTCAGACACGACTGAGCAACTATCACACAATACTGCCACATAACCTAGCAATTCTACTCTTGGGTATATACCTAGGAGAAATGAAAATATATGTCCACCTGGAAGCTTGCACACAAATGTTTATAGTAGCATTACTCAGAAATCACCAAATGGTGGAAACAACCTAAATGTCTACCAGCTGACAAATGTGTAACAAAATGTACTGTATCCATACAATGGAATATTATTTAGTCATGAAAAGAAATGATAAATACATGCTGCAACATGAACGAATCCTAAAATCATTATGCTCAGTCAGTCACAAAAGATCACATACTATATGATTGCATTCATATGGAGGTCCAGAATAGGGAAATCTAGAGAGACATAAAGTAAATTAGTAGTTGCTTAAGAGTTGGGAGTGTCGGGAATTAGTGAATGGGAGTGGTGATAGTGTTTCTTTTTGGTGATGAAGAAAATGTTCTAAGGTTAACTGTGGTAATGATTGAACATGTTTGTGAATATACTAAAAACCATTTAATTGAACACTTGAATGCATTGTAATGTATATAAATTCTGTCTCAATAAAGATATTAAATAAAAAAACAAGGACTCTATACAGAGAGGGCACATCTCAATTTTTACTCCAGGCTTACATTACTGAAAAGGACCCTCAGATTTGATTTCCATGGTTTCAGAAAAGGGAACATAATACACATTAACAGAGTTAGAAGACTCAAATATTGCAAGAATTTGGCCGCAGAGCCAGAAATTTCTTGAGTTGTTTATGATGTATATATTCATCCCCAATATCCTGAAGATACTATGGGTTCTTGGTGGGCATATTTTGCTTTCAGCATAATCAGTACTTCTTTAAGTACAGTGATGTTGAGAAGGCAGATGCTTAAAAAATTCAAATACAACATTCTAAAAGTCAGCTGCAGAAACATAAAGAATAATTCATGCTAATGAAAATTTGTGAATTTTTCAGAAATCTTGATTTTATTTCTACCAAATAGCTTGGCAGTTCTTCAAATTCTGTGGTTCCATTTAGCACAAGGAAGTTCTGATTTGGGACATGAATGCACACTCCAAGTAATATCTACCCACTCCCCATGTTCTGATGTGAATATTAGTGACTATAGTTCTTTCAAGTCATCCGTTCTTTTATTTTTTCTTTCTCTGCAATCTCGAGTTCAGTATATTCAGTTATCCTGCTTGTGACACCAAACAGAAAATATAATCATGTTAGCTATTTGGGCTCTATTCTGCACTGAATGTTTATTTACTCCCCCAAAATTCATATGTTGTAGTCCTAACCCTCAGTATGATGGTATGCTGAAGCTGAAGCATTAATACTTTGGCCACCTGATGCAAAGAGTCCACTCACTGGAAAAGACTCTGATGCCAGGAAAGACTGAAGGCAAAAGGAGAAGGGGGATGGCAGAGGATGAGATGGTTAGATAGCATCTCTGACTCAGTGGACATGAATTTGAGCAAACTCTGCAGTCCGTGGGGTCATGAGTCAGACACGACTTAGTGACTGAATGACAAAGGAGATGGGGCTTTTGAGAAGTAATCAGGATTAGATGAGAGCATGAGTGTACAGCCCCTATGATGGGATTAGTGCCCTTAATACCACTCTCTTTCATCTCCCTGGTACCCCACCAATTCAATCAATCACCAAATCTTCATTTTGTCTTTGAAGTATCTATTGAAACTGTCACTTCTCTGTCAACACTAACACTAAATTAGTCATTAGCCATCATTGGTAGCCAGAATGGTTGTCATCATTTCTCACCTATTACTATAATAGCTTACTTTTGGGGCTTCTGATATCCACAATGACCCCCTCCAACTCTTTCTCCTGCTGTCACAGCAGTCTTTTGAAAACATAAATTTTATCATGTAAGCCTTCTGCTTAAAATCTTGGGCTTCCCTGGTGGCTCACTGGTGAAGAATCTGCCAGCCAATACAGGAGATGCAGGTTCTATCCCTGGGTTGGAAAGATCCCCTGGAGAAGGGAATGGCAACCCACTCCAGTATTCTTCCTGGGAAATCTCATCCACAGAGGAGCCTGGCGGGCTACAGTCCATGGGTTCACAAAAGAGTCGGACACAACTTAGCGACTAAACAACAGCAACAAACAAAAACTTTTAAGATAAAGATTAAAATTCTTAATGTGGAACAAGGTTCTGGATAGCCTGCCCTTGCTTACCTTTCCAGGCTCATCTCACATTAATCTCTACCTTGCAGTCTTTGCTTTAGGCACCCTGGCTCTCTTCCCAGTGCTCTGAATGATACCATGCCCCTGCTGCCAAGGAACCCACATTCCTTTCCTTTAGGGATCTCATATCAGTTTGTACTTATACATTTATTGTTATGATTATTTGGTTTATGTCAGTCTTTACCATCTAAGCTATAAATTCCACTAGAGTAGGGACTAAGACTGCTTTACCAGCACTTAACAAAATATATACTTGATAAATAGTCACTGAATTAATAGCTTAAAAATAAATGAATAAAAAAGAAACTACATTATCCTATTCACTAAAATATAGATAAAATTCTAAATTTTAAATGTAAAAACTAAGTCTATCTAAAAAATTATAGATTACTTGGGTAAACTAGTAGAACTCATGATGTGTACAGACTTTTTATTTTTAATTTTTTATTTTTTTAAATTTTATTTTATTTTTAAACTTTACAATATTGTATTGGTTTTGCCAAATATCGAAATGAATCTGCCACAGGTATACATGTGTTCCTATTTTGGAGAAAATCATAAGAAACAAAGCACAATATTAAAGGTGTAAAAACTTAAACACCTACCAATTGAATGTTTGTTTTAAAAATATATTTTTTTATAAAGCTAGATTATAGGAGAATAAATGCATAATACAGTTTTAAAATCACAGTATACATATATATGGATAATATTATAATTCCAATTTTCTAATTTAAAAATTGGCTAAAAGATATACACCAAAATGTTATCTCTGAAAAACTGACTTAAAAGTATCCCATACTTTTTCTAAAATACAAACTTTTAATTAATTGTTAACCAAGAACAACCAACCAAAGATATGTACTTTTAATGTTATTTAAAAATTACACTGAAATATTACTGAGTCCTGACAGATCATCAAACTTTTATGGACTGAAGGATTTCTTTCTTTAGAATTTATTCAGAACTTACCTTTCAAACCACCCTGCTTATTTTTATTAAACTAGTATAATTCTGAGGCTAAAATATAACCAAAATTTCTTAAGATGGAAATAAAATCCTCAATTAAAAATTTTAATTCAATAGTTACCTAAAGAATTCACCATAACAATTATGTTCATAACATTATTAATATAAAACATAATACATCATATCAAGCAATTAAGTCAGAATATACATAGGATCATCTCAACTCAATTGTTCAATACCCATCACATGTACAATCATTTGGAAAGCAATACAGTGGGGATGAGAAATTATTCAATAAATGGTGCTATAAGAACTGACTGGACATTTGAAAAACATCTATGTAGTGTCTCACTCATTTCCATATACCAAATTCTACCTATTTCAAACAGGTAAAGTTAAAAAAATCAAACAGTACAATATGGATTAATTTGACAGAATAGAGAGCCCTGAAATAAACCCACATACCAAAAGTCAATTAATCTTTGACAAAGGAAGCTAGAATATACAATGGAGAAAAGACAGTCTCTTCAGCAAGGGGTATTGGGAAACTTGGACAACTGCATGCAAATTTATGAAGTTAGAATATGCTCTTATATCACACAAAAAAGTCAAAATGGCTTACAGACTTAAACATAATCCAGGATACCATTAAATTCCTAGAAGAGAACATAAGTAAAACATTCTCTAACATAAGTCACACTGATGTTTTCTCAGGTCAGTCTCCCAAGACAATTTTAAAAAAAAGCAAAAATAAACAAATGGGACCTCATCAAGCTTGTAAGCTTTTGCACAGCAAAGGAAACCATAAAGAAAATGAAAAGACAACCTATGGACTGGGAAAAAATATTTGCAAATGATGTGAATGTGACTGACAAGGGCTTAACTTCCAAAATATACAAACAGCTCATACAGTTCGATAACAATAACAACAACAAAATCCAAACAACCCAATCAAAAAATGGGCAGAAGATCTAACTAGACATTTCTCCAAAGAAGACATACAGATGGCCAATAGGCACATGAAAAGATGCTCATCATTGCTAATTATTAGAGAAATGCAAATCAGAACTACAATGAGATACCACCTCACACCACCAGAAGGACTATCATCAAGAAATACACAATAAATGCTAGAAGAGGGTGTAGAGAAAAGGGAACCCTCTTACACTGCTGGTAGTAATACAAATTGGTGCCGCCACTAAGGAAAACAGTACGCAGGTTTCTCAAAATCTAACTTACAATTCAGCAATCCCCCTTCTGAACATACATCCTGACAAAACTGTAGTTCAAAAAGACACATGTACCCCTGTGTTTATAGCAGTACTGTTTACAATAGCCAAGACATGGAAACCTAAATGTCCATCAACAGATGAATGGATAAAGAAGATGTAGTACATATATACAACAGAATACTATTCACCCATAAAAAGAAAAAATAATGCCATTTGCAGCAACATGGATGGACCTAGAGATTATCGTACTAAGTGAAGTCAGTCGGACAGAGAAAGACAAATATCACGTATGTGCGATCTAAAATACAGTACAAGTGAACTTATTTACAAAACAGAAACAGAATAATAAACATAGAAAACAAACTTAGGGCTGCCAAAATTGAAAGGGGGTGAGAGAAGGATAAATTAGGAGTTTGGTTTAGCAAATGCAAACTACTATATATAAATAGATAAACAACAAGGTCTTACTGTATAGCACAGAGAACTATATTCAATGTCCTGTAATAAACCATAATGGAAAAGAATATGGACAAGAACATGTATATGTGTAAACATATATATATATATTACATATAAGTGAATCACTTTCCTAAAGAACAGAAACTAACACAACATTGTAAATCAACTATACTTCAGTTTTAAAAAATCAAGCAGTACAAATCTTGAAGAAAATATAAAGGTTTTATTGCAAATATTTGAGTGAGGAAGGATTTAAAGCTAAAAAAAGTGTGAAGAGAAAATATGGATAAATTAAGCTATAATATTCATAAAGCGAAAGTGAAAGTCATTCAGCTGTGTCCGACTCTCTACAGTCCATGGAATTTTCCAGGCCAGAATACTGCAGTAGATAGCCATTTCCTTCTCCAGGGGATCTTCCCAACCAAGGGACTGAACCAAGGTCTCCCACATTGCAGGCAGATTCTTTACCAGCTGAGCCACCAGGGAAGCCCATAATATTCATAATCATAGGCCACAGAATTTTGGGGATTTATAATCAAATAAATTTGGGGGATTTATAATCAAAATGTTATTTTGGGGATTAATAATCAAATGTAACCTAAATTCTAAATAGAAAATTTGTCCTAGTGGCATAAGCTATGCAGACTTTTATAGTAAATGATAGATCAGAGACTTTCTTCATTCCTTGGTAGTTTGTGCAGGACTTAACACATACATATCAATATATTCTTAATATATCTACTTTCTTTAAAAATATGTATCTTTCCCCCAGCTACTCTTATAGTTTCAGTAGCTACACAGTGCTTGGCTAGGCACTCAATAAATATCTGTTGAATGAATGACCCCCAAATAACCGTATTTCAATAAAAAATTTAAGAGTTTCTTTTTTTTCCCCTTAATCTCGCGTACAATCAGGGCAAAAAAATATTCTGTAGCTTGGAATAAAAACTAGGGAGAAAAATTAAGGACTGTAAATTGGGATAAGACTTACTAAACTACACATTTTGGCAATTCACTAATTTTTTGTGTGTGAACAGGTTAACAATATGATACCTAATCAATTTTAACATAAATTAACTAGACTGAATCACTGTACTACTATTTTCAGAACATCAGTCTTGCAGAATGATCCAGAAATAAAGGATTCTTGGGACTTCCCTGGTGGTCCAGTGGTTAAGATGCCACACTTACAAGGCAGGGGTTGCAGGTTCAAACCCGGGTCAGGGAACTAAGATCCCACATGCTGCTCAGTCAAAAAAGAAAAAAAAAAATTCTTTTGCCATATTTCTCTCTTGAAGATTTATCATGCATATCAACATATTGAATATTCTGAAAACTTCCTCAATAAAGAAACTTGTTAAATTTTCTCTGACACATTTTTGATCATGACAAGTTTTGTCATATAACCTCTCAATATCTTTAACATTAAAATCAAGAACTGCAAATTGGGATAAGACGTACTAAACTACACATTTTGGCAAATCACTAATTTTTGTGTGTGTGTGTGAACAGGCTGACAATATGATATTGTTTGTACCTAATCAATTTCTGTACTTTTCCGTGGAAAACCACATGGAGTTAATAAAAATTGTTCAAAATATATTTTTAAAATTTAAACTAAATAGGCTCACATTGTTAAAACAGGCCCAATTCTCTTAATTATGTATTGTTAGCGCTTATGGGGTTTTTATTGTGCAGTAGTATAGTTTGAGCATTCTTTGGCATTGCCTTTCTTTGGAATTGGAATGAAAACTGACCTTTCCAGTCCTGTGGCCACTGCTGAGTTTTCCAAATTTGCTGGCATATTGAGTGCAGCACTTTCACAGCATCATCTTTCAGGATTTGAAATAGCTCAACTGGAATTCCATCACTTCCACTAGCTTTGTTTGTAGTGATGCTTTCTAAGGCACACTTGACTTCACATTCCAGGATGTCTAAACCCATATGCAGGTCAGGAAGCAACAGTTAGAACTGGACATGGAACAACAGACGGGTTCCAAATAGGAAAAGGAGTACGTCAAGGCTGTATATTGTCACCCTGCTTATTTAACTTATATGCAGAGTACATCATGAGAAACGCTGGGCTGGAAGAAGCACAAACTGGAATCAAGATTGCCAGGAGATATATCAATAACCTCAGATATGCAGATGACACCACCCTTATGGCAGAAAGTGAAGAGGAACTAAAAAGCTTCTTGATGAAAGTGAAAGTGGAGAGTGAAAAAGTTGGCTTAAAGCTCAACATTCAGAAGACAAAGATCATGGCATCTGGTCCCATCACTTCATGGGAAATAGATGGGGAAACAGTGGAAACAGTGTCAGACTTTATTTTTTTGGTCTCCAAAATCACTGCAGATGGTGACTGCAGCCATGAAATTAAAAGACGCTTACTCCTTGGAAGAAAAGTTATGGCCAACCTAGATAGCATATTGAAAAGCAGAGACATTACTTTGCCAACAAAGGTCCGTCTAGTCAAGGCTATGGTTTTTCCAGTGGTCATGTATGGATGTGAGTTGGACTGTGAAGAAAGCTAAGCGTACAAGAATTGATGCTTTTGAACTGTGGTGTTGGAGAAGACTCTTGAGAGTCCCTTGGACTGCAAGGAGAATCAACCAGTCCATTCCAAAGGAGATCAGCCCTGGGATTTCTTTGGAGGGAATGATGCTAAAGCTGAAACTCCAGTACTTTGGCCACCTCATGTGAAGAGTTGACTCACTGGAAAAGACTCTGATGCTGGGAGGGATTGGGGGCAGGAGGAAAAGGGGACGACAGAAGATGAGATGGCTGGATGGCATCACTGACTCGATGGACGTGAGTCTGAGTGAACTCGGGGAGTTGGTGATGGACAGGGAGGCCTGGCGTGCTGTGATTCACGGGGTTGCAAAGAGTCGGACATGACTGAGCGACTGAACTGAACTGAACTGAACTGATGGGGTTTTTGCTATATAAATAAGCTGTGCCTTCTTTAGTTGGGGGACCAGGACATCAGTGCCTTCTTTCCCAACGTGACTCTATATGAACTTTCAGCTGCGGCATATTAGGACGATGGGAAGAGAATTAAAAGGACATTTTCATAAAGAACCATAAAACATTAATCCAGAGACTGGAACAAGGACTCCAGCACAGATCAATTTCCGTTCCACTGGTACATAGTAGTCCTGAGCCAAGGTGGTGAAGCAGGGTAATATTTGCATCAACTATGCTTTTTAACTGTGGTGTTGGAGAAGACTCCTGAGAGTCCCTTGGACTGCAAGGAGAATCAACCAGTCCATTCCAAAGGAGATCAGCCCTGGGTGTTCCTTGGAAGGAATGATGCTAAAGCTGAAACTCCAGTACTTTGGCCACCTCATGCGAAGAGTTGACTCACTGGAAAAGACTCTGATGCTGGGAGGGATTGGGGGCAGGAGGACAAGGGGACAACAGAGGATGAGACGGCTGGATGGCATCACCGACTCGATGGACATGAGTCTGAGTGAACTCCGGGAGTTGGTGATGGACAGGGAGGCCTGGCGTGCTTCGATTCACAGGGCCCCAAAGAGTCGAACACAACTGAGTGACTGGACTGAACTGAATTGAACTGATGGAGTAATTATTTCCTGGTTTCATACTTGGATTTTTAACCCAGTCACATTTCTCACAGGAAAAAAAAAAAAAAAGCTGTTAAGTCAACACATATTTATCTTTTCAAAAGTTTTAACAAATTAAACAAGTTTTAAAAGTACAATGTAAGTAATTTATTCAGGTAAAACAATAATATATATTTTTTAATGTGAAGTAGCAGGATTTATACTGAAGAAGAAATACAATATTGAAAGAATGGGTCAATTTTAGCCTATTTTCATAAAATAGAAGTAAGAGTTACATTCTAAAACATCATATTTTAGTTGAACCTTGTTTGTTATTGAAATTTTATTTCTAATAGTGAATTTCATCAAGGACACATTGTAAAAATTTAGATTTAAATGAGCAACTGATAGAACTTGGATAATCACTTAAGTCTTAGAATAAGTTATTTAACTCTAAACCTTTGTTTCCTCATCTATAAATTAGAAATTATAGTTGTGGCTAACTCATATGGCTAAGGGTAAGAATTAAAGGACATATTACTTCTAAAGTTTTAGCACAATGCCTGGCACATAATCAATTCTAAATACATGTTTGTGATTATTGGACTATCTCAAGTTTTAATTCTAACTCTAAAATTAGGCAAATTACCCAAAATAACCCAGTGTTCATATTTTAAAAGTATTATCTAGCCCATCAGTTCAATTCAGTCGCTCAGTCGAGTCTGACTCTTTGCGACCCCATGGACTGCAGCATGCCAGGCTTCCCTGTCCATCTGCTCAAATTCAAGTCCATCAAGTTGGTGATGCCTTCCAATCATCTCATCCTCTGTCATCCCCTTCTCCTCCTGCCTTCAATCTTCCCCAACATCAGGGTATTTTCTAATGAGTCAGCTCTTTGCATCAGGTGGCCAAATTATTGGAGCTTCAGCTTCAGCAGCTGTCCTTCCAATAAACATTCAGGACTGATTTCCTTTACTATTGACTGATTTGACCTCCTTGCTGTCCATGGGACTCTCACGAGTCTTCTCTAACAACACAGTTCAAAAGCATCAATTCTTCTGCACTCAGATTTCTTTATGGTCCAGCTCTTACATCCATACATGACTACTGGAAAAACCATACTTTTGACTAGATGGACCTTTGTTGGTAAAGTAACATCTGCTTTTTATTATGTTGTCTAGGTTGGTTATAGCTTTTCTTCCAAGGAGCAAGCGTCATTTAATTTCATGGCTGCAGTCACCATCTGCAGTGATTTTGGAGCCCAAGAAAATAAAATGTCACTGTTTCCATTGTTTACCCATCTATTTGCCATGAAGTGATGGGACTGGATGCCACAATCTTAGTTTTTTAAATGTTGAGTTTTAACCCAGCTTTTTCACTGTCCTCTTTCACTTTCATCAAGAAGTTCTTTAGTTCCTCTTCACTTTCTGCCTATCTAGACCATAGGACTGATGCAAATATTTTGCAGTGAAAAATAATACTAAAAAATTAGATATCACTTGAGAATTTAAAAAATGCTTTCCCTCTTTGATTTCTCCCCTTCTCCAAAAAAATAAAGATTAGCAATTAACTTTCCAGATTTTTCTGAATCAGTCCATGTTCCTAAAATTATAAACCAGGAAACATCCTTGGCTTTATTAAGACATGAATATGCTGTGACTAAGGACTATAAGATTGCACCAATTCACTGATGAATAAACTATTTGAAAATGATTGGTCCAAGTCACAGACAATTGGCCCAAGACAGGAAGGCAAAAAGAAGCTGTGCAAGTCCTGATACTCAATTCATCTCACAGGAAATAAAAACTCAGGCTCTATACAGCTACTTACATTCAAGTTATCATAGAAATGGTATATGTACTACAGCATTCTTGGATACTGCTTATTATACGCTCCAGAGGGGGGAAGAAAGATTACTAATATTCTTGACTTAATTGGTTCAAAGGACAGGATTAAAAAATGCTTTTCATATCATCAATTCTGCTTTGGTTAAAAGCAAATGGTATAGTTACCAGATGCTGTGGGGGCTGGAAAGCAGCCTGAATCACAACGTCTATCTGTGTTTCATTTTGGTTCTACCATCAATTAGTAATCCTACCATTTGAAATTGGTCTTTCTGGTTAAATTGTTTCACCTTAAAATGAGGTAGATAAACTAAGTAACTGCTGCAGTCCTTTACTTAGAAGAGGTAGATACTGTGGAAAAATCATGGCTTTAGGAGTCAGATCTGGGCTCCTGCACTTATGCTATAATTTCTACCAGTTCTGTGTCTTCCAGCAAATTAACTTCCCCAAATGAAATTTCATTCAATTTTTTTCAGTGAATAGTAAATGAGATAAAAAGTATGTAAAGTCCCTGGTAGGAGCACAGGTAGCTATCGTGAATAAAACTTAATAATTCCCTGTCAAACCTACATTTCTTTCTTTGCAGAAACAGAGATTTGGGGGCAGGGGAGAGGAGGAGGAGGGATTGGCTTCAGCTCTTAATAATAACCAAAAATCTGGGCAAGTAGATATTTTTCTATTTAGTCTATTTAGTCTTTCTATTTAGTCTTTCTATTAAAAGACAGAAAAATCAAGTGACAATGCATTTAAGTACACATTAAACAAGTAACCTTCCTTGAAAATAATCCATTTACGTGAAACCAGGTCTGTCCTGATAAATCCAAGACTCATGGTTTTCCCCCTTCTTATTGTACACAGCAATCTCCTCAGGAGTCTAAAGTATTTCAAGTGTAAAGTTTAAGTTCAGATTCTATTTATAGCATGTGAGCACATCCCACGTGCCCTCCCAACCCTTACCTGCACACCTGAAGGACACTATCCAGAACTCAGCATTTCTATTCGCTGTTGATAGTTTGGGGGAAATTCATGAAGAGGGTCAGAGAAATGCTTGTATTTCTGGAAGGAGACACCAACAGGACTTTGGTGTTATTAGAGAATTATCTAATTAGTAATGAGGAGGAAAAAACTGTGAAGTCTCTTACCTGAGCGGGAAGCTTCGGATTGAACCATTCCTCCTAGCCAGTTCCTATATTTAGAAAAAGAGACGAGCAACTTCAATATTTCACTTCAGGTTCACTCATGTTATCGCACAGATTTGTTTATTGTAATTTAGTCTATTAATTTCATTCGTGATAGTGAAGTTCTTTTATGAAATATGGGTATAAGTAAGTAATATTTCTAAGAAAAATTCCCCCCACTGCTCGAGGAAAATGGAAGCGTCCACGAGCTGTCCTTTCGGATCTACGCTCAGCTCAGTGAGTGGCCCCGCGTGTGGCTCGCTGGCTGTGAGTGATTCTGTATTTGGCTGCGTGTGAGTGAATTATACCGAAGCAAAGACAATTTTCTTATTTAAAGAGGTAGCTCATTCTGGTAGAGATTTTTTTTTTTTTTTAAGGTAAATAACGGGAAAAAAAGAGAAGGAAAACATTAAAAAAAAAAAAAGAAATCTTACTGGTTTTAGGACACTCTTTTGGACTGCAAGGAGATCAAATCAGTCAATCCTAAAGGAAATAAAAATCAAACCTGAATATTCATTGGAAGGACTGATGCTGAAGCTGAAGCTCAAATACTTTGGCCACCTGATGCGAGGAGCATCAGAAAGGACCCTGATGCTGGGAAAGCTTGAAGGCAGGAGGAGAAGGGGAAGACAGGAGGAGATGATTGGACGCCATCATCCACTCAATGGGCATGAGTTTGAGCAAGCTCGGGGAGGTGGTGAAGGACAGGCAAGCCTGGCGTGCTGCAGCCCATGGGGTGGCAGAGTCGGACAGGACTGAGCAACTGAACAACCACTAAGATACTCGACTACAATGAACTAGTTTAATTTTTACTTTTTACATGATTGACATGATATGGATGAAGTGGATTTTCATGAATAATTTTCTAAGTGTGAAGCATTTCTCAATATAAAGGGAAAGCATATATTTCAAGATATAAAGCATACAGAGTTTCAAGTTTGTGAAAAGTAATACATGAAGTGTATTTTTTCAAATCAGAATGGCTTTATTTATATTTTTCTGACTTTAATACATGATTATTGTTTTAAAAAATCAAAACACAAAAACATAAGAAAGTAAAATCACCTGAGATCTCACCACTCAGAGATAAGGACTGCTAAAATTTTGTTAAACAATTTTCTAATCATCTTATAATACATGCACATATATATACACACTTAAATGTAATTTTACATAACTTGACATTCTATATTCATTCTTCTTTATACACAACTTTCTAATGAAATAATCTGTTGTATATATCTTCTTACATCATTTTTAATGACTGGGTAGCATGGTTGAACAATAAATTGTTTACTCATCCCCTGTTAAAGGATAATTAGATTGTTTCCAATTTGTTTTATAGTATATAATATTATAGAGAATGTCCTTATGTATAATCTTTGAGTGTTGAAATTACTTGGAGCAAAAAATTATATCCATATGAAAATATGGTAACATGTTTTCAGTCATCCTTCCAGAAATACGATGTCAATTTGAAGTCTCTTCAGGCACAAAAGAATGTCCACTTCTCAACACTCTCAGTGTCCTGAGTATTATAAATTCTTTTAAACTTTGACAATCCAGCAAGTCTTTTCTTTCCATTTTGTTTATTAATTAAGCTGAATATCTTTTCTTACATTTATTATTCATTTGCATTTTATCTTCTGGCATTTTTCTTATCATTTACATATATTTCTATTATAGCAGCCGTATATCTCAATTATTTATAACTTTATATATTATGAACTTTAACTTTTTGATTCTATTAACAAATATAGACATGTTTTTCTAAGTTACTTATATTATAATTTTTTCTATGATGTACTTTTGACATTATTTATTTTAAATGATCAGATCTCTATATTTTTACTACCCTTACTACTTGATTACTTGTATTTTAAAGTATAAGAATACATAGAATTATGAAGTAGAAACCTTTCCTTGGATTGTCAGTGCCACCATTTTCTGAGGTATGTCATGGTGATTTGTTTGATTGATTTGTCTTCTGCCCTCCTGAAAGTATTTTTACAAAAGTCTTCCTGTTAGAATTTCATTAAAATGTAACAAACTAACAATAACATAACCAGAAAGTAACTTTAATCTGAGGGATGGCTCACATACAATAAGAGACAATTCATTTTCACATTATTTCATCTTCTCCAGATACTCAGAACCTTCACACAGACTCTGGTCTAGCCAAGGAAATCATTCTTCCTTGAAGCTTCCAGCCCCAGAAAAGCATAACAGCCTTTAGAACCTCTCAACCTTTTATATCCTGTAAAACATTTCCAAGTCTGTGCCTCATGGCCTTAGAACATTAAGAGTCACTATCAACTGCTGATGTTTTGGGCTTTCCTGATGACTCAGTGGTAAAGAATCTGCCTGCCAATGCAGGAGATGCAAGTTCAATCCCTGATCTGGGAAGATCCCACATGCAGCAGGAAACTAAACCCGTGCACAACTTCTGAGCCTGAGCTCTGGAGCCCCAGAGCTGCAACTACGGAAGCTTGAATGAGAAGCTCCTGCATCCCAACTAAAGATTAGCCCCTGCTCTCCCTAGTTGGAGAAAAGCCCTCACAGTAACAAGACCCAGCACAGCCAAAAGTAAATAAGTAAAATTTGAAAAAAACAAAACTGCCACTGTTTTCTGTAACACCTCTGAGAACATTGTTTTATGAAAAACTCTTTCCTTCTTTTAAGTTGTCTTTGACAAAAAAATCACAAAGATGGGATTGCTGGATCAAAGGATATAAATATTTATCTAGCTCTTGTTGTCTAGTACTATGGACGCTTCGCTTGTAGCTCAGCTGGTAAAGAATCCATCTGCAATGCTGGAGATCCCAGTTTGATTTCTGGCTCAGGAAGATCCCCTGGAGAAGGGATAGGCCACCCACTCCAGTATTCTTGGGCTTCCCTAGTAACTCAGACAGTAAAGAATCTGCCTGTAATACAGGAGACCTGGGTTTGATCCCTGAGTTGGGAATATCCCCTAGAGGAGGACATGGCAACACACTTCAGTATTCTTGTCTGGAGAATCCCCATGGACAGAGGAGCCTGGTAGGCTACAGTCCATGGGGTCCCAAAGAGTGGGACACAACTGAGCAACTAAGCACATCTAGTACTATATTTTTCTCCAAATGGACAATACTACTAAAAGTGGTTTGTGTTTTCATTCCATTTCAACTTTAATGGTCTTGAGTATTATTAATAATTATTTTAGTTTACTAAGCATAAAAGAGAAGTGTATGAATAGTTTTAAATTCATATTACTTTGATTTTCTCACATCTTAGTTTTCCATTTTCTTTTGTGTATATTAAGTTTTTAAAATCATGATAAAATTTATTCGGTGTCTCTAGAGATTTAAAATAGGTAGGAAAAAACTGGAAAAATCTCTTTTTAAAAAATAAAGAAAATATACCTTTTTGAGCAGAAAAATAATAAAAATACAAAATCCCTGGATCCATTTTTCATTAGTTTTTGCAGGCATTTTTACAGGTGTAATCAAATTTAGAATTGGACCTAAAATTTTCCACAAATTTCCAGATGGCAGCTAGAATGATCTTTTAGAAACATTAGCTTAAGACCCTTAAATAATAAGTCTCAAACCCTGGGGCTACCCTGGTGGCTCAGATGGTAAAGAGTCTGCCTGCAATGCAGGAGATCTGGATTTGATCCCTAGGTCAGGGAAGATCCCCTGGAGAAGGAAATGGCTACCCACTCTAGCATTCTTGACAGAAGAACCCTATACATTGCTTTTTAGCCTCACCATGATCCAACCTCTGTCTGCTCTCCCAGTTTCACTCTCAGTCCTGGCCTTGTGTTATGTTAGTTCAGGAAATCTCTTGTTAGTACCCAGTGCACTTTCCCTTCTGCCTGAAGGCTTTCCCCACATTCTTTTCTCCAAACACATCTTCATTCTTCAGCTCTTGGACTATTGGGTAGTTTGATGAAGATTGTCAAGGAAGGATCTCTAAAAAGTGACAATTACATGGAGATCACATTAAAAAATAATACAGAAACATATATCTCGGGCCTCTCCCAAGAAGCCTCATGCATTTAAAGGGTCCTGAAGTTTAACTTTCATAATAAATCCACCTTTGCGTGTTAATACCTGCTTGACCTCTGTTACAGGGTCATGGAAATCAAAAAACAGCGTATCTGGGAACAAAATGAAATTTAAATTATTCAATTTAAAGCAGTTACCACTTTTCTTAATATTTTTCTTTTCATAGGGACAATACAATTATTTAATCTCAATAAACTAACAAATGTTACCTAGACTGATAAACAAAGATAATCATTTGTTCATTTAATTTATGGATCATTCTACTCTTTGGGGTATGTTAGCCTGTCTGTACTGTGCACAAATCGGCCACAATAATACATTTTGCTTGAGTAAATATATTTTCCTTAACGCTAATAGTTGCATTTAAAAACATTTTGATGGGCCTATGGCATCCTCCAATAAAAGTAGTTAAAGGATTATATCAATATATAAAGAGAAGTGCCAGACTAATTTTCTGGTCCTTAATAGATATAGGTTGAAGTGAAAAAGTGGAAGTGTTGATTGCTCAAGTCATGTCCAACTCTTTGTGACCCCATGGACTGTAGCCCGCCAGGCTCCTCTGTCCGTGGAATTCTCCAGGCAAGAATATTGGAGTGGGTAGCCATTTCCTTCTCTAGGGGATCTTCTTGACCCAGGGATTGAACTGGAGTGTCCTGCATTTCAGTCAGAGTCTTTGCTGTCTGAGCCACCAGGGAAGCACAGATATAGGTTGTTCAGTCACTCATTCGTGTCCAACTCTTTCTGACTTCTTGGACTGTAGCATGTCAGGCTTTCCTGCCCTTTATATTCCCAGACATTGCTCAAACTCATGTCCATTAAATCAGTGATGCCATCCAACCAGATCACCCTCTGTTACCCCCATCTCCTCCTGCCCTCAACCTTTACCAGCATCAGGGGCTTTTCCAATAAGTCTTCTTTTTCCATCAGGTGGCCTAAGTATTGGAGCTTCAGCTTTAGCATCAGTCCTTTTGATGACTATTCAGGATTGATAGTTGTTAGTATTCCCTACAATATATACTTGTAAAAAGAAATTCAGCTGATGAGTAATAGAGAAGGGCCCTTCAAGTAGTGGGCTAAGCAGAGGGCAGGAAGACAGGTTCTTGAAGAGGAGATAGAAGAGGATGAAGGCAAACTCCAACTACTTTGCAAGTCTTTGGACTAGACTGGGACAAAAGGGCATAAAGATGAGCATCTTTATACTGTTATGAAATATTTTTAAGATTTTCCTTTTCAATTGCTTTAATTAAATTCAAATGAAAGTCAATTCTGTTTTGTGTTTCAAAATAAAATAAATCTGTAATGAGTATTCATCTTGAGAATTTATAAATGTTTAAGTATACATTTATGCTTAAGATTCCAAAATTTTATTTTCAAAGTATATCTTGTGGTTATCCATTCATTCACTTAACAAATATTTATTAAGCATCAACTAGGACACAACTGAGCGACTTCACTTTCACTTTTCACTTTCATGCATTGGAGAAGGAAATGGCAAACCACTCTAGTGTTCTTGCCTGGAGAATCCCAGGGACGGGAGAGCCTGGTGGGCTGCTGTCTATGGTGTCGCACAGAGTCGGACACGACTGAAGCGACTTAGCAGCAGCAGCAGCAGCAGTACTTATTTGGGGGCTTCCCTGGTGGCTCAAATGGTAAAGAATCCACCCACAGTACGGAAGACATGAGTTCGATCCCTGGGTCAGGAAGATCCCCTGGAGAAGGGAATGGCAACTCACTCCAGTATTCTTGCCTGAAGAATCCCATGGGCAGAGCAGCCTGGCAGGCTACATACAGTCTATGGGGTCACAAAGAGTCAGACACAACTGAGCAACTAAGCACGCATGAGTACTTACTGAGGAATTTGTTAAATGCGAAGGATGCAGAGGTAAACAGAAACAAGGTTATACTTTAGTGGGTGAAAATGGTCAATAAATAGAAGAACAAACGAATATTGACTGTGTAAGTGTGATAAGTGCTGTGAAGAAAAATAAACGAGGAGAATGATGACAGATGGTCAGGGCAAGGTCTGTCTGTGGAGACAGCATTTGAGGAGAAATGTGAATAACATGAGAGGTGAGCCATTTCAGTGTCTGGGGAACAGTGTTCCAAGCAGAAGGAAAACAAGAGGAAAGATGAGTAAGATGCACAAGATGAGTAAGAACTTGGCATGTTTCGGGAACAGTTAAACAAGCCATTTTGTTTCTGGAAGAGTCGAGTTTCTGTCAGGGTGAACCAACTGACAAAATCCCTGTTCTCCTGGAACGTGCATCGTACCAGGTGAAGAGAAACAATTAAAATGAATAAATCATCACATAAGTATATGTGGGGTGGTGATTTGCGACTCCGTGGACTGTAGCCTGCCAGGCTCCTCTCTCCATGGGATTCTCCAGGCAAGAATACTGGAGTGGATTGCCATTTTCTCCTCCAGGGGATCTTCCTAACTCAGGGGTCGAACCCGGGGATCTCCTGCATTGCAGGCAGACACTTTATCCTCTGAGCCACCAGGGAAGCCACCAGGAGAAAAGGAGGAGAAGAAAATGAATGCTGTCTTAGGGTGGGGTGAGAGGCTCCTTAGAGGAGATAGCAGGCAGGAGAACTGTGAGTCCAAAGGCCCTGAGAGGCTTAGAGAAAAGCAAGGAGTGTGAAGGAGAGAAAAAAGCAGGGAGTCCAGTTAAGAAGTCACTTGGGTAGTCTAGGTTGTAGGCAAAGGTGATTGGATTAGTGGAGGTGGAAGAAAGGTGTCAGTGTCTGGATGTATTTTGTTGGTACAGCCAACAGGATTAAAGAACGAATTAGCTGTGGAGTGTAAGAAAATAAGTGCCGCTAAATAAGTGCTGCTAGAAGGCACTTAAAAAAAAAAAACAGGTAGAATTATGTATTTATAAATGTAATCCAGTTTGAAATGGTTGCATTTTAATTATTCAAAGATGTTAATAATGCAAATATAGATCTGATGAATCCATTCATCTAATTGTGATGGTTTTATTTAAATATGAAAAATAATTCTCTTGTTTTGGCTTTTATTTAGCATCTGGCCATATATGTGTGCTCTGCTCAGTGGCTCAGTTCTATCTGATTCTTTGCTACCCTATGAACTGTAGCCCACCAGGCTCCTCTGTCCATGGGATTTTTCAGGCAAGAATGCTGGAGCGGGTTGCCAGTTCCTCCTCTAGGGAATCTCCCTGAGCCAGTGATTGAATCCAAGTTTCCTATGTCTCCCTTTTTGGCAAGCAGATTCTTTACCACTGAGCCACCTAGAAAGCCCCCTCTGGCCATATCAATAACACTCAAAATTAAACTACTTGGTGACAAGTTCACCAAATACTTGCTGAGCTTGGTTGTTACTGTACCTAGAACTAGGACACATGATCAATCAGGTACCAATCTGGATTCATATTTAATCTTCAAAATTACTATTTTTAGGTAGATGGACATTAATGTCCATGCTAGTGATAGAAGCAAGGTCCGATGCTGTAAAGAGCAATATTGCATAGGAACCTGGAATGTCAGGTCCATGAATCAAGGCAAACTGGAAGTGGTCAAACAAGAGATGGCAAGAGTGAATGTCGACATTCTAGGAATCAGCAAACTGAAATGGAATGGAATGGGTGAATTTAACTCAGATGACCATTGTATCTACTACTGTGGGCAGGAATCCCTCAGAAGAAATGGAGTGGCCATCATGGTCAACAAAAGAGTCCGAAATGCAGTACTTGGATGCAATCTCAAAAACGACAGAATGATCTCTGTTCGTCTCCAAGGCAAACCATTCAATATCACAGTAATCCAAGTCTATGCCCCAACCAGTAACGCTGAAGAAGCTGAAGTTGAACAGTTCTATGAAGACCTACAAGACCTTTTAGAACTAACACCCAAAAAAGATATCCTTTTCATTATAGGGGACTGGAATGCAAAAGTAGGAAGTCAAGAAACACCTGGAGTAACAGGCAAATTTGGCCTTGGAATATGGAATGAAGCAGGGCAAAGACTAATAGAGTTTTGCCAAGAAAATGCACTGGTCATAACAAACACCCTCTTCCAACAACATAAGGGAAGACTATACATGGACATCACCAGATGGTCAACACTGAAATCAGATTGATTATATTCTTTGCAGCCAAAGATGGAGAAGCTCTATACAGTCAGCAAAAACAAGACCAGAAGCTGACTGTGGCACAGACCATGAACTCCTTATTGCCAAATTCAGACTTAAATTGAAGAAAGTAGGGAAAACCACTAGACCATTCAGGTATGACTTAAATCAAATCCCTTATGATTATACAGTAGAAGTGAGAAATAGATTTAAAGGCCTAGATCTGATAGATAGAGTGCCTGATGAGCTATGGAATGAGGTTCGTGACATTGTACAGGAGACAGGGATCAAGACCATCCCCATGGAAAAGAAATGCAAAAAAGCAAAATGGCTGTCTGGGGAGGCCTTACAAATAGCCGTGAAAAGAAGAGGAGCAAAAACCAAAGGAGAAAAGGAAAGATATAAACATCTGAATGCAGAGTTCCAAAGAATAGCAAGAAGAGATAAGAAAGCCTTCTTCAGCGATCAGTGCAAAGAAATAGAGGAAAACAACAGAAAGGGAAAGACTAGAGATCTCTTCAAGAAAATCAGAGATACCAAAGGAACATTTCATGCAAAGATGGGCTCGATAAAGGACAGAAGTGGTATGGACCTAACAGAAGCAGAAGATATTAAGAAGAGATGGCAAGAATACACAGAAGAACTGTACAAAAAAGATCTTCACAACCCAGATAATCACGATGGTGTGATCACTGACCTAGAGCCAGACATCCTGGAATGTGAAGTCAAGTGGGCCTTAGAAAGCATCACTATGAACAAAGCTAGTGGAGGTGATAGAATTCCAGTTGAGCTATTCCAAATCCTGAAAGATGATGCTGTGAAAGTGCTGCACTCAATATGCCAGCAAATTTGGAAAACTCAGCAGTGGCCACAGGACTGGAAAAGGTCAGTTTTCATTCCAATCCCAAAGAAAGGCAATGCCAAAGAATGCTCAAACTACCGCACAATTGCACTCATCTCACACGCTAGTAAACTAATGCTCAAAATTCTCCAAGCCAGGCTTCAGCAATGTGTGAACCATGAACTTCCTGATGTTCAAGCTGGTTTTAGAAAAGGCAGAGGAACCAGAGATCAAATTGCCAACATCTACTGGATTATGGAAAAAGCAAGAGAGTTCCAGAAAAACATCTATTTCTGCTTTATTGACTATGCCAAAGCCCTTGGCTGTGTGGATCACAATAAACTGTGGGAAATTCTGAAAGAGATGGGAATACCAGACCACCTGATCTGCCTCTTGAGAAACTTGTATGCAGGTCAGGAAGCAACAGTTAGAACTGGACATGGAACAACAGAATGGTTCCAAATAGGAAAAGGAGTACATCAAGGCTGTATATTGTCACCCTGTTTATTTAACTTATATGCAGAGTACCTCATGGGAAATGCTGGACTGGCAGAAACACAAGCTGGAATCAAGATTGCCAGGAGAAATATCAATAACCTCAGATATGCATATGACACCACCCTTATGGCAGAAAGTGAAGAGGAACTAAAAAGCCTCTTGATGAAGGTGAAAGTGGAAAGTGAAAAAGTTGGCTTAAAGCTCAACATTCAGAAAATGAAGATCATGGCATCCAGTCCCATCACTTCATGGGAAATAGATGGGGAAACAGTGGAAACAGTGTCAGACTTTACTTTTCTGGGCTCCAAAATCACTGCAGATGGTGACTGCAGCCATGAAATTAAAAGACGATTACTCCTTGGAAGGAAAGTTATGACCAACCTGGATAGCATATTCAAAAGCAGAGACATTACTTTGCCAACAAAGGTTCGTCTAGTCAAGGCTATGGTTTTTCCAGTGGTCATGTATGGATGTGAGAGTTGGACTGTGAAGAAGGCTGAGTGCCGATGAATTGATGCTTTTGAACTGTGGTGTTGGAGAAGACTTTTGAGAGTTCCCTTGGACTGCAAGGAGATCCAACCAGTCCATTCCAAAGGAGATCAGCCCTGGGATTTCTTTGGAAGGAATGATGCTAAAGCTGAAACTCCAGTACTTTGGCCACCTCATGCGAAGAGTTGACTCATTGGAAAAGACTCTGATGCTGGGAGGGATTGGTGGCAAGAGGAGAAGGGGATGACAGAAGATGAGATGGCTGGATGGCATCACCAACTCGATGGACATGAGTCTGAGTGAACTCCGGGAGTTGGTGATGGACAGGGAGGCCTGGCATGCTGTAATTCATGGGGTCACAAAGAGTCGGACATGACTGAGTGACTGATCTGATCTGATCTGAGTGCTTGTGACACAGTATTATATAATACCACAATGTACTTTTGAAAAACAGAACATTCCCTATTATAATGCTGATGGGATTTATGACTACCTTATAGACTGACTTAGGTGCTGTGGCCTTTACAGTGTAGGTAAATTGTTCTAATTTCCTTAGGATAGAGTGACTCAACATTCATATACAATAATAATGAACCATATGACAAAGAAGTTTTTGAGTATATTTGATTCAAGTTAATGATGCCCGATTTAGGTTTCTTCTACAGTAACCAGATAGGAATGCTCTTTGAAAGTAGTCCATTACTATATAACTTTTATTTTAATACCTAGCCAAAACTGTTGGTAGTAATTGTCTAATTATTTTGGTAACATTCTTAATTCATCCAGTGAATATTGCATCATCTTTTAGAACTGCATCTCTGTAACACCACAATATTTTTAAAGAAATACTTCCTAACTTTTTTTTTAATACTATCTACAGTATCTGTGAAGAAAGCTGAGCACCGAAGAATTGATGCTTTTGAACTGTGGTGTTGGAGAAGACTCTTGAGAGTCCCTTGGACTGCAAGGAGATCCAACCAGTCCATTCTGAAGATCAGCCCTGGGATTTCTTTGGAGGGAATGATGCTAAAGCTGAAACTCCAGTACTTTGGCCACCTCATGCGAAGAGTTGACTCATTGGAAAAGACTCTGATGCTGGGAGGGATTGGGGGCAGGAGGAGAAGGGGACAACAGAGGATGAGATGGCTGGATGGCATCACCGACTGAACGGACGTGAGTCTGGGTGAACTCCGGGAGTTGGTGATGGACAGGGAGGCCTGGCGTGCTGCGATTCATGGGGTCACAAAGAGTCAGACACGAGTGAGTGACTGAACTGAACTGAACGGTATCATTGCTGGCTCACTTTTTCTAAAAATGGCATGATATCTCAATGAATACTTCTGTTAGTGTCACTTAACTAATTGTTACAATGAAATTTAGTCCAAGTTTAGCTTATTTTACCAAATTACAAAGATAGGATGGCATATATTTTAATAGTTTTCTTTAAAAAGTTAACCTGTCCTTTATTTTTGTTGTTGGCCTTTACTCTCAATGAAAGATTGTTTTCTGATGAATGATTGAGGGAGAAAAAGATGGATTTAGGCTTATAATGTATTCCTGTCATGCTTCTAATTAATACTTGGTGCATTGTTTTTGTGCATATTTTAGGGCCAATTAATATTGCAAAAGTGTTCAAATCATTAACTTTTTCTAAGCAATTCTTTTTTTATATTTTTTAGCATAATAATTTATCTGGAATTCTTTTGTATTCTGGTGAAATTACTGTAAATCTTTGCCTATCTGACTTCCATCCTTCAACAACTCTGAATCTTCAAAAACAGCTCTAACCCATAATTAAAATAAACACTGCAGAGAAAGTGTCAAATCAAAACTTATGCTTTCTGCATCATCATGGCCGAATTAACTACATCAACAAGCAAGCAAACAAACAAACAAAACAAAGAACCACCAGAGTACTCTGATTGATTAATCCTGCTTGTAAAAAAGTGATTTTGCTAACTTTTCTTTGGTAAGTCCATGAAGCAGGGGATGAGTGGAGGGAGTTAGAGAAGAAAGAGGATTGGAGACTAAAGGGAACAACTGCAAAAGTGGCAGAGGTTAGAAAGGGCAGATGTGGTGAGAAGAAGCTATGGGCATGGGTGGCAACAGAGAGCCCTTGATGAGGAAACAGAGGTTGGTCAGCTCTGCAGCCCACCTGCTCTGGGGCTCTTGAGAGCATAGCTCCTTTGTGGACTGTTTGCAGGAGAGAACTGCCATGGAGACATAACCTTTCCTTTTTTATTGAAGTATAATTGATTTACAGTATTATATCATTTCAGGGGTACAGCGTAGTGATTCTATATTTTTACACATAGTACTCCATTAGAAGTTATTACCCAATAATGCCCTGTTCTTTGCTATCTGCTAGAGTTTGCTCAGAGTCATGTCCATTGAGTAGATGATGGCATCCAACCATCTCATCCTCTGTCACCCCCTCTCCTCCTACCCTCAATCTTTCCCAGCATGAGGGTCTTTTCTAATGAGTTGGCTCTTTGCATCAGGTGGAGAAAGTATTGGAGTTTCAGCTTAAGCATCAGTCCTTCCAATGAATATTCAGGGTTTTGTTACCACTATATAGTTTGTTTTCTTTATCTGTGAGTATGTTTCTGTTTTACATATACATTTATTTGTATTATATATTACGTGTTTTTTAGATTCCACGAGTAAGTGATATTATACAGTAGAGGCATAACCTTTCTGTAAGAGGTAGTGAGTAAATTTCTTTCAAGCTAATATAAATGAGAGCCATACTTTTTCTGTTGTTCTGTTGATAAGGAATACTAAGTAACACAAAGTCTAATAGTTTATGAATAATTACTTATGCCATGATTTTTGTGAAAGAAAGAACCTTAAATGTCTTTTCTGTAGAATTGCTGCTGCTGCTAAGTCGCTTCAGTCGTATCTGACACTGTACGACCCCAGAGATGGCAGCCCACCTCGTCCCTGGGATTCTCCAGGCAAGAACACTGGAGTGGGTTGCCATTTCCTTCTCCAATGCATGAAACTGAAAAGTGAAATTGAAGTCTCTCAGTCGTGTCCGACTCTTCACGACCCCCTGGGCTGCAGCCTACCAGGCTCCTCCGTCCATGGGATTTTCAAGGCAAGAGTACTGGAGGGGGTTGCCATTGCCTTCTCCTTCTGTAGAATTACTAACTTACAAGTGAACTATTTTCTCTCTTATTGGCTAAATACATTGTGCATAAATGGCAAAGTTTTAAGACCTAAATCATCTATCTGCCTTAACTAATATTTGTAGAATGAGATAGGGTATGTGTGCTGTCCCTTCAGTTGTGTCCAACTCTTTTCAACTCTATGGACTATAGCTCACTCCTCTGTCCATGAGATTCTCCAGGCAAGAATACTGGAGTGGCTTGCCATGCCCTCCTCCAGGGGATCATCCCGACCCAGGGATTGACCCAACCCAGGGATCGAACCCGCATCTCTTATGTCTCCTACATTGGCAGGTGGGTTCTTCATCACTAGTGCCACCTGGGAAGCCCTGAGATAGGGTATAAATAAATACAAATATATAAAAATCATGCTAAATGTAATTTTTATCCTTTGTAATTAGCTTCATAACTTTTGTAATTAGCTAGCCAAAATAATCATTTTTGTACTTAGCTTAACATAGACTACACTGCCTTCCTATTTTTTCTGTTTTACTATGTGACTATCTTTTAAAAAATGCATTAATGTGAAAAAAATTGGTTTGTGTATGATTCATTTTTCTGTAAACCACTAAAGTGTCATCAACTTACAGTAACTGGAAGAAAAAGTTAGCAATGTTTACCATAATATAGTGCTTTTTGAAATGCTGTGTTCTGTGTAGCTGTGGTAGGCAGAATTCTGCCCCTACCCTACCAAAAATGTTCATGCCTTAATCCCGGACTTTGTAGATGTGATCAAATCTATGAACAAATCTATGAACTTTGAGATGAGAAGATGATCCTGGGTTATCCCTGTAAGCCCAATCCAATCATATGAGTCCTTTAAATTGGAGAAGTTCTGGCTGTGATCAGAGAGATGGTTCACAACAGACAAGGGTCAGAGAGATGTGATGTGATGAAGGTCTCCAACCCGTTGCTGGCTTTGACAATGGAAGAAATGAGCCATGGGCCAAGGAATGCAGACAGCCACTAGAATTTGGAAGAAGGAAACAGATTCTCCCCTAGAGACTCCAAAAAGGAATGCAATTCTTTTGCTATCTTCATTTTGACCCAAGCCAGATTACAGTTCTTACAGTTCTGACCTATAGAATTGTAAGATAATAAATTTGTGTTGCTTTAAGTCTCTAAATTTGTGGTGATGTATTATGGCAGCAATAGAAAACTAATGCTGTTTCTCAAGCCCAGTGTTGGAGAAGGGACTTCTGGTCATGATGGAAAGGCCTGGAGAAGGCCACAGACTCACCCATGATCTTCCCATTTCCTGCTTGCATCTACTTATCCTTCAACCACATAGTTTCTTATCTGCTTTATAATGTTATTGGAATCCCATGTGGGATTTTTTTGGGAGGGGGCAGAAACTGTTTAAAATTAACACGATATAAATACATATATATGTGTGTGTGTGTAGTTGTGGTTGTCATGGTTTAGTCGCTAAGTTGTGTCCTACGCTTTTGCGACCCCATGGACTGTAGCCCACCAGGCTCCTCTGTCCATGGGATTCTCCAGGCAAGAATACTGGAGTGGGTTGCCATTTCATTCTCTAAGGGATCTTCTTGACACAGGGATTGAACCCTGGTCTCCTTCATTGCAGACAAATTTTTTACAGCTGACCTACCAGGGAAGCCCATGTATTTATTTATAAACATTTTATTTAAATAAACGTTATACATTTAAAAATAATAAGTAAACATTTTGTTTTCCAGCAGAAGTGGTTATGATTAGTAACACTTAGGGGCTTAGACTTTAGCACTATACTGACTAGGATTCAAATCATAGCTCTGACACTTACCAGATATATAATTCCAAACATCAATTTGTTCATATGCAAATTGTAACATAAATAATAGCAGTACTTATCCTTTGAGTGTTCTATGCACTTAGCACTGTTCTAAGCATGTTTTCTAAATTAATCGTTTAACCCTCCCAAATGGAAACTAGTAGTAAGATGGTTCAGTTCAGTTCAGTCGCTCAGTCGTGTCCGACTCTTTGCAACCCCATGAATCACAGCACGCCAGGCCTCCCTGTCCATCACCAACTCCCCGAGTTCACCCAAACTCATGTGGATTGAGTCGGTGATGCCATCCAGCCATCTCATCCTCTGTCATCCCCTTCTCCTCCTGCCCCCAATCTCTCCCAGCACCAGAGTCTTTTCCAATGAGTCAACTCTTTGCATGAGGTGGCCAAAGTACTGGAGTTTCAGCCTCAGTATCAGTCTTTCCAATGAACACCCAGGACTGGTCTCCTTTAGAATGAACTGTTTGGATCTCCTTGCAGTCCAAGGGACTCTCAAGACTCTCTAACACCACAGTTCAAAAGCATCAATTCTTCAGCACTCAGCTTTCTTCACAGTCCAACTCTCACATCCATACATGACCACTGGAAAAACCACAGCCTTACTGGACGGACCTTTGTTGGCAAAGTAATGTCTCTGCTTTTGAATATGCTATCCAGGTTGGTCATAACTTTCCTTCCAAGGAGTAAGCGTCTTTTAATTTCATGGCTGCAGTCACCGTGGAGCCCCCCAAAATAAAGTCTAACACTGTGGTATCCTTATTATCACCATTTTACATGTGGATACTGAAGGGCAGAGGTTTAATTGGTGGCAGAACCAAGCAATCTGGCTATGAATCCTGAGATCTCAAACATCTATACTTTTCCTGGATTTTGCCTCTATATAGAAAACTGAGCACTGAAGAATTGATGCTTTTGAGCTGTGGTGTTGCAGAAGACTCTTGAGAGTCCCTTGGACTGCAAGGAGATCCAACCAGTCCATCCTAAAGGGAATCAGTCCTGAATATTCATTGGAAGGACTGATGCTGAAGCTGAAACTCCAATATTTTGGCCACCTGATTCGAAGAGCTGACTCATTTGAAAAGACTGTGATGCTGGGAAAGGATGACAGAAGACGAGATGATTGGATGGCATCACTGACTCAATGGACATGCATCTGAGTAAACTCTGGGAGTTGGTGATGGACAGGGTGGCCTGGCGTGCTGCAGTCAGTGGGGTCACCAAGAGTCAGACACGACTGAGCAACTGAACTGAACTGAACTGTGAGATGATTAAACAGAAAAGAAACAGCAACTGAGGCACTCAGTCCAACCACAAGAGTAAAACTTTCTTCACCTCAAGTATCTGAGCTGTAACCAGCACTGGAGAGGTGACAGCCTTGACTCAGGAGATGGTAGAGGGCTAAAGCTGCCTGTCATCCCCAGAAAGAGAAACTGGTCAGGTCTGAACACAATGGGAAATTGATGCAATGATCATAATGACTACCGTGAATCTAATATTTACAATATGTCATGTACTGAACTGAATACTATACATATATTATCTCATTTACTCCTTAAAACCTATGAGATAATTACTGTGATTTTCTTCTTTATACAGAGAAGGAAATTAAGCCTCAGAGGATTAAGGACATGGACTAAGGGTCAACCAGCTAGGAAGAAACAGAACAGAGAATTTCACTGAGATTGCCTTACTCCGGAGACTGGGCTCTTGGCCAGTTTTTTACACTGTATTAGGTAGGCAGAGTAGAAGCTTGCACATCTGTGAGCTCCTCATCCCACCCTATGATTTGGGCTAATACAAAGAAATGTGATGACCGAGCAAGGCCTGTAGAGTCTGAATCCCAGGAGTCCATGCAATGTATCTCCAACTTGCTTGCTAGCACATGAACATGATGTGGCTAACTAATCTGGTTTGATGAGCTCCTTTAAAATGCCTGAACTTGGCTATGCAAAGTGCACCACACTTTTTCTAAGAGGCATCGCTCTGGAAGCTTAACAAAAGCAAACCACAAGCTTCTCTTGCTTGAATCTTTCGAAGAGCCATTGTGAAGTTGAGACTCATTTCTGCTACTTACATGCTAGTGCAAATTATTTACATTTCTGAGAAAGTTACTTGCCCCATCTGAAAATGGGTGTATAAATACTTTATATACAGTGGTATAAAGATTAAAATAAGAACATAAATTTGAAAATGTCTGGCATGTAGAAAATGCTCAAATGAATTAAATGAAATAAAATGGCTTTATTTCCAGCTTCAGACTGTCTCTCTAGCCTCTCTCTGCTTAACTTATGTCTGAGCTGCTATGATTGCTCTATCTCCCAGTTTTTCTCCCCTCTGGCAGTCTCTGCAGCCACCTTCATAGGCAACGTGGAGGAAGGTCTTGAATCAGGAACAGAGCTCCTGACTCCTGAGCAGGACTTAAGTCTTTAAAAAACTAGTTCTGACATGTTTAATTATTTTATTGCCTTAAAAAAACACGATGTACTTCCATTATTTTTCAACTAAAAGGTTTTTTTAACTCAGTGAAAAAAGTTGGAAAATTTCAGAAAATTCAGAAAGAAGAAAGACCCACCATAACCCAGTGACCTCTAAATAAACATAACTAATAGCTGGATGTGTGTATTTAAATGTTTTTAAATTGATATATCTTGAGAAAGGGAGTCTGGTCTCTTAAACGTTTTATTATGAATAGAAATTCAGTCATAAAAAAGCTAAGTCAGCTCAAATTAGCATTTAATATTGAGGACCTACTGTTTGGATAGAAGTCTCCTCTGTATTGAGGAGATCTTTGATTAACGGTCGAAAGAATTTAAGTGAAATAATCAGTGTTACCTCAACAAAATATAGGAGGGCAAGCTAGAGCATACTATGAAAAGTTAGATGAAAATACAAGGGCTAGATTATAATAAATACAAAAGTTGGAAAAATTTCATATGCCAACTCATAAAAAAATCCTCAAATGAGCATTTTTTGGACTCATAGTATGAGTCCAAACTTGCCAGGATCTTGCAGCTAAAGAAGAGCAATTATGAAAAGATGAAGTTTTTGATGATAAAATGAGAATAACATAGGTCCTATGTCAGGTTGGAGGTAATGTTGTAAGTCTTTTTCAAACTAGAATATACAGGTTTAGACTTATGATTTAGATGCCAGGGAATTTGTTGATTTGAAAAAGACTTGGAAAGAACTTCTAGGCTAGAAATCACTTTTTTTTCTGTATTAATATTACAATCTTATCCTCCTGGGTCACAAATCAACAGGAGGAGCTGAAGGAACAGTAGGGAATCATTTTCATTCACTTTACTGAATGTTTACTGAACGCCTACCATGTGCCAGGCGCCTAGAAAGCGAGGTGCCACATATGTACATACACGGACTATGACTGGATTGAGCAGTACACAGTTTATACAACCGTTTGTGACAGCCCTGCGATAAACATACAGGCAATGAAATTACACTGTATACTATAGTCATAGATATATGCCATCATAAATTTGTCCACAGGATATACAACATCAAGAGTGAACCCAATACAAACAAGGGAATTTGGAAAATTATGATGTATCAGTGTAGGTTCGGACACGACTGAGCTACTGAACTGAACTGAAGTGTAGGTTCATAATTTGTGCCCCTCTGGTGTGGGATGTTGATAATGAGGGAGGCTATGCACGTGTCGGGGCAGGGTATATATGGGAAATTTCTGTATCTTCTGTTCAATATTGCTGAGAATCTAAAACTACTCTAAAAAAATAAAGCCTATCAAACGTAATAAATAGATCTCATTATACTTATGTTTACATTTCTTTCAAATTTGCTTTAAATTTTCTTTTTAAAATTTTACAAACATTTCTTATCTCAACTCTTCTGTCATTTTAATAACCAAAATCACATATGGCTTTGAATCACATTCAAAAAACTAAGATCATTGCATCTGGTCCCATCACTTCATGGCAAATAGAGGGGAAAAAGTGGAAACAGTGACAGATTTTATTTTCTTGGGCTCCAAAATCATTGTGGACAGTGACTGCAGCCATGAAATTAAAAGACATTTGCTCCTTGGAAGAAAAGCTATCACAAACCTAGACAGCATATCCAAAAGCAGAGACAACACTTTGCTGACAAAGGTCTGACAACCAACAACAATCATATACAGTTTTTACTAGAGTTCTCTGTTCGTCTAACTTCCCTTTCTGTATTTGAAGACCTAAAGCTGCCCTCCAGCTTTGCCACAGGGCAAAACCTCTTTCCTCACTTCATCAGAAAGTGTAGAGACTGTATGCCTTGCCAGCAGGCTGATTCTGGAGTTCTAATTTTGGGTATTTTCCTTTTGCTGTAACAGTTTACCTCTTAGATTAACATAAATACAATATGAGATACTTATTTAAAATTTTTCTAGTAGTCTCACTAAAAAAGTAAAAAAACACAACTGGTGTAATGAGTTGTAACAATATTTTATTTAGCCCAATATATCTAAAATACTATTGTTTTAACATGGAATCTTAATCTAACAAAAACTTAATGAGACATTTTACATTCTTTTTCATAATGCCTTCTAACTCCAGGGTAGGTCTTAGGTTTAATAGCTGATTTCAGTTCAGACTAGATGCATTTAAATGTTCCCCAGCCACATGAGGCAAGAGGCTACCATGTTGAGTAAGGCAGTTCTAGATCTTACTTCCACTGACTTTTGAGACCTGGTAGGTTTCAATCTAGTTGATCCTGTGGTGACTGGGCCTCTTGTTTTGGCTTTGACATGATTTCCTGTTTCTAGATTTCTGTTCACTTTGAACCTTAAACTCCTAAATTGCTGATACCAGAAATGGATCCTTTGCCTCACTCTCTCCCTGTACCTGCTGCCTAGAACTAACATTGCCCTGCTGTACCTACTAGATGTGACATAAGTAATTAGCTAGATTTTTATGCATTAGAACAGATTTCTATTTTTATTGGGAAAGTATCACTGAGTGGAAAAGATGCTGAATTCACTATGGCTAATTTAAATTAACTGGTGGGGAGATTAACTACTTAGAATAAAAGACTATTATCTGGTTATCACATCCACCTATGGCTGCTTACTGCTTGCTGGCATGGTAGACAAAGGAAAACTGTTTCTTAATATCAGGAGCTGAATATGACCTTGTTCTTTCTATTTAAATTTTTTCTATGAAAATTCCCAATCTTCACCCCAGGCCAATGGATGATACAAAGTTTCAAGTAGACTGGGGCCAATGTCCTGTGCTCAGAAAGGCATAAAAATGAAAAAGACCCATAGTAAATCTGTATGCAGGTAAAGAAGCAACAGTTAGAACCGGATATGGAACAACAAACTGGTTCCAAATTGGGAAAGGAGTACGACAAGGCTGTATATTGTCACCCTACTTATTTAACTTATATGCAGAGTACAGTTCAGCTCAGTCCCGTCCCTCAGTTGTATCTGACTCTTTGCGACCCCATGGACTGCAGCACACCTGGCTTCCCTGTCCATTCCCAACTCCCACAGCTTACTCAAACTCATGTGCATCAGGTTGGTGATGCCATCCAACCATCTCATCCTCTGTCATCCCCTTCTCCTCCTGCCTTCAATCTTTCCCAGCATCAGGGTCTTTTCCAGTGAGTCAGTTCTTTGCATCAAGTGGCCAAAGTATTGGAGTTTCAACTTCAGCATCAGTCCTTCCAATGAATATTCAGGACTGATTTCCTTTAGGATGGACTGGTTGGATCTCCTTGCAGTCCAAGGGACTCTCAAGAGTCTTCTCCAACACCACAGTTCAAAAGCATCAATTCTTTGGTGCTCAGCTTTCTTTATAGTCCAACTCTCACATCCATACACAACTACTGGAAAAACCATAGCTTTGACTAGACAGACCTTTGTCAGCAAAGTAATGTGTCTGCTTTTTAATAAGCTGTCCTGGTTTGAGATAGCTTTTCCTCCAAGGAGCAAGTGTCTTTTAATTTCATGGCTGTAGTCACCGTCCACTGTGATTTTGGAACCCAGGAAAATAAAATCTGTCACTGTTTCCATTGTTTCCCCCATCTATCTGCCATGAAAGTACAACATGCAAAATGCCGGGCTGGATGAAGCACAAGCTGGAATCAGGATTGCTGGGAGGAATATCATTAACCTCAGATATGCAGATGACACCACCCTTATGGCAGAAAGCTAAGAGTAACTAAATAGCCTCTTGATGAAAGTAAAAAAGGAAAGTGAAAAAGCCAGCTTAAAACTCAACATTCAAAAAATGAGTGATGTGAAAAAAACCTGATGCAAAGAACTAACTCCTTAGAAAAGACCATGATGCTGAGAAAGATTGAGGGCAGGAAGAGAAGGGGGCAACAGAGGATGAGATGGTTGGAAGACATCACTGATTCGATGGACACAAGTTTGAGTGAGCTCTGGGAGTTTGTGATGGACAGGGAAGCCTGGCGTGCTGCAGTCCATGGGGTCACAAAGAGTTGGACACAGCTGAGTGACTGAACTGATAATGATTTCCAAAACATGCCTAACTCTTTTCTTCCCAGTTAGGTTGGAAATGTCAATAGGCTTTTACTCTGCTATATTACCTTGGATGGCAAAACTCTATGGTTACAACTGTATGCTCATAGAGGAAATTCAACCCTGAAAGTATGTTTTATTGACTCACACAGAATTTTAAATTCCTTTGAGCCACCATTCAGAAATTAGGAGCTTTCACATAAACCTTCAGTTTTCTAGCTTCCCCTAAAAAAAATTGAAGACTCATCTACATTGAGTGATCTTCCTACCTGGTATCTTTTGGCTGCCTCAATGGACATGAGTTTGAGCAAACTCCAGGAGATACTGAAGGACAGGGAAGCCTGGCATGCTGCAGTACATGGGGTTACAAAGAGTCGGACAGGACTCAGTGACTGAACAACAACAATCTTTTGGCTGGGCTCATTTGAGAGGGTCTATGCTATTTCTCGGAGAAGGCAATGGCACACCACTCCAGTATTCTTGCCTGGAAAATCCCATGGACGGAGGAGCCTGGTGGGCTGCAGTCCATGAGGTCGCTAAGAGTCGGACACTTACTGAGCGACTTCACTTTCACTTTTCACCTTCACGCATTGGAGAAGGAAATGGCAACCCACTCCAGTGTTCTTGCCTGGAGAATCCCAGGGACGGGGGAGCCTGGTGGGCTGCCATCTATGGGGTCGCACAGAGTCGGACACGACTGAAGCGACTTAGCAGCAGCAGCAGCAGCATATTTCTATTTTGATATGGTTAGTTACCCCTGGCTCATTTCTTTTATATAGAAGATAGATCTGTCCTTATCTGGGCCTTTGTTTTGTTAGCCTCCAAACTCATCATTTGCCCTTTATCTTCCACTGTTCTCTAGGGCCCAGGATATCTTCGGTTTTTGAGAAGACTTCTTTTTAGCTCCTAAATCTTCTGAACATTCAGGGGGTGTAGAACAATGGAGATAAGCTGGTGAAGTCCTTCAGGTGTCTAAGTCTCAGATGCAGCTCAGCCAATTTCCTTGATTGCCTGGAGTTTTAGAGGACATTTTGGCTAATGATCTGAGAAAATTCCTTTTGCTTGCTAGATCCTTGGAAATAATAGGTCATTTTGTAAGCTAAATGAGTGAAGTTTCAGATGTCAGTCATAATAAATTTTTAGCAAAGTCTATTTATTGTCTATTCAAAATAATATTAATCAATAATGAAATCTTAATTAGTTACTCAACACTCTGGTGATGAAGTCTCTTTCCTTAAAATTTGAATTATTAAAAAAAAAAACAAAACCCAGAAATTAGAGATCCTCTACTCTCTATCTCACCCCAACCACCTTTTGTCAGGGGAAGAAGAAAGAAAAGAGATTTGTTTAGGTAAAATGTCATATCCATAAGTTGGTTGTCACTTCCTTCCTGCCAGTCTTTGAGTAATAGTTTTACTTTCTCCTGTGGAGCATGAAATTGAAAGACACTTGCTCCTTGGAAGAAAAGCTATGACCAACCTAGACAGCATATTAAAAAGCAGAGACATTACTTTGCCAAGGTCCATCTAGTCAAAGCTATGGTTTTCCCAGTAGTCATGTATGGATGTCACAGTTGGACTATGAAGAAAGCTGAGCGCTGAAGAATTGAAGCTTCTGAACTATGGTGTTGGAGAAGACTCTTGAGAGTCCCTTGGACTGCAAGGAGATACAGCCAGTCAATCCTAAAGGAAAACAGTCCTGAATAAGCTGAAAAACTCTAATATTTTGGCCACCTGATGTAAAGAACTGACTCATTAGAAAAGACGCTGATGCTGGGAAAGATTGAAGGCAGGAGGAGAAGGGGATGACAGAGGATGAGATGGTTGGATGGCATCACCAACCTGATGTACATGAGTTTGAGTAAGCTGTGGGAGTTGGGAATGGACAGGGAAGCCAGGTGTGCTGCAGTCCATGGGGTCGCAAAGAGTCGGACACGACTGAGTAACTGAACTGAATTGTGGAGCACTGAAAGGCAGCTTCTATCAGAGATGATCCAGTGTAAGTTTAAAAAAATTAGTAGTCACTGAAAAGTGAAAGTGATAGTCACTCAGTCATGTCCAACTCTTTGCGACCCCATGGACTGTCCATGGAATTCTCCAGGCAAAAATACTGAAGTGGGTTGCCATTCCCTTCTCCAGGGGATCTTCCCAACCCAGGGACTGAATCTGTGTCTCCTGTGTCTCCTGCATTGCCAGCAGACTTCTTACCCGCTTCGCCAATGCGGGGGCAGGGATGTGTGTCACTGGACCATGTTATTTCCTTGTTATCCTTTATGTTACCATTTATATGTACGTGTGTTAGTCGCTCAGTCATATCTGACTCTTTGTGACCCCATGCACTGTAGTCTGCCAGGCTCTTCTATCCATGGAATTCTCTGGGGAAGAATACTGGAGTGGGTTGCCATTCCCTTCTCCAGTGGATCTTCTCAACCAGGGATGGAACCTAGATCTCCTGCAAAGCAGGAAGATTCTTTAGGGTTTGAGTCACCAGGGACCCTCATTAGAATGGGGAAACCTTACTGTGCTGTGCTTTCCTGATGAAAGTTTCGAAGTTAGTGTGTTAACTGGCTAGAAACATGGCAAATGGCCAAGAAAGCCTCCAGCTGGCCCACTTCTGGGTTACTTAAGGGTCTCAGGCATCCCATCTCAAAGTCTCCTTTACCTCTAACCTAACTCTATTAGAAACAAGTCACCTTAAGTCTGTGGTTCTCAATCTTTAACAGCGAAGATTGTTACAGTATATATTTCTGGGTCCCACCTTTAGAGTTCAGTTTCATCCATTCTAGGATGGGACTGGAGAAGGGAAGGGCAATCCACCCCAGTATTCTTGCCTGGAGAATCCCATGGACAGGGGATCCTGAAGGGCTATAGTCCATGAGGTTGCACAGAGCTGGACATGACTGAAGCAACCTAGCTCACAGGATGGGACTGGGGAGTCTGTGTTTTTAACAAGCCCTGCAGGTAATTCAGAGGCAGGTGATTGGTGTACACACATTGAAAAATCACTGCATAAGGCCATCTAGCATCTTAAAATCATACTAAGGTTATAACAAATATTTCTTTCTGAAAACACATTCTAATGTTGGTGGTGGGGTTTGGGAGGAGATTGAATACTTTAAAAGTTGGCACAGCACAGTGGTAAGAGAAGGGTACTTAAACCTTAAGTACTTAAGGTACTTAAAATGGGACCTTGTTTGTACTTAATTCTTTATAATTTCACAAAGCTTCCTTCCTAGTAACCAAATCTTGTTAAAAACAAGAATAGATGCACAGGATAAGAGAGGAAAAACAAGGGGAAATGAAAACATTTCTCTACTCTAATGGGGTGTCATTAAAAGGCTTTAGAAAGTGCTTGAAGTTAAGAGGAACAGACAAAGCGTTACCTTTTAATCTTCAAAAAATGAGAAGATTTTTTGCTGCAAGTAACAGATTAAAGAGAAAGAAAGAAAGAGAAGTAGCTCAGTCATGTCAGACTCTTTGCAACCCCGTGGACCGGGCTCCTCCGTCCATGGGATTCTCCAGGCAGGAATACTGGAGTGGGTTGCCATTTCCTCAACCATCAATTATACAATCCATAAAGACATTCAGTTATCTCATAAAGCAAGGAACGTGCTGATAGGCAGTTGCAGAGGTGCAGCTCAATGATGCAGGCTCACTCTTCTCTGCTATCCTCAGAATGTTGGCCCGCTGTTCTAGATTTACTACCTCATGGTGGCAAGATGACTTCAAACTTTTAAGAAAGAAAAAAAGGATCATCTTTCTTTGAGCAAAATTTTTCCCTGAAGTGCTCACAATGGATTTCCTCTTATCTCATTGTTCAGAACTAGCCAGAATTGACTCATACCAAACATTAACAAAGAGAATGAGTTTACACTCTCAGTTTATGCCAGTTATGGTCCATGTTCCAAACTTCTATGAAACTGCTGCTCTAGAGAAAAATTCAAGGTCCTTTAAATTGATTATTGTTGTTCAGTCACTCAGTCGTGTCTGACTCTATGACCCCATGGGCTGCAGCATGCCAGGCTTCTCTGTCCTTCACCATCTCCTGGAGCTTGCTCAAACTCATGTCCATCGTGTCAGTGATGCCATCCAACCATCTCATCCTCTGTTATTTCCTTTTCCTCCTACCTTCAGTCTTTCCCTGCATCAGGGTCTTACCTAATGAGTTGGCTCTTCGCATCAGGTGGCCAAAGTATTTGAGCTTCAGCTTCAGCATCAGTCCTTCCAATGAATATTCAGGATTGATTTCCTTTAGGATTGACTGGTTTGATTTCTTTGCAGTCTAAGGGACTCTCAAGAGTCTTCTAAAACACAATTCAAAGCATCAATTCTTCAGCAATAAGTTATAAAGATTTGATGAAATAACAATAGGTGGGTAACCAATCATATCTGATTTGGCTTTGAAATTATAGCTTGTATTTTAGTGGTTGTAGAATCCTAGGAATGCACTGAGAGTGGAGTGGTAGAGTGGGAGGGAGGGATTATGATCAGAATTGCATCTGAGAATGGTGGGAGGATGGAGGGGGATGGCAGAAGACCTGGAGAAACGACTTTCTTTTTTGATATTTTGGTCAGCCATGCCTTGGTAAGAACTAGAAGTGTTCATAAAGATCGTATTGCCAAAAGAAACAATAAAATAAAAGTGACCACAAGTCACATTTTGTCAGCTAATAATCTTTGGTTATTTTCAAACCCTATCTGTAAGATCACTTATTGCACTAATTTAGTATCTTACCACCTTCTACTTAAGTATAAAACAAAGTATTAATTCAAAGAGATGTTTGCACACCTATGTTCATAGCAGCACTAAGCACAATAGCCAAGACATGGAAACACCCTAAATGTCCATCAACAGATGAATGGATAAAGAATATATGGTACATAAATACAATGGAATATTCAGCCATAAAAAGAACAAAATAGTGTATTTGCAGCAACATGAATGCAACTAAAGAATATCATACTAAGCAAAGTCAGAAAGACAAATACCATATGATATCACTTGTATGTGGAATCTAAAATATTACAAAAATGAACCTGTCTATAAAACAGAACCAGAATTACAGACATAGAGAAAAGACTGGTGGTTGCCAAGGGGGAAGGGGTTGGGGAAGGGATATAGTGGGAGGTTGGGGCTAGCAGATGTAAACTTTTATATATAGAATGAATAAACAACAAAGTCCTACTGAATAACACAGAGAATTATATTCAATGTCCTATGATAAACCATAATTAAAATAATATTTTAAAACAATGTATATATATGTATAACTGAATCACTGTACTGTACAGAAGTAATTAACACAAGATAAATCAACTGTACTTCAGTAAATTTTTTTTTAAAGTGAAAAAGGAAAAAACAAAGTGTTGTTTCAACTTCTTACAACTTACAGGAAAGACTATGATAAATAGTGTTGTGTGGCCTTTGCTTTTATCTTCCGCTCTGGAGATCATACAAGGCATTTAGACATGTTGGTAGGAAAATATTAACTGTATACATAATGCATTTGTTTGTTTTATGCTTTGCTTTTTTTTAAAAAATACTTGAAGTGGCTTAAAAGAATGTACCTGATACAGATAGTAATAAGTGGAAATGTCAGCCTATCACCCAAGTAGGACAAAGTTACTGTTTTTAAATTATATATTAATACAATGCAAAATGATGAAAATGAATTTAATCTTCTCTGAAGCTAGTGTTAGACTTTCAAGGATTATTATTTCAAAGTTAAAATCTAAATTATTGCAATTGGAAAGTCTTTGCTTTCAATTTTGTTCTCATTAGAGTTGTTTCTAACAAAGGAATTTATTTCTTTGGTAACAATTTCAGAATAATAAACTTGAACACTAATATTCATGTCACTATACTTCATGGTTATTGAAATTTTTGCTCTATAAAAATTAAATTTCTATTTCAGAAGTAGTATAACTATTGATATTTTAAACATTTAAAGACTTTATCAACATAAACAATACAAAGAAATAGGTACTGGTTTATCTGACACTGTAATATCTTAATAGATATATTTTAACACAAGGAAGTTAAATTTCATTTAAGTAAATTGGAAATTACTGTTGCTTCAAAAACAGTCACTGCAATACTCTTTAATAACTTTTAACAATATTGTAAAACATTTTGAAACAATATTCTTGGAATATGAAAGAAACAGACAACACTGTATAGAATAGTCATTTTCAACTAAAATTTGTCTTTGGAAAATAAATCCTGGAAAATGGCCCAATAATAGGGATTCTCTTGAAATTTTTTTCAATTCAACAGTGGTAAAGATTGTAATCTCCTTTTCCCTCAGAAATGAAAAACATTCCATCTGTATTAATGGTTTTAAAGCTTTATTCGTAAGCATTTTGAAATAGAATATGAAGTTTTTAATACTGGACTTTAGAATGAAAAACAAGTTCAACCTAAATTATAGTGTTTTAATGTGTGTATGTATATAAATCTGTGTGTATGTGTGTGTGTGTCTGAGAGACAGAGAGAAGGAGAGAGATCTGAGAAACTTTTCATAATCATCTGAAATATGATTTTCAAGATCTGAAAGGTGAGTTAATTGAAATAACTCTCTGATTAATTTTCATTTATTCAAGAGTTTAAAAAAATTAAGTTAATGATTGGCAAAAACCAAAGCACATAAATCAAATAGCATGAAAAGTCTATGGAGGTTGAGTTGAAAAAGAACATTCTAATGAAGCCTGGGCAAATGATTAGATTAAGCTTTGACTCTTAAGAGTTAAATGTTAATGAGAAATGCACTAAAGTGTTTAAATACTTTTTTCTCCAAAACTTACTGTGCATTATATTTGTCATTTCCCTTAGTAATGTCACCTAATGCTAAGAGCCGACTCACTGGAAAAGATCCTGATGCTGGGAAAGATTGAAGGCAAAAGGAGAAGAGGGCAGCAGAGGATGAGACGGTTAGAAAGCATCACCAATTCAAGGGACATGAACTTGAGAAAACTCCGGAAGATAGTGGAGGACAGGGAAGTCTGGCATGCTGTATAGTCCATGGGATTGCAAAGAGTTGGACGCAGCTTAGCAACTGAACAACAACAATGTTATTGAAATATAAGTATTTATGAGAAGTTACATTTTGGAAAAGGGAAAAAAGAGATTGGAAAATTTACTATCTAACATGGTTCTTGGGTAAATATACCTGGGGTAAAAACACTGTGTGACTGATACATACTACTTGCTCAATAAATACATATTGGAAATTAATGAATATGATGGGTTCATTGGAGCAGCAGAGCTATATGCTGTATTCAGTTCTTCTTAGTTATGAATAAACAACTTTGACATTATTAATGATAGTAATATCACTATTGCTGAAGGGAAGCCACTTTATGACAGTTATTTGACAATGCCATACTTCAAGGAAATGAAGAAAAGCACTTGGGAAACAGTAAAAGATATTACGTAATTATTGAAGAGGGATTTGCCAGAATGTCAGAATTAATATTTCTTCTATATAATAATGTTTGGAGTGGTTGAATCATGTGTATTGCAAAGTCTAGTTACACTAAAATTAGTGTTTTAATCATGTTCATTTTAATTCAAAGTTTATCTGATATATATGTGATGATAGCCATAATTGTACTAATGGAAATAGTGAGAGACTATTTTGGGGGGCTCCAAAATCACTACAGATGGTGACTGCAGCCATGAAGTTAAAAGACGCTTGCTCCTTGGAAGAAAAGCAATGACCAACCTAGACAGCATATTAAAAGCAGAGACATTACCAACAAAGATCCATCTAGTCAAAGCTATGGTTTTTCCAGTAGTCATGTATGGATGTGAGAGTTGGACTATAAAGAAAGCTAAGCGCCAAAGAATTGATGCTTCTGAACTGTGGTGTTGGAGAAGACTCTTGAGAGTCCCTTGGACTGCAAGGATATCCAACCAGTCCATCCTAAAGGAAATCAGTCCTGAATATTCATTGGAAGGACTGATGCTGAAGCTGAAACTCCAATACTTTGGCCACCTGATGTGAAGAACTGACTCATTTGAAAAGACCCTGATGCTGGGAAAGATTGAAGGCAAGAGGAGAAGGGGACGACAGAAGATGAGATGGTTGGATGGCATCATTGACTCGATGGACATGAGTTTGAGTAGGCTTCAGGAGTTGGTGATGGACAGGGAAGTCTGGTGTGCTGCAGTCCGTGGGGTCACAAAGATTCAGATACAACTGAGTGACTGAACTGAACTGAACCTGATCTTTATGCAACAACAGTAACACAGGGATCACAAGCATGTATGTATGAATGAATATTCATCTTATGAGATTGGGCTAGGGTGAGTGGAGGTAGATGAAAGGGATGGGAGGTGGTGGACAAGAAGGAGGGTGGGTCAGTGATGGGAAATTGAATGGTTCAGGAAGTTGCTAATATCTAACTTTCTTCAAAAAAGGAACTGGGAAGTTGCAAAATGTCCCTTCCTCCTCCTTAACAAGCATTGTGTTTCACTTAAAGGAGAAATCTGTTTGGTAAAATTAAGGGTTGTTGGACTTCCTTAGTGGCGCAGTAGATAAGAATCCATCTGCCAATGTTGGGGACCTGGGTTTGATCCCTGGTCTGGGAAGATTCCACATGCCACAGAACAACTAAGTGCGTGAGTCACAACTTCTGAGCCTGTGTTCTAGAGCCTGCAAGCCACAACTACAGCCCACACGCTGCAAATAATGAAGTCTGCACACTCTCAAGTCTGTGCTCCAAAACAGAAGCCAGAGCAGTGAGAAGCCTATAGGGTACAGCGAAGAACAGCCCTTGCTTGTTGCAATTGGAGAAAGCTCGTGCACAGGAACGAAGCTCCAGTGCAACCAAAAATAATAAAACAAATTTAAAAAAAATTAAGTGTTGTTCACATGCTCTCAATCTTTAAATCCTATAAGGAGAAAGAAAGAGCTCTCATGGGTGTTAAGGACTTAGGAGTGGCTTCAGGAAACGCACTGAAATATCTGCAGGTGTAAAGACACTAACACCTCTGAGAAATCCGAAAGGAAGTTATCAATTTAAGTTTCATTCATTCATTCATTCAGTGAGCACTTATTGAACACCAGTGTTTTCTCCAAGCTGCTGTATAGATATAATGCAATTCCAAGGACGCTGGATCTAATCTCTGCTGTCAAAGGCCAAGGGGGCATGTGGTATTTGCAGTATGACTATTCCTTCCTAGATGTCTTTGCTTTCATCTGTAGGGAAAAGAAGAAGCCCTAAAGACATTACTCCCTGATCACAGCCTTGCTACCAGAATCTGCTGTGGACCCACTAAAATTAACCTCATATTAAAACTGCAAGTAGCTCCAGACTCCCATTCCTAATCATTTCCCTCTGGAATTCCTGTACATCCTCTGTTTAACTCCTTTCACCCACTTGGCCCTGACTCCTGAAACAGTTAACACTATGTCCTTTGGAACCTCTGGATCCATCACCAACAAATTGTTCTGTATCCTCAGCCTTCTCTGACGGTTCCCTTTACTTCTTTTCTCTAACTGAAACCTGATGCTCTCCTGAGTCTAGTACTGCACTATCAAGTGATAAGATGCTTTCTCTCCCATAGGATTGGACTTGGGGAGGAGTATGCAGCCTATTCCTTATCAAAATTCTCACTCTCCTTCTTCCCTAAAGAAATACCCAGATGCGAATTTGACATCATCAGACTATCCCTGCTACCCCCATTATTGCTTCCATCTACTGGTCCCTGGGTCACTGCTCTTTTCTTTATATCATTTATTTTTATGTATTTATTTGGCTGCACAAGGTCTTAGATGTGACATGCAGGAGCTTTGGTTTGTGACATGTGAACTCTTAGCTGTGGCGTGTGATCTAGTTCCCTGACCAAGGATGAAACCCAGGCTCCAGCATTGGGACTGACGAGTCTTAGCCACTGGTCCACCAGGAAAGTCCCTCACTGCTCTTCATTTCTTAGTTTTGCTCCTGATCCACCACACAGTACTCCTGTCTTAATTCTTGGTAATGTCAAGAAACACATGGGCAATCCTTCCAAAACTCTGGTCACTTAGTTCCTTCACATCTTTTTCCCAATAATCTTGACCTTACCTGAGCTCTTCACCCCATAATTATATCCTGCTGCTGCTGCTGCTGAGTCGCTTCAGTCACGTCTGACTCTGCATGACCCCATAGACGGCAGACCACCAGGCTCCACCATCCCTGGGATTCTCCAGGCAAGAACACCAGAGTGGGTTGCCATTTCCTTCTCCAGTGCATGAAAGTGAAAAGTGAAAGTGAAGTTACTCAGTCGTGTCCAACTCAGTGACCCCATGGACTGCAGCCTACCAGGCTCCTCCATCCATGGGATTTTCCAGGCAAGAGTACTGGAGTGGGTCGCCATTGCTTTCTCCAAATGATATCCTAGATCTTCTTATTATCAATAATTGCAACAGCTTTGTAATCTCAATTTGCGGCATACTATTCTCTGACGAACATTTTGCTAACTCATCTCTATACAGTAACTATAACAAGCTTTAGATCCAACCAGAACCTCGGTCCATTGATCATATATAATCCTATGTAAATCACTCTATAAGCACTATAATCACTAACATTCATACCTCAAATCCCTTGCCCTTCTCTCTTATGTCATGACTCTGCCGTAGCAAAACCACACCCTGGTTAACCTCGTCATTGCTGCTGGTTGCCTGCACCCATACAGCCGGACAGAGCTAGGGAACAACACAACTGTGCTTTGGTCTCAGTTGAAATTCATGACCATGAACCTCACTGGGGCCTTCATGGTTTCTGAGAATCATTCTGTGTCCTCCTAGTCCATTCACTTTCCCACTCTCCTAGATGACAAATTCACATCTTCTCTTTTCCCCTCAGACCTCTAATATCTCCTCTCAAATCTTTATGCAAGTGAAGTGTAATTTTTTGATTACAGCCTTCTTTATAGGTCAGTCTCATCTTCTCTTGTCCATTAAAGCACATCTCCAGCAATTCTCCTGTCCCCAACAGTATTATTTTTTCCCTCTTCATGGTCATTCCCATTATGATTATCATACAAACATTCTATTTGTTTTCTCATATTTACTTTAATGGAAATATTTATTGCCCATCTACTAGTGCTGGAGGTATGAAAATGATAGAGAATCATTGTATGCCAGAGGTAAAACTTAGCTAAGAAAGATTTTAGGATTAACGATTGTAGATACAATAACTTAGAGTACTTTAATATTACCTGTGAATTTCCATAACACCAGCTTCCTATTGACCAGGTAATATTTATAATAGAGGTAATTTTGCTCAAAATAGAAGATTTTTATAAGTCTTTGCACACTTCCTGTCACTAGAAATGATAATTGAACTTAATTATGAATTCTCATGCATGGTACCTGGCTATTTTCCTTGCAAACGACAGAGAAGACTGCTCCTTAAATTAAGATGAGGGTAATAATAAAATGCCACAATTTGTTAAATGTCAATAAATTTACTGATTGCCAGACTCTTGGCCCCAAGTTTTTGTAAATCTGTTTGTTTAATCTTCACTGCAATCTTGTGAGAAAAGAGTGATCTCAGTTGAATAACCGAGAAGCAATTTTTTGCTTATAATAAAGGACCTCTTCATGAGTTCTCTAAAATTTTTATTTTAATTGGCACAACATACAAATTCTGGTTTGAATAGTCAAAGACAAAAAAAAAGCATACACACAGATGGTCTGAACTAAATAAATCATGTGCACTCGAGAATGAACGCTGACTTTTATGAAAGAGGACATGTCAGTGGCTACAGTGGATTTATTGTGTGAGTGGTTTCTGTATGACACCAGAAACCCTGGGCAATGACAGGACAATTTAGCCAACAGACAACTGGTACCAGTAGGGGACATGCGGGCAGGAGGGCGTGGGTGAGAAAGGAGGAGGGGACATTAGTTGTTGTTAGTTATCACACACTTGTAAAATTAGGTGGGTTCATGGTTTTATTCTCAACTTTGTGTTTTGAACAATTTCAAACCTATAGGAAAGTTGAAAGATTAGTACAACAAACAATTATTTATTATTCATATAAGGTTCAAAAATTGTTACTATTTTGCCATATTTGCTTCTTTATATATTTCTCTCTTTCTCTCTCTTTTTTTTTTTTGGCCACACATCTTCGCTGGGAGCTTCTTTCCCCGACCAGGGATTGAACCTGCACCTTTGGCAATGAAAGTGCAAGTCCTAACTACTGGACTACCAGGGAGTTCCCTCATTTATTTCAAAAGTTAGTTGCAGACATCCTGGTGCTTTAGCATGTGACTCTCAAGAGCAAGGACATCCTGCATGATAACAAGCCTATCTATCACACTTAGCAAATTTGACATGCTGCTAAGTCACTTTGGTCGTGTCCAACTCTGTTCGACCCCATAGACGTCAGCCCACCAGGCTCCCCTGTCCCTGGGATTCTCCAGGCAAGAACACTGGAGTGGGTTGCCATTTCCTTCTCCAATGCATGAAAGTGACAAGTGAAAGTGAAGTTGCTCAGTCGTATCTGACTCTTAGCAACCCCATGGACTGCAGCCTACCAGGCTCCTCTGTCCATGGGATTTTCCAGGCAAGAGTACTGGAGTGGGGTGCCATTGCCTTCTCCGAAATTTGACATGAATCCATTATTACTATCTAACATGCAGTCTATTTCCAAATCATCCATATTGTCCTCATGTCTCAATAATATCCAATAGAAATTATTTTCAACTCTGCTTTAGAACCAGATCACAGGTACTACACTGCATTTGGTTGTCAATTCTCTTTGTCTGCCTTAGTCTAGAACACTCCTCTAACCTTTTTTGTCTTCTTAAGACATTGATCATAAAGACGAGTCCTGGCCAATAGTTTACTGGGCTGTTCCTCAATTGGGTTAATATGATTTTTTGTCGTATGATTAGTTTGCATAAAACATTTTTGGTGAGAGTACTACACAGACAATATTAAGATTAATTTTAACAAATTAATAAATGTATTACCATAACTATGTTTTATTTCAATAATTTACATGTACCTTAAAATTTTTTTGCTTAATAATGCAATTTTACTCAAAACTGTTAAATATGAGATGACATGTCTGTACTCATTGTCATGAATAAGAAGTCCTTTCAGATTAGCAGATTATATATTTTCATAGACAGTTTTAAAAATTAAGAATGTTACAAGCTAAAATGTGTGGATGTGTACAAGATGAATAAGTGCACTATATTATTTTTGTCTTGGTGATAATGAAGCAATGTGAACCCTTTTCAGCAAGTCCTAATATGTCTTTGCTGCAATGTGGAGTAAAACTGTTTGGTGAAAGATGCCAAAATCATAAATTATAGAAGCAGGAAATAGAGAAAAATCTCCTGAAATAGCCTAATGATTATTTACAATATTTATTTGCAAACTGTTAATGCATGGTTTATAATAACAATGGCTGCAGTTTATTGAGTATGTGACAGATCTTTTACAAGTATCTCCTGTAATTAGCATAGCAATCATAGGAAAAAGCTATAAATATTAACATTTTATAGGTTGGAAACAAAGCAGCTTTTAGCTATTCTTCTAAATCCCTTTGGTTTTATCAGTCTACAGATACGCTGTATTTTATTGCCATGACTGATGCCGTAGTGTATTCAGACTCCAGGGTTTGTGTCTGTGTCTTTTTTCTTCTGAAAAAAAGATAAGAGAATAGCTTAAATTTACATCTTTGTAAAATTCATTTTTACTGTTTCCCCCTGGCAGAGTCTTTTATGTTCTTGACAGAACTCTGAGGACAGTATTTTTTTTATTGTTTATCATTTTACTTTTTCAATAAAAAGTACTAATTTGGTATAATATAAACAGTTATATAAACAGTTATATAAACAGCTAAGACGGCTAAGAAAGAAAGCTGCTGTTTATAGTTTCTTTCCTCACAAGTGTTATGTTTGCTTTGGCTAAATTATCATTTTTACAAATTTTAATTTTTGTTAACATTTTTTCCATGTAAAAAGTGATGTGAAGACAATTTTAACTTCTAAATTTTGAATCAAATTCTGAAATGAACATTAAAATGATTACAATATTTCTTTATTATATAAACATCTTATGAATGAGTTACAGTAAACTTATAATATTAAGGTAAACGTGGAAGGCAGGAAATCCATAGAGGAAATTCTCTTATTATTAGTGCTTAGTTGTCAAAATGTCTTTATAGAAGGAGTAATCTTTAGTTCAAATCTTCACCCTAATTTTAATTTCTAATTATAATTTTAATTTCTGCATGATCCACTTAAGTGGATTTGTAGAATGAAAAAAAAAATGGAGTACCTGAACAAATTTGCTCCAGTATTACTCCTATAAGAAGATTTCCCCAAATGTCTAGCTAAGCAATCAGATGAGGAAGGTTGGGGTAAAAAAAAAGACTTTTGGACATATGTATGTGCCAGAGAGATCAGAGAAAACCAGGGTCTAAACATGTAATGCAAGTGCTGTGATTCGACACACTTATTTAATTTGATGATTTACAACTGTGATAAGAGGCAGGCAAAATGTGGTGTCAAATTCAAAACAAAGTGTGGTAATCTGCCTTGTTTTCAACTTGTTGCTATCCGATGAAAACACTTTTCCACAAGCAAGGCTGATGAGCAGATGGTGCTAATAAGGCCAATTAAGTGCTAAGCTTCTGGAAATGTTTTTGTTGAGTGACATCTTCAGACTGGTTCCTGCTAACACGCATCTTAAGCCATGTGTTTCTAAGGTGCAATAGCATTCATGCTAATGGTCACTGGAATTTACATTTTCAAGAACATGTGTTCAGTCGAGACAAATACAAACCCTTTGTGCCAGTTCCAAAGATAGTACGTGAAGTTGAATAATGAGATTCTAACCCTTTTGGGATTCTGGGGGGCTCAGTCTAGGTCACTGGTTTCCAGTAACTGGTGCATGAAGAAATTTTCTCTAGTCTGTAATGAAAAGAGAAATATACAAAAAAGATAGAAAAGAAACTAACTAAGAAAAAAAAAAGTAATAGATTTTCGGGAGTGCTTCCCCTTTTCCCCCTTAACTTTTACTTTCTTTTTTTTTTAATTCTAGTACTTTGGAAGTAATTGACCCCATCCTTGTGTTGATTTCTATCTACATAGTGTTTTACTTGGATCACAGGTAAAGAGAATTGAATTAATTGTAATGCATTGCCATCATTGATCCAGGAACAGTTCTTCTTTAATTTTTTATTTTATTTTAAATTTTATTTTTATTTACTATCCTCCCAAAAGATGTGATTAATACTCACTCAAATCAAGGCTGAATCAGAGGTAACATTCTATCCTCCTATGCTGAGTTGTTGGTGGAAGGATGGCTACCTGACCTCACATGGACCAATCTTAACATCTGAGAATTTTATTTGCAACTTCTGTTGGAACCTTTGATCTATGGTATGATCTGTCTCCTGGGGTTGCTAGTGGCCAATTTTGACACTTTGACAAGCCCATAACTACGAATAATTTACATCTACCTATATATTTTTCTCTTATCTGTCTACCTATATATAACTCCCTGCCTGTCTCCTTCCCCATGTATATGTTGCCTTTTCCATGTATGTGTGCATCTCCACAATTCTCCTTTTTTATAAGCATACTGGTCATAGTGGACTAGGGCCTACCATAATAACCTCATTTTAACTTGATTACCTCTGTAAAGACTTTGTCTCCAAATGTTATGTTCTGAGGTACTAGAAGTTAAGATTTCAACATATATGTCTGGGGGGAAACAATTCAACCAAGCAATGGAGAACTTGCTTTTTTGTTTATTACTATCGAATTAATGGTGTGTTTCTCAAAAAAGTCAAAGAGGCCTAGATTCAAATCCATTCCCAGAAAAGAAAGTAAGGGAAGAGAAAAAGTGGAGAAATGGTAAAAAAGAAAGTTTTGCCTGCCCAGAACTTTTTTCTTCTTCTTTTGGTAACATCACCTTGATTTTGCTCCATGCATGGTTCAACCAGGGGCTAACTCAGAGTGTACGAGTCCATCCTCCTATGCTGAGTTGCTGGAGTAAGGATGGCTTCTTGACCTAACATGAGCCACCCTATCATCTGAGAATGTTCTTTGGGACTTCTGTTGGAGCTTTTGATCTGTGGTATGATCTGTCTCCTGGGGTTGCCGGTGGCCAGCTTTGACACTTCTTCTAGAGGATCTTAGTCAGCGCAGGAGAAAGTAGAAATGAAAGATGAAGCAAGACAGAATTATAACATCATCTTGAGTTCTTACATTCGGCCATGCCTGAAGTTCACCCTTTAAACTTCCAAGTTACATGAACTGGTAAATTTCCTTTTGGGTTTGGGTTAGATTCCTGTCATTTACAACCAAAGATAATGGGAAATAGGCAAGTAAAGATGTGAGATAATTTGTCATATGCTTCGAGTGCACAAATAACAGATAGCTCTACATTTTTCTAAAATGAACTATTACTATATTGTCTCTTTCCTTTTTATCTTTCTTTGATTGCTTAAAAGCCTTGATTACTGACCTCTTTTTGATTGTGCTTTTTTTTTTTTTTTTTACAAAGTGTGCTTTCATATATTTAACCCTTCTTTCCTCTCCCAAAATAATCAAGTGCAAAGAATACCCACATTGTCTATAAGAGGCTGAATCTGAGCATCATTGATAAGCTTTAACTCACATGTACTTATTAAATATTTTATTATTAAAATGTATTTCTAATAAAGTTGCCATGCTATTGTTGGTAAGACCTTGAGCATATATGCTCTGAAATTCCATATTCCAGATGGAAGTCTAATAATCTGTAGGTAGTCACCAATTTAGGAACAGACTGTATTCTAGAAATTTACATTTAAAAAAGGCTGGAGATTAGAATATCTTCTTACAGAAATAAAGTTATATAAAGTTGTTGTATACTCAAGCTAGCAACTATGGAGAGAGGCAGTGTAATATGTGCTAGATAAGAACTTGGCTCCAGGACTCAGGCTACCTGGGTTCAAATCCTAGCTTTGCCACTCACGAGTTTGTCTTTGTAAGTTATGCCTACTAGAATACCTAAAATTAAAAAGACTGACCATACCAACAGTTGATGAGGTGGAGCAATAGGAACATGGATACACTGATGGGGGAATGTAAAATGGTACAACCATTTTAGAATCTGTTGGTTGTTTCTTTTTTTTTTTTTTTTTAACCATGATTAAATGAGTTTTTATTGTCACATTTAACTGCTTTGTCAGATATACATTGTAGGTTTCAGTATGGCATAAAAAATAAAAATATTTTCCTGAATGTCAAAATCTGAACAGAGGAGATGGTGATGGCACTTAAAAAAAAAAAATTCACACTGGTGCTGAAGCTGCTAGAAGGTAGCTGATAAACACTGGAACAGATTTGCAGATAAAGCGGTCTGCAACATTTCAAATCAAACGGCAGTGGTATAAGGCCAACAAAACTGGAGAGCAGGAAGACACAGATCCCGCTGAGTAGCTAGCTGTCTGAAGGATGGCAGTTTGAACGTTTAATTTCCATTCAGACTAAACTTCTTTCTTACAAAATGAAACTACTTTTTCAGAACCTGGATTTTAAGCTTCCTTAACAACTTCCTTATTCTTACAGGTCGTAACGAGTCCAAAGAAAGGCAGTTATAATCCATGGCATTAGCTTCGTGGGCTGACCCTGCCGTAAATGGGGGAGGGGGGGTCTTGTCATTTCCAAACCAGGAGCCTGTCATGCTCATGAACGTCTGTAGTGGTGTCACACATTCTGAGCAAAACTAGAAAGCAAGCAGTAATTAACTAAGAATGTTAAGTGCCTCCCCAAGGAAAGTCTCTACACATTCCACAGCTATATGCCCAACGGTAACTTAAAAAAGTGTGGTTATTTTGATTGGAAATGAATCTCTATTCAATAACCAAGCTTCCCAAACAGTTTATTAAATGTCTTTCTTCCACAAATAAAACTAACACTAGGATTTGTCAGAAGATCTACACGAGTTATCTCCCTTACGTACGAACTTGGCTAAATCTGCTGTGTCTGGAGTCTGTTCCTCATAAAACTCAGGTCTGGAACAGAACTCCTTTCTGTTATACTGCTGTGTGTCCTTCATTTAAGACTCCAGAACAGAGACAATAAACGTGGCTAGTGCAACAGAGCAGTCACTGGAATTCCCCGAAAGAAAAATAAGTAATTTATTTTATGACATACTTATTTGGATGATTACTTACTGGTAATTAGTATTTCTACATTTTTTTTTTTAAAGGCAACCATTTTAAGTGACAATACATATCAGGCTAGTAGAAAAAAGTGGAAACAAAGCCCTCTCTTTTGATCTCACAAAGTCATGCAGACAAAAGAAGGTACGACTGATTTGTTCCAATCTTGGAAATTATCAAAATTTCTTTTCTGGCAAAGATGAATTTGGCTCATCATAGAAAGAAGGTTCTTTGAAGGCTGCTGCTAAACTAGTTTCCCTTTGAAAAAGTAAATTTCAAGGCATGATAGTGCAAGAGGTAAGGTTTTGATTTATAGAACATTTATAGACTAATTGTGCTTAGTCTCTAATTTCCAAATTATTTTAAAGAACAGAAACTATGTTGATAAGTTTATCTTTGCCTAAATTTACCAGTACATCCATGAATCGCACCAGAATTCGGACAATTTGATTATCTTAATGACTCTGTTGTGAGCCCTGCACACTGCGTCCGCAGGTGAGGACCCCCTGCATGCGAGGCTCCTCCAAGGTCTGGGCCCAAAAACTCATCTTGGGGAGTCCAGGGGCCCGAGAAAGCAGTTCTCCCCTCCAGAGAAAGTCCTTAAAAACTCTCTCAATGAGCGATTAAGAAAAACAGTGCTAACTGGAGAGTTTCTTGCGTTCAGTTAAATCTGGGAGGTCTGAGTGTTCCTGGAGCCCCCATCAGGGTGCGTCATGGGTCGAGAATCCCTTGAACGTGAGTATTCGCTATTAGGGGGCTCTGTAGGGTCAATCAAATTTTCATAATCACTGTCGTCTGATTCCTCAGCACTGTCTCCAGCTGCTCTGTGGGAAGGAGGGGCATCTGCTCCACTTCAAGGATATTTCAGTCCAGCACTGGTGGAGGCATAACTGGAGGAGCCCACAGCTTGAGGTCGAGGCATAAAGACGCTGCTTTCCATGCGAGAATGGCTCAGAGTACTTTCTTGATTATTTGGGTGAAGATCAGAATAAGGCGGAGGCGGGTCCGAGGCCTCTGTGTCTCCAAGAGTACTTCGACCTTCCGCTGTGAACCCTGGATAGGGCATCCGAGGGCTGAAGGTGGGGTCCACACTCTCAGGTGGCATCTGTCGGCTTACCATTGCCTGCTGCAATCGTCTTTCTTGTTCCTTTTCATTCTTCCTCTGAGTGATCTGTCTTCTTAATTTGTTCACTTCTGCCTGACAAGATTCAACAACTCGCTCACTCTTTTCCACGTCTGCACACACTGCCTGCACCTTCTCCTGAAGCGCATTGTAAACCTGATAGATCGCCCTGATGTCTTTCATCACTCCATCCTTGTCAAGAAAGTCAGCACCGTGTTCTTTAATAACTTTGGCATAACTCTGAGAAGTATTTGGCACTGAAGACACTTTATACTCTTGCTGGCTAGTATTGCCTAGATTGGGAATAGCAAAGGATATCCTTTGATTATACCTTCGATTTGGTCTAAAGAGAACATATTCTAAAGCATGAGTGGAATTGTTGGCGGTGGAGATGAAGCTGAAGAGGAGGAAGACGAGGTCGGGCACCCCGAGGACGCGGGTGAGCTGCTTGTGGATCACCTGCTCTCGGTAAGACATCTGCTGCTGCGTGTTTCGCCTGAATCGGTACCAACCGATCACTTTCAGAAATGCTACTTTTGTGAGCATGCCAGGCTAGCGCTCTTTCTTGCATGGTGTGCCGTCAAGTCTTGTTGGTTGTTTCTTGAAAAGTTAAATTTATACCTACCTTATGATATACCATTCTACCCCCAAGAAAGTGTATTTCCACATAAAGGCTTCTATGTATATATTCATAACTTTATTTGTAACAGCCCCAAACTTGAAACAATCCAGAATTCTATCAGGCAGGGAATGGATAAACAAGTTGTTGTCTATCTACACAATGGAATACTACTCAGCAGTAGAAAGGAACACATGCTGATACATGCTACAACATGGATGAGTCTCAAAGTAATTATACCGCATGGAAGGAGTCAGACAAGAAGAGTACTTACTGTAGCATTTCATTTGTATAAAATTCTAGAAAACAAAAAGTAATTTACAAGGATAAAAGTAGATGGGGGTTGCTTGGAGATGGGGTTGGGGAGTAGAGAAAATTAGATTATAAAGAGGGATGAGGAACTTTGTGGGGGTGGATGACTTTACAGGTGTATTCACGTGTCAAAATTCATTAAACAGTATACTTTAAATGTATGTTGTTTATTGTATGTTAATTAGACCTCCATAAAGTTGTAAAATATATGTTTATTTATTATTTATTTTTAAATATATATTTTAAAAGGTTCTCTTGAAGCCATCTAATTCCTGGAAATTTTGAAAAACAAAGTATTTTATTTGCACTTCCTTTATCTTTTATTAAAACAACAATGACAAAACACTAAAACACTAAGACAAAGCAAACAACCAAACAAAAACCAGACAATTCATTCTATTTTTAAATTAGAAGTTAAAAAAATACAAAGGCAAGAAACTACTCATTTATTTTATATATCTTATCAGCTTATGCCAACATTCTTATACAACTAATACAAGATATTAAGATATTAGGCACTGATACTCTATAATTCACCACAGTTTTATCTGTTTATGTAGCAAATAACACAAATCTTGTTCTATTAAGTTTTCAGCTTTTAATGACATATTTTAGGAAAATTAAGGTGTTATTAAAACTAACCCTTCAGGCCTTCTACATTGTAATCTAAGAAAGAACACTCTTTGCTGGCACATTAGTTGCTGGTAGTTAATTAATCAAAAAAGAGGTTAATTCAATTAATAGTAAATAAGTCCTAATGATGTGATGCACAGTATGGTATATATAGACAATATTTTGTTATAATTAAACTTACCAAGAGGCTAGATTTTAATTATTCAAAACACTTACTTTAAAATGGTAACTATGTGACATGATAGAGGTGTTGGTTATAGCTATAATGGCAATCACATTACAACATACGAATGTATCAAATTAACATGTTGTATCCCTTAATTTTACAAAATATTATATGTAAAATATATTTAAATTAAAAAGTTGTTGAAGGGGGGAAATAAACCCAAAAATGCATAACGTGTTTAAAAAATAAAGCTTGTATATTGTTCATCAAATCTTCAGGGGAGACAAGTTTTTCCTCTGGATTTTGTCATCTGATTGGAGTTTTGAAGGTTTTTTTTTGCATAAATCACACTCCTATTTGCATTATCTTCAATTCTGTGGTTTCCATTTCATTAATATGGAGATAAAATTTAAGAACCTTTGTGCAGAATCTTTCTGGATTTTTATAATTAAAGATTGCCAAACAATTGCCTCACCTGCATTTGATAATACTTTTTTAAGCAATTTACTTTTTAAGCATTTTTAAGCATTTGACTTAGTTTTCATAGAATGAAATTACTTATTTGCACTTGTATTTCTCATTTTATGTAATATTTAATCGAATTATATAATTATAATAACTAGTACAACTGGCATCAACAGAACTGGAGATAAATAGCTCCAAGAGTTTAAATTTGGTTAGTAGGAGGTGAGAGGGAGATTCAAAAGAGAGGGGATATATATATACCTATGGTTAATTCATGTTGATATATGATAGAAATCAAGCCAATATTGTAAGGCAATTATCAATCCATTAAAAACAAGTAAATATTTAAAAAACTCAAATGTAGAAGCAGAAGCTCCCAGATTTCCTACCCTTAAGTATTATGAGTCTGAAAAATATGTTTTAGAAACTAATACAACATTGTAAATCAACTATACTCCAATAAAAGTGTTTTTATTTTTTGGAAGAAATAGAATGGTGGCTTTTATTCTCAGGTAGTGGAGAGGGGAACACAGCATGCTCCTGCCTCAAGAACTGTGTCCCTAAGGCAGGTGCTCACAGTCAGGAGTCGGTGACGAGGAAACAAAGGTGACGGATTGTGATTTCTTCCTCTTGCATCATTTCAAAGACAGTCATAAATGGGCATCAGTAACCTGTAACTGCATCTGGCAGTCTGGTGGCTCTGAGGCCTTCTTTCTGACATGGAACTACAAGGGGAAGGCTGTTGTAAAGGTAAACATCAGATAGAGGATGTATTTGTCATAGAGTCAAGTGAAGTGTAGTTCCTGCAGAGTTAGGGGGCAGAAAAAGCAAACTTAGTTACAGACATTCGGAACCAGGAGCAGTTAAAGTAAAATAAACTAGGAATGTTCAGGCCTGCTCACTGTTCTTCTTTATCTTCTTTGCTCTCAGAGAAGTGAAAAAGAAAAACTCATTCCTCTTTTTTCCTTTTCACTGCAACAATTCCCCCATCAGTCTCCTAACAATGGAGGAAGGGAAATATGTCATTCTTGTCTGGCTGAGGACAAACTTCAGTTTTGCTCGGTCTGAAAATCACCAGCTGTTCAGCCCAGGGACCATCTATCTCCTACTTTAAATTTTCCTTGAGACGTGAACCCCAATAAATCTTTATTGGGGTGATGAGGGACAGATGGTCAGTCTCCTGTAACTTCTTTAATGCTGACACAGGACTCATAGACCCTACCTAGTTGGGGTCACGGAGCTCTCACCCTGTTCTATTAAGGGGACCCAGGGTGACTTTGTGGTTATTCCCGCTGGATCTGTTTGGAGGAGTGGCTATAATCTCTTTGGGGGCATGGGTTTTCTTTGCACATCATCTTTATCTTGATGTGAATCTGTGTCATCTTAGGTAACTGGGGCCTATAATCCTGCATTCTCAGTTTCCTCTAGGTTCACCATAGGGAGTGGTTGGAGTGGCTATAGTTGAATGAAGGCCAGATGGCAGGCATTCCCCTTTCTCAGGGCCCACTGACTCACACTGAAGGGCTGCAATCGCTCATTCCATGTCTCAGGTCTTTCCTTCTTGGTCATGAATGACCATTATCCTCCTGGAATTTAGTCTCCAGGTCCTGCTTCAGAGTCATTTATAAGTGATTCACCGCCGTCTCCTCCTTCTCCCACCTGCCGCAATTACTGCCCTCTACTCTCTACCCAACCGAGCTTCCTGTCAGAGGCGCCATTAGGCACCGCCAACTTTACATACTCAAAAGCGTTTTTAAATATGTTTTACTTTGCTTAGAAGATTCACTCAAACTCTGTTTTTATACTCTGTACTATGTAAAAATGTAAACTTAAAAGAAAAGACCGTTATCACAGAAAAAAACAAAGGATGGAAGTAATTTAAAGTAAAATTGCACACAATAAGATAACAAAGCAAGATGCTAAAAAAATGATTTATCTAAGCTATAATTATGAAAGAAATAAGTATATCTTACTGAAGTATTAAACACATTAGCATGTTAAAATTGTCTATATGATCTCAGGGGAAATAGAAATCAATATTTCATACCCTAAATGGCTAATTCTAAATATAGAAGCAGCTACTTTCCTGTATTGCAGAACAATGTTTATATCACTGAATATTTCAGTTAAGTAATAAAAACAAAAACACGCTGCTGCTTTGTTTACATTGTTTATCAGTTCTTCCACTTTATCTATTTATACATCCTCCACACCAATTTATGAGTGCATTTGGGTATTTTCTAGTATTCAGGTTATATGGCAGAATTTTAACTTTGACATTTTTTGTGGAATTACATAAAAGAAAAATAACAGATCTTACATCAACAGCTAATTTATCATTTTCATCCTCTGAAGAGATTCCCATGGAAATATAATGGTGTACTTTAATGAATAACTTATTTTATTGGGGGATAAAGGTGATTCTGAGGAGTCTCAGCAATGATCAGGCCACAATAGACTATGGCCTCTACAGTCACTTCTTCACAACTATTACTAGGCAATGAAACACTGAGGTGACTGCATGAATGTTTTGAGTTACAAAAATCTTGCCTAGCTTTTCTCATGGTAATCAGAATCTATTCTAACAGTAGAATAGCCTCTGTCTTTGCTGGCACAAGGAGTCCAAAGAGACCAGATAGTGTTCATAGTTTCAAATTCAGAGATATTCTTCTTGTGTTCCCTAGAAGAAGTGTTCTCTTGAGAATGATAATCTAATCTGACAAAGCCCAAAATTTCAGAAAAGAGAAGCACAAAATCTGAAAATATATCACTGGTAACGATGGTGAGAGGGACTAATCTCCCTTCTAACTCTCATTTTCTGGATCTATGTATTCCAACCATTAGTGAATTAGCACCATATATAGATTACTGGAGAAGGAAATGGTAACCCACTCCAATGTTCTTGCCTGGAGAATCCTAGGGACGGGGGAGCCTGGTGGGCTGCCGTCTCTGGGGTTGCACAGAGTCGGACACGACTGAAGCTACTTAGCAGCATAGATTACTGGGGCTTTCCAGGTGGCGCTAGTGGTAAATAACATGCTGCCAATGCAGGAGATGCAGGAGACACAGGTTTGATCCCTGGATTGGGAAGATCCCCTGGATGAGGGCATGGAAACCCACCCTAGAATTCTTGCCTGGGAAACTTCATGGATAGAGGAGCCTGGTGGGCTTCAGTCCATGGGGTCGCAAAGAGTCAGACACGATTGAAGTGATTTAGCAGGCATCCACGCAGCTGTTCCCTAGCTAATATATTTCTTTTTTCAAATATAACTCCTAAGAGATAAAATAATTCCCCACCACTGGCAATAGAAAGATGGATGACGAAGGAGGAAAGAGCAGAGTTTGGGGCCAAAAAGGACCTTACCAACTCTGGTAACCCAGAATTTAACCCAGTCCAGACTCCTAATAAATGGTAGAACTGGGGAGGGTTACATATTCGTTAATAGTATTTTTCTTCACACACACATAGGTCACTGATTCAAAACTTTCCCCACATTTTTGGGAGAGTGCTCTCTCTCACCTTCTCAGAACACTGTCCTCGAATTAGAGAATTATACCTGAGACAAAAAAGTTCATTTAACCATCTAATAAGCTAGATTGTTGTTCATTGTTCAGTCACTAAGTCGTATCTGACTCTTTGCGACCCCGTGGACTGTAGCCTGCTAGGCTCCTCTGTTCCTGGGGTTTGCCAAGCAAGACTACTGGAGTGGGTTGCTATTTCCTGCTCCAGGGGATCTTCTCAGACCAGGGATAAAACCTGGATTCTTTACCTGTCAATGCATTCTCCTACAATGACAGGCGGATTCTTTACCACTGAGCCACAAAGGAAGCCAATAAACTAGATAGTTTGAGGTAAAGAGGTATGTGACAAAATGAATGTGTCTCGTGCTCATGCACCCAGTGATATACCAGTTTTACCATAAAATAGGTCCCCTCATTAGAGGTAGAACTTCCCTGGTGGCTCAGACAGTAAAGCGTCTGTCTACAGTGCAGGAGACCCGGGTTCGAGCCCTGGGTTGGGAAGATCCCCTGGAGAAGGAAATGGAAATCCACTCCAGTACTCTTGCCTGGAAAATCCCATGGACGGAGGAGCCTGGTAGGCTACAGTCTATGGGGTCGCAAAGAATCGGACATGACTGAGCGAATTCACTTTCACTTTCACTTTCATTAGCGATAATGTTGTGCTAGTGGCTGTGAGGCTAAACCAGTCATTCTGTAAGCCTCTGAAACCGTCCACCCACAGCTCAGCCAAGACTGAATCAGAAGTATCATCTAATTCAGAGAAAATGCAGTGATTTGTGCCTCCATCAATATTTAAACACTTCAGGATATGTCTAAAGAATTCATTACATCCCCGTGCCATTTACTTAGTCTTTACAAAACCTTTCAAATAAAAAACATTTGGGACCCGCCTTGACAATCATTATCATTAAATGACTGCTACTGCAGGCCCCAGCACTGAGCTTCCCACCTGCGCTTCATCTCAGCCTCTCTCGAAACTGAGAGTCTCAGGAGTTGCAATGGGGTCTTACCTCTGTGAGTGATTCAGTTCCCAAGTCCCATCCTAAGGGCCTGTTTTCTAGGTCTACTCTTGGTGCCAATTGTCTTGGTTTAGTATCTTAGATTGGGTTTCCTAGGAAACATACTCTGGGGTGGATATTTACATGCAGGAGGTATACCAAGGAGTGTTCTCTACAGCAACACCTGTAAGGGAGTGATAAAGGCAAGAAGGAGCAGAGGGAGAAGCTAAACTGTGATGCAGTTACAGCAGAGGCTTTGAGTGGGTTCCATGGAAATTTGGAGCTGAGCTGGTGTTTCTATTAGAGATGCCTCAAATTGAGGCAAGGTTACTTTACCTCCAGCTCTACCAGGCTTTGGGCTGGGCTGTGGAGAGGAGCTGCCAGCCGGGGGGAAGCAGCCCCTTTTGGCCAGCTGTTGTTGTTGTTGTTCAGACACTCAGTCATGTCTGACTCTTTGCGACCCCATGGACGGCAGCATGCCAGGCTTCCCTGTCCTTCACCATCTCCCACAGCTTGCTCAAACTCATGTCCATTGAGTCGGTGATGCCATCCAACCATTTCATCCTCTGTCACCCTCTTCTCCTCCTGCCTTCAATCTTTTCCAGCATCAGGGTCTTTTCTAATGAGTCAGTTCTTCATATCAGGTGGCCAAAGTATTGGAGCTTCAGCTTCAGCATCAGCCCTTCCAATGAATATTCAGGGTTGATTTCCTTTAGGCCAGGGCCACACTCCAAAGGTCCTCAGCTGTGAACCGTCACCAAAGGCAAGGTCTAGGTGGTACACCCTGAGTTTACTACTTTTTAAGAGAAAGCAGAGTTAAGACAAATGCTTGCTGTAGATACTCTATTTGGGAAGTGATCTCAGGCAGCAAGAGTGAGGCACAGGAGAGTGATAAAGAAGGAAGAAAAGCCAGTGCAAAGATGTGCAATGTGGCTGGTGGCTACTTTAAAAGACTGCTGCTCATGCGCGAGATCTCAGGAGCCTTAGGAAGTGCAGCCCAGAAGCTTACGCCTGGGGCAAAAAGAGAGAAACACTTATCAGTTGGCTCTCCACAGTCAGGGGTAGTGCCAAGGGCATTAAACTTCCCTATGTTTCTAGGTTTTCCACATGTGAGCCCTGAGAGCGCCAAGAGAAGGTGCTGTCAGGTTGTATTTGCATGAAGCTTGTAGAAGCCAGGATGGAACCAGCTACCTGGGAGCAGCGTGCAATCAAAGAGTATCTACCATGTCGAAAATATCTGGCAGAATTTAAAATGTAAACACTCTGTGGTCCATGAATGTCACTTACAGGAGTTTATACCAGAGAAATTTGTGTTTAGAGGTGCAAATACCCGTGTGAGTTTGATGGGCTTCGGGGCTTGCTGCCCTGGTTGGAGGCCAGGCTCTGCCACTGTAGATGAAGCACCTATAAATGATGTCTTGTCTCACATAGGGTTATTACTGACCAGGGGTCTTGACCTTCCCCAGACAAAAGAAATTGACTAGAGGCCAAATTCAGGCAAGGCTTTATTGGGCCCATGTGGCAGCAGTGGCGAACAATAGCAAATGGCAGGTTTCCTTGCTTGCTCCTTGGGAAGGGAGAGGGGACGGCAAGCTTGTTCCAGTTTCTTACATGGGGTGAGGGTAGGGGTATGTCCAGGAGTAGGACAGAGAGGTGGCTTAGGTGTTTTGTCCACCGGTTACGTGGTGTTGAGTGCAGGAGGCATGCTCCGTACTTTGTTTATGCTTCTGACACCCTCTTTTTATTCCAAGCTCTTCAAAAACAATAGTTGGGTTTTTTGGTCTCTTTGTATCTTATGGGTCCAAAATTTGACCCCACTTTGCCTGGACATAGTTATTTTCAGTCCCACCTGCTTTCTTTGCATTTTGTTGCTGGAGGAAGGGTGTGTCCAGGTGCAAGCATTGCAGCACTGCTGCAAAGGGTCCCAGGTCCCAGGCCTGTGTCAGGCTTTTGTTAAGAGTATGAAATGTGTTAAAATATGCAGTAGGCTTTAAAGAGTGCCTTGCATGTGGTAAGGTCTCAATGCACGTCAGTTATGATTACTCTTACAAGGATATTTATTATGACTACTATTTGTAGTGATGAAGATGAGAACCTAAATATCTATTAATTAAATACTAGAGGAAGAGATTATAGTATGACCACACATAGGAAAGCATCACGTGCAACCTGCGTTGTAAAGTGCAGAAAACAAAGTGGTGAAAAGTGTGCCTCACGTGCTCCCCTTGGTGTAAAATACGTGTGTAAGTACATACGCAGTACAGATTTATTAGTGTTTATGGCTAGCTGGTTCCCTTCTGCTTCCTGAGCACACAGAAGATTGTTCGTTCCAGTTAAGTGGACCATGTGATTAGCTCTGGTCAGTGTGAGACCAAGGAGGAGAGACAAGCCCCTGTGTAATCTATCAGGCCTCTCTTCCCTGGAAGCTGCAAGCTGAGATGGCAGAGACACGAGGTGAGACAGTGTAAACATGTAGATTGATGCAGACATGAAACACTTTGCTGTGTCTGCCCATTGAGATGCTGGGTTAAATTTGTTACCACAGCACAACCCAGTCTGTCTTGACTGGTAGAATATGATTCCATGAAGGAGATGAAAAAATTGAAAACACTACTTGCTCCTGGGGAGGAAAACCTGGGGGGAACCAAAGGTCAGGGGTTTGAGGGAGACTTATTTTGCCCTCCATACCCTTTCATATAACTTGAAATTTTAAATTACAAGTATATAACATTTAAACATCAGTGTAGTTTGGGTCTGACAGAAATCAACAGCTTTCTCTAAAACTTAGGGGAACCTGCAGCCCTCACCCTCCTGAAAAACAGAACAGAAACAAAAGATAGAAACATTCCACTCTCACCTCCCTGAAGAGACAAAAACAACAGAAATCGTTTAGTCCAATTACACTGTTTTCTCCAAGAATGTTCAGCAGCTTCAATAAAGATGCAGGAAAAGAACCTTTCGGGCAAGGAAGGCAGTGAATGTAGGAGGGAGTGCGCTGTGTGGTAGTAGATGGGGAGAAGGGCACGGGGTCGTTTCACTGCAGGTCTCCAAGGGGCAAAGAGTGTACGTAGTGGTGAGAGAGGAAAGAATGAAGGGGGATAATTTCTGGTAGTCAGGAGTTAGACACTTGAAAAGATTTGCTAGTTAAGATGGAGTCTGGGAACTGGCAGCTGAGACAGGAAGTCAAAAGGTAGCATGATTTTGATATTTTAATAAGATACTATAAAAATTGGTCTTCTTTCATATCTCATGATGCTGATAATATTTTGACTGATTTCAAAATACGCAGCATATTTTATAACACAGAGGGTGATGAGGAAAGAAACCTTTATCATTTTTCCCTCAGTAGTGTTTGCAGAAACATTTCTGATTTTTCTATACATTTTGCCTGCAAAGGATGGCATGACATATTGTGGATCAATAGGGACCAAGCTGGATATTTGCAGGACAGTTATGACAAAAGAGGATGGCAGTTTCAGAATAAGGATGAATAATGGGGAGGATAAAAATAATCTTGACAGATAACTCAGTTAAGAGGGAAATTGCAAAGTGTTTAAAGACCCCAACTCAGGGGATTTCCCTGGCAGTCCAGCAATTAAGACTCCACCCTTCCATTCAGGGGGCAATTCATTCCAATAAGTCATTCTTTGGGATTACATCTAAAATAATAAGTAATATTTATACACATGATTCCCTTGAGTCATAGAAAATTTTTCTTGGTGACTAGAGAGCTATAGCACTTTGTAAAATAGATGAAGGATTTTTATTCACAAGAAATAACAGAACTTTTCTCAATAATACTATAGTAAATATTGTGGGAGAGGATTAATTAATCAGAGTAGTTATTTAGCAAGTACGGCATGACTAGACCACCAGATGGGTGCTGTTTGAAGAGCTATGTTGTCCCTGCACCTAAGGTACTTCTGGTTCATTTGGAGAGATGAGTAATAATGGAATATAGCTCACAAGAATGATGGAAGTAAAATGAGGTGGTAATCATGGATGAATCGCAAGGTGAAAAATCTAAGCGGTGTAGAAACTCAGAGAACGATGAGCTCAGTGTATCTGAAATATATAGTGGAGGCTCAATGGGGGTTACTGACAAGTGGATTTGGAATTAGGAGACCTGGGTTAGAATCCGGGGCTGTCATTTGCTAGCTTGTGATCTTGGGCATGTTTACTTAATTTGCCTCTGCTTCTTAACTTGTCAAGTAAGAGGCACCACTTACCTTGCATATTGTGAAGAGTGCGTTGTATTATGAGCAGTGCCTAGCTGCCCTCACATCTGTTCCTTGCCATTTCTGTATCACAGTTGAGTGGGGGTGGCAAATGGCTGCATTTTCCTGAGTGCTATGGATTGAATCGTGTCCTATCAAATTCAGGTATTGAAGCTCCTCAACTCCTCAATATGGCTAAATCTGGAGATAGAGTCTTTAGGAGGTAGTTAAGGTTAAATGGGGCTTCCCAGGAGGCTCAGGGGTAAAGAATCCGCCTGCCAATGCAAGAGACACAAGAGATGGGGTTCATCCCTGGGTTGGGAAGATTCCCTGAGGAGGGCACGGCAACCCACTCCAGTATTCTTGCCTGGAGAGTCCTCATGGACAGAGGAGCCTGGTGGGCTACAGTTCATAGGGTCACAAAGAGCTGGACATGGCTGAGAGACTTAGCACACAGCACACACAAGGTTAAATGAGGTCAAAAGAGTGGGGCCCTAATCTGAGAGGACCGTGGCCTTATGAGAAGGGGGAGAGAGTGATCTCTACCCTGTGCTTCCCATGGCTGTGTGAAAACACAGCAAGAAGCCTGCCTTCCACAAGCTAGGGAGAGAATCCTCACCAGAAAATGACCACGCTGGCACCTTGAGTTGGGACTTTCCAGCCTTAAGAACTGTGAGAAAAACACTTCTGTTCTTTAAGTCAGCCAGTCTATGGTATTAATATTTTGTTATGGCAGCTGGAGCTGATTAAAGTACCAGGTTCCCATGTCAGGAGCATCAGGCCGATGGCAGGTATAGGAGGAGACTGAAAAGTGGGATGAAGGGAAAGGCTAGAGTATTTCTCTTCTCTCTGCCTCAGTAGCATCTCCAGCCTCCTTCATGCATTTAGGAGATGCTCCTTAGCTCCCTGCATTTAGGCAGATTGCTACTGCTACTTCTGCTGGGAAAGTATGGCCCTGGGTTCCAGTAATGCCACCTCCTTCTCCTTTTGCTGGCAGCTCTCTGCTGTTACTCATTTCTGAGTTGCCTTAACTGTCTCCTATTTCCCTTTCACCTCTTGCATCACCTGTGTTATCAATTTTCTGTATTAAGGTCCCTCTGTCATTAATATGTAACTATGTCTTCTATTCTCTGGTCGAATTTTGACTAAGACAAAGAGTAAATTGTAAAACGTAATCCTGTGAAGCTATATGCAATGTGCCATACTAGTAATAAGTATACACACACACAGATGTCATACTATACATATCTGTTTTTACCTGTCCTTACAGCTGTGCGACCATGTTCGTGATGTCTTTTTTGATCTAACTCATAATTCCGGAGAACCCAAAGAGGGCCCATCACAGGGCACAAAGCTGATCTAATTATAGTCCCTTTCTCAGAAACTGGAACTAAGAAATACAGAGGGACATTCTAGCTGGTGGTAGTCACTGGAGCTGAGAAGCCAAGTTATGAAGTCATGTCTGATGACCATGTTGTGATAAGTAGAAGCAGCTAGTTAGGAGAAAGAGGGGACCAAGGGGTAAGTCACATGGCTTCTGGGAAGCAGAGAGTGTAGCTTTGGTTCCGGATAACTTTCCATTCCCCAGTTCCAGTTTGAAACAGGCATGGTATAGTCCTACCACATTTTATGAGATTCTTTTTTGTGCTTTCCATAAGTGTATCTGCATTAGGGTTAGCTTACTTGGATATCTGTGTTTTTGAATTCTAATTAGGACTTCCTGTACACACACACACACACACACACACACACACACACCCCTTCAGATTTTGAGCTGTCCTTAAAAATATTTAGCTTGGGATGGGGCAAAGAGACAGTTATATATAATTCTGTTTAGGATGAACAACATGAGGAAAAGTTTGTGGATAAGAGAGATTAGACTCTAGAATAGCTTGTTGACTGCCCTGCTTGCTCTTAACTAACCAAGAATTTAATCAAGATATCGTAAAGGTTTGGGTGAAATTGTTTTAAAACTAACTGTAGTTGAAATTTTATCACCTTTATTCTTTATAGTTAGCTAATAAGGTGTCTGTTCCCTGATGCTTGCTTTAAAATAACGTGTTTATCATGCAAAGCATCAGTAATCGTTACATTAAAATGCATTAAAAGCTAAATTTATAAGCAGCATGCTTCCTTCATGCCCTGAAGGTCATGCCACCAGGTTTCTGCAAAATCAGGTCAGGAAGAGAATGCAGTAAAAAGGGGCTTTCTCTGGAAACTATCCTATTTGTAATTTTATGAAGATAAATTTTTGAAACTCACTCAGACCACTTAATGGATCTTAATGACCAGACACAACACAGGTTTTGTGTGTTGGTTTTACCTGCTCTCGGTTATTTTGCAGTCATTCATTCCCTGTCCAGAACCTCTTGATGCTGAGATGAATATCATGCCTGTGTTGATCAACATTTATATTCTAAAACAGATTAAAATGTTTTTTGGTTTCAATGGAAAATACCATAACCAAGAGGGGACTTCGTTAGAAATGTGAAATGAGCTGCCAGAGAAAAGTCCCAGTTACAAAGTTTTAAAAGATATTGGACAACTTCACCAATATCTGGAATTGTTTCTTTTCAAAAAAAGAATATTTTCTAGACACAATATTTGTAGGTACTATAGTAGGTTTTAGCTGATTATACAAATCCATTTGTTGTCAAAGGGCAACATTTATCTTAATGAACTTTTTTGATCATAGTCATGTATTTTTTATTATCTTTAACTGTATAATTTGATTTGTCATTAAAGATCACATAGCCCGTGTGATAAAACACAAGAGTTTCTCCCCACTCCAAGTATTGGGTGATATTGATACCAATCATTATTTGTATGTTACATGTATTTGACTGCTACTGTAAAATGGTCAAATGTTCAGAGTTAAAATAGAGAGTGTTAGTTATCTTTTATGTTATCAGAAATAAACAGTAGGATGGGAAAGGGTTGGATTGAAAGTTTGGGGTTAGCAGATGCAAACTGATAAATATAGAATGGATAAACAGCAAGATCCTACTGTTTTGCACAGGGAATTATATTCCATATCCTGTGATAAACCATAATGGAAAAGCATATGAAAAAAATTTAAACATTTGTATAACTGCTTTTGCTGCACAGCAGAATTTAACACAACATTGTAATTCAACTATACTTCAATTTAAAAGTAAATTAAAGGAGCTTCCCTGATGGCTCAGTGGTAAAGAATCTGCCTTCCAATCCAGGAGACGCAGGTTCGATCCCTGATCAGGGAAGATCCCACATGCCATGGAGCAACTAAGCCCGTGTGCCACAACTATTGAGCCTGTGCTCCAGAGCCCAGGAGCTACAACTACTGAAGCCTGCCTCCCCACAAGCCTGTGCTCTGCCAACAAAAGAATAATAATATCATAATGTGTGTTCTGCTGCTACTGCTGCTGCTAAGTCACGGCAGTCGTGTCCGACTCTGTGCGACCCCATAGACGGCAGCCCAACAGGCTCCCCCATCCCTGGGATTCTCCAGGCAAGAACACTGGAGTGGGTTGCCATTTCCTTCTCCAATGCATGAAAGTGAAAAGTGAAAGTGAAGCCGCTCAGTCGAGTCCGACTCTTGGTGACATGGACTGCAGCCCACCAGGCTCCTCCATCCATGGGATTTTCCAGGCAAGAGTACTGGAGTGGGGTGCCAGTCCTGTCCAACTCCTTGTGACCCCAAGGACTATAGCCCATGAGTCCCCTCCGTTCATGGGATTTTCCAGGCAAGAATACTGGAGTGGGTTGCCATTTCCTTCTCCAGGGGATCTTCCAGACCCACGGATTGAACCCCAGCCTCCTGAACTGGCAGGTGGATTCTTTATTGTAGTGCCTCCTGAGAAGCCTGCAACAAAAGAAGCCACCTCAATAAGAAGCTTGCACGTGGCAACTAGAGAAAAGCTCAAACAGCAACAAAGGCCCGGCACAGCCAAAAATGAATAAAGTTATTAAAAAAATTAATAAAAGAAACAATCAGAAGTCATTATTAGAGACAAGACTGATCCTAGTTTTCTAAACCTGTTTGTCTCTTTTACAGAACCATACTTCTATAAAAAGGTCACAGGGCAAATTTTCTGAAACCTAATTTTGATGAATGAATTTATTAATAGTTTACCTTTCTATTGAAGGCTTCAATAATATAATGTAAAATTAGTACCAGAAAATATTTCTTTAAAAGGCAGGTGTCTTGTCCATTTTACAATTGAATGTTTTAAGATAAGACAAAATTATGTTTAAAAGTTGGTCCTCCTGGACTCTTCAACCGTAACAGGTGCTGTACTAATAGTCCTTGTTTTACATCGTGTTGTTGTCAAGATCTGTCTTTTAAGTTCTGTCGCTTTTCTGTTTTTTAAAGTCCCACTTACCCTTATGATACCGATTTTGACATCACCACGAGGTGAACCTACCCCATAGGCCCGGTGGTCCCAGGAGGTGGATGAGAGACACGCGGAGCAGAGCTGCCGCAGACAAGCTGCCCTAACAAGCACAGCCTGGATCAGCCAACCACAAGCTCATGGCTCTAAGTAAGGACCCATTGATGTAAGGTAATGAAGATTTGTGGTTGTTTCTTAAGTGTCAAGTGTCACTGTTATAGCCACAGTCAACTGGCACAACAGTAGTGGTACTTTATCATTGAACTCAGTAGTTCCAAGAATAACCTTTTGGTTCCCTGTTTTGTGATTGTGACAAATTTAAGAGCTTCCCTAGTGGGTTGGTTTATGGTGCTCTAGGAATCATTCTGGAAGCCCAGTCTAGAGTTTGCTGCTCCAGTACTTCAATGCCCTTTCTGCTTGAAGTAACTGTACAACCCCATATCCACTAGGGTGGCTACTATAGAAACACAAAGCAGAAATAACAAGGATGTGGGGATATTGAAACATTCTACATTCTTATTGGGAATGTAAAATGGTACAGCTTCTATGGAAAATAATATGGTAAGTCCTCAAAAATTAAAAATAGAAGTATCATATGATACAGCAATTCCACTTCTGGGTACATACCCCAAAAAATTGAAAGCAGGGACTTGAAGAGAGATTTGTACACCCATGTTTATAGCATTATTCACAATAGGCAAGGGGTGGAAGCAATCCAAGTGCTCATCAACAGAGAAGTGGATAAACAAACTGTGGTATATACAAACACTAGAATATTTAAAATACTTAATAGAATACTTAAAAAGGAAGGAAATTCTGGCACATGCTACAACATGGATGAACCTTGAGGCTATTACATTCAGTGAAATACATTCAGTCACATTCAGACACATAATATATTCACTGAAATACATTCAGTCACAAAAGGACAAATATTATATGATTCAACTTATTTGTGGTACTTAGGGTAATCAAACTCAAAGAGATAGAAAATAGAATGGTGATTTCCAGGTACTGGAGAGAGGGAGTTCCCGGTATTATTGCTTAATAATACAAAGTTTCAGTTTTGCAAAATGAAAAGAGTTCTGGAGATTGATGGTGATAGTGTTTATCTGACAGTGTAAATGAACTTAATGCCACTGAACTGTACATATAAAAATGGTTAAAGACATAGAAAACAAATTTATGGTTACCAAAGGGAAAGGGGGAGGGATAAATTGGGAACTTGGGATTAATAGATATACACTTTATATAAAAAGTATATATGCTGCTGCTGCTAAGTCACTTCAGTCGTGTCTGACTCTGTGCAACCCCATAGACAGCAGCCCACCAGGCTCTGCCGTCCCTGGGCTTCTCCAGGCAAGAACACTGGAGTGGGTTGCTATTTCCTTCTCCATTGCGTGAAAGTGAAGTTGCTCAGTCGCGTCCGACTGGTAGCGACCCCATGGACTGCAGCCTACCAGGCTCCTCCGTCCATGGGATTTTTTAAGCAAGAGTACTGGAGTGGCTTGCCATTGCCTTCTCCAAAAAAGTATATATACTTTATGTAAAATAAATAAACAATATTCACAGCACAAGGAAAATCAACTGTACTTAAAAAAAATAGTTAAGATGGTAAATTTTATATGTCTCTTACCACAATGAAAAATAATTTTATAATGAAAAAAATAACTAGAGAGATTTAGTTGTCTATACTAAAACTTGAATGATTCACATCAGATGAGAGCAGAGAAGGACCATACCAATCTTTGAGGATGATTTCCAAACTGGGCCTCTGTATCTGATGTCATGCATGACATTCTGCATGTCCCCACCTGGTAGAGGGAGCCTAATTAAGGTTAAGGGAGAGAACCTCTTTTTTTTTTTTTCATCATGAAAGGGTGTTTCTTCCTAATCTCAGTGAAGAATGGAAAGTAGAGAATTCAGTCTTATGGTGTCTCGTATCTGCTATTGTTTTCTTTCATACGAGTCTTTTGGTGGCCTGTGTACACTGGTTACTCCATGTATACTCATTAGGATGAGCAACTAATGAGCAACTCATTAGGATGACTGTCCACTCAGATGAGGGTATTACAAATACCACATAAGCAGACCCAGAAACTCATGGAGCCTTTCTGGTGGAGCTAGGTGTTCCCTTGTGAGGCTACCCATACCTGCCTCGACTCTTCTAAGAAGAGCCAGACCATCTCTCCAGCTTTCCTCCAGATTCCTGGGATCTGGGATTTGAATTTCAGAGACACACCATGATGCCTGAAAAATGGACCATGATTCAGTCCCAGTAATTCCCAGCAGAAAATGTCAGGAAGTCCTAGTGTGATAAACTAAGCTGGGTGTAGGGTAGGTTGTGGGAGCAAAGAACAAATTGGAGAAAAGCAAAGGGAAAGGGTGGAAGACAGTTGCTAAAAGAGGGAACCTGGGACCTAGCTTTCACTTTTACTGAGTCCTGGTTGCACAATGTGCGATGAGTCAGCCTGGGTTAAAGGCACAGGTAGAGATAAAATGTAAATTACCTTCTTTTTCATACAAGAAAATTATCTTATTAAAGTTGGTAAAAATTCTGGCCTTGAACATTACTCTTTTTACCTTCTGTGTTAAAACCACTAAGAGGAAAAAGTCACTGCAGGTGGAGGTTGGCTTGAGGAGTTACTCTGGGCTCTGCCTCCCTATCAAACTTTGTTCTTCCTGGTTTCTGTCTTGTTGATTCCATACCCACATTATTGCTGTATAACCAAGAGGATTGACCACTCTGGCCCAAACCTTGAGGAACTCAATCTAGTTGAGGACAGTTATATAAACAGATTCAAATAGCAAGTGCTAAATCAGAGACAGAATTTAAGTGCTAAGAAAATAATAGCTGGGGCCATTAAAGATGCATGAACACAAAAGCTCTGAAAGATGAAGAGAAGATATCCAGGCCGAGAGGTGAGGACATTTCAAGCAGAAGGACCACAGGTCTTCTCTCCTAGTTGTTATTCTTGGGATCCTCATTTTTAGGAAAGTTAACATGTGGAGCTGGTTGTGAACTTGGAGACTCCCCCTGTGTTCCTTCACTGCTATTGGGGAATGAGAGTCCATTTAGAAAGTTAGAGTTTGGAGAAGTTTTTTGAAATGTTAACTGTCCTTGGTGATGGACAGGGAGGCCTGGCGTGCTGCGATTCACAGGGTCGCAAAGAGTTGGACACGACTGAGCGACTGAACTGAACTGAACTGAACTCTCATTGGAGAAATTGTCTCTGATATGTAGCTTCTAAAAAGGTAGGCATTTGCTTCTTATGAATTGAGAATTTCAATGGATGAGCTATATAATTGAAAGTAATAGCCGCAAGAAACATTAGTGAGGGTCAAAGCACAAGTCTAAAGTCAACTTGGTGTGTATATTGCTTTTTGATTAAAGGAACAGAATAGCTAGAGTTCAAATTTCAAAAGCAATTATCAAACAAGTCTGGGCAAAGTGTGAATTCAGGCCCTCATTTTTCATCTAAAAATCCACTTTTTTTTTTCTTTAATGAAGTCTTTTATCTTTTAAAGTGCCATTATAAAATTAAGATTTTGGAGAGTTTTGAGTAAGGAGTGAGAATGTTACTTTTATTGCAGGGCTAAACAAATATTAAAGACCCTTTTCATTTTCTTTTTTTTATAGAAGTTTTTAAAATTTAGGTATGGTTTTCCAGTGACCATGTATGGATGTGAGAGTTGGACTGTGAAGAAAGCTGAGCGAAGAAGAACTGATGCTTTTGAACTGTGGTGTTAAAGAAGACTCTTGAGAGTCCCTTGGACTGCAAGGAGATCCAACCAGTTCATCCTAAAGGAGACTAGTCCTGGGTGTTCATTGGTAGGACGGATGCTGAGGCTGAAACTCCAATACTTTGGCCACCTCATGCGAAGAGTTGACTCATTGGAAAAGACCCTGATGCTGGGAGGGATTAGGGGCAGGAGGAGAAGGGGACGACAGAGAATGAGATGGCTGGACGACATCACCGACTCAATGCACATGAGTTTGGGTGAACTCAGGGAGTTGGTGATGGACAGGGAGGCCTGGCGTGCTGCAATTCATGGGGTCACAAAGAGTTGGACATGACTGAGCGACTGAACTGAACTGAACTGATGCTTTTCTTTGCAATTATGGAGTTAATATGAAAGTCATTTTCACTTGAATAGTTGTATTTGTAAGAGATTTGATATTTGTAGGAGATTAGATACTGTGAAGGAAAATACTAATAATGAATATGTAACCCTCCCCAGTTCTACCATTTATTAGGAGTCTGGATTGGGTTAAATTCTGGGTTACCAGAGATGGTAAGGTCCTTTTTGGCCCCAAACATTGCTCTTTTCTCCTTCTTCACCCATCTTTCTATTGCCAGTAGTGGGAAATTATTTATATTTGAAAAAGTAATATATTAGTTAGGGAACAGACTAGGTGGCTGTAAAAAAGGAGACCCCAAAATATAGTAGCTTAAGCAAGATATACTATGTCATTCTCCCATGGAAACCTGGAGAGGCATTCTAGTGACAATATGACTGTTCCATGGTGCCAGGAGCCCTATCTTGTTACTCAGACATCATCAGCACTCAGGTTCTACCTGTTGTTTGAAAATGTCATTTCAGCTACAACCAACACTCAATTCACTGTGAAACTAATGAAGATTTAGCTTCAGGATCTTTCACTTCTATGTGTTTTCCCCACGTGTTATGTAATGGAGGGGCTACAGGCTTTTCTTGGCTATGACTATAAGGGTATTTTTGTGCCAGAGACACCTTTGGCCCTTTGGTGAAGTCTAAGGACCACTTCTCAGAGTGTTTTTAAAAATTTAAAGTAAAATACACAGGATTACAAAGACAATCCATTAAAGTTCAATTGTCAAAATATACTGTTATATAGAAATATATACTTTTTATTATTGCATTTAATAATAAGACCTAGTGATGGAACTAATGACCACAGTAATTTGGAAGTAGTGATGGACATTAATGATATTTCACATATTTGCATTAATTGAAATGTCATATGAACACATTTCATTTCTATTAGTGACAAAGAAGACTCTTGAGAGTCCCTTGGACTGCAAGAAGATCAAACCAGTCAATCCTGAAGGAAATCAACTCTGAATATTCATCGGAAGGACTGATGCTGAAGCTGAAACTCCAATATTTTGGCACTCCAATACTCCAATACATCTGATGCAAAGAGCTGACTCAGTGGAAAAGACCCTGATGCAGGAAAATATTGAAGACAGGAGAAGAGGATGACAGAGGATGAGATGGTTGGATGGCATCATCAATTCAATTCAATTCAATAAACTCCTGGAGATAGTGAAGGACAGGAAAATCTGTTGTGCTGCCGTTCATGGGGTTACAAAGAGTTGGACACGACTGAGCGATTGAACAACTACAAGTGACGAAGTTACAGGCAAAGTAAATATAACTATGCTTTATTGTCTACACTTATAGTAGAGGGGGAAATAGCAAAATTTATACTCCTTGCAGTAGATCTAAGTGGTACATTTTCATGAATTCTACACTGGTTTTCTAAACAAGAGAGAACTGTTATCCTTGTATTTGATTATTTTTCATCTCAGTTTCTCTCTGTGTTAATCTCTTCTCATTTTCTTTAATATGTTTTGTGATTATCTCAGGATTTTCTTCTATGTCAATAAATCAGGTGTTTTATTTTTAGATTATTTTGTTTCATTATATGTTTTCTAATGATATCATCTTAGTCCTCAATTTTTCCTTACATCCACAAGCCCTCTTTTTTTTAAGTCATTTTGATCTCTTAATTTACCTTTTGCCTTCAGTTTATATTCTTATTCATGTTTTTCATACAGGTGAAGTAAAGTTCAAGAAATTTCCTGTTTCTTTTTTTTTTTTTTACATCTTATAGGCTCTTTTATTTTATTTTTTTAACCCACCTATAACTTCAGGTTTTTTTTTTTTTTTAACTTTACAATATTATATTGGTTTTGCCATACATTGACATGAATCCTCCATGGGTGTACATGTGTTCCCCATCCTGAACCCCCCTCCCACCTCCCTCCCCATCCCATCCCTCTGGGTTATCCCAGTGCACCAGCCCCAAGCATCCTGTATTATGTATTGAACCTGGACTGGTGATTCGTTTCACATATGATAATATACATGTTTCAATGCCATTCTCCCAAATCATCCCACCCTCGCCCTCTCCCACAGAGTCCAAAAGACTGTTCTATACATCTGTGTCTCTTTTGCTGTCTTGCATACAGGGTTATTGTTACCATCTTTCTAAATTCCATATATATGAGTTAGTATACTGTATTGGTGTTTTTCTCTCTGGCTTACTTCACTCTGTATAATAGGCTCCAGTTTCATCCACCTCATTAGAACTGATTCAAATGTATTCTTTTTAATGGCTGAGTAATATTCCATTGTGTATATGTAACCCTCTGTTTCTTGAATTAGTCTTCTAGTTTGAGGTTTTTGTCTGTTTCTTCAATGCTTCCTTCCTCATCTCTTTCTCTTTTGATTTTCCTTCTTGCTTTTAAAAGTTTTTCAGATTAGCTTTCATGGTTGTTATACTATTCTTTTCCATGCTTGGCTCTGTCCAGGAGTACATTCTATTTGCTCCCATATAATACAAGTGATTTCTTGACTTCTCTTTCTGCTCTGACACCATGTTTTCCCTCTAAATTGTAAGGTGGGGCTGGGGGCTTTGTTCTCCATTTACTCTTCTTTAGCTTGAGGAAATGTAGCCTGAAGTATGACGTGTGTATGTATGTGTGAGAGGGGATGGTTTCTTTGTTATCTCCCTCCATCTCAGTGGGTGTGTGTACCATTCCAACAGGAGCATACTATGTATAGCACTGAAGCCTTTGCTATTAACTGGTCCAAGAAAATCAGCTCTGCTATTCATTTTCCTTGATTTATCCTCTTCTTTTCTAGTTTTCATTGCTCCTTACTGAAAAGAAGGATTTAAAAGGAAGAAGAGAAAGACAAGGTTGGTTACACAGTTTACTTTCCTCCGGACTTGAGATTAGTGAGAATTCTCAGAATTCATTACAATATCTGGATGGTGAAGGTGGTGTTAGGAGCTGAAAAACTGCTCTTCTGCTCAGCCCCTGAATCTCCTATTTCTTTCTTTGGATGCACGTTTTTGAGGTTTGTAGCATTAAACATCTTTCCTTGTTTGGTGGTTGCTAGTGAATTTTTTGATCATTTTGTTAGGTAGGATAGAAGTTCTTTGAAGAAGTTTCAGTCTCCCATCATATCCAAGGAGTATGAACCTCACTTTTCTGAACAATAAAATAGATCTAAGTATATCTAAGTCAAAGAGTTGCTGTGATGGTAAGATTGATTGATATTTGTGAAGTGCCTAGCACAGCATCTAATGTGAAGAAGGTAGGTAGTAGTAGACAAAATGCATTTAAGTAAAATAAATTATTTGTCAAATATGCCCCAAAATCTGGGGAAAAATAAAGCAAATAACTATAGTAGTATCTTTACATATATTATAAAATATGAAACATACATATTACAAACCTCCCTCTCAAGATATGTCCATATTTCTAATACTTAAGAATACTACTTTTGGGACTTCCTTGGTGGTCCAGTGGCTAAGACTAAGTGCTCCCAATGAAAGGGGACCAGGTTCGATCCCTGGTCAGGGAATTAGATTTCAAACGCTGCAACTAAAGATCCCACATGCAGAAATGAGGATCGAAGCCGCAACTAAGACTTAATATGGCCAAATAAATAAATAAATATTGTTTTTAAAAAAGAATACTACTTTTTAATACTACTTTAAAAGTACTTTTGTTACTAGCAAAGAACACATGATCAATTCAAACATCCAAAGTAAGTGTTATGCTTAGGCCGTAAGATTAAGCTCTAATTTATTTCCTAAATTATGACCTTTTTAAGGTGAGTTGGGAGAGTGAAGAGAAATCACAGTCATCTGGGAAACATTGCAATATATTTGAAACTAGTTCTTGATTATCTCCATGGGGACTTTCTGCATGTTTGATTATCAGTACCTTCCAGATGATGTCTAGAAAGCAAGAAAAGCTTATGCTTTGATATTATGCAAATTAAGGTTTTGGTTTTTTCTTATTAGTGACGTCTAAGCCGGATGATGATTCCCAAGCAAACCCTCATACTTAGGAGAGTCTATAAACAGACCATTTCTTTGTACCAACCTCACATTAGAAATCTGCACCATCTCTTCCATGTACCTTTTGAAAGAATGACACATTTGCCTTATTATATGGAGACTTAAAGGAGATAGGGAAACTCTTGTAGAACTACTTGGCAAAGGAATACATATATTTGATGAAAATAAAAAATAAAAAGAGCTACAGAGAGGACAATTTAAACTTTTCCCTCCATGCTTTCTTTCTCCCTTGTTTTTCCCTTGTATGATTGTAAATTCCTTTAGAGGGAGGAATTTAGTCTTACCTATCTTTTTATTCTTCTTTCTGCCTTTTGTTCTTCTTTCTGCTCCCATCACTGGGCACAGTAAATGGCATATTTTTTGAAGAAATCAATATATGTGTATTTAATATGTAAGAATAAATATGGATGAATAAACACTTCAATCCGATTTACAGGCATCTTCTATTGAGCTTGTCAGATCCAGAAACAAATTTTTCATTTTTCTGAGGAACAACACATGTAATTAGAGGACGGTACTACTAGCCATTGTCTAATACTACCTGAGAAATTGCTGATATAACAGTTCTTGGAGACTGGACTATTTCCAAGCTTCCTTCTAGTTAGGGTTAAGTGTATCATTTTGCCACATCCTACTGGGAAGACTAGATTCTAAAAGTCACTTGGAGAGGACATTGTGGAAGCAGTCACCATGTCTTCCCCAGGATGATAGTATGATTATTAGAGATTCCTCAGATTTCATAGCTATGCCCTGATGATAGCCTTTCGTCAAGAAGTAAATGACTCCTTTTTATTGTTTGGGTGTGTGTGTGGGTGTGTATTAAACAATACATTTGATCAATGACATTATAGCTAAACAGTCAAGAAAAAGTTATGACTCATACTTCCTTGGGCGTTCCCTTTCTTGGTTGGTGGGTGGCTTACGTAAGTCAAGGCTATTGCATTCTCCAAAATTAACAGGTGTGTGCCTACATATTGTGTTTTAATATATTTCCTTTCACAATTGGTAGCATTATTTACTTAGAATCAAAGGGTATCTAAGTGCTGAAAAGGCTTTGCTCCTCCCAGTCTCCATGCCTTTGCTTACCCTCATCTTTTTGTAGTGAATGCTATCTGTTGTCTCTACATACCTGTTGAGATCGTTTCTATCCTTTAAAGCCCATGTCAAATGCACTCCTATCTCACACAGGGCTTTTCATTATAGCACCGTTTGTCTTAACCACACTTTTTTGTTTTTTGTTTTTTCTTAGACAACTTTTAACTACACATATATATCTTGAGTAAAGAAGAGTCAAGAACAGCATGACAGGAAGCCAACCACATGAAACACTTTGAAAAGTCGAATCAGTAATAAGAATGTAATGATACCTAAGCTGGGAATATAGCTTTAGAATTCAACATCCCTACCTCATTTGCTATTATCTTTCATGTTCTAGTATTTTCCACTTATTAGGCAGATTACGGTGGGGAAGTGGGCTGTATTTTGTGGTATCTTGCATATGAATCTTGCAAATTGTTATGGGCTCACACATCTAAGACATAAAACCAGTCAGATCAAGTGAAATGAGCTGGAAGATTTTTGATTAGCTTTGAAATGATTGCCAGCCCAGGCCCATACTATTTTTCTTCAGGTGACCAGATCTCACTCTCATTAGCTACATTAATCCATTAATTAATACAAGGAAATTTAGTAGGCACTTATTCTACACCAGTAACTGTGCTTGTTGCTGACACTGTGTGAAAGGCTATATTACATTCACTGACATGGGGACTTGTGGAAGGTTTATGGAATGTACAATACATTTAAATTTTTTTTTAATTTTAAAGTTATATTTTGAGATTTTAAAACAAATATGAATAGTTAGTGCAGTCTCTCCATTTTTGTGACATAACTATAGTTTCATTAGAAAGTTTAGCTTTGTCAAAATAATTCTGAAATATCTCGTTAAGTGTTGTCGCACGAGGGTGCTTTCTGTTCATAGAAGGGAGGGGATACTTTTTTCCAGGGGACCCCTTTAAAAATAATTTTATTGCTTCTTTGAAAATTATGGGGACTTCTTGGTGGTCCGGTGATTAACACTTCACATTCCAATGCAGAAGGTGCAAGTTTGACCCCTGGTTGGGGAGCTAAGATCCCACATGCCTCATGGCCAAAAACCAAAATATAAAACAGAAGCAATATTGTAACAAATTCAATAAAGACTTAAAAAAATTCTTTAAAAAATAAAAAAATCTATGAAAGATTATGTAATGAATTGAGATTATTCTTACATGTTTTGATTCAATTCTTCAATGAATTTAGTAAGACAATTCAAGCCCTTCTTACTTCCTGATTCTGAAACTTTGATCTACCTATATTTTAATTACTTGTGGGGCCTCCTGTCATGAAACAGTTGTAAAATTTTATTTTTCACTCATAAAAAATGTAGGTTTGTGGTCACTGGTAATTATTTAGTATAAAAACCCATGGTATCCATAGTGATTATGGGGACAAATCTTATCTTTACATTAGCTTGAACAAGGAGAGGCAAATTGAGCTTCCTGAAACCTTGCCTTTGAAGGAGAAAAATTAGGATGATTAAAGAAAGATTAAATGAATGTGACCAGTCTCCAAAAGGGAAGAGATAATCTGATCTGAGATTATTGGAATTATTACTAATGATGAGAATTATTTTATGAATATTAGCTATTGTATGCAAACTACATAAAAATTAGACAAAATAATATTCTTTCACATCTGTGGAAGATTATGTGGCAGCTTAAATATATATCCACAAATTCTTTGACACTCCTCTTTTTAAGGAGTGGATCCTAAACTCCCTCTCCTTGAGTATGGGCTTGACTTAAAAGATTCACTTCTAACAAACACAATAAAGCAGAAGTGATAGCCTGCAACCTAGAAGACAAAGTCATAAAAGGCACTGCAGCTTCCTCTTTGTCTTCTCCCTTGGATTGCTTTGAGGGGATTTGCCAGCTATATTTTTAGGACACTCCAGGAAGCCCAAAGAAGAGACCCATGTGGTGAGGAAGTAAGGCTTCCTGCCAAGAGCTAGTAGAAAGTGAGAATTCTGGTCAACAGGTTACCAGTGAGCCACCTTGCAAGTGGCTCCTCCCACCCCAGTCAAGTCCTCAGATGATTATAGTCCTGTCTGATATCTTAATTGCAACCACAGAGGAGGCTTTGAGCCAGAAGCAGTAAGTAAACCTGCTCCCAAAGTCCTGGCCCACAGAAACTGTGAGATAACAAATATTTATTATCATGAGATACTAAATTTGGGCACAGGGGCAATTTGTTACGCAGCAAGAGGTAACTAATACATATTCCTATAATGGGATTTTTTTTTCAAGAAACAGAACTTATTTCAGCTGTTTTAAGCTAAAAAAGATGTAATATAAGTAGTTGAGAGGAGTAGAGGAATAGTATTTAGGCTATATTTGCAGAATAATACCACTATTTTCACCTACAAGGGGAGCTGCTACCTCTGCTACTGTTAGGAAAGTGAAAAACTGGGACACTCCCCCTGGAACTGCTGATTTCAATGAGCTCTGCTTAATGAATCAGGAAGCCTCTGCCACTATTGCCATTGCTACTATACCCACAAAGTCCCTATTGGATAGGGAAATGTAACTGCAAAAAACAAACAAACAAACAAAAACCAGTATGTGTATCTGTAGCATCAACCAAAGCATCAAAAAAACTTTCTGCTTTACTTTTGCCTTCCAAATCACATGAAAATACATCTAGTTGGCAAAAATATAACCCAAAACAGGAACCAAACAAACACTTGTTTTCAGGACCCTAGCTGTTAGGGTATCTGAGAAATGCTGTCTGTAGTTTTCCAGTCTCTGTAGTACAGGAAGGCACACTTCTTGCGTGCCAGCTATTTTTATATTTCTAGAAACATTCCTGAGCTTTGTTCTTCGACACAGGTGCTACTTGAACATGTTTAAATTCTTTTGAGTTTTTGCTTTTAGGAAGCTAGGGTTGAAAGTGAAAGTGTTAGTCATGTCCTACTCAGTCGTGTCTTACTGTTTGTGACCCCATGGACGGTAGCCTGCCGGGCTCCACTATCCATGGAATTCTCCAGGCAAGAATCCTGGAGTGGGTAGCCATTCCCTTCTCCAGGGGACCTTCCCAACCCAGGGATTGAAACTGGGTCTCCTGCATTGTGAGCAGATTCTTCACCATCTGAGCCAATAAGCTAGGATTTGTCTAGGGCTAATTGAGGCGAGAATCTTCCAAGAACTCTACCCAATGCCCTGTGGACTCTGAAGTTTTTCTGGTCTGACTATTTCAAATCCTGTGCAGACACCAGGCACTTCTTTCTCTGGCCTAAGGTATTTTCCTCCACACATGAGGCATGATGAATTCTAAAGGAGTGGCCTCTGCAGATCCCTGGGGTTCTTTCCTATGTGTCACTCTCTTCTGCCTGGTGTTCTGTCATGGGAACTCTGTCTCACTGGACCCTCAGGTCCTTCTTAACTCAGGGACTCCATCTGGCTCTACTTGGCTTTCTCCTCCTGCACTACAGCCTAGGAACTCTCTAGAGCCAGTAAACTAGGGTAATCATAGAGTTTACCCACTTGTTTCTTTTTGAAAATTTTATTTATTTATATTTTGCCCTTGCCCCACAGCATGTGGGACCTTAGCTTCCCAACTAGCAATCAAACCTACTCCACAACCCCCATCCCTGCCCCACATTGAAATTGAGGTCCTTTGTTTCTTGTTTCTCAGGGATCACAATCTTTATTGCCTGATGTCTAGTGTTTCCAAAACTGTTTTTTCAAATGCTGTGAGTTTTTGTTGTTATAGTTGAGAGCATAAATCGGGTCCCGATTCCATCTTAGCCCCTTATTTATTTTTTATATCCCACCCAGTAGGAGTGCATTCTAACCTAATGCAGCATTATTTCCCAGGTGACTCTATAAGTGAGTCTTCAATAAGTCATTCTATGGTTCTATCAGACTGCTTGCTTCTGGGTGATGGAATATGTGGTAAGCTCAGCGATTGCCATAGGTATCAATAAATTACATACTTTACTTTTCTGCACATTTTCGCTCTTTGGTCACTAGTTTTGTAAACACGGCATTTATTAAGTGTGGTAGAAATATGACAAAGAGGAAAGATGATCCATAATCCAGAATCCATCTCTATTTCATTAGAACAATTTCTGCTTCCCTATGATGGAGAGTTTCCCCCTCGCCTCTGCGTACTAGATTATGGGACTCTGTGTGTGTGCATGCTTAGTTGCTCAGTTGTGTCTGACTCTTTGTGAACCCATGGACTGTAGCCTGCAGGCTCCTCTGTCCATGAGATTCCCAGGCAAGAATACTGGAGTGGGTTGCCACTCCCTTTTCCAGGGCATCTTCCCAATACAGGGACTGAACCTGGATCTTCTGCATTGCAGGCAGATTTGTTACCGGCTGAGCCACCAGGGAAGCCCTTATGGTACTATTATAGCACTATATTATGGGTTCATTACTGGGTTTTGCCATTTGCAGAGCTTAGCAGTGAGTACCTAGCAGATTAGCCTTGGTGAGGCAAAGTTCATCCTTCCCAGCATGGCTATCTGTTCACAAGTCCATTGAATACATCCAGATTGGTTGGAGAATGAGTCTAACTGGCATCCCTGAACAATTCTACTTGTCCACCAGGGTTTTGAGAGCCTCATGTGCAATGGTTGACTTTTGGCAAGCTTTCATAAGGGCATAAATAATTTTACACTTTGAGACAATTCTGAGAGCTTATCTGTCTATTGCCATGTAACAAATAATCCCAAACTTAAAGGCTTAAGATATTTATTTTGTTCAAGAATCCGCTTTGCAGGCAGGCCTCACAGGAATAGGACATTTCTTTTTTTCCTAGGGTCACTTGAAGTGGTTTGAAGGCTGGAGGTTGGATTATGCCAAAGGCTTGCTCACTCATATCTGGAGGTTGATACTGTTGCCTTCTGGGTCTTCACCTGGAGCTGAGACTGGAACACCTATCCACATGTGGCTTTTCCAGTTGGCCACTTGGCTTCCTCATAGCATGACTGTTGGGTTCCAAAGGCGACCGGCCCAAAAGGACTAGAAGAAAGCTGTATTGCCTTCTATGACAGCCTTAGAAGTCATGTGACATTGCTTCTGCCATGACCTGCCCAGGCTCCAGGAAAAGAAATATAGACCTCATCTCTCAATGGAGGAGTGTTGATGTCATGTTGTAAGGAGCACACGTATGTGGCATATACTGGTGTGGCCATCTTTGGAAAATAGAAGTCTGCTCCACCATCATATACCTCTTCTCCAGACTTCCTTATCTCTAATATTTCACTCTGGTTCCCTCCAAGACCCTAACCATCTAGCCAAATTGGTAGCCCTTGCCCATGAATCAATATTGGGTTATCCTTTGGAGCATCTCCATTTCCAAGCAGAGGATTAACACAGGTACTGCTCCACATTCTCCTCACTGAGAGGATATGTCTGCCTCATTGCTGAATGCCACCTGAGTGGCACTGTAATGGTGAGACAGTTCAGTTACAGAAGGCGCCAACACAGTATGCAGAATAAGTCTAAAAACCTTTCTAATAGTAATTTCATTATCCCCCAGGCAATTGTCGTAACTGATTAGATGAGGAGGATGTGGCAATGCATCAGAAATAGGAATATTAAGAATGTAAGCTGCATGTTTGTGAAAAATGTGGGCGTCTACAGGACTTGCTTGGGCCTGATCTTTTCCCTAGAGGATGGAATGCAACTGCATACAAATTTAGCATTTTCTGGTTCAGTAACACCTCAGTTCATGATGGGAAGATTAGGTTGCACAGTCACTTGAAATTCAATGGTTAGATTGTGTGATAGGCTAAATAATGGCCCCTCAATACATCTACATTTTCATCTCCAGAACCTATGAATGCTACCTTTATGGCAAAAGGGACTTTGCATATGTGGTTAAGAATCTTGAGATGGGAAGATTTATCTGAATGGATCCAGTGTGATCACAACAATTTTTATAAGAGCAACATTAAGAGGAATCAGAGGAAAAGGCAATGGGATGACAGAAGAAGAGACTGGAGCTTCCCTGGTGGCTCAGTGGTAAAGAATCCTCCTGCCAATGCAAGAGACGAGGGTTCGATCCAGGAAGATTCCACATTCCCATGGGGCAACTAAGCCCAAGCACTACTACTGAGCCTATACTCTAGAGCCCTGGAAACGCAACTACTAAGCCACGTGCCACAACTGCTACTGAAACCCATGCACTCTAGAGCCCGTGCTCCACAAGAGAAGCCCATGCACTGCAGCTAGAGAAAAGCTGGAGCAGCAATGAAGGCCCAGCACAGCCAAAATAAATGAATAAATAAAGGTAAAGTGAAAGTGAAGTCGCTCAGTCATGTCCGGCTCTTTGCGACCCCATGGACTGTAGCTTACCACACTTCTCTGTCCATGGGATTTTCTAGGCAAGACTACTGGAGTGGGGTGCCATTTCCTTCCCTAGAGGATCTTTCCAACCCAGGGATCGAACCTGGGTCTCCCACGTTGTAGGCAGATGCTTTACTATCTGAGCCACCAGGGAAGTCAAAGCCAAATAAAGATAAGCAATCATTAAAAAAAAAAGCAGAGACTGGAGCAATGCTCTTTGAAGGAGGAGGAAGGGGATAAAAGCCAAGGACCACAGTCACCAGAAGACAAAAAACAATAACAACAAGAAAGAAACAGATAAGGGAATGGATTCTCCTCTCAGAGCTCCCAGTAGAAATGAGGGCTTCCCTCCTTTGACTTTTGCCCAGTGAAATTGATTTCAGGCTTCTGACCTCCAGAATGGTAAGAGAATAAATTTCCATTGTTTTCAGCCACTGTATTAGTTTTCTGTGGCTGCTGTAGCAAATTAACAGAAACCTGATGGATTGAAACAACAAAATTTTATTCTCTTCCAGCTCTGGAATCCAGAAGTCTGGAGTTGGTATATCTGGGCCACCCTCGAGGTGAGGGCAGAGCTTCCCTCCCTCTGGAGGCCTTAGAGGGGAATCCACTCTTTGCTTTTCTGTTTCTGGTGGCTGCTGGTCAAGCTGGTGGGCTCATCAATCCAATCTCTGCTTTCATCTTCACATCGTCTTCTCTGTGTGTCTTCTCCTCCCTGTCAAATCTCCCTTTACCTCTCTCTTATGAGGTCATTTGTGAGTGCATTCAGGGCCCACCCAGATAATCCAGGATAATCAATTCATCTCAAGATCTGTAAATGAATCACATGTGCAAAAGAGATCCTTTTTCCTTATAAGATCACATTCATAGATTCCAGAATTGGGACTTGATTGTTGGGTGGCCACGACAGTCTACTACAGCCACTACATTTGTGTTAATCTTTTCAGTGGCAACTAATGCAGATACGTGCTAAGTCTTGACTAGGGCACAAGCCAAAAGCTGTGTCTCAGAAGGAAAATCATTATTTTCAAGGAGGGCATGGCTTTCCTATGAAACTATAGGAGCCTGGGCAGTGATTCTTTGAAGGTAGCTTTTCGGATCTGCCACAGACATCTCACACTCTATTGGGTATGTTGCTATAAGGGACTCATGTTAGCCTAGACCAGCTGGAGAGAGACCAGCTCTGCTCCATTCAAAGCAGGTCGCCTTGAGGGCCATTCAGTAAATGGACGGGAATCAGGCACTTATATGTGGTGTATGTTGTCTCTAAATCCCAGGAGGTCCATTGAGCATTGTGCTCCTTCCTTTGGGAACTGATGCAGAGCACATCACCTTGGCTTTCACATTTTGGAGGGACATACTCTGGCATGTTGCAGTCTACTGAGTTCCCAGAAACTTCACTGAAGTAGCAGGTCTCTGGATTTACCTGCCACATGTGTCCTTACGAAGGCATTCCGGTCCTATTAACCATTTATTAGATATTCTTTCTTTTTTTTTTTCCTTTTGAGCTTTTTATTTTGTATGGAGATATAGCCGATTAACAATGTGATAGTTTCAGGTGAACAGCAAAGGGACACAGCCATGCATATACGTGTATCCTTTCTCTCCTAAAACCCTCCTCCCATCCAAGGTGCCACATAACATTTAACAGAGTTACATGTGCTGTACAATAGGTCCTTGCTGGTTATCCATTTTAAATACAGCAGGGTGTACATGTCCATCCCAAACTCCCTAACTATCCCTTTATCCCCCGCCAGCAACCATAAGTTTGTTACATATTCTTTCAAACCCCTTTATTTTCATTTATGTATATTGTATACTTATTTGCTTCTCACCCAGCTGCTCTGGGTCTTTTTCTCAACTGTAAAATACACAGTGGTGGGATAATCAGTTCTGACATCTACACTCTCAACTCCCACCCACAGAGTCCCTGGTGAATTGAATGAAAGAGAGAGATTCTGGAATGAGTGAACACAACAGGAGAACAGGCATCCTTTTTTAAGCTCAGTTAAACCAGATGCAAAAAGAATTTGTTATTAGGCATGATGGGTGTGGTTTGTCTTTTTTGTGCAGATTGGGGAATTTGCAGGTGGGTTTGACTACTAGATTCTTCTATTTCTGAACCACACGTGCTCACAAATAGAAATGGCATACATTTACTGCATGTATGTTTGCATGAATAAATTTCTCCCTCATTAAAGACTGAGGATTGGAATAATCAGTATCCTCTTTCTTCATCTGACAGGCACAAATAGGTGTTGTATTTATTCTTTATCCTTGAATCATTTCCAGGAGAACTAAATTTTTTCATATCTATTCTTTTTATTTATTTGTCTCCAAGCCTAGTTAATTACAAAACTATCCATCTATGAATTTAGATGCTTCTGAAAGTTTAGTTCATTGTTTTTGAAATAATTGAAAAAGAAAAAACACACAAAAAAACTTTACATCTTGTAGGGGGAAAAAATCTAGATAAAATTGAAACACATGTGGGTAAATTTCCTTTTAATGCAGGAAAAAGTATAATCAGGGGATTCAATGGAGATTCTTAGAAGCTGGGTCCTTAAAGGATAAAAGAAAAACTTTCCATTTTATAGACTGCACAACCCTGAGGTCCATAAGGGTCAACAGAGTTGGGACTAGAATTCCAGGATGCTTTTCTGTTCCTCTCTAAGGAATCAGGGAATTAATACAAAATCCCTGATAGTAATTATATCTTAAAATCAAGCAAGATTTGTACAATGAAATATCACCCAGTCAAAAAAAAGTAATAAAGTACTGATGCATGTGACATACATGGAAGAACCTTGAAAACATTAAGTAAAAGAATCCAGACACAAAAGACATTGTATTATTCCATTTATGGGAATGTCCAGAACAAGCAGATCTATAAGGCAACCCACTCCAGTACTCTTGCCTGGAAAATCCCATGGATGGAGGACCTGGTAGGCTTCAGTCCATGGGGTCGCTAAGAGTCGGATACGACTGAACGACTTCACTTTTACTTTTCACTTTCATGCATTGGAGAAAGAAATGGCAACCCACTCCAGTGTTCTTGCCTGGATAATCCCAGGGATGGGGGAGCCTGGTGGGCTGCCGTCTATGGGGTCGCACAGAGTCAGACACGACTGAAGTGACTTAGCAGCAGCAGTAGCAATAGAGACAGAAAGTAGATTAGTGGTTGCCAAGGCTGCAGGAGGAAATGGGGGGAGGTGAATACTAGTGGGAATAGAGTTTCTTTTAGGGGTGATAACAATGTCCTGGAATTAGATAGTAGTGATTTGCACAATTCTGAATGTACTAAAGTTCACTGAGTTTGCTCTTTGAAAGTATGACTTTTTTAGTAGGTGAAATTATGTTTCTTAAAAAAAATTTTTTATTTGAATATAGATGTTTTACAATGTTGTGTTATTTTCTGCTGTACAGCAAAGTGAATCAGCCATACATATATCCCCTCTTTTTGGATTTCCTTTACATTTAGGCCACCACAGGAAATTATATTTCAACAGAACTGTTATACTTTAAAAAATTAAAAGCAAGATATCAAAAGAATTTTTCCTAATTATTTCTCGGACTTCATAAGATATAGCATTTCTCTAAGTCTCTGAAGACCAGACATATGTATAGTAACATTACAGGTAGCTTCTTAGCGGGTTCATTTGATTAGTATGACAGCTCCCCTAATAATAAAAGAAAAAATATCACCAACAAAGTTAAGGATTTGTACTTAATTCACTTAATGATCAAGAGAGATAAAAATCTTCTGACACTAAAAAATTAGGAAGGAACAGTTGCTCTGCTTAATTATAAATTGAATTATAAAGGCCTCAGCAAACATTAAAAATAAGTGATCCTCAAGAAAGCAAATTCTCCGTTATTTGTTTTAATTGCTATTCAACATAATGGACACCTGCTGGTGTGTCTTTTAGAGTATTCCTAAGGAGAACATAGCTCGCAGCAGCTGGGGAAAGTCATTATAAAAAAAAATAATGAAACACCTTAAATAAACAAGCAGGCCTTTTATTACAGCTAGGTAGACCTCATCATGCATCATGTTGATAAATGTCTAAATTGAATTGGGGGCAATTTTCAAGCTTTTCTGTTTGTTTGTTTAAGGAAAATCAAGCAATATAGTAGGTCTGGCAGTTATTGCAGTGTCTACCCTATATTAATTTTCCCCTTGTTTCTTACTAACAGAACCCTGATTATGTTTGGAAGAGTGTTGTGGGCTGAATCATGTACCGTGAAAGGTCATATTCTGAAGTCCTAACCCCAGTACCTCATAATGTTACTGGGTTTAGAGAGAGGATCATTAAAGAGGGAATTAAGGTTACATGAGGCCATTAGCGGGACCTTGACTTACCTGGTGGCTCAAACGGTAAAGTGTCTGTCTATACTGTGGGAGACCTGGGTTCTATCCCTGGGTCGGGAAGTTCCCTGGAGAAGGAAATGGCAACCCACTCCAGTACTCTTGCCTAGAAAATCCCATGGACGGAGGAGCCTGGTGTCCATGGGGTTGCAAAGAGTTGGACACGACTAAGCGACTTCACTTTCTTTCTTAATTCAGTACGGCTGTTGTCTTTATTAGAAGAATTTAGGACACAAATGCACATGGAGGAAAGCCCATGTGAAGGCACAGAGAGAAGGCTGTTTCTGTTTAGTTGCTGAATCGTGTCCGACACTTTGTGATCCCATGGACTATATCTCGCCAGGCTCCTCCATGGGATTTCCCAGGCAAGAATACTGGACTGGGTTGCCATTTCCTTCTCCAGGGGATCTTCTCGACCCGGGATGGAACCTGTGTCTCCGTCATTGTCAGGCAGAGTATTCTCTGGTGGCTCAGCTGAGAGAGAAGGTAGCTATCTACAAACCAAAGGACACCTCAGAGGAAACCAACACTGCTGACTCCTTGATCTTAGATTTCTAGCCTCCAGAATTATGAGAAAATAAAGTTCTGTTGTATAAGTCATCCAATCTGTAGTACTTTTTTTCAGTCTGTAGTATTTTATTATGGCATCTCTGGAAAACTAATATAAGAAGTAAACACAAAAAATTGTTTGTTGTTGTTTCCTTGCAACAGGTGACCATGCCTCAGTTTTCTGGCCAAGGTGATAAAAAAGTGAAAGTTCCTTGGGCCATTTGCTAAAACTCTGTAAAAGAGGTCATCACTAGCCTTTTGCTCTTTTCTCTTCCTTCTTTTCTGCCTGGAATAGGAATATGAATATGACAGCAGAATCACCAACCTGAGACCATGAAGTGACAGCCAAGGATGGCCAAGTGGGAAGACAGCAAACCTGGGCTTGATGGCATCACAGAGCCACTATCCCAACCCAGAACCAGTTAACTCCGGAATTCTCTCGTGTAAGAAAAACAGAACCTTTATTTGGCCACCGTGTTTTTTCTTCTTTTTTTTCTAACTTTCTCTTTTTCATAGCTGAATGCACTTTATGAATGATAACTAAATAATACTTATTTAGTAATTATTTTTTAAATTATTATTTATTTATTTTACTGCATCAGGTCTCAGTTGCCACATGTGGGATCTAGTTCCCTTATCAGAGATCGAACCCAGGCCTCCTGTGCTGGGAGTACAGCATCTTAGCCATTGGACCACCAGGGCAGTTCCTTAGTAATTGTTTTTAGCCTTATGGGAAAGAGGATTGTGCTATATTGAGCACAGTTGAAAGATCTAACTGGAAGCCACACAGAACATGAAATATCTGCACTTAAAACCATCTGCTTGGCGAAACAGTTACCACCTTCTCACTTGCAAACAAATTTCAAATTCGTTTAGTACTTAAATTAGAGAAATACAGACTTTTTTTTTATAAGTGGGCAGTGATGCCTACAAATATACTTCCTCAGTACTATTAAAGAAAATTTCAAAGGAATTTGGTGTGATTTTCTTTACTGAGATGTAAAGAAGCCCTTCCACTGTTGAATCATTGGAGTAGGTTTCAGAGCAGAATCATGGGATTTCTCTCCTGGTAAATATTCATAAGCAGACTACACTGGTACCTGACTGCCGACTCATTGGCCTGTGTGGTTGTGGATCAGCTATGGGTCTGCAAATTCTTTGCTGCTGCTGCTAAGTCGCTTCAGTCGTGTCTGACTCTGAGTGACCCCAGAGACGGCAGCTCACCAGGCTCCCCCATCTCAGGGATTCTCCAGCCAAGAACACTGGAGTGGGTTGCCATTTCCTTCTCCAATGCATGAAAGTGAAAAGTGAAAGTGAAGTCGCTCAGTCGTGCCAGACTCTTAGCAACCCCATGGACTGAAGCCTACCAGGCTCCTCTGTCCATGACATTTTCCAGGCAAGAGTACCGGAGTGGGTTGCCATTGCCTTCTCCAAACTCTTTGTTACCAATTAGCAAAAAGATAGGGAGATAAGGGACTTGTTACCAAATGCAAAGCAACTACATCACTAAGCACACTGTTTGGTTCAGCTTACTTGTTTTTGTGGCAAGACTTCTGGAGGAAGGAAGCAAGTATGTTGGTTTACATTCTGATGCAATCTCCAAATCTCATTGCAGATTAGTACTTTGAGTAGCACTGAGACAGACAATTTGAATAGGTATAATCAACCAATCATTGTGGGAGATCTGACTGTCAGTGTCTGCCCTCTGTAACTCACCATGTTATGAGTCCAACTAAAATCATATTTGTATTAAGTCCAGACTGTAATGACTTTGAGCCACAACCATCTGCATAAAGAACTGGGCCATGCTTCTGAGAATCCCTAGAAAACCATCTCACACTTGTTCAGGAAATACTCAGGTTCTTGGCCAGTGAGCATTCGATCTCAGCATGGTCTCTGCTGCTGATATTCTCCGTGATCAAAGTGAAGTGCTCTATTATTTAGGGTACATTTGGCTGCAAGTAACAGAATACCTCAATGGACATGAATTTGAGCAAACTCCGGGAAGACAGTGAAGGACAGAAAAGCCTGCTGTGCTGTAGTCCATGGGGTTGCAAACTGACACAACTGAGTGACTGAACAACAACAACAGAATACCTGGGGCTTCCCTGGTGGCTCAGTGGTGAAGAACGCGCCTGCCAATGAAAGAGACGCGGTCGAGAAGATCTGCTGGGGAAGGAAATGGCAACCCACTCCAGTATTCTTGCCTGGAGAATCCCATGGACAGTGGAGCCTGATGGGCTACAGTCCATGGGGTCACAAAGGGTTCAGACATGACTTAATGACTAAACAACAACAACAGAATACCCACCTGGTAATATCTTTAGAAATAAAGACATAATTACTTCACATAATGTAAAGTCTGGAGGAAAGCAGTTGTAGATTTGAAACTGGCAGTTAGCAGCAGCACAGGCTCTTTGCATCTTTGCACCATGGCAAGAAGCACTTTGGCTTTTGTCCGTTCACAGCTCTAGACGCTATGGTCTAAAGCAGGAGTTTTCTTTTATTCAGAAGAGAAAACCCTTTTCAGATGACGTGTCCTCCTCCATCACACACACCCAGAAGATTTCCTGTACATGTCATTGTTCAGAACTATGTCTCATGAACTATCCTTCAAGGAAAACCGAGAAAGTGATCATCTGCTAAGGGGGAACAGAATAAATATAACTGGCTTAGTCAATTAGCCATCCTCTTGGGCTCCACTCATCGATACCCCAAATTAGATTACCTCTCTTCTGTTGGCAGAGTGGAAGGGAGGAGTTCCATTGTATGGGTAGCCAACAGTATTTTCCAGGGATACTGCCTTCCCAAAACCATCTTTCTTGGAGGGCTAGAGCAGTGTTAATGGTAGTAGAGAGACCTATGCTTCAAAGCAGTTCCTTGACCCAGATCCAGAGTCTTGCAATCTCTCTCTTGCAAAGAGCTGCCCCACCTTTAGCGTTCAGTTGCTGAGTGCTTGACAGCATCTCCCTAACACACACTCACAACCTCCCATGAATGACAAAGAGCCAAAGCTTTCCAGCAATGCAGCAGTTTCAAATGCATACTTGGAAAGAATACATTTTCTCAAGGGACCATCATTCTACTGAGCTGTAACTGCCAACAGAACAGACATTATCATTCACTATAGCTTTAGGCCCTAAACCTCTTGGAACCAGTTTCAAACATTATTTTTTTTTTTTCTTCAGATTGCAGTCTTTACTGTTGTAAATATACCATCCAGTTAGTTTTTCCAGAACAAAGAGAAGTATATGCACCTCTCTACTTTTTGCCCACACTAAACTGCAAGATGCTTTGAAATGGTAGTTTTCCAGCTTCCCTGTCAAGGTTTCAAAAGTCTTAGGTTCAAGTTTCAGCCAGGGATCTAGCACTTACTCTGTCTATCCCCTGCTTGTAGCAATTTCTGGGAAAAAAAAAAAAAAGCAGCTCTTAAGAAGTTGGCCTAGGAATGGGATCTCAGCACTGAAGTGTTGGCAAAAGGTTTACATCTCTTTCTTCATCATCTGTTTAGTGATCCTTGTAATTAAATAGTACAAAGGAGTGTATGACACATTAAAAAAAGTTGACAGAAGTCTATCAAGTTCAATTTGTGTGTGTGTGTATGTGTTAGTCTACATAAACCGAATGATTTAGGAGGACTTTAAACAAGATGTAGAGTTTGAACTATGAGTAGGTTTTGGCCAATGGAGATTGAAAAAAAAGTGGGCATTCCTGGGGTGGGGAGGGATGTTTAAAATTAATATGCCTCAAGGTAGACACAAATAGGAGATATGGATGGGCAAGTAAGTTAGGACTGAACAGTGGACAGAGTTTAATCATATTATCCAGGGTAGAAGTATTAATAGTTTAGCTAAATCCACAAATAATTTATCTTTAGCATTTCAAGCTTTTCTGTTTTCTGTTGATGGTGGTTATTACAGTTATTGTGGTGGACTTCTTAGGAAAAACTTGAGCTATGTGTATTCAACCATTTCATTTCTCCTATCCAGTTTCTACATGTGATCTGGATCTTAAGCTGCTGCTGCTGCTGCTAAGTCCCTTCAGTCATGTCCGACTCTGTGCAGACAGCAGCCCACCAGGCTCCCCCGTCCCTGGGATTCTCCAGGCAAGAACACTGGAGTGTGTTGCCATTTCCTTCTCCAACGCATGAAAGTGGAAAGTCAAAGTGAAGTCGCTCAGTCATGCCCAACTCTTAGCGACCCCATGGACTGCAGCCTACCAGGCTCCTCTGTCCATGGGATTTTCCAGGCAAGAATACTGGAGTGGGGTGCCATCGCCTTCTCAGGGATCTTGAGCTAGTTGCCTCTAAAACAACAAATTCTGAATTCAAATGAATCAGAAGTTTTGCAAGATCTGATTCTTTCACATTATCATTCATATCAGTGAAGGAAAATGGGGCTATAACCTGAATTGTCTTGAACTTTCTCCAATTAGTATTGTATTAAATACTTTATGTTGCCTTGTATTAAAAAGGAGCTTTTAGCACCTTCTGATCTTTTCTCTGCATGTATTCTGAATAGAAAGTCTTCCCAGGTGGCACTAGTGGTAAAGACCCTGCCTGCCAATGCAGGAGACCTAAGAGACGTGGCTTCAGTCCCTGGGTTGGGAAGATCCCCTGGAGAAGGGAATGGTTACCCACTCCACTACTCTTGCCTGGAGAATCCCATGGACAGAGGAGTCTGGCGGGCTACAGTCCATAGGGTCACAAAGAGCCAGACATGACTGAAGCGACTTCATCCACACACATTCTGAATAGAATCCTCCAAATGTACTACTACAATATTTTAATAATTCTTAAGCATCCTTTTAGTTTAGAGGGGGGATTAAAAAATGGGTTGACTGTTACAGGCTTGAGTCAGTTTTCCACCTTTCCATTTTCTTTTTTAAGAAAGTTCGACAATATGCATAGAAACATGCAATCCTTGTCTTCTGATGAAAGGCAGTTCCTGGCTTCTACTGGCTGAGTTTAGCCTCATTAGAAAATTTGGAAAATTGGATTCCATGTGTCAGCAAACTGATTGTTCCTTAAAGCATTTGAAAAACCAGTGAGGGGGATGAGGTGGGGGTGATGGAATCAGACACATGGGAGAGGATATATGGATCCTGAAACAAGGCTTTGAGAAATCTTTATTCACACAAGACCAAATGTGTGTTTACTGAAAACAACACATGGAGAGGATGGGGAGCTAGAAATTGCTTTGTTAAGCTAAAACTTGGGAAATATTGTAATTGAAGATCCACCTGGTGTGTTCAAAGCAGAGTATAAAAGCCTCTTGAGCAGCAACTAGCTTCTCCTCTCTGGAGATCAATTTACATGTATGAACATAGCTGAGTTGGCTCAGTGATATCCAAATTAAACCATAGTTTTGGTCTCACCCATCATACCCTCTCTCACTCATTCTCTGTCTCTCTGTCTTTCTCGATCTCTCTCTCTCACACATACACAGTTTTGATGGGTATTTTGATAGACTGAATAATGGCTTCAAACACGTTCCTATTCTAATTCCTGATATCCTTGAGTATTACTTTACATTGTAAAAGAGATTTTGCAGATGTGATTAAAAATCTTGAAGTGGGAAGATTGTTCTGGATTATTCAGCTGGACCATAAAAGCAATCACAAGGACCCTTATAAGGGGGAGGCAGAGGAAGATTTGATAGGAGGAGGCAGTGCGAACATAGAGGCAGAGACTGTAGTGATGCTGCTACAAGCCAAGGAATGCTGGCAACTACCAGAAACTGGAAGAGCAAGCATTTGATTCCCCCTTAGAGCCTCCAGGGGGAGTCCAGGCCTGATGATACCCTGATTTTGGCCCAGTGAACCTGATTTTGGACTTGTGGCTTCCAGGAGTGTGAGAGAATAAATTTCTGTTGTTTTAAGCCACCAAATTTGTTGTAATTTGTTACAGTAGCAAAAGGAAATCAATACAGATAAATAGTAGAGTAATACCTTAAATAGCAGAATTTAAGGCAAAAATCATGTATAGATACACTGACCTGAAAATCACTTAAGCATGTACCACATATGAGAACAAGTATAGTAAGTTTTCCCCCAGAAGTGGAACAAAGTGTTTCTTCAGCTGAGATGCCAAATGCAGTGGTGAGCTTGTGTTGCAGAGGTGATGTTGCAGGAAAAATACTTCTCTTTAAACATTAGCTTCCTTAACCTGGGAACCAAGTTCCCCTGAGAGAGATGCAGGTTTGTATCTCCCATCTGCATAATTGACTGCCACCCAGTGATTCAAAATAGGAGAGAGAGATTGAAAATAGGAGTGAATTGGCGGTGGCAGCACATTCCCTCACAAGACATGCAGGGGAGATCCAAGAATACTTCTATACTGTTAAAATCGCCTGCTTCATTCCTGTACACCCCACTTGTCTCATGATTATGGAAACCATAGAGACCTCTTTTTCTTTTTACCCAGACAACTTGGCAGCCTACAGTGGTACTGTTCCTCTTTCTACAACCTCGAGGTTTCTCTCCTTTTTGTGCCATAGCAAAAACTTCACTCTCACCTAAGGACACTGACCCCTCTGCAGCCCTTTTGGGTTAATTTCCCACTCCCCATGTACCTCGGGTTTCTGAGGAAGGATGCTACAGTTACCACATTGTTGCTGCCCTGTCCAGACCTCCCTGCCCCTCCTGGCCGCTGTCCCATCCCCCCACTTCTCTGAGTGTTGCTGCCGACAGCTTGCAGCTGCTCCCTTCTGAGAACTGCCCCAGGTAGTGTTTCTCAGAGTGTGGTCCCTGGGCCAGCAGCATCAGCATCACCAGGCAACTGGTTTAAAATGCAAATATTCAAACCATACCCAACCTATGGAGTCAGAAACTTGGGATTGGGTCTAGCTGTCCGTTTCTGGTGTACAGTAAAGTTTGACAACTACAGCCTGAGGGTGAGTGGAAATCCAACTCAGAAATGTCCACGATGATACATCTTCCCTTCAGGGATGTCGGCAGCCAGTGGCTGACTGAGTCAGGGAGAACAAAAGGCTGCTAGCCCCTTAGCCTTAATAGGGGGCAACTCTGTGATGCCATTCAGGCTCCACAGCTCCCCATTGGGATCAGGCTGAGGCTGGAATTGAACCGAACCTGTATCTTGGCCAAAATTCTTGCTGCCCTTTTCTGCAACCGCATTGCCTAAAGTGGTGTTATTGGTTGAATTGTGTTTTCCCAAAAAGAGATATTGAAGTCCTAACCCCCAGTAGCTCAGAATGTGACCTCATTTAGAAAGGCTTGTTGCAGATGTAACCAGGTAAACAAGGTCATATTGGAGTAGAGGGAGTCCATAATCTGATACGAGTGGTGTCCTTAAAAGGTGAAGACACAGGAACACAGAGAGAGTGCCATGTGAAGATGGATGCAGAGACTGAAGTGATGCATCTATGCCAAGGAATGCCAAGGATTGTCAATCATCACCAGAAGCTAGGAAAGATTTTCCCTCTGAGTCCTGAGAAGAAACCAACCAGGCCAACAACTTGAGCTCAGATTTTAGCCTCTAGGACTATGAGAGATTAAAATTCCCGTGTCAAACCATATAGTTCGTGGGGCTTTGTGATGGCAGCTCTGGGAATGAATAGAAGAGGTTTCATCTAAGCTCATGACCTTACTGACCCTCTTGCCCAAGAATCCCTGCCTCAGGCTCTGCTTCTAGGAACACGACCTAAGGCAATGGGAATTTCCTTATTTTTCACTAGGATTTCCACCTTCTTGCAAAACACCCTGTTCCACTGAGGCTCCTGCATGCGGCTACACCATCTTCTCTCTGAACCTGTTAGTATTGAAAGTTTTAGTAAACTGGTTGAACCAGCTAGGTGTACTCCCTTAATTGTTTCTCTGCCAAATGGCCTTTTAAATACACTCAGCTGTATTTCCCTGACCTTCTCCTGAGAGTATCTTGGGCTCCCCAGCTTTTCTGATCACATGTGGCTAACAAAGCTTATTTTAGGGTTTTAAAAAGTCCCATCAATACATACGTCACTCATTTAGTTCAAAGCTGTCCCTCCGTCTCATTGGGAGACTGCTCTGAGATTCTGCAGGAGGGCGTCACAGAAAGGGTGAGAAGTCTTGTCCTCTGGCTTTTCCTGCACTCTATTTGCTGCCGCTGGCTTCCCCAAGACAGGGAGAGGAAGGATTAGAAAACATTTCTCAAACTCAGAACTATTGGCATTTTGAGCTGCATAATTCTTTGCTGTGAGGGCTGTTCTGTGCATTATAGGATGGTTAGCAAGGTCCCTGGGGATGTGGGGAGGGTGTGGGGAGAAATTGTCCTCCACTGAGAGCCGCTAGATTAGAGGGGAAGAGCAAGTTCTTTGTTAACCATTGCAAGTATTACCTGGCCATCGGTGCCTTCTGTCTCGAAGGTCTATAATTTATTGCTGGTTGTTTCTCTTGTTGAGTGCTTTCATTTGCTCTTCAGAAACACCCCACCAATGCCACTCAGCAGACCTCCTACTGCGCGTTCCTTGTCAGGGAATGCCCTCTCTGTCTGACACCCCTGCCCCTTCCTCTGATGGACATCCCCAAGACCTGTTCTGCTGGGGTTGCCTTCTTCTAGCAGGCAGCTTTCTTGGGTGGAGTCCTTTAGAGAAGTCTCATTCTCAGCTGCTTCAGCAAGAATCAGTCTGCACCCCAGTGACTGCACCTCACCATGTCATTATAGACAGCTCTTTCAGCAACCATTTCCTCTCAGATGTCTCCAGGTAAGAATCAGGCCTTTGTCATTCTTCAACTCTAGGGACAGGCATCGATTCGTCCTAAGAATTCTCACCACTCTGCTGAGGTATTCATTTTCTATGGCTGTGCAGCCACAGGCTTAGTGACACAAATTTATTATCTCTCGGTTTTCATGAGTCAAAAGTCCAGGTAGGGGGTTTGTGGGAGCCCTCTGCTCAGGGTCTCACCAGGTTGAAATCAAGGTGTTGACCAGGGCTGCAATTCTCATCTGAAATTCAGGATCTTTTTTCAAGCTCATTGCTTATGGAAATAATTCATTTTCTTGCAGCTGTATCGCTGAGGTTCCCATGTTCTTGTCTGCTGTCGCCTGGGGATCACTCTCAGCTTATAGGGGCCACACATAGTTCCTGGCCATTTGCCCCCATAGACAGTTCACAACATGGCTATTTACTTTCCTCCAGAGCAAGAACACATCTCAGATCATGAGACCCCCTTTTAAGAGTTTACCTGCTTAGGACAGGCCCACCCAGGATAATCTCCCCTTTGATGAATTTGTCTGAAGGTAGGAACTTTAATTACATCTACAAAAATCCTTTTTGTCAACCTATCTAATCTAATCATGGCACTGATGTTCCATCATGTCTACGTGTATCCGCCACACTCAAAGGGAGATTACATAAGAGTATAGGTCATTGTAGGGGAGTCATCTGAGAATCCTGACAATTGTAAGCCTCATGGAGATACTGGGCCAAGAGAGCCCCCTCATTTGGCTTGAAGGTCTTGACTATCAACTTCTTCCCTGGAGAGGTGAGAGGATATGCCATGATGCCTTTCCCTAGGACAAATGTTTTTCTTTTTCTTTTATAGTCTAGTGATGGGTAGTAGATTAAGGACTGATTTTTGCCTGCCTCTTTGCAATTCCTGGATATAGGCATCTGATACCACCTCTCTTTTGAATCTGTAAACATTTATAACCAGTTATCCTTAGACTGGCATCTCAGCTGAAGCTCTGGGATAACAGGAAATACCAGTGAACATCCTGTTAAATGATTATTTTCTGACTTCCTGGTCATGGCACACATCAAAATCTATGACACCTGCTCACAGTCTCCCTTACCTGTCTAGCTAGGTGCTAAAGGAGAAAGTCACACAGGTGACTGGGTAGTTGTCACCACAACTTCACAAGCTCAGGCGGGCCCTCGGCACTATCTGAATGCTCCTCCCCTTTTCTTGGCTTGCTCATGTCTCCACACCCCATAGGGGCTGTTTCAGGCCCTCACTGTGCTTTTGCACCCCTATTTTCCCCTTCCTTCTCCTTCCTTACTGCGGATTCAAATATCTTTGAGACCAATCCTTCCTCTTAAGGATCTCACAATCTTGTGGGGAAGACTGACACACAAACAGAGGATTATAATATAAGATGAAAAGGGCACTGGCAGAGCTCTTTGAAGAGGACAAGATCAGAACCTGGAAAACCTTCATAAATAGGTTTAAGTTGATTCTGTTTTGGTCAAAACTATTTTCTTAAATTTCATTGCCCACTTCAGACTTACTCTTCTAAAAGACCTGTGTAAGTTCATATTATTCTCAGCCAGACTGGTTTTCATAAAGCCGTCAGGGAACCTGATAGTTTGGGGTTTGTTTTTTTATTTTCATATGTGATAAGTAGGGAGCTAGGGACGGAGAAGGCAATGGCACCCCACTCCAGTACTCTTGCCTGGAAAATCCCATGGACGGAGGAGCCTGGTAGGCTGCAGTCCATGGGGTCGCTAAGAGTCAGACATGACTGAGTGACTTCACTTTCACTTTTCATTTTCATGCATTGGAGAAGGAAATGGCAACCCACTCCAGTGTTCTTGCCTGGAGAATCCCAGGGATGGGGGAGCCTGGTGGGGTGCCGTCTGTGGGGTCGCACAGAGTCGGACATGACTGAAGTGACAGAAGCAGCAGCAGCAGCAGGGAGCTAGGGAAGACTTTAGTGATTTCTGAACTGTTTTACTGTTGAATAGTAAATTTTACTGTTGAATAGGGTAAAACTATGTATTTTATCATCATTTGAGATGATTTCACTTCGGTTTGAGTATACACAGCCCTGGACCACTGTACATCCTATGCCAGAGTTGAAATGGTTCTTTCAGAAACAATCAATGATTTCTGAATTGTAGATGGCATGATGGCTTTCATGTGAGGGATTTCTGATTTTTGTTCCATTTGGAAATCTACACTTATGATAGAATATATGTGTATGAGACCTCTCTCACAGACCACTTCAGATCCTCTCTTTCTGCACAGACCCTGATTCAGGTGCAAGCTTACAGCACTTCACCCTCTGCTTACATACAAACCTCTCACCTCCAACTCTGGGATTGCTTATTGATCCCACCAAGAGACCCAACTTAGGGTTCATACCCACCCAAGGACAACCTAGAGGTATAGGGGTATTAATGCCACAGGTGGTGAACTTTTGAGCAATACAGGGTAGGAGCCAGTGCACAAGGTCTCCCCCTTTTCTCCCTATGCATGAGATGCTGTTAAGGTGACTTCTGCGGGGCCAGGTCTTACAGGTAGAGCAATCAACAGCAGTTAGCCGTGGTCAGTTCTGTAATGCAGCCTTTTTTAAAAACTGGAGTATAGTTGTTTGCTGTACTAGTTGTATAGTACTGCTGCATTGGTTTCTGCTGTTCAGCAGTCAGCCATACATACACATGTATCTCCTATTTTTTGTCTTTTCCCATTTAGATCACCACAGAGCAGCAAGCAGAGTTCTCTGCGCTATTCAGTAGGCTCTCATTAGTTATATTTTATACATAGTGGTGTATATATGTCAATCCCAATCTCTTTTTAATTGACTCTTGTTACTTTGCAGCCCTCCTCCCCTTGCCCCCTGCTTCCCCCACCCTGTGGGATTGTGCCTCTTAATAAAATGGCATCACACAATCCTCTGCCCTGGGCTTTGCTTTCTGAGGAACTCAGACCAAGACGATATGCATATTTAATTAGGATATGGTTAGACGAGTGGGCCCTGAGGTCAGAAAAATGAGACTTTAATCCTAGCAAGGTATTTAAACCTCTTCATGCCTCAGTTTTTTTTTTTTTTTTTTCATGCCTCAGTTTTATGGTCTGTGAAAAATAATAACCTACTTCAGATTGGTGTTGTAAAGTATTGAGGCTGATGTAGTAGCAGATATATTACACATTCAACTATTGGCTGTTAGTATCATTTTGAACCCATGCCAAACTGGAGTGGAATAAATGACTCTTAATGTTAAGATAGTGATGGTGCCTTAATTTTAGCCGTGCTTTATCCTTTTCTGAGAGCCTCGTGTTATCACATTGTCTTTCCCAACCCAGTGAGTTAGATGAAGCCTGTACCTTGACTTAGCACTTATTTCTAAAAATCTTGGTCTGCAAAGTGTAGACAGTTTAATGAGAAGAAAGGCAAGGTTAAGAGTGTGAGTAATCAGGTTGTGCACGCAGAGTCTCCCCTGGGTAATGCAGTGGAAAGGGGCCCTATCTAGCTACCGTTGGCTTGGGCATGGCTCCTCACTCTTGTTGATTTCTGTAACTCATCATTCTTGGGATTTGAGCCCCTTTGCAACCTCTTTCTTGGTGTCCTCAAATGGTGCCCCATAAAGGGTGCTGCCCACAGAAGGGAATCTGATGAGGACAGAGTGGCATTGATCTCAGAACTCTCTCAAAGGGAGGATTTTCTGGTTATGTGTCTGCTTAGAGTTGGAGTACATGAATTAGTGAGAAAAATAATTTAAAAAGGGGATCATGGAAGGCCTTTGGCTTCAATTTTTAACTGGAGTTACATAACAAGGACTCCTGGAAGGTATTAAAGGGAAATTCCTGTTTGTTGACTTGTTGGGCTTTGGCATGTCCTTGTTTTTGGAATTTCCCCCATGTAAACTTTTAAGTCATTTCTATTTGTAGAATTCTGTCCTAGCTCACGTTTGGCCTTTCCAACTGGTGCTTTCCTTAGATGAAGCTTCAGTAAGATGTAACTAAAGAAAATAAACATTTGACTGGAATTACTATAATGTGCTTGTAATGAAAGGACTGGTTTAAGAAACACTGTGTATTAGAACGTAAGTTTCCAAAAGTAGTTTTTCCAAGATAAAAAAAAAACATCATTTGCAGAGTGGTGACTGAAGATACACTGACTGACTCTAGCTCATTTTTGTTTAATGTGGAATAATTCTATATACTTCAAGGCCAAATTTGCTTCACTCAAGCTTTAATTGTCAGTTAGACGAATGGAAAATAGCATGTTACTAATTCCAATTTATTTTGCTTTGATATAGTCAAAATTCATGCAATGGGGAAAAAAAGGAGGTCAGACTATGATCTAACAACTTCTTTTTTTTTTTATTATTCACATTTTGCTGTAATTGCTAACATTTAGCAAACAGTCCCACTAAATTACAAACAAAACCCACAGTTGACATTTTTTTCTCACAAAAGGAAAATGTGAAGTCCAGTAAAATTCAGTTCAGTTCAGTTCAGTCGCTCAGTCGTGTCCAACTCTTTGTGACCCCACGAATTGCAGCACGCCAGGCCTCCCTGTCCATCACCAACTCCTGGAGTTCACTCAGACTCATGTCCATCGAGTCAGTGATGCCATCCAGCCATCTCATCCTCTGTCGTCCCCTTCTCCTCCTGCCCCCAATCCCTCCCAGCATCAGAGTCTTTTCCAATGAGTCAACTCTTCGCATGAGGTAGCCAAAGTACTGGAGTTTCAGCTTCAGCATCATTCCTTCCAAAGGAATCCCAGGGCTGATCTCCTTCAGAATGGACTGGTTGGATCTCCTTGCAGTCCAAGAGACTCTCAAGAGTCTTCTCCAACACCACAGTTCAAAAGCATCAATTCTTCAGTGCTCAGCTTTCTTTATGGTCCAACTCTCACATCCATACATGACCACTGGAAAAACCATAGCCTTGACTAGATGAACCTTTGTTGGCAAAGTAATGTCTCTGCTTTTGAATATGCTATCTAGGTTGGTCATAACTTTCCTTCCAAGGAGTAAGCGTCTTTTAATTTTACAGACAATAAAAAAAGACATATTTGTATAGTTAATTTTTGTATTTTTGTGAAGAAATACCATATATGACAAAAACCTTTTTAAAAACGTTTAAGTTGATTCTGTTCTAACTATTTACTTAAATATGGCTGCCCAGTTTTGAATTACTCTTCTCAAAGACCAATTAGTTCAGTTCAGTTCAGTCGCTCAGTCGTGTCCGACTCTTTGCGACCCCATGAATCGCAGCACGCCAGGCCTCCCTGCCCATCACCAACCCCCGGAGTTCACTCAGACTAGTGAGAGTCCATTGAGTCAGTGATGCCATCCAGACATCTCATCCTCTATCGTCCCCTTCTCCTCCTGCCCCCAATCCCTCCCAGCACCAGAGTCTTTTCCAGTGAGTCAACTCTTCACATGAGGTGGAGCTTCAGCTTTAGCATCATTCCTTCCAAAGAAATCCCAGGGCTGATCTCCTTCAGAATGAACTCAAAGACCAATAAGCTCATATTATTCTCAAAAAGACTGGTTTTCCTAAAACGATCAGGGAATTTGATAGTTTTGTTTTCATATGTTACAAGTGCCAGCTTTTTGTTCAACATGGGCCTCATAGTTGTCTGAGGGCATTGGTAGTCCATAGATCTGCTACTAATAAAATAAACTCAAAACTGTTCAAGGTAAGAACAAATCTCACAAAGCCCATTTTCTGTGGGACACAGATAGTTCGGAACTTCTTTCCTTTGGGAAGGGAATTGTCTCAGGAGTTGGAGGTTGTCTATCTGGGCAGCTTCAGTCCTCTGGAACTCTGGGACCATGGTTGAATTAGGACTTACAAGCAAACAAAATAGGTAATCATCTCTCTGATGTGAGGAGTATGTATGTGTATGTATGAACCTAAGTTTTTCATCTGCAAAATGGAGGCACTTCTGCCTACTTCATTGGGTTTACGATGGGAGTTAAAATGAGGCAATTTTTAAACGGTGTATTTACTTTTTCAAGATGGGAGCGGTAGAAAAATGTAAATTAATCAACAGGATTTATATTAGTGGTCTTCATGCTCTGTACATATTTATTCAGTGCCTTGCTTTTCTTTAAAATGGGGATAATGATATTGACCTACTTCAAAAGGTTGATGAGAAGAACAACTAATTACTATTGGTAAAACACTTTGAAAACATTAAATGCTATCTATGAAAATGCCAAATAATAACTTCATGATGCTGTTGAAAGGATTAATTAGGGAATGTTTGCTTGAACCTTGATCCTCTAATGAAAGGTGTTTCTCCTGTTGCTATTTTTGTGTTAACTATTATCTTGTGTTATAATTTATTGGATAGTAAGTGTCATGGTTAACTGGTTTTTAACCGTTCCCAGGCACAGTTTTGATAATTTTTATTTGATCAAATGGATTTCATGTTGAAAAGCATTTTGTTCAATGTCATCCAACTAAACTGACCTTTGCTTGTTTCATGCTCTCACTCCCAGCTTCCTAGGGGCTCTCACTCAAGCCTTTCATGGTCTGCTTGAAATATCATACTTAGTGATGGATTCAGAATTTTCTGACTCCTCAGTTTTCTCTGGCCATTTCCCCCACCAATTACAAAAAGAGAATTCTGAAAAATCATTTAAATCATCTCTTACTGAGCATCAGCACTTGGTTAAAAATAAAAATTGGCACTGTTATTTTCCATACTTAAATGTGCAGATATACAGGCTTACTCTCCTAGCTTATTCTCTTACTTTTCTTGGTGGCAAAAGGAATGGCCTTTAGAAGAGCCTTATCCCAAAGGGGATTTGATGAAATTCCATTTTCACTTCTTTCTAATGGATGTGATTGCTCCAAATCACTTCACAGTTTTCCAAAGTGATAATTGGGTCAAAGAAACATAGATGATTTCAAAAGCTAAAGAATTCGTTTAAAAAATATCCAGCAGCTCACATAATCTGTGGGGAAGCTACAGGTCAACAACAATGTGCAATTATGTTGCAGAAGCGCCTTCTCTGGACCCCAGCTCCCACAGCTTGTGCTGCTCCTCTCCCTTACATTGGTGCTACCAGCAGCTGCCATCATAACGGTTGTCCCTGCTGCCTATGAAAATCAGATATCAATGCTGCTCCCACCAACACCCATCTCCACAATAAATTTTGACAGTGCTTCACCTTTTATTTAGAGTCTGAGGGGGATGGATCTAATAAATAGAGCCACAGGAAGGCTGAGAAATCCAGAGCCTGGCAATTCTAACTTAAAAAAAATTTTTTTAACTTTTATTTTTTTTACTGGAGTATAATTGCTTTACAATGTTGTGTTAGTTTCTGCTGTACAACAAAGTGAATATCAGCTACATGTATACATATATCCCTTCCCTTGTGGACCTCCCTCTCAATCCCCCATCCCACCCCACTAGGTCATCACAGAGCACTGAGCTGAGCTCCCTGTGCTATACTGCAGGTTCCCGCTGCTGCTGCTGCTGCTGCTGCTGCTAAATCGCTTCAGTCGTGTCCGACTCTGTGCGACCCCATAGACGGCAGCCCACCAGGCTCCCCCGTCCCTGGGATTCTCCAGGCAAGAGCACTGGAGTGGGTTGCCAGTCCTTCTCCAGTGCACGAAAGTGAAAGTGAAAGTGAAGTCGCTCAGTCCTGTCCGGCTCTTCGAGACCCATGAACTGCAGCCCACCAGGCTCCTCCATCCATGAGATTTTCCAGGCAAGAGTACTGGAGTGGGGTGCCATTGCCTTCTCCCACTAGCTATCCATTTTGCACATGGTGGTGTATTTATGTCAAACCTAATCTGCCAATTCACCCCACCCTCCCCTTCCCCCGCTGTGTCCACATGTCTGCTCTCTATGTCTGTGTCTCTATTCCTGCCCTGGAATTAGGTTCATCTGTAACATTTTCTAGATTCCACATACATATATGATATCGTTTTTCTCATTCTGACTGACTTTACTCTGTATGACAGACCTTAGGTCCATCCATACCTCTACAAGTGACCCAATTTTATTCCTTTTTATGCCTGAGTAATGTTCCATTGTATATGGGCTCTTCCTCAGGAGCAAAGATGGGACTGGGGGTGGGTGTTCTTCAAATGCTGGAAAGTGGCTCAAATGGTGGGTAACCAAGAAGGGTAACAAATATCCATCTACAACAACAGAACTAAGTCTATTAATATGTTCACTGGATTCCTTACTCTTTCTCCTAGAATAAATATTTAGATATTTTAAATCTGTATCTTTGTTGCTTTTTCTGCTTACAAAATTAAATTCTGCTTGGGACAAAAAAAAAAAGCCATTATTAATCTCAATGTTCTTTAATGAATGTCCTCATAGATTTTTTTTTTCCTACACATTTCCTGTTAAATATTTTCTTTTATTCGAGCAATAAAAATTCTCTTCATGGCATACTTGGAAAACAAGGATCAGAAAAGCCACTAAGAAAGGACAATAGACATCTTTATTATTATCTATTGCCATTTGTATTTGTTTTTTATTCCTTTGGTTTCTATCAGCAAAAGATGGAAACTGGTGCCTATGTTATGCCAGAGTTTTAACCTGCTCCAGATTAGCTGACTGCATCACTGTGGTTTTAACTCCCACTGGTTTTTTTTCCTCTAAATTTAATTACTGATTTTATGCTTCTTAACATTGCCAATGATGAAAGCTTTGCTCCCCTTCTTTTCTTTTTTGTTGGATACTGTGCCTGGCTTTACCAAAATCATGAAAATATGTTGGTGACTTTTATGAACCAATAATGTTATTTGTAAAGTTTACCAACAACGTTCCCTGCAGCAATGTCTTCAAATCTCAGTTTTGAGAGTTCTCATTTGAAACAGATTTTGAATTCTTTCAATGTCAAGATTCCCAATATTTAAAAATAAATGGTACTGGAGAAAGTCACTGTGGACTGCCACTAAAAGTGGATTACTCTCTCCCAGTTTGGCTATTTGCTTCTCAGTTCTCCTGGAAGTTTTGGGAAGAAATTTCGGTCTTGTTTTAATGTAATGGTGTAAATGTAATGTAATGGTGGCTTCCCTGACAGTGCAGTTGGTAAAGAATCTGCCTGCAGTGAGGGAGACCTGGGTTTGATTCCTAGGTTGGGAAGATCCCCTAAAGAAGGGAAAGGCTACCCACTCCAGTATTCTGGCCTGGAGAATTCCATGGACTGTGTAGTCCATGGGGTTGCAAAGAGTTGGACATGACTTAGTGACTTTCACACTTAACGTAATGGTGGAGGCAAAGAAAATTTTCACAATTTAGACATCATTTCCTAATGCTTTTTCATCATTCACCAGCGCTTGACAATTCATTTTTACCCAACAGAATTTGTTAAATAGTGTATCAAAATAGGCTGTGCTGAACTTTCATCATGAAACAAGTGTTAACTTTTTAAAACTGAAAAGCCTAGTTTGGTTGGAGCATAAAGATTGTTTTTTTTCTCACAATGATGGCTGCAACTGCACTTGGTAGAATCATCTTTTCTTTGCCTGTGTCTCAAGGAGAGCCTACTGAATGGCCTGTGATAGCTCGAGTTTATTCCGTCAAGTACTTGGTTCCCTAACTAGGCATTTCATCATGTGAGCTGTGCGTAGTGCTGGTGAGATGCAGGAGGACAGCATCCCTCATCTCTTGGTAGGTTAATGCCAACAAAACACTGGTAAGGAAAAAAGTAAATGAATTTTAAAAATTGTAAAGTTCCTTCTCACCACCAACAGATGAGGGATGTTCCACCCCTGCTTCTCTCTGGTACTCACTGCACACAACTAAGTGCCTCATTAGGGAACTTTGAGTACTTGACAGAATAAATTGGAGCTATTATTAGAGGTCGTTCAGTGAGGCCTCAGTTTGAAAATGTTTGGCTTGAAGATCAATAACTCATACGTCTGAAACAACTCTGAAAAAAAGAGTTACAGTCTATGATCTATGAGCTGCTGTGGCCTGGGAGGGCTTCATGGACATGAGAAGGCATATTGGATTATTCTGACTGGGACAACTTGTAGCAGGATTCTCAAAGAAGCCCTCGGGACACCTACAATCCACTGTATTCAAATGGGGGCTGGATATGTGTATAAGTAATGTTTTTAAAGGACATATTAAATGGACTGTTGGTTAGTGGTAATACACTTGATTTTAAAAACAGATCCATGCTGGTTTGGTTTAAAACACAAACTTCTCTTTCCAGGAGAGTATGTTGTAATAGAATCCAGCTACTGATTCAATAAATGTTGATCACCTACTCTGTGTGAGGCACTATGTTAGAATAAATAGTCTCCCTGTTTCCCTCTCTATGTATATGACACACACATATACATATATACATTTATATCTATGAATCTGTATATATAAATAATACACATATACAAAATTGGTGGTACAGTAAATTTAGTACAGCACAGGTCCCCAAACTTCAGGATCTAAAGCCTGATGATCTGATGTAATAATAATAGAAATAAAGTGCACAGTAAATGTCATGCACTTGATCATCCCAAAACCATCCCCCCATCCTGTCCGTAGAAAAATTATCTTCCACAAAATCGGTCCCTGGTGCCAAAAAGGCTGGGGACCGCTGTAGTACACTGAATTTACTAAATATGTAACTCTAGTGTTTAAGCTGTACAGGGACTTCCCTGGTGGCTCAGACAGTAAAGAATCTGCCTGCAAAGTGGGAGACCTGGGTTCGATCCCTGGGTCAGAAAGATTCCCCTGGAGAAGGGCATGGCAACCCACTCCAGTATTCTTGCCTGGAGAATTCCATGGACAGAGGAGCCTGGTGGGCTATAGTCTATGGGGTCACAAAGAGTTGGACACGACTGAGCAACTAAGACACACATGAATTATCCTGCCGTGTGTAATCTCTTGAAATATTATCTCATATAGTTATTTGGGTTGTTTGGGTTTTGGCTCCCCATCCAGTCTCTGAGGTTTTCCAGATCGGACTGTATAACAGGCTCTGCCTTCCATCCATTCATTACCCCTCAGAGATAATAAGCAGAGCATGCATACTAAGTCACTTCAGTCGTGTCTGATTCTTTGTGACCCCAGGGACTGTAGCTGCTGCTAAACATCCCACTGATGCAGCCTTTTAGCTGAGAGCAGGGTTCCACTCCTCCAAAAGCCATGACTTGGCCACAAACTTTGAAGGTAATGTGTTGACTCAACAGGACACTGATGAAAAGGAGTTAGAGAAAGGTTAAGTACATTACACAAACTTCCATGTGTCTGGAAATCACCTAGGAATTTATTAAAGAGGAGACTGTGAATCGACAGGCCTGGGGCAGGGCCTGACATTCTGCGTGCAACAAGCTCCCAAGCGAGACCTGGGCTCCTTGTCCAGGGCTCCCTGTTCTAGGCTCCTCGGTGGACCACGCTTGGCCGGAGAAAGGCTATTTGTAACGGCTGCATCAGAGATCAGACCCTGATAACTGGAGCTGAAGGAATCAGGCGCTCCCCGCAGGCCTCATTGTTCCCCCGACCCCCACCTCATCCATCCCCCTACCTGCTCCCATCCCACCAGCCCGCACGTGGTCGCGCGAGCACGACCCGAGAGAGCCCATCGCTCTCCCTTCCTTCCCTCATTGCCTCCGTGCCCGGGCTTCCTTCCGGGCCGGAGCTGGAGCGCCGCCTCCAGGAGAGCGCGGTCCCCAGAGCTGAAGAGCGACTCACTTGGGACGTCTCCAGTCGCTCCCCCCGAGACCCGGCAGACCGGTTTTACCTGCCCTCGTCCAGAAGAGGCTACCGACCCAACTCCAGAACGGCAGAGAAGGCGGGCGGGCTTCTTCGTCCTCCCTCCCATCCTTCTCGTCGCCTCTCCCGTTTTCTACCTGACACTCCCGAAGCCGCAGACAGCAACGACCCAGCGCAGCAGCTGGTCGAGCTCCGTCTCCAGCAACGTGTGTGAAACCGTTCCACCCAAAACACAAACACCAGCCCCTGACATGTTTTAAGAAACGCCACAGTTGGATGACTGCGGAACCAAAACAGACCAAATGGGGAGGCAAGAAGGGAAAGCAATTGGCCCAGTTCGGTTGGAGGAGCCGCTCGTGTTACACTCCCTTTGCCAGTTAGCGTCGTGGGCGTTTGTTGCTGTGTTAATTACAGTTCTTCCCGGAGTCGGAGGCGAGAACAGCCCTTGTGGAACGATTTCAAGTGGAACGTTCCACTAGAAGGAAAACAACTGCCTTCCTCCCCAGCTGGGGAGGGATTCCCACCAGGCAGCCCTCTGGCCGCCGCGGCGGCGAGGCTGCCCTTCTGAGGAGCGCGCTCTGTGCGCCGCGCGCCACTCGCGCGCCCCTCTCCCCTCGGCTGCTGCGTGCAGCTCGGAAACCCGGACTCACTGCGCCCAAGGCGGGGGCTCCCTATGCCAGGGCCAGGAGAGGCCGGCCAAGTGCAGATTTGTTGGCTTTCCCAGGGGCTGGAGGTAGGGCGCACTTTTCAGTGTTTCTGGTTTTCTCGAGGGTTCCAGGGAACTCCGGGAGGGGAAGTGGGGCTCGGAGACCGACCACCTGTTTCATCTTTGGATGCCCAGGACGAAGGTGGTTCAGAAGGAGTCAGGGAGGTAGTGGGGCAGGGTGGAAAGTACCTGGGATTACAGACAAAATGTGTGTCCATGAGAATTTTTTAGGCAAGAATACTGGAGTAGGTTGTCATTTCCTCCACCAGGGGATCTTCCCAGCCCTGGGATCGAACCGGGGCCTCCTGCATTGCAAGCGGATTCTTTATCTGCTGAACCGTTCGGGAAACCCCACAGACAAAAAAAGGACCTTGCTCCAAATCCGGTCTCTGCCCCTCAGTAAACTTCGTGGCCTTGGGCAGGTTGATACTTTTTGCAATTGGGCGGTTATACTTACGAAGGTCTTGAAGCACTAAGACGCTTAAGCGGCACTGACTGTGTTATTGGATTTTTCTAAACCCTGTTCTGACAAGGACCTTATAAAGAAGCACTTTTAAAATTGCCATTTCACAGATGGGAAAACTGAGTCCTAGAGATGTTTATGAAGGTGCCCAAGGTTACACAGCTGATGAGTGGCAGAGGTCGGATTGGAAACAAGGTGGTCTGGCTAGGAAGTTTATGCTTTAATTATGCTGCTAAACTAACTGCATGTTAAACAATCATGTGTATGTAGAGTTCCTGGAACAGAGCAGGGTGATAGCTGTTACTGTTTCCATTACTGTAGGCACATAAACATCAGAACGATCCTGACAGAGACACAGTGGACTCATTACTGATTTACAGGGAAGGGGGCAGAGGGGGTGATAGTCCAAGTGGTTATGGGAAATCCATCAAAGACGGCTGGATAGGGAATGGAGCATTAAAAATGTGGCTGCTGCTAAGTCACTTCAGTCGTGTCCGACTCTGTGCGACCCCACAGACGGCAGCCCACCAGGCTCCCCGGTCCTTGGGATTCTCCAGGCAAGAACACTGGAGTGGGTTGCCATTTCCTTCTCCAATGCATGAAAGTGAAAAGTGAAAGTGAAGTCTCTCAGTCGTGTCCGACTCTTTGTGACCCCATGGACTGCAGCCCACCAGGCTCCTCCGTCCATTGGATTTTCCAGGCAAGAGTACTGGAGTGGGGTGCCATTGCCTAAAAATGTGGATCTCATCTCTAATCCCACTATGTGTCCACACCATCACCTTGCCATGTGTGTCTACAGTCTAGACATGGCTGAAGACCCTAGGAAACCGATTAGGTAAAGCCACAGAGAAGGTGGCTTAGCAAAAAGGCCTTGAGTCTATGAAGTGAAGTGAAAGTGTTAGTCACTCTCAGTCGTGTTCAACTCTTTGTGACCCCACAGGCTAGGACTGTAGCACGCCAGGCTCCTCTGTCCATGGAATTCTCCAGGCAAGAATACTGGAGTGGGTAGCCAGTTGCTTCTCCAGGGCATCTTCTGGACCCAGGGATCGAACCCGGGTCTCCCACATTGCAGTCATATTCTTTACTATATCAGTCTGTACTATAGTCTTCTGTCACCTACTGGCTGCATGCCTCTTATTTAAGACAGTACCAAAAATACACAACTGTTGGTTTTCCTGCCATTTTAAAAAATACACTTTTCTTCTGCTGTGCTATTTGGGCTTCCTAAGAGTAAAATTCTTGGAATTGACTCAACAAATGCAATCCAGAAAACACGGTGTGCACTTGAAACTGACATTTATACATACTTAAGGGCTGGCAGAGATGCCTGGGATAATATATGGGAAGTGCTTTGGAATAAAAGCACTAGGCAATGATATTTTAAAAGGATACCATACATGTTTTGATTGTAATAATAATCTTCATGAGAAAATTCTGTCACTAACGTATGGCTTTCACTCAGAGTTTCATATCTTTCTTGGTAAGGCTGTTTTCAGAATAGTACAGGAATAGAATGGGAAGGATCAGGTCAGGAGACAGGTGATGCTGGGAATGTCTGCCTATGAAGGATTTTCTTAGATATGGAAGGCAGATATTTGGTTCTATAGAAGACAATCTGTTTACCTTTCACCAGGGCAGTGCCCATCCATCAGGACAATTTAGGAAGGTGGGTATCTATACATGCCACATTAGTTTCTTATTGCTGTTATAACAAATTACCACAAATACAGTGGCTTAAAGCAACTAAGCTTTTAGTTGCTTTAGCTTTTATTTAACAAGTCTGTGGGTTAATACACTGGCACAAACCCTTTTGTCATGTAATGTAACATTAGGCTCTAAGGAGCAGAATGTGGATAACTTTGGTGGGTATTATTCTGCCTGCTGCACACTGCAGTTGCTTTGGTAAAAAGGATAACCTGAATTCATTCATAAATATGTGGTCATCACTTAGTCTGTGAAAGGTCCCATTAGCAAGGACCTCTGAGTCACACAGCCCTGTGCTTTGAGTTCTGGCTCTGCTAATAACTAGTTATGTTATTTTGGGGCAGTTATATAATCTTTCTAACCTCAGTCTTTTGATCTGTCAAGTGGACATAATAATTCTCCAAGTCAGGTTTCAACAGTACGTGAACCTTGAAATTCCAGATGTTCAAGCTGGATTTAGAAAAGGCAGAGTAACTAGAGATCAAATTGCCAACATCCGTTGGATCATAGAAAAAGCAAGAGAATTCCAGAAGAACATCTACTTCTGCTTTACTGACTATGCCAAAGCCTTTGTGTGGATCACAACAAACTGTGGAAAATTCTTTAGGACATGGGAATACCAGAGCACCTTACCTGCCTCCTGAGAAATCTGTATGCTGGTCAAGAAGCAACAGTTAGAACTGGACATGGAACAACAGACTGGTTCCAAATTGAGAAAGGAGTATGTCAAAGCTGTATATTGTCACCCTGCTTATTTAACTCATATGCGCACAGAGTGGACACGACTGAAGTGACTTAGCAGCAGCAGAGTACATCATGTGAAACGCTGGGCTGGAAGAAGCACAAGCTGGAATCAAGATTTCTGGGAGAAATATCAATAACCTCAGATATACAGATGATACCACCCTTATGGCAGAAAGTGAAGAGGAAGTAAAGAGCCTCATGATAAAAGTGAAAGAGGAGAGTGAAAACGCTGGCTTAAAACTCAGCATTCACAAAACGGAGATCATGGCATATGGTCCCATCACTTCATGGCAAATAGAGAGGGAAAAAAGGGAAACGGTGACAGACTTTATTTTCTTGGGCTCCAAAATCCTTGCAGATGGTGACTGCAGCCATGAAATTAAAAGAGGCTTGCTCCTTGGAAGAAAAGCTATGACCAACCTAGACAGCATATTAAAAAGCAGAGACATTACTTTGCTGACAAAGATCTGTCTTGTCAAAGCTATGGTTTTTCCAGTAGTCACGTGTGTATGTGAGAGTTGGACTAAAAGGAAAGTTGAGTGCCAAAGAATTGATGCTTTTGAACTGTGGTGTTGGGGAAGACTCTTGAGAGTCCCTTGGACGGCAAGGAGATCCAACCAGTCCATCTTAAAGGAAATCAGTCCTGAATATTCATTGGAAGGACTGATGCTGAAGCTGAAGCTCCAATACTTTGGCCACCTGATGCGGCCACCTTTGGCCACCTTTGGCCACCTTTTTCCAACTAACTCATTGGAAAAGACCCTGATGCTGGGAAAGATTGAAGGTGGGAGAAGAAGGGGATGACAGAGGATGAGATGATTGGATGGCATCACTGACTGGATGGGCATGAGTTTGAGCAAGCTCTGGGAGTTGGTGATGGACAGGGAGACCTGGCAAAGAGTCGCAAAGAGTCGGACATGACTGAGTGACTGAACTAAACTGAACCTTTTGGGGTTGTTTTTTAAATTAAACAAGAAAATGCTAGAAAGCAGCACAGTGTTTGGCACATGGTAAATACTCAATGAATGTTTTTGGCTATTGTTATTATTGTGTGCCCTGGGATTGCAAAGAAGTAAAATGCATGTCTGCCCTCAGTTTGGGGAATAAGGCACACTCATACATGCAGCTGTGAGTAGGACACACAGGAACAGATGGTGAAACATTCAAAACAGCATCCCGCTTAAGGGCTACATGGGGTACCAGAGACAGTAAATGCTGTTGAGGGAAGTAAGAGAAGATATTTTCAGTTATCAGGAAAGGTAGGAATGGAGCAGGCTGGATGGATGCTGGAACTAGAAAAAAGGTTCAGTTCAGGTCAGTCTCTCAGTAGTGTCTGACTCTTTGTGACCCCACAGACTGCAGCATGCCAGACTTCCCTGTCCGTCACCAACTCCCAGAGCTTACTCAGACTCAAGTCTGTTGAGCCAGTGATGACATCTACAAATGCTGAGCACATGAGTATACACACGGAATGTTACAAGGTAGCAGTAAGTAACAGGATTGTGTTATGAAATGGAGGGTTGGGAAAGAATATTCATTCATTCATCTTCAGAATTTTTTTCAGAATGCTAGGGCAGGAGTGGACTATCAGATATGAAGGCTAAGTTATATAGTTAAGATCTTTCCTGGTGATAGCAGGGTGCAGGTTTCAAAACAGGCTACATTCATGATGAAAGCAGTGTTTCCTCCTCCTCCTCCTCCTCCTCCTCCTCCTCCAAGTCACTTCAGTCGTGTCGGACTCTGTGCGACCCCACAGACGGCAGCCCACCAGGCTCCCCCGTCGCTGGGATTCTCCAGTCAAGAACACTGGAATGGGTTGCCATTTCCTTCTCCAATGCACGAAAAGTGAAAGTGAAAGTGAAAGTGAAGTCGCTCAGTCGTGTCCTACTCTTAGCGACCCCATGGACTGCAGCCCACCAGGCTCCTCTGTCCATGGGATTTTCCAGACAAGAGTACTGGAGTGGGGTGCCATTGTCTTCTCTGATGTATAGGCAAAGAAGTGAAGAATGCAAAGAAACAGAGGAAAACAATAGAATGGGAAAGACTAGAGATCTCTTCAAGAGAATTAGAGATACGAAGGGAACATTTCATTCAAAGATGGGTACAGTAAAGGACAGAAACAGTATGGACATAATAGAAGCAGAAGATATTAAGAAGAGGTGGCAAGAATACACAGAAGAACTATACAAAAACTATCTTAATGACCCAGAAAACCACGATGGTGTGATCACTCACGTAGAGCCAGACATCCTGGAATGTGAAGTCAAGTGGGCCTTAGGAAGCAACACTATGAACAAAGCTAGTGGATGTGATGGAATTCCAGTTGAGCTATTTCAAATCCTAAAAGATGATGCTGTTAAAGTGCTGCACTCAATATGCCAGGAAATCTGGAAAACTCAGCAGTGGCCACAGGACTGGACAAGGTCAGTTTTCATTCCAATCCTAAAGAAAGGCAATGCCAAAGAATGCTCAAACTACCACACAGTTGCACTCATTTCACCTGCTAGCAAAGTAATGCTCAAAATTCTCCAAGCTAGGTTTCAACAGTATGTGAACCAAGAACTTCTAAATGTTCAAGCTGGATTTAGAAAAGGCAGAGGAATCAGAGATCAAATTGCCAACAGCCGTTGGATCATAGAAAAAGCCAGAGAATTCCAGAAAAACATCTACTTCTGCTTCATTTGCTACACTAAAGCCTTTGACTTTGTGGATCACAGAAAATTGGAAAATTCTTAGAGATGGGAATACTAGATCACTTTACCTGCTTCCTGCAAAACCAAATACAGGTCAAGAAGCAACAGTTAGAACTGGACGTGGAACAATGGACTGGTTCAGAATTGGGAAAGGAGTACATCAAGGCTGTATATTGTCACCTTGCTTATTTAACTTATATGCAGAGTATGTTATATGAAATGCCTGGCTGGATGAAGCACAAGCTGGAATCAAGATTGTCAGGAGAAATAGTAATAACCTCAGATATGTAGAGGACATCATCCTTATGTCAGAGAGTGAAGAAGAACTCTTGATAAAAGTGAAACAGGAGAGTGAAAATGCTGGCCTAAAACTCAACATTCACAAAACGAAGATCGTGGCATCTGGTCCCATCACATGGCAAATAGAGGGGGAAACAATGGAAACAGTGACAGACTTTATTTTCTTGGGCTCTAAAATCCCTGCAGATGGTGACTGCAGCCATGAAATTAAAAGACGCTTGCTCCTTGGAAGAAAAGCTATGACCAACCTAGACAGCATATTAAAAAGCAGAAACATTAGTTTGATGACAAAGGTCCATCTAGTCAAAGCTATGGTTTTTCCAGTAGTCATGTATGGATGTGAGAGATGGACCATAAAGAAGGCTGAGCACTGAAGAATTGATGCTTTTGAACTGTGGTGTTGGAGAAGACTCTTAAGAGTCCCTTGGACTGCAAGGAGATCCAACTAGTCCATCTTAAAGGAAATCAGTCCTGAACATTCATCAGAAGGATTGATGCTGTAGCTGAAGCTCCAGTACTTGCCCACTTGATGCAAAGAGCCAACTCATTAGAAAAGATTCTGATTGTGAAAGATTGAAGCTGGGAGGAGAAGGGGATGCCAGAGGACAAGATGGTTGGATGGCATCACTGATTCGATGGGCAGGAGTTTGAGCAAGCTGCGGGAGATGGTGAAGGACAGGGAAGCAAGGTGTGCTGCAGTCCACAGGGTAGCAAACAGTCGGACATGACTGAGCAACGAAACAACTGAACAACAGCAACAGCAGTTCGTACAAGTTGATAGAAGAGCCTGGAGGTAGAGTGACCTGTTGGGAGATGTTTTCAATGGTGCAGATAAGAATGGCTGGAGTAGCTGTGATAGGAATCACAGCCTCAGGAAAGGGAATCTATGTAAGAAGACACAATGAAGCGAGGGCAAAGGGCCTTGATGATTAAGAGGGAAGAGATCAAACATTCCTGGAAGTCTGGTGATGGCAGTAATAGAAATAAGAAGCAAGTTCAATTTGAGTGTTCCTGTATTTAAGATGTTGGCAGGTCATCCAGGTGGCATATGTCCAGTAGGCATTGGAAATGTGTCACTTAGAATCTCAGAGCAAGGTCAGAGCTTTATAATTCAGTTTGGAAGTCTTCAGTGAAGGTGGAGGTGGTGGCTGAACTCCTCCACAACTGCCCCCCAGCCTTTCTTGATCAAACCCATTTTAGTGGCCAGCCTGCTGATTCCTAGCTTCATCCCTCTATTTCTCATTCCATATCTCCCTTTTCACTCCTTGTTACAGGCTGAATTGTGTCTCCCTAAAATTCAGAAGTTGGAGTCCTGTCCCCCAGCATCTCAGCTTGTGACTATATTTGGAAGTTGAGTCTTTAAAGAGGTGATTAAGGTTCAACAAGGTCATTAGGGTGAACGCTACTCCAATATGACTGGCATCCTTATAAGAAGAGGAGATCAGGAACTTCCCTGATGGTCCAGTGGCTAAGACTCCATGCTCCCAATACAGGGCACCCAGGTTCGATCCTGGCCAGAGAACTAGATCCCACATGCTGCAGCTAAGAGTTTACTTGCTGCAACTAGAGATCTTGCATGCCACAAGTAAAAGAACACACGTGTTGCAACTAAAGAACCAAGACCCGGTGAAGCCAGACTTCTTATAGCTCAGTTGGTAAATTATCTGCCTGCAAAGCAGGACACTCTGGTTCAATTCCTAGGTCAGAAAGATCCCCTGGAGAAGGAAATGGAAACCCACTCCAGTATTCTGCTTGGAGAATCCCATTGTCAGAGGAGCCTGTTGGGTTACAGTCCATGGAGTTGCAAGTTCAGTTCAGTTCAGTTGCTCAGTCGAGTCTGACTCTTTGTGACCCCATGGACTGCAGCACACCATGCTTCCCTGTCCATCACCAACTCCCAGAGCTTACTCAAACTCATGTCCATTGAGTTGGTGATGCCATCGAACCCTCTCATCCTCTATTGTACCCGTCTCCTACCTTTAATCTTTCCTAGCATCAGGGTCTTTTCAAATGAGTCAGTTCTTCGCATCAGATGGCCAAAGTATTGGAGTTTCAGCTTCAGCATCAGTCCTTCCAATGAATATTCAAGACTGATTTCTTTTAGGATGGACTGGTTGGATCTCCTTGCAGTCCAAGGGACTCTTGAAAGAGTTGAATGTAAATAAAAGAAGTATTTAAAAACATTTTTAAAAGAAGAGGAGATTAGGACAAAGACACACATTGAGGAAAGACCATGTGAAGACACAGGGGGAAGACAGTCATCTGTGAGCCGAGGAAACAGGCCTTAGAAAAAACAACCCTGTAGACACCTTGATCTCGGATTCCTTGCCTCCAGAATGGTGAGAAATTATGGTAAAATAAAATTCTGTTGTCTTAAGCCACCTAGTCTGTGGTACCTTGTCATGGCAGCCCCTTTAAAGAATGCACGTAGCCCAAGGACACAATATAAACCGATTTGAATCAAATGGGTCCAAGATGGCAGACAAGTCAACTTCGACTAGAGCTTGATCCTCAATCAGCAAGCTAAATGAAGCACTCAGAAGCTCCACGACAGTTCCAAGCCACCATCAGAAGACCGAAAAATGGGCAGTGGCCCAATTCCTGGAAATATCTACCCCTTTCCCAAAATAGTTGGAATAATCTTCCTACTCATTAGCTTGTGAAATTACCCAGCCCCTAAAAACTAAGCACGCTATATTTTGAGGCTGCTGCACTCACCCTCTGCGATGGCCCACCGTCTGTCTGTGGAGTGTGTTTCTCTCTGAATAATCCACTTCTTACCTATCACTTCGTCTCTCACTGGGTTCTTTCTGAGATGAGACATCAAGAACCTGAGCTTCATTAGGTTCTGAAACCAACCAGGTCTCTCATCTCAGTTGGAAGATTGTGGTTTTGGCTGGGTTCAAGTCCCAGCCACATGGAGTATAGTCCCAATCTGAGATAAAGGGTTGCATAGGGACCAGTGTCCTGGTATGACTACCCCATCTGAGGGCACCCCATCTGCCAGTGTATCTCCCCTGCTTACATTTTGCCAGCTCTGTTTCCCAGCCACTCATTCTCTGTATATGCTGTGGGTGGTATTGAGTAGTTATCAGCAATGTTGTTCCCTGCAAACTGAAATTAAGGTTATTCTTCCCTGATAACAGTGCTCTGTATCTCAAGAGGCCCCCCACTCCCCCCACCACAGTGGTCACTCTGGCGTCCAGAGCACATCTTGTGGGATAACACGCCTTTCTCAGCACCCGGCTCACAGCTGTTGGAGGACTGTTCAGCCACCTGTTCGTAAGGCTGTCTCTGGCAATGGATCTCTGCCTGTGCCTTCCTTTAAAAGTATACTCAGAACAGAAAGAAATGTGTCCTTCCTCATTAATGAGAGCGGGAAGTGAGATTTGACCATGCTTATAATTCATGAGGGTTTTTTTTTTTTTTTTTTTAGTATTGATTCTGAATCTCAGCCCTGCTGTTCAAAACACAAAATAAAGTGCTAGGAGTGTTGAAGTCAGGGCTTAAAAAGTAGCCCTCAGAGGAAGCAAACAGAGAGATATTTTTGCACAACCACCTACGAAGAGCTTATCTAGGAAAGGGTCGAATAGCTAGTGCTCAGAAAGCTCCTGTTAGCTCATCTGGATGGATTCCAAGTCCTGACTCTAGACTTCTGTGACAGTGAAATATTCAGACCAGGACCATGTCCTTGGTGACTTCTGTGTTCATTAGAGCTGGCCTTTATGATGGATTGAGGCCGTTATTATGAGGAAGGTGCTGATGAACTGTTCTCCATCTTCACAGAGGACAGAATGAGAGCAAATGGGCTGAAGGTGTAGCCATAAGAGTCGTCAGAAATAGCCTGCTTCTCAGGCCATTTTAGAGCCTGCCTAGGTGACATGACTGAAGAGACTTAGCAGTAGCGGCAGGTTGTGCTTTAGCTCCCTCCTCTGAGATTCCCGGGTACTACCCTGCGTGTTCCACGGTTGTTCCATTTACCGTTACTAACACATTGTGGGGTTACATGTTTATGTGCCTGTTCCTACCAGCAGACTGTGAACTCCCCAGGGGCATGACTTCATCTGTCTTTGTTCCTCTGCCTCCGCCTGTAGCTGGCATTGGGTGAGCCCTCCGTGGACGTGAATGAATGGCTATCTCTTTGTCCTTTGAAAATTATTTAGCGTCCTGGAAATTCTGTTTGTGTGTATATGTGTGTGTGTATATGAGAGAGAGAGAGAGAGAGATAGAGAAGGTGGGAAAGACCATGAATAAATGACTCTCAGAAATGACTCTGATGACTTCATTCCTCTGGATTTCAAATAAGTATGTGAAGAGCATTGCAAATCCAGCATATGTTGATGGGTAAGACATAATTATCGACTAATCAACTAAGAGAGGGCTGGCAAATAGGTATTTGTCTGAGAGAGAGGGTGACTGTGTGCTTGATGGTCAGTATAGGGCCATTTATGGGCTCCTACTAATGTGTCAGGTGTTTTGTTCATGCTTTTTCATTTGATTCTCATGTACTTCTTGAGATTTATATTGCTTCCCCCCATTTTACAGATAGGGAAACTGAGGTTCCGAGAAGTCTATTCATTCAGTCACAACCGTATTTATTATGTTCTGGCTGCATGCTAGACTGTGCTAGGCTCTAGGGCTATGTAGGACACATGTAGTCCTTTTTCCTTAGAGCTTAGAATCTAGCAGGGAAGAGAAACATAAAAGAGGTAAGAGACGTGGCTCAACAGAGTGCTGTTGCAGTTTATAGCAGGAGGGTGCCCATTAGGAGTTCAGAGAACAGTGAGATACTGAGGAGCAGGCAGCTTGTTACAGTGGGCTTGATAATAAGTGTTCCTTGCAAGTAAGCACCAGGTGCTCTGGGAAGACACAGGAGGCAATCAGGGAGGCTTTGGAGGAAGTGATATGCTACTGAGACCTAAAGGGCAAATAGGAGTTTACTATTTAATAGGTTAAAAAGGGAGAGGGAAGGAGTGTTTCTAGGGGATAGAATATGCAAAGGCCCAGAGGTGAGAACTAACATGACCCTTGAAAGTTAACCCTGGCTGCAATATGGATTCTGAGCTAGAAATGAAGCTGGAGAGATAAGCAGGGGGACAGATACTAAGGGTTATCACAAAAATCTCAGACTTGATCTCAAGGCAACAGACAGAGGATGAAAGCCCGAACAAAGCAGGAACAGGCCAAGTGACTAGTCCGAGGTCTTATGACTAGAAATCAGGTTTTATAACTGAGGTTCAGTCTGCCTTTAAAAGAGAAGATGGAGACTCACTTGTGTTTTCTACCAGTCTTTTGCAACTCCAACTCCCAGCCCACAGGGCTTTCCATTTTCTGTTTCCCTGGGTCTCCAGTAGCTCTGGAAGAGGGTATGTCTCAGCCCAGGGACAGATGGGAGATGCTGGCACCAAGGAGTGATTTTCTGCCAGCGCTCCTGCCTCCTGACTGTTTTCTATCTGTTTTCTTGGGGTTGACATTGCTGACCACTACACAGGTGTGCAAGCACGTGCTGGCTTCTTCTGGTGGTGTGGAAGCAGCCAGTCCAGCTGCATCAGGAAGTTTTTTTTTCTACTTCCCTAAAGCAGGAGAAAAAGAACCAGGTTCCCCCCTTGTAAGAGGAGCAGGTATTGGGTGGGCAGGAGAAGACACTTGGGTTCTCTCTGTGCCAGTTGCATTCTTGCTGGCTGCATTTGAGATGCATATGCTTGTGTTTTGTTTTGCATTGTTTTCCTGTATACCTCCTCACTGGAGGGCTGCCATTATGCCTAATATTTAACTAAATCTATGAACCATTATTTCATATTTTGGAATCCCAAAATGTTAAAATGCTTTCATGGTAAACAAAGCATTTTCAAGAATTGCTCAATAGAATTTACAAAAATAAACTTGCTTTCCTTATCTGTAGATTTTCAGCAGGATGGCTGTCTTTGTTTTTTTTTTTTCCCTTTTACTATTGTGTAGCAGGTAAGGGTACAGTCTCTCCCAGACCATCTGATTTCAAACCCTGACTCTAACATTTTCCAGCTGATGACCTCAGGAAAATTTCTTAATGTTTCTGTACCTCCATTTCTTTCTTTCTGTAAGAAAGAGATAATAAACACATTTGTCTCATAACCTGATTACGAGGATTTAATGAGTTAATCAGAATGATGTCTGGCACCTAGGCGGTACTTCACAACTATCCAACCTTCATGATTCAGCTTACATACTTTTTTGTTTTTGTTTTTGAAGTATTCACCCTCAACCCCAAATGAGCTTCTAGGAAGGGCTTTGAACAGATAAGTTGTGCTGACTTTCACCCTGAGCACCCTCTCCGTGTGAAGTCCATCACCATTCAAGGAGATGATTAGGAGATGAGGCTTCTCTGAGAATGGAAGGAGGAAGTTACAGCTCTGCTTTGCTAAAGTTTCTGAGTGTTCAGAAGTATTTGCAAAAGATGAACTAATATCCTGTATGTGAAGACCCATCGCATCAAGCATTCCCAACAACGTTTTGGGGGAACATAGAGCACACAGCTCAGTGACAGACTGCGGAACCACAAGTGATTTTTTTTTAATGTAGATAATGTACATTGTATGAGTGAAATTCCAATTTTCCCAAGTCACAGAGGAACGCACTTTTAGCAAGTATTGCTATGCAGCTGGCTTTCTCTTAAAGCTAGGTGAACTCCTTTGTTTTGAACTCAGTTTTCATTGCAGGTCAATTAATTCTTTAGCTCTGAATGCGTGACTTTTAATTTTTTTTCTGAAACAGCTTTAACCAGAAAATGCATGCACGAGTGTAAGAGAAGGCTGCCCTTTGAGTCTCCTCAACAGAGGCTGTGACAAGCAAGTTCTCGACAGTCTGCATTGCCTGGGAATGGGCAGGTGACAATGGAGACAGCCGGGGAGGGACAGGAACGGGCATATGGTCCTCATTGGCACAGCACACCAAAGTAATTAAAACTGTCTTAAAATGCAGAAACCCCCCAAACTGTAAAGTATATCATGGTAGATGTCAAATTAGCATTTTCTGCCTCTTTTTAACAATGCCATAATCTCATTAATCTACAGAAGGAACCAAATGCATGGACTCCAACCAGTTGGCTGGACATATGTTGCATATTGGACTGGCCATTTGGCTGGATCCGATTAAAGTAGAGAAATTGCATTTTATTTTGGGCACTGAACCCAAATCTGGACCTGCTTATTACTTTTTGAGCTCCTTTTCTAAAGTGATAGGTTTGTGAATGCCAAAAATTCAGTACCAACTTGAGATGAAAGAAAAAAAAGCCTATAAAGAAACTCTACAGAGGAAAGGAACAAGGATTAGAGATGGAGATGTAAGGCTGGTTTCAGATTAAATAGCAGCATTCACAATGTTAAATATTAGAACTGTCAAGCCCACTTATGGGCTCAGTTGATTAAGATATTTTTAAATTTTGCGTGTATCATATAAACTCTCAAGCCTTTCAGCACAATGCTTTAACATTCCTTATTATTAAGTATTACTAGGGTTTCCAGGTGGCTCAGCAGTAAAGAATCCATGTGCCAGTGCAGGACACGCGGGAGATGCGAGTTCGATTCCTAGGTCAGGAAGATCCCTTGGAGGAGGAAATGACAACCCACTGAAGTATCTTGCCTGGAAACCCCATGGACAAAGAAGCCTGGTGGCCTACAGTCCATGGGTCTCAAAGAGCTGGACACGACTGAAGTGACTAATAACAGCAGCAATGTAAACAACAATATTACTAAGTATTAAAACAAAAATCTTCTAAATATTTCTGAAAGCAAAATGAATGTGTGTTGCTTACCTCCATGGATTTACCCACTGTCATAGTCTGAGTCACTATAACATCTTATCACAGACTGGGTGGTTTAAACAACAGAAAATGATTGTTCACAGTTCTGACGGCTAGAAGTCCAAGTTCAAGGTACTGGCTGATTTGGTATCTACTGGGATTGTCTTTCTGATCTGGCTTCTTGTGGTGTTCTCACATGGGAGGGAGAGAGATTGTCTCTCTTGTGGAGTCTCTTCTTATAAGGGTGCTAATCCCATTCACGTGGGCTTTAACCCTCATGACCTAGTCACCGAACAAAGATTCCATCTTCAAATATCATCACATTAGGGATTAAGGCTTCAAAATACAGATTTTGGGTGGATACCTTCACTCCATAGCACCCACTAACGTTTCTGGGGTATTAGTTATGTGCTTAACACCTTGTACTAAGCATTATAAGAATGGAAGTTTGCTGTGACACAGTAGAGTATCTGTGGTTATGGCAAGTTCACAACTAGCTCTCATCCTGGACAGGGTATGCCATTTTCAGAAAAGTGCAAAGCGTAATGGAGATTCGAGGCAGGCGAGGTCATATCTGGTGTGAATTTATTTAGAGACAGGTGGACTTGGAGTCAGAAGAACCTTCATAAGAGAGGTAGAATTTATTTGAAAAGATGGCGGTAGCATTCTGACAGGCAGAAATGGGAGCAAGAAGGTGACGGGGAGTTTCAAGAGTAAATGGGGAAGGTAGAAAATCACAGGAAGCTGTGCAGAGGTGAGCGCCGGGGGGTGAGTTGAAGGCAGATGTTGGGAACCGCCTAGTGGTGAGGGCTCAGTGGCAGGTCAAAGACTTGAGCGGGCTGTGGGAGCTACTGAAGGTCCTGGAGCAGAGGAATGACAGGAAACTGGACCCATTCTTCAGGAAGAGTAACATGGCAGTGGGTGATGTGGCGGGTAGATTGGTGAGAAGATCAGTTAGATGATGATGGCAGACCAGGTGAGGCGGGATGAAATTCTCCTCTGAGAAAGGGCAGTGAAAAGAAGAGACGGACAGCCAGAGTCACTGTGGAAATAAAAGCCGAGGGCTACGGACGTCGAGTGGCTGCAGGGGGATGCAACAGAATCATGGGACTTCAAAATTATTTTAAACGATAACAATCATTACGCATTTGTAAGCCGTTTAGTTCTTATAAGGTTCTCTGGTTGATAGCAAGTTTAACAGACAATAATTTTCTTTATTAAAGATCCTTTTCAAAAGCTAAAGCTTTCATTCCCAGAAGGGTAGGTTAAGCCATGTTCAGAGCAGGATGGATGTAGGTGGGATGGTGTGCAGGATTCGTGTTCTGTTTTAAGCTGTCCAACTCTGCACCCTAGAGGCTGGACATTCTTGTTAGCATGTTACCAGGATGACCAGAAGTTGGAACTGTCCCTAGGACTTCAAAATGCCACCCACAGCTCCTTTCATGTGAATGTTTTTATAAGATCTTGATACTGACTATTTTTTCATCAGTTTTACAAGAATTTCTGCCAAGATGGCGGGTGGGATGGAGAAATGTGTTGGTGAGAATTTCAAGGGCTGCAGTTCCAATAACCCTGCAATATCTCTGTGGAGTTTTAAGATCAAAGGCTGACCCTGGCTGGACATGCAGTGGCCTTGAGAGGCGCTCAGGTGGCTGGAGAAAAGAGGTTTCCCCTCTGGTAGGGTGTTCTTTCAACCTAGGCCCTAAATCCAGAGCTCAGATGCAAGCACATCTCAGTTTTAGGAGAGATAGTAGCTGTTTGATTTCATTAATCTCTCTTTTTGTGGCAGTAGAATTTTCTTTACGGAAATGAGACCTCTGAGACTCTTGGCATAGAAACATTAAATTAGGAATCTATCCATGAAGACGTCTCTGAATTTAATTAAGTGACAATCTCTGGGGATTGAGCAGCATATAGAGTAATAAACCCATCACACAGAACGGCTAAATACGTGCATTTTAGTGCAAACTTGTTACTATTATAATAATAAGATTCTAGTGTTAAGCATTCAGAAATGAATATTTTTGAAGAAATACTTGCTAGCAATTTTTTGTCTTGATATTGTGATTCCGAGGTAGGCAAATGTGAATTAAAATGTGTTTCCTGAGTTCAGGTGAAGGTAGCGAATAAACACGAACATTTTGGGTTTTTTCCCTTGGGGAGAGGCTGCTGAAGAGTAGGGGTTCCTTCTGTCTCGTGATGGGAACTTCCGGGACAGCTTCTGCATTGTGTTCTGTGCTTGTGCTGGATGTTTTCAAGACAGCACATCGGCTTCTAAGAATTCCTGCTGAATCTCAGGCTTTTCCCTAGGAACCCTCTGATACTGTGGGGCAGAAACAGCTTATGGAGGGTAGGGGAGTTATAATGCATTAAATAAACCTTGGAATTTAACTGCACACTATTCAGAGCCAGTCATTGCTCAGTGGTAAAAGAATCTGCTTGCCAATGCAGGAGACACAGGAGACACTGATTTGATCCCTGACGAAAGAAGTTCCCCTGGAGGAGGAAATGGCAACCCAGTATTCTTGCTGGGATAATCCCATGGACAGAGGACCCTGGAAGGCTACAGTCCATGGGGTCACAAAGAGTCAGACCCGGCTGAAGGACTGAGCATGCACACATCCACATTCAGTGCATGCAGCCCTGCCTAATTCCTTGCAGAGAAGAATGTCTATTAATTGTAGGGCAGTGAAGGGTGTGTGTGTGTGTGTGTATAATGGCATATTTTCGTGAGAGGTGATGCCATTTCATTTCACATTTATTGATTACGATGAACAGTGGAGGTGTATTTTGGTTTGATGTTGGACTGTCTTCTTTAAGAGTCTTGCATCCTTTCTGTGACAGGTATATTTATTTAGTGACAACTTGGAAAATTTTAAAGCCATTGGCATTTATTTTTTTTAAAGAAAGAACTGCCTTAATACATTCCTTCCCTGAGAGGGAGGGAATTCCTTTATAAGAGAGGAACTTCTGAGCTCATTTGGTCGATGATGAAAACTAATTAACCGAGGCATTAAGTTAGCTTGCCCCACCCCCTGCCCGCCGGAGATGTCAGTGGATGAAACTGCTCAGCTTTGGTGAGCTCTAGGGGGAGAGCTGGGTCCCAGTCATGGCTTTGGTCCTTCTTACCTGTCACCTTGGGCAGGTCTTCTAGATTTCTGGGCCTCGGTTACCTCTTGTGTGAAATGGGGATGTAATAGATGAGAGAATGTATGTGGGAACCTAGAACCATATCTTGTACCTAATTGGTGCTCAGTAAATATTAGTGGCCATTAGCATCTTTATTATTAATAACAAGCTTGCTCCAAATCCCCTTGCTTGGTTGGCACCTTGCTACCAGTGGTGACTGGGCCTGCCTCTGGCCAAGATAGGAATGGCTGGCCGCTGACATGAGTGATAGGCTTTAATTATAGCCTCAGTCCTCCCCGTCTCATTCCCATCTCCTTGTAGCCCCATGCACTTTCCCTTCCCTTTGGCTGTCCTTGGATTGGAGTAGCCTGTGCTATCAGCTACTTGGATTGGAGTAGCCTGTGCATATCATGCTTGGACTTCAAGGGCAATTGCTACCTCTTAGACAACAGCCTCACTTGGAGGGCTGTGTAATCAAGAGCCAGAAAGCAGGACAGGCTGTGAAGCTATATAGGCTGGGTCTGAAGCCTAGTTCACATCCTATGATCTGAGGATGCCTGGACCAAGAAGCTAGCATAGCACAGTGATCTCAGGCTTGAGTGTTGGGGTAAAACTGTCTTTGTTGAAATTTTTACCCTCTAGATACATTTCTTTAGTCTCCCCCAGACTCAGTCCCTTCATCTACAGAATGGAATACTGGTTCTCACCTCACCAGGCTATTGGGAGGATTGAAATGACAAAAGTCATGGATTAACGTACTTGCCATAAACATTAACTGTTATTATCATCACAGGAGCTCTGCTTCTGCTACACAGTAGTTGTTTGTGATCTTGGGCATGTTACTTAACCTCCCCAAGCCTTGGTTTTCTCATCTGGAAAATTGGGTTAATAATAATCTTTGCCTCATAAAATTAGCATCAGGACTAAATGGTATTATATTAAGTACTCAGCTCAGAATTATAGTAAGTACCTAATATTTGTTATACTGTTATTACCCTCAGAGTATGACCATGGGTAAGTTATTTAACCTCTCAGAGGCTCACCTGTAAGGAACAGATGTAATAATGTACATGAGGGACATGATGCGTAGTAGATTCTCGATGAAGTGAGCTATTTCATTATTTCCCCAAATTAGTTGTCATGCTGGCTTCCCTGATGGCTCAGACAGTAAAGAATCTGGCTGCAATGCAGGAGACCCTGGTTTGATCCCGGGGTTGGGAAGATCCCCTGAAGAAGGAAATGGCAACCCACTCCAGTATTCTTGCCTGGAGAATCCCATGAACAGAGGAACCTGGAGGGCTATATTCTGTGGGGTCGCAAAGAGTCGTACACGACTGAGCGACTGAGGCTTTTTTTTTTTTCAGCCTTCATGCTGGAGTGCCTTCACTGGCTGAGGGCCCTCTGTGGCCTGCTTCACGGCTTTCATTTGCTGCCCGAGTTGAACCACACTCCCCACAGAATTGACATGTTTCCAGAGTGAGTCCTATTCCAGGTATCACGGTGCCATCCAACCCCTGCCTGGACGGGGCCGATGTAATTGCTTTGCACACAGACCTCGCTCCCAGGGCCCCAGTGGCGACCTGGCCTGTGAGGTTGCTGTATTTGATTTTTGTAGGTCAACAAACAAACATTTGAAATTAAATAAGCCTGTTAGTCATGGCAGGTTCAGGTTGCTCTAATTAGCTTCTGTCTGGCCTGCTGTAGCAGCCGCAGGCCTGTGCTTCTTACTGCCTGTGTAGCAAGAAAACAACAGTCCCAGAGCTCTGAGGGAGCTGCGGCCGAAAGCCCTTGATGCTGATGCTTCAGGACAGATGCTGGCAAAATCCTCTTCTTGCGGTGGCGGTGGCGGCAAGTGTCGGCCTTTCATTTTTCAGACTGCAGAGAGTCATGGAACGAGCTATTAGGTTTAGCATTGGGAATACAAAGATGGCCTCGACGTGGTCTCTGATGGCAGGGACCTGTGATGGTGGTAGTGACAAAGATGGCCACACAGAGACCAGGGGCAAACAAGGGTTACGTCTTCTCACTGGCCCCAGGGCTGAAGCCCCTTCAGGTTCAGACTGTTCTTTGGGTCTGGCTGGGGGCGGACGGGCTTATCCAGGGGTGGCAGCCTGCTGGGTCCTGAACCAACTTACCTGTCAGTGCCCTACTGCCCCCCTTTGTTCCCTCCTCCTGCTCAGGCCTAGCTCCTCTCTCTGCTCAGAAACTCTGAGCCACCTGGACCCCAGCTTAGCCTCCCTTTCTATTTCCTAGAAACTTATCACCTTTTAGACTGAATTACAGTCTCTGAATATCATTACCCTTCAATCTGCCAAACTGGTGATGCGTTTTATCATAATGATAGAGATAATAATACTGGTGATCACAATACATTGCTTTGGTAAAGTTCTTTTGATTTTTCAGAGCAAGTAGTATTTTTATCTCATTTTTCCCCCTAGAATACTATATATGCATATATAAATGCCTCTCCACCAGGCATTTACAGAGTATCAAAGATGTTTGTCAGCCTTGGAGGTATGTGTGAGCTAAGTCGCTTCAGTTGTGTCCAATTCCTTGCAACCCGATGGACTATAGCCTGCCAGGCTCCTCTGTCCATGGGATTCTCCAGGCCAAAATACTAGAGTGGGTTGCCATGCCCTCTTCCAGGGGATCTTCCTGACCCAGGGATCGAACTTATGTCTTTTAGGTCTCCTATACTGGCTGGTCGGAGAAGGCAATGGCACCCCACTCCAGTACTCTTGCCTGGAAAATCCATGGACGGAGGAGCCTGGTAGGCTGCAGTCCATGGGGTCGCTAAGAGTCGGACATGACTGAGCGGCTTCACTTTCACTTTTCACTTTCATGCATTGGAGAAGGAAATGGCAACCCACTCCAGTGTTCTTGCCTGGAGAATCCCAGGGATGGGGGAGCCTGGTGGGCTGCCATCTATGGGATCGCACAGAGTCGAACACGACTGAAGCGACTTAGCAGCAGTAGCAGCAGCATACTGGCTGGTGGGTTCTTTACCATTAGTGCCACCTGGGAAGCCCTTGGAAGGATGAAGAAGCATAATATACAATGCCCACTGACCCACCCTCTTCTCTCCAAAGGGAAGAGCTATGGAAAATCAAAACAACATGAGCTTTATAAACCTCCCTGCCACTCAGTAGCTCTGTGACCTTTGGCATGTTGTATAACCTCAGTTTTCATGCCTGTAATATATGAATAATAATAGAACTTCAGGGACTTCCCTGGTGGTCCAGTGGTTAGGAATCTGCCTGCCAATGCAGGGGACATGAGTTTGATCCTTGGTCTGGGAAGAAGCCACATGCCGAAGAGCATCTGAGTCCTCGTGCCACAACTACTGAAGCCCATGAGCCCTAGAGCCTGTGCTCTGCAACAAGGGAAGCCACATCGATGGGAAACATGCACTCCACATCTAGAGAGTAGCCCCCGCTCACCGCAACTAGAGAAAGCTGGCATACGACAAGGAAGACCCAGCACAGCCGGAAAAAAAAAAAAGGAACTTCATTCTTAGGATCTTTTTATGTCTGAGTCTTACATCCAATCCCAGTAAATTTCAGCAATAGCCAGAATGAGCTAAAGACTTTATAAGCATGATCTCCTACACCTTATTACAGCTTGGCAAGCTGAGTGCCACTCCTCCCGTCTTACAGGTGAGGAAACTGAGGCCTAGAGACTTTGTTAATGCCACAATTATGTGGAAAGGCTGGGATTCAAACTCAGATCTTGTCTAGATACCCATTCTTTGCAGTACAGCCTCACTGGAAGTTCATTAGACCCCAAACTCAAGAAGCAGTACAGATGCGGAAAACTAGAGGGACACAGAAGCAGGCTCAAGAGGTGGGAACCCAGTTGTTCTGAACATGTTATTGATTCTGCCATATTTTAATTTTTATGCACTTCAATACATATATATTTTAAAGTATTTATTTCTTTGCCTGCACTGTGTAGTTGTTTGTGTCATCTTTAGTTATGGCATGTGGGATCTAGTTCCCTGACCAGGGATCGAACCTGGGCTCCCTGTATTGGGAGCACAGAGTCTTGGTCACTGGACCACTGGTGGGAAGTCTCTGTACTTCTACATACTCTAATAAGGAGAAACACTTCGTATACTATTCCTGAGTACTTTGTGTGTATATCAGTGTTGGCATGTAGTTAGACATTTTTCTTTCAGTCAGTGCTAGTGTGAAATATTTTTACTCAAAGTTTTGCTCAATTAAAAATGGGCATTTTGTTTAAATGTGATTATTTCTGTGACAGCAAGGCCAAACAGACATTACATTACTTTGCCAACAAAGGTCCGTCTAGTCAAGGCTATGGTTTTTCCAGCAGTCATGTATGGATGCGAGAGTTGGACTGTGAAGAAAGCTGAGCACTGAAGAATTGATGCTTTTAAACTGTGGTGTTGGAAAAGACTCGTGAGAGTCCCTTGGACGGCAAGGAGATCCAACCAGTCCATCCTAAAGGAGATCAGCCCTGGGTGTTCTTTGGAAGGAATGATGCTAAAGCTGAAACTCCAGTACTTTGGCCATCTCATGCAAAGAGTTGACTCATTGGAAAAGACTCTGATGCTGGGAGGGGTTGGGGGCAGGAGGAGAAGGGGACAACAGAGGATGAGATGGCTGGATGGCATCACCGACTCGATGGACGTGAGTTTGAGTGAACTCCGGGAGTTGGTGATGGACAGGGAGGCCTGGCGTGCTGCGATTCATGGGGTCGCAAAGAGTCCGACTCACTGAGCGACTGAACTGAACTGAACTGAACTGAACTGAAGGCCAAATACACTATGCTACTTGGTGACTCAATTTGGCATCAGTGCCCTCTGGTGGTAAATCTTGGAAATATTTGCTTCTTACAGAGTTGGAAGAACCAAGAAAAAATCTTGGATTTACCAAAGATCTTTCTGACATCTCTTGCTAAAATATTAACCATGGTATCCTTATTTTTTTAATAAAAATATTTTTGTAAGAGTCCAAAATTGTCAGAAAGAGGTGACTCTTTGCACAAACATTGGTTGCATTTGCCTTTAATGGTTTTCAGTGGTAAATATTTTAAAATCAACAATGTTGTGTTATATGAGTTAATGTCAAGAAAAGTGAATATAGCCTAAAGATTTTTACTTGCTGCCTTCTCCACAGTAATTTTGGAGAATGCTGTATTGGAATAAACTTTTCAATTATTTATGTAGTTTTTCCTCCATAAAATACATTAAAAAAAAAAAAAAAAGACAAGACATTCAAGTTGGATTTTGCTTGGGTTTGTTCGGAGTCATTGTTCCAAAGCCCTTGGTTGAAGGTTGGATATTCACTTTCCCTCGGATGCTCAGGAATCTAAAGGCAGAGTTAAGAGTAAATTGGGTGTTTCCTGAAAGGAAAGTAGTATTGACATTTCCATATTTTCTCTCAGGTTCTCAAATGTAGCATTTAATTCTTCGGTCCACCGGACATCCTGAATGGTGTTCTTCTAAAGGGGTTGTGTGAACAGGTGTTACAGGCCAGCCACCGTGTCAGGCATTTTACATCCTGTTTCATCATCTCAACAATCCTTTGAGATTGTTTGATATACCCTTGTTTTCTATAAGAAAGACTTAGAGAACTGAAGTCACTTGCTACCCAGCTGTGCAGACCTGGGGTTCAGCCTCAAGTCTCCGACTTCTTGGTTTATGGTTTTGCCTGCTTCCTGGCCACGGCTCCAAATGCTGGGTCGTGTTCACATGCAGCTCAAACCCCACCTGCAACTGTGCGCTTGGCTGTGTGTTATGTTTCCTCAGGGGAGAGTAGCAGCAAGGCTAATGTGTTTGTGTAAATAGCCTTGGCTGACACGTGGCAATGTCACCTCTACAGAGCCATAGGAAGCAAAAAGCTCTGCTTTGCCCCCTACCAATAAGTTAAGAGAAAAACCTCTCAATGACCTGCACTCCTGACAGTGAGATTTGTACAAAGCCATGCCTGTGCAGCCTGCGACAGCTCTTTCACATGCAGGAGCCACCTCCAGGCACAAGGTAAAACCCTAGAAGTGGACACTGTCCTCCAGCAACTAGACCCAACCCACACTCACATCTCACCGTCTCTCTTGGCCCCTGACTTTGCTATTCATTTGCATCATGGCCCTGAGACTTGATGCCCTTTGGTACTTTCTTAGTTATGAAGTTGTTGTTTAATCTCTTAATCATGTCTGCCTCTTTTGTGACTCTCTGGACTGTAGCCTGCCAGACTCCTCTGTCCATGGGATTTCCCAGGCAAGAATCCTAGAGGGAGTTGCCATTTCCTTCTCCAGGGGATATTCCTGACTCAGGGATCAAACCTGTATCTCCTGCATTGGCAGGCGGATTCTTTACCACTGAAGATGTTAGCTCCAGACAATTCTGTCTCCCTTGCTTGAAAAAAATACTTTGTAAAAATACTTATAGTCCTAATCTATTCACTCATTCAACACTGATATACTGTTGTCAGGAGGATAAATTGACTCTTTAGAGACAATTTGGCAGTGGCTATTTTGCAATTTCATTTCCAGGAATAATTTATTCTTATATAACTACATACACATGTGCATTTATAGGAATGTTTATAAGAGAAAAAAAAAAAGGAGGGAAGGAAAAAAACCTCTCATATCTATTAACAGGATGCTAATTAAACAAATTATGGCTACTTGATTCCATTGTATGTTTATAATATAGAATCAAACAGCTGTTAAAAAAAACCAATGGCATGGATATATTATGTTCATGTTCTCACAATATATAGCTGGAAATGGTTCTACAATAAACTGTTAAAAAGACAAGTTGCACAGCGGTGTGTATAGTAGGAAAATTGTATGAATTTCTATATTCATAGAAAAAAATATTTGGAGTGATAGATACCAAACTGTTAACAGTGGGTGGCCCCTGAGGAGTGGAATTGGGGATGAGGAAGGAGTAGGATAAGAGGGCGAGTATCTATTTTCCACTAATAAATTCCACGACTATTTAAATTTTTCTACTTTTATTATATTTATTCATTTTTAATAGATTGATGATTGCTTTACAACATTGGCTTGATTTCTGCCACACATCAACATGAAGTAGCCATAGGTGTACATATGTCCCCTCCCACTTGAACCTCCCTCCCACCTCCCATCCTTTCCCCCCATCAAGGTTGTTATAAAGCCCCAGTTTGAGTTCCCTGAGTCATATAGCAAAATGCATTGGCTATCTATTTTACATATGGCAGCGGATATGCATCCATGCTACTCTCTCCAATCACCTCACCCTCTCCTTACTCCCCCCACCCTTGTCCATAAGTCTGTTCTCTATGTCCGTGTCTCCACTGTTGCCTTAAGAATAGGTTCATCAGCACCATATTTCTGGATTCCATATATATGCATTAATATATGATATTTGTTTTTCTCTGACTTAGTTCACTCTGTATTAAATTTTTAAAAACGGTAAACATGTTTGGGAATTTAAAAAAAAGAATGATTTCTGTATATTAACTGCAGCAAAAATATTTGAAACAGAATTCTGCCAAGAATGTAGATATGGAGTATTTTGGGTCCACTTTATCAGGTAGACATCCTGTTCCTCTTATGTCTGAGATTCACCTTGGCCAGTGCCCTTCGAGCTTATCTAGGTGGACCTGAAGGCCAAAGTGTGTGAAAACCAGACCATGGTCAGTGTTGGCAAGTAGACTCTGGCCCTGCCACATTTCACACCCTGTCCCCCCAACTTTGCCATTGGCCTTTCTGGGAGAGCATCAGAAACAGGAATTCATAGTGAAGTAAAGTGATATGGCCTGGTAAGAACAGAAACAAATTAGGAGGTGTAGTGGAAGAAAGTCCAGTTCAGCAAACTGTAAGTAGCCTCTGGAAGGTTCCCCAGACCTTAGGTGGGGGACCCAGTCCCTAGAGAAAGGCTGGTCCCCATCAGTGGACATGTGGTAGACTGGAGGCTGACAGTACCATAGCATTATCTGGGTCCTCGAGGGTGTGGGGGATACCAGGTCAATTGCCAACTATTAAGTGTAAGGAATAAAGTCACCCAGAATGGACCATGGGGTGAGGAAGGGTCTCAAGAATGAAGCAGAAGTCCTTCAAAAGTCTTCCTGCAGAAGGTCAGCATCGGTGATACCTGGGCTTGGGGGTGCCCTGAGTATGTAGGGGAGGAGCAAGGGGTTCAGGCTCTGCTTGGGGAGGGGCACGCAGAAGCAGCAGCTGCAGATGGCTTGAGAGGTGGGGAATTTCACCTCTTCTAGTTTCCAGTCACCCCAGTTTCTTGAAAAAAACAGAGTTGAGTGTGGGTGTTAGGTGGGTTGGGTAGGACTGGAATGGCTTAATAAACAGGTGAAGCTGCCACGTTGCTACCAGAGGACCACTGTCTCTCCAGGTAGCCTCAGGCCCCACTCCCTCAGTGTGCAGGCTGCCCAAAAGTCACCTTCTCAGGGAGGCCTCACCTGACCACCCTGCTTTAAATTGCACCCCAAATTTCCCTTACTTTGCTCATCACCCCCCAATAATGATCACTACAAAATTTACTTAATTTTTTATGTCTGTTTTTATGTCCTACTTCTCTTCAAAGCCTCCTTCTTGCATCCTTGAATGTAAATTCTATGAGCAAGTGTGGTGTTTTTATTTTTTCTGGTTGTCGACAAACACCAGCGCTGAGTGAGTGAGTGAAGTCATGTGACCCCCTTGGACTGTAGCCTGCCTGCCAGGCTTTTCCGTCCATGGGATTTTCCAGCAAGAATACTGGAGTGGGTTGCCATTTCCTTCTCCAGTGGATTTGCTTGACTCAGGGATTGAACCTGAGTCTCCTGCCTAACACCAGGAGTATCCTGTAAGGAGGGGTTGAATGAATCAACTGTAAGTGGTAAGGGACTTGGGATCCTTTGGCCATAGAATGTCTCCCAGATACGCAGAAACCATTTCCAAACCATTTCCAAAGACCTACTCTGTTTCTCCTCCTTATACTCTCAAATCCCTTTAGATTTAGATCTTGGCATTCAGCCCAGGAGATTTGATTGCTGACAGAAGTTGAGGTAATCAGTAGAGAGCGTGAGTTTCGAGTCAGATAGACCCACATTGGAATCGAAGCCTTTCCACACACCAGCTGTGTGGCTCTGGGGAAATTATCTTCTTTCACACTGAGAATGAAATGTATGTGTGAATGCATGAAGCCTGACATACAGTTGCCATTAATAAATGGGAGCTCATACCACCAAAGATGGAGATGGATGAAATGAATGGAGCAATGAATCTTAAAAAGGTATTTTTCCTTTTCATAGTCATTTAATCTGCCTTTGATGAAAATATCAGGGACCCCGCCCCCATTCAAGTTAATTTTAATATATCAAGAGATTTTAGGAGATTCCAAGTTTGTTTCTCAATCAGATAAATTATTTTCTTTAATCCCACGTAAGCACAGGGTCTTGGAGTCAGGCAATGCCTTGGAGCCTTGGATCTCCCTTCCAGGAAGTTGGGTAGAAACCACAGGACATCTCATACCTGGGAAGCAGCACGTGGCGCCCAGCAGACAATTCACACAGACCCAACATCTGGAGCCAGGTTACCAGTGCAGATGGCAAAGAACAAAATGCAAAACCTGTGGGTTCAGCTGAGGCAGTCAAGGCAGAAAAGAGTCTGAGAAAGTGGATGAAAAGTGAGGCAGAACTGAAGCCCAGGCAGGTGGCTGTGGCAGCTTTTTATGTAGAGCCCACAACCCCAGGTGAAGACAGGAGATGGGAGGAGGGAGCTGGAGGCCTACCTGGGCCCCACCTCCTCAGCAGCCCAGAGGGGTGCTCCAGGGTTGCCTCCCCCTGCTTGCCCTGACTTAATGGCTGTTCTTTGGCTTGGCTTCTCCCCCATCCTTCTTCCCTGTCTCTCATACAGCTTTCTTCTGGGAGCATCTCCTTTAAAAAGCTCTTGCACCTGAATCATCAACTCAGGCTCCGCTTCTGGGAGAACTGAACCCAAGACAGAAGACTTCTCCCTTCAGGACTGAACAGCTCAGGAAAGGATTCTGATGGCCAGTTAAGGTCACATGATTGACAGCTTCTCCTTCATTTTTCCTCCCTCCCCCATACCCACGTGATCTGCTCTAGCTTGCTCCCATAGATTCGGGCTCTTAGTGACAGGCATTGAACCAGGCACTAAGGCTGCAAACCGTCCCCATCCTCCTAGGTTCACAGTCAGGCAGGAGAAGACCATTAGTCCAATAGTTTCACAGTCACGTGTTTATAAGCTGCAGCAGTGCTATGAAGGAAAAGCCCAAACAGAAGTGGGAGGCGGGGGCGCCATAGAGGAAGTGAGTGGTAAAGAGGGGGAGAGAGTGGAAGCCCTGGCAGGGGAGCAGTTGATGGTGGCTTGATTAGAGTGGCAGCCCTGGAGTTGGGGTGAAGTGGAAAAAAAAAGCCTCAAGAACCTTCTAAGGGTCTAACCTATTGCCATGTTACACGAATCTCATCCCCACCAAGTCCCTGTCATTTGCCTTTTGTTGTGTTCGTCGCTCAGTCGTGTCCAACTCTTTGCAACCCCATGGTCTGTCCATGGATTCTCCAGGCAAGAATAGCGGAGTGGGTTGCCATTCCCTTCTCCGTGGGATCTTCCCGACCCAGGGGTCGAACCTGGGTCTCCTGCACTGGCAGCCAGATTCTTTACTGTCTGAGCCACCAGGGAAGCCCCTGTCATTGCATTAGGGTGAATGAAAAAAACAGAACGAAACAAAAGTTACGTTGCACTTGGCTAACATTCAGAAACTTTAGGGGAAGAAAAAGAAAACTGAATGATGCCCTCTAGTCTCTTAGACTAGAGGTTCATCTTATCATTTGATTATATCCCTCCCCACACCTTATTTTCCACCAATGCATCCCTATCCTGTTTGGAACTTTTAATAGAGAAGAATTGTTTGGCTTTTGAAAAATATTGTCTAAATAAATGTCACACCTTGGCATTTCCCCGTATCTTCATTATTTTTCTTCCTTGGGGTGGGACTAGGGGGTGCTCGAAAGGATGATCTGATCTGTGAGTCTGATCTCTATTCCTAATTCTGTAGGTGACAGAAGCTGTTTTCACTGGTATTTTTTCATGAAATTACTCACATATGAGGAAAAAATAGCTCAGAAATATAAGACCACAACACAGGGTGGCGGGGTGGTGACTATTTGTGGAGACACAGTCATTAGGGGTGACTAGATCATTACCCCAGAGTATATTTGGTGCTGCCAAGCCCTCCTTCATCCACACAGACTGAGAGTGAAAGGGTAGGAGTTGCCCGGGGTGGGGCAGGGGAAGGGGGAGGAAGGCAGAGGCCCTGCCCTTCTGCTGCCAGCCTTGCGGCCAACCCAGTGATGGGTTTGTCTGGAAACGTAAAACTCATTGAACCAGCCTTGCTTCCAAGCAGTAGAAGGCACTAGAGTGTTGGGGGAACTCCTGAGTAACTAGCGCCGGTCACCTGCTGGAGCAGGAAGAGGACTCTGAGGCTTCAGGAACCCAACTGGCTGGTGCACAAGTCGTTCTGTTTTGCCAGATCATTGTTGCATGTAGCATGTCACTAAGCTTATTCACAAATATTCACAAATGACCTTGCTTAGTGTACAAAGAAGCGTCCCTGTTGCCTTGCGTGCTGTGTGTGTGTGTTAAGAATTTTAAGTCTTAAGAACCCACCAGGAGCTCAAGCCCCCTGGCACTTCTCATTCTCTTTCCAGACATGTCCCGGTACTCAGGTCCTTGAATCTCTGCTCTTTTTTTAGTTTTCTTTTAAAATCACCTTTTCCCTCTCCCTTGACTGCCATCCCACCTGTATTGTTCTTTTTTTCATCTATTATGCTGTGTCCTTTCCTTCTTCCTTCTCCTTCCCCATTCTGTGCTCCCCTGCTACATCTCATGAACTCAGAAATTACCCTCCAAATACCATAGGCATCACCCTCTATGTAGTGGCAAGGGTTGTTCCCACTCTGGCTTGGTAGATGACATTTTCCAGAGCTATTCCCCATAGGGACTGATGACTCTGACCCAGATCATGCTACCAGTTAAAATAATCCTGGCTCTGGGCCCACGGGGCTCACCAGTCATTATGCTGTATTGGAAAGTAAAACTGATAGGGCAGCCTCATTAGATTATAATCAGCTCACATCTTCCCTTCTGGCTTCTCAGAGCATAACACGTGTCCTTAGGAGTGGCAGAACAGAGAAAACCACTTCTCCTCCCCAGCTTTCTGTACTTCTTCTAGGCTCTTGGCTCAACTTAAATATTTACTCTGTTACAGCAGAGACTGGCTCATTGGCCACCATGTCAATCACCTGAAGTGGGTTTCTAATTTGTTTTGGAAGTGGTAGGTAGTTCCAGGAGAGCATCTACCATCTTAAGTGTACAGCTCCAGGGTATCACTTATATAGGCCAGTAGATGTTGGGCCAAGGAGCTTGGACCACATTTTGTGGCAATAACTGTCACAATAGCAGAGAGATAGAGTGACTGGTGGATGGATGAAGGAATCCAGTAAGAGTCTCTGGATGCTTATTAAATACCAGACTCTGTTCTGTATGAATCGTTTACTCTTCACATTAATCCTATGAAATATGTACTCTATTATCCCTATTTCAGGAGGAGGACACTGAGGCACAGAAAGGCTAAGTAATTTGCCCAAAGTAGCAGAGTTAATAAGTGGCAGAATCAGGAATGGAGCCCAGACAGACCAGCTTCGGAATCCATGCTCTTAATATTTTTCTGTACCACCATCTGTAGGTAATAGGAAGCCATAGAAGGTTGGTAAGTAAGCGTGACGTGAAGACAGTGATGCTCAGGAAGAGACATTTGTTTTGTTTTTTTTTAAATTTTATTTAATTTTTAAACTTTACATAATTGTATTAGTTTTGCCAAATATCAAAATGAATCCACCACAGGTGTGTTCCCCATCCTGAACCCTCCTCCCTCCTCCCACCCCATACCATCCCTCTGGGTCGTCCCAGTGCACTAGCCCCAAGTGTCCAGTATCGTGCATCGAACCTGGACTGGCATCTAGGAAGAGACATTTGGAAGCAGAGAGGTCGAGTGATGATTGATGGCTGAATGAAGGAATCCAGTAAAAGCCTTTGGCAGTAAATCCTGGGATGCGTATATCAAAGCCTGAATTAGAACAGTAGCAGTGAATATGGAAAGTTATAGATGTGAGAGATGGTGTGAAGGACTTAAAATGCAGAGGGTCTTGAATGTTCGGCCCTGAAAGAGTAGTGAAGCCGTGGTCTGAAGTAGAGGCGGCCGGAAGGGCCTCTGACTCATGTGTGGCCCTGAGATCTTGGGTTGGTAAGGTTTCCAAGATGCAGTGATGAAGACTCCTCCCACCTCCTCCCATATTCTGTCCTCCAAAGGAGGGATGCTGCTGTGGATTAGTCACACTCAAGCGGACCAGCTTGCTAAAGGGTGGGGCTCCTGCTGGGAGAATCAAAGGGATGATGAACAAAACCGCCCTGCATGCCTGTCTTCCCTAGGATGAGGGAAAGTTAGGTATTAGGAAACTCTGGGCCTGGGCATGCCTCCAACCCCTTTGGAAGTCCTTGTGGGTGGGGCCAGGGAAAAGAAGCATGGAGTGCTGGTTCAGGGGAAGGGAGTGCTGACATGTTCACAATCCCCCCACTTCCTTCTCTGAAGGGAAAATGGTAATTGTGAGATTCAAGGACATGGTGAGGGCTAGAGAGAAATGAACCAAGTAACAGGCTTGCCCATGTTCAGCCTGCCCATGTTCTAGGTCTGGCAGTAAGGGGCCAAAAAAAAAGGAGTCTGCAAAACTTAGCTCCCTGGGGAGGTATTGGAGGTTGGGGCAAAACTCCAGGCTGTATTGATGACTATGCATTTGCCCTTTAGCTGTGTATCCTCATTGTAACCCAGGGCAGAAGTCATCATGTGGTGCGATCTAAGGATTCAGAATTAGCCATTATCAAACAGGGTAATGATGTTTCTTTTGCCTAAGAGACTCAGTGAATGTCTCTCAGTCGTGTCCAACTCTTTGCAACCCCATCAACTATACAGTCCATGGAATTCTCCAGGCCAGAATACTAAAGTGGGTAGCCTTTCCCTTCTCCAGAGGATCTTCCCAACCCAGGGATTGAACCCAGGTCTCTCACGTTGCAGGGGTATTCTTTACCAGTCTTTTGCCTATTGAGACTTAAATTCCTCTCTGTAGTTCTTTAATGTTCTAACCTATCTGTCTTACCATTTCGATAAGAGACTTAGTGGTGATAGATATCCTTGAAGTATTTGATGCAAAGAGCTAAAAGGAACTATAAAAATAAAGACATTTCTTCCTATAGTCCAGAAAGTGAAATTGCTCGGTCATGTCAGACTCTTTGCGACCCCATGGACTATAGCTTATCAGGCTCCTCCGTCCATGGGATTTTCCAGGCAAGAGTGATGGAGTGGATTGCCATTTCTTTCTCCAGGGGATCTTCCTGACCCAGGAATCGAATCTGGGTCTCCTGCATTGCAGGCAGACGCTTTACCGTCTGAGCCACCAGGTAAGATACACTCCAGAGTATTGTGCCTCATAAAATGATAATATTTGAAACTCAGATTAAAAAAAAACCTTATTAAACACATAAACATCAATGGCTATGTGAATGTTAATACTTTGGAAGTATAGATGGAGGTATCAATATTCTTGAATAACACATGTTCACACTTCATCATGTTAATGAACAAAGTTCTTTTTTCTTGTAGTTTCAGCAAGGAGTATCCTAGGGTAAGAGAACAAGATTTGGATTTATGTGAATAGGATTTATTTCATCACTGAATCCAAATCATGTTTTCCTAGTGTGAAAACAGATGGCAGAGACTTTATTTGTGGTCAAAGGCATTATGTCTGAGAGAAAACCTTTTTGCGACAGGAAGATTTGAATACATTCAGGAAGTGATTTAAGACATGACACGTCTTCTAGAACCTGATCCATGGCAGGTGCTTTTGTTAACAAAACTTACACACTCAAATCCAGTGAATCAGAGGAGCTAATTTTCATTCTGGCAAATCATAATTTTTGGGGGGAGGGCACTGACTATGTACCTGGGGATCAGGATTGTCTTGGAAAACTCAGTCTGTGAGTCAGAGTTTGCACATTTCTTATATCATAGCTGAAGAATGTCTTCTGATCTGGCTCCAAGACCTTAGTGTGTTTCAAATAAATTATTTGGGGGAGAGAACCAAACCCTGTTTTGTTGTTAACCTTAGTCTATAAATTGTAATTTTGATATCTTCCACAATGCAGAGTTTAAATGAGATATTATCCTGAAAGACTGTTAGCAACCAATAAATTACTTTGCAAATGTAAGGTGGTAGTGATATTATTATACACATGGCTTTGATATAAAGCTGAATTTCTCCTACATCCCCAGTGAAAATTAGGCTATTCGGTTAACTCTTCCTCACTTCCAGGCTGATCTTGGATGACTATGGTTTTGGAAGCAAAATTGGATTCAAATTTTAAGTGAGGGCCATACACAGATGTGGGTAATAGCTGAAATATATATGCTTTTTGGAGTGACTTAACTAACAGGGGGCTTCCCTGGTGGCTCAGATGGTAAAGAATTTGGCTGCAATGCAGGAGACCTGGGTTTGATTCCCAGATTGGGAAGATCTCCTGGAGAAGGGAATGGCAACCCACTCCAGTATTCTTGCCAGTAGAATTCCATGGACAGAGGAACCTGGCGAGCTACAATCCGTGGGGTTGCAGAGTTGGACACAAATGAGTAACTAACACACACACACACTTTTGGGTCAATTTCCTCCTCAGAGCTCATCAGTGAACTTTTCGGATTTTGATTCTTTGCTTTTTCTTCTCTTCTTAGTTTCTTCTCACTGCCACCAATAGATTGACTCAGATTCATAAAATGAAAGAGGATTAGGTGATATAGGGCCAAAATGGGACTGAGAGCTCTGAGCTGGACAAGGCAGAGGTGATGTAATGTACCAGTGAAATTTTTGCTTGGTACTTGGGCCGTGCAGGGGTTAAACTTCAGTGGGATGAGAATCTCCTTGTTAACAGTTGCCTTGTAAAAAACAAAAAACCCAACTCCAATTCATTAAGTCTGGGATGGAGCTCAGGGATCTATATTGGAATAATTATTTCAGGGAATTCTGATGCTGCTGGTTGAAGGACCACCATTTGACAGACACTGCATGTAGAGTCCAAATTCCATGGCAACTTAGTGCTCAAGAAAATTGATTACAATGTATGGATACCAAGGGAGAAAGGGGCCTGGGTGGGATGAATTGGGAGGTTGGGATTGACATATATACAATATTGATACTGTGTATAAAACACATAACTAGTGAGAATCTTGGAGAAGGAAATGGCAACCCACTCCAGTGTTCTTGTCTGGAGAATCCCAGGGATGGGGGAGCCTAGTGGGCTGCCGTCTACGGGGTTGCACAGAGTCGGACACGACTGAAGCGACTTAGCAGCAGTGAGAATCTACTGTATAGCACAGGGAACTCTATTCAATGCTCTGTGATAGCCTGAATGGGAAGGAAAAAAAAAAACAGGATATATGTATAGAGGGGCCTGGCGGGCTACAGTCCATGGGGTCGCAAAGAGTCAGGCATCACGGAGCGACTAACTCTTTCACTTTCATTTCCTATAAACATTCGGCTGATTCACTTGGCTGTACAGCAGAAACTAATACGACATAGTAAAGCAACTATGCTCCAATAAAAATTAATTAAAAAAAGAAAACTTAAGTGCCTACTTTTCTTTATGTAAAAATAACTAGTAGTCATCTCAATAAATACAATGAAATAAGCGTGGTGTTGCTGACTCTGGGGGTTTAGTTATTCCTTCTCTTTCTTCACCAAGGCTGGGACACACAGGGTGAGAGCAGATACTCCCAGAGATGTGACTGGTCGCCGTGGCCAAAGAAGTGACATGAGGAAACAGACCTGAGTTTTCCATACTCTGCACTTGCATCCTTTTTCCTGAGATGACTTGTAGATCAATAAGAAAGAACCAGTCAGCCAATTAGTAAATAAACACAAAATCAGGAATGCACAGAGGATGACACAAAGCCGTGCAGAGCTAGTTAATCCTGTAGGAACAATATGAAGAGCAAAGGCTCAAAGACCTGTGAGTATAGTGTTCCAGAATATATGCTAGCACAAGAAGGGGTGGAGTGCAGAGAGGTTTCTCAAAAAGCTACTGCGTGGCTTTAATAAATGTCTAATTTAGAGCCTTAGTATTCTGGGGGCTCGCGTGTGAAAGGTACAAGTCGGGCACAGGGTAGACCGCAAAGAAATGGGTTACGTAACACATGGCAGTTTACCTTCAGCAAGCACTTGGAGGGAAAAGGAGCTTTGGCTCTGAGAGTTTATAGGTAACTTGCCAAATGTTTTTTGTGTACCTACTGTGTGCTCTGCATTGAGCCCAGGGCCATGATAGACCTGATTCATGTTCTGTGTTCACGACCAGCCAGACAGCTGTCTTGAATTTCTAGGGCCAAACCTAGGCTGGTGTTCATTCCCCGAGTGTAGCACACAGACATGAATAGCTTTCTAGAATTCCGTGCTTTCACTCTGGCTCAAAGGGCCACCTCCATCCCCCAACCTGGAGAGATTAAAATGCCAACCAGTTTCTTCAGATCACTGAATCCTAGTTCCAAACCTGAAAAAAAAAAAAAAAGAATAAAGACCTCTGATACACTTGAGAGAAAGGTAACACCTAACCCCATGGATAAAGTAGTGTGTGGGAAGAAGCGTCAGGTATGGACTTGACCTCAAATCCTGAATATCTCACTTCCTACTCTCTCTGAGCCACACTCTCCTCATCTCCAAATGAGGGGTGATTCTACCTACATCATCACATTTATGTAATGGTTAGTAATATGTAATATGAATAGCACCTAACAGGAACATTCTAGGAACGTGTGAATTATAAAATCCTGCCCTTGCTCCTTGTTCTCATGTTCTGGGCCTTCGTGAAGTATATCTCAGTTTTAGCAAAACTTCAAATCAAACAGACAGCGTGTTTTGGTTTCAACTGTCCTGAGATGAGTGTACTTAGGGGCAGAGCCCTGTGTCAGAGTTCTCTGCCAATTGAGCATAAAATATTCAAATTCCAAAACCAGAAATCATCTTTCTCAGGGCTTGTTTTAGCTAGGCTTCATTCCAGAGACTAGAATCCAAGATGAAGGCTTGTATGCAGCTAGTTTGGGAAGTGACCTCAGGGAGCAGGATGGGGGACTGGAAAGAGGAGAAACGGGGAGAGAGGGGAGCCAATTCAATTTAATTTAATTCAATTTCAAGTTTGGTCACAGCTTGGTAGATGCCAGGGGCCAGGGTGAGGGATGGGGAGCGGGGATGGGGACTTGGGGTTTAATGGGGACAGAGTTTCAGCTTAGGAAGGTGAAAAATTCTGGAGATGGATGTTGGTGAGAGTTGCACAACAATGTGAATGTCCTCAGTGCCGCTGAACTGAACAGTTAATGATGGTTAAAATAGTATGTTTTCTATTATGTGACTTTTATGGCAAAAAAATAAAAACGTTTGGACACAGCTGTGGGAACCTGGGGCCTGACCCTTCTGGGAGCATCTGAGAGCCGTGAGGAATGCATCTCAGAATTGTGCACTTGAGGGTCACGAGTGAGGCAGGCGCCCACAAGTTCCCATCCATGACTGGCCAAGGATTGGCCCCAGATGTTAACCCCCTCACACTGTCAGGACTGCACAAGTGCTGAGTGGTTCTCATAGGTGTCCCACGACAGGGGTCTGAGAAGCCCAGGCAAGCAAGTAGCAGAAGTGAGCTCTGTTCAGGAAAATGGGAGTAAAATGTTAGATCCAGAGTATGTGAAGTGAACACAACCCAGTCCAATGCAGGGATCAAAGGAAGACAGTCAACAGAGAAAGGAGCAAGTCTGCTTGTCCCCTTAAACCTCAGATGTTTTCACTGTTTATGAAAGTAGCCCCTGGAATACTCTTCAGTTGCCTCCACGTGGTGTTTGCAGCCTCACTAGCCTCTTGGTTTCCTGAACTCAAATTGCACGGACAGCCTTGGTATCTCAGCACTTAAGACCAGGGGATATTTTCTCTTCCTTGTCCTCTAGTTTCTTCATATGTTTGAATCGTGTCCTGCTTCCCCTCAATCTCCTTGGAAAGCCTGGGATGGACTCTTCTAGTTCTTTTCTATCCTATCAGCACCTAACTGTGCTCAGTAAAAACCTGTTGTCTGTCACTTGATAGATGATAAATCCTTCCTCTAGAAGCACAATCATCCTTTCAGGGGCCTGTGGAGTCTTATTTCCTAACTATATTGAGACCCTCACCAATTAATGGGGCTTGGTAAGTAACATCTTTAATAAGGGGCAGGAAGCTGGGAGCACGATGCTAGTGCCTTAAGGTGTTGTAAGGTTTTCATCAGCAATTCATTCTGCACTCCTTGTATTTGGTTTCATTCCAGTTGTTTCACAGCCAGTGGCACTCAGAAGGGACATTTATTTAGACTCGAGGTGTCTTGTTGAAGCTGTCTGTACATAATAAAACACAGTTGCACTGGTTCTTTCTCTTCCTGTCCTTTCCCCTCTGCTTCAGCCCTTTCCAAATGTAGATCCCCTGTAGATATGAACAGTGACTAGGACTTGGAGTGGATCAGCAGGGGACTAGTGTTTGTTGGATTCTATTAGCATATCCAAGTTACCTTTAGCATTTCTCAGTGTGAACTTGGAGAATTATTGATAGCTGCCATGTTTACTGGGTAAGTTGTATATTGTACAATTCTTGGAAGGCATGCACATCGTAGTCAAAATGAACGTGTCCCCAGAAGAGTGCAAAGAATAACCCATGTGGCCACAAACAGTGGCCCAATCTGAGGTCCCACTCCAGTCTCCAGTCTACTCAAACAGAATCTCTGGGGAAGGGGCCCCAAATCTACATTTTAACAAATTTCTCAGGTTCTTATTAATACTGAAGCTTGAAAACCACTGTTTAGGAGACAGGGTTTTACGAAAAGCAAATACAGAGCTTCCCTGGTGGCTCAATGGTAAAGAATCTGCCTGCCAATGCAGGAGACATGGGTTCGATCCCTGATCAGGGAAGATCTCTCATGCTATGTAGTATCTAAGCCCATGTGCCACAACTACTGAGCCTGTGCTCTAGAGCCCGGGAACCGCAACTACTGAGCCCACGCGCCCTGCAGCCTGTGCTCCCAAACAAGAGAAGCTACCACAAGGAGAGGCCCGAGCACCGCGACAAAGAGTAGCCCTTGCTCTCCACAACTAAAGCAAAGCCCACGTAGCAATGAAGACCCAGCAGAGCCAACAATAAATAAATACATAAAAATTATATATATATATAAAAGAAAGCATATATCAAAAGGAATAAAGTGTGGGAAATTATCTCAGCCCCTACACCATCCCTGGATCCTGTTAAATGTTCCAGCTTAAACGGTCCAGCTGGCCTCATGGATAACTTAGTGAATCATTGCCATTCAGATTATGATCACCCCATTCTTGAAACGGTCATCTTTCCAACTGCTTCCAAATAAGCCCCTATTGCTTTCTTTTCTGTGTACTTTTATATCTCAAGTTTCCAAGAGAAAAGTTCTGATTAGGCTGGGTTGTCAGCACGCAATATGGAAAGAGCATCTCAAGTAAAGTCATTTCCTTGGCAACAGCTCTCACTCATGTTCATCTCACATACACATGCATTGCCTTTGGCCTGATCATTCATTTTGATTCAGTAACCATTAGCTATGGTATCTTTTTTTTTCTTTCACCGTTCCATGCGGCTTGCGGAATTTTAGTTCCCCAATCAGGGATGAACTTGGGCCCTGGCAGAGAAAGCAACAGACTGCCAGGGAATTGCCTAACCACTGGACTGCCAGGGAATTGCCTACTTGTGGTATCTTAATGTAGAAAAAACCACTTAGGACCCCTTTTCTCTGAACTGGGGTGTGGGTACAACTAGAATATAGGGTTTCATTGTTTGTTACAACAGGAAGGGGATATACTTATTTAATATACTATTCAAATGCCTTGTCCAATAACGATATGAGCTAGTATGTATTGAGTACCACCTTATGTATTCTAGCCTGGAGAATTCCATGGACAGAGGAGCCTGGTGGGCTATAGTCATGGGGTTGCAGAGAGTCAGACATGACTGAGCGACTAACATACCATACGTATACCTCCTTATGCCAGATATTTTTCTAAGTGTTTGATTACCATTAAAAACCGCACCTTCAAAAACAACTTTTTCTGGTAAATTCTCTTCTATCTTTGTGGATTAAGAAACTGAAGCATAGAGCTTGTTCAGCAGTTTTTATACAGTGGAGCTATAATTAATTAGTATTAATTTGGCCGCACTGGGTCTTAGTTGTGGCATGCAGGATCTTATTCCCCGACCAGGGATTGAACCCAGGCCCCCTGCATTGGTAGTGTGTGGTCTTAGCCACTGGACCACCAAGGAAGTCTCTTACAAATAGAATTGACACAATTTAGCTCCAAAGCCATTGATCTTTATGACTATTTTGGGGTCATGACAGAGGATCACTGTATGTGTGTGTGTGTGTGTGCACGTGTGTGTGTGTGTGTGTGTGTGCGCGCGCTCTGAGGGTGGGACAGTTTTAAGAGGGAGAATGAATGCAAGGCACAAAGGTCAGAAAGGCAAGAATGTGCACAGAAAGCTCCACTGGTGCGTGTCAGGGGAAGTAGCTGGACGACGTGACAGACAGATGTCACAAAGCAAGGAGACACGGCTGGGCACGTCTTGAGAGCCAGAGAGGATTCTAGCCTGAGATCCTGAGGGGTTTCTCCTACTCATTTCTTCCCTTTTTAAAAACAAAAAAAGAATAGAAATGGAAATGGCACCTAAATGTCCATTTTTCTTTTTAAAAACAAAGCCACACTAAATTCCTTCCTTTGCCATAGTAAATAGCTTCCTTTAGAGCCAATAACCTCTGTTCTAGCCAATACCCCTTAGAAGATGGTGTTACTTGATAGACAAGATTTGAGAATTTAGGGTTAGACAGGAAGGTCCGGCTTTGAGTATATTTAAAGAGAGAAGGTGGAGGGTGGTTATATGTACACCGCCCAGAAGTGTGGAGTTGCAGTCGAAGTGTGGGGATGGGAGACTCCTTCACCATGAAGAATTATCTTAAGGTCCAAGCCCAGAGCAGCTGCTAAGCTGTAGTTTGATGTGAAAGTGTTAGTCGCTCAGTTCTGTCTGACTCTTTGCAACTCCATGGACTGTAGCCCACCAGGCTCCTCTGTCCAGGGATTCTCCAGGCAAGAATACTGGAGTGGGTTGCCATTCCCTTCTCCAGGGGATCTTTCCTGACTCAGGAATTGAACTCGGGTCTCCTGCATTGCAGGCAGATTCTTTACCATCTGAGCCACTAGAGAAGCCCAAACTGTAGTGTGAAGTGAAGTGAAGTGAAGTCATTCAGTTGTGTCCGACTCTTTAGTTTCCACCAAAGATTGAGGCAATTGTTCTGGTGATTCAGGAAGACGGTGAGCTATTGAATTACTAGAATAGTTATCTCCATTTCATTTCTTTTTTGTTCATGGGGAGAGATCTGGCCCACTCATGTCAATGTGTACCACCTTGCTGGGTGAAGGCTGCCTCCTAAGTCCTTAACTTCTTTATTTTTTGTGGAGGGGGCAGGTGTCCCTGAACCACACGGCATGTGGTTTCTCAGTTCCATGACCAGGGATCAAACTTGTGGCCCCTGCAGTGGAAGCACAGAGTCCCTTAACCACTGAACCACCAGGGAAGTCCCCCTAAGTCCTTCACTTTTTAGTAAAAAACAGTAATGATTGAAATATCATTTTCTCAGGCCTCTATGGGCATTAAGTGAGGTCTCCTAGTACTTCTCAGACAAAATCTTTCCACCTTTCATTAATTACCTTTTTCTTTCCATGAGTTGCTTAGGAAGTAACAGGGGCACATGGGAAGAAAATGGCTATTTAGTGTCTCAAACATCATTCCTGAGCCACAGTGGGGTTCTTGTAGGTTGGGAGTGATTTCACAAAGTTCTGACTGAAGGCAGGGGGATGGATGGGATGATCTTTGGTCTCTCAAATTTTGAGCAGGCTTGTGGGCTGTGCAAGGTGTGAGTTCTGGCCAGTACATGCTGTGTGAAATGGCTTTATACATCCAGAAAAACAGGTCTTGGTGCTGACAGCAGTATTTGAAGAAGGGTCAGTGCTTCCTCTGAGAAACACTCACAAAGATGTCCTCTGTTTCAGCCACAGTGATTACTCCTGAGACTGGAGGAGTTTCAAGACAACTGAATGCAAGATAAGAAAGGAATAGAGTGGGGAAGCTAGACTGCTTATCCCTACTGGGCCTCTCCTGGAAGGCACAAATTGACTTCAAGGCAAGAGGCTATGAAAGTGTGTCTTTCCTTAAGACAGTAAATGCTCTGTCTGAAGAGAGTGGAAAGAAAGGGGTGGAGGGGAAATGGTGTTTTGGTTCCCTATATCAGTTTCCAGAAATGAGTATCACGTACTTCAATCTACACTGCTACCCAATATAACTCACTGTTACTCAAATGATTCAGAAGACCCTCTGGGATCTCATTAAGACAAACAGCAAATATTTTGTGCTGCACCTGTGTGGACAAGCCTTTTCCCAGTGACTTCTAGCAATGAGTCAGAAAAATAAAAATAAATGACTTTTGCTACAGTCACACATTCTAAACCAATCATTCAATAAATTGGAATTTATAATTTACTTCTAACTGTCAAAGGATTATAAAGGTGTGTGGGGAATATAAAGAAATGTCATTGGAGGACTCACTGGTTTCAAGTAGAGTTACATCTGCCCAGGTTCTTTGTCAGAGCTAAAGACTAGAACTCAGGATTGCGTAGATCTGCACCCAGTGTCCACCCTACCTGCCTTCTAATATGCCTTCCTGCACGGGGGTGCTGGAGAGCCAAACACCTTGTCTCCCAGACTCCCCTGCCCTCAGGGTGTGCCCCAGCAGTGACTTAAGTCCAGCCATCACTCTGCACTATTATAAGGTTTAAGAGGCAGAAATGAGCAGAGGCCACACATTCACTGATTCTGCTTTTGCCTTTAAAAATCTGGTTGTGGAGGCATTTTCATTTTCTATGGCAGCATTAGCAGAAGTTGGTGGGTGTCAGGAGGCAGGTCACAGAGAACGCATCCTGCAGGTGAGGATTAAAGCGTATCTGGTTCGGTGGGAAGCCAGCTTCCTGTCTGTGAGGACCTCTGGGCACTGTGGTGGCTTCCTGACTTTGGCTGTCATATTGTTTAGAAAGTGGCAGTTTCCTAATCTTGACATAACCGGGAGCTCCAGTGGTGACCCAGTTCTACTATGTGGCTTGAGTCATTTCTGAAATCTCTACCTAAGTCTGTTTCCTCAGCTCTCTCAATGACTCAGTGAGCTTTTTTTTTTTTTCAAGTTGTTTATTTATTTATTTTGTCTGCACTGGATCTTTCTTGCTTTCTCTAGTTGCAGCAAGTAGGGCTCCTCTTTAGTTGTGGTGTGTGGGCTTCTCATTGTGGTGGCTTCTCTTCTTGTGGATCATGAGCTCTAGAACACTGGCTTAGTAGTTGTGTTGCATGGGCTTAGTTGCATGTGGGATCTTCCTGGACCAGGGATCGAACCTGTGTTCCCTGCATTGGCAGGTGGATTCTTAAGCACTGGACCACCAGGGAGGTCCCCTCCTGGACTACCAGGGAAGTCCCCTCCATGAGCTTTTTAATTCCCTAGGATAAATCCTTCTATGCTTCAGCTTGCTAGACTGGCTTATATTCTCTCCATGTAAACCCTGTCCATGACTGTGATTGGTACAGGGGAGTTACAGACAACAGACTGTAAAGAATTTGGAAATCTGGACTTGTTTTTTTTCTGACTTATTAGGTTTGAGAGGAGCAACAATGACATCAGCATTAGAATATGGAATACTGGCCGTGCACTACATGGAGAGGTGAAGTTGTTACTTAAAATGTGGGTCACTTGGAATGAAGTGCACATTGCAGGCAAGGCTTGGTGGATTGGGTGGCTGCTGACCACTATGGTGAGAATAAGGGATACAAGGCCTGTGGACCTGGGTGGCTATTTTTACCTATATTAGAGAGCTTAAAGAATAGAAACAATGATCTGCTCAGAATTTAAAGTTACTGCCATAAGGCATGATCGGGGGGTCCAAGAAGTGCTTATTAATTTCTAGAAGAATCATTTATTGCATGTAGCTTCAAGGCTGATACAGTCTAACATCAAATGCCACCTTATCTTGTGAGTTGATGATTAAACGATAACCTAACCTCACCAAGTCACTAGGTATATCCTATGTCAAAGTTTGAATATTGTTTGGGAGAGAGTGAGACCATATGAACTGGGACCATTTGGGTGGGTTCAACTGAATTGAGTGCCAAGATCCCCAAAACTGAACCTCTGGCACCAGTAGAAACATCTTCTCCTCTGTTTGATGAGTGGTCCAGTCTTGCTCAGAGACTCCGTAATGACCTTGTTGAGGTAGTTTTCTTGCAAGGGGATGCCAGTTTTCCTCCTGCTCCAATTCCCACCACTCTTTGTTCTAGATCCATAACTAGAGTCAAACGACATCATGAAGGACAAGTTCAATGTCTACCTTAGGAGGCAAAGGTTTGCGTACTCAAGGAATGGCAAGATTTTGCTCACTTATATTAGGAAAAGCTTAGGGAATATGTGTGGGAATAGATTATGAGAACCTAGGCTAGAAAAGAAGAAATATAATTTAAAATCTGGCTTACTTTACTGGTGTGGGTGCATTTTCTAGAGACTTTGGATTCATTGTTCTAGTTGGTGCAGCTAGGAATGATTGTAACTCTTGGCCTGACTGATTGACCAGAAAGCAGACTCAATGGTGACCTAGTCGAAGGAAACTTAGGTGTCAGAAACCCATGGTATAATGTAGAGGGAGAAATCCAAACACTTAGGAGAAAGGACTATTGGAGTAGGTATCTCAGGTATAATCCAATAACCCACTAAGAGGGCCTGAGGACTCTCTTTTCACAAGAGCATAGAGAAACAAAAGTGTGAGAAATAGATCCTTGAAAAGTGTTACAGTGGAGACCTCTGTAAGTCAGGAAGATGAGAAATGTGACTTTTGAAATGGACATTTTGATTGCAGTGGGTCTGTTGAGACCATGGAGAGGCAGAGAACAAGTAGTCATACTTACATGCCAGCAGCAAGCTTCTGGCAGCAGAGCCAGAGTGGCAATCTGATCTCTGCTGGTAGTTGACTGATCATGAGGCTTCTAGGAATAAAGAGATGGCTATTCTATCAAGATCCACTTGATATATAGAATCAAAAATACTATACATCTGGAAAGTCAAAGGCCTTCACCATTTCCAGAGCACTTTATAAACCTAAAGCCATTGAATGAAGGAGAAACCAGAACCCTGAGATCTTATCAAGAAAATATACTATAAATCTTTCTCCTAGCCTTTCTCAAAGAAACCTGTAGCTATTTAATAACTTAACTCTGCACTGGGAAGAGAACCACCAAGACTGGTGAGGGCTGATTGGATTCTAGTTTTCATTAACATTAATCCCATAAGACTCTGAATACTACAGTGGTGTCTAGAGGTGATAAATGAACTTTGGGTTTGAGCTTGTCTCTCAGTGGCCCTACTGAGTTTGTGAAGCCCTCTTGTAATTATTTCCCTTACTCTTAAATGTGTAGTTGGAATATGCATGTGGCCTGCTTAGTCGCTTCAGTCCATGTCCAACTCTTTTCGATACTACGTACTATAGCCCACTAGGTTCCTCTGTTCTTGGGATTCTCCAGGCAAGAATACTGCAGTGGGGTGCCATGCCCTCCTCCAGGGGATCTGGGGATCGAACCTGCGTCTCTTACATCCCCTGCATTGGCAGGTGGGTTCTTTTCCACTAGCACCACCTGGGAAGACCCTTTGAAAGGAATACCACATAATTAATGTTCTATCCTTCTCAATCAAAACATCAGGAGTCACGTGATATTGATTGGTTGTGTTCAGTTGGAATTTGAGATTGCTACTCACCATTTTGGGCACCTTGTCAAATAAACCAAGAGGCAAAGAGGGGTCAGTTCTGTGTCAGGGAAGTGTTTCAGCGGGGTAATCCAGGGGAAATAGGATTGCTGTTTTACTATGGGAGTAGGGAGAGGTCTTTCTGGAATCTTCTGGTAAGTTCTTCTTGGACATTTCATAGTAGGGCCATGCCCACTGGTAAAAGTTACATTAAATTATATATTTAATATGCATTTTAATTTAACAATAAATTTTAGCAGAAGACTACAGAAATCTAGCAGCCAGGATCCCTGAGGGTTTATTCCCGAGGAATGAAGATCTGGGTCACTCTACCAGCTAAATTATTTGGCCCAGCTGTGATGCTGGCAAGTAACCTATAATAGGCTGTGGAGGAAAACAGCTATAAATGCCCACTGTAGACTTGTAGATGTCTCTGGAACTGCTATGGCCACCAATGATCTCATCCTTGTTGTGTTATGTGTATTTTTTTTTAAACACATTAACCATTTCTCCTCCTTCATTTTCAGTTTTCTCAAAACTTTATAAATGGTCTACTGATGGTGGTTAATTTTACAAGTTAATTTATACAGTATGGAATATCATGATGGAATTGTTTGTAGAGAAGGAATAAATATTACCCAAAGATAGATGCAGAGACTTATGGAAATTTGGGTCTCTACTTTTGAGAGGAGGTGAATACATTTGTATTTCTTTGTTTTTGTTTTGTTTTTTTTGGTACAGGGAAAATTACTGTTTGGAAGTTTAAATATGGAGAGAAGGTAAGTATGGATGTTGAATTTTGTTGTTCTGTCACTCAGTCATGTCTGACTCTTTGCTGACCCCAAGGACTTCGGCATGCCAGGCTTCCCTGTCTTTCACGATCTCCCAGAGTTTGCTCAAACTCATGTCCATTGAGTCAGTAATGTTATCTAACCATCTTATCCTCTGCTGCCCCTTCTCCTCCTGCCCTCAATTTTTCCCAGCATCAGGGTTTTTTTTTCTAATGAGTTAGCTCTTTGAATCAGGTGGCCAAAGTACTGGAGCTTTATCTTCAGCATCAGTCCTTCCAATGAATATTCAAGGTTGATTTTCTTTAGGATTGACTGGTTTGATCTCCTTGCTGTTCAAGGATGTTGAATAGCTAGAGGAAAAGTCTATGGGATTTACGGTGGATTGGTGCTCAATATCCATTCAAGCTTTCATCTGTGAACTTCCCAATCTGCAGAAGTTAAAAAAAAATTTTTTTTAAACCCAGACTCTCTTGCAGCTAAGGTTTTGGATGTTGTTAGGCTGGGCCAATCAAACACCCTTGTGCAAGATTTAGAAGGCAGAAGTGAAATGGAGGCTGTATTTCTGCTGTGCTTGCTTTTTTTCTGAAAAGCACCGTCATGGAGGGATACCTCCACCCCAACACTCCCCCTGCCCTGAAGCAGCATTAACTCAGCTGGCTTGAGTGCTAAGAGGCAGAGCATGAAGCCTCCCTGCTGGTGTATATCAGAGCAGGGATGGGGCAGCTTCCTACTGGGGCAGCTTCCTCACTCTAGCAGCTTCCTGCCACGGTCCTGGAGCCAGATGTTTCCTGACCCAGAAGAGGCAGAAACTCCTCTGGTGACCCATTTCAGCACTGAAGCTTTCTGCTCTTGAAACTTGTCATGGAGCCTATTTATTCAGCTTTCCCAGTGATTCAGTAAGTCTTTATAGTAAGCTTACAGTCAGTGAAAGTCGCTCAGTTGTGACTCTGTGACCCCATTGACTATAGAGTCCATGGAGTTCTCCAGACCAGAATATTGGAGTGGGTAGCCTTTTCCTTCTCCGGAGGATCTTCCCAACCCAGGTCTCCTGCATTACAGGCAGATTCTTTTCCAGCTGAGCCATCAGGCAAGCCCAGGATACTGGGAGTGGGAGGCCTATTCCTTCTCCAGTGGATCTTCCCAACCCAGGAATTTAACTGGGGTCTCCTGCATTGCAGGCAGATTCTTTACCAACTCAGTTATCAGGGACGCCCGTCATAAATGTTTTTCCTGCTTAAACTAGCTATAATAGATTCTGTCCCTTGCATGGAAATCCTGATCAATATAAGAGCTTAGGAGCCCACTGTCCTGTGCAATACTTTACATGAGGAGTGAGCAAGGTTCAGGTATAGCTTCTTCACTACTTATTATGTTCTGCATTCTGGAGAGAAATTTGTCAAAAATTACACATCAGTCTATAACTTTATCTTTTGTTGCTCTTTCATCAACCTTTGATTCTGATAGGAAACAGTTAAGGTCTGAGAAGTGTAAGACCAAAAGTTATTGAGACACCCAGGGGTTAACAGGGACATGTGTCACACCCTCTACAACAGCATTTCTTAAACTTGCCAGCACATTAGAATTGTCTGGGGAGTCTGAAAAATTTATAATTCATGAACTGTCCCCAGACTCATTAAATCAGAAATCTCTGTGTGTGGGACCCAGAATTCAGTACTTAAAAAAAAAATTATTTACTTATTTGGCTGCACTGGGTCTTAGTTGCAACATATGGGATCTATTTCCCTGACCAAGGACTGAACCTGAACCCCCAGCACTGGGAGTGCAGAATCTTAGCCGCTGGACCACCATGCTGGGAAGTCCCAGCATTCAGTATTTTAAAACTGCTCAAGCAGAGAAGGCAACAGCAACCCACTCGGGTACTCTTGCCTGGAAAATCCCATGGACGGAGGAGCCTGGTGGGCTGCAGTCCATGGGGTCGCTAAGAGTTGGACACGACTCAGTGGCTTCACTTTCACTTTTCACTTTCATGCACTGGAGAAGGAAATGGCAACCCACTCCAGTGTTCTTGCCTGGAGAATCCCAAGGACGGCGGAGCCTGGTGGGCTGCCGTCTCTGGGGTTGCACAGAGTTGGACACGACTGAAGCGACTTAGCAGCAGTAGCAGCAGCAGCAAGTGATTCCATTGTGTATCCAAGTTTGGAGAAGCACTGCAGTCTGGAAGAGAGAGAGGTCAGTTCTCATGTTATGTATGAGTTGCAGTTGAGAAGAAATAAGACACTACATAGTGGCAAATTTACCATGTCACAGTCACAAAATTGAAAGAGGTCTCATTGGGCTACAATCCAGGCTGGTTCTTTTCTGAGAACTCTAGGGGAGAATCTGTTTCCTGCCTTTTCCAGCGTTCTAGAAGTTGCCTGAATCCCTTGGTTCTTGTTTCCCTTCCATCCTCAAAGCCACCAAAGAATGGCTGTCTTTTCATGACGCTGTCTCCCTGGTTTTGACCCTTCTGCCTCCCTCTTCCAATTTTAAGGCCCCTATGATGACACTGAGATAATCCAGGTTAATCTTTTCCTATCAAGGTTAGTTTATTAGCAACTTAATTCCACCTTCAACCTTATTTCTTTCTTGCCATGTAATTTAACATATGCACAGGTTTTGGAGGTTAAGATATGGACATCTTTGTGCGGAGGGGCATTATCCCGCTTTTCATAAGAAAATAAGAGACAAGATTGCTGGGGAAAAGGCATCCTAGGGATTCCTTCCCCACAATTTTAGAATTAGAAGAGGCAATTGGAGGGGCCAAGGAACTCAAAAGTTACTGCACAATTAATTTAGAAATAAGTGGGAGCCTGGTACACTCTACATTCATACTTCTTTAAGAAGCATGGTTAGCTAGAATGGACTGCTAAGAAATTAAGTAGGGTCTTCCCTGATGGTCCAGGGAATGACTCCAAGTTTCCAGTGCAGGGGGCCTCAGTTTGATCCCTGGTAGAGGAACTAAGAATCTCCATGCTGCACCCAAGCCCACGTGCAGCAACTACTGAGCCCTTGCACCTCAACTAGAGAAGCCTGTGGTTCCCAATGAAGAGTCTGCATACTGCAATGAAGACCCAGAGCAGCCAAAATAAATAATAGATTTTAAAAAGAGAAATTAGAAGACTTCCCTGGTAGTCCAGTGGTTAAGAGTCCACCTGCCAATGCAGGGGACACGGACAGGTTTGATTCCTAGTCTGGGAAGATTCCACATGCTGCGGGCAACTGAGCCCATGCACAACTACTGAAGCCCGAGCTCTAGAGCCTGTACTCTGCAACAAGAGAAGCCACTGCAACGCGAAGCCTGCGCATCACAACGAAGAGTAGCCCCCGCTCACCGTAGCTAGAGATAGCCTGTGGTCAGCAACAGAGACTCACTGCAGCCTAGAAACTGATTAATTAATTGAAAAATAAATTAGATAATATTTGAGATTGTTTAGTCTTGCCACTTTCCTCTTATTGGTAAACTTATGTTTATTATGTTTCAATGATTTGAAACTTCTTTGCAGTCCCCTGAATGCCTGGCTATAGATAATGGGAAAATTTGTTGTTGTTATGCAGTTACTAAGTCATGTCTGACTCTTTTTGCAATCCCATTGGCTATAGCCCACCAGGCTTCTCTGTCCACAGGGTTTTCCAGGCAAGAATACTGGAGTGGTTGCCATTTCCTCCTCCAGGGGATCTTCCCAGATCAGGGATTAAGCCAGAATCTCCTGCATTAGCAGGCAGAGTCCTTACCACTAAGCCACCAGAGAAGCCCCTAATGGGAGAATACAAACAGGCAAAGCTTATGGTTTGCTGACCTCTGCTTAGGAACCAAGGGGCTTATCATAAACAGGTGGTCCTGCTAGCTAATTGTTTTCCCCTCTTCAAGAGCTATTCTATAGTAACCATTCTAAAATGAAAATTATGCTTTTGGCAGATGTCCTTCAAGATTTATTGCTTCATATCTGGCAACCGCTGCTGCAGGCGAATTCATCTAGTTCCCCCAGGGGCACATTTTGCAGCTAATTCATCCAGGCAGGTTCACTGGGAAGCTGACAGCATTCTGAGATGGCTTTTTTTTTTTTTTTTTAATTTTTGACCTTGCTGAATGATTGCACACACCTGCTTTAAGCATAGTCCATGCCAAGAGCATCAGAGCCTTGATCTGTGATATAGAATGCCACAACCTTCACCTTCATGCTAGCATAGACCCTGGATCTCAGGGAAATTCCTGGCTGTGTCCTTTGTACCCTGCAGATGCTGATTTAACCACTTGCTCATCTGACCTCAAAAACTTCTGTAGCTACCTTAAAAATTATTATTTTTTTTTGGACCACACAGCATGAGGGATCTTAGTTCTCTGACCAGGGATTGAACTCATACCTCCTGCAGCAGAAGGGCAGATTTTCAACCACTGGACCGCCAGGGAAGTCCCATCTGGATCTACTTTTAACCAACATCTTGGATTATTTACCAGGTCCTTCCTTGACTGAGAACTTATAATCTGTGCTTCTCTGGGGTCACACTAAATGGGAATGGGGGCGGAGTGTGGTTGCAAAAATGGGAACGAGCTGGATATCTCTGGCTCACTGGCTGTCCCCAGTCCAGACTGGCAGGCTGGTCAGCCTCGGCCTGGCCTAAAGTTTCTCCTTGTGATTCCAGCGGCCCCTGCCCTTCCCTCCTCTCTAGGTTTGACCCGGGCTCCTAGGTTGCTGGAAACTTCTCTCTCAAGCTAAATTCAAGGCACAATTATAGGCTCTATATAAGCCATCATGGGCTTTCCTCAGTCTCAACTTTCTATTTTTATTTATATTGTCCCTGCTGCTGATTGTTTATTCTAACCTACATTACATCACAATATTATTGTATGTGTTTTTGTTGAAAAGCTTTTCAATGCCTCCACGAACTAATACAGAACACAAATAAGTATGCAGAATAGTAACCCTGATGTTTCTGCCCCCATTAGGAGATTGCTGATGGTGTCAGCTGTGTATTTTCTGTCTCTACATTGAAAGGAGAGAGGGATGGTGCCTGGTTGTCACTTGTTCCACTGTGTGGATCATGGGAGGTCTTGAACTTTATCCAACCAGGCACTTTTTCCAGATATTCTGGATAGACAAATGGTCTACAAAACTATAACCCATCAGGATTTTGTCTCAAGACTAAGTAGGAAAAATTATCACCTGGGTCTTTCATTTTTGTAAAACATGCAAACCATCCCCAACCAAAAAAAAAAAACAAAAAACAAAAACCAAAACACAAAAAACCAAGGATCACCTAAATATAGCTAACTGAATCTTCTATCTTGGAAAAACACTTTTGATAAATAAAAAGCATAGAGTATAACTCAGTTGGCAGCATCTAATAATCAAATTTAGAAAAAGGTCATTTTGGATGGTACATCTAGGGTAGAAGTTGTCCTCAGGAAGATTTGGAAAACTTGTCTGATTCTTGGTCTCTCCTGGTCTCCTTCCTTTCTCTCCCTCTCCACCTCATACTGCACATTCCTTTTTGACGTCTCCTCCCTTAGCCTGACACCGGATGGAGTTTCCAGGCGAGCCCCACTGTGGTGCTAATAATAGCGATAGCTGCTATTTGTCAAGCCTTTACCACTTGCCAGGCTCTGTGTGAAGCGCCCTGGATACATTACCTCACTCATTCCTCCTGCAGCCCTCCCAGAGGATGGGCATATTTGTGTAATGAGCCCGGACAGACATGGTGCCTAAAACCCCATTAGATCCTTTGTCAGCACTCCAAAGAACAAAGTTATTGGTATTCTTGACTTTTTCATGCTTGGTTTTAAATACGTTGGTGAATATGTTGCTGGTTACAGAAAGGAATGAGCAGCAGGCTATAGGGAATTGGAGTTAGGCTTTGTATGTTTTTTTAATCCTTTTCCTGAGCAGTAATTACTGGTGGTAAATGAAAATACTGGGGGCCATTGTTTCATATTGAAATTTAACTTCTTCCTTCCCTGCAGTTAAAAAAAAAAAAAAAACCAGAAAAACAGCAAGAATGATTAAGAGCCTAAGATGTAAGAAAGTGTTAAGGGTTGAACTCAGCCTCTCATGTCAGGCTCAGGATTAACCATTACGTTTGAATGCTTTGTCCTGTGAGAACAAAAAGTACCAGGTCTCTGTGCTGTATACTTTGCAGGCAAGATATTCCAGGCTGTCTCTGGAGGGTCTGATGTTTTGAGTAGGAGCAAATGAGTCTGCAGAGGATGGCAGGTCAGTGGAGGCTGAGATTTCTGTTTTTGTTTCCTCCTAGACCGTACACCGCCTTCTTACCTTCCTTACTGTCCTGGTGATCCCATCAGAGGACAGTTTTCCAAAGTTCCTCTGCTTCACAGGTAAAGCCCTACAGATTGCTCTTAAAGTCAGGACTTCAGGGACGGGCACATGTTCCCCAATCAGTCAGCAAGGTTCTCACACGGGGGCACAGAGCCAACATGTTGGGGCACAAGGGCACTGAGGGAGCACAATCTTGCATCAGACGCTGAAACTCTTTCATCACATGTTCTGACAATGACACTAGAAAACCACAGCTGAACACTGATGCAACAGGATAGAAGGAGCTGGTAGCCCTGGGAGTTAACCTACCCTTGCAAAAGGGAAGAAGGAAAGAAAAATAAAGACCAGCTACATTTTACGTGAGACCATCCCATGTCTTTTTGGAGGACCTAAGGGAATATAATTATGTCACTTAGAGGGAAAGGGATGAGGTATGCTGAAGACTCATCAGAATTTTATCATTTCTTAGTTTTATTAACATGAATAATGTGTATGCAGCAGTTTTCTTCTTGAAATTGTCTTTAACTTGTGAATGAAATCTTTCATTATAAAAACTAAATTACTATAGTGGGCTAGATAATAGCTCCCAAAGATATTGGGTTCTTGTCCTTGAAACCTGTAAATGGTTCCTTATTTCAAAAAATTCTTTGCAGGTGTGATTGAGTGAAAACACTTGAATTGGAAGGATTATTCAGAATTATCCAATAGGCCCTACATAATCACAGTATACTTTTAAAATTTTTTTATTTTTATTTTATTTTTTTAAGATTTCTTTGATGTGGACCACTTTTAAAGTCTTTATTGAATTTGTTACCATAGTACTTCAGTTTTATGTTTTATTCTTTTGGCCACGAGGCATGTAGGATCTTTGCTCCCCTACCAGGGATTTAACCTGGATCCTCTGCATTGGAAGGCAAAGTCTTAACCACTGGACTACCAGGGAAGTCCCCACAGTATAATCCTTTTAAGAGGGAAATAAAAGGAGATGACATACAAGGAAGAAGAGGAGAAGGCAATATGAACATGGAGGTAGAGATCAGAGGGACATAGTCACAAGCCAAGGAATGCTGGCAGCTCCCTGAAGCTGGAAGAGTCAAGGGACAGAATCTCCCCAGAGCCTCTGCTGAACACTTGGTATTGGGCGAGTCATGCTGATTTTGGATATCTCAGCTCCAGAACTGTGAGGAAAAAAATCTCATTGTTTTGAGCCCTCATTTGTGGTAATTTGTTACACCCGTCATAGAAAACCGATATAAGTACTTGAACCTAGGGAATTAAATTAAGTCATGAACATAGGTCTCTCTACTGAAAAATAGGTCAGTACATTATGTGCTTGTAGAAAAGGAGACATGGGAAATGGGCAGCAAGTTTTGCCTCTTGGAAGGGGAACCAAGAAACTAAGAGTCTAAGGTAAGAGGCAGACTTACTGTTCATTTTATATATTGTGATTGTTTGAATTTTTTCAAATGTGCATAATCCTTTAAAAAACACTTTTAACTTTGGGATAGCTTTAAATTTACAGAAAAATTGCAAAAATCATACAGAGAGTTCCCATATACCTAAACCCAGTTTCCCCTATGATTAGCATCTTACGGGTATGTTTCATTATACACACTTTGTCACAGTGAACTCATGTTAATACATTACTATTAAGTAAAATCAATACCTTGTTCCAATTTCCCTAGTTTTTTACCTATTGTTCTTTTTCTTTGCCAAGATCCCACCTACAGCACCACATTTCATTTAATTGTCATGTCCTGTTGGGTTCCTCTTGGCTGAAACAGTTTCTCAGACTTCTCAGATGACCTTTAGAGGAGTCAGTACTGGCTACTAGTCAATAGGATGTCTCAGTTGGGATTTGTCTGATGTTTTTGTCATGATTAGCTGGATCGTGGAAAAAGCAATAGAGTTCCAGAAAAACATCTATTTCTGCTTTATTGACTATGCCAAAGCCTTTGACTGTGTGAATCACAATAAACTGTGGAAAATTCTGAAAGAGATGGGAATACCAGACCACCTGATCTGCCTCTTGAGAAACCTATATGCAGGTCAGGAAGCAACAGTTAGAACTGAACGTGGAACAACAGACTGGTTCCAAATAGGAAAAGGAGTACGTCAAGGCTGTATATTATCGTCCTGCTTATTTAACTTATATGCAGAGTACATCATGAGAAACACTGGACTGGAAGAAACACAAGCTGGAATCAAGATTGCCGGGAGAAATATCAATAACCTCAGATATGCGGATGACACCACCCTTATGGCAGAAAGTGAAGAGGAACTAAAAAGCCTCTTGATGAAAGTGAAAGAGGAGAGTGAAAAAGTTGGCTTAAAGCTCAACATTCAGAAAACGAAGATCATGGCATCCGGTCCCATCATTTCATGGGAAATAGATGGGGAAACAGTGGAAACAGTGTCAGACTTTATTTTTCTGGGCTCCAAAATCATTGCAGATGGTGACTGCAGCCATGAAATTAAAAGATGCTTACTCCTTGGAAGGAAAGTTATGACCAACCTAGGTAGCATATTCAAAAGCAGAGACATTACTTTGCCAACAAAGATCCATCTAGTCAAGGCTATGGTTTTTCCAGTGGTCATGTATGGATGTGAGAGTTGGACTGTGAAGAAAGCTGAGCGAAGAAGAATTGATGCTTTTGAACTGTGGTGTTGGAGAAGACTCTTGAGAGTCCCTTGGACTGCAAGGAGATCCAACCAGTCCATCCTAAAGGAGATCAGTCCTGGGTGTTCATTGGAAGGACTGATGCTAAAGCTGAAACTCCAGTACTTTGGCCACCTCATGCGAAGAGTTGACTTATTGGAAAAGACTCTGATGCTGGGAGGGATTGGGGGCAGGAGGAGAAGGGGACAACAGAGGATGAGATGGCTGGATGGCATCACCGACTCGATGGACATGGGTTTGGGTGAACTCCAGGAGTTGGTGATGGACAAGGAGGCCTGGCGTGCTGCGATTCACGGGGTTGCAAGGAGTCAGACATGACTGAGCAACTGAACTGAACTGACCTGAGACTGGGGCATGTATTTCTTTTCCAATTAAAAACTCCCAGGTGGCAAAGTGGTAAAGAATCTGCCTGCCAATGCAGAAGACACAAGAGATGTGGGTTCGATCCCTGGGTTGGGAAAGTCTCCTGGAGTAGGAAATGACAACCTGCTCCAGTATTCTTGCCTGGAAAATTCCATGGACAGGAGGAGTCTGATGGGCTACAGTTCACAGGGCTGCAAAGAGTTGGACATGACTGAGCGACTGAATATGCAATCAAAAAAAGAAATACATTATTAGCACAGTAAAAATATTTATGTAGATTATTGAGAGGATTAAAACAGTGTGTGCATGTATGTGTGTTAGGTAGGACTGATATTCTATACATATTGAATATATATATATATATATATATACACATATAGTATGCTGATATACTGTATATATCAAAGGGCTTCCCTGATGGCACAGTGGTAAAGAATCTGCTTGCCGATGCAGGAGATGAGGGTTTGATCCCTGGGTCAGATCAGAAGATGCATGCATGCATGCTAGATTTTATATATGTCTCTCTCTATATATATGAAGTAGGATAAAGTAGTAAAGGAGATCTAGGTTACGATTTCAACCCTATCACTTGCTAGTTCTGTGATCTGGGGTGAATAACCTCTCTATGCCTCATTTTTGAAATCTGTAAAATGGTGATAATAATATGTGCTTGATAGACTGGTGATGAGTATTTTAAAATATATGTAAAACTCAAATGCAGATATAAAAAATTTTCTATTGTTCTTAATTATAATGTTGTCAGATAAACTACATGCAAGGAATTGTGACTAGTTTGCTTGTTTTAAGGGTCTGTTCAAATAAAGCGACCAAGTGATTGCTTTAATTGTATTCATAAACATCTCTGCCTTGTGATGAATTATCTGTGAAATACTTATTGAGAGTCTACTAGAGGTGAAATTTTGTGCAACACAGAATTATACAAGACACAGTGCTTGCTTCCAATCTAATGAGGCAGGACCAAAATGACCCATGAGTGCAGAAGGAGAAGGGTATTTCTGGAAACTGGAGCAGGTTTGTCTTGAAATATAGGTGGCTAGAATTTTTATACTTTATCTTCTCTTGATTATCAGCATATTGGAATTACACTGCAGAAAATTTGGAAGAGTATAGTCAAGTAGAAGAAAAATATCCAAACATAATCTATTTTGGCATAGTTCCCTCTAGTGTTTTTTAACTATGAATTTTAAAAGCTACTGAGATCATATAGTAATATAGTATTCAGTTTTTTTCACCACCTACTAAGTAATAATCATTTTTTCATGAAATTCATGAAATTTTCTTCTTAAAGCATCATTTTAAGTAGCTGCATACTATTTCCTTGCACTAATAGGAAATAGGTCTGGCCATTGTGAAAGAGACAGAACAGTGACTTAACCAAGATAGAAATGTGTTTCTCTGTTGTGGCAGCTTGAGCTGTTATGAAGCTCTGTGAAGCTGCCAGAGGCTCAGGCTCTTTTCTTGCATTGCTTTGCCATCTCCAGGTGTGGTCTTTTCTGCATGGTCCAAGATGTCTCACCACCATGCTTATGTGAAAATCAAAAAGTTGTGGGGGGCGGGGGGAAAGGGGGGAAGGCATACCCCTAATGTCCATCACTTCTGTTCATATTACATTGGCCATATCTAGTCATATGGCCATAATCAGTTGCAAGGAAGGATGGGAATCATAGTATTTATTCTGGGTGGTTATATGCCCAACTAAAATCCAGGGTTTCTACTACTTTAGAAGGATAAGACAGATACTGAGGCTCAGCTAGCAATTTCTGCCACACTTTGCCTGGCCATGTAGTCTTCTGCTAATGTAAACCATGTATTTTTGCTAGAGATTTTTAGTGTCTCCATTTTCTTTTGCTTTAATGATAAATCTTTATATTTTTGTGCTTGTGTATGTGGCTAGCCGCTCAGTCATGTCCGACTCTTTGCGACCCCATAGGCTGCAGCCCATCAGGGGATTCTCTGCCCATGGGAATTCTGCAGACAAGAATACTGGAGTGGGTAGCCTATCCCTTCTCCAGGAGATCTTCCCAACTCAGGAATCAAACCGAGGTCTCCTGCTGTGCAGGCAGATTCTTTACTATCTGAGCTACCAGGGAACCTCATTGTTTTTTGCTTGCCAAGTTTCAAATGTTTGACATATCAATTCATTTAAAGCCTCGCAATAATCTTATAGATAAATATTATCATCCCTATTTTAAACTGAAGAGAGTAAAGTTAAGGTATTTGTTCAAGGGAACGTGACTAGTTAGTAGAGTGGCCAGATTTGAGCCTAGAGTCCAAATTCTGTAACTATCACTGTGCTTCTCATTTTTACCAAGAACTGATTATTTCCTTAGGAAGATTTCTTGAAGAGGAATTAGTGGGTTAAAGGGTATGGGCATTTTTGGGGGGAGGAGGGATGTTGAGCAAAAAAAAAAAAAAAAAAAAGAAAAGGTGGGGATTCTAATTCTTTGACAAGGAATTGAACCTGGGCTCTCAGCAGTGAGAGTGTATAGAGTTCTAACCACTGAATGGCCACAGAATTCCCAAAGTGCATGGACATTTTAAAGGCTAGCGATATATTTTCCTCAATTACTTTATAGAAAATTTATACTAAGTGGCCATTCCCACCAATGAGAAAAAAAGATATGATGTCTTCCAAAACTGCTCCAAAATAAATCTTCCTACCTGGTCACGTAAGTCATCCTCTTAGCATCTTCCTGGAACTGGAACTGACCCCATTCTGGAATGGGGAACTGACCCCATTCTCACACTAGGCTTGATTTTCTCTGCACTTCTGCTTCAAGTGTGGTAGTGGTGCTTGTAAATGCAGTGGTTATTTTACACACACTTATACACCCCACAGTGTCCAGCCAAATGTGAAGGAGCTCACTGTATGCTTTTTGAGTTAACATGGGAGACACATATTCCTGCGGAAGTAACCCCAGTGCCTGGCCTTTGTAGGTGTTCAAAAATACCTTCTTACGTGAAGTTATAGGTTCTTCCTGTGCTGGAACAGATCTTTCCTTGTCCCAGCTATTATACGTCAATAAGCTACCACCCCACCACAAGTCTTTCTTACACAGCCAAATTTCACTAAACCACAACAGTACAGTTTTCAATCTTCCTTCCCCGCCACACCTCAACTTTCTGACATCTAGCTTCATGTCAGTTTTGTTGTTGTTTAGTTGCTCAGTTGTGTACAACTCTTTGCAACCTCATGGACTGTAACTTTCCACTTCATATGTCCATGGGATTTCCCAGGCAAGAATACTGAACTGGGTTGTCCTTTCCTTCTCAAGGGATCTTCCCAACCCAGGGATCTAACTCACGTCTCCTACACTACAGGTGGATTCTTAACCACTGAGCCACCAGTTTCATCCTTCCAAATGCCTTTTTGAATTTTGCTTTTCTTTCAAGTGGAGAGCCAGTTATTCATAAACTATTCAATACCATTTATTTATAATCCTGGAGTAGGTAGCCATCTCCTTTTCTGGGGGATCTTCCCAACCTAGGGATCAAACCCAGGTCTCCTGCATTGCAGGCAGATTCTTTACCATCTGAACCACTAGGGAAGCCCTGAAAATGTCTTTTTGAAAGAGAGTTCTTGGAATCCTGATGTCAATAGCAACAGAAGACAGCACAGTATGTTAAATCCACCACCATATTCCCCTAGAGCTTCCCAGGTGGTGCTAGAGTAGATTTCCCGTAAATATTTATTGGATGAATGAATATATCTAATGATCCCTTCTTAATTAGAAAATCATGAAATCTTTCATCTAGAAGGATTCCAACAACCCAAAACATGGTACAGGCATAAAATATAAATTGCTTCAGGGAAACAGGCAGACAGTTATCCGTGCTGTCAATGGGGTGGAGAGAGAGATAAGGAGGTGAAGGCAACTTCAATGGTGTCTTGTGTGTTTCCCTGACATTCATTACAAGGGAATAAATTCATGTTTCATTTTTTAAAAACATAAAATGTAAGCAAAATAATTTAATATATATCTCAATTTAAAACAGGTAATTATGACTGTAGAGCCTTAAAGGTTTTTCTAGTGTATTTCTAGGATTAAATCTTGATTATTTAAAACTGACGAGAAGGACCAGAGTCTTCCACCGCACAGCACTTGGTGTCATGACATCATGATTACACATCCAACATTAGGCTTACCCTGAATGGCCATTTTATTGTCACTTCAGTCCAGTTCCGTCACTCAGTCATGTCTGACTTTTTGCGACCACATGAATTGCAGCACGCCAGGCCTCCCTGTCCATCACCAATTCCCAGAGTTTACCCAAACTCATGTCCATTGAGTCGGTGATGCCATCCAATCATCTCATCCTCTGTCGTCCCCTTCTCCCACCTTCAATCTTTCCCAGCATCAGGGTCTCTTCAAAGGAGTCAGCTCTTCGCATCAGATGGCAAAAGTATTGGAGTTTCAGCTTCAGCATCAGTCCTTCCAATGAACACCCAGGACTGATTTCCTTTAGGATGGACTGGTTGGATCTCCTTGCAGTCCAAGGGACTCTCAAGAGTCTTCTCCAACACCACAGTTCAAAAGCATCAATTCTTCGTCACTCAGCTTTCTTTATAGTCCAACTCCCACATCCATACATGACTACTGGAGAAACCATAGCTTTGACTAGATGGACCTTTTTTGGCAAAGTAATGTATCTGCTTTTTAATATGCTGTCTAGGTTGGTCATAACTTTCAATCCAAGGAGTAAGCGTCTTTTAATTTCATGGTTGCAGTCACCATCTGCAGTGATTTTGGAGCCCAAGAAAATAAAGTCTGCCACTGTTTCCAGTGTTTCCCCGTCTATTTCCCATGAAGTGATGGGACTGGATGCCATGATCTTCGTTTTCTGAATGTTGAGCTTTAAGCCAACTTTTTCACTCTCTCTTTCACTTTCATCAAGAGGCTCTTTAGTTCTTCTTCACTTTCTGCCGTAACCAAATACACGTTTATTTCAGATTTCTAACACAAACACAAGCTGCTCCCATTTTTCCTTTCTCCCACGCCCCCCTTTTCTTCTGCAACAAGTGCAAGACTGTGCTAGGAACCATGTGAGATATAAAGAACGTATACTTGGCTCCTTCTTTCAAAAACATTGTGTATTGGCTTGGGAGATAAAATAAATGAAAAGGAAACAGATGATCTGTTATAGAAGAGATAACATCACAGGCCCGAAATGTATGTGATTAAGTTCAAAAGTGTAAACCCATAGGAAATGGTATGAGGTGTCACTGTTGGTGCAGATTAAAATAGAGCTGACCGTACAGGTGTAAACAAACCATAACCCTGCTTAACTTGTTTAATTCCCTAATTGAGTGATAACTTCAGTACTAGTTACCACTATTCTCAAATTGTTACTGTATTATTAACTAACAAGTATTTATCCTTAACATAAGCAGTGAAAATAGAGTCCTACAAAGTTATTTTTGCCAATAGGTCCCATTTCTGCTAAAAAAAAGTGGTATGCTCAGACTTAAACTGTCACGAGTCCACACTTACTGTCACTTGGGAAGATGTCTCTCGGACTGTACCCAGTATCACACAGCCAGTAAGAGATAGAGCATGAGTTGAACCAAGCAGTCTACCCTCCAAAGCTGCAGGCTTAGCCATCATCTTCCAGAAAGGGAAGGGAAAACATAACCCCAGTTGTGTATTTACCATGAGTCAGGCACTCTGTTAAACACTTTTATCTACACTATTTCATTTAATCTTTGTGACAATACTTAGAAATAGCTGTTATAATCCACAGTTCTGTAAATGAGGAAGAAGACAGGCTCCCAGAGGTTAGGTTAGGTAAGTTAACTAACATTGCACAGTGGGTAAGTAGTAGAGCTGGGATTCAAGTCCAAGTCTTTCTTACTCCAAAGCACGTGCATGTTTTATTATTTCAGGTAATAATGATAAACATCTTTCAAAACACAGTAGTGGAAGACTAATTAAAAGAACAGTGTTTGATGATGTTGAGAATCTATACCCTCTGCTAGTCTTGCTCCATATCAGGCTCGTGTTTGTTAGCAAGTTCACTTCGACATTTCTCTCCAATCCCCACCATCTCCCTCTGGCAGCCTCTCCTACCCTGCGGTCTCCTTTTTCTTTCACCCTTCAGTTCCCGATTGTTCCCATCTTTAATTTCCATTAATAACTGTCTGAATGCCCCCATAACTCTCTCATGATATGTCCTTTTGGCATAATAACTTGTATGAAAGTAGTTTTGTAATGTGTGTTTGTTGTTTTTGTCCTACCCTGAATATCCTGAGGGCAGGAACTACATCTCGTTTATTCATCTCCGTTTCTCTCAGTGTTGGTGCTCACAGAGTAGTCAATCAGCAGTTCTTCTTTGACTCGAATCCCCCTCGTTGCCCATAAATGTCTATTGTAACTCCTCTTCCCCATCCTTGTGTTCCCACCTCTCACTCTCCCACCCGATTCTCAACCTCTCCCAGTTCCCACCCTTCACTCTCAACCTACAGTGTCCTGAGCACAGAGATAACTCAATAAATAAGACCTTCTGCCTTGATGGCCATGTCCTCCATCTGTGCTGTCCAAGATGGCAGCCACTAGCCACTTGGGCCATTGAACACCTGCAATGTGGTTTGTGCAACTGAAGAACTGAAATTTTACATTTCATTTCATTTTAAATAAAATTGACTAATAATTGACTAAAATGACATTTAAATTAATTTAAATAACCACTATCATATTGGATAATTTCCAAACATGGAACAAACAAGATCCTCAGTTTAAAGCTCAGATTGAAGAACAGGCTTTTGCAATAATTCCAGGGAAGGGTATTTTGGAAATACAGAAGTGAGAGCTGTACAATTCATTTCTGGACAGGTAGTTGCTCACAGTTATTCTCAAGTTGTCTGGAATGAGTTATCATGCAAACTACACAAGTCATCTGTGGACTAAACATGTGGACACCATCTATTCTCTATAGGGTGGCAGCTCCATTAAAATAACATTCATGGAACTTTCCTGATGGCTCAGTGGTAAAGAATCTGCTTGCCAATGCAGGGAACACAGATCTGATCCCTGTTCTGAGAAGATCCCACATACCACAGAGTAACTAAGACCCTGTACCACAATGACTGAGCCCATGCTCTACAGCCCATGAGCCACAACTAATAAGCCTGTGTGCCTCAGCTACTGAAACCTACATGCCCTAGAGTCCTTGCTCTGCAACAAGAGATACCACCTCAATGAAAAGCCTGAGCACCACAACGAAGAGTAGCCCCCACTCTCTGCAACCAGAGAAAGCCCTTGCAAAGCAACAAAGACCCAGTGCAGCCAAAAACACTAATAATAAAATAATTTAAAAAATAGCATTCATATCTGTAGGGTAAAATGGGGAGATGCCAAAGTGGTCTGTTACTGAATGGACTTTGAGATGCTAACTGGAAAAAATTCCTTCTTTCTTCACCCTCTGCATTTCTGTCAAATTTAATTTTCTTGTTTTCTTTTCCTGGAAATCTAGTGACAGTCAAGAATGTATTGCTGGGAGCCAAATGTGTCATTTTATCTTTGGCAGTTGAAGAACTTTGATATTTCTTTCTAGGGGTAATGCATCGCCACTTAGAGAATAGCTAAGTGGAAATGCACTCTCGAAAGTAGATTTGTTCTATGGGCTTCCTTTGATTTGTCAAAAAGACAAAAATCTCACCAGCCTCACTTTATAATCATGCTCTGAAATTACTTGGAATCATCTTTTGCTTACTTTTCTTGTCACTGTTACCTAATATGTGTGGCAGGGGAAAAGAAAAGGAACACATTTACAATTTAATGTTCTGCTTATTACATGTACTGTCAATGCTAATTGTTTTAGGCAAGGTGTCTTATCTTCGATTAAAGTGATCAGTGCCTCTGGGTATAAAAGAAACAGCAGTAGAGTTTCACAACTCTTATTCACAACAGGGTCCTATACTTAACCCTTTCCTGTGCTGACATCAGTAACTAAGACACAAACCCTGACTTAAGCTATGATTATCTTCAAAATAGATAAACGGCATGCTCATTAATGAAAATCTTTGAGGTTCCTCTGTGCTCTACTCAGTTAGAAAGAGACGCTTAAAAAAAAATCCTCTCATTTGCAGAGAAGGAAGCTGAGACCACCAATCAACTAAGGGTTTTTACTTTCTCAATTTAACCGAATATCAGCAATGTTGAATATTCAACATAGCTTTCAAATCTCAAAATCTCAGCACCATTTTCAAAGTACATCAGGCATCTCATGAAGCTAGCTTTTTGCTCTCGACACAGATCCAACATCTATTGCTTGTATATTTGAGGTTAACAATGGATAATGAGAAAGCAGAAGAAATTTTTATAGTTTTCACAAAATAGGTCAAGTAGAAGAAGACTACTTCATTCTTGTCCTGGCCACATGACCAATATATATATATATATATATATTTTTTTTTTTTTTCTGGATTCCTCCTCTCTCTTCGGCCTTCATCTCTACATGAGCAGACCCATCACATTAATGTTATAGCTGGGCAGCTCGAGTTCACAGTCACCTAAGAGGGTCTCAGGGAGAACCTCCTATGCACTAGGCCCTTTCTGGAATGGATCTTCAGTCCTCACATCAACCCTGAGGGCAGGTGATGTTTCCATTTCACAGACAAGACACTGAAGCTTAATCAAGTGAAGTGAATGGTCTTTGATCTACCTGCTAAAAGGGAATGCAAGCTGGGCTCAGAAGTCCTGCTTTCCTATGGTTCTAAAGCACCACACCATGCTGCTTTACTGTCCAGAATAAAGGTTCACCTCATACATCTGGAGCTCAGGCCTCGTAGAGCTTCCAAGTACAATCTTGTTGGAGAAGCAGAGCTCTGACCTGTGAAATTCCCTGTGGGAGGAAACCTGGCCTGGGCTTGTGTGTTAGGCTGCATTGTGGTCATTCAGCGATGTCTGGATCCGATGCCTGGAACCTGTGAGGATGTTCCCTGACACGGTTAAAGGGACTTTGTTAACAATCTTTTTAAAAACATTTATTTATTTATATGTCTGTGCTGGGTCTTTGTTGCTGCACTTGGGCTTTCTCTAATTGCTGTGAGCAGGGGCTTTTCATTGCAATGACTTCTCTTGTTTCAGGGCACAGGCTTTAGAGCCTGAGGCCTTCAGTAGTTGTGGTACGTGGGCTCAGTAGTTGGGGCACATGGGTTTAATTGCCTGGCAGCATGTGGAATCTTCCCAGATCAAGGACCAAACCCATGTCTTCTGTATTCAAGAGAGGGAGGCAGGAGGACTAAAGTTACTAGTAGGAGATGTGATAGTGGAAGGAAGAGGTTGGAGTGATGCAAGGAAGGGGCCATGGGCCAAGGAATGTGGATGATGTCTAAAACCTGGAAAAGGCAAAGAAATAGATTCTTGTGGAAAACTCCCAGAAGGAATTCAGCCCGGCCAACATCTTGATTTGAGACTTCTGATCTCCAGAACTGTTTTTGTTGTTGTTCAGTCACTCATTCATGTCCAACTCTTTGCGAACCCATGGACTGCAGCACGACATGCTTCCCTGTCCTTCACCACCTCATGCAGCTTGCTCAAACTCATGTCTATTGAGTCGGTGATGCCATCCAACCATCTCATCCTCTGTCGTCCCTTTCTTCTCTTGCCTTCAGTCTTTCCCAGCATCAGGGTCTTTTCTAATGAGTCAGCTCTTTGCATCAGGTGGCCAAAGTATTGGAGCTGCAGCTTCAGCATGAGTCCTTCCAATGAACACCCAGGACTGATTTCCTTTAGGATTGACTGGTTTAATCTCCTAGGAGTCCAAGAGATTCTCAAGAGGCTTCTCCAACACCACAATTCAAAACCATCAATTCTTTGGCCTTTGGCCTTCTTTATGGTCCAACTCTAACATCCATACATGACTACTGGAAAAACCATAGCTTTGACTAGATGGACCTTTGTTGGCAAAGCAATGTCTCTGCTTTTTAATATGCTGTCTAGATTTGGAATAGCTTTTCTTCCAAGGAGCAAGCATCTTTTAATTTCATGGCTGCAGTCACCATCTGCAGTGATTTTGGAGCCCTCTGAAAATAAAATCTGTCATTGTTTCCCCATCTATTTGCCATAAAGTGATGGGGCCAGATGCCATGATCTTAGTTTTTTGAAGGTTGAGTTTTAAGCCAGCTTTTTCACTCTCCTCTTTCACCTTCCTCAAGAGGCTCTTTAGATCCTCTTCACTTTCTGCCATAAGGGTGGTGTCATCTGCATATTTGAAGTTATTGATATTTCTCCTGGCAATCTTGATTCCAGCTTGTGCTTCATCCAGCCTGGCATTTAGAATTCTAAGAGAATAAATAAGTTTACATTGTCTTAAGCTACTAAATTTGTAAAAATTTGCAATTTTCTATTGTAGCAACAGCAATAGGAAACTAAGGTAGCTTATTAACAGAAAGCAAACAGTCACCCAGGATTGGGCTGGCTGATTGCAGTCCCCATGTATTGGCCCCGGTGATTCCTGATTTTGTTTTTGTTTTTGCACACCACCATAGGAGGGCCTCTTATATGAAGTGTCATGAAGTCCTCAATTTTTAAAAAATTGCTAAATTGTTTTTGTGTTAAATATATCACATGGTGAGGGAAAACCTTTTGCACGTCGACTGCTCTGCCTTTGAGATCATGGGCTAGTTTGGGAGACTGGAACCATGTGAAAGTCTAAAGGAGAAGGGTGGTGAAGACCTAAGCCTTTGGAATGAAACTTAGTTGTAATTCCCACTTCAGTGTTTGTTAGCTTTGGGACCTCAGCCTAGTTATTTAACCTCAGCTTTCTCATCTGTTGAATAAGGATAATAACAGTAACTATCTTACAGGGTTTTAATGCAATTAGATGAGACAATTGTATAAAATGGGAGGCGACAGGAACTTCCCTGGTAGTCCAGTGGTTAAGACTCCATGCTCCCAATGCAGGAGGCCTGGGTTTGACCCCTAGTCAGGGAACTAGATCCCACATGTTGCACCTAAAGAACTCATGCACCTCAACTAAGACCCGGCACAGCCAAATAAATAAAAATAAACAAATTTTTTTAAAAAATAGAAGGCAATAATAGTTCCTTTTCAGAGGGCTAATGTAACTTGATTTTTTAAACAAAATAATTTTATTTATTTAATTATTTTTGGCTGTGTTGCATCTTCGTTGTTGCACGAACTTTTCTCTAGTTGCAGTGAGCAGGGGCTAAACTCTAGTTGTGGTGCTCAGGCTTCTCAATGTGGTGTCTGCTCTTGTCGCAGAGCATAGGCTCTAGGGCTTGTGGGCTCAGTAGTTGTGGGTCCCAGACTCTAGAGCACAGGCTCAATAACTGTGGTACATGGGCTTAGTTGGTGTGTGGCATGTGGATCTTCCTGGATCAGGGATCGTACTTGTGTCTCCTGCATTGGCAGACAGATTCTTTACCACTGGGCCATCAGGGAAGCCTGTGACTTTATTTTAACCATGTAAATCTCTTAGAATACTTTTAGATATCTTGTAGAAATCTCATGGCACATAGTAAGTGCTCCATAAATCTTTGTTATTATTTTAATTGAGTAAGGCAGGTAAGCCATGATGGGAACAAAGTAGGACTCTAGACTTTGAAAGACAACTAGTGAATGCCTTACATAAAATGACAGAAGGGAGAAGAAAACCAGTATTCTCTGAATGCTTAGTAGGTATCTGGAACTTAATATCAAAGGAAACATTTTGAGGGTTAAATAAAATAAGATACCCCATGCCCAGTGTAGATTGTTGTTTTCTTATCCTGATTATGCAACAGAGTCTTCCAGAATTTAAGTAGTTTACCCAGGATCCCCTGACCTTGGCATGTTCGAAGTCCCTGTCCTTTCCCTCCACCTTGCTGCGTCTAGCTACAAGTAGAACAGAGGTGAGCCCAGAAGGGTGTGTGAGGACACGAGGAGTCAATTTGGCTGCAGTAGGGCTTCCCTGGTGGCTCAGACGGTAAAGAATCTGCCTGAGGGAGACCTAGGTTTGATCCCTGGGTTGGGAAGATCCCCTGGAGAAGGGGAATGGCTACCCACTCCAATATTCTTGCCTGGAGAATCCCCATGGACAGAGGAGCCTGGCGAGCTACAGTCCATGGGGTCACAAAGACTCAGACACGACTGAACGACTAAGCACAGAACAGGGTTGCTACCTGGCTCCTGCTCTGGTCCCTGGCACAGAGTAAACACTATACATACAAATATGCATGCATTTATACATTCACATTTATATTTTTGTATATAAATGATGAATTCGAAACAGCCCAGACACTGTGATGCCGGCCTCTTGGTGACCACCAGATGTCAGTGCTGACAAGGAGTTCCTCCTCTTTGTTTTGTTTCCAGAGCTGAAGTGTCTTCATTTGGGAAATCCCATGGACACAGGAGCCTAGTGAGCTACAGTCCATGGGGTCGAAAGAGTCGGACACAACTCAGTGACTAAACCGCTACCACCACCGCTGGCAGACACAGCTAAGAGAAATTTAACCTGGTCATGGAGCTCATCTTCTAGTTCATGGGAATGTGGAGGGATTTTGGAAGGCTGGGTTATAAATATATATTTTGGCAGAGCCTAGAACCGAATTTGGAAAATATATGTTGGTAAAACAGTTAGCTCTTTAAGATAAAAGTCTAAATCACTGGACTTTTAGGAGAAGGCAGTGGCACCCCACTCTAGTACTCTTGCCTGGAAAATCCCATGGATGGAGGAGCCTGGTGGGCTGCAGTCCATGTCACTAAGAGTCGGACTCGACTGAGCGACTTCACTTTCACTTTTCACTTTCATGCATTGGAGAAGGAAATGGCAACCTACTCCAGTGTTCTTGCCTGGAGAATCCCAGGGACGAGGGAGCCTGGTGGGCTGCCATCTACGGGGTCCCACAGAGTTGGACACGATTGAAGAGACGCAGCAGCAGCAGCAGCACTGGACTTTATTGGTGGCTCAGTGGTAAAGAACTCACCTGCCATTGCAGAAGATGTGGGTTTGATCCCTGGGTAGAGAAGATCCCCTGGAGAAAGAAATGGCAACCCACTCAGTATTCTTGTGTGAGAAATCCCATGGATAGAGAAGCCTGGTAGGCTACAGTCCATGGAGTAGCAAAATAATCTGCAGGGCTTAGTGACTAAGCAACAACAAAGATAGATCAAATCATCACATCCTAAGGAAGTATTTGTATTTGGAAGATGAACTTTCCTTGAGGGTGGGCAATTGTGAAAACCAAAGACACTCAGACCCTTAAGAGGTGAAATTTAAGGTAAATTTAAGAGGTGAAAAAGTTATTGATTGGTTATTGATCAGCAAAGGCTTGGAACTGTAGCTTTAAAATTTTAAATCATGAAATGTAATTTACTCACTATGCAAGCCTATACCTATACATATATAATTGAAATAAAAATTTCCTAAAACAATATTTTACGTGCATGTTGGGCTCTCTTGTATTTTCTTTTCTATTCTATTCTTTCATTAAAAAATTCTGGTTGGGACCCACCAAAATGATGACCCACAGTTCGAAAAATACTGACCTATGAGATTATGCCATAGTACGTTTTAGATGAGGTCCTGGATTTTCAATGCTTGATCAGAGTTAAGTTCTAGGGTTAGAGTAGTCTAAGGGGGAAACCCATCCTTCAGGTATAGACTTGGACTCAGATGGAAAATTTGCCTTAAGTTACTTATCCCCTGAACCTCAACTTTCTTGCATGTAAAATGGATATAACAATGCCTCCTCACAGGACTGTTGTGAAGCACCTAGTATGTAACAAGACTTTCAACATATGCCTTGCCTTTCTCTACTCGAAGAGGGTTTTCTTTTTTGTCTTATTTAAAAAATTTAAATTATGTTTAATTGATTGATGATTGCTTTACAACATTGGTTTGATTTCTGCCACACATCAACGTGAAGTAGCCATAGATGTACATACGTCCCCTCCCTCTTGAACTCCCTCCCACCTCCCATCCTTTCCCACCCCTCTAGATTGTTATAGAGCCCTGGTTTGAGTTCCCTGAGTCTTAGAGCACATTTCCATTGGGTATCTGTTTCACATCTGGCAGTGTGTAGATGCTTCCGTGCTACTCTCTCCACTCATCTCACCCTCTCCTTCCTCCCTCCGCCCTTGTCCATAAGTCTGTTCTCTATGTCGGTGTTTCCACTGCTGCCCTGCAAACAGGTTCATCTACACCATCTTTCTAGATTCCATGTATATTGTATTTGATGGGTTTTATATTATATGTGGCTAGAGAAATTACAATTTAACTAAACCAGAGTATTTCATGTGGAAGGGAGATTATATCCTAAAACCAGTGCCTGGAAATCCTTAAAAATAGAATAATCTTGTGCGAGTAGTTCAGGCATAATCACGCTCAGAGGCAGAGAGCTGGAATAATGCTTCTTAGAGGTTTGGGGAGAGGAAGACATACCCAGTTTACAGTAACAGCTTCACTGGAATTCCCCTGTCTAACTCTCTCCTAGTACTAATCACACAAATGTGAAGTGATCTAAAGTGAAAGTTGCTCAGTCGTGTCTGACTCTTTGACACCCGTGGACTGGAGCCCGCCAGGCTCCTCTGTCCATGGGATTCTCCAGGCAAGAATACTGGAGTGGGTAGCCTTTCCCTTCTCCAGGGCATCTTCCCAGCCCAGGGATTGAACCTAGGTCTCCGCAATGCAGGTGGATTCTTTACCATCAGAGCCACCAAAGAAACCTAAGAATACTGGGGTGGATAGCCTATCCCTTCTGCAGGGGATCTTCCTGACCCAGGAATCGAACTGGGGTCTCCTGCATTACAGGCGGACTCTTTACCAACTGAGCTACCAGGGAAGCCCAATTACACAAATGCTATTGCTCATTTAATGATTTTTCCCTTCTAGGATCTGAGCTTGGCTGGTTAACAGTAGATGCTCAAAATGTTGTTGATATTAAGGTAGAACTATGAATGGGCATGTGACTGTGGGTCAGACATCCCATTTGGAGAATTCTAGCTGAGGAGCCCTGTGACATGCTGAGGGAGAGCTGGGCAAACTGGCTTTTTAATTTTCAGGGTAATAAATACTTATTACCAGGGTCATGTGATTTGTTTTATAATTAACTACCTGGGTGTTTTCAGTCTGCAAGAGCCTCTGAATTATGTCACCCGAGGAAGAGACTGATTTCCTAGCGCTTCAACTCTTCTGAATCCCTGACATAAGAATCCATGTGAACATTGGCAGTTTTCTTTTTAAGAAATATTTTATTTACTTACTTTTGGCTATGCTGGGTCTCCGTTGCTGCAAGCGGGCTTTCTCTAGCTGTGGATAGCAGGGGCCACTCTATTTGCGGGGCATGGGCTTCTCACTGTCTAGCTGTGGATAGCAGGGGCCACTCTATTGGCAGGGCATGGGCTTCTCACTGTCTAGCTGTGGATAGCAGGGGCCACTCTATTTGCGGGGCGTGAGCTTCTCACTGCAGTGGCTTCTCTTGTTTTGGAGCATGGTCTCTACTTACATGGGCTTCAGTAGTTGTGGCTCTCAGCCTCTGGAGCACAGGTCAATAGCTATGGCTCCTAGGCTTAGTTGCCCTGTGGACCAGGGATCGAACTGTGTCCCTCGCATTGCAAGGCAGATTCTTAACCACTGGACCACCAGGAAAGCCTGGCAGTGTTTTCTTGTGTTGTAATTGTATCTCTGCTCCCCATTAGGTTATAAATTCCCTGAATCTGTTTTGTGACAGTAAAGCCTCTTGTTTTGTGATGTGTCCTGCTCTACGTGTGCATGATCACCTATCCTCACAGCTACCGTAGCAAGGCAGATGTTGTCATATCTCCATTTGATAGATGAAGGCACTGAGGCTCAGAGAGGGTGTAAACCTTCCCCAAGTCACACAATTAGCAGACAGCAGAGTCAGGATTCAGACTTACCTCTCTAAAGCCAGAGTTGGGGTACATGATAAATACTCTAAAGCCAGAGTTGGGGTACATGATAAATACTCTAAAGCCAGAGTTGGGGTACATGATAAATACATGTTGACCTTGCACACTCTTGGTAGGAATGTAAATTGGTTCATCCACTGTGAAAAACAGTGTGAAGATTTCTCAAAAATTAAAATATAACTACCAAATGAGCCAGCAAGTCCACTCTTGGGTATATACTCAAAGGAAACAAAAACACTAATTTGAAAAGGTACATGCACCTCAATGTTCATAGCAGCATTATTTACAGTAACCAAGATATAGAAGCAACATAAGTGTCTATCAATAGATGAATGGATAAAGAAGATGTGGTATATATGTATACCATGTATGTGTATATATATACACACATACGGATCCTGGACCATGTCAGTGGGGGCAAGCTTCAGAACACGGAGCCAGAGGAATCACTATGAAAGAGATAATGCCTTAGGGGGAATGGAAATGAAAAACTCGTAAGCTGTCTGAATCCTCAGTCTGAGGGCCAGAGAGAATGAGAGAGAGAGATTATACACAATCAAGGGAGAGCGAAGGATAAAGAGAAGGAAGGCAGGGAGGTGGAGAAATGCTCTGAGCTCTAAGAACACCCATAGACTCTCTAAGCAGCCCCTGAAGATTTTTGCCTGGATGGGAAGGAGCAGAGAAGGATGCTCCTCATGGCTCTAGCAACTTGCTGGAGTTACAATTGTTACAGTTCAGACCTCTTTCTGTTGTTTTTCAGCCGCTCAGTCCTGTCTGACTCTTTGAGACTCCATGGACTGCAGCACGCCAGGCTTCCTAGTCCTTCACCACCTCCCAGAGCTTTGACATGAGTTCTCTTTGGCCTTACTCAGTTCTAGCTATAGATCATTTTTGGAGACTCATGAAATTTTAGAGTTGGGAAGGACTTTGAAGATTATTTGCTGCCATCCTGTGGTAAGATCTCTCTCTCTCTCTCTAGATAAAGTCACCAGGGATACACAGTGTGAAAACAAGAGGAATAATAACGTTAATGATAAAATACTTGGAGGTGATAGTGAACATACTTTACAATCACTGATGCATGGATGCTGACCAATCAGAAGTGACACAGCAGCAAATCCCTGGTGTGGCTAGACTGGACACGGATTTTCAGCTGTATTCAGCTCTAGCACGTGTGTGCTGGCCATGAGATATATGTATGCTGTGTGTGCTCAGTCATGTCCGACTCTTTGTGACCCTTTGGAATGTAGCTCTCCAGGCTCCTCTGTCCTTGGGATGCTTCAGGCAAGAATACTGCAGTGGGTTGCCATTACCTTCTCCAGGGGATCTTCCCAACCCAGGGATTGAACCCACATCTCCTGCATTGCAGGCAGTTTCTTTACCTGCTGAGTAAGCATTGCCTAATTAAATCCCCAGAAAACCACCAAATGAGAAAACATTAAGTTCAGAGAAGTGACATTAGTGTCCCAGGACACATAGTGAGTAACTGGAAGAGTCTGATTTGAACTTGAGGCTTCTGACTGTAAGGCCCTGACTGCTTAACTACTCTGGGGTGACTTGCGTCTCAGAAGGGCAAAGCTGGGCCAAGGTGGGAACAAGGGAGCATCTGTTTGGAGTTTGAGTTTGAGACATGTAGGTGAGGGAGTGTCCTTTCCATTCTTAGAGAGACTTCTTGATTTCGTCCAATAATGGCCCCCGAGAGTGTCACTCTAGTTTCTTATTTCCCTTAAGGCAGGAAATGAATAGAAAATGGTGACCTCTTTCCTATGTTAAACCTTTCCTGTCCTTTTGGGGAGTGGATTTGAAAAACATGTCCATTATTTTTACTTCAAGCCTCCTCTCCACTTCAAGAGGGCTCTTAATCAAGAAAAATGGCTGGGTTTGGTTCAAGCATGACCCTGCAGGGGGCTGGGGTCCTTGACAGGGTCTGAGCTCTAAGACTCTTCAGCTTTTTCCCCAGCAACGTTGTTTGTTGCTGTTTGGTTGCTAAGTCCTGTCTGCCTCTCTGTAACCCCGTGGTCTGTAACTCGCCAGGTTTCCCCAACACGTATCCATAGTCTTTCCTTCCATGTGCAGCAAAGGACCCAAGTGACTGGCAACCTGACCCAGGGCAAGTTACAACCTCATGGGGGGGACAATTGGAGGACACTGAGGGGGGAGAAACCTATGCCAGACATAAAAGCCTGACGTAGCTTGAATTTCATAAATGAATACATCTTAAAGGGACTTCTTAGTGAAAGTGAAGCCGCTCAGTCATGTCCAACTCTTTGCGACCCTATGGACACCAGGCTCCTCTGTCCATGGGATTTTCTAGGCAAGAGTTCTGGAGTGGGTTGCCATTTCCTTCTCTAGGAGATCTTCCTGACCCAGGGATTGAACCCGGGTCTCCTGTATTGTAGACAGTTGCTTTACTGTTTGAGCCACCAGGGAAGTCCAAAGACTTTTTAGATAGAAGTGAAAAGCGTCTTTGAAAAGACACTGGAAAAACCCCTTGTAGGAAAAAGAACCCCAGTGAAATTTCCCTAATCACTACAGCCTCATTTTTCTATAATAATAATTGGTATTATAATAATTACATAATATTTTGGCAGGAAAAAAGTTGACAAGATTTCCTCTTTTGCTTTTCGGAATATATTTTCTGCCAAGCCTGGCCAAGGACACTTATCTGCCTCAAGAAATTAGGATAATTACAGCAGAAAGAAATCAATGGTATTCACGTTCTGATTCTCAAAATAAGATCTCATTTTGAGGCAACAGACCTGAGAGCAGACATTGTGAAGAGAGATTTTCTCAATTTCCTCACATCCTTCCTTAGCTTATCAAAACCCAGGCCTGGTGAACTAGACAGTCGGGGTTTCATTAGGAGATTGATGGAGGGAGTACCGTGGGTGGCAGAACCCCATCCCTTCCAGTTATTAAAACCCCATCCCTCCCAGCTATTAAAAGAGATGCAGCCAGGAGAGAAGTACCTTCTTTAAGAAGCTGGTGTTACCCAAGCTGAGGAGAACTCCATGGGCAGAGACCTCTGTGCTGCACTGCCCTGTGCCAGCAGAGGGTATTATGGTATGGTTTGCTCACTCAGACCTCTCTCATTTCCTGTGCAGTGTGGATATCAGGCCGACAGCCAGCAGGTCTGAACAGTAAGCTTGTGTGTGTGGGAGTGAGTCCCAGGGTTGGAGGAAGAAGGTGGAGAAGAGAAGAGGGAGCAGAAAGTCTAGGGAATGGCACTGAAAGATGCCAAATTACCACAGAAGACTATTTAGCTGGGCAAGGACTGGGTTTGTCAACCTGAAGGACCAACAGAGAAGTGAGAGATAAAATAGAGGATCCGTGGTGGTTCAGATGGTTAAGAATCCACCTGCAGTGCAGGAGACCTGGGTTTGATCCCTAGGTTGGGAAGATCCCCTGGAGAAGGGCATGGCGACCCACTCAATATTCTGGCTTGGAGAATTCCATGGACTGTATAGTCCATGGGGTCGCAAAGAGTCGGACACGACTGAGTGACTTTGACTTCACTTGTGGGAAAGATCCCAGCTAAGAAGCTGCAGCATGTGGGAGCTAGTTTCCTGACCAGGGATTGAGCCCAGGCCCCTTGCATTGGGAGCGTGGAGTCTTAGCCACCGGACCATCAGGGAAGTTCCCACCCTATTTAAATAGTTCTCTAATCCCTCTCCAGGCTCTTACACAGCTTTATTATCCCTCAGAATGATTACAGTTTGAGCCTATGTCTTAACAAAATATCACAGACTGAGTGGCTTAAACAACAGAGATTTCATTTTTTCATAGCCTGGAGGCTGGGAATCCAAGCTTAGAGTGTCAGCATGGTCAGGTTCTGGCGAGGCCTCTCCTTCAAGATTGAAGATAGCAGCCTTCTTGCTGTGTGCTCACATGACCTTTCCTTGGCATATGTGTATGTATGTGTGTGTGTATGTGTGTGTAGAGAGAGAGAGAGAGAGAAGATCACAAATCCTGTCAAATTAGACCCCTATACTTGTGGCTTCATTTACCCTATTACCTTCTAAAAGCCCCATCTCCAAATGCAATCACATTGGAGGTTAGGGCTTTACCTATTGGAGGGACTAGTATTCAGTCCAAGGCATCCTTATAAGTCCACGTTTATTCGAATGCATTTCCACATTTCTTAGAATTGTCTGTGCATTGCTATTCCTAAATTGCCATGACTGTGCCTGCACATGGCAGGCACTCTATCAATATCTGTAAACAGATGAAGGGCAGAATCTTCTCTGTTTATCCTTGTGAGACTGTAAACAAGTTTATGACTCCATTATGATAACACCTCAAACATGCCCCACTGATCAGGCAGGTGCATGTGCTGGTCTTTTACCTGTGTTTCCGATAGAACCTTCAACAAGATCCTAGAAAATAGGAATGATTATGACCCTGATAGGGATGAGCCAATTGAGGTATGGGGAAGTGAATTAACTGGCCCAGAGTCACACAGTTAACAGGCAAGGCCGGGATTAGGACCCTGGTCTGTCAATTCCAAAGTCCATTTCTCTTTAAGATTCTAGACCAGTAGTTCTCAAACTCCGACGTGCTTCAGAATCACCTGGAGGACTTGTAAAAACAGCCTGCTGGGCTTTTCTGATTCTGTAGATCCAGGGTGGAATCTGAGAATCTGCATTTCTAGTTAGTTCCCAGGCGATTCTGGTAGTGCTGGTCCAGGGACCACAGTTTGAGAATCCCTGTCATAGACATACACTACTTCGGGTTCCCTTTTCTTTCAGACTCCTGAACTATTTTCTGTCTCTCTAGCCTTTGCTCCAGTCTCAGTCATGAGTTTACAGCAAGTGCCCGGTGTTTCTGCCTCGTCTGGTCTGGAGGGCCCCCCCGGAGAGCCTAGAGAAAGACCTCTGCCACAGGGTGGCAGCAGTATGCCAGGTACCGAGAGTCTGGCCTGGAGCTGGGGACAGCTCATTAGCGCACCCGCCCTTGGGTTCCCACAGAGTGTGGGCCTGACTGCCTCTCCGTTTCCCCTTGGCAGGGAGCAGGGCAGCTGGAAGGGGCCTGGCAGAGGGGGAGGTCGCTGGCACACAGAGAGGCGGTTTTGTTCTCTGGGAGACCCGGGAGGAAGCTGGGTGGTCCCCTCAGAGTGTCGAATTGTGCCCTTGACAAAACCGCCATGCAGCGCGGGGCTGCTGGGAGAGCCGGGCCTGACAAAGGCCTCGGAGGAGACTGGCAGGGGTTGCCTGTACCCTGGGTGCACGCAGAGGCCTGGGCCCCTCCGGCCTGGCAGTTTCTCAGGATGCTTGTTTCTAGGGGTGATGGGCCTCCGAAAACCTCCCTCCCAGAGGAGGTTGGTCTGTGGCATCCTCCGGGAGTTCCTTCCTGCTCTGTGGGCCCAGATGGAGTCAGGAGCCACCTTCCCCTCCTCCAGCACCATCCGTGCGCCTCTTCTTTTTCCACTAAGCCGGTTTTATTCTAGACACCTTAAGAATCTTCCTAAGTGCCTTGAGCTGTGCTGAGAATTTTATAATTTTCATTTATTTAATTCTCATTACATGTTGAAAGTGAAGTCGCTCAGTCGTGTCCGACTCTTTGCAACCCCATGGACTGTAGCCTACTAGGCTCCTCCGTCCATGGGATTTTCCAGGCAAGAATACTGAAGTGGGTTGCCATCTCCTTCTCCAGGAGATCTTCCCAACGCAGGGGTTGAACCCAGGTCTCCCGCATTGTAGGCAGACACTTTACCATCTGAGCCACCTGGGAAGTCCCACTACATGTTGCGGAGGTCTTAGTATACCTGTTGATAAGGAGAGCTGAAGCCAAGTGTGGCTGACCAGAGAGCCCCATTAAACCTCCTCTGGTATACAGAAACCTGAGAGGAAAATTGGTGTGGAGAATCTGGGTTTCATTTAACCTCGACGTGTACAGATAAGAACTTACAGGGGAGCCTGAAGGTTTAGGTCAGGGTACCACAGTTGGCTAAAAACAGGTCAGGGATTTTCCTGATGGTCCAATGGCTAAGGCTCCAAGTTCCCAATGCAAGAGTGGCCCAGGTTTGATCCCTGGTCAGGGAACAAGATTCCATATGCCACAAATAAGAATTTGCGTACCACAACTAAAGATCCTGCATACCTCAACTAAGACCCAGCACAGCCAAAAAAAAAAAAAAGCAAGCCAGGGACTTGAACTCACATTTCCTTGTCCAGGTAACTACTATCACCATGAAGCCAATAGATTAAGTTCCAGGGTTAAGCAAGATAGTTCAGCGATCTTGAAGAAACTGCCCTAGAACTTAGGGTTAATAGTGTGGATTCAGCCAGCAAGGTCATATACAGGTTTGGATTCAACCATCACTCTGAAGCCAGCCAAAGGCCTTTAAGTTTGAGAAAGCATGAAGGTATTGATACTTTTAGCCTAGCTGTGTTAGTTTCCTAACACATATGTAGATGTTCTACTTCTTCAGCTAATGGCTCATCATCAGCTTACATGGAATAATTCTTTATTGAAGCCCTGTAGTGCCAAGGCCATGGAATTTGGTGACAGTTTTCAGACTTGTGTTGTTGACAGAACTTTGAGTGCTAAGTTCTCCCCAGATGGATCGTTAGTTCCTTTGGGGAATGAGATGACTCTTGGATGGTCTTCTTTATTTTTTCCTGCTATGTCTGCAAGCTCCTGGCTGGCTGCCTTCAGCCTTTTTTTCTTGATCTCCTGAACCTACAGATTCGGAAGGGAAACCCAAAAGTTGTCATCTGACACCATCTTTTGCAAGACCCACTGTCAGCTGGCTGTGTGTGTGATTATTGGGAAAGACTTTACAATTTTTAAGGGGCATATTTTGTGCTCCTTCTGCAGCACCAGTTGGGCCCTGCTTTTTAATATCCTTCAGCTTCGGCTGAAAGAAGGGGCTTTTGTGGGAATGACGCCCAACCACAGAGGCTACAGTTTCCTCAGAAGACTTTGAAAAATGCCTCCTTTCCAACTTTACAATAGCTGGAAAATGATGGTCTTTGGATAGTGCAATATGAAAAGAATATGGGTGCGTTTTTAAAAAAGAGTACCCCAAATGAAAAAAATATGTTCACGTTGGAAAACAATATGTGAGTGCCAAATTGCTCAGCTCTGTAACAGATTACAGAAAATATCTTATGTTTGGAGTTGGGTAGGGGCAGGGGAGGACAGGAGGAAGGGGTAAGAGAAGGAAAGGGGGGAAAATGAAAAGAGAAGAAAAACAGATGTGAGCCTAAAATATTTCAAGCATGGATAACTGAAACACTATTTAATTTATTTAAGACCATGCAGTGATTTACAAGCACATAATAAGTGATGAAGTCCCCAAAGTAAATAAATAGGAAGAAATGTCCCAGATTTGGGCTGCCTTTTACACATGTTTTTGTCTACAAAGAGAAATTAAAAATTAGGATAATTATTTTAACAATCACACGAACTCTGTCACCTATAATATTCATTTCACTGAAGCAAGCATAGTCTTGAATTCTTCATTTCACTTGTATGTAGGATAGCCAAGTTAACCAAAAAATACAGGTTGCCCTTATGATATTTTGGGACACACTTACACTAAAACATTATTTGCTATTTAATACTCAAACTAAAACATTATTTGTTAGTATTCAGATTTATCTGCTGTCTTGTATTTTATCTGACAATCCTACTTGAATGTGTATGTTCAATAAAATGAGACTGTTTCCAAATTGAAGGTTGAGACACTGGTTTTGCAGGAATAAAGAGGGAAGTTTTGCAGGCATAAAGATGAGCTGAAAAAGAATGTTCCCATGCCACTTTCTGTGTACCTGTTTTGTGCTTAGAAAACATAAGTGATAGGATGTGAAGATAATAATCTAGAACAAGGTGGTATAAAAAAGGAAGTGGGAGGAGAGAGAGGCAGGTCCACCGGGGGAGACTAAACAGAATATCCAGAAAGGAGGAGGCTCCTGGGAGAGAGGACTGGAGAAGTAGGATGACCAGAGGGAGAAGGGAAATGGGGCGGGGTAGAGTTTTAAACCCCTTGATGGCTTTCACATATTGATCTTCCCTCTGCATTGCAGACCTTGGAATTTCATATTGAGCTAATTCAAGCGAGTTCTCCAAGAGGAAGTGCAGTTCCTTCCTGCGAAGAGCTCCGGGCTCCCCCCGGTGGCTATTATGGGTATCGCTCCCCCAGGCCCTGCTTCATTTATCCCCGAGTTTTCCAATTTCCCGCTTTCTCTCTTAGAACTCGGCCTTCCTCGAACTTAGCTTTCTCGGCTCTTGCTTCTCGGCTTTTTCTGACCGTTTATTCATTCGGAGTCTGCTTTCGGCATGACGCCTACCAACGGCTCTGGCCCCCAGTACAGGCCACACAGAGCTGGTCATTGTTGCCCCAGTTCTGGGACCACCCGGGTGGGAGAAGGGGCAGCGCGCCGCCGCGGAGGCCGGATGACTGACAGCAGCCTCAGGTCAAGTGCCCCGCGGGCCACCCGGAAGGAGCGCGGGTGCCCCCTCCACGTCCCCCTTTGCCCCTTCCAGCGCGAAATGAGCCCTTCCTTCAGACCCACACAATTAACAGCAGTAAAATCTTTATTTTCAACACTCTGTATATGAATAAAGACTTACCAAAAAAAAAGAAAGAAAGAGAAGGGATTTTACTGGGAAAGAGATTTTTCAGCCTGGGAGAGAAAAATCCTGCTTGGAGAGGGGCAGTGGTGCTGAAGGGATAAATATGGGAAGCACGAATAGACTCTCAACTTCTCACAGTGCTGGATTGTAAGAAAAATTGTTAGGAGTGTGTTTACTCATCAGAAACATTAAAAAAAAAAAAAGTTGTGAATCTGAAAAATTTCCAAAGTTCCGTTTGTGAACGGATCTATGACCACCACACAGAGGGATCTATGCCGGCTTCCCCATCACCACCTTAGTCACACACCGACAGGGCTGCCATGTCCCTCAACCCTAATGGCATCTCCAGATCTTCCACAGGCTGAGGACCAGCTTCAGGCGTGGCTGTGGAGGTTGGGGCGGAGGCAAAATCCAGCTTCAACTGGGACGGGAAGGAAACTGGTGACTGCAGGAAGAAGCACTTCCTAGGGGGGGATTTTTTGTGGCACTTTCCTGATTGCTTCTGTATCCAGAGAGTCCCATAGATGCAGATTCCCTTAGGGTGGCCAGAGCTGGTTTGATTCCCTCAGGTTGTGGGCATTTCCCCAGCCAACCATTCAAATATCATAGATGCCTTGTAAAAAGACTGGTCAAACAGTGATTTGTAAATGTTTTGGTCAAAAGATCCTTTAGAGAAACTGATGGAAATTAAAGATTGCTCCCATGCAGAAAGGCAAATGCCCAGAACTTTCCCTACAATTTCAAGGGCTGTATGAGCTCACTGAAGTCTTCACATGGATGATCTAGAACAGTGGTCCCTAACCTCTCAGGCACCAGGGATAGGGTTCACGGAAGACAACTTTTCCACGGATAGGGTGGTGGTGGTGGGGATGGTTTGGGATGATTTAAGTGCATTACACTTACTGTGCACTTTATTTCTAATCTAATGCCACTGCTGATCTGACAGGAGATACCATTACTGTGGCCCAGAGGTTGTGGACCCCTGATCTAGGGGTTTTGTGGACCATACTTAAGAGACCCTCCTCTAGGTGGCTGCCACCTGCTGGTAGAGGGTTAGATTAAAAGGTCTCCAGACACAACTTTAATCCGGGCATTCCATGGTACTGCCTTTCACTTCTTTATTAAAAAGCATGACAGAAAAAAAAAAAAAAAGCAGTTACTCATAATTCATACTTTATGAATAGAATGGTTCACTGGCACATTGGCTGTTTCTGAAATATCCCTTGAGATCTTATTCAGCTCTTTTCACAAATGGCAGCAGTCATCACATAGATAAATCTACCTAATTTGAAGGTCAGACAGGAAATTACTTTTTTTTTGGAAGAACCACTGGTGGCATTACACTCTTCTAATTAATCCCAACATGGAAATGATTCACTCTATTGCAGAAATCTGAATCTGAAATGAACAAGTAAATGCAGGCTGTTAAAGCAAAATGCTTCCCTCACTTCCTCCTGTTTCCAGCTTCAGTTTTAGGAGTTGGGCAGGGAGAGTATGTCCTTTCTGATTTTCTTGTGTTTGGGTTCCCTAGCTGGGCCTTCCAAGATTTTACCTAGTAAAATCTAAAAAAAGAAAAAAACCAAACAAACCAAAAATCTGCAAGGCATCCTTCCCAGCATTATCCTGACCTCACTGAAATACTTCCTTGAATGAAAAGTTTATTTTCCTTCAGGGAGAAGAATAATAACCACATGCAAAGATATCATGTAAAACTAATTTTTTTCTTTATTGAAAATACATCTACAAAGTAACGCTTCTCAGTCCACACTGGGTACAAGTGATATGCAGAGCCTATGATGGGCTGGCGAGAGGGTCATCTCAGAGGATCTGCTTTCCCTAAGAGATGGTTAGTATTAAAAAAGATCACACTGTGTAACCGAGTTAATTTGACATGGTTAATTTTTGCTCTACTGGTGTCATGACAGCCATGGATAATACATTAAGTTTTGTAGTGTATTTCCCAAATACAGCCTTGACATTAAATGGTTATTCCACCACAGCCTAACGTTAACTTTTGTACACACGTAATGCTTGCGATCTATATAAAAATATCTCTAATTGTGTATCAGAGGATGTATGTCTATATTTTCAATCTGTTAGCATAATTAAGTCCATTCTTCACCATTTTCAGTCAGAAACTCAAACACAGTTGGTATTGTCTGACAGCTCCCACTTCACATCTTTAACTGCATATTCCTTACAGGGTAAAAAAAAAAAAATTAATCTCCTCTAAACCTGGTAGCTGCCTTGCCTGAAACTAATGCCCCAATGTCTTTTTTTTTTTTCTTCTTGGAACCACGCTGATATGGCTTCATACCGATTCATCTTCTACTATTTCTCTCATGGACAAAAACACAATCAAATCAAACACTACTCCAGCTTAAGATTTTGAATGAGTTTGTGAGTGGTGTTCCAACACAAAGAAATATCTTGTTTTACTCATTCTGAGAACTTTTGATGAGAATCAAAAACCTTTTCAAATAAGAGACCACCCACCTGACTCTGGGACCTCTAGTAGAGACAGAGCTCATTCATTTGACTTGTTTAAAATAATATAAGAAGTGACCTTATATTTTAATCTGCAGACTTCCTTAGGGAATGATTTTTGAACTGAAGAGAAAACGTGTTTCAGGTTTAAAAAAAAACAAAACACCTTTTCCTTAAAGATGACTTATAATCTTGGTGTTTTAAAATCCTCTGTTTATAATATCAACCATGCTCCATTCTTTCCTGGCTGGCTCTTTAGTGTTCCAAAGTAAGATGGGTAAGCACCCTTGCCAACTGATAGTCTTACCTTTTATTTTCTAAAAGTCTATGGTCAGTTGAGGAGTGGTGGGAGACATCCTTCCCAGAAGAATCCCTTAAGAATCCCTTCCTTAAGGGAAGAAAGAAAGGAATACATCCCCTCTTGGGAAGAACTAAGCAGAGTTTCATGAACAACTCCACTCCTGGAATGCCTCCAGTCTGGTGACGTGTAACTGACATTTTGGACTCAGGACCTCGTAAACCACACAGCCATCCCCCCCAGTATTTAGAAACGTTCCTTTGCAATGAATATCTGCTTTGAAAGTCCCATGCTCCATGGAATGATCCTTGCTACAGAACACTCTGAGGGGAATTTGAGGAATCTGATGTTCTTTCATGGTGCCACCTGATGTTTGGACTGGAATTAATCATAAAGGCATCTAAGGAACTTGCTCATTTTATAGATGGGAACACTGAGGCCTAGAGATAAGACTTCATAACTTCCCCATGGCACACGGAAATTTCTCTTCACATGCCTCCTTACAGCTGTGCTGTGTATTAATATTGTCCTGCTACTAATAAAATAAGGACACAAATCATAGGAGAAAGGGGGGGGGACCCTCTTAATATCCAACTAATAACCCATTGCTGATCAATTTGTTTTGTTTTGATCCTAAAACTGAATTGTATTCTGAAGGATTTTTCCATTCTGAAAGTTGATTTAACACCATGATTGATTTTAGCTGAGTATTTGTTTTGAGTCTTTAAATTATAAGATCTATCACATTTACAGGATTGTGTGCCACAGAAACTTGTAAGATCTGATCAGGACTATTTTTGATCTCAGTACCTTATTAGATAAGACTAACACGAAATGACTTAAAAATTTCAAGGCTGGGATGAAAACTATACATTTTGGCCACTGCAAAATCCTCCCTTGATTTTGGATGAATACTTCCCAATCCTGTCAGGGCAGGGAGGAGAAGGGAGGTAAGGGGCTTACTGGTGAGAATGAGTTGTAATGAGATGGAAATATTGTATACTGGTTTTCAAACACCTGGAGCTCAAGGAAGCATTTCTTTGTGTTAGTCTACATCTTGGTCTCACTGTCCATGGATTTTTCAATTTCGCTTTCCTGGGAAATCAGCTGATATGGTTTCTTCATTTCATTCTCTTCAATCACTGAGTTACCCATTTCGACATCCCGGTTCTTCAGTTCATGTCGTGACAAGTGTTCAACAATGCCGGCTCCTAGAGAGTCTCCCAACACGTTGGTGGTGGTGCGAAGGCGGTCCCTGGGGAAGAGCGCGGAGGAGTGAAAAGCGAGGCCCCAGTAAACATCAGGAGCTTTCAGCTCATGTTCTGAACTAGCCAGCTAAGTCATTGGGGGCATCTCTTAAGTTCTGCTTCCCTGTTTCCTTCTATTTAAAATTAATCTTTGGTTCTCTTTCCTTCCTTTTACCAGAAGGTCTCAAATTGGACTCTAGAGACCCCTGGGGGTCCCTAAGGTAAAAACAATTTTCATAATAATGCCAAGATATTATTTGCCCCTTTCCATCTCACTTTCTCATGAATGTCTTTCTAGTGGAGTTTCTAGAATATTACAAAATAACACAAAAGATAACAAAAGAGATTGAAGGCAGAAGCAGTTAGTCTTGTATTAAACTAGATTTTAAGGAGATTTTCAAAGATGTAAAATGGTGTCATTCTTTTCCCTAAATTTTTGGTTTGGAAGATGGTATTTTTTTTTCAGAAAAACGTTATATATGTTAACATGTAATGAATTTAGTATTGTAATCTTTAAATGTATTTAACATTTTAAAAATGCCCAAGCTTTTCTAACATGATGAACATTGATAGATATGACCCATACAGATAAAAAAGTTTGGGGAGTCCTCAGTTTTTTAAATGTAAAGGGGTTATGAGACTAAAACCTTTGAGAACCACCAATTTACGCTATAAAAGTCTTCACATGAATCGAGTAGGACTGTGGGGCAGATAGTGGGCCAAATGCTTCCTACGTACCACTGCATTTAGTCCTCGTAGCACCACTGAAGACATTCCTGTCTTCGTTTTACAGAGGAGGAAACTAGGGTGGCCGGGTACCCTCCCAGTATCACATGGGGCAGGACACAAGCCCAGATCCGAGTGACTGTGGATCTCTCGCTTCAGTTAATTACCCCCCTCCCCCACCTGATAATGCCTTGAGCACACTGAGCTTCTGCGGTCATTGGATCTAGCTCACAGCGTCTATGTAGACTCTATCACCTACTGCGTCCTTCTAGGCTTTCAACCTGGGCATCCTGGGGAGAAATTCTGTAAGTGGAAGGGAAAGAAGAGGAGTGGAACGTGTCAGTCGAAAGGGTGAGGGGAAAAGGGCAGAGGGATGAGCCCTAGAGGTTAGGGTCTAGGGTATTGTTCTTGGAATTTTCCCCAGAGCCAAAAATCAATTCTACTTAATGACGCCAGCTCTCTTTTCACTGTCTTTGGGGACGCCCCACTCCCTGCGGGGATCAGATGGGAACATCTGCCCTGTATTACGCCATTGGAATGGGAAGCACAAGGAGAAAGTCTGAGCCAGCCTGGGAGGCCCACATTTCTGTCCCGGCCACCATGGGGACGTGTTGTGCAATTCAGAACTGACTTCGCCGATTTATGTTGACTTTGCAGACAGTGGGTTTCCCAATCCCCAAATGGCTTTATGGAGTGAGAAGGGTAACAGCCAGATGTGCCCTGTGGGCTGATAAGGGGGTGAGTGTGCATAGAGTCTGGGACTCAGGCTCCAGATAGCCGTCGGGATCAGGCAGGGAGCACGATAATTACAGGCCAAGCTGCCCCTCTTCCTGGAGCCCTTTGGCAGGGGTGCCAGGCTGCCTGGTGTCCTAAGACGACAGAGGGGCCCCCACGATGGCAAGTCGGATGATGCAGCCCGAGTGTACTCACAGGAACCAGTCCACCGCGATGATGAGTGTGATGTCGTCGGTGGGCAGGCCCACAGATGTCAGCACGATGACCATGGTGACCAGGCCTGCCTGAGGAATCCCAGCTGCCCCAATACTGGCAGCCGTGGCTGTGATGCTGTTAGAGGAAGTCCCCAAACAGAAAACCTTTGTTTAAATCTCCCCAAATAGAGAGCAGATCCTATAAAACATGCACAGTGGTGCTGTATGACTTGCCAAATTAAGGACACATTTTAGAAAAACGTAAATGAGATTGTTAAAAAAAACCCATTGAGTTAATAAGCATATTAACTAATACTTATCAAATGCCTACTATGTGCCTCCTGATATGTGAAGCATGGCTTACCTCATTTGCTTCTTGCAACAACCCTTCAAGAATTGGTCCTACTATTACAACCTTTTCTAAATAAAGAACTTTGTACCTAGATATTGGGTTGGCCAAAAAGTTCTTTTGGCCTTTCCCCTATGATGTTATAGAATACTTCCTCATGTACCTGAAAGTATTTCGTAAGGTCTAAAATACTGTATAGTTATAATAACAATTTATTTCTAATAATTCCTCTATCCAAGCAGAGGATTGTAAGGGATACTGAACTTGTATGGCTACCGTGGTCAGAAAAACAAATCAAATTTATGAATTCAAAAGCAAAATGATTTATGAACAAAGTTCTGTAGCACTATCAATATTTTTTACAGAGGCGATGTGAATTTCATTTGTAAGGCATATAACCCGTCTGGAACTCAGTTTGTTAAATATCTATTTGATAGGCTTATGTGACAATGTGAAAATGTTTTATGAGTAGATATAAAGTGGTATTCATAAAGTAATAAGTCTGTGGAAGAGACTGTTCACGGTTCCCTTACTCTGTCCCCCTTGTATAGTACCAAGTGTTCTATAGAGTAAGGGACCAGAGCTTGTGATTGTGTCAAACTGGGTGTTACCCTCATCTGGGTGGCCCTGATCACTAGCTCATCATTTAAAGGCATTCTTAAGAAAATGTCATGTAGAATATTCCTGGTACCTGATTGTAATAATCTGTCCAAAGTTCAGTTCGAAGTTGTTAACTTGAGCAATGAAAATGGCAGCCAAAGCCTCATAGAGGGCGGTCCCATCCATGTTGATGGTGGCCCCCACCGGGAGCACGAATCTGGTAACGCGTTTGTCCACGCCATTGTTCTCTTCCAGGCACTTGAAGGTGATGGGTAGGGTGGCGGAGCTGAGCACAGTGAAACAGGACATGTCAGTTGACCATCCTGACATGTGAAGCAGGGCGTACCTCATTTGCTTCTTGCAACAACCCTTAGGGAGCTGGTCCTACTGTTGTGCCTGTCTGTTTTAGTACTTTGGACAGAGAGTTCCTTCCTCTCCCATATTCTAAATTAAAGGGAACTAAGTCAGCACTATTATAAATAGGGGAGCAGGATTAGAACAGTGGGTCTCTTCACTGCATCATTTGACAGCTCTTCTGCTTCTAGGTTCCTCCATGAGGCATCGCTTGTGATTACTCTCCAACTCCCGCAAGAAGAGCCTGTGCCGATGCTCTGCCATCTCAGATAAAGGGCAACTGGACAAGGGAGATGAGAGTGGGCAGGAAAGGATAGTTGATTTCTATTTTTCTCCTAAAAGTGTGTATATCCAGCCATTCCCTAAATCCCAAATCAGTCTGATTAGCATCAGAGTCAAAAAGCCAATTCATGCATCTAGACATTTAAAACCTGGAAAAAATGCACCCTGCCACTCCAATCTGAAGGTTCTGGTTCAAAGTAAGTTTTGAAATATATTTTCTGATAGGAATAAGCCATGGATATATCTATACCTGGAGGAAGTTCCCAGAGCTGTGATGAGCGCTTGCAGCAAACCTCCGATGAAAACCCAGGGGTTTTTCCGCGTTACCAGGAAGTAGAGGAGGGGTAGGACAATGACAGCATGGATGAGCAAGCCCACGATGACTGTCACTGTGTACATGGCCAGCTGTCCCCCGATCACTCCCATGTCTTCCATCTCAACAATTTTCCCTGCAATCAGGAAGAGTATGCCCAGAGGGGCGTACCTATGTAGAAGCAACACACGCACAGTTGGAAGCCTGATTTCCAACAAACTATTCCACAGAAATTACCAAGTGATAAGAAAAAGTCAATGAGAGTTGATTTCCAAACTTTTCTGCCCAGGATACTATGAGGGCTTGCAGAAATTATGAACTTCCTTCTTTCCTTTTTTAAAATATAAATTTAAATATAAATAGTACTTTAGACTTTCCACTAACTCAGAATTTCTTTAGGTCACAGTTTTTTTTCTCCAAAGCCAAGAAAAATGGTTGGTTCAGAGGTTTTGTTACTTACCTCTTTTTTTCCCTAAATACCTCAGTCGCTTTGGGAGTCCTCAGATGCCATCCACTCTCCAAGCCCTCCCCACCACTTCCTGTTCCCCTGCTAAATACCCTGAACAGTCAGAATCTACTGAACCAATTTCCAGACTTCTGGGCAGGGGAGAGGGGGCAGCATTTCCCACATCAGAGACTGATTCCCAAGCTAAAGCAAGATGTATACCATGCCATTTCAGTGTTCTAGATTTGCAGTCAACTCTCTTTATCAAGGACCACTTTTATTGGTTTTTCCTATATTACAACCTTGTTATAATATTACATGCGTGGTATTTTTTTTAACTTAAATAAATGTATTATAAGAGGAAATTACATGTTACAGTGCAAATGAAAAACTAACACCATTTGCGATGAGTAGAAGGCAATCGTAAAATAAACTCACAGCTATCAAAGTTAATAACATGCATGTATGTACCTCCACAATCAGGTTATAAGTGCTCTAGTTAAGCAATTATTATCCACAGGCTGCTACCGCTATTTGCAATCCTTCTTCTAGATCTTGCTCTACATCTGAGCAAGAATTAACATCGGAGACATGAAATGGATTGTATACATTGAATCAAGGCTGTGCTGCCAGGCTTTCAACTCTCTTTGTCCGATGCATGCTGTAAACTACAACCCAACTCCCATTACCATAAACACAGAAGTCGATCACCCTTCAGGAGAAGGGTCTGTTGGGAACTGTGGAGGACTTCTTTCATATTGAAAAATACAATGGTTCTTTTAAAAGCCCTTTAAAAACACAGGCCAGAAAAGTATAAGAGTACCTGTTTTCAGAAATGTAATAACTCAATGTTGAATGTGCAGGCGAAATGTACAGCTAGAAAAAGCTACATGTGAGGTTCATTCAGCAGCCTTTGAATAGACTTCTTTCATAAAAGAGGTGAAAGGTAGAGCATTTTAATAATATGAAGATAAATGTCCACTTTCAGCCCCGCCAAGGTTTCCAAGGAGGGCCCCAGCATTGCAATGGGGATGCCTGTGGAGACCGCACTCTGATCATCTTTGTGTTTCCGACTTCATATCCATCTTGTACAAACTCCTGAAAAATGGATTCTCTGGGCTTCAGTGGCAATAAAAACCAAGGATATTTTTAATCACGTTGGTGAGTGCTTTTCTTAGAAATGGATGCCTTCCTGCCTCAGGTGCCAAGAGGGAGTCTGGATTTTAAATAAAGGATAAAAGGAAAGCAACCCTCACAGGAGGTTTAACCCAATCACTGGGTTCTTCCCTGCTGGGGAGAGTTTACTTTTCCAAGGTCAATGTTCCTCTGTGGATTTAGTCTTTTCCTTTGTCTCCTGCTCTCAACTTTCTTTGAAGGAAGTTTTGTTATAAATTGTGGCTTGGCTTTCTATAACACTTCCCATGAGTCCCTCACACTAGCTGCAGAAGGGCCATTTACACTTCCTTCTTAGGACTGAAGTGGAGGAGAGGAGAGCTCTGTTTTTCTGATGGTTCAGGGGCCTCGGCCTTTGCTTTTCCCTCTCCTGGGAATGTGATTCTCACCACTTTGTATAGCTAGCTTCTCCTGGTCATGCAGAGCTCAGCAAAAAATGTCATCCATCTCTTCAGAGGCCTTTCTGTCCCAACCAATGCAAATTTTAAGCCTCCTCCTCAGTTATTTTTTTTTTAATCACACCACATGATATTATATAAAATAAAATTATATAAAAATAAAATAAAATATTTTTATTTTTTTCTCCATAGCACTTGTGACTCCAAGCATATGGTTGATTTGTTTAAGAATATAAGATCCGAACAAAGTCGTACTATATAGCTCAGGAAACTATATGTAATATCTTATAATAAACTATAATGGAAAAGAATTAAAAAAAATGTAAGATCTAGGACATCCTTGTCTGTTTTCCTCAGTGCTATATCCATAGTGCCTGGCATTAAATGCTTGGTATACAGGAGATAACAAAAAAATATGTATTGAATGAATAGTTAATTAGTTGTAAAAGAGGAATGAGCAATGGGATGCCATCAGCACTGGAATAAAGGAGTTGACATCTTTCAAAACCAAGGAAGCAAACTATGAAAAGAGGTTCACAGATACGTTCAAGGCTACTACCAGCCCAGAAAGTCACTGATTTTCTTATGCTTACCCAGATGAAATCTCTGCAATTGGCCATCCTGCCTGGTGGCATCTTCCTCAGAACAGAACACAAGTTGATGGCAATAAGCATCTTCTATAGAGCATACAGAGCAAATGGAAATACATACCACATGATCACTGCTACCAATCTCATGATGGCTTCGTTGAGAGAATCAAAGAACTCTCGCAGGGCCTGGCCCTGCTCCTTCATGTTTCCAATCACAAATCCGAAGCACATGGAGAAGACAACTAGTCCTAGGGCATTGACCCCATTCACAGACCCTGGGACTGGGACTAACTCTTCTGTGATCCTCGTCAGAGTCTCCATGGCCTCTGACACATTGTTTATCACGGCGCCCACGAGTGTTTCGTTGGGCTGGATGGGCACTTTAAAGCTCCTCTTCTCATAGTTGGTTTTAAACTTAAAAAGAAAAGACACAACAGTGATGAAAGATGATTTTTCTTTTCTTCTTTGTACTTTTCTGCTCGCATTTTCTGTAATGATATACATTACCCTCAAGTCAGAGAACTGTGTTATAGAAAGTATCTGTCTATCTATATCTATCATCTAACTAATCTGTGACAAACCTCTACTACTTCCTCAGTACAGACACACACACACACACACACACACACACTTAAATATACAGCAAATCATAACAGGAAAGAGGTTGAAGATGTTGGAGTAAACATATGCATGTTTCTGAAACCCTAATAAAATGACTATAATAGGCTTTTTAAAAATTAAAAGATATTCACAACAATTCCTGTATCCTCTATGGGTTCATGTTATGTGATCACTGGCAAATCACCTAACCTCCTTTGCTCATATCCCATAGCTGCAAAACAGGGGTCACTGGGCTGACTCTACCTCACAGGGTTGTTGTAATGATCAAATTAAACAATATATGAGATCATCTGATAAATTTTAAAGCACAGATTTTAATGTTGGCTAATGATACTCACAAATAAAGCTCTTCTGGAACTAGACTTAGTTGGCGATTTTGGTGACTATTAAAAATTTTAATATCCCCAAACAACATTCCTCCAGGTATTCCTGATTGTATCATTTCTTAAGCAGAAGTGTTTGATTGGTGAGGATGACAACCCACTTCTCAAGTCTACAGAGGAGTTTCTCCTCTTACTCAGGAAGTGGTCTTGAGGCTTCCCTGGTTGTCCAGTGATTAGGAATCCACCTGCCAATGCAGGGAACATGGGTTCAATCTCTGGTCCAGGAGGATCTCACATGCTGTGGGGCAACTAAGCCAGTGTGCCGCAACTACTGAGCCTGCGGGCTGCAACCAGAAAGTAGCTCCTGCTCGCTGCAACTAGAGAAAGCTTGTGAGCAGCAATGAAGATCCAGGGCAACCATAAACAAATAAATAAATCTTAAAAGAAAAAAGGGAGATGGTCTTTCTACCAAAATGTCTGCATAGATGCCCCAGAGAGAAGATGCTGAGTGTCTTCCTGTGGCCATTTGAAACAAGCCCATCTCTCTACGATTTTAATAAGAACAGAATTTCTGGCCTTCACATTGATGGTACTAAAGCACCAGAGAAAGTAATAATCTATGGATGCTGCCTCGATCTAGAGTCTAGGGGAAGAAAGCACAGCTGTACATGGAATGCTTGGCCATCACTTTACCAAGAGTACTGGTAAAGTATGGGAGACTTTTTTTGTGCAGTGGGAAACTATCATTTCCAAACAAGGACATGGCCAGCTGTCAATACTGTAGACGTAGCCCTAAACAATCAGTGGCATTGCTGGTAATTTTAACAAAGAAACTGGCCCCGTTCTGTCTCCTATTCCAGTCAAATCTGTGTTCAATTGGGGTGCTTATGCATTTTAGTGCACCCCAATTTTAGACTGTCTAGGGTGAATTTTCAATCCCAACTAGCCTTTCCTACACCTCCAACTCTTTCCCCTAAGACACAGTTTGCAGCCTACACAGAAATTGCAACCTCACTTGCATTCTGATCTAAGACAAATAGATCTGGAACGATACATTTGCTTCTCCTTCAAAATCGTGTAAGTGCTATCCAAAACCAAATATTGAATACAATAAATCCGTGTGAGTCAGCACTTTTCCCAGTGCTGCTAGAAATCAATGTTTTTGAATTCGTCCAGTGCCAGCTGACTAACTGGAAGAATCAGCCCCATGGTGCTGGGGTTGGCTGGCTGGATTGAAAGGGGATTATTATTTATGGTTACAGTTGTTTTGAATAAAAAGAGTTAGATTTTGCCTTGTCAGCCTTTTTTTTTTTTAAGAAAGAATTCTGTTTGAATTTTGCAGTATGTGCAAAATTGACTATTAAAAACGGTCAATACAGATTTTAAAAAGGGAAGAAAAGTGAAGAGTGGAAAACTTGGCCTTCCATGGGGTCAGGGTTTGGTTTTGTTTATTTTCCACATCCCAAGCACAGGGGTTAGGGAAAGTGACACCATCTGGGGAAATGTTTGGGAACTACTATTTAACAACTATAATATTTAATTGTTTCCCTCTTAATATTTTGGGCAACAAAGCTTTTTTTTAATTCAATTGAGGTTAGAATGAGCTTTACTCATTTTATCCCCTAATAGTAAAAATGTATTTGTGTGTTCAACACAGAGAGCCAAGGGTTGCTTGGATTTGGTGCTAAGAAGAACTGACGCTCACTACGGCCTCCTGGGAAGTGTCGCATCAGCCTGGATACTGCTTTCCAGGAAGGGGAACAGAATGTAGAAGCAGAAAGATGACAGAATTGGGAATCAGCACAACAGGTTTGAATTCTGGGTCTGGCATTTACTACTTGTGAAATCGTATGCCTGTTACTTGACCCCTCTGAATGATCACAGATGAGTTGCCTCATTGATGAAATGAAGACAATGATACCCATCATATTTATGTGAGGAGTAAATACAACATTAGTGCTTGGCACAGAGCAGACATCCAATACGTGATGGGGCAATCCTTTCTGACATGGTTCCTCCTTTAGAGTCCTTTAAAGGCCCTCAACAGACTTTTAAAAAACACAACCCACTGACTTTTAAAATCAAACCCAGACACTTGAATAATCTCCCTAATCTTTGAAGCAAGTTGTAAATATATCTTATACTGGAGTTTGTGTGCTTGGTGAGCTTTTGTGTATGCGATATGGAGGAAGGGAGAAAGTCTCCTGATTAGCCTTCTTAACAATTAACAGAGACTTAATGAACCATTTGTATGCAAGACATATAGTGTCTGGCAACTAATAAGCCTTCAATACAAGGGAAGACCCCTCCCTCCCCTCCCAATTCCCCAGAAAACTCTAGTGCTTTCCATCTAGTTGGCAAAGGAAGTTTCTTATTGCAGGGAAACAGGAAAAAAAAAGTAAATTCAATTAAAAAGACAGCCACACTCTGTTTGCCAAAGAGGAATTTCAAAGGGGAATTCATGGCTGTAGAGTATTTACCTGTTTAAAGCAAGCTTCCACCAGATTTGGAGGGAACATATTCCTGCAAAGAAAATAATGATCACTTGAAACTTTTCCAAATAATAAATTAGTTCCTTAAATACCTTTTCATTGTGTGTAAGGTAAAGATTGCATCCAACTAAGCGGCAGATGGAAAAAGAGACAGATTTTGGTAGACAGTTTTGAAATGGGACACAGGTCATCCCCAAGTGTGGTCCATGTAGTTCATATTTTTCAGTTTAAGTCCCAAATCCAACTCATCTGTCCTTTTGTCAGACAAATGAATTTTTAAAATTCAGACATCAAACCCTGCGCCCAGGAAGAACCCAAGTGAAAATGGAAATACCTTTTAGCATAAGCATTCTGGTTGACTGGGGGCAGGGGGAGGTCATTAGGGGTCATTCAATAGGGGTCATTTTAGTATCACGCTGGGTGTTTAGGGACCAAATGTTCTGAATCAAATGTCATGGTCAGACTGTGGAATTTTATTCTCCACAAAGTCCTCCCAAAGAATGCTGGGGGATGAGATAATGACTCTGAATGGTTAGAGCTTCTAGCCCTTTGGTAACCAACAGGGAGATGGTCCACAGAACTTGAAGCTGGGGTCCAGGTGGCAGAATTTGTCATTTCCTTAGACCAGTGTCTGTGCTCATGGTGGGGAAGGAATGAGAGTCAGCACTCTCATTGGGGAATTTCTAACCAGCTGTGTGACCTTGGGTGACTCGTGGCGTCCATGCAGGTCTCAGTTTGCTCATCTGTTAAAGATGAGATGGGTTTAACTATCACCAGGGCTCCAGGATGGAAGCCTGTGGAGGAGACATGACCTGGGCAGCTGGTCAGAGCCCGAGATTCCAGCAATTGTTAAGTCATCGATCATATGTTAAGATTATAAATTCTTGTCTCTTCTTACTGCCTGGACCATCCTGTTTCTTTGTTCTTCCCATCTATGCTCTATGGGTCTGTTTCTATGAACCCTGAGATAAATGTTTAGGAGGTTCCAAGATAAATGCTCAAACCTGGTGTGTGGGGGAGGACAGGCTAGTCTTATACTTGTCACTGGGGCAAGGAGGGGCAGAAAAGCATCAGAGAATGACAAGTTCCCAACTCTTTAAACAAGGAGTAGAAATTATACAGAAAGAGAATATAATAAAATACCCCCAATCCAAACTACCTGAAGGTAAAGTCCCTGAAAAAAATGGTGAAAAGCTTTAATTAACTGTAGGAACTAAATAAAATCATTGTCATCAGGTGCCAACTTGATATGAACTAAAACAGAATGGCTTATTACCTTCAGATAACTGCCATTAACTCCCTGGAAAAGGCTTTCAAGAGGGGGCTGTATAGTGCTTACACACAGATGCTACAAAGTCACTTGTGGTAGGTATTGAGAGGTGCTGCTGAAAGGTCCTTTGCTGCCCAACTCACTCCTGAACCTACCAGCCACGGACCCATTCCTTGAGATGGCATGGGAGACTGAGTTGCTAGGAGGAGCGCTTTCAAATGGTCAGTGGGGAATCCTAGAGTAGACATCTAGGACTGGCAAGCCAGTCACTCTGCAAGTAGGTCCATTGGAAAATAAGGAGGAAAGAGCTAGGTTTGGGAAGACAGCCTGGATGGGCTGCTGGCTGGACTGTTGAGCAGGTGGGACATCTCGAGGTCTGTGCTAGGGTATCTTCCATTTGCTCTTCTCCATCTACCCGCCATCCTGCTCTGTGCCTGCGAGGCTGCCCCGTTGCCTTCTGGCTTCCTGTTGGGTTTGTCCAGTGGGAGGTGCTGACAGATCACAGACAGAAGTGGGAGAGAGAAGTGGATGTATAGGTTCTTCCAGCTCTCTCTCTTGGCAGGTTGGGCAATAGCTCCCTTCCTCCAAATTAGAGCTCCAGCCCCTGTCCTTCGTGGCCTTTTCCAAGGCTACAGCTCATCCTGAGTTCTAGGAATAGCTCCCTTCCTGACCTCAAAGCAACAGGTGGTAACAAAACAATTTCCTATTGCTGATAGTCCCCGAGTGTCTCACCATCACTTGTAGGCTCCCTTAACCCAGCCCACACCTTTGCACGCCCTGTTCAGTGATCCTTTTGAGCCTGCAATGCTTCCCTCCAGGACCTGACCCATGCAAAAGCAAATGTGGATAGACAGCAGGCAGGGAAGTGCCAGGATCAAATTTAGGCTTACTTCTCAGTTCTGTGTAAATCAGACTATATCATTTGAATCTGTTTCAAGTACTAGATAAAACTAATTTGTAATCAGTATACAGTTTGTATATAAAAACAATGCTAAAGAAGTCATCCTTTAATCTTTTATTATTGATTTGCCAAATCCTTTCTTCATAAATAGTACAAAAGGAAAACCTTAGGACAGGTGAGATCAGATGATCTCTAAGGTCCCTTCTGGAAATGAATTGTTGTGTATAATGGATGGTGATACAGATCACAAGTTCCAAATTAGAAGAGTCCAATGAACAGGCTATACTTGAGGGAAAAAAATAGCCTTAAACAGTAAGACTTGAGAAAGGTAGGTCAAGAATTATTGAAAGGCATTATGCTAAGTGATATAAGTCAGAAAGAGACAAATACTATATGATTATCACTTATACATGTGGAATCTAAAAAGTACAGCAAACTAGTGAGTATAACACAAAAAGCAAACTCACAGACACAGAACTAGTGGTTATCAGTGGGGAGAGGGAAGGGGGAAAGGGCAATACAGGGGTTGAAGAGTAAGCAGTACAAACTGATAAGTATAAAATAAGCTACAAGGATATACTGTACAACACAGGGAATAAAGCTGGTATTTTATAAGCAAAGTATAACCTGTAAAAAATTTTGAATTTCTATGTTGTACACCTGTAACTTATGTAATTGCACAACCCTATACTTCAATAAAAAATCATACACACAAAAGAACTATTGATATTAATATTCCAAGATGAGCTGCACAGTTAAGAGGACTGAGTGCTCAGATTCTGAATCCTAAAAGCAGGGCTCCTAAATCTTTATCTTTTCCTTGCTCTTTTTATCTCTTTCACATGAGATCAGAAAACGGATCCTTACTTCCATTTCTGTTACATGTGATCTTCATTTCAAGCCCAGCAGGACTGGTTCAGTTGGATACCTCTTCTAGGGTTTGATCAGCTCCCCCCGAAAGAGGAGAGGTTGTCAAAATATACTCAAGAGGATGGGCTTGCAAGGACGTACCTGATCAAGTCCAGGAAGGCGTCTGCAGCTGTCACTTGTACAATTTTGCCTTCTCTGTGCATGTTTTCCTTTGTGCCCTTCCCAGGATGGATGATGATAACAATGATTATGCCAATCACCACGGCAATGATGGTCGTAGTCATGTAATAGACTACAGCTCGCATCCCCATCTTTCCTGATGCCTTACTATCTAGGGCCGCCATTCCTAGGGAAGGCAAACAGAAGGAGATTTTCAGGAAATCAGTTCAGGGAATTGTCCAGTGGAAGGTAATGGGAAGAACATTTCCTTTTTCACTCCCCAACCCTCTCCCACCCGACAATGGGATTTTATACATGTTATGAGAACTTGGCACCAAATTGAGTCAGGGCATCACAAAAGGTGAAGGGGAAAAGCCATAGAATGGCTAGGCATCAGCTGTGTCAGCTAACACATGATCACCCATTTTCTGCCCCAAGAGTTGATTTCACATGACTCTCTGATGGTTTGAAGGGGCAATCAAATTCTTTCCTAGGTTGCTACTAGTTGGGGAAGCTGTGAGTGTGAATTAGTGAGTATTGTGTGTGTGTGTGTATATGAAGAGATACCTTAAAAAAGGTTTCTGGCAGGATAATCTAAGCATATTTCAAGTTTTGAGCACTCTGCAGACTCACACAGAGTAACTACCATTAAATTCTTTTATAAGAATTATTATTTTATGTATGTACTTGTAAGTTTTTTTTATTTTTAATGTAAAATTTAAGCTATTATTCTATTCACTTACTGAGTTATCCTCAATTTACATTGATAGTAGGCCAAAGTTCTCAAACAGCTTCTCTTGTTGTTTCATTTTATCTCATCTCATCAACAGTTTTTAAAAACAGTAATTTTGGTGGGGTTCCTCTCATTTTTGCTCTCTGCCTTCCTCCACCTTGTCCCACAGGCCTGGCATACCTTATCTCATGTGAAACATTCTTCCCCTCTTTTTCAGGACATCTTCAAAGTCTACCTCAGACAAGGCATGATCCTCTGTGAAAGAGGAGGCATGATGGTGAATGTTTCCCTAACTGTTCTAGCAAATGGAACACATCTCCATGCCTCTCGGGATGGAAAAAAATTGGAAATAACCCAAAACTCTCAAAAGATTAAGTTTTCATAATCATAATATGGGCTCTTCTGTTTCATTAACCATTTCTTCATTTGTCTTTTTTCTTTCTCCCCCCCAAACTCCCTAAAACACTAAGATTCAATTATAGCATCATCCAATCGTAATTAATCAAACTATTTTCTTTATTATGCAAAATCATAAATTTATAAATATATTAAAAGTTTACACTGTAGCTCAGTGATCAGTATCAGACTCTAACAGTGGTTCAATATGTAGGTAGTGACCCTGTTTATATCAATGTATTTAGAGTAAGGTAAAGTATATTGGATAATGTCCATGAATGCCAGATAACTGGCTGGGTTTGCCCCCAAATCTTGATAATGGTAATGAGCTTATATGGGAATTGAAGCCATGATCTCCAATTTATAATTTCATGTGTATTTGAATCAAATCATTCATAATTTTCATAATAAGCACGTAGTACTTGCTATATTCTTATTTTTAACAACAATCTATAAGGCAGATTAAAAAGCAATTAAGTAAATTTCTCAGTTCTTAGTTAATACCAAGTAAAATGAAGTGGGAACTTGAGCCCAGATCTTATGTAACTGAATTTAGTGTACTTTCTGCCCCTGAGAAAACCACCTACAGCTCCCACAAACGAGAAGGCCAATTTTGGTTTTAAGGCAGTGAAGTTAGCTTCTTTTATCCTTGCCCTAGGCTTCTTGAAACCTAAGGTTAACACCCACTTGTGAGGTTGGCGCCACTTCAACACTTTACCATCATTAGAAATGGGCTAATCTGTCCTCAGTCCACGTGGTCCCATCCCCCCAGGTTCATCCGCAGGTCTCCTATGGTGTCTCAAAATATCTTGGCTTTCCTGTGCTTGAAATCATTTCTCCCAGAAGGGGCCCACTCTCTTTCCCATCATTGCCTGAGCTCGTCACCACTGAAGCCTGCAATTCTTCGGCGGGCGAGTGGTGTGGGCACAAAAGGCCGGATATCTCTGCTAGGGGTACCAGGCGGCAGTATTCTCTTCCTCCGAGATGCTTTCTTTCCCTCTCGCCTTCTATTCTGTGGTGCTGTTCCGTTCTCACGCCAACTCTTCTCTGCCGCTCCTGCCCACTACTCCCGACCTATAGCTATTCAGAGAGAGCGCTAAGTGGTCAAGGCACAGCACTGGAAACCAACGTGGCAGACAAAGGAGGAGGCTTAAATCTCCCTCCCTCCCACCATGGGGGAGGGCTGGGCACTGTTATTCCGGAATTCACAGCTACAGGGCCATCAGCTCTAGGAAACAAAGTTTATAGATTTTTTGTTTTTCTTTTTTTAAATAAAGTTAATAAAAAAAGAAAACCAGTGACTTTTTACTCCATACTTTCCAATTGTGAAATAGATGAAGACAAACACTGAAGCATTTTCTTTAGCAATGAGCCCAGAGAGAGAATCGATGGTCAAATGAGAGGCCTCACCAACCTCTGCATATTGACCCTGATCCTGTGAAAGAGAATAAAGCAGCAACTGCTAACGTTTTAGAAAAGGCAGGGGTGTGTGCGGGTATCTTTATTAACCAAATCTCCATGGAGGTCCTTCTTCTAAAGGGGTCTGGTGTCCCATGAGGGGCTGCTTGCTGACTTCTGCTCTGGGTACCCCAGTGCCCCTCCCCTCCTCCTTCCAACTCTAACCTCTCCCCTTTTCTCTGAGTAGGGTCTGTCAAACTAAAGGGAACGCTAGAAGCAAAGCCACACACTGTCATCAGGGCAAAGGTAGGATGGATGTGGACAATCTGTCACAACACCGGGTCTGCAAGAGAACAGCCTCAATGCTGGAGGAGCAAAGGAAATGGAGGAAAAGCTCTGGAAGGCAAAACTCCACACGGGCAGGCTGTCATTCTTCCTGTCTCTCACCCCAACTCTGGGGCCATCTCCTTTCTCAAGCCTCCTGAAATTCCAGACAAAGCGCTGCACACAAATGTCAGAGTGTCTGGGCACAAGAGTAAAGCACTAAATCACTTTATAGAAAAGGGAACTCTGGCAGGAAGTGCTCTAAATGTTTGAGAAGGGGGAAGTCTGCATGGAGCCTCGTCATTTTAAAATATATGGAGGAAAAGGGCACTGGGGTGAGGGCGAACGAGGTCACTTGGGTATGCAGGTACTCGTGGGAGTATGTTATGACGACTCTGTGTTCATCTAAATACGTACGTGAGAAACACATTCCAGGGCAAGTAGTAAAGAGAATGATCTTAACTGGTCCCTTTTTCCTCATCTGATCTGGGCTTAGCTGAACCAACCCTATTCAAGACATCCTGACATCTTTATTATGAAAACAATCTGTCATCAGAATTGAGATCCTCTTGAACCCCAAGAAATACTATATTGCCTATTAATTACAGTTCTGCCATAGTTCTTCCAATTACAGTGACATGTTTGTAAGTTTATATGTTTTGTATATTTTGAGTTAACTTTTGTGCTGATCCACTAAATCACTCACCAAATTCTTCCTCTCACCAGTGGCACATCTAATTTCATGACAACTGTATGTTGCAGATATTGTTGATACCATTTTAAAGGTAAAGAGACAAGAGACCAGAGAAGTTAAGTCACTTGCCCAGTGTTGCACAGCTAGTAAACAGTAATGGCAGGATTTGAACCCACACTCAAAGGGAGTACCCTTTCTACTATATCTCAATCCTTAAGGACAAGCTAGGAGTCACCCACGTTTCATGCACTTTTATCCATACTAGCTTTCTCTAACTTTATTGCATTTGAGTTCAATGTTGAAATGAGCCATCTGGCTAGAAGAAATTTGCATACAGGGAGGTAACTGTGGAAAAACTCTGACATTTCCCCACCTTGGGGGGAAGTGGACCACAGTGGTCACCAGAAGGACTAGCTAGAGAGCAGATCAATCCGTTCAAATTCCTCATCATTCCTAGAAAAAGAGCCCAGAATGTGTTCTAATGGAGCACTGAGGATCATGGATATTTGCTGACTGTGGGCACACGGATCTTGTCTTCTTTTCTAAAAACAAACCCATCAAATACCAGTTGTCAACAAAGTAATCAAGTCAACTATACTCCAATAGAAATTAATTTTTAAAAAGTAATTAATCATTCATGTCTGCAAACCTAATATATGTTTACCAATGAGTTATGCATCTAAAAAAGACTGAACAAGACATTCTCTAGAATGCAAAAGATTTAGACTTTGCTTCAAACACCTGAATATTTTAGGCAGCAGTCACTCTGAAGAGAGAGGAAGAGAGTTTCTTAATGCAAATGGGTTAGTAAGCATTTACCTCTTTATTTATGAAGATAATGTTTAAGTAATCAGTTTAGCACAACAGAAAATGCATGAAATTCACGTTTTGGGGCAAGATGGGGATGGGGAGAGAGTGTTCAATAAATATGTATATGGAACTCTTGTAAGTTTATTGTAAATTAGATTTCTTCTGGTATAATATTTGGTATGACTTATTGGATAAATGAAATATGTATTCAGTCAAGTTATTAAAGGGTAACATATAAATAATGTCAAGTTCCTAAGGCTCTACTCTTTGCATGGATTTTATTCTCCCATCTGCTAAAAGTCTGTCTTATACGTTAATGGGTCTCAGTATATTCTTCCAACGATTCCTATTTCTGGCTCTGAAATGTGAAATCTAAAGAAGAAGCCTTCTGCTATGAATGCTCTTTCTACTCACCCTCATGGTGTTTCATTGTTCTTTCAGGGCCACTGGATCAGGCCCAGAAAGAATGGAAAAGGGAGGGGGTGGCAACTGCTGCCTCAAGAATATTGCTCTGTTTTAGTTTTTTATTTTAGATATACTCCTTCTCTACCATGGGTTTCTCAGACATTTATCTAATGAAAGCCGCCTGTTCTCAAGCCTCCTAGAATTTTAAGACGGGCAAACTTATAACAAGGAAATCAAGGATGAGTGGTAGTATATACCGTATTCATGTGATGTTTTTTCAATAAGAAAAACTAAACTCTAAAAAATACAACGTACTTCATATTTACAGGCCGAAAAAGGAGCTCTTGTGTCCTAGAGCATCTGCCCATTGCTGGAGCAAGGGCACCCTGGACCCTCAGCACATACAGCAGGAGAAAAAGCTCTGAGGAAAGGTGTGAGGGGGTGGGAGTGAGCATGGAACAAATTGCTGTAAATATCCTTCTAAAACTATGTGAAGTTTTTTTCCTACTGGAATATTTTCTTCCAGTTTCTTTATAAACTAGATTGGAAAAAAAAAATAAGTTCGATGATTCTAGGGGTTCTAGAACAGAAGGCAAATCTTAGTTAGGTTAGAAATTGTATCATAATTTTGCATCACAATGAATAAGCTGGTTAAAGCCTCAGAATTTAATCGAAGAGTCAATATTTTAAAACTACTTAAGGCCAGCCTCAGGCATTTTCAGAAGCACATTGTTTTTAAAAAATTGTGGCTCAGTGATTAAGAGTTCAGGCTCTGAGGTTAGAACACCTGGATTCTACTTCTAGCTCTGGGATGCCCTGTGACTTCTGGAAGCCTTAGTTTCCTTATCTGTATCACGGGAATGAAGAAAGCTCCCTCACAGGGTTTTCATGGCTCTAAAGGGACTTCTGTACAAGATGCACTTAGCATTGTGCTTGTCACATACTGAGCATTCAAGCAATGTTAGCTGCTATTATTAATTAATCAAATAATAATATTTGACCTCTCTAAGTCTCCATTTCACCTAGACAAGAAGATAATACCTACACTGCAAGCTTATGGAAAACTTACATGAAGAATCTATACAAAGTAAGCCCTTGGTAAATGCTATGATTATTATATGATGCCCCCTGTTAGAATTTTAGTGCCAGGAGAGCAGAACAATCTGTTTTATTCATTGATGTAGCCTCCTTGCCCCAAACAGTGCCTGCACAGGAAGATGCCCAATAGAATGTTGAATAGTCATTCTTATCACTGTTGTTGTTGTTATGCTGGGAGGAGGTCACAAACTTTTTAAAAACATTTCACTTAGGCTAGTGTTCGAATGACCAGCACTAAAATTGTTGTGTTTAAAATACCCTGAAATTCAGACTCGCCAATTTTGATTGCTCGTCCCCACGTTTATCACAGTGTCGTTGTTGTTTGGTTGCTCAGCTGTCGACCCCATGGAACGTAGCCCACCAGGCTCCTCTGTCCACGGGATTTCCCAGGCTGGAGTGGGTTGCTATTTCCTTTTCCAGGGTATCTTCCTCACCCAGAGATCAAACCTGCCTCTCTTGCAAGTCTCCTGCATTACAGGCCAGTTCTTTACCATTGAACCACTGGGGAAGCCCTCTTCCCCAAATTTAATCTGAAGTAGTGAGGTTCCTTCTACCTTGAAGGAGAGACAGACCTTGTGGGGAGGGACCCAGCATAACCTGGAGCTTTATCTCCAGATGGGGGTGGTGGGTAATCCGAGAAGGGCAGGATGGGCAGGAGGCTGGCACACGGCTACCCCTCACCACAGGAGTACCCCTCCCTCTCACCCAGCCTCTCCCTCCCCCGACTCCTTTATTCTTTGCCATCTTTAACAGGATTCACTCTAGCAGATGAGCTTATGTAATTGCTATAGTCCTATCTGTCACACAGTAACAGAACAATGAGCAAATAAATGAAAAACCCAACACAGAGACGGGAATGGAAGAGGAAGTGAGGTTGAATAAGTGCTTAAGATGCCAGTCATGAAATCAATTTAGTAGGTCATGAGCTAGTATCTTTTATCCTATTAATGAAACAGGATAGAATCGAAAACGATAGAGTGCATTACGTGGAGTAAGAGGGAAAAACGTGCAGTTTTTCCAGCTGCACGTTTGTATGTCTGTGTGCGGCCAGGTCACAGCGTAAAATACGTTTATACGGTATCTGCAGGTTCTAGTTAAAAAAAATAAAGAGTTTGCAAACGCTGGTATATACCCACATTCAGTTGGGAGTAGAGGCTTGAAAAAGGAGCTCTGAGCTACGGTCTTCCCACCCTCTCACCTTGCTTCCGTTCCCCTGGGGCTGCCCACCCACTCCACCCAAGACTGCACCCCATCTCTAATGGAGACCAAGGAAATGACGGTGCTGATCACTGGAATCTGGTCAACTCATCTGAACAGAAATTCTGCAGACACTGTAATGAAGGGAGAACTTTTAGAAAAGGTATGCTTCATGGAATTTTGAGCCAAGAAGGCTTTTACTTTAATCAGTGATTCTTGGTGAAGAGAGTTAAACCATCTTCCACAAAGAACTGAGAATGATTTTGTGGAATTCACAGTCAATTAAATCACAAACATTCTCACAAGGGTTTCCCCCCTGGCCAAAATTTCCTTCCTGTTATGGCTGTTCACAGCATCCCAAAACTTGGCGTTTCATTCACCTATGACACCACTTAGTTTTATGAGGTTATTTTGCCTGAGGAGGACAAAGACGCTTCCTAACAAATGTATCACTGGCATATCACTTTGTCAGCCAAGTTGACTTTTTAATTCAATTCTTAAGGCTTGTCAACAAAAGTCTTTTCCTGAGCTCTGGTGTTCACTAGTAGAATGCCATGGAAAGGAAACATTCTTTTTCAAGATTGTTAAATAGGAAACGTAGTGGAACAGACATGATTGTCAGTAGCAGGAAAAGTTATATCATAAGTCACCTTTTATTCTCAGTGTGGTAGGACTGAGCAGACAATCCCTTTTCTCTGGCTACAGGCAGCCTTGAAAATGAGCTTTCACAGAAGGGAGCAGAGGGGACACGGAGGCCCAGCTTCAACTTCTGCTACCTCTCATGTCCAAGAGTTTCTGGGTCCTTTTCGTTAACCTTGGGGTGGGGAGAATCCTTCTTTTGGGTGGGGCTTTCTAGGTGGCACTAGCAGTAAAGAATCTACCTGCCAATGCAGGAGATGTAGAAGTGGCTTCAGTCCCTGGGTTGGGAAGATCCCCTGGAGGAAGAAATGACACCCCACTGCAGTCTTCTTGCCTGGAGAATCCCATGGACAGAGGAGCCTGGCAGACTACAACTCATGGGGTCTCGAAGAGTCAGACACGTCTGAGCGCCCTCCTTTTGGGTAACCAACTGGTGAGGCCCTCCAAATGGTCAAGCTTTGTCTTCTCTGCACTGTGCTGTGCTTAGTCGCTCAGTTGTGTCTGACTCTTTGTGACCCCGTGGACTATAGCCCACCAGGCTCCTCTGTCCATGAGGATTCTCCACGCAAGAATACTGGAGTGGGTTGCCATGCCCTTCTCCAGGGGATCTTCCCGACCCAGGGATCGAACCTGGGTCTCCCGCATTGTAGGCAGATTCTTTACCATCTGAGCCACCAGTGAAGCCCCTTTCTGCACTAGTCTTAACCATCCTATAGTCTCATCCCAGCCTAACACAGCATATCCCAGCCTAACACAGCCCTGCAACGAATGGTTCCAGTAACTCAGGAACCCATCACATCAACTTCCTCTCTCTCTCAGCGTGGTCTCAGGAAACTCTCAGAGGGCCAGCTCTGAGGTTCACGTCTCACAGGCCACAGCTGCCGGCATGAGGCCCACGGAGAGGTGATTTAGATACCCATTCACCCCACACACTAGCCCATCCTTCGCTCACGGTATTGGAATGTGCCGCACAATATGCTTTTTTGAAGAGGAACCAGGGAGTCATTCATCTTCTTTATGTGTGCTAAGCAGAGCAAGAGGGAGAGGCGAGTGGGACCCATGATGAGCCGGGGAGTAGTGATTAGTAACAGCTGACAGCCTCAGACCAAGACCCTTTCTTTGGTTACCTCATTGTAGCAGCCGAACACAAAGGAATGACTGTCTTCTCGCCAAGACTGGGAAACCCAGGACCACAGAAAAGAGCAGCTAAGAGAAAAAGTGAGAGTTGGGCAGTGGGGGCAAGGAGCTGATCAGATCGACTCTGAGTTACACCTGTGGAGTCTGGCTTCGAGAAGAGACCTCTATAAGGTGGAAAGATGCACCCCTGGCAGGGGACCCTCAACCAGACCCTGCCAGGAGCACTGATGTGAATGAGGAAAGCAGGTGACTTCTCTCACAGCAGAAAGAGCACGCAGAGAGCAGCAAATTGCTCTGGTTTAATGAGAGGAAGTTCTTTGAGGGCCAGAGCTCCAGCCCACTCTGCCTTTATTCCCCCAAAGAATGATTTACAACCAACCACCGGATGAGTTGTTGGCCGTTTCCATAACAGCTCTCTTTCCTTTGGGTTGCCTAACTTGCCACGGAAAAGACCTTTATGTTCTGGGCATCGTACAACTTTCTTAAGAAGGTGTTGATCGAGACAGTACGTTTTCTAGCTGGCAGGATGCTGAATGGGACTGAGTTCCAGCATGGGGCCAGACTCGTCCCAAGTTAATCAAAGGGCGTCACAAATGACTGCAGAACATGTCAGACTCAAGGGGTGCTCTTTCTTCCCAGGGAAGGCCTGTCCCTCACAGGAAAAAAAAAAAGGAATTGAAAGCCTCAGAGAAACTGAAAGCAACATATGGACATTAAAACTCAAATCTATCTGGCCTGGATTCCCAGAACATTTGAAGCAGGAGTATGACTCCGGGCCTTGAAATGAGGCTGGGAAGCAGCAAAGAGTGCTGGGGCCAAAGGACTCATACAGACTCTGTGACCCAAGGTCCACCCTCCCCCCTCCAATTCCTTGCCATCAAGAATCTGGAACCATAACCCAACCTGAAATGAACTGAGGTTGAGTCTGTTGCCCGAAATGAAAATTAAGATATTTTTAATATTTCTTTAAAAAAAAAAAGGAAGAATTGAGAGTAAGATATGTTCACCTGGAAGCATGTTTTCTGCTTGCAGTGCAGGAAACACGGGTTTGATCCCTGGGTCAGGAAGATCCCCGGGAGAAGGGAATGGCAACCCACTCCAGTATTCTTGCCTGAAAAATTCCATGGACAGAGGAGCCAAGCGGGCTATAGTCCATGGGGTCACAAAAAGTTGGACACGACTGAGCATCTTTCATTCATTCATATGCTCACCTGAGCTATTTTCTGAATTAAATCCAGAATGTAGAGTCTTATGTACTACAAAAAAGAATGCATTTTTGAAAAGGTAAGTCCATGTTTTGCCCAGTTAAGAGAGTTTTCAAAGTTAAGTCTTTGGGGATCAAGTTGGGGTTGAGGAGAAGAGAAAGATAGTGGAGATAAGAGAGTTGAGGGAATGACAGATAAGAAAGACAAGAGACAAAAGAAATGGAGACTTAAAAGCCGAGAAGTGTGGGATGGAGAAACAGTTCAGAAGGTGCTTTTATCTCAGTCGGCATATTTCTTGGGCTGTGGCCAACACCCACCCCCCTTTCCAGTTCTGATTAGTTTTCTCAGCATTTAAAAGTTCATCAATTGTTCTTATCTAATCTATAAAGGAACAGTCGCACCCAGGGGGTGGGAGATTGTGCTCCCAAGTACCTGACCCAAACAATAAGGCAGTATCACTTCGCAGAGTGAAAAAGACTGTAAACTCTAGAACTGGTTGGCTTGCCTCATCTCTGCCTCACATGTTAAGTCAGAGAACAGTCCCTCCTTGGAACCGGAAAAGCTGCATTTTTGCCCCCAGGGCCAAGGGCGACAATGGAATTGAATTATTCCTGAAATAGTCCACTAGAAATGGTGCAACACTTGACAGCTTTTTTCCCTTCTACACAAGGGAGTTGTTTCTGCAAATTCTACTTTAGTTTTGTAGCGTCAATTTCCTATTTTGATTTTTTTTCAAGGGATAATTTAGGAATTCCCAAAAATTCTCCAAAGAAAATTATGGGCAGCCCCTGACATCAGACTTCAGTTATCTTGAACAGACTTCAGGGATCTAGAAGGTTGTCAAAGAAAAGATGTGGAAATGGTGTTTGGTTGATTTGAGACTGATATTGCATGATTGGTAATATTCTTCTTTAACTTAGACTTTAGGACTGGATGGGCACATTTAAGTGAAATCTGGTAACACAAAACAGAAAAGAGAGAATATGAACTTGGGATATTGTTGTTAAAACTGAATATGGCATAAAAGGTTTATAAATAAGATTTAAAAAAGCAGCTACAAAACATCAATTTCAAATGACTATTAAATAATTCAAATAACTAGGACTGTCCCATCACAAATAATGGAAAGAGGCAGTAAGGTAATGAAGTTCTATTAAGGGCAAGTTACTTCTTTTGAAAGTGGCTATACTAATTGATTTTATAATTAAAAATTTCTCATTTATTCATGTGTTCAGTCACCTTTCATTAAGGGCCTTCTCAATGATCCGCCAAAGACATGATCATTAAGACCCTCATGTATTTAGTATTTAGTAACAAGTAAGACTTTAAAACATATTAATGTTAACAAGTAAAATGCATAGAATTATCCAGCAGAGTGATTTGGAATGGAATTAGGAGGAAAACCAGGAAATTTGTTGGTATATATTGGAAGAATTTGGGAGTGGGCTTGGTTTGAATCCTGGTTCCCTCACTGATTAGCCAGTGACTGGTCAACCTCTCAGGGTCTCAGTAAATGAGAGATGATAATAGTATTTAATTCATGGGATTTTTTGGAGGATTAAATAAATTCAGCATGTGATGCCTCAGAACAAATATATGGCACGTATCCTAGCCATGATGATGGCAAATTTTTTGTTTTTTACAAATACTTTTAGGTTTGAAAGACTCCTTGGAACACCAGTCTAGTTGTGGCACGAGGGCTTAGTTGCCCAGCATTATGTGGGATCTTAGTTCCCCGACCAGGTAACGAACCTACATCCCCTGCATTAGAAGGCATATTCTTAACCACTGGACCACCAGGGAAGTCCCAGCTTTGATTTTTTAAAAACCTGGTGCATAGACAGAACTGAAATCTGGTTCTTTATAACTCTTTTCCCCCTGAGATAAATTTTAGCTTCTGGAGGAACACAGAACAAATCTGGTCCACATTTATCAGAGATCTTGGTCTTCTTTTCTGCACACTAAATACACATCATTTCTCCAACCAATCTCCATATAGCATTGTTTTCAGAGGTTCATGTGTGCGTGAGTGCTAAGTCGCTTCAGTTGTGTCCAACTCTTTGTGACTCTACGGACTGTAGACCTCCAGGCTCCTCTGTCCGTGGGGACTTCCAGGCATGCACACTGGAGTGGGTTGTCCTGCCCTCCTCCAGGGGATCTTCCTGACCCAGGGATCAAACCTGCATCCTCTTACATCTCCTGCATTGACAGATGGGTTCTTTACCACTAGCACCACCTGGGAAGCCCTTTCAGAAGTTCACCAACCTGTAATCCTTCTAAAACTGTCTACCAGTCAGGACTCTCATGCTCTGATCCAAACCTTCATCTCTCAGCTTCATCTTCTACGAGGCTACCCTATTCTTCTGGACAGCCTACACTGCTCAGTAGTCCCTAGACGTGCCTCGAGTTTTCATGTCTCTGCATCTTTGCTTTTACAGCTTCCTCTGCCCTTGTCCTCATTTCCTGTGGAAATCCTTCCACCGGTCCAGCTCCTGAATTCTCAGAGCACTCTCTTTATTGCTTCTTGGCTTCAGAGTCAAGCTTGGTTTTACAGTGTGTACCTGTCAGGCAGTCCATTAACATTTTCAACTCCTTGAGGCTACAGACTGGCAAGGTCTTCTTCACATCTTTATTCTCATACCAGTTAGCACATCTCCAGCTCAAAACAGGAGTCCAATAAATGTGTCTGGGATTGGATTCAACACCCTCTTAGTAGATACTCTGCTTTGTCAAAGGTGCTCCCGAATGTGCTCGGTTCTAAACAAATACTCCTGAGGCAGTGTGATCGCTGCAGAGTACAGTGAACTATTCATAATTCTACTGAGGAAGAACACGACTATATTCATTCTTTTTTAGCCACCACATCCTACTGTTGGTTCCCATTAAGCTTTTAGTTGCATGAACAGCTGCCAAGCTCAGTTGCTCCCTATCCTGCGATTGCGCAATTGCCTTTTGAATCTAAAAGCAGAAATGTGCATTTATCCCCTGCTCAGCTTCATCTTGTTGGTTTCCATCCAGCATTGCAGCCTATTGAAGTCATTTTGAATCATCCTTAGAGGCATATGTGGTAGAAGCTATTCTTCAGGGGCTTATATCATCTCAAAACACAGTGTAGGTGTCTTCTGGGTCATTAAGTTGTTGATTTAAAATAATGGAACAAGACAGGGTTTTTTTCATAAGTACGCTTGAATACTTTTTTATGAGTACATCGGGCTTCCCTGGTGGCTCAGTTGGTAAGGAATCTGCCTGCAATGCAGGAGACCTGGGTTTGATCCCTGGGTCAGGAAGATCCTCTGGAGAAGGAAATGGCAACCCACCCTAGTATTCTTGTCTGGGAAATCCTGTGGACGGAGGAGCCTGGTGAACTACAGTCTATGGGGTTGCAAGAGTAGGACACAACTTAGCGATTAAATCACCATCACCACCATCAGAGTACGTTACCAGGTATCTTTCCAGGTTGCCATGTAGCTTTAAACACTCCTTAGGAGCTAAACATTCAGCCAGTTTCAAGTATACACAGTGGTATATACTTGGTGCTATTTTATTATCAAGGGTACTACAGAAGACTGAAATTTTCAGAATAACCAAAATAAATTGTATCCAATTGAATTCAAATAAATTGAAGTCCATAGCCAACTGTTATTATAGAAAGGGATTGCTTTTAAAACATAAAAAGATTCTTTGTAGCACAAGGAATTCTTACAGGATACTTTGTGAGAATACATTAAGCTTGACTTTGTAACTTTAGGAAATAATTCTCTTTTCCTAAAAGAATCAATAGTATTAATCCAAAAAATTATACATTGATAAATATCTTTCTCTACTAAATGGGAATGTAACATCACGGGGTAGAGATTTAAACAGGACAAGGATTAATACAAACATAGTTACTCATGTGAGAAAGAAATAGCATAATAATTATTTTAGGCTTTAGAAAAGTTCACTGGGTAATTCATTGGCAAACAATCCCAGATGTTACCCTATGTTAATGACACTGATCATTAAAATGTCCATTATTTTTCAAAAGTGTATGCTTTTAACTCATCTTTACTTTTAGTCCTTCTACCAGTACATAGTAGCTTGTGGTTTTCTAAGTTACAGTCCTTCAATCCTAAGTATACATGATGGTCTGTATTTACTGCTGTACATCCAGTGGCTATCACAGTAGGGACCCAAAAGTTATTTTGTTGCACAAATGATGAGTGAAAAAGTGCACATTTAGCAGGTGAGAATAATTAAGCAAATGTACTCGATCCACAAATCAATGAGATATTATTTATGTAATATCTACTAAACTCATCACTGTAACCAGGCCTGAAATGCAGATGTCCAAACAGTAGTTCCTATTCTCAAGGAGCTCTTTCTTTGAGTTGACAAGTTCTCAACAAATAAATGATCAACCACATGTGACTTAAAAAGTTAAGTGTATACTGCTAAAATGCATTTGTTGCCTTAATGTGGAAAAATTTTGCTCATGTGGAGAAAAGACTTTATTACAGGCAGTAAAATTAAGGCAACAAATGCACTTTACCATTATCAGTCAGTCTTGTACAAATCTAGTGGCCAGAGCCCATAAGAGGTTGCACAGCACTGCAGAGTGTATCTCTGCATGGCATCGCTTTTGTGACAAAGAGATCTGAGTTTGAACACAGGTTCAGTCACTTGCTGCCAGGGACACCTTGGGAAGTTTCCTCATCTGAAAATGCGAATAACGACCTTGCAGAAGGAATAACAAGTATATGCATTCAAGGCCCAGCATGTCTCTTACACTCAATAACTGCTAGCAATTATTATGCAGGTCAAATTTCAAAAGTCACTGACCAATCAAAGAATAAATCTGCAACCAGGATTATCATTTCACCTCTTTAAGGTAGGAGAGAGTAAACATGATCTGAATGGCAATACCAATGTTCTCATACATTTTCAGCTTCAGATGTAAATCACACATTATTTAGCCAATTTTTGAGGAAATACCATGTGCCAGGTTCTGTCCCAGACTAAGCAAACCATGTAGCACTGTCTCTAACTTGCACACATCTTAATGCTATGGAAACTTGATAATCCCAAGGCAGAGTCTGCAAACACCCTTTGAAACCACATCCATTACCAAAAAGCCAAAATTAAATGCTGAAGACTGGGGCTAGGTCATGGCTAAGGAAAATGAGTCTCAGAAACCAAGAGACTCTCAATAACGTATGAAATGACACCGCTCGGTAATGGTGAGGCTGGGATGGAATGAAATCTTCACCGTGAAACTTTGCAAAGTAGTTTAAAGCTTTGCATTAGTACACCAACTTGAAGCCAGTTAAAATGTTAATTGCTCAGTCATGTCTGACTCTTTGTCTGACTGACTCTACAGTCCCTGGACTGTAGCCCGCCAGGCTCCTCTGTTGAAAATTCTGATGGAATTTTCAGGCAAGAATACTGGAGTGGATTGCCATTGCCTCCTCCAGGGGATCTTCCTGTACCAGGGATCAAACCGGTGTCTCCTGTGTCTCTGGCACTGCAAGCAGATTCTTTACCCACTGAGCCATGGGGAAGCCCCATGAAGCTGGTTAAGTTTAGGACAAAGAAAATGTTCCCAATCCTGGGAGGTCATGAGCTTTTTTGGCAAATGAGTTTTTGGTTTTTTTTTTCCTAACATAGAATATAAAGTGACTTTAATGGTTTAAAAAAAAAATTAAAAGTTAGCTTCCCTGGTGGCTCTGACGGTGAAGCGTCTGTCTACAATGCGGGAGACCCGGGTTCAATCCCTGGGTCGGAAAGATCTCCTGGAGAAGGAAATGGCAACCCACTCCAGTATTCCTGCCTGGAAAATCCCATGGTCGGAGGAACCTGGTAGGCTACAGTCCATTGGGTTGCAAAGAGTCAGACACAACTGATCGACTTCAGTTTCACTTTGAATTGTTTACCCTGGGTCATCCCCAGCAGTGTTCTTTTTGAGAAACATTGATGAGCTGCAGTGAGCATGTCTTGAAGTGACGTGAAAGTCGCTCAGTTGTATCTGACTCTTTGCAACCCTATGGACTGTTCAGTCCATAGAATTCTCTAGGCCAGAATACTGGAGTGGGTAGCCATTCCCTTCTCCAGGGGATCTTCCCAATCCAGGTCTCCATCTTCCCAACCCAGGGATAGAACCCAGGTCTCCTGCATTGTAGGTTCATTCTTTACCTGCTGAGCCACCAGGGAACCCACAAATTGGCTGAAAGGAGGTAAAGTGGCATACAACATGATCTGATCTCCGAAACTGGCTACCAATTAGTGACAGTCCAGGAGTGGTCCTGAAGCTGATGCTCCACTACTTTGGCCACCTGATGTGAACAGCTGACTCACTGGAAAAGATCTGATGCTGGGAAAGATTGAAAGTAAAAGGAGAAGAGGGTGGCAGAGGATGAGATGGTTGGATGGCATCCCCAACTCAATGGACATGAACTTGTGCAAACCCCTCTTGAAGAGTTGGACACTACTTAGTGACTGAATAAGAATAACAACAACAGTCATGGTCACTGATTCGAGCACTATCAGATGACCTGGGGCCAAGACTTTGGAAATGAATCCTCTCTGAGCAGAGGCAAGATCTACAAATGAGGAAGGGCCTTTCACCAGATCCTCTCCAGCAAGGAAGCCAAAGGACCTTTGCATTTGATGTTCACAGCATTGAAGCAGAGTCCGAGAGCGACAGTAATCACTAACATTAGTTCACTGCCTGCAATTCACACAGAGCATGCGCATAGCCACAATCTCAGCTGGGCTCATCTCTGGGTCCCCTCTCATAGCATGGACAAATATTCCTATCACTACCATTATTTCCCACTCCATCGATAAGCCTTGAATACCAAAGCAATGTTCCCCTTGGCTAGTCAGTATGAAAACTAGTCTGATAATTCCAAAGTTTGTGCTCTTAAGAAACAAACAGGGATTACTGTGGGTACATGCAGCCAGAGGGAGCCTCCTGTTCTTTGATCCTCTACTCTGCACTGCTCAGCTAGCCCCTTTTCAAGTTTTCAGGATTAAACACCTTGTCTGTCCACAGAGGAAGGAAATCCAGGCCCAGAGTCCCTGTTTAACAGCTCTGTCACTTGCTTCTTCAGTACCTAGCACAGCTGACTGGAGGAACTCAATACTGAATGAGTTAACAAGCTCAGCTAGACAATAGCCACTGTGCATGACTCAGGGCACAAAAGCAATGAGGACACGGGAGGGAACGAAGCGTGAAAACGTATGGCAGATGCTGTTGGGACTATTTACTGCGCATCCAGTGAAAGTGCGGAGCCAGACGAGGTTTGACGTGGAAAATAAAGGAAGTGGAACAGCCCGCACTCCCTGAGAAGTGTCTCAACAGTCTTACTGAGGCCACAACACAAGAAAATGCCTCATGACGGCTTGTGGAATAACTTCCAAGTGAGTAGAGATGTAGAATACTTCAAGTAGGGAGATAAATGTGTAAAGAAGGTGAACAGAGTAACCATCTGTTGGGAATCAGCTTGCAAGATAGGCACACACGCCCCTTAAGCCACCCCTGAGTGTTTGGAAGCATGAGAGGGTTTCCACGAGCTTATCCAACACACTGCGGATTTTCTGTTCATACAAACAGCTTTCCCTAGGCTCCTGGAGGAGCATTAGAAGCCCTTCTGAGGAAGACTCTGAGATTAAAGCTGATTAAGAAGAAAACACAAACATTTTCCTTTTTTCTTGGTGAACCATCCTTGGCTTATTTGAAAGAAATTTATTGAGCACTTATTGTATGCCAGGCTTGGGAAATAAAACCCAGGGCTGGTTTCAGTGCTTGTAGTGGCAGGCAGAGCAGTGATGGATGGGCCACATTCTGGTGAGAAGAGAGGAGTGCTGGGGAAGGGGAGCATGGGGACTGTGATAACCTGGAAGCTGGGCTTCTGGAAATGCTTGACTTTGCTGTCGGGACAACTGGAAAAGTACATTTAGAAAGAAGGAGCAATTTTCGTGCCAAATCAGATCTGCCTGTGCATGTTTACCAGATTGGACTCTGAGCACCAAGGATTTAGCAGTGATGCCATCAGAACCAATAAATAGGTTAGGAGAGCTCATGAGGGGTTAAGTGTGGAGTCAGAGGTTAGGTATGTCTGTGAGCACATTGAAGGCATAATTTTAATTACAAGACATGAAATAACCCCAAATTTTGAAAACTAGTACCCCTCACCATGCTGCCAAACACCTAGCATCTGTTCAAATCTATTATGAACCATCTCCTTGGGGAGGAATGTGAAAGAATTGCAAGCAGCTGCCGAGAAGTGTGCTAGCGAGGCGTACCACTTCCATGCAGCAAATTCATGTGTGAACTGATTCATTAAGTAACAGCGTTCTGACCACAGACATGCTGCAAAACGGATGAGGAATTCAGTCCCAGGGCACATGTAAGGTCAGTGCCCCAAGGTCATCAAACAACTTAAGAAGCCCATCTTAGAAAATGCATTCTCCACTCACTGCAACTAGAGAAAGCCTATGCGCAGTCACGAAGACCCAACATAGCCAGATAAACAAATAATTATTTTTTTTGAAAAAAGAAAATCCATTAAAAAGCAAACTAGCACCTCACATTTGGTTTATGAAGCTGTAGTGATACTCTCTAGTGGAAGCATTTCAATTCTCAGTACCCTCACCGTAACCATTTCAAAGCCTGCAATTCACAGTAGCTGAATCAGTGACTCTAATTGGACTTTTTGAGGTTTTAACTTTATATTGTCTACTGGTACCTAAGAATTGCTCTTGGTGAAACTTTCTTCTACTGGCCATTTACCTCTGAGAGTCACTATGGAAGGAGAATAATAAAGTCATGTGATATGGCAGTATTAGTAACACACAGCTGTATTGGGTTACTATCTTTTTACTGATCATTTTAGGCCAGTTCTTGCTCCCTGGGTAACTCTGGGAATTCTCTGCAGGCGTGCAGAAGACGTGAATCTAGCTCTTTGTGTCTGTAACTGTACACCTGCTATTGATGCAAAGGATGAAAAGAAAAACACCCAATACACATTGTTCTATTTTTAAGCTGTTGTACTCAGTTCCAGAGGAGAGAGTGATGCCCTTCTCCTCTTGAAAGTTACTGAGAGCCAGTTATTCTGCTGTTGTGTCAATTCAATTTCCAAAGGTTGAAAACAGATGATTTTAAGCACCGAGGGAGAAAGTGGGTGTGTGTGTGTGTGTGTGTGTGTAGACATGCACACATACCAGTTGGAGCTAGAGGGGCCAAAATAAATCTTTCCTCACATCCGGAAATGCCTATCAGGGAAGCAAACTAGCTGGCAATCAGAAACTCCATGTAATGCTCACTGTTTTAAACGGCACACACTTTCATGTCCTAGGGCAGAATTGCATGCCACGGCTTTAGAAGGCACTCTACCAAATATTAACTGAAAGAGTGAATCAGTGAATCTTTCCAGGAAAAGCATGTCAAAGCTCTCTTTGCCTGTTTAAAAAAAAAAAAAAAAGCCAACTGCATAAATTGGCAGTACAGTGCAATATTTTTCTCTAAGTCAGGAGTCCAAATGTTGGCTGTTCTGGTCTGATGCTACTCAAGGACACAGTGGAATAGTTTCAGGAGGAGCTGGGTCACCTTGGAATGCTGACCCTTCTTCCCTCCTGTATTAACCTCTGAGAAATGGTATGCAGGGTATAATGCCTTTTTTACATGAAAAATGGAGACTTTCATGTCTTTTTCTAAAACCACTGAAGACTCTCTGGGATCTCAAAAAACAATTGTTGCCAGCCCCCTCAGGGATGTAGTGTCAAACAAAATGATCCTATGCTTCCCAGAAACTTACAGCTGGCTGGAGGAGGTGGAAAAATGACAGCGGGGCCACTTGATGACACAGGAAGGGTAGGAAAGGTTTCTTGGCGGAAATGACATCCAAAGTAAGATCAGAGGTTAAGGAGAGCTTTCAGATAAAGCTTCCAGGCAGACATGGTGGGGGAAAGTCAGTGATAAATGAGATGGAAAGAGATAAGCAGGAACCACAGAAGACATGCTTACATTCTGACCTTTATTTCAAAAGCAGTGTGGGGAATTCAAAAACAGCAAGATCATACTGCCTTCATGTAAACAATCAGGTCAGCAAAGGGCAAGTCTCCATGGGGAGTGTGAGGGAAGGCAGAGAGGCTGGCAATGGCGTTGAAGCTGTAGTTCAGGATTGAGCTGGTGTTGCTTGGACTTGGTGGACGGGTGTCCACAGTGAGAAGTCAGAGTTAAGGAGGTGGAATCAACAAGTTTGTGCATGGGGGGAGGAGCAGGAGAGGAGGTGAAGTTTCTGATTTAGCCCCTACTGTCTACATTTCCTTTGATTTAAAAACAACAGCAAACTTTCAATAGTTTTGTACTCTTTCTCTAAAATAGCTGATTTCTCCTCCATGTTTACATTCTTTCACCAGGAATACATTTATTCGACCTGCACTCACCATCTTCATAATAATGAACCAGCTCTGTAAAATCTTAGTAACTTAAAAGGGACCAGCAGGTCTTTTCAGGCAGTGAACCAGGCTCAGAATTATGAAATTTTTACTGTGTCTGTAAGTTTATTTGGCAGATAATTCTAGTTTGCACACACCTGGGAACACATCCAATAGCTATCTTCCATCTGGAAATAAAAGAAGAATTTTTGTGAGTCTGTAGAAGTAACAATCAGGACTTCCCTGATGGTCTAACAATAAGACTCTGTACTCCCAATTCAGGGGGCCTAGGTTTGATCCATAGTTAGGGAACTAGATCCCACATACCGGAACTAAAAAACCTGCATACCATAATGAAGATGGAAGATACTGTGTAAGACAACTATGACCCGGCGTGACCAGATAAATAAACATGGAAACAAAAAGAAAAGAAGTAGCAATCACATGTCAACAGTGGCCTAACTCAAGAGCCTTTAGCCAACTGAGTTTTACCAGTTCCTGAAAGCTGTGGTTACTAAGGTGCTTCAAGGTCTCTTTCCAATACAGACTTCTGGTTGTATCTATCTGTGACTCTTGACCAAAAAACTATGGTCTGATGGTCAGAGGAAGATGTTAAACAACACCAGGGAGATGTAATCAGCAAAATCCAGAATATGGAAAACTAATTTTACATGACAAACAATCTGGTCTCTTCAACAAACAAAGTACGAAAGAAAAGAGTGGGAAAGAGAGACAGAGAAAGAGAAAGAACCTGTAGATTAAAAGGTTTAAAAGATACGCAAAACGATCTGGCTTGATTCAAACTAACACACTGTAAAAAGGGAGGGAGAAAAGAAATGGGGATTTTCTTTTGAAACTGATTGGATGATATTAAGGGATTATTGTTAATTTTTAAACAAATGATAATGAGCATTATAGTTATGTTTCAGTTCAGTTCAGTTGCTCAGTAATGTCCAACTCTTTGTGACCCCAAGGACTGCAGTACACAAGGCTTCCCTGTCCATCACCAACTCCTGGAGCTTGCTAAAACTCATGTCCATCGAGTCGGTGATGCCATCCAACCATCTCATCCTCTGTCATCCCCTTCTCCTCCTGCCTTCAATCCTTCCCAGCATCAGGGTTTTTTCCAATGAGGTAGTTATTCGCATCAGGTAGCCAAAGTCTTGGAGCTTCAACTTCAGCATCAGTCCTTCCAGTGAATATTTAGGACTGATTTCCTTTAGGATGGACTGGTTGGATCTCCTTGCAGTCCAAGGGACTCTCAAGAGACTTCTCCAACACCACAGTTCAAGAGCATCAGTTCTTTGGCGCTCAGCTTTTTTTTATGGTCTAACTCTCACATCCATACATGACTACTGGAAAAACCATAGCTTTGACTGCTGCTGCTACTCCAGTGTTCTTGCCTTGAGAATCCCAGGGATGGGGAGCCTGGTGGGCTGTGGTCTATGGGGTCATCCAGAGTCGGACATGACTGAAGCGACTTAGCAGCAGGTCACTTCAGTTGTGTTTGACTCTGGGCGATCCCATAGACCACAGCCCACCAGGCTCCTCCATCCCTGGGATTCTCCAGGCAAGAATACTGGAGTGGGCTGCCATTTCCTTCTCCAATGCATGCATGCATGCTAAGTCACTTCAGTTGTGTCCACTCTGTGTGACCCCATGGACAGCAGCCTACCAGACTCCTCTGTCCATGGGGTTCTCCAGGCAAGTAGCTTTGACTAGATGGACCTTTGTCAGCAAAGTAATGTCTCTGCTTTTTAATATGCTGTCTAGGTTGATCATAGCTTTTCTTCCAAGGAGCAAATGTCTTTTAACTTCATGGTTGCAGTCACCATCTGCAGTGATTTTGGAGCCCAAGAAAATAAAATCTCTCACTGTTTCCATTGTTTCCCCATCTATTTGCCATGAAGTAATGGGACCAGATACCATGATCTTAGTTTTTTGAATGTTGAGTTTTAAGCCAGCTTTTCAGTCTCCTCTTTCACTTTCATCATGAGGCTCTTTAGTTCTTCTTCACTTTCTGTCATAAGGGTGGTGTCATCTGCATATCTGAGGTTATTGATATTTCTTCCTGCAATCTTGATTCCAGCTTGTGCTTCATCCAGCCTGGCATTTCTAATTTCATTTGTTTAGGGAATGGTTATATTTTAGGGAAACTGATTTTCCTCTTTTTAGGCATACATGACTCCAACAGAAGCCAGACTTTCCCTCAGACTATAGAAAGTCCTTAGCCTGTATCCAGGAAAGATGATTTTCATTGTCATTCCAGAGCTAGAGGTTAGGGTAGAAACAGTGGAAGAGTTTCTCCAATAGTGAATCTATTTTCCCCACCTGTCTCTTGACTGCTGCTGCTGCTAAGTCACTTCAGTCGTGTCCGACTCTGTGCAACCCCATAGATGGCAGCCCACCAGGCTCCCCTGTCCCTGAGATTCTCCAGACAAGAACACTGGAGTGGGTTGCCATTTCCTTCTCCAACGCATGAAAGTGAAAAGTGAAAGTGAAGTCACTCAGTCGTGTCTGACTCTTAGCGACCCCATGGACTCTAGGCTCCTCCATCCATGGGATTTTCCAGGCAAGAGTACCAGAGTGGGGTGCCACTGCCTTCTCTGCATATAAGTTAAATAAGCAGGGTGACAATTTACAGCCTTGACGTACTCCTTTTCCGATTTGGAACCAGTCTGTTGTTCCATGTCCAGTTCTAACTGTTGCTTCCTGACTTGCATATAGGTTTCTCAAGAGGCAGGTCAGGTGGTCTGGTATTCCAATCTCTTTCAGAATTTTCCACAGTTTATTGTGATCCACACAGTCAAAGGCTTTGGCATAGTCAATAAAGCAGAAATAGATGTTTTTCTGGAACTCTCTTGCTTTTTCGATGATCCAGCGGATGTTGGCAATTTGATCTCTGGTTCCTCTGCCTTTTCTAAAACCAGCTTGAACATCTGGAAGTTCATGGTTCACGTATTGCTGAAGCCTGGCTTGGAGAATTTTGAGCATGACTTTACTAGCGTGTGAGATGAGTGCAACTGTGTGGTAGTTTGAGCATTCTTTGGCATTGTCTTTCTTTGGGATTGGAATGAAAACTGACCTTTTCCAGTCCTGTGGCCACTGCTGAGTTTTCCAAATTTGCTGGCATATATCTTTTAGAATCTTTTTAAACAATACAAGTATACAAGGCTCCTTCTGTTCTCCCCATACCAAAAAAAAAAACAACACAAAAAACTAAGAGATTATATTAGCTACTATTAATTACCAAGAAGAGTGATTTTTCTCTCTTAAGGAAGTTGGGACTGGAAAAATTTAGAGAACCATTGATCTGGACTTCCTTTTTGGGTATTTTTTCAAAGTGAAGTCTACCTTGATCATTCAACACACTCAAGAATTGTTCTAGAACCAATTTGTTGGGATGAAGTTCCTGCAAGAGATAGGAATGCCTTTTGTCTTAACAGAAAAATAAATAAGCTGCAGAAAGGCCAGAGCCTTGCTCTTTATGATGCTTTTCTATCTCGATTTTGTCAACTAACAGAAGGTAGGACTGTGTTTTTTCTTTGAGAAGCATAGGAATTTAAACCAACTGTCCATTTTTCACAATAGAGAAAATGAAAACCTCAGAGAATCTTTTAGCCATGAGCCAATCAGATAAATGTATTCAGCTAAGATGGACTGTGAATTATTCAGTTTTCATAATTCAACATAATAAGGAATATAATAACTGTACAATTAGGACTGTTCATTATATGTAGCCAAAAAAAAAACCAAAACCATTATCTGTAGTGTTTTCTAAAAAGGCTTTTGTTTTCATATTTTTTCTTCTACTGAAATCTTAATAACTCTTGAACCACAGGTCATTAATGCAGTTAGAGTCCAGAGAGATCAAGTCCTGCACTTCTCTCTATTGAATCTTTTCACAATGTCTGTGGAGAGAAAGAAAACCAGAGAGATTCACTGTGTCTAAAGATCGGTCACACAGGGGGTCTGCTTGTGCCTAAAAGTCCTTTCCAAGCCCCTCTTGTGATGAGGCCGCACTGTTTGGAAGTGGACTTTGACCGTGCACTTGGGAAGCTGGGATCAGTAGCTTGGTGTCACAAGAAGGCCAAGAGGTTTATCTACAAGAACCCTGTGACTGTGAACATAGCCCATCAAAGCCATAAATACCTCCCAAGGGCAACTGAAGGTTGTAAGAGCCAAACTCTCAAACGACACAGAGGAGACAGTATGAAGTATGGTACAGAATGCCTTTGGAAATTGTCCAAAGATCTGATGAACTATGGGGCAAAAACAGTAGATCTGATTTAAGAACAGTGTTCCAACTTACATTAGTCATCAGTTATAAAACAAAAAAATGGTTTCTTGACACAAATCTCAAACTTCCTTGAAAAGTCCCCAAGTTAAAATTTTGAAAACTGAGTTTGTTGTTTCGAGTGGCACAGTCCTGACTACAGATAAAATAATCAAACATGTAAACCTTGAAAAATTTTCTTTCAACATTGAGACAGTGCAAACATTTTTAAAAATTTAATAATAGAAAGGTATTTAGCAGAATAAAATATAGTTTCTTGCATGTTTATGTGCTTGGTCCTCAAAAAAAAAAAAAAAAAAAAAGCCAAATGGTAAATTTAAGGCTGATTAATGCCTTAATTAAAAGAAAATTCTAAGTGATCACATAGAAACATAGAGAATGCTTCTTATAAACTCTCAGCACCCAAAGCCCATGTTAGCCTCCTCCACATGAAGGTTGGGATAAATTAAAAATAAGGAACAAAACCCAGGAAGTTACTGTGATAAATAGCCATAAAAGAAACTGAGCGCTTTTAAAATATAATAATTGCTGGAACTGCTGCTACCTTTTCTCAAAAGCTGTTTGCAGTTGTAAAAATAAAATGGATGATTGCAGGCTGGATATTTAAGGAAATAGCCTTTCAGTAAAAATCTGACCAAAATCTGACTTTTTCTAGTATTGACAAAAATCTCTTTCCATGAAAGAATCACAGATTCTATCTTATCTTTGGTGTAAGTAAACCAATGAGTAGATTGGCAGGAATAATGTGCCCAAGTAGAACTGATTAAATTCCTTTAATACATTTGATTTCTCTTTCTCTTTCCTGAGCAAACTTTGGAATCATTTTGAATGCCAAAGGTAATATTCCACTTAACAAAAGATATATTTGAATTTGAGTGTATCTTGATTGGATGTCAAGAATGAATACTTATTTGGAAGGATCAAGTATGCTTTGCTCCAGAGAAATTCATGGCAGCTAATTTTGCCTTTTGTATATTGAAAATAATTAAATTATTTCATTCAAGTCCTTTTAATAAATTGCATTATGACCGGCATGTGACTGAGAATAGAAGTTGGTTAACAGTGAGTGTTAGTTGAGTACTCACAGGACTTACAAAGTATTTTAAGAGGAAAATGGTCAAATTAGATTCTTGGTGCTACAAAAGAAGAACCATGTATTTCCAGTGGGATAATTAAAGAAAACAAATGAAAACCTAAAACTTAGTTATGCAGAATCATGAACTTTTCTCTGCACTTTCTGTGTGTATGAAGTAAGTAAGCAGAGTCTAATTCCATTGCAACACTCACAAATGTGTAGTTTATAATGATATGGTGTCATAAGGAATCTATATTTTACTAGAATAGATATATTTTGGCTAGTGACCCCAGGGTTGTGGACAGAAATGATTTCAACAAAAAGTATGCCAAGGGAACAATTCTACCTCTGACCCTTACACTCCAATAGCCCAATAAACATGGATGGATGTAATATAAAATTTAAATTTAAATTCCTGCCCATGCCTTTGTTTCCTTCACGTAGCAAAATTTGTACTCCACCGAGGCAAGAACTTTTGTACCTGTAAAGTGTCAAGAAATCTTTTTCTCTTCCCCCCAAATACCCCTTTGGGCATTATTTGTGAGGACGCTTGAAATAGACATCCTGAAATAGAAAGTTTTCAAAGACTTAAGAACCACTTGGAATATTCTCCTTTAAGAGACCACAAATATGACACCACAAATTGTTTTCCTTCTAATATCCAAACCCATTTCCCAGCAGGGAGGTTAAATTGTCACTGTCAGTGTGTACACACAGATGCACAATGCTGGGCCAGTGTGGCACCTGTGGGGGAGCTTGACTGCAAAGCTTAATCAGAAGGGAGACGCACTGTCTGCCTTCATGCAGCTTGCACTTGGAGAGGACACTGGCCCAGAGCCACCAAAAGCAAATCACAGGGCTGCAGAATGAAGCCGACACATACCAGAGTGCGGTTTGTCTAACCACAAGAGGGGGCAGACATGACTAAACAATGTCTAACATTTAGATTTCCAAAGAGCTTGGGATATTTTGTTTATTTTTTGAGGGTTTTAATCTCATGGCCCTTGTGTGGATTTCAACACAGAAAGGATAATCTGAAACAGCAAAATAAACAGAGGAAACCAACTGTTAGTGAAACAAAAGCCAGCCCTTGTTATCAAGGATAGTCCATGTAATACTCTATCAGTGTTCTTTAAAATTCCAGACTTCCCTTGGTCAGACCAATAATCCATCCTGTCTCTGGCAGCAGCACCAATGTTGCCCTCTGAGACATCAACTTCAAAAGACCCAACAGACTTTAGTTTTCCCTTAACAATATAGCTTTGTTTCTTTAACGGGTGGTCAGTGGCTTATATTTCGCTTACACCAGTCTTTAAGGTTTTCTTTAATAAAACGCAAAGGAATAATTTGTAATTATCCTGTACATTACTTATACATCTGTAAGAGTGTATCACCATCAATGCAAGAAATAGCTTGGGGTATATAATTCTATTCAGGCATAAAAGTGAGCAATAACCAGTACCAAAACTAGCTCATCAAACAGAGGTAAAGCTCGCTCCTGGCAATTCAATAAATGAGATGGAAGCTGAATGAAACAACCCCCAAATTATTGAGAATGATCAGTTGGCAGGCTTCACTTTGGCTTTCTGATGGTCTAAAGGCAACAGAAGCCATTCTGCAAAGACACAGCTCAAAATTTGGATTGGAGGTCTTACACATGCTTTAAAGGGAAAGATTCCTAAAAGAATGGAACTAAGGGGGTTCTTCTTAAATTCCCCAAGTGCGAATACCTAAGGAAGCAAACACTTTCCTTCTGAGTTGAAAATAACTGACTTGGAATTATAGCTCACCATGCAAAGAATTAGAATGAATACATAATCCAATAGTATTGTAAAAGATCGGAACAGAACTTTCAGCAATGGGGGGCATTCTGTAAATTAAGATGTACCAGGCCACTGAAGCAGCTCATAAAAATCACTTCATACCAGTGAGATTTGTGTCAGCACTCCAGTCTTAACATCTACATTCCTTGGAGGAATCCAGAGGATCTCTGGCTTTAGTCTGTCTCTTCCCCCACCCCCACACTCACCCCCAACCACCTCAGGGAAACCACAGGGGCCGTGGAAGAATGTCTCAGTCTGGAGAGATTTTAACATTCTGGATAACCCAAGCATCTATACTGCTATTTCCAAATGTAAATCCAGGCGCAGAGAGAAAGCTATCTGACTAAAGCAGATGTCCTTTGAAAGCTGTGTATAAAAACTCTAGCGGTGGTAGATTAGATTAATAAGAAAACAAATATTTAGAATATTTAGACAAATATTTAGAAACGTCTCTTTCAAAAGAACTAATATTAAAATAGCACATCTTGTATGACTGATTAATTTTTGCTATACAATAGAAACTAACACAACATTATAAAGCAACTATGCTTCAAACGATTGACTTAAAAAATCATATTTTTGGAGTGGAAGGTGAGAGGGAGGTTCAAGAGGGAGGGGGCATATATACACCTATGGCTGATTCATGTTTATGTATAGCAGAAACCAATACAATATTGTAAAGCAATTATCCTCCAATTAAAAATAAAAAACCAGAAAAAAATTACATCTACCTTATTTTAAAAAATGTTTGTGTTTAAGATCATGTAACATAAAATGTACCACCTTAACTATTTTCAGATGTACAGTTGAGTGGTGTTAAGTATAGTCACATTGCTGTGTCACCTGTCTTATTTTTTTAGTTAAGTTGATTTGTATTCACTATAAAGAAATTAATACAAACAAAAAGTTGTAATTGATGAGTCCACATACATTTTAAAGGATTTCAGCAATTATTTTAGTACAACCAAAGATGTAATATTTGAACTTTATCTTTTTTGAAATGTAAAATTTAGTTATAATACAGAAATTACATATCTTACGACTTCAAAAGTTTTAGCTAAAACATACATCTTTTATAGGTAAAAGTTAAACAACAACAAAAAAACCCAACAAACCAAGAAAGACATGGTTAGTGTTGGCAAGAATGTAGACAAACTGGAACCCCAGCATGCGGCTGGTGGGGATAAGATGGTACAAGTAGTACAAGACAGTCTGGCAGTTCTTCCAGAGTTTTAAGGAGAATTATCATGTCCCAGGAGTTCCAGTCTGAGGTATATACCCAAGAGAAATGAAAACATCGGCCCACGAAAGTTTACAGCAGCATTATTCATAAGAGCACCCTGCCTGTAACAGACAAAATCCCTGAAGTCTACCAAGTAATGAATGATAAATAAAGTATGGGATGTTCAGAAAACAAAATATCATTTGGCCACAAAAGGGACTGAGACACGAACATGCACAGCAACAAGGATGAACTCTGAAAGAACTAGTAACAAAGGACCATGCATTCCATTTATATGGAATCTCCAGGATAGACAGGCGCAGAGAGAAAGGCAATAGTTTGGTGTTTGCGTAGGGCTGGAGGAATGGGGTAATTGGCGGGGGTGATGGCTATGGAGTGTGGGTTTTTTTTCAGGGGGTAATAATAATGTTCTAAAATTTTAATGTGATGATGGATGCACAACGTCACGAATACACTAAAAACCATTGAATTATACACAATAGGGGTAAATCGTATGTGTATGAGTTACATTTCAGCAGAACTGTTAAAAAAATTAAAAGCACCTTGAAATAAGATAAACCTAAGTCTACCAATACCAAGAAATAATTTTAGGAACATCATATAAATAAAAACCTCTCTCTTTCTATTGTAAAATAGGCTTCTATCATTCCAAAGAACAAGTAGTGACAGAGGCAAAGTTTGGCAACCAGGATGTTCCTAGCAGTTGAAAGTCTGATACACACTGCTACACATCCATCTTTCACAGATGCAAAATGTGCTTCTGTGGTGTATACAGCACTTTTCAGGCACTTGACCTCACTTGCTAGCTGTTAAGTTAGTGTTCAGATGTTTATTTAATGGGAAATTATAGAGTGACGTCAGTCACTTTCCCATAAAACATCTGTTTTCTGCTAAGATCAGATAATGATGCCACATGCCCAATTCAGAGGGAAAAAAATGAATAAAGTCAGTAGACCGAATTCTTTTGATTTTTCACTATAAATTTTTCTTCAGTATTTCTTGCCTCTACTTATGTGAATGCTAGCAGAAAAATGACTTAAAAATTATGAATACCTAAATGATATTACAAACTTTGCAACTGTCAATCATGCTTTCGTTTAATAGCTTATACTATTTGTGGAAATATGCTTTATAGTTTTGTTCCTATACTGCATAAGAGTCATATTTTCTTACAGTAAATGTATTCCTACATCATTCAATATGTAAACATTTTGAATATACCCATGAGAGTGTTATGAGTTTCCAGTTTGTTATTCTTAAATATGTTTAAGAACTACTACATTAATGCCTGGCTTTAAGCCTAAGTATGCCAAAGGAATGCTTTCAGATATGTCATTAAGCATAGGTCCCAAGATAAGACTACCAAATTCTATTCTAAAATAAAAAAGAAGGCAAGATTCTAGTATGAAAGTTATAAGATTCTAGTATAGAAGCTATTAATGTTTCCATCTTTTTTAAAAAAAAAAAAAAACCTTTTTATTTTATATTGGAGTATAGACAATTCATAATGTTGTGATAATTTCAGGTACACAGCAAAGCAACTCAGCCATACATATATAAGTATTCATTCTTTCCCAAACTCCAAAATACTTAGTGTGTAGGTAAGGTATGCTGATATTAAGGATTTTATGGTATGCACCAACTCAGGAAAATTTTGCGATATTCTTTAGGAAAGTTAGTTCTAAAATAATTGAAACTTCAGCTCTTAGCACAAATTCCTCTGAGAACAATGTGTTCAAATTATAGCTTAACTAGAAATAATCTATGTAAGATACCATAAAGTACAGAAAGAAATTCTGGAAAAGCTGTAAATTACAAAGAGTAGAGGCAACAGTCAGACCAGAGTACTTTTCAGAGTTGGAAGAACTTTGGACAAAACACACACAGTTATGTATGCACAGACATACTTGTATTGTGCTTCAGTGAAAAATTGTGTCCCCAAATTCCATAGCATCAACATTTTATTGCATCATCTTATACCAGAGATGTATCATGCTCTCTGGAAGCAGATTTTGGTAATTACTGTAAGCAGTGGCAGGGAAGTTTGCACCACAAAAGGGAAGAACTGGGTTGGCAATACTTTTTTAAAGTGAAGGACAGCTCTTGGTGTGTGTGTGTGTGCGGGGGTGGCGGGGTAGGACATTATGGAAACATGAAACAAGTTAAAATTATCTTAAAGTATCATTCCTGTCTTACGTGTTCTGGTATTTGCTTCAAAATAATCCAATGGTGGGAAGGAGTATAGGTGGGGGAGGGGATCTAAGGGTACTGCAGACAAGATTATATATTTATATTCTCCCTCAACCACACTGACAAGTCCTGGTAATATAAACGTCATTTCAACAGGCTGAATCTAGAAAGTCTGCAATCACCTTGCCACCTTGTTCTTCCTTCTAAAACTCTTTCTAAATGGCTAGCCAAGAGCTTCTTCTGACTTGTTTACTTGCCCCCAGCATCACAGAGCTCAGACACTGGCCTCCCTTCATCCAGTGCTCTGAGAGGAAACCCCCTTGGTAATTTAGGGGAAGTTTCTTCCCTCCGAGAAAAACTCAGATGAAAACTCAAGTAATTGTTTAACAAATTAAACAAAGACGGCAAAACCTATTTCCCCATACATGGGAGTCCAGGAAATGCACATCTGAAAGCAGTCTTAACTGAAAATGTAGATGTTGCTGGGCTAGCAAAACAGTTGCAATCATGGGTAGTAAACTGGCTTCCATCTGGGATTTTTGTAAAGATCTTCTGTGAAGAAGCTAAAAAGAAGTTTATCTTGCCTAGAGAAACGAATTTGCACAAATACAAGACTCGGGAAGCTAGATTCTACACAGGCTCAAAATTGGCTGGATCATTCCAGCAGATCCATCCTTCAGCAGAAAATATCATCACCCCCAAAAGCCTTCTTTCTGCTTATCATGAAATATCCACTAAACACTGAACAAACAGAAGAAGGGGTACTATCCCCTGAAGACACACAATCCATGACATTGTCACAGAAAGCCTTATCCAGCTATAGAATCTTGTCTCTTTCTGTCTCTATCTCCGTCTCTTTCTGCTGGCAGATACTCCAGCACCGTTTTACTCGGCTTTATGAGACATGCATAATTTATAACGGAAGGCAGTTTTCCCAGTCACTTTCAAGGTAAGCAGTTTTCCTAGCAGAAATCCATTCAAATCAGAGTTAATAAACTGGGTGTCTGTGTGTGTCCTTAAGCACAAATCTCCAGTCAGGATTCATCCTCGCTCTACTGAAAACCATTATCATATCAGCAGAATAAAAGCATCTGTTTTCAGCACTGTCCACAGACCTGCAGTTTCAGAGTGGTTTGAAAGAAATTACCAGATTAATACCAAATTAATATAAGCTGGGGTTGGGGGGTGGGGGGGGGTAGGGGTGGGGGTGGGGCCGGGGATCTTATTTTTCTTAGAGAATAATTTAACTTTAAAAGAAGCTTTAAATCTTTTTTTTTTTTTTAATTAAAGAAACGTTAAAAAATGTCTTACAAGCAGGAACTGATCAAAACTGTAGGCTACCTACCTTGAAGCTGCTGAAATTTCACAGATAAGAATTCCCAAGTCATAGAAGCCTAAGCTTTCTAGGAAAGCCTTGAGCCTGGGGCTTCTGATTTTTCAAGAACTGTTTGATTTTTTTTTTATAACATATTTATTTTTCTCATATAAATCTCTTATGAACCATATGTTGCAGGCAGAATATTTGGTTAACTTCTCAAGTTAGTAAAACTAAAGCTTAGAAAGTTTAAGCGATTACTAAAGTTTACAAAGTTAGTGAAAACAGAGGCAGGACTTCCAAATTCAGCTCTACCTTCTTTCTTATCTTTCTTTTTTCTACCGTTTCTTTTCATGCATGGCATTTGATCACCAAAATGTACAATCCAATAAACTATTAGCTTCTTTAGGACAGGCAACAAGTTCCCCCTTGGCATTGTTAATATAGATCTTCCTTGATTTACAATGGGTTTCAGCTCAGTTCAGTTCAGTCGCTCAGTCGTACTTCTCCACAAACTTCATTTCTGAGGAGTTAGGTGACCACAGGCTGAACCCCTCTGAGCCAGGGGTCTGTTGCACCTTATGACAGCTGACCCACCCCAGTCGGTATGAGCAGAGGACTGGGTCCGGTGACTGCCCCGACCTGGTCATGTGACACCTGAACACTGGGTTCAACTCTGGGAACACAAGGGGATGTGGAAGGCAACCAGGTTGGCGAAGGGCCTAGGAGGACTGGGCATCTGAGAAAAACTGGCAGAAAAATTCGAGGCTGTGCTCAAGTGCTTTCCTGACACCGTCCGAACTGTCATCCTCTATTTCTCCCTGGACCTCACAGGAGACAAGTTCAACTTAAGTTTGGACCATGGACACACAAAACTTTCAGGCAGCGGCTGCGGGCCGCCTTCCGGGGTGCAGGGGAGGGGGCTGCCACTCTGGGCGCTGGAATGCACAGCATGTCCTCTCCCTGCCATCCAGCTCAGAGGGACCCAATCTCCTGCATGCTCCACTGAGAGCCGAGAGAGAGGCTCTGCTCCCAAAGGGAGTTTCTGTGGCTGAAATCCCGTCAGGGTCCTCTTCCCTCTGTGTGGCCGCACATCCCAGGGTTACTTTTGCTGGGAGCTGCCCAGGGCCCAACCTCCGGCTCTTGCAGCATTTAATGGTGAGCCAAGTGTAAGGAGAACAACAACCTAAACAACTTCTTCTCTGCTAGTAGAGTCGCTTCCTGACAAGGGAGCCTGAAAACTGGGGAGTACAGCTGGCCTGGGGCTACTCAGTCTCAACTTTGTCCCTCCCTGGGCTCTTCCTCCCTGCGTCACTGTCCCCGTCCATGACACTGCCACTGCAAGTCTATTGCCCACCGGACTCTGAACTCCTGAAGTCAGGGATTTTGTCTTTCTCATTAAAAAAAAAAAAAATTTTTTTTTTTTTGGCCTGTGCCTTGAAGCATTCGGGATCCTACTTTGGCGACCAGGGATCGAACCTGTACCCCCTGCAGTGGAAGCGAGAGGCTTAACCACTGGACTGCCAGGGAAGTTCTGTGTCATCCTCATGTCCTAGAAAAGTGGCTGGTACATTAAAAAAAAGAAAAAAAAATTCAAGTGCTTATTGAATGAAATTATTTGTGATGGAAAGGTAGATATTTTCTGGGACAGCTAGACTTAAATAATTTGGTCTACCTTTTAACAAAACCCAAATTTACTAAAAATAAATAAAGAGCATTTAGTTTCCAAGATTTCCTTTCTGCAGGATGCCAAAAAAAAAGCCAGGTGATCTCTTCAGCCCTCAGGTGGGTCTTCCTATTATATCTTACAATCTCTCTGTCTCTGTGGATGTAATTCAGCCTCCCTCCCCATGTTTGTCAACAGATGTAGAGAGAAAATGAAGCGGGGCCAACCTGTTGGCTTCAAATGAACTGGGCCAAAGTTTCTTTCTGGGTGGCTTGTTTCTAGGTTGCCAAGCATTGTGTCGAGACAGACTCCACTTGTCCAACTTTTGATTAGCCAGGAAGGCTCCGCTTGTGGCCTATAAGCAGCAAGTAGATTTTGCTGCCCTGTGGATTCCAGGGTGCTGCACACTGGGGCCTCGTTGCTCAGTAACGACTGGGCAGTTGTATAACCAATGATAATATTTAGAATGATGCAGCAGTAATAAGGTCATCCCATTCCACATTGCAGGGAAGAAACCAATCCTTTCCAGTGGACAGGAAGGAATTCTCCCTGGCCCCCAGTTGCTACTTGATTAACTTCATGGTTTCTTTAATCAACCTTTAATAGGAAAATGATCACTGTGAAGACCACAGACAAATAAAATGTAAGGAATCTGGAGGCTTAGTTACATGCCCCTAAGCTGAAGCTCTCTCTTCTTGTTCTAGAATTTTCACTCATACTGTGTGGACCAGGACAGCTCTTACTGCTGCTATCCTTACCACCAGTAGCTACCAGTAACTGAGCACGTACAACCTAGACAGCATATTAAAAAGCAGAGACATTACTTTGCCAACAAAGGTCCGTCTAGTCGAGGCTATGGTTTTTCCAGTAGTCATGTATGGATGTGAGAGTTGGACTATAAAGAAAGCTGAGCACCAAAGAATTGATGCTTTTGAACCATGGTATTGGAGAAGACTCTTGAGAGTCCCTTGGACTGCAAGGAGATCCAACCAGTCCATCCTAAAGGAATTCAGTCCTGAATATTCATTGGAAGGACTGACATTAAAGCTGAAACTCCAGTCCTTTGGCCACCTGATGCAAAGAGCTGACTCATTTGAAAAGACCCTGATGCTGGGAAAGATTGAAGGCGGGAGGAGAAGGGGATGACAGAGGATGGGATGGTTGGATGGCATCACTGACTCAATGGACATGGGTTTGGGTGAACACCAGGAGCTGGTGATGAACAGGGAGGCCTGGCGTGCTGCAGTCCATGGGGTCACAAGGAGTGGGAAACAACTGAGCTAAACTGAACTGAACTGTGTGCCAAGCACAAATCCTCAGAACAGATCCATGACACAGATACCATGAATGAATTCATTTTACAGAGAATGAAAAGGAGGCTCAAAGACACTCCTCCCCACCAGAGATAGATATATTTCCTTCTTCAATGAAATGTATGTGTAGGGGGGAAAAGGAAAGAAATCTGCTCTCCCTTTTCTTGTACATAAGCACCTGGAGTATTTCATCAAGCCTCAGTGATACCCCTCAGCTACGACAGTGTATCATTTAAAATAGTAAATTTGTCTTATGTGTTTTGGCTTTCATTTTTGCAAGACCTTCACAAAACCTTCATATGTCCAAGAACCAAGAATCGTCTAGCTCATTGCTTGCCCTCTCATGTTAAATGAAATGACAAAATTTGAGATCATTCTTATTGTAGCTGTCTTTTCTTTGACAATAAGGGGCCATATTTTGAGGTTTACCATTTACTGTCTCTACTTCTGTTTTCTCAAGTAAGGGAGCCCTTTGCTGAGTGGAGCTTGTTGGCTTCACCTATACTGAAGTCCTATATTTCACTGAATTCACGGGTCTACAGATTTGGAAGATCGTTTGTCAAAAGGGATGCTTTCACCTTCCAGAAAACTGGAGACACAGGAGATTTCTTGCAGGGTAAGAGATTGAGAAGGAATGCACATTCAGAATGAGAAAAGAAAGCACGAGTTTTCTGAAAAGATTCCGAAGTAAGGAGGAAGTGAGGTGGTAGCTATGTCTATACAGAGCAACCTGAAATGGAGTTTAACTATTATCTAGTGAATTTAATCAGGGTTAAGTCAGTCAAACCAACTCATGTTTCTGGCATGAAATATCTAGTCTGGCTGCCTATCTTGACCAAATCAATAGAAATTGGTGCCAACTCCCCATTTTATTGTGTGGTATGTTGGCACAGTTGTATTCCTTTTGTCCAAAAAAATAGGTACTTGAGTACAAATGTAGCCGTTAGGCTTTCTCCCGGCTTCTCTCTGGCAGCTTCTGGAATGCTAATACATACCAAGGATGTTAGGAAGGACTGAAATGTCAAATTTGAGAAAAGGAGACCATGGCTTCCAGGGTCTCTAGTGCCACAATTCACCAAGAAAGATGTTCCAAGGGTGAAAATCTAACTTAAATTTCTCAGAGTTTAAATGTGATTAAAAACATTCAGAACCAGGCTTCTCTGGTGGCTCATTGGTCAAGAATCTGCCTGCAGGTGCAAGAGTTGCAGGTTGGATCCCTGCTCCGGGAAGATCCCACATGCCGTGGAGCAACTAAGCCCGTGTGCCACAACTACCAACCCAGTGCCTAGAGCCCGCGTACACAAGCCCACGCACTCTAGAGCCAGTGAGCCACAGCCACTGAGCCTGTGCTCTAGGGCCCAGGAACTGCAGCTACTGAGCCCACCTGCCGCGACCCTGAGCCCAGCTGCCACAACACTGAAGCTCATGCACCCTAGAGCCCGTGCTCCACAAGAGAAGCCACAACAGTGAGAAACCTGCACGCTGCACCCAAGGTTTCTCCACAACCAGAGAAAAGTCAGTGCAGCAACGACGACCCAGCACAGCCTAAAATATATTAATTAATTAATTGAAGGAAAAACAACACACAGAACCTTCTGAAACAAAATGCCAAATGCAGGCAACGCAGTAAGGGTTTCATGCATTCCAAGTTCTGTCTGCACAGACCCTGGGACTTTTGAACTTAAAGAGTGCTGAGTTCTCATATTCCTGATGGGGGCCGAAAAGGCCAGCACGGCCAGGACACAACACATTTATAACACAGAAGATGGAGAGATTTTCCAACAGTTGCTTGTTTAGTGGCGTTCAGTAGCTGATTCCATGTTAAGCTAAGCTTTGACAAGGAACTACCAACCGTGGAATAAGGTAACATATGAAACCCGGGAATAGGCTGATGCATGCACAAGTCTATCAGTGCATTCTTATAATTAATAGCACCGACACTGAAACCTGAGTTCCAGTATTGGTGGCTCAAGTGTTGGACTGAGCCTGCAGATGTGCTTTGTTTGGCTTTCACTGTTTTGTTCTGTTACCTATGTCAGTGTTTAAAAAAAGCTAGGTTCTGGACTTCCCTAGTGGTCCAGTGGTTAAGAATCTGCCTGTCCATGCAAGAGACATGAATTCAATCCGTGGTCCAGGAAGATCCCACATGCTGTGGAGCAACTAAGCCTGTGTGCCACAGCTACTTAGCCCATGCTCTAGAGCCTGTGCTTCGCAACAAGAGAAGCCATTGCAATGAGAAGCCTGCTCACTTCAACTAAAGAAAGCCTGTGCACAGCAAAAAAGACCCAGCACAGCCAAAAATAAATAAATTAGAAAAAAATCTAGGTTCTTATCAATTTTTGGATTTCTGGATTCTTTGGAAAAATTGGAAGATTTGGCCCTTGTTGACACATGGCAACAACTGGATGGAGCTGATAGCTTTCAGGTCATAATCACCTCCTTTCCTCCCTTTGTCTACACTGTTCTGCAGTGGGTCACTTTCCATTTATCATCATACTCATCCCTGCTACCTCTCCCACTGAAGAGAAATATTTCCCTGTATCCATGACTCTATCAAGTCGGAAAACAAAAAGGAGCCTGAAAGGGCAACTTCATATATAAAGATCCCTCACCTGCTTGGCCACTGGAGGCATTTGAGCTTGCTTTTCCGTTCTAAAATATTGGGCCCTTACTTTGTCCTCTCCAGATACATTCTCCAGTAATGCTTCCCAACACACACAGAGATCCTCTTGTGTATGTGTAATTTGCAAAAGTCCCCAAAGGGGACCTCCTTATTTACACTGGATCACACCCTGCTTTGGTTTAGAATCACAGCACTTCAAATCATGAAAGAAATTCTTATTGAATCTATCATTCATTCCAATTGATCATAAGTATCTAAATTATCATGTAGCTTAGAAATCATTCCTTTGAGACTAACACCTTGAAAAGATCTTTAGCAAACGTAATTATGTCCCTTGCCTTAACAGTCCTAGAAAAGAACTGAGACTCTTGTAATGGTTCCAAGTGGTGGCATTCCCAACTTGCAATTAGGTTACCTTTTAAGGTTCATTTTATACTGGTTGTTCAAGGTTTAAAATTCCTTTCTCTTTAACACCAGTATCATAAATGTTGATAATTTCTCCAAGGTTTACACACAGTTTCTTTTTAACCAAGCAGAGGGACTGCCTCTTAGTGTTGTTGTTGTTTTTTCCCTGAAAAATTACTCAACCAAAGGTCTTATTCCTGCAACAAAGTTGATGTATTAAGTATGAGAAAACACTAGGGAGTTCTACTTCAAAGGATTGCTAAAGGGAACGAATATTTTCTCTAGTTGTACTGAACAAGGGCTCTCCTCTTACAAAGGGTAACACAGTGGGTTTTTTTTTTAAAGCACAATTATCAGAAAGCAGAAACCTCTAAACACTGGCCTCACCACTGAAGAGAGAGCATAAAGGAGCACAAGACCCTCAGTTTGCATCCAGGAAAACTGCAGGGACTCAATTCCGACTCCAGCCACAGGGTGGTGGGAAGGGACTCCCTGTTCCACTAAACAAAATGGCGGATATGAGTTCTGTCCTCTGAGTGCTTGCTGCAAGAACTTGCTTCCCAGAAAAATGGCAGCAAATGCATAATGAGGACGTGCCCTCACCTCAGTATGAATGTAGCTTTTCTGCTAAGAATCGTGGCCGGCTATGATTACCTCTGGTCAGCAATGGGCCAGACCAGTTTCAAAAACATGTGCCCCAAATCATCCTGTCTACTTGACTGTTTTATGGGCAACTCATCCTCCATTGGGAGCTTTATGTACATGCAATCACTTGTTTGAAGACCTGGGCAAGTAGAAGCCAGCAGAGATCTGCAAGGCATTGGGAAAAAAAAAGAAACTGACGTAGTTTCTGTTCCAAGTAATGGCCAGCCCTCCAAGGCATGAAGCAGTCAGAATCTTGCCTCAAGACTTTCGAGTTGTTCTATGGAGTTCTTTTTACACAGAGATCTTGAAAGGAGATTATAAACATCCTTGCGAACTCCCTGGGAGGTGAAAAGATGCTGAGAGCCAGCTCACAGAATGATCTGCCTAAGGGTGGACAGTAAGCCAAGGACGGAAAAGAAAACAGGGCTAGTAATACCTGAGGTCTGGGCTTGAGCTACAAACCCAGAAACCATCCTGCTGGGGGTAGTGTCTACGGATATTCCTTCTCCAAGTCAGAGATGTGCTGTGGGGAAAGAGAACAGTGGGCAGGGAGGAACGTACAGCAACATTTTTCTGAAATTTTTAGCTCTGTTCGTATTCACCAATCACATGTACTCTTAAACCATTTCCCACGCAAGCGTAAATCGTTATTTCACGTTCATAGAGAATAAGAATCCTATCCTGCCAAGCTTCCATGCCTCGACAATCCAAGTGTCAACTGACAAAGTGTCTGGATGGGGAAATCTCCCACCCCCTCCCCATTCTCCCACCAGCGTAAAAGGCAACGGGGGTGGGGGACAATGGAGAAGTCATGCGGGTTCACCAGGAAAAGATACAGTGTTGGTGGCAGGAGAGTTGGTGAGTGTGTCGTGGGCATTACCTCTTGATGAGGCTTCCAAGAAGGCTCCCGCTCAAGTCGTGGTGGCTCTGAGAACAAGCATTCTTGCATCAATAGCTAATAGGCTGTCCAACCAGATGTTATCTGGGTGGGATAAGAGGGTGAGAAAACAGACCTGTTGTACGCTGTTGTCAACTACATCGCTGTGGGCAGAGAAGGCTGGTGGTGTAGTGTCTAGCAGGGTGCCTCTTGCATAGTGAGGCAGACCAGATTACGTGGCGGTTCAAATCCGTTTCCTCTTGTGATTGGTAAAATACGAGAGTTATAATCATTCATGCATTACTGAAGCCTCCTTTCCATCATTTTGAAGGGACTTTTATTTTCTAGAACAGAGCATGCATCCAGCAGAAACCTAAAGCGTTGGTTTTTCTAAGCGATCTTTGGCAATAAGCACACATGAAAAAACAAAACTGCATAGGGTACCTGTGACGAGACTGGAGATGATGAGTGGTAACACCAGCATCTGTAGCATCCTCATCAGGAGCTCCCCAGGAAAAGAGAAGTACTTGACTTCCCGGTAGCTCATTCTGTATGGTCGGAGGGTAAATCCAAGGATTGTACCTGAAGGAAAAAGAAAAACAAGGAAGAAAAGTTGAGCCTTTCTTGAAACTGTAACAAGCTTAGAAAAATATGCAAGAATTTGGCTGGTGATCATGCCTGTCTAACAAGAATCAATTTATTTAAGCAGCAAATATTTGTGCTGCTTTGCTGCAAGGGGTGTTGCCTGTCTTTTCAACCATAATCTCAAAGGGTCTGGCAGAATTCAGGGCTTCACAGAGAAGTTAGAGAAAAAAATGTTCCTGGTCTTAGCCAATGAAAAATTTCTTTGTCTAACTTGCAACCAATTTTGACATGGCCCAGGACAAAGTTATAAAGACTGGGGCATATCTAGGAAACAAAGCGTGTCCCCATATACAAGGCAATATGGGGGAAAAGGCTTATTATATTCAAGTTCCTTTGTAACAACAGATGTTAGAACTGCTGGCATAACTACTTATAAAGGGTAGTGTAATTTTATTTTTTACAATTAAAAAAAAAAACTCCTCTCGCTCACACTGTGAATCCAGTTTCATCATCCCCCTATCTACACCCCACACTTTCTGTCTACGTGGTCCTGATATTGCCTTGGCAACTATCCTGTACAGACTTGCTAGTTGCTGGCGGGAGAGGATTTCACTTTTCCCAAAAATCTTCCCTGAAAAACTTAGGGGATAATAGGGGACAGAGAAAGCAATTTTTCCCTTAATTTGATTCTGCTCCTGGAACTTTAAAAAATATCAAAATGAAGTACTCTGTGGTGCTCTGGTGGTTAAGAATCTGTCTGCCAATGCAGGGAACATGGGTTCAAGCCCTGGTCCAGGAAGATTCCACAGGCTGAGGGGCAACTAAGCTGTATACCACACCTACCGAGCCCATGCTTTAAGGTCCATGAGCTGCAACTACTGAAGCCCGCACACCCAAGAGCCTGTGCTCTGCAGTGAGAAGCCACTGCAATGAGAAGCATGCACACTGCAACTAGAGTGTAACCCCCGCTTGCCACAACTAGAGAAAGTCAAGCGAAGCAATGAAGACCCGGTGGAGCCAAAAATAAATAAATAGAATCTTTAAATATTTATTAACTTTATATGCAAATCAAATTATGCATGATACCATTGGAAATGTTTAAAAATTAACAAATGTACTGAATAAATTTATCCCCTCTCCCCTTTCCCTAATTAACTTTCCTGACTCCACCTCAGTTCAGTTCAGTTCAGGCACTCAGTTGTGTCTGACTTCCCGACCCCACAGACCACAGCATACCAGGCCTCCCTGTTCATCACCAACTCCCAGAGTTTACCCAAACCCATGTCCATTGAGTCAGTGACGCCATCCAATCATATCATCCTCTGTCATCCCCTTCTCCTCCCGCCTTCAATCTTTCCCAGCATCAGGGTCTTTTTAAATGAGTCAGCTCTTCACATCAGGTGGCTAAAGTATTGGAGTTTCAGCTTCACCGTCAGTCCTTCCAAAGAACACTTAGGACTGATCTCCTCTAGGATGGACTGGTTGGATCTCCTTGCAGTCCAAGAGACTCTCAAGAGTCTTCTCCAACACCACAGTTCAAAGGCATCAATTCGTCGGCACTCAGCTTTCTTTATAGTCCAACTCTCACATCCATACGTGACTACTGGAAAAACCATAGCCTTGACTAGACAGATCTTTGTTGGCAAAGTAGTCTGTGCTTTTTAATATGCTGTCTAGGTTGATCATAGCTTTTCTTCTAAGGAGCAAGCGTCTTTCAATTTCATGGCTGTAGTCACCATCTGCAGTGATTTTGGAGCCCCCCAAAATAAAGTCAGCCACTGTTTTCATTGTTTCCCCGTCTATTTGCCATGAAGTGATGGGACTGGATGCCATGATCTTAGTTTTCTGAATGTTGAGCTTTAAGCCAACTTTTTCACTCTCCTCTTTCACTTTGATCAACAGGCTCTTTAGTTCCTCTTCACTTTCTGCCATAAGGGTGGTGTCATCTGCATATCTGAGGTTATTGATATTTCTCCCGGCAATCTTGATTCCAGCTTGTGCTTCTTCCAGTCCAGCGTTTCTCATGATGTACTCTGCATAGAAGTTAAATAAGCAGAGTGACAATATACAGCCTTGATGTACTCCTTTTCCTATTTGGAACCAGTCTGTTGTTCCACGTTCAGTTCTAACTGTTGCTTCCTGACTTGCATACAGATTTCTCAAGAGGCAGGTCAGGTGGTCTGGTATTCCCATCTCTTTCAGAATTTTCTACAGTTTGTTGTGATCCACACAGTCAAAGGCTTTGGCATAGTCAATAAAGCAGTAATAGATGTTTTCCTGGAACTCTCTTGCTTTTTTGATGATGTTGGCAATTTGATCTCTGGTTCCTCTGCCTTTTCTAAAACCAGCTTGAACATCTGGACGTTCACAGTTCATATATTGCTGAAGCCTGGCTTGGAGAATTTTGAGCTTGACTTTACTAGCATGTGAGATGAGTGCAATTGTGTGGTAGTTTGAACATTCTTTGGCATTGCCTTTCTTTGGGATTGGAATGAAAACTGACCTTTTCCAGTCCTGTGGCCACTGCTGAGTTTTCCAAATTTGCTGGCATATTGAGTGCAGCACTTTCACAGCATCATCTTTCAGGATTTGAAATAGCTCAGCTGGGATTCCATCACCTCCACTACCTTTGTTTATAGTGATACTTCCTAACGCCCACTTGACTTTGCATTCCAGGATGTCTGGCTCTAGGTCAGTGATCACACCATCGTGATTATCTGGGTCGTGAAGATCTTTTACGTACAGTTCTTCTGTGTATTCTTGCCCCCTCTTCTTAATATCTTCTGCTTCTATTAGGTCCATGCCATTTCTGTCCTTTATTGAGCCCATCTTTGCATGAAATGTTCCCTTGGTATCTCTAATTTTCTTGAAGAGGTCTCTAGTCTTTCTAGTTTTCCTCTATTTCTTTGCACAGATCACTGAGGAAGGCTTTCTTATCTCTCCTTGCTATTCTTTGGAACTCTACATTCAAATGGGTGTATCTTTCCTTTTCTCCTTTGCTTCTCGCTTCTCTTCTTTTCACAGCTATTTGTAAGGCCTCCTCAGACAGCCATTTTGCTTTTTTGCAATTCCTTTTCTTGGGGATGGTCTTGATCCCTGTCTCCTGTACAATGTCCCAAACCTCCATCCATAGTTCATCAGGCACTCTGTCTATCAGATCTAGTCCCATAAATCTATTTCTCACTTCCACTGCACAATCGTAAGGGTTTTGATTTAGGTCATACCTGAATGGTCTAGTGATTTTCCCTACTTTCTTCAATTTAAGTCTGAGTTTGGCAATAAGGAGCTCATGATCTGAGCCACAGTCAGCTCCTGGTCTTATTTTTGCTGACTGTATACAGCTTCTCCATCTTTGGCTGCAAAGAATATAATCAATCTGATTTTGGTGTTGGCTGTCTGGTGATGCTCATGTGTAGAGTCTTCTGTTGTTGGAAGAGGGTATTTGCTAACCCTTGACCCCAAATGTGCTTATTCCATTATTATGAATATTTTCAAAAATTTTGCACTGTTATTACTAAAACATGTGAGTTATAGAGAAGTACTGAGTAGTCTAGAGGCTAAAGGTTGAGGAAGTGAATACTGTGTAGACACAAGTTTTTCCAAAGGAAGCAATCTTTCCTTTAAGGAAACTGAGCCATCCTAACTTCTTATGAAATGAGACACAAAGTTCATTTCAGTTGTTACTATAACTTCCAATTTCAATTCTTGGATTCTAGCAGTAATGAAGTATCCATTTGATTACATACTGTGATACCCCAATCATGAGCTGAATCTATGATATTCTAATTATGAGCTGAATCTATGTTTACTAGAAAATCCAGCTGACCCAGTTTTCAAGACCTTCAGAAAAATATTTATTGCTTTCCCTCAGTATAACAGTAACATGTTTGATATAAAAAGTTGATTGGGAAAAGGTAGAAAAGTCCAGGCAAAACCCTGGCTTTATTTGCTTTGCTATTTAAACAGCAAATAGCTAATGCTTGGAGAAGGAAATGGCAACCCACTCCAGTGTTCCTGCCTGGAGAGTCCCAGAGATGGGGGAGCCTGGTGGGCTGCTGTCTGTGGGGTCACACAGAGTCGGACACGACTGAAGTGACTTAGCAGCAGCAGCTGATGCTTATTGAGGTCTTACTATTTGCTAAACATTTCTGTTAAGTGCTTTACCTGTATTTAGTCACTAAGTAGTATCCAACTCTTTTGAGACCCCATAGACTGTAGCTTGCCAGTTCCTCTGTCCATGAGGTTTTCCAGGCAAGAATACTGGAGTGGGTTGCCATTTCCTTCTCCTTCCTTTCCTGGCCTGTATTAGTATATTTAATCCTCAAAAAAAAAATCCCAGGAATTATGTACTAATTTACCACCAATTTACTCACAGAGAAATTTAATCACAGTGAACTTAAAACATGCCCAATTTCAATAGCTCTTCCATATCAAAGTTAAACAGTCACCGAAGTGGCAGAGCTGGGAGTTAAACCCAGGCAGTTAGGACTCAGATCTCCTGTTCCTGACTACATTTCATTCTCCTGCCTCTTCAGTAGGGCAGACAACCACTGTTAGTGCTTCTGTGAGTTTCCTCCCAGGATGTTCCCATACAGAGTGAAATATATTGAAATCATGAAGACAATACTTTTCCATATACTGTTACTATAAATAATACTTTTAAGCCTCATGATAACAGATCTAATGATTGTATCAAAATGTACCTAATTTTTTTTGTTGTTGTCACTTTATTGTTTCACATTTTTTACTTTATGAAAAACTCCATTATGAATATATGAAGGCTGGTTTTTTCCTAGGAATATTTTGCTTAGCGTGGTTCAGGGAAAGGGAACCTGTGCGTTAAAGAATCTGGCTACCAGGTGGGAAGAGGAGAGATTAAGGTAAGAGAGATTAAGATGTATAAACTTGCAGTTACAAAATAAATGAGTCATGGGTATGAAATGTACAGTGTGGGGTAATATAGTCAATAATTATATAATATCTTTGGTAGAATGACAAATAGTAACTAGGCTTACCATGAGGACCATTTTAAATGTATGGAAATACTAAATCACTATGTTGTACACCAGGAACTAATGTAGTGGTGTAGGTCAATCTCACTTCAAAAACAAACTCATGGAAAATGAGATCAGAATTGTGGTTACATGAGGCACGGTGTGGGTGGAAGGAGCATTAGAGAAAGGTGGTCAAAGCTACAAACTTCCAGTCATGAGACAAAGAAATACTAGGGATGTAATGGACAACATGATAAATTAACACTGCTGTACTTACATGTGAAAACTGGTAAAAGGGTAAATCTTGAGTTACCACAAGGAAAAAAAAAATTTCTGTTTCAATTTTTGTATCTATAAGATAATGGATGTTCACCAAACTTATTGTGATAATCATTTCATGATGGAAGGAGATCAAACCAGTCAATCCTAAAGGAAATCAGTCCTGAATATTCATCTAAGGACTGATGTTGAAGCTGAAGCTCCAATACTTGGGCCACCTGATGTGAAGAGCCAACTCACTAGAAAAGACCCTGATGCTGGGAAAGACTGAGGGCAGGAGGAGAGGGGGACAAAAGAGGATGAGACGGTTGGATGGCATCACCGACTCAATGGATATGAGCTGGAGCAAACTTTGCGAGATTATGAAGGACAGGGAAGCCTGGTGTGCTGCAGTCCATGGGGTTGCAAAGAGTCAGACACGACTGAGTGACTGAACAACAATAAGTCAAATTATTATCTTGTACATCTTTGTGGGGGTTATGGGGCCGAGCTGTGTGGCTTGTGAAATCTTTGTTTCCTGACCAGAGATTGAATCCTGTCTCTCAGCAGTGAAAGCTCAGAGTCCTAACCATTGGGTCGCCAGGGAATTCCCACACTGTATACCTTAAACTTACATGGTGCTGTATGTCAATTATATCTCAATAAAACTGCAAGAAAATAAAGTGTATGACTACCTCAATTCATGCTATCAATCTGCTTTCTCAATGGGTTAGCTCAGCAGTTTAATTCATTAGTGAACAAGATGGCTTATTTCCTATACCTCTAGGAACACAGCATTATAAAAAATGTTTAAAAGAAGCAGAATTTTTGAATGAGAGGAGAAAATAGTATGCACATTTGTTTTCTTTTGAATTTACTTAATATTTAGTGATCTTGACCATTCCCTCAATTGTATTTTCATCAAGCATTTATTACATTTTGATAGTTTAAGAGTTTATGTATGTGTGTGTATATTTGGTATATATTCTTTATGTAATAGAGATAGTTACTTTCTACCTATATTTAAAATGGTATTTGCTATAACTACTTTCCTAATTTACTTGCCATATATTATTACTTAAAATATACAGGTATTCTACTTTATAAAACAATGTCTACACATCTTTTTTATTAGATGATCTTTTGTTATAAACTTAATTTCCCTCCCAAGTTTGAGAAATCTTTAATATATTTTTCCTTTTTAGATAGTTCACTTGGTTTTAAAATATTGAACCTTTAATCTTCCTGGAACTTGGTTTGGGATAAAGGATTTGACTTCAATTTTCATTGTGCATTATTTGATACAGCAGTATTAACAGCAGATAGATATTATAAAAAGCTCTGGTTATATCTGTTTTTTTCCTACTTATTCATATAAAGGTTGTTACTAGTTTAAATGCTTTATCTTATAAGTATGTAAATAAATAAATATTAAAATTTTTACCTTACTTCCAAATCAAATTTACACTGGTATTGATTATGTTTTGTGACTTTTGTTTAAATGCATTTAAACACTGGTCATTCGATTGTAACAAAAAATATGCACAGTAAACACGAGAAACTCACTTTGGTCTTCTGGAATTTGACCATACCAAGCTAGTAGGAATTTTAGATATCCTTCAAGCAACAATTTAAGAATAAGCTTGGCTTTACAAGTTCATTGCTAAATTCACGTATTTACTCATGTATTGATACAACAGTATTTCCAAGGGTAGGTAGGATCCTGCCTAGTTCAGAAAATCTAAATTACAATTTAGAAAAAAACTAGCAAGATAGCTTCTCTACTTATGATATAGGTTCTGAGAGCAAGAGACAAGCTAGTGTAGATGAAAGAAGGGATTATTCTTTCTAAATATTAGGTACATTTGATCCCACTCCCCAGAGTCCAACCGTTGCCAACACTGATTCTACTGTGCTCTCAACAACCAGTTCAGCTGTATTCACCTCTTTCTTTCTGAGTGATCCATGTACCTTCTCTTCCATTTAGCCTGCCTAAAGACAGTTCTCAATGGCACCCCACTCCAGTACTCTTGCCTGGAAAATCCCATGGATGGGGGAGCCTGGTGGGCTGCAGTCCATGGGGTCACTAAGAGTCGGACACGACTAAGCGACTTCACTTTCACTCTTCACTTTCATGCATTGGAGAAGGAAATGGCAACCCACTCCAGTGTTCTTGCCTGGAGAATCCCAGGGATGGGGGAGCCTGGTGGGCTGCCATCTATGGGGTCACACAGAGTCGGACACGACTGAAGCGACTTAGCAGTAGCAGCAGCAGCAAAGACAGTTCTCAAATGCACCTGGCCTCTGGGTCTTCAAGCATCTCTAAATCGTAGAAGCAACTGAGTACTAAAGCTTTGATCTGCTGAAGATGCTGCAGAGGTACCCAGCACATCTTGGAACCTTCCACAGGTCCTCTGACTTGCTGAGGGTCCTACAGTATGGTTATTAAGCATCAAGTCACTTTTTAAAATGGTTACACCAAGTCCTTTTTTATGGAATGATTTAACTAAACTTAAATAGAATTTATTCATTAAAGTAGCCTGCCTTTTCTTTCCAGGGCAGACATTTTAATCCTTGGATACCATCAGTACACAAAGGTAGGAAAGACATGAAAAGAAAACATGCTTCATATTCTCTCACTTAATGATATCAGTCTTGAGCACGTGCAAGATGCCACGTTCTCACAAGCACAGATACCATGGAGGCCAAGACTAGCACTACCTATATCTCAGATGAAGAACCGGTCATCAACAAGGTTGGTAAACTGCCAAAACCACAAACCTGTGTAGACAGACCACCTTATGAGTGGTCAAGTTCTTCAAGGTCAGCTGAGTGGCTGAGCTGGACTTCACACCCAACTCCAGGGCCCAGATCATCACCCACTACGCTGTACTTGGGGCCTCTCAATAGTCATGTCACTGGCGGGTTAGGGGGAGAATGGATACATGTGTCTGTATGGCTGAGTCCTTTCGCTGTTCACCTGAAGGTATCACAACCCTGCTAATTGGTGATACCCTGATACAAAATGTTTTTGGTGTTAAAAAAATAGTCATGACACTACTTTTAAGAGCAATATTTTATCTACCTTTTCATTCTATTTTGAATTAGGTTAACTAATTAGGTTAAATATGGAGCTTAACTTGAGGACAGATTTCATTGAACTAATGAAGTTAACATCTAGCTGTTTTCAACTCATTTGTTACATGAAGAAACAAAAGACATTTTTTTTCTTCAGCCTTCTGCTGGGACAGGTAGTTAGAGGTAAAGCCAGAGTGGTGAGGTCAGTCAGCGATCAACATCAAAATCAAGAGGAAATGGTCTGCACGCAAAGATGGCTTTTGAGGGGTTAGCAATTCAGGTTTCTGATTACAGAAATGAAGCCTTTTCTGAAACACGTTCTCACAGCCTGATGCACAGATGTCTCAGCACCCTCTCCACTCTGTCCTTCTGACCTGTTAGCGGGAGAGGGATGGGGGAGGCTGCTTCCCTTTGGTAAAGCAACTCAATGCCTCTGCAGAGCTGGGTTCCATTAGTGGGCACTTAAGTACATTGATCTATATTCCCAGAGTTAATAAAGACCTTTATGGCCACCAGATCTTCAGTGCAAAAGAACAGACCCTTTATTATTGATTATTCTGAAGAAATAACAATAAAAACCAGAAGAACTTCCTAACAGGACTGGTCAGAGCCAAAGCAAAGTTTGCAAAGTTGGCATCTTGGTGACATTATGTAATACATAGATGTCATGAGCAATATCAAGATCACTCATTCTCAGCCAGTAGGCTTATAGCACTCCTGTTTTGGTATTTTAACAAGATTTCTAGAATCTAGGAAATACAGTAACAAAAATGTTTACAGGGATGAAAACTAACTGTAGTTAGTTAATTGCTATGAGCAAAGATGCATTTTCAAAAATATTCAATTCTTTCTCTTAATGTGTAAAGCACAAGAAGAGAGTCCTTCAGGGGCTCACTGTTCTCCCTAGGGAGTCTATATAACAAATACTTCTTTGGAAGATTAAATATCACTTCACTTTCTAAACTAAGACACAAAATGCACCCTGGTACCTCAGAAAGAACATATTCTCAGCTCACTTTTGAAGGCCAAACACACACAAGTAAAAGCTGAAGACTTGTTTTAAGAATTTGGTCCATATCTAATCTGAAAAAATTACTGAAAACATCAAGAAGTCAGAACATATTTATTTAAAAGTAAAAGAACGAGGCACAGTCAGAAGTAAACTAGATCAAGTCACCCAATTTAAGTTTTCGTGGATGCTGGAGTTAGAAACAAAAGTTTTACTAAGATTCCTGCCCTATCTCCAAACTCTGGAGAGTTGGTAGAAAGCTTTCTAGAATTATTACTTACAGTGCAAAATTCTCAGAAAGAGATGATGCCCCCTAAAGGCTCAGATGTCAAGAGAATTTAAAGGTGACAGTGGCATTGATCTTGAGAAGAGGACCTCACATTCTGAGGCCAGCTGTAAGAAAACTACCAAAAGCCCACCCAAGATGAGCCAACTAGCTCTTTAAGCATTTACACTGCAAACCAGTCAAAGCGCATTCAAACTCCTACCAAGAAAAGGCTTGGCCTGTAGGTCTTTAGCCAGAAAGACCATGCTGTCTGTAAGATGATTCAAGGATGTAGCAGTTTTATGTACAAAATGCTACTATTTCCCAGCTACAGTCTTTTCATTTTTGTAGCAAACAAAACAAAACAAAACAAAACCCAAACACACAAACAAACAAAAGACTAGCATGACTTTGCCTCAAGTTTACAACAATCTAAAGTATGATGTGGGCTTCCAGAGTGGCTCAGAGGTTAAGAATCCACTTGCCAAAGCAGGAGACCCAGGAGATGCAGGTTTGATCCCTGGGTTGGGAAGACCCCCTCAAGAAGGAAAAGGCAACCTACTCCAGTATTCTTGCCTGGGAAATCCCATGGACAGAGGACACTGGCAGGCTACAGTCCATGAGGTCAAAAAAGAGTCAGGCATACCTTAGCAACTAAACAACAACGTGTGATGTAATAAAACCACAGGAGTGGCATCCATCACCTTTGCCATATTCTATTGCCTAAAAGCAAGAACAGTTTCCCCACACCAACAAGCAAGCTTCACAGGGTGATTAATGGTTTGTCTGACCTGTAAAGTCTCTAGGCCTGGCCTCCAGCTGCTGTTGAACAATTTCCTGAACAGAGGAATAACTTAGCTCCACAGTGAATCTGATTCCTTACTGTGCTGTGTGAACATAGGAGCCTGCCCTTCGAGACATCTCCTGTCTGCCAAACCGTGGTTTCTCTCATGATTTGGGAAACTGGTTCTTGATTGAGCTACGATTTCTCATACGCTTAGGCTTCTAGACTCACAAACTAGGCATGATAGCTCTCAATCCCTAATGCTCTGACAAGGCAGGTTGTTTTTATTTATTTTTTGAGTGTGAAGAACAGCAGATGTGATGCAATAGCAAGATCATGGACTGAAAGTCAGATGCTGTTAGTAAATAATGCAAGTAGACACTTCACGTAAATGACTGAATCATCACAGCAGACATACTTAGACAGACTTAGAATCACCATTGTATAGATGAGGAGACCGAACCCTAGAAAGAATAAGCTGTCTGCCCAGGATTACACGGCCAGTAAGAGATGTTGGCAAAATGGGGTTATAGACTTGGATCTTCCTATTTCCACAGCTCCTACCTTCAAGTCACATAATCTCTTTGTTCTCCTTGCCCTCTTCGTTAATCTGAAAAATGGGAGAACTAGATCAGAAAGCCAGTATCTAAGATCTTCTTGAACTTCAATATTCTCAGCTAAATGTCCTGAGCATTAGCTTAGCTTCTTTATGAATTCATCTTGTTTCTTCTAATGAATTCTAAAGTCCTTGAAAATGCACACGAAACTAGTAGTAAGTCATAAAATGCTTTATCAATTTGGCCATTATGGCTATTATGGCAGGTACGCAACAGGTTGAGAGACTGAATAAAAGTTTCTGTTTTGGAAATTTGTTAGACTGTGGCCAATCCATTTGGAGATGTTAAAGGCCGGTCTCATGTCAGCTTGAGGAAGCTGCTGGACATAAAGCATCATTAACTCATTTTTATAAAAACTCCAAGGCAATAATGGAGAGTTTACCTGCTGGGGGTGGGGGGATTGAGGGTCTGAAGCTCCCTGGCCTTTTGTTTTAGCCCAAACTTGCAGGCATTTCCTGGCGAGAAGCTGCCCTGTGTTGAGTCAACCTTTTGACCCTCCCCCACTCCTCAGTTCCCACATCCTTCAGAGATTTGGGGCCTGACTTGGCTCATTGTTTTATCCTTTGGTATTTCCTGTTGCTGGAGGTGGGAAATACCTGTTCCAGCCTTGTTCCACCAATGATGCCCAGATAACCAGCCGTGACGGACACCAGGCAGGGTACAGACTTAGACTCAAATCCACATGGCACGCAGCCCTGGGACCCAAGCGAATTGCAAGAACCCTGCAGTTCTGAAAAACCTGGTGTTTTCTCCTTCTTTTTTAAGACAGAGACCAATATGTGTTTATCACTAGACGATCCTGACACATAGTAGGGCTCAATAAATATTAACAAAATGGCATAGTAAGCACAGAATGTCCCAGGGACAGCAGAGTGGCTTTCAATGCGGTGCGACTTTCTTCTTCAAATTGCAGTAACACAGGCTACGCAAAATGGTAATGTAATTTATAAATAATTCTACAGATCTCTTAAATGTCCAATCCATTGTCCTTTTAAAAAAGTCTTTTATTTTAGAAATACGAACTATAATCACCAGAATCTGTTGCCTTTATTTCTGGTTTAAATATATATTATATAACTATATATATTATATTTTATAGTTACGTAAGAAGGAAATGGCAACCCACTCCAGCGTTCTTGCCTGGAGAATCCCAGAGACAGGGGAGCCTTGTGAGCTGCCGTCTATGGGGTCACACAGAGTTGGACACGACTGAAGCAACTTAGCAGCAGCAGCAGCAACTATATAGTTACGTAACTATATAACTATATATGTAGTTACTATATACGTAACTATAGGTAACTATATAGTTATATAGTTACGTAACTATATGTTATATTTACTATATACATAACTATACAGTTATACGTAACTATACGTAACTATATAGTTATATAGTTACGTAACTATATGCCTCCCTGGTGGCTCGGATGGTAAAGAATCTGCCTGCAATTGTGAGACTTGGGTTCAATCCCTGGGTTGGGAAGATCCCCTGGAGGAGGGCATGACAACCCACTTCAGTATTCTTGCCTGGAGAATCCCCATGGACAGAAGAGCCTGGCAGGTTACAGGCCAAAGGGTCGCAAAGAGTTGGACATGACTGAGCGACTAAGCACAGCACAGGTACATATACAGTTGTGAGCAGAAACTGAAAATAAAATATATTTAAAATTTTCCAAGTTCCTCCTATGCCTTTGCTATGAGTCACATGCTTGCCAGTCCACATAAACTACAAAGTCCACTCATCTTTACCTGTGGCAGCAGTCCCATTGGGAAAACGTTCAAATCTCACAATTTGAAAGAGTAAATGACAACAACCTCTATGAGGTGTAAGTTAGCCATATTTATCAAAATCACAAATGCGTATATCCTTAGTCTCAGCAACTTCACTGTAAAGGGTGTATTCTATAGACATACTTTACTAAGGTGAAATAACTTTCATCCAAGATAATTCATTATACCATTTGAAAAATGATTTCGAAGAGCTGGAAACAACCTTTACATTGGGGATTGTTTAAATAAATTATAATTTGCCCATACAATGCAGCCCTGAGAGAATGGAGCCTTTTTATGTGCCAGTAAGGAATGACATCCAAAGAATGTTGCAAAGTGAAAAAAAGCGAAGTATGAAGTGGGCTATACATACTATGCTACTATTTGGAAAAGACCAAAAAAAATCAATATGAATTTATTTTTGTGCTCATAAAATCACTCTAAATACACTGAGGAAACTGATAACAAAGCAAATTAGATCCCCGGGGGGGGTGGGGGGTGGGGGGGGTTTGGTGGCCGTGACTCTTTCATTTCATGTCTGTTCTTTTTGATTTGGGGCAGTGTGATTTATTTCATAAGTTAAATAACAAAATACACACACAAAAATAGTCCACAGCTACAAAAAGCAAGCTGATGGAATTCTATTTTACATATTTTCTGCTAGATGCCTGGATCTTTCTAAAAGGTCATTCTGGGTCTGGGTCGGCTTGTCCTCAATCTATTTTAATAATGAATTTACTTAACTTGGGTCATGGAGAGAGGAGACACTAGTTGTGCTCAGACTTATAGTTGAGTGGATCACTTTCTGACCAAAAGGCTCTTTTTCTGGAGACAAGGAAGTGACTCTGAAAAAACTTTGAACTCAGTCATCTGAGGCTCATGTGCCGGTTCACCCAATTAGCTGGAGTTACAAGTACCCCAGAACTGAAGACTCAGAGACTCAACAACTTGGCAAAGGTGTATGCTCTTTCCTCATCCCCCATGTTGTGTAAAGCATCCCAATACCAGAAATTACAAAGCCCTGGCCAGTTTACTGAATCTCAACTTTAGCACAGGACTACTTCATTTGCCTTAAAAAAGCAAATCTAAGACAAAAGTAAAAAAATAAGAGAAAAAAAAAACAAAACCAACTAGGGTCATAGGCATCTCTTCAAAGACATACTTTCTTTCTTGATGTCTTTGTCTTCACGTTCATCGACATGATGAAGACAGCAAGACACACATGGATTTCTGGGGGTTTGCCTTTCTTGCTTTAAAGGTGGAATTTCCAATGGTGCAATGGATCTAAATGCAGAGGCCATCATTTCAGGGTGAGAAGGGCAGTAATTGTCCATCTCTACTCTCATTAGGGACAAATGAGCTTCGTCTTACAAGATTCTGAATAGAAAGTCTGTCATTAATAGCCCGCTGTTTTCTCTCTGAGAAGAGACAGCAGTGTGTGGCCTGAAATCATTGCTGGAGAACTGGAGAAGTCTCTTTGGGGCCAAGAAGAATGAAGCTGTCCTCTCAGGAGACAGGGACTCAGTCTTGAAATTCAAAATTCAAGTGTGCCTTTCAACTCGCTGCTCCTAAATTTACCTTCAACTCTTTGATAAGCTACACAGAGGAAACCTTGCCTTAATTCAGCCAGGGTATAACTTTCTTTATCTACTTTTGGGGGTTTTATTCTTTTCTTTTTGCTTTCAAAACAACTTGAGCACATTTTTGATTGGGCCTAGTGATGGGAATATTCTTGGTCTAGGGAATCTGCTCTGGGTTGCTCTGATTGCACTGAAGCTTGACATAAAACTCATAATTTTTATCCTCAGTCAGTACAATGGCAATACTTTGTGTGCTGGAGTGTTCTCTGTGTTTCCACATCTCACAGCAATGATACAGCTCACCTCCCTGCCAGACCAAATACCTGATGAATGATGGCACCCCAGTGTTCCATAAATATCAAGAACTCTAACACCTGGAATGTACAGCTTGGGAAAGACGGGGCTTAAATTCCAGTTGCCTCTTCCAAATAGCGTAGGCTCTTCACAACCTTGTTTACTCTACGGCAAAAACAGACACCCGAAATTTTCATCCTCGGACCTATGATAGGTTAGCAGAAGACGGAAGGTTGGAAGTGACTCCTGAAGAGGTATGCCTCACGTGTGTCCTCGAACATTGCTTAGGAAACACTGGCCATTACCCAGAGTCAGGAACTTGACAGCCAAGAATGCAAAGCTAGAGAAGGCAGCTGCTTGTGAGTTTAGAGAGACTGGCTCAAATGGGTTGGGAGATCATGAGCTCAGGAAAAAGGTCCTGCGATGGTACAGCGTCATGGGCTGCAAACACTCTTGTATCTTATTTCATATACAGCTTTAGAGGAAGGCAAATTAGACTTTAAATGATAGAATTTTGGAGCTGGCAGCAGACATTAGTCCAAATGTATTTTGCTGATGGTGGTGCTAGGGGTAAAGAACCTACCTGCCAATGCAGGAGATGTAAGAAATGCAGGTTCGATCCCTGGGTGGGGAAGATCCACTGGAGGAGGGCACGGTAACCCATTCCAGTAGGGCACGGCAACCCACTCCAGTATTCTTGCCTGGAGAATCTCTATGGATAGAGGAGCCTGGCAGGCTACAGTTCGTAGGGCTGCAAAGAGTTGGACACGACTGAAGTAACTTAGCATGTATGCACGATGAGACTTGTTTTAAATCATAAAGGGAGGACTTCCCTGATGGTCCAGTGGTTGAGAATCCTCCTGCCAATGTAGGGGACATGGGTTCAATCCCTGGTCTGGGAGGAGTCCACATGCCACAGAGCAACCAAACCTGTGGGCCCCAACTACTGAGCCCACAAGGTCTAAAGTTGACACTCCCCAACAGGAGGAGCCATTGCAATGAGATGCCTGCATACCGCCCTAGAGAGTAGCCACATGAAGCAATGAAGACCAAGCACAGCTGAAAATAGAATAAATGAAAAATTTTTAAAAATCATAAGGGGAGCTGATGGCAGAGCAGGGTCCTTTAGATTCCTAGCAGGACCTTTAGATTCTTAGCACTTTCCTAGCTGTGTTCCAGACATTCCCAGACACTAATCAGAAGAGGGGATGAACTCGCCATGGACTTACATTGCTATAAAGGGCAAACAGAAAGTGCTCTATAAAGTGACACAGAAAAATGGAAGGTATTATTATTATTGTAGGTAATTGTTCTGAACATATCTACTTACTTGATGGCCTACTTTTAAGATAAATAGATTTGAAATTGCCTGCTCAGTTTTCTCATTATCTGATTTAACAGAAAGAAAATAGAACCTAGAGATAATCTTAGAACAACATTAAGCCTTACTCCTACTTCAAAACAACCTCTCCCAGCTCTGTTAGAAACCAGCAACATTTTCTCCAAGTTTCCAGAACCCCTCATCTTTCCTGCCCCCACTCCAATGCAGGGGTGACAGTTAATGAATAGTCGACACCAAAAATGGGCTTCCTTGGTGGCTCAGTGGTAAAGAATATGCCAGCCAATGAAGAAGACATGGTTTGATCCTTGGGTCAAGAAAATCCCTTGGAGAAGGAGATGGCAACCCACTCCAGTATTTTTGCCTGGGAGATCCCATGGACTGAGAAGCTGGACGGGCTACAATCCATGGGGTTGCAAAAGAGTCGGACATGACTTAGTGACTAAACAACAAGGAAGACACCAAAATGCTGGAGAAAAGGAGAAATCAGGGAGGCGATGGACTCTCTGATGGGTCCCCAAGTGCTAGGAACAAAAATGAGCTATTGAGTATGTTATGTTTATTGAAACCACTTTTCCAGCAACTTCCCATTTTCCTGAGAGGGGCCTCAGCTATCAGGTACTCCCTGCATTGAGCAAGCTGTGTTGTGATAACAGTTGCCTGGAGATTGCTTTCTGCTTTGACTCAAGAGGCCAGGTAGATAAGGGACAGATAAGGATGGTGTCACTTACTCTGAGGCTTTCATCTCTGCTCTCAGAGACCTTAACAGCTATTAGATCTCTTCCTACAACTCTCTTAGCTCTTTTCTCTAGCCAAGGAAACAAGCCACTTCCAGACCTAAACCAGGTAACTGACTTCTCTGCTTCCAGCTCCCAGGCCTCCCTCATTCCTGGGTCTCCGTCCTCTGAGCAAATAGCATCATCAAACCTGTGCATATTTCCACTTATTGCCATAGCAAAGATGGGAAGCAAAGGCAAAGTGTGGACAGTTCCTACAGACACTCTGTCTGCCAAGCATTTAAGGAAGTGATTTAAGGTTACACGGTTGTAAATGGCAGAACTGGGATATAAATCTTGGCAGAGAGGTGTTAAAATTATTCCATTTTACACGCAAGGAAAGAGAGGCTCAGTTCCAGAAGTGGGACATAGCCCTAACTGTCTGACTCCAGAATCCATAGCCCTGATCCACTCCCCTCTCCAGTCCTGGACTCTGTCCCCACAACAGGAGGCAGCTCCCTGGAACGCTTGCGGAGAAGGTGGGGTATAGGGAGGGCTAGGATCAAGTCAGCTAATGCAAGTCACTTATTTGCTATTGCTGTCCTTGACAATTTTTCTATAGTTCTGCTCCCTGGGGGAGAAGATAAAGCAGATAAAAAAGAAAAAAAAACTCAGACTCTAATCCCTAATACTCAATCCCTGTGTCATTTCTCTAAAGCAGGGCATTGTGGTTCTCAGCTCTGAAAGCCTAACCCTTCCAGTCCAGCCCTCTGCCCGGGGAGCCTCCGTTGTGTGACCACAAATAGCTGGGCTTTGGTAACACCAGGGGAGGGCTTGCCTCAGGAGCCACCCTCCCCGAAGCTTCCGGAAGCTCTCTCTCTTCTCTTTTCCAGGAAGTGTTGAAGGAAACAGAAATCCATCCACCATTCTTTGGATTCCTGTTGTTCAACCCGAGAGGAGATGCCCTTCTCTTAGTAAGGTGGAAGGTGTCAGCAGGGGGGCCACTAACTCAAATAGTTGGCTACTTTGGTCCCAAGACCTGTCACTTCAGTGCAGCAGCTGATAGTTCACCGCATCGATGAACCTGTCGAGCTAAACTGACTCAGCTGGATATTGTGTTACATGTCCGAGGCTCAGAATACCACTACAGCCTTTCTGGGAGATTACTGCTTCTAGTCATAAAGAAGGGCCCTAGAGTTAGACTGCTCTCAGAATAGACTCACCTACAGAGTAGCTTATGTAGTAGAATAACCTGATTCACTGATCATTATTCATTTACCTTCAGAGACAGAGCCTGTCTTCACTGGGCCTGGAGATGGTAAGGCTACCATGCAAATCTCTGCGCGCCTCTTGCACGATACCTCCACTGCAGTGGCAGCCTGCATCTCAAACTCAGAATGTCCAAAACTCAGCTTATTATTTTCCCCATCTTCTTCCTGTATTCCACCATGACTGGTGGCACCATTACCACTCAGGCACCAAACCAGAAATCGGACGATTCACCTGCAGTCCACTTTCTCTGTCAACTCACATGTAATCAACCACCAGGATTCAGGAGTGACCCTTGTTCTGAACTGTCGATTCAATCTCTCCTTTCCACGCCTTGTGCTGATGTGTCAGTGCACATCCTTAGTTAACTGTTGTAATAAAACAAGAATGAACATTTCCTGAGAGCAGAGATGAACACCCAGAACACTGTGGTGGGTAAGAATATGAACTTGGAGACAGAAGGGTGGGTTTGAAACATGGTCAAAATGCATCAACTGTGGTCAAAATGCATCAACTGTGCATCAACTGTGGCTGACCTTCACTTTCCTCATCTATAAAATGAGAATAAAAATACCTTCCTCCCTGGCTTACTCTAGCACTGCTTGGCACCATGTAAGTGTTCACAATATATATTATACATATAATGATAGATGAGGAAACTGAAACTTCAGAATAGCTAAACGCCTTATTTAGGTTCACACAGTGATTAAGTACAGCTGGCATAGGAACCCAGATCTATCCTTCATCGAAAGCCACAGTTTAAAAAAAGATTATTCCACGTGGCACATCTAGGGCTCCAAGTGTGGTTGTTAATAACACAGTAGAATCTCTAAAGTACCAACACAGGAAGACCTCATATATGATACAGCACTGTATATACAAATATGATCTCATTTTAAAGAATGCTACAAACTCCTCTATTACGATATCTGAACCCTGTATATCACTTTGTCATCTCATTTTTCATCCATCTCTTCTACTAAATGACCGGAGGGCAGAGACTCCTCATCTCAAAGCACAGGGCCAGATATACAATATCCAATATTTGTTAAATCACTGAATAACACTGAATCTTTAAAAAAATTAACTTATGTATTCAGCAAATAATAGATCACAGTGGGTAATGTGTGAATGTGGTATAAAGCATTTATTAACATCACGCCATAGCCAACTGAGCTAATCAGCCCTTAAAACATTTAAACTATACAAAAACTTATTTAGGATAAAGTAACATTCCTTCCATCCTACTCCCCACCTATCCAAATTCTACCCCAAGAGGCAGTCATGGTGGCTCATTTCTTGCACATCCTTTCAGATATATTATTGAATTGCACTCAATTTTAGTGCAATTGAAATTTATTGCCAAAGAGTGTCAGGGAATGGTGGGAAATGTAATATACACATTCAGTCAGCAGGTTTTCTTTCTTAAAAAGTCACCAATTTCTCTCAAAGTCACATAAAGATAGTCTAAACGTTAATGTTGTGTGTGTGTGTATGTGTGTGTGTGTGTGTCTGTCTGTCTGTCTTAAGACCAACAGCAGAAAAAGGTGCTGGGTGCTGTATTTGTGAACTTCCTCAGGTAAAACCACCATCTAATTCTCTGCAACTCTATTTAAAGATTCCCTCCCCTTGAAGCTGATCTTAAGACCCGTTTCTTCGTAATTCTTTGGCCTGAGATTTCACTTTTATTTTCTCTTCATTCCCTGCACATGAAATGAGTAACGTTCTGTGACTTGACCATGACAAAGGATTTTCCTTTGTTTCAGGGAGATGTCTGAGGTCACTCTAACACAACTGACCGCAGTGGAAAATGAGAAAATGCCTCCTGGAGAAAGGACAGTAACCACTTTTCTCAGTATGGCTTTTGTCAGACAGCTGTCTGCAATAGCCTGGGAAGACACTTCATCTAATGCTTTCATGATGAACTGTCCTAAAGACATCTAGCACGTGGCGCTGCCTTCTCTCAGGTTGCTAACCTGCTCCTGTTACATGGGCTTTGCAACCAGGCATTTTCAGACTTTTGATATCACTTAGAAATGACAGTAGAAATATTATTGCATAGGAATGACATCAAATTGTTCATGTAGGGCTATGCCTGTGTTTGTAGAGGAATTGCTATGGAAATATTAATATTTACAATTCTCTACTTTTTTGAGCATATGGAATTACAAGTCTCTACTCTTCCTCTCTTTTTCTAGTTTCTATTTCCACACACTAAATGAACATTTACTTTATTTCAAAAAGATAAAGAAAATAGAGTGGAATAAAAAATTCACCCCAATATGTAGGTTTTTCCACTCTTTCTTAGTAAAAGCAATCAAAACCTAAGAATTCAAAAACTAAGTAATAGCTATAGTTCTTTTGTCTCATTTCATCTTTGGGGAAATAAACTATTTTCTTCTTTCTTCCTAGCAACTTCCCAGTCTTTTCTTATGCTGCAGCAAATAAATTTGAGCAGACATACACAGACATGTCCTTTCCCTAATATTTCTTTAAGGTTGATGTAGACATGTACCAGTGACAAGCTAAATTCGTGTTTTCACTCTATGGAAGAGGCACCAAGAGATAACCAAAGCGTCTTCCTTCTTTCCTAAACCTGTTTGCTACTAAATTGAGATTCCAAGTCCTTTATGCAGACTCAGTGGTCTCTCTGACTGTCAATGAGCTCTTTTTATTTGTTTCTTTGTTAGTGGCTTCTTCTCCTTACTTCTACCTCCTCAGTTTCCATTAGTAAAGCCAACACCGAGGGCAACCTGCCAAGCTATCTACCCCAGCTCAGCCAACTCATCACAAATCTCACAAATTGTAGGAACGACTCATTGGGCTAGGAAATGATCCCAGAACTCAAAGAGAAAATGGACTTTTAAATCTGGGATTATCTTCCTTCTATTAGAGATGTTATTTCTTTTTAGTCACTTAAGAACTTCCTGCTCCATCAATCTGCTTTCCATGCTCAGGTTTTTACCATTTTTTATTTCTCTGTTCTTGAAATGAAACACTTCTGTCGTAGCAATTGAACTCTTGTGTTTAGAACACCATTTTGAATCAGGGTTTCTATATCTTTTCCAAACATACACCAGTATCACTAAGCTCTATTATTATATGGATAGGGTTACAAAATAAACAGGTATTTGTTAAATTAATGATAGGGATGCAGCTTAATCATTTGTAGGAGAATTATACGTTTTCTGCTGAATTTAACTGAGTAAATCATTTAGCAAAATTACAAGGCTATGTGAATGCATCGAGCATTGCTTGGTAATTGGCTTCTACCAAGACATGGCAGTATTTTTCTTCCTGGCAACTCTCATAAGATATAAACTAGTCAGGAGAGCAGAGAGGCAAGATGGCAGACTAGTTAAGAGAAATCACCTCTGGCTCTAGACAGCCTGAGTTTCACTTCCAGCTCTAACATTTATTGGTTGTGTGATGTTGGCCAAGTGGCTTATCTCTCCATGCTCAGTCTCCTCAACTATAAAATGAAGATCAGAGTAATCATACCTATCCACAGTCTTCATAGGTTTGTTTAAAGATTAAGTGAGCTAATATAAGCAAAACACCTAGAAAGTAGCTGGCATAGTGCTGTATAAATGTTCACTGTTAGTATTATGCAGCTATTAGTTGGCTTGACAGTGATTGTAATTCATTGAAAATAATGTATTTTACATCAACTTCCAAGACAGTGACACAGCACTGAAATACTTCTTCCAGGAAGGTATTCAAACCTGGCAACCTAAAGAAAGCCATTATTTTTCCTAGTCAGTCAAGACACTTTCCCTTGGAACGTCTCTAGAATTAATTGAACACTCATTAATCAACAACAGTTACGAAAAGGAGCCAATGATACTGACATGGAATGTATCTAAAGTCTTGTGACAAACTACTCTTCTGCTATATTCATATTTGTCTGTGATCTAAGAATCCCTTTTTGGGGGATAAAGTTACAATTATATTTACATGCTACAGAATTTTCTGAGTTCTTTTGTCATTACCTCTTATATTTGATGGAGATTTTAGCAAACTTCAAGTTAGAGATTAAAACTTTTTCTGGTGGCAGATTTAAGCTTTGTTTATTTGTTTTTAACAGCATGGCATTGGCTTATCTGTTTACTAGCCTAAGGACTTTTATATTGGTTCAGTCAAAAATCCCAACTACATTTTAAAGGAAGAATAATGCTACCCACAAGTAATGAACTGTAATTTCAGATAACAATAAATCAAACCAAACAATAATGTTTTATTTGTACAGATTGCCATCAACAATGCTAAATTAGTAAGAGGCTAAAATGTTTCAAAAGAGTTATAGCCATTTATGTCAGGCACTTAGAGGCAATGAATGAATGAGAGATCTGTGTTAACATTTTCCGAAATTTACCTTTCCCAGTCACTGGATGACAGAGAGTGCAAACAAAAAAGATTCCGCCTCTAAGTCTAAGAGTTGTTACTCAGCTTCAAGACAGCATCAGTTAGAATATAATTACTATCAGGGACCTGTGTCTCATTTTGGGTATGCTAATTGTGTAAATTAGTTTTAAGTGAAAGTTACATTGTATAAGGATCACATTTTGGCCAGATCTACTGTGCTTGCTTGTTTTTATTGTTATTTGACCGCTCAGGCCTAATGATTAAATTATCCTCTTTTATTCTTACATAAGATGGAAAAACATTTGATTTATTTCCCTTCTCCACACAATCAATTGATTTGCATAATGCCTAAGGATGCTTCTTCAGATTCCTACATGTTTATCAAAGTTCCAAACGTGCCAACAGACTGTCATGTAAAGGGGAAAAAGAAGAATCTTTCAATTCAGAGGAAAGCCTGGGCGGTCCTTTTGAATACCTACAATCAGTTCATCTGATAATTTTCCCAGGCAGTCAGATGCCCCAAAGAAACAAGATCCAGTTGTTTTTTTTTTTTTTTTTTGGAAGGGGGTTTTGTTATCAAATGACTTACCCACAATGACTGCAGTGACCGTGAGCAGCACAAATGCATTCCGAAATAGGTAACTTTTAACGTCCTCCTTTGTGATGTTCTGCACTTTCTTCTTGGCCAACAGTGTGCGTTTACGGACCCCTTGCTGGAATCTCTCCATCCTGCCTCCCAACCTGGCCTCTTCTCCATTGCTTTTCGTCATATTTTACTTCTCTAGAGTGTCTCTGCTTTGAACTTCAACGTCACGGAATCAGCCCCAGAAAGCCAGTTCTCTTTGGTGTTAAAGAACACAACTAGACAGGAGAGAAAGAGACGAGAGTTACAGCCCCCAGGGGTGAACAATCAGGGCTGCCTCACACCAGGGGAAGCTGTTGGCAAACTGCATGATCTCACTAGGAATCAAGGACTGGAGAGCGGCAATGCCAGACCGCAGGGCTCGAATGTGGATATCTTACTGAACCACGTGTGAGACATGTGCATAAATCCAGAATATATGAGCAGGAACTTGTGTTACGTTTTTAAAAATTTGTCCTTCCCTCTCCAGTGAAGCTATAAAAGGGCTCATCAGAGCTGGGTGTGACGGAACAACCCCTACCCCAACCTGATCCCCTGGAACCTAGCTGGGTGCCTTACACAGGGTTCACCCTCAATAAATGTCCAACTGAATTAAATGCACAGGAAATGCTCAATAACTATACTTAATGGCTTATGTTGTATACATGGGAAAGGCATAACCAGCTCAATAAAATGAATTAAGATGTTGAGATTTCAGTCAGAGGTTTCTGTTATATATAATAAAGTAACTATTTTCTTCATTAAGAAAAATGTCATGATAACATCCAATAGTAAATATGCTTATGAACAGAACACAAGTACCCACAGGCCCTGAGAAAGAATGACTCTTTCACATGGCAACTTTTTAGTTTTTTTCATGAAATGAGCAAAGTGGGCTGGGCACATTTATAAATGATCTGAAATCATAATTCATTTACATTTCTGTCACAAGTAGAAGTACAAAGTAGCATTTATCTTTGTGGCAAACATGCTGAAGTCTTCTAAGGAAACTATCACCCACTTCTCTGTATTTTAAAATTTAGGATTTCTACAACAGATGAAGAGATGAGTCCAATTTTCATTCCAAACATTACAGTTAGTGTGGTTTCCAGTTTCTTTAAAGTGCTCCTAGGTTATTCAAATATATCTAAGTAAATCTCCCCTTGGTAGAAATCAGCTCTTTTGAAAGATCAAGAAATTCCTCCTGCTGTTTTACAAGATTTCTAATCCATAACCTTTCCCACGGTAAATCCAAGTAAAAAGCAGTGGTGCCTGTGGACGTGTGTATCTGGCGAACAGCCAGCGTGTGCGTCCGTGGGGGAAGTAACTAGAAAGCGAGGGACTCCTCGGAAGCTTTTGGCAAATTCAAGTGCGGGGCGGGTGGGGAAAACAACCCTAACAGCTTTGACTTTTAAATAAAACTGCAGGTTGGGGTCAGTGGTAATAAGACATACAGGTCGTTCAAGACTTCATAGCAGATTAAACGTTTAGGGAGAAGTAAAGCAGAGGAGACGAGAGAGACCAGATTTTTTCCCCCCTACTGATCTCTCATTCCCTTTACCAGTCACTTTTAAACAGACCAGCTCAGCCTTGATTCTTTTCTAGCGCCGGAACCACAATCTGCCCCCAATCCACCCTGAATGACTCAACTCCAAATTAAGAGAGGACGCGGCGTAAATAGACACCACACGCTCCTTGCATTAAATCACTAACATGGACTTTATCTACCAAAATGGCTAGCTTTTACTCTCGCTACTCCTCTGCCTGGGAAACAAAATACAGGGGCAGAGAAATGGAATGAGAAATTAAGCCCAGCAAGAATACAGGACGTCAGACTTACCTTTTCCGGATTTTGTAACGGGTGGAAGATACCCCAGGCAATGACAAGGTGAATTCTCAGCAGGTACGGCAGAGCAACAGAACGCAGCGAGCGAGGCGTGCATGTGCTCTGAAACTGCAAATTACTATCAGGGCAACTTAAGAAAAGGGGCGGAGTCTGTGCCCGGGAAAGGGGGAGTGGGGAAAAATGAAAACACCACAGGGAAGGAGGGGAGAAACCCGAGGTTTCTGGAATATTGATTAATCTTGGCGCACCAGAAGCCTGCTTGTTGGCTTTGTTTTGCTCCTTAGACCACTTTGCCGCTTTGTCAGTTCACTTTCATTAGAAATGCAAAACCGGGACCAGGAAGAATTGAAGAATAAAGCGCACACACACTCAGAAAGCTTGAAGTCTTGATTAGAACGTTTCAAAGAAGAGATTTCTGGAGCTAAATTTAATTATCTCACATTGTTACTGGTTTCCTCCCCTTAAGGAAACACGAGTGTGCTCTTTTGCCTGGTTGTACACTATTATGAAAGAGTCCCTCTTTTTAGAATTGGGGAAATAACTGACATTTCTTGGGAAGACCCAGAAGGCAATCAAGTATGGAGAAAAGAAATGCTATAATGCTCTAAACTTGACTAAACTTACTCAAAACACAAGATGAGACATGCCTCTGCTTTAGCAGTTAAAACTCTATTATAACACATCTAATTTAGCTCAAATTGTCTGGTGGCAAAGATTAAAAAAGGTAAGAAACACAAAGAGACCAAGATCTTTGCTAGACTACTAAAGTAAAAAGCATTTTAAGACCAAGAGTATAAATGCACACTTGAAGTTTCGTAGTTTCAAAAGGTAAGTTTGCTGTGCAGACAGACACCTCAATTTTAAAGGATGCTCAATGTCCTCTACACCCCCACCTACCCCATCGCTTTTTAGGAATTAGAAAATTCTCATTTCCTTGAGACTGTAACTCGTACTTCTAGTCCACCTTTCTTAAAGAAAATAGATTGTGAAAATAGGTTTTTAAAAATTAAAAAAAAATTTTTTTGAGCCTGACTCAACTCCAAAACTTAGAATGTGTTTAGCAAGAAGAAAAAATGTTTAGTAGAAACAAAACTCATACCAAAAATTACAGCCAGAGTTCTGTATTCCTGTTTATTAAATCTCATATTCCCCATACAAAATCCGCTTAATTCTTACGTCTGTTTTCCAGCAAGAAAGTATGTCTTTTTCTCTCATTAGCAAATCCAGGGAGATTCTGAAGATATGTCTCCTGCCAAGTCTCAACTGTTGCATGTTTATACTTTTTTGAACATCTCCTGGTTGGAAAGCAATGGTGAATCATGTACATGCTAAAAGTATAAACTAGCAGCAATTACAACAACTTTTAAAATTGCATCATTCTAAGGGTTTATTGAAAATATATGCTCTTGGCAGTCCCAACCCTCAGCAGTCTTTCTTTTTCTTTTATCTCCTAGATCACTTAGCATCTGTATTACATAGTTTAACATTTAATTACAAGTCTCCTACCACTCTTTTCTTTTAAAAAATCCTTGTAAAATTTCTGGCTTCTCAACTAAACTGTAAGTTCTTTGAGAGCAAGAATGGGTTTTATACCTGATACACAGTAAATATTAAATTTAACTCCTATGAATAACTGACATAATAACACTTGGCAACAAACAAAATCGCTTTTTGTGTTGGCACTTCTGGCCTAGGCGCCATTTCTCAATGCCTTGACTACATTTTAAAGCATTTATTTACTACACTAAGTCCTCTCTGAGCCATGGATTTAAGACTAACTTGTCCACATTTCTTGAGGAAATGTCTTGTATTTCAAGAGAACTTAAAAGAGAAATCTTTATATAATTTTAAATGGAATTTCAAGCCAAGTGGCATTTCCATTTTTATTTCTGGTTGTTTTGGAGTAGGGGGACAAGAAAAGGGATTAGAAAACCATACTTTGGTTAGTAGAGAGATGAGAAGGCTCTAGTACCCTCTCTTTATCCCTTTTTTTCTAATCCCCAAATCTTAGTTAAAAACCATTTCATTATTTTAATTAGCACAGACATTATAGGAGTCTGGTGAACCCCAGAGAAGAGAAGTAATTCACCACTGAAAGTTTTGTTGGCTATAATAAAAACCTAATGAGAAAATGAGATGTAAAGAGTCTCAGTTCAGAGTTCATCTGAATTACAAGGGTGTAGTCTGGGGGAAATATTAGGAATTACTACTTTTAAGTACCACTTTCTCTTTTGGAAAGCTATAGCAATAATGCCCTCGGGACAACTTGGGTTTACTCAACGTATTTCTTCCTTTTCCTCTATTTTATAAATAAGACCCTTGAGCCTTCAAACATTTTTTCCTTCGTAGAAATACTAAATAAGCCAAACAGCAAGAAATTATGAACAAGTCTCTATATGTATTTTATTTAAGGCTACTGTGGGTAGGAGACACAGGACTAGGAAATCATATTAATTTTTCTATTCCAGAGTTAAAAAAAAAAAGATGTGGCAAATGCTATTTCTTTTGAAAACTTTCAAGAATTTTCTTTGAACATGCTATTATAAAATATGTTGTAGGTGAATTCATTGGGGTGGTGGGAGGTGAGGGGAAATGTCACAACAAGAAACAACCAAATCCAACCTATCCTTGAATTTCCATTAGTTTGAAGTTTGACGTATTAGTAAGTTTTGTAACATAGGTCAGAACCATCAAATTTCAGCATTCAAGATAAGGGAATTCTGGAATTTGAGGAAGAATGTGATTAGAAACCCTTTTAACTTTTGTTGAATATTTTTCACTTTGATTTGTAATTTCATGGGAGATTTTGTCCATTCTTGTTCAAATAGTTTACATTTTAGGATTACCGTAAGGAATGTCAATTTTCCTTCTGCAATTTGGAAATTGTAGAATATTAGGACCATGAAGGGGACTTATTTAACTCCAGTGAAAGTACTGGAGGTAGCAGGCATAGAAACAGTACTTATAGTAGCTGGTCTCTCATTTTGCCTGAATTTTTTTTCCTTTTGAGCCCGAATGTAAAAAGCAAAACAACAAAAAGTTGGTGGCAAATTCTGGTTAGGTTTTTAACAGATTGGGTTTATCTTGAACCTATGTGAAGCCTGAAAATCCCAATTTTAGTGGGCAGCTAGGCTTCCCTGGTGGCTCAGAAGGTGAAGAATCTGCCTGCAATACAGGAGACCCGAGTTTGATCCCTGGGTCAGGAAGATCCCCTGGAGAAAGGAAAGATTATGCACTCCAGTATTCTTGCCGGGAGAATTCCACGGACAGAGGGGCCTGGCGGGAAAGTGTCCATAGGGCTACAAAGAGTTGAACAGCTAAAAGTACCCTTTATCATAGTCACTCATTCAACAAACCTTGAACAAGTGCTGTGCTGCAAAAACCAGCCCCTTTTCTCTAGGAGGCCACAAACACATCTGTAATTATTCAGTGGGCAGTGGGAGCGGCCCACAGAAAGTTATGGGAACCCTGTCCTGCAGCCTATTTACCAGGTTTTCCTCTGAGACTCAGAGACTCTTGGAGAAGCTATGCCTAGCTCAACATTATCCTTACTCCGTGTGTGCTGTGTTAAGTCAGTTCAGTGGTGTCCGACTCTTTGCGATCCTATGGACCGTAGCCCGACAGTCTCCTCTGTCCATGGGATTCTCCAGGCAAGAATACTGGAGTGGGTTGCCTTGCCCTTCTTCAGGGTAACTTACAGAGGAGCCAGAACGCTAAATTAAAAAACCTTGACTCTACTCCTAAGCAAGAGGGAGCCACAGGATTTAATCATTGGAGTGATTTTAGGTTTAGATTGATGCAAACCTTTTAAGGGAACAAGACTTGAGTCAGGAAGCCAAGGGGACGGAGGAGCCTTTACAAACCAGAATGATTCACACTCACATTTAAAGATAAAAAAAGATTACACTGAACAGTACAGACAACCTCAAGGTATGGAGGTTCAACAGACAGGCTGGAATTAAACTGAGACCACCTCCCCTAGAGGTAATTTCTTTCCAGATCTCTGGGCCCACCCACTTTACTCTTTTTAGTTACCAGTGGGTTTCTCTAGAACATTCTAATGTTTTGACCCCTGAAGAGGTTTAAGAAGCAGTCTGAGCAAGGGCAGACGCCTAGGGAATCCCACTATAATAGAGAAAAAGAACAACAGGACTCCCCCTCAATAAATCTGCAGGTGGTAAGAAATTATACCAACCATTTTATCCCAAGTTAGCTAAGAGTTGGACACAATGATGGTTTACAGAAATGTAACACATTCTCTTCATCCTAAAACTAAAGAGGGTCTACTTTTTAACGAAGATTTCACAAGCCTTATTGCTATTAATTATGACTCATATTGTGAAATGGCTCCCTTCCCAGTTATTCAAAGTGAGCCAGACCTCCACAGGACCAGAATCTTGGTGTAATTGGGAAAGATCGGGTAGGTCAGTGGGAATTAAAGCTTTCCACAGAGTGTTAGCAATAATGATAGTCCACATTTTTACAGAGCTTTATAGTTTTATAAACACTTTTACACACATTATCTAATTCGATCTTTGTGATAGTACTTTGTGGAACATTCTATCATTATTGGCCCTGTATATCCAGATGTTGACATGGAGTTTCATAGGGATTAAGCAATTTGCCCAGGATTACAGTCAGTGAGTGACAAGAGCTCTTAACAGTTCTCGGAAGTTTGGTTTCTCATCTTTTTCCAAAAGAAGTCCTCAGTAGCTTTTATTAAGACAAAGAGAAAAGAAAGTAAAGAACATTAAAAGGAATGCCCACCATCTGTTATTTCTTATGGAAAGTCAACCCTAAACTTCTCCTCTTCCTTCTCTTCCTCCTCAAATCTTGATAGGGTTGACTGCCCCTTCTATGTGCTCCCAAGATTCCTGGGGTTTAAATTTCCAGAGTAATTGCCACACTGTTCTGTAATTCTCTCTTTCTAGACTGCGGGCTCTTCGAGAGCAGTCTGTCTTTATAGGTACTGCATACCCAGTTACTAATACAGAAGGTTGCCTGGTTAAGTAGGAATTATTACATGAATAAATGGACACATCACAGCCACAAATAGGAAAAATTATATCAATCCATCTCCAGTGCTAAAACTTGAAGGAAGGATCTCAGAAAACATCAAACTTTAAAAGGAGGAGAAGGAATTCCCTGGCAGTCCAGTGGTTAGAACTCTACCCTCCACCACAGGGGTCGGGTGACATGGGCAAAAAAGTAAAAAATAAATCCAAGTGGAGCTACTCTAATGGAATGGATAGGAGATGGATGTTAGAACCTATTTCAGTGTCCCCCTCCTCTCTCCCTCAGGGGAGGCCCTCATCAATCCACGGATTCTAGGCAGCATCTTTGAGAAGAAGGATGAATGAGGAAGTCAAGTCAGCGTGTGCCAGGACTCCTTAGTGCCAGGTCCAGGTTTAGAATTTAGACGCCCCATTCCTGCTCCCATCATATTTTTAATCACTAAACCACAAATTCCTCCCCTTCCAAATTTGCATGTCATCTGTAAAATGAGATTGGTGGTAGTTTACTCACTAAGTCATGTCCAACTCTTACGACCCCATGGACTGTAGCCTGCCAGGCTTCTCTGCCCATGGGATTTCCCAGGCAAGAGTACTGGAGGAGGTTGAATTCCCTTCTCTAGGGGATCTTCCCAACCCAGGGATCGAACCCTCATCTCCAGCATTGCAGGCAGATTCTTTACAGACTGAGTCACCAGGGAAGCCCAAAATGAGGTTAGACTACGTTACTTTGCTCAAGTCGCTTTCCCTTTCAATGTTCTATGATTCTAAATTTGTCATGCCAGTAATAGGCTTGCCCCATTCACTTCGGTCTATTTAGTTAAGGACACAAATTTTTATATGCACGCAGTGATTAATGGCTTCTCATTAGATTTCTCTGCCACAAATTAAACACAAACATATAAACAGTCACCAAAGGAAGCTTATTGAAGGGCATGGGTTTTATGAAGCACAGCAATGACATGAATCTTTTATAAGTGTTTGTAAGTATAGAATCATAATTACAGCAATCAAGACAGATACACATTTTTTGTAAGGAAAAAAAGTAATTATAATTTAAAAGCACACAGCTCAAAGTTGCCATCACAAAAACGACTATTATAGCAACTATTTCGCATTTGGACATTTTTTTGGCAGGAGCTCTGGGCATTGTTTATTGTGAGTCAGAAACAGGCACTGAGAAAATATGCAAATTTTTTAAGCAAGAGAAAATGCAGCTTTGAGTTGAGAAAACAGGGTGAATGGTGGAAACTGTCTGGGTCTTGCACACAAATCAATCTCAGCGGCTGAAATAATTTTTGGTCATCGGATGCTGTGAGAGTAATTTGGGGTAAGGTCAGAATAAAGTTATTTCATGCTTTAAAATGTACATTGTGCTGTGCTCAGTAGTTGAAGTCAATCTTCTGCTAATGTCACATCTATAGGCTGATTCTAAATTGAAAGACCAAAGAAGAAAACTTTAGAATGCTACCAACCCCATTTTCCTGGGCTGGGCAGGGGGATTGCTGTGGCCTTGTGAGGCAGTTCACCTTGGGTCACAGAAGTGGCAAAACCAAGCCTCCCCCCTCATCCTGCTCTTTTCCCACATAGGACCACACCTGCCAAAATGCAATGACATTCTCACAGGATGACCTGTTCACTCCTGTCGATAGACCTCAGTTGTAAAATGGTATTTCTATCACTGTTGCATGAGTTCCAGTAGGTTCTTCAAAAATCTCTTGATACTGGGACTTCCCTGGTGGTCCAGTGGCTAAGGCTTCCTACTCCCAGTGCAGGGGGCCCAGGTTCAATCCCTGGTCGGGGAATTAGGTCCCACATGCTATAACTAAGAGTTGGCGTGTTGCAAATAAATATCTTGCATGCTGCAACTGAGAAGATCCTGCATGCCACAACTAAGACCCAGGACAGCCTAAAGAAATAAATCTTTAAAAAAAAATCTCTTAATATCAACAGATAAAACTTGGGGAGATAATTTAGTCTTGGAGAAACATACACTGAGGCTGGGGTCAGGTTGTGGAAGCTTGGGCAAATCCTGGGACTAAACTAAAGGTAAGACAAAAACTAGGTTTCAGACTTTTTTTAACCTGATGAAGTTAATTCATATATGAGCCCACATCACACATTAAAACCCAAGTCAGCCCACACTGTCAAGGAAACCTAACACTCCAACTCCAAATCTCCAACTCAGCTTTAGCTAGCTTGTGTGCTAAGTCACTGCAATGGTGTCCAGCTCTTTGCTAACCTATGGACCATAGCCTGCCAGGCTCCTTTGTCCATGGGATTCTCCCAGGCAAGATTACTCAAGTGGGTTGCCATGTCCTTCTCCAGGGGATCTCCAGGGTAACTCAAAGTACTCAATTTCTAAGAAAAGCACTCTAATAGGATAGAATAACTTCATAGCAAAAGACAAAAGCCTTAAACTCTAAGGACCCCACAATTTTAGTGATGCCTCAATTAGTAAATCTTACAGAGGCATGGCTTGTTGTAGTAAATTCAGCCATAGGTAAGATGTCTGGGAGTATGTTTTGCAGATCTCAGGCCCAGGCCTGTGGTCAGGGGGATGGGAGGGGATGGTGGGTGGTGATGAGACAGACTGGACTGAGCAATGGGTCATAATTTTTATGGCCATGTGGCCTTGCTAAGCACCAGGATAGATGCAGGAAATGCCAAATTAATGGTTTGCCCAAAGTCAACGAAGTGAACATCAAAGTCAACACCTGAACCTGGTGTTCACACTCCCACCAATCATTTTCAGAGAAACATACAGTGAAAGCCTAATATGGTTTGACTCACTTATAAGGGAGATATTTTCAGATCCCATGTTAGAAAGCTATATTGTCCAATGTGGTTGCCACCAGCCACAAGTTGCTATGGAGTGCTTTAAAGTGGCTAGTACAAATTGAGATGAGCTGTAAGTGTGAAAGTGAAAAGGGTTAGTCACTAATCATGTCTGACTCTTCGCAGCCCCATGGACTGTAGCCTGCCAGGCTCCTCCATCCATGGGATTTTCCAGGCAAGAATACTGGAGTGTGCTGCCATTTCTTTCTCCAGGGGATCTTCCCGACCCTGGGATCAAAGCTGGGTCTCCCACATTGTGGGCAGACTCTTTACCATCTGAACCACTGGGTAAGTGTGAAGTATATATTAATTTTGAAATTTTAATCCAAAAAATGTTAAATATACCATTAATAGTTATTAATATTAATTACATGTTTGTAATTATAATATTTTAGATATTGGGTTAAGTTGTTGTTTAGTCACTAAGTCGTGTCTGACTCTTTGTGACCCCATGGACTGCAGCACACCAGGCTTCCCTGTTCTTCACTATTTTCCAGTTTGCTCAAACCCATATCCAATGAGTTGGTGATACCATTGAACCGTCTCATTCTCTGCCATCCCCTTCTCCTCCTACCCTCATTCTTTCCCAGAATTAGTGTCTTTTCCAGGGAGTCAACTCTTTACATCAGGTGGCCCAAGTATTGGAGCTTCAGCTTCAGCATCAGTCCTTCCAATGAAAATTCAGGGTTGATTTCCTTTAGGATTGACTGGTTTGATCTCCTTGCAGTCCAAGGGACTCTCAAGAGTTTCCTCCAGTACCACAATTCGAAAACATCAATTCTTTGGCACTCAGCCTTCTTTGTGGTCCAACTCTCATATCTGTACATGACTACTGGAAAAACCATAACCTTGACTATACAGACCTTTGTTGGCAAAGTGACATCTCTGCTTTTTACTATGCTGTCTAGGTTTATCATAGCTTTTCTTCCAAGGAGCAAGTGTCTTTTAATTTCATGGCTGTAGTTATCTGCAGTGATTTTGGAGCCCAGAAAAATAAAATCTGCCTCTGCTTCCATTTTTTCCCCTTATTTATTTTCCATGAAGTGATGGAACTGGATGCTGTGGTCTTTGTTTTTTGGTTGTTGAGTTTTAAGTCAACTTTTTCACTCTCCTCTTTCACTGTCATCAAGTTAAAGAAAATATATTAAAAATATGTTTAAGAATTTCACCCGTTCCTTGTAGCTTATTTTCATGTAGCTAATAGAAAACTTAAAATTACATACGTGACTTGCATTGTCTTTCTATTGGACAGCACTGTTATAAAGTGATTACTCTTTATAGAGGTGTTCTTAGACTTGGCAGCACTAGCAAGCTCTCCAGTCCATTCCCTCTCAATTTATTTAAATAGATTAGCATGTGTTGAGACTATTTTGGTCTGTGCACAGAGGTTTAATGCTATGGTAATAGTAATAATAATAAAACAGCTACCATTTATTAAATCTTTTCTGTGTGCCAGGCCTTGTGCCAAGTGCTTTACATTTGCCTCATTTACTTGTCACAACAACCCTATTGTTACTAAATTTTATTATTCCCACTTTCCCAATGAAGGAATTGAGGTTCTGAGAGAATGAGCACCCAGCCAAGATCACAAGCTGGTTAAGTGGTTGGACTCAGATTCTACCGCAGCCACTTGCTTTCAAAGTTCAGGCCTTTGAGTGCCACACAATTTTGCTTTGAGAAAGAACACTCTTGATGAAAATACTGCCTTCTGAATTCTACAAATTCCCACAGGTCTGAAGACACTGAAAGGAAGTCCGAATACACAGAGAAGGACAAAATGGTTGCAGTCCTCAGGGATCGTACAATATTGTACGGAGAACATATGCAGTGAGATAGATGACTATATAAGGCCTGACGAGACTGAAAAATTAAACTCCCTAGACACACAGGAGAGAGATTAATTCCAGTTTCGGGGGGAAATGGCGGGTTGCATGGAAGAGGCAATAGTTCAGAAGGAACTCTACAGATGAAGTTTTTTTAATACAGTAAGGAAGATCTCCTGGAGAAGGGAATGGCAACCCACTCCAGTATTCTTGCCTGGAAAATTCCATGGACAGAGGAGCCTGGTGGGCTATGATCAAAGGGGTCGCAAACAGTGGAACAGGACTGAGGGCCTAACACACACACACACACACACACACACACACACGGGAATAGCTCGGGAGAATCTTTCAGGTGGCAAAACCAAAGAGCAAAGACGCTGCATGGACTCCAGAGAAGCTATTAAAATATGGCACAAGTGAAAGACAAGACAAAAGAGGTTGAGTATACCGTGTTTTATTTTCAATATATTTTTGACTGTGCCGGGTCTTAGTTGTGGCATGCAGGATTTAGTTCTCTGGCCAGGGATAGAACCTCGATCCCCTGCATTACTAGAGCAAATTCTTAGCCACTGGACCACGAGGGAGGTCTCAAGCATACTGCGTTTAGACAAGTAGAGAGTAAGAAGGTAGAAAGACCTTGGATACTTTGCTTTATTCTTTTTTTTTTTTAATTGAAGTATAATTGATTTACAATATTGTGTTAGTTTCAGGTGTATAGCAAAGTGATTTGGTTATATATATATGTACATGTCTATATACATGTATATTCATTAAATTTTTGTTGTTATTGTTATAGGTTACTATAAGATATCTGTGGAGCCCTATACCAAGGTCGCAGGTGTGGAACACTGTACCACAGGATAAAAATCTCTGGAACTAACCAAGCCCCATAGCAATTGTTGCCATGAGCTTCCGGATCTAAACCAGCCAGTTCCGTGACCCCATATTATGTAAAATACCTACCCTACTATCCACCCTATAGCATCCTAGCCAATCACCTAATGCCACCATTCCAGTAGGAATTTTCTGTTTCGAGGCTATAAAAATTGGCTGCAAGCCTGGGAAAGCGTTCAGCTCACCCTTGAGCCACCCTGCTATTCTAACAGCATCTCTCACTCTGCTGCCTGCTGTTGCCAAGTCGCTTCAGTTGTGTCTGACTCTATGCGACCCCATGGACTGCAGCCTACCAGGCTTCTCCGTCCATGGGATTCTCCAGGCAAGAACACTGGAGTGGGTTGCCATTTCCTTCTCCAATGCATGAAAGTGGAAAGTGAAAGTGAAGTCACTCAGTCCTGTCTGACTCTTAGCGACCCCACGGACTGCAGCCTACCAGGCTCCTCCATTCATGGGATTTTCCGGGCAACAGTACTGGAGTGGGGTGCCATTGCCTTCTCCTCTCTCACTCTAGTAAACTTTATTCTCCTCTCATTCTGCCTCATGTCTCAAAATTCTTTTCCAGCTCTCACACAGACTGTGACAATGTTGACTATAGCTCCCTGTGCGATGTAAACATAAATGTTAGTCACTCAGTCGTGTCTGCCTCTTTGTGACCCCATGGACTGTAGCCTGCCAGGCTCCTCTGTCCATGGAATTATCCAGGCAAGAATACTGGAGTGGGTTTCCATTTTCTTCTCTAGGGGATCTTCCTGATGCAGGGATCAAATCCAGGTCTCCTGTGTTGCAGGCAGATTCTTTACCATCTGAGCTAGCAGGGAAGCCCTGGTGCTGTACAGAACAAATAAATCCTTGTATTTTATTAATTTTATATATGGTAGTGTATATCTGTTAATCCCAAACTTCTCATTTATCTCTTGCCCACCTTTCCTTTTTTGACAAGGATTTCTTGGGTTGGAAAAAAGTCTTTTCAAAATCAAAGATAGCTTTGTATTAATGCAATTTGTAAAACTCTCAAGTCTTTTTCTATAACCAGGCCAAACAGACAATAGCACCAACTGCCACAAGATCAGACCCTAAGACCTTCAGAGAACCACCCATCTTCAAGAATCAAAAGGAACAGTGTATCCAAATGTAACAAAGATGCCAGGGAAGTGATCTCCTGGTGGCCTACATTCTTTCATAGTCCAGGATCTTTATCAGCAGAAACAAAATGCCTTCTCAACTATGCCCCTGCCTCAGCTCCACCCCAACCCATACTCAGGTCAAAATCCTGGTTCCCTTCGACTCCATTACAGGAAGGACTGTTGGGGGGCCAATAGATCCACAGAAGGCAATGGCACCCCACTCTAGTACTCTTGCCTGGAAAATCCCATAGACGGAGGAGCCTGGTGGGCTACAGTCCATGGGGTCGCTAAGAATCGGACACGACTAAGTGACTTCACTTTCACTTTTCACTTTCATGCATTGGAGAAGGAAATGGCAACCCACTCCAGTGTTCTTGCCTGGAGAATCCCAGGGACGGGGGAGCCTGGTGGGCTGCCATCTATGGGGTTGCACAGAGTTGGTCACGACTGAAGTGACTTAGCATAACATAGCATAGATCCACAGGAGGATACTAATTGCTAACATTAAAGGGGCAGACAGAGAAGACTAGAAAAAGTAGCTTTTACCAGCATGTAGAAGACAGTGAATAATTTTATTAGATAATCTGTTGGAATCCCTCTTAGATGTCTGTTAAGTTTTCAAATGTAATCTTTAAGGCAGAACTCACTGCCCACTTCCTTGACAGGGAAGATGGAGTTTCCCCTTCCACTGCTTAAATCTTTTTTTTCACCAAATCCAATGTGACTCAGAACTGCCTGTCCAACTTTCAAATTCTTGCAGGAAATTGGAGCCACCAGGTGAGGTCTTTTGTTATGGAACAGTTAAGTGATTAAAATGTAGTCCCAATCTAATTTCAGCCCAGGGTTTGTCTCTAGGTTAAAATGTGTGGTGGTGAATTTAGGGAAAGGAGTGTTGCTGAAGGGTTAATTTATCTCGGGTTAAAATGGAAAGAGTGACAGACTTTATTTTCTTGGGCTCCAAAATCACAGTGGACGGTGACTGCAGTCATGAAATTAAAAGACACTTACTGCTTGGAAGAAAAGTTATGACAAACCTACATAGTGTATTAAAAAGCAGAGACATTACTTTGTTGACAAAGGTTCATATAGTCAAAGTTGTGATTTTTCTAGTAGTCAAGTATGGATGTGAGCGTTGGACCATAAAGAAGGCTGAGAGGCAAAGAATTGATGCTTTTGAACTGTGTTGCTGGAGAAGACTCTGATTCAGAGTCCCTTGGACAGCAAGAAGCTCAAACCTGTCAATCCTAAAGGAAATCAATCCTGAGTATTTATTGGAAGGACTGATGCTGAAGCTCCAATACTTTGGCCGCCTTATGTGAAGAGCTGACTCATTAGAAAAGACCCTGATGCTGGGAAAGATTGAGGGCAGGAGGAGAAGGGGACGACAGAGGATGAGATGATTGTATGGCATCACCAACTCAATGGACATGAGTTTGAGCAAACTCTGGGAGACAAAGGACAGGGAAGCCTGACGTGCTGCAGTTCATGGGGTCTCAAAGAGTCAACATGACTGAGTGACTGAAGAACAACAACAAACCACCTTTTGCACCAGTCTTTCACTACAAATAATAGTACCATCACCAGGACCAAGCAAATCCTACTCCTAGAATATGGCCAATGTTTATATGTCAATCCTGAAGCTATGCCTCTGGCATTCTTTTAACCCACTTGGAATATCTGGCTTTCTCAACTTCTTATCACAAAGAATTTATTTCTTCTTTGCTTGCTTTTTAGAACTGTTTTCTTGGATCTTCTGGATAAGATTGTTGTTCAGTCGCTCAGTGGTGTTCAGCTGTTTGCGACCCAGTGGGCTGCAGCACACCCGGCTTCCCTGTCCTTCCCTATCTCCCAGGGTTTGCTCAAACTCATGTCTGTTGCTTCAGTGATGCCATCCAACCATCTTATTCTCTGTTGTCCCCTTCTCTTCTTGCCCTCAATCTTTCCCAACATCACGGTCTTTTCCAACAGATTGTAACTTGGTGTTAAGAAATTTTATTTTGCTGAGGAAACCTCCTCTTACTCTCAAGAACTGTATCATTCATCATGCTTGCTGTGCTCTTCACCTCACAATAAGTTCTCTTTTTTATAACCAATTATACCTTCATACCATCAGATTACCCACTCCAGTACTCTTGCCTGGAAAAGCCCATGGACAGAGCAGCCTAGTGGGCTATAGTCCATGGGGTTGCAGAGAGTTGGACACAACTGAGGAATTTCACTTTCACCATCGGATTTAAATACATGTGTGGAATTAACTAAAAAAAAAAATAGATGTGATTAGGGTGAGAAAAAGGAAAAGAACAAACAAGACAAGAGAGTGGACGAGGGCACAGATAATCTTCAAAAGGGTAGAAACTGGCTATGGTGGAAGCTGGGGTTTTGATTCTCATTAGGAAGTCATTGTGAACCAGAGGAAGACTCCTCTCTAACATTTTTCCTAAAAGGTTGATGTGACTTGTTCAGCTTCCTCAGCTCCACCAGTAGATTTCTGGTAGATCTCCACCACTGTAGATTTCTCTGTCTTATTCTGGCGCCCCTTCAATCCTATGGAAAGGTTAAACTTGCTAACATGTTTACATAAATTTTTCCCCTCTAAAATTTTTGAGGATTAAGTCTTCAAAATGCTTTTTCTTTACAAAAGAGTAAAAATTATAAAGGAAAATGTAAGTGTTGCCCTTATATACTCCTTTGCACCCCCAAATTTTGCTTCATCCACATCCAACATTTTATTTACTTTTTAAAAAAATAGAAGCATAGTTGATTTACATGTTGTGCCATTTTTTCTGTACAGCAAGGTGATTTAGTTAAATATATGTACATATTCTTAAAATTTTTTTTTTGCATTATGACTTACCACAGGATATTGAATGAATTCCCTGTGCTATACTGTGGGACCTTGCTGTTTATCCTTTCTTTATGTATTAGTTTGCATCTGCTAACCCCAAACTTCAAGTTTATTTACTCTTTATGCATCAAATTTCTGTTGAGTCCCTGCTCCATGTGTGGCACTGTTTAGGTGCTGTGGATAGATGCTGAAGAAAGGAAAGGAGGTCTGGATGCTCCCGGAGTTTGCATTCTAGTGCGAGATAGAGCCTCAACAAAGAAATGTGCATGGCTTCAGGAGGGGGCTGTGGATCTCACTGAGAGAGATAGGAAGCCACTGTAGGGCTTAGCTTAGCACAGAGGGGTGAAATAGTCTTTTTAAAAACCAACTCTAGGACTTTCTTAGTGGTCCCGTGGTTAGGACTCTGTACTTCCACTGTAGGAGACCTGTGTTCCATCCTTGGATAGGGAACTAAGATCCTGGTACAGACAAAAAAAATCAAACTCTGGCTGCTGGATGGAGAATGGTTAATACGGTGAGAGACTACTAGAAAAGCCTCAAGGAAAGATGATGGTAGCTTGGATTAAGGTGACTAACCAGAGAGATGATGAGCAGTTGATGTCTTTTGAAAGAACTGTCAGTCTTTAATGATGTTTGAATGAAGGGTATGAAGGTAAGAGAGTAGTAAAGGATGGAACTAAAGTTTTAGGCTTGAGTAAATGCGTAGATAGTTTAACTGAAATGGGTGGAAAGCTGAAGGTTTCGGTTAGGTGTAGGGAATGGAAGAGCTGTTTTGGATTCTCTCAGATCGCCAAATGTAGATGCCGGGTGGCAATGGCATTCAAGAGAGATGGAAAGCCGGCATTCCATATTTGTCACACACACAGATTTAAGAGCTCCAGCTCTGCATGAGCTTGCCAAGGGTGTGCATGGGTGTGCATGGAGACAGAGCAGAAAGATTCATAACAAATGGAATAACTAAAAATTAAATAGTTCAGTTTATTTTGCTTAACATTATACATGTTAGTACACCGAACACTATTACAAAGGCTGAAGTTATATCTAATGGAATCTCTATTATTCTGCTTCATACTGTTAGCCAAATTTTTCATAAGCATGTGTTGGCTCAAAAAGGATGACACCAAGGTTTTTGGCCTGAGAAACTGGAAGACTGTGGTTGTAATTTATCAATTTGGGGAAGAGTGGGAACAGACGTGTGCGGTGTGGGCAGGACAGGAAATCAAAAGGTAATCAAGCAGGGATATCGAATAGGCTGTTAGATATAAGAGAAGGAATTCAGGGGCGAGGTCTGGTTGGAGATTAGATCTGCTGTTATCAAATTCTAGATAGTGTTTAAAGCTAGGGCACAGTTTGATACTAACAACTTGGATTTTGTTTCCACAGGGTGTGAGTGTAGCTAGAGATAGGTAATCAAGAATTGATAATCAAGGAATGGGCTGGGGGCTCTCCAATACCCAAAGATGGAAAAGATAGGGAGGAATGGGAAGAGAGCCCTCATGGTAAGGGAGGAAAAAGCAGAAGTATGGTCTAATATGCCAAATTATTGTAAACAAGTACTTAAAATACCAGTTAGTCACAGATTCTTTTGAAATTTAATGCAAGTGTAGAATTTGTTGTTTGGTCAAGAAGTCATGTCCAGCTCTTTTGCGACCCCATGGACTGTAGCTTGCCAGACTCCTCTGTTCATGGATTTCCCATGCGAAAATACTGGAGTAGGTTGCCACGCCCTTCTCCAGGGGATCTTCCTGACCCAGAGATTGAATCAGAGTCTCCTGCATTCCAGGCAGATTCTTTACCACTGAACCACCTGGTCTTATTTACATGGCCTCTGTATTTAATTCTAAATCTCCCCAGGATTATATATACTTGCTTGCTTAGAAAATAAATATGTCATCCAAAGGATTTGAGAGTTGCTTTCCCAAAGGGATATTTTGGAATTATGTTTCCAGCTATACATTCCTGGCTAATCAGTGTGGCACGTTGACCAGAGATTTTGGCTAGGTGTGATATGGGAAGCAGCAGACAGCAGAGCTTGGTTTCTCAACTCTTGACTGCCATGCTGTGAGATGCTGTTTAAGTCTCCGTCATGACTTTGAAGGGTAAAAAGTGGGATGAGGTTGGACTATTTAAGCAACCACAGGGGATCCATAACACTTGATTAGACTTTGCATTTCTTTATATTTTGAGGTTGTGTCAAGATCTTCTCATGGAATTCTGAACCTGGGGTTGGAGGAGCTGTCCAAAGGGTCTTCTATTGACAAAACCTAGGTGTCCATGAACTTGGATGTGAAAAATATTACAGTTTTCCTTTCAATCTTTTCATTAACTTTTTTGGGGGTACTACACTGGGTCTTTGTTGCCCCGTGGCATTGTGGGATCTTAGTTCCCTGGCCAAGATTGAACCTGGGCCCCCTGTATTGGAATGTGAATTCTTAACCACTGGAACACCAGGGAAGTCCTACTTTCATTAACTTTTAATTGAAATTCAGTAATTCTTTCACTTAAGAATGTAGGCAACAAGCCATATTAATATTAGCAGTACCTGGACTTTGTCACTGACATAGATAGCATTATATCACCTTACAGTTGTTTCAGATAGCTCAACGGTACTTCAAAATTGCAGTAATTATTAGATTGGACACTGTATCTTTTTTTATTGTGTTAGTAGAGAAGTATATATACATATAACTGAATATCAAAATAATTGGTTCCCTTTGTAATCTTTTGCATTATGCATTTTTTATTTAATCCTGAGAAGGGACTTCATAAGATTGCCAAAGAACAATGGTGCAGGAAGGTGGAGAACTTCTGCTGTCTCTGAATTTGTGTCCTGAACTCTTATGATATACTTCCCACTTCTTGGCACAATACTACTCCTAAAGGTAGAGTAATGATATTCTATGGGACATCTTGAGGCTTTGGTCAACAACATTATCATTATTTATGGTGTCTTTTCTCATCTGAGGTTTGAAATTTTAAGCAGTAAGTTTGCTATTGTTACTTTTGTTTTCATGGCCTCTGGTTTTAGATATTTCTTTCAAAGACTTTACCCTTTCTAAAGGTAAAAAATACTGTACTCTCCAAGATTTTCTTCCAATGTTTTAACAGGGTTTTTGCTTTGTTTCTCATCTCAGTCAGTTGAGTTGCTCAGTTGTGTCCAATTACTTGCAACCCCACAGACTGCAGCACACCAGGCTTCCCTGTCCATCACCAACTCCCGGAGCTTGCTCAAACTCATGTCCATCAGGTCAGTGATGCCATCCAACCATCCCATCCTCTGTCGTCCCCTTCTCCTCCTGCCGTCAATCTTTCGCAACATCAGGGTCTTTTCCAAGGAGGCAGTTCTTCACCTCAGGTGGAGCTTCAGCATCTACATCAGTCCTTCCAATGAACATTCAGGACTGATCTCCTTTAGGATGGACTGGTTGGATCTCCTTGCAGTCCAAGGGACTCTCAAGAGTCTTCTCCAACACCACAGTTCAAAAGCATCAATTCTTCAGCACTCAACTTTCTTCACAGTCCAACTCTCATATCCATACATGACTACTGGAAAAACCAAAGCTTTGACTAGATGGATCTTTGTTGGCAAAGTAATGTCTCTGCTTTTTAATATGCTGTCTAGGTTGGTCATTGCTTTTCTTCCAAGAAGCAAGTGTCTTTTAATTTCATGGCTGCAGTGATTTTGGAGGCCCCCAAAATAAAGTCTCTCACTATTTTAATTGTTTCCCCATCTGACTGCCATGAAGTGATAGGATCAGATGACATGATCTTCTTTTTTTGAATGTTGAATTTTAAGCCAATTTTTTCACTCTCCTCTTTCACTTTTGTCAAGAGGCTCTTTAGTTCTTCACTTTCTGCCATAAGGGTAGTGTCATCTGCATATCTGAGATTATTGATATTTCTCCCATCAATCATAATTTCAGCTTATGCTTCATCTAGCCTAGCATTTCACATGATGTACTCTGTACAGAGTTTGAACATTCTTTGGCATTGCTTTTCTTTGGGATTGGAATGAAAACTGACCTTTTCCAGTCCTGTGGCCACTGCTGAGCTTTCCAAATTTACTGGCATGTTAAGTGCATCATCTTTTAAGATTTGAAATAGTTCAGCTGGAATTCTATCACCTCCACTACCTTTGTTCATAGTGATGCTTCTTAAGGCCTACTTGACTTCCCACTTCAGGATGTCTGGCTCTAGGTGAGTGATCACATCATTGTGGTTATCTGAAGATCTCTTTTGTATAGTTCTTTGTATTCTTGCCACCTTTTCTTAATATCATCTGCTTCTGTTAGGCCCATACCATTTCTGTCCTTTATTGTGCCTGTCTTTGAATGAAATGTTCCCTTGGTATCTCTAATTTTCTTGAAGAGATCTCTAGTCTTTGCCATTCTGTTGTATACTTCTCTTTCTTTGCATTGATTGCTTAGGAAGGCTTTCTTATTTCTCCCTGCTTTTTTTTTTTTTTGGATCTCTGCATGCAGATGGGTATATTTTTCCTTTTCTTCTTTGCCTTTCTATTTTCTTCATTTCTCAGCTATTTGTAAGTCCTCCTCAGACAACCATTTTGCCTTTTTGCATTTCTTTTTCTTCAGTGAACAAAGCAAACACAAATCCTTTCATTCATAGACCTTATCTTCTAATGAGGTTGATCATAGTTTATTCAACCAAATTCCTAATAATGAATGTTTAGTTTTCAATCTTTTGCTATTATAAACAGTGCTCTAATAAGTACTTTATATATATCATTTGACACATATATAAATATATTGATAGAATAGAATTCTAGAAGAGGAATTTCTGGGTCAAAAGGTATATACATTTAGAACTGATATGATCAAATTATTCTTGGTAGAGGATTAATCAATTTATACTTCCAAGGATAATGTCTTGATAGTGCTGGCTTCTCTACACATTGTTCTATGTAAGTTTTTTTTTTAATTTTGTCCATTTAATAGGCAAAAAATGATAAATCATTGTAGAGTTATTTACATATTTCTTCTAATGAATGATACTGGGTTTTTTTTCATGCTTAAGAGCTATTTCTATTTCATATCCTTTGCCTGTTTATCTATTGATATCTATCTTTTCCTGCTTACATAGAATAAATATATTATTAGGAAATGTTGGTCTTTTTTTCTGTGATTTAAGTTTCTAATATTTTGACCAGTTTGTCATTTATCTTTTGATTACTGATGGGCTTTGCTGTACATAAATTTTGAATTTTAGGCAATTGAAATGATCAGTCTTTCTTTTTGTGATTTCTGAGAAGTTTTATGGTACTTAAGATTATGAAAGGACTCCAGTGATTTCTTCCTGAATTTTTGTTATTTAATTTGTTGACTTTAAATATTTAATATACTTGGAATTATCTTGCCATAAAGTAAGGGCTCATTTTGTTTCCCCAGATACTGCTCCAAAACAATTTATTAAGTACTCTTTCTTTTCTCTATTGATATTAAATGCCATCTTTGCAACTATATTTCCACATATATTTATGCCTATGTCTTCCCTGGTGGCTCAGTTGGTAAACAATCTGTCTGCAATGCAGGAGATGCAGGAGAGGCAGTTTCAATCCCTGGGTTGGGAAGATCCCCTGGAGAAGAGGAGTGGCTACCCACTCTAGTATTCTTGCCTGGAGATTTCCATAGACAGAGGAGCCTGGCGGGCTATAGTCCATGGGATTGCAAGCAGTCAGACACACTGAGTGATTAATGCTTACCTTTCTACTCTGATCCATTGATCTGTCTGCAACTTCAGTGTGTCAATACCACAGTTTTAATTATTGTATCATTGGACTATCAAGACATTCTTTCACTATTTTTGTTTTTCACAATTGTCCTAGCTATTCTTGCTTGCTTATTTTTCTACGTGGACTTTAAAACCAGCTTATGCATTCCAATATTTCCTTATTTTTGCTGAGATTTCCCAGGGAGCCCAATATATAGTATATCTTTTCTCTGTCCAGGTTATGAACACAGTGAGAAAAATGGTAAAGAGGCAGGCATATGGGAAATAAAAAGACACCCTTCATTAGAGACTACAACTGAGTTGATAGTGTACCTATAAATGTACCTCCAAATGGCCCTATGAACTGATTCCAGGATTAGGCGGATGTGCTCCTGAGCCTCAGGCAACCTTGGTTTGGGGACCATCTCCCGAGGTGGGAGTTGTCCATGTAAGGCTCTCAGCACCTTGATTCCACAATCCTTGTGGCCCACCAAAAAGGTAAGAATGGAGCCAAAAAGTTCTACTTTATTCTTCCCTAATTTGCCAGAGAAGAAGAAGGAAGAGTGAGTAAGAAGTAAAAAGAGGCCTTGAAAATGAATCCTCCACAAGAAAGAAAACTGAGTCTTTCCCTTCTAGCAATTTGATGTTGGATGGAGTAAATTATTATTCCACTTTTTAAGGTGAGGTAGAGAGTACACAGAGATGTGAAGAGACACAGAAACTTCCATCTTCCACTTCAGTTCACTCCATATGCAAAGCCTTGGTGGCCTGAAACAGATCCCCTCATTTAATTCCCTACATTAGTTCTTGAAAGTTTATGTATTTATTTATTTGGCTGTGTCAGGTCTTAGCTGAGGCATGCAGGATCTTCATGGCATCACACGGGATCTTTCCTTGTGGTGCAAAACTCTAGTTGTGGCTCACAGGCTCCAGAGCACATGGTCTCTGTAGTTGCAGCGAGGGCTCTTTGTTGCTCCCCTGGCGTGTGTGATCTTAGTTCCTGAACCAGTGATTGAATCTGGGTCCCCTGCATTAGAAGGCAGATTCTTAACCACTGGATCACTAGGGAAGTCCCTCTTCTATGTTAATTATGTTGGTATTTTCCCTCACCCCCATGTATACTTAACAGAAATCATAAAAATGAATTTCCTTATTGGTTTTTATTTTTCCTCATTGACATGGTTTATAGATAATACAGTCTCACAGGCAAATAATCCTCAATCCAACCTTGCACTGCCTCCGTTTGAAATTTCAACATTGAGCTCAATTTTTTTTTTCCGTTTCAGGAGAGCATCATCTATCTTTCTTGGCACTATCACATAGCTTGTTTCTGTCTGATTCTTATCTCAAATTAATTAACTCTGAAGTGATGCCAACTTCCATGCACGGTTCCCTCTATGTCATGCGTTTTTTCCTATCCTTGATGGTATCTGTGGGATTATTGCTGTGGACCCTAAAACAAGTATTCTTGCCTGGAGAATTCCATGGACAGTGGAGCCTAGCAGGCTACAGTCTATGGGGTAGCAAAGAGTTGGATACGATTGAGCAACTATATAGCAGGTATAGCTAAAACTGAAGCAGAAATACCACCGAAATCATCTTTGACTTTCTGAAGTTGAAGCTAAAATCACCTGCCTTACACTCATCCCACTCCCTGGGATCTGGTTGCACTAAAACTGATTACACATGGCGGATCAAACATGCCTCTTCAGTGATCACTTAGCTCTTCCTAATGCACATACTCCTCTAGGTGATGGATCAATCTTAGCCCTCCAACCCCTGCACCCAAGCCCTGAGACACTGACTCTGTGGAATTCCAGGGCAGGGACATTATATCTAAACATATGTTCTGAAACAAAATAATGCTTAATTTTAATTAGATATGTTAACATGGTAGGTTCCCATAAGAAAAGAAAGAATAATCTTAAATGTATATCATTACTGGAATCAAAAGAGAAGAATGAATTTACTTTTGAATGTACTGATGAAAAAAGGATTCAGCTTTATTGTGTAACCTCCTAAAGAACTAATAAAAGTCATCATTACAAGTTTTTAGGGTATTTCTCTCAGCGTGTGAAGTGGAGTTTTTTTTTTCTTTTTCTAAATCATTCTCTGTCTTAGTCCTACTGAGTTCAAGTACACTCCATCAGAGAGCTTGTTAATGTTCATCACAGCATCTGTGTTGTATTTTGGGAGGTCCATGAAACTTAATTAGAAAGAAAGTTGGCTTTAATTTCTTCTTTTAGTCCCCCCACTTGAACAAATAAAGACTGGCTGTTTGAAGACCCATTTGAAAAAATCGTTTTCAGTTTCCTCTTGATTTGTGTTTATTGCTAAAAGTTTTCCCAGGGGAGGGCTGAAGGCAACGCCAGAACAGTTCAGGCGTTCTCTTCTATTCCTTTTCTATCGCAGAGCTCAGATAAGAGCCCTGAAGAAGGGAACACACTCAGCCCTCACAGCAGGATGTCAGTACTTTATAACAACCTCTCTCACAGCCCTAAACTCTCAGCACTGTTCGCTTTGTACTAGTACCCTTGACACCACACAAAGGAGACTTTGAACGTCCTTGGACCCCACATCCCTGCTGAGACCCCAGGATGCAGGATACTGCCCAGCAGTCTTCAAAAAGCCCCCTAATTTTATTTTTGTTTCTGATTTCTGGGTTGGAGTCTTCTGCTTGAACAAGGGGAAGAACAGCTGTGTAAATAAATACAGATGAGTACAACTGGCTGTGTGCTTTCCCCAACTGCCTGCTCCACTTATATAGGCTCTCTGCTGATTGCAGGTAAGATGCATAAGGACATGCATGGATCCAAAGTGCAGTACTCTATGTTATTCTTCAGAGAGAAAATTGTCTGGTATTAAGCAACTGGGAGAGTTTTCTATATAAAACAGGGATGCAGGGCTGCATCTGATTGCAGTTAGGAACTTCCAAAAAGCCTGCTTTCCTAAAACCAATTGATATTTATTCAACAAACATTTATTGAGTACCTATGACATGAGAAACATATTTCTAAGTGTTTATGGGGACTCTTGGCAAACCTCAGGGAGGTCTGTCTATGCCTTTAAGGCTGTGGATCAGAGCAAAGGGATAAGCAGTGATTAAAGGTATAGTTTCTGAAAGCAACTGTCCTAGGTTTGAGTTCTAACTCCATTATTTACTAGCTGTGTGGCTCCAGGCATGTTGCAAACCCCTTCTGAGCTTCAGTTTCCTCATCTCTAACATTATTTTCCCACGATATCATTGTGAGGGTTAAATGATGCGATGCACAGTGTCTGCTACTTGATAAACTCTCAATATAAAGATTAGCTATCATAGTAGGTAGGATATGGACTAAGTTACAATGACAAGGAGACTCCGAAATTCAGTAGTACAGAATAATAGAAATGGATTTTCTCTATTTGAAGCTGAGAGGTCTAGGATTATAAAAATATCTCTGCCATTTTCAAAATATAGTTTCATGTCTAAGGCCAAGATGGTGGCTCCAGCCCTTGTCCCATCCTTGCCAGCAAGAAAGGGAAAAGGCTAGGGGAAGGCATGCTTATTTCTTTTTAAGGGAATAAACTGGAAGTGGCACATTCTGTTTCGATTAATGCCATGTGCCAGAACTTAGTCATATGATTGCGTCAAGCTGCATTAAAAGAGTGGTTAATTGTAGTGTCTGGCTGCCCATGTGCTCAGCAAAAACTCATGGCTTCCGCTGTATGAAATGGTTGGCCGTGAACCATCTCTGCCATAGCTATCACTCTTACCTAGCCATAGGATCAATGACAATTGTGTTGTGTGAGCCTCAGGAGATTACAGGATAGATGGGGTAAGAAAAAACATTTTCAGTGGAGGGAGGGAGAGCTTGAGGGCATCAATGAGGGGGCATGATCAGCATACTGAGAAGTTCAGATTATTGGGAGCATAGCATGTAATAGTAGCACTATGTGGGAAGAAAAGCCAGACCAAATGTTAGCAGAAGACCATGAAGGGTCTGAGACAATTGGCTGGTACATTTCAGACAGTGAATGAAGAGATAGTACAGGTTTTTTTTTTTGTTTGTTTCTAGCGGGAGAGGGGGAAAATAGAGGATGTGGTTTGAGAACACATACCTGACAGTGTTGAATAGGCAAGGATATGAATGGTCCATTGGGTAATCATTTCAATAAATCAGTGATGAGATTCTGAGGGCCTGAACTGGGCCAAGGTAACAGCGGGATTTGTCAGATGGAGTCAGGTTGGGGAGGCACCTTCTGGAATAGAATCAAAACTATATGATAACTGATTTGAGTATATGCAAAGAGATAGAGGAAAACAACAGAATGGGAAAGACTAGAGATCTCTTTAAGAAAATCAGAGATACCAAAGGAACATTTCATGCAAAGAGGGGCTTGATAAAGGACAGAAATGGTATGGACCTAACAGAAGCAGAAGATATTAAGAAGAGATGGCAAGAATACACAGAAGAACTGTACAAAAAAGATCTTCATGACCCAGATAATCACGATGGTGTGATCACTGACCTAGAGCCAGACATCCTGGAATGTGAAGTCAAGTGGGCCTTAGAAAGCATCACTATGAACAAAGCTAGTGGAGGTGATAGAATTCCAGTTGAGCTATTCCAAATCCTGAAAGATGATGCTGTGAAAGTGCTGCACTCAATATGCCAGCAAATTTGCAAAACTCAGCAGTGGCCACAGGACTGGAAAAGGTCAGTTTTCATTCCAATCCCAAAGAAAGGCAATGCCAAAGAATGCTCAAACTACCACACAATTGCACTCATCTCACACGCTAGTAAAGTAATGCTTAAAATTCTCCATGCCAGGCTTCAGCAATATGTGAACCGTGAACTTCCTGATGTTCAAGCTGGTTTTAGAAAAGGCAGAGGAACCAGAGATCAAATTGCCAACATCTACTGGATCATCAAAAAAGCAAGAGAGTTCCAGAAAAACATCTATTTCTGCTTTATTGACTATGCCAAAGCCTTTGACTCTGTGAATCACAATAAACTGTGCAAAATTCTGAAAGAGATGGGAATACCAGACCACCTGATCTGCCTCTTGAGAAATTTGTATGCAGGTCAGGAAGCAACAGTTAGAACTGGACATGGAACAACAGACTGGTTCCAAATAGGAAAAGAAGTTCGTCAAGGCTGTATATTGTCACCCTGTTTATTTAACTTCTATGCAGAGTACATCATGAGAAATGCTGGACTGGAAGAAGCACAAGCTGGAATCAAGACTGCCAGGAGAAATATCAATAACCTCAGATATGCAGATGACACCACCCTTATGGCAGAAAGTGAAGAGGAACTCAAAAGCCTCTTGATGGTGAAAGTGGAGAGTGAAAAAGTTGGCTTAAAGCTCAACATTCAGAAAATGAAGATCATGGCATCCAGTCCCATCATTTCATGGGAAATAGATGGGGAAACAGTGGAAACAGTGTCAGACTTTATTTTTCTGGGCTCCAAAATCACTACAGATGGTGACTGCAGCCATGAAATTAAAAGACGCTTACTCCTTGGAAGGAAAGTTATGACCAACCTAGATAGCATATTAAAAAGCAGAAACATTACTTTGCCAACAAAGGTTCATCTAGTCAAGGCTATGGTTTTTCCAGTGGTCATGTATGGATGTGAGAGTTGGACTGTGAAGAAGGCTGAGCACCGAAGAACTGATGCTTTTGAACTGTGGTGTTGGAGAAGACTCTTGAGAGTCCCTTGGACTGCAAGGAGATCCAACCAGTCCATCCTAAAGGAAATCAGTCCTGGGTGTTCTTTGGAAGGACTGATGCTAAAGCTGAAACTCCGTACTTTGGCCACCTCATGCGAAGAGTTGACTCATTGGAAAAGACTGTGATGCTGGGAGGGATTGGGGGCAGGAGGAGAAGGGGACGACAGAGGATGAGATGGCTGGATGGCATCACTGACTCGATGGACATGAGTCTGAGTGAACTCCGGGAGTTGGTGATGGACAGGGAGGCCTGGAGTGCTGCGGTTCATGGGGTCGCAAAGAGTCGGACATGACTGAGCGACTGATCTGATCTGATCTGATGAGGAAAATAGGTCAAGAGTGACTCAAATTTTTCAGCCTTGGTTTTTGTCAGGAGGATAATGCTATTAGCAAGGAAAGGGAAGCAGGGAAGAGGAGAAAAAGAGCTAGGATGGGGTAGTGTTTTGTGAGCCAAGAAAGGAGAAAGCTTGGTGCCATCTTTGTAACTGAATTTAGTTTTTTGGGGGTAATTGTTTGATGTCTGCTGTAGACACTAGAGCAGGTGACTGTAAACTCAGGTATAGCTGCATAATAAACCATCTCGAACATTGTGGCATAAAGTGAGAACTTATGTATCATTGTTCATGGTTCCAAAGGTTGGCTGGGCTCAGCTAGGTGATTATCACTCAAGATCTCTCATTCAGTTATAGTCAGACAAGGTCTGGAGTCGGAATCACTCTAAAACTCACGTCTGTCAACTGAGACTTCGGCTGAGACTGTTGACCAGAACATCTCCATGTGGCTTTGACCTCTCCACATGGCCTCAGTTTTTCACAGCATAGTGACTGGTTTTCAAGAACACGCATCCTAGAGAAAAGCAAGGAGAAATTGTGCAATATTTCTGCTAAGGGCAGAGTCACACAGTGACACTTCCACTGCATTCAATCAATTAGAAGTGAATCAGTAAGGCCAGCCTGTGCTAAGGGCTTGATGAGAGGACTGTTGAATTAGTGGACATGTTTTAGGTCATCATATCTGTGAGGACAGGGGCCCAATCTGTCTTTTTTTGAACCATGATATTTTAGGGGAAAAGTCACATATTGGGTAGTCAATGAAAGTTTGTTGAACAAGTGAATGAAGAGAAAAATCAATGTTTCAGGGCCATAGAGGATCCAGGTTAAGAACTGGAAATATTGGCCCTTACTGTAATCATGTACAGATGTGAGAGTTGGACCATAAAGAAGGCTGAGTGCCAGAGAATTGATGCTTTTGAACTGTGGTGTTGGAGAAGATTCCTGAGAGTTCCTTGGACAGCAAGGAGATCAAACCAGTCAATCTTAAAGGAAATCAACCCTGAATATTCATTAGAAGGATTGATGCTGAAGCTGAAGCTCCAATAGTTTGGCTACCTGATGTGAAGAGCTGATTCATTGGAAAAGACCCTGTTGCTGGGGAAGACTGAAGGCAAAAGGAGAAGAGGGTGGCAGAGGATGACATGGTTAGATAGCATCACCGAGTCAATGGACACGAATTTGAGCAAACTCTGGGAGCTACTGGAGGACAGGGAAGCCTAGTGTGCTGCAGTTCATGGGGTCACAAAGAGTTGGACATGATTTAGCAACTGAACAACAATTGTTTAGTACTAGCTATCCACCTATGTAGCCATCACTTCTACATGAGAAACTTGATTTTTAGCAGCTGCCACTAATACCACTGGAAGCATAAGAACATCACAATTACTATTTTTTGGGCCACTGGCTCCTGAATATGGCAAAATGGATCTGAGATATGTTAAAAATAAAATGAATCGTATTTTAAAATTTATGAATTTATTTGAGCAAAAGTTGGTTCAATCAGTCAACACCCAATCTAACAGATAGAAAGGAGTGCCAATTAGCTGTACAAAAGAATTCTACAGACAAAAGGGAATTGGAAGAAGTTATTAATCTATGAAGCAAAAAATAGGTTGGTTATTGCAAAGTTACTTTCCTTTAGAGGATTATAGGAGTCTCTGAGCCAAATTCCCCAACTGGTGGTGGATCGGGTGATTTCTGGTTGACTGGTTTGATATTCCATTTTTGGAAGAGCTTAGACTATAATTATCTCAGTTTGGTGACATGTGTGTTTGTGTGTGTGTGTGTGTGTGTATGCTAAGTTGTGTCAATCGTGTCTGACTGTGACCCTATGGACAGTAGCCCACCAGGTTCCTCTGTCCATGGGATTCTCCAGGCAAGAATACTGGAGTGGATTGCCATGCCCTCTTCCAGGGGATCATCCAGACTCAGGGATGGAACCCTTGTCTCTTTTGTCTCCTGCATTGGCAGGTGGGTTCACGAGCACCACCTGGGTAGCTAATGCTTCAGTATTTTATTTGGAAATGATCTAGATAGTCAATGAACGTCCATCATTTACTTTATCTCACTCTAAGGTTTCAAGTTACCAGAAGATTTTGGAAACTATTTTCCAAGTAGAGTTATGAAAGGGAGCAGGAACCCGTGGGGCTCTCCCAGGTATAAATATTTTTTAGGTCCCCAGTTCTCATTTGTAGCAAAAAGGCTTCAGCCTCCTAGACTTTCCTGAATATTAAAGGAGAGATTCAACAGTAGTTAATCAGGGGAATAAGGAAATGCAGGAACCAAGGAGGACCAGTCAAGAAATAATACTGCAGGAAATTCCTTGGGGGTTCAGTGGTTAAGACTCTGCTTTCACTGCTCAGGACCTGGGTTCAATCCCTGGTTGGGGAACTAAGATCCCATAAACTGAGTGGCATGGCCAAAAAAAAAAAAAAAAAAATTACTACAGTGGTAGGGCAAGGTCCTGGCTCTTTCTCAAGGGATATATATAACCGTATCTGTGAGTTCTTCCTCAGGAACTAAGGTCTTCCACCAGGTGGAGGATGGTAAATTCAGGATGAGCATAAGATTCCTGAGCACCATCAACTGATCAGAAGAAAGTCACCCTGCAGTCCTCACTGCAAATTTTTCATGTTTAAAAACTCCTCATCCAAATCATGGAGGAGTTCAGGGTTTTTGAACATTAGCCACCCACTCCTCTTGCTTAGCCCTGAAATATACCTTTTTCTGCTCCAAACTCTGACATTCTGGTTTGTTTGGCCTTACTGTGCATGTGAAAAGTGAAAGTGAAGTCGCTCAGTCGTGTCCGACTCTTTGGGATCCCATAGACTGTAGCCTGCCAGGCTCCTTCTTCCATGGGATTTCCCAGGCAAGAGTACTGGAGTGGGGTGCCATTGCCTTCTCCAGGAGATCTTCCCAACCCAGGGATTAAACCCGGGTTTCCCGCATTGTAGGCAGATGCTTTCCCATCAGAGCCACCAGGGAAGTCCTGTGCATGGGGCGCATGAATTTGCATTTGATTAAGTAGAATGCTGCTGCTGCTGCTAAGTCGCTTCAGTCGTGTCCGACTCTGTGCGACCCCATAGACGGCAACCCACCAGGCTCCCCCGTCCCTGGGATTCTCCAGGCAAGAACACTGGAGTGGGTTGCCATTTCCTTCTCCAATGCATGAAAGTAAAAAGTGAAAGTGAAGTTGCTCAGTCGTGTCCGACTCTTAGGGACCCCATGGACTGCAGCCCTCCAGGCTCCCCTGTCCATGGGATTCCCACTGGAGTGGGGTGCCGTTGCCTTCTCCAAAGTAGAATAAAGGTATTGTATTTAATGCTCATAACTCTAAAGACATGCTGGTTTTGTGTATTTATTTTCGGCTGCCCTGGATCTTCGCTGCCGCATGCAGAGTTTCTCTAGTTATGGTGAGCGGGGGCTACTCTTTGTCGCAGTGTGTGGGCTTCTCATTATGGTGGCTTCTTTTGTTGAGAAGCATGGACTCTAGCCAAGTGGGCTCAGTAGTTGTGGCACATGGGCTTAGTTGCTCCATGGCACTTGGAATCTTCCGGGACCAGAAGTCAAACCCATGTCCCCTGCATTGGCAGGCAGAGTCTTAACCACTGGACCACCAGGGAAGTCTGACATGCCTGTTTTAATTAAACCAACAAACTTAAACTAGCTTTTAGTTACTGAAGATTATCCTAGATCACATGAACTTGAAAAACATTTTAATTAGTTTCTACATTTTTAAGAGTATATTTGATTAACATAAATGCTTATTTGTCTTTAAGCCTATAAAATAGAGCTTTATACAAATTAATTTTGGTAATACCTTACCATGGTAGAAAAATATCAGACATCTATAAATAAACACATAGACATACATAAATATACAGACCCAAACAGAGATCTTATAGCTTTTGTTTTGAAATTTTAATCATAAGATGGGCATGATAGTACAAAAATCACTAGTTTAAAAAAGAACAGGTAGATCCAAATTGTGTTTTTTGCAGATGGAATAAGTTAAGATTACCTGTTCAGGTGGTTAAAGCTTTTTACTAATTTTTATGAAAGAAATTTTTAGTTTTTTATTGGTCTACTTTGCAAAATAGCCTTTCCTTTTTTACTGAAAAGAATTTCCCTGGTTCCTGGAGAAAACCAGTGGAATACTTATCAAAAGGCACAGAGAAAGAATTTCCACCAGGAAGGACTTCTGTTTCCTAAGTCCAGACTTTTTACAGTATCTGCAAGTCTTTTGAGGTGAACAGAGGAGGTTAGGAAACTGATAAAAATAGATAGATGGGCTTTGAATTGTTCATAGAGTCACACTTCTGTTCTTGTATAAGACTGCAGTTTGTAAGATAAGTGCTGTTGATTTTAATTCCTTAAAGAACTGGGTTGAAACCTGGCTGACACGGAGGTTGCCTGGTAGCTCTGTTGTGCTATGCTTAGTTGCTCAGGCATGTCTGATTCTTTGCAACCCCATGGACTGCAGCTCTCCAGGCTCCTCTGTCCATGGGGATTCTCCAGGCAAGAATACTGGAGTGGTTTGCTATGACCTCCTCAAGGGGATCTTCCCAACCCAGGGATCAAACCCAGGTCTCCCACATTGCAGGTGGATTCTTTACCGGCTGAGCCACTGGGGAAGCCCAAGAATACTAGAGTGGGTAGCCTATCCTTTCTCCAGAGGATCTTCCCGACCCAGGAATCAAACTGGGGTCTCCCTCATTGCAGGCAGATTCTTTACCAGTTGAGCTACAAGGGAAGCCCTGCCCAGGAGCTAGTGATCTTCAATTTGCTTCTTTTTATTTGGTAGAAGATCTTCAACAATGACGAAAAACAAAAGATGTCTGTTTTCTGGATTTAGATTTCCGTGTTACAGATTTAGAGCTGGATCTAGATTCATGCAGCCCCATGGACTGCAGCATGCCAGGCGTACCTGTCCTTCACCATCTCCCGGAGCTTGCTCAAACTCATGTCCATAGAGTCGGTGATGTCATCCAACCGTCTCATCCTTTGTTGTCCTCTTCTCCTCTTGCCCTCAGTCTTTCCCAGCATCGTGGTCTGGGTGGCTCTTTGCATCAGGTGGCCAAAGTGTTGGACTTTCAGCCTCAGCATCAGTCCTTCCAATGAATATCCAGGGTTGATTTCCTTTAGGATTGACTGAGTTCACAGAATCTCAGCTGCAAGTGAATTGAAACCCATATTTCTATCCAGCCATATTTTTGAGGCTCCTAACCTACAATTTTCAAGTCAAGCACTTGGGACACAAAATGAGACAAATAAGAAGTCAACAGATATTGCTGGCTAAGGATGGACAACCAACAGGTACCTGAAAGCAAATTCACAGATCACAATTTAAAGATCTAATTCTTACATGTGTTTTTTTTTGTCTGCCAATCTAAAAAGAAAGGACAACATGAAATTTTACCTTCTCTCTTCACCTGGCATGACAGATAGAGATTTAGGCAAGTTGACTTGGGTAAGAATTCTCCTCCTTTGCAGGCTTCTGCCAATTTCCCCAGGATCCCGTCTGCAGGTTCTGGAGCAAGTAGGCTGTCCTAGGGGTGTAGTCCTGGTCACCAGAAACTGTAGAGGAGGAAAAATAATTTTCCTTCTACCTTTTGTGGTCAATGCTTGGCTGAGACCCCTTTCTCTCTAAGGACACCTCATGAATGGATAAGCTTATCTAGATTAAAATTTATCTACTTCATATAGCAAATTCCCATTGGTTACCTATTTTGCACATGGTAGTATATATGCTTCCTTGTTACTCTCTCCATTCTTCCCACCCTCTCCGCACCCCACCCCCCTGCATCTTCATAAGTCTGTTCTTTATGTCTGAGTCTCCACTGTTCCTTGTATGACTCAGGAAACTCAAACTGGGGCTCTGTAACAACCTAGAGGGGTAGAAGGGGGTGGGAGGTTGGAAGGAGGTTAAAGAAGAAGGGGACACATGTATACCTGTGGCTGACTCTTGTTGGTGTATGGCAGATGCCAACACAATATTGTGAAACAATCTTCCTTCAATTAAAAATAAATACGTTTGGGGGAAAAAAAAGTTCTCTACTTCGGCCATTATAATTCAAGTTATCTTTGGTAAGCGTAACCTACTTGTTCAGCCTTAAAACAAAATTTTATTCACCCAAACGGCCTCATCTGTCCAGTTTCTAGGTGGCACCTCAGTATGAAGCTGCTACTGCTGCTAAGTCGCTTCAGTCGTGTTCGACTCTGTGCGACCCCATAGACCGAAGCCCACGAGGCTCCCCCGTCCCTGGGATTCTCCAGGCAAGAACACTGGAGTGGGTTGCCATTTCTTCCTCCAATGCATGAAAGTGAAAAGTGAAAGTGAAGTCACTCAGTCGTGTCCGACTCCTAGTGACCCCATGGACTGCAGCCTACCAGGCTCCTCCGTCCATGGGATTTTCCAGGCAAGAGTACTGGAGTGGGGTGCCATTGCCTTCTCCCAGTATGAACCTAAACCCAGTCCAATTACTAAGAAAGACCTAGTCCAACCCAGACTGGATTCTAAATTGAATGCTTGTCACTTTTTGGGTTCAGCCAGGAAAAAGAAATGCTTACATAAAATCTGAAAACTCATAATTCAAAAACAGAGGAACTAGAATGCTAGAGGGACTTACCCACCACCTCCAAGGGCTCTAAGAAAGTTGGCAGGTCAAGCGGCTCCAAGCATACCTGTCTGGTTACTCTTTGCTCCTGAGGGGCTTCTCCTGATGGGTGGGTGGGGGGAGTCTTCTTTGATTCTCTCTTCTGATACCAAAACTGTTAAAAGACAAACTAAGGCAAGTTAAAAATTTTAAGAGTTTATTTGAGCAAAAATTGATTTGAAACAGACATCCTGCAATCTAGCAGATAGAAAGGAGCTTCAGGGATCTGTCTTTATAGGCAGAAGGGAGCAGGAAGAAGGAAGCTGTATGAAGCGAAACAGCAGGTTGGTTTCCTTTAGGAAATGCCATGTGTCAGTGCATTCAGTCATTTCTGACTCTTTACAACCCTATGGATTGTAACTTGCAAGGCTCTGCTGTCCATGGAATTCTCCAGGCAAGAATACTGGAATGAGTTGCCATGCCCTCCTTCAGGGGATCTTCCCGACCCAGGGATTGAATCTGTGTTTCCTGTGTCTCCTGTATTGCAGAAGGATTCTTTACCACTGAGCCACCAGGGAAGTCCTTTAGGAAATGTCAGGGCTCTATAAGGCAGATTGCCTAACTAGAGCTGATCAGGTGATTCTTCTTTTCTTTCAGTTGCACCAGGTCTTAGCTGAGGCATGAGGGACCAGGGATCGAACCTGGGTCCGCTGCATGGGGAGCACAGAGTCTTACCCACTGGACCACCAGGGAAGTCCCGATTAGGTGATTTTGATTGATCATTTCTGGGAAAGATTTCATTTCTGAGAAAGTCAAGACTATAATTAAGTCTTAGTTCGGTGGTGGCTCAGATGGTAAAGCATCTGCTTACAATGCGGGAGACCTGGGTTCGATCCCTAGGTCGGGAAGATTCCCTGGAGAAGGAAATGCCAACCCACTCCAGTACTCTTGCCTAGAAAATCCCATGTATGGAGGAGCCTGGTGCAGGCTACTGTCCATGGGGTCGCAAAAAGTCGGACACGACTGAGCGACTTCACTTTCATTTTCGGTGACATGAGGCTTAGCGTAAGTGACTTCATTTTAGGCCTGTTGGTTTGTTTGTTTCTGGAAGGAAATTATTTTTTTGAGTTTTTTTTTTTCTTTACTACACAGCGTGGCTTGTGGGACCTTAGTTCTTCAATCAGGGATCAAATCCAGGCCCTCGGGAGTGAAAGCACTGAATTTTAACCAATGGACGGCTAGGGATTTCCTTGCTGTCTTGTTCTTAACAGAGGAAAACCTAAACCATATGCCTTCATCCTGCAACGGACTGGTTTCAGCTTTTACCCAAAGGTAAAATATGGGTGTAGTAGTTTCTTTCTGCTGCATAACAAATTACCAGACTTGGGGGCTTAAAGGAGAAGGAAATGGCAACCCACTCCAGTATTTTTGCCTGGAGAATCCCAGGGACAGAGGAGCCTGGTGGGCTGCCGTCTTTGGGGTCGGATAGAGTCGGACACAACTGAAGCAACTTAGTGGCAGCAGCAGCATCAAGGGCTTAAAACAACACTCACATATTAGCTTATTGTTCTGTAGGTCAGAAGTCTTTAGATCTCTGCTCCATGTCTTACAAAACTCACATCAAGGGGTCGGTCAGACTGCACTCTCAGCTAGAGCTTGGGGTCCTCTTCCAAACTCATGTGGTTGTAGAAAGTCCTGTTCCTTGTGGTTATGATGCTGGCTGGGTGATGTGGTTTCCTTGCTGGCTGCCCAGGGGCCACTCTCAGAGGTGAGAGACTGCCTACCTTCCTTGTCGAGTGGCCCCCTCCAGCCTCAAAGCAAGAATGGAGCATTTCACCCTCATTGAATCCCTCTCTTGTGCTTCCTATCTCTCTGACTTTCTCTGTCCCCATCACCAGACCCAGCTTTAAAGGGTGATTAGGTCACACTCGTCTGGCTAATCTCCCTATTTTAAGACCAACTGATCTGGGAACTTGATTATATCTGAAATTTGTGTTTGAGTAACGAGAGGTCACAGCAGTAGTGTCTGAATAACTGGGAGAAGGTGCATGTACACCAAGGCTAGGAATCTTGGAGGCTATTTTTAAAAACCTGCCTCCCACAATGGGAAATTCCCCATAGGAAGGTGTATGGGTGGTTTAAATGTTGGAAAATCAAAATTTTACGATGTCCACTGTTAAGAAAGAAGACAAACACAGACATAGAAAAACTAAAAGGTAAGCATCTGAGGGGAATTCCCTGGTGTTCCAGGTGTTAGGACTCCTATCATTCACTGCCAAGGGTCCGGGTTTGATCTCCGGTCAGGAAACTAATCTCTCACAGGATGAATGGCACATCCAAAAAAAAAAAAGTTTCTAAAACTGAAATTATAAATTCTACTAGGAACTAAAAAGATATGGAAAAAAAGAGTTGAAGCAATATTGAAAACCTGGCTGAGATGCAGAAAATGGCAATAGAAGCTTTTGATATGATTAATAATTTCTTAAGAAATTAACTGTAGCAATGAACATAAAAAGATGAAGTTGGAGAAATTAAATGGAAAAATGCACAGCACAGGAATTAACAAGGCAAGTGGAGCATTGGTCATGGAAGCGAAGGATCATGGTAAGGACATCTGAAGGGAAAGGAGCTGGAGGTCTGGATTCTTTCTTTATCTATAAAGTAAGGGCTTTGCAGTGGATAACGTCCAACTCTTAGCTCTAAAGTATCTACAATTCTATGTTGTGGCCCTAGGGTCCTGCTGAGTTGGAAGGCAAGGGGAGGATACTTCGAAGAGTAGGGACTGAAAGTCATGTTGAGGAAAAGACTGGGTTCATTGGGATTTGATGGAATAGGAAATGTAAGGGTAAGAGAGTTAGGTAAAAAGTTGATTTTATGCCATTTCCCATAAATTTTAAAACTTTATAGCATTATACTTCCTTTCCCTCCTCCCTTTCTTTGTTCTATTATTATGATAGATTTTACTTTTCCATATGGTACAAACCTCACAGTACTTTCTTGGGGTTTGTTTTAAAAGTTAACTATTATTTAAGGACTTAAAAAATGAGAAATAAATGTCTTCTACATTTATCTCCAGAAGTTTAAATTTCCATCTGAAGTTATCATCCTTTAACCTGAAGCACTTTAACAACGGCAATGAGTTTTCTCAGGTTCTGTTTGTTTGAAAACGTCTTTATTTAAACTTCATTTTTGAAGTTGTTTTTTTTTTTAATTATAGAATTCTAGGTGGACTTTTTTTTTTTAACCCTTTAAACTTAAAAAAATGGTAGTTCATTTCCTGGTTGTATCTTTTCATTTTCCTTTAATGGAAGAGTGAATAGATTTGTTCTGTCATGTAATTAATTTACTGGCAGAGTGTCTTCATCATTTTGAGGCTTGTTTTTAAGCTTTATTAAAGTAAATCTGAAGTAGTTTTTACTCTAGGTTTAGTTTGGCCTTAATGCTATGGGGTAGGAAAAAAATTATCCAGAATATTTGGTCAAGTTTCTGTTTTCCCTTGATTGGTCTCCTTTTGTATTACCCTATATAGGCACAGACTTGTATCCAGTCAAAGACTCAAGGAGATTCCTAAAGCTACATGTCTGCATGCATAGCGTCCTTCTCTCTGCCTTGCAAATCTCAGCCACTTCAGCTCACTTCAAGTAATGTCTCTTGTGGGCTTCTGAGGCAGCACAGTGGTAAAGAATCTGCCTGCCAAGCAGGAGACGAGGGTTCAATCCATTGGTCAGGAAGATGCCCTGGAGAAAGAAATGGCAACCCACTCTAGTATTCTTGCCTGGGAAATTCCATGAACAGAGGAACCTGGTGGGCTACGGGTCATGGGGTTGCAAAAGAGTCAGACATGACTTAGTGACTGAACAACAACAACGTCTCTTGTATTCATCGAAACCACTGTGTTGTACCTACTGTGTCTGGAGTCTAACAAATACCTTCGGAGAATTGTGGTCATCATAGGGGTTATTTCATTTATTTCTCTTTTCTTTGGAGTTACAGTTCTCTCTTGCTGGTTGTCCATCATCTAAAAACAATTGTTTCATATATATTGTCTTCTTTCTTTGGTTATTTGAGGCCTGAGCACTGATCTGGTACTACTTAATCTGTCTTTGGCAGTGGTGGAATGACTACATTAGAGCTATATTATCAATATATATTATTATATTAAATAATTTATATATATATATATATGTTGCTGCTGTTGTTTAGTCGCCAAGTCGTGTCTGACTCTTTTGTGACCTGGACTGTAGCCCGCCAGGCTCCTCTGTCCATGGGATTTCCCAGGCAAGAATACTGGAGTGGGTTGCCATTTCTTTCTTCAGGGAATCTTCCTGACCCTGGGATTGAACCCATGTCTCCTGCATCTCCTGCCTTGGCAGGCAGATTCTTTACCACTGAGCCACCAGGGAAATCCTGAGTGTTGGATTAGGGCCTTTTAAAATAGGAGGCAACTTTTTCTTAGTCCTCAGTTGAATGCAATTAGGTGACAATGCAGGTTACCTCTCAGTATCTATTCTCCCCTTCTTTTTAATAGGAACATAATGTTTAGGTAGGGATTAGCCACTTAGAATATAGATTTGTTTCCAGCCTCTCTTGTGGCTTGATTTGGCTATGTGATAAAATTTTCTTTGAAGAAATCTGAAAAGAAGGCTTCTATGGCACTTTTTGATAAGCATTTTAAAAGGAAGAAGAGAATGACACTATAGTTTTCCCTGCTTTCTTCTGATGTTAGGCTGGAATGTACACTTGATGACTGGAGCGCCAGTTGCCAGCTTGGACTATGAGGGAACCTGGGGATGGAAGCCAGTGCCAAAGATGACAGAGCAGAGGGGTAAGATCCTGCGTCTCTGATGACTCTGTACAGCCCTGGAACACGTACTTTCAGCATCTTTGATGTGAGAGAAAATAAAACTTATATTCTTTTAAGCCATTCTCCACTACCCCACCCCCCGAGATGTGTAACTGAATCTATTCTTCCTTTTTTTTTTCTCTTGAATTTGTTTTTATTTTTATTGGGCCATAAGGGATGGGTTGGGAAAGACCTCTGCAAGTTATGCCCCACTAGGGAAATGTCCATTCTAATTTTCCTGGGATAGCTTTTGGAGCTTTTTCTTTTTCTTGGAGCCACTGCTCTTGCTGGCAGCATCCTCTTCAGGCCCCCCGCTGAGTGGCTCCATCTTGGAAGATAATTTCCTCTTTTTCTTGGGGACCTGCTTATTTTCTGACTCTTCGGGGTCACTAACTGGTTCCTCTTTGGGGAAAGATTTCTTCCTCTTGGGAAGACTTTCACAGCCAGCTGTCTCTTCAAGATCAGTACTAACCAGCTCCTCTTGGAAAAAGATTTCTATTTCTTGGATTTGGAGAAAGAGATAGATAGGTCTTCCATTCTATTCTCCTGAGGATCCCGGGGCTTTTGCTTTTCCTCTTTTTTAGGTCTTTTGCTTGTTTCCTCACACTCCTCCGGGTACTACTGCTGTTTTCTGAAGATGCCGGATCAAAGACAGCTTTTCCTTTTCCTTCCTCTGCTTTCTTTTCTTTCCTTTCTTCTGTTTCTCCAGCTTCCTGGTAATTTCAGCAGCCAATTCTTCTGCCTGAGCTGTTGCATCCTTCATGACAACCAGATTCTTGCATGGAATCTCTCTAGTCTCACAGAAGGACAGTTGCTCCTCAACTTGTTCTCAAAGTTTCTCCCCAAACACACAGGTGGATACCTCAGAGAAGCAATCAGTTCATGAGACATTATGGCATTTGTTTGCCAGATTTTAGCTTTTGTTCTTGGCAGCTGCTCCACCAATGAAGGTAGAGTGGAAAATGAATCCATATTTTGGGGTGTTACCCCTGGTCTTCAGGACTCTGGAAACTTGGTCCCTTTGCTGAGTCCAAGGAATCACTCAGACACCAGGACTGGAATCTAATCCAAATTAACAAACTTTCTTAGGGTTTCAGTAGTAGGTATAGAAGACTGCCACTGCACATCAGGTGAAGAACAAAGAAAATCCAGGTCTACTCCTCTTCTTTCTGTTTGTTGCTATGATTCCCAGGGACTGATAAGCAGTGACAGGCTCTAGGAGGGGGATGGCATGCAAGGAGGTACAACTGACCTGTCCGAGGCTTGGATCTGAGAGACTGAAGCTGCATTTCTGGCTAAGCCATGCTTTGACTATGATCTTCTGAACATCACTTTCAGTTTCTTCAAAGATAAACATGGATGAAATTATTTCATCTGCTTGCCATATAGAGTTGTTATGAATATCAAATGAAAGAATAAATCTGAAAGTGTTTACAAAAAATAAATTGTTTAATTTTATTGTTAGTATGGTCATCCATGACATGAAACTCATCTTCTACTCTGCTCATTTGAACTTTCTTAAACTTCTTTGTAAAACACTTTAAGGCAGACTTTCTTTTAAAAAATTTTTTTAAAATAAATTTATTTGGCCAATCTGGGTCTTTGTTGAGACTTGTGGGGTCTTTAGCTGCAGCATGTGGGATCTAGTTCCCTGACCAGGGATTGAATCCCAGGCTCTCTGCATTGGGAGCGCTGAGTCTTAGCTATTGGACCACCAGGAAAGTCCCTAAGGCAGAATTTCTTTTCCTTCCCTTCCTTTTTTTTCGTTTAAAGACTTGATGGAGAGAACCCTGCTTCCCAAGATAAAGTAAAAATATCCTGAAAGTAGATTTTAAAGTCTCTGTGTTACTTCTAGTCATTGTTTTGCTACCCATGGTTAGGTGATCTGTAAACATTGTTGTTATAAGAGTTAACAAGAGAGTCCTGGCTGGAACTGTCAGCTTATTGATTTGTTTGGATGAGATCTTCCATGATATGAATATATGGAGAAGAGACAAGTTCAGGGACTGAGTCCCAGGACACTCCAGCCTTTATGGTTGTCAGCTACAAATTGGCACTTGCCGTGAGTGCTTGCCATCTACCTCTACAAGGATTAAATCATGTGCTGCTGCAGCTGCTGACCTTCAACACCCACTGGAGGAGTTCAAGGTGAAGAGCAGAAATGAGGCGCTCTGTGATCTTGGAAAACTGGCAGTACAGGTCTTCAGTTTGTTAGATATTCTCAGGAGCTGATATTATGAGCCCAATTCTTGTATTTCCTCATGTCTACAAAAGCACTAAAATCTTTCATTGTGACAACTGTTTCTTGTGACTTGCAGAAGCTTCATGAAACCAGCAGAAACTTTCTAAAAAATAAATATGCTGGATTGCACGTACTCCTCCTTTATCAAAATCACATGCATGCTGTCCTTCCCCACTACCTCTTTGGGGTTGTTTATTAGACCTAGTTGTCTCCCTGGCTGCAGTCCTCATTTTGCCCCCAGTAAACCTTAATTGAAACTTTCACATCGTGCATCTTTTTTTAGTCAACAGGGGTCAGGTTGAGGAAGAAGATACATCAAAGGAGATGGAGAAGAAAGCAGACTCTCGGATGCTTGCCTATCTGCCTGCTTCCCTCCTTGGACAGGCTTTTATGATTATCTCTGGGGCTCCCTGCCCTGGGGATGCACGCTGGCATTTGTGGTTGTGACTCTGCCGGTGCACTTGCTGGTGTCTGCGAGTGTGTGTACACGCATGTTCCTGCAGGATGCGGACATCAGAAGAGCGTGTTCTAAAAATAAGCAAGCAGCATAGTCCTGGTGCCCCGGAAAGAACAGTGTGGCAGCCCAAGTCACACTAGGGGAAGCTGAGTGACGTACATTTCAAATAGTCCCCTTTGTTGCCATTCCTCAAAGTCCAGGGCATTCTGGGAAAACTGGGTGGGGCTGACCCAGAGAAGGAAGTGGGCATAGGACTCTTGGGTGCACCTCTAGCCTCCTTGGCCTCCTTTGTAATATTCCTTGTGCATGCACGCTTAGTCGCTCAGTTGTGTCTGACTCTTTGCAACCCCATGGACTGTAGCCCGCCAGGCTCCTCCGTCCATGGGATTCTCCAGGCAAGCATACTGGAGTGGGTTGAAATTTCTTTCTCCAGGGGATCTTCCCAACCCAGGGATCAAACCTGGGTCTCCTGTATTGCAGGCAGATTCTTTACCATCTGAGCCACCAGAGAAGCCTCATCATGTGAAATGCTGAGCACAGGGGCTGGGTGACTTCACTGAGTTAAGAAGTCTGAGGTGGGTTTTTACTTTCCAATGGGAGATACAGCTCAGAGCAGGGGACTTCAGGAGACTTCCCTTTGGAGGGAAATTCTTTAGACGATGGCCAAGGTAGGAGTTTGTTAGTTATTACTATGAGGCAAGTAGCTCCTGTTTCCCTCCTCCAGGTCCAGAGTTGGGACAGTTCTGAGTGAAAGCAGGACCTGAACTAGAGCTTGGAGGAGGCTTGGAAGAGATGGGAATGGGGTGTAGGCAGCAGGATGGCTCAGTCTCTCTCACTTTTCCATGAACCTTTTCTGAAGTCTCCTCTTTTTTCTTCCTTTGCAAACTCTGGTGATGTAGCTGCCATTTCCTTGGGAGCAATACTTTTTACAAGAGCTTTTATTGTGCCTTTAAATAAACCAAAGAATAAGAGAAATAGTTCTTCACTGTGGAATGCTTGAAAAATATTTAACATACTTAGGAAGTGAAAGCTATGCATACTGCCACTGACCATGGACAGCTACCTTAGATGGTATTTATTTTTTAAAGAAGTTTTTTCAAATTTATTTTTAATTGGAGTATAATTGCTTTATAATATTGTGTTGGTTTCTACCATACAACAATGTGAATCAGCCGTAAGTATATATATGTCCCCTCTCTCTTGAAGTGGGTTGCTATTTCCTTCTCCAGGGGATCTTCCTGACCCAGGGATTGAACCTGTGTCCCATGCATTGGCAAGTGAATTCTTTACCACTGAGCCAACTGGGACGCCCCAAACACTCATTAGCTGTGAGTTAATATGAGTATTTTCCATGTTATGCATGAATTCATTGTATTATCAAAGTATGGTTTGTAAGTGAGTGCATATGCTGCCATTATGTAGGTATATCATAATTTACTTAACTGTTTCCCTATTTTGGACATTTGTGTTGGGTAAAATTTTTGCTCTTTGTGATGAAAGGTACTTGAAGGTAAAAATTTGTCCACCTTTCACATAGAGGTGAATTCCTGGAAGGGGAAGGAATGGTTGGGGGAAGGAATGGTTGGGGATAGGAAGAGAGCACCCGTGGAGGAGCATTTTCCTCATCCAGCTCTGCCTAGAGGCTTCCAAACCTGCTATGACCACCTCTACAAGGCCTATGAGAAAGGACGGCAGACAGCAGTATTGCACTGGCTTCCAGGGGAGTGTGGGCTGAAGGAGAAAGGAGGACATTTTAGAAGATTTCTGTATCCTTTTCTTCTTTCTTTCCTTTCTTCCTTCCTTCCCCTACCCGCACACCCCCCCCCCCCCCAATTTTCAAAGGGTTTGGACTCACTGAATTGGGAAGATCCAAGTTCTAGTTCCAGCTGGATGACTGAGTATATGAGTCTGGGCAAGTTGCTCAATTTCTTTGGGCTTCCCCTTCAGTTCAGTTCAGTTCAGTTTGGTTACTCAGGTGTTTCCGACTCTGCCACCCCATAGACTGCAGCACACCAGGTCTCCCTATCCATCACCAGTTCCTGGATCTTGCTCAAACTCATGTCCATCAAGTCGGTGATACCATCCAAACATCTCATCCTCTGTCATCCCCTTCTCTTCCCGCCTTCAATCATTCCCAGCATCAAGGTCTTTTCCACTGAGTCAGTTCTTTGCATCAAGTGGCCAGAGTATTGGAACTTCAGTTTCAGCATCAGTCCTTCCAATGAATATTCAGGACTGATTTCCTTTAGGATTGACTGGTCTGATCTCCTTGCAGTCCAAGGGACTCTCAAGAGTCTTCTCCAACACCACTGTTCAAAGACATCCATTCTTCTATTGTATGAGGAGGCCTTACAAATAGCTGAGAAAAGAAGAGAAGCAAAAGGAAAGGAGAAAAGGAAAGATAAACCAATCAGAATACAGAGTTCCAAAGAAAAGCAAGGAGAGATAAGAAAGCCTTCCTCAGTGATCAATGCAAAGAAATAGAGGAAAACAATAGAATGGGAAAGAATAGAGATCTCTTCAAGAAAATTAGAGATACCAAGGGAACATTTCATGCAAAGATGGACACAATAAAGGACAGAAGTGGTATGGACCTAACAGGAGCAGAAGATATTAAGAAAAGGTGGCAAGAATACACAGAAGAACTATACAAGAAAGATCTTCACGACCAAGATAACCATGATGGTGTGATCACTCACCTAGAGCCAGACATCCTGGAGTGAGAAGTCAAGTGGGCCTTAGGAAGCAAAACTATGAACAAAGTTAGTGGAGGTGATAGAATTCTAGTTGAGCTATTTCAAATCTTGAGAGATGATGCTGTGAAAGTGCTGCACTCAATATGCCAGCAAATTTGGAAAACTCAGCAGTGGCCATGGGACTGGAAAAGGTCAGTTTTCATTCCAATCTCAAAGAAGGGCAATGCCAGAGTGTTCAAACTACCCCCACAGTTGTGCTAGCAAAGTATTGCTCAAAATTCTCCAAGCCAGGCTTCAGTGGTACATGAAATGAGAACTTCCAGATGTTCAAACTGCATTTAAAAAAGGCAGAGGAACAAGAGATCAGATTGCCAACATCTGCTGGATCATCAAATAAGCAAGAAAGTTCCAGAAAAACATCTGCTTTACTGACTACGTCAAAGCCTTTGTCTGTGTGGATCACAAGAAACTGTGGAAAATTCTTCAAGAAATTGGAGTACCAGAACACCTTACCTGCCTTCTGAGAAATCTGTGTGCAGGTCAAGAAGCAGCAGTTAGAACTGGACATGGAACAACAGACTGGATCCAAATTGGGAAAGGCTGTATTTTGTACAGACCGTATGTCAAGGCTGTATATTGTCATCCTGCTTATTTAACTTCTGTGCAGAATACATCATGTGAAATGCTGGGCTGGATGAAGCACAAGCTGGAATCAAGATTGCCGGGAGAAATATCAATAACTTCAGATATGCAGATGACACCACCCGAATGGCAGAAAGCAAAGAGGAACTGAGGAGCCTGTTGATGAAAGTGAAAGAGGAGAGTGAAAAGCAGGCTTAAAACTCAACATTCAGAAAACTAAGATCATGGCATCCGGTCCCATCACTTCATAGCAAATAGAAGGGGAAACAATGGAAACAGTGATAAACTTTATTTTCTCAGGCTCCAAATCACTGCAGATGGTAACTGCAACCATAAAATTAAAAGACACTTGCTCCTTGGAAGAAAAGCTATGACCAACCTAGACAGCATATTAAAAAGCAGAGACATTACTTTACCAACAAATGTCCATTTAGTCAAAGCTATGGTTTTTCCAGTAGTCATGTATGAATGTGAGAGTTGGACTATAAAGAAAGTTGAGCGCCAAAGAATTGATACTTTTGAACTGTGGTGTTGGAGAAAACTCTTGAGTCCCTTGGACTGCAAGGAGATCCAACCAGTCCATCCTAAAGGAGATCAGTCCTGAGTGTTCGTTGGAAGGACTGATGCTGAAGCTGAAGCTCCAGTACTTTGGCCAGCTGGTGTGAAGAACTGCCTCATTGGAAAAGACCCTGATGCTGGGAAAGATTGAAGGTGGGAGGAGAAGGGGATGACAGAGGATTACCAACTCAATGGACATGAGTTTGAGTAAGCTCTGGAAGTTAGTGATGGATAGGGAAGCCTGGCATGCTGCAGTCCATCTTTTGGCAAAGAGTTGGACGTGACTGAGTGACTGAACTGAACTTCCCCAACTTCCTGATCCTGCTGCTGCTGCTAAGTCAATTCAGTTGTGTCCGACTCTGTGTGACCCCATAGACGGCAGGCCACCAGGCATTAACAAAATCTCTCTATCTGTGAGACCCTTGTCTGTCTTAAAATATCTCCATAAAGCAAATGTTGAGAATTTTCAAGATGAATGAGATGATGCTGAGGATAAAAAAATGTACAAGGGGCTTCCCTGGTGGTCCAGTGGATAAGAATCAGCTTGCCAATGCAGGGAACACAGTTTTGATCCCTAATTTGGGAAGATCCCAGGTGCTTTGGTGTAACTAAGCCTGTGTGCCAAAGATACTGAAGCCCTGGTGCCTAGAGCCTGTGCTCCCCAACAAGAGAATTCACTGTAATGAGAAGTCTTCAAACCACAACTAGAGACTGGCCTCCACTCATAGAAACTAGAGAAAGCCTGTGAGCAGGAACAATGACCCAGCACAGTCCAAAACAAACAAAATGTTTTGTTTTGTTTTTTTAAAAAATGGATGAACAAAACATTGGCCTTACCCTCGCAGACACTGATGGGGATGGGCAGCTATGAAGTATCTGGGGCTGTGGGAGATGGGAGTGATGTCTGTCATGTGCTGTAGGAGACCTGAGGACCGAGGGATTTAACTCCTGGGAGGTCTAGAGAAAAGAATTCTGCATTGGGGGCTGGAGGGGGCTGTTTCAGCTCCAGGGTCTAGGATGAGTTGCCTGGTAGCCCTGAGCATCAGTCAATAGCTCCAGGAATGCTCATCTGGAGACAATGCTCATAGAGCTGGAGTGTGGCCCTTTCTCCCTTCCTCCATTTATTAACCTTTCTGAGTCTCAACCTACCCTAAAGGTGTGAAGGGATTTCTCCCTGAAGGAATATAGATGAAGTACTGAGTGTGGAGGCATTTGGCACATGCCAGAGCATGACCACGGTTCTGGAAGAAAGAGGACCTGAGCTGGGATTTTTAAGAGCGGAGTTCTCCGGTAGGCTTTTTCTGGAAGGTTCTGGCATTCCGCAGGCGGCTGTGGTTCTCTGGCAGAGGGCATCGTGAAGCAGCTTGTTGCTGGAACCGGGCCCGATGCTGTGGTCGTGATGGCGAAAGCACTGGGAGGAAAGGGAAAGGGAGCAAAGGGGAGGAGGGCGGGGTCAGGCCAGCTGATCACATCGCACTCCGACTGGTCCAAGAGGCAGCAGGGAAGGGGGCGCTTGCGGGGAGCTGGGCTGGGGATGGGTGGCTGCTCAGGAAGGGCCGGCCGCCTAGCAGCAGGGAGACGGGACAAGAAGAAGCCATCACTGCCCACCTACACCCTTCCTTGTTGTGAGTGAAATGAAAGTTGCTCAGTCATATCTGACTCTTTGTGACCCCCAATATAGTCCATGGAAATATCCAGGCCAGAATACTGGAGTGGGTAGCCTTTCCCTTCTCCAGGGGATCTTCCTAACCCAGGGATGGAACCCAGGTCTCCCGCATTGCAGGCAGATTCTTTACCAGCTGAGCCACAAGGGAAGCCCTTGTTGTGTTCCAAAGCAAAAAGCTGTGATGAAAGGCCTTTCAAAAAAGTAGGGCAAGGGAAACACAAACCAGGCAGGGGTTGCCCGGGCTCTAGGGAAAGGACAGCTGGGTTGCATCTGGCCTGGGCAGGAGTGAGAAGTGCGCTGAGTGTTGGGCACTCTGTTCAAACAAGATGCACAGGATCTAGTGAGACCTGCCCCACCACGCATCCTCCCTACCTCCTCAAGCCCACCCAGAAAGGGAGAGAGAAGTGTATAGGGCTATAGGGTGCCATGACAACAACGCAGAAGAGGGAGAAAGTGGGCGCAGAGAGGAAAAATGTGGGATCATGTTCTAGGGTACCTTCGCGGGGCTCCAGGACCAGAGGGTCACTGGGCAAACAGAGCATCACAGTGAGTATTATGGCCCCGTGAGCGGAAAGCCCGTTCTGTGTGCAGAGCTGGAATGGGCGGCCTTTTTGAAAGGAAGAGCAACAGGCGTGCAGCATTTGCAACATGTTGGGATGTGTCCTCACTGGGTATATTTCCTGTGCATGCTCTCTACCACAGCGGATTTCCATCCCAGTCCCTTCCCCCAAGGGTGATGTGGGTGCCTGCTGTGGATGGCACTTGGCAAAGTGGCAGAGAGGCAGCACAGCTACAGGTTCAAAATGCCAACTGTACTAATGACCCAATTTTGTTTCTTTTTATGGCTGAGTAGTATATATGTATTCCGTTGTATATACGTACCACATTTTCTCTATCCGCTCATCTGCTGATGGGCATTTAGATTGTTTCCATGTCCTGGCTATTGTAAATAGTGTTGCTGTGAACATGGGGGTGCTTGTGTGACTTTACATATGGTCTTCTCAGGGTAAATGCCCCAGAGTGGGATTGCTGGGTCATATGATTGTTCTATTTTTAGTTTTTAAAGGAACCTCCACATTGTTCTCCATAGTGGCTGCATCAATTTACATTCCTACCAACAGTACAAGAGGATTCCCTTTTCTCCACATCCTTTACAGCATTTATTGTTTGTAGATTTTTTGGTGGTGCCCATCCTGACAGGTGTGGGTCGTTTGTAGAGACATGGATGTAGAGACGTCAGTCTGTCATACAGAGTGAAGGAAGTCAGAAAGAGAAAAACAAATATTTATATTAACTCCTATATGTGGAATATAGGAAAATGGTACACATGAACCTATTTGCAGGGCAGAAATAGAAAATGGACATGTGGACAGGGGAGGGGGGAGGGCAGAGTGGGATGATTTGGGAGATTAGGATTGACACTATCGTGTGTAAAATAGATAGCTAGTGGGAAACAGCTGTATAGCACAGGGAGCTGCAAGTGTGTTTCTCTGTGATGACCTGGAGGTGTGAGATGGGGCTGAGTGTGTGGGAGGTGCGAGAGGGAGGGGATATACCTATACCTATAGCTGATTCACTTCATTGCACAGCAGAAACTAACACAGCAATGTAAAGCAATTATACTTAAAAAAAACTGTAAAAAACAGACAAAAAAATGTGGACTGAGGTACCATACTCTCTGGTTTTGTAACCTGACTCTCCCACTGGGACGAGAACTTAGTCTTTCTGGGACTCAATTTCTTCATCTGTAAAATGGGGTAATAGTAGTATCAACTGTAGGATTGTTCTAGGATTACGGGGGGTTTATGCATGTGAAGCACTGAGAAGACTGCCTGCTACATGGTAAGAGCTCTGCAGTACTGGCTTTCATTATTTTATCTTATTTTGGCTTTCATTAATATTAAACATCTGCATTTAGAAGATATTCTATCTATAAATGTTAACTGCTGTCAGAAAGATCATCCTATCAACTACTTCCTGAATTACCCACATATCCGTGATGCTATACTCGATGCTTATTTTTGATGCTGTATTGAAAATTTGTTTTCTGACCAAAACTTGCAAGCTTCCACACAATGTGTGGACAGATTGATTTAGACACATGAAAAGAGCTGATGAATACAATGAGAGGAAGGTACAGAAAAACAACGTATCAGAAAAAAATGATCTGAGCTTAAGAAGACACCCAGATTTGTGTTGACTGTCTTAAAGTATTAATCTCAGTTCTTACTGCTAGGGTTTTAAAGTTGGTTAATAGGTCAATTTGTAGCTGTTAAAGAGTCAAACTACTGGAAGGAGGTCTCTATTGGACTATCATACTGATCATTCTTATCCTGGTGGAACAGTTTTTCATAATAATATTTTATTAATTATTATAATAATAAATGTCTAATGTCATCTTGGTGAATAGTTTTCTATAATAATTTTTATTATCATAATACATAATTAATGAAATATGTACTATATGTTGTTTTAATAAATATATTTATAATTATATTTTATTACTATAATAAGATATTGAGAGATATACCAGTTTTGATGTCATTTCACCATCCCATATTTTGTGATGCAAAGTATTTCTTATTATTCATTCGACAGATTAAAAGTGAGACTTAGGTTGAAATTGCCCAAGTCCACACAGTTAATAAAGCATAGGACTATTTGAGTCCAAATTCATTCTTCCTTAAAAAATATTTATTTATTTCTGTGTTGGCTGTGCTGGGTCCCTGTTGCTGTGCGGGCTTTTCTCCAGTAGCGGTGAATGGGCTTCTCATTGCTGTGGCTTCTTTTGTTGCTGAGCATGGGCTCAAGGGTGCACAGGTTTCAGGAGTTGTGGTTCTTGGGCTCTAGAGCACATGCTCAATAGTTGTGGTACATGGGCTTAGTTACTTTGAGGCACGTGGGATCTTCCCTGAACAGAGATTGAACCCCTGTCTCTTGCACTGGCAAGCAGATTCTTTACCACTGAGCCACCAGGGAAGCCCAAATTCTTTCCTAATGACAGGTGATTCAAAACTAATAATTTAGATAATCAGAAAGAGCTCAAGGGAAATAAAGCTATGGACTCAGACTAACATGATTAAATAAAATGGGGGAGAGATGGAAATTTCTGAATGTACGTTCATAACACTAGCTATTTGAATCTGAAGTGGAGAAACTATGGCTTATTAACAGTTTATGTGGAATAGGCTTACGTTTACTTTTTTTAAAAAGTTTAATTTATCACATGAGCCAAGAAATTGTAACAAGCCTGCCCATGAAAGCTAACTGCTGCAGTTGCAGCAATGGAAGTAATATCTGCAGAGGTACAGCCATAAAGGAATTGGCGAATAAAACACTATTTGTCATAGAACATGACAGCAAAGGGTCTGGAAATACTTTGGCTTCTAAAAATCTCAACAATGAGGAATCACAGTGTTGTTTTTTCTAGAAAGCAGTAATAGTTATAATAATAATGCCTAATTCTGATAAAACAGTTCCTTTGACTGAGTTATACATGTTAACTCTTTAACTCCTTACAGTGACTTCCTAAGTAGATCTATTATTATTCCCATTTTATGAATGAGGAAAACTTTTTAGCAGCAAAGAAAACTAACAGTAGCCCTCTACCTTGTGCTTTGAGCTTCTACCCAGTCACGTGAAACATGCACATGCAGTGAGCAGTTTTTACTTGAACATATGGTCAAGTCTGAAAGAGGACTAATGATAAGTCATACCTGTTTTTTCCACTGTTTCCATACACAATATAATTAACCCCTCCTTTTCAAAAATAGCATGCATGTTGAAAAGAAGAGCATCCACACTTGAGCTAACTCCTTTTTCTCTTTGACAAGTGGCTGCCTCTGCTTGCCATTTGGTCTACCAGCCAGCTGTGCCCAGGTATGTGCCCTAACCGGGGAGGTTGGCAAAGCCATGAGATTGTCCATCAGCAGATAACACAGGAAATTACAGGTTAAGTGTATGCAAATTACGGGCTGCATATAAAGACTGAAGAGTCCTGACACAGGTACATATATGGAAAATAATATGAACTCTCTAGCTGTAATGGTTTTGTCATTTGTTATGTGGCAACTCTATTTAAACATTTTGCAATATGTACTTTCAGCAGCAACAAGCTAAAAAACAAAAGCAACAACAGCACAAAATCAAGCCAAAAGCCTGAAAGAGCATGTTTAATGAAAGATAAAGTCCTGAATGCTCTTTTATCAACTGACGACGAATATAAAATTTGCATAAAATGTTGGTTGATATGAGGGGTTTTAGTGATGTAGCTAAACATATAAAAAGCCAAGACACATCTGCTGAAGAAGCGAAGCACTGATTTCAGTGTTGGATGTTATTTTAATAGATTGTGCCCCAAGCAAACAATTAAATATGTGCAGCTGTGGAAAGATATGTTTATACATCACTCTGAAGTGTGATTTTTCATTTAGGTCACATGTATGTCCTTCTAAAATAATTTCAATCACTTTCAATTTCAAGATTTCTTGTGCACGTACAAAGCAATGTTAAAGTGGTGGTTCCATTAGCAGTAAGAATTTGGTGAACAATTAAATAATTCCAGTTTTATGTCAGGATCATCAAATCCTTCAGTGAGGACATCAGTTAATTTTGGTTAATGATTCAATTATTTTTCCATCTGACAGTTCATGAAATCAAAGTACTGAAACATCTGACATCATTGTGAATACTGTGATAAATTCAGTTAAACAGTCAATTGAAGATGAAATTATTTGTTGCTATTGTGATACTATGAGGATAAATTTTAGCAGAGCATAACACCATGGTAAAAACTACACTGTACTCATTCTCTCTATGGAATGGAAACGTACTTGGAATTGATTTTGGTGAACACACAACACTTCAGTTCAGTTCAGTTCAGTCGCTCAGTCGTGTCCGACTCTTTGCAACCCCATGAATCGCAGCACGCCAGGCCTCCCTGTCCATCACCAACGCCCGGAGTTCACTCAGACTCATGTCCATCGAGTCAGTGATGCCATCCAGCCATCTCATCCTCTGTCGTCCCCTTCTCCTCCTGCCCCCAATCCCTCCCAGCATCAGAGTCTTTTCCAATGAGTCACAACACTTAACTGCATCCAAATTTCAGTGTTTTAGTAATTGAAGTAGAAGCTGATAGTGGTTAAATTTGTACATAGAGTAACTGAATCACAATATTTGTGTGTGTATGTGTGATGAAGTGACCTCACAAAAGCAAACAAAAACTGCAGTATGACAGACAGTATGTGCTTTCTCCTTGACATGCGTTATTGAATCTTATAAACGTTTGAACTTTTTGAAGAATTGCTTGGAAAATCAATTTCAATGTCAACCATGGACAAAAAAGTCCTCTAAATTTTGATTGTATTTTTTTCAAAATCATTTGGAAATATTTAATCAAATTATTCAATAAAGGAAACAAATGTTCCTTTAACTTTTAAAGTTTATAGTAAACTGAAATTATTAAAAAGAAAGCTTGCAAACAGGGAGATATTAATATTTATCCTTACAAAAGCAAGGGGAGAAGTGAACAAATTAGTTAAGAAATGCTCAAACTGTGAAATAGATCAACATGTGGAAAAAATCTTTTGAGAAGATTTTATTTTCAATTTGATAAATTTTTATTCTATGTGGAATTCATTGAAATTGAGAAGACCTATGATTTCTATAATCTAAATTACATGAAATATTTAGAAAAATTATAAAAAGAACATCTTTTAATAAGAATTTTATCTTATAAAAATATTTATTGAGCAAAGTATTCTGAGATTTTTTAAAAAAGTACCTGTGCAATGTTTGGGTTAAAATATTTACAGATCCCAGTTTAAAAGTTAAAATTTGAAAATAGATTCAGTTTGGCAGACTTTGCCCAGAACTGCCTGTGGAGTGCTCAGTAGAGAGTGTAGCTTCTTAAATAAAAATACTACGGTCAAGGAACTTCCTTTGAGGTTCAGTAGTTGAGACTTCATGCTCCTAGTTCAAAGGGCACAGGTTTTATCCCTGGTTGGGGAGCTGAGGTCCTGCATGCCACACCATGCAGCCAAAAAAAAAAGAAAAGGAAAAATACCATGGTCGAAAGACAGAGGTCAATGAAGCTGTCATGAATTTCAAGTTTACTAATTATAAAATTCAACTATGAAAAATACTGTAGGCAGTTTTATAAGAAAAGTGAAAATAACAATTCCATATTTTAAAAATTCTTCACAAAAACAGTGGTAACATGGTGTGATAGATAAAGCTAAGAAATTGGTTAAACAAACAAATACGTACCAAGGATAGTCATTTCACCTTTATAGTTTTAATATTTAGATAACTATTATAAGGGCTGGAAAAATTTAATAATATACTCAGATAGATTATTTTAACTGTTTAAGAAAGAATTTTATTTTTGAAAATAACTTTTAATAGAGCCATGTATAAGTTCTCCAAGAATATAACCCAGTTTTGTTGGTCATTTAATCAATATTTCCGAATGTTATATAATTTTAGTTTTTTGTCTTAAGTTTTTATTTTGATGCAATTTCAGACTTATAGGGAAGTTTCAAGCCTATTACAAGGGGCTCCTTCACCAGTTTCCATTTTGCTCCAATTACTTTAGCATTTTCTCTTCTCATATCAATGTGTTTATGTGTCCAAAATGTTTTTTTTTTTTTTCCTGAATTATTTCAGTAAAAGTTCAAGACATCATGTCCCTTTTCTACTAAATCATTTCATGTGAATTTTCTGAAATTAAGGACACTGAAATCAGGGAACTTAACATTGCGAGCATATGTGCTCAGTCTCTTCAGACGTCTTGGACTCTTTGTGACCCCATAGACTGTAGCCTGCCAGAGTCCTCTGTCCATGGGACTTTCCAGGCAAGAACACTGGAGTGGGTTGCCATGCCCTTCTCCAGGGGATCTTCCCAGCCCAGGGACTGAACCTGCATCTCCTGCACTGTAGGTGGATTTTTTACCAACTGAACCATGAGAGAAACCCAAACTTAACGCTACTATAGCACTATTGGGGCTTTCCCAGTGATTCGGTGGGTTTGATCCCTGGGTTGGAACGGTCCACTGGAGGAGGAAATGACAACCCCCTTCAATATTCTTGCCTGAAAAATCCCATAGACAGTGGAGCCTGGCAGGCTACAGTCCATGCAGGGACAAAGAAGCAGACATGACTGAGTATGAGCATAGCACTATTATTTAACGCATAGTGCATATTCAAATTTCATCCCTTGGCTCAATAATATCCGTTATGTCTACTGGTTTTTTTCTTTGTGTTTGTCTTGCTTATATGTTAATCTAGTCATCACGTGTAGCCGTAGTTGTCAAGTCTCTTTGGCATCCTTTAAACTGAAAGCGTTTTTCAGTTTTACCTTGTCTTGCTTACCCTTGACATTTCTTAAGAGAACAAGTCAGTTGTTTTGTAGAATTCTTCTCAGTCTGGGTGTGATTAATTTCAGGCCATGCATTTTTGGCACGGTTAAGGTGACATGTCCTTCTCAGTGCATCACATCTGGAAGCACATGGTGTCAATTTGCCACAGTGTAGTGATATTGACATAGATCAGTTGAACAAGGTGGTGTCCACCAGCTCCCTCCCCTGAAAGGTGGAGACATATTTTGTGAGAATTACTTGGCCATCATGTAATTTTGACCCACTATATTTAACATCAATTTATTTTATCAATTGTCCTAGATATGATTAGTGGGGACTCTTGCAGTTGATTCCTTGTCCCTTTGATGTGATTTACGTAGTTCCTTAATTTTCAGCACAAGGTATTACAGGATCATTTTTTGCTTTTACTGATCCAAGCCAGGAGTCAGCCTTTTCTCCAAGAAGCCCTGGCTTTCTAGTAAAGAGTGGTATTTAGAAATCAGTATCTGAGATGTGCTTGTTGTTACATGTGTGTCATTGTTCAGAGGCCCTCTTACTGGTAGTGGTAACACACACTCACATACACACACAAACATGTACATAAACAAACTTCTCTCTCTCTGTATATATGTACACAGAACCATGAACTTATGCTGATAGTTCCAATTCAATTAAGTCCCACAGGATACATTCCAGTCTTTTCCTCTCTATAGCTATAATACATAGTTATTCAATTACCCATGCTTAGAATACACTTAGAATAGCTTCAGAATTGCTCAACCATACCACCGTGAAAAGCAAACTTACTAACCAGAGTTTAATATATGTTAAAGTCAAGGCTATGGTTTTTCCAGTAGTCATCTATAGATGTGAGAGTTGGACTGTGGAGAAAGCTGAGTGCTGAAGAATTGATGCTTTTGAACTGTGGTGTTGGAGAAGACTCTTGAGAGTCCCTTGGACTGCAAGGAGATCCAACCAGTTTCTTCTGAAGGAGATAAGCCCTGGGATTTCTTTGGAGGGAATGATGCTAAAGCTGAAACTCCAGTCCTTTGGCCACCTCATGCAAAGAGTTGACTCATTGGAAAAGACTCTGATGCTGGGATTGGGGGCAGGAGGAGAAGGGGACGACAGAGGATGAGATGGCTGGAGGGCATCACTGACTCGATGGACGTGAGTCTGAGTGAACTCCGGGAGTTGGTGATGGACAGGGAGGCCTGGCGTGCTGCAATTCATGGGGTCGAAAAGAGTCGGACACAACTGAGCGACTGAACTGAAGTAACTAGTCATATTGTGTAGTGAGTATTGCTGATCTTAACATGTCTTTCTATTTTTCCATATTCTACCTTGAGAACCTTCTGCCAGACCTGTGTAATAGCCATGGACTGGTACCCAAGTTCCCTTCTTCAATGGATTGACCAGCAGAGGGGCTTCCCAGGTGGCTCAGGGGTAAAGAATCTGCCTGCCAATGCAGGAAACCCAGGAAACATGGGTTCAATCCCTGGGTCGGGAAATTTCCTGGAGAAGGGAATGGCAATCCACTCGAGTTTTCTTGCCTGGAGAATCCCATGGACTGAGGAGCCCGGCAGGCTATAGTCCATGGGGCCACAAAGAGTCAGACACAGTTGAGCATGCATGCACACACACACAGATACTATGAGAAACAGCGGTTCTCACAGAAATGAGGAAGCGTTGTATCTCACTATCAAACTGCCCACTTTTCACAGATACTCCCTCAGCAGCAACTGCTGCAAGTTCCAGCATCTGTCATGAGGGGACTCCTCATAGTTTCCAGTTTTCTTACATCATGAGGATGGTAAAGCAAGAATAACCCCTTGGGCTGAGTAAAACTCTTCAGATTTTTTCTTTCCCTTGGCATTGGACATGAGACAACCCTGAAGAGAGAGGAAATACTTTCTCACGACAGAGGAGTAAGATGAATAGTTACTTAATTTGAGTATTTTAAAAATATATTCTGATTTTATATCCATGTTGGTAAAGAGGGGCATATCAATCACAAAAATAGCTAAGAGATAGATCTAAAACTGTAGGCAGCAGAGTCAACAGTAACACTAGAACTATGTTATGTCCTCTATAAATATTGGTGATTTTAGGCAGAAAATTTGGTTGAAAGCACATTTATTAAGTGACTAAATTCTTCATTTCATTTATATAAATCTTCTTTCTAATGAAGGTAGAATCTTAGAATGCTCTATTTTTTTTTTTATATAGAATAAACTTGGGTTTGGTTAAATATTGAGACCAATGATGATGTTTGTGTGGAGAAAGGAACACAGAGAACTAAATTTAACTGGTTAAATTTACCAGAAGTTATTGTTTTTGTGATCTGTGTTTACTCTTTTTGGGCCAGTGTGTTGATTTTGAAGTCTTTATCTGCCCTTGAAGATTTCAATGATGAGCGCATTTTAAGAACTCTTAAAAAAAAAAAAAACTCAATAGCTCTTTAAATGCAATCACCTGTTGGCAAGTGGTCAAGACATAATTCACAATGAAACATTTGTTCTTTGGGATTAATCCATATCTATCGGGCAAAAGCTTGTCCAGTAGTCAGTTGTCTTTTCTAGAAGTCCTGATAGAGAGAAATGTTTCTGTATTCTTTCAAAATGATTCATATCAAGGGTTAAATTCCTTGATCCTTGCTGGGGTCATATGGTCAAGCTTATGCTGGATTCAGTATTTTTCTTTCTTCACTCATCAACAGAGGCTACAGCCTCCTGGACTCTTCTCTCTCCAATGTCAGGACTAACACTGTCTTTCTTTCTTCATTCCTATCTTTCTTTCTATTTCTACCATTTTACTCAGGGGCTGCCTGCCTGGGTGAGGAGGCAATGGAAGCATTCCATTTAATCTCTTTGTGTGAAAATTTTAGGTGACAAGCAAAGAGTGTACAGTCTGGCGGGGAAGATATCTAATTAGAAATGATCATGTTTGAGACAGATGTTCTAATTAAGGTGAACACACAGTGTTGTGGGGCGTATGGGTGAAAGGTCACCTTGAGAAGGTCTGAGAAAGTTTTCTATATTACAAGATCCCTAAAGAAGCACAGAAGAATGAACTGAAAGATAAACAGGGGCTAAATCATGAAAGAATTTGAATGACATGTTAAGGAATTCAGTCTGAATTATGGAAGCCATAGAATATTTTTAAGTGGCATGTTAAGGTTTATGTCTTTGACAGAAGATCTAATAGGACACAGAGGAAGCAGAACAGGTGAGAAATCCTAAGTCCTGAAAGTGGGGCAATGAATTTGCATAAGAGGAGATAGAGACAAGAGATATTTCAGGACTTAGACTCCACAGGACTTGGGTTGGCTTTGAATACGATGGGAAAATGAAATAGGATTGGGGGCTTTAGGAGTGATGGATAGTGGTCAAAAGAAGGAATATAAGAATAGAAGCAAGTTAGATAAGGGGAGTAGGTAAGAGATCTATCTTGAGGTTAGTTTTGAACATATTGGATTTGAGATGTCTATGGGGAGATAATAATAGATGTGTAGGAATGGAATAAGATTTTTTTTTTTTAAACAATTGATCAGTTCAGTTCAGTTGCTCAGTCATGTCTGACTCTTTGCCACCCCATAGACTGCAGCACACCAGGCTTCCCTGTCCATCATCAACTCCTGGAGCTTGCTCAAACTTATACCCATCAAGTTGGTGATGTCATCCAACCATTTCATCCTCTGTCATCCCCTTCTTTTCCTGCCTTCAATCTTTCCCAGCATCAGGGTCTTTTCCAATGAGTCAGTTCTTCACATCAGGTGGCCAAAGTATTGGAGCTTCAGCTTCAGCACCAGTCCTTCCAATGAATATTCAGCACTGATTTCCTTTAGCACTGACTGGTTTGATCTCCCTGCAGTCCAAGGGACTCTCAAGAGTCTTCTCCAACACCACAGTTCAAAAGCATCAAGTCTTCAGCGTTCAGCTTTCTTTATGGTCCAACTCTCACGTCCATACATGACTACTGGAAATTTATAATACTGACAACTGATAACATTCAATAATTTTTCAGTCCAGTGTATTTTTTCTATCATACTCCCACTGTTATAATTTTATTCTTTTTTGATCTATTTTGCCATTCAGAGATATATTTCTGACTCCTTTACATTCATATTCTGTGAGTTATTTTTTTATCATAACTATTTTCCATTAGAAAATATAGTTTACTTTGAAATATGCAATTAAAGTTTATTTTATTTGCATCATTCTTTGACATTTTAGTACAAAACTTTTTTTGCATACACATCTAATATTTCTCTATACAACAGTGCTACAAAGAGGCTGTATCAGATGAGGAAACTGAAGCTAAGAGGTAGCGGGCGAGTACTTAGGCTTGAACAGAGAGAGTACCAAAAAATAAAGCTAGAGTAAGTGGGCCTACAATGGGACCTGCAGAGTAAGTATAACTTGAAGAAAATGTTGAGCTGAGATAAGAAGAAGAAACAGGATGTTGGTGTGGGAGAGTTGGGGGTGGGGGAGTGTTGGTTACCAAGCAAGCATCAGGAGGAGCAGAATATTGCCCCGGGTTGGACTTCTGTTCACATTCAGTCCCACATATTAGCACAACTTCTAGATGTCTTTGGCACAAGGTTAGGACTAGGGTTATAAAGATTAAATAAAATAGTCCTTCTTCCTCCAGGGCTTGGAGTGACATATATACAAACAATCATTAAGTTCTAAAATAGAGTGAAGACTAATATACTTTGGGAATAAGGAAGAAAGAGTAGTTAATACTGTCTAAGAGTTCAGTAAAGAGAAGGAGAAGAAAGGAGTTGATTTGAGTTGAAACTTGAAAAGGCTGAGGAGATATTGACCAGGTAGGAAATGAGGGCAAGAATGTCCTAAGTGCTAATAAGAACAAGGGTAGAAGTTTGGAAGTATAGACGCGTACGGGGTGGATATAAGTTGGTGTAAAAGATACTAAGACTAGAGTGCTTCATGGAAGGAAATGCAGCTTGAAAGGTGAACATCTTATCACCCTCTCTATGAAAACTTTTTAAAGGCAGGCCAGGGCAGATGGGCAAGGGGAGCAGCTCACAGATGACCCCTTGAAGTGGTAGAATGAGCTGGATTGCTGACCTCTGCACAACCCTAGACTCTTCAGTGATCTCTATGTCCACAGATCCTAGAAGGAGTGAGAAGACTGGATATGAGTGAATTTCCTTTCCTCCTCCTTACCCAGGAATCTGCCCTTGATCTTAGCCAAGAAGGTGAGAAACGATTTACCCAGGAGTCTGGACAAGTTTTCTGGCAACTCATTTTCTACAGCTTGTTAGGTCAAGGCATAATAACCTTGGTGTAACTAGGGGCTTAGAGGTTCCCAGTTTTCTGCAATAAAGATGTCTATGAAAAATTGAGTAGAAACCAAGTGTTTGTCAATTGTGGAAAAGAGAGCTCCATGAAAAAGATAGAACTCAATTTCATCTTGAGGTGTAAGTCAGGATGAGCTGGTCCACCCAGCAGAACAGATAGTCTGTGCTCAGGCACAGATGTGGAAATTAAGGAAATGCATGTTGGTGTGAAAGTGTGACAACTGGCTTCCAGTGAACAGATCACTTATGTCCAGGACCAGACTCATGTCATCAAGGCTATTTGTAAAGCATTTATATCCCATGTGTGATGATTGATATCCCATGAGATGGTTGGATGGCATCACTGATTCAATGGATATGAACTTGGGCAAACTTTGAGAGATGGTAAGGGGCAGGGAAGCCTGGCATGCTGTAGTCCATGGGGTCACAAAGAGTCAAACACGACTTGGTGACTGAACACCAATACAGCAACACATCCCATGCAGAGGGACATTGCAGGCTTTAGAGCATTGGATAGGGAAGGTCATTTTTTGGGAAGATTATACTGATGGAGGGGAAGCTTGAACTCTCTGATTATATATACATTTTCAACTCCTGGGTTCTTATGAAGTGGAAGGAAGTTTTTATGTTGCTTGCTTTCTTTTCAAAAAAATATTTATTTGACTGCGTTGGCACACAGATCTTCATGGCAGTGCGTGGGCTCTCTAGTTGCGGGGCACAGGCTCAGTAATTGCAGTATGAGGGCTTAGTTGCCTCATAGCATGTGGGATCTTAGTTACCTGACCAGGGATCGTACCAGAGTGCCCTGCATTGCAAGGCAGATAATTAACTCCTGGACCACCAGGGAAGTCCCTGTATTGTTTTCATGTTAAGCAAACTCATAGACACATATCAGCCTCTTCTTCATACCTAAAGATTCTAGAGTTTAAGGTAAGCCTAGGAATGAGCTAAGAAAAACAGTCTGAAGGCTGCAGTCAGTGGTTGAAATCAGCAGGCATTTTATCATCCCTGTGCCATGCGCAATGGCTTTTCCTGAGTGTTTATCTGTGTTTGCTTCAACCTCAGGGGACAATCTGTTCAGTCACCAGAAGGGATACCTTCAAAGAGTTTTCTTGGATAAGGTCCACTGATGTGGTCAGCTGTGACGTCATCTTACTGCTCTGGGGGCCCTGGTTTGGGGCTTGAGATCTTGAGTTTTTGCTTGAATAGGAAGCAGAGAGGCCATTCTTTTTCATGCCTCTCATTTTGGAACACGAGAGAAACCACCATTAGCTTGTTAAATGTTTTTTCAAAAAAAAGTTTTTTTTTCATTTTAAAATAATTTAGTTCATTGTCCTGCTTATTGTCAAGAGTTGTTAGAGACAGCCAACTGCTCATATTCTTTTCACAAACAAACATGAAGTGGGAGGCTTGGGGAGATGTAGGGGTGGGGAGGACTTTCTGCTTTGCTGGCACAAAAGTTGGAAGTGTAAGGAAAGAAGAATAGAAATACTGCTTCAAATTTTCCTAAACTAAATTGAGAATTTGATGTTTCTACCAGTGACCATAATACTTGTCTCACGGAAATGTTCACACTAGTCTTTCTTAGCTGTCTTTTAAATTTCAAACTGTTGGTACAGGCTCCATATTCCTTCATTTTATTCATTCTTGAAAGTCAGGCCTCCTGGCTGACTTCCGAAACCCCCAGGAGGAGAAGCCATGTGTCACAGCACCGTTCTCCGGCCTGGCTGTGGATGTAGCTTCAATCCCTTCAACTACTGAATTCATAGTCTTCTCCTGGAGCACCAGGGCTGGGGCAGATCCAGTTTGAAGAGGAGCTGAGGGAATATGTGGATGGATGGGAATGATGTGAAGGGACCGGGAGCACGTCTTCTGTTGCAGCCTCAGGAAGTGAGACCGCACACAGGACCGGACATGCTTCCAGAAAGGGCCCCTGCTGCCAGAAACAATTCCCTCCCTGAAGAGCCTCTGACTCATGCCTTTAACAGGACTATTATGGTTTCTTGGCTGCCAAACTGTCCTTTTGAAATGCGGGTGTTTTTTTTTTTCTTTTTGAAATTTGAATTCTGAGTCATTTATATACATTAATTCTTTGGTTTCATGCTCTCATGGTACTTTCAAAGCTTTCTTCACAATATCCCTTTGCCCATCTCGATTTTAAACTCTACACATGCCAAGGACTGGGTGTCTGCTCTATTCACTACTATACAGCCAGTGTCTGGAATACTAAATGGAGTGTGGAGGCACATGATAATTGTTTGCTGAATGAATGAATGATTTGTTTTTCTGTTGTAGCCCTACCAAGAAGGAATGGTTTTTCAGAGACTTTAGACCTTCCCTGGTGGCTCATATGGTAAAGAATCTGCCTGCAATGCAGGAAACCCAGGTTTGATCCCTGGGTTGGGAAGATCCCCTGAGAAGGGAATGGCAACCCACTCCAGTATTCTTGCCCAGAGAATTCCTTGGCAGGCTAGAGTCCATGGGATCACAAAGAGCCGGACACGACTGAGTGACTAACACACACACATCTGAACTCCGAAAGCCATAATAGGTGGACAACTAAGTAACATGACCCAGAGTTTCCTTAGGTTTGTACTTGGGGCACAATTCAATAAGCATGGTCATCTGGTTTCTATGCTACAGTAGAGTAGAAGTATATTGAAGACTTAGAGGTGGGCTGCTGCTGGAGAGGGGTGTCTCTGGTGGGGAAAAAAGGAACAACATAAAGTGTGACAAAAGGCAGGCCTACCTCTAGCAAAGTGTAGGAGCATGAGGCCACTGAATGCAGGGCAAATCACCTACAAACTCACCAGCAGTGAGTTAGCACATCTATTTACCAAAATGTGACCATTGGGTTGTTGGTGAGAATTTCCAGTGGTCTGGAAAGTTTACATATGGTAGGGGAGCCTGGTGGGCTGCCGTCTATGGGGTCGCACAGAGTCGGACACGACTGAAGCGACTTAGCAGCAGCAGCAGCAGCAGCACTGTTTTATTTCCAAATGATGCTGGGTCACTGAGGTATTCCCATGTCTAGGTATGCCAATTCTGTTTGTTTTAATCCTTTAGAAAATCCATTGCTTTTCTTTGACGTGCATAATAATAATCATATCCCATTAAATGTAAGACAAGATGTTCCTTTATGTCCATACCTGGACCATCCTTCTGAGCAAGAGGAATATCTTCTCTTAATTCTAACCCATAAAGAGCTTTATGCACATCTGCATAAATTTCCTCCAATCAAAAAAGAAAAGAAAAAGAGAGAGAAATGACAGCAATGACAAGAAGTGATGCTTAGGGTACAGGGATGCTTGGAAGCACAAGTCTGATTTTGACACACCTAATGAAGGAATAAGGGTTTCCCTGGTGGCTCAAGTGGTAAAGAATCTGCTTTCAATGGAGGAGACCCAGGAGACATGGGTTTGATCCCTGGGTCGGGAAGATCCCCTGAAGGATGAAATGGCAACCCACCCCAGTATTCTTGCATGGAAAATCCCATGGACTGAAAATCCCATGGGTACAGCCTGGTGGGTCACATTCCATAGGGTTACAAAGAGTCAGATACAACTGAGCATGCATGCATACAGGGAAGGAATAGAATAGATTTCATAGGAGAGAAGAGTAAAAACATGTACTCAGGGAGAAGGGGAGGAATTTTACTCAGGCAATGGAGGGACAGATATCGACCAACCAGATGTGACTCTTCTGAACACTGTTTCATGTTCATACCACATTAAGAAATATCTGATTAATATTTCTTAGTAAGGAGAAAAATATAGTATGACTTATTAAAACATGTCCCTATTTCAGAATTTAATATTTGAGAGCACATGTGAGTGTCTCCTCGTCTGTGCTAATTCTAGGCAGACACCAGGTTGTCTACTATGTGAGATGCTACTTAATTAATACTTGAAGGGAACATATGCTAAGCGCTAAATTTGTACTGTAAAATATCAAGAAATAGTTATTGGAAATGGCATTTCCTCCAAGGAAAAGGTAAAATGAATGAAAAAAGAAAGATGAACTCTTTACCATCAGTTTAAATTGTTGGTGAGAAAATGATAAAGAAATACAAGTTTTCCATATTCTTTTCTAATTATTGTCATCTGGAATGCATATTTTATATAATTACAACCACAGTACACATGTATTTTGCATTGACTTTTCATGGCTAAATATTCCATGGAAGCTACTGCTGGAAAAACTGCTTATTGTTTTGGGAAAAAAAGAATTAGTTCTTTATCTCACTTCATAAGCCAATTTAATTTGTAGACTGACTAGACAGTAAAATGTAAAAGTGAAACTTCTGTTAGAAAATAAAATGGAATAAAAAGTAAATGATACAAAACACTAACTTGAAAGATACATGCCCAGTGTTCACTGCAGCATTATTTACAACAGCGAAGACATGGAAGCAAACTAATGCCCATCAACAGACAAGTGGATAAAGAAGATGTGGTATGTGTACAAAAGAATATTACTCAGCCATATAAAAGAATGAAATTCTTCCATTTGTAGCAACATGGATGGATCTATAGAATATCATGCTTCATGATATAAGTCAGACAGAGAAAGACAAATACTGTATGATATCACTTGTATGCATGAAATTAAAAGACGCTTACTCCTTGGAAGGAAAGTTATAACCAAACTAGACAGCATATTAAAAAGCAGAGACATTACTTTGCCAACAAAGATCTGTCTAGTCAAGGCTATGGTTTTTCCAGTGGTCATGTATGGATGTGAGAGTTGAACCATAAAGAAAGCTGAGCACCAAAGAATTGATGCTTTTGAACTGTGGTGTTGGAGAAGACTCTTGAAAGTCCCTTGGACTGCAAGGAGATCCAACCAGTCCATACTAAAGGAGATCAGTCCTGGGTGTTCATTGGAAGGACTGATGTTGAAGCTGAAACTCCAATCCTTTGGCCACCTGATTCGAAGAGCTGACTCATTTGAAAAGACCCTGATGCTGGGAAAGATTGAAGGCAGGAGCAGAAGGGGACGACAGAGGATGAGATGGTTGAATGGCATCACCGACTCAATGGAGATGACTTTGCGTAAACTCCGGGAGCTGGTGATGGACAGGGAGGCTTGGCGTGCTGCAGTCCATGCGGTCTCAAAGAGTCGGACAAAACTGACCAACTGAACTGAACTGATCACTTGTATGTGGAATCTAAAAATTATATAAATGAATATATATGCAAAAGAGGAACAGAATAACAGTTATAGAAAACAAACTTGTGGTTACCAAAGGGGAGAGAGAAAGAGGAGGGGGATTAATTAGGGATTTGTCATTCAGTCGCTCAGTTATGTCTGACTTTTTGTGACCCCATGGACTGCAGCACACCAGGCTTCCCTGTTCTTTACCATCTCCCACAGCTTGCTTAAACTCATGTCCATTGAGTCAGTGATGCCATCCAACCATCTTGTCCTCTGTCGTCCCCTTCTCCTCCTGCCTTCACTCTTGCCCAGCATCAGGGTCCTTTCTAATGAGTCAGCTCTTCGCATCAGGTGGCCAAAGTATTGGAGCTTCAGCTTCAGCATCAGTCCTTCTAATGAACATTCAGGACTGATTTCCTTTAGGACTGACTGGTTTGACCTCCTTGTAGTCCAAGGGACTCTCAAGAGTCTTCTCCAACACCACAGTTTAAAAGCATCGATTCTTTGACACTCAGCCTTCTTTATAGTCCAATGCTCACATTCATACATGACTACTGGAAATCCATAGCTTTGACTAGATGGACCTTTGTTGACAAAGTAGTGTCTCTGCTTTTTAATATGCTATCTAGATTGGTCATAGGTTTTCTCCCAAGGAGCAAGTGTCTTTTAATTTCATGGGTGCAGTCACCATCTGCAGTGATTTTGGAGCCCAAGAAAATAAAGTATGTCACTGTTTCCATTGTTTCCCATCTATTTGCCATTAACAGATACAGATGTGTGTGTGTGCTTAGTTGCTAAGTTGAGTCTAACTCTTTGCAGCCCCATGGACTATAGCCTGGATGCTTCTCTGTCCATAGAATTCTCTAGGAAAGAATACTGGAATGGGTTGCCATTCCTTTCTACGGGGGGATTTTCTCTACCCAGAGATCAAACCTGCCTGTAAATCAATTATATTTTTTAGAAAATAAATCATGCCATTAAAAAAAATCCAAGTACTAAAACTTGGAAATAAACTTAAGATGTCTGAGTCCTATATGAAGAAAACTAAAAACTGTTTTGAGGGAACTAAAGAAAGACTTAAATACAAAAACAGGTCATGTTAGTTGATAGGCTTAATATAGTAAAATTTTCAATTTCCCCCAAATAGCTGTAACAATAACTATTGAATCAAAATGGATTTCTCTTTGAATTTGACAAAATGCTTCTAAAGTTCGCATGAAACAATTAACATAGGTTAAAATTGAAGAAAATGATGAAAAGGAAGGGAATAAAAAGTCTCTGTTGTATCAGAGATTAAGATATACTATTATAATAAATAAAATTGTATGGGACTGGTCCAGAAATAGACAAACAGATAAACAGAAACATAATAGAAATGGACCCGAGTATATATATTTGAATTTGCTGCTGATGCTGCTGCTAAGTCGCATCAGTCGTGTCTGACTCTGTGCGACCCTAGAGACGGCAGCCCACCAGGCTCCCCCGTCCCTGGGATTCTCCAGGCAAGAACACTGGAGTGGGTTGCCATTTCCTTCTCCAATGCATGAAAGCGAAAAGGGAAAGTGAAGTTGCTCAGTCGTATCCAACTCCTAGCGACTCCATGGACTGCAGCCTACCAGGCTCCTCCGTCCATGGGATTTTCCAGGCAAGAGTACTGGAGTGGGCTGCCATTGCCTTCTCCATATTTGAATTTAATATATGATAAAAAAAGACTAAGCATTTGAAAAAAAGAAAGACTACCAGTATATATCTTACAATAAAATATAGTCCTGTAGGATTAAAGCATTAACTTTAAGAGAGAGCACTAATTAAATATAGAAAGATGTATAAGTAAAAATATATAATCTTGAGGTAAGTAAGGCCCCAAAGCACAAATCATGGAGGAAAGGTGAGAGAATAGCATGGAAACATGTACATTACCATAAGTAAAATACATTACCTTCTTTAAGAAGCTCTTTAGTTCCTCTTTGCTTTCTGCCATTAAAGTGGGAATTTGCCGTGTGACATGGGGGACTCAACCCAGTGCTCTGAAACAACCTAGAGGGGTGGAATGGGGAGAGACATGGGAAGGAAGTTCAAGAGGGAGAGGAGATATATATATATATACACACACACACACACACACACACACACCTGTGGCTGATTCATGTTGATGTATGGCAGAAACCAACACAATATTGTAAAGCAATTATCTACTAATAAAAAAGTCATAACCCATGTTAAAAGAATAAAGCAATCTATTTTGTGAGAAAATATATTTTAATTCAAATATACATGTATTTAAATACATATATTTAAAGAGTGAATGACAAAACATGTGATAAATTGACAGAATGTAGACTTATCTTTCTTAATGTATAAAGAGATTTTAAAGCTCAACTGAAAATGAGACTGTTGTTGTTTAGTCACTGAATCATGTCTGACTGTTTGCAGCCCCATGGACTGCAGCATGCCAGGCTTCCCTGTTCTTTACCATCTCCCACAGCTTGCTTATACTCATGTCCATTGAGTCAGTGATACCATCCAACCATCTCATCCTCTGTTGTCCCTTCTCCTCCTGCCTTCACTCTTGCCCAGCATCAGGGTCCTTTCTAATGAGTCAGCTCTTCACATCAGGTGGCCAAAGTATTGGAGCTTCAGCTTCAGCATCAGTCCTCCTAATGAATATTCAGGGTTGACTTCCTTTAGGATTGACTGGTTTGATCTCCTTGCCATCCAAGAGACTCTCAAGAGTCTTCTCCATCACCCCAGTTCAAAAGCATCAGTTTTTCAGTGCTCAACCTCCTTTATGATCCAACTCTCACATCCATACACGACTGCTGGAAAAACCGTAGCTTTGACTCTACGGACTTTTTCTGGCAAAGTGATGTCTCTGCTTTTTAATACACTGTCTAGGTTTGTCATAGCTTTCCTTCCAAGGTTTGTCTTTTAATTTCATGGCTGCAGCCACCATTAGCAGTGATTTTGGAGCCCAAGAAAATAAAACCTGTCACTGTTCCCACTTTTCCCCCAACTATTTGCCATGAAGTGGTGGGACTGGATGCCACGATCTTAGTTTTTTGAATGTTGAATTTTAAGCCAACTTTTTCACTCTCCTCTTCACCTTCATCAAGAGGCTCTTTAGTTCCTCTTCACTGTCTACCATTAAAGTAGTATATCATCTGCATATCTGAGGTTGTTGATATTTCTCCCAGCAATCTTGATTCCCACTTGTGAGTCATCACCAAAAGAAAAAAAGAGAGAGAGACAGAAAAAGAAAACAAATCAGGAGCAAGCAATTTCAGGATAAATATAAATGATATTTAAATTGTGAATATTATAAATCAAAGAAATGAAAACATAAAATACATAATAGGTTTTTACATATCAAGATTTTTTCCTCAATTGCCACTCCAGCACCACTTTTCTTCAATAATTTGTATATCTCAAGGAATTTTTTATTTCATTTACTTCGTCAAATCATGGTGCTCAAATTGTAATGTTTCCTTACTAGCTTTTTAATGACTGTAATGTCTCTAGCTAGAGGGTTATCAATTTTATTCTTTCAAAGAAGCAACCTTTGTTTTTATTGATTTTTCTCTTTGCAGTATATCACTAATTTATGCTTTTAACTTTAATTTTATTTTCTTCTTTGTTGTTGTTGTTCACTAAGCATGGTCCAATTCTTTGCCACCCCTTGGAATGCAGCATGCTAGGCTTCCCTGTCTGCCACTATCTCCCGGAGTTTGCTCAAATTCATGTCCACTGAGTCGGTGATGCTATCTAACCATCTCATCCTCTCCCGCCGCCTTCTCCTTTTGCCTTCAAGATTTCCCAGCATCAGGGTCTTTGTTCTTTTTCTTGGCTTGAAGTCAAAGCTTTGCTGATTGACTTCAAAGCTTTTTTTCCTCTAATTGTTAAATAACTAATATTGTCTACATTTTCTTCCAAGATGTTCTAGCTTCACTGGACAAACTTATGTTGTTTTTTCAATTTCATTCAGTTAAAAATACATTCTAATTTCTATTGTGATTTATTGTTTTGCCCAAGGGTTTAGGAATATATGTTTATTTTTTTGTTTATTTTTTTATTTTTTTAAATTTTATTTTATTTTTAAACTTTACATAATTGTATTAGTTTTCATTTGGATATTTTTCGGATATCTTCCTTTATTGGCTTCTAGTTATTTCTATTATGGTCACAGATATTATTCTGTATGATTTTAGTACAGTTCATTTTACTAAGATTCATTTTACAGCTTAGTGTATAGTGTTTCTTTATAAACATTCCACATCCACTGAAAAAAGCATATATATATATTCAGCAATTGTTGGGTATAGTGTTCTATAGGTATTAGGTCAAATGGGTTTGTATCATTTTCAGTTCATTAAATACTTGCTGATTTCTGTTTAATTGTTCACTTAGTATTTCTATTTTACTCTGAAACAAAATGTATTTATCTGGTTGCTTAGAGCTACTTAAAATAGATTTGGGGCTCATCATTAATTCTTTTATATTGATCATACCATTTCAAATTCTCTAAATCTTTGTTTTGATTCCTTGCTTGTATGATTAGATTTCACCATCAAATAGTTTGTTTGAAAATGTGCCTTAAGGGAGCCTGAGATTTTTAATATTTGTAATTTTCTACCTGTGCTTTTTCCTACCTTCTTTGGTTTTTATAGTTAACAAGTTGTTTGAGTATTACCTTTGCACCTTTTCCTTTCTTCACAACCTGGTACTTATCATTCCAATGTCTTCTGGAATTAAATTTTCTGTGGTCAAGTCTGAGATCATCTTGAATTTTTGCCCTTATTTATGACATTTTTTGGTCCCTTGTCTAGAAGCCTTCCATTATCTTTTTTAAACTTACATATTTTGTTATGAAATACAGTACACATCAGGGCTTCTGAAATGGCACAGTGGTAAAGAACCTGCCTGCCAATGCAGGAGACTCAGGAAATGGGGGTTGGATCTCTGGGTTAGGAAGATCCCTTGGAGGAGGAAATGGCAACCCACTCCATTATTCTTACCTGAAAAATCCCATGAACAGAGGAGCATGATGGGCTACAGTCCATGGGTTCCTAACTGAGCAACTGAGTACACACACATATAAATACCTTTATTCTTGAACCTTAATAGTTTAACCAAACTAAGTCACAATGTTATATTGTATCAATCTTACCTTGTATGTACTGTGCTCTTTCAAATTTACAGACCCTGATCTTTCATAATTGCAGGGGAATTTTATATGATTAAAAATCATTGAATATCATTTTTTTTCCCTTCAAGAAAATACATATATTTAGGTTGAACTGTCTTTGTCCCCTATGTCTATTATAATATATTGGCTTCATTCATTTCATTTCTTTTCTTTTTCTTATGTATTCACTCTTTATTTCAAGATGTCCCTCCATAGCATTGATTTAAAATTTAGCCATATCTATTTTATCCCGTCTGGACTTAGATTGGAGAAGGAAATGGCAACCCACTCCAGTGTTCTTGCCTGGAGAATCCCAGGGACGGGGGAGCCTGGTGGGCTGCCGTCTATGGGGTCGCACAGAGTCGGACACGACTGAAGCGACTTAGCACCAGCAGCAGCCTTAGATTACTTATTGATATATATGGTGAGAGTTTTCGGACGTGTTCTTTATTCTGTTTTCATTCTCTATCTCTTTTTCCATTGCAATGTTGTTATATCACCTTCCCTTTCCACTCTTATCATATTGAAGTAATATTCATATTAAAGTTCTTCTATAGTATGCGTTTTAAGAGAATATGCTGTTTCTTGAGCCCTATTCCACCCTGAGTTCTTCACTTATTTTTTGCATGCTATATTTCTTTATATTTTTCCCTCAGAACTATATATATTTTCTATTTAATTTCTTTTAATCTTGTCTATGCTTGGGAAGATTTTATCCAAATTTTATTTTCCAAAATACAGTATAAGCCTTGACATATTTCTCATTTATATCAGATGCTTTTAATACCCCATCCACTATTACCTTCACTCATTTGAGTATACCTGCAGCTGCAGACAGTTCCTGGCATGCTGACAACTCCTCAAGCACCTGCATTTCTCCTCTTTACTGCCTGAAACCCTTCTTTGGTATTATGGGAGTTTGCTTGATTGTGTGTAAACACACCCCAGGAGTATGAGTGGAATTATGCTCCTGGGGCAAATTGCTAACTGATAGGAATTGAAAGTCGGTGACTAAGTACTCATCAGAGAGTATCAACCACAGAGAATATACTGGATAAGTGGACATGATAACTTAGCCATTAGAGATCAGCTGGTCTCTGCCCTCAGCCTCAGTTTGCACAATCAGTCAGTCAGTTCAGTTGCTTAGTCATGTCCAACTCTTTGTGATCCCATGGACTGCAGCACTCCAGGCGTCTGTGTCCATCACCAGCTTTTGGAGCTTGTTCAAACTCATGTCCATTGAGTCAGTGATAACATCCAACCATCTCATCCTCCACCATCCCCTTTTCCTCCTGCCTTCAGTCTTTCCCAGAATCAGAGTCTTTTCCAATGAGTCAGTTCTTCGCACGAGGTGGCCAAAGTATTGGAGTTTCAACTTCAGCATCAGTCCTTCCAATGAATATTCAGGACTGATTTCCTTTAAGATTGATTGATTTGATCTCCTTGCAGCCCAAGGGACTCTCAAGAGTCTACTCCAACACTACAGTTCAAAAGCATCAATTCTTATGTGCTCAGCTTTCTTTAAGGTCCAACTCTCACATCCATACATGACTACTGGAAAAACCATAGGTTTGACTAGATAGGCCTTTGTTGGCAAAGTAATGTCTCTGCTTTTTAATACGCTGTTTAGGTTGGTCATAGCTTTTCTTCCAAGGAGCAAACATCTTTTAATTTCATGGCTGCAGTCACGATCTGCAATGATTTTGGAGCCCAAGAAAATAAAGTCTGTCACTGTTTCCATTGTTTCCCCATCTATTTGACATGAAGTGATGGGACCGTGTTTGTACAATAGATCAGGAAATTCCTTTATTATAACTTCTTGATGGATTGATTCTTTTATCAGTATATAATGTCCGTCTTTGTTTTGTAACAGTTTTGACTTAAAGGTTGCTTTGTCTGATATTAGAATAGCCACCCCAGCTCTCTTTTGGGTACTGTTTGCTAGAAGTATCTGTTTTCATCCTTTCATTTTCAAACTTGTGCTTTGAATTGAAAATGAGTCTCTTGTAGATAACATATAGTTTTCATGTTATTCTGTCCAATCCTCCAATCTCTGCCTTTTGATTAGAAAGTTTAATCCCTTTACATTTAATGTAATTATTGACAAGGGAGGATTTACTTCATCTATTTTATTATTTATTTTCTCTGTGTTTTACACATTTTTTGTCCTTCATTTCCTCCAATGCTGCCTGCTTTTGTGTTCAGTTGATTTTTTGTAGCAAATTGCTTTGACTCCTTTCTAATTTCTTTTTGTATATCTTTTTTTATGATTAGCATATGATTACATTTAATATCCTAAAGTTATAACAGTCTACTTTGAACTGATCCCAACTTAGCTTCAATACCATACAAAAGCTCTGCTTCTAAATCGCTCCATTCTCCCTCTTCTTTTTGATGATTGTGTCTGAGATTTTTCTAAGAAATAATAACCTTCAGAAAAGTAGAAATAGATAATAGATACTTGGCCATTGCTGCTGCTGCTAAGTCCAACTCTGTGCGACCCCATAGATGGTAGCCCACCAGCCTCCCCCGTCCCTGGGATTCTCCAGACAAGAACACTGGAGTGGGTTGCCATTTCCTTCTCCAATGCACGAAAGTGAACAGTGAAACTGAAGTCGCTCAGTCGTGTCCAACTCTTAGCAACCCCATGGACTGCAGCCTACCAGGCTCCTCCGTCCATGGGATTTTCCAGGCAAGAGTACTGGAGTGGGGTGCCATTGCCTTCTCTGCTTGGCTACTAGTAAGTGGCAAAAATAATCCGTGTTGGCATCTTGTTCCTCCATTTACATAGCATGGTGCATATTTTCTTGACTCTTTGTATTTGTCTCAAGTACGTCTTCTATCATTTCCTTGGAATTGTTGTAGCTCAGTTGCTGATCTTTTGTCTCATTGTTGGCTCCCTGCGATTTGATATTTTCCACAAAGTGCTCCTTCCTGACCCAGGGGTCAAACTCGGGTCTCCTGCACAGCAGGCAGATTCTTTACCAACTGAGCTTCCAGAGAAGCCTGGAGAAGGAAATGGCAAACCACTCTAGTATTCTTGCCTGGAAAATCCCATGGACAGAGGAGCCTGGTGGGCTGCAGTCCATGGGGTTGCAAGAGTCAGACACAACTTAGCAACTAGACTACCACAAAGTGTTCCAAGCCTGGGACAATGTTTTGTACTTCTACCCCATGATCTGCCCTGCTTACCCTAGACTAGCTTCCTGCCTCCCTAGACAGGTTCCTGAGAGTTGAGGTCATGTTGGCCTGCAGGACACTGTCCTCTGTTTTCAATACGTACTTGGGTGAAGGTAGTCAAAAGATACAAATTTTCGGTTATAAAATTAGTTAGTTCTGAGGAAGTAAGATACAGCATGATGACTTCAGTTAATATTATATTGTTATTTGAATATGACTAAGAGTAGATCTTGGGCTGCCCAGGTGGTGCTAGTGGTAAAGAACCTGCCTGCTAATGCAGGAGACTAAGGGATGTGGATTCAATCCCCAGGTTGAAAAGATCCTCTGGTACTCTTGTCTAGAAAATTCCATGGACAGAGAAGCCTGGTGGCCTACAGTTCATGAAGTCACAGACCTTGAGCCCTGGCAGGCTCCGTCAGACACAGCTGAGCACGTATGCATTTGAAGTTCATGTTAAATATCAATGATATCTTAATAAAAATGAAGACAATAAATTAAAGTAAAGGTTAGCTAATATTCCTCTGACCTGGTTTATCCAGGTAGCAGCAGCAGAAGTCTAGTGGTATGATTTAGAAACTGTCCCTGATCACAAGGTTACAGGTGAAAAATCCCTCCTGCAGTGGTATCCTTAAAGAAAGACTTTCCTTTTTCAGCTCAAACAAGCTAGAGTGGTTTCTATGGTGTGCAACTAAGAATATTGATAGAACCTCCATGATGCTGGGTAAGTGATGGTTTGCTATATATCTGGCTTGTTAGTACAAGGAATTAAGACCAGATAAATCAAAGTAATAACAATAAATGTTAGGATAACTTATGTAGGACCAAGTCCCAAGTGCTGCAAGGAGCATTCAAAGCAGGAATTGCTTTCTTAGTAAGAGTTTGAAAACTCAGAGGTGGCCTGATCACTCCAGAAAGGAGTTATTTGAGCACAAGGCCAAGAGAAGTTTTTCTTATTAAATCACTTCTGCCCTTACAATTTTGGCTGCTTGTCATTCAGATCAATTGTTTCATTTGTCAGTGTGTGCCAAGTCTATTACACAAAAGGTAAAATGCAGCAAAAACAAATTGAAGTTGAATGGCTCTCCTTAGCAAAAAAACTTTTATTTTCTGCTAATTTCCAACTGATTTCCTAAGAGCTCAGAGTTTCAGAGAGCAACCAGAGTGGATTTTATTAAATCTTTGATTAGGGAACTTTAAAGCTTGAAAATTAGAGTGCAGTCTTCTTGTTTTGCAGATGGAGAAACAGAGTCTCAGTGAGATAAAGAGACTTGCATGAGGTTTCACAATGCATTCAAGGTCCAAGAGCAGCAGAATGTGACACCCCACAATGTGAATATGGGAATTCAGGACATACCACCCCTAAATATACCACTTTGGTATACTGATTATTTTGAGCTGTAGACTTTTGAAAAACAGTAAATGCAGGAAGAGGATTTCCCCAATCTCCCCTTATCTGCCACAAGATAGATCCTCTGGAAAGAATTCAATTACCATCAGTCCACTCCCCCAGGAGTCTCATCAACTGTGGAAGATCGACTTTTATCACATGAGACAAAATTGGAAGTTGACACCACATCAAGACACACAATCATACCTCCCATCTATTCTTCTAAGGGCCATTCATCTTTTATCCCTGAGAAGCCTACCTCACTCTCTTCTTTTCCTATTAAGATGGCGTTTAATCCTGAATTCAAAAGCCACCTCTTTGAGTTACTCATTTTCCCTGGGTATCTCCCATGAATACTCCAGTGTACATGTCAATAAACCTGTTTGTTTTCTCTTGTTAATCTTTGATTACAGGGGTCTCAGCTAAGAACTGAGAGGGTAAGATAAAACAATTTTCTCTCTCCTACAAGGCAGATCTAGATTAGAAAAACCCAGGCACACCATCCTTTTCACAGATACATCTTCTAAAGTGTAACAAGTGCTGCCCTGTTCAGCACTGGAGATCTTTACCCTGGGCTAGATTTTTGCCTGCAGCTCCCAAATGAGGAGTCTTACTGATAAAATAGGTTGACCAGGAGATGGAATTTAAAATGGCATTTGCCCTTGGGAGGGAGGAGAATTGTTCTGTACTGGGCTTCAGGTTTTCTGCTTGGAAGTGGCCCCCACATTACAGGAAGTTTCTTTCCCTTGCTTCCTTCTCCCCTGAACTCCAGATTCAGGGACATTTATTTTTTCCATGGGTCCTTTCAGTTTCGTCTTAATGAGACCAGTGGTTGCTGAGAGTTTGACTGACACTTGGTATGTACAGCTTGTATTCATCTTCCTGAGAAAGGGCATTGCACAAGAAAGGATTGCCAGTGGCAACCGTGGTGGCATTTCTGAGAGCCCAGCAGCATTCCCAGCAGCTCTGTTCCCCACCCCAGTGGAAGGAAATGCCACTGGCAGACCAGCGGATGGAGGGCAGCATGACTTCTACAGTAATTAAAATATTCCTATGCAGGGAGACCTTGAGTTCCTTTCTTGTCACCCATTGGACCTCATTACTTTTTACCCACATACAGTTCTCCTGATTTCCAGGACACCCAAGCCAAGTCTAGGCTGGAGGGAAATACTTTTGGAGTAAAATCAAATCAGTTGCAAATGAGTTACAACATCTCAATCGCCTTAATAGATCAAACAAAAACTTCACTGTGTGTTCCAGACAACCCGGAATGATCCCCTCCGTAAAGTCCCCCAGCTACAAAAACGCAAATCTGTGGCCTGCCTATAGCCAGGTCCCAAGCAATGGCCTTGGAGGCTTAGCCAGGACACAAGGACTTGGAATGGAGCTCACTGAGCGTGTGGCCTGGCTAGGATGGAGTAACTAGCAAGCTAGCTGGAACACGCTCTCCTGCCTCAGGCCAGGGAATAGCTATGTCAGGCCAGGAGTAAAGAAAATGGATTTCACTTACTTTGTACCCTGTGTACTGCCCGGGGAGAGGGTGGGCAAATGAAGCCGTTTTTTTGTATATTGGTAGCACTCTGGAGTTGCAGCAAGTCTCTGCCCAGGCCCTCCTCTCTCTCCATCCCAGTTTCCCTCCCCGTTTTCTCTTCAGAATAAGTGTGTTTTAATATAGCTAGATTGCTCTTCAGATTCAAACTTTAAAAACAGGTAGATTGAGTTGAGATTTTATAGAACAGCCCTTCAAATTGAAAGATAGTTTAATTGATAATTGGATTACCTATCGATTGACATAAAGTGCACAAACTTAAAAGCTTAGGCTTATGCGTATGCCCATGGATCATCATCACAATCAAGATAAAGAGTATACTCATCACCTCTAAGAGTTTCTTCTTGCTCCTTTGTAATTTATCCTTCTCCCCTCTTCCTGCTCAGTCCTCAGCCTACTCTCTTGACAATCACAGACCTGCTTTCTTTCATATTAGATTGGCTTTCATCTTTTAGACATTTATATGAATCATACAAATATACTTTTTTGGGGGGAATCTGGCCTCTTTCACTCAGTACAATTATTTTGAGACTTGTCTATACGAAGTGAACTTTATTAGTTTGTATATTTTAAAGAATTGGTTCATTTTATCTAAATTGTTAAATTTATTGGCATAAAGTTGTGCCAGATTCTTTACTGTCTGAGTCATCAGGAAGCTCTAATATTTCCTTTCTACTCTTTTAATGTTTGTAGAACTTAACAGTCACCTAATATTACTAATTTTTTTTTCTCTATCTCTTTTCCCTTTGATTATTCTGCCTATACATTCTTCAATTTTATTGATCCCAGGCAAGCAACTTTTGGTTTCATAGATTTCTCTATTGTTTTTCTTTTTGTTCATTAATTTTTGCTCTAATATTTTTTTATTTCCTTCCTTCTGCCTTACTTTAATTCCTTGGTTTAATTTGCTTTTCTTTTTTAAGTTTCTTAAGGTGGAAGCTGAAATCACAGATTTGAGAAATTTCTTCTTTCTAATATGGGTAGTTACTGCTATACATTTATCTCTAAGTACCTTGCCTGTATCCCACACATTTTGAAGTTATGTTTTCTTTTTTTTTTTTTTTCACTTGAAAAGCATCTTCTAATTTTTCTTTGATTTCTTTTTTAAAAAATATTTATTTATTTGGCTGCCCCATGTCTTATTTGTGGAATGTGGGATCTTTAGGTGCAGCATCTTGTTATGGGATCTAGTTACCCTACCAGGGATTGAACCTGGGCCCCCTGTATTGGGAGTGCAGAGGCTTAGCCACTGGACCACCAGGGAAATCCTCTATGATTTCTTTTTGAAATCACTGGTTATTTAGAAGTGTATTACATATACATCTTAAATATATACAATTATTGTCAATTACACATAACTAAAGCTGTCAAAAATGTGTATTACTTATTAATAGCTTCCAAATATTTGGGGATTTTACAGTTATTTTGCTGTTACTGATTTCTAATTTGTTTTATTGTGGTCAGAGAAATGTTATGTATGATAGTGAAAGTGAAAGTCACTCAGTCGTGTCCGAATCTTTGTGACCCCATACAGTCTGTGGAATTCTCCAGGCCAGAATACTGGAGTGGGTAGCCTTTCCCTTCTCCAGAGGATCTTCCCAATCCAGGGATCGAACCTAGGTCGATTCAACCCAGCAGATGTTCCTGATCCAGGAATCGAACCGGGGTCTCCTGCATTGCAGGCATATTCTTTACCAACTGAGTTATCAGGGAAGCCTGTAATGTATGATATGAACCCTCTTAAATTGCCTGAGATTTATTTTACTGCTCAAAATATGGTCTATGTTCTGCATGTATCTGAAAATAATGTATATTCTCTTGTTGTGTAGAGTGTTCTAGAAATATCAATTAGGTCAAGTTGATGGATAAGTGTTGTTCAAGATGTCTATCTTTTAACTGATATTCTATCTACTTTTTCTATTAATTATCAAGAGGAAAACATTGAAATCTGCAGATACAATTACAGATTTGGTGAATTTTTGCTGACGTTCTCTCAGTTTTCATTTCATGCATTTTTGAAGCTCTGTTGTTAGGTACACACATTTTTGGAATCATATCCTCTGGAACAACTGATTTATCATTATGTAATGAGCTTCCCTGGGTTTTCCAGGTGGCGCAATGGTAAAGAATCTGCCTACAATGCAGGAGACCTGGGTTCAATCCCTGGGTGAGGAAGATCCCCTGGAGAGGGAAAAGGCTACCAATCCAGTATTCTTGCCAGGACAATTCCCATGGACAGAGGTGACTGGCAGGCTACAGTCTGTGGGGTTGCAAAGAGTCAGACACGACTTAGTGACTAAATCACCACCAATGAGTTTCCCTATCCCTGCCCATAGTCTTTACTCTGAAACTACTGTCTGATATTAAAATTTCCACATTAGCTTTATTTTGATTACTTTCCTATTGCTGCTGTGACAAGTTACCACAAACTTAGTGGCTTAAAACTATACAAATTTACCTTAAGGTTCTGGAGGTCAGCAGTGTCAGTAGGCTAAAGTCAAGGTGTTATCAGGGTTGGTTCCCTCTGGGAACCAGGCTCTAGGGGAAAATCATTTTTGTTGCCTTTTCTAACTTTTCTAGCTCATGGCTCCTTCCTCCATCTTTAAAGAAGAGAGCATAATGTCATCCAGTTCAGTTCAGTTCAGTCGTTCAGTCGTGTCTGACTCTTTGCGACCCCATGAATCGCAGCACGCCAGGCCTACTTGTCCATCACCAACTCCCGGAGTTTACCCAAATTCATGTCCGTCGAGTCTGTGATGCCATCCAGCCATCTCATCCTCTGTCATCCCCTTCTCCTCCTGCCCCCAATACCTCCGAGCATCAGAGTCTTATCCAATGAATCAACTCTTCGCATGAGGTGGCCAAAGTACTGGAGTTTCAGCTTTAGCATCATTCCTTCCAAAGAACACCCAGGGCTGATCTCCTTTAGTATGGACTAGTTGGATCTCCTTGCAGTCCAAGGGACTCTCAAGAGTCTTCTCCAACACCACAGTTCAAAAGCATCAGTTCTTCAGCACTCAGCTTTCTTCACAGTCCAACTCTCACATCCATACATGACTACTGGAAAAATCATAGCCTTGACTGCATGGACCTTTGTTGGCAAAGTAATATCTCTGCTTTTGAATATGCTCTCTAGGTTGGTCATAACTTTCCTTCCAAGGAGTAAGCGTCTTTTAATTTCATGGCTGCAATCACCATCTGCAGTGATTTTGGATCCAAAAATATAAAGTCTGACACTGTTTCCACTGTTTCCCTATCTATTTGCCATGAAGTGATGAGACCAGATGCCATGATCTTCGTTTTCTGAATGTTGAGCTTTAAGCCAACTTTTTCACTCTCCTCTTTCACTTTCATCAAGAGGCTTTTGAGTTCCTCTTCACTTTCTGCCATAAGGGTGGTGTCATCTGCATATCTGAGTCATTACATCCCCTTAATTATTACTCCTTCCATTGACACATGGCTTTCTCTGACTCTGACCCTCTTGCCTTTCTCTAATTTGCTGAGTAAACTTTATTAGTTTGTGTCTTTCAAAAAAATTGGCCATTTTATGTAAGTTGTTAAATTTATTGTGAGTACATTGGACCAACCTGGATAATCCCCTTCCCAAGATCCTTAGCTTAATCATATCTGTAAGCTCTCTTCTGCCATGTAAAGTAACATATTCCCAGTTTTGAGGGATTAGAATACAGATATCTGTGGGTGCTAAGTCAATCCAGTCGTGTCTGACTCTTTGCAACCCCATGGACTGTAGCCTACAAGGCTCCTCTGTCCATGGGATTCTCTAGGCAAGAATACTGGAGTGGGTGGCCATGCCCTCCTCCAGGGGATCTTCCTGACTCAGGGATCAAATTGGCATCGCTTATGTCTCCTGCAGGTGGATTCTTTATCACTAGTGCCACCTGGGAAGGCCACAGATATCTGTGGGGGGGCATTATTCAGACTACCATACCATACCATTCTTTTACTTTTAGCCTACTTTTTCTTATATTTAAATTAGGTTTATTGTACTTTCAATGTGACCATCAGGAGAAGGAAATGGCAAACCACTCCAATCTCCTTGCCTGGGAAATCCCATGGACAGAGGAGCCTGGTGGGCTGCAGACCATGGGGTCACAAAGAGCTGGGTACGACTGAGTGACTAACACTCGATGTGACTATGGTTACAGTTGAGTTTTTATCTCCTCATTGCTTTGTGCTTGTTATTCGTCTCATCTATTCTTTGTTCTCATTTTCTTCTTTTGCCCTTAGTCCATTGGGCTGCTACAAAAAATACCATAAATTGAGTAGCTTACAAACAACAGAAATTTGTTTCTCTCAGTTCTAGAGGCTGGAAATCTGAAATTAAGTGTTAAGTCATGGCTCTCTTCCTAGTTGCAGAGTTCTTATTGTGTCCTCACATAGTAGAAGAGGATGGGGATATCTCTGGAGTTTCCTTTGTAAGAACACTAATCCCATTCATGAAGGCTCTGCCCTCATGACCTAATCACCTCCTAAAGGCCCCACCTCCTAATATCATCACTTGGGCATTGGGATTTCAACATAGGAATTTTGAGGAAATACATTCAGACCAAAGCAATCCATAACATGCTCTTCTTTTGGATTAAGTATTTTTTTTATGATTTCATTTTATCCCTGCTGCTGCTAAGTCGCTTCAGTTGTGTCTGACTCTGTGCGACCCCATAGACAGCAGCCCACTGGGCTCCCCGGTCCCTGGGATTCTCCAGGCAAGAACACTGGAGTGGGTTGCCATTTCCTTCTCCAATGCATGAAAGTGAAAAGTGAAAGTGAAGTCACTCAGTTGTGTCTGACTCTTAGCGACCCCATGGACTGTAGCCTATCAGGCTCCTCCGTCCACGGGATATTCCAGGTAAGAGTACTGGAATTTTATCCCTAGTGTTAGGCAATTAGTTATAACTGTTGTATTCTGTAGTCATTGCTTTATAGCTTATAGCAAGCATCTTTAATTTTTCACAATGTACCTTCATGTGATATTATGCCTCTTCATATGCAGTGTTAGAATACCATCATTCCTTCCTTCTGACCTTTGCTATCATTGTTCTTTAATTTTTTTACTTTTGTGTACATTAGAAACTTTACAATATATTTTTTCTTTGAACTAGGTTGTTATTCAAAGAAATTGAAATAGTAAGAGAAAATATTTATGTTAGTTACACTTTCTGGTATTCTTTATTTTCACATGTACATTGAGATTTCTGTCAGGTATAAATTTTTGTCTGCCTGAATCACTTCATTTGCTATTTCTTTTGGTGAATGTCTGTTAGTAATGTACTCTTTCAGCTTTTATATTTCTGAAAAAATTTTATTTTACATTTTTTTAAAAAGGTCTTTTTTTCTGGGTATCAAATTCTATTTCAGTGCCTTGCATATGTTGTTTTACACTCTTTTTTTGACTTGCATTCTTTTCTCTAGAAGTCTGCTATATTTCTTATCTTTGTTCTTTGGCCCAGAGTAACCTTAAAAATGGGCTTCCCAGGTGGCTCAGTGGTAAAGAATCCGTCTGCCAATGCAATAGATGCAGGAGACATGGGTTCAGTTACTGCGTTGGGAAGATCCCTTGGAAAAGGAAATGGCAACCCACTCCAGTATTCTTGCCTGGAGAATCCCATGGACAGAAGAGCCTGGCAGGCTATAGTCTATGGGATCACAAAGAGTTGTATGTGACTGAGCACACACACACACGCACGGCCTTAAAAATAGACCATGAAGGCCAGAAAATGACCTTCTTACATGCTTTCAAGATTTTCCCTTAATCATTGTTTTTATGCAGTCTCATTATAATGTGCTTTAGCTAGTTTTCTTCATGTTTCTTATTCTTGGATTTTGTTGAATTTCTTGGGTCTGTGAGTTTACAGTTTTTATTAAATTTCTGACCATTATTATTATTATTAATCACTATTATTTCTTCCTCCTACCTCAGGAACTCTAATTACAAATATATGAGGCCACTTGAGATTTTCCTACATCTCACTGATACTCTGTTCATCTTTTTTTCAGGCTTTTTTCAATTATACTGTCATTTCAAAGAGTTTCTAATACGATGTCATTAAGTATACTAACGTAACAGTTTGAATCCTTTTGGGTCTTGCTTTAAGTTTTGTTAGGCAGAACTAGAACAGCTTTTAGCCTAGGGCTGATTTCCCCCCATTACCAAGGTAAAACTCGAGTATATACTAACTGAAAACCATGAATTATGAGGTTTTCTCCTCTGGTTTATGGAATCAGAAACTGGCTTTTTTTATGGGGGGATTGTCTCTTCTTTGGGTACTGTTTCCTCTGATCTCATTGAGCATTTCCTAGCTGTCTTGAGTCATTTCCCCACACACGGATATTGCTCAGAGCTCACTACAGACTCAGTGGACCATCTGCAGACCTGAAGAGCTTTCTATGAAGACTTGTCCTTCACAGTACTCTCCCCTGTAAACTCTGGTCACTTTGGTCTCCTTAGACTCTCAGGTCCATCTCTTCAACTGTAGGGCAATGCCAGTTCCACCTAAAATGTTCATTCCTGCTCCGCATTCTGGAAACTTTCTCTAGGCAATAAGCCATAAAAATTGTAGCACTCACTTCATTTGTTTCTTGTTGTTTAGTGTTCATTGTCTTTGTTCAATGTCTTGAAAAATATTGTTTCATATTTGGTTCCCCCTCTCCCCTGCTGCCCCCAGCTGTTCTGCTAGTCTTATGGGATCTTAGTTTCCTGACCAGGAATTGAACCCAGACTGCAGCAGTGAAAGCACCAAGTCCTAACCATAGGACCACCAGGGAATTCTGTTTCATATATTTTGCGTGGGGTTTTCAGCTGTTTCAAGTGGGAAGGTAATTTTGGTCCATGTCACTTCATCTTATTGCACAGTGGAAGTTTTACAATCTTTCACTTAATTTTTGTTTTAAACTCAGTATTTGTTTAACTATTATATTTTAAGTGTTGTGTATTTCCTTGTTGAGGGACTTGATAGAAGGTGGTAGCTAGAACCTGTAGGCAAAAACAAAAGATGTTGTTTCCCAAAATGCAAACGAAGTATCGCTGAAATGAGAATGGGAGTTATTTGGAAATTGGAGTTCAGCTTACAAAAATTAATATTCCAACCTACATTTATCAATCTATTATGTAAGTGTTGAGTTATTTAGTTCCCATGTTTCTGCATGTCTTATAAGCAAAGTTACTAACTGATCTTTAGTTTTAGTTATCTTCTCAAGTGTCTGTATACCAAACAGCTTGGAAGAAAGATATAAAATCTCCTTCTAGAACGGAAGACTGCTTTGCCTGTGGGTTGATGCGTATAAGACGCCTCCCACTGGAGTCAAGTTTCGGCAGGTTTGCTTGTTGGCTGTTATAAAGGATTCAGGTGCCCTAGGCCTTCCTGTGAAACGACCCCTCTCATATGCGGGTGCCACTTGGCCCTCTCCTCACTGCGTTTGGGAATCTGGGCTTGGGGAGCTGATACCAATAGTCTGAGGCTTTTGCTGCTTGTTGTGCCATGAATATTACATCCTTTATCTCTGACCCAGGAAACTTGTGTCTTCTGCCAAAATCCATGAAACTGTGACAGGCTATTTTTTTGTTTACAAGGAGGGTAAAATATCAACTCCTTCATAGTTTTTGACAGTAAACTAGTATATTTTATCCAGGCTGCCGCAATTTGGCCTATGCTTCTTTATTCCAACAAGATCCCAACTTCTAGAAAATGGCAGAGAGGGAAGGATGAGGGGGACATGGGAGAACTTGAAGTGAGTGGTTCTGGTAGGCCCATGTTCTGTGACTCCTGAGGAAGTGAAGTAATGCGCAAACATCAGGTCATATTACAGTACTATATTTAAAATATATTTAAATATATATATTTAAATATTTAAGTATATATATATATATATATATATATATATATATATATATGAGAAACGCTGGGCTAGAAGAAGCACAGGCTGGAATCAAGATTGCTGGGAGAAATATCAATAACCTTAGATATGCAGATGACACCACCCTTATGGCAGAAAGTGAAGAGGAACTCAAAAGCCTCTTGATGAAAGTGAAAGACAAGAGTGAAAAACTTGGCTTAAAGCTCAACATTCAGAAAACTAAGATCATGGCATCTGGTTCCATCACTTCATGGGAAATAGATGGGGAAACAGTGGAAACAGTGTCAGACTTTATTTTGGGGGGCTCCAAAATCACTGCAGATGGTGATTGCAGCCATGAAATTAAAAGACGCTTACTCCTTGGAAGGAAAGTTATGACCAACCTAGATAGCATATTCAAAAGCAAAGACATTACTCTGCCAACAAAGGTCCGTGTAGTCAAAGCTATGGTTTTTCCAGTAGTCATGTATGGATGTGAGAGTTGGACTGTGAAGAAAGCTGAGTGCTGAAGAATTGATGCTTTTGAACTGTGGTGCTGGAGAAGACTCTTGAGAGTCCCTTGGACTGCAAGGAGATCCAACAAGTCCATCCTAAAGGAGATCAGCCCTGGGTGTTCATTGGAAGGACTGATGCTGAAGCTGAAACTCCAGTACTTTGGCTACCTCATGTGAAGAGCTGGTTCATTTGAAAGGACCCTGATGCTGGGAGGGATTGGGGGCAGGAGGAAAAGGGGACAAGAGAGGATGAGATGGCTGGATGGCATCATGGACTCAATGGACATGAGTTTGGGTGAACTCCTGGAGTTGGTGATAGACAGGGAGGCCTGGGGTGCTGCGATTCATGAGTTCTCAAAGAGTCAGACACGATTGAGTGACTGAACTGAACTGACATATCCCCTATATTTAGGGGATATTCAATCTAAAGAAGCAAAGATATTACAAGGCAAGATAGCCAGACCCAACTGTTTAAAGAACTTTGAAACAAAAGATAGAAATATATGGTGTGGGGGACTTGCAAGATCTAGTCATTGTTCTAGTCCCATGTGGGTGCTGTGACCCACAGGGAGTGGGTAAGGAACTGCTGCCAAGGACAAATCTCATGTGCACATCACCAATGGCCATTCTGCCTTAGAGAGGAAAACCCCAAGTACAAAGGGCATAATCCCTCAACTTGGGCATAGGGCCAATGGAGGGTATCTTGGGATTGTCTCAGTGCCCCTCTGGCCTTAGCATTGTATTATCAGACTTGTTACTCCCTAGGACTTTCTTTCAGCAAGTGAGCAGTGCCTGGGGATAGGTCTCATCTCCACCACTCAGTTGGAGTAGAAATCCTTCAGCTCCCTCACCCCTTGGATTTGGTAAATTCCAGGCACATGTTCAGGGAATTCCCAGGGGACATTAGTGGTAAAGAATCTGCCTGCCAATGCAGGAGACACAAGTGATGTGGAGTCAGGAAGATCTCCTGGAGTAGGAAATGGCAACCCACTCCAGTATTCTTGCCTGGAGAATTTCATGGACAGAAGGGCCTGGTGAGCTACATGCGGTCGCAAAGAGTTGGACATGACTGAGCACACACACACACACACACACACACACAGGCACATGTGTCTGAATGGGTCTATACTTGAGTTATTCACTGTTCCACTATGCACTGTTCATTCACTGCCTTTTCTTTTCTGTCTCACTTCACCTCTCTCCTTCCAGTGATTCTTGGGGCCACTTCCTCCTAAAACGCCTTGTACTTGAATCCTTACGTCAGAATCTGAGGGAAAGAGATAGAAATGGAATGAAAAATCACATTGGATGTACTGTCTCATTAAATTGGAGCATCAAAAAGGAAGCTGAGAATCCCCTCCGTGAGGCTCTGGGATTAAACAGTAATGTAGTTTCTGGCAAGAAGAATGAATTTTAAAAACGTTCCTTAGGACCGAGATATGAGTCCTCTGGAGGAGAGAAATGGTCTGGAAATCATGGCGTAACGCTTGTTCAGGAACATAAAACAGATGTCTGTAAAACCCTATCAGTGAGGCCGGGAGCCCAGAGGGCTTTGATGGTTCCAGCCTTGTGCTTTATTTGCTGGCAAGCTATTTCAGACTTGCCAGAGCTCCTGGGGTTACCATAGTATTTGTAAACAAAGCTCTGTGGTCAACACACTCTGGGGCGGTACAACAATGCAAAGGGAATTTTCGGGGAGGCAGGGTGCTTTTGCTGGGAAAGCCTTGGAAAATGACATCTTGAAAAGGTCACGAAACACGAAGCAATGGAACTGGGCTGCCTTGCTGATTGAGATCAGCCATTCACTTGACCCTATTCCCTCCCTCGCTGCTCCCAGCATCCCCTTCCCTGCAGATGTTTCACGGCTCCTCCATGTAGACAGGAAGTCAAAGTCATATGAGAAAATGTCCCAGGTGCTACAGGGATGTGGCCAGAGGGACAACCCCTGGGTTCTCTGAAAATCAAGGTCATAGAGCCTTCTGCTGAGCCATTCAAAACTGCCCGCTCTTCTCTCTCCTCTAAAAGATGCTAAGTCCACAAACAGGTGTTGCACACCTACAAAATGCCAGATGCTGAGGGCTATAAAGATGATGAAGATACAGTTCTTGTCCCCAGAAGATCATTGTCTGGAAGTGATGGTGGGGGCAATGACACCAGCACTGGGCCCATCGGAGGAGGTCAAGAGAGGAGACAGGGGGGATCTGAGAGCTGCTGAGTCCTACTTGAAAGACAGGATGGACTGACCATCCTAGTATTTCTTGAGCACTTTCAGTGTGCCAGGCACCATCTAAGTGCATACATGTATTAACTAATAAACAAATGCATAAGACAAATACTATGACTATCCCCAGATGGATTAACTGTAGTGAAATTAACTTGCTTATCACTTCATGAGAAATAGATGGGGAAACAGTGGAAACAGTGTCAGACTTTATTTTTTGGGGCTCCAAAATCACTGCAGATGGTGACTGCAGCCATGAAATTAAAAGACGCTTACTCCTTGGAAGGAAAGTTATGACCAACCTAGATAGCATATTGAAAAGCAGAGACATTGCTTTGCCAACAAAGGTCCATCTAGTCAAGGCTATGGTTTTTCCAGTGGTCATGTATGGATGTGAGAGTTGGACTGTGAAGAAAGCTGAGTGCTGAAGAATTGATGCTTTTGAACTGTGGTGTTGGAGAAGACTCTTGAGAGTCCCTTGGACTGCAAAGAGATCCAACCAGTCCATTCTGAAGGAGATCAGCCCTGGGTGTTCTTTGGAAGGAATGATGCTAAAGCTGAAACTCCAATACTTTGGCCACCTCATGCAAAGAGTTGACTCATTGGAAAAGACTCTGATGCTGGGAGGGATTGGGGGTAGGAGGAGAATGGGACGACAGAGGATGAGATGGTTGGATGGCATCACTGACTCGATGGATGTGAGTTTGAGTGAACTCCGGGAGTTGGTGATAGACAGGGAGGTCTGGCATGCTGCAATTTATGGGGTCGAAAAGAGTCGGACACGACTGAGCGACTGAACTGAACTGAACTGAACTGAACTGATGGCCACAGAGTCAGGATTTAATGCCTCAGAGCATCATCTTAATGTCCACACGGTCCTGCAGGGAACCATCTCTGGTAGGCTGCTCCCAGGCCGAGACTATGAGAAATGGGTGTGAATTAGTGATCTTTAATCCCTGATAGCTTGGCTGGTAAAGAATTCGCCTGCAACATGGGAGACCTGGATTCAGCCCCTGGGTTGGGAAGATCCTCTGGAGGAGGGCATGGCAACGCATTCCAGTGTTCTTGCTTGGAGAATTCCCATGGACAGAGGAGCCTGGTGGGCTACAGTCCATGGGTTGCAAAGGGTTGGACATGATTGAGAGACTAAGCACAGTACAGCAGATAGATCTTTAACATGTGTAACAGGTACTCCAGCAGAGTGTAGACAGAGTTTCCAATGATTCTAGATTCAGAGTTTCTAGATTCTAACCTAGATTAGAATCTAGGTTTTCCCAGGAAGAAACATCCAGAGATGTTACAATACTGATAAACAAAATAACCACAGAGTTCCTATTTCAGGTATCTGCTTCTAGAACCTGTTTAAAAATCCCTCTTCTCCCAAAGATGATGAATAGGGTTCAGGTAGGTACCAGAGGCTTATTCTCTAAAATACAAATGAGATAGGATCCTAAGAGTTTAAAGAGCCATGGTATTAGTCCACTGTGCTTCTGACAGCCAGTCATTATTTTTACCCTGAAAATGGGGAAATTCGAGGGTTTGGGAGAAGAAGGGCCTTAAACAAGACCTGGTTTGTGAAGGCTGGCCTGAGGCAGAGCTGAAAAGAAGCCATTTTTCAGAAGGAAAAAATACCAAGAAAGGATAAGCATGTATTTAAACTGGAATGCTCAAAATTCTCCAAGCCAGGCTTCAACAATACGTGAACCATGAACTTCCAGATGTTCAAGCTGGTTTTAGAAAAGGCAGAGGAACCAGAGATCAAATTGCCAACATCTGCTGGATCATGAAAAAAGCAAGAGAGTCCCAGGAAAACATCTATTTCTGCTTTATTGACTATGCCAAAGCCTTTGACTGTGTGGATCACAATAAGCTGTGGAAAATTCTGAAAGAGATGGGAATACCAGACCACCTGACCTGCCTCTTGCGAAACCTATATGCAGGTCAGGAAGCAACAGTTAGAATTGAACATGGAACAACAGGCTGGTTCCAAACAGAAGAGGAGTACGTCAAGGCTGCATATTGTCACCCTGCTTATTTAACTTATATGAAAAGTACATCATGAGAAATGCTGGGCTGTAAGAAGCACAAGCTGGAATCAAGATTGCCGGGAGAAATATCAATAACCTCAGATATGCAGATGATACCATTCTTATGGCAGAAAGCTAAGAGGAACTGAAGAGCCTCTTGATGAAAGTGAAAGAGGAGAGTGAAAAAGCTGGCTTAAACTCAATGTTCAGAAAACTAAGATCATGCCATCTGGTCCCATCACTTCATGGCAAATAGATGGGGAAACAGTGGAAACAGTGACAGACTTTATTTGGGGGAGCTCCAAAATCACTGAAGATGGTGACTGCAGCCATGAAATTAAAAGATGCTTGCTCCTTGGGAGAAATGCTATGACCAACCTAGATAGCATATTAAAAAGCAAAGATATTACTTTGCTAACAAAGGTCCATATAGTTAAAGCTATGGTTTTTCCAGTAGTCACGTATGGATGTGAGAGTTGGACTATAAAGAAAGCTGAGTGGCCAAAGAATTGATGCTTTTGAACTGTGGTGTTGGAGAAGACTCTTGAGAGTCCCTTTGACTGCAAGGAGATCCAACCAGTCCATCCTAAAGGAGATCAGTCCTGAATACTCCTTGGAAGGACTGATTTGAAGCTGAAACTCCAATAGTTTGGCCACCTGATAAGAAGAGCTGATTCATTTGAAAAGACCTTGATGCTGGGAAAGATTGAAGGCTGGAGGAGAAGGGGACGACAGAGGATGAGATGGTGGGATGGCATCATGGACTCAATGGACGTGAGTTTGAGTAAACTCTGGGAGTTGGTGATGGACAGGGAGTCTTGGCATGCTGCAGTTCATGGGGTCACAAAGAGTCGGACATGACTGAGTGACTGAACTGAACTGAACTGAAACCAGAATGAGCATTTTGATACTGGAGAGATTGGGTGATTCCAGGCAAGACAAGTCTTGCTTAGAGGAAGTAGAAATAATGAGGGGGAAAATGGCCTTCTAACAGATAGGTGATGAATGTGATTTGTGGGCTTCAAGTTCAAGGAGGAATCCTGGGCTAGGATGAAAAAGGGTCTGCTCCTTCAAGACCAAGATGGGACAAAAGGAATGACCTCAGCCTTGGTCAGAGGCTTGGAAGTCAGCAGTGCTAGCCAGTGGGGCAGTAGCTTTGAGGGTCAGGATCTTCAGCAGGGGCCTGTGGCCTGGCAGAAAGAAGGAAGATGGGGAGTGCCCAGATAGAGCTGTTTTAAAATGTTCTTTAAACTGAAGCCAAGCCACTGAGTAATGTGCATGGCACTGAAAGGTTCTCCCTGTGAAATTCCCCACACTGCAGCCATTTATTTGGGATCTTGAGCAGACAGTATGTGCTGGTCTTAAAAAGGCCAGATCCAGAGGGAGAGAAGGAGAGGAAAATTAGCCCTCAACATGCTCATCAAGGGGGACTCCTTTCTAAATACCTTACTTCCCTCCTTTCATCTTTTAAAAAGGTAACACAGTTTTTTAAGGAATCTCCACACTGTTCTCCATAGTGGCTGTACTAGTTTGCATTCCCACCAACAGTGTAAGAGGGTTCCCTTTTCTCCACACCCTCTCCAACATTTATTATTTGTAGACTTTTGGATCGCAGCCATTCTGACTGGTGTGAAATGGTACCTCATAGTGGTCTTGATTTGCATTTCTCTGATAATGAGTGATGTTGAGCATCTTTTCATGTGTTTTTAGCCAAACTGGAAATAGAACTGCCTTATGATCCAGCAATCCCACTGCTGGGCATACACACTGAGGAAACCAGAAGGGAAAGAGACACGTGTACCCCAATGTTCATCGCAGCACTGTTTATAATAGCCAGGACATGGAAGCAACCTAGATGTCCATCAGCAGATGAATGGATAAGAAAGCTGTGGTACATATATACAATGGAGTATTACTCAGCCATTAAAAAGAATTCATTTGAATCAGTTCTAATGAGGTGGATGAAACCGGAGCCTATTATACAGAGTGAAGTAAGCCAGAAGGAAAAACACCAATACAGTATACTAATGCATATATATGGAATTTAGAAAGATGATAACAATAACCCTGTGTACGAGACAGCAAAAGAGACACTGATGTATGGAACAGTCTTATGGACTCTGTGGGAGAGGGAGAGGGTGGGAAGATTTGGGAGAATGGCATTGAAACATGTAAAATATCATGTATGAAACGAGATGCCAGTCCAGGTTCAATGCACGATACTGGATGCTTGGGGCTAGTGCACTGGGACGACCCAGAGGGATGGTATGGGGAGGGAGGAGAGAGGAGGGTTCAGGATGCGGAGCACATGTATACCTGTGATGGATTCATTTTGATATTTGGCAAAACTAATACAATTATGTAAAGTTTAAAAATAAAATAAAATTTTAAAAAATAAATAAATAAAAAGGTAACACATATATATAATTTAAAAAGTCAAGAGGCATATATAATTTGTTAGAAAAGCAGAAAATTGTATAACATGACTGAATCAGGAGGGCATTTGGGGAGCTCTGACTCTAAAATATAGACTTTCACCCAATCCTGTTGATTTCAGCTACTCTATTTGGCCCCAATTTCTGGAGGTGCCTTTTGCTATTCATTGCTAAATTTTCTAAGGTTTTCTTGGTGCAAATCAAACTGGTTCTCAGCTTTCTGGCTTAGGGAATACATTCATGTATTTTCTATTTTCTGAAATTTTGCTCTGAGTGCCTCCTCTCATGGACTACTTGCCTTTTAGATTTATGGTTTAAGAAAATAATCTCTTTACTGGCATTTTTAGTAGTGTTTTGGGAGGGAAAGAAAGTAGATGGCTGTGTTCAGTCTGGTCTGTGGATTTTTACCAGAAGTCATCTTTCTCCACTAAAAAAAAATTTAGTTGGTGACAATGACGATAGTAGGAGCCAATATAAGTGGGATATGTGTGTTCAGTTGAGAGTCTCTCTAGTTGGTCAGTCAGTCTGTCCATCTATATCTTAGGAAGGGCCAGATCCCCATGCTTAGGAATTCTTGTCTATGTTAGTCACAACCAACATTAAACATGCCAACATTCACATTATAGGGGTCATAGAAGAAGAAGAAAAAAAAGAAAGAGCCTGAGAAAATATCTGAAGAGATGATAACTGAAAACATCCCTAATCTGGGAAAGAAAGCAGTCATCCAAGTACAGGAAATGTAGAGAATCCCATACAAGGTAAACCCAAGCAGAAACACATATTAATCCAACTGACAAAAATGAAAGACAAAAAGAATGTATGTTAGTCACAAGTTTTAGTTAATCTTGGTTTATAGGGAGATATTAAAGCAGAGGGGAAGTGGGAATGCAGAAATAAGATTATTTCATCATCTTTCAGGAGCAAATAGTTACTTCCCAGCCCCTCCTATATTTTGAAGGAAGCTTTTACCTACTGCTTTCTGAATCCATAGCTTAAAATTGTTATAATCAAAGGTGCAAGCCACAGGATCTCCAGGATGCAGAGTAACAGGGGTAGAGCTCTCCATTGGATAGATGCATCCATCTCAGGGTAGAGGCCCAATAACAGCTTCCCCACACTTATAGACTGACTCTCACTTAGGGAAAAGCCAATGAGACGTGACAAGAATTAGCAGCTTTCTCTTCAATACATGGGAAAAGGCAGAAATTCTAGTTTGTGTGCTAGCAGGAACTCAGGAAAAGAAGAAAAATACTCCTCCCCTTCACACTTTCTACTACCAATGACTCTTCGTTTGGGGATACAAATACATTCAAGCAAGGACTACATCCTCATTCATAGCGGAACCTGAGTGGTGAGTCTGCAGACTCTGTGAACCTGGGGTCCAAGATGGCAGCAGGCAGGTTGTTGAAAGTATGGCTGCTACAGGAAAACCCACCTAGCTTCCCAGTGTCAACAGTTGGTGGGCCCTTGAACACACCCACAGCCAGGGCAAGAGTGCTGTTCCCAGGGTCAATGGCACACGTGAGCTGACTCACAGGTTAAAGGGAGTGGAGTCTGACGAAGCATCTCTAAGGATGCAGCTTCTCTGGATGTTTGTCTCAGCACCTCATGCCACATGCTCCATTTTACAACCTTCTCTGCCAAGACTTGGAATGACTCAAGACTGTCCCTTCTCAAAATTAGTCAGCTCTCTTCAACGGCAACCAGGAAGTTCAAGCAAGAGTGTTCAGTCCAGTCTTGGGAGCTGGAACTAGCATTACCTAGGACTTAATCCATTTCCCAGAGTCATTCCAGAGATTTGGGGCAGCATTTCCTATGGAGCAGGAGGTTTAGCAATCAAATGAGGATACTAGTTAAAACTAGAGCTCACCCCAGATTTCCCAAATTAATAATTTCTTGAGTTTTAGAGTGGGCATGCCTGGCCAACTTCACTTTCAAAAAGCAAGTTTCTCCCCTCCTGTACTGTTGGGGGGAATGTAATTTGAAGCCACCACTATGGAAAACAGTATGGAGGTTCCTTAAAAAGTAGAGTTACCATACGATCCAGCAATCCCACTGCTGGGCATATATCTGGAAAAGATGAAAACTCTAATCTGACAAGACACATGTACCCCAATTTTATAGCAGCTCTATTTACAATAGCCAAGACATGGAAGTAATCTAAATGTCCATTGACAGATGAATGTGGTGCATATATACAAAGGAGCATTACTCACTCATAATAAAGCATTTTCATCTGAAGCAAAATGGATGGACCCAGAGGTTATCATAGTAAGTGAAGTAAGTCAGACAGAGAAAGACAAATATCATATGATATCACTTACATGTAGAATCATTAATACAAAATGAACTTATTTACAAAACAGAAACATACTCACAGACATAGAAAACAAACTTATGGTTACCACATGGAAGTTGGGGGGAGGGATAAATTAGGAATTTGAGATTAGTGGATACATACCAGGTGGTGCAGTGGTAAAGAATCCATCTGCCAATGTAGGAGACGTGAGTTCTATCCCTGAGTCAGGAAGATCCCCTGAACAAGGAAATGGCAACCTGCTTCAGTATTCTTGCCTAAAAAATTCGACGGACAGAGGAGTCTGGCAGGGTCCATGGGGTCTCAAAGGATCAGAGATGACTGAGCGCACACACACACACACACACACACATTTATAAAATAGGTAAACAGCAAGGATTTACTGTATAGCACAGATAACTATATTCAATATCTTGTAGTAACCTAAAATAGAAGAATCTGAAAAAGAATATATTTATATATATTACATATATTGTGTGTAATATATATATTATATATTATAATGTTGTTCAGGCATCCAGTCATGTCCTACTCTTTGTGACCCCATGGACTGCAGAGTGCCAGGCCTCCCTGTCCCTCACCATCTCCTGGAGTTTGCCTCTCATTGTATTGGTGATGTTGTCCAGCCACCTCATCCTCTGATGTCTTCTTCTCCTTCTGCCCTCAATCTTTCCCAGCATCAGGGACTTTTCTAGTGAGTTGTCTGTTCACATCAGGTGACCAAAATACTGATGCTTCAGCTTCAGCTTCAGCATCAGTCCTTCCAGTGAAGAGTCAGGGTTGATCTCCCTTAAGATTGACTGGTTTGATTTCCTTGCTGTCCAAGGGACTCTCAGGAGTCTTCTCCAGCACCACAGTTCAAAGGCATCAATTCTTTGGCATTCTGCCTTCTTTACCGTCCAGCTCTCACAACCATACGTGACCACTGGGAAGACCGTAGCCTTGACCATACGGACCTTCACTGACAGAGTAGTGTCTCTGTTTTTCAACACACTAACTAGGTTTGTCACCACATTATATATTATGTACATCACTGAATCACTAGCTGTATACCTGAAGCTAACACAATGTTGTACATCAACAGTACTTCAATTTATAAAAGGCTCTCAGTTAGTTCTTATACGTATTAAGTATCTGAAAACTTTCGGGGCAGTCTCCCAACTTGCAGATGATAAGATTCACCTACTTTCTAGGCTATTCCCCCAAAGATTTGATTCAGAGCATCTGAGACGGAGTGTGGGAATTTGTATTAATATTTTCAGCAGGTACCCCATGTGAGGGCTTCCCTGGTGGCTCAGTGGTAAAGAATCCACCTGCCAATGCAGGAGACCCAGGTTCCATCCCTGGGTTGGGAAGATCCCCTGGAGAACGGAAAGGCTACCCACTCCAGTTTTCTTGCCTGGAGAATCTCATGGACAGAGGAGCCTGGTGGGCTATAGTCCATGGGGTCGCAAAGAGTCAGACATGACTGAGCAACTAAAACAACAGCAACAGTAGGAGATCCTTAACCCAAGGTTATGGCACGTGTGATTACTCAAGGGCGGGCCCAGGGCTTCTCCATCTGGTTTCCCTCAGAATTACCTGAGGAGTTTAAAGAAGTACATACACCTAGTCCACTTGTGATGACTTCAATTTAGTTGATTCTTTTCCAGATGATTATAATTACTATGCAGACATCTGAACTAGAAGTCCCACCCATGCCTTACTTCAAATGGGTCTGATTCCCAAGGATTGGAGAGGGCAGTTTTGACTGCTGAGCAGAAAGTATTTGGAAAGATCCTCTTTTCTCTTCTGGAGCAGGAATCCACTTGAGAAACAATGATGGCAGCTTCGAGTCAGTTTACAATTGCCACAGCACTTTTGATTTGATTTGATTGTCACAATGTGGGGTTGTGACATGGATACGTTCATACTGTCAATTTAAGGGTGAAAAGCTTGAGGATCAGAGAGGCTCAGAAACCTGCCCAACGTCCCACAGCCTGTCTGTGGGTATGTATGGGAGTAGCTTTTTGTCTCTGGTCCGTTTAAGCAGAAAATGAATAAAGAAAGGAGCTTTTGCCCAAGGGATTGGGGAGCACTGTTGTGGGTCTCAAGCTAGGGCTTGGAGAGGAAAGAGGAGGAAACAGTTCTGATGCTAATTTATTTGTTCCTGCTGCTGCTGAGAGCCTGGAGTTAGATGCTTCCTTTGAAGTCTCCAGGATGAACATGACCTAAACCAGACTACACTTGGCTGCGGCCAGATGGAGGCCACACTTTGCAGCCCTTGACTGAGGACAGGGTGAGTTGGGGCCACACAGCACATTTTCCTCTGTATGAAGCCTGCTGGCCTTTGGGAGACTGATCCTTGACTTCATTAGTAGCAGCGAGCGCGGCCAAGCGGACCCAACCACCCAGACCATAACAACAGTGACATAATAACCGCTGACATTTCACAACTTCTCCCAGGCTCCGGAAGTGGGAAAGCTCTCAGAGAGGGGAATTCTTTTCCCTGTGGCCCTTCACCGGAGCCCACACCAAACGACTGCTAGGCTAGGACTTACTGTATGGCAATAGGGACCCTGAGGCCTACCTGGGGCCTAACTGACATGGACTGAGAGACCAGGAAACTCTCTTATCTGCATGACGGGGGCTGGGTGGCATGGCCCCTTGGACTCACATTCACAGGAGAACAGCCCTAGCCATTCCAGCCAGGGAGGTCCTTGGGAGAAACAGAAAGCGCAGAGAGGAGTAATGAGGCCCTCAGCACCTTTCACCAGGCCTGGGCTTGACATCCACATACCCTTTGCTTGCTATTGTAATGAAGGGGAAAACCAGTGAGGGGCAATGTGTGAGTGGAGCCGGGGGGTGATCCAAGCGTGGCCAGCTCCCTGGAAGGCTTGATTGTATTGGCCGGCATTTCTTTGGCTGCCAGCTTATTTGGATCCAGAAATGGCATGGAACTGCTGGCACTGGAAGTCTCTTTACCACACACTGGGAAATAATCCCAAACAGTCAGAGCAAGCCACGGGGCTGAGGTTTGGCTAGGTGTGCGGGTGGAGCGAGCAGAAAGAAGCAAGGCAGTGAAAGAATTCCCAGTCAGGAGGAGACAATATATGCTTTCTAATCTCTTTCATCATGAAGTCGCCCCTGCCCCTCCTGAGTGAGCGGGCCCTGGGAGGAGGAGTGAATGAAGGTGGAGGGGAGAGAGAGAAGATGGGAGGGTAGAAACAAACTGTAGTAAGGAAAGGGACCCTGGGGACAGAGAGAGAGGGATGCAGCTCAGCTTTCACGCTTCTGGGATGTGCGTCCATGTGTACACACACACACACACACACACACACACACACACACACACCTCTTTGCCAGCTTCTAGCCTGCAAGTTAGCCAAGAATTTTCAGATCGTTCATCTTAAGCATCCGCTCATTGCTCTTCAGTTTCTCAGTCATGTCTGACTCTTTGCGACCCCCTGGACTGTAGCACACCAGGCTCCCCTGACCTTCAACATCTGGAGTTTACTCAGATTCCAATGGTGAATGCTATCTAACCATCTCATCCTCTGCTGCCCCCTTCTCCTTATAGTCACCAAGAAAAGGATTTCTTTCTGTCTTTGAGTCCCATTCCTTAAACCACGTTAATATGGTTGTGTTACACTTAATAGGTGATTTCATGTTTACTTACTTCCCCCTGTGCGCCACCTTTTGACTAAGTGAGCAGACACGTCTTCATGGCTGAGAAAGCTCTGTGGCATTTATTTCCTCCTCCCCACCCCTGAAGAAGCACACAGGCTCCTTTGCACATACCAGGAGCTTCATAAATGCCTGATTGTCGATGTCCTTGCAGGAAGGAAGAGTCCGTGTCTCTCCTGGGCTGTGTCACCGAGCAGCTGGGTTTGGCCAGGGGCCCAGCGGCAGTTCTAATGATGTGAGCCTTTTCTTGGGTTCCTGAATATTCAGCCCACAGAGCAGTCACCTGGTCCCAGGAAGCTCGGTGTCTTCTCTCATCCTGAACTTCCCCATGTGGCCAGCTGTAGCTCCGGACCCTGCAATAGGGTTGTCCTTGGGGCTTCTCTTCCAGGCCCGAGTTCTAGGTGACACTGTTCTCATGTGTTACTTCTGCTATTTTTGCTAATCTGACTTCCTTGGCTGGGGCCCAGCAAAGGCTTCTGTAAGCCCTGTGCTCTGAGCCAAGGCAAGTCATGATATAGTAAAGATCCTGTGAAACCAGAATACTCAACTGCATGCTTTGAAGAGAATTTCAGAAAGTACTCCGAGTTTCCAAGCTTGCCATCTGTGGCAATTTCTTTCCCCCCAGCAGCCCCACCCTTACTGATTAATGAGATGCCCTGGCTCACTCAGAACTGCATTCCAGTCCCCTTGCCATCTCCTAGGGGAGAGGGAACACACACCTGGCTGTGGTCACGCCTACTTGGAGTTTACACCCCGCAAAGAATTCCTAAGAAACCTAACAATCTGGTAAATTAGAGAGGCTCAGGCTCTCGGGTTCTTACAGACTCACCACTGAAATGCTTTACAACCTTGGCCTTAGCCCCTCAAACACTAACCCAGGAGAGGGCTGAGGCCCTGTGTCAGTACCTCTAGAGAACATGCAAAGATATAAGGGGTTTGGGGGAATAATAAATCCCAATGGCAATGGGAGAAGGCTGAGTCTTCCCAGGTAGATCTTGGTCCTGAATTTGGGATATGTTCGTGTAGAGGGGATAGGAGTCCAATGGAGCCTGATCTTTCCCCCAGTTGGCCTGTGAGGGCTTTCTCACAAGAAAGATGCTGCTGCCTGGCCTTGGGAATTCTGGTGTCTTGTAGAGGCTGGGGGTGGGGGGGTCTTCCTACCTGGAAGCTGTGCTCCCTGGAGTCAAATTCCTAAGGACTAGACTTAGGATAATGTAGAAGGTGAGAGTGGGGACATTTGCTGGGACATTCAAGGTTATAAAACTCCTGGAGAACTGGAGGATCTTACTTCTTTTGTATGGTTGTTTAGTATATCACCACAGCCATAACCTATCACAGTTCTTCTAAACTTTGAAGTACTTAAGAATGACCTGAGAAACTCATCAAAAAGGCAGAATCCCTGAGATTCCAGCTGAGGCCCAGCTGAGGCCCACCTGGTCAGACACAGACAGTCTACAAACTATACTGTGGAAAATCCAAAGTTGATCGATTCCAAGGCCAGATGCTGTTTCTCAGAGACTTTCATCAGCCTCACCACCCTCACCACCCCCCTTCCCCGTCTGGTGAATGTTTGGTGCCTAGTGGTCCAGGTTCAACTCACTGTGATGTCAGCATGTTCCTCACTAGATAACATCAGCCAAGGACCCCAGCGATGGCAAAATATATGTACATGTGTGACTCTTGAACACTTGAAACACGGTAGTGAGACTAAGGAACTGAAAATATCTTTTTGTTGCATTTAACTAATTTTGGGGGGAACTTTTTATTTTGTATTGGGGTACAGAGTCACATATAACTGAAGAACTAACTCACTTTCATCAGTTCAGTTCAGTTCAGTCACTCAGTCGTGTCCGACTCTTTGCCACCCCATGAACTGCAGCATGCCAGGCCTCCCTGTCCATCACAAACTCCCGGAGTTCACTCAGACTCATGTATATCGAGTCAGTGATGCCATCCAGCCATCTCATCCCATTTGTCCCCTTCTCCTCCTGTCCACAATCCCTCCCAGCATCAGAGTCTTTTCCAATGAATCAAATCTTTGCATGAGATGGCCAAAGTTTTGGAGTTTCAGCTTTAGCATCATTCCTTCCAAAGAACACCCAGGACTGATCTCCTTTAGAATGGACTGGTTGGATCTCCTTGCAGTCCAAGGGACTCTCCAGAGTCTTCTCCAACACCACAGTTCAAAAGCATCAATTCTTCAGCACTCAGCTTTCTTCACAGTCCAACTCTCACATCCATACATGACTACTGGAAAAACCATAGCCTTGACTAGATGGACCTTTGTTGGCAAAGTAATGTCTCTGTTTTTGAATATGCTGTCTAAGTTGGTCATAACTTTCCTTCCAAGAAGTAAGCTTCTTTTAATTTCATGGCTGCAGTCACCATTTGCAGTGATTTTGGAGCCCCCAAAAATAAAGTCTGACACTGTTTCCACTGTTTCCCCATCTATTTGCCATGAATGATGGGACCAGATGCCATGATCTTAGTTTGCAGAATGTTGAGCTTTAAGCCATCTTTTTCACTTTCTTCTTTCACTTTCATCAAGAGGCTTTTTAGTTCCTCTTCACTTTCTGCCATAAGGGTGGTGTCATCTGCACATCTGAAGTTATTGATATTTCTCCTGGCAATCTTGATTCCAGCTTGTGTTTCTTCCAGTCCAGCGTTTCTCATGATGTACTCTGCATAGAAGTTAAATAAGCAGGGTGGCAGTATACAGCCTTGGCGTACTCCTTTTCCGATTTGGAACCAGTCTGTTGTTTCATGTCCAGTTCTAACCATTGCTTCCTGACCTTCGTCTAGGTTTCTCAAGAGGCAGGTCAGGTGGTCTGGTATTCCCATCTCTTTCAGAATTTTCCACAGTTTATTGCGATCCACACAGTCAAAGGCTTTGGCATAGTCAATAAAAGATAATTAACAATGTTGGCCTAGTTTCAGGTAAATAGCACAAGGACTCAGCTATACATATACACATATCCACTCTCCCCCAAACACCCTTCCTATCCAGGCTGCCATATAACATTGAGTAGAGTTCTATGTGCTACATGGTAGGTCCTTGTTGGCCATTCATTCTAAATATAGCAGTGTGTATATGTCCATCCCAAACTCCCTAACTATCCCTTCCCCAGCAACCATAAGTTAGTTCTCTTAAGTCTGTGAGTCTCATTCTGTCTTGCAAGTAAGTTCATTTGTATTATTTCTTTTTAGATTCCACACATAAGGGATGTCATATATTTCTATTTCTCTCTTATTTCTCTCAGTATGACACTCTCCAGGTTTATCCATGTTGCTGTAAATGGCATTTTTTCATTCTCTTTAATGGTTGAATAATGTTCCATTGTATATGTGTACCACATCTTCTTTATCCATTCTTCTGTCAACAGACAATTAGGATGCTTCCATGTCTTGGTTATTGTAAACAGTGTGAAATGAGCATAGGGGTGCATATATCAGACAATGTTTTTCTCTGGATAAATATCCAGGAGTGGCATTGCAGGGTGATATGGTAACTCTAGCTTTAGTTTTTAAAAGAACTCCATATGGTTCTCCATAGTGGCCGTACCAATTTATATTCCCACCAACAGTGTAGGAGGGTTCCCTTCTCTCCATACCCTCTCCAGCATTTATTGTTTGTGGGTTTTTTGGTGATAGCCATTCTGACTGGTGTGAGGTGATATCTCATTGTAGTTTTGATTTGCATTTCTCTAATAATTAGTGAAGTTGAGCATCTTTCCATGTGCCTATTGTCCATCTGTATGTCTTCTTTGGAGAAATGTCTATTTAAGTCTTTTGCCCATTTTTGGAATAAGTTTTTGTTTTGATGCTGTTAAACATCATGAGCTGTTTGTAAGTTTTGGAGACTAATTCCTTATCAGTCTTATCATTTGCAAATATTTTCTCCCAATCTGTAGGTTGTCTTTTTGTTTTGTTTATTGTTTCCTTTGCTGTGCAAAAGCTTATAAGTTTAAGTAGGTCCCATTTGCTTATTTTTGTTTTTATTTCCATTATTCTGGGAGATGGTGCAAAAAAGATATTGTTGTGATTTATGTCAGAGACTGTTCTGCCTATGTTTTCCTCTAGGAGTTTTATAGTGTCCAGTCTCACATTTACATCTTTATTCCATTTTAAGCTTATTTTTGTGTATGGAGTTAAAGCATGATATAATTTCATTTTTTAACATGTAGGTGTCCAGTTTTCCCAGCACCATTTGCTGAAAAGACTGTCTTTCCAACATTGTGTAGTCTTGCCTCCTTTGTCATAGATTGATTGGCTATAGGTGCATGGGATTATTTCTGGGTTTTTAATCATGTTCCATTGATCTATATTTCTATTTTTGTGCCAGTACCATACTGTTTTGAAGACTGTGGCTTTGGAGTATAGTCTGAAGTCAGGGAATCTGATTCCTACAGCTCCATTTTTCTTTTTCAAGATTGCTTTGGCTATTTGGAGTCTTCTGTGTCACCATACAAATCTGGGGTTATTTTGTTGTTGTTGTCGTCCTATTCTATGAAAAATGCCCTTGGCAATTTGATAGGAATTGCATTGAATCTGTAGACTACCTTGGGTAGTATAGTCATTTTGACTGCTGCTCTTAGGTGACTTTCATCATCCTCCCCATTTGAGGAATATTTCATGTCTAGTGGTCCAGGTTCAACTCACTGTGATGCCAGCATGTTTCTCACTAGATCACATCAGTCAAAGACCCCAGTGATGGCAAAATATATGTACAGTATGTGACTCCTGAACACCTGAAATAGGGTAATGAGACTAAATAACTGAAAATTTCTTTTTGTTGCATTGCAACTAATTTGAATTTCTTTTTTTTTTTTTTAAGTACATCTATTTATTTGGCTATGCCACTTCTTGGTTGCAACACTCATGATCTTTGATCTTGGTTGTGACATGTGAGATCTTTAGTTGTGGCATGTGGGATCTAGTTTCCTGACTAGGGACTGAACGTGGGCCCCCTGCATTATGAACACAGAGTCTTAGCCACTGGACCACCAAGGAAGTCCCTGAATTTCAATTTAAATAGCTACATGAGTCCCGTGTCTATGTGCTGAGTAAGGCAGAACTAGGCCAGGAAAAAACCTGATCAGCTCCTGATCTCAAATCAGATCACTTCTCATCAACCCTATTGGAAAACGCCAAGTCCAAGACCTGGGAGAATCTGAACATATGCCTAAAACAACTTGGACAATTCACCTGGACAATTCAAGAATTGGCCACCTCTCCCACCCATGCCTGCACCCACATGGTACCAGACTCTACAGTCACAGCATGCTTCCACTTACAGAGGCCCCATCCTGGCCTTGCGAATTCTGGTGTCTTGTAGAGTCTGGGGCCTCTATAAGTGGAAAGCAAATTGCCAACATCTGTTGGATCATATGTGAGACAGCAAAAGAGACACAGATGTTGTCAATTTGCTTTCCATTTATAGAGGCCCCAGCCTCTACAAGACACGAGAATATGCGAGACAGCAAAAGAGACACAGATGTATAGAACAGTCTTTTGGACTCTGTAGGAGAGGGGAGGGTGGGATGGTTTGGGAGAATGGCCCTGAAACATGTATATTATCATATGTGAAATGGATCACCAGTCCAGGTTCCATGCATGAAACAGGGTGCTCAGGGCTGGTGCACTGGGATGACCCAGAAGGATGGGGTGGGGAGTGAGGTGGGAGGGGGGTTCAGGATGCGGAACACATGTACACCTGTGGCGGATTCATGTCAATGTATGGCAAAACTAATACAATATTGTAAAGTAATTAGCCTCCAATTAAAATAAATACATTTATATTAAAAAAAGAAAAAGCAAGAGAATTCCAGAAAAAAACATCTAATTATGCTTCATCAGCTACGCTAAAGCCTTTGACTGTGTGGACCACAAGTTGTGGAAAATTCTTAAAGAGATGGGAATACCCGACCACCTTACCTGCCTCCTGAGACATCTGTATGCAGGTCAAGAAGCAATGGCTAGAACTGGACATGGAACAACAGACTGGTTCCAAATTGGGAAAGGAGTACGTTAAGGCTGTATATTGTCACCCTGCTAATAATAACTTATATGCAGAGTACATCATGTGAAATCTTGGGCTGGATGAAGCCCAAACTGGAATCAAGATTGCAGGGAAAATATCAATAACCTCAAATATGCAGATGACACCACCCAAATTGCGTCTATGGGGTCACACAGAGTTGGACACGACTAAAGTGACTTAGCAGCAGCAGCAGAAGAGGAACCAAAGAGCTTCTTGAAAGTGAAAGTGGAGAGTGAAAAAGCTGGCTTAAAATTCAACATTCAAAAAACTAAGATCATGGCATCTGATCCCATCACTTCATGGGAAATAGAAGGAGAAACAATGGAAACCGTGACAGACTTTATTTTCTCAGGCTCCAAAATCACTGCAGATGATGACCACGGCCATGGAATTAAAAGATGCTTACTCCTTGGAAGAAAAGCTATGACAAACCTAGGCAGCATATTAAAAAGCAGAGACATTACTTTACCAACAAAGGTCCGTATAGTTAAAGCTATGGTTTTTCCAGTAGTCATGTATGGATGTGAGAGTTGGACCATGAAGAAGGCCGAGTGCCAAAGAATTGATGTTTTTCAAGTGTGGCGTTGGAGAAGACTCTTGAGAGTCCCTTTGATGGCAAGGAGATCCAACCAGTCAATCCTAAAGGAAATCAGTCCTGAATTCTCATTGGAAGGACTGATGCTTAAGCTGAAGCTTCAATACTTCGGCCACCTGATGGGAAGAGTCGACTCATTAGAAAAGACCCTGATTCTGGGAAAGATGAAGGCGGGAGGAGAAGGGGATGACAGAGGATGAGATGGTTGGATGGCATCACTGACTCAATGGCTGTGAGTTTGAGCAAACTCCAGTGGATGGTGAAGGACAGGGAAGCATGGTGTGCTGCAGTCCATGGGGTCACAAAAAGTTGGACACAACTAAATGACTGAATAACAAACTGGGAGGATTATGCTGCCTTTTCCAGTAATCCTGGGAGAGCAAGTATGAGTCTTTGTACCACTGAAAATGGGCAAAATTGAGGGTGATACTAAACCAAACCTTGGAGCTATATTGTCTGGCAGAATCCCAGAAACAGGGCACGGAGGCAGAGAATCTGGACCGTGAAGCCAGGATCTTGGGTTGAATCTTGCCTTGCAGAAGCTTGCCCCGTTCTGTATAACTCTGATTTATCCTCTAAATTTTAGTTTCCTCATCTGTAGAATGGGGATGATTACAAAGTTCAAGCTTTGTGGGGTTGTAAGTTAGCAGTTCTCAAACTCTTTGATCTTCTGCCTCCTTTGCATTCTTAAAATTAATAAGGGGATTTCCCTGGTGGTCCAGTGGCTAAAACTCCATACCTCCTCTGCAGGTGGCATGGGTTCGATCCCTGTTCAGGGATCTAGGATTCCCCATCATGTGCAGAATGGCCAAAATATGTAAAAACTTAAATAAAATTAATGAGGACTCTGCCACCATGAATAATTTTTTTGTGTGGGTAAATCTATCAATGTATGCTATACTAGAAATTAAAGATAAGGACATTAAGATATTAATTTACATAAATACAATAACCATCAAACCATTACATATTAATTTAACGTATTTTTTTGAAAATTAGCATGTTTTCCAAAACAAAACATAATTAGTAGAAAGTGTGACATTGTTTAATGTTTTTGCAAATGTCTTTTGTGTCTGGCTTACCAGACAACAGCTACATTTTCACCCCAGCTTCTGAATTCCATCTGCCACAATATGTTGTTTTGGTTAATATATATGATGAAAATCTGCTCTCACTCAGGTATTTAATTTGAAAATAAAGGAAAATTTTCATAATCTTTTCAGGTAATTGTGAATATTTTCTTTGATGATACATAAAACTTTAAAAGCATGTTTATTGAAGTTTAGTTGCAACGTGGGATCTGAAACTGTATCAATAAACTTTTCATATATTTTATACAAAATCTATTGTTCTAGCACCCACTTTAAAAAACTATATTTATTTATGTATTTGGCTGTCCCAGGTCTGAGTTGCAGCACTCAGGATCCTCATTGCTGTATGTGGGATCTAGTTCCCTTACCAGGGATGGAACCCAGGCCCCCTGTGTTGGGAGAGTAGAGTCTTAGCCACTGGACCATCAGGAAAGTCCCCTATCATGCATTTTTAATGTATCTCTTACCTGTGTATAATTCTGTTACATCATGCATTAGTGATCTGGGAAATACTGGTTCATAAGTTGTGCTGATTTCCCAAATGTTATCATATTTATCATTTTTATCATATTTATCATTTTATCGTAGTTATATTTATTGTTGTTCAGTCACTCAGTTGTGTCTGACTCTTTGTGACCCCATGGACTGCAGCACAGCAGGCTTCTCTGTCCTTCACTGTCTCTTGGAGTTTGCCCAAAATCATGCCCATTGAGTCGATGGTGCCATCCAACCATCTCATCCTCTGTCATCCCCTTTTCCTCCTGCCCTCAACCTTTCCTGACTTCAGGGTCTTTTCTAATGAGTCAGCTCATCACATCAGGTGGCCAAAGTACTGGAGCTTCAGCTTCAGCAGCAGTCCTTCCAATGAATACTCAGGATTGACTTCTTTTAGGATTGACTGGGTTGGTCTCCTTGCAGTCCAGGGGACTCTCAAGAGCCTTCTCCAACACCACAGTTTAAAAGCATCAATTCTTTGGTGCTCAGCCTTCATTACGGTCCAACTCTCACACCTGTACATGACTAATGGAAAAACCATGGTCTTGACTGGACCTTTGTTGGCAAAGTAAGGTCTCTGCTTTTTAATATGCTGTCTAGTTTCATCATAGCTTTACTTTCAAGGAGCAAGCATCTTTTAATTTTGTGGCTGTAGTCAACGTCCAAGGTGACTTTGGAGCCCAAGAAAATAAAGCTGGTCACTGTTTCCATCAAATCATTTACATGCATAGATCTCTATATGTTTTCATACATGTAAAAGCAAATAAATGATTAAATATATAAAAAGTAATAAAATTATCCATTTAATATTTCAAACTTTATTGACATAATATTAGTTATATTTTAAAAACTTATCTCTTTATTTATACAGCATTCAAAAAATTAATATTATATATATATTTTTTCTGTGTCAGATGTTGATTTTACTTACCTTGAGAAAAAACTTGGATTTTGTTGATCTTCTTTATTGCTGATTTTCTAATCCACTAAATCCTCACTTATCTTTGTCATTTCCTTCCTTCTACTTTATTTGGGATAGTTTGTTCACTTTCTAACTCTTTGAGTTGAATGCTCAATATTAATTTTCAACTTTCATTCTTTTTGAAAGCAATAAATCCTGGTAAAAACATGAATTGTGGCCTAATGTTGGTGTGGAGTTCCATTGTCTAACCAGTCCTTTTTCTAAAGAAGGAGGTGGATTAAAGTTCTCAACTTTTATGTAGGTGAGAAGGGGGCTGGGCAGAGATGAACTGACGGTAATGGAGGTGGGTTCCGGAGAGGGCGATGGCACCCCACTCCAGTACTCTTGCCTGGAAAATCCCATGGACGGAGGAGCCTGGTAGGCTGCAGTCCATGGGGTTGCGAAGAGTCGTACACGACTGAGCGACTTCACTTTCACTTTTCATTTTCATGCATTGGAGAAGGAAATGGCAACTTACCCCAGTGTTCTTGCCTGGAGAATCCCAGGGACAGGGGAGCCTGGTGGGCTGCCTTCTATGAGGTCGCACAGAGTCTGACACGACTGAAGCGATTTAGCAGCAGCAGCAGCAGCAGCAGCAGGAGGTGGGTTCTCAGCCACTCGACCCAGAAATCTCCTGCAGACAACCACCAGCAGGTGGCGCCAAACCGCAACAGGGACTGAGAAGAATTCAGAATTGGATTCTGTAGATCAGATCAGATCAGATCAGTTGCTCAGTCGTGTCCGACTCTTTGCGACCCCATGAATCGCAGCACTCTAGGCCTCCCTGTCCATCACCAACTCCCGGAGTTCACTCAGACTCACGTCCATCGAGTCAGTGATGCCATCCAGCCATCTCATTCTCTGTCGTCCCCTTCTCCTCCTGCCCCCAATCCCTCCCAGAGGCGCGCCATAGCGCAGGCGGCTGCGACATGGCGCGCCATAGCGCGGCCGAGAGGAGCCACCCCACGTCTGAGGTCAGGAGCAGAAGCCGGGAGGACCCCGTGCCTGAAGGGCGGCGGCCAAGAGGAGTTACCCCACGTCCGAGGTCAGGGGCAGCGGCCGAGAGTACTAGACTGCGACCGCGCAGGAACGGCCAAGAGGAGCTACCCTGCGTCAGAGGTCGGGGGGTCGGGGGGGGCGGCCGGGAGGACCTACCCCACGCCCCAAGCCTGAGGCCAGGGGTGACGGGCGGGAGAAGCTACCCCATGCCCCTAAGCCCGAGGCCAAGGGAGGCAGCGGGGAGGAGCAGCCGCAGGACCGAGGCCAGGGGCGGTGTCCGGGAGGACCAACCCCACGTCCAAGGAGCCGTGGCTGCGCGGGCGCAGGAGGGCCTAGAGGAGCCATCCCACATTGAAGGTCACGAAGGGCGGCGCTGAGGAGATACCCCTCGTCCAAGGTAAGGAGCAATGGCTGCGCTTTGCTGGAGCAGCCATGAAGAGATACCCCACGCCCAAGGTAAGAGAAACCCAAGTAAGACGGTAGGTGTTGCAAGAGGGCATCAGAGGACAAACACACTGAAACCATACTCACAGAAAACTAGTCAATCTAATCACACTAGGACCACAGCCTTGTCTAACTCAATGAAACTAAGCCATGCCCCTGGGGCAACGCACGACGGGCGGGTCATGGTGGAGAGATTTGACAGAATGTGGTCCACTGGAGAAGGGAATGGCAAACAACTTCAGTATTCTTGCCTTAACCCCATGAACACTATGAAAAGGCAAAATGATAGGATACTGAAAGAGAAACTCCCCAGGTCAGTAGGGGCCCAATATGCTACTGGAGATCAGTGGAGAAATAACTCCAGAAAGAATGAAGGGATGGAGCCAAAGAAAAAACAATACCCAGCTGTGGATGTGACTGGTGATAGAAGCAAGGTCCGATGCTGTAAAGAGCAATATTGCATAGGAACCTGGAATGTCAGGTCTATGAATCAAGGCAAATTGGAAGTGGTCAGACAAGAGATGGCAAGAGTGAATGTCGACATTCTAGGAATCTAGCGAACTGAAATGGACTGGAATGGGTGAATTTAATTCAGATGACCATTATATCTACTACTGCAGGCAGGAATCCCTCAGAAGAAATGGAGTGGCCATCATGGTCAACAAAAGAGTCCAAAATGCAGTACTTGGATGCAATCTCAAAAACGACAGAATGATCTCTGTTTGTTTCCAAGGCAAACCATTCAATATCACAGCAATCCAAGTCTATACCCCAACCAGTAACGCTGAAGAAGCTGAAGTTGAACGGTTCTATGAAGACCTACAAGACCTTTTAGAACTAACACCCAAAAAAGATGTCCTTTTCATTATAGGGGACTGGAATGCAAAAGTAGGAAGTCAAGAAACACCTGGAGTAACAGGCAAATTTGGCCTTGGAATACGGAATGAAGCAGGGCAAAGACTAATAGAGTTTTGCCAAGAAAATGCACTGGTCATAACAAACACCCTCTTCCAACAACACAAGAGAAGACTCTATACATGGACATCACCAGATGGTCAACACTGAAATCAGATTGATTATATTCTTTGCAGCCAAAGATGGAGAAGCTGTATACAGTCAGCAAAAACAAGACCAGGAACTGACTGTGGCTCAGATCATGAACTCCTTATTGCCAGATTCAGACTTAAATTGAAGAAAGTAGGGAAAACCACTAGACCATTCAGGTATGACCTAAATCAAATCCCTTATGATTATACAGTAGAAGTGAGAAATAGATTTAAGGGCCTAGATCTGATAGATAGAGTGCCTGATGAACTATGGAAAGAGGTTTGTGACATTGTACAGGAGACAGGGATCAAGACCATTCCCATAGAAAAGAAATGCAAAAAAGCAAAATGGCTGTCTGGGGAGGCTTTACAAATAGCTGTGAAAAGAAGAGAAGCGAAAAGCAAAGGAGAAAAGGAAAGACATAAACATGTGAATGCAGAGTTCCAAAGAATAGCAAGAAGAGATAAGAAAGCTTTCTTCAGCGATCAATGCAAAGAAATAGAGGAAAACAACAGAATGGAAAAGACTAGGGATCTCTTCAAGAAAATCAGAGATACCAAAGGAACATTTCATGCAAAGATGAGCTCAATAAAGGACAGAAATGGTATGGACCTAACAGAAGCAGAAGATATTAAGAAGAGATGGCAAGAATACACAGAAGAACTGTACAAAAAAGATCTTCACAACCCAGATAATCACGATGGTGTGATCACTGACCTAGAGCCAGACATCCTGGAATGTGAAGTCAAGTGGGCCTTAGAAAGCATCACTACGAACAAAGCTAGTGGAGGTGATGGAATTCCAGTTGAGCTATTCCAAATCCTGAAAGATGATGCTGTGAAAGTGCTGCACTCAATATGCCAGCAAATTTGGAAAACTCAGCAGTGGCCACAGGACTGGAAAAGGTCAGTTTTCATTCCAATCCCAAAGAAAGGCAATGCCAAAGAATGCTCAAACCACCGCACAATTGCACTCATCTCACACGCTAGTAAAGTAATGCTTAAAATTCTCCAAGCCAGGCTTCAGCAATATGTGAACCGTGAACTTCCTGATGTTCAAGCTGGTTTTAGAAAAGGCAGAGAAACCAGAGATCAAATTGCCAACATCCACTGGATCATGGAAAAAGCAAGAGAGTTCCAGAAAAACATCTATTTCTGCTTTATTGACTATGCCAAAGCCTTTGACTGTGTGGATCACTATAAACTGTGGAAAATTCTGAAGGAGATGGGAATACCAGACCACCTGATCTGCCTCTTGAAAATTTGTATGCAGGTCAGGAAGCAACAGTTAGAACTGGACATGGACCAACAGACGTTCCAAATAGGAAAAGGAGTTCGTCAAGGCTGTATATTGTCACTGTTTATTTAACTTCTATGCAGAGTACATCATGAGAAACGCTGGACTGGAAGAAACACAAACTGAAATCAAGATTGCCGGGAGAAATATCAATAACCTCAGATATGCAGATGACACCACCCTTATGGCAGAAAGTGAAGAGGAACTCAAAAGCCTCTTGATGAAAGTGAGAGTGGAGAGTGAAAAAGTTGGCTTAAAGCTCAACATTCAGAAAATGAAGATCATGGCATCCGGCTCCATCACTTCATGGGAAATAGATGGGGAAAGAGTGGAAACAGTGTCAGACTTTATTTTTCTGGGCTCCAAAATCACTACAGATGGTGACTGCAGCCATGAAATTAAAAGACGCTTACTCCTTGGAAGGAAAGTTATGACCAACCTAGATAGCATATTCAAAAGCAGAGACATTACTTTGCCAACAAAGGTTCGTCTAGTCAAGGCTATGGTTTTTCCTGTGGTCATGTATGGATGTGAGAGTTGGACTGTGAAGAAGGCTGAGTGCCGACGAATTGATGCCTTTGAACTGTGGTGTTGGAGAAGACTCTTGAGAGTCCCTTGGACTGCAAGGAGATCCAACCAGTCCATTCTGAAGGAGATCAGCCCTGGGATTTCTTTGGAGGGAATGATGCTAAAGCTGAAACTCCAGTACTTTGGCCACCTCATGCGAAGAGTTGACTTATTGGATTCTGTAAGGGGACCCATAACTTCTTGCCCTTGTGCCTCTCCTCCTCCTTATTCTCCTTTCCTCCTTCCTTCTTTCTATTTTCTTTTTGTCTTCCTTTTATTATACTGTTTTTATTACACTATTCCTCCACTTTCCTCTATTGACTTGAAAGTATTCCTTATGTTTCAGATGATTTTATTGATTATAGTAAATTTTTTATCATGCATATTTCATTACCTTTTAATATTTCTTTGTTTTCCCTCCCCTAAATACAAAAGCATAAAATACCTCCCCTGTTATTCATGTTATTGTTCTTCAGTGTTATAATTTAACTTGTTTTAGCTCTTCCATATTAGCTCTTTTATTGTTGTTTTAAATCAATGCTTACTTATTTCTCTCTTCGTCATTTGTTCATACTTCTTAAATTCTGGAAAATTCTCACCATTATTTCTTTGAGTTTCTTCTAACTCTCTTCCCTCCATTCTCTTCTGGACTTTATACTTGATTTAGATTTAAAATTCTAAATATACCAGTCAACTCCATTTCCCACAATGTCTCTTAAACTATCATTTATATTTTCTATATTATCTTTTTGCATGTCATTCTAGATGATTTTCTCAAGTCAATCTACTAGTTGACCTGTTATTTTTAAGTGTATCTAATCTGCTATAAGTTATGACCAACCTAGATAGCATATTCAAAAGCAGAAACATTACTTTGCCAACAAAGGTCCATCTAGTCAAGGCTATGGTTTTTCCAGTGGTCATGTATGGATGTGAGAGTTGGACTGTGAAGAAGGCTGAGCGCCGAAGAATTGATGCTTTTGAAGTGTGGTGTTGGAGAAGACTCTTGAGAGTCCCTTGGACTGCAAGGAGATCCAACCAGTCCATTCTGAAGGACATCAGCCCTGGGTGTTCTTTGGAAGGAATGATGCTAAAGCTGAAACTCCAGTACTTTGGCCACCTCATGCAAAGAGTTGACTCATTGGAAAAGACTCTGATGCTGGGAGGGATTGGGAGCAGGAGGAGAAGGGGATGACAGAGGATGAGATGGCTGGATGGCATCACTGACTCGATGGATGTGAGTCTGAGTGAACTCCAGGAGTTGGTGATGGACAGGAAGGCCTGGCATGCTGCAATTCATGGGGTTGAAAAGAGTTGGACACGACTGAGCGACTGAACTGAACTGAACTGAATCTTCTATTTGATTTAAAATTTTTAATGATAATACTTTTCAATTCTAGAAGTTCTTTTTGGTTATTGAAGTTGTTCACTTAAATTTTTAGAAGTCCTACCTGCTTAACTTTTACTATATCTCCCTTGGTCCCCTCAATTTAAACATACTTATTTTGTTGTGTCTTTCAGATTATTATTCCATTATGTCTAGTTCTTGGACTGATTATTTTTCCATGTGTTATATCAGCTAATGTTCTTCCCAGGGACTTTTTCATAACACAGTTGGTAATCATTTTACTGTCAGCTTTTACTTTTCTTCTTGTGAGGGTCCCATGTCCCCTGGATTGTGGATAATTCCCTGTAAAACTGTCTTGGATTTACTTCTTTCCAGGTTCCTGTGGTTTCCCATGGGTCATAGACTAGCAATTATATTAATTTCATACTTAAGATTCTTTTAACACATAGAAAGACAGTGAAAGTGAAGTCGCTCAGTCGTGTCCGACTCTCTGCGACCCCATGGACTGTAGCCTATCAGGCTCCTCCGTCCGTGGGATTTTCCAGGCAAGAGTGCTGGAGTGGATTGCTATTTCCTTCACATAGCTAGCTTAAATTCCCATGCCCCATACCTAGACTGGGTTTGGGACTATTCATAGAATGCATTTTTTCCCCTACCCAGAGCCCAGAACAGATAGCAATTACTTTCTTGTTGCTTCTCTGGGCAGTAGACTGATTTTAGTTCTCCTTTCACATTCAGGAAGGATTTTCGAGAGCTTAGTTTCAAGCAGAAATCTCAGTTCCAGCCTGAACTGCCTTCAGGCCAAATTTACTGTGGGGCCTGTATCCCGGTCTGGTTCTTTCCTGGTCCCTCGTGTGTCAGCTGAAGCTTGCATCTCTGGTTTTGAATTTCCTTTTTGTTTCTGGAACCTGGGAAGTGTTTTGGCTTGCTTTCAGGCTATGAGTTTTAAAGTTGTAAAATATGTATTTATATGCATTTGCAGTGGGAGAGAATCTTTGTTAAGTCAGGCTGCTGTACTGTCAGCATCGAAAGCCTTTCGTGCTCGTATTTTGTCATGCTCTTCTCGCTTAAATTAATCTGGGCAACTCCCTCTGACCTCATACCCCAAGGAACTTGGACAAGCCAGGAGCATAAAGTTGTCTACCTGAGTTTCCTTTTCCACTTCATTTCATCATTTCTCAGAAACAGTCACAGAAGGATGGAGCCAGGAGGGACCTTGCAATCCTCTAGTTTTCATATGCTCATTAATCAGATAAATAAGCAGAGCCCCACCGGGACTCTGGATTCTGGATTTGGGATTCTCTGTCTGGAGCAAGTTCAAATTCACTATCAGGAGCCAAGTGTAGAAAAAGGAGCACTGGATTTGGAATCAGAAAATAGAGATTTGCAGCCCAGCTTTGCCACTTACCAGCTGTTTGACCTTGGACAAGTCACTTAGCTCTTTTGAGATCCAGTGTGTTTTCTGTAAAATGGAAGAGAAGAGGGCATGGATTTTTGATTCAGTAGATGTGCAAGTTCGTGGTATGTTATAGACATTAAATAATTGGTTTCTTTCATTCTTATGATTAAGATACCTCATGTCCCCTTTTGGAAACATGTCTTTACAGCTGTTCATTGTCACAGAGTCTTTTTAATATTTATTTATTTATTTGGTTGCACTGGGTCTTAGCTGTGGCATGTGGGATCTCTGACCTTTGTTGCAGCATGCAGGACTTTTAGGTGCAGCTTGTGGAATCCAGTTCCCTGAGCAAGGATCGAATTCTCGCCCCCTGCATTGGGATTTCAGAGTCTTAGCCACTGGACCACCAGAGAAGTCTGGACTTTGACCTTTTAATCAGAAAGTGACTCCCTAAGTGACTAAGTGAATGCTTCCCATCATTTTCCATGTCAGGAGCATTTGGAAAATGATAGTAATTTGTGCAGCTTAGGGTTGTGGGCAGAGGTGGACAGAAGAGGGTTGAACAGATGCAACTGCTCTTAGCCAGAGGCACATGAACTTAGGAACTCCACCTGTCCTGGGAGGTCTTGTTGTGTCAGTGTCTCAGCCACACTATTAGGAATATAGTGCAGTAGTCATGGGCATAGTAAGCACTGGAGTCAGACAGTCCTGTATTAAATCCTAACTTTGCTTCTTGCTAACTGTATGACCTTGGGCAAGCTTTGTAAGCTCTTCTGTCTTAATTTCTTCCCCTGTAAAATGAGGATAATAATAAAGTAGCTCTCTTATAATGCCTATTTTACAAATAAAAATGTGCATGTAATTTCCCTGGTGGTCCGGTGTTTGAGAATCTGCCTTCCAATGCAGGGGATGTAGGTTCGACCCCTGGTCCGGGAACTAAGATTTCATATGCTGTGTGGCATGCCGCCCCCCCATCAAAATGTGCATGTAATATACACATGTAACACCCTTAGCAAGCTGCTTAGTCATTAACGCTACAGAGTAGAATGCATTCTCCTCTTTTTAGTCAACAGAAATTTTGCATTAAATGAATTTTCTTTATTGAAGAAAGTCTCTAGGAAATAATAATAACTTCTAGCCCAAACTTTAGATCAATTTTTATTATAAATATTTTTTTCCAGTTTTTCTTATAAGCTGAAGCCTTCGTGGCCTGCATTTTTTGCACATCTGTTTTTGTTGTTCAAACACAGAATGTCGAGGAGTTCCTGCCAGAGATACCCAGGAGTCACTTGGATGAATAAGAATCCACAGTTCTTTTAGATCAATGTCCCTGTTTTCTAGACAATATACTAGAGGAGCTTGTATACCCCAGAAGTTCATAAAGACTTAAAATACAATTATATAGGGTAAGAACTTAAACAGAAAGCTTGAGATGATATGAAAAAGCCTAGCATGTGGTATGGCTTTGGGACATGTTGGATAAAAACTTTGAATCAAGTAAAACTGGGTTGAACAGAGTGCCTTTTATGCTAGCAGCCGAATCACTGATAACACAATTTGCTAACGGAGTTGCTGCTGAACCAGCCCTAATAATCAACATTTGGCCACGCCTGGAGCACGCGTCCTCTATCTTCTAGACAGGCAGCCCTTCCCGGGTCCCGTGACACAGCGGAGGCAATGGCAGTGCGAGAGTAACAATGTAAGGAAGTGAGGGATCACCTTACCAGTGGAAACCACAGGAATCCCAGGCAGGCAGAAAGTAATCAGGAAAATTGCTTTTTGGCAAAGTGACGTGGGTCAGCTCTCTCGGCCTCAAAAAGAGCGTTCTGTGATCTGCAGTTATGGGATGGCTGGTTCGCAATGAGTGTAAAGTACAATTTTGCTTTACTGTAGTCATCTGCTTGTGCCTGGTACTTCATGGGAGTGAAGAAGAACTGGGAGATTTAGTTTCTTCACCTAAGATCCTAAAATTGGCTGGTAGGTCAGACTTTACATACGTGTAACACAATGATAAAAGTGAAAAAGCCTCAGGGGTCAGGAACCGCAGGCTACTGGTCTTCCAAATTGCTCTAACCAAACAGCAAAAAGAGGCTATGATACAGATGGTTTTTGCAACTCCAAATATTTACTATATTCTCTTTTGGAGGGTCACAAAGACACAACCATGTTAAAGGCTCTGAGAAGTACTTCAGCAAAGAATACAGTGTGGCTTTGTTTAACCCTGAGTTTCAAAAATGTAGTTAACCTTCCTACCTCTCTTCCCTCACCCCGCAGTGATCTGAAGTTCCTTGATTCTTTGATTGAAAGCAGCAGAGACCAACACCAGGTAAAAAGAGCAAGAGTTTATTTTCTGGAGAAATATTGGGAGCTTGTAGAATTGTCAGGAAGGCTGGAGAACCAAGCTGCCTCCTCATGTGGTTGTACTGAGAGCTGACATGACTTAGCCTCACTACTTAAAACTGGATCATTGTGAGCTCTGGAGGTGGCCTTAGATATCAGTTGGGGGAGGAGGGTTATGATTTCATAGAGGAGGAAGCTGAAACTGACAGGGGGAAACACTTCAGCTCATGTCACCTGGCCAGGCATGGGAGAGTGAGAAAACTGCTATTCCACTATTCTACCTACTCTTTTCCACTCTGATCTTTTCTTTGAGGGGGTAGAAGGTATTCCTTTAAAGCACAGCACCCCCATTACCCTTGAAGAGGAGAAGCATACATCGTGAATTAGTTGCTTGGCAACCATGAGCTTTTTCACCTGACCTATTTATTTCCACCTCCGCCTATTCCTTTGTGGTTTAGCTGGTACAGAGTCCGCCTGTAATGCAAGACACCTGGGTTTGATCCCTGAGTTGGGAAGATCCCCTGGAGAAGGGAAACGCTACATACCCACTCCAGTATTCTGGCCTGGAGAATTCCATGGACTGTCCATGGGGTTGCAAAGAGTCGGACACAACTGAGTGACTTTCACTTTCACTTCCATCTAACTCAATGAGAGATCTTATAATTACAAAGTAACTATGTTTTAATTTATTTTCCACTTATTTCCAAAAAAGGAATGATTTTGAAATGATAATGGCTTAACACATCCCTATGAAATGCTATTGGTCTTTCTTTTTTCTCATGGCTATGATTCATCTAAGGTTAGAGATTCAATAGTCCTTGTTCCTCTCTTTTCCTTCCCTCCATTCTACTCTTTATCTGGAGAAAAACCACTTATCTTCAAGACTCACCTTCTCTGTGAAACATACTCTACGGCTCTCTTAGTTTCCTCACCTAAAATTGCCAGATAAAATACAGGACTCCTCATTAAATTTGAATTTCAGGTAAATGATGATCAATGTTTTAGTATATCTCAAATATTGCATGAGACGTACTTATACCAGAAAAGTGTTTGTTTGTGTCTGAAATTCAAATTTAACTGCAGATTCTGTATTTTCATTTGCTAAATCTGGCATGCTAACCCCACCCTCAGTAAAATCGTTTCCCCTTTCTTTGGTCTCACTTCTCTAATACCACAGACAAAGCTCTCATCACTGTGCCTAGCTCAAAGCCAGCACTCCATGACTGGTAACCATCTCTGTTGTTACTTTATCCTGCAGGTAGTCTTGTTGTAGTGCTTGTAACATTCTTAACACTTTACTACCCTTATATGGCTCATCTTCGCCTTCTCCATCAGTCTGTGAATCTGATGTTAGGAGGAATCATGTTCTTATATCTTAACAGCTGGACATAGTTGGTGCTTAATAGATGTTGAATGGAAAAAAGAAAGACTCTCTGTTAGATAGCTAATAGAGGAAGTAATCTAAGAAGAATGCTGGAGCTCCATATCAGATTAATACTATGTATTTTTGTCTTGCCTTTTTTTTTTTAGTCCATTCTAGCATCTGAAAACATTGGGTTTAAAATCTCAGGTCTATCAACTATACTCCAAAAAAAATTTTAAAAGAAAATCTCACTTAATACTCGTATATCTTGAATAAGTTGTCATCTTCAAGATTCTACTTCTTTATCTGTGAGACAGGACAATGCATTTTTCTCCCACTGCGGGATGAAGATTGCTGCTGTCTAGGTCAGGTAGAGAAGGGCCAGATCTGGTGGTTTTCAGGGGGCTCCCACATGGCGTTGCCTCGCCTGCCTTTAGCCCATTCACAGTGTGAGGTGGGAGCAGAATGAGTCCGAAAGAGTAAAGCAGAACCTGATTTTCCCTTTACCCGTCTTAGAAAAATATCCTTGTGGATCACCTACTTTCCTTCCTCCTCTCTCTTCCCCTCTTTCTCCTCCTTCCTCTCACACTTGTGTTTCTGTTAAATTTTTCCCTTCCTGAGCTTTGACAGGACTCAAGTGCCAGAGGCTCATGTTGGGCACCAAGCGGTGTCTATTTCTTCTTCTTCCCTCCTGTGTGAGAAAGGGAAGGGCAGAGGGCTGGCTTTTGTCTCTTTCCTACATCGGGGCGAGGGGAGCCCTCTCTCAGCATGTGGGTTTGTTGTTGGCGTACCTTCCTTGCCTTCCAAAGCATTTTGAACAGAACATCAACTTTTCCTTATGACTCAGAGTAATCATTAATGGATGGTGGCCTTGGAGAGACGTAGGACTGTGATTTTGACTAAAAATAAATTTGGAAAAGGAGGAGAAAGGAAATTTCCTTGGTTAACTAGAAGTGATTTATTGTAATTTAATCAAAGACTTTTAGCTATCTTGACTAAAGGAAGATTGTTTCAATCAAAATGACGAGGTCAACAGGTAATGCATTGTTTCAGCTCTGAGAGGCAGACTTGGTCAGGACACCATCAGCAAGTTCAGTAGTAACCTCAGTTTGTAAAGACACAGTTATGTTCTTGGTGCTGTATTTCAGCCTTGAAACTCTCACCAAGGCAGAAAGTTTCGTGCAAAGGGAGGTGGTTAAGTGTTCCTGGCCCTCATGAAACTTTTGGTCCAAATCCCTACTTTGCATCTCATCATCTGAAAGATTTCCAGAAAGATTCTTAACTGGATCTCCAAGATTAGAATAGTATCAGTACCTACCACATAAGGTTGTTGTGAGAGTTAAATGAGATAATGTACATAAACAAGCACGATGCAGAAGCATTATTAAATATTAACTCTTAGAATTCTCATTTTGTAACAAAAATTTAGTAATTAGTGGAGCCAAGGTTGGAGAAGGCAATGGCACCCCACTCCAGTACTCTTGCCTGGAAAATCCCACGGACGGAGGAGCCTGGTGGGCTGTAGTCCATGGGGTCGCTAAGAGTCAGACACGACTGAGCGACTTCACTTTCACTTTTCACTTTTATGCATTGGAGAAGGAAATGGCAACCCACTCCAGTGTTCTTACTGGAGAATCCCAGGGATGGGGGAGCCTGGTGGGCTGCTGTCTATGGGGTTGCACAGAGTCGGACACGACTGAAATGACTTAGCAGCAGCAGGAGCCAAGATTGAGCTTCCAGTCATACTTTTATCATTTCATCACATGGCCACTGCCAAAGGAGAGAAGGAAAAGTGAAATTTGGGGATATAATCAGTGGGACCCCCAAATTGTATCCCAAGTTAGAAGTTTCGTTAGCTTATTAGCTAGGAAGTAGATTTTGCTGCTAAAAAACAAAATATCAGTAGCATAAACAAAGCAAACTTATATCCTGATCAAAAAATTGAGCAAAGAGGACTTTTCTGGTGGTGCAGTGGCTAAGACTCCACACTTCCAACGCAGGAGGCTGGGATTCAATTTCTGGTCGGGGAATTAGACCCCACGGTTCAGTTCAGTTCAGTCATTCAGTCATGTCTGAATCTTTCTGACCCCATGGACTGCAGCACACCAGACTTCCCTGTCCATCACCAACTCCCAGAGCTTACTCAACCATGTCCATCGAGTCGGTAATGCCATCCAGCCATCTCATCCTCTGTTGTCCCCTTCTCCTCCTGCCCCCAATCCCTTCCAGCATCAGAGTCTTTTCCAATGAGTCAACTCTTCGCATCAGGTGGCCAAAGTATTGGAGCTTCAGTTTCAACATCAGTCCTTCCAATGAACATTCAGGACTGATTTCCTTTGGATGGATTGGTTTGATTTCCTTGCAGTCCAGGGGACTCTCAAGAATCTTCTCCAACACCACAGTTCAAAAGCATCAATTCTTTGGTGCTCAGCTTTCTTCACAGTCCAACTCTCACATCCATACATGACTACTGGAAAAATCATGGCTTTGACTAGATGGAGTTTTGTTGGCAAAGTAATGTCTCTGCTTTTTAATACGCTGTCTAGGTTGGTCATAGCTTTTCTTCCATGGAGCAAACATCTTTTAATTTCAACATCTGCAGTGATTTTGGAGCTCCCAAAAATAAAGTCTCTCACTGTTTCCATTATTTCCCCATCTATTTGCCATGAAGTGATGGGACCAAATGCCGTGAACTTATGATGAATCAGAGATCAAATTACCACCATCCATTGGATCATCAAAAAAGCACGAGAGTTCCAGAAACAATCTACTTCTGCTTTATTGACTACACCAAAGCCTTTAACTGTGTGGATTGCAACAAACTATGGAAAATTCTGAAAGAGATGGGAAATAGCAGACCACTCTACTTGCCTCCTGAGAAATCTGTATGCAGGTCAAGCAGTGGACATGGAACAACAGACTAGTTCCAAATTGGGAAAGGAGTATGTCAAGGCTGTATATTGTCACCCTGCTTATTTAACTTATAAGCAGAGTACATCATGCAAAATTCCAGGCTGGATGAAGCCCAAGCTGGAATCAAGATTGCTGGGAGAAATATCAATAACCTCAGATATGCAGATGACACCACCCTTATGGCAGAAAGCAAAGAACTAAAGAGCCTCTTGATGAAAGTTAAAGAGGAGAGTGAAAAAGTTGGATTAAAACTCAACATTCAGACCCCACAGGCTGCAACTAAAAATACTGGATGCTGCACGAAGATTGTAGATCTGAGTGCTGCAACTGAGACTAGGCATAGCCAGATAAATAAATAAATAAAAATAAATATTTTTAGAAAAGCCTTCAAGGGATTTTAAACAAAACGAAACAAACACATAAATAGTCACAAACAAAAATCCCCAAACTGAGTAAACATAAGCAGTATAGGATGATGTGGTGGCTCTACTGTGTCAGTGACCCAGACTCTTTCTTATTGCTCTGCCATCCTTAATATGTGACTGTCTGTCCCAACTCTGGGTACAGCTTCTAATCCAAGCCACCTGATGAGGAAAATGGAAAGCATGAGTCTTTCTTTCAAAGAAGGGCATAACCTGGGTGTTATCCATATCATGTCTACGCATGTCCCATTGGCCACACCCAAGTGCAAGAGAATGGCAAAATTATACTCAATAGTCATTCACTCAGCTATTATACCAAAGTTTAAAAGGAAGAGTGGTTATGGGAAACTTAAGTGAAATAGGTCTTCTCAATCAGTTTGTTATTTGTCCCATTTCCAAGCTAAATTGATAATCCATTCTATTCCCATTCCACATAGTCAAAGGCTTTAGCATAGTCAATAAAGCAGAAATGGATGTTTTTCTGAAACTCTCTTGCTTTTTCTATGATACAACAGATGTTGGCAATTTGATCTCTGGTTCCTGTGTTTTTCTAAAACCAGCTTGAACATCTAGAAGTTCACAGTTCACATACTGTTGAAGCCTGGCTTGGAGAATTTTGAGCATTACTCTACTAGCGTGTGAGATGAGTGCAACTGTGCTGTAGTTTGAGCATTCTTTGGCATTGCCTTTCTTTGGGATTGGAATAAAAATTGACCTTTTCCAGTCCTGTGGCCACTGATGAGTTTTGCAAATTTGCTGGCATATTGAGTGCAACACTTTCACAACATCATCTTTTAGGATTTGAAATAGCTCAACTGGAATTCCATCATCTCCACTAGCTTTGTTCATAGTGATGCTTCCTAAGGCCCACTTGACTTTGAATTCGAGGATGTCTGGCTCTAGGTGAATGATCATGGTTACCTGGGTCATGAAGATCTTCGTATAGTTCTTCTGTGTATTCTTGCCACCTTTTCTTAATATCTTTTGCTTCTTTTAGGTCCATAACATTTCTGTCCTTTATTGAGCCCATCCTTGCATGAAATGTTCCCTTGCTATCTCTAATTTTCTTGAATTATTGTTTATTGAATTATGAATTTATTGACTATGCCAAAGCCTTTGACTGTGTGGATCACAACAAACTGTGGACAATTCTTAAAAAGATGTGAATACCACCTTACCTGCCTCCTGAGAAACCTGTATGCAGGTCAAGAAGTGGACATGGAACAACAGACTGGTTCCAAATTGGAAAAGGAGTACTTCAAGACTGTATGTTGTCACCCCATTTATTTAACTTATATGCACAGTACATCATGAAAAATGCTGGGCTAGATGAAGCCCAAGCTGGAATCAAGATTGCTGGGAGAAATATTAATAACCTCAGATATGCATATGACACCACCCTTACGGCAAAAAGCGAAGAAGAACTAAAGAGCCTCTTGATGAAAGTGAAAGAGGAGAGTGAAAAAGTTGGCTTGAAACTGAACATTGAAAAAACTAAGATCATGGCATCTGGTCCCATCACTTCATGGCAAATAGAAGGGGAAACAATGGAAACAGTGAGAGACTTTATTTTGGGGGGCTCCAAAATCACTGCAGATAGTGACTGCAGCCGTGAAATCAAAAGATGCTTAATCCTTGGAAGGAAAGCTATGACCAACCTAGATAGCTTATTAAAAAGCAGAGACATTACTTTGCCAACAAAGGTCTGCCTAGTCAAAGCTATGGTTTTTCCAGTAGTCATGTATGGATGTGAGAGTTGGACTATAAAGAAAGCTAAGCACCAAAGAATTGATGCTTTTGAACTGTGGTGTTGGGGAAGACTCTTGAGAGTCCCTTGGACTGCAAGGAGATGCAGCCAAACCTAAAGGAAATCAGTCCTGACTATTCATTGGAAGGACTGATGCTGAAGCTGAAGCTCCAATACTTTGGCCTCCTGATGCAAAGAACTGACTCATTGGAGAAGACCCTGATGCTGGGAAAGATTGAAGGTGGGAGGAAAAGAGAACAACAGAGGATGAGATGGTTGGATGGCATCACCGACTTGATAGACATGAGTTTGAGCAAGCTCTGGGAGTTGGTGGTGGACATGGAAGCCTGGTGTGCTGCAGTCCATGGGGTCAGAAAGAGTCAGACCCTACTGAGTGACTGAATTGAACTCCTATTCCAGACATGCTGCTGTTCAGATTAGTTACCACTGAGGTAAATGATTCTTTTACCTCACTATTAAATATTCTAGATTGCAAAGATCCTTTGATACTCCTTTTATTTCTTTTTCACTGCCTTCTCTTTCCTATCTCATTGCCTGATAGGCTAGTGGTTGAAGACTTCTTCTCTCCGATGCCTGCCCTGCCCTTCCTTTCCACCACACACTTAAATTGATGTTGCTTCCCCGCCCCCTCTCCCCAGCACATAGAATTATATGTAATGTGAAAGGAAACTGGTTTGAGTGAAGGTTAACATATCACAGCTTTAGTATTAAGACCTTGTCTATTCAATGGTGCTGCTGGCATGCCTCCTGGTTCTCAGACATGCTAGAAAACCTGAGATTGCTAAGTAGGGAGGTGTCTGTGTATCAGAAGAAGAAAAGAAGGGGGAAAGACCAGTGATGGGGAGAATTAAGCAATCAGAAAACTGCAGTCATCTAGGGAAATTTGCCAGGAAAACAAAACCCTCTAGCCTAGTACTTAAGTATAAAAAGGTGAAACAGATAAGAAATAGAACAGAAGCAAATATGGGAAGGGCCAACAAGAATCCAGGGTTCAAAAGCAGCATCCTTAAATTAAAAAAAACAATAATTGTATTTCCCGAGTGTGGATATCTGGAGTGTCCACCACTGCCACTTTTTGTTCTGACTTAAGGGACAATCTGAAGGTGGGGAAGAGCCTCCGGTTTGTTAAGACTGTTGTTAATTAAAGTTGAGGACACAGGATCTGGAGTTAGTATGCGGCTCGTCCTCCTGCAAACTGAAAAGAAAGCCATTAGGATGCTGGTCACTCAGGACTCTGGCGAGGAGGAAAGGGACGCTGAATGCTGGTCTTCACGCAGACCATTCTAATGACTAATCCTCTTTGTAATGGTCCATTTACATGTTAGAAGATCTGAAAGGCAGGAAGCATAGAAATGGGCTTTGAATTTTCTTCCTTAGAGTTTGTTTCCAATTAATCTTTCGGAGACAAAAATTGCAATCCCACCACAAACTGTTTTGAAGCTTTCAAGAGCAGGTTTTGCTCCTTCGGACAAGATGCTAACATACTAAAAAGGAAGAAAACAACTTAGTGTTTGGTTGGATATCCCCTCCCAACTCCCCCCCGCCCCCACCATCCAGCTATTAAAAACAACTGCTCCAGCTCAATAAAGGGCAGTACAAAATTTTTATTGAAAGTAGACTTTTGGCATCTTTCTTAGAATCACAGGACTGGAGAGGGTTGCACAGATTTTTTTTAGAAATGAGAAAACTGAGGCTGAGAGAGGCTAAGCATTCTCAGCGGTTTGCTCAGCAAATGAATGGTAGAGTGGGGACAAAACTGTGTCCTGGTCCCTCTGCATGCCCCGCCACCATGTCACAGAATTCACCTGTAACCTCTTAAGCTGATTCGTTTTTTTAGAAATTTCTAAAGCAAACATACATTACAGTTTTTAAATTGGAGTATACTTGATTTACAGTGTTGTGTTAGTTTCAGGTGTACAGCAAAGGGAATCAGTTATACATCCATCCACTCTTTAAGATTCTTTTCCCATATAGGCTATTGCAGAGTATTGAGCAGAGCTCCTTGTGCTGTACAGTAGGTCCTTATTAGTTATCTATTTTATACATAGTAGCATGTGTGTGTCAATCCCAGTCTTTCAATTTATTCCTACTCCCGCTTACCGTGGGAGAAAACATATATTTTCTTTACAGAGAGTGGAAAGGTTTTGTATTCCGAGAAAAGCAATGCAACCTAGAGAAGCTTCCCTTGACCCTAAGTGGAGATGGTTGCACATGACCCCAAAGGCAGTAAGAGGTTGCTTCCTGCTCTGAAGGGGCTTTCTGACCTCTCTTGCCTCTGGCCCTAAGACTTCCCTATTATTATTTCCTGAGGCAGAGATATTTATCAGAGGATGGTTTCTCCTTCACACTGTGGTTAAAAGCAAACATTACCTGAGAAGAACCCCCCCTGCAATGATCAACTTATAATATTCACCAGCAGTGGCTTCAACCTTTTTTGAGATCGTGGACATATTTTTAGAACCTGATGAAATCCAAGGCTCTTTGTTGGGTGACAAAAGTGTCTCAGAGAGTCGGACATGACTGAGTGACTTTCACTTTCATACTTCAAGGGCTTTCCTGGTGGCTCAGATGGTAAAGAATCTACCTGCAGTGCAGACCAGGGTTCAGTCTCTGGGCTGGGAAGATCCCCTGGAGAAGGGAATGGCTACCCACTTCAATATTCTTGCCTGGAGAATTCCATGGACAGAGGAGACTAGTGGGCTACAGTCCATGGGGTTGCAAAGAGTCGGACACAACTAAATGACTAACACTATCATTCACTGTTCCATAAAAACACACACACAATTGTAGTATCTTAGTCTTCACTGCCCTCTGAAGCCCATCTTTGGAACCAGGAAAAGGGTTCCTATCTTTAAGCAAGTTAACTTGTTTAAGCTTGTTGATCTTAACCAATTAAATTTCCATGGGAGAGAAAAACAGATAAACAGTCTCAAAGTTACTGCCCTGAAGGAGTGAGCAGGCAGGATAGAGTCCTGGACAAGCTTGAAGCAAGGGGACAAAAGGGAAAAATAAAAGAGAAGTTTCTTGGGGGAGTTTGAAGAGAAGCCAACGATAAACACCTCAACTTCATCACCTTGTCTAGTGTTGGCCATAATCACGGTTTCCCGACTTATTTAACTTACTTAGCTGACCTTTGTAGTTATTCCAAAGCCACACATCTTCCTGGAATCCTTCCCCAAGATACACTAACTCTCAAAGGCTCATGAGTAAGATGTTGAGCTGAGAGCAGAGGCCTTGTTTCCTGGCATCTTGCCAACTCAGGCTGCTCAAGGATCTTTTGGACCCCGAGAGAGGTGGGAAGTTCCTGCAATAAGCTATGGGGAGATGATACATCACCAAAGCCTAGACACGATCTTGGCAAGCACGCTAGTCGTGATGTGTTGATAAACATCAAAAGAAGTCATGAATTCCAAGAAAAAAAGTGAACTGGAGTAACTCCAGTGAGTCTGCTTTTTTCTTTTTTTTTAAAGATAAAGAGTGATTTGTGATGCTCAGCGGAACATTGTTGAGTACTGATCAGGCCCTTGGGAACAGTGGGAAGCCACAGGGAAAGACCTGGGCTCCCACGACACATAGGTGCCCTGGAGTCCATAGTAGTTCCGAAGAAGTGAGTCCGGGATGGAACTGGGGTGCTGGGCAGCCATTTCAAAAACCTGTGAAAAGTTGCCGCGAGTCCTGGGCTGTTTCTCAGAACTTCACTGACTCCATTTTGTTTAATGGTCATGTTCTCATAGATTGTGAATGCTTTCAGCAAGAAAGGGAGAATGTGGGAATTTCAGTGAAAAGCAACTGGGATATAAGGTCAGATAGTGGGAAGCCAGGTGCTTGGCTGCTTCTAGTAAGAACTGCTCAAGAGCACTTAAATGCAATGTTCTATGATTAGTTCTGCCTAATGGGTAGCCAATAGCTCCATGTGGCTCTTAGCACTTGAAATGTAGCTAGTGCAATTGAGGAACCAGTTTCTACACTTTAATTTTGATTAATTTAACTTAAATAACTACATCTAGCTGGTGGCTCCTATATTGAATAGGTCAGATCTGAACCTGGGGCAAGAACAAGTCAGCACTAGCCCACACCCTTGAGCAGTTTTGGCTTAAGGTAAAATCTACTTTTATCCCTTTCTCCATCCATTAATTCATCTGGCATGTCTGGATCTGAAGAGGTTCTAGTAGCCTGTAGCCACTGGAGCTTCTAGAATGGAGTCAGGCAGCTCATCTCTAGTTCACCTGTATACTCCCCTACAGACCATGGGAGCTTGTCTGTATCTTGATGAGGATGCTGATGACTTTCTCATTCTACCTCCATCTCACCTCTCTGGGGGACATGTCAGCCTCAGATCTCCTCCTTTGCATGTGAAGCTGCCTGTCTTCCTTTTTCCCACTGGGAATGATATTATTCACATTTCTCTCTATGTCTGTAAAATGGGCATTTTGGGATGTTTCCCAAGAGGACAGGGAGGCTAGATTGAAACCTGCAAATTGCTATGAGGATGATGGTGAGAAGAACAAAAGGCTCAAGTTAGAAGTGATGTTAGAGTTGATGAATTCAACTCCCTCCTTTCTCTGAAAAGGAAAATTATTCCTTTTGGAATAATTGGTCCATGAGACCAATTATTTGAGTAAAAAAAAAAAAAAAAAGCCATCATTCAGGCATCTATTTATTTGACAATATATAAGTGCCAGGCAGTGATGCAGCTGCTGGGGTACAGAAGTGAAAAAGAAAAAGAGAAGAATATTCATCCTCATGGAACTCATATCTGGGTTCTGAGAGAAGGAAAATTCCACATGATATCCGAACAAAGTTAGTAGAGGATGTGGAATATCAGCCAGTACAATTTCCACTGTATGAGTCTAATCAGGGAAGACAGAATCCACTTTTACAAAGTGATTCTCTGTTAGGCTATAGATGGTTGGAATAGACCATTCTTTATAACATTGAGACAAACATGGACGAACAGAGCATTTAAAAAGCATTGGAGAGCTATAGACACAAATAAAATGGAATAAATAGTGTGGAAGATTTATTTACTTATTGCTGTAAGACAGACAGCAATCTAACAAATAGATAAAATTTCAGATAGACAGATCAGATCAGATCAGTCGCTCAGTCGTGTCCGACTCTTTTCGACCCCACGAATCACAGCACGCCAGGCCTCCCTGTCCATCACCAACTCCCGGAGTTCACTCAGACTCACTGTTCTACCCAAATAGAGTCATGAGCATGCTTAGTTGCTTCCATTGTGTCTGACTCTTTAGCCCACCAGACTCCTGTCCATGAGATTCTCCAGCCAAGAACACTGGAGTGGGTTTCCATGCTCTCCTTCAGGGGATATTCCTGATGCAGGGATCAGACCCACATCTCTTACGTCTCCTGCATTAGCAGTCGGGTTCTTTACCACTATTGCCACCTGGGAAGCCCAAATAGAGTTGTAAGAAGTGCTACTTTAGTTGGGACAGCCAGGAAAATCCTCTCTGCTGCTGCTGCTGCTGCTAAGTCGCTTTCAGTCGTGTCCGACTCTGTGCGACCCCATAGACGGCAGCCCACCAGGCTCCTCTGTCCATGGGATTCTCCAGGCAAGAACACTGGAGTGGGTTGACATTTCTTCCTCCAATGCATGAAAGTGAAAAGTGAAAGTGAAGTTGCTCTGTCGTGTCCGACTCTTATCGACCCCATGGACTGCAGCCTACCAGGCTCCTCCATCCATGGGATTTTCCAGGCAAGAGTACTGGAGTGGGGTGCCATTGCCTTCTCCAAGGGGTGATATTTGAGCTGAGACATGAATAAAGTTAAGAACTGAGCCATGTGATTCTCTGAGGGGAAATAGAGGTGCAGAGGAAATAGCCAAGGCCTGAGCTGGGGTGTGTTTGACAGATCTGAAGGGCAGCAAAAAGACGGTGGAGTGAGTCAGGGGGAGGAGGGGGCAGGGACCAGACCGTGCAGGGTTTTTTAGGTCATGGCATGGACCTGGATGTATTCTTGGATTTATTCCAAGTACAATGGGATGCCACTGTGAAGCCTTCCCTCAAGTCAGTTCCAATTCACTCATTAGATCAGGAGTTGCAACTTTAAATGCCTATAGGCAGGTAATGAGAGAGCAAGTCCTGTGGGTGGGGGTCACTGTTCTACTTCAGCTCATCATGGCCATGCAGGAGTGCAAGACCAACCAGTGCTTTCATTCTTGACACATGAAAATGTGGACATAGAAATGTTTATGTGAAAAAAACCTCAATTTTTAAATATTGCAAAAAAATTAAAATTAAATGTATGAACACACACACACACATGTACAGGCTAAAGAAAATATATCTGCAGAAAACATCCACCAATCTGGGCCTTCTGCAGTAGATAATCATGTTCAGGGAATTTGGATTTTCAGCTAAAGCACATGAGAGAAAGAAAATTATTCCGCATGATGTCCAAACAAAATCACTAGAGTATATGGAATAACAGCCAGTGTAATTTCCACTGTATGAGCCTAAACAGGGAGGATGAAATCTGCTTTTTCAAACTGATTCTTCCAACTTCCTGTAGATAGTTGGTATAGACTGAGGTAGGAGATAGATGGGCTCCAGGTTGTACATTTACAACTGGCCTCCTGTTTGCATTTAATGGGGCATGAAGAAGTGGATTTCATGCTGGATACTTACAACCGTTAGCATTTTCTGAAAGAGATAGGTGGGCTGCAGTTAAGGCATTTACAATCAGCCTCCTGTTCGCCCTCTGAAATGGAAGTAACAACAGAAACGGTAAATAGCCAGTGCTCATCTCTTGTAAACACCTTAAGGAAATAGGCATGGCAAGGACAAAGAGGGGGCAAAGCTCTGTTTGAATAAAGGCTTAAGAGATCTCTGTTTCCCCCTTTTTGGGGCAAGAGAGACACTACACATGCACAGAAAGACTCCTTGTGGGTCAAAAGTCAAAGGATAATGCCAGGCCATAATGAGTCTTGCTCCTCCCAGAAGCCTTCACTTCAAGATCCATCTTGGCTGACGGGTGCATGCGAACCAGTGGGGTGTACCAGGGTAGGTCAGGTGTGGAAAAAGAAACCAGATACTTGGCCTGAAGGGAGACAAAGACCCAGAAGAACTGATCTATGTGAATGACTTAACCACCTCTTTATTGTACTTTTCCTTACTGGGGGGGACGCCCACACCCTTTCTCTCCAGGGATGCGTCTCTGCCTTGCTTCTGTCCTAACTAAACACGTTGTTTATCTGTCTGCTCTCCCACTTGTTGTTGTGCTATGTTTCTAGTAATAAACTTTGTACCTGCATTTACAGTGTCTGCCTCTCTGATAAATGCATTTTTCACTGGGGGCAAAGATCCAGAGGAAAATAGCTTGTAGCCTCTAGCCCTTGCTGGTCTGGTGGCTGGGATCCCTGGTTCTCATCCAGGCTTCCCAATGTCAGTTCCTGGGCAGGGCATTAAGATCTCGCTTCACACCAGTGCTCACTGCTGCCTCGCAGAGATCAAGACCATTGCTTTCTCTATAACACTGAGACAAAAATGGATAAACTTTTCAAAAAATGCTTTAAAGAAAACATTGAAGGGGACTTCCCTAGTGGTCTGGTGGTTAACACTGTGCTTCCAATGCAGGGGGCATGGGTTCAATAGGTGATGGGGGAATTAAAATCCCACATGCTGTGGGGGTGCCACCAAAAAAAAGAAATAGCCTATTCCTAAACTCTCTTAAGCTGGAATCAAGATTGCCAGGAGAAATATCAATAACCTCAGATATGCAGATGACACCACCCTTATGGCAGAAAGTGAAGAGGAACTAAAAAGCCTCTTGATGACAATGAAAGAGGAGAATGAAAAAGTTGGCTTAAAGCTTAACATTCAGAAAACGAAGATCATGGCATCTGGTCCCATCACTTCATGGGAAATAGATGGGGAAACAGTGGAAACAATGTCAGACTTTATTTTGGGGGGCTTCAAAATCACTGCAGATGGTGATTGCAGCCATGAAATTAGAAGATGCTTACTCCTTGGAAGGAAAGTTGTGACCAACCTAGATAGCATATTCAAAAGCAGAGACATTACTTTGCCAACAAAGGTCCATCCAGTCAAGGCTATGGTTTTTCCAGTAGTCATGTATGGATGGGGGAGTTGGACTGTGAAGAAGGCTGAGCGCCGAAGAATTGATGCTTTTGAACTGTGGTGTTGGAGAAGACTCTTGAGAGTCCCTTGGACTGCAAGGAGATCCAACCAGTCCATCCTAAAGGAAATCAGTCCTGGGTGTTCTTTGGAAGGACTGATGCTAAAGCTGAAACTCCAGTACTTTGGCCACCTCATTCGAAGAGTTGACTCATTGGAAAAGACTCTGATGATGGGAGGGATTGGAGGCAGGAGGAGAAGGGGACGACAGAGGATGAGATGGCTGGATGGCATCACCAACTTGATGGACGTGAGTCTGGGTGAACTCCGGGAGTTGGTGATGGACAGGGAGGCCTGGCGTGCTGCAATTCATGGGGTCGCAAAGAGTCGGACACGACTGAGCGACTGAACTGAACTGAACTGAAACTCTCTTAAAAACCAAAACAAAGCAAAAAAAAAAAAAAAAATTGAACACAAATAAATTGGACGGAATCACATTCTAGAGAGGGTGAATCCTTCCTAGAGGAGGAGAGAAGGGGTCTTCTAGGGACATCTGTGAGTGTGAGTGTGACAGGAGGAGCACACACCAAGTGGTTCCGGGACGAGGAAAGGCTTGGAGACCTAGCACACACGTGGGAGGCCGTGACAGGCTGCATTCTGCAGGAGCCCCCCAACAACACTGATTCTCTCCATTTGTCACTTCTGCTGAGTAGGGTCTTTCTGAACATGTGGCAGCGCCAGAGGCTGAGGGCTGGGCTGCAAAGGCAGGGGGAGAATTCCATAATCTCAGCCCAGAGAAGATCAAGGCTTCTGGATTTATACCATTTCCACTGGGAAAGCCTGTTGTGCTGAGACTGGAACTCCCCTTGCTCACTCCCCGTCCTTCCCTATAAATTTAGCATAGAAATTTTTGTTTAGGGGTTGATACTCTACTGTTTCAAACACAAAAATCAAGCAAGTCTCATATCTGTATCTATGTCTATGTCTATGAAGAAAGTGTGAAAGTGTTAGTCACTTAGTCATGTCTTTGCGATCCCATGGACTTCAGCAGGCCAGGCTCCTCTGTCCATGGAGTTCTCCAGGCAAGAATACTGGAGTGGGTTGCCATTTCCTTTCTCAACCCAGGATCAAATCTCCCATATTGCAGGCAGATTTTTTACCGTCTGAGCCACCAGGGAATCTATGCTGTTGTTCACTAGTTCAGTCACGTCTGACTCTTTGTGACCCCATGGACTGCAGCACGCCAGGTTTCTCTGTCTTTCACTATCTACCAGTTTGTTCAAACTCATGTCCACTGAGTTGGTGATATCATCCAACCATCTCATCGTCTGTTGTCTCCTTCTTCTGCCCTCAATCTTTCCCAGCATCAGGGTCTTTTCCAGACAGCCAGCTCTTTGCATTAAGTGGCCAAAGTATTGGAGCTTCAGTTTCAGCATGAGTCCTTCCAATGAATATGTAGGTTGATTTCCTATAGGACTGATTGGTGTATCTATTAATTTATCTATTTGTTTTTGACCACATGGCATGTAAGACCTTACTTTCCCAACCAGAGATGGAACCCACAGTCCCTGCATTGAATCACAGAGCCTTAACCACTGCACCATCAGGAAAGTCCAGAGTCTCCTATACTTTTATGTGGCCATGATTAGAGCTTTTCAAGGATATTTATGTGTTTGTTGTTGTTAAGATTGTGAACAAGGGTTATTTGTTTTTTCAGCATAGTCTAACTCATCCTGATGGACCACCCCCCCCCCCTTAACTTATTTACTATCAACTAGTAAATAATTTTTACTTAATATTTTTAATACTTTTTTGTGTACTGTCAACTGGATTTAAACTGATCATCACCTGATCATCATTTACCTCTACTTAGATACAAATATGGTCACAAAAATCAGACTGTCCTTCTAACTGGCAAGAGTGATAACATGGGTCTACACAGGTTTCTCATCAAATAATATCATATCATATGTTCAGCTTGGCCTTTTAGAACGCATAGGCAGTTATACAGTTAGGGACTTGTTCACAGTGTCTTTTACAGCCTCCATGTAATACACTCTTGAGAGTCTTGAATACCAGTGCCTGACTTCTCTTCCAGGTCTTAAGACATTAGGTGAGCAGTTAATCAATACCTTCAGATTTCTGTGTACAATTGATTTTTAATTATGTAATATAAGAAGGTGTGGCTTCCTCAGTGGCTCAGCAGGTAAGGAATCCACCTGCAGTGCAGGAGACAAAAGAGATGCAAGTTCGATCCCTGAGTCAGGAAGATCTCCCAGAGAAGGAAATGGCACCCCACTCCAGTATTCTTGCCTAGAGAATCCCATGGACAGAGGAGCCTGGTGGGCTACAGTCCATGGGGGTCACAAAGAGTTGGACAGACTGAGGACAAGAAGGTGTAGAAAAAGGTTATGGGTTACCTTGTACACAATGGGGTAACATTCAGCCTTCAAAAAAGAAGGAAATTTTGCTATTTATGACATCGTAGATGAACCTAGAGGACACATGCCAAGTGAAACAAAACAGAGAAAGACAAATACTGCATGATCTCACTTTTATGTAAAATCTAAAAAAGTTAAACTCATAAAAGAAGAAGGTAGAATGGTGTTTGCCAGGGACTAGAGGGGAAGGTGAGAGTGACCCTGCATACAAGTGTGAAATCCTAGATAAACAAGATACCAGACCTTTGGAATCCTGACCAGGAGCCACCATATCCGTTCCAACTTCTGTGGAACAAAGAAACAAATTTCTATCTAGTGTAAGCATTATTACCTTCTGTCTCCATTATAAGCATCTGATTCTAATCTAACTCAGTGGTTTTGAAAGTGAGATATAAGTTTCCCTGGGGGATAACTATCTTCTATGGAATATAAAGACAGTTTTAAGGGACTCAATTTCCAGATGCTCATAATGGTTCAAAACAACAACGATAACTAATATTTAGCAATTATCTTTGTTCCAGTACTTTACATATACTAATTTATTTAACATAAGTTGTTATGAATTCCTTCCTAAAATTAACATGTGGCTAAAGCTGGCTCCCTTTCTCATTCTCTCTCATGAATGCCCCTTTCCTTCTTTAAGGAAAAGGTGTAACTCTCCTCATTCCAAATCTAATAGTGAGATTTTGCCTTTGAGAGTGTTTCTCAGCCTTTAGTTTCCCTATCATAGCCTCTTACGAAGATTTTCAGTCATTTTTCCCTATCATTCCCATCATAAAAATGTAATACCATATGTATACCCTGTATTTTTGTTCAGGCTCTGTATGCATATCTATTCTTTATATGCAGAAAGAGTAAGATTTGTTTTCTCTCATTATTCAAGAACGCATTTTTGGCCCCTGCAAGAAAACATGCCCTAGAATGTAATAACTTATAGGGCACCAAGGTATTATTTGAAATACTGGTACTGGTGGGAGAAATGAAATGATTTCATGATTGCATTAATAAACCTTTTGCAACTATATGATTTCTTCTTTCTTTGCTTTAAGAAAATTCAAGAGTATGATCAAGTTGTCAGTTGATAAATGATTAAAATTAGGTCAGAAATATTCAAAGAACTGAATTGCATTGCTATAACAAACCCCTTCCATTTCCATATAATTATTTACATGAAAAAGATTTCTTAGGACTTTCATATATAAAAATAGAAAATTTTATAACTGACTGAACTCTGGCTCATTCTAATATAAAGTGGTATTTATCTGTAGAAAAACTAGAATAAGTTCTATTTATTTAGAGATGCATTTCCAATAGAACTCACTTTCTGTGTTCAATGATTTGCAATGTATTTATGTTGGTCTTACCAAAATTATAGTGATAATCAGACTCAGAGGACATTTTTCAACTCAGATGTTTTTGGTCATTGAAAATTTAAAAAACTTTAAATATCAAATTATATGTGCATGTGAATATAAATCTATCCATATATATATGTATAAATATATATTATAATAGAGAAAGTATGATAGAATGATCAATAAAAGAAAAACGTATTAGGATGAAATTATATGGAGGAAGTCAAATGGAAATATGATTTCAAGAGGAAAAAATTGCTATAAAATTTATCATTATTAAAGAAGGATTTGTTCATGTATATTTTATTTTATTTATTTTGGCCTCACCATACACCTTGCAGGATCTTAGTTTGCTGACCAAGGATCCAACTTGGCAGTGAAAACACCGAGTCTTGGTAACCACTGGACCACCGGAGAATTCCTTGTTCGTGTATATTTTAAATAGATCAATGAATAGTTGCTTTGTCGTTCAGTCGTGTCTGACTCTTTGCAACCCTATGGACTGTAGCCTGCCAGGCTCCCCTGTCCATGGGATTTTCCAGGTAAGAATACCAGAGTAGGTTGCAATTTCCTCCTCCGAGGAATCTTCAGGACTCAGGGATCAAACCCGTGTCCCTGGCACTGGCAAGTGGGTTCTTTACCACTAAGCCACCAGGGAAGCCCTGATGGATAGTGTAGACACCATAACTTTTAGATTCTGCTTAGTTTGTAAAAGAGTCACATGACAGTTCAGTTTTTTATTATTTTGTTTTTATTTTTTATTTTTATTTTTTAATTTTTTTTTAAGAGATGACAGAGCACATCAACTACACTGAGTAGAAGTTGCTCTCTCTTCCATAATGCATATTTTTTATTTTTAAACTTTACAATATTGTATTAGTTTTGCATGACAGTTCAATTTTACAATGTCAAAATATACAACGTGCCAGAAAGTAATGCTTTGCAGCAATTTAAACTCGTGATAAAAAATTTAGATGTCAACTCAGAAATGAGTAAGATTGCTTTAAACTTTTCTCTGAGAGATATCAAGGCAGAAAGGTTGAGGATTACTGCCCTATTGTTGTGTCAGTCACTCAGTCGTGTGGTTCCACCTCTTTGTGACCCCATGGACTGTAGCCCACCAGGCTCCTCTGTCCGTGGCATTTCCCAGGCAAGAATACTGGCGTGGGTTGCCATTTCCTTCTCCAGGGGATCTTCCCGACCCAGGGATCAAATGCCCGCATCTCATGCTTGGCAGGTAAATTCTTTACCACTGAGTCACCTGAGGTTTCAGCCTGACCCAAGTTGCTTTCATCCTGTTTGCTAGTGTTGGCATCCACAGTGGGGCTGAGCTTACAAGTGAGGCATGAACTCACCCAAGGGTGTGGGATGAGAGCGGCAGGGTTTGGGAAATCAGGCTACTGCTAAAGGTTTGGCACAGTGGCTACTTCTTGCCCCTTCTTTACTGCCTAGGGTCTAGTGGGGAACAGCAGCTGAAAAGTGGAATAACAGTTTACACTTTATACCCTGAAGCCCTGTGCTTCATGCAGAACCTTCCCCCTGCCCTCCCCTCTCCAGGTGGCTACAAATCAAAAAGTCCCTGGGACTTTCTTCCCAACTCCAGCCATTTTCAGCTCTTTCCACACTGATCTATTTTCCAAAAGATGTAGTCCACCTCCCTAGAATTACCTGGTGTGCATGCTTCTTCAGTCACTCAATAGTGTCCAGAGCTTTATGACCCCATGTACTATAGCCCCCCAGCCTCCTCTGTCCATGGAATTTTCCAGGCAAGAATACTGGAGTGGGTTGCCATTTCCTCCTCCAGGGGATCTTTCCAATCCAGGGATTGAACCCATATCTTTTGCATCTTCTGCCTTGGCAGGCAGATTCTTTACCACTGAGCTATCTGGAAATTGCCTAGAATGTTAAAGTGCCATTTCTTTGTCTTTTAATACATCTATTTCATTGACATCTCTGAGGCTGAGATCCAGGATTCTGCATTATTAACTCTTCAGGGTCAGAATTATTTCTTTTTGTCTCAGCTCCTTTGTCCAACAAATGATGGTTAGTTCTTCACTTATGACAGGAATTTGAGTTGGAGAATTTGGATTAAAAACCCTAGGAAATGGAACTATGAATCCAAATGGACTTCAGCCTGTTTTTTCTTGGATGACTGATAGATGTTGGAGATTTCTTGGCTTTACTCTGGAAGAGCAGGAAGAAAGAAATACTGTTCAGAGCAAGATAAAGATACAGGAAAAGTACAAAGCAAACTCTTTTCTAATCTGATTCTTAGGACGGTGACACTGGACAAATGTCCACAAATGTCTGATCCTGCCAAAAGAGCAGATGGTTTCCAGCACTCTTCCTAACTCAGAGTTGAAAGCCATCACAGTCCTGGGAGTTGACTCAGAGCTCGAACTAGACCAACACAATCATGACCAGAGGCCAGGATGGGTGCTCTGCTCAGAGGATGCTTAGGAAGGAACTAGGGTGCAGTGGGGTCTGTATTTAGCAGAATTGAGACTGGCTGATCCTCTGGGGAAGCCTAAAGAAAAGGTCCCAGGAGAATCGGAGGCAGGCAGATGGATCCTTTGTTAGCATAGAAAGGGGTTAACTTCAAGAGGTGGGTAAAATAGAATGGAAGCAAACTTAGAATCTCTAATTTTTACTTTGAAAACTAGTAACTATCTCCCAGTTGGAATGTTCCAATTCTTTTATCAGCTTCTTAAGCCAGCTTTGAATTTCAGGTCACAACCCTTGACTTCTCCTGAGTTCACTACATGATTCCTTGTGGCATTGGCTGTAAGAGCGATGTTTTCAATTACTTAAAGTAATTCAAGCAAGGTAAAAATGGTGCTTTATGCCAGCTTCAACAAGCTTGGCTTTTATCATTTAGCAAGATTCACTTCTTTGTGCTATGGAGAAGAGAAAAAAATAACCCCAGTAAAAGCCTTACAAGAATGGTACAAAAAACAGGGAGAATTGAAAAAGCTTTCTGCTTTGTATTTCTAGCTTTGGGAATGTAGTTTTCTGAGAAACAACTGTCTGTCTAGACTAGAGAGAAGCTTTGAACTTTTGGGGAGAACTATCATTGCTTCTTTGATTTCATAATACTCTCTTCTCTACTACCATCTTATTTTTTATAACAATTTAGTGAATTAAAATTAAAATAATAGTTTGTTTTGAGAAGTTAGGGAGGAATTTTCTGATGCTTCTGGGGGTGAAATGGAAACTCTTGTGGTTGATAGAACCCGGATTCCTACTCTTAGACTGGAAATATCAGAGAATGATCTAACGAAATTGTAAGAGTCTTCAGCCTTGGACCTTTATAAGGTAACATTTTGGTTTCTAGTGCATATTAACAATTTGTTTCTAGTCATGTAACTTATACCTCACTTGCATAGGCAACATTCTTTCCATTTATTATGTTTACTTAAACATTGCTTTAGACCACAAAAGCAAATGGGTAACTAAATATATATTCCACAATGCTTTATTTTTCTTGTTTGCTATTCAAATCATTCCCTTATTTAGTTTAAGAAAAAAAATCATGGTTTTCTTACCCAATTTGCCTTTCCTTTCCAGTTAGAACCATTTATGCATTGTTCAATCGTTCATTGATTCATTTACTCAGTTGACAAATGTGCATTGAATTCCCTTCATGTTCTCAGAACTGGGAGGGGCACTGGGATATAAGAAGATGGATTTCCTGCTCTCTGGAAGCTTCCACTCTATTGGAATTCTCAAAATATTCCTCTCAGGCTTCCTGTGCAGGCCTCCTAAAAGACAACATTCGTCTGATTTTTTTGTTGTCACAACTTGGCAGGGGCATTTCTCGGTTCAGACTTTTATTCTGGCCATTTTTCCAAGGACCAGAGGCAATGCACATCAGCATCTCCCTTTCTCCACCAGAGATGAGGCCTGAGGGATCTTTGCCATCTTTTTCACCTGACTCACAGGGAGACCACACAGAAGAGCTCCCCGAGAATGCTTGGAAGATGATGAGCCACCCTAAACAAATGAAAGAAACCACCCTTTCGTAACTGGAGGGGGTGAAGGTGTTGGAGTTGGGGCCTTGACTAAGCAAGCGAGTAAATATGTCCTTGGGTATTTAGTTACAATCCCAGGGATTACTGAACAAATCTCGCATCGTGAGAGGAGCTGTAAATCAAATAGCATAAGGCCTTCATTACATAAGAGAGATTACTCCGCATTACCAATGGGTTTGAAAGCATTCAGACTCAACTTGCAATGCAAGGTACTCTAGGTTGTCAGCCTGTTGCTGCACGCATGTGGGTCCACTCATGTACTCATGGATGCAGCTCTGCTCTGCCAGCTGCGAGGGGAGGGACTCACTTGGCTCATCTGATGATTGTCCTTTTTTTCCTCCCTTTTTGCAGGTGTGTAGAGTTGAGTCCATTTTAATCTTCTGCTCACGCCCACTGTCATTGTCGGTGCATAGTTCAAGGCTTTTCCCTTGGTTTGGAGATTGTTTTTCCCTTATATTTTCTCTCCCCACTCCCATTCTTCTTGCTCTATAGGTATTTGTTCTTACAAATTGTATGTTAGTTGATCTGTACATATTCTTTCCATCTTTTAATTATAACCATATTCAAACACAGTGGAAAGTTGAGTGAATAGTACAGTGTACACTCCTATACCTACCACTTTGAATCAAGCATTTCCTAACACTTTGTCATACTAGGTTGACTCTGCATAGGTGTCTAACATCTATAAGTAAGTTATGAAAACTATGATGCCGCCCCTAAATACTGAAGCATGCTTTTCCTAAAAATAAAGACATTGTCCTACACAAAGACCACATCAAAATTATCAGTCCTGAAAGGATAGAAGGAAGATAGAGAGATAGAGCTAGAAGTAGGAGATGGTGATGGGGTTAGAGATAGAGATGAAGATGGGGTTGGAGATGGAAAGAAAATGGAGATGGAGGTGGGGTTAGAGATAGAGATGAAGCTGGAGATGGAGAAGTAGACAGATGGGGATGGAGAGGAGAAGGGGAATTAGAAGAAATTCAGCCATTTTTCTCTCCAGTTTCTTGCTGGTAGAGTGCTTCCCCCCCCACCCCAAGAATGGGTGCTCTGCCTGCCAGTTTACAATATGGACATCTCAGACAGAGTAAAGTTACTATCCAAAAAACCAGCAAAGGGCCTGAGCTTCATGGCTCTAAAAAGTCACTTTTTGGGAAAATTAACACTTGCTGTTTCTTTGCAGTGCAGCCCAAACATTCCATCACTTGGTGATTCAATTGTAACAGTAATAGCAAGATTGAGGTTGAACTTGCTGTTGAACTGCAAGGAATGTCTCAAGGCGGTCATTTTTGTGGCATGTATGATCTCTAACTCTGGAAGGCAGTGCACAGAATTAATGAGAGGTTTCATGTGTATCTGGAAGAACATCTTTCCAAGAATTTACTCTCTTTGATTTGGCATGTGCTCCATGCTCTTCAAGTTAGTTGGTGGTCAGATTGGAAACTTCAGAGTTTTCTTTAAAAACTCTGCCTGGGCTTGTGTATTTTTCTGTACATATGCTATACTTCAATGACTATTTTATTTAAAAAAGGAAAAAAATAACTCTACTAAAGTCTGACTTTTTCTAACATAGCCTTCACTGTTGACATTTTTTTAAAGCATCTCCCCAGACACTGAGCACTTCAGAAGTCTTTGCTTTGGTCTCTGAAATTGGCAAACTGTAGAAGGCAATGGGACCCCACTCCAGTACTCTTGCCTGAAAAATCCCATGGACAGAGGAGCCTGGTAGGCTGCAGTCCACAGGGTCGCTATGAGTCAGACATGACTGAGCGACTTCACTTTCACTTTTCACTTTCATGCATTGGAGAAGGAAATGGCAACCCACTCCAGTGTTCTTGCCTTGAGAATCCCAGGGATGGGGGAGCCTGGTGGGCTGCCATCTATGGGGTCGCACAGAGTCAGACACGATTGAAGCAACTTAGCAGCAGCAATAGCAGTGTAGTGACCAGAGTTCTCAATGCACAGTTACTGTCCTTGATTCTGGAATTGGTTCTTGGGGCTTTCATGTAAGAGTTGTCTGTCATTGGGCAAGATCCTTAACCTTTTTATGGCACAAATTTCTCAGCTGCAAGACAGTCATAGCAACATGTTATGAAGGAGCACATGGAGTCATGAAAATCAAATAAGATAATGTATATAAACATGTTTCATTAAACAAAAAACATGTGAAATTGTCACAACTAGGGTTTTTATGTGTGTCTGTTCTTTTTCTGGTCTGCTATTTGTTGATCTTATTTCCCAGGTTCCACCCTCAGCTGCCTGTGGTCCATTTTCTATGAGGCAGCCAGAAGGATCCTGTGAAAACATCATGTCCATTGTGTTCCTTCTCCATGCCCAAGGTCCTATTTCTCTCTCTGCCCTCTCGACTTTCCACCACCACTCTGACTTCAATTCCTACTATTCTCCTCCTGCTCATTCTCGCTCAGACACACTAAATTTCCTGCAAACCTTCAAACCTCCTGTTTCAAGCTCATCCCCAAGACTTTACAGTTTACTCTGCTGGTAAAGTATCTACATGGCTCACTTTTTTACTTCCTTCAAGTCTTTGCTTTTCACTGAGGTCTTTTTGGCCATTCTGTCATAGCTGTAACCCTGGTACTCCTTAGCCATTCTTCCTGTTTTGTATTTTTACATAGCACTTATAACAAGAATCTGCCTGCAAAGCAGGTTTGATTCCTGGGTCAAGAAGTTCCTCAGAAGGGATAGGCTACCTGCTCCAGTATTCTTGGGTTTCTCTGGTGGCTCCAATGGTAAAGAATCCACCTGCAATGTGGGAGAGCTGGGTTCAGTCCCTGGGTTGGGAAGATCCCCTGGAGAAGGGCCTGGCAACCCACTCCAGTATCCTTGCCTGAAGAATCCCCATGGACAGAGGAGCCTGGCGGGCTGCAGTCCATGGGGTCATAAAGAGTCAGAAACAACTAAGTGACTAAGCACAGTCTAACCTCCCAATAAGCACAGTCTAACCTCCCGATATACTATGTGGGTGATATATGTTTTGGTTAATATTTGCCTTTCCCCAGTAGATTACAAACTCCATCAGAGCAAGAATTTTTGTCTGTTGTATTAACTGATGGATCCCCAGTGCACAGAACATAGTTTGACATGCCACAGATGAGATGATTGGATGGCTTCACTGACTCAACAGATGTGAGTTTGAGCAAGCTCCAGGAGTTGGTGAAGGACAGAGAAGCCTGGCAGGCTTCAGTCCATGGGGTCACGAAGAGTTGGATACAACTGAGTGACTGAACTGAACTGAACCGAGGCCCTTGTTGAATAATATCTTGAAATACTATTCGACACATTAATATTTATTGAATAAATGAATGAGACTGTTTCAATTTCACAATCAGAAAAAGGATGAGAACTTACATTTCTGGATATTTTTCCATATACACCTCATAAAATGAGCCCTGTTGGAAAGTCTATGTGGATTCCTTACTTGCCCCCCGGATCATAACCACCTTTAAGATATTTGTATAATCTCTTTGCATGCTTTAATAATCCAGGAATGCTGTTTCTGTTTCACAGACCTGTGGAGAAGTAGTAAATGGAGGGAGGGGAAATAGAATCAGGTTCATAGCAGGCAAATCTGACCCATGCTGTTGTTTTGCTGCCCAACTTTGTAGTATTTTCTTCAGCAGGATATAATTTGGTCTTGCAACCTCTTGAAAGGAAAATGATGACCCCACAGCATTCCCAAACTATGTGCTGGGAACGGTAGTTCCAAGAAATGCTAATCTGTACTCAAAAAAGAACAAGGTTTTTGTGGTTCTGATTACATATTAGCATGTTAAAGGCTCTGAGGAGTCACATAGCTTAAAAATAAATAAAGGATGGGTGGTCTGTTTAATAGTAACTTATTAGAATAGGGGAAGTCCAGGCAATAGTTAAAAGACCATGATCTTCAGCTTTTAAACTTTAATTTCCCACAGATCTCATAAAATGGATATGCATTTTATTTTGTCACCGAGTCCTGCTCAGTACTCTGAAAGCTTATCTTTGGAAGGAAATGCACTTACAGGGTATCCATTATATCAATGATATGTTCTCTATGACACTGCAGTTCTTCTGAATTAAAAAAAATATATATTAATGAAGTACTTCTTAAGCATGTCTCCCTACTTAATGCAAGAATTTCATTAGACACAATAAAGATACCAGGGGGAACAAGACAGGGCAAGATCCTATGGAGCTGACGTCCTAGGATAGCCAGAGACTTCAAGCAAATACACCAAATAATAAATGTGGAGCCAAGGGTGTTAAAGGAAGAGAGGAGAAGCTGGGATGGAGAATAGGATTATGTGAGGGTATTTTCTACTTGAGGAGATCAGGAGGGAAGGATGCGCTGAGTTTGGCATATTTAAATTGAGATGTGAAGATAACAAGCCAGCTGTAACAAAAGGATAAAGAAGAATGCTTGTTTTAGGAAGAATGAATAGTGTAATCTGCCTATAACAAGCATTCTTCTTTGCCCTTTTGTGAATTCCATGGACAGAAGAATCTGGCAGGCTACAGTCCCAATGGTCACAAAGAGTCTGATGCCACTGAAGCGGCTTAGCACACATGCACGCGATGAGGTAGTCAATGGCTCAGTTGCAGGAAGCAACTTGCTAAAGAACTGAAAGGAGATCCCATGGCTGACTCACAGTGCTCATAAGATGAGTGGAAGGGCCGATGGAAGTGTGTACCTCAATCATTCAGGGCTCTTGAGGTCATGATATGGTCTTTCATTGAGAGTAATAGGATTGAATTTATATTTCAAGGAATCTCCCTCAAAACAGAATGTATCCCAATGCATTAAAATTTTAGTGAATAGGCATTTAAAAATGCTTTTAAATATCTGAAAAATATAGATTACATATTTATTCATCTCTCAACCCCAAACATGCAATATCCTCTAATTCTATGTGAACCACTGGGTTTTGGTTAAATGTTGTGATTCTATCCTATATTTTAGACATAAGTCTCCACACCTATGCTGTCTATACATCTGTGCTTCAGAGAATACCCATAGCCTGGGACACATGTGAGGGTTTTCAGGACAGTCGACCTTCTACAGTCCTGGAGCTTGTTTTGGGGGCCTCCCACCTTCCCACTCCCAAAGCATGAGATCAAGAGAGCCATTGTTTTCCAGTAGTGCTTAACATGCATTTTCTTGCTCTTCTCTATGCTTCAATGAGTGGTTCTGGAGGTACTCATAAATTAGCACGATATTTGCAGCACTTGCAAATGGCAAGTGAGAACAGTTTGCAACACCCAACAATTCATGTAACTCACAGCTGTATTTGCTTTCTGGTGGCTCAGATGGTAAAGAATCTGCCTGCAATGCAGGGGACCTGGTTTCAGTCTCTAGGTTGGGAAGATTCTCTGGAGGAGGGCACGGCAACCTACTCCAGTATTCTTCCCTAGAGAATCCTCATTGACAGAGGAACCTGGTAGGCTACAGTCCATGCGATCACAAAGAGTTAGACATGACTGAGTGACTAAGCACACAAAGCTGTATATATGTCAGTAGAGACATGGCATACATGAAGTATGATAGAGACTGGCTTTGTTAGCTAGATGAACACTGAACTCCAGAATAACAGACTTGCTTTTATAAAAATATTTAATGATTTAAGAATTCAATAATTTCAGTTTTATTTAAATAACAGTTTTAATTATAAATGTTGATAGTTCAACTATATTTTATATTTTATCTTTAAATTTTAATAGATAACTTTGAATACATCTGAAGAAAAATAGCTTCTTGCAAAACTTATGAAAAATCATTTTTACTTTTTTTTTTGGCCATACTATATGGCTTGTGGGATCTTGGTTCCCTGATCAGATATTGAGAGTGTGGAGTCCTGGTCACTAGACCACCAGGGAACTCCCTAATTTTCCATTAAAAAAAAAATTTACCTGAATTTATAGAATACAATGAAAATATGTAAACTTTGAATATTATTTTTAAAAATTTCAATCTTTTAGATAACTGAGAATAAGTACAATATGCAATTGTGATAGAAATTGAAAATACAAACCTGGAGTTTAGAAGAGAGAAAGAGCTATAAAGGAAAAATAAGTAAATCATCAAAGAAGCAGTGAAAGAGTTCATTCTTAGGGAGGTTGATAAGGAGTCTGGGGCCCTTGAGAAGGAGAAAGGAGTCCCAGGCTCTCAAGGAGGAGAAAAGGACAAACTGTTTTTTTTTTTTTTTTCCTGCATTGCTTCCTCTTAGTCACATAAGATGTTTTCCCTTAAACTCTGAGTTGTTATGACAGCAATCTTTAAGACTAACTGTCTTTAAGCCCAGAGCTAATGATTACACAACAAAACAAGTCATCTTGCTCAAGGATATACTTTTCCTTAAGCTCTGTCAGTTTAGTTGCTCAGTTGTGCCTGACTCTTTGTGACTCCATGGACTGCAGCATGCCAGGCTTCCCTGTCCACCACCAACTCCCAGAGCTGAGTTTGCTTAAACTCATCTCCATCGAGTCAGTGACGGCATCCAACCATCTCATCCTCTGTCATCTTCTCCTCCTGCCTTCAATCTCTCCCAGCATCAGGGTCTTTTCCAGTGAGGCAGTTCTTTGCATCAGGTGGCCAAAGGGTCAGCTTCAGCATCAGTCCTTCCAATGAATAGTCAGGACTGATTTCCTTTAGGATTGACTGATTTGATATCCTTGCAGTCCAAGGGACTCTTAAGAGTCTTCTCCAACACCACAGTTCAAAAGCATCAATTCTTCAGTGCTCAGCTTTCTTTATAGTCCAACTCTCACATCCACACATGACTACTGGAAAAACCATAGCTTTGACTAGATGGGCTTTTGTTGGTGAAGTAATATCTCTGCTTTTTAATATGCTGTCTAGGTTTGCCATAACTTTTCTTCCAAGGAGCAAGTGTGTTTTAATTTCATGGCTGCAGTCACCAGCTGCAATGATTTTGGAGCCCAGGAAAATAAAGTCTTTCACTGTTTCCATTGTTTCCCCATCTATTTGCCATGAAATGATGGGACTGGATGCCATGATCTTAGTTTTCTGAATGTTAAGTTTTAAGCCAACTTTTTCACTCCCCTCTTTCACTTTCATCAAGAGGCTCCTTAGTTTTTCTTTGCTTTCTGCCATAAGGGTGGTGTTATCTGCATATCTGAGGTTATTGATATTTCTCCTGGCAATCTTGATTCCAGCTTATGCTTCATCCAGCCCAGCATTTCGCATGATATACTCTGCATATAAGTTACATAAGCAGGGTGACAAGGTACAGCCTTGACATACTCCTTTCCCAATTTAGAACCTGTCTGTTGTTCCATGTCCAGTTCTAACTGTTCCTTCTTGATCTCCATACAGATTTCTCAGGAGGCAGATAAGGTGTTCTGGTATGCCATCTCTTGAAGAATTTTCCACAGTTTGTTGTGATCCACACAATCAAAGGTTTTAGTGTAGTCAATAAAGCAGAAGTAGATGTTTTTCTGGAACTCTCTTGTTTGTTCTATGATCCAACGGATGTTGGCAATTTGATCTCTGGTTCTTCTGCCTTTTTTAAATCCACTTTGAATATTCTGGAAGCTCTCAGTTCACATACTGTTGAAGCCTGGCTTGAAGAATTTTGAGCATTGTTTTGCTGGTGTGTGAGAGGAGTGCAACCATGCAGTAGTTTGAGCATTCTTTGGCATTGCCTTTCTTTGGGATTGGAACGAGAACTGACTTTTTCCAGTCCTGTGGCCACTGCCAAATTTTCCAAATTTGCTGGCATATTGAGTAGGGCACTTTTAACAGCATCATCTTTTAGGATTTGAAAGCGCTCAACTGGAATTCCATCACCTCCACTAAGGCCCACTTGACTTTGCATTCTAAGATATCTGGCTCTAGGTGAGTGATCACACCATCATGTTTATCTGGGTCATGAAGATCTTTTATGTATAGTTCTTCTGTGTATTGTTGCCACCTCTTCCTAATATCTTCTGCTTCTGTTAGGTCCATAGCATTTCTGTCCTTTATTGTGCCCATCTTTGCATGAAATGTTCCCTTGGTATCTCTAATTTTCTTGAAGAGAGCTCCAGTCTTTCTCATTTTATTGTTTTCCTCTATTTCTTTGCACTGATCACTGAGGAAGGCTTTCTTATCTCTCCTTGCTATTCTTTGGAACCCTGCATTCAAATGGGTATGTATTTCCTCTTCTCCTTTGCCTTTAGCTTCTCTTCTTTTCTCAGCTATTTGTAAGGCCTCCTCAGACAACCATTTCACCTTTTTCCTTTTCTTTTTCTTGGGGATGGTCTTGATCACTGCCTCCTCTAAAATATCATGAGCCTCTGTAATAGTTCTTCGGGCACTCTGTCTATCAGATCTATTCCTTTGAATCTATTTGTCACTTCCACCTTATAATCATAAGGGATTTGATTTAGGTCATACCTGAATGGTCTAGTGGTCTTCTCTACTTTCTTCAATTTAAGTCTGAATTTTGCAATTAGGAGTTCATGATCAGAGCCACACTCAGATCCTTGTCTTGTTTTTGCTGTCTGTATAGAGCTTTGCCATCTTTGAGTGCAAAGAATATAGTCAATCTGATTTTGATATTGACCATCTGGTGATATCTGTGTGTAGAGTCATCTCTTGGTGTTGTTGGAAGAGGTGTTTGCTGACCAGTGTGTTCTTGGCAAAACTCTGTTAGCCTTTGTCCTGATTCATTTTGTATTCCAAAGTTAAATTTACCTGTTACTCCAGGTATCTCTTGACTTCCTACTTTTGCATTCCAGCCCCCTGTAATGAAAAAGATGTCTTTTTTGGCTGTTAGTTCTAGAAGGTCTTGTAGGTCTTCATAGAACCATTCAGCTTCAGCTTCTTCAGCATTGGTGGTTGGGGCACAGACTTGGATTACTTAATATTGAACGGTTTGCCTTGGAAATGAGCAGAGATCATTGTCATTTTTGAGACTGCATCTAACACTGCATTTTGAACTCTTTTGTTGACTATGATGGCTACTTCATTCCTTCTAAGGGATTCTTGCCCACAGTGATAGATATAATGGTTATCTGAATTAAAATCACCCATTCCAGTCCATTTTAGTTCACTGATTCCTAAAATGCTGACGTTAACTCTTGCCATCTCCTGTTTGACCACTTCTAATTTACCTTAATTCATGGACCTAACATTCCAGATTCGTATGCAATATTGTTCTTTATAGCATCGGACTTTACTTCCATCATCAGTCACATCCACAACTGGGTATTGTTTTTGCTTTGGCTCTGCCTCTTTATTCATTCTGGAGTTATTTCTCCACTCTTCTCTAGTAGCATACTGGGCACCTATTGACCTGGGGAGTTCATCTTTCAATGTCATATTTTTTTGTCTTTTCCTACTGTTCACTGTGTTCTCAAGGCAAAAATACTGAAGTGGTTTGCCATTCCCTTCTCCAGTGGACCTACCACATTTTGTCAGACCTCTCCACCATGACCCATCCATCTTGGGTGGCCCTCCGTGGCATGGCTCAGAGTTTTATTGAGTTAAACAAGGCTGTGGTTCATGTGATCAGTTTGGTTAGTTTTCTGTGATTGTGGTTTTCATTCTGTATGCCCTCTGAGGATAAGGACAAGAGGATTATGGAAGCTTCCTGATGGGAGAGACTAACTGTGGGGGGAACTGGGTCTTGTTCTGATGGGCGGGGACATGCTCAGTAAATCTTTAATCCAATTTTCTGTTGATGGGTGGAGCTGTGTTCCCTCCCTATTGAGGAGAAAACTCAAGGAGCTGTTTCTCCTTCTTAACAAGAACCTTTTGACTAATCTTGTTATCTTAAGACATTTGTTGTGGGAGACCTTTTTAGATATCAGTTTAGTCCCTCAGTCCTGTCTGACTCTTTGGGATCCCATGGACTGCAGCACACCAGGCTTCCTTGTCCATCACTGACTCCCAGAGCTTACTCAAAGTCATGTCCATCAAATCGGTGATGCCATCCAACCATGTCTGTCATCCCCTTCTCCTCCTGCCTTCAATCTTTCCCAGCATCAGGGTCTTTTCCAAAAAGTCAGTTCTTTGCATCAGGTGGCCAAAGTATTGGAGCTTCAGCTTTAGCATCAGTCCTTCCAATGAATATTCAGGACCGATTTCCTTTAGGATTGATTGGTCTGATCTCCTTGCAGTCCAAGGGCTCTCAAGAGTCTTCTTCTCAAACACCACAGTTTGAAAACATTAATTCTTTGGTGCTTAGCTTTCTTTATAGTCCAACTCTCGCATCCATACATTACTACTAGAAAAACCATAGTTTTGACTAGATGGACCTTTGTTGGCAAAGTAATGTCTCTACTTTTTACTCTGCTGTCTAGGTTGGTCATAGCTTTTCTTCCAAGCTTAAATTAAAAGAGCAAGCATCTTTTAATTTCATGGCTGCAGTTACCATCTGCAGTAATTTTAGTGGTGGTGATTTAGTCACAAAGTCATGTCTGATTCTTGCGACACCATGGACTGTTGCCCGCCTGGCTCTTCTGTCCATAAGATTCTCCAGGCAAGAATACTGGAGTGGGTTGCCATTTCCTTCTCCAGAGCATCTTCCCAACCCAGCAACTGAACCCAGGCCTCTTGCATTACAGGAAACATCTTTCCCAGTTGAGCTATATGGTAAGGATGCAATGATTTGGGAGCCCACCAAAATAAAATCTCTCACTGTTTTCATTGTTTCCCCGTCTATCTGCCATGAAGTGATGGGACTGGATGCCATGATCTTCATTTTTTGAATGTTGAGTTTTAAGCCAACTTTTCCACTCTCCTCTTTCACTTTCATCAAGAGGCTTTTTAGTTCCTCCTTGCTTTCTGCCATAAGGGTGGTATCATCTGCATATCTGAGGTTATTGATATTTCTCCTGGCAATCTTGATTCCAGCTTGTGTTTCATCCAGCCCAGCGTTTCACATGATGTACTCTGCATATAAGTTACATAAGCAGGGTGACAAGGTACAGCCTTGACATACTCCTTTCCCAATTTGGAACCAATCTGTTGTTCCATGTCCAGTTCTAACTGTTGCTTCTTGACCTGCTTACAGGTTTCTCAGGAGGCAGATAAGGTGATCTGATATTCCCATCTCTTCAAGAATTTTCCAGTTTGTTGTGATCCACACAAAGGATTAAGCATAGTAAATGAAGCACAAGTAGATATTTTTCTGGAATTCTCTTGCTTTTTCTATGATCCAGCAGATGTTGGCAATTTGATCTATGCTTCCTCTTTTTTTTCTAAATCCAGGTTGAACCTCTGGAAGTTCTCATTTCACATACTGTTGAAACCTCACTTGAAGAATTTTGATCATTGTTTTGCTAGCGTGTGAAATGAGTGCAATTGTGCAGTAGTTTGAACATTCTTTGGCATTGCTATTCTTGGGATTGGAATGAAAACTGACCTTTTCCAGTCCTGTGGCCACTGCTGAGTTTTGCAAATTTGCTGGCATATTGAGTGCAGCACTTTCACAACATTATCTTCCAGGATTTAAAATAGCTCAACTGGAATTCCATCACCTCCACTAGCTTTGTTTGTAGTGATGTTCATAAGGCCCATTTGACTTCACATTCCAGGATGTCTGGCTCTAGGTGAGTGATCATACCATCGTGGTTATCTGGATCATGAAGATCTTTTATGTATAGTTCTTCTGTGTATTCTTGCCACCTCTTCTTAATATCTTCTGCTTCTGTTAGGTCCATAGCATTTCTGTCCTTTATTGTGCCCATCTTTGCATGAAATGTTCCCTTGGTATCTCTAATTTTCTTGAAGAGATCTCTAGTCTCTCCCCTTCTATTGTTTTCCTCTATTTCTTTGCATTGATCACTGAGGAAGGCTTTCTTATCTCTGCTTGCTATTCTTTGCAACTCTGTATTCAAATGAGTATAGCTTTCCTTTTCTCCTTTGCCTTTAGCTTCTTTCTTTTCTCAGCTATTTGTAAGACCTCCTCAGACAACCATTTTTCCTTTCTGCATTCTTTTCCTTGGGGATAGTTATGATCACTGCCTCCTGTACAATGTCATGAAGCTCCGTCCATAGTTCTTCAGGCACTCTGTCTGTTGGATAACATGTATGTTGTGGGAGTGGATCTGGTAAAAGTGTATAGTGAAAAAGTGAAAGTGAAGTCACTCAGTAGTGTCCCACTCTTTGTGACCCCATGGATGGTAGCCTGCCAGGCTCCTCCATCCATGGGATTTTCTAGGCAAGAATACTGGAGTGGGTTGCCATTTCTTTCTACAGGGCATCTTCCTGACCTGGGAATCAAACCTGGGTCTCCCACATTGCAGCAGACTTTACCATTTGAGTTACCAGGTAATCCCACAAAATCAGTTGTAAAAGTGAAAGGAAGTATATAAGTATATAAGCTAGGTATATAAATATAAAAAAATATACATAAGGCCTTGATAAGACTAGAGAGGGGGTTACTCTCCATCCCCCTTCTGCTGTCTATATCAGAAACTTTCTCTGTCCTCTTTCACTTTAATAAAACTTTGCTACACAACAGCTCTTGGGTGATCAGGCCTGGTCCCTGGTCCCAAATCTAAATCTTCTGCTTCGGAGATCATGAATCTGACATCATTCACCATAAGCTATCAGCAGTCTGCTTAAATTTTTAAAAAACTATTACAAAGGAAAGCTGGCAGACTTCTGTTGGGTAAGAATCACATATAATTTGCAAATAAGACATTACTAATTCTTTTTAAGTCAGATTTTTGACATATTATTTATATATGGTAACAGTCACCCTTTACAGGTGTTCAAATTTATGTGTTTTGACAAAAGGCATACTACTATGTAATCATGACCCTAATCAGGATATAGAGTATTTCCCCCTTTATAGTCAACTCCCTTCCCACTTCTTTCCCAGCTACCAGCTTCTGGCAATCTTTGATCTGATTTCTTTCCTTATCATTTTGTCTTTTTTTTAGGATGTCATGTAAATCGAATTCATACAGTATATAATCTTTTGTGTCTGACTTCTTGTACTCAGTCTAATCCTTTTGAGAGTCATTCATGTTGTTGCAAGTATCAATAGATCTTTCCTTTTTTTGCTGAATATTATTCCATTATATGCAGTCAGTACACAATTTGTTTATCCATTCACCAGTTAATGGACATTTGGGATGCTTCCAGTTTGGGGAGATTACAAATAAAGCTGCTCTAAACCTTCTTCTATAGGTCTTTGTGTGGCTATGTTTTCATTTCTGTTGTGTAAATACCTAGGAATGGATTGCTGGGTCATATGGTAAGTGTATTTTTAACTGTTTAAGAAATTGCCCAAGTGTTTTCCAAAGTGACCATACCGTTTTGCACAAATCCACCAGCACCGTGTGCTAGCAAGGGTGGTGTGCACTTGGTATAGTGTTTAGGGGGTCATTTCTTTCTTTCAGTTCAGTCACTTTAGTAGGTGAGAAATTCTCTAACTACTAATCAAAAAATTAAACTGAGCTAGAAAATTCTCATGAGTAGTTTGGTGGTGGCTTTAGCCACTAAGTCATGTTTATAGCCCATCAGATTGCTCTCTCCATGGAATTTCCTGAGTAAGAATACTGGAGTGGGTTGCCATTTCATTCTCCAGAGGATCTTCCCAACCCAGGGGTCAGACTCGTGTCTCCTGCACTGCAAGTGGTCTCCTGCATCGAAGGCAGATTCTTTACCTCTGAACCACCAGGGAAGGCCATTGCACAACTCACGTAGGTGAAATCAAATCTTGCAATTTCAAGCTCCTGGTTAAAATGACCAGAACACATGCAAGCCTCCATTTGTCCTCATGCGCAGAGCCTGCAATGATAGTGGTGAGGCTGTATTCACTGTACCCCTTCTTTCTGCTCTGAAGTTTGTTATCAGAGCATGTGCTTCTTCGAGGTCTGTCTTAGACCCTTCCTTGCACAGGACAGCTGCTACCACATTCTGCAGTGCTCTCAAGTGGAGGATGAGTATTCAGGGTTCAACTTGTCCTCTGTGCATACCTTGACCCTTCCATACTCCAGGTAAAAGACGAGTCAAGGTGCCACCTTGACAGACTGGCCTAGGAAACAGGACCTGGCCTAGGAGACAGGATCTATATTTAGGGAGCTCCTTTATAGAAGAGAGAGGGCTTCTTTAGTGGCTCAGATGGTAAAGAATTTGCCTGCAGTGTGGGAGACCTGGGTTTGATCCCTGGGTCAGGAAGATCCCTTGGAGAAGGGAATGGTAACTCACTCCAGTATTCTTGCCTGGGGAATTCTATGGACAGAGGACCCTGGCGGGCTACACTCCATGGAGTTGCAAACAGTTGGACATGACTGAGCAACTAACACTCTGTAGCAAACCTGGCATAGCCCTACGAGCCACCTGATGGAGTGGTGAGTAATGCTGAGAAGAGCTGTGAACAGTGGAGCCTTGGTTCCCAAAATGATGATTTGGAGATGTCTTATGAGATGCACAAATGGTAGCATACTGTATTTATCCCATTGCTGGTGAGACCTTGCTTCTACTCCGTGGTGAGATCAGCTTCAGGATCTTCAAACCTTGGAAGCGTACTGGAGAAGGCTGGACTATGACGGACATGGTCCTGACTGACTCTAAACTTTTTGGTAGATTGTAAAGAATGCCACTAAGGAAAAATGTACTTCCTCAATTTCAGATTCAGCAAAAAAGGCACTTAATAGATCAAAATGCTGCCTCTTCCTGGCCACAAGAATGTGTCCCCACAGGAACCGTGGTATTTTGTGATCTATGAGCTACAGGGTAGGATGTAATATTTCCTGACTTGCATTTGAGGAAACTTCAAATATTTAAGGCCACTCATCTCTCCCCTCAATTTCTTCTTCCTTTGGGGATCATAAAAACCTTGAGAAATGTCAAGCTTCCCTTTTATATTTTCTTCATTGAATGCAAGACCTCATTTTTTTTTAGCCCTTCTAATGAATGTGGGTTATCATCTTATGCCCATTGGACATTAAAAAGTTTAAATGAGTCAGTCTTCAAGGAAATCAACCCTGAATAATCATTGGAAGAACTGATACAAGATGAAGTTCCACTGCTTTGGCAACATGATGTGAAGAGCTGACTCATTGGAAAATACCCTGATGCTGGGAAAGATTGAAAGCAGAAGGAGAAGAGGGGGACTGGGGATGAGATATCCCCCTGATGGATGGGACACTGATTTGGATGGCAATACTGATTCAATGGACATGAACTTGGGCATACTCTGAGAGATGGGGACTCAAAGAGTTGGACAGGATTGAAGTGACTGAGCATGCATGCATAAGCACTTAATTACATATTTTGTATCCATTTAGTGTAACCTCTTGGTTGACAGTGTAGGCTGTGGATTTAGACAAATTGCTAGACAACTGGAATTCAGATCATAACTCAACCACTAAGCTAAGATCGGTGTGTGCATGCTAAGTAGCTTCAGTCCTGTCCAACTCTTTGTGACCCTATGGACTGTAGTTCAGAGAAGGCAATGGCACCCCACTCCAATACTATTGCCTGGAAAATCCCATGGACGGAGGAGCCTGGTAGGCTGCAGTCCACGGGGTCGCACAGAGTCGGACACGACTGAAGCGACTTAGCAGCAGCAGGACTGTAGTTTGCCAGGTTCCTCTGTCCACAGGATTCTCCAGGCAAGAATACTGGAGTGGGTTGCCATGCCTTCCTCCAGGGAATCTTCTCAATGTAATGATCGAACCTGCCTCTCCTGTGTCTCCTGCTTTGCAGACCACTGAGCCACCAGGGGAATCCCCATGCTACCATACTCTCTCTTAAAGTTTGAATGTACTGCCACCCTTTTCCCTCATTTTCTTATTTTAGTTTCTTATCTTTATGTTATTACTTTCATGTATATAGTACAGAACATTCAAAAATCAGAACATTTCACAATTAGTCACAATAATTTTGTTGTTGTTGTTGAATTTTATTCCTGCAATAAAATGCTGTATAATCTTGGGCAAGGAACTTTTATCCTCAATGATACTCTTTCACCCTCTTTTTTTTTTTTCCTTAAAAAACCCAACTTTTAATTGAGATGTGGCAAATATAAAATTAATCTTAACTATACTTCTTGGTGAATTGTTGTATACATCCATGTAATCACTTTAATTATTGTTGCATTTTATTCTTGGAAAAATGACTATATATTCAAATCTCAACTGGTTAATATAATTTCAATATACAATGCACACAAGGACAGTTATACTTCAAATTACATCTTGAATTATAAGTATACTTGAAATTGGACATTCAAGTATTAACAAAATCCTTATGGCAAACTTTGTATGACTGTCATTGTTACAGTGATTGTGTATTATGTTAGCCCACATGATCTTGAGATCAAGTATACTACAAACTTGGATCAAGAAAAGTTTTTCCTCTTCTAATTTGTCTTTGTTATACTGCTCAAATATGTGATCTCTAGAGACTTAAGTGCTACAATGGAGCCATTGTCAAATCAAATAGCTCAACCACTCATATTGCAATGAAAAAAGATAAAGGATTGACTTAAATCCACCTCTCCAAACAGCCTCTTAATTGGTGGAACCTGGACTACAGTGAAGATCTGGATGTCACAGAATAATTCCCTATGGGCTGATCTTGTCGTTCTTTGGCCAACAGGGGAGACTGAGGCATAAAAATTAATCTGGAGGATAAGATTCTGTCTGGGTGGGAAAAAACAAACACAGATAAAACTAGTTGTAGAGTTAATAGAAAACAGTGTTTCTTCCAAGGACATTCTTCAACAACAAAGTATCATAATGCCACCTTTCTTTGAGTGACTGCCATTTTCTTATTCAAGGAAAAACTTTGCTGTTTGAAATGAAGTTGGTTAAGAATAAAACATTTCAATCTTTCCCAGAGGAGGTAAGTGACTTTGACACAGAGGAGTAGTTTTGGTTTCCAACCCAGGTGCAGAGCCTGAGAAAAGAGGTGTCTGAACTCAGCATTTCAGATCCATCTTAACTTGGTCGTTTCCAAGGAAACAGAATCCTGGGTCCACTTTGCAGTCTAGGATTGTTGTTGACTTCTTTGAGTCTATCAAAATATTGCTTCAATTAAATTTTACTTAACTCTAGCCTTCCCCCAAATCTTGCAATGAATCTATCTTTTGTTTTGTTTAGTGAGATATCCTATAGTTCTCTGGTGTGAACTCCATCTTGGCAATGGATCAATATATCTACTTCTGGTCTACAGGTTTGTCCCTGGAATATTCAAGCTGATGAGTCTAGGACAGTAAGTTTTATTATTGCTGTTTTTCATTTTTACTGATTTATTTTATTTTCTATTTCTGGCTGTACTGGGTCTTTGTTGCTGCGTGAGGGCCTTCTCTAGTTGTGGCGAGAGGAGGCTAGTCTTTGTTGCAATGTTCAGACTTCTCATTGTGGTGGTTTCTGGGGCACGCAGGCTCAGTAGCTGTGACCCAGGGGCCTGGTTGTCCCATGGCATGTGGGATCTTCCTGGACCAGAGATGGAATATGTGTTCCATGCATTGGCAGGTGAATTCTTAACCACTGGGCAACCAGGGAAGCCCCCTTGTTTTTTAAAAATAAGGAAACTGAGGCTCAAGAAGGTTAAATAAAGTATACAAGGGGTTATAGACAATAAATGGTCACAGAACTAAAACCAAGATCAGAAGTGTGATGAAGTCCAACCCATGCTGCCCACTGCATTCATCTTCAGCTCATTATTGCTCCATTATTAGCTAACAACCACACCCAATGAGAAGCCACAAATGCCACCCATACCATTTTGTTCTTTCCCATTACAGCTAGTGTCCAATCCTGACACACACCACTATGCCTCAAGGCGTGGCTTCAGTTTCATAGTGTCACTCTCTTCCAGGAGCCCAGGTGAGCCATCCAACACTAGTTCTGAGTTTCTTTCTTCCTCAGCCACATCAATAAAGCGATATTTCTAACAATACACTCTGGGTTTTCACACTTGCACGGCTGTGCTTGTGCTGTTCCTTGATCTGGGCATTCCTTGCCCACAATTCTCTGTCTGTGTAAATCTTCTAAAAATCGTATCAAGATTTTTGCTGCAAACAACAGAAGCCACCCTAGCTTGTTTTAGTAGAGAAGTAATTTATAAAGAGAAGTAATTTATAAAGAACATCAGATGATTTCACAGAAACTTTGGAAGTGCTAGAGCACCTGAATTGAAGCTATGAAGGACTACTGTGAAGGACTGACCCAAGTGAAAGTGTTGGTCGCTCAGTTGTGTCTGACTCTGTGACCCCATGGACGGTAGCCCACCAAGCTCCTTTGTTCAAGGGATTCTTCAGGCAAGAATACTGGAGTGGGTTGCAATTTTCTTCTCCAGGGGATCTTCCTGACCCAGGGCACGTGGGTCTTCTGTATTACCTGGAGATACTTTACTGTCTGAGCCACAGGGACTGGCCCAAGGCAGACAGCAACTGCCCCAGTCAGACACAGAGTACAGTTTCCATCTCTGACACTAGGGGAAGCTTGACTTTCTCTCCTCCCTGTGTTGAAAGCTGGTTGTCTGCCACCCCCCTCATCAGAACTAGCCAGTGAAAGTGAAACTCGCTCAGTCATGTCTGACTCTTTGAGACCCCATGGATTGTATAGTCCATGGAATCTCTAGGCCAGAATACTGCAGTGGGTAGCCATTCCCTTTTCCAGGAGATCTTCCCAACCCAGGGATCAAACCCAGGTCTCCTGCATTGCAGGCAGATTCTTTACCAGCAAGCCACAAGGACTAGCCAGATTGGGGCCTTATTTGCATCATGAACCTCCAAGTTAAGTCTTACATAGGTATATTGGACTGGCAGAGCCCAGGTCCCATGTGTACTCCACAGCTTCAAGAGAAGCTGAGACAAAAGAGGTTTTGGCTTCTATCTTAGGGAGGCATAGACTTACAAAGTGAGAAGTCCCTCTACACGAAAAGAGTATTTAAATAGAGACCCAAATAAGAATGAACTTTCATTACACTGGGTTCCACCTCAAAAGTTTCCTCACCTGGGAAGCCTTCTCTAAAACTACAGCAAGAACTAAGCTATCTTTGATCTGTCTCTCAGTTAAATGTTATTCAGTTCAGTTCAGTTCGGTTCAGTCGCTCAGTCGTGTCCGACTCTTTGCAACCCCATGAACCACAGCACGCCAGGCCTCCCTATCCATCACCAATTCCCAGAGTTTACCCAAACTCATGTCCATCGAGTCAGTGATGCCATCCAGCCATCTCATCCTCTGTCGTCCCCTTCTCCTCCTGCCCCAAATCCTTCCCAGCATCAGGGTCTTTTCCAATGAGTCAACTCTTCACACGAGGTGGCCAAAGTATTGGAGTTTGAGCTTCAACATCACTCCTTCCAATGAACACCCAGGACTGATCTCCTTTAGGATGGATTGGTTGGATCTCCTTGCAGTCCAAGGGACTCTCAAGAGTCTTCTCCAACACCACAGTTCAAAAGCATCAGTTCTTTGGCACTCAGCTTTCTTCATAGTTCAAATCTCACAGCCATACATGACCACTGGAAAAATGATAGCCTTGACTAGATGGACCTTTGTTGACAAAGTAATGTCTCTGCTTTTGAATATGCCATCTAGGTTGGTCATAATTTTCCTTCCAAGGAGTAAGCGTCTTTTAATTTCATGGCTGCAATCACCATCTGCAGTGATTTTGGAGCCCCCAAAAATAAAGTCTGACACTGTTTCCACTGTTTCCCCATCTATTTCCCATGAAGTGATGGGACCGGATGCCATGATCTTCGTTTTCTGAATGTTGAGCTTTAAGCCAACTTTTTCACTCTCCTCATTCACTTTCATCAAGAGGCTTTTTAGTTCCTCTTCACTTTCTGCCATAAGGGTGGTGCCATCTGCATATCTGAGGTTATTGATATTTCTCCCAGCAATCTTGATTCCAGCCTGTGCTTCTTCCAGCCCAGAGTTTCTCATGATGTACTCTGCATATAAGTTAAATAAGCAAGGTGACAATATACAGCCTTGATGTACTCCTTTTCCTATTTGGGACCAGTCTGTTGTTCCATGTCCAGTTCTAACTGTTGCTTCCTGACCTGCATACAGGTTTCTCAAGAGACAGGTCAGGTGGTCTGGTATTCCCATCTTTTTCAGAATTTTCCACAGTTTATAGTGATCCACACAGTCAAAGGCTTTGGCATAGTCAATAAAGCAGAAATAGATGTTTTTCTGGAACTCTCTTGCTTTTTCGATGATCCATCAGATGTTGGCAATTTGATCTCTGGTTCCTCTGCCTTTTCTAAAATCAGCTTGAACATCTGGAAGTTCACGGTTCATGTATTGCTGAAGCCTAATAAATACATTTACTGAGTTATTGTAATTGTAATAGATGTGCTTCATACTCCTCCCAAATCTCTTCATCTTTACATCTAGTTCTGACTTCCAACTGCCATGATAGCAATTTTTCCCTGAGGGCTTTTTCTGGCCACTTATCTTGAGCTTGTTTGCTTGTGATGTGGGCTGAAAGGATGAGAAATTCACACAGGTTAGGAGCAGCCCTCGACCAATGACTAACAGAAGGTGTATAAATATCCCAGTCCCCTTGACCTATGAGTGGAACAACCCTGAGGTGTGTGTTAAATAGTAACTGCCAGCTTTTCCCCAGTGGGAATAAGCTGGGTCCCCCACAGTGGTTGCTGGCTTGATAACCCCTTTATTGGCTGCCTTCTCTTCCTTTTCTCACTTTCTCACTCCTCTGTCATTGTTTCCTTCACCTCCTAACTACTTGCACTTGAACTTTTGTATCATAATCTGGTTCTGGTAGAACCCCCAGGAGGACAGTACTCTACCCTGTATTATAGATAGCCATTTACTTAACCTAACTCTCTTGTAATATTCATGAAGACAGGGAAGGTGTAGCCATTTTTTTCTATTAAAATCTCTTAGTGTTGTTTGCTCAGTCATGTCCAACTCTTTTCAACCCCATGGACTGTAGCCCATCAGGCTCCTCTGTCCATGGGATTCTCCAGGAAAGAATACTGGAGTGGGTTGCCATTTCCTTCTCTAGGTGATGTTTCCAACCCAGGGACTGAACCTGGGTCTCCTGCATCGCAGGCAGATTCTTTACTGTCTGAACCACAAAGAGATATTTCTTGCCTTAAGTTGAAGTAAGGTTAATGGTCAAATTTTAAGCTTATACCAGTGTACAGACCAACCTAGATAGCATATTGAAAAGCAGAGACATTACTTTGCCAACAAAGGTCCGTCTAGTCAAGGCTATGGTTTTTCCTGTGGTCATGTATGGATGTGAGAGTTGGACTGTGAAGAAGGCTGAGCGCCGAAGAATTGATGCTTTTGAACTGTGGTGTTGGAGAAGACTCTTGAGAGTCCCTTGGACTGCAAGGAGATCCAACCAGTCCATTCTGAAGGAGATCAGCCCTGGGATTTCTTTGGAAGGAATGATGCTAAAGCTGAAACTCCAGTACTTTGGCCACCTGATGTGAAGAGTTGACTCATTGGAAAAGACTCTGATGCTTGGAGGGATTGGGGGCAGGAGGAGAAGGGGATGAAAGAGGATGAGATGTCTGGATGGCATCACTGACTCAATGGACGTGAGTCTGAGTGAACTCTGGGAGTTGGTGATGGACAGGGAGGCCTGGCATGCTGCAATTCATGGGGTCACGAAGAGTCGAACATGACTGAGTGACTGAACTGAACTGAACAGTCACATAATTTTACTCTTTCTGGAAGGAGTCATGACATATGGTTAATAATGGCTATTTTCAGTGTTAGGGACTAGACTTATGTGGTTGTTTTCTAACCTTTGCCCAAGTGTTATTATTTACTTTTTAAAACATCAGCCATCCAGGAGGGATGTGGGCACACACTACTGAATGGTACAGTTACTCTGGGCCCTTCAGGGTTGAATGACCTGCCATGATCAGAGCTGTTTTGTAGGACACCGCATGAGGAGTGCTAAGGACGGCCAGAGAGTAAAGATCTGATTGATCTTTATAGTGGTCTCCTTCCCCCTGTACCCCTAGCTTGAATCCATGCCCAAGTAGAGTAATTCCCTTCCTGGCCCCTTTCCTTGTTCCCTACTCTTAGGAACAGTTTCCGTATGGGTCTTGTGCTTATTTTACTCTAGAGTTTTTTGGTTTTGAATATAAGCCCAAGGTCTTTGGCCAGTGGGTATAATTTTAATGGGTTTGATGGATAATGACAAATAAAAAGAATGGTGAGTGTTATGTAACAGTTGGCAGACCCTGAATGCTTTTGGCTGTGATTCTGGAAAAGCAAGAGTGAGGGATGTGGTTGACATACAGAAGCAGAGTTTGAATGGAAGCCTCCTAACTTCTTTGAATCAGTGTTGCAGCAAGTGCTGAAGTAGGAGGCACCCTGCTCTCAGGTTCCCTGCCTCTGTCACAGTCCTTAAGAAATCCCCAGATTTTTGACGTTCTTCCGTGTTTCTGGCAAGCCACCCACTCTTCCCTGTGCATGAACACAGTCTGAGTGGCAGTGTCTCCCTTGAGGCCCTCTGGACAAGCCTCATTCTGCATAACTCTGTTACTACTAGATACCCAAGATTCCCTGGTCATTCCTCAGTCCCCACATTCTCATTTCTGAAAGATCTGTATATCTTCTTCATTGACTCTGTCTCTTCTCCTTCTCCAACTCTCAAAACTCTTCCTCTGTGTCTCCAGAATTCCACGTATAGTCAGGAAATCTTCTTCCCAATGTCTCTTTCACCTTGTTCTAACTTGCTGTTTAGTCGCTAAGTCATGTCCCACTCTTTTGCCATGGACTGTAGCCAGCCAAGCTCCTGTCTCCATGGGATTTCCCAGGCAAAAATACTGCAGTGGTTTGCCACTTCCTTCTCCAGGGGGTCTTCTGGACCCAGGGATCAAACTGCCACTTTCCTTTTGACAAATCTACTGGCTCCAGCATTGCAGCCCCTGTTCCTGGCTCACAGTCACTTTCTTCATCACTATGCACATTATATTCTTAGTGCTTTCAATATCCATAAAGATGAATCTTCTGTCTGTTCAGCTTCTTGACCTTCTCTCCTCCAAATATCTCATACTCCATTCTAGCTCAGCCATTCACGCACACAGTCATATCATTGGACCTTGTCCTCACCAAGAATTTTAACTCCTCCAGAATCTTAATTCCAAGCATCCTAATATCTGACCACTACTTTATCTTATTTATTTTACTTGCATCTACCTATGTCTTCTTTCTTCACCCTATTTCCTTGCTTCCTCTCCAGAAGTAACCATTATCCCTGATTTTGTGCTTTTAATTCCCTTGATTTTTAAAATGACTTTATCATGTGTATATACACACACATATATGTATTGCTAAATGATATGATATTAGTCACTTTTTTGAACTTTATGAAAATTATATACTGCATATCATCTGTTGGAACTCTTGCCCTTCTCCACATTATTCTATAAATAAGATGTCTCTATGTTGTTGGGCATTGCTGTAGTTTGGTATAACTATTGTGTAATATTTTGTGGTGTGAATTTACCAAAATTTATTCACTCATTCCTTCTATGGCTGTTTCCAGCTTTTTTATATCAGTAACTGCTGTTATGAATAACTTGAATATTTTTCCTGGTGCGTATTTGCAAGTATTTTTCTAGAAGCAGAATTGTTTGGGTCAAAGAGCATAAGAATGTTCAACTTTACATGATGATGTTTTGTTTTCTAAGTAATTGTACATCACTTCCCATTATTCCAGATCACTTCCGTTAAGTTCTAATGTAAAAACTCTCTGCCATCCCTAGGACCTATAGCCACTGAACACACCGTCTTTTCATTCTCTTCAGTTCCCTGTTTACCCAGCCTGTAGTCTGTGGTCTGTCATATTATTCATTCCTTTGCTTTGGATCCCTTGCTTCCTCTTTGTTTATCATGTTCATGTGACAAAACCCTAGTTCTAACTCCAGCCAAACCTCTGCTGCTCTGTACCTGCACCCACTCAAGAGACCATGGCTGCAGAGAGTGACACAGCTGGGCTGACTGTTCTCACTTTACATTTATGATTGTCTATTGCAGACTGAATGATATCTGTCCATCATACTATTCTTCCCTGGTCCATTAATATTTTATATTATACCTTTTTATCTCTCCTCAAACCTCTTATCTCTTGCTGCACCGTCACTTCCAGATGATGACCTTCTTCACTGAGAAAATAGAAGCAAGCATAAAGGAACTGCTGTTGGCTCCGACTTCTGCACTGACCTCCCCACTTTGATCTATGCTCTGTACTATCTACTGCTATACAACAAATTATCCCAAATCTTAGTGGTTTAAATGATGTCACTTATTCTCTCATGATTTCTGTGCATCAGGAGCCCCAGCACAGCTTAGCTGGGTCCTCTGGCTTTGTGGCTCCTAGCAGCTTCTTTTGGTAGTGGGGTGCTGGTATATCTTGATCAGTAAATAGACAAGTTGTGTGCTGGCCCTCAAGGGATGAGTGCTTTCTGTGTGTGTGTGTGTGCTTAGTCACTCAGTCCTATCCAGCTCTGTGATCCCTATGGACTGTAGCCCACTAGGCTCCTCCATCCATGGGATTCTCCAAGGAAGAATACTAGAGTGGGTAGCCATTCCCTGCTCCAGGGGATCTTTCCAATGCAGGGATTGAACCCAGGTATCCTGATTTGCAGACTGACCCTTAACCATCTGAGCCACCAGGGAAGCTCTGAACTTACTAAAGAAAGTGAAAGTGAAGTCGTGAAGTCGTGTCCTAAGCTTATAACTAATAATGAGCTGGATGAGAAGGCCATACTTGCTTTCAACCCCTTATAGAACACACACTGGGTAGAATAATATTTGTGCTATTAGTAAATTATAAGACTTCCTGAAGTAAACTATTTTCTTAAATTGTCTTCATGGTATTGGGATAGTGTTATAAAATATATCTGGGAAAAGTAAAGTGAAATTCTTGTCTCACCTAAGACCAAAATAACTTGCATATGGATCAATGATTTAACAGTAAAGAGTAAAAGTATAAAGTACCAGAAAAATATAGAAAATAATTTTTCTTATCTCACAAGAGGAGAGACTTTTCCAAGTAAGGTAAAAAAACTCAGAACTCACAGAAAAAAGATGGATAAATTTGATTCTATAATAATAAAAATGTCTACATGGTGAGAAAAATATGAAAAGAGAAATTACAAACTAGAAACATATTTTCAATTCATATATAGACAAAGGATATTATAGAATTGAAAAGATATATGTATTTGTATAAATATGTACACACACACACACACACACACACATATATATATGGGCTTCCCTGATAACTCAGTTGGTAAAGAACCTGCCTGCAATGCAGGAGACCCCGGTTCAATTCTTGGGTCAGTAAGATCCACTGGAGAAGGGATAGGCACCCATTCCAGTATTCTTGGGTTTCCCTGGTGACTCAGCTGGTAAAGAATCCACCTACAATGGATTTAAAGACCTGTGTTTGATTCCTAGGTTGGGAAGATCCCCTGGAGAAGGGAAAGGCTACCCACTCCACTATTCTGGCCCTAAGAATTCCACGGACTGTATAGTCCATGGGGTCACAAAGAGTCAGACACAATTGAGCATCTGAACATATATATATATATATATATATATATAATATATATTATATTTATATATAATCCTTGCAGACAGATTCTTCACAACTGATCCACATGGGAAGCCTATATATATATATATATATATATGAAAGTGAATGCAAAAGTCATGTCCGACTCTTTGTAACCCCATGGATTGCATGCCAGTCTCCCCTGTCTTTCATAATCTCTAGGAGTTTGCTCAAACTCATATCCATTGACGATGTCCACTGGTGATGCCATCCAACCATCTCATCCTCTGTTGCCCCCTTCTCTGCCCTTAGTCTTTCCCAGGCTCAAGGTCTTTTCTAATGAGTTGGCTCCTCACGTCAGGTGGCCAAAGTATTGGTGCTTCAGCATCAGTCCCTCCAATGAATACTCAGGGTTGATTTCCTTTAGGATTGTCTGATTTGATCTCCTTGCAGTCTAAGGGACTCTCAAGAGTCTTCTCCAGCACCACAGTTAGAAAGCATCAATTCTTCAGTGCTCAGCCTTCTTTATATATATATATAGAGAGAGTATATGTGTCTTGTATTCCTCATTGCTATATAACAAATTATCCCAAAACATAATTGCTTAAAAAATGTCATTTGTTATCTCATGGATTCTCTGGGTCAGATACCTGGGCACAGTTTAGAGAACATATTTACTGTATATATATAAATATGTATATATATGTGTGTGTGTATACACACCTATTTACTGTACACACAAATTTACTGTACATATAATATATATTATATACATGTATATAAATAAATAACATTAAAAAAATCTGACAGATCAATATGACCTTTTGGTCAGTACCTTAACAAAATAGGCAAAGGATATAAACAGACAACTGGGGGATATACAAATAAATCTAATGCAAATTATAGCTATAGCAAATATAATGATGAATGAATAATGATATACTTACATTAGACAGCATGCTTTACACATATTATATATAACATATATTTTATATAATATATTTAATACATTTAATCCTCTCAGTGAGCCTATGAAGTAGGTACTATTATTATCCTCATATTGTAAATGAAGAAACCAAGGGTCAGAAAGGTTAAGTAATTTCAGTTCAGTTCAGTCACTCAGTCATGTCCGACTCTTTGCAACCCCATGAATTGCAGCATGCCAGGCCTCCCTGTCCATCACCAACTCCTGGAGTCCACTCAGACTCACGTCCATCGAGTTGGTGATGCCATGCAGCCATCTTATCCTCTGTCGTCCCCTTTTCCTCCTGCCCCCAATCCCTCCCAGCATCAGAGTCTTTTCCAATGAGTCAACTCTTTGCATGAGGTGGCCAAAGTACTGGAGTTTCAGCTTCAGCATCATTCCTTCCAAAGAACACCCAGGGCTGATCTCCTTCAGAACGGACTGGTTGGATCTCCTTGCAGTCCAAGGGACTCTCAAGAGTCTTCTCCAACACCACAGTTCAAAAGCGTCAATTCTTCGGTGCTCAGCTTTCTTCACAATTTACCAAGGACAACTGAAAAGCAGAAGAACCACTGTGTACTCTCACCTACTTGAACATGCCAGGAATAGCATAAGTATAAGGATATTCACTGCAGAGCCTGGAATAAAGCAAGCACTGGGTTAAGTGTTGGCTACATAAGTATAAGTACTGCTTAGAATATCAAAGGCTAGAAACAGTCTACATGCCCCTAGTAGGAAACTGACTTAATATAATAAGGTCCAGGTAAAAGAATGAGGCAGTGAGGATACTGATATGAAATGGTTGCCAAGACTGGAAACTGACTTAATATAATAAGGTCCAGGTAAAAGAATGAGGCAGTGAGGATACTGATATGAAATGGTTGCCAAGACTAATAACTGAGAAAAACAAGATGCAGGAAAGACATGTATAGCATACCTATCTATTACATAATATGAGGGACATGTCTGTAAATGCATGGTCTATCTCTGGAGGTATACACAGGAAATCAATAAGGAGATTTACTTCCTGAGAGTCTGGGTGATGGAGGAGGAATGCAGAATGCTTCTCACTGCCTCCCCACTCCCTCTATTTTTGCTTTTCTGTGTGTATCTATTACCTATTCAAATGAACAAAAAATTAAAAGTGAAAAAGTGATAATTTAAGAAGAACTAAAATAAAGTAGTCTTTAAGAAACAGAATAAAAGCATATAGTGATCCACAATAAGCTGTTAGTGTCTGTATTTAAAAGAACAGGGAGGAGTGATTTTTTAGTTTGTTTTAGTTTTAGTTTTTAGGTTTTAGTTTGATTTAGTTGTTTATTTTTGGCTGTGCAGGGCCTTTGCTGCTGCATGGACTTTTCGCTAGTTGTGGTGAGGAGGGGCTACTCACTGTTGTAGTGCACGGGCCTCTTATTGCGGTTGACTTCTTGTTGCGAAGCACTGGCTCTACAGCTTGTGGGCTTCAGCAGTGGTGGCACAGGGGCTCAATAGTTGCAGCTCCCGGGCTCTAGAGCTCAGGCTCAATTGTGGTGCACGGGCTTAGTTGCCCCACAGCATGTGGGACATCCCCGGACCAGGGATTAGAGCCCGTGTCTACTGCATTGGCAGGTGGATTCTTTACCACTCAGCCACCAGGGAAGTCCAGGAGTGATTTTATATTCAAAAATAAACCTAGTCCAGGGATGTTAATACAGCAAGGAAATTAAATATTCTGGACCCATCTCTGGCTTCTGACTTTGACTCTGGGGCCTGAGGCAAGTGAATTAAGCCAGTCAAATCTGGATAATAGTACTTACTGATCAGGCTCGCCTCTGCACTGTGGAAACCCATGACTTGATGTTGCTGAAATGCTTTGAAGGCGCAGCCTTCCAGGGTGCGAGGCAGAGCCTGCTGGGACCTGTGCTGTCATGGGAACTGAGATTCCGGAATCCAGGCTTTGAGGAGACTTTCAATCGCTATTAAACAAATGTTCTTTAAAGTGCCAGTGCTTCCAAGTGTTTCTTAAATGTGTGTGCCCAGAAAATTGGCCTATTTTAGTTGAGTTTTCTGACTTCTGCATTACTTTTCTAAAGTACTGCCCATGTAAGTAAATTTTGAATGTCATGATTTCAGGAAAGCGGGTTCTTTTCAGAGAAGGGAAGTGAGGCTTAAAAATCTATTATAGTGTACAATTCAATAAGGAAATGATCAACCCTTTGGAAAATTACAGTGAGTTAGGGACTAATGTTGGCTTTTTAACAATATATATTAAATTAGTCTGTAGAAACATAACACCCCCAAAGAGAAATGTATAGTCTAAGAAAAGAAGATGGAGGAAATGAGAATGCCGGTAGGCAATTCTCCATGGGTGTCTCACATTTCTGCATGTTTTGCAAGCAAGGCACTAACTATCCTTTACTCTGGAGTATCTTTTCAAAGTATGTTTATATCATTAATCACCTGGAAGATACAGTGTCTTCCTTCAGAGTAAATGGTAGGTTTGCTTGCTGCACTTTGTATCAAAGATCTGAGTTTTCCAAGTTGTGAGTTCCTCTCCTCTAATGGAAAACACTGTGTGTACAGGTCTCTTCTGGCCCTGTCTATTTCAAGCTGTGTTGTTGGGGCTTGGTAAATTGGTGCAAAGATGCTGATACCCCAGCTACTGCTGGGGCTGTGAGAAAGAAACTACCCTTTTTCTCTGAGCCACAGGTCTCATGTCTTCTACTAGCATCCATTAAACTCTAGCTTGCAACATTCTTACCTCGCAAGTGGAGTAAAACCCCAAACTATTCACACTCTTGAGAGGGACATGGTCTCCAGACCATTGCTGTACCTAAGAAATGTAACACAAACCGCTCAGGTGAGCCAGATACATAATTTGAAATTTTACAGACACTTCATTAAAAAGCTAAAAGAAATCAGGTGAAATTAACTGGAATAATATATTTTCTTTAACCTTATATAGCCCAAATTATCATCATGTCAAAATGTAATTGATATAAAAATTACTGATGAGCTATTTTACACTTTTTCTTTGTGAGACATCATCAAGATCTGGGGTATTATTTACATATACAGCATCTCAACTCAGACTATCCACACTTCAAATGTTCAACAGCCCTCGATTGAATGGCTTCCATTTTGGACAGTGCAATTCTGGACTATAAAACATAGTAAAATGAAAATAAAAGTCTTCAAAAGAAAGTGAAGTAAAAGTCGCTCAGTTGCGTCCGACTCTTTGCAACCCCATGAACTATACAGTCCATGGACTTCTCCAGGCCAGACTACTAGAGTGGGTAGCCGTTCCCTTATCCAGGGGATCTTCCCAACCCAGGGATCAAACCCAGGTCTCCCACACTGCAGGCGATTCTTTAACAGCCTGAGCTATCAGGGAAGTCCAAAAGTCTTCAAAGGCTAAAATAAATTTTCCCTTAAAAAATTAAATTCAGAGTGTCAGTGATATTGCTCATTGGGCTTGTCATTCCAGAGACTCTGAGACATGTCCTACATGTTCTAGAATTTGTCTGACAGACCAGGAAATCCTTCATGCATTATTTAATACTCTTGTGCCCTTTAAGTTACATTCGGTATTGCTGGTTCTTCTGCAGCTGCCTGTAATAAGATAGGAATGTAGGGTAAGAGTCATTAAAGATAAATCTGATACCAATCCATCAAGTCACGCCCTGTCCTCATGTCTCCAGGAACTGAAACATAAATGTGCCTTAACCTTCCCTTCTAGTTTTCTCCTTTGGAAAGTTCATCTACCTAGCTAGAGGAGGGGAGAAAATTCTAACCTCAGCTCGTATTATATTAGCATTTAAATGGGAGATTGGGTCCTCAGCCAATTTGTGGGGAGTGAAAAATGAGTGACTTCAAGCGGCCACTTGTTGCTTCCCTTTGCTCTCTGCCCTGCCTGGTTCAAGGGTTGCCACGTGATCACACTGGCTAAGAGCAGCAGTGGGGCGTTGACAAAGGAAGAGAATCCCGGATGTCAGGTGCAACCATGATGAATGTAATGATCTATCCTTACCAGGAATTTTCTTCTAAACATCATTCTTCAGGCTTCAGGATCCCACATGGGTTTGATTATGGTAAAATAAGGTAAGTATATGCCAAACCTTTTTATCATTTGGGGTTAAGGAGATGTGTAATCCATGGGGTTGCAAAGAGTCAGACGTGACTGAGCAACTTTCACAGATGTATCTCAAATAATGTCAAGGTTTTAAAACAAGAAACGTGGGGCTTCTGTGGTGGCTCAATGGTAAAGAATCTGCCTGCCAATGCAGGAGATGTGGGCTTGATCCCTGGTCTGGGAAGATCCCACATGTTGCAGAGCAACTAAGCCTGTGTGCTACAACTACTGAGCCTGTGCCCTAGAGCCTGGGGGCTGTAACTCCTGAAGCCTGCAGGCTCTCAAGCCTGTGCTCCGCAACAAGAGAAGCCACCGCAGTGAGAAGCCTGTGTACTGCAACTAGAGAATAGCCTGTGCTCGCCACAACTAGAGAAAAAGCCTGCACGGTAATGAAGACCCAGCACAGCACAAGCTAACTAAATAAAATTATATATATATATATATTTATTTATTTAGTTAGTTATATATATATAGCAAGAAACGTGAATTTACAGGAGTACATACTGCTCCTTGTATGTCCTCAGAACTCCCATTTATAGTAGTAGAATAGTAGAATGTTGAAGCAATTTCTTTGAATTCTCTAACCTCACAAAATTCAAGGATTCTTGGATGATAATACTACAAGATTTCATCTAAAACACATACAATAGCATCTTTTTGGAGACAAATCCCGCACAGAGAAGTCACTTCAATTTACTAGATAAATCTCTTTGTAAGGGTCCCATAACATTGAGAAGGGGGGAGTCAAAAAATGACATGATATGGCCAAGTACGGTCAGGCACCTTGGACAGTAAATGTCAGTCCTCAGATCCCCGGGACCTAGACTCCTCAGGGTCTTGGCCTGGGTCTGTGGAAGCCATTCTGACCCCCAGTCTGCTTGTGGGGACGGATTCTCTCCCACAGAGCTCGTCTACAACAATGGCCTGGTATTGCCCACGTCATTCAGTTCCACCGCCAGAAGCTGCATTTGGCCTAAGCTCCTCCCCCATACTTCAACTCAGGGACTGCTATCAAGTTCCCTCAGTGACATTCTGTGTCTTCTCTTTTGTACATATCCTTCTCTTTTACTCAGCACCCTGACTTTCCCTCTCCCAAGATTCTCCCTATTTCTTCTGCTGCTGTATGTCCCAGTTGCACCAGTTTCTTTTCTAGGCTTTGGGCAAATCCTTCCCTGGTGGTGGATCTACCACCCATCTTGGCATCTGGCCCCTTCCAGATTCTGCTTGCTGTGCTTATTGCTGTGTTTGACCCTGATTACTGCATCTTTGGGTAAGAGGCACCTCACCCTGCACCTAGTTGGGTGCTCTTTTAGGAAGGTGTGAATTTGTTGCTTGTATTACATGATCTTTCTCTCTCTTCTCTCCTCTCCTCTCTGCTCTGCTTTCCCCCTGACCCCTTCCACTCTCCCTTCATTCAAATGACAGTGTAAGAGAACACAAAGCCTATGGAATTTAGAGTTAATGAAAACAGTGTTGGATCCCAAGATGCCACCTTGCTGTGTAACCTTGGCACGTACTCATACCTAAGCTTGCTTCTTCCCCTCTAAGTTGAGAATGATAACCATCAATGTTTAGCTATAAGTTTCTTGCTGCTACTGCTGCTGCTAAGTTGCTTCAGTTGTGTCTGACTCTGTGCGACCCCATAGATGGCAGCCCACCAGGCTCCCCTGTCCCTGGGATTCTTCAGGCAAGGAACTGGAGTGGGTTGCCATTTCCTTCTCCAATGCATTAAAGTGAAAAGTGAAAGTGAAGTCGCTCAGTCATGTCCGACTCTTAGTGACCCCATGGACTGCAGCCGACCAGGCTTCTCTGCCCATGGGATTTGCCAGGCAAGAGTACTGGAGTGGGGTGCCATTTCTTAAGAGGATAAAAAGATGTGTGAGGGCCTAAAAAGATGTGTGAGGGCCAGTGTGCAAGAGCCAGGCATAAACTGACACTTGAGCACAGCATGCTTGAAGGACAATGAGCTGAGTGTTCTAAAGTCAATTGACTTTTTGTTTGCCTGACTCTTTTTCCTGAATTGTAATTTTTTTGAAACACAGATATTTATCTTGTAACTCCTACGATATTACATTACAAAATTTTTGACATGATCTGCTTTATCATTTGTATCCCTCTTAGTAGGGCCCTTGTTGACCATAGTCAAGTATTTCTTGGTTTGGAGGGAACAGATTTCCCAAAGGAGGGCCTCAAATGTTGGGAATCCTATTAGGCTTTTGAACAGGAAATGCATATCATGAAAGTGGGTTGTAGGGAAGCCTGCTATCCAGTGTAACAGAATGGCCTGGAACCAGGCCTAGGGCTTAGAACATGTGAGGCCCTACCTCCTGTCAGCTGTGAGGTTTTAGACAAACTGTTTAGCTTCTCAGCTTCAGTTTCCTTGTCATTAGGGATAAAATAGTGTCTACCCCAGGGTGTTGATAGGCAGGTATTTTAGAATGTCCAGGATACTCAATGATCTAAGTGTCTGGCATGGAGGATTTGCTCAACACAGGTTAACTATGATGGTGTTAGTGTGTGCTTCAAACACCTTCTGAAGCTGTTCTCAGTCCAGAGTGATCCTATTAAAATGTCAATCAGATCATACCACTCTGCTGCTCAGAACCCCTTCCAAGTGTGACAGTCCAGATCTTTGCAGAAACCTGCCCAGACGCACTACTTCCTTTTTCCTGCTCTAGTTCCTTTTTCTCTTAGCATGTAAGACTTGTCTAAATAACAGTTACTTATTTGGAATGCATACTGATTATTATCTGTCCTCCCCGCTAGACTGTAAACTCCACCAGGGAGGTCTATTCTGTGACCTGTTGGCGTGATGTCCTAGTATCATGCTTGGCCATAGTAGGTGGTTTTGTTCAACAAATGAATGAATGAAGGCATTTCCCACAACCAAGATGACCCCTGCCTGCTCTAAGTTCCTGTATCACTTTGATGGCTCTTCTCTTTTGTTACTTACTATAGTCTAAATTATACTTTATTTGGGGATTTGCCCTAGTCCCTTAGCCAGAATGAAAGCTCCCTGAGTAGGAGTGTGTCTTATTGCATTTTGTCTTACTCCACAAGTCTAGTGCACAGTCACTGTTAGTGCTCTTATTGGGAGAATCATGGTCTGGAATCTAGACCATGTCCTGTGCCTTTACCCACTCCTCTCACACCATTAAAAAAAAAAATTGACTGTCCTGGCTCTTCCTTGTGGTGCACAGGCTCTGCATGTGCTTCTCTAGTTGCAGTGCGCAGGCTTAGCTTCCCCAAGACATGTGGGATCTTAATTCCCCAACCCGGATCAAACCCACATTTACTGCACTGGAAGGCCGATTCTGAACCACTGAACCACCAAGGAAAATCCTTCACACTATTTCTTTATTCATATTAAAGTTAAGTCCCAAAATTAACTTGTTAAAGGTTTGACCTTTACTTTTAAAAATCAAATGAATTTAAATAAATGCCACTTACTAAATCCATTAATAAGTGGTCATATTTAATATCTGAACATAATATTTAATATCTTCTCATTAAGAGAAACACACTCACGCCATGATCCTCTTTCATGTGGTGGTCAGTAGTGGAGCGACAGACTTCCAGGTCTATGGCACTATGGATTTGGTGACAGAAGTCCGAGAGACTCGGGTTCGATCCCTGGGTCAGGAAGATCCCCTGGAAGATGCCATGGCAACCCACTTCAGTATTCTTGCCTGGAGAATTCCATGGACAGAAGAGCCTGGAGGTCTAAGATCCACAGAGTCGCAGAGAGTCGGACATGACTGAAGTGACTTAGCATACAAGCATGCATGCTTGTGGTGGGCAGTGGCCTCCCTCTCCGCCTGTCCTTCGTTCCTCCATGTGGCTCCACTGCACACTACAGGAAATCTGCAGCTTCCCTGGCTTCCCCCAACCCCTACCCCCCGCCACCTGGCATAAAACTGTCTGGCTTTGGGGCAGAATCCAAAGCAATGGAAAGGATCCACTTAAAAGAAGCACAGAAACATATAGTTCTCTCTCTCTTTTTATTACATAGGGAATTACAACAATGTGCTTCAATGGGCATTTCTATTATTTGATTTGAATACTAAACTTCATTAGCTTTTAGCCCAACTTGTGATTCCAGTAACTGACGTTTGTCAAAAATGAGGTTTGGACGTGTCTTTTTGGCTTGGGTAAATTAAAAGAAGAATTTTTTGAACTGGGTTGAGGCGAGCTCCGCACACCAAGGGCACAAATAGACCCTCCATCAGCCTCTGCGGCAGGGACGGCCGGACAGGAGGCCCTGCTCGCTGGTGCACGTGAGCATCCCCAGGGCCTCCAGAAGACGAGTATGCCTCCGGCTTTTACTCAGCTGCCTCACCCTCACTCTCTCAGCAATGAAGCCCTATCATTCTTATTTGATGATTCTTTTTTAAATGCTTGGGCTCTCCTCAGGACCCCAAACGGCACAGGAAGGTCTGCACTCTTTTCTTTGCCCGTCGGGGGTAACTGCCCTCTGAGACATGCTCAGGGTTCATTCTGGGAGCAACATCCATTTCCCAGGCCGCGGGGCAGGATTACTGGCCGGCGGGCTGCAGGCTTCAAAGGCCCGGATGAGCCCCCGTGGCAAGTCGTTCCCCGCCCCCCCGCTGGAAATGCCTCTGAAACGAACAGACACCTGGACAAACACAAAGGATGCAGCGTGGTTCTTTATTCCTGCTACACATTTCCCTGAGCGACGTTTGCCAGAACTACCTTCTCAGGCCTCCTAACATAAAGAGGCTTTTGTGTGGTTGGAGGCTGGGGAAGATGGTGCAGTGTTGGACTGGAAGCTTCTCAGAGCTAGGTCTTTCATCTTTAGACACTCAGTCAGCCCAGTCACAGATTAACTGTACTTATAATGGAAGATTTTCAGCCAAGCACCCATCAGCTGATCTTCCACGGAACGTGTATGAACAGCTGTTGGCACTGTGATAAGTGCCTGATCCCGTAAGAACACAACAAACGTTTGTCAAGTGAATAAATGAGATACTGAATGAAATCTTACATTAAAGCTGTATCTTTAGGAGCTGAATCATTTGTGTTAGTTTGGCTGGAACAGGAGTGAACATAGTTCATTTGGAAGGTGATCCTTGGAAACACCATTAAGAGGAACATTGTATGATATCGCTTATATGTGGAATCTTAAAAATGCAACAATCCAGGGAATATAACAAAACAGAAAGGAACCCACACATGTAGAGAATAAACTAGTGGTTACCAGTGGGGAGAGGGAAGAGAGACGGGCAATAAAAGGGTAGGGGATTAAAAGGTATAAACTATTGAGTACAAAAATAAGCTACAAGGACATATTATACAACACGGGGAATATAGCCAATATTTTATAACTATCAGGAGACTCTGGAGATGCACGTTTGATCCCTGGGTCGGGAAGATCCCCTGGAGGAGGAAGTGGCAAAGCACTCTAGTATTTTTGCCTGGAGAATTCCAAGCACAGAGGAGCCTGACAGGCCACGGTCCATGGGGCCCCAAAGAGTCTGACACAACTGAGCCCCGTACACACGCATGAATGAAGTATAGTTAAAAATTGAAAATAAATATATTGTATGGAGAAGGCAATGGCACCCCACTCCAGTACTCTTGCCTGGAAAATCCCATGGACGGAGGAGCCTGGTAGGCTGCAGACCATGGGGTCGCTAAGAGTCGGACCCGACTGAGCGACTTCACTTTCTCTTTTCACTTTCATGCATTGGAGAAGGAAATGGCAACCCACTCCAGTGTTCTTGCTTGGAAAATCCCAGGGATGGGGGAGCCTGGTGGACTGCCGTCTATGGGGTCGCACAGAGTGGGTCACGACTGAAGCGATTTAGCAGTAGCAGCAGCAGGCAAGGGAAAGCAGCCAGCAGAGGGCGCCTCATTTAGCAGATCACCACTGTGGGCAGTGGCTGCATAGTCCTGCTGGGGAACTGGGGGAGTGAGGGATGGACACCCCCCTGAGAGTAACCCCACCTGGAGTGTGAAGGAGCTGAAACATGCAGGTATTATCCATCAGTTCCCATTAGGCATTGGTGAAGGACAGCTCCCTGGTCAGCATCTATTACAGCTGCCAGGTGCCCAGGCAGAGTCAGGTCAGGGGCCAAAGAAAACCTTGAAGCAAAGGTGTGCACTGGCCATGGAAAGTCAGAATGGTGGATGCACAAATGGTGGAGGACACTTGCAGCACCACTCCACGTCCTCTGGTGTCCACTGCCTCTGCGTCCTCTGTACGATTAGCTGTCAGGAGGGCACTGAGGGTCACTGGCCCCCTGAACCCTCCTGATCATAGTAAGTTTCAGACACTGAAGCCTAGCAGAACAAATAGTCTCCACTGTCTTGTTACTATGGCCTTAGCTGTATGGCTACCATGGATATACATTTCAGCAAACCACATAGGAATTTTGTAGTGCACCATGTGGCTTGCAATGCTCTTGGCTTTCATTTCCAAATCTCAGTATCTGTGTCTTAGAACTTTTAGGGTTGAGGAAAAAATACTTGCGTTTAAAATGGAAGGGGATGGGGAGTTAAAAAACCAGAAATCACAATCCAGAGGGGTTGAACAAATTTAATGGTATTATCAAGTCATTTCTCTCCAAACTTGGCATAGTAGCACCATGGAGGACCTTAGATATCATTTCATTCAATGAGCTCATTTTATAGATGATGAGACCAAGGAGCAGAGAAGTGAAATGACTTATCCAAGGTCATGTGTGACCTGGTTTGAGTCAGGACAACAGGCCTGCTGTCTGCTGTGCCTGTCCCCCTGGCCACACTGCCACTCACACTAACCGTCCCCAGGGGCTCAGGAAAATGACCCCCAGGAGCTATTGGTACAACTTAAAGAAAACTGGACCAGCACAGGATGGGAGTACAGAATACAAGTGGTCAGGAGGGAAGGGGCTGGGGCCAGAAAGGAGATTATGGGAGTCAGTAATTACTGAATACCTACTATGTGCCAAAGCCCACACTCTGGGGCTTAGAGATATCTTGTTATTCCTCACAGTCCCTGGAAGGTGGATGGCATAGTACAGCCAGAATCTATACACTCAAACTTTATCCCTCCAAAGTCACTACTTTTTTTAAAAAAGCACTGATCTCATCTTGTTCTGGAATTTCTTTCCCACTCAGCAGGGAAGAAAACCAAACAAGCTCATAACCTAGAGTTTACAATTTACAGTAACTGAGTTGCCTAGAAACTGACTCTGGAAGCCAATGGTTTTACTCTGTCAACCTCCCAAGACGAGTTACTTACATTTCCCATGTTCACTAATAAACTCCTTTGGTGCCTCTAGAGCACCAAGGCAACCCCGGGCATCTCTAGTCAGCAACATCCATCTCCATGGAAATTCCAGGTCTCTTCTCTCCGGTTACAACACTGGAGATCTCTTTAAGACATAAATATATTTTCCAAGATAAATATCATTATTATGACACATTATAAGTGTTAGAAGTGATTAGCATCTCACAACACGCCTAAAGGAATGAATTGATTAGATTGTGACAAGCAGAGAGCTGGCCGTGCAAGAACCAGGACCCAGGGGAAGAGCTGGGGGAGTTGGAGGAACAGAGAGACAGAGAGCAAGAGATGTGGGGAGGATGCTCAAAGCATGAGGGGCTTCCCAGAAGGTCAGCCGTGGCCAGGGCTGTGCAGCCACCCAGTGTGAGGGCCCTGGGAGCTTGGGAAGGGAAGCTATGATTAGGATGGAGTCCAAAGGCACAGGGCAGAACCACTTCCTGTGCAGTGGCTACTGGGGAGAGTGTTGCTTGGATGAGTACAGGAAATATTGAGGCTGGCACTGGCCATCTTCAGGGCCAAGAGGTGGCCTTCTGGTCCTGTCTGCACTTTCATGGGAGCCGTACCCTGTCTGCTGACCCCCATCCAAAGCTCACTGTGCTGGGGCAGACGGCACTGCCCGTCAGAGCCCGGGGTGACGGGTACATTTCAGGCCCTGTGCAGCCCTCTATGAGCTGTGATTTCCTTTGATTCTGTTGTTCTTGTTCCATCCGAGTGGGACTTCTGTTCCCATTCTGAAGGCCACTGTTAAGTCCTATTCACTCTCAATGGCTCATTTAGTTCAGTGGGGGTTTGGGTTTTTAGAAGGTTTTCTCTTTTAAATTCTTTTTTCTTTCTTTCCCCCCCATTAAAAAAAAAAAAAAAAAAGGTCATAAAGAGCTTTAAGATGCCATGCATGAAAAGCCTTGGATAAATGCAGCTTGTACTGGATTGTAAAATACTGTATTGTTCCAAGCTTAATTCCTCCTGTGAGACTGGAATGGGTAATTTCCTCGTCCAGAGGCAGAGGCCGAATCCACGGGCTGCAGAATGGATGCAGGGCTGGTGTCCCCAGGAGCCTCAAGGGGAAACCAGAGATCTCTGTGAGAAATTCTCCTTTTGGTCCAGACTTCAGTTTTCTGACTTTTGCATTAAAAAATCACATTTTTATGAAGAAACATATCTCTGCTTTCTGAGGTGGCACTTTGGCGTCTGGAGTAGCCCGTGTCCAGAGTCACAGAAAGGACCTCCTTTCAATACCTGCTCTGAGAATGCCCCTGTCTAGTGTGTGACCTCGCTGGCTTATGGCAGGGATCCTCCTTGTCTGAGTTATGGAGACTCTGTTGGCCCTGATGGTCCCTCTCTCTTCCTTTGATATCAGCTTAAGAGGTTGCCTGCCAGTTTCATACTCCAGGACCCAAGTCTGCCACGCTCATTCGTGCCTCCTCGTCATTGCCTAGACTGGTCCCTTGCCTGGTGTGCTGCCCTTCCCGTCTTCCTCTCTGGCTAGATTCCTCTCTGATTTCAAGCCACCCTCCTGCATAAAACTCTCCCTACTTCTGATTCCATTGCCTCCCTCTTCTCTGATCTCTGTTGTAATCATGGTCATGAGTGTACATTTTCATCCTTTTGGGGCTCAAGTTTGGTGTGGATGTTAGATTATCAATTCCTTGTTTGTATCTGTCACATCTGCAGCCATACATGTCCAGCAGGAAGCAAAAATGTAATACATTCCCACTGTTTGGTTTATTTATTGATTGATTGATTCATTGATAGTTGCCCAGATCCACCTAGTTCAGACACTGAGACAGCGTTTTTGCCCAAGTGACCCCAGACATCAGTAGTGGTGTCCCTCTGACTCTCATATGCTCACATCCAGACTGCTTCACCCCTCCTTCTACTCAGGAGCAAGATTCAGCCTCTACTCCAGTTTTCAGAAAAATATCTATTCATGCCAAATGTTTTGAGAATCTTGGTAGATTTTAGTGAACATTTGAGGATGGGAGGAAGGCTACATTGGCAGAGTGTAACATTTCATCATCTCCTTCTATATTATACAAGTGACCACAGAATTCTTGTTCATGACTCTGGGTGCTAATGACTACAGGAGACCCAAAACATCTCCTGGCGACAGATGGCTAGATGTCTAGAAGGACAGAAGAAGAAAAAAGCCTAAAATTTATTGGGAAATGAAAAGAGACATATGAGCAACTTCTAATTGGCACACAGGGGATTCCAACTACTTTACCTACTGTCAAAAGTGACAAAAATTGCTCTCCATCCCTTGCACAGAAGCTTGTAGAGCATTGTCTATGAGTTGAGCATGGCTTTAGAACCATGCTTCCCACTGTAAGAGTCTTATTAAAGTGTTGTAAACAAACACTGTGTTATCTCCAAGAATAATTCCAGGGAATCCTTTTTATTATCACAACATCAGTCCTCAGAAGGGTTGAGTTTGCCATCTCTGAGCTCAATGATTAAAAGTGTTCATCATCAGAGAAGGCAGTCAGTCACTTGGGGTCATAGATAACTAACGAGAACCTACTGTATAGCACAGGGAATTCTACTTAATGATCTGTGATGACCTAAATGGGAAGGAAATACAAAAAAGAGGGAATATATGTATATGTATAGCTGGTTCCTGGTGGCTCAAATGGTCAGGAATCTGCATGCAATGCAGGAGACCCAGGTTTGACTTCTGGGTTGGGGAGATCCCCTGGAGAAGAGAATGGCTACCCACTCCAGTATTCTTGCCTAGAGAATTCCACGGACAGAGGAGCCTGGTGGGCTACAGTCCACGGGATCGAAAAGAATGGGACATTGAGCAGACTCGACTCACTAATTATAGCTGATTCACTTTGCTGTACTACAGAAACTAACACAGCATTGTAAAGCAAGTATATTCCAAAGAGAGAGAGAGAGAGAGATTCCAAGTATTTTAAAACCTCCTGCCCTTAGCCTTAGCGCCGTGGGATACCAAGAATGAGGTCCAAGCTCCAAAAACACTGTCCAAAGGGCCCCCTGAAGGTCTGGGCATGAAAAAGTAAACAGAGCTCCCTGCTCCTCCCCATCAGGCGCTGTTCACGTGGGTGTCCGTGTTTCTTTGGCCAGAGGCTGCCACGTTGTCCCAGCTCCCAGCCCGTTTGATTGGATTCCTTTCCACACTTTCTTCCTGCCTCACAGAAGAAGTAGCTTTATAGTCATGTAATTTTCAGGACAGCAGAGATTTCAAGTTAAGAAAAAAATAGAATTGGTTGCTGGGTCATTGCTGTTGAAACGACAACACCATTTTACACTTGCTCGGAAAGAGCTTTCCTCTTAACTCCCGCTCCCAGGCTCCCCTCTCTTATTCAGCCTTTTGTGCGGCTCCTTTGGTTTTTCTGCTCCTCAGATGTGCGCACAGTTTAAATAACATTCCTTCCTGAATTTGTCCCTTCATTTCCCCAGCTTCTGTGCTTGGGGGCTCTCCAGCTCCCATCCTTTTTCTTTCTTGCTAATGTTCTCTCCTCTATCCTTTGTTGACATGCCAATTTTTTCAGCACTGGCCTCCCCCTTCCTCTCCTCACTGTTTTCCATTCCTCACACTCCTCCTAACTGACAAACACTCCCCAAATTCTATGTGTGTGTGTTTAGGGTCTAGAAGAATACAATCTATCTTTGTTCCCATATCCCTGATGAGGTGAGGAAAAGTGCATCTTCCTTCCCCCAGCCCCTTCTACCTTTTCCTAAAGGCTACTGAGGCCAGCATTGATACAGGATCAATTTTATGCGTAAGCTGTCACTCAGTTCAATCACTCAGTCCTGTCCGACTCTTTGCAACCCCATGGACTGCAGTGCTCTGGGCTTCCCTGTCCATCACCAACTCCCAGAGCTTACTCAAACTCATGTCCATAGAGTCGATGATGCCATCCAACTATCTCATCCTCTGTCATCCCTTTCTCCTCCTGCCTTCAATCTTTCCCAGCATCAGGGTCTTTTCCAATGAGTCAGTTCTTCATATCAGGTGGCCAAAGTATTGGAGTTTCACCTTCAGCATCAGTCCTTCCAGTGAAAATTCAGGACTGATTTCCTTTAGGATGGACTGGTTGGATCTCCTTGCAGTCCAAGGGACTCTTAAGAGTCTTCTCCAACACCACAGTTCAAAAGCATCAATTCTTCGGTGCTCAGCTTTCTTTATGGTCCAACTCTCACATCCATACATGACTACTGGAAAAACCATAGCTTTGATTAGACAGACTTTTGTTGGCAAGGTTATGTCTCTGCTTTTTAATATGCTGTCTAGGTTGGTCATAGCTTTTCTTCCAAGGAGCAAGCGTCTTTTGATTTTATGGCTGCATAGGCTGAGAGCTGTGTAATTTGCAGGGTATTGGGAAGGCTAGTTGTAGCAGTCACTCTTGGAAGCCTATGCATCAGTCATTTCTCCCTCTCTCCTTCCCAACTGAACCCTGACTCTGGACAGAACTCCTGCTCAGCCATGTGCTCCAGGGGAAGTGGGCTCTATCACCATTCACCAGCTATGAGTCATCATTGGTCTAACTGACCTTGAGAGTTCCATTCTCCTTGTCAGTGACTGGTTTAGGCATTGGCATGTGAAACAAATCTATCCAATGAGCATGAAGAAGTAAGATGGGGGAGGGGAGGCATATGGAGAAGATTATCCTTTATCTTAAATGGAGAAATAAAAGCTCTTCCTAATGCCTTTCTTAATATTGTCTGGAAGATATGATACTGAGAGTTGCTTTAGCTGTCTTAAAGGCAAGAGAGGAAAAGCTCCAGGAAAAAGACATTCTGCTGAGAACAGCATAAAAGAAATATAAAAATGAGTTGAGTCCTTGATGACGTCTTAAAGCTGTTAACCCTGTCTCACTCTGAACTTACTGGTTTTTAGATTATAAACCCCCTCCCTTTTAAGCCATTTGTTTTTAGTAATTTGTGTTTTTTTCCAACTTAAAATATCTTTAAAAAAGCATAGTTTTTCTGACCGAAAATAATTCCTCCATACATATCATCTCTCCTCTGCTTAGTCTATGATACCCAGGTCATAATAATAGCTACTAATTTCAGATCACTTTTCTTGTACTAAGCATTGTTTTTTTTTTTTTTTAAATGAAGTAACTCATTAAGCCCCTGTGAAAACTTGTAATTTATGGACCCTAGCTCTTTACTCCACTCAGTGGACCCCATCTACAGGACATGGAGATTTATTGTTAAAGGGATTTTAATAACCTTCTAGTTCTGCCTCCTCTTGTCCCTTCTGAGTTACTCAGAATCCAGTTAGGAAACCACACCAATTTCTTTTTGATGGAGATGATTTAGTAAGTCACTAAGCTTGAATATTGAAAAGGCAAATGGACGACACTGAGTATCACAGAGCAGCTGCATGAAGCAGCCACCATCCTTAGGGCTGTGGAGCAAAGGAAGAGTTTGGAATGACTGGAACTTAGAAATTTAGAGGAGGGAACTTCTAAGGAGAGAGTATTGCTCTGTTGGTGCTGATGGAGCCAGGAAGTGTTGCTAGGGTGCTGCTGACAGGACCGGGAAGCCCAGAGAAACCCAACAAGAAGTAAACAGGAATGAGAAAATCCTTCCGTCTCCCCCAGCATTGCAGTCTTCCTCCGATGCTCCCTGTGGTACAGTAACACTGAGCGAGAGGACACAGCAGCACGCAGGGCAGAGTGTTTTGACTCAAAAGACAATTGCTCATTCATTTTCTCTATCTCTGTCTCTCTCCCCCTAAATATGGGACAATTGAAGGGACCGCAAAAAATGACATTTATCAATGGAATTTCAATACAATAAGAAATCTCTTGTTTCAACTATCCCATTTCCACTGGACATGCAAGATACCAGTGAGAGGGCTGTCACATGACGAAGATAACGCTCCAGAAAAGTCAGTGCAGGAGACTTAAAGGTAGAAGAAGAGTTTGATACCCATTAGTATCGTGGTCTGTATCCCGTCTTTCAAAAGATCTCTTGTCTCTGACAAAAAAAAGTTGTCCTCACCTCTTGAGAAGCTTCCATCTCTACTTCTGGGCAGAGAGGTAATGTGTTCCTGGGTGAATGAACATGAATTAAGGACTTCCTATATGTCAGACTCTTTTAAGTGCCTTTACCACTTACTATCAGTGTCAAATTACATTATCCATTATCCATATGTATGAAATGAAGATAATACTATCTTATAGAGTTAGGAGGATTAGGGAGATACTGGAAAGCTCACAGCCTAGTGTTTCTTATATATTGTATCTTATTCTTTGCTTTATTTACTTTGTTATTCTAAGTTTTGGGTTCCCCTTGGCTCAGCTGGTAAAGAATCCACCTGCAATGTGGGAGACTTGGGTTCGATCCCTGGGTTGGGAAGATCCCCTAGAGATTCTGGCTTGGAGAATTCTATGGATTGTATGGTCCATGGGGTCGCAAAGAGTTGGACATGACTAAGCAACTTTTTCACTTTCTAAGTTTTAGAATCAGTTTGTCCATATTTACAAAATACTTTGTTGGTCTAATCTTCAAAAATCAATTACTCTTCCAACATCCTTTCCTAATTAACAAATACTCAACAAAAGAGGGAACTTCTTCAACTTGATAAAGGACGTCTATGAAAAACCCACCAGTATCATACTTAAAGGTGGAAGACTGAGTGATTCTCCCTAAAGTCAGGAACAAGACAACGCTTTCAGCTCTTGGTACTTTTATTCAACATTGTACTAGAGGGTCTAGCCAGAGAGACAAGGCAAGGAAATAAAATGAAAAACATTCAGATTGGAAGGAAGAAGTAAAACAACTTTTATTCTCAGATGGCATGATCTTGTATATAGGAAATCCCCAGGAATCCATATAGAAAATTTTACTAGAACTAATGAAAAACTTCAGTGAGGTTTCAGGATATAAGATGAATAGACTATATGAAGATAAAAATTAAAAATAAGGATCAATACACACTATCAATTGTATTTGTATCCTCTTTTCAATATAATAGCATCAAAAATACTTAGGATTAAATTTAATAACGAAAATGCTAGATCTGCACACTGAAAACCACAAAACATGTTTGGAAGAAATTAGAGTATATCTAAATAAATGAAGATATATACCATGTTCATGGGTTGGAAGGCTTAATATTGTTAAAATGACAATATTTCCCAAATTTATCTACAAATTTAACAAAATGCCTATCAATTTCTTTATAGAAATTGACAAACAGATCCTAAAATTCCTATGGAAATGCAAGGAAACCAGAAGAGCCAAAGCAACTTTGAGAAAGAACAGACATGCAGAACTCTCATTAATTGATATCAACATTTGTAAAGCTACAGTTATCAAGACAACACAGTGAAGATAGACACATGTTCCAGTGCAGTAAACTATAGAAACAAACTGGAAATAGTGAACGGGTTATTCATAGAAGGGCAAAGGCAATTTAGGAGCGAAAAGAAAGTTGTTTCAACATATTATGCTGAGACATTTAGACACCTATAGACAAACAAACAATAATAAAAACCACAGCTTAGATCTATAAACCGCATCTGATGAAAAAATTAACTCAAAATAGGTCATTGTGCCTACATGTAAAATTAAAACTAGAACACTTCTAGAGAAAACATAAGAGAAAATCTTCAGACTTGGGATTAGATAAAGACTTCACAGAAATGTATTATTGAATAGGCTGCATGATTCATATTGGTAAATTGAGCTTTGTCAGATTAAGAACTTCTGTTCTTTGAAATAAGAGAATGAAAAGACAAACCATGGCCTGGGAGAAAATACTTGCAAATCACCTATCTGATAACAATCTTACACCTAGAATATATTTTTAAAAAACCCCAAAACCTCAAAATTCAATCATAAGAAAACAACCCAATTATAAAGTGGGCAAAATCTTCCAATGGACATTTCACCTTCACCAAAGAAAATATTCACCTACCAAATAAGCACATAAAAAATGCTCTTTATCACTATTTACAAAAATGCAAATTAAACCACATGGAGCTAGGCCTGCATATCTATTCAGTTTAGTTCAGTCGCTCAGTGGTGCCCGACTCTTTGCGACCTCACGAATCACAGCACGCCAGGCCTCCCTGTCCATCACCAACTCCCAGAGTTCACTCAAACTTACGTCCATCGAGTCGGTGATGCCATCCAGCCATCTCATCCTCTGTCGTCCCCTTTTCCTTCTGCCCCCAATCCCTCCCAACATCAGAGTCTTTTCCAATGAGTCAACTCTTCACATGAGGTGGCCAAAGTACTGGAGTTTCAGCTTTAGCATCATTCCTTCCAAAGAAATCCCAGGGCTGATCTCCTTCAGAATGGACTGGTTGGATCTCCTTGCAGTCCAAGGGACTCTCAAGAGTCTTCTCCAACACCACAGTTCAAAAGCATCAATTCTTCAGCGCTCAGCTTTCTTCACAGTCCAACTCTCACATCCATACATGACCACTAGAAACCATAGCCTTCACTAGATGGACCTTTGTTGGCAAAGTAATGTCTCTGCTGGTCATAACTTTCCTTCCAAGGAGTAAGTGTCTTTTAATTTCATGGCTGCAGTCACCATCTGCAGTGATTTTGGAGCCCCAAAAAATAGTCTGACACTGTTTCCACTCTTTCCCCATCTATTTCCCATGAAGTGATGGGACCAGATGCCATGATCTTAGTTTTCTGAACGTTGAGCTTTAAGCCAACCTTTTGACTCTCCTCTTTCACTTTCCTCGAGAGGCTTTTTAGTTCCTCTTCACTTTCTGCCATAAGGGTGGTGTCATCTGCATATCTGAGGTTATTGATAGTTCTCCCGGCCATCTTGATTCTAGCTTGTGCTTCTTCCAGCCCAGTGTTTCTCATGATGTACTCTGCATATAAGTTAAATAAACAGGGTGACAATATACAGCCTTGACGTACTCCTTTTCCTATTTGGAACCAGTCTGTTGTTCCATGTCCAGTTCTAACTGTTGCTTCCTGACCTGCATACAGATTTCTCAAGAGGCAGGTCAGGTGGTCTGGTATTCCCATCTCTTTCAGAATTTTCCACAGTTTATTGTGATCCACACAGTCAAAGGCTTTGGCATAGTCAATAAAGCAGAAATAGATGTTTTTTCTGGAACTCTCTTGCTTTTTCGATGATCCATCAGATGTTGGCAATTTGATCTCTGGTTCCTCTGCCTTTTCTAAAACCAGCTTGAACATCTGGAAGTTCATGGTTCACGTATTGCTGAAGCCTGGCTTGGAGAATTTTCAGCATTAAAAGTAATGTGTGAGATTACTAGGTTATCTAGTAACCTAGTAATTTACCAGCGTGTGAGATGAGTAGGTTATCTAAAATTTAAAACACTGATCTTAACAAAATTTGGTGAGAATTTAGAGCAGTTGAAACTGCCATATGTTACTGGTGGAAAGGTAAAATGTTACAACAACTTCGGAAAACAAATCTGGAATTTAAAAAGTTAAATATACAGACACCATATGATTCGGGCTTCCCTGGTGACTCAGCTGGTCAGGAATACACTTGCAATGCGGGAGACCTGGGTTTGATTCCTGAGTTGGGAAGATCTCCTGGAGAAGGGAATAGCAACCCACTCCAGCATTCTTGCCTGGAGATTTGCCTTGGGGTCGCAAAGAGTCGGACATGACTGAGTGACTTTCACTTTTCACCATAAGATTCAGCCATTCCACTCCTAGGTGTATTCTCAATAGAAATAAAAACATATGTCTCTACAAAGATTTGTAATGAAAATTAATAGTTTTATTTATAATAACCCCAAATAGGAAACAACCTTGTGATATAATTTTTTTTAGATATGTACTTTGTCTCTGTCCCTGGTTCCTGGCACAGAGCTCCTAAAATTCTTGGAATTCCCTGAGTGATAGGAGTGTACTTTTAATCTATAACAAATATTTTAGACTATACTTGAATTTTTGCTACTGGGGTATCTCCTGGTGGAGCCCCTAGATGGCTTTAGGATAAGAGCTGGTCACTGGAAAGTCCAAGCTCATGATTAGAGGATTAGCCCCACTCCAGCAAGGGATGGGATTAGGGACTGAGTTCAATTGCCAATGGGGCTTTCCTGGTGGCTCAGATGGGAAAGAATCTACCTGCAATGTGGGAGACGCAGGTTCGATACTTGGCTTGGGAAGTTCCCCTGGAGAAGGGAATGGCAACCCACTTCAGTATTCTTACCTGGAGAATCCCATGGACAGAGGCTACAGTGAATGGGATCGCAAGGAGTAGGACACAACTGTGCGACTAACACTTACTTACTTAATAACTTAATCACTCATGCCTGCATAATGAAACCTCCATTAAAACCCCAAAAATGGAGTTTGGAGAGCTGCCTGGTTGGTGAACACATGGACGTGCTGAGAAGGTGACATGCCTGGGGAGGGGATGGAAGATCTACACCCCTTCCCCCCCATTCCATGCCCTGTGCATCTCTACCACTTGACTTTTTGAATTGTATCTTTTATCATAAACTGATGACCATAGGTAAACTGCTTTCCTGTGTTCTATGAGTCATGCTAGTAAATTATGGAGACTGAGGAAGGGATTGTGGAAAGTTCTGAATTTGTAGTCAGTCAGGCAGAAGTGTGGGTTGCCTTGGGCCTTCACTGTGGCTGCTGTCTGAAATGGGGACAGTCTCAAGGGACTGAGTCCGTACCCTGTGGGATCTGTGCAAACTCTGGGTAGTTAGTGTCATAAAAATTGAATTGAATTGTCAGGTAATTGGTCGATATCATAAAGCTGGTAACTGGTTATTGATATTGGAAAAAGAAATCACAGACCCCAGATCTATCAATAGACGAACAGACAAGCAAATTGGTGTATAAGCCTCCAACCAAAGACTACTCAGCAATAAAAAACAAACTACCAGTGTAGACTACTTTTAGTACAAGATAATGTTTATGAATGTCAAAATAATTATGCTGATTGAAAAAGCGAGACAGAAAGGAATACATACTATACGAACCCATTAACGAGCTTCCCAGGTGGCGCTAGTGGTAAAGAACCCCCCTGCCAATGCAAGAGACAAAAGAGACATGGGTTTGATCCCTGGATCTGGAAGATCCCCAGAGTGCATGGAGGGCATGGAAACCCACAGTAATCTTGCCTGGAGAATCCCATGGACAGAGGAGCTTGAAGGGCTGCAGTCCATAGGGTCACATGGAGTTGGACAAGACTGAAGCAACTTAGCATGTACATATGAAACCATTTATTTAAAATTACAGAAAATAAAATCTAATCTATAGTGGCAAAAAGTAGATTGATGTTTGCCTGGCTGTGGGCGGCAGAGGAGAGGATTATAAAGGGGCATGAGATCTTTTTTGGGGGGTGGGTACGTGATGGATATGTTCATCATATTGAGTTTGGTGTTGGTTTCACTGCCATATGCATGTTTTAAATTTACCAAATTATACCTTAAACATTGCTGCTTATTGTATGTCAATTATATCTTAATGAATTTGTTAAAACTTTGTAGATGACTGGAATAAAATGTATTCAGGTGGTATCTCTGAGTGGTAGACTTTGTGAGTTTTTTTTTTCTTTACTTTTTATACTTTACTTTTAAAGTTTTCTCTAGTGAGCTTATATGGTAGAAAATGAAAGCATATTGTTAAAAAAAAAGCAAATGATATGAAAATATTACACAAGGCTAAGACAACATGATTAACTTTATAGGAACATTGTGAGCTAAATAGTCCTTTGTGGGCTCATCTGGGAACCCAATCACCATTTATAAGGAGGCTGCTGTGAAAAAATGTTCTCTCTGTTCCAAACAGTGTTTTTAAACTGAGCTTTCTGAGCAGTTGTACTTTCTTTTTACCTCTCTCAGCAGAATCCTTTATCTTAGGTTTTGTTCCCAAGAGTTTATTTTATTTTCTTGTGGGCATTTTTTTCACAGTAGTGTAAAATGGTTCCTTAAAAATTGAAGCAATATTTGGTGGGGGAAATGCAGGTGAGGATTGATGTCGTAGATGTGTTCTGCTTGGACTGCCAGGAAAAGCTCTCAGTGTGGTCACAGTCAGAAACAAGGCCATAAACCTTACACCTTGTGACTGTGAATGCCTGCCTCCTACCTCACGTAGGCCCTGGCGGCAGAACTGCTTGGAACTGATTTCCCCACTCCCCAACCTCTCTCACACCCAGTCTCCTCAGTCCCTAATTCCCCCGAAAGCAAGCCTCAAGTCAGGCTCTCGTTACAGGAGACCTTCTGTCTCATCACCTCTATGGAGACTGTCCTACCATTCTCGTCAGACCTGAAGGAACACTTGTTTCCTATTAAGTTCTCACTCTGGGATCTTTGTGCAGGCAATGATGCAGACAGAAAAAAAGCAGGCTGCAGATTTCTAAATTCATGGGACTCATGCTGATTCTCAGGGGAGGGGTATTGTATGTATGTACTTAGTCGCTCAGTCGTGTCCGACTCTTTGCAATCCTATGGACTGTAGCTCGCCAGGCTGCTCTGTCCATGGGATCCTCCAGGCAAGAATACTGGAGTGGGTTGCCATGCCCTCCTCCAAGGGATCTTCCCGACTCAGGGACTGAACCCCTGTCTCCTGTGTCTCCAGCATTGCAGGGAGATTCCTTACCACTAGCACCACCTGGGAAGCCTTTAAGGACTAGAACTCATGCCTTAAAAATTGGTCTGAGAAACATCTTTCAAGCGCAAAGTATAGTTAAGGTCACAGATACATCTGTCTTAAAACAACCATGCCAATCTGTGCCAAAGCTATTACATGTTTTATGTAAACGTAGAAACCTGTTCCCAGGCTTCAATTACAGCTTTGTTTTACATTAGGTTGTCTTGTTGTTGTTGCTAAGTCATATCCGACCCTTTGTGACCCCATGGACTGCAGCCTGCCAGGCACCTCTGCCCATGGGATTTCCCAGGCAAGAATACTGGAGTGGGTTGCCATTTCCTTCTCCAGGGGAGGTCACTTGGGACATCTCTGTTGCTCCTGATGGTGGTCCTGCCACACAGAGCTATGCAGTTGTTCTGGGGCACCTGTTGGGGGGATGAATGTCCTTCTCGGGGAGCCCTGGAACCTGGCACAGAGCTTCGAGCTCTTGGAGATAGGAGCACAAAGGTGCCATTGGTTCTCCTAGGACTGTACCAAAGTCACCAGGTGTGCCTACAGGGGGCACGTTTTTCTAATTCAAGCTGAAGTGGTCTTTAGTTTAGTGGTGGCCCTGCTTGATGGAGAAGAGATCAGTGACTATTTTTTTTTAAGATGAAATTCAAACCCAGACTGGTTTTATTTTTTGGTTCTGCCATAAAACAGATGATTCCTTGCCCTCTTGGCTTATGCACTGGGTGAGGTAAAGGATTTGCTAGCTCAGAGAACCAAGAAGAATCCACACACATGGCAGTACAGGACTCTAACATCCTGTGACTCTCTTGGTTCTTTTGGGGCTGACCAACACAGACAACAGAAAAGGCAATGGCACCCCACTCCAGTACTCTTGCCTGGAAAATCCCATGGGCGGAGGAGCCTGGTAGGCTGCAGTCCATGGGGTCGCACAGAGTTGGACACAACTGAAGCAACTTAGTAGCAGCAGCAACACAAACAAGATAAATTGATCAAGACAGACATGGCAGGGTGACCAAGACAGACACACCACATTGTCAAGGAGACAGTTCTTTCTGCCTTGTTTGGTAAAAAATCACCTAGCAAAGCTTTTATAGTCATTTCTCCTTCCCTATAGATGATATACAGCCTTCGGCTCTCATCAATACCTAGTCACCTACCACAAACCAATACATTACATCGAAGCTAAAAGAAAACAATTTAAAGCAGTAGGTTTTGCTGTCCTAAGAATTAAATGAGATAATGTATTCAAGGGGCTTAGCACATTGTCTCATGCTGTGAACTCTCAGTAAATGATCATTTTTTAAAAAATAAACTGAGATGTTGGATGAATATATAAAGTCCTAAAAGCCTTCACACCTTATCAAATTAGAAGGGAAACATCTTTTGCAGTAGGTTATCAAAGCTCTAGGTGGCTAAACTCCCTGAAAACATTGACCGTTGTAAGTTATGAATTCACTTAAATTTGGAGCCTTTCGTCTAAACAGCCCTGTCAGCACTGGAAGGCTGATCAAGGGAAGATCAATAGAGGAGATCAAGGGAAAAGGAGAGAAAAAAGTCATTGCTGCTTGTTGACTTTTTTCCTCTGTGTTAAGAAATGTCAACTCTAAGTATTGCCCAGATTGCTAAGAAACTGCTGTTGTGTAAGCTGGGACGTTGACTCTGATTTGTAACGAACAATCCACAGACTTTCCCACACTGCCTGCCCTTGGACCCACAACATCGACAGACCTGAAACCAATCTGCAACATCGCTGATGGTTTCAAGTCGAGGTCTGTTTCTTCTTATGCAAATGCATGCGTGCTAAGTCACTTCAGTCGTGTCTGACTCTGAGACCCTACGGACTGTAGCCTGCCAGGCTTCCCTGTCCGTGGGATCCTCCAGGCAAGAATACTGGAGTGGGTTTCCATGCCCTTCTCCAGAGGATCTTCCCAATTCAAGGACTGAACCCATGTCTCTTAGGTCCCCTGCCCTGGCAGGCAGGTTCTTTACCACTAGCACCACCTGGAAAGCCCTCTTATGAAATAGTGATGTGTAAAACAACGATGATGATGACAGTACCTCCTTCATAGGATTTTTTAAGGATTAAATGAGGCAACATCTGTAAAGTATTCAACATGGAGCCTGGCACACAGAAGTGTTTTCGAGTAGCATCAGCTGTTTTGAGGTCCAGGAGAAGGATTATGAAAACTCAAGTCGTTCATCACAGCTTATCCAGTGCCTTCTGCCTCTCTCTGCTAGGCTCTGTGCTAGAAGCGCACTTACAGACAGGGAGGCTGGGCCCTCGAGTAGTTTATGGTCTCAGAGAACAAGAATTCAGGACAAGAAGAGAGACAGAGGACAGAGTTGCAGTGTGAAGAGCAGGCATCCAGAGGCCAAGGGGGTGTGTCTGGCCTGCGGGGACTCTGTGTTTGGCAAAGCCTACACTCCCATCTTGTTGTTGCCTGTACTCTAGCTGGAACTTTGTCTTCCACGTGGAAGTGGGTAATTTTGACAAAGCCATGACTCACAGAATAAAAGGAATCCTGAGTTCACCTCGTTTATTCCTTGTACCAGTCTTTCAAGGTCATGCTCAAATAATCCAAGATCTCCATGTCTTCCCTTTTCATAGCAGGACTTTTAGTGGGAGAAATTTACCAGTCTCTCTGGAGAGGCCCCTGTTTAAGAGTCTTCCAATCAAGGCTGCTTTCTCAGATATGCAGTTACTGTCATGCAGCAAATCAAGGAAATTTTCTCTTAATGAAGGGAAGTGAACCAGGCAGAATTTCTAAACCACAAGTACTTTGCTGCCCTTTCTGCTCCTGTTTATCAATCCTCAAGAGTGGCTCTTGGCCATATGCTGGTTTCTCATTGAAAGAAGGGTTATAGCCCCATTCTGCTGCATTCCTCCAGGAGGATATTCAGCAAGAGGCCTTCCTGAGAACTTATGGTTAAAGCTTAGTTGGCAACTGTGATGGTTCAAGAAGTTTCAGCAACTTTTCATGATCTGGACTGGAATCTGGAGTTTGTCTTTCTTGCTTTTTACACTGGTTTCTATGGCATAATTAGGGCTTCCCAGGTAACACTAGTGATAAGGAACCTGCCTGCTAATGCAGGAGATGCAAGAGATGCAGATTTGATCCCTGGCTTGGGAAAATCCTTGGAGAAGGGCATGGCAACCTACTTCTGTATTCTTGCCTGGAGAATCCCATGGACAGAGGAGCCTGGAGGGCTACAGTCCATGGGATTGCAAAGAGTTGGACATGACTAAAGAGACTTAGCACACATGGTCTAATTAGAGCAAACCTGCAGGGGTTGGGGGCCACAAGGTTAAGGGAGCCCCCAACTCACCTCTCTTTACCTCAGCCAGGGAGCTCATTTCATTTCAGTCAACATAAAGTTGGGTACCTCCTGTGTGCCCAGTGCTGGTGACTAATTGAAAGATCATAGAGTTCTGTAGGTTGGCCCATATCACTTAGCACACCTAAACCTTTCAAATCCATGGGTATAATCATTTGATAAACATAGATTATTCAGTTCAGACTTAAATTAGCTTAGAACTAGAAGAGAGCTTGGGAATTCAGCAGGTCTCAGTGAAGGATCACTTCTCCAGAATTCCACGACTATTCCACTTGAGTGCTGTACCTCTCGGGAGGGGGATATCTTTCCTTCCAATGGACATTGTTCCACCTGCCACCCAGAGGTTTTTGTAAGAATTAAATAAAATGTTACAAATAAGGTAGCCAGGAAACGGAATGTCCTCAACTAAATATTGATTCTTTTCCCACTTGACTGGAAAGTTCTTCCCTGAACTGATCTTAATACAACATCCATGTCTTCTCATATTGGTTCCCACCTTACCTTCTGGGTCAACGTGAGGCAAATTTCCTTCTCCATGTGACATTTCTTAGTTAAATGAGTCAGTGAACAAACCTGAAACCTATCTTTTTTTAATATTTATTTATTTGGTTGCGTCAGGCCTTAGTTGTGGAACGTGGGATCTTTGTTCTGGCACTCGGGCTTAGTTGCTCCAAGGTATGTGAGAACTTAGTTCCCCCACCGCAGATCAAACCTGAGTGCCCTGCATTGGAAGGCAGATTGTTAACCACGGGACCACGAGGGAAATTCCAAAACAGTCTTTCAACAGCTCAGTTTCTTTGGCTCAGGCAACCAAGTAGCTCTATTGTATAGACAGTAGTGAAGCTAAATTAAAGTGAGGAACATCTACTCACTGCTTCCTTTTCTTATTCCTTTGGATACAGTGTGCTACTGAAAGAAAAGAAAAAATGCTCCCAGGAACAGAATTCTTATGTGATACCTGCTGAAATCTTTATGTGTGGCATTGAAAAAGTCTCTCAACTTTTTGGAACTTCTGTTTCTCATATAGAATACCCAGAAGGCAGACAATTTGATCTTGAAAGTGCCTAGGGCTCAGAAATTCTCTCAGTGGAAATATAAATGCCAAAAAAGAAGCCCCATGTGGCTCGAATTCACTTAAGAGCTGCTCATTCCCCATTAGTGAAGGGTCATTGGTACCCAAACCTGGACATACATTTCAATCACCAAAAAGGAGGTATTTGATTAAATCAGCTTTATCAGGGTGTAATTTATATGCAACCAAGTGGGAATGGCTACCCACTCCAGTATTCTGCAGTCTCAAAAATGACAGAATAATCTCTGTTCGTTTCCAAGGCAAACCATTCAATACCACAGTAATACAACTCTATGCCCCAACACTAATGCTGAACACTAATGCTGAAGACGCTAAAGCTGAGCGGTTCTATGAGACCTACAAGACCTTCCAGAACTAACACCAAAAAAAGATGTCCTTTACATTCATCTTAGGAGACTGTGCAAAAGTAGGAAGTCAAGAGATCCCTGGAGTAACAGGCAACTTTGGCCTTGGAGTACAAAACGAAGCAGGGCAAAGGCTAACAGAGTTTTGCCAAGTGAACACACTGGTCATAGCAAACACCCTCTTCCAACAACACAAGAGACGACTTGAACATGGACATCACCAGATGGTCAATACTGAAATCAGACTGATTATATTCTTTGCAGCCAAAGATGGAGAAGCTCTATACAGACAGCAAAAACAAGACTGTGAGCTGACTGTGGATCAGATCATGAACTCCTTTTTACAAAATTCAGACTTAAATTGAAGAAAGTAGGGAAAACCACTAGACCATTCAGGTATGACCTAAATCAAATCCCTTATGATTATACAGTGGAAGTGACAAATAGATTCAAGAGATTAGATCTGATAGAGCATCTGAAGAACTATGGACAGAGCTTCATGATATTTTACAGGAGGCAGTGATCAAGACCATCCCCAAGAAAAAGAAATACAAAAAGGAAAAATGGTTGTCTGAGGAGGCCTTACAAATAGCTGAGAAAAGAAGAGAAGTGAAAAGCATAGGAGAAAAGAAAAGATGTATCCATCCTTTCCTCAAGAACTCTGAATGCAGAGTTCCAAAGAACAGCAAGGAGAGATAAGAAAACCTTCCTCAGTGGTCAATGCAAAGAAATAGAGAAAAATAATAGAATGGGAAAGACTAGAGTTTTCTTCAAGAAAATTAGAGATACCAAAAATATTTCATTCAAAGATGGGCACAGTAAAGGACAGAAACAGTATGGACCTAACAGAAGCAGAAGGTATTAAGAAGAGGTGGCAAGAATACAAAGAAGAACTGTACAAATAATATCTTCATGACTCAAATAGCCACGATGGTGTGATCACTCACCTAGAGCCAGACATCCTGGAGTCCGAAGTCAAGTGGGCCTTAGGAGCATCACTACAAACAAAGCTAGTGGAGGTGATGGAATTCCAGCTGAGCTATTTCAAATCCTAAAATGTGATCCTCTGAAAGTGCTGCACTCAATATGCCAAAAAATTTAGAAAACTTGGCAGTGGCCATAGGACTGGAAAAGGTCAGTTTTCATTCCAATCCCAAAGAAAGGTAATGCCAAAGAATGCTCAAACTACCACACAATTGCACTCATCTCACACACTAGTAAAAAAATGCTCAAAATCCTCCAAGCAAGGCTTCAACAGTATGTGAACCATGAACTTACAGATGTTCAAGTTGCATTTAGAAAAGACAGAAGAAGCAGAGATCAAATTGCCAACATCCACTGCATCAAGAAAAAGCAAGAGAGTTCCAGAAAAACATCTACTTCTGCTTTACCGACTATGCCAAAGCCTTTGATTATGTGGATCACAACAAACTGTGGAAAATTCTTCAAGAGATGGGAATACCAGACCACCTTACCTGCCTCCTGAGAAATCTATATGCAGGTCAAGAAGCAACAGTTAGAACTGGACATGGAACAACCAACTCATTCCAAATTGGGAAAGGATGTACATCAAGGCTGTATATTTTCACCCTGCTATGTAACTTATATGCAGAGTACATCATGCGAAATGATGGACTGGATGAAACACAAGCTGGAATCCAGATTGGCGGGAGAAATATCAATAACCTCAGATATGGAGATGACACCATCCTTATGCCAGAAAGTGAAGAGGAACTGAAGAGCCTTGTGATGAAAGTGAAAGAGGAGAGTGAAAAAGCTGGCTTAAAACTCAGCATTCAGAAAACTAAGATCATGGAATCCAGTCCCATCATTTCATTGCAAATAGATGGGGAAACAATGGAAACAGTGACAGACTTTATTTTCTTGGCCTCCAAAATCACTGCAGGTAGTGACTGCAGCCATGAAATTAAAAAATGCTTGCTCCTTGGAAGAAAAGCTATGACTAACCTAGAGAGTATATTAAAAAGCAGAGACATTACCTTGCCGACAAAATTTCATCTAGTCAAAGCTATGGTTTTTCCAGTAGTCATGTATAGATGTGACAGTTGAACCATAAAGAAAGCTGAGCGCCAAAGAACTGATGCTTTTGAATTGTGGTGTTGGAAAAGACTCTTGAGAGTCCGTTGGACAGCAAGGAGATCCAATCAGTCCATCCTAAAGGAAATCAGTCCTGAATCTTCATTGCAAGAACTGATGTTGAAGCTGAAACTCCAATACTTTGGCCACCTGATGTGAAGAACTGACTCATTGGGACGACAGAGGATGAGATGGTTGGATGGCATCACCAACTTGATTGACATGAGTTTGAGCAAGCTAAGGGAGTTGGTGAAAGACAGGGAAGTCTGACGTGCTACAATCCATGGGGTCACAAAGAGTCAGACACGACTGTGTGACTGAACTGAACTGAAATGGGAATAGCTACCTACTCTAGTATTCTTGCCTGGAGAATTCCATGGACAGAGGAGCCTGGCTGGCTACTGTCAATGGGTTTGCCAAGATTCCGACATGACTGATCCACTATCACACAACATTATAACACTAAAGTACACACAACTTAATGTGCACAGTTAGACGAGTTTTGACGAATGTATACCCTCATGTAGCTACCACTCTGATAAAAACATAGACCATTAGTATCATGCTGTAAAGTTTCCTCATGCACCACTGCAGTCAAATCCATCATTTAATCCTCTGTCCTATGCAACAATCAATCTCATTTTTATCACCACAGATAAGTGGTATTTATTCTAGAACTACATACATGTGTATATAATGTATAATCATATATAATATATATTGTCACAATGATACAGTGCTTACTCTTTTGTGTCTGGCTTCTTTTGCTTAGAATATTGTTATTGAGATTTCATCCATGTTGTTTCTTATGTCAGTAGTTTGTTTTCTTTACGCTGCTGTTAAGTCACTTCAGTCGTGTCTGACTCTGTGCAACCCCAGAGACGGCCTCCTACCAGGCTCCTGTGTCCCTGGGATTCTCCAGGCAAGAACACTGGAGTGGGTTGCTGTTTCCTTTTCCAGTGCATGAAAGTGAAAAGTGAAAGTGAAGTCGCTCAGTCGTGTCCGACTCTTAGCGACCCCATGGACTGCAGCCTACCAGGCTCCTCCATCCATGGGATTTTCCAGGCAAGAGTGCTGGAGTGCGGTGCCGTTGCCTTCTCCGTTGTTTTCTTTATAGAGCTGAGTAATTTTCCACTCTAGAAAGCTTCTCGGATAAAAACTTCTGGACTCCAGTGATGCTCTTGACATTAGTATTTCTGAAGTTGAAGTCCAAAAATTTCTGTGTTTAACATGCTCAAGAAGGACTCCTTGTGCAGAAACTGAGTTTTTGAACCTTTTAATTGGGGCATTTCCCCCTCAAGTTCAAATAGTTCCCACAATGTAACTGTTCATTGGCTCAGAGTACATTGGTCACAGTTAATTGTGCAGGTTGGAGAACTCCCCTTCCCATTGGACTGTGTCAGCCAGATCTGTGGCCTTCCACAGCTCAAGTTCTTGGTGCTGCAACAAATTCCAGAGCATAGCTCGGCAAGTATTGTTTTAGCTCTGAGGCACCTGTAAATTGAGTTATGAGTCTCAGTGTCCATAGCCAGATCAGTGTCCACAGCCAGATCTGTGGCCTTCCACAGCTCAAGTTCTTGGTGCTGCAACAAATCCCAGAGCATAGCTCGGCAAGTATTGTTTTAGCTCTGAGGCACCTGTAAATTGAGTTATGAGTCTCAGCGTCCACAGGTAAGTCTATAATCTTAATCTATAAACGCTCACCCCTGTCACAGAGAAGCAGAGGGGCAGTGAGCAGCCTTGCATTTCAGCTCTGCTGCTGGAATTACTCACCACAGTTTTACGAGTTGTTTTACTGTCTGGTAAAGTTTTTTTTTCCTTTTTTCTTAACAATGAGGGAAGCATTCTTTGACCATAGCACACAAACGCCACCTTCAGGAAGGAAATCTAACATTCTCCTTAGGCCACAGAGACCCAGCTTCTCTTCCTGTATGAAAGCTTGCAAAAATAATCTTAAGATCAATATACATTTATGTTTTTATAAAATTTTATTCCATATCTTAAAAGAGATAGACTTTATTTTTCAGAGTGGCTTTTGGTTCCTAGAAAAATGAAGCAGAACGTACAGAGATTTCGCATCTGTTCTCTCCTGTATGTGTACAACACCCCACACCAGACAGAGGGGCACATTTATTACAGTAGATGAGCCTATGTCATTACCTCCCACACGCCAAAGTTTAGATGAGGTTTCCCTCTTGATGTATAATCTACGGGTCTGGTCAAATGAATAGTGGCATGTATTCACCATTATAGTATCGTATATCATACAGAGTAGTTTCATTGCCTTAAAAATCCTCTGTGCTCTGCCTATTTATCCTTTCCTCCCCTTGAACCCTTGCCAGACACTGATTCTTTTACAATTTTATAGTGTTACAAAATGTCATGTATTTGAATTATATAGTAAGTAGCATTTTACATTGTCTTATTTCACTTAGTAATATGAATTTAAGATTCTTCAGGTCTTTTCATGGTTTGATAGCTCATTTCTTTTTCACACTGAATATTCCATTGTTCGGATGTACCAGTTTATTTACCCATTCACCTACTGAGGGGCATCTTCACTGCTTCCAGGCTTTGGTGATTGTGGATAAAGATGCTATAAACATCAGTGTGTAGGTATTCCGTGTGAAAATAAGTTTTCAACTCCTTTGGCCAATACCAAGGAGCATGAGGGGCTTCCCTGGTGGCTCAGATGGTAAAGAATCTGCCTGCAGTACGGGAGGCCTGGGTTTGATCCCTGGGTTGGGAAGAAGCCCTGGAGGAGGGCATGGCAATCCAATCCAGTATTCTTGGACTTTCCTGGTGGCTCAGATAGTAAATAATCTGCCCGCAGTGCAGGAGGCCCGGGTTTGATCCCTGGGTTGGGAAGACCCCCTCAAGGGGGGCATGGTAACCCACTCTAGTGTTCTTGCCTGGAGATTCCCCATGGACAGAGGAACCTGGCGGGCTACAATCCATGGGGTCACAAAGAGTCAGTCATGACTGAGTGACTAAGCATAGCATAGCATAAGGAGCATGACTGCTGGATCATATATTAAGAGTATGTTTAGTTGTGTAAGAAACCATCAAACTGTCTTTTAAAGTAGCTGTATCATTTTGCTTCCCTGGAGCAAATTAGAGTTCTTGTTGCTCCACGTTTTCACCAGCACTTAGTGTTGCCATCGTTCTGGTTTTGGCAATTCTAATGGGTATGTAGTGGCATCAAATTGTTATTTTAATTTGCAATTCCCCAGTGACATTATGTACAGTATCTTTTCATATGCTATTTGCTGTCTGTATATCTTCTTTGGTGAGGTGTCTATTGAGATCTTCTGTCCATTTTAAATATTGGATTATTTATTTTCTTATTATTGAGGTTTTAGACTTTGTTGTAATTTTGAACAACAGGTCTTTTATCAGATAAACCTTTTGCAAATATTTTCTTGCAGTCTGTGGCTTGTCTTTTCATTGTCTTTGTGATGTCTTTTGCAGATTGGGAGTTTTTAATTTTAATGAATCCCAGCTTATCAATTATTCTTTCGTGGATCATAACTTTTGTCACTGTATCTAACATAGGAGAAAACCTAGATGGCCTGTTGTTATCTTCTGAGAGTCTTATACTTTTCATTTTACATTTAGATCTATGATTTAGAGTTAATTTTTGTGAAGAGTGTAAGGCCTTTGAGCAGATCCATTATTTTCCATATGCATGTATGCTTTATTCCAGCACTATTTGTTGCCAAGAGTAGTTTTTTCCATGGTACTGTCTTTGCTCCTTTGTCAAAGATGAGTTGACTATACTTAAGTGCATCTATTTCCGGACTCTCTACTCTGTTCCATTGATCTATTTGTCTGTTCTCTTGTCAATACCACATTGTCTTGATTACTGTAGTTTTACAGTAAATGTTGAGATTGTGTAGTAGCAATCCTCTGACTTCATTCTTCAACAATATTCTGGGTCTTCTGTCTCTCCATATAAACTTTAGAAACAGTTTGCCAATATCCACAGTTAACTCACTGGGATTTTGATCAGAATTACATAGAATCTATAGCTCAAATTGGGAGGGGCTTCCCGGATAGCTCAGCTAGTAAAGAATCCCCCTGCAACACAGGAGAAGACCCCGGTTTGATTCCTGGGTTGGGAAGATCCCCTGGAGAGGGCATGGCAACCCACTCCAGTATTCATCTTAACAATATTAAGGCTTCCTATCTATTAACATCTTTTATTTCTCTCATCAGAGTTTTGTTGTTTTCCTCATGTATATCTTGTACAAATTTTGTTAATTTTACACCTAAGTATTTATTTTTTGGAGTACTAATGTAAATGGTATTGTGTTTTAAAATTCAAATTCCACTTATTTATTGCTGGTATATAGTAAATAAATTAATTTTTGTGCATTAACCTTGTATCTTGCAAGCTTGCTATCTTTGCTTATTAGTTCCAGAGTATCTTTGTCACAATTTAGATGTTCTGCATGGATGATCGTGTCATCTGTGAACAAAGACAATTTTGTTTCTTATTTTCCAATTCATATGCCCTTTATTACCTATTTTGTCTCATTGTATTAGCTATGACTGACAGGACAATATTGACAAGGAATGGTGAGATGAGACATTCTTGCCTGGTACTAACCGTGAACAAGTGTAGATCATTCTACCACTCCTATGATCTACATTTCGTTCATGGTTAGTTTAATGATTGCTTCAATAATTATCACATGTTTCAATATCTTTCGTGTGCTTGCTGCTGCTGCTGCTAAGTCGCTTCAGTCGTGTCCGACTCTGTGCGACCCCATAGACGGCGGCCCACCAGGCTCCCCCGTCCCTGGGATTCTCTGGGCAAGAACCCTGGAGTGGGTTGCCATTTCCTCCTCCAATGCATGAAAGGGAAAAGTGAAAGTGAAGTTGCTCAGTCGTGTCCGACTCTTCGTGACCCCATGGTCTGCAGCCTACCAGGCTCCTCCGTCCATGGGATTTTCCAGGCAAGAGTACTGGAGTGGGGTGCCACTGCCTTCTCCATTTGTGTGCTTAGTACTATAATAAAAACATCACAGCTTCCTACTTCGAGGGACTTAGGGATCCATTACGGAGTCAAGAGGGACAGTAGGAACAGTCAAAAGGCAAGGGAAAACAGTTTGTAATGAATCATCAAAATGAGTGATGTTTGTTATATGTGCAAAAAGAGTGTAGGATATGGCAGATAATGTGGACTAGAGGTGTTTCAGAAGGTGTTAGAGAGAAATTGGTCCTCATGCAGTAGGTAGGATTTGCAAATCTGAAAGGGAGAGGGAAAGGCATTTCTTCTAGGCATCTGGTCAACATGAGCAATGGCTTAGAGTTGGGAATGACAATGACATGACTAAGAATAGCAGAAACAAAATAGGAAAAGAGTGGTCATGGACTCACATGGACCCATGTGGAGAGGTAAATATCTCCTTAAGATGTGTTTGTTCTTAATTTCATTTTCTATAATGGTAAAGAAGGGGGATTTTACACTTTTATGGCACAAACAAAACCACGGTTTAATTTCACAGTCTATGTTGCTCATTATAAGTGTAATTGCAACTACCAGAAAAATGATAGAATGATTAAGATACCTACTGCTCCCCGCCAGGGATGTTGGGATACAGCATGTCCTTTCCCATTTCTCCCCTACATTTTTGAAAGGCAGTGAGAGACCCAAGCTGGCTGGAGCAGAGGGCTGCTGCATTTGTCAGTTGGATGAAAGCAGACGCTAGAGCCCATTGATAACGTCTGTCAAGTCACTTCAGTCGTGTCCAACTCTTTGTGATCCCATGGACTGTAGCCCTCCAGGCTCCTCTGTTCATGGGATTCTCCAGGCAAGAATACTGGAGTGGGTTGCCATTTCCTCCTCTAGGGGATCTTCCCAACCCAGGGATCAAACCCGTCTCCTAGGGCTCCTGCATTGCAGGTGGATTCTTTACCACTGAGCCTCCGGGGAAGCCCTGATAATGATACTGTCTTGCTTCTATTATTTGAGTCTTTCTCTGATCCCTTCACAGAAGGTAATGGGCTATTCACCAAAAGAATGAAAGCTCATTTACAATCATTGTAAAGACAAAATACATCAAATCTGTGTAACTTTGGGTTTCCTGCAACTTTTAATTGAGCCTCAATTCTTTACTTTCTGATAACTGGAAATTTTCTTGCCTGTTTGTCTTATCCTTGGGCTTCCCATGTGGCTCAGAGAATCCATTTGCCAATGCAGGGGATGCAGGTTCAATCCCTGCATTGGGAAGATCCCCTGGAGAAGGAAATAGCAACCCATTTCAGTATTCTTGCCTGGGAAACCCCATGGACAGAGGAGCCTGGCGGGTTACAGTCCATGTAGTCACAGAGTCGGAAACGACAGAGCAACTAAAACAACAACAAAATGGCTTATCATTAGCAGATTTTAGTGCTAGTGATGGGCCTGTATCAAAGAGCCCTGTGGTATTAATGCTGGAGATTGCCTCTGCTAACCCTCTGAGGAGAAAGAAGGTAGAACGCAAATGTTACTGGTGTTCTCTTGGGTCACAGAATGCAGGGCTAGTATCGGTCATCTCCCTAGTTCTTATTATACTCTGGGGAAGTTTAAAAAGTCACCATAACCATTACAAAAGCTATATAAAGGTCTCAATGACAATTTTCCAAAGCTTCAAAAAACAACACACTGTATTTCTCTCTTCATAGTGCTGACCACATATAAAATCTCCCACTCTGAAAAATAGTAGTACATGTTCCCTTGAAGAGCTTTCTTGGTTAATGTGGCTGAAGGCTGCCATTCACTAACATATTCAAGTGTTTATGGAATATTCATTTTGCAAAAAGTCCATGGCTGGGGATGGGAATACAGTGGTGAGCGAAACAGCAAGTCACTGCTCTCAAGGTAGTCTCATAGTCAAGGCAGAAAAAATAAGTCATGGCTGAAATACAGTAGGTGCTCATATGGTAAGATTATGGGGTGGGAGGGTATAGCAAAAATGATCTAATCTGTTCAGATAGATAAATAGAAATTAGCCAGACAACTGCAGACGAAGAGTGCTCCAGGACCCAGGACAGCCTGGACAAAGCACAGATATTGTTGGGGCAGACAGTGTTGGGGGGAGTAGGTGGGGGATAAACAAAGACAGAGGCAGGGCTCTGACCATGAGGGTCCCAGGAAGTCCTCTTAAGGAGTGTGAATTTTATCAAAAGTGCAATGGGAAACCACTGAAGAAATCACTTAAAGTGGAGGATCAAACAGTGCATATTGGAAAGTAATACCTGATACTCCATACTGAAACAGAGATACAGACAAAGGCTTGTTTGCAAATGCTAAGCAATAGGAGCCCTCTAACTTTACCCCAGTTCTGCCACATCTTCACATAATTACTTGCTGGCATTATTTGTCACTTTGGGTTCTCTAGGATTCAGAGATTTCTATGAGCCAGAATGATTAAGGGGAAGCCTGACACTTCAAAATAATGAAGGAAATTGTCTTCATAGTGGCCAGATGAGAAAAGCTGAGATAGTCAAGATGATGACAGTGGTTATCTCTATTACAAGTGAGTTTATTTTATGATTTATGTTTTTCAGTAGTCTTTAAGTTTCTGTCTTTATAATCTGAGGAAGCATTTTTAAATTTAGAGTGTAATAATCAAGTTAAACTTTTCAGAATTTTTCTCCTTTCTTTTATTCTTTTCTCATCCTTCTGTCTTTGCATATCCTGAAGGTCACAGAGAGCATGTTGTGATTCACTATTCATTATTGAGGACCCTGGGACCCTGGAGGAAAAGTCCTGGGGCATCAAACTGACACAGAGGTGATAAATTCCATTTCACCATTGATTTTTATAGCTGCTGCATTTCTTTCAGCCTCTCCTTGCCCTAAGCAGCATTAATAATAGATTTTATGTCTTCTTCCAAATTTAATGTTCAGCCCGGGTCTGTAGTTGAAACAGGTTCAGCAGCTATCATTGGATTTTTTCTTCTGAAACCCTAGTCCTGAAATATCTCTGAAAATATACTTAGTGGTGAGGTGTACGTGGGCTGTCGGTCAGGTGTGCAGCTTAACAGAATGGCTCTGGTGACTTGGTCAAGTCCTTATGTGAGACTAGTAATGGACTCTCATTTTAACCTAGAGGAAACTAAAACCCTGAATGGTTAAGCAACTTGACTGAGGCCATGCAGGTAGTTCATGGCAGAACTGGATCTAGATTTAAATGTAAGCTTTTCTAGTCTCAGAATATTGCTCTTACTCGTCTGTCCCATTGCCCACCCATTCATGGTGTTGGCCTGGGGAGAAGGTACTAGAAGGAGAGGAGATGGCTGCCTGGTGAGCTCATAGCAGGCGCTATGGGGATTAGGGAGGTGGAAGAGTAGAGGATGGAAACTGACAGGGGAGGAAAACAGGGCATGTGCCAACCTTACAGCAAGGCACACACAGTCCAGTCTAATCCAAATCAGGCTGGCCAGCGTCTTTGATTGGTCCATCCGGCTGAGTGCTCCAAGCTGCACGCCCTGAACTGTGCCCAGCTGGCAGAATGAAAAATCATTTGAAAAATATCCGGAAATTGCTACTCACCAGGGAGCATCTGTGAAAAATACTGGCTGCAAATGAGTTGGCAGGGAATCAGTGATGGCCAGGTCACCCCACCACGGCAAGTTTGTCTGAAGGGGTTCCGGAGTTATTTCCCAGATGGGCCTCTCAGCTGCTGTCCGTGATTGGGCCTTGTGGGCTTTTTTGCAGTGTTTCTTGTGCTGTAGGAGGTGTGCTCTAGAAAGGCACAAGTAAATCAGAGTTTTGTACATGGAACCATATTTTTCAAGTATACTCATGAATATTCTTGTGGCAGCTCTCTAAATTGAAAGATTTTTCAGAAATAATTTGCTGTTTCATAAATTTGGATTTCTTAATGCAGAACTCATCCAGGGTCATTATGGTGAAGAAATTCTAGGGCACTGAGACATAATCTGTATTTTTGCACAATTGTTGCTGGGAATGGCAATTAAGACCAGAGATGGATCGTCTTCTCCTAGATTGGAATCCTGGGATTTGGCCTACCCCATTGGTAATTTGTCTGGCCTCTGATCCCACTGGCTCCTTAAGAAATCACAGCTGGAAGAACCTAACCCAGCATTTTACCTCTTCCCTTCCTGTCCTGGGTTATTCCCTACATTCTTGAGTGATTTTTCTTGTCTCACACACCCTAATGTCCTTCTTCAAAATACTGATGTTCTCGGCAGGATCTCATATAAATGTTTTGGTTTGAGCTCAGGGTCCAGGTTCCTTGATGTTGTTTGAGGATGAGACTACTTGCTGACCCCTGTTCACTATTGTTTATTTTCTCTGGTTTCTTCATCTACTAGACAGAATCAATTAGTTCATGAGAAAAGGGTGCTCTGAGTTTTAAAAAAATAGTTGAAATTAAGGGAATAAAATGTTTACCTACCATTTGAATTAGTCAGGGTTCTCTAGAGAAACAGAACCAATAGGGTATATATGTATGTATACAATGTGTGTGTGTGTGTGTGTGTGTGTGTGTATATATGGAGATTAGAATTGGCTCATATGATATGAAGGCTGAGAAGTCCCACAGTCTGCCTTCTGCAAGCAGAAGAATTAAGAAAGCCTATGGATCATTGGAATTTAGTCAAAATCCAAATCCCAGGAACTAGGAATGCGGATGTCAGAGGGTGGTGGTGCTGTTCAGTCACTCAGTTGTGTCTGACTCTTTGCGACCCCATGGACTGCAGCACGCCAGGCTTCCCTGTCCTTCACCACCTCCTGGAGCTTGCTCAGACTCATGTCCATTGAGTCAGTGATGACATCCAGCCACCTTGTCCTCTGTTGTCCCCTTCTCCTCCTGCCTTCAATCTTTCCCATGGCGAGTTTGTCTAAAGGGGTTCTGGAGATATTTTCCAGATGGGCTGTCCAGTTGCTGTCAGTGATTAGGCCCTGCAGGCTTTTTTGCAGCATTTCTTGTGCTGCAGGGGCTGTGTTCCAAAGCCCAAAGCCCAGGAACCAGGAATGCCGATGTCAGAGGGTAGAGAATATGTGTGCTCAAGCAGAGATAGTACACTTGTTCTTCCTCAGCCTTTTTGTTCTGTTCAGGTCCCCAGTGGATTAGATGATGCCTACCTGTATCAGGGAAGGCAATCTTTGTTACTCAGTCTACTGATTCAAATACCAAGCTCTTCCAAAAACACCTTCACAGATACACCCAGAGATGTTTTACCAGTTCTCTGTATCCCTTAGCCCAGTTGGGTTGACACATAAAATGATCCATTTTATATCACCCAAATCAAGTATACAGACTACACTGTTTGTGAACTTCTGTTCCCTTGGTGGCCTGTCTGGTGCCTTCTGTCTGTTTTAAACACATGCAAGACCCTATAGACCGAAAAGAATAAAACACAGGGATGAAGATGACCCATGCACAGCATAAGACCCTATTTTCAAGAAGACGAAAATGTCCCAGATAGGGGACAATGACTCTCAGAGAAGACTTCCTAATAATTTGGGACATAATCTCTTCAAAGGCTTTTGCTCTGTGGGCTCCTTTCCCCTACTCTTGACCTTTCAGCTCCACTAACTACAAAGATGCAAAGACCCTCCTAGAGAGCTCTGAGAGACAGAGTGAGGAGAAAGAGTCTTTGGGCAACTGAGAGATACAAGAGAGAAAGGACAATGGGAAAGGGGACTTTAAATATTTGTGAGTGACAGGATTTGAATCTCTTTTAATTTCTTAAAAAAAAAAACAACACACAACTGAAAATGAAATTTCTTTTCATTACTTTAATACATGGATTGTGTTTTTTAAGATACATCTAAGCTGGATCATGGAAAAAGCAAGAGAGTTAAAAAAAAAAAAAAACATCTATTTCTGCTTTATTGACTATGCCAAAGCCTTTGACTGTGTGGATCACAATAAACTGTGGAAAATTCTGAAAGAGATGGGAATGCCAGACTACCTGACCTGCCTCTTGAGAAACCTATATGCAGGTCAGGAAGCAACAGTTAGAACTGGACATGGAACAACAGACTGGTTCCAAAGGAGTTCGTCAAGGCTGTATATTGTCACCCTGCTTATTTAACTTATATGCAGAGTACATCATGAGAAACGCTGGGCTGGAAGAAGCACAAGCTGGAATCAAGAATGCCGGGAGAAATATCAATAACCTCAGATATGCAGATGACACCACCCTTATGGCAGAAAGTGAAGAGGAACTCAAAAGCCTCTTGATGAAAGTGAAAGAGGAGAGTGAAAAAGATGGCTTAAAGCTCCAACATTCAGAAGACTAAGATCATGGCATCTGGTCCCATCACTTCATGGGAAATAGATGGGGAAACAGTGGAAACAGTGTCAGACTTTATTTTTTTAGGGCTCCAAAATCACTGCAGATGGTGATTACAGCCATGAAATTAAAAGACACTTACTCCTTGGAAGGAAAGTTATGACCAACTTAGATAGCATATTCCAAAGCAGAGACATTACTTTGCCAACAAAGGTCCATCTAGTCAAGGCTATGATTTTTCCTGTGGTCATGTATGAATGTGAGAGTTGGACTGTGAAGAAGGCTGAGAACCAAAGAATTGATGCTTTTGAACTGTGGTGTTGGAGAAGACTCTTGAGAGTTCCTTGGACTGCAAGGAGATCCAACCAGTCCATCCTAAAGGAGATCAGTCCTGGTTGTTCATTGGAAGGACTTGTCAGGCGAGTGTATGTTCCTCGGCTCTGTCTCGTCACAACAAAGATTTGGAGTGACGGACATTAAAGCTCCCTCGGCGTGTCACAGCTCTCGGGTCTTGGATAGACCGTGTTATAGCTCTCAGGTCTCAAATGGACCGTGTTATAGCTCTTAGACAAATCAGTGTTACAGCTCAGTGTTACAGCTCTATTTTATTTAGAAGACAACAGGAAAATCCATCTTTGAGGCATGAGGGCATGTAGATCCAAAGACACAAGGAGAAGAGTGTCCCAGCAGGCGGGAGAGAGACAGAGAGCTAGCTTTGGCTCCTCTATTTATATGTTTATCTCTCCCTGGGCCTATCCTATGTAAACTGGGCCAGCCAGGAGTGTTGTTTGTTTTACCTGAGGTCCTCACTCCGGTCCTCGGACCTTCTTTTGTTCTATTTTCGCGGGCTTTTCCCTTCCTTGTCTTTTAGCCACCGCCATTTCGGACTCCTTTTCCCTATTCTACCTACCTAACAGACTGATGCTAAAGCTGAAACTCCAATACTTTGGCCACCTCGTGTGAAGAGTTGACTCATTGGAAAAGACTCTGATGCTGGGAGGGATTGGGGGCAGGAGGAAAAGGGGATGACAGAGGATGAGAATTCTGGATGGCATCACCGACTTGACGGACATGAGTTTGAGTGAACTCTGGGAGATGGTGATGGACAGGGAGGCCTGGCGTGCTGCAATTCATGGGATTGCAAAGAGTCAGACACGACTGAGCAACTGAACTGAACTGAAGTATCATATGAGCCTCAAAGAACTTTAGGGCTTATTCACTTTAGATAAAAATATATCTTTTTCTTTTAGTAAAAGAGGTTGGGATTGGATTTGGGAAGTTGTTTTATATTTCAGAAATTCTTAAGCAGTGCAATCAACTCACGAAGCCTCAGTGAAAGCTCCACAGGAGACACTGAGTTTAGTTACTTTGTCAACTCAGTACTCAGTTGGGTCTGAACTAACATTAGGATCCCATCTGTCATCTGACCCAGCTGCTGGTGCAGGTGCCCACTTATGTTACTAGATTGGCCCGACTAACTATAGGATTCCATCTTTTTATCTTGATTTTATATATATAGCTCAGCGGTAAAGAATCTGTCTGCAATGCAGGAGACCTGGGTCCAATCCCTGGGTTGGGAAGATGCCCTGGAGAAAGGAATGGGTACCCACTCCAGTATTCTTGCCTAGAGAATCCAGTCCATGGGGTCGAAAAGAGACATGACTTTGCTTGCATGCCTGATATATATGATTGCGGCTAAGTTCCCTTGAAAGATGCTTTTGTTTTTCTTAAATAAATTTGACAATCCCATTTAGAAAAATATTCCTTATTGTTGGGGGCCGGCATGAGGCACTCCGCCCATGGCAAAGGTCATGGGGAAGGAGGCTCGACATACACTAAGGTGGGATCGAGCCTCAGGAGTCCCCCTGGAAATTCTCAAGCATCTATCCCCATAACCAGAGCCTGCCTACTTTACTACTTTGTGCTCTCACTTACACCTCTGACTTTACAGGGGGCTGTCCCCCACCACCTCTTTCGGAGAAGGAGTTAACTTAGAGCTCCAGTTAATAATAATTCCTGGGCGTGACAGGAGTGTTTCAACTTACAAACTCCTCTGAAGGTTCTCTAGCCTGCCTGACAGGCTTGTCTGGCCACATGTGATTGCTCACAGCCTCCCAACCGTGAGAGGCACGAGACCTTCTAAAAACAGGTTCCTTAGAAAAGTTAGAAAACCATTAGTGTAAGTAAAGTGGGCTGATTAGAAATTGTATTGGTGAAGGGTTTTCCATTTGTTGAGCCAATGTTTGTTGCTAAGACTCCACATCCCCTGCCCTTACACACATTAATGAATATATAGAAGAAATAAGTATTAACCTTTGATATAAATCATATTAGACCTTAGGCTAAGTAAATTCTTTTCTTAACTAAAACCCACTACACCCTCAGCCTATAGGAATGTAACTTTATTTGGGTGGCATCTGTTTTAAGAATAATCACCCCTGGAGAAATAAGTATTGACTGACCGCTGTCACAAGGAGAGGGTCATAAATTGTCAGCAGGCCCCCCCTGGCCAGAAGATGATGTAACACCCCTAAGACCTCTGTATACATTTGTGTGAAGCACCTGACTTTAATAAAAGTTAGGACTGCTGTCCCCACGTGACTTTTGTATAACATCTCAGTGTATAAAAACAGACTCTGGGAAATAAAGAATTGGGATCAGTACCTCGAAATACTGGTCTCCCCATGTCTCTCTCTCAAACTCTGGCTGAGTCTCCATCTGGAGCACGGAACCCGCCATGCTTACTAATTATGCCTGGGCTTCTAAGATCCGATTGGGAAGGCCTCAGTGTTTCCTCTCCTTCGGGAGAACGGAAGGACGCCTGAGGCCTACTTAAGTGGTGCAAGCTTCTTGTCTTGAAGTTTTATTGGTCTCCCACGTAAACCAAGCTACTCAGCCGCTTTTCTCCACTGAATTTTCCTACTGAGGTATCCTCATTCTATTACTCTTTGTATCTTTGATGAATATTTAAATAGTCGCCGACGCCGTCCCCACTTCGAATACCCTGGATCAGCCGGGGCTGGACCCCGGCACCTTATTTAAGTGGACAGACTTTGATTGCTGTCCACCAACATGGATTGCACAAAAAGGTAACCTCCTTGTGATTTAGACACAGCCTTGCTTTCGTCTGAGGCTCCCAAGCTTGGGTATGTATTACAATCACTGAGGAAAGGAATGCTTATTAACAAGTATGAAGTCCAAGTCTCATCCTAGGGATTCCAATCTAGTAGGGCTAGGTTGGCCCAGGAATCTACCTTTTAACATGGATTTCCAGTGATTCTGATAGTTCAATAGACCATACTTTGAGAGAGACTGATAAAGGTATTTTCCACAGAGCCCACTCAGTGGCATCTTGTGAGTCATGAGCCCCCTCTAGGCCTGCACGAGGGGATTACTAGCTTAAGTGACATTCACAAGGGAACAAGGGCCAAGGGATTTCAATATCATGTTTGATGCATAAAAGAATGCCAAGGAAACATCCCATTTGAGTCTATTTTTTGGAAGTCCTAGAGCCTTCAATAGAGGTAAGGCAAAGGATCCATGACTGCAAGATTAAAGTTAGGCTTCCTTGCTGCTTCTTGCAAGCAACTTGATCTTTTTGGCAAGGAAAGAGAACTGCTTGGTGAGGGGGAGACACATAGTGATTGTCTTCCTAAGCAGAGGGCTGATTTTGTGGAAGGAGAGGTTGCAGTTTTCCTGTGTGGCTCCAGAGAAGAACCAGAGAAGAACTTACTGCTCAGTAAGCCAAGCGGTAGGGAAATAGAGTTTAGTTCAATAAAAAGGAAGTTAAATAATTAGGGCTCTTGAAAATAAAGTGGGTTTCATTTTGTGGTGGTGAGCATTGTACAACCTGAGGGTCCTGACAAACAGGCTATGTTAATTAATCAATTAACTTCAGTGCCCTACATTTATCACACACTGTGAGGGAGTAGAAGAGTCTTGGACTTGGAATCAAGCTTAAATTTGAATCCTGAATCCCTTACTTGCTGTGTGACCTTGTTGTTGTTCAGTCCCTCAGTCGTGTCTGACTCTTTTCGACCCCATGTACTGCAGCCCCACCAGGATCTTCTGTCCATGGGATTTTCCAGGCAAGAATACTGGAGTGGGTTGTCATTTCCTTTTCCTGGGATCTTCTGGACCCAGGGATCGAACCTGGGTCCCTGGAATTGGCAGGTGGATTCTTTACCACTGAGTCACGAGGGATGTGAAAAGCATATAAATGTATCAAGTGCTTGGCACAGAGTAGGTACTCATCTATATTTGCTGCCTACCCCTTTATCCTATGTCTATCACTGTTTTAGGTATTAGGAAAACTAAGATGAGTAAGATCCTTGTTTCCCAGGAATTGCTCAACCAGTAGTGGCAGACAACCAGAAATGAAAATATGGAGCAAAGTTGCACCTGCTATAGTATACAGTGATGGGCAAAGGCTAATGGAGGCCCTGAGTCGGGAAGACTTTCTGACTCTCCGCAGGAGCTGGTGCTTCCTATCAACCCAGGCTCTTTTGGGTTTGTTTGATTTCTAGTGAACACAGGCAGTGGTTTTCTATTTTGGAATAACTAAGGGGCAAAGAGAAATTTGCTATAAACCAAAGGTCAAATTCTCCTTAGTCTTTGTTTCTTTGAATCTGTTAATCCAGCAAATGCTTTCTGGAGCCCCTCCCAATCCTACTTAGAGGGTTGGTACCTGGGGACACAGAGTTAATAGGCATAGTCCTTGACCACATGAGGTGCACAGTCTGTCAGCAGAGACAGGATGAGATGGTTAAATACATTCCACATTGCCTCAATACCCCTTTCAACCAACAATGTCTTCTCACTTTTCCACATTATAGTCATGTTTATCCTTGGATAGTAAACTGATTTTTGGCCAATACAGCACCTCCTCCTCTAAAGATTTTGAACTCACAATAGACAATTTTTTCAAGTTTTAATTCAAAAATTTCATACTTGGAAATGTAAAGTAGTGATATTCAAACTGTTTTGTTCACACATTTTTATTAGTAAGTAATTTTGAATCTACATTATATACAAGTAGTGTAAGGCAAGTGCAGAGAAAAAGTGAGCCAGGCAGTCAGGCAAGAAAAGGAAATTTATTAGAGGGAAAAGAGAGGGTGACTGGCTGTTAAGGAGAACCAGCATTTTCCCTTTCTGATGGAGTCCTTATACCCCACCAAGGAAAAATTCTCTCAAGGGTTGGTCATGTAGCTGGAGGTCTGGAATCTGGTGGTCTCGCAGCTTTGAGAAGATAGGCGCCAGTAAGATAAAATAATGCCATTTGGGCAATTTGGTCAGTCTCACAGATCACTGTGATTTATTCTTTGTTTGCAAGGTTGACATAACGAGCCATCTTATCAATGAGACCCCATGTGGGCCCTATCAAGTAGGACTACTATTAATGCAGGTGGCGCAGTGGTAAGAATCACCTGCCAATGCAGGAGACCAAGAGACCTGGTTTCGATCCCTGGGTCGGGAAGATTCCCTGGAGGAGGGCACGGCAATCCACTCCAGTATTCTTGCCTGGAGAATCCCATGGACAGAGGAGCCTGGTGGGCTATGGTCTATGGGGTCGCAAAGAGTCGGACATGACTGAAGAGACTTAGCATGAGCACGCATGCACAGGACTATTATTAACTATTTTCTCAAGACATAATTCACACTACTGGCAAAGCCACCATTAATGATGTTTACAGATGCATATATTAAGTCACCTTGATAATTTCAATTTTGGGGGATCCAGTTCATTATCAGGTATGATGAAACAGTCATTTTTCTCTTTGTATTGTTGCTAAAGGGACCCCATTAAGAGTGACTGGACCTCTGCTATTGTATTTTTGTAGGTTTGTGAATTTGCATGTTGCAAACATTATCTTCAACGCAAAGTTCAGGTGGAACTCCATTTTGTGAGAGTTAGTTTAGTTTAAACTAGATAGTGTCATCTATGAAGCCACCTTTGGAGAGCAGAGGAAGAAGAAGGGGTGGCTGTCAACACCATTGTTTTGTAGAATATCCTCACCTCCCAGGGGCATCTCATGTCCCTCCCATGAACTTGACCTCTCACACACAGACAGAATGAAGTCACCATTTTTTCTACTTTCTGCTTTCTTGAATCATGTCTGCCCTCTTGGAATGTATACCAAGCACTTGGAGGCCACTCAGACTCGACAGCCAGTTCTCCAGACCATTCTGGCTACATGATACCCCAGCAGCTGACTGTGTTGAGCAGCTGCTGATTTCCTGGAGTGCAGGTTTTTTCCTAATGTTCTCCACACAGAAGCATTTCAATGTACAACTGACAGTTTGCCACAGTCTGCTCTTCTTAGTCACTTTTTGAGTGCAGTTTGTTGTTCAGAAAATATTGCCTGATGTATACATTGAAAACAAATTTCATGGCTTTAAAAAGATATTTTTATAGAACTAAACGTACTTACACATTACTCTGTGTGTGTGCAGTTGGTTGGTTGAATGAGGGGAGCATAAGGAGAAACAGAAGTTCTTTTTTAACCAGAGTTTTAGGGTCCAGTTTCATGAAAAAGAAAGCACAAGTTTTGTATATCGATGATTAATATGATATCAAAACATCTTTTTTTGTTGTTAAAAAAAGAAACTCTTGAGTTTAATTCTATATATAAGAACTAAAGATCACCATTTTAGTGGAAGGGCGTTGTTCTATACTTTCTTTTATCCTTCTCTTGTCTCTTATAGAGCAAACATTCTTAGTACCTTCTGTGCCATAAACCCTTAGTGCCATAAACCTGACTCTTTGCGACCCCATGGACTGTAGCCTACCAGCTCCTCCATCCGTGGAATTTTCCAGGCAAGAGTACTGGAATGGGTTGCCATTTCTTTCTCCAGGGGATCTTCCGGACCCAGGGATCGAACCCAGGTCTCCCACGTTACAGGCAGATCCTTTACCGTCTGAGCCACCAGGGAAGCCCTAAAATAGCCCATAAAGGTGTAAATTAAAATAAGCACAATCTCAAAGGAAATCAATTATATTGAAATACTAAATTCAAATATAAAAAATCAAATGTATGAGATATTAACACATACGTCTATTTACTAACATATTAAATAACAAAATCTGGTGGCAGGTCTATTGTGATTTCAAATAACATGGAGCATAAACAATGCTTTGAGATATCCACAATAACTAGAATGTGATTAGAAACCATGATTTCTACTGTTGACATCACTCATGATACTAACAATTCACTGCCTATATTCATAGTTGAAAAAACTGCTAAATTTTTTCAGAAGAAGCAATTTATGGATATAGAGATGCAACTTTGTCTCATCCAATTTCATAAAGCACCGAATCCCATTCAGGTCAGAAACTCGGCTTCTAAATGAGGTTCCCAGGGCCCATCTCACTGTTGCTGACAAGGGAGGTGCTTGTGAGCGCAACATGCTTTCCAGAAGGTGTCAGACTTGCATTTCTGAAGACGGAAATCCAGCCGCTGCTATAATCTCCCCAAAGTCTCCTAACTCAACTTTTAAGGCAGATAATCCACCAGGGTGAATCACTGAAAATTAAGTTTAAAAAATGCTGATTTCAAAGAGAAACAAAGAGCTTCAAGGAAACAATTTTAACAAGTACTAAGAAAGTGCTGTCTGAATTAAGAAATTTTATTTCCCTCTCCCTCCACCCCCAAACCCTGAAGAAACAGGGAATTACTTTCCTGTATTTTCAGTATGAAGACAGGATTCACATTGTCAGCAAGGATCAGACATCATGAAATTTCTGAAAATACATCACGGTCTACGTTTGCTTGAAGATGGATACTTTATATCCTCACAGAGAAGTCCATCAAGAGGAGGATTAGCGAACAGAAGAAACACTAAAGATCAGCCCACAGCGGAGGCTTCCGGGTACAAAGCAAGGATTAGGCATGGCTCTTCCTTTCATTTGAGTTGTACCCTTAGAATTCTTCACATTCTCCAAGGAAACAAAGAATATATTGGAAATCTAGGGCAACGAGTAAAAGATGCTTCCTGGAGAAGTCATTGTTCATACAGGGACAGTATGGGCTTCTCACACAAATAGGTTTAATTGTTCAGTGGAATTTCTGATATAATTGATCCACCAAAACAGATAGGTTCTGACTGAGTTTATTGAGTTTGGAGGAATTTCCCTCTGATTTTCATATATAATTTCTGGTGGATCTTCATTAATATGCCCCCTGGATATAGTCTGCATCATTTTTCTCTTATCATCTGGCTTTCCCAGAAAGGACTAATGTCAACTTCACCAAGAAACATGCTTTTGTTAATGAAATATTAGCAGAAACGATATATGTCAATTTCAAGCAGAAGTTTTAATAGCCACCAAGTAGCTCTGCCACCTCTTTTTAGCTTTTTTCTGCCTCAAGAATATTATATCCGAGATCAGAAAGGGTCCTTAAGTTTGTATTACAGAAAAAAAAAAAAAAAAACACATGAGGAAAAGGGGAACCTACAGCAGCTGAAGTAATATGAGTACAGGAAAAGCCTTTACTGTTTTAAGTTATTGATATTTGGAGGTTGGTTGTTATGCAGCAAAACTCAGTGAAATCTGGCTATTGTTACCTGTCTTTAATTTTCAATTTTTTTTCTCTCTCCTGGTTCAGCTAGTTACTGATCTATAAACAAATAAAAGGGGCTTCCCTGGTGGCTCAAATGGTAAGGAATCACCCTGCGATGCAAGAGACATGGGTTCGATCCCTGGGTTGGGAAGATCCCCTGGAGAAGGAAATGACAACCCACTCCAGTATTTTTGCGTGGAGAATTCCGTGGACAGAGGAGCCTGGCGGGCTATAGTCCATGGGGTCACTAAACAGTCACAACTGAGCAACTAATACTTTCCTCTTTCAAGCAAATAAAAAATATGAGTTTACTGTGGGTGCTTCTATCTAATGACCACTCCAAAAACAATTAAGAAAGAAGGCAAAATCTTACCTCTCTCTGTCTTCAGTCTTTCTCCTCCTTTTCTTCCTTCATATCCTCCTCTTCACTAAATCCCATCTGTCAGTGTCTGACTGCTTAAAGAAGCTTTTTGGATTCTTGCCAAAGTAACATATGTTTGGGTGTAAGTTTCTGGTTCCCAGGAAATGCTTCTGCGTCTCTGGGACACATTCATCAGACTTGTTCTTTTTCTGGAGGAATAAGCATGGAACATAGAGATGAACTTTGTTTATGACACAAAGTTACATTGACCCTATGTTGTAGATTTTCACCTCAGCTCACTGACCCAGTGGTATACATAAGTATCAAAGTTTTCCTTCTAAAAACATGTATCTTAAGAAAATGCATGCTTCTACTTATACAAAGTTCAAAATAGGCAAAACAGAGCTACTCTGTTAAGTCAGAATAGTATGTATGTTTTGGGGGGAAATGGAGTAGTGACTGGAACAGAGTGAGGGTTTGAGGTGCTGGTGTTCTACGTCTTGTCCTAGATGGAAAGATGAGTGTTCACTTTATGGTTATTCTTCTATGTTTTCTATATTTTTCTACTTGTGTAGGACACTTCACACACAAAAAGTTTAAAATTGCAGTCACTGTAGCCATAGCCTACAGGAAACACAGATGAAATTAAGAGCTTGAGAATCAACAAACTAACTTAAAAGGATGGTTTTGCTGTATAACAGAGAAAAACATTTCCTTATCCATTCAACCTGGCTTTCCTGAGCTAGGAACCAAGTGCAATTTAATTTAGCTCTTTTTTTTTTCCCCTCCTATGAGTGTTTTTTAAAAATGTATCAAGGGAAAATGATATTAATTAGATAAGTCTACAAATAGGTAATTATATATTACAATAGGTAATTTATATATTACCCTAGGTAATTATAGAATTGGTTAGGTATATAAGTAATTAACTATCTGTAATAAGAAGGATGAAGTAGAATGCTGGGGATATTATGCATTATCTTTGTTGTGCTGTCTGTTATCAACTAACAGAGGGGAAACACTTTTTATCTATCGTATATAACTTTCCAATCTAGATGAGAAAAACAACCAATAATCAACTCATTCAAAAGGCAGCAATTCCAATTCCAGAGACAAAGCCAGTGATGCCCCATCAGTAAGCAAAAGACCTTAGTTCCCCACTTGCTTCGAGCTGTTCCCTCCCTCGCTGTCAGAAGTCATGCAGCCCTGGGCAGAATCTTTGACTCTGCAGGGCTTGCTTTGATCTGCTTTGATCTTCTGTCTCTCTTTTCACACAAACCTGTTTAAGCACAGCTTCAGACACATTTTAGAGCCTTTGGCAGTGACATACTTCTCTCTATAGCTATTCAGAAACTGAAAGTTGACCCTCAGGATTTTCCTCCGTATGAACTCAACCACCTCTGAGCTCTTTGGCCAAACCTTCATGGCTCCTGGAATTCTATTCATATGACCCAGATAGCTGGCCTTTGGGGGCTCTGATGGTTAGAGGAGATGAAAGAGATAAAGAGCATAGAGGGGAAGGATTCTGCTTCCCACCTCCCCAAGTCAGCCAAGGACATATTGCCCAAGCTCTCTCCATTAACCAAAATTTTCTAAAATAAAGCAAAATAACAGACATAAATTTGATTTTAAATGAATTCAACTTGGCTCATGGCAGCCCATAAGAAAAGCTATATTTGCTAAATAGTTTGCAAAAGAAAACTGTATTTAGCTCTCTTGTAGCTAGATATGACCCTATGACTAATTTCTGGCCAGTGGGATGAGAGTGATTACAAACGCAAATTACAGGCCAAACCCTTAAAGGAGAGAGAGGTAACCCTCCTTGCCTCTGTCCTTCTCCTTTCACCCTGCTAATCTGATTGGAATGTGGATGTCACTTGAACCAGGCATGGAAAACAGCCTGTGAAGGGCAAAATAACAAGATAAAAGGAGTCTGGGTTCTTGTCAACTTGGCAGAGCAATGCTGCCTTACCAGCTCTGACTTTGTTATGAGAAAAATTAATTTCTTTTTTTTTAAGGGTGAATTGACTTCTTTTTAAAAAAATTTTATTTAATTTTGGCTGCACTGGGTCTTCGTTGCTGCACGTGGGCTTTTTAGCTGTGGTGAGTGAGGGCTACTCTTTGTTTCTTCTCACTGCAGTGATTTCTCTTGCTGTGGAACATGGGCTTTAGGGTCTGGGCTCAGAAGCTGTGGCACACCGGCTTCATTGCCCTGAGGCATGTGCACTGTTCCCAGACCAGGGGGTCAAACCCGTGTCTCCTGCATTGGCAGGCAGACTCTGGACCACCAGGGAAGGCCAAGAAAAATTATTTTTATCTTGTATTAGCCTGTTATTTTCAGTCTCAGAAACATGAAGCCAAGCCTATACCTTAGCTGGTGCAGAGGTCATCTGGCCCAGCTGTTGTCAACAGAGGAGGTTTTTCAGGAACATTTGCAAATGTCTGGGGACATTTCTCATTGTCTCACTTGAGGGTGCAGAGGTTGCTGTTGGCATCTAGTGAGTACAGATCAAGGCTGCTGTTACACATCCGTGACGTGCAGGACACTCCCTCCCCCAACAAGAGAAAACTGTGTAGCCAAAAATATCAGTGGTGCTGAGGCTGATAAGCCACAGAGCATTTCAGTTAATAGTGAGAGAATCTAAGACACAATTAATAGTGAGTGAGAAGCCCTGCTTCCACACAGACTATACAACGAGGGCAGCCACCTAGTTCTCCTGATACTCAGGTCACTGCTTTAATACTTTTAACTATATCACTTACCAACCCCAGACCAGATTCACTTTATTCTTTCTCTTCCATTTATTTAATGGGAGGATGGAAGGGGAGACATAATACTTAAAGGATTAAGGAAAAGTCACACCCTTCTTTGTTTTTTTTTTTTTCACCCTTCTTCTTTGAATCAACAATATTTTATCCCCAAACTTTTGTCAAATATCTATCTGGTATAGACCCCTAGGTTGGATGCCAGTTTTATGCAGAAAGAGAAGACCAGCAATGCAACAGACACGTGGCGATACCCAAAGAGGGACCCCTGCGCTATGCCGGTGGAGATGGAGAAGAGAGACAGACCTTGGTGGCCTCCGGTGGGCAGAGGATATGCCCAGGTCTTGCAGCCCTGGGGACCTCCACCTAGCTGTGGTGGATTTTGAACATCAGTCTTTACCCAGGGTGTACAATGAGCACTAGCTCCACTCCTGGGAGTTTGCAATGGACATTTGTTATGTTGGGCCCTGGTCCTTCTTCTTAGGGTAGCAGCCATCTGATTTTTTCTTTGCCAAACTGCTCTGCTCCTGTTTTACAGAATCCTGGCCGGGCTCCAATCATTGTACCCTACTGTGTATATTCTGGTTGTCCCTCCAGATCCTTTCTCCACCCAGCTCTGTGTCCTAGAAACCTAGCTGAGTGGAAATTTGTAGCTGAACAGAGATTAGGCCGCAACAATGCTTCCTTAAAAAAAAAAAAAAAAAGATTTCTTTCTTTTTATTTTTGGCTGTGCTGGGTCTTCGTCGCTGGTCTCAGGCTACCTCTAGCTGTGGGGAGCTGGGGCTACTCTTCCTTGCAGTGCTCAGGCTTCTCATTGTGGTGGCTTCTCTTCTTGCTGAGCGTGGACTCTAGGTGCACAGGTTTCCGTAGTTATCGGCACATGGGCTGCTAAGTTGTGACTTGTGGACTCTGAAGCACTGGCTTACTAGTCGTGGCGCATAGGCTTAGCTGCTCCGTGGCATGCGCAATCCTCTCAGACCAGGAATCGAACCCATGTACCCTGCATTACAAGGCAGATTCTTAACCACTAGATCCCCAGGGGAGCCCCAAAACAATGCTTCTAATGACCTTCTCTCTAACAAGAAAAGTGTTCCTGCCTTGCCCATCCTGAGTCTCTCTCAGACACAAGAGTTTAGCTGATAAACTCTCATTGAAATGCTAAGAGAAAATACTCTGATGAGCAGGGGGGAAAAGCACACAGCAAAAGACACTAACATCCAGTTTGAGAATCCAGATCCAAAATCTTGATTATTTCAGAGTCACTGAATCTCTCTGAGCTTCAGTCCTTTCCTCTGGCAATTTGAAATAAATGTAACTCCAGGAAATGGATCTAGAAGGGGAGAGATTTGTTGAAGTTCCTGACTGGTGATGGGTAGATGAATTTTTTCCCCTTTGGTGGTGAGGGGAGGTCTGGGAAAGTCATACCAAGGTTAATATGCAGGTCCCCTGACAATTCTAGACCACAGGCATTTCCTGTCATGTAGCCGATGAGCCTGACAGGACTGTGAGGGAAGCATGAATGCTGGTGGTACAGACAGGGTCTGGAGCGCTCCCTGGAGGCCATTCTTGTGCAGAGCCCACCTGGTCCTGTCACGTGCCCCTCACTCTGGGAAGGACCTGACTGCTTTCTAAGAGTCCCCCTTGTGGGGCCCCTGCAAACCTGGCCCTGGGAAGCCCCCTTTTCCTCTGCCAGGAAAGCTTCCAGCCTCCCCTCCAACTGCAGGGAGCCACGTCACAAGAGCAATGATGTTTCCAGAGGCTGGGGGAGCACTGCATCTGCCCACGCGATCACCTTTGGCATTGCTGTAAATGCAAAGACTGCGTGAAAAGGTATAGAAGATGCTCCTTGAAGTAATTGCCTGGAGAGAAAAGCAAGAGGCCTTCAGACACTTCATGTATCCCCCAGATATCAAAACAGAGGCACCAGCAAGGCAAGCAGGCATCTTCCTCTGTCTTCCTTTGGTCACTCTTTTCCTCTTTAGCCAAATCTCTCCATAGTTCTACCTTGGATTGGCCTGTAGGCTAACCGTGGACAGGCCAGCCACCTGGGGTCCAGAGTGTGTCATTTCTCCATTCTTGACCCCACCCCCACACCTGGGATTTAGCTGCCATCCTCCTCTGGGTCTGCCATCTCCAAGAAGGAAGGCAGATGGTTTGGGAGACATGTCCGTTCTTTTTATGCACATTTATTTTGACATTTAAGTTCTGCAATGTTGCAATGTTTGCTTCATGAATAGAATTTCAGTGTGCCATACTGGTATTTCTATTTCCCAAACAGGGCTCCCTAAGGGCCCATGCTGTTTCTTAAGTGCAGGTCATGACTATAGTGGGTAACCCCTCTATTTCTGCTCTTTGTGCGGTTGACGGTACGGTGTTAGTCCGAAAGCCAGACTTTGTAATTAGCTTTGTGATTTGGGGAATATTGCTTCTTTCCTCTGTGCCTGAATTTCCTCATCTAAAATTTTTAAAAGGGGTTTTCTCAAGTACTGTTTTAGGTCCCTTGCTGCTCTAAGGGATTAAACTTCTAACTTTCTTCACAAACTTTCAAATGATCTGAATTAATAGTTTCTTTGTTTATACAAGTCAGTATATATTCTAGTTAATTATTTTATTAACAAGCACCACTAATAATGTCTTTGCAAGGGAACTATTAATAGATCATACTGGGAGTAGGGCCATGTAGAGCAGGGCATTGGTTATACAATAAACAAGCCAGGAGGGGGCCCTCTGGTGACTTCAGAGAAAGCTGGAAAATACAGCTGGATGGAAAACATTGAGACAGAGCATTGCAGAGGGTTTACAGAGGCAACACACACACACACACGTGGAGACAGCTCTTCTCCATGTAACCTATTGCATAGCCAATAAAACAAGCAGTGGAAATTTCCAGCACAACTGACAAGCAGTTTTCAGTTGTTAACTCTCTGTTCCCTGAATTTTGCAGAGATTCATGGTATCTGCAGGCTGTGTATACACTTTGCTTTAGAAATTGTAAATTTTCCATGTCTTCTTGTCAGCTCAGTACTCTAGTTGTTTCATGTTGGAAAACTTCCTAATGTTTAAGTTCAACTATTCATTTGTTATCGAGACTATGATGAGATAATTGGACAGGCTTTTTAAAAATAACATTTTAAGAACACTAATGATTAGTGTGTGCATGTTCAATCATGCCCGATTTTTCGTGACCTCGTTGACTATAGCCCTACAGGTTCCTTTTTCCATGGGATTTTTCATGCAAGAATACAGGAGTGGTTTGCCATTTTTTCTTCCAGGGGATCTTCTCATCCCAGGGATTGAACCCGAATCTCCTATGCCTCCTGCATTGGCCCCCGGATTGTTTATCATTGAGCCACCTGGGAAGGCCCTAATGATTAGTACCAAATAACAAATAAAAAGTATGTCCTGTGGTTCTCTGTGTTGGTATCAGTTTGGAAATGAGAACATTTATTTTTAAACCAGTGAACAGATTTGGATGAAACACTCACAATTATTCAGCCTACTTTCCCAGTAGGAATGAAGGTTCACTGAAATTTCATTAAAGGCTTTTAAATTTCCCTCCTTCCAAGCAAATGGCACCTTGGGGGTGGAAGTGGTCTGAGCCCTGATTCAAAGAACTCTGACTTTAGCTGCTACTGTCAGAACTTCCTGACTAGAACAGAGAGTGACAGTCACCCCAATAAAAACTCTTAAAAATGGTCATGACTGAATGTTCGTTGTTTGCTTTAAAAGATAGATACTATTATTTCCATTTACATTTGGGAAAATGATTTTAAAGAGGTCAAGTAATGTCAAGTGATAGATGAATGGATAAAGAAGTTGTGGTACATATATACAATGGAATATTACTCAGCCATAAAAATGAAAAATATTGGGTCCTTTGTAGAGGCATGGATGGACCCAGTGTCAGTCATACAGAGTGAAGTAAGTCTTTCTATAAAAACAAATATGGTATATTAAAGCATATATGTGGAATCTAGAAAAATGGTAGAGATGAACTTATTCGCAGGGCAGATGTAGACAATGAATGCATGGACATGGCACAGGTGACTGGGATCAGTTGGGAAATTGGGATTAACATATACACACTACCATCTGTCAGACAGATAGCTAATGGGAACCTGCTGTGCTGCACAGGGAGCTCAGCTCAGTGCTCTGTGGTGACCTAGAGGGGTGGGATCGTGGGGTAGGAGTAAGAGGGAGAGGAAATAGGTATTAATATAGCCGATTCACTTTATTTAACAGCACAAACTAACACAACATTGTAAAGCAACTGTAACCCAATAGGAAATGAATAAATAAATAGGTCAAGTGGCTTGCCTGAGGTCACATAGCTACTAAGTACAGAATCTGGATTGAATGCAGGTCATGTGATGGCCAGAGATCGAATTCTTAACCATCTTGTTTCACTGTTCATGTGGAAAGGTTTTTTTCTGGACCTATCTTCAGCACTAACCTTTTTCCCAATACCCTGTACCACCCAATTAATCTTAGGGTGAGGATTTAACCAAACAATTCAATGCTGTTTCATAAATATTTATTGAGATTCTACTATTTTATATGTACCATACTAAATTATGCCACAGAGATTATGCAGATAAACAGTCAAAGTCATAAAATTTATAGTCCTGTGGTGGGGAAACTCAGCTTGCCTGGAGGTTCAGTGGTGCAGTATCCGCCTTCTAATGCAGGATATGTGGGTTCGATCCCTGGGTTAGGACTATCTCCTGGAGAAGGGAATGGCAGTATTCTTGCCTGGGAAATCCCATGGACAGAGGAGCCTGGCAGGCTATAGTCCATGGGGTCACAAAAGAGCTGGACATGACTTAGTGACTAAACAACAACATAGTGGGGAAAACGTATGTATAATTATAGCTGCAATTACAGTGATAACAGAATGTGATAGTATTATAGACAGAGCAATAAGGCTTGGAGGAAAGGAAGAAATACTTTTAAGTTGGAAATCTGGGTTGTTTTCAGGGGATACTTGAACTGGATTTTAAACGATGGGGGGACTTTACAAATTAGGGGCTGCAGGGGTAGGGTACTGCAGAGAGAAGAAACTGCAGGAGAAAGGAACCTACAACACAGCTAGGTTCCCAGCCTACAGCTGGGACATCGCTCTTTGTATGAATCTCCCAGGTAGGTAAACGAGGCAGGAACCTACAGAGCTACTGTGGGGGCTGGGATTCCCCATCCACAAGAGAAAATGAGGTGATTACACAGTAAAATTCCAGGCTGTTGTATAATAACTATGAACTTCTCAAATACAGGTGTCATTAGTGTGATGGAGCTCAAGACAGAAGTTTCCTCTTCTCATCAAGAGCCACCATGGACACTGCCTCTGTGTGAGGCAGGCAAAACCACATGACCCTATGGACAGTAGCCTGCCAGGCTCTGCTGTGCATGGAATTCTCCAGGCAAGGATGCTGGAGTGGCCTCCTCCAAGGGATCTTCCCAACCCAGGGATAGAGCCCAGGTCTCCCACATTGCAGGCAGATTCTTTACCATCTGAGCCATCACCTTGGTCCCCAGCAATGCACAGACTGACCCGGGGCAAACAAGCTGAGAGTCATCAAGACACACCTATATGGTGTACCAGTACAGCTGGTATGATGTTATGTTGGTGGTTATTCTGATTGGTACAGTCCAGGACATTTGTTGTTCAGTCACTCAGTCATGTCTGACTCTTTGCAACCAATGTACTGCAGCACACCAGGCCTCCCTGTCCTTCACAATCTCCCGGAGTTTGCTCAAATTCATGTCCATTGAGCTGGTGATGCCATCCAACCATCTCATCCTCTGTCATCCCCTTCTCCTCCTGCCTTCAATCTTTCCCAGTAACAGGGTCTTTTCCAATGAGGCTCTTTGCATCAGGTGACCAAAGTATTGGAGCTTCAGCTTCAGCATCAGTCTTTCCAGTGAATATTCAGGACTGATTTCCTTTAGGATTGACTGGTTTGATCTCCTTGCAGTCCAAGGGACTCTCAAGAGTCTTCTCCAACACCACAGTTTGAAAATATCAATTCTTTGGCACTCTGTCTTCTTTACAGCTCAGCTCTCACATCCATACATGACTACTGGAAAAACCATGTGTGCTGTGTTTAGTGGCTCAGTGGTGTCCAACTCTTTGTGACCCCATGGACTGTAGCCTGCCAGCCTCTGCTGTCCATGGGATTCTCCAGGCAAGAATAGTGGAGTGGGTTGCCATGCCCTCCTTCAGGGGATCTTCCTGACCCAGGGATTGAACCCAGGTATCCCATATTGCAGGCAGATTCTTTATTGTCTGAGCCGCCAGGAAAAAACATAGCTCTTACTATATGAACCTTTGTCAACAAAGTGATCTCTCTGTCTTTTAATACACTGTCTGGGTTTGTCATACCTTTCCTTGCAATGATAAAATGTCTTTTCATTCCATGGCTGCAGCTATCGTCCACAGTTTTTTTGGAGCCCCCCCCCAAAAAAAAGTCTGTCACTGTTTCCATTTTTTCTCCTTCTATAAAATAGAATACAATAGAATGGGAAAGACTAGAGAGCTCTTTAAGAAAATTAGAGATAACAAGGGAACATTTCATGCAAAGATGGGCACAATAAAAGGCAGAAATAGTATGGACCTAACAGAAGCACAGATATTAGGAAGAGGTAGCAAGAATATATAGAACTATACAAACAAGGTTTTAATAACCCAGATAACCACAATGGTGTGATCACTCACCTAGAGCCAGACATGCTGGAATGTGAAGCCCAGGACATAAGGCTTTTAAACACTTTTGAAAAAGGGGACCCCCTTTTAAGATGATCACAATATCTTGAAGCAAGGAAACTCCATATGGTTACATTTGTTTATTAGTAGTAGCTTGTTTTATATATATATATATATATATATATATTTGTGCTTAAGTTGACTGCTTTATAAACTGCATATTGTTAATTCCATTAATGGGTATTTTGCTTTTACAAATAATCCTTTTTATCATCTTTAGAGAGTCCCTTGTGGGGAAGAATAGGAATTGTATTTGTTAGTATGTTCCTTTATGAGGTCTGGAATAATTTGCAGGAACTTAAAAGCTGTTATCCGATGGGGTGTAGGGACGGGTTGGTGTAGACTGGAAACCATGGAGATGGCAGTGTGTGATGTTTTATGGATCAACTTTTATATTTGTTTATGTTGTTATTTTTTGACCCGTAGTTCTGAGAAAAATAAGCAAATAAGCTGATAAAATTATTTCAAATAACTATATTTTTTTTAAATGCATAGACAATCTCCAGCAAGAGGACCCGGAAGAAACTTATCATAGAAATAACCCCCGGGGAGGACATAGTGGCCAGGGAAGGAAAAGGAAGGATGCTCACTTTTCACTTTATCACCTACTGAATACTTTTAATACTGTGCTATGGGCATGGGTTATTTGTTCATAAATAAATAAATGGAAAAGTAAGAGAAGCTTTAACTAGAATGACCCTTCTGATGACTCTAGTGAAAGGTTTGGAGTAGAAAGACCAAGCAGGGAGCAATGTGGACCTTCTGTTCCTCATTCCAGAACATCCTCCCCTGGTCTAGATAGTTGGGGCCTCCTCTGAAGGCTGATACTCAAATCCCCATGATTTGAGCTTCCACTTATTTTAGAAATAGTTTCCTTCCTGTTTTTCTAAGAAGGATTACATATTAAGCTTTTGATGACATCTACCACTGCACACATGTCAATGTCACCATGGGAAATTCCAAGGAGAAACAGAAGTAACAGCAAGGACCCTCGACCCCCAACTGAGGGGGGTGTGTGTGTGTGTGTGTGTGTGTGTGTTGTTTGTTTTAGAAGAAGTAAAGAAGATGTCTTTGGACTGCATTATATTCTCTTGCCTCTCAATTTTCCATCTTTCCCTCCACTCCCACAAGAATATATCCAAGCATCATGTGGAACAGTTTACCAGATCCTCTGCAGGATAGGGTTTCAGGCGGGATGGACAGAACAGAAACCCTCCAGGCCCCTGGGTGAACAAGGAACCATCTGGAGAGACAAAGTACAAAACGGGGAAGGATGTACCTTGGGCCAGATCAGTGTACTATTCTGAGACAAGGGAGAACAGGGCACACCCACTTCTTTGGGCAGTAATGCAGGGAGAGCCTGAGTGTGCAGTGGGTGGGCAGGAACTTAGGTGAAGGAAAGCTGTTATATTGGCAGGTGGGATACAGTGTGGAGGAATGGTACATACCAGAGCACATCTCCTGTACACAAGCTCCTGGGCCCAGGAGGAAGGAAGTGGTTGCCAGAGAATTAGTGATGATCAAAGTTGCCCTGGAATATCCTTCATGCCCAAGATGAAGTTGACATAAACTTCAATATCTAATAATACAATATATGTTTTTCTCAAATACCAGATGGCCTTATTTATAAGTCCAGGAACTAATGAATTTAATTAGAAAGAGTGAATTCTTCTAAAGGTTCAGACTTCTTAACTGGCAGAAGAGTGCATACCTTCAACAAAATGTGCTGGGCTTCTTTTTAAACAACTTGATTTTACACCAGGGAATGATGAGCAGAAATATAAAAACAAGTCTAGGTTAAGTGATCTGAATTATTTCCTGAAAAGTATGGACTGAACAGTCTTATGGCTGTAAAACAGTTTCCAACTTCACTTTTGTGCATACGCGTGGCCTTGTGATTTCTCCTTGTATGGTTGGATCAATCAGCAAATATGAAAATGCAGCCATCACCTGGTCACTCAACACGATCAAGAAGCTCTGAAGGTCTTGTTTCCTACTAAATCAAGCGAGCTGCCCTTCCTTGTCTGTGGTGTCTTCTATAACACGGTCCTGAATTTACCGCACCTTCTTTCCATGGCGCCACAGAATGTAGCTCCTGCTTCAGTCTTGGTCTCCCCAGTCTCCTGAAAGCACACTTTTTCTGTCTCCCACTCGCAGCCTCTTTTTGCTTCTGACCCACTCAGTTCCTTCCTTCAAGAGCCAGAAAGTGAAAGTGAAGTCGCTCAGTTGTGTCCGACTCTTTGTGACCCCATGAATCGCAGCACGCCAGGCCTCCCTGTCCATCACTAACTCCCAGAGTTCACTCAAACTCACGTCCATTGAGTTGATGATGCCATCCAGCCATCTCATCCTCTGTCATCCCTTACTCCTCCTGCCCCCAATCCCTCTCAGCATCAGAGTCTTTTCCAATGAGTCAACTCTTCACATGAGGTGGCCAAAGTACTGGAATTTCAGCTTTAGCATCATTCCTTCCAAAGAACACCCAGGACTGATCTCCTTTAGAATGGACTGGTTGGATCTCCTTGCAGTCCAAGGGACTCTCAAGAGTCTTCTCCAACACCACAGTTCAAAAGCATCAATTCTTCAGTGCTCAGCTTTCTTCACAGTCCAACTCTCACATCCATACATGACCACTGGAAAAACCATAGCCTTGACTAGAAGGACCTTTGTTGGCAAAGTAATGTCTCTGCTTTTGAATATGCTGTCTAGGTTGGTCATAACTTTCCTTCCAAGGAGTAAGTGTCTTTTAATTTCATGGCTGCAATCACCATCTGCAGTGATTTTGGAGCCCAAAAAGTAAAGTCTGACACTGTTTCCCCATCTATTTCCCATGAAGCGATGGGACCAGATACCATGATCTTAGTTTTCTGAATGTTGAGCTTTAAGCCAACTTTTTCACTCTCCTCTTTCACTTTCATCAAGAGGCTTTAAGCCCAGTTTTAATTTCCATGAAGACTGCCTTAAGCAGTGAAGCCATTATTGGTCTCTTCTGAATAGCACTTACGCGACTAAATCTGTGGCACTTGTGGGACTAAGCTGTGACTACTAGGATTCTGAAATATCAGTGTAGACAGGTGAGTAGGTCTGTTTGCATGAACTGAAAAGGTGGTGCCCAAGATAACAGGTTTGGGGCTGCTGGTAAAGATACATTCAAGTTAGAGCGAAGAAAGGCAGGCTGGCCAAACCCTGGGTTGCAGAAGGAAGGAGCAACGCTGGCTACGTCATAACACCTACCATTCACATTTGTCTCCTGCCCCAGCTTCACCTCTAGAGCTCAAGGCTGAGTCTTAGGGAAGAGTGGCTACAAGTAAAGAGATGCTTTGTTGAAAACATTAGGACAATGGGGCACGAGTGACTTTCTTTGTTATTCCATTAATACAGAGTGTAAAACAAAAGGTGAAGGGAGGCATTTGGGTCAGGGTTCTCATTTAACATCCCAGTGCTGTGGCATTTTGAGGACTCAGAGCCATCTTATCAATTCTTTAGGGAGATTTGGTGAAAGGTTGTAGCAGAGTCCATAAGGGAGGGTTGCCAGAAAAAATACAGGGTACCCAGTTAAGTATGAGCTACAGATAAACAACAAGCAACTTTTTAGTATATCTCCTGCAACATATGGGCATAATTATACTAAAAATTTGTTGTTTACCAAGCTCAGTTTTAACTGGCTATCCTGTGTGCCTATTTGGTAAATGTAACAAGAGGGACAATGATGGTTAAAAGAGGCTAAAACGTCAGTGGGGTTAAACAGTGCCCAGAGGAGGGATCCAGATGTGATAACCAGATATTTGACAGACTTCCCTTTCTAAATGAAAAGACAAAGCCTTGAGAAGAGAAAACCGTTTGACCTTTCCACTTGCTTCCTATCTCTGAATCACTCATGATGTCTGGGATAATGGCAGCCTTCTAGAGGTCATGGGCTCTGAGTAAGAGGATGAAAAACCAAAAAATACTTAGGATGGTGAAGCAAAAGGTCAGGAAGAGCCTAGGTCCTTTAGGACATTCTTAAGCATCAACCAGGGAGGTTCATCCTCCCTTGAGACACATTGCATAGGGTTGATTCAAAACCTGAATAGCATTCAAGTTCTATTAGGAAAAAGTTTTATGATTGGGAGAAAAAATATGGTACTGCTGGATAGATTGCTACGAGGAACCATTGCCATCCTTGAACATGGAAGAACACAAGGACAGAGACGTCTTAGGGGAAATCATTAGTCAGTAGCCTGTGTGTGTGCTTAATCACTTAGTTGTGCCCTACTCTGCGACCCCATAGACTGTAGCCCACCCCCCTGCCCCAACCAGGCTCCTCTGTCCTTGGGATTCTCCAGGAGAGAACACTGGAGTGGGCTGCCATGCCCTCCTCCAGGTGATCTTTTCAACCCAGGGGACAAACCCAGGTCTCCTGCATTGCAGGTGGATTCTTTACCATCTGAACCACCATAAAGATACTGGAGGCACTGAGGGCAGTTCAGTTCAGTTCAGTCGCTCAGTCATGTCCAACTCTTTGCGACCCCATGGACTGAAACATACCAGGCCTCCCTGTCCATCACCAACTCCCAGAGTTCACTCAAACTCACGTCCATTGAGTTGGTGATGCCATCCAGCCATCTCATCCTCTGTCGTCCCCATTCTCCTCCTGCCCCCAATCCCTCCCAGCATCAGAGTCTTTTCCAATGAGTCAACTCTTTGCATGAGGTGGCCAAAGTACTGGAATTTCAGCTTTAGCATCATTCCTTCCAAAGAAATCCCAGGGCTGATCTCCTTTAGAATGGACTGGTTGGATCTCCTTGCAGGCCAAGGGACTCTCAAGAGTCTTCTCCAACACCACAGTTCAAAAGCATCAATTCTTTGGTGCTCAGCTTTCTTCACAGTCCAACTCTCACATCCATACATGACCACTGGAAAAACCATAGCCTTGACTAGAAGGACCTTTGTTGGCAAAGTAATGTCTCTGCTTTTTAATATTCTGTCTAGGTTGGTCATAAACTTTCCTTCCAAGGAGTAAGTGTCTTTTAATTTCATGGCTGCAATCACCATCTGCAGTGATTTTGGAGCCCAAGAAATAGCCACTGTTTCCACTGTTTCCCCATCTATTTCTCATGAAGTGATGGGACCAGATGCCATGGTTAGTTTTCTGAATGTTGAGCTTTAAGCCAAATTATTCACTCTCCTCTGCTTTCATCAAGAGGCTCTTTAGTTCTTTTTCACTTTCTGCCATAAGGGTGGTGTCATCTGCATATCTGAGGTTATTGATATTTCTCCTGGCAATCTTGATTCCAGCTTGTGCTTCCTCCAGCCCAGCGTTTCTCATGATGTACTCTGCATATAAGTTAAATAAGTAGGGTGACAATATACAGCCTTGATGTACTCCTTTTCCTATTTGGAAGCAGTCTATTGTTAGGAAGCTTTTAAAGTGATTAAGGAGTGGATTATAATGGTGGTAAGGAATCAGAGGGAAATACGTGAATCCTAAAAGTAGTTCAACTGAAGAACTGACAGAAGGAAAGAGAAATGACTACACTGTGCCAAGTACTTAACACACACTGCCCCATTTAGTCTTTTTTTTTTTTTTTGGACCGCTTTAAATTCAAGCCCATTAAACTTAATTTATGTTGTCTATACAATAAAAATAATCAGCAATTTTGAAAATTCATCACAAATTTGAGATATTTGTTTAGTCTTTGTGAATTATATTGTTATACTCACCATGTGATGTGGGGAGACCAACCTGTAACATGTAGTAATATTAAGGAGTGACCACGAAGTTGCTAAGAGTCAGACACGACTGAGCGACTTCACTTTGACTTTTCACTTTATGCATTGGAGAAGGAAATGGCAACCCACTCCAGTGTTCTTGCCTGGAGAATCCCAGGGACGGGGGAGCCTGGTGGGCTGCCGTCTATGGGGTCACACAGAGTTGGGCACGACTGAAGCGACTTAGCAGCAGCAGCATGGTTGTCCTAGTGGTAAAAAACCTATCTGCCAATGCAAGAGATGTAAGAGATGAGAGTTTGATCCCTGGGTTGGGAAAATCCCCTGGAGGAGAGCATGGCAACCCACTGCAGTATTCTCTCCTGGAGAATCCCATGGACAGAGGAGCCTGACAGGCTACAGTCCATAAGGTCACACAGAGTTGGACATGACTAAAGCAATTGAGCAGGCACATGTTTCTAATACAGATGTATCCAAGAAACTACTGGGGTCCCCAGGAAAGAGGCACAGGTCCAAAGAAGGTCTTGAAAAATGAGTGGAATTTTAAAAGATAGGAAAATGAAGGGACAATATTACAGATAGATGGATGGCATGTGCTTAGGTACTTCTTTGGCAAAATCTTTGCATATGGTGTCTTCCAGAGAATTCTTCAGTACAAAGGAGTTCCTCTAAGTGGTAAGATATTTGCAGGCCAGGGTAGGGGGGCTTTTTGATATCCTTAAGTAATAGCATGCCATAACTTGCCAATTGGCAATTTTAGAAAAATTACAGCATAGCCAGAAGTGGGAACATCTCCAGAGACTCCTGCTGGAAATAATGACCCGTGATGTGGTGAAGTGAGAAGGTGGAGGAGTGCTGAAGTTCTTCCCACTTTCTTCATCTTGTCACCCTTCCCAGGATCCTCCAGGGCCACCTGACTCTCATACCAGCTCTGCCCCTGCCTGTTCTCCTGTCCACGAGAGGGACAACATATATTGTGAGCATAAAGATCTGGGCAGCATCCTCTACATCCCTCATCTATTAATATTTGCTCTTGAGGCTGACCTTGCAGTCTCCTCCTCTGCCCTCCTTCCCGAATATCGCAGGCTGTGCTTCCCATGACTCTCGGTGGCTGTGGCTTTCTGATATTTGATCTGGAGTCCCTAGGACACAACAGCAGAAACCTCTTGCCCAAATGTTCCAGTGCTCAGGATTACTGTTTGTTTGCTTGCTTGTTTTCTCCTCCCCCACCTTGGAGAAAAACAGGAGACCTCAGATAACCCTAATGTCAGGGAGGGTTGTAGAAAGGGAGGGCTGGATTCAGTCCCCTTAGCTGGTCAGCACCTTGTTCTATGCCATCCGTGGCAGGTAAGGAGGCTGTCACGCCCTCTTCTTTTATGATCTGTTCAGAAAGTTAACAAATGTTTTCACGTTTCTACTAACTCTACTGCCACTTCAAAGCTATTCTTAAAAGCATCACAAGTGATACCATTCCCTTCATAGTACTCTTCCTTCAAATAATTCATAAGAAATGTGCCCAAGTGGGACAGAAGTAGGAGTCAGGAGGGCTGGGCGTCTGCACACCTGACTTGGTGTAGATCCTGTCTCTATTCACCCAATCTGTGCCTTCAAACAAGACACCCCTTCTCTGAGCCTCAGTTTCCCCACTTGTTAAACAGGTGCAGCAGAGTGTGTTTCCTCTTCCTCAGCATCATCTCTAGGAGAACTAGATTAGGTTCCGTGCATTTCAGTAATATTGACTGTATACCATGTGATGGAGGTGCGTTGTCACTGGGAGCAGGACAATACAGCTCACAGCACAGACTCTGGAGCCAGTCTGCCCCTTTTCTTCTCTGGAAACTGAAGATAATGGTGCAGTTCGAAAGCTCTGAAATCCCCAAAGCTCAAAAACCTACAGTTTTTCTTAATCTATTATTTTTAATTGAAGGATAATTGCTTTACAGTATTGTGCTCAGTTCAGTTCAGTTGCTCAGTCATGTCCAGCTCTTTGAGACCCCATGGACTGCAGCATGCCAGGTTTCCCTGTCCATCACCAGTATTGTGTTGGTTTCCACCAAATATCAACATGAATCAGCCACAGGTATACATGTCCCCTCTCTCTTGAACCTCCCTCCCCCTTCCCTCCCCATCACATCTCTCTATACCTAGAATTTTTTCGTGAGTTGGTGGCAAGATTGACATGATGGTTATTATGGTCTTTGTCTAGCCCACTTGCTGCAGAAATGTCAATATACTTGTTTACTGGGTGCTGTCCCAGGTCCCATAATATTACATGATATTGCAGTTTTAGTACCACACTATTTTTCTAAGATATGAAAAATTCTGTAGCAAAAACCCATTTAGCCTCAAGAAATGTGGGTACAGAATTGCAGCCATTGGTAGGGAATTCATGGGGCTGCTGTGATGAATAAGTGAATTGATTCAGGTAAAGTTCCAAGCACAGTGCCTCGTCCGTAATAAATGCTCTAACATAGTAATCGGTGTTAGCTGCCAGTATTCTTCCCTCTGTTACTGCAGCCAGAAGCATTCTTGGACAATATCTGTCACTTCTCCCAATCTGTTTCCCTGTTTCATACCTGGAACTATTAATGTGTAAAATTCTTCCATTTCAATCACTCAGCATTCGACTTTCCTGAAGCCACTGCCTTCCCACCTCTCTGCCAAAATGCTCTCCTGGTTTAGAACACAGAATTGCTCCCTGTGGCTACCTCACATCCCCTCCCTCAGCCTTCTCCATAGTTAGTTGGATGGTTTAACTATAGGTGAAAGGAGGCTGGGAGAGACCTCTGGGAAGTATCCACCAGCTGGCCTCAGACACCTAGCTCACCCCAACATGCTTACCATGGGCTGTGTGGCTGGGACCCAACGCATGTGGGCACAGCTCTGCCCCTTTAGAGAGGTTATGTCCACCCTTCTGGACCTCTGTTTCTCTTGGATAAAGCTAAATGATGGATACATGCCTTAAAGCTCCCTTAAGTCCTACCCGCTGTTATCTTTGAGTGCCGGGAAAATACATCTGTGATGTTCCTTCAGTAGCCAGATCATGTGAAAGGGAGAGTGAAAGTTTCATTCCTGCTCCGAAGTATCAGCCTCAAGGCAGGTCAGATACAAGGCTGTGGGAACCTTGTGACCACAGGAAAGGACAACCCCCCGCCTTACCGCAACTTTCTGGGCACTGACCCTGACCGGATTATAGGAACAGACTCTGGGTCATCCCCAGACAAGTTCAGAGATGAACTGGACAATTTCACATTGAAGGAGGTACAGCCTGTACTGGGGGTCTACAGGCAGGAATGCCACCCATTGATTAAAGGCAGGGCCCAGGTGTCATAGAGATCAGCACTGGAAATCTGCTCAATAGACAGACGGATCCTGCTAGCGGCAAGGGGGGCTAATGACGAAGCAAGAGAGGGACTTCGGGGAGTGGAAAGCATTCAGGGTGGGGCTCTGGCTCAGGATAAGGGTTACAGTGTGAAAGAGGATGAGTGAGGAGAGAGGAGGCAAGATGGAAGCCTGGTGCTATGGACTGAGTCACCGAATGGCGGGAGGAAGTACCATGGCCCTCAAATCCGTGGGCCCCCAGGCTTCTCCCTGCAGCCCCAAAGCTGCCATGCTCTGGTGGGACCCTACTAAATGCCAGTCTTGTCTCCCTTTTTTCATTAGGCAAAGGACCCCACTATTTCAAAAATGTCATTATAGACCAATAACACCAATACCCCCAGAGTCCCTGGTGTATTCGGTGACTTGTAAGCAGCAATCCCTGGAGGAGCTGTGGGAAAACTTGCGAAAGGGGCAAATTCCACTGGCGTATGCCTCTGCCCTTCATCCTTCCCACTTTTCTTCTGCCTGAAACTCAGGAAGCTGAAAGGGAAGCAGACTCTAGTGAGCGTGAAGCCACAAACTAAGCCCTGGTGGGGCTGGAGCCAAAAGAAGCCCAAGACCCTGGTGGCACTGGAAGCCACAGGACCGGCCCTGAGTGGTCCTGCAGCCTCGCATTGTGAGAGAAGAAACTCTTGTTTACATGGGCTTCTGTTTTGTGCAGACAAACCCAGTTCTAACAGGCACAGTCTCTGCCTTGCTGGACTGTTGTGAGGATTAGATGAGACACCTTAGGAGTCACGAGGGTTAAGATAAACCCACAGATAAAGCTGATCACCCAGAATCCTGCTTTTGGACCCTGTCCTCAGGAGACGTAGGCCACCGCTACACTTCCTGTTCCCAACTTGTTTAACTCCAGACTTGGTGGGGCGAGAGTGAATCTGGGACCACAATGGAGATGTGTCAGTAAGTCCAGCTGTGGGGAAGCAGTTTAGAAAAAACAGCAGAAGCCAGGTGTAGTGTGACGTACACGGTGGCTCCTGCACTTCTAGAAAACATGTCTCTGCTTATGTCTTGTCTGTGGGGGAGGAGGGTTCAGGAGCCCCTTCCTCACATGCAGAGCACATCATTTATTCATGCACCAAATACTTTCAGGGCATCTACATTGTGTAAGGTACTGTAGTATGTGCTAGAGACACACGTGGATAAAACACAGTCCTTGATCTCACACATCTGCTCCACGTATCAATTTCTTTTCTTTTTAGGAAAGGGGCCAAAAGATGAAGAATATATTTGGGTTAAATATGAGGGAAGAAAAAGCTCAGAGTACTGAAATTGCTGTCATTTTGCATCCTCTGATTGATGCAAGAACAATACACCCAGGTTTGGGGAGGTGGAGGTTATTTCCAACTTGGACTGATGTGGAAAGTTACTGGTATGCTCAGAAGTAAGCTTCCATAATTATGGGCTGAGGTCAGAGAAACTATAGAGAGCTCATAATTTCTAGCATTTCCTGAAGCTGTGAGTAAACTGCCACTTGATCCAGCTAAAATATGCTCTCTTTAAATGGAAAATATGCAGACGATGGAAAGTTTATGTTATTTCTCAATGGGAAGCTGTTGGGTCTTCAGTGATACCCACTGGGCCACTCTCTGGACAGTGACAAAGAAGGCACCACCCCACCAATTTTCAAATAGTTGCTGCTAACTGGAAAGGTCTTGGGGTCTGCAGCACAGACCATGCTTCACAGTGCAGGCTCTGGTGTAGGAACACCTGACTTTGAATCCTAACTCTGCTGCTTACTGCCTGCAGGAAGCCTGGTAATTACTTGACATAACTGATTCTCAGATTCTTCACCAATAAAGACAATCTAAGAATTCCTACCACATAAAGTTGTTGTGGAGGTTCCCAAGTGCTGCTAGTGGTAAAGAACTCGCGTGCCAAGGCTAGAGACATAAGAGACAGGGCTTCAGTCCCTGGGTCTGGAAGATTCCCTGGACTAGGGCATGAAAACCCACCTCAGTATTCTTGCCTGGAGAATCCCTTGGACAGAGGAGCCTGGAGGGCTACAGTCCATAGGGTTGCAAAGAGTCGGACAGACTGAATCGATTGAGCATGTGTGCATGCAAGATGGTTATGAAGAGTAAAAACAAGATATTATACAAAGGATGGACAGTGCTTGGCACAGAGTTAGAGCTCATGACATGTCAATTGTGGGGAAATGAGACAGGGAAGGACGAGAGGGACTGGGAACAGTCTCCTCAAAGGATGGTCTGGGCTGGAGCGTTTGTCCCCAAACAGACTTCCTCGTGCCACCTGTCTAGATGCAGCCCATCCTCAATCGACCCCAGAGCCAGTCTATGTTCTTCTGAATTCTGCCACAATCACTTCAAGCTGATGGAAAATGTAGGGCTCTCCAGTTATTTTCATGGAATGCTGCAATTCTGTGTTGTTGAGTTCACTGCTGAGTGCAGACAAGTGGGCCATTTTAGAGGGTCTGTGAAGTGAGCAGTTCCAATGCCCCATTGAATGAATGTGCTTTGTGAGGCCAGTTGAGGGTTTTCATAAAAGGCCTCCCTACAGATACTAGTTTCCTCTTCTCTTCAATGGAGATGGGGGTGGAATTAAACCCGAACGCCAGCATCTAGCATGATGATATGGAAGAAGCAGGAGCTCGGTAAACATTTCCCCATCCTTCCCCACAATCTTGCCCTGGTGTCATACTGTCCTAAACTGGAGAAGTATTATTGTCAAAGTATTGGCAACTCATGGCAGGAGAAATATAGAAAACCACAGGTAGCAACTAATATTTGCTTTGCAATCAGTGTATCAGGCCAGTTGAGTCATTATTCTCAACCCTAGTGCACTTAGTATTATTGGGAAGAATGGAAGAAGTTACCAATGGCTAGTGCGTATCCCCTCCCCCAAGAGAATCTGATGAATCAATAGCTCCTTGAAAGAATGAGCACCTCACTGGGTTTCAGTTTGTTCCTCTATAAATTGGGAGCAGAAAGGCTGAGTAACTTACCACACGTTGCACAGCTGAAGAAGGCCCCAGGTCCCTTGAAGTCTAGCCAGAGGTGTTCACCCCAGTGGATACCATCTGCTGTTAAAATTATGATATTTCGTCCATTATACATTACATGTCCATTATATATTACATAGGACTTTTTGCATCAGTTTTGAGTTTAAAACATTGCATTAAAATATTATTTATCTCAGTTACCAAGTTTCTTTGGCATTCTCTTATATTTTGCACTCAAGGCCATAGTCAAATAATGCAGAGTGTGTAAAAAAAAAAAACCAAAAAATCTTCAGTCCATTTCCCCCTCATGGGGATGGCATCTAGAAAGGGAAATGGACTGGACATCCTGTCCTTTTGCTTGGAGGGTCATGCTATGCCTCACTACACTTTGGTGCTGTGTGTGCAGGAGCAGTGATAGCTAGTCACGATGACAAAGATGAGCTGCTGGTTTGTGCAGAGCTGGATGCTGGCCCAGTGAATTTCTGTGGCTTCACTATAAGAAGTCGGTTGAGAGTAAATTTAAGCCCGCTTAGATGCTGGCTGTGTCTCTTTAGCAGCTTAAGCGGCAGATGAAACACCTCCCTGAAAGGAGTATTCTTCACTTAACCTGCTATTGGCTTGCAGTTAAACTTTTGACTTTGGCTGGCTAGAAATTTTCAATCCATACTAATCTGAATTAGGAAATAAATGAGTGACAATCCCAGAACCAGGCCCTTAGACATGCTTAGACTGAAAGATAACCAATTTGCCTGGAAGGAGAGCTGAGTTTATCAGGTCAGGAAACAAGTGAACGGTTTGCAAAAGGAATATTCGGATAAGGCGGAGCCCAAGATCCAAGTGAAAAGTCCTTCCTGAGATGGGAGACCAATACCCGCGCTTTGCAGATGCCGTCCTGCCTGTCTGACTTCATCTGTCTCAGGGAGTGTCTCCAGTCACCTCAAAGGTCATGACTGAATTCTCAACAGTTTCTCTAAACTCGACTTTCCTGTGATTTCAATTCCCACTAGAACATACGCTGTATAAGGACAAGGATTTTCTTGCTGGTTTAGCTCCAGGCTGCACCCTCAATGGAGAGTCACCTAAAGTAGGTGCTCAGAACCATGTCACCCTCCTGGCTCCATCGCCAACATCTCCTGTCTCCTTTAGAGTGAACAGGGAAGCCCTTATGAGGCCTAGGGGCCTGCCTGGTCTGCCCCTGCTTACTTCTCCAACTGTAGGCCCCGCTGCCCTTTTCCATTCACTGCTCCAAGCTCTGCCTGACCAGGCCTTAGCTAATGCTTTGTCTAGTGCATGGAACACACAACACATCCCCCACACATCCACCCTACACACTTCACTGGACTAGCTCCTTCTCAACTTTTGTGTCTTAGTGAAAAGGTCCTTTCTTCAAAGCAGAGTTCCTCATCTATTCTTATCCACGGAGACCCTCTCCTCCTTTCCTCTGGTCATTATGCTTATGTTTCCTTCAGAGTGCCCTCTAAGCACTCTCCTTCCTTGTCCTGGGGGCTAAACACTGGCTCTTGGCTGCTCATGCTTTCAGATGCCCCTGTCTCACCCTGACTATCCAGACCATGCTCCCCTGAGATGCTAACAGATGAAATGTTAGGAGGGGCTGTGCCTAATATTTAGCTGTTAACAGAAACACATCAACCTAAATAGAGTGGGAATTTAGGGTGTGACAGACACCTTATGAGGAAGAGATTTGTGTAAGGGCAACAGTGGGCTTTGACCCCTCAGTGGCAGCCACCAACCTGCTGGCTATGCAGGAGACAGATCCTGGCATAGTTATAACCAGTTAATCCAGGCTCATCCAGGATTTTTATGCTATTCTCTTGACCATTCTAACCATATACTGGCCAGATTGCACGGTTTTCCCATCTTAAACTGAAGAGATGGAACTCCCTGGCTGTCCAGTTGTTAGGACTCACTGCCTTTAATGCCAAGGACCTGGATTCAATCCTTGGTCAAGGAATTAAGATCCCACAAGCCATGAAGCAAGGTCAAAAAAAAAAAAAAAAAAAACCCAAAAGCCAAAAACTGAATTGTAAAGCAACTATACTCCAATTAAAATTAATTTTTAAAAAGATAGTATAATCAAAGGGTATACTGCTAGTATGTTTATAGAAAAATTTAAAATGGTCAGGTATTTTCAATTAAGTTTTTAAGTTCTGAAACCCAAACTATTTTATAGAAGCGATTGTCAAATATAGGTAGTGTCTATACTCTTAGACAATGATGATATATTCTGATTTATTTCCAGATAGAAGCTATGAAATATATAATGATAGATATTTTTAGATCTTTGCAAACATATATTAAAAAATTATATTATAAAACATCTTTTCTGGGATGATGCCAGGACATTTGGGGTATAAACCCTTAAATCATCTTATACTTACTCTGTCTTATCTCTGGAAAATGTTAGTAAATTGGATTTACCATTTACCATTCCATGTAAGACTTCTTACCATTCCATGTAAGAAGTCATCCATGTGTGAAGTCATGTAAGAATTACCAGTTAATATTTCTTTTATATTATCCAATTGCATTTTATGATCTCATCTCTTTTTGAGATAACTACTGAATTTTTACAAACTCTCAATAATTGCTTCCTTGAAAAATACTTTATTTGTTGGTGATGAATAAAATAAATGTAGAAGCATGTGAATAATAAAAGCAATTCTACTTCCAATAAAAAAACACTTTAAAAAAATTGAAGAGAAATAATAGAAAGGGTATCATACACCATTATATTAATAATACCTACATCTAGATGAGAAATGAGTGTTCCTAGCGGTTTTCCCCCCCATTTGTCTATTTAAACTTTTCCTTTATTAATGGTATATTGCTTTTATAATTTTAGAATAATTAAAAATTATTTCCTGTGCTCCTTTTTTGTTTGTCGTGTTTCAGTTGTATAGAGCTGTGCAGTACAACACCACAGTCACTAACATCAAGTGAGTATTCATATTTAAATTAGTCAAAATTGAATTCGATTACAAACTCAGTGCCTCAGTTGCACTAGCCATATTTCAAGTGCTCAGTAGTCACTTATAGCTGGTATAGGCACATACCATTTTGGACAACCCAGATATAGAACATTTCTACTACAACAAAAAGTTTCACAGGAAAATAGTGGTGTAGAGTGTGTAGGTTTTCAACATTTGAATACAAAAGCAGAGACTTAAGGTTGTTGAAGAGTACTACTGATGCAAACAAAGGTTTGAAGAGAGCAACTGTTTGGTTTCCTTGTGATCCAAATGCAGTGGTAGTCAGTTCTCTCTGACAAAAGATGCTGTATTACTCACCAGAGTCCTAAGGAGGGAGGCTGATGGGAGAAATGTGTCCTTGATATTTTATAGCTGTGGAAGCTGATCCTTGAGTTTAGCCATCTGAGGATTTTTACAAAGTACTCTGAAAAGACTGGAAGGATGCCTGCCATGATGCGTCAGTCTCTGGGGCCACTCTGGGGCCACTCTGGGGACCTACCTTCCTATGGAAAATTTCCATAGGCTTTCTTGAAATCAGATTTCTTTCCCTGATTCTTATTCCCATTAAAAGGCTTTTAGGATCTGTTCTTGAACTAATCCCCTCTGATGAACTGCAGGATAACCTAATGCTAATGTAAAGTTATTATGCAACCAGCCCAGCAAGTTGTGCTCAGCAACCGGATCAGACTGTCTTGAAAGATTTAGAGACTAAGTGTCCTTCAAGACAACAGCACAAGATGTGAGTAGCTAAACTGGCTCTGTTATCAAATTTGCCTGATGTGGAAATGAGTTCCCAAACCCACACTCTTGGAGGCCTAAGAAATGTGTCACGTCTGCCATGATGAGCAAGAGGGAGCTACATCATTACTGAAAAGGACAAGGATATAGTCATTCATAGATTTTTTCAACAAAACTTTGTTGTTTTTGTTCAGTCAGTAAGAGGTGTCCAACTCTTTGCAGCCCCATGGATGCCAGGCTTCCCTGTCCTTCACTATCTCCTGGAGCTTGCTCAAACTTATGTCCATTGACTTGGTGATGCCATCTAACCATTTCATCCTCTGTGCCACCTGCTTCTCCTCCTCCCTCAATCTTTCCCAGCATCACATTCTTTTCCAATGAGTCAGCTCTTTGCATCAGGTGGCCAAAATATTGGAGCTTCAGCTTCAGTCCTTCCAATGAATATTCACGGTTGATTTCCTTTAGAATCAACTGATTTGATCTTCTTGCTGTCCAAAGGGCTCTCAAGAATCTTATCCAGCACCACAGTGTGAAAGCTTCAGTTCTTTGGTGTTTAGCCTTCTTTATGGTGCAGCTCACATCCATATATGACAACTGGAAAAATCATAGCTTTGACTATATCAACTGTTGTTGGCAAATTCTCTGTCTAGGTTTTAATACACTGTCTAAGTTTGTCATAGCTTTTCTTCCCAAGAGTAAGCATCTTTTAATTCCATGTCTGTAGTCACCATCCACAGTTATTTTGGAGCCCAAGAAAATAAAATCTGTCACAATTTCTACTTTTTCACCATCTATTTGCCATGAAGTCATGGGACCAGATGCTATGATCTTGGTTTTTTGAATGTTGAGTTTTAAGCTGCTTTTTCACTCTCCTCTTTCATCTTCATCAAGAGGCTCTTTAGTTCCTCTTAGTTTTCTGCCATTAGAGTGGTATCATCTGCATATCTGAGGTTGTTGATATTTCTCCCAGCAATTTTGATTCCAGCTGGTGCTTCACCCAGGCTGGCATTTCACATGCTGTACTCTGCAAGTTAGTTAAATAAGCATGGTGACATTATACGGCCTTGTACTTATTATGGAATAAGACAGACCTTGATACTGCCTTATAAAGTAGCACCTTGAATTATTATAATTACAACCTTATCAAGGTCAAGGACAACCCTAAATAACCAGAAATTAGTTGGTACTCAAGAGTGTTATAGGCAAGAGTCCGGAGTGTCTCCAATGAGCAGTTAAGATAAGATTCTAACTATATGTCATAAGCAGGAAAGATACAGAGCATATGAATGTATTTTATATCAATTTGAGCATCTCAAGAGAGCCCTTAAATGTCATTTAGGTCTGTGCAAGAGGAAAGAGACAAAATGTTTCTATAATCGAGTCCTGTAGGGGATATTAATCACCATATAAAACAAGGCTGAGTAGTAAACTGCAAAGCCCTGTAGCACTTCACTGCCTTCTTCAAGCACCCTAGGTTAACATGGAACAGGGAAGATCTACTGAAATGTTGATTCCAGTTCACAATGAAAGGCAAGTTCCCTTCAATAAGTAAGATCACAGTTGCTGGAAACACCATGCAGAACGTGTGACAATATAAGAAGGACAGAGCAAAAGGAAAAGATGTCCTCTTGAAACATCTTTTTACCTATAAAAAAAGAGAAATCAAAATTTGAATATTAATTCTAAAAAAGAAACACTTAGATGATGTCCTGCAGAGCACGTCACTAGCATGAGAGAGTAAACTAGGAAATCTTACTGTAAATCTCTCTTCTTTCACAGTGCAAACTTCTAGATCTCACACTGAGATGTTCAAATAAGGTCTGATTGAAGTTTGGGGCTGGAAGAGGAGGGACGGACATGGGAAGAGGAGAGGGAACAAAATATACAGGGTAATGGTCAGAAATCAACAAAGGAATTGTGGTGGAGGGCTGTAGCTCAATGTGTGGGTGCTGCTAGAAGGCCCTCCAGAGCAATCTAGACTGTGACTGTGTTCTGGAAAATGTTTGTAGAGTACAAGACTATGAGCCCAAAGAGATTTAGGAATCATCAGTGGTTGGTAATAATTAAAACAAAGAGCATAAATGAAAACACTGGAACACGTAAATGAGAAGAGTAGGGGCCAACCATGACCACTTGAATGACCCCAGTATTTAAGGTTGGGAAGAGAAAACAAGAAATTCATGAAAGGGTACACAATGAATGGTCAAAGAGAACCAGTAGAGTGTGTTGTTGGAGAAGACAAGGAAGTAAATTTAGAGAACTTAGAGACACCTGATTAAACACAGATGTGCCGCCCCCTAATGACCATCAATTGTCCACTGATTTGGCAACATTTATCTGAGAAGTTTTATCAGTCAGTCGTAAAGGAAATCAGTCCTGAATATTCATTGGAAGGTCTGATGCTGAAGCTGAAACTCCAATAATTTGGCCACCTGATGCAAGGAACTGACTCATTGGAAAAGACCCTGATGCCCAGACAGATTGATGGTGGGAGGAAAAGGGGACGACACAGGATGAGATGGTTGGATGGCATCACCGATTCGATGGACATGAGTTTGAGTGAGCTCTGGGAGTCAATGATGGACAGGGAAGCCTGGCGTGCTGCAGTCCATGGGATTGCAAAGACATGGTTGATTGGACATGACTGAGTGACTGAACTGAACTAAACTGACTGATCAGAGAAGTTTGAATAGAACAGTGTAAGCAAAATCAGATTTCAAGGGATTGAGGAGTGACGGGGATGAGAGAAAATGTGGTTGGGACCAGTTTTATAGGATCCTTAAAATGAAGACCCATGTGGACATTGCTAATAAGTTTTTATTCTTGAGGAACCTTGTTTGCTAAATTGTAGAGGTTTATCTTCAGAACTGAGATGCCTGATGTCAGGAAGTATCCAAATAACAAATTGTTCTAGCCTTTATTCTGCTTTGATGATTAAAAACATTGTTGGGACTTAACTAGTGGTCCAGTGGCTACAACTCTGTACTCCTAATGCAAGGGACCTGGGTTTGATCCCTGGTTGAGGAACTCGATCCCAAATGCCACAAGTAAGAGTTTGTGTGCTGCAACAATACCCAGCCAAATAAATGAATAAAAATAAACACAAACTTTGTTTGGCCTTTAGAGAAATAAGGCTTTTGAAGACTTCCTCCATAGCAATGCTTACCTTTCTCTGTCGGGTAAAATTTCCCCACAAGAATTAGGTCTGTATGTGCGTGTGTTCTAAATCGCTTCAGTCGTGTCTGACTCTTTGAAACCTTATGGACTGGAGCCCGCCAGGCTCATCTGTCCATGGGATTCCCCAGTGGGTTGCCATGCCCTCCTCCAGCAGGGGATCTTCCCAACCCAGGGATCGAACCCAGGTCTCTCATGTGTCCTTCACTGGCCAGTGGGTCCTTTACCACTAATGCCACCTAGGAAGCCCTAGATTGGTATAGTTCAAGGGAAATGAATTGGCAGCTCTTCTTTTGAAAAACAAGCTCTGGGGACTTGTCAGGCATTGAGCCTTGCAAAGCACCTAACATGGATCCATAGAAAGCTTCTCTTGATCTGCTGTACACAGAGACTAGGTCCTGTGTGACCTTTGAGTAAACTGAGAAGATGATTAAATCTGCAATGTGGTCAGAAGGCTTTGCGCAAATAGAGCAACACCCTGGAGATGTTGAAAGGCAGATCCTGCCTCTTACTAAACAATTATGACTTCAAAGTTATTCATGTAGACCAGCCATAAAAGTGTCAAGAAAAATATCTTAATGATTATATGTTCTATTTCATGAAGCCAAGAGTCCTAGGCTATCACAACAGCTTAGTGTTTTCAAACTTTATCTTTCCATAATATTCATTTGGTGAGCTAAATTGTTCTCTATCTATCTATATCAGATTTAGAAAGCTGGACTACTGTGCCTGAAGTTGAGTGAGATTTGTCCAAAGTTACCTCTTTGGAATGCAAAACACAGTTTAAAAGACTTATCCCATCAAAAAGAATACATTTGAATCAGTTCTAATGAGGTGGATGAAACTGGAACCTATTATACAGAGTGAAGTAAGCCAGAAAGAAAAACACCAATACAGTATATTAACACATATATATGGAATTTAGAAAGATGGTAACAATAACCCTGTGTACGAGACAGCAAAAGAGACACTGATGTATAGATCAGTCTTATGGACTCTGTGGGAGAGGGAGAGGGAGAGGGAGAGGGTGGGGAGATTTGGGAGAATGGCATTGAAACATGTATAATATCATGTATGAAACGAGTCGCCAGTCCAGGTTCGATGCACGATACTGGATGCTTGGGGCTGGTGCACTGGGACGACCCAGAGGGAGGGTATGGGGAGGGAGGAGGGAGGAGGGTTCAGGATGGGGAGCACGGGTATACCTGTGGCGGATTCATTTTGATGTTTGGCAAAACTAATACAATATTGTAAAGTTTAAAAATAAAATAAAATTTAAAACAAATTAAAGACTTATCCCTAGAAAAGAGTAACACACCTTGGTTGCATGTGAGAATCATTTATGGACAAATCCTAATGCATTTTTGGATCCTGATTTAATTGGTCTAGAGAGAAGAACTCTCTCATGGTAGTTTTTAATAGCACCCCAGTTGGTTCTGTTGTGTGAGTGAAGTGAAAATCATTGTCATGTCCAACGCTTTGTGACCCCATGGACTATAGAGTTCACAGAATTCTAAAGGCCAGAATACTGGAATGGGTAGCCTCTGCCTTCTCCAGGGAATCTTCCCAACCCAGGGATTGAACCTTTGGACAGAGGAGCCTGGAGGGCTACAGTCCATAGCATCACAAATGGTTGGACATGACTGAATGCTGGGTGTATGGGGAGGCATAAAATTTATCTTTTTAATTCACAGATCTTTCAGGTAGAGAGGAGCCACACTGAATGTATTCAGGGAAATGCCTTAGGAGTTCCATTCATATCTGAATTGACAAAATCCTGGATCTTAGTCCTATGCCTGATGCCTTAATGAGATGAGATATTTGTAGATCTTTGGAAAGGATGAGTGTATTTTGCATATGGAAGGATTATAAATAAGTTAGAGCCATAGGTTATTAAGGACTTCCCAGGTGAAGCTAGTGTAAAGGACCCGCCTACCAATGCAGGAGATATAAAGTGATGTGGGTTCGATCCCTGGGTCTGGAAGATCCCCTGAAAGAGGGCATGGCAACCCACTCCAGTATTCTTGCCTGGAGAAACCCTTGGACAGAGGAGCCTGGAGGGCTACAGGCCATAGCATCACAAATAGTTACATGTGACTGAAGTGACTTAGCATGCATAGGTTATTAAGATAACCACTAATTCTATGCTCTCCTTCCATCACAAGATGGAATTTATCTTCCCTTCTCTTGAATCTGGCTTGGCATTCTGACTTACTTTGTTCAACATAATGTGGCAGAAGTGATGCTAGTCTAGTTCAGTCTAGGCTAAAATTTCTTTAAGAATTGTCACACTTTGCTCTCTCAGTCTTGAGCCACCATGTCAAGCAGTCCAACTACCTTGCTGGAGAGACCATGTGGCCAGATCCTAGCAACTCCAACCGTCTCAACCAAAGTGCCAGATCTGATGGAGCCATCTTGGAATGCTGCCTTAAGACCAACGTGCTGTGAGGAAGCCCAAGTTATCATATGGAGAGGCCACATGGGAGAGAATAAAGGCATCACAGCTGACAGCCCCAGCCTAGCTGCCAACTGAATACACCCAAGACAAGGATAGAAGAACTGTTTATTCAACCTACAAAAATCATAAAAAATAATAAATCACTGCTATTTTAAACCATCAAGTCTTGGGGAAGTTTGTTTTCTAGAAATGAGAAATTGACACCATTGTGAGCTATAATTTGAACATTCTAGATATGCAGAAATATCTTCAGAGAGTCCCATCTGGAAGTTTAGTTGAACTAGCTATTTTTTTTTAACTAGCTATTTTGTATTAGCAGTTTTTTTAAAAAACTGCATCTCAGGATGACATCAACAAAAACAATTCCAGGATGCTTGAAAATAAATAAATTAGAGAGTAATGCAGCCTAAAGAAAATACCTCAATTCCACTTTTTTTTTTTTTGTAGTTATGTCTAAATGGGAAAAGTGCTAGAGAAATTTACCCAATAGATATTTATCAAGTACCTACTATGAGTGCCAAGATAACCTAAGGAGAAAAAACTTATCCCCAGTTTCTAAGGAATGACGGGGATTTAAACACCTAATATTTGCCAGTTTCACATCTCTTTCTGAACATTAGGTAGGTGTTACCTCCTCCTCTATTTTCTGGAAGAGATTAAGTAGGATTGATGTTAATTCTTTATTAAATATTTGGTATTGTTCTCCAGTGAAACTGTGTGGATCTGGAAATTTTTTATATTGTTGTTGGAGTTTTAAAATTATTAATTTCATTTCCTTAGTTGTTAAAGGGCTGTTCAAGTTATGTCTTTCATGTTGCGTAAGTTGTGGTAATTTGTGCTTTTCAAAGAATTGGTGAATTTTATCTATGGTGTCAACTTTGTGTGTGGAATTGTTTGTAGTCTCTTATCCTTTTGAAATCTGCAGGATCTGTAGTATATCTCCTACTTCATTTTGGTATCCGTAATTTGCCTCCTCTTTCTCTTCGTTAGTCTTGAGTTTGCCAATTTTATTGATCTTTTTGAGGAACCAACTTCTTGATTTATTGAATTTTCTCTATTTTTTTCTGTTTTCCATTTTATTGATTATTGTTTTTTGTTGCTTCCTTCCTTCTGTTTGATTTGGTATCATTTTGCCCTTATTTTTCTAGTTTCTTGATGCTTTTTATTCTATAGGAAAATACTACTTGAGGTTATCTTATGTGTTTGTGTTTCACTAAGTATAGTATATATATTGGATATGATGAGCTAATCATTATATACTTTCATGTAACTCATAAATATGCTTTCCCCATGTTCATGTGAAGCCTCAGAGCATATCTGAAAACAGTGGCAAAACTCACAAAATGTGTGGATATTAAAAAAAAAAGTCATCAAACCATTAGTACTGGCTGATACAGTATATCCCTAGTGTTCTTAGACAGGCCAATCAAGATGACATACTGGTAACAGAAGCAGATTACCAGTGTTTTTTCCTGTTGCTCTAAAATTTTCCCCTAAGCAAAAACCAAGCAGTGGAAAATCCCCAGCATAAGGTTCACAGAGGAAGTGAAGTAAATAGGGGCCGGTCATTTGATTTGTCTTTCAATGGTGTGTTTCCATGAATAGAGTCCTCAGAACACAAAAGAATCTGAGTGTGTAAGGCTCAGGTTAGCAGCCAAGCTACAGAAAAGACAAAATATGGTTCAAAAGGGATGCTTGGTGTACTTTCTTTTATTTGTACTGGTGTTCATTTGAAAGTACTTGGTATACTTTTGAGAGAAACAACAAACCGCTCAACTGAATTTAAAATCCTACAATTATTTTTAGAGAGGTACAGACCTTGGATACCAACAAAGGTCCATCTAGATGCCAACAAACTAGATGCCAACAAGGGTCCGTCTAGTCAAGGCTGTGGTTTTTCCAGTGGTCATGTACGGATGTGAAAGTTGGACTATAAAGAAAGCTGAGTGCCGAAGAATTGATGCTTGTGAACTGTGGTGTTGGAGAAGACTCTTGAGAGTCCCTTGGACTGCAAAGAGATTCAACCAGTCCATCCTAAAGGAGATCAGTCCTGAATATTCACTGGAAGGACTGAGGCTGAAGGTGAGACTCCAATACTTTGGCCACCTGATGCAAAGAACTGACTCATTTGAAAAGACCCTGATGCTGGGAGAGATTGAAGGTGGGAGGAGAAGGGGATGACAGATGATGAAATGGCTGGATGGCATCATTGACTCAATGGACATGAGTTTGAGCAAACTCTGGGAGCTGGTGATGGACAGGGAAGCCTGGAGTGCTGCAGTCCATAGGGTCGCAAAGAGTCAGACATGACTGAGGGACTGAACTGAACTGAACAGACCTTGAGAGAAAACAGGGACCCAGAGAGATTAAGTGATTTGCCCAAAGTCGCTCAGCCACTTCCCAGCAGAGCCTGAGCTCAGATGGCTCAACCCTGCTCCACTAATTCTTCAACAAGTATTTGTCGATGGCCTACAATACCTCAGGAACTGTTTTAGGTGCTTAGGTATAAAAGGCAAAAATCCTTGACCCCATAAAGCTGGCAGAGGGAGAGAGAGATAATAGATAATGAATTAACAAAGTGAATCACCAAGTATATTAGGTGGTGATAAGAGCTATAAAAAAAGTGGGGCAGAGCAAGGGTATTTGGGAGTGCCCATGGGGTGATGACAGTTCAATTCTAAATAGTGTGGTAGGGGCAGGCTTCATTGAAAAGACATGAAGGAGGCAAGAAGTTAGGCACAGGCACGACTGTGTAGGGGAGAGCATTTCTGCAGAGTGAGAGCCAGTGCAAAGGCCCTAAGGCAGGACAGGGCCTAGAACCATTTCTGAGACATGCTGGTCATATTTGAGAGTCATCTATTACACTATCTGCAACCCAGCCTCTAATAATTACAGAGCTATAGGTGCTAGAGTTTGGAGGACTTGAAAAATTGTGCAGTCCAACTTCCCAGCCATAGCAGGAACATTCAGGATGGTGGCCCTGATCCCTGCATGTCCAGGCTGCAAATGGATCCCTCCAGTCAAGGAGATCAATGGCTTACAAAGAGGCTCATGCAATTTTTTTTTCCCACCACCAATGGTTAGAAAGTCTTGTGCTGAGTTGAAGTGTGCCTCCCTTTGGCTTTACCCTGTGATTACACTTCCATTCCTTGGTGTAACACAAACCCTTCCCACCCCTCTGCCATGACAGTCATTCTTTTGTCTTCTTTCCTTCAATTGTCTATTCTTTCTGGAGAGTTTTGAAGTTTTTCTCTAGAGCACTGCTTTCTAAACATTTTTCATTACTTATCCTTATCAGTAAAAATAATGGTGAACATTTATTCCACATATATGGCTATTAACTTCTTCACCTAGTTAACTGCTATTCCTCTCAAAGACCCCCTTCTCTCCACTTCAACTAAGGCACATTATCCTGTTTTTTGTTTTTGTTTTGATAAGAGAAGGTAGATTGCTGAGGTTAGCAGAAATCCTTCTTTCAACCAATGAATGTTATTTCTTTGGCCAAGGACATCTCTGAGGCAGTCTGGCACAGACACAAGAATGTGGGCTCTGAAGTCAGATGAACTGGGTTCAAAGCCATTTAATAGCTGGGTGGCCTTGAACAAGATACTTCATCCTCTCAACCTGTGGGGCAAAATGAGAAAAATAACTTCATCCTAGAGGACCACTGGGGCCATTAGAGACTACACACCTATGCTCAATAAATGGTAGTTGCTGGAATATTTTTTATCTAGAGAGTAACTTATCTTTCATCTATACTCCAGCTCTACTGCTAAAAAGGCTCACAGTACACAGTCCTAAGAGAAAAGTTGATTTATATTTTAAAAGGCCCTGAACTCTTTCTCCTGGGCTCTTCATGCACTGGCTGACCTTAAGGAAAGGAAAATCAAACCACCTGTCCCAAGTAGATTATCTGTCATGAGAAACACATAAAGCCAACCAGTAAGTATCCATGAGTACTGGTTACTTGGTGCAAGAGTTCTAGAATAAGGAGTCAAAAATTAATGAAAAAGAAAAAGTCTCATAGTGTCAAAATGCTGGAAAGCAAACTGCCCTATTCCTAGCACATGCTAGGAATTTCGTAGGAGAAAATGCAGGCAGCACGACTGGCCATGCCCAAACACAGACAATGGGCCAGAAGCATGAGGCATCAGCCCAGACACCCAGAGCAATGCCCTGCACATGTGGAAGGTCTATCAGCTGTCCCTGCTGCCTTTCAGAAACTCAGATGTGAAGTCTATTGAGCCACTTTAAAAGATAGTCACTTAGCAGTGATGATAAAATGAAAGATGATGCATCTGCAAAGAACAGATGTAAGTATTAATACTATTTCCTGGTACTACCAGTATTCTGGACACTATGCATATAATATTATCTCTCCTGAAAATATCCCATACAGCTGTGGTTAAATTGTCCCTCTAAAAAGCAGAAGTTAGGAATCTTAACACAGAATTACTAATGATTACTCCATCCTCTTCTCTTTTTCTAACTGCCCTCCAACCATTTCTCCACTGGGAAGGTTTCAAAGTCAATAGAACAGGTCTGAATTCAGGCAGGATTCAATCAACCTATATAAAATTGTGTGGCATTAACAGACATGGCAAACACTTGCCATGTCTAAGTATCACCTTTGAAAGATAAATGCTAGATTTAAAAGCATATTCATCCTAGAGTTTTCTATGTGCTGTGTGAATTGGAAATTCACAAAGCAGTGATGTGCAAACATGAATCTCGTTGTATTTTCACATCTCTGTGTGTATTCCTTTGATAAGCCCCCATATTTTCCTGCAGCAAGAAAACTAAATCAAAATAGTTCAGATCAATCCTGTAACTTTTTAAGTTTCTTTTAACTAAAACATATTCTGTCTCCAGGGATTTGTATTCAGTCAAATCCAAGGATTATTAGTACTGTTATTGATGTTCATCTAGTGCCATTCTGTCTCAAGTCTTTTACTCACCACTTCCTTATGTCTGAACTTTAAACTTCCATAGTCCTCCTCCTGACAATTCCTGGCAGCCTTGGCCTCAGAGAGGTAAGGGTGAGACCTCAGGGCATCTGGCTGAATGTTGGTGATGGGAGGTGGTTCTGCATCCGGTTGTGGTCCCTCCTTAGCTGAGTTCTGCTGCTTGTATATCATACACACACACACACACACACACACACACACAGTATATATTCATTGTATATATACAATGGAATACTACTCAGCCATAAAAAAGAATGAAATCATGCTGTTTGCAGCAACATGGAAGGATCTAGAGATTATAATACAAATGAAGTAAGTCAGACAGAGAAAGACAAACATCATGTGATATCACTTATATGTAGGATCTAAAATATGATACAAATAAACTCATTTACAAAACAAAAACAGACTCACAGACATAGAAAACAAACTATGGTTACCAAAAGGGAAAGGGGGTGGGAAAGGGATAAATTAGGAGTTTGGGATTAATAGACACAAGCTACTATATATAAAACAGATAAACAACAAGGCCATACTATATAGCATAGGAAACTATATTCAATATCCTGTAATAAGCCATAAAGAAAGACTATAAAAAAGAATATACATATACATACACATATATGTATAATGAAATTACTTTGCTGTATACCAGAAACTAACACAACATTGTAAATCAGCTATGCTGCTGCTGCTGCTGCTAAGTCGCTTCAATCATGTCCGACTCTGTGCGACCCCATAGACGGCAGCCCACCAGGCTCCCCCGTCCCTGGGATTCTCCAGGCAAGAACACGAGTGGGTTGCCATTTCCTTCTCCAATGCATGAAAGTGAAAAGTGAAAGGGAAGTCACTCAGTCATGTCCGACCCTCAGCGACCCCATGGACTCCAGCCTTCCTGGCTCCTCCATCCATGGGATTTTCCAGGCAAGAATACTGGAGTGCGGGTGCCATTGCCTTCTCCGAAACCAGCTATACTTCAATTAAAAAAAGTTTAAAAATGAACTATTTGGCAATACATCTAAAGAATCATGAAACATTTGTACCATTTGACATAATAATCAAAATTTCAAGAAAAGAACAGGCTAGAATCTAAAGGTATTCATTATAGAACTATGAAAAATGGAAAGCAACCTGACAGGTAATAAGGTAAATTATGCATGAGAAATTACCAGTTTCATGATGCAGTCATTAAAAGTGATGATAGCAAAAATTAAGTAGCAACCTAAAAACGTACTATCTCCCCAGAACATAAATTGTGTTTCTGCTATGACTACAACTAAGTTAAAATTAGGTATGTATTCCAGCATGAACTGGAAAAATAATTTATTTTATTTTAAGATGGTAGAATCTGAAGCATTTTAAAAATGTCATTTCTTCATTTATTTCGAAAAGCACGATACAGGCAGTGGCTTTGTGGTATTGACTATGACACAGGGTGAAAAATATATTTTATATCCTCTACTAGTGTGTGTCTGTACACACACACTGGTATGTAAATTGTATTTCATTATAGTTTTATTATAAGCTTCCCTGGTGGCTCAGTGGTAAAGAACCTGCCTGTGATGCAAGAGTCCCAGGAGACATGGGTATGCTCCCTGGGTTGGGAAGATCCCCTGGAGAAGGGCATGGCAACCCACTCCAGTATGCTTGCCTGGAGAATCTCATGGACAGAGGAGCCTGATGACTTACAGTCCACAGGGTCACAAAGAGTTGGACACAGCTGAAGTAACTTAGCACTCATGCATAACATGCTGATATATTCATATAACAAATATATATACACATATATATGTATTTTTTTCTAAAATGATAGTAACCACATCTGAAAAATAATGGTACTTGTGGTAAAGAACCCATCTGCCAATGCAGGAGACATAAGAAAAAAGGGTTCGATCCCTGGGTCAGGAAGATCCCCCTTGGAGGGGGCATGGCAACCCACTCCAGTATTCTTGCCTGGAGAATCCCATGCACAGAGAAGCCTGGTGGACTACAGTCTACAGGGTCGCACAGAGTTGGACATGACTGAAGCAACTTAGCACACACAGCACAAAAAGAAAGGATTATTCATATCCTCACCATCCTAATTCAACAAGGAGCAAGAAATCTAAGGATTTCTTTTGTATGCTTTGAGTTTCTTCTCAGTAAATAAAAATTTAAAAATTTTACCTGAGTCATTCATTAAAAAAATAATTAAAACAAAAATTATCTAGTTTCCATTGTTTTGATATTCGTGTTTGCTTTAAAATCATCAGTTTAGAAATATCTTCCAAGAGGTTATCTAATCTTTCCCACACATACAGAAAATATGGTACTTAATCCATCTGAAATATGTTCACCTGCTCCTATATTTAGTTATTTCCAAGAAAGGGAAAGACATGATTTACTTCTATCAGTTATTGCTTCTGTGTCTGCCTATCTCTTCCCTGACAATGGTTGCCTTTTTCCCTGCCATATTTGGGGAAAGGGAAGTGTGTTTCCAAGTCTACATCTAAGTAAGCCTGTGCAGCCTTCTCCATTGCTCCTAGGGTCGTCTTGGGCTCTATTCACTCCACTATTGGTCATGGCCAAGAATTCTGGGATGCAATGCCAACTGATTGTACTAGGGGGTGGGGTGTCAGGTGGAGGAGGCTACAATTCCCTTATGATTATGCAGTAGAATTTTACTGGATGTTCATGAGTTTAAGAGAAAAAGAAAAAGAAGAGAAATTTCAGTCAGCCCCAAACAGGAAGCAATATTAGACATTACTCTTACAAGTTCAATGTCTTCATTATCCCTGGTAGTTTCCCAAGCCAGGCCTGCCGCTATGCTGCTAGGAGCTGCTTCTCCTTTTTTTCTCTTCCTAGATGTCAGCTTAACATCCCAAGCTGCTTCTACTTTTTAGTTCAAAGCAATTAATGCATTTAACAACACAGGGTTTCTTCACTGGGGACAGTTTTGCCTCCCCTGCCTCAGGGGACATTTGTCAATATTGGGAGACTTTTGATTGTCATGACTTAGCAGGGAGTAATTCTCCTGGCATCTAATGGGTAGAGGCCGTGTGCTGGGTTAGATCGCTTCTGTCAAGTCCAACTCTTCGCGATCCTATAGACTGTTAGCCTGACAGGTTCCTCTGTCTGTGGGATTCTCCAGGCAAGAATACTGGAGTGGGTTGCCATTCCCTTCTCCAGGGGATCTTCCCGACCCAGGGATTGAACCTGCCTCTCTTACATCTCCTGTGCTGGCAGGCAGGTCCTTTACCACTAGCACCACTTGGGAAGCCTGCTTCCCAGGTGACCATGGAGGCTGCTAAATATCTTACACTGTATAGGACAAGTTCCCATAACAAAGAACCACCCAGCCTAAAATGTCAGCACCGTAAATGCTGAGAAACCCTCATCTAACTCCAAACCAAGCCAGCCAAACCAGGATCAGGGAATCTGCAAATCCAGATTCTGATTAAGCTGTTCTGCCAAGCAATGGGCCAATTACATCAAGACTTCACCCCTAGCAATATAAAGAATCTACAAACATTTCTTTAGCATATCTTTATTTGATTTTTGAGCAGTTATAATACCCATGAATTTTTTTACAGTAAAAGATCAGTAGAAACATTTTTACTTTTCCTGTTCAGAAAAAGTCCTTTAAGGTTGGGGATATTTTATTGCAGTTACAATTGTGACTAAACTGCTTTTCTTTGGGGTAAGTATCAATACTCCTTTTTCTGAAGCCTTATTAAAAGAGATGCTGAATTGAGCATCTATTGGTTGCAGAAAACCACAGCCCCTGCCCATGGCTGGGTGACTCCACAGATGCAGAAGTCAGGAAATTAGTACTGTGGTTAAAATTGCTTATTTTTATAGTTTATTTCACTTGGGTATTGTGCACATCTCATCATGATGCTTGCCCTATTGTATCATAATTTCCTAGTTACCTATTTGATTTCAACATTCCATCGCCACACTTCTCAACGCTAAGTCCTTAAAGGCATCTTCAATCCCAGTACAGTGCTGGGCCCATAGAAGACCCTCAACAATTGTTTGCTGAATAAATACATGAGTAATTGCTCAGTAGAATCAGGTAGAAATGAAATAACAAAGTCTAAGTTTAGGTATGAGAGCTTCCCAGGTGGCTCAATGGTAAAGAATCTGCCTGCCAATGCAGGAGACACAGGTTCAATCCCTAGGTTGGGATGATCCCCTGGAGAAGGGAATGGCAACTCACTCCAGTATTCTTGTCTGGGAAATCCCATGGACAGAGGAGCCTGTTGGCTTACAGTCCTTGGGGTCACAAAAGAGTTGGACACAATTTAGTGACCAAGCATCAATAAGAAGTTTAGGTATGAAGAAGGACTTGAATTAATTATGCATATGTGGAAAAGATACATCCTTAAAGTTCCAATCACATGAATGCAAACTTTCACAATACTAATTCTTTTAAAGAGTGACTTTTTTAAAGCAATTTCTTTAAATCTACTTCCTCTGGTCCCATTTACTCAGAGAAACAAAATGGCAAGTCTAAAAAATAATGTATGTAAACATACAAATGTATTTTAACTGTTTTCTGGGACCTATAAGGATCTGAAACTGGAGTACGTATCTGAAATGAATAGGGAGATCCCAACTCTAGAGATTTTGAACTATATGATATGAGGCCTAGGAAATTGGCTTTTTAAAGAAATACAGCTTGTGATTCTGGTCTAGTTCATTTGGAGTCTCATCCTGAGAGACATTCTTTGTAACAATAGCTCATAAACTGAGGTATGCCTTGGAACTATGTTCTCAGACCTCAGCCGAGTGCCATTTACTCTCATTTACTATAAAAATGACTTTTAGCAGAAGCATGGCTGGAATTCCTTACATCTTGTCCATCTATGGTCACGTTGGTCAATTGGTCATGTTCTGAACCGGAGAAGGCATAACTCCAACCACGGTTAATTTAAGTGGTTCAGCTCAAAGAACAGGGGAACACTGAGAGGCAGAGTTCATTAAATTATGATGTGAAGGCAGATGCAGACTTCCTAAAGGAGAATTCTAAGTGCCTGTGAGGACTTAGAAATTAAAAGACGCTTGCTCGTTGGAAGTTAAGTTACGACCAACATAGACAGCATATTAAAAAGCAGAGACATTACTTTGCTAACAAAGGTCCGTGTAGTCAAAGCTATGGTTTTTCCAGTAGTCATGTATGGATGTGAGAGTTGGACCATGAAGAAAGCTGAGCACTGAAGAATTGATGCTTTTGAACTGTGGTGTTGGAGAAGACTCTTGAGAGACCCTTGGACTGCAAGGAGATCAAACCAATCAATCCTAAAGGGAATCAGTTCTGAATAGTCATTGGAAGAACTGATGCTGAAGATGAAACTCCAATACTTTGGCCACCTGATGCGAAGAGGGGACTCATTTGAAAAGACCCTGAAGCTGGGAAAGATTGAAGGCAGGAGGAGAAGGGGACGACAGAGGATGAGATGGTTGGGTGGTATCACTGACTCAATTGACATGAGTTTGCGTAAACTCTGGGAGTTGGTGATGGACATGGAGGCCTGGTGTGCTGCAGTCCATGGGGTCACAAAGAGGTGGATATGACAGAGTGACTGAATTGTGAGGGCTTTATAGCTAGGTTGCTGTCACTGTTTATTAATTTCATGTGCACACTCAGTCATGTCCACCTCTTTGTGACCCCATGGATTGTAGCCCACCAGGATCCCCAGTCCATGGAATTTTCCAGGCAAGAATACTGGAGTGGGTTGCCATTCCTTCTCCATGAGATCGTCCTGTCCCAGGGATTAAACATGTGTCTCCTGCATTACAGGCAGATTCTTTACTGCTGAGCCAGCAAGAGGAGCCCTTTATTAATTTTAGCTCATTTTATTTCAAACCACAGTTTTTACTTGGGCTTAATAAACTGTGTTATTCTTATTATGTTCAAAAGTCATCAGTAGGCTTAATAAAATGAAATGAATAGGGAAATGACGAATAAAAAAAGAGAGAGAAGTTGTACTTCAGTTAAGTAGGCAAGGGCGGGTAGAAAGAAATGAAGCTAAAACACATGAGTCTTTTTAGAAGAGTCTGAGAGGAGGAGCCCAGATGGTCCATGTCATGGTCAAACCTCAGGAACAGAAACAGCACTGAGGATGTGGGACACCAGCCTAAGTCCAATTCATCCAGAGTTTACTTGCCTGATTCCCAAGAGCCCTGGATCTTTCCACTTTACAAGGCTCCCCAAGATAGGAAACGAACGGTCAAGGATCACTTTCTAACCTCCAATTCCTTACTTCCATTTCCACTGCACAGTCTGCCTCCAGCATAGCGCTAAAGAACAGGGACTTTGTTTGCTCACTCCTGTCCTCAGTTTTTAAATTGCCCAGAGATGTAGTTCTTGATGTTTTGAATGAAAGAACAAACACCAAGTCCAACATCTCAGGGTCTCACAGGCAGGAAGAAAAATGTTGTTCCAAGCACCAGGCAGTTCTAAGAGGGACAGCTGGAAAAATAGTACAAATATCATGGTCTTCCAATTAGCTTTATTATTTTTATTTCTGGTAAAAACACTCTTAATGTGATAAAAACTGAATTCTGGTAACCACTGATAAATTTCTGTATAAGTTTAAAGGAACAGAAGTTGTGATATATGTTAAGAACAAAGGAAGCTTGCAAATGGCTCATTAGAATGCTGTCATATCTTTGATTCTGGACAAAGGAAACATCAAAATAATAATATAAACTTCATAAAACAAAAAACCGTAAAGTCACGATTCATCCAAATACTTCATCTTCAGAGATTATTTATAACTGAGTATGTTGATATTACTTCTCCTAGGATGGTTTTTTTTAGAGACTTCTTTGAGAAGGTGTGAGAGAAACTTTCTGAAGTAAAATGAGGATTTATTTGGTCAAAAATATTAATAAGGCCTTCAAGCCATTTGTGTAGTCCCCTTCCTTAGGCATTAAAACTTAGTTAATTTTTAAATTAAAAAAATTGTCATGTACATCTGTATTTCTCGGTTCTGGTCAGCAGTAAAAAAAAGATGAAGAAAAAGGTGTGGTCACATCCCAAGCAGAGGATGCTGGGTATTTTAAGCTATGTAAAGTTGATATTCTTGCACTATTTCACAGTTTATTACTCAGGATCCAATTCATTGTGTTTGCAGATAATGCAACAGCAGCAAAACTGGCATATTATACAGGCTTGTGCTTAATCCTAATAAAATAAGACAAAGGCAAAAATTATGCTTATTTTTCCAGGAGAAAAAAACATCTGGAGAAAGTATACTTAAAGGCATAATGAAAAAAGTATTAATTAAAACTGTTTGGTTATCAAAATTTAACTATTTAGTATTAACTAAAACTGGTAGCATTCAGGTCTGAATTGGTACATGCATGTATGCTTAGTCACTCAGTCGTGTCCAACTCTTTGCAATCCTATGGACTGTAGCCCGCCAGGCTCCTCTGTCCATGGGGATTCTCCAGACAAGATACTGGAGTGGGTTGCCATGCCCTTCTCCAGGGGATCTTCCCGATTCAGGAATCAAACCCATGACTCCTGTGTCTCCTGCATTGCAGGCAGATTCTTTACTTACTGAGCCATCAGGGAAGCCCTTCAAACAGTACACGGGGTGCTTTTTAGGATGGCACAAAGGGCTTAATATTTTAAAACATATTCTTTCCAGTAGAATTGACAGTGTAGAGTCCTTCATGGGTTTGTGATTGTCTTGTCATATGAACTAGCCAAAAGTTAAAAGTTGTCCTATGTTCTGCTTCCAAAACTCTTTACATTTCCATATCTTCTTTTGGGAGCATTGGTAGCTCAGCTGGTAAAGAATCTGCCCACAATATGGGACACCTGGGTTCTATCCCTGGGTTGGAAAGATGGAGACCTGGATTCCATCCCTGGGTTGGGATGATCCCCTGCAGAAGAGAAAGACTACCCACTCCAGTATTCTTGCCTGGAGAGTTCCATGGACTGTATAGTCCATGGGGTTGCAAAGAGTCAGACACAACTGAGCAACTTTCACTTCACTTCACTTCTTTACCCAATAATGATTCAATTCTGAGTCCAATAGCTTGCTATTCCTACATACTGCTTCTGAGATACACAAGCATGATCTGTGTGAAACTCTAGAAGCTTCATCAATAAAACAGTTGATGGAAGTCTTAAAAAGTCCTTGAGTCACTGAAAAGCACAAGAGAAACAAGACCCTCTAGACCACTTAGTCCATTAATTGAAGATTACAACTTATCATGGATGCCCTAAGCAGTCATCAGTTCTGGCTAGACAATTAGATTTTTGACTTCTTTGTTTATACTGTATGGGGACTTGATATGTATATTTAGATTGCCTTAGGGTTTTTATCATCATAAAATAATACAAAGAATGCAAAGAATGGGTGATTATGCCAAACATTCTCAGTAAAGATCTACCCTTGAAGTTGTTGATTTTTGGCTTTTGGACTATGTTTCACTATCTTGAGGATTTCTTAGCTATATTGAACACATTTTCACCCCTGTCACGAGAACATAAGAGAGTAACAGTGAGAGAGAGAAGACCAGCTCAACAAGGACATTTATCTCATTTCTAGACTCAGAAGGCAATTTGGAAGACCGAATTTAAATGTCAAGAAAGTGCAATTTTAAGCTATTTCTCATTGGCTTAAGAAGATAAGATTTAAATATTTTTAATTTGAATTTTCTACAAGTCTAGTGATCTCTACAAGTGTTAGTCGCTCAGTTGTCTCTGACTTTGCAACCCTGTGGACTGTAGCCCACCAGGCTCCTCTGTCCATGGGATTTTTCAGGCAATAACACTGGAGTGGGTTGCCATTCCCTTCTCCAGGGGAATCTCCCTAACCCAGGTATTAAACCCGGGTCCCCTACATTGCAGGTCGATTCTTTACCATCTGAGCCACCAGGGTGATTTCTAAATGTGTGTGTGTTTCTTTTTTTTTTTTCCAAATAACTGTGTAGATTTCAGTGTTTCAGCTGCTGGATTCCTGCATCTAAATATTGACTAGTTCACAGTCTTGCATACTGTCTCTCTCTAATCTCATTTCTTAATCACAACTTGAAAGTAAGGAAATGGGACAAAAACTAGGCAGCAATTGCTGAAATAGATTTTTAATTATAGTCTTTTGCTTAACTTTTGTTTTAGTGCTCCAACTTCTAAATAATCTGATGGTCTGGGAAATAGGAAGGGAGTGAAAAAATTTTCATTTCAAATCTCTCTTTTCATTTCAAGGTCTGTGAGATTAAAAACTTGGCTGCAGGTTACTGGTGTATGTAAAGACTTGAGTCTATGCCAAGGCAACTTAGAATGCAGTACGTGCTGGAATGTTTGAAATTTATTTCTATGTATAACATATGATGATTCCAGCCTTCTCTATATTTTCCACTTCCGCATGGATGCTTACTCCTTGGAAGGAAAGTTATGACCAACCTAGATAGCATATTCAAAAGCAGAAGCATTACTTTGCCAATAAAATTCCATCTAGTCAAGGCTATGGTTTTTCCAGTGGTCATGTATGGATGTGAGAGTTGGACTGTGAAGAAAGCTGAGCACCGATGAATTGATGCTTTTGAACTGTGGTGTTGGAGAAGACTCTTGAGAGTCCCTTGGACTGCAAGGAGATCCAACCAGTCCATTCTGAAGGAGAACAGCCCTGGGATTTCTTTAGAAGGAATGATGCTAAAGCTGAAACTCCAGTACTTTGGCCACCTCATGTGAAGAGTTGACTCATTGAAAAAGACTCTGATGCTGGGAGGGATTGGGGTCAGGAGGAGAAGGGGACAACAGAGGATGAGATGGCTGGATGGCATCACTGACTGGATGGACGTGAGTCTGAGTGAACTCCGGGAGTTGGTGATGGACAGGGAGGCCTGGCGTGCTGCGATTCATGGGGTCGCAAAGAGTCGGACACGACTGAGCAACTGAACTGAATTGAATGGATGACTGACATCTTTCCTTCCCCAGCTCTCAGGAGATGACCTTTATGTTTTCATGAATAGGTAGTAAAAGCATTGTGAAAACACAGGGAGCCCAGCCTGGTGCTCTGTGATGACCTAGGGTGGGGGGAGGGAATGGAGGTGGGAGGGAATGGAAGTGGGAGGGAGGCTACAGAAGGAGGGGATATATATATATATAAGTTATGGCTGTGTGGCAAAAACCAAGACAACACTGTAAAACAATTACACTCCAATTAAAGAAAAAAAGCATGATATGCAGTCCATCTGTTGTCCTCTACTCCTAAAAAAATTTTTTTTGCATCAGGTTATGAAGTAGCTAAGAGCATAAGACACTGTTGAGTATATCTTAAGATCCAACTCATTCTATCAGTATTCTGCGTATCTCTTTGCTACTGACTTGGCTGAGTTTTATTGTAGTGAGTAATTATCTATTTGTTTATTTAGTTTTAGTCCCAATTCTTGTTTTATATATGTATATATATATATGTCTTTTATAGCCACAGTGGTTTGGAAACCAAGGTAGAATTTATCTCATAGAAATTCTGGTTATAAATTTTGTTTTTATAATTTATAAATTTGCAAATTATGTCTTTTCCTAAGGATATTTTTATTTTTATTTTATTTTTTAATTTTATTTTATTTTTAAACTTTACAATATTGTATTAGTTTTGCCAAATATCGAAATGAATCCGCCACAGGTATACCCACGTTCCCCATCCTGAACCCTCCTCCCTCCTCCCTCCCCTACCCTCCCTCTGGGTCGTCCCAGCGCACCAGCCCCAAGCATCCAGTATCGTGCATCAAACCTGGACTGGCGACTCGTTTCATACATGATATTATACATGTTTCAATGCTATTCTCCCAAATCTCCCCACCCTCTCCCTCTCCCACAGAGTCCATAAGACTGATCTATACATCTGTGTCTCTTTTGCAGTCTCGTACACAGGGTTATTGTTACCATCTTTCTAAATTCCATATATACGCGTTAGTATACTGTGTTGGTGTTTTTCTTTCTGGCTTACTTCACTCTGTATAATAGGTTCCAGTTTCATCCATCTCATTAGAACTGATTCAAATATATTCTTTTTAATGGCTGAGTAATACTCCATTGTGTATATGTACCACAGCTTTCTTATCCATTCATCTGCTGATGGGCATCTAGGTTGCTTCCATGTCCTGGCTATTATAAACAGTGCTGCAATGAACATTGGGGTACACGTGTCTCTTTCCCTTCTGGTTTCCTCAGTGTGTATGCCCAGCAGTGGGATTGCTGGATCATAAGGCAGTTCTATTTCCAGTTTTTTAAGGAATCTCCACACTGTTCTCCATAGTGGCTGTACTAGTTTGCATTCCCACCAACAGTGTAAGAGGGTTCCCTTTTCTCCACACCCTCTCCAGCATTTATTGCTTGCAGACTTTTGGATCGCAGCCATTCTGACTGGTGTGAAATGGTACCTCATAGTGGTTTTGATTTGCATTTCTCTGATAATGAGTGATGTTGAGCATCTTTTCATGTGTTTGTTAGCCATCTGTATGTCTTCTTTGGAGAACTGTCTGTTTAGTTCTTTGGCCCATTTTTTGATTGGGTCATTTATTTTTCTGGAATTGAGCTGTAGGAGTTGCTTGTATATTTTTGAGATTAATTCTTTGTCAGTTGCTTCATTTGCTATTATTTTCTCCCATTCTGAAGGCTGTCTTTTCACCTTGCTTATAGTTTCCTTTGTTGTGCAGAAGCTTTTAAGTTTAATTAGGTCCCATTTGTTTATTTTTCTTTCTATTTCCAATATTCTGGGAGGTGGGTCATAGAAGATCCTGTTGTGATGTATGTCGGAGAGTGTTTTGCCTATGTTCTTCTCTAGGAGTTTTATAGTTTCTGGTCTTACGTTTAGATCTTTAATCCATTTTGAGTTTATTTTTGTGTATGGTGTTAGAAAGTGTTCTAGTTTCATTCTTTTACAAGTGGTTGACCAGATTTCCCAAAACCACTTGTTAAAGAGATTGTCTTTAATCCGTTGTATATTCTTGCCTCCTTTGTCAAAGATAAGGTGTCCATAGGTGCGTGGATTTATCTCTGGGCTTTCTATTTTGTTCCATTGATCTATATTTCTGTCTTTGTGCCAGTACCATACTGTCTTGATGACTGTGGCTTTGTAGTAGAGCCTGAAGTCAGGCAGCTTGATTCCTCCAGTTCCATTCTTCGTTCTCAAGATTGCTTTGGCTATTCGAAGTTTTTTGTATTTCCATACAAATTGTGAAATTATTTGTTCTAGCTCTGTGAAGAATACCGTTGGTAGCTTGATGGGGATTGCATTGAATCTATAAATTGCTTTGGGTAGTATACTCATTTTCACTATATTGATTCTTCCAATTCATGAACATGGTATATTTCTCCATCTATTAGTGTCCTCTTTGATTTCTTTCACCAGTGTTTTATAGTTTTCTATATATAGGTCTTTAGTTTCTTTAGGTAGATATATTCCTAAGTATTTTATTCTTTTCATTGCAATGGTGAATGGAATTGTTTCCTTAATTTCTCTTTCTATTTTCTCATTATTAGTGTATAGGAATGCAAGGGATTTCTGTGTGTTGATTTTATATCCTGCAAATTTACTATATTCATTGATTAGTTCTAGTAATTTTCTGGTGGAGTCTTTAGGGTTTTCTATGTAGAGGATCATGTCATCTGCAAACAGTGAGAGTTTTACTTCTTCTTTTTCAATTTGGATTCCTTTTATTTCTTTTTCTGCTCTGATTGCTGTGGCCAAAACTTCCAAAACTATGTTAAATAGTAATGGTGAAAGTGGGCACCCTTGTCTTGTTCCTGACTTTAGAGGAAATGCTTTCAATTTTTCACCATTGAGGATAATGTTTGCTGTGGGTTTGTCATATATAGCTTTTATTATGTTGAGGTATGTTCCTTCTATTCCTGCTTTCTGGAGAGTTTTTATCATAAATGGATGTTGAATTTTGTCAAAGGCTTTCTCTGCATCTATTGAGATAATCATATGGTTTTTATTTTTCATTTGTTAATGTGGTGTATTACATTGATTGATTTGCAGATATTGAAGAATCCTTGCATCCCTGGGATAAAGCCCACTTGGTCATGGTGTATGATCTTTTCAATGTGTTGTTGGATTCTGATTGCTAGAATTTTGTTAAGGATTTTTCCATCTATGTTCATCAGTGATATTGGCCTGTAGTTTTCTTTTTTTGTGGCATCTTTGTCAGGTTTTGGTATTAGGGTGATGGTGGCCTCATAGAATGAGTTTGGAAGTTTACCTTCCTCTGCAATTTTCTGGAAGAGTTTGAGCAGGATAGGTGTTAGCTCTTCTCTAAATTTTTGGTAGAATTCAGCTGTGAAGCCATCTGGACCTGTGCTTTTGTTTGCTGGAAGATTTCTGATTACAGGTTCAATTTCCGTGCTTGTGATGCATCTGTTAAGATTTTCTATTTCTTCCTGGTCCAGTTTTGGAAAGTTGTACTTTTCTAAGAATTTGTCCATTTCTTCCACGTTGTCCATTTTATTGGCATATAATTGCTGATAGTAGTCTCTTATGATCCTTTGTATTTCTGTGTTGTCTGTTGTGATCTCTCCAGTTTCATTTCTAATTTTATTGATTTGATTTTTCTCCCTTTGTTTCTTGATGAGTCTGGCTAATGGTTTGTCAATTTTATTTATCCTTTCAAAGAACCAGCTTTTGGCTTTGTTGATTTTTGCTATGGTCTCTTTTGTTTCTTTTGCATTTATTTCTGCCCTAATTTTTAAGATTTCTTTCCTTCTACTAACCCTGGGGTTCTTCATTTCTTCCTTTTCTAGTTGCTTTAGGTGTATAGTTAGGTTATTTATTTGACTTTTTTCTTGTTTCTTGAAGTATGCCTGTATTGCTATGAACTTTCCCCTTAGGACTGCTTTTACAGTGTCCCACAGGTTTTGGGTTGTTGTGTTTTCATTTTCTTTCGTTTTTATGCAAATTTTGATTTCTTTTTTGATTTCTTCTGTGATTTGTTGGTTATTCAGCAGCGTGTTGTTCAGCCTCCATATGTTGGAATTTTTAATAGTTTTTCTTCTGTAATTGAGATCTAATCTTACTGCATTGTGGTCAGAAAAGATGCTTGGAATGATTTCAATTTTTTTGAATTTACCAAGGCTAGATTTATGGCCCAGGAAGTGATCTATCTTGGAGAAGGTTCCGTGTGCGCTTGAGAAAAAGGTGAAATTCATTGTTTTGGGATGAAATGTCCTATAGATATCAATTAGGTCTAACTGGTCTATTGTATCATTTAAAGTTTGTGTTTCCTTGTTAATTTTCTGTTTAGTTGATCTATCCATAGGTGTGAGTGGGGTATTAAAGTCTCCCACTATTATTGTGTTATTGTTAATTTCTCCTTTCATACTTGTTGGCATTTGTCTTACATATTGCGGTGCTCCTATGTTGGGTGCATATATATTTATAATTGTTATATCTTCTTCTTGGATTGATCCTTTGATCATTATGTAGTGACCTTCTTTGTCTCTTTTTACAGCCTTTGTTTTAAAGTCTATTTTATCTGATATGAGTATTGCTACTCCTGCTTTCTTTTGGTCTCTATTTGCATGGAAAATCTTTTTCCAGCCCTTCACTTTCAGTCTGTATGTGTCCCCTGTTTTGAAGTGGGTCTCTTGTAGACAACATATGTAGTCTCCTGGCAATCTTGATTCCAGCCTGTGCTTCTTCCAGCCCAGCATTTCTCATGATGTACTCTGCATATAAGTTAAATAAGCAGGGTGACAATATACAGCCTTGACGTACTCCTTTTCCTATTTGGAACCTGTCTGTTGTTCCATGTCCAGTTCTAACTGTTGCTTCTTGACCTGCATACAGGTTTCTCAAGAGGTAGGTCAGGTGGTCTGGTATTCCCATCTCTTTCAGAATTTTCCACAGTTTATTGTGATCCACACAGTCAAAAGCTTTGGTATAGTAAATTGCCAAGGTCCAGCCCCGGCTGATCCAGGGTATTCGAAGGGGAGACAGCGTCAGCAACTTATTTAAATATTCATCAAAGATATAAAGAGTAATAGAATGAGGATAGCTCAGTAGGAAAATTCAGTGGAGAAAAGAGGCTGAGTAGCTTGGTTTACGCTGAAAATCAATATAACCTGTGACACCAGGTTAGCTCTGACCACGGAGGCCGCAGGCGCCCTCTCAAATAGCGGAAGCTGCCCCACCTTAGACACCTTCTCGAGTGGGTCTTAGAAGCCCAGGCAAATAAATGGTCACAGAGGACCTCCGCGCTCCAGATGGAAACTTCAGCCGGAATGTAAAAAGAAAGAATGACATGGGGAGACCAAGCTTTGGTGAGCAAGGCCCATAGCTTTATTTTCAACCCGGGCTTTTATACTCTAAGTTACACATAGAGGATAATAGGGCATGTGAAATTGTGCAAAGTCATCAGTCTTTGATCCTTATCAAAAACCAGGGTTTCTTTCCTGCAAATTTATCATATACAAATGGTTTAGGTGATTTACATCATCTTCTGGCCAGAAGGCCTATTAACATTTTATGACTCTTGACAAAGGTTTGTCAACCGTAAGACTTATTTTCTCTAAGAGTAATTATTTTAAGGTTTGGTGCCATCCTCCAGAGGTGTTAGATAAAGTTGCATTCCTATAGGGCAGAGGTGCAGTGGGTTTACAACAAAGGAAAGAATTTATTACCTTAAGGGTCTAAAGTTGCTAACACCAAGGCCACTACTTATTTTTTCTACATACCAACTATATTAATTAATACACATTCAAGGATACAATACAGGGGATGTGGAAACTTGGCAGCAAGCACTGGCTCATCAATGAAATCTTTTACTAGTTTTATTCTGACAGTTTCTAACTCTCTGAGAGGCTCTAAGCTATTTGAATATCTTAAGCTTCCCGTGCCTCTCGAGGCTGGAAGACTGTAAACAATCATATGCATAGCTGTAGGAGTCTGGGTAAACTTGTCAGGCGAGTTAGAGAGCTATCTGAGGGGTTTAGATTTAAACACTCCTAATGCTCAGGAACTTTATTAATTGGAGCTGTAAGTCAACTCTTTGTCAGAGAGAGAGAGAGAGATAGTGGTGGGGGACTGCCCCCAGTAAAGTCAGAGGTGAGAGCACAAAGCAATAAAGTAGGGAGACTCTGGTTTTTTGGGGGTAAATGCTCGAGAATATCCAGGGGGACTCCTGAGGCTCAATCCCGCCTTTGTGTATGCCGAGCCTCCTTCCTCATGACCTTTGCCATGAGTGGAGTGCCTGTCGCTGGCTCCCAGTAGTCAATAAAGCAGAAGTAGATGTTTTTCTGGAACTCTTGCTTTTTCGATGATCCAGTGGATGTTGGCAATTTGATCTCTGGTTCCTCTGCCTTTTCTAAAACCAGCTTGAACAGCTGGAAGTTCACGGTTCATGTATTGCTGAAGCCTGGCTTGAGGAATTTTGAGCATTACTTTATTAGAATGTGAGATGAGTGCAGTTTAAATGTATTCAAATAATGAAAAAAATCTTATATATTTACCCATGTAATTAACATCTCCAGCGGTAATCATTCCTTTGTATAGAGCCATATTTCCAATATAATTAATATAATTTTCCAAATAGTTCCAATTTTAACCATTATTTTTCTAATAGTTAAAGTATGCTGATAATTAGTTCTTTTCAGGTTTTTGTGTTTAAAATATTACTTATTCTGCCTTTAGTTTGAACAATATTTTTGCCTGTAGTAGAATTTTAGGTTGAAAGTGTTTTTTTTTTTAGTATTTTAAAGACATTGCTTCATTGTCTAATTAGTTGTATTGTTTCCAATGTTGAATCTTCTATTATTCTTTCTTTTGTTTTTCTGCATTCTGCATATATCATGTGATGTATACCTGTGTTTGCTGACTGCTAAAAAAAAATGTTCCCTTTACCATTGGTTTTGACTATGATGTGCCTTGGTGTAGTTTCATTTTTCTTGTGCTTGAATTTGTGGGTTTATAATTTTCATCAAACTTGGAAAAGTTGTGGTTATTATTTTTTCAAATATTTTTTCCTGCCTTCATCTCTCACACCTCTTGCTAGCTCAAATTATTAATACACATATATTAGTTCACTTGAAGTTAGCCCAACAGCTCACAGATAATCTGTTCATTTATTTTTAAATCTCTTTTTTTCTTTACATTTTCAATAATATCTGTTAGTCTACTTGAAAATTCACTAATTTTTTTACCTCCAGTATTCAATCTTATGCTAATTACACCCAGTATATTTTTTTTGTTTTAGGCATTTTATTTCTACTTGGGTATATTTTTATATGTGTCATAAAAGTCTCAGTTTAACTTTTTGAACATATGGAATATAGTTTTAATCACTATTTTGATATTTGTCATTGTTGTTTAGTCACTAAGTCGTAACCCCATGGGCTGTAGCCCACCATGTTTCTCTGTCCATGGGATTTTCTGGTAAGAATACTGGAGTGGGTTGCCATTTCCTCCTCTGGGGATCTTCCCAACCCAGGGATCAAACTCGAATCTCCTGCATTGGCAAGCAGATTCTTTTCCAGTGAGCCACCAGGGAAGCCCATTTTGATATTCTTGTCTGCTAATCCTAACATCTACCTAATTCTGCATTTATTTTGATTGATTGATTATTTCTTGATCCCTAGTAATTATTTGTACGCCTGATAATTTTTTATCAGGTGCCAGTCATTGTCAATTTCACCTGTTGCATGTTTTACAATGCTTATATAAATGTTCCTGCGCCTTGTTCTGGGATACAGTTATGTTATGTGGAAAGAGTTTTGTTTTTTCAGATCTTGCTCTACGATTTATTAGGTGGGATCAGAACAGTCCTCTGTATAGAGCTACTGATACTTATTTCCCACTACCAGGATAGCACCCTTTTGAGTACTTCACGCACTGTGCTGTGAATCAGGAGGTTTTCCAGTGTGATTTCCGACTATAAGAATGATTATGACCCTGTATGAGTGCCAGGCACTCTTCCTATACCCATTCCAGGCGATTATGTCCCTGGTCGAAGGTAGTTTCCTCACAGGCATATGCGTCAGCGCTCAGCTGAAGAGTCAAGGGAAACGCTTCAGATTTTCAGATATCTTTGTATAGCTCTTTCTTTCTCAGTGTTCTTTCCTATGAACTCTAGTCACCTTGTTCACCCCAGGCTTTCAACTCCATCTCAAGTCAGAGAAAAGTCCAGGCTCCACCTCGGTTTGCCCTTTTCTGCATTGACTGGAATCTCTCTTAAGATAGCAAACAAAGATAAATAGAGGGCTCACCTCATTTGTCTCCTATCTTTTAGGAATATATGATATCAAGTATCTTGAAAACTATTGTTTCATATAATATTTTCTTTATTTATTGACTGGACTTCCTTGTGGCTCAGCTGGTAAAGAATCCACCTGCAATGAGGGAGGCCTGGGTTCAATCCCTGGGTTGGGAAGATCCCGTGGAGAAGGGAAAGGCTACCCACTCCAGTATTCTGGCCTGGAGAATTCCACGGACTCTATGGTCCATGGGTTCGCAAAGAGACACGACTGAGTGACTTTCACTTTCACTTTATTTATTGATTGCTTAAGGTGGGAGAATAAATCTGGTCCTGTTATTCCATCTTGGTCAGAAGTATAATTTAGCTCCTAGAATATTTATTTAGAGAAATTTAATGGGTACTATTCACTATCAGGAAAGAAAGGAAAAAGAAAATCAGTTATTTAGTTTTAACCAAATGTTGTGGACAAAGGTTGTTGGGAGGTAGAAAAATTAGAAAAAAAAATAGTGTAGAGTTTTTTCATGAAGCTAAATTTGTTTAATTTAAATGGCAGTTCCTTATGCTAAGATGAATTACTTGCTAAGTATTACTTCCATTTGATTTTTTTTTTACCTTGTAAAATTAAAAATTGGTGACTTTTCCAAATAAAGTACAGGCCTATCAAATTCCATAGTCTAGAAAGGAGTGATAAATTTGGGGAGTAAGAACAGGTCAGCTTCAGGTAGCTGAGGAATAATTGCTTTCTGAACTGACAAATGGAAAAACAGTTCTTTGAAGGTTAAGATTATATCTTTATTCATAATTTTATTTCCAGTGTCTAGCATATAGTTGGTGCTCAATATATGCTTGTTGAATGAATGTATGAATGAACAAATGAATTTGGTGCCTAATCACATAATACCCAAGCACTGCTGGTCTGGCAGAGCCAGGAATTTTCCAGTTACAGCCCTCTTAATTGATTTGCTTCATTAAAATAGAAACAGGAAAACTAATTGGCTTTGACACAGGCTTATTTCCCAGGTCACTGCTGTGACTGTCAAACACTCCTCAGTAAACAAGCTGTTGTGCAAGGCACCTGAGGCAAAGGACCTAATCAGTTGGCAGGATTTTTCACCATGACAACACAGATAGGGAGAAAAGAAAGAGTGCAGCATTAGTTGGTGAACCTGACATGCTTTGAGGACAGATGTAAAACTGGCAAAGAGTGGACCAGGCAAACACCTGTCCTGTGAGTTATAACACTGGCCACTCATGATGAATAGAGTCACTTGAGTTGCTTTTACAACATACAAATACTAAGTCCTAAATTAAGATTCAATTAATCTGAGATGGAGTGAGTAAATTGGCATATTTTTGAAGTCTATAGGTAATTTTTGTGTACACCTAGGGTTACAAATTACTGTGACAAGCCAAGAAATTAATAATCTCCCATATTTCAATGTTTGCTGATCTCTACCATTTAAAAGTGTTCTAGTCTCCAGTAAGGTGCTACTAGTAAGAGGTACGCACTGTAAGAGTGAAAATCAGATGTTGGCAAATATGAAACTCTATTTTGTATTGGTGCCCCTTTTCCATTTACAAGCTCCCATTTCTGTCTTCCCTGGTGACCTAGATGGTAAAGAATCCACCTGCAATGCGAAAGACCTGGGTTTGACCCCTGGGTTGGGAAGATCCCCTGGAGAAGAGAATGGCTACCCACTTTGGTATTCTGGCCTGGAGAATTCCATGAACAGGGGAGCCTCGCAGGATATAGTCCATGGGGTCACAAAGAGTCGGACATGACTGAGTGACTTTCACAGGTTCACAGCAGATTTCTGTTCTACAGCAGGAAAATAAACTATAGCACAATCAGGTAAGTTCTACCTGATTTAGTATGAGCTGAGCTCAGTTGCTCAGTCATGTCCAACTCTTTGTGACTCTATAAACTGTAACCCATCAGGCTCCTATGTTCATGGGACTTTCAGGCAAGAATACTTGAGTGGGTTGCCATCTTCTTCTCTAAGGGATCTTCCTAAACCGGGATCAAACCCACATCTCTTGCATCTCCTGCATATCTGTATTATTTACAGATATATCTACTATTATTTCAATCACTATCCAGTTCAGAATTCTTTCTCCAAACTGCCTTCCCTCCCTATGCTTACTCAAATTCCAGAGAAGGTATCTCATGCTTGACTTTTGTGAAGGCTTTAGGAAGAAGTAAAGATCAGAATGAGTGAGCTAACTCACTCACTGCCCCCAGGTCAGTGGGCAGGAAACTGAATAGTTGGGCACAGTCACTGCTCTGCTGATTCTAGCTGCCACTGTCAGCACCCAGTCTGGTAGCAGTTATGTTGCTGTTGGTAGAGGAATCCTTGTATGCTCCCAGCAGTCCTGAGGTTCACTTCTGCTTCATCCCCAGAGAGGTGGTCTGCTATGACCTCTTGGTGGAATTTCTTCCCACCTATCTAACCTTTACTGGTTCCCAGGTGATTCAGCAGTAAAGAATCTTCCTCCAAATGCAGGAAATGTGGGTTCCATCCCTGGGTCAGGAAGATCCCCCTGGAGGAGGAAATAGCAACCCACTCCAGTATTCTTGCCTGATAAATTCCACGGACAGAGGAGGCTGGTGGGCTACACTCCACTGGGTTGCAAAGAGTCAGACATGACTTAGCCACAGAACATGCACACACCCAATCTTTACAAGTCCTGAGGCAAATGGAGGCCCACATACCTTAAGTCTATATATTTAAGAATTACAAATCAAGTTAACTAAGTGCTAAATGAAATAGATTCTATTGCCCCAAGCTGAAAATATACTTTGTAAGAACAAGTCAGAAAAATATATACAAAGCTTAGAGTTAGCAAACTATCAATTAAATTTAATTTGCATTATATGTGCCTAGGCATTCTTTCAATGGGCTGGCTATGTTTGGGTTTGCATAAAGTTAAATATGCTTATTTAACTTATATGCAGAGTACATCATGCAAAATGCCAGGCTTGATGAAGCACAAGCTGGAATCAAGATTTCTGGGAGAAATATCAATAACCTCAGATACACAGATGACATCACCCTTATGGCAGAAAGGGAAGAACTAAAGAGCCTCTTGAAAGTGAAAGAGGACAGTGAAAAATCTGGCTTAAAACTCAACATTCAGAAAACTAAGATCATGGCATCTGGTCCTATCACTTCATGGCAAATAGATGGGGAGACAATGGAAACAGTGACAGATTTTTTTTTGAGGGGGGTGCTCCAAAATCACTGCAGATGGTGACTGCAGCCATGAAATTAAAAGACGCTTGCTCTTTGGAAGAAAAGCTATGACAAACCTAGACAGCATATTAAAAAAGAGAGACATTACTTTGCCAACAAAGGCTCATCTAGTCAAGGCTATGGTTTTTTCAGTAGTCATGTATGGATGTGAGAGTTGGACTGTGAAGAAAGCTGAGCACTGAAGAATTGATGATTTTGTATTGTGATGCTGTAGAGGACTCTTGAGAGTCCCTTGGGCTGTAAGGAGATCTAGCCAGTCAATCCTAAAGGAAATCAATTCTGAACATTCATTGGAAGGACTGATGCTGAAGCTGAAACTCCGATACTTTGGCCACCTGATGTGAAAAACTCCTTGGAAAAGACCCTGATGCTGGGAATGATTGAAGGCAGGAGGAGAAGGCAATGACAGAGGATGAGATGGTTGGATGGCATCACTAACTCAATGGACGAGTTTGAGCAAGCTCCGGGAGTTGGTGATGGACAGGGAAGCCTGGCCTGCTGCAGTCCATGGGGTCACAAAGAGCTGGATATGACTGAGTGGCTGAACTGAACTGATGTTTGGGTGAGTGATCAATTAGAAATTGGTACATGTTTGTTCCCTAGAATCTAAATTTTTGGCCCTGATTTCAAGTAAAATCACTAATTATGTTGATACAATCAAAATTTTCACACATAACTTGTATTCTTATGTCTGTAATGATCAAATCAATTGAAAGTATAATTATATTTAAACATAAAATTTGGATTAATTTTAAGAAAATTTCAAGTAGATGTTAGCAAATAAAACTATTTTTTTTCCAATTTTATCTATTTAAAAAAAAATTGGCAGCACAGCACAGTGTGTGGGTTCCTTGACCAGGATCAAACCTGTGCTTCCCGCAGTGGAAGCGTGCAGTCTTAACCACTGGACCACTAGAGAAATCCGTATTTTTTGCTAATTTTAAAATAAGCAAGATTTCTTTTTAAATTTTAAAATTATTTATTAAAAGGCAAACTACAAAGTATAATGTATCAATTCAATTTTTCACCCAATTTTAAGTCAAAATGATTTCACTAAAGATGAAAATTAAAAATTTTTAAACATTTAAATTAAATCTTATGAAATACTTTTAAAAAGCCAAACTATTTGTAATTCTGGAATTTAATGCCCATGAAATTGCCAGTATAAAGGGAAGGAATCATGTTTCATGCACATTACAACTAGGCCTGCATTTGTACACGTTTAACGATTACATGAACAATAAGGCAATTGTTTCTTGTGTGCGATAAGTTGCTTCAGTTGTGTCCGACTCTTTGCGATCCTGTGTCCTGTAGCCCACCACATTCCTCTGTCCATGGGATTCTCCAGGCAACAATACTGGAGCGAGTTACCCTCCTCCAGGGGAATCTTCCCAACCCAGGGATAGAACTCAGGTCTCTTATGTCTCCTGTATTGACAGGTGGGTTCTTCACCGCTAGCACCATTTGGAAAGCCCTAATTGTTTTTCACTTATCAGATTAATCATCGACAATAGGGGGCAAATTCACCAGCACCTCTGGAAGTACAAACTGAAACAGAAAGAGGAAGAGGAAAATGTACAGTCAGCCCTGTGAGGGAACGAATATCTCATCATAAAGGAATCTTCTGCATTCACACTATTTGAGAGAAAGGTTTATAATATAATTAATTTGTCTTTTTTCTCCCTGAAGCATTTTCACCGAATCCACTGCTAAAACCCTCCTCACACTCCCAGGCAGACACTGCAAAATTACAGCCCACAAACCTTCAGGGCTTTGGACACAACTGCCTTTTGTTCAGAATCTAAACCAGTGGAGAAGCTTTCCTTGCAGCCTAAACAGTGTCAGTCAGAGCAAAAGTGTTTAGGGTTGTAGGTTGGTCTGTGCCAGCTCTGATCTCAGATCCCTGGTGGCAGCATCACCATGTGTTTCTTGGCAAATGTATTTGTTGGCGATATGCAGAGCCCCCTCAGGCATGGGGTCCAGGACACGGACCTCTCTTGTCAGAGACAAAGTAAGGCTTTCTACTTGAAAGTAGAAAATGTTAGTCACTCAGTCGTGTTCAACTCCTGGTGACTCCATGGACTGTATTCTGCCAGGCTCCTCTGTCCATGGAATTCTCCAGGCAAAAATACTGGAGTGGATTACCATTCCCTTCTCCAGGGGATCTTCCCCATCCAGGGATAGAACCTGGGTCTCCTGCATTGTAGGCGGATTCTTTACTGTCTGAGCCCCTGGGGAGGCCCTTGGCTGCATGTGTATCTGGGAATGGGGTATAGCTTAGCAAGCTGACGTATGCTTCTAATCATCTTATGTGATTGCTGGGGCCCTGGGAAGCTTACACTTACCGTTACAACCACCTTGGTTCTGTGGGAAAACTGGGAGGTGATTTATAGCCTCTCCTGACTTGTTCCGCCCCTTGCTGATGCCCTCGCCCTCTGTCCATCTGATGTCTTCTGCCTGTGCCTTGGCAGCCCTAGACATGCCAGCGGGTTCTGCCATTCACCCAGTCCCTACATTCAGGTGTCCCGCTGAATTTCACAGGATCTTCTTTGCAGATCCTCTTTATCAGAAATCATGGCAAGTGATCTCCTTTCTGAAGAGAAAGTATGAAAAGAATAAGTGTTCCCAACTCTAAGACTCCAAGGTTTCTTCAAGAAGTCACCCCGGCCTTTCCCTCCAGTGGCTCCACAGATCATCCTCTAGGTCAGGGTTCCCAATCCCTGGGCTGTGGATTAGTCTGCAGCCTGTTAGGAACCCGGCGGCACAGGAGGAAGAGGTGAGTGCTGGGAGAGTTGGGAGAATGTAGCTTCATCTGCCACTCCCCATCGATCGCATTACTGCCTGAACGATACCCTCCACCCACTCCCACTTCCCCCCCATCCCCATCCACGGAAAAATTGTCTTCTACAAAACTGGTGCCAAAAGGGGTGGGGACCACTGTTCTAGGTGGAGTAGGATATCTAATTGACTTCTGATACTCCCTCCTGCTGCTGCTGCTGCTAAGTCGGTTCAGACGTGTCCGACTCTGTGCGATCCCAGAGACGGCAGCCCACCAGGCTCCCCCATCCCTGGGATTCTCCAGGCAAGAACTCTGGGGTGAGTTGCCATTTCCGTCTCCAGTGCATGAAAGTGAAAAGTGAAAGTTGCTCAGTTGTGTCTAACTCCTAGCGACTCCATGGACTGTAGCCCACCAGGCTCCTCCGTCCATGGGGTTTTCCAGGCAAGAGTACTGAAGTGGGGTGCCATTGCCTTCTCTGATACTCCCTGCCCCCAGCCAATGTTTTTGTCTCATCCGTGATTGGTCCTTATTCAGTCTATCTATACATCTGTATTTATGTCTGTTCTCTGACCCAGGGAGAGTTTTGTTGTAGCAAAGGGAAAAAAGTAAGACTGATGTCTTATTTTGTGAATTGACCTCTCAACCTATCATCACAATTAACAGATTATCAACTTCTCCACTACCTCTCTTTGGTGGTAATAAGAGGGGAGGTAAAAATGGATAGTTTTAGCTCCCCAAAATAACTTTGAAAAGTCAATCCAACTGGTTGACTGCTCTGAGTCAATCACGGCCTCTGATGTTATAAAACCCACCCTTCCATAAAATTCCTGGAAGGATACTTTTAAACATGATACTTTATTTCTATTTGTTTAAGTGAAAGGATTCCTTAACACTCCCTAGGAAAATCTGTTCTCTACGTTGCAATCTTGCTGCTAGCAGGAATCTTCCCTGTATTTACCACAAATGAAGACATTCAGAAACCAAAAGGACTGGAAGAGAAACCCTAATAACAAAGCATGTATCATTTAAATACAAATTCTGTTCTGAAAAATCAGAAGTTGAGAATCTTTGCTTTTCCCAAGCATCTATTCGGTAGGATTGAAGACAAAAATAGCTGAATATAATTTTTTATCCCTGTGGCATTATGTTAATGCTCACTTTTGAAACACAAGGTTGAGAAATTATACTTTTCATCTGCTTCAATATCTGTGGGGACACCAGGATTGTAGAAATTTCTGCCTGTCAAACCCCTCTCTCCTGATTAGAAGCTCCTGGAGGTATCTGGTTGAGCACACAGGCAAAATAGAGAGTGCAGAAACCAAGGTTTGGCTCTGGGCACAGGGCACCATGCCAAGAGGGCACTGCCATTCCTGGTTGATAACAGGCACTGGAAGAGACTTAGAAATTTTGAGGAAGTCCCTCCAAAGTATGGGCCCCACATTGCCAGATCTAGGTAAGGTACTGTACTAATGACTGCTATGGGATCCACAGGTTTGCATCAGGTGTAGACATAAACATAAAGGAGAGCTGGCAGCAACACTACTGATCTTGGGTTAGAAGGGAGTCCTTTGTTTTTATTCTGTTTCACTTTTCCCAACAATATTTATCATGTGCTGTGGACCAGGCATTACTGTAGATGATGAGTGTTGGTAGTAAACATGCCCTCAAGAAGTTTACCATCTGGCACCATGTTTTAAAATCCTAGCTATTAATTAGAATTATTTTGGAGAGCTCTTGAAAAATATTTGCTCTCAAGTTCCACCCCAAACCAATCTATTCACATATTCAGGGGGCAGGGCCCAAGCACCAGAATGCTTTATAATTCCCCAGGGGATTCTAAGGTGCAGTCAGAATTGAGAACTACTGACATAGGAGGTTGGTGATGGACAGGGAGGCCTGGCGTGCTGCAGTTCATGGGGTCGCAAAGAGTCAGACACGACTGAGCAACTGAACTGAACTGAACTGAACATAGGAGATAAAAAATGATTCTGAATGAATGCATATCTCCTGCTACTGTTCTCCATGGCCTGTGCTCTAGCCCAGCAGACTGAATTCCTTTAAAAATGTGGACAGGCTCTGTTACAGGGCTGTTTGCTTGGTGAGTTCTTTCAGCCACTGGAGGTCTGTGAGGGCCCTCCTATGCTATCATGAATCCACCCAAGGCTTGTTCACCAGCTGACTGTGGTGGACCAGGCTTTGTATCACACTGGGTGGTGGGGAAGATCACTTCTTTCATGGCTTCCATGCTTTGTGTTGGCCTAGAATATAACACCAGGTGGACTCCAAAGCCTATAAAGCAGCTTCTCAAACCACACACAAACTTTTCCAAAATGTAATATTTCATTTGAATCAATTATGAAACCAAATCTCTGCCATGTTCTGCTAGACAATTCATATATTTTAATTATCTGTCAGCTTTTTGGAATTTAAGGCCTACTCAGGCCTTTTTAAACTACTAAATGCTTGCCTACTTAGAAACTCAAAGGTTTATAGTTTGTTTCAAAGGAATTTTAGAAAGGGTGTGCTTGTTCTCAGTCCTGTCTGCCTCTTTGCATCTCCATGGACTGTAGCCCACCAGGTTCCTCTGTCCATGGAATTTTTCAGGCAAGAATACTGGAGTGGGTTGCCATGCCCTTCTCCAGGGGATCTTCCTGACAGGGAGATCAAACCCATGTCTCCTGCATCTCCTGCACTGCAGGCAGATTCTTTACCACTGAGTTATTGGGGAAATAACTTCCCCCTTAGAAGTTATAAATTCCCCTTAGAAGGGGAAGCCATATATATTTACTTAATTGCTTTTAGACAGTTCTTACATATACATACTTCACTTTATTTCATAATTCTATTGATAATTCCCTCAAATAAAGTTGTCTGTCATAGGCAGCCTGGCTGACTCTCTGACATGTAGTACAGATATTTCCTCTTGGTATCTGCTATGTTTGTCCTTCACTGGGCTGCCAAATGCTGACTAAAATCATTAGTCAGCTCCCAGCAGGGTTTCTCCTCTTGCATTCAGACTGGCCAGCTATCTCCATCTTTCCATCATATTTAGTTAGCATCTTTTGTGCTTTGTGTAACTGTAAACAGTATTTTTAATAAATCATAAAAAGTGACATAATTTTAAACATACAATTTAATAACCCATGAAAATAGAGTCAGGAAAATAAAAAGAAAAAAATGTCTGTTGTTTGGAGTCATCATTTCTTTTTATTTTCCTCTGGAGGGTGAGAGCGGAGATGATTTCTAATGAAGCTCTCTCATGCAATTGGAAAATTCCCACAGCTGCAAAGCTGGCTGTCTCAGCCACCGAGCTGACAAAGATTTCCTTGCACGAAGGAAAGTCAAGAAGAACGAAGCCCTACTTCTTTCCAAAGTGATATTATGCAGGTTTTAAAAATATGTCATCAGAGAAAAACTTGGCAAGGACTTCTGGGTTCTGCTGTTGATGTCAGTCTCAGCAGTTAGGCTCAGATGGGACCCTAGTGTGATTTCATGAATTCATTATCCTTCTGATGAAATTCACGGCCGTCTCTGGCGTGTCAGTCTCTGTGCTCCACACTCATGGTTCTCTCTGGTGGGAGGCAAGAAGTGGTTGGGATTCTACAGTAAGAAGTTAGTTGATATCCACTGAATACTGTGGCCAGGCCTCTGAAGTCATGCATGTAGGAATACAAAGAGTTCATAGACATTTTTCCTCAGTGCCTCACTGAGGAGCTGAATTTGGATGAAAACTCTCTCCCATCGTTGCAAATACAAGCTGTGATGGAGGGAATATTTGTCTTTTCCCAAGTTCATATGCTGTAATCCCCTCAGTATGACGGTGATAGAAGTAGGACCAGTGGGGAGCAATTAGGTCATGAGAAAGGAGCCCTTATAAATGGGATTTTGTGTGTGCTCAGTCGCTAAGTTGTGTCCAACTCTTTTGGACTCTTTTGGGAGTCCATGTGGCTCCCATGGACTGTAGCCCAAGAGGATCCTCTATCTATGAGATTTTCCAGGCAAGAATTCTGGAGTGGGCTGCCTCCTCCAGGATGAATGGGACTAGTGACCTCATAAACGAGACCCCTGAGGGCCCTCTTCCCCTCTTCCCACCACATGAGGACACAGTGGGAAGTCAGTTGTCTGCAACCTGGAAGAGGACACTCACTGGACCCTAAACATCCTAGCACCATGATCTTGGAAGTCTAGCTCCCAGAATTGTGACAAGAGATTTCTGTTGTGTTTAAGCCACTGGTCTATGATGCTTTATTTTAGCAGCCAAAGCTAAGACACAACCTACCTGAATTTTTAGAAATAGAAATAAAAAACTGGTATAGAAGGGAAGTATACAGTTGAGAAGTCATGAGTAAAATGACTCTTTGGTTCTCTTTAAATGAGAGTGTCATTTTTACATAAATCTAGCCTTCTTTCAGGAGAAGGCAATGGCAACCCGCTCCAATAGTCTTGCCTGGAAAATCCCATGGATGGAGGAGCCTGGTGGGCTGCAGTCCATGGGGTCGCTAAGAGTCAGACACGACTGAACGACTTCACTTTCACTTTTCACTTTCATGCATTGGAGAAGGAAATGGCAACCCACTCCAGTGTTCTTGCCTGGAGAATCCCAGGGATGGGAGCCTGGTGGGCTGCCATCTATGGGGTCCCACAAAGTAGGACACAACTGATGTGACTTAGCAGCAGCAGCAGCTGCCTTCTTTCTCTGCCATAAAGGTCTCTTGATGATCATGGCCCAGATACTTGAGACTGGACCCCAGTATGGTTACCATTGTTTATAAATTGTATTCATGTACTGCCATATAAATACATTATGAATATTAACATTTCCTATATTTGTGTATGTTTTATAAAATGTGGAGTAAAAGATTGAATGGGAAATTTGAAGAATTTCTTTCTACATCCTGATAAATTTAGCACATTGCCTATTTATTGTACCTTTTCAATTAGATTCATTCAGTAATTATACTTTAAAACTTTTTATAGTGGAAATGTAAAAAAAAAAAATAATAGGCATGAAAGTGCAATAAATCCCATGTACCCATCATTGAGTTTTAATGATTATCAATTTATGATCAATTTTATTTCATCTCTACCCCCATATCTCTCGTCTAAATTATTTTGAGACAAATCCCACATATAAAAATTTTTAATTAAATTATATTATACTCCACATAACATAAAAAAAATGTGAAAGGGAAATTGAGAAAGAAAAAGAGAAAATGAATGAAGAAAGAAAGGAGGAAGGGAGAGGATGAAAGCATAGTTTGTTTATTATTTTATTCTTGCAAATGTAAATTCAAACGAATAACAAGAGTTTGATCTGGTGCAAGTTAGTTTGCTTTAATTTGGAAATGATCCCAATTAATGAGTATTTACCTTCAAAGAGTTCAGTTCTGCTGAGAACCCACTGACCCTGATGCCTGTGTTTAGATGGAATTTAGATGGAATTCAGACTCTGTAGGAGTATGTGCTGTTACCTAGAATGGTGGACAACATGGAACCAGAACCATTGCACTCTGAGTTTCCTTGCCACTTAATAAACAAACAAAATAAAACTCAGTATTTCTCTACCTATGGCTTTATTTTGTTGTGTTTTCATTTTGGCTAAAATCACATCCATAATCAGGTAGCCTTCCTATAGTCTCAGATACAGGTAATTATTCCCTCAGCTCACAAATAAAGGACCCCATTCTTGTGGTCACTGGGTAAAAACACATGGGTTTATCCTGAGGCAAAGGATAAACCTTATCCTGAGGCGAGTTTTACTAATTGACCTTGGACTCTGCTGACCTCCAGAGGGAGCCCTATGGCAGTCAAATCTGAGACTCACCCATGAAAGGTCAAAATTAGTTTGAATTACCAAGGCAATATTTATGGAGTGTGGCAACATTTCTGATAACCTAACTCACATGTTGGCATTCAATAGTAGCAATTTTAGAATAGCAAGCAACTTAAGTAAGCAATCTGGTGCCATGCCAGTGTAGCCTCATGAACCTATTGACAGGAGCAAGTATTCAAGCATAACACTCTCTAATACAACCATTTGCCTCTCTTTTGTTTTTCCAAATAGCAATCACAGGGTCCAGCCAACTGTATTACTTGGGAAATTCTTTGCGCTGAAGACATGCAGTAAGTTAGAGTAACATGACTCTGAACTGCTTAAAAATACTGCCTTGATGGTACATTAGGATGTGTGTGTTAGTCGCTCAGTCATGTCTGACTCTTTGCAACCCCACAGACTGTAGCCCACCAGGCGTCTATGTCCATGGATTCTCTAGGCAAGAGTACTGGAGTGGATTGCCATTCCTTTCTCCAGAGGATCTTCCCGACCCAGGGACCAAACCCTGGTCTCCTGCATTGCAGGCAGATTCTTGGATATACATGTTAAATAAGCCATTGTGAGATTCTGAAACTCAACATTCTCATCCACACAGTATCTTTGGTGGAAGGAAGAGTTATTTGGGGAAAAAAAAAAAAAAAAACTACCACTGGCTGATATAAAGGAGCAAGGATCTGTTATTTAAAAGCGTAGAAAATCTAAAGTCTTAACACTAGTTCAGATTGAATTGCATTAAGGTTTCTGTGTCTCATAGTTTTCTGTGTCTGCATTCTATCATATCAAGGGCCTTGAGTCTTATGCTCTGGCAATGAGAGTGATGAATACTATGGCTTTGTATTTATATAATACTTGTGCTTCAGAACAGTCTGCTGCTGCTGCTAAGTCGTGTCAGTTGTGTCCGACTCTGCGCGACCCTGTAGACAACAGCCCACCAGGCTCCCCTGTCCCTGGGATTCTCCAGGCAAGAACACTGGAGTGGGTTGCCATTTCCTTCTCCAATGCATGAAAGTGAAAAGTGAAAGTGAAGCTGCTCAGTTGTGTCCGACTCTTAGCTACCCCATGGACTGCAGCCTACCAGGCTCCTCCGTCCATGGGATTTTCCAGGCAAGAGTACTGGAGTGGGTCACCAGTGCCTTCTCTGTCAGAACAGTCTAAAGACCCTCAAAGAGTAGGTAAACCTGTTAACTAGATATCATACATACTTTTGAAACAAGGCAGATTATTATTAAACAAGTAACTCACTTGTGAGCTAATGTATAATGTATGATGCTTTTTAAACATGGTTCAATTGAAAGAAGAATAAGGAAATTTCTCCTGTAAACTGAGAACCACTTAGATTATAAAACTGATATTTTATTATTAGAATTCATAGCTTTCTGAGAATTCTAATCATAAAATATCAATTTTTCCAGTATCACCCCAAAGCAATAAGATCAACTGTCTGATAAGACTGACAAGATCAACTGTCTAAGTGTGACATGCCATTCTACTCTATTCTTCTGGGAGTACAAAGCCACAGGATAGGCAGAAAGGATATGGGAGAGAAGAACTTAAATCAAGGAAACTGGTAGCACCATTGTGGCATCAGAGAGAGCTGATAAATGAAGAAGCTTGGCTTTCAGAGGATTCTAATTCATTTTTAAACAATCTGCAAGCAAAAATGCCAAATATTATTCACCTGTTTCTTGACCCAACCAGATTTCACCTTTTGCATTCTGACTTCTTGCTTTTTCTTATAAGCAAAAAGCAAAGTACAACATGCCCATTATGAATTACTAACCTGGTGGTGTGTCTGGCATATGGCTGATACAGCTGACGTTATTTCATGTACTCCTATGACATGCTCCTTTCAGCTACACTCGCTTATTTCCAATGGAAATTGGAGAGTCAAAACACAGTCCTCTGAGAGCAGAAGTGTAACTAAACAGGCAGTGTAAGAGCATGCTCTTGACTCAGTTGCAGGGCCACTGCCCAGGACTCACTCAATGATGCACGACAGTTGGACACAGAGAAACCAGGTTCAAGGTTACACAATACAAGCTCTAGGGCCAGAAAGCTGGCTGATAGCCTCTATGGTCAGCTGAGCATTCCTTTTCTTGTCTTTTTTCCAGCTTCACATCCATTCATGAGTAAGAATGATGGAGGCATCAAGCGGGCTTTGTTGAAACACTAGACCTTACATTAGGATAAATGTAGATGCTAGTCTCCAAGCAACATTTCTCAGTGAGAAACCTACAGAAAGAAAAACATTTAAGAGACATAGCGACCAAATACAATGTGTGGACTTCTGGGTCCCAATTTGAACAAAATAATACCTGGATATTTAATTACACTAAGGAATCATGCTTAATTATTAAAGGGGTGACACTTTTATTATGGTTCCATTTTTCAAAGTCCTAGCATTTTAGGAAGACATGTTGAAATATGTATGAATGCAATGATGTCTGGGATGCTTCAAGTGGTGGAGTGAGGCGGAAAGGGGTTGTGATGAAACACAGATTTGCAACAAGATTATGCATAAGCTACTAATGACTAACTCTAACCAATGAGTGCACAGGACTTATTATGCTATATTCTTTTTTCTTATTCAGATAGATAGGTAGGTAAAATATTTCTCGTTATAAAACACTTTTAAAAATATCAATTTTTCCCAAGGGCTTGCTTGTAGTTTTGTGGGGAATTTGATTTACTTATATAATAATAGGTTTAGTGAGACCCATAATCTGATAGAATATCAATAGCTTTATGTAACTCAGCAAAACAATACCTCAGTCCCCTACCATGATCATTGTGAAGCAGGAAATAAATACCAGCCATTTAAAGCAGAAACTATGGTTCTCTAGTAAATAAAAGAATTCTTTTATTTCAGTGGAATCCTTTTATTTCAGTGTAGCTAAGCACTTCTATAAGCTGTTACACTCTGAGTTACTTAAAAAACTGCAATAGATGAATTATATATTGAAATTATATATATACATAGTAAAAGCAGCTTGATAAAAATAGTAAGAATTATGAAAGAGCAATCACGCATTCTGTAAGAGCTTTCATAGCTCAGAGTACTCTTGGGAAGCTCTTAGGTACCTCAAAGTAAAATGAGGATTCCCACCAAGATCTGACTACGAGGTAAACTTCTAGTTAGGGTGTCAACTAGATACCCTAGCTGTTAGCACCAGTTTCCAAATGTGCCCTGGAAGATGCAGGTTCCAGACTCTGTGGCTAAACAGCTCTGCCTTTCCCTTTGTCCTGGCCCACAACCTCATTTCTGAATATGTAAGACCTGTGAGTCTTGAAGGGCAGGATCTACCAGCATTCATTAAAATTTCAGGGGTAGCAGTTCCCAAGTTCCATGAAGGGTGTTCAGGATTTGTTTTCAAGCTGTAATGAAATATGCTATTATATGCTATAATATAAACGATTTTCAACATTTCAGTAAAGTGTGCTATTTCAGCACAAGAAAACACTGGAAATAGCTTTGTCTTATGATCTGAAAATAGTATCTAAGGGGAAACAGATCCGTGGAAAGATAATGTTTTCTGTGTTTATTTTTCTTCCCGAATTCCAAATAATTGCTTTGGCAGGTGGCTCTAAAGCTGCCCCTTTCTGAAGACTCAGAGGTGTTTACAGAAGTTAAAAGTTCTAGCAGTACATTTCCATGAGCTCATTAGCAGTTCTCTTAGATTTCACGTACACAAGTGAATAGCCATGCTGTAAAAACTCCTGCTTTAAGGTTTCCTTTTAATTACAAACAAAACAGCAGAAGTCAGATATGTGATTACTGCAACATCAGGGCATCTTTTCAGAATCCTGCTTTGGTCACTATCATTCAAAGCAACTCTAAATGCCATTTTCGCCTGCCTCTTTATGCTAATCAGCCTAGCCCACTCGGCTCCTCCTTCTTCCAGCCTCCCTTAAGAACTGTTCACTTTCAGCGGTCACGGAGGGAAACTCAGACCAGGCTTAGAAATCTCTTGATTTAACTCAGTAGCACTTTTTCTTTCCTTTGTGTATGGGTTAATCTGCAGTCATCTCTAAATACTCAGGACATTAGATTCACATCCACAGAAGGAGTCAATAATTGCAAAACTATAATCTGTTAGAAAAAGGGTTACTTCACAGGATTTTACACTGTAAGAGGGGAAGTTTCAATGTGCTTTGAAATAAAAGAAGAATTAGTTGTACTTTTAATCTTCATGTGTAGGAGAAGCTACAAGTTGGTAAATATTTATTTCAAGAATCATGACTAGGAAGCACTTGGAAATGTATTAGAGAAGTAAATGTTTTTCCAGGCAAGGACAGGATCTGCTTGTACCTCTGTAGTTCTGGGTAACGTGTGACACCGTTCTAGGTGACAGGCCAAGAGAAGGGATACCCTACTATCCTGGATCCACAGCCATACTGCCAGTACCCTGTCTACCATGCAAAGAAAAGGCAGTAGCCACCTGTTCAACAGTGTGCACACCTGTAGACTGAAGCTTCCTCAGGAGCAGCAACATCAAGGTGAGTCAGTCAAGCTAATGGGTGGTGTGTTTTGTGACCTCCTGTCCATTTGGATTCTTGGAAGGATGGTGGGCTGGGGAAGTACCTGTTGTGAAATGCTTTGCAATCTTTCATTTTTAAATTTTGAGAATAGACATAACAGTGACGCCTAAGGGTGAGTTTACTTGCATTCACTGTTGGTTTTTAAAGGGCTACAGAAGACCACAGAAAATGCCTAGTCCTTGGAGCTGTCATTCTGAAACTTATGTGGTTACATTTCTAGCCACTGTCATTTTTCTAGAGTATTCTGGATTTTGTGTAATTCAAAACACCTATCTAGGCAAGGCTGAATCATCTACAGGGGGAATTTGCTAAGAATGGCTTTAAGTTAGTCTGGACATTTTCCCTTGTCCGACCACTACTGGTACCCTTTTGGATTTAGAGCCCAATCTTGTCTAAATCTCTGGCTCATTCATTTATGGGCGAAAAAAATACATTCTTGGGTCTTTCCCTCTTATGGCTCTGGAACAAATGGAGACAGACAGGGGAAAGTGTCACATTTCACAAGATGGGCACTCATTCAGACTGAACTGTCTACCTTGCAGCCATTTTCACCATCAGTCTTAAAACTTCAGATCCACTGCTCAGCCAGCTGCATCAATTAGCAGCAGATGGTTGATATGAATAGACAGGATGATCCCTCAGTCCATTCCGTCAGGGACACCAGGGACAGTTGTAGAAAAGGCTGGATGTCATGGATGACATCACCCTCCAGATGTTAAGGATTTACCCCAGACATTTCTAACTTCTCAATACCCTCACAGGCAAACGGATCTGGCTACAAGCTCTTTCTTTTTCTACAGACACAGTTTTAGATTTCAGTAGCATGGAGTGTGTTGTCTGAAGGGCTGAAACTTCCCATTTGTAAGGTGGCATCTGTGTCCTAGCATTCATGTGAATGTGTCAAGCTACCTCCCTGCTTCAGTCTCTGGACTTCATGCTGTCCAAGGCTTAGCACAGGGTGGGTAGAAAATACTTCATATTAAGTGAAAATAGCAAAAAATTTTAAGACCCTTATGAACCATCATGACTTCCATAAATCATTTTGAACTAACTGCCTTAGAATGTAAAGTCCTAGGATGTGCCAGGGTTTAATCACAGCACTGTAAAATGGACTTGCTCCTCTATTAATGGACAATTCTAATTCATTTTAGGTTTTTTTGTTTGCTATTCATTTTGTTTGAAATGTTGAAAGCTACCTTCCACCTCTCACAATTGTTGATGTAATATTTACTACAGAAATCTTGCTAGGGGGAGCATAAAGGAGACGGTAAAAATCACCTACAAAAATTACCACCTAAACAGATGCTATTAACATTTTAATGTATGTCTTCTAGCCTCTCTTCTTTGCACATGTATAGATTATTCTTTTACTTAATTTTTAAAAGCAATATAGACTTATTTTGTACCTAAAGTTTGCAAACTATTTTTTAACTCAACAATTGAGTATGAACAAATTCCCATGTCATCATATATTCTTTTACAACCTTATTTTTAATAGTTGCATACTATTCCTTCACATGAATACAGGTAAATTCTTTCAGGTAATTCACTACTGCTGGATAGCTCAGTGATTTCTAATTTTTCACTATTACAAGAAACACTTGTTTAACATACACTAATGGATAAATTGTTGCTGAGATGAAATTATTCTTTCGGAAAACATCTCAGAAGTGGAATTTTGAAGTCAAATGATGTGCATATTTTTAAAGATTTTTTTTTGGAAGGGGATAAATGGCCTTCTATTCAGCAGTGTAGAGATATAGTCTCAGTAATACCGGGTATTAATTTCAAGTTGTTTTTTCCAATTTTGTAAGTGGAAAATAGGATCCCACTGTTGTCTTAATTTAAGGCAGTTTGTCTTGATGGTCTCTCCCTTACTGGCCATATCCAGAGCAGCCTGAAAATATCACTGTGATGACATACTTCCCAAAATATCAACAAGATTAGAAGTCTGGTCTATTTCTCAAACCAAAGGTTTTGCCTAGAATATTTTGAAAGCAACTATATTCTTCCACAACTGGGTCTCAAAATATCTGCCCACATAAACCACAATCCATAAAGTTGTGAAGCATGCTAGTTCAATTCAGACTGGCCATTGACTGCTACAAGAAATGTCCTCTAGAGATCTGAGTTGACACTTGGGCAGACACTGGGCAGAGTTTGCCTTCCAGTTATAGTTCTGGAGTTTATAAGCATTTATTCAGTGTAATGGTTCTGACTTTGCCATCAAGCTCTATTTGTACCTTGTTCTTAAGCAAAGTTCAGCAAAGGCCCAAGTAAGCAAAGCCATTTGTTTCAGAGTGAGGGCTGGCTGTGGATTTATTCACTGAGGTATTCTGAGTGAGTGGCTTTGGCCTATCCCAGCCAGACTAAGATTCCAGCATACAGATTAGGATTAATGGACCTTCAACTCTTCTGCAGCATGAACAGATTCAACACATATGCACTTTCCAATCCTCCATGCTAGAGGCTAAAGTTCTTTATGTTAAGTCTGAGGTATTTAATGCTTTCTACCTAGTCACTCACAAAACATGCTTTTTTCAGTGATCACATAAATAAAGTCACCTATTCTTCAGCAGTTATCTGGACAATGACTATGCAGAACGCTGTGCCAGATGCTGGGGAAGTATGCTGAAATAAGCTAACTAAGCCACGTACTTTCCTGTCCACATAGACTTTATTTCCACTGCATGGAAACAGGTGCTATACTAGTCCAGAATGGAAGCCCAGAAAACTACTCTTTCTGCTGTCACTTCTTCTGAGATAGTTCAGATCCATCTGTCTGTAACATCCATCTGAGATCACATTTGTAGACATTAATTTATATGTCTATAAAGACTCAACACAACGTTCAGTACACATTACCTGTCCTAGAGGGAATAAGTTTTACAATGCTTTGAAGTTCACAGAGTAGCATCACAGACATTATTTAATTATACACACGTGTATATATATAAACATGCGTATACATGTATGTAATGTGTCTGTATACATGCAGGCATGTATGACTTGTGTGTGTACACATGTACGTATACATCTTATTGTACTGTTTCTCTGAAGAACCTTGACCAATATACTACTTCACCTGATTATTATGAGAATTAAATGAGATAATGTCTGTGAAAGACACTTTGTTAACCTCAAAGCATGTACATATATACATACTCTATGTGTACATGCTGTGCTGTGCTTAGTCGCTCAGTCATGTTCGACTCTTTGCGACTCCATGGACTATAGCCCGCCAAGCTCCTCTGTCCATGGGGGTTCTCCAGGCAAGAACACTGGACTGGGTTGCTGCCCTCTTCCAGAGGATCTTCCCAACCCAGGGATCGAACCCAGGTCTCCCACATTGCAGGCAGATTCTTTACTGTCTCAGCCACTGGGGAAGCCCCTATGTGTATATATGTGTGTGTATATTTGTATATGTATGTGTGTGTTGGTTGCTCAGTTGTGTCCAACTCTGAGACATCATAAACTGTAGCCCACAGTGCTCATCTGTCAATGGAATCCTCCAGACCAGAATACTGGGGTGGGTAGCCTTTCCCTTCTCCAGGGGATCTTCCTGACCCAAGGATTCCTGCATTGCAGGGTCTCCTGCATGGCAGGCAGGTTCTTTACTGAGCCATCAGGGAAGCCCCATCAATAAATTTGTATATAGATATAGATATAGATATAGATATAGATATAGATATAGATGGGCTTCCTTGGTAACTCAGCTGGTAAAGAATCCTCCTGCAATGCGAAAGACCTGGGTTTGATCCCTGGGTTGGGAAGATACCCTGGAGAAGGGAAAAGCTACCCACTCCAGTATTTTGGCCTGGAGAATTCTATGGACTGTATAGTCCATGGGGTCGCAAAGAGCTGGACATGACTGAGCAACTTCCACTTTGTACTTTTGTAGATGTAGATACAGAAAGACACAGATATAGAGAGAGGGAGAGAGGTTATTTTTAAGGGACTGACTCACACGATTATGGAGGCTGGCAAGTCAAAAGTCTGTTGTGTGGGTCAGCAGGTTGGAGACCAATGTGAGGATCTAACCAATGTTTCAGTTGAAGTCCAAAGGTTGTCTGCTGGCAGAATCCCCTCTTTCCCAGGAGAGGTCAATCTTTTGTTTTAGTCAGGCTTTCAGCTGATTGGATGAGGCCCACCAAAATTATGGAGGGCAATCTACTTTACTCAAAGTTCACCAGTTTAAAAGTAAGTCTTGTTCAAAACACTCTCACAGAAACATCGGGAATAACGTCTGACCAACTATCTGGCATTGTGGTGCAGCCAAGTAGACCCAAAATTAACTACTACAGGAAAGCATCATTATCCTCATTTTTAAAGATGTGGAAACTGAGAATCTTCAAAGTCAAGTGATTTCTCCAAGGTCACCTGGTTATTAAAAGCTATGTTCAATGTACTGTTTGCTCTATGTCACTGTCTTATAAAATCCACAATTCCTAGTATTACAATATTAAGTTTTTTCATTGGTCCATATTAGAAAACCTCTGCAGATCCAAGAGGCATTGGAATACCTCCTGATTTTCTTTGTATGTTCTGATACCAATTTTTTGACACCAGCAGGGTGTCCTACAATTTAGTTCAATTCTAACATGACTCAGAGTTAGCAAAAACATCAAGAGTTAGGGGCTCAGTCTCACAAGACTGTTCCCCTTCAAATACTGGTTACAACTTTCAGGTGTCTCCAAGATACTTACATTTCTGCCTGGCCCACTACACATTCAAGGTCTCTCACAACCTCTCAGGTTTTAAAGTTTGCTAGAACAATTCTGGCACCCCACTCCAGTACTCTTGCCTGGAAAATCCCACGGACAAAGGAGCCTGGTGGGCTGCAGTCCATGGGGTCGCTAAGAGTCGGACACGACTGAGCAACTTCACTTTCAATTTTCACTTTCATGCATTGGAGAAGGAAATGGCAACCCACTCCAGTGTTCTTGCCTGGAGAATCCCAGGGACGGTGGAGCCTGATGAGCTGCTGTCTATGGGGTCACACAGAGTCGGACACGACTGAAGCGACTTAGCAGCAGCAGCAGAACAATGCACAGAACTCAGGAGAGCTCTATACTCATGATTGCCATGTTATTATAAAGGACACAAATGAACGGCCAAAAAAAAAAAACAACAACAACAACAACAACAAATGAATGGCCAAATGAAGAGATACCTAGGGCAAGGTTAGGAAAGTCCAGAGCACAGGAATCTGGACTCTCAAGAGTCTTCTCCAATATCACAGTTCAAAATACAGAGCACAGGAATGGGTGCACCACTCTCCCAGGACATCAGTAAGTTCAACGACCAGGAAGCTCCACTGAGCTTGGTGTCTGGAATTTTTATATAGGATTTCATAATGTGGGCATGGTTGATTACATTATTGATCATTATTAAACTCAGTCTCCAGAAGACCTCCATACATTTCTGTTTTTCTTTCACCAAAAAGGAACTTCAAATAGACAATTTTGTTCTATCTGCAAAGCCTTTAAAGTCACAGACTGGTATTAATAGAAACAAATATAGACCATTTAAAAATTATCAGAAAGGGGAAAACTCATATTCTATTTGTTTATCATGTTCAAACTCACACCCAGGACAGAAATCTTTTCCATAATAAGCCTTCCTAATAGATGGCACATATGTGAGGATTTGGCAAATAAATCTAGTCCTTAAACTTCATTTTTCCCACCAATACACATTAGGATGGCTATTATTAAAAAAAAAAGAAAAAACAGAAAACAATAGTGTGGTTAAGAGTGGAGAAATTAGAACCTTTATGCTCTGTTGGTGGGAAAGTAAAATCATGCATCTGCTGTGGACAATAGTATGGTAGTTCCTTGAAATTTTAAAATAGAATTATCCTATGAGTCAGAAATTATACTTCTGGGTATATACGTCAAAGATGGGAAAGCAGGGACTCAAACAGATACTTGCTCACACAATAGCCAAAAGGTATAGGCAGCCCATGTGTTCATCAACACATGAATGGATAAACAAAATACATACAGTGCATTATTCAGTTCAGTTCCTCAGTCATATCCAACTCTTTGCAACCCCATGGACTGTAGCATGCCAGGCCTTCCTGTCCATCACCAACTCCTGGACCTTACTCAATTTCATGTCCATCCAGACAGTGATACCATCCAACCATCTCATCCTCTGTCATCCCCTTCTCCTCCCACCGTCAATCTTTCCCAGCATCAGGGTCTTTCCCAATGAGTCAGTTCTTCACATCAGGTGGCCAAAGTATTGGCGTTTCAGCTTCAGCATCAGTCCTTCCAAAGAATATTCACAACTGATTTCCTTTAGGATGGACTGGTTGGATCTCCTTGCAGTCCAAGGGACTCTCAAGAGTCTCCTCCAACATCACAGTTCAAAAGCATCAAAGCTTTGGTGTTCAGCTTTCTTTATGGTCCAACTCTCACATCCATACGTGACTACTGGAAAAACCATTGCTTTGACTAGACAGCCCTTTGTTGGCAAAGTAATATCTCTGTTTTTTAATATGCTGTCCAGGTTGGCCATAGCTTTTCTTCCAAGGAGGAAGCATCTTTCAATTTCATGGCTGCAGTCACCATCTGCAGTGATTTTGGAGCCCCCAAAAATAGTCAGCCACTGTTTCCACTGTTTCCCTATCTATTTGCCATGAAGTCATGGGACTGGTTGCCATGATCTTAGTTTTCTGAATGTTGAGCTTTAAGCCAACTTTTTCACTCTCCTCTTTCACTTTCATCAAGAGGTTCTTTAGTTCTTCTTCGCTTTCTGCATAAGGATGGTATCATCTGTGTATCTGATGTTATTGATATTTCTCCTGGTAATCTTGATTCCAGCTTGTGCTTCTTCAGTCCAGCATTTCGCATGATGTACTCTGTATATAAGTTAAGTGAGCAGGATGACAATATATAGGCTTGACGTATTCCTTTTCCTATTTGGAACCAGTCTGTTGTTCCACGTCCAGTTCTAACTGTTGCTTGTTGACCTGCATACAGATTTCTCAGGAGGCACATAAGGTGGTCTAGTATTCCCATCTCTTGAAGAATTTTCCACTGCTTGTGATCCACACAGTCAAAGGCTTTGGCATAGTCAATAAAGCAGAAGTGGATGTTTTTCTGGAACTCTCTTGCTTTTTCAATGATCCAACTGATGTTGGCAATTTGATCTCTGGTTCTTCTGCCTTTTCTAAATCCAGCTTGAACATCTGGAAGTTCATGGTTCACATACTGTAGAAGCCTGGCTTGGAGAATTTTGAGCATTACTTTGCTAGCATGTGAGATGAGTGCAACTGTGTGGTAGTTTGAGTATTCTTTGGCATTGCCTTTCTTTGGGATTGGAATGAAAATGGGTATATATGTCATTTCTTTTCCAGTCCTATGGCCACTGCTGAGTTTTCCAAATTTGCTGGCATATTGAGTGCAGCACTTTCACAGCATTATCTTTTAGGATTTGAAATAGCTCAACTTGAATTCCATCACCTCCCCTAGCTTTGTTCATTGTGAGGCTTCCTAAGGCCCATTTGACTTCACATTCCAGGATGTCTGGCTCTAGTCCAGTGATCACAACGTCATGATTATCTGGGTCATGAAGATCTTTTTTGTATCATTCTTCTGTGTATTGTTGCCACCTTTTCCTAATATCTTCTGCTTCTGTTAGGTCCATACAGTTTCTGTCCTTTATTGTGTCCATTTTTGCATGAAATGTTCCCTTGTTATCTCTAATTTTCTTGAAGAGATCTCTAGTCTTTCCCATTCTGTTGTTTTCCTCTATTTCTTTGCAGTGATCACTGAAAAAGGCTTTCTTATCTGTCCTTGCTATTCTTTGGAACTCTGCATTCAAATGGGCATATCTTTCCTTTTCTCCCTTGCCTTCGCTTCTCTTCTTTTCTCAGCTATTTGTAAGGCCTCCTCAGAAAACTACTTTGCCTTTTTACATTTCTTTTTTTGGGGGGATGGTCTTCATCACTGCCTCCTGTACAATGTCATGAACCTCTGTTCATAGTTCTTCAGGCATTCCATCAGATCTAATCCCTTGAATCTGTTTGTCACTTCCACTGTATAATCATAAGGGATTTGATTTAGGTCATACCTGAGTGGTCTACTGGTTTTCCCTACTTTCTTCAATTTAAGTCTGAATTTGGCAATAAGGAGTTCATGATCTGAGCCACAGTCAGCTCCCGGTCTTGTTTTTGCTGACTGTATAGAAGCTCTATACAGTCTTTGGCTGCAAATAATATAATCAATCCGATTTTGGTGTTGACCATCTGGTGATGTCCATGTGTAGAGTCTTCTCTTGTGTTGTTGGATTATTGTGGATTATTATTGTTATTGTGGATTATTATATAATGTTGTGGACTATTATTCAGACTGAAAAAGGAAGCAAATTCTGATACTTGCTACAACATAGATTATTCTTGAGGATATTATGCTAAGTGAAATAAGCCAGTCACAAAAAGACAAATACTGTATGATTCCACTAATATGAGATTTGTAGAGTTGTTTAAATTCATAAAGACATAAAGTAGAATAGGAATTGCCAGAGGCTTAGGCAGTGGCAGGAGGACGGGTTAGTGGGAAGTCACTGAACTGAACTGATCATCATTAAGGACAGTCTCAGCTTTGCAAGGTGAAAGAATTCTGGAGATCGTTTATACAACAATGTGAAAAAAGTTAAAACTACTGCACTGTATACTTAAAACCAGTTAAGATGGTACATTTTATGGTATGTGTATTTTACCAAAATTTTTAAAAAAAACTATGACTTTTCAAAGCCATCCCTAATTACATTTCTGAAGTTAGACTTAAAAAAAAAAAGCAAGTAAAAATAAACGAAAAAAACCAACTCATTTTTCTACTTCTAAAACCAAAGTTCGGGGGAAATATTCCACTTCCCAAAAGTTATTTCTTTGAAAATATTAATACAGCTAATAAAATCCTAACTAGATTTACCAATAAAAAAGAGACAAAAACATATCGGGAATGATATGGAGTGTCCTTATAGGTCCTTCAAATATTAGAAGGATAATAAGGGAATATTATAAACAACACCGTGCCAAAAAGATGCAGAAAAAACATAATCAAAATTCAACATCATGTAAAAATTTTAAAAGGATTTGGAATGGAAAGGAACTTTTTCAACCAAATAAAGAACTTTACAAAAACCAACAGCTAACATCATACTTTTAAGAGAAAGGCTGAACACCTTCCTGCTAAGACCAGAAGAAAACAAAGATACCCATTGTAATCCCTACTACTCAGCATCATACTGAAGGTCCTAGAGAGTGTACTAAGCTAAAAAGAAAACAAAGGCTTACATATTGGAAAGAAAGAGATAAAACATTTTTTATTCACAGACAAGTGATAGTCCATGTAGAAAAATCCTTGGGAATCTACCTCTACCCCCCAAAATACTAGAATAAATGACTTCACGAGGTCACAGGATAACAGGATAAAAGTCAGTATTTCTATATATTAGCCAAGAATAATTGGCTAAAAAAGGAATAATTGGCTAAACCTTAGTTGCAAAGAGATGAAATTGCAGATAAAGATTTGTGCATGTGTGTTTTTATAAGCCGAGAATGGATGAGACATATGCCAGTGCCACAGACTATAAGACCACAAGACCAACTTTGTTATAGGGACCTTCATTCTCAATCTTTGGCATTATGTGCCATTTTTCTTTTTGAAAATTGAGTAAGCTAAAATTAATTAGTAGAAGTGATTGTTTTGATACTGTGGTGAAACAAAATGGGTTTAGAGGGATTTGTGGAAAACAAACTTAAAGATCAGGAAAGAAAAAGAGAAAACAAATTTTACCCAAAAAAGACCATAATAGATGCAGCAAACTTCTTTCTATAATTGTGAACATTTCTCACGTTTTAAGGCTGAAGCTCAAGATGTAGTTCGTTACCTTGCTTGCATGACTCCACTTATATGAGGTACCTAGTGTAGTCAGATCCACAGAATCAGAAAGTAGAACAGTGGTTACCAAAGGCTGGTGGGGGCACTGGAATGGGGACTTTGCGTTTAACAGATATGGAATCTCAATTTGGGGTGCTGAAAAATTTCTTGAGATGTATGGTGGTGATAATAATATATTTTGAAAATACCTAATGCCACTGAACTGTATTTAAAATGACTAAGATGGTAAAATTTATGCTATGTATATTTTCCCACCATAAAAATGCTTTAAAAAAAGATGTCACATAATTATAATATTTCGTCTGATCCTTTTGTCTTGACTTGTCATAATAGCTCAATGATCATAAAAGCTTGAAGGAAAGAAAATGAATACATGTAAAGGATTGTTCTCAGTTTTTTTTTTTTTTTTTTAAGACTTTTGCAAATCATATTCATTTGAAAAGTGGGAGGTTTTTCTCCTGTGATCTTCTTTAGCACGAGGATCAAATGTTTCTGGGAAGGTTTACAAATTGCTACCTGGCCTTGACTTCTCTCAAACTTGTTCTGATACAGTACAGTGAGACCTTGAGTGCTGAACCACCCACAGGCAGCCCAGTATCCCTGCTCCATTTCTGTGCCCGAGGGGTCACAGGGCACTTCAGTTCTCACCAGCGGAAGGTGAAGGTGAATGCTGACCTCGGGGGATGCTTCTGCCAGTTCCCAGGAGGAGAATGGGGTCAGGGACTTCCAGGTTTGTGAGCAGGCTGGCAGCTCTGCTCCTTTCTTCTTGTTAGGCCTCCGAGGTCTTGTTCTCAGTGGAATAAGATCCATTTATTCCTGTGAAACGGGAAACAACAAGCCTTTTCTCCTGCTAGCTCAAAGGCTCAGGGCAAAGAGACGTACGTTTAAGGAAAAAACTTTGGGAATTGTAAGAAGTAGCAGTCAAGCCTCTCTATCCAGTCTTAGAGTCCATGGGGGAATTTAAAAATAGGGTGCTTCTGTACTGAAAAGGAACAGCTTCAGTTTATCTAGATTCAATCTATGCAGTGGCATTTCAGCCATGTTGACTATTAGTAGTCTTTGTAAAGAGTGATTTAATTACTACTAATATGATATTTTGTGTCAAAATCACCTATTCAATTTTAGCAGTGCAGAGAACACTAGAGAATTACTTAAAATTAACAGACACCATTTTAAACCTGTATAGTATTTATCTTCAATGTGGCATGAAACCCAGATTATATTTCCATTCCCTCCTTCCTCAGTAAAATGGAGAGACCCACTTCTAACATATGGAAGCATTTTCACACTGCAAGTTATTCTGAGGGGAAAATATGTGATTTATAAATGCTGTCAAATGCAATACGTATTTCCAAATGGCACTGAGTGGACTAGGAACATTGCAGGACACATTCTGCATCTTTATTACCCCAAGGGCAAAAAGGAAGGAAGGGTGGAGAGGAAGAGCCAGCAGCCCTTTCCGGCCTTGTCAATCCAGAGGGCGCACATTTGCTGCTGACAAACATATTCACGTCATTGAAGATGACAGGTAACCTGATCACAAAAGCTTACTTAGTCTATATTCTCTATGTAATATTTATAGATAAAATAACACCTTCAAATTATGGAGAAATTGGGTATGTTTTGCCAAAAGTAATGTATTCTTCTGAGTCATTTTTGCCAGTGGCTGAAAATAAAGTATTGACATGGAGGTTTTAAATTGCTAGGCTTACCATGCCATTTGCCTGCCCATATTCTCGAACAAACCTTTTAAAAGTCAGAATACAAACAGAAAATGGTAAGAGTAAGTGAAGCATCTTGCATGTTTACAGATGGCAAAACAGAAGTGCAGGAAGATACACATAGTCTGGGATGATAGATCGACCTGTCGCATAAAGACTACAGAAGCAGGAGGGCTACTGCAGCCCAGGTACATCACAGCATCAGAAGGAAAACTGTGAAGCAGACATTTAACTAAGCCAAGAGGGAGCCTTCCTTAGAGGAAAAACTGTGAGGTTTGGAGTCGGCTCTCATGTATTTTGGGGCTTCCTGGGTGATGCTAGTAGTAAAGAACTTGCCTGCCAATGCAGGAGACATAAGAGACCCAAGTTCAATCCCTGGGTCAGAAAGATTCCCTGGAAGAGGGCATGGCAACCCACTCCAGTATTCTTGCCTGGAGAAGTCCATGGACAGAGGAGCCTGTGGGCTACAGTCCATAGGGTTGCAAAGAGTCGGACACGACTGAAGTGGCTTAGCACGCACACACACTCATGTGTTTTAGTCTAAGATTTCTGAGTACTAGCTGTGTGACCTTGTGTACATTTTGTAATTCTGAAACCTTAGTTCTCTCATGATCCAAGGGTCTAATAACTTACCTCTTGAGGGTTGTATCATGAAAGAGCTGCAGTTTACTGAGCATTTCTCACATGCCAGGTACTGGGCTTAGCATTTTACCTACATTACCTCATTTAATCCTTACAACTTTGTCAAGTCTTACTATCCCTATTTAATTACAGATGAGTAAATTTGGGCTCAGAGGGTCAAATGACCTGCCTTAGCTCACACAGTTAGTTGAGGAGATGGAAATTTAATTCAGTCTGGTTTTTGGCAAAGTTTAGGTTTTTAAAATACACTTCCTGCCACCAGAAGTCATTTACTTAGTCACCAAAGATTAATATACTTAAAAATGTTTTTTAACAGGTGAAGTGTGATGCAAACATACATTTTCACATTACACATATGCATAAAAGAAGCACCATGGGAGATCAGCAAGGTCTAACTTTTAGGTCATGTAAAGCTAAATATTTCAAAAGGCAAAAGGTTAAAAAATAGTCATGATATGCAAAAGCATGCCATATGGTACTGTTTTAAGAAGAAAGAAAAAGAAATAATTCAAAGAGTCATATTTTGACAGTGAAACAATAGTAAAATTTAATGGAGTATGCTGTGTAGGCTGTTGAAAACATCTGTTGGAAAACAAGAAGGTCTTCGTGCAACCATTCAACTCACTGATCACTCCCCAGTATAAAGCACACTGCACATGACGACCATGTCTTTTGGGATCCATTACAGAACCCTCAAAAATGTAAAGCCAGTTTCCTCCGTCATCACTGTATTTTGATCAACAGTGATATTGCCAGATGCTCTGTATCAAATGACCTAATGAATGTTCTCTGTTTCGTAAAATCTGTGAACTTCCATATTTATAATGACATTATGCATGCATGCTCAGTTGTGTCCAAGTCTTTGTGACCCAATGGACTATAACCTGCCAGGATCCTCTGTCCAGGCAAGAATTCTGGAGTGGTTTGCCATTTCCTTCTCCAGGGGATCTTCCCGACCCAGGAATGGGTCTTGTGTCTCCCACATCTTCTGCACTGCAGATGGATCCTTTACCAGGGAAGCCTTATAATGACAATAGTGAAGTAAATGATTTTAAGAAATGAGAATTTGCCTTCAACTGAATTGTTTCTGCTGCAAATCTCCATATTCTAAAATGCAAATGAAACCAAGTTGCTGGCCATAGCCCACTGTCACATATAACTGGATTATAAACTAAGCAGAATGATTTGGTGTTGAGGTTGGGGTGAGGTGTTTCAGGGCCTTGGGCCTACCTCCAGAAGGGTAGTAAGGTCTCTGTGTGATACAATCTCTGGTTCTTTTTGGTTCTGGCTCATATCAGATACTTTATTTTTATGTCTTGGTTTTTCAAAACCAATCTGTGTCTATATTTAGACCAACATACAAACCAGGCAACAGGAGAATGGGGCAGCAGAGGATGAGATGGTTAGATAGCACCACCAACACAGTGGACATGAGTTTGAACAAACTCCGGGAGATAGTGAAGGACAGGAAAGCCTAGCGTGCTGCAGTCCATGGGGTCGCAAAAAGTCAAACATGACTTAGTGACTGAACAATGGCAACAACACAAACCAGTGGAGAAAAGAGTCTAAAGTCTTTGGAATTTACAATGAATGAATCTCTTGAAGATTAGCAGCATAAAAGCAGATGAATTCAGAAAGTGTGATGGATTTGACAAAGTTCTTGGTGGTAATGGTTGTTTTCAGTGGGTTGAGAGAGAGTTTTCTCATCTTCTTCTCCAATGTCCTTTTTAGAATGCCCCATTCTGAAAACGAGTCATTCATCAGCGTGGTATTGATGAGAAAAAGAATAGCTTCCTTTGTTTTATTCCTTTTTCTCAAGTGTGTGCTCACAATGAATCAAAAAGTGTTAGATTTCTTAGAGCAGGCAGTTTATAACTCCATTTCCAACAAAAATCTAGAATAGTTCAAAAAATTCACAACTGGGTTGAAAAGAGCCAGTATTGTCTCCTTTTACTTGATATAATAATATACTCAGATGTTTAGTCATGTCTGACTCTTTGTGACCCCATAGACTGTAGCCTGCCAGGCTCCTCTGTTGATGGATTCTCCAGGCAAGAATATTGGAGTAGGTAGCCATTTCCTTCTAAAGAGGATCTTCCGTACCCAGGGATCAAACCTGGGTTTCCTGCATTGCAGGTGGATTCTTTACCAACTGAGCCACCAGGGAAGCTCCCTTTTACTTCACATACTGTATTTATTACAACATGCTTGCATTCATAGTACACAATTGATTATAACTTTAGCAGGGACGACCAGGCTGGAATTGTTTCAATAGCATCCATTTCTCTTGCATCTCAAGTTGAGCTGGTGCTTTGTGAGGTTTGGCTTGGCAATTTCGGGTATGAACCGCCTGTTTCCCTCTGGGGTCCTGATTATTTTACCTTCAAGTCAGTCAGTACAAAGCATCTGATAAAGAAGAATCAAGAGTGTCCTATCATAGTTAACAATGACTGTGGCTTTACCATCCCCTTTTGTAAAGACATATTTTAAAAAATATTTTGCTAGGTAATTTGTTATTCAGTTCATGGCTTTTGCATTTTTACAGAGTTCCTCCGTAGATAGCTAGAGGTAAGTACAGAATGTCTCATGACAAAGTTTCATTGTGAATTGGCACAGATTCCTTTTTCTTTTGGGGCTGTAAGTTGTCATTTGTTCAAACTATCTTATAATAATTTATTTAATATTTATAGATTTGAAGCTTTTTTAAAATCAAGATTGTGATTCAGACTTTCTACACCTCTTCTTCCTGAGGTTCCATACAGAGATTAAGATCACCTGCCATAATTTATCTTTATTCTACAAGATATTTTTATAGTTGAGACTTTAGATGTTTTAAATTCCTGTTGAAAAATCTTTGACAAAATGATTTTAATGTAGTTTACCCTTATGGCAGAAAGTGAAGAGGAACTCAAAAGCCTCTTGATGAAGGTGAAAGTGGAGAGTGAAAAAGTTGGCTTAAAGCTCAACATTCAGAAAACGAAGATAATGGCATCCGGTCCCATCACTTCATGGGAAATAGATGGGGAAACAGTGGAAACAGTGTCAGACTTTATTTTTGGGGGCTCCAAAATCACTGCAGATAGTGACTGCAGCCATGAAATTAAAAGACGCTTACTCCTTGGAAGGAAAGTTATGACCAACCTAGATAGCATATTCAAAAGCAGAGACATTACTTTGCCAACAAAGGTTCATCTAGTCAAGGCTATGGTTTTTCCTGTGGTCATGTATGGATGTGAGAGTTGGACTGTGAAGAAGGCTGAACGCCAAAGAATTGATGCTTTTGAAGTGTGGTGTTGGAGAAGACTCTTGAGAGTCCCTTGGACTGCAAGGAGATCTAACCAGTCCATTCTAAAGGAGATCAGCCCTGGGATTTCTTTGGAGGGAATGATGCTAAAGCTGAAACTCCAGTACTTTGGCCACCTCATGCAAAGAGTTGACTCATTGGAAAAGACTCTGATGCTGGGAGGGACTGGGGGCGAGAGAAGAAGGGGATGACAGGATGAGATGGCTGGATGGCATCACTGACTCGATGGACATGAGTCTGGGTGAACTCTGGGAGTTGGTGATGGACAGGGAGGCCTGGCGTGCTGCGATTCATGGGGTCGCGAAGAGTCGGACATGACTGAGTGACTGATCTGATCTGATGCTTTCAGGCTAAATTTTTTCTTTGCAGAAATAAGCATTTTAACATTTGGGACATTTAATAAACCCAAGCCAAAATATTTTCTAAACAAAAATTTCCTTTACTCAGATTTCAGACATATTATTAAAACAGAAGAGAGAAAATGCATCAGAGAGGAAATCATTCATTGTTTCAAGCAGAATATCTGAATGACTGATTTCAATATCCTAACTACAGACATTTCTTTTTAGGTCTTCAGTAGCCCTTGACTTCATCTTACACTGAATCAAAATAATCATAGTATGTGGTTTGAGTAGTAATTATTTTCTCATTCATTGTCAGGTTATTCAAAATGTCTGGAGCTTTAGTCACTAAACCTCTTGTAGGACTTGTAGACTCCCAAGAGTCTCCACTTCCATCTTCCTAGATTTGGTCTCAGTGGGCAGACACCTAGAGGTGCTCAAGAGGACTTTTCTTCAAACATGAGCACAAACCAGCTGTGGATTTTGTAAAAATGCAGATTCTGAGGCAGGAGGTCTGGAATGGGGCCCAAGAGCCCGCATTTCTAACAAGTCCCCGGCCAATGTTGCTGTCTGTATGGCCCACACTGTGACGAGCAAGGACCTCTAAAACTATCAATGGACCACGACCATGGCCTAAATTCTGAAACTTCCTGATATTAAAAAAAACAATTGGAGTGCAACAAGAAGAAGTGAGAAGAAAACCAGGGATAAGAATAAGGTGATAAGAGAAAGGAAAAGGAAAGAACTTTGAGGAACAATGAGAAAATTTCCCCAGAGCTAACAGGGTAGCTAGGTGACGGCAGTGTCATAGGACTGGAGGGGAGGAGGGCAGGGAAGCTAACCTTGAGTGTCTTCTGTGCAATCTGTGCTCTGACATATTACCATATGTTTAGGCATGCCTGTATACATATGGATGTATACACTTGGGTATGTGTAGGTGGTTTAGTCGCTCAGTCATGTCCGACTCTTGCGACTTCACAGACTGTAGTCTGCCAGGCTCCTCTGTTCATGGGATTTCCCAGGCAAAAATACTGGAGTGGGTTGCCATTTCCTTCTCCCAGGGATCCTCCCAACTTAGGGATCTAATCCGAATCTCCTGCTTTGCAGGCGGATTCTTTACTGACTGAGCCACCAGGGAAGCAGATATGTGTAGAGATGTGTGTGTATATGGCAGATGGATGGACAGAAATTCTGCCTTGCTCCAAAAAGGTTTGAAGAAGCTGTTCCAGGTAGTCACACAGGCACACATTGCTTCACTCTTCATTCATAAGAACCCTTTGAAAATATATACCAAGAGAGATGAGAGAGCTAAGCCGTGTGAAAGTGAAGTCGTTCAGTCATGTCCAACTCTTTGCGACCCCATGGACTGTAGCCTACCAGGCTCCTCCACCCATAGGATTTTCAAGGCAAGAGCACTGGAGTGGGTTGCCATTTTCTTCTCCAGGGGACCTTCCCGACCCAGGGATCGAACCCTGGTCTTCTGCATTGTAGGCAGACGCTTTTACCATCTGAGCCACCAGGGAAGTCCTTTTTTTTAAAGCACATCTCTAGGATTATCTGACTTCATAACTCCAAAATCCATGCTTTGAGCAGTTGAGAGAGCCAGACATGAGTAAAAGAAGAAGACAGTGACATAAAAGATAGTACTGGAGCTTGGGGTGAGACTGTGCACAGGAGAAGAAATGAGAAAAGAGGATGTGGCAGAGACACATGGGAAGATCCAGGAAGAAAAGGAGAGGAAAATGCAGGGCCCCAGTCCAAGTGGATAATTCCCCTAGTAGCAATTAGTGGTGACCTATTTGGCAATGCCCAGTCCTCCCAGGGGTATTGTTGCCACTGTCTTTCCTGCCAAGATTGTTTCCACAACCTTTTCGGCCCTAGTTGCATTAGCCTGGTTCTATTGGCACCCCACTCCAGTACTCTTGCCTGGAAAATCCCATGGACGGAGGAGCCTGGCAGGCTGCAGTAGATGGGATAGCTACGAGTCAGACACGAACTATGAGTCGGACACGAACTGAGCGACTTCACTCTCTCTTTTCACTTCCATGCATTGGAGGAGGAAATGGCAACCCACTCCAGTGTTCTTGCCTAGAGAATCCCAGGGATGGGGGAGCCTGGTGGGCTGCCGTCTATGGGGTCGCACAGAGTTGGGCACGACTGAAGCGACTTAGCAGCAGCAGCATCCAATCTGGAAAACTGAATTTTCACCTTAACTATTCTAAACTACCAAGCAAGATGAAGCAGTCTGCCAGATTCTAGGTGAGCGAAGCTATATAGCAGAAACCTGGGGCCCCTGGAGCTGCCTGCCCCCGTGCCCACTGGGATTCTCAGCCAAAGGCACTCTGTTCTGCCTCTTCCTTCTCTTTCAGATCTGCTTTTGGCTCAGTGGATACTTTCAAACCTCCTTCTTCGAGATGACTGAAAATCCTCCACTTACTTTTCTACATGAAATAGCTTTGTCAGAGTCGCTCAGTCGTGCCCGACTCTTTGCGACCCCATGGACTGTAGCCTACCAGGCTCCTCTGTCCATGGGATTCTCCAGAACCCACTGGAGTGGATTGCCATTTCCTTCTCCAGGGGATCTTCCCAACCCAGGGATCAAAGCCAGGTCTCCCGCATTGGAGGCAGACGCTTTAACCTCTGAGCCACCAGAGAAGCCCTTTTGTCAGAGACTGCTGCTGCTGCTAAGTCGCTTCAGTCGTGTCCAATTCTGTGGGACCCTGTAGATGGCAGCCCACCAGGCTCCACCATCCCTGTGATTCTCCAGGCAAGAACACTGGAGTAGGTTGCTATTTCCTTCTCCATGTCAGAGACTGAGTGCTAATTAAATATATTGGGGGGAAAAATGTAGAAAGAAGACCTTACAACTCACCCAAAACTTTGGGGAAAATGATGGTACACATTAGAATGGGGAGAAAAGGAATGTATATTTACTGTTAACACTCACCATATATTACCTTAGAATCCTGAAGAACAAAGTTCCCTCATTAGGCATCATGCACAAGATTGCATTCTTGTTTGGAGATGTGAAGGAGTGTTTTGAACGGAGGTGAAGGACAAATACATAAAATACCTTTCAATAGATTAGACAGCTTTATGAAGAGCAGATCTTTAGTCATTCAGAGGTTTTTATTGCACTCTGAACCCAGTGAATCCGTCTTGCTCACACCTTTATTTCCATATATTTCTATGCAAAGAACAGTTAGATCCAAGAAATAAGATACTGGATGCTTGTTAAGCAATATAACTCAATAAGAATTCTATCATTGGTCAGGAGCTTGAGAATTGTCCTTCAATCATGGGTGTTTGACACTATGGTAGAAAAAAATTATTTTTAAATTTAGTTTTTCTTTTTCCAAAGTTATATATATATATATATATATATATATATATATATATATATATATATTCATGTGGTTTAAGGAACCAAATAGTCCTACAAGACTTTTCTAGAAAAAAAAATTGCAATCTCCCTTGCTCCTTTCTCTACCTTTTTTCTGGGTCCCCGAAGTAACAGCATCCAACTCACAGCCATCTTTTGTATTAACCTCCATATAACCAGGGCTTTTCTGATAACTCCGTTGGTAGAGAATCTGCCTGCAATGCAGGAGACCCCAGTTCAATTCCTGGGTTGGGAAGATACCCTGGAGAAGGCATAGGCTACCCATTCTAGTATTCTTGGGCTTCCCTTGTGGCTCAACTGGTAAAGAATCTGCCCGCAAGGTGGGAGACATGGGTTTGATCCCTGGGTTGGGAAGATCCCCTGGAGAAGGGAAAGGCTACCCACTCCAGTATTCTGGCCTATAACCAAGTACCAGGCATTTAGTTCTACCTCTTTATATTTATACATCTATTTTTAATACCTCTTTTTAAAATTTTAATACCTCTTTATATTTATGTTTAAGTGCTAGTGGTTTGAAACTATGGAAGCATTTAGGTTCCTTTCACAGATTTCTCTGACCCCTTCAACTACTACCACCAACACATGTACACTTTTCATTCCCCCATCTTCCCAAAATCATTATATTAGAAGTTTGATTACATCAATATTCAGTATTCACATCACTGTAACCGTGTAATATATTTTGATTACTTTTCTTTTACTGCTCAACTTTTTGTTTTCTCTAGATTTAATAATTGTGTCATCATTTTCTTTTGTTTTCTTAGTTCTCCACATACTAGTTGCCAGTCAATCCCCAAACTTTCTTCAAATGATATAAATATCATTTCAAAATATTCAGTTACTTGAGATATTCAATTGCTTTTAGCTCCATCTTTTTGGAGACTTCTTTTCTAGCATTGCTTCAGGGACCTCCCCCACTGTGGACTGATTTTTCTCTGCCATTGGTGTACTGTGGTCGTTCTGGGCTATCCTCTCGCCATTTTCCTAGCGGTTGCCTTCATCTCTTTTTGAGTTGGTGCCCCTGTTTCTTGGTTCCTTAGTTTACCAGCTCTTTTTGGTAAAGCACCTCCTTTGGAGGCATCTCCTTTGGAGACCAGGTGTATATGGAATACATATGTATATTTGAGAGCTTACAGTTGGAAATGTTTTTATCATGTCATTACACTTAATCAATACTTTGTATTAGCACATAGTTTTAGATTGGAAATCTTTTCAGAGTGTTAAAAGCATTGCTCCTTTGGTTTCTTATTTTAAAATTTTTTATTGGAATATAGTTGCTTTACAATGTTGTGTTAGTTTCTGCTGTACAGCAAAGTGAATCAGCTGTGCATCTACATATATCCCCTGCTTTTAAAATTTCCTTCCCATTTAGGTCACCACAGAGCATTGAGTAGAGTTCCCTGTGCCGCATAGTAGGTTCTCACTAGTTACCTATTTTATACATAGTATCAAGTGTTTCTCTGGAGAAGAGAATGGCAACCCACTCCAGTATTCTTGCCTGGAGAATCCCCTGGACAGAGGGGCCTGGGGGCTACAGTCCATGGGGTCACAAAGAGTCGGACATGACTAGCGACTGACACCGCTACTGCCAAGCGTTTATATGTCAATCCCAGTCGACCAGTTCCTCCCATCCTCCTGCCTTTTCCCTTTGGTATTCATACATATTCCTACATCTGTGTCTCTATTTCTGCTTTGTAAATAAAATCACCGATACCAATTTTTTACAGGATTGTTGTTGTGACTCCGAAAGTCATTCTGGCACCTGACTCTTTGTATGTGACTTTACTCCCTTCTCCGTGCCAATGAGACCTTCTCTTTGTAGTGTTCTAAGATTTCATAGGTATTGTTCTGTCTTCATGTATTGTTCTAAGTATTTATTGGCTCTTTCAAACTGGAAACTTAGGTCTTTTGATTTGGGGGAATTTTAATGATTTATTTGTTGATGATTTCATCCCATCTTTTTCCTCTATTCTCTTTCTCTAGAGCTTCTATTAGGTATTGAAGTGGTTCTTGGATTGATCATCTGAGTTTTCTTATATATTCTCATATTTTTCATTTCTGTTCTTGTGCTCTGCGATCTGGGGTATTTACACAATTATATTCTCCAAATCTATTGATTTTTTAAGTCGGTATTGATTCTTTTGATACATATTTTAAAGTCTAAATTTATAAAAGCTTATTCTTGCTCTGTGTTGCTTTTTCTAAAAAAATAGTATTCTGATTTTGCTTCATGGATGTTTCATATTTGTGAAAATATTAATTATATGCATATTACACCTATAATTTTAAAATATATATTATGTATGAAAATAAATTATATACATATAATTTTATAAAATATACCTTAAGCTCTCTGTCTAGTCTTTTCCCTCCAATTTCCTTTCCTCCTGTTCACTCAATCACTGAATTTTTGTGTCTGGTGATGCTTGATTACCTGCTTGTATTTAAGAAAGGGGCGCTCACTAAAAAGCTCATTGGTGGCTATGTGCACTTGAATTGGGGGCTCATCATCTGGTTTGATCTTTCACCAATAAACCCCCTTGTCAGTATCTTTTGTTCCTCTTCTTTGGGGTTAGTCAGACCCTCCAGAGAAGAATCTTATAATTTCCTGACTAAAGGAAGTAAACCTGGCTGCTACCGTTCTGTGAGATAAGTAGAGAGTACTCAGAACTTTAATATTTTGTATGCATGATAGGCAGAATAACAGCCCCCTAAAGATGTCAATATCCTAATGCCCAGAACCTATAAATGTGTACCTTATATGGCAAAAGAAACCCAGTGGATGTTAAGGATCTGAGATGGGGGGATTATCTTAGATGATTTGCATAGGCACACTGCCATCACAAAGGTCATCATAGGACAAAGAAGGAGGTGACTGTCAGAGTCACAGAAGGAGATACGACAGTAGAAGCAGACGTTGGAGTGATGCAGGGCCACAGGTCAAGATATGAGGCGGCCTCTAGAAGCTAGAAAAGGAAAGGACATGGAGTCTTTCCCGAACTTTCCCGAACAGAAGGAACACAAACCTGCTGGCCCAGTGTAGACTTCTGGCCTCCAGAACTTTAAGATTATAAATTTGTATTGTTTTCAAGAACTAGGAGTGTCCTAATTTGCTATAGCAACAGCAGGAAACTAACAGAGTATGTAAACTTTCACCTAATGCCCATCTTTTCATTATAGAACCTCCACTTTAAGCTTTGTCTGCTGTTTCATCTTTTCTAGGGAGGAACCCCTGAGTCTTCTGCTTGAGTGAGAGGGAGACAGTTGCTTGGTTCTCAAATAGACAAAACTACTTCCTATTTTCAGCCAATTTTCACTTCTGCTTCCAGAAATATTCAATGATACCCATCCTTGGACTTTTGGTGGCTCTGTGGGGACTCAGCCAGCTTGCTTCTTTAGTAGTCCCACAGCTGGCTTAAGGGTATCACTTATTCTTCTACTTTATAGCTTCCAAAATTCTGTCACTATTATTTGCCTTCAGTTTTCCTTGTCTTTGTGGTACCTCTCCTCCCTGCTCTCTGGTTCCCCAACCAAAAAAAATTACCCAAGCCTTTATTATTGTTTCATTGTGATTTCTGACATGGTAGAGATACATATGCATGATCAGTCAACATTGACAAGGTTAAAAAAATGTAAGTGCTATGATTTTATGCTGATTTTTCCCTGGTGTGGTACTGGATGGTATGTATTATACACTGAGAACATAACATTGTGTTGGTAGAGTTGTAGGTATGTTAGTATGACCTGTGAGAGCTAAGAAAATGGATTTATGGGAGGGCGCTCTGGGTTTAAAGCCTTTTCTCACTTACTACTAGTGTGACTTTGAGCAAGTGGCTTAACGGAACCTCAGTTTCTTCATCTGAAAGTATCTGGAAACATGGTAGAAATCACATTTAATCCATAAATAAATTTAAAGAATTAATTTAGACAAGGTGACAGATAAACGTGCTAGGCCACAGTATTCCTCCATTGTGGAGCAGAAATACAAGTGAACTGAGATTGACTAAGTTACATAGATGGTACTTTCTGTGCTCCTCCTGAATGTAACAGGCTTCCCAGAGGGCTCAGTGATAAAGAATCTGCCTGCCAAGCAGGAGATGTAGGTTCGATCCCTGAGTCAGGAAGATCCCTTGGAGCAGGAAGTGGCAACCCACTCCAGTATTCTTGCCTGGAGAATTTCATGGACAGAGGAGCCTGGCAGACTACACAGCTCATGGGATCGCAAGGGGTTGGAGACAACTTTGGGACTAAACCATCACACTTCTGCATTACCAGTACTTAGTACAACATTTGTGGGATGAATGAATGTCTTCTCTTAATGAAGCATTTTAGAAAACAACAACGAATATAGGCATTCTTTAAATGCTACATGAACCTTAAAACAGGCAAAACAAAATTTTGTTAAATCTTTAAAATTTTTCTTCCCCATCTCCTTATTTTCATTCTCTTTAACAGAAGACTGTATTTTAAACTTTTATTCTATTTTCCTGAAAAAATCATGGATGTGAGATTAAGAAAGAGATAAAGAGCAATCTTGTCAGTTCTCCTCTAGAATTTGGACTAGCTCCTAGATTCCTTATTCCTCTCCCTCACTCCCTTCCCCCTCTGAGCCATTTTCTACACAGCAGGCAGAGTGATCTTCAAAAACAAAATATATATCAGAGTGAATCACTCCCCCACTTAAAATCTCTTATTGGCTTTCTGTCTTTCTTGGAATAAAAACAAAACTCCTTGGCACAAACTGCAAGGCTTCTCAAAATTCCATTTTCATCTTCAGACTCATCTTATACCAGTGTCCTCTCTCTCTTGCCTTGCAAAGTGTCTTGAATAAGTGGATTAATGAACAAGTGATCAATGAACACATTAGAAATAAAAAAGGATACAATTTAAAATATACCACTTTAAGGACCGTGATCTTATTTTCAAGTTTTCCTATTGGGTCAGTTTAGAAAATTGCTGTGAATCTAACAGCTTGATAAGTGTTTACTTTTAACTTTGTCTTTGGAGTCAAAGGACTGCCTTGGGAGAGGGGAAGAGAATCTAGATGGGAGAGGAGATAATTAACCTCCTTTCTAACTAATAGATAACTAACTAACAGGTAACTTTCTAACAGGTAACTAACCTGCTTTCTAACTAATGAGCTGGACAGTGTTAGGGAGAGAAGATGGCTACAGTAAGGCTAATAACCTTTCAGATAGACAATGTGTATCTAGTAAAAAAAAAGAAATATATATATATATATAATCAATAAATATTTGTTGATCTGATGAATAAAAATTGCCTTCCTACTTTACCATATGCCCTCCAAACTACAAGTAACCCAGTATAATTTCCTACTTAATGCTGCCACTGTAGATCACTTCTGCCTGTTTTTAGTTTTTTTTTTTCTTTTGGGTAGAGGAAAAGTCAACTTAGTATTTGTTTAGAGTTAGGTCAAGTCATACTACTTTAAGGATGACTATCCTAAGTCCAATTTAGAAGAGGCCCACTTAGTATTCCAGTTTATAAGTATTCCACTACACATTCACAAAAACTATTTTCTTTCAAAGTCATTAGAGATCTCACTTCTTCAATCCAATGTAATGGCTGAAAAAGGACCCTGTTCTAAGAAAGAAGGAAGACTTGAGCTACAGTTTAATCTAGATGGCAATGCCAGTGTGTTGTGAGCATTTTCTGCTGCGGTTCACTTGGCTGCAAGGGCAGACAGCACGGAAGCACGTGTATAAAGAAGGTGAAGCTTATCTCGCTGGACTGAAAGAAGGTGCCCAAGTTCACAGGGGCCCAGGAGCTGGCAGTGGGTGGTCTGGCAGAGTTTTGACACACTATTATGGGATAAGATTGTGGGTAACTGGAGAGTCCCTTTCTGGCGTATAAAAGATATAATTATCTGGTAGTTCCTCGAAGTTCTTCAGCTAGACTTCTATTTATTCAGCCAGTGATGGAAAATTACCTCAGCTTCTATACCCGGACAACACATCAGTAATGGCTGCGGGAAGTCTAAAATGAGAAAACTTCTGAGATCATATTTAGGCTTATCCAGAAAGTGCAGTCATAAGTTAGCCTGTCAGCTGTGAGTTTTGGAATCAGGATTGGTGTCACGCCACGTATTGAATATCCTTTTTTTCAGGTTTTTTTTGGGTCTTGTCAAAATCTAAGTAATTATATCTAAAAATCCATTTAATTTTCACATAAGTACTGTTATAATCTTTTTTTGGGGGGATGAGGGGAGGGAAAAACTAAAGGTACAGGCATATTTTTTCCAAAAGTATATTGTCAATTACATGTGGAAATTATATTTGAACACATTCTTCCCTAACTCCAGAGCCCAAGCTTTTTACAACTATATAATCTTCCCTATGAATTTTAGAGTGCTGATATTTAATGCAGTCATCACTCACTTATGCCCTAGAGTGAATGAGTTCCTTTCTAGCATTACCTAAGATAGGAAAATACGAAAGATTAATGAGGTTGGAAGGGCTGAAGACAAAATACTTACTTTACAACACTGTTTAAAACTGATTCTTAGTCTAAATATTGAAAACATGACAGTATATATCTACTCTAGTCAAGGAAAGATGAGTTAATTCTGGATCATTTAAGTATATCTATACCATTTATGAATTTGAACTGTGGTGTTGGAGAAGACTCTTGAGAGTCCCTTGGACTGCAGGGAGATCCAACCAGTCCATTCTGAAGAAGAACAGCCCTGGGATTTCTTTGGAAGGAATGATGCTAAAGCTGAAACTCCAGTACTTTGGCCACCTCATGCGAAGAGTTGACTCATTGGAAAAGACTGTGATGCTGGGAGGGATTGGGGGCAGGAGGAGAAGGGGACGACAGAGGATGAGATGGCTGGATGGCATCGCTGACTCGATGGACGTGAGTCTGAGTGAACTCTGGGAGTTGGTGATGGACAGGGAGGCCTGGCGTGCTGCGATTCATGGGGTCGCAAAGATTTGGACACGACTGAGAGACTGATCTGATCTGATCTCTGATACCATTTATATTTGAGATCCAACCCAAGTAGAAGCACTATTTTCACATGTGATTTTTCATCCTTTGAAATTTTTTATTTAAAAGGTTAAAAATTTTTTTTATTTCATTGTTTATTTTGAAAAAGTGTTAGTCACTGTGTCATGATGAGTTTCTAAATGCAGGTAATTATATTTTGTTTTCCTTAAACACTTAAAAGGATGTTCTTTTAATGGAGTAATCTATTTATGGAAACATATTACTTTCCCCAAGTATTTCCTTCTGTAATTAACTGTTAAAATCATTTGTAAATATGCCAATTAAACCATTCATATAAAACAGTTTGGAGTTTACCCAAAGGCAGGGAAAAATACAAAACCAAAATATCTTCAAGTATTTTTAGTTGGTGTTAGAAATGTCGGTGTGTTGTTTGATTTCTTGCATGTTCTTTTTCTTTTACAGAAAAATCTGTCATTGCTCAACCAATATTTGTTTTTGAAAAGAGAGAACAAACTTTTAAGGTAAGGTCAAGTTACTTTTCTTTGTTTGATTTTTACTTTGACAAAGAAGACTGTATTTTGAGAAGCTAGCTGTACTAAATTATATCAATGCTGCATAAATTTATTCTTTTTCACATAGCAAGAGTTGTAACTGAGAATATTTACATAGTAGGGATTTACTAGTAGCAATTTGGCTGAAATGGGAAGCCAGAGACCTTATCCTGAAACTATGGATAACATAATATTTACCAAAATTATCTGTTTTTTTGGAGTGACTGGGAAGGGGGAGGGACTGAAAGAGATTAGAAGAGTTAGGGCTCATGATGGGTCCTGACCATTGACCTAGCTTAAAATGGATATAAAATAAGTTCAAAACTGCAATAATGATTCAAAAGAAATCTTAAGGACTCCATTTGCTTTTTTCAGCCTCATACTAAAAGCACTTGCTTTGAAAGACATGATAGTATTAGTAGCTTAACTAGTATTTTCTTGTTACTCATTATTGCTTATGGAGACAACTTATCCTGCTAACCCCCAAAACTAAAGAAAAACCCAACCCTTAGTGAGCCGCTTTTCCTAGCCTAGCTGAAAAGACCTTGCTTTTGAGAACTCTCTTATGAAGTGACAGGGTGGAAATGTGATTTGAAAATAGCAAACACTCAGCTCTCATTGGCAGCTTTGTTTCCTTCCAGAGACCTGCAGATGACATCCTATATGAAGCAGCAGAACGTGGTAATGACTTGTATCCTATATTTCAAAAGCAATCTTTTTATCAAGAAACAAGTAGGCAAAAACATTTTGGCATGTGGCACAGACTATATCAAATCTAATCATTTTTCTTGTTTTTAAGCACACAGATAGACTGGCTTTTGTTTTGAAAGATGACATATAGGTCCCTGAGAATATTATGTTAGCAATACTAAAAGCCTATGACTCTCCACTGCTTGTCCTCCAACCTTCCAAAAACATTCTCTATACAATTTCAGAATTTATATGTAATTTTTTGTCAAAGCAACTTGTTTCTAACTGTTTCACAGCAGGATGATATGCCTGTCAGTTTATAATGACCAAGCTATTAACCCCAATATTTAAAACTGAGTTTCAGGCATTAACATATTGTCAAACAATGATATATCTAGAGAAAAGGAAATTATATTTCTCCTCTCATATCATGGATTGAAACTAATTTGTTATTGCAATCAATTTTACCCTTCACATTGAATTTCTTACAGAATGCAATGAGTTTTCAAGAAAGCGTGTCCGGGCTTCATCTTTTACTTGGCATACTACAGATTCTCAGAACCAAGGAGGTAGGTATAGTCTGGGCTGTTGAGTGTTCACTGCTATGTGTACTCTGAGTGTGATACTACTAGGAAATTTTCAGACAGGTAATGTTTAAAAATATATCCATTGGATGGTGTTTCTAATATATTGTTATGTGAAAACAGCAGTCTATAGAATACAGTGAGTTATGATTTAAAATTTAACTTATCAACATTGGAAAAAAAACCAAAAGGACATAAGCCACAGTGTTAACAATGGTTATCGTAGATAAAATGGGATTACAAGTTATTTGAACACCCCCTCCCTTTGTATTTTGCTGTGTTCCCAAAGTTTCTGCATTACAGAAACTAGCTACAGAATTAGCTTTACAATTAGGGCAATCTGCTATTTCCTTCTAAGTAAGCCTCTCCTTAAACATATGTCTGCCTTTTAAAAAGACACTTTTTCTAAGAGCTTTATCATATGCTGTGTTTTGAATAAATCAGTAACTCAATTTGCCTCTCTACACTCCAAGCATTCTGGTGACTCCTTTTATGATGGATCACAGGCCCTCTTCTTGCCATGCAGCTGTTTATACGCATGTCTGTCTCCTCCACTGAGAGCTCCTTGAGGTCATCTTCATGCCTGACAGAGGGTCTCATACATGATGAGCATGCAAATATTTACTAAACTGATATCATCCTCACCAGAGGCACACTATTTTTAATCAATAAAGATGCAAAGATTTTTCTAAACTGATGACAAAGAAAATTTTCCAAAACAGCAAAAATCCAAATGAAAAGATAAACAAAACCCTATTGACTTCAGTTTGCAATCTGTTTTTAGCATCATCCTTGTCCCAGAAGTGACTAACATTGTCATCCTTCACGGACCTCCCAGCCTTCCCTCCTTCTGGGCCAGATAATAAAGAACTTCTTAGAACCTCAAGTCTGACACTCTGACTTTTCAAGATCCATTCTCATTCATGATAGGCTTTCTTTTTCAGCTACTGTAAAACATTGACATTTTAGTGGCAAATAAAATAGGGGTCTTAGCAAAGTATGCATGGATGCGTCCAAAAACATTCTCTGTACAATTTCAGAATTTGTATATAATTTTTTTTCAAAGCCACTTGTCAAAGACATCTGAATTCTAGCCCCACAAATCCACACAGTAGATCTGTTTATTTTGGTAGAAAATTTAAACTTTATAATGTTCTTTAGGATTTCATGTCTATGATAGCATTCTTTTATATAATACAGCCCTATAAAATAACTTGCTTTATTTTTCTTATTATTGTCCATCTATATGGTTTATAATATTTGTAGTACTCAAATATATAATGATGCTTAGATTCTCATTCTAAATTTTATGCTTTAAATTTATATTCTAAAGTTTAGGATATCATTCCTTTTGAATTTTTCACTAATTAAAATATTACTTCTTTTTATTTAAATTTTAATGCTTTGCTAAGTAAAACTATTTTATCATAATAAAATATTTGAAATGATTGAAACATGCTCTATGTCAAGATTATGATTTTTTTGTGTGTCTTTTTTTGAAAGTATGCAGTTCAGAAGCATTAAGTATATTCACATTTTTCTACAACCTATTTAATCTTTACATTTAAAAAAAAACCACCCTTAGTAACAAATTCAAATAGCACCTGAAGGTATAAAATGAAAAATTAAAGTCTCTTTGTCATTAGTTCCAAAAGAAATATGATTTGTAGTCTTGCATATTTTTGTTTTTACTGAACAACAAACTGCTTTTTCCAAGTTAAGCTTACCCACAAGAAATAGAAAATGTGAACTATTCACTTTCTTTTAATGGATTCTACCCAGGAATCATGTGAAACTAATGAATTTATATTCTTATTAACAATGCCAAGTGTGACTGGGAATCAATATGTCAGACACCCTTCAGATACAGAAGATATAGGTCCTAGTTCAATAAGCCCCATCTGTACCTGCCTGACAATTTACAGACATTAAGAGGAATAGGGGTTCTAATACCAGAGGATTTGTTTTGGTGTTATTTGTGCATAAAGCAAAGAGATGACTTTAAATTATCTGGATAATCGCTTCAATTCATTTTCCAAAAATCAGACACACATATGAAAAGGATGAATAAAATATTACCAAGCACCGTCACATTATATGTTGTGCAGAATGTTGGTGGTGTTGGAAGGAGACAAATGGTATAATTAGATGGTTCATTCAGTGTTATTTTCCACTTATAAAGATCATGCATGTGTGTGTGTGTGTGTGCTCAGTCGCTCAGTTACATCCGATTCTTTGTGACCCCATGGACTGTAGCCTCCCAGGGAGGCCTTCATTGGGATTTTTCAGGGAAGAATGCTGGAGTGGGTTGCCATTTCCTTCTCCAGGGGATCTTTCTGACCCAAGGATTAAATTTGTGTCTCCTGAGTCTCCTGCACTGATAGGTGGATTCTTTACTAGTGAGCCACCTGGGAAGCAATAAAGATCATAAAAACCATGTAACAGAACTTTGAATTAGAGAAGCAATTGTACCCCAACATATATAATGTTATAACACTTCACAAAAGCAATTCTTATTCTTTTTTCATCTCCATTAATCCAGTTCTCAAAGGCTGCTATCTTTGCAATTTGCCACCAAGAGGTGATCTCTTTGAGATTTGTAGTACAGGCATAGCTTGTTTTATTGAGCTTCACAGATATTACATTTTTTACAAATTGAAAGTTTGTGGCAACCACACCTCAAGCAAGTCTATGGGCTTCATTTTCTAAAAGCATTTGCTAACTTTGTGTCTCTGTGTCACATTTTGGTAATTCTTGCAATATTTCAAAATTTTCAGTATTATTATACTTTTTATGGTGATCTGTGATCAGTGATCTTAGATGTTACTATTATAATAGTAATTTGGGGGGGCACTTTAAACTACTCTCATGTAGGATGGCAAATTTAATAAATGTGTGTGTTCTGACTGCTCTACCAGCTAGTCCCTTCCCCCATCTCTCTCACTGTCTTCAGGACTCCCTATTCTATGAGATAAAACAATACTGAAATTAGGCTAATCAATAGCCTTACAGTGGCCTCTAAGTATTCAAGTGAAAGAAAGAGTTGCATGTCTCTCACTTTAAATCAAAACTTAGAAATGATTAAGTTTAGTGAAGAAAGAATGTCTAAAGCCAAGATAGGTCAAAAGCTAGGGCTCCTGCACCAAATGGTTAGCAAACATGTAAATGCCAAGGAAAACTCCCCAAAGGACATTGAAAATGCTACTCCACTGAACACATGAATGATAAGAAGGTGAAACAGACTTATTGCTGATATGAAGGAAGATCTAGTGGTCTGGATAGAAGATCAAACCAGGCACAATATTTCCTCAAGCCAAAGCCTAATCCAGAGCAAGGCCTTGACTCTTTTCAAGGCTGAGAGACGTGAGGAAGCTGCAGAAGAAAAGTCTGAAGCTAGCAGAGGCTGGTTCATGCGGTTTAAAGAAAGAAGCTGTCTCTATGACATCATAGTACAAGGAGAAGCAGCAAGTAGACGCTGTGGCAAGTTATCCAGATGATCTAGCTAAGATCACTAAAGAAGGTGGCTAAGCTAAACCACAGATTTTCAACGTAGATGGAACAACCTTATACTGAAAGAAGATGCCATCTAGCACTTTCATAACTAGAAAGGAGAAGTCAATGCTTGACTTCAAAGTTTCAAAGGATACGCTCACTCTCTTGTTAGGGACTAATGCAGCTGGAGACGTTGAATAGAAGCCAGTGCTTATTTACCATTCTGAAAATTTAGGGCCACTAAGAATTATGATAAATCTACTCTGTGTGCTCTATAAAGGGAACTACGAAGCCTGGATGTTAGCACATCTGTTTACAACATGATTTGATGAGTACTTTAACCCCACCGTTGCAAGCCACTGCTCAGAAAAAGATTTCTTTCAAAATATTACTGTTCATTGACAATGTATCTGGTCACCCAAGAGTTCTGATGGAGATGTACAGTGAGATTAATGCTGTTTTCATGCCGGCTAACACAACATTTGACCTTCCCAGGTAGCTCAGTGGTCAGTAAAGAATCTGCCTGCCAATACAGGAGACATAGGAGATACAGGTTCAGTCCCTGGATTGGGAAGATCTCCTGGAGGAGGAAATGGCAACCCACCCCAGTATTCTTGCCTGGGAAATCCCACGGACAGAGAAACCTGGCAAGCTACAGTCCATGGGGTCCCTAAGAGTGGATATGTCTGACCAACTGAGCATAGACAGAGACAGAACACAACATTTATTCTGCAGCCCTTGGATCAAGGATTCATTTTGACTTTCAAGTCTAATTATTTAATGAGTACATTTTGTAAGCTTTTAGCTGCCATAGAGAGTGATTCCTCTGATGGACCTGGACAAAGGCACTTGAAAACCTGGAAAGGATTCACCATTCTCGACACCACTAAGAACATTTACGATTCATGGAAAGAGGTCAAAATATCAACATTAACAGGAATTTAAAAGAAGTTGATTACAGTCCTTACAGATGAGTTTGAGGTGTTCAGGACTTTAGCGAAGGAAGTAACTGCAGATGTGGTGGAAATAGAAAGAGGACTAGAATTAGAAGCGGAGCCTGAATATGTGACTGAATTGCTGCTATCTCAGGATGAAACCTGACAGATGAGGAGTTGCTTCTTATGGACGAGTAAAGAAAGTTGTTACCTGAGACAGAATCTACTGGTGAAGGTGATGTAAAGACTGTTGAAATGACACAAGGGCTTTAGAATGTTACATAAACGTAATATTCATAAGGCAGGAGGGCTTGAGAGGATTGACTCTAATTTTGAAAGAAGTTCTGTGAGTAAAATGTTATCAACCAGCACTGCATGCTACAGTGAAATCATTCATGAAAGGAAAAGTCAATTGATGATGAAAACTTTATTGTTATTTTAAGAAGCTGCCACAGCCACCCCAGCCTTCAGCAATCACCACCTAGATCAATCAGCAGCCATTGACATCAAAGCAAGACTCTCCACCAGCAGAAACATTATGACTTGCTGAAGGCTCAGATGACGTTTAGCATTTTCAGTGATAAGGCATTTTTAAATGTAGGTATATTGTTTTTCATAGCAATAAAGTATTTTAAATTAAATTACATATATCGCTATTGCACACTTAATAGACTATGGTATAGTGTAAATGTAACTTTTATATGTGCTGGGAAACCAATGAAGTGAGTGTCTGACTCAATTTACTGACAGTCACTTTATCACAGTGGTCTGGAACGCAATTAGCAACATCTCTTTGGTATGCCTATAATTCTATTCTTGCAGCCAAGACCACAGTCTTAACCCATCAGTTCACGTTGATAACCTAGCACAATGGTCATCTTTACTTTTCTCTTCAGGTATCATTAAAGAGTGGGGAAGGGACAGAATTTATTAACAGTTTTGTAACATTCTATAAGAAATATATATTAATGCACATAGATGGTTCACTATCAATTTAGATTTTATTATCTGTAGAATTTCTCTCAATACTCGATTTCATGATTCTGAAGAAAACTATTTCATTAGTGATCTAATTTTCACTTATTTTCTGAGAGTAAAAAAACCGTAGCAAAACTCATTTTGCTTTTACACTTTTTAGTAGAATCAGCGCTTGCATGATTAGTGCCAACAGCGACATCTACTGGTGAGTTCAGTACAATACTGTGAAAACAGTAGAAACTGACATGTTTAAAATTTTCTAAATATTTTTTACAGTGAAGAAAAACAATGTTTTTATGACATCAAACTCTGTGCAAAGGAATGCCGATCTGAACAGTGCAGAACAATGTATGTAGCTTCCTTTATTACGTGAAACTTGAAGAAATTTTATGTTTTACCATCCATGTCTTACTGTGTATGTGCGTGCATGGTGGTAGGGTTGAGTGACAAAACATGAAGGAATGTATTTAGTAAGCAAAGTCCCATGATCAAATTGAAAGTGAACGTACAAGTTGCTCTGTCGTGTCTGACTCTGCAACCCTATGGACTGTGGCCCATGGAATGTTCCAGGCCAGAATACTGGAGTGGGTAGCCTTTCCCTTCTCCAGGGGATCTTCCCAACCCAGGGATTGAACCAGGTCTATTGGGTAAAAGCTAGGCAGCAAGACAGTAGTAGGCAACTCACTGGCTATTTTGACTTTGATTAGTTGACATTATGGAGAAGGAAATGGCAACCCACTACAGTATTCTTGCCTAGAGAATCCCATGGACAGAAGAGCCTGGTGGTCTGCTGTCCATAGGGTCACACAGAGTCAGACACAACTCAAGCGACTTAGCATGCATGCGTGCATTGGAGAAGGAAATGGCAACCCACTCCAGTATTCTTGCCTGGAGAATCCCAGGGACAGAGGAGCCTGATGGTCTGCCGTGTATGGGGTTGCAAGAGTCGGACATGACTGAAGCGACTTAGCAGCAACAGCGGCAGTTGACATTAACCCTTCATTTAATTATGACTTTAGAAAGTAAGCATTAAATTAGTAAGAAATTGAGAGGAAAATTATTTTACTAAAGATATATTGACCCTTTAATTCTGTTCTTTTAAGGTCCTGTGAAACATTCTGAGCTTGTTCTAAGACCTGCTATTTTGCAGCCACCTCAAGCTCAAGGGTATATAAAAGTGAGAAAATCATTTGGAGACCATGTGTTGGAATCCTGTAAGGTTAAAGAAAAAAACAAAAGTAAGGTAAGAAAACCTCCTATGGTAGGACTGATCTCAATTTCCCATCCTTCTTTTGATAAATTGTTGTGGGTCCCCACATCCAGAATTTGGGGCTACCCGATGCTGAAGCAGCTAACAGGCTGGGAAAAAAGCTAGACAAGATAGCCAAGAGCCCTCAGTGACTGTACTAAATTGGAGGGCTGTTCCCAGGAGCAAGTCTTGTGGTCTCTGAGGTGGCAGGGCCAGAAGTCAGAAATCAGAAAAAGGAAAAGAATTTTTTTTTTTTTGTATCCTCAACTGGTAGACATGCTGGTGTGGCCTTGCCAGTTTAGATCACAGCATGGATCCACTCCAGCCCATCTTCATGGATATCAAAAGCAAGGAACTTTCTCCACAGTGTAACCGAGAGGGATTGGGAAGCTCCTGAGACAGAAACCAATTTCTCTTCCATCTGAATCACTCCTCGTGGGCCTTTCCAAGGAGACACTCATTTTACTAACACCATACAGATAAGGGTATGGGGATATTCTGTTGCTATAGTTCTGTGTCTTCCAGAAGTAGATACTTGAGAGGAAGGGGATGCCAGATAGATAGGTTGGAATTTGAATTATTCCACCAGTCAGTTGTTTCCAGCTAAACTATTGAGGGCTGATCAAGTTTGGTTTTGTTTTCCTGGACTGAACATGAGAACAGTGTTCTCATTTTAAGCTGAAGTGTTAAAATACCAATCATTTAGTCAAGTCATTGAAAAAAATCAGATCAGTACTAATTCTACCTCTACCACTATCTACTGTGTTTACATTCTTAGACAAAGCTCCCAACCTTCTGTTTTTCATCTGTGAAGTGAGGGAGTTGAATCTGGTCAGCATTTGCCAACATTTTTATATTTCCAGTTCTTTTTATTTGTAAGCTATGATTTCATGAGACTCATTGTGAATTTTAAAAATCATTTCACCTATGGACACCTTATCTTAAGGTGATTATTATACTTAAATGAAAATATTTAATAATATACTGATTTGACATTTTAAAATATTTTAATTTAAAATCACATATATAAAATCCTTGACAAAGGAGGCAAGAATATATAATGGAGAAAAGATAATCTCTTTAACAAGTGGTGCTGGGAAAACTGGTCAACCACTTGTAAAAGAATGAAACTAGAACACTTTCTAACATCATACACAAAAATAAACTCAAAATGGATTAAAGATCTAAACGTAAGGCCAGAAACTATAAAACTCCTAGCGGAAAACATAGGCAAAACACTCTCCAACATAAATCACAGCAGGATCCTCTATGACCCACTTCCCAGAGTAATGGAAATAAAAGCAAAAATAAACAAATGGGACCTAATTAAACTTAAAACCTTTTGCACAAGGAAGGAAACTATAAGCAAAGTGAAAAGACAGCCTTCAGGATGGGGGGAAATAATAGCAAATGAAGCAACTGACAAAGAATTAATCTCAAAAATATACAAGTAACTCCTGCAGCTCAATTCCAGAAAAATAAATGACCCAATCAAAAAATGGGCCAAAGAACTAAACAGACAGTTCTTCAAAGAAGACATACAGATGGCTAACAAACACATGAAAAGATGCTCAACATCACTCATTATCAGAGAAATGCAAATCAAAACCATAATGAGGTACCATTTCACGCCAGTCAGAATGGCTGCTATCCAAAAGTCTACAAGCAATAAAAGCTGGAGAGGGTGTGGAGAAAAGGGAACCCTCTTACAATGTTGGTGGGAATGCACACTAGTACAGCCACCATGGAGAACAGTGTGGAGATTCCTTAAAAAACTGGAAATAGAACTGCCTTATGACCCAGCAATCCCACTGCTAGGCATATGCACCAAGGAAACCAGAATTGAAAGAGACGCGTGTACCCCAATGTTCATCGCAGCACTGTTTATAATAGCCAGGACATGGAAGCAACCTAGATGTTCATCAGCAGACGAATGGATAAGAAAGCTGTGGTACATATACACAATGGAGTATTACTCAGCCATTAAAAAGAATACATTTGAATCAGTTCTAATGAGGTAGATGAAACTGGAGCCTATTATACAGAGTGAAGTAAGCCAGAAAGAAAAACACCAATACAGTATACTAATGCATATATATGGAATTTAGAAAGATGATAACAATAACCCTGTATGCGAGACAGCAAAAGAGACAGAGATATATAGAACAGTCTTTTGGACCCTGTGGGAGAGGGAGAGGGTGGGATGGTTTGGGAGAATGGCATTGAAACATGTATAATATCATATGTGAAACAGATCGCCAGTCCAGGTTTGATGCATGAAACAGGGTGCTCAGGGCTGGTGCACAGGGATGACCCAGAGGGATGGGATGGGGAGGAAGGTGGGAGGGGGGTTCAGGATGGGAACACATGTAAACCCATGGCTGACTCACGTCAATGTACGGCAAAAACCACTACAATATTATAAAGTATTTAGCCTCCAATTAAAATAAATAAATTAATAAAAAATAAAAAATCATTTAATCATTTATGTTATATATGTGATTTTAAATTAAAATATTTAAAAATGTCAAATCAGTATATTATTAAATATTTTCATTTAAGTATAATAATCACCATATTATATAAATTATTTACCTATTTTAAAAGTGATGCATGTTGTTTAATTTGTTTTAAAGTGTATAAGAAAAACTATGATGTGTTGACTAATTTCTGAAATGTTATATTGAATTTGATTTTGGAATAGCATGTTCTATAAATTACAGATGAAAATTTTTACTTACACATTATATCAAAAGCTGATTAATATTTATTCCTTGGCATGATTTTTTAAGATCTTGCATTCCATGGTTTTAAAATAAAATTTATTAATATATTTCTTGTATTTTCTTCCTCAATAATAAAACATAAGAGAAATTACTAGACTATCATTTGCAAAAATTTATTTTCAAATAACTTATTTAGGGCATGAATAGAATTTATTCCTAATTGGTGAAAAGTCTAATTGGATATGCCCATCATTGAATTTTCTCTGTTTAATAATGATTTTTGAAGATCTAAAGGTAAGCTATGTATAAGACACTATGTCAGAATTCTGACACAATAATATAATGTATAGATACAGTGAAAATGATCTTCAGGTAAAGTTTATAGAATCCTTATTTTTATGTTCCTTTTAAATTTGTACATCAAAATTAGAGCAATTTTCTTTCATTCTGTCATTAATCAGTGGTTACTTGTTGTAGATAACAAATTCCTAATAAACTATTCCAAGCAACCTAAAGAGTTTAAAACTACCATTTTGGTTGACAGATAAATCATCTGAGTGACTGAGTCATAAGCATGTACTTTGCTCGTTGCTAACCGATGACACATACTCTCTTGACACACATTTCTCAGCTCTCAAATTCTGTTATATATGGAAAACTACTCAAAATTATTTTTGATTGATATAAAATTAAAGTGGAAACAACCCTATTTAAAGACTAGGCGTCCTTGCAACATCTTTGAAAATTCCTGGTGGAGGAAGGGATATGTCCACAATCATTGAGGACACCACATCAGATAACTGGGTTCCTTCCACTTCTAAAACTGCACACTCCTTCATTTACACATTAATGCAGATAAGGTGCATATGTATATACACAGCAGATGGAATGACTGATTAGATCACAAAAGTTTCTAGAGGAAGAGAAGGAATTTCCCCTCACATTGGGTGGCAATAATGGTGAAGCTCTTAGGGGTTTCCATGGGCTAAATAGTCCTGAAACACATATTTACTAGTCTAGAAATGAGATTTAAGTCCGCTGCCTAAAAAGGTAAAAGTAACAAAAGAAGGTGGGATTTCTGAATGCTAGTGCACAATCCTTGGTTTTAGGCAGACCGATGTTTGAATGTCAGCCCTCTTCTGATTGCCCAGTTCTGACCATTATTTAAGCTTATTAGGTCAGTCTGCTCACCTGAAGTGTGGATAATAGAAGTACAAAGTGTAGAGAGTTGTTTTGAGGAGTATATGAGATAGTGTATAGAATATGTTTAGGACTGTACTTGAACATAGTAAGGTTTCTATTCATTTAACTATAGCTAAGGCTTTCCTGGTGGCTCAGAGGTTAAAGCATCTGCCTGCAGTGCAGGAGAGCTGGGTTCAATCCCTGGGATGGGAAGATCCCCTGGAGAAGAAAATGGCAACCCACTCCAGGATTCTTGCCTACAGAATTTAACTATAGCTAGTGTTTCCTTGTCTAATGCTCTTATATATAGTAAGGCAGTTTAAATGAACTTTTTGATGGACTTTTTTTCTTTCAGATTTATGAGGGGAACTCCTATTTGCTAAGTGAAAACTTACCAAATGCCAGAATTTCAATCCAGCTGTCTACTAATCAGAATGCTTTAGGTACTACATCACTACGGTACGTTAACGACGAGAAAACGGAAATGTTCTTTCATTTTCTTTCGTCAATAAAATTATTTATGGAAAATAATTTTCTGACATTGTACAGACAAATTGCTAAGATTTCTGCTTGAGAGGAGATTTTATAAAATACAAGTTTAAAATGCTTTTAAAAATGTCTCTAATATTTGTATATTATCATCCTGGTATTGGATTGTCCCTACTGTTTCATTGACTTGGGTAAGAATGTTTAAATTAGGTAGAGCTAAACTTTTTATTTAATTAGGCATTAAATATCTGGCTACTCAATTAGCCTTTCCTCCTCTTCCCTGGTATTCTCTCTTTCCCTCTTTTAAATTATTTCTGGCATTATAATGTATTAACATAAATCGGACAGACAACAAAGAAAGCAGTAGAAATATGCAAAGTGAAAGTGAATATTTATTAGCATTGCCAGTGATGGGGGCATGTTTGATCTGAGAGAGGAATGCAACTAGCTGTGGACATACTGGTCTCATGACCGGAGTCCATACAGGTACCTCAGCACTTACCTACTGTGCATGCTGTGGGTGCAGTAGGGATCCTGAAGCATGTCTGCCAACAGAGGGCTGCATGTCTTTGAGTTTGTCGCTATGCAAAACACTTTAAACATTCAAGTTTCTGGAAGGTAAAAATTAAACTAAACCACTGCACACTCAAGTGTAACGAGAAAAGAGATTGGCTTTGCTGTTGCCCTTAGACCTTGCATGGCTAAAAGCACTGGCCAGTTGGGGAAAAGGAGAGTGGAGACTGGAGACCAGAGAGTCAGCGCTGAAAAAGCACAAAGATAATGACTGGGCAGCTCCCCGGCTGATCACACAGCCTCTCTGCACTGGTCTTGGCCAGTGTTGTAACAGCTGTCAGATATTTTGACTTTCATCATCAGAAGTACCTATTTCATCTTTTTCTTCATTTCTCATTAACTTCAGATAAACAAAAGTTAGCAGATGTTTTTATGCTTTACATAAATCTATTAAATCATCTGATCATTTCACTAAGGTTTAATATGGCTATATCCATTGCTACTACATTTAAAATAGCAAATGCTTATTTCTTTTCCATAGATGTCAACCAAGTGAAGATAAATATTCTATGAAAAGCTGCAGTTCTGATTTCGTTTTTGGAGAAAACATGGTAGAAAGAGTTTTGGTAAGATTTTGGCAAATGTTTCTATTACTATATAAAGAGCTGTCACTTCTAAAGGCAAATTAATTAAAACAATGTTAAACTGGAGCATACTTTTTAACTACTGAGTTCAAAGGCACATTTTCCTATCTTTAACTGGAGAGATTCTCCTGGGAAGCAAGTTCTAGTTGTTAGAATAATAGACAAGAGCCCACAGAGGAAGGGAATTGTCTAATTATAACATTATTACTGATGAGAAATATTAAATACTTCTTTGATTTGCATTAAATCAAAGGAAACCAAGGAAATCCTAGAATTATATGCAATGGTTAAGTAAGCTCAATTGGTCATGATATTTTAATATAGTTTTTCAATAGCATTTTCATAACAAGATGGATTTAAAATGATTTGCATTTTTTCTCATTAATCACAAACTTCCCCTGTCAAGTTTTTACACTGACAGATTTTTTTCTTGCTAGCTATAGGAGGGAATCATAGTATTTTACTTGCTTATGGGAATATACTTGCCAAGTGGAACCTGACTATTATTACCATCTTCCTTAAGCATCCTCCTACATGGGGCATCCCATGTGGTAAAGAATCCACCTACCAATGCAGGAGACATGAGTTTGATCCCTGGGACAGGAAGATCCCCTGGAGGAGGAAATGGCAACCTACTCCAGTATTCTTGCCTGGAAATTTCCAAGGATAGAGGAGCCTGGCAGGCTCCAGTACATGGGGTCAGCAGAGTCTGACAGCAGAGTCAGACACGACTGAGCGACTAAACAACAATCCTTCTGTGTGAGGCAGTTGCTGCTTTGTCCTCCGCAGGGTGTGTTTCTAAAACAGAGCAAGATGTAGAGTGGAGAATTATATAGTCAAATGGAAGCTGTGGAGCAAGTATGCCCACGGTTTTATTTGGCTCAACACATCTTAATACTCTTTGCACTTTCATCCAGACCAGAATCTTAGCTGAGATAAGACAAGGATGCTATCTTGTCTTAGGGCTTTAGCTACATGAAGAATCCCATGGAAGATGCACAGATTTTAAAACCTGTGCTATGACTCAGAATAACAAAAGGACCAACTCCTGAGGTCTGTTTATTCCAAGATTTTAATCAAACCAGTCACTTTTAAGATCTCGCTTATTCTACACCTGCCTCAGGCTCAACGCCAATTCCAAGAGAAGCATCACAGTTCTTCAGCTTAGCAGTGCCTTTCTGTCACTCCCAAGATGAAGGTCGGCTCCAGCAATCCTAGAGCTGTTGACCCACATCTTTGGATTTGAACCAGAATGGACCAACTTCCAAAGTGAAGTTGCAGGCAGTATGTTTAAGCACATTTATTCTAGATTAGTCATAGCTTCTGTAAGATGTCACAGTCACAAATACAATACTCTTCAAACCTCATGGGATCAACTTTAACATTTGACTCACTTAACACATGGTTAACACACCATCTGTGTTTTTATGGTACATAAAGCATTGGCACTGGTCTCAAGTTTGGTGGCATATTACAATCATCTGGTGAGCCTTCAGAGGACTTTTTATGCCTGGTCATCTCCCCAAACCGATTAGATCAGGATCTCTGTGGGTGAGGTCAGATGTCAAGTGATTTGAACGTACAGACAGGATTGAAAACCATCCGGTTACACAAAGCTAAAGAAGACCTTGTCCTCTAGAGTTGTCTACAGTCTAGAACGGAGAGAGAGAGATACCAGTACAAATGAACGACGATGGGGATTATAGATTTGGCGTGAGGAGGTAGGTACCTGTGTGCATTTCCTATGAGCACTTCAAGGCTGGCTTACAAAGGAACCTGAGCTTCCTGTCTTCTTAAGTGGATAACATTCTAGGATGGCAGGAGCTATAAGAGATCACCTGTGTTTGTCCTTTAGTTAATCCTGTAATCCTGTGGCCCTATGATTTGAAGGCCATGATGCCTCCTGATTTGTTTGCTGGTTATGTGCTTTTAGAGTGAGTCATTAGACTTTATGTGCTTTAGTTTCTGTTTTCTTAAAATGGAAATAATTATACCCATCTCTACCAATTTTAACAGATTATCCTGAGGCCCAGTTAAATAAAATGAAAGAATCTTGATTCATAAGGGAAAAGATATAAAACTAAGCTCTGAAGTATCCTTCAATTCTCCCTGTTCTGCAGGGAGCTATACAAGCACTGTGTGGGAGGTTGTAAATATCCTGGCAATTACTTGGTCTTTTTTTTCATACAGGTGTCGATTACAGCACATGTGCAAAAGCCCCAGGTGTGCAGCCTTAAAAGCCATTGCTGTGTCAGAGGAAAAGTTAGGATTCATTCTGTAATAATGATCTGATGAGATAGCTAGTGGGTTCTTTGGACAACTTTTTAATTTTTTACATTAAAAGGATAGAAAGAATGGACTATTGGGAATACTGAAATAATTTGAAAAAGTGACATCAGTTGCACTTCCTTCAAGGCATTAGGTTGTTGTAGTGGTAGCTTGGAACAGCTGCTACCTCCCTGTGGGTCTCTGAAAGGTTTCCCATTGTCCCTGGAACTAGATGCCACCTGAAGTAGGCTGGTGGTGACTAGATTGTTTCCTTAGATCAGAACCAAGGTTTTCTAACAATGGGGAGGAGTTCCCATTCAGCACAAGAGGATCCCAAAACAAAAACAGAGCTGTTGGGTTTGTTTGCCACATTGAGACAGAAGAACAAAAGTATCTCTTGGGTTACTGCAAATATATGGAGATAAAATTAAGCAAGACATCTTTTTCTTCCACCTAGGGTACTCAAAAACTCACTCAGCCTCAACTCGAAAGTGATTTATACATCAAGGAAAAACCATTCAAATTCACTCTAAAAATTCCTGTCAACTCTCCAAACTCAAGTAAGAATTATTTCATTTGTAAAACATCTGATTCAACTAGTATATTTCCTGTTTTTCCATGTCATTTGTTTAATATCTGTAAAATACAAAAGCCAAAATCCATTGTTTAAAATCTTTAGTGAAGATTAAAGCATATAAATTTGGTTACATGATATAAAAGCCTGCATAATTTTTGGACTTCATGATATGGGGGATCATTGAAGAGATATGCCTAAACACGAGCAGTTTGATTTTTTGAAACAGTCATTGTTATAAAAAGCTAAGGAGACGTGCATGTTAACAGGGGCAAAAAAGAACTTTCACAGTGGATAAAATGGGGCATTTTACATGTTCTTTCCCCCTATTTTCTCTTAGGAACAGACACTATTGAAAATATATCCCTAATTGAATCAGCTGCTGCTTTCTCTTTTAAACCATCACCAAAATGTTTGCTGGAGAAAATTGATATTATAACAGGGGAGGAGGCAGAACACAATGTGTTAGAGGTCTGTATATTGTGTATTGCTCTTTCTGGAATAAAGTTACGCTCAACAGAGACAACTTTAAAGATAAAGGCAGAAGTATAGTTTTCATAAAGACCTGGCTGTTAAAATTAAAATGTTTGAGGCTTTCAAATATTAAACCAACATTTTGTTGTATTCTTACATTTGTGTGTGTAATTTGCAGGAAAATGGATTACAGGCTTCACATTCATATTAGTCCCTTAGAAAGAAGACAGCCAAGGACTCAGTCTTAAAGTAACTCCAGACCTATATTTTATACTTTTCATGTCAGCTTTATTATCAGTTATTATCAAATGGCTTAAAATTCTATTTACACTGAACATTAAAAATGCAGAGAGATAAACTGATTTCAGTTCAAGATAATAAAAATTTTCTTTTTCCTTTAAAAGCTCTTTTTTTAAATTGAAGTAAAGTTGATTTACGATGTTGAGGTAATTTCTGCTGTATAGAAAAGTGACATACATATATATACTTTCTTTTTTATATTATTTTCTATTATAGTTTATCTCAGGATATTTACTATAGTTCTTTCTGTGCTATATAGTAGGACCTTGTTTATCCTAAAAGTTCTTTTAAGTAAGTTTTGAATTGCACATGAATCAAGAATTTCAAAGATGTGGTATATAGTATCACACATAGAATATGGCAATGGCAATCCACTCCGGTACTCTTACCTGGAAAACCCCATGGATGGAGGAGCCTGGTAGGCTGCAGTCCATGGGGTCGCTAAGAGTCGGACATGACTGAGTGACTTCACTTTCACTTTTCACTTTCATGCATTGGAGAAGGAAATGGCAACCCACTCCAGTGTTCTTGCCTGGAGAACCCCAGGGACTCGGGAGCCTGGAGCCGTCTATGGGGTTGCACAGAGTTGGACACGACTGAAGCAACTTAGTAGCAGCAGCATAGGATTTGAACAATGAGTGGCGTAGCTATCAGTCTCCGCATATGAAATGTAATTACTACACCTCAATCATGTTCAACAAAGCACAGATTTCCCTTAGGCTTTCTCCATCTGCTTTACCCCAAACTCTCTTCATTCCTGTTTTCTTCCCCCTTGATCTACTGATACATTTACTGTACAAATGTGTCTCACAGCATAACTCTCAGATCAGATTAATCCCAGATTCACTGAAGTAGTCACTAGGGGTGAGGCCCTGACATGTTATATTTTTAACAAGTCATCTAGGGGATTCTTGTACGCAGTAGTATTTGAGAGCCACTGGTAAGCATTAAATTATAGTATGGTACTCTGTGGTATCACATTCTAGTTCTGATGCTATATTTATTAAAATTTTTAAAGCACACAAATAGTTCCATGATTTCTTAATTTTCAGATAAATTACCTGATTCAAATAACACTGTTTATTTTAAAAGTTGGTATACATAGATAAATCGTTAAGTGAAAAAGCAACATGCAGACATATGTATTCTACCATTTATAGAAAAAAAAAAGGAAAATATATATATATTGACATGTATATACATACAAATATCTCTAGAAATATTTAGATAATATTTATCTAATTTTTCTAATTTATCTAATATAATATCTAATATCTAGATATTAGATAAACAAAATATTTAGCAACAGTGATCAACTGTTGTAGGGTGTGAAAATTGGTAGATGGGAACTACTATTGGTGGAGCTACTTTTCACTTTGTACATCTTTTTGCTTTTTAATGTTTGAACTATTCAAAAATTGTATTGTTTTAGAAACTAAATAAAATTTTCAAGCTGGTTTAGAAATCATTAACAAAGGCTATCCTGATAAGATATCAGACAAAAGTGTTATAGCAAAGGAAAGAAATCACTTTGAAAAATGTTTCATATTTTGACATTAAAAAAAAATTTCCTTTAGATCAACTGCAAGCTTTTTAGATTCAACAAAACAACACAGTCCTGGACTGAAAGGGGCAGAGGAGCTTTGAGACTGAATGACACAGCACGCAGTGATTGCGGAACATTCCAGTCAAGATTAAGTAAGGAATCATTTTGTAAAGCAAGTCACTAATTTTCAGGGAAGATTTCCCAATATAGATACACATCATTTTCTAGAGGTGTGTTATGTGTCAATAGATTAGACTGCTGAACACAATATTATTTTTAAGGTACTATAGGAGCTTCCTGTTTAAAGGAGGCTCTGACGTCAGACCACACAGTTTCCAGGTCTGGCTCCATTACTAACTAGTGACCTTGGATAAATTACTTAATCTCCTTCTACTCTAGTTGCATCAGTTAAAAATGCAGATAACAGCAAGTCCATGAATTAGTGAGTGAGTGTGAGAATTCAGTGAGAAAATGCATATAAAGCACCTTTGACCAGCCCAGCACACACCTAAATAGTGATCCCATTATTATTTAAAGGAATATGATGGATTTAGTTTTGAAGTGGAATAGTTTTTCTAAAGAGAGTATTTGTCCTGTAATTCATTCTTGGCATTCTAAGTGCAGAATGTGGGTTGGGATGAAAGGTCAATTTCCAAGTAAATAAAGGTGTGTGGTTATCGAATCCTGTAGGCAGAGTGTTGGTCAGAATCTGGTCAGCCAAACTGCCAGGTTGAGGAGGTTTCTGGCATCCAAGAGACACACTGGGCATTGTTCAGAGGTCCAGACTGAAAGTGAGCACAGGCAGAGATCTGGGCAGGGATGGGCTTACTGGTCAACATTAAACAGTCAAAGCTTGTGGGGGAGACTACAAGCAGAAGCTGGTAAATGGATATTTGTTGAGTTTCAGATATCAAGCTCAAGAAGGGAGTAAGGAATAGAATTCAGACTAAGAGAGTAGGATCATGGGGAAACAGGTTTCTAAATGACCTAAGTATAATTCCCAAGGCAGGTATTAGTTGTTTTCTACTCTGGTTTAATTTCTGTCTTTCCACTACCTGCCAAAAAATGGACAAAACAACTTAAAAAAAAAACTATACAGGTAATACATGTCCATTACAGAAGACAGAAAATATAGACTGACAAAAAGGAAAAAAAAATTAAATTACTCATAGGCCTGTCTTCCTGTAGCAGCTAGCCTTTGCTAACAAAATATATTCTTAAGGACTTTGTATACAATGAATGTGGGGCTCCCTGGGTAGCTCAAATGGTAAAAAATCTGCCTGCAATGCAGGGGACCTGGGTTCGATCCCTGGGTTGGGAAGATCCCCTGGAGAAGGGCGTGACAATCCACTCCAGTATTCTGCCTGGAGAATTCCAGGGAGAGAGGAGCCTGGCAGGCTACAGTCCATGGAGTCACAAAGAGTTGGACACAACTGAGTGACTAACACTACTACTAATGTATAAACATTGAAAAATTTGTGATACATGGTGTTTATATTCCTCTCTAATCTGATTTTTTTCTTTTATATAGTATACCATGGTCATCTTTCCACATTAATAATTACCTTTTTTCAGTATTCTTAATGAGGTCATAATATCTTCAATAGCTGTACCATCATTTAAGTAATTTCATTTTTTGAATGCTTCAAGCTTTTGTTTCAGTTTTGTCCATTGTGAGCAATTCTTGGGTAAATATTCTTCTCACCATTAGGTCCTCAATGGAATTCTAAAACTTACAGTGAAAGAATATTGCATTTTTGGCACTTAAGCTAAAGAGTCTTCCAACAAAATAAAAGCTCAGTTTGGAAACCAAATTATAATCTAGTCAATTAAATTTCAATTTAGTAGTGAAAACAGAGTCTGAAAAACAACTACCAGATTTATTTGCTTTCATAATGGCAAATGCCTCTGAAAGGCTAAGGAATCAACTGTTCTAAAGCCTGATAAATTCACCTTTCTATTGTAGTTATGCGCAATCAAGGCAGCCTGAGGCTGATTCTCAACAGCAAACTCTGGGCTCAGATGGAGATTCAAAGAGCAAATCACAAAAATTTACAAATAACAGCTACTGATTTAGAAGACTGTAACGTCAAAGTGTTTTTAATTCAGGTAAGTGACAAATTTCAGTGATAGAGGATTATCCTACTATTTATAGATTTCTGCAGTCACTAATTTTTTTTCCATTTTATTGTACTAACCTGTACCACTGGCAAAAAATCAGCCATTTATTATGGTTGTTTATAGTCTAATTCGGAGAAGGCAATGGCACCCCACTCCAGTACTCTTGCTTGGAAAATCCCATGGAAGGAGGAGCCTGTTAGGCTGCAGTCCATGGGGTCGCTAAGAGTCGCACACGACTGAGTGACTTCACTTTCACTTTTCACTTTCGTGCATTGGAGAAGGAAATGGCAGCCCACTCCAGTGTTCTTGCCTGGAGAATCCCAGGGACAGGGGAGCCTGGTGGGCTGCCGTCTATGGGGTCGCACAGAGTCGGACACGACTGAAGTGACTTAGCATAGCATAGCATAGTCTAATCAGTTCAATTCAGTTCAGTTCAGTTGCTCAGTCGTGTCCGACTCTTTGTGACCCCATGGACTGCAGCATGCCAGTCTATACCAGACCTAAATTTGATATGAAGTTTAGAGATTAACACCAATTTACAGTAGTCAATTGGTACTAGTCTTAAGACAGCTGTATCGGTATATGCTTTCAAATGTCTCCATTTTTCTTTACTGTTAAAATTATGTCAGGAATCTTACTAGATTACCAGAGATACTACTGTCAGGATTGGCTCCTAGGAGGCCAGCACAATCCACACCCCAGTGCTTACACTGTGTGCTGAAATTGAGGCTTTGAGATCACTGGAAAGGAACCAGTGAGAAGTGGAAAAACACAGGGCTAGCAAGTTAAAAGAACCAGTCCAATAGCAATTTCCAATTCTGGACTTGAGTCAATCTCCAAGGTAACAGGTTCACAACAGCTTTAGCTATCCTGGCAGCAGGAATGCTTGACCTCAAATATAAGATCCAGGCAAAAGAGACAAAGCTGACATGAGTCAGGTGAGAAAAAAGGCCTGGATATCCCCCGCATGCTGAGAATCAGAAGATGTGAGAAGCCTGAGTATCCAAGTGACTCAGGTAGAAGATGATAATACAAGTAAACTGGCTTCCACATAATAATGGTAAAAAAAGTTGGCAAGAGGCCACTGGTGAAAAACTAACGATTTTAGTGCACTGTTAGGCATAAGTGATGTTGAGTATTAAAATCTTAGAGTAAAATGCCTAAATCCTGTTTACCATTTAGGCAGATAATATTGGATACTCTGCTAGACCAGATGCCCCTGGCTTTGAGTGGTTAAAGCACCCTGCCTGAGACCAAGTCTGATACTATGATTAGATTAGATTAAACTATGACTAGATTCTGCTGCTCAATATCTGGCTCATTCTGACTTTTTAAACTGTAGGGTAATTTTTAGATATTAGCAAACAAAATGCAATAAAAATCACCCCAAATTCCACTCCTAGAGATGGTCACTATTAACATTTTGGTCTTATATTTTAGTTTTATAATATATATTTATGTTATAATATATATATGTGTCGGTACGTTTATAGACACGCTTACCATATTGTACATACTGTATGACTTTCAGACAAGTAATTTAACCTTCCTCAACCTGATTTTACTCATCTGCCAATGGAAGACAATGTACTTGATAAACTGATGGAGAAGATTAAATAGTTAACATTTGATTGTGAAATACACATATGTAACCTTTTCACTTATCAATGAAAATGAGTGTTTTCTGTTATTAAATTGTAGTCCATTCAAGAATTCTTTTATAGGTGAAAATAATTTGTTCTATTATATGCCATAATTTTTTCCACTAATTCCACTTTGTTAAATACTTAGGTAATTCAATGTGTTCATTATTATAAATTCTGCAAAGAATCCTCTATGTACATACATGTTATTTTTCTTGGGAAAAGGTTTTGACTGTCTTAACAAATTTATCTCTATAAAGACTGAACCAATTTTCATTCTCACTAGCATTTTCTTATGGTACTTCCTGGAAAAATTTTTTAAGCTTTGGAGATTTGTTCAAAAAATATATATCATTGTGCTTTTACTTCTTGTTTTGAATTTCTTGAATGAAAATACATGAATAAATTTGGCAATATGCATATATATGTATATATACACTCTACACCAGTGAAAGACATATTTAAATTTTAATGTAAAAAAAAATCAAGGCAGCAGGACAGTATTTATGTTTCAATTACAAATACTCTGTCAATATTTTTTGTTAATTAATTTACTGAAGAAAAATTATACCTTTGGCTTCCCTTGTGGCTCAGCTGGTAAAGAAGCCACCTGCAGTGAGGGAGACCTGGGTTCGATCCCTGTGTTGGGAAGATCCCCTGGGGAAGGGAAAGACTACCCACTCCAGTATTCTGGCCTAGAGAATTCCATGAACTGTATAGTCCATGGGGTTGCAAAGAGTCAGACACGACTGAGCAACTTTCACTTCACATAATATAAAAAATTAAATTAGTGAAAAGTCAACAAATATTTACTCAACACCTGCTATATATCTAATACAATATGAGACACAAAAGTATTTTATTTCATTTGTACTTTTTCCCTAAAAATAATTAAGGCAGCTTAGCAACATACTAACAAAAAACTATATTTAAGACTCTTCTCCCAAAAAGTTGGCATGTAGTTGGTTCACTCCTCATTTCTTGGCTTTGAAATATTTGGTAGCTCTTCGAAAGATTAGCAAAGAGAAAACTTTCCCCAGATTTTCTTTGAAACTGTGAAAAGATCCAAAAATGTAAGCCACTGACATGTTAACTTAAGGAGTGCTGACTTTGATGACGAAAACCAAGTCCCAGCCAATCCGTCAACTAGCTGTGTAGACTCAGACAAGCTGTGCATTTCTGAGCCATAATTTTCTTATCTGTAAAGGGAAAGCAAAACAAGTATTTATTTAATATCTGTACTATATGCTTTCATTAATATAAAAATTAGCGAATAAATTATTGTTAAATAATTAACCTACAGTTTTATTATAAGGATTGAAAAAAATAAAAATATAACAACAGCGAATGTTATACCAATGTTATTCTCACTGTTATTTTTTATATTAATAGCAAAAGTAAAAATAGAAAAAGTATTGAAAAGGAAAAATAGAAAAGTATAGAAAGCAACGACCTCTGATGTATTTATGGTACAACATCATAGACCATTTGAATGACCTTTCTGCAGAGCTATGCAGCTTGCTTCCCTGGGGGCTCAGTCAGTAAAGAATCTGCCTGCAATGCAGGAGACTCTGGTCCCAACCCTGGGTCAGGAAGATCCCCTGTATACCCCGGAGAAGAAAATGACAACCCACTCCAGTATTCTTGACTGGAAAACCCCATGGACAGAAGAGCCTGGTGGGCGACTTAGTGACTAAACCACCAAATGCAGCTTTCAGGGCTGTCTAAGCAAGTGATGTAAAGGAAATGAAAGTCTTTTTTTCCCCAGCTAACTCTCTAACTTTATACACCGTAACATAGTTTGGAGGAAGAATGGTCTTAATAAACAAACTCAAATATAAACTTCAAATCACAAAATTTCATTTTCTCAGTTTAAAAGGCACAGATTGGGACCTCTTATCAAATTATCTATGTTAGGATTCAATTTGGTACAAGATGAATTGGCTCTTTACCCTTTTGTTTCTAGGCTTATTTACATTCTAGATTTGTGTCATATAATTCTTTCCTTATTAAAAGTGAAAGATTACAAATTTGTAAAGTGTGGCTATCACTGAGTTACTTATATTCTTAACAAATTTAATTTACCTCTTGTAGGCCAGTGCCAAAGACACAGGACGTATGCATGCAGCCATCCATCACCGTCTTGTTGCGCTTCGAAGCTTCGACAAGCGGACAGATGCAAATCAAACTGAAAGCCAGTCAGAGACAGTCCTCCAACAGTGTAACTATGATAGCTGTGATGAGGATGAAGAGGATCTCATCCAAGCTACTAAAGCTAGATCAGGTAAAGGACTTTTCTTCTGTTGGTTTGAGGTTTAAGAAGGAGATCTTATTCACAACCCTTTATGGGAAACAGATTTTTAGAAAGTGGAACTTGTCTGCTCAAAGCGGGTGGGGGTTAGAGCCCTAGATGTTTGGATCTGAGAAGCAGGTCTGAAAATCAGACTTCTACAGAGGCCTGTTTTGGGATTTCACCAAAAATCAGGCTTATTGCAATACCTGCATATCATCTGCATATACATCTCATAAAAAACCATATTTACAATGTAAAGTATTCATTGCTACACTGAAACTAATCATATATTCATATTTCTCTTCACTTGTTCTCATTCTCTTGTTATTGGCCATTATAAGAGAAATTATAAATACTAGTAATGGAGCCAACAGGCAAATCTGGTTTGAAAGACTGATAAACCCTGTTTATTCTCTTTCAAAGACCTTCTTTACTTAGGGCAAAAAGTGCTGTTTCTTTTATTACATCAGGATTGGTAAATTGAACAAGCAGTGGAACCACTGATTAATGGATTTTTAGGTTTTAGTGCTTGTCCTGATGAGTGAATTTAAAACTAAAATCCATCATTATATTTGGAGAAAAACCTTGTCAAGGAAACAATAAGCCCAGCTTTATTATACAGATATAGCTATTCCTATAAAGTCATCCGAGTATTTTCAGTAATAGTTTCATTTAGCCCTGAATTTTGCTTTAAGGAGGACTGACAAAGGACTTACAAAAATAGTGTATTAGCAGGTATTTCCCCAATTTTTGATCATTTAAATCTTAAAGCTATTTTAATCATACATAATTTAAGAATCTATCAAAGAACATGTGCAAAACTTGATGAAATAGCTTCCTTGGCCTAGTACTAAAAATGTAATCAAAAGGAAGAGTACACGAAACATGCAGAGCAGGATCATAAACTGCTAGACTCAGTGAGCCAGAGACCTAAGCAAATATGACTTTTCTTGTTACTATCAAATAAAAGGTTTAATTATTTTTTAACTGTATGAAATTTATAAATTAAAATCATTATAACATTTGTATTGTCAACAATAGAATGAGGTCTTTTAGAAAATGAGCTGGTATCCATTAAAAGTGAAAGTGAAAATCACTCAGTCATATCCAATTGTGATCCCATGGATTGTAACCTGCCATGCTCCTCTGTCCATGGAATTCTCCAGGCAAGAATACTGGAGTGGGTAGCTATTCATTTCTCTAGGGGATCTTCCCGACCCAGGAACTGAACTGGGGTCTCCTGCATTGCAGGCAGATTCTTTACCAGGTGAGCTACCAGGGAAGCCCATCCTAAAGGAAATCAGTCCTAAATATTCATTGGAAGGACTGATGCTGAAGCTAAACTCCAAAACTTTGGCCACCTGATGCAAAGAACTGACACATTGGAAAAGACCCTGATGGTAGGAAAGACTGAAGGCAGGAGAAGGGGATGATAGAGGGTGAGATGGTTGGATGGCATCATTAACTCGATGGACATGAGTTTGAGCACGATTTGGGAGCTGGTGATGGACAGAGCCCGGCATGTTGTAGTCCATTGGGTTGCAAAGAGTTGGACATGGCTGAACGATTGAACTGATCCATTAAAAATGTTAACTTGTAATTAAGATTAAGTTGCAAAATTATTTCATCAACAAATGTCATGTTTATGAATAGATCCTGTATTCTACCATATTTCATTTCAGGAAAGGGGTGATATGTGACTATCTTCAAACAAAATGAGAAACAGTGGGAATAAGGGAAAGTAAATGTCAATCATATGAACCCATCTTTTCTTGCTAACTTTTCTAGCACTTTCTCCAGGAGTGTTGCACATAAATGCTAAATGTAATGGAAGCAATAAAATGTCTGACTTTTTAAACTTTGTTGCCTGTGAATTAAGGGAAGGTTTAATTATATGAAAATATTATGTTTATAATTAGGAACATTTCCAAATATTACTTAAAAATATAGATTCTATATGTTTCATTTCCTTGATAGCATGCATATTCATGAATATTCATGTTCAATTGTATTCAATTTTACATTTATATCACAGATTCTTATAGGTGGACCCACAGACAGTCTGTTGCCTGTTCATGAATACTGCTATGAACATGACAACATCTACAAAGAAAACACCTCATTGAAAAAAATCACTTTACTGAAAAAAACTAGACCATCCTAATCACTAAATGAGAAGATCCTATTCATTCCTTGAACAATTTAACAGAAAAATCTAAGAAATATAATTTGTTGCAATTAAAATGTTTCTCTGATGTAGTATAATAATTCTGAGGTTTTGTATTTTGATTATTGTGAAGAAAATGACAGACTTTAAGAAACACATGGCCTATGAAAGTTCAAAATTTATTATTTTAAAAGAAGCTAATTTAGAATAAGATTTGATTACTAATTTGGGCTGTTCATCACATTGATGGATACAATAGTTAATACAGTAAATTGTGATTTGATAAATATCTCACTAAGGTATTTATTTTTCAGTCATATTTTGTCTGGCCATAAAACATATTTTACAAAAGTTCCAGAGTCATTTCTTTGAAAAACATTATAACTGCATGATAACATGTTCTATCATGTTTTTTCTTCTGGGAAATGTATGTTTTTGTTTAACCTTTGGATTCCCTAATTCTAAAAGATTATTTATTCACGGTGTAAATTCTTTTAAAGAGAATATCTATTATTGCATTTACGTCTATTGCACTTTGATATATGCTTGGTTCAAGGTCAGTATCCAATTTTTGTTGAAGGAATGAACAAAATACATTACCTATATATTAAAATAGTAAGTATACAAAAAGTGAAATATGTTAATGTGTTCTTTGCTTTACTTATATAATTAAATTTCCATTAATATTCTAGTAGGTGTGGCTGTACAAAGACCTTTTAAAAAACAAATATATGTAGCCAAATTAATTTTTTTCTTAAATGCCATTATTAAGGTAAGCCACAGTAATTTCAATAATTGCACACAACAGAATTTTGATGCTTCTCCTTTGAGATGTGCTTCAGAGATACTTCAGGAGTCACACAGGAAAATCAGTATCACTACTTATGGCCACATGTTACTTTTCAATCCAGTATGATCACCCCATGGCATCAAAATGACTTCTGATTATCTCCCTTAAACAATATTCCTTTAAAGGCATCTTAATCTACTCAGGCTGCCATAACAAAATACCAAATTGGGTGACTTAGACAACAGAAATTTATTTTTCACTGTTTTAGAGGCTGGGAAGTCTAAAATCAAGATGCTGACAGGTTGGTTTCATCCTGAGACCTCTTCTCTTGGCTTGTAGGGTCTACCACCTGACATGACCTCTTTGTTGTGGGAGCACAGGGAGTGAGTGGGGAGAAAAAGAGAGCAAGTTATTTGGTGTCTTTTTTTTACAAGAACAGTGATCACATTAGACCAGGGCCTCATAATCTCTTCTAACCCTAATTACCTCCTAAAGCCCCATCTCCAAATATCACCACATTGTAAGTAGCCTTCAACAGATGAATTTTGAAAGAACACAAACATTTAGTCCATAATAAGGAATAACTCACACTTACAAAATTATTTCTTAAAAAGTTCTAAACAAACATATTTGGCATAACATTACAGTTTCATTTCTTTGTTGGAGAATAATATTCATTTGGAAATGTACATTTGAATATACTTTAAAAAAAAGCGACATTATTTTATTATAGTACCATATATAATAGTAAAAGCAATTATATATGTGCATTTATTGTCAAATCTGAACTCAGGCTCGAAAGCTTAGCATATGAAAGTTGAATTACTCTTTTAGACTATAATTTAGGTAGTATGTTACAACTGTTGCAAGTTTTACTTTTTCCCTGTAACTCTGTAACTACTAAGAGTATCTAACTTTCATTTATTCTTCCAGTGACTATAGAAGAAATACAGTAAATAAAATCCTTTACTTCTAAATTAAGCAATGACTCAGGAACTGAAGAGAAGTTAATGAGAGAGAGGAAGAGAGAAAATGTCTAGAGAAGGAAAAAAACAATAAAGAAGAGCTCTAACATGAAGGAAAAGTCAAAAGAATGGAAAATCAGGAATTTTAAGTTTGTTTTTTTTTTAATTCTAAAAGAGTGACTCTGATGCAGAACAAATTCAGAGGAAATTTTTCTTTAGAAGCATAACATAAATTGGGAGACATCTGAGAAGATATTAAAGAATTGGTTCTAAGACCTTAGCTGGTATGGGAACACTAGGATTATACTAAATTGTTGAAGTAAAGCAGAGAAACAGATTTTCTTTACCTTCCTGACATGTTCTTCCTTGCCCCGTGTTTAGTGTAAAGAGGAACTTTCTCAATGCTTCAAATGTTTTATCTGAGGATTATGGCATGGCTATTAAAAGTAGAAACATATTTACCTTATGATTTTCAACCCATTTCCACTCTGCTATTCCTCCTGATACTCTCTATGCATATATTTAGTAATATTTTGGAGTGATAATAGAAATAGGGACATCTTATAGTTTCTCCTTGTCCTATACCTTCATCTCTGCTCTGTGAAAGTGTCAGTCACTCAGTCCTGTCTGACTCTTTGCAACCCTATGGACCATAGCCCACCAGGCTCCTCTGTCCATGGAATTCTTCAGGCAAGAATACTGGAGGGGGTTGCCATTCCCTTCTCTGGGGGATCTCCCTGATATCTTCATCTAGCCTACTTCTTTTTGACTTTTCTGTATCCTTTGTCATCCTTCTCTTTAATGTGAAGAGATCAATCATATAATGATAGTTATTTTCACAAGTTATTAGGTAGGTGACTCCAAAGCACACATCTTCTCTCATAGAACCAGCTTTTATTAAAAATTACTTAGATAAATATATTTTAGAATATTAATTATTCTAAATATATTCTAGATATATTTAATATGATATCCAATCATACATTTAATCTAAACATTCTTTTCTAAATTTTCTAAATTTAGATTTCTAAATACAAATTCTTTTCTTTTAATCTAAACATTCTGATAGAAAACATTCTTATCCATCAATAGTACTGTTTAATTATTTAAAATTTTGGCTGTGCTGGGTCTTCATTGCTACCTGGGTTCTCTCTAGTTGAGGGGAGCAGGGGCTACTCTCTAGCTGAGGTGCATGGGCTTCTCACTGCAGTGGCTTCTCTTGTTGGGGAGCATGGGCTCTAGGTGTGTGGCTCAGCAGTTGTGGCTACCGGGCTCTGGAGGACAGGCTTATGGGCTATGGTGTGTGGGATCTTTCTGAACTAGAGCTAGAACTCATGTCTCCTGCATTGGCAGGTGAACTCTTTACCACTGAGCCACCAGGGAAGCCCATCAAGAGTAATTTTATACCAAGTTATTCAGCTTAATTATAAACCAGCAAAATATTCTCAAATATGTTACATCCATTACTGCCAAAACCAGGAACCCTTAGTTATCAGGGACTAATACCTTATATTAGAGTATGTGGATGTCATGTTTCAAAAAGCCAGAGGGTGGTGGTATATATCTTTCAGAATTAGAATGTACATGAAGTGAGCTGGAGGAGTTGTAATGATTGGGAAGCATAAATCTTAAGTTTTATAAACCTTCAAGTTGTGAACATCACAATGATAATTTCTCCCCCATAAAACGTTGAGAACAATACAGCTTGCTTGAGATGTGGCTAACTGGGTAAATTTATTCACTAGAAAAGAACACCAGCCTTGTCATAGATGGGGTCTGAGTACGAAACTCAAACAGATTATTTTAGTTGTTTGAGGGTAGCTGAAACTGATATTAAATCCACAAATGCCAACACTTTAGTTTGTTTTGCATGGCCAGATTATACCCACAGTACTGGTAATTTTTGACATCATACGTGGAATTCACAATGGTAATTTTTGACATCATATGTGGAATTCAGAGATGTGAATACTTGAATGTAGTTGAAATTTCTAAGATGATATTTGGAAACTACAGCCTTGGAGGAGTTACTGAAATAACTGGCAAATGTTTAGCCTAATAAACACTTGATAATATAATAATTTCAAACAGTGGATCACCAAAATTTCTTGCTATCTGCCAATCTGATGGACATAAAAGACGATTTCACTATTACCTTAATTTGCATTTTTCTGATTTCTAATAAGGCTGAGGATCCTTTAGATATGTACTCACTGCTTGTATTTCTTCTAATAAATTTATTCCTAATCTTTGCAATGGCTTCCTAGCATACAGAAGATAAATGTCAAGTTCCTAAGCATGGATATAACATTTAATGTCTTTCCTCTGTCTTAAATCTCTAGCCTCACCTCCCACCATTGCCTGCCTCCCTCTAAATGTTCTAGGTTTTCAGAATTGTTATTTTATTACTTCATACCTTTGCACACACTGTTTACTCTGTGGAATTCCTTTCTTACTCTTGCTGATTCTGCCTAATACCTAGCTTATTCTTCACGACTTAGCTTGAGACATTCCCAGAAAGTTTTCCCTAACTCCTCTTAGGCTAAGCTAAGACGTGTTCCTTCAAATTTCTATAACACCCTGTGTATAATTTTACCATTGCACAGACTGTATGTTCTTCAAGGGGAGAGACTATCTTTTATTTATCATTAGCACTTAGCAGGGTGCCTCACCTATAGCAGGTAATCAAATATAATTTGATCTCTATTAACACATGTTGTATATATAAGACTCAAGAAGTGTTATCTAACAGGAAGCTAGAAACAAGGATCTAAAGCTCTGGACAGAGGCTGGTCTAAAGATACTGGTAGTAGCTGAAGTCATGGAAGGTGAAGAGAGCTAATATTTATCAAGTGTATACCTCATAAGGGGCATGTGGCTAGGCATTTGTACATATTATTTATAACTTTACAAGGAAGCTGTTATATTTTGTAAATGAAGAAGTAGGCTCACAAAGGTTAAGGGAATAGTTCAAGGTTGACAAAAGTAATAAATAGTAAAGCTGTGATTTGAACCAAGGTCTTTTAAAATCCCAAACCCAGGCTCTTTTCATTACACAAGAGTAAAGAAGCTCATGCAGAAGAGTGGAGAAGGAGATAGACAGAGACAAAATGGAAGGAAAGGAAAGGGATGGATAGATCCTAAAGATGAGCTCGGGAAGAACTCAGAAAGAGGACAGAGGGATGGGCAGAACACCATTAGGGATTGGTGCATTGTGAACCAGAGTAAAAATTTCTAAAGAAAATGATAACCATTTCAAATGGAGAAGGACCAAGTCATTTAAAGGCTGATAAATGTCTTACAAGTTTACAAACAGATATTTGGTCACCTTGGAAATAGCAGTAATTAGTAAAGTGGTTGGGAGAAACCAGATTACAACAGAATGATGGATGAGTAGGAGGCAGGAATGCCGACCAATAATGAACCAATGACTCGTTCAAGAATCTTAGCTATAAAGAGAAGACACGTGTGTGAAAGTCACTCAATCGTGTTTGACTCTTTGTGACTCCATGGACTGTAGCACACCATGATCCTCTGTCCATGGGGATTGTCCAGGCAAGAATACTGGAGTGGGTTGCCATTCCCTTCTCCAGGGGATGTTCCCAACCTGGGGATTGAACCCAGGTTTCCCACACTACAGACAAATTTTTTTACCACCTGAGCCACCAGCAATATATAAAGAGCTAGGGCTTAGATGGCTGTTTGTTTTTTTAATTTAAAGATGTCTGAGACATGAGTATGTTTAAATAGTGAAGAGGAAAGTCCAATAGAGAAAGATAAAGGTATAATAAAGGTGATAACTTGATGGAGTATTATTTTTGAGCAGGTGGAAGAAGATGGGATCCAAAAATAACAATGGACAAAGAGGCAGATCTATCAAATGAGAAGATGTCAGTGTAGACAAGTTTGTAGCTGGAAATGGGGGAGATGTAAAAATTTGAGTACTTAATGGTGAAATCGGAAGAGACGGGGTCTGAAATTTTGCATATGCATAACAAAACTCATAGATTTTGATCCAAAAGAGGTTTTCTAGATTCATTTTTTTCTATCAAATGGATCGACTGACATTCTGCTAGTCACCCAAGCTTCAAACTGCAGTGTCATCTATGACCTCTCCCTTTTCTTTCTTCCTGATGGCTAAGTAATTATAAAGTATTGAAACAGTACGACTAGAAAGGACCTTGAGAATGTTCAGTTACAAATGAGTAACATCCTACAGAAGTTAAGACATATGCTTAAGTGTGCCCTGCAAATCACTATTAGCAGCTGCTGTGAGGCAAAGCTTCTGGTCAGAAGGGGTAAGTGACCTACTGAAAGCAAACATCTATCAGACTCCATTGTGTATTTCTCAGTCTAATATACTACATGGCACATAGTAGGGACTCAGTGAGTATTCGGTGAACCCATGAATGAATGCTGGCGGTAGTGGTTAGCTGAAAACTAAAAGTCACAGATTTGGAATCAATTTGTGCTTGGCAGAACCTTGGAATCACTCTAGCTCAACTCCCTCATTTTAAGATGAGGAATCTGAGGCCCAGAAAGATGAAGCAACCTGCTCAAAGTCCAGGAGCTAGTTACCGATAGTGCTAGGACTACAAAGAAGCAAAGAGGGTGCCAAAACAAATAGATCTAAAGAGCAGGAGGGACGAAAACTAGGGTCTGCACTGCCACTTGATTCCCCTATTGTAATAGGGGCATTTTCTTCCATTTTCATTACTTTTACTCTATAGCTCGGATCTAAGTGTAACTATGCCAAAAGTGCCCAAGTCGCCCTTCCTTCTCTTGCCTACTAGTTTGTTCCACATTCCAAAGCCAGATGAGTAATCATCAAACATTGCTCTCAGGACTCACTTCTTTTCAGTTAAAAGCCTCCAAAAGGTCAACTACTGCCTACTAGGCTTTCCTGGTGCCTCTCCTGGTAAAGAATCCGCCGCAATGCGGGAAACCTGGGTTCCATCTCTGGGTTGGGAAGATCACCTGGAGAAGGGAACTACCCACTCCAGTATTCCGAGCTGGCGAATTCCATAGACTATTCCATGGGGTCTCAAAGAGTCGGACATGACTGAGCGACTTTCCTTTCACTGCCTACAGAGTAAGATCCAAATTATTAACATTCTTAACCCTTCACTCTTTTCCTATCTACTTTTACAACCGTATCTCCCCATCTAGAAATGTTCCATTTGGCCAGACTCGTCTATCAATCAACCTCTGTCTCAAAGGCTAACCCCGCCCTCGCCCGCAGGGTGGCAGGGGGAGGGTAGGAAGAGGTTATAGTTTTTGTTTTTTTTTTTTTGTAGGTTAGCAGTAGCTGCCACCTGCGCAGCCCATGCTTAGCCGAGCCTGGTACTCGGCTTACTGCTCTCTTTCTCCCTTGCAATTGTTAACAATTTCTCAACAAGGGACTCTGCGTTTTCATTCTGCAGTAGGCCCCGCAAATAGGGGAGCGATTCCTGAGTCGGTCTTCTCAGACCCTAGCCCGGAGCCGGACACATTAGCCACGCGATACTGCAGGATGGAACAAAGGGTCTATCTGCAATAACGAAACAGAATCCAGAGCAAGGAATTGCGGCCGCACGTGCTTTCCCGCCAGGCGCTTAAAACCGTACTCGCAGGCCCAGCGCCACCTCAGACCAGTTCCACCTGGGTGCAGCTCCTACACCAAATAGAATTCCAGCCCTTCCCCCGGCCGCAGCCAATCCCCGAAGCTCCTCGGCCTCCAAAACCGCTGCGGGTTCTGATTGGCTCACAGAGTTGGCCTGGGGGGGAGGGTGCAGACGCGGGGGAAAGGGGTGGAGCTGGAGGTCGGTCCCCGGGCGGGGAAGTGGCCACTGCGCAGGCGTGGATGGAAAAGGCTACCCAAACAAACACAGCCTCACCACTGGGAGGCCTCCCACTTTTCCCCGCCTACCTTTTTCTTGGGCTCTCCGGACTCCCAATCGCCGGGCTTTACCCGCCCCCGTCAACGTCTGGGCACGTCCCCCTCGCGGCGCGGGCCACGCACTACTGTGCACTTAACCTCTGCGAGTCTGGCGGGAACCCGGAGGCAGGGGCGGCGCGGACGGCCCGCAGTGTTGCTGGCGGGGAGCCGAGGCCTGCAGCCGCTGCAGGGCCGACGATGACTTGTTACCGAGGCTTCTTGCTGGGCAGCTGTCGTCGCGTGGCTGGGGGCCGGGCAGCGGTGCTCAGGGGGCCGGGCGCGGGAGGCCCCACCGCGCGGCCGTGGCTCGGCGGTGAAGGTGGCAGCCGGCGGCACCTGGGGCAGGGGCAGCCGCGCGAGCTGGCGGGCTGTGGTAGCCGCCCCGACGGCGGCTTCCGCCCGTCCCGGGTGGTGGTGGTGGCCAAAACCACCCGGTACGAGTTCGAGCAGCAGCGATACCGTTACGCGGAGCTGTCGGAGGAGGACCTGAAGCAGCTGGTGGGTCCCGGCGGCCCCCGCTCTTGTGTCTCGGCCGGGCCCAGGCCCGCGACTTTGGGGGGCCGGCCGCGCCCCCTCGGGCGAGACCTCTCGGGACAACCCTTCTTCCCGGGGCGTCCTAGATGCCAGGCCTGCCCTGCACGCTACCCTCCACTCCCTCCGGCTTCGCTTGTAGGCTCCCCTCTCCTGCGTGTGCGCGCGAGCGTGTGTGTGTGTGTGTGTGTGTGTGTGTTTAGAGAGAGAGAGGGAGGGGCAGGTTCACTGTTAGTGCGAAGACCCCCGCCCCCAAGCCGGGGCGTCTGGAGGAACCTTGGGTGGGAGAAGGACTCTCACTGTGGGAGAGGTTTGGGCATTCATTTGCGCCCTCACCACCCACACCCCCTTTAAACAACCCGGAGCGAGGTAGGTCTGAAGCTTGGATGCTCTGGGAATCTCTCCCCAGGCCGCCTCGGGGGGAAAGGGGGCCCCTGGGTACCGCTGCGGGCAGCGGAAAAGAGGGCTCTGGTACCGTGGACACACCCCCTTTTACTGGGCACGGACTGCCAGGCCTGGGGCACTCGGGAGAGCCAGTCGGCTTGAGCCTTTTCCGTGCTGGAACGTGGTCCTCAGACAAGGTTCTAGGAGTTTGCTTTAAAAGCTCACGTGTCTCCGGTGCTAGGAAGAGCAAGGGAGAAATTTGACTTTGAATGTATGTTATTAAATAGAAAGGTCCAAACGAAGGCAGGTAAATACAGCGCCTATGTCTATAGTGTAGTAATGCCTCCATAATAGACTATGTTTGGTATGGATGTTTATTAATATCTTTGAAAAGTATATAAATACACCTAATTATGGCTTCCCTGGTGACTCAGAGGTTAAAGCGTCTGCCTGCAATGCGGGACACCTGGGTTCGATCCCTGGGTCGGAAAGATCCCTTGGAGAAGGAAATGGCAACCCACTCCAATATTCTTGCCTGGATAATCCCATGGACGGAGGAGCCTGGTGGGCTACACCAGGCTCTTGGGATCGCAAAGAGTCGGACACGACTGAGCGACTTAACTAAGGTGGTGAATATTACCTACTTTCACTCTTATTTTTGAAGCATCTAATCCCACGCCCACACCCACTTTAGGAAAAGGAGAATGATGTTTCTACGATGAACCGTATATCTGGAAAAATCTCCATTGGAAATCTCTTAATTGTTGAGACCACCCCAAAAGACTTTGGAATTAATTTCCTATAACCATAGTCCTGTAGCATTCTGTACCAGAATAGACACTCTGGTCCTGAACTTGTAGTTGGCAATCATCAGCAATTTTTTGGTAATATTTTATCAAATATTGAAGGGCTTATCAAAATGAAGGGCTTCCCTGGTGGCTCAGCTGGTATAGAATCCTCCTGCAACGCCAGAGACCCAAGTTCATTCCCTGGGTGGAGAAGATTCCCTGGAGAAGGAAATGGCAACCCACTCCAGAAAGTGAAAGTGTTATTTGCTCAGGTACCTTGCCACCCCATGGACTGTAGCCCCAGCCATAAGTACTATTTTCAACATTTAGCTTCATTGTTTAATGAGTTAATTGAGGAGGGCCTCTGTATTCATCTGATGGCAATGCTAGGTGCTCATTTCTTTCCTTTTCCTCAAGTGTTTGAAGGTAGCAGTTTATGGAAAACATTTGCATCATTTAAAGAGTAAATCAAACAGTTTGATTGGACTCTGTTGCAGAGGAAGAGGGTGGGAAGATTTGGGAGAATGGCATTGAAACATGTATAATATCATGTATGAAACGAGTTGCCAGTCCAGGTTCGATGCATGATGCTGGATGCTTGGGGCTAGTGTACTGGGACGACCCAGAGGGATGGTATGGGGAGGGAGGAGGGAGGAGGGTTCAGGATGGGGAACACATGTATACCTGTGGCGGATTCAGTTTGATATTTGGCAAAACTAATACAATTTGTAAAGTTTAAAAATAAAATAAAATTAAAAAAAAAGAGTAAATCAAACAGTTTGAGCAGGAGGTTGGAGTAGTTGAGTTTGTGTTAAAGGAGTGAAGCTGAGAGTGAGGCAGGAAATAAAAAGGTGAGAAGCAATTGTTTCTGATTTGGGAAAGAGGTGGTGTCCTTTGGGTCCTGCTTCTAATTCTGCACATCTGTTATACTTTTTAGAAGCTGTCAAGTGCTGTATACGCATAAATATGTTCTTCATAACAATTTTATGGAAGCCTCCCACAACAGTTAAAAACAATATACTTGGTTGGCATGATCAGAGTGTGGGATTGGGGATCAGGAGCTTGCAGCCAGGCCCAAGTCCTGTGTGGTCAAATTCCTCTGCTGCTTTTTAACTTCTCTGGGGCTCCTTGGTGACAGTGGTACTTTTGGTGTGGTGCTGCCAGTTTTCAGGGTGCATCCACCTAGTTCACTCTGTGAAGTACTAGGATTGGACTAGAGAGCCTCCAAGGCCCTTTCTGATACTTCAGAACTCTGAATAACTTGTATAAGGCCTCACGATATGAGTGGCATCTGAATTAGATTAATTCTTGAATATCTGAACTAGATTACCACTTATCAAAACTTTTTAAATGTAAGATAAATCAAGTATTTCAAAAATTGAACTACCTGGTATACCCACTCTTGAGTATCTGAAGAGAAATCTGTAATGGGTAAATATTTGCCTATTGCTTGAGTATGCTGTTTGGATTAAGAAAACTTTTGAAGTAACACTTCGGGACTGTGGAACAGAGTTTTGAAATAGCTGCTGTTGCTATCATTTCAACTAAGTGTTATTGGATTTGTCTGTAACTGATTTGAGGTATTTATATTAAGGCCAGTATTCAGAATGAAGGGCTTCCCAGGTGACTGAGTGATAAAGAATCCTCCTGCCAAGCAAGAGACATGGATTTGAACCCTGGGTTGAAAAGATGCCCTGGAGAAGGAAATGGCAACCCACTCAAGTATCCTTGCCTGGGAAATCTCATGGACAGAGGAGCCTGGCAGGCTACAGTCCCTGGGGTCACAAAGAATTGGGACAGGACTTAGCGACTAAACGACAACAAATTTGGAATGGAATAGTATTAGGTGGAGCCCGTACCAGAGTTCAGGGACAGGCCAAACAATACTGGACTGTGTGAAATTGTTCTAAAATGGGATTCTGTGATAGGAATGATATGGTTAATATTGTTTGCTATTTTGTTGGGGTAAAAGATACTGAGGGATAGGAATCATGTGAATTGGGTATAAAAGACAGTCGCCAAGTGTTCGCTTCCTTGAGTGTTCTGGCACCGTGGCTGGCTGTGTCTATGGTGTCTTGGGAACCTGAAGTTTTAGGGCAGATGGTTCTCTTTTGTGGGGGTGGTGGTGATTGTTCTGTGGCAAAATAGATCTCTATTAGGGTACTTGTTAAAATGAAAATGGAAGGCGAGGGATAGAGTGCAAGAATAATTTCATACTCTGAAGCTTCATGGTTCTGTAACCTTGTAGAAACATAAACAATTAAAGGAAATATTTCTTAGTTGATAAAGCATAAACAGACTGGGTCAAAGTTTGACTTTTAATTGCTCATTCATATTGGTTTTACTTTGGTTTATTTTCAGTTCTTGCATTTCCTTTCCCCCTAGCTGATCAGTGACTTTTCTTGTGAATAAATTTTTAGTCAGCGAGTTTACCTTTCCTGGCTCAAAACTTTGCAAGGACTAAACTATTTTATTACGCTTGCCTCACAAGTGATGCAGCTGTCAGTGGGTGTGGAGCTTATATCATCAGGGTTGATGCCACTCACAAACTAAACCTTTGGATGAATCAAAACTGATTGGAAAGGATTTTGCCATCATAAACACACCTATCGGCCAAAGAGAATGTTTTATTTCAGAATATTTTAATATATGCCAAATAACAAATGAACCGTTACCACCCGTATCTGGCTCCACTCCAAGTCATACAACCCCAGAAGCAACTCTATGGTTTCCATTTTTAATTTCTTTTAAAATTAGTGTCCTAGTGGGGTAGCATTATTTCATTTAGTAGTCCCTCTGTCACTGGCTTAAGTTCTTCCTAGTTACTGCCTTCTTAGCAGATTTGGGAGATGCAGCACCTTGGATTTTGTTCTCCTTACTCTGAAAACAGTGGTGTAACTTGTAGTTCTTGGGCAGATAACATTTCTGCCACATGTGCAGTGAGTGTAGTGTATGCACCGTGAGTGTTTATCAAGTGAACGAACATGATCTGGAGTCCTGCCAGAGTCTTCCAACGGAACCTCACTCCTTTCACATCTTCTAGACACAGGAACCTGAGTAGTCTATCCAAAGTGAACATCTGGCCACTTTACTCCTCTGCTTAGAACGCCTCAGAAGCTCCCTGTAACCTATAGAGTCACCCAGGGAATTTGTTAGAATGCAGGTACCTGAACCTTATCTTTGTTCCCCTCAGATGTAAAGATTCAGTTTGTGGAGAACTCCCAGACTCTGGGCTCTGAACCATACCCTTAAGACTGCTGATGCTTAAGGGATTCACATTTTTAACAAACTCTCCAGGTTTGCAGTTGGTCCCCAGATCACACTTTGAGGTGAACCTTTATTATCCTTTGTGTGCTAAAAACAAGGTCTTTTAGGAACTGACTCGGGTCCACCTCTTAAGCTTTATTTCTAATCAGTTCTTGTCTAGAACTTCATTTTCCATTGCTTTCAAGCTGCTTTAATTTCCATTAGATGTGCTTATCTAATTAATTTCTTTATATATCAGTAGCACATTAAAAGGGTTCAAAATGTAAAAGATACGGAAGAGTATGCAGTGAAAACTCTTATTCTTGTCAATGGACACTCAGTTTTTGTCCCTGAAAGTAACCAATGTTAATTTCTTGTGTTTCCTTCCAGAAATAATCTATACATACAAACCCACAGAGTGAAATGTTCTTTTTTTTTTTATCCCATCCCCTTTTACTCAATGCTAACATATTATTTAAGTTATTCTGCCCCTTATTCCTTTTAGTATGTATATAGTATTTTGTGTGCAAATGCCTTAGTTTTTAAAAATATACTATGTAATGAATAGTAATAATTTGTGTTATGGATAACACAAATAATAATTTGTATTAATGAATCAAACTCTAAATACTTAAAAGTGAAATTGCTAAGTGAGAAAAATTTGAAATTTTAATAAGTATTGCCAAATTGCTTCCCTTAGAGGCTGTACCAGTGTGTACCTTCACCAGCAATATACGAAGGTACTTATTTTTTCATAAACAGCTTAGCACATGTTGGGGTCTTTGTTAACCTGTAGGTGGAAAATGGTATTTCAGGGTCGTTTGATTTGCGTCCACCAGTGTCTTTACCTTTGTAGCCCCTTTTGCTTCGAATCCTCCTTCATCCTTTAGCCCAGGGGTCCCTAACCCCACCACCCCACCCAGCTCCCAGGCCACGGATCTCTGCTGGCTTGTGGTCTGTTAGGAACCCGGCCCCACAGTGAGAGGTGAGCAGCAGGCGAGGGAGAGAAGCTTAATCTGTTATTTACAGCCCTCCCTATCGCTCTCATTACTCAGTAAATGTAACTCAATAAATGTAATGTGCTTGAATCATTCTGAAACCATCACGCCCTGCCCTCATCTGTGGAAAAATTATCTTCCGTGAAATATCCCTGATGCCAAAAAGGTTGGGGGGACCACTGCTTTAGCTAGTTCCCGTTCTTGCCAAAGGGTGAAGCTTACACATTCCTCTCACAGGAAGCCATCCTTGATAACCTTGCTGGGCCCATCTCTAGCCATCAAGGTTGTGTTAGGTATTCTTCACTGTGTTTTCATAATACGTATCTTTGTGAGTTTTCCACTTTAGCACATGATCTGTGGTTATTTTTTCCTCTGGAGTTGAGGTCAGAGCTGTAGTTTACTCCTCATCCTCTCTGCCTTTCCATCTCCACTAAATAAAGGTAGGGAAATGTTTCTGAATTAAAAATTTTTTTTTTCTTTTTTAGTTCTTTTTACCCTGAGGCTGCCAGTCCAGAGTCTTATTTCCAGTGTCACGCTTAGGAAAGATGTTAGTTGCTGAAAACCAAAGGTAGAGATTGGATTTCCCTGGTGGCTCAGACGGTAAAGTGTCTGTCTACAACGCGGGAGACCCGGGTTCGAGCCCTGGGTTGGGAAGATCCCCTGGAGAAGGAAATGGCAATCCACTCCAGTACTGTTGCCTGGAACATCCCATGGACAAGAGGAGCCTAGCAGGCTGCAGTCTATGGGGTCGCAAAGAGTCAGACACGACTGAGCGATTTCACTTCACTAAGGCAGAGATTACTGATGTGAGTTCCCTGAAAGAGGCTCCATGGTTAAATATGTTTGAGAACCGTGAGCCTAAACAGACGATGCTTCTATTTGACCATGAAATTTTGGATGGAGGCAGAAAATGTTTTTATTTCTGTGGAACACAGCTTGGGAAATACAGACGTACGATATATAAATATACAAGTATTTACAGTTAAATAAGAGACTCGTAAAGGTGTAAAAGGATTGAATATCACAGTAGCTAAGATTCCATTAACAGAATTATTGATCAATATGCTTTAGAGCCCTGGTTTTCAACCAGCCCTATATATTAGGCTTACTTGGAGAAGCCTGTGGCCAGTCATGAAATTGTAAATAATTTTAATTTTTTTTTTACTATGATCACTTTTTCTATATTTTTATTTATATGATGTAAACTTTGAATATAGAAAGGTATTTATTGATGCACATTAATAACTTCTTAACTAATAAAGTATAAGTTGACTGTGTTTTAGCCTTTTTTGTCTTTAAAAATTTACATCAGTAATATATTCTTTAGAATGTGTCTTTTTTTAGAAATTTGCTTTTCTTATTCACTATTGGTTATAAATTCTATGTTGATATATGTTAATTCATTTTAACTACTATATAGTATTCCATTATTTGAATAATTAGGTTATTTTCAGTTTTTCCACTATTTAAAAAAAATGCTTCAAATAAAAATACAAGTAATTTTTCCATAAGCATTGAATGACTCACTGATTCCAGTGTTCTCATCAGCACTTGGTAGACTTTAACATTTTTGCCAGTGTGATGAGGGTGAAAATTGTATCTTTTAATTTTAAGCTACTTAAGTATTAAAGAATAAGGAAGAGTTTATATGTGAAGGGAAGGGAACAGTACTAGCAAGGCCGCGGGAAAGGTCATCTTTTTGCCGGTAATAAAACCTGAAACTTGGTGACTAATTCACAATCAGAAAAATCTCGTATCATGATGAACTCATATTTGGTACAGAAGATAACATGAAGCAGTTTACTCTTGTTACATGCAGTATAGTTTATTTTTTCTTGACTATTAATTCTGATTGTGACCACCAGATTAATGTGGCAGCCATTCTGAGGGCAATTTGAAAATCATTGCTCAAGAGGGAGTATTACTGAAGCGAAACACTTTAAGTGAAAGTGAAAGTCGCTCAGTCTGTGTCTGACTCTTTGTGACATATCCATGGAATTCTCCAGGCCAGAATACTGGAGTGGGTAGCTGTTCCCTTCTCCAGGGGATCTTCCCAACCCAGGGATGGAACCCAGGTCTCCCACATTGCAGGCGGATTGTTCACCAGTTGAGCCACAGAGAAAGCCCAAGAGGGCCTTATAAAGTTGTTAGATGCCATGGTTTTAGCTCGTAGTGGTTTTAACTCGTAACAGCAGAACACAACCCTTGCTCAGCCTTGCTCTCTTCCCCGCAGGAGTGGAGGGATAGCTCAGTTTTTCTGAGATGTCACTATTCTGGGACTAGTGTGAAAGCAGCCTTCTGGTGGGAGTGGTTAGATGATGAGGGGAATGGGAAGTATTTTTAAGGAAGAAACTGCTTTAGAAACTCAAGAGGCAAGCTATTACAAGAGACCAGATAAGAGTTGATGTTGTCCAGAACTCAAGCAGTGGCAACATGAAAATAAAGGACAGATAGGAGAAATAGTTCACAGGTATAATTACTGGGCTTTACCACTGACTGGCTGTGGAGATTCATTGTGGAGGGAGAATTAAAGCTGACACCTGGGATTTACTCTGTTGACTAGGTAAATGGAAGTATTATTAACTACTATATGGGCTTCAGAAAAGCAAATTAGGAGGAATATATAATCAGATTTAGATGGTTTTGGGGAGAAGTACTTGACCTACTGGGTGGATATAAAGGTAGACGTTTAAAAATTGGAGCCTGTAAGTCAAGAAACAGGCTTGAGCTAGCAGTTAACTTCTTAGGTGCTGGTGTATACTGGGTAGATCAAGTCCCTGGAGTGGGGAGATAATGAAAGTGAAATGGAAACAGATAAGCATGCCAGAGATGGAAGCTGGTGCCATCCCATTGTATAAGGGAGTAGGTAACAGAATTAAGGAGAATGCAGAAGCAGGGATAGAACAATGAGGACAGTAAAGGTGAGGGCCTGAGATAAAGAGTAAATGGAATAGAAATAAGTGAAGATAAATACTAAATACAGCTGAAGAAATGGTTAGAGTTTCCTGTGGCTGGCTTGATCTGGCTCTGATAAATAGTTTACTTTCTCTAGCTGTTAGTTAGGTGCCACTAATCCTTTTAAGGCAGTTTTGAGTGGTGCTTGGTGTACCATTTAGTTGTGTATTCCTCTAAGAGTGCTTAAATTATGCCTAGTGAGTTTACATACCAGCTGTCATTGTCTTACAAGTTTGTGCATTTCTTACATGTTAAATTTGAAAAGATATATTTCCTTCCCTTACTGGAGTACAAAATAGTAAACACTCATCTGACTAGTAAAACAAGTTAAAATTTTAATTCGGTTTTGGTCAAGTAAAGATGTCTGTGATACTTGAATAGAAGTGTTTGGGCCATTTAGAAAACAGCACGACTATCGCATCTGGCCTTGGGGCGTGGTTAAATTCTGTCCTTTCAGAATCCTCCCCCTGCCCCCTTTCATGTTGTGCTGTGTTTTGTCTTAACCTCGAAGCATGTGGGGAGAAGCGTTGTTGTCTTTGGCAGATTTTATAGGGGCAGTTCTGTTACGTTAAGTGTGTCTGCTGTAGAACTTTTAGGTTCACACCGGTTTTTCCATTTTAGTGGATAATCTTTAAAAAAAAACTTTTTGTTAATGCTGATGAGAATTAACAAGCTTTTGGAGGAAAAAAAAAATATTAAGAACTTTGTCACTGATACCTTAAATGTAGCATTGCAGAGTTGAGAATGTATTCTAAATTTCAGTAATTTCTTTAGTTTCTTAATTTTAAGATGTTTTACAGAGAATTCCTGAGTTCCTGTTTTTGTCTAATTGAGGTATGTTTTTAAATCTTTGAAGTGTTGTTATTTTCTAAGCTGGTAGCTAGAAATTCTTACTATCCTTTGAGTATTAAATAAAATTGTTTTTTAATATAAGAGCAAGTTAAATAGTGATATAAGACTTTCTAATTGATGCCTTTTATTAGTGATTTTTTAAAATGTCTTATCTCTTAGTTGCCTAGTTAGCTGCTGCTGCTGCTGCTAAGTCGCTTCAGTCGTGTCCGACTCTGTGCGACCCCATAGACGGCAGCCCACCAGGCTCCCCCGTCCCTGGGATTCTCCAGGCAAGAACACTGGAGTGGGTTGTCATTTCCTTCTCCAATGCAGGAAAGTGAAAAGTGAAAGTGAAGCTGCTCAGTCGTGTCCGACTCTTAGCGACCCCATGGACTGCAGCCCACCAGGCTCCTCCGTCCATGGGATTTTCCAGGCAAGAGTACTGGAGTGGGGTGCCATTGCCTTCTCCAGCCTAGTTAGCTAGTCTATGTTAATACAACTTAGTAGGCCAACCAGCTACATTGTTTATGAAAATAATTAATGAAAGAACTTGTATTCCCTAAGTAAATGTATTAAGCATGAGTTATTAAAGAATTACAGTAATTCACAAGAAGAAATTCTACTCTTGAGATGTAATTTTTACACAGCACCATGTAAGTTTAAGGTGTACAGCATAATGATTTGACATTTATACGTCATGAAATGATTATCACAGTAAGTTTAGTAAGCATCTGTCATCTCATATAGATATAAAATTAAAGAAATAGAAATTTTTTTTTCTTGTGATGAGACCTCTAAGGATTTACTCTCAACAGCTTTTATATATAACATACTGCAGTATTAATTAAAATTATCATGTTGTACATCTCTAATATTTATCTTAAAACTGGGAGTTTGTACCTTTTGACTACTTTCCTCCAACTCTCTGTTCCTTCTAGTAACCACAGATCTTCTCTCTTTTTCTGAATGAGTTTGGTTTTGAAGTATAATTGACCTACAGCACTATGTTCTTGTTATAGAGCATCGTGATTGATGTTTCTAACATTTCAGAATGATCACCACATACTCATTTCATACTGTGACTCATTTATTTTGCAACTGTTGTCCCAGAGGTCTCTTAAACTGTCCTTATTTCTTTTTATTGTTTTTCTGTTCATCTTCAGTGATTTCCACTACTATATCTTTCATCTCGCTGATCCATCCCTTTATATCATCTAATATAATGTTGAGTCCTTCTAGTGTATTTTTCATTTCAGTTATTGTTCTTCATCTCTGTTTCGTCATCTTTATATTTTTGAAGTGAAAGTTTTAGTCGCTCAGTCATGTCCAACTCTCTAAGACCTCGTGACCGTCAAGCTTCTCTGTCCATGGATTTCTCCAGGCAAGAATACTGGAGTGAGTAGCCTTTCTGTTCTCCAGGGGATCTTCCAGACCCAAGGATTGAACCTGGGTCTCCTGCATTGCAGGCAAATTTTTTAGTGTCTGAGCCACCAGGGAAGCCCCTTATATTTTCTAACTCTTTTTTTAAAAAACCTTTTAACTTGTCACTCGTCTAATTTAATCTTCTCCAGAGTTCTTTGATCATTACCTTGAACTCTATCAGGCTTAGATTTCCTGTCTCCATTTAATTCTGCGATTTTATCTTGTTCACTTATTTGGAACGTATTCCTCCCTGCTGCATTATTCCTGATTTGCTGTTTTTGTTTCTGTATATTTGGTAGGCTGGTTATGTTTTCCAGCTTTGGAGAAGCAGCCTTTTTTAGATGTCCTTTGCATGTCAGCAACACACTTTTTTCTGGTCACCAGACCTACATACTCTAGGGATGCCTCCTGTGTGGGCTGCATGGGCCCTCCTGTGCCAGCTGACTACTGTGGGGTGTTGGTTGGTTGTCAGGCCCTGCCTGGTGTGCTGGCTGCTGTGGGGTGGGGTTGGGTCATGAGGCTGCTGGCTGTGTGGCTCTGGGGTCCCTTGACCTGGTGCTGGCCCACTTGTGGGTGGAGTCGAGTTCTGGACTAGGTGGTTGCACGTAGGGGTTCCACATCTGGTATTGGCCTGCTGATGGGCAGGGCTGGCTCTTGACATGACTGGCTGTGGGGTCGGGGATGTCGCAAAGCTGGCGTCAGCCTAATGGTGGGTGGGGTCAGATCCTGGCAGCTGGTTGAGAGCACAAGCTGCCCCAGAGCTGCTGTTGCCCCAGTGGTGGGTAGGGCTGGTGTCAACGGGATCCCCAGGCTGGTACCTGCCCTCTGGTGGGAGAACCGGGTCCTGGGGTTGGCACCATCCCACTGGTGGGTGGAGGCAGTCCTGGAGTCTCTGGTTGCAGGGCCCTGGAGGTCCTGGAGTTGGGGTCAACCCACTGGTGGCCAGGGCCCAGGGAGCCTTGAACTGTGCTGCCCCACTCCCCAGTGAGTGAAGCCGGCCCCCAGGCTGTTACAGGTCCACTGATAGGTGGAGCCGGGTCCTGGGGATCCCAGGCCTGCTATGAGCGTGCTGGTGTGTGGGCTGGGTCTCGGGTTCTCAGGTGGACAGGGCTAGGTCTGGGGTTACCTATGGGCTCACGGGGTCTTTAGGTGGCAGGCCTGTGGGTTTGCATCCCACAGGCAGTGGCAGTAATAAGCTAGAGAGGGAGTTCCACAATGGCGTTGGCCAGCGCCAGTGCCCTCATGGTGGAACGAGCGTCCCACAGTGGCCATCACCAGTGGCCCACGTCGTCAGGGTGAGCTCTAGTTGCCTCCTGCCTCCTCAGGAACCTCTCCAAGATCAGCAGATGGGTCTGACCCAGGATTTTTTCAAATGGCTGCTTCTGTGCTGGGTCCTGGAGTGTGTGGAGTTTTGTGTGTGCTCTTTATTTCCCACAGCCCTGGTTCTCCTAAAAGTAAGTCCCACTGGCCTTCACAGCCAGATGTCTGGGGACTCGTCTTCCCAGTGCAGGGCCTCTGGGCTGGGGAGTCAGTGTGGGGCTCTGGCCCCTTGCTCCTTGGGAAGCAGCTCTGCAGTTGTAAATTATTCCTTCTCCCCATTTGGGGGTTGTCCACCCAGGGGTGTGGGCCTTGACTGCGCTGCATCTCATACCTCTTACTGTCTTGCTGTGGTTCCCGTGTATCTTTAGTTGTAGAAGATCTTTTCTGCTGGTCTTCTGTTTTGTTTCTTTTTCTTTGATAGTTTTTCTATAAGTAGTTTTACTTTTGTTGTTCCCCCCAGATTACGTGCTTTTTGATTCTAGCGTTCACTCTAGTGAGCATGTTTCCTACTTGATGATTAAATGAATGTTTCTAAACTTCCCTCTCAACATTTTACTTTGTGGATGATTTTAGAAGACACATAGTTTAAAAGAATATTAATGATAAGATAGTGACATTATAAAATATTCTAAACATCTAGCAAAAACAATTATTGAAGACTATATGTCCTTACATCTAGAAGTTATCCACTCTCAAGCAGCCAGCAAGCCCTTTGGATTGTGTAAATTTCAGACAGAGTTCAGAAATTGGAATACAAGAGAGCTGCAAGTCCAAGTAGAACAGAGGTCATTAGATGACCTTTAGATGACTGCTTTCTAAAATAATAGTTCATCTTTGGTCTTCAGTAGCCAAATTCAGCATGTTAAAAAATCCATTTAGGAAAAAAAAAAAGACACTCAGGCTGTAAAACATGGACTTTTGAAATCCTGTTGACTACATTCAGGATTCAGGATATACTGATTCAGGAAACTTAATGCTGTATTTAGTATTAAAACCACATTATGATTTTCTGGAACCAGACTTTCTAATTAAGTTTATACTTGTGGGTTTCACAGATGGCCATTAAAATGTATGTTCGAAAAAACCCCAAAACAACCCAGTCTGTCTTATATAGGGCTTTTTAAAGAAATACAATATGTAAAGCATATTATGTAATAAGGCAAAATTTGTTTTATTTTGATATAGCTTGCACTGAAAGGCTCTAGCTACAGTGGACTGCTTGAGCGACATCATATTCACACCAAAAATGTAGAGCACATTCTTGATAGTTTACGGTAAGTCTGTGGGATCAGGTGTTAAGTGGGCTTCTGTATTGAGGACTTTCAATTTTTTAATTTTTACTAGCAGCTAATACTTAGATTTTTAGGAGAGATAGCCATTATAGAATCATTTTAAGAAAATTATATTGTGGCTAATGGATCTGGTATTAGAGTATTTTTAAGGAAGTTTTTATTGTACTCTGAAAATTTCAGATTGTCAGTTATTATTTGGTCTGCCCAAGAAGTGCCTTTTCTACACAGTTAATTTTGTACACAGCAGGCTTCAACTGCAGGATAATGTTTTATTTCTTAAACAGAATAGTAGATTATATAGGTGTTCATTATAATAGTTTTTGAATGTCTAAAAATTATGATTATAGAAACTTCCATTAATTAAAGGCCAAATGAGTCAGTGAATAAGTGTGTGTATGCAAGAGAATCAATGTGAGGACATGCAAATTAGGAAGTGTTTTAGTCACTGTTTTTATCAGGCAGTCAATATTTGTTGAATTTAAAATAATAGCTATTTGCTCTTATTTTAAAAAATTGTCTCTCAAAGTGTTAGTCTTTTGGACCATTTTGTATTAATGAATTTTAGTGTCAGGAAGAGTAGAGAAAATAAAAGGAAATTCTAATTAATATTGCTATTGATCAAGGGCTTTAAAAAATGTTTTTAAAGCACATTGGAGACTTGAGATAGTTTATTCATACGCTTCCTATAGTTAATAGTTGATTGATTGTTGTGGTTAAATGAATATAAAGCTGACCTTCCAAAGTTAACATAAATTTGTTTGTAAAATAAATTTATTTTACATCTCTATTGTAATAATCTGCCTCTCAAAAAACATACTGCTTTATGTTAGTGGAAATTTTATATACCCTTTACTTTTTTTATCTTAGGAATGAGGGAATTGAGGTTCGTCTCGTAAAGAGGAGAGAATATGATGAGGAAACTGTTCGATGGGCAGATGCTGTCATAGCTGCAGGAGGTAATAGTTTTGCAGAGGTAAAGGTGTTGGAATATGGAAATCTCTTTAATAGTCATATTTCCAAATATCCTGTGAGCTAGCTGTAATGAAGCTTTCAGATTCCTACCGTAAGACAAATTTTTAGATTTTTAGAATCAGATTTTAAAAGATGTGCTTTATACAACATTTTAATTTTTTAGTGGATGATGTTACTGTGAGGTTCTGTGCATGTGTATTTCTGTATGTATATTTAAGGTGTGCCTTTAACTTTAAATATGATACAAGGATTGTTTATAATTGTATTTTGGTTTAGTTATGCCAGTCTTTAAAAAATAGTTGAGTTTAAGAGTTTAATGAGATTAGATAAATTCCATCACTCTTTGGTCCCAGTATTCTTTTTTTTTTTGGTCCCAGTATTCTTATGCTTGTTTTTTTTCTGAGCTGTATTATTACATTAGTGACCATTCTTTATAAACCTTTATGGGTTTTTTTTTTTTGGTGGGGAGAAAAATGCAAAGTTGGACACTTTGGATGTATTCTCATTAAAATAATTTGTGAATTTGGACTGATGGTATGAGAGAGGGAAAGAGGAATGGTTAAAAGAAGTGATAGGGTTAGAATAGTGGCTCCCACCTGGGGGCCACTATTGGCATCTAATGGGTAGAGGCCAGGGATACTGCCCCTCACCCTACAGGCTCAGGACAACCCCCAAAACAGAACAATTACCTGGCCTAAAGTGTCACTCTTGCCACTCTTAGAAACTCTGGATTAGCGTTGGAGAGAGAATACAAAGAAGAGTGGGTAGAAGGGAAGTGGAGGGGCTGTGGCAGCCAACAGGATGGGGTGGGGTGTGATTGCTAAAAGAACTAATGTTCACAGTGTTGTTAATCAGACTTGTTACAAAACTAGTGTTTAATGCTTTGTGTCCTTCAGGGGATGGCACGATGCTCTTGGCGGCAAGTAAAGTCTTGGACAGACTTAAACCAGTTATTGGCGTAAACACCGACCCAGAACGGTAGGGAAAAAGAATTTTTTTTACCTGTTATACATACAAACATTTATTCTTTGCTTTGCATAGTATGTATTTATGATGAATCTTAAAGTTTGGAAGCTCTTTATCCTCTTGCTACAGGGTGTCTGCCATGGTGCTTGCTGTGTGAGTGGAAACATCACCCTTCCTGGCTATCATGAATGTTAGAACTATGTACCAGAACCATTTTGGTGATGAAATCTAGGCATGTAGAATTGATCTCTACCTTTAGAAGATTTCTCTTCTTTGTAGTTATTCTCAAGGTATTAGCTCTCTTTTGTTAGCTTAGGCAGGAGAAATACATATGCATTGCCCTGGCACTGGTGGTAGAAAATTATGATTCGGGATGGACAGGTCCTCACATCTGATTTCCCAGGTAGTTTGGGAGTAGTGTCTGTAGCTGAAAATACCTGAACCCTTGATTGAGGTGAGTACTGGTGACCTTTGGTGTTGCTGGTGATGGATGAGTTAATGATGTTGCATCTTCTACCCTTACTTAGGCTCTTATCTACATTCCTAAGTATGCCTCCACTGACTTCCTGGGTGACTTCATTGACTTAATAAATAAATCAAACCCTGTTAGCACTTTTTCCCCCTTTCTTCAGCTTCTCTGACATATAACCTTATTCTGTTCCAGCCACTCACAACCATGATCATATCTGGAATTTGCAGTCATCTAGAATTTCCCCATCTCTCAAATCTCTCTGACCATAGCCTCGTTCCTTAATAGCAGACCTATTTCCTCAATTCTAATAAATCTGCCCTTTGATTTTCAGTGTGTTGATCCCCTCTGTTTTTTTCTTAATTCTCTCTTCCTTCACTTTCCTGACAAATTAAAATATTTTCTACCATTATCTTTCTGCTTAGTCATAGATAAGTCTTTTCTATTCCTTTTCTGTACTATCTCCAGAATAACTGATTAACATCTGTCGTTTTAACTAAGATTCTGGTGACTCCAGAATCTTTATATCCAACAGTGATCTTGCTTCTACTCTTACCTTATTTTAGTCTCTGTCCACTGCAGCCACAGTGACTGTTTTATAAAAGTTTGGTAATATTAGATAGACTTCTCTGCTCAGAGTCTTACTGTGGCTCCACATCTAACTCAGGATAAAATTAATTTTACAATGACTAGGATGACCAGTTCCTTCTCATCCTGGTTTGCTTGGGATTTTCTCAGTTTTAGCACCGAAAGTCCTTCGTCCTGGGAAAATTGTCTGTCTCGGACAAATGGGGATGGTTGATCACCCTCACTGTGACATTCAAGACTCTACATTATCTGGCTTCTGACTATTCTGTATCCTTATGTCCTATTATTTTCTCTTTCTTCATGCTGTTGTAGCCATACTGGCTTCCACTTGAATGTATCTGGTGGCAGTTAAAAGTAATGTATCTACAAATGGACTTGTCTCCTTTCCCCACTGCCATACTTGATGAATGGAATTGTAATGGGTGCTAAAGCTGTGGCGACTCGTCCTCACCCCCTCCCTTCACTCCCTTCATCATATTGGTCGGGTATTTAGTGTGAAGTTTTAGGGATCCTACCTTTGAGTCCATCTCTTGCCCTCCTCACTGTTACTAATCATAGCTCAGGCCTTTGTAGTGTGTGAGTTAAATTACTGCAGTAATCTCCATTCTTGCTCTTTCCAACTCATCCTTCAGACTTTGCCTTAGTATTTTTTCTAAAGTGCAAATTTGATTGTATCCACTCCTTAGTTAAAGTCTTTCAGGGTTTCCTTTTGATCTTCAGGATGCCTTGCAAATTCCTTAGCATAATGTATATGATGTTTCACCACCTGTTGCTTATCCGCTTTTCTAGTTTCATCTATCTTTATTTACCCAGAGGCACGTTTTTCAGCTTAAAAAAAGGACTGATGCCTCTCTAGGAACATTCTAGGGTCCTTCCTGAAGTCTATTCTTTGGGTTTTTTTCAGTGTATTTTTGCCCAGTTTTATTGAGATATAATGGACATACAGCACCGTATAAGTGTAGGATGTACAACATAATGACTTAATGTAACACGTGTTGTGTGAAATCATTACCACAATAAGTTGTTAGCATCTATTATCTGATATAGCTAAAAAAAATAAAAGATGGAAAAGTTTATTTCCTAATGATGAGAACTCTTAAGATCTGCTCTCTTTAATAACTTTCAAATATACCATACACTGTTGTTAACTTTAGCCAGCATGTGGCACATTGCTTCTCCAATACTTTCTTGTCTCATAAATGGAAGTTTATACCTTCATTCAGTTTTCCTCCCCCGCCCCCCGCCCTGCCGCCCCAACCTGAAGCTGTTCTTAAGCACAGTGTAATGGATGAGCAGCCTAACATCTTGACTGGAGGCTCACTTGTGGGAGCTTTTGCTCTGGTGTTGGGCTTTGTTGATAGCAAGATAGCAGGGCTGGAAGGAGTAAGTGAGAGAGTTCTCCAGAGGTCCTTTTCATGCCTTTATTTGTGCTTTCGCCTAGAGTGCCCTTAGACCACTGACTCAATTGTGTAGTTCTTTTTAATTCAAGACTGCTTCCTGTCTTGGGCTCTGACTATGATTCCTTCTACAGAGTGCACTTATCTCTCCTTATTATTTTCTGCTTGATTGTTTGTCTCTTCTGTCAGACTACAAATTCCTTGAGTATAGGACTAAATTTCTCTAGCATACTATTATTATACATAGTCAGTAGGCAATAAACACTTGAAAAATGAATGATTAGTTACATGATTTTAGGGAGCAGGGCTAGGACCCTGACCTAGCTGAGCAAATATCTCCTGAGCACAAGTAACTGAGATTATTGCTTCAGTAATTATTTTTTAATTGCCTTTAATGATTGTACACATTTTAGAAAAACTTTTTAATGATATATTTTTGTATCATTAAAGTAAGAGATTGTTTAGTGATCATATTTTATATAGTTTGTTGAAATGTATTCTCCTTTAAAAACTAGCTTAATATTCATTAGCTTGTGAAGATTTTGAAACTGAGAAGCAGAAGGTGTTGTTTCTCTAATTTCTACCTGGAATAATATATTCTAGAAGTCTTTTGGTTTTTCTTTTTACCCCCAGGCATAAATGTATAAGGCCTCTAGCTTGTTCCATAATTCAGGTTGCCTGACTTATATTTCTTATAAGTGTGAGGTGTCTCACAATACTTAAGCCCAGAAGTTAATGTTCAATTAAGTTTCTTCTTCTCTGCAGTAGTTATCAAACGCAGCATAACAAATCATCTGCAAACTTGAGGCTTAAAACAACAGTAATAATAATTTATTATCTCCCATGGTTTCTGTGTGTCAGGAATCCAGGAAGGGTTTGGCTGGATGGTTTTAACTTGGGATCTCTAATGAGGTTATAGGCAGATGTCAGCTGGAACTGCAGGCATCCAAAGGTTTGACTTGGGCTGGAGGATCTGCTTCTTTAAGATGGCTCATTGGTAGACTCAACTAAATTAAATAGATAATTTCAGTTTCCTCTTTGGTATTCTGTACTCTCTCTGCTAACCCCTGTATATAATTATGACATTTAAATGCTTAATAATCAAAATGGGGTAGAGAGCATGTGATAGCCAACTTTTGAGGTAGCCTCTTGTTGTTTACACCTTTATGTGGTTCCCTTCCCATTGTAAGCAGGCCTGGCCCATGGGATCAACAGAATATGATAGAACAGTGTGTGCATTCCAAGGCCAGGTCATAAATAGTACTGTAGCTTCTGTGTTGGTCTCTTGGGTTGCTCATTCTTGAGCAAGTCAGCCACCATGATGTGAGGATACCAAGGCCGCCCTGTGGGGAGACTCACATGGAGAGAGACTCGAGGACCTTGCCAGCAGTTAGCACTAGTGAGTGAGCCACACTGAAATTGAATCCTCCAGGCCAGGCCTAGATTTTTCTCTCTTGAGTGTTTTAGACCTGCAGGTGACCTCAGTAGGTATTCTATCAAATAAATGACTGTTGATAACTTTTATATAAGGGGTTTCCCTTGTGACTCAGCTAGTAAAGAATCTGCCTGCAATGCAGGAGACCTGGGTTCAATCCCTGGGTTGGGAATATCCCCTGGAGAAGGGAAAGGCTACCCATTCCAGTGTTCTGGCCTGGAGAAGTCCATGGGGTCCCAAAGAGTCGGACAGGACTGAGCGACTTAAACTTTCACTTTCAACTTTTATAATCTTAGCACTGTATAAGAGTATTGCAGTAAATATAAAAATTTAAAAAATCTAGTCCCTGCCTAAGTCTCTTAGATAAATTTATCTCAGATAAATTGACTAGTTACAGCTTTGTAGAAGCCTTTTATGTGGCTCTTCACATTTATGTTAATTTACAATTATTATTAAGGGTTTGTTTTGGTTTGGTTTGATTTGGTTTGCCAGGCAAACTGTCAACCTCTCCTTCAAGATTGAAGCATCACATAAATGAGGATGATTGAACTTTCTGGACACCTTTCCTCATGTTAGGTGCCATAGCCTCTCATCTTCCTGTATCAGCCTATAGGCGGTTAACAGTTTGTAATTTGCAATTTTTAAAAAAAAAATTCTGTCTTTCATGAATTTGTTAACTCCTTGAAGTTAGATTAGATTAAGCTGAGTTTTCTTTTAGTAAGAGATTATCTTAAAAGATATTTATAAGGGGTTTATGGTTCAAAAACTTTCACATAAACAGTTTGATTCCTCAGAATAACCTTTTGAGATTGGTGGTTTTACGACCCTTTTAGAGATAAAGAAGCTGATGCTAAAGTGACTTGCCCAGAGTTAGTAGTTAAGTAATATAGATGTTAAGATGCAAACATCACTACACCATTAGATAATTTTGCAGGGATATCAATCAGTGGCAAATTTGCTGTTAGTTTTACTGTAATGTGGAAACTTAGTTGTATTATGGCATTAAACCTGGATGTAAACTACTATTTCTATTTGGTCTTCTTTTTTTTTTTGGTTCTTGTTGAAAATATAAATATGTGGCAAAATGAATTATAGAGTAGAAATTCAAAAATATTCATGTCTGATTTTTGTAGTTTAATGATACCTTTTGAATTGAGTACTTTTATTTCTTCTTCCCTTTATACCACCCAAATCCCTTTAAAATAAAGGTCTGAGGGTCATTTATGTCTTCCTGTTCGATATACGCATTCCTTCCCAGAAGCCTTGCAGAAGTTCTATCGTGGTGAGTTCAGGTAGGAATTTCTTACTATTGCTCTATAATTATCTTGTTAAGATAATCTTATTTTTATATAATTATTTTATTAATGTGTGTCATTAAAAATGCTGTTAAACAGAACAAATTAGGTAATATTTGGATTAGTCCATAATTGTAGCCATAAAAAGGAATTTATATAATACATAAAAAATAATACATTAGCTGAGTCACAAACACATCTAACTTGGCTTCTCCCAAACCTATTGGAACTATGTGGAGAAACCTTGCCGAATGCCACTTGGGCTATAATATAATTGTTAAGTAGAGGTTTTTCTCCTTCAGTGAGATAGAGGCCATGTCTCTACTTTAACCTTACATGCTTTTAGCAGTTTGGTAAAAAGATGATTAAGACTGTTGGTGAAAATTAAATGTTTAAGTTCTCTGAGATTTTGTATTTTTCACCCTCATCTTCTCCCATCCAGAGTGTCTGAGGGTTGGATTTATTCTAACTATAGAGATTCCTGGTATCTCTGTCTTACATGTTAAGTATTCCTGGTATCTCTCTCTTACATGTTAAGTATTTCCTAAACAGTGGAGATGTTTTTTTTAAAAATATTCCTTTCACTTAATTTGTTCAGTAGTCAGACTGCCCTGAAGAGAGAAGGGTAGAGGGAAGAGTTAAGATGAGGTAGACCAATTAATTAGAGCTAAGTTGGACTACTATTTTTCGCTGACTTAGCCTAGATTTTATAGTTTGAGAAAACCTTTTCTCTAGGTGTTTGTGAAATTGTATTAAATCTTCTTGACTTCTGAAATCTTTTTTTTAGTAGCGAGTTTCTTAGTAGCGAGTTTTCAGTTTCTGCTCATCTCAGAAGTTTAGCACCCTTACAGATGACTAATATATTCCAAGTAGGAGTATATTTTTGTGTACTTATCTAGTAGAATCTGTCCCATTGGCTTTTTGATATGTCAGTTTTTGATTTTAAAATCAATTAAACTTGATTCCTTTTTTTTTTTCCCCACTAAAAAGTCATTGAAGTTTTAGATGTAATCTTAAGTGTTATAGTATTTGTTATTGAACTCTTATGTAAAAAAAAAAATAATAAAACAGAAAAACATTATTACAGAATTTTAGGGAAGGAATTTTTATATAATCTGACCACCTTAACATAATGTTTTAATTTCATAATGTTTTCTTTTTTATATATATTATACTTTTTGATAAGTAAAACACAACTACATTAGCTCCATATATGGGATTTAATGGATACTTGATAAATAATTTGACTTTAATTCATGTTTTTTGAGGGGTCTGGAGAAGGAAATGGCAACCCACTCCAGTGTTCTTGGCTGGAGAATCCCAGGGATGGGGGAGCCTGGTGGGCTACTGTCTATGGGGTCGCACAGAGTCGGACATGACTGAGGCGACTTAGCAGCAGTAGCAGCAGCATAGATAAGGTAGATATTGCCATCTAAATCTGTTTTTGAGCAGGAATTTGTGGTGGGTTTTAGATATTTCTGGGGTAATTAGTTCATGGGATAACTAGTTGTTTAATATGAATTTTTTTAATTTGGAGAAATTATAATGTCTAATCCTTTGTTTAGCTTATTCTATTTCAATATAACTTGCTTTTTCTTCACCCTAAGGTGGTTGTGGAGGCAGCGAATTAGGTTATATCTTGAAGGGACTGGCATCAACCCCATTCCTGTGGACCTCCATGAACAGCAGCTGAGTTTGAATCAGCATAGTAGAGCCTTCAACATTGAAAGAGTTCATGATGAAAGTAGGTGGATTGGGAATTAAGTGTGTTTGGGGCAATATGTACTTTACAGTTCCTTTGATCTTTAATTTCTGAAAGTAATCATTTATAATTATTTGGGGATTTCAGTGCCACTGACTACATTTAAGGAAGTACAATGAACTACTTGAGTTGTAAAAATTTTTATGATTAGATTCTGAAATAAGAAATATAGCATATTTCCATAACAATTTTTTTTCTAGGGTGGGTTTGAAAACTCATTGATAAGGGAAGGACTATAAAATGTCTGAGAGGGTACTTGATATTTAAGGAAAGAGTCTTGGTCTTAATCTTTGAAATGTCAAAAAGGAAAAAGAAAGTGGTTGAAAGAAAATGAACTAATCTGTGGAAGACTTCATAATAATTATACATTTATATATTTGCATTTACATATATTTACTATGGGTCTAGTTATTGATTAAAAAATCTATTTGTTAGGAAATTTTTGCATCTCAGCTTAAGATTTGTATTTCAAATATTTGTGTAAGATGCTAAGGGAATATTAGCATAAAATGATATGCAGCTTTTTTGTTGTGTTAAGATGAATTCTCAGATTTGAGCTAATTTGAGGATTATATTTAGCAGTATTTTCCCACTTTGTCCCATAACTGTAAGATTTTCGTAATGCAAGAAGATCCCAAGAGATATCCTAAATATCTGTGGACTGTATAAAAGGATATTATTTCCTCTTGCATTTCATTTCTTGACTAAACTTTATCAGGAAAAGCTATCTTTACATAACTGTTTTCCAGCTTTGTTTCTGTCTGGTTGTGGTATTTGATGTTTACTTATATTTATTTTTTTCAGTTTTTCATGGTGATTTATAGCTTTATAGGTTAGATGTTCCTAAACTGTGAGTTAATGCATGTTTTAAAGATGGTTTTTCTTCCCCTGAAAAAAAGTCATTTGATTTTAGAAAATTTTTAAATAACTAGTTTTTAAAAATCTGGAAATCTTGCAAGTCATTCATAAGCAGATTTCCTATTATTGTTTTTGAAAGACTGCAGTAACTATTAAGATTTTAATTTTTTTAAAAGATTTTAAAATCTTAACTAGAAATTTTACTTTATATTTCACCAAAACAAGTTATTGCTGTCATCGAAAGATGTTCAGGCTTTGGTTGTTTTCACCAACAGTATATAGGATGTAGATTCATTGCTCAGATTCACTGGTTTTAGCTTATAAACTAAATATATATAGAAAAAAAAATATATATATAGAAACAAATTACATATAAACTTAGTAATATTCAGGATATTTACATCTGGTTACTGGTAGTTCTAGTAAAAGCACAAGAAATACTCAAAAAGAATTAAAAAAAAATTATTCAAAACTTAGGCACCAGTCTCTGAATGAAGGAACACACAAAATACTTAATATAATCAATGGTAAAAGGTCCCACACTGAGGCGTGTTAGTATACTAGGGATAAAGCAAACCTCTTGCAAGCTTCCAGAAAGGAAGTGGTGATAGTGGTGGTTATTGTGGTTGGAGCAGGTTATTTTATACATGAAGAATCTGGAATCAGAGTAGTTTCAGATTTCTCAATAACAACACTGTAAATTTTATATTAATTATTAATATTATTGTTATTAGCAATTATATAACATTTACAGTGTTGGCACTGTTTTAGAGAACTTTTTTGTTAGAGGGTTTTTTCCTTGATAAAGAGCTTTATTTTCTGAGAAAAAATTAGGAAGATTTCAAGATATATCTCATGTTTCCTATTTAAATTCTCTTCAGGTTGGCAGGGAACACTTCCTAAGAAACTGCCATTTGGGATTTTTGAATATAGGAGTAGGTTTGAGATTATAAATATACCACCATGTTTGATCCCTGGTTTAGCTTTTTAATTTGGAACACAGGATTAAAGAGAAAAAAATCCTGTTTTTTTTGCAAGAAGGATGATTTAACTTGAATCAAATAAAATTTTCTATTTAGTGTTATCTGTCCTTAACTAGATTATGTATGTGGTGTGCTCAGTTGCTCAGTCATGTCTGACTCTGCAACCACATGGACTGTAGCCTACCATGCTTCTTTGTCCATGGAATTTTCCAGGCAGGAATACTGGAGTGGGTTGCCATTTCCTTCTCCAGTGCATCTTCCTGATCCAGGGATTGAACCAGGCTCCCCTGCATTGTAGGCATATTCTTTACCACCTGAGCCACCTGGGTTGTATACAAATTAATGAAGAGGAGTTCATTTTTATTACCATTATACCCTCAAGGGAAGGTGTGTGCGTGCTAAGTTGCTTCAGTTGTCTCCAACTGTTTGCGACCCCATGGACTGTAGCCCAACAGGCTCCTCTGTCTATGGAATTCTCTAGGCAAGAATACTGGAGTGGGTTGCCATACCCTCCTCCAGAGGATCTTCCTGACCTAGGGATTGAACCCCGGTCTCCCACATTTCAGGCAGATTCTTTACTGTATGTGCCACCAGGAAAGCCCAAGAATGACATAATGATGTGCGTGCATGCTAAGTCAAGGGAAGGTAGAGTTTATTTATTTGTTAAAGAAAACTTTTAATCACATAAACTTGTAACTTTTTATTTGCAAGCCTAGTTGTATTAATTTGGATAAGTGAATTGATTTGATAAACAATCCTAGAATCTCAGTGGCTAAGTTTTATTTATAGTTCAGCTCATGTCCAAGGAGTTTTCAGGCAACCTCCAAACAGTGGCTCCTACTGTCTTCTAAGGCTTTTGATCTTCTGTGTGGTCCTTTGTAACTATGGGGAGAAGACAGTGAGAGCATGGGGGATTCTTAAGGAAGTTGTAGGAGCCAGGCCTTTTCACTACTTTTGCTCATATTCCATTGGCCATTACTAGTTCCATGAGTATACCCAAGGTGGGTAGCTCCAGAAACATAGTCTGACAGTGTGAGAGAATTGCTCAGGATTATGGTTTCTGTCACGTAACAATTCTATACTTAAAAATATAAATTAATGATTAATTTTGTAATGGATTCTCTTGAATAGAAAATTGTCAATTGCTATTGAGTCCATCTTTTCGTGTTTTGTTGAAGCAAGGTGTAAATGAACAGTTTAATGATTAAATAATGTTTGGTAGTCAATTAGCATGAAAGAAATATAAGCAGAATTAAGATGATTAATGAGACTTGAAGCAATTTTATATATTCTCTTCCTCCTTTGATAAAAGATTTCAGGTGAAATTCAGCAAACACATATAGTAAAAGTGCTATATACAGAAAGGAAAATTAGGATGAGGAGAAACAGGAATACACATAAAAAGTTAAGACCATACAAAAGAAAAACATATGGTTACAGTTTGGTGAGACTTAAGATTTATCAGTTACTAATATATAGTGACGGCTTCCTTGGCGGCTTAGCAGTGAAGAACGTGCCTCCCAGTGCAGGAGACAGAGGTTCCGTCCCTGGATTGGGAGGATCCCCTGAAGAAGGAAATGGCAACCCATTCCAGTATTCTTGCCTCAGGCATGACTTGGCAACTGAGTACAGAGCAATGTTTAGTGAGTACTTACTGTTAGTGAACATTTGTAGAAAATCTGTGAGGAGATACAAAACATTCCATTAGTGATTACACTATGTAAAGAGAAATAATTTAAACTATAAATTTTAACTTTTTACGTTGGCAAAACTTGTTAGTTGTAAAAATGTGAATATATTTAGTACCAAATTAAGACAATATCAGAAGTTAATTATGCAGTCTTAAGTACAATCAAATTTGATCAAACACATCATTCTTATATACCTTTTTGTATCAGATTCCTTCTGTATTGTGAGATCTAGCTGATAATGTTAGCCCATTATATAATTTAGTCAAATAAATTTTTAAAGATTCCATGGTATTGTAATAGCAACTTGTGGTAATTGAAAGAATAGTTGGGTCACTTTAGACAGTTAAAATCCAAAAGAAATTATACATGTAATTAACATTCAATAAGCATATAAACAAATAGGCTACAAGTCAGAGGAGAATATTAAATTGGTGGTTGTGTTGGTGACAGTGGTGGAAAGTTTTATAGAGTATTAAGTGTCTAATGTCTATTTATACATATTAACCTAAAACAAAATCTTAAAACAGCAAATTATCCCAGAGTTTACCATCTTAATACAAAATACTTGTGATTTCACAGAGATTATGAAAGTTAAGAATCCAAGAGAGGCTTAGCTTGTTAGTTCAGGTTTAGGGTCTCTGAAGAGGTGACAGTCAAGCTGTTGGCCGGGACACATAACTGGACTGGAAGATCTGCACCACAGCTCGTCACGTGGCTGTTAGCAGGCGGCTTCAGGTCCTCACTGTGTTGGCTTCTCCATTGGACTGCTTATGGAATATCTTCCCCCAGAACAAGTGATCTGGGAGAGGGAGTGACCAAGGTAGAAGCCAGGCTGTCTTTTTAAACCAAATCTCAGAAGTGACATACCATCATTTCTGCCTTATGTTGGTTGCATAGACTAATTCTGGTGTGATGTGAAAGGAAGAGTTATATAAGCATGTGAATACCAGGAGGCAAGAATCATGGGGGACCATCTTAGAGGCTAGCTGCTGCCTCAGTTGAAGTTAACGTTTAGCTTTGACTAAGAAAAAAAAGTGGAGGAGACAGAAAAGGTATCTTGTTCCATAGTGCATGCCCAGCAGGAGACACCTGGGTGCGGCGAACCTATTGGTGACCCTGGGAAGAAAGGGCTGGCATCTCAGGCTGGGGACTGGTTAAAGACAAAAAGTAAAGGGGACCATTTGAAGGTGAAAATCACACTTTGATCCAGAAAGCAGTGGGATTCTTTGGAGGATTTTGTGTGATAAAGTGCGGTTTAAGTAATCATCAAGGAAGGTTACATAAGTTGTGTGCACAGAACCTTGAGTAAAATAAAGATGAAAAAAAAAAAAATAAAGATGACATTTTTTTAGGAGTCATATAAGGAGATGTGGCACTGTTCTCCAGAGCTGCCATTGCTGAAAAACATTCTCTGTTTTCTATTTGAGAAATAATCTGACTTTTAACATAACTGATTTGGCTTCATACATGAGCCATGCAAGTAATTTGCTGCTTGAATCCAGAAATGACTCTCCCTTGGAAGAACTCCATCATCTCTACTTCTGAAGCAGGTTGTAGTTGGAGCAAAACTTAGCGGTGTGACAACTTGAATCTTATGCTGTGAATAAATATCAGTATATTTCATCACTCTTGAAAAATTGTTTCAAGAAAAACTAAGGTTTATTTACTCATTGCAGCTATAATGTTTAAATGATTTTATGGTTCTATATTATGAATACTTTAAAATTTAATTCATATGTTAATGTTAAGCTATAGACGCTATTAAGACAAATATTTTAATATTTTATAAAATTTATATGATAATATTTCTGAAGTTTTAAGGCACTCTCTTGGATTTTTCTTGCATTCTCTGCAGGGTTTGAGGCTTCTGGACCCCAGCTCTTGCCAGTGAGAGCACTAAATGAAGTCTTCATTGGGGAGAGTTTATCATCCAGGTACTTTTAAACTTGTCATCTTGAGTTTAAAATTTAATATTTTAGTAATTTTAAACTCTTTATTAAATTTCTACCACCTAAGATTTGTGAATAATTAATTCTATATAAGAAAAATGAATTACTAAATGAAATATTTCCACACCTTTGTACACATTAATACATGTTAAGAAGAAAGAAAGTTTCATTACCAAAAATGTTTGTGAAGCCCTACATTAAACAAAGTTACTCAGATTTCTTTACTGCAATATTTCCCTGAGCCTTTCATCCATTATATAGGTGCTTTATAAATGTTTAAGAGAATGATATATAGGCATATATTTGCAGTTGATATAAAACTTTGATCTTATACACTGTTCATATTAAAATTTCTCTACTGATTGTCTTAATGTTTCATAAAGTTGATTTATTTATTTGCTTGTTTTGATCCAGGATCCAGTTAAGGAGAACACAAAAATATTACTTATTTTTTTAATTAATCTTATTTGGCCATCATAGCCCTTTAGATTGAATTAAGAATAGTTTTTAGTCCCATCCCTGTTTTGTCATTTATGATTTTTACATTTTTAAATGGTTTAAGCCAATTGCAGAATATTGGCAGAATATTCCTTATTTTAGATTTGTATGATTTTTTTTTACTTTGCATGATAAAATTCAGACTAAGCATTTTTGACAAGAATACTGCATAAGTAATGTTGATCCTTTTCAGTGCAACATCATAAGGCAAGAGTATTGACAGCTTAAGACTTGTAACCATTATTACCAAAAATTAAGGTTAGTGAAGTTCTTCAGTGGGAATATAAAAACACAGTATATGTTTTATTACTGATAAAATCTATTTTGTGAGTGTTGAATATAACTTAGGCTTAAATTGTCAGCAGAATTTTTTGCAGAAAATTTGTGTGACCCTAGTTACTAATTGTAAAATGACTGCCATAATGTAAAGTTAATTTAACTCTTGGTGGTACATTTAGAACTTTCTTTCTCATTTTTGTTGTTGTAAGGGAGTTAGGGATGGAAGATTAGAGATAAATCTGTATTCTACTCTCCTGCTACCAGAACCATGTGACCTTTTGAAGGTCATGTAATTGATTCCCTGAGAGTTTCAAATTTTCTGAAATTCTCTTCATTATAAGTCATATTCTTTTATAGTAAGTTTAATTATGATGAGAATAATTTGTCTTAAAAAAAAAACACACATTTTAGCCATTAACTTACTACTGGAGGTAGTATTGAAGAGAACAAAACCTGATTCAACAGAATGATTTGAATTATCTTTTTGAGTTGTAATTATTTTAATATAATTTTAAATTTATGCAGTAAGATATATTGCACACCTGCTATGTGAACTAGGAATATAAAAACGAATAAGATAAAAGTAGTTGTGTCTTAATGTTTTGGAAGCTAGTAAAATACATAATTAAAAATTATTAAAAGTAAAATGTATTCTTCAAGAAATCAAATAAAAATATATACTTTAAAGAACTTAAAAATATGGTAAAGTGTAAAGATGTACTTATTTTAATATAGTAAGACTTATGCAGCAACAGAAAAAACTATAGCATATCAAGTTTGAAGCAATATGGAAATGAGTAATGGATACATTTATGTCACAAGAGAGAGGAAGAGAATATAACAGTGATATAATCTCATCACTATTGCTAAAGACAGGCAGAAGAGAACAACCTTAAAATGAGATTGGAAAAAGTCTCCATTAAAATAAGTAGATGACAAAGGTAAAGATGTTTTGTGAGTTTATGCTTATTCAAGGGAAGCCATTTAAGGGCTTACATTATTCTGTTTGTATATTTTGAAGGTCATAACTTCTGAGAGCTTCTACTAGCGTTGCTTTATGATTTGTACTTACTAAAAATAACTTACAAAAGGAGGAAAATTGGGATCAATGACTGACTTACGGAAATTCAGTGAGGGCCCGTTAGGAGGTGTCCGATCGGACGCTTCTGTTTCCTGTGGTGGCAGTGCTTTGGTGGGTTTACCCCTGATGCCGACGCTGGTTCTTCTTGTGGTCTTTGATGCCTCACCTGGTATCTTTACTAAGATTAAGGACAGCAGTGGGTGGGCTTCTGTTGCTACTGAGAAAGCCTTAACTACTGGAAATATTAGAAATTACTCTGAAAGAGTCTATGACACAGACGTAGGCAGAAAGGAAGTGAACACTTACTGAATGCCTGCTGCGTGTCAGGCACTGTGCATGCTGTGTGTGTTGTCACGGGTATGCTCATAGCAACTCTGTGAGAAAAGTGGTTGTATTTCTCAGTGAAAAAACTGAGATTTGGAGAATTCAAATCACTTGGCCAAGCTCATATGTTTAATTTAGCATCAGAACCATCATGTAAACCCAGTGTTTCTAATTCCAGATCCAGCATTGAGTTGTCATGAGAACTTATTACTTATTTTTTGAACTGCCCTGCCTGTACACGCCTTCCTCCTGGCAGTGCTGTTTCAAGGCCATCTTGTATTATTTCTTATATAGTGTCTTGTTTATTGCTTAAAGCAGTAAACGCTCTAAATAGTTGGTAATTATTACTGTAAAATTTCTGACCTGCATACTAGAATATAAACTTCTGGAAGATTGTGTCTATTAAATCCCTAGTACCTCGCACAGTGCTTATTAAAACATTAGGCACTTAATAAATATTTATAGATTGAATAAATATTGATGCTGTCATTATCTCCATTTTATAGGGCAATCTGTGGCTCAGAGAGGTGAAGTAAATTGCCCCAAGTCACACAATTAATAAATAACAGAGCCGGGCTAAGTCTGTGCTTTTCTTTAGTGTGTGCAATAGAAGTGTAGTTTTCCTGAAAACTGAAGTGCTTTGCTTGGAAAATGTGAAGTGTGGCAATATTATTCCTGCCTCATTTATAATGTTCTTAAACTTAAGAACATTTTAAAAGCCCAATTTTTTTCTTTCTCCTATTTGTTCTAACCTAGAATGTCTTATTCTTGGGCTGTAGCAGTGGACAATTTAAGAAGAAGTATACCCACTCTAAAGGGACTGTGAGTTTTATTGCTGCCTTAAAAAAATAATTTCCCTGAAACCAAAATTCTATGAGTTGACTAATCTTGATAAACTTGCATGTGAGAATGACACTAAATTCGCTGTTTGTTTTGGACTCAGCGTCTCTCTCCTGACTTTTCTTTCTCTTTACCTCTGCTGCTTTTCTGTCCCCACTTACCTCTAATCTCTGGTTTCTACATGATTCTGGCATAATAGCAGCCATTCCAATGGATTTGGCTGACTTGTCTGTATTGTATATAATAGACTAATGTACCTAAAATTCTTAATTTTCTAGGAAGACATAACAAAGCTATGAAATAGATTAAATGTGAATATTAGACTTGCTGTCTTTTATTTTTAAAGAGAATGCTGACTTCAGAGAAAAAAACGACTTGGAGTTGTATCATATGAAGCATTCACAAACCACGAGCTTGGCAGGAGAAAATGAAAGGGTTAGAATAAGAGATAAATTATCCAATGAATGTTAATATTTGCAGGGATGTCTAATAATTGTCATTGTTTTGAAAAGCTATATTTTGTTAAGGGTTTATTTTAGCTTTTTTATTTGCTGGATAAAAGTAGCTCAGTGTTTGTTGACTGTTGACACCATTATTTTAAGACATAGTTTACAAAATAGGCTTCTGTATGTTTCAAAAGCTCTTTGAATAGTTACAAATCACTTAAATATTCATGCAGTTAAAAAGTGGTGTCATTTTTTTGGGGGGGGGCTGGTGTCAGAAAACCCAGTTGACTCCATGTTTATTAAATAATCTTAGAAATATAAATCTTTAAAAAAAATTACAGTTCTTATTTTATCCCTAGTTTTGTTCACTGGTCCAGGACTGGTTGAGATTTTTCTTTAGAACCTCATTATTTCTGCTAGCTTACTATCAATTCAAAAGGCACATTAGTACATAACTTGAGAAACAAGAGTTAAGTAGAAACGGTTGGTAACTTGAAGGATTAGATGCAGACTTAGATGTGTCAAGGACTAGCTCCTGAGAAAACTCCCCTAGGAATGGCATTTTCTTTTTGAATTCTGAAATCATCTTCTGTATGTTTCCATAGCAGTGCTAGGTAAAAATTTATAAGAAGCTCTTGTTTGAAATCTTAAAGGACGGAGGCACATATAGGTCAGAGAAGGATGTAGACATATAGATATTTTTGAAATTTTTTCACTTAAATCAGTATTGGAATTAGCATCATGATATGTGTCCCTACTAAGTTAGGTATGTCTAAGTCAGGATGACCTACTTAGATTTCATCAGCTCTGAAAAAGATACTTTATCTCATTTACCATGAGACATAAGTTCTGCAAATCCAGTTTTATATTCTCAATTCATAGGGCTTCCTACTACGAGATTTCAGTTGATGATGGTCCATGGGAAAAACAGAAGAGCTCTGGCCTCAATTTGTGTACTGGAACAGGATCAAAGGCCTGGTGAGTAACTTGGAATGTTGCTTATCAAATTTTGTGAAATGCTTTAAGTAATATAATTTGCGTGTGGTCTCACATTGGTGTATCTGAGGCCTCTGATACGCAGGAAGGGGCCTGGTATTGATTTACTGGTTGGCTCAGTTTCTGTTGCACTCATCCACTGGGTCCAAGAGTCGAGCTTTGACTTACAGCTCGGCCTGGATCTGGTCATTCTTTATCTTCCTGCACTAGGTTTATAAAGAGAAAAAAGAAGATGAGTGTTTTTAGGGAGTGTATATTTTAAAAAACAAATATTTTAAGTTATAAAGAAATGAAAACAAAGTACAGTACCAAAAAATATGCCAGAAGTTTGTGCATTCAAGGCCTAATTGGAGATAACCTGGGACATCCTGAAACCTACCTGCCCTATGACTCCTCTCTGGGAAGTCTCTTGCACTTCTTAGCACACATGTGCCTATGCCTCCCTGACTTTTATCTGTAGCCGTCATCTCTCTTGAGTACAGGCTCATATTGTAAAATTACCTACTAACTACATAAGGATGTTAATAGCACTTCAGATTCAACACATTCAAAACTGAATTTCTTGTCTTCCTTAGTTCTCCTGTGTTTCTTGTCTTGCTGAATAGTATCACTGTTACTTACCCTTGACTTCCTAGTCTCAGGAAGACACATTATTCCCTAAAGGCTGGCTCTTAACTCTGGGTCTTCCTGTCCTCCCTCTGTACTTAGCAGTCTCTGAATCCTCTCAGATGTACTTCAGGAATTCTAGCCCCTGCTTTTCAGTTTCTGTGGCTGTTTCTTGGTGTCGCCCCCTATCTCTTTAGTGAATATTCTTTGTGCCTCATCTTGCTTCTTCAGGCTGTTATTCGTAACTCCTACCACAGAGTAATATTTCCATAATGTAGATAGATCTCACCATTTCCCTTCTGTGCTTTAAAACTTTCTTGACTCCTGACTGTGTTCACGTTACTCAGTCTGTCATATGAAGCCCTTTAAATGTGAGCTAAGGTTCCTTGCCAGCCTACTCCTGCCTGACCCTAACCCATTACACTGGAGGCTCTGCAGGCTACTTGCAATTCTTAGCACAAGCCATGTTCTCTCTGGGCTTTTTGTTTTTGCTCAATGTACCTTCTTCCTGCATTGACTGCCTGAACATTTTCCACTTTCCATCTACTGGCTAAAAATTCCAGTCTTCAAATGTCATTTAAATGTCAAAATCTTTGCTTAAGACCTTGTTCTTTTCATAAGCCTAATTAATCAATCCCTTTTTTTGCCCTTACCCAGCACTTTTTCCTCATAGCACTGTTATAGCACTTAGCACATAATTGGTTTCTAGTAAGTTCATACCCAGTTAGTTTGAGCAACTTGAGGCACATGGGGTGGTGACTAGTGACTTTTTTTTGTTTAATTTTTTCTTTGCTTAGCACAGTGCTTCATACTTATTCACTTAAAATGCTTTTTTGAATAAATGACTACATGCTCACAAATACAGCTAAAGCAGTACTTATCAAACTGACTTAAGTTTGAATTCTTTAAAACTTAAGTTTTATTTCCCCTACCACTCACCGTATGGTTGAGTCCTGTGTTGATGTTGCATTTAAATAAGTATGGCTTAGATTAGAAGTTCTGTCTTTTCTGTGTTGCTTATTAACGTCTGCTTTGTGCTCAGTGCTCTAGTATAGAGCCAGTTCTGTCTCTCTAACCATATCCTGTCCCTGCCACCTTGGTTACTTAGTCCCTTTTCTACTCAGCCTTATGCAGCTTGCTTGCTTCTGACATGATCTACTCTCCTGTTATCCCTGATAATTCTTTCATTATGATTGGATTTCCCATGTATCATTTGATCCTTTTTCTCTTCAGAGAGTAAGGGGAGAAAAGAGAAGCATTAGGGGAGAAGAGAGAAGGCTAGGGATCAGAGATACTGAGGGAAAGTTTATACGTTCTATCCATTACATTAATAATTTCAACATACCGCAGTACCATCTTTGAGCACTTTCTTTGTCCCAAGTAAGTATATTATCTTACTTAAATTCTCAAGAATACTCTGAGATTAGTTAGTTTTATTTTCACTGATAGACTATAAAAAGTCTCAAAAGTTAACTGACTTGCCCAAAGCCATGTGGCTGATAAATGGAGGAGGTAGGATTTAATTTCAGGGCTTAACTCTAAACCGTAGACTTCTGTGCTCCAGAAGGAGGAAAATCTTGGAGGGTCCCCTGTGGGAGGTTATGGGAAGTGTTGCCCATGATAGTTGCTCTTATTCCTTTAGCTGGAACATAGTTACATGCTGTGTGGCTAGAGGGGTGGGAAATGCAGCCTAATCATGTGTCTGGGAGGGTGGGGGGAAGAGCTCGGGGATTAGCTGTCCCATCTTTGCATTTCCAGAAATTCTTGCACAAGACATAGGATGTGGTGGTTACGTTGCATAACAAGCGTCTGTGCATCGTCTCAGTGTCACTCACCTCAGTCCTTTCTCCGGGTGGAATGTGTTTGCCGCACACAGTAGAGAAGTACCACAGAGCAGGGTCGTTTGTCTCCATGAGTTCTTAAGCCTGTTCCCAGTCCTCCTCCTTTGTACATTCTGTCCCAGCAGACCTAATTAACGATGAGGAGGTGTTCTTAAGTAAAGAGAAAGTTTTACTGGCTGATGAAGATACGAGACTCTTTGCCTTTCAGTTCGGTTGTCTTTAGTAGAAGTTACGTCCGATTGCACATCAGAACTCTTACAGTGGTGAAGGCTGTAGACCTAAGGAAAGAGTTGTTGTTTGCCAGCTCACACCTGCTTTGTCGTATAGTTTGTCTTTGATGTAGAATATAAACCACTCCTAAGGGTAGATTGAATTGGCTGAGATTTAGATTACACCAGCAGGAAATAAGTTTTAATTTAACCGCAACTCAGAGAACTTAGTTTGTATTGACTTGTGGTATTCCTAATAAGTCATAGTTCTAGGAATGTTAGAACATGTCTTGTAAGACTTCTGCTCTCTTAAACTAAGTCTTAACTATAGTAAAGATACATGAGTCACTATTATCTTTTGCCCTTTACATATTTTATTTCAGTGGAACCCTATTAACAGCTTATTTTTATGTGACTTTAAAATAGAATTCTAAAGCAGTAATGAGGAATTAAGAGTGTAACTCATACAGATTTCCTTGCACTTGACATTTTTGTTGAGTTCTTGCCAAGAGCCAGATACTGCCTTTAGTGCCTTATGGCTTGTAGTGTGTGACAGTAGTAATGCTAATGAGATAGGTTTTGTGAACCTCATACTAAACCAGAAGAAAGCCACAACACTTGAAGTATTTTGGTTTCTACCACATAGTAAGTGTGAGCAAGAGGCGAGAATGGAGCTTGGGGTGTTTGGAATGTAAAGTTGGAGGGTGAGTAATGGTGAAAAATAGGTTAGGCAAGGGCCATATTTTAGATTTTTTTTTTTTTTTTAGCATAAGGATATGGTCTGTGAATGACTCCAATTTTTTAATGTAAAAATTTGTATATCTGCATTTTTCTTAAGAGAATGTCCAAAATGTTTTCACATTTCTCAAAATATGGAGAGTATAGGATTAGAGCGGGTATATGGAGCATCTCTTATTCTTCTTCCCTCAAAATGTTAAGAGCCCCTGAATTAGGTTTAGAGTCGTGTGACTATGCAGTGCTGTTCCTTTTCGAAGGAGCATCTACTGGAAAGAGGTAGAGGCAGGAGGGGAATTCTAAATTAGCTGGAAGAATTGTGTTTTTTAAAAGAAACACCTTTCCTTAACCACCTGTTTAGTCCTTAGGTGGTTAAGGGTCTAACCACCTTTTAAAAGTTGCTGCTTTTAAAAGTTACTCCTGTTTGTGGTAATGTTTGTTCTTCAGTGGTTACGCATGGCATCTTGCTAAAGGTTTCTCACCTACAGAAATTATTTTATAATTTAAAGAAATACATGTTTAAAAACTGTGTTAGGACTTCCCTGGTGGTCCAGTGGTTAAGAATCCGCCTGCCGTTCAGGGGACACAGGTTTGATCTCTCATCTGAGAAGATTACACGTGCTGTGGAGCAACTAAGCCTGTGTGCCACAGCTACTGAGCCTGTACTCTAGAGCCCCGGGAGCTGCAACTGCTGAAGCCTATATGCCGTAGAAACCCGTGCCCTGCAAGAAAAGTCACCGCAGCGAGAAGCCCACGCACCACAACAGAGTAGCCCCCGCTCGGCATAAAGAGAGAAAAGCCCACAAGCAACAATGAAGACTCAGCGCAGCCAAAAAGTAAAAAATAAATAAAAATTAAAAAAAAAAAAAAACATTTTAAATAATACAAAGGGGATACAACGAAAAGCTGGTTTCTTTCATTTTATATTCTAGTACTAATCTCCAGATATAACCACTCTATATATTTTTTAATATAAGTAACACAAGGAAGTTCTATATAAATATATAGGACAGCTGACTCATTGGAAAAGTCCCTGATGCTGGGAAAGATTGAGGGCAGAAGGAGAAAAGGGTGTCAGAGGACGAGATGCCTGGACAGAATCACCGATGCAATGGACGTGGACTTTTTATTGGGCAAACTTCAAGAGATGGTGAGGGACAGAGAGACTTGGTGTGCTGCAGTCCATGGGGGTGCAAAGAGTCGAACACAACTGAGCAACTGAACACACATATACACATACATATACTGTATAATGCTTTTGGTTTTTTAACTTAACGTGTTGATATCTTTCCACATTGGTATTATACATATGGTTGTAGTATAGTCTTTTTAATATCTATGTAGTATTCTACTGAGTGGCTATATTTACCCAGCTTTCTGTGGTTTTGCTATTGTAAACAATGCTTCTGTAAATATCCTTATACTTGTCTTTGTGTATTATATGTGCAAGTATATTTTAGGATAAACTACTAGGTTGAAGAATATGTTCATTTTAAATCTTAACAGAATTGTCTAATTGTAATTTTTATAATTCCATTAGTATATGGGCATACTTCTCTTCCCATACCCATGTCAATACATTATCAGTTTTTAATCTTTAAAATCTGAGAAGAATCTTGTTTTAATATCTCCTCAGGTATGAGTGAGATTTAACATATTTTCATATGACTCCTGGACCGTTAACCCATGTACTTTGCCTACTTTTAAAAACTATATGAGGTGGCTATTGTTTTTTGGGTATGTTTTTGCCTGATAATTTCTAAGAGTTCTTTGTACATTAAGTAGATTATTCTTTTTTCATTTTTAGTATGTTTTTAGAACTAAAATAAGAAAAAATGTTTGTGGTATTTATTTCTAGGTCATTCAATATTAACAGAGTGGCACCTCAGGCTGTGGAAGATGTTCTAAATATTGGTGAGTACTAAATAGCTCTTATGTTACAATTATAATATGCTATATAATGTGTAGATTTTATTGTATGTTAGCTATATAGTATGTCACAAAATATTTTATTTAATCAAGATATTTTCCCCCTTTCTTTTTCCAATAGCAAACCGACAAGGAAATTTAAGTCTTCCATTGAACAGAGAATTGGTAGAAAAAGGTCAGTGACAAATGATCATAATCACTGACGTTTTCAGTTAAGTTCTGTGTATATTTTGAGGATGTTATCATGAAATGTACTTGTCTAATTAAGCAAAGCATAGTACTTTTTTGACTCCAACAATATAATACCCCTTAAAATATATTGAATCAGTAGAAAGTTTAAGTTGAAATTTTATGATTTTTGTCAGCCATGGAAATCTAACTTCTGTGTCAAAACAGTGTGATTGCAAACTTTTCCTGGGGAATAGGAAAATGTAGAAACATACACGTCTGGCAAATAGGAAATGCACACCTAAATTTGGTGTGCCGTTAATATCTTCTGAATGGGAAGGAATTCATTGAGCTGTGAATGCTTACCTTCACATTCAACTAAAATGTTATCTTATCCTTTTCCTACATACTCCTGCCCAGTCAGTTCAGTGTTCCTTTAAGAAAACCAGCACTGGTCGAGAAAGGATACTTACCAGGGAATTTGAAGACCTGGGTTCCAATCCCAGACCAGCCAGTCACTCACTGAAACAATGGGCAAGACTGTTTTCTTTGCTCCTGTGCTTCCTCAACAGTGGAATGAGGGAGTGGACATAGATTGCTGGGGAAGTCTTCAAATTTGTTAAAAAAATTATTTTAAAAAATATTTAAATTCATAAACTGAAAACCACATTCATTTGATTTACATATGAAATTTTAACACACTAAAGTCTATTCATCAAAAGTATGGACCTCAAACTAAAGCTAAATAGTGTTGTCTCTGTTTAGTTGAAGAGTATCCTAAGATTTCAAGGTAAATTATTTTTAGAAAAAACCCCCAAATCCAAACTTGTTTATAGTTGCCTTTACTTACCTATGCTGCAGTTGTCATCTGTAAACATTTGAATTTGAGAGTTATGGTAACAGATATGTTCATATTGGTTGCCTTTAAAGTGATGTAGCAATACATGATAAAGTATATTAACAGAGTCAATTCATTTTATTTGTGTGTTTTGGATTCCCGAAAGACTTTCTTTGTTGAAATGGTTTGCCTTTAAAATAGTTTGTAAACAGGAGTAAATCTCTGTGGTTACTTTCAGTTCTCTAAAATGGATTGTTTTCTCCCTCTCTGATTTTGAGACCTAAAATATTATTTTAATCATAGCTTTGAGTTGGAATTAGTGTTAAATCTATATCAAAGGAAGGAAAGTGAGGCATTTGTAGTAATTGATTCTTCATTAGATAATTTAACTTAAAACAGTATATATAAAACAACTGAAATTTACATCAGTTATGTAAAGTAATTTAAGGGTATATATAAAATACAGTGATTTTTATTTTAATAAACATACTGCTTTACTGAATGAATATTATTCCTTTGAAGATTTGACTTATCTTCAGAAGCAATAGTGAATGCCAATGGTGCAGTCACTGTTACAGACACTTCATTTAATTCAAATGAAATTTTGGTATATAAGGTAGATTATCTGATAGTTTTGTGATGTCTTTTAATGTGGTGTTCAACTAAATGCTTTTTTCAAGCCCAGTTTCTTTGTACAGTTGTCTTTAACCAGTTTGTGCTCTGCATGCCAACTTTGTGTGCCTCTTGGTTAGGGAGAAAGTAGATCCCAAAGGCTTGTAGAAATACCTCATGAACTCTTTGGCATGATGTTTTGGAAAGGAACTTATTAGCAAGGGATTATATCAACTCAAGTTCCATTTTTGAGTGCTTCAAACTAGTTTCTCCTTGTTTACTGACTTTACAGTCCTCCCTTCCCCCACCAAAGGTACCTATTTCTGCTATCCTGCGGGTGATGTAGGCTTCTGTGGGCTAATTTGGGAACATACTCCTTGTTTATAAGCATTTTTTTTTTAATGGAGTTTGTCATGAGTTCTAAGAAACTTGCTGCCAAACAGACTTTTGGAATAGAACTGCCTTTAAATTGGGGATAGCATCCATTCTCATTATGCACTTCTCAGAAGTGACTGTTTTTCATTGAATGTGCTAATATTTGGCTTTTTTCCTTTATAGTAACAAACGAATATAATGAATCACTGCTCTATAGTCCAGAAGAACCAAAAATACTTTTCAGTATTCGAGAACCAATAGCAAACAGAATTTTCTCAAGCAGTCGCCAGCGTTGTTTCACCTCAAAGTAAGCTTCCACAGTCTCTTGTAGCTGTTTTCCTCCCTTGTAATTAATTATAAAGCACATTTGGCTGTGAAAGTATTCAGTTTCATTAAATCACTCCTTCAAACTTAATCATGCAGGAAAAGTAGAAGCTGTGGCGCTACAGCGGTATCATGCTAATAACCTGGCTAACGTGATATTTTCTCTGAAACTTACTGTTTCATTTTAGAGAAACTAAAATTTAACTGAGTGGAAAGAAAGGACATGGTTATTTAATTGGGTAATGTGTGCTTGTTTGTTTTTACTTTATTAAGTAAGACACAGTAAGATCAGATTGTCACTTCAAAAGAAACTGACTGGAAAGCAACTTTTTTTTCATATGCTGTGGAATAAAAGCAGGACATACATTCATATAAAGCCTAAATTGTGTAGCAACATAAAGGACTCATTTCTTTCAGCTTTTCCCTACAAGTGAATCTCCCACCCATGCCCACATCTATTAAATTTGCCACGGATTTTTTTTTTTTTTGAGGGGAAGAAGATATACAAAAATGTTTATAATTTTTGTAAAGGTTTCCCAGTCTTCCAGACTAACAAGAAAACTTAACTATAGTTAGGGCTTCCCTGATACTTCAGCTGGTAGAGAATCCTTCAGCAATGCAGGAGACCCCAGTTTGATTCTTGGCTCAGGAAGATTCCCTGGAGAAGGGATAGCCTACCCACTCCAGTATTCTTGGGCTTCCCTGGTGGCTCAGATGAAAAGGAATCCACCTGTAATGCGGGAGACCTGAGTTCAGTCCCTGGGTTGGGAAGATCCCCTTGGAGAAGGGAATGGCTACCTACTCCAGCATTCTTGCCTGGATAATTCCATGGACAAAGGAGCCTGGCAGGCTACAGTCCATGGGGTCACAAAGAGTCAGACACAACTAAGCGACTTCTACTTTCACTTTTCATGGCAAGCAAAGAATAGTTCAGTTACAAATTGCTTCTTAACAGTGTGCATATACTTTTTTGAAAATGCATAATTGATTTTTTTCCAGGAAAGACACTAAAAAGGATAGTGATCATATTTAAAAATCACTTAATCATTTGAGAATTAATTTTGATTAATCAACAAATCTGTACTCAGATTGGGTAAGACTGAAAGATTCATTTAAATGTTTGCTCATGTAAGTATGAGAACAGCTTTATGACTTTGGCTGGAAAATATTTCTTAGCAACAGATTGACAGGTTGAACTAAATTAGAGTTATTAACTTTTGTTAATCAAGACACCATGAAGAAAATAAAGAGGCAAGCCACAGAGTGAGATAGTATCTATGTTCAGCAATGGACTCATATCCAGAATATATTATAAAAATTCTTACCAGTCAGTAAGAAAGAAGGCAGGCAACCCCTTAGAAAAATGGCCGAAAGTCTTGGACGGGCATTTCGCAAAAGAGAATATCCAAATGGCTGATACGTGTATGGAGAAACATCCTTGACCTTATTCATGTGAGAAATGTAAATTAAAACTATATCATAGAATACCATAGTCATGTAAGGATGTGAGAATTGGACCTTAAAAAAGGCTGAGTGCCGAAGAATTGATGCTTTTGAATTGTGGTGCTGGAGAAGACTCTTGAGAGTCCCTTGGACTGCAAGGAGATCAAACCAGTCAATCCTAAAGGAGATCAATCCTGAATATTCATTGGAGGGACTGATGCTGAAGCTGAAGCTCCAATACTTTGGCCACCTGATGTGAAGAGCTGACTCATTGGAAAACACCTTGATGTTGGGAAAGATTGAGGGCAGGAGGAAAAGGGGGTGACAGAAAATGAGATGGTTGAATGGCATCATCGACTCAATGGCATGAGTTTGAGCAAACTCCAGGAGATAGTGAAGGATAGAGGAACCTGGCGTGCTGCAGTTCATGGGGTCGCTTAGAGTCAGATATGATGGAGCAACTGAACAAATACAATACCACACACACTCACCAGCCTAGCTAAAATCCCAGTTGTTGATAAGGTGGAGCAACTAAAACTTTTATATAAAAGTGGAGCAACTAGAAATTTTATATAAAACTTTTATACTGTTAGGAATAATATGGAAAATTGTTTGGCAGTTACCTACCAAAGCTGAATATAGGACATGCAGTGACTCAGTGATTCTGCTCGAAGATATATATCCAGCAGAAGTGTATACACTGACAGATATGTATGTACGAAAAGACATACTCAAGAATATTCATAGTAGCAATGTTCCCAATAGATAAAAACCCTAATGTCCATGAATAGTAGAAGAGATACTTAAGTTTTGGTATTTTCGTACAATGCAGGTGTTTTCAGACAGCAATGAAAATGAACCCAGTGCTGCTACGTATGATAATGTGGATGATTTCACAAGCATACTGTTGAGCAAAAGAAGCCAAATAGAGGCATATCTATTGTATTCTTCCATTTATATAGAATTTCAAGAATAGACAAAGCTATTATTACTATGTGATTGAAATTAGGATAGTGGATATGCTTGGGAAGGAGGCGCGGGGAGTAGAGACTGGGAGATGGGTTAAGAGCAATGAGGGAACTTCCCGGGAACTGAGTGTAACATTCAGTTCCTAATTTGGGTGATGATTACACAAGTGTGCTCATTGAGCTGTACCCTGATAATTTGTGCCTTTTCTGTATGTTGTATATAAGTAAAAATTTTACATGACAGTAGTTACATTCTTGCTCAATACTTAAAATACTTGTAATGGTAATAATGTTCAAAAAGCTCCTATGAGTTCCATCAAGTCTGAACTTGTTCACTTTTAAGTGTTTGGGTGAATGGAGCTATCCTGAATGTTTCAATTTTGAGATTTTTTTGGGTAATGTACTCATATTGACATAGTCACTAATTCTCTCATAACAAAGGGCAGGGCAACTTGATTTTTAAAATCAAGGCCAGATGATCTACCTGCCAGTTTAGATAAAAACTCAGTGTTGTAAAGAAACTGCAGTTTAAGCAAAGTGTTGATATTTAACACACGTCTCTCTCTGCCTAGGGTGTGTGTGCGTTCTCGGTGTTGGGATGCATGCATGGTTGTGGATGGAGGAACTTCCTTTGAGTTTAATGACGGAGCCATTGCTTCAATGTTGATCGAGAAAGAAGACGAGCTTCGAACTGTGCTTCTAGAGCAGTGAAGGATTGCCTCAGATGACAATTTTGATTGCTAGAGAAATAGTTTTACTGCAGAAGCAGCCTACCAGTCATAAAGCTACAGTTTTTGGTTGTTGAGACTGATTGGCCTTGGGCTGAAGGGTGACCAAGAAAGTGAGATTTGCATTATTTTTCTGACGGATTCTGATGGAAAAGATGTTCAGCATGTAAGAAAATGGAGGACTAAACTGATTAGAATTCATAACAGTGAAATTTTGATACTGCTTACAGTTGGTTTCCAAGAGTGCTGGTATCTTTATAAATTTAGAGAGGTAGGCTCAAATAAAAGATTTCATGTTTAGGATTTGAAATTTAACTGTACAAGTTTTTTTTTTTTTTTCCTTCCTTTTCCTCCTCACTTTGTGGAATTGGTCAGACCAAACACATCTCATTTGATTAGTATTTTTTTATAGTACCTAAAGATTAAGGTTTTTTAAAAAACTTTGATGGAGAATTTTGATAAATCCTGATAAATGTGTTTTTGTATATCTGCCAAGAGTTTTCTAATTTCAGAACACAATGATATTGTTATGACTACTGATTTAAAAATTCAATCATTTTTGAAATTATAGATGTTTTCATTTCATTGACTATCAGGTTAATTTTGACAATGCTGGGTGAAATATATAAGGACAAAATCATGGCACTATTACAAATGTATTAATTAGCCAATAATTATTTTAGGTCTTTGGTAATTTTTTTTAATAATTTGAGGCTGATAAAGTTCTTCCATATTTAAAACTCTCTAACGGATTTAAAGACAAAGGATGAACTGATTAGGCACATTCTATTATGAGTTTGGTAAAACCTATAACAATTTTCATCTAGTATTAGGAGTATTGTCAGAAAGAAAATGGATTGTTTAATAAATATGCAAAACATTTTAGTTTTGGAATTGCCTTACTTATTATCATGGTAGTTTTCACCTAGTTCATATTCCAAATTTTACACATTAGGTTTGGAGGATAAAATGTTGTGGCTTTTCTTTTTTTCCCATTATGACAGTTTCTTTACCTAATTCCCAGTTTACTTATAAATAATCCTAGAATTATCACAAAAAGTTCCTCTTGCTGCATCATGAGACAATTGGTATTCTTAGTCCAGTTATTCAAAGTTGTATTTTTTTTCCACTTGCTGTTAAAAATTTGTCTTCAGTCACTGAAATATTTACTGAACACCGACTCTGCCATGCACTGTGTCAGGCGCTGGATGTACATGGTGATCTGAACAGCTGCTGTCCTGATAGAACTGAATTTGGTGAGCTCAGAAGTAGATTCTGCGAAAACTAGGATGTGTAATCAAACCGAGGTTTGGCTCTTGGGTTGGTAACATTTATCATGTTCTTGTCAGATTTTTAAATATTATTATACAAAGATAATCTTAGGTTTTGATGTATATCCAGAACAAGAATTTGTTTTTCTTAGTTGAGAGTAACTGCATAGATACTACTCGCAAGGAGTTTACATGATGCATACAATAAAAATTGGGTGTTTTCCCAGAGATGGATCTAGTTTCTGATTTGATTTAATAATGATATACTTAAGATACCACTTTATAAAGAAGTGAAATTCCACACTATAGAAACTCCTTAACAGGTTTAAAATACCTTTTTGACAAAAATGCCAACTCCATCTTTAATATCAAAGAAATCTGATTGTCCAAAATGGTACATATATCTGTTTAATATGTAACATATTAATAGGTAACCTGCTATGTAAAATTGTTTATAAGCCATATTTTAGAGGTTTAAAAACTACTTAATGTGTTCCATTTGTGATATAACCTTTAACATTTCTGACCTGTTGTGGGATTTACTTGTAAGAGGTGACGAGAGGGAAAGGTTGTTAGAATAGCAAAAATGTTTTTATGAATGAGTTCCTTTTAATGGCAACTACATGTGAATAAAAGTAAACCATTATCTTTTCTTTTTTAGTTCATTTATTTCTTCAGCTCTTATGGGTCATTATTTGAAAACCAGATTGCCCCAGAATATTATATTTCATGTCTTTTTTCCACACTATTACTCTTTTCCCTGTTGACTTCATTCACTGCTAATATGTGACACAGTGCTTCCTGGTAAATGTAGATTCTTCAGATATTTTTGAGTTAATGTTTTTGATATTCCATATGTATTTATATTCATGGACCGAGTAAATCAAAATCATATTACATGAACTGCTGAACTGGAAAGAAGAATTGTTTTAAATGAAGCTTATTCCTTAACATTAAAGTAAACATGAAGGATTAGGGTGTAAATCAATAAGAAGGCTTATATATGTTTTCTACATGAAGAAACATATAAAAAATATTTTTTAAGTGTCACAGGCTTTATTTTATGATAGATTTTTAAGAAAATTACTGGCTAAACGAGGAGCTAAAAAGAAAAAATGGAAAAGGATGTTTGAAGTGTTAATTTGAATATTTTATAGGCTAGCAAAGGCATGGATTATAATGAATTTTGTTCTCCCATTTTTAATAATCATCAGTGGTTAAAAAAAATTCAAAACTTGGGATCCTGGAAGACTTTGAAGAGCTCTATCTGAACAATACACACCTTTTTATACCAGAAGATTCTGAGTTCACTGGGAGTAGGGGTTGTGTGTTCTGATTTGTACAATGAATACTTGAAAACCTGCATAGCTAGAGAAGAAATCTATTATAATAAATGATGGTTTTACATGCTGAAACAATACTGCTAGGGAGTCTGTAGGTCGGGGGGTGATGTATTGATAGTTGCAGTAAGTAGGACAGTATTTGGGGAACTTTCTTTTTTTTTAACCATTCTTTTAAAATGTTTTCCCCAACTGCAACTTTTTTTTTTCTCCCTACACCTACTCTCTTTAAATGATTGAAGAGAGCTTGAATGATTTGTTACGTTGTCATCATACTAGATTAGTTCTTTGCTTTCACAAGTGGCTTCCCTGGTGGCTTAGATGGTAAAGAATCCACCTGCAATGTGGGAGACCTGGGTTCCATCCCTGGGTTGGGAAGATCCCCTGGAGAAGGGAACTCCAGTATTCTGGCCTGGAGAGTTCCATGGACTGTATAGTCCACAGGGTCACAAGCAGTCAGATACGACTGGAGACTTTCACAAGAAAATCTATTTACATAGCTATTTCCTCTTGCTTCAGAGCTTTCCTTCAAAGCATCATGTCACGATAAATGATTTTTCACAAAATCATTCTATTCATCTTTGAAGTATTTCCATTAGTCTTTAAAATGGGTTGTTGTGGATTATCCACTTACCATGTAGTTTTGGATTAAAATATCACCAAAGTCTTTTGGAAGGAATGATGCTAAAGCTGAAACTCCAGTACTTTGGCCACCTCACGCGAAGAGTTGACTCATTGGAAGACTCTGATGCTGGGAGGGATTGGGGGCAGGAGGAAAAGGGGACGACAGAGGACGAGATGGCTGGATGGCATCACCGACTCGATGGATGTGAGTTTGAGTGAACTCCGGGAGTTGGTGATGGACAGGGAGGCCTGGCGTGCTGCGATTCATGGGGTCACAAAGAGTCGGACACGACTGAGTGACCGAACTGAACTGAACTGAAAGTCTTAACCCCTCTATTTTCTGGTTCTTGCAGCAATACCACTGTAAGTTAGCTTACAGGTACTATCCTGAGTAGTAAATTAATAGTTTTGAGTAAAAAGACATTTTAAAAGCCAATGTAAATGACCAGGTTTTTAAAAAAATACAACATGAAATCATGGTAATGGTTGGGATATGATCAATTCCAGTGTGCCTGTTAATTTTAAAATGTGTGTCTATGGAAAAAAGTCTGCCTTCTAGTCTTTCATCAGTCACAGCCCCTTCCATCTGAAGACCTTAAATATAGTGATTTTACTGCTCAAATGTACAAGGTAGATATTTTGATATTTGGTTTAAGGAATACCAAAATATCAGTATCTTGATATTTAGATTCACTAAAAAGTAACTCAAACACTAGAGCAAAACAAATCCATAAAATGAGCTTAGGCTTTAGGGTTTCAACCTGTATAAGGAGTTAGCGTCTTGGTGGAGAGAGCCTTTTGACTTTCTGGGACCTTTGGCCAGGTGGGGATGGGGAGAGGAGAGGTAACGAGAGAGAAGGTTGCCTTCTGTTTGTCCCAAGGTTAGGTTATCCAGTGGAAAGGTGTTTCCAGTTTTCCTGGACCATTTAGTGTCTTTCCTCCTGTTCTAGACCTTGCCCTGTCCTCTACATTGTAGATCATTAGTCAATGTTGGATTGTAGTTAAGTTCACCATAATAGAAGGGACACAGTCACTTTATCCAGAAATAAATATTTTGCATTTGGCTAGAGTTTGCCTAATAATCTTGGGAACTTGCAACTAGGGTATAGAAGAGGAATCAAGAGCCACAGGCAGACTGTTAACACTGTTGTTGTTCAGTCTCTTGGGTCATGTCCAACTCCTTGTGACCCCATGGACTACAACACACCAGACTTCACTGTCTCCCGGAGTTTGCTCAAGCTCATGTCCATTGAGTCAGTGATGCTATCTAACCATCTCATCCTCTGCTGCCCTCTTCTTTTGCCTTAAGTCTTTCCCAGCATCAGGGTTTTTACAATGAGTCAGCTCTTTGCATTAGGTGGCCAAAGTACTGGAGCTTTAGCATCAGTCCTTCCAATGAATATTCAGGGCTGATTTCTTTTAGGATTGACTGGTTTGATCTCCTTGCTGTCCAAAGGGGCTCTCAAGAGTCTTCTCCAACACCACAGTTTGAAAGCATCAGTTCTTCAACGCTCAGCCGCCTTTATGGTCCAACTCTCAAGTCCATAATGACTCCTGGAAAATCCATAGCTTTGACTGTATAGACATTTGTTAGCAAAGTGATGTCTTCTTTTGAATATGCTGTCTAGTTTTGTCATAGCTTTCCTTCCAAAGAGCAGTCATCTTTTAATTCATGGCTGCAGTCACCATCTGCAGTCATTCTGAAGCCCAAGAAAATAAAATCTGTCACTGCTGCTTTTTCTCCATTTGCCATGAAGTGATGGAACAGGTGCCATGATCTTGTTTTCTGAATGTTGAGTTTTAAGTCAGCCTTTTCACTCTCCTCTTTCACACTCAAGAGGTTCTTTAGTTCTTCATTTTCTGCCATTAGTGATATCATCTGCATATCTGAGGTTATAGATATTTCTCCTGGCAATCTTGATTCACAAAAAGAATGAAAGGCATATGGTGTGTGCCTCTTGAAGGAAGACAGTAATACCACCTATCCTGTCTCCTTGCTATGATGTTCAAAAAAACCTTGACAAACTAAGCCTATAGATCAGGGTCTCTCAACACTGGCACTGAGGTTTTGGATCAGATGGTTCTTTATTGTGGGGAGCTGTCCTAGCTATTGTGGGATGGTTAGCAGCATCCTTGGTATGTACCTGCTGGAGGCCAATAGCTCCTCTCCACTTGTGACAACCAAAGCAGTTTTCACATGTTACCAGTGTCTCTTGGGTGGCAAACTCACTCTTGGTTAGCTTTTTGCGGCTAGATCTACCAGTTTATGGAAATAGGGGACACATGAACCTGTTAAATACTATTCCAGGGATGGATCACAACAGTAAAATCCAGAATGGGCAACACTGGACAAGCAACCTAGTTTCTTCCATATGTAAAGTGTAAGGATAGTAAAGAAGAGGAACACTAAGATTAAGAGACTAAGAAAATGTCAATGTCAACTAAATGCAAAGTATGATCCGTGTTTGGAGCCTGAGCAAAACAAATCTATGTAAGAAAAGTTTTTACATAGCTAGGGAACTTTCAACATCATCTTGATATTTAATGTTTTAGAATTAAATCAGAAGAATATCTTTCAGAGGTAGATACTGAACTATTCATGAAGTCATGGGTCTCGGTTTTGCCTCAAAAATGATCTTGTGAGCATGTGATGTCCATGGGATGGGAGAGAAGGGTGAAATGAGATTGGTCATGAGTTAATGACCTTTGGAAGCAGAAAATGAAATTCATCATCTTTACCTTCTGCATTTGACATTTTTGATAACAAAAAAGGAAGCATGGTATTGATATTAAAAAGGAAGCAAAAAACTGGGTAATATTCAGGAAGCATCACCATTCTATTTGAATGTGTTCAAAAGGAGCTAATTCCTAGAAGATCTCTGGATATAGGGTAAACTATTCAAACAGTTTGCTAATGAGAATAAAATGCACAGTACAAGCTGATCAAGTCTGTATTTAAAAAGTGCTATGAGCAGATTTTTATCGATAGTACTTGATACTTTATTGATAGTACTTATCACTTAATCTCACATCTTATAAAATGTTAATACTTTAAGCACTTTAACCGTAACAAGCCTGATTTAGTACCTTGTCAAAGAATTATAAACATTTTGACAACACATGAAGTAGATGGGACAAAAGGGATCATGTTATGGCTTGCTTTAAAGTGCTTTGTTCAGAGGGTTGGGGCCTCCCTGGTGGCTGTGATAAGGAATCTGCCTGCAATGCAGATCCAGAGAAGGCAATGGCACCCCACTCCAGTACTCTTGCCTGGAAAATCCCATGGACAGAGGAGCCTGGTAGGCTGCAGTCCATGGGGTCGAGAAGAGTTGGACATGACTGAGTGACTTCACTTTCACTTTTCACTTTCCTGCAGTGAAGAAGGAAATGGCAACCCACTCCAGTGTTCTTGCCTGGAGAATCCCAGGGACAGGGGAGCCTGATGGGCTGCTGTCTATGGGGTTGCACAGAGTCGGACACGACTGAAGCGACTTAGCAGCAGCAGCAATGCAGAAGATGCAGATTTGATCCCTGGGTCAGGAAGATCTCCTGCAGAAGGAAATGGCAGCCCTTTCCAATATTTTTACCTGGGAAATCCCATGGACAGAGGAACCTGGTGGGCTACAGTACATGGGGTTGCAAGAGTAGGACACGACTTAGCACACACACACATTCAGAGGGCTGAGAGAAATCTCACACCATACCTAATGCTCGTTTTAACCAGAGTGCTTAAGAAAAATAGAGAAAGAAAAAAGGAATACAACTTAGCTGAAGTATTCATTTTTATAAAAATGTTTTATTTTAAAACAAATCTATAAAAGTAGAAATCACATACAAAAATACAGATTACTCTGACATGTTAGCAAAATAGCTTATGGCTGGACTTGAGTTTCGAAGTACTGTATGTGTGAGGGTATCCGGAAATAAGAGGCCAACCGGATCCTCCCTCCAGCCCGTGTCACTAATCTGTAAACAATAATTTCAAGTAGTATGTAGCACTTTTAAACTACTACAAAATTGAAACCTAATCATTTCCTGTGTAACACTACTTTATAAAAATGTTCTTCCTTAGGTTTGAGCAGATAAGGGCACTTCATACCATTGTTTATAACATTTCAAAGATCTGATTTTTAAAAAAAAGCAATGTTAATAGAAATGATGAGTTTGGGCTTTTTGCTCCATTTTGAATATATGGGAAGGTCATTGATTTAAACAAGAAGTTAGTGTTTTTTTTTTTTTTTTTTTAAGTAGAATTTAGTCCTTTTGCTTCTATGTATCATTAAAAAAAAATCACTGATGCTATCAAAAGGTTCAGCACCCAAGTCTTAACTTTTATGCATGTGCCAGCTGTGCTTATTGCTCTGAAACTGCATGGAACATACACCTTCTTCTAGTGTATATTCCTAATTGAAAGGAACATGCAGTTCTTAGGGAACTCCAGGTCCAGAACTTTATAAAACAGGTTGCTAGAAACAATCATTGTGAGAGGCCATTAAAATAAAATAAAAAAAAAGACAATTTAAAATACTTGATTCCAGAGTAAAAATAACTTTGAGAACCTTAGCAAAAAGGAAAACGCAGGCATCTGCGGTTCAGGATTCCATCCAACATTTCAAGAATCAAAGAATGACTGGTTCCTACCTCTCTAAAACAAAGTCATCTTAAAAGCTAAAGAACCCACGTTAACATAATTTGATCATAAAGTCAGAAGTCCACAATTCAATTTCCTCAGCTAATTCAGAACGCTGCGAACACAGTACATAAAGGAAATAAAAGTAGTCGCCCAGTCGTGTTCGACTTTTTGCGACCCCATGGACTGTAGCCCGCCAGGCTCCTCTGTCCATGGGATTCTCTAGGCAAAAATACTGGAGTGGGTTGCCATTTCCTCCTCCAGGGGACCTTCCCAACTGTACATAAAGGAGACTTCATTAATGTGCATTCGAGGATACCCCAGGTTAACTGTCATAGAAAACTGTCTCTTGAGCCTTTACATTCTATACCAATTCTACACCTCTGGTTGGCCAACTGTTTGTTTCTTTATTTAGGTTTTAAGGTGAATGACCTGGGGCTATTTGTTTCCATCAACCTGACTGCAAATCTAAAGGCGCAGTTGAAATGTCTATTTTTCTTGCCATCCTCAGAAGAGATTGCTGCAGATCTACTCTATGATTCTCATTCTTTTCAGCTTACAATACAAATAGCTTATTATTTTTTGCAACCTATGTCTTATAATAAAGCAGTGCTGAAAAATTAAATAGAAGAATGTTCAGTTGCCATATCGGCTATGAAAATGATTTGCTGGTGGCGATTTTTAAGCTTGATTCTAAATAGATTTATGAAGAATGGCACTTGGAAGACGTGGTTCAAATTTTGCTATTTAAGGTATCTTGAAATTATAGGCTCACTCTCCCTAAAATTTCAAAAAGCGTAGAGCTGAGGCTCTTAAGGGTATAGCAGTGATAAAAGCTTTCATAGTCAGTTCTAAAAAGCAACACTTCATAGTTTTCTGTCTCCAATGGTTCTCTAATATACTTGTAGAAGGAAGGCAATGGAAAACCATGAATAAAAATAGCTGAGCTCTCCACAATTGGGCTTCCTGCTTACTTTCCCTGTTCAAAGAAAAGAGGAGACACCATCTTGCAATAGAGGATTCATAGGCAACTGGGCTTCTCCAGTGACAGTCGGCATTTGATGCCCCATATCTCTTGGTTCTTCTTGTTGCCAATGGTCGGCCTGGCGATGGTGGTGAAATGGGAGCAATTAATCTGTAGATGAGGGAGGGCTTCCTTTAACAATTGAAGGGTACCGTCTGGTACGATTCCAAAGACTTGTAGTGTTTTTAATGTGGGAATTTCTCCAAGTTCACTGGAAAGGAAAAGAGAGACTTTCAGAGTAGCAGTATCTATGGTAACTGCCACTAGAGTTACATGATCCAATTTTTACACACTGTATCATATTTTATACGATACAAACTGAAGACATAATTTGCAATCAATGATTCGAGGGAACAGCAAAGGTGAATCAAACCACAAAGCACAGGCCACAGCTTGGGCAATACGGCCTTAGGAAACACATAAGTGCATTTCGTTGAATTTCTAATAACCAAAAAACTCCTAGGTTTATTTAAAATCCAAACATATTTTCTTTCTTTCTCCATTCTTGGTTTATATTCCTCCTCCCCTCCCACCCCCCGCCCCTACTCTTGGTTTATATTGAAAAATGTCACTGTGTTGGGAGGGGAAGCCAGCAAGCTAGTGATGGGAAAAGTAAATGTTTTACTATGGCATAAGCTGGAGTCACGAAAGGTTACATGCCACTTAAGGATATGGACTTGATCTTCATTTGAACAAGGCCTGCCCACTTGAAAGGAGATGTGAGCAGAGTTAGTGACTTCCAAGTAGTGGTTAATAGTCAACAAGTCCATTACATATGATGAAACCTAACGGTGACTTCATGATACTATTTTAAGGTTGTGTGTCAGGTGCAGATAGACACAATAAACATTTTACTTCTCTACATATTCCCTTTTTTTCTTTCTGACACACGGAAGCCAGTTATCTTCCTAGGTATTTCACATTAAGTGAAACCGAGAGTCCCTTGGATTGCAAGGAGATCCAACCAGTCCATTCTGAAGGAGATTAGCCCTGGGATTTCTTTGGAAGGAATGATGCTAAAGCTGACACTCCAGTACTTTGGCCATCTCATGCGAAGAGTTGACTCATTGGAAAAGACTCTGATGCTGGGAGGGATTGGGGGCAGGAGGAGAAGGGGACGACAGAGGATGAGATGGCTGGATGGCATCACTGACTCGATGGATGTGAGTCTGAGTGAACTCCGGGAGTTGGTGATGGACAGGGAGGCCTGGTGTGCTGCGATTCATGGGGTCGCAAAGAGTTGGACATGACTGAGCAACTGAACTGAACTGAACTGAACTGAACTATGTCAACAGTGAGATTCTGGTGCACAAAAAAGGGATCCTGTTTTCCCAAAGCAAATATGCTTTGGTAATGATTCTTTCTTCTTACCCTAGGTCTACAGGCTTAGAAATTCATCTCTCTGATCTATATTTACTCCAGGTTGGGACACACAGTCCAAAGTCTCAGGAAAGGGAATATTTAGTTTGGAGTTTCAACAAAATCCCACGGCAGATCAATGAGAAAATCAATTCCCTAGAATAAGAAGCATCCTTTATATTTTCATACTGTCAATAATTACTTAAAAAACAAACCTTCCTTAGAGTAATTGTCAGCTTGCCCCTAATCTTTCCTCCTCTCAGCTTAGTGTATATACCAATGACCAAGGCCATCCTCATAAAGCCTAGCTCAGATTAAGTCCTTCCCCTGTTTGAAATCGATGATGCCTCCCTCACGTTTACAGAACTCAAACCATCTACTCGCCTTAAGACCTTCCATACTACTCCTGCTCTCACTCCCCATCTAAGTGTATTTATTCTACATTTAGGAGAGTTTTAAACACCACAGATGTTAACATATACTGGTTGAATACAAGAGGAAGGGTAATTTAGAAAATAAAAGTACTAACCAAATGAAATAAACATGCTTGGTGTTCCTAAGGGGGCAGTTAGATCTGGATGTAAAAGAAAATCAGCAAGAACAAATTGCTATTGTTCATCAAGTAAGCTAATCTCTGAAATGGAAACAAGAGTATAAGGAGATGTCAGCATATACAGATGTTTATACTTACCGTCACTGAAGATGATAGCAATCTGGCCCAATCTTAAATTTCTCTTATATAAAATCTGAGTATATGAGAACTTTGTAATATCCATGAGAATCCAGATTCTGGGATCTCTAGATTAGCCAAGTTGTAAGACATTCTGCAGTGGAGAGTATTTAAAACAAGAAACTAGAGGTGGGAGTGAAGAGGGATGGCAGACGACAGAAAAGCAAATGTTTTCGCAACAGCACTTTGTAAAAGCCTTGGTGAGGAAGGAAATTATATTAGACACTTAGAAGACACTCAGGTGTTACATGTGAGAAAGGAGTGAGCAGAATATGATAGATGGTGGATGAATGACCATTCCCAAGCCAATAAAACCAGGAAGTCTTTAAGATTTTAAGGAGACCCCCCACCCCCCCCAAAACAAGCCTCTTGTATGTGTATCACCTACAGCACAGCAGAGAACGTACCCAAGTATCTCTTTGAAAACTTCATGGAAGAGACTGAAAAGTAAACTAAAGGAGAGTAAATAGAAACGAATAGTTTGAGAGTCATTATTTCTAACTTCAGTATAAAATGACACTGATAAGGTCTTAAGTGTCTCTAGTTAGTTAGTAAAGAAAAGGTATTTATAAACTGTTTGACCAGGTTCACTCCTTTGCTGTTCACTGTTCAGTCGCTAAGTCGTGTTCCACTCTTTGAGACCCCATGAGCCTGGAAGCACACCAGGCTTCCCTTCCTTCACTGTCTCCCTGAGTCTGCTCAAACTCACGTCCACTGAGTCAGGTGATACCATCCAACCATCTCGTTCTCTGTCACCCCTTTCTCTCCTCCCCCAATCTTTCCCAGCATCAGGGTCTTTTCCGGTGAGCTGACCCTTCGCATCAGGTAACCAAAGTATTGGAGTTTCAGCTTCGGCATAAGTCCTTCCAATATTCAGGGTTGGTTTCCTTTAGGACGGACTGGTTTGATCTCCTTGCTGTCCAAGGGACTCTCAAGAGTCTTCTCCAACACCACAGTTCAAAAGCATCAATTCTTCGGTGCTCAGCTTTCTTTAGGGTCCAACTCTCATATTCATACATGACTACTGGAAAAACCATAGCTTTGACTAGATTGATCTTTGTTGGCAAAGTGACGTCTCTGCCTTTTAATACTCTGTCTAGGTTTGTCATAGCTTTTCTTCTAAGGAGCAAGCATCTTTTAATTTCACGGCTGCAGTCACCATCTGCAGTGATTTTGGGGCCCAAGAAAATAAAATCTGTCACTGTTTTCATCGTTTCCCCAACTACTTGCCATGAAGTGATGGGACTGGATGCCGTCATCTTTTGAATGTTGAGTTTTAAGCCACTCTCCTCTTTTACACTTTCCTCTTCCACCCTCATTGGAAGCTCTTCTGTTCCTCTTCACTTTCTGCCATTATGGAGGTATCATCTGCATATCTATTGTTGATATTTCTCCCAGCAATCTTATTCTCCTTATAAAACCTTAAATTCCTCAACTTAAAACTCTCCTGCAAGTATTATTATTTCTTTAGTTTCTCTTAATCTCAGATTACTATCTCCAGCTTCAGTTTTTTCCATTAATGAGAAATACAAGAGAAATCAGACCAATTAATAAGGAAGGGAATAAATACAAGGAGGGTGTGTCCTGAGGATAAAATATCTAGTTTGCCAAGTATTTCAAAGCATTATCAGTACAAAAGAAAGACACTCAAATTTTATGTTACCACTTCTAAGAAATGAAAATTTTTTTAGCATAAATAGCTTTCTGGAAATTATTGAAGATCCTAGAACTCTTACTATGCATTTCATATACATTTTACCTGGAGAAATGTTTAAGGATAGGGTACCAGCAAACTCATCTTAATGAATTCACAAGGTAAACCAGTATACTGTTCACTTTATGTCTTAAGAAACATACTCTTTTTACCTTAAGGTTCAAGGACAGCATCTTTCTTCTGTCTGTTTTCACTGTATTCTGATGGTCTGACTTGTTACTAAACTGATACCTCTGCTTCCCTTATTTCAAGGTAATATTTAGACAAATTGGTTACAGTGCAGTCAGGGTTCGCACCTGGGTCTGTGACTTCAGATCCATGCTCTGACCCGTCAAGTCACACTGCCTGCAGATGACTGTGCGAGTATTATCATCCCAATGGATATAAATATAAAAATATGAAGGCTCACAGCCTCCCCTTAGCCTCTGCTCAAGTGAATAGGTATTTCCTGCTTAACTTCTTACTCTTTGGAGAGAAAGAACAAAAGTAAGACACATAAGTAGATTCTCTTGAGAAAAACAAGCAGAAAAGAATGATCAGTGTACTCCCAAGGGAGATGCACAGACAATGCAGCTAAAGCTCAAATGGCAAGGGTGGGAAACAACTGTTAACAGAGAAACCTTTTCAGGTTAGACACTCCAGACTCCTAGGAGTTCTGGATGCTAGAAAATTCAAGTGGCAGGGGATTTTAATAAGAGTTGCATATATATGAATTTAAGCCCCAACATCTGCTGCTGCTGCTGCTAAGTCACTTCAGTCGTGTCCGACTCTGTGTGACCCCATAGACGGCAGCCCACCAGGCTCCCCCGTGCCTGGGATTCTCCAGACAAGAATACTGGAGTGGGTTGTCATTTCCTTCTCCAATGCATGAAAGTGAAAAGTGAAAGGGAAGTCGCTCAGTCGTGTCCAACTCTTTGCGACCCCATGGGCTACAGCCCACCAGGCTCCTCCATCCATGGGATTTTCCAGGTGAGAGTACTGGAGTGGGGTGCCATCGCCTTCTCCACCAACATCTGAGAGCCCTGCAACTAAATATTGGCATCTCTTTTATGCAGTGCTTTTCCAAATGAGACACCAGCTGAGACCCTGAGCCCTAAGGATTAACTACAGTGCTTTATTAAAGATGTTAATTACTGGATTCCCTAATTCTATGAGTTAACTCTATATAGCTGAAGTGTCTGATCTATTCATTCTTTTTAATTCTTTTTCTTTAAATTGCAACATAGTTGATTTTTAATGTGTTAGTTTTTGGTGTACAGCAAACTAATTCAGCTATATATACATGTATATGTACATATATATATATATATATACACACACACATACATATTTCATTTTCAGATTCTTTTCCATTACAGGTTACTATAAGAAACTGAATACAGTTCCCCGTTGCTATACAGTTAAGTCCTTGTTGTTGATCTGTTTTATATATGTAGTGTATATCTGTTAATCTCAAACTCCTAATTTATCCCTCTCCCTCCACCCTTTCCCCTTTGATAGCCATAAGCTTGTTTTCAATGTCTGTGAGTCTGTTCCTATTCTGTAGATAAGTTCAGTTGTATTATTTTTTTAGATTCTACATATATGTGATATGATATTTGTCTTTCTCTGATTTACTTAGTATGATAATCTCTGTGTCCATCCATGTTGCTGCAAATGGCACTATTTCATTCTTTTTTATGGCTGAGTAATAGTCAACTGTACATATGTACCACATCTTCTTTATCCATTCATCTGCTGATTCATCATCGCTTCCATGTCCTGGCTGCTGCTATATTCATTAATTCTTTTTTTCTTTTTTGTTCCAAACTTTAAACTTTTTCTTTTGTATTGGGGTATAGCTGATTAACAATATTGTGGTATAATAGTTTCAGGTGAACAGCAAAGGGACTCAGCCACACATATACATGTATCCATTCTCCCCCAAACCCTCCTGCCATCCAGCCTGGCACATAACACTGAGCAGAGTTCCCTGTGCTATACAAAAGGTCCTTGTTGGTTATCCATTTTAAATATAGTAGTGTGTACATGACCTTCCCAAAGTCCCTAATTATCCTTTACCCCTGGCACCCATAAGTTCGTTTTCTGTATTCATTAATAGTTGAAACTAACTTACAAGACCCAAACTAGTAATTTGAGGACTACGTAAATTCTGTGCTCAAATTCAACACCCTTCTTTGGTAGGAATCAGCTTGATTACCTTCATGTGGATAGTGAGCGTAAACAAGGTCAGCAGGGTCATTTAGGCGATGAGGAAGAAGGACACCAGGCCAAATCCAAGATACTGACTCCTTGTAGTTTCTAATAAAATTGCTATACACTTATATATGACATGACGAAAAACTCTGCAGCCCTTTGAAATATAGGAAAACTTCTTAAAGCTAAAGAGATGATATTCCTAGGATGACTTGGGTATGGCACTTCTTAAAAGCAAGATGGATCCGATTCCTCTTTTGTTAGCATTGCTTTGATTTTGTGGAAGTTGCTGAGCAGTACAAAATCAACCCCTAAAAGAGCTACCAGATTAGATATAGACTATTCTGCACGTGTCCAGGAGATCTGAGACATACATCCAGTTCAGTCAGTAACTCACTATTCAGCTTTGGGTAAGTAAGCTTTTACTTCACTCTTCTGGATCTTAATCTCCCTCCTCCTCAAAGAGAACATCACTCTTATAATATTTACTACTTACATATTTTTATTTTTCCCCATTCCTTGGCCTCTGGGACAGACACCACTAGGAGACTGTAGAACTTTCCCTCTAAGCTCAGATGAAGGTTTTTGGACTTAACTAGTTGATCTGAAAAATTTCAGAAACACATATACACACACGGTCTGCCTCCTCCTGTTATACTCTGAGCTTCCTGAGACTAAAGGCTGTCTTCTGCTTTTCTAAGTTCTCCTCAAGTACTTGAACAGTATTCTAATATTTAGACCAGTTCACAGCCAAATAAATGTTTAGTAAACTACCTCAATCAACTCAACTTTACCAGACGTTTTAAGCAAAACATCTTGCCTTGGTTCTTCTATTTTGCTAGTCCTTCCTAACTAGTTTGTGATACATTAATTTGATGTTTAAGCTTTAAACATCTGCTGTTAATAATAACGGATTTTAACACCAAGTGACATCTCTTTTGGCCCCTGCCCTCTGCTCATTTTAAGAAACAAGAGTACTCACAGTAAAGTTTCAGGTATTATGTCATAGCACCGACTGAGTGACAGGTGTTGGAGGTAGTTGAGTTGGTAAAATTCTGGAAAGCAGTCATTTTTCAGCATGACACTATCGCTGTAACAAAACAGAAGAAAAAATTAAAAATCTATCCATCAATCCCAGATGAAGATAGGAACAGCTTATCATTCATTCAGTTCCTTCAGTTCAACAAAGTAAGATTCTTTCCTTGTTCAATAAAAAATCATGAATTTTCATTAAAATTTTTTTGTTTAAAAAAAAAATAAAAACATACCTTAAGTCTAGGTGGACAAGATTGGGACATCTTCCAACTAAGGTAGAGACATCTAGCAAAATAAATAAATAAATAAAAAGATGGTCACTATCAAATGAGGAATCACACAAGGATACTTGCTGTCCATACATTTCACATTGTGCTGGAAATTCATAGTGCAATTAGAGTTATTCACTATTAGAAAAAAAAAATTATCATCTTGCCATGTAAGACTTTCTACCCAGGAAACACAAGAAATCATCTGAAAAACTACTAGCAATAGTAAGACAACTAATTGTGTAAAATGACTGGATAAGAAACTCCATAGCTTACCTATGTGCCAGCAATAGCTAGATGAAAAGAGGTAGGGGGAAGTCCAGTTCACAACAGCAAAAAGCAAAATCAAATAGCACAATATATATACACAAATATCAAAAAGTAGCACTCCAAACCAGTGGAGGAACATCATAGATTATTAAAAAATAATATGGCTACTACAACTAGAGAAAATTAACTTCAACTCAAATAAAATATCCAAATTAATTCCACGTTATTAAAAACGTCCAAATGCAAAAATGAATAATTTATTCACTGGATCTTGGGATCAGTAACGCGTTTCTAAACATAAAGAAAAAAAAAAACAAAAAGGAGACAATGATAATTTACTACATAAATCTTTAAAAACTCTACCATGTTAAAACAAAACAGAATACAAGCAGAAATAAACTGGTATCAGAAAACTGGGAATAAATGTTTCCAATAGAGTTCATGTTTTTTTTTTTTAATTTTATCTTTAAACTTTACAATATTGTATTAGTTTTGCCAAATATCAAAATGAATCTGCCACAGGTATACCTGTCTCCCCCATCCTGAACCCTCCTCCCTCCTCCCTCCCCATACCCTCCCTCAGGGTCGTCCCAGTGCACCAGCCCCAATCATCCAGTATCGTGCATCGAACCTGGACTGGCGACTCGTTTCATATATATTATACATGTTTCAATGCCATTCTCCCAAATCATCCCACCCTTGCCCTCTCCCACAGAGTCCAAAAGACTGTTCTATACATCAGTGTCTCCTTTGCTGTCTCATATACAGGGTTATTGTTACCACCTTTCTAAATTCCATATATACGCGTTAGTATACTGTATTGGTGTTTTTCTTTCTGGCTTACTTCACTCTGTGTAATAGGTTCCAGTTTCATCCATCTCATTAGAACTGATTCAAATGTATTCTTTTTAATGGCTGAGTAATACTCCATTGTGTATATGTACCACAGCTTTCTTATCCATTCATCTGCTGATGGGCATCTAGGTTGCTTCCATGTCCTGGCTATTATAAACAGTGCTGCGATGAACATTGGGGTACACGTGTCTCTTTCCCTTCTGGTTTCCTCAGTGTGTATGCCCAGCAGTGGGATTGCTGGATCATAAGGCAGTTCAGTTCAGTTCAGTTCAGTCGCTCAGTCGTGTCCGACTCTTTGTGACCCCATGAATCGCAGCATGCCAGGTCTCCCTGTCCATCACCAACTCCTGGAGTTCATTCAGACTCATGTCCATTGAGACAGTGATGCCATCCAGCCATCTCAGCCTCTGTCATCCCCTTCTCCTCCTGCTCCCAATCCCTCCCAGCATCAGTCTTTTCCAATGAGTCAACTCTTCGCATGAGGTGGCCAAAGTACTGGAGTTTCAGCTTTAGCATCATTCCTTCCAAAGAACACCTAGGACTGATCTCCTTTAGAATGGACTGGTTGGATCTCCTTGCAGTCCATGGGACTCTCAAGAGTCTTCTCCAACACCACAGTTCAAAAGCATCAATTCCTTGGTGCTCACCTTTCTTCACAGTACAACTCTCACATCCATACATGACCACCGGAAAAACCATAGCCTTGACTAGACGAACCTTTGTTGGCAAAGTAATGTCTCTGCTTTTGAATATGCTATCTAGGTTGGTCATAACTTTCCTTCCAAGGAGTAAGCGTCTTTTAATTTCATGGCTGCAGTCACCATCTGCAGTGATTTTGGAGCCCCCCAAAAATAAAGTCTGGCACTGTTTCCACTGTTTTCCCATCTATTTCCCATGAAGTGATGGGACCAGATGCCGTGATCTTCGTTTTCTGAATGTTGAGCTTTAAGCCAACTTTTTCACTCTCCTCTTTCACTTTCATCAAGAGGCTTTTTAGTTCCTCTTCACTTTCTGCCATAAGGGTGGTGTCATCTGCATATCTGAGGTTATTGATATTTCTCCCGGCAATCTTGATTCCAGCTTGTGCTTCTTCCAGTCCAGCGTTTCTCATGATGTACTCTGCATAGAAGTTAAATAAGCAGGGTGACAATATACAACCTTGACGTACTCCTTTTCCTATTTGGAACCAGTCTGTTGTTCCATGTCCAGTTCTAATTGTTGCTTCCTGACCTACATATAGGTTTCTCAAGAGGCAGGCCAGGTGGTCTGCTATTCCCATCTCTTTCAGAATTTTCCACAGTTTATTGTGATTCACACAAAGGCTTTGGCATAGTCAATAAAGCAGAAATAGATGATTTTCTGGAACTCTCTTGCTTTTTTTTCCATGATCCAGCGGATGTTGGCAATTAACAGTATAAAAAATAGTATATTAAGAGTATAAAAAAATATAACATGGGTAAAAAATATAAAGATACTGCATAAAATATAACATAATAAAAATGGAGCAAGAAATGCCAAGTATTTTTTTGTGTGCTGTGACATGAAAAACAAATCCTATTACAATACCCAGAATTGATGAAGTATCATAAAGCAGGTGCCCCTACACTAAAAGTGCATATTTAATTTTATGCAGCCTTTCAGAAGACCTCATATTTTGAGGGTGAACTGATCTTTCTTTTAAAAAAAAGTTTTCAGGGCATAACACACTTTGCTCTTTGGCTCAGTGATTCCACTTTTAGAAAAGTAATCAGAGATCCCAGGTGGTACTAGTGGTAAAGAACCTGCCTACCAAGGCAGGAGACAAGACACACAAGTCCATCCCTAGGTTGGGAAGATCCCTGCAGGTGGGCAAAGCAACCCACACCAGTATTCTTGCCTGGAGAATCCCAAGGACCCTACAGTCCATAGGGTTGCTTCATTCCTGTCTGACTCTTTGCGACAATCAGCAAGGAACTAAATATGATGAAAGGAGGTGGAAACACAAGGAGGCATACACGCACTAAGATATTCACTGTAGTGACAGTTATAAAAGCCCCCTTCCCTCGTTAGTTTAATAGGTCAACCTTCATCCATTCTATGGAACACAATGCTAATAACAGCCATTAAAAAGCTATTTAATAACATTTTACAAAATGAAAAAATAACTCAGGATACATTGTATACTGAAAACAAAATATATATAATGCATGATAATCTCAATTTAAACACACAAACATATATATTTACACACAAATTTACACATAGAAAGGAAGGGGGTTGGGGGTTGGAAGGCTGGAAGAAAATACATCCAAATGTTAAGTGCAATTACCAAGGGTGGTGGGATCACAAACACCTTTTCAGAATTTGGAAGAAAGTCCCATGTGATACTTTGCAATCAGAAAATGCATCAAGTGAGTGTTATTTACTTTAAAAAAATGGGCAAATTTTATTTCTGTTTGAGGGTTCTTTTTTTCTTTCTCACAGCTACATCTCCAGCTGCATCCCCTTGTTTGAATCCTAGACTTGCATTTTCAACCTCCTGCACACACTCACTGGGCTATGTGATAAGCATCTCACATTTATGCCTAAAACCAAATGCTTGATTTCTCCCCTCAATCTCTCCTTCCCCAAAGTCTTCCCCATCTTAGTAAGTACGAACTTCATTGATTGCTGGGGCCCAAACCCTGGGAGTCCTACTCAAACTGTTTCCTCACATCCCACACCCCATCTGTTACCCAGTCCCCTTGGGTTAGCTTTCAAAATGCATCTGAAATCAATCATTTCTTACTTCCTCAAATGTGACCACCAAGTCTCCAGCGGCCTTTCCCTGGCACAGCTCCGCAAGGGGACTTTTCAAAGGTGAGTCAGATCATTGCATTCCTGTTCGAAATACTTCAATGGCTTCCCATCTTACCCAGGAAAACAAGGGAAACAGAGCTTCTGCCTTGGCCAAGAAAGCCCCCAGCTATCTCATCTCCTAACACTGAGCTCCTCGCTCCCTCTCCCAAGCTGGCTTCCATACGGAGAGGAAAAAAAAAATCTCAAACATTTAATAAAGTTTGTCTATTTAAAAAAATAAATAACATCTATTGATTCATTTTCTGATTATAAAGTAGCATATGTGGCTTTCCTCCAAAGGCACCTGCTGGTCCTTAGTTCTAGAATGTTCTTTCCTTACATATCTACGTATCACTCTTTCAGGTCTGTGGTTAAATCTCACTTCCTCAGGGAGCTCTTCTCTTTGGCCATTCCATCTGAAAGCAGCCCCCTTCCTGCTACACTCTACCTGAGCACCCTGCTTTAAACTTTTCCTCCTTGTGTTTCCACCTCCTTTCACCATATTTAGTTCCTTGCTGATTGTCTGGATTCTCCACCAGAATGGAAGCTTCACAAGGATGACTTTCTCTGTTTTGTTCAAGGCCACATGTCTCAAGTTTAGAACTGGGTTTTGTGCGTTATAGGGGCTCAACAGACATTTGTCTCAAGAGCTGCACAACATAGTTCTGAGTGACCCATCATCTCACTAGCCAACCACAAAATCCACAATCAGATACAGTCTTCCCACCTGGGAAAGAATTAAACCTTGGGGGATGAACCTGGTTAGTCTCTGTCTTCAGCCCTTGTTTAAGTCCTGTCTTTCTTTGGTGGGTAGAGTTAGGAACCAGTAGTGACTGCCAAGATTCCTCTTCACCGTCTCCTTCATTTCACTGGAGTAAGAAGGGATCTTAGAAACTACCTAATCTAACTTGTCATTTTAGAAGAGAGACATTTTTCGCTAGAGAAGTCCAAGTAAATCTAAGACCCAAAGCTAGGTCCTCCCAACCTCATTCTGTGCTCAGCCACTGCTCCACAGAAAGGGTGGAACAGTGGGTGGGTGAGGAATATAAACACCAGGAGCCAACAGTTACTGAGCTCTCACTACGTGCCGAGAATGATTAAATGCCTTGCACACGTATTACATCATTTATTGCTCACTCTAATGCTAAGAGGTAAGGTACTACTATTATCTCCATTTTATTGAGAAATGGAGGAACAGCAAGGTTAAGCAAATTGCTCAAGGCTACCCAGTGAATGACAGAGTGGGTACCTGAATCCAGATGGTCTGTCATTGGTCTTGGAGGTAAAACACAAAATCTGTATTGTCTTCTACACAGTGAAATAGCGTGTACCGTTGTTAAAAATATCCATTTAAAAATTCTTGAATTCCCATTGTATACTTAAGGACACTAACACTTCAACTCCTACTCTGTGTCCTATCCTCACCCTGAATGTGTCCAGGGGATTTTACCACCTATCATTCCTGCCAAAACTGAGTAGAAAGGCGATTTGTTCTTTTTCAGAGGAACACAGAAAAGAGTTTTAAGAGTTTTAAGCCAAACGTGGAAACAATTTACAGTAGCTTGCCTACAGCTGAGTTTCTCGACCTTACACCCAGAACCTTGGTTCATTACAGAAAAACTCTGAATAAAGAAGTGGGAGGTTCAGGTATGAGCAGAAATGTACACAAGGCCGTCTTCCCCTGGGGATGAAGAGAGAAGAACCACGGATGGGATTCAATGCAAAGAGGATGCTCCCTCATGGGAATTTAAAGTCCTTGGAAGGCAACTTGGCAAGAACTATCCAAAGCTTGATAATGAAGCCTAATCCTTGGCCTGGCAACTCCACTTAGAAATGCACTCAACAGTTTGTTTCTGTCCATAAGACAGTTGTTTATAAAGGGAGAAACTGTAAAGACTCTCAACATTCGTTACAAGGAGATCAACTGAGTAAGTTCTGAATGAATCAATAAATTATTCCAAATATATCTGATGGAATATCACATAGCCACTGAAAATGATGTGTGGTGTAGCTACTGAAACGGGGTTACTTGAAATAAAACCATACTATAAAGTACTCCATACTCTATGTCCCATTTTTTTAAAAAGCCACTTTTTAACAGGAAAAAAGACTAGCAAAATGTTAGTAGGATTATTGATTTTTGTGTTTTTACATGTTTTAGGCATATTTGAGAATGACTATGTAATACTATAACTAGATATTTTTAATTTTTATTTTTAACTGGAGGATAACTAATTTACAATATTGTATTGGTTTCTGCCCTACATCAACATGAATCAGCCATAGGCATACATATGTCCCCTTCCTCTTGAACCTCCCTTCCAAACAGATTTAAAATTGTGTTTAAAGGGGAAAAAATGCAGACTAGAAATACTGTGTGTGGAGGGGAGTGGTTAAGAAAAACACTACTGCTGCTTTTGCAGATCTCTAAAGAAAGCCCTCACTTTGTTATCTGGGTTCAAGCACCTGCAGAGGATTCCGATCTCTGACCACTTAGGAGAATCTGCTCCTATCTTCTACAGCCTCGGATACGTGACTCACAGGGGATAGGTCATGTCCTGAAGGAGTACTTTTCAAATACTGCTTAGATTTTAAGAAGATACATTCTGCAAATATTTGGTTCAAATCTTTTAGAGTATGTTAAAAATAAGAAAAACACTCAGAGGGGCTCATACCACCATCAAGACATGAGGTTAGGGCTGAGGTGTGCACTGGCTTAACGAGGCTTTGTGTAGGCCGCCTGAGACCATGAGGGCAAGCTATTAAAATGCTAAGTGAAATAAGTCAGGGGACTTCCCTGGTGCTCCAGTGGCTATGAGTCCATGATCCCAATGCAGGTGGCCGGGTTTGATCCCTGGTTAGGGAACTAGATCCCACATGCCACAAGTTAAGAGTTAGCACATTGCAACTAAAGATCCTGCATGCTTGCCAACTAAGACCTGGCACAGCCAAATAAATAAATAAAAATAAACATTAAAAAAAGAGACAAAAACAACTACTATATGATATCGCTTATACAGGGACTCTAAAAACGACAACAAACTAATGCGTAGTGGTGGTTTAGTTGCTAAGTCGTGTCCTGCGACCCCATGGGCTGTAGCCTTCAGGCTTCTCTGTTCATGGGATTCTCCAGGCAAGAATACTGGAGTGGGGTTGCCATTTCCTTCTCCAAGAGATCTTCCCGACCCAGGAATCAAACCCAGGAATACTGCCTTGCAGGCAAAGTAATGGATCTAACAAAAAAGAAGCAGATTCACAGATACAGAGGACAAACGAGTGGTTACCAGAGGGGAGAAGGAAGAGGAGAGGGATTAAGGCAATAAAGGGGAAGGTGATTAAGAGATACAAACTACTAAGTATAAAATAAGCTACAAGGATTGTACAACACGAGGAATACAGCCAATATTTTAGAACAACTTTAAGTGGCATATAACCTTTAAAAATTGTAAATCACTCTTCTACACCTGTAACTTATATATTACTGTACAACAACTACACTTCAATATTAAAGAAAACCCTTGCCGTTTGTACTTATCTTTGCAAATCAAGATTCTGTCAATATTAGACAAATAAAACGAAGCACACATAACTGAGTGTTCAGGCTTATAAAAACTTTAACTGTCACACATCACCCTTGATTTTAAATGCCCGTGTTCATCTGAAAAACCCCACTGTCCTCTTAGACTGAACTGAAAAAAGTTATAAATATGAACACAGAGGGTTTGTTACAGGGTTTTTCAACCTTGGCAGCATTGGCATTTAGGACCAGATTCTTTTTTGTGTGTTATTCTGCTGTCCTGTGCGTTGTTCACCAGCATTCCTGGCTTCTGCCCACTAGAAGCCAGTGTGTAGATGGCATCTAGTGGGCAGATGCTTCTTCTACCCACTAGATGCCAGTAACCCCATAGCTGTGACAATCAAAAATGTTTCCAGACCTTGCCAAATGTCCTCTTGCAGGCAAAACCGTCCCCAGTTGAGAACCACTGCTTAATACTAATCAAACACTGCATCCCTCAATTTTTATATTGGGGTTTTAACCTAAATAAGTTAGTTACATAAAAGAAGCTCTTCTGCTTAAACATAAATTGTTCTAAAGTATAAAGGTTTTCACTCATGCATTCTGGATTCAAACCTTGCCACTAACCCACTAGCTGTCTGCATTTACCTGACCCTTCTGATCAGCTAGAGGTTACCTCATCTGAAAAACAGGAATAGGAACACACACACACACACTGGATTAAATGAGACAGTTTATGGAGGATCACGCCTAGGAGATGCTCGAGAAATCAAACCTGCTGTTATTGTTGGGGCTGCTGTTGTTAAGGGCCCAACAGCCCAGAGGGTCTTACCTGATCTCTGCAGATTCTTTCGGTACCCGCTGAGATTCAGCTGGGTGATGGTCTTTGACACATGTGCAACGGCCATCTGTACATGCTTTTCAGTGAAATCATAGCACCAGGAGAGGTTCAGTTCATCCAGTCTGCACATAACAGGGGTGACAAGGAAAGCATGAAACCATTACCCAGAGTGAATCTTCTGTGAAACCCTGCCTAAAGCTGCAAATCAAGAAAACGCAGGGCCATTGATTCCTTACCATTTTCTGCATAGAACCTCAGCTTCTCTAAGCAGCTACATTTGCTCACCTGAAACTGCTTTCTCCATCTCGGTCCAGTTTGTTCCAGAAAGCTGCCAAGGGATATGAGCCAAGGGCTTAGTGAATGCTGCCCTCTTCTGGAAGAGAAGGGAAGTGCTCTCCTCTCCTGCTCATACCTCATTCCAGGACTAGGAGAAATTCTAGCTTCTATGCTTTCTTTCTCAACCACTTGGGTTGTAGGAAAAAACTAACAGTATGAGCTTGAGATGTTTTAAAAAACTGATAGGATGTACCAGGAATTCCCAATAAAGAGATGCCGACATCACAAAAATTCACTTTATCTTACTGGGCCTCTGTAACTAAGTAAATGAGGGCTTCAAAGGAAAAGTCCAACGGCTAAATTATACATCCCATTCCTGGCATTGCTGAGAAAATGCAGGGCTACCATTTTATCTCATTGGTAACATTCTTACACAAAAGTAATCTTTTGTATAAGATCATTAAGGAGAAATAAGCAGGATGCTATTAGCACAGAGACCAAGGGATATTAAAAAGGACAGACACAGTACTGGGTATTCTGTGAATCATGTCCCCCCTCACTTATTAATCTCCGTAACTCTGTGACCTTTATATTCGGACATTAGACATTACTACCTAGCATAAAAGATGTTTTTAATGGGATCACCCAGATTGGTGTATTTTGCAGTAACAAACTTTTGACAAATAAATAGTCAAAACTGTTAAGTTAGGTCTACAGACATTACAGGGAAAAAAGCCTGACAATATAGCAATATAGTCAGGTATAAACAGCTACTCTTTGTACATACTGTTGATAAACACATTACAACATTTTCCTTATTTTAATAAGTCAAAGAAAAATAAAAGGGATCATGACACGAGTAATCTTTGCAAACTTCCATTGATTTGGCTCCTGAGTTTGGATAGAAAGTTTGGATGATAAAGGGTACTGAGTTCTCCAAATCAAGAGCTCAAAGAGTTAGGAAAGCTTAAAAATGTTACCCGATTCTATCTTGATGTGAAAGATAACTGTATGTTTGAAATCACATTTCTAAAATCAAATCTCTAATCTCTCCTACCTGGAACAGCTGCTCAGCAAAGTCTTCAGGGCAGATTCAGAGAATCCAGAACACCCAGAAAGGTTTAGTCGCAGTAAATTTGTGTTCTGAGCAAGATTACTGGAAAAAGAGGACAAAGTTGTAACAATACTAACCAGACCCTCTTATTCAATCAAGAGGAATGAAGCTAAGGGAGGCAGCTACAGGCACACAGGCCTCTGAGTCAGCAGTGAGTTTAAATTCACATCTGACCATCTAGACGACACCAAGTAGGATGCTTTGCCTTAGTTTACTCATCTGTGAAATGGCAAGATCAGTATCTTCTTGGTAGTGTTGTTAAAATTAAATGGTATAATGTAATAAAGGCCTCAGCACAGTGCCCAGCACAGAGAGTAACTACACAACACTTACCAATGTACTTTTAAAAACTGAAAAACAAAGAATCCACCAATGACCTAAACATATTTCTATTTCACCCACAATTGTAATTAGTTTGTAAGTAAACTTCTACTTATAAAATCAGCAGGTTCCTTCAGTTAAACGTCTCTCAAATTGCCCTCTCCTCTCTGTTCCCAAATGCCTCATGTTAGCCAAACAGTGATTTAAGAGCGAGAGTTCTGGAATCGTACTATATGGCAAGGTTCAAATCTTGGTTTTGCTACCTAGCTACTGTGTGACCTTGGACAAGTTATTCAGCCTCTCTGTTGCTTAGTTTTCACATCTGTAAAAAGGGAATAATGAGAACGTATTTCATGGGGTTGGTATGAGGATTTACTTAGAAGACCTTTAAAGAACCTAGTATCTGGCATATGGTATGTGCTCAACAAATATTAAGCAGATATTATAATTATTCTTTCCTTTTCCCCATCAAATTTCATCACTTCTTACCTGAATGGATACAACAGTATCTTAACTAATCTACTGAATAGTTTCTTTCACACATAATCGATTTTCTGAGATGCCCAGCGAGTTAATTTTCTAAACATGTTTGTTCCATTCTCAGAACCACGCTTCTCTCTTCACCATGCTTCCCTCTTTACAGCCCACAACAAAGTCCAGAGTTCTTCCAGCGTGGCAGGCACCCACGAGATTTGGTCCCTGCCGACCCTCACCTGTCACTTCCCTCACACACTCCATCAATTCCTGACCACTTCAGAATCCAGTCGCAAAGGTGGCTTCACCCAGGCTGCTTCCTTCCCACACGACCTGGAGAACTCCTACCCACATACTTTCAATACTCAGCTTCAGAGTCACTTCCCCTTGAGACAAGACGGCTGCCTTCTCCAAATGTAATTAGGTCTCTGCGTGTTGCCACATATTCACCAACGCATCTAGCAAACACACTGCACCGTAATTATCTGTCTCTCCCTTGAATGAGGGAGCAACCATGCCTCAATTCCTCCTTGCGTGTCTAGAACCTAGCATGAGACCCAGCAACATATCGAGAGTTAGTACACAAACTTTGGTTGTCTAGGTGAGCAACCAAACCTCCTGGGAGGAGGAACCAAACCCCCTGGAGGGTTCTGCAGAGGCTGGAACACTGTATTGGGTATTTTCTGAGTCCACCTGCATGTGGACAGGACACCCTACATCTACTCGAGAAACAAAATTAACAAACACAAAACGAGCGCCCTTGGAACATGCTCCTAGGTTCCACTCACTCAACAACGGGATCTGAAAGTCGGAGGCCTTCCAGGCTGAGATTCTGCAACTTGGAGCAGTGAGATAGAAGGCCGTGCAGGGTAGACGCATCGATCACAGAGTTCGACAGGTCCAGGTGCTGTAGTCGGAAAGGGCTGAACACAGAGGGAATAAAGAGAGGCTCCACAAGATGGCTCAAACCAGTATGTCCAGATCTGACCCATTCTCCTCCCGACCTGGGCAGTCTATCACAAACAAGACCCTAAACACACATTTCAAGTATTAGCTATAGCTGTAGTCATAAAATAAATTGTTACTGGCCATCCTCGTTTGTTTTAAAATTCAAAAGCATTTTTTTTTTTTTGGCCAAGTCCAGACGTTGTGCCAGTACAGTCCAACTTAGAAAATGAATTAATGAGCATCATAGGAATGAGTTGGACGTGGGTGACAAGGAGGTCACGCCTACAATGACTCCTGGCAAGGGTGAGTGGGTGGATGACCAAACCAGGGAAGACCGTGGAAAGGCAAGTTGTAAAGGGAGGTTAATACCAAGGTTCTTGGGCTGGACGTGCTAACACTAAGGTACTTGTAGGAAATTCAGCTGTGGTAGTTTTTTAGGTAATAGGAAATAAGAGTTTGTTTGGAAGAGAGGGTTGGGCTAGAGATGGGGATATGAAAGTCTTGGCATAGATGTGGGTGTACAAGGCATAGCCTGTCTGAAGACAAGAGTGGGTCGGGAGAGAAGGCAGCCAGGGACAGACCCTAGAGTAACTGAGCAAAGCGTGCACTTGAAGGAGATTGAGAAGGAAGAGCTGCCGGAGAAACACAAAACACCCACGGGAGAGGAGTGTTGTCATATGACCACGGCGAGAAGGTGAAAAGGCCTCGAGTCGGGACGCGTGTTGTATCCCAGCTCTGCCGTCTTTAGCTTATTTTTCTGTTCAGTATTTATTCACTCCACTCTAGCATGAGATGGCACTAAGCCACACTGCAAAACTATCAGTAAGAAATACATTTTCAGAAAGTCTAAACCAAAACAGGATCTTTTTCAGGATGTAAATCGGTCTGTGATAGGATGAGAAACCCAGGGTGACAAAATCCAAAAAGACTCCTCACCTCCTTATCAGAAATAGGCAGTGGAGGTAGAGACATGTCAATCAAAACTACAATGAGGTATCATCTCACACCAGTCAGAATGGTCATCATCAAAAAAGTCTACAAACAATAAATGCTGGAGAGGATGTGGAAAAAAGGGAATCCTCTCTTGCACTGTTGGTGGGAATGTAAGTTGATAAAGCCACTGTGGAGAACAGTAAGGTGATTCCTTAAGAACCAGGAATAAAACTACCATAAAGCCCAGCAATCCCACTACCGAGAAAACCATAATTCAAAAAGAAACATGTGTCCCAATGTTCACTGCAGCACTATTTACAACAGCCTGAACAGGGAAACAGTCTAGATGTCCATCAGCAGATGAATGGATAAAGAAGTTGTGGTGTGTATATATATATATATACACACACACATACACATAATGGTCCTAAAAAGGAACAAATCAGTTCTAGTGAGGTGGATAAACCTAGAGTCTGTCATACAGAGTGAAGTAAGTCAGAGAGAGCAAACAAACATCATATATTAACACATATGTGCGGAATCTAGAAAAATGGCACTGCTCAATCTATTTTCAGGGCAGGAACAGCGATGCAGACACAGAGAACAGATTTGTGGATACAGCGGAGGAGAGAGAGGGTGGGATGAGTTGAGATAGTAGCGTTGAAACATACATATATTACCATATGTGAAACAGACAGCCAGTGAGAAGCTGCTGTATAATACAGGGAGCTCAACCCAGTGCCCTGTGACAACCTAGAGTGGTGGGATGGAAGGGGGGGCACGGGAGAGAGGAGGCTCAAGAGGGAGGGGACATATGTATACTTATTGCTGATTCATGTTCTTATATGGCAGAAACCATCAAAATATTGTAAAGCAATTATTCTCCAAATAAAAATACATAAAAAAATAAAAAGACATGGGCATTGGGGGAATAGCTTGGCTGCATGGCATCTGCCAGCCAGGGCTGCTTGGCTCCTGCCTCATAGGATACTCAGGGCACCCTTAGACCCTGGGAAGAGCCCAAGTGCAGGCCTAGGCCAAAACGGGAATGACGTCACTGAAGCCTGTGCTGTGTTTCACCACACGGCAACATAGACAACTACTGTCCCATGCTGCACAGATGACCTGTCCCAGGGCAGACAGCTGGAGAGAGAGAGAGAGAAAGACATTTCCATCTGTTTTCCTCCCCAAGATTCTCCAGGGACTTTTCTTTCTTACCTGAAATGTTCAACTAACGGTTGGTCCATAAATGATCGTGGACAGCGGAAGGCAACCACCCCTCGGGACAAAAGCCGACCAACCACATCTGGGTAGAGGTTTCTGCCCGCGAGGTCTACAGTCTGCCAGAGAGACTCGTCAAATCTGGAAAAGAGGTGCTCTGTTTGGTGAGTCAGGGCACCAGTTTCTGGAGGCCCTCGACGCTGCTATGAACAACAGGACACGGCCACTCAGTTGCCCTGAAGCAAATTCTAAAGGCATGTTTGTTTCTGACTATACAATTACCTATATTTTTAAGGCACTACTGAATATTTCTTGTCCCATTATGGGTAAGTTTTCATCTTCCTCTTTACATGGATTTCATAGCTAGTTCAATGCTACCATGAGCCCTGCAATGATCTGGAACAGGAGAATAAAATTTCAGCATTCAATTCAATTCAATAACTTTAAGACTGCTCAAATCACTCAACTGATTACTGAATAAGTAGGTAGGTTCACAATGACCTCTCTTGCCATCTTTGTGAAGCACGGGCATGCTACCACAACTACCCTAAAAAACATGTAAATGTCCCTAAAAGAAGGAAAGTTTCTATGACTTTATTATGAGATATGGTTAGCAAATATCTATTAGGAAAAGCCATAGTTCAGCTCCATTTTACAAAACCTTAAAAGCTTAAAATAAATGCACATAAATACAGGAATACCCATGAACTAATGTGAAGAAAAGAGGTAAAAATGTTTAGATTTGTGTTTCGAAAGCAAAAAGCGGTAACAAATATAGTAAACAACATAAAGAAGTTTGAATACCCATAGGTTAATTCAATTTAACACAAAGAAAACACGAGATCAAGCCCGTGAGGGAACATTTTGAATGTTTACAAGAATTTTACTTTTTAATCCTACTTGAGATAAGCAGACCACTGGCTGGAGCTTTGAAATAATTCTGCATAAACAAATTGTCAACCTCTATTCTTAAGAAGACAGGACTGCCGTGCCTGGCATATAACAAGTGCTTAATGAATGTCAGTTATAACTTTCATGACAGTTGAGATGAAGATGAACAGAGCTGCATAGAGAGCACAGCTGGTGGAAAAAGAAAATCAGAATGGGGTTTCTTGAGCAGGGATAAGTGAGTCAACCACCATGTACCTGCTCTGGCATTCCAGGTATGCCGACCTCTCTGTGGCTCTTCTAAGCAAATATAGTCAGCCCTCCCTAGCCACAAGGCTTCCCACGTGGCACAGATGATAAAGAATCCGTCTCCAATGTAGAAGATGCGGGTTTGATTCCTGGGTGGGGAAGATCCCCTGGAGGAAGAAATGGCAACCTACTCCAGTATTCTTGCCTGGAGAATCCTATGGACAGAGGAGCCTGGTGGGCTACAGTCCATGGGGTCGCAAACAGTTAGACATGACTGAGCAAGCACTCCCTGTCCACGGGTTCCACATCCACAGATCCACGGATCCAGAGTCAGACTGTCCTACCCCATTTGATACAGGGGACTTGAGAATCCACAGATTTTGGTATCCACAGGGGGTCCCGGAACCAGTACCCAGTGGGTACCAAGGGATGACTGTAGCACAGTCTTGTAAATACCTGGAGTGTCTTATTTCCAGCACACCTGTGAATGGAAGGGCAGGGGCTCCTGCGTTCTCACAGTGAGAGTCCTAGACGTGTGGAGGGAGGAGAGAGATAGACGGCCTTAAGCACAGACAAAGGCTGGCCAGAGGCTGATGAGCAGGAGAAAAGGTAAAGATGGAAAAGCCCGTTACCGCCTTCCCAGCTCACCAGGATGTCCCATGCGCAGCTCACTGTTCGCTCCTGAGAAGTGTGGCCCCAAACCCAACAAAACCTGAACAATTCGCTGGGTACCACTTGAGCATCTTTATATTTCATGCTCACAATGGCCATCATGTGACCCACCGGAAGTGACTTACCCCATTTGGAAAACTTCTTTTCCCTGTATTCAGCAGAGCGCATGTTTATTGGATGCTGGGCCAGGCAGTGAACCAGGAGTGACAGGGATACACGAAGGCACAGCTGGTTCTCATATACCCAGTGGGCTGGGTATGAGTGGCGGGAAGAGAACTCGGGGCTCTGTGTGGGACCCGGGTGGGAAAGCAGCTTTATGGGACCTGAGTGAGGCTCTGAGCCCCAGTCCCCATATATAAAATGGGATGATATCTTCCCAGGTGGTGCTAGTGGTAAAGAACCCGCCTGCCAATGCAGGAGACACGCGTTCAATCCCTGGGCTGGGAAGACCCTCTGGAGGAGGTAGCAACCCACTTCTTTATTCCTGCCTGGAAAATTCCATGGACAGAGGAGCCTGGTGGGCTACAGTCCACGGAGTCGAAAAGAGTCAGACACAACTGGGCACACACACACACCTCCAGCAGATTCCTCCCTTATCTGTGAAATAAGACACTAATTATTATAAAGAATATAATAATGAATAAGAAAATACCTAGTGTGCTTTGTGCTACTATATTCTTCTTGGTTTTCAGTGTCAGCAGACCCAACCAAATAAAAACCCTTCTTTTTTCCTCCTCCACATACACTAAATGGGGTGAAAAATACTTACGCTAGATGATACCATCTCTTACAAACACTGGAGACTTTCAGGAGTTCAGGGAGGCACAGACAGGAAAAGATTCCTAAGAGCAGCTCGTCTGGAAGGGAGTCCCAAGAAACACCTTGGAGGAGAAAAAAAAAAAAAAGAATTGTTTTCCTTTTACCATTCGTTTCCTCTATCAAGTGTACTGAGCTTTTTCCTGCACTTAAAGATATACAACATGTAACTTAAAAAGGGGAATTTAACGCTAAATGAATTCTTCATCCTCATAATTCTTTTTCTGTTCACCCATGACCTATGTTTCCTGAAGTGGATACCGTATACTTTCTCAGCAAAGGAGAAAATAGAGTATCAAGAATACTTTTCATGATATTCTTCTCTTTAGTACCCACCAGCCAGTCTCAGGCCTCTCACATCTTAGACGACAATGTCTAAGATACATGATGCTTCTGGGTTGCTAGGAACACCTCACTCCTCTCTGAAGTGGATTCAGTGGTGGATTTATCCAGTAGTGACCTTATTTAAAAGGCAAACCAATCTTTCTCCCTCTTCTTCCAAGCTTACAGAGGGTGGACTCAGAAGTCCATTTACCTAAAAGTACAATATCAAAAGGCTGGTCTCATCTCTTAATTCAACACACATGTTCTGAGTGCTTAGTTTAGTGCTTAATTCAACACACATGTCCTGAACATCTAGCACAAACATGCTTAGTTTCATGCCAGGGATGGGTTAAAGCGTTAGGAGAAAGCAGGTAACACATGAGACAACACTTTTTCATGGAGCTTGTGTTCCACTGGGGAAGCAATCACATGATATTAGAAGACATGTTAAAAACTGTTCAATATTTTTTAAAAATTAAGTGACATGTTAAAATTGCTTTTACTTTGATGTATTAAAAATGAAGAAAATGAGGAAGGTGTTAGAAGGTTTAAACACATAGCATACACACACACCTCAACCATCAATAGCAACTAACCTTGTTCTATTTTTCATATGTTTGGGGTTAATAATAAATTATGATAAGGGTTATATTCGGCTCTTTGATGAAAACAACTATTTTCATTCTATTTTGACTCAACTCTATTTGTTAGCCTACTGAAACTCGTCATTCATAGTTAAGGAGACTAAGTCTGTATTAGTAAAGATTTGGTCAAAATATCTCCTTCCACATTTTAAAATAAATGCCTAATACAAAATTCTGTAATAGTAAGTAATTGTGACGTGAATTTCACCACAATGGTGGTTCCTCTAGTAACTGTCAAGTTTTATAGCTGGAGTTCCCCCCAAACTTTTTAATACATTTGCTGTGTTTTCTTATATTAAAAGAAGTATTGCGTTCTTATTGAAAAAATTCTTGAAGAAAAGTTGAGTTACTTAAAAGTATAAAACAGTTCCATTTTTCAGAGATATTTTTAAGTTATCTGGTGCACTTGCATCCATTGCGTAAACATACTGTTTCCCAAACTGGTATTTAAAGAACATTCTTCTGGGAGATGTTAATATCTATTCCACTACAAACAGTGTTTTGTGGTGTAAAATGGTATAAAACAGTGGGGAAGGCCTTACTGAGCTGGTGATCATTGAGCAAAGGCTAAACACAGGGAAGGGGCCGGCCCTGTGAGTCCCTGGGGTGTGTTCCATGTGCGGGAGCAGCAGGTCTGTTTTGAGGAACAGCAAGGAGGCCAGCCGGAGAAGGTAATGGCACCCACTCCAGTACTCTTGCCTGGAAGATCCCATGGACTGAGGAGCCTGGTGGGCTACAGTTCATGGGGTTGCTAAGAGTCGGACACGACTGAGTGACTTCACTTTCACGTACTGGAGAAGAAAATGGCAACCCACTCCAGTGTTCTTGCCTGGAGAATCCCAGGGACAGGGGAGCCTGGTGGGCTGCCGTCTATGGGGTCGCACAGAGTTGGACATGACTGAAGCGACAGCAGCAGCAGCAGCAAGGAGGCCAGCATAGAACGCAGTGAGCAAGTTGCGGGGATCGGGGAAGAGGTCAGAGGGGTGGGAGGGGGCCAGTCACCCCGCTCTGATTCTGAAGGTGATGAGGGGCCGCCGGAGAGTTCTGAGCACAGGAATGACAGGATCTCACAGAGATTTTAAAAGGATCACTCTGACTGTGTGTTCAGAATAAACCGGAGGGAGAAAAAGGGGGATGCAGGAAAACCAGTTTTCTTAGTTTTTAGAAAAGCAAACTCTAATTGCTATTCAACAAGTATTAAATGCTTACATATGAATAGAATAACCCACACGATCAGGATAATATGACCATAGCCTAGAAGGAAACACACACACACCAAAGAAACAGTGAGTGTTTTAGATTAGAATTCAGAGTGGTTAGCTGAGTTCAATAACTTGCCTTCTCGGTCTCTAACTCCAATCCATCTGCTACAACCAATGCTACCGCTATCCTCTCTCCCCTGTGATGGCTAATTTTAGTGTCAACTTAACTGGGCTAAGGAATACCCAGATATTTGGTTAAATACAATACCAGGTGTCTTTGGGAGGCTATCTGGAATGAGATTAACATTTGATCCATCAACTGAGAAAAGCAGGTTGCTGTCCCCAGTGTGCGCCTGCATCATCCAATCCAAAGCTGGGTTGGAATGAAAGGTGGATGAAGGAAGACCTGGCTGTTTCTCCCACCTTTGAGCTGGAACCTGGGTTCCTCCTGCCTTCAGGCCTCGACTGAAACTAACATGATCTACTCTCTGGATCTTTGGGACCAAAGATCATGGGACTCTTCAGCTTCCAGGGCTACGTAAGCCAATGCCTTATTAATAAGCCTCCCGTATCTCTTATTTGTTCAGTGGCTCTGACAGTTTTCTTGGACTTCCCTTGTGGCTCAGCTGGTAAAGAATCCATCTGCAATGCAGAAGACCTGGGCTCGATCCCTGGGCTGGGAAGATCCCCTGGAGGAGGGCGTGGCAACCCACTCCAGTATTCTTGGCTGGAGAATCTCCACGAACAGAACAAACTGGTGGGCTACAGTCCATGGGGTCGCAAAGAGTCAGACACGACTGAGCAACTAAACACAGAACATACACCCCATTTAAAAGGTGTCAGCATTTACTGAACACGGATGTTGCAACAGGCTCAGGGAGAAGACGATGGAGAGCTGGAGACAGCCTGGAGGTGAGTGATAAACGTAACAGTCTTGGACTCCGTGGACTCTTCCCCCCTATTCCTGGGCAATCTTTTGAAAACACCCCTCGATCAGATCCCTTCAATGGTGTCCCTTGAATATTCAGTCTAAAGTCTATACTGCTGAGCATGAAATTCAAAGCTTTCTTATCAGGGCCCCACTCGGTTTTCTAGATTCATTATCTAGACATATGTTCTAGCCATTTGGAGCTACTTGGAATTTTCAGAATGAGTCATTCTGTGTCATATCTCAATGCCTCCGTACATGCTGTGCCTGCCCCCGACTGCTATGAATTTAACATCAAGTGACCATTAACGCCCCAACTCCTATAGACGGCCTCCCAGGACATCACCAAAAACAGGCCGGTTTTTTAACCACAATTTTTCCTATTTCTTACTCACCTGTGTAGGCCCCCACAAGGCCATGAGATCTTGAGAAGGAGAACCTGATTCTTCTTTTAACAATCTTTATATTCTAAGGAACTAGCACACTGTCCGATACATGAAACCATTCATATATTTACTTAACATGTGCTATATGCTGAGGACTGTTCTACAGACGTAGATGAACAAGGTATGGCCTGCTCAGAGTTTGAGACACAGACAAATAGGAAATTTCAATCCAGGGTCACAACAGGCTGCAGAAGGGCTCAGAGTGCTGTGCTACACCAGGGACAGAGCTGGCACAGTGCTTAGGGAAGGAGACTCCCTGAGAAAAAAAGGACATGTAGCTGCTCCATGAACACCTGCCCCTCCCTCTCTGCTGCTGCTGCTAAGTCGCTTCAGTCGTGTCCGACTCTGTGACCCCAGAGACGGCAGCCCACTAGGCTCCCCGGCCCCTGGGATTCTCCAGGCAAGAACACTGGAGTGGGCTGCCATTTCCTTCTCCAATGCATGACAGTGAAAAGTGAAAGTGAAGTCGCTCAGTCGTGTCCTACTCCTAGCGACTCCATGGACTGCAGCCTACCAGGCTCCTCCGTCCATGGGATTTTCCAGACAAGAGTACTGGAGTGGGGGTGCCATTGCCTTCTCCACCCCTCCCTCTCTAGAGAATCAAATAAAGGACTGAGGCTCTGAAGCCTAGGGTTAGAGGGATGAAGGCAGACCATCTGCACTGACCCTAGACACGTTCCGGGGAGCAACTCCTCAGTGTGGCAACTCCATCACACGACAAAGCTCCTGGGCCAAGGTCAGTGGGGGCAGAGGGTCTCTGGCATGACTCCTGCTTCACAAATTGGAACCAAGTTTTCCTTCCATTAATTCTTAACTCCCTGACCTCTGCTGTCTCTTGTGTATACAGATCAGATGGCAGCATTTCACTCGGGAAAAAAAAAAATTACACTTAGCCACTTTGAATCTAGTCTGTTGAGATTTTTACTATGATCTGCAATGACTACCCTGACACCAGGTGCCTGCCCTCCATCCCCGCCAAGTGTGAGAACTATTGGATTGAGGAAGGAGCACAGCTCCAACTGGAATTTGACTGCATTGTCTCCATGTCAGCAAACCTTAAGCGAGCTGCTCAATCCTTCTGGGGCTGAGTTTCATCTGCAGGAAAGGGAATAAAAAGGTTTATCTTGCAAAGTTTTTCACTATGAAGACTAAATAGCTCATGTCAAGAGGTTACAAAGCAGAGAGTTAAACTCTTTTTTGGCTTCTATTCCTCTCATTTCTCCAAAAACTCTATATGCTTTACTTTCATGACCTTTTCCTTTCAGTGCTGCTTAGAATCTTCACCTATGTGAAAACATCCATCTCTGAGTAGGACAAGGGCTGCCTGATAAGATTTACTGAGACCCCCAAACCGCCTTCTATCTAGGTTTAAATAATTAAATTAAATTAAAAGATGCTTGCTCCTTAGAAGAAGAGCAATGACAAACCTAGACAGCATATTAAAAAGCAGAAACAAAGGTCTGTATAGTCAAAGCTATGGTTTCCACGAGTCATGTATGGATGTGAGAGTTGGACCAAAAAGAAGGCTGAGTGCCAAAGAATTGATGCTTTTGAACTGTGGTACTGGAGAAGGCTCTTGAGAGTCCCCTGGACAGCAAGGAGATCAAACCAGTCAATCCTAAAGGAAATCAATCCTGAATATTCATTGGAAGGACTCATGCTGAAGCTCTAATACTTTGGTCACCTGATGTGAGGATCTGACTCACTGGAAAAGACCCTGATGCTGGGAAAGATTGAGGGCAGGAGAAGGGAGCAACAGAGGATGAGATGGTTGGATGGCATCATTGACTCAATGGACATGAGCTTGAACAAACTCCAGGAGATAGTGAAAGACAGGGAAGCCTGCTGGAGTGCTGCAGTCCATGGGATCACAAAGAGTTGGACACGACTGAGTGACTGATCAACTTATCAACAATCTAGGTTTGGGATCCAGGAAATACTGGAAAGAATAAAGAGACACATGGAAGGGCAGGAAGCCAACATGGGAATGTGAATAAGCAGATTATCACTATGGGTTTTAAATCTGCAGGGGACTCCCAGGAAACATAAAGCACCTGCCCCAGATGCTGGGGCATTTAATCCATCATCTGCTGTCAGTCATTGGTTGGGGGCTTCTGAAAGGGGGTGGGAATGTTGATTGCCCAGTATGCCTGCCTGGGGAAAGCCCTCAAACACAGAGTGTCATCAATGTGGAGGAGAAAGCTCTTGGCATAAAAGGGAATGGTGAGCTTCAAGGAGCTATGGATGGGGCACCCAAGTGTCAGGTAAAATAGTGGGGAAAGGAGATAGGGAGGCTTGTTGCAAAGTAAAGGGCAGGAGAAATCAATAAACTAATGAATGTGGTGCTTCCCATTTTTATGGGAAGACATAAGAAATCAGCAACTTAAGAGTAAGAGATCAGTAATTCAAGTGCTTCCCAGGTGGCACACTAGTGTTAAACAACCCGCCTGCCAATGCAGGAGACGTAAGAGACAGGGGTTTGACCCAATGGTTGAGAAGATATCCTGGAGGAGGACGGTGCAACCCACTCCAGTATTCTTGCCTGGAGAATCCCATGGACAGAGGAGCCTGTCCATAGGGTCGCAAAGAGTCGGACATGACTGAAGTCACTTAGCACACAATTCAAATGCTAGAAGGAAAATTTGGCATTGTGATGAATGCAGGTGTTTGCTGAGGACAGCAAAGCGAGGCATTGAAGCCACACAAGGGAGCTAAGTCAGTCTAGAACTAGGAAGGCTTTGCATTGCAATGTCCATCTTCACCTGCACAACTCCTACTCATCCTTCAGACCTCAGCTGAACTATCTCTCCCTTGGAGGGGCATTCCCAGGTGACCAGCACAGCCCCCATACCTAGACAGGCACATGGAGACCCAGCACAATGCCTGGCACACCACAGACATTATCAAAACCATTGCTCAATGCAGTATACCTTTTACTGCCCCTTCACACAAACCATGAATGTGCTAATTCTGTATCCATGTGACTGATTAACCTTCCTTAATCAATTAACCGCCATGCCTGGTGCCTAAGACAAACCTGGAGACGAACATTAGAAAGTGTTCAATATTTCACAAAGGAATGACTGACACAACTAAGAGAAGAAAGCTGGCTCTATTTCACAGACAGGTAAGAGTGTGGGCCTCTCAGGACCAGTTTCCTCATTTATCAAATGACAAGGCTAGCCTAGGGCTCCACTTCAACAAACATTCCTGGGTGTCTGACTAATGCCGGAGAGCATAAGCACAGTCCCTGTCTGTTGGCCTCACTGGGAGGCAAACTAATAAACAGAAACACAACCCCACATTTACAACTGCCATTTACTGAAAGCCCTAAAGAGTCTCATACGTTTATTAATGCATGCGATTCTAATGCTTGCCTTGTGTCCTAGGATGTAGTGTCCCATTTCACAGATGAGGACCCTTGTCTTAGTAGGTTTATTTATTAACCTCACTGAGGTGCTAGCAACTATCAGGTGGCAGAGCCACAAAATTAACATGGGACTCTTCTGTCCGTTTCCAAACCCCACAACCTGAGGTGAAGGCACAGAGCCACAGAGCAGAGTGTCTGAAGCCTACCAGGTGGCTCAGGGTCTGCCAAGGAATGGCACGGCCCTGGAGGTGTTCGGGGGAATGAGGCTGAAGACTGAAACCCAGAAACAAAAGCAGCGTCCTCTGTAAGTCAGGGGAGGGGCTTCAGGAGATGATGTAACTCCGACTAAAGGGATAAGGTCACACAACTAGCAAACGGCCCGGTGGGAATTCAAGCACAGATCTGACTCCAAATCCTGTCCTATGTCTACCCTAGGATTCTCTCTCCTGTTCTGACTTAATTTTCTAAAATGAAGAAAAATTTTTAAAAAATGATGCTTTTTAAAAAAGTGAGAACTAAACCTCACTTGCTCTGGGAAAAGGAATCCTTCAGGGCTTGGGAGGGAAGGCAGAGGGGAGAGGGAGTGAAACAGAGATGCTGAGAGCTCTCAATGGGTCAGTGAGCATATGGATGGGGCAATGGCTGGGAAAAACGCACAGCCTCTCTGAGCAGCCAAGTACCCACGTCTCCACAGAGCTGATCACAGGACAACACTGAGTCTAGGGACCTGGTGGGAGTGAAGGCGGGGGAGGGGTGTCACAGCCTGAAACTGGATGCTGTTTCAACAGATGAGACAGAAGTCTGTCTTCGTACAGCTGCCCCAGTGGCTAGTATCCAGGCTTGGGATATGCTCAATCTAATTTTACTTGCCATAGTTAATTCTCAAAACACTGACCATCTGTTTCCTGGATTCCTGACTGCATTGCTGCCTGGTCTGTCTGCTCAGAGAGGATGACAAAGTCCAGAGCAAGTCTTTCCTCTACTCACCTCTTCTAAAACCCCCAAGGCTGCACACCAGACCTGCACAGTAAGCAAAATAAAGCCCATGGACTTTAATCTTCAACAATATGAAAGCAATCAAACACACTTTGGAGCCATGAAAGGAGAAAACTGGCCAGATTCACACACTTGCTAGTCACCAGCATTTCCATTCATTCCTCTGATGCAAAGTCAGCTGTCCACTTCTGTAACCTCATCACCTCCCAGGCCTCTTAAAGTCTTTCGGAAATAATAACGCTTGCTTAAGAGTTTTCGATGCATGAGGTCTTTACTCTATAGGTAACGTCTTCTTACTTGACATGTTTATTTCTTGAAACATCACCTACACTCAGATTCAAACTCCAGAGTACTCAATCTTTGACTCTTAAAACTGCCCTTTTCTTTAAGCACAGATAATTGTATCTGAAGGATAAGCAGGCACTGCTGTTCAAATCTACTCCTTTTTTAAGAGTGGAGGTTCACCTCCTGTTTGCTTCTGCTTGCTTGTTTTAAGTGTTAACGACCCATGCTTCCTTTCTGGGAGACTACAGATTCTGCCATCTGGGATGAGATTTCCTTCCTCTTCTATAAATCATTAAGAGACAACACTAGACCATGTTAGCTCTTGGTATTTTGGCTTTTTTATTTTTTGCCTGGTTGGACAAAACTGAAAAAAGCAAAACAGGAAAGAGCTAAAATAGAGGTCCTCAATGACCCCTTCAACCCCACACTTCAATGAGAGACTTGCTCAACCCTGGGATGTGAGAAGACTAAGAAACCATGGAAATTGGGATTCGGGGAATTAGGTACAGGATGCAAGGTCAAGAAGAGCAGGATCTTTGGTCTGTTGTGTTCACTGCTGGATCCCCCATCTCTAGAATGATGCTCCATCAACACTGCTGAATCAATGAAAGGAAGCTATAGGGTAAACACAGGTGCCTGGGAAGGGCCTGTAAAGGCTCTTACAGAGCTGAATTTTGGAGCTGCAGGATAAGATTCAGTGGTGAGTCATGAAATCAATTTAGTCTGATTAGTGTTGTTTTGAAAGAATGGAAGAGAATAGGAAATACCTTGGTAAGGAAAAAACTAATTTAATGCAATTTCAGTTTAAGATACACACCCAAGATTGCAATGGAAAATGTATTTATTGGTTATTAAAAAAAAAAAAGAGGAAAAGCATTTGCCTACAGATACTGAAAAAGCAGATTCCCAGGCTCCAGGCAGGACTTCTGGGATGAGAATCTCTGGAATTTTGCACTTTGAACACGTTCCCTTGGGGATATCAGCAGACTCTAAACTTTGGAGTCTCTAGTCTGAAAACCACTAAGGGGCCTGGAATTTCAAGCAGTTTAACAGCCATGGGAAAGCTGATCAACAAATTAGTTTGACAGGATTTCCACAGCTATCTTCTGTTTGGGAGGTCGGAGTGGGGGTTGTGGGTGAGCAGGAGAAGACAGGGGACCGGGGAAGGCATTTTACAACCATGAATAAAATGCAGTTGTTCTCTTTCTGTTCATTACTGACCTCATCACCAGGCCATTTCCTCCCAACTCCTTCCACAGACTCACCCCAAGGGCTACTCAGACCTGTCCTGGTACCCGTTGGCCACAAAGTTTCCATCTTCCAAACTGAACAGATGAAGAGGATTTAGTTACCAGATGTGAGCCTGGCTTGGGGCCAGCAGAAAAAAGAGACTGTCCAGTGAAGAACCAAGAAAAACTCACACAGCCCAGGGCCACTGTCATCAGATCGCTATGGAAAGCAGGTGTGGTCCGTTCCAGCCTAATCCTGCAGCGCTCTCAGCCACCTGTCCTGACAACCGCAGACAAAACTCACTACAATGATGATCCAGCGCCGCCAGGGGCCCAGGCTCCTGATGGCCCACTGGGAATGCTCTACACCAGCTGTTCCTCACCCTGCAAGCCCCCAGCCCCCCATACCAATTTACCAATCACTATGGTGGGAAATTCCACGCACGCGCACAGCATACCAGTGGTTTCCCTCCCTGCCTCTCTCTGAGGTCACAACAAACAGAAAAGTCATGATTTTTTTTTCTCTCACTTCCCATAAATACATTTGAAGTCATTTTTAACAATCTTGATGCAGTGACTGAATCCTTTCCAGGTCCTTCTCTCTTCCAGAGCCTCTGCTTTGCTGAAGGGCAGAAGGAAGCGTGCCCACGTGCCGTGAGGATCACCATGAGAAGCTTCGGGTCATTTTTATACAAGGGGCTCCTTCCCTCTGGCCTCCTACAGCACTTGCTGCCTGAGCCACTCAGCAGCTGCTAGTGTATGAGCTGCCATCTTTTGCTGGGAGCTTCTCTTACCGTGTATCCTCTTCTCTCAACTTGAACTGCAATTTCCTGGAGACAGCAGCCATGCCTGAATCTTCCATCTTGTTTCCTTCGTACCTTGCTTTAAAAACGTCATCTGTATTTCTGTCTGTGTGTGTGAATGTGGAAGGACATATAGGACACACAGCAATCACACTCCACGTCAGATGCTATCAGCACTGGACAAAGTTGTCAAAAGCCGCTCATCTTAGCAGGAAGCGTCTTTCACCAAATTGTTCCTGCTGCATTCCTGACACTAAAAATAGCAGGGACGTTCAATTTTGAAGAAAAAAGATCTACACGAACAGGGCCAGACTAACAGGATTAAGGACAAAAGATAAAGTGAAATAGCCTCTCCGCTAGCTATCTTTTGTCCACCAAATTAACTGGGTTTACTTACTGTTATACGCAGGGAGCATGCTAGCAGCTTTACATGTATTCTTTCATTTAATCTTACAGTACCCCATGACACTGGCATTACTATCCCATTGCACAAAGAAACTAAGGAACAGAGAGCTCAAATAGCTTCCCAAGGTTGGTAAACAGCAGGATTTGGATTCAAAGCCATATCTGTCTGACTTCACCACAATCCTTACTGCCTTTCTGATTAATCCAATACCTAATATAGATCCCCAGACCATAATTTCGAAGTTCTATTTTCTAAAGAAAGGGTCAAAAGCCAAAAAATCTTTTTTTTTTTTAAATTTTGTTCAAGCAAGCAAGCGATCAACCAACCATTCTCAAAGAAAGCCAGATGGGGGAATTCAGGAATATACTTAATTTACCCTGGCTCTGCCAGACTTCATCTTTATTTCTCGGCTGTCTCTTCTTCTCCATCATGACCCACGGAATTTCAATTTAGAGTATGATCACTTCTACAACTTCAAAACCTTTCTCTGTCCACTCTAACGTCAAAATCTATCCAGAAGCTGCTTAACACCATTCCCACACCTCTCAACAAGTCTATAAGCTTTTATCCTCAAGCCCTCAAAGTTGTCTCAAGACACCAGTGTATCCTTTTCAAAGGTTACACAGCAACTCTGCTCAACGGCACCTCTAGCCCAATTCTCACTATTCTCCCCTTTGTTCCACTCTTGGAATATGGCTTCCTTGCTGTTCCTTGAACAAACACAACATTCCCCTGCTCCAGGGCCTTTGCACTAGCTGCTCCTTCTGCTTGGGGCTCTTTTCTCCAAGATATTTGCATGGCACATTCCTTCATCTCCTTTATGCCTTTGCTTACAGCTCACTGTCCAAGTGAGGCTTCCTCAATACCCTGCAAACCAGCTTCCCATCCCAGGACCTCTTGTCCCTCTTGGCTTGTTCTGTTTTTGTTTTTAGCCACAGCACTTATTCTAACATACTACACACCAGATTTGTGCATACTGCATCCTCTTTCTAGAAGAGAAGCTCCATGAGGGTAGAAATGCCTTTTTGTGCTCACTGCTATATCCCCAGTACTTAGAACAATGCCTAGCACACACAACGTGCTCGGCAAATATTTGCTGAATTAATGTTTTACATGGCCTGCCAGTAAGAAAAACTGATAACCCCAGGTCAACGCACAATGTTTACCCTATGGTTCTGAGTATTCCTGGAGCTCTGATCCACCCGTGGGAGGCAGTTATACATCAGCTTGAGAAGCCTGGAAACAGAGAGCTATTTAGAGGGGAATGACGGGGTGGAGTTCTACATTTCAATCAGTCCACTCTAACTCTGGGGGATGTATCTCGGGAGGATAAGGCTCTGAATTATGAGTCCGTTCCTAAATATGAGAAATATTTAGGAGAAAAGAGAGAAAGATTCAATGATTGTTTGGATATTGGGGGGATGGTGGGAATCTGACCTTTAGGTTATGGGGTTAGGGAAACTGAACAGATAACACAGTGAGTGATAGAGACAGCATAAAGAAGAATTCCTCTTGGGAATGGATCTGGAAGGATGAGTCTCTTCCCCTTAGCTCAACATTCACTTCAGCAGTCCTTTGACAAATAACTAAAGTGATTACGCTAAAAGGCTCAACCGCGGCTACAGAGCAGCCAAATATAAACAAAAATAATTCTATGGATCATTGCTTTATTTCTATTTGTCAGAGGTATTGAGCTGGCCTTTAACCAGGCAGAGTCCCTCCTAAAGAAAAAGGAAGAATGTCTTTTCACACGTTACAAGTCAGTTCTGTCTCTGAAGACACACATACCACCATTTCTGTAAGCACAAGCAGTTGTCTGGTTTCTTTGGAAAATAACTGAAGAATTGGGCAATTTTAAAAGGATCCTATCTGGTTTCCCTGGTGGCTCAGAGGTAAAGAATCTGCCTGCCAACGCAGCAGTCACCGGTTTGATCCCTGATCTGGGAAGAGATCCCGCACGCAGCACAGCAACTGAGCCCCAAGCGCCACAGTAATTGAGGCTGTGTTCTATAGCCTGGAACCCGCAACTGCTGAGTCCACGTGCTCCAACTACCGAAGGCCCTGCGTCCTAGAGCCCACGCTCCCCCAGTAGAGAAGTCACTGCAACTAGAGAAAAGCCCGGGCAACAAGGAAGACCCAGCACGAACAAAATAAATAAATAAATTTAAATAACAATTTCTTTAAAAGGGCCCCACCCCATGCTCAATACCCCAAAACAAAGGTTTACCGACGAAATAGTTTGATCCACCATTCACTGGGCTTGTATTTTACCCTCATACCTTACCTGGAAAGTTCTCTCGGTTTAGCTTAGGTCTGCGGACAATCACAAAGTCCTTGTCATTCCCTTTGCTTTTCAGCCGTTTTCGTGGGGGGCTCTGTGGGTGGCCCAGGTTTGAAAGCAGTTCCTGGGGGATGTTCTCACTATCCACCTCCTCCTTCTCCAGGGCGGAGACCCCCATGCCTGAAAGCAGTTCAGAAGTCTTGCTAGAATCCCATCCCCACGTGAAACTGGTGGTAACGTTGCTACTCTGGTCGGGTATCTCCTGGAGGTGTTTCCTGCAGAAACGCACAATAGCCCCACGTTCCTTTCAAAAACACGCCCGTAAATAATTCCCAGACAGGCCTAAAGGAAGCTGCAAGCTATGCGCCGCAGAAAGCTTTCACAGCAGTTAACTGAACTGCATTTTTACGTGCCGGCGGCGAGTTCCCAAGAATAAAAGAGAAAATAACCGAATACATCGAAAAGGCTTTTTGATTTCCGATCATGCAGAAGGCCTCAAGAATTTCTTAAAAGTGGAGGGAACATACAAGGAAAGAGGCAGGGCAATCACACACTGATTGAAAACAGCAGCAGGAAAGCTCAATAAGGGAAGACAAATAACATTCACGCTGACCACCGCACTAAAGCATCCACCCATCCACATTTTCCCAAAGAGGCGAAGCAACCATTCACATTACAGCATTGCTAACGATATTAGCAAGTAGCAAAACACGCGGCCTAAAAGAATTAAGACGGTCCATTCATGTTCTGTCTCCTTCTGCAATCGGTTTACCTGTGCATGGCGTCCACAGCTTCGGGAGTTTTAAATGCGTGCATTAATAGCAGAGGTGCCCGCCTCCCGGATTCCCGCTTTGGCGCGCGGCGGCGCACTGTGTGCGGCGCACTGCGTGCGGCCCCGGCTCGCTGCAGCGAAACCCGCGAACTCTATCAACGTTCCATCCCAGCAGCGCGCGCAGAATTCTCCAGCCAGCCGGCTCTCCTCCGCAGCCGTCGTCTGCGGCCCCGCTGCCTGCTGGGAATTGTAGTTTCTGCCCAGCCTGGTAGTCCTGCTGCCTCGCCACTACTTCCTTTCCTTGCAGCTTTGCCGCCTTCGAGATACCCACAACCCCGCGCGGCTGCGGGACCGGACGACCCACAGGGTAGGCGGGGAAGCGGAAGTGGGCGGTGCTCCGACTGACTGGGGAAATGTCAGCTGCTTGACTGGGGTCGGGGTTTCCTTTCTCGTGAGCCCCCGACGTTTTGGTGACTGCCACCGCTGTCGCCAAGGAGTGTGGGTCCCAAACCCTGTAAGGCTGTGGCGGCCGCGGGGTTTCCAGGCCCTTCTGGACGCTGTCCGGCGAGATCGGACGGTGAGCCCGAGGAGGAGAGCGTGAGGCACTTTGAGGTGTGGGGCCGAGCACGGACTGAGAGAGAGGGGCCCCGGAGACCCCGAGAGGCCGCCGTCGGGGGGCCTACGTCCCGGGCAGCTGAGTGGAGGCCGTGGCACGCCCTGCCGGCCAGGTGAGAGGCTGCGGCCGTGGGCGTCACACCTGCTCCCCTCTCTGCCTGGAGCTGTGTACTCCACCTGGGTGAGGGCGGCCCAAAGGACTAGGTCTGTGGACAGGATCTTTTCCTTACGTGTAAAATAGGCACCACGGCAACGACGCTCGTTTCACAGTCGCCGTCAAATCAGAGGCTCGTGAGAGCGTTTTGTAAACGAAAGCGCGGTTCAAACGTGCGGCGGAGGTTTAATTTTAGGGGAGCAGGAGATTCCGGTGAGTGCCAGGGGAAAGCTCAGCATCCCCCGGCAGCCTTGAGAAGTCCCATAAATGCTAGCATGAGAACAAATAAGGTGACTATTGTTTGCAAAAGGCTTTCCGTGCCACGCTAGCGGCCACCAGGAAAGCCATTCGATTACTGTCTCAAAAAAAAAAAAAAAAAAAATTCTGTTTGCCGCACGTCCTAAAAGCCAGCTGCTTGCTTTTAGACTATATCCACGGAGAAGAGTTTGGAGATGGTTAGAGAGTGCCATTTTCTGGGTAGGATGACCGTGCGAAATCCATTGTGCAAATGTTCTATAACTGTGACCATGGGAAAACAGTGAAAGAGAGAAGGAGAATGACTTCCAACCCTAATAAAAATGGAGAGGATTTATAAAGTTCAGAAATAAGCACCCAGAGTCATCACAAAAGTACTAGAATATCACTTAAGCATGCTGTGTGGCATACCTTCTTATTTCTTAAAAAAAAAAAAAAAATTCAATTTACACTGGAGTTAAACCTCCCTAGCTTGTATATCAGCTTGTTTCAGGCTTGAAATGGAACCGCCTCTTGACAGAGGAGGGCGTTCGTGATCCTTTAGTAATTTATTCTTGAAACTAGGTAAAACTGATGTAAAGAATGGATCTGTTCACTGATTGATTCTAGTTGAAACTAGATGAAGAATACTGAGCTGAATGTTCACAATTCATTAAGCTCATGTTATATGGAAAATATTTTAAAATGCAGTGTTGTGACTTTTTTTACATAAAGTTATCTTTATGATATTTTGGCTAAGGAAAAAGCGGTAGCCTGCTTGAAGTCTACATCCTTTCTCTTAAAATTGCAATTCAGAGGAAATATTTAGTCGTCTTCAGGAAAGTGAACAAGACAGAGGGAGCTTATAAACTAATGGAGGAAAAGGAATAAACAAAAAAAAATTGTAATGCCATGATGAGAGTAAAGTTTTGAAATATAATTGGAAGAGGGCACTTAAGATAGAGGTCTTATAAAGTGTTAGTCGCTCAGTCCTGTCTGACTCTGCGACCCCATGGACAGTAGCCCTCCAGACTCCTCTGTCTATGGGGATTCTCCAGGCAAGAGTACTGGAATGGGTAGCCATTTCCTTCTTCAGGGGATCATCCCGATGCAGGGATCGAACCAGGTCTCCTGCATTGCAGGCGGATTCTTACTGTCTGAGCCATCAGGAAAGCCCAATAATTGGAAGAGGACACATAGAGCTCTTATAATGAAGGTCTAATAGGATGATTCTAAATTTAAAAATGAGAAATATCCTTGTGCTAGGATTTAGCCTGAGAGCTAGGAAACATTTCCAGTTTTCAGAATATTTGAAATATCTGAATTAGTGGAAACAAGGACCTTTATAGGGCTTCAGAGAGAGCCTGCCAACTTGGAAAATCAACGTGTTCAAATTCTAGAATAGAAATGGCTCTAATAGTCTGCCCTGGCAGCAGAAATATTTTAGCTTATGAAAATGGAATCATTTCTGCATTTCTTCTAATCATGGCTTTTCTCTTACTATATTAAGTAAAAGTTTAACTTGGTAAATTGGTTCTTTAATATAAGGAATTGTGTCTATTGAAGGTTTGAGATTATTAACTACATGGAGTTTCCTGTCTGGTCTTTCCAAGAACTGCATTGTGATTGCTACTGATGTGGATTATTTTGTTTTCCTGATTAAGTTTTTGTATTTAATACACTCAGTACACCCCAAGTCCCGTTTTAGTGAGAGAAGTATACCATATTTCTAGAATTACTAGATCAGTATCTAGGACAAATCAATTACATTTTAAGTATATCTGCAAATGTCATTAGAGTGAGTAATTTCTAATACTCTTTGGAAGTTTCAGGTAGAGTACAAAGTGACTTTGTAAATTGGAAAGGTGTTTCTCATACATGGGACAAGAGCATAGTTACAAGATGGTCAACATTAGGGCATAGAACTAGCTTATGTGTACATATTTATATATACATATATATTCACTATTCAGTAGTGTATTATTGGGGGTTCCCTGATGGCTCGGATGGTAAAGAATCTGCCTGCAATGTGGGAGACCTGGGTTTGGTTCCTGGGTAGGGAAGATCCCCTGGAGGAGGGCATGGCAACCCACTCCAGTATTCTTGCCTGGAGAATCCTTATGGACAGAGGAGCCTGGCAGGCTGTAGTCCATTGGGTACCAAAGAGTTGGACACGGCTGAGAGACTAAGCACAGCAGAGCACAGTATGTTATTGTTTTTGAAAATCAAATGTGACAAAGGAGATTCTATTAAATAGAAGTGTGATGTGCTTTTTCCTTAGTTCCATAATGGCATGAAGTAAATCTTAAGATTCCTTTAGTTTTTTTATGTTATTTAGCTTAGGTGAACAAAAGACTAACAACAGTTACATAGCAAGAAGTTTCTATCTGCTCATCAAAATTCAAAAGATTCTTTTTCCTTCAGTTAATTTTAGAGTAGATCTTTTAGTTCTTTGCAGTTTAATGTTCTCTACAGTGGGCAGGTTGGGGCAAGAACAGGGTTCTTTCCCAATTCTGTTTTGCTCTGTGCTTTATATTTTACTTTTATCTTGTAGATTACAGTCATGTTTTATCCTTAAATTATGGCAGACTTACTTGCAAAGTTACACAGTTAGATTCTGTATTAAACATGACTTTATTAGCACTCTATCTTGATACATCTAAAAGAATAACAGGAGAATGTGTCTACTTTGTTCATGGAAAGGAAATTAACAAATGAAAGCTGAGCAAAAGGAATGACTTAAACAGTCTAAGTTGCATTAAAAAAAAGTATGTCTGGAATGGATTAAAGACTCCAGTATCCGGTATCCTAATTGTGAGCCTGGCTCTGTAGTCAGGATGCCTCTGTTTGAATCCCACTTCTTAAACTCTCTTGTGCCATTTTCTCTGTTAAACGGGGATACTAATAATCCTTTCTTACTGGGTTGTAAAGTCTAATTCAATAAAGCATGTTAAGTGCTAGCAAAGTGCTTGCAATCTATTTAATAGTAAACTCAATATTAGCTACTCCTTTTTTAAAAAATTATTTTACTACTAGGAAATAGTCTATGGACTATTTTCTAATTACTGAAGTGAATCTTATAATCTCTTTACTGAAAATCTTTAAGAATTCATTACAATGGATCCGGTTGTTTTCTTCTTACCTACTTAATGATTGCTGCCTCTCATGCCTTGCCAAGGGTGAAACAGTTTGAATATGTCCATTTTTCTTCAAAAGGGCTTGTTACACTTTGGAATTCAGTTCACCTGGTTGGTTTGCCAACTTGGCTCATTTATTAAAGATGGCTTCAAAAGATATTATGCCTTTTTTGCATTTTTAGAGTGGGAGTTAACGTTCTCTTGTATTCTATCTATATCCCAAGCTGAATTGTCCTTATACCTGAAATCGTTTAATGTGGAATTAATGCTTATCTTTCGAAGATTTAAATTTTGACTGGTGGTACTGTTGACTTTCATTACTCACATCTGGTTCTGTTCTAATTCTTTTGATTTTTCATTTTTTGGATCTCGAGTTGTCTCCTAGTTCTTAGGCACATATTTAATTTAACAAAGCCTGTGTGATGAATCATTAGGTCTAGTTGAAAATTTTTTATTCACTTTCAGAGTCAGGTTTTGACAAAATATCTGTGTTCTCTTGTTCAGTTGATACCAATCTTTCCTTCCTATCTCCCCCACCTGCCTTTTGGAAAATATTTGGGATGGGATGTTTCAGATTCCAAAATGATCTTAACCTCTAAATTTTCTACTTAAAGTGTGTTTAGTCTGAAAAATTATTATCAGCCATAAAGTACTTAGGAAATAGTACTCCAAGTCAGTAACATAAATAGTACTCAGTCCCGACCTATTCTTTTCCACCCATGGACTGCAGCATATCAGGCTTCCCTGTCTTTCACCATCTCCTGGAGCTTGCTCAAACTCATGTCCTTTGAGTCAGTGATGCCATCCAACTGTCTCATCCTCTGTTGTCCCCTTCTCTTGCCTTCAATCTTTCCCAGCATCAGGGTCTTTTCCAGTGAGTCGGCTCTTTGCATCAGGTGGCCAAAGTATTGGAGCTTCAGCATGAGTCCTTCCAATGAATATTCAGGGTTGATTTCCTTTAGGATTGGCTGGTTGGATCTCTTTGCAGTTCAAGGGACTCCAGGAGTCTTCTCCAGCCCCGTAGTTCAAAAACATCAGTTCTTCGGCACTCAGCTTTCTTTATGGTCCAACTCTCACATAGTGTTTTGATGATTGGCAAAATACTGAGTTGAAACTTTATGAGCTGGTCTATTCAAAGGTAGACTGTGCCTGCTTATCAGGTACTAAAATTTGAGTGAATGGATTGGCATTTTGATTTTTGAGTAAAACCTACTTTTGCTACTGTGGTGTTAATGTCCACTTATGATGTTAATAGCTTTATGTCTCCTTTTCCTTTCTAATCACGTGAAACTAAATTTTGATTTGCCTCTAAATTTTAGTGGTTTTTTTTTCTTCTTAGCCTAAACACACTGTTTAAATAAACAGTAGTATTTCAGAAGGACCATTGTTCTTGTCAAAGAAATATTTGCCCTTTTGTCCCTGATTGTGTTTTTGCATAGCTACACGTCATGGCAGTTCAGCTGCTGCTGCTGCTAAGTCGCTTCAGTCGTGTCCGACTCTGTGCAACCCCATAGACGGCAGCCCACCAGGCTCCCCCATCCCTGGTATTCTCCAGGCAAGAACACTGGAGTGGGTTGCCATTTCCTTCTCCAATGCAGGAAAGTGAAAAGTGAAAGTGAAGTCGCTCAGTTGTGCCCGACTCTTAGCGACCCCATGGACTGCAGCCTACCAGGCTCCTCCATCCATGGGATTTTCCAGGCAAGAGTACTGGAGTGGGGTGCCATTGCAGTTCAGCATATGATTCATTTTGATTCACCTCCATTTTGATAATTTGCCTAGAAAAATGGATGATATTGGTGTGTCAAGTGCTCCTCTTGACATGGCTTTGAGGTGTGTTCTGACTCTTCACAAGGGACAGAACACGATAGATAGATGAAAGGGTGTTTGGTCAACTTGTACACCCAGAGAGGTAATCTTACTTTGTCAGGCGAGGCAAGGAGAGCAATTTCTGTGAGCATGAAGCTTGTGTTTTGTTTTATAGGAATAAATGTGACACAAACTGTCGTAACCACAAAGAATGAGAAGCAAAAGGCCTTTGGTATCCACTCATTGGTTTTTTGGGGGGCATGGGGGCTGAGGTGGGAGACCATTTAGGGTAGAGCTATGCTTTGAGACCATTGAGGCAACTAGTTATCTTCTAGAAGCACAAGGCATGAAGGAGGTGGAGATTAGCAACTGGCATTTGTTGAAGACCTACTATGGAACTCTTATCTGGTGTTTTATAATTCATTTGCTCATCATAGCAATGTGTGTGAGGTGATCGTATGTTCTCATTTAACAGCAAAAATGCCTAAAATTACAGAATTATTAGAGTTGGGATTTGGAATCCAGGTTTCCCATGATATATAATAAAACATTTGTGTTTTAAAATAGTTCTAACTCTAGGCACTTAATAACACCACAGCAAAAATTTTCATTGTCTAGTTGCTATGTGTTTTGCTTTTGTATTACTACACTGATTTTTAATTGTATTAAAATTACAAAAATGCATGTTTATTAGTTTAAATTAAAAGCACACACATACAAAAGAAAGCACAAGGAAAATAGAAGAAAGTAGAAGTCATCTCTTCAGCACTTTGTGACAACTGCTGTTAGTATTTTGATGTATATTTGTCCACGCATATATGTGTGTTTCTTTTGTATACTCCCTAAGATCCCACTTAAAATCTCTAAAATGTCCCTCTGGATCTCATCTTTCTTCTAGACTGAAGGAATCTGGTGGGCTTCTTTCATCATTGTCTTTCTGTTAGGTGGTCCTTGACTCTCACAGATTCCTGCTCCCATAGGTCATGGCTAGGTCAGCAAGATTAGTGATGTATGAAACCCTTTGTCAAAAAGATAATGGACAACAATGAGACTGGTGGATATTCTTAAGACTTCCTGAATTATTTAGTACAAATATTTAAGTTGTTTCTGTGTTTCTAATGTTTAAATAATGTTGCTATGAAAAATAATATTGTAGATAAATTTTTACCTCATTTTGTTTTTTCTCTAAGTTATTTGAAGAAGAGTTGCTAAGACAAAGGCTATGTACCTTTTTTAAGATCTTTGATCAGATCAGATCAGATCAGTCACTCAGTCATGTCTGACTCTTTGCGACCCCATGAATCGCAGCATGCCAGGCCTCCCTGTCCATCACCAACTCCCGGAGTTCACTCAGATTCACGTCCATCGAGTCAGTGATGCCATCCAGCCATCTCATCCTCTGTCGTCCCCTTCTCCTCCTGCCCCCAATCCCTCCCAGCATCACAGTCTTTTCCAATGAGTCAGCTCTTGGCACGAGGTGGCCAAAGTACTGGAGTTTCAGCTTTAGCATCATTCCTTCCAAAGAAATCCCAGGGCTGATCTCCTTTAGAATGGACTGGTTGGATCTCCTTGCAGTCCAAGGGACTCTCAAGAGTCTTCTCCAACACCACAGTTCAAAAGCATCAATTCTTCAGCTCTCAGCCTTCTTCACAGTCCAACTCTCACATCCATACATGACCACAGGAAAAACCATAGCCTTGACTGGACGGATCTTTGTTGGCAAAGTAATGTCTCTGCTTTTGAATATGCTATCTAGGTTGGTCGTAACTTTCCTTCCAAGGAGTAAGCGTCTTTTAATTTCATGGCTGCAGTCACCATCTGCAGTGATTTTGGAGCCCAGAAAAATAAAGTCTGACACTGTTTCCACTGTTTCCCCATCTATTTCCCATGAAGTGGTGGGACCGGATGCCATGATCCTCGTTTTCTGAATGTTGAGCTTTAAGCCAACTTTTTCACTCTCCACTTTCACCTTCATCAAGAGGCTTTTGAGTTCCTCTTCACTTTCTATCATAAGGGTGGTGTCATCTGCATATCTGAGGTTATTGATATTTCTCCCGGCAATCTTGATTCCAGCTTGTGTTTCTTCTAGTCCAGCGTTTCTCATGATGTACTCTGCATATAAGTTAAATAAATAGGGTGACAATATACAGCCTTGACAAACTCCTTTTCCTATTTGGAACCAGTATGTTGTTCCACGTCCAGTTCTAACTGTTGCTTCCTGACCCGCATACAAATTTCTCAAGAGGCAGGTCAGGTGGTCTGGTATTCCCATCTCTTTCAGAATTTTCCACAGTTTATTGTGATCCACACAGTCAAAGGCTTTGGCATAGTCAATAAAGCAGAAATAGATGTTTTTCTGGAACTCTCTTGCTTTTTCCATGATCCAGCAGATGTTGGCAATTTGATCTCTGGTTCCTCTGCCTTTTCTAAAACCAGCTTGAACATCAGGAAGTTCACGGTTCACATATTGCTGAAGCCTAGCTTGGAGAATTTTGAGCATTACTTTACTAGTGTGGGAGATGAGTGCAATTGTGTGGTAGTTTGAGCATTCTTTGGCATTGCCTTTTTTGGCATTGGAATGAAAACTGACTTTTTCCAGTTCTGTGGCCATCGCTGAGTTTTCCAAATTTGCTGGCATATTGAGTGCAGCACTTTCACAGCATCATCTTTCAGGATTTGGAATAGCTCAACTGGAATTCCATCACCTCCACTAGTTTTGTTCGTAGTGATGCTTTCTAAGGCCCACTTGACTTCACATTCCAGGATGTCTGGCTCTAGGTTAGTGATCACACCATGATGATTATCTGAGTTGTGAAGATCTTATTTGTACAGTTCTTCTGTGTATTCTTGCCATCTCTTCTTAATATCTTCTGCTTCTGTTAGGTCCATACCATTTCTGTCCTTTATCAAGCTCATCTTTGTACGAAATGTTCCTTTGGTATCTCTGATTTTCTTGAAGAGATCCCTAGTCTTTCCCATTCTGTTGTTTTCCCCTATTTCTTTGCATTGATCGCTGAAGAAGGCTTTCTTATCTCTTCTTGCTATTCTTTGGAACTCTGCATTCAGATGTTTATATCTTTCCTTTTCTCCCTTGCTTTTCGCTTCTCTTCTTTTCACAGCTGTTTGTAAGGCCTCCCCAGACAGCCATTTTGCTTTTTTGCATTTCTTTTCTATGGGAATGGTCTTGATCCCTGTCTCCTGTACAATGTCACGAACCTCATTCCATAGTTCATCAGGCACTCTATCTATCAGATCTAGGCCCTTAAATCTATTTCTCACTTCCACTGTATAATCAAAAGGGATTTGATTTCTGTCATACCTGAATGGTCTAGTGGTTTTCTCTGCTTTCTTCAATTTCAGTCTGAATTTGGCAATAAGGAGTTCATGGTCTGAGCCACAGTCAGCTCCTGGTCTTGTTTTTGCTGACTGTATACAGCTTCTCCATCTTTGGCTGCAAAGAATATAATCAATCTGATTTCGGTGTTGACCATCTGGTGATGTCCATGTATAGAGTCTTCTCTTGTGTTGTTGGAAGAGGGTGTTTGTTATGACCAGTGCATTTTCTTGGCAAAACTCTATTAGTCTGTGCTGCTTCATTCCGTATTCCAAGGCCAAATTTGCCTGTTACTCCAGGTGTTTGTTGACTTCCTACTTTTGCATTCCAGTCCCCTATAATGAAAAGGACATCTTTTTTGGGTATTAGTTCTAAAAGGTCTTGTAGGTTACATACTGCCAAATTTCTGTCCTCCCTGGCAATGAGTTTTTTTAATATGCCAGACTTGAATTGTTCAGTCTTTATTTTTATTAGATTTTAATTGACAATTATTTTATGAATTTAATATACAGGTAACTAAATAAGATGGAGAATAAAGTGCCTCCATCTTTGAATAGAAAATTATTCATTTAAAACAACCAAAGCAGGCTATAGGAATTCATAAGGAACCTTGGAAAGTACTATCATTCTGCACTATAAAAAAAAAAAAACAAAAAAACCAGTTCCTCGCTTGAAGTTAGTTACAAGGTCAAACGTATGTACTTTTAAACTATTATTTTCTCATCTCATATTAGGGTAACCCGCAAGTTTCATTTCTAGTTTCATGGGACCCCCCCCAGGCATAACATTGTGTCAAAACAAGCCAACAAGTATTCAGTTTGAAGAGAAATAGATGGTGTGGTAAACAGAATAATAGAGCCACCAAGGGTATCTATGCCTTAATTCCTGGAACCAGTAAATACGACTATTAATAGATTATTCAGGTGGGCCCAGTGAGGTCAGGTGAACCCTTAAATGCAAACCTTTCTCCCAGCTAAGGGCAGAAGAGAAAGTCAGCGTTTTCAAGCCTGAGAAGGATTTGACAAGCCATTACTGGCTCTGAGGTATATAGGGCAGCATGCAAAGACTGGGAAAAAGCCTCTAGAATTAAGGGCAAATGCCACCAAGGAAATCAGGATCTCAGTCCCTTAACCATAAAAACTGAATTTTCAGTTCAGTTGCTCAATCATGTCCGACTCTTTGCGACCCCATGGACTGCAGCACACCAGGCCTCCCTGTCTATCACCAACTCCTGGAGTTTACTCAGACTCATATCCATTGAGTCGGTGATGGCAACCAACCGTCTTTACCGACAACCTAAGTGGAAGAACTGTACAAAAAATATCTTTAGGACCCAGATAATCACAATGGTGTGATCACTGACCTAGGGCCAGACATCCTGGAATGTGAGGTCAAGTGGGCCTTAGAAAGCATCAGTATGAACAAAGCTAGTAGAGGTGATGGAATTCCAGTTGAGCTATTTCAAATCCTGAAAGATGATGCTGTGAAAGTGCTGCACTCAATATGCCAGCAAATTTGGAAAACTCAGCAGTGGCCACAGGACTGGAAAAGGTCAGTATTTATTCTAATCCCAAAAAAGGCAATGCCAAAGAATGCTCAAACTACCACACAATTGCACTCATCTCCCACACTAGTAAAGTAATGCTCAAAATTCTCCAAGCCAGGCTTCAGCAATACGTCATCTGTGAACTTCCTGATGTTCAAGCTGGTTTTAGAAAAGGCAGAGGAACCAGAGATCAAATTGCCAGCATCCGCTGGATCATCGAAAAAGCAAGAGGGTTCCAGAAAAACATCTACTTCTTTTTTATTGACTATGCCAAAGCCTTTGACTGTGTGGATCACAATAAACTGTGGAAAATTCTGAAAGAGATGGGAATACCAGACCACCTGACCTGCCTCTTGAGAAATTTGTATGCGGGTCAGGAATCAACAGTTAGAGCTGGACATGGAACAACATACTGGTTCCAAATAGGAAAAGGAGTACGTCAAGGGTGTATATTGTCACCCTGCTTATTTAACTTATATGCAGAGTGCATCATGAGTAATGCTGGGCTGGAAGAAGCACAGGCTGGAATCAAGATTGCCAGGAGAAATATCAATAACCTCAGATATGCAGATGACACCACCCTATGGCAGAAAGTGAAGAGAAAGTAAAAAGTCTCTTGATGAAGGTGAAAGAGGAGAGTGAAAAAGTTGGCTTAAAGCTCAACATTCAGAAAACGAAGATCATGGCATCTGGTCCCATCACTTCATGGGAAATAGATGGGGAAACAGTGGAAACCGTGTCAGACTATTTTTTTGGGCTCCAAAATCACTGCAGATGGTGACTGCAGCCATGAAATTGAAAGATGCTTACACCTTGGAAGGAAAGTTATGACCAACCTAGATAGCATATTGAAAAGCAGAGACATTACTTTGCCAAAAATGGTCCATCTAGTGAAGGCTGTGGTTTTTCCAGTGGTCATGTATGGATGTGAGAGTTGGACTGTGAAGAAAGCTGAGCGCCGAAGAATTGATGCTTTTGAACTGTGGTGTTGGAGAAGACTCTTGAGAGTCCCTTGGACTGCAAGGAGATCCAACCAGTCCATTCTGAAAGAGATTAGCCCTGGGATTTCTTTGGAAGGAATGATGCTAAAGCTGAAACTCCAGTACTTTGGCCATCTCATGCGAAGAGTTGACTCATTGGAGAAGACCCTGATGCTGGGAGGGATTGGGGGCAGGAGGAGAAGGGGACGACAGAGGATGAGATGGCTGGATGGCATCACTGACTCGATGGACGTGAGTCTGATTGAACTCCGGGAGTTGGTGATGGACAGGGAGGCCTGGCGTGCTGCGATTCACGGGGTCGCAAAGAGTCGGACACGACTGAGTGACTGAACTGAACTGAAGTGATCTTAGAAATTCATTTGTCCCTAGAGTCTCCAGAAAGGAACATCTGCTGACACTTCAATTTCAGTCTTGAGAATTCAGTTCAACCACACTCTGCCTAGATATCTGACCCACTGAAACTGATGTGTGGGTGTTGTTTTAACACCCACACTGAGTTTCTAGTAATTCTTTACAACAGCAATCAGTTCAGTTCAGTCACTCAGCTGTGTCCAACTCTTTGCGACCCCATGGACTGCACCAGGCCTCCCTGTCCATCACCAGCTCCTGGAGTTTACCCAAATTCATGTCCATTGAGTCAGTGATGCCATCCAACCATCTCATGCTCTATTGTTCCCTTCTCCTCCTGCCTTCAATCTTTCCCAACATCAGGGTCTTTTCAAAGGAGTAAGCTCTTCCCATCAGGTGGCCAAAGTATTGGAGTTTCAGCTTCAACATCAGTCTTTTCAATGAACACCCAGGACTGATCTCCTTTAGGATGGACTGGTTGGATCTCCTTGCAGTCCAAGGGACTCGCAAGAGTCTTCTCCAACACCACAGTTCAAAAGCATCAGTTCTTCGGCACTCTGCTTTCTTTATAGTCCAACTCACACATCCATACATGACTACTGGAAAAACCATAGCCTTGACTAGATGGACCTTTGTTGGCAAAGTAATGTCTTTGCTTTCTAATAGGCTGTCTAGGTTGGTCATAGCTTTTCTTCCAAGGAGCAAGTGTCTTTTAATTTCATGGCTATAGTCACCATCTGCAGTGATTTTGGAGTCCCCCCCCCCCAGATAAAGTCAGCCACTGTTTCCACTGTTTACCCATCTATTTCCCATGAAGTGATGGAGCTGAATGCCATGATCTTAGTTTTTTTAATGTTAAGCTTTAAGCCAACTTTTTCACTCTCCTCTTTCACTTTCATCGAGAGGCTCTTTAGTTCTTTGCTTTCTGCCATAAGGGTGGTGTCATCTGCATATCTGAAGTTATTGATATTTCTCCTGGAAATCTTGATTCCAGCTTGTGCTTCCTCTAGCCCAGCCTTTCTCATGATGTACTCTGCATATAAGTTAAATAAGCAGGGTGACAATATACAGCCTTGGCGTACTCCTTTTCCTATTTGGAACCAGTCCGTTGTTCCATGTCCAGTTCTAACTGTTGATTCCTGACCCGCATACAGATTTCTCAAGAGGCAGGTCCGGTGGTCTGGTATTCCCATCTCTTTCAGAATTTTCCACAGTTTGTTGTGATCCACACAGGCAAAGGCTTTGGCATAGTCAATAAAGCAGAAGTAGATGTTTTTCTGGAACCCGCTTGCTTTTTCGATGATCCAGCGGATGTTGGCAATTTGATCTCTGGTTCCTCTGCCTTTTCTAAAACCAGCTTGAACATCAGGAAGTTCACGGTTCACGTATTGCTGAAGCCTAGCTTGGAGAATTTTGAGCATTACTTTACTAGCGTGTGAGATGAGTGCAGTTGTGCGGTAGTCTGAGCATTCTTTGGCATTGCATTTCTTAGGGATTGGGATGAAAACTGACCTTTTCCAGTCCTGTGGCCACTGCCGAGTTTTCCAAATTTACTGGCATATTGAGTGCAGCACTTTCACAGCATCAGTTTTAGGATTTGAAATAGCTCAACTGGAGTTCCATCACCTCCACTAGCTTTGTTCGTACTGATGCTTTCTAAGGCCCACTTGACTTCACATTCCAGGATGTCTGGCTCTAGGTGAGTGATCACACCATGATGATCATCTGGGTCGTGAAGATCTGTTTTATACAGTTCTGTGTATTCTTGCCACCTCTTGTTAATATCTTCTGCTTCTGTTAGGTCCATACCATTTCTGTCCTTTATTGAGCCTATCTTTGTATGAAATGTTCCCTTGGCATCTCTGATTTTCTTGAAGAGATCTCTAGTGTTTCCCATTCTATTGTTTTCGTCTGTTTCTTTGCAGGATCACTGAAGAAGGCTTTCTTATCTCTTGTTGCTATTCTTTGGAACTCTGCATTCAGACGGGTAACAGCAATAGGAGACACATACACTGAGTATGGGAAGAAATGTAACCAAATCATTTCTTTATTACTAGAATAAAGGATCCATAATTCTGCTTATTCATCTATAACATTAAAAGTAGTATGTATCAAACTGAAAAATTGACAGCCATTATAAAAGAATAATTACTAACTATCAGAAAGTTTGTAACTGATTGTGTTGTTTGCTTAAACTATTGTCTTACTACCTAATTATTATTAAGGTCTCCATGTATTTCATTATTGTTCATTCATTCTTATTTTTATGCATATTATGTAAAAATACATGAATCTAGTTTTTCTCTTAATGTTATGGTAGTTTTCTAATGTTATTAAATAATCTTAAATATCATTTCTTATACTTCAGTAACATTCCATCATTTCATTCTGCTATGCTTTAGCATCTCCTTGCTTATCTCTGATATTCATTCTTTTTTTCTACGGTTGTCATACTCCTTGTGTTGAACAATTTCAGGCAAAATAAATATCTAAGTCAAACCGTAAAAGGATTTTCATATGGTAATTATATTTAGTAAATTCACACTGAATAATATTTTTCTTAAAAGAGCTGTATCTTAAAGATGGTAATGGTTTTCTTAAGCATATTCTACATCTGGCTGTCACTTAACCTATTCCTGGCTTAAAAATAAGATTTGGCATACCGTAATGATACAAGATTTTCCTTTGATATTGAAATTTGAAATTTTGAGTAGTAGTTAGTAATGAGCAGAATTTTAAGCCTTTTGAGTTGTAATATTGTTGTATAGTTGCTAAGTCATGTTTGAGTCCTTTGTGACCCCCATGGACTGTAGCTTACCAGTCTCCTCTGTCCTTGGGAATTCACAGGCAAGAAGACTAGACCAGGTTGCCATTTCCTTCTCCAGGGGATCTTCCCAATCTAGGGGTTGAACCCACGTGGAAGATCCCCTGGAGAAGGGAAAGGCTACCCACTCCAGTATTCTGGCCTGGAGAATTCCATAGACTTATAGTCCATGGGGTCTCAAAGAGTCAGACATGACTGAGTGACTTTCACTTTACTCTTTACTCCTGCATTGGCAGGAAGATTCTTTACCACTGAGCCCTTGAGGGAAGCCCTCAGGGAAGCCCTTGAGTTGTAATAAATATATGTAAAATCAATTTTGGAGACAATAGTGGGTGTTATGTTACCTTTGAAGTTATCAGTAATAAAAAAAATAGTGTAGGTACTATAGTATACAGTAATGTTTTTTATTCATTTACTTATTCACTAGACAGATATTTTTTGAATAGCAACTATATGCCAGAGACTATAATATAGACATGGAGTACAGTACTGAATAAAACAGTGAAGCCTCTGCTCTCATGGGGCTTCCCAGGTGACGCAGTGGTAAAGAATCTGCCTGCCAATACAAGAGATGCAAGAGACTTGGGTTCGATTCCTAGGTCAGGAAGATCCCCTGGAGTAGGAAATGGCTACCCACTCCAGTATTCTTGCCTGGAAAAATCCATGGACAGAGGAGGCTGGTGGGCTACAGTTCGTGGGGTTGCAAAGAGTCAAGACACAACTGAGCATGCCTGCCCTCTGCTCTCATGGAGAGAGAGAGAGTGTGTGTTGATGTGTGTGTGGTGGGGATTGTTACAGGGAAACAATAAAGAACATACATTGTATCAGGTAGATAACTGCTTTTAAGTAAAATATAGAGGTAATGGAAATAGAGAATGACAAATCGGTTTCTATTTTAGATACTTAAGAATGAAAATATTGGTTGAAATCCACAGAGGGATGGAAGGAAACTACTTCAATAATATAAAGAAATAATAAAGTAAATAGTTTATTAAATATGATTTTCATTTGTGATATTCCATATAAGGGTATTTCTTATATAAATTTAAATTTAGCCTATAAAGTACTCAGACTTTCTTTATTCTTTTAATAACTAACTTTGATTGGGAATGTTTGTTAATTTGACATATTTTATTGATTCTACCTTATTTTATTTAGGTGGATTGCATCATGGTACTGATTCTCTATGTTAAGATGTTGATTTTTCCTTGGGACATTGTAGTTAGTCCATAGACAACCAGAAATGCCTGACATTGATTTTATAGAGGTGGAAAGCACATATATTGTCTTCAGTTAGTAAAAGTAAAGTATTTTATAAGACTAGAGAAATATCAGATAAACAATTTTATGATGTCTGTACCATCAACATTTAAAATTAAAATATTTTTAAATATATAACTTTATTCACTAATCATTGATAAATTTTTCTGCCTATAAAATAGGTGAAGTAACTTTAAAGACAATAAGATTTATATAGATAGATGGAAAAGATAAGTATATTTTGTGGCACAGGAGATGAAAGAGAATTTCAAGTCCTGAAATTTAGACAAGATTCATATGAAAGAAAAATACTGCTTCAAACAAAGGAAATGTTACTTTCAAATGGTCTCTCTCTTTCTGTTTCTCCCTCCCTCTCTTTTAGAAAATCTGAAGTAATGATTATGGATGACTTAGAAACCTTATTTTACAAAATATCTAATTTCATAGGATCAGTAAATAGTGTATTTATATAAAATATTGTTAGGATTTATAATATTAAGGAACAACTCCAAGTGACACTGTATTTAAACTGTTCATATCTAGTATTCTTACTTTGTAATATTTTTGGAACTAGTGTGATTTTTGCTAAAATAATTTTTTCCCTAAAAATATAATTTATGCAAAATTTTCAACATATGCTTTAAAACACAGAAGTACTTGAGAATAGGGTTTATCCTTTTATTTTACTCAGAGTCAGGTGTAAAGCCTGACAGTTTTCTAAAGAATTTATTAGTACATGAATAAAAAATAATTGGGAAATTTCCAAGTGGTCATTTCATACGTTAACACTGCCTTATTTTTTTTCTTCTTGGCTTATAGAAATGATCCAGGCCTATACGTGAATTACTTTGGTGAATCAGAGGAAACATTGAATAATGAGTGGTGCAGCTCTGGGACTCGAGATTGTTTTTGTCTTTTTCCTGGCATTATTCCTACTTCATCGTTATGGAGACTTTAAGAAGCAGCATAGACTTGTCATTGTTGGAACACTGCTAGCTTGGTATCTCTGCTTTCTGATTGTCTTTATACTCCCTCTGGATGTTAGTACGGTAAGAGGTGAAACTAATTTTCACAATTTAAAACGCAGTTGTAATCAGACAGTATGTTTGAGATATGTTTTTAAGACAGCTCAGTTATATGAAAGTTAATTTTAATCAAGTGTTATTATATGAATTTGATCACTAAAAAGCATAGCCAGGAAGGTAATTTTGGGTAAAGAGCTTGATACATCCCAATATCCCTTAAGTACTTGGTAACTTTTTTTTTTTTCTTTTTTTTTCTAATTTTATTTTATTTTTAAACTTTACATAATTGTATTAGTTTTTCCAAATATCAAAATGAATCTGCCACAGGTATACATGTGTTCCCCATCTCGAACCCTCCTCCCTCCTCCCTCCCCATACCATCCCTCTGGGCCATCCCATTGCACCAGCCCCAAGCATCCAGCATCGTGCATCGAACCTGGACTGGCAACTCGTTTCCTACATGATATTTTACATGTTTCATTGCCATTCTCCCAAATCTTCCCACCCTCTCCCTCTCCCACAGAGTCCATAAGACTGTTCTATATATCAATGTCTCTTTTGCTGTCTCGTACACAGGGTTATTGTTACCATCTTTCTAAATTCCATATATATGCGTTAGTATACTGTATTTATGTTTTTTCTTCTGGCTTACTTCACTCCGTACAATAGGCTCCAGTTTCATCCACCTCATTAGAACTGATTCAAATGTATTCTTTTTAATGGCTGAGTAATACTCCATTGTGTATATGTACCACAGCTTTCTTATCCACCGTGCCTTTATTGCTTTAGACAATATACAACCGGTGCAAACATGCTGCTGCAAACTCAAGCCCTCCTGAGGGTAGCAACATGACAGGATTGTATGCAACTGCTACCTCAGTCCCAAGGTACTTTCTTCCTTTTTTAAAAAAAATGTTGTAGGGGGCAATTTGTTTAAAAATTGTCAGTTTTAGCATCTGGATTTTATAAGTTTATCCTCATTCTCTACTCACCTCCCTTCATCCTTTGCTAATAGACTTTTCATTACCTGTATCCTATTTAAATTTTAATCTTGAATACATTTTAAATATTTATTGGCATTCAAGACCTCTCAGTAGATGCTAATAGAAACTTGGAGAAGACCTGATTTTTTTAGTGCCTTACTAAGAATAGATTTCCAAAAGCTGTTTTTCCTCTCAGCTGTTTTTCCTCTCCAGTAAAAAAAATGGGGTGTGCATTTTCTTGTTTTCCTAATCTGCAAGGTTGTAATGAAGGAAGAGGAGGTTATTCTGTACATAGGATATTCCTTTGATATATGTGCATCCTTTAAAAACATTATGGTTTTAGACTGAGAATAAAGTTCATATTATCAAAAGGTTATATTGAATTCATATCAAACTTCCCAGTAAAAAACTAATAAGTATTGGCTGTAGCTTTTACCAGTGCTTTAAGTAGTATTATATACTTTTTTATGCAGCTTTTATTTATTTATTTTTAAATCAAAGTTACATAAGGGTGAATTTTAAATGTAGTAGTTATTCCCTTTTGAAACACCACTGTGGATTGTTATAAGCCCTTGGACTAAAGAATAGCTTTACAATTTAGGAATGCTGACTATTGTGAAAGAATCTATAGTCAGATACACATGTTTTCAGAAAATTCAAACAGAATTATGTATAGATGCTAGCATCTGTCTGCATAGGACATATGCTATAGTGACTGATAAGTTAGGGTTCCAGTTTCTAGGACTTAATCACCTAATAACTTTTTTTTCTTGTCACTGTAACCAACCCAATGAAGTGAGTGTATATTTTAAAGGTAATCATCTCAAGAGTTTGATTTCATAATGCATTTACTTTTAAAGCTGTCACTTGATTAGTCTATTAATACATTATGTCCTCTTTTTATTCAAAGACTTAAAAAAATTGAAAATTGAAATGCATTCCTCCTTAAAACAGTTTTGTTCTCTTTGTGTGTATTTTGACAGTATTGAATTTTAATTTTCTATAAAATTTTACAAATTAGAATCCATAATTTAAAGCTGAATGTAAGTAAACTTTGCCAACACAAATTAATTGTGCAATTCATTTAAGTAGCATTTGATTAATTGGCTTTAAATTGTTATTAGCCAACATCTGTGTTTCAAGCCATGGAGTTACATTCCTGATGGAATCATGCCAATTTTCTGGAGGGTAGTATATTGGACTTCACAATTTTTAACATGGTAAGTGGTGGTGAAGGATAAAATTTTCGATATTTTGGCTAAATTTTAAAAAGTGATTATTTTTTCAGTGAACTTTCATGTTTTAAAACTTATTTATGTCATATTTTCCCTTTCATGTTTTAAAACTTATTTATGTCATATTTTCCCTTTCATGTTTTAAAACTTATTTATGTCATATTTTCCCTTATATCTATATGCTTTCTCTCCTCATTCAGGTCTGTCTTATCTTAAAAGGAATGAAAAGAAATAAATAAACAAGAAATAGAAAGCAGAGACAAAAAATTCTCCTTGTCACCATTTCCTTTTTGTACTGCCTTCTTTCTGGACCTTCTTCAATTCAGTTTTCTTCAAGTCCCATTATTATGTGAAACTGGTCTCTTGCTAAGGATATCATTAACCCCTGGTTTTCTGTGTGCTTAGTGCAAACTTCTGAATTTCCTTTATGTGCTCCATTTCTGTGGCCCATTTTCTAAATGTTGGTATTCCCAAGGGTCCCATCTTTGGTCATCTTGTTATCTGACTCTCCCTGAATAACTGTAAATTATAGCCATGGTTTCATTAACCTGTGATGCATTCTAAATCTTTTTTTTTTCCTACCCAATATAGCTTTGTCTTTCTGCTGTGCTCCAGACTCATTCATACTTTTTCCACTGCCTATTGAGCATTTTATAATAGATATAATACAAGTAAACTGGAGGTGGAGAACATGGCAAGAGAAAAATCACACAGCGAGTATAGCATGCCTGTAGCATGCACATTGAACTCGGCTAGTTCTTCAACATTGCCAAACTTTGGACCCTTTGAGTTTCTCATCTGTTTGCTCTTCATTCTCCACAACAAATCTTTCCAGTTCCTGCAAACCTCAGCAGTGATTGTGACTCTGTCTCTTACATCCTAGAAACAGCCACCTTCTCTCCTTGCAGATGACTTTACTTTCTGCCATCCAGTGAAAAAGGAATCATCAGATGGCAGCTCTTTTCAGCTTTTCACCAACAAACCTATCTACCTATCCTTTCTTTCCTTCCCTCCAAGAATGTAAGAGTCATTCTTAAAGTTAATCCCTCTTCCTGAAATAATGGACCTATCTCCTTCAGCTCTTGTTAGAAAACTCAGGTCAGAACCCTTTCCAACTTTCTGTCTTCCCCTTGATGATCTACTCATCACTGCTGTGTTTTTTTAGAGAGACTTTTTAAAAAAGTATAAATTAGTACAGAAAATCCCACAGACTGTATTTAGTTTGACTTTTCTTCAAAGTGAATACACCCATATAATGAGCACTCAGATTGTGATATAGAACATTAATAATATCCCCAGAAGCTTCCCACATACCTCTCTCCCAGTCATTACGCTCCCCAAAGGTAACACATGATTCTGACTTCTGTTACCATAGATTAGTTTTGCCTGCTTTTTCAGCTTTATAAATATGGACTTATACAGTATGTATCTTTTTGCTTCTCTTTTTGCTCATATAATTTGGAAGATTCTTCTGTATTGTATGTCTCAGTATTCTTTTTTTTTTTTTTTAATATCTGTAAAGGGTTCTACTTTTTGAATATACCATAGTTTATCCTACATAGCCAAACTTCTAGAATTGTCTGCATTTTGTGTCTCCATTTGCTCACTGCTTATTCTTTCCACAACCCATTGAACCCTGTTTTCTGTTCTCCCTTCTCCACTTACACGTACAGGCTCTTAATTTATTGACCTCTTGGCGCCTTTGATTTTACTGTTTCCTCTCTCTACTTTCAAACACTTTCTTCTCCATGTACTTCTTTGTTGTCTTCCATAATTCTTGACTGTTCCCTCAGTCTCCTTTGTTGGCCTTTCCTTCTGTTTGTCTGTCTTTCATTTAAAAGTTGATATTTTTGAGGCGTCAGTCTCAGATCTTTCCTGCTCATTCATTCTATGTATATACACCCTTCCAGATGTTATTTCAGTACATTGATATGGTGATGACTCCAAATCTATCTGTATTTCTGTACTTCCTCCTGAATTCTGAAGCTGGATGGCCAACTACTTCCTGTGCAGCTCCTTTAGGATGTATCCAGGACACTTTCCCCTGACATTTGGGCTTCCCTGGTGGCTCAGTCAGTTGGTAAATAGTCTACCTGTGATGCAGGAGACCAGGATTCAATCCCTGGGTCGGGAAGATCCTCTGAAGAAGGAAATGGCAACCCACTCCAATATCTTTGCCTGGGAAAGCCCATGGACAGAGGAGCCTGGCGGGCTACAGTCCATGGCATTCCCAGAGTCAAACACCTGAAGGACTAAACCTACCTATACTTCAAAATCAGTATACTGACAGCCACCCTTCTCTCCTGCTTCTTACCACACCACCTTACCCATTCTAAATAGTTACAGTTTTGTTCCATTTAAGCCCATTCTCCATGTTGAACCCTTATCAGTCCATAGAAAACAAAAGTTTGGTCATGTCTCCCTTCAGTTAAAGAAAATTATTCCTCACTGTTCTTTGGATGTAATCGAAATAATTCAAAAAAGCTTTAAAAGCCTTTTTCAGATTCCTTATAAGTCAGAGAGTACTGTTGTACTCTCTGTTGATCATTGTTTTTGCTCCCAGGGGTATGCTTTTCTCTCCTCAGAATTTAATGTTAGAAAATATTCAGCCCTCTATTATAGTTTGGTTCAGTGTTATTACTCAAAATCATATTGATTCATGAGAAGAACCACACATTAAAATTGATATTTAGATGTTTCCAGTATTTTGAAATTATACAGACATGTCACGTTTTTTTAATCATATTTTTTCTAATCGTCCAGGATTCTGTTACCTTTCATGCAGTCATATGCAAGATCAGGAGGGTTTTCCATCACTGGGAAGATCAAAACTGCACTAATTGAGAATGCAATCTATTATGGCACCTATTTGCTGATTTTTGGAGCATTTTTAATTTATGTAGCTGTCAACCCACACTTGCACCTAGAATGGTAAGATAAACCATGTTCTTAACATTGTTTCTGTGTACATTTGCATTTTTTTAAATTAAATTTTATTTCATATGCAAGTAAACATTTCATTGGGAAACCTACCATGACATGTTTTATGGGTTCCCCCAAAAGAATATCATAATAATCCATATTACTGAGAAGGAAAATATGGAATAACATCTTTGAATATACATATTAGACAAGAAACTGATGTTTTATCAAAAGGCTATGTTAAAGTGTTAACTCTCATGAATTTTTCCTAGACTTTAAAATTTTGTGTATGACTAAATACCTAGATTTATTTTTCATTGTAAGTTATGAATATTTTCTTTTGTTCTGATTATATTATGAGGGCATATTTCTCTTTAACTTTAGATTTGTCATTCAAATAAAGTTGAAATCTGTGTTATACTTGTGATGTGTTATGATATATGTGAAGAGTTATATCTGAAAAGTTTAGGAATAGAGTAGTAGTGATTATCCTTACTGTTGGATTCTTGAGGTTTGTGTGTGTCTGCTTCAAAACCAAATTCTTTCAGGCTTAAACTTCTGTTCAGTCTTCTCTTGGTTAATATTAAATAAGAAAGTGCCTAATGAAAAATGTATTTTCTTCAGGATATTTTTGCCATGAATTTTCCTAAGATTCTAATTTTAACTCTAATGGAAGTAGTGTTTGCTGTGTCTGTTTCTGCAGTCACACTCTAACTTTTCATTACAACACAGATCATCTACTGTTACTAAAAGAGGAGCTGAGATTTGAAGGTTGAAACCTTTCATATAAAATTGGATCTATATCGTAGGGCAGTTGTTTTCTGAAAAACCTTTAACACTAGTTTCATTTTAACGTTTTTGTTAGAAAAATTTATCACAGCTATCTGCTTATGTTTTCTCTTTCTAAGGAACCAGCTTCAGACAATTGGGATAGCAGCTGCAAATACATGGGGTCTGTTTCTTCTTGTGTTGTTGTTGGGGTATGGCTTGGTAGAAATTCCTCGCTCATACTGGAATGGTGCAAAAAGAGGTTATCTACTCATGAAAACTTATTTTAAGGCAGCCAAATTGATGACAGAGAAAGCAGATGCAGAAGAGACTTTAGAAGATGTCATGGAGGTAAGCAAGTTTAAATCCTGGAGTCAACAGTCATCAAGTTTTATGTATCACTTTTTGTATACACTGTTGGTTTTGTTGGTGGTGGTGGTGTTAGCAGGATACTGGTGGACTTTAGATTGAAAAACTGGTGATGTGTAATTCTAAAGAATTTCTCACCCATTCAGATGACTCATTGGCAGTTCAACTTCGTAAGATATCATCTCCATCTTCTAATTGACAAAGATGTAGGGTGAATGTATTTAACAGTGCAGGCTTATGCTTGTCCTGGGGTAACTTTTAATAGTTAAAAGTTGAGACTCAAAAAGTGGTCAAAGTTAGATGATAAGTTACCTAGTTACCATGACAGTGGAAATGAAAATTGCAATTAAAGGTTGAGCTTCTTCCTGAATGTTTGACCCAAAATAATCCCACCAAGTATGGAAACCTCTTTAGAGAACAATATTCATGGGAATTTGTATGCCTCAGTTTTGTTTCCTGTCTATAATCTTAATAAGGCACTTCATTTTGCTCACTTGTAATATGCATATAATTTGAACAAATCTCATAAAGTTGTTGAAAGTATAAATTTCAATAATATACATGCAAAATACGACAAAGTGCAAAATTTTGCTGTTTAATAATTTAGTTGATTTTAAAAAAGAATGTAGTCCTCAAATTTTGCTCTTCTATGAAAATATGCTATTCCAATAATGTTATTCTTCAGCTTAAAACTTTATGCTAAAGGCTTTCATTCATTTTAGAGTAGTCTCCAAGATATTGTAATGTGGCCAATCAAAAAATGATTTGACCCATGTTTAGTTTCAGCCTTATGTCAAGCCCCTAAAGTCTTCCTAACACTGGTCAATTTTGGTTCCTCAAACTTATTAATGGTGATGATAATAGCAAACATATAGGCAAACAAATGTATAGACTTATAGACGTATTTCCCTATGCCTTTCCAAGCACTTTATATATATTAATACACTCAATTCTCAAAACAGCCTTATAAGGGAAGTTTTTTTGTCCTTGTTTCTATAAAGGACAGTGAGACACAGAGAGGGTAAGTTTCCCATGTTCAACACAGTTACTGAGTGACGGAGCCAGGCAGTCTGACTCTAGTTCGTGCTTTTAGAAAAGGATCAGGCCCTTTTCTGTAAAGGGCCAGATAGTAACTATTTTAGGCTTTTTGTGCCATATCCTCTCTGTTGCAACTGCTTCACTGGCTGGCTGCTTTAGCATGAAAGCAGCCATACCCAATATGAATGAGCAGTGGATGTGTTCACATAAGAACAGATGGTGGGCTGGAGTGGATCTGGTTTGCCGACCCCTACTCTTAAACATTATGTTCATTGCTTTCTTTGTTCTGTTTTTGAGTGTGGTGTTCCCAGATTCTTGGAACCCTCTTTTCTCCATTCTCTTTCGCTAATTCCTACTTCATTTTCAGTTCTCAATACAAATGAGAATTCTTCAGGGAAGCCTTCTCTGGTAGTTTCCTGGGGCTGCCATAACAAAGTACATGAACTACGTGGTTTAAACAACAGAAATTTTTTGTCTCAGAGCTCTAGGGGCTAAAGTCCAAGATCAAGGTGTCAGCATGGTTGGTTCCTTTAGAGGGCTGTCGGGAAATTTGTACCACATCTCCTGTCTTCTGATAGTTAACTGACAATCTTTGATGTTCCTTAGCTTGTAGATCTCTGTCTTTGTATTCACATGATATTCTCCCTGTGTGCCTGTCAGTGTCCAAATTTCCTCTGTTTATAAGGACACCAGTAAGATTAGGGGCCCACTCCATTCCAGTAAGCCTTTTCTTAATTTAACCAGTTAAAGCTGTGAAATCCTATTCCCAGATAAGATTACATTATAAAGTACTGGGTGTTGAGACAACATATGATTTTTGGGGGAACAGAGTTCCAGCCCATAACACCTCCCTTGGTTCTCTAAATTCTTAGATACTCAGCAACCATTTTTAAGTGAACAAAAGAATGAATACTGATTCTTTGATTGTGGTTGAAAATTTTTATGTTGGCTTTTCAGCATTTATTTATAAAATGTTAAGAACTGTAGCATTCCTTAGGCGTATGATGGATATTATTATATTTTTCAAAAGAAATTTATATTTGGTAATTTTTATACTTGATATATTTGAAGATTTTTGAAGATTTGAATTTTTAAAAAAATTTGAAGATTTATATTTGATAATAAAATAATTAAAAGATCATTTGATAGCTTTCCCCTCAAAAGTTGATATTAAAATTCAGTTCTTTCTTCTGTTTTTAGGCCTGTTCATTGACCTCAAAATCAACTGCTGCTAAGGCCTTCTGGAGTACTTTGCTCTTACTCTTCAAGCAGTACTCAGGCCATTACTCTCCTGTTAGTCACTGGATTTCTTTCACTTTCCTGAAACTCCTTGTTCTCTTCTGCTTGGAGACTTTCGAACATGCTGTCCCTCTGTCTGGAATATTCTTACTCTTTCCTTTGATTGGCTGACTCCTATCCTCAGTTTAGCTTTTTATCTCAGTTTAAATAATCAGTTCATCAGAAAATTTTCCATGTTAGATTATAGAGCAGTTTTCACACCTTTCTGTTTGAATCATACCTGTTTTCTTCACTCAGCTAAGCTCTTTGATAGGAGCAATGTCTGTTGGTACAGATTATTCATGGGTCTGCGTATTTTAAATTTTGGTGGGTATTGCTAAGTTATTTTCCAAATAGGTTATTTGACATTTTATTGTATATAGGAGGCCTTTCCCCCTACAGTCTTACCTCATTACAGAATAGCAATTTTTAATAATTTTGCAGGAAAACTGTCCTCATTTTAAAAACTTGTAGTTTTTTTAGTGAGATTGAATATTTTTTTCAGTTATTTATTGGCCAGTGGCATTTCCTCTATAGCATCCCAAATGCTTCATATATTAAGGATAGTATTTTTTTCCATATATATTTTTTTTTCACAGTTTTGTCTATACACCCTATGGTTTCTCTGCCTCCAGTTTTACATCCCTTAAGGCCATTCTCTGCCCTATAATCAAAATGTTCTTTTTAATATCCTGGTTGGTTCACTTTTGCCTCCCAGCCTTTGAACATACTGTTTCTTCTTCCTAGAAAAGTGGTTCCAACTTTTCAAAAATTTCCTGTAGTATTACAGGATATTGCGATTCTTTGAGAACTAGTGCTTCTAAAGATTCCCTTCCCTAATGACTTCGTGCCTTTCTTACTCTTTAAATTGTTCATTTAATTATCTCATCACCACACTGTAATCTTAGTGAAAGCCTTACAACACCATGTCTTCCCACTCCACCCTGCAGTATGGATTGTGGTGACCTTTCACCTAGGACAGTGCTGACATATAATGTACTCTTAATCTTAAAAATGTGGAATGAATCGTTAGTTATGACTGCTGAAAGTACTCTGTTGTTGGAAAGGAGCAGGTGCTTTGTGATATTTTTAGTCTGTTCCGCTTCTTCTGTTTTCTTCGCTGCATTTTAGATAATGAGATAATTGAGCTTGAGGAGCAAGGTGGAAGAACAAAGTCTTGTTCTTTTAGAATCTCAAAGTTTGACAGATGGTTCATGAGTTTTTCTAATGCATATTCATCTTTGTATACCAAATGATAAGGCAGTAAATTTAGAAATTTATAGAAAGTGTGAGGGTGTAGATAATTTGTTCTATAATTTTATATTTTTATTTTTGTTATTAAGAACTTTTATTCAGGGAATGGAACTTTATTATATGCTGAGTAATTTAGGTTGTTACTAAACTTGTGAGAATATATATAGTACCTAGAGCATCCTGATTTGAAACACCTAATCTATAGAAACGGAAATGGAAATATTTTTATTTCTCTTACTGTTCTTATAGGAAGTTCGTAAAGTAAATGAGAGCATCAAGTATAACCACCCACTGAGAAAATGTGTTGACACAATACTTAAAAAGGTAATTAAATAATATTCTCATCTACTTTCTTTTGAAATATAAATCTACATAATGTAATATTATAATAAAAGCATCAGAAAAGTATACAAACAGCGTATGATTGACATCTTCCAGCCTTTTCCATTTTTATGTTAACAGTAAATTAATAGTAATTTGTACATAAAATTTGTTATTATATGTTTAACATTATTTATTGGCAGTATGTTCCATTGAAATGTGTCTATAGAGATTATGTTAAATAATGTAAAATTATTGCTGTGTCACAGTGACGGAGATGGACCTTTATAGGTTGTAAAAATGTCATTAAATGTAGTCACTAAAGGCATATCTCCCGTAAGAAAATAAACTAAGTTCTCAATAATCACTTTTAAGCAGCTTTGTGCATGTTATTTTGTAAGCATATTTCATAAAATAAATATTATAAGATATTTAATATGTATATTTAAAAAGAAACTATACGATTAAGATTTTGATGCCTTAGTATTGAATTGGAGGTATTCAGTACTTCCAAAAACGATTATTCCATAAATGAGTTTCCCAGTTATCTTCTCAGCAACCATAGAACCACTGAACTATTCCTTTTCCTATGTTTATTTTTAAAGACTTGTATGTAGGTCTTTTTTTAATTCAAGTAGCATTGATTTAGGACATTTTAAGTTTTGTGTGTACATTATAGTTCTACTTCTTTACACCCTATACCATCCTCAGCACCAGAACTTATTTTCCAGCAGTTACGCATACAGTGGAACCCCTTTCCCCATTTTACCCTGTCCCTATTACTACTTTTTTCTCTGTATGAGTGTTTGTTTTTATTTAGTTTGGTTTATTCATTTATTTTGTTTTATTAGTTTTTTATACTCCACATATGAGTTAAATCATAAAGAGTTTTTCTTTATCTGACTTATTTCACTTAGCATAGTACCCTCCAGGTCTATCTGTGTTGCAAATGGCAAGATTTTGCCCTTTTGATGGCTGAGTAGTATTCCACTGTGTGTGTGCATGTGTGTGTGTGTCTGTACACATATACCACATCTTCTTTATCCATTCATTCATTGATGGGCACTTAGGTTGTTTATTGGCTATTGTAAATAATGCTGCAGTTTATAGGGGTACAGATATATTTTAGGATTAGTATTTTCTTATTCTTTAGATAAAATCCCAGAGGTGAGATAGTTAGATCATATGGTAGTTCTGTTCTTAATTTTTTGAGGACTCACCATACTATCTTTCATAGTGGCCTGCATCAGTTTACATTCTCACCAATCGTGTGTGAGGGTTCCATTTTCTCCACATCTTCACCAACACTTGTTATTTCTTATCATTTTGGTAATAGCCATTTTGATGATTTGCATTTCTCTTAATAGTGATGTTGAACATCTTTTCAAGTACTTGTTGGCCACCTGTATGTCTTCTTTGGGAAATATCATCTATTTAGCTCCTCTGCCCATTTTTCAATCAGATTATTCGTTGTTGAATTGTATGAGTTCTTTATATATTTTGTATATTAATCTCTTATTGGATATATCATTCGAAATTCTTCTCTCATTTGAGGTTGTCTTTTCACTTTATTGATGGTTTCCTTTGCTATATAAAAGCTTTTTAATTTGATGTAATCACATTTGTTTATTTTTGCTTTTGCTTCCGTTGCCTGAGGAGACATATCTAGAAAGATACTTGCTAAGAGTGATATCAGCATCCTGCCTATATTCTGGGGTTTTTATGATTTCAGGTCTTATGTTCAAGTTTTTAATCCATTTGAGGTTGAGTTTTATATATCGTGTGCAATTGTGGTCTAGTTTCTTTTTTTTCTTTTTAATTTTTTGCATGTGGCTATTCAGTTCTTCTCCTATGTTTTAAATCTGTCATACTAATCATTAGCTAGTGTTTCTTTTGACTAAGATGACAGTCATGAGAATCAATTCTCTAATCATTTATCTTATATTTGCTACCTTTTGAGACCTATTTATGGAGGTTAACTAATTTGCCCAAGTTCATAGGTGTATTAAATGATTAATAGGGTAGGTGACTCCACATCTGGAAAATATTTGCAAGAAAATTAGATATGCTTAAGAATGAAAGATTCTTAACAAAAGTAAAATTTTTTATCTTTTTTCAAATAAAATTTCTAAAAATCTACTTGTTCCTTTTAGTGCCCTATAGACTATCAGGAAAAAATGGGCAGGAACATGGATGATTATGAAGATTTTGATGAAAAGCATAATACCTACCCAAGTGAAAAAAGTCTGGTAAAACTACATAAACAGGTAACTTTATATAGCCTTTTTACCTTCTGATGATTTTAGTTAGATTTACTGCCCACAAAAAAGGAGTTTTGAGTACATGTATATCAGAAACTTCTTTGATCTTGTCCTTATCATTATTCTTGGAAGTGTTTTAACTTCCTGTTTCTTGACAGGAGTACTGTTGGCATTTGGGGAGGAGAATTATTCACTGAGCAAACTGTTACATATATTACAGAATATAACATCCTCAGCCCCACCCAGTAAATGCCATTAGCACTTCCCTGTTGTTGTGACAAGCAAAACATGCTCCATAGTGGGCAGTTGAATCACTGTTGTTTCAGAACACTGACAGGTATACCCCCTGCTGTGTTTTTTAGGTGATTTATTCAGTTCAGAGACATCGACGAACTCAAGTACAATGGCAGATTCTTTTGGAACAAGCATTTTATCTAGAAGATGTAGCAAAAAATGAAACAAGTGCTACTTGTCAGTTTGTTCATACCTTTCAATCGCCAGAGCCAGAAAATAGATTTATTCAATATTTTTATAATCCTACAGTTGGTATGTAATTTTTAATATACATTTCAAAGTTTGATGCTGATAATTTTCCTGATGGAAAGTGTATATTCTCACCAATGCAGAGTTGAATTATAATTGTGTTTTTTGACTTACACCAATTTGAGTTTGATGTTTCCTCATGATCAGATGCAGGTTCTGCATTTTTGGCAGGAATACCTCAGCAGTGATGTTGTGTTTTTCTCAGAGTAGGAGGCCCATAATATCAGTTTGTTCTGTTACTGGTGATGATTTGTTTAGGATGGTGTCTGCTTGTTTCCACCAGTATGTCTCTCTGCAATTATGTATCTTGTGTGGAGGGATTTCAAAACACTGTAAATACACTGTTGCTTCTTTATGGTTTTCCTAATCATTTTTTCTTTTTATCTTACAGAGTGGTACTGGGAATGTCTTTTGCGACCCTGGTTTTATCGGATACTTGCTGTGGTGTTGTCCATATTCTCCGTGATAGTTGTGTGGTCAGAGTGCACATTCTTTAGCACTAGACCTGTCTTATCCCTCTTTGCAGTCTTCATACAGCTGGCTGAAAAAACATACAATTATATTTATATCGAGGTCAGTTTATTTTATATCTGTCATAAATAAATGTCAGTTGTGGTTTAAGTTTAATCCTTAACTGTTGTATCTTTTCTCCACATATTTCTTCTAGTAATAATGAAAGCAGTGAAGTTCCCCACAGTGGTGTTATTCAGATTTCCAAAAATGAGCTTCATTATTTTACCCAGACTATAAAAACTAAGAACTGTATTTGAGGAAAGATGAAAAGATGCAAAATAGTGCACAATATTTTTATGAGAATATTTTGATCCTCTTTATGCCAGTGAAGCTAGATAAATTACAGTCTTCATGTGAAGAGTTGCCAAGGGAATGAGAGAACAGGCTCACTTCAGGAGGTAGATTTGAAATTTATGGATAGGATAGGGACTGATTAAGATCTAGATTTTTTCATAATTTCATTTTCTGAGGTGGTTAAAAAGCTGCTATTACTGTGTTTAAATTTTAGAATGTCAATAAATGTTAGTTGGAATGAAAAGATAATGCTTAAAATAGTATATAAAGTTCTAAAGTCTATTAGTCTGAAACTGGGTTTTTGTTTTGTTTTTTTCAGATTGCTTGCTTTCTTTCCATCTTCTTCCTCAGTATCTGTGTTTATTCTACTGTGTTCAGGATTCGTGTATTTAACTATTACTACCTGGCTTCACATCACCAGACTGATGCTTATAGCCTTCTTTTCAGTGGCATGTAAGTAGACTGTGTTTAGAAACAAGGAAAATGTCTCCATTACATGAATGTCTCTTTTATTTCTTCTTGTTTATGGCTCTTTTACTAACACCTATATTTCTATGAGCTAGTTGCTTAGGTTTAAGTATTAATTAGATGCTTGTTGATTGGTAGCTAAATCCTGCTTGAAGTTTAGGGTTAAAATAGGTATACTAGATTAGGAAGGAAAAGAAGGGCATAGTGAGTCTGGATTTACCAATTAGAAGTCAGTAAATAGGTTAGTAATAATAGAAACATTTGAGATTTTAGAGACTTAAGTCTAGAAAGTGTTCTGAGAATCAGAAAAATACAGTGGTCTCACACTGAATTGTGGAGGACTAAGAAGATCAAAGAAAGGCAATGCCAAAGAATGCTCAAACTACCGCACAATTGCACTCATCTCACATGCTAGTAAAGTAATGCTCAAAATTCTCCAAGCCAGGCTTCAGCAATATGTGAACCGTGAACTTCCTGATGTTCAAGCTGGTTTTAGAAAAGGCAGAGGAACCAGAGATCAAATTGCCAACATCTGCTGGATCATGGAAAAAGCAAGAGAGTTCCAGAAAAACATCTATTTCTGCTTTATTGACTATGCCAAAGCCTTTGACTGTGTGGATCACAATAAGCTGTGGAAAATTCTGAAAGAGAGGGGAAAATTCTGAAAGAGAGGGGAATACCAGACCACCTGACCTGCCTCTTGAGAAATCTGTATGCAGGTCAGGAAGCAACAGTTAGAACTGGATATGGAACAACAGACTGGTTCCAAACAGGAAAAGGAGTACATCAAGGCTGTATATTGTCACCCTGCTTGTTTAACTTCTGTGCAGAGTACATCATGAGAAACACTGGACTAGAAGAAGCACAAGCTGGAATCAAGATTGCTGGGAGAAATATCAATAACCTCAGATATGCAGATGACACCACCCTTATGGCAGAAAGTGAAGAGGAACTCAAAAGCCTCTTGATGAAAGTGAAAGTGGAGAGTGAAAAAGTTGGCTAAAGCTCAACATTCAGAAAACGAAGATCATGGCATCTGGTCCCATCACTTCATGGGAAATAGATGGGGAAACAGTGGAAACAGTGTCAGACTTTATTTTTCTGGGCTCCCAAAATCACTGCAGATGGTGACTACAGCCATGAAATTAAAAGACGCTTACTCCTTGGAAAGAAAGTTATGACCAACCTAGATAGCATATTCAAAAGCAGAGACATTACTTTGCCAACAAAGGTCCATCTAGTCAAGGCTATAGTTTTTCCTGTAGTCATGTATGGATGTGAGAGTTGGACTGTGAAGAAAGCTGAGTGCCAAAGAATTGATGCTTTTGAACTGTGGTGTTGGAGAAGACTCTTGAGAGTCCCTTGGACTGCAAGGAGATCCAACCAGTCCATTCTGAAGGAGATCAGCCCTGGGATTTCTTTGGAAGGAATGATGCTAAAGCTGAAACTCCAGTACTTTGGCCACCTCATGCAAAGAGTGACTTATTGGAAAGGACTCTGATGCTGGGAGGGATTGGGGACAGGAGGAGAAGGGGACGACAGAGGATGAGATGGCTGGATGGCATCACTGACTCGATGGACATGAGTCTGAGCGAACTCCAGGACTTGGTGATGGACAGGGAGGCTTGGCATGCTGCAATTCGTGGGGTCGCAAAGAGTCAGACACGACTGAGCGACTGAACTGAACTGAAGACCAAAAGAATAATTTTTGCTAAGAGATTTAGCAGAATTTTAGAGAGATGGCTCCAGCTTGGGCTAAATTGCACAATTTATTGTTTGTCCATATTATTAAACTATTTACATTAGGTTTTTAGGGCTGGACTTTGGGAACTTCAAGAGGAATCAATATCTGAAGCATCTCTAAGACTTTTCTTTAACCTTTTTCCCCCAAATAATTATAGATTCAAAGGAAGTTGCAAATACAGTACAGAATCTTAGTAACCTTCACCCAGCCTCCCCCAATGGAGACATTTTATACTGCTGTTGTACAATATCAAAAGCAAAACTTTACACAGACACATTACTGTTAACTAGACCACAACAGACTTTATTAGTTCTCACTATTTTTTATACTTTATTCATTTGTGTGTGTGTGTATGTGTAGATTCCTGTAACCACCACCATAATCAAGATACAGAATATTATGTCACCCCAAAATAACTCCTCATATCACCTCTTTATATTCATACCCTCTCTTCATTGTCATAGCTTCCTGTTCTCCAGCTCCTTGTTTTGTAAGGTTCTCTTTTTATCTGGTCACAACTCTCCAGAAAGTAGGCATAGAAGGAACATGCCTCAGCATAATAAAGGCCATATATGACAAACTTACAGCAAACATTATCCTCAGTGGTAAACAACTGAAAGCATTTCCTCTAAACTCAGGAACAAGACAAGGGTGCCCACTTTTACCACTGTTATTCAACATAGTTTTGCAAGTCCTTGCCATCACAATCAGAGAAGAAAATGAAATAAAAGGAATCCAGATTGGAAAAGAAGTAAAACTCTCACTGTTTGCAAATGACATGATTCTCTACATAGAACACTCTAAAGATGCCACCAGAAAATTACTAGAGCTAATCAATGAATATAGTAAAATTGCAGGATATAGGATTAATACACAGAAATCCCTTGGATTCCTACATACAAACAATGAAAAATTATAAAAAGAAATTAAGAAAACAATCGCATTCAACACTGCAATACAAAGAATAAAATACTTAGGAATAAATTTACCTAAAGAGACAAAAGACTTGTATGCAGAAAACTATAAGACACTGATGAAGGACATCAAAGATGAACAAGTGGAGAGAGGTTGGCACAAAAATAGAAATATAGACCAAAGGAACAAGATAAAAAGTCCAGAGATAATTCTACACACCTGTGGGCACCTTATCTTTGACATAGGAGGCAAAAATACACAATGGAGAAAAGACAGTCCCTTCAACAAGTGGTGCTGGGAAAACTGGTCAGCTGCCTGTATAAGGATGAAATTAGAACATCTTCTAACATCATACACAAAAATAAACCTAAAATGAATTAAAGACCTAAATGTAAAACCAAAAACTATAAGACTTTTAGAGGAAAAGAGAGCACTCTGACATAAACCACAGCAAGACCCTCTGTGTTCTCCTAGAATAATGGAAATAAAAATAAACAAATAAGACCTAATTAAACTTAAAAACTTTTGCACAATGAAGGAAGCTATAAACAAGGTGAAAAGACAACCCTCAGAATGGGCAAAATTAATAGCAAACAAAACAACTGACAAAAATTTAAGCTCCTAAGTATATAAGCAGCTCATGCAGCTCAACACCAGAAAAACAGCCTAGACTAAAAGTGGGCAGAAGACCTAAACAGACATTTCTCCAAAGTGACATACAGATGGCTAATAAACACATGATAAAATGCTCAACGAAGCTCAAAATTATTAGAGAAATGCAAATAAAACTACAATGAGCTATCATCTGACTCCAGTCAGAATGGCTATCATCAAAAAGTCTACAAGCAATAAATGCTGGAGAGGGTGTGGAGAAAAGGGAACACTCTTACACTGTTGGTGGGAATGCAAATTGATATAGCCACTATGGGGAACATTATGCTGTGCTGCTGTACTTAGTTGCTCAGTCTTGTCCAACTCTTTGCCACCCCATGAACTATAGCCCACCAGGCTCCTCTGCCCATGGAATTTTCAGACAAGAATACTGGAGTGGGTTGCCATGCCCTCCTCCAGGGATCTTCCTAACCCAGGGATTGAACCCAAGTCTCCTGCATTGCAGGCAGATTCTTTACTGTCTGAGCCACCAGGGAAGCCTATTCCTTCTCCAGGGGATCTTCCTGCCCCAGGAATCAAACCAGGGTCTCCTGCATTGCAGGAGGATTCTTTACCAGCTGAGCTACCAGGGAAGCCTGGAAAACAGTATAGAAATTCCTTTAAAATCTAGGAATGAAGCTATGATACAACCCAGCAAGTCTACTACTGGGCATATACTCTCAGAAAACCAGAATCGAAACAGACACATGTACCCCAATGTTCATTGCAGCACTACTTAGAATACCTAAGACAAGGAAGCAACCTAGATGGCCACTCACAGATGAATGGATAAGGAAGTTGTGGTATATATACACAATGGAATATTACTCTGCTATAAAAAGAAATGCATTTGAGTCAGTTCTAATGAGGTGTATGAACCTAGAGCCTATTGTCCAGAGTGAAATAAGTCAGAAAAAGAGACAAATGTATATTAAAACATATACATGGAATCTAGAAAGATAGTACTGACAATCCTGTTTGCAGGGCAGCAAAGGAGACAGACATTTTGGACACAGTGGGGGAAGGAGAGCGTGGGATGATATGAGAGAAAAGCACTGAAACATACACATTACCAAATGTAAAATGATAGCCAGTGAGAAGTTGCTGCATAACACAGCCCAGCCCAGTGCTCTGTGACAACCTGGATGGGTGGGACGGGGAGGGATGTGGGAAAGAGGGGTCAAGAAGGAGGGGACATGTATGCCTAATATTGATTCATGCTGATATATGGCAAAAGCTGTCACAATATTATAATTATCCTCTAATTAAAAAAACAAAATGTAATAAAAAAAACTGAGCTCCAACAATTATTTATATCTGTAGTTGTCAGAGTTGACATAATGTGATACAACTTCAGATCTTTTATGTACTGAGTACAGTTTGCCTTGAGGATTGAGCTAAATTGCACAGAAGAGGCACATACAAAACCACTCTACAAATTGTTGGGATAAAGCAGTGGCAAACCTCACCAAAGGAGGCATCCTGAGGCTGGAGTTTTGTTTTGTAGGTGTTGATGTTTTTCAGGAAACTGTGGTATTAATAGAACTTTCAGAATGTCTTCCAAGTAAGGGCAGTTCATATTAAGAATTCAAAATACAAATAGATGAGAATAATGGAATGATCTGAAACATTCTCAGTGTATTTCAAGATAACATAAAATGTGTATTGCTGCTTTATTCTTATATATTGTGTTTGTTTATGCTTTATTGCAGGTTATTTTGCCGTTTGACTCCTCCTTTATGTCTTAATTTCTTGGGTTTGACCCACATGGATTCATCCATCTCTCACCAAAATACACAGCCAACTGCTTATACATCTGTAAGTATGGTAAAAAAGAGTTCTTTAGATTCATTATCTATATGGGATGCTATTAATTGTGAAATTTCTTTTTACTGCTGGCAAACAGATCTATTGCATTATTAGAATCTTTTAAAAAATTACTTGAACTTTCTTTTACACATTGTATATGTAGTTACTAATGACTGGGTAAAGGTGATATTGCTTTTGTTTTATTATAAACAAAATTTTTTGGTCCAGCTAAGCATATTCACAGACCTGACCTATAATAATATTAACCTTTATGTTTATAGTCTTAGTGTAATTGATGATTTTCAGTAATATTTATATAATATTAATTTCTTAGGAGAAAATAAGCCATATCAAGATATAATAGACACATAACATTGTATTATTTTAAGGTATACAACATAATTAGTATATGTATATATTGTGAAATAGTTAGCACAGTAAGTTTAGTTAACATCACCACACAGTCACAGGTTTTTTCCTCTTGTGATGAGGACTTAAAAATCAGTCTATTTAATGCTTCATTTCTACTTTTTTGAAAACTCCAAATTTATTGATATAGCTGGTTATGATAAACTTTCTAATGATGAAAAAGAATGAAATATATAGAGCTGTACTGATTTAACTAAATTTTTTTCTTGCTCCTTAGATTATGGGTTCCATGAAAGTTTTATCCTTTATTGCAGATGGGTTCTATATATATTATCCTATGTTGGTGGTAATTCTCTGCATTGCTACGTACTTTAGGTAAGAAACTTAACATTGCTTGTTTTTTCTTATATATATATATCCTGATCTGGATATCTTTCTCCTTAAAATTCTTTTAAATATTCACTGATTGGGTTTTAGTTGTTTGTTTTATTGTGGCTTTGGAAGTGCTGGGGGTAGTTTAAAGAGATTGCTTGAGTGCTGGATCAGGGTCTCCCTCCAAAGATACTTTCAAGAAAAGAGAGTTATTCTATGTATTTGGCCAACAAAGTGATAGGATTAATAATAGAATGTTAACTCTGAGTCCTGGCCTTTGGTCATGGCAGCCATTGTATCTTATAAAACACCTGCTTGCCCAGCTTCTATTTGGTAACATGTATTAGTCTTAGGGCTTTCCGCATAATAATTTTTGGGTTTCTGGGTGTTTCAGACCGTAATCAGCACAAAAGATCAGTTAAGGAGCAGTCGTAATCAGACAGTACATGGAAAGTACATGGACTACTCTTTTTATCAGATCAGAAAAATTGGTAGAAGCTTGGCAGAGATCTGACTCAAGAGGAGTTAAAAGACAGGTGTCCTTGGCTTCTAGCACCTTGTCTTCCTTCTTCACTGCTTCAGTGCTCCATGACACACCAAAAATGCTACTTAAAAAAATTTTATTGATAATAAGTTTCATCCAACCACTTTTCATTTAAATCTTTCAGTATAATTAGTTATTACAAATAGTTTACAAATAGCATATATTATTATACTGATATTCTAACACTTGGATATTGAGTAAAAAGACAAATATTATTTGAAATAAATTCTCTGTTGAATTTTTTTAAAGCATCTATATTTTATCTTATCATAAGTAAAGGAGCCAAAGGATTATAATTTAATATAAAACTTAATATGAACTGGTGAAAATGAAAGTCGCTCAGTCGTGTCTCTTTGTGACCCCATAGACTGTAGCCCACCAGACTCCTCTGACCATGGAATTCTCCAGGCAGGAATACTGGAGTGGGTTGCCATTCCCTTCTTCAGGGGATCTTCCTGACCTGGGGATTGAACCTAGGATTCCTTCATTGCAGGCGAATTCTTTACCAGTTGAGCTATCAGGGAAGCCCATGAACTGATAAAACAATATAATATTTTCAGCTTTTTTCTGTAAGGTAGGAAAGACAGAGGTTTATATTTATTATGAAAATGATGTGTTAAAAATAAGAGACCAATCATCCTTTGGATGTCCAAAACTAAACTTTTTTTATGTGCTTATTCATTTATAAACTACAAATGGAACATTAAGAGCTTGTGAATTATAAATCTTATCTCCTCATCTTAGTGGTTATCTTGGTAAGATTGGCATCTCTACTTAAGGTTAGCATCTTATTAGATTGACATATGCATCAAGGAATAGATGGATGGGATAGTGCCTTGTCAACTATAAAATTTTAATGTAAGGAATTGTGTCTAAAAGGAAAATTGTTTAACTTAAAAATATTTCTTTAAAAATGTTGTTTTATAATTAAGATAAACTTTGCTAGTTTTTTAAGGAGACAAACTCCTTAAAGTTTGTCTTTAAGGAAAAGAAAGGTCATATACCTTAATTATCAAATTATATTTTTATAATTTATATATATTATATGTAATATTATATATAATATAATATATATTTATATTTAAAACTATACTGTATTATAGGAATATTTGAAGAAATGCCTTGCAGGCATTTCAGCATTAACTTGACTTTATAGGTCAATTTTCTTTTGGAATGCTGCCGTAATAGTCTAATTCCTTTATTACTAGCACATAACCATACACAGAACTATTAATAATATTCAGACTTAACTGCCTAGAGCCTATAAAGCTGTTTGCTGACACTTTAGACAAAGCTACAACCTTTACAGAGACAATGATCTCATCCTGCAGTATAGTATTCCCACAGGTATATAAGGATGGTAGAGGAATATTTAAAGTCACAGAATTAGCATGACCATCCACCTGAAACCCCAATTTTACTCACTGGTAAGTCATACAAGCATTCCCTATATATTAAAACAAGCAGATAATTTATGAACTAGTCAGATTTTTACACATCACTGATGTGAAATGGGAGATCTTTACTTTTTCTTAATTGCTTCACTGTTTTCTCTTCTTCCTAACACACATGAATACACACACACACACATACATACACACTCCTCCCTTTCTTCTTCCTCTCTCTGCCTTGCTTCATGTATGGTGTTCAGAATTCTGCCATTAAAAGTACATTAGAAAAAAGTTTGAAAACTAAGGTAGTAAAAAGAACTTGGTCTTTGTTTTGTTTTAGATTTAAATCCTCAGCTCTAAAATTTATTGATTGGCCTTTAGCAAAGTATTTAACACCCTTTGCTTCTGTTTCCTTATCTATAAAGTAATATTTATCTCTTAGAGTTATAGTAAGAATTAAATAAGAATAACTGTAAACTATCTGATGCATAATAGTAGTTTAACAGATATTAATCCTTCCTTCCTTATGTACCGTATTTTCAGAGTATTCCTGTCCTGCACAACAATGAGGTTTAAAGTAAAAACCAGATAAGATATAAATGATTGCCCCCAGATAAGCTGTAATAATCAATTCTGAATTTATAGTAACACTGATTTAAATAGAATTGACTAGTTCTCCGGATTAACAAAACAGAACGTGAAAGTCAGTTTGCATAATTAAGACTTTCTAAGCCAAGAATATTCTGCACTTGTAAATACTGGTTGTGTATGTGTGTTAAAATTGCTGTTTGAATACCAGAAAAGAATAAATTGCTTTTGTATTATAGCTATTGCTTAGCATCCTGTTATAATAATCTTCTGAAAGTATGCTGTGGCCTGACTTAATTTGTGTCTGTAAGAAGTCGGGCTTTGGTGCATACCCTAGTCAGTGGAGCACTGGGCATTTAAGTTTCTTAGAAAGGGAAATAAGTACTTTTTGAAGAAAGACAAATGTAGCGCTGTAGAACTTGACATGATAACTAGAAATACAACAGAGGCTTCCAATTTAAACATTTACAGTATGAAATAATGCTTATCTTTTTGAAAATCTACTTTTATTAGCTTGGGAACTCGTTGTTTGAATCTACTTGGTTTCCAGCAGTTCATGGGAGATAATGATATGACATCAGACTTAGTTGATGAAGGAAAAGAATTAATTAGACGAGGTAAGATTTGTCTTTTAAAATAAATGAAGAGAAAGTACTGATTCAAAATACAAAATTAATGTTTGTATGATTTGAAACTTCTAATCTATCTTAAGACATTACAAATTAATGTGTTTTAGCTAAAATTCTATGGAAAGCCTTCACAACAAAAAAAATTTGAAAACATACATGGTTATTTCATCTGTCTTTAAGAAATTCTGTAGCAGAAATTGTTAATACGTCTGCAACTAAATAATACCCTTGTTTAGTATTGGAGTCATTTTCTTGTTTTCTTTGAAATAGATTTGTCAAATTGAATACAATATAAAACTCATTAAAGAATCACCATTAGTTTAATAATTTTTCATTCAAACCAAGGCTGGTTTTTAGAATGTAGTGATCTTTAACAGCCAGTTAGAATGCATTGTGCTCTACTGGAATCTAATCTCAAAACTGAGTGTATCAAATTTCTTGGTGTTCAAGTGATGGTAGAATAGGAAGGAAAAGAAGAACAAAACTTGAGTTTGGGAACATTGGTTTTTAGGCATTCTTCCTCCTTGAGCATGGGGTTCTTTATGATCTTATTTAAACATAAACCCCAAATGTACTATGGCTCTAAAATATGCTAGTGTAGCCTTCACATGCTCTCACAGGAAGGTGGTGCCTAGTTAATGTAATAGTTCTGCTGTTTGCATTAATCAGACTTCATCTGGAGTATCATATCCAGTCCTGGATAAGATTTTCAAGAGTAGGACTGATAAGTCAGAAAGAATTTAGAGGAGGATAGGCAGAATGATGAGTGTGTCAGGTATATCTTATGGGAAAAAAGCACTGAGTATATAGCCAGAAGAGAGTAATGGCAAAAAAAAATCTTATGCAGAAAAAAATATGAATTTAATTTAGAAGACAAAAACGAAGAAAAAGAGAAGCTGCCTAGAAGCACATTTCAAGTCACCATGGGGAGAAGTTCTTCCTCACTGAAACTGTTTAGATAGAGCCTAAGAGCGATCTCCAGCAGAAGGTGGGAAGGTATTCTCTATGGAGTTAGGTGACCTCTCCAGTTCTTTCCAACAATAACCTATTACCTTTGACTTTGTAGTAATTTAAAGGAAATTGGTCATAGCCTGATACCTTTACTTCAGTTACTCTACATCTAATTAAACCATATTATACCAAATTTGAGACCACTTTTCTGTCTCTAGAGAAGAGAAAAAGGCAACGGCAAGAAGAAGGTGAAAATAGAAGAAGAGTAAGTATAGTACTTACTAACTTGCTATAACCTAAAGATTAATGGGAACTATCATAAGAATCTAATTGATTTTGGCTGAAAACAATGGGACAATGACATAGGATGTTTTTCTTTAGTCCTTTGTTTGCTAAGGCAAACTAACCTCCTTGAGAATTGAAAAGGCAAAAAGTGAGAAAAATCTAGTCATAGTCACTATAAATTTTCAGTACCCGAGTGTATCCATACTGGAGAAGTGAAGACTCAGGAGACATAATAGTTGTCTTTGTGTATTTTAGTGTATGTCATGGAAAGGGAGACTTGTTCTTTATTTCGGAAGGCATAACTAGCACCAAAGAGTGGAATAGAGTTCACCTCTATGTGAAAACTTAGGGTTTACCAAAATTGGAACAGGATGATCAAACATAAATTTTTCACATCTTCTAATAAGAAAGCCAAATAGCATCTGGCATGACTATTTTAGAGTGAAACTCTGCACTGCATGGGTTCCTTTCAATTATAAGAATAATGAGTAAAATCCCAGTTAAGATTTTAGTGCAGTTAAGACACAATGCCACGTGAGTCATTACTTAATTATGTTTATCTACAACTTTAATTTTACTATCAAAAATGACTTTTTGGGTCTCTATGATTTGTAGAATCGTATTTGGGTAGAATAAAATTTTATTAACATCTTATTAATTATTTTGAGTTTCATAATCCTTCCATGGTCAAGATAACCTTACTGTAGTTATAATATTATTTTGACATTTTAGATGGAAGTCAATAACTTAAAATAATCATAGCTAGTAAAAATGTCTATAAATGTCTTCAAGTTAAGTTTGATGACTATTAAAATCATTTAGAAATAAAGGAAATTATCTATCATTTCTAAAGGTACTGTGCTAATTATACTGATTATCTGACAAATTCCTGATGAAAAAGAATTATATCAGTTATCACTGATGAATTATTTTCTGACTGTGTGTTCTCATGTTATATGTTGTTCGTGATTCTTTTCTAGGAATGGAAAGAACGTTATGGACACAGTAGAGAAGATTCCACTAGAAACAGAAATGTTCATATTGACCCAAAAGAATCAAACTTCTCAGAAATGAGTACCAACCGATGTAAGTAGTTTATTATCTAGTTTTCTTAAGAAATTTTTTTTCTATGCTTGCTTGTCTTTATAGAATAATAAGTGAGGTTCTGCAGTGCCTTTCCTTTTTTCATCCCTCAGTATATGGGAGGAAGAGGAAAGTAAAATATGCATCAGGTAGGAGAAGGAGACATCTGGGACATCAAATGAATAGTTGTCATTATACTATCTAAATAATAGTACTTATCTCAGGCATATTTTTGGCAGGTATCGGTTTCTATTAACCTAGATATTTTTCAGGCTATTTGGTCATTTTTATAATAAATTACTGACTGACTCTTATGTGTCAGGTACTTTCCCAGGAGTATGAAGAAGACAATTTCCATCTTTGGTTTGCCCTTAATTGAATGAGGAACTGATACCAGGAAGAAGACATTGGCCAGTGGATTGAGTCAGGAAGCCTCCCCATATTCTTGATTTTGTCATATGCTTTTGGGAGAGTGACAAGAGACCTATTTGTGTGCAGGATCCAGCACTGAGTAGAAGGGAGAGGAGAGATACAGGGATGCTGAGAGAGTGTAAGGCTGCACACATGATGCTGAAGGACTCAGCTCAAGGGAGGAAAAGGAATTCTTCATTGGGAAAGGATTTCTGTTATAAAGAAATACTATTTAGGAATGAGTAGTACTTAGCCAGTTGAAGGGGTTTTTAGGCAGAACAAAGAATGTGCAACATGCGAGAACTTTTGGGGAAATGTAGATTTTCCTCTATGACTAGAACCTGAAGTATGAGAAGCTTGATGAGAGGAAAGGCTACAGAGATAGTTGGGAAACGTATTATCACACTTAGAAGTTTGGATTTTATCCCAAAGGTAAGATTTCAGTATGGAAAGAAGCATGCTCAGATTTTTGGTTTAGAAACATGAATTTGACGTCTATATAAAGTATTATTTCCAGGGAAGTGAGATACAACACAGTTTAGTGTCTGTTGTAGTAATGCAGTCAGAAAATGATGAGGGCCTTAATATACAATATTGGTTTTATGGAATAAATCAACACAACATTGTAAAGCAATTATCCTCCAATTAAAGATAAATGAAAAAACAAAAAAATGATGAGGGCTTAAAATAAGCATCCTTGAGATAACCCTGGAGATAAAGAAGAGAGGATGTGTTTGGATGAGATTTAGCATAAAAGAAATAATAGAAAGCTGAAGTTTCAATTAAAGCTAGGAAATAGAGGGATAATTCTACAAAGATATTTGGAAGCTTATCTTGGATTTGGACTTAACAGAGTGCAGAGATCTGGAGGGTATAGGAGAATGGTTAAGAGGAAACACAAAACCTTGGGATGATGAATTAGAACCTGGCATGTGGGAGGCAACCAGTATTTGCTGAATGAATGAGATAAATAGTGGAGGGCAGAGTCCAAGATGACAACATAAGGTAAGAGAGAATTGGCTTGCCTTAAATTTTCAAAAAGAGCTGTGTCATGGTTTGTTTTGAAGCTGTTGAGCTGCTCAAAATAACACTGTGAAAATTTAGGTTTTTATGGAGAAAACATCATTCATATAGGGAAAGGAGAGTTAGTTTTTCTAGATCTGTGCTGACCGAGGTGGTAACCATTAGCCACATATGGCTGTTTAGCATTTGCAGGGTAGCTGGTGCCCCATATTGAAATGATAATATTTTGGATGTATTGGGTTAGATATGTGAAAATTAATTTCAACTATTTCTTTTTACTTTTTAAATGTATTTACTAGTAAAAAGTAAATACAGGGCTTGCAATTTATTTCTGTTGGACATTGCTTCCCTGAATTCTTGCCCTATGGAAAAAAGAGTTAGTCCTTTATTGCAGAGTTTGAGTTGATTGCATCTTAAAATCGTAGCCGAGAAATGAGATGTAACAGCCCCTGGATTCACTATGAAACCAGCTGAAACTTATTTAATTGTGAACAGTTTCACTGTTACGATTGCTGTTGTTGTTCATTCTCTAAGTCGTGTCTGACTCTTTGTGAACCCATTCACTGCAGCATTGCCGGTGCTTCCCGGTTCTTCACTATCTCCCAGAGTGTGCTCAAACTCATGTCCATTGACTCAGTAATGCCATCCAACAATCTCATCATCTGTAGTCCCCTTATCCTGTTGCCCTCAATCTTTCCCAGCATCAGGGTCTTTTCCAATGAATCAGCTTTTTCAATCAGTACTGAAGGTTCGGCTTCAGCACCAGTCCTTCCAATGAATATTCAGGATTGATTTCCTTTAGGATTGATTGGTTTGATCTCCTTGCTGTCCAAGGAACTCTCAAGAGTCTTCTCCAACACCATAGTTCAAAAGCATCAATTCTTCAGCGCTCAGCCTTCTTTATAGCCCAACTTTCACATCCATACCTGACTACTAGAAAAACCATAGCTTTGACTATATGGACCTTTGTCAGAAAAATGATGTCTCTTCTTTTTAATATACTGTCTAGGTTTGTCATAGCTATTCTTCCAAGGAGCAAGCGTCTTTTAATTTTGTGGCTGCAGTCACCATCTGCGTTGAAGTTAAATACTAATTCTGTTGCTGTAGCTGCTTCTGAGCTTAGACTACATACAAGGGAGAACTCTTCTTTCTTATTTTCTATCATATTATTAATCATTTAATATAATTTTGAGATAACCGTGTAGTTATCCTTTCTTAATACTGTCTTCACAATGAAAATTCAGATCCTTTATAATCTTGACTTTCTGTGTGTCTGTAGACTGTGACCCATAAAGACAATAGAAAGTGGAATTTTTTTTCTTCTTTTGCAGCGACATCTAAATATACCAGGGCTAATAACAGGACTGAAAGGGACCGAATAGAACTTCTTCAAGATGCAGAACCTTTAGATTTTAATGCAGAAACGTTCACTGATGACCCTCTTGAATCTGAATCAGGAAGGTAAGTTCCAGGTTGTCCTTTTGGCTCCAGTATTCCTCTGAAAATTTGATAACATTCTGACTTGATGAGATAAACATAAGGAAAATATTCATCTTTATTGCTAATGTAAAACATATTAAGCAACGTTTGATACCTTTTAACACCTGCTAATCTTTTATATTTTAAAAATTATATCATCCAGTGGTAGTAGTTGAAATTAGTACTTTCATAAATTATTACCAGTAGTATGATAAATAACAAAGAATTGAAATCATTTGGTAGAGTCTTAACAATATTTATATTCCTATTCTGACAATTCTATTTATGAAAGCCATCATATTTGGCAATAGTTACATAGATATGACTGGGTGGCACTGTATTCTGAGCACTTTAACAACAGTAATTGTGTTTTATGACTGTAAGTCCAATTGGAATTGAATCTAGAGAGGCTCAGTAACTTACCCAGGATCACACAACTTTTAAGTAACAAAATCAGGCACTTAAACCCCAGGACTCTGGCTTCAGAGTCTGTGCTTTTAGCTGTTATACCAAGTAGAAACAAACAAAAGCAAAACATCATGGGCATGAAGATATTTGCTTATAAATAGCAAGAGGAATATTCTGTTTATATTCAACAATACAGAGTAGTTATTAAATCCAAATTTCATGATGTGTTTTATATCTCTCTTTTCCTTTCTTTTTTACATCTCTCATCCTGCCATATGTGTCATATCATAGGCTGTAAAACAGTTGTTGGTTGATTTATAATTATAGGTAAATCTCTTTAGGATAATATCCTTGGAGAATAAGTTTCTGATTTCAGCTACTGAATAGATTTTACAGTTCTTAAAAATTATGTACCCACTTCCTTTTAATGTGTCCTTGTTTTTCTCTCCTTCTTTATTTTTGATGCCTCAGATCATTTCTTTATCCACCTTTCAGGTATCAGCCTGGTGGACGATACCTCTCAATGTCTCGCAGCAGAATATTTGATGATGTTTAAAGTCTATAGGAATTTATGGAGTAGCTAACCAAGATCAACAAACAAGTTCAGTCTTTATGAACATCTGTATGCTCTAGAATTAACTACTGAACTCCCAGTGAAAAGTGTCAGGATAAAAAAGGCACGAAAAATTAATCAGATCTTAGTGATAATGGCTTATTATTCATTGAATATCGTCTTTATTTCTAATAGGATTTGTTTCATACCATTCCTGAAATGTCTGTCTTAGAAGTATAGTTACAATGGAAGGATTTAATTCATGATAAAGATCAGTATATGTTGAAAACATGTAGTTCAGTTTGTTTCAGATTAATTTTTTCAGGAAAACTTGTTTTAAAGGTTCAAGGAAGCCATAGTTACAACTGACTAATATTATAGTTTTATTATTGTGATTTACATATTCTTTCTAAAAAATATGTTGATCCTTTATTTCCCAAAGAGATGGAGACCTCAATAATAACCATATTTACAAAACCCATGTCTTAAAACAAGGCTTACTTACCAGACATAACTGAATGTAGAAAGCCCTTTTTCAACACTGTATGCAAATTAGTTAGGTTTTTGCATGTGTATTTAAGACTATACTTCAACTAGTGTTTGTATCTTCAGCATGTGTGCTTTAATCAGGTGGTGAATTATTCTTTCAGTCTTTGGTAGTAACTGGAAGTTGTCGTATGCTTTTGGTATTGCTTTGTAAAAGATTTTTATTTCAGAGAGGAGTGTTCACCTTTACCATTTAGCATAGTGATTTAAGTGTTGATCATTCCATTCAAGGAGAGTCGTAATTTTTAATGGTAGATAGTGAGGTTTTGGTGGCTCAGATGGTAAAGCGTCTGCCTACAATGCGAGAGACCCGGGTTTGATCCCTGGATCGGAAACATCCCCCTGGAGAAGGAAATGGCAACCCACTCCAGTACTCTTGCCTGGAGAATCCCATGGATGGAGGAGCCTGGTGGGCTACAGTCCGTGGGGTCGCAAAGAGTCGGACATGACTGAGCGACTTCCCCTTAACAGCCAAAGAGTCCCACAAAATTCTCTACTGTTAAAAGGTGCCTGTTTATTCCTTTTGAAAAAGAATATCTGGTTATTCAAAGATAAAAAGTGAGTCCATTTACTGTTACTACTCACACTTAAATTGTGATTTATAGAAAACTACTTTAGAGTGGAGATATGTAAGAACTTGTTGCTTAAACATGTTACCATTTTAAATTGAGTTTTTAAAATTTTGTTTAAGCCAAAGTTAGGTATTACATTTTAAATCACCAGTGTTTTATGCACAGTGACTATAGTTCAGCACAACATTTTGCAAAAAGAGTTGTTTATGTCCCTGAAATATTTGCAACTCTTTGAGAATCCATACCATGGATTCACCCAGTGGTGACTGGGCCGCCCCATGGCCATCTTAGTTTCACCTGTTATCCTTTCGGTAGTGCTCATTTTCACTCTTAAGTATTCCAGTTTGAGGATGAATTATATAGTCACCTGACAATTTGATTATATGTTTCTTGAAGGTCATTTTTCCCTGAATCATAATTTTAAATGTTTTATTTCCCTCTTTTCTTAGTGTTATCACATAAATACGTTAGAAGCCACAGTTTTAGGCAGATACTGATAGTGTATCATCCTAATTATCTCATTTTCTTAAATTTTTATGATTTTTTTTAAGATTAGACCCCCTTTAAAATAATTATCAGTCAATAGATTTTCCTCTCAATCAAAATTATATAGACTACTCATTTAAGAAGACACACACACAGCCTTTTATTGTGAAGCGTGGTCAGAGAGCAATAGGCCAGGAACAGAAATAATTTAACACTGTAATTTCATGACTGACCATTGAAACCTTGGGCAAATCATGTAACCTTTCTGTGCCTCAGTTTCTTCATTTTCAAAATGAAGAGGATACTTGCTATTTACCTACTGATCTACCTCACAAAGCAGTTGTGAGGGTATTGAGTTGATGTTTATATAGTGGCGTTTAAAAAGACAAAATAAGTTGTTAGCTATGCTGGTTTTCCACACAAGTGGTATTTGAAGATATTAGATAGGAAACAGATCACCCCAGAAAGTGGTCCAGTTTCTTATTATTACAGAGAAGCTTACAAGTTCCCAAAGCAAAAACTCTTTCTGGAATAAGTAATCAAAATCCTGTGAAAATAATATTGTTTTATTATTTAGTCTTTGAGTTTACTTTGGAATATGTTCCTTAAGTATAATGTTGTTTCTCATAGGTTTTATCATGAAACTCAGATGCTATTGTAGAAGCAGAAAAAGAGAAGAAATGATCCAGTTACTTTTATAATTTATAATACTCTAAGATATATTGATAGAAATATGTAAAAGATGTACTACTTTATTATTAATTTTTAAAATGATTATAATAATTGGAGTGTATGTAATACTTCTATAAAACAGTATAGATCCCCTTTATGACTTTTGAGTTATTTCCAAAATAATTTTGGTTGTTTAAGTGATCCAGAGTATTCAATTGTTTAGGCAGAATTTGTTACAGGATTTCATATATGATCATATAGGAACATTACCTGGCTGGGTAATTTTGTGTTTAGAAGTTAATTATTTAATCCCTGAAGTCTTAAGAGTTTATTGCTGGGGAACTAAGTTAATATTTGTTAAGCAACTTTGTAAAAACTGTAATATGAACAAAAGTTTTCTGTTTTGAGAATATTACTAAAATGACATCTACTGCAAAACATTACTACTAAATTCATATACTTTACATGCAAAGTATATTTCTTGAAGAATTACTTCTGACAATTACCTTTTGAGTGTTTCTTATATTGTAATAGATTCCTATTTAAACTTTCTAAATTATTTTTCTAAATAATTATTAGAATATTCAGTAAGCCATTGCAGAAAATAACAATAAGTAATCTATTAATTTCATGGATCTGTAAGTTGCTATTAACTTTTGTTATTACATCAATAATTTGTTATTATTAGAACATTTAAAAAATCATTATTAAAATAAGACTAATTATTAGAATTTGTTCTCTTACCAAATGAACAGGGGCTTGGGAATAATTTCCTTATACTAGAGGCCCTTATTTCACAAGAGTCATAAGAACTAAATAACTTTCAAGGGTTTTCAGTTTATAAAGAATAGATCAGAGGATTGGACAATCAAAATTTTTTAAAATATTGCTGCCAATTTGTTTTTGGACACTACTATTTGATTAGATTATCAGTTCTTACATGTGTGCTGGTTGTATACTCAAATGAAATTAAACGTGGATAGGCAAGTCAATGTGTGTTTTTTAAAGTATATTTTAGAATATTAATGAAAGAATTCATTGATATACAACAGCAAACCTCATTTTTGTATATGTGTAGTAGATTTAGAGAATGTTCTTGATTTTTATGTAGATTACTGTTTTAAAGGAAAAATAAACTCTCCATAATTTTAATTCACACTGTTCAGTAATGTGAGTTTTATATTTGTGATTTGTGTGGGCCATGCCTGAAAATCACAAGGATAAATATATTTGCACTAAGAGGCAGAACATATCCCTGAGAAATCTTAACGTACTTGAATTTCCAAAGTGTAATGGATTGTATTTATTAAATCCTAAATGTTAATAAGTCAATGGATCGAGACTTTTATCTTTCCTTTCTTTTCTCCCTTTCTCCTTTCATTCCTTTTATACCTTCTTTCCTCTCTGAAGCCTGTCTTTATAGTATAGCTTATAATGAGCTGACATGTTTTTCTTCCGTTTGTTTGGTGTATACGGTTGTTTTTGATGGTCAGTACACTCAAAAGGTAGTAGTTCTGACTACAGATCCCACTACTTGAATAGCAGTATTGCACTTAAAGTAGTACAACAGATTTTGCTAGACAACTAAGCAACATCTGGATATAAATATGAGGCGTGCTAGCTCACTGTGTTGTCTTTTTCGCCACTAAGTAGGACACTTCAGTAAAATGAAATATTCTCAGTGTAGATGTTTTAGCATAAAATTATATTTCTAAAACCAGTGATTATTAAAAACAAGCAAACAAACTCCAAACATTAAAAACCTTGAGACCTCATTTTATGAAAAGGAATTTATAAATAACATACATCGTTGTCAAAGTTTTCATTAGAAGAGGTTGAAACAATGTAAGAGTGTTACAGGGAGCCTTCTGAAATATTAATTCCCTTTGTGTGGGTTACTTCTTTTCAATTCAATGACTTATTTTTCTGCTCAGAGACCTGGAAGACTAGGCAGTGTTATTCCCTTTACTAACTCCTGGAGACCAGGTCCTGTGAGCCGTCTCTACCATCAGAGCAGCTATTAGCCCTGCCCCATCCCCAGTCCTATTGCAGTGGGAACATACCACACCCCTAATTCCTTTTATGTTCAGCTTGGTTTTCCTAACATTTTATATCCATTGTGGTAGATTGAAGCCTCATCACAATTTTAAATTTGTTAATGAAACAAGAATAATGGCATGTTCCTCTTCTCATCGATATCCTAAAAGACTTTTGTTTTTAACACACTCCCTGGAGAGAATTAACCTTTTTTTCTATGAAAATCTTTTCTTTTGTGATTATCCTGATCTCACATCATTTTGCAAAAGGAGATTTTTACTGTACTTAGTGCAAAAGAGTAGAAAGAATGATTTACTGTGGCAGACATATATATAAAGTCATAATTTGTTAATCTGACTGTACAACACCATTTTGAGTTGGTATTATTGACACAAATCTTATCAGTCTAGTCATTTAGAGCTGTATTTCGCAAAAGAATGCTGGCTAGCATCTTCCCTACTTAGTACACCAAATTGTAGGGGAGAGACTATGTATTTTTTTTTTTTAAGCAATCCAATGGATTTGTTTTTGTCCATATTTTGTAAACAACTTGAAGAACTTTTCTCATTTCGCAGATAGAGAACATGTGGACCTGTCTTTTAAATAATTGTAATCTAATATATATATTTATAAATTATAGCATTGGAAAAAGAGCTCTAATAATGATGTTGTTACTTCCTGGTATTTAATTTTTATAAAATGTTTTTGTAAATAACTAATTGTAGTATTGCTTTTAAGTAGTTTTAAAATCTTTCTAAAATAAGTTCTGCCCAGGACTTATTTCCTATTCGAAAGTTCAGTAGTCTAGTATGAGTTTGAAATATTCCTACATCTCTTCAGTATCTTTTTGTATATACCAGTACTCAAGCAAAGTATACCAAAAGCCTAAGTTCTGTGTTGCATTAATAACGTACTTGTTATTTATCTTATTCAGTGGATTAGGTGAAGTAGAGAGTAAGTCTTTTCAAATGTGCATCTGATCATAAATTTCAAAATGTTTATTATGTTCATTTTTGGTGCATGATGCCAAATTTATCTTTAATCAGCCACTACTACCTGGTTGTTGTTCAGTTGCTATTAATAAGTTGTGTCTGACTTTTTGCAACCCCATGGACTGTAGCCTACCAGGCTCCTCTGTCCATGGAGTCCTCCAGGTAAGAATACTACCTGCTATGTAATGGCAAATGTTTCCCTTTCTGATCAATGGGTTGTAGATATAACTATTTTTCTCTGCAGATTCTCACTAAATATGTATTTGAAAAAAACCTGCAAAGTGCTACCTGTAATTAAGTTAGCATCTTTGGCCTTATCTATGCATAATGTTCTCTCAATTTGGTTTTGACAGACTCATGGACTTGGAATTGCTTTGTAGTATTTTAACTTATTGTAATGTAATGAATTTTTTGAGATGTTTATTTGATTAGCTGTTAAAATGTAGGAAATTATGTAGCTTTGCATGAAATAAAGTACATTTCTATAAGTTACTAAGAACTTTGCTGGTCATTTATGTGTTTTCCGTCAACCATCTTTGAGATTATACTCTTTTTAGTAAACTAAGGCTTTTTTTGTTCCTTTCAAATTATTAACAGGTACCACAAAAGAAATGTTTTAAGATAAATAACTAAATACCTATACTTTAGGCTCCACCTTACTTCCTTCAGTGAAGTTGAAAACAGGAAAATCAATGAAACCAAATACTGAGTGTTTGAAAAGATCAATAAAATTGATGAAACCCTAGCCAGGCTGACAAAGGAAATAGAGAGTTGCTTTCCCATATACCAAAAATAACAATGGAAATTTGAGATTAAAAACAACATCATTTACATCCGTCCTAGTTAATACAGTAAGAAGAAAAGGAAATAAAAGATATGCAGTTTTGGAAGTAAGAAATAAAACTTTGTCTGCAGATCATATGATCATCTATGTAGCAATCTAAAAGAACTGGCTAAAAAAATGAAAACAAAAAACAACAACAACAAAAAAACCTAGAATGAGTAAATGATTATAGCAAGTTTGCAGGATATAAGGCTAATATAAAAAAGTAAGTCCTTTTCCCTTTTACCAGCAATGGAAGAGTAGAATTCCAAATTAAAGATAATACCATTTACATTAGCATCCCCTAAAATGAAATACTTAGGTATAAATTTAATAAAATATATCTAAGATCTATATGAAGAAAACTACAAACCATTGATGAAAGAAATCAAAGAACAGAATAAATAGAGATTCCATAATGAGCAGGAAGGCAGGAAGACCCATTATTTCCAGGGTGTCACTTCTTCCCAAACTGACCTATTGATTCAATGTAATCCCAGTTAAAGCCCCAATAAGTTATTTTATGGATATTGACAAACTGATTCTAAAGTTTATATGGAGAGGCAAAAGACCCAGAAGAGTCAACACAAACTGAAGGAGAACAAAGTTGGAGTACTGACACTAGCCAATTTCAAGACTTACAATAAAGCTACAATTATCAAGACATTGTGAGATTGATGAAAGAATAGACAAGTAGACAATGAAACAGAACAGAGAGCAGAAATACACCCACATAAATATAGTCAATTGATCTTTGACAAAAGAACGAAGCAATTCAGTGGAGAAAGGAGTCTAACGAATGATGCTGGGACACTGGACATCCAAATGCAAAAATAATGTAGACACTAACTTTACACCTTTTACAAAAATTAACTCAAAATAGTTCATAAACCTAAAGCACAAAACTTCTGGAAGATAACATAGGGGGAAACATAGGTAAACATGGGCTTGGCAGACAATATATATATATCACACAAAAATGTGTGTATATATATATATGTACCCAGAGATGTACAGGAATCGGATTATTCATATAATTTCAACCATAGATAATTCAGTCAACAGAATAGGTTTATTTATTCAACATGATGGATATGTGCATAAATAAGTGGAAGTGATTAATTATTAATACAACTATGTAACAACATGGATGAAACAAAGATATTGTGGATCCAAACAAGTCAGACATGAAAAAATATAGTATGATTCTGCTTATATGAAGTTCAAAAAAAGATTAAATTGTAGAGTTAAAAAATGAATGCTTTGTAGTAAGATCATAAAGTGAAAAACAAGACATTACCATACATATCAGGCTATTGCTTACCTTTAAAGAGAAGGAAGGGATTAGTGACTATGATCAGCACAAGAGAAACTTCTGGATTGCTACCTGTGTTCCCTTTCTTGGGTGGTGGTTTTACAGGTGTCCACTTGGTAATGAATTGCTAAACAGTACATGTATCTGGTCCCATCACTTCATGGGAAATAGATGGGGAAGCAGTGGAAACAGTGTCAGACTTTATTTTTTTGGGCTCCAAAATCACTGCAGATGATGATTGCAGCCATGAAATTAAAAGATGCTTACTCCTTGGAAGGAAACTTATGACCAACCTAGATAGCATATTAAAAAGCAGAGACATTGCTTTGCCAACAAAGGTCCATCTAGTCAAGGCTATGATTTTTCCAGTGGTCATGTATGGATGTGAGAGTTGGACTGTGAAGAAAGCTGAGCGCCAAAGAATTGATGCTTTTAAACTGTGGTGTTGGAGAAAACTCTTGAGAGTCCCTTAGACTGAGGTGGTCCAAGCAGTCCATCCTAAAGGAGATCAGTCCTGGGTGTTCATTGGAAGGACTGATGCTAAAGCTGAGACTCCAATACTTTGGCCACTTCATGCAAAGAGTTGACTCATTGGAAAGGACCCTGATGCTGGGAGGGATTGGGGGCAGGAGGAGAAGGGAACGACAGAGGATAAGATGGCTGGATGGCATCACCGACTCGATGGACATGAGTTTGAGTGAACTCTGGGAGTTGGTGATGGACAAGGAGGCCTGGCGTGCTGCGATTCATGGGGTCGCAAAGAGTCGGACACGACTGAGAGACTGAACTGAACTGAACATACTTTTATGTGTGCTTTGCTATGTATACATCTTCTTTTATAATGAAGTTTAAAAATATAGAGATTTAAATCACATAGCTTAAAAGTTGAAACTGGAAGAAACTGTTATAGTGTTCCAAGGTCATGATAATATTCAGGAGGAGTAAAGATGTTGCTTTAAGCTAGATTTTCAATTGAGGATACATGCTACAGTCTTCTTTGGTAATCATTAAAAGAACAGAAATAGGATATAGCAACAAATAAAGGAAAAATTAAGTGACAAAAATTTTTAACTTAAAACAGGAAAAGAACAGAAACTACCTAAGACTAGAACTTTTTGTTTAGAAATGCATACCTAGTTGAGAAAACTATAAGTAAAGTCATGGGAAGTGATTTAATGTAGAAATCAGAGTATGCTTCTGATAGGGATGGACATTCAAAGGTATCACTCAAAACCCTCTGGGTTACTATGGGTAATGTTTTGTTCCTTATATGTGGGCATTTTGTACAAGCATTTTTCTATTTATACTTACCTACTATACATTTGGGGGCTTCCCTGGTGGCTCAGACAGTAAAGTGTCTTCCTGTAATGCAAGAGACCTGGGTTCGATTCCTGGGTTGGGAAGATCCCCTGGAGAAGGAAATGGCAATCCACTCCAGCACTCTTGCCTGGAAAATCCCATGGACAGAGGAGCCTGATAGGCTATAGTCCATGGGGTCGCAAAGAGTCGGACATGACTGAGCGACTTCACTTCACTATACATTTATATTTTATGCACTTTTTTGAATATGTCTATATTTCAAACTGTAGAAGTTCTGAAAAATCTGTAAATCACATTAATAATCGAAAGAGTAAAATCACATCTCAAATAGTTGCATAAAATACTTTGATATAATCAACACATATTAAAGTTACATTTTTTAAAAAGCATTTTTCTGATAATGTATATCTGCATGCATACATAGAGACATGTATATGTGTAAGAACCTAAAACTACTGCAAAACAGTCTTGAGAAAGCTGGAGGAATTTTACTCCCTGACTTCAGACTGTGCTACAAAGTTACAGTAATGAAAACAGTATGGTACTGGCATAAAAGCAGAAATAGATCAGTGGAAAAGACTATTTAGCGCAGAGATAAACCCATGCACTTATGGTCAATCTCTGACAAAGGAGGCAAGAATATACAGTGGAGAAAAGACCGTCCCTTCAATAACTAGTGCTGGGAAAACTGGGAAGCTACATGTAAAAGAATGAAATTGTAATTTTTTCTAAGACCATATATAAAAATAAACTCAAAAAGTATTGAAGACCTAAATAGATGACTGGAAACCATAAAACTCCAAGAAGAAATCATAGGAAGAACATTCTTTGGCATAAATTGTAGCAATATTTTTTTGATATGTCTCCTAAAGCAAAGGAAATAAAAGCAAAAATGAATAAACGGGACCTAATTAAACTTAAAAGCTTTTGCACAGCAAAGGAAACCATAAACAAAAAGACAGCCTACAGTTTGGGAGAAAATATTTGCAAATGATGCTATTAAATACCAACAAGGGGTTAATATCCACAGGTCATACAACTCAACATGAAAAAAAAAAAAAGCAAAACCCAAACAACTCAATTAAACAATGAGCAGAACACCTGAGTAGACATTTTCCCAAAGATGATATATAGATGGCCAACAGGCTCATGAAAAGATGTTCAACATTGTTAATTACAATGAGATATCACCTCACACTTAGAATGGCTATCATCAAAAAGAACACAAGTAACAAGTATTGGCTAGGATGTGGAGAAAAGGGAACACTTTTAACATTGTTGGTACATAAATTTATGCAGCAATTGTGGAAAACAATGGAGGTTTCTCAAAAACTAAAAATGGAACTACCATATGACCCAACAATTCCACTCCTGGGAATTTGAAACAATACACACACCCCAGTGTTCATAGCAGCCTTATTTACAATTGCCAAGATATGGAAGCAACCTAAGAGTCCATCAACAGATGAATGGATAAAGACGATATTCTATATACATACAACAGAATACTACTCAGCCATTAAAAAGAATGAAATTTTGTCATTTGCAACAGCATGGATAGTCTTGGAGGATATTATGGTAAGTGAAATAAGTCAGGCAAAGACAAATAATGTATGATATCTTTTACATTTGGAATCTAAAAAAGAACAAAGTAGTGAATGTAACGACAACAAGCAAATAAAAAACCAGACTCATAGAAAACAGACTAGTGTTTACCAGTGGGGAGAGGAAAAGAGGGAGGGGCAATATAAAAGTAGGGGATGAAGAGGTACAAACCATTATGTAGAAAATAAGCTACAAGGATACATTGTACAATACAGAAAATATAGCCTATATTTTATAATAACTATAAATGGAGTATAACTTAAAAATTGTGAATCACTATTTTATACTTTATTTTATATATTTTATATGATGTGCATATGGCACATCAACTGTATTTCAGTTAAAAAATAATAAATGAAAAACAACTGAAAAACATTTTTTCTGATAAAAGAATACATATATATATAGACATATATGTATAAATGAATGCAAAATTACTGCAGATGTCATCCTTTATGCTATAATCTTTACCTTTAAGACCCAGAGAAAGCCAAGAATACCTACCATCACCACTTCTATTAACATTGTATGTTCCATAATCATAAGAAGAGAAAAATAAAAGGCCTAAGAATGAGAAGGTTTTATTTACTCTGACATGATTATGTATGTGGAAGATCCAAAAATACACAAATTATTAGAATTGATAAGAAAGTGGTATCTCTTAATATGGTGTTTGGGGCCCCTGAACCCTGGTTAGTTCAGAGACTCCCCAGTAAACCCAATCCTTAGACTCATATTTATTTAAAAAAGGGAGATGGTGAGTGAGATGGCTTACAGTGCTCATTAGTGTGAGGATTATAATCAAATAATGGAAATACCAAGCAAAATGCTGCCCCACAGAAGATTCTTGTTATTTGAGAAACACCAAGTATCTGCATGGGTAAGTTGATCCTCTTCCTCCAGGTCCTTATCTGGAAGTCATTTCTGAGGGAACACCCCTGCTTAACTTTTCTTCTTAGCACTTAGCACTATCTAACATACTGTGCTTGGTTGCTCCGTCATGTCTGACTCTGCGATCCCATGGACTGCAGCCCTCCAGGCTCCTCTGTCCATGGGGTTCTCCAGGCAAGAATACTGGAGTGGGTTGCCATGCTCTCCAGGGTATCTTCTCAACACAGGGATTAAACCCAGGTCTCCCTCATTTACTGTCTGAGTCCCTAGGGAAGGGGATTCTGCCTGGCCAAATTCTGAAAACCATCAGAACTTAGCACTATCTAACATACTATGCTATTTCTCACCTCTTTCCTCAGACATAAGCTCCAAAAGGAATCATTTTTGTTTACAGAACCACTTGTGCCTGACCCATAATAGATACTCAATTTGTGTTGAATCAGTAGATTAATTTACTCAGTTTCCATCCTGCCCTGATCTGAGCTAATGCATGATATTAGGTACTGGGGATTGTTCAATGGGCTATCAATAGGAGGAGCCTTGTGACATCTTTTAAACCTCACAACATCTTTGTCTTTTCCCTGTGGAGGGAGTGAGGGCTGGAGATTAGATGTGTGTGAGTATTAGAATTAGTAAGAAAGGAGAGAGGTCCAGAAAAGGGGGCATGGGAATACCAAAGGAAGACTTCTGGTATTCTGAGTTGGCATTTTGGGCCAGTGCTGCTCAGAGTGTCACTTGCCCACTTTGAAGAGGGACTTATCAGTGTGATTTTTGTAGAAACTCTTCAGCCCTGGATTTGTAGGCAGGGTTTCTCAAAACTATCCCACATGTTACTTTAAATGTTTTTTAAAACTTAATGAAAGCCTCCCAACTGATTTATATGAAATTGATAGTAGCATACAGACAGAATCATTATACTAACTGCTAGACTAATTAGATTGTGTCTATAGGGCTTCCCTGGGATCTCAGGGGTAAAGAATCCTCCTGCAATGCAGAAAACACAGGTTCAATCCCTGGGTGGGGAAGATCCCCTGGAAAAGGAAGTGGCAACCCAATCCAGTATTCTTGCCTGGAAAACCCAATGGACAGAGGAACCTGGTGGGCTACAGTCCATGGGTCATGAAGAGTCGGACACAACTTAGTGACTAAATAACAACAACTTTCATAATACCTAGTGCTTTCCTTTGAAAGACTTAACATCTTATTTTTTAATCTGTTATTTGTAATGATTTGTAATATCTCTCTTTCCAGTCAAACTGCCAGCTCCATGAAGTCAAAAGTCATGTTTGCCTGCCTCGCTATCAGTCCACAGAGTGTACCATAGTGTACAGCATTTAATAGATGATAAACAACTGCCTAAAGCTCAACATTCAGAAAACCAAGATCATGGCATCTGGTCCCATCACTTCATGGGAAATAGATGGGGAAACAGTGTCAGACTTTATTTTTCTGGGCTCCAAAAACACTGCAGATGGTGATTGCAGCCATGAAATTAAAAGACGCTTACTCCTTGGAAGGAAAGTTATGACCAACCTGCTACGTCATTTCAGTCGTGTCTGACTCTATGTGACCCCATAGACGGCAGCCCACCAGGCTCCCTCGTCCCTGGGATTCTCCAGGCAAGAACACTGGAGAGGGTTGCCATTTCCTTCTCCAATGCATGAAAGTGAAAAGTGAAAGTGAAGTCGCTCAGTCGTGTAAGACTCTTAGCGACCCCATGGACTGCAGCCTACCAGGCTCCTCCGTCCATGGGGTTTTCCAGGCAAGAGTACTGGAGTGGGGTGCCATTGCCTTCTCTGATGACCAACCTAGATGGCATATTAAAAAGCAGAGATATTACTTTGCCAAAAAAGGTCCATCTAGTCAAGGCTATGTTTTTTCCAATGGTCATGTATGGATGTGAGAGTTGGACTGTGAGGAAAGTTGAGTGCCGAAGAATTGATGCTTTTGAACTGCGGTTTTGGAGAAGACTTTTGAGAGTCCCTTAGACTGCAAGGAGATCCAACCAGTCCATCCTAAAGGAGACCAGTCCTGGGTGTTCATTGGAAGGACTGATGCTGAGGCTGAGACTCCAATACTTTGGCCACCTCATGTGAAGAGTTGACTCATTGGAAAAGACTGTGATGCTGGGAGGGATTGGGGGCAGGAGGAGAAGGGGATGAGAGAGGATGAGATGGCTGGATGGCATCACTGACTCGATGGACGTGAATCTGAGTGAACTCCGGGAGTTGGTGATGGACAGGGAGGCCTGGCGTGCTGCGATTCATGGGGTCGCAAAGAGTCGGACATGACTGAGCGACTGAACTGAAACAACTGCTCCACTATCAAAAGATCAAGATTTATGGATACATTAAACCAAAGTATAAATCTTTCTTGACTAGGATTTTGCAGTTAATGAAACCCTTTGAAATTGTTCCAGATATAACTTGGAAAATTATCCTCATTCAGTCATTGAATTCAAGAAGACTCCTTGCACTATTGCTTTCTGGCCTTAAGCTGGCTATCTGCTTGTTTTCCCAATCCAATCAGAAGATGCTCATCAACCTACTATAGCCTAAACTGACTATGCATTTGGTCATATTTATTCTCCATATTCATAACCTCATGCTCTTTTGGAAGAAGCTTACTGTACATGTCTCACTGATGAAATGTCAGTTTCCTCTTATTTGCTCCCAGTAATTATCAGTAATCATCCTCAGAGGAAGGATTTTCTCATTGAAACAGAAGTTTCAACACCATTTGTCCCAACATTAGTTCATTCCATCTTCTTCTTTCTCCTGAAACCAATTTTAAATATACTTGAACCATTTAAATATATGTGAATGGTGATATACCCTGTGTCCTTATGTATTTAGGGTAAATGCATGTTTGCCTTCTGTCTACCTCCTGAACTGACATTCTCAAGCCTGGCTTCATATTAGAATCACTTGAGGAACTTCGAAAGTATACTTATGTCTGGGTCCTATTTCAGAAGGTCTTATGTAGATTACTTATGGGGGAGTCCAGGCAAAAATGTATTTGTACAGCTCCCAGGAATTTCAGTCCACAAGGTAGAGACTCTCCCTTCTTCAACCACGTCTCTGTTTCCCCCAGCATCACTTACCAGAACACACAAGGCAGGGCTCTCTCCTCAGGGTTTTCTCTAAATGTCAGGCCTCTTTAGCAAAAGGAGGTCAGAGTTGACTGCAGCTCATTCAGTTTGTCAGCCTGATTCCTGGTCTTGAGAACTAGGAATCTCACTTTTCAGCCAATTTGTCTTGAGATTTTTAAGTGTAGAATCCCTTCAGTTCAGTTCAGTCGCTCAGTCGTGTCCGACTTTCTGCGACCCCATGAATCGCAGCACGCCAGGCCTCCCTGTCCATCACCATCTCCCGGAGTTCACTCCCTTAGGTGGGGGCATTTCTCAAATGCTGTATAAATTAGCAAATGTTTAAACATGAAAACAAAGCCCCAATAAAGCAAAGTAAAACCTCAAGTGAAAGCTGACACAGGATATTACTCCTCACCAGGGTTTTCAGAAACTATCACAGAAGAAGCCCTTGGGATGAAGAGAAATATAAAGTCCTCATTCACTGGCTCTTAAACAGGAGTCGCAGGTGAACAGTGGCTTTCTTTTTGGAGAATTTGCTGCCAATGGAATGTGAAGACATCTGTTGGCCCAACAGTTGAAAGCAAGGGACCAGCAGATGTCACTGGCACATGGCTTTTAGAGTGGTGTGTCCAATAAAAAAAAAAAAAAAAAATGCTTGAGTTTATGAGACTCTGTCATCAAGGAAACAAGTCCTACACACAGGTACATTTGAGAGCAAAGTTAGCATAGAATTGAAGGTAATACCCAGCATCCTGGATAAGCTTCAGTATTCAGCCAGTAGACAGCGAGTAGAGACACCAGCCATAGCTGGTAACATCACCCAGAGCAGGAAGAGCATTAAATGATGGATACCATTTAGATTAGGGGAAGAATGGCAGAAGGAAGAAAGCTAGAACACTCTAAACACCAGAAAGAATTGTAGCCAAGACAAAAACAGGGAAATGAATAAATGTGGGCTTATCATTTAAAGAAATTGCTAAGTAGTTCTCCAACCTTTGGCAATATGGACATCCTTGCCAACATGGGTGGTGTCAGTCTTTTTCACTTAAAACTTTCTGGTGAGGGTGAAATGGTACCTCTAGTTTCAGTTTTCATTTCCTTTATGTCCAATGATGTTAAACATTTTTCTGTGTGTTAACAGCTGTTTATATATCTTCCTTTTTGAACTGTCTGTTCCTCTTTGCTCTTTTTTTTTTTGGAGTGATCCACACATTCAGATCCAGAAACCTCTACCATAGAGGAGGTCATGTTGGTCCACCTCTTTCCTTCCCCCTTACCTTGTAAAACAGAAACAAACAAAGAAACAAAAAATAGCCCAGTTTTTAGTTAGGTTGTTTGTCTTTTTATTCAGTTCAGTTCAGTTCAGTTCAGTCGCTCTCTCGTGTCTGACTCTTTGTGAACCCATAAATTGCAGCACGCCAGGCCTCCCTGTCCATCACCAACTCCTGGAGTTTACTCAAACTCATGTCCATTGAGTTGGTGATGCCATCCAACCATCTCATCCTCTGTTGTCCCCTTCTCCTTCTGCCTTCAATCTTTCCCAGCATCAGGGTGTTTTCAAATGAGTCAGTTCTTTGCATCAGATGGCCAAACTATTGGAGTTTCAGCTTCAACATCAGTCCTTCCAATGAATATTCAGGACTGATTTCCTTTAGGATGGACTGGTTCAATTTCCTTGCTGTCCAGGGGACTCTCAAGAGTCTTCTACAACACCACAGTTCAAAAGCGTCAATTTTTTGGTGCTCAGCTTTCTTTATAGTCCAACTCTTAACAATCATACGTGACTACCGGAAAAACCAAAGCTTTGACTAGATGGACCTTTGTTGGCAAAGTAATGTCTCTGCTTTTTAATATGCTGTCTAGGTTGGTCATAACTTTTCTTCCAAGGAGTAAGCATCTTTTAATTTCATGGCTGCAGTCACCATCAGCAGTGATTTTGGAGTCAAAAAAATTAAAGTCTGTCTTTTTATTAATAAACTATTAATCTATTAATTGTTTTGTACAAGTTCTTTATATGTTCTGGAATAAAGATCTTGCATGGATAGCCTGTTCACTTTCTTACTTGTCTTTGATGAACAGAGGCATTTAGGTTTGATGAACCCTGGTTTATCAAGTTTATTGTTTAAGACATTTTTGCTGTCCCCAAGTAATAAGGGTATTCTCCTATGTTTTCTTTTTCTTTAAGTTTTATGGTTTTAGATTTTTACATTTAGGCCATGAATCCTTCTTGAATTAAAGTCTGTACATATATGATTTAGGGGACTATGGTTTTTTAAAAAAATATAAATATTAATTCTTTTCCTTCAAAGCATCTTGCTGGGAGTGTGTGAGTGTTGAATTTATAGATCAATTTTTGGGAGAATAGAGAACAATTTTGAGCTTTCAGAGCCAGTAACTTTGTATATCTTTCAATTTCAATAATCCTTTGTAGAGTGTAGAGGTCATGGACAATTTGTTGCTAGGTTCAATCTTAGGCATGTAAAGTTTTTGGATTTTTTTAGATTTTAATTCCAACAGTTTCTGTTATTAGACAGAAATACAACTGATTTTTATATATTGACCTTGAGTCCTGCAATTTTGATAATTTGACTTATTTTACTGGGAATTTTTATCACTTCAGTAGTATTTTCTATGTACACAATGGTGTCTCTGATGGATATCAGTTTTCTTCCTTCCTGATTATTTTATTTATGTATGTATGTATTTATGAATGAATGAACTGGCTAGAGTTTCTATCATGTTGTCGAACACAAATAATAAGAGCAGGCATTTCTACTTTGTTCTTATCTTATATGGAAAGAGTTCAATGTTTCATCATTAAGTATGATTATAGACCAAGATTTTTAAAAATACATGCCTTTTATCACATTGAAGAAATTGCTTTCAGGACTTCTTTGGTGGTCCAGTGGTTAAGACCCCAAGCTCCCAATGCAGGGGGCCCGGGATTCAACTCCTGGTCAGGGAACTAGATCTGACAGGCTGCAAGGAAGATCAAAGATCCTGCGAGCTGCAACAAAGACATGGAGCAGCTAAGTAAATGTTTTTTAAAAAATTGTTTTCTATTCCTAGTTATGCTGAGAGTTTCTATAATAAAAAGGTAATGATTTTTGTCAAAATTTTTTTCTGCACCTATTGAAAAGATCATATGGTACTTCATTTTTACTCTTATTATTGTGTGGTGAGTTACAATAATTCATTTTGTTGATGTTTCCTTTGCTGTGCAGGGCTTCCCTGATAGCTCAGTTGGTAAAGAATCCGCCTGCAATGTGAGAGACCTGGGTTCGATCCCTGGGTTGGGAAGATGCCCTGGAGAAGGGAAAGACTACCCACTACAGTATTCTGGCCTAGAGAATTCCATGGACCATATAGTCCATGGGGTCACAAAGAGTCAGACACGACTGAGCGACTTTTACTTTCACTTGGTATGCAAAAGACTGTAAGTTTAGATAGGTTTATTTTTGCTTTTGTTGCCTTTGCTTTGGGTGTCAAATCAAAAAAAAAATCATCACCCAGAACTATGTCAAGGAGCACCTAGTTTTCTTCTAGGAATTCTCTGGTTTTGGTCTTTTCTGTCTGTTTCAGAGTTGCACTAAAAACCAGCATTGAAGCCAATCTTGTTTTGAAGGTAGAAAATGCAAAGATATCTTCTGGGGTTTTCAGGCCCTGTCCTTCCCAGGGTTAACATTATACGGCAGCAAAATTACAAGATGACCTCAACTTATACATCAGAAAACTGTGGAAAGACCCCTAGTCCTATTTTATGAAGCTTATTCAGAATTAGAGTCTCAGATTTAGAGGTTCAGTCCTCCAGGTAAAGATGTGGACTTTAGAGTTAGGACCCTGATACCTGTTCAGGAACAATGACCTTTTTAAGAGGCCGTCATAGCAATAGTCCTGGAATGGTAGGTCAAGTTCCCTTGGGGATTTGCCTAGGGATATCTTGAGTTTCCCAAGCTGTGCTAGTGGTAAAGAATCTGCCTGCCAGTGCAGGAGACCTAAGAGACCTGGGTTCAATCCTTGGGTTGAGAAGATCCCCTGGAGGAGGAAGTGGCAAACTGCTTCAGTATTCTTGCCTGGAGAGAATCCCATGGACAGAGAAGCCTGGTGGGCTATGGTCCACGGGGTCGTAAAGAGTTGGACACAACTGATGGGACTTAGCACTTAGCAAGTCTTGAGTTTGCTATACTAGCAGAGATTTTAAGCAGGTACCTGGGGAAATGGTGCTTGACTCTTTGCAACCCCATGAACTATAAAGTCCATGGAATTCTCCAGGCCATAATACTAGAGTGGGTAGCTTTTCCCTTCTCCAGGGGATCGTCCCAACCCAGGGATCAAACTCAGGTCTCCTGCATCGCACTTGGATTCTTTACTAGCTGAGCCACATGGGAAGCCCCAAAATATGGGAGTGGATAGCCTATCCCTTCTCCAGCGGATCTTCCCAACCCAGGAATCAAACTGGAGTCTCCTGCATTGCAGGTGGATTTTTTTTTTTTATCAACTGAGCTATCAGGGAAGCCCTGGATATGGGCAGTATGAAGTAATTAGAACCGTTAGATGGGGTACCAAAAGTTTGGGAGAAGGGTCCATAAAACAGGTGGATCCAAGTTACTTGGAGGTAGAGCTGTCATCACTTGCTCTCTAAACATCTCGACCATTACTGGTTCAGAGTGTTTTCCTGGCAGGGAGGGTGGAGATGATGTGGACAGCACTGGATTAGCTCACTAACCCCTCCTTCTGCTGGCCAAGGTTAGGGAGGGTGAGGACAGGCTAATGGTTTACTCACAGAGGGAGGAGAGGTCAGAGAGCAAGAGGTGACCAACAGAAAGGAAGAAAAAGGGATACCTCATCTCTCACCAAGCTCCCAGCCAGCGCCTTTCCTTCCCTGCCTGCGTGTACTCCAGGTCTGGGTGCGAGGGCACAGGGCTCGGCTCTGTAGCCTCTACAGGAGCCAGGATGGCAGGGCAGCAGGCACTGCTTCTATTTGGATTTATACTGCCTGGGCTCCTGTTTTCAGAGGCTGCCAAAATCCTAACTGTGTCCCTGGTGGGTAAGTGCTTGACTGAAGATCCAGAGACAGGCAAACAGCCCTTGGTGAGAGAGTCACATGTTTTTCCAGTCCGAGGCAGGTTTTTTACCCTGGCTGGGTGATGAAGAGGTAGGAGCCATCCATGTGGGTCAGGTATGGGGCTGGGACTAGAAGTTTGAGATCCAGCCCAGTGCAGGAGGCCCAGGGCTGCCTCCTCCAGGGCGTGAGCTGGATATTCAGAGGCTCTCACTAAACATCTGGAGGGCACACAGTAAGGACTGTGGCTAACTAGTGGTTTGCAGGGAGGTGGGCGTGTGTGTGTGTATGGGGGGGGGGTGTGTAGAGGGGAAGGAAAGGGGCCCCTGAGGGCAGCAGTAATATTAAGAATTTTCTGAGGCTGCATGAGAGCCAGGGTGGAGCAGAGAACATATTACAACGATAATTAGAAGAATGGAGTGTTTTACCCGGAGGAATATATCAGGATACAGGGGTAATCACAGATGGGGGTTTCCTAAGACTTCATTTTAACACACAGTGGGCTTTATTATTTCACTGAGAATCTTTGAGCTGGAAAGAACCATAAATTATCTAATTGAGTTCCCACTAGGTTTTCCTGAGCAGGAAATTAAGGGTCAGGAAAGCGAGGCATCTATTGCAAGAGCAAACAGAAGCTCCTAATGGAACATACCAGATATTTACCCAGGAGTTCCTATCCCTGGACCATCTTCTTCAAGCTTCCATTGTCACTCATTTTTCAGTGGGGAGTTTTAAAAATCACTCTTTGTCTCTATTTGAAATCTTTTTTCTTATTGGTTGTTTGTAATGATAATGCAAGACAGCTTTCTCACCCTGCTAAGAGTACACTCTTCTCTAGCCTCGGACTCTGGGAGGGAGCTGGTGTGGTTTGTGAGGGGCTGGAAGCCCAGAACGCACTGGGGCTCCCCAGGACCCTCCATGAATGGGCGCGTGTGTGGTTGCCCTTCATCTTGCCCTTTCTCCCAGGTCTAGGGATTAACACGTGGGCAAGAGGTGTGGGAGATTTGTACTTATCATTTCCTGTTATGTCAGACTGTACAAGTTTGTGTTTAAAAAAAATTGAGAAATAGGTTCACACTATTAATCTAGCACCGTGTCCTTCTAACCTTAGTCTCCAAACATTTGCCATTTGCCACTAACTCCTCTTCTGATTGGCTTTCTCTACTGCTGAGCCCCTTAGATTCAAGCAGGGTCCCTGTATTGGTGCAGGTTCTAAGAGAAGAACTTAGTGTGATGGACCTCGAACCTCTCCCAGGGATTAAACTTCTCTTTCCTTAGGATACCAAGACTGTCCTTGGATGGACAGTGTTCCAGTCTCTCATGCATATAAGATTCTGCAGGCCATCCCACAGTTATCCCACAAGTCCACCCCAAGTCCTGATGGGTGTGAAACATTTAGGCCTCCACTGAGAAACTTCCTGCTAATTATATTCAAATCTCAACCACTTTGACTCTAACTGATGGCTGCACATCCCTCTGCTGCAGTGGTTGCTTCCTGGACTCACATTCAAACTCCCATAGTTCTCGCTCCTACTCCAGCATACATTTCCAAAGAGAAGAATCCCAGAAAGAGCTCTGATGGATTGTCCATTAGGAACTCTTCACATTCACATGCGTGGCACTGTGCCAAGATTTCTACCAGTGCAGTTATTTCTTCAGGATATGGTGTCTTCCTATGCCCCTGGCTAAAAGGCAGTGTGTACCTTAAGATCAGGAACTCCTTAGGACCTAAGCACTGAGAAGCTTATCACACTGACATGGAGACCAGAGTCACAAGAGGAAATCTCTGATGGAGGTTTGCCACTTGTCAAGGAGCTGGGCCAGCAGGCTCTGGGGGGCGGGGTGGGGGGGGAAAGGGGTTGGGGGCAAGTTGGACATACTCAAAATGAGATGGAGAGATGACTGATGACACTCATTTCCTCCACTCCCAATCACCTCTCTGCTTCCCTACCCCTCCTCTCCTGGATTTATCAGCCCATCAATTGTAGAATTTCGATTCTCATCATGATAAGAATGAACTTGCGTTTTGTTCCTAGGTGGAAGCCATTTTCTACTGATGCATCAGATCTCTCAGATTCTTCAAGATCATGGTCATAATGTCACCATGCTTCTCCAAAAGGGAAATTTATTGCTACCAGGTACCTTTACCCATTAATTATTAAAAAAAATTTTCCCCACTAATCCTTGATTTCCTATATTCCTGGAAAGAAACTAATGCTTTTTGCATAGAAGGGCTTTTCAGATAGTTTCTTTAAATCTAATTGGGTTAAAAGAAGGAAAAGTGTGTGTGTGTGTGTGTCTATGTAAGCTATAGGAAAGCTTCTTGGCTCTGTTCACCAGGACTCTGTATGGGCTTCCCAGATGGCTCAGTGGTAAACAACCCGCCCGACAATGCAGGAGATATAAGAGATGTGGGTTTGATTCCTGGGTTGGGATGATCCCCTGGAGTAGGAAATGGCAAACCACTCCAATATTCTTGCCTGGAAAAGTCCGTGGTCAGAGGAGCCTGGCGGGCAACAGTCCATGGGGTCGCAAAGAGTCAGACACGACTGAAGCAACTTAGCATGAGCATGAAACTCCATGTTCTGTGGTCTTATGTACTCTTCCCTTGTGTTAAGTCACTTCAGTTGTGTCTGATTCTTTGTGACCCCATGGACTGTAGCCTGTCAGGCTCCTCTGTCTATGGGATCCTCCAGGTAAGAATACTGGAATGGGTTGCCATTTCCTACTCTACAGGATCTTTCTGATCCAGGGATTGAACCCACATCTCTTTTATCTCCTGCATTGGAAGGCAGGTTCTTTACCACTAGCACCACCTGGGAAGCCCTGTCCTCCCTTACCTGACTTCTGCATCTCAAGCAAACCCTCCACACATTCCCACAAACCATGTTGGTAAATACTACTTTTTTTTTTTAATTGGAGGCTAATTACTTTACAATATTGTGGTGGTTTTTGCCATACATTCACATGAATCAGCCGTGGGTGTACATGTGTTCCCCATCCTGAACCCCACTCCCACTTCCCTCCCCATCCCATCCCTCAGGGTCATCCCAGTGCACCAGCATTGAGCACCCTGTATCATGCATTGAACCTGGACTGATGATCTATTTCACACATGATAATATACATGTTTCAATGCTATTCTCTCAGATCATCCCACCCTCGCCTTCTCCCACAGTCCAAAAGTCTGTTCTTTACATCTGTGTCTCTTTTGCTGTCTCGCATATAGGGTCATCATAACCATCTTTCTAAATTCCATATATATGTGTTAATATATTGTACTGGTATTTTTCTTTCTGATTTACTTCGCTCTGTATAATAGACTTCAGTTTCATCCACCTCATTAGAACTGATTCAAATGCATTCATTTTAATAGCTGAGTAATATTCCATTGTGTATACGTACCACAGCTTTCTTATCCATTCGTCTGCTGATGGACATCTAGGTTGCTTCCACATCCTGGCTATTGTAAGCAGTGCCGCAGTGAACATTGGGGTACACATGTCTCTTTCAATTCTGGTTTCCTCGGTGTTTATGCCCAGCAGTGGGATTGCTGGGTCATATGGCAGTTCTATTTCCAGTTTTTTAAGGAATCTCCACACTGTTCTCCGTAGTGGCTGTACTAGTTTGCATTCCCACCAACAGTGTAAGAGGGTTCCTTTTTCTCCACACCCTCTGCAGCATTTATTGTTTGCAGACTTTTTGATACCACTTTATAACTTGGCTTGAAAACCTGTTGAACAGATGTGTTACTGACATATAAGATTTCTAATAGGTAAAGATCACTTTTCTTTTTCTATGGCATAGATGACTTATCTGAAATTTAAGGAAGCTTTCTCAAGGGGTTCCTTATTTATGCAGCTAAGATCAGACTCTACCGTTAAGGTGATCTTGTTTTCTTGAGAATCAGTGACTGCCCATGAATTTGTGCATGTTGACACAGAAGAGGCCTAAATCCAAAGAATTTAGCTCTAATGAGCTGCTGCTGCTGCTAAGTCGCTTCAGTTGTGTCTGACTCTGTGCAACCCCATGGATGGCAGCCCACCAGGCTTCCCGTCCCTGGGATTCTCCAGGCAAGAACACTGGAGTGCGTTGCCATTTCCTTCTCCAATGTATGAAAGTGAAAAGTGAAAGTGAAGTCGCTCAGTCCTGTCTGACTCTAGCGACCCCATGGACTGCAGCCTACCAGGCTCCTCCGTCCATGGGCTCCTATATTTTAGCAACTCCTCTCTGTTGACAGAAAAGGGAATAGCAACCCTGAGAACTTCAATGGTTCTCTCACAGTTACATGACAGGTTAATAACAGTGTTGGGTGGATTTAGGACTTTAAACTCTGGATTGCTCAATCTAAAGTATTGCTCAGACTTGATTTAAAAACAGAAAATCCAGTATTAAGTGGAATCACTAAAGAACAAAATCATGAGAAATGATAAAACTTAGAAGGTGACTTCAGGCTTTGCAATTGTTCAAACGTATTAAAATAATTCTTTTTCTGTTGGCATTTCTTTTTTTAATTGTGGTAAGTATACAGAACATGAAATTGACCACTGTAACTGTTTTTGTGTAGAGTTTAGTGACATTAGTGAGATTTAGTGACATCAGTACATTCCTGGTTGTGCAACTGTCTCTGCCATCCACCTCCATAAATTTGTTTATCATCACAAACTAGAACTCTGTACCAATTAAAAATAACCGTTCATTACCCATTTCCCCAGCCCCTGGTAAACATTTCTACTTCACTTCTCTAATAATTTGACTATTCTAGATACCCGATATAGGTGAAATCACACAATACTGTCCTTTTGTATCTTGTGTATTTCATGTAGCATAATATCTTTTAGGTTCATTCATGTTGGAGTATGTATCAGCATTTTCTTCTTTTTTAAGATTGAATAACATTCCATGGAATGTCTATACTGTATTTTGTTTATCTATTCATCTGTTGATGGATATGTCTATTGTTTTCACCTTTTGGACATGTGAATAATGCTGTCATGAACTTTGGTGTACAAATATCTGAGTCCCTATCTAAATCTACTTTAATCACTTTCTAGATTAAGTTCTATATTTTTCAGTGAACATGTTTTATATGTATATCCTTTTGCACCTTTTTTTGACAGCAGATCTGATGAAATAGGTGTAGTGTATTAATACTTAATTTTAAAAATTATAATTTAACCTAATTAAAAATTTAAATTAATTTAAATCAAAATGTATTTTATTTTATATTTTTGACCTTGATCTTCAAACTTGTGAAACACTTGGGAGCTACAGAGTTAAGATATGTATTTTTAGAAAATTTACCTGACTCCTTTATGGAGAATGACTTGTATGAGATCTAAAATCAAAACAGAGAGAGCGGTAAAAGCTATTTATGGAGTCTAGGTGAGATGTTGAAGGGGACACCTAAGACAGAACCTCACTAATGTTAGTGTAAATGCCCTTCCATGTAATCACAAAAGCAGAAGACCTTTCCATTGTTAACTTTATTTCTTTTTAATTTAATTTAATTCAAAATTTTAGATTAAAAATAAGTTTTGCACAAAGTTTTGGGAAACTACTGAAATTACGTTCTACCCCTTTAATAAACATATGTGCATTAAAGTCTACAAACAATTTAGGGAGTTTATGGATCCATTCAGTTTTATTTTTAGGTTTCAGGTTTAAATGTCTAGAATTTATTTCAATATTCCCTAATCATGGACATTCCTGAGGCTTTGAAACAGCATTTTCATTCTTCACTTCATTAGTAGAGCTAGGCTAGGTACCTGCAAATCAGGAAAATACATGATTATGTTATTATTTCTGACCTGGTGCTCACCTCAGTGCATTGAAATATATGAACCACTTACTAACTCCTAATTTGAACATACTTAACCATCTTTCTTATTTATTAAAAACTTTAGTGAAAAAAATAACATCAGTGGCACTAAAGAAGCAAAGATCCCTGATACTCACGTGTGTGGATTCACGTGCTGCAATCAGTGTGTGCAGTCACAATTGGGTCACTGATGGAGGCTAAAGAATATTGAGGCGTATGAAAGAGAAAGCCTAGATTGCCTTGACAGACTGTTAGTGGAAATGCAGATTTTAAAAAATCTACTAATGAGGACTGCCTCCCTGCACGCCAGCAATGGCTGCTTTGCTCTGTTCAGATGCAGGGCTGTGTCTGAGGAAGCTTCGTTCTCGCTAAGTTCTGCTTGAAGTTCTGCTTGTCGTACTTCTTGACAACAGCAGCCTTCATTCTAGTGGGGACGGCACTGGAGCAAGATGGTTTGGAACAGGTGCCTAGTGTGGGCCAGGGTGCACACTGGGGTGGTTTCAGGACAGCAGCCAGGTCCCCAAGCATTGTCACGTTTTTTTTTTTTTTTTAATTTTATTTTATTTTTAAACTTTACAATATTGTATTAGTTTTGCCAAATATCGAAATGAATCCGCCACAGGTCCTCTGCTTTGTTCCTGGGAGTAAGTAAGTGTGTATGCTCACTTTTCAGGAATCTTGATCTCTTACAGGCTTTGATAATTTCCACTGGTTTTAAAACCAGCTAATGGGATTCATCTTCCTGCTTTGGACTCCAGGCTTGGGTTGGCCAATATGTGACTGGAGCCCTTCACCCCTATGGAGGATTTCCAAGACTGTGATATCCCCCTCCTCTTCTGTGTCCCCTGTTTGGAGGAGTGGGTCTTGACTCAATTGCTGCTTCTTTCTTCCTATGTGGCTCCATGTGGTCTTCCCTTACAGCCGTGGTTGTAGAAGTCTTTCTGCCAGTCTTCTGTTTGCTTTGAGTGAAACTTGCTCCACCAGTAGATATATCTTTGATGTGTTCATCATGGGAGGTAAGCTCAGCGTCCTCCTATTCCACCATCTTGATCTCCGAAATCCTCACAGAGAGCTTCTTGAAGATGAGGCGTGTGACTCATGGATCCCTTCAGACATGTTGTGTGCTGTGCTTAGTCGCTCAGTCATGTCCAGCTCTTTGCGACCCCATGGATTGTAGCCCACCAGGCTCCTCTGTCCTTGGGGCTTCTCCAGGCAAGAATATTGAAGTGAGTTGCCGTGCCCTCCTCCAGGGGATCTTCCCAACCCAGGGATTGAACCCAGGTCTCCCACATTGCAGGCAGATTCTTTACCATCTGAGCCATCAAGGAAGCCCTCAGACACATTGGCAGAAGCCAAAAGTGGAGATGAGGATATTTTTAAAGATTTGTGGAGGAGCCTCTTGTCTAATGGAGGTAACTCCCATGACATAACCAGGAGATCCACAATACTTGAGATTTTTATATCATAAGAAACATGGCTAGTATGGGATGAAAGAGACAGGGAAAGGATGAGAGGAAATGAAGCCTTTGAACTCCCACAGAGGAAGAAACAAGCTGATAAACTATTCAGCTGAAAACTCATGATATTTTATGGAGAACAAAGGAGAATTCTGAGGGTGAAGAATTAGAAGTTAGAACTTCAGTCTCACAGGGCTGAGTTTCAGATCACAGAAAATTGTTTCCAGTTCTTGAAATCTAATACTATTTGCCCACTTGGATGTCAAAGTTTCTTATGACCAGTGACTGATGTTTCCCTTCCAAATTGTTGCACCTAGATTAATAAAGATCAGTAACCCATGTCTTATATCTGCCCTGTTACTGTTTCTTGGAAGCAGAAAACCTGTTCCCTAATTTCATAGGTCCACAGATATAAATTCTACCTCTGGATGGATCATACCCTGATTCTCACCCATACTTATTAAATTATTTGGATGCTATAATTTGGGAAATTTGAGCTAATGATATTTAGATGAGATTTTGAACTATGGATTGATGATGTAACAGTTTAAGACTTTTTGGAATGCTGGGATGGGGTGAATACATTTTGTCTGTGCAATATGCTTGAGTTTTGAGGTGCAGAGAACAGGATATAATAGGCAGACTGTGTCCCCCTAAAGGTATCCCTGTTCTAATTCTTGGAACCAGTGAATATGCTACCTTATGTGATAAAGGGACTTTGCAGATGTGATTAACATAAGGGTCTTGAGATGGGGAGATTATCCTAGACTATCCAGGTGGGGTCAGTGTGATTACTAGAGTTCTTCTAAATGAAAGAAATTAACAAGAGAGTAACAGAAAGAATGTGATAGAGGAAGGAAAAGTCAGAGTGATATAATTGTCAATTGGAAGGAGGCCATGAGCCCAGGAATGCAGGCAGCCACTGAAAGCTGGAAGAGGCAAGAAAAAGATTGTCCACTTAAGTCTCCAGAAAGAATGCAAGCCTGCCCATGTCTTGCTTTTACTCCAATAAGGCCCATTTTGGATTTCTACACTATAAGATAATAAATGTTGTTTTTTGCCTCTAGGTTTGCAGTGAATTTTACAGCAGCCCTAGGAAGCTATTACAGTCACCATAGGAGGTTAGATCCCTCCTAAAGGCAGGAGAGTAGTTTGCTAAAGCCAACTTTGAGGGCCACTAATTGCAGTAGCCATTGCATTATAATTTGGATGGATTCTAGAGCAGCACGTGGGCTTTCTCTAGTTGCAGCAAGCTGGAGCTGTTCTTCATTGCCGTGTGCAGGCTTTTCATTGTGGTGGCTTCTGTTGTTGCTGAACACTGGCTCTAGGGCACACAGGCTTCAGTAGTTGTGGAACACCAGCTGAGTTGCCCTGTGGCACATGGAATCTTCCTGGACCAGGGACCAAACCTGTGTCCCCTGCATTGGCAGGTGGATTCTTAGCCCCTGGAGCATCAGGGAAGTCCTAGAGCTTTTCTTATTTGGGCCTCTATCCGAAGTGGGCTGATTTTAAGCACACATGAACTTAAGTAAAACATATAAATTAGAAATATGTTGTCTACAGAATGTAAAAAGGCCTAAAAGATGTTGGAGCCATTGAAATATTGTGGTATCATTAGTTGTTTCTTTACCATGTGAGTGATAGAAAAGTTTTAGACCAACCAAATCCTTCTGAGAAATTTAACTTAGGTATGGGGTGGCGTTGGGGGCATCCCTGGTGGCACAGACAGCAAAGAGTCTGCCTGTAATGCAGGAGTCCTGGGTTCAATCCCCAGGTCAGGAAGATCCCCTGGAAAAGGGAATGGCAACCCAGTCCAGTATTCCTGCCTGGAGAATTCCATGGACAGTGGAGTCTGGTGGGCTATAGTCCATGGAATTGCAAAGAGTAGGACACAACTGAGTGACTAAACACTTTCACTTTCATGGGGTCTTGAGCTTTGTGTGGGGGCGATGGCGCATCCCTTTGTGTGAGCTGCTTTGAGAACATTTCTGTCTTGAATGAGTGTGTGGAACAAATCACCTTGGAGGAGGATATCCTCAATGTAATGTAATACCTATGATCCTAGGGGAAGTTGGATGTAGTTAATATTTTGCCAGCAAAGATTGTGGCCACTGGTAGAGCTGTTGAAGTATCCATTGACAACCAGTCAGAGCTATATTGTGCCTTTTCCAGTGAAAGTAAGTGAAAGTGAAAGTCACTTAGTCCTGTCCAACTCTTTGAGACCCCATGGACTATACAGTCCATGGAATTCCCTAGGCCAGAATACTGGAGTGGGTAGCCTTTCCCTTCTCCAGGGAATCTTCCCAACTCAGGGACTGAACTCAGGTCTCCTGCCTTGCAGGCGGATTCTTTACCAGCTGAGCCACAAGGAGGCAAACTATAGGCGAGGGTCTGCTTAAAGAGGTACTGAGCAGAACATATTAGCCAAATCTATGACTGCTAAGTATTTTCCAGTAGATCCTTGGATAAAGTCAATCATTTTACTGAGTATGGAAGCTGTAATATGTGGGACTGTGCATTATCTGTTCTCAAATCTTACAATTTAGTTAGATGTCATGACTGATGTAGGCATGCAAGCATTAAGAGAGTGTGAAAGATTTATTACTCAAATAATAAGGCCTTTTTGAAAGAATGGGACAGGTTCCCAAGTACCTGAAAAATGTCCATCCAGTGTACGGAGGGATGATTAGCTTGAGTTTTTATTGTGAGTGGGGGCGGAGGGGGTGGTATGTGGTGAGGATTACCCCTCATTGACCTGACTTGCATGGTTTGAAACTTCCACTTAGGGCCACGAGAGGGAGCATGCACCTTTCTAACCAGTTTGCCCCGGAAATGGAGATAGGGACGGAAGCCCACCAGCATCAAACATCAGAAACGAACTCAGACTTTTGATTACACCTGGGTAATTGGGAGAGAAACCAAGTTAGTAAGTAGAAGTACAGAAGACTACTGAATCACAAAACTATTTGTATATATCACTTTAAATCATGAAGATGAATTTTTCTAAAACAGAATGAGCAGAGACTCTGGAACCAATCTTGACACATTATCTTAAACTAATTAACTTTGTTTTCTCAGCAGTAAAATGAGACAGACAGCGATACATTTACTTAAAGCTTAAATGGAAGTTTTCATAACTTTAAACTAAAGAGCATTCCTAAATTGTTGCAAGGTCCTCAAGAAATACTTTCAGTATACAAGATTGAATGAGAAACCAACCAAACATCATAAAAATAATTCAAAGTTACAATCAAATGTTAGTATCATCATGCTAATGTTAATACATGTTGTGTGACACATTTAGTGTGTTTAACCCATTGATGTTTTTGTAGGTTTTAAAGAGGAGGAGAAATCATACAAAGTTTTTAACTGGTTTCTGCCTGAAGACTGTAATGAAGAATTTAAGAGGTCTTTTCATTCCTTTATGGAGAAAACTTTTGGGGGCAGGTAATTTTTTTAATTATTCAAACTAAAGAGTCACAGTTCAGTTGAGTTCAGTTGCTCAGTCGTGTCTCACTCTTTGTGACCACATGGACTGCAGTACGCCAGGCTTCCCTGTCCATCACCAACTCCTGGAGCTTGCTCAAACTCATGTCTATCAAGTCAGTGATGCCATCCAACCATCTCATCCTCTGTTATCCCCTTCTCCCCCCACCTTCAATCATTCCTGGCATCAGGGTCTTCTCAAATGAGTCAGCTCTTCGTATCAGGTGGCCAAAGTATTGGAGTTTCAGCTTCAACATCTGTCCTTCCAATGAATATTCAGGACTGATTTCCTTTAGGATGGACTGGTTGGATCTCCTTGCAGTCCAAGGGACTCTCAAGAGTCTTCTCCAACACCACAGTTCAAAAGCATCAATTCTTTGGTCCTCATCTTTCTTTATAGTCCAATTCTCACATCCATACATGATTACTGGAAAAACCATAGCTTTCACTAGATGGACCTTTGTTGGCAAAGTAATGTCCCTGCTTTTTAAAGAGTCACAATTTTGGTAATATAAGTGAATGGATAGATGCTTAGAGTGAGGATGTGATAAAGGATGGTTGGATGGATGGACAGAGGGACAGAGATATGGATGAATGATACTGATATTCGGGTAAATAGATGTTTCACAGTACATCACCCATTCCAGCCACTCAAGGCTTTTCCTTGCTGTGTCCTTTCTTCTGCTATAAGCATGAAGGTATTACACACACACACACACACACACATTCCTGTAGCAAGTGGGAGGTAGATAGTTTCTTCTGGGATTTCCTTATAATACTTCACTTACAATCTTTGTCTATAATTTCCCCAACACAGAAGTATATGTATCTCAACCTCTCACTGTTGGTAGGGACATTAAAGACACATTTTTATTTATTTTTTCATTTTCTCCTCATATGTTTTTATTAATGGAGAAGTCTTTTAAACAGTGCTTTTGTAGGAGTTAGCATCTGGCCATGTAAAGTCCTTTTAAAAAGCAGTCAACCTTGTGCAAAATAAGACGTGAAGCTGACTCTTTTTGCTTCATCTGACATGAAAAGGAACACATAACTCCTTACTCTTAATGTTAAAGGAGAAAGACAGAAATCCATGCCTATCTTGGTTAATTACAGAGGTTAATTACTATTTTATTCTTAAAAATCTATTTACTAATCAAGCTACTGCTCAAATCTGACTATTTCCATAAAACCTCTTTTCCTCACTCAGACTGGATGACCACGGTCCCTCTGGTATGTGCATTAATCCGTCAGTAGTGTCTGCTCTTTGTGACCCCATGCACTGTAGCCTGCCAAGTTCCTCCATCCATGGGATTTTCTAGGCAGGAATACTGTAGTGGGTTGCCATCTCCTTCTCCAGGGGATTTTCCTGACCCAGGGATAGAACCTGGGTCTCCCGCATTGCAGGCAGATTCTTTACCGTCTGAGCCACCAGGGAAGCCCTCTGGTATAGGTCTGATCTAATCTACTCAACTGATACTTAGTTTATATCATCTTGTGGTGTTAGTTATATATTTTAAGTATATGCTTTGTCTATTCCTCCCTACTTTAATATTTTGAGGACAGATATAAGTAACCAGGCATTCTTGATATTTTTCCTATTTGTTAGTTTAATTTTAATTATGACTAATGAATTACATTCTAGGAATTTTTATAACATTACTAAAGTTATCCAAAAGTTTTGGTAACCACTTCTTTGTTATATCTTAAAAAATACACAGTAGAAGATGATGTGAGCCAATCACTTCCATTGTTGTGACTTGAAGTTAACCCTAAAGATCGGACAGAGATCTGCATATTGCTAATGACTTCTTTATCTCTGGGAAATCTCTATCTGAGGCAGAGTGGTGCAGTGGCAGACAATTATAACTATGCCAAGGTACCAATTCTCTTGGTCGTCCATGCAGTCAGGAAGCTTCTGATGTCTCAAGGCCTTGCACTTGTTACCTCTGGTATCTCAGTGTAGATGGATATCCTACTTCCCTTGGTATTGTACAAAGAGGAAACAGAATCATAATCTGTTTAGGCAGTGGTGGGAAAGCATGGCAAGAAGATAGCTTCCTAGGATAGCCCCATAGGTGATGTCTTAATTACACGTCAGTAAGCTTTTCTTCTCTGGCTCCCTTAGCCTGCAGTGAACTGGAAAGGCTAATCATGTGTTTCAAAACCAGACTTTTCCCCTTTGTTTACTGTGGACATAGAAAGATAGAATTTCCATTTTTAACTGAGATTTTGAGTTCTAGTATGATCTGATAACCTCTTGGATGAGGAAATCTGTCATATGTGAATACACAGTGATTTTAAAAAATAGTGTGTATTGTCAATATTTATGGGATTGTGTCATCAAGTGATTCCCACAGTTTTGCTGAGTAAACAAAGAAACCACTCATAAAGGTTCAGTATGTAAGTAAAGATTAAGGACAGTGTCACAGAATTCATCAAGTAGAAAGAGACCTGTGAGCCCTGCTGTGGTCAAAGAAGCCTGCCAGAGCAGAAGTCCCAATGATGGGAATTCCTTTTCCATTAACATAATTCATCTATGCCAAAGGACTTCAGGAATTACTGTCTGAGAAGTGTCATGGAGAGTTCTAGGGATTTGTAGCAGTGAGGAAAGGGAGTAGGGGATGGAACGGAACACTCTCAAGAGCAGAACATCTGCCTGGACTGACTGAGGGAACGTGTATGGACGGTGGTGGAGTGGGATGACTGCTGCTGGGTGTGGGCTTACTTACCTGGAATATTTTCTTTGTAGCCCAAGATTTTTTAATTCAACTTTTTAAAATTTTTGCCGCACTGGGTCTTTGCTGTGGTGTGAGGGCTTTTCTGTAGCTGTGGCATGAAGGCTTAGTTGCTCCACAGTATGTGAGCTCTTAGTTCCCTGACCAGGGGTCAAACCCAAGTCCCCTGCACTGGAAGGCAGATTCTTAACCACTGGACCACCAGGGAATTCCCAAGATCCTTTTTTAAAAATTGAAATATAGTTCATTTACAGTATTTCAGGTGCACAGCAAAGTGATTCACTTCATATATATACACACATGTATATCTGTATATATATGTATAAGTAAGTAAGGAAGTGAAGTCGCTCAGTCGTGTCCTACTCTTTGCGACCCCATGTACTGTAGCCTACCAGGCTCCTCTGTCCTTGGGATTTTCCATCTGAGACGTTTTACCATCTGAGCCCTACACACATTTACAGGTTTCCCCAGTGGCTCAGTGGTAAAGAATCTGTCTGTAATGCAGGAGTTGCAGGAGACTTGGGTTCAGTCCCTGGGTTGGGAAATCTCCCCTGTGGGAGGGCATGGCAACCCACTCCAGTATTCTTGCCTGGAGAATCCCATGAACAGGGGAGCCTAGCCAGCTACAGTCGTAGGGTCACAAAGATTCAGACATGACTGAAATGACTTAGCATGCTTGCACACACACACACACACACACACACACGTATTCTTTTTCAGATTATTTTCCATTATAAGTTATTACAAGATATTGAATATAGTTCCCTGTGCTCTACAGTAGATCTTTGTTGGTTATCTACTTTATATATAGTAGTGTGCATATGGGAGAAGGAAATGGCAACCCACTCCAGTATTCTTGTCTGGAGAATCCCATGGACGGAGGAGCTACAGTTCAGTCCATAGGGTTGCACAGAGTCGGATATGACTGAAGCAACTTAGCGAGCCAGCGAGTGTGTATATGTTAATCCCAAATTCCCAATTTATACCTTCCCCTTTTGGTAGCCATGTTTGTTTTCTATGTCTGTGAGTCTATTTCTGGTTTATAAATAGGCTCATTTGCATTATTTTCTAAGATTACATATAAAATGATGTCATATGGTATTTGTCTTTCTCTCTCTGACTTACTTCATTTAGTGTGATAATCTCAAGTTCCATACGTGTAGCTGCAAATGACATTATTTCATTCTTTTTTATAGCTGAGTAATATTCCACTGTATATGTATACCATGTCTTCTTTATCCATTCATCTGTTGATGGACCAAGGTTCTTTTATGTATTGTGATATAAACACTTTCAACAAATATTTATCATTTATTTATTTTTCTTGCAGATGCAAATTTGAACACTTTTTAAATATTATGGAACTACTAGGGCATCACTGCAGTCATTTGCTAAGGAGAAAGGATGTCATGAAGTCTTTAAAGAATGAGAACTTCGACCTGGTGATAGTGGAAATGTTTGACTACTGTCCTTTCTTGGTTGCTGAGAAGCTTGGGAAGCCATTTGTGGCCATTCTCCCTTCCGCACTGGGCACCGTGGACTTTGGGCTACCAAGCCCTCTGTCTTATGTGCCAGTGTTCTACTCCTTGTTAACGGACCAGATGGACTTCTGGGGCCGAGTAAAGAACTTCCTGATGTTCTTTGAGTTCTTCAAGAAGCAGTGGAAAATCCAGTCTGCATATGATGACACCATCAAGGAGCATTTCCCGGACGACTCTAGGCCAGTTTTGTCTCATCTTCTAACAAAAGCAGAGCTGTGGTTTGTTAACACCGACTTTGCCTTTGATTTTGCTCGGCCCCTGCTTCCCAACACTGTGTGTATTGGAGGTTTAATGTCCAAACCTGTTAAACCAGTACCACAAGTAAGTAAATGCTGAGGGTGAGGACCCATGCAGAAGTCCTCAGTGCAGAGCTGGTAGCCACCCTGTCACTGGGATCCTGGGAGTGCATAAGGTGAGGCAAGTGAGGCTCCAGGGGACCCTTTGAAAGGAAAGACTCACTTTCAGTATCATGAAAGTACAGAGTTAAGACTTATACAACCCTGCGATTGACCTCCTTAAATACTATACCCAAGGTCTTCTCTTGCCTCACCTTAGTCCTGGCGCTGGTAGAAAAAGACTTTTAGTAACTTGAAGTTTCCATTTTAATTTTCTATGCTCATGTTTTCTGTAAGCATGTAGTGAGCATCTGTCACATGCAAGAATCATGAAGGGGATGAGTTACTCACATGGAAACACAAAACAGCAAGACTTACAGAGGTGGTGTGTGGGACTGATAGTGAGAATGCAGGCTTCATTGCCAGCATCCTGAGACAGTAGTGCCCTGGTCCCTAACTCTGCCTACACCTCCTGATTTGATTGATGTGGGGTTAAGCCTGGGAAGTGTAAGTTATAAAAGCTGCCCAATCAGTCTGACTGCATCGACTCAGAACCACTGCTGTACAAGTTTTCAAAATGGAGGGGAGTTAAGACCAGATGGTAAAGAATTTGCTTGCAATGCAGGAGACCCGGGTTCAGTCTCTGGAGAAGGAAATGGTAACCCGCTCCAGTATTCTTGCCTGGAAAATTCCAAGGACAGAAGAGCCTGTCAGGCTACAGTCCATGGGGTCACAAAGAGTCGGGCATGACTGAGTGACTAACACTTTAAGATGAATGAGTTGCTTATCATCTAACAGCACAGGCTTGCAATTTTATGGAATTTATCTTATATAATCTCTTGCCACCTAGAAGGAGGTATGATGACCTCCATTTTAATTTTTTTTAAATTTGAATATTTGTTTATCTATTTGGCTGAGTTGGGTCTTAGTTGCAGCATGCAGGATCTTCACTGCATCATGTAGGATCTTTCTTTGTGGCACACAGACTCTCTAGTTGTGGCACACAGGCTCCAAAGCACTCGGGATCAGTAGTTGCAGAGTGTGGGTTAGTTGCTCTGCAGCATGTGGAATCTTAGTTTCCTGACCAGGAATTGAACCCATGTCCCCTGTATTGCAAGGTGGATTCTTAACTGCTGGACCACCAGGGAAGTCCCATGACCTCCATCTTTATAGAAGGGGACAGACCTCTGGTGGTATAAGTGGCTGTCCCACTGTCATTCATTTTAAAGCCAGAGAGAGTCCTGATTTGGCCTGGGCCTTTCAGGAATGAAGCTATCTATCCATCCCCTACTGAACTTGTATCAGGTGAGCAGGAAGAGTTGGGGAATGATCCTTGGGCTATGTGGGTTTTGAGTCGGTGGAAGAATTTTTTAGGAATGAAGCTGGGAGGGAAGATGTTCCCAGGTAGAGAGAACAGGAGGCCCAAAGTGGGAAGATGAAGTGAGATGTCTCTGGGTTCCCTGGATGACACCAGCTGGACCAGAAAGAGGAAGATGCAGTTGCACAAAGATGCCCAGGCCAGACTGCAGGAAGTTTCACTGGATAGGAGGGTGGGTCAGCCCTGGCCACAAGACCGCAGAAGGGAATTGTTAAGCAGGAGTTTGATGGGAGGAAGGATTGTGAGATAACAGTAACTTTTTCAAAAATTTTTCTCCTTTGCATTTTCCAGTTTTTTTTTTCCAGTTTTTATATAATGATTTTACATTGCTTTTTAATTATAACAGAATGACAAAACTGTTGTCAAAGTGGTCCTCTGAAGCAATAGATCAGGCAATGTTATGCTAAATGAAATCAGCCCAATAGGGTGAAGGTCTAGGAGCTGGATGAGATGGATGAGGTGGTTGGATGGCATCACCAAGTCAATGGACATGTGTTTGAGCAAACTCTGGGAGATGGTGAAGGACAGGGAAGGCTGGTATGCTGCAGTCCATGGGGTCGAAAAGAGTCAGGCACAACTGAGAGACTGAGCAATAACAACTAGGATCTGGGGTTGGGGGAGCCACAAGAAATCCAGAGAGAGTCAGGGTCCAAAGAAATATTTGGAAGAATTGACAAAACGTGTTAAAACCAAGATGACAGCATTAGATCAGAACAGTTTTTCAGAAATGCCTCGGGGATTTGAAGAAAAGAACTGCTGAGGCCTGAGACTTGATGTGGCATTGCTACTTTTAAAAAATCTTCCCATGTGAATATAATGTGCAGTCATGTGGGTGAATCACTGAGATAGGAGATAAACTGCAAAAATCAGTGACTAAGAACATCATGGGATATCAGAGGAATGGTGGATGGGGTATGGGTGGGCAGACACCTCCCCATTCTGCCTCCATTTCTTCTCAGCTTCTCCATCTACCCTCCAGATAGCCCACCTCCCTCTGCTGGACCCTGACTCCCTATGAGGTCCTTCCTTACATTCCACTTCTGGTCCGGCTTTGGAAAACACCCAAGCAGCCATATCTTCATGGACCTACAATGAGTAGAGTATCTATGATTGCCTTGACAGTAGGGTCAAGGTTTCAAAAATGAAAGATGTTCCCACCAACACAGTGGGCATGAGCACAATTGAGAGTGCTGAGCTGTCTCAGGACAATGAACTCCAAGAAGGACAGGAAAGTGTGTTCAGTGAATAACCGACTTCATTTCATGACCATCTAGTCTTTTGTGAACATTTTTCTTCTCTTTCCTTCCTTATTTATCTCTAGGAATTTGAGAATTTCATCACCAAATTTGGAGACTCTGGTTTTGTCCTTGTAAGCCTGGGGTCCATGGTGAGTTTCATTCGGTCCCAGGAGGTTCTCAAAGAGATGAATGCTGCCTTTGCTCATCTCCCTCAAGGGGTGATATGGAAGTATAATCCTTCTCATTGGCCCAAAGACATCAAATTGGCCCCAAATGTGAAAATTGTGCACTGGCTTCCTCAGAATGACCTTCTGGGTAAGGACTGCCAGGATTGCTTTTTTCTTCTCATTTACATGTCTTGGGGATCATTGGGCTTCTGATCTCTAGCTGGATTATTTCATCAGCACAAGGTAAGTCTTTAGATGACAGGAATGGAGCAGTGAGTTGGAGCCCTTGGGGAATCAGGCTATAATGAGCTCAGATGCCAAAACAGCTATCTGCCCTTCATTCTTTTCTATCTCAGACCTCATGTCTGAAACCACTGAAGTCACGTTCACCTAATTCCTTTGGTCTTGAACAAGATCACCACAAAATAATCCTAAACAATCTGTGAACTCTGAGAACACATACCAGGAGATACACTGCCACTGTCTTCAGTGGCTTCAAGAGCACCTGTTCACTTATGTTCCCTTACACATTCACATACACACACACACACACACACACACATACACAGAGATATCTTCCTTAGCTACTAAGGTCTAAGCAATTCATAGATTCACAACATTGATGCAAATATATCTGAGTCCCAAGCTGAGCAACCGCCTAGCCAGTTACTTGACACACTGAGTTTCTGATACCAGAGAATTTCCTCACCCCCAATGGGTATCTCTATGGCTAGCACTGCTTCTTAGACACCACTCACTGCCATAGCCACTGACTGGATCAGAGGCTTATAACCAAGATCATAATAAAGTAATCTGTAGAATTAAAAAAAAACATATTATTATTTCTGTGTCTGCAAATGTATTTCTTTATATCTTGGGTGTGGGACATGATTCTCATTTCAAAGAAGAAATGAGGAAGCTCTGATGTGCATCCCAGTAGACCAGCACAGGCTGAGATGAACTCTTCATTATCAATAATCACTTTAGTTATTGCTACATAAGGATGGGATGCAAAGGCTAAAACTGCAAATACTGATGGGCAGAGTCCAGTCTCTTATTTCAGGGAGGTTTCTTATATATTAAAAGAGCACAATACATACTGTATAAGTTTTATGAGTGTTATATGACTTGCAATGTCAATGAATGTGCCAGGAATTTATAGGAGAGGGCTATTATTTGGTGGGTGAGAGAGGTTTTCTCAAGGAAAAGAAGCAAGACAAAGATAGACATAGGGAAACATAAAGAGAAAACAGATGAGAGAAGAAGAGACTTGAGGGGATAGAGAGAAGAATAGATGGAATGTTGGATGGATGGATGGATAGATGGGATAGTTGCCTTGATTAGCACTAGCACTAATCTCTATAGAATTCCCTGGGTTCTGAGTCTTCCCCCAGTTATGACCGAGTTAAGGAGTCTCTACAAAGGCAAGGTTTGAAATCCTTGAATGTGTAGCAAGCAAAATCATCTTTACAATGGCTCCAACACTCCTTGAGTTCCCATTGGTATCTTCTGCCTTTTCTGCTTTCCTTGTTGTCCTGAAAACTTTCATCCTGAGATGTCCTGCTTTCTTTCTTATTTACAACAGGGCACCCTCGCATCCGCCTCTTTGTCAGCCATGGTGGGATGAATAGTATCATGGAGGCCATCCAACATGGTGTGCCCATGGTGGGGATTCCCCTCTTTGGAGACCAACATGAAAACCTGCTCCGAGTTAAAGCCAAAAAGTTCGGTGTCTCTATCCAATTAAAGCAGATCAAGGCTGAGACACTGGCTCTGAAGATGAAGCAAGTCATAGAGGACAAGAGGTGTGCAGTTCTCTGGGCTTGTGGTTGCTTATGATGAGTGAAGACATAAACCATGATGGGCACCATGTGGGTCTTTTTGCAGTAAAAGCTGAAACTTCCAGGACATGAAATCATATGTGTATGATGGTAATAGCTGACTTATTTCCTCTGAGAAGAAGACTAAGGCAATTTAGGTTAGATGTTGGTTTTCTACCTTCTAGCTGTGAGGAACTGGAACTATTGACACAGTCTGTCTTTGAGAAGTCTTCTATTGTGGAGGTGCTTGTAGTAGAATTCCAACTGAGGCAGGAGGTTGCCTTTCTATTCCCGGTATCCTACACTGTTCCCCACCTCAGGCCCCTTGCCTGTGCTTCTCCCTAGAACACTCCTTCCCTTCTCTTCACAAGACTGGCTCCTTCATGACATTGAGGTCTCATCCCAATGTCAGCTGCTCAGAGAGACCTTTCTCTGATAGTCTCAAAGCTTCCTCTTTTTTCCACCCCAATCGTAACACATTATTTTTTTCTTGATGTATGTCAGAATCTGTGATCACCTCATTTCTTTATGTTTTAATTTATTGCCTGTCCCTACATGAAGGGCTTCTCAGGTGGCGATAGTGAAAAAGAACCCACCCGCCAATGCAGGAGATATAAGAGATTTGGGTTTGATCCCTAGGTCAGGAAGATCCTCTGGAGGAGAGCATAGCAACCCACTCAAGTATTCTTGCCTGGAGAATTCCATGGACAGAGTAGCCTGCTGGGCTACAGTCCATGGGTTTAAAAGAGTCAGACACGCCTGAAGTGACCTTCCATGCATGCATGCACCCCACACAAGAAGATAGAGAGTAAACTCTTCCAGCATAACACCATGAGTCTCTTGCTATGTCCTCAGGGTCCAGCTCAGGGTCTGCCACAAAGTAAGTCTGAATGTATTTCTGTGAAGTGAATCAATACAAAGGGATCCATTCATCTCTTAAGAAACTTTCCAACCAGTGCAATAATCTCATGTGTGAGGAGAAAAAAAAAATATTTTCTTTCTTATAATGAAGAAAGACTGAAAAACTTTCAGCTTCAGGGACACACACTTGAAGCATATCTCAAGACTTTGCATTACTGTACAACATTATGGCACATAGGAGACCTGTAAGTAGTTTTGTTAGATGACTGAATAATAACCACATCACATGTAATGCCAACCCCAGCAAAGTTGTTAAACTCTGGGGATCAGATAACCCAGAAACTTTATATATATTTCATATCTTATGTGTTTAAAATGTTCATTTCCTGATGTATGGATTTGTAAGTTTCATTATATTTTCAAAGACTTAGACCCAAATATGCATGATCCATCGGCCCTATGAAGCAGTCATCTGGGCTGGGATGGTCCACAGACATTGGACATCAGGGGTGGCCACAGAATTCATGTGCCCTTATGTGAAATGGAAATGTGGAGCCCCTTGTCATAATGTGTAAGGATTTTAAGAAGGTGACAGCAGACAATTAAATCAAGCCCTGATTTAAAAGGGCTTCCTAGGTGGCTCAGTGGAGAAGGCAATGGCCACCCAGTCCAGTACTCTTGCCTGGAAAATCCCATGGACAGAGGAGCCTGGTAGGCTGCAGTCCATGGGGTCGCTAAGAATTGGACACGACTAAGTGACTTCACTTTCACTTTTCACTTTCATGCATTGGAGAAGGAAATGGCAACCCACTCCAGTGTTCTTGCCTGGAGAATCCTAGGGACAGGGGAGCCTGGTGGGCTGCTGTCTATCGGGTCGCACAGAGTCCGACACGACTGAAGCGAGTTAGCAGCAGCAGCAGCAGGTGGCTCAGTGGTAAAGAATCTGCCTGCAATGTAGGAGACCCAGGTTCAACCCCAGGGAGACCCAGGTTAGATCCCTGGGTTGGAAAAAATCTGGAGAAGGAAGTGGCAACCCACTCTAGTATTCTTGCAGGAAATCCCATGGACAGAAGAGCCTGGCAGGCAGCGGTCCATGGGGTCACAAAAAGTCAGACCTGACTTAGTGACTAAGCAATAAGGCTGATTTAAGGGTGAATGGCAACCCACTCCAGTATTCTTGCCTGGAGAATCCCGTGGACGGAGGAGTTTGGTGGGTACAGTCCACGGGTCGCAAAGAATCAGATACGACTGAGCAACTTCACTTTAAGGTGAATCCCTCTGGAAATAGGCAGGCTTACAGCCCATGAAGCCAGTGCTGGTCAACATGATGCTTTGAAAGAAGCAGGGAAATGCAGGTGTCTTCCTGGACTGTGGTTCTCAGAGTCATATGTATTATCTAGCCCACACACCAGCACAAAGTAGACACTCAATAAATATAATGGTTTCTTTAGTATATATCATGAACCTCCTTGTGGGAGAGACTAGTCCTTATAGACGTAGTCACTTTTTTGTAGTTTAGCACTTCCAGCACCAAGCATGGATCTTTGCATGCATATATTTGTTTGAACTTTTAAAAGAGACCCAACTAGACAATGGTAAGCCCAGGTCAACAACTTTTCCTTAAAAGGAAGTCTTTTGTGCCTATGGTAGAAAGTGTGTGTGTGCATGTGTGTGTGATACAAGATCTCTAAGAATTCTGAGACCACTTGAGTTAACAACTCCCCTCTGTCTCTGATGACAGGTACAAATCTGCCGCAGAGGCCGCCAGCATCATCAGACGCTCGCAGCCCCTGACCCCTGCCCAGCGGCTGGTGGGCTGGATTAACCACATCCTTCAGACAGGGGGTGCAGCCCACCTCAAGCCCCATGCCTTCCAGCAGCCGTGGTATGAGCAGTACCTACTGGACGTCTTCTTGTTCCTTCTGGTGGTCACCCTGGGCACCATGTGGCTCTGTGGGAAGCTTCTGGGCCTGGTGGCCAGGTGGCTGTGTGGGGCCAGGAAGCTGAAGAAGGCCTAAGGCTGAATGGAGCCTAGGAAGGTGGAGTGTTTGGGCAGACTCAGCATTTCTTGGCATCTCCAGCCAGTTTTGTCAACCCTGGTTCTCCACATCCTACCCACTTGCTGCTGCTGCTGCTGCTAAGTCGCTTCAGTGGTGTCCGACTCTATGCAACCCCATAGATGGCAGCCCACCAGGCTCCCCCGTCCCTGGGATTCTCCAGGCAAGAACACTGGAGTGGGTTGCCATTTCCTTCTCCTATTTTGCTACAAATTCCTGCTCACTGGCTTCTTCTCATGACTGCAATTCTTTACTGAGCCCTTGTGGCCTTGATTGCCGGTCAGCAAGGACTGTTCTGTGATTCTGTCCCTAGGTAATTCGGATACATGACCATCAGATCTGAAGCCTAGAAATTGCCTTCTGTATCACACCCTTCTTCCTGGCACTGAGCCTGGACCATTTTGGTCTCCATTCTGTTGCATCTTCTCAGCCTCTTTCCCTCATGCCTCCACCACTTTTCATGGAATAACCCCTAATGCATATGCTTTCTTGTTTCTTTTGCTTTCTGTTTGCTTGTCCCGCAAACTCTTGTCAAAGCTCAGGAAGCCTGTCCTGGGCACGAGCATTTAGGGCCAGACACACCCTTGCCTGTGTGCATGGTCTCTGCCTTGGTTTCTGCAGATCACTCCTTTGCAGTGGAGAGTGTAGGTTAGTCATGGGCTGAAGTGTCCCTGGTCTCTGCTTTTCATAGCTGTGAGCTATCTTCTCAACTTTCCTATTTAAAAACGAAGTCATGAGAAAGAAGATAATTTCTTTATAAACTAAGAAGAGCCTCTACACAGCTGAGCCTTTCTGTACCTGACATACTGTTGGAAATTGCATTCAGTTCAGTTCAGTTGCTCAGTCATGTCCGACTTTTTGCGATCCCATGGACTGCAGCACGTCAGGCTTCCCTGTCCGTCACCAACTACTGGAGTTTGCTCAAACTCATGTCCATTGAGTCAGTGATGCTATCCAACCATCTCATCCTCTGTTGCGCCTTCTCCTCTTGCCCCTAATCCTTCCCAGCATCAGGGTCTTTCCCGAAGAGTCAGCTCTTCACATCAGGTGGTCAAAGAATTGGAGCTTCAGCTTCGACACCAATGAATATCTTTCCAATGAATATTTAGGGTTGATTTCCTTTAGGATTGACTGGTTTGATTTCCTTCCTGTGCAAGGGATTCTCAAGAGCCTTCTCCAGCACCACAATTCAAAAGCATCAATTCATTGGTGCTCACCCTTTTTTATAGTCCAACTCTCACATCTGTGCATGACTGCTGAAAAAGCCATGACTATGCGGACCTTTGTTGGCAAAGTGATATCTCTGCTTTTTAGTATGCTGTCTAGGTTTGTCATAACTTTCCTTCCAAGGAGCAAGTGTCTTTTAATTTCATGGGTGCTGTCACTGTCCGCAATGATATTAGAGCCCCCCAAAATAAAATCTGCCAGTTTCCACTTTTCCCCATTCTATTTGCCATGAAATGATGGGACCAGATGCCATGATCTTACTTTTTTGAATGTTGAGTTTTAAGCCAGCTTTTTCACTCTCCTCTTTCACCTGCATCAAGAGGCTTTTAAATTCCTCTTCACTTTCTGTCATTAGAGTAGCATCATCTGCTCATCTCAGGTTGTTGGTATTTCTCCCGGTGATCTTGATAGTAATGGAAACCAGAAAAAAAAAAAAAAGAGTGACTGGAACTGCTTAGGGTTTTCTTTTATTTCTTGTTTAAAAGAAAGTGTAGTGGAATTCCTGGTGGTCCAGTGGTTAGGACTCTGAGCTTTCACTGCAGAGGGTGAGGATTCAGTCCCTAATTGGAAAACTAAGATCCCACAAGCTGGTAATACATCTGGAAAAAAAGAAAAGTGTAATGTCGGTAGGCAGGCCGTCCAGAGCTGGTGTGGTAGTGCCATGATGTCATTAATAGTCCAGATATCTTGTCTGATTGATCTGCCTTCCTTAATGAGTGGCTTCATCCTTAAGGTCACCCTGATTTTCCAGGTAGTCATTTTGGATCCAGTCAGCACATGGAATTTTAGGCAAGAAAAGGGAAACTCAAAGAAAGGGAATAAAGCAGGTTCATGCTAGCTGCTGCTGCTGCTGCTAAGTCTTCAGTCGTGTCCGACTCTGTGCGACCCCATAGATGGCAGCCCACCAGGCTCCTCCATCCCTGGGATTCTCCAGGCAAGAATACTGGAGTGGGTTGCCATTTCCTTCTCCAATGCATGAAAGCAAAAAGTCAAAGTAAAGTCACTCAGTCGTGTCCAACTCCCAGCGACCCCATGGACTGCAGCCCACCAGACTCCTCCATCCATGGGACCTTCCAGGCAAGAGTACTAGAGTGGGGTGCCATTGCTTTCTCCATGCTAGCTGAGTTAGCATCTTTAAAGAGGTTTCCCAAAGAATTCCAGTTAAATCTCATTGAGAGACCTGAGTCATGTGACCATTCCTAGCTACATAAATATTCTCCAGCTCTGACTGCAATGCTGGGTACACTACTACTCCAAGTAATTGGGAGGGGGTGGGGTGAAGGGTGGTGAATAGGTGTTAGAAAGAAAAAAAAAAGGACAGTGGATAATGGAGGAAACTAGATCCTTGGTCACATGTGGAGGGCAGGCAGGGAAGGGCTGGATTGAATGTATGGTTCACCTATGACCTGATGACTCAGTAACCTCTGCGACAGCCTTAATTGCCTTTCTGAGTGAAACATCAAAATAAGAACAGCAATCTTTTACCAATATGACATGTGTTATTCGTTCCAAGTTCTTTCATCTTCCTTTCTGCCATTTAATGGGACACCTGTGTCTAATCCATTCAGCTGGAAAGAAACAGGTACCACAGGGGCAACCACAGAGGAAGAGGAGAGTCATTGTGTAAATTAAGACAACAGCAATAAAACTTGTTGCCAGCTCATCACGGATGCCTCCTCCAGCCAGGGTACATGGCTTGGAGGGTGGATGGGCTGGTTTTAGCTCCCACTGGCCCCCTCTTGTAAGCATGTCTTTGCCAAGAATAATGTTCCCTACCACAGGGTGGCCCTGGCTGGTATACCCCTCCCACCCAGGGCAATTTAAGGCACTAGGATTGGCTAAGGAATTCCCTTGGGAAATTTTGTGGGTTTCTTTCTTTTTTTTTTAAGATCCAGGAAGGCTCCTTTCTCCATGGCAGGCTTTAAATTAGTTAATTATTTCTTTTTAATAAGTTCTTAAATGAAAGTTCCAAATTTAGAGACACACATATCTGCCAGAGTGGATTTTAAACTAATTTCTTCAAATTTCATCTCAAGATAACAGTAAGTGATATCAATTAATAGTTGCACTGGTGATTCCATCCCCCCTGGGTTTTATTTATTTTTCTCTGATTTAAAAATTCAAGATGAATTTTGAGATATCTTTTTGTGTTACACAAAGAAAGGAAGGTTCCACACACAAGGCCTGTGAATCCTCCAGGTGGTGGGGCCACCTCCCTGACTATAGATACGACCACTGAGAATGATGACACGGATGACAACTCTTGCTTTCTCATTTGTGTTATTGAGAGCGGAGCTTCATCTGTCCTCTAACTGATTTTACAGATGAGTAAGCCTAAAAAATATAACAGAAAAGAGTGCCATCGCTCCTTCCCCTTTTCATAGTTTATTCCATCTCATGGAATATTACTAAGCTAAAGCTTGCAGTTCCATATTCCTTTAGTGACCATTGATGAACTTGGCATCATCTCAGATGAGAGTTACTGTTACTAGGAAACCAATTAGCAAGCAGTAGCAGAAAACCTCAGTAGAACAGCCTAAGCCAGTAGCCTTCAAACTAGGCTACTTTCAGCATCATACATTCGTGAAAACTTCCCAAGGGCTACATGACAGAGTTTGGAGGTGATAAATTTCCACCTTTGTGTACTCTAGTTTTCTAAAACTGGTCTTCCTAACAAGGTATTGTTTTTAGTTGACAGATCCTCTTTCTTGCCACACTTTTCACAATTTCCTGACTTTTATTTTACAGAAGAAATGGACACCTTTCACCCACTCCCATTCTTCCCATGGTGCATTGGCTGGGGGTGGATAAGTAGAGGTGACTTAGTTAGAAAGTCCTTGTAACTCAGATGATTTGTAATTCTTTGTTTTAAAAAAATCCAAAGATGAACTGTGATTTTTTTTTCAGGTGACAGACCTTTAAAGACAGTAACTTTTGATAACAGATTGCTGTGAGAATGGCATATTTATGTAGCACATTATTCTGAAGTCGTTCAAAGAATGGAGGGACATAATTTTCAAGACAGTTCATAACAAAACTCTTGGTGCTCCTGTTATTTATGTGAATAGTTTTTCAGTGTTTGCATTACTAATCTTTAGAACTAGGTAACACAGTATTGGAAATGTTGCATTTTTTTTTTGAAACTTACCTGTGATGATATGCAGTTCTTCTAGTTAGAAACATACTGTATGGTAATATAATTCTTTGAGAGCAAAGTTATAAAATAGGAAACAACACATTGATTTTATATTAAGTTTCACTCACCCTATAGTATCTATGTATATTTTATTCTTTTATGACATACCTAAATTTTCCTTATTAAATAAATCATGCACTGTTATATATGAATTCTGAAGTATAAATGATTTACAACATGTTGATTTCGGGAGTACAGCAGAGTGATTCAGTTATATATGTATATTTTTGGATTCTTTTATTTTACAGGTTATTACAAGATATTGAGTATAGTTCCCTGTGCTATACAGTAGGTCTGTTTTGGTTGTCTGTTTTGTATATATTGATGCCAGCCAACTAATTCAGCCCTCTCCTCTAACTTTTTCTCAAATTTTTAGACGTTTCTGGGTCATGCAGCTCAACTTGTACTTTTAAATTGTAATCTCCCACCCAAATTTCCAATATATTGAAAAAAATCTGCATATAAGTGAACCTGGGCAGTTCAAGCCGGTGTTCAAAGGTCAACAGTATTTGTCTTTTGGACATCGGTCACAGCTCACAAGGAATGCCATTAATATCCTTCCATTTGGCATAGAGGAAAATATATACTGTCAATGGCACCCCAATCCAGTACTCTTGCCTGGAAAATCCCATGGATGGAGGAGCCTGGTAGGCTGCAGTCCATGGGGTCTTGAAGAGTCGGACACGACTCAGCGACTTCACTTTCACTTTTCACTTTCCTGCATTGGAGAAGGAAATGGCAACCCACTCCAGTGTTCTTGCCTGGAGAATCCCAGGGATGGGGGAGCCTGGTGGCTGTTGTCTATGGGGTCACACAGAGTCAGACACGACTGAAGTGACTTAACAGCAGCAGGGAGAAATTCAAGACCAGAGAAGACAGTCCTGGTAAATTCAAGCCATTCAAATGCAGGTGAAGTTTTCCGGTGAGTGGGGTCAGAGAGAATGAATTAACCATTATAATGTGTGAATCACAAGTTAAATTTCATGCACAAGCATTCTACTAAGAATGGGCTGAGTAAATTCAATTACCTATTTCAAACAGATAAAACAAGTTGAAGGTTGAATGTTAATTTCTTGCAAAGTAGTCAGGACTCAGTATTATTGTAACAATCAGATCAGATCAGATGAATCGCTCAGTCGTGTCCGACTCTTTGCAACCCCATGAATCGCAGCATGCCAGGCCCCCCTGTCCATCACCAACTCCCGGAGTTCACTCAGACTCATGTCCATCGAGTCAGTGATGCCATCCAGCCACCTCATCCTCTGTCGTCCCCTTCTCCTCTTGCCCCCAATCCCTCCCAGCATCAGAGTCTTTTCCAATGAGTCAACTCTTTGCATGAGGTGGTCAAAGTACTGGAGTTTCAGCTTTAGCATCATTCCTTCCAAAGAAATCCCAGGGCTGATCTCCTTTAGAATGGACTGGTTGGATCTCCTTGCAGTCCGAGGGACTCTCAAGAGTCTTCTCCAACACCACAGTTTAAAAGCATCAATTCTTCGGCGCTCAGCCTTCTTCACAGTCCAACTCTCACATCCATACATGACCACAGGAAAAACCATAGCCTTGACTAGACGAACCTTTGTTGGCAAAGTAATGTCTCTGCTTTTGAATATGCTATCTAGGTTGGTCATAACTTTCCTTCCAAGGAGTAAGCATCTTTTAATTTCATGGCTGCAGTCACCATCTGAAGTGATTTTGGAGCCCTAAAAAATAAAGTCTGACACTGTTTCCACTGTTTCCCCATCTATTTCCCATGAAGTGATGGGACCGGATGCCATGATCTTCGTTTTCTGAATATTGAGCTTTAAGCCAACTTTTTCACTCTCCACTTTCACCTTCATCAACAATACATAGACACAAAAGAACTTTCTACCTCAACCTGGATAATCCTTAGGTTGAGTGTCTTCAGTAGGTAGGTATTATCCAGAACTCAGCTGTATCCTCATAACTGTAATGGTGCTTTATATTCACAAAGTATTGAGTACATGAGTCAATAGTCTTACCTATGGGTTTCTTGTTAAATACTGTTGAAAATTTTGGCCTGTGTTTTCAACTATGTGGCCGGTTTTCAAAGTGTTTGCTGTGATCTGAAGCAGGGCTGACTGGAAGTAAGTTTGGGCTTTTTGTTTTCTTTTTCTTAATAGACAGTTGTCCCATGTTTTTGCGAGTCCCTTGGTGGAGTGTCTCTCTGTGCAGACAGCTGAGACACTAGAGGGCGCTCTTCCCAACTTGCTGTGTGACTTGTGAGTTGTCTAAGCAGCTCACAGTCTGATCTTTTCCTGGGCATAGAATTAGAGGGGTTGGAGAAGGCAATGGTATCCCACTCCAGTACTCTTGCCTGGAAAATCCCATGGGCAGAGGAGCCTGGTAGGCTGCAGTCCATGGGGTCGCTAGGAGTCGGACACGACTGAGGGACTTCACTTTCACGCATTGGAGAAGGAAATGGCAACCCACTCCAGTGTTCTTGCCTGGAGAATCCCAGGGACAGGGGAGCCTGATGGGCTGCCGTCTATGGAGTCGCACAGTCAGACACGACTGAAATGACTTAGCAGCAGCAGCAGTAGCAGCGTCCATGGGGTCGCGGAGAGTCGGACACGACTGAGCGACTTCACTTTCACTTTTCACTTTCATGCATTGGGGAAGGAAATGGCAACCCACTCCAGTGTTCTTGCCTGGAGAATCCCAGGGACGGTGGAGCCTGGTGGGCTGCAGTTTATGGGGTCGCACAGAGTCAGACATGACTGATGCGATTTAGCAGCAGCAGCAACACTGATTTTTAGATACATAAATTAAGTTTTTAAAAGTTGAAAAAACAGCCTCATTGTAAGATATGTTTCCAATAAAATTTTATGTTCTGTTAGGTGATCATGTTTATGTAGCTTTGACAAAGTGAATGCAAGTATTAAAAGAAAGTGATAATTTAGTAAAAATATTGGGCTCTTATAGGAACTATAAATATTAACTTGAATAATATTTATGATGTTCAAAGTTATGAGAGAATACTCAGTACAGTGCTTTCATGCATAAAGATACATAGATTAAAATTAAATTCTCTGGAGAAAGTGGAACATAAATAAAAACTCAAGAAGAAAATGAATGACATAAAATTTCCCACTGAAAGTTGACAGCTCATTATCTATATTAAGAATGAATGATGGTATCAGTGCTGACATGCTGAGATTTTATAACTCACTGCATACATTTAACAGAATGGTGCAACTATTTATTGTTAAATGATATGATTACAATGACTAGAAATGACATCCTATTCAGTTATTTGAACTTAGACATTTTAGATGTCAATTAAAAATTTATTCTTACAAAGTATAAATATAGTTGAGAAGATCACTTTTTTTGTCAGTGGCTTTCACAAAAAGAGGATTGTTTTTCCTTCATGAGAAGTAGATGGGAGGGAAGCAGGCAACTGATGGCAATGGTTCCATAGCTCTACAATGTCAGGAATAACATGTTTATAATTCCCCCTCATGGTTTCAAGATGGCTGTCCAGCTCCAAGTATCATTCATGTCCATGTCCCAAGGAGGACAAAAACGGAGAAGGGGAAATATGAGCTAGTAAACATTTTCACAGAATTACCTTCCCTCTTCCTCTCACCAAGAGGCTTCTTTCCTCTTGCCTAGAATCTTGTCACTGAACCAGTCAAGACTGTAAGAGAAGCTATGAAAAACTTCTGCATTGGCAGCTGGTGAGGATTAACAGCTATAAGTGGGTCATGGGTTAAACAACCTGTAGTATTTGATGCACATGGCAAAGGGCCTAAAAACTCTCCACAATGCTTGACTCATATAAGATTAATTTTCTGTGTTTTGAAATTTTGTCCTAGTCTGTATTTATCCAGTTCAGTTCCAGTTCAGTACAGTTGCTCAGTTGTGTCCGACTCTTTGCGACCCTATGAATCTCAGCACGCCAGGCCTCCCTGTCCATCACCAACTCCCGGAGTTCACTCAAACTCATGTCCATCGAGTCAGTGATGCCATCCAGCCATCTCATCCTCTGTTGCCCACTTCTCCTCCTGCCCCCAATCCCTCCCAGCAACAGGGTCTTTTCCAATGAGTCAACTCTTCGCGTGAGGTGGCCAAAGTATTGGAGTTTCACCTTTAGCATCAGTCTTTCCAAAAAACACCCAGGACTGATCTCCTTTAGAATGGACTGGTTGGATCTCCTTGCAGTCCAAGGGACTCTCAAGAGTCTTCTCCAACACCACAGTTCAAAAGCATCAATTCTTTGGCGCTCAGCTTTCTTCACAGTCCAACTCTCACATCCATACATGACCACTGGAAAAACCATAGCCTTGACTAGATGGACCTTTGTTGGCAAAGTAATGTCTCTGCTTTTGAATATGCTATCTAGGTTGGTCATAACTTTCCCTCCAAGGAGTAAGCGTCTTTTAATTTCATGGCTGCAGTCACCATCTGCAGTGATTTTGGAGCCCTAAAAAATAAAATCTGACACTGTTTCCACTGTTTCCCCATCTATTTCCCATGAAGTGATGGGACCGGATGCCATGATCTTCGTTTTCTGAATGTTGAGTTTTAAGCCAACTTTTTCACTCTCCTCTTTCACTTTCATCAAGAGGGTCTTTAGTTCCTCTTCACTTTCTGCCATAAGGGTGGTGTCATCTGCATATCTGAAGTTATTGATATTTATAATGTTGACTAAAACAGATTCACAATGTGAGAGTTGTGAGTTAAGTTTTATTTGCGGCAAAATGAGGACTCTGGCCTCGGAGACAGCACCTCACATAGCTCTGAGAGACTGTCCCAAACAGGTAGTGGAGGAAGGTCAATATAAAAGATTTTGGTGAAGGAGAAGTTCAATGCAACTAAGCACTTACTTTACAAAAAGTTTTCTGCAAGTCACAAGGAGCTCATGTCACCATGAAGGGAGTTAGTGCTTTTCTAGATATGAAAAGATGTAAGGATTGGGATCATGAAATCAGTTCCTGAACATATCTGCCTATCAAATCATCAGACAATCTTGGCACAATGAAAAGAATAACTTTTGTCTCTTGGTTACCATCTCTGACTGGGACTGAGGAGACTTCTGGCTCAGAGATGACCTCAATGACTTTCTCAGTGTGATGGGGACCACAGTCAGGGTAAGGGAGGGAGTGGTTTCCTTCACAGAGCCCCAGCCTCGATCCCTGTGCAGATGAGAAGAAGGGGAGGGAATTGTGACTATTGATTCCAAGGACAGTACAGAGAGGAAGATGTGCTGTCCATCAAGGGATTATTTCCACAAATGAGTGGGAACTAAGTTTCGTGGTTTCAGAAGGATGAAAGTCACCTTATTTAGAGTTCTGTAGAACATGTGATTTGCAAATGGATTCTCTTGTCAATCAGCATAACTCTGAAAACTTCTGTGCAAAAGACTTTATACTATTGACTGAAGGTTAAAAACAGCAAAATGCCCCTCCATGTGTGGGAGTATGTGGATGTTAGACCCATTAACAGGTGCCAGTTTTAACCTGAGCATTCATGCATACTGTCCCCGAACTGTTCATCAATCCTACCCCACTCTTTGCTAATCTTCTCCCCTTTGCCTGGCATTAAGGTTTGTAAAATGCTGGTAGTAGGGAACAGGACTGAGGAGGCAGAGCATGACACAGGGACTTTTCTGCTGGCTTTGCCCTTCATAAGCTACAGAGAATCCAATGTTATTTACAGTAGAAAGAAGTTCAAGCAACAAGAGCAAATAAAACCCACACCTTCCCATAAGTGGAAACTACAAAGTTCTAGAGGGTTAGGTCAAGAGGAATAATATAAAAAAGAGAAAAAGGCCATAGAAGGCCCAAGGATGAGTTAAAACTGCACCTAGAAGGAGAATAACTATATTTTGTATAAAAATCTTGAAAAAGAAGTCCTGGTAGATCAAAGCTATGACACCAGGAAAGGGACATGACACCATGAGGGGACCCAAGGTAACGGTCTTGGAAACACTTCATTTCTGAAGAAGGAGAGGTAAAAGGGAGCGAAAGCTCCCTTTGGGTATTGGGTTAAAAAAAAAAAAAAGCAACCAAAGGAAACATGAGTCCTCCAGGACAACAGGAAGCTAGAAGACTGGCCAATACAAATCCTTAAAACCATCACCAAGAAATAAAAGTCACACATTAACGAGACTGTAGTTAGAGACATATTTATAGAATTCTGTATATTATTAGACATCTGTCCATCACTGGATAGCTATATCATTCAAAATGTTAAGAACAGGAACATGAATGAAATAGTGACTTTTTTTCCACAATTAAAAAAATTTAATTAAAATATGTATGTACAGTATAGCTAGAGACTCACACGTCTGATATGTTTCCTACCTGTCCACAAAGAGCAAATTTAGAGTATTTGGCCTGACATTTTCTTTTTGATCCAATGTGAAATGGTATGTTGAAGTTGTGGTAAGTGGCTGCATTAACTGGTCCCCAATTGCATTAGGATTATGGAAACTAGGAAATAATGGAAATCGACTACTTAGAACACTTCCTAAGACCAGTTATTAACTAGATATCTCTTTCTTTCTTTTTTAAAAAGTTTATCGGCTGCCTGGGTCTTCATAGCTGTGTGTGGGCTTTCTCCAGAGTTGCAGAGAGCAGGAGCTACTCTCTAGTTACGGTACATGGGCTCTAGAGTGCATGGGTTTCAGTAGTTGGGGCACCCGAGCTTGGTTGCCCTGTGGCATATGGGATCTTCCCAGAGCAGAGATTGAACCTGTGTTCTCTGCGTCAGCAGGCAAATTCGTAACCAATGGACCACCAGGGAAGTCTGTTTTTTTTTTTTTTTTTTTAATATAATCTTATCTTTCAATAGTTTTGAAAATAAAAAATGTATTTGAACTTTTTATCATGTTCAAATGCAAATACAGTCAAGAAACTACATTTTCAAGATATTGATATAGAAATAACAGTTATTTGCTAATACAACCATGGGACCAGGAATGAGGCAGTTGGATTTCTGGTTCCAGAAATGGCAGGCCAGGTTTACCAGTTATGAAGCTGTTGTTTCTCAGCTTTGAGAAACTTTGCCCTGCCTTGTGACACTGGCAATCTGCCAAATGCATGCCCAGCTCCCTCCCTCTGGGACTCTGCAAACAGGCGACACCAGAGGAAGGCCGCAGAGACAGGTGGGGACTTGGGGCATCCTATGCGCTCCCTGCTTATGCCAGCAACACCACAGGGATGGTTTTTCATGGTGGCAGTGGCGGTTTTAGTGCCAGGAGTGCTTTTCTGTTTGCAGCTCTTCCGAAATACTGGAGTCAGCCTCCCTGGGCCCCTCACAGATATTAGCACTGGCTGGTGACTGCCCCTCTCAGGTCTGGGTTTCAGTTCTGTGGATTTCCTTCTGTGGTCCTAAAGCATCAACACCAAATGAGCAAGACACTCCTCCATTCTCCTTCCAAGCTTTGCATGGCTCTCACCACCAAGACTCTGAAAGTGAAAGTCGCTCAGTTGTGTCTGACTCTTTGCAACCCCATGGACTACACAGTCTATGGAATTCTCCAGGCCAGAATACAGGAGTGGGTAGCTGTTCCCTTCTCTAGGGGATCTTCCCAACCCAGGGATTGAACCCAGGTCTCCCACATTGCAGGTGAGAGATTCTTTACCAGCTGAGCTAATAGGGAATCTCAAGAATATTGGAGTGGGCACATATCCATTCTCCAGCAGATCTTCCCAACCCAGGAATTAAACGGGGGTCTCTTGCATGGCAGGCAGATTCTTTACCAAGGCTCTAAATTTTAGTAACTCTCACTTCTTTCCTTTGTTCCCTTAGCACAAGGGGGTGGTGGCAGCCTTCCATAGCTACTAACTCTGTAATGCCTCAGTATCTCTCATTACTTACTGAGTTCTCTGAAATCTGGTGTAAAGTCTTTAATAAATACAATTAATAATTAAAGTAAAAAATAATGTTTCCTGAGGTTAAAAATATAGACTCCAAATGTGGGACAAAAATAGCGTGTAAGTCAGGAGTGGGTAAATGGAACTTCTAAGGTCCTTGTGTTGCCCAGAAGTAGTAGAGATAAGGATTAATTTTTGACCTTGATAAGTGGTAAAGGCATGTTGTGAATCTGGGATACTTTATTTGGATAAAAGAGACAAGAGGGGAATCAGAGGGAGAAAATGGAGTAACAAAAAGTATTCCAAGCTGAAAAGGAAGACAAAACAGAGAAGAAAAGAAAGAGTAAGAGGGAGAAATAAGAACATGGTTGATGTAAACCTATACACTTCGGTTCGGATACAAAAATTGACTGGCTTGATTAACAACAAGCTAATTGCCATTTCAAGAGGCACATCTAAAACATGGGGATACAGGAGGGTTGACTATAAAAGGATAGAAAAAGACAGGCCATGAATGCTAATGGAAAAGAAGACCTGAATAATTAGGAATAACATCAGACAGACTTGAGGTAAAAAGCTTTACTAGAGACAAAATTGGTACTTTTGTAATGAAGGTGAGTTATTTCACTGGGACTGTGTGAAACTATGAAAATGTATACATACTACTGGTGTGACCTCAAAAACTGGAACAGCAAGAAAAATTAGAATCATGGAGAGTTTAAAAAGTTTTTAATGACAGATTTCTAATATTTGTAAAATCAGAATTTTCCCATGTCCAACATTTAAGATTATAAACTCCTGGCAAATTTTCTTTCCTCTATATTCTCACCTATTTTCAACATTGCCTCCATCCCCTGCCCCAAATTATTCTGAAGCAAATCCAAAACACTCTGATACTTCATCTGTCTTCAAGAACGGATCTGAAGAGCCAAGGTATCTCTTTTTAAATAACCACAATAACATTATGATACTTCTCCAAATGAATAGTAACTATTTAATATCATCAAATATTATGCTCCTATTTCTCTGATATTCATACATTTTTAGAGCTCGTTTGAATCATGCCATCTAAAATTTTTATATTCCCAATACCCCCCACCCCTTCCTCTGGTAACCACATATCTGATCTCACAATTGCCGTTTGAACACAATACCTTAAAAACTGTGTTGTCAGTACAAAAAAAAGAGAACTGCAAAAAATTGTGTGGTCTATTAAGTAGGTTTGTTGTTCACAGTTGGTGGATTGGTACCTTCTTTCAGTGCTCAGTATGATGGAGCAAAGGAGTAAATATCAATACACCAAAGAGGTTGAGAGATTTTTTAACTTTAAAAAGGAAATTACAAGTGTGAAAGTGGCAAAGATTAGAATCATCACTGGTTTGTATTGAAATTGAAGGTATCAGTGTGAATGCATGCTTTTTTTTTAATAAAGTAGATATAAACCTGACTATATAGAGAGATACAGGTATGTAATATTTATATCTATATCTATATGTTTCACAAGTTTCCCCAGTGGCTCAGCAGTAAAGAATCCACCTGCGATGCAGAAGCTGCAGGAGACATGGATTCGATCCCTGGACTGGGAAGACTTCCTGGAGAAGGGAATAGCAACCCACTCCAGTATTCTTGCCTGGAGAATTCCATGGACAGAGGAGCCTGGTGGGCTACAGTTCATAGGGTTGCAAAGGGTTGGACATGACTGAAGCAACTGAGCACTATATATTTCATAACTGTCCATTTGGGGGATATAAACAGTGGTGCTTCAATAACAGTGAGTACTTCTAGTGCCATATCCAGGGTTCTAAACACCAATTCCTACTAAAAGGGTTCCTAAAGGAATGGATAAATGTAAAACAGAGGAAGGGAAAGTACAAGCTGAGTCTAGAAATCATGTGCAAGCAAGAAAGAAAAGTCTCCAAAATAATGACAGTAAGAGAATGTATTCCATTGAAGAAATGTGGATCCAGGAGTAAAGACTGATAATAAATGAATAGAGACAGATAGATAGGTGGAGGGATAATTAAATAGATGGGGCAGAAGGCAATTTTGTTAGCAACAGTATTTGCTGTTTATACACTAAGTCGTGTCTGACTTTTTGCAACCCCATGGACTGAAGCACACTAGGCTTCCCTGTCCTTTCCTATCTCCCAGAGTTTGCTCAAATGCATGTCCATACAACAGAATGCTGTATGATAAATGAAGAAAGAAAATGGAGTTAAAATCATTAATTTGCCACAAAAGGAATAATTGAATCAGTCAATAAATAGAAAACATAATAAAATGAGTGAGTGAAATTTGATGAAGAACAGAATTTACACAGTTTCAAAAGGACTCCCCACAACTTATTTCCTAATTTGGGCTAAAAAATAGTAGTTTTACAGTTGAGAATCTCACTGGACACCACCTTCAACAAGTGATCAAAGTTATTATCACTAGTATTAGGACAGACTGACATCTCGGGCTTCCTGCTGTGATTCACTGAAATGGAATCAACACAGCTTTTGTAGTATTCCTGCTAAAACTCTGTAATGTCAAGTAGAATGAGAAAACATCAGATAAACCCAAATTGAGAGCCATTTTACAAAATAAATGTCAGACATGAAAGGAAAACAGAAAAGCTGAGAAATCAATCCTTACTAAAGGGGATGAAACAGACATGATAGCTAAATGCAGTGTGTGATCCCAGATTGATTCCTGCACCAGAAATTAATATTACAACACAGGATATCTATTGAGACAGTTGATAAAATTTGAATAAATTTGTAGATAAGGTAATGTGATTACACTAATGTCAAATGGTACCTTCATATTGCAGATCAATTTTTTTTCCCCATCGAGAAGACATAATATCTGAAAAGATGACAGTTATCAATGTGTATGCTTGTAATCCGGCTTCCCTGGTGGCTCAGCAGTAAAGAATCCACCTGTAATGCAAGAGACATGGGTTCAATCCTTGGATGTGGAAGCTGTCTTGGAGAAAGAAATGGCAAGCCACTCCAGTATTCTTTTCTGGGAAATCCTGGCGGGCTACAGTCCATGGGCTGCAAGAGTCGGACATGACTGAGAGACTAAACCACCACCACAACACATATACTCACATAGCCTCAAACAGTATGGCCCAAACACGGAGGGAGGGACTTGGAAGGGAAAAAAGTGCAATAATTATTAGGAGAGTTTAAAATTTTTTCTAAAGAAAAATTTCATACTTTTATAAAAATAGAACATCTTGATGCTCACCAATCCTATTTTATGATTCCCATTCAGAATTAGTTTCAGCTTTTAGAGGTTCAGTCTTCTGAACCTGGACTTCCAGAGGTGTTTAAATCACTACACTAGCAACTTTCATGAGTGAGTTACTCAGTACTTTCCAAAGAAACTCTGAGCAATAAAGGTAAGTCACTTTCCTTTGGTAGTCAATTTCTGAGATCCTGAGCGTGGGACAATCAGTAGAGATTTTAAGCAGGTACCAGGGAAATGGGGCGTTCCGATGGCCCTAGGAGATCTTTAGGGCAGTTCGAAAGGAGATGGGGGTCCCATAACTTCTGGATGGATCCCTGAAAGGGAGTTGGGTCGGCACCATTTGGAGGTATAACTTTCTTCGATGTGATTTCCTAAGGTCCTTACCATTACTGGTTCAGAGTGTTTTTCTATCCGGAAGGTGTGGTGATTACGTGGATTGAGAGGGTTAAGCACACTAATCCCTCCTCCCCACTGCCCAGATTTAGGGAGGGTGAGGACAGAATATCCAATGGTGTACTTTCCTGGGGAGGAGAGGCCAAAGGGCGAGACGGACGTATAGAGCAAAGACCCACAGGATCTCTGTCCCCTGCTCCTGGCCTGCGTCTTTCCTTCACTGCCTGCGCGCTGCGCGTGAGAAGGGCGCGCGGGTTCCGGGCCGCCGGGCGCGCAGCTTAGGGCTCGGCTCCGCAGCCTCTCCGGAGCGACGATGGGGGCGCAGCGGGTGCTTCTTCTAGTCATATATTTACCGCCTGCGCTCCTGCTCTCAGAGGCCGCCAAAATCCTGACTATATCCTCACTGGGTGAGTGCTTGGCTGGAGAATCAGGACAGGCTTGTCCCAGGCTCCCGGCCAGTAGTCATGCCAACAGCCCCCTTAGTCAGAGGGGCTTTTCATATGGTTTTCCAGGCTGGGTTTGTGTCCTAGGCTAGAGGAGGGAGAGGCTGGCGAGGGTTGTGGGGCAGAGAGAGGTCTCTACTACCAAGGTGAAATTATTGATAGCCCTGGAGAAGAGCAGCAGTTTCCTAAGCTCTGGATGCGCTTCCCTGTGGGCACAGCGGGAACCAGAAGTTTTGGTCTATTTCTGAGCTTGAGACCCCAGGCCGTCTCCTCCAAGGTACCTGCGGGATTTTGAAAGGGTCACTTTGAACTTCTGAGCGGTGTGCAACAGATGCCAGTAGAAAGTAGAAGGTGGAGTCCATTTCAGGCTCTGGGGACAGGTGCTCCTGGGACAGCAGCACGAACTGGGACTGTTTCCTAACTGGAAAACTGAGCGGGCGGGCAGACGGGAGGACCCCAGGGCAGTGGCGCATTTGGGAGCCCCTCTCTCACCCGTGCTGATGGAAGCTTTTGAAGGAGAGTGGAACCGTTGATTCTGCGCATCGTGGACCCAGTTTTATTTCCATTACTTTTGCCCCAGAGAGAACAGAAGACAAAAGGGGAAATTTTATCAGGATAAGGAGTCCTCAGAGGATGGAGTTTCTCCATGAGTTTTATTTGACCCATCCTGAAAAGATGGTGGGCTCCCTAGCTTGCTTTTAGATCCCAGAGAACCTGGGGATCCTAGAGCTGGAAGAAATCACAGAACTCCTCTCACTGGGCCTCCCTTTTTATTTCCTGAGAGGAAAACGGAGGATTAGGGAAATGAGGTGCCTTTTACAAGAGTACAACAGACCTCTCTCCTGGCACACATTGGGAATTCACTTATGATTTCTTACCTCAAAACCATCCTCTTCCACAGATTCCACTCTTTTCCTTTTTTACAGTGGGGATTTCTAAAAAGCCTATTATAAACCTATTTTTCAATGATAGAGGTAACAGAGAAAAAGTTTTCTCTCTTGAAAGTACACTGTCCTCCAGCCTCAACTCCAAGGACAGAGCTGGGGCAGTTAACCAGGTGCTGGAAGCCCCACCTTTGCCCCTTATGAAGAGCCACGTGAACAGCTGTGTCTGTGCCAACCTCTTCTCCCTCGCAGCCATTTCTTCCAACAGTTAATGTGAACAAGAGCAGGCAGTCTAAGCAGGGGTACTATGTTTTATGTAATTTGTGTTACCTCATGCAACACAAGTATGGATATGAAATACTAGAGTAACTCCCACAGACACACACTATGTAGCTCTGTACCTCTCTCTGGGTTTCGCAGGTGTCTCAGTGGTAAAGAATCCACCTGCCCATTCAGGAGACCAGGGTTTCCATCCCTGGGTGGAGAAGATCCCCAGAGAAGGAAATGGCAATCCACAGCAGTATTCTTGGCTGGGAAATTCCTTGGACAGAGGAGCCTGATAGGCTATATAGTCCACGGGGTCACACAGAGTCGGACACGACTTATCAACTGAGCCCTGCTCGTACTACTCACCACTGACCCGATGATTATGGGACTTTCCTCTCTCTAAGACCCCGACTTCCCAACTTTGGCAAGTCTGTCCCTTCTCTGGAGATCTGGCTTTCTCTGTTGCTGAGACTCACAGATGCAAGAAAAATGCCCCATGATCGTACATAATTTTAGATAGGCTATTGGTATAATGGAGCTCACATCTCTCCCAAGGATTAAGCCTCTCTTTCTTAAAGATCCCCGGATTGTCCTAGGATGGATGTCCTGTTTCTCATGCATATAAGATAATGCAAGCCCATCCTATGGACCCCACAGTTTTCCTGCTTGTCTTAGTGGATGTGAGACATTCAACTGAGAAACTTCCTGTGAAATATATTTGAATCTCAAGCATTTTGGCTCTAAGTGGTGGCTCCACATCTTTTCTTCCAATGGCTGTTTCTTAGAACCAAATTCAAGCTTCCATATTTCTGGCTCCTACTCTAGCATTCATGTCCAAAGAGAAGAATTTCAGAAATAGCTTGGATTGACTGCCTATTAGGAACACTCCACACTCACATGCATGGCACTGGGCCAGAATATCTACCAGTACAGTTATTTTTTTAGGCTATGGCCTCTCCATAAGACCCCAGCTAAAATGCAGGGTGTGCCTTAGGCTCAGGAACTCCAAAGACTTAAACACCAAAATTACATTACATTGTTGCAAAGACTGCAAGTCATAAGAGGGAATCTTTAGTGGAGGATTGCCCTCCACTACAGGTCAAAGATAGTGGAGGTCAAAGGTAGATAGGTCAAAGATCTGGGCAGGCAGAATATAGGTATCCAGTTTGGGACTTAACCAGAGTGAGAAAGAGGAACTGGAGAAACTCATCTTTCTCTGCTCACTGTCAGCTTTCTGTTATCTTACCCTGGTTTGCCCCACACCTCCACATCAATTTCATACCCTCAGTTCTCATCTTCACAAAAATGATATATATTTTTCCTAGGTGGAAGCCATAGTCTACTAATGCACCGGGTGTCTCAGATTCTTCAGGATCATGGTCATAACATCACTATGCTTTCTAATAGAGGAAGAAGTCTAGCCTCAGGTATCTTTTCTCATAATTATTGAATTCTTCAATCCCAGCCAAAAAGAGGCAGTGCCCTTTGTATAGTACTGCTTAACGCAAAACTTTTTTGAATCTAGTATTGAAATAACGGACAAAATGTGTGGGGGGTGTGTGTATGTTTATGTTAAGTGCTGATATCTTTTTTTTTTTTTAGAAAATGTTCCCTCTTCATTTTTTGGAAGCATTTTATTTTTAGATCTATTTATTTTTAATTGAAGGATACTTGCTTTACAATATTGCATCTAGGTTTCTACCAAACATCAACATAAATCAGCCATAGGTCTACCCATGTCCCCTCCCACTTGAATATCCCTCCCACCTTCGTCCCCATTCCACCCCTCTAGGTTGTTGTCGAGCCCCGGTTTGAGCTCCCTGAGTCATACAAGCGCTGGATATCTCAATAACCTCTACATTTTATTTGTCTATAGTTTACCCCCTTATCTGGATGTTACTTTATTTCAGGCAAGCCTCCATACATTATTATGGAAAAATCAGTCGCCTCATGAGTTGTATATAGCAATGTCAGAAGTTCTTGAGTTACTGAATCTAGTGACACCGGTTGAAAGAGTTTCAGCTAAAATGAAGCTTATTAATCCGATCAGCTTTTCTCTGTTGACAGATAAAGATACAGAGGCTCAGGGAACTTGAATGATTTGTTTGAGTTCACATAGCAAGTTAATCAGTTCAGTTCGGTTCAGTCGCTCACTCGTGTCTGACTCTTTGCGACCCCATGAATTGCAGCATGCCAGGCCTCCCTGTCCATCACCAGCTCCCGGAGTTCACTCAAACTCACATCCATCGAGTCGGTGATGCCATCCAGCCATCTCATCCTCTGTCGTCCCCTCTGTTGGGTGAATCTGGGACTTTAAGCTCTGGGTTTCTCCATCAGAGTTGCTAAAACTTAAATTAAAAAAAAAATTTGCAAAATTAAGCAGCTTTGTTGGAAAAAATAAGTCTGAGCAATTATAAAATTCTGAAGATGAATTTCCAGCTTTGCTGTTGTTTAGACTGTTCTAAAGAGCTCCCTGGTGGCTCAGACGGTAAGGCATCTGCCTACAATGTGGGAGACCCGGGTTCAATCCCTGGGTCAGGAAGATCTCCTGGAGAAGGAAATGGCAACCCACTCCAGTATTCTTGCTTGGAAAATCCCATGGACAGAGGAGCCTTGTAGGCTACAGTCCATGGGGTTGCAAAGAGTCCTAATACCGTGTTAATCACCTTCTAGATTGGGTTCCATATTGTTCATCAAATATCCCTTCTATCCATACCCCTTTGTATCTGCCTTGACTGTCAGTCATGAACATTTCATTTTGGTGGTTCCCATGGCTTTGAGAAACTGCCAAAAGACCCACTATCTCTTTTAAAAACTTACACAACACTCCAAAATCTGCAAACAGTTTGGGGGTTCCTCTTAGTTTTACCTGAGTTTTAATCGAAGTTCAGAGTTTCTTTCAGTATTCACATCTCAATGAAAATTTCTTAGGTTTTGAAATAAAATATTCATTTTTCTCTTCCCTTGATGGCAGACTAAGATGTTGTATCTTTCATTCTCAGGGCTAAGGTGAGCACCACTTGATATAGTGAGGAGTGCATGAGTCCAGTTAAAGTACCTGTTTAGATAACTTCCCTGTAGTGATTTTTATTTACAACTTAAATAAATGACTTCAAAAATTTAAAGTAGCAGATATTTCTGATATTAGATGTACTATTGTTCCCATCAGTAACTGAAATCACAAGTAGCAGGTTCCACCCTAAAGAGAACTTAATTGTCTGAAGTTCTGACTCTTTTCCTTTCCCCAAGACAGCTTCTCTGTATCTCTGTCTACTAGCTGGATGTTCTCCATGTAACAGGTCCTCTTTGTTTTGGGGGGAACTATATAGTTACATCACTGATCGACTGGCTTACACACACTCAAGCTGATATCTGCCTAGAGTAACTTTCTCTTGACTGGACAATTCTCACTCTTTTCAGCAAGTTCTGTGTTCTTTGGGTGTGTAAGTATAAGAGTACATCAAAGAAACTCTATGTTGGAATTCAGGCTTTTAACTGGGCTCGTGGGCTCTTCCCTTTATCAAGTGGTGAGTGTCGGACAAAACTAAGTGAGTTCACTTTCACTTTTCACTTTCATGCATTGGAGAAGGAAATAGCAACCCACTCCAGTATTCTTGCCTGGAGAATCCCAAGGACGGCGGAGCCTGGTGGGCTGCCGTCTCTGGGGTTGCACAGAGTCAGACACGACTGAAACGACTTAGCAGCAGCAGCAGCAGTAGTCTCACCTTAGCCCTGAGAACAAAATATACAATATCTTAGTCTATTGTCATCAAAAGAAGGCAATTTGGGGGGCTTATAAAGCTTAATAAAATACAACTGTATTTCCCTCTGAATTTTAGAACCAGCTGAGAGAAAGTTACAAGAGTTAGATAGATGAATATCAAAATGTCACCTTTATCAAGTTGGTTCAGGAACTTGTCCATAGATATTCATTAAATATCAAAGTTAGGTAACAGCGTGGAAAGAGACCCTGGGTCTCTACAATCTCTGGGTGTTATTCTGCCTCATCATTGGTAGTAGCCATCCCCGGCTTTGGGTCAGTTTAGTTCAGTTCAGTTTGCTCAGTCATGTCTGACCCTTTGCAATCCCATGGACTGCAACACACCAGGCTTCCCTGTCCATCACCAATTCCCGGAACTTACCCAAACTCATGTCCATCAAGTTGGTGATGCCATCCAACTATCTCATCCTCTGTCGTCCCCTTCTCCTCCTGCCTTCAATCTTTCCCAGCATCAGGGTCTTTTCCAAGGAGTCAGTTCTTCGCCTCAGGTGGCCAAAGGATTGGAGCTTCAGCTTCAGCATCAGTCCTTCCAATGAATATTCAGGACTGATTTCCTTTATAATCAACTTGTTTAATCTCCTTGTGGCCCAAGGGATTATCAAGAGTCTTCTCGAACACCACAGTTCAAAAGCATCAATTCTTCAGTGCTCAGCTTTCTTTATAGTCCAACACTCACATCCATACATGACTATTGGAAACATAGCTTTGACTAGACAGACCTTTGTTGGCCAAGTTATGTCTCTGCTTTTTAATATGCTGTCTAGGTTGGTCATAGCTTTTCTTCCAAGTAGCAAGCGTCTTTTAGTTTCATGGCTGCAGTCACCATCAGCAGTGATTTTGGAGCCCCCCCAAAATAAAATTTCTCACTGTTTCCATTATTTCCCCATCTATTTACCTTGAAGTGATGGGACCAGATACCTTGATCTTAGTTTTCTGAATGTTGAGTTTTAAGCCAACTTTTTCACTCTCCTCTTTCACTTTCATCAAGAGGCTCTTTAGTGCTTCTTTGCTTTCTGCCATAAGGGTGGTGTGAGGCTAGTTTGAAACTACTTCGGGTAGTTTCATCACATGTATGCACTGAAACAAACTCAGGGAGCTTTTCCTCTATGTGGTGCTCTTTTGCTTTTCTGGCATTCTGTGTTATGAATTCTAGCTGCTGTGGGAGACAGCCAGGCCAGATATGGGTACCTCTTCCATGAGCTGTACCCTGGAAATTTTCTTCAGCCAGCCATCAATGCCCTGAACTGCTGGGTGTCCAATGTCTAAAAGCCATTTTATTGTATATCGTTCTTTTATTTTTTTAGTTGTTTAAAGTAGGAAGTAAATATAATCTTGTTACTTCCTCTTGGCCACAGAAATTCCTTATCTTCATTATAAAACATTTTTGAAGTAATATTGCATAAACTGCACAATGGCACCCCACTCCAGTACTCTTGCCTGGAAAATCCCATGGATGGAGGAGCCTGGTAGGCTGCAGTCCATGGGGTCACTAAGAGTCAGACATGACTGAGCAACTTCAATTTCATTTTTCACTTTCATTCATTGGAGAAGGAAATGGCAACCCACTCCAGTGTTCTTGCCTGGAGAATCCCAGGGACGGGGGAGCCTGGTGGGCTGCCGTCTATGGGGTTGCACAGAGTTGGACATGACTGAAGCGATTTAGCAGCAGCACATATTTAAAGTACATATGTGTATGTGTATATATATATATATATATACATATACATACAAATATATGTATAACTGTGAAACCAACATAATTCAGATAGCAAAATATATTTCTTACCCCCAAATATTTCTCATGTCCTTTTGCAGTTTCCCCTTCTGGTCCTCTCTTCTTACTTTTCAATTCTCATTGCCAGTGAATTGCTAATATGTCACCATATGTTACTTTGCATCTTCTAGATTTTACATAAATTTGATCATAATTACTCTTATTTTACTCAGCATAATTATTTTGAGATTCATTTACATCGTGTGTCTGAATAGTTCATTCCCTTTTATGCTGAGTAATGTTCTATTGTGTAGATCATCACAGCATGTTTATTGAATTGCCTGTTGATGGACATTAGGGTTGTTTCCAGTTTTGCACTATTAAAAATAAACCTGCTATAGACACTTGTGACCAAGGCTTTGTGTGAACATGTGCTGTTTTTTCTCTGAAGTAATTGCTAGGAATGCAGTGACAATTAGGTGTATGTAGCATTAGGTGTACCCACTCCAGTGTTCTTGCCTGGAGAATCCCAGGGACGGGGGAGCCTGGTGGGCTGCCGTCTATGGGGTCGCACAGAGTCGGACACGACTGAAGCGACTTAGCAGTAGTAGCAGCAGCAGCATTAGGTGTATGTTTAACTTTTTAAGAAATGGTCAAACTATTTTCTAAAATGGTTCTAACATTCTACTTTCTCACAAAAAGTGAGAATGCAAGTTCCATGTGTACCAAATCTTTGTCAATACTTGGTATAGTTAGTCTTTTCAACTTTAGCCATTCTTGTGTAGGTGTTTAGTTGTATTTAGTTGTGGTTTCTGTTTGCATTTCCTTCATGACTGTTGATGCTAAGCATTTTTTATGTGCTTGTTACTCATATATCTTCATTGGTGATATATGGGTAATACATGATTTATCAGGGCTTCCCTGGTGGCTCAGACAGTAAAGCATCTGCCTGTAATGTGGGAGACCTGGGTTCGATCCGTGGGTTGGGGAATCCCCTGGTGAAGGGAATAGCAACCTAGTCCAGTATTCTTGCCAGGAAAATTCCATGGATGGAGGAGCCTGGTAGGCTACAGTCCATGAGGTCACAAAGAGTCAGATACTACTGAATGACTTCACTTTCACTTTTCATGGTTTGTCAGATTTTTCCCATTTTCTTTTTTTGGCCACTCCACCCATCTTGCAGGATCATAGTTCCCGAACCAGGGATTGAACTCACTCTCTGGCAAGGAAAGCACTGAATCCTAGTCCATGGACCACCAGGGAATTCCCAAATTTTCCCCATTTTTAAAGTTGAGTAGCTTGTTTTCCTGTTACTGAATTTTCAGAGTCCTTTAAATATATATTTTGAATATAAATATTTCATCATATATAAGCTTTGCAAATATTTTCTCCCAGTTTATGGCTTATCTTTTTCATAGCAGTATATTTTGAAGAGCATAATTTCTAATTTTGATGAGATTGAATTTCATGCTTTTGCTTTATGTATTGGTATGAATATATAATTTTTTGTTTATTCCACTAACATAAATTTCACTGATTGATATTCAAATGTTAAACTAACCTCATTTCATGGGAATATTGATTGACTTGGTCAAGATATATTTTCTATTTTATATATTTTTAGATGCTGTTGCCTTAAATTTTGGTTTAAAATTTTATATCTGTATTCATGTGGGATATTGCCCTGTGATTTCTTTGAGATATGTTTTCTGGCATTGATATCAGTACAATGCCTGCCTTACAGGATGAATTTGGGAGTGCTCTCTCCTCAGTTTTCCAGAAGAGTTTGGGTCTATGGGGGCTAGTCTGGTGCTGTGATAGGCTGAAAGCCTGAGATTTTGGAAGCTGGTTGGCAGTCCAGATTTGCAGGGGCTGGCCTGATACTATAGGCTTTTCCAATGACTCAGGGGTAAAGGATCCCCCTGCAGTTCAGGAGACACAGGAGATGCAGGTTGGTCCCTGGGTCAGGAAGACCCCTGGAGGAGGAAATGGCAATCCACTCCAGTATTCTTGCCTGGAGAATTTCATGGACAGAGAAGCCTGGTGAGCTGCAATCCATGGGTTTGAAGAGTCAGACATGACTGAAGTGACTTCGCAGGCACATGCATGGCCTGATAATTGGGGTAAACCTGAGTTGTGAGCGTCTTTAGGAGTCTGGGACCATGGGAGCTGTCAGGCAACAGGGTGGGTGAGGGACCTGGGTTTGTGGGAGTGCCTGGGAAGCCTGGTGCCGTGGAAGGCATCTCTGACTGTGGAAGTCATTTCTGTGCTGGGATGGGCCAGTGCCAGGGTACATGGTAAAGTTGAATCTTACTTCACTTTCCTTCTCCCATGGGAAAGGTAACTGTCCCTGTGCTGGGCTGCCTGGGCTTGCTGGAGAGGTAAGGTGGGTAATATGAATCTATCGTTCTTACCTTCTTAAATACATCTTTCCTCATTTCTATGCTTTGCCCGGGTGCTGTGATCCCCTGCCTGGAATCCTTAGCTCCTGTGAAGTTACTTTCATGCATGAATAGTTGTTCAGATTGGTGTTTCTGGGAGGGGATGGGGCTAGATATTCTTATACCATCATTTTTACTGGTGTTACTTAAGGAGTTTGCTGTTTTCATATTGAAGTGTTTGTGAATTTCTCAAATTCTTTCTGATTTCTAATTTCATTCCACTGTGTTGGAGAAAATAACCTTTTTTTTTGTTTGTTTGTTTATTGTGTTTTAGTAATGGCTTAAACGTGGTGTGTTCTAGAGAATGTTCTGTGTGCACTTGAAAAAAATACATTTTGCTGTTGTTGGGTGGAGTGCTTTACAGATGCCTGTTATCCATAATTGGTTTATCAGTTCAGGTCAGTCGTGTCTGACTCTTTGTGACCCCATGAATTGCAGCACGCCAGGCCTCCCTGTCCATCACCAACTCCTGGAGTTTACCCAAATTCACGTATATCGAGTCAGTGATTCCATCCAGCCATCTCATCCTCTGTTGTCCCATTCTCCTCCTGCCCCCAATCCCTCCCAGCATCAGAGTCTTTTCCAATGAGTCAACTCTTTGCATGAGGTGGCCAAAGTACTGGAGTTTCAGCTTTAGCATCATTCCTTCCAAAGAACACCCAGGACTGATCTCCTTCAGAACGGACTGGTTGGATCTCCTTGCAGTCCAAGGGACTCTCAAGAGTCTTCTCCAACACCACAGTTCAAAAGCATCAATTCTTCAGCGCTCAGCTTTCTTCATAGTCCAACTCTCACATCCATACATGACCACTGGAAAAACAATAGCCTTGACTAGATGGACCTTTGTTGGCAAAGTAATGTCTCTGCTTTTCAATATGCTATCTAGGTTGGCAGTAACTTTCCTTCCAAGGAGTAAGCATCTTTTAATTTCATGGCTGCAGTCACCATCTGCAGTGATTTTGGAGCCCCATAAAATAAAGTCTGACACTGTTTCCACTATTTCCCCATTTATTTCTCATGAAGTGAATTGGTTTATAGTTGTGTTCAAACATTTGGCTTCCTTGTTGATATTCTAATTCTGCATCCATTTTAGTTCTCCCTTTTTTATCTTCTTTACATTAAGTGGATATTTTTTATTTTGTATTTTAAGTTCTTTAATAATTTCTTCACTATTTTGAAAGTTGTTTTTTTTTTTCCCTTAGCAGATGTTCTTCAGTTCAGTCCAGTCTCTCAGTCGTGTCTGACTCTTTGTGACCCCATGGACTGCAGCACACCAGGCCTCCCTGTCCATCACCAGCTCCTGGAGTTTACCCAAATTCATGTCCATTGAGTCAGTGATGCCATCCAACCATCTCATCCTCTACTGTTCCCTTCTCCTCCTGCCTTCAATCTTTCCCAACATCAGGGTCTTTTCAAAGGAGTAAGCTCTTCCCATCAGGTGGCCGAAGTATTGGAGTTTCAGCTTCAACATCAGTCTTTTCAATGAACACCCAGGACTGATCTCCTTTAGGATGGACTGGTTGGATCTCCTTGCAGTCCAAGGGACTCGCAAGAGTCTTCTCCAACACCACAATTCAAAAGCATAAATTCTTCGGTGCTCAGCCTTCTTCACAGTCCAACTCTCACATCCATACATGACTACTGGAAAAACCATAGCCTTGACTAGATGGACCTTTGTTGATAAAGTAATGTCTCTGCTTTTTAATATGCTGTCTAGGTTGGTCATAACTTTCCTTCCAAGGAGTAAGCATCTTTTAATTTCACGGTTGCAGTCACCATTTGCAGTGATTTTGGAGCCACCCCAAAATAAAGTCAGCCACTGTTTCCACTGTTTCCCCATCTATTTGTCACGAAGTTATGGGACCATATGCCATGATCTTTTCTGGTTTTCTGAATGTTGAGCTTTAAGCCAACTTTTTCAGACTCCTCTTTCACTTTCATCAAGAGGCTCTTCAGTTTTTCTTCGCTTTCTGCCATAAGGGTGGTGTCATCTGCATATCTGAGGTTATTGATATTTCTCCTGGCAATCTTGATTCCAGCTTGTGCTTCCTCCAGCCCAGCATTTCTTATGATGTACTCTGCATATAAGTCAAGCAAGCAGGGTGACAATATACAGCCTTGACGTACTGCTTTTCCTATTTGGAACCAGTCCATTGTTCCATGTCTAGTTCTAACTGTTGCTTCCTGACCTGCATACAGGTTTCTCAAGAGGCAGGTGAGGTGGTCTGGTATTCCAATCTCTTTCAGAATTTTCCATAGTTTATTGTGATCCACACAGTCAAAGGTTTTGGCATAATCAATAAAGTAGAAATAGATGTTTTTCTCGAACTCTCTTTTTGACGATCCAGCGGATGTTGGCAATTTGATCTCTGGTTCCTCTGCCTTTTCTAAAACCAGCTTGAACATCTGGAAGTTCACGGTTCATGTATTGTTGAAGCCTGGCTTGGATAATTTTCACCATTACTTTACTAGCATGTGAGATGAGTGCAATTGTGTGGTAGTTTGAGCATTCTTTGGAATTGCCTTTCTTTGGGATTGGAATGAAAACTGGCTTTTTCCAGTCCTGTGGCCACTGCTGAGTTTTCCAAATTTGCTGGCATATTGAATGCAGCACTTTCACAGCATCATCTTTTAGGACTTGAGATAGTTCAGCTGGAATTCCATCACCTCTACTAGCTTTGTTCATAGTGATGCTTCCTAAGGCCCACTTGACCTCACAGTCCAGGATGTTTGGCTCTAGGTGAGTAGTCACACCATCGTGATTATCTGTGAAGATCTTTTTTGTACAGTTCTGTGTATTCTTGCCACCTCTTCTTAATATCTTCTGCTTCTGTTAGGTCCATGCCATTTCTGTCCTTTATTGAGCCAATCTTTGCATGAAATGTTCCCTTGGTGTCTCAAATTTTCTTGAAGAGATCTCTAGTCTTTCCCATTGTATTGCTTTCCTCTATTTCTTTGCACTGATCACTGAGGAAGACTTTCTTATCTCTCCTTGCTATTCTTTGGAACTCTGCATTCAGATGCTTATGTCCTTCCTTTTCTCTTTTGCTTTTTGCTTCTCTTCTTCTCACAGCTATTTGTAAGGCTTCCCTAGACAGCCGTTTTGCTTTTTTGCATTTCTTTTTCTTCAGGATGGTCTTGATCCCTGTCTCCAGTACAATGTCACAAACCTCTGTCCATAGTTCATCAGGGACTCTGTCTATCAGGTCTAGTCTCTTAAATCTATTTGTCACTTCTACTGTATAATCGAAAGGGATTTGATTTAGGTCATACCTGAATGGTCTAGTGGTTTTCCCTACTTTCTTCAATTTAAGTCTGATTTTGGCAATAAGGAGTTCATGATCTGAGCCACAGTCAAATCCCGGTCTTGTTCTTGCTGACTGTATAGAGCTTCTCGATCTTTGGGTGCAAAGAATATAATCAGTCTGATTTTGGTGTTGACCACCTGTTGATGTCCATGTGTAGAGTCTTCTCTTGTGTTGTTGGAAGAGGGTGTTTGCTATATCCAGTGCATTCTCTTGGAAAAATTCTATTAGCCTTTGCCCTACTTCATTCTGTACTCCAAGGCCAAATTTGCTTGTTACTCCAGGCATTTCTTGACTTTCTACTTCTGCATTCCAGTCCCCTATAATGAAAAGGACATCTTTTTGGGGTGTAAGTTCTAGAAGGTCTTGTAGGTCTTCATAGCAGTTGTTCTAGGACTTACTATATACATCTTATCTCAGAATCACCTGCTTGGAACTGCCCTGGAGGTCCAGTGGTCAGGATTCTGTGCTTCCACTAGAGGGGGTGTGGGTTTGATCCCTGGTCAAGGAACTAAGATCCCACATGCTACCCTGTGCAGCTAAGAGATATGTATATATACATACATATATACCAAGTGGGCTTCTCAAGTGGCTAAAGTGGTAAAGAATCTGGCTGCCGATGCAGGAGATGCAGGAGACACAGGTTCCATCCCTGGGTTGGAAAGATCCCCTGAGTAGGAAATGGCAAAACCCACTCCAGTATTCTTGCCTGGAAAATTCCATGGACAGAGGAGCCTGGTGGGCTAAAGTCCATGGGGTCGCAAAGAGCCAGACACCACTAAGCCACTGGACACATGTATGTATGTGTGTGTGTGTGTATGTGTGTATTATATATATATATAGTCAATTGCTTAATTAAATTTCTGTTAACTTAATTCCAGTGAGATATAGAGCTATTACTCATTTATAGAGTAACATGGAGTTCTCCATTGTCTTCTTTTCAATGGTGTTTTTGTTATACACATTACATCTATAAATGTTACAGACTGAACAATACTTTATTATAGTTATTACTTAAATTATTTTTATATCTTTTATGAAGGAGGAAAAGTATATATGTAAAACTATTGTTCTATCAAACTTAGTATTTTTAATTTGTGTTTCTCATAATTTTGTGTGTTAGTACCATCTGGATTCTTTTTCTTGGCCCAGTTTGGCTTTCCTCAGCCCCAGTGCTCTTTTTGTTGTTGACAATATATTACATTTCCATGTGTTATAGACCCAATAATATATTATATAACATACTATATAATATATACATATTGTTTTGTAGGATTTCTTTTAAAATAAGTTATGAGAACTTTGAAGATAAGCAAATAGATCTCTTTCTGGAAAGACTGAGGATGTATGAGTCCGCTGCTCTCTGCTGGGCCAGGAGGGTTAGCCATAGTGGATCCGCATGAGCAGATGGAAACCTGTTACTTAATTTGCTATATCCTTGTGTTCTTGTGGATGCCATATGCTCTGAAATCTAGAGGTTTGGGGGTCTTGTCCATCAAGTAGAGGTTTTAAATGCTGGACCTCCAGATGTGGGGGTTCAAACCCTTTGCTTCTCAGAAAGAAGCTGGGAATTGTGAGTTCCTTCCCAATTGTGGGTTGTTGTGTCAAGGCTGGGATTTATGGTAAGACTGTGTCTCAGTCTCTCCTACCCATTTTTTAAAAATATATAAATTTATTTATTTTAATTGGAGGCTAATTACTTTACAATATTATATTGCTTTTGCCATATATCAACATGAATCCACCATGGGTGCACACGTGTTCCTCATACTGAACTCCCCTCCCTCTTCCCTCCCCATACCATCCGTCTTGGTTATCCCAGTGCAACCAGCCCCGAGCATCCTGTATCATGCATCGAACCTGGACTGGCGATTCGCTTCACATAGATATTGTACATGTTTCAATGCCATTCTCCCAAATCATCCCACCCTTGCCCTCTTCCATAGAGTCCAAAAGACTGTTCTACACATCTGTGTCTCTTTTGCTGCCTCACATACAGGGTTATCATTACCATTTTTCTAAATTCCACATATATGCATTAGTATACTGTATTTGTGTTTTCCTTTCTGGCTTACTTCACTCTGTATAATAGATTCCAGTTTCATCCACCTCATTAGAACTGATTCAAGTGTATTCTTTTTAATGGCTGAGTATTATTCCATTGTGTATATGTACCACAGCTTTCTTATCCATTCGTCTGCTGATGGACACCTAGGTTACTTCCATGTCCTGGCTATTATAAACAGTACTGTGATGAACATTGGGGTACATGTGTCTCTTTCAATAATGGTTTCTTGGTGTGTATGCCCAGCAGTGGGATTGCTGAGTCATATGGCAGAGTACATCATGAGAAATGCTGGGCTGGAAGAAGCACAAGCTGGAATCAAGATTGCCAAGAGAAATATCAATAACCTCAGATATGCAGATGACACCACCCTTATGGCAGAAAGTGAAGAAGAACTAAAAAGCCTCTTGATGAAAGTGAAAGAGGAGAGTGAAAAAGTTGGCTTAAAGCTCAACATTCAGAAAACTAAGATCATGGCATCTGGTCCCATCACTTTATGGAAAATAGATGGGGAAACAATGGAAACAGTGGCTGACTTTATTTTTCTGGGCTCCAAAATCACTGCAGATGGTGATTGCAGCCATGAAGATGCTTACTCCTTGGAAGGAAAGTTATGACCAACCTAGATAACATATTGAAAAGCAGAGACATTACTTTGCCAACAAAGGTCCGTCTAATCAAGGCTATGGTTTTTCCAGTGGTCATGTATGGATGTGAGAGTTGGACTGTGAAGAAAGCTGAGTGCTGAAGAATTGATGCTTTTGAACTGTGGTGTTGGAGAAAACTCTTGAGAGTCCCTTGGACTGCAAGGAGATCCAACCAGTCCATTCTGAAGAAGATCAGTCCTGGGTGTTCTTTGGAAGGAATGATGCTAAAGCTGAAACTCCAATACTTTGGCCCCTTCGTGCAAACAGTTGACTCATTGGAAAAGACCCTAATGCTGGGAGGGATTGGGGGCAGGAGGAGAATGGGACGACAGAGGATGAGATGGCTGGATGGCATCACTGACTTGATGGACGTGAGTTTGCATGAACTCTGGGAGTTGGTGATGGACAGGGAGGCCTGGTGTGCTGCAATTCATGGGGTCCCAAAGAGTCGGACATGACTGAGACTGAACTGAGCTGAACTGATGGCAGTTCTATTTCCAGTTTTTTAAGGAATCTCCACATTGTTCTCCATAGTGGCTGTACTAGTTTGCATTCCCACCAACAGTGTAAGAGGGTTCCCTTTTCTCCACACCTTCTCCAGCATTTATTGCTTGTAGACTTTTGGATAGCAGCCATTCTGACTGGTGTAAAATAGTACCTCATTATGGTTTTTATTTGCATTTCTCTGATAATGAGTGATCTTGAGCATCTTTTCATGTGATTGTTAGCCATCTGCATGTCTTCTTTGGAGAAATGTCTGTTTAGTTCTTTGGCCCATTTTTTGATTGGGTCATTTATTTTTCTGGAATTGAGCTGCAGGAGTTGCTTGTATACTTTTGAGATTAATTCTTTGTCAGTTGCTTCATTTGCTATTATTTTCTCCCATTCTGAAGGTTGTCTTTTCACCTTGCTTATAATTTCCTTTGTTGTGCAAAAGTTTTAATTTTAGTTAGGTCCCATTTGTTTATTTTTGCTTTTATTTCCAATATTCTGGGAGGTGGGCCATAGAGGATCCTGCTGTGATTTATGTCAGAGAGTGTTTTGCCTGTGTTCTCCTCTAGGAGTTTTATAGTTTCTGGTCTTACGTTTAGATCTTTAATCCATTTTGAGTTTATTTTTGTGTATGGTGTTAGAAACTGTTCCAGTTTCATTCTTTTACAAGTGGTTGACCAGTTTTCCCAGCACCACTTGTTAAAGAGATTGTCTTTTCTCCATAGTATATTCTTGCCTCCTTTGTCAAAGATAAGGTGTCCATAGGTGCATGGATTTATCTCTGGGCTTTCTATTTTATTCCATTGATCTATATTTCTGTCTTTGTGCCAGTACCATACCGTTTTGATGACTGTGGCTTTATAGTAGAGCCTGAAGTCAGGCAGGTTGATTCCTCCAGTTCCATTCTTCTTTCTCAAGATAGCTTTGGCTATTCGAGGTTTTTTGTATTTCCATACAAATTGTGAAATTATTTGTTCTAGCTCTTTGAAAAATATCGTTGGTAGCTTGATAGGGATTGCATTGAACCTATAGATTGCTTTGGGTAGTATACTCATTTTCACTATATTGATTCTTCTGATCCATGAACAGATCTATTAGTGTCCTCTTTGATTTCTTTCACCAGTGTTTTATAGTTTTCTATATATAGGTCTTTAGTTTCTTTAGGTAGATATATTCCTAAGTATTTTATTCTTTTCGTTGCAATGGTGAATGGAATTGTTTCCTTAATTTCTCTTTCTATTTTCTCATTATTAGTGTATGGGAATGCAAAGGATTTCTGTGTATTGATTTTATATCCTGCAACTTTACTATATTCATTGATTAGCTCTAGTAATTTTCTGGTGGAGTCTTTAGGGTTTTCTATGTAGAGGATCATGTCATCTGCAAACAGTGAGAGTTTTACTTCTTTTCCAATTTGTATCCCTTTTATTTCTTTTTCTGCTCTGATTGCTGTGGCCAAAACTTCCAAAACTATGTTGAATAGTAGTGGTGAAAGTGGGAAGGAACCCTTGTCTTGTTCCTGACTTTAGGGGAAATGCTTTCAATTTTTCACCATTGCCTCCTACCCATTTTGATGTGCTGTTTTCTTTTTTTGCTCAACAGATGCATAGTCACTCATCTAGTTCCTGGATTTCTTTCAGAGGGAATTTATCTGTATGTAGCTACAGATATGATGGGTTTATGGAGCCATCAAATAGAAGTTCAAGAGCCTCCTACATCACCATCATTTTTAAAAAACCTTTTTATTTTGTATTGGAGTATAGCCAATTAACAATGTTGTGATAGCTTCAGGTGAACAGTGAAGGGCCTCAGCCATACATATAAATGGCTGAGGCTCCCAACTCCCCTCTCATCCAGGCTGCTGCTGCGTAACATTGAGCAGAGTTCCATTGCTATACAGTAGGTCTTTTTGTTTATTCTTTTTTGAACATAGCAGTGTGTACATGTCCATCCCAAACTTCCCAACTATCCCTTCCTTCCAGTCTTCTCCCCCACCCCTGGGGCAACCGTAAGTTCATTCTCTAAGTCTGTGAGTCTCTTTCTATTTTGTAAATAAGTTCATTTGCATCATTTCTTTTTTCAATTCCACATATAAGGGATGCCATATGGTATTTCTCCTTCTGTGTCTGATTTACTTCATTCAATATGTATGTCACCATTTTGAATTGGAACTGACAACTTCATTCTTTTGTGTGTGGAGATCTAGTTTTCCCAGTATCACTTGTTGAAAAGACTTTGTTTTCTCATTGAATGGTCATGGTCCCTGGTCAAAAATGTTTTGGGGAGCTTTTTTTATATTGGTCTGCATTTCTGTTTTATTCCAGTTCCATACTATATTAATTACTGTAGCTTTCTAGTGAATTTTGAAATCAGGAAGTGTGATTCCTCTAGCTTTGTTCTTTTTCATGATTGCTTTGGCTATGCATGATACAGTGGTAAAGAATCTGCCTACCAATGCAGGAGATGCAAGAGACTCTGGTTCAATCACTGTGTCAGGAAGATCCCCTGGAATATTAAATGGCAACCCACTCCAGTATTCTTGCATGGAAAATTCCATGGACAGAGGAGCGTGGGCTATAGTCTATAGGGTCACAAACTATGGGACGTGACTGAGCATGGGTGCTTGTGTCATTGGCTATTTCAGATATTAGAGATTTCAAAGTAGTTTTAAGATGTTTTTTTTTTTTCCCCCATTACTGCAAAAGACATCATTGGGATTTTGATAGGGATTGCATTGAATCTGTAGATCATTTTGGGTGGTATTGACATCTTAACAACTGAGTCTTCCAATTCATGAACATGGAATGTATTTACATTTATTTGTCTCCTCTAATTTCTTTCAAAATTGCTTTGCAGTTTTCACTTCACAAATCTTTCAACTCTTTGGCTAAGCTAAATCCCAAGTACTTTATTCTTTTTGATGCTACTGTATTTGGAATTATTTTTGAAAATATTTTAAAGTATTCATTTATAGTATAGAAAGGCAACTGATTTTTATGTATGAACTTTTTATCTTGCTACTTTGATGAATTCACTTTTTAGTTCCAACATTTTTTGTGGAATCTTTAGGGTTTTTAACATGTAAGATTACATCATCTGTGAACAGAGATTCTTTTACTTTTCCTTTCCAATTTGGATGCCCTTTTTTCCTTCTTTGCTTCCTTTGCCTGACTACTCTGGCTACATCTTCCAGTACTATATTGAATAGAAATAGTTAAGAGGTCTCCTTGCCTTGTTACTGACCTTAGTGGAAAGTTTTCAGTCTTTCTTCACTGAGTATAATGTTTGCTATTGGTTTTTCATACATAGTTTTTATTATGTTGAGGTTCAGTTCAGTTCAGTTCAGTCACTCAGTCGTGTCCAACTCTTTGCAACCCCATGAACTGCAGCACGCCAGGCCTCCCTGTCCATCACCAACTCCCAGAGTCCACCCAAACTCATGTCCATCGAGTCGGTGATGCCATCCAGCCATCTCATCCTCTGTCATCCCCTTCTCCTCCTGCCCCCAATCTTTCCAAGCATCAGGGTCTTTTCAAATGAGTCAGCCCTTCACATCAGGTGGCCAAAGTATTGGAGTTTCAGCTTCAACATCAGTTCTTCCAATGAACACCCAGGACTGATCTCCTTTAGGATGGACTGGTTGGATCTCCTTGCAGTCCAAGGGACTCGCAAGAGTTGAGGAAGTTTTCCTTCTATTCCTAGTTTGTTGAGTGTTTTTTTTTTAATTATGAATGGATTTTGAATTTTATCAAATACTTTTTCTGCATCAGTTGAATTGGTCATGTGATTTTTGTCCTTCATTCTGTTAATCTGGTATCTTTTATCAATTGGTTTTTGTTTACTGAGGTATCTTTGCCTTCGAGGAATAAACCATTGTGTATAATCCTCTTCATATTCTGTTGAATTTTATTTGCTGCTTTTTTTTGAGGGCTTTTGTATCAATGTTTATAAAGGACATTAGTCTATAGGTTTCCTTTTTTCGTAGTGTGCTTGTCTGGCTTTCCCAGATTGGGAAAGGAGTACATCAAGGCTGGCATATTGTCACCCTGCTTGTTTAACTTATATGCAGAGTACATCATGTGAAATGTCATGTGGATGAAGCACAAGCACAAGCACAAGCTGGAATCAAGATTGCCAGGAGAAACATCAATAACCTCAGATATGCAGATGATGCCACACTTAGCAGAAAGCAAAGAGGAACTAAAAAGCCTCTTGATATAGGTGAAAGAGGAGAATGAAAAAGCTGGCTTAAAACTCAGCATTCAAAAAACAAAGATCATGGCATCTGATCCCATCACTTCACGGCAAACAGAAGGGGAAACAATGGAAACAGAGATAGATTTTATTTCCTTGGGCCCCAAAATCACGGCAGATGGTGACTGCAGCCATGAAATTAAAAGATATTTGCTCCTTGGAAGAAAAGCTATGACTAACCTCTACAGCATATTAAAAAGCAGAGGCATTACATTGCCAACAAAGGTCCATCTGGTCAAGGCTATGGTTTTGCCAGTAGTCATGTGTGGATGTGATAATTGGAGTATAAAGAAAGATGAATGCCGAAGAATTTATGCTTTTGAACTGTGGTGTTGGAGAAGACTCTTGAGAACCCCTTGGACTGTAAGGAGATCAAACCAGTCAATCGTAAAAGAAATCAGTTTTGAATATTCATTGGAAGGACTGATGCTGAAGCCAAAACTCCAATACTTTGGCCACCTGAGGTGAAGGACTGACTCCTTAGAAAAGATCCTGATGTTGGGAAAGATTGAAGGCAGGATGAGAAGGGGATGATAGAGGATGAGATGGTTGGATGACATCACCAACTCGATGGATGTGAATCTGAGCAAGCTCCAGGAGTTGGTGATGGACAGGGAAGCTTGGTGTGCTGCAGTCCATAGGGTTGCAAAGAGCTGGACACGAGTGCATGACTGAACTGTACTGAACTGTCTGGCTTTGGTATCAGGGAAATGCTGGCTTCATAAAACGAGTTTGAAAGTGTTTCCATCTGTTCAACTCTTTGGAACAATTTGAGAAGGAGTAGCATTTTGAGAAGAAGCATTTCTTCTTTAAATGTTTGGTAGGATTTACTAGTGCTACTATTGGATCCAGGGCTTGATTTTATTGAGAGATTTTGACTGCTGATTTAATTTCCTTATGACTTATAAATCTATTCAAATTTTCTATTTCTTTATGATTTACTATTAATTGGTTTTATGTCTCTAAGAATTTTAAAAATTTCATCTAGATTATCCAATTTGTTGGTGTACAGTTTTTCACATATTTCTTATAATACTAATTTCTGTATAACTGGCAATGACACCATTTTCAATTTGGATTTTAGTAATTTGAGTATTCGCTCTCTCTCTTTTTTTCTTAGTATTTCTAGCTAAATATTTGTCAATTTTATTGATCTTTTCACCCTGGAAGTTGCAAGCCCTCCATGGACTATGAGTTTCAAAATAATTATTTTAGAAGATTCTGTCAGTGCGTTTGTTGTTTAAATGGAGAGACAGATTTTTGGTGCTTCCTACTCTATCATCTTCCCAGAATCCTCCCCACTGTGTGTTGACCTAATTTTTTTTCATAGCATATATGTTTGCACAAATATATGTATATTATATATGCATTTATATATAACTTAAATACAAAGTATACCACTTACCATGTGTGTATCCTTGACTGTTTGACACCCCATTCATCTTTGTCTTCTCACCTGTTAAATGAGGAATACCTTTAATCAAAGGCTTTGAATGGAACTCTAGCAGTTTAAATTGAATAAAAGTGACTGAATATTTGTAAAGTTCTTAATAAGTATTGTCATATGATTAAAGGAATGAGAGGGCAAGAACAAATTCAAAAAGCAAACATCTAAATATATATAAAATTATTGCAATAAGTACACTATGATATCATGCTAATTTTGGTCTGAGTTATGTGACATATTAAATATTTCCCTGTTGGTGTTTTCTTAGATTTAGAAAAGGAGGAACACTCATTCCAGGTTATCAGTTGGCATTCACCTGGAGATCTTGAAAATGAAATAAGGAAACGTCTGGATTTGTTTGTGACAGAAGCTTTGCACAACAGGTAATTTATTCTCTCAATGAAAGACCTAGTATTTCAGTGATACAAATAAATGGATGGATACATGGATACTGGGAATAAGTTTAAGAGCAGTAGATGAGTTGATGGATAAATGGATGGAGAGAAGGAAGAATGATATGGGGTGGTGGGTGGATGGATGAAGCAGATGATTTTCATACTATCTAGTCTGTATATTGTCCTTTTCCCATGAAAAACATGAATTTCTACTTTTAGTTGTGGCAGATAGTTGTGAGGGATTGTTGCTCCTGGATCTTGTTGGTGATACATCACTTACAAAACTTTGTGTATACTCTCCCCAACACAGAAGGAGGGATAGACAACCTAATTTATCATTGTTGGTAAACAAACCCTACCCACCATTTTATACTTATTTTTTCTCCATTCTCCTTATATAAATTCAAGAATGGAAAAACACTCATCATGAATATTGATTTTTTTTTCATACCTTGAAATGTTGCTCTTTTAAATACATTAAAAATACCTCAAATACTTTGATGAAGCACAGTGAGAGATGAGCCTGAGAGTTTTTGTCATCACCTGGGATGTATAGAAAGTTCTTTATCTTTGACATATAAGAGGAAAGACAATATCCATGCCTCAGTTGGCTAATTTCAGTGGCTTAACCCACCCCCCTTCTTTCTTTAAAAATTCTACTCACTATCAAAGTTGTGTTCAAATCTTTTTCTTAAAACTTTCTTACTCTCTAAAACTAGAAGATCAAATTCTCTCCACTTTAAGACATCTGATCTAAAGTACTCATTTGAAACTTTGTGTTGTTAGGCCTATGTTTTTTAAGTCTATGTCTTGTTTCTTCTCTTGCAACTTGATTTCTTTGAAGACTGGTTCTACACACACACACATGTTAAATATGGTGGAATATATGGAGCACAAGGCTTCCCTGATGGCTCAGACTGTAAAGAATCTGCCTGCAATGCAGGAGACTTTTCAATCCGTGGGTCAGGAAGATCCTCTGGAGAAGAGAATGGCTACCCTCTCCAGTTTTCTTGCCTGGAGAATTCCATGGAAAGAGGAGCCTGGTGGGCTATAGTTCATGGGGACACCACACAGTGTCGTCTTGTAATCTTTTTCAATGAATCAACTTAATTTCAGATAGGATTAATGTTCTACTTTTGAGGACTTTGTACTTCTTATTTTGAATTTACCCTGATATTTGGCAATCATTCTTTATGTAGAATCTTTAAAAAATATAATAGAGGATAATTTCAGCTAATCACCGTCCCTCAACGTTGATTCTAAAGAGCAGGTAGAGATCTGAATATTGCTAATGAATTATCAACCTTATTGGCCTTCTTTAAGTGGGCTGACATGGTGTAGTGTTGTACAGGTTATGGGTTTGCTGAGCCATTGATTCTTTCAGTCCTTTGCTATACTAGGAGGCCCACAGGTCTTCAAAATACCTGTACCTGTGATCTCTGGTCACAAACATTCTTGTCTATTTCTCCCTGGGCTATACAAAAAGAATCATTTTCTTTGCAGGCAGTGATGGAAAAACATTGATGGAGAATAGTTCCTGGAATAGGGTAATAAATGGGTCTTAATTCGGTGTCAGTAAAAATTGAGCATTAACTTCTATAAATACCCCGGTGAGCATAAAGTGGAAAGGCTGTTAACAAGTTTCAAACAAAGTTTCATTTATGTTTGTTCTAAATCATTTAACTTTACATTAGAAAGATATAAATCTCATAGTGGTTTTGATTTGCATTTCTCTGATAATGAGTGATCTTGAGCATCTTTTCATGTGTTTGTTAGCCATCTGTATGTCTTCTTTGGAGAAATGTCTATTTAGTTCTTTGGCCCATTTTTTGATTGGGTCATTTATTTTTCTGGAATTGAGCTGTAGGAGTTGCTTGTATATTTTTAGATTAGTTGTTTGTCAGTTGCTTCATTTGCTATTATTTTCTCCCATTCTGAAGGTTGTCTTTTCACCTTGCTTATAATTTCCTTTGTTGTGCAGAGGCTTTTAATTTTTATTAGGTCCCATTTGTTTATTTTTGCTTTTATTTCCAATATTCTGGGAGGTGGGTCATAGAGGATCCTGCTGTGATGTATGTCAGAGAGTGTTTTGCCTATGTTCTCCTCTAGGAGTTTTATAGTTTCTGGTCTTATGTTTAGATCTTTAATCCATTTTGAGTTTATTTTTGTGTATGGTATTAGAAAGTGTTCTAGTTTCATTCTTTTACAAGTGGTTGACCAGTTTTCCCAGCACCACTTGTTAAAGAGATTGTCTTTAATCCATTGTATATTCTTGCCTCCTTTGTCAAAGATAAGGTGTCCATAGGTGCATGGGTTTATCTCTGGCCTTTCAGTTTTGTTCCATTGATCTATATTTCTGTCTTTGTGCCAGTACCATACTGTCTTGATGACTGTGGCTTTATAGTAGAGCCTGAAGTCAGGCAGGTTGATTCCTCCAGTTCCATTCTTCTTTCTCAAGATAGCTTTGGCTATTCGAGGTTTTTTGTATTTCCATACAAATTGTGAAATTATTTGTTCTAGCTCTGTGAAGAATACCATTGGTAGCTTGATAGGGATTGCATTGAATCTATAAATTGCTTTGGGTAGTATACTCATTTTCACTATATTGATTCTTCCAATCCATGAACATGGTATATTTCTCCATCTATTAGTGTCCTCTTTGATTTCTTTCACCAGTGTTTTATAGTTTTCTATATATAGGTCTTTAGTTTCTTTAGGTAGATATATTCCTAAGTATTTTATTCTTTTCGTTGCAATGGTGAATGGAATTGTTTCCTTAATTTCTCTTTCTATTTTCTCATTATTAGTGTATAGGAATGCAAGGGATTTCTGTGTGTTGATTTTATATCCTGCAATTTTACTATATTCATTGATTAGCTCTAGTAATTTTCTGGTGGAGTCTTTAGGGTTTTCTATGTATCCATTTCACACCAGTCAGAATGGCTGCAATCCAAAAGTCTACAAGCAATAAATGCTGGAGAGGGTGTGGAGAAAAGGGAACCCTCTTACACTGTTGGTGGGAATGCAAACTAGTACAGCCACTATGGAGAACAGCGTGGAGATTCCTTAAAAAACTGTAAATAGAACTGCTTTATGACCCAGAAATTCCACTGCTGGGCATACACACTGAGGAAACCAGAATTGAAAGAGACACGTGTACCCCAATGTTCATCGAAGCACTGTTTATAATAGCTAGGACATGGAAGCAACCTAGATGTCCATCAGCAGATGAATGGATAAGAAAGCTGTGGTACATATACACAATGGAGTATTACTCAGCCATTAAAAGGAATACATTTGAATCAGTTCTAATGAGGTGGATGAAACTGGAGCCTATTATACAGAGTGAAGTAATCCAGAAAGAAAAACACCAATACAGTATACTAACGCATATATATGGAATTTAGAAAGATGGTAACAATAACCCTGTATACGAGACAGCCAAAGAGACACTGATGTATAGCACAGTCTTTTGGACTCTGTGGGAGAGGGAGAGGGTGGGATGATTTGGGAGAATGGCATTGAAACATGTATAATATCATATATGAAACGAGTCGCCAGTCCAGGTTCGATGCACGATACTGGATGCTTGGGGCTGGTGCACTGGGACGACCCAGAGGGATGGTATGGGGAGGGAGGAGGGAGGAGGGTTCAGGATGGGGAACACATGTATACCTGTGGCAGATTCATTTTGATATATGGCAAAACCAATACAATATTGTAAAGTTAAAAAATAAAATAAAATTAAAAAAAAAGAAAGATATAAATCTCATGTTCAGTTTAGAATTTGGATTCTAATATTAGTATCAGATCAGATCAGTCACTACAAGCTATCAGATGCAGGATATATAAGATGGTTTTTAAAAAAAAGCAAAATCATCATCAGTATTGATGGACTCTGTCATGAAGTTACTTCCACAGCTTGGCTGGGAAATAAGACAGTTGCTCATAAGTCAGTATACAGATGAAAATAAAACAGAACATCACAGAATATATCAAATAGACACGGAACCACGAGATTTGCTACAGAGATGGCTCCCAAAGCAGAAGGACCTTGAATTGGCATGATGGTGGGTGAATTTGGATTGGTCAAAGAAAGGAGAGGGGAAGAAGTGAGTATATTTTAGGAAGTAGAAACACCTGGACCAGAGTGGTAGAGTAGAGGATATTTCTTGGACAGTAGTAAAATTGGTGGGTAAAAATAGGCTGTCAGATATGGTCTTTCTTAACTGGATATTTTCTTTGAGCTGAAGATTATCCTAAATATTGTGAAATTAAGACCTCCAGTGAGTATTTGTTATTAATTTTTTTTTCTTACAGAAAAAAATCTGAACACTTTGTAAATTTAATGGAAATACTTGGGACTCGATGCAGTTATCTGCTAAGGAGACGTGATATCATGGATTCCTTAAAGAATGAGAACTTTGACCTGATAGTTGTTGATGCCTTTGACTTCTGTTCATTTCTAATTGCTGAGAAACTCGGGAAGCTGTTTGTGTCCATTCTTTCCACATTAGTTAGCAGACTGGACTTTGGCCTGCCAAGCCCCTTGTCTTATGTTCCAGTATTTCAGTCTTTCCTAACTGACCATATGGACTTCTGGGGTAGAGTGAAGAATTTTCTGATGTCACTTGTTTTCTCTGTGGAGCAGTGGAAAATACACTCTACCTTTGACAACACCATCAAAGAACATTTCCAGGAAGGTTCTAGGCCAGTTTTATCTCATCTTCTAAAGAAAGCAGAGCTGTGGTTTGTCAGTTCTGACTTTGCCTTTGAATTTGCTCGGCCTCTGTTTCCAAACACTGTGAATGTTGGAGGCTTAATGGTCAAACCTATTAAACCAGTACCACAGGTAAGTAAAACCTGAGAGTGTGGATTTCATGCAGAGGTCTTCAGTGTAGAGTTGGTGTCTGCTCCTGCCACTGGGATCCTGGAATTTAAGTAGAGTGAGATAGGCAAAACCCCTAGTATATAACTTTTAATTTAATTTTTCTATTTTGTATTTTATTTTTCTGTTGTTAAGACACTTAATATGAGATTTACCCTCTTAACAAGTATTTAACAGTGCAATACATTATTATTGACTATAGGTGTCATGCTATATAGCAGATTTCTAGATCCTCTTCTTTCTGCTTCACTGAAACCCTGCCTCCATTGAAAAGTAGCTACCCATTTCTCCTTCCTCCAGTCCCTGGAAACCAGCTTCCACTTTTTGATTCTATGAATTTGGCTATTTTAGATACTTTATATAAGTGAAATCCTGCAGTATTTGCCCTTCTGTGACTGACATTTCATTTAGCATGAAATGAACCTCAAGATTCATTCATGTTTTCACATATTGAAAAATTTCCTTGTTTACAAAGCTAAATAATACAAACTAACTGTATGTTTAAACTGTTGTTGTTCAGTCACCAAGTCACACCCAACTCTTTGTGACCCCATGGACTAAAGGCAGGTTGAAGGCAGAAGGAGAAGAGGCTGTTTATACTACAGAGGATGTTTATTCTACATTTGCTTTAACCATTCATCTTTTGATGGACATTTAGGTTGTTTCCACATCTTGGCTCTTGTGTATAGTGCTTCAGTGAACATGGGAATATAGATATCTCTTTCAGATCATAATTCCCATTCATTTATGTATATACACAAAACTAGGATTGTTGGATTATTTTATTAGTTCTATTTTTAATTTTTCGATGATTCTCTGTATTATTTTACATAGTGACATTCCTGACAATAGTGTGTAAGTGTTGCAACTTTCCCACATTTTCAACATATGTTGGTTAATATATGCTTTATGTATTTAGGTGGAAGATCCCCTGTGGAGAAGGAAATGGCAACCCACTCCAGTATTCTTGTCTGGGAAATCCCATGGACAGAGGATCCTGGCAGGCTACAGTCCATGGGATTGTAAACAGTCGTACACGACTTAGTGACTAAACAACCAAACAACATCATGTTGGGTGCATATATATTTATAATTGTTGTATCTTCTTCTTGGATTAATCCCGCAATCATTATGTGATGTCCTTCTTTTTCTCTTATTATAGTTTTTGTTTTAAAGTCTATTTTGTCTGATGTAAATATTGCTACCCTGGTTTTCTTTTGATTTCCATTTGCATGAAATACCTTTTTCCATTCCCTCATTTTCAGTCTGTGTGTGGTTTTAGATCTGAAGTGAGTCTCTTATAAGAAGAATATATATAGGTCTTGTTTTTGTATCCATTCAGCCACTCTATGTCTTTTGTTTGGAGTATTTCATTCACTTACATTTAAAGTAATTATTGATAGGTATGTACTTATTGCTATTTTGTTAATTGTTTTAGGGTTGTTTTTGTTCCTTTCTTCTTTTTTTGTTCTCTTCCATTATAATTTGATGATTATCTTTAGTGTTATGTGTAAATTTCTTACTCTTTGTGTGTGTATCTATTATAGATTTTTGATTTGTGATTACCATGAGGTTTGTATATAGCAATCCATTATGTGATTATTTTAAGTTGCTAGTCTTAATTTCAAATGCATTTTATCAAGTCTGATTTTTTACTCCCTCTCCCCTCATAACTGCTTTCTTGCAATATATTTTACTTCTTTTTTGGTTTTATGTACATCTTAACTGCTTGTTGTGGAAATAGATGATTTTACTACTTTTGTCCTTTAGTATTCATACTAGCTTTGCATGTGGCTGATTTACTACCTTTACTGTATATTTGCTTTCACCAATGTGTTTTTCCTTTTGTAATTTACATGTTTCTAATTGTGGCCTGTTCCTTTCTGTTTTGAGAGGCCCCGTTAACATTTCTTGTAAAGCTGGGTTGGTGGTGCTGAACTCTCTTAGCTTTTTGCTTGTCTGTAAAACTTTTGATTTCTCCATCAAATCTAAATGAAAGTATTCTTGTTTGTAGATTTTCCCTTTCATCACTTTAAATATGTTGTGCTACTCCCTTCAGGCTTGCAGAGTTTCTGCTGATGAATCAGCTGATACCGTTACGGGAGTTCCTTTGTACCTAACTTGCTGTTTTTCCCTTGATGCATTTATTGTTCTCTCCTTAACTTTTGCCATTTTAATTACAGTGCGCATTGGTATCGTCCTCTTTGAGTTAATCCTTTTTGGGACTCTCTGTGATTCCTGTACATGGGTGTCTATTTCATTTCCCAGATTAGGGAAGTTTTCAGCTATTATGTCCTCATAAATGTTCTCTGCCCCTTTCTCTCTCTCTTTTCCTTCTGGACCACTATAAAGTATTAGTATGTTTGATATTGTCCCCAAGGTCTCTCAAACTGTCTTCACTTCTTTTGATTCTGTTTTCTTTCCTGTTCAGCTTCAGTGATTTCCATTACCCTGTCTTCCAGTTCACTGATCCATCCCTCTGTATCATCTACTCTGTCAGTTCCTTCTAGTGCATTTTTTCACTTCAGTTAGTGTATTTTTCACCTCTATTTGGTACTTCTTCATATTTTCTAACTTTTTGTTAAAAACTTCTAACTTCTCAGTTTGTTTATCCATTCTTCTCCTGAATTCTATGATCATCTCTATGATCATCATCTTGAATTCTTTTCTTTATTTTGGTAGATTGCTTATATTTACTTCACTTAACTCTTCTGGTAGTTTATCTTATTTATGAAAACTTGCTTGGATCATATTCCTCTGAAACTTCATTTTGCCTAATTTGCTATTTTCATTTCTATGTACTTGTTAGGTTGGTTACTTTTCCTGACCTTGGGGAAGGGATCTTTTGTAGGAATAATCCCATATGTCACAGCAGTGTACACCCCTCTCCCTGCTTACCAGAGCTATATTTTCTAGGACTGTCCCTTGTGTGGGCTGCATGGATTCTTCTGTTGTGGCAGGTTGACTACTGTGGATGGTCTGGTAGGTGTTGACTTGACCCTGGTCCAGTTGGTTGCCAGGCCTTGCTTTGTGGGGCAGTTGGCAAGCTGCTGGTTGGCAAGGTTGGGTCATGATGCCACTGACTGCAGAACCCCAGGGGATCCTGGAGCTAATGCTGGCTGACTGGCCACAACCAGTTCTTTTTAACTTCTAGTGAAAATCCTGGTTAAAGCAGTAAGACCAAAAAAAAAAAAAAAAAAGGAACAAAAATCATATATATTAGGAAGGAAGAAATGAAACTGTTTTTATTCACAGATAACAGGATGGTCCATGTAAAAATCAAAAAAAGTCAAGAAAAAACTCTTGGAACTAATTAGTAATTATAGCAATGTCACAGAATATACGTTTAATGTACCTTTCCTATATACCAGCAATAAACAGGGGGAATGTGAAATTTAAAACATAATATTATATGTTGCATGCATACTCAGTTATGTCCAACTCTTTGAAACCCCATGAACTGTAGCCCACCAGGCCTTTCTGTCCATGGGATTATTCAGGCAAGAATAATCATTTACCTTCTCTAGGGAATATTCTTGACCCAGGGATCGAACTTGCATCTCTTGTATCATCAGGCAGATTCTTTACCACTGCACCACCTATATTAGCATTCTGCAAAATGAAATACTTAAAAATAAATCTAATAAAATATATATAAAATTTATATGAGAAGACATACAAAACTCAGATGAAAAAAATCAAAGAACTAAATAAATGGAGAGATATTCCATGTTAATGGATAGGAAGACTCAGTATTGTCAAGATGTCAGTTCTCTTCAGTTTGATCTAAAGATTCATTGTAAATCCCAATCAAAATCTCAGTAAGTTATTTTGTGAATATTGACAAACTGATCCTCAAATTTGTATGGAGAGGCAAAAAGCTTGAAGAGCTAATGCAATATTGAAGATGGAAGAACTGACATTACTCAACTTTACCACTTACTGTGAAGGACAGTAATCAAGACAGTGTGGTTTTAGAAAAAGAATAAACAAATAAGATGCACATGAATTTAGTCAACTGATGTTTGACAGTGGATTAAAGGCAATACCATGGAGAAAAGATACTTTTCAACAATCAGTGCTGGAGCAACTGGACATTTACTTGCAAAAAAATTGAATCTAAACCCAGACCTTACCTTCTCAACAAAGATTAACTAAAAAATGGGTAATATACTTAAATATAAAATGGAAAAGTATAAAATGCCTAGAAGATAACATAGGAAAACATCTAAATGAAATAGAGTCTGGTGATTACTTTTTAGACATAAAACCTAGGATATATTCTATGAAAGAAAGAGTTAATAAGTACATTAAAAGAGTTAATAAGTATGTTAAATTGAAATTAAAATTATCTGTCCTGAGAAAGACCTTGTCAAGAGAATCAGGAGAGAAACCATAGATTGGAAAGAAATATTTGCCGAAAACCTACCTGGTAAAGACTGATGTTAAGAATATACAAAGAATACTTAGAACTCAACAACACACAAAAAATCAATTAAAAAATGGTCCACAAACCTTAACACATACCTCAACAAAGAAGCTATACAGGTTTCTAAAAAGAATATGAAGAAGACACACAGCAGAATATTCTCCCAGCATGTCTACCTCAGTCCCCAGAAGGCCCACCAGGCCCTAATGGGCCAGGACGGCAGACTGCACTCCCCCAGGCTCTAGCTCCTCTGATCTGACATTTGAATACTCCTGAATGACCATGTCTGCCTGGATCTAGAATGAGGGTTGAGGATGACTCTGGTACTGGGGTCATGTTTTCAATGAAGAAAGAGATTCCCACCACTTCAACTTTCCTCTTCCATAAAACATTGTGATACACGAAAGCTCTGGGTTGAGACATGGGTGCTGCAGTCTTAAGTACCTCATGTGCAATGTGCACCATTATGGTGGCTGGTTACCTAAAGCTCTCTTCACATCCATTTGTGAGTGAGTATTTAAAGTGTTTATATGGGAAAATGTGTCCCAAGGTTTCATAAAAATTTCTTCAAGGCCATCTATCCAGAGGATCTGAGCCTGGTGCAGAGGGCACTGAGCTGTCTTAGAGGCTATGAGAACAGTTTCAAGGCAGTGAACTCTAACTGTTAACAGGAGAGTATGTTCAGTAAATAGATGATTTTCATCTTTTGGCTGTCTAGGCTTTCCCTGACAACATTATTCACCTCCTTTCCTTTCCTACCTCTCTCCAGGAACTTGAGAATTTCATTGCCAAATTTGGAGACTCTGGTTTTGTCCTTGTGGCCTTGGGCTCCATCGTGAGCAGATATCAGTCCCAGGAGATTCTTAAGGAGATGAATGCTGCCTTTGCTCGTCTCCCTCAAGGGGTGATTTGGAAATGTAAGCCTTCTCATTGGCCCAGAGATGTCAAATTGGCAGCAAACGTAAAAATCATGGACTGGCTTCCTCAGAATGACCTCTTGGGTAAGGACTTTCCAAGTCTACTTCTCTCGTCCTTATGTTATCTTTGGGGTTCATTAGGGTTCTGACATCTAGTTAGGCAGTCCTGTTCACATGAGAAGAAGCAGCTGATAAATGAAGGTAAGTATTCCAAGGAATGGAACAGCCAAACTGGAGTTGTTGAGAAATCAAGCTATACTTCCAAAATGTCCCAAACAGCATTTCCTCTTCTTCTCCATTTCTGATACCTGCAGCTGGAAGTGGTATCACTTCCAGTTTATTTTGACCATACCTTATCTGGCACTAAAGAGGGTTGCTCAAACACAATCCAAGATGATTTGTCAACAGTTTGTCTGAGAACTCATATAAGGGGGCATATTGTCACTGTCTCCCATGGTCTCTTGAACCCTTGTTCAGCCACGTTTTTTGTTGTTGCTCAATTGCTACGTCATGTCCAACTGTTTGCAATCCCAAAGACTGTAGCATGCCAGGTTCCTCTGTCCTCCACTATCTCCCAGAATTTTCTCAAATTCATGTCCATTGACTTGGTGATGCTATTGAACTACCCTCTGCCACCCCATTCTCCTTTTCAGCCACGTGCCATTATACAAACATATATCTACACATATTGATACATTCTCCTTAGTACCACAGGTGTGAGCAACTCATACCTTTACAAAGTTGATGCTGGTGGTGTCTGAGGGTGTGCTATAATGTCTACATGCCAAACTGAGTAATCTCATAGCTGGTGATTTGGTTCAGCAAATCCTTTGGTAGTTGAGAGCTCATTACATCCAAAAAGGTTTTCTTTGTCTCTTTACTGTTTTTTGGATACTCCTCACTGTCACATTGACTGAATCAGAGGGTCATAGCCAAAATTGTGGTTCAAAAACATATTGGGGAATTTAAGATAGAGAGTTCTGAACACTGACTTAAGAAGGCATGGGGTAGGGAAAAGAAGTCCCCCTTCCAAAGAAACCAAGTGGATTCTGATTCACATCCCTATTGAGAGGCAGAGTTTGAAATGAACTCTTCACTAACACTTGTTTTAGTTTTCTGTCAATAAGGGTATAGACTCAAAAATGACAGAATGATCTCAGTTTGTTTCCAATACAAACCATTCAGTATCACAGTAATACAAGTCAATGCCCCAACCACTAATGCCAAAGAAGCTAAAGTTGAACGGTTCTATGATAACCTACAAGAATTTCTAAAACTAACACCAAACAAAGATGTTCTTTTCATCTTAGGGGATTGGAATGCAAAAGTAGGAAGTCAAGAGATACCTGGAGTAACAGGCAAGTTTGGCCTTGAAGTACAAAATGAAGCAGGGCAAAGGATAACAGAATTTTGTTAAGAGAATGCACTGGTCATAGCAAACACCCTCTTCCAGCAACACAAGAGACAACTCTACACATGGACATCACCAGATAGTCAATACTGAAATCAGACTGATTATATTCTTTGCAGCCAAAGATGGAGAAGATCTATACAGTCAGCAAAAACAAGACTGGGACCTGACTGTGGCTCAGATCAGAAACTCCTTATTGCCAAATTCAGTCTTAAATTGAAGAAAGTAGGGAAAACCACCAGGCCATTCAGGTATATCCTAAATCAAATCCCTTACGATTATACAGTGGAAGTGACAAATAGAATAAAGGGACTAGGTCTAATAGAATGCCTGAAGAACTATGGATGGAAGTTCGTGACATTGTACAGGAGATGGTGATAAAAAGCATCCCCAAGAAAAAGAAATGCAAAAAGGTAAAATGGTTGTGTGAAGAGGACTACAAATAGCTGAAAGGCAAAGGAGAAAAGGAAAACTATATCCAACTGAATGCAGAGTTCCAAAGAAAAACAAGGAGAGATAAGAAAGCCTTCCTCAGGGATCAGTGCAAAGAAATAGAAGAAAACAATAGAAAAGGAAAGACTAGAGAGCTCTTCAAGGCAATTTGAGATACCAAGGGAACATTTCATGCAAAGATGGGCACAATAAGGACAGAATAGTATGGACCTAAGAGAAGCAGAAGATATTAAAAAGAGGTGGCAATAATACACAGAAGAACTATACAAAAAAGATCTTCATGACTCAGATAACCACGATGGTGTGATCTCTCACCTAGAGCCAGACATCCTGGAATGTGAAGTCAAGTGGGCCTTAGGAAGCATCACTAGGAGCAAAGCCAGTGGAGGTGATGGAATTCCAGCTGAACTATTTCAAATCCTAAAAGATGATCCTGTGAAAGTGCTGCACTCAATATGTCAGCAAATTTGGAAAACTTAGCAGTGGCCACAGGACTGGAAAAGGTCAGTTTTCATTCCAATCCCAAAGAAGGGCAATGCCAAAGAATGCTCCAACTACCACACAGTTGCACTCATTTCACACACTAGCAAAGTAATGCTCAGAATCCTTCAAGCTAGGCTTCAACAGTACATGAACCAAGAACTTCCCAGATGTTTAAAGTTGGATTTAGAAAAGGCAGAGGAACCAGAGATCAAATTGCCAACATCTGTTGGATCATAGAAAAAGCAAAAGAGTTCCAGAAAATCATCTACTTCTGCTTCATTGACTACACTAAAGCCTTTGACTGTGTGGATCACAACAAACTGTGGAAAATTCTTAAAGAGATGGGAATATCAGATCACCTTACCTGTCCCCTTGAGAAACCTGTATGCAGGTCAAGAAGCAGCAGTTAGAACTGGACATGGGACAACAGACTGGCTCAAAGGAGGAAAGAAGTAGGTCAAGGCTGTATATTGTTACCCTGCTTATTTAACTTATATGCAGAGTACACATGTGAAATTCCAGGATGGATACAGCAGAAGCTGGAATCAAGATTGCTGGAAGAAATATCAATAACCTCAGATATGCAGATGATACCACCTTTATGGCAGAAAGCAAAGAGGAACTAAAGAGCCTCTTGATGAAGGTGAAAGAGGAGAGTGAAAAAGCTTGCTTAAAACTCAACATTCGAAAAACCTAAGATCATGGCATCCAATCCCATCATGTCATGGCAAATAGATGGGTAAACAATGGGAACAGTGACAGACTTTATTTTCTTAGGCTCCAAAATCACTGCAGATGGTGACTGTGGCCATGAAATTAAAAGATGCTTGCTCCTTGGAAGAAAAGCTATGACAGACCTAGGCAGCATATTAAAAAGCAGAGACATCACTTTGCCTACAAATGTCCATATATGGTTTTTCCAGTAGTCATGTAGGGATGTGAGAATTGTATCGTAAAGAAGATTGAGCACCGAATAATTGATGCTTTTGAACTGTGGTGTTGGAGATGACTCTTGAGAGCCCCTTGGACTGCAAGCATATCAGTCAATCCTAAAGGAAATCAATCCTAAATATTCATTGGAAGGACTGATGCTGAAGCTGAGGCTCCAATGCTCTGTCTACCTGATGCAAAGAGCCGACTCATTAGAAAAGACACTGATGCTGGGAAGGATTGAAGGCAGGAGGAAAAGGGGCAACAGAGGACAAGATGATTGGATGGTATCACCAACGTGATGGATATGAGTTTGAGCAAGCTGTGGGAGATGGTGAAGGACAGGGAAGCCTGGCATGCTGCAGTCCATGGCATCGCAAAGAATTGTACACGACTGAGTGACTGAACAACAACAAAAGTAAGGGTGGGGTAGGCAAAGAGGAACTGGAAATAATGAAACGTATGGTCCATTATTCCCTACCTTAAAGATTTCTCATAAAATTGAGGAGAAAATACTTGTAGTGTTAAGTTTTATAAATGCCACATGAGTTGTTATGTCAATGATAGTGTTAAGAATTCAGATAAATGAGAAATGAATGGGTAGTGGAGAAAAGAGGGAGAGACCTAGAGAGCAAAAGATCAAGTGAGCTAAAGACAAAGAGACAGAAAGAGAGAGAGAGAGAGAAACAGAGACATAGAGAATGACTGTGTGAGAGAGTAATAGAGAGAGAACAGAGATGAGAAGCAAAGAGACAGGGTAGAGATGGATGGATGGATGGATGAATAGGTTGGGGGAGGAATGTGCCTTGCTTTATCACTCTTCTCTGAAGCTTTCCCAGGGTTCTGAGTCTTAGATGGATTAGGGCTGAGGTGAGAAGTTTCTGTACAGAGACAAGAGCAGAATCTGTGTCTTAGAATATTCACCCTTGAATGTGTCCTGAGGTAAGTCAGTAAATTCATTTTTTTACAGCATGTTGAGATCCCTTTTTACATTTTTTTCGCCCTTGTTACTTTCCTTTTTGTCCGGAAACTTTCATCCTGAGGTGTCCTGCTCTCTTTCTAATTTGCAACAGCGCACTCTCACATCCGTCTTTTTGTCACTCATGGTGGGATGAATAGTATCATGGAGGCCATCCATCATGGCGTGCCCATGGTGGGGATTCCTGTCTTTGAAGACCAGGATGAAAACCTGCTCCGAGTAGAAACCAGAAAATTTGGTGTCTCTATCCAGTTAGAGCAGATGAAGGCTGAGACATTGGCTCTGAAGATGAAGCAAGTCATGGAAGACAAGAGGTGTGCAGCTCTTGGGGCTTGTGGTTCCTTAATGCTTGATGGAGGCGTAAGCCATGATGGGCACCACGTGGGTCTTATTGCAGTAAAAGCTGAAACTTCCAGGACACAGAATAATATGGGTGTACTTTTATATGTTAGCACTTTCAGCACTAATCATGGGTCTTTGCATGCAGGAATCAATTTGAACTTTTCAAGCAGACCCAGTTGGACAGTGGCAAGACCAGGCCAACAATTTTCCTTGAAAGGAAGTTTTCTGTGCCTATGGTAGAAAGTGTGTGTGTGCATGTGTGTGTGATACAAGGTCTCTAAGAATTCTGAGACCACTTGAGTTAACAACTCCCCTCTGTCTCTGCTGACAGGTACAAATCTGCCGCAGAGGCCGCCAGCATCATCAGACGCTCACAGCCCCTGACCCCTGCCCAGCGGCTGGTGGGCTGGATCGACCACATCCTTCAGACAGGGGGTGCAGCCCACCTCAAGCCCCATGCCTTCCAGCAGCCGTGGTATGAGCAGTACCTACTGGACGTCCTCTTGTTCCTGCTGGTGGTCACCCTGGGCACCGCGTGGCTCTGTGGGAAGCTGCTGGGTCTGGTGGCCAGGTGGCTGTGTGGGGCCAGGAAGCTGAAGAAGGCCTGAGGCAAAGTGGAGCCTTGGAGAGGGTGTGCTGGGGAGCCACTGGCTCTTTGAAGTCTTCCCCCAGCACTGTACTTGCCTCCTCCCCTTCACTCTTACTTGATGATAGAACACGCATTTCCCTTGCTTTTTGTCTCTGTTTAGAAATCTTTATGAAGAACGCTTGGGGTGCTTTTTAAGGATACTGCGGTAAAGAATACATCACATGCAATTTACCATTTTAATCATTAAGAAGTAGTTCAGTGGCATGAAGTACATTCACTCAGCTGTGCAAACATCATTATCCTCCAATTCCAGAACTCTACTCATCTTTCCAAACTAACATTCCACACAGGTTAAATGATACCCCGCCCCCCAGCTTTCCTTAACCACCATCAAGGTTCTAGCAGCCCATGTCTACTTTTGTGTCTGAATCTACACTTGAGCTTCTGGATTGCCCCAACCAAGGGACGCCTCTCCTCAGCCCAGCCTGCTCCTTCCTCCCTTGTGATCCCTGCACATGGTGCTCTGATCACTCAGCCTCCCTTGTCCAGGAGGCTTCTCAGGCTCTTTCCCCGTTTCCCTTTCACTTTTCATAAAACTCACACGACCTGTTTGGTCGGTTTTTCCTTGTCAGCCTTCCTCTTGCATTTCCTTTTCATCTCATCTCACAGCTCAGGAAGCCTGGCCTCTGTCCTGCAGGTTAGCAGGGACACCCCTGTGAGGACTTGGTCCCCTCCTGCATAGAGTACCTCCTTCTCTCTCAGGCCTGGAGCCTGTCTTTGGTCCACAGCTGAGGCCACCTGTTGCCCATGTTTCAATGTTCCGTCATCAAGATCCCCACTTGAATAATTAGGGTTACGAAAACCTAAGTGGAGAAATGGAACCTCCATGCAAGGCTTGGGGCCTTAGGTCCAGGAGCCATGGCTGGCCCAATCCTCTTGATACAGGAAACATTCCATCTGCCATCCCACCTAGCAAAGAACATCCCTACATGTGGTAAACACTTAGGGATGACATTCAGTTCCTAGTAACAGAAGCTAGAAAAAGAGTGGCTTACGCACTCTGGAATTTCAAAGTGTTTTTTTATTTCCTGGACACAGCCTGGAGACATGTGGTGGAGAGCTGGGATGGTGACTCATCCTGCTGTCTGTAGCTTAAAAAAAATTTTTTTTTGAACACCTGTCCTGTACTGTTCTTCTAAGTTGCCTTTCTGGTTTGTTGCTCTCATGAAATATTTCACCTTTGGTGATCCTGACTTCCTGTTTGCTTTTGCATTCTGAAATGGAATTAAATTCCTCCTTAAAAGTTTCATCATGTAGTATCCAGTGGATTAAAACACGATGAAGAAAATGTTAGAAACAAGAGATGGTCCTGCAACTGCAATTTTGGGTTGCTTAATTCTGGGTTGTTAATCACATGTCGAAATAGTTCAAAGGAAAACATGAAGCAGTTACTATAAATGCTCCCTGCAGAAATAGGAAAAGACCCACATCTGCCAATGTTGGGACGGGGTCTGCCTGGTTGTATGGAGAACTGGGTGCCCGGTGTCTACCCAGTTCTGTGAGTTCTTATGCTGCAAGGGAGTCCCACACAGTCAGGAGCATGTCAGATGCAGAAGTGAGTGTGTCTGTGTGTGTCAGAGATAAGGTTTTATTTCTATAATTCTTAATGAAATCTCATAAACTGGTCTCTGACATAAATTTTTTGAGGGACAGACATGCAGCCCTATCTGGGTTGTCACTGGAATGAATTTATTTGTTCCCCTCACAGGCAACACAGGGACCTAAGGATGAGGCTCCCTGGCTGGTAACTCCTCTTTCCTGCTCTCACCACAAAATCCTCCCTGACAATCAGGTAACTCAGTGAAGCCAACCCTTTCTGCTGCTTTCTAGGCTCTGTCCCAGTCCAGGAAATCTGATCAGTAGCAGTCCGTGAGCCAGAATGAGGCCTCCAGCTTGTTCCCTTCAAGTATCCTCTGCAGGGCTGGCTGCCAGCATGGCCTTGATAGCATGGAAATCTGATCTCATCACTCTCTGATCACAGTCCTTTGTTGGCTCCCATTGCAGGGAATACAGGGTCTCTGTGATCTCTTTCTGGCAACTGCAGCAGGCACATCTTGAAAATTCTGAAATAGACCCACTGAATAGGTTCTGTTGATTTTTGACAAAAGTGCAAAGACAATTCAATGGAAAAAGAAAAATCTTTTCAGCAAACTGTACTGGAACAATTGTATATCTGAGTGGGATTTGGTCTTAATTTAATACACACAAAGGATATTTTTTATAAATATATTTCATTGAAGTATAGTTGATTTACAGTGTTGTGTTAATTTCTGCTGGACATCAAAATGGTTCAGTTATTTATTATGTATATATGTGTATATATATACACATTCTTTTTCAGTCTTTTCCACAATGGTTTATCACAGGATATTGAATATAGTTCCCTGTGCTAGACAGTAGGACCTTGTTGTTTATCCATTCTGTATATACAATAGTTTGCATCTGCTAATTCCAAACTCCTGATTCCTCTCTTCCCCAACCCCGCATACCCCTACCCTCTTTGAAAACTATGTCTTTCTCTATGTCTGTGAGTCTGTTTCTGTTTCAGACAGGTTTATTTGTGTCGTATTTTAGGTTTTGCATATAAGTGCAATCATATGGCATTTTCTCTTTGTCTTTCTGACTTCACTTAGTCTGATAATCTCTAGTTTCATCCGTGTTGCTGCCAATGGCATTAATGCATTCTTTTCCATGGTATATGTGCACCACATCTCCTTATCCACTCATCTGTCAGTAGACATTCAGGTTGTTTCCTGTGCTAGCTATTATGCATAGTGCTGCTATGAACATAAGGGTACATGGATTTCACAAAAGGATTTTGACTGGACTTCATACCACACAAAATGAACTCAAAGTGTATCAAAAAGGCCTAAACATAAATGCTGAGAGTATAAAAGTTCCAAAAGAAAGTCTTCATAGTGTAGGTAGTTATTGAATTACAACTCGTATTCAAAACATTGACAATACCAATAGTTGGCAAGGAGATAGGGCTACTGGAATCCATATGTTTCACTGCTGATGGGAACATAAAGTGATTCAGCCACTTAGGAAAGTTGCTGTACAGATTCCCAAACAGTTAAGCATCCACTTACCATTTGACTGAGCCATTCCAATTCCAGGTATTTATCTAAGTTAAATGAAAACATGTGTCCACCTGAAAACTTGAACATAAATGTTCACAGTGGCTTTATTTGTAACAGCTTCAGCTTAAGAAAACTGGTGAATGGATTAACACATTGTGGAACATCCATAAAAGAACTATGGCTCAGCAATAGAAAGGAACATCCTGCTGATGTACCCAACTGTATCCATGAATCTCAAAGTGATCTTGCTGAGCAAAAGAAGCCAGACTTCAAAGAAATATATATCCACATGATTCACTTATATAAATTCAAGAAAATGTAAACCAACCTCTGCTGACAAAAGGTAGACTATTGGCTGCATGGGGCTATAGGCTGTGGGAGGGTGGACTGTAAATGGGGTGATGGAAATGTTTTGTATCTTGATTTCAGTGGTGGCTTTGTAGTTGGGTACATCCATCAAAAGTGGATGCCATTTTTACACAGATTAGACTTTAAAATTGATTTGAAAATCTCTATGGATAATACATGTTTTTAAGTGTTTTTCTATTTGAGTACCTCAAATTTTAGTATTTGGGAGTTATTGTTGCATTCAAATATAACTGAAAATGCAAGTACATTATAATTTCCAAATTTTGAAAAAGGAGGAGATATATGTGTGCAAGAAGTAGAGCCATTTTCTGGAGAGGACTAATTGTAAAAGCCTTGGTCAGATTAGGGGTCAAGTTCACATACTCAGACCTAATCCATGTCTATTTTATGAGTGGTTTCCTGGGTTCTTCCATAATTATGACATAGAATTACACATTGGAGAAATTATAAGCACAGCAAAATATTTAATTTTGAGCTTTAATGGACATTAAACATGATATGAACTAAGGATTTATGCATTAAATACCTATTTTTGGAGGTTCATTTTAAGATTCTGAGATGAAGGTCAAGATGTCATGTACGTTTCCTTTCATTGTTGTTGTGCTTACCTGTTTTTGCATCACCACCGGCTGTGATCTCATACTGATACTTTTGTGTATCAGTGTATACCAATGCTCTGTAGATGTGATTTTCCCTTATGTCAACCTCTCTTTTTAAAAAAATTATTTTAATTGGAGGCTAATTACTTTACAATATTGTAGTGTTTTCTTGCCATACATTGACATGAATCAGCCATGGGTTTACATGTGTCTCCCATCCTGAACCCCCCCTCCCACCTCCTTCCCCATCCCATCCCTCAGGGTCATCCCAGTGGACCGGTCCTGAATACCCTGTCTCATGCATCGAACCTGGACTGGCAATCTGTTTCACATATGGTAATATACGTGTTTCAATGTTGTTCTCTCAAATCATCCCACACTTGCCTTCTCCCACAGAGTCCAAAAGTCTGTTCTTTACAGAGTCCAAAAGTCTGTATCTCTTTTGCTGTCTCGCATATAAGGTTATTGTTACCATCTTTCTAAATTCCATTTATATGTATTAATATGCTGTATTGGTGTTTTTCTTTCTGACTTACTTCACTCTGTATAATAGGCTCCAGTTTCATCCACCTCATTAGAACTGATTCAAATGTATTCTTTTTAATGGCTGAGTAATAATCCATTGTGTATATGTACCACAGCTTTCTTATCCATTCATCTGCCGATGGACATCTAGGTTGCTTCTATGTCCTAGCTATTATAATCAGTGCTTCGATGAACATTGGGGTACACGCGTCTCTTTCAATTCTGGTTTCCTCAGTGTGTATGCCCAGCAGTGGAATTGCTGGGTCATAAGGCAGTTCTATTTCCAGTTTTTTAAGGAATATCCACCCTGTTCTCCATAGTGGCTGTACTAGTTTGTATTCCCACCAACAATGTTAAGAGGGTTCCCTTTTCTCCACACCCTCTCCAGAATTTTTTGTTTGTAGACTTTTGGATAGCAGCCATACTGACTGGCATGAGATGTTACCTCATTGTGGTTTTGATTTGCATTTCTCTGATAATGAGTGATGTTGAGCATCTTTTCACATGTTTGTTAGCCATCTGAATGTCTTTGGAGAAATGCCTATTTAGTTCTTTGGCCCATTTTTTGATTGGGTCATTTATTTTTCTGGAATTGAGCTGTAGGAGTTGCTTGTATATTTTTTAGATTAATTCTTTGTCAGTTGCTTCATTTGCTATTATTTTCTTCCATTCTGAAGGTTGCCTTTTCACATTGCTTATAGTTTCCTTCGTTGTGCAAAAGCTTTTAATTTTAATAAGCTTTTTTTTATAAATTTGTTTATTTTTGCTTTTGTTTCCATTACCCTGGGAGGTGGGTCATAGAGGATCCTGCTGTGATTTATGTCAGAGAGTGTTTTGCCTATGTTTTCCTCTAGGAGTTCTATAGTTTCTGGTCTTACGTTGAGATCTTTAATCCATTTTGAGTTTATTTTTGTGTATGGTGTTAGAAAGTATCCTAGTTTCATTTTTTTTTTTTACAAGTGGTTGATCAGTTTTCCCAGCACCACTTGTTCAAGAGATTATCTTTTCTCCATTGTATAGTCTTGCCACCTTTGTCAAAGATAAGGTGTCCATAGGTGCGTGGATTTATCTCTGGGCTTTCTATTTTGTTCCATTGATCTATATTTCTGTCTTTGTGGCAGTGCCATACTGTCTTAATGTATGTCAACCTTTCTTTGTTTGGTTTATCACACCCTAATTGCAAGTTATTGCAAGGTGATTACATTATTTATTTAATTGTCAACCAGTTATTCAAGTGAAAGGAAGTAAATGAAATGTATGTGGTCTTACACAAACTCCTACTTAGTACAGGACTTAACTTCTTCTGAAAAGCAGATATTTTAAATAGCCTTCATATGAATGCATTTAATCCAGGTCAACAATTGATTCAACTAGCACTGACTGAGTTCATCTCTGTACAGTGTACCGTGCTGAGCACCTTGGAATGTGCAAAGATGATCCAGACTTTCCTGGCCCTCTACTGGCTCTCAGTTTCCCATTATCTTACTGTTTAATTAAAAAGCAGATGTATCTGTCATTGGTGGTGCATCTTCTCTAAGTGATTACTCCCTAAGAGCTTATTAGTTTGGCTTAGTAATTTCGCAGTAATTTCACTTTGTTGTGTTAGTCGCTCAGTCGTGTCCGACTCTTTGCAACCCCATGGACTGTAGCCTGCCATGCCTCTATGTTCATGGAATTCTCCAGGCAAGGATATTGGAGTGGGTTGCCATGCCCTCCTCCAGGGGGAGCTTCCCAACCTGGGGATTGAACCTGGGTCTCCTGCATTGCAGGCAGATTCTTTACCATTTGAGCCACCAGGGAAGCCCAATTTCACTTAGTGAAAGTTAAACAGACAGCTTGATTCCATGAGGTCAGCTGCTGCAAGAAGGGGCATTTCTGGATGAAAATGGCTAGTGGTGTGTGGAGAAGACACTCAGAACAAGCCTGCAGTGGAGGTGGGGAGCACATCTAATCCCTGTCAGTGTCAGCACCAGCTTAGTGCTTGATCAGAGTCATGAACCATAGGCAGAGGCCCTCAGCATCCAACCCCCAAAAAGAGAAAAGGACTTATTTTCAAACAAGTGGCTTTTTTTTTTTTTGGCCCTTCAATTTACACTCTGCTGGAAACCCCCTCAACCAAGACAAATCTCCATTAAAATCCACAGAGAACACACCCCCTTGACCTCCAGGGTAATTCTGAGAAATTGACAATGTAGATTTAGAGCCTACTCTAGAGATTGTAGAAATTAATGGCCACAGTTGCCTGAGAATACATATAATGTAAGATAAGAACAGATCTTCATGGTTCTAGTCTTCCATTCTTTGTGTCATTTCATTATGGAAGCAAGAAAAGTGGCAGAGATGATGAAGGGAGGAGAGATGCCATAGATACAATGAGAGAGAACGTAAGTCAGGAGTTCTTTTTCTAAACAGGGCCACTTCTCCTCTGGCAAACTTACAGTTAGGGACTAAGTATAAAAAGAGATGAGAAGTGGAAAAAAAGAGGAGAAAGAAAAAAAAAAAAAACCACCAGGGATGGAAACAGTGGGAAATGACATCTTCTCTGTGTGTCTGTGAGAAGGTGGGAGAACTTTGAACCACCTGTAATTATACCTGCCTGCTCCCTTGTGTTATGATTTTAAGTCTCACCTGATAATTAGACACTCTAGCAGCAAGTCATCTGGAGACAACAGAAGGGCAGGCAAGATTTGCCTAAAGAAGGAAGAGAATTTGCTTAACATTATCTTATAAAACCTAGGAGGCAAGTTTTATGCCCTTTTAGAAACCAAACAATTGCCAGTCAACTTCCGGCTGGCTTCTCTCCTAGGGTAAACAGCTCAGGCTTTGACAGTCACTGCATTTCCTAGGCAACAGAAGTGTAAACTCAAGAAAAGGTAGGGCCGGGATCACGATTGACAATGAGCTGAGCCAATGAGACTGTAAGTTTGCAGTAGTGATTCCAAGATATCCAATTGGCAGGAAGAAGGCAGATCAGGAGGGGTGAGGATGGAAGGTAAAAGGGAGGGGCAAAGGGGGATGGGAGGGGACCAGTCTTCCCAGTTGCAAGAGAGAGCGTCCATAGTTTCAGTTCAAAGCAACTGGTGGCAACAGATTAGCATTTAAGGTAAATCAAAGTTTTTTTTTCCATTAACACTATATTGATTTGATCACTTTTGTTTCACTTTAGCTAAAAAGGAAAGAAGACAGTAGATGTGACTTTCTAAAAAGAAAATCAAAATGTTTATGAGCATTCTTGGCTGGCGGTCTAGCATGGAAATGGCCTGGTACTGGGAGAGGTTTTTGTCATCTTTGTGTGGGGTGCTTGGATAAGCATGTAGAAAATCAATTTCCTTCAGTAAAGGAGAAGGAAACAACCATCAGTGAGCAGTCACTAGGTCCTGGGTGCTTGAGTGTGAAGTGTTTGGGTAAATTGCTGTAAGGAGCCTGTATGACCATTGATAAAACAGCTTCAGGAAGGTTAAATATCTCCAAGTTAAAAACAATGAAAAGATTGAGCTTTGCTTTAGACTTTGGTTTGTCTAACATTCTGTTATGTTATTTCTGTGACACCTTGCCTGCTGAACTGACCACTTAGAATCAGATAAGAATCAGAATTCTTATTAAACTGACACAGTATGTTAAAAATTTTACTAAAGAGTTGATTGGATTGGTCACGAAGTTGAAAAGAACCTTAGCAAATGGTAATGCCATTTATCCAGGTGTCCACCCCCCTGGCCTCCAGTCTGGGGCATAGTTAAAACATACTAAGTAGATGGAATTCTCTCTTGTTTTTAAATCTCTTATTTTTTCCTCAAAATCTTACAACTACAGAAATCCTTTAATTTTGTCATTGTGTATTTTAAATAGTGAGATTTAAATTGTGAACATTCATTTGTATTTCTATTCAAATAGTAATTATCTAATAATACTAATGATGAATTCCAGTAGTAGTCTGTAGTATTCTGTTAAGTGTTGATAATATGATAACAGGAAACTTAAAGGTCTATGCCTTTAAGGACCTAGCAGGAGAGGCAGTCCTGAAAGAGAAGTTATGTCATAGTGCAGTGTGGATGTCTGTGGGCTTTGCACAGATTATACCAAGGAAGATGCAGGCTGTTTCGCTCTGAAGACAGTGGTTATATGAGGCTTCACCATAGTGGTTCTACAAGGAAGAGTAGGATTTCCCTAGACCAACAAGGGATGGAGGGTGTTCCTGAAAATGGGAGTTCATGTACAAAGGCACAGAGGTCCAGAACACCATGATGTGTTTGTGGAGTATGAGTGAGTATGGATGTAGAATAGATTGTGAAGGGATGGAGATTAGTAGAAAAAAGACTGGAGAGATAGGCAGGGCCAATGTACACATCAAATGCTAAGATGTTTGCTCTTTACCTGTGCACAGTAGGGAGCAACCAAAGGATCTTAGACTTGAGTATGCAGTTCGGATTTCCATGTTATGAAGAACACTCGGCCAGTCATCTGAATGATAGATTGGAAGGACAAGATTGGAGGCTGGGAACCAGTTGAGGGGAAATTTCCACAATGGAAATAGGAGAAGACCAGGTCCTGGGCTAAAGTGGTATCCATGGCAATGGAGGCAGGGGAAGGAACAGATTCCGGAGGTGTCAAAATGGTGATATTTTAGGGAATTGGCTGCTAATTCAAGGCAGAGGGTTAAAAGGAGCCTAGGATGATGTTCAGTTAATGACCTGGAAAATGGTGTTGCCATTTCCTGAGGCAAGGAATAATAAGGAGGCAAAGATAATAAATTTGGTTCTGGTACATTAAACTCGCAATGTTTGTAGGTTATTAAAGTGCATGTTTTGTGTGGAAATTTGAGATCTGGCTCTGAGGCTGAGGAGAGTGAACAAGTTGGAATAAAGATATGGGATGAGTTGTAATAAACAGTGGATGAGGCTGACATTGCTGCAGGATATATGAGAGTGAGAAGAGGATAAATCATTGAATCCTGGAAAATAGTAGCGTTTAAAGACAAGGGAGACACCAAAGAGATCAGACCCGAGAGGAAGGGAGATAGGAAGTTAGATTCATAGACATTGAGAGAAGAGTTTCAAGAAGGATTGAAAAAGGTCTTGCTGGGAGGAGTGAAATAGGGTGACTGTTGAAGTTGGCAGTCAGGCTGGTAATGACTTCCTGAGTGTATGTTCTCTGGAGTGACAGAGTGAAGACCAGACTGCAGTGGACTGAAGTAGGAATGGGGCACGAGAAAGTTAAAAACAGAGTCTCTTCCAAGTAGTTTGGCTTTGAAGGGTGAGAGCTGGAGGGAGTCTAGGGCTGAGGGACCACTGCAGATTCATGAATGAAAGGGAGCAGTTGGTTACAGATATAGAGAGGGAGGGGGAGTCTGAGGATGGGGGAGTGAGAGGTATAAGCTGTTGGGTGTAAGAGGTCGAAAAGAGTTGAACATGACTGAGCCACTAACACTTTCTCCGCTTGCCCTCTGATCTCCCTGCTGGTGCCTCCTGTGAGCTGAATTCACCTGAAGCCTTAAAGCAAAGAAATCTGGTTAATGCAGTTCATAGAGGTCAACCTCCTGTAGCACAGATGTGGATGGAGAATGGGGCAGGGGAGGGGCTGGGCAAACAGAATATTGAGCTCAGCATCCCTGGTGACTCATGGTAAAGAATCTGCCTGCAGTGCAGGAGACCTGGGTATGATCCCTGGGTTGGGAAGATCCCCTGGAAGAGGGCATGTCAACCCATTCCAGTATTCTTGCCTGGAGAATCCCATGGACAGAGGGACCTGGCAGGCTACAGTCCTTGGGGTCGCAGAGTCAGACACAACTGAGTGACTAACACTTTCACTTTCAGTGAACGATAATCCAGAGGCTGAGGAGATTTAGGAGATTGATAGTGGAATAAGGGATTGAGGAAAGTCTGGTGTCTCTGCACGGGAGGAGCTCTTGGTCTCAAGGGACATGCCTCGCCTGGTAACTTGCAGTTGTGATGGGTGCGCAGGTGCAAAGAGCAGAGTGTTTAGTTTCTGGTATCAGCTTTTTCTTTCATCTCTTTAATTAATACATTCAACAGACTTTACCCTACTGAATTTTCCTTACAAATTTTTGATCTTCATTCTGGTCTCAGTTTTGTATATTAAAAAACAGCAAGGTGCGTAGAAGCAGTTTTCTATGTTCCAGAAACAAACACTGGCATTTGGGAGAAGACAGTGTTACAGGAATGATCACTGTGGGTGCAGAAAGGCCATGGCTGCCTCCACGGGACACTAATGTCCGTGAACGTTCCCACCATCCATGATGTTCTTGCACACCTCCAGGCATGATTCCATTGCCACCCAGGACCCTGTTTTCCCTCCAGTGCTCCTACATATTTTCAAAACCTGAAGCCAAATAGAATTAAGATTTCCCCAATACTTCAAAGTGTACAGTGTCATTTGTGTGAGCAGGGCAGTACTTACGGCTGATTCACGTGGCTGTAAGGCAGAAACCAACGCAGAATTGTCAAGCAATTGTGTGTGTGTGTGTGTGTTAGTCGCTCAGGTGTGTTTGACTCTGCGAACCCGTGGACCATAGCCCACCAGACTCCTCTGTCCTTGGGATTCTCCAGGCAAGAATACTGGAGTGGGTTGCCACTTCCTCCTCCAGGGGATCTTCCCCACCCAGGGATTGAACCCATATCTGCTTCTCCTGATTCTTTACCACTGAGCCACCTAAGAAACCCTACTACTGTATAGGATCAGATGCTGAATAGTCAAAGCTTTGTAGGCCAGAAGGTCTCTGTAGCAGCTATTCAGCTTGGCAGTTGTGGGTTGGAAACAGCCACAGGTAACACATAAGCAAACATATGTGGCTATTTTCTAATAAAACTTTATTTACCAAACTAGGCAGAGGAGCAAATTCAGCCCATGGGCTGTGATTTGATGTCCTCAGGCCTAGTTCATCTTAGGCTATGTTTGCCTAAACTCAGAGTATGCTTGATAACAGCATGTGTTAAGATGACCTTATTCATTTTGGAACAACTGAGTTTGAGGAGTGAGAAATCACCAAGGTGCTAACTTTTGCTCCCAGGACTTGGCTTAGTGTCTTCCATCAGGGTGGTCTTATGGCCCCATCTGCCTCCAAAAACCTCAGGCTGCAGGTGAGATTGTGAAATAAACTGATTTAGAAGTTCTTACACTGTTACTTTCTGGAGGGACTCTAATATCTCTACCAGTCTCTTCCTCTTCTTTGTAAACAGAACCCGGAGCATGGCAAAGTCTCCAGCTTAACATTAGGTTTCCTAGCTGTCTTAGTTCATCTGGGCTGCTGTAAAAAAAATACTACAGACTGGGCAGCTTATGAATAACAGATAGTCATTTCTCATAGTCTTGGAGGCTGGAAAGTCTAAGGTCAAGCACCCAGCATGGTTAAAGGGTCAAGGCCCTTTAACTGGTACAAGGATGGCTTCTCACTTGTGGCAGAAAGGGTGACGGGTCTCTGCAGGGGATCTTTTACAAGGTACTAATTTGCTCTCAAAACCTAAGCACCTCCCAAAGGCCCCAACTCCTAATACTATCATCTTTGGGAATTAGGATTTCATCATATGAATTTGGGGGGGACACAAACATTGAGACCACAGAACCAGCCTCTTTTGCAGGAGTGACCAATGAGATTTAAATGAAAGAAGTTGGGTAGAGTCTTCTGGGAATCATTTTATAAAAGGCTGATTGAGCTGGGAAGTGCATTCTTCTTGCCTTCACATCTGTCTTTCTGGTCACCTGGAGGGTGATGTAATGGCTGGCACTGCTGTACTTATTTTGTAACTTTAGGTATCTCTGAGGAAAAACAACCATGGTAAGGCAAAAGGTAGTGGTTTTTCTGGACCTTGATGACTACTCAAACTGCCTCCAGACTTCTTTGATATGAAATAAAAGTCTACCTCTACCATTTTTAGAAAAAATCAAGCTGTTTCTGTTATGAGTAGCTGGGCACAATCCTTACACTGAAGGTGGCATTCTGATATTGAATTTCTATCCATTAACACTTTTTTGGCTTTCTAGAAGTATCAATTAAGAGCACATAGGTTGCAAATAAAGTGGCTATAAAATAAACATTAAATAGACAAATGATTCCAAAAAGAGCATTTTAAGTAAATGTAAAATAATTATTAAGTAGGTGATTTTGGTGACTAATATTGCAAAAAAGCAAGTGGTGACACAGCTGATGCTTTACGGAGAGTTGGACTGTGAAGAAGGCTGAGTGCCAAAGAATTGATGCTTTTGAACTGTGGTGTTGGAGAAGACTCTTGAGAGTCCCTTGGACTGCAAGGAGATCCAACCAGTCCATCTTCTGAAGGAGATCAGCCCTGGGTGTTCTTTGGAAGGAATGATGCTAAAGCTGAAACTCCAGTACTTTGGCCACCTCATGCAAAGAATTGACTTATTGGAAAGGACTCTGATGCTGGGAGGGATTGGGGGCAGGAGGAGAAGGGGACGACAGAGGATGAGATGGCTGGATGGCATCACTGACTCGATGGACGTGAGTCTCAGTGAACTCTGGGAGTTGGTGATGGACAGGGAGGCCTGGCGTGCTGCGATTCATGGGGTCACAAAGAGTCAGACACGACTGAGCGACTGAACTGAACTGAACTGAAAAGTGGAGGAAAACGTACACTTGGGCTTGGTCTTTGCAGTGGGTTTGAAATCACTGTGGCCAAGGTCTTACAGCACCTGAAAAATGGGATATTTAGAAGTTACATGGCTGGTTCTTAGGGTGTCTTCATTAAAACCAGGGAGTTTGGAAGAAATGTTTATTTCAGTTCAGTTCAGTTGCTCAGTCAAGTTCTAATCTTTGCAACCCCATGGACTGCAGCATGGCAGGCTTCCCTGTCCATCACCAGCTCCCAGAGTTTGCTCAAACTCATATCCATTGAGGCAGTGATGCCATCCAACTATCTGATCCCTCCCCAGCTGCTTCAATCTTTCCAAGCATCAGGGTTTTTTTTTTTTTCCCCAGTGAGTCAGTTTTTCACATCAGTTGGTCAAAATATTGGAGTTTCAGCTTCAGAATCAGTACTTCCAATGAATATTCAAGATTGATTTCCTTTAGCATGGACTGGTTGGATCTCTTTGCATTCCAAGGGACTCTTAAGAGTCTTCTACAACACCACAGTTCAAAAGCATCAGTTATTCAGCGCTCAGCTTTCTTTATAGTCCAACTCTCACATCCATACACGACTACTGGCAAAACCATAACCTTGACTAGATGGACCTTGGTTGGTAGAGTAATGTCCTGGCTTTTTAATATGCTGTCTAGGTTGGTCATAGCTTTTCTTCCAAGGAGCAAGTGTCTTTTAGTTTCATGACTGCAGTCACCATCTGCAGTGATTTTGGACCCCCCCCCCCCCACCCACACACACAAATAAAATCACTCACTGTTTCCATTATTTTCCATCTGTTTGCCATGACATGATGAGACCAGATGCCATGATCTTAGTGTTCTGAATGTTGAGTTTTAAGCCAGCTTTTTCACTCTACTCTTTCACTTTCATCAAGAGGCTCTTTAGTTCTTCTTTGCTTTCTGCCATAAGGGTGGTGTCATCTGCATATCTGAGGTTATTGATATTTCTCCCAGCAATCTTGATTCTAGCTTGTGCTTCATCCAGCCTGACATTTTGCATGATGTAGTATGCATATAAGTTAAATAAGCACGTGGCAGTATACAGCTTTGATGTACTGTTTTCCCAATTTGGAACCAGTCTGTTGTTCTATGTCCAGTTCTAACTGTTGCTGCTTGACCTGCATACAGATTTCTCAGGAGGCAGATAAGGTGGTCTGGTATTCCCATCTCTTTAAGAATTTTCCAGTCTGTTGTGATCCACACAGTCAAAGGCTTTGGCGTAGTGAAAGTTTTGGGCTTGCCTCCTAGCTCAGTTGGTAAAGAATCTGCCTGCAACGCAGGAAAACTGGGCTTGATTCCTGGGTCGGGAAGATCCCCTGGAGAAGGAAATGGTAACCCACTCCAGTATTCGTGCCTGGAGAATCCCATGGACAGAAGGGCCTGGCAGGCTACAGTCCATGGGGTCACAAGAGTTGGACATAACTTAGTGACTAAAGAGAGAGATGTTTTTCTGGAACTGTCTTGCTTTTTCAATGGTCCAATGGATGTTGGCAATTTGATTTCTTGTTCCTCTGGATTTTCTAAATCCAGCTTGAACATTGAGAAGTTCACAGTTCACATACTGTTGAAGCCTGACTTGGAGAATTTTGAGCATTGCTTTGCTAGAGCGTGAGATGAGTGCAATAGTGCAGCAGTTTGAACATTCTTTGGCATTTCCCTTCTTTGGGATTGGAATGAAAACTGACCTTTTCCAGTCCTGTGGCCACTGGTCTTTTTCAAATTTGCTGGCATATTGAGTGCAGCACTTTCAGAGCATCATCTTTTAATATTTTCAAATAGCTCAGCTGGAATTCCATCACCTCCACTAGCTTTGTTTGTAGCAACGCTTCCTAAGGCCCACTTGACTTTGCATTCCAGGATGTCTGACTCTAGTTGAGTGATCACACCATTGTGATTATCTGGGTTATGAATATCTTTTTTGTATAGTTCTTCTGTGTATTCTTGCCACCTCTTCTTAATATCTTCTGCTTCTCTTAGGTCCATACAACTTCTGTCCTTTATTGTACCCATCTTTGCATGAAATATTTCCTTGGTATCTCTACTTTTCTTGAAGAGATCTCTAGTCTTTTCCATTCTATTGTTTTCCTCTACTTTACATTGATCATTGAGGAATGCTTTCTTATCTCTCTTTGCTATTCTTTGAAACTCTGCATTCAAATGTGCATATCTTTCCTTTTCTCCTTTGCCTTTCACTTCTCTTCTTTTCTCAGCTTTTTGTAAGGCCTCCTCAAACAACCATTTTGCCTTTTAGCATTTCTTTTCCTTGGGGATGGTCTTGATCCCTTCCTCCTGTACAATGTCATGAACCTCTGTCCATAGTTCTTCAGGCACTCTGTCTATCAGATCTAATCCCTTGAATCTATTTCTCACTTCCACTGTATAATTTAAGGGATTTTATTTGGGTCATACCTGAATGGTCTAGTGGTTTTTCCCTACTTTCTTCAATATAAGTCTGAATTTGGCAATAAGGAGTTCATGATCTGAGCCACAGTCAGCTCCCGGTCTTGTTTTTGCTGACTGTATAGAGCTTCTCCGTCTTTGGCTGCAAAGAAGGCTGCACCATCTGTGATGTCCATGTGTAGAGTTGTCTCTTGTGTTGTTGGGAGAGGGTGTTTGCTGTGACCAGTGCATTCTCTTGGCAAAACTCTGTTAGTCTTTGCCTGCTTCATTTTGTACTCCAAGGGCAAATTTGCCTGTTGCTCCAAAGTATCTCCTGACTTCCTACTTTTGCATTCCAGTCCCCTATAATGAAAAATACATCTTTTTTGGATATTAGTTCTAGAAGGTGTTGTAGGTCTTCATAGAACCATTCAACTTCAGCTTCTTCGGCATTACTGGTCAGGGCATAGACTGGAATTACTATGATATTGAACAGTTTGCCTTGGAAATGAACAGAGATCTTTCTGTCATTTTTGAGACTGCACCCAAGTATTGCATTTTGGACTCTTTTGTTGACTATGAGGGCTACTCCATTTCTTCTAAAGGATTCTTGCCCACAGTAGTAGATATAATGGTCATCTGAGTTAAATTTGCCCATTCCTCTCCATTTTAGTTCACTAATTCCTAAAATGTCGATGTTCACTCTTGCCATCTCCTATTTGACCACTTCCAATTTACCTTGATTCATTTGCATTTTGTACACAAATCCAGCCAAAGCCTTGCTTTTACCTTTGGATAGTTTAGATATTTTCTTACTCTGCTTCTTTAAGATCTGGCAGGTTGCCTGACTAGAATAGATTGCAAGCAATTTCCTGGTAAAACCCCAGAGGCTCAAGACAGAGTGGAGGGGAAGAGTGAGTTGGAGAAGGAACCAGGGGAGTGCTGTTAAGACAGCTCCTGCCTCTGGAGATTCCCAGGGGATGCTCATTATGACAAGGACCCCTTAACCCTGGTGCCTCTGTGCCTATCAAACCTGGGCTCATATTACATTGTGTTAGTTACTTGTGGTTGCTGTTCATTCACTAAGTTGTGTCTGACTTTTTGTGACCCATGGACTGCGGCATGCCAGGCTTCTCCATTCTTCACTATCTCCCGGAGTTCGCTCAAACTCATGTCCATTGAGTTGGTGATGCCATCCAACCAGAGAACCCCATGAACAGTAGTAGTTACACGAATCCTTGACTATCATGCTAAGCAGTTTCCCCCCACTCTCCTTGATAGCCATAAATGCTGAAGCAGCTGCTAAGTGTTGATGAAATTCTTCTGAGAGAAGAATTTTACTTTATGTTTTCTCCCAGTTCTCAGAGGAGCCAACGCTCTCCTACTGGATTGCTAGTTATTTTAGCCAGGTAAAATTTGAAATCTAGGGTCAGTTCAAACACTGCAGGAATAAGCTTTTGCCAGATATATCAGTTAGGAATACTTTTGGCTTCAAGTAACAGAGGACCTGATCAGCATTGGATTAAGCAAATAGAAGCTATATTTTTCACATGATGGGAGGGTGGAGTCCAGTAGTTGGCTATACCAGTTTGGTAGCTCAGTGATGCTTGGGTTCTAGATTGATATCTTTGTGATTCCCTTGGCCTTTTCTTCACAATTACAGAAAGGCTGCCACAGCTCCTGATGTCACATTCTTGTTTAAGGCAGGAGGAGGCAAAAGATATGGGAGATTTCTCCCACAGCCCTCAGCACTTCCAGTTGAGTCTCTGCCAGAGAGTCATGGCCACCTAACTGAAAGCAAAATAAGCAGAGAAAAGAGATTGGAATCAACCAGTTGGCTATTCCAGAAAATCAACTGTGATTCAAACTCAACAAAGTTAAACCTACCCTGAAGAATGTAAACTCCTGGAAGAGACCTTGGTTGTCTCATTCACAGCTGTTGTGCGCCACACAATAGATGTTCAATAAATATATGCTGCATTCAAGATCAGGACTAGGGTGAGTTGAGGTAGGTCCCTGGGGCAAAATATTTAAGGAGATACTTACTTTCAGACCTGGGCAAACTCAGGGTTGATGTCTGTACAGTCCTGAGATTTGAGGGCCTCCTTAAACATTGTGCCCTAGGCATGTAGCTCACCTAGCCCTAATCTTAACCCTGATTGAATGATTATAAAATGAAATTTCAAGAAGATGTGTGAAATAAACACTTTATAACAATAATATTTGTGAAATACTTTTTCTTAAACTGTGCCATATCACAAACGTTAAAATAAGGAATTAATTCACATTCCAAAGGTCAGTAGAAAGAATAAAAGACTATGAGTTATCAGATATGGGCTTTAGGGAAACCTGCATATTGACAATAACTGAAACACTGAATCTTAAACATCTTGAGAAAATGTATTTTTGTGCAGAGAAAATTTGGTAAGAAGCCAGACTTAAATGACATTTTATTTCCACAGTGTACTTATATCATTACAGGTAAGATTAAATACCATAATAAATTAAATGTTATATGGGGGTTGGCAATCCAAACAAAACCAGTTGTTTCATATATTAATACACTGTAGAAATAATTTAAAAAATAATTTGTGCGGGAAAAACCACCTCACACATCATTTTACTAAAATAAGCAAACTAACAAATAAATAACACTAAGGCTCCAAAATGAGTTAGTCGCTCAGTCGTGTCCAACTCTTTGCAACCCCATGGACTGTAGCCTGCCTGGCTCCTCTGTCCACAGGGATTTTCCAGGCAAGAATACTGGAGTGGGTTGTCATGCCCTTCTCCAGGGGATCTTCCCAACCCAGAGTTCAGACCCCGGTTTTCTGTGTTGGAGGTGGATTCTTTATTGTCTGAGCCACCAGGGAAGCCACTTCAAAACGAAGAGACTAAGAAAAATTGTTCATCTTGACCAGAAGGAAATTACATGGAACCTTTAGTATCGATACTCTAGCACTGAAAACCCAAGGAGGGACCCCGAGGTGAGACAGAGGGGTATTCTTTAGGACCCATGAGTGTCCTGCTTTGCTCTGCACTGCCGTTCGCTGTCCTCCTCCACCGGGAAATCTTGCAGTTCTCCAAGGAATCTTTTCCTTGAAGCCTTGCCTCTCACTCTTCTCATTTCATGGTCTTTCTCTGAATTCCCAAAGCAATTTCTCAGCACCTTGCCCTAACTGTTGTCCACAGTGGCTGTGACAGAAGTGGACATCAGCCTTGACCCTGCCTCTGTCTAGTGGCACATTCTCAGGTGAGGGACTTCTACTCACTAGAATCCTCCATGGGAGGCAGTGTGCTGATGTGTGCAAAGCTTTGAGCAAGGGCTTGGTCTCTGGCCTGGTTATAATGGTCAGTATACCTGGCCTTGCTTCATGCTTGCATCCTCCACTGTACTAGGTTATAACCTTGCCCCCAGCCTTTCCCCTCAAGGTCTTGCTCCTGCCACTAAAGAGTGACCTGGTCGCTAACAGCTGAGCTTCTCAAACTTGGGTGTGTGTTAGCAAAGACCACCTGGAAACATGACAATGCAGATTCCCAGCACTCACACCTAGAGATGCTGTGTTTGGGGTGGAGGGAGGGAATGTCTATTTTTCAGTGGTGGTCTCAGCGCCCCTGCTGGTCCCAGGTCTTTCTCTACAGTGAGGCTTCTCCACCTGAGCACGACTGACATTTTGGACTGGAGAATTCTTCATTGTCAAGGGCTCTCCTCATATGCTGAGCGACATCTCTGGCCTCTACTCACTAGATGCCAGTAACATCCCTCACCCCTGTTGTGACAACCAATAATGTCTCCAAACATCGTCAGATGTCCCCTGGGAGGCAGGATTATGTTTCTTTGGAAGCACAGCTCTATAACATCACCTGCAGAATTAGCATAGTCCCTCACATAGCTAGTGGAGACGGCAATGGCACCCCACTCCAGTACTCTTGCCTGGAAAATCCCTGTGGACAGAGGAGCCTGGTAGGCTGCAGTCCATGGCGTCACTAAAAGTCGGACACGACTGAGTGATTTCATTTTCACTTTTCACTTTCCTGCATTGGAGAAGGAAATGGCAACTCACTCCAGTGTTCTTGCCTGGAGAATCCCAGGGACAGGGGAGCCCTGTGGGCTGCCGTCTATGGGGTTGCAGAGAGTCGGACACGACTGAAGTGACTTAGCAGCAGCTCGCATAGCTAGAGATGTTAAAGGTCTTTTTAGTTGAATAAAGCTCAGATGGATTAGACAAGGGAACTCTCACAGTGTCAACAACACAGACACCCACCTGTCATTATACTTTTTCTGGGGATTTCCCAGTCTTTACTGCAGAAACCACGACTAAGTCTTTCAGTCTCAGAACGGGGACATGCTAGCCACTTGCTAGGCTCTGCACACTGGGATCTAATATTTAGTCTAGAGAAGTAGTTTCTATGGGGAAACGTCCTCAGGAACCACTGTTATTTTTGCCATCTACCACGTAGTAATGACCAGTAAATTGAATAGATTGGAGTCAGCAGATCAGATCAGATCAGATCAGTCGCTCAGTCGTGTCCGACTCTGCGACCCCATGAATCGCAGCACACCAGGCCTCCCTGTCCATCACCAACTCCCGGAGTTCACTCAGACTCATGTCCATTGAGTCAGCGATGCTATGGTTTCATCTCATCCTCTGTCGTCCCATTCTCCTCCTGCCCCGAATCCCTCCCAGCATCAGAGTCTTTTCCAATGAGTCAACTCTTCGCATGAGGTGGCCAAAGTACTGGAGTTTCAGCTTTAGCATCATTTCTTCCAAAGAACACCCAGGACTGATCTCCTTTAGAATGGACTGGTTGGATCTCCTTGCGGTCCAAGGGACTCTCAAGAGTCTTCTCCGACACCACATTTCAAAAGCATCAATTCTTCAGCGCTCAGCTTTCTTCACAGTCCAACTCTCACATCCATACATGACCACTGGAAAAACCATAGCCTTGACTAGACAGACCTTTGTTGGCAAAGTAATGTCTCTGCTTTTGAATATGCTATCTAGGTTGGCCATAACTTTCCTTCCAAGGAGTAAGCGTCTTTTAATTTCATGGCTGCAGTCACCATTTGTAGTGATTTTGGAGCCTAGAAAAATAAAGTCTGACACTGTTTCCACTGTTTCCCCATCTATTTCCCATGAAGTGATGGGACCAGATGCCATGATCTTCGTTTTCTGAATGGAGGATGGTTCAATTTTCCCCAGTTATTGCCTTCAAACATTGTCTGTTGTAACTAGATCCACCTGTGTTGTTGGTTGTTAGCTGTACACACAACCTGGCATGAGAAGGAGAGAGGGGAGGGGAAAGAAAGAGGGAGGGAGGGGAAGAGAAAGAGAGAGAGAGAGAGAGAGAGACGAAAGAGCCGGTACAGGGAGGGAGGTTGCAATGCCACTAGATGGCGCCAAAGACAACCCAATAAAGAGCAACCCAGGACTTGAGCATTTCTCTCTTCCCTAAAGATTCTCTTCAGCTTTTTTTTTCTCTGAATCCAGCAAGAGAGATTCCATGAACCTTGCTGAGAATTATGAAGAGACAGACCTCCATGCATGTTCAGTTTTCTGTAACCTGTTCCACAACGGTTCCCGGAATGCAGGCAGGGAGCTTACTTAGATTGTGGCAGGCAGCTGTGTCTCAGGATGGTGGGATGACGGAGCCTTTAACCCAGTTCCAATGTCAGGAGATATGGTGACCATCGCCAGTCCCTTTGGCTTTGCTGCTGGTGCCTCCACTCATCAGTTCAGTTCAGTTGCTCAGTCGTGTCAGACTCTGTGACCTCATGAACTGCAGCACGCCAGGCCTCCCTGTCCATCACCAACTCCCGGAGTCCACTCAAACCCATGTCCATCGAGTCGATGATGCCATCCAACCATCTCATCCTCTGTTGACCCCTTCTCCTCCTGCCCTCAATCTTTCCCAGCATCAAGGTCTTTTCCAATGAGTCAGCTCTTTGTATCACGTGGCCAGAGTATTGGAGTTTCAGCTTCAACATCAGTCCTTCCAATGAACACCCAGGACTGATCTCCTCTAGGATGGACTGGTTGGATCTCCTTGCAGTCCAAGGGACTCTCAAGAGTCTTCTCCAACACCACAGTTCAAAAGCATCAAATCTTCTGTACTCAGCTTTTGTTATAGTCCAACTCTCACATCCATACATGACTACTGGAAAAACCATAGCCTTGACTTGATGGACCTTTGTTGGCAAAGTAATGTCTCTGCTTTTGAATATGCTGTCTAGGTTGGTCATAACTGTCCTTCCAAGGAGTAGGCATCTTTTAATTTCATGGCTGTAATCACCATCTGCAGTGATTTTGGAGCCCAGAAAAACAAAGTCAGCCACTGTTTCCACTGTTTCCCCATCTATCTGCCATGAAGTGATGGGATCGGATGCCATGATCTTAGTTTTCTGAATGTTGAGCTTTAAGCCAACTTTTTCACTCTCCTCTTTCACATTCATCAAGAGGCTCTTTAGTTCTTCTTCACTTTCTGCCATAAGGGTGGTGTCATCTGCATATCTGAGGTTATTGATATTTCTCCTGGCAATCTTGATCCCAGCTTGTGCTTCCTCCAGCCCAGCGTTTCTCAATGTGTACTCTGCATATGAGTTAATAGCAGGGTGACAATATACAGCCTTGATGTATTCCTTTTCCTATTTGGGACCAGTCTGTTGTTCCATGTCCAGTTCTAACTGTTGCTTCCTGACCTGCATATAGGTTTCTCAAGAGGAAGGTCAGGTGGTCTGGTATTCCTATCTTTTTCAGAATTTTCCACAGTTTATTGTGATCCACACAGTCAATGGCTTTGGCATAGTCAATAAAGCAGAAATAAATGTTTTTCTGGAACTCTTTTGCTTTTTCAATGATCCATCGGATGTTGGCAATTTGATCTCTGGTTCCTCTGCCTTTTCTAAAACCATCTTGAACATCTGGAAGTTCACAGTTCACGTGTTGCTGAGGCTCATCCTGTGCCCCAGATATCCAGGCCTGCCCCATGAGGCTTGGGATGCGAAGCTACAAGGGAGAGCTCTGAGTGGGGCCTGGGACCCTCTCCCTCCTCAGCCCCTGGGCCCTTATTCTCCATCTCGGATGGATCTCTCTATCTTCTCTGCCCCCACCGCCAACACCGCCTTCCTGGCAGCATGAGCTCTCATCTGGTTGTTGCCAGCCTGGCTTCACCTCCCACAGTCAGCTTGTTCCACCTTCCTGTCCATTCCCCACACTTTATCCAGAGGGGTCTTTGGTACAAACAGCCACTTCCTCGCTTGAAAGACTTGTGGCCTCCTGCCCCTCTCAGGACAGACTCCAGACTCACTACCATGGTGTCCGAGGCTTTAGGGGATCTGATGCCTGCCCACCTGCGCAGTTTTATCTTTCTCCCAATTTCCCCTTCCCAAATCCCTGCCTGATCTCCACGGCTCTTTCTCACCCCCGCCACTACAGACACCCCTAGTCTTCGATCAGACTAAAATACTTTTGTTTCTCTAGTTATAATAGTTTCTTCTTCTTCTTCTTGTTTTTTCCCCTCACTCTGGCCTTTGCACTTGGGAAATAGACAACTGCTCTCTCGCTTTTCGCATTCCCACGACTCTCGCCTGGGTGATTACCACCCTCACCTCCTCTGAAAAATCCTGAGAAAGCCCCACTCCAAGGCTGCTTAGCCGCATCTCCTGAGTTCCCTTGGTTCAGCTGTCTTCCCACTTCCGCTGGACCCCTAGCCCAGTGCCCAGAGCTTATTAGATGTTTGTTGAGCGAATGGACAGAACTGGCGCCTCACCCAGCAACCTGCGCAGACGCAGTGCCAACACAAGGTGGCGCTGCAGCCACGCGCTTCGGAGGGCAGCCTCTTGCTTGGCGCAGGCCCGGCTGGATGGGGCTCTGTTGTCCCCACGCGGGCTTCTCCAGGCTGAGAGAGGGTCGTCTGGAGTCAGGGACGCTTGTTCAGTGCTGTGATGCCGGTGACATACGTTTGGGAACAGACTCCTGCCCTGGTACCTTCATGCAAACTTCAGAAGCTTGAGTATGGTCTTCACCCAAACTCTACTCATCCTGCCTTTTCCCAAAGCCCTCAGTTCTTAGCAAATTTTGTTTCCTGCCTTGCTAACTAGAGGAGTTCAGTACTCGAAGTTCACGATTCTAAGCTATTCAATCAAGGGCTTGCTTCTTGGAGTAATTTGCTCCAGTGGTGCCTCCCTGGTGGTTCAGAGAGTGAAGAGTCCACATGCAATGCAGCAGACCTGGGTTTGACTCCTGGGTCAGGAAGAGCCTTTGGAGAGGGAAATGGCAACCCTCTCCAGTATTCTTGCCTGGGAAAATCCCATGGACAGAGTAGCCTGGTGAGCAAGAGCTGGATAGACTCAGCAACGAACACTTTCACTTTTTGAAACTATCACATGATAAACATTAGCTACTTGTTGATGAATTGGGTCATTAAATGATTAAAAAGGGTAGTTAACACGAGCATTTGAAGTACCATGGTAGGCTGGATGGCAGGAGAGAATGTCATTTTTTCCTGGATATATCAGCTTAGATTCTGGAGGTAACTGTTTGTGAGGTCACTGGGTAGGGACTTTTGCAAAGACAGATCAGGTGGGGTGTTTTCCCAGACTCTACCCTGCTCTCCTCTGCCTGGGGGGCCATCAAATTGTACTTTAAAATGCTTTTGCAGTATTCACAAAGGTGGTGGAGCCCTGCTTGGTCTGAAGCCCCAATTTTCCCTGTTGGCTGGGATTTGGGGGCAGGTTGCTTAACCAACAAGCTCCAGTTTCCAAGTTGCCAGAGGAAGGGGTGGTATTGGACGACCTTTCAGGGTTCTGCAGTCCTGATGGTATGTGAATTTCCGTGAGCCACGATGATGGTGGGAGCTGGGCAAGTTGCCTGATTTTTGTGCTTGTCAGTTTCTTTATCTGTGAAATATGAATCATAGGAGTAATTAGCTCATAGGGTATTAAAACAATGAGGTGAAATCCACACCTGATAAAATCAGGCATTTAAAAATGTACGGTTGAATCTCCCTGTTGTGCAGCCATCACCTATATCAAATGCCAGCACTGCAAAAGGAAAGCCTGTCCCATGAAACAGTCACTCCCATGGCCCCCCTCCCAGGCCTTGACAGCAACCCATCTGTGTTCTGTCCATGGATTTGCCTCTACTGGATATTTCATATACAACTCGTCCCCTACATACAAACCTTCGGGTTGAGAACTTTGTGGGGAGACCTTCTGGGTTGTATTGGAGGGAACGGCCCTTGAGGGCAAGATTGTCATCATCGCTGATGAAAGGAGGAAGTGCCAGCACCTGGGGGAGTGGGGGCAGAGGGGAGCCTTTGAGTCAAGGGCAGTACCCTTGTTAACACCAGTATTTTCTGCACCGTGAATGTTATTTTTTTTGCATATCCATCAAGCTTTCTTGTTCCTTTTATTCACAGCTCACCCTGAAAAAGAAATTTCTAGAATCTCCCCAATTAACTGGGTCAGTGGGCTCCTAGGAAGATTAGTGTTTCTTGGAGCAGAGCTGGAATTTAAAGATCATTTAATCTAATCTTTTCATTTAACAAAGGAGGAGGAATCGGAGGCCCTGAGATTTGCTCCAATCTCACCAGGAGTGGGTTGCAGTCAGGCTTAGAACCTGGGTCTCCAGGCTCCAGCTCCGTGGCTTTTCCACAGTTGTGAGGATTCTCAATGCCTGGCTGCAGGGTCAGTACAGTCAGTACGTTGCTCATGGACCTTGAAAAGTGGAGTGCTTCCTTACAGCCACCCTCTCTCCTGTTTCTGAATGTTTAAAACACAAAAGGCAAACTGTAGAAAAAAGATACAGCTATTCTTCAAGAGAGAGAGTCTATTTACCTTTTTCTGTCCTGAGAAACTACTTAGGTGTTAATGGACACTAACCAGTCAATCCAGGCATTCATGTGTACTTAGTCATTCAGTCATGTCCGAATCTTTGTGACCCACAGACTGTAGCCCACCAGGCTCCTCTGTCCATGGAATTTCCCAGGTTAAAATACTGGAGTGGGTTGTCATTCCCTTCTCCAGGGGATCTTCCTGATCCAGAGATTGATCCCATGTCTCCTGCATTGGCAGGCAGGTTCTTTACCACTGATCCACCAGGGAAGCCCAGTCAACCCAGGAAAACATACTCATTACTCGTAGGAATCATCAAAGCCCAAAACTGAAAATCTCCATGAAGATAGAAGCATCAAAAATTAATCTTTAGACCAAAAAGGAGAATATTAAATCTGCAGTCAAAGGGACTATGGAAAATTCTAGATAAAAGAATAAAGCAGGTAAGACTGGCTCAAAAAGTGTTTGGAGAAATGAGATTTATTTTTGTGTGATGGGAAGAGAGCTTCTGAGAGGTGAAAGTGTATCATCAACAGGGGTGGCTGTATATTTAAAACTGTTGTCCAGGCTGCAGGGATCTGATGTTCTCAGGACTAGTAAGCCAGTAATAAATGTGCCAGGACATGGTTGTTGCAGCTGAAATCTGGAAATTCTGGGATGTTTGAGATGGTTCTCAGGAAGTGGGTGGGAGAGTGTGCTGTGAATGTCCTTCTCAGCGAGGCTGTGGTCCCCCTACTGAGCCAGAGGCATGCAGGGAGGCATGAGCCCCACTGACCAGTGTGTATTCCCTCTCAGATGGCAGGGACCGCACGCCACGACCGAGAGATGGCGATCCAGGCCAAGAAGAAGCTCACCGTGGCCACTGACCCCATCGAGAGGCTTCGCCTGCAGTGCCTGGCCAGGGGCTCAGCGGGCATCAAAGGGCTTGGCAGGTAGGACCTGGGCTGTGGGCTGCAGGGAGATGAAGGAGAAAGGCAGAGTGTGGCCAAGTGAGGCTGAGACCAGCCATGGGCCCTCGGGCAAGTCACTTCCTCCTGGATCTCAGCTCCTCCTTTGTAAAATGCAGAGTTTGGAAGCATTGATCTCTGAGGTCCCTTGTGACAATATTTGGTTCTTAAATGCAGCTACTGGGACAAATCAAAGTGAAGGGAGAAGCACTCCCAGATATTAGAGACACCTAGAAGTGGGTGACAGAGGATGAAATGGTTGTATGGCATCATTGACTCAACTGACATGAGTCTGAGCAAACTCTGGGAGACAGTGAAGGACAAAGGAGCCTGGCATGCTGCAGTCCACGGGGTTGCAAAGAGTCAGACATGACTGAGCGACTGAACAGCAGCAAGTAGGGTAATGAGAGAGACAGTCCCTAAAGCGGTGACAATAAGGGCTGAATTATCCCAGGAGACTTGCATACAGTTCCCTTTGGTCTACAGTAGGACCTTGTTTATCCATGCTAAATGTAACAGTTTGCCTCTGCTGACCTCAAGCTCTCAGTAGTGTTCAGGAGAGGCTGAGAAATGACTCTGTATGTCCAGAGAAAGCAGTGGATGTACTATTAAAGTATTCACTGAGCTTAGGATCAATCATTTGGCATGAGTAAAATTTGAAAGTTCCCCCAAAAGAGGGGTAGTGAATTAGAATAGGGAGGGAGCAATAGGGATTTAGAGGCAGTTGCAGATTTTGTGTCTCCATCACTTCCAGGGACACAGGAATCACCTGCCACCCAGGGATTCCCTCAGTTTCACAGGAGAACAGCTCCTGTTCCCCACCCTCTGATCCTGGGATTAGTCCTCAGGCCTGGGAAACCTGAGTCGAAAGAGATTGTAAGCCTCCTAAGGGTGAGTCCTGGGTCCTGTTACCTATTTCCAAAGACTAAACCCAGTGACTGCCATGGGTGGGGCATCGTGCTCTCTCAGGGCTTTCATGGGTGAGCAAGGCTTCTCCAGGGTTCATGGAGAACTCAGGACACCAAGAGTCACAAGGACGGGTGTCTTCCTGGTGTGAGAAGTTGTGTGTTAGAGACATACAGAATGCCATGCTGGGGATCTCCAGCCTCCCACCTGGTGGCCATGAGGTTTCATTTCCAACAGGTTACTGAGCACTGGAATGTCACTTTCAACAGTCCCCCGCTCTTGGACCAAGCCCAGGTCTGTCAGAAGCTCAGGATGGGGGCAAATGGTTCCTGGTGGCCAGGCTGTCACGGTCCAATGGGAAGACCAGCCCACTTCCTTTCAACATTGTATCAATCCATCCTCCACCTTCGTGCTGGGGCCACAATCTTGTCCTTAGTGTAGACCCTTCGTGACAACCACTGTCTCGTCTACTCCCTGCCCCCCTCAGTTGCATCTCTCCTGCCATCTATGCCACCTCCACCCCACGCCCCTACCAGCCCTTCCACCGTGAACTAGTCTACTGTGAAAAGACACTGTCTCCTCCTTGGCCTTCTGCATGAATGTGCCCTCTGCCTCCTCCCCTTAACTGGTTTTGCCCTTCCCTACATTTCTCATCAAGGGTTGGCTGCCCCTTAGCCCCTTTTCTTCTTATTGTTAGACTGGGATTATGTTTCTTTGGGGGCCACAGAAGTAAAATGAGATTCTCGTCACATCAAATCAAGGATGCATGTGTACTTTCAACATGAGGCTGATGGTGGTTTAGTCTCTCAGTTGTGTCTGACTCTTTGTGACCCCATGGACTGTAGCCCTCCAGGCTCCTCTCCATGAGATTTCCCAGGCAAGAGTACTGGAGTGGGTTGCCATTTCCTTCTCCAACTATCAGAATGGCTTATCACCATTGGCCTTGATCTTGGTCTCCTGGCTGAGACAGTGCCTGGTTTCTCCTCTGTAAACTTGCTTTCCCCTCTGCCTCTCCATATTGGACTCTTCAAAGGGAAGTTCCTATGTAGAGCCCCACTTAGGGCCTGGGGAGCTAGTTTCCTCCTTCAGGACAGAGTATGAACATAATTTATTTGAAATTCAGCAAGAGAAATTTATCTTTTCTCCCACATTTATCTACTTATTCAAGCATTTATTTAAACCATTATTAACTCATGGATATGTATTTTATACTTTGGTTTATAACCCAACACATTTTTATTGTTCAAATTGTTTGTTTTGGCCTTGGGAGGTCTTTTGGCTGGCTTCTGTATCCGTTTGATGTATTTCCATCAGTGCAGAGATTCTTTGAGCACTTCTTTACTTTTTGGTGTAAGATGCTCCAAGCTTATCTTGCATATTTTTCTGCCCCAGTTCTAGAATCAGACATTTCTCCAAGAAGCTCACTTCCTTTTATTGGAGAATTGTACTTTAAACCAAGATCTAGACTCTAGATGTTTTTGTTCTGACTGAGGTGTTACTTCTAGATTCTCTTAACTGACAGAACAAGAAGATATAGGTGTATAGGCTAACCCCTCTCTCTATAAACATATCTGTAAATATTTTATATGTATTCATCTGTGTTTATATTAAGCTAAACGTGAGTTCCTACTGATATCTCCAACTCAATCCTTATTGATCAGATCATTCTAGCCCCCTGTCCTAGCTTATCTATAAATCCCCACTCCAACAGTGAGAAGCTTAGCTCCCATCATCCCTTTAATTGTTCGGATCCAGGGTACCCATATAGCAACATGGAAATTGTCAACTTGTATCTCCATGAGAAATATCTTTATCAACTGGAGTACAGAGGTTATGTGTAACTCATTTTGTCTTCAGTCTTAGGAACTCTACTCATTTCCAGAGTTACTTAAGTCAGCACTTTCATCTTTCCATCCCCCTTCAGTGAGATGGTCTCAAACTTTTATAAAACAGTTAAATTCTCTCAGCACAATCTGTATTCCTTCCTGGGATTCCCTGATGTGCTAAACAGTTTTTTAAAATGTATGCATTACGGCTCACTCTTAGTGCTGTGAGGTTCTATGGGCTTTAGCAAATGCACGTCATGTATCTTCCACTCTAGTGTCATACAGAGAAATATCACTGCCCAGAATCTCTGGGCTTTCCCCAATCTGTCTCCCCTTCCCTGCATTTTTTTTTTTTTTAACCATGTTTACAGTTCTGGCATTTTCAGAATGTCATATAATTAGAGAAGACAGTATATTTTTAAACATTTGTCTTCTTTTCTGAGGGGCTGGGAAGAAGCTCACCAGAGAAGAACCTAAGACTTTTGTCTTTACTTCAAAAAACCTTGAGAGTGGCTTTCTCCTTGAATTTTTATTCTTATATCTTGTTCTTTGTGTTTTTTTCTTCCTTTTTATATGTGTATATTATCTTCAGAGTGTTTCGAATTATGGATGACAATAACAACCGAACCCTTGATTTCAAAGAATTTGTGAAAGGGTTAAATGATTATGCTGTGGTCATGGAAAAGGAGGAGGCAGAAGAGCTTTTCCGGAGGTTCGATAAAGATGGAAACGGAACAATAGACTTCAATGAGTTTCTTCTCACATTAAGAGTAAGTGGTCCCATGAATCACTGTATCCACTGGGTTTGGCTTTCACGTGGTTTGAACTGGCTATCATAAGACTTGGTGTTTGGAAGCTGATAGCACACCATGGAGGAGATGGGCAGGAGACAATACAGGCTTAGGGATTTTCTGGAGCAGTCACAATGCACATCATTTAAAGGCACACAAATGATTGCAATTGCACATCATTGAGAGGAATCAAATATTTCACTGCAGATGATACAAGGAAAGCTCATCGACTTGTGTATGTGGCTTTTTTCCAATGTTTCTAGCCTCCAATGTCCAGAGCCAGAAAAGAGGTGATTATGCAAGCTTTTCGAAAGCTAGACAAGACTGGAGATGGTGTGATAACAATTGAAGACCTTCGAGAGGTGTACAATGCAAAACACCATCCAAAGTACCAGAATGGTGAATGGACGGAGGAGCAAGTGTTCCGGAAATTTCTGGATAACTTTGACTCACCCTATGACAAAGATGGAGTGGTGAGTGAAAGAGCTTAATCTAGTGAAATTTCTTTCTGTAATTATAAATGGGAAATGGGCCCCAAGCCTTAAAAAGACTTATACCATATATATATATATATATATATATATATATATAAAATAAATCAAAGTAAAATGTTTCCTTGGTGACTATCTAGAAAGCTTAGAACAAAAGTAGTAAAAATGTGTGTGTGTGCACACATATATTTGTAGGGGAGCCACATACAGCTAAATATCCATCATCTGAAGACTGTGGCATTTTGGTTAAAGGTTCTGTTTCTTGATTGCCATATTTGCCATACACAGCTAGCCTAATTTCAACAAACTTCATGCTAATACATATCCAACTTCAAAATGAGACCATAATTCAATTTTGGGGAACATGGTTCACAGGGCATCTCGGGATGCTGCCTGCCTTTTCACACATCCCCCTGAGCATTGTTTGTCATCACACTTCGCTACATGAAAATGTCATTTCAGGGAAGCATCAATTAAGGGAAAGCCAGATAACAGAATTTACTCTGATTTAATCTTTGGTGGGCTTTGAGATGAACTTACATTTCTAAACTCCAGTGAACTTAAGGACAAAAGCAACCACCCATTTCCAAGAACTCGTGTCTTCAAGTGACAAAACATGTTGCCTGGTAGGATAAGGAATACTGTTTCCATAACTGTATTTAAACTGAGATGGAATTGTTAGGTGGCTAGAATAGGAAACAGGAGTCCAGAATGGCAGTGGGTAAAAGACAAGAAAGGGAAAAGCCCACGAAAATAGAACAAAGGAAGGTCTGAGGACCGGAGTGAGGACCTCAGGTAGAACAAACAGTGCTCCTGGCTAGCCCAATTTACATAAGGCAGGCCCAAGGGGAGGAAAAAAACATATAAAAAGAGGAGCCAAAGGGCCGAGGGTCTCTCTCTCCTGCACGCATGCATGTGTGCGTGCACTCTCTCTCTCTCTCCTCTTCGCGTCTTTTGGGTTGGCATGCTCTCACACCTTGAGGATATATTTTTCTTTATTTTCTAAATAAAACTGAGCTGTAACATGGAGCTATAACACTGTCCGGGAGCTGTGATGCACCGAAGGCTTTGACGTCTGTTGCTTCAAATTTTTGTTGTGACGAGACAGACCCGAGGAAATTACACACTCCCCTGACAGAATGAAAGAAAACTGAAGTGGTAGCCATTCGTCATGTCTGACTCTTTGCGAATCCATGGGCTGTAACCCACTAGGCTCCTTTGTCCTTGGGATTCTCCAGGCAAGAATATTAGAGTTGGTGCCATTCACTTCTCCAGGGGATCTTCCCAACCCAGGGTTGGAATCCAGATTTTCTGCATTGCAGGCATAGTCTTTGCCATCTGCTGGAGTAGGGAATGGCAATCCACTCCACTCCAGTATTCTTGCCTGAAGAATCCCATGGAAAGAGGAGCCTTGCAGGCTACAGTCCATGGGGTCACAAACAGTTGGACATGATTAAGTGACTAATCTTTCTTTCTTTCTTTACCATCTGAGCCACCAGGGAAGTCCAAGACAGAATGTTGTCTGTCTTTTATCAACATCCAGAAATGGGATTTTTGACCCAGGATCAGCTCTGCTCTGAAATGCCCTGAAGGTTTAAGGTGATGGGGAAGGGATTTCCCTGTGTGGCTGGGGCAGCAGGACCCCGGGGACAGTGACTCCTGACCTTTTTGCCACACAGGAAGGCTTGATGTGGCAGTGGGCTGGAAGCGGAGATGCTGGAGATAGGGAGAGGAAACAAGCCTTCCTGTCCTAAAGGGAATTCCCCGCCCCTCCCTCCCCATTTTTTTTTTTTTTTTCTGTGAAACTTCATGGTGAGCCCTATGACCAAGGGGAGGGAGGTCTTTATGTCATTTCTGCTGACATTTTCCTGCCAGGGGCAGAGAAATATCCTCCATTTTAGCCTGAAGTGATTGCAGAAGTAGATTTTTAAAAGGAGCCTAGATTCTGTTGGGCAGTCAGATGCTTGGGGACAGAAACAGCAGAACTGTGTTTTCTTCCCCTGAGGCTGGCCTTTGATCTCTGAGATGGCAGTGGAAAAATAGTCAACTGTCATTTCCCCAAATTAGCCCATCTTGATGCAGGGTCCCAGCCTGTATCTACCCCTCTTCTGCAGGTGGTTCCTCCCCTTTGCCAGGGGAAACCTCAGCTGCCCTTTTCTCTAACCCAAGTCAGAATAGCCAGTTGTTGTGATTCAGCTGATTTCAAGTTCCCACCCCGTTTCTTCTGACATTTATCTTCACAAGCCACAGTAGGTTCTCAAATACTCAAAGTAAGGGTTATTGGGGTTTTTAGCGGTTATAGCATTTGATGTCACCTGAATTTCACAGACTCTGCATAAACCCCCAGCTCTCTGAGTGCTCATCATTCAGGGAATGAATTATTCATGCAGGTTGCTGGCAGCCCTGAAGAACTGCAGAATTTGATTGTTTTTAAGGGGGGGGGGGCAGGTGGAACACAAGGATTTATAGTTTTAACAAGTGTCCCAAATGACTCTTATTCACATTGGTATTCGAGATCTTTCCTCTCAAAGATTCAGAAGTGCCTGGTTTAATGACTAAATATATTATGCACACCCTGGAGGAGGAAACGGCAATCTACTCACTCTGGTATTCTTGCCTGGAGAATCCCATGGAAAGAGAAGCCTGGTGGGCTACAGTTACAGGGTCACAAAGAATTGGACATGACTGAAGTGACTTAGCATGCACACATGCACATATTATGCACAGAAACTTCACTTAGCATAATCATAAATCTAAATAGTATTTATTGAGCACTTATTATCGCCCAGATGTGCCAAGGACTTTCCAGGGATATTCCAGGGAGTAATGAAAATATTTCTTAAACCTGATGCATGATTGAGACTTTTCTAAATTGAGTCACATTTTAAATGAACAAAGAGCTGTTGCTATAAAGGAACTCCAGATGGAGCTGAAAGCTGGAGAACTGGGGAATGCAAAGCAGGCCAGAAATAAAAAAACTCAAGAAAGGAGCACATTAATGGTACTCTATAATTTTTAACAAAAGCTCTTGTACATGTATTCTTTATTTCTACTTCCAGGCATTGATAGGCACAGCTCAGTTACTAGCTCCATTCAACGTCTTTCTTCCTACTGCTTTTTACTCTTTTATGGGGTGGGGTGGGAGCAGAGAGGCAGGAGGAAGAGAGAGAAGGGAAGAAGAGAAGGAGACAAGGATGGATCCTATGACTTTTTTCTCTGTTCCCTTATAATTTCAGCACAAAATGCAAGTGGGTCAGTCAACTCATGATTCTTGTGTCGGGCGAGTGTGTATGCTCCTCGGTTCTGTCTCATCACAACAAAGATTTAGAGTGATGGACATTAAAGCCCTCGATGCATTGCAGCTCTCAGGTCTTGGACAAACCGTGTTATAGCTCTTAGACAAATCATTGTTACAGCTCTATTTTATTTAGAAGATAGCAGGAGAATCCATCCTCGAGGCATGAGGGCATGCGGACCCAAAGACGCAAAGAGAAGAGAGTGGAGGAGCATGCCAGCGCGCGGGAGAAAGAGACAGCACGCGCGAGAGCGAGTCCTTTGGCTCCTTTTTTTTTGTTTTTTTTTCCTCCCCTCTGGGCCTGCCCTATGTAAATTGGGCTAGCCAGGAGTGCTGTTTCTTCTACCTGAGGTCCTCACTCAGGTCCTCGGACCTTCCTTGACCTTCCTTTGTTCTGTTTTTGCGGGCTTTTCCCTTCCTTGTCTTTTAGCCACCACCATTCTGGACTCCTGTTTCCTATTCTAACTACCTAACACTTGGAAGAGATAAGAATGTTCCCCGAGACTTGGGGAGAGAAGAGTTTGCTGTTAGGGACTAGAAAGGGGTTTTGAATTATTTATGGATTTCACTTTTTGTGGTGTTTTCAATCCCTCATGACACTGAAATTTGAGGGCTAACTGGAAAAGTGATAACTTTCCCCGACAACCATTATTACTGTGTCTGTGTCCTCCCGTATAAGCTGGCCTGTACTTGGGGCTAAATTCACGGGTCATAGAGATCAAACCAAAAAACAATTATTTCCCTGAGTCAACTAATTGTGTCTGCTAATACAGTTGAATTAGAGCGCACTTGTCACATGGACCTATTTAAAAATACATTGGTAACTGCATTTCTTCTCTCTTAAAGGAAAGGAAAGTAAAATCTTAGCATAAGTAAACATATTAGTTGAAACAGGCATGGAAAGAGAGAGAACCCAAGTGGGGATGGAGTGGGGGGATCTTTTAGAACTTAACTCTGTGTCTGAAATGAATCATATGTATCTTAAAAAAGCATGAAGCCAAGGAGTATTTAACAAGAAATCTCTTTCCTTTTCTGTAGGATGGAGCTCCATTTTTAAAGGTAAAAAGCATGCCTTGTCTTGACACAAGAACATGAGGGTGGTATTTCTGACATGTCCCAGAAAGACGGTATTCACTACAGTTAAAGAACACATGTTTCTTATTCTGAGTTTCAGTCTCACTTACCTGGACAGATGGGCTTCTGCTCTTATAGGAAGACGAGACCTGCATCTCACTTTCCATTTAGGTTGGTTTGGAAATTTTCGAGACTTTCTTCCTTTATTCTTGTTGGCCACTCCCTCATGGCCATTCTCAACCTCATTTTTCTCTTTTTCTAGATCTATTCTTCAGTGGTGTCACTAAGAAGTCTACTTGACTGAAATTTCCCTCCCATTTACAGGTTCTAGAGATGTGCCTCAACTGAAATGGTGAGAAGCAAAGCTTTGTGTTATTTTTTTCCCCTGACTTTTACACTGCAGGTGACCCCTGAGGAGTTCATGAACTACTATGCTGGGGTGAGCGCGTCCATTGACACTGATGTGTATTTCATCGTCATGATGCGAACCGCCTGGAAGCTCTGAATGTATGACCTGGGAACAGGGGACTGTAACGGCTGCCATGTGGCTCCAAATGATTAAACATCAGCTCAAAACCAGGAGCAGCACTGAGTTCATATTCATTCCAGGGTTTCTTAGGTGTTTACATACACTGCATTTTCTAGGACAGAAGAAATAAAGGCATTAAGTATTTAACTGTCACTTCTCTGAGGCTGTTTCCTTAGTTCTAAAATATATATCAGTTAAAATAAGGTCCATAAGTCTCCTAGAGCCAGGCTAAAAAAAATTAGATTTCTTCCTTGGCTATTAATAAAATTTTGAATATTATAATCCCATCCAGGCACCCAGAGTGTTTTTCCACCTCCCATTAGATGGTCCATTTCTGGATTGAAGAATTTATCTATTTTTAAGACTGATGGTAAATCTTCATGAGTCTCAGTACCAATCTGGGGATCAGAAGAAGACTCCACGTTTGCCTCTATTTTCATAGAGTTTCAAGTTTCAAAGTTTTAAGTTTCAAAACTTGAGTTTCTCTGCTTGTGGTTTCAGTAAGCCTCAGTTTGGCCAATAGATTTAAAATGACATTTTGGGGTCATTTTAAAGGCTGATGTGAGACTAGACACCTTTTCCTTGAGCAGTAGAGTCAGGGCAGTTCCTGTGGTTAAATTCTGTTACTGGGCTGTGCTCTCAGGATTTATGTGGGACATCTCACCCCGTGAGTGGGCACATCATATCAGGGATCTGGTGGAATGTTCCTCTCTCCCCTCCCTGCTGTGGGCCCATTACGCTGAAGTTCCCACCAGCACAAAAAGACAGAGTGAGGCATAGACGAGGACCATGGGCACACCCCAAAGCAGAGTTTCCATCCTGACACTTCGTGGCTCAGAGTCTCCTGCTCTCAGGTCTAAGCTCTGGCTTCATGTTGTTGATGTGTGAGCATCTCCTCAGGAGAGGCTTCTAAGCAAAGGCAGAGCCTGCTGCTGGAGAGTAGATATTGAAACTACAGCTCTCTCTGCCTGTTTTCTGTTCCTGGGCCAGAGATCAAAACACAGAGACCAGGTGCTGGAGGTGATGACCTTGTTACTCGAAGACAGTCCCAGTCCTTCTTGTCATTCTGACCCTGGCTGCACTGCTCCCCCAGTTTGGGGACATAGACTGGAGTATTGGTCCCCTTTAAGAGCTTATGTATTCAAGTGGCCCTGGATTTAGGGTCAGAACACACTTGCCATTTTTCTTATCAGTTCACTTGTTTACTTGGTGAATTTGGAATTTGAGATCAGGATATACATTGATTTAAAAATTGTGAAAACAAAAGTTTCCGGGTGAGAATTATAGCAGTTGTTAAAGAGGACACGCTTCTTTGTTGTTGAGTTACCCTGATGAAAGGCTGGAAAAAGGACCTTTTTCTTGAGGGTGAGAGCAACTCTATATCATGGGAAGCTAGCTTTTTTGCAAATTAATTGCACAAATCTGGTTTTCTATTGGACTTATTATCAATGCTTATGTAGACAGTGGTTGTCCAAAAGGCACCAAATATTATAAAGAAACATGTAGGTATGATGTAGAAAACCAGAAGAAGTTATGAAGAAATGGACAGAAAAATATTCATGTTTTCTGCAGCCTGTGCCTTGCATATTGTGACTAAGGAAGGGGTCCCCGGTTACCTGGGCACACTGGTTTCAAGCCTGCTGCTCTAGATAATTTGTGTCTTTGATTCTGGGAATGACTCATGCCTCTGCTTAACTGGGGCCATAGAATAAACATGTGATTCTAGAAGGACTAGGTTGCAGCTATCAGCTTTGTCTTCCCCAGTAGTACTTTGCTTCCTGTCTAATTGGGGTGCAGGGCACTGCTATCAGATTTCTGATAATCCATGCCTCACAGTGCAGCTGGTCACATTCAGTTACCTCCCTTCTAATAGGTTCGGTTCTGGTTGACAGTGAGGATTCTATCCGCATTCCCCTCCACCCCGCCACCCTCCAGAAAACAAATCTAATAGCCTGTTGGTCAGGGTCACTCCATTCCTGCTGTCAGCCTTAACCTGTGACTAGGCCAGAAATCACTTATTATTTAAATCTATTCCTTCTGGTAGCAGTGGGAAGAACAGAGAAGAATCATTAAAAATCATTTGCTAATATTTTTCAGTATATATCTTCTTTTTAGTTAACTTATACAGTTAAAATATTACTCCCTTTGCAATTAAAAGCAAATATAAACTGACCACTTGGGTCAGAAGATAAAAGACAAAAAGGGTCTCCAGAAGAACACTTCAGAGCACTTTACCTGGACCTGGACAGGTTGGGCCTAGACCCTAGATATGATATTAGACAAGCAAGCCTAAGAGAAGAGGGTGAAATTGGCAGCTTTTCATGAAGCAGGAACAATGTATGAAAACATTCTGAGAATCAGGATTGCTGAGAACAGGCCGCCAGTATCTGCACTGAATCTGGGCCTCTAATCCCTCCCAAGGCAAACAAACCCAGGCCAGGCCAGAGAAGCCCCTGACTCAGCCGCTGTCAAGAGCTGCAGGGCATCCTGACTGAATTCCAGTTAGAGGGCAAATGAGAAACCCATGATGCACAAGTAGAATTATGGACTGAGGCAGATCTCCTCCAGCCAGTCAATGGGGCTGATTTCCAAAGTCATGTCAACCTTGATAGGATTTCTTCCCAGGCCCAGATGGTGCTCTGGGGGACAATGTATGGTATGGTTCTTTTGTGGTTTGGTGGCCAAGTACAGAGTCACATTTCATACAGTAATCAGATCAGATCAGATCAGATCAGTCAGTCGTGTCTGACTCTTTGCGACCCCATGAATTGCAGCACGCCAGGCCTCCCTGTCCATCACCAACTCCCAGAGTTCACTCAGACTCACGTCCATCGAGTCAGTGATGCCATCCAGCCATCTCATCCTCTGTCGTCCCCTTCTCCTCCTGCCCCCAATCCCTCCCAGCATCAGAGTCTTTTCCAATGAGTCAACTCTTCACATGAGGTGGCCAAAGTACTGGAGTTTCAGCTTTAGCATCATTCCTTCCAAAGAACACCCAGGGCTGATCTCCTTCAGAATGGACTGGTTGGATCTCCTTGCAGTCCAAGGGACTCTCAAGAGTCTTCTCCAACACCACAGTTCGAAAGCATCAATCCTTCGGTGCTCAGCCTTCTTCACAGTCCAACTCTCACATCCATACGTGACCACAGGAAAAACCATAGCCTTGACTAGACGAACCTTTGTTGGCAAAGTAATGTCTCTGCTTGCTGGGCCCCCTCCAAGTAGGCTGCATGCATCATGGTTTTAGGGTGAAGAGATATCCCATCAAAAAATATTTTTTGAGCCACTGCCACGTACCATGTTCTTTTCTAGGTTGTGGGGATAAGCAATTTTTTGTTGTTGTTCAGTCATTAAGTCGTGTCTGACTCTTTGTGATTCCATGGACTGCAGCACGCCAGGCTTCCTTGTCCTTCACTGTCTCCCAGAGTTTGCTCAGATTCATGTCCATTGAGTCAGTGATACTATCCAACCATCTCATCCTCTGCTACCCTCTTCTTCTTTTGCTTTCAATCTTTCCCAGCATCAGGTCTTTTTCAATGACTGTGCTGTTTGCATTAGGTGGCCAAAGTATTGGAGCTTTTTTAAGGGGTGGTATAAGATCAGTCCTGGGTGTTCATTGGAAGGACTGATGTTGAAGCTGAAACTCTAATACTTTGGCCACCTGATGCAAAGAGCTAACTTATTTGAAAAGACACTGATGCTGGGAAAGATTGAGGACAGGAGGAGAAGGGGACGACAGAGGATGAGATGGTTGGATGACATCACCGACTCAATGGACACGGGTCTGGGTAGACTCTGGCAGTTGATGATGGACAGGGAGGCCTGGTGTGCTGCGGTTCATGGGGTTGCAAAGAGTCAGACACGACTGAGTGACTGAACTGGAACTGGAAGCAATGTGCTAGAATAAATGCAAATAAAACTACTGGCTCTCACACCAGTCTAACTGCACACAGTCTTTAAGAAATCAGAGAGGAAGGGAAAAGCGGGCACTGAAATTCTCCTTTCTGTCTTGTCTAGCTTCTGAAGCAGGGCAGTTGGGACCCTTCACACAGTGGTATATTGGAGATTCCATTGTAACTCTGATGGATATAGACAATCAAGGAAAATACCCCTCTATTCTTGGAGGCAGGTCACTGGGCTTTCACTTCTCTTAGTGGGTGTGGATTGCCTCATTGAACCAGGAGAGTACCGACAGGTGATGGATGCTTCCACCCACATCAGGCTTCTTACAGATGCAATTTTTTCAGCTGATGTTTAATCAAGTGGAAATTAAATTAACCAAATGTGTTCTTGGATGGTGTGTGGGTGTCTTTCTACTCTTTCTTCATGTAATTCTACTAACATGCTCTAAAGACTATCTCTTGTTGGATTTATGGGTATCTCTTTGGGGCACAGAATAAACAACTTCACAGCTTCCAGTTTTTTAGATTAGTCAGCAAACTTGCTTTCATGGAAATTATAGCCTGTTCTCTTAAATGAAGAGCTTGGTTCAAAGACATAGCCAAGTTTTAAATGTTAGAAATGCCTACAACTGAAGGGAAACAAACATGCCGAGGGTTTGATAGACTGTCGTATAATGTTATTTTCATGTAATTGATCCTTTGAAAGTTGTATTTCTAAGCATAGTCTACTTCTCCAAGTTGCTTATATGAAAATGACATAAACCTTGATAGAGATAGCTAGTTATTTGTTATAATAAAAACACAATAGATAAATCTCCTAAAATTATGTGTTCCAAAGCAGATGATGGGTGAAATCTGTTGACAGACACATAAACACATGATCGCCGGGGGTTTTGAGAACAGAGCTGTGTGAGAAGGGACCTTCTTGTTGTCTCAGTTGGTGCGGTGAGGGGTTGTGGTGAAACAGCTCTTCCTCTCTGAGAATAGCACCATCTTCTTGTTTCATTCTCACACCTGCTTCGCCAGAGCCAGTATTTTCCCTCATAAAACAGAGTGGAAGGTGCTCCTCAGGAGAGAACCCCTCCCTGAAAAATGTGAACAATCAACCAGCAGCTGAGGTTGGACCTCGCCTCCACCAGAAAAGTATACCGAACCAGGGAGAGGACATCTCCAAACATAATGACCTGTCTTCTTTTGTTCTGAATCTTCTCCCTCTTCTTCATGAATGGAATTCATTCATTCTTGCTCTAGAGTATCATAAAGGTCCTAGCAGCCATTGAACTCTGTAGATGAATTTTCTGTTTCACCCAAGGTCCCATGAGCACCACGGGTCTCCGGCTCTGTCTTTGTTCCCGACAGTGGACTGGAGGTAAGCGGCTCAGATGCAGAAAGGATTGCACCCAGCTTTATGTTATGCTGGTGAGGCAACCGCCATTCATCTCCAATTTCACTCTGCTCATAGTAAATTTACAAGCACCGAAGAACTGATGCTTTTGAACTGTGGTATTGGGGAAGACTCTTGAGAGTCCCTTGGACTGCAGGGAGATCCAACCAGTCCATCCTAAAGGAAATCAGTCCTAAATATTCATTGGAAGGACTGATGCTAAAGCTGAAACTCCAATACTTTGGCCATCTGATGTGAAGAACTGACTCATTGGAAAAGATCCTGATGCTGGGAAAGATTGAAGGTGGGAGGAGAAGGGAACAACAGAGGATGAGATAGTTGGATGGCATCACCGACTCAATGGACATGAGTTTGAGTAAACTCCAGGAGTTGCTGATGGACAGGGAGGCCTGGCATGCTGCAGTCCATGGGTTCACAAAGAGTCAGATATGACTGAGTGACTGAACTGAATTGTGACTCAGAGCTCAAGCACCTGAAATTTGAATCAAAATCTGAGCCTGTAGTTTGTAATCCTGTTATCAAAGACTTGGGTACCTATTTCTTGATTATTATTGTTTTATTTAAAAAAATTTTCAGCTACACAGGGCGGCATGCGGGATCTTAGTTCCCTGACCAATGATGGAACCCCTGCTCCCCGCAGTGGAGTGCAGAGTCTTAACCCCTGACCACCAGGGAAGTCCCGGGTACCTATTTCTTTGCTTGTCTTAACACTTGCACTCCGGGACTGGTATTGATTCTGGGAACATCTTGATCTTAAACTTGGGAGTTCTGAGTTGCTGATGTCCTAGAAACACTCAGGCCCCATGCAGAGGTGAAGGCCATCAGTCCTCTGAGGGAGCCTTAGAGCAGGACAACGACCTGCAGTTGAGACAAAATGACAGATGCCAAGTGGCCTGTTCTGCCAGAGTGCTTCCACTTTGATGGGATAAAGTGCTGTGTGAATGCAGGGTATTATCAAATGTCAGGCATTACATCAGGTAAACCCAGATTGGTCCTTTAGTTTCCCAGAACACTGGGAAATAAAATACCATTCTACAAATTTCATACTTAGTCATGCCTAAAATCTCATTTAGCAAAATCATTCACTATCCATTTGCTTCAGGTTATCTCTGAAACTACAAAGTGAATATAGTGAATCACCGTTAATTCAGGCTCCAATAATTGAGCTCATTTAGATAGGGTTTGAGTGACAGTTTACTTTTGTTTCATCTATACTAAAACAAGTGGGACAAATCCGTAATCTGAAGAAGATGGTGAAGGCTGAGCCCACCTATATTCATATGTGCTTTGCAGGTGCTTGGTGATATCTATTAATATTTGCATGCAAATGTAATTATTTATGCCAGTCATAAACAGTTCCTGCATATAAAACAATCCCAGGTCAACAGTTTGTTGACAATGCTTTCATTGCATAACTGGAAAACAAATTATTTTGTTTTTAGATATTTAAAGATAGTGAGGTGTTCCTATATGTAAATCCTCTCCAGGTAGGATTTTTAAATAGAAATTGAATAGAATTATGCTCCAAAATAATGTTTTATAAAGCAGATTTCCCAAGATACTTATGATATAAAATTTTAAGTATTCTGTTTCAAAAACTGTGCATGCTTCTAGAGGTAGGCTAGGTAGACACTGAAAGCAAGAACTTCTCTTTCATAGCAATAGTTAGGATTTCATTTCTAGGAACCAGAGATTGAGACTTTTTGAGCTGCAAAGTTAGACATGGCCTAATTTACAATACCAACCGTGTCATTTTGTTACATTATCTGACTGTGCCCTGCTGTTAACTTGATTCTGATCTAGTAGGATTTCTGCAGTTTTAAGGCTTGAAACATTAACTGTTATTGTTCTTTAGTTGCTAAGTTGTATCTGACTCTTTTGTGACCCCATGGACTGTAGCTCACCACATTCCTCTGTCCATGGGATTTTCCAGGCAAGAGTACTGGAGCGGGTTGCTGTTTCCTCCTCTAGGGCATCTTCACGACCCAGGGATGGATCCCACCTCTCCTTCACTGACAGGTGGATTCTCTACCTCTGAGCCACTAGGGGAAGTCTGAAGCATTAACTAGTCTTAAAAGAATTCATCCAGCTTTTCTAGTTCCATTTTAAAGCATTTCCAGAATATATTTCTTTTTACTAACAAACATGTTACGTATCATGCTTCTTCAGGTTTACTTCCCTGATGGTGCTTCTGAAGTATTTAAAAATTTACCTGAGTGATGTTTCAGTTACAGTGATGAAATTTCTTTAAAAATGATGAGGCCTGTTCAGATTGTACTCTCTTGTGCTTTTAAAGGAACAAAACTCAGTTACCCATAAACACCATTTTTTTTTTTTTGACAGCCAAGAATGAGAGTTTGAAAATGTGATGTTAATATTCCATTTCCTGCAGGGTTGGATTACTGCCACCTAATGGGCCAAGCAAGTTCCCAGAATGCCCATCCTCTGAGGGATGCTTCTAAGACTATGGGGAATATTATTACTCTCTGGGCTGGTATTAAGGAACAGGGGAGGTTAAGGGTGGGGGAGAGAGACAGAACCTAGAGGTTGGTTACTACTCTGTGTTTCTTTGCTCTTAACTCTATTGCCTGTTATAGGAAGCTCAGGGCCAAGCATGAAACACTAACACATATCCTCACCAAATTGAGAGGCTGGACAAGTTTGCCTTTAGCAGCTCCCCTGTGGCTAGTCCCCTGCACCTGTTACTGAGCCCTAGGCATCATATACTCCTGGGTACTCAAAGATCCTGGGAAGTACTCCACTCTCTAGTTTTATCCCTATCTAAGTGTTTGGTCTAGCCTCCCCCTCACTAAAAAGTTTTTCACCTGTTCTTTTATGCTATAAATTTCTCTACCTTAAAGTATTAATAACAACCACCAGTAAGAGCATACGAAGTAAATTCTGGAGGAGCACTGTCCCATAGAACTTTCTGTGATGGTGGCAGTGTCCTGTATTGTATTCTCTGAGATGTCAGCCACTAGTCACAGATGACTAGTGTGACTGAGAAACTGAATTTTTCATTATGTTTAATTTCAATTGATTTAAAACACTGTATTTGGCTACTGAATTGGATAGCACTGCTCTAGAGATATTTATCTTATTGCAAGAAATGATGGTTGTGATTTCTATCTTAATGCAAGAAATGATGGTCATGGGGGAACTATAGCTGGCCAGTGGGCAGGCAGGCCCTTGCAGACGCCCCATTTCAGGGTCAGAGGGGAAAGGCAAGCCAGGCTCCCCTGCCTGATTTGCCTGTTCTTGACTGATGGCCAGTTGCAAAGCAAACTCAATAGAAAAGATTTCAGGGAGATGTAAACTGCTCTACAATGACCCACATGTTTTGACACCATTTCCTTCTTTCCCCTTGCCCTTTATCCCTCTCAGGTTTCAAAAGAAGACTTTTTGAACTATTATGCTGGTGTTAGTGCTTCTATTGACACCGATGCCTATTTCATTTTAATGATGAGAGAATCCTGGAGATTATGACTTTTGTCTATTAATTCTTTAGCAAATCAGGGACTTTCAGAGAATGGAATGAGTTTGAAAGAAGTCCAATGCTGTAGATTTTGATAAACTGAAGTTTCTGGGAGATCTGGAAGTTTAAAAGCAATAGATCTTCAGTCATCTTATTTCTTTACCTGGAACATGTTCATTTCCTTAAATGCTTGAGGATATACTTTCAAATCAGAAATAAAGGAAAGAAAGAAGGAAGAAAGAAAACTGCGAAGTGAGACCGAGAGGAGTTTCGTAGTGAAATAATGCCCTTGTTATAGTTGTGCCTCTTCTAGATGTAAATGTAGTTGCTTGTCTACACCTTCACTTTATCTGCCGTCTTTGGAGTCTGTAGTAGGAGGTGATAATAAAAGAATTGGAGGAATATCCATCTGTGTAAAATCTCCTGAGCTTACTCATCTTAATATTTCTCTTGGTGACTACTTTACAAATAAAATTTATTTTATTCTGAAATTCAAGGGCTTTTGGGGGGGCTATTTTAATACTTTAATTGGGGATTTAAATTCAGCAAATTGCCACACTTGCATGAACAGAGGACCTAAACACCTCTTGTGACCAAAGGAAGGTAAGTTGAACTGGCTCACCTGACTGAAGGTGGAGCTTCCTGGAGTGACTCACTTCCTGGATCAGCCTGTTAGGTTGAGAGAGATGAAAAGGGAAAGAGAAGTGCCTTTTAGAAGCCAGGCAGGCTTTCTGGGACTTTGGGGCAAACTGGGGAGGGAGGACTTTGAAACTGTTTTGGGAATTCATCTTTTTTGGTTGTTATTGTTAAATATTTATTTATTTATTTGGCTGTGGTGGGTTTTAGTTGCTGCATGTGGGATCATCAACATTTGTTGCAGCATGCAAACTCTGTTATGGCATGTGGGATCTAGTTCCGTGACTAAGGATTGAACCCAGGCCTCCTGCATTGGGAGTACGGAATCTTAGCCACTGGACCACCAAGGAAGGCCCTGGAATTCACCTTTCGAACTCATGCTTCTAGGCTACTCCCCAAGGCACATGATGTCAGATTTTCTGACTCATTTTTCTGCCTCTAATGACTGCTTCTCAGGGAACAAAAACAGCTGGGCATACCCATAGGTCCTTCATCTTGGAAAAGAAGTGCAGGTGGAAGAAGAGACAGAAGGCTAAAGCTGGGCTTCTCAAGCCTTAATGAACCTACACATCACCTGGATCTTGTTAATACACTAGTTCAGATTCAGAAGTCTGAGGTGAGGACTGAAATTCAGGTTTTCTAACAAGCTTCCCTGTGATGTTGATGCCTCTGGTCTCTGGGTAAAACTTTCAGCAGTGAGGGTAAAGAGATAGCAGCTTGGTTACTTCCAGCGCATTTGGCTTATTATTTTCCCACTTTGTTGGCCAAGCTATTTTATGGTTTTTGACTGCTGGGCCATCCTCTTTCACGACTTTAAAGGTGTGAAAATCTGAAGAAAGTGCCAAAGAAAGCAAGTGCTTCCCGGTTATGTGTAGGAGAGAAGTAGCACTTGTGGGGTGGCATTTCAATTGGATAATTTCTCATAGTCCAAGACCTAGTCCTGCAGCCTTCCAGCCTCAAAGATTGGAGGGTGCCAGGCCACCAAGGTTTACCTCTTAAGAGAGACCTCCACTGAGCAAGCTCATAGCAACTGATGCTAAAACTGGAATCCAAATCCTTCATCGACTATGGAGAATGCAATTCTCATGTTTGCTTAGACCAGATCAGAAGACCTCATCTGGGTTTGAGGATTAGAGAATGATAGCTTTGCTCTCAGTTCAAGGTTGCCTTTAGCAGTTTATTCTCGATATGACAAAAAAGTGCAAGAGGATATTTATGTGGTATGTTAGCTTACCACATAAACAAATAAATAGTTATTTGCTACAATAAATATTTAGCTGCTACAATAAATAAACCTACACATTTTCAAAAGCTCAGATGAACTTATTTATAAGAAGTAAATACAGTCACAGATATACGGGGAAAAAAAAAAAACCTTATGGTTACCAAGGGGGAAGTGAGGAGGGATAAAATATGAGATTGGGTTTGATATACACACACTACTATATTTAAAACAGATAGCTAATAAGGACCTACTCTATTGCTGTAGGGAACTCTACTCAATATTCTGTAATGACATATATGGGAAAAAATCTAAAAAGGAGAGGATGTATGTCTATGTATACCAGATTCACTTTTTTGTACAGCAGAAACTAATACAACTTTGCAAAGCAACTATACTCCAATAAGAATTAACTAAAAATATAACAAAACAAAATACAAAAGCTCAAATATAAAATATATAATTATTTTTCATTCCTGAAGTAGTATGTATCTGCTGTTCACAGTCGGTGATCAGCTCTCCTCCGTGCAGGGATTTTGGGTTGCAGGAGTCCTCCGTGTTGTGGTTTTCTTGCTCTCTAGAGTTTCATCATCAATGATACCCATGCTGCTAAAGGGAAAGAGGTATGGAGGAGGCTGAAGAGCTTTCTGAAAAGCTTTGGTCTGGAAGTGACACATGTCACTTCTGCTTGCACTCCATTTGATGGCAAAGAGTCACGCAATTACATCTAAATGCGAAGGAGGCTGGGAAGTGTAGTCCCAGGCAGTCCCACCAGTGAAAATTTATCTAATTTCAGAAAAGTACAAATTCTGGTGAACAACTAGATTTTTGAGTGACTTTTGAAATAGCACCCTCATTGCCTTCCATTTCCTTAAGGAGGCACGCTTCATGGTCTGGGAACCAATATGGAGTAAGATATCTCCCAGGGTGGAGGTAGAATGGAGGTCTCTCTATCCTTAGGCATAATGGCAATGAAGAAAACAACCTCTATAACCATATAAGGTTCAGTTCAGTTGCTCAGTCATGTCTGATTCTTTGCGAACCCATGGACTGCAGTACTGCAGGCTTCCCTGTCCATTAACAACTCCCAGAGCTTACTCAAACTCATATCCATTGAGTTGATGATGCCAGCCAACCATCTCATCCTCTGTCGTCCTCTTCTTCTCCTGCCTTCAATCTTTCCCAGTATCAGGGTCTTTTCAAATGAGTCAGCTCTTCGCATCAGGTGGCCAAAGTTTTGGAGTTTCAGCTTTAGCATCAGTCCTTCCAATGAATATTCAGAACTGATTTCCTTTAGGATTGACCGGTTTAATATCCTTGCAGTCCAAGGGACTCTCAAGAGTCTTCTCCAGTACCACAGTTCAAAAGCATCAGTTCTTCAGCACTCAGCTTTCTTTATAGTCCAACTCTCACATCCATACATGACCACTGGAAAAACCATAGTTTTGACTAGACAAACCTTTGTTGGCAAAGTAATGTCTCTGCTCTTTAATAGGCTGTCTAGGTTGGTCATAGCTTTTCTTCCAAGGAGCAAGTGTCTTTTAATTTCATGGCTATAGTTACCATCTGCAGTGATTTTGGAACCCAAGAAAATGAAGTCTGTTTCTGTTTCAATTGTTTGCTCATCTATTTTCCATGAAGTGATGCAACCGGATGCCATGATCTTAGGTTTTTGAAGGTTGAGTTTTAAGCTAGCTTTTTCACTCTCCTTTTTCACTTTCATCAAGAGGCTCTCTAGTTCCTCTTCACTTTCTGCCATAAGGATGGTGCCCCCATATAAAGTAATCATTTTCTAATCAGCAAGTCCTGTCATTTGTACCTCATGGCCCCATTCCAGGTTTTGATAGTCATGGCCTAACAACATCGAGGTGACTCATCCTTTATTTGCCCCTGTGATACAAGAGCTAGGAATTTTCCATCTCATTTTCCCCTACATTATCTATGTAAGGGATTTTTGTGGGTAGGTGCAGCTATGTCCCATCACACATACTGGAACCAAGTTATTCATGTTGGAAAATGAGAAAAATTTTGCCCTAGAGACAGACTTCTAATTGGAAACCTAATCATGAAGTTATTTAGTCACTGGAATCAGAACATAGGGCATGAAGATTAAAATATTTAATGAAGTTAGATCGACAGTTTATTGCATTTATTTTCTAGTGAGACCCTCCAGAGACCAGTCTATGGAGGGGCTAACAAAGATGCCCTCTCTGACTTGCCTTTTTTCTGACTTGTCATAGCTGACTAACAGCCCATAGGAAAGACATACACTTCACTTTGGATGTGTTAATGAAGCATGTCAATGCAATAACTCAGGATCCGGCCTGCCTTGCCTGCTTGCGGGTGATTTTTTCTCTTTAGGCTGCTTTTATATACTTCTGTTCTAATTCATTGTGTATAAAATACCACAGTCATTTTATGTTGCTCTCAGGGCTATTCTATTTCTATTATTTGGAGTGTAACTTACTGTAGCCCCAGTGAACTGACAATAGAAATAAGATACTTTATTGTTTCACCTTAGAGGGAAAAATTAAATCAGAAGATAAAGATTTTATCTGGAGATATTTCATCAGAATAACCAAATGACATGATTTGATACTTCAAGGGGAGGAGGTGACAAAGGGTGAGCACCTAGATAGTTTCAGGAGAGGGGCTGGTCACCAGAAAGACTTAACACATAATTAGAGAGTGGAAACTTTGGGGCGTCCCAATCTCTGAGGAGAGGAAGTGTTCTGGAGATTGAATTTAGTTCCGTGGACAGTGATTTGATCAAGCAGGCCCACCCAAAGAGTCCCAGTATAAACCTTTGAACACTGAGGTTTGGTAGCAGTTCCTGGTTGGTGAAAAAATTGATGCACTGGGGGATGATAAACTTTAATTCCAGGAGAAGAGCAAAGAGTCCCTCCCTGAATTTCCCCTCAGACCTCACCCAGTGCATCTTCATCTGACTGGTTCTCCTGATTTGTATCTTTAATAATAAAACTAATTGTAAGCAAAGTGCTTTCCTGAGTTCTGTGAGTCATTCTAGGGAATTGGTGAATCTGAGGGTGCTGTGGGAACCTTCATTTCTAACTGAATGGTTATAAATTCAAGACTGTAATATAGAAACCCTGCCTGAGTTTCCAGGTGACCTGGCCTGCCCTTCAGAATTCAGACTCAAGATGCAATATCAACTCCCATCTGCTGGCAGCCTGCCAGCTTACCCTACAGGTTTCAGAAGTGCTGGTCCTCACAATCATGCAAACCAATTTTTCAAAAGAAATCCTCTCTCTCTCTTTATCTGTATATCTCTCTCTCTACACACACACACACACACACACACACACACACACACACACAATTAGTTCTGTTTCTCTGGAGAATCTTGACTAATACAGAAGTAGAAGTAGCCTGGGGATCCCTGAAATGAGAAAATATCTGAAAGAAGAACATTCTTGTTGGAGATTGTGCCCTTTAATTTCTGGGACCTGCTTTAACTTCCTGGTGGCCCAGATGGTAAAGAATCCTCTTGCAATGAGGGAGACCTAGGTTCAATCCCTGGGTCGAGAAGATCCCCTAGAGAAGGGCATGACAACCCACTCCAGTGTTCTTGCCTGGAGAATCCCCATGGACAGAGGAGCCTGGTGGGCTACAGTCCATGGTGTCACAAACAGTTGGATATGACTGAGTGACTAAGCACAGTATAGCTTTAACTCTGGGTAGTTAGTGCCAGAAGTGGATTATACTATATCCTGTGGGGTTGCAATCTAAGTGACAAGCTAAGTCATTATTTGCTAAACTGTCTCATATTTAAAGGTTCAATTCAAAAGTTTAAAATTTTGCAAAGCTTTCCTCAATCTTCTAGCAAGATTGACTTGCTATTTCCTTTTCTATTTCTCTTTTGTAAAGGATATATGTATCTTTATATCATAGTCTACTAGTCGGATGTATAAGAAATGTAATTTTCTCTAGTAGAGATTCATTCAGACTTGGTTCACTGCCCCATTCAAGCTAGCTGGAGTTCAGTTCAGTCACTCAGTCTTGTCCGACTCTTTTCAAACCCATGGACTGCAGCATGCCAGGCCTCCCTGTCCATCAACTCCCAGAGTTTACCCAAACTCATGTCCATTCAGTTGTTGATGCCATCCAACCATCTCATCCTCTGTCATCCCTTTCTCTTCCCACCTTCAATCTTTCCCAGCATCAGGGTCTTTTCAAATGAGTCAGTTCTACCCATCAGGTGGCCAAAGGATTGCAGTTTCAGTTTCAGCATCTGTCCTTCCAATGAATATTGAGGACTGATTTCCTTTAGGATGGACTGGTTGGATCTCTTTGCTGTCCACGGGACTCTCAAGAATCTTCTCCAATGCCACAATTCAAAGGCATCAGTTCTTCAGTGCTCAGCTTTCTTTATGTCCAGCTCTCACATCCATACATGACTACTGAAAAAACCATAGTTTTGACTAGATTGCACTTTGTTGGCAAAGTAATGTCTCTGTTTTTTAATATGCTGTCTAGGTTAGTCATAACTTTTCTTCCAAGGAGGAAGCATCTTTTAATTTATTGGTTGCAGTCACCATCTGCAGTGATTTTGGAGTCCAAAAAAATAAAGTCTGACACTGTTTCCCCATCTATTTCCCATGATGTGATGGGACCAGATGCCATGATCTTAGTTTTCTGAATGTTGAGTTTTAAGGCAACTTTTTCACTCTCCTCTTTCACTTTCATCAAAAGATTCTTTAGTTCTTATTCACTTTCTGCCATAAGGGTGGTGTCATCTGTGTATCTGAGGTTATTGATATTTCTCCCATCAGTCTTGATTTCAGCTTGTGCTTCATCCAGCCCAGCATTTCTCATGATGTACTCTGCATATAAGTTAAATAAGCAGGGTGACAATATACAGCCTTGACGTACACCTTCTCCTATTTGGAACCAGTCTGTTTTTCCATGTCCAGTTCTAATTGTTGCTTCCTGACCTGCATACAGATTTCTCAAGAGGCAGGTCAGGCAGTCTGGTATTCCCATCTCTTTAAGAATTGTCCACAGTTTGCTGTGATACACACGGTCAAAGGTTTTGGCATAGTCAATAAAGCAGAAGTAGATGTTTTTCTGGAACTCTCTTGCTTTTTTTTGATAATCCAATGGATGTTGGCAATTTGATCTCTGGTTCCTCTGCCTTTTCTAAAACCAGCTTGAACATCTGGAATTTCATGGCTACATACTGTTGAAACCTGGCTTGGAGAATTTTCACCATTACTTTGCTAGCATGTGATATGAGTGCAGTTGTGTGGTAGTTTGACCACTCTTGGGCATTGCCCTTCTTTGGGATTGGAATGAAACTGACCTTTTCCGGTCCTGTGGCCAGTGCTGAGTTTTCCAAATTTGCTGGCATATTGAGTGCAGCACTTTTGCAGCATCATCTTTTAGAATTTGAAATAGCTCAACTGGAATTGCATCACCTCCACTAGCTTTGTTTGTAGCGATGGTTCCTAAGGCCCACTTGACTTCATATTCCAGGATGTCTGGCTCTAGGTGAGTGATCACACCATCGTGATTATCTGGGTCATGATGATCTTTTTTGTAAAGTTCTCTGTGTTCTTTCCACCTCTTTTTAATATCTTCTGCTTCTGTTAGGTCCATACCATTTCTGTCCTTTATTTTGCCCATCTTTGCATGAAATGTTCCCTTGGTATCTCTAATTTTTTTGAAGAGATATCTAGTCTTTCCTGTTCTATTATTTTCCTCTATTTCTTTGCATTGATCACTTAGGAAGACTTTCGTATCTCTTCTTGTTATACTTTGGAACTCTGTATTCAAATGGATATATCTTTCCTTTTCTTCTTTGTTTTTCGCTTCTCTTCTTTTCACAGCTATTTGTAAGGCCTCCTCAGACAACCATATTGCTTTTTTGCATTTTTGTTTTTCTTGGGGATGGTCTTGATCCCTGCCTCCTGTACAATGTCAGGAACCTCTGTCCATAGTTCTTCAGGCACTCTGTCTATCAGATCTAATCCCCTGAATCTATTTGTCACTTCCACTGTACAATCATAAGGGATTTGATTTAGATCATACCTTAATGGTCTAGTGGTTTTCCCTACTTTCTTCAGTTAAAGTCTGAATTTGGCAATAAGGAGTTCACGATCTGAGCCACAGTCAGCTCCCGGTCTTGTTTTTGCTGACTGTATAGAGCTTCTGTGGCTGCAAAGAATATAATCAATCTGATTTTGGTATTGACCATCTGGTGATGTCCATGTGTAGAGTCTTCTCTTGTGTTGTTGGAAGAGGGTGTTTGCTATGACCAGTGCATTCTCTTGGCAAAACTCTATTAGACTTTGCCGTGCTTCATTCTGTACTCTAAGCCAAATTTGCCTGTTACTCCAGGTATTTCTTGACTTCTACTTTTGCATTCCAGTCCCCTATAATGAAAATGACATCTTTTGGGGGTATTAGTTCTAAAAGGTCTTGTAGGTCTTCATAGAACCGTTCAGCTTCTTCAGAATTACTGGTTGGGGCATAGACTTGGATTACTGTGATAGTGAATGGTCTGCCTTGGAAATGAACAGAGATCATTCTGTTGTTTTTGAGACTGCATCCAAGTACTGCATTTCAGACTCTTTAGTTGACTATGAGGGCTATGCCATTTCTTCTAAGGGATTCTTGCCCACAGTAGTAGATATAATGGTCATCTGAGTTAAATTCACTCATTCCAGTCCATTTTTGTTTGCTGATTTCTAAAATGTCGATGTTCACTCTTGTCATTTCCTGTTTGACCACTTCCAATTTGCCTAGATTCATGGACTTCACTTTATAGGTTCCAATGCAATATTGGTCTTTATAGCATGGACTTTACTTTCACCACCAGTCACATCCACAACTGGGTGTTGTTTTTGCTTTGGCGCCATCTCTTCATTCTTTCTGAAGTTATTTCTCCACGGATCTCCAGTAGCATATTGGGCACCTACTGACCTCGGGAGTTCATCTTTCAGAGTTCTATCTTTTTGCCTTTTCATACTTTTCATGGGGTTGTCAAGGCAAGAATACTGAAGTGGTTTGATATTCCCTTCTCCAGTGGACCACGTTTTGTCAGAACTCTCCACCATGACCTGTCTGTCTTGGGTGGCCCTACATGGCATGGCTCATTGTTTCACTGAGTTAGACAAGGCTGTGGTCCAGGTGTTCAGACTGATTAGTTTTCTGTGATTGTGGTTTTCCGTCTCTCTGCCCTCTGATAGAGAAGGATAAGAGGCTTATGGAAGCTTCCAGATGGGAGAGACTGAGGGGCAAACTGAGTCTTGTTATGATGGGCGGTGCCATACTCAGTAAATCTTTGATTTTCTGTTGATGGGTGGGGCTGTGTTCCCTCCATGTTATTTGACCTGAAACCAAACTATGGAGGAGGTAATGAAGATAATGGGTACCTCCTTCAAAAGATCCCATGCATGTACTGCTACACTCAGTGCCCCCAACCCTGCAGCAGGCCACCGCCAACCCATGCCTCTGCTGGAGACTCCTAGAAACTCACAGGCAAGTCTGGGTCAGTGTCTTCTGGAGTCATTGCTCCTTTCTCATGGGTTCTGGTGAGCACAAAGTTCTGTTTGTGCCCTCCAAGAGTCTGTTTCCCCAGTCCTGTGTAAGTTCTGGGGGCTCCATGTTGGGATTAATTGTGACCTCCTCCAAGAGGTCTTCTGCCATACCCAAGTCTGCTGCACCCAGAGCCCCTGCCCCTGTGGCAGTCCACTGTTGACCCGTACCTCCACAGGAGACACTCAAACACAGTTCTGTCTCAAATACAGTTCTGGCTGGAGGTAACTCAAGTCTTTCTTGGAATTCCCACCTTAAGCTGTTCTATGATTCTTCAGTCTGGTATGTGGTGGGGAAGAGTGTAACTCAGATCACATGGGTTATTCCTGAGATGTCTGCTGTCTCTCTTTTCAGGGTCTCTTATACCGAGTGAATCTCAGCAGCTTGTCTATCATACTTGGGATATGACAACTTCCCTAAAATGTGGAAGGAAATAATCACTCAAGTCCAAGAAACCCAGAGAGTCTCAAACAGGATAAACCCAAGGCAAAACACCACAAGATGCATATTAATCAAATTAACAAAGATCAAACACAAAGAACAAATATTAAAAGCAGCAAGGGAAAAACAACAAATAACACACAAGGGAATTCCCATAAGGATAACAGCTGATCTTTCAATAGAAATTCTTCAAGCCAGGAGGGAATGGCAAGACATACTTAAAGTGATGAAAGAAAATAACCTACAGCCCAGATTATTGTACCCAGCAAGGATCTCATTCAAATATGAAGGAGAAATCAAAAGCTTTACAGACAAGCACAAGCTGAGAGAATTCAGCACCACCAAACCAGCTCTCCAACAAATACTAAAGGATATTCTCTAGACAGGAAACACAAAAAGGGTGTATAAATTCGAACCCAAAACAATAAAGTAAATGGCAACAGGATCATACCTATCAGTAATTACCTTAAACATAAATGGGTTGAATGCCCCAACCAAAAGACAAAGACTGGCTGAATGGATACAAAAACAAGACCCCTACATATGTTGTCTACAAGAGACCCACCTCAAAACAGGGGACACATATAGACTGAAAGTGAAGGGCTGGAAAAAGATTTTCCATGCAAATAGGGACTAAAAGAAAGCAGGAGTAGCAATACTCATATCAGATAAAATAGACTTTAAAACAAAGGCTGTGAAAAGAGACAAAGATGGTCATTACATAATGATCAAAGGATTAATCCAAGAAGAAGATATAACAATTATAAATATATATGCACCCAACATAGGAGCACCACAATATGTAAGACAAATGCTAACAAGTTTGAAGGGAGAAATTAACAATAACACAATAATGGTGGGAGACTTTAATACCCCACTCACACCTATAGATAGATCAACTAAACAGAAAATTAACAAGGAAACACAAACTTTAAATGATACAATAGACCAGTTAGACCTAATTGATATCCATAGGACATTTCACCCCAAAACAATGAATTTCACCTTTTTCTCAAGCACACATGGAACCTTCTCCAGGATAGATCACATCATGGGCCATAAATCTAGCCTTGGTAAATTCAAAAAACTGAAATCATTCCAAGCATCTTCTCTGACCACAGTGCAGTAAGATTAGATCTCAATTACAGGAGAAAAACTATTAAAAATTCCAACATATGGAGGCTGAACAACACGCTGCTGAATAACCAACAAATCACAGAAGAAATCAAAAAAGAAATAAAAATTTGCATAGAAACGAATGAAAATGGAAACACAACAACCCAAAACCTGTGGGACACTGTAAAAGAAGTCCTAAGGGGAAAGTTCATAGCAATACAGGCATACCTCAAGAAAAAAGAAAAAAGTCAAATAAATAACCTAATTCTACACCTAAAGCAACTAGAAAAGGAAGAAATGAAGAACCCCAGGGTTAGTAGAAGGAAAGAAATCTTAAAAATTAGGGCAGAAATAAATGCAAAAGAAACAAAAGAGACCATAGCAAAAATCAACAAAGGCAAAAGCTGGTTCTTTGAAAGGATAAATGAAATTGACAAACCATTAGCCAGACTCATCAAGAAACAAAGGGAGAAAAATCAAATCAATAATATTAGAAATGAAAATGGAGAGATCACAACAGACAACACAGAAATACAAAGGATCATAAGAGACTACTATCAGCAATTATATGCCAATAACATGGACAACGTGGAAGAAATGGACAAATTCTTAGAAAAGTACAACTTTCCAAAACTCGACCAGGAAGAAATAGAAAATCTTAACAGATCCATCACAAGCACAGAAATTGAACCTGTAACCAGAAATCTTCCAGCAAACAAAAGCCCAGGTCCAGATGGCTTCACAGCTGAATTCTACCAAAAATTTAGAGAAGAGCTAACACCTATCCTGCTCAAACTCTTCCAGAAAATTGCAGAGGAAGGTAAACTTCCAAACTCATTCTATGAGGCCGCCATCACCCTAATACCAAAACCTGACAAAGATCCCACAAAAAAAGAAAACTACAGGCCAATATCACTGATGAACATAGATGGAAAAATCCTTAACAAAATTCTAGCAATCAGAATCCAACAACACATTAAAAAGATCATACACCATGACCAAGTGGGCTTTATCCCAGGGATACAAGGATTCTTCAATATCTGCAAATCAATCAATGTAATACACCACATTAACAAATTGAAAAATAAAACCCATATGATTATCTCAATAGATGCAGAGAAAGTCTTTGATAAAATTCAACATCCATTTATGATAAAAACTCTCCAGAAAGCAGGAATAGAAGGAACATACCTCAACATAATAAAAGCTATATATGACAAACCCACAGCAAACACGATCCTCAATGGTGAAAAATTGAAAGCATTTCCTCTAAAGTCAGAAACAAGAGAAGGGTGCCCATTTTCACCATTACTATTCAACATAGTTTTGGAAGTTTTGGCCACAGCAATCAGAGCAGAAAAAGAAATAAAAGGAATCCAAATTGGAAAAGAAGAAGTAAAACTCTCACTATTTTCAGATGACATGATCCTCTACATAGAAAACCCTAAAGACTCCACCAGAAAGTTACTAGAACTAATCAATGACTATAGTAAAGTTGCAGGATATAAAATCAACACACAGAAATCCCTTGCATTCTTATACACTAATAATGAGAAAACAGAAAGAGAAATTAAGGAAACAATTCCATTCACCATTGCAATGAAAAGAATAAAATACTTAGGAATATATCTACCTAAAGAAACTAAAGACCTATATATAGAAAACTATAAAACACTGGTGAAAGAAATCAAAGAGGACACTAATATATGGAGAAATATACCATGTTCATGGATTGGAAGAATCAATATAGTGAAAATGAGTATACTACCCAAAGCAATTTATAGGTTCAATGCAATCCCTATCAAGCTACCAACGGTATTCTTCACAGAGCTAGAACAAATAATTTCACAATTTGTATGGAAATACAAAAAACCTCGAATAGCCAAAGCTATCTTGAGAAAGAAGAATGGAACTGGAGGAATCAACCTACCTGACTTCAGGCTCTACTACAAAGCCACAGTTATCAAGACAGTATGGTACTGGCACAAAGACAGAAATACAGATCAATGGAACAAAATAGAAAGCCCAGAGATAAATCCATGCACATATGGACACCTTATCTTTGACAAAGGAGGCAAGAATATACAACGGATTAAAGACAATCTCTTTAACAAGTGGTGCTGGGAAAACTGGTCAACCACTTGTAAAAGAATGAAACTAGACCACTTTCTAACACCATGCAGAAAAATAAACTCAAAATGGATTAAAGATCTAAATGTAAGACCAGAAACTATAAAACTCCTAGAGGAAAACATAGGCAAAACACTCTCCGACATACATCGCAGCAGGATCCTCTATGATCCACCTTCCAGAATATTAGAAATAAAAGCAAAAATAAACAAATGGGACCTAATTAAATTTAAAAGCTTCTGCACAACAAAGGAAACTATAAGCAAGGTGAAAAGACAGCCTTCAGAATGGGAGAAAATAATAGCAAATGAAGCAACTGACAAACAACTAATCTCAAAAATATACAAGCAACTCCTGCAGCTCAATTCCAGAAAAATAAATGACCCAATCAAAAAATGGGCCAAAGAACTAAATAGACATTTCTCCAAAGAAGACATACAGATGGCTAACAAACACATCAAAAGATGCTCAACATCACTCATTATCAGAGAAATGCAAATCAAAACCACTATGAGGTACTATTTCACACCAGTAAGAATGGCTGCGATCCAAAACTCTACAAGCAATAAATGCTGGAGAGGGTGTGGAGAAATGGGAACCCTCTTACACTGTTGGTGGGAATGCATACTAGTACAGCCACTATGGAGAACAGTGTGGAGATTCCTTAAAAAACTGTAAATAGAACTGCCTTATGATCCAGCAATCCCACTGCTGGGCATACACACAGAGGAAACCAGAAGGGAAAGAGACACGTGTACCCCAATGTTCATCGCAGCACTGTTTATAATAGCCAGGACATGGAAGCAACCTGTATGTCCATCAGCAGATGAATGGATAAGAAAGCTGTGGTACATATACACAATGGAGTATTACTCAGCCATTAAAAAGAATACATTTGAATCAGTTCTAATGAGGTGGATGAAACTGGAGTCTATTATACAGAGTGAAGTAAGCCAGAAAGAAAAACACCAATACAGTATACTAACGCATATATATGGAATTTAGAAAGATGGTAACAATAACCGTGTATACGAGACAGCCAAAGAGACACCGATGTATAGAACAGTCTTTTGGACTCTGTGGGAGAGGGAGAGGGTGGGATGATTTGGGAGAATTGCATTGAAACATGTATAATATCATATATGAAACAAGTCCCCAGTCCAGGTTCGATGCGCGATACTGGATGCTTGGGGCTGGCGCACTGGGACGACCCAGAGGGATGGTATGGGGAGGGAGGAGGGAAGAGCGTTCAGGATGGGGAACACATGTATACCTGTGGCGGATTCATTTCAATATTTGGCAAAACCAATACAATGTTGTAAAGTTTAAAAATAAAATAAAATTAAAAACAAAAACAAAACAAAAGAAAACAAAAAAAAGTTGAAAAATGTTAAAAAAATTTTTTTAAAATTTTAAGTCCTCTATTACTCCCTTAATTTTCATTTTTATAACCTCCTGTTACTTTGCAAAAAAAAAAAAAAAGAGACCCTATTTTTTAAGCAAACTTCATATATATATATATATATATATTTTTTTAATAATTTTTGTGACTTTTTCTTTTCTTTTCTTTAAAAGAAGATTTTTGAAAATCCAACCTGTACTCTAGATTTTTAATCTTTGCTTTTTGGTATTTGTTATCAATTTTGTACCTTTAAGAACCCAATCTTCAGAACCCGTTTTTACTTGGGAGTGAGATTACTGGCTTGACTGCTCTTTCCCCCTTTGGATTCTCCTTTTTCTCCACCAGGTCGCCTCTATCTCCTCCCTCCCCCTTGTCTTCTCTACCCAACTCTGTGAATCTCTTTGTGTGTTCCAGATGGGGGAGAACACTTAGGAAACTGATTACTGGCTGGATCTGTCTCTCTCCTTTTGATTCCCCCTTTATTCTCCTGGCCACCTCTGTCTCCTTCCTCCCTCTTCGCTTCTCTGTATAACTCTGTGAACATCTCTGAGTGGTCCAGACTGGGGATCACACATAAGGAAGTGATTACTGGCTAGCTTGCTCTCTCCTCTTTTGATTCCACCTCATCTCATTCGGGGCACCTCTATCTCCCTCCTCCCTCTTCTCTTCTCCATGTAACTCTGTGAACCTCTCTGGGTGTCCCTCACTGTGGAGAAACTTCATCTTTAACCTAGATGTTTTATCAATCATGCTGTATAGATGGAGAAGTCTTGAGGCTACTGTAAAAATAAGACTGAAAACCAGAAGCAGGAGGCTTAAGTCCAAATCCTGAGAACACCAGAGAACTCCTGACTCCAGGGAACATTAATCAATAGGAGCTCATCAAACACCTCCATCCCTACACTGAAACCAAGCACCACCCAAGGGCCAACAAGTTCCAGAGCAAGACATATACCACACAAATTCTCCAGCAACACAGGAACATAGCCCTGAGCTTCAATATACAGGCTGCCCAAAGTCACTCCAAACACATTGACATCTCATAACTCATTACTGGACACTTCATTGCACTTCAGAGAGAAGAAATCCAGCTCCAACCACCAGAACACCGACACAAGCTTCCCTAACCAGGAAACCTTGATAAGCCACCGGTACAACCCCACCCACAGTGAGGAAACTCCACAATAAAGAGAACCCCACAAATTGCCAGAATACACAAAGGCCACCCCAAACAAACCAATATAAACAGGATGAAGAGACAGAGGAATACCCAGCAGGTAAAGGAACAGGATAAATGCCCACCAAACCAAATAAAAGAGGAAGAGATAGGGAATCTACCTGATAAAGAATTCAGAATAATGATAGTGAAAATGATCCAAAACCTTGAAATCAAAATGGAATCACAGATAAATAGCCTGGAGACAAGGATTGAGAATATACAAGAAAGGTTTAACAAAGACCTAGAAGAAATGAAAAAGAGTCAGTATATAATGAACAATACAATAAAAGAGACCAAAACACTCTGGAGGGAAAAAATAGTAGAATAACAGAGGCAGAAGATAGGATTAGTGAAGTAGAATGGTAGAAATAAATGAATCAGAGAGGAAAAAAGAAAAACAAATTAAAAGAAATGAGGACAATCTCAGAGCCCTCCAGGACAATGTTAAATGCCCCAACATTCAAATCATAGGAGTCCCAGAAGAAGAAGACAAAAAGAAAGACCATGAGAAAATACTTGAGGAGATAATAGGTGAAAACTTCCCTAAAATGGGGAAGGAAATAATCACCCAAGCCCAAGAAACCCAGAGAGTCCAAAACAGGATAAACACAAGGCAAAACACCCCAACACACATATTAATCAAATTAACAAAGATCAAACACAAAGAACAAATATTAAAAGCAGCAAGGGAAAAACAACAAATAACACACAAGGGGATTCCCATAAGGATAACAGCTGATCTTTCAATAGAAAATCTTCAAGCCAGGAGGGAATGGCAGGACACACTTAAAGTGATGAAAGAAAATAACCTACAGCCCAGATTACTGTACCCAGCAAGGATCTCATTCAAATGTGATGGAGAAATCAAAAGCTTTACAGACAAGCAAAAGCTAAGAGAATTCAGCACCACCAAACCAGTTCTCCAACAAATACGAAAGGATCTTCTCTAGACAGGAAACACAAAAAGGGTGTATAAACTCGAACCCCAAACAATAAAGTAAATGGCAACGGGATCATACTTATCAATAATTACCTTAAATGTAAATGGGTTGAATGCCCCAACTAAAAGACAAAGACTGGCTGAATGGATACAAAAACAAGACCCCTATATATGTTGTCTACAGGAGACCCAGCTCAAAACAGGACAACATACAGACTGAAAGTGAAGGGCAGGAAAAAGATATTCCACACAATAGAGACCAAAAGAAAGCAGGAGTAACAATATTCATATCAGATAAAATAGACTTTAAAACAAAGGCTGTGAAAATAGACAAAGAAGGACACTACATAATGATCAAAGGATCAATTTATGTAGGATCAAAGGATCAAGAAGAAGACATAAAATTATAAATATATATGCACCCAACATAGGAGCACCACAATATGTAAGACAAATGCTAACAAGTATGAAAGGTGAAATTAATAATAACACAGTAATAGTGGGAGACTTCAATACCCCACTCACACCTATGGATAGATTGACTAAACAGAAAATTAACAAGGAAACACAAACTTTAAATGATACAATATGCCAGTTAGACCTAATTGATATCTATAGGACATTTCAACCCAAAACAATGAATTTCACCCTTTTCTCAAGCATGCACGGAACCTTCTCCAGGATAGATCACATCCTGGGCCATAAATCTAGCCTTGATAAATTCAAAAAAAATTGAAATCATTCCAAGCATCTTTTCTGACCACAATATAGTAAGATTAGATCTCAATTGCAGGAGAAAAACTATTAAAAATGCCAACATATGGAGACTGAACAACACGCTGCTGAATAACCAACAAATCACAGAAGAAATCAAAAAAGAAATCAAAATATGCATAGAAACGAATGAAAATGAAAACACAACAACCCAAAACCTATGGGACACTGTAAAAGCAGTGCTAAGGAGAAGGTTCATAGCAATAGAGGCATACCTCAAGAAATAAGAAAAAAGTCAACAAATGCTGGAGAGGGTGTGGAGAAAAGGGAGCCCTCTTACACTGTTGGTGGGAATGCAAACTAGTACAGCCACTATGGAGAATAGTGTGGAGATTCCTTAAAAAACTGGAAATAGAATTGCCTTATGACCCAGCAATCCCACTACTGGGCGTACACACCGAGGAAACCAGAATTGAAAGAGACACGTGTACCCCAATGTTCACTTCGGCCAGGACATGGAAGCAACCTAGATGTCCATCAGCAGATGAATGGATAAGAAAGCTGTGGTACATATACACAATGGAGTATTACTCAGCCATTAGAAAGAATACATTTGAATCAGTTCTAATGAGGTGGATGAAACTGGAGCCTATTATACAGAGTGAAGTAAGCCAGAAAGAAAAACACCAATACAGTATACTAATGCATATATATGGAATTTAGAAAGATGGTAATGATAACCCTGTATGCAAGACAGCAAAAGAGACACAGATGTATAGAACAGTCTTTTGGACTCTGTGGGAGAGGGAGAGGGGGGGATGATTTGGGAGAATGGCATTGAAACATGTATAATATCATATATAAAATGAATCACCAGTCCAGGTTCGATGCATGACACAGGATGCTTGGGGCTGGTGCACTGGGATGACCCAGAGGGATGGTACGGGGAGGGAGGAGGGAGGGGGGTTCAGGATGGGGAACACATGTACACCCGTGGCGGATGCATGTTGATGTATGGCAAAACCAATAGAATATTGTAAAGTAATTAGCCTCCAATTAAAATAAATAAATTTATATAAAAATAGATTTTACAGTGTATCATATTCATCAGTATTTTGCTGAAGCATGTATTAAACCCCTATCTAATTAAACTATGTCATAGGATATAAAGTAATATTTCACTGTTTTCAGTGGGTAACAGTGTTTTTAGCTTCATACCAATGTGTTTTCTGATGATTTTGCATTTTATCTAATGACTAGTGCAGCAACTTTGCAGCAACTAATTCGTTATTAAAAAAAATAAAAGTCTCCTTATTACTCATTAAGGAGGAGAAAAATTCTTTTCTCCTCCTTAATGAGTAATCTTTACCCAGAGTAGAAAGGCATTGGCCCTCATGATTTACGGTTTAGGAATCCACCAGATTAAAACTCAAGTGTTAGGCATTGAAACTTTATTTTTCAAACCTCTGTGGCTTTTCAAGTTGTTTGTATCTCATTTTACCAGGGTCTTGAACAGTGTTAATAGGTCTCTTGGACCCACCAGGTTTTACGCATCATACTTTCTCTGTCTGAACAACTGCCTCATTGCAAGCTATATACAAATCCCACACAAATGCCACAAGTTATTAAAATTTAGAAGCTGAGTTAGACTTCAAATATGAATCTAAAATATGCTAAATAAATGAGCAAACAAAATTAAATGTAGATATTCATCAAAGAAAGGGAGCTTTGGAAAATTCTTCCCCTCCTTACCCACCCTCTTGTTTCTTCACTTCTGTGGTTATGGTGGTTAAGAGTGCAGCTGGGGAGGTAACTGTGGAAGAGAAAACTGACTCCTTGCACGTGGCTGCCCAGATGGGCTGTTCTCTCAGGGGTGCTGTGCCTGCCTCTGCCTAACCTGGCTTTCTTCTGTCTCGAATGGTGATGAGGAATTACCTTGACTAATATAACATCATTCACTAACATTGATTCATTCAATGTGTTTATGACTGAGTGTCTTCTAGATTTATGATTGAGTGCCTTCTAGATTTTAGACACTGTGTTTAGCAGCAGACATAAACCCCAAGTAAGTCACAGTCCTGTCAGGGTACTCAGAAGCACATAGGGGCATCAGACAAATTGTTTAGGCTGCAGTCCATGGGGGTCGCTGAGGGTCGGACACGACTGAGCGACTTCACTTTCACTTTTCATTCTCATGCATTGCAGAAGGAAATGGCAGTCCACTCCAGTGTTCTTGCCTGGAGAATCCCAGGGACGGGGAAGCCTGGTGGGCTGCTGTCTATGGGGTCGCACAGAGTCAGACACGACTGAAGTGACTCAGCATCAGCAGCAGCAGCAGCAGCAGCAGCAGTCAGTTGCGTCCAACTCTTCTGTGATCCGATGGACTGTCGCCTTCTAAGCTCCTCTGTCCATGGAATTTCCTAGGCAAGAATACTGGAGTGGATCGCCATTTTCTTCTCCAGGGGATCTTCCTGACCCAGGGATTGGACCTACATCTCCTGCATTGGCAGGTGGATTCTTTACTACTAGCCACCAGGGAAGCCCATCAGACAAGATAGGCAAAAACAAATCAGTGTGGTGACTATAGGGGTAAATATAAAGTGCTATAAGTTTCCTTCATAAACTCTGACATATATGATATTTATTGTGTCATATGTCTAATTAAAATTCTCCCAAGTACCCACTTCTCCCATCAGTTCAGTTCAGTTCAGTCACTCAGTTGTGTCTGACTCTTTGCAATTCCATGGACTGCAGGCCTTCCAGTCCATCACCAACTCCTGGAGTTTGCTCAAACTCATGTCCATTGAGTTGGTGATGCCATCCAACCATCTCATCCTCTGTTGTCCCCTTCCCCTCCTGCCTTCAATCTTTCCCAGCATTTGGGTCTTTTCTAATGAGTCAGTTCTTCACATCAGGTTACCAAAGGATTGGAGCTTCAGCTTCAGCATCAGTCCTTCAGTGAATATTCAGGACTGATTTCCATTAGGATTGACTGGTTTGATCTCCTTGCAGTCTAAGGGATTCTCAAGAGTCTTCTGCAACACCACAGTTCAGAAGCATCAATTCTTTGGTGTTCAGTTTTCTTTATAGTCCAACTCTCACATCCATACATGACTACTGAAAAAACATCTTTGACTAGACGGACCTTTGGCAAAGTAATGTCTCTGCTTTTTAATATGCTGTCTATGTTGGTCGTAGCTTTTCTTACAAGGAGGAAGCGTCTTTTAATTTCATGGCTGCAGTCACCATCTGCAGTGATTTTGGAGCCCAGGAAAATAAAGTTTCTCACTGTTTCCATTGTTTCCCCATCTATTTTCCATGAAATGATGGGACCAGATGCCATGATCTCAGTTTTCTGAATGTTGAGTTTTAAGCCACCTTTTCCACTCTTTCACTTTCATCAAAAGGCTCTTTAGTTCTACTTCACTTTCTGCCATAAGAGTGGTGTCATCTGTGTAGGTAAGGTTATTGATATTTCTCCTGGCAATCTTGATTCTAGCTTGTGCTTCACCCAGCCTGGCATTTTGCATGATGTATTCTGCATATAAGTTAAATAAGCAGGGTGACAATATACAGCCTTGACATACTCCTTTCCTGATTTGGAACCAATCTGTTGTTCTATGTTCAGTACTAACTGTTGCTTCTTGACCTGCATACAGATTTCTCAGGAGGCAAGTAAGGTGGTCTGATATTCCTGTCTCTTGAAGATTTTCCTCCAGCTTTTCTAAAAGCTTAGACTGGCATGCCACATGCTTAACCACTGGTCCCACCAGTACTACCAAGGACCATCTCATCCATCACTCAGCATACTCTCTGGACCAAGGATGCAAAGTTAAGGAGATGCCCAAAGACAGCTTCCACTGAAGCATGTGTTGAATGAACTGGCATACTCCACTCTCTCTCTGAGATACTTTGACTCCTATATTGGAACTTGGGTGGTCAGGCTTTCTCCTAGGGCCAAACAAGTAAGATATAAACTCACCCAAGTCAGTTGTGTGTTCCCAAACTCATTTAGGCCTGTTGGACTTTATACTGTAATTACAGGATGCAAGCTGGGGAAATGCAAGTATGCATGGAAAGACTGCTGCTGATCCTGGAAAACTACCTCAAATGGTTTGAAAAGACTCACTGAAGTCATGTTGAAAGGTTATTGCTAGCAAGCAGGGTGGGAAAAGTGATGGTAAAAGACTGGAGTGGAGAGACACTTTAAAAACCTATGCATCTACACTTAGGTATCTTGGAAAGTGTTTGAAAATCTTTTTCCATTTTAAAGAAAGCAAAACTAGAAGGAGTAGATGAGGTGCTACTGGCATATGTCACTTAAGAAAGACAATGTGGAACTGCAATCAGTGACCCAGAGGAATAGCCTTGGCCTTGTAGTAAAAAAGGGCTGAATGGGCATGCACTCATATGTTTTAAATTTAAATAAGATATTCAAGGTAGCTATGTATTATTTTTCATGAAAGCGTCCTGTGTCTAACTTAAAGAAATAACCGCCAACACCCTGCTCTTCCCAACTGAGAGAGATAAGGAGACAGCGTCTCCTGTATTTGTAACTCCTCAGATGGTTCAGGGGCTGCCTCAGCTCCATCATTGTTGAACAAGCTGTTTCCTCTGCTGGGAAATGCCCTCTCTCTGCTCCAGGCTCTGTTAGCTGATACTCTCCTACCTACTTTGCACTGGCTCCATGCAACTTCTTCTTGGTTGTTGTTCAGTGGCTCATTTGTGTCTGATTCTTTGTGACCCCATGGACTGCAGCACATCAGGTGTCCCTGTCCTTCTCCATCTCCCAGACTTTGTTCAAACTCATGTCCATTGAGTCCATAATACCATCCAACCATCTCAAGCTCTGTTGCCCCCTTCTCCTCTTGCCCTCAATCTTTCCCAGCATCAGGGTCTCTTCCACTGAGTTGGCTCTTAATATCAGGTGGTCAAAGTATTGGAGCTTCAGCTTCAGTATCAGTCCTTCCAATGAATATTCAGGGTTGATTTCCTTTAGTATTGATTCCTTTTCTGCTCAAATTAGCCAGAGTTAGCTTCTATTGCTTAAAACTAAGGTTCATAATTCATATTTTGACTCATTGCTCTGTACAACATTGTTAATTGTTGCTCTGTGTCTTCGTCCCTGTGCAATTTTGAGCTGGAAATATCCCATCTTATCTCTGTAACCCCATAGTCCGGCCTAGGGCAAAGTAATGCAGAGCAGATTCTCAGTTCAGTTCAGTGCAGTCACTCAGTCATGTCCGATTCTTTACAACCCCATGAATTACAGCACGCCAGGCCTCCCTGTCCATCACCAACTCCCGGAGTTCACTCAAACTCACGTCCTTCGAGTCAGTGATGCCATCCAGCCATTTTATCCTCTGTCGTCCCCTTCTCCTCCTGCCCCTAATCCCTCCCAGCATCAGAGTCTTTTCCGATGAGTCAACTCTTCGCACGAGGTGGCCAAAGTACTGGAGTTTCAGCTTTAGCATCATTCCTTCCAAAGAAATCCCAGGGCTGATCTCCTTCAGAATGGACTGGTTGGATCTCCTTGCAGTCCAAGGGACTCTCAAGAGTCTTCTCCGACACCACAGTTCAAAAGCATCAATTCTTTGGCACTCAGCTTTCTTCACAGTCCAACTCTCACATCCATACATGACCACAGGAAAAACCATAGCCTTGACTAGACAGACCTTTGTTGGCAAAGTAATGTCTCTGCTTTTGAATATGCTATCTAGGTTGGTCATAACTTTCCTTCCAAGGAGTAAGTGTCTTTTAATTTCATGGCTGCAGTCACCATCTGCAGTGATTTTGGAGACCAAAAAAGTAAAGTCTGACACTGTTTCCACTGTTTCCCCATCTATTTCCCATGAAGTGATGGGACCAGATGCCATGATCTTCATTTTCTGAATGTTGAGCTTTAAGCCAACCTTTTTACTCTCTTCTTTCACTTTCATCAAGAGGCTTTTTAGTTCCTCTTCACTTTCTGCCATAAGGGTGGTGTCATCTGCATATTTGAGGTTATTGCAGATCCTCAACAAATTGCTAATTCATTAATTTACAAATGAATGGCTTAACTGATGAAAAAAGTTTCCTATGAAAACCCGAGGCCATAAAATGACAGCAAATGACCCTGCTGTGTCTCCAGTGGCTGAGGAGAAGTGTGGCCCATTCTAGTTAGCCTTCTATTCCTATTTCAGGAAGACAAGGGCAGACATAGAGAATTCTGTAGCATTTAATTAAATATATGATTGTAACACACATTGGATACATGTAATATACTTAGCAGCTCTGCAGAATGTTTGTAATGCATGTGGAAGTACACAGTCAAATCACAGACTTTCAGTGTAGTGAACAATGGATATTTTATGGAATACCTTTAAAGAAAAACCACTGGACTGGCAGAAATGCCATCCAATCTGCATCATTCTAGCTATCTGATCACATATGTTCACCATCTTCCTGGCCAGTTCCAAGTCTTGTAGTCTCTCTTGAAATGCTCTAAAAACACAAGTATGTACATCAGAAACAGGCCATACCTGACTTTTCTGAAGCCAATTCCCCTGAAAATCAGAATGAAGGTAAAGTGTCTATCGGGTAAGCCAGGGTCTTCTAGCTTCAGATATGGTTGTTTAATTGACCAATTTTGCTGCCTAATTATCAATTTTCATTTCATGCTGTAAGAACTAACAGTTTACATCTCTGATTTATACACTGTCTCTGACCAGGAGTTTTTCTGTCTTAATGAAATCCCAAAGGGGGTTGGTCAGAACAAATTTGCCATCTTACATTATACATTTTCCCTGAGTACATAATCAAGCATTAGCAGCAGTTATGATTATAAGAGTATGATACATAGATTTTATATAACTCTGGTAACAGAGACATTCACACACTGAATTCAAATGATAATCTACATCAAACAACATTAAAACATTTTAAAGCTGGAGGGAACTTGATCTTCCTTGAGACCTCTCCCTTTCTTTCTTTGAGAGGTGATTTATTTACATGAGGGATACAAAGTTACACCTTCCAGTCCTGACTTGACATGTAAGGTTGAGTAACTTACCTGTCCTGTCCATGTACTAGTTTTCACATAAGGCAAGATAATGATAATAAGTAAATAGGACCTCTGTGACTAAGGTGCAAGAGGGCTAGCTTGTGAGGTTTCCTGTGATAACCTGTTCCTTGAGACTTGGTTCACATTTCTCCAGAAGGTAAAGACCCCACGTCTACCTGTTGGCAAATGTCTCCTGCTCACATGCCAGGCAGATTCTGCTTTTCCTCCACACAGATGGGCACCACTTCTTGTGGCATTTTCCCTGAAAATGTGCCTTCCAACATGGCACTTTAAACATGCCTCCATTACAGCATTTTGTGTTATTATAACCACTCATTTTTTAAAGCTACCTTTTATTAGATATTTAATGGCAGGGTCCCAATCTTGTCTTTGATCACTGTGGCTGGCACAGAGCAAGATTTCCATAAATACATACCAAGAAAACTAAATGGATAATGCTTATGGAAGTGTTTTGAAAAATCACAAAAGCACTGAGCAAATCTAAGGGATTATGGGACTATAGTCATTACTACTGATTCAGAGAAAAGGCCTTGGAAGGCACAATTCTGCACTGATCTGATTATCATTAGGGATCTAAGCCAAAGATAAGGTCTATTAGTCTACTATTTAAAACTCCCTTCAGAGACATCACAAAATAAAACCAACACAAAAATTAAAAAAAATTAAAAACACTTAGTCTCCTACCCAAACAAACTGAAAACAGAACAAAAAAAAATGCAAAATGTAAACAACAACAAGGACCAACTTCCAAACAACAACATCGATCTTAGACCAGTGTCCTTCTTGGTCTGTGTACACCCAGTGTCAGGGTTTGTTGGGGGTGGTCTGGGGATCTGTTAAAAGGGATCAACTGCACTCCCCTGAGTGCTCTGCTGTCTTGGCTTGAGACAGTCTCTAATTATTTATCTGGACCAAGAAATGCAAGAGGACACACATCATATATTCTCTAAACCTTCAAGAACATGGCCACAATTGGCTTATGCGCAGCATGGGCTTGTAATTCCTTCTCCCTGAAGTTTTTGGCAGCGTTCATACTGGTTCATACTGGTAGAAATTGGGGACAGCAGGTGTATTTGGGTTGGGGAGTCTCTACACGCAGAGGAGAGTTTGCCCTGGCTCGTTGCTCAAATACACCAGTGTTCAGAGTCAGTAAGAGGTTCTTCCATTATCAAGGGAGGCCATTGGGTGGGAGGAGCAAGAGGGTCCTAACAGTAAGTAACAATAGAAATTCTGGGCTTCTAGTTGATTCTCCTTTAAGCACTTGTTAAGAAAAATGGAATAAAATGGGCTTTGTAGCTTTTTGTAGACATGGCCAGGTGCGGTGCTTCATACATCATGAGACCATTCCTCCCTACCATCTTCCTTGTAGCTCTTTTAGTTCCAGAGACCATAGGTCCCCATTTTCCTGGGACATTTCACTTTACAATTATTGTCCTGGAGTGATAACATACAACTTTCCTTTTCACTTGCAAAAGTGACCCAGTTTGGACAATACATTATACCAGGGGTCCCCGACCTCCATAATCTAATGCTTGATGATCTGAAGTGGAGCTGATGTGATCATAACAGAAATAAAGTGCAAAATAAATGCAATGCACTTGAATCATCCTGAAACCATTCCCACCCCCACCGCATCATCCTTGGACAAACTGTCTTCCATGAATCCAGTTTCTGGTGCCAAAGAGGTTGGAGACAACCACATTATAGAGTGACCAGGATCTAGGTGAAGCTTGGCACTGGAGAGTAGGACAGTCCCTGACTGAGGAAGGCATATGACTTGGAAGAGACTCCAGTTAGATTCCTGGGCAGCAAATCTTGATTCTACCTCTTGCTGAGTGGGGAACATGGACAGATTAATTTAAGCCACAGTTTCATCATCTGTGATGCAGGGAATGATGCTAATTGAGCCCACCTCCCAGGATTACTGTGAGGATGCAGAGAGACAAGATGTGCAGAGCGAGTAGCACAGGACTGTGGACATAGTGAGTCCTGATCATGGTATCTAACATTCTGTTCTCCTTTCCCTCTTTCTTCCCTTGCTCCCTTTCTGTCCTCCCCAACTCGCTGCATTTCCTCCATCCTTTCTTTCCCTCTTTCCCTTTTTTCCTTTCTGAAAGAAATGAATCATTGCATTGCCTGAATCAGAATGCCCCTGTCTCCTGCCTCCTACCACAGAAGTGCCGCTTCAGAATCCTGTGACCACATAGAGGGGTCGAATTCAATTTGTTTGTTTGTGCTGTGGGAGAGAGTGGGACTCAGTCATCTTCGTTCATCATGATGGTTCTGATCTTGGGTTTCTTACAACTCATTGGTTTTGGTAGAAGCTGGACATGGTGACATAGGCTTCTTCTTGACTTGATCCCAAGGAAGTGAGGATGGGCTGCCCCTGGGCAACAGGGTTCAATGTCAGGATTCCGGGTTGGAATGGAAACGGAGGGGGCAGGGAGCTGTTTGTAGTTCCAGGTCCGAGGAGCAGGTCCTGGTACACTAGAGGTCTGCTCTTGCCACCTTCCCTGCCATTAGGAGACCTGGAGGAGAGGAGCCCAGGGGCATCACACACACTGGCATTCCCAGCCAGGCATCTGAATGGTGACTCTCCTCTGAAAATTTTAGGGGTAATGCCTGCTTGCTCGGAGGGCCAGCTGGGACCCTGCATCCCGGCTCTGAACCTCTGCTTGTCACTCTCTTCTGGCTGTGGAGGAAGAGGGTCTTGCAGGAAGCCTTCTGCTTCATCTTTAGCTTGAATGCCATCCACCTTATGAATCTGGCAGTCCAGGAAACTTTCAGGATTGAAACTCACATTCAAATTCTGCATCAAAAAAGAGAGAAGACATTAAGACTGCACCAGACAGATATATCACCAAATGATCTGTTTAGGAAAAGAGCTAAAGAACTTTCTGACAAGGGTTTACAGGGAATGTCAGAGAACTACCCACGTTCTAGCTGCCTCTGCCTCTGGAGGTGTTGTGACATTTCAGCATCTAAAGTGACCACTTGCCATGCCCTCCATCCCTGGGGGAGCCCAGGAAATTCTGAGACTTGTATTGCATTTTAGCTTCCTACTTCTAGAAACCTGCCATTGGCATCATTTGAGGGACTCTAGTTATCTGATGCACAAAAGACCAGCACCTGAGGTTCAGCCTGTCCGAATCCTACAATGTCATTCTTGGCTATTGGGATGCTTTTGACAGAGTGACAGAAGTATCAGAAGCACTCACTTTTTTTGGTTTCTTGCACAGTTGTTCCAGAGTCTTCTTATGATCAGGGAGACTGGGCCATATAATAGGTTTAATTCTGAAATAAGAGGACATGGACAATAAAATGAAGGAGTAGGGAGCAGACACATGAATCTTCCCACTTATTCTGAGCTAGCAGTCAGAAGAACAGATTTTTTCCCTTGGCTCTGCCACACTATGTGGATGACCTTGAACAAATGACCTGCTTTCTCTGGGCCTCAGTGTCACATTGGTCCATGGAGAGGTTGGACCAGAGACCGTGGTCAGTGATCTACTCTGTGAACAAGACAAGAACAATATACCCCTGGGAATGAGCCCCAGAGAAAAGGGACAATGAGACTCGGCAATGGTGTAGCTGTGAAAGTAAAATATGATCTGCTCATCTATTTTCCACAATAGGCATTGTCATTTTACTCATCTCTTCACTGGTAGCAACTCCTCTGTGCTGATTTTGGTGGAAGAGAGATGTATTTTCTAAGTTGCCCAGGGAAATTGCTTTAGGTTGGTACTTTCCAAACTGGAGTATCTTGGGGATGTGTGACACTCTGAGGACATCTTGCCAAGACATTAATAACCTGATGGGTCGTGTCTAAATGATGAAACAAGTATGGCCTTCTCATGGGGCAGAAGGCAAAAGGGCCTTGAGTTTGTGTGCTGAAGACTTCAAAAACATCTGCCTTTCCCAGGGTGCCTTCGCTTGCACAAACATTCTGGAGGGATGACTCTTAGTCTCTTAGGACACTTTAGCGGAAAGGTTTGAGGGGAGGGCTTGTCTTGTGTTCAGTTTATATATTTTTACCTCTTGTGAAATTAACTATGGAAATTCACCAGTGCCTGAGGATGAGGATGGGCACTGTAATTCCTGAAATACCTTATTTCCCTTTGTAGTTTTCTTATCCATAAACAGGATTAGAGCTCTGTCTGAAATCCCAAATAACCATAACCACTCTCTTGATTAGTAAAAGAAATTCACCTTTTTTTCCATAAGACACAGGCCAGAGTGACCATCAGAGCCACAGAGAAGAAGCTCAGAATGCTGATAGTTAGTAACACAGGATCCGTCTCCCCTGGAAGGCAAGGACAGATCTTGGTTAGTAGTTGTTAAGCATGTGATGGGGAAGACTTTCAGAATGCTTTGAATTTATTGAATAACTTGAGCCCATTTAATATTTCTTAAAAGTTGCTTTTCAGTAAAAAGGATGATGTACTGGCTTTTATGGGGGAATTTTAGCTTCAGTAAGTGGCACTGTTGCTGAAATTCAGCCTCTGTTTACTGGTGCTGAATAGAAACACGGAGTGTTTTGGGTGAATTAGAAAAGATAGATTTTATTGTTTTGCCAGGCAAAGGGGGTCACAGTGGGCTAATGCCCTCAAGACTATGTGACCTGCCTTGAATGGGAGAATGAGAAGTCTTATAGTAATCAAAGAGCAGAACATGATCAGCTTGTGGACATTCTTCTGATTGGTTGGTGATGAGGTAATGGGGAGTCAGCATCACAACCTTCTGGGTCCAATCAGTCTAGGATCTATGTTCTGGAAGTTGGCAGTTTTCATCTGGTGGAGATCTGTTTCCTGTTAAAAAACAACTTGGGAATGTGTGTCAGGGCTTTACCTGTATCTTTCAGGAAACTGTGAGTTGCTAATTCTGCTGTGTGGTGGATTTGTAACCTAAATTGTTTCCAGTTCACCAGTTCAGCGGCTTCCCAGGTGGCTCAGTGGTAAAGAATCTGCCTGCCAATGCAGGAGACATGGGTTCAATCCCTGTGTTGGGAAGATTCCCTGAGGAGGAAATGGCTACCCACTCTAGTATTCTTGCCTGGAAAATCCTATGGACAGAGGCACCTGGCAGGTTACAGTCCATAGATTCACAAAGAGTGGGACATGACTGAACGTTCATGCACATCCCAGCCCAACAGCAATTTTATGTTTCTACATCTTTACATGTGCCAATTGTTAACTCTTGAGTCAGTCTTTTACTTCAATAGACAAGGACACAGGGGCTTGTACACGGTTTCAGCACTGACTTAGGTGACCAGGTCCAGAACAGCTGTTACTTGAAATTTAAAAGGGATTCAGCATTAAAGATAGAAGCACCCCCTGCCTGACTCCCACCATCATGAGAAAGAAGCTACAAGCGAGGGATAATAAGGGGATGCTCTTCCCTAAAGTGGCTTCAGAAATTCCCAGGGTGATGAGAGGAGGCTAGTATGGCAGAGTAGTCCCGCTCACCCCCCAAAGGGAAGGTATATGGGGGGGTGCTTTGGGTTCCCAATGGTCTGCCTGAGCTGTGTTCTTTGGCTCTTGTGGATGTTCTCAGTTCTTAGACCCCTGGGATATCTTCATTCTTCTAGAAAAAGAGGCATGGGAAAGCCACATCAGCCTACCGATCTGCCATCTGCAAAGGTATTCCCTAGAAGGGCCTTAGAGATATGGGGCATTGGGATCCCAGTCTGAACTGGTAAAACTAGAGGCAGTGGTGGTGTTTTTGTGCAGAACAAGAGGCTCCCAGGAGCTCCTAGGGACAGTAGAGTCCTGACAGCCTGTATCAGCTGAGCAGCTACTAACAGTCCTACTCCCACTCTGTCTGCATTCTTCACAAAGGGGCAAAGACGGCAAGTCATTTTTCAAAGAAAGTGTAAGAATGCCCTCTGGGAGTCCTAACTTGCGGGTTCAGTTCATTTTCTGGCTCTCACTGTCACTCACACACTTTGACAGGTAAAGTACAGGGGGAACAAGTTCTAGTCATGTCTCACCTGTGCCGTTGGTCTCCGGAGTTCTAAAGTGGAAACTTGGACTCCATTCACTCCAGAAGCCTTCAAAATAGTTGGCGTAAGGGATGGACCGAACTTTAATCTCATACATGGCATTGGGTTGTAGTTTTCTCTGTAGGAGTGTCAGCTTGGTACTGGTTAAATTCACACGCTGAGGAGCAAAAAAGGCACTACATTTTTAAGGTGGAAAAAGAGGCGCTGGCCATGTCTCCCAAATCATTCTGAGCTGAGTGTCTTATGTCATGTGGGCACTCTCTTGAGGCTGTCTCACATTAGTTAGACAAGGGCTCTAATGTGGTGGGGTCAGCAGCAGAACTGGGGCAGAGCAAGCATGTGAGCTCACAAATGATGCTGCAGGTGGTCAAGGAGGGCAGTGAGGCAATGGGTCTCTATCTTTATTCAGGTGAGTTGGGCTCTCCCACTTGGGTATCAGTCACTCCCAGGCTCCCACCTTACTTTCTATACTCCAGTATCTTCTTTTTCTTTCTCTCCCTTTTCATATCCCAAGGAGAGATGAAAGGGAATGGTAAGATTAGTGAGCATGAATCATTTTCCTCTGGAGAGATGTAATTTCTCATTATGAACAAATACAGAGACACAGTCTTTCCAACACCGCCTATCATCCTTAAGAGGAAAAAGTGCTCTATCAATTTGATGGGGATGAAGTAATGCCCATTGTTATTTACTTTTGCATTTATTGGATTGTTAGTTTTTTTATACTGATTTAAATGATATATTTCCTATTTCATGAGACATTTCCAATTTCCTTACTAATTTTTCTATCATCCTTATTTGTCCTTTTCTCAATATTTTATAAGACATCTTTATATTTTTAAGAATACTAACCATCTGTCAGTTGTATGTGTGGTAATTTAAACCTAATTTCTAATTTGCTTTACAATTTTGATTATTGTATGTGCTGATACTTATAAACACTTATTTTTATATAGTTACATATTTCCATGTTGTGCTTTCTTTTACTGCTTTTATGCTCAGAATGTTCTTCTTCATCTTAGGATTATATAAACATTTATCCATAAACTTTTTAGCCTGTTTGGAGTTTCACTTTTACATGATTTCTTTAAATCATCTTCTATTTTAATTTTTTTGTTATATGGGGCAAGTTAAGCATTAAACTTAATTTTTCCCAGTTAACTGATGTCCTGGTACCATTTATTCAGAATTATTCCTTTCTCTGCTTTCCCACTGATGGAATTTTCAGATAAACGCCAGAAGGGGACAGGCTCAAGGGCTCCTACTAGTTTGTGTGTGTTGTGTCAATGGAGATAGAAGGAGGTCTGGGGTGGGCATTACACTTATGGAAGTAGTTTATAGTAGCAAATTGCAAACACAAAAGACTGATCATGGCCTGAGAAAATAAAATAGTATGGATAAGTAGGATCTCTTTCCCCCTGAGAAAGCAACTGTTATCTGTCTTCTGTCAGTGTGGTACAAAAAGGATGAAAGTTAAGCCAGTGACTCCAGAGGAACCTGAAGCCCTGAGACCTTCTAATTCTCTTCCATTTTCTCCTCAATACAGATTGTGGAGCCAGTCAGACCATTTCAACTGCAGCGACTCATGGAGTCTAAGTAACCCTCCAGCTTATAAGGATGAAAATTAAGCTGTTATTTCAAGGATTTAAGAACTCAGACTTGAAAAAATTGAAGGACATATTGCATCTCCTCTCCTACTTACTTCAGGCTGTTTCCACAACTCCATCAAACCATATCGTGGCTACAATGTGATGACTTGTCTTTCTTTTTATTTTTTTTGCCTGGTTTGCCTGTGAGAGTTGTGCTAAATGTGATTCTTTTTCAGGCTCCCAAATAGAGAGGATGAATGTGGTCTCAATCCATAATGGTTAATCATTAAGAAACATTATAAAGACAAAAAATAGGGCAAGGGAAAAAATGAGAGCTAGGACAAGAATGCACCAGAGAAGATTCAGTTTTTGTGAAGCCTAAACCTTTTACACTTTGGGGAGATTTTTTAAATAAAAGTTTCATTTCAAGCATAAAATTTCTAGGGACCTTTCTCAGGTAAAGGTACCTCTGAGATTGTAAAATACATAGCATTAAGAAGTTCCTATTTTATAGTTTTATATATTTTATAGTTTTTATATACTTTATTCTATACATATAACTTACTTATTAAGATACTTTTATACACATCTGCATAAATTTTACAATGCATAAATGTAGTTGACCTACATACCATCCAATTATTTTCATTTTTTTCCTGACGGTAGGCTACCTCATGTATTAATACTTTCACATACTTCTTCTGCAAGTGTGATGTATTAAATGTCACCACAAAGTCATTTGCTCCCTCACGATAGACGACTCTGACGTCAAAAGGAGCCTCAGGTTTAACTGGAAAGGAAAAAGAAATAAGGTCATTCTATAGGGTAATCAAGGAAACAATTAAAATTTTTAAAGTTCATCTACTCTGAAAATCACATTCCTTTCTTGGGTCAGTAAAAAACATTTCTTATTCTTCCCGGTTCAAAGCATGACTCCCTTGCAGTTGGGTGTGGTCTTGTGAAGGATGTGGGTGGAAGTGATGTGTACCATCTCCCATCCTGATCCAGAAACCCCACATGCATGACTACCTGCTGGATCCCCTTCTGCTACTTGGCGTCATAGGTGGAAGAGAGTGGAGCCACAGGATGAAGGAATCCTGAATGTCGCTTGAAGGAGCACCTCCCACAGGTTAGAAACACCCATTTTGGCTCTCACATCAGCAAGAAAAAAACTCTATTGGAGAAATCTGTTTTAGGGCTTATTAGTTACAGTTGCTGGTACTGATTTTATACGAAAACACATTCTCTTCCCCTTTTGAGTACTAGAGAACTTGTTACCAACTACCCCAAAGCAGGAGTATTTGAACTTTGAGTATTCATTATTCCAATGAAACTGGGGGCCTTATACACCTAATCTCAGCTACATGGAAGCTGGGTGTTTGCATCCCAGCCCTGGCTCATAACTTTCAGTGTGACTTCAGGCTGCCCACTCCTTCAGTCTTGTTTGCATTAGCTCTAAGTTCCTCTCTGGCTTCTTCCTTCTGCATACCTGCCTAGGATCACAGGCATTAGATATGAAATGTTGTTGGAGGAAGAGGTATTATTTCAGGTTGAACAAATTCTGAGAAAGGTACTGAAATCCTAGGAGTGCATGTCTGTCAGGCTACCTCCCACCCTTGACTTGGGGCTTCCCTATCTTGACCTCTTTGCTGGTCTTTCACCAATGCCTGGGAAGTTAGTTGTCTAGGGATGGGACAGCTACTTGTTTGAATGGCTGATTTCAGACAGAGCTTGGGGGTTGCACAGGTTAAAATCTAACCTAAACTTATTGCTCGTGAGAGAGTGTGTGTTCATCACAATTTCACTCAGTAGATTGAGCTGGATTTCAGGCTATGTGAGCTGGGCTTTAAGACTGACTTACTGACCCATTAAATGAGCTCACATGTTGAAGTTTAACTCTCTTGTCATAATCACTTGCTTGTAGTGGTGGTTGCCTAAGTGTTTCCAGCCTTGATTCCCCTAGACGTACTGAAAAAGAGGAAGTGGTTCTTTCTTTACCCTTGGATATCTTGTGCAAGAGCAAGTTTACTCTTTTTTACCCTCAGAGGTACTATAAAAAGGCAAGATATCCCAAAGGGAAGCAGGAGGAAAGGCAGTGGGTGTAGAGAAACAGGCCAACAGAGAAGACTGTCAGCCCCCTGACACCAGCCAAGCCAGTTCCTTCTTGCCATTCAAGGCAGTGATTAAAAGTCACATTCTCAACAAAACCTCTGATACCGAATTCCTTGCCTCATTCCCATCTCCCAAGGCCTCTCAGTAATGGAAGAATTGAGAGAAGAACAGACCAATGTTGATTATACACATACTCAGTGTCAAGTTTACTTACACCATCTCGTGTCAATGATTACTCAAAGCCACTATTGCTCAGTCGTGTCTGACTCTTTGCGACCCCATGGACTGTAGCCTACCAGGTTCCTCCATCCATGGGATTTTCCAAGCAAGAGTACTGGAGTGGCTTGCCATTTCCTTCTCCAGGGGATCTTCCTGACCCAGGGATTGAATCCAGGTCTCCCGCATTGTAGGCAGATGCTTTACCGTCTGAGCCACTGGGAAATACCCTAAGCCACTATACTGATGAGGAAACTAAGAGGTTAATTAGCTCCAATAAGAAGTTCCAGGCCCTAGTTCAGATGAGTTGAAAGAGAGTGTTAGTCATTGAGTCATGTCCGACTTTTTGCAACTCCATGGATTGTAGCCGTCAGACAGCTTCTCTGTCCATGGAATTCTTCAGGCAAGAATACTAGAATGGGTAGCCATTCCCTTCTCCAGGTGATTTTCCTGGCCCAGGAATCAAACCCAAGTCTGCTAGGGTGTAAATCTAAATCTGTTTCATTCTGAGTCTCACTCTCCTTCAGTTGATTTATTTTTAATAAATTTTTATTTATTTTTTTACAGTAATTCCTTATTGATTATCTATTTTAAATAAAGTAGTGTGTACATGTCAATCCCAACCTCCCAATCTATTCTTCCTCCTCACACTTCCCACCTGGTGACCATAAATCTATTCTCTAAGTTCATTCTGTGAGTCTCTTTCTGTTTTGTAAATAAGTTCATTTGTATGGAGAACAGTATGGAGGTTCCTTCAAAAAGCTAAAAATAGAGCTACCATATGAGCCAGCAATCCCACTCCTGGGCATACATCCAGAGAAAAGCTTGGTTTGAAAGGATACATACACCCCAGTGTTCATTGCAGCATTGTTTATAATCAAGACATGGAAGCAATCTAAATGTCCATTGACAGATGAATGGATAAAGATGTGATACATATACACAATGGAATATTACTCAGCCATTAAAAAGAGTGAAATAATGCCATTTGCGGCAACACAGATGGCTCTGGAGATGATCATACTAAGCGAAGTAAGTCAAACAGAGAAAGACAAATGCGTGATAGCACTTATATATGGAATCTAAAAAAAAAAAATCGATACAAATGAACTTGCTCTCCTTCATTTAGCTTTCATTTCTGTGCCTCACTCTCTCCCACAGGCTTGCTCAGGCTCTCCCACACAGGTCTGCTTCTAGCCTCAAGGATGCATTTGAGCAAAAAGATGTTCATTCCTCAAGCAACATTTAAAAAACTTCATTTATTCTTGACACAACCTGAACTATTATATCAATTTACCTTGACAAGAAAAGGAGAGAAATAGAAAACTGTCCCTCCAGACATACTGGGGGCTCACACCCAGAGAAGGGAGTGTAAGTGACAGGGCAGCTGGCTTCTGGGGAGCTGGGCTCTGGGGAGTAATCAGAAGCATCCAATTTCAGTTTAGTTAAATGACAGTTCTAGTAAAGAGATGTCACATTAGGAACCAGAAGAAGACGCTACAGGGGAGACATGTCTTCACCACCACTCATCCTTGCCCGGCTGTGCTTTCTGAAGCCCTGAGGTGCTCATACCACCCCTTCACAGACCCATGCTACCAGTGGGGTGCACATGCTGTCTCTGCCCTGGCCCCTCAGAGGAGGCAACCGGTCAGGTTTGCTGTCTGCTGGGTGGCATGGAATGTGGACTTCTAAAATCGCTGGGTATATGAAATTTGGGGGCTTCCCAGGGGACAGGGTGCCATCAGGAGCCTGGGAGTGTGCCCTGAGTGTTCATAGGCTCTAGCTCTAAGAGGCCTGTGAGTCCTATGAGCTGGGTAGGTTTCTGTAGGAAAGGGCTCTCCTCTGGGGTTCCAGGACTCTGGCACAGGACAGAGTCTCTGCCCTCTCTGCCTGCTCTCCAGGACTGAACATGGATTTGCAATGTAAATGGTGAACCTTTAGATATAGTGCCCTGTGCACAAACCGAACATCCATCCATAGAGGCCAAGCCTCCAAATGACCAAAATGCAGCTTGCTTGTGTCCCAGACTCAGAGACACCCAGTCATGCCACCCATCTGAGGCACTCACACTGGTTGTGTCTACAGCCTCTTTTCTACTCTACTTCTGCTTTTTCACATGATGCTTGTTCACACATGAAACTTCTGTGTTCACTCTTTATCATCTTCCATCTTAGTGGTACAAAGCTGAGAACTAGGCTCCAAGTTTCTCTTTGTCGTCTCTAATGACTATTACTCCCTTACCTTAATTTTCTTTCAGAAGGGTGAAGGGAGGGGTTGCAAATAGGGAGAGACAGAGCCATAGTATTTAAAACCAGCAAAAATAAATAAATAAATAAATAAAAAGGCACCCTTCAATCACTTTGAATAGTTTCCCCCTACATGTGTTGTTTCACTTGTCAATTTCCACAGGCAGAATGAATACAAGAAGTTAGGATTCCATTGCACCAACATATCAAAACTGGCTTAGACATTTCCCCTCCACCAGGGTATCTCTGAGGTTTTGAAGAAGAACCTTAGTCACCTCAGTGTCATAAATCTGTAAGTAATGGGAAAAAAACGTTTTGTGTCTATACTCCCAATCTATCAGGTTGATTTATTTGTTTGGTAACTGAATGGAGAACTGGTAATTAATACTGACGTAACTTGGCTTCCAGGTGGTTTTGTGGTAAAGAGTCTGCCTACCAATGAAGTAGACATGAGTATGACCCCTAGGTCAGGAAGAACCCCTGGAGAAGGAAATGGCACTCCATCCATGGGATTACCCAGGCAAGAATACTGGAGTGGGTTGCCGCTTCCTTCTCTGGGGAATCTTCCCTGACCCAGGAATTGAACCCCTGTCTTCTGCTTGGCAGGAGGATTCTTTACCATGCGCCACCTTGGAAACTCCTTTAAAGACATGACTAACATTTCAATCAGTAGACTGAATAAAATGGATTACTCTCTAAGATCTGGTAGCCCTTATTCAATCAGATGAAGGCATTAAAAGTAAGGACTGAGATTCCCTGAAGAAGAAGCAATTCTGTCCTAAGAATATAAAATAGAATCACTACTTGAGTTTCAAGACTTCCTGGTCTGCCCTCTGGAATTTCAGCTCTTTCCTGTCCTCTGAAATATCCACTCTTGCTTGAATTTTTAGCCTTCTTGGTCACCCTATAGGCTTTAGACCTTCCAGCTCCTACAACCATGATGGTTGATTCCTTAAAATAAATTTATTTTTCTCATCTCTCCCCCCTCTCTCTCTCTATCTTATTGTTTCAGTTTCCTCTGGAGAATTCTAACACAAAAGGCATATTTTTATGTATGGCTGAATCCCTTCACTGTTCACTGGAAACTATCACAACATTGTTAATCAGCAATACTCCAGTGAAAAATAAAAAGTTCTTTTTTTTTTTTTTTAAAAAGGTATATTTACTTAAAAAAACAACTTGGTAATTTAGCTAAACACATTCAGAATATAGTAGGCATATGGGAGAAGATTATAAGGAATTCAGGAAAAGGTAAAGTGAGGTAGGAAAGGATGTGAGTCAGTAAAGTACTTGAGGCCCAGCTCCAGCTAGACACTTCAAACAGATGAACGCTTCCTGCAGGCTGTGAGTGCCAGTCACCCTTTTCCATAGCTGAATTTGAAGACCCTCAGAGTTCCCTCACAGTAAGAATTAATAACATCAGCTTCAAACTTTCATTTCTCTTAAAAATTATGTGCATTAGAGAATTTGATCTTTTCTATTGTAAACAGTTTTCATGATTTGTTCACTTTTAACATCCCAAAACTTTAGACACAGATATCTGTCTGTCTTCAGATATCAGAAAAATGACAACATATCCCCACGTACAACTTCTTACCTATCTTGACTATGTTCACTTTTCTGCAAGTCATGTTCTTTTTTTCAAGCTTCACACATATTTTACTGTCTCCAATCAGTAAGAATTTCTTTGTCTTGAGGAAATACCTCTCTTGCAGTTTATTAAAATTCAGGCAATCTACATCCAAAAGCGCCCCACTGTAAAAACAAAAAAGGAATTTGTCTTAATTCAAGTATCATTGTATAGAATGGAATAGCGTCACATCTACATTTCAGTTGTGTGGCTTTAAATTTGTCCATAGAGTAGATCCACATTTGAGAGTTCAGTTCAGTTCAGTTCAGTCGCTCAGTCATGTCTGACTCTTTGTGACCCCATGGGCTGCAGCACACCAGGCCTCCCTGTCTATCACCAACTCCCAGAGTTTACTCAAACTCATGTCCATTGAGTCAGTGATGCCATCCAACCACCTCATCCTCTGTCACCCCCTTCTCCTCCCGCCTTCAGTCCTTCCCAGCATCAGGTCTTTTCAAATGAGTCAGTTCTTTGTATCAGGTGGCAAAAGTATTGGAGTTTCAGCTTCAGCATCAGTCCTTCCAGTGCACACCCAGGGCTGATCTCCTTTAGGATGGACTGGTTGGATCTCCTTGGAGTCCAAGGGACTCTCAAGAGTCTTCTCCAACACCACAGTTCAAAAGCATCAATTCTTCAGTGCTCAGCTTTCTTTATAGTCAAACTCTGGCATCCATACATGACCACTGGAAAAACCATAGCCTTGACTAGATGGACCTCTGTTGACAAAGTAATGTCTCTGCTTTTTAATATGTTGTTTGAGAGAGAGATAATTAAAATAAAATAGCTTTTTGCTGCCATTCTAATGTGCTCATTTACTCAAGCTCTAGATGTAAGTGAACCTGAAATAGTCTAACATGTGCATGAAAATAATGAAACATTCTTAACTTTTAGACTTGATCATTAGAAGATAAATAGTTTGTTTAGGTGGGAAGCTAATTTCTTTTTCTTTTTTTTTTGATGTTCTGCAGAAATATATTGAAAAAAATAATGCATGTAAAGAAATATTGACAAAAAAGTTTAAATTAATCTAAAGGATTATATACAAGAAACCATATACACTACAGGGATTTCCCTGATGGTCCAGTGGTTAACAGTCTGTCTTCCAATGCCAGGGATGCAGATTCAGTCCCTGTTTGAGGAACTAGTAATAGGCTCCCACCTGCCCTGGGGCAGCTGGACCCTCGGGCCAAAAGTACTGAGGCTGCACATCACAACTAAAGCCCAGTGCAGTCATAAAATAAAATGTGTGTGTGTGTAAATCACTCAGTCGTGTCTGACACTTTGCAACCCCATAGACTGTAGCCCGCCAGGCTCCTCTGTCCATGGGATTCTCCAGGCAAGAATACTGGAATGGGTTGCCATTTCCTCCTCCAGGGAATCTTCTTGACCCAGGGATTGAACCCAGGTCTCCCAGATTGCAGGTAGAATCTTTACTGTCTGATCCACCAGGGAAAAACAACCCCTGCCCCCCACCTACCCCACATATAAGTAAATATTAAAAAAATACACTTAATAGGTAATTTTGGAATTTTTATAGGTAATTTTGGCTGAGTTCCACTTTTAATTGATCAACAAATTGTTAAATCAACTCTTCTCCCTATGCTTCTTGGATTAAATGCTCTAGGAACTGAATTCTGTCACTTCTGTGACCTCCTATTCCCTAAAAGATCAGACTTTCAGGAAATGCAAGGAAAAAGAATGTTGCCTACAATGCAGCTCCATCTAAAGCTCCAAATTGTACTCTTTCAAAAAATTCTTCCAGGGGTGGAACCCACATCTCCTGTGTCTCTTACACTGCAGGCAAATTCTTTACTACCGAGCCAACAGGGAAGCCTACATGTACACCCTGCTGTATTAAAAATAGATAACCAGCAAGGACTTACAGTATAGCATGTGGAACTCTGCTCAGTGTTATGTGGCAGGCTGGATGGGAGTGGAGTTTGGGAAAATGAATACATATGTATGTAAGACTGAGTCCGTTTGCTGTTCACCTGAAGCTATCACTGTTTATTAATCAGCTAAATCTCGATACAAAAAGTTTTTAAAGTATGTTCCAGTTCCAGAATAGCTTATATCACACTAACCCCAACAAAAATCTACAATAAACTTTAAACAAGATATTTTTGAAAATACTATTTAAAAGCATTGGAGAATAATAAAAAATAAGCAGAAACTAAAGGGAATTTAATTCTTTGGAAAGGGGTGGGTTAGATCCTTCTATGTTGTTTGTTTTGTTTTATCTAAGGATACTTTGTGGTGGGCATTTAGAATCTAATAGAAGGCCACCTGATCTGCATCTTGAGAAATCTGTATGCAGGTCAGGAAGCAACAGTTAGAACTGGACATGGAACAACAGATTGGTTCCAAATAGGAAAAGGAGTACGTCAAGGTTGTATACTGTCACCCTGCTTATTTAACTTATATGCAGAGTACATCATGAGAAATGCTGGGCTGGAAGAAACACAAGCTGGAATCAAGATTGCCGGGAGAAATATCAATAACCTCAGATATGCAGATGACACCACCCTTATGGCAGAAAGTGAAGAGGAACTAAAAAGCCTCTTGATGAAAGTGAAAGAAGAGAGTGAAAAGGTTGGCTTAAAGCTCAACGTTCAGAAAACAAAGATCATGGCACTTGGTCCCATCACTTCGTGGGAAATAGATGGGGAAACAGTGGAAACAGTGTCAGACTTTATTTTTTTGGTCTCCAAAATCACTGCAGATGGTGACTGCAGCCATGAAATTAAAAGACGCTTACTCCTTGGAAGGAAAGTTATGACCAACCTAGATAGCATATTCAAAAGCAGAGACATTACTTTGCCAATAAAGGTCCGTCTAGTTAAGGCTATAGTTTTTCCTATGGTCATGTATGGATGTGAGAGTTGGACTGTGAAGAAGGCTGAGCGCTGAAGAATTGATGCTTTTGAACTGTGGTGTTGGAGAAGACTCTTGAGAGTCCCTTGGACTGCAAGGAGATCCAACCAGTCCATTCTGAAGGAGATCAGCCCTGGGATTTCTTTGGAGGGAATGAGGCTGAAGCTGAAACTCCAGTACTTTGGCCACCTCATGCGAAGAGCTGACTCATTGGAAAAGACTCTGATGCTGGGAGGGATTGGGGGCAGGAGGAGAAGGGAATGACAGAGGATGAGATGGCTGGATGGCATCACTGACTCGATGGACTTGAGTCTGAGTGAACTCTGGGAGTTTGTGATGGACAGGGAGGCCTGGCGTGCTTCGATTCATGGGGTTGCAAAGAGTTAGACACGACTGAGCGACTGAACTGAACTGAACTGAACTGAGAAGGCCACAGTTCTACTGTCTTAAGTTACAGGACAGAATTTCATTTGGCCTGAATGGCTGGGTATTTTTAAGGGGGAAAAGCCTAGAAATGAGGAAGCTTTAGAGATAGAAGACACGGGGTTTATAGGTAAACTCTGCTTAAATTATTATATGTCCCCTTAATTATGCTAATGTGGAGGAAGCTCCAAGGAAACTGTGAAAATAGCTAGATAGTTCTAGAAAGAACTAAACAGATATTTTTGGTGCTGCCTGAGAAGAAAAATTTGGAGATTAATCTGTCTAATTAACAGAGTAACTAATTAAGTGCGTAACAGAGTTAAAATTAATGCTTGCCAGAGGAAGTTAGGGAGAAGGCAATGGCAACCTACTCCAGTACTCTTGCCTGGAAAATCCCATGGATGGAGGAGCCTGGTAGGCTGCGGTCCATGGGGTCGCTAAGAGTCGGACACGACTTCACTTTCACTTTCACTTTCACTTTCATGCATTGGAGAAGGAAATGGCAACCCACTCCAGGGTTCTTGCCTTGAGAATCCCAGGGACAGGGGAGCCTGGTGGGCTGCAGTCTATGGGGTCGCACAGAGTCGGACATGACTGAAGTGACTTAGCAGCAGCAGCAGAGGAAGTTATCGAAACCCAATAAATAAATAAACTACCTTATTTTCAAAAGCACCCTTCCTACATTCAAAACCTGTTGCAAAAGCGAAGAAAAAGAAAAACATGACACATAGTCAAGACAAAAGGCAGTCAATGGAAATTGACCCTAAGATGACTCGGATATCGGAACCAGCAGAAAAGGACTTTTTAGCAGCTTTTGTAAATATGTTTAAGGGCTAAACAAAAAATGCTATTATAATTATTGAACAAATGTATAACTTTAGTGGAGAAGTGGAAACTAGAAAAGAGAGCAAAATGAAAATACTATAATTGACAAGTACAAATTTAAAGTTTTAAAGGATGGCCTTAATAGCAGATAGAAGATGGCAGAAGCAGAGGTTGGTGAAGTTGAAGATAGATTAATAGAAAATATTCAGTCTGAAACAACAGAAACAAAGTCTTGTTGACCTGTGGGACAATATCAAGGGGACAAATAAATATGCAATTAGAGTTTCAGAACAAAAAGAGAGAAAGAATTTGGCTGAAAAATACTTAAAGAAATAATATTCCCCAAATTCCAAAATGTCGGAAAGCATATCAACTTCTGGGCTTAAAAAACTCAGCCAATTCAAGCAGAGTAAGTACAAAGGAAACCATATCTAGGGACATCATGGTAAAATGACTGAAAAGCAAAGGCAAATAAATCTTGAAAGCATGCAGAGAAGTAGATCACTTCTCATCAGAAATTATGTGACCCAGAAGACATTGGAATAATATATTTAAGACTCTGGAAGGGGAAAAGTTGTCTGCTTTGAATCCTTATAATATAAAATATTCTTCAATAATGAAGGCAAAATAAGGATATTTCTAGCTATATAAAAGTTCAGATAAGTTGTTTTAGGAAGTTCCTTAGACCAAAGGGAAATAATACTAGGTGGAATTTCAGATCTATAGGAAGCAATTGCTGCTGCTGCTGCTGCTGCTGCTAAGTCGCTTCAGTCGTGTCCAACTCTGTTCGACCCTGTAGACTGCAGCCCACCAGGCTCCCCCGTCCCTGGGATTCTCCAGGCAAGAACACTGGAGTGGGTTGCCATTTCCTTCTCCAATGCATGAAAGTGAAAAGTGAAAGTGAAGTTGCTCAGTCGTGTCCGACTCTTAGCAACCCCATGGACTGCAGCCCACCAGGCTCCTCCATAGGTGTACCATAATAAATATAAAAAACACCACCTATTTTCTTTTCATAAATTCTTTAGAGATAAAGATTGTTCAGGACTTCCTTGGCAGTCCAGTAGTTAAGACTCTGTGCTCCCAATGCCAGAGGGACAGGTTCAATCCCTGGTCAGGGAACTAAGATCCTGCATGCCACACAGTGTGACCAAAAAAAAAAAAAGATTTTAAAAAACAAATAATAACTAAATAGACATTTCTCCAAAGAAGACATACAAAGGGCTAACAAACACATGAAAAGATGCTCAACATCACTCATTATCAGAGAAATGAAAAGCAAAACCACTATGAGGTACCATTTCACATCAGTCAGAATGGCTGTGATCCAAAAGTCTACAAATAATAAATGCTGGAGAGGTTGTGGAGAAAAGGGAACCCTCTTACACTGTTGGTGGGAATGCAAACTAGTACAGCCACTATGGAGAACAGTGTGGAGATTCCTTAAAAATCTGGAAATAGAACTGCCTTATGATCCAGCAATCCCACTGCTGGGCATTCACACTGAGGAAACCAGAAGGGAAAGAGACACGTGTACCCCAATGTTCATCGCAGCACTGTTTATAATAGCCAGGACATGGAAGCAACCTAGATGTCCATCAGCAGATGAATGGATAAGAAAGCTGTGGTATATATACACAATGGAGTATTACTCAGCCATTAAAAAGAAAACATTTGAATCAGTTCTAATGAGGTGGATGAAACTGGAGCCTATTATACAGAGTGAAGTAAGCCAGAAGGAAAAACACCAATACAGTATACTAACGCATATATATGGAATTTAGAAAGATGGTAACAATAACCTGGTGTACGAGACAGCAAAAGAGACACTGATGTATAGAACAGTCTTATGGACTCTATGGGAGAGGGAGAGGGTGGGAAGATTTGGGAGAAGGGCATTGAAACATGTAAAATATCATGTATGAAACGAGATGCCAGTCCAGGTTCGATGCACGATACTGGATGCTTGGGGCTGGTTCACTGGGACAACCCAGAGGGATGGTATGGGGAGGGAGGAGGGAGGAGGGTTCAGGATGGGGAACACATGTATACCTGTGGTGGATTCATTTTGATATTTGGCAAAACTAATACAATTATGTAAAGTTTAAAAATAAAATAAAATTAAAAAAAAACAAATAATGTAACATTATTGTGAAATTAACAATATATATAGATATAAAATATATGACAGTAGTACAGAGGCTAGAAAGTGCTAAGTACAATTGTATTGTTCCAAGTTCCTTGTATTTTTCATGAAATAGTATATTAACTCTAAACTCTGATAAGAAATGGTTGAATATTGCAACACTTAATCTAAAAAGAAACAGTGCCCAAATGTGAAAATAAGGAAGACAAAGAATGTTTCAATAGTTCCATTTCTTTCAAAGAAGTTAAATTGATTACTAATAAGTTTTCCTACAAAGAAAATTTTATGTCCAGATAAAACTGGTGAATTCTATCATAAATGCCAATCTTACACAAATTCTCTCAGAAAATTGAGGAGAAATGAACCTTTCCCAACTTGTTTTATGAAGTTAGCTCAAGTCTGGTACCAAAAGTTGGCAAAGATATTACAGAAAAGAAATTTACAAATTAATATTCCCCATTTAAATGTTAATATATTGATGTTAACACATAATGATAAAGTAGGATGCATTGCAGGAAATCAAGGTAGGGTCAACAATCAAAGATCAATCAATATGATTCATCACATGAACAGAATAAAAAACATAAATAATCTAATCATCTCAGTTGGTGTAGAAAAAGCATATGGCAAAATTCAACATCCATTTACAACTAAACTCTCAGTAGACACTTCCTCAATCTGATAAGGGGTATTTCCCTTATCAGACGGTGGCTTAGACGGTGAAGCGTCTGCCTACAATGCGGGAGACCTGGGTTTGATCCCTGGGTCAGGAAGATCCCCTGGAGAAGGAAATAGCAAGCCACTCCAGTACTCTTGCCTGGAAAATCCCATGGATGGAGGAACCTGGTAGGCTATAGTCCATGGGCTTGCAAAGAGTTGGACACGACTGAGCGACTTGATTTCACTTATGGTTAAGAACACATACACTTGGTGGTGAACTAGTTAACAGTTTTCTCCTAAGATAAGGACAAAGCAGGAATATCTATTTTTCCTACTTTTATTCAACAGTATACTGTAAGTTCTAACCAGTGCATAAGGTAAGAGAAACAAATAAAAATCATTAGTTTGAAAAGAAAGAAAATGAAATTTTCTTTATTTTCAGACATGTTTGTTCACATGGAAAACTATAAAGATATTCCAACACAATTACAGGAACTAATATAGTGATTTCATTAAGGTCAGTTTATAAAAGTCAGTCCTATTACTATAGTGTCCAAAAATTGGAAAATAAATTTAAAAAAATAACAGCTCCACTTATGATAGCAATGAAACATAAAATGCTTAGAAATAAAATTAATAAAAGATGTTTAAGGCCTTTCCAAAGGAAATTACAAAATATTCCTGACAGCTATTAAAGGAAATCTAAACAGAGAGCTACATTCATGGATTAGCAAATTGAGTGCTGAAAAGATGAAAGTTTCCCCCAAATTGGTATATATAATTTTAATAAAAATCTCAGCAGGACTTTTAAAAAATTGGGGAGCTTATTTTAAAATTTATGCGGAAACACAAAGAACTCAGAATAGCCAAACAACACTGAAAAAAAGCAGAACAAAGATGAAGGACTCGGAGACTTGATTTCGAACTTACTATAAGGTTATGACCATCAAGACAGCTTGGCACTGTCACAAGGATAGAAATATCGACCAATGGAAAATATAATGTTCTGAAATAGACTCATACATCTAAGGTTAATTGATTTTAAATACATGCAACCAATGAATTCAGTGGAAACAAATCTCTTCAGCAAATAGTCCTGGAACAATTGAGCAAATATGTGGAAAATATGAACCTCAATTTCACAAAAATTAATTGGGTATGGAGTATAGTTCTAAATATAAATACTAAAATTATGAACTGTTTAGAATAAAACATGAGAAAATATCTTCCTAACTTTGAGGGTAGACATAAATATAGTCATAACACAAAAACACTAAATATAAAAAAGAAAAATAAAATAAATTGGGCTGCATCAAATGAAAACCTTTTGCTTATTAAAATATGCCATTAATAAAATAAAATGGGAATAGCAGATTCATTGATAACAATTCATTAATAAAATGAAATAGCAGAAAATAGTTGTAGTACATATATCTAACATCATAATTGTATGTAGAGCATATGAAGAATTCACACCCAAGGGACAAATAATTCAATGAAAAAAGACAAAAGTCTAGCAGATATTTGCCAAGAGAATATATATAAATGGCCAACAGTATATGAAAAAGTGGTCAATGTTATTTGTCATTTGCAAAATGTAATAAAATCATGAGATACTATTTCAAAGTCAAATATTGGGAATGATGTGCAGTTCTCATACATTGAGAGAAGGAGAGTAGAATGATATAACTACTTTGGAAAACTTGTTGGGCAGTTTCTTATAAAGGTAAATACACCCCCCCCCCCAGTGATACAGTAATTCCACTCCGAGGTTTTTACTTCAAAGAAGTGAAAATTTATATTAAACTGATTTATGAAAGAATGTTAATGATAACTTAAAAAAGAATAATCTCAAACTTGAGAAAACTCAAATGTCCATCAAAAAACAAAGCATTAAAAATTTCACGCCAGTAAGAATGGCTGTGATCCAAGTCTACAAGCAATAAATGCTGGAGAGGGTGTGGAGAAAAGGGAACCCTCTTACACTGTTCATGGGAATGCAAACTAGTACAGCCACTATGGAGAACAGCGTGGAGATTCCTTAAAAAACTGGAAATAGAACTGCCATATGATCCAGCAATCCAACTGCTGGGCATACACACCGAGGAAACCAGAATTGAAAGAGACACATGTACCCCAATGTTCATCGCAGCACTGTTTATAATAGCCAGGACATGGAAGCAACCTAGATGTCCATCAGCAGATGAATGGATAAGAAAGCTGTGGTACATATACACAATGGAGTATTACTCAGCCATTAAAAAGAATACATTTGAATCAGTTCTAATGAGGTGGATGAAACTGGAGCCTATTATACAGAGTGAAGTAAGCCAGAAAGAAAACACCAATACAGTATACTAACACATATATATGGAATTTAGAAAGATGGTAATGACAACCCTGTATGCAAGACAGCAAAAGAGACATAGATGTATAGAACAGTCTTTTGGACTCTGTGGGAGAGGGAGGTGGGGGATGATTTGGGAGAATGGCTTTGAAACATGTATAATATCATATAAGAAATGAATCACCAGTCCAGGTTCGATGCAGGGAAGCTTGGGGCTGGTGCACTGGGATGACCCAGAGGGATGGTATGGGGAGGGAGGTGGGAGGGGGGTTCAGGATGGGGAACACGTGTACACCCGTGGCGGATGCATGTTGATGTATGGCAAAACCAATACAATATTGTAAAGTAAAAAAAAAAATTGTGATAAATTTGCTGGAGTATAGCTGATTAACGATGTTGTGTTGGTTTCAGGTGTACAACTAAGTGATTTGGTTATACATACACATGTATCTAGGGCTTTCCAGTGGCTCAGCAGTAAAGAATCTGCCTGTCAGTGTAAGAGACACAGGTTTGATCCCTGGGTCAGGATGATCCTCTGGAGGAAGTCATTGCAACCTACTCTAGTATTCTTGCCTGGGTAATCCCGTGGACAGAGGAGTTTGGGAGTCAGACTGGACTTAGCAGCTAAACAACAACAAAAACTACAAAAACGTACATGTATCTATTCTTTTTCAAATTCTTTCCCACTTAGATTGTTACATAATATTGAACAGAGTTCCCTGTGCTATACAGTAGGTCTTTGTTGGTTATCCATTTAAAATATAGCAGTGTGTACCTGTCAATCCCAGACTTCCTAACTATCCCTCTCCTCAACCCTTCCTCCCTGCTAACTATTACAGAGAGATATTTACTTAACTTATATATTTAGGTAAAGAAATAAAACCTCACAATCTAACTTTGATCAATAATTTGTAAAGATGGATGAGGACAATAGTAAAAGTTCAAAAAAAATCTATGGTATATTTGAACAGTGGAATTAATACTCAGCAATTGGGAAGATGAGCTATGAGATAAGCAAACCATGGATAAATCTCAAAAACATTTTGTTGTGTGAAAAAAGTCAGACAGAAAAGAGGGAGCAGTGTATTATTTCATTTATAAGAACTATCAGAAATCAGCAAAACCAAAGGGTGATAGAATTCAAAACTGTGATTTCTCACAGGAGATGAGAGATTGAAAGGGGACATGATGAGTCCTTCTAGGGGGAAAGGAATTTTCTGCATCTCAACTGAGGTGATGGCAACATGTCATATATGTTTCTCAAAACTCATTTAGTATTTGTACATTTTACCATAGGTAAACTTTATCCCCCAAGTGAACTGTAATCAAAAAAGAAAGTAAAATGAAATTAACAAATGACATAAACATTAAATTAAAGCAGAGTGTCTATTCTCACTGTAAAAATAAACAATGCAGAGTAAAAGGAAAATTACTCATTTCTCTTCTTTCCTTCAACCCCCAGCTTGATTTACATCTCTTGTGATAACCATGGTTACCAGTTTGTTTTCCCAACATGCCCTTTAAATCCAGCCACAGAGTCCTAAAAAGAAGTTAACTGGGTCAAATTGGAAGTGAGGATGGTGGAAGAAAATGGTTGGCTTCTGTGAAGAGAATTCTTTTCATTAATCAGATTTTTTTTAGAAAAGAAAAAATATGGAGAGTATATTCTCCAAAGGTCCTTTGCTACCCACAATTTAGAATGTGTGTTGGTTTTCTGTGGTCAAACTGGATGTGTGTACACTTTTTCTGTGCATATGCATATATAAGCCCTTTCCAGGATCATTCCTGAGCTCTCTAGCAGATGTGTGTGGAATGTTCAATTGCAGATCTGTGGCATGTAGGAATGTTCCAGTACTGTTGGACATTTGAGAAGAATCTAAACTGATATTCTCAATTCATTCTTGCTTTTCAAGAAATGTGAGTAATGAGCAACAACAATAAAGCATCACCACATGGCTGTCTTACAAGGCTGCTGCTGCTGCTGCTGCTAAGTTGCTTCAGTTGTGTCTGACTCTGCGCGACCCCATAGATGGCAGCCCACCAGTCTCCACCATCCCTGGGATTCTCCAGGCAAGAACACTGGAGTGGGTTGCCATTTCCTTCTCCAGTGCAGGACAGTGAAGAGTGAAAGTGAAGTCTCTCCGTCGTGTCGGACTCTTAGCGACCCCTCAAGGCTGGGCACCCTTTAAGGGCCCTGAGCGCTAGGGCCTGCTCTTTGTGGAGAAGCCATGACAGGGGACTAAGAGACAACTGTGGTCTAGAACAGACAGCCTCGTTTCGTGCCACTGACCCTGGCTTCAGGTGACCAGAGGAAATTCAGTGTCTCCCGTGAGTGGCTCAACTCGAGTCAGTCCAATTCATTTCCATTCACTCAATTAAATTAAAACAACTTACTTGGTGCTAAGTGTGTATTGCTAGGATTAGGAATGTTCTAGGACTACACTCCTCAACACAATGGCCACAGCCCCTCATATGGATATTGAATCTTTGAAATATGGCTTGTCTAAATTGAGATGTGCTCCAAATAGGAAATATCAGATTTTGAAGATGTAGATATTCAAAATACCTTATGAATATTTATGTTCATACTGTTCATATTTTTTGTTCATGTAGGTTGAAATGATAATATTTTGGCAATATTACATTAAATAAGACATTATTAAAATTAATTTTCACTTATTTTTTTTTAAACGTGGCTACTAGACAATTTAAATTACATTTTGAACTGTGGTGTTGGAGAAGACTCTTGAGAGTCCCTTGGACTGCAAGGAGATCCAACCAGTCCATTCTGAAGGAGATCAGCCCTGGGATTTCTTTGGAAGGAATGATGCTAAAGCTGAAACTCCAGTACTTTGGCCACCTCATGTGAAGAGTTGACTCATTGGAAAAGACTCTGATGCTGGGAGGGATTGGGGGCAGGAGGAGAAGGGGACGACAGAGGATGAGATGGCTGGATGGCATCAGTGACTCGATGGACGTGAGTCTCAGTGAACTCCGGGAGTTGGTGATGGACAGGGAGGCCTGGCGTGCTGCGATTCATGGGGTCACAGAGTCGGACATGACTGAGCGACTGATCTGATCTGATATCACTCCCACATTTGTGGGTCATATTATATTTCTGTTGAATAGAGCTGTTTAGGGTATTTTAGTGGGGAGGAAAGATCACTACAGGTTACCCAAGTAGACTCAGAGGCTAGCAAGATTGGCCCCATGGAGGACATCAACCCTAAGCTACTTACGCAAATTCCTTTTTTCTGAAAATAGAGACTTCGGGGGACCACAGGATTCTTCACCTCAATGCCACTTTCCTCAATCTCCTACAAACTTGTGTAGTTTAGTGTGATAAACACATTTCTCTTGTTGGTGCAAACAGGTATTTACATGGAAATACTAAAAACAAACCACAGAGGTTATTCCTCATTTGGTCCTAAAAGACAGAATCTTCTCAAAAGTTAGTATGGTTTAGAAAGGACTAGATTAACAACACTTGACAGATATTGCCAGTTAAGTCAGGAATATGAGGTAGCCTGGGTGGGATGTAGCCTGTGATGTTGGTGGTAATTGATGAAAAAAAAAATGACATATTTGAAGTGGTATCTGTAGGTGGCACATGGGAGTGACTGTGGTGCCTTCGCGAATGTGGAAATAAAGGAAATACAACTACCTTCTGAGACCTGCCTGTGAAAATTATGCAAACAACTAAAAAGCAGGGGCCCAAATTTACATGCCTATGGTGTCCACGTGGGTAATAAAAATGAGAACAGTGGGCTAACTTCAGGGCTGAGATTTAATTCCCCATCTATAGAAGCCATCAGAATTCTGTTCAGTTGATTTTTGCTGTCTGGGACCAGTATTACCAAGTCTGAACTTCAAAGACATACCTAGATTTTTAAAGGCTAGCAACTAAATTAAAAAAGAAAATTAACCACTTTGAGATCTGAATCAAATAACTCTGGTTTTATCAATAAAATCAACCAACAGATTTCTTTTGTTTTGCTTCTATATTTACTGAACCTTTGGATCACATGTTTAAATGAAAATCCCATGATACAAAATTAAATATCATTTACAGGCACCAACCATAAGCCAAACACTAATCCTCCTACCCCAGTGTGAACGGTTGTTGTGATCAGATTTTAAATGTGATTCTTGAGTCACAGAGCTAGTTATTGGTTGTATTGATTATTAGGATGACAACTTCCTGCCTGTTTCTGGAGCTTCAGCTTTGTCACTGCCAGTACCTGGGAGCCGGTTAGAGTGCTGGTGAACAAAAAGTTTCTAGGTCCCCCAGTGAGAATGGATTTATACTGATGTATGATCTACTGCCCTTTCTGTCACCTCCCCTCAAAGACTTGAGCGTGGGATGAATATTTAGGTCACTACAAGAGTTGCATTTATCCATGTCAAGTTGTCACTTGGCATGCTGGTCATTTGCCTCTGTGATTTTGGCTAGTCCATCTCCAAGAGATGGATCCACATGTTGAACATGAAATTATTGGTTTCTAAGTCTGGGAGTCTGGTGGCCAGATCAGGCAGGTGGTAAGTGCTTGTTGGAAAATGACCCTGGTGAGCCCTCTGGGAAACATCTGGTTTCCATCAAAAATCTCACCTGTGTAAAGACTTCAGCAGAACTCAGTTTTCAGTGATTTCCAATTTCTTTCTTTATAAATTTATATTCACAGAAAAAAAGGAAAAGCTTGCATAAAGCAATTTTGGGGGAAAGAAGTCCAAATTTAGCAGCAAATTCAACACTATTTAAGGGGGCTTTAACTTGAGCTACAGCCCCAGGTGGCCCTAAGTGGTAAAAAAAACAAAACAAAACAAAACACAAAATCCTGCCAATGCAGAAGACATAAGAGATGCAGGTTCGATCCCTGGGCCGAGAAGATCCCCTGGAGGAGGGCACGGCAACCCATTCCAGTATTCTTGTCTGGAGAATCCCAGGAGGAGCCTGGTGGGCTATAGTCCATAGAATCACAAAGAGTCAGGTATGACTGAAATGACTTAACACACACTTAACTTGAGCTACACGGCTGCTCAGAATCCAGGAGTTGCACGAATCTTCCCCTCAAGTTGTGGCTAACTGCGAAAATGACTGCCCTCCAGAAGCATCTCAGCCTACTAAGGGCTTCATGCTTACTTTTTAACGTGGAAAACATTTCTTAAAACAATCCCTTTCCAATGGGAATATCTGAATCCAACCTAGCAACCCAAACAGAGGCTACGGACAGGTTAAAATATGACAGGAGAAATCAAGAGACTTGTGAAAGGAAGTGGGGAAGTTTGTTCAAGTGGCCAAGGAAGTGGTCAGACACTGTTATGAGTGAAAGTGGACAGAAGGTCAACCTCCGCCTCTCCAAAGAAAACCACTGCTGTTTACCACCCAGCTGGCTGGAGAGGCAGAGCAGACCTCTGTGTCAGAGGGGGTTTTGCCCACAAAAATGATGTGCATCTTTTGAATGAGTTGTTCAGCAGCTTTAGTGGAGTGTACTTGTTGCAAAGACTTTGGACATTGTAGGTTCCTCTTCTCTAGATGTATGTTATTCCTGGAAAGCATGTGATAGAAGTGAACTGACAGAGGCAGAATGAGAACACACTATGGCACTCAAGTTCAAGGTCATATTTATCCAAAGATCTTAGCAGGAGACATTGCATGCACAGAGGCAGGGAATTAACATAAGACCTGGGATCCAGGGCTTGTCAAGACCATGTATTGTGGGAGATTGGCTGTCTATGGAATATAAGAAGCCCTCTTTTACTACTGGTAGATTTTGACTCATTTTCCTTACTACACAACTAACTAAAATTAGGTCATCTGATATGAATTTGGAAATAGCCACAAGTCAGAATTTCATGACAGAGTATTTTTTTTAAGTGATCAGAGATAGTAACTATTGGCAACAAGAGATGTTTTGTGGAAGAGGGAGAAGATAAGTTCTCTGAGCTCTTTACTAAACTTTCAAATCCGCTAAGAGACTTTCTCTTTCTTTTTACCTTTCTTAGTGGCTCCATGAAACCCAGAGTCAATTTCTTCCTGTGGATTTTTAGAAAACTGGTATCGGCAACTGGCTGGGTGGCCGTTGGGTCTAGATTCACAGAGTTTTGACTTAGTGCCTCTTTTTCATTACTTATTACATACTGGATGTATCATCTAATTAAATAATTGAAGTATTAAATTATTTAACCATCACATCTCCCTATGAGGTGGTATTTAACAGGTGAAGAAACAAAGGAATAGATAAGCTACACAACTTACTGTAGGTTAAAAAGCTAGTTAAGTGCTCGTGTTAGGATCAGAAACCAGGCACCCGCCCAGGAATATGGCTTGAAGACACTAGATTGTTCCATGTTGGGCAAAGAGCCATTAGGGGAGGAGTGAACTAGGACAATCAGAATTTAAATTCTGCCATGAAGTCAGGAGGGATGTGGGACCTCCCACATCCACACCATCATTTGGCTGTAGCAGCGAGGACCTGAAAGATGAGCTCCTGAGTGTTTCTTTGCTTGAGTCTCTTGGTGAAAGACAAGGAGTTTGAGGAAGTTTTTGGAATTTACTTGATTTTAATATTTGATAATTAGCCCCCACACTCTCCTTCGCAGCTGTTGCTGTGCAGTATATGAAAGAGAGATCAAGGATTTCTAAGCACCCATTGAAGGCACCATTCCTCACCATATTTCAAATTCCAGATTGGTGCTGTTGATGTCCGAGTCATCAAACATGCAGGTCAGCAAGTGCTGGAGTCCATCCACTTCCAGCTGACTGTAGCATGAGAATGAGTAGTCATCCAGTTCTGCATCGTCAAAATCTCCTGGCAAGGAACAAACCTACAGATGTTAATGAAGCCAAGAAGTGCCCTCTTGTGCAATCTGAACTGATGTTGCTGAAATGGTAGCCTTTCACGGCAGACATGAAGGAGTGGTGATTGTTTGTCTAAAGAAGGAAAGCCCAAGGGCAGAGGCAAGGAATAGGACTTCAAAAAAAAAAAAAAAAATAAAATAAATAAATAAAATAAAAGCAAACAAAATGACAAAACTCAAACAAAGCTTAATGAGCACAGATTTTTTCCTAACAGAAAAAAGTCATCACAATTGATAGTCTCCAAAGATTTATAAATATCTTGCTATTGGGCAAGTGCATTGGAAATCTAGAATGAGACACTAAACACATCCTTTCTTTTATATAATGAGTATTTCTTTTGTTAGTCTATACATTTAAATGAGATACTCTATTATTTATGTGCCACCTAATCTAACCTTGTACTTTATTACTAATCTTCCTTTATTGCCTCCCAAGAATTGTTTTTGAATGAATGAAAGATGATAGCTATCTTGCAGTGAGAAGTTCACGTCTTAAAATGGTAGCTTCCCCTTACCTAAACAGATATCCCACCTAAAAGTCCCATTGATTTTTCCCATTGTGTGAATATTTATTTAAAGCCACTTGTCTTAAGCTACTAACTGAGGCAAACAGGATCAGAAAAAATTACATCACAGGGCTCAGACCTGGTGGAGCTTCCCATGAATCTTAAAGATGCTACTTCTGTGCTAATATATCCTCCTTTTAGAGATATTGTGTTTTATGAATATGAGCAAAATTTTAGAAGCATGTGGGAAACCAGAATTTTTATGCCATTGCTTTTGGAAAGTACTGTCTTTCAGAAATAGTATTTGATTTCTTAAGATGGATTGAGGCCCCTAAGATTAAATATATATATTTGTGTGTATATTTAATAGTATTTAATAAAGAAAAATATGTCATCAAAGATACTCCATCTGGGATCTGAGAAAATCCAGAGTAACCAAAGCCATTCTTGGAGAGATTGAGTGTGAGCTATGACTGCTTCAAGGTCCATTGATACTGAAATTACTTTGGCCACTGATACTAGAAAATTGAAGCTCCAGGGGTTGGGGAGATCCCTTGGAGAAGGGCATGGCAACCCACTCCAGTATTCTTGCCTGGAGAATCCCCATGGACAGAGGAGCCTGGTGGGGTCGCAAAAAGTCAGACATGACTGAGCTACTAAGCACAATACAACACAGCACTGGCTTTAAATAGGATAGAGAATATACTGAAAATTAAACCCCAACTGAGTATCCTGAAGGCCATGGGATTACAGACAGAACCCTCTTTACTTCAACAACCCAGTAGTTCTTTGGGAAAATTAGTAAAGCTGGTTGTGAGTGAACCAACCAGTTGAGAGAAAGGTCAGTTCAGTCAAAGCAACAAATCTTGAAGAGCCGCACCTAGGTAAGAGCTGCAGGCACTGCTCTTTCTGACTATACCTAGAGTCTATCGAGCTCACAATTTTGCCACCAGCAGACTCCTGATGCTGGGAAAGATCTAAGGCAGGAGGAGAAGGGGACGACAGAGGATGAGATGGTTAGATGGTATCACCCACTTAAAGGACATGAGTTTGAGCAAACTCCAGGAGTTGGTGATGGACAGGGGAGTCTGGCGTGCTGCAGACCATGGGGTCGCAAAGAGTTGGACACGACTAAGTGACTGAACTGAACTGTATTTCAGCTGGACATGGCCCTCTTTTTAATGGCAGTTTTAAATAATGAGGGGCAGTCCACTATTCGGGGCTTCCATGTCAAAATATATTTGCTCCTAATATTACAGAGTGAGGTCCAGTCCCCTAATTGCTGGCACCTTTCTTGATGGAATGATTCTGGGTGGCTTTAGCCTGCCCTTATCTGGCAGTACTCATGCACTCTAAATATTTTCTCTTCCTTAGAACGTCTACCAATCTGGTACAATAGAACCTACATTACTCTTTGGATTCAGACATTTGTGGGTCAACTTTGTCTCCAAAACTCTTTAACTCTTAAGCCAGAGAGAGCAGACTTTAGTAGATTCTGGGTATCAACAGAACAAAGCACTCCTGCTACCCTTAGCCATCCAATCTGGCAAAGCAAATTTGCTGTATATTCTTATACATTCTGTAAAGCAGTGACCACTTACAATAGCCAAGACATGGAAGCAACCTAAAGGTCCATTGACAGTTGAATTGATAAAAAAAACATGTAGTATGTATATATATATATATGTGTGTGTGTGTGTGTGTGTGTGTGTGTGTGTATGTATGTGTGTGTGTGTGTGTGTATATATATATATATATATATATATATATATATATAGGAATATTACTCAGCCATGAAAAAGAATGAAATAATTGCTATTATTTGCTGCAACATGGATGGATGTAGAGACTATCATACTAAGATAAGTAAGTCAGACAGAGAAAAATAAATATCATATGATATTGCTTATATGTAGAATCTAAAAAAAATGATACAAATGAAATTATTTACAAAATAAAAATAGATTCACAGACATAGAAAACAAACTTACCTAATTTACCAAAGGGTGGAAGGTGGGGTGGGAGGCAGATAAATTAGGAATTTGGGATTAACATATACATACTACTATATATAACATAGGTAAATAATAAAACACTACTGCAAAGCACGGGGAACTATACTCAATATCTTGTAATAATCTATAATGGAAAAGAGTCTGAAAAAGACATATACATATGTGTGTGTGTGTCTCTCTATATACGTATAACTGAATCACTTTGCTCTATACTTGAAACTAACACAACATTGTAAATTAATGATACTTCCATGAAAGAGAAAAAAGTAGTGGTCATATAGTTAAAATGGCTGTGTTTTGAGAAATAGCTCATTGGTTGTTTAGCAGGTTCTGAGCTCACTGATTCGGAGCCAAAGTTGCTTTGTAAACAAGAAAAGTCCCCTCAATAACCTGCAAAATTGCATGGCATTTTACAGAGAGAATGTCATATCTGCTCTCAGCTTAATTAAGAGTCATATACACAGTGGTTAAGACCTTCAGCACCAGAGCTGGACAGATGTGGATTTAAATCCTGGCTGTTCCACTGTGTAGCTGTGATCCTTCATCAGATCCTCTCTAAGCTTCAGGGTTCTGATATTTAAATTCATGTTATTATGAGGAATCACTGAGTACAAAGATCTTGCTTAGAACACAGAAAACACTCAATAAGGGCTAGCTAAGACTATTATCACATTCTTTGAGAAATAAAGAAAAGGTGAAAAAAAAAGAATTCTAATTCAAAGGATATACATGAAATCTTTGGGGGTTCCTTTGAAAAAGAGTGTTTTGTCAAAGGTATTATTATGACTACAGCTTTGAAATTACATAGAGCTTATGAATAGTGAGTTTTTTAAAATGCTCACTATAAAAATTAGAATTTTTGAAATATGTGTTACAGACAAGAATGTGGTTCTTGTGGTTTAGAAGTTTTCCTACTGGAAGGGCTTAGTTGATTAAAAGTATAAATGATTTGGATTTTTAAAAAAGTATCTTCTTTTGATAACTCTTATGCTTATCAGAGAACTAACTTATCTTTAACAAAGAGCAGTTGATTATTTTGAATTCCTGACACCTCAAACCGAGAAGTATTTTGATGTAATCATGTGGATGGGTGGTTACAGATCTCTTAAAAAATACCCTGAAGTTTAAAAAGTTGAAGTGAAAACTCAGCTTTCAATTAGAATCCTTAATTTGTTTTTAAAATAAAATGACCACTGTGTTGGGTAGGGAAGCAGAAGGGATATATTATATTCCAAAGGGTAAGATTTATGTGTTACCTGCCAAGCATCTGTTTGTACAGACACAAGACAACATTTACCATGAAATAATTATCATCCCCCACAAAGTGATTCATTCACAGTCACACTATAAAAATGTCAACCCTCTGAAAATTCCATTAACTAAAATATGCTAGGGATTTCCTTCCTTAGTGATTACATGACTTAAGCTATCTAAGCTGAGTCATTAGGCTGACGTGCTTGATATCTTCACTAGGCAAATACTTTTTAAATCTTAAAGTGAAAGCAGTTAATTTTCAGGAACAATTTGGTGGTCCAAGTTTCCAGGTGGCTCCTCTGGGCCACTTCACCCTTGAGTAATTTCAGTTGTAATTACAATAGATTTACAAATTAGACAGCATCTGCCTCTAGGTATTAAGTATTTAAGGATTCTAAAGATAATTATTATATGATGATAAATTCATTGGCTGGATACAGTTAAACATATTTCAAAGAGAACTCATTCAGATCTTACCCCATTCAGTTATTCACTAAGAATACCACATGATCACACCAAAACTAAAGTATTTTGAAGAAATTTTCAAATATTTGTTAAATGTCTACTATGTTCTAGATACTGGAGTAGGTGCTGAGAAAACAGCAAAGGTAAGTGCAGACAAAGTGGTTGTTTCTAGATATTATTTTATCTTGAAAGTGGTGTTTTCGGAGCCTCCTAAAAAGCTAAAGCAAAACAAAATGAGCTTCTTTTCTTGGCAAGGTAAAGTTACCTTGAAGGTTCTCTAACAAGCATAACCATTGTGTCTCTATGGGTGTTCTTTTTGTAAGATCAGAGGCATCAACAAATATTTAAGATTCATATTGGGAGAGTCAAGTGCATCCCTTAACAATTCTAAGCCTTTATAGACCACTTGCAGTTTTGGCCCCAGGCCCCCTGTCCTGGTGGTTAGAACAGGCAAAATGGTGGTAAGCCCTCAAACTCCCTTAAATTTAACCCAGTGCCCCATTCCAGTCTATTAGGGATCTGAGCAACTGAAATAGATGCTAGGAATCATCTGAAATCCTGAAGAAAAATCAGAAATGACTCACCATTCTCTGCATAGCCGCTTTCTCCAGAAACGGCTTGAAGTAAATAGAAAAGCGTACCCAAAGCAATACTTAGAAGTGTCATTCTGAGAGAAACAGAGGAGACAGCAAGCGCGTGAGCCTATGCGTAGGAATGAATGAGAGAGAGAGAGAGAGCAACTTAAATCTATAGCTTTAGGACTTTATACTTGTTTAACCACAGGGGGGAAGTAGGGGGGAAGTCTAAACAGAAGAAAAGAAGGCAAGTGCCAGAAACAGGAAGTGTGAGTAAAAGTATTGCTGTTGTAAGCAGAAGCAGAGGAAAGGAAGGGATGGAGCCTTTCAGAGGCTGGTACCTCTTTGGCATCCCTGGCTGCCCTCAAATGTACTGGCCTTATTTCAGATGGAGGTGGTGGATTCAATTCTAGGCTTGAACTATCTTAGATCCACTTTAAAAGAATCATGAGACAAAAATCTAAACAGACAAAGTTTATCAATTGCTTGTCTGACTGAGTGTTGCTGTAAAGGAAGACTGTGCACTTAATGAAGTCATTTATTGAGGGTATATTTTAAATTGTCTACCTCCCATCTCTGAACATACATGATAGAGTTCCACAAATACAGTCACTTTTCTGTTGTGTTTTTTGTGTATTTCTGGTGGTTACTTATGCCTCATCCATCGTAGCAGGCACTTGAGAATTACTTGTTTAATGTAGAAGTTGCCAAGCTATGGCCCAGGAGCCAAATTTGGCCCACTACTTGTTCTTGTGGTGGGCTGCCCTGGTGGCTCAGACCGTAAAGAATCAGCCTGCTATGCAGGAGACCTGGGTCCGATCCCTGAGTTGGAAAGATCCCCTGGAGAAGCGAATGGCAAGCCACTCCAGTATTTTTGCCTGGAGAATTCCATGTACAGAGGAGCTTGGTGGGCTACAGTTCATGGGGTCACAAAGAGTTGGATACGACTGAGCGACTAACACATACACTTGGTCTTATAAGTAAAGTTGTGTTGAGACATGGTTGCTTTGTTATTGTATCGTCACAGTAAAGTCACTGAGACAGAAACTGTACATTACACAAAGTGTAAAATCTTCACTGTCTGGCTCTTTACAGAAAAAATCTGCCGACCCTTTGTTTAATGGATTAAACAATTTTCTCTGTGTATTTAAAATAGGATTCTATTTGTGAAAATCTGATAGCCACACAGCTTTTCAAGAATATAAGGTACATGCATGCCACACTGGTACCAACGTATACAGGACAAAATTCTGAGACAATGATAGAGGTCTTTCAGACTCTCCTTAAACTAGTTTGTCCATAAAAACTGTCCTCAACACAGCCTCATGGTTAAAACAGTGATATTTGTCAAGCCTGGCTGTGTGCATGCTAAGTCGCTTCAGCATCCAGCTCTTTGCTATGGACTGTAGCCTGCCAGGCTCCTCTGTCCATGGACTTCTCTAGGCAAGAATACTAGAGAGGGTTACCATGCCCTGCTCCAGGGGACCTTCCTGACCCAGGGATGGAACCCACAGCTCCTATGTTGCGGGAAGATTCTTTACCGCTGAGTCACCAGGGAAGCCTAAGCCTGGATAACTTCTTAGTAATTGTTGGATGCTCTTCCACATCATTGGTGTTCAGAGTCATAGGTAGATAGCAGTTCTGCCATCAACACACTTTTGCTTACATCTGTGGATAATCTAACCTGGATTCTGGCCCTGAAATACCACTGTCTTGATTCACCTTTTTTTTTTTTTTTTAGAAAAATCCACAAGACTGTGAATATAGGATGACAATTACAGAGATGCTGAATGGACAGTGACATAAACTTCTGTTCAATTCACTGTTACTGGGTAACATCGGTCCTATGAACCTGTAAGAATGCTATGGGAAAGTGGGAAAGTGTTAGTCACTCAGTCGTATGGGACTCTTTGAGACATCATGGACTGTAACCCGCCAGGCTCCTCTGTCAATGGGACTTTCTAGGCAAGAATACTGGAGTGGCCATTTCTTCCTCCAGGGACTCTTCTCAACCCAGAAATTGAACCCAGGCCTCCTGCATTGCAGGCAGATTCTTTACTTTCTGAGCCACCAGGGAAGCCCCAAGAATGGCTATAGTAACCAAGATGAATAACATCCCTTGCCCCAGTGTAAAACAGTCTTAGAAAGCCACATGAGTTAGCTTGTCTTATTGTTACAGGTGGGCTTCCTTGGTGGTTCAGTTAGTAAAGAATCTGCCTGCAATGCAGGAGGCCTGGGTTTGATCCCTGGGTTGGGAAGATCCCCTGGAGAAGGGCATGGCAACCCACTCCAGTATTCTTGCCTGGAGAATCCCCATGGACAGAGGAGCCTGGCAGGCTACAGTCCATGGGGTTGGAAAGAGTCGGACAAGACTGAGCGACTAAGCACATTGTTGCAGGTACTGTGACAAACTTGTAAGAGGTGAAAAGAAGAGGTGGGGCATTTGTGCTAGTCCCTGGAAGCTCCTCTTCAGAGTTGAGGCAGACCCAGTGCCAGACATGGGGTGCCTAGTTCATAACGTCATACAATGGATTACAAATTCAAAGAACATTTTAAAGCAAGAAGCCAACTGAATGGGACACAGTCTACCTCCTCCATCTGCTGAGGCCTTCTTTTGACATTTTCCACACATCTTCCATGAAGAGTGACATAAATAAACGGTGACAATTTTGTGCATCAAATGATAATTTGTGTTCTCACTTCTGATTTTTCTTTGAATGCTCAGTTAGACAATTATAAGCCTGATTGCGTGTTGGGCTGAATATCCTTTCAAGAAAGCTGCAATTATAAATTTCCATGAACTAAGTGTTCAAAGAAAAATCACAAATTATAGCCATCCAGCAACACAGACCTCATGAACTGCTCACAGGCTGTCACTCCATGGGTGAGTAATTGGGTCATGTCTCTTTAAATTCTCTTGTTTATCATTCAAGTGGACTATCATTTTGATTGTATCTCTTTCCTTTAGTTGTGAAGATGTAAAAGAACAAAGTCAAGACACAATATTTTGGTACAGCATGTGCTAGTTGGCTCAGGGGATTTCCACGGGTATACTTACTCTCTTCGGGTGGGGCAGGAGATGCTGAAGGACCTCAGAGAGAAACCTATATTAAATGTGGGGAGCTCAAAGATGAGAAGCTTCACTTGTCCCTCTAGAGATTCTGGGGGAGCAGTGGTGCCTTCCTTACTTTCTTTACCCAGATCTCGCTGCTCCTTTGGAAACTTAAGAAAACTAAGTTTCTAAGAAACTTAGAAAACCCCTTGCTCCACCTACCACCTAAACAGAGACATTTATTCTATTTCTTGTCATTATTGGCTATGGGAGAAGTGAAGAGATGAGAACCGCAAAAATGGAAAGATGCTCAGGGCACTGGAGCCTCTGACCATGGAATCAGGATCTGAGCAAGCAGTCCTTTGATGGGGCAGCTTGATTGGAGCTGACATTTTCTCCTTCTCGTCTCTCATCATTTCTTCTCGTCGCGTCCTTTCTCTTCCTTCTTATGTTGTCTTCCTCTAGCTTCTTGAGTTCCTTATGATGTGGTCAATCATAGCAAAGGTGTTTTATTTTTTTCTCAAATACAAGCAGAATAGAGTGACTTTGTAAGACTCCCAGGATCAGTTGATCCTGTCTCTCCTTTCTTTCTTTTTTTTGTGATCGTTCAGACCATTTGTGAAACTGACAAAGCACACGGATAAGATTTTCTTATATTTTCACACTGTAGTAAGGTACATGCCCTTTGTGTATAACTGGTTAGAGTCCTAAAGAGCTCAGAGAACTGGCCTTCTAGCAAGATTTGAAATTTGTATTCCAGTTGGAGGGGTGTGCACTCTTGGATTGTTTGTTGTTTTTCACTTGGTACAAGTTCCTTTAGGAAACCCCATGTTTTCTCTTTTTCCCTGATTAAAAAGGATAAAGATGCTCCTGGGAAAATTCAGGCTGAGATCTTAACTTCTTGTTAATCTTCACTATCTCAACTCTTCTTTTATGAACAGAAATTTTATTTCTATCCTTGACAGAAGTTATAGAGTTAGTGGACAGACATCAATGTATTGCCTCTTTCAATACCCTTGGGAAACAACTGTTTCAAGAACAAAAGTATTTCTTTGAGTCATTTTTAAAATGAAACCTATAAAATAGCCCCTTAAACACTTAGTAATTTGTCCCAAATGAGAAAAATGTAAAATTCATTCATCTTGAGATTGAATATTAAAGGACAATAAAGTGAAATAACAGCAACAATAGTAATAATAGATAGTACATTGCTATAGAGATATACTGGCTAAAATCTGTTGTTGAAAAAATACTCAAAAAGTCCCAAAAGACATTCTCTGAGATCTGTATTAACCTCCCCCTCTCACTGTCACTTACCTTCTTTGATTAATGATTAGATTTTATCCATAAGGTGGAAAGCAACCATGGGGCCTGCCTTCTGCCAGAAAAGGGACATCCAGACCAGCTCAGTGGGGTGACTGGGGAGCCCCGAGCACTATGGGAAAAGAGAAAGGAGACACCCAAGTGTGTCAAGTGGGCGAAGATGGCTGTGGGGAAGTCTCACTTTGCTCTCCTCCTGAGCAAATCCTCTTTAGCATTTATCAGTGTGTGCTGAGTCAGGCCCCAGGCTTCTAAGGGGGAGTCCCAGCACCGTGAAGTTTCATTTCCAGGAGCACAATATTTTCCTTGTTGTGGCTCTTCTTTCATTTCCCTTTCCTCCTTACCCCATGTCTTCAGCCTCATGCCTTGCTGTCGCTTGTGTTCTTTCTGGTCAGAGATGACATGCCAGAGCTATTGTATCTTTACAAGATCTTAGTCTTTGTCTTTGGAAGCAACAAAAAGGAAATATTGGAGTGCCAGTTGGTCACCCTTTGTTAAAGATGTTTCTGTCAGAAATAGTGTCTGATAGCAGGAGGTGCCCAAATTTCAATAAAAGTGTGAACAAGAGTGTTGAGCCTTCGGGAAAGTGGGACGCTGTCTGGCTATGGCTATAGGCTCCAGAGCTTCCATGGGCAGCTGCCAAGTTGTAGATCTACCTACAGCCTCTGGTCTCTCCTAGGCCCTTCTGGAGACAGTCCTTGCATGCTCCTACTCACAACTGTCAGGCATAGCACCTCTGCTATGCTTTGGAGAAAAATCAGGATTGACACATTCTAGGCTGTGACTCATGACCTTGCACAGATTTCTTTGCCTTGGGGTTAGCTCCTACCACCCCACAAAACAGTTTTGGAAGGACTGTTGTGCTGATGGCCATACCTGCCTCTAAACTCAGGCAATGGGAGAATTAGCAAGAGCCCTCAATTCTACATCCCATGCTTCTCCTATTCTTTTAGATCCCAGCACCTCCAAGAACTGCTAGCAGAATAGGCAAAGTCCGCATGAAAAGTGACCCTGACTGATACTATTCATGGAATTGCCACAGAGAGGCAGCACAGTTCCCACATGATGTGACCCTCGGCCAAGTTTTTAAGGGGCATTCCTGGTGGCTTAGTGGTAAAGAATCTGCCTACAATACAAGAGCTATAGGAGACCCGGGTTTGATCCTTGGGTTGGGAAGATTCTTTGAAGGAAGGCATGGCAACCCACTCCAGTACTCTTGTCTGGAGAGCCCCATGGATAAAGGAGCCTGGTGGGCTGTAGTCCATGGGGTCGCAAAGAATTAGACACAACTGAGTGGCTAACACACTTTTATCTTTAGCTTCAAGAAAAAAGGGAAAATGTAGCCAGCAAAGGGGTAACTATGTCCTCGAGTAAAACTGGAGATGATATTAGTAAAATGAAGAGGAAGAGAATGACTGTTGGGGAGAACAAGTAGCCTGTGCAAGAGCTGTACACTTAGTAGTTTTGCAAAATTGTGCTCGAGGAAGAACACACGTAGTAGTATCTTTCTCCGCCTGTGGGATATGGGGTAGGCATCCCATCTTGGGATGAAAGGATTCTAAATGACCTATCAGATGAGCGGGCTTAGATCTGTGCAGGGCAGAGTTGCACTTGGTCCTTAAGGAAATAAAACTTTTAAGGCTTATATCAGGGCCATTTTCTCTAATTTCCAATTTCTGATCCCGAGAGACTTCAAAGAGAATCAGAAGTCTAAAGCCAGTGTTCCAAATCTGCGTACTCCACGAATCTCCTAAAACTTGAAGTGGTCAAAGGTCTTTTCTTTTGTTAGAATCTCAGTGTGAGTGATTCAAAACTTTAAACTCCCCCACATTAACCCAGAAGGGAATTCCATACTGAAGCAGTTGACCTGTCATCACGGGGACCCTGGACTATGAGAGACTGAGCAGCCATGTCTGAGACTCTTGATTTGGGTTTCTGTATACTGAGATCCTGCAGGATCTTGGCTGGTTCTTTCCCCTCCATTTTGGCAGGTGAGGGGAGTGCAAGGGACAAGAGTGCAACTCACACATTGAGCATGTGTGCTGGTCCTGCCTTCCCTGCTCAGGAGAAGATGGCAGAAGACAGCCCTTTCTTATTCCAGCCCCATGACTGGAGGGAGGTTGGCCCTGCTCCTGGGGAAGCTTCCCACCATTTTCTCCGTTGTAAATGCTGCCTATGTCTTTTCCAAAGCAACTGTCTTTCTCTCTACAAGCAGCATAAACTATTCTCCAACTCTGCTCAAGTCCTATGCTGTCTTAGCTAAACTCTCTTCCCTGCTGGAAGCAGAAGGAGGGGATTCCTTTTTGTTAAATGTAGAATAATAAAGGATCACGGGCAGGCAGGGAACTAGTTTATATCAATGCACGTCACTCAAAGAGGGCAGATTCCTAGGCCAAGAGGGAGAATCTAGAGGAGATCAGATGGCAAGTGATGGAACCCAGGGCTACAAAGTGTCCACCTTTATCTAGTGCCTCCTTATCAGGAGCACCAGGCCTCCATCTCTCCACTCTGGTGTCTCTGCAGACCACATAACTCAGAGCTCTGCCATCTGTTGTTCCCATGGGTCCAATGAAGAGTTTAACTTCAGCGCAGCAGGTGGTCTGATTTTTCTCCCAAAAAAGTTTCAGGTAATTGCAAAGTCCCAAGAAGAAGAAAAGTACAACCTTGGATATTGAAAAGAGACTAGAAATAGGGAAAAGAGAATCCCCCTCTAGAAAAGGGAACCCTCTTACAGTGTTGTTTGGAATATAAATGGATACAGCCACTATGGAGAACAGTATGGAGGTTCCATAAAAAAATAAAAATAGAGCAACCATTGACCGCAGTCTTCCAGGCTCCTCTGTCCACGGGATTCTCCAGGCAGGAGTACCAGAGTGGGGTGGCATTGCCTTCTCCAAGAGCAACCATATGATCCAGCAATTCTACTTCTGGGTGTATAGCAGAGAAAACCATAATTCAAAAAATACATGCACCCCAATGTTCATTGCAGCACTATTTACAATAGACAGGACATGGAAGCAACCTAAATGTCCATCAACAGAGGAATGGATAGAGAAGATGTGGTACATATCTACAATGGAATATTACTCAGCCACAAAAAGGAATGAAATTGTGTCATTTGCAGAGATGTGGATGGACCTAGAGACTCTCATACAGAATGAGGTAAGTCAGAAAGAGAAAACAAATATCATAAGTTAACACATTTATGTGGGATCTAGAAAAATGATGTAGATGAACTTACTTTCAAAGCAAAAATAGAGACAAAGCAAAAATAGAGACAGACATAGAGAACAAATGTATGGATACCAAGGAAGGAAGATGGATGGGATGAATTGGAAGACTGGGATTGACATATATACATGACTATGTATAAAAGAGATAACTAATAAGAACCTACTGTATAGCATAGGAAACTCTACTCAGTGCTCTGTGGTGACCTAAATGGGAAAGAAATCAAAAAAAAGAGGGAATATATATATACATATAGCTGATTCTCTTTGCTGTAAGCAGGAACAAACACAGCATGGTAATGTAACTATTCTACAATACAAGAAAAAAAGAAAGTCTCTCTCTTTTATCCTCACCATGAACCTATACTTGAAGAACTGACAAAAATAATGTCAGAGTGCTCTGAGACAGAATGGCAACCTTCCTCCTGCACAAAAGACTGTTTTATAGTATTGTTCTCTGTGTAGGATATAAAGGAGTTCTACTGCTTAAAATTTAAAAATCTTTGAATTCTAGTAAATAGTGCATGTGCTGGGAATCATACTTGGGTTCTGATTCTGTCCCTGGCAGTCCTGTCCACCTGCACTTGCCTAATCTGCAAAATGGGACAATAGTATCTGGTTCTGAGGGTTGCTCTGTTGTTGAAGTACATGGTTCCCTGCCTGTCACACAAGTATTCCGTACATGTACATTTTTTCCAGCATTTGCTTTAGTCAAGAAGGTAACAAATGTGGCAAATGATACTGTAAAATGTTAAACCATGTGTCTTTCCCCCATTTACTTAAAAAAAAAGCTTTTTAGTTTATATCTGAGTATAACTGATTAACAGTGTTGTGATAGTTTCAGGTGGACAGCAAAGGGACGCAGGCATACATATACACGTATACATTCTCCCCTAATCCAGGCTGCCACATGCCCTTGAGCACAGTTCCCTGTGCCATACAGTAGGACCTTTTTGGTTATCCACTTTAAATATACCAAAGTGTACATGTTGGTCCCCAACTCCCTAACTGTCTCATCCCCCCATTCTTCCCCTGACAACCATAAGTTTGTTCTCTAAGTCTGTGAATCTGTTTCTGTTTTGCAGATGATTTCGTTTGCATTATTTCTCTTTAGATTCTGCATATAAGGGATGTCATACAATATTTCTTCCTCTCTGTCTGACTTTACTCAGTATGACAATCTCTAGGGCCACCCCTGTTGCAGCAAATGGCATCATTTCACTCTTTTTAATGTTTGATTAATAGTCCATGGTATATATGTACCACAAGTTCTTTATCCATTCATCTGTTGATGGACATTTAGGTTGCTTTCATGTCTTGGTTATTGTAAATAGTGCTGCAATGAACATTTTCCCCATTAACTTTTAGCCCTTCCTCCCACAGTTCTCCAAGTGAAAATTGTGATACTAGAAAACAGAGACTTTAAATTCCTAGTTTTCCATTTCATAAGCCACATTCCAAAGACAGGAAAGATCTGGAACAACTATTTGTCAGGCAAGACACTTCTCCCCTCCCTCTCTCATCCTAAGCCAATCCACTTCTCTCTCTCTCTCAACTAAATAAAGGGAATCTAACTGGAAAGGGGGAGGAAAAAAGACTGGAATATAGACAGTTGCATGCTGATGAACACTTAGGAGAAAAAGCCTAGAATCCCAACACCTCCCTGCACTGGGCTATAAGTCCAAGGAGAAGGAGAAGCAGGCTTGGGGGATGTAAGAGCAGAGGGAAACTATGCTGCAATTCTCACTTGCATGCTGGAATCTGGACCACCCCAGAGGTTTCCCTAGAGCATCAGGGGGTTGGGGAAGAGAGTAGAGATGGGTACCAACGGTGCCAATGCAGAAAGGCCTGAGCTTGTCTCAGAGTCTCTGTGTGTCCCAAAGTCCCAGGAAGAGCCTGAGATTTCTCTCAGCATTTCTGATATAACACTGAGATGCTCTGGGGTGAGGGACTACTGTCCACAGATTTCATGAGCATGGATATGTTGGGGGCCAGGTAGGATCTCAGACACCTCTGCAGATGCCACTGGGAGAGATAACCTGCATGATATCTGGGTAAAATAACACATTCTAGAAGATGCCAGAGAGGGGAAAGACACTTTTGAAGGACCATGGGCTCAAGGGCTACTCCTCTGATGACATGACAATCCAAAACTATCAATGTCAAACCCCAGACAAAACTAAAAGTCAGCCATAGAAGACGAGCAGGGAAAAGAGAAAATCCCAAATGAATCACTGTAGCTGAACAGTAGAATTTCAAAACTGGAAGTGGGACACGGGGTGTTTAGGAGACTATTTACATGGATCCTTTCTTATTAGAGAGAATTAAAATAAAGGAAGTCTATTTTAAGTTTAAGTGCTTGTCTAAAGAATTGGCTTCAGCAAATTAAGGGGAAATTTTATAGGTGGAGCTCTTTTAACTGCTCTAAGAAGACGATTTTGGATGTTACCTAAAACTGTTTTGGTTCAGTGAGACCTTCTGGTGAGCAAGAGATTCCTGATGAGCTCCACTGAGCACTGTATGCTGTGCTGATTCTACTGCAGCTGGTCTTTGTTTCTATCCATGTGAAGCCACAAAGAATGCCTTCATATTCATGAGATGTTTATTTTTGTAACTCAATTTTATTTTTTTTCTTACTTTTCTTTGTAGTTTTCAGTTTAAAAGTCTTAGACTCTTTTTTTTGTTGTTGTTGTTATTGTTGTTCTTATTTTTATTCCAGAGTATTTTAATGTCTTTGATGGTCTTATACATCAAAGGCTCATCTTCTTAATTTCCTTTTCATATGGATAATTGCTTAATTGTAAAAATACAATTGCTTTCAGAATATTGATTGAATATCCTGCAATCTGTTTGAACTCATTAGCTATTATAGTTAATTTTTTTCTTGTGGATTTCTAAAGATTTGATACCCACAAAATCATATCATTGATATATAGATGATTTTATTTTTCTCTTTCTAGTCCGAAATACTTCTATTTCTTTTATTTTACTAATTGCCTAAGTTAAAATTTCCAGTTCAATGCTGAATAGAACTGAAGAGAATGGACGTCCTTGTTTTGTTCCCAACTATAGATAGAAAGCATTCAGTCTTACATCATTAAACATGACCTTAATTATGGCTTTTTCATAAATAAACTTTATCAGGTTGAGTAATTTTCTTCTGATTGCTACTCTGTTGAGTATTTAAATCATGAAAGCAAGTTGTGCTTTGTCAAATGCTTTTTTTAAAAAAAAATTATTGAGGTGATTATGTGTATTTTGTCTTTTATGTTACTAATATAATATATTATTTTTATTAATTTTCAGATGTTAAACCAAACTTGCATTCCTTGATTATGGCCTAAATATGGGGCTGGATTCAAGTTTGCTAGTATTTTGCTAAGGAATTTTGCATACATATTCATACAAAACATTGTAATTTTCTTGCAGTGTATTTGTTTGGTTTTGGTGTAGGGTAATACTGACATCATAGAATAAATTGAAAAATCTTCCATCCTCTTCTGTTTGAGGGGAGTAGTTTGTGAAGAGTTAGCATTAAATCTTTAAATGTTTGGTGGAATTTATCAGTGAAGACTTAAATTTACTATTTAAGACTGGGCTTTTCATTGTGGGAAGTTTTAAAATTACTAATTCAATCTCTTGTTTAGGGTTGTTCAGATTTTCTATTTCTTCTTGAGTCAGTTTTGGTATTTTGCATCTTTCTAGAAATTTGTCCACCATCTACATTATCTAATTTATTGGCATACAGCTGTTTATAGCATTCCCCTTATAATTCTTTTCGTTGTTTTAAGATCAATAGTGATGTCTCCGATTTCATTCCTGATTTTAGTAATTTGAATTTTTCCTGGTCTAATTAAGTCTGTGTAAATTTTGTTGATCTTGTCAAATGTTTTTCTAATTTACCATATATATATATTAAGAGAATAGCTGAGAGAAGAAAAGAGGAGAGGATATTCTGTAAAGTTCCATTCTCATATTGACTAGGTAAAGTATTACTAACAAGAGAGTCATAGTTTAATATTCTATTCTGATTAGCTAGAATCACAGCACAAATACAGGAAGAGATGAGTCATAGTTAAGATGATGTGATTTGAAGAATTATATATTGTTCATGGGACTCCAGTGAGATTGATTGAAAATCTCTCTTTTCACATTATGTGATAAAGCTCACAGATGTTCATAGAAAATGGGGGTCTCGCTTTCAAACTGCATTTTATTTCATGGTGGCCACAAGCATGCTGGAAAGCATCTGGACTGATAAGCTCCTGATGTGTTCTCTTTGGGCCTGAGAAATTGGACAGGATTAGTGTGTGGTTGAGAGAATGGTGGCTTGCTCTCCAGGGGCTTGGTCACAGGCATGGTGATCCCATGCGGCTGAGAACCAGGTATTAGTATTGGTGGACAGCTGACTTGCTCTGTTTTCCTTTAAAAAATAAATGGCTGCTGTGTGTATAGGAGAAAACATGGGCATGGATGTGGAGAACTTAAGTAGCTAGAGAAGAGAAGTGGATGAGTGATGAAGGACAGACAGAGACACACTGAGCTGATGTGACAACCACCATATGGCAGAGACCTTTGGATTAATTGAGAGTCTTAGGCTATGCTATGGCATTTTGTAGCATATAATAGCTCTGCTCCAAACTCCTAATAAATCTGCAGTAAAATTTATTTTTTCTATTCTTTTTCAAATTATTTTGTCATTTAGATTATTACAGAATATTGAGCAGAGTTCCCTGTGCTATACAGTAGATCCTTGTTGGTTATCTATTTTAAATATAGCAATGTGTACATGTCAATTTCAAACTCCCAGTCTATCCCTCCCCCCACCTTCCTCCACTGATAACCAGAAGTTCATTCTCGAGGTCTGTGAGTCTTTTTCTCTTTTGTAGATAAATTCATTTGTATCACTTTTTTTTTTTTTAAAGATTCTGCATATAAATGAAAGCATATGACATCTTTCATGTGATTTGTCTTTCTCTGTCTGACTTACTTCACTTTTACTGTGGTGTGTGAGAGTGTGTGTATGTAATACTGCTAGATTTAGACTGGCTGGCAGAACGAAGTTATAAAAGTATCTGATGGCTTTCACAGAGCTCTAGGCCTCTGTGGAGATCCTCAGCAGACCTGGGAAGAGTGTAGCACCAGCACCACCTGCTTCCTCTATAATTAGTACAGGTCCCCTGTTAGTTTCTTTGATACAAAAAAAAAAAAAAAAAAACTGTACCAAAATACTGTAAAAACTGGAACTCCTTTTACAACACGAAGAGAAAATTTCACTCTTAAGAGCTTTTGACTGAAAACAAGGAAGTAGATGATCTCCAAAGTCATTGCTGTAGAGTTACAGAAAAAATGTGAACACATTAAAGAAAGAAAGCAGAAGATACATCTGAGCTTTTGAATTTTCTAGCACTTTTGTTATTAGCAATAGTAAGGGAGAAACAGAGGGGGGCAGTGAACACTCAAGAGAGACAATCTAAAGTCTTAAAGAGGTGAAATTTATTTCTGTGACTTATTTATCCTGTGCCTCCATTCTTTGGACTCCCTTCTTGTCTAGTTGAAGCTTTGGCACTGCCTAGATCTTTCCATCTGCCTTCCTTTGCATCTTGTTATTCAACATGAAACTCGGGAGGCACAGCAGTATCAATAATCTGATAAACTGATCCAAGAAGGTAAGACTAAGCTGTCTGCTCTTCTTTTGACTGGAGTGTTTAATACGTTCTGTCCTAGGCTGTGTGCAAAGAGAGGGAACCGACTGTAATAACAACCTTGTATAACAGATGTTTCCTATAACTGACTCTTCAGATTAATCAATGGTCTTTGCAAACACATACTGTAAATACATACATTCCTCTATAAACACATACTTGGGGCACACTGACCACTCCAGAAACCCTGCTTTGATCAGCAGAGCTGTTTATTTACTGAAGATAAATTGTATTTGTCTGCCACCCTGTTTGTGTCAGATGTACTTGTTGTAATTACACAGATTAGTTAGAATGCTACATAAACTGATGAACTATAAATGTAATATACAAACAGTTATTTCTAGGAAGACACATTTGCATTATTTGAAAAAGAACTTTATTCATCCATTGCATGGAAATATTTGGGTCAAATTAGGTGTGAGGCAACTAATAATGATTGCAAGGAAAATTCATAAACGTTTAACCACATTCTTCACTCAGTTTCACAAGTAACATTAGTGTATTAGTCCATTTAAAAGAAATATAAACTCAAAATTATTGGATGAAGCCTTGGGTGTGAATGTGGAAAACAACAATGAACTGCAATAATGAAACTGCGCAACTCAGATTGGGTCTTGAACCCACTGTCTTTTAATTGAAGTCACACACTGGTCTCAGGACTTAAGGAAGCTCAAGTTCTTTGTGTCTCATCACAGAAAGAATTCAGTGAGAGATAAAGTCATAGGTAAGAAGTAGATTTATTTAGAAAGATACACATTCCACAGACAGAATGTGGTCTGTCTCAAAAGGCAAGACAGCCTTGGAAGAAACACACTCTGTAGACAGAGTGTGGGCCAGCTCAGAAGGTGAGCGGCCCCCAAATATGGGTGGTTACTTTTTATGGGCTGGATACTTTCATAGGCTAATGAGTTTTGGAGAAGAGGTAGGGATTTCCAGGAATTGGGCCACCACCCACTTTTTGGTCTTTCATTGTTAGCCTTGGAATTGTCACGGTGATGGGGGGTGTGTGTCATTTAGCACAGTGTAATATTACAATGAGTGTGTAATGAGTCTCAGTGGTCCACTGGAAGTAGAATCTCCTGCAATCTTGGACCTGGTTGGTTCTAACCAGTTTATGTTGTATCCTCAATAGGTGTGTCAAACTTTTAAAAGCTGTGCTCTGCCTCTTCCCTTCTGTTTCAGTAAGAGGACACATACAAAAGAAAAAAAAAAGCCCTTAGTCTTGTATCAAGATATTGGTAAATGGATACATATTAATTTAAATAAAAAAAGTTTAGATTATGGATTTTAAGTAAGTCTACTCTCTATTATTTTTGAAACTGAACAGGACACTAGGGGTACCTCTTGGGTACAAATACTTTCCTTGTCTCATTTCTTGTTTGTAGGAAATAGTCTCTTTTAGCCTCTGAGAATTTTGCTGAGTTCCAAGGGGCAGATTCAAACAGCTTCTAATTAGGATAGTGAAGGGGTGCAAAAACAAAGGAGGAACAGTCAAGGAAAAAAAAAAGCAGAGTCCTGATTCCTTCTCAAGGAATATGTGTAACACTATATCCTTGAATGTACCCAAAGTATATTTATAGGAACAGTATATCTTTTACTATATCCAAAGTATATCTATAGGAACTAATGCCTTTACCTGGGTGGAGGATAGTAATTACATGCTGAGACCCTAGACGGGCTGGAACCAGAAAATTGATGATTGAGATTTCTGGAACACCTCCCTGTTATTTCACCACCAACCAATCAGAAGAAAGTCATGTCCCATGCAGCTCTCACCTCAAAGTTTTCCTATACAAATTCTTCCCCTAAAACCATCAGAGTTCAGGTTTTTTGAGCACAAGCCACCCATGCTCCTTGCTTGACTTTGCAATAAACCTTTCTCTGCTCTAACCTCTGACATTTCAGTTTGTTTAGCCTCTCTGTGCGTCAGGTACACATATTTGCCTTTGATAACAGATGCAACATTTGAGCGTTGTCTCCTAGCGAACCTGACCCCACAGTGTTGGAGGAGATGGGTAGCCAGGGAAGAAGGAACAAAGTTGCTCAGTGTCTGGAATGATTTTAGAAAGTCATCTTTGACAGAGGGAGGGTATGAATTAAGCAGTCTTCACAATGGTCTGCATTTATTTCAACACTTCATTGTAGACAAATATTTCCTACATTTATCTTTTCTTCTTATATGAGTTTTTATTTGCCTCTCAATTGGCAAAATAAAGATATTTTTGAATTGTCAAACTGTTGGTTTTTATGAATGTAAATAGAGTTTTTTCCCCTTTAGTGTTCCCATCAATTTTGGTTTACTGTTGCACAGAACATTTTCTCCGTTTTGGTCATTGAGGTGATAGTTCATCACTGTGTCTCACATTCACAATGAACAGAGAAATGGGATCCAGAAGTTTATTTCACTATACTCATAGTTATTTGGAAATTTTAAATTTCTTCACCTGGAAAATTTAATAAAAAATTTAATTAGTGAAAAAGAATGTAGGAAGTATGTACTTAATGCTAACCACCAACTCCATTCAACTTGAATAGTTTCATTTCTTCAAAGTTTAGTCATAAGGCATCACTTTCAGTCTTTCTCTGATTAACACTGAAAAAAGAAACTGGTGCCGCTACTCCTTTCCCTCAACTTTCTAGGTAGATGTTTTGCAATTACAAGAAGTGTTTGTTTATGAAGTATTTAAGGGGTTGACTGTGATGCAAAGTAAGAATCCTTTATGAATGCTAGCAGACAGGAATCACTAAGACAATAATTGAGGGTGGAGAATCATGAGGGACTTTTATCAAAAGAAAAGTCTGAAAGTTCTGAAAAGTGAGTGGAAAGAACTCCAGGCAGGAGAGAGAAATATAGCTCATAGTAGGAAAACTACCAGTGAAAAAGCAATTCCCTGATTGGTGACATTGCAATGAGGGAAGGGCAACTCTTAGCAGGCTTGCAAATAGCAATGAGAGCCAAATTAGCATGTGCCTATGCACCAGGCTCACTTTCCTATATCATCTTCATTGTCATCAGCATGATCGTTGCTAGTATGTGCTAAGCACCTTATTTGATCTCATTTAATTTTTACAGCCTTATTTAGCAGGGGACTGGGACTTTGAGATGTTAAATAACCTTCCGGGACCACACTGCTATTTTTAGGAGAATGCGAATCTGTATGATTTCAAACCCATTCTCTTCAGTGCTATACTAATATGTCCTAAAGTACATAATTTAGAGATGTGGTATACCTTGGAATGAGCCAAACTCTAAAAGTTGGTTTAGACCTAGAAAGATTGTGAAAACCATCCCAGTAAGGGAAAACTGAATTCTATCTCAGAGAAATGGACTCCATAAGCTTCTTTGACTCCAATGCTAGACAGTCCTTTTGTACTGGGCAGAAACACTCTTTAATTGTCTCTCTGTTGCATTCCCATTGCCTCCTAAGTGCTCATGGTAATGGGGAGTAATGATCTGTTTATTGGTCAGTGTCCTTTAGTAAGTGGGAAGTTTCTGGAAAAAAAAAACACAAACTTGATGCCATGTTCATTTCCATAGCACCATCATAGTATCTGGTACACAACTGGTACTCAATAAACATTAACAAGAAAATGCATTGGTGAATATTTGTAGTTTTTGTGGTGGAGCAGGAGTCCCAGAATTGTATCCATGTGGAACTTCATTAGAAATCTTCTAGTTTAATTCCTTATGAAAAGTTCCCTGAGTAACGAAAGCTCTTGAACATTAAGCTCATTCCTTCATGCAGTAGTTTAGGCTCATTTTCTTTTGTTGAAGTCAGTAAACATCAAGAATAGCTACTCATTGGTTTTCAGAGGAGCCTTCCCAAATATGAAGAAAGGACGCACAAATCTTAAATCCTTTGTATTTTTATTGCTGTGTCATCTGCATTAGGGCTTTCCTAGTGGCTTAGTGGTTTAAAAACCTACTGTCCAATGCAGGAGCCCCAGGAGATGCGGATTTGATCCCTGGGTCAGGAAGATCTCCTGGAGGAAGAAATGGCAATCCATCCCAGTATTCTTGTCTGGAGAATCCCATGGACAGAGGAGCCTGGCGGGCTACAGTCCACGGGGTCGCAAACAGTCGGACATGAGTGAGTGACTGAGCATGCGCACACACACATCTCCATTAGCTCTCTGAATGGTTTTTTAATGTCTCTACAAATCCTTCTGCCTGGATTAAGATCACAGAATGGGATTCGGAATATCAGCAAATGCCCATTAGCACTGAGTCTCTTGAAAGTCCTTCCATATTTGCTATAATCTGAAAAAATACTCCTATATCTTCCATGAGGACAAATGCATATGTTGATATTATTTCAATGAAATAAATAGAAAAGAACAATTTTTCATTTTTTTTTCAGGGAAAAACTGTTTTTTTATATGAAGACTTTAATATTAAAATAAATGGATTGACTTTGAGTTTAAAAAGAAATTTGTTAGCCAACCCAATTCAGTATGCCCTCTCATTATTTCAATCAATAAAAGCAAGTCATAATCTTAAACATGTGTTTGCTCCTCTTTCTTTCTCTTTGGTCCCTTTTCTGCTTTTTTTTTTTTTTGTGTGCAGATAACACACAATTAACTTATCTGATTGGCTACAACTATTCCTGCCTTGTTATCTTGCTATGAGTTACTAAGTAAGTTGCTACATTAAAAAAGCAAAATCTCAACCATTGCTGGCAGCATCTTGATTTACCAACACGGTTGCTGAACAACAACAAAAGGTGTTCAGGTAGGAAGTTTTAGAGACTTTAGGTTTTCCTGTTTACGTAGTTTAGACAACAGTTCTATCCTGACACATCGGCTTTTATTTTTGTGATGTACCAGCAGTTGATTTGAAGTAGTGGCATGCTATGAGCCTGAGTTCAAAGATATGGATTTGATCTTGTTTATCAAGCAATGAAAACAATAAAAATCCTGAGCCAATTTTGAGTTGAAATGAAAATGATTCTCCACACTTCACTTCTGCTTGGTTTTTGAAGCCCTTTATCTTGTAGACTCGTTACCTTCTCAGTTGTTAAGCAGCATCTCTCTTAAGTCAGCAGCTTGGGCCAGAACCACGTTAATACCAAGTTTTGCTTACGGATACAAATTGTTCTTGAACAAACTGCGGGAACAAAGAGTTTGTTTAATCTGACACTCTGCTTGTGGTTTATAGGTGTTAGAAACATTTTCCCCAATAAGGGAACACCCAAAGTACATGTAAAAAACACTCTGGCAATTATATAATAAAAATGAATGGATAGATGATTTATCTGGGTAATTCTAGAATTTACAAACACTAGACCCTCCAAAAGCTTAAATCTAGTACCATTTTGAGTTGTATTTCCATGTGGCCTAAGTAGAGAATATTTTATGTGCTGCAGTGTTCCGGATCAAAATAGTGATATTCAGGCAATATCTGACATGATACTAAAAAAACAAAAAAAAAAACAAAAAACACTGCCATGTAATTTGATCAAGTCCTGCAAGCAGCTTTTTAATACTTGGATTAAGTAAATTTGTTCTGCTATGAGTCATCCTTCCAGCAAGATGAATTAAACTGGTCAGTTAAAAGGAGGTAAGAGCTGTCTATAGGAGCAATTTGGTTCCTAAGGATAATTCTTAATGAATCATTAGGAGTACACAAGGAAGAAAAAAAAAACACAGAAAAGATTGACATCTGAATAGCCGAGTAGAAGAGGCTTTGATAGTAGCATTTTCTGTCATTTTGCTTCTGTCTGATTGAAGAGGCAATTCCATAATGATTTTAATCCACGTGCCCTGTAAGTGTTCCAGAGAAGCCTTACGTAATTGTAAAGAGGTCAGCCAGTGACGATAAGTGAAACGCACAGGTAAGACCCACTGCCATCAAAGTAGCTCAGGCCAGTATCCTGCTGATAAGCAGGAGCTCAGCTCTCACAACAAAAATCTATGTAATGTTTGAAAACAAGGAGGAATAAAATTAAAGTTATATAGCTCTTCTTCCACAGTGATGCAGCATGAGTTGTAATCCAGTCAATGAATTTGGGTAGAATGACCTGGCCAGTAAGGCTTCAAGCCAAGATGGAAAGAGAGAGACAACCATAGTAACAGAAAAATTACCTTTAAAGGAAAATATCTTTAGTGTAGCACCAAATACTTCAGAATGTTGGTCAATTATGTAAGCTAGAAGGATGTTTAATGAGGTGCTATCAATAAATAAAATATTTCCTAGGTTAATATTTTTAAAAGAAAAAACCAAAAATCCTGAGATGGTATAATTAAGAGAACCACTAATTTTACAAATATTTACAATTGCTTTAGAACAAAAAACATTCATATGTGAATTTGGAATTAATTATTGCAATTCACCAAATCTAGATGACATTATTTGGAAGGTTCATGCCAATTTCATAGATGTTAACTTGTGGGAAAAAAGTTAATCTTTTAAAAACTGTCCTTTGATTAGGAAGCACTTTTGTCCCCCCAGTTACTGTAAATGTTTGTCTTTAATATTTGTGAACTATAGAATGGTACTGCTTAGAGAATATCATATTTCTTATTCTTTTCCTTAATTCAGAGAGGATGCCATATTAATTCATACAAATTACGATGTACCATGCCATGAAATTGTAAGATAAGGGGCACTCAAGTTGTAAAAGCACATGACTCATATGTGCCAAATATTATGTCTTATTAAGAGTTGTCCCTCTCAGTCTGTGGATCACCCTATTGTCCCCTGAAATACTGTTGGGCTGCATTTCCAGGAACTAGCAACAGGTCTAGAACTCCGAATTCTCAATTGACTTTAATGTTCTAAAGGTGATGGGGAAGAGTCAGAGTGGGACTTTGTCTCCCTGGTGCCTTCTTAATCTATCAAGGCTTAATGCTCTGTGAGAAGGAGTGGTCCCAGATACTTACCGCATGGGGGTAGTTCAGTATGTGGCTGGAAGGGAAAGTTATAATGAATCAGAGGCTATGGTTCTTCCAGTTGCCTTGCCGCTGGCCCCCATCATCTCATTCAGACAAGCGTGGGGACTCTTTGTCCACATGATGTTTCCCATGGATGGAGGGAAGGCCCCAAAGGTATGTGCCAAGGAAGACTAAATGTTTACCGATGGTAGGTATCTGAAGCCCTCAGAACATCAACTTTCGAAGACTTGCCTTAACAATCTGTAAGTAAACAGTATGCTACCCATCAGCACTACTGTGAGAACAGTTAATGCAGGTGACAAGGAAGACAATCTTAGTCCTAATCTTTTATTTCATGAAGGAAACTTCTCAGAAAAATAAGAAAGCAGATAGAAGATGTTTTAGATGTCTGGATGTCTAGATGTCTTAGTACTTTTCAATTTGCTATAAAAACAAACATTTAGGGTGCTAATAACTGAATGTATCAGATTACATATTTGTTTAGGTATAGTGGTTTTTTAATTAAAAAAAATGTTTTGCTTATTTTATTTTGGCTGGATTGAACCTTTGCTGCAGCATAGTCTCAGTAGTTGCTGCACATGGGCTTAGTTGCCCCAGGGCATGAGGGATCTTAGTTCGCTGACCAGGGATGGAACCCGTGTCTCTTGCATCAGAAGGTAGATTCTTAACCACTGGACCACCAGAGAAATCCAGGTTTAATGTTTTTGCCATTGAAATTAAATTAAAATGTGTTCTGCATTTTGGAAGGATGAAGGGACTAGAACTCTATATGTTGCTTCATTTCTGAAACGGTTAAAGCATTGCCCTGGATTCTAAAACCAGGACTGTGGCTTGGAAACAATCTTTGATATTATCTGAAAATCTTCAAAACAAAATGCAAGTGTGGCCGTATTTTTTTTTTTTTTCTTCTAGCTGATCTGCCATATGCTTGTTTTAGGTGTCTGTCTGATCGCACTCAGATGTGGGTAAGTGGTGGGGAGGAAAAAATAATGTTTCTTAACTCTGAGGATAAAAAGACCTGAAATTAGATGCACTTCACATACTTTGGTAATCTGCCCCATATTCTGCGCCATGATGTGGGATATATATTGCTAATTCGGTGATTATTTCTTTCGGGGAAAACGAACTTTGAAAAAAGCACAGTTACAGATAAGTGACAACTTCTGTGCTCTATGAAGAGAACCTGATGATACTGCTTGGTGAAGATGTCAAGGGGATTTAATCAGTTATGGAGCCTACCCTTCAGAGCGATTGATTTTGGGAATCCCAAATCACATCATCTCTGGTCATTATTGACATATCAATCATCACTATGATGTTTTCTTTTTTTCTGCTGGAAGCAACCAAACTGGAAAGTACCATGTAAACATCAGCGAGCTAAGAAAAGCTTCTTGAACATTCATATGAAAGTCATTTTGAAGTAATTAAGACAAGAAGACCAAGTTCTAAGTATATCAGAGACTCCTATTTTATAATTTATTCCTTCTTAGCTAGAGCCTCAGAATGGCATTGTTGGGTTGAAGACTTCTAATACTCCTAATTTTAATAAATGCTGTCAGATCAATTTACAAAAAGTAATTCATGTTTCTTACCAGGATATATTAGAGTCAATATAATGTTTTAAATACTTGCTATTCAATGTGTGATCCAAGGACCAGCAGCCTTGGCATTACCTTAAAAGTTGTTAGAAGTGCAGAATCTTAGCCCTACTCAAGTCTGACTCAGTCAGAATCTGCATTGTAATAAGATCCCTGGGTGATTCACATATACTTGACTATTTGAAAATTTCCATTTTTAATCACTTGCAACCTGTGTTAAATTGACAGGGGTTGTATTGATGAAATATCTTCTCTGGAAGGAGAATTAAGAAATTGGTAACGGTAATTGACTCTTGGGTGGGACATTGTGGGACTGGCATAGAGAACTGAGATGGAAACTTGCTCATCACCATACAGTCTCATAAGCTTTGAACTTTTCCATGTGCATGTATTATCTAAATGAAGAATATTTAAGAACACCCTCTTACAAATTTAACGACTACTTTCCACCCACAAATCTCCAGGGACATGGTTGCCCAGTGGTTCCACGTTTATTCCTCACACACTCCTGCTGACTTTGTCATGTTAGTGGCCTCCAGTTTAACAGCATGATGGAAAAGAAAAACTTTCCAAGCCACACAACTTGCTTTTTGAGGATATGAAAATGTAATGATGTCAGCAGGGGTTTATCTGACAAGGGAAACCTCGACAGGGCAGACAGTGAGTCAGTGTCATGGGGGTACCTTTGAACTTTTTCTGTAACATCCCCATAGTCTGAACTGTGATCATCACCCCAGTGTTCATGTTGCAATAGTATACAATTCCCCCACAAGAGAAAATTGCACTTAAAGTGTTGTGACTGATTTAACTTCTTGAAATACAAGAATTCTTGGGTTTATTGTAAATCAGAGAGCTGGAAAGCTGGTTTGGAACATCTCAGTTTCAGAGTTCACACTGGATCTGCTGGCACCTGGATGCCTGCAGGTTTCAAGAAGAATGGGAGGCAGCTTCATCTTGGGAGGTTAGAAATGGACCATCCTCACTGCCCTCTTGGTGCCTGGAATCTTCTTGTGACAAGAATCCCCTTTTCCCTCAATGATCCATTGTATATAGTGCAATGTGTTTTTGGGAAATGTTTCATACAGGCTACAGTGAAAATATATGGAAGTGTTAAACAGACTCTGAAGGTTAAAATAAATCAATCTTTTAAATCTAGTTTCTCCAGATTTTCTCACCTTGTGGGTCTAACTGGCTTTATAATAAGCATGGTAATTTAAAGTTCTCTGGCCCTTGAATACACCTACTCTCAGGACCACCAGCCTCCTGAAAAATGTTGCCCAGGTATTTTGGAGAACTTTTGGGAGGGTGGTGGTGGTTTTTACATATGCTCACAAGTAAACCAGGTGAGCCACCAAAAATTATCCATTTCTTACTTTTCACTGACTTTAGCCCCTTCCTCTGAGCATCACCACTCTTTTCAGGAATTTCTTTCATTTTTTTTTTTGCAGACAGTAAGTCCAGAAGGCTTCCCTCATGGCTTAGTTGGTAAAGAATCTACCTGCAACGTAGGAGACCCCAATTCGATTGCTGGGTCAGGAAGATCCGCTGGAGAAGGGATAGGCTACCCACTCTAGTATTCTGGCCTGGAGAATTCAATGGACTATAGTCCATGGGGTCACAAAGAGTTGGACACAACTGAGTGACTTTCACTTTCACAGTAAGTCCCCTACATATGCACAAATTCTGTTCTGAGAGTGCATTCGTAAGTTCAATTTGTTTGTAAGTTCGACAAAGTTAGCCTGGGTACCCAACTAACACAATTGGCTATATAATTCTGTACTGTAATAAGTTTATAACACTTTTCACACAAACAATACATACATGGAAAACAAACACAAAAAATAAAACATTTTTAATCTTGGAGTATAGTACCTTTAAAAGTACAGTCATATAGTACAACAGTTGGCCTACAGGGACTGGCACACATGTTTGAATCTTTGAAAGTTTGCATCTTTGAAAGTTTGCAACTTGAAGGTTTGTAGGTAGGGAACTTACTGTATCTCCTTTCTCCTAGTGGGCATCTGTCTCCAGATGTATCTGGGACACTGGAGTCCTGGCAAGTGTGGGGAGTGGGAGGGGTTGAGGCTGCAGGGTTTCCTTCTGGATGGGAGCAAAGAACTGAGTCTTCTTTTGGTGTTATTCTCCCTTAGAGGCCCTGTGTCCCAGGGTTCTTGTGAAACAGCCCTTTTAGCTTGTCCTTACAGTTCCCTCTGTCTTGAGTTCATGGCCATTTCATTGTTATTGAACCTAGTTTCTCTAGCTCTTTCTATGTTCCAGGTACATTTTTGTCTTAGGATTTTATCTTCTGCCAATGGGTTTCTGCCTCCCAGAAACCCAAGTTTATGTTGGGGTTCCTGCTTTATCCTCAGTGGAAACTCTACGTTTCCTCGTGAGAAACAATGGTTTATTACCAGGACCTTTCTGGGATTTGGCTCTATCCTCAGTAGAAACTCTAAGTATCCTCATGAGAAACAATGGTTTATTACCAGGACCTTTCTGGGATTTGGCATCTAAATAAGAGGTTTCCATGGCCAAACAGATGCCACCTACTCAATTCTCTAGGAGCTTCTGGGATAGGGGGCCATCCAGCTGTTCAGTTCTGGGTTCCATGGGAAGGCCAGTTCTTCCTACTCTTCAGCCACTTCTCTTGCCCTCTCTAGCATGGAAGTGGTGATGTTCCATCCTGTGTGGGAGAGAACTGCCTCACTGCCTCACAGAGAAGCTCAGGGAGAAGAGATTGTGCTCCGTCCTCCGGGCCCATGGTGCTTCAGAGCTGCTGCTGCATGTTCAGCTCAGTGGTGGGGATGTTTGGTGTTGGTGGGTGGATGCGTGGGTGCTGGGGTGGAGGTGAGGAACCAGAGGATGGGAGGAGAATGGGGGAGTACCTTTGCCCACAGCGCCCCTAAAATTCATAATGAGCTTTTCAAAGCACAAGTTTTATTTTTATACAGTATTATTTAATTTCCTCAAAGAGTGAAGGTGGTGGCAATAAAAGGGGACAGGCTGACATGGTGGGCATGGAGAATACATCTGACCCTGCTCTTCTGTCTTTGGGAATTTCTGTGAAAAGAAGGGGGTGCCTTACAAAGTGAGTCTGCAGCCAGTTTCAGGAGAGACCCACAAGCTGTGGTTTCCGGAACGACAGTGTGATCACAATTGATACCTGCATTGTAGTAGTCACCACTTCAGTGGCCTTGCCTGTTCCTAGACATAGGGGGAGGGGTGGCGACAGGAAGCGGTATTGGTTCTTCCATCTAGATTTAGTCTTGCAGGTGAAGTTGAGAGTTAGGTAAGAGGTGCATGGCTAAACCACCCCCTAATCAAAAGAACTTGTGGGCAAATGCTGGGGAAGATGGCTGGAGGCTTTGTGTGCTTTTTCTCAGACCTGCCCTAGTTCACCACCTCCAGGTCTCTTCAAGGCTCCGCCTCATCTATCTCATGCATGTTTCTCTTCCACCATTCCATGTCTAGCATGGATAGGAGATGCAGGCAATAAGAAGATGGGCTGCAGAGAGGGTTGTACCTCTGATCTCAGTCTAGCCCTGCATGCCTAGCTCAGGACTTGCAGAAGGACCAGCTGGAGAACCTTGGTCACTTACTGTCTTCCTCCTTCAGATTATTTTATCTTTTCATCCACATGGTTGGAGTGTCCACACAAGCTGGGTGGGACTGTGTCAAGGCGGCTGTGTATGGTTGGGCAGTTTCTGCACTGTGAAAATGCAACCAGCTGAGAGAGAATGGGGCCTGGGCTCTATTAGCCCTGAACTAGGCCTGCCATGAAGCTGTGTCAGGCTGCAGGAAGGGATGTCTCCTGCATGGTGCCTGGTGGAGAGTCAGATGAAGGTGCTGTCACGAGTTAGTGGTGGCCCTGGGTGTAGGGTTTAATGGAAACTGTGAAGCATTGAGTTTGGCAGCAACCTCCATTCTTGCTGCCACAACCAATCCTCTGATGCGCTTGAAGAGACTACCTCTAGGAATTCTGATGGTGGAAAGCTGAGGCCACGGACCACACACATGGCTCATGAGGGTAATCATTCAGCTTATACAAAATTGGCCCACACAATGTTTTAAACTATTTGAATTAACAGTCAATATTTACAATGCAAGAGATTTTGCATTCGGATCGGAATTCCTGCCTTCCCATGGCACAGCCAGGGGGCATGTGGTTGCAGGCAGTTAGGGTGTGACCGTCCTCACCGTGCCCCGTGGGCTCTCCAGCACTGAGGATGAGACTTCACAGTACTTGTGCTCTGTTTCCTTGTAGTAGAATTAAGAGACAAGTGAAATCTACCCTGGGCTGTCTTTGAAAAGCGGGAACATTAAAGGTAGACTAAGAAGCCACTTTCAAAAAATTCTGTTGACGTACTTTTTAGATACCTGCCAAGTCCCTCGGGCATTTGTGATTGCACCCTGCACTGTCATGTGAAATCATCTCATAAACACATAATAAAAAAATTGGAGAAGTTCCCCGAAAGCCCATGCTCCTTCACTGGGCTGTTACATTAAGCGCCTAGGCCGACAGAAGCAGCTTGGCTTATCATGACTCCTCTTCAGTGGAGTTTAGGTTGGGAGGTGTGTTTGGGGGATTTACCTGTCGCTCTGATGGCAGTTGGATGGCATCACCGACCGGATGCACTTGAGTTTGAGCAAGCTCTGGGAGTTGCTGATGGACAGGGAAGCTTGGCATGCTGCAGTCCATGGAGTTGCAGAGTCAGACACAACTGAGTGACTGAACTGAGCTGACCCGTCCCTCTGCCCTCAGTGTTTGTCAGGACGGAGGGTTTTCACCCTCTTGCTGAGCTGCGGGGCTAGCTGATGAGTGGAACACACAAGTCCAGGTCAAGTGTCAGATAGAAAGATACTGTGGTCAGAAATATGGAATCTAAATGGTGGGGCGGGGAAGGACAGAGAAAATTCAAACACAGGCAAGACAAGCCAGGTGGCCACAAAAAAGTCAGGTATCTAGGTCAATGGTGTCAGATTTCATAAGCCAAGTCCCCTGATGGCCAAGTTCTGTTTGTAGGGAGGCGATGCTCAAAGGGCAGAGGGCTGAAGACACCAGTTCTTAGCTGAGGGGACCACTGGGAATTTGACACCCGTGTTCATACCTTGTGTTGCCTCTACCTGACCCACACATGGCAGAAAAGTAGTGTGGTCCAAGGGTCAAGGGCAAAGACCCTGAAAACTGATTCCTTCCCTGCCAGGTAGGAATCCTAGCCTCTTAGCAATGCGAGTTCTGTGAGCTCCTTCCCCTCTTTGCCCTTTATTTCTCCTGTTTTATAATGAGGATAGGTACATATCTATTTTATAAGGTTACCTATAGAAGAGAATTGAGTTAATTCTTAGAAAGTGCTTAGAAGAGTGGCTGGCACATGTCAAATACCCAAGAAGTACTTATTACTACCAGCTTGCTGTCTTTCCCACCTACCTTAGGAAAATGCAATATTCAGAAACATGGTTATCAGCTTGGAGGAAGTCACGCTCTGAAAGAAATGAGAGCAGCATATATTTAGAGTCACTCCATTCAGAAAGGAGATGTGAAGTTCTCCTGGAGAGTGAGAAGTTAGGAGATGGCTTCCTATTTGGGGCACTCTTCCTGCAGACACTTGTGCAAGGAGCCTGGTGGCAAAGCCTCTCCTTGATTTACAGGAGCTTTACCATGAAAGGGGCTCAAACGGTGGCGACATGGGTGGGAGAAGACTCAGCCCTCGCCCGCGGGAGGGCATGGCTCGGTTTGCCCTATGCAGAGCACAAGGATGCTGTGGTTTCAGCCTGGTTTGTGGGGGCACAGCCAGGTGAAGCTGCTTCAGACAGAGCTCAGTGTTGCTGTCTCCCTGCGGTTAGCATGAAGTGAGCAAAGACACAACTGCCTGTGCTTGGTGCTCAAGAGCTCGGGGTGCTGCTTTGAGCCCTGTGCGGCCCTTCTGGGGCTTTGAACTGTGGCCACAAGACGCTAGTGGCATCTTTTTCCAGATTTGTTTTGACGCTCACTCAAAAACAAGATTTCACTCTGTCCTTCTGACAAGAATCTGACAGGGAGTGTGCTTGTAGATTTGTTTAGCCTGGCGCAACAGACTCTCTGGTGATGCCTTGAGCAATGGAGGATGCTCTACGTCTATGCGGAGAAAACTTTGGAGGCAGAAGAAGCTGTTCCAACAGGCAATGTAAATTTGTTAGTAAGTCCAGTTTGCCAGCAAAGTAGAAGAGGAGACAGAATAAGGTGCAAAAGGTGTTGGATGTAGGAAGTCTTTTGTTTAGAGAAAAAAAGGAGTAGGAATGGGGGAGGGGCCGGAAGGAGCCCAGATGGCGGGGGTTGCTGGGCTGATGTGCTTGGAGTTAGACTAGGCTCCCAGTGCTAAAAGGAGCTGACTGTAATAGAAGTCCTGGCTCTCATTAGTTTCCAGAGTCCTTCGGCCTCTAGCAGATGTACCCTGATGTCAGGCAGCCTCCCTTCTCCAGAGCTGCAGGGGGCCACTTGAAGAGGAAAGTGAGCCTCCTATTACACACACACACACACACACACACACACACACAAATAATACTGACAAGATGAAATAGGTTCTCTCCACAGATCTAGAATATGGAGCATATAAGATTATAGGAGGGCTTCCTAGGTGGTGCAATGGTCCAGAATCCACCTGCCAATGCAGAAGGTCCAAGAGATGTGAATTCGATCCCTGGGTCTGGAAGATACCCTGGAGGAGGAAAATGGCAACCTAGTCAAGTATTTTTGCCTGGAGAAAGGAGCCTGGTGGGCTACTGTCCATGGGGTCGCCAAGAGTCAGACATGACTGAGCATGCATCCAAGCAAGATTATGGGAATATCTTTACTGTAAAAAGTTACTCTCCACTTGCTAGAATTTCTGTTAAAGGAGACATTCCTTGTCATTCATTAATCCGTTTCATATTTATTGAGTATCTAATATTTATTATCTCATATTAATAAGTATGAGAAATGTTGAGGGAAGCTGTGTAAAATTGAGTAGAAAAAGATGATAAGCATAGAGAGATAGAATCAGACTCTAAATAACATCCTAAGAAGTGTGGAATAACATCGCAGAGAAGGCGATGGCACCCCACTCCAGTACTCTTGCCTGGAAAATCCCATGTATGGAGGAGCCTGGTGGGCTGCAGTCCATGGGGTCGATAAGAGTGGGACACGACTGAGCAACTTCACTTTCACTTTTCACTTTCATGCATTGGAGAAGGAAATGGCAACCCACTCCAGTGTTCTTGCCTGGAGAATCTCAGGGATGGGGGAGCCTGCTGGGCTGCCATCTATGGGGTCGCACAGAGTCGGACACGACTGAAGCAACTTAGCAAGCAAGTAAGGAGTCAGGGGGAAGGTTTTTCAGCAAAAATGAGATGTGCTTAAGTAAGGATTCAGGAAGATTATTTTGGGAATTATGTAGAGGCTGGTTTGAATGATGGAGGCTTTGGGAGAAGATATGAAAATAGGGGGTCAAATGAATGCTATTTCTAGAGTCTAGAAGAATGATTTGGAGGGATTTTGAAATAGGGTGGTGAGTGGGCATTGAAAGGAAAGGAGAGATGTGAGAGATGTTTGTAAGAAGTGATAGGTAGCAGGAGGAGAATGAGAAGGGAAGGATGGAGCCCCAGTTCTGAGAATGGGAGTCATCCTTCTGGGAGATGGAAATTGGGGTAGTAGAGCTGAGGACCTGATTCAGTAGAAAGAGAATTGCAGTCAGGGTAGGTCAAAGGGGTCAAATTCTAAGTTCCTGTCACAGCCGTCAACTTCCCTGCTTCTTGGTGCCCTTCATCTGCCAACACTTCTTGTAATACGGAGCTTGTAGTTTCTCATTGTCAGCTGCAATCTGCCACTAGTATTGACCCATCCTGGGGACCACAGAAAAGCTACCTCAGCTGGACAGCTTTTCAAATAGTTTGGAGATGGCTCCTTTGTCCCTTACATTGGAAGCTTTTCTACTTAAGGCTAAAGCTATAGGGCTTTGAATTTCCTCCCTTCTGAGCATATGTATCAGTTCCTCTGCACAAATAAATGGTGCATGTATTCAAGTGTGTGGCTACAAACTCTACACAGAATTGCAGGTGAGGTCTAACCAGATCTGATCAGAGGAAAATCAGCATCTGCCTTCCTACCACTGATGCTCTGTGGACACCAGATTATTTGGGGGACTCATCACACAGCAAATTAGATTCAATTTACTTTGACTAAAAACCTTCTGCTTTTTATTTTTAAACACTGATAGGTCATACTTCCTCTATCTTGGGCTTGTGCAATTGGATGTTTGTACTCCAGTTGAGCAAACTAGGTAAGACAATGGCTTTGGGGGTTCTTACTGGGTTCCTAATCTATAATTTACAAGCTTGTGACTTTGGGAAAGTTATAGGATCTCTCTAGCTGTTATTTTCATTATGTATAAATGTCCATCTTAAGAGTACTTACTTCACAGTTATGAGACTAAGTAAGATATTGCCTGTAAAGCATTCATCACTGTGCCTGACTCACAGAAAATTTTCAATAATAATATTAGCCATTATTATCTATTGTTACCATTATTGATCTTCTAATTTTGTTATTGGCTCCTCTTTTTCTTATTAAACATGTATGTGTGTGGGTATGCTCAGTCACGTCCTACTCTTTGCAACTCTTTGGACTATAGCCTGCTGGGCTACTCTGTCCGTGGGATTTTTCAGGCAAGGATACTGGAGTGGGTTGCCATGGCCTTCTCCAGGGGAGCTTCCTGACCCAGGGATCAAACTCACATCTCCTGTATTTTAGGCAGATTCTTCACCCACTGAGCCATCAAGGAAGCGTATTAAGCATTATTTAACTCAAATTTCTTCAAACATTGTGCCAACCACAAGTATAATTCATATGAATTCTCTCTCTCTTTGATTTCTTTGTTGAAGGTTTGTATCACAGAAGTGAGTAAGACAGACATGGTCAGTTTCTCCTGTATCTAACTAGTCCCAGTCCACTGAGGGAGAGGGAAAATGAATAATTCACGTTATGAATCTTCTGTGTTCACTAAACTCACTCCACCATCACACATTCACTTGTCATTCAGTCCTTATTTGTTTGCCTTGTTCCCAAGGATATCATGAAGATGTCACGGATAACCCTGTAAAATGCCACATTCTTATCCAGAGGAGAGCAACTAGGATAAGACTCAGATTCATCTCATAGGAGCGAGAGTTGGAGGACAGAGTATTATTTAGAGCCAAAAAAGAGGAGATAGTATAAATGTAGATACTGAAGAGGGTGACAGTTTGGTGGGTGAGTTGGATGAGGATGGAGAGAAGGTGGGCCTGGGTGGCATGAGCATCCAAGGAGGCCAGTCTTATGTTGGCAGGAAATGATCCTGGAAGTAGCTATTTCAGGCCATGCCAATACCTCCTTGACCTATAATTTGTAAGAAATGGTAGTCCCCTTTCATGTTTTTCCCATTAATTAATCTAAAATACCAATTTTTTGTAAAGAGAAGGGAATGGATCTTTGAAATAAGTGGACATGGACAGCTAGGCAAGAAAGAGGAAGCTATCCAATCAGGGGAAGAAAGAGAATAGAAACTATGGTTAAGTAGTGCACTTCCCCAGCTTCTCTGCCATCATTCATGTTAGATGTGTGGAAACCAATGGAAGTGGTGAAGGAGGCATTTTATGCTTCTACCATAGGTTAACAGTCATTCTGCTTCCTTTACCATCTTTTGCCCAGCTGATCCCTTCACTGAGATATCACTAGTGCAATATTTATTTTAGAAGAGAACAGCATCAGCCTCCCTTCCTTTTCATAGGAAATGCTATAACATTATTTTTTTAGACAGTTTTAAAATGGGTGATCCCTGGATTTTGTCATCTAACTTACAGCAAAAGTGCAGTGATGTACATCAGAACCATTGTCTGGTAGAAAGGTTGGCTCAGCTGTTCATCATGTGACAGATGGCTTCTTAAAGGCTGGCTTTTCAAGACTGGTGTTTGGGTTGAATGTCCAGAGTCCTGAAATGGACAGCCTCCTTTGGGAGATTTAAAATCAAATGAACTCTTTAGTTTTGAATTAGATGAGGACTTGCAGGGGAGCACAGGTTCTATCATGGGAGAGGGCAGACGAAACACCAGGGCAGATGAAAAACCATGAGTTTCCAAGGAGGGAGAGTGAAGAGCCTTACTGCCTCAGGGTCCCGAGACCAGGACACATTATGTCACCTTTTAAGTGGACAATATCCTTGTACTATATGGTAGGATTACATTGGAAACCATCTTCTAACACCTTGACAACAGAATACAAGAGCATATGTTAGAGATGAATTTAATAGGGTTATGTGAAAATACCTGTACTTTAGCTTTTTTTTTTTAAATGTGGGCTCTGTTAAGATAAGTGAAAAGGTGATTAAAGCACATGAAACAAGGACTTAGAAGTTTTAGTTACTTGTAAATTTAAGTCATCAGTTTCTTTTGGTTATCACAGACTCCTGGCGTGTGTGTGTGTGTGTGTGTGTGTGAGTATGTGTGAGTGTGTGTGTGTGTGAGTATGAGTGTGAGTGTGTGTATGTGTGTGTGTGTGTGTGCGCGTGCACATCCATACACAATGGGTTTGACACTCTGGGGTGGATTAAGAGGGATGCCATGGTGGTGTATCCAGAAGAGAGCAACCCAGATCAGAGACTTCAGAGACACCTCAGGAAAGCAATAGCTGGGGAACATGGTGATGTGGAAGGCAAAAGCGATACCAGATGGTTTGAAGATGGTTGGGCATTCACTAGAATTATGAGACCTGAAAGGCCCTCGGGGAGAAGAACTCCTGGAACATTCTGGCAGAATCCCATGCAGCCTCTGGTTTGAGTGTGGAGTTCCGCCCTTGCCTGCTCTGGAACCTGCACAATGCAAGAGCTCTGTTTACATTCATCTCTAGGTCATCTTCCTCCCCCAGGTCCGCTCAATCCTGATGATGATCGGAGTCTCACATGGCGGCAAATGCCAACCTGGGAGACCTTTGTGGGGGTTGCTCTCCCACTGTTTAGATGAGATAATGGGCCTCAGGAGGGGAATTCTGCCATTTCCTCCTTCACACTGTGCAAGAACATTATTACGGCAAGAAATTATAAGGAAATAAACAAGGAATTGCTACAGAGCCATTGTCTCTGCTTTTCATTTCTTTCCATTGCCATATAATGTTGCCTTGTCTAGTTCAATCTTTAATAAAAAGTGGATTAGTTGACTGCCTGCATCCTTGTCACAATATGTTATTTGTTTGAATCCTATTTGCGGATACTCTTCCATTTCCTTCTCTAGAATAACTAGAACTACATTTGAACCAACTAAATTGAAATTGTGAAATCTTTAGCTGGGTTTCCTCTCCACCTCCCAATCTTCTGTATCACCACCCCTACCCCCATAATCCTGAAGGCAAGGGTTCTGGGAATGGAACTGACAAGAAGCAGATTTAGGCAATGTGTCACTCTCCAGAAATAGAATACCATTCTCACTGGTAATTGAAATCGTCTTTGAATCACTCAGTTTTAGTGACCAGTCAAGATGTGATCTGCCTACACATTCTGCACAAGTGTATTCTAATGCAACTTAAAGTTGGCTATGCTTTTAGTCTTAGGTTCGGGAACATAGCAATAAAGAAAATTCACAACATCCCTGATTTCATGGAACTTAAACCTAGTGGAGTGATAGACAAACAAGAGTAAACATACAATTTATCAGTTGTTGATAAGCGCAATGGAAAAAAAAAATTAAAGTGGGTTTGAGATGTATGGGGATGGTAGGTTATTTCTATTTTGTATTATGTGTTGAGGGAAGGCCTTACTGACAAAGTGTCATTTGAACAAAGGCCTGAAGGAAACTGGGACAAGCCATGAAGATATTTGGGAGAAAATCACTCCAGGCAGAGAGAAAAGCAAGTGCAAAGGCCTTGAGGTAGGCATGTGTCCTCTGTGTTCCAAAATAAACAATGCATACTTGTTGCTTATGAAGAGTGAGCTGCGGGGAGAATAGTGGGAAATGAGATCAGAGAGGCAGCAAGGGGTAAGATCCAGGTGAGGACCTGGATGAACCTCTGCACGACATGGGACTCTAATAGAAGGTTAGAGCAATGGGGTGACTTGAAGGCTCCCTCTCCTTGGCTTGGATATGTTGAGTCTGTGATGATGATAAGCCATCCAGGTGGTAATCAAGTCCACAGCAAACTTCTCTCTAGAAGTTTGGATTTCGGGGAAAGAAGATGGGAATAGAAATTTCAACTTTGGCCTCATAAAGTCTTGGAAAAGGATGAGTCTTCCAGGAATCGGCTGTGGATAGAGGAGGCTGAGGGCTGGGGCCTTCAACTCTTAGGGGCTGAATAGAAGAGGTGTGCGTGAGGTCCAGCAAAGATTCTCAGAAGAAGTAGCCAGTGAGGGGACCCAGAAGGGTTTCAAAGAGGCACAGCCACTGAAAAGAGCATTATTGTTCACTTTGCGGAAATATGGATGGACCTGGAGAAGGCAATGGCACCCCACTCCAGTACTCTTGCCTGGAAAATCCCATGGACGGAAGAGCCTGGTAGGCTCCAGTCCATGGGGTCGCTAAGAGTCAGACACGACTGAGCAACTTCCCTTTCACTTTTCACTTTCTTGCATTGGAGAAGGAAATGGCGGCCCACTCCAGTGTTCTTGCCTGGAGAATCCCAGGGATGGGGGAGCCTAGTGGGCTGCCGTCTATGGGGTCGCACAGAGTCAGACACGACTGAAGTGACTTAGCAGCAGCAGCAGAGGTTGTCACACTGAGTGAAGTAAGTCAGACAGAGAAGGAGAAATACTGTATGACGTCTGTTATATGTGGAATCTAAAAGAAATGATACAAATGAACTTATTTACAAAACAGAAACGGGCTTGCAGACTTAGAGAACAGACTTATGGTTGCCAGAGGGGAAGGGATAGTTAGGGAGTTTGGGATGGACATGTACACACTGCTATGCTTAATGGATAACCAACATGGTCCTTCTGTATGGCACAGGGAACACTGCTCGATGTGGCAGCCTGGATAGGAGGGGACTTTGGGGGAGAATAGATATATGTGTGTGTGTGGCTGAGTCCCTTTGCTGTCCACCTGAAACTGTCACAACATTGTTAATGGCTATATATTAATAAAATAAAAAGCTAAAAAATACAACAAAACAAAATCACTTTCTTGAGATAAGTATCACTGAATTAGATTCACTCATTTACACAAGTAAAGACTATCATTGTACATCAATCTCTACAAGACACATATTCTATTAATTAAGGACTATGCATAGACAACAGGATCGTGACTATACCAGCAGCTGAGACAACAGCCTTTTCTTTGACTGGTGAGACACACCTTGGGATTTTACGGAGCAAGAACTATTAATACAAACTGTATGAAGCCATGCTGCCCTGATTTGAGCTTTGGGAGAATTTTTAATGTATTTGCCTAATGCAGATACTTCTCACAGGGACACATCATGACGTAAGTGCTTGTTTACTTTTGAAAATACTGTTTTGGTGTCTTCTGTTTTCAGAATCACTTCAGAATGCATTCCTTCTTACTTTGGATTTTGGCTCAGAAATTTAAGGTTTATTACAGAATATTCTTTGAATTAAGGAAGGAGGACTCCCTTTACAGTGCCCCTCATAGGCTGGTAGGGGCCATTTCTTCACTTACAATGACAATGTATACAACAAACACCATGTTTACATGGGTTGTTTGGAAGATTCATTGCCACTCCTGTGCCTTCATTTCTTTTCCTCTGTAAGTCTTGAAGGAGACCTCTCTTCATCACTTCCTTGTACATGCTCACTCCTTTGGAGAATTATCTTAACATCCTAAGAGAAGAGATTCAAAGAGAAGTTACAACTCTTAATAAATGAATTAGAAGTAATGATTATTAATAATATGGGCTTCAATATGTGGCAGGATTAAACAGTGAGTTTTTATTTTTTCCTTTGAGAAAATTGTTCTCTAGTGTGAATCCTGCCTTGCAACTTATTAATTTTGCCAATGGAAAGATATCAAAGATCTTAGAGACTTCATTTCCCCATCTAGTAAGATCTAATAATAGAGATGTCTTATTAGATTAATTAGATAACATTTGTAAAAGCAATTACACAGTTCTTGTTTAGTTGCTAAGTCATGTGTGACTCCTTTGTGACCCCCTGGACTGTAGCCCACCAGGCTCTTCTGTCCATGAAATTCTCCAGGCAAAAATACTGGAGTGGGTTGCCATTTCCTTCTCCGGCAATTACACAGAGTTTGGCACAAAACGGGCAAGGCAAAACATTATTTCCCTATTAATCAATAAAAAACAATACTCATCTTCTATTAAAGGAAAATTCTAATGCTAAATTAATCATGTTTACAGATTTGTAGACTTTTAGAACAGCAGATTATTTTGAGGCAGGGAATTATCCCGTTTTTTTTTTTTTTAATATTAGGGATAGAATGATCTGTTTTTTGTCCACTTAAAATATCCAACTATGCTACATTTTAAATCACAGATGTTTATAAAATAAATTTAAGATATTATCACAATGTATTAATAGAAGGGGTTCAGTTCAGTTCAGTCGCTCAGTCGTGTCCAACTCTTTGCGACCCCGTGAATCGCAGCACGCCAGGCATCCCTGTCCGTCACCAACTCCCGGAGTTCACTCAAACTCATGTCCATCGAGTCGATGATGCCACCCAGCCATCTCATCTTCTGTCGTCCCCTTCTCCTCCTGCCCCCAATCCCTCCCAGCATCAGGGTCTTTTCCAATGAGTCAACTCTTCGCATGAGGTGGCCAAAGTACTGGAGTTTCAGCTTTAGCATCAGTCTTTCCAAAGAACACCCAGGACTGATGGACTGGTTGGATCTCCTTGCAGTCCAAGGGACTCTCAAGAGTCTTCTCCAACACCACAGTTCAAAAGCATCAATTCTTCGGCGCTCAGCTTTCTTCCCAGTCCAATTCTCACATCCATACATGACCACTGGAAAAACCATAGCCTTGACTAGACGGACCTTTGTTGGCAAAGTAATGTCTCTGTTTTTCAATATGCTATCTAGGTTGGTCATAACTTTCCTTCCAAGGAGTAAGTGTCTTTTAATTTCATGGCTGCAGTCATCATCTGTAGTGATTTTGGAGCCTAGAAAAATAAAGTCTGACACTGTTTCCACTGTTCCCCCATCTATTTCCCATGAAGTGATGGGACCAGATGCCATGATCTTAGTTTTCTGAATAGAAGGGGTACTAGCTAGCATAAGGCGAAAATGTAAAATTACATTTATTCAGTTTCCAGGTTTTTTTTTTTTTTTAGGGAACTATTCAAGAATATAAGTTTCTTTACTTCAGAGCTGAGTTCCAAAAGTTTCTATTTGATTGTAGTCATTTTACTCATGAAAACATGAATTAGTTCGGCATCTGAACAGAGCCCTGCTGAGTGACACCCACATGGCTGTATCAGTCATTGCCAGGAAACATAGTGAATCATTTTCTTGAAGGAGCTTGTTCTTTAAAAATATAGATCTCCCACAGCTGAAGGGCAATCTTGGGCAAGTTAAGTGAAAAATAACAGCTGCTTGCCATTGACCTTTCTCGTCCTACCCTCCACAGTACTTACTGACAGGTCTTCTTTGCAGAGAATATTATTTGTAACAGCTATTGCTGACTAGTGACTATTTACTTGGGGATTAAGGAATGAGTTGACCTGTGATTATTTGACACTCCATAGCATGGGGGAAAATTATAAGCTCTAGATATTTCAATCAGTCTTGGCTAGATTTATGGCTGAAATCAAGGGCCATAATTTTAAGTAACAGTGGAGAAAAGGCTGAGAGAGTCTAGAAATGTTTGGCATGGGTGCCTCGAAAATGCAAAGCGCTGAAGCAGCCATTGTATTTTGTTATAAACATAATAGAGGCGGTTGGAGTGTATCTTAAAGTCAGATACCTTGAAGACTGTGTCCCCTCCAGGTACATTTATATTTATAGGTCCTTTGCCCTCATGTACTCAGGTCCTGACTCATTTGTTTCTAAGAAATTCTCCTGTGACATTCTGACTTTAACACTGAAAGATTTATTTTTATCTCCTAGTGAATGGAACCCTTGATATTAAGGCTATCTGCTGGATGTACAGGTTTTGTTAAAAGAGACTCACATTTTATGCAGCATATGTGTGCATCACTAGAAACTACCTTTGGTGAGTTGGTGCAGAAAATCCAATGTCCACTTACACGCGTAAATCTACTTATTGGAGGAAATTGACTTTCTTCACTAACCACCCAGTGACGGTGTCCTCAATGATCTTATTATATTTAAGCAAAGCATTTTCTTAAGAATTTAGGAACCTTCCTTGAAAATAACCTCTCTATATAAAAATCTGTGAAAGAAGAAGTTAAATAAATGAGCTTGAGTTGAATAACTATAAAATCCAAAACAAAATATGGATCTTCTGAGTTGTATTTGACCACATGTGGATTCCTGGGACTTTGGTTTGGACCCCTTGTCATCATGACACTCTGCAGTGAAAGTCTCCTTTCTTTCCAGAGAGCAGACACCGAACTTGGCAGATGAAATGCCGGCTTTTAGTTCACCTGTGAATATTTTGCATGGGTCAGAATTATTTCTTATGCACTGCAACCACCAAGAGGCTGGCAGTAATAATAATAGTAATAAACATTACTCTGTAGTGTTAGTCACTCAGTTGTGTCTGATTCTTTGCCATCCCATGGGCTATAGCCTGCCAGGCTCCTCTGTCCATGGAATTCTCCAGGCAAGAATACTGGAGTGATCCAGGGGATCTTCCTGACCCAGGAATCAAACCAGGTCTCCTGCATTGCAGGCAGATTCTTTACCATCTGAGCCACCAGGGAAGCCCCTACTAGGTAGTGAGGGCTTTCTGTCTACCAAGTACGGAGCTGAGCACTTTGTATGGCTTAAGTCATTTACTCTGTACAAGGACCTTGAGAGGCATGTTTGAGAATTAACCGTATTTTACAGAGAAACCAAGGCACCACGGGGTCACTTGCCCAAGGTCACACAGTAGCTATGAACCCAATCAACATGGCTCCTGAGTCTGCTCTCCTAACCACAAAGCCAGGCCACCTCTCCCCAGGAGCAAAAAATAACACGTATTAAAATAATTACCCAAACTGGTCTTTTTCATATGTATTTTAAAATGTTTGCTAGTTCCAAACACGAATCTTGTAAACACAGGGCTGTTGGGTGACAACCTTTACTTCCCACTGTTTATAACAGCAAACAACATTTTAACCCGAAAAACCACACTCTAGTTTTTGCTCTACTTATCTTGAAAGATCTTCAAACAACATCACTGTGGTTAAAGTTCATTTTAAAAATGTGATCTATTTACTTGCACATGGATATCTGGAGCAAAAAAATTGATGACAGGATGAGAGTGTTAGTAACTAAGTCTTCAGAGATTTTTTTTCTTTTCCTTTCTTCCTTTTCTTTATTTGCTTAGTAAAAATGAGAATAGAGCATCTTACTGGAAAGGGAACCTCTTTCCTTTTCAAGCATCACATTTAGGTTTTTCAGGTCAAAGGCTCAATTCTCGTCGGAACGGTGCCCCGACTAGATTCTAGCAGGTGGTTCAATGTCCTCTCTTCAGATTCCAGGGTGGAGTGATGACAGGGAGGAGAGATGAAGGACCAGGACGGGGGAGGGTTGAAGAAGCTGACTTTGCAGAAGCGCCCTGGCAATGAAGGAATGAACCACTGGACAGCTAGACAGACTGACAAGCTCTCTTTCTACTATTAGGGTGTCAGGTGACATTCATACTCTGAAGCTGGAGGTCAGAACAAGCTCCAGCTGTGGGGTGAGGGTGGGGGGAGGGAGGGCAGGTGCTCTCAACCCAAGGGGTCTGTGCACCAAGCAGGATTTGGGGAACGTGAAGAGATCTTTTTGGTCATCAGTGCATCAAGGTGCTCCCGGAATATAGTGAGCAGCAATTCAGAATGTCAGACGTTCTGCCATGCCAGAGTCGGTCCTGTGCTATTCAAAATGCCAGGAGTATTTCAGCTGGGGTGCACGCTGATAAAACTCCTTGCTAAATAAGAGAAATGCACAAAGTAATAAGAACCCTGCTGACTCCAGCTTTCCCTGAGGATCAGAATCCATCTTCAGGGGATTGATCTTCGAAGGCAGTCAGTCATCTATTGCGGGAGTTTTTTCTTCAGGAACGTGCCAGATAGAATCGTCTCTGCAAAAGTCAGTAATAGTTAGACATTCTGGCCAGAGTAAAAATGTTCCCCAAATCATCCTGACTTTGCAGGGAGTTCTTCTCCCATAATAGGAGGAAGTGATGGTGGAATCATTTTAGGGTCCTAGTTGTTGTTGGTAAGATAAGGTAAACCCTACTGCACATTATTCTAAGGAGCTGAAAATTATTTTGCTGGTTTAAAATGGGGGGTTTTTTTCCCTGAAATGTGGAACAGAATGTGTAGGATGAAATGCAGTCTAAAGAGATGGGCTTCTGGAACCCACCTCACATAGAATGGTGGTTGCTCAGATGACAGAAAAGGCAGGGATATCCCTCAATTGGTGGACTGCCCCCATCCTGCCTGTGACAACCATGCACCCACTCACCCACCTCTCTCCACCTCTTTGTCTAGTTCTGATGTGTGCTGTTCCCACTAAATCCAGGGTGACACTGATTTATCCCATTCTCATCCTAAGTGGGGAAGAAAGCTGGTCTTTATGAGTGAAAGTAGGAGTGTAAGATGCTAAAAAGGAACCTGTGACATATGGGTTTCATTGTGAAGAGTAGACGTTTGTGGGATGTATGAGACAATTACTTGGAATATTGCCAACCGCATATCCAAGTATTTTGGGCCTGTTTAAATAAAGAGACCCAAATAATTTTACAAAGAGGATGGTTAATTGTAAAGATATAATGATGTGATATTGTTAAGAGGGCTTCCCTGGTGGCTCAGTGGTAAAGAAACCATCTGCCAATGCAGGAGACACGCGGGTTCGATCCCTGGGTTGGGCAGATCCTCTGGGGAACCCACTCCAGTACTCATGTCTGGGAAATCCCACGGACAGAGGAGCCTGGTGGGCTACAGTCCATGGGGTCACAAAAGAGTAGGGCATGACTGAGCAACTAAGCAACAACAACAACGATGGTTAGAGATAAGGAAACATTTCAGTTCAGTTCAGTTGCTCAGTGGTGTCCAACTCTTTGCGACTCCATGGACTCCAGTACACCAGGCTTCCCTGTCCATCACCAACTCCCGGAGCTTGCTCAAACTCATGTCCATCAAGTCGGTGATGACATCCAACAATCTCATCCCCTGTCATCCTCTTCCTGCCTTCAATCTTTCCCAGCATGAGGATCTTTTCTGATGAGTCAGCTCTTCACATCAGGTGGCCAAAGTATTAGAGAATTCAGCTTTAGCATCAGTCCTTCCAATGAATATTCAGGACTGATTTCCTTTAGGACTGACTGGTTTGATCTCCTTGCAGTCCAAGGGACTCTCAAGAGTCTTCTCCAATACCACAGTTCAAAAGCATCAATTCTTCAGTGCTCAGCTTTAGATCACTTGCATCTTATCAAAGTGAAAGTGCTTTTATCAAAAACTCAGCTAACTCTCTGTAGTCCAATAAACCATTAGCAGAAGCCAAATAGGGAGACTGCATGCTATTAAGTGTGTGAGGCTTCTGAGAAGGTTGTAGCAACCTGCCACATTCTGAAAGGTGGTCACCCCCAGCCTTCCGTAGCCCTAGCTGTTGGGGACCCGGCACTTGCCAGGTAGATGCACATTCAGCATGTGTGGTTGATGTGCGAGGTGATGGTGTGAGCTCTGAGCCCCAGCTCTTCCTCTCTTCCTTCCTTTATTCTGCTGTCTTGGTCCAGCCTCTCTGGGTTTGGTCCTCAATGTTCCTACCCTGAACAGTTTCTCTGATGGAACCCTTATCCCTTCTTTCAGAAACATGGTCACTGGATGAGTTACAGCAACAATGTGTACTGTGATGAGAGTTTGGTGAATAAATCAGCGCTTGGCTGGGGATCAGGGTCTCCTTTGTTCTCTTGCGCAGGGGGATTCTATTCCCCATGCTCTTCAATCAGAGGCCAGGGTCATTCGATGGCTGGAATAATGCAAAACATGAATATAGCCACCCATCCAGCTTTTGCTGCCATTTACCTCCAGCCTTCTGTGATAGACTCAAGGCCTCAGAGTCCTGGTGGAGCAGCTCTATGGTATTATCCCTAATATTGGCAGGCCTATTGGTGGTACTAATCATATTACGCATAAACTGGTAGTGCTAACTATCATGGTACCCGTGTACTGATAGTCACTTCTACTCTGCCTGAACTCACTGCCTTGCGGTATTGAGGGCTGGCCTTTTTGGCCTGATGCTGTTACCAGCTTAGCTTCCCGAGACCCTGGTCTAGCCTAGTCCAGCTTCTTCCCTCCTTCTCTTCCTCCACGCTTGTTTTATCCCACCAAGCCCTGAACCTGAATTCAACCACGTTAAGACAATCAAGAAAAACAGTAATGATGAACCTATTTACAGGGAAGAAATGGAGACGCAGACATAGAGAATGGACTTGCGGACACAGTGGGGGAAGGAGAGGGTGGGAGAAATTGAGAAAGTGGCATTGACATATGCATGTGTAGATATGTGTATCATGCGTAGAGTAGATAGCCAGTGGGAAGCTATTATATAACAGACAGCCCAGCCTGGTGCTGTCTGATGACTTAGAGGGGTGGGATGCGAGGGGGGAGGGAGGCTCACAAGGGAAGGGATATACATATATATATATATGCATATATATTTATATATTATATATATATAACAATGCAACATTTATAAAGCAATTATCCTCCAATAAAAATAAAATAAAATTATAATGACAATTTTAAAAAAGACTGTATTAGGATCTTTGGGTAATACTCACAGGGATCTTATAATCTGGATAACTTGAAATCAGGTCTTGAATAAAAGGATGCTTCAGAAGAACAGCAACTTCAATTGGCTCTAAGTTCTTGGAACCTAGGTCCTGAAACACTTTTATGAAGTTCTTAAAAAGAAAAAAAAATAAGTTAATTAAATCTATGATCCTGATGATGCTAAAAATGATTTTATTTACTAAAGGAATCATCATAATTTCTACACGTTGAGACATTTCAGGAGAAATTCTACGACCATACACTCAAAATTGATGGAAATTTTCGTGGGTATAGGTTGTCTCTTTAATGAAAGAATCCAACCAACCTCTAAATAAGTGTTCTCTAACTTTTGGTGGCTGGCAAATCTGTTAGCGTCCAGTACTTCATTTCCTCCTCGGAACACTTGGAGTAATGTTTGCATGGAAATCATTTCCGTATTTGCATTTTCAGGGATTTCTTCTTCCTTTTCCTCCCCATCCTCTTGTAATTCCCTTTCCTCACTCATAAAGTTGTCCTCAAGTTCAGGATATTCCTCAATGGGACTCATATCAGTAAAGGAAGAGGTCTGTGGAATTAAATAAAGAGAAGATGAAGTCTTTCCAGTAATAGAGATATTTAGAAAACACCAATTTCATCCTGAACTTTTCATGCCTCGAGATGGTAATGCCTACTGGCATGCTGCAGTCCGTGGGGTTGCAGAGAGCTGAACACGACTTAGCTACTGAGCAACAACCGCAGACTAGCTAAACAAAGTCTAAAGATAGAATTTGCTAGACAATAAGACAAGTCTTTCTTCCTTCTCCAACTCAGAAACAACTTCAAGAAGCAGCAAAAGTGGTTACCAACTGGGAAGGGTGGGGGAGGGTAAATTAGGAATTTGTAATTAACACATACACATGAATATATCTATAAAATGGATAACCAATGTCCTACTGTATACTCAATACTTTGTAATAACCTATGAGGGAAATGAATCTGAAAAATATATATGTATGTATAACTGAATCACTTTGCTGTATGCCTGAAATTAACACAGCATTGTAGATCAATTATACTTCAATAAAAAATAACAAAGTAAAAAGAATAAAAAGAAAAGAAGTAGAATATGCTGGCTGCACTGGAAATCATGTCAAAGTTCTAGACCAATTCTGCTGGTACTTGACAGAGGCCTTAGTGTGGGGTGAGTTTTATTTACTTTCATACATGCTTTTGCTTATCACTCTTTCAGATATACAGTGCGTACTTGTACTAAGTCCCCTCAGTCATGTTCCATTCTTGGTGACCCTATGGACTGCAGCCCACCAGGCTCCCCTGTCCATGGGCTTCTCCAGGCAAGAATACTGGGGTGAGCTGCCATTTCCTTCTCTAGGCGATCTCCATCCAGGGATAGAACCTGCATCTCTCCTGCAGTCAGGTTCTTTACCACTAATGCCACCTGGGAAGCCCCAGATACATTGTATTACTCAATAAAAGAACACTGAAATGAATTGTGTGACTTCTGTCAAACTTTTACACATGAATCTAGATTTTGGACAGGATTTGCTTTGGAAACTGCAGTCTAGAGGTTGTGGCGGGTTAATTTCTCAAGTTTGATAAATTCTGAGAAACTTTGGGGCCTTTGTGTGGACACTGGATGTTAAATTCAATGAGGCATTCAGAAAGTAAAATAGAAAACAGATTGAATACAGACAGATTGGGATTCATATTGCTGCTCTTTGAAACTTGGCCAAGAGCCATGAATTTAGATGCTGGCATTCTGAGCATGGGAAAGAGTAAATTGTTTCTGATATCAGAGAAGGCAATGGCACCCCACTCCAGTACTCTTGCTTGGAAAATCCCATGGACGGAGGAGCCTGTTAGGCTGCAGTCCATGGGGTCGCTAAGAGTGGGACACGACTGAGTGACTTCACTTTCACTTTTCACTTTCATGCATTGGAGAAGGAAATGGAAACCCACTCCAGTGTTCTTGCCTGGAGAATCCCAGGGACGGGGGAGCCTGGTGGGCTGCTGTCTATGGGGTCGCACAGAGTCGGACACGACTGAAGTGACTTAGCATAGCATAGCATAGTTTCTTATGTATCAAAAGCCTGAAAAATATTGCCTACCTTTTGACCCAGTAATTACTGATCTAGGAACTGATTCTAAAGAAATATTCATGTGCACCAAGACTTTTGTATACGGATGTTCATTCTGTGTTACTTAACAGCAAAAATAGAAAACCTATGATTCCAACAACAGGGAATGATGATAGTATCGGTCTGTGATGGAATGCTGTGCTGCTGTGAGCATTTTAGCTTAGAATGATAGTGAAAATGACAGTGAGAAAACACTCATGGGATAAGTGCAAAAGGGAACAAAATACAAAAAATAAACACACCAGGGTCCTCATTTCCTTATATATCTAATACTTATTAATGAAAATGAAGAGAAACAGATAAAGAACTGACAGCAGTTACTACCTCTGATTGGTCAAACAGGTGACTACTTTTTACTTTATTTTGTACTTTTCAAGTTCTCTACAGTAGATTTGTATTTATAATATTTATTGTAATAAATGTGTGTGTGTGTTTCTAATGATGAGGTAATAGATATTCAATGATTTGCCATGAAAAAATGAGTGTTTTCAGAATGTTGACTGGCCCGATATCATAGAACACCTGAGGGCTGGTTCTCCTTTATTCTGAGGAAGGAAAAATGCTAATTTAGGCTTAAAATTAGAAGAGGGTGCCATTGCCTGTACATACTCAATTCAGTAGAAGCGTTAAGTGCATAGATCATACAAGTTCTTTCCAAACAGCCACTGAAGCCCCATGTGTAAAAACACTATACCAGGGCACAGAATTAAGCCTCTGGTCATTGTAAGCCCCTCTGAAGGATGTGTAGGGGTGGAGGGTGGTCCAATGGATATAGGTTGCATTTGGCCTAGTTCTGTGTGGTTACCTTGCTTTAGTTGAGTTTCTGTATCCTTTGCTAAATTAGAAATTTAATCTAATCTTGAAGTTCTTGGAACTGAACATATCTTTCTATCTACTCTTCCTTGTTTATCTGTCTACCTATCCAATTAGCTTCTTCTCCATTTTAAGCAACTGCAATATTGATTTACTTGGCAGAAATGTGAAACTGACTTTTTTGTCTCTACCTAGGAAGCTTGGGTGAAGTAGGCAATGGCACCCCACTCCAGCACTCTTGCTTGGAAAATCCCGTGGATGGAGGAGCCTGGTAGGCTGCAGTCCATGGGGTCGCTAGGAGTCGGACACAACTGAGTGACTTCACTTTCACTTTTCACTTTCATGCATTGGAGTAAGAAATGGCAACCCACTCCAGTATTCTTGCCTGGAGAATCCCAGGGACGGGGGAGCCTGGTGGGCTGCCGTCTATGGGGTCACACAGAGTTGGACACAACTGAAGCGACTTAGCAGGAGCAGCAGCAGCAGGAAGCTTGGGAATCATCACACTGGCTTCCCATCAATAATCCCCTGGAGAGACAGAACATTGAGTGTGGTGAAAAGAACAGTGTTGAGACATAGAATGTCTTGCTGATAGTATGAAGAATGAATGAATTTCTATTCAGACAGAAACTGTAGGTGAGCACATGATGAACTGGGATGGATGAGCAGGCGATACCAAAATTAAAGAGCAAGAACCTGGTCTCTCTTCATCATTTCTGGAACTAGAGAGGGCCCAAAGTCTCAAACCCTTGATATTGTCATCATGGGATAAATGGATTTTTTAAAATTTTAGCCAAAAAATAACAAATTAAACATCTGAATGAAGAATGTCATTCAAATGGCATTATGTCATTAGGTCTTATTAGGTCAGAAGATATTTTATAAGCATTTGCTAGTTTTGCTCTTTAAGGGGTTGGACAGAATAGATTTAGTGATTCGGTGGGAAGGGAGGGAGTGAAGGGAGGCCAAGATCAGAACCCAAGGAGCCAGCTCAGTCTCCTGGCGGGGCTGCAGGGTGTGCACGGGAGGAGGCGCTCTCCAACAGACTGCGATTGTGGATATGGATGGGTGAACAAAACCAGACATGCTGGTTTGGAGAAAAGCCAGGGCTTCTGAATGAGCAATTATTAGAGGCATCAAAACTCTGTGTGAGTCACATTATTGTCTAAGCAGCAGGCAGACTGTGGGGCTGGCAAGCACTTTGTCACACTCTCAGAGGCAGCCCTTGAGGACTCCCAGCAACATGTCCTTGGAATGGTGCCTGAGTGTGCATTTCTACCATTCAATCTGTTTAGTTCCCCACATCTCAGAGGCAGAACAGAAGGTCAGTCTTCCAGACTAATGTCAACAAAGCATCAAAGAACAGAATGGGAGGATCATTTAAGTTATTTGAACCCCAAGGCCTCAACCCACCTGTCAAGATGCTTTAACAAGACTCTCAAAACGTGGGCAGTTCAAGCTTCTAATTTACTAAATTACAATATCATAACCCCGAATCCCACAGGCCAGGATGAACAAACATCAACTTCTTTGATGTTTCACATTGACTAGTGCCTGCTCATGAGTGCTTGGCTCTCGAGCTTCTTTTAAACTACCCAAAGAAGCTGTGGATTTAAACAGGAGGTCTGTGCCACACTGAATAAACCAGCATGTAAGGAAGAATACAGTGAGGAAGAATGAAACATTGGGGAGATTTCCAGTTGTTTATTTGGAAAGGAAAAATCGAGATCTGATTAAATGTCTTGGGAGTAAACACAGACCTGTTAACCTGTTAGAGGCATTGTTTCTGAGCAGGCTCATTTTAACTTCCTGGGATCAGGTTGCCCAGGAAACCAGAACACAGTTGGAAAGGGCACAGAGAGGCAGCAGGATAATTGGAGGCAGGATGGTGAGAGCTAGGAGGAGGCAAGAATCGGGGAGGCGGTGGCTCCTGTATGCCAAAAGCTCCTATGCTTCACTCCCAGCCAGGAGCAGGCTTGTGTGTGTGGCATGTGACAGACCTGCCCCCACCCTGGTTTCTTCGCTGCTGTGCAGTGGTTGTGGGAGAATTCTTGCACAGTGTCCTTGGACTTCAAAAGAGTTCTTAAGAGAAGTAACCCAGGGAGCTGCTTCCTGGGCGAGCTCCGGGGTCAAGGCCAGAAGGGATGCAGACTCTTACGGTGCTTGTGCTAGCTGGCCTGGGTGCTACCCATTCAGACAGCTGTCTGTTGCTATGGCAACCGTTCTAGCACAGGCTGCCTTTTCCTGGTTTTTCTGGTGACTCAGTGTAGCCTCCGGGAGAAGGAAATGGCAACCCACTCCAGTATTCTTGCCTGGAGAATCCCAGAGACAGAGGAGCCTGGTGGGCTGCTGTCTATGGGGTCGCACAGAGTCGGACACGACTGACGCGACTTAGCAGCAGCAGTGCAGCCTCCGAATCTGCTATTACTTCTGCCACTTGAATGTCTGCTCTCCTCTTCTGCCTCAGAGACGGGAGTCCACCCCTTCCTTCTCTCTTCCTCTCTTTCTTCCCTTTTACCAACACTCATGGAGAACTTGTTATGTGCATTGCTGAGCACTTGCTACTTCAGAGGACGCAAAGAGGGGTAACAAGTTGTCTCCAGTGCACAGTAGAAATAACAGCAGTAGGAGTCACTAGATAAACCACCCCCTGCTTGCATTACTAGCCCTGCTTCCCTCCTGTGCTCCCTACAGTCTGTTCTATATGGGCATCCATTTTAAATGAAATGACGCTGCTCCAGTGCCTTCTTATCTCATCTCTTGGCACAGCCAAAGCCAAGGTCCCTCCAGGGGCCTCAGAGTCCTCTCCTCATCACTGTCCTTTCCTGCTGCTCTCCTCCAGCTCAGTGCTCTGCAAGTGCTGACTTGCGGTTCTTTGGCATGCACCAGGCACGGCCCCACGTGAGGTCTTTTGCATCCACTGCAGTCTTCATTTAAATGCTCTTCCTCCAGAGGTCTATCTGCCTGGCTCTCTTGCTCACCTCTCTGGGCCTTTGCCTATAGGTCTTTGCACAGAGACACCTTCTGTGAAGACCCTATTTAACACTGCAACTCCTTCCCAGACTCCTGCATTTTTCCCTATCTTCTTTTTCGTCTGTGGCATTCATCACCATTTGATTTAGCCTTCACTTTACTTGCTTTATCCCCAGGTCAAGGGTAGTTCCAAAGTCACCAAGGTGCTGGATAAGTAATTGAGTAAATGCCTGGGTGTGTGGCATGGTTCTGTCTTGCCAGAAGGGATCTGAATATAAATGGGGCCCAGGTGAGGGAGTGCTCAGTGTGTCGGGGGAGCTTCATGAATGAGCTGGTGTAGGAAATAGGCCTTGGATACTGGAGAGGCCTTGAGCCTTTCGAGATGAGCCGGCAGGTGCTCCAGGTGGAGGGAACAGCAAGAGCAAAGACACAGAGGGGGCAAAAAAGAAGGCACAGACCCCTCTTTGGATCAGTAAGGCCCCATGCTAATCTGTCTTTTATCCTGTGTTCCCTCTGTGTTCGGGCCATCATTCCCTCGTCCTCCCATTCTTTATTGTATGGTGAAAGTGAAAGTGTCAGTCACTCAGTTGTGTCCTCTGTCCATGAGATCTTCCAGGCAAGAAGAGTGGGTAGCCATTTCCTTCTCCAGGGGACTTTCCTGACCTAGGAATTGAACCCGGGTCTCCTGCATTGCAGGGAAATTCTTTACAGTCTGAGCCAACAGGGAAGCCCTGTATGGGTATGGGCAACTGGATTTGTAACCCTTGCAGATCACAGGACTACACAAAGGGTATAATTTACAAAGCTAATAGTGAGTTAATTGTTCCACTCAATGAAATGTGTTTACTGAGCTCTATAGCAGTAATTCAGGTTCAGGAATGCAGGTTTGAGGATGCAGAACAAGACAGATGGCCCTTCCCTGACCACCGGGGGCCCAGAGCCCAGAATGGAAGCTGACCATGTAAAGCAGTTATCTGTGAGGGTTACTGTGAGGCGGGAAGCGCAGGGAGCTATGGGAACGCAGGCAGGGTGCTGCCACCACTCCAAGTCAGGGAAGGTCTCCTAGAGGACAGACATTTCATAGAGATCTCAAGGTAGGTCATGATCCATGCCAGAGATGGGTGAAGGAGGCGCAATCCATACCGAAATGCAGAAACACCCCTGCGTGTGTGCGTGCTAAGTCATTTCAGTCGTGTCCAACTCTTTGCGACCCCATGGACTGTAGCCTGCCAGGCTCCTCTGTCTATGGGATTTCGCAGACAAAAATACTGGAGTGGCTTGCCATTTCCCCCTCCATGGGATCAACCCAGGGATCAAACCCGCAGCATCTCTGTCTCTTCTATTGGCAGGCACGGTCTGTATCACTGGCGTCACCTGGGAAGCCCTGGGAAAGCGGCAAAAGCAGTTCCAAGTAAAGGCAGACGGCATCTGGCTTGTCATCCATGTGGGAAAATGTAAGCGGCCCTCCTATGGTCTAGGAAGACAGCATTCCCGAGTGGGAATAACAATAACTCGTTGCTGAGCTTTGCGTTGTTGAGTCAGTGTTAATGCTGCATTGACAGAGCACTGGGGTGAAAAGCCCTGAGCTGTCAGCTTCCTAGATAATAGTCCAGCCTCGCCCTGGTCCTGATAGAAGGGGAGGAGTTCCTCCTGGCCATCTGCCCAGGGCTGACATTTGGAGATGAGAGGGTCTATCTATGTCTTTTGGGATGTGAAAGCTATCACAGGAGCTTCCCATTTTTACTCAGAGAACCCAGCATATTTTTTGTATGAAAGGAAAAGAACTGCGGCTGGGATATCTGAGGAGTCTGGACGCATAGTATCCCTCTGCCCTCCGTATCCACAAAGAAGAACAGAGGAAAGCGTTCCACCATGAGGGCCACAGCTCCCCTCACAAGGTCTGATGCAGACTAAAAAGTCAGAGCAGTGGGCACCTCATAAGTCAGTACCCTATTCTGAGACTTTTCTATCCGCCCTGCCCCCCAACAAAGCCAGGGAATGTTAACCCTTTATAAATCTACGGTGGGATGTGAGGTTTTATTGGACATTAAGGCTTTCTGTCCTTGGAGGCAAGTGACACAAGGATTGCCTATGCACCTTAGGTGGCCAAGTTTGGGCCTGAAACCCTATCAAGTGTTACAAACCTGTGGTATATGTTCGAAGGTTGAACTTGTTTTACATAGAATTTCCACACGGTGTGACAAACAGCCTGGATGAATACCCAGTTCATTCTCATTTATCAGGATTAGCACTTCATGCAAAATAAAGACTGTCCCCGACAGAGCAATTTTGGTTCCACCGAGAAACTTTGAGCAAATTTTGGATTTTACTACCAAAGCATTTTTTTGGAGTGTTGGCCCCAAGTTCTTAATCCAACTGAGTAAGGCCAAGTCTATCCAAGACCTAGTAAAGCAGTGTGTGAGGAAAAGTTCAGAATCTTCTGGGATCCCCTCCAGACCCCAGCGCTAGTCCATTTCTGGAACACAATTACCTTTTCTGCAACAGGATGAGGCATTTCAATTGGCTGGAAGACGTGAGTCCCAATGGCTACGCTGAGGGCCCTGTAGACCCCTTCTGTACTGTCTGGATGGCAAGCAAAATAAAGCAGCATCTGCGTGTAGTCAAGTTGGGGTGGATCCTTCTCACAGTCAGCAAACAACCTAAAGAAAAACTGTCACACAAAAAAGAATTTCAGCCAGAGAGAGAACGCAAACCATCGGGTAGAAAGTGGATGCACGGGCAATGAAGAATCTCTCCAGGGGTTTTGGAATAAGGTCATTTTCTGAGGACTGAATTACTAAAACTAACATGTAATGAATGGTATTAACTGAAAAGTAAGCTAAATATTAAAAAAAAAAAAAGTAGGGCTCTAAAAATTCTGATGTTCTAATGAGGTAGGTGAACCTGGAGCCTATTAGACAGAACGAAGTAAGTCAGAAAGAGGAAGACAATATCCATGTGTATGTGTATACACGTACATATATATATATATATATATATATATATATATATATATATATACAGGAGACACAAGAGATGAAGCTTTGATACCTGGGTCAGGAAGATCCCCTGGAGTAGGAAATGGCAACCCACTCCACTATTCTTGCCTGGAGAATCCCATGGATAGAGGAGCCCTGTGAGCTACAGTCCATGGGCTTGAAGAGACAGATAAGATGCGTGTGCTAATTAAAGTGGTGCATATTAGGTAGAAAAAGAGAGCAAGGACCCGTCTGTCCATCCTAGAGGAAGAGTGTGCTCATCACTGAATACCAGCTTTTTCAGCAAGTCTCTCCCACAACCTGAATGACTGAGCTTCCAGTCAGTTCTAGACGCATTGTCTCATGCATTTGACAGCATGAAGAGTTGGTGCTTGGGGATCTAATATCATCCTCTGGGGCCTGGCAAAGCCCAGGCCAAACCTTGGGACATACAGGCCACACCTAAATACCTAGGGACTTCTGTTCCGGGAGGCGACTGGCTCTTCTCAAACATGTGTGTTTAGTAACCTTTTAAAAATGTAGCCTCTAATTAAGTAGATGGTTCTGGATGTTTGTGGGAGACCCCCATTTGATTCCTGGGTTGGGAAGATACCCTGGAGAAAGGGTATACCCACTCCAGTATTCTTGGGCTTCCCTTGTGGCACAGCTGGGAAAGAATCTGCCTGCAATGTGGGAGACCTGGGTTTGATTCCTGGATTGGGAAGATCCTCTGGAGAAGGGAAAGGCTACCCACTCGAGTATTCTGGCCTGGGTTGCAAAGAGTTGGACACAACTGAGCGACTTTCACATTTTCTTTCTTTCTTTTCTGGATGCTTAGTAGATGGCCTAAGTTTCTTCATGTTTAGCAAGCTCCTGGGATTCCGAAACTGCTAGTTCTGACCTACATTTTGAGAAGCAAGTATCTAGATCTAGAGATAGCATGTCATTCTTTAAAAAAAGTTTTTTAATTGGAGTATAATTGCTTTACAACTTTGTGTTGTTTCTTCTGTACAATGTGTGTCAGCTGTATGCCCTCTCTCTTGAGGCTCCCTCTGACCCCTCCATCCCACTCCTCTAGGTCATCACAGAGCACCAAGCTGAGCTCCCTATACTACACAGCAGCTACCCACTAGCTATCTGTTTTATACATCATGTCATTCTTTATTACTAGCAATCCTTACAACTATTAGCAAATTCAATTAGACATCCATGACAAATTGGAAAAATAAATTCCTGATATTTGACAAATCTAATGCAAATTTAAATAAAAATAACTTTAATAGGAAAACACTAAAGTCTAAAGCATAGCACACACTAAACTTCATAGCATAAAGTTATGCTATGAAGCAGAAAAGAATTTTTGAGGTCAATGGGCTCTGTAAGCTCAATCATTCAGTCCTACCTTAATCAAAAGTTCACTGAGTATTTGCTGCAATCAGGCACAGAGCCAGGCTCAGATGGTCAAGCAGCCTTAGATTTTTCAAGAGTCATGATCCAGCTTTTGGGTTCCTTCAGGACCTTGTATTTATTTCCTCTTCCCACTTGTCACTGGAATTCCTCAGGGATTTCCAGCAGGACGTGGGGTAGAAGGGTGTTGACACCAATAGATAACCATGGCATTGTCCTTTCATGCTTATCTTCCATTTCTTTCATATGAATCCTTGACGTTTAGTATTATTTCCACTGAAATGCTCTTGAAAATGCTATGTAGGTGCAACACATTATTTCTATTAACAAAGAGGCTGAATATGATATATTGAAGGAAGATGTGAAAAAATAAAGTGAACTGATATGTGAACTCCTTCTCTAATTACACAGGCTTGATTTTAAATCAGTGGATGAGACATGTAAAAAAGGTAAGGCCTGCTATATTCTTAAGATCATTTAAAATGTTGTTATGGGAAGAATTCTAAGAAGGCTTTGAAGTTTCCCACCCCCTGGAGTACATATATATACGTACATGTGAATACATATACATTGAATACATCAGGTCAGATCAGATCAGTCACTCAGTCGTGTCCGACTCTTTGTGACCCCATGAATCGCAGCACGCCAGGCCTCCCTGTCCATCACCAACTCCCGGAGTTCACTCAAGACTCACGTCCATCGAGTCAGTGATGCCATCCAGCCATCTCATCCTCTGTCGTCTCCTTCTCCTCTTGCCCCCAATCCCTCCCAGCATCAGAGTCTTTTCCAATGAGTCAACTCTTCGCATGAGGTGGCCAAAGTACTGGAGTTTCAGCTTTAGCATATGTACATACATATGTGCATACACATGAATACATAAGTACATTGAATACATATCTTGTATAACCCCTTCCCCTTGAGTGTGAAGGATTTTAAATTTGATGAGAAAGTCATTCCCAGGAGTAAAGGCAAGGAGATTCTGCAGACAATTAAGGTACTTAATCAATGGGTTTTGAGTTAATCAAAAGAGACCCCAAACTTGGGCCCTGATTTAATCATGTGAGGTGTTTTAAAAAGGACTGTTTTTAAGGAAGGTCTTAAGGCAGAGATTAGGGATTTGAAGCCAGTGAGATGCTCTCCTGTTGGTGAAGAAGCAAATCTCAAACTGTAAAAAGGCCATGTGGCAGGGAATAGGCAGCCTCTTGGAGTTGCAGTTCTCAGTCCTATAAGATAATTCTGCAGCAGCCAGTCCTGGAACCAATCAACCCTGTGTTTTGATGGTAGAACTACCTAGGCTTCCTAAAGGATTGGATGTGAGAGTTTGAAAAAAAAAAAAAGGAAAAGAACTGGGGATGACTCTAGGGTTTGGGGCTGCCCAATAGAAAGGTCAGAATGTCCACTGACCAAGAGGCCGAGGGCTCTGGGTGAGGGCAGGGCAGCAGGGTGGGGAGATGGGGGGTCAGGGACGCAGACTCGGATGCGGGAAGTTGGAAATGTCTGCTAGAACATCCAAGTGCAGAGGTCCAATAAGCAGCTCTGTTTAGGAGTCTCATGTTTGGGAGAGAGGTTTGGGGTTGAAATAGACTCTTGGGATTTGTCAGCAAATAGTATTTCAAAACACAAGTCTGGCTTCAACAAACGATAATAGTCCAAGGTCCGCTGCACGGGGAAATGGAAGACTACTTCAGTATTTCTGAACCCCATAAACAGTAGGAAAAGGCAAAAGAAATGACACCAGAAAATGAACACCCCCGCCAGGTCGGTAGGTGTCCAACATGCTCCTGGGAAGAGAGGAGAAATAGCTTCAGAAAGAATGAAGAGGCTGGACCAAAGTGGAAATGACGCCCAGTTGTGGATGTGTTAGGTGGTGAAAAAAAAGTGATGCTGTAAAGTATGATATTGCATAGGAAACTGGAATGTTAGGTCAATTGTAAATTCCAAGGTAAACTGGAAGTGGTCAAACAGAGATGGTAAGAGTGAACATCGACATTTTAGGAGTCAGTGAACTAAAATGGATGGGAATGGATGGATTTAATTCAGATGATCATTATATATACTACTGTGGGCAAGAATCCCTTAGAAGAAATGGAGCTGCCCTCATAATCAACAAAAGAGTTCCTAATGTAGTACTTGGGTGCAATCTCAAAAATGACAGAATGATCTCGGTTCATTTCCAAGGCAAACCATTCAACATCACAGTAATCCAAGTCTATGCCCCAACCACTGATGCTGAAGAAGCTGAAGTTAACTGGATTCTATGAAGACCTACAAGACCTTCTAGAACTAACACCAAAAAAAGATGTCTTTTTCATCAGAGGGGATTGGAATACAAAAATAGAAAGTCAAGAGATACTTGGAGTAACAGGTAAGTTTGGCCTTTGAGTACAAAATGAAGTAGGCCAAAGGCTAACAGAGTTTTGCCAAAAGAATGCACTGGTCATAGCAAACACCCTCTTTCAACAACCCAAGAGACAGCTCTACACATGGACATCATCTGATGGGCAATACCAAAACCAGATTGATTACATTCTTTGTAGCTGAAGATGGAGAAGCTGTATACAGTCAGCAAAAACAAGATCTTGAGATCACTGTGGTGAGCCATCAATTTCAGTGAGATCATCAGCTTGTCATGTCGGAAGATGTGGAGAAGAGATTATGACCAAAAAATGTGTGAATCTGAGCATGATGAATTAAACTGCCTTTTCTCAGGATACTCCTGTAAATTTTTTACAACACTTGGTATTGTGTGGCCAGCTGGGAAGCCAGGACGTGGCTGAGCCTCATCAGTTATAAGGAAGTGCACTGTCACTGTGAGGAGACAAGGATGTGACTGCAACACACACATGTCTCAGGGGTCCTTTTTTGGATGTAAAGAGACCTTTCACCCAGTGCCTGGGACTCATCAGAACTCATGGACAGTGACAATGACCTGTATCCAGGAGCCCTGCCAGTCCTGGATCATAGAGAATACAGGTGACAAGCAGGAGAGCTGGGTGTGGCCCTAGACTTAAGCCCTCTTCTTAAGCCCTCTTAAGACCATGCAGAAGCCCTGGCAGGTGAAAGAACCTCCAGTTCAAGGTCCTACGGTGATTCCTGGCAGAATTGGAACATAGCCCAGGGTTCCTGACCCTTAGAATTCCTATTTATGGGATGTTTTCCCCCAATTTGGTCTTTACTATTCTAATAATGGCCAAAAAGTAAACTTATTATTTTGTTTTATGTTTTCCCTTTGTGCAACTTCTTTAGGATGTTAACCATTAAGGGTTGTTTCACCAGGTAGGGTTAGCATGGTTAGCTTCTGTTTAGTTGACACTTACATAGGGCCTACTGTGTGCTGATCACTGTTCTAAAAGGGCCACATATATGAACTCATGCTGTACAACAACCCCAGCAGCAAAGGATGAAAATAAAACCACGGCACAGAGAGGTTAGGTAACTCCATCAAGACCTCACAGCTTGTCAGCCATGGCATCTGTGCTTCTAGTCCCAGTTGAAGGGTGCTGAGATTTATGTAATGTTGAGCATCCAGTCTGTGGGACAGAGAGGCATGGAAAATTCCACTCCCTTCTGCCCTCTGGACACTACACACACACTCTCACACACATCTGTCAGCCATCCTTTGCCCCATTATTGTTCAGCTGCCAAGTCATGTCCGATTCTTTGCGACTCCATGGACTGCAGCATGTCAGGCTTCCTGTCCTTCACCAAGTTTGCTCAGACTCACTCTCCATTGAGTCAGTGATGCTCTTTAACCATCTCATCCTCTTTGCCACTTTTTCCTCCTGCCCACAATCTTTTCCAGCATCAGGGTCTTTTCTAATGAATCTTCCCCATAGAGCACATCTTTCTCAGACTTTGTGGTCCTGCCTCTACCCTCCCCTGCACACTTTGTTCCAGCAGTTTGGGCAGCAGCAGATGGGAGCCATACTCCTCCTTGGCACCCAGAGGCCTTTCTGGCTTCCCTGCCTTGCAGTCCTTAGGGCTGACCAGCATAGGCTGCCTCCTGCTTTCAGCAGCTCCATGAGCAACTGAAAGGCTCTGCTGTGATGGACATTTCTAACAACTTCTCGCAGAAAAGGAAAGTGCTTTGTACTTGACATCCTATTCAGACTACTGGCCTCTTCCCACGGAATGAAGAACCTATTTCTATATAGATATGCTTTCCAAAGCTTTACAGGAGAATTGAACTCAGTCCTCGAGTTATAAAACAATCAACAACAACCAAAACAAAAAGCTGCCCCACAACTGCCAGCCTCATGTTTTGAACTTTTTTGGTAACTGACCCCTTTCTTTCACCTGCTCTCCTGCTAGCATCTAGCAGAGATGCTTGAAATATGCATCCAATGGAAGAGAATTGCTCATTTTCATGTTACAACAAGTTGTGTTCAATTTTGCATTGTAATTTTACACTAATGGCTGGCTGAATTGATTAATCAATACACATAGCTTGCTGTCATGTCTGAATCTACCGTTCAATGTTTCTCATATCTTATCAAACTTCATTGTGTTGGATATAGTTTCATATTTTTAACATTTATACTGAAGTCAGAATAGTTTTCAGATTTTAAGATCTTGTATACTATTGTGGCCTCAGGGATAGAAGTTAATGATAGAAGTTAACGGCCAAAGTGTTTGTTTAGGATTTTCCATAACATGATATGAAAAGCCCAAATGAATTTTTTGGCCAACCCAATAATGATGATAATATTTTTGATGATAATAATAATCTGATGGGTATGCAAACTCTTGGAATGTTACATGAGTTAGTCAAAATCAAAGAGAAATGAACGAAGGCACATATGGGTAAAAGGCAGTTCTTATCCAAAGCTTTTACAATTGTAAGGACCTTTAGTGAAGAATATGCTCAGTAACAGCTGATTTGCTAGATGAGAAAAGTGAAGCCCAGAGAGCTTAAGGATATTGTCCAAGATCACACAGGGAGTTAACAGGAGGACTGTTTAAGATTTGACCCCTGCCTCCTCTCCAGACTTCTCTGTACTGCAGCCTCATACTCAGTTGCTTGGTCTTGTTTGACTCTTTGGGACCCCATGGACTGTAGCCCACCAGGCTCCTCTGTCCATGGAATTTTCCAGGCAAGAATACTGGAGTGGGTTGGGCATTTCCTTCTACAGGGGATCTTCCTGACCCAGTGATTGAACCTGAGTCTCTTGTGTCTCCTGCATTGGCAGGCAGATTCTTAGTCACTAGTGCCACCTGGGTGAATATTAAACTCTACACTTTGGGAATACATTAAAGGAACAGGGGATGGGGATGGAGTCTAAGACTAATTACACAAGAAATTGATCAATGTTACTGTGATATGGTGCCACATACACATTTTAAAAAAGACCTCAGTAATTACCTCTATAAGATGCTCCTGCCTATTGAATGGCAGGGGTTCAAGAGGATTTTCTGGAATTTTGATATCTTCGTCTCCTGTAAACCACAGGCCAGCCTACACAAAAAACAAAAATAAGAATCATTAAAGTTATGCTGAGATATAATTGTTGCTTTCAGAGCCACAGAGGTTGAATTGATCTTTGCAAGATGTCTAGAGCAGAGGTCCACAAAGTAAGGTGCAGAAACCATGGGGGTGCTGAAGCAAATTCTAGAAATTCCATTCATGTGTATGAGATCTCATTCTTTTGTAATAATTTTTTAAAAAATTGATAATGTATAGAATGCATTAGTGCAGTAGTACACAGGAATGATTTATAAATGAAAACCCACAGGCCAGGGCACCAGCTGCACTATGATTATGCTGTAACTATTGGAGTGTGCAGTGAAGCTTGGAGGTCCTCACCCTGGATGTGGATGGCACAGCAGTATCGTGGCTCAGACAATAAAGAATTCACCTGCAATCAGGAGACCTGGGTTCGATCCCTGGGTGGGGAAGATTCCCTGGAGGAGGGCATGGCAACCCACTCCAGTATTCTTGCCTGGAGAATCCTATGAACAGAGGAGCCCGGCAAGCTACAGTCCATGGGGTTGCAAAAAGTTGGACATGACTGAGCGACTAAGCACACTCTGCTGGTGTCTGTGTCCTCCGTCACACTGCACGTGTCCTGTCCATGTTTGTATATGTCTTGGAGCCTAGTGTCCTGCTGGGGCAGGTTGTTGGTGTTGGAAATCTTGGCTGAGTGACTGACTGACTCAAGAGCTCAAGGACCGATTTTGGAAAGACAGCACTTGTCCTCAGCCCATGTCTGACACTAATTACCAAATCCCTTGATTGCTGTCTGGGCATGCCTTGCCCCTCTCCCCCTTTCCCCCACCCCACTGCTCCCATGCTGGTGTAGAGCCCTGTTGCCTCCATCATGAGCTGCTCCAGCAGCCTTTGAGCTGTCTTCATTTCCAGTCTCTCTCTTTGTTTCAACTTAGACCATTTGACTACCAATTTTCCCTAAACTTGATTCTTGTCATGTCAGCCTCTACTCAGAACCATTTCCTTTTCTTGCTGTTTTGCTCACATCATTCCTCCTCCAGGTGATTACCTGTCCACCAATGTCAACCTGCTTATCTCTCCAGACCCAGCTTAAATTACACCTCCTCAGAGAGGTCCTCTCACCTTTGTTCTCTCCTCTGAACTCCAGTTTGACTTGTTTATATCACACATTTGGGCATTCAGTATGTTTTGGGTTGCCTCATTCATATTTGCTATTGAACATCAGGTATTACTTCCTTGGGTTCAAAGAATGTGTCTTGCCAAGCTTCCATATGGCAAATACTTCCTTTTGTTCCTAGGTCTTGCTCCCTTGCTGTCTTCCACACTGACAACCTACCCTTGGCACTGCCTACTGCCAAGAACCATTGGCAGGTCTAATCTGACTCTGGCCTATGCTTTGTGCCTTCTTTCCTTCCGAGAATTACCTGTGCTGGGAGAGAAGGCTGGAGTGGTGCTGGGTAGCTTATAAGAGGATGCAGCCTCCAGAGGTGGAGACTGGGTTTTCATTTAGAACAGAAGAGTGCTGGGTGGGAGATTCTGGCCATGCATAAGCGTGTGAGGGAGAAGATCCAGGAGAAGCTAGGGTCCATCATGGGCTCAAGGTTTGAATGTAAGTGCTTTGCTTTGCCCAGTGGCTAAACTGTTGACAGTAAGTATCACTCCATGGGGGCTTCCCTGGTGGCTTAGATGGTAAAGGAACTGCCTGTAATGTGGGAGACCTGAGTTCAATCCCTGGGTCAGGAAGATCCCCTGGAGAAGGGCATGACAACCCACTTCAGTATTCTTGCTTGGAGAATTCCATGGACAGAGGAGCCTGGCGGGTTACAGTTCATGGGGTCAAAAAAAGTCAGACATGACTGAATAACTAACACTTTCGCCTTTACTTCACCACTCCATGGAGAATAGAGAGATGAGGAGCACAGTTAACATTCATGCTTTGGGACATGATGGAGTGACAAAGCTCAGAATTACCTCCTGCCTAAAAAAATAAGAAAAATGAAATATATGTGTTTATATATATATATATATATATAACAATTATTTCAGACATTAAACAACAAGCAACACAGGATGGTGATTCCTGAAATAAGGAGAACAATGAGGAGCCCAACTATGGTTCAGTCTACAGAGCCAGGGGAGGCATCCAAATCGAACTGGGATGTCCTGCTGGGCTGAGAGGATAGACTTGGATTTGAGGGAAGGGCAGCTTCACTGGTAGCTCAGTTGGTAAAGAATCTGCCTGCAGTGTAGGAGACCTGGGTTCCATTCCTAGGTTGGGAAGATCCCCTGGAGAAGGAAATGGCAACCCATTCCAGTATTCTTGCCTGGAGAATTCCATGGGCACAGTAGCCTGGCAGGCTACAGTCCATGGGGTTGCAGAGTCGGAGACGACTAGCCACTAACAACACTAACCACTATGATGACTATTAATAGAATTTTCAGGGAAAAACACTAGAGGTGCACAGAAAGAGAAGGTGAGCCCTAGAGATGTGCAGAAAGATCTCCTCAAGTCTTGGCTGAGAGCTGACTTGTGCAGATGTGTATGGAAAATACCAGAAGTGGGAGAAAGAATCACAGGAAGGGAGTAAGTTTAACAATTCCTAAAACTTACATAGGGCTGGGACTATATTACCACCAGGGAAAATGTGACCACCAGGCAGGGAAGGACCTTCTGATGCATAAGGTATTGAGTAGTGTCCCCAGGAGGATACTGCCTGAGTAGTGGGCCCAGAATGTTGTTATTTAGTGGTTCAGTTGTGTCTGACTCTTTTGTGACCCCATGTACTATATAGCCTGCCAGGCTACTCTGTTGATGGGATTCTCCAGGCAAGAATACTGGAGTGAGTAGCCATATCATCCTCCAGGGGATCTTCCCAACCCAGGGATCAAACCTGTGCCTCCTACATTGGCAGGCAGATTCTTTACTGCTGAGCCACCTGGGAAACCAGGGCCCAATTAGCCCTACGATAAAAGGCTGTTTTGGACCCACCCTTACCAATCTTAATGTAACCTTGAAAGGATAAAACTGATTGCACATAACATTATTGCATGCCCAATAATATTTAAAGGCATATAAAATTGGGCGCTCAGCCATATAAAATTTGTAACATGTGGCATTCCATACAAAGGCATTCAAAAAAGCCAGAAAATATAACCCATAGTCAGAAGAAACATCAATTAATAGGAACAAACACAGCAATACATAGATGATAGAATGAACAGACAAGGATGTTCATTTAGGTCTTCTAAATAAATATGCAGAGTACATCATAAGAAACGCTGGGCTGGAAGAAGCACAAGCTGGAATCAAGATCACGGGGAGAAATATCAATAACCTCAGATATGCAGATGACACCACCCTTATGGCAGAAAGTGAAGAGGAACTAAAAAGTCTCTTGATGAAGGTGAAAGAGGAGAGTGAAAAAGTTGGATTAAAGCTCAACATTCAGAAAACGAAGATCATGGCATCTGGTCCCATCACTTCATGGGAAATAGATGGGGAAACAGTGTCAGACTTTATTTTGGGGGGATCCAAAATCACTGCAGATGGTGATTGCAGCCATGAAATTAAAAGACGCTTGCTCCTTGGAAGAAAAGTTATGACCAACCTAGATAGCATATTCAAAAGCAGAGACATTATTTTGCCAACAAAGGTCCGTCTAGTCAAGGCTATGTTTTTCCTGTGGTCATGTATGGATGTGAGAGTTGGACTGTGAAGAAGGCTGAGCACCGAAGAATTGATGCCTTTGAACTGTGGTGTTGGAGAAGACTCTTGAGAGTCCCTTGGACTGCAAGGAGATCTAACCAGTCCATTCTGAAGATCAGCCCTGGGATTTCTTTGGAAGGAATGATGCTAAAGCTGAAACTCCAATACTTAGGCCACCTCATGCGAAGAGTTGACTCATTGGAAAAGACTCTGATGCTGGGAGGGATTAGGGGCAGGAGGAGGCGGGGACAACAGAGGATGAGATGGCTGGATGGCATCACTGACTCTATGGATGTGAGTTGGGTGAACTCCGGGAGTTGGTGATGGACAGGGAGGCCTGGCGTGCTGCGATTCATGGGGTTGCAAAGAGTCGGACACGACTGAGTGACTGAACTGAACTGAACTGAACTGAAATAAATTTCATTTGTTCAAGGAGATAGAGGGAAAAATTGCATATGATGAAGAGAGAAATGAAGGATATAAAAAAGATCCAACTTAAACTTCAAGAAATAAAAGTATATTTCCAATGAAAACACACTGGATTGTATTAATCACAGATTTGGTGCTACAAAGGAAATGATCAGTGAATGGAAAAAATGGAGGAGTCGAAATGAATACAAAATAGAATTAGAGAGAAAATAATGAAAAAAATAAATAAAAGAATTCAGGATCAGCAACTTTGGGACACACATGTGATTGGATTTTGAAAATGGTAGTGGGGGGAGTATGAAAAAAAACTTCTGAAAAATTTCCAAATTTGACAAAAACTACAAACCCACAGATTCAAGAAGTTCAGTGAGCCCCAAACAAAATAAATGTGAAGAAAACCACACTGAGGGACACAATAATCAAATTGCTGAAAACCAGCAAGAAAGAGGAAATGTTAAAAGGATTCCTTTTCATCCCCAATTTCTCTACCATCAATTAGGTATCCAGTTGTTTCAACACATAGGAATTTCCCCTGATTTTTAAAAACAAGAATTCATTCGGTCACATAAAAAAATATAATAGATGTATTTTAAAAATTAGGAAGCTGTTTCAAAGTATTTCACACAACAAGAGCGCCAGAGAAGAAAGAACCTAATTAGAGAACAACTTGTGCATGTTAAAAAGTTGCCCAAGAAAATTTTGCCGTGTGAAATGGTACACGTGAACTGTAGGGTTGGGTTTAAATTGATCAAGCAGGGTTTAGTCAACCACATCCTGCCCCGCTGGATAATCAGGGGATTTCTCCTTGAAATATGGAAATGTCCCTTTGTACTCTCTTGCTAAAATATGGCCAAGGAATTTGAGGTTTACTTTTCCTTAGAATAAGTGCTGTGCTGTTTGGATCCTAGAACATCTGACTCATTAAACCTGTGATAACATGCATTCTTACTGAAAGAAGGTGAGTCGAGAGAGTTCGCCATCAAAGAATTCAGCGTGAGTGTGACTAGACACCCACACACGAGAGGCCAGCGTGTCACAGCTGCCTGAGGGCTGGGAGCAGAAGCAAGGCAGTTTCACGCTCGCGTGGCTCAGCCCAGGTACACAGTCAGAGCAGCTTCACAAACCCTGTGTCTCATTCCATTTTAGAAGCTGGGGAAGTCAACACATTCTCAGGTGGCAGTTGTGGTGAACGTGCAATTAGTCAAGAAAAGAAAAAAATAAAAAATAAAATAAAAAGCAGAGTAGAGAGTCTCTCTCTCTCTCTTTTTTTCCCCCCAGGGAACTTCATTTCAGCAATGCAATTGTACTATTTGGCTATTCTAAGGTGACATTTTCCACAAATCATAACATATTGCTGAAGCAGCTGTTTTGGCAGTCCCATAAAAGAACTCTGTATTGCGGTGTGATCTGGCAAGTGCTGGGAATATGTAAGTCACATGGGGAATCAAGTAGGCCTCTCCAATGGCTTCTTTGTCGTGGGCTTTCTGAGGAGTGGGCACTGGGTAGGCCAGGGGCGAGGGAAGAGCTCAGAAATCAACTGCTCCCAGAAGCCAGGTGGTGTTCTGATATGTGTATTTGAGTTTCTGTTTCATGCAGCAGTCAACTTTCTCTAAGAAATTCACACCTTTGGTGAAGGAGCTTTCTGGTTTTACTCAGCACTTGTTGGTACAAATTACCAACACCTATGTTCAACTCATGTTTATGCAAAAAGATGTTTAAATGGATATCCTGTGTTCACTGGCACATACTGCCAAGAGTGAAGGTTGGTACTTTCGTGACTGCGCGCTTGTTAAAATCCTAAGCCAACAAGTTTTGCTCTGCTGTTTGTGTTTTTACACAAAATCATCTTTAGAAGTTGTAAGTCCAGGTCCAGGACAGTGAAAGAATTCACAGATTGCTCTACTTGGGAAGTAAGTCAGCCCGGTCAGTTATGTGTCTTTGTTCATCAGCCTTGAAGAACCTCTTCAGTGTGCCAGTGCTGTCTCCGCTGGCTCAGCTGTCTGAGTGTGGGAATGTCAGGGTTGTCTATGAGCACGTCATCCATTAATTGAGGAAGAAAAGAGAAGCAGGAAGAGATGTGATCTTTCAGTGGTGAAATACACAGGAGATACAGGCACTGAGAGATTATCACCCTGATTCAAAATCAGCACCTTATGAACCTTTCGTGTCTACCAGCTTTGCGAAGTGGTGGGCACTAAGATAAATTTCTTTGCTGTTGTTCAGTTGCTCAGCCGTATCCCATTCTTTTGCAATCCCATAAACTGTAACCTGCTAGGCTCCTCTGTCCATGGGATTTCCAGGCAAGAATACTGGAGTGGGTTGCCATTTCCTTCTCCAGGGGATCTTCCTGATTCAGTGATTGAAGCCGGTGTCTCCTGCATTGGTAGGCAGATTCTTCGCCACTTTAGGGAAACCTTGAATTCCATTAGCAGACACAAATTAAGTCATTTACACCCTTCTTGGTTATGGTATTTCATTCTAACTCACTCTCTTCTTACTCAAACTTCTAAAAAGATGAATCGACTGTCTTATCGTCACTTCCTAAAGAACAATTTATTCCATCAATTTTCTGCAATCTAGATTCTGTACTCTCTTCAAATTGTTCTGGTGAGGGTCACAGTTATATCCTATCTGCAAATCCATTGGCCAGGTACCATGTTACTGGATTATCCATCACTTTACTCACTTCTCTCGGGTGATCTTATCCATTCATAACTTCAACATTTGCCTGACTTCTGCATCTGCCATATCAGGTGGGACATTTCTGCCTGCATTTCCCACAGACATTTCAAAGTCAACTTGTCAAAAACCATCTCATCATTCAGCATGCTCATGATCAAAGGGAAAAAAAACCAAAAACCTGCCCTTTCCCTGTCTGTGTTAGCTGTAACTGTTGTTGCGACTCGCAGAGTATTGGGTATTGGGCATTGGGCTGATTAAAATCTCTGCAGGCGAGTCTAATGAAAAGCCAAGGTTAAGAACTTGGGAAGAGGACAATGATGTTTGCTGTGATTTCTTTAAGAGCCCTTAGCTCTGCAAGCAGTTTGGACTTTTTCAGACCCTCCCTTTCCCAGGGGGTGAAGTGGGGGTAGGTGGGAGCAGACTTCTGCCTAGGACCTGGGCAGTGCCTGTGCTGCCTCTGGGAGCCTAAACATGGGCCATAAGACCTGGCATGGTGAGATCAGGGAGTAATATACTTCTTAGGTCAAAAGTACTCTGATAGGATTAGTGCCGCCAGGGGCCAGGAGTGACCTGCTTATACTGTTCGTAAGTGATGGTGCCCAGCTGCTCCGCATCCAGGGCCTTGAACCTCTGCAGGGTCTCCAGAAGCTCCTCCTCCAGGGGGATGGGCCAAGGCAGCGCTACTACTAACAAGAATTTCCGCCAGTCCACGGACTCCGAGTTTGTTACCAACAAAGATGCTAACTCCTGCAACTAGAAGAAAACAGGAAATGCCATTGGGATATTTGTATGATTCTCTTGTGACATTCTACCTGCTTGCATTTCATAGTGACAGGTTCTGGCAAAGGAGGTAAAATTTTTAGCTTGGTTAATACGGTCAGAGCTGACTTGCTCCCTCAGGTCCTATGAAGCAATCCATGCCAGACAGAACCTAGAGAGTGTTTCCATTTTTGCTTCCTTGACATTTGTGGGTTTTGCTTACTGTTATACAAGGAACTGGATTTCCCAGGTGGCACTAGTGGTAAAGAAACCGCCTGCCAATACAGGAGACGCGAGAGATGTGGGTCTGATCCCTGGGTTGGGAAGATCCCCTGGAGGGCACAGCAACCCACTCCAGTATTCTTGCCTGGAGAATCCAATGGACAGAGGAGTCTCGAAGGCTGCAGTTCACGGGGTCACAAAGAGTCAGACATGACTGAAGTGACTTAGCACACACGTATGCACACAAGGAATTAATGTTTGTGACCATAGTACACTTCGTACCTTTCCAACAGAGGTGGAATAAAGATGATATGAATGTGGGAGGGCTCGACAGCTTGTAGGGAAATATTCTTTAACCGTCTTGTTTTCTTAAGGAGAAGAATATGATGAAAGCAAGCCTGAATCATCTACTGTTACTTGTTAGGATCACTCCATCTGGTAGTAATAGATACTAACTCATTGGCTGACCCTCACAGTCGCTGTAAAGTTTCACTGACTGTCAGCATCATCACTTGTTTTCAAATACTGTGCCTGAACATACTACATGTCTTAACTTGAAGTTCTTTCATTGGTTTATTCGAGTTTATTGGCTGCCTACAATGCGAGAGACCCGGGTTTGATTCCTGGATTGGGAAGATCCCCTGGAGAAGGCAATGGCAATCCACTCCAGTACTCTTGCCTGGAAAATCCCATGGATGGAGAAGCCTGGTAGGCTACAGTCCATGGGGTCACAAAGAGTCGGACACGACTGAGTGACTTCACTTTCTGCTAAATGTCAGATACCGTGAATGGACTGGTTATTTTAAAACTATTGACTTATCAATCAAAGAAGAGAATTCTCAAGGCTTGAAACCCAAACAAAATTGAAGCTTACTTCAGGTTGAGTGAGGTTCATCCAACTACTAGGAAAGTTGTTTGTTCCAAGGTTCAGGGTTACCAAATCCAGCAGAAGGTCAGCAAATGCTTTATTTCCTATTATACCTACAATACAAGGAGAAATATTTTTTGGTGTTATTATATGATCTGTTTCTTTTGCTAAAAATTGAATAAATAATGGATATTTGTATAATCATTTTATTCATTTTATTTAAAACTTCAACCTTTAGAGAAACATTAGACATTTTGAAAATACAAAAATATTAATCAATTTTCCGATTCTCTTTCATGGTTGTTTCTCATCTAAGTCAACATGTCTTTTTTGGCTTAGTGATAACTCATTCCAGACTGGGTAAAATACTGAGACTTTATATTTTGGTTTGGAGTCTTCTTTGACCTTTTATTCAGAATAGGTTGAATTAAAAAATAGTTCATTATTCCTATTATTATTTATATTATTAAAATGAATACTATTATTATTTACAGTAATATTCGTTATTCCTGTTAGTTCCTAGTGTAGGCCACTAGAGTACAACACTTTGGCAAATATGGGATAAAGGTGTTTCAAACACATGCATATCACCACTGTGATCAAAATAACACATTTATCCTCATTTTGCTTTTTTTAGATCAGAATATATTTGTTTGGGTTAAATTTAGGGATATTTGAATTACTAAATTACTGGGTTGGAAGTGCTAATTTAGTTATTTAATTGGCTCAAACATTCTGATATATTTTATAAAAGGTCACTAATATTTCGAAGGCTTTTGCTCTTAAACATGAATCTATTTTACTATGAGATATTTGTTTAGTCTGTTGCTTATTTCAAATTTCATGCACATGCATTAAAAAAGAAGTAGGAAAGCAAAAATAAGTGTTTCTGCTTAAAATAATGTCTAACTCCCATAGCAGAGGTACCTTCTAGAGCCAGGAGACACTCCTACATGTATTAGGGTAACTGTCAGGTCCAGAGTATACAGCTATTCTTCTTTGTTTAGGAATAAAAAGAGTGAAATAGGTGTAGAGTCTCACATTTTTCTTCCTATATCTAAGTTTTTAGCATTTCTCAAGTCCAACATGAATTTTATTAATAATTTCCTCTAACCTTTGGGAAAATGTAGTAATCATTTTAAAATTTCAGTAGTTCATATAAAATACACAAGGTTCAGATGTGGAAGGTAATTTTCTGTGTAGCAAGAGTAGAATATTTCTTTCTTTGATGCAACTGGCCATTCAGCAGGTTGTTCAGAAACAGATTCTCTATCCTTTTTGACCAAACCTGAATATCCAATTTTATAGAAATGAGAATAACTTCCCCAGGTAGTGGAATTTTTGGTAAAATGAGCTTTGTATGATACTACATTGGTTTTCAGATAAGTTAGAAATAAATCATTCATCTTCCTTAAAATGAAACCAGAAATAAACTCAATTGAAACCATGAAGAGGCTCAAAGTATTTAAAATTTCTGGTAGATTTGTAAAATAGTTCCACTGTCTCTAATATCTATGGCACAAGCAAAGTGTTCTAAGAAAATACTTTCAGCTCACATAGATATTATTTATCTGGGGACTTTAGTGTGAAATGCAAAAACTATTTTGATCTTTGGCCTTGTTTCTTAAATGATCAAGGCATATAATAATATGACTTTCACATATAATGCAGTAATAGAAATGGATAAGCTTACAAATTTTGTTTACAGATTAAAAAAAAAAGAAGTTCTTTCCAATTGGCCCTAAGTTACTTATCTAATGCAGCCATCCATTACAATTATCCAGAAAAAAACAGTTAATTGTAAGCCAGGCCTAAAGGCACTCTTGATCATAATTATTGTCCGGTTACCCTTAGAATAACTCTCAGAAAGACGACGACAAGATAGTACCATTGCTTAGAAGTATACACTTCACCCAAAGAGTGTGAAAGAATGTGCGAATATAGGACTAGAATTGGAAGGTTTGGATTTTTGCTTTGTATGTCTGGATGATGCCAAATGCCTTTTGTGTTTGATGTGAAGACTGGTGACTTTTAAATTTCAGGTTTTTGAAAACAGTTCTTTTTGCTAGGATCAATGATGAGGTCGATATTTATCACATTACTAGTCACTTTCCCCAAGGCTTTCTGAGTTTGATGAGCAATCTGAGTTAGGTCTTGTGTCCTCAGTTGAGGATGGTGTTCTTGTATTCCATAAATGAATGGCTTTCCTAGGGTCAAAGTTGTTAATGTCTGGAGAATTCAACTGAATGATCAGGAGATCCGTCATGCTGTCAGCCTTGACCTTGGCATGCATTTGGGACCTGATGCGCTTCATCTGACTAAAGCCGCGTCCTGCCTCAGCTGAACTTGCAGGCAGGCTCAGCACGAGGTCAATGAGTGTCAGGATGTTTGGATACTTGTGTAAATAAACAGAATTCACAAAATCCCAGGTCAGTTTGCGAATGTTCTGAAATCTAGGAGAAAAAAAATAAAAACTGTGAGAGATGGAGACTCCTAAGTTTTACCCCAATATTTATAAATCAACTAGGTTACTTATGCTTACCTAGAGTAGATCTCCAATTTCAACATGCTCCATTCTGTGTCTACTTGGTCAATTTTCACCTTGGCTGCCTCTAATACTGGTTCATAATGTGCAATCAGGATGGCCACCTCTTTTTCTCCAAATTCTGCAATCAATATGCCAAAGAAAAAGTCACATATCTGACAGACATGTGTACAGACGATCAAAGAACAACAGAATCGGAGCCAGTATTCATGGGTTACCTTGATTTATTTTTGCCGGCCACAGTTTAAAGCTTCCAATCATGGTTGCCTTCACCACATCTTGGTTGGCATCTCTGAAACAGCCTCGCAGCTTCTTGATAAGATGTGTTAAAACCATGTTTCTCACATCAGAAATGTTTCCCTTTCCTCCTAGGCAGTTACCATGAAAGTGTGTGACTGAATCCACCCCACGTTCTTTCGGCCCTGGTCTGGGAGGGGGAAAAAAAAATGCCCCAAGAGATGATTACATGCAAAAGCTTCTGGCAAATGGTTTCCCAAGTCCAGCTGTCTGGTTTTGATAGACTCTCAGATCATCCTGGACTCCTCACCTTGTCTGATAGATTTGGAGCATTTCCAGTGTTGACTCTAAGGTGGCAAATATATCAGCAATTGAGGAATTTCTGTTCTGACTGACGTGGGACAGTATGCTAAGGACATTGACGACATCCAACAAGAAGTGGACAAATTTGACGACGTCTGCCTGGAGGAGAGACTCCAGGAGTTCTTTGGCTTTCTGATGACTGCTGTCACTTCTGCTTTCTTCTGCCTGTAATACAGGTTGGGAATAAAATAGTGGTTTATCTTTCTCAAAATTATCTCAAATTGCTCAATAAAAGTATTTTTTTTTAAATTCTGAAAATCTGAAATAGTACCATATTTCAAAATTACTTACTGAATGCAGCTGCTGGACAATTGCTGGATATCCCTTGAGAAAGTTCTGGAGGGCAGTCTGCAATCCCTGAAGCCACCTCTGGCCGCTGACTTGAGAGGGCATTGCAGGTCGAAGGTGGAGGCCCTTGAAAGCAGTTAGCAGAGCACTCCTGTGAGCAGGAGAATCGTGATAGAAGCAGTACATGCTATGAAGAAGGTCTTTCACATGGTTGTAGAGGGGAACGTTCCGGAACACCGCCTGGTAAGATAGTTCGAGGTGATGGGCAAAGCAGTAAACAGGCAGCACACCTGGCTGGATTTCCCTTAAAAGCAGGGCCACCTCACTGCTGTTTTCTCCCTCTGAACCCGGAGCTCCATCACTTCCAAAACCCACCAGTTTCTTTGCCCAGTCTTGGTTGGACAGCCGAAGTTGAAGATTTCTCTCTAGAGTTTTCTCGATGGCATGTTTTATCGCCCGGGGCTCCTTCTTCTCCACGGTCTGCACCCCGACGATTTGGCAGTGCACTCTCCCTGCGCGTGCAAACTGCACATATACGAGTTCAGCTTCCTCAACTGAACTGGCTGCAATCCCATCACTGAGGACGGAGAAGAACTGACTTTTTTCTAACTTCTCTCTTAGAGCTCTCCGTTCCACTTCAGCAATAAAGTACGTAAAAGTTCTGGCCGATTTACTGGTTCTGAACACCGGGCCAATATCAACTCCCTTCATATCGTCCAGCGAACACATCCAGAGGAAGTCTTTGAGGGGACGTCCGGTTTTGGCGATGGCGTGGCAGGACCGGAACAGGTTCTCCACCCTGCCGAGGGTCACCTTGCTCATGGTCCTCACCATCAGCTCCGTGGTTGCTCTGCTCCCTGGAGAACCACTCGTGGCTTCCATGAGGGACGCCTTGGCGTGAGGCTCGCTCAGATGATGCGCGTTGAGAAATTCAGTCCTGAAGTTATCCGTGCCATAAAAAAAACTCACCTGATTTCCCTTTGATGTCACTCCATGTTTACGACACAGGCCACAGAACATAAGATTTAGTATCTCATCGTATACAAGCCAAGGGTATTTTTTAAGCCAAATTTTCAAAAATTGATTGTTCTTCTTTGGGAGGTAATGGTCAAGCTTCCGAGGCCTTTTCTGCTTCTTGGTGAATCCACTCACATCGTCTGGAGAATCCCTGCCTTTAAAATAACTCCATGTTGTTATTTTAAGTAATTTCTGATGCCTACGGGCAATTTTAATTCCTGTCCCCCTCTCCGAACTTATTATTTCTAGAACAATCCTAGGGAGGGCTTACCACTTACCAGGCATTTTGAGTAGTGCTCCAAGTGCTTTGTATCATTTACTTTTCATCACCCAGTATCCCTATTTTATATAGTTAAGAAAGTGGGTCAGTTACTAGTACTGATAGCCAGTTTGTGGATTAAAAAACCTAAGGCACAGAGAGGGTAATTAATTTGTCCAGTGTCACAGTGGCCATCCATGGTGGAGTTGGGGTTAGCTAGCAGGTGGTCTTACCTAGCCCCCCACTGTTACACACTACATATTACAGGTTTTTCCTGTGGGTGAAGGATGCTATGGTCTCCTTCTCCCTAGAACCTGTTTCTCCAGGCAGGAGAGGGGCATGGTCTTTTGCTGTTATTGCCTTCTCTGGGTGAAAACACAAGAATCACAGGATACGTAGGGCCTTGCCTCTGCAGGGTTTGCTTTGGACACCTCCCCCCTCCCGCCTCAGCTCTACTTTCTCTGGCATTGGTTGGCTGCTACAAATAGGGGGTCCTAGTGGGAAGCTGTTGTATAGCGCAGGGAGCTCAGTTCAGTGCTCTGTGATGACCTAGAGGTGGGTTGAGTGAAGGGAGGGTAGGTGTGGAAGGGAGGCTCAAGAGGGAGGGGATATGTGTATACTTATAGCTGACTCACCTTATTGTACAGCAGAAACCAACACAACACTGTAAAGCTATTATCCTCCAATTAAAAATAAATTTTAAAAATTTACTGATACTAAAAGAAGTTATACAGTTTAGATTTTACATTTAGATCTATAAAAAAAGGGGGGAGGGCATCCTTCCTAGATTATTTTGCAAAGGAGTTGTGCCTCATCTTTTTCTTTTCCCTTAAGGTCTAATTTCTGACACTCATTTATCTGCCAGAGAGAGGAATATGTATTTATCTGGACAGAAGGACAAAATAATTAAAATCACACAAAACTCCTAAAATACATTTCTTCCTAAAGGCAGAGAGCCTAGACCAACATCTCTCTCTCCTCCTACAACTTCTGTGAAACTCCTGGTCATGAGATTACATTGTCCTATTTCACAGCACAATGAAACTTGGAACATGTGCTTGTGTGACTTGATACTAAAATGACTCATGTTGACACACACACTCAGTGTTTGCTTCAGGTTAAGGCTTTAGGGTCCCAGGCTTTCCCTCCTCAACAGACAGAACCACCCTTCTTTTGTGCTTTGTCACGTGCCAGATGACTGCTAAGCACTAGGGAGATGTTCAAGAAAATAAATCTCCTTTCCTAATTGATCTTTTGGATCTCATGTCTCTTAACATCTTTAAATTGAAAACCTTTGTCAGTCTGCTTCTGTCTCCTACTTTATTGGCCTCTAATTTATATTTTGCCTTTTAACCAATCCTTTTGCAATTGTTGTTGTTAAAACAAATCCTTATTTATGTATTTATTTTTAGATCCTAAATTTTCCTGTTTTCATTTAAACCTAGTCTCCTTATAGCCAGGACCCACTGCCTCCACTATCTTTCATGCAGGTTGGGTAACTTTCAAGCTTCCCACACTAGACCCTCAGCGCCATGCTGGCTGCCTGCTCTACACACGAGAGAGTTGGTGAATACATGAACAGCTGCGTGAAAAAAGCAGACTCTGGCTGTTGAATGAAAAGACTAACTTTCACTACTAATTTAGCTAGTTTTCGTATCGTTAACTTTCTGGCCAGATTTTCCAGAAATGCTATCTTGAATTCTGAGCACACACTTTATCACTGGCCACATGTAATTCTCCGGCTTCATGAGACTACATTCCCCCTGAAGAGACACCTGGAACTGTGCCCACAGACTATTCTACCAGGTCCAAAGGCTTCTAGATTTACTACTGCATTTCTGTGATGTGACTCGAGCGAGTGGAAGGAGTTTCCAGGCTGAGTGCCACACTCCTTCTTGCCCTAATCTCTAGGACTTGCCACCTGCTTAGATATTCCTGTTAATAACATCAATCCTTTCTTTTACCTTTTCTAAGAAGCGTGAAAGTGTTGGTCGCTCAGTTGTCTCTGACTCTTTGCGACCCCATGGACTGTAGCCCACTAGGCTCCTCTGTCCGTGGAATTCTTCAGGAAAGAATACTGGAGTGCGTAGCCATTTCCTTCTCCACTTTTCTAAGAAATTTTTCTGTATTTCTTGATTTGAGTAAATTTCAGACTAATTTACTTTTCAGATCAAAATAGGGAGCTTATTTCTCTGCAAAGTATGGTGTCATAGTTCTAGAATTTTCTCAGACACTAAGCCTGGGAAAACCCACACAACTGTCTAGTTTCTCCTTTCAGGGAATCACCAGGTGCCCTTACTCTTGCTTCTAGGTTAGCTGAGGCTTTCTAGGGAGACAGTAGTGTCTGCTGCTCTCAGATACAGTCATCCTCCCTCCAATCCAATCTCCACATCCTTTGGCTCTAAATGTTTTTGATAATTCTCTCCATTGTGGCCTTTGGGGGCAGCCTGAGGCTTCACGTGGGCTTCCCAGGTGTTGCACTGGTAAAAATTCGCCTGCCAGTGCAGGAACTGAGGGTTGGGAAGATCCCATGGAGGATAAAATGGCAACCCACTCCAGTATTCTTGCCTGGGAAATCCCTGGCGGGCTATGGCCCATGTGGTTGCAAAGAGCCGGACACGCCTGAGTGACTGATCACACAATCTTAAGATTTCACAGCCTGACCACAAGCTCTTTGTGGCCCTCATTTCCTGGCTTGTCTGTTGCCCATTCCCTAAATAGGTCATGCAACTTCAAAATCTCAGTGTTGATTCCATTTTCTCCTGTGCCTAGAAAACTCTGCCCCTGCTTCTCTTCCTGGAAGCTTCTGCCAGAAGTTTCCCATGGACTACATCCTTTGCTGACCCACACAGGAGAAACAACTACTTCCTCCTTGGATTCTTGTAAAAACCACGGAGCTGGGTGATGGAGCTCGGCCACTACAGCCTAGACTTCCTGAATTTGTGCCCCGTCTCTGAGACCAATCATTGACTCCCAGGGTCTCCAAGAGGGCGTTGAGAGGGACACTTGTCATTTTTTAAAACAAAGTTGCAGGCCTTGAAAAACTAAGCACTGCCTCTCTTGAAGGAGTTGAGGGTACAGAATTTGCTGAATAGTGTTTCTCTGGATAGCCTCTGAGCAGAAATCAAAATAACTATGAACCAAATCTCTATAAGATATTACATCAAGTACTGATGAGCTTACAAAGAAAAGGAGTCCTTATGGCTTAAGTGGGGACACTGGAACATTGCTAAAGTGTTCTAGCTTCAACAGACTCCAAATTGCTTGCATTGGAGAAAGACTCTCTTTCTGATATGCTTAGCACTTGATGTTTGGACAGGATGTAACTACCCAGAGCTCACTCGGTACATAGCTGAATGTTTTTGGTTTGGAGGCTTACAGTCCCCAGGGAGCTGCATACCTCAGGGTTCAGTTCCACCTGGTGTTGTGAATTTTCATTTCTTTCTTTTTTTTTTTTCTGGAATCGTTCTAAGATAACACTGTGTTCCTATGTGTTCTGTCACTTAGTCGTGTCTGATTCTGTGACCCAATGGACTGTAGCCTGCCAGGCTCCTCTGTCCATGAGATTCTCCAGGCAAGAAATCTGGAGTGGGTTGCCATACCCTTCTCCAGGGGATCTGGGGAATTGAACCTGTGTCTCCTGCGTCTCTTGCATTGCATATGTATTCTTTACCCGGTGAACCACCAGGAAATCTCTGAAGGTACCTCTTAGGGCATGTGCACCTTCAGGATACCGAGCTCACATTCTGCGTAATAATACGCAGAGTTTGTATCCATATTGCATAATGTTATATATTACATAAGAATATAACACTACTGTAATTATATTATTAAGTGATAATGGCTTATATCACACCTGAATTGCACATCCAGTGTGCCAGACACTTTTAAAGCACTTTATGAGCATTAATTACTTTAATGGTCATAACAGTGAAATACCCCATTTTTCAGATGAGGAAAGTGTGACAAAAAGAGGTTAAATAATTTGCTCAAGATCATATTACAATCATTTGACATGAGGTGGAGTTGGAAAGAGCTGTCTGACTCTTCTTACCCACGGATGGGTCTTCTTCCTCATCCAGCCATGGGTAAGAAGTGAATTAACGTGAAGATGCTTGAGTAGGGGCTGACACACAGGGCTCGACACCATTCCAATATTGACTTCTGTCATAATTCAGAAAATATCCACAAAATCTATTCTGTGCTGGGAGTATGCTCATGGGAATGATCCCTGGGACAGGCAGTAGAAAGAAGGTCCTGAAGATTCAGGCTGTCTTACTGACTTAAGCTGCTCCTAAAACTTTAAGTATAGATCTTTGTTGGATCTTTGTTGGGTGGTAATAAAAATGTTAGCATGATAAATCCTTTAATTACATTTTGCATAATTTTGTATGATTATCACATATAAGATCTTTTTTTTCTGGCATATTTGTGACAATCAACAAATGGTATATTATGTCTAATTACTGCCTTTATCAAAGGAGATTTAGAAATATGACACGTGCCTAATTTGATGAGGAAAGCAGGGCTGAATAAAAGCATGACAGTATATTACACACTTTTAATTTTCTGTTATTTTCAGTAAGCACTATCTTAATGACTTAATTTTCATGTGGATAACCAGTACTCAGCAAAAACTCTTTAAGCTTTAGTTCTTTCTATTAATATTTTGATACTAGTTGTTCACAAGTATTTATTCAGTCACTTGTTTTAATGAAAGATTATCCATTTCACTCAATAATTTTATTTATGTAGCATAATTAAATGTAACAAAGTGTAACTTAATGACATTGATAGCCCTTGTAAATTTGCTAAAATACTCTTACGACGGGCCTAGTAACATAATGATTGTTACGTGCAAATATGTATGTTTTTTTCCTAGAAAAGATTCATCTATTCATCATATTTTAATATATTTCAGTGAGCTTGATGCTTGCATCTTAGATATCATAGGTTGCATTGGACTATGTGAAATAGTATAAGAAAATGCTCACATTTCTTGGCTTAGATATAACAGCAATTTTCAAGTTGAAGCAGAAAGTTTTGTAAGAGCCCACATTTGGAAAGTTACTACTTTCAGCCAGTTGCTCTATATTTTCAAAATGGTTATCACTTCAATTAAGAGGGTCTTTTGAAATTGTAGATTTTTAGGGTAAGTGTCATGAGAGGTATCCTAAAAGATTTTCTAATTCTTGAAAGGAATACAACAAAAACTTCATGTAAAAAACAGATCGATGTATATCTATTAATAATCATTAATAACAATTAATGAAGAAGAAAGACTTAAGTCAGAGGATGTTTTGGGTGTCAAAGGAACTGGGAGAAAGGGCGAGTGGTAATTAACTTCTAAGATGTCATCAGAGAACCTCTAATTCTGTGACTCTGGGATACAGGAAATAGAATGATTATTATTTTGTCTTACCTTTTATACATGAGCAAAATGACAACAATGAATATTATTTCTGTTGATAGACCACCCGAATCTGCTAAGTGTTTCACATGAACTTAAAAAGTGCCATATGCAACATATATTTTTTCAAATAGTATAACTGAGCTAATAACAAAGAAAGGGTTTAAACTTTTTGCTTATAGACCATAACTCATTTTGAACCATCGAGATCTCCAAATCCCATGGTATTATATAGCTTTGTCAATTCTGTGTCAATTATAACTGTTGTTCTTAAATCTGGATAATTCTCCAGCACAGGTGGTGGAGGTGGTTCCACAGAAAGAGTTGGTCTCTGTATCTGTTTTCCTGCAGTTCACACAACTGGGGAAGGAGAAGCAGAGAAGTCCCTGACCTTTCCATGAGCATCTGTACTCAAGCCTCATAGCTCCATGGTTTCTGGTGACTGTTCCCCCAACTTTAAATATCCTCTGTATCCTTGCCATCTAGTCACTCTTTACTTCTTTCAGTTCCTCCCTCCAAGCTGTTTTTCTGCAGTTTCCCTGACCAACCTCTTTGCACACTGATTCTCCCTTGTTTGCATTCTTGAGCACTTTGTTTTTTGTTTTGTTTTGATCAAGTTCAGATTTTGTTTTGGAAAGAATCTAAATAGAAGTTTATATTTTCTTCTTCTTTGGATGCCTTTTCAAATCATGCTCTAAGTCCCTAGGGCAAGTGGTTTTCCTTTTACATCTACTTTTATACATACATACATACATATATATATATATGAAGGAAATGGTAACCCACTCCAGTACTCTTGCCTGGAAAATCCCTTGGACAGAGAAGCCTGGTAGACAACAGTCCATGGGCTCGCAAAGAGACGGACACGACTGAGCGACTTCACTTTCATATATTATATATAACTATCTCCTTCTTCCTCTACCTCCCTTTCTTTCTTCTCCCTCCCTTCCTCTTCCTACCATACTTTGAGAACTGTTGTACCCTACCATACTCTGAAAATAGACAGTGTATCAGTTGATATCTTTTGGTCCAGTTTCTAGTGTTAATCTAAGACATACACATGTCAAGTTATAACTGATATTTGTAATTTATTTATTTTTTTACTTTTTGGCCACTCCTTGCGGCAGGAGTGGACCAGGGATTGAACCAGCGCCCCCTGTAGTGAAAGTGCAGAGTCTTAGCCACTGGACCACTAGGGAAGTCCCTGTAATTTATTTTTAAACTTTTAGTTGAAATGCAAACTCTTGATTTTGAGGTTGGAGCCAAGAATGTTTTACGGCTATTGTGATGAATGTAAAGTCTCTTCTGAAAGGGACTATGTGTGGTTATAATTTTCCACCTACTCAAATGTCCCCCAAAACTTTAAATTTTGACCTGCTTCCAGTCACCCTCATTTAGAATTAAAGCAAATTATATTTCATATTTGAATTTTTATAGCTCTGTCTTATTTTATATATAAATAATAGTCTGGATAAAATAAAAAGCAAAAGCAACTTTGAAGAAGGAAATATGTAATAAAAAGACCTTGTAAGCCCACACAATGGCAAAGAGGCTGGAATCTGCCTCACTGAAGGAATTTCATGTGCTGGCTCTATAAAATTGAGTTTTTTGTTTTTTTTTTCTTCTGTAGCTGCTGATGGCCATACTTTGGGGCCTTCTGCTCCCTACTCAAATGCTGCCAACCTGAGTTGCTGTGCCTTTATATCCTGGAGGTGTAGACCCACTCAAGCTGATTAGATGAGGTGACACTTCCCAGGGTAGGGGACTACCCAGGGATACAGTGGGTACATCTATTTCACCCACTGGGCTTAGCAAGGAAGTCTTTAGGCTTAAAGTAAAGCAATACTCTCTTGACTAATGAGATCTAATGTGGTTTTCTGGAAATACTGAACTTAAAAAAAAAAAGTGAAGTACAACCATCATGAAAGTGAAACTGTGTTAGTAATGGACAAAGGTCAGCTGACTATTCTTAGGAAAAGCAAATGATTTTCTAGTAAGTAGGAGATTTTGGAAGACAAGCCTCTTTATGTGAGGCAACTTGGTTCAGTGAGAAGGGACAAGACCTTTGAACCTGAAGTGTCCTGAGGGATATGTGACCATAGGCAAGTTCTCAACTGCTCTGCCACTCAGTATCCTGACCCATAAAATGGAGATGATGATCCTCCATGTTCTGTCTGAATTATGTGTGCTGTCAGTTGATGGCACTCACTGCTGAATATCTATAAGTAGAAACATCCAAAACTTAAAAAAAAAAAAGAAGCCTGTGTAGGTGCTAGAGTCATAATAATAAAAGGTGAAGGAAATCAAGAATTTGTGTGCAGAAAATAATGTGTCCACTTACATGTGAACAGATTAATTAATCAATTGATTAAGCAAGTATGTGTTCACAAAGGTTCTGCTCTTGGTCTACAAAACATTGCAGGAAAAGGCATACATAAATGGGAAGTTCTCTACTCCCTGGTCTCCCTCCCTAGACTAGTTGGGGAACATAGAAACATAGCTCATAATCCCAGTAAATTCCCAATGAAACTTAAACTTGAAGGATGCATGAAGGCTGCTTCTCAACTACCAGATGAAGTAATGCTCATTGCCAAATGGCTACCAGGGGCAGGGAGAGCAGGAGAGGAGAATTATCAGGGATGAGAGTCGCCATACCGCCAAAGTGTTAGACACTGTTTTGCTCTGTTTAATTCAGATCTATGTTGTATGAAGCAAATACTAGATAAACTAGAATGAAGCAAGGGCTCGTTTCAGCACCACATGACCACAGAAGGCTGTTTTACTTGTGGACAGGTGATTGCCTTCCTGGTTAACCTCAAACTTTTTTGTTTTTTTTTTTGTCCTCTTTTCACAATAATCACTTTTCCTACCTTTGGGCGCTATATCTAAAAACTGATCCCGGAGGTTGTCCAGCTGCTCGATGGTCAGGGTGCCGTTTTCCTCCTTTTCCACAGGTGGAGGGCGTACCGGAGGAGGTGGATCTGGAAAGACTTTGATATCGCCATTAATGAAGAAGTCTTCTTGGTCTAAATAAAGTTCATTCTGAATTTTGGTTGATGTTTCAATGTGATAGCGAGCTACCCCAGTTAGTTTTTCCACACTGAAAATGGAAACATGAATAGGTTTATCCTCATTGAAAATACTATCAGATTAATAGTGTTTTCTTCTTAGACATACACAAAGAGTTAACACATTAGAAAATATAGCTAAGTTAGAAAATTCAGTCTGCATGTTTAAAAATTATAATTTATTCTCAAGTCCATTTGTACAAAGGCAGGGTAAAAATAAATAAATATAGATTAGAAGTAAAATATATGCTCATTACCGGGCTAATAGTCCCACATTTTATACAAAACTGAACAAAAAGAGATTCCATTAAAATGATTTTACTAGTATTAGGCAAGATTATGTCAAGAGATATATTTCATTCTAAATATAGACCAGAATAAGGTTATATGACAGAAAATCCTGTAAAATATGACTATTAGTATAACACATTTATTTGGAATGAGGACAAGTTGTGTGTAAAGTGAATTAAAGTTGATAATGGATTTCAAGAAAAGTGGCTTTTCTCCAACTTTATATCAAGGAGTTTGATGTGACCTAAGACCCATTTGACAGAATGGACTCTGACAAGATAGCCCGTTGAAATTGCTTTCCTATGTTTATGGAGAATAACGTTGTTGGTATTGTTTAGTTGTGTCTGACTCTTTTGTGACACAATGAACTGTAGCCCACCAGGTTCCTCTGTCCATGGGATTCTCCAGGCAAGAATACTGACATGGGTTGCCACTACCTTCTCCAGGGAATCTTTCTGACCTAGGCACTGAACCCACATCTCCTGCATTGCAGGCGGATTCTTTACCACTGAGTCACCTGGGAAACCTGGTGAATAGTAATTCCCAGCTAAATCACATGGTATAAGCAGTCACAGTTTGGAGCGACTGTGGTGCGGTGGAAAGAACCCTGGAAGCTGAGCTCTCATCGTACACCTTCTCCAGCCCTGGGTCCTTGAGTTAGTGATTTAAGCTCTCCAATTTCCTCATCTTTGCAAGGGAGCCCAAAATACATAACTCCATACCTTATGGTTATTAATGTGAAATCACATAGAGCATGGATTTAGGTTTTCCTAGGGATTATAGTTAGGAGAAGGCAATGGCACCCCACTCCAGTACTCTTGCCTGGAAAATCCCACGGATGGAGGAGGCTGGTAGGCTGCAGTCCATGGGGTCGCTAAGAGTCAGACAGGACTGAGCGACTTCACTTTCACTTTTCACTTTCATGCATTGGAGAAGGAAATGGCAACCCACTCCAGTGTTCTTGCCTGGAGAATCCCAGGGATGCCGGAGCCTGGTGGGCTACCGTCTATGGGGTCGCACAGAGTCGGACACGACTGAAGCGACTTAGCAGCAGCAGGGATTATAGTTCGGAGAAGGCAATGGCACCCCACTCCAGTACTCTTGCCTGGAAAATCCCATGGATGAAGGAGCCTGGTAGGCTGCAGTCCATGGGGTCGCTAAGAGTCCGACACGACTGAGTGACTTCACTTTCACTTTCATGCATTGGAGAAGGAAATGGCAACCCACGCCAGTGTCCTTGCCTGGAGAATCCCAGGGACAGGGGAGCCTAGTGGGCTGCCATTGCACAGAGTCAGACACGACTGAAGTGACAGCAGCAGCAGCAGAAGCAGCAGGGATTATAGTTATGGGTCTAACTAAAGGATTTACGGGGTCGCAAAGAGTCGAACATGACTGAGCGACTGAACTGAACTGAAAGGCTACTTTAAAGGCCAGAGAAGTTTTATACAATAACTAAAATATCACTGTAATACAGAAAGAATCTTACATCTTGCAATAAAGATTGAACATGGCAGAAAAGTGCATATTTAATCTGCTTTTATATAACTCTGCTGCTGCTACTGTGTCACTTCAGTCGTGTCTGACTCTGTGTGACCCCATAGACGGCAGCCCACCAGGCTCCCCTGTCCCTGGGATTCTCCAGGCAAGAACACTGGAGTGGGTTGCCATTTCCTTCTCCATTTATATAACTCAGGAACACCAAAATAAACCTCCCCCCCAACAACAACAACAAAAAATCGTATTAGTCATTTTCTTTCAAAAGACAATCTTGAATTTAATTCCAGTACACTGTATTTGTGAGGTATTTGTGAGTGCCCATATAGTAGGTATCATCTAGGTACTTTCTGCTTGATGGCGTTTGTGGGTGGGGCAGAGAAGGGGCACTGGGTTAGGAGGGACGCCAAGTGCATGCAGAGACCCAGCCAGAACCAGGGTATCAAAATAAGTGCGCCATCTAGTGGAAAGTTATGAAGAGTACCCTCAAAAGGAGGGTAGGGTAAGGAGAAATGCCAGGAGAATGAAAAGTGGGATTTGAAGTTGAAAGAGATCTGATAGGTCTCCCTATTCATTTTTTCTTGCCACTTGAGGATTTTTGCAAGAACTAAAACCAAGAGCATAGCTGAACAGTACTAGGTTTTCATTTCTTGTGGCCATATTCAGGTATCAGAGAGAGACATACACACAGAATCCATCTGAGAAATAGGCATGTCAGATAAAAATAAGCATTTACACTTAGTAAATGTGCCACAAGGATGGGCGCTGTGAACCCTAAGAATGAAGAAGGTATGCTTTCATTTGTAAGTGGCAGGCAGAGATCAGGACTGTACATCACTGTTCTATGAGTTAAGCATGATGGCAATGAGGTGACCAGGCTGAGGGGTATGTCTGTGCGTGTGTGTGTGTGTGTGTGTGTGAGAGAGAGAGCTACTTAGATACAAACAATGAAGCTGAGGATTTTACAACAGAACTTTCACAATGAGGCAAGCACTGGAGAAAACAAACCATAACAACCATCTTCTAGCTGGCCCATGTTGCTTCTAAGAACACTTGCCATTTGTATTCTATGTATGCCGTGACTTCCAACTTATCAGTAAATGTTTATTGCAAACTGTGGTATGGCCCAGAATCTAGCAGAAACCTCTAGAAGAGCCTGGTTGGAGTGTTTTCTTTTACAGATGAGGCTTGTGGGGTAGGAGGTGATTAGGCGTGCTGTAATTTGTGGACAAGGAGAGAGTTCCCATCTCTTGGTCTCCTGACTGTTGAGGGCGTTTCTCTCTGCTGAGCTGCTTTCTTACACCTTTCAGGGGAGAATTAAGAGGATGAGATGCTCTCTAAGGACCTGTACCTCCCCATAAAGAACAATGATCGGTCACAGGTCTGTTTCTGCTCTAGACTACAGTTCTGTTCCTCACTAGAAATGAGGATCTAGAAAGTCTTTAGAATCTAACAGAAAAGTAAATTGGCTGTCACAAGGCAATCAGCCTAACAGGGAAAGCATTCCTGTAAATGCCTTCTCCATCTCCTGCTCACTGGCCCTGACTAATAAGAAGCCTGGCATTGGAAAGATATGAAACATTATATCATGTCTAAAGAATAATTTTAAATTGCTTACATGCTTACCTTGTACACTAAGGTCCTCATGGAGCAGTGGGAAAACCAAACTATCATAAATAATGTGCAGTAGTGCCCTTTAATACATGACTTAACTGTGGTTAAGAAGCAACACAAGTGTATAGGTGATTTCCTAAAAGGTCAAAATTCTATTTATAAATGCAATTCACATTTGTAAACATCTTAACATTTTTTTGGTCAATTTTGGTCTTCAGGCATTAGCAAAGTAAATACTCAAAATACTTAAAATGTCATGCAGTTCTTTACCTGGCCATTTCATTCAAGTACCTCTCACCGAGCCACTTTTCCATGAGTCTATATACATCAACAGCCTTTATTACTAACTCTTCCAGGAAAGCCAATGCTTTTACCTTTATCAGTTCAAGTCGGAACTGTGTAGCTATCTCTATTTAAAAAAGAGAAATAAAGATGTTTTTAATGTATTATATGGCATGAACTTTCTGATAAACCAAATTCAATTTTGAACCAATTATGCTTTAGTTTGTGGAAATTTTGGCACATCTTTGATATACCAAGATGGATAATTAATAACCTATCCACCTTGGAAACAAAACAGCATGTGGTAGAGTCATTTGACAGTTTACTTAAACCAAAATTGTAATTCAATTTTACATATAATTGCACTTTGTCATATACCATTTGATAAATTGGAATGGGAAAACAGAAATAGATAATTTCTGAATTTTAAAAAGGGGGAGGCTAACTATGTCTCTTGATCTCTCTTCTTAGAACCTTGGGGAGACGACACCATATTCTTCAGCGGAGGTAAGAGGAGGGTGAAGCCCGTGGTCCCAGGGCCTATTGATATTCTCGGCACACGGTGAGGTCTGTGATTTCCCTCTAAAATATCTGTCCAGTCTTTCTTCTTTGCTTTTTCTATTGCCACGTTTTGACACTGATTTATATCTCGCCTCCACTACGGCAACCACCTCCACCCTGCTTTCTCTAAGTTCCCTTCCCCACCTCAAATCCAAATCCACCAATCCCAGAGTGACCTGTCTCACCTGCACACATGCTTCTGAGCACTTTCTGCCCAGAATTCTTTACTAGCTCCCAGTTGCCATAAGGGAAACGGAACTTTCTGGGCAGCGCCTATGTGACCCTCCACCTCCCAGATCCAGAATGTGCCTCAGACTCCACAGCTACTCCCCATCGGTGGGTCGCACAGTTCCCCTCCCCAATCTGTGCCCCCATTGTCCCCTGCACACATTTCTCACATTCTTCTTGTTCAGCTCAAGCATGAATTCAACCGCATGGAAGTCTTTCTTGACTTCCTGCTTGTGCCCTTTGTCCTGTCCACCGAGCTCCAATATCACAACATATTGTAAGTGATCATTTGCAGTTCTGTTCCTATTTTTTTTCTTTTGATGCTTTGTGTTTGTGTATATATGTGTATATTTTTTTCACCTACTGTAGGACTGGCATACAGTAGAAACTCAGAAAACCTTTATTGTGTAAATATGTGAATTCAGCCACACTAGGAACCACGTACGCAATGAACTGAAGGATGACATATACTTAGCCACTGAAAGCAGATGTGGGAACAGGCAATGTGACAAGCATGTGTCTTGACTTCCTGTGTTCAACATCCTTCAGATTTTACTCTTGAAAATAATAAAGCAGGTGGTAGGATGATGAAGAGAGGGGAGAAAAGGAGAGAATCAAAGGATGGAAAGTATCTTTAGTAGCTAATCGTCATTGAGTAGTTAATGGGTCCCAGCGTATCCAACACTGCATTTTTACAGTTTTGACATCTAGTATATTGACCATGGCTTCTTTCCAATGAGGATACTTTGGTTCAATTTCTTGATCTTTTCAAATTCTGTTTTGAATTGTATTATAAGACACTTGGAAGAGCCAGGAGGAGTTTATGTTGTATAAAATTGTCGCTCTCCATAGAGGAGGCCCTTGAATGTTATTGATACGTCACTAACTCTTCCATGGGGTCTACTCCCAAGAGCTCCCTTTCAGGACTGGTTAACCTTTAGTCAGGGTTTACTTGCCTAATGAGATGCCTAAATTATTCTTATTATATTATAGAAGCATAACCTTAAGCCTTCTTTCAGCCTATAAGATCACACCAACTTTAAAACATTGCTTCTCTTTTTTGACTTTGAGATTTTAATTACTGCTGATTGCAGCCATGAAATTAAAAGATGCTTACTCCTTGGAAGGAAAGTTATGACCAACCTAGATAGCATATTCAAAAGCAGAGATATTACTTTGCCAACAAAGTCCGTCTAGTCAAGGCTATGGTTTTTCCAGTGGTCATGTATGGATGTAAGTGTTGGACTGTGAAGAAAGCTAAGCACCGAAGAATTGATGCTTTTGAACTTTGGTGTTGGAGAAGACTCTTCAGAGTCCCTTGGACTGCAAGGACATCCAACAAGTCCATCCTAAAGGAGATCAGTCCTGGGTGTTCATTGGAAGGACTGATGCTGAAGCTGAAACTCCAATACTTTAGCCACCTCATGCAAACAGTTGACTCATTGGAAAAGACCCTGATGCTGGGAGGGACTGGGGGCAGGAGGAGAAGGGGATGACAGAGGATGAGATGGCTGGATGGCATCACCGACTCAATGGACATGAGTTTGAGTGAACTCCGGGAGTTGGTGATGGACAGGGAGGCCTGGCGTGCTGCGATTCATGGGGTCGCAAAGAGTCAGACACGACTGAGCGACTGAACTGAACTGAACTGAACTGATGCTCTCCTAACCTCTTCCCAAATTCCCTTTTTGAGATCCCAGCAGACAATCATACAGTAGTCAGATCTAGTTTTCATATGGTTGCATGAAAACAGCCAAATGAGTGTTATGCCTTTCAGTCAGTTTGCTTGTGCTTCATAGACACAAAGTCAGCCAAGGGCTGCTTGCCTACTGGTCTATTTTCTACTCAAAATATCATAGTTCTTTCTAATTGCTACCTTCAAATTGCAGGGCAGCAAGATGCTCTTCCTTTATTCTGAGCTTCAGTTCGTTTTTCACTTCCACTTCCTCAGTCTCTTCTGCTGGCAATACTACAGGAGCAGCTTCTGTCATAGGTGGGGATTTACCTGAAAGGGTAATGAATTATGCTGAGTTATCTGCTAATGGGCAAGTATACACACAGGGTCTTGGATAAAATGCATACAAAGTGGAGTGTGTAGAGCTATACATGTCTAGTGATTTGGGAAGGAGAGACCCCGGGCCACACAGTGTGAGTGATGAAACATTAATAATCCTTCCTTGAGAATTCTCCATGTGGTATCTGGCTGGACACATATAAAAATGCCCCATTCATGTAGCATCATGGAAAGATGAGATATGTGGCTAGTGCAGACATGATCACAGACTCCAAAGAGGGTTCAATTTAGAGTTTGGGGACAGAAATTAGCAAACCCCAAGATTGTGCTGGCCACCTGGAGAAACAACAGTCTTCAAAGGATATTTGCACTGACCAGTGTTCCCCAGGTCCTCATCAAGAAAGACCAGAGAACAGCCTCATGCAGATACAGTGGAAATGTAGCCTATGGTCAAGAATCTGTAATTCACTTCATTTAAAAAAATTAATTTATTTATTTTAATTGGAGATTAATCACTTTACAATATTGTAGTGGTTTTTGCCATACATTCACATGAATCATCCATAGGCGTACATGTGTTCCCCATCCTGAACCCCCCTCCCACCTCCTTTCCCATCCCCTCCCTCAGGGTCATCCCAGTGCACCGGCCCTGAGCACCCTGTCTCATGCATCAAACCTGGACTGGCGATCTATTTCACATATGATAATATACATGTTTCAATGCTATTCTCTCAAATCATCCCACTCTCGCCTTCTCCCACAGAGTCCAAAAGACTGTACTTTACATCTGTGTCTTTTTTGCTGTCTCGCATATAGGGTCATTGTTACCATCTTTCTAAACTCCATATATATGTGTTAATATACGGTATTGGTGTTTTTCTTTCTGGCTTACTTCACTCTGTATAGTAGGCTCCAGTTTCATTCACCTCTTTAGAACTGATTCAAATACATTCTTTTTAATTGCTGAGTAATATTCCATTGTGTGTATGTACCACAGCTTTCTTATCCATTTTCCTGCTGATAGACATCTAGGTTGCTTCCATGTCCTGGCTATTGTAAATATTAGTGCTGAAATGAACATTGGAGTACACGTGTCTCTTTCAATTCTGGTTTCCTGGCTGTGTATGCTCAGCAGTGGGTTTGCTGGGTCATATGGCAGTTCTATTTCCAGTTTTTTAAGGAATCTCCACACTGTTCTGCATAGTGGCTGTACTAGTTTGCATTCCCACCAACAGTGTAATAGTGTTCCCTTTTATCCACACGTTCTCCAGCATTTATTGTTTGTAGACTTTTTGATAGCAGCCATTCTGACTGGCATGAGATGGTACCTCATTGTGGTTTTGATTTGCATTTCTCTGATAATGAGTGATGTTGAGCATCTTTTCATGCGTTTGTTAGCCATCTGTATGTCTTCTTTGGAGAAATGTCTATTTAGTTCTTTGGCCCATTTTTTGATTGGGTCATTTATTTTTCTGGAATTGAGCTGCAGGAGCTGCTTGTATATTTTTGAGATTAATTCTTTGTCAGTTGCTTTGTTTGCTATTATTTTCTCCCATTCTGAAGGCTGTCTTTTCATCTTGCTTATAGTTTCCTTTGTTGTACAAAAGCTTTTAAGTTTAATTATGTCCCATTCGTTTATTTTTGCTTTGATTTCCATTACTCTGGGAGGTGGGTCATAGAGGATCCTTCTGTGATTTATGTCAGAGGGTGTTCTGCCTATGTTTTCCTCTAGGAGTTTTATAGTTTCTGGTCTTACGTTTAGATCTTTAATCCATTTTGAGTTTATTTTTGTGTATGGTGTTAGAAAGTGTTCTAGTTTCATTCTTTTACAAGTGGTTGACCAGTTTACCCAGCACCACTTGTTAAAGAGATTGTCTTTTCTCTATTGTATATTCTTGCCTCCTTTGTCAAAGATAAGGTGTCCATAGGTGTGTGGATTTATTTCTGGGCTTTCTATTTTGTTCCATTGATCTATATTTCTGTCTTTGTGCCAGTACCATACTGTCTTGATGACTGTAGCTCTGTAGTATAGTCTGAAGTCAGGCAGGTTGATTCCTCCAGTTCCATTCTTCTTTCTCAAGATTGCTTTGGCTATTCGAGGTTTTTTGTATTTCCATACAAACTGTGAAATTATTTGTTCTAGTTCTCTGAAAAATACCTTTGGTAGCTTGATAGGGATTGCATTGAATCTATAGATTGCTTTGGGTAGTATACTCATTTTCACTATATTCATTCTTCTGATCCATGAACATGGTATATTTCTCCATCTATTTGTATCATCTTTGATTTCTTTCATCAGTGTTTTATAGTTTATCAGTTTATATATAGGTCTTTGTTTCTTTAGGTATAGTTATTCCTAAGTATTTTATGCTTTTTGTTGCAATGGTGAATGGAATTGTTTCCTTAATTTCTCTGTTTTCTCATTGTTAGTGTATAGGAATGAAAGGGATTTCTGAGTGTTAAATTTATATCCTGAAACTTTACTACATTCATTGATTAGCTCTAGAAATTTTTTGGTGGAGTCTTCAGGGTTCTCTATGTAGAGGATCATGCCATCTGCAAACAGTGAGAGTTTTACTTCTTATTTTCCAGTCTAGATTCCTTTTATTTCTTTTTCTGCTCTGATTGCTGTGGCTAAAACTTCCAAAACTGTGTTGAATAGTAGTGGTGAGAGTGGGCACCCTTGTCTTGTTCCTGATTTTAGGGGAAATGCTTTCAATTTTTCACCATTCAGGATAATGCTTGCCGTGGGTTTATCATATATGGCTTTTATTATGTTGAGGTACATTCCATCTATTCCTGCTTTCTGGAGGGTTTTTATCACAAATGCATGTTGAATTTTGTCAAAGGCTTTCTCTGCATCTATTGAGATGATCATATAATTTTTATCTTTCAATTTGTTAATGTGGTGTATCACATTGATTGATTTATGGATATTAAAGAATCCTTGCAACCCTGGGATAAAGCCCACTTGGTCATGATGTATGATCTTTTAAATATGTTGTTGGATTCTGTTTGCTAGAATTTTGTTAAGGATTTTTGCATCTATGTTCATCTATTGGCCTGTAGTTTGCTTTTTTGTGTGGCGTCTTTGTCTGGTTTTGGTATTAGGGTGATGGTGGCCTCATAGAATGAGTTTGGAAGTTTACCTTCCTCTGCAGTTTTCTGGAAGAGTTTGAGTAGGATAGATATTAGCTCTTCTCTAAATTTTTGGTAGAATTCAGCTGTGAAGCCGTCTGGACCTGGGTTTTTTTTTTCTGGAAGATTTCTGATTACAGTTTTGATTTCCATGTTGTGATGGGAAAATCTGTTAAGATTTTCTATTTCTTCCTGGTTCAGTTTTGGAAAGTTATACTTTTCTAAGAATTCGTCCATTTCCTCCAGGTTGTCCATTTTATTGGCATATAGTTGCTGATAGTAGTCTCTTATGATCCTTTGTATTTCTGTGTTGTCTGTTGTGATTTCTCCATTTTCATTTTTGATTTTGTTAATTTGATTCTTCTCCCTTTTTTCTTGATGAATCTGGCTAATGGTTTGTTTATTTTATTTATCTTCTCAAAGAACTAGCTTTTAGCTTTGCTGATTTTTGGTATGGTCTTCTTTGTTTCTTTTTCATTTATTTCTGCTTTAATTTTTATGAGTTTTTTCCTTCTACTAACCCTGGGGTTCTTCATTTCTTCTTTTTCTAGTTGCGTTAGGTGTAGGGTTAGGTTATTTATTTGATTTTTATCTTGTTTCTTGGGGTAAGCTTGTATTGCTATGAACGTTCCCCTTAGCACTGCTTTTACTGAATCCCATAGGTGTTGGGTTGTTCTGTTTTCATTTTCATTAGTTTCTGTGCATATTTTGATTTCTTTTTTTTGATTTCTTCTGTGATTTGTTGGTTATTCAGAAGCATATTGTTTAGCCTCCATATGTTTGTATTTTTAATAGTTTTTTTCCTGTAGTTGACATCTAATCTTACCACAGTATAATCAGAAAAGATGTCTGGAATGATTTCAATTTTTTTTAATTTACCAAGACCTGATTTATGGCCCAGGATGTGATCTGTCCTGTAGAATGTTCCGTGTGCACTTTAGAAAAAGGTTAAATTCATTGTTTTGTGGTGAAATGTCCTATAGATATCAATTAGGTCTAACTGGTCCATTGTATCATTTAAACTTTGTGTTTCCGTGTTAATTTTCTGTTTAGTTGATCTATCCATAGGTGTGAGTGTGGTATTAAAGTCTCCTACTATTATTGTGTCACTGTAAATTTCCACTTTCATACTTGTTAGCATTTGCCTTACATATTGTGGTGCTTATATATATATATAGTATATATATATATATATATATATATATATATATTTGTAATTGTTATATCTTCTTCTTGGATTGATCCTTTGATCATTATGTAGTGTCCTTCTTTGTCTCTCTTCACAGCCTTTATTTCAAAGTCTATTTTATCTGATATGAGTATTGCTACTTCTGCTTTCTTTTGGTCTCCATTTGTGTGAAATATCTTTTTCCAGCCCTTCACTTTCAGTCTGTATGTGTCCCTTGTTTTGAGGTAAGTCTCTTGTAGACAGCATATATAGGGGTCTTGTTTTTGTATCCATTCAGCCAGTCTTTGTCTTTTGGTTGGGGCATTCAACCCATTTACATTTAAGGTAATTATTGATAAGTATGATCCTGTTGCCATTTACTTTATTGTTTGGGGTTTGAGTTTATACACCTTTTCTGTCTTTCCTGTCTAGAGAAGATCTTTTAGCATTTGTTGAAGAGCTGGTTTGGTGGTGCTGAATTCCCAGCTTTTGCTTGTCTATAAAGCTTTTGATTTCTCTATCATATTTGAATGAGATCCTTTCTGGGTACAGTAATCTGGGTTGTAGATTTTTCTTTTCATCACTTTAAGTATGTCCTGCCATTCCCTCTGGCCTGAAGAGTTTCTTTAGAAAGATCAGCTGTTATCCTTATGGGAATCACCTTGTGTGTTATTTGTTGTTTTTTCCTTGCTGCTTTTAACATTTTTCTTTGTGTTTGATCTTAGTTAATTTGAGTAACATGTGTCTTGGGGTGTTTCGCCTTGGGTTTATCCTGTTTGGGACTCTCCGGGTTTCTTGGACTTGGGTGGCTATTTCCTTTCCCATTTAGGGACGTTTTCACCTATTATCTCCTCAAGTATTTTTTCATGGCCTTTCTTTTGTCTTCTTCTTCTGGGACTCCTATGATTTGAATGTTGGGGTGTTTGACATTATCCCAGAGGTCTCTGAGATTGTCCTCATTTCTTTTAATTCTTTCTTCTTTTTCCCTCTCTGTTTCATTTATTTCCCCCATTATACCTTCCACCTCACTTATCCTATCTTCTGCCTCAGTTATTCTACTGTTGGTTCCCTCCAGAGTGTTTTTGATCTCAGTTATTGTGTTATTCATTATTGATTGACTATTTTATTTCTTTTAGGTCCTTGTTAAACATTTCTTGCATCTTCTCAATCCTTGTCTCCAGACTATCTGTAACTTCATTTTGTTTTCAAGATTTTGGATCATTTTTACTATCATTATTCTGAATTCTTTTCCAGGTAGACTCCCTATCTCCTCCTCTTTGGTTTGGTTTGGTGGGCATTTATCATGTTCCTTTACCTGTTAAATATTTCTCTGCCTTTTCATCTTGTTTAGATTGCTGTGTTTGGGGTGGCCTTTCTGTATGCTGGAAGTTTGTGGTTACTCTTTATTATGGAGGTTCCTCCCTGTGGGTGGAGTTGGACGAGTGGCTTGTCAAGGTTTCCCAGTTAGGGAAGCTTGCATCACTGTTGTGGTGGGTGGAGCTGGATCTCTTCTCTCTGGAGTGCAATGAAGTGTCCAGTAGTGAGTTTTGAGGTGTCTATGGGTTTGGTGTGACTTTTGGCCACCTGTATTTTAATGCTTAGGGTAATGTTCCTGCGCTGTTGGAGAATTAGCTTGGTATGTCTTGCTCTGAAACTTGTTGACTCTTGAGTGGAGCTTGGTTTCAGTGTAGGTATGGAGGTTTTTGGATGAGCTCTTGTCAATTAATGTTCCCTGGAGTCAGGAGTATTCTGGTGTTCTCAAGTTTTGAATTTAAGCCTCCTGCCTCTGGTTTTCAGTCTTATTCTTACAGTAGCCTCGAGACTTCTCCATCCATACTGCACCGATGATAAACCATCTTCTTTTGAAGATAATGGGCTGCCTTTATGGGTGTCTGGTGTCCTCTGCCAGAATTCAGAAGTTGTTTTATGGAATTTTCTCAGCGTTCCAATGATCTTTCAATGAATTTGTGGGCGAGAAAGTGGTCTCCCTGTCCTATTCCTCCACCATCTTAGGACCACCCCCCCTACTTCATTGTTTTTTAACTAGTACTTAAGTACGAGTACTTCAGAGATAGTCTATGAGAATTAGAAAATAAGGATTTGCCAGTGTTTGCCTGAGAATGTACCCATAAGAAATGGCAGTGTGATTCTAGCTGCAAGCCCAGCTTATACAATTCTGCTGCATCACTTCAGTCGTGTCCGACTCTGTGTGACCCCAGAGACGGCAGCCCACCAGTCTCCCCTGTCCCTGGGATTCTCCAGGCAAGAACACTGGAGTGGGTTGCCATTTCCTTCACCATATACAATTCTACTTAGTTCAATAAATCTTTCTTGAAGTTCTGATCTCAAGGGGTTCAAATTTTGGGAAGAAGACAAATATTAACAAAGAAATTGTAATTAGATGTGTTGCATCTTATTTGCAGTAGTGGATGTGAGTATAAGTTACAGATGAAAGAGCCCTTAATCTCTCTGGGTTTCTGTATTAGCATCTGTAAAATTAGGAAATTTGACCCAACTAACTATTCCATTAAAGTAAATTGAATCATTTTCTTCAAATGCTGATTATTTCCTTTATGTTCACCGTTTGAGACAAATGAGGGTCACAAGTTCTTAATTGTAGTGCTACTCTTTCCTCTGTTCCAGGGGCCATCACCTCACGCTTCCCTCATCCTCAAGGCTTTGTTGTAACTCCCACTGTAGATACCTGGATGGACTCCACCCAGGAAGCACTTCCTACTTCCTCAGATGGAGTGAGATGACTGTGCTCCCCAGGGACCTCTTTTTCCTCTTTTTCCTCTATCTTAAAGAATTTTAGGCAGGAAGAGGCCTCCAGGAGGTTAAGTTAAACCTGAGATCTGAATTAAACCTACGGGCATGGCAACCCACTCCAGTATTCTTGCTTGGAGAATCCCATGACAGAGGAGCCTGGTGGGCTACAGTCCATATGGTCACAAAGAGTAGGGCATGACTGAGTGACTAACACTTCCTCACTTTCACTTCAAGCCTGAAATTTACACACACAGAACTAGCTTTTGGGCTTCCCTGGTGGCTCAGCGGTAAAGAATCGCCTGCAATACAGGAGATGCAAGAGATGCTGGTTCGATCCCTGGGTCGGGAAGATCCCCTGGAGAAGGAAATGGCAATCCACTCCAATATTCTTGCCTGGAAAATTCCATGGACAGAGGAGCCTGGCAGCCTACAATGGTCCATGGGGTTACAAAAAAGTTGGACACGACTGAGTGACTAAACTACCACCTGTTGCTTGTAACCCTCTCTTGATTAAGGCAGCTACTATCAGTCCCCTTGCACATACTTTTCAGATTGCACAGTGTCATCTTGGGGTTCTTTTCACATGTTTTAAACTGTCTTTGAGATTTATTTCACCCTGAATACACTTGGTTATGTGGATAAACAACTTAAAAGGGGCTGGCATGGAGAATGTTTGCCAACTAACATTCAAGCTTACAGACACCTGAGTCTCTAAATAAAACCTAATGAACAGCATTCTAGTAGCTCAGAGGCTCATGTGCCTGGTTAAGTGCTTATTTTCCACCAAGGAGAGGTTAAGCATCCATGGTTCTGGATGCTAAAGCTGCGAATACCTTTTCCTTTTTTGTCCTCTTTTTTTTTCTTGGGTGGTGGTGGTGGTGGCGGAGGCTCCTTTTTCACTTTTTTATTTGCAGCCGCCTGAGGAAGTTTTTCTTTTGTTTCTGCTGGCTGGTTTTCTTTTTCTTCTTCCATGAGCCTCTGGTGAATTTCAGCAGCCACCTGGTTGTATAAGAGCAATACTTCAGTACATGCAACATTTATGAAAGATGATAACTATTTGGATTGAGTCATCACCCAATGTCATTGAAACCTCCTTTTACTGAAACAACCATGCCATGTATTAAGTCTTTACAGAACACACTTTGATGTTTCACTTAAATGGGAACCTGTCTCTGTCCTGAGATGTGGCTTCCTGAGGCCATCTGTGTGGCAGCCACTCACTTTCTCAAGCCCTGCCTGCCATGTGTCTTTCTGTTTCCTCATTGCTGCCTCCAAACCTGGAAAGCTTCAGAGTCGTGCAAGCATTTCTTTCTCAATCTCAGACCTATGGATTGAATGCTCACTATTTTTCCAAGTTATTTAACTTATATGCAGAGTTCAGTTCAGTTCAGTTCAGTCACTCAGTCGTGTTTGACTCTTTGCGACCCCATGAATCGCAGCACGCCAGGCCTCCCTGTCCATCACCAACTCCCGGAGTTCACTCAGACTCACATCCATTGAGTCAGTGAAGCCATCCAGCCATCTCATCCTCTGTTGTCCCTGCCTCCTCCTGCCCTCAATCCCTCCCAGCATCAGAGTCTTTTCCAATGAGTCAACTCTTCACATGAGGTGGCCAAAGTACTGGAGTTTCAGCTTTAGCATCATTTCTTCCAAAGAAATCCCAGGGCTGATCTCCTTCAGAATGGACTGGTTGGATCTCCTCGCAGTCCAAGGGACTCTCAAGAGTCTTCTCCAACACCACAGTTCAAAAGCATCAATTCTTCGGCGCTCAGCCTTCTTCACAGTCCAACTCTCACATCCATACATGACCACTGGAAAAACCATAGCCTTGACTAGACGGACCTTTGTTGGCAAAGTAATGTCTCTGCTTTTCAATATGCTATCAAAGGTTGGTCATAACTTTCCTTCCAAGGAGTAAGTGTCTTTTAATTTCATGGCTGCAGTCACCATCTGCAGTGATTTGGGAGCCCAGAAAAAATAAAGTCTGACACTGTTTCCACTGTTTCCCCATCTATTTCCCATGAAGTGATGGGACCAGATGCCATGATCTTCGTTTTCTAAATGTTGAGCTTTAAGCCAACTTTTTCACTCTCCACTTTCACTTTCATCAAGAGGCTTTTTAGTTCCTCTTCCCTTTCTGCCATAAGGGTGGTGTCATTTGCATATTTGATGTTTTTGATATTTGTCCTGGCAGTCTAGATTCCAGCTTGTGTTTCTTCCAGTCCAGGGTTGCTCATGATGTACTCTGCATATAAGTTAAATAAGCAGGGTGACAATATACAGCCTTGACGTACTCCTTTTCCTATTTGGAACCAGTCTGTTGTTCCATGTCCAGTTCTAACTGTTGCTTCCTGACCTGCATACAGATTTCTCAAGAGGCAGGTCAGGTGGTCTGGTATTCCCATCTCTTTCAGAATAGAGTACATTACATGGAATGCCAGGCTGGATGAAGTACAAGCTGGAATCAAGGTTGACGGGAGAAATATCAATAACCTCAGATATGTAGATGACACCACCCTTATAGCAGAAAGCAGAGAAGAACTAAAGAGCCTCTTGATGAAAGTGAAAGAGGAGAGTGAAAAAGTTGGCTTAAAACTCAACATTCAAAAAACAATGATCATGGCATCCGGTCCCATCACTTCAAGGCAAATAGTGTGGAAACAACGGAAACAGTGACAGATTTTATTTTTTGGGCTCCAAAATCACTGCAGATGGTGACTATAGCCATGAAATTAAAAGACACTTGCTCTTTGGAGGAAAAGCTATGGCCAACCTATACAGCATATTAAAAAGCAGAGACATTACTTTGTTAATAAAGGTCCGTCTAGTCAAAGCTATGGCTTTTCCAGTAGTCATGTATGGATGTGAGAGTTGGACTATAAAGAAAGCTGAGTTCTGAAAAATCGATGTTTTTGAACTGTGGTGTTGGAGAAGACTCTTGAGAGTCCCTTGGACTGCAAGGAGATCAAACCAGTCCATTCTAAAGGAAATCAGTCCTGAATATTCATTGGAAGGACTGATGCTGAAGCTGAAACTCCAATCCTCTGGCCACCTGATGCAAAGAACAGACTCACTGGAAAAGACCCTGATGCTGGGAAAGATTGAAAGTGGGAGGAGAAGGGGATGACAGAGGATGATATGGTTGGATGGCATCACCGACTTGATGGATGTGAGTTTGAGCAAGCTCTAAGAGTTGGTGATGGACAAGGAAGCCTGGCATCCTGCAGTCCATGGGATCGCAAAGAGTTGGACATGACTGAGTGACTGAACTGAATTGGACTGATTCTTCCAAGTTCCTGTTATCTCTTGGCTTTCAATCTGGGGCATTCCCCTAAATCAGTGTTTCTCAATCTTTTTTTTTTTTTTTAACATTTTATTTAATTTTAATTTTATTTTATTTTTAAACTTTACAATATTGTATTAGTTTTGCCAAATATCGAAATGAATCTGCCACAGGTATACCTGTGTTCCCCATCCTGAACCCTCCTCCCTCCTCCCTCCTCATACCCTCCCTCTGGGTCGTCCCAGTGCACCAGCCCCAAGCATCCAGTATCGTGCATGGAACCTGGACTGGTGACTCGTTTCATACATGATATTATACCTGTTTCAATGCCATTCTCCCAAATCTCCCCACCTTCTCCCTCTCCCACAGAGTCCATAAGACTGATCTATACATCAGTGTCTCTTTTGCTGTCTCGTACACAGGGTTATTGTTACCATCTTTCTAAATTCCATATATATGCATTAGTATACTATATTGGTGTTTTTCTTTCTGGCTTACTTCACTCTGTATAATAGGCTCCAGTTTCATCCACCTCATTAGAACTGATTCAAATGTATTCTTTTTAATGGCTGAGTAATACTCCATTGTGTATATGTACCACAGCTTTCTTATCCATTAATCTGCTGATGGGCATCTAGGTTGCTTCCATGTCCTGGCTATTATAAACAGTGCTGCGATGAACATTGGGGTACACGTGTCTCTTTCCCTTCTGGTTTCCTCAGTGTGTATGCCCAGCTGTGGGATTGCTGGGTCATAAGGCAGTTCTATTTCCAGTTTTTTAAGGAATCTCCACACTGTTCTCCATAGTGGCTGTACTAGTTTGCATTCCCACTAACAGTGTAAGAGGGTTCCCTTTTCTCCACACCCTCTCCAGCATTTATTGCTTGTAGACTTTTGGATCTCAATCTTTTTTGTTTGTTTTTCATTACTGATTGTTTTTATGTCCATTTCTCCTAATTACATTCCCCTCCATGAAACCTGAATACTGAAGAAGTGTACCTGCCCATGTACGTTATGTATGTCTGTGCTTTGTACATAAAGTTAGTGAGAATCTGTCTTGTTCTTCAGTCAAGTTTTGGGAGTCCATGCCCTGTATTAACTGGGCTCACCGACACTTGAATCCTGGGCTCCCATTCTATTCTAACACTAGACATCATCCCAGGAATGTACAGTGTTCATGGAGGATGACCTGTCCCCCAGCTAACCATATTGCTGGTTCTTAACTTTCTCTCCCTGGGAGACTTTGAGCTTCTCTCCATATCTGTACCCTCCTCCTTTCACTCTCACAGATTTCCTGGTATAAGAGATTAACTGTGTGGTCACAACAAAACAGCTGATGAATGGGGTGGGGTGAGCTGCTGCTGGGACCCTCCCTCTCCCTGTTCTGTGGGCCTCAGTAAAACCTTGTCTTGGGGCTTGTGCAGCTGTGGCTGTGCCTGCAGTTAGAAAGATCGAAACTTTCAAACCATATTATCTTCCGGATACATGCCCAGGAGTGAGATTGAATTTGAGAAAGTATATGTGTTAGTAGCTCAGTTATGTCTGACTCTTTGTGACCCCATGAACTATAGGCCACCAGGCTCCTCTGTTCATGGAATTCTTCAGGCAAGAATACTGGAGTGGGTAGTAGTGAAAGTCACTCAGTCGTGTCTGACTCTTGCGACCCCATGGACTGTAGCCTGCAAAGTTCCTCTGTCCATGGGATTCTCCAGGCAAGAATACTGGAGTGGGTTGCCATTTCCTTCTTCAGGGGATCTTTCTCATCCAGAACTCAAACCCAGGTCTCCTGTACTGCAGGCAGAGTATATATATATATATATATATATATATATATATAACTTTGCTGCACACCTGAAACTAACACAGTGTTGTTAATCAACTATGATCCAAGGTAAAATAAAAATTAAAAATAAAATAAATTACAAAAGAAAGACTAGACCTGCTAAAATTTGTCCAATGGCTACTGGAGAGGTGAAGGGCATTTATGGGTATCAAACTGAGAAATGAAAGCTGAGACAAGGTTTTCAAAGTTTTCTTTCTCCCTTTCACACACACATGGTGTGTGCCCCACACACCATGGGGGTGGTAGGAACAAATGGTTGAAAACTTAAAATCTCAGTAAGGCAACTGGTGAGGAAATGGACATCCACGGAATTTGTTTATAATGTTCTTACTGTGTCCAAGTCTGATGATATTTCTGGGGAGAATTGGGTTAGGGTCCTGGAGGAGAAAGGGGAAGTTGTATAGAGGTGAACAGAAAGATGAAAAAGGCACAATCTACTGTTTAAGCGCAGGCGGCTGCAACCAGCGCACTAAGCGTGGCTGAGAGGAGCTACCCCACGTCCGAGGTCAGGGGCAGAAGCCGGGAGGACCCCATGCCCGAAGGGCGGCGGCCAAGAGGAGTTACCCCACGTCTGAGGTCAGGGGCAGTGGCCGAGAGTGCCAGGCTGCGACGGCGCAGGAACGGTCGAGAGGAGCTACCCCTGAGGTGAGGGGCGGGGCTGGGAGGAGCTACCCCACGCTCCAGGCCAGGGGCGGCGGCCAGGAGGACCAACCCCACGTCCAAGGAGCCATGGCTGTGCGGGTGCAGGAGGGCCTAGAGGAGCTATCCCACATTGAAGGTCAGGAAGGGCGGCGGTGAGGAGATACCCCTCCTTCAAGGTAAGGAGCAGTGGCTGCGCTTTGCTGGAGCAGCCATGAAGAGATACCCCACGCCCAAGGTAAGAAAAACCCAAGTAAGACAGTAGGAGTTGCAAGAGGGCACCAGAGGGCAGACACACTGAAACCATACTCACAGAAAACTAGTCAATCTAATCACACTAGGACCACAGCCTTGTCTAACTCAATGAAACTAAGCCATGCCTGTGGGGCAGCCCAAGATGGGCAGGTCATGGTGGAGAGATCTGACAGAATGTGGTCCACTGGAGAAGGGAATGGCAAACCACTTCAGTATTCGTGCCTTGATAACCCCATGAACAGTATGAAAAGGCAAAATGATAGGATACTGAAAGAGGGACTCCCCAGGTCAGTAGGTGCCCAATATGCTACTGGAGATCAGTGGAGAAATAACTCCAGAAAGAATGCAGGGATGGAGTCAAAGCAAAAACAATACCCAGCTGTGGATGTGACTGGTGATAGAAGCAAGGTCCGATGCTGTAAAGAGCAATATTGTATAGGAACCTGGAATGTCAGGTCCATGAATTAAGGCAAATTAAAAGTGGTCAAACAAGAGATGGCAAGAGTGAATGTCGACATTCTAGGAATCAGCGAACTAAAATGGACTGGAAAGGGTAAATTTAACTCAGATGACCATTATATCTACTACTGCAGGCAGGAATCCCTCAGAAGAAATGGAGTAGCCATCATGGTCAACAAAAGAGTCTGAAATGCAGTACTTGGATGCAATCTCAAAAATGACAGAATGATCTCTGTTCGTTTCCAAGGCAAACCATTCAATATCACAGTAATCCAAGTCTATGCCCCAACCAGTAATGCTGAAGAAGCTGAAGTTGAACGGTTCTATGAAGACCTACAAGACCTTTTAGAACTAACACCCAAAAAAGATGTCCTTTTCATTATAGGGGACTGGAATGCAAAAGTAGGAAGTCAACAAACACCTGGAGTAACAGGCAAATTTGGCCTTGGAATATGGAATGAAGCAGGGCAAAGACTAATAGAGTTTTGCCAAGAAAATGCACTGGTCATAGCAAACACCCTCTTCCAACAACACAAGAGAAGACTTTATACATGGACATCACCAGATGGTCAACACCGAAATCAGATTGATTATATTCTTTGCAGCCAAAGATGGAGAAGTTCTATACAGTCAGCAAAAACAAGACCAGGAGCTGACTGTGGCTCAGATCATGAACTCCTTATTGCCAATTCAGACTTAGATTGAAGAAAGTAGGGAAAACCACTAGACCATTCAGGTATGACCTAAATCAAATCCCTTATGATTATACAGTGGAAGTAAGAAATAGATTTAAGGGCCTAGATCTGATAGATAGAGTGCCTGATGAACTATGGAATGAGGTTCATGACATTGTATAGGAGACAGGGATCAAGACCATTCCCATGGAAAAGAAATGCAAAAAAGTAAAATGGCTGTCTGGGGAGGCCTTACAAATAGCTGTGAAAAGAAGAGAAGTGAAAAGCAAAGGAGAAAAGAAAAGATATAAGCATCTGAATGCAGAGTTCCAAAGAATAGCAAGAAGAGATAGGAAAGCCTTCTTCAGTGATCAATGCAAAGAAATAGAGGAAAACAAAATGGGAAAGACTAGAGATCTCTTCAAGAAAATTAGAGATACCAAGGGAACATTTCATGCAAAGATGGGCTCGATAAAGGACAGAAATGGTACGGACCTAACAGAAGCAGAAGATATTAAGAAGAGGTGGCAAGAATACACAGAAGAACTGTACACAAAAGATCTTCACGACCCAGATAATCACGATGGTGTGATCACTGACCTAGAGCCAGACATCCTGGAATGTGAAGTCAAGTGGGCCTTAGAAAGCATCACTACGAACAAAGCTAGAGGAGGTGATGGAATTCCAGTTGAGCTATTCCAAATCCTGAAAGATGATGCTGTGAAAGTGCTGCACTCAATATGCCAGCAAATTTGGGAAACTCAGCAATGGCCACAGGACTGGAAAAAGTCAGTTTTCATTCCAATTCCAAAGAGAGGCAATGCCAAAGAATGCTCAAACTACCGCACAATTTCACTCATCTCACACGCTAGTAAAGTAATGCTCAAAATTCTCCAAGCCAGGCTTCAGCAATATGTGAACCATGAACTTCCTGATGTTCAAGCTGGTTTTAGAAAAGGCAGAGGAACCAGAGATCAAATTGCCAACATCCACTGGATCATGGAAAAAGCAAGAGAGTTCCAGAAAAACATCTATTTCTGCTTTATTGACTATGCCAAAGCCTTTGACTGTGTGGATCACAATAAACTGTGGAAAATTCTGAAAGAGATAGGAATACCAGACCACCTGATCTGCCTCTTGAGAAATTTGTATGCAGGTCAGGAAGCAACAGTTAGAACTGGACATGGAACAACAGACTGGTTCCAAATAGGAAAAGGAGTACGTCAAGGCTGTATATTGTCACCCTATTTATTTAACTTATATGCAGAGTACATCATGAGCAACCCTGGACTGGAAGAAACACAAGCTGGAATCAAGATTTCCAGGACAAATATCAATAACCTCAGATATGCAGATGACACCACCCTTATGGCAGAAAGTGAAGAGGAACTCAAAAGCCTCTTGATGAAAGTGAAAGTGGAGAGTGAAAAAGTTGCCTTAAGGCTCAACATTCAGAAAACAAAGATCATGGCATCCGGTCCCGTCACTTCATGGGAAATAGATGGGGAAACAGTGGAAACAGTGTCAGACTTTATTTTTTGGGGCTCCAAAATCACTGCAGATGGTAACTGCAGGCATGAAATTAAAAGATGCTTACTCCTTGGAAGGAAAGTTATGACCAACCTAGATAGCATATTCAAAAGCAGAGACATTACTTGCCAACAAAGGTTTGTCTAGTTAAGGCTGTGATTTTTCCTGTGGTCGTGTATGGATGTGAGAGTTGGACTGTGAAGAAGGCTGAGTGCCAAAGAATTGATGCTTTTGAACTGTGGTGTTGGAGAAGACTCTTGAGAGTCCCTTGGACTGCGAGGAGATCCAACCAGTCCTTTCTGAAGGAGATCAGTCCTGGGTTTCTTTGGAAAGAATGATGCTAAAGCTGAAACTCCAGTACTTTGGCCACCTCATGTGAAGAGTTGACTCATTGGAAAAGACTCTGATGCTGGGAGGGATTGGGGGCAGGAGGAGGCGGGGACAACAGAGGATGAGATGGCTGGATGGCATCACTGACTCGATAGATGTGAGTCTGAGTGAACTCCGGGAGTTGGTGATAGACAGGGAGGCCTGGCGTGCTGAGATTCATGGGGTTGCAAAGAGTCGGACACGACTGAGTGATTGAACTGAACTGAATGTTTACCTTCAAAGAAGTTTGCTGTCTTGTGGGCAACACAGACCAGCGCTCAATTCCTGCGCTCTCCAGATCCCTGCTGCAGAGTCCCCCCACGCTTCACAACTGTGCATCGGCATGTAACTGTCCTCAACTGTTCTGTATGTTAGTCACTTAGTTGTGTCTGACTCTTTGCAACCCCATAACTGTAGCCTGCCAGGCTTCTCTGTCCATGGGATTTTCCAGGCAAGAATACTGGATTGGGTTGCCATTTACTTCTCCAGGGAATCGTCCCGACCCAGGGATCGAAACTGGGTCTCCCACATTGCAGGCAGACTCTTTACCATCTAAGCCTCCAGGGAAGCCGTCAACTGTTCTATGGCTGTTAATTCTCATCTCCACTCTTGAAATGGACTGAGAGTTCCCAAGAGCTAAGTCAGCCCTGCGTCTTTGTTTTATCCATAGCTTTTAGCATCTGTGTTAATACTCATAGAAGATGCTCAGGAAAGGCTTACTGATTGACAGGACTTCTTTTAAAACAACCATATGCTACAGAATATATCCACAGCTTCTGGCGCAGTGGTCAAGAATCCATATGCTAATGCAGGAGCTATAAGAGATGCAGGTTCTATCCCTGGATCAGGAAGATCCCTTGGAATAGGAAAAGGCAACTCGCTCCAGCATTCTTGCCTGGAAAATTCCATAGACAGAGAAGCCTGGTGTGCTACAGTCCATGGAGTCATGAAGAGTTGGGCATGACTGAGTGACTGAGCACACACACACACCCACAGCTCTTTCGGTATTAGCGGAACATCGAAGGGATGCAGAAAGGTTTCACAGAGCAAGGCAGTTTTTTTTTGGTGTGTGTGCATGTGTTTTTTTAATCAGATGCTCTTTTGATAAAAATGAATTTCATGATATATACTGTACTTTCAAATTCTTGGTAAAACTGTTAACATTCTCCCCTAAATTGCAAGCAATTCATTTTTGAATCCGTTCTTGCAAGGCACAATAAGTTAGTAATTTCCTTTAAAATTGGATTTTTCTCCTCTGTAAACAGCCTTGTGATAATGGTGACGGTGATTATCATTATCTGCATTTTCCCAGTCCACTTCCCTCAAATACCTCTGGGTCTCTTTCAAAAATTAACATAATTCACAGTATACCTAGTAATCTAGCTTGTAAGGCTGAAGAAACTCTAGAAATAATGCTTTGACATAGTGGGCGTTAAACATGACTAGTTTCTTTGAAATCATTGCATACCTGCTAATTAGAAGGAAGTTCTGCTAAAAATTAACATAACACACTAAGTGGATAGCTCTCAGTAAAGCTGCTGTGTACAGAAAAAGCCCAGGCTAAAGTGCTGTTATTTCAATTGCCCCGATCTCAGCTGGTCCTGTTCTCCCTGTATCACTTTATTGAATCAAGCCTTTCTTATTTGAAACTCAAAGTTCTCTTGTGTGTGTTAGTTGCTCAGTTGTGTCTGACTTGTTGTGACCCCATGGACTGTAGGGGTCCAGACTCCTCCATCCATGGAATTCTCCAGGCAAGAATACTGGAGTGCATAGCCATTCCCTTCTCTAGGGGATCTTCCCAACCCAGGGATCGAACCTAGGTCTTCTGCATTGCAGGTGGATTCTTTACTGTCTGAGCCAGCAGGGAAAGTTCTCTTACAGTCATTTAATGTCAAAATCATTTGGAAGTCTACTAGAAATATAAAGGGCTTCCCTAATAACTCAGTTGGTAAAGAATCCACCTGCAATGCAGGAGACCCCAGTTCGATTCCTGGGTCAGGAAGGTCCACTGGAGAAGGGATAGGCTACCCACTCCAGTATTCTTGGCTTCCCTTGTAGCTCAGCTGGTAAAGAATCTGCCTGCAATGCGGGAGACCTGGGTTAAGTCATAAAATCAGGATTCAAATGTAATTATTGGGAATATTAATTACTGAACCATCCTTCCTCCTATGCTTTCTGTATGGTTTTCAAAAATCTGCAAGCAAAGTAGTACAGTTTTAAACAAATATCTTAACATAATGATCTATTATATTTAGTTTCCAAAAAACTTTCATATTCATTATTTCATTGGATCTTTTCAATCATTCAAGAAAGGCTAGGTAGAATGTCTCCCATGTTACAGATAAGGAACTGAAGACTCAGAGAGGTTAAGTGATTTTCCTGAGATCACACAGCTTAACCAAGAGGTGTGGCCAGGGCTCTTGGTGCTGTATGATACTAAGAATCTAATATTTTAAAACTTATTTTCCTAGATAATTTTAGTGGGATGCATAAGACTTATAAATTATATTTATGTTCAATTAAATGAAGAATAATAATTAATCAACTTCTCTTTTTAGAACTTCTAGATCTGGTTTCCTACTCTCTGGTGCTTGGTGGTTGGTCTTTGCAGGCTACAGCTCATTGCCACTGCCATCAGTGTCACTAGCATAGCAGCCGAAGCATCTCAAGAATGTACTGAGGACTCAATATTGTGTTAGATGTGGGCATTATGCTAGGTGTAGCAGACACAGAAAGTTTTAGAATTGTTAAGTATTCAGGAAAACATTAATGAGATAAAAATTATAAACAATAACCTAGACAATAAGAGTCAAGAGTAGGAGAGACAATAACTTCTACCAGGATTGGAAGAGCATATAATCACAGAAGGTTTGGGCTTCGGGAAACAGACAACTAATTGGTTGGTAATGAAGGTAATACTAAGACTTAAAGAAAGTGTAGGCTGAATTCCTGACTTAAAAAATCTGGCCCTATTGGGTCCCATTCTTAAATGGCAAATTTGGCCTCTCTGTTTCTCTTATTTCTTTTAGGAAAAAAAAAAAAAAAAAAACTTCTGGGAGATATAAATGTATATTGTGAACATTGTGTAAACTTTATATTCATAGCATATTACCAACTTTGGAATTCAATGAATGGGTGTTACTAAAAGAAAATGTAATAACCAGCATTGCTTACCATGTGAGATATCGCCAAAGAAGACTGCTGCCACGTATCCATCACCATCTTCTCATCAGCCTCAAAGTTTAACTCTACACTTTCCAGCATGTAATCGATCTTGCCCTTCAGGATGCTTTTTGTTTTTGGTTTGGATAAAGCTGACTCTGGAGAAATGGATCTTCGAGGAACCAGGGGAATTCTTGGGAAAATCAACAAAAAAGAAATATAAAGACTTTAACAGAATTCTAATTTTGTGGCCAAGCAACTCGGTAAATTCTGTTCTCTTGTTCTAAGAAGAACCCTTTAGATGGAGAAAAGACTATGAAAGGCTGTATTCAAGTTTTTATGATCCAGAGACTCTTATTAACAAGAGGAAACTAGAGACAAGCAATGCTAAAACATAATCTTTAGGACTAATTCTTGGTAATTATGAGGAAGGCAATTTTATGAAGAAATTCAATTTTGGAATTTATCTGGGATATAAACTTCTGACAAGGAATAAATCAGTCATGAAAAAGCAAATCAAATAGATTTGAGCATCACTTCTTTAATATGACTAGCACTTGGCTTCCGGAAATGAACAGTTAAAAGCGGGATATATTATAATAGATGTGAGGTCTGCAAGGGGTGTCTCACCGAGGTTTGAGAGCTCCAGCATCCCTCCCCCCACCTTGAGAATGGATGATGAACTGTTTCGCAAAGTGCTGTGAGAACACAGAGTTAAGCTTTCCCCCTGCTCTCAACCATATTGCTGCTGCCCCTGTGTAGAGATTTTAGAGCTGCCCCTGGGAATATCCAATCCCTGAAGGATCCCAGGATCTCAGAGGCCAACTGCAGGCAGTGATCCACAGATCAGAATGCTTACTGTGACTGGGATCCTGCTCAGTGATAGAACATAGGAAGGGCTTTCAGCGTGGGCAGAAAGGAGCTCTCAGGATGCCTTGGCTAAAACTTGAGAAGAGCAAGCATTTAGCTTGGCAGACTCAAGTTGCTGGGGAATGGAGCAGTGATGCAGAAAGCTGGCTGTGAATTTTTGCAAATCACTGGCTTGGTCATGTTTTGAAGCATCAGATGAGGTTTTCTGAAGCTGGCTCTTTGATTATCACAATGTTTGGAATTTTGACAGTACACAGTACCTATGGAGGCCATGTGTTTATGACTCAGTACCCACCTACCCACAAGGCCAGCTGACACTTCAATAATCAAGTAATGCTCAGTCTCAGTCACTGAGACATATTAGATTCATGTGCCTAATCAGTTAAGGTAAAGGTTGTGTGATTATCTCTAGACATTTAAGATGGGGCAACAGGCATTTCTGAACACCTTGCTTTGGAGGACTGCAGTGGCAGCATATCATTTGAAAAAGGAATCTGGGTTTAGAATTCATCTACTGAGAAAAATTCTGGTCTAGCCAGTTCTCTCACTATCAGTAGATATTTCAGTAGATATTAACTGGGGCATGTCCCTTGACTTTCTGAGGCTCCATTCCTCTTGGAAGAATACAAATATAATAATAATATTATTACTATTATTTTTATACATTATTTGTTATTAGTTAATACCATTATTATTACTATTAGGTTGTTGGAGGAATAAAATAGACAAACTATGGGAAAATGCTTGATGTTGTGCTCATTTCCCTACACATGTTAAAGAGACTGGTTGACTGGTTGGTTGGCCGGTTGACACATCCATTGGCTGAGAGTTCCAGGAGATACTTACAGCAGTGACTTGAGGTTGAGATTGGTGTAGAGTAGTTTTGCAGAAAATAAGAACTGGCTGTTCTTTTGCTCATCTCATTCTACTAACCAACATTAACAGCTTCCCCATTATGCCTGCCCTGCTATTTTGTGCTAAGAACAAAATGCACTGCTACTGGGGACATTGAAACTTGGCCTCTCTTGATGACTCTTGATGGTTCACATATCTTTGGAAATTTTCTTATTGTTTTTAATTGCAATGTTCTCTTTCAGCACTGGCTGAGTTAAAACATTGATCTTGTATTTGAGTCAAAAAGAGGGTACAGACTTTCCTTTTTGTGTTTTCTTGCTTACGCATGGTCCTGACAGGGACATGATGGGACTAGATGGAAGAAGCCTACAGAGAAATGGGCCTCAGATCACTGTGGAATCCTGTTGTGCTCAGGCCATTTCAAATTCTTGATGGCATAAGGGAGGGTGAAACAAGAGGTACTCACAATTACAACAGTGCATGTGAGGAAGAATAGTTCGTTGTCATATTATGCAATAAAGATAAGAGTTACCACTTATCGAGAGTCACTGGGACTAGGTTCAAGTTTTCTGACTCTCAGACAGAGAGTCTATGTTCTGCTCTATGTTCTGAGGATTTCATTTTCTGCAGTTTTCATAACCACCCTACTCTTACAGATAATGAAACCAAGGCTTAAGAGAGTTGGGGGTGACTTTTCCAAATAAATTGTTTTAATTTACTTACATATAACTAGTAATTGGCTAAAAATGTAATCTTCATTCTACCCTTACCACCAAGTTTATTTTCATGCTGGTGGGAATCTGATGTTAGATCACTAAGAAGTTTCAGTCTCACAAAGACATAACCACATAAGTTTGAGTCTTTACTGTTTCTCAGTTTCCTATACTGTAAAAGAAGACACATAATGCCTTGCAGTTTCATTTACATGATATCACACACAGACACACCCATGCACACAGAACAGCATGGGACCTTTCATAAAAGTGGTAGAGGGTCATGATCCCTTACCAGAAAGCCTTCTGGTCAAAAGTGTTTCAGAATTCAGAATTTGTGTATACTATATATTCCCTACTATCCCCAGCAGTTTGGTGGAAGCACTCTATTACAAAACACACTATATCTCTGCAGCAAAAATGAGTAATCAATGAGTAGATAAGTAGAATGAATAATGCATATCAATAGTCTTTGTCAAAGTTAGAAAAGAAATTCAGTTTTCAGACTTTTTTTTTTGGATTTTGGATTAGCAGATACAGGAGTGTGGTTTTTATAATGGTATTCAATTTAAAATCACAAAGCTTTATGTTCAGACTAATTACAGTGCGACATGATAGTCTACCTTACCTAAGCTGGCTTTCCAAAATATCTTTACTATCCAGTTGGACCAGTGGGACTCGAGTGAATCTCTTAGTGTCATCCATTGGAATTTTACACTCCATGGCCCTGTAATAATCTTGCAGGAGTCTCTTCGTATCTTGGAAACGGTTCAGTTCTGCCTTTAATAGCAAATATGAATGTTAAAACCCAAGACAGAACAAGATAATCTGCACATATTTTCCATATAAGCTCTGTAAACACTATTTAAAAACAGTAGGTTGAAATCAGCTTTCTAGAAACTAAGAGAAGTGGTTTTAAGTGTTTAAGATTTCATAAAAATTAAAGAAAGTTGGTGAGTTTGCATTCTCTGTACTTATTGAATATGAGTCCACTTAACGAGATGACATTTCCATGTCTCTTAATAATGTTACAAAAGATAGTATGATGTCTGAAGTAGCACATATTAGTCATTATTTTGACATTAGGAATTCTTTGTGCCTTATATTCAACCAACCAATACATTAACAAACATTTGAGTGTGTTTCATCATACATAACACATTAGTTGACTTGGTAAATACTAAAAGTACACAGAAAATACATAATATAAATACATATACTGCTATAAAAGAACTGGAACACAAAATAAGACTAGGTATTGGTCCTGTAGAACCATGAAATGTAGCTGCAGAGAACTAACAAATGGTGAGGTGAAGTGATAACGAATAGTTTTTTTCTCACAATTTCCATTCCTGCTCAACATGAACAGAAGGGAGGTCACTCCTCCAAGCTCAAAACGAAATGCTTCTGCTAACTTTGCCAGTAGACATCTTGGGGGACAGGAAATGGAGAAGCACAGAGGAGCATCAGTTATTCCTGAGTGACTCCCTCCCAGCAGGTCGCCTCTGTTTGTGGTAATTGTGACATGGATGTGCAGTGAGATCCTGCACATTGTCAATTACACAAACAGATCATGAGTTTTCCAACCTGCTCTCCTACCAGATGTCAGACCAGTGGGCATATCGGTGCTTCTCTCTGGTAGTGTAACCATGACCTTCCGTCTTTGCTTTTATTAGTAGGGCTACTTAAACCAGTTCAGTTCAGTTCAGTTGCTCAGTCAGGTCTGACTATTTGTGACCCTGTGGACTGCAGCAAGCCAGGCTTCCCTGACCATCACCAATTCCCAGAGCTTGCCTAAACTCATATCCATCAAGTCAGTGAGGCCATCCAACCATCTCATTCTCTGTCACCCCCTTCTCCTTCTGCTTTCACTTTTTCCCAGCATCAGGGTCTTTTCCAATAAGTCAGTTCTTTGCATCATGTAGCCAAGTATTGGAGCTTCAGCTTCAGCATCAGTCCTTCCAATGAATATTCAGGACTGATTTCCATTAGGATTGACTGGTTTGATCTCCTTGCAGTCCAAGGGACTCTCAAGATGGAAGCTCTTATGCAGATGTATTCCACAACAGCTAGTTAATTATAGAAAGCATCTTTTCTAAAAAGAACAAAACTCAACTGGTGTTCAAAGCCCTTTGCTGAACCTAACTCAGGATATTTATATGGGCTTCCCTGGTGGCTCAGATGGTAGAGTCTGCCTGCTATGTGGGACTCTGGATCGATCCCTGGGTGGGGAAGATCCCGTGGAGAAGGGAATGGCTACCCACTCCAGTATTTTTGCCTGGAGAGTCCCATGGACAGAGGAGCATGGCAGAATATTTATAAAGGGGTCCCTATATTCAGCAACCAAGTAATGTTGTCATATATGTAATAAAACATCAAGGAACAGTCTTGTACTGCCATACTGAGTTTGGAAAAAATAAATGTCTGCTTTGCATTGTAGTCAACAACAAAAGACAAGGATAGTTTCAATAGATTTGTTTTTGATACAGGAAAGGAGGGGCCAATCTGATCCTAAAAAGTTGCTCTCTGCAGTATTAAACTTTTCTAGCTAAATAACTGAAATAGGAAAAAATTCCTTTGGTTAATTCTATACTGTAAATAAAATTACCATTTATATATTATCTTAAGATATCATAAGATATGAAGAAAACCTATGACCAACCCAGACAGCATATTAAAAAGCAGAGACATTACTTTGCTGACAAAGGTCTGTCTAGTCAAAGCTATGGTTTTTCCAGAGGTCATGTATGGATGTGAGAATTGGACTATAAAGAAAGCTGAGTGCCAAAGAATTGATGCTTATAATGTGTGGTGTTGGAGAAGACTCTTGAGAGTCCCTTGGACTGCAAGGACATCCAACCAGTCCATCCTAAAGGAAATCAGTCCTGAATATTCATTGGAAGGACTGGTGCTGAAACTGAAACTCCAGTACTTCAGCCACTTGTTTCGAAGAACTGACTCATTGGAAAAGACCCTGATGCTGGGAAAGATCGGAGGCAGGAGGAGAAGGGGATGACAGAGAATGAGATGGTTGGATGGCATCACTGACTCGATGGACGTGAGTTTGAGCAAGCTCCAGGATTTGTTGATGGACAGGGAAACCTGGTATGCTGCAGTCCACAGAGTCACAAAGAGTTGGACATGACTGAGCAACTGAACTGAACTGAACTGATACTCAAGAGAATCTTCATGATACCACATTTCCAGTGTGTGGCATGCAAATGTATTAATAAACCCAATTTGTACAAATTGGATATTGACAAATAAATTTGGGGAACTGAAGTATTGTGAGGCTATACAAATTGTTAGTTATCAAACTATAAGCATTATGGTTTAATAATGCTTACCAAATTAGCATTATTTGTTAAATATATTTAGAAATCAGGAAATTATTTCCTCCATAACTTAGAGAACCGACCTCTTTAGTTATGATTAAGATTAGTAGGTCCTATTTTATATAATTGGTATTTCAGACAGTGCTGGTATCCATGCCTCAGACTAACCCTGTTATATTATTTTATATAAAATATTAATTTATTTTTGGGGGACATAATTTGACTAATTATACAGCTAACTATGAATAAGATGCCATTGTACATCCACAATACCCATATAAGCAGAATTAAGATTATTTTCACACTTGTGATAGCTAGTAAATCATTCTTTCTCATTGTTTCTGTCTTCATAGAATCTCAGTTTTGAAAGCGAACTTAGAAATCATCTTGCATAGCATTTTCTAAAATTTGTCTTGTACAAACCTTGTCTTCAATTCAGTTTAGTTGCTCAGTTGTGTCCGACTCTTTGCAACCCTGTGTACTGCAGCAAGCCAGGCTTCCCTGTCCATCACCAACTCCCGGAGCTTGCTCAAACTCATGTCCATCAAGTTGGTGATGTCATTTAACGATTTCATCCTCTGTCATCCCCTTCTCCTCCTGCCTCCAATCTTTCCCAGCATCAGGGTCTTTTCCAATGAGTCAGTTCTTCGAAACAAGTGGCTGAAGTACTGGAGTTTCAGTTTCAGCACCAGTCCTTCCAGTGAATATTCAGGACTGATTTCCTTTAGGATGGACTGGTTGGATGTCCTTGCAGTCCAAGGGACTCTCAAGAGTCTTCTCCAACACCACAGTTCAAAAGCATCAATTCCTTGGCACTCAGCTTTCTTTATAGTCCAACTCTCACACCTATACATGACTACTGGAAAAACCATAGCTTTGACTAGACAGACCTTTGTCGGCAAAGTAATGTCTCTGCTTTTTAATAGGCTGTCTAGTTTGGTCATAGCTTTTCTTCAAAGCAGCAAGTGTCTTTTAGTTTCATGGCCATAGTTACCATGTGCAGTGATTTTGGAGCCCCCCGGCCCCCAAATAAAGTTTCTCATTGTTTCCATTGTTTCCCCATCTATTTGACATGTCAATTTTGTCTTATAGACTGTTAATGAGCGCCACTTTGGGGATAAAACAAAGAAAAACTTTGCAACATCAGTTTCAGAAATCCTGGGTTGGCACACTCAAAGAGTTTCTATATTGCAGAGCATCTTGATAATAATAATATGTCAATATTTTTGTTAATGTCCCAGCAAGAAGGAATGGTAGAGTACATAGCCCTTCCCAAAGTCTTTTGACTCAAGTCCTTGTTTTGTGAAACATCTTGTAGGAGTAGTGTTCTACAGAATCCACCTTGGGAAACACTTATCTAGCCATAAACCCTTGAAAACTTTCACAAAGATTTTCCTCCCCTTCACAAATATGCACAAGATTCTGCTCATGGGCTCCTGGACCAGCAGCTCAAGGGCCTGCAAAGTCTGTTATTTGATGGACAGTTCCAATCATTAGGCTCTTTTTTCACTTACTGAACTGAAATCTACTACTCTTCTGTAGTTTACAGCTTTGTTTTTTCCCTTTTTTATAGGATTCTGTGAATCCATGCAGAACAAGGCCTTTTCTGTTCTATTGGCTAACCTTTAACTATGGAAACACTGATGACAAACCAGTGGTCAGAGGTACTGGCCCAGGAGTTAGACTCCCTGAGTCCAAATCCCAGTTCTCTCTTGACTGGCGTGTGGCATTGGTCAAATTACTTCATCTATGTTTGCCTCGGTTTCCTCCTCTGTGAAATGAGCATTAAGATAGAATGTACAGCCTAGGGTTCCTGTGAGGGTTTAATGTATTGCACAGGAAGAATCCTTAGAACTGTATCTGGCACATACAGATTAAGAATTTAATACGTATTAGCCTTTATTTGCTCTCCTTTCCTTTACCCTCTTTTCCCCCACCCCTAGTTGGTTTTAGATGTAGATTCTGTATCTCAGGGAGAGTCTGAAAGGCAGGTATTGTGGGGTATAAGAGTTATGCCATTTTCACAAGAGGTGCATAATTGCTTGGACTTCTGGGAATGATTTACAAAAATTCTCTAATCCCTTTCCCTTCACTATTGGATTTCTGTTATTTCTACCCTAAGCTTTTGACACACCTTTACCAACATTCAATGTCCGTTTACTCAAAGTGGTGCCCCAGGGGTGTCACCCCAGTGGGTTTAGGCTGCTGGGTGTCTCGCCTTCATATGCAGCACAACCCATGTCTTGCGGCTCTCTCCTGCATCCCAGAGCCGGCAATCAGGGAGGCAGCTCCTGTCTCTTAGGTTTCTGCTTCCAGTGGTCCATGATTGTCTCTTGGAGTGCTGGAAGTCCTCGCCTTCAAAGTCACTTGTTGAACAAGGATTTACTGAACACCTCCTGTGCACAGCTCTGGCGAGCCTCAGCTAACTATCCTCTTTTCTGGAAATAACTTCTCCTGTAAACTAACAAGTTTAAGACCTGTAAGGTACCCTTTTCCACTGTATCCTCACTGCTATTTCTTAGGAAAGAATACTCCTGTAAACACAGCTTGATTACCAAGATACCCTTCATATTCCCCTCAGTGTGAAGAGATTATAAACAGGTTTCTCCCTAACTCCAGGCTCCTGATCTTCCTTGTCTGAGAGTATTTACTTTAGGAAACTTGTCTTTGTAAGCCTATTCTCTGTCACTTTGAGATGTAAATCTCTTCAGATCTTTCCTCAGGTTCTAGGAACCAGAACTGTCTCTGTCAAGGACCTGGGAACCACCTCTTTGAGATGGCATCATATGAAGTGAAAGAAGCAGCCCTAGGTCCCTGTCCTCTGGGAGGAGAGGAGCCTGACTTAGGAAGACATCCTGCTCCAAGCTGTAAAACTACTTGCATCAAGAAGAGAGGAGAAAGTTTACTTTTCCTTTAGGTGAGGCCAGTCGAGAAACACAAGTTGCCCATGACACCCCACCCCGCTCCAGCTCTTAGAAACACTCCAGCCCTTCTTCTTGGGAGAGCTGGGTCTCCAGACTTGGTAATGGCACCCCACTCCAGTACTCTTGCCTGGAAAATCCCATGGATGGAGGAGCCCGGAAGGCTGAAGTCCATGGGGTCGTTGAGGGTCAGACACGACTGAGCGACTTCACTTTCACTTTTCACTTTCATGCACTGGAGAAGGAAATGGCAACCCATTCCAGTGTTCTTGCCTGGAGAATCCCAGGGATGGGGAGCCTGGTGGGCTGCTGTCTATGGGGTTGCACAGAGTTGGACATGACTGAAGTGACTTAGCAGCTCTCCCCTATTGTTGACTAATTTCTTGGGATGAAATCAACGTGTGCCTCATTAGCTGGTCCAGCACGATTCATTATTTAAATGGATGCAAAAGCAAGTTAATCAGGTTGTTCTGATGAATGGTCTGTGTTGCCAATCTGAACATAAATGTTTTTCAGGAATCAAGTGCCGGCTGAGACTGATCCTGCCCATGTTCTGTGGCAAGGCTTTGGGTATCTGCTGCGGGGGGCTGGTGAGGTAGTGACCCAGGACAGACACCATCTCTGCTGTCCCCTCCACAGCTCCAGGCCACCTGGAAACAACTGGTGAGGTGTCGCTTGAGATGTTCCCAGTTCTGGTGTTTGCTTGAAATGGTTTATTTCAGCTGAATTCCTTGGCAAGTTGGGGCTCAAGCCTGGGTCGGGTGCTCTGAGTGAAATGAGCTCCAAATGGCCCCTTACATTCCCAGAAGGGTGGTTAATAGGAGGGCTGTAGCCATAGAGGGCAGAGTCTGTGTCATTCTGACCAGCCACTCTTACCTGCATCAGTGAGAAGAAATGGTTCATGGCAATTCCCGTCGAGTCCTGCAACCAGCTCTCGTTAATGATGTCCAGACGCTCCTGCTCTGCTTCTTCCTTGCGGGCATCGCAAATGTCCCACAGGCGGTCCCGGAAATCCTGAACACAGAGAAGCAATGCTGTGAGGCTTCAGAATCGCAGCTTGGATGACCTCCATGTAATGAAACTAAAATCCTTTGCCTGTCTTAAAAATGTGCCTGAAGAAGATTTAGATCTAATGCATTCATGTATTTTATCCTTTTGCTCAACAAATCTTTATTTTGCTTCTACTCTGTCAGGTCCTCGCTTTCTAAGACCCCCCTCAGCATACCCTGTGCCCATATTTAAACCCGCTGCAGTTCACTTTCTTCATGGGGGGCTATGGTTTCTGTATTCTAATCCTTCCTCACAAGACTTCTTTGGTTGAAAAAAGACCTCTCAGGGAATTTTGGAGGAAATGGTGTATTGTTGATGGAAGAAATCTGCAGCTCTGTGCAATCCAAGGACATACATAGGCTTGTTAATGAATCATGGGTGAAACATGTCATTCATCAAGAAATGGTGTTTGAACTTAATCTGAAGATAAGCTTTGTACTACAGAGTTAGCAGTAAAATAAAATCTTTTGAAGATCCCATCTCTGCCATTTACTAGGTCCGGAACAATAGTGATGATACCTTTCTGTGTGTGTCACTGCATTAGAATAGAAGTCAGTGAACTTATATTGACTCAATGAATGCCTCCCAACAAACTTAGGTACTCTTATTATCTTCCTTTTGCAGGTGAGGATCTGAGTCAGCTACAGAGAGGTTTTTTTTCCTAAAGTCACCCTATGAGCAAGTGGTGGAGTCAGGATATGAGCCTGTGGGCTTGAGTAAGATGTACCACTAGATTAGGGCTCAGTTACTTGACCTGTGAAATGGGGATATTGTTTACCCTTTGGATGTGCTATAGTCAGCCTAAGCCTATAAATCACTTTGATCCCTGGGTTGTGGAGATCCCTGGAGGAGGGTATGGCAACTAACTCCAGTATTCTTGCCTGGAGAATTCCATGGACAGAGGAGTCTGGAGGGCTACAGCCCATGGAGTCTCAAAGAGTTGGATACAACTGAAGTGACTTAGCTTGCATAAAGCACTTAGCACAGTATTCAGCACACAATAATTTCTCAATTATAAACACTATCATAGAAATTCATAAAAATAAAACATCTGTTTAATAAAAATCCCATTAATAAAATATATGTAGCCCAATAAAACTTGACAGTTTTCATAACATTGATAATTTATTGAATGTTAACTGTGCATTGGGCATTGTGTTTAGTGCCTGACATTGATTACCTCATTCATCCCCACAATAACCAAGAGAGAAGTTCCTGATGAGAAATTGTATGCCCAGAGTGATTAAATCACTTGCCAATGGTTTCAACGTGGTGAAGTCAGGAATTCAAGAGCAAGAAGTTTTATTCCAGTATCTACAGAGAGTTTTATTTCTGTGATGCTGTGTTTATGGAACACTTAGCGTTTTGGTTTGTTATCTTGTGGGGGCTTCATGTGAAATGAAAAGATCAATGCCATTTTTATAGCTGTGTGGTCATGGCAGAAGAATACACTATTATTTAGAGCTGATCTGGGTGTCTCTGGGGTCTTTCCACAAATGCTATATTGGACAGTCAGTGAGGACTGGCTTGTACTCCCCACACATTTATACATTTTTTAAAAAGACAGCAGAGGAAGCAGGGGACTTGTTTCTAGCTCTCATTCTGTTTCTGACTCATTTGGAGGTCTTAGCAAGTACTGTTATCTCTGTAGTTTGGTTTTCTAATGGTATTAAGGATAACACGATAGCAAAGCCTCATCATTAACTTCTCAGGATTGAAATGAAATAAGCCAAGAACAAGGACTGTTACCCCAAATAAAGAGGTTAACTACTGGCAAATAGGATTATGGTTTTGTCATTTAAAATTTTTGTTTAAGTATCTAATTTGTGTACAATAAACAAACGGTACTTCAGGAATTAGGGGGAAAATGCTCATAAGATATTTTAAGTCCCCAAACCTTCTCATTCTATTAGCAATCATCTTATTAATCTGGGGCAAGAGTTGATAGGAGGGCCAGCTTTGTGAATAAGTAGGAAACAGGAAAAGGCAGATATGTTTTAGGATTAAGAACAGGTGCTTCAGTACTGGGGCATTTGTTAATTCAATACCTGCTTGATAGAACCTACCAGCACCCTGCTCATCCAAGTTACCGTCATGCCTTCACTTAACTTCAATGGCTCCCCAGTTGGTTTCCCAGTGGCTCTTAAACACACCAAGCATCCTCCTCCTCTAGTGCCTTTGCTTTTCTCTCTGCCTAATACACTCTTCCTCCCCAGATCTGCCTGGCTCATTCAGTCTCTCCTTTCCTGAGTTTGCTCAAATATCACCTTCTCAGAGTGGGCCTTTACACAACCACTGGATACCAAATAGTACATCAGTGTTTTTTCCTCCAAGCTCTTTGTCCTTCACCTAGCTCTTACCAGTGATATACTCGCTGTACATGTATGTGTTTATTGCTTATTCTTTGCATTCTGGCCCCCAGAATGTAAACATCCTGACGTCACAGGCTTTTTTTCCACTGTTCAATCCCTAGCCCCTGGAACAGTGCTGAGGCCCTGGTAGATGTTCAATAAATATTAACAGAGCAGATGCATGGGCCATGGGGTAGAGCTTGGCAATTTGTTGTTGTTGTTGTTGTACAAATAAACATTGAGACTATAATCAGATTTGACCACTAGTAGCCTATATTTAGGGCTTTTCCTGGTGGCCCAGATGGTAAAGAATCTTCCTGCAATGTAGGAGACTCAGTTTGATTCCTAGGTTGGGAAGATCCTCTGGAGAAGGGAATGGCAACCCACTCCAGTATTCTTGCCTGGGAAAGCCCATGGACAGAGGAGCCTGGTGGGCTTCAGTTGTGGCAAGGGAAAGAATTCCCCTGACAGGAAAAGGCAAGAGACAGGAAATGTAAGAAATCAAAATCAGGCTTCTTACACATCAGAGGATCTTTTCTAAAGCATCAGGGTAATATATATACATATATACTTAAATGTATACTCCATTTATGAATTTATGAAAATCTGCCTGTCGACCAAGTACCAGGCACTGTGCTTGCTGGAGATAAAAAAATGTATAAGATTTGGTAGCTTCCCTCAAGGGATCTATTCAATAGAGGCAACACTTCAGGCTTTCTGGAATGTTCCTTCATTCCCCTTCTCATTGACATCAACCAACGATTTAATTGCCTCCAAGACAGGCACATACTTAATACCAGACTTGGTATTAATACCATACATTCACATGCTTACATGACCTGACAAAGTGCTTAAGAGCGTACAAAATAAATAGAGGCTGGAATGATCTTAGATCCCTGGCCTTGACTCCTCCTTCCAGAAGCATGGACCATTGGATTCTCACTCTGAACTCAAAGTGCTGAAGAGCCATTGCTCTTGAAAGTCAGCAGGTTGATGTTCAAACCATTTCCCTCCTCATCGTCACACCTCATGAAAATAAGGAGGGGATAAATGAGGCTTTTGCAGAGGGAGGTTTGAGAGTGTGGAGACCTGGGCCCCGTGAGTCACAGATTCCCTTACATTCACTCTTTGGTGCAGCTCAGCCTTTGTTTCCTCATCATCCCACAGGTCGTCAGGAAGGGAGTTGAAATCCGCCTGCCACTGAGACACGAAGTCTTGCTTGTGGTCTGGACGCCTCAGAAACTGCTGGAAGCCTGTTCTGTAAGGCATTGGGGGAAGGAGACAGAGCTTACATGTCCTTGCTGTAAACTACATGACTGGAATGGTGGGAACTTTACTTACCTAATATCATATAAGTAAGCAAGTACGGCATGCTGGTCTTCTCTCAACTGCCTGAGTACTGTTTTGATGGAATTTATATAGGAATTTTCTATCAGTTTCCAGTATGGTACTAAAAATGATGGTATTTCCTGTTAAATGACAAAGCATAAAAATCATAATTTCAAAGGGCAAAATGCTTCTGCGCAATTGAGTCAAAGGGCACTACTAAGTGGGAGATCAAGATGCAACTGCACTGGGACTTCCCTGGTGGTCCAGAGGCTATGACTCCACACTCCCAATGCAGGGGGCCTGGGTTTGATCCCTGGTCAGGGACCTAGATTTCACATGTGGTAACTAAAAGATCCAGCATGCAGCAACTGAGAGCCAGCACAGCCAAATAAATAAATATTTTTTAAAAGATGCAACTGTGGCTACTCAAATGATCCCTGTGCAACTTCTAGCTCCTCCCCCAGTTAATTCCTATTTCAAACCATTCTTCATGTCTCAGCTCAGACATGTTTGTTTCCAGAAATCCTTCCCCAAACCCACAAGTGTATAGGGTCATCCTTCATCCCCTGAAGTTCAGATGTCCCACTTGAGCACCCTGTACTTCTCCCTTTAGAGCACTGATGGCATTAGTTGTAACTGCTTATGTTATTTGTCTATATTCACCTCTAAAACGGCAATCTCATAAAACCAGGAAGAATGGTTATCTTATTCACTGCTGAACAGTTTTTCCTATAATTAGAACAGCATCTGGGGCATGTTAGGTGCTCAAGAAATATTTATCGAATGAATGGATTGAATGATCACAGACATCTTATCTTGCCTAAGTTGGAGAACATCTATGGGCTCATGTCACAGTGATTGGTGAGTTATTCCTCTGAATTCCCCCTTGAGGTTTCACATTTGCTTTAAAGTGCACCATGAAACTCATAAAGTTTCTTTTATGTTATCTTTAATGAGGCAAATCAACCATCAAAACCAAGAGATAATGAAACAAGAAATAAAATTGAAGATATTTATTATATTTAATACAAACTTTGTATAGTAGTTATTCCCTTATTGGCTGTGCATTTGTTAGTCAGGGAACACACACATGGGCCTTGGAGGTCATTTGGGCTAATTTCCTCTCCAACTGAGAGATGACAAGAGATCCAGGGGTAGATTATCCAGTCTTCCTGTGGACCTGATTGATTTCAAAGCAACCCCCCTCCAGGTCACACTTGTGCTGGTGGAAAGTTCTTCCTGTATTATTCGCCTTCCTATAGTTTCTACTTATAAGCCCTAGCTGTGCCTTTCAGAGGACAGGCTGCATTCATACTGTCTTCCCTGTGACAGCCTGTTAAATATTTGAAGATGTGAGAGGGGAGATGTAGGCTGTCATTCAGGATGAAACTTGCTTAATTTTGTATTCCTGGCATCTGATAGAGCATTTGCAAATAACAGGTACTTAACAAACGTTGATAATTGAATAGACTCAGTTAAACCCAATTTATCATCAGTTAAATTTTTAAGAGCCTGGATGGCTCAATCTAGTTCTATTTAATTTAATTTTATTAATATTTTATTGGGGCTTTCCTGGTGGCTCAGGCGGCAAAGAATCTGCATGTAATGCAGGAGACCGGGGTACAACTTCTCAGTCAGGAAGATCCCCTGGAGAAGGAATGGCTACCCACTCCAGGATTCTTGCCTGGAGAATCCCATGGGCAGAGAAGCCTGGAGGGGTACAGTCCATGGAGTTGCAGAGTCAGACATGATTGAGCGACTAACACTTTCAATATTTTATTGGAGTATAGCTGATTTACAATATTGTGTTAGTTTCACATGTACAGCAAAGTGATTCAGTTATATGTATATGTATCTTCATTCTTTTTTAGATTCTTTTTTCAAATAGGTTATCACAGAATATTGAGTAGAGTTCCCTGTGCTACACAGTAGGCCCTTTATGGTTATCTATCTTATATATAATAGTGTGTGTGTTCAACTCAAACTTCTGATTAATCTCTCCCTCCATGTATGATTCTGTGTTCAACCATACCTTAGTATTTCATTTATCTAAATTAAACATTTACAGTTCTTTCAATGCTTCTCTCATATCATTTTAACACCTTTCTCCTATATAGATTCCCTTCTGGTTTCCAGTTTTGTAAAAATAATCTCTCTTAAAAGATATGGTATCCAGAGTGGTGCTTAAGTCCATTTTACATAAGTCCACTACTAAACCTCAGAATTCCCAGGTGACTCAGGGGTAAAGAATCCACCTACTGATACAGGAGATGTGGGTTCTATCTCTGGGTCGGGAAGATCCCCTGGAGGAAGAAATGGCATCCCACTCCAGTATTCTTGCCTGGAAAATCCCATGGACAGAGGAGCCCGGCAGGCTATAGTCCATAGGGTCACAAAAGAGTCGGACATGACTGAGCATGCACCCACGCATGCACACACCAAAACTCCCTCCTAGTGACTTCAAGACATTAACACTCAGTGCGTGGAGAGTTACCACCCAGGAATGGACCTCATTGAACTAATATCCTGCTCACTGCTCTTATTTATCTACAAAAACTTCATAAGAAATTGTCAAATACTATTTTGAATTCAAAATATACTATGTTTATGATCCTTCCCTGACCCACCAACCCAACCTTGCTATCAGAGAAAAGGAAAGGGCCAGTTCAGCAGGACTCAGGCTTAGTGAACCTATCTGAGATTTGTGTGGTTATTTTGTATGTTATAGATGCTCAGAAGGCATATGTTTAATAATTCTCTTTTACATTTTGTCAGGGATTAATCTTTGGATCACTGGTCTTGGGCTTTCCTTGTGGCTCAGACGATAAAGAATCTGCCTGCAATGTGGGAAGACATGCTATTAAATCTCATCTGCCTTTAATTAAATATTTAGGCCTTTGTCCACATCTGATCTTCCAGATTATACTGTATCTTCTGTGGATTTCTGTGAGTTATTGATAATGTCTATCTGTAGTTTCTTTAATTCTCTGGGATGTGATTTTTCTGGGTCTGGGGACTTGAGGTTATGTGCCGTGACTAGATGCTAAGACCTGTCCTTTCCAATTAAATAATCTTCTCTTCATTGACTGAAGCATAATAGGAAATTGGGTAGCCAAGGCAAGTATCCCCCAAGCTTGAGAAGCTAGAAAGCAAAGACCCCTCACTCCACTGCCTCCTTGGTTTTCTCCACACCTTCCTTGTGTCTGGCAAAGGGGGAAGGACCCAGGTTCCCCTCAAACTTGGTTGCTGCCTCCCCCTGCAAGAGCCAGATGTGGAAGCAATAACTATCTCTGTGTCTTTCCACATGCCTATTGAAGTACATCTGGGGTCCCTGGAAGGCCTGGAACTAGGTTTACCTGATAAAGTGTAGGAAGAACATATATATATATATATATATATATATATATATATATAAATTGATTATGCACATACATATCTATTTTATTGATTATATGAAACTCAAATTTTTTAACTGGGCATCTGTCTTTCTTCTCTGTTTGCAGGTAAGCTCTGCAGCTCACATGTGAGAAGCTTAGAATGGAAAAGGAGCAGAGGAGAGCATGTGGCCTGCTTTGTTTCCAGGTTCTAGGCTACTTCTGGTCACAGCAAAAGGAGTACTCTCCATGGTGTCACTTAGGTAACTAGAGGTCTGGGCTGTATATCCTTCTGTCGTCCCTACAGACTGACTCCCCATCCTTCACGCTTCACCCTGCTTGGTGCCCTGGGAGGCCAACTCACGTAAATTACTTCAGGAACCTCCCTTACCTTCCTCCCTTGCCTTCCTCCTCCCAGGCAGGGACTACAAAAACAGAAAGGACATGAGGTCTGGTTAAGTGTTTCCCTGCTCCTCTCTGCTGGTCGCTGCAGGGGGCTGCATCCTCTGGGAAGGCCACAGCCCTGGCAGGTGGTTCTCTCTGTGCACAGGTCTTCTTGAGGTCTTCACCTGTGCTCCCTGTCCGCACCTTCTCAGGCCCAGGAGCGATAATAGCTCCCATTGGGGCTAACAATCTAACTCTTGTAGATTTCCTTATTTATTGACTACACACACACACACACACATGAGCTTCCCTGGTAGCTCAGTTGATAAAGAATCCATCTGCAATGCAGGAAACCCCAGTTCGATTCCTGGGTCAGGAAGATGCCCTGAAGAAGGGACAAGGTACTCCAGAATTCTTGGGCTTCCCTGAAGAAGGGACAGGGTACTCCAGAATTCTTGGGCTTCTCTGGTGGCTCAACTGGTAAAGAATTTGCCTGCAATGTGGGAGACCTGGGTTCGATCCTTGGGTTGGGAAGATCCCCTGGAGAAGGGAATGGCTACCCACTCCAGTATTCTGGCCTGCAGAATTCCATGGACCGTATAGTCCATGGGGTTGCAAAGAGTCATACATGACTTTCACTTTTTCTTTCATACACACACACACACACATCCATATATATATACACACACAAACATATATATGGGCTTTCTGGTGGCTCAATGGGTAAAAAATCCACCTGTGATGCAGGCGATGAGGGTTCGATCCTTGGGTCAGGAAGATCCCCTGGAGTAGGGCATGGCAAGCCAGTCCAGTATTCTTGTTTGGAAAATTCCATGGACAGAGGAGCCTGGTGGGCAGCAACCCATAAGGTCATGAAAGAGTCGGATATGATTGCAGTGACATAGCACTTATGATTGAAGTGCATAGCATGACATAGCACTTATATATATATGTAAGTGCTATGTTGCTTCAATCATATCTGACTCTTTATACATATATATATATATATATATATATATATATATATATATATATAAAATATAAATCAGCCTTTGTTCAGCTGTCTTTAAATCATCATCTGCTTTCTGCCAGGATCCTGACTAGAAGATTTCATACAAGGGAAGCTTGCATCTTATCTCAATGTAAATGTTTATTTTGTACTCCTTTTAGTTCCCTCTTGTCCTCTATGAATTTATTTCTCTCAAGGGCATCAGGGTTTGGAGTTAAGGATTAGATTTCACTATTTTTGTCTCTCACTGTCCAAATCCCGCCCAATAATATCATTTTAATTTTATCTCCGTCCCATCAACCACTTCTGTATACTGCTGCTATGACAGTTTTTGAATATATTTAGTTTTCAAAGTAGCTACTATTTGGCTGAGTGATATTAATTATACACATCTATATTAATATCATATAAAGTTTTAATCTTCTAATATTTCCTGTTCTAATCTCCCCGTCAATGCTAATTAATTAACTCTTCAGAGCTCTATAAAGAATCTCTAACACAGTTGTCACTGTATTTGACTCTGTATTAAATGCAGTGAATTATTTTACATCCTTCTACCCTCCTCCAAAGGATTTATCATTTAATTGGGGAGATAAAGATGTTTCCCTAGGAATGCTCAATAATAACTGCAACTCATGGCTGGGTCTCAAGTATCTGGCACAGATCGTCAGGGCTGAGAGCTCATAAGAGTCGAAAACCATGGAGGACTGAAATTAAGAAGACAGGGACTAAGTCGTTCAAAGAGTCTTAAAAGAAAGGCCATTCTGTGTAATTTTCCCAAGATGACTTATCTATTTAAACAGCCCATCTACTCAGTGTTCTGTATGGAAAGGAAATCCCCCAAAGAGGGTATATATGTAAACACATAGCTGATTCACTTTTCTATACAGCAGAAAATAATATAGCATTGCATAACAACTATACTCCAGTAAAAATTAGTAATAATCATTTAAAAAGCAGCCCAGTTTGCCAAGGTGACAACTGGGCTTTGCAGCTGTCAGAGAATGAAGAACCAATTTAAGCTTCAGGGCTCAGCTGGACATCCCCTTGACGGATTTATTAAGGAGGTCAGGCCAGGTAGCTCCCTACTCATTTATGAGTTGAGTTAGCTTCAAAATTTTCCTTCTATTTCTGAAAATTCAGGGGTTAAACTTCATATGAAAGCCTTATGATGTGGGTATGAGAGCTGGGTTGGAGGGCTGTAATTTTCTGGGTCTGTGTTCTGGGGAAGCTGTCTTTCCAGAAAATTGCATCTCTGCTCCTCCTTGGGGAGAAAATTGGTCCTCACAGAGACCATTTACTCTCCTGATTGCGTCACTCACCAGCCGCTCAAAGCATGACTCAGAAACTTGAGGGTGCAGAGAAAAACATGAAATGTGGTTCAATGAGTATTCTCAAATGATCATCTCTGCTTTTTTGATAAATACATATATTATCAGCCAAGAAAGGCCTTTTGGATGGTGCAATGTGAATCTTACCATAAAGAGGAGAAAGAAGAAATTCTACTAGTTTGAGTCTAAACTGCCATACCTCAGGAATTGGTTCATTTACATACACCCACTCTTCTGATCCGGGCTTCGATGGGGCTGGCACTACTGGGACCGGTGAAACATCTGTAGACTCGGCAGGTGATTTCTTGAGTGGAATCTTCCCTCCTAGCGATTTTCCTCTAGGAGAACCTTCAACATGCATATTAAATCATGAAATTTCAAGGATATGGATGGGGACAGATTCTGGTGGAGGATTAAATTTATGATTGCCATGAGCTTCATGCAATTCATTAACTGCTCTTTAAGCAACTTTGGGCAGACTTATCAAATCAAAAACAAAAAATCTCATTCTCTACAGCCCCTAAATGTATCAATGATACCAACAGCAGTTTTTTTTTTTTTAAAGCAATACTATACTTCTCTTGTCCAATTAGCTGTGGAAAGCAACTTGATACTTCATTTTCATCTCTGTCCTTGCTTCTACAATGAACACATGGTTTTTACAAAGTTAAGACTCCAGAGAAAAGTGCAATTTACTATTGCAAAAAAACTGGCAAATTGAACTATCACCCTGAAAAAGAAAGAGGGTAGTCACAAAAGGAGCAGTGTTCTTGTTTACTGAAACCCAGGAGAAATTGCCGGGAGAAAGGATGCTGTTATGAGTCGGCTGGAGTCAATAAGGGGTGCAGGGGAGGAGAAGAGGTATTGTAGCTCTTGAATAGTTCCATATTCCCTGGATCAGACAGAGCGTTTCTAATCAGGGAAACTATATTTCTTACTACAGTCAGGTTGTATGGATGAAGGCAACCTCTGTGCCAAAAGCCTGGCTGAATTAAGGCATAAGGCGGTGGGGAGAGGGGAGGGAAGGAGAGAGGAGAGGAAGAGTGAGAAGGGAAAGAGAGGGGAAGGAAGAGAAGGAGGTTGGAGGAGCAGAAAGAGAGGCCTCATTTCAGCTCAGAATCCAGAAAGGGCATGCGCTATCTGAGAATATCAAGGGGGAATTCAGGCCAGTGAAGTGGTACCCATGTGGTCTGAAAGATCTTGTGACTGATGAAACTACCTTAACTCAGAAAGCACCTATATTTCCTTAAAGGATCAAAGTTATAATTTAGGAATTCATTCAGTTTAAATTTCACTTACTTTCAGATATGTTGTTAAGATTTTAGATGCAGTTTATAAATGCCTATAGAATTTGCAGCACTTTCTTTCCCCAAAATATATTTCTTTAGTGAATATTATTTAATGATATGCTGTTTAGGAAAGTAAATACATCTTCCATTTTTATAATAGTTTAAAATATATGGATTATAAGTAGAGGAGAAATTGTCAATTATGTACTGTGGACAGTTCAGTGCTAAAAACAGTAATGGTATCTACAAGTTTAAAGTTGTATCTAGATTTTATTTTAAATTAGAAAAATTTAAGAACATCTTTATTCAGGTAATAACCAAAAATGTTCATAATTTGAGAAATGTTTCTATATGGTAATTTTTTAATTCTCTGACCTGAGTTTCTAGTAAAATATGTGATAACACTACTACTTTAAGATGAATTTTTCTAAGGAGAATTTCTAAGGATAACTTTGTAATTATGAGATTGGAATGAGTTTCTTTTTCTTCTTTTCTTACATATCATGATCATTCAGTGAAAACTAAGACAGCCAGGAAGTATTTTTGAACCACTGTGCTTTGATCTTGTTTAAATTTTATCTAATTGTTTTAAACAATCAAAATGCTAAGAGGAAAAGATGTGAATGAATTAAAATGTATTGGCATAGAGAGTGAAAATAGATATCACATTTGAACAAAATCTATCAACATCTCGAGTTTACAAAAGGCAGTCCTTTTAAAGTATTACTCATGTGACCACGTGAAGGTTTCCATTTCTAAGATGTTTGCTTTCATTGGAGGTTGAATTATTGAGTCCTCAGGGCAGCCATTCTTCTTTCATGAGAAGTTTGAAGGGTAATCTGTTCTTAGCGCATGGTAAAGGCAGATTTTAGCAGTTTTTAGTCCAGTTATTAGAATCTAACTGTATCATGCAGAAGCCCATGGAGTGAGAACAAGTAGATAAAACGAGGTATAAAAGAAAAACAAAATTTTACAACGTGAACATGGGATTTGTTTAATGATTTTATCTGTGAATAAATAGTCAAAGTTGAAACAGCAGAGCAACAGATTTGAGCAATGATAATAACATACTAGGAGCTCAGGAAAGGTAAGAAAAAAACTTCATCAATTGAAGAAAGGAATTTAAGAAAACTGGAACACTTTTACATTAAGTTGGCACTATTCAGTGAATTAAGATTGTAGGAAGGAGGATAAGATGTAAAAAGTCTGATTTTTTTTAAAAGAAAGGCATTTTTATTACCTTTCAGTCTTAAAACATGCCCTAGTAGAATCAGATTTAATTAAGAACCTCACTGGGTAGAAACTAGAAGATTGGTTAACAGTGACAGCTTCCTTATTGTTTTTGCTTCAGCAAGAAAACATTTCGTTGTTAACATATGGTGCTAATAGTTGCCTGGGCTGCAAACATTGGCAAATGAAGTAGAGACTCAGGATGCCTTGGATAAATGAAAATTTTAGCTCTGAAGCAACGTGGCCAGGAAGAGAAGGGTGTCAGTGTTAGGTAAGGAGCCAGATATGGGGCATGAACCAGCTTATTCTCTAAATCACTACTGAGAAGCTATTTTGGAAGAGTTTTCTCTCCTTGGTGTCCTAGAATTCATGTTGTTTCTCTGTGTGGAGCTCAGTTCAGTTCAGTTTAGTCGCTCAGTCGTGTCTGACTCTGAGACCCCATGGACTGTAGCACACCAGGCTTCCCTGTCCATCATCAACTCCTGGAGCTTACTCAAACTCATGTTCATTGCATTGGTGATGCAATCCAACCATCTCATCCTCTGTCATCCCCTTCTTCTCCTGCCTCTAATCTTTCCCAGCATCAGGGTCTTTTCCAATGAGTCAGTTCTTCGCATTAGGTGGCCAAAGTATTGGAGTTTCAGCTTCGGCATCAATCCTTCCAATGAATATTCAGGACTGATTTGCTTTAGGATGGACTGGTAGGGTGTCCTTGCAGTCCAAGGGACTCTCAAGAGTCTTCTCCAACACCGCAGTTCAAAAGCATCAATTCTTTGGCACTTAGTTTTCTTTGTAGTCCAACTCTCACATCCACACATGACTACTAGAAAAACCATAGCCTTGACTAGATGGACCTTTGTCGGCAAAGTAGTGTCTCTGGTTTTTAATAGGCTGTCTAGGTTGGTTATAGCTTTTCTTCCAAGCAGCAAGCGTCTTTTAATTTCATGGCTGTAGTTACCACGTACAGTGACTTTGGAGTCCCCCCAAAAATAAAGTCTCTCACTGTTTCCACTGTTTCCCCATCTATTTGCCATGAAGTGATGGGACCAGATGCCATGATCTTAGTTTTCTGCATGTTGAGCTTTAAGCCAACTTTTTCACTCTCCTGTTTGACTTTCATCAAGAGGTTCTTTAGTTCTTCTTCGCTTTCTGCCATAAGAAGGGTGTCATCCACATATCTGAGGTTACTGATAATTCTCCTGGCAATCTTGATTCCACTTTGTGCTTCATCCAGCCCAGCATTTCTCATGATGTGCTCTGCATATAAGTTAAATAAGCAGGGTGACAATATACAGCCTTGACGTACTCCTTTCCCCATTTGCAACCAGTCTGTTGTTCCATGTCCAGTTCTAACTGTTGCTTCTTGACCTGCATACAGATTTCTCAGGAGGCAGGTAAGGTGGTCTGGTATTCCCATCTCTTTCAGAATTTTCCACACAGTCAAATGCTTTGGCATAGTCAATAAAGCAGAAATAGATGTTTTTCTGTAACTTTCTTGCTTTTTCAATGATCCAGCGGATGTTGGCAATTTGATCTCTAGTTCCTCTGCCTTTTCTAAATCCAGCTTGAACATCTGGAAGTTCAGGGTTCACATACTGTTGAAGCCTGGCTTGGAGAATTTTCAGCATTACTTTGCTAGTGTGTGGGATGAGTGCAACTGTGTGGTAGTTCAAAAATTCTTTGGTATTGCCTTTCTTTGGGATTGTAATGAAAACTGACCACTGGTCCTGTGGCCACTGCTGAGTTTTCCAGATTTGCTGGATATTGTGTGGAGCTGGAGATGTGAAATGTAGACTACTATAAAGTAATGAGGACTGGTTATTTGGGATCACATATAGGACCTGATTTTAGTATAATTATAATCAGTGATAAACACTGGGAACTCCTTAAGTCAACTTTGCAAAGGATTTGCCTTTCTGCCCACAGTCTTTGATAACCTGATCTGGAATCAATAATTATATCCCACATTTATTTAGTCCCATGTACTCTGAGCTGGATCCTGGTTTTTTTTTTTGTATATTTACGTATTCCCTGCAATAGCCACAGGGAAGTACTTTTACGACCTCATGAGGGAACTGAGACAAGCCAAGGTCAAGTTGTCTGTCCTTAGTCACTTGGATGCCACTTAGATGGTAAACAGGCAGAGCTAGAATCTCAGTCCAGGCAGGCCCACTCCAGGGTCCATGCATTTGACTATCATATTTGATTGCGTTTACTGTTTATTGATGTAATTCATGTTCAGAAGTGTTCATTAGTTTGATATTTAGAAATCTGCAAGTTTTAGAGTTGTCCTTTTAATACTATTTACTTGGCTTATAAATTGATTTTAAGACTGTTCTATTTGCATTATAATTGTTACAATTTAATTTTTCTGCTTGTAGTGAAAAATCTATTAAAAGTTCAGCCTGAGAAATCAATTCATTGAAAGGCTAGATAATAGAGTATAGATAATATTATTTAATTCATTTAAATTAGATGATGGTGTTAAGGAAAAATCCAAGGAAGTTCTAACCCTGTGGAGAGTTAATATGGAGTGTAGATTGCATTCACCAAAGTGTGAAGAGACTGACTTTCCCTTCTCTCAGATTAATGATTCCTAACAAAATATTACCTTATTTATTTTGACTCTCAATTTCCTCATCTTTGAAGGAAATGATCATTGCTACTTCACAGGTGGTTATGAGGATTTAGTGAGATTATACATAAAAATGATCTTGCATAGTGCCTGGCATATGGTAGGCATTCTACAAGAGGTAGTTTGTTGTTATTTTATTATTATGAATTATATTGTAAAAGGAGAATGTTGAATTTTGCCATCTGAACCATGATTGTAAATTGATCATCAACTTTCTAATGTGTGGCATCAACTTTCAGATAAAACCTAACATGTTTTGCATTTATTCTAAAATCTATTAAGGTTTTGTATGTAGTAACACATACTGTTCCCTGTTTAAGGTCCAAGGTCATTAAAAAAGAGTATTTTAGAAATTAATCCTAGAAAAGCTTAGGGCTTTTTACTTCTGTGTCAAAGTATTGTTAAACACATGTTGTTTTTTAAATTGTAATCCACCTTAAGCATTTTGGGAACCAGGACGTATTATATATAATACATTAGAAATAACAGAAGGTTTCTTATATTCCAATGGCTAAAATTGAGCAATCAGTCTTTGGCATCAACATGGTAGTTCTTCAACTTTAGTGAGCACCAGAATTCCCTAGAGTGCTTTTTAAAATACAAATTGCTTGGCCCCTCCAGGAGTTTCATATTCAGTAGGTCTGGGGTGGGACCAAGTATCTGTTTTTCTAAAACGTTCCCAGGTGATGCAGATGCTACTGATCTAGGACTGAACTTAAAGAACCACCGTGTTAATAGATGATCTAGGGATTTCAATTCCATTTCACTTTCATCTTTTTTTTCCTCTGTTCTTACATGTCCTTAAAATGAAATGTCATTAATGCTTATAACATTGACAAAATATTTACAGCTAAGTGGCTTGGCAGCACCTAAACTATGAGTTAAATCAGAAGGCTAGCACTGGAACAGTCCCAGTACTAATACATGTATTAGTACTAATACAGGTCGACAGAACTAAAGAGGACGAGATTTCCAAGCATTTATTTATAGAACTCTAGTCCCAAGGGGGGCTTCCCCGGTGGCTCAGATGGTAAAGAATCTGCCTGCAATACCGGAGACCCAGGTTCAGTCCCTGGGTCGGGAAGATCCCCTGGAGAAGGAAATGGCAACCCATTTCAGTATTCTTGCCTGGAGAATCCTTTGGACAAAGGAGCTTGGTGGGCTACAGTCTATGGGGTCTCAAAGAGGCAGACATGACTGAGCAACACTTTCACTTTTTAGTCCCAGAGGATACTCCTCCGAGAGAGTTCTGCAGTCACAATGTTTTGAGATATTACATAGTGTGCCTCCCACTGCCTTAGAGATAGATGATCACAGGACATACATATCTATATCATCTATCTCCGTGGAGAGTAAATATATTTTAATTTGGTGTAACACAGCATTTTTCTGAAATTGGTTGATTAAGGAAAACTCTTCAATTAGCCCTTATGTAATGCCTCCTAGGTAAGGTCACAGAGTAGAAAAGTCCTTATTTTATGAAGGAATAAAATAGGGCCATGGCAGATGGTTGAAGATAATAAATTCTTTAAGAATACCATAAATACAATTGCAAATGGCATTTCAGTGTCAAGAGTAGCAGGGAGAAGGGTAGGGATTGATCTGATACGCAGGGAAAAATAAAGATGAGTCAAAGATGCCAACAACAGGAAACAAGGATAAATTTGAAGGAAGGAAAAAGGAGGTGGCTCCTCAAGCCACGCTTTCAATATAATTAATTGGTATCAAATAGCTTGTGAAGTAAACAGTTAACCAATTAATAGCATTCAGCTCCCAAAGGTATTAGTTCCAAATATAAAGAATTAAAATTACTAAGACTTCCTCTTAATGAAGTAAATCCTGTTATACATGCCAAAACAACAGTACTTCTATGTAGAAGAAAGACTTCTAAATCTTGATCAAGAGTTCATCTATTTCAAATATTATTCAATATAGTAGAAACTATGTTTATGGAAATAGAAACAGACTAGTAAAATAAAAGAAAAAAGAGTTCTTGAATTTACTTAAACTCAGCTAACTGCATGATTTAAATGGATGTATATTTTGCTGGGTGAAGTTGTATTCGCTTATGGTTTGTTTGAGTATACTTTTACCTAGATGCTCTCAAAGCATGTGCATTATTAGGTCTAACAATGATTTGGACAGGACTGGAAAAGGTAAGTTTTCATTTTAATTCCAAAGAGCAATGTCAAAGAATGTTCAAGCTACCGTACAGTTGTGCTCATCTCACACACTAGCAAGGTAATGCTCAAGATCCTTCAAGCTAGGCTTCAGCAGTATGTGAACAGAGAACTTCCAGATGTACAAGCTGAGTTTAGAAAAGGCAGAGGAACCAGAGATCAATTGCCAACTTTTGTTAGATCATAGAGAAAACAAAGAAATTCCAGAAAAAACATCTACTGCTTCATTGACTACACTAAAGCCTTTGACTGTGTGGATCACAACAAACTGTGGAAAATTCTTAAAGGGATCTGAAAACCAGAGCGCCTTACCTGTTTCCAGAGAAACCTGTATACAGGTCAAGAAGCAACAGTTAGAACCAGACATATAACAAAGGATTGATTCAAAATTTGGAAAGAAGTATGTCAAGGTTGTATAATGTCACCCTGCTTATTTAACTTATATGCAGAGTACATCATGCAAAATTCTGGGATGGATGAATTACAAGCTAGAATCAAGATTGCCAGGAGAATTATCAACAACCTCAGATATGCAGATGATACCACTCTAATGGCAGAAAGCAAAGAGGAGCTAAAGAATATTTTGATGAGGGAGAAAGAGGAGAATGAAAAAGCTAGCTTAAAACTCAACATTTAAAAAACTAGGATATTGGCATCTGGTCCTATCACTTTATAGCAAATAGAAGGAAAAAAGTGGAAACAGTGACAGATTTTATTTTCTTGGGCTCCAAGATGCCTGTCGATGGGGAATGCAGCCATGAAATTAAGAGATTCTTGCTCCTTGGAAGGAAAGTTATGACAAACCTACACAGCACATTAAAGAGCAGAGACATCACTTCACCAACAGCTGACAAAAGTCTGTATAGTCAAAGCCATGGCTTTTCTAGTAGTCATGTATGGATGTGAGAGTTGGACCATCAGGAAGGCTGACGACCTAAAAATTTATGCTTTCAAATTGTGGTGCTGGAGAAGACACTTGAGAGTCTCTTGGATTGCAAGGAGATCAAACCAGTCAATCCTAAAGTAAATTGACCCTGAATATTCATTGGAAGGACTGATGCTGAAGCTGAGGCTCCAATACTTTGGCCACTTGGTGTGAAGAGCCCACTCATTGGAAAAGACCCTGATGCTGGCGAAGAATGAGGGCAGGAAGAGAAGGGGATGACAGAGGATAAGATGGTTAGATAGCATCACTGACTCAATGGACATGAGTTTGAGCAAACCCTGGGAGGTAGTGAAGGACAGGGAAGCCTGGTGTGCTGCAGTCCTTGGGATCACAAAAAGTTGGACATGACTGAGCGACTGAAAAACCACAACAATGCATAAGTATATTTGATTTCTATTTTTGATGATTCTGTGCAGATCCTTCATTTGCTTTTGCTGATCACAATGAGAAAGTAAGGGATTCATAATGTAAATGTGGAAACTATTCTCCTATTTGTAAACAGGTGAGAGAAAGCATATAAATTATAGCCAAAACTCTAGCTAAATTTTTAATCTCACCAATGTTGACTCACAATGACTAGTTACATAAACCTATCAGGTTATATAATCAGAAAAGGGTGAGATGCTTTGAGAATCATGGATATGCATTTTTGAATGCCAAAATAGAGATCCTTTTAAGCCATAATTTTGTGAACATTGTACATTCTTGGGCTGCTATTGCATTGGCAATCTCTAATGAAAAAGTAAGCAGTGGTACATCATGGCAACCCCCTGAGCATGTACTCTGCAGAAGTCAACTGGGTGTGTCCATAACTGCATTCCAATCTTTGATTTGTTGCTGTAGCAGCTCCAGGGCTTTTCTGGTGGCTCAGTGGTAAAGAATTCACCTGCCAAGGCAGGAGATGTGGGTTCGATCCCTAGGCTGAGAAGATTCCCTGAAGAAGAAAATGGTAACTCCCTCCAGTGGTTTTGCCTGAGAAATTCCATGGACAAAGAAGCCTGTTGGGTTATAGACCATGGAGTTGCAAAGAGTCAGACACAACTTAAAGACTGAGCAGGCACGCATGTAGCAGCTTCAACACTATTGTTGTTTAGTCACTAAGTCACAATTGACTCTTTTGCAACACCACGGACTGTAGTCCACCAATCTTCTCTTAGGATTTCCCAGGCAAGAATACTGGAGTGGGTTGCCATTTTCTTTTCCACAGGATCGTCCCAACCCAGGGATCGAACCTGTGTCTCCTGTGTTGGCAGGAGGATTCTTTATCACTAAGCCACCTGGGAAGCCCAGTGGCTTCAACATACAATGCAACTAAATATGCTTGTTAAGAGCCTGGCATTTCTTCTGCCAACTATCAATTATTTACAAAATTGTATCCCCCTTATTTCACAGAAACAGTTAAGATAGAAAATAAATGAAACTAGATCAGGAAAAATACAACCTAAATTAGGAGGTCAAAGCAGGGAGAGGAATTAGAAAGCAGACTCCAGGATATAGGTCCTTGCTTAGAAACTAAAATCTTAGATGCTAATTTGGTTCTGAATTTCTAGACAGCCAATATAGAAAAGGCAGTGCTATCATTTAGAGGTACTAATTATTTAGCCATGTAGAGGAAGAAAAAAATTTCAGTCCCTTTCTTCTGAATGAAATTTCCCACCTAGGATTTTACACAGAGGCCACTGAATGATGTAATGGGCATACTATCCCTTCAGAAAATGAAATACCAGGTTATTATTAGTATAATGAAAGTTTCATCTCCACTGCTGTTGTGTTGAGGACTTTAATCAAAGAACTTATCAGTGAAAGCAATTTCATGGAAGCTTTTCAAGAAAATATGGTTCAGCATGTAGTTTTCTGATGGCATAATTTAGCCCAAGGATAACACTTATAATATCTATGATGATTGAATATTCTGTATCTTAGATATCAGAGAAGGCAATGGCACCCAACTCCAGTACTCTTGCATATTCTCTAAATTATTCCTCACAAGCATCACTTTCCTCAGCAGGACCTTTGCTGAGCCAGGCTACAGAAAGACTGAGGTTTTCTTTGGCAAGAGTTTATGATTTACAAATGCCTGAAAGAAGGGCCCAATGTACATTACTACATAAATATCACTATTTTCACTGAGAGTTATAAAATGCAGAATTCTATTTAATCATATTTATCTTAATCTGTACCTTTTCTTTTGAGTGAAGTTTCACTTTTCTTCCCTTTTCCTTCCTGAAGAGGTTCTCGATTACCATGCGGGGGTTCTAAACAAAATTTAACACATAAATATCATTTGTGATTTTTTCTGATAGCTGGTTTATGATTTGTAAGCAATCAAATGTGATTTCTCAAAACAGCTATATTTGTGAACTGCCTAAAATGGCTAAGACCTTTACTGTGAGTTAAAATTAATCTGAAGTTAGACTATGGATTGAAAATTCTTGAATGACAACCCTGATAGGACTATTCTATTTTGTGACATTGAGAAGTTGAGTCCTAAGTTTAACATCAGCATTTGGTAGTGAATTTGATTGTTGTTGTTCAGTTGCTAAGTCATGTCTGACTCTTTTTGTCAGACATGGACTGCAGCACGGCAGGCTTCCCCGTCCCTCACCATTTCCCAGAGTTTGTCCAAATTCATGTCCATTCTGTTGGTGATGTCATCCAACCATCTCATCCTCTGTCACCCTCTTCTCCTTCTGCCTTCAATCTTTCCCAGCATCAGGGTGTTTTCCAATGAATCAGCTCTTGCCATCAGGTGGCCAAAGTATTGGAGCTTCAACTTCAGCATCAATCCTTCCAATGAGTATTCAGGGTTGATTTCCTTTAAGATTGACTGGTTTGATCTCCTTGCTGTTCAAGGGACTCTCAACAGTCTTGTCCAGCACCACAGTTCGAAAGCATCAATTCTTCGGTGCTCTGTCTTCTTTATGGTCCACCTCTCACAACAGTATGTGACCACTGGAAAGACTATAGACTTAACCATACAGACCTTTGTCAGCAAAGTGATGTCTTTGCTTTTTAACACACTGTCTAGGTTTGTCAGTGAGTTTGATTATAAACTCTTTAATGCAACATACATGCAGAGTTTTAAAAGTTAGTCACAAGTACATTGGAAGCAGATGGCTCTATTAGTATTTGGAGATAGTTCACTGAAATGATTGTTATACAACAAGATGACTGGATCTATAATAAGAATGATGCCAAAACACTTTGAAGGAGAGTTAAATAAACCATTGTTTTGATATTGCACATTCTTGACCTCATACTTGGTTGCCTGTGACTTTCACCTTCCATTGTGCCTTGACTGTAACTTGTAATACAAAGGATTGTTTGGGAATATATACATTGGATTGCCTGGAATCTAATTAAAAGACATGCTGGAAAGGGGGAAATGGGAAACTGATGACCTGGAGGTCAATGAGATTTCCCAAATAATAATTTGGTCTTTGAAAAAATCACTACATCCCACATAATTCACCAAACAGGTTCAGTCATCTTTCTCCGTTTGCCCTATGTTACAGTTTGTCCCCCTCGTCATAAGGATGCACATATGGGGCAATTTAAATGTCTGTGATAGAGTCTGTCTGACCTATTCTTCGTATTTAGAAGTGACAGTTATAAGAATGTGTAAATGCATAACATATCACTTATGTTTAAATATCTCAGCTCCAAAAACAAGATTCCATAGAAATAAGACAACCTCTTTTGTTAATCTCTATAAAAGGACTTTTAAACATCCAAATAGTTAAATAGTTAAACACCAAACTCATTCATAAATAAATAAATACAAAGGTTTGAATTTTTTTTTTTTTTTAGAGGTAAGGTTAATAAAAAAAAGCCTAGATAACCTCTTAGTACCTTTAATAACAATACTCTGGGTAACCAACATTTTAGCTCCAAACTTTAGCAGAAGGCAATAGAAAAGGGGGTGAAAACAGGGACACCTGAGATGCTGAACTTACAAAATATTGTGAGCAAGTCTAGTTTCTTCTGGGAGTAGCATGAATTCTGCCTCTTTGAAAAACTTATTTCCAAAATGTATTCTGAAATCTCCAAATATACTCTTAGCAGCATGGATAGCACTACCATGCTTTGTCACACTCAGAACTTTAGTTTTAAATTACATTCTGACATTTGATAGTGGACTTGATAATAAACCCTTTAATGGAACAAAATTGTGAAGTGTTAAAAATTTAATCTCAAGTGTACTTGAAGAAGATAAAAAATTCAGAACTGTAAAAAATTAATAAATAGAAATCACAATTAAACAGAGTTGAGAAACCAAAAGGGGGAGATCTTTGGCCCTAAGAGGACAGTATTACCCAACAGGAGGAAGAAAGATTCCTCTTCTTTCCTGACACGGATTCAGCCAATGAAAAGCCATTGACTCATGGGGTACTATGGACCTTCCAACTTCCTTTTCCCTCTATAGAAGCATTCTCCTTCCCTAGTCATATCAGGACTTATATAGGGCTTGCCATAGTTGCAGACCATGCATTATCATTCCCTGCTAATTCTGAATAAACCCACCTTCACTGGAGAAATATCTGACACTCTATTCATTTCAGGTCAACAAACCCATATACAGTGTAGAACTGTCAGTTCAGTTCAGTTCAGTCGCTCAGACATGTCCGACTCTTTGGGACTCCATGGACTGCAGTACGCCAGGCTTCCCTGTCCATCACCAACTCCTGGAACTTACTCAAACTCATGTCCATTGAGTTGGTGATGCCATCCAACCATCTCATCCTCTATCATCCCCTTCTCCTCCTGCCTTCAGTCTTTTCCAGCATGAAGGTCTTTTCCAATGAGTCAGCGCCAAAGTATTGGAGTTTCAGCTTCAGCATCAGTCCTTCCAACGAATATTCAGGACTGATTTTCTTTAGGATGGACTGGTTCTATCTCTTTGCAGTCCAAGGGACTCTCAAGAGTCTTCTCCAACCACAGTTCAAAAGCAACAATTTTTCTGCACTCAGCTTTCTTTATAGTTTAACTCTCACATCCATACATGTCTACTGGAAAAACCATAGCTTTGACTAGACAGACCTTTGTTGGCAAAGTAATGTCTCTATTTTTTAAAATGCTGTCTAGGTTGGTCATAGCTTTTCTTCCAAGGAGCAAGTGTCTTTTAATTTCTTGGTTGCAGTCACCATCTGCAGTGATTTTGGAGCCCCCCCAAAATAGTCTCTTACTATTGTAGAAATGTATTTGAGCAAAATGACCTTTAGTACTCAGTGTACAATGCTTCCTTCTTTACCCCATTTCTAACTTGTTTTTTTTTTTTTAGTAAATCATTTCACTTTTCTTCTCAACTTTTAAAGAAAATTGTAATTGGATGTTTGCTTTGGGCTTGTTCAGAAGTCTCTGGCTTTCAGTTCTGAAAATGTGTTCTTTGAAAACCACTAAATTTTTTAATATAAATATAAATAAACCTGCTGGGAACTTCCCTCCATAAAACCGCTTATCCTAGATTCCCCGAGCTGTAAGGGCAGTGTGACCTGTGCTGTGGCACCATCAGCATCTATTAGCACTGAGATCTCCTCACAGTGATGCCTTGAGGTTGGAAGACAGTAATTAGGCCTCTGGGGGTGAACGCTTCTGTGCATTTTATTTTATTTATTTTTTAAAATTTATTTCTTTTAATTGCAGGCTAATTACTTTACAATATTGTAGTGGTTTTTGCCATACACTGACATGAATCAGCCATGCATTTTAAAAGCTCAGGCAGTAGCCCTGCCCTTGCGGGAAGAATGAGACAGATACATACAACCACTCTTTGAAGCAACAACAGCTTTATTATTCCTCCAAATGCACAGTATTCAACTATACAATTTTAAATTCACAAGCAAACTTAAGAAACTTAGAAGACTGCTACAGATTGGTTTCAGGGAATGGCTCCAGTACATAGAGACTCCTGGTCATGAGGCTGAGGTGAAGAAAGGGAGGGAAGGCCATGGTCTTGGGTTTGAGGCCTGGGTGGACAATGCCAGGCCCCACTGAGCCTCTGTGGAAATTGTCTTCCCCAGTTAAATAGCATTTTTAAGGTTTCCACTAGTCCTCCAGACCTCTGCTTTGTTTTTTAAAGGGAAATACTATGTATGTTTAATTAAAGGCTTTGTGCTTCATTGTTCATATAATAAAAATATTTTTGTGTATCTTGTCTTTAGTTAAGTCCCATTTTGTGGAATATAATGGTCTTTAGCAGACCATCATAAATGTTATTAAAGTTTTCAAATTTATTTGTTTAATATAAGTAAACTTAATTTTGAAAAATCAGACCCATCTCTGATCTCCATGAAGAAGAAAGATTATAGTCTTTAGAAATGCAATCATGACACAATAACAAGCAAACCTAGGTGGACTTGGTAACTGCACAGCTGACCACTTACGAAGCCAAAACCAGAAAATAAGTCACGTTTGTTTCATATACACAGCACTAAGTTGATCCTGTCACGCTCCCAGTATCATACATGCCAACAGTTGAGCATTTCACTTTTGTCATTATATATTCTACCATTTCATGGTCCATAGTGCTTAAGGATACAGAAAGAACTTAAGCTAAAAAATATCTCTCTATAAACTATCCATGTATGCTATATGTTGTAAAGATACAAGTTTACTGAGATGTCGGGAGCTTGTTTCTAGCCTTTTATAATTGCATAGCACAAAAGAATAACAGTTACATATGTATTCTAGCCTCTAATGGATGCTGTTGATTTGTTCCCTTATTCTTGTGGGCAACTGGTTATGTTCTCATTTTGGTAAGGAGGTCTCAGTGTCCATAAACTCAGCTCTACCACTCCAACAAACAGAAGTCTGTCCCCTTGATCTGCTCTATGCTCCTTATGGTTATTCTCTCTGTGCCTCCCCTTCTCTTGTCTGTGGTCTTATTCTAATCAGTGGATCTGGGCATGAGGATGCCCACATGGAGGGATCCCACGTGGTCAGGTACCTGCACTTTGGGACAGCTGTGCTCTCAGCTACTGCTGCCTCTCCACTTCATCTGAGCAGACAGCTTCCTTTCACATGACTGATGCTGTTCAAAGCCTGACTCTGCTGCTGCTGCTAAGTTGCTTCAGTCGTGTCCGACTCTGTGCGACCCCATAGGCTGCAGCTCACCAGGCTCCCCTGTCCCTGGGATTCTCCAGGCAAGAACACTGGAGTGGGTTGCCATTTCCTTCTCCAGTGCATGAAAGTGAACGCTACTGATAGATAAACGGACTGGTACTATTATTTACAATTGCTTTCTAAGTGAAAATGAGAAACCTGTAGACAGGGTTAGCAATCACTGTCAGTCACCTGATGCTTGCTTTCCTTTCGCAGCAGGAGTTTTGGACCGCTCCTGTGGAAGGTGGACTTCTTTCTCTTTCTCTGGTTCCGGAGGGGGAGGAGGAGGAGGAGGAGGGGATGTCTTCTCAGTCAGGGAAACTTCTTCTTTTCTCTCAGCTTCCTTTTCTTCTAATTTCTTTTTCACTTCAAACAGGATGATAAGAATGGATCTTTATTAGCAACTCCAGACACCTACTATTTCACATAAACTAAGATAAACCTAACTTAATATAAAATTGCTCTCACTGAATTAAGGCTAAATTCATGTTTTAAATTATCCAGTCCTTAAAGCTGACATTTGACGTCATCTCTCTCTGGTTAGAAATACCATTTCCCCTGCCTCTGATGGAGATGGTGATGACGTGTGTGTGTGTGTGTGTGTGTGTGTGTGTATCTATAGCAGGTAGAAGACTTGCTGATAGGGTGCCGACTTTAAAACTTACAATCTAGAATTAGCTAATCTACTGGGATAGGAAACTAAAGAATTACGTCAAATTTCCTAGTGGATAAACGAGGTGAAAAAAGCCTAAAGAGAAGGTGAAGGGCAATATGACAGAAGAGGTGAGGATTGGGAGGACATAGAAGGGAACAGAAAAGCATGCGGCACCAACTTCTAGGGGTAAATACATATAAAGCATTTAGAATGGTGCTCAGTACTCAAATAAGGCTTAATAAAATTCATCCATTCATGCACTAGCTAGTTATTAAATCTCAGTTGTGCCCTGAAGGAAAGGAAGCCTTATAACAATAAGATAAAACTATGCCAATACTGTGGGGTTCCCAGGTGGCACTGGTGGTAAAGAACCCATCTGCCAATGTAGGAGACATAAAAGACACAGGTTCAATCCCTGGGTAGGGAAGCTCCCCTGGAGGAGGGCATGGCTACCCACTCAGTGTTCTTGCCAGGAGAATCCCATGGACAGAGGAGCCTGGTAAGCTATGGTCCATAGGTTCGCAAAGAGCTGGACACGACTGAAGGGACTGAGTATGCATGCGAGCCAATACCATCAATAGGTAAAACTATAGCAATACTGTAAATAATAGTAATACAAACAATGCTAGGCACAGTTGTGGCTGCCAGAGATACAAAAGTAAAACAAAAGAGAAAAATCACTGCCTTGTGAAGCTTGCAAACCATAAACATGAATAAAGTAAGTCACATAAGAAGCTGGAAGGTGGTAAGTGCTCTAGAGAAAGTACGTAGAGCAGAGGGAAGGGCGTCAAGTGCTGTGGGGCAGCTTTTACAGTTTGTTTAAATGGCGTGCTTTGCAGGGTAGACCCACTGAGGAGGTGGCTATTGAGCAAAGACTTGAAGACACTGAGGGAGTGTGCGTTCCAGGCAGAGGAGACAGCTCTGGGGTGTTTCTGGATTGTCTAGGCTCCTATAATTGTTAGGGCCCTTTGCCCTTCCGGATTCAGGCTCACCTTACCCAGTGTGCCCTTCCCACCCTCCCTGACTTCCCAGGGCTCCACCCTGGAAATGGCCACAACTTTACCCCTGTACCAATGGCAGTGGATACCTGCACCCTTGTATGGCTATTTCTCCCATTGCCCTCAGATCGTTCTTTTCACCTTGGCAAGATAAGGAGGATTTGTTTTATTGGATTTTTTTTCAACCTGGAAATTAATGTCTTTTCTGATTATGAAAGTAATATATAATTATTGCCTTTAAAATTCAACAATGTAGACAAATAAGCTGAAAGAGAAATTTCTTGTTAATTCTCTTCGTCCTCCTTCTTCCCTCCTCATCAAAGACTGTATTATTGTTAAAGAGAAAACCATAAGCCCAAAATGGCATCACTTGTGCTAAATAAATAAAGTCCATGATACCAAACCTATACTACCTGCCTCAGTTGCAGTTTCTACCTTCCTCATAATTTTAATCAATCAGTTTGGAATTTTCTGGTTGGCACCAATGAGATGATCTGTCATTTGGCCCTCTCTATATCACCTCCCCTCTTTATCAAAGAAGAAGAGTCAATCTGTATGGCAAAGACCCCTGCAGTTCCCTTTGCCCAAAAGATGTCCTGGCCCAAAGTAACCATTTTTTTCCCCTTTTGCTAAAGACTTCCCTGTTCCACCCTCGTGTCCCTCGTGTCTATGAAAAATTCTACTTTTTACTTCCCTTCAGAATGTTAGATGGGACACTGTTTGGTCAGGAATAGTTGAATAAAGCAAGTTAGAGCTTCAGATTTCCTGGGTTGAAGTTTATTTTTTTATTAGCATATACTGTCACTATTTTCTGTGCTGCTGCTGCTGCTGCTAAGTTGCTTCAGTCATGTCTGACTCTGTGCGACCCCATAGACAGCAGCCCGTTAGGCTCCTCGTCCCTGGGGTGCTCCAGGCAAGAATACTGGAGTGGGTTGCCATTTCCTTCTCCAATGCATGAAAGTGAAAAGTGAAAGTGAAGTCTCTCAGTCGTGCCTGACTCTTAGCAACCCCATGGAATGCAGGCTACCATGGACGGAATGCTTTTCCGTCCATGGGATTTTCCAAGCAAGAGTACTGGAGTGGGTTGCCATTGGCTTTTAATAATTGTTGCTGTTGTTTTAATTGCTTAGTCATGTCTGACTCTTTTGTGACCCCATGGACTGCAGCCCATCAGGCTCCTCTGTCCATGGTATTTGCCAAGCAGGAATACTGGAGGGCGTTGCCTCCAGAAAATCTTCCCAACCCAGGGATAGAACCCATGGCTCCTGCATAGACAGATTCTTTACCACTGAGCCACCTGGACAGCTCAAATTTAATAATAGATATACTTTTAAAAACAAAAAAGGGAAAATTTAAATATAACCTGATTTTTCCCACTTAACAGTATATTATGCTTATTTTAAAACAGCAGACTGTTCATAGAAGTACCATATCCTTTTATTTTTTGTTTTTAACTTAATTAGGATGTTTAGTAACATGGACTAGGTAAATATTTATTATTTTAATGACAAAATATTTGTTAAAAATAATGAACGGATTGGAATGTAAATCTTAAATAAGTGGCAGTGGATTCTGTTCATGTAATAAGTGACTGGAATATAAAATCTTTAGGACAATGTTGAAGTGATTCTGATAGCTGGAAAAAACACTGATTCAAATTTCTAGATGTTTGAAGCTATAGTTCAGTTCAGTTCAGTCGCTCAGTCATGTCTGACTCTTTGTAACCCCATTGACTGCAGCACGCCAGGCCTCCCTGTCCATCACCAACTCCTGGAGCCTACTCAAACTCATGTCCATTGAGTAGGTGATGCCATCCAACAATCTAATCCTCTGTTGTCCCCTTCTCCTCTCGCCTTCAATCTTTCCCAGAATCAGAGTCTTTTCCAATGAGTCAGTTCTTCGCATAAGGTGGCCAAAGGAATAGAGTTTCAGCTTCAGCATCTGTCCTTCCAATGAATATTCAGGACTAATTTCCTTTAGGACAGACTGGTTCTATCTCCTTGCAGTCCAAGGGACTCTCAAGAGTCTTCTCCAACACCACAGTTCAAAACCATTAATTCTTCAGTGCTCAGCTTTCTTTATAGTCCAACTGTCACATCCATATATGATGACTGGAAAAACCATAGCCTTGACTAGACGGGCCTTTGTTGGCAAAGTACTGTCTCTGCTTCTTAATATGCTGTTGAGCTTGGTCATAACTTTTCTTCCAAGGAGTAAGCGTCTTTTAATTTCATGGCTGCAGTCACAGTCTGCAGTGATTTTGGAGCCCCCCAAAAACAGTCTGTTTCCCACCCCAAAATAAAAACTGTTTCTACTGGTTCCCCATCTATTTGCCATGAAGTGATTGGACCAGATGCCATGATCTTAGTTTTCTGAATGTTGAGCTTTAAGCCAACTTTTTCACTCTCCTCTTTCACTTTCATCAAAAGGCCCTTTAGTTTTTCTTTGCTTTCTGCCATAAGGTTGGTGTAATCTGCATATCTGAGGTTATTGATATTTCTTCCGGCAATCTTGATTCCATTTTGTGCCTTATCCAGCCCAGCATTTTGCATGATGTACTCTGCATATAAGTTAAATAAGCAGGGTGACAATATACAGCCTTGATGTACTCCTTTCCCCATTTGCAACCAGTCTGTCGTTCCATGTCCAGTTCAAACTGTTGCTTCCTAACCTGCATACAGATTTCTCAAGAGGCAGGTAAGGTGGTCTGGTATTCCCATATCTTTCAGAATTTTCCACAGTTTGTTGTGATCCACACACTCAAAGACTTTGGCATAGTCAATAAAGCAGAAATAGATGTTTTTCTGGAACTCTCTTGCTTTTTCAATAATCTAGCAGATGTTGGCAATTTGATCTCTGGTTCCTCTGACTTTTCTCTTTTTTTTGTATTTTATTATTTTATTTTATTTTTTAACTTTACAATATTGTATTGGTTTTGCCATATATCAAAATGAATCCGCCAATGGTATACATGTGCTCCCCATCCTGAACCTTCCTCCCTCCTCCCTCCCTATACCATCCCTCTGGGTCATCCCAGTGCACCAGCCCCAAGCATCGAGTATCATGCATCGAACCTGGACTGGTGACTCGTTTCATATATGATATTATACATGTTTCAATGCCATTCTCCCAAAGCATCCCACCCTCTCCCTCTCCCACAGAGTCCAAAAGACTGTTCTATACATCAGCATCTCTTTTCCTCTGACTTTTCTAAAACCAGCTTGAACATCTGGAAGTTCACGGCTTACGTACTGTTGAAGCCTGGCTTGGAGAATTTTGAGCATTACTTTACTAGCATGTGAGATGAGTGCAATTGTGCAGTAGTTTGAGCATTCTTTGGCATTGCCTTTCTTTGGGATTGGAATGAAAACTGACCTTTTCCAGTTCTGTGGCCACTGCTGAGTTTTCCAAATTTGCTGGCATATTGAATGCAGCACTTTCACAGCATCATCTTTTAAGATTTGAAAGAGCTCAACTGGAATTGCATCACCTCCACTAGCTTTATTCATAGTGATGCTTTCTAAGTCCCACTTGACTTCACATTCCAGGATGTCTGGCTCTAGGTGAGTGATCACACCATTGTGATTATCTTGGTTGTGAAGATCTTTTTGGTATAGTTCTTCTGTGTATTCTTGTCACCTCTTCTTAATATCTTCTGTTTCTGTTAGGTCCATACCATTTCTGTCCTTTATTGAGCCCATCTTTGCATGAAATGTCCCTTGGTATCTCTTATTTTCTTGAACAGATCTCTAGTCTTTCCCATTCTATTGTTTTCATCTATTTCTCTGCACTGACCACCGAAGAAGGCTTTCTTATCTCTCCTTGCTATTCTTTGGAACTCTGCCTTCAAATGGGTATATCTTTCCTTTTCTCCTTTGCTTTTTGCTTCTATTCTTTTCACAGCTATTTGTAAGGCCTCCTTAGACAGCCATTTTGCTTCTTTGCATTTCTTTTTCTTGGGGATGGTCTTGATCCCTGTCTCCTGTACAATGTCACGAACCTCTGTCCATAGTTCATCAGGCACTCTATCAGATCTAATCCCTTGAATCTATTTCTCACTTCCATTGTATAATTGTAAGGGATTTAATTTAGGTCATACCTGAATGGTCTATTTGTTTTCCCTACTTTCTTCAATTTAAGTCTGAATTTTGCAATAAGGAGTTCATGATCTGAGCCACAGTCAGCTCCCGGTCTTGTTTTTGCTGACTATATAGAGCTTCTTCATCTTTGGCTGCAAAGAATATAATCAATCTGATTTCAGCATTGACCATCTGGTGATGTCCACATGTAGAGTTTTCTCTTGTGTTGTTGGAAGAGGGTGTTTGCTATGACCAGTGTTCTCTTGGCAAAACTCTGTTAGCCTTTTCCCTGCTTCATTCTGTACTCCAAGGCCAAAGTTGCCTTTTATTCCAGATGTTTCTTGAGTTCCTACTTTAGCATTCTAGTTCCCTATAATGAAAAGGACATCTTTTTTGGGTGTTAGTTCTAGAAGGTCTTGTAGGTCTTCAGAGAACTGTTCAACTTCAGCTTCTTCAGCATTACTGGTTAGGGCATAGACTTGGATTACTGTGATATTAAATGGTTTGCCTTGGAAATGAATAGAGATCATTTTGTCATTTTTGAGATGGCATCCAAGTACTGAATTTCTGAGCCTTTTATTGACTATGATGGCTACTCCATTTCTTCTAAGGGATTCTTGCCACAGTAGTAGAGATAATGGTCATCTGATTAAATTTACCCAATCCAGTCCATTTTAGTTCGTTGATTCCTAAAATGTCGACATTCACTCTTGCCATCTCCTGTTTGACCACTTCCAATTTCCCTTGATTCATGGACATAACATTCCCAGTTCCCATGCAATATTGCTCTTTACAGCATCAGACCTTGCTTCCATCACCAGTCACATCCACAACTGGGTGTTATGTTTGCTTTGGCTCTATCTCTTCATTCTTTCTGGAGTTATTTCTCCACTGATCTCCAGTAGCATATTGGGCATGTACTGACCTGGGGAGTTCATCTTTCAGTGTCCTATCTTTTTGCCTTTTCATATTGTTCATGGGGTTCTCAAGGCAAGGATACTGAAGTGGTTCACCATTCCCTTCTCTGTGGACCACTTTTTGTCAGAACTCTCCATCATGACCCGTTCGTCTTAGGTGGCCCTACAAGGCATGGCTCTTTGTTTCACTGAGTTAGACAAGACTGTGGTCCATGTGATTAATTGGTTAGTTTTCTGTTATTGTGGTTTTCAGTCTGTCTGCCCTTTGATGGAGAAGGATATGAGGCTTATGGAGGCTTCCTCATGGGAGAGACTGACTGAGGGGAAACTGGGTCTTGTTCTGATGGGCCATGCTCAGTAAATCATTAATCCAATTTTCTGTTGATGGGTGGAGCTGTGTTCCCTCCCTGCTATTTACCTGAGGCCAAACTATGGTGGAGGTAATGAAGATAATGGTGACCTCCTTCAAAAGATCCCATGCATGTACTGCTATGAAAGTGAAGAGGAACTCAAAAGCCTCTTGATGAAAGTGAAAGAGGAGAGTGAAAAAGTTGGCTTAAAGCTCAACATTCAGAAAACGAAGATCATTGCATCCGGTCCCATCACTTCATGGGAAATAGATGGGGAAACAGTGGGAACAGTGTCAGACTTTATTTTTGGGGAGCTCCAAAATCACTGCAGATGGTGACTGCAGCCATGAAATTAAAAGACGCTTACTCCTTGGAAGGAAAGTTATGACCAACCTAGAAAGCATATTAAAAAGCAGAGACATTCCTTTGCCAATAAAGGTTCGTCTAGTCAAAGCTATGGTTTTTCCTGTGGTCATGTATGGATGTGAGAGTTGGACTGTGAAGAAGGCTGAGCACCGAAGAATTAATGCTTTTGAACTGTGGTGTTGGAGAAGACTCTTGAGAGTCCCTTGGACTGCAAGGAGATCCAACCAGTCCATTCTGAAGGAGATCAGCCCTGGGATTTCTTTGGAGGGAATGATGCTGAAGCTGAAACTCCAGTACTTTGGCCACCTCATGCGAAGAGTTGACTCATTGGAAAAGACTCTGATGCTGGGAGGGATTGGGGGCAGGAGGAGAAGGGGATGACAGAGGCTGAGATGGCTGGATGGCATCACCGACTCAATGGACATGAGCTTGAGTGAACTCCGGGAGTTGGTGATGGACAGGGAGGCCTGGCGTGTTGCAATTCATGGGGTCACAAAGAGTCGGACACGACTGAGTGACTGAACTGAACTGAACTTATGTACTGCTACACTCACTGCCCCCAACCCAGCATCAGGCCACCACTGACCCACGCCTCTGCTGGAGACTCCTGGACACTCCCAGGCAAGTCTGGGTCAGACTTGTTGAAGCTACAACCTAGACTCAATTTGTTTTTGCTTTTCAATCTCAACTCTAGAGGTTACCTTCCTCCTCTCAGCCTAATTTCTGACTGTCAAAATAACATGTTAAGCCTTTTATATATTTGTTTTGTGTGAAAGTTTCACATGGATGTTTTGGGGGAGTGGACATTTAGATGTGGAAGCTTGTCTTTCTAAGTGTGAACTCCTGGGTTCCCAAGGTGATAGCGGCTTACACTTATGCACTATTTCGGTGTCAGTTCACTGATAAATCATAGTAGTTAGGTCACAAATTTGGGGATGGGAGAAAGTATTCTACCAAGACAGTTTTAGAACCTTTGTGATATTGATAATTTTGACTATTTTTTATTATACCAAGAAATTACAGTTGTCAGTGAAGTCAAGTATGATTGATAAACAAAAGGGTAACATTTCATTTCTTCCTAAGCTCATCAAAACCACACATTACATTTTTGTTACATAAACTCAAAATTATAAAAGAATTGTAATTACCTTTATTCTCTTTTTTCATTATTTCAGTCATAAACATTTCCTTTACTTTTTGGCACAATGACTGTTTATCTACTTCAGCATTGATTTTTATCAAAATGTTTTCTGGCTCTGTAAACCACTGCTCCAATGAAGGCCAGTTGTCCAGGAAGCCTACAATTCTGCAAAACCCAAATATTATATGAATATAATATCATGAATTATATGAATATCACATACTGAATATGTGAATATCACATACTGAATATATCATATATATCACACATCACATATGAATATCACATACTGATTGAAATGTTGAAGTAATATTAAGCATGATTTATCTAATGTACATGATGAAAAAACCAGCTGCCAATATATCTGAAAAAAGCAACTTTAAGAAGTCTACAGGCAACGAAATACATCCACTTTAAAGAAGACATCATTTAATGCCAACTAGCCATATGTTTTGAGGTATAGGAAAGAGTAAGAGAAGATTTGGAAATTCTACCATTTCAGGAAACTTTTGATGTGGGTTTAGTTTTCTAAATGAAGTTCTAAGGAAACATCACCTGTACTTATAGTAGACTGAGTACCCTTCTCCTGGCAGCTATAGCCTGAGCCACATAGGTTATCTACTTTTTCATAGATAGAGAAGTTCAAGAGACCCTTGAGTAAGTGTTGATGGTGGTGGTGGTTTAGTCAGTCACTAAGTCATGTCTGACTCTTGTGAGTCTACCAGACTCTTCTGTCCTTGGGAATTTGCTTTACTCAAACATACTCTTGGAATGAGTTTGGTCCTCTGAGAGTAGATAGGCTTCATGAATCAAATTCCTCTTTGTTGCCTCAACTCATGTTTTCAGAGTTCTCAAGTTTTCAAAACATTGTTTAATTTTGTCTAATTTTTCTTCTCCAATGAGCAAACTGCATACAACCAAAAGAATGCTTATTAAGCATCATTTAATTTTAGTTTTAGAACTACACTCTATAATCTGATGCCTAGATCTTTCAAATTCCAAGATCTTCATTGGCATTTGTTGAAAGAGAGCTGAATTAGGATTCCCTCTAATGAACTTGTAAGTTCATGTAGCCATAAAGGGAAATGTTGCTTGATTTAATTCTTTTTTTCTGTGACTATGATGACTTATACTCTGAATATAAAAGCTAGCACACAAATATTTCACTCAATATCAAAGCTACTTAGTTTTGTTTTACCTATAAAACAGTGAACGCTAGGAAATACATTTTCCCCCTAGATCTGATGATTCTAAAGTGACTAGTTGGTAGTTTGTTCACAGGGCAAGAAACAAGAAGACAATGAGTTTTAAACTAACCTGTGCTGTATTTGATCTCTTAAATTCTGGTCCTCATCTGTATCTTTGTTTTTAGCAGCTACACGCTGATTGATATCTTCAAGAGGAGTTTCACTTGAAAATGCTTCAGCTATGATATTGAAATTACTTAATTAGACAATCTGCTACACCAATCAAAGTTGCAGTAGCACTGCCAAAATATACTGATACAAAAAAGCCAAATGAATATGGTCTTCCTCTTTGGCTGAATATTAATTAAAATGTTTAACAAAATACTGAAAAAGTAAAGTATAGTTTTGAGGTCAGAATTCAAATTTCCCTTAGAAATTAGGAGAAGGAGGTAAGATACAACATTTAAGAGGAGCTCTAGTTTCAAGGTAGAACATCTTGGGATTGATCATGAAGAGAAGGTACTGAAAAATGATGGTTTGTCATAAATAACAAACAAGGAAATCAACACCATGATGTAAAAATTAAGGATGAAATAACAGGGTAGCCATAAAGTCAAATATGCATGTTATTTGTCACAATAATTTATCTTTCTAGACTTTATGATTTTTTCCCTGTAGAAGAGACAGAAAGGAACATACCACAGGAGACTGAAGCCAAAACCAATTTCAACTCCTCTGATTGAGTCCTAGCAAGGATTAAGGAACAATGTCCAGAATACTTATGAATTCAGAATAAATGGAAAATCATAAAGAGGGAAAGAAAGCCTTGAACTAGGTTAAAAGGAACTAGATTACTCAGTTAATGCAAGAGAACACTGAAGAGCAAATTAATAGCACTCAAGAAGATGAAGACCCCTCACAGGATACAGCAATCAATTGTCCTCCATCTATATTCATGATACAAAAAGAGGAAATTAGTTCACAAAACAGAATATGCTTTTAGGTTATTCAGAAAACCCAAAGATGCTGACGACAATGAGTGATGGAAGAAGACTGTGGGAACTATCATGAACCATCCATGGTCACTAGCTCATTGTTGTCAAGGACTTCAGAACATGTATCAGCATTCTTCTCTTCCCAAACTGCACCCAGGCTTTGGACCCTTCCTCTTCTCTCCACGTCACTAACATGGCCATATCTTGGATTTTTTGATCACCTCGAAGGGCTCCACCTCTGGAATGGCCCCATCTCTGCAATATTAATGATCTATACCCTTATCTATACCCTTATTGTCCTGCCAGCACTCCTCTATAGTTGATGAGTTTCTATGACCCATCCCCCTAAATTTGTACATCGTTTTCCCCAAATTGACAAGCACTATACTGACTTGATTTTATTATTTTATTATTTTAGCAAACCTGAGTTGCACGGTTGAACATTTCAACTTCTCTCCCTCATCTGACAACTTCAGTTTATATCTTTCTGCTGCACCAGCCTTTAGATGATATCCTTCTCTCTTTTTGACTTGTAACCTCACTGACTCTCTGGCTCAAAAATCAGCTGAGCTCTTTCATATAAGTGTACCCTTTCCTAAAACAGGGTGGGAGGGAGACAGAGACAGAGATGAGAAAGAGACAGAGAGGGAGAGAGAAAAGGAATACAATAACAATAATGATAAAAATATCCTGTTTCCATTGTTCTTTCCTTTTGTTCAGAGACAAGTTTCTTGAGAGGTATCTATACTCACACTCTCCACCTCCTCACCCCCATTCACATTCCGTTCCATAGCAATCCATCCTTCCCTGTCCCCCACTCCATTGAAACAGCTCTCCTTCTGGTTATCAAAGACATCAACCCAATGGAAATGTTTGTCTTTGTCTTACTTGATTTATAGGTAAAATTTAGCACACAGTTCTTAAATGTTTTTACACATACAGTCAGCCCTCCATATCGGTGGAGTCAAAAAACCACAGATTGAAAATATCTGGAAAACTAATTCCAGAAAGGGCCAAAAGCAAAACTTGATTCTTCCAGGTGTAGCAACTATATAGCAGTCACATTGTATTAGGTATTATAAGTAATCTAGAGATGATTTAAAGTATACAGGAGGATGTGAATAGGTTATATGCAAATCTCATATAATTTTATATAAGAGACTTGTGCATCCTTGGATTTTGGTCGCTCAGTTGTGTCTCTTTGCGACCCCACGGACTGTAGCCTGCCAGACTCCTCTGTCCATGAGAATTCTCCAGGCAGGAATACTGGAGTGGGTTGCCATGCCCTCCTCTTGGTATCCAAATGGGTTCTGGAATTAATCCCCTGTGAATACTAAGGGAAGACTGTAGTACATTATTTTATGTCCACAACAAAACTTGTAAAGTAGGATTGCGATTCTAAAATTGGCCCCAAATGGCATAGTTTATAAATGAAAGAAAAAGCATTTGATTCCAGTTATCTCACTCCAAGTTCTGAATTTCTTTTTAAATTTTCAAACTGCTTATTGAACTATACCTTCCAAAAGAATGCATACGTGAATATACAGCTCAGTGGCTTCCCAAACTGAAAATAGCATAAATAGCACCGAGATCAAGAATCTTGAAAGCAAGTTGGATTGCTTTGAGTTGTGGGCTCTGTTCTGCCAATAAACAGCCATGGATTGGCAGTATCTTCACCAATCCTCAGATATCCTTGAACAAGAATAGGAAGTTAGCTGAACACCCATCACTACTGTCAGTATAGTCCCTACTTCCTTGTATGGAGAGAAGTAAATTCTCCCTTTTGGAATTTGATGGACAGCATTCAGTGTAAAGCACTGTGCTCAAGAGCTGAAGTAGTATCTAATGGTTTTGTCCTTTTATTTAAATAAACAGTGAAAGGAAGATCTCAAAATTATACCAACTCAAAATAAGGAAGAGTCAAGTGCTCATGCTTTAAATGTCCACCTATAAATATAGGAGGAAATGATTCCCTAAGTCTCTCTTAGCCACAAATGTCATTATATTAGTTGTAACAGCAAACATATTGTACATATACAGTGTACAATAACATCATCTAATTCTTTAATTAGTGAGGGAATCAGCAAGGTATTACAACTAGTTCAAATGAAAATCTGAATAAGACGTATTCACAGACAGGAATGATAAAATAGATGGTAATAGATGAAAAAACTGGTTACTATGTATAGAACAATGTCATACTTGAAATTATCTTTTTCAGCATATAGAAATTAACTATCTTAATTGAATAAAATTCATTTGTATGTCTATGGACAAGAATCATTTGAATAACCATCAATTTCTACAATTTATGGTTATAGAAGAGATGAGTTAAGCCAGTGAAAGGTACAGAATCCTATGAAACCAAATACGCCAAGGGGTCCCATAGACAATACTCAGTCTTCTAGTGAAAGAATATCCAATAATCTTGTGTTCATTTCAAAGTCTTCCACTGTTTTTCCCGATGTGTTTCCTGATGTCCTGCCACTCTTGTTCCTGATGCATGTACCAGATTCGCTCGGTTGTGTCCGACTCTTTGCAACACCATGGACTGTAGCCTATCAGGCTCCTCCGTCCATGGGATTTTCCAGGCAAGAGTGCTGGAGTGGATTGCCATTTCCTTCTCCAACTAGATTCTATACTCAGTGTTTAACATTTATCTCACTTAATATATGTGAGACAATAAGAAATGTATATTTGGTTTTTGTCTCCTGACACAGAGCTTTGAAAACCCTTGTAATTTCCTATAGCGGTAAAAGGAGGGTTTTTATATTATTATTATTATTCATAATTAGCCTCTTTCAACCTTATCTGAGTTTATGCCAAAGAGGTGACTCTTGGGACGGTGGAGCCCTTCTGCCTGAGCAACCAGCTGACCACAGAGTAGAAATTTCAGTCCTAACCCCAGGTCTCTAGGGATGGGAAGAGGCTAGAGGCTGATCACCAATGCTCAGTTATACAGTCAGTCATACCTACATAATGGAACTCCCACAAAAACTCTAAAGAAGGGGTTCAGAGAGCTTGTGGGTTGGTGAATGCATCCATGTGCCAGGAGTGTGTCACATACCAGACTCCACAGGGGAAGGGCCTGAGCTTGGAATTCTTCCAGACTCTGCCCTGTGTACCCCTTCAACTGGCTGTTCATTTGTATCTTCTACGTCAGTCTTTACAACGAAACAGTAATAGTAAGTAGAGTGCTTCCCTGAGTTCTGTGAGTCATTACAGGTAATTATAGATAATCTATCAGACCTGAGGAGGGGTCATGGAAACCCCTAATTTATAGTCAAGTCAGACAGAAGCGTGGGTAACCTGGGGATCCACTGCACTGAGGCAGACATCTGAAGTGCGAAGAAGTCTTGTGGGACTGAGCCAACTGTGAAAATCTGTGATAATTCTGGGAAGTTACTGCCAGGATTGAATTAAATTCTAGGACACCCAATTGGTGTTTATTAAGAACTGAAGAACTGGGTGGTATGGAAAACCCATACACCTTTGGTGTCAGAAGTGTTGTGAGTAATAAAACAGTTTCCCTTTAATTATCCGGTAATAATGCAATGAGCCATTCTATTATATATATTGTGAGATGGAGGTTTAGAAGAAAGAAAGAATTAGCTTTCCAAAGGTCAAATGCCTAAATAACTTGCAAAGCTAAGAATGTGTGCTTTTACTCATAATTACTTAATTTATGGAATAAAGTGATATTTTCATCTCAACAATGAAAAGTAGTTAAACCATGAATCTTGGCAAGACTATTTGACCTCATGATGTAAGGACTTCAGTCAATTGTAACTGCTCCTCAGTTAATACACAATCCAAGGGAAGGATGTTAGCAATCTTTGCTTGTAGCCCCAATGTGGTTCATGAACTTCACTAGAGTAACACATCAAGATATACTAAGTAGCCATGAGAAGCTCCTTCATTCATGCAAGTCTCAAAGAGGGCACCTCAGGGCCAGGGGAGCTGCCAAGTTGATGGAAGGGTTGAATGAGATGCTTTTGGTCACCATGGAATTCTCTACTAGCTTCAGGTTTGGGCTAGAGTGCTGAATACAGACAGAGCAGGAGGCAACTAAGCTGTGCTAGGTAATTCTTTGGAAGTCTGAAATGGATTCTTTATTATCCACTTACAATTGTAAATGGGAATATTCACCATTTCAAAGAAAAATAAAGAACTCTGAGTTACATAAAAGGACATTTTTAGAAAGGTGTCCAGCTTACCCATGATGTCATTCATGCGATTCAGTGAGGAATTATCTGAAATGTCTAATAACATGACAAAATCAAATGCAGAAGGGGGAAGAGGCACTTCTTTGGAAGCTGTAGGGTCAACAGCTAATGTGGATGTGTGTGATTTCTTTCCCTCCAGTTCTATGAGGTTTCTGTTGTAGCCTGTGAGTGCTTCCTCCAAAAGCTTTGCTTGGTTTAATGTCATTGGAAAGCCATCCAGGATCCAACCTTTATACATAGGTATCTGACTAAATTAAAGAAAAGACAAATAATTAATAGTTTGATAGATACAAATCCCTTTAGAAATAACAACACAATGAATCTTGCCTTTATCTTTCTTTCAACTTCACAGTAACCTCTTTCTGCAAAAATTTTACTTCTTTACAGCCAAAATTGGGCTTCCTGGTGGCGCTGATGGTAAAGAATCTGCCTGCCAATGCAGGAGCCACAGGAGACTTGGGTTCCATCCCTGGGTTGGGAAGGTCACCTGGAGGATGGCATGGCAACCTACTCCAGTATTCTTGCCTGGAGAATCCCATGGACAGAGGAGGCTGGTGGGCTACAGTCCATAGGGTTGCAAAGAGTTGGACATGACTGGAGTGACTTAGCATGCACACACAGCCAAAATTAGGCTTCCTATTGTACCACAAACACTGCCTTGCTCAAAATCCTTCTGTGGGTCCCTGCTGCCCTCCAAATCCTTTCCAGAAGCCACAATGTGCTATTTAAAATGAACTAGCCACAACTTGCTCCCCTATAAATTCTCTCTCACAGTTTTGAACCATTCACTTTGAACACACCAATCTCCTCGCTGTTTCGTGAACATAAATAGTACTTTCTAGCTGCCTTCATAGGCTGTTCCTCTTTAGAACATCAATTTCCTCATTTATACAGCAGGATAACATAACATACCTCACAGGATACTGGTGAGGATGAACTGAAATAACATATTTTAAGAACTCAGCACAGAATTTAGCATATGGTGGAAACTCACATCGCCAACCTGGAAGGTTCTTCCTACCCCACCCAATCCAGCATGGAGTCACAAGAGCCTGATCTGAACTCCTTTGGATTCTCATTCACTTCCTCACACAGTTGGTTAACTCTTACATTTCTTGACTTAGAAAAATTCAAGGGAGTCTTCTTTATCTCAATTAAATTCTAAGTTGCTGAAATGTAAGGATCATTTCTTCAGTTTTTGCATTCAATGTCATATCCTTTAAAGACAATAGGTGCTCCAAAAACTATTATTTTAGTTCTTTAAATTGGAACACAACTTCAACTTTGCTCTTGCAAAATCCTTAAATTATGTACAATTAAGACTTTGACTTTTGGGTGAAAAATTATAATTTCATTTCTTTCTCCATTAAAACTCATTTAAACACTTAGAATTCCCTTTCTAAAGGTTTGGAAGTGTGTTTTGGTGCCTGTGTATGATCCTTCTGACAGTGTGGCAAGGAAGGAATGGGAAAACTCAGGTTCAGAGAGGTTTAATTAATTACTTGTTCAAAGTCACAAAAGTGCAAGTGACCCCAAATCTAGTGATCTTTCCATAGTATTAAGCTGCCTTCAGGTCACTGCTTCTATTACTCCTATTAGGCTATGAAGGGCAAGGAAAGCCTGCATTTTGCTTTTATGACTTTTTTAGAGCATGGCAAACATTCTGCAGAGAATGGGATTGTTAATTCATTGGCCTCAGTCTGAGAAGAAACTTCTTGAGCACTTTACCAGATCTGAGGAACCTTCTCCCACCTCCTGTCTCAGGAGCTACTTCAAGGGGAGGAGGAGGCCAAGGCATGCTTGTCAGACTGTAGTATGAGGACACCAGACGACAGGGAATGAGGAGACTTCCACTTTGGCTACACCACTAACCTGTCATGTGACTGGACTGCCCAGCTGAACTGCCACGTGCCTTCCTTTCCTTATCGAAGAAGGATGCACTTGGACTAAATGGAAGGCTCTCAGGCTGATGGCAATTCTCTGAACATGTCTCAGGTGCAGAGAGGATGGTGGTAGTGGGAAGGTAGCAGAGTTCTGAGGGTGGGGTGTAGACACTCCAACTCCATGGAAACCAAAGCTAAGATCCATTTTAGAGCTGATGCTCTTCATTTGCAATTTTCTTTGAATGATGAATGCCATGGCTAAGACATGTTTTATTCCAGTTTTTGAAAAATGCTACAATTGTTAGAATGAGATCCCTTTCAGCTTTGGGAATAGCATCCCTGTGGCCAAGTTTCTTCAAAAAAGCAATCAGTCCAAGATATATCGCCACTGAGAGGCAACTTAAACCTTGAATGAAGCCTCTTAAGGAAACTCAAAAGGGAGAGTCCATTGCAGACGCCCAGGAAAAATTCTCCAAAGCCTCCTGTCTTCATTTTCTTGGTCATAATGTTTCCCAAGCAGCACAACCCCCAACCCCTCACCCACTCGATGCTCTGCAAAGGTCTTTCACACGAGCCTTTTTTCTTTTAGCATCCTGCTCTGCCTCATTTCTTTATTGCATGAATTAATTAACCGAGCCGCTATGGCTTTTTAAAATTTCTCTCTTTTCTCAATTGTAAAGGAGGGCTGATGAGAACCTTTTTTTTCTTAGAAAGGAGGAATCACAAAATTATAGCCTATTTAAATTTTTTTCTTTACCCTATCACATATCACCTCTGTGCTATGCATATGCTATTCCTTGCCGGTGCAACCTCTACTTTCTCCTTGCCTTCCTACCCTGCGCTGCCTGGCCTTTGGACCCCTGGGATCACTCTCTCCTCCCGAAACACAAAATGAGGAAGCACTTTGACCCAAGGCCATATAGTGAGGGTTTCTCCTCTCCCAAACCTGTTCCATGGCTTTTCCAATTGTCTAATTTCTCCTTGAATTCCCCATACAGAATAGAACTTGGGACTTCCCTGGTGGTCCAGTGGTTGAGAATCTGCCTCCCAGTGCAGGACACACGGGTTCCATCCCTGGTCAGGGAACTAAGATCTCACATACCCTGGGGTAACTAAGACTAAGAATCACAAGGAAGACCCAGCACAGCTGAAAAAAAAGAGAACAGAACCTAACTTGAATTCCCATCTGGGTGAGTGAAGTCAAGTTTGAAAAAGGGAGGAAAGTGAAATACAGGCATGAAAATCACAAAATACATCTTTTTCTTTCTGTATGTATTCATTAGATATTAAAAATTAAAATGACTTCTATATTATTCTTTATAAAGCTCTACCTGCTAATATATTAAAAGACATAAGAAAGAAATTGTGGTACATAGATACATACTTAATGGCATTTACCATGATGCTGACTAGCAATATATCAGATATGCTCTTTCCTTTCTTCAGCAGCCTTTCTGATTTTGCACCAAGCTGAGCACGCACAGTGAGCTGTGAAAATAAACAAGGGATGGTAGGGAAGAGCTCATTTAAAAGCCAGATTCTAAATATCTGGAGGGGAAAAAAAATTAAATGGTCATGTCCTCTGGTGAAGACACTGATCCTTTAGTACAATTCTGGAATCCAGCAAGCAGTTAAGGAAAATGTATATACAGATGTGGGAGCTCCTCCTCTAGCTCCTTCCTTTTCAAGATCTTCCTCTTTAATTCTTAGTTGCTCTGGTGTCCCCAGATTTCATCCTCTAATATGTTAAATCAAAGAGATTGGGGCTTTCGGCTTGAGTTCTAGTCACTCATGCCACGAAGAGGGAGCATGCCTTCTGGGGTGACCTGTGTAAGCCTGACTTTTGCCCACTGAAGTTCTCTTCTATCAATGGTCAAATCTGATATATTTCTTCCTTTTCCCTTGTAGTTTATTAAAAGATGTTAAATATAGTTCTCTATTTTACACAGTAAATCTTTGTTGTTTACTTTATATACAGTAGCATACATCTGTTAATCCCATACTCCCACACTATCCCTCTCCTATCTTCCTCTTTGGTAACCATAAGTTTGTTTTCTAAGTCTGCAAGTTGTTTCTGTTTTATAAATAAATTCATTTGATAGAATATAATATTTGTCTTTCTCTGACTTACCTCACCTGTTATGATAATCTCTAGATCTTTCCATGTTGTTGCAAATGGCATTATTCCATTCTTTTCTATGGCTGAATAATACCGTTTGCTTTTCTGATGCCTGATTTTGGCCCTCAGATAGTTAGCCTTTCTATTTTTTCCAGCATTTATATTGTTAGATGAACAGAACATCCCAAGCGTCTATCCTGAACTCGGCCACTAGAGTGAGCATTTTATGAGTCAAATGATACTATGTGCTAGTGTGCTCAATTCTTTGCAATCGCATGGACTGTAGCCCACCAGGCTCCTCTGTCAATGGGATTTCCCAGGCAAGAATACTGGAATGGGTTGCCGTTTCCTATTCCAGGAAAACTTCCCAACCTAGGGACTGAAATCGAGTCTCTTGTGTCTCCTGCATTGCAGGCAGATTCTTTACCTACTGAGCCATCGGGGAAGTCTCTATTTAAACCCTGCAAAGACTCCCCTGGACTCTCAACGTCTTCATCATGGCCTCCATGACCCTAGCTGACCTGATTCCTCTCCCTTCCTGCTCACCTCTCTAACCTCCTCCCTTCTCTTCCCCTACCTTGCTGCACAAGCACCTTTCTGCCTCAAGGCCATCACTCAGCTCTTCTGGTGACCTGAAATGGTTCCCCAGAGCCAGTGGCTGATTCTGTCAATCGTCTTTCAATCTGTTTAAACCTCACTCTCTCAAAGCCATCTCCCTGACTCTACTTTTTCTTTTCAGGTGACATCATCAGCATCTGCTGGTTCATATAAACTCATTTACATATGAGTTTATGGTCCCTCTCTTTTAGACTGTAAACTCCTTAAAGTTTGGGAGCCCTGTCACTTTTGCTCACTGATATACACTCCCACCTCAGATTATAAGACATGGAACAAAGTATGCCCTTAGCACTGAATTGAATGTGGAACACAGGAGATTTGTAATTCAATAAATGTAAATATAAAAATATATTTAGTATTTATGCTAATTTATATTCCAAAAATACAGAGAAAAAATTATGAGTTCCTTTTGATCATTTTCTCTAAACTCATTTTTCTCCCTATATGTCATCATGTTTATAGCTTGGTGTATATTCTTCCAAAACTTTTTCTATCTTAAAGCAGTTTTGAAATCTAAAATATTACAAAATTGATTTCCTTGGGGGGGGAAACAATAAATTAAAAAATATACTTTTATTTATTTACCTTAATTATATTTTATAAAATCCCACTTGATTAATCTGACCATTCTATTTGACCATTATATTTCCATATATAGTAAAGCAATCCTATATATGGAAATATTAGTTTTCATTAAAAGCAATAGTTGGCAAATTGTTGTAAACATTTTTTCAGGGGTTAATGAAAAATTTTTCAGAGTCACCAATAGGTCTAAGGATAAATTCTGGAAAAAATTTAAAGGTAAAGAGATTGTGAAAGAAATAAAAATAATAAGTGGTAAAGAAAAACACATCAATATAAATTTGGTATAAGTCTAAAATTTTTAAAAGCATGTGTTTACTTTCTTACCAGGAGCAACTGAAAGCAATTTCCACTGCTTTAGATGCAAACTATATTAAAGATATAAAAAATATCAAATAAACTCAGGTTTAATATTTCATCATCAGGTTTAAGCCAAAGAGGAGCATATTGCTATTTCATATGAAAATGAAAATGCTACGAAAAGGCTATGAATCACAACACATTTCAATATGCTAGTAGCCAAAATTAGATTATAGTACTTACTTCAGAGAAACTATCACTCGCTACGACTTCTTCAGCTTTTGCTGCTTTTCTAGCATCGGTATCTAGCAATGGAAAAAGTGATGAGAATATACTCCGGTACTGACAACTAACAGCCATGTTAGTATTTGACCATCTGTGGTTTTGGACCTACGGGTTATTGGATTTAGCTGTGTCTGAGATACGCAGAGGAAGGAAGTAAAAGCAGCAGCCCAGCATGGCATTTACCTTCATTTCACAACATTAAATCCTGGCCACTGTGTGGCTCCGTGTTTTCTACTTGTTTTCTTCCAGTGTGGCTCACTCATAACAATATCATTAGAAATACTTTAGTACAGTTTCTCTTCTTGGAAAACGAGCCAAAAATATAATTAGTTAACTATATCTTTACTTTCCTGTATTCTTCCCTGGAGAATTCCACAGATAGAGGAGCCTGGCAGGCCACAGTCCATGAGGTCGCAAAGAGCTGGACACGACTAAGTGATTTTCACGTTCACATTACTTTCCTGGGTTGTCAAATTATAGGTAATAAACATGTCTGAAGGTGGAAAATTCTAGAAGTCAGAGATTTTTTAGTTCAATTCTATGTAAAAAATTAGTTTTCAGAGTCTTTTTATAATTTACTGGACTTTCATAATCAGATCAGATCAGATCAGTCACTCAGTCGTGTCCGACTCTTTGCGACCCCATGTATCGCAGCACGCCAGGTCTCCCTGTCCATCACCAACTCCCGGAGTTCACTCAAACTCACGTCCTTCGAGTCAGTGATACCATCCAGCCATCTCATCCTCTGTTGTCCCCTTCTGCTCTTGCCCCCAATCCCTCCCAGCATCAGAGTCTTTTCCAATGAGTCAACTCTTCGCATGAGGTGGCCAAAGTACTGGAGTTTCAGCTTTAGCATCATTCCTTCCAAAAAACACCCAGGGCTGATCTCCTTCCGAATGGACTGGTTGGATCTCCTTGCAGTCCAAGGGACTCTCAAGAGTCTTCTCCAACACCACAGTTCAAAAGCATCAATTCTTCGGTGCTCAGCCTTCTTCACAGTCCAACTCTCACATCCATACATGACCACAGGAAAATCCATAGCCTTGACTAGACGAAACTTTGTTGGCAAAGTAATGTCTCTGCTTTTGAATATGCTATCTAGGTTGGCCATAACTTTCCTTCCAAGGAGTAAGCGTCTTTTAATTTCATGGATTTTCATAATAGAATGTCATAAAATACTTAACAATAGTTTAAAAATCAATTAGAATTATCCTGTAAGAAACAAATAACTGAAAGAAGGGACAGCTTATATTTTTTTAAAAGACAGGAAACTTGGCCTCTCTGGCAGAATTGCCTGCTCATAATAAACATGCATGTTGTCCAAGGTTGATGGCTATTATGGTGATGGTACTGTGCTTAGTTGCTCAGTCGTGTCTGACTCTTTGTGACCCCATGGACTGTAGACAACTAGGCTCCTCTGTCCATGGGATTCTCCAGGAAAGAATACTGGAGTGGGTTGCCATTTCCTTCTCCAATGGTGATGGTACAGAGGGACCAAATTTTATGCAATGATTAAATATGGCAAAGCCTTAACTAGCACAAATAGAAAACATATTCAAGATTTAAAATTGTTTTCCTTCAGTGGTTTTACCAAGGATCTGTAGGACTGAAGCCCAGATCCCAAGGAAGATAATGTTTTGTTGGGTTTGAGAAGCTTGGTTCTATTTGCTTTGCACAAGGCTGAGAATAAATGTTAACTTTTATAATATCTGAGGAACCACTGTTGAGTGGGTGGATGAGACAGAGCCACAGCCTCCCTCACCATGGGGAACAAAAGCGGCTGCGAGCAGACAGCACAGTGGTACACGCCCACCTGCGGAGGTGAGAAGAAACAGTAACTGCTGTCTCCCTGCAGAGCCAGGAAGAGTGACGATGATTTGGCCTGGCTGTTTTCAAAACCACAACAAAACTGAGCAACTACTTGAAGGGATGTGAGAAGATTCCTTTGAAATTGTCATCTCTTATCGCCAGCGGCAGACAGTGGCTAGGGACAGCTGTGTTGATCTTGTCCTGTCTGTCTTGTGACCACTTAGACAATTGTGTAACCCTCCCCATCTCTCCTCTCTTGTCCTGAAAGCTGGTTTGTGCTCACATCCATGTGCTCCTACTATTAGTCTCACTTATGTAAATGATGGATGATTTGTTTTGATATCTTACTTACCAAGTCTGGTTTTATCTTCTTTTTTTGGTAGTGCTTCAGCTAAAGATCCATCTTGCACGTCCTTTGGGGAGGAAGTACATGCCTGCACACATGGAGAGATTTTAACATTGTCAGATTTTAATAACATTCTTGATTTTACTTCTGTAAGTAAGGTTTACAACCATGGACTCATTAATCTAAAACATTAATGATATTAGGAAGAACTGAATGAGTTCTGGAAATGAATACAATTTGATGATAATTGTACTTAGAGAAACACATAGTAACCTGTGGTATAATCTGTCTATCAGCTGGTCTTCAGTTTCTATGTAAAATACACAACTGCCATTTGGAAAGGATAATGGGAGCTGAGAAAGAGGTAGAATTTGTGGAAAACCACCTTAGAAAGATCAGACCTAGAGGGTCAGTTATAGCCACAATGAAAATAAAGAAAAAATATGTACATTATCTATTACCTCATCAATTAGAATACAGAGTACCACAACACAGAAAAAGAGGCAGCCCACAATGAAGAAAAACCCTCCCAGTTATTTTCAGAATCATGGTTAAATGCTATTTTCCTTGCAGCTCATGCAAATGACCTGGATTAGAGTCTCTGTTAATTTATTCAATTTCAGAGACAGCATAAGGTAGGGAAAAGAACAGTGGATTTAGAATCTGGGATTCCTCAAAGCCTAACCATCAACAAGCCTCTGATGCCAAATGAATCAATTCATGCTTAGAACTGCTACTATTTCCCTTTAAAAGAGCAGCTTAGACTATATCTGGTGCTGGAGAAGACTCTTGAGACTCCCTTGGACAGCAAGGAGTTCAAATCAGTTAATCCTAAAGGAAATCAAGTCTGAATATTCACTGAAAGGACTGATGCTGAAGCTGAAGCTCCAATAGTTTGGCCACCTGATGGCAAAGAGCCAACTCATTGGAAAAGACCCTGATGCTGGGAAAGATTGAAGGCAGGAGGAGAAGGGGACAACAGAGGATGAGATGGTTGGATGGCATCATCAACTCAATGGATTTGAGTTAGAGCAAACTCTGGGAGATGGTGAAGGACAGGGAAGCCTGGCATGCTGCAGTTCATGGTGTCACAAAGAGTCAGACATGACTTAGCAAATGAACAATAACAAGACCACATCATAATTCTCAACGTGGGGCCATACTCTCCAAGTTCCTGCCCTAGACTCTTTACATAATAAGCAAGATGCAACACTGATGGAAACAGTAATGCAAGTAAACCATAAGAAAACTTGCCCTACCAGCCACCCCCCAAAACTGAGATGTATTAGTCTAATCAGAGGTCTGCAAACGACGATCCCTGGACCAAAATAGGCTGGTTGTTTATACACAGTCCATAAGCATCACTCCAGGGAATAGCACTGCAAGGCGTCCCCCTCGCCATCTGTCTGCTCCTCTCCAACACCTTCCTTGGCTGCTGCCCAGGACCCGCACTGGGCTGCATCTACAAGACGGGGACTTGCTGCTGGCCACTGCCAAACTTTCAGTAGTGGAATTCTACCCTGAGAGCTGATCACTTCGTGAACTTTCCCAAAACGCCAACGTCTCACCCCTCCCCCAAGCCCTTACAGTTGAGCCTTCCACCCCCTTACCTTACAAATGGACATGAATTTGAGCAAACTCCAGGAAATAGTAGAGGACAGAGGAACCTGGCATGTTGTAGTCCACGGTGTTGCAAAGAGTTGGACACGACTTAGCGACTGAATGAACCCCCTTACCAACCAGTGGCTCTTTCTTCAGGAGAATGCCTGAGCTGATGGTAACTGAGCTCAAGTCTAGCCCACCATACTGGATGGCCCACCTAGGTAATGATATGTGTGTGTTTGTGTGTATGTATTAGGACAGTAGGGATGGGGGTTGAAATTTTCTCTCTTGTTATGTAAGTATCCATGTAATATATCCTTGATGTTGCCTCTGGGCCCATAAGACTTAAAATATTTACCGTCTGGACCTTTACAGAAAACTCCGCCAATCTCTAGTCTAGAGGATCTCTTAGATGCCATCCAGCTGGAAATCTCTAATGTATGAGGCACAGAGAAGAAAACTAAAGCCACACTTGCCTGGTTGTCCTCATCACTCTCTTGCCTAACTGGTAAAGCCTTTTCTTCAGGTGCTTTCTGAAGTCCGTGGGCCCCGCTGACACTTTCTTTGTCATGAAATGCTTGGATAGCTTCTTGAACAAGAGTGTCAATAGAAAGTACCTGAATAGGAAAGCCTAAAATACAAAAGATTATTTTATGAATAGCTTTTCATTTAGGAAATTGAATCTTTGTTCTTCAGTGCTGGCTTCAAACTTAGAACATTCTCTTTAGGGTCTCCTAGAAATGTTTTTTGGATCAAGATTTTTTTTTTAACACTGTGGTAAAATTCACCTGGGGCTTCTCTGGTGGCTCAGTGGTAAAGAGTCTGCCTGCCGATGCAGCAGATTCAGGAGGTGTGGGTTCAATTTTTGAGTTGGGAAGATCCCCTGGAGAAGGAAATGGCAACCCACTCCAGTAATCTTGCCTGGAAAATCCTATGGACAGAGAAAACTGGCAGGCTACAGTCCATGGGATGGCAAAAGAGGTGGACACAACTTGGCAATTAAACAACAACAAAAATTTACACAACGTAAAATAATCCCATTTTAACCCATTTAAAAGATACAATTCAATATTACGGTCATTTACAATGTTGTTCAATCATTATATCTTTTTTCCAGAAATTCTGATCATCCCAAAGGAAACCCTGCATCAATTAAGCAGTCACTTCCTATCTCCCTACCCTTGACCCCAAGAACAAATTGCTTTCTGTCTGGAGATTTGCCTTTTCTAGACATTTTATATCCAAGGAATCAAACAATATGTGGTCTTTTGTATCTGACTTCTTTCACTTAGTATGATGTTTTCAAAGTCCATCCATATTGTAGCACATAAGAGCACTTTACTCCTTTTATGACTGAGTAGTATTCCATAGTATGGATATAACACATTTTGTTAATGATTCATTGGTGATGAACATTTGGGTTGTTTCCACCTTTTCTCTATCATTAATAATGCTGCTATGAATATTCCTGTACATGGGATTTTTTTGGGGGGGGGGGATAACCTGTTTTCAGCTCTTTAGAGTATATACCAGTGGTGGAATTACTGTGGTCATATAGTAATTATTTAACTTATTGAGGAATCACCAACTATTTTTCCATAGTGGTTACAACATTTTACGTTCTCAAAAGCAATGTATGAGAGTTCCAACTTCTCTATATCCTCACCAACACATATTTTCCATTTCCTAAAAAATTATACTCTTTGGGTGTGTACTGGTATCTCGTTGAACTTTTGTCAGGCTTTAAACAGGTCTATTTAACATCTCAATATGACCTACCAGTCAATACAGACTGATCTTAGTAAAAATTTTGAATTTTCTAGTAAAAACAGTAATCATTGTTCAGCTGCTCAGTCATGTCTGACTCTTTGCGACCCCATGGACTGCAGCACACCAGGCTTCCCTGTCCTTCACTGTCGACTGGAGCTTGCTCAAACTCATGTCCATTGAGTCGATGATGCCATCCAACCACCTCATCCTCTGTCTTTCTCTTCTCCTCCCACCTCCAATCTTTCCCAGCATCAGGGTCTTTTCCAATGAGTCAGCTCTTTGCATCACGTGGCCAAACTATTGGAGCTTCAGCTTCAGCATCAGTCCTTCCAATGAATATCCAGGACTGATTTCTATTAGGATTGACTGGTTTGATCTCCCTGCAGTCCAAGGGACTCTCAAGAGTCTTTTCCAACACCACAGTTCAAAAGCATCAATTCTTCTGCACTCAGTTTTCTTTATGGTCCACCTCTCATATCCATACATGACTACTGGAAAAACCATAGCATTGACTATACAGACCTCTATTGGCAAAGTGATATCTCTGCTTCTTTAATATGCTGTCTATGTTTGTCATAGCTTTTCTTTCAAGGAGCAAGTGTCTTTAAATTTTAAGGCTGAAGTCACCATCTGCAGTGATTTTGGAGCCCAAGAAAATAAAGTCTGTCACTATTTCCATTGTTTCCCCATCTATTTGCCATGAAGTGATGGGACCAGATGCCATGATCTTAGTTTTTTGAATGTTGAGCTTTAAGCTATGTTTTTCACTCTCCTCTTTCACTTTCATCAAGAGGTTCTTTAGCTCCTCTTTGCTTTCTACCATGAGTGGTGTCATCTGCATATCTGAGGTTATTGATATTTCTCCCAGCAATCTTGATTCCAGCTTGTGCTTCATCCAGCCCAGCATTTCTCATGATGTACTCTGCATATAAGTTAAATAAGCAGGGTGACAATATACAGCCTTGACATACCCTTTTCCCAATTTGGAACCAGTTCATTGTTCCATGTCTGGTTCTAACTGTTGCTTCTTGACCTGCATACAGATTTCTCAGGAGGCAGGTAAGGTGGTCTGGTATTCCCATCTCTTGAAGATTTTTCCACAGTTTCTTGTGATCCACACAGTCAAAGAAGCAGAAGTAAATGTTTTTCTGGAATTCTCTTTCTTTTTCTATGATCCAATGGATATTGCCAATTTGATCTTGGAAAATTTTGAGCATTACTTTGCTAGCATGTGAAATGAGTGCAATTGTGAGGTAGTTTGAACATTCTTTGGCACTGCCTTTCTTTGGGATTGGAACTGAAAACTGATCTTTTCCAGTCCTGTGCCCACTGCTGAGTTTTCCGAATTTGTTGGCATATTCTATTTAATTAGCTTTTCTTTGATAATACTCACTTATTAACAACAGTAATAGGTAAGTATTATCAAAGAAAAAATATTAAATAGATGGAAATCTGTGATTTCACTTCTAATTGAAAGAACTTCTAGAGAAAAAGCCAAAAGTTCATGAAAGGGAAATAACTCAATTGATGTGAAGGATGAAAACATTTATAATTTTAAGTCTATATCTTTTCTATTTGTAACAAGTTATTATTTTCATATTTCATCTATTGGAAAATTAAGTAAACTCTATGATGAAAGGTTTAAGATATTATTTCCCTTTATACTATACATCATCCTTATATAGCAAGCTCATAGATCCAGGTTTCCTTGGGACAGTTCTGATTCATGACTCTATACTCTTAAAAGTGTCTGCTTTGGACAATAAGTTATGTGATCACTTTATTACAATATTCTTAATGCTAGAACTTCCCAATGTATTAGCAGATTTTCATGTATGTTTTCTACAGACAGAGCCATTTGCAGCTATATTCACTGTAAATAGAAATCAATAAAGGGGAAAAAAAAGAAAATAAATTTTACTTTTCTCTAGAGCCTTTAGAGCAGTAGTTTTTCCACTAAAGGTTTTCCCCAACAAGCATCCTTTTATAGCAAATGAAGGTAACTCAGGTACTGTAGATTCAACTTGAGGAGGAAGAGAACTTTCAATTAGTCTGTGAATCACATGGCCCAATATGCAATTGTTGGAGGGTGGTAAGTTTTCAACCATTTCTTCTGGTAAGGCCCATTCTCCAACCATGTTCTGTAAAAATAATAATAAAACAAAACAGAAATATTCTTAAAAGTGGAATTTAAGCATGTAGGAAACTGAAAGTAAATACAGATGATAAGAAACAAAAGTGAATCAGTACTTTAAATAGTTATATTACATAAATAAATAATAACATAATACTTTCATATTAGTGAAAAATAAGCTTCCCATATAGAAATAAAAAATAAATTCTAAAATACTTAACACTTTATGAAAGTAGACATATTGACTTGAGACAAATTGTAATGCAAGTTGAATATTAAGACACTTAAATTGATGTTATCAGTAGATAGATAAAAGACAGTAAGAGTTATTTGGCTACTGTATGCAAATACTAAACTTATTTTTAAATATTTTAAAGATACATAAAAGAGAATTTTCATGAACAATATGTTGTCTTCTGAGTTTCCTATATTTGTCTTCCAGTTTCTTTAAGTTTCTGGCTTAAATGATCAAACAATTAGAGGAAAAGTAAAACAGACAAAACAACAACTATACAGTTCACATTCTCTGACTTCTGTGCACCAAAACCAGAAATAAATTTTATTTTTAATAATTAAACATTGCCTTTCTGAATGATTCTTAATGAAAAATTAAAACTGTAAACATTTGTAAATAACAGATTGATAAAAATATTAAAATGACAGATTTATTTTAAAATATGAGACGAGTGCACCAGCCCCAAACTTCCTATATCCTGCATCGAACCTGGACTGGTGATTTGTTTCTTATATGATATTATACATGTTTCAGGATGGGGAACACATGTACACTTGTGGCGGATGCATGTTGATGTATGGCAAAACCAATACAATATTGTAAAGTAAAAAATAATAATAATAATAATAAAAATGCAAAAAAACAACACAACAACCAAAAATATGAGATGAAATCAAGCTGTAGTTAGAGGAAAACTCATAGTCCCTTAGCTTAAAATGCTTTGATCTAAAATAAAAGGAAGTGGAAATAGAACTGCCTTATGATCCAGCAACCCCACTGCTGGGCATACACACTGAGGAAACCAGAAGGGAAAGAGACACGTGTACCCCAATGTTCATCGCAGCACTGTTTATAATAGCCAAGACATGGAAGCAACCTAGATGTCCATCAGCAGATTAATGGATAAGAAAGCTGTGGTACATATACACAATGGAGTATTACTCAGCCATTAAAAAGAATACATTTGAATCAGTTCTAATGAGGTGGGTGAAACTGGAGCCTATTATACAGAGTGAAGTAAGCCAGAAGGAAAAACATAAATACAGTATACTAACGCATATATATGGAATTTAGAAAGATGGTAACAATAACCCGGTGTACGAGACAGCAAAAGAGACACTGATGTATAGAACAGTCTTATGGACTCTGTGGGAGAGGGAGAGGGTGGGAAGATTTGGGAGAATGGCAATGAAACATGTAAAATATCATGTAGGAAACGAGTTGCCAGTCCAGGTTCGATGCACGATGCTGGATGCTTGGGGCTGGTGCACTGGGACGGCCCAGAGGGATGGTATGGGGAGGGAGGAGGGAGGAGGGTTCGGGATGGGGAACACATGTATACCTGTGGTGGATTCATTTTGATATTTGGCAAAACTAATACAATTATGTAAAGTTTAAAAGTAAAATAAAATTAGAAAAAAAATAAATAAAAATAAAATTGCTTGAAGAATAGAAAAAAAAATAAAATAAAATAAAAGGAAGGAAAATAAATGAACTAAGGTTGAAAATAGGAAAAAAATTTTTTTAAATAACCAGAAAAGTACATGGAGGAAGAAAATCATGATAATGGAGATTGATAAATTAGAGAGCAATACTATTCAGATATTTTTATTGATATAATTCTAGAACTTATTCATATTAATCATAATGAAATTGCTACCAGTTATGCACAAAGGTGAAGTATAGCAAGTATCAATTTTGTAACATAGGAAAGGCGGTAACAACAGATTTTAAGGAGACTTAAAAATCCTTAAGAAAATATTACATACAACTCTACTATGATAAATTTGAATTTATTAATGTGTGGTAAAATGATATTTTAAGAAAGTACAGATGATTAAAATTAATTTAAAAGGAATATTTGTAAATATGAAAGGCATGAAAGAAAGAAAAACATTATTGAAGAACTGTATCTAGGAAACTTGATGACACTGCTAACAGAAAAAAAAAATTTTTTTTCATTTCTTAAACAGAAATTTAAATGTTATTTAAAAGTCTTCTGAAATATGGAAGAAGAAGATAGCTTTCCGGTTTGCTTGGTGAGACTAATGTAACACTGATACTAAAAAGGTATCAAAGATCATTGACAAAAACAGCATCCAAAAAAGAAAATAACAAACCAATCTCATTTGCAAATATACTGCAAGAATCATGAATAAAATACTGACAAAAACCAGCCTATATTAAGACAAAACAATTATATTAATTGACATTTACTACACATTCAGTATATCCCATATACTGCTGTTTTCATGAATTATTTCTAATGATTCTCACATAACTCTTACATAAGTATAATTATCTTGCCAATGTTGCAGAAGAAAACCCTGAGAATTATAGAAACTAAGTTATATTTGTCTATGTGTGTGTGTGCTCATATACTCAGTCATATCTGACTCTGTGACCCCATGGACTGTAGCCCACCAGGATCCTTGTCCATGGGATTTTTCTAGGCAAAAGTACTGCAGTGGGTTGCCATTCCCTTCTTCAGGGGATTTTCCTGACTCAGGGATCAAACCTGAGTCTCACGTCTCCTGAATTAGCAGGTAGGTTCTTTACCTATAGTGCCACCTGGGAAGTTCATAGTCACAATAAATAGTAATGGCAGAGCTTAGTAAGGACTCAGGCAGACTGACTGCAGAACATGTGCTCAAAACCTTTATACTATATGACTGAATACAAGTTACTTCATGAATATAAGGAAGGTTAAAAATGAGAAAACCTATCATATATCACATTAATAGGTTAAAATACAAGCATATGATCATTTTGACCAAGAAGCATCTGATAAATTCAAAATTCATTTCTGATGAGAAAAAAAATTAAACAAATTTCTTAGTATGCTACAAACTGAAGATGAGTGGCCTAACATTTTTTACATATCTTACCAATATGTAACGATGAGCCAAAGTGAACAACACATTTTTCTATTAAAGGTAGGAATAAGGAAAAGATGTTCATCATTTACATTAATAGTCACATTATTCTGGAAGTTCTAGCCAATGCAAATAAGATAAAGAAAGAAGTAGAAAATTAACATATCTACAAAACACATTCACAGACACAGAGAACAGACTTGTGGTTGCCAAGGGGGAGGCAAGGGAGGGAGGGAAGAACTGGCAGTTTAGGGTTAGCAGATTTAGCAGATGCAAACTAGTATATACAGGATGGATAACTAATAAGGTCCTATTGTACAGCACAGGAAACTCTAATCAATAGCCTGTGATAAAGCATAATGGAAAAGAATATGAAAAGGAATGCACATATATTTATAACTGAAGCATTTTGCTGGACAGCAGAAGTTAACACATCATTGTAAATATCAACAAAATTTTAAAAAAGAAAAGAAAAAGTAGTAGCGCTCCTAGAATTAGCAGCTGAGTTCCTGGTGCAGAGGTAGCTGGTACAACCTGAATTTCCAGTGCTCTGTGCTGGTGACAGTCTTCTCATCAGATCTTGCTGTGATGGTTTTGGTAATTTTCCTTGGAAGTTTAACCTTGAGCATGGTTCTTGAATTTAACCTACTGAGTCACTGAACTACCTAACATATTTTGGATATTTTTTCTGCTTACTTAGCATAAGTCAACTTTTTAAATTGCAGTTAGAAACTTTGACAAAAATAATTGGAATTGATGAGAAATATATAACCTAAGCAGTCTCGCATTTCTACTGACGAGTGTAAGAAAAATGACTTGAATAAAGAGAAATTCAAAAAAGTCCAAAATTATAAGCCACTTAATTCTTCTCCAAAGTAATCTGATTTAATGTAATGAAACAAAAGTGTTAGTGCTATTTATTTATTTTTCCTTCAGGATATCACAAATGGTTGTAAAGTTGAAGCATAAAAAGAACTGTACAGATAAAAATATGTACTTAAAAAGGAAAGAAATGTGGGTTTGTTGCCTAATCAGAGATATTAAAGCACTTATTAATAACTTATGAGGACTTCCTAGGTGGCGCAGTGGTAAAGAATCCACTTGCTAATGCAAGAGATGAAAGAGATGTGGTTCAATCCCTGGTTCGGGAAGATCCCCTGGAGGAGGCATGGCAACCCACTCCAATATTCTTGCCTGGGAAATTCCATGGACAGAGGAGCCTCGTGGGCTACAAGTCCATGTGGTTATAAACAGTCAAACATGACTGAATGAGTACTCAGTGCTTTGTACTCTTGTCAATTCCTTCATCTTTGTATGATAACAATATCTATTTCACAGGGTTGTTATAAAGGTTGAATGAAAGGCCTGTGTGACCACTGACTTTGAATGCTTGACTATTAATAGAAGTTCTCCTGTTGCTGCTTGAAGCACACATGGTAATACCCTTAAGGGAGACAGCAGCCACATTTTTGCCCAACAAGAAGTGCACTGTAATCAGAAAGGCATGCGTCCTCACAAAGGGGTCAGAATAAAGCCCTCTTCCCTCATTGGTTAGTTGTAGAATGTGGTCAGACACAATGGGATAGAATGTTGACCATGAAGAGAACTGAAGGCTTAGGTCAGGCAGAGGACTGAAGCCTGACCAGTGGAGATGGACAGATTGAGGATTTGGTAGAACATATTTTACAGCATCACCTTAAAAATACAGTTGTGAAATTCCTAATAAGACTAAAGATAAAGGGTAAGTAAAGGGAGATGTGTCAGGTTGGACTAAGAACATGATGAGAGAAAAGGAAAACTGAAAAAAGAGGGAAATTAGGCCAGAATAAAGATGACTAGTTCAAGGACAATGGCTATGAGCTAAAGAGACTTTGTTTTTGAAGGTTCTTTTTTTTTTATTCCCAATTCCCAGAACCATGCTGGAACCTAATAGGCATTCAATACTTATTGAATGAATGAGTGAATCAATCAATTGTAGGCTCAATATATGTGAACGAAATAAATGAGTGAATACATGGATATGGCCTCTTATTAATTTTGATTAAATACAAGGATGACTTAGTTCTCCAAATAAGATAGACACAAGCCAACCTAAAATCTAGGATAAGATCAGCAAGAGCCACCCTCACAGATGGAAGTTAACAAGAATCCACAATGCATGAAACTAGCTAACCCTGGAAGCGTGTGTGGAAGCAACAGCTTGTAGTATGATTTCCAAAGAGCTTCTCCGTTAAACCAAGGCATCCTTTTTCATGGCAGCAGGAAGCATCTCAGTTAAAATGTACTAAATTATAAAGAATTTATAAAGTGGGACTTTGTACGAAGTTCTGCCAGAGATTTTTACAGGGTGCTGAGGCGGGGTAAGGAGCAGCCTGACTGAATGAATAGGTAAGGTCTGCTCTAAGGCAAGCTATTATGATCTGGTTAGTTTCATTTTCCTAACTGGATATTTGTCTTGGGTCTCACAGATTACGTTGACTCAGGGTATTCCACGTGACTGGCAGATAATAAAAGTAAGCTGCAGAAATTCTAGCTCTGTTTGTGGCAATTAACTTCCAAGCCTTTCATCTGAGTCCTGGCCTGTTCCAGTTCTGCCTAGCTTCCAGTCAGAAAGCTAGCTTTCTGATGTCTGGCTTCATCTCCATTCTCTAGTCTGGTTCTTACTCAATCTCAGCTTTGATCATTGGCCTGCTCAAAGGACTTGGCTTGATCCCACCTTTGTCTCTTCCTGTTTCTGACTGCTTCAGGTAAATTATCTTGACCACCTTTGTTCCAGCTCAGAACTCAATGAGCCCTGGAGCTAGTTCTCATGGCTGACCTTCTGTTCAGGTCTGTCCTGTCTCCTACCAGAGGGAATCAGATATCACAGAAGCACATCTATTATTATGGCAACATGGAAAGTCTAGTAGCTGCATTCCGGTTACTGTGCTTGGAGGATCTGGTACTCAGTAAGACACCAAATTCCACAGGGAAGTACTAAGGTACAACCTGGTAGCTTTTTGGAGCCTCTGACCTTTGCCTTGCTGTCCCAGACTTTCTCCTCCAACCACCCCCAAACCCTGAGGGAATCTGGAGGAACTGCTTATGTTTGTAATTCAGACTTTAAAGTTTCTTATAACCACCCCCAGTTCTCAGAAGAAGAAAGGGTCGTTGGGTATTCTGCCAGATGGGAAATTCAGCTCATGTAGACTGGCAACCCTACAGGGCTTGACTACTGTGTGGGACCTATTTGAGAGGCAGGTTCCTATCAAAGATGGGAAAGATTGGTGGAAAAATGGATGTTGTGCTCTTTTGCCTCTAACAAGGAGGAAGAAAAGAGGTCCAGTTAGGTGATGGGCAGCTCAATCCTGACCTCTCTTCCAAGAGCTGTCATGTAACAGGCTCTGTATCAAGATCCAGTTCCAAGAAGAACTCAGAACAACCTGAAAAGATGAGCTGGCTGAGTGAGACTGGCAGCCTTTCTAAGGTCACCTGACCCCCAGTCAGGTCAGAGTGTGGTCAGATGTCTGGCTAAGACTTCCTGCCAGACAGACTGGCCCTTGACTTCCAGATGAGGCAGGGGCATGGTGCTGGGCAGCTCTCACTGACTGATGTTGGCATGGGTGCACCTCCGGGGAGAAGGTATGCCACCACATCCCTCTAAGCTAGATTGCTCAGTCTGGACCACATCTTATCTGTGGCCAGGAAGTGCAAGTGTCACCCATGGTAACAAAGGAAAAGCAGATGTTATCACAGCTTCACCTGCTCTGCTCAGCTGAAGACTGTTCTGGCTAGAAGCAGCACTGTGAATAGCCAGTGCCTTCCTATCAATTGATCCCATGGTTAATTCTGGCTCATTAGGAGATTTGAAGAACTGGTTCTGATCCTATAATGGCTTTCACTCAGAAGCCTGCCCACTTCTGTCCCAGAGGCAGTCTTCCCCAGTCTTCTCCAATATTATACTATGGAAACAGACATGTTTACTTCTAGCCTGTCACAAAAGAAGACCCAGGATAACAACATCCATGTACCATCCTTATGGTTATTTTTGGAGGAAAATTCAGACAAGATTGAGTGCGTTTAGGGTGATATGGCTGTAGATGCGAGGGAAGGAGGAAAATTCAAATTGGCTATGGTCAGTCACCAACAAAGTGACAAAGACCACTGTCAAAGCCTACAAGCCCACATGACACCTCCCTATGCAATCCAATAACTCTAGCTTCTGACAAGTTTAGAAATTCAGCAAGCTCAGCAGCTGTGAGCCACAACAGGCTTCTTTTTCCAAAATTCTGTGCTACCAATTACTTGTAAGTCATGCAGCTGGAATCACTGGGCTGATACTTTGTCTTCAGGTTTGATTACCAGGGGTGACTGAGATGAAGCCACTCTAAGAGATCTCCTGTTCCAGACACATTTCAGTTTTACTGAAATGCAAGGACAAATCAGAGGTGAACAGCAGGCAGGAGATTCTGCTTAGCAGTCTGACTCCACATACGCAAAGTGACCCACTGAGATCATGGGAAAGAACACCTTATTTGCCCCGAAATGACAGGCTCCCACTACTGGCTCATTCTGTGTCCTGGCGAGCCAGATGGCCCTCCAAGGCATTGAACGTGACACCCTGGGAGTTGCAGCAGCTGTGTAGCTAGCCTAGCACTTTTCAAAGCTCAGTTGCCTGAGTCTAAAACAAAATAAGAATAAAGTTACTTCATTTCTCCTGATGTCCAAGTGCCCTTGGGACAGCATCACAATGGACTTTGTATCAGATCTCTCTTTGTGCTACAAACAATTCTGGTGGTGGTGACTACCCTCATGAAAACAGTAATCTTCATTCCTTAGATGCTCAAACTATGCTCTGTTCATCATCAGAGAGGTGGCAGTCTCCCTCCAGATCACTTTTTTACTAAAATCTATGGTCTTGCAGACCATAGAACTTTTCCAGAGGCCTCTACATTGGAATTCGCCCATCTGTTGCCATTGACCAGCCAGGGACAGTCAGACAGGCTTGGTTAGAATTTCTCAAATGTCACAAAGCATGGAGACACTATGACTTGCTCTAATCTTGTCACTGCAAAATTCACACGGTTTTTCCAAACAGCATACCTTCTCTCATAATAATGACCACTGTCACTCTATTTTCATGTTTCACTACTAAACATTGATATCTCAAAGAGGTGTGAAAGTGCTAGTCGCTTAGGTGTGTCTGACTGTTTGTGACTCCATGGACTGTAGCCTGCCAGGCTCTTCTGTCCATGGGGTTTCCCAGGCATGAATACTAGAGTGGCTTGCCATTCCCTTCTATAGGGAATCTTCCTGACCCAGATCAAACTCAGGTCTTCTGCACTGTAAGCAGATTCTTTACCATCTGAGCCACCAAAGAGGTATACAACACTCCAAAATAGCTTAGGAATAGCATTGACGAATGAATGAAAGGCTACTGTAGGGTCAGTGTACTCAAGGATATGGCTGACAGACCCGGGTACTGGATAGGAGTGGTGGAGTAAGGCATCATTTGGATGGAAGTTTCTCTAGTCCTCAGCCCAACACATCTGCCCAACACCAAAAGTCAAAGACTTCTTGGATCCATTAAAGTTTTTTGAGGTTACTAACCCCACTGTGTTCTGGCTATATTTATCTACCAGATCCCTAGAGCTATCTCTAAAATACTTGATGGGAAGTCTGAGCAGTTGATTGAAGAGAAGTTGGACTTGTGGTACAGAAGTTGGATCCTATAGTTGTCAAAGTAGGCAAAGGATGAACAAGAAAATCAGGAAGCCGAGGGAAGATTTTCACCACCTTGTCTTGGCTGGTTCTAGATGAGAAGGAGCCAGGGGCAGAATTAGATTCTCCCTATTTTATGTGATCCAGAGCAAATAACAATGAATGGTGAACTTCATATCAGTCACCCAGGGCTCTTCTTTCTGGCTATGTCCTTCTTATTCCTTTTTCCATCCTACTTCTATATAGGTACCAATTCTTTAATTTTGCAAATCATTTCCCTATTCTGGTCTAATGCCTTGATCTTGTTACCTGAATTCAACTGCTCCTACCATGGTTTTCCAATGAACTTAGTTTGTCTTCAACTCTAGTAATTTGAAGCTAAATACTCTGCCAGTGGTAGCTCAGATGGTAAAGCATCTGCCTACAATGTGGGAGACCCAGGTTAAATCCCTGGGTTGGGAAGATCCTCTGGAGAAGGAAATGACAACCCACTCTAGTATTCTTGCCTGGAAAATCCCATGGACTGAGGAGCCTGGTAGGCTACAGTCCATGGGGTTGCAAAGAGTTGGACACGACTGAGTGACTTCACTTTGTTTTCACTCTACCAGTGACCCAGGCTCCCCTTCCATTACATAATACACATACCCCACAGGCACAGTGCCAGACTTCTGGCCAAGCCTATTCCAGTCATCTGAAGTTCTTGGCCCACAATAGTGGGGGTTAGCCTTCTTGGGGCTAAGCCATCTATAGGTATACTTTTGAAAACGAATACAATGATTTTTTGCTTTGTGAGTTAGTATCAGTACACTTGATGGTCATTAATGAGTATTCTAGGGCATAATGGTGATTCTACCAGGACACAGCTACATGATGAAGCCTAGTCTAGAAAGCCTTACCATTTGAAGAGAAATTTAGAGAGTTGGGCTTTTTTGATAGCTCATTTGGTAAAGAATCTGCCTGCAATGCAGGAGACCCAGTTTTGATTCCTGGGTCAGGAAGATCCACTGGAGAAAGGAAAGGCTACCCACTCCAGTATTCTAGCCTGGAGAATTCCACAGTCTGTACAGTACATGGGGTTGCAAGGAGTTGGACACAACTGAGCAACTTACACTTCACTTAGGTAGTTGGAGGCAAAAATTTAAGCAAAGACAAAAGAACATTACAGCTATGAAATGCATACGGCAAACATGAGAACATTCTGTTCAGTAACAAGCTTCCTTCTTGGCTCCTATTTTAGAGGTGGATCATGATTCTGGTTATCTACTTTGGGAAATGTTTGTATTTTAGCAGGTTCCTCTGATGCATCCATTCTTGTCTTCAGCACACATGATAATATGGGGCATCAGGTACAAAGGCTGGCAGAATTGTTAGAGCACAATGCCCCGGCAGAAAATCTCCCCTCCCATCATATAAGCAACTATTTACTCTACCTACTTAACAGTCACATATATTCTTGCATGTTTGAAACTAAAAGATAAAACCATCATAATTTCATAGTCAGAAGGTAAGTCATTAAGACTTCTTTCCCAGAAGGGCACAAAAGAGGCCATGAAACAATTTCATTTGAAACCAGGGATTCTTTTTTTTTTTTTTTTAATTAGTTTTGCCAAATATCAAAATGAATCCACCACAGGTATACACGTGTTCCCCATCCTGAACCCTCCTCCCTCCTCCCTCCCCATACCATCCCTCTGGGTCGTCCCAGTGCACTAGCCCCAAGCATCCAGTATCATGCATAGAACCTGGACTGGCAACTCGTTTCTTACATGATATTTTACATGTTTCAATGCCATTCTCCCAAATCTTCCCACCCTCTCCCTCTCCCACAGAGAAACCAGGGATTCTTTACTTAACTAGTAAGTTTGCGCTTTGAGACATTTTATAAGTGTCTTGAATAAACATATATGTAATGGACTGAATTCTGTCTCTCCAAAATTCATATGTTGTGTCTCTCCACTGTAATGGTATTTGGAGGTGGGGCCTTTGGGTGGCAGTTAGATTTAGATGAGGTTAAAGAGGAGAGTGCAAAAGTTGGCTTAAAACTCAACATTCAGAAAACTAAGATCATGGCATCTGGTCCCATCACTTCATGGGAAATAGATGGGGAAACAGTGGAAACAGTGTCAGACTTTATTTTGGGGGGCTCCAAAATCACTGCAAATGGTGATTGCAGCCATGAAATCAAAAGACGCTTACTCCTTGGAAAGTTATGACCAACCTAGATAGCATATTGAAAAGCAGAGACATTATTCTGCCAACAAAGGTCTGTCTAGTCAAGGCTATGGTTTTTCCAGTGGTCACGTATGGATGTGAGAGTTGGACTGTGAAGAAAGCTGAGCGCTGAAGATTTGATGCTTTTGAAGTGTGGTGTTTGAGAAGGCTCTTGAGAGTGCCTTGGACTGCAAGGAGATCCAACCAGTCCATTCTAAAGGAGATCAGTTCTGGGTGATCATTGGAGGGACTGATGCTGAAGCTGAAACTCCAATAATTTGGCCACCTCATGCGAAGAGTTGACTCATTGGAAAAGACTCTGATGCTGGGAGGGATTGGGGGCAGGAGGAGAAGGGGACAACAGAGGATGAGATGGCTGGATAGCATCACTGACTCGATGGACATGAGTTTGGGTGAACTCCGGGAGTTGGTGATGGACAGGGAGGCCTGGTGTGCTGCGATTCATGGGGTCACAAAGAGTTGGACACGACTGAGCAACTGAACTGAACTGATAAGGGTGGAGGCTCCGTGACAGGATTAGGGTCCTTTGAAGAAGAAGAAGAAGAGAGATCAAAGTTCTCTTTATGTCTCCTCTATGTGAGGACATGACAAGAAGGTGGCCGTCAGAAATTCAGAAAGAGCGTTCTCATCAGGAAATCAAATCAGCTGGAATTTTGGTCTTGGATTTCCCAGAACTATGAGAAATAAATCCCTGTTGTTGAAGCCACCAAGTCTACAGTATTTTCTTTTGGTAGCCTGAGCTAATACAATGCATATCTTTAAACATACACACTCAAACAACACAGCAACCACAATTAAAAAAAAAAGACCTCTTCACATGACCTTAAGACTCATCTACTAAAATCTATCACTTTACTTCAGTCAGTTATCCAGCAACACCTCCTGAGTAACACAGGCTTCAAACTGATATTCAGCTCACAGGAACAAATTCACTCAGTTGGGTTCTACTCTTTGTGACCCCAAGGACCATACAGTTCATGGAATTCTCCAGGCCAGAATACTGGAGTGGGTAGCCTTTCCCTTCTCTAGGGGATCTTCCCAACTGAAGGATTGAATCCCGGTTTCCCACATTGCAAGTGGATTCTTTACCAGCTGAGCCACAAGGGAAGCCCAAGAGCACTGGAGTGGGTAGCCTATCCCTTTTCCAGCGGATCTTCCCAACCCAGGAATTGAACTGGGCTCTCCTGTATTGCAGGAGGATTCTTTACCAACTGAGCTATCAGGGAAGCCTGATTAAATACTAAACCATAAAAATTTGGGTTGTTCACTGGGAAGTCAGAGAGCCACACAAGAGCTAGGCTGGAGAGTCTGCTGTCAAATGCCAAATCTAAAGAGCCACTGGATAAACAACAAAGGCTGGAGTTGGAGAGTAAGAAGAAGTTAGTATTTGGATAGTGCCTTTGGGCCAGATAAGTCAGATGAAACTTATATAGGAAGACAGACCTCCCCATGGCTCATTTAGTCCCACAACCCTATTTCCAACTGGGAAAAAAAATCCAGTGATAATAAGTTCTATTGTATAAATAAATTTGGGGATATATCTGCAGTAGTGACAAGAATATGAATGTTAAACCCTAACATATACAGCTACATCTTAAAGTCTAGTTAATGTAAATCATGAGTCAAAGTGTTGCTGATAAAAACATTCATTACAACACACATTGTAGGGTTAATCTAACAACTACAGCAAACTCAAGAGATCATTAAATAGCAATTTTCATTGAAAACAAAAATAACAGCAATGAAAAACTATGACCAGCATCAGACAACACGGATGATGTGCTGGACACAAAGTATCCTCCTTCCAAATTGTAGGAATTCCAATTACACCTTGCTCTTGGGCATGCACAGTAGAGCCCTCAAATTGCCAAGTGCTTTGTGGTAGGGACTTCTTAGAAATATCTGCATCAGCAGGAAACCATGGCCATGAGCTAAATTTAGTTTGAATACCCAGTTATAGTAACTCAAACTCATTCAGTAGCTAATTGCTAATAAGCAGCTTATGTTAAAATGAAATACTATGGACCTGTGAGTCCTTTGCCTGTAAGAAGCATGGAAGGGATTTGCATTTGGGGGAGTTTGGGGTTTACCAACAGGAGTCCACCGAATAACTGAGAACCAGTGGCTGCTGTGTGAGGGCCGTGCTGTCAACTGAACTGGAGCAGTTGCGCTCTTGGCTTAGCCTGTTGTTCATGGTCCATAGGATTTTGGACTCCTCCCCACTTTCCATTAAACAACTGTTTCTTATCCTGTAGTGGTTGCTTGGGAATCCCAGTAGGGTATGGCTCTATGAGGAGGCTTCTGCCTCCCTCTTAGGAGAGATAAATTATATTTTTGGCCACACCATTCCTGGTCCAGAGTTCTCTCACATGTAGCCATTCTAAGAAGAGAGTATGATGATTGGGAAATAATGTGAGGAAAAGGAGTCAAATTTTTGGTGGCTATATATGACATGGACATGAGCAAAAAATTGTTCTTATGTTAGTTTCTAGGTTCAATATTTACATTTTTTAAAAAACATGATAGCTTTCTCTAACCAAGTTTTAAAAGTATGATCTCAAAACCAGGAAGCATCAGTTCTATACAGATGGTAGATACTGGTGTTCAGTTGCTAGCTGTGTCTGATTCTTTGAAACCTCATGGACTATAGCATGCCAGACTTCCCTGTCCTTCACAATCTCCCAGAGTTTGCTCAAACTCATGTCCATTGAGTTGGTGATACCATCCAACCATCTCATCCTCTGTCACCACCTTCCCCTCCTGCACTCCATCTTTCCCAGACTCAAGGTCTTTTCCAATAAGTTGGCTCTTCGAATTAGGTAGCCAAGGTATTGGATGGATGGATGGTGGATTATAGGCGCTAATAAAATATGCTAAGAATGTAAACTTTTTGAAGATCAATTTTTAAGCTATGCATTTGGCTGAAGGATTAAAAATTCTGAGCAAAGTTAGCACTTTGCCAAAACTGTTCCATGTTTATTAAGCCACATGTGTTGATCCCCTGTCTCTTGTGAAAGACTATTTAAGCCAGAGGATAAGATGGTTGGATGGCATCACTGACTTGATGGACATGAGTTTGAGCAAGCTCTGGGAGTTGGTGATGGACAGGGAAGCCTGGAGTGCTGCAGTCCATGGGGTCACAAAGAGTCAGACATGACTGAGCAGCTGAACTGAACTGAACTGATTTAAGCCAGATAATGTATTTTCAAAGTTGAGACATTTATTTTTTACTTAAATGCAAAACATTTAACAAGTATCTGAAGAAATGAAAGTTCTAATAATAGGGAATAATAAAGGACTGTTTACAATACATCCGTTAACACCCGTATATGGTATAGTTTCTATCACAAAGTCAAAAGGAACACAGTATATAAACACATATCAGATATTCTAAGGTAATATTCACTTCCAGGACAACAGCAAAATCCAGAAACAAAATACATTGCATTTTCAGACGTTCACATACTCCTAAAAAATGTTTATAATTTGCTGCAAAAGAAATGTACCAGCTGCTTCAGGATGTGGCTAAGACAAGCATGTTCCTGTGGTAACAATTTCCCAAACAAGAAAAAAAGTTAAAAAGACAAGTTTTTGCTAAGCTGCAGACTACCAGGTCTCTTGATTTATGAAAGCAACAAGATAGATCTGGTTAAGAAATAATTCAGAAAGAAGTATTTCATGAGTCAGCAAAATCTGTCAAATAAAATGACTTTGAATCTACAATGGAAATAAATACCTTCACATAGGTTGAGAATGTCAAAGAATTTTATTAGGGAGCATTGTATTTTAGGTTGACATACTAGATCTAGAATATTCTGCTGCTGCTAAGTCGCTTCAGTCATGTCCGACTCTGTGCGACCCCATAGACGGCAGCCCACCAGGCTCCCCCGTCCCTGGGATTCTCAAGGCAAGAACACTGGAGTGGGTTGCCATTTCCTTCTCCAATGCATGAAAGCGAAAAGCGAAAGTGAAGTCGCTCAGTCGTGTCTGACCCTCAGCGACCCCATGGACTGCAGCCTTCCAGGCTCCTCCGTACGTGGGATTTTCCAGGCAAGAGTACTGGAGTGGGGTGCCAAAATTCTATAACCATGCAAATAAATATGAACATATATCCTATGAGGTTCTGGTCAATCCTTAATAAGCAATTATTTTAGTGAGATGTATATATAGACTTACCCAATTAAAATATGATATACATTTAGTTTCTCATAATAACAACAAAGTCTCTCTCTTTATAAAACGCTTATCTTCTTTTAATATTTTCATATTAGTGTTATTTTACACTTTGCCCTGTTTATTGTCACTCATTCATTTTATTTGTGCCTTCTTTCAATAAACATTGAGTATTTGCTAAATATCAGGAAATGATTGGGTCAAATTATCTTTTTTTTCCATATTGTACTTACTACCCTTCTAAAACTCATTCAATCATATTTCTCCAGAACTTCTATCCCATAGCTATTTGTTTCACATCTTTCCTGCTAAAGGTGAGATGAAGTGGGATAGGGAGGGCAGGGTGGTCAGGAAAGAAATTAGTACATATTATGTGCTTTCACGGAGAAGGCAATGGTACCCTACTCCAGTACTCTTGCCTGGCAAATCCCATGGATGGAGGAGCCTGGTGGGCTGCAGTCCATGGGGTCACACAGAGTCGGACACGACTGAGCGACTTCACTTTCACTTTTCACTTTCATGCACTGGAGAAGGAAATGGCAACCCACTCCAGTGTTCTTGCCTGGAGAATCCCAGGGACGGGGGACCCTGGTGGGCTTCCGTCTATGGGGTGGCACAGAGTCGGACACGACTGAAGCGACTTAGCAGCAGCAGCAGCATGTGCATTCAACATGTATTGTACTTGGCTAAGTGTTTAACACATATTATCTTAAACAAGTTTCGCAACAACACAATAAGATAGTCATATTGGTATCCCCATTTAATATATCAGATATGAAATCAAGACTCTTAGCACTTAAGGCCTCATAGTTAGCAGTTGGCAGTGCCAGGAATGAGATCTCAGTCTGGTTTATCCCAATGGTCTTTCAGCAGCTCTTTTAAGAAGCACAGCTGGCACCCATATTAAAATAATAAAAAAAAAAAACCACTGAATCAAATTATTGAATAAAAATGCATCTATGTCACTCAAAAACTCAGATCTTCTCCCCTCTTATTTTCCTCTAAAAGCAATATGCTATGTAGATAAATTACTAGGAAAACACATTTAACCAGGGGTTTTGAAGCAAAGGTAGATAGCTCACACAAAGAAAACTGCTAATGAATAAATTAAAAACTTCAAACTTCTGAAATCCACCTATTGCATTATGCTTAGTTTTATTTCAGACCACTCTCCAATATTACTGGAAGTAATAGATAATGGATTATGAATAGGCTAGGCATTTAAGTTATTACTATAAATACAAATTAAACTAAGGGAACACAAAACACCCCATTTTATTTAATAGAGATGAAGAGAAATAATATCACAAAATTAATGCTAAAGCAATGGCATTTATTATGTTGCATGCTCTTTAATTATTCCACATTGATAGGTACCTTATATTCTTCATAATCATTGTTATCTAGCAAGTTCCTTTTCTCCAGTTCTATAAGGTGTTCTGCAGAGAGCTTAGTTGGTAAATGTCTAAGAGAGGCTTGCTCATATATGGGTTTTCCATGAAAAAACAGTTCCTTCCAATCATGCATCAACTTATATGGGATCAGGCTACAGCAACAAAGGAAAAAAAAAAGGTTGAGATAAATCAATGGTTAGTTAAATACACATCTTAAATCTTAGCCTTTCTATTACCATGTTCATTTCCCAGGGTCTGCTATTTGAGGCCAGAGGTTCCACTTACTATGACATTCCTAACAGCCAGTAAAATGGCTGAAACTTAGTAGTATGAATGAATGAATGTTACCTAAAGCCAAACTTGCTTTGACTGTGCACTAAAAGCACACTATATCTAAAAATAATGACCACTAATCATAAAACTTAGGTTCTTTGATTTCCAGCTGTGATACTAAATGGCTGTACAAGCTTTGAATATCATTTAACTGTTCCAATATCAGTGTCCTCTTTTGCAAAATAGACTAAATACTTTCCAAGGCCCCTTTAATATGATAACTAGTTTGCATATTTGCAAGTAATTGTAACAGAAAAATCCAAGGTATGGTGGCTTTTATTGTCACTGAACATCTGGTAACCTTTGCAATTATTTTTCAGTACTTTTTCTATTTAAGTCAGATGAATGACTTGGAGGTAGTCAGGACAGAGTAATCAAAAAATAGTTCCAAGAGGAACAAAATGTGCAAAAGAAGGAAAGAGCCTAACATAACTCAGATGCATTTCTCTAAAAATAGTGGGACTAGAGCTTGAAATTACAACCTAAAAAGCTGTATTTCATCGTGAGACATGCTACAACATGCATAAACCTTGAAGACATCATACTAAAATGAAATAAGCCAGATACAAAAGGACAAATATGATTTTACTAATATGTGGTACCTAAAATAGACAGATTCATAGAAACGGAGAACAGAACAGAGGTTACAAGGGGCTGGAGGGAAGGGGAATGGGGAGTTATTATGTAATGGGTACATCACTTCAGTTTGGGATGATGAAAAAGTTCTGGAGATAGATGATGGGAATGGTTGCACAACAGTGTGACTGTACCCAATGCTAGTGAACTTTGAAAGGGTTGGAAGTCACTTAAAAAAGGTTAAAATGGTAAATTTTATGTTGTGTATTTTTATCCACAACAGTAGTTTTTCATTAAATGCAAACCTCAAATATATTTTGTTTTCCATTAATAAAATATTTATATTTATTAGAGATTACAGAGATATGAAGTTTTTAAACTAATATACTCAGGCACAGAAAAATTCTAACATAAGAATTATTAAAATGGCATGGGCTCCTGCGTTGAAGGAAATGACTAACAACTTATATATTGTCAAAAACTTAATGTGGCAATTACTGAATCAATATTCTCTTATCTGAATATTGATAATTTTGTTAAGTCTTAACAAAAGTCAGTTCATGTAAGAAGTCTGATACCAAAAATATCCCTGTGCTCTTGGAAAAAAAAAATGTTGATAACATCTTGTTTAGGAAAGTACAGAGAGAATAACGTTATCTTGACAGTTAGTAGTAGAGACTAAAAAGATCTTAACATATATGTGTAAACACTGTATTGACTTGCAAGTAAAATACACTTAAAAGCAAATGACCCCTTCAAAGTTTGATATTAATGCTCCTGGAATTTTAAAATTTTGTGTATTTTTCATTAAAATAAAAATGACTTCATATAATCAATGTTCTCTCAATATTAATTTTCACAAAGTAGGATTTAGAGAGTAACAGAAGTCAGACTAGTATACGACTCTACAAAATATTATGATAGTCAAAAACAGTGCACACAGGAAGTCCTCACCTTACTAGTTAAGTTTGTGCTCTGTAAGGGGATTTTTAGGTCACCTATTTGACACAGAAATAATCCTTCTATGGGTGAAAAGAAAACTCAACGTTGCCCCTAGGACAGGTGATTACCGTCTAGCTCCTTTCATGCTAGCCCCCAGCCAGCAGGGATGAGACTATCTCCACAGCCTCACCCAACAGAGGCGTTCATGGAGCAGGTATGTGAGAAACCCGCTTCTCACAGTCTCCTTTCCAGTCTCTACCACGGGTGGCATTCTCTGACTGGCAGCTGTGTGATTCTCTCCTGATGTGATCACAAGGTGTTCTCTCTATATGCATCTTTTCTATTTCTTATAAGGACACCAGGCATCTTTAATCAGGGCCCCACCTTCCATGGGTATGACCTGATCTTAAATAATCAGTGAAGACTATCTCCAAACAATGTTACACTCTGGGATATGGGGCGGGTAGAATTTTTAATATAGCTTTCTGGGGCAGGGGAACAATTCAACCCATATATAAGCACTTCTATATTGCTTTTTAGACACAAAATTTCAAAGTAAAGGCCCCTTAAAAACTTATGCTATTAATAACTCTGGAAATTTCATTTTATATATTTCGTTTTTACATTCAGTTTGAACTCTCCCTGGTTTTTGGTATGATGCACGGCTTTTCTTTTTATTGAAGTCTGCACATTTTTGGATCATGCTATGACACTCTGGATCGTGAATAAGCCTTCTGTTCTAGCTGTTTTTTTCTGACATTGCTTGAGCAAGGGAAGGAGAAGGGGCCATCATGTTACTGACCAGTGTGGACAAAAGTCCCCATGTGGACTTCCTCATCACCTGAGGGAAGGGCATCTTTGTTGCTGATGAAGGAGGTGGCAGTTCTGTCCCCTCACAAGGTCTCTACCACAGTGGTGGTGGCCTTGTGACCACCGGGCGATGGTGAACGTCCTGAACCTCCCTTGGCTCCTCTAACATGACCTTCATGGGGAGGGAGCAGTGGTCAGTTGTGCCTGGTAGGGGTGGAAGTCCATGCTTCCTACCTGGCCTCTGGGATTGTACCCTGGTGGGGGTGATGGGGTCCCTTGTTACAGTCTTGTGAGGGTGGAAGACAGGCTCCCTCCTTGCCTTTGCTGGCCGAGGTGGAAGTGGGACTACATTTTTCTTGCATGTGATAGTTGGAAAAGACTGGTTATCGTCTGAAAGTTTTTCATCTTGCTAGGCTGCTCCTTAACTGACTAGAGACAGCAGGTTCTTGTTGGGTCTATTTTTTGTCTACACCATTAGTATCTCTGTTTCCAGAATATTCAGTTCCAATCTGGGATGTGTGAGGCAAAAAGAGAAAGAACTGAGGAAGCTCGTTACAGAGTCCTGAGGTCATCAGCCAGTCCCACTTCTTCCTTCCATCTTCAGAGCCTTCTTATGCTTGTTTCATTCACAATGTCCAGGGTTTTTCATTGTACTTAGTGGGAGAAATAGGGAAAGGGGCATCCACTCCATTTTCCCACAGTAGAACAAGATTTCTGTTTATGTTTTAATTTTGAATTATGAGCTTTTACTTAGGGAAACCAAGCTGCACTTCCCCCACTCTGAATTATCTTTTTATGTTTTTATATTTAACTCTACTATATTCTATTTTTTATTCTATTACTCTGTTTTTATCTTATTACTCTATTTTTATCATCATAATGCATTGTATCACCTTTCAATTTTTAGTCTTACTTTTCTTTTCTCAATCTTGTACCATTATAGTTTTATTTTCAAATGTCTTCATCATTATGTTATTGCATTTAGTAGTTTTTATACAGCATTATGTCAGAAACATATTTTTGAACTGTGGTGTTAGAGAAGACTCTTGAGAGTCCCTTGGACTGTGGGGAGATCAAATCAGTCAATCGTAAAGGAAATCGGTCCTGAATATTCATTGGAAGGACCAATGCTGATGCTCAAATACTTTGGCCACCTGAGGCGAAGAACTGACTCATTGGAAAAGACCCTGATGTTAAAACACCAATACAGTATATTAACACATATATATGGAATTTAGAAAGATGGTAACAATAACCCTGTGTACGAGACAGCAAAAGAGACACTGATGTATAGAACAGTCGTATGGACTCTATGGGAGAGGGAGAGGGTGGGAAGATTTGGGAGAATGGCATTGAAACATGTAAAATATCATGTATGAAACGAGATGCCAGTCCAGGTTCGATGCACGATACTGGATGCTTGGGGCTAGTGCACTGGGACGACCCAGAGGGATGGTATGGGGAGGGAGAAGGGAGGAGGGTTCAGGATGGGGAACACATGTATACCTGTGGCGGATTCATTTTGATATTTGGCAAAACTAATACAATTATGTAAAGTTAAAAAAAAAAAAAAAAAAGACCCTGATGTTGGGAAAGATTGAAGGCAGGAGGAGAAGCGGACGACAGAGGATGAGATGGTTGGATGGCATCACCGACTCAATGGATATGAGTTTGAGCAAGTTCCCAGAGTTGGTGATGGACCGGGAAGCCTGGCGTGCTGCAGTCCATGGCGTCACAAAGAGTCAGATAAGGAGCAACTGAACTGAACTGATGTCAGAAACATGGCTGTCAGGGTGAGAGCAGTGGAGAAAGTTCCTGTCAAGTCCAGAGGTGATGGGATTATCTCCCCATCTTCTATTGACCCTGAATATCATGGGGCCTTCATTCTTTTCACTGTGGGTTTTCAAGAAGATCTCAGTCTGGATAACATCAAAAGTGTACAGACTTAAGTGGAGTGCCTTATCCTTTTGGTTTTGCTGAGATCTGCCGTGATAGCACTCCCCTTCAGCTTCCAGCAAAGGACATCACAAGAAATTGGTCTCTGAAGCCAGATGCCATATTTGCTTAAAAGCTGTTGCTGAGATCATTCTCCACAGATCCACTACACTACTTGTATCTTAGCTGGGGCCACAAGAGAAAACCATTTTTCTAAATTGAGAACCAAGAAGAGTGATGTATTCTGTAAAGAGCTAGAAACGGAAATTAGACATCATATGACAAACTGTGTTGCTCTTTTTGCTTTTTCCACCTGGAAGCACAGATAAAATTTGCAGCTCAGTTGCAGGAACTGGCTATCTACTGACACCTCTATAACTATGTTTCAACGTATTCCTTGTTTTTAACTTTCTACTTTATCTGGCAGTGCTGAATGGCTTGCATGATCTCAGTTCGCCAAGCAGGGATTTAATCCAGGCTATGCCAGTGAAAGCCCAGAATCCTAACAGCTAGACAACCGGGAAGTCCTATCCTTTTGTTCTGATTTTGGCATACAGTGTATTCTTAATATTTTCTCTACTGTTAAATGTTTCCTTACAAATAGGTCGACTCCTTTTAGAAAGAATGTGCAATGAAAAGTGATTTTGATTAGTAAAACAAAAAACTTTAATTTCAGTCTTCTAGGAAGTTCCTAATATCTTAAATAAATTATTATAGTCATCTTTATAAATTATAGAGAATTTAGACACAAGGTTTAAATGTTAAAATACATAAATACAAATTAAATCAGGCTAGTAACTGGGTGAAATAAGTCTGTAATCAAGGTATTCTGGACCCCACTTCTTAGTCTTTGAAGAATAATCACTGTCTCTCTTTACTCATCAATTTAGTGCCACAATCTTACTCTTTTCTCATTTTCTTTGGTGTCTCTATTGTATTAACTATAAAAAAACAACACTTACTTATTTGTCAACAATCGATAGTCTGCCACCTTAGTGGACAAATCAAGTATCTGATCCAAAATTTCTGCACATATCGAGTAATGCTTTTCGTAACGAGCTTGAGCTCTTTCTATGGCGATCTGCTCATGAATTTCCTTATCTCTGAGGGCTTGTTCTTCAAAATCAATCTTGGCTTGTCTGGCTAAAGCCTGAGAAGGAAAAGACATAGATTTTAAAGATTTGATTTTGTATTGGGGTACAGCCAATTAACAAACAATGTTGTGACAGTTTCAGATGAACAGCAAAGGGATTCAGTCATACATATACATGTATCCATTTTCCCCCAAACTCCTCTCCCATAAATCACCATAACTGGACAGTGATTCAGTAAAAATAATGTCATCATTTCAATACCAAAAAAAAAAAAAACTCTAAATAGAATGAAACCTCCTTTTATATCAGGAAAATGATAAATCATAAGAGAGTACTTTCTCCTTAATACATTAAGTACTAAATATCATGGTAAAGACAATTTATTAGAAATAGTTCACCCTTAGCTTATGTTATCAGCAAAACCTAGTGCAGAGAAAAGTATTCTGCATGGATTAATGATAAATTAGATCTGAAGTATTTAAGAAGTCCTGAGTTCATGGGCTGCAAAGAGAGTTGGGGGTCACAGAGAAACAGGCAAGTTGTGCAGGGCACCAGGCATAGCCGGCCCCTTCGTGCCCATCTCAGAAGACAAATTAATCTAACATATCTACTCTGGCTAATGCCCAATGTCTTTTAGCATGAGACTTATGGAATACTGACTTATACTTAGAAAATACTTTGGAAATTCCCTGATTATACTGGCTTGAGAATATCATACATTTGCCAACAAATGTTAAATGTGTTTAGACAATGAAGCCTTCTGCTGTTACAGCCTTAATAAATTGATAAATTCATAAAGACATGTATTTATATAGAAAGTAAGAAAATATTTAAATGGTTTGGCATCACTCTCTGCTTGGTTTGCATTCTTATTTTGTTTAGGGAACCCTTTCCTTATACCAAGTAAAAGGCCAAACTTGGCACAACCAAATGTTTTCAAATAGTTATACCAACTCCTTGAGAAATTCAATCATGTGCTGACATGCTCCAGAAACAAGACCTGCCTCCCAGTGTAACCTACCTCCCAAGATAACCCAATGAATGTACAGTGGTGGTTAATGTGGGCCTAGAGGAGCTGTGGTTGAATTCAAGCCTCAGTTTGTACAGGGATCAAGTCCTAGCTGCGGGCATGGCATGAGTGCTCAGCTGCTGGATTGTAGCTCCCCAGGCTTCTCTGTCCCTGGGATTTTCCAGGCCAGAATATTGGGGTGGTGTGTCATTTCCTACTCCAAGTGATCTTCTCAACCCAGGAACCAAACCCGCGCCTTCAGTGTCTCCTGCATTGGCAGGCAGATTCTTTACCACTGCACCGCCTGGGAAGCCCCACTAGCTACGGGACCTGGGCCAAACTGAAAGCTCCTACATCTCCATTTCTCTACTGTGAGGCCGGGATGGTATAAAGACTTGGCATGAACAGAAATTAACTGTGAGAGCAAATACCTTAGTCACAAGGGGCGAAATACATGACAATGGGCTGCTGCTGTCCACTGAATCAAAGGGGAGCTTCATTTGTTTTGCTGTTGCTGCTTTATTTTGTTAGTTTGCTTTATTTTTGCTGGGAAAGGAGTTAGCTTAGGTGACCTCTAAGGTAGATTCTGAACATTTGGCAGTTCAGGAATTACACTAGTACTTGTTATTGTTGCTGTATTGCTTCATAGGCCCTGTTGTCATGGAGAAAGCACCTGGTTTAAGCGTAAGTATGCTTACGGCATGCTTCTCAAAGTGTGGAGGGAAGAGAAATCCAAGAGTCTAGGAGAAGTCAGGTGAGACTTTATGGAGCGAGCCAGTGAAATGGGTTGTGAGGTGGGTTTATTGATACTACAAAGAGCCTGGAAGGCATGTGGAATATTTAGGATGCTATGGAACTCAAACCTCAGGAGCCCAGGAATTCCTTCTGCAGGAACAAAGCAGCTTCCTCTCAGTTCTCCTCCCTCCCTTCCTCTCTCCTCACTCTCTCTTTCCTTCCAGGCCTTTCTTCCTTCTTTTTTAGCCTCAGAGTCTGCTATTTCTACCCCTTTCTCCTCCCCCATGCTAAACCCACCACAATTTCCGGTCCCATCACAGCAAAGTGGGTTGCAGCCCTAAATAAAGAAGGAAAAGGAGAAAGGAAATCTGTGGGAGGCAGTAAATCTCAGTGGTGATGAGCCTAGACTCTGAGAGCCACTGTGCTCTGGCTTCTCCACCAAGCTGTGCAACTTTGAGCTTTCTAAGTTTCATTTTCCTGACGTGTGATATGTAGACACGAGCAGTGTCCACTGCCAATGACGCTGTGAGAATGATAATGCACGAGATGAACACAACTCAGTGCTGGACTCAAAGTGAATACTCACAAGTGGTAAACATTACTGCAATGAATTATTGATAATAATAGCAGGTGGCACTGAAATTTGAAACCAGGAACCGTTTTAATTAAAATAGAATTGATGCCCAGTTGCCTTCAAAAAAGAGATCAGCATATTTAACTTAAAAGCAAAACCAACTCCTGATGGTCAGAAACATGAAATTCTCTCTCTCTTTCTTCCTTTCCTCCCCACTCCCTACTTAGGCACCATGCACTCCTACTGCAAGAGGTAATACATTCAAACTGTGAAAACAAGTTATCTCAGAGAGAAGGGTGCTGGGGAGGCAGATACCTCAGCTTTGGGAAAAAGTAATCATGTAAGAGAAAGGGATGTGAATTTTTTTTTTTCAGGGGATTCAGAGCCTCACAATTCTGACCACCGAGGCTCTGGGAGACCAAGTGTCTCAATCATCTGAAGTGAGTTCAAGTCAGGTAAGGAGAGAACAGGTCATGCTGCTTACCACAGTGAGAGCAGTCCTGCTCCAAGAGACTAGGACTTTGCTATTCTTAACAGAATTAACTAGGCTTGTGAAAAAAATATATTTAGTAAATAGGCACTTATTTCTCATGTAAGCAAATGCCACAGAATCCATTCAAGTTTACTCTTGTCAAAGAAGAGAAATGAAACAATCCTCCAGATAATTCACCTCTTGAAGACACTTGAGATTATGCAGGTCTAATACAGGGGGTATGGCTCCCTGCCCTCCTCCTAATGTTTCGGCTATATCTGTTCTACAAAGGCAAAAGCACTGGTCAGTTTCCTGACTCTGGGGAATAAAATAAAAATTGCCTAATTTTGACACTAGCTGCAATTCATTTTCATGAAATATCACAGTGGAAATCATGATCAGCATGGTTTATAAAGCAAATTTATATTGATTTATACATAAAGCATTGCCTTCCTATTTTCTGTAAGCTTTTCTCTTCTGCACAGCCTGGTTTTATGAATAGTTTATGACAGTAAAGACAAGCTATCTAAAATGCTTCCCATATAAGTTTTATACTTCTTCAATCAAATCTGGATGAATGGATTGTATAAATTTGAAACAACCTCAATAGGAAAAAGATAAGAAGTGATCCATATAAATCCCTTGATAATATAAATCTATTTTGGTTATTAAAACTGTAATACATATAAAAATAAGGAAGATGCTAATATATCAAATAACTAAAAGATTAGATACTTTGACTTTCAGAGCTATAGAGGACCTCAACACGATACACGTTGGCCAAGAGCATACCTGGCACCCATATCTTGGCTCTGTAACCATTCTCAACTACATTGAACCAGGGTCCCCAGTAAAAATGGCTTGTTCTAGTTCTGAGGAAAAAAGACTACAATATGGGCCTGGGAAATCTTGTTTTACCAGAAAGCAAGGTATTGCTTATTAAAGACTCATGGTATCTTATAAAAAGGAGGCAGCTTGAAAATGCTCCCATTTCCTGAGAAGAGTATCCATCTAGAATAATGAACACTAATAACATCCCAGTAAACTTAGTGGATTTTAAAGAAAAAGAAAGTCCTTTATGCATCTAAAAAACAACAGTAATGACTCAAGGAGATGAAACTTAGATTATCTGGTTTTTTTTTTGTTTGTTTGTTTTTTTTGGACAGCAACACTTAATACCTGAAGAAAATGGAATAAAGTGTTTAAGATAGTCAAAGGTAGAAAATGTGAACTAAGGATTTTATACAGGGCAAAACTGACTCGTATAAAAGGCACATATTGTTATCAATACACAAGCACTCAGGGAATAGTGTTCCCATGAGCAGTTCTTGAAGAATCTACTGGAGACCTTCAGACAACCAAAAAGATCAGAGAGACGTGGACACAAGGACTGGTGGTGAGTGTGAAATATTTGAAGAATCAAGACTGAAGGGAGAGAGCATAGTATGTGGATGTGCACTGTTGGTGTAGCTGTACAAAAGTAAAAACAGGCAGATAATAGAGAGATCATATAAAAAAACTGACTCGTGAAATGATTGGCACCTAAATGGAGACCTGTTTACCTTGACGCGGTAGAAAGGATCAAAAGAAACCTTAGAAGGATTGCTAAGAGAGGTATTGTTTACCGCTTCTCGATCAAGAGCATCCTGGAAGTCTTTAAGCCGTCTTTCCTCATATTGTTTTTCTCTGAAAATTCTGTTTTGCCACAAAACTTCCTTTTCGTGCCGAACATGCATGAGCTGCACAGCGATCCTGCGTTCCTGCTGGGACTGTCGCATCAGCCGGTTGATCAACTGCTCCTCCCGATAAGCCTCCTGGAAGCACCATTGCAAAAGCCAGTCATTTGTCAAGGCCATGTCCACTTTTGCTCAGCCCACTGAGCTGAGAAGCTTACACATACATTATGTGTAAAAGGCATAGTATTCACCTGCATCAGTTTTTGCCATTTGATTTCAAGTCAAACATGGCAAAAAATTCAAGCTATAAAAATGAAAATTTCCACCAAGGGTTATATAATTTTGGTATCCAGAAGCATATGGTCTTGCAACTCAGTCATCTTAAATGATGATTACTTCCTTTAAAATCTGATCAAAAATAATTTAGGTAATTGTTTTCAAGGTTTTATAAACAAAGGCTAACTCTCAAATTTTAAGTATGTTTTCAGAAACTTGGAATTGTGCTCTATGCGCTCAATATAAATATTAGTGATAAAGACAAATGCAGACATTGTCTGGCTGAGAATGGCAGATCTGATAAGTTCCTGGCAGGGCCATCTCAATTTCTACGTGATAAGATGGGGAGACTGGAGAAGAGGCTAAGAGGAAATGACCTACAGTTTACCTTAGAAAACCTGAGAGTGGTTGTAACCTGAGAGAGAAACTAGATGCACTCGTCCCTTGGCTATTTTAAGAGAAAGAAGGGGAACAAGCATTAACAGTGGAAGAAGCATTAAACTGGCAATCGGAGGCCTTGGTCACTGCAGCTCCACCTCTACCATTGACTGGCTGTGTGGCCTTGGGCAAGTACCTTGGATTTTCAGGGAGTATTTCTTGACAGGTGAAATGAGGGGTTTGGGTAGAAGATGGTCTCCAAGGCATCTTTAAGTTCTCTCAGTCTGTCTAAACAGAGACACCATGTGGAAGGAGGAGGTAATTAAACTTCTCCAGGGAGAAGACTTGGAAGAACATCTACATGTCAGTTGTCTATTTAACACTAGATGGTAAAGAATCTGCCTGTAAAGCAGGAGACCTGGGTTCAATCCCTGGGTTGGGAAGATCCCCTGGAGAAGGGAATGGCAACCTACTCCAGTATTCTTGTCTGGAGAATTCCATGGACAGAGGAGCCTGGTGGGTGCAATCCATGGGATCACAAAGAGTCAGACACAACTGAGCAACTAACTCTTTCACTTTCAATCCAGTTGTTTAGGAATAAAATCTGGCATCACTAACGACAGTGTTTCAGATTAAGGGAGAAATACTATATATTTTTTCAGAATCAAGATACAAACAACAACACTCTATGGAAAGTAGCAAAACTTGAACTTGGGAACTATATAAAAATGTAGATTAAATAAAAGTTCAATTGAAAATAAACATAAATTTTTTTTCTATTAGTAACATATCAAATAAAAAATAAAATCATGAACAACTTTGAAACCTGTTTCATCTAGTTATAACATTCTAGAAGTTTTAACGTTAATAATTTGTTGCCTGTGTTGCCAGTGGAGGTCAGGCAGAATGTAAAAACGACTATAGGTTCTTCATCTTTCTTCATCCATAGCCTTGCAGTGCTATCCTGCAGATATTCCCATCAAAAAGCAGAATCTATTTCGCCACTTCTTAAATGGGTAAGGGGTGGCCTCTGACTTGAACTGGCCAATGGGACATTAGTGAACACAAAATAAAATGAAACAAAACACTTGGGGCCTGAATTAATTCTCCTGTGACCTCTGCCACTGTTACCATATTTTCTGCTCAGTTAAAAAATGAGAAACCATAGATGGAGAGATACCAGCCTTCTCAGTTGGAACTGATGAAACTCTCCCAAGTCAGTCAGCCTCAGCCAGCCTCTGAGACAGGACAAGTAAGACCAGCAAAGGCATACAGCTGATCCCTGCCCAAGTTATCTACCACATTTGGGGGTGGTTTGTGATGGCACAGTCAAAGCCATATTTATTAAAAGTATAGCCTTGATTTATTATTCCAAGTGAATTCTATACTTAATGTGGAGTATTAATGTGGAATATATTTGGCTGTGTTTATATGGCAAGGCAATTTGGTTGTTGAGATGAGAGCTGGTCATTCTGATCCTTATAAAAACTGGGCTGGTTAGATAGGTCTTGGCTATTGCTTAGATGACAACATATTGTGATTGAAAAGGAAAGCAAAATTACTGTTGAATGGCTGAGTCAATGTTACATATATAAAGCTTCAGTATGAAGAACCGTCAACTGTATTAGGACTTGTACTAAACAGTTGAGTGGAAAAGATTTTTTTGTTCCATTGTACAAGTAGTTCATGTTTTATGTATAGACTTTTCCTCAAAATTTCATTAGAATTTGGGACACATTTTCTCACAGAAAGAAAATATGTTATGCTTAGGTGTTCAGGGAAGCCTATAAATGTGTGTTTAACCCATAATGTACATGAAATAGTCTATATCTGCAATGAATAAAATAGAAAATAATAGAAGTCACATTTCTCTTTTAACTATATATAATTATATTTGGGGAAGATGTATACATATACACAATCCAAAACATGCTCAATTTGATTGTCACGACCTCTGCCTTTCCCAAGAGTTGGAGCTAGGAGCTAACTCTGGTGCATATCATTGCTTTAATTCTCTAAATATGTCCGAGTAGCTCTCTTGGAGGACAGTGGCTTCACCAAACACAGAGAAGAAGCAGCACAGAGATGGAGTTCCTTTAGTGGAAATATTAGTCAGAGAATCAACTTTATTCAGTGTCCCTTAGGTTGCTAGATCCCTGAACAGATCTCTAGCTAGAGACTGAAAAAATCGAAGCTGTGAACATTCTCGTAGAAAGTGACGGAAGCCAGAAAGCATTTATTCATCCAGTTTTCTAAGTAATATCTCTAAGTAACATTTTCTAAGTAAATGTCAGTCCTGAATTACAAGCAAAAAAGTAGAAAGAAAAAACCTAGCAGCCAACACACAGCTGTTTTATAATATAAATGAAAATGTGTTCAAAATCTCACTGCTCGTTAATGAAATGTGAAATAGGTAGTTATTTTAAAAGCTACTTTTTAATCATCAAATTTTCATAACCTGTAATTCATCTAATGAAAAGAGTGACTATCAAGCTGGCTGAGCAAAATATTAATAAATGTGAATTCAAAGTAAGAAATTACCTTTCAGCACAAAGAGATGGCAGAGTTATTCTTTGAATTTTTCACTGAAAAAGGAGTGACTCTATCAGAGTGACTCTGATACTGGATAAACAGTATTACTTCTTCATATGTCTAAGAAGCCTGGATTTCTCTTCAGTTAACAGAACACCACTGAGTAGACCAGATAGATGTAATTAGGTGAATAAAAGAAGTGCCTTCAAATGGCCCTTCATATTTCAGACACACAGATTTGTCCTACTTACATTCACAACCTGAATCACCTTCCTCCCCGTCTGTTCTTACCATCTTCTGTATCATAGCTAACGACTCCTCCATGCACTCGGCTGCCCACGCCAGACACCTGGCTGCTCATCCCACTTTTCACTTCTCCATGTCTAAGCAGTCAGTTTTTCTCATTGATTTTACTTCTCAAATAGCTCCTGAAGCCACTCCTTTCCATCACTACTGCTACTACTCTAAATGTAAACTGGAATAATTCCTTACCTGGATTACAGAAACAGCTATAACTTGGACATCCTCCTGTCATCTATTTTTAAAAGTGAAGCCAGACTGACCTTCCTAAATGTCAGTCTGGTCTGTCACTCTTGTTCCCCTTTGCACTCAGGATCAGATCAGATCAGATCAGTCGCTCAGTTGTGTCCGACTCTTTGCAACCCCATGAATCGCAGCACGCCAGGTCTCCCTGTCCCTCACCAACTCCCCGGAGTGCACTCAGACTCACATCCATCGAGTCAGTGATGCCATCCAGCCATCTCATCCTCTGTCGTCCCTTTCTCCTCTTGCCCCCAATCCCTCCCAGCATCAGAGTCTTTTCCAATGAGTCAACTCTTTGCATGAGGTGGCCAAAGGACTGGAGTTTCAGCTTTAGCATCATTCCTTCCAAAGAAATCACAGGGCTGATGTCCTTCAGAATGGACTGGTTGGATCTCCTTGCAGTCCAAGGGACTCTCAAGAGTCTTCTCCAACACCACAGTTCAAAAGCATCAATTCTTCGGCGCTCAGCCTTCTTCACAGTCCAACTCTCACATCCATACGTGACCACTGGAAAAACCATAGCCTTGACTAGACGAACCTTTGTTGGCAAAGTAATGTCTCTGCTTTTGAATATGCTATCTAGGTTGGTCATAACTTTCCTTCCAAGGAGTAAGAGTCTTTCAATTTCATGGCTGCAGTCACCATCTGCAGTGATTTTGGAGCCCAGAAAAATAAAGTCTGACACTGTTTCCACTGTTTCCCCATCTATTTCCCATGAAGTGGTGGGACCGGATGCCATCATCTTCATTTTCTGAACGTCGAGCTTCAAGCCAACTTTTTCACTCTCCACTTTCACTTTCATCAATAGGCTTTTGAGTTCCTCTTCCCTTTCTGCCATCAGGGTGGTGTCATCTGCATATCTGAGGTTATTGATATTTCTCCCAGCAATCTTGATTCCAGCTTGTGTTTCTTCCAGTCCAGCGTTTCTCATGATGTACTCTGCATATAAGTTAAATAAACAGGTTGACAATATACAGCCTTGACGAACTCCTTTTCCTATTTGGAACCAGTCTGTTGTTCCATGTCCAGTTCTAACTGTTGCTTCCTGACCTGCATACAAATTTCTCAAGAGTCAGATCAGGTGGTCTGGTATTCCCATCTCTTGAAGAATTTTCCACAGTTTATTGTGATCCACACAGTCCCTCTTTACAGCTTATAAGGCCTCTGATGGCTTGGCCTCTGGGCCAATGTTATCCTGCCAGATAACATTTAATTTGCTAAAAGCCCTGAGCCATCTATACAATATTCTCTCTGAAGACACACTTTACCTTCCACATCTCTACCTCTGCTGGAAACTAACTCCTCACCCTATACCCAGAACCACTCCCATCTTCAATTGTCTAACTTCAACCCTCCCTCATGCTTCAGTGCTCTCCTACTCTAGAAATGGTCTCTGAGGCAGGCCAGAGCTGGACTTTCCTCTCCTCACTTTCATTGCACCTCCACACTCCAATGTAGTTGGTTGTTTACAGATCCCCCCCAAACAGCAAGCTCTGTGAGAGCAGGTTTCCTGTTATTCTTGTTCACTGTTGTATCCTAGGCCTAGGACAAGTTCCAGAGCATAGAAGAGATCCAGTAAATATGTGTTCAATGTAAGAGTTGATCAGTGATTCTCAATCCATAGCTGAATCAAATCACCTGGAGGGCCTATTAACACAGATGATGGGCCCCAAGCCAGAGAGCTGTGATTCGAGTTTCTGACTCAGAAGGTCTGAGGTGGGACCTAATTATTCACGTTCCTAAAAGTTTCCTGGTGATGCTGATGCTGCTGGTCCAAGGGCCACACTTTGAGGGCCACTGGAGTAGATCAAACTGACAGGTCTAATGAATTTTCCATGTTTTCATTTAAGTGCTCCCTTTTTGATAGTATCAATTAATATAGAAAAAAAAACTTGAAAAAATTCAGTATCCTTTCATGATAAAAATTCTCAACAAATTAGGTAAGGAATGTAACTCAACATAATAAAGGTCATATATGATAAGCTCACAGTTAACATCATACCTAAAATATGATGCTAAAAGCTTTTAGGTTTTCACCATTCCTCAAACATAAAAAATAAGACAAGACGTCCACTCTCACCATTTCTACTGGTACTGGAAATCCTAGCCAAGGAAATTGGAAAGAAAAAGAAAAAACAGGCATCTAAATCATAAAGGAAAAAGTAAAATGTCTCTGTTTGCAGATGACATGCTTTTTACATACAGAAAACTCTAGACTTTCACACAAAAAAATGTTAGAACCAAAAAACAAATTCAGTAAAACTGCAGGACACACAAAATAAACATATGAAAATAATTCTTGTTCCTACACACTAACAAAGAATTATCTGAAATGGAAATAAGAAACCAATCCCATTTACAATAGCATAAAAGTTAAAAAAAAATATGTAAGAATAGATTCAACCAAGGAGGCAAAAGATCTATACACTGAAAACTAGAAAACATTAATAAGACGAGCTGAAGAAGATATGAATAAATGAAAAAGATGTTCATGGATTTGAAGAACTAATAACATTGAAATGTCCATAATACCTAAAGTGATCTACAGATGCAATGCAATTCCTAACCAAATTCCAATAGCATTTTCACAGAAATACAAAAACAATCCTAACATTCATATGGAGCCAGAAAAGACTCCAAAGAGCCAAACCAGTTTGGAGTAAGAAGAATATCAAGCTTCCTGATTTCAAAATAAATTACAAAGCTTCAGTACTCAAAATAGTATGGTATTGAAATAAAAACAGAACTATAGGAAAATGGAATAGAATAAAGAGCCCAGAAATAAATCCACATATGTGCAGTCAATTGACTTTCAGTAAGGGTGCCAAGGCTACACAATGGAGGAATGTTATAGATGTCTCTATAACACATGGTTCTGGAAAAACTGGATATCCACATGCAATAGAATGGTACTATACCCTCGTCTCATACCACGTATAAAAATCAATTCAAAACGGATTAGAGACTTACACATAAGATCAAAAACTATAAAACAGAAGCAAATGTAGGGAAAAACACATCTTGACATTGGTCTAGGCAATTAATTTTTTAATCTGACCCTAAAAGCACAGGCAACAAAGTACAAATAGATAGGGAAGAGTACTATTTGCAAACCATACATGTTGGCTAATATCCAAAATATACAAGGAACTCAAACAACTCGATAGCCAAAAACCAAACGCCTGGATTTAGAAATGGTCAAAGGACCTGAAAAGACATTTCTCTAAAGAAGACAAACAAATGGCCAACAGGTATATGGAAAGGTGATCAACACTCCTAATCATCAGAAAATGCAAATCAAAACCATCTGTTAGAGTAAGTTCAGTTTAGTTGCCAGGTAGTGTCTAACTCTTTGCGACCCAAAGGACTGCAGCACACCAGGCTTCCCTGTCCATTACCAACACCTAGAGCTTGCTCAAATTCATGTCCATTGAGTCAGTGATGCCATCCAACCATCTCATCCTCTGTCATCCCCTTCTCCTCCTGCCTTCAATCTTTCCCAGCATCAGGGTCTTTTCCAAGGAGTCAGTTCTTCGCACCAGATGGCCAAAGTATTGGAGTTTCAGCTTCAGTATAAGTCCTTCCAATGAATATTCAGCACTGATTTCCTTTAGGATGGACTGGTTGGATTTCCTTGCAGTCCAAGGGACTCTCAAGAGTCTTCTCCAACACCACAGTTCAAAAGCATCAATTCTTCTCTGCTCTGTGTTCTATATAGCCCAACTCTCACATCCATACATGACTACTAGAAAAACCACAGCTTTGACAAGACAAACCTCTGTCAGTAAAGTAATGTTTCTGCTTTTTAATATGCTATCTATATTTATCATAGCTTTTCTTCCAAGGAGCAAGGGTCTTTTAATATCATGGCTGTAGTCACCATCTGCAGTGATCTTGGAGCCCAAGAAAATAAAGGCTGTCACTGTTTCCATTGTTTCCTCATCTATTTGCCATGAAGTGATGGCACCAGATGTCATGATCTTAGTTTTCTGAATGTTGAGTTTTAAGCCAGCATTTTCACTCTCCTCTTTCACTTTCACCAAGAGGCTTTTCAGTTCCTCTTCACTTTCTGCCATAAGGATGGTGTCATCTGCGTATCTGAGGTTACTGATTTTTCTCACGGCAATCTTGATTCCAGCTTATGCCTCATCCAACCCAGCATTTTGCATGATGTACTCTGCATATAAGTTAAATAAGCAGGGTGACAATATACGGCCTTGAGATACTCCTTTCCCAGTTTGGAACCAGTCTGTTGTTCCATATCTGGTTCTAACTGTTGCTTCTTGACCTGCAAACAGATTTCTCAGGAGGCAGGTAAGGTGGTCTGGTATTCCCATCTCTGGAAGAATCTTCCACAGTTTGTTGTGATCTACACAATCAAAGACTTTGGCATAATCAATAAAACAGAAGTACATGTTTTCTGGAATTCTGTCGCTTCTTCAATGATCCAACAGATGTTGGCAATTTGATCTATGCTTCCTCTGTCTTTTGTAAATCCAGCTTAAACATATGGAAGTTCACAGTTCACATGTTTTTGACTCCCAGCTTGGATAATTTTCAGCATTACTTTGCTAGCATGTGAGATGAGTGCAACTATGCAGTAGTTTGAAAATTCTTCGGCATTGCCTTTCTTTGGGATTGGAATGAAAACTGACCTTTTCCAGTCCTGTGGCCACTGCTGAGTTTTCCTAATTTGCTGGCATATTGAGTGCAGCACTTTCACAGCATCAACTTTTAGGATTTGAAATAGCTCAACTGGAATGTCATCATCTCCACCAGCTTTGTTCGTAGTCATGTTTCCTAAGGCCCACTTGACTTCACATTCCAGGATGTCTGGCTCTAGGTGAGTGATCACACCATAGTGGTTATCTGGGTCACAAAGATCTTTTTTGTATAGTTCTTCTGTGTATTGTTGCCACCTCTTCCTAATATCTTCTGCTTTTGTTAGGTCCATACCATTTCTGTCCAATTTTATTGTGTCCATCTTTGCATGAAACGTTCCCTTGGTATCTCTAATTTTCTTGAAGGGATCTCTAGTCTTTCTCATTCTATTGTTTTCCTCTATTTCTTTGCATTGATCACTTAGGAAGGCTTTCTTATGTCTCCTTTCTATTCTTTGGAACTCTGCATTCAAATGGATATATCTTTCCTTTCTTCCTTTGCCTTTAGCTTCTCTTCTTTTCTCAGCTATTTGTAATGCCTCCTCAGACAACTATTTTGCCTTTTTGCATTTCTTTTTCTTGGGGATGGTCTTGATCACTGCCTCCTGTACAATGTCATGGACCTCTGTCCATAGTTCTTCCAGCACCCTATCAGATCTAATCCCTTGAATCTATTTCTCACTTCCACTGTATAATCATAAGGGATTTGATTTAGGCCATACTTGAATGGTTTAGTGATTTTCCCTACTTTTTTCAGTTTAAGTCTGAATTTGGCAATAAGGAGTTCATGATCTGAACCATAGTCAGCTCCCGGCCTTGTTTTTGCTGACTGTATACAGCTTCTCCATTTTTGGCTGCAAAGAATATAATCAATCTGATTTTTGTATTGAACATCTGGTGATGTCCATGTGTAGAGTCTTCCCCTGTGTTTGTTGGAAGAGTGTGTTAGCTATGACCAGTGCTTTCCCTTGGCAAAACTCTGTTAGCCTTTTCCCTGCTTCATTATGTACTCCAAGACCAATTTTGCCTGTTACTCTAGGTATCTCTTGACTTCCTACTTTGGCATTCCATTCCCCCATGATGAAAAGGACATCTTTTTGGGGTGTTAGTTCTAGAAGGTCTTGTAGGTCTTCATAGAACTGTTCAACTTCAGCTTCTTCTGGTTGGGCCATAGACTTGCATTAATGTGATGTTGAATGGTTTGCCTTGGAAATGAACAGAGATCACGCTGTCTGAGTTTGCACCCAAGTACTCTTTTTTTAACTATGAGGGCTACTCCATTTCTTCTAAGGGATTCTTGCCCACAGTAGTAGATATAACGGTCATGTGTATTAAATTCGCCCATTCCAGTCTGTTTGAGTTCACTGATGCTTAAAATGTTGATGGTCACTCTTGTCATCTCTTGCTTGAACACTTCTAATGTATCTTGATTTATGGACCTAACATTCCAGTTTCCTATGCAATATTGTTCTTTACAGCATTGGACTTTACTTTCGTCATCAGTCATATCCACAACTGGGCACTGTTGCAAATTTCTGTTAGAATCAGTTCAGTTCAGTCGCTCAGTCATGTCCGATTGTTTGCGATCTCATGAATTGCAGCACTCCAGGCCTCCCTGTCCATCACCAACTCCTGGAGTTCCCTCAGACTCACGTCCATCGAGTCAGTGATGCCATCCAGCCATCTCATCCTCTGTCGTCCCCTTCTCCTCCTGCCCCCAATCCCTCCCAGCATTAGAGTCTTTTCCAATGAGTCAACTCTTTGCATGAGGTGGCCAAAGTACTGGAGTCTCAGCTTTAGCATCATTCCTTCCAAAGAAATCCCAGGGCTGATTTCCTTCAGAATGGACTGGTTGGATCTCCTTGCAGTCCATGGGACTCCCAAGAGTCTTCTCCAACACCACAGTTCAAAAGCATCAATTCTTTGGCACTCAGCCTTCTTCACAGTCCAACTCTCACATCCATACATGACCACTGGAAAAACCATAGCCTTGACCAGACGGACCCTTGTTGGCAAAGTAATATCTCTGCCTTTCAATATGCTATCTAGGTTGGTCATAACTTTCCTTCCAAGGAGTAAGCGTCTTTTAATTTCATGGCTGCAGTCACCATCTGCAGTGATTTTGGAGCCCCCAAAAATAAAGTCTGATACTGTTTCCAATAGCTATTATCAAAAAACATAAAACAAAAATGAGATAAGTGTTGGCAAGGATGTGATGAAAATGGAACCCTTGTAAACTGTTGCTGGGATGTAAGCTGGTATAGCCACTGTGGAAAATAGTATAGTGCTTCCTTTAAAAATTAAAAATAGAATTACCATATGACCCTGAAATCCTACTTCTGGGTACATATCCAATGGAAATGAAAGGAGATGAAATCAGTATCTCAAAGAGATGTTTGCAACCCTATGTGCACTGCAGCACTATTCACAACGGCCATGATACAGAAACAATCTAAGTGTCCATTGGTGGATGAATGGACACTTAAGTGAGTATAGATATGCATGTCACATTTTCTTTATATATAAAAATATTATATATATATATACACACATAAATATATATATATGTATATATTTATATCTAGAATGAGCTTTCTAGGTGGTGCTAGTGGTAAAGAACCTACCTGCCAATGCAGGAGGCATAAGAGATATGGATTCAATCCCTAGGTTGGTAAGATCCCCTGGAGGAGGACATGACAACGCGCTGTGGGCTATGGTCCATAGGGTCAGACACAAATGAAGCGACTTAGTACACATGCATGCATATATAGAATATGATCAATCTTAAAAAAGAAGAAAATCTTATCATTTGTGATAATATGTTTAAACCTGGAGAACATTACGCCAAGAAAAATAAGCCAGACATAGCGAGACAAATATTACATAATCTTACTAAATGTGGAATCTAAAAAAGTTGAATTAAACAAAAGCAGATCTTAAGTATTTTCACCAAACACACACACAAAACTGCTAACTTTTTTTTTGTTAAGGTGATAGGTGTGCTAATTAGTTTGATTATGGTAATCATTTCACAATGCATACATATATCAAAACATCAGTTATATACTTTAAATATATACAATTTTTATTTGTCAATTATACCTCAGTAAACCTGGGACAAAAAGTTCTCTTTTTCCTCTAAAAGTAATACATGGTTGCCATAACTTTTAGATTCCTATTTTGTCAGTATTTTTTATTGTGGTAAAATATATGCAATATAAAATCTACCATTTCAACCATTTTTAAGTGTACAATTCAGTGTACAATTAAGTAAATTCAAAACGCTGCATAAGCATCACCAGATTTTAGATTCTTTGCTAAGTGTTGTATGTAGTTTTTTTCCTGAGTGTATTTGCCGCCATGGTGTGAAGATGAAACGCTGATTCAGAGTAGCACATAGCACATACATAAGATATACATAAGAGTGTATAAAAGACTGTATTCTGTAAAAATTTCCAGGACTTTTATTTAATCAATAACTACACATCTTACCTCTTGGGCTTCATGAGCTATTAACTGATCCATTAAGAGTCTCCGCCGTCTTTTCTCCCTTTGCTCTCGTGCAAAAGCATCTTCTTCAAGGCGTTTTTGGATTTTTTTAATGTAGTCATCATCTGAATAAGTGTTTAATAAATCAGTGGTCGTCTGGCCTGCTGTATCTAGAGAAGTCTTGGATGCACTAAGAACAATAGTTTTTATTTAGATTTGAAAGTACAACTCAATCACACACCACTACTTGTGACTATAGAGGAAGACCTCAGGGGATGGCTCCCTTGGGTGCTCTGTTCATTTATTAATACAAGCATTAAAGCAAATATTAGAACTTCAGTGTTCAATTTAAAATATAACTTATAATGTTATTCAAAAGACAGGGAAACATTATTATGGTATTCAGGGATTAAACAGTCATCAATTCTCATACAGACAGAAGCGTTTTTATGAAAGCATAGTTAATTCATGTTTAACAAAGTAATAATCACACATGTTCTTTCCTAATCTGAGTACATACAGTTTTATTAAATCAAAGATCAAACCCATTTACATAGTTGAATCAAAATTCTTAAATTATAATTAGTTCTACTTAATAATCACATATTTATGGCACAGATCATATTTTATTATAGTTCATTATTTCTATATTTGCTGCTTCCAGCTGAACTCTGAGCAAAGAAAAGTATACTATTTTTACTTTTCTATGTACCCATGCCTCACAGTACTGACATGTAGATGATGTTTGCTAAATTTCAAATCATATGCTACGAAGCACTATACAAGTATAATACAATTTCAAAAAAATTACACACTGAAATTCTGGTTATTTTATCAGCAGGTGCTCAACCTTTGATTGTATTCTGTCAACTGAGAGTCGTTCAGCAGAAATTGTGTAGCTAGCAAAGCCTCAGGAAGATCAAAGACAAATTTTAACTTTATTTACTAAGATTTAGTATAATTCTTATGAATATTAATTAATGAAATTAATATGAATTTATGAAAGTGTAGCATAACTTTTTTAGATCCTTCATCAAAATTCTTATTATATTTTTACTTAAATGTGATGTTTAAGAGTCTGCCTTACACTGAGCATGGGTTAATAGGTCTCCCTCAACATTGTGTTTGGCTGCTACCAATATACTTAAGATATTGATTCTCCTTTGTTCACCAATCAGTCTATCCAACCATACATATACCCATCTTCTGTCTTATGCCAATCAAGGCCTGAAGAAAGTTACATGATATTTTCTTGAATAAATATTCATTTTATGTGATGTGGGTTTCTTGAGGGCAATAATTATGTTTACTTTATATCTGTTTGCCAAGCCGCCATAGAGTTAGTAATTGTATGAGTGTGAATTATTAGTGATAGGAACCTTGGTTAAATTCATGTGTGTGTTAAAAAGCAGTTGTTAGAAGGAAACTAATGTAAATCTATGACTCAAAATGTCAAGTTACAGCAGCCAACAGCCTCAGAAAAGAAACAAAGAACAAAAAAGCAGGTGGCATTTACTATTTGTTTTAAAAAATAAAGAGTATACGTGAGGGAAAAGCAGCAATGGTTGTTCTTGCATTGCTCTCACTGAGCATTCATTTCATCCTTTAACAAAAGAAACGACAGACTTTGAAGTGACATCCATGAAAAAGTGTTTTGGGAGCAGGCTTTGAAAGAGGCAGCTGCAGAAATTGCTCCTTAGGTCACCCTAAAAGATGATTTTAGTGCTTTTTGCTATCAAGTAGTGTGAAATTTCTGGAAGAGTCCAGAAGATGCTTGATTCTAAGCTAAGGATTCAGAATAACTAAAGAAGTAGTGGTCAATAACAGGGATTAAGAAAGGCCATATTGTACCATAGCTTTTTTGTTTCTTTAAAAGTTTGCTCTCGGCCAGTACCTCCCAGCATTTTTTTATCTGGGGGTCCATCAGAGGAAATGCCCTTTGTGAAGTGTACTGGAAGGGATTTGGAGTCACCGCTGGGGCTGCTCACATTCAGAGGTGACCGATCCAGGGACTCCAGGGACCCCAGGCCCTATCCTTCTGCTCTGAGAAGTAAGCATGTCCATATCTCATGGGCCCTGGTGGTAAATCTCTGGCAAGACCAAGTGGGGGTTTCTGCAGAGAAAGGACTTGAGATAGACACTGCCATTTCCCTCCCTTTTCCTTCAAAGCAGAGCCCCAGTTTTATTCAGGGAAACAACATACTCAGATGAAGACTACAATTCCCAGTCTCCCATTCTGCTATATTATGGCCATGTAACTGAATTCTGGCCAATAATGTGTATGCAGAAATGTTACGTGGGCATTCTGGGAAGGCTGGTATAAAGAACTATTTTAGATTGGAGATACCCACTTTATGCCTGGGGCTTCCTAGGTGGTGCTAGTGGTAAAGAACCCACTTGCCAATGCAAGAAACATAATGAGATGTGGGTTCAGTCCCTGGGTCAGAGAGATCCCCTGGAGGAGGACATGGCCACCCAATCCAGTATTCTTGCCTGGAGAATCCCATGGACAGAGGAGCCTGGCGGGGTGCAGTCCATGGGGTTGCAAAGAGTCAGACGTGACTGAAGCAAATTAGCATGCACTTTTTGCCTGTCCTCCTTCCTGATATTGGAACATGGGCCAAATGGCCAGGGGCCTAGAAGCTATCTTACATTGTGAATGTGAGTCTAAAGACAAAAGCCACATTTCAGGACAGTGAAACGAAAGGGAAGATTCAGTCCTTGATAACCTTGGGGCAACAACACATACCCTTGGCTGCTTACATTCTGATTTCTGTTACAAGAGAGAGAAAAATGCTGCTGCTGCTGCTGCTGCTTCAGTCGTGTCCGACTCTGTGCGACCCCATAGACGGTAGCTCACCAGGCTCCCCCGTCCCTGGGATTCTCCAGGCAAGAACACTGGAGTGGGTTGCCATTTCCTTCTCCAATGCATGAAAGTGAAAAGTGAAAGTGAAGTCGCTCAGTCGTGTCCGACTCTTAGCGACCCCATGGACTGCAGCCCACCAGGCTCTTCCATCCATGGGATTTTCCAGGCAAGAGTACTGGAGTGGGGTGCCATTGCCTTCTCCGGAGAGAAGAATACACCCATCTAATTCAATCCCTCTGGTTTCCAGGTTTCAAAGCTACCTTAGAGGTCTAAATTCAGAACAGGCTGGGGAAGCAGTGAAGATCAGAGTGAATGTTTGTGCGGGTGTAATCTTTCAAATATTTAACCACTGACATGGTGATGACACTAATTAATCCAAATAGATGCTGATGTAGGGAGTGGAAGATGTTGGCATATTGGTGTTAATCCTGGTTTGCTAACTGTGTGGAAATCAAGGGGTCCCAAGAAAGGAGTGGAAGGTAGAGCTACAGAGAATGCCATTCACTAAAAGTATTTCAATATTTTAAGATGGTCATTTTGGTAGACACCATCCGTTTGTCACTCCAGAGCATGAGACTGGTGAGATGAGTGAAAGAATTAAAAGAAATGGAGTGATTTCATGGGCCAAGGTCAGGGAGGGTGTGGAGGGGTTCAGATGGCAGCTGCAGGGGAGAGTAGGCTTGGGCTGTGGTTATTTTAGGAGTCAGGGAAGCACAGATAAACATGAGCAGGGCTTAGAGTAGGGCATCAGGAGTTTCTGCAGAAGGAAGGAGGAAAGGCAATTAACACATACATTCCGCATTCTACTTCATTTTCATTCACACCTGACTTCCTCACCATTTCTTCTTTCAGCTTAGTCTTATTCCACTTCATTTGACTCTATTCCCTTTCTTCAGAAATATTAATATGGAACTGAAGTATATAATTTGTGTCTATTTTTCTTCCTTAACGGAGATTTATTTCCTATTCTATAAAATGTAAACGAGTAGACTTTGGATAGTTTCCATGAAAAAATGCAGAAGAATTCAAGCTGCTTCTATATGTGCAGTTCCTCGTTAGCTGTTTTCTGTGAGTCAGTGACCCCTGATAGGAAACAAAAGTGGAGAAGATCTTTATCTTTAGGCAAAAGAAGCCCATTAACCAGGCGCTTTCTGTAAAGAACCCACTGAAACTCTTAGTGATATTTTGTTGACACTCATTCAGCAGTTCTTTATTGCTGGTCCCTGTGCTGAATGCTGAGGATGCAAGGTGAGAGCAGCTAGAGTCTAATAAAGGCAGTGCGGTGAAAAATGTAAACGGATAGTAACTTGGAAAAATGTTAGTGAATGTTTAAATAGTATGTGTGATAAGTATAGCATAGAAAAAAAAATTAACCTCACAAACCATAATAGCCACTTGCCTTCTTGATATTTACAAAATCGTTAATGAACAACTAATCTGAATTTTATCTCATTTATCTTCCTTAATATACTCTCTCAATGAAGACTTTACAAAGTGAAAACATCCTTGGAATAGCTATTTCAGGTAAACTGCTTCTAAATATTCAAAAGTTAAAGTAAAATGAACTTTTTTAAATAAAAATCAAATTTTTGATTATTAAAATAATTTTAACTCACCTTTCTTTTGCCTGGAGATCCTTTTTTATTAATGCTTCAAACTTCTTAATTTCATTGGCCACATCCTTTAAAGAAAATTCATCAATTTTTTACCTCTAAATATATTGAAACTTTTTCATTTATCACTTTCATTCAAATTTATTAAAAGTGATATGTACTAATAATTCAAGCTAGTTAGGATTTCTATATATTCTAGAATATTCTTCTATTCCAATTTGTTACTTTTAGTGTAGGCTAAAGTTACCTAAAAGAAGGTGAAAATTGCCTAATCTGAATTATTCAGTTCACAATTCTAGCTCTGACAGTACATCAAAAGACATTTAATAGGAAAAAAGATTATCAAAAAGTTAGGATGTGCACTTTTAATTACAATTATTTTAAATGAGAATAACTCCGGGAGTTGGTGATGGACAGGAAGGCCTGGCATGCTGCAGTTCATGGGGTTGCAAAGAGTCGGACACGACTGAGCAACTGAACTGAACTGAAGCATTTTTAGGATATAAATATTTCTTCAAAAATTATCTTGGGTGTTTTAAACATTTCTTTTGTACTCCTATATGTACTATTAATTTGCTGTTGGAAAGTTAATTTTAGCTGATCTGCCTACTGCAAATCCTTTTTCATAAACTTTAATCAATTCAAGGAAACATAAGAATTAAATATTTTTACTAAAATGGGGTCAGAAAAAAGCCTCTGTGGGTAACATTTTTAAACTCTAACTATAGGATTTTAATATTAAAAATTAAGTGTGAGTTAAAATAAAATGCAATGGATTTAGACTTCAGAGTGATCTGCCAATCTTTGCTTTATCAGCATTGTGAACTTGGGTAAAACATGCCAATTTTCTGAGCCTCAGTTTCCTTATCCAAAAAAATGGGGAAAGCAATACCCTACTTAGAGAGTTGTTTACAAATTCAAGACAATGAGAAGTGCCCAACCCACAGCCTGACATACAGCAGATGATGAATAAATGGTAGCTATTATCTTAAGTTAAAGGGGAGAATATCACTAACAATCATTATAGCAGCGTGAAGTATAGATTACAGGAATTAGTATCAAAATGTACAGATAGTACTGCTCCCCCATGAAATATAATGAGATTGTATCCTATATGGATGACTGATAAGTCTAAGTAATAAGATATATTTATCAATAGTATATCTTAAATCTAAATATAATGAGAGCAAGCAAATTGCTTAACATTTCTAGGATTCATAGAAAGACAGTGCAACATGGGGAGGAAGTATCCAGGAAAAGCAAATAGTAGCAATGGCACATACATGGTATTTTGGGTACCTAGACTGGCCCCTGTTGTATACATGGGTGTCATGACCCATCACAACAGCACCCACTCTGGCACAGTTTGCTAGTGATCACAGAATCCACCACATAAGAGTCCACACAGGTATTCTCATTTAACAGCAGTTTGTCATCCATATCCTAAATCTATATTCTCTGTTTCTAAACAAATAATGGACTAAGATGGATTGGACATGCATGCAGTGCAGGTGTTTTAAATGAGAAGGGACAATGCCAGACGTAATTTGAAAAGGAAGTAGGAAGTTCAGGGAAGTTTCTCTCTTAGGGAAAGATCATCCTTTCATTAAGATAAACACAACACAATGTTAAAGGATTATCACTTACCTCTGCCTCTTTTTTCTTTTTCATTAATTTTTGGGCATCAAGGGTTTTCAGAGTACGATTTGATGTGGGTTTAGGAATCTGTATGATAGCTGCTTGGATTTTGGCCATGATTTCATTTTGTCGTCTTCTGCTCAAGCGTTGCTAAATATTCCATATACATAAGTTTAGTTATTCAGTTTATCAGAATAATATGCAATGTAATACACTCACAGGTACACAGATATGTAAATTTTCCATTCAAATTTTCTAAACTCAGCATTAACTGACGGACTAGGTAACATTAGGAAGGAAGTATCAAAATAACTAATTTTGAAAAGTATGATATTGAAACACAATTTGGGAGTCCCTAAATTATGCAGATGGAATGTGTCTATTTTCATTATGGGTGGTGATACTAAAAGGCTAATAAAGGCATCCCCAATATGAAAAATGAATGTAATTCTTTCCCAGTTCCACCTTCATGACCTGCCTAATCATGGAAAGAAAAAATTCAATCTGGGACATGTGTCTAGGATGGCTCCCAACATCACTTAATTATTAGAGAAATGCAAATCAAAACTACAATGAAATATCACCTCACAACAGTCAGAAGGGCCATAACCAAAAAGTCTCAAAACAATAAATGATGGAGAGGGTGTGGAGAAAAGGAAACCTTCTTACACTGTTGGTGGGAATGTAAATTGGCACAGCCACTATGGAGAACAATATGGAGGTTCCTCAAAATACTAAAATAGGACTACCATATGACGCAGCAATCTACTGCTGGGCATGATCCAGAGAAAACCACGCACTCCAATGTTCACTGCAGCACTATTTACAACAGCCAGTACATGGAAGCAACCAAAATGTCCATCAACAAAGGAATGGATAAAGAAGATGTGTTATGTATCAATATATACAATGAAATATTACTCAGTCATAAGAAAAGAACAAAATTGTGTCATCTGCAGAGATTTAAATGGATCTGGAGACTGTCATACATAGTGAAGTAAGTCAGAAAGAAAAAAATGTTATGCATTAATGCATATATGTGGAATCTCGAAAAATGGTAAAGATGATCTTATTTGCAAAGCAGAAATAGACGCACGGATGTTGAGAACAAACATATGAATGAATTGAGAGACTGCAATTGACATATATACACCACTATGAACCTACTGTATAGCACACAGAATTCTACTTGGTGCTTTGTGGTGACCTAAATGGGAAGGAAACCCACTCTGCTGTACAGCAGAAACTGATACAGCAGTGTAAAGCAACTATACTTCAATTAAAAATAATAATCAAAGGACATTTAATGAGTATTTTCAACGCTCAAAGCATTGTACTAGGCAAATTTTTTTAATTGGAGGAACTAAAAATCTTATGAGGTCATATGACAGGTAAATAATGAAAGTCAATAATATCAGCAAGAGGTGGTTAACACCAAAGAGTGAGAATTACCTGTGCCCTAGGAGTTCCCCAGAAAGAGTCTATGTGTACTGGGAAGGTTGCAGAGTAGATGGAGGGAAGTTTAGGGGAAGACAGGAGAGGAGAACAGTGAGCTTGGGTACGAGAGAGGGAAGAGCAGAAATAAATGAGTCCTATTCAATGACACGGAGAAGGCAACGGCACCCCACTCCAGTACTCTTGCCTGGAAAATCCCATGGACAGAGGAGCCTGGTAGGCTGTAGTCCATGGGGTCGCTAAGAGTCGGACACAACTGAAGCGACTTAGCAGCAGCAGCAGCATTCAATGACAGGCTGCCAGTGGAATAACAGAAGAAAGACAATGCTGAGGGTTATGAAAATATACAGAAAGACAGGTTGAGACTGTTCAGTGAAAAATTTTGAATGCTAGTCAAATCAAGGGGCAAGATATTTGTAGAATAGCTTCCCAGGTGGCTCAGATGGTAAAGAATCTGCCTGCAATGCAGGAGATCCAGGTTCAATTCCTGGGTTGAGAAGCTCCTCTGGAGAAGGAAATGGCAACGCACTCCAGTATTCTTGCCTGGAGAATTCTACGGATAGAAGAGCTTGGCAGGCTACAGTCCATGGGGTTGCAGAGTTGGATACAACTGAGCAACTAACAAAACACAACATATTTGTAGAATAGCAGGTTTCTGAGAAGAAGCAGCCGACAAAAGTGGAATTGAGGGTAGATTCTCCTAGCAGTTGATTAAACTCTAGGAGACAAGCCTGAAGATCAGAGATGCATTCATAGGTTGCAGCAGGAGATCTGAGTGGATACGACAGGGGTATAGAAGAAAAAGAGCAGGCCTAAGACGCACAAGGAACTAGGAGCAAACAGAATTTGATAAGTTACTGGCGATTAGTGGATAGGATGGAGGGAGGCATCAACAATGAATAAATGGAAAGAAAAGATAAAACCTGAATAGGGACAATAACATAATCAGGGACATACATGCTTTAAGGGGCTTCTTTGAAAATGCAACATCTTTGCCGTGTCTCTTCAGAAAGCTTTATATTCTGATATGTTTATAATTTTTCTTTATGTACTTACATCTCGAAAAGCCTCGCTTTTCATGTTTTGAACTTTTGTGCTCATCAGGGGCTGCACAGTTGGCATTTCCACTCCAGTCTGAACACCTTTCTTTTTCCTCTGGAGAGCAATGTACAGCTGATATAAGAGTTTCGTGGCAGCCCCAGGCTTCTCTGTGATGATATTGTGGGCCACATTCTGATCAAATTGCACACCCAAAAGGTGAAGTGTGGGCTCCAAGCGAGAAAAATTGTTAAGTTTGGCACTGGAAATCCTAGGCATTAAAATATTTCACATAATAAGACATTGAGTTAAAAGCAAACAACAAATATCAGAGGATTTTCATAACCAAATACCATGTTCTTTTAAATGTATCAGTCCTTGCAAAAACCACTTAATCCTCTAGACAGATTGAGATTTTGTCTATTGCCCTAGCTCCATGCATTTATTTCTCTTGATTGGCTAAACTAAAACTGATTACTTTCGTATACTCTTCTACTTAAATAGATACTAGAATTTCTACAGGAAGTCAGTACAAAAACATACCTAAATGTCTTCTTCGAAATGGAAAAACTTAACTGTAGTTTTGGAAAATATTTTACTCAGAAGACAAAACTTCACTTTAAATATCCATTTCTTAAATTGGTATCACATGAAAATAACCTTATTTTCAGTGATGACTGAAAGTGATGACTCTCACCTTTATCCTCTCAGGCATTATCAGAAATCGTTACACAATATTAGCCATACAACTAGATGAGTCATGAGGTCATCACTGTATAGTTTATATTACTTCTTCAAAAATCACTAAAGACTTTCTAAAATATATGTATTGTTGAATCATCTATTATCAAATGCTCACATTTTAGAAGAACTCATTAATTCATTATTAATTTACTCTCCCAACTATACCAATAACTTATTTAATTTAATAAATGTTTATAAAATTATTAAGGTCTTACAAAGATGAATAAGACACCCTGTCCTTTAGCAGTTCATAGCAGGAAAACAAGTGTAGTAAGTAGTGATAAATTAATGCAACTGTTGTAATAAAGGTCTCAAATGACCAAGGGCCATCAATAAGCCTATGGATACAGCAGCAGAATAAAAGCAAAAAGATGTTAGATGCATTTTCAACTTTTGTGCCTCTCGTATGTTCAAACTGGATGCAAATGTCAATTTTATCCACTGGCACATTTTCTCTTTACTTTAACTTTCAAACATCAGTGACATTCTTTGATAGAAAAAAATATACTGAATATACTTGAATATAAGTCAAAGTCCCATCTTCTCCCTGAAAAAAGAGGATACCTTAGAACAGAGGGAGTTGGCAGAATTTCTAATATTATAGGGTTACTCACTCAATAACTTTATTTTAGACTATAAAACTATTTGGGGAAGATACGATGGCCTCTGCTGAATTTTCAGAAGCTGAAAGAGATCACTTAGCACTTAAACTTTTAAAATTTTATGTTTAATTGGAGGATAATAACTTTACAATATTGTGATGGTATCTGCCACACATCAACAAGAATCAGCCATAGGTATACATGTGTCCTTTCCCTCTAAAACCTCCCCCCACCTCCCTCTGCATCCCAGCCCTCTAGGTTGTCACAAATCATCGGCTTTGGGTTCCCTGTGTCGTACAGCAGATTCTTACTGGCTATCTACTTTACATATGGTAATGTATATACTTCAATGCTACTTTTTCAGATTATCCCACCTTCTCTCTCCTCCACTATGTCCAAAAGTCTGTTCTCTATGTCTGCATCTCCATTGCTGCTCTGTAGATAGGTTCATCAGTATCTTTCTAGATTCTGTGCGTGCGCACGTGTGTGTGTGTGTATGTGTGTGTCTGTTAGTTGCTGGGACTGTAGGCCACCAGGCTTCTCTGTCCATGGAACTCTCCAGGCGAGAATACTGGAGTAGGTTTCCATTCCCTTCTCCAGGTCTAGATTCCACATATATGCATTAATATACGACATTTGCCTTTTTCTTTCTGCCTTACTTCACTTTGTATCCCTGGTGAAGGAACCAGCAACCCACTCCAGTATTCTTGCTTACAGAATACCACGGAGAGAGGAGCCTGGAGGGGTACAGTCCAAGGGATCCCAAGAGTCAGACACAACTTAGCAACTAAACCACCATTTTGTTTAACAGGCTCTAGGGTCATCCACCTCATTAGAATCGACTCAAATGCATTCCTTTCTATAGCTGAGTAATATTCCATTATATATATGTATCACAATTTATTTATCCATTCAACTGTCAAGAGACATCTAGGTTGCTTGCATGTCCTAGCTATTGTAAATAGCACTTAACACAAACTTTATATACTGTCATACTGTTTCTAGTATATTATTTCTCAAGAGATCTCAAGCAGTGATTCTAAACTTTTTAAATCATATATACTATCCTTTGGAAATATGATGAGAGCTATGAAACCTTTTCCCCAGAAAAGAAAACACACATCCATGCATATACACAAAATGTGTAGGCAATTTTGGGGTATTTGTAAATCTTTTAAAAATCTAGCCTAAAAGTGCCTACTAACTGTAAAGGAGGCGGGGTGGGGAAAATAAAGGAATGATTTATAAATATAAATAAAGAAGCCAGTGCCATAGAAAGGCCAAGGCAACAAACGTATTGACAGAAGACACTGAATTCCTTTTCCAGTCATGTGGTATAACTCAGTGTCCTATTTCCTCTATTTGGTCAAGTATATTTAGCATGGCATGCCACATTGGCCAAACTTTAAATAAAGTATTTTAAATCGATAAAAGATAAAACAGATCTTAGAAGGAATGAGAAGAGATAAGGAATGCTACAAGGCAATCTTATCAACAACAAAAGTAAAACATTTTTTTAGGTCTTCTCATGTCATGTCCAGTGTCGCAATTTGTTTTCCCACAAATGACCTACAGTTTGAGATAACAAACATTGACCTAAAATGATTAGGGTACTATATAGACCATGCTTTGAAGAGTGTGATTGTGAGAGAGGATGGTCAGGTCAATGACTTGCGTTCACATTCCTTGGATGGGCACCTGACGCCCACTTTTGATCTTTCACCCCAGTTCATCTTTTCATGTCCTGCTTATCTCAGGAGTTTGTATGTTTTCTCCACTACACTTACGTGCAAAGATATGGCCAGAGGGACACCTTTTTGAGGTTTTGCCTTTGACATACCCTTAGGCTTCAGAGATCAGAGGCACCATAATTTGGGAAGGAAAATCCAAAAGCAAACACCATTCATTTCCAAATTTTATCAAAATTTAGCCCTGTGCCCAATGAAAGTAAAGCACACTACCCTTCCTCTTACTTGTTTTACACAACCTCCAGAATGCAGTGTAGCCTGCTAATACTAGGGTTCAGTGACACGGTAGGCTTCAAATGGCTTTTATGGTCTGGCCGAAGTGTCCAGGTGTAATAGTACTTCTTTCTGGAAGCTTTTAATAATATATATTCTAAATATCCAACCAAAATTTTGGGAATATAACTGGTATGTAAATGGATGGAAGTCCACTCTTGTTATAATGTATGCTCAATCAGTATACCATGATAATCAACAGTTGTTTTTAAACCTAGAGAAACCACTGGGACATTTTTGCTCTGGAGACAGAGCATATGATGTAAATGCTGACCCTTGAGGGGATAAAGAATGTGTTCTGGGAAAAGCCTTCTCGCTCTCTACCTGCAGTCCTTATCTGCCAAGGGATTACTTGTCTCTTCTCCTCCTTGACACCTTGTACGGGAATACAACTCAAAAGGTCATTAGAACAGGGATATCCATGCTCCTTTACTTTTTATTTTTTTAACTAATCTGCTCATTTCTCACCCTCTGAGTTGGACTACATATATCCTAAAACAGAATTCTTTCAGAGTTAGATGAGTTATTCTTAGGATGAAGTAATTTCCAAAGCAAGTTAACTTCAAGTTATGTGCAATGCAGATTTAGTTTACTGTTTACATTTTAAACTAAAGAAAATAAAAATATTACACAAAAATCCCCAAATCATGAGCTCTGGCACTAGACAGCTGTTTAAAAATTAGGCTTTACAAAGAAGGGTCCTTTTCCCCACTGAATAATACAAAGCTCAGATGCATGGATTTACTGATTTTTGTCTTCTTTAGAATATCATGTGCCCTAGAAAAACAGTGGGTTGTCCTAGGAACTAAAGGTTGATAGTATTTGGTTGTTAAGACAAATAGATCCATCTCCCCATGTTAAGAAATATGATGATGCTCAGTGGAACAGAAAGTTCATCCTTTGCAGTAAGTGAAGGGCAGGGCTGCAACACAGGATGATACTCAGGACATATACCTATGCAGAGGCAGGAAAAGGTGTGAAATCTACCCTGGGGTCAGCTTGCCAAGCCCAGGACCTTGGCATGAGGCAGCTTCATCCAAAATGGGGCTTTTTGTTCTTTGCACAAAGGCTATCCTATTCACTAAGACCTTTTTGCACAAGGGCTTTCCTATTCACTAAGACCTGTGTCTTTTTGATTACCTCCATCCATATGGGTCCCTATTTCTATTTCATGCAAAGGCCTTCCATGGTCTTGCTAACAAGAGCCAACTCAGTACACATGAAATACTGCATGCATGATCTGACTAGTATGGTTCTTTTAAGTTTTCCATACCTAATTCAGAACCAGATACACTTTCAGAAGTCAGTCATTTTTATTCAATTAGAGAAACACGATGGTGTGCCTGCAGTGGGTCAGGGACAATGCCTGGAGCACAAAGAATAAACATACTCTGCAACTTTGAGCATCTTTGCAAAGTAGTTAAGACACAAACATTCATATATTCACTCATCATATATGGTTTGGGCTCCTTCAGGTGGTAGTAACTCTGATAAGAACTGACATATAAATAAAACATATACCTTAAAGTAATAAAAAAAGGGATGTCTGAAGTGTTGTTGAAACAAAAAGAAAAAAAAAAAAGAGGAAAAGGAAATTAAATCTGCTGGGGAGAAAACAAAGAGTCTAGAAAAGGGTGGATTTTTAGCTGAATTGAATGAGTTTCTCAGGGTGAAAGTGAGCAAAGAATGATATCTAAAGGTTCAAGGCATAACAAAAGCACATGACATATTTGTGGACCAAAGTTGCTTACGTTAGAGCTACAGACTGGTGGAAAACATGACTGGAAACAGTGGATGAGGGTCACAAGGGAAGCATTTTGTAAGAGAAGCCTTGAGAAAGAGAAACTGGAATACCTAAAGCTTTTTAAGCTGATGGAGGAAACCCCACCTAAAGATGTGGGTGTAGAGTTCTATCTGCCTATGGAGAAGTTCAAACAAGGGGCTTAATGCAGGACTTATAAGAATATGCAGCCATTCATTAATTCAAAAAACATCTACTGAAAGCTAAACATGTGCCAGGCCCTTTTAGCCCTAGCGATGCAAAGAAAAATAATTCATACTACAACTACAAAATCCTCTGAAGGTACAATGTGCAACTGAAAGAGATACAAACAAAGAAACTGACAACAAAGTGACCAATATTATAACAACTGTACAAGATAAGTTTATAACTTTCATGAAGGGATAATAAGCAATGACACCAAAAATGGATTGGAAACCTGGTTACACAGAGATCATCACAAATCAATCTGTGCATATGAGAACTCGTGAGAAAGCAAAAAAGAGAAAAGAAAGGAATGTACACTGACTTACCTACCCTGGAAATCTTATACCTTAGAGGCTGATCCTGGCTTCTATTGGAAGGGAGGAGATTCAGGTAGAAGCAGAGTGGGCACAGGGCTAGAGGATCAAGAAGAGGAGGCAACTTGGTTTAAGCAGTGAAGGACAGTGTATACCTTGCTCTTGAGGAAGAGATGTGAGACATGAAGAGTAGGATATGCACTAGAATGTTACCTAGTACCCTAGAAGCTTAAGAAATTGTCAGGGATTAGCACAAGAGGCTAACTTGGTCTAAAAATATATTTACAATCCATGGCTTCTCTTGAATTACACTATCATTACCTGCACAACTAGCATAATCTGGATTGTGAAAGAATGACTCACCTCTAGAATGGAGGTACTAGATTTCTTTTCCTTAAACTCTTGCAATGTAGGTAATGCTCAATGGAGGTCTACCACCCCAAGGAACCAAAAACTAAGAAATACTTGAGTGGGAAATATCAGGTTAAAAACACTATGGATATGGAGCAGGATGTCACGAATGGCAGAGTAAGGACCTCCAAAAATCTATTCCTCAAAAAGACAATAATAAAACTGACAAAATTAACTTCTTCATAACAATAATAAAACTGACAAAATTAACTTCTTCATAACTCTAGAAATTAGCCAAAGGCATGTAACAATATAAAGAAAATTTATTCAAGAAAAAAACCTTAATCTCAGTAAGAACAGAGAGCTTTTAGTCATTTTAACTTGCCCTATTCCCATTTCCTTCTTCCCAGCTCTTGAAAATCAGTAGCCTTGCAGTAAAATCCAGCAGCCTAACAGCCATCTGAGAAGACAGACAGGTTTGAAACTCCTCAAGAAGTTCTATCCTCAGAACACTGTCATTATCTAACATAATTTAGAGCTCAATCACTGCCTTAGGTAGCTGTGATCTTTAACAGTTGCCACTGATTGCTTTTTGCTAATACCGTGGGAATAGGGTTTTCCAAATGGCAACCCACTCCAGTATTCTTGCCTGGAGAATCCCATGGACAGAGGAGCCTGGCAGACTACCGTCCATGGGCTCACAGAGTCAGACACAACTTAGTGACTGAACCACCACCACCACCACCACCACCTAAGGCAGTAATACCACTGGTGCAAACAAAAGCTGCCCAAAAACTTAAAAGGAAGATAAAAGAATGAAATATCCACTGGGAGGAGAAGGCAATGGCACCCCACTCCAGTACTTTTGCCTGGAAAATCCCATGGACAGAGGAGCCTGGTGGGCTGCAGTTCATGGGGTCGCTAGAGTCGGACACGACTGAGCGACTTCACTTTCACTTTTCACTTTCATGCATTGGAGAAGGAAATGGCAACCCACTCCAGTGTTCTTGCCTGGAGAATCCCAGGGACAGGGAAGCCTGGTGGGCTGCCATCTCTGGAGTTTCACAGAGTCGGACACGACTGAAGCGACTTAGCAGCAGCTGCAGCATCCACTGGGAACTTTGAAAAGCTCTGATACATTCCTGGGGATTGGAAGGACCATATGTGCCGAGGTCCAGACCCGGCTGATCCAGGGTATTCAAAGCGGGGACGGCATTGGCGAGAATCAGGATACAATAGCTTCAATTAGATATTAATTAGAGATATAAAGAGTACTAGAATTAGGATAGCTCAGTAGGAAAATTCAGTGGAGAAAAGAGGCTGAGTAGCTTGGTTTACGCGGGAGACCGATAAAACTTCAAGACAAGAAGTTTGCACCACTTACGTAGGCCGCAGGCATCCTTCCGTTCTCCCGAAGGAGAGGAGACACTGAGGCCTCCCCGGTCGGATATTAGAAGCCCAGGCATAATTAGTAAGCATGGCGGGTTCCGCGCTCCAGGTGGAGACTCAGCCAGAGTTTGAGAGAGAGAGTGACATGGGGAGACCAGTCTTTCGAGGAACTGATCCCAATTCTTTTATTTTCCATGGTCTACTTTTATACACAGAGATGTTATGCAAAAATCACGCGGGGTCAGCAGTCCTGACTTTTATCAAAGTCAGGTGCTTCATACAAGTGTATACAGAGGTCTTAGGGGTGTTACATCATCTTCTGGCCAGGGGGCCTGCTGACAATTTATGACCCTCTCCTTGTGACAGCGGTCAGTCAACCAGGACACTTATTTCTCCAGGGGTGATTATTCTTAAAACAGACGCCACCTTCCAAAGGTACCAGATAAAGTTACATTCCTATAGGGTGAGGGTGTAGTGGGTTTTAATTCAGGAAAGAATTTGCTTAGCCTAAGGTCTAACGTGATTAATATCAAAGGTTAATACTTATTTCTTCTATATATTCATTAATGTGTATAAGGGCAGGGGATGTGGAGACTTAGCAACAAACATTGGCTCAACAAATGAAAAACCCTTCACCAATACAATTTCTAATCAGCCCACTATACTTATACTAATGGTTTTCTAACTTTTCTAAGGAACCTGTTTTTAGAAGATTTAAAGCATCTCGTGCCTCTCACGGTTGGGAGGCTGTGAGCAATTACATGTGGCCGGACAAGCCTGTCAGGCAGGCTAGAGAACCTTCAGAGGAGTTTGTAGGTTAAAACACTCTTGTCACGCCCAGGAGTTTTTATTAACTGGGCCTCTAAGTTAACTCCTTCTCCGAAAGAGGTGGTGGGGGACAGCCCCCCATAAAGTCAGAGGTGTAGGTGAGAGCACAAAGTAGTAAAGTAGGCAGGCTCTGGTTTTGGGGGTAGATGCTCGAGGATTTCCAGGGGGACTCCTGAGGCTCGATCCCGCCTTTGCATATGTCGAGCCTCCTTCCTCATGACCTTTGCCATGGGCAGAGTGCCTCCGGCCGGCTCCCCACACACATGCATGTGTAGGAATGTTTGGATACCCAGGAAAGATAGGAGGAGGCCCAAATCTCTCACTTTTGGCTGACCTTAAGCTCCTGTACAAGCAGGAAGTAAAGGTTAAGGCAGAGTTGTAAACTGTGAAAGCACTGAAGATATACCTCAACAAACTCAGCATCAAACAAGGAAGATTTATCAATTCAAGATATTTTAAAATATCTCCATTTATTTGCTGAGCTCTGTTCACTAAGCTAACCAAACAGAGTCTTCAGGTGCTAAACACAACAGGGAATACAGATTTTCCAAAATAGTCCAAGAGAGTCATTAAACAAACAAAAAGTAGCAGCAGAGCAACAACAAACAGCAACAACAACAAACCCTGGGAAGGTGGAATAATCTGCGTTACCTCACTGTATTATTTTAGATGTCTGTTTTCAACAATTATGAGACATATAGAGAAATAGGAAACACTGTTCATACCTAGGGGGAAAAGGTCAGTAGAAACTCTCTGAGGAAGCCCAGATGTTTAAATTATTAGATAAAGACCTTAAGTTGGCTATTATAAGTGTTAAAAACTAAAATAATTCAGTTTTAAAAAATTATAAAAGAAAGTATGAGAATAACATCTCAACAAAAATAGAGTATCAATAAGGAAATAGAAATTATAAAGATGAGAACCCAGTGGAATTCTAAAATTAAAAAGGATAATAACTGAGATGTAAAAAGTCACTAGAATAGCTCAACAGGACATTTGAGTTGGCAGAAGAAGGAAGCAGTAAACTCAAAGATAGATCAATTGAAACTATTCACAGGGGTAACAAAAAGGAAAAAGAATGAAAAATGAACAGAATCCCCAAACACATAAACTCATTCTAATCATGAGAGAAAATTTCAGACTAATTCCAACTGAGGAGCAATATCAAAATACTTGACCAGTTTTTAATTTTTCAAAACTGTAAAGATTATCAAAAACAAGGAAAGTCTGAGAAAATGATATCCTGATAAGATATTGGAACAAAAAAGACATTAGATAAGAATCATAACAAATCTTTGATAAAAAATGTACCATACCAATATAAGATGACAACAGGAGGGAAAACTGGATGTGAACAACATGGGAAATCTCTGTACTATCTTTGCAACTTTTCTGTAAACCTAAAATTGTTCTAAAATAAAAAGTTTAGTTTTAAAAATCAACAAAGCTCCCGAGACCTATGAGATACCATCAAGTACACCAACATACACATAATAGGAGTCCCAAAAAGAGAAGAGAGATGAAAAGAAATGAGGAGAAAGAACTTTTGGAGAAACGAGGAGCAAAAGTTTCACAAATCTGATTAAACGCAGGAGTGCAGGATTATGGAAGCCATTAAAATGGAGCCCATCTAGAGATGAGGTCTTGCAACAGCCTGTAACTTTTTCTCCTTTGTACGCCTGGGAAAATGACGTATGTATACGTGAGGAAGCGGCAAGTTTCATACCGATGGTGTGCTTGCCTGGTTTAGGTTTGGAAGGAATCTTGTGATAAATGGTTCCTTAATATTAACTTTGGAGGCTAAATCCATCCAAGTGCCAAAGGAATTGACCTTTTATAAAATAAAGAATAATCTCACTAACCTGCTTTCTGAAAAGTCTGCAAAATCATCCTGAAGTGCAAACTTGTGCAAAACTTCTCCAATTAGATAGCCACTGGAAAATGCCTTTGCAAATGACTTGGGACCTGATTTTTAAAACACAGAGATAAAAAAGTAAATATAATGCTTTACACAGAGCTTATATATTTTCAGTATGTACATACAGAGTAAAATCCCATAATTTAACTTGAACTCAGAATGCCATCAAAATAGTTCTGAAAATATCTTTCAATAATCAGAGGAAAATACTGAATTTTAACTTAATTTTAGGTATCTTATAAAGATCCCTGAATAAATGTGGGTCAGTAATTGATAATATATGATATTTTGAAAGAAAAGACAACTTCTGATCAAACCAAACCAAACACAACCAACAAAATATATAACCTTAGATCTAAAAACAAATCTTCAGTGTATTTTATAAAATTATGCTCTAATACTTCCATTATCAATACAACCTGTGGATGATTTCATATTCTTGACCAAGTGAGGTACAATCCAACTTCTTTAAACCTCAAAACTTAATTCTAACCTTTATGCAATGGAAATTTTACAAAAGTCACCTGCACCTTCTTAAATAAAGCCTACTGAACATAATCGATTTTCCTTGGGCTTCCCTGGTGCCTCAGTGGTAAAGAATCCACCAGCCAATGCAGGAGACATGGATTCAATCCCTGATCCAGGAAGCCCACATATCTCAGAGCAACTAAGCCCATGCACCACAACTACTGAGCTCATGCTCCAGAGCCTGGGACCTGCAACTATTGAACCCATGGGCCTCAACTACTGAACCCATGGGCCTCAACTACTGAAGCCTGTGTGTCCTAGAGCCTGTACTCTGCAATAAGAGAAGCCACTTCATTGAGATGCCTGCCTACCACAACTAGAGTAGCCCCCGCTCATCACAACTAGAGAAAAGCCTGTGAAGCAACGAAGACTGCTTCACAGTACAGCCCAAATGGGGTCGCACAGAGTCAGACACAACTGATGAGACTTAGCAGCAGCAGCAGCAGCAGCATATTATAAACAAGATTTACGTTGGTGGTTCTGTGGTTTACTCCAGTATAGCTGGTGTCCTGTACAATGATGGAGGTGGCCCCGAGGAAGACAGGTTTTAGAGCTAGAGATATCTATGCTGAAATCTTGTCTCTGCTTTTAACTCGCTGTGCAACCTCTGACAAGCTGCTTAACCTTCCTGAATTTCTGTCCCATCCTATCTATATCTATCTTGGTGAGCTGTTTTAAAGATTAGAGACAATATATGAGAATTTCTTGGTATCATGCCTGCCACAAAGTATGCACATAATGATGAGGGAAGGAAAAAATATTAAGTGTAAAACAGAATTTGCTTTCTTTAAAAATGTCCTTAGTTTGGGGTCACTTATATTTTTCTTATGAAGGATATAGGGGTGCTTGGTATTCAAGAATGATATTCAAAGTTGATACATAATACATTATCATAGGACAAAGCCATCATCTCTCAAAGGATTTCAAAACCCTCCAAAAATCTTCAGTGTGTTTCTATTAGAGTCCTTTAGGCAACTGCAATATTAAATATCTATTAAATGTATACATTATCACAGTATCACAAACTCATTCATATGGAATTATCCTCTTTTATCTATTTGACTATTAACAAGGTGGCTAGCTGCAAAAGAAGTTAGAATGATTTCACGATTCGTAGAGCTGGTGCTTGGTGTGTGATTGCACAGAGGTGAGGGGAGACCTTACTCAGAAGACTTTACATCATCATAAGGCTCCTGCATATCTGACACCAGCCCACAATTTTGCCCAAAGCTTCCCTAGTATCTGCTCTCAAAGTATTTTATGCTTTAATAATACCCTAGTTCTTAGGTAAAATCAATATAAAGTAGCTTAAAAAGATGTCAACAATTCTCATTGATTCTGTTTACTCAGGGTGAGTTCCTGAACTATCTAGCATTAGAATCTTTTGACTCTGCCTTCCAGCATCATGGGGCTTCCCTAGTGGCTCAGTTGGTAAAGAGTCTGCCTGCAATGCAGGAGACTTAGGTTCGATCCCTGGTCAGGAAGATCCCCTGGAGAAGAGAATGGCAACCCACTCCAGTACTCTTGCCTGGAGAATTCCATGGACAGAGAACCTGGCTGGCTACAGTTCATGGGATTGCAAAGAGTCAGACATGACTGTACAACAAACATTCCTTTCCTTTTCCAGCATCATACACCAGTAGTCTTTGCAGCAACTGAAATCCAAAGAGCTCCTTCTGCCCCTAAAGGCAGAGGTGTGCCTTGTCCTCCCGCTGAGTCACTGTTGCTTTCCCCTTCCCTGTGGACCCACCACTGCTGACCTCCAAAGCTGTTCCCTGCTTTTCGGTTGCCACCACTGTCCTTGCTGTGCCATCTGGGCTGCTCTGGCTGTGCCTTGCACCGCTTCTGTCTGTTGTTTTCTCTGTTCAGCTTCTTTCCCTTTTTTCTCCCTCTAGCCTGTCCCTATTCTTAGTTTTCTGAAGTGCCATTGTCAAACTATGGAATCCTATTAAAAATCTAAAGACTACTACTTTGCATTCAGGAGCTGCTGCTATATCTGGTGATTTTGTTCTCCTACTCTCTCTGGATTTTGCATTTTTGCCTGTTGCTCCTGTTGACAGAAGACCTGAAATCTAATCTGCGAATAACTGGGGAATAACTGTATCCTAATCCATCACACTCAACTTATCAGGCAAATGGTCTGTAGCAAACTCATAGCTACAAAAAGGTCAGGAGAAAAATAAAATCATAATCTACTTCCTTTGAAATGGCAGGACTTCTTAATAAGACTATTCTGATATGGATAAAATAGAGGCATTTTGGCTATAAAGGTCAAAGAAGAATAGCAAACACATTATTTCACTGTCAAGTAGGCTACTATAAATAAGTTTGAAAACCTGTTTTGCAGCTCTGTGTGCATTAGACACTTTCAGTTTTTCTTTTTTCTTTTTTTCCTGTGCTACAGGAATACAGAAGAAATCAGAGAAAAGCTATAGGAAGCAGCAAAAACAACAGAGAGAAAACACGTAGAAAAAAATGGAGAGAAAAAAGAATACGTGCAAGAAATTAGATGAAGAAAAAGCAGATAATCTAGGAATATATAGATTAAAAAGTATGAGAAGGAAGATAAGAAGCCAGAGAGAGAAAGCGAAATGGAGAGAGGTTAGGGGAGAAAAACAGTAAGGAAAAAAGAAAACACAAAGGAAAGATTTTTTTTTCTTTTTGCTTTATCAAATTTTCCTTTCCAGTAAATGTTCCGGAATACCACAACTAATGATGGACACCTCTGTAAGTTAATTTGCACTCATCACTGGAATTACCTAGGGGAAATAAAAGGTGGATTGACTCCAGGATAAGGAACAATGAAGAATGTGGGAAAGAAATGAACCACAGGAGCTCAGTAACAATCTTCTCTCTGGGCTCTGAAATGATCTACATCTGGAAAAATGTTGTTCAGTAACAACTCAGCCACACCTCCAGCCTTCCAAGCCACAGGTCTGATCCCATTCACTAAAGCTTTCAGTTGCAGAAATCTTTGATGTGAGCTTTTGTGAATTTTCTGGGACGGAGGGCAAAGGGTCTATGTGCTTTTCACCTGAGCCAGCTGGAGAAAAGACAAAAGATAAGCCTTCTACATTCCATACGGTAATGCGGTCAGCACAGGCTCTGGAGAGAGAAATATTCTCTGGTTTGACTCTTGGACCATTTATAAGACCCTGGACTTTGGATAGTTACATAGCCTCAGTTTCTTCTCTTTAAAAGAGGGAGAGTGATGGGTTCTACCTCCTGACAGTTGGTTTAATTAAATGAGATAATTGATTAAATGAGATAATGTAAAGTGCTTAGCATAATTCACAGCCTATAGTAAGTGCTCGGTGATCACTTTTATTATTATTGAAAGTGTTAGCTGCTCAGTCACATCCAATTCTTTGCGACCCAATGGACTGTAGCACGCTAGGCTCTTCTGTTCATGGAATTCTCCAGGCAAGAATACTGGAGTGGGTAGCCATTCCCTTCTCCAGGGGATCTTCCCAACTCAGGGATCAAACCTGGGTTTGTAGTGTAGGCAGATTCTTTACCATCTGAGCCACCAGGTGCTGCTTCCTAATTTAAGAAAACATGTTATATCAATTACACAATTCATAAGCTCAGTAATAGATCCTCAATGACAATAGTACGGGGCTTCCCACGTGGTGTTAGCGCCAATAAAGGAGATGCCAGAGCCAAGGCTTTAAAGCCTGGGTCAGAAAGATCCCCTGGAGGAGGGCATGGCAACCCACTCCTGTATTCTTGCCTGGAGAATCGCACGGACAGAGGAGACTGGTGGCCTACAGTCCATAGGGTAACAAAGAGTTGGACATGACTGAAGTGACTTAGCACGCATGCATGCACTCACACATGCAATGACTATAGTACAAAGATCCTTATTTAAAGATAACTTAAAACTTAGATAGCAAATATTTGACCCTGTCCTTAAAGTCAGATACAGACCTACTCTTGGGTCCATATAAACGATAACACTCTCCCCGGTCTGGGGAAGCACATATAATCAAATGTAGTTGATTTTTACAGCAAACCATTAAAGGGAAGGAAATAATGACTGAACATAGCCTCACAGCATTTGTGGTCAAGTTTTGCTACCAAATAACTAAAGAGATTTGGGGATGTGGGGGTCGTAGATGAGGGCCTATAGACCTACATATTCTATCAAGTGGCCTTTGTTCCTCCTTTACTAGAAGAGCAAAGACCTAGCTCAGGTTATCAGCAACATTTAAAAAACCAAACAAATTTACTTTCATTTGAGAGACAGAAAAGCTGCTGCTGGTGGCTGGGCACTGGCCTGACCCCATTAGGCCCTGGTATTCCTAGAAGCTGGGCCAGCACTCATGGCTAGACTTTGGCCTTCTCCTGCTGGCCATAATCAATTTCACAGCACACCAAGACGAGACAAGATTACTCAGTGACCCTGATGGACTAAGACAAAAACAAAATCCCTCTATAAACATGTCTGAACTCGGAGTGAAATAGTATTGTCCAAAACACAAAAAATGACCAAATGTCACCCCCCTATTCTGCCTAATGTGAGTGGTTGCTACTGTTTTTCCCTCCTTGCTTTGTTATCCCCACTTCCATTAACAGAATAGGTTATTCTGGTGTCCTTTTCTGCAAGATGAATTGGTGCTGTGGCTTATAAAATCATCAGAATGCAATGTCTGTTAGCATGTGACAATTTCTAAGAAGTTGCTTAAAGTAATAAAGCAGAGCCTCTGAAATCACAAAAGTGAGGATCAAAGTACCTAGGATGACCTTCCCGAGATGAACAAATCCATCAAGTTCAGCTAAAAATAATACTTTACCCTACTTTTGCCTCACTCATGCATCCTCATATAATAAAATATTTACTAGGTGCCTATTATGTGGCAGGCATCATAATAGGTATTCTTCTAAAGTGAGAGACACAAAAGTTGTTGAAATAATATTATCTACTTCCAGATGTTCAAGCTGGTTTTAGAAAAGGCAGAGGAACCAGAGATCAAATTGCCAACATCCACTGGATCATGGAAAAAGCAAGAGAGTTCCAGAAAAACATCTATTTCTGCTTTATTGACTATGCCAAAGCCTTTGACTGCGTGGATCACAATAAACTGTGGAAAATTCTGAAAGAGATGGGAATACCAGACCACCTGACCTGCCTCTTGAGAAACCTGTATGCAGGTCAGGAAGCAACAGTTAGAACTAGACATGGAACAGATTGGGTCCAAATAGGAAAAGGAGTACGTCGAGGCTGTATATTGTCACCCTGCTTATTTAACTTATATGCAGAGTACATCATGAGAAATTCTGGGCTGGAAGAAGCACAGCTGGAATCAAGATTGCCAGGAGAAATATCAATAACTTCAGATATGCAGATGACACGATCCTTATGGCAGAAAGTGAAGAGGAACTAAAAAGCCTCTTGATGAAAGTGAAAGTGGAGAGTGAAAAAGTTGGCTTAAAGCTCAACATTCAGAAAACGAAGATCATGGCATCTGGTTCCATCACTTCATGGGAAATAGATAGGGAAACAGTGGAAACAGTATCAGACTTTATTTTTGGGGGCTCCAAAATCACTGCAGATGATGACTGCAGCCATGAAATTAAAAATAGCATATTGAAAAGCAGAGACATTACTTTGCCAACAAAGGTCCGTCTAGTCAAGGCTATGGTTTTTCCAGTGGTCATGCATGTATGGATGTGAGAGTTGGACTGTGAAGAAAGCTAAGCACCGAAGAATTGATGCTTTTGAACTGCAGTGTTGGAAAAGACTCTTGAGAGTCCCTTGGACTGCAAGGAGATCCAACCGGTCCATTCTGAAGGAGATCAGCCCTGGGATTTCTTTGGAGGGAATGATGCTAAAGCTGAAACTCCAGTACTTTGGCCACCTTATGTGAAGAGTTGACTCATTGGAAAAGACTCTGATGCTGGGAGAGACTGGGGGCAAGAGGAGAAGGGGACGACAGAGGATGAGATGGCTGGATGGCATCACCGACTCAATGGACGTGAGTCTGAGTGAACTCCGGGAGTTGGTAATGGACAGGGAGGCCTGGTGTGCTGCAGTTCATGGGGTCGCAAAGAGTCGGACACAACTGAGCGACTGAACTGAACTGAACTGAGACCTAGATAGATGATAGGCACTGTGGTAGATATTTTCCACTTGTAATATCATTTGATACTTCCCAAATATACAGTAATTATTATTATTACCTCTCAGGGTATAAAATTGTGACTAAAGATTACTGTTTCTAGTTTGGATACTAGAAAATCAGGACTTTAGAGATACTAAATTTTTCAATTCAGTTTCCTATTTATTGATTCTTTGTTACTCGTGATAACGATGTCTGAGACTATTGAAACACAAATACCCACAATAAGGTATCTATAATTTTCAATATGACCCCACCCAGAATCCAAAAGAATATGGACTACTTGTATATCAATTTTTACAATGAATCGGATGTATACAGTACATGGAATTTGAATGCTCTACATTTGTGGAGAATGTTTAATTATGACATTCTGATGCCAACTTCCTCTTACAGTGAATTCATAAACATTTTGTAAAACAGAGGCAATGGTTAGGCTTGAAAATAACTGAGAGTCTGTAAAGACTTTTACAGCAAATCTCTTAGTAACATTATTCTATATTGCTTATTTTTTATTACAAAAATAATTGCTTGAATTATTTTCTATTGAACAACTTTTGGTATTTTAAGACATTTCATTAACATACGTCTAAGCATTATTTTCCAGGACAAATGGTCTAGTTAAACTTAACTCACTGGAGATCCTTAGCTTTAGTAACATAGATCTGAATCTTCATATGTTGAGACTAATCAAACCTCCTGTGACTCCCAGAAACCTCATTAAGTGGAGGGAGACTGTTCTTAACTGAGGATCATTGGAATTTATTTTCTTTACTGCTGATATTCAGGGTCGTCCAGGCAACACAAAATTCAATATGAGATGCTTTATCCAAATTGATTTCTACTTTTCAAAATAATCCAGAGATCAATCAGCTTTACCTGCCTCTCTAATGACTAAACCATTACTGAGTCTCACCGAGGCAGCAATGCATGCACTTGGCATTCTCATTCTGTTTGCTTCGTCTCAGGAAGCAACATGTGGACTGAACTACTTCTAAACAAATCCTAATAACTCCACCACTTCCATTTAACCATTTAACCATCTGGTTGAATTTCTGTACTTCTTGTGACTTCAACTGAACAAGAATCCTCCTTAAAAGGAGCTCAAATGAATATCTTTGGGAGGGTTAATTTTTAAATAGTAAATTCCCTAAGCATAAAGTCAAATGTATAATACATCCTAAAAGCACTAGTCAAAGATCTAGCTCTAAATTCTAGTTCTAGGACTTACTAGATGGATGACTTAGAACAAATTACCAAGCTTTCTCAGCCTCTTTTACACATCTGTTCAATGGAGACAATGTCTCTTAGGACTTTTTAAAATCTCAAATATGAAACCCTATGTAAAAGGCTTAGCAAAGGGTCTGGCGTAAGAATCTAAGTGCTCAACAAAGATTAACTTTTATTATTATTATTATTTCATGTATAAATTTCATTTGAGAAAATAACTCTTAGGTACTCCCCTGTCCCAGCAATACTTCAAGATGCTTACTATATTTCAACTAAAGTATTAAGCCTCTTTTTCTCCTACATTGTCATGTGACATTTGATCTTTTTTTGATTTTGCATTTGTAAGGCTATACTGAATTTTACTTTCAAATTATGAAGGCAATACAAGCAAAACATCAAATAACACAGATGTATAAAGAAAAGCTAGCAATCATCTCCTTTCCAGGGTAAGCAATACCAATACACTGGCTTATATGCTTCCACATCTCTCTCTATGCTTACACAAAGATTAAGAGTCATGTATATGTCAACAGTCCAGTATATGCCTCTCCACACTTTTCTCTCACATATCCTCGTGCAAAATGGTATTATATTGGTTCCAGTAAGTTTTAATTTTGTTTTTCACTTGACAAAATTACATGAGCACATTTTAGGTTAAAAGTTAGAGTAACTAACTCATTTGCTCTAACCACTGCATGATAAACCATAGCATAAATACAGCATCATTTACCCAAGTGTTCTATTATTGAAGCAAATTTATATTGTCTCCATTTCTTTTCTTTTTGCCCCTACAATCCATGTGGCAATAAACATCCTTGTTCAAATGTCCTTACACATTGGTGATTTTATTTTTGTATGATATTTTCTAAAAAGTAAGATTTAGCATTTACTGTGTGTCAGGGACTGTTTTAAATGCTTTGCATTTATTATCTCATTTAATCTTAACACTACTTGATGAAGTATTATTATTTCGAGTATTATAAAATTTAGGTAAATAAATTGCTCACAAGCACTGGCTAGTAAGTGTGAATAAGTGATTTTAACCTCAACAGTCTGGCCTCCAAATCCTTGCTCTTAACAGGATGCTTATCCAGAACTTGCCCAATTATTTTCCCCAGAAGTTGCATCCACTATGGTCCTTCCAAGAGAGTTCCTATAAACTGTTTTAAGTTTTCCATTGTATACCACAGAATGGCTTATCTAATGACAGAAATCAACTGGCAGCGTGCTTCTTAGGCGCACAGATCCTATCTTGTCTGTTTCCAAACACAGTTGAGTGCATTCCCTATAGTCTGAAAAGCATTTTACAACAATGATTTAGGTAATCTCAGGAATTGTCTCTCTCTCCTTTGACTCCTCTTAGCAGTTGGGATCAAGAAATGAATATGTATTGCTAGTGAATGGGATGCAGAATATATTAGCTGTCTCTGCTAACAACTTCCAGCTTTACACTTGGGGAAAGCAGACATCGGAAAATTTCCATTTATAGTTTATGCTATTTAAATTCTTTAAAAATCTTCAGTCTTGGGACTTCCCTGGTGGTCCAGTGGTAAAAACTCAGCACCTCTACTGCAGGGGGTAGGGGTTCAATCCCTGGTCAAAAAACTCAGTTTCTGCATGCCTCTAGGTGGGGCCAAAAAATAAATAAAATCTCGTCTTTTAATCTTCAGGGAATGAAGTAATTCTTCCTCCTCCTTTCAAAACCAAAACTCCTCAAACTGATTATAATTAAGAATGGCATATTACTGTTTTTAGATTTCTTGTAAGTTTTATTTACTTTTCTCAAAAGTGTTTGAATATGCAACAGAGTCTTGTGGACTTGAGCAAAGAATATGGCTTTTATTAATCAAGTAAATGAACCAAAGTAAACTCAGCAATCTGTAACTGCTTTTCTTAATAAGAGTATACCTTAAGGCCATGATACTACATTTTGGCTCCTATGGTGAGAAAGAAATAAGAAAAGAAAAATGCTAACACCATCCTGAGATAAGCATCATATTTTAGATAAGGAACAGTCAGAGACACATGGGATGATCATGGACTCCTGGGGAAAAAAACGTACTGTGTGGGTGGCAGTTTGGCAAAGAAAAAGTCTGGGTTTATGCCTCAAGAAAGGCAACTGGAGTGAATGATGGTTGCTCAGTTCGTGTCTGACTCTGCGACCGCCTGGACTGTAGCCCACCAGGCTCCTCTGTCCATGGAATTCTCCAGGCAGAATACTGGAGTGGGTTGCCATTCCTTTCTCCAAAGGCTACTGCAAATGCTCCAAATTGAAAGATCCTAGTGCTGATAACAAACACTTAGCAGCTGCAGAAACACTACTGGTTGAGCAAATGCTGTGGATGACTTAAGACTGAGTTGGCATTATTGCCCCTCTGGAAGCAAGTTGACATTATGCAAGAATGCTTCTGGGAAAAACAGATTGAAATGATTTGGCCTGCAAACCTCTTGCTTTGAGCAAAACCATACCAGTTGGAAAATGAACTCTTGATTAAGAAACAAGAAAAAGAAGTTGAATGGGGTATAGTGCTATTATGGAATTACTTGGTTGTTACAAAAGTTGTCAGCATGTAAAACTGCGTCTGTGGTTGTGGGATTTAGGAAATTTGGATGACAACTTTATGGCTGGGATAAATTCAGGTTAGTGAAGAAGTCAGCTTTGGGAAGAGTGAAAAGTGGTCAGAAGTAGCGAATGTGCACATACTGAGTTAAAACGGCTGAAATTTGTAAATGTTAATATATTCTGCATTAACTCATTTCACACACAGCCCTTTATACTGGAGGGAACACACTGCGAGAAGGTATTCTAACTTGTCCAGGGGCACACAACTAATAGGGCGGTAGCTGGCTTTCAGGATTCACATTTCGCTGGTTTGCCAGCACACCACGCTTCTGAGAGTGTGAAAGGAGCAATGTCAGGGCTAGACTAAAGAGTCCAGAAAGTTCTTCCCTCTACTGGAGCAAGGGCGCCGTCCCTATAGCCTCAGAACCGTGGTAGGTCAGAACCCGCGGGGCTGGGACCACCGTGATGATGGGTAACTCAGAGCCGAGCTGGGGAGTGGAGAAGCCAGGCTCCGCGGTGGCTGAAGTGAGCCAGAGCGGCAGCTAGCCTACCCCGCCAGACTCCATGAGCTCGCCTCGTTCCAGGCTCCGCGCCCCGTTCGCCCCCGGTCCGCTCGCCCCAGGCTGTGTCACTCACTCACGGTCTGGGACACCTTCAGTTCCTGGTTGAGCCACTGGCACAGGATCTCCGACATGGTTAGGCCTGTGCCTCCCACCGCACGCAGGTGCCAGGAACGCGCGGGAAACCTAGCCCGCCTGCCTGCCCGCGTCCTCCGGTTGCCAAGGGCGACCCGTTGCTAAGGAAGCGTATTCAGGCCGGAGCTAGGGGAAAGGCTGGGAGAAGAGGGGTGCCAGAGCTCAGCCCTGGAGGACAGAAAATCGTGGCTTGCCCCCTGCTGGTAGGTAAGACCGAGACGTGCGCAGGGGCGGTGGGCTTCAGCGGGCTTGGGGAAAGCGGTGGAACGCTATTAACACAACAGCCGGGAGATGTTAGCAGGGTTGGTGTGTGGAGGAGGAGAGGCAAGGGAGCCTCTCTAAAGAAAGAATCTTGATTGAAGGGGAATTTTTTTTCTTCCTGTTTGCCTCCTAAAGAAACTTATGGAAGCCCCTGCTCCAGTGACCTCAGTTTTGTCTTTAACTTACAAACTGCCAGTTTTAATTGCTGTATTATATGCAGCCATGAAATTAAAAGACGCTTACTTCTTGGAAGGAAAGTTATGACCAACCTAGATAGCATATTCAAAAGCAGAGATATTACTTTGCCAACAAAAGTCCTCCTAGTCAAGGCTATGGTTTTTCCAGTGGTCATGTATGGATGTGAGAGTTGGACTATGAAGAAAGCTGAGCGCCAAAGAATTGATGCTTTTGAACTGTGGTGTTGGAGAAGACTCTTGAGAGTCCCTTGGACTGCAGGAGATCCAACCAGTCCATTCTAAAGGAGATCAGTCCTGGGTGTTCATTGGAAGGACTGATGCTGAAGCTGAAACTCCAATCCTTTGGCCACCTCATGCAAAGAGTTGACTCATTGGAAAAGACTGGAGGCAGGAGGAGAAGGGGACAAGAGAGGATGAGAGGCTGGATGGCATCACTGACTCGATGGACATGAGTTTGAGTGAACTCCGGGAGTTGGTGATGGACAGGGAGGCCTGGCATGCTGCGATTCATGGGGTCGCAAAGAGGTGGACAGGACTGAGCAACTGAACTGAACTGAACTGATGGGCTACTCAGACAGGGACTGAATAGGGCTTATACAACTTTTAGTCCCAGACCTGGTAGAGGTCCTGACCTGTAGCAAGCTTTCTATACTTTTTATTGGTGGTGGTGACAGAACCAACATTTAGGGTAATTCATATCTTTATATTGTTTCGAGAGGTGAGTGTTTAATGAACTTCTTTTCTGGTCAGTTTTTTTTTTTTTTTTTCCTTTCAGGTATTATTTTAAATTGTATTTTGGGAAAGACTCTCACCTTGACCAAATCTGAGTCAGAGTCCTCTGAGCCCTCTTTTCCCTGAGGTCCTACCTTGAACTCTGTCCTTGGCTCCTTTGTCAAATTTTGGCAAAAATTCTGCTGGATGAGTTTAGTGAAAATCCTCCACCCTCCATATCTGATCTAGTTCCCTGTCCCTCACCCTTGATACCTGATCATTCTGGCCTGTTTTCAGCAAATATCCTGTCTAGTCAGTTTCGTCTTTAACTCTGATGTTTCTTTGTAGTAGTTTTCCATCCAAAGACCTCAAATGCACTCCTTGGCTGTAAATCCCCACTTTTCCTTATTATATTCAGAATTGAGCCCTATCTCTATCCACTATTGCAAAACCCCATTGCAGTAGTCCCCTCAATAAAGTCTTTCTTATAGTCTTTAGCAACAGTAAGAAACATTCTCCTTTAATAATTTCTAAAAGTTTAGATGGAATAATGGAAAAATTACTTACATATATAATGTGCTTAGTCACTCAGTTGAGTCTGACTCTTTTTGACCCCCATGAACTGTAGCCCACGAAGCTCCTCTGTCCATGGGGATTCTCCAGGCAAGAATACTGGAGTGGGTTGCCATGCCCTTCTCTAGGGGATCTTGCCAACCCAGGGATTGAACCCAGGTCTCCTGCATTGCAGGCAGATTCGTTACTTTCTGAGTCACCAGGGATGCCAGTATATATAATAGTATACATATATATATATGTGTGTGTGTGTGTGTGTGTGTGCACATATGTGTGTGTGTCTCACAAAGATAAGTAATTTCCCCCAAAAGCTTGAATTCATCAAATTATTTTAAACTGTAAGAATGATGACAGTAATGTCCTAATAGGTGAAATTCTCTTAAAATTAATCTGAAATTGATCTGTGTGTCCTGATTGGATAAAAGTTAGTACCATTTCTCTGCTGGCTTTACTTAACATTGAAATCTCTCACCCGATGAGAGTTATGCCTGACTCTTTTTGACCCCCATGAACTGTAGCCCACGAAGCTCCTCTGTCCATAATTACAATGGGAATAACTACAATGGGAATTCTGAGGGAGATTTATTGCCAATAGAATTGGAGCCTGATACACTTGATATGCATCATATTAGAGTTATCCAAATTCAAAAGGTTGTATTCTAAATAGCCTGTTTAGCTTGGGGGATGTATCTAATAAACCTTTAAACATTAGAAATATGTCATCCCTGAAAATGCTTCTAAAAGATGAATACCTGCCTAGAAATGACCTCCAAGACACTCCTGTGGCTAGTCATCCCAGTTGTACATTTAAACTGAAGACTAGTGTTACACATTAAGAAGTTCCAAGCTTTAATTTCAGTCTGTAGAGCCTGGGGGATAGAAACTATTGTTTTCTAGATTGCTGAGAAAATTGCTTGTGGGGAAGGATGTAAATGAAGGCACATCAAATTCCACAGCTGCACCAGAATAAAATGTCTGACCTCATAAGGTGTCCATCAGTTCAGTTAAGTTCAGTTGCTCAGTCGTGTCTGACTCTTTGTGACCCCATGAATCGCAGTATGCCAGGCCTCCCTGTCCATCACCAACTCCCAGAGTTCACTCAAACTCATGTCCATCGAGTCGGTGATGCCATCCAGCCATCTCATCCTCTGTCGTCTCCTTCTCCTCCTGCCCCCAGTCCCTCCCAAAGCATCAGGGTCTTTTCCAATGAATCAACTCTTCTCATGAGGTGGCCAAAGTATTGGAGTTTCAGCTTCAGCATCAGTCCTTCCAATGAACACCCAGGACTGATCTCCTTTAGGATGCACTGGTTGGATCTCCTGCAGTCTTAGGGACTCTCAAGAGTCTTCTCCAACACCACAGTTCAAAAGCATCAAGTCTTCGGCACTCAGCTTTCTTCACAGTCCAACTCTCACATCCATACATGACCACTGGAAAAACCATAGCCTTGACTAGACGGACCTTTGTTGGCAAAGTGATATCTCTGCTTTTGAATATGCTATCTAGGTTGGTCATAACTTTCCTTCTAAGGAGTAAGCATCTTTTAATTTCGTGGCTGCAATCACCATCTGCAGTGATTTTGGAGCCAAAAAAAATTAAGTCTGATACTCGTTCCACTGTTTCCCCAGCTATTTCCCATGAAGTGATGGAACCAGATGCCATGATCTTCGTTTTCTGAATGTTGAGCTTTAAGCCAACTTTTTCACTCTCCTCTTTCACTTTCATCAAGGGGTTTTTTAGTTCCTTTTCACTTTCTGCCATAAGGGTGGTGTCATCTGCATCTCTGAGGTTATTGATATTTCTCCCGGCAATCTTGATTCCAGCTTGTGCTTCTTCCAGCCCAGCGTTTCTCATGATGTACTCTGCATAGAAGTTAAATAAGCAGGGTGATAATATACAGCCTTGACGTACTCCTTTTCCTATTTGGAACCAGTCTGTTGTTCCATGTCCAGTTCTAATTGTTGCTTCCTGACCTGCATACAGGTTTCTCAGATATATGCTATTATTCCCACATCAGAGCAAATATTTCTGTACCATCTAGAGGAGCTGTTTGTTTATTGCTTATTGTTTTGTTTCAGTTATTTGTAGTGTTTGTCTTTGGAACTCAGCTCCAAACAACATAATTTGCCAATGCAATATTTTGGAAAAGAAGTTTATATACAGAAATTAGATAAATGAAGAAGAGATACAAAATTAAGGCAAAGTTTTTTCTTTTCACCAAAAAAAGCATGTTTCGATTCCTAAAGTATCCAACTTGAAAATGATCTGACATTAAAATATTAATGAAAAAAATTTGATCTATTGTTGAAACACATGCATTTTACTGTGTGTTTTTTCTCGAAATTGCTAGCTTAGTTAGTATTCCAATTTTACCATTCAATCAATTGAATTTCCATTGAAATCCTAACTCTGGATAAGGTTTGTAGCACTGCTTATGTTGTTATTTTTCACTAATATGATTTATGACTTGGTTTCTGCGTGTATAATCCGTTGGGAGAGGAGATGATTTTTAAAAATGGACAATTTCCCATCTGTTCTTGAGATGGCACCCTGATTGTTTTTTAATTGAAAACTTTAGGGTATCTGGAGCTTGCATTTAATTGCAACTATTACAGCCAGTTTAAAACTTAATTTAAAATTTATTTTTAAAGCATTCTTTATAAATCCTTATTTCTCCTTTGTAAATAGTGAAGTATGGATTATAAAGAGTTATTTTGACACCCCAAGTTGGGTTGAAAAGTGCTGCTGTGTACTGAAATGAAATACACCTTATTTTTTTTTTAAAAAAGAAGTGTAGCATTTTTTCAGAATAGAATTTTACACTATCAATAAAGCCCAAGCTTTGAAACCAGACACACCTGGCCCCAGTGAAGAGCTGACTCATTGAAAAAGATCCTGATGCTGGGAAAGATTGAAGGCAGGAGGAGAAGGGGACGACAGAGGACGCGATGGTTGGATGGCATCACTGACTCGATGGACATGAGTTTGAGCAAGCTCCAAGAGGTGGTGAAGGATAGGGAAGCCTGGTGTCGTGCTGCGGTCCATGGGTTGCAAAGAGTCGGACATGACTGAGCGACTGAACAACACCACCTGGCCCCAGATAACTGCTCATGATCTGATGGGCTCTTTGACTTTGGAAAAACTACTAACCCCTGAGGCTCATTTCCTTATCTGTAGAACAAGGGCATTAATATTTGTTTGACAGACTTGTGAGAATTAAATGAGAAATTGCACATATTAATGTCTGGCTTATGGTGGATGCTAAGCATTTCTTTCCTTTTCTCCTAAAGCTATATAAATTTTTCCATTACATGGCTAGTTGGCTTAGTTTTAAATAGTTTGGACATGTTTATAGCATTTCAAGAAGTTTTTGAGACATTTGTTTCCTAAATCTGCTTTGATTTTATTAATGACTAATTCAATGTTTATATATACATAAGTACATACATACTGAAGGATTTTTAGAAAATCTTATGTGGTCTTCTATGTGTGTGTTGCATGCATTTCTTCATTTCTCTCTCATCACCTTAAGATCATTCTCTCATTCTCTCATTCCTTCTGCTCAGCCTGTTTTACAATGCCTTTGCTCATTTTATATTAATTAATTCAACAAATATTTTCCCAGTGTCCACAATAAGCAGCCAAGCTAGATTTCCCTGTCCCTTCCCCTCTAGTCACTCTCTGCAACCAGTCAAGCTCATATTCCTTCTCTATTTTTCAACTCAGACACTTCCCATTAATTTAACTAGAGCGTCATTTACAGACTGTGCGTTTTGACTTCCTAAAACGCAATTTCTAAGATGGATCTAAACATAATTTCTAAGATGGATCATGCTAGAATTCTTTATAAATGAAACAGTGAAGAATAAAACAGAATAGAAAATATCAGAGGGCATTTCATGAAGGAGGGTTAATGTGAAATGAGGGTGGAAACAAGGGTGGAAACATTTTTGGAGTCACTGTCCTGGAGGATAAAGACCCTACTGGAGGCTATTTACAATACAGCCTGAATGCAAACTTAACTGTGAGCCACAAATTCCCTTTGCACAGCTTGCACACATTTCTTCACTAGATCCCACTTTTCTCATCTCTGCATCTTCTTTTGGCAAAAAAAAAAAAAAAAGAGCAACTTTCTATCTCAGCCAATCCTTAATTGAGGACCCAACTCATCAGTTACCACCTTCACAAAACCTCCTACTCTCTCCATCTCCCTAATTCCTTCTCTCTTCTGAAAGCTCAAAATAAGTGCTTTCCTTTCAACTTCCATCCAAGACACATACCTCTTACCAACTACCCACAGCTTGGCCAACGACTCAGTTTGGCAATATCTTCTACAAGTCTTTCTCAACACATTTTCAAACAAGTATTGATTTAGGTTCATATTATTTGTGTCAAATAGCAGTCATGCTGTTAAAGTTTAATTCTGTTTCAAAATTCTTTAAGTCTTTTCTATTGAAGCAGATATAACCTTTTATTTAATGTGTCATATTTTCCAGGCCCACATGATTTGTCTTATATATCGATTGGCTTTCTTAAGCAAACATTTAAAATTCAATCTTAAAGAGCAATCAGATTTGAAACAAAATCAAATTACAAAGAAAACAACATGAGACAAAAAACTAGGTACCTTACGAGAAAAAGTGAGTGATATGTTCTAAGACTGAGATAAACCTAAGTTCATTTATCAGAATTCTTGCTTTAATTTCTTACATATTGAAGTTTTCAGAAAAGCCAAACCACCCTTTAGTATCTTAAATTTAGGGCTGTGAATTTCTGTTTTACTTTTTCCTTACTCAGAAAAAAGTTAAATATTACTAGAAAACCTTTTTACTTTTGCTGAATGTGATCAAATAAATATACATTTCTCCATATATTTATCCAGTAAATATACATTATACATGCTGCTGCTGCTAGTCACTTTAGTCGTGTCCGACTCTGTGTGACCCCATAGATGGCAGCCCATCAGGCTCCCCCGTCTCTGGGATTCTCCAGGCAAGAACACTGGAGTGGGTTGCCATTTCCTTCTCCAATGCATGAAAGTGAAAAGTGAAAGTGAAGTCGTTCAGTCGTGTCCAACTCTAGTGACCCCATGGACTGCACCCTACCAGGCTCCTCTGTCCATGGGATTTTCTAGGCAAAAGTACTGGAGTGGGGTGCCATTGCCTTCTCTGAAAGAAGACATACAGATGGGCAAAAAGCACATGAAAACATGCTCAACATCACTAAATATTAGAGAAATGTAAATCAAAACTACAATGAGGTATTACCCCACACCAGTCAGAATGGCCATCATTAAAACATCTACAAATAATAATTCTGGAGAGGGTGTGGAGAAAAGGCAACCCTCTTACACTGCTAGTAGGAATGTAAATTGGCCCAATGATTATGGAGAACAGTATGGAGGTTCCTTGAAAAACTAGATATAGATCTAGCATATAATCCAGCTATCCCGTTCCAGGCATATATACAGAGAAAGCCATAATTTGAAAATATAGGCATCCTGTTGTTCATTGGAGTATTGTTGACAGTAGCCGAAACATGGAAGCAACCTAAAAATACATCAACAGGGGAGTGGATATTGATGTGATATATACAATGGAATACTACTCAGCCATAAAAAGAATGAAGTAATGCCATTTGCAGCAACATGAATGGACTTAAGGATTGTCACATTGAGTGAAGTAAGTTGGACAAAGCCAAATGTCATATGATATTGCTTATATGTAGGATCTAAAAAAAATGGTACAAATGAACTAATTTACACAACAGAGGCCAGAGTCAAAGACGTAGAAAACAAACTTATAGCTGACAGTGGGGAAAAGAAGGGAAGAATAATTTGAAGATTGGGATTGACATATATACACTGCTGCTGCTGCTGCTAAGTTGCTTCAGTCGTGTCTGACTCTATGCAACCCCATAGATGGCAGCCCACCAGGCTCCCCCGTCCCTGGGATTCTCCAGGCAAGAACACTGGAGTGCGTTTCCATTTCTTTCTCCAATGCATGAAAATGAAGTGTCAAAGTGAAGTTGCTCAGTCGTATCTGACTCTTAGCGACCCCATGGACTGCAGCCTACCAGGCTCCTCCATCCGTGGGATTTTCCAGGTAAGAGTACTGGGGTGGGTTGCCATTGCCTTCTCCAATATATATATATATATATATATACACTACTATATATAAAATAGATGACTAATAAGGACCTACTGTGGGTTTCCCTGGTGGCTCAGAGGTAAAGAATCCGCTTGCCAATGCAGGAGACACAGATTTCATCCCTGGGTCAGGAACATCCCTGGAGGAGGAAATGGCAACCCACTCCAGTATTCTTACCTGGGAGATGTCATGGACAGAGGAGCCTAGTGGGCTACAGTCCATGGACCTGTGAAGAGTCAGACACAACTTAGTGACTAGAACAACAGCAACACAAAGGACCTACTGTATAGCACAGGGGACTCGACTCTATATTCTGTAATGAGCCATATGGGACATGAATCCAAAAAATGTAGCTATATGGATAACTGACTCACTTTGCTGTACACCTGAAAGTAACACAACATTGTCAATCAACTATACTCCAATAAAATTATATATACACAAATATATTTAATCTTATTTGTCATACCCCTAATAATAAAAGCAAAAACTGGCAGAACTAAAGGGAAATCAAAATTATATAAAATTAAAATGAAAAGTATATACAATTATAGTTGAGACTTTAAAACTTTACCCTTAACAATTGATGAAGCAGAAAAAATTTTCTTTAAGTATATAGAAACCTTGAAAAACACCATATCAATCAAATTAATATAACTGATATTTATAAAACAATTTGAAAGGAAGCATTCATTGAAGGCTGATTACATAGTAATACAACTAGAAATAGGGGTGGTATAGATTAGGTTGACTCTAATGACTTCAAAAATCACATGGAGAAAATTACTTTTAGTTTTTCTTCCCACTGTGAATCTATATTGTCATCATGATGCATTAGGTTCTCTACAGTTGAGCTCTCATTGTTTTTTCAAACTACATCTAATCACATTTTTTATTGGTACCTTTTCAAATAAGTTATCAAGAATTTCATAATCATTTTCCTAGATTACTAGAGAAAAGTTTATTGAATTATTTAATATTTTTATATCAAAGGAAATAGCGATGTTAATTCTATAGGAAATATGGGATTTTCAATAGAATATAGAAGGAAAGAAATATGATAGCAGAATTTCAGTCATATCTGCACTTCACAAAATAAAATATAACTATATTATAGTTACTTCCCTATTAATTATTTGTTTATTTTTATCTTGTTTTATCTTTGTTTGCTTTTGGTTTTGTGGAGGGAACTTATCTGAATTGACAGAGAAATAACATAAAACTAAATTTCTTTGTAATGGTTTATAAAACCAGAATGACAATTCCCTTTCATTTAGCAAGAATGAAGGAAGGATGTGTGATCTATGCTCCAAGTGTGATTGCAATTTCCAGACTCTTGCATGAGAAACGCTGGGCTGGAAGAAGCACAAGCTGGAATCAAGATTGCTGGGAGAAATATCAATAACCTCAGATATGCAGATGACACCACCCTTATGGCAGAAAGTGAAGAGGAACTCAAAAGCCTCTTGATGAAAGTGAAAGAGGAGAGTGAAAAAGTTGGCTTAAAGCTCAACATTCAGAAAACGAAGATCATAGCATCTGGTCCCATCACTTCATGGGAAATAGATGTGGAAACAGTGGAAACAGTGTCAGACTTTGATTTTTTTGGGCTCCCAAATCACTGCAGATGGTGATTGAAGCCATGAAATTAAAAGACACTTACTCCTTGGAAGGAAAGTTATGACAAACCTAGAAAGCATATTAAAAAGCAGAGATATCATTTTGCCAACAAAGGTCCGTCTAGTCAAGGCTATGGTTTTTCCTGTGGTCATGTATGGATGTGAGAGTTGGACTGTGAAGAAAGCTGAGCACCGAAGAATTGATGCTTCTGAACTGTGGTGTTGGAGAAGACTCTTGAGAGTCCCTTGGACTGCAAGGAGATCCAACCAGTACATTCTAAAGGAGATCGGTCCCCGGTGTTCTTTGGAAGGAATGATGCTAAAGCTGAAACTCCAGTACTTTGGCCACCTTATGTGAAGAGTTGACTCATTGGAAAAGACTCTGATGCTGAGAGGGATTGAGGGCAGGAGGAGAAGGGGACGACAGAGGATGAGATGGCTGGATGGCATCACCGACTCGATGGACGTGAGCTTGAGTGAACTCCGGGAGTTGGTGATGGACAGGGAGGCCTGGCTGCTGCAATTGATGAGGTTGCAAAGAGTGGACATGACTGAGCAACTGAACTGAACTGAATATTTTAAAAGCATATTTGGAAAACAATGTAATGTTGCCAATTTTCTTTTTTGTTTTTTTCAAGTAAGAACCTAAATACAAATACTGCATCTTTTCTGGCCATTATTTCACATGAGAAAGAATATTTTACAAAAAAGAAATAGAAATCAGAAAATTTGAGAATGAAGAACCATACTTTAAATTGAATAGACTTTATGAAAATCCCACAGTATGTCATCAGAGACTTGTGAATGTCTTTATAATTTGGACCTACTGTTGCCAAAACTCTGTTCCAGAACCTGACACTTAGGTACCTCTTGAACATGGATCCCTAATCTCCATGGTGTTTGCAACCTTTCCACGTTGGAATGTTCAAGACCTGTGAGATGGGGTGTGTGTGTGTACACGTTAATGGAAAATTATCTGTGGATACTTTTTTCAAGCCTTAGCCAGTTTCTTTTTGTTTTTTCTTTTTGGAGTATTAAGTATCTTTCTATGTCTTCCAAAAGAATAAATACAGGGTTAAATGTTAGGTGGGAGATATTTTTAAGGCTACCTGAAGACTACAAGGTTTCATAGAATTTGAAGGTCTTCTATAGAGTTTATTGACACCACAGCCACAAACTCTGCTGGAGAATTCCGCATTGTAGGAGACAATTGCCTATAGCAAGTCAAATCCCCAAGGAGAAAACAATGGCTTTCAGATTATGCACCCCTTGGGAGACAACTGAATTCTTATAGTACTAAACTGAAGGCTAAATCATGCTATTTTGAATTGCATCAGGAAGTCCAATCCTAAGTAAGACCTGTACTTGCTCTGGCTACTAGCAATTTCCATGCCATATTCTTACGTATGTGTTCTAAGCATGTGATTAAACTGTCAAATCCTCCAGAAGTCTGAGAACTCTGGCAAGAGTCAGACCAAAGGGATCCAGACATTTAAATGAAGCATGAAATTAACTTCAATTTTCTTACTTTAGTTATCATCTATGGTATTTCAGCGAGTTAATACAAGGTCTTCAAAAACTTTATTTATTCCAAACCACTTATCAGTGAGGAAGTCAATAGTGATGAAATTATAATGCAAATGCATCCATATTTGTTAAGCAATTGATTTTTTATGCCTAATTAGTTTCTGAAAAGTGGAACTCAGTGTTCAAGTACTTAATTTGATATATCTACCAGATGGATCTCTTTTATATTAAATTCCTACTGGTTACCAAATAATAGCTATTAAAGATACTTAGGGTATCTCCAAAGACAAAGCAGGATTTTAACAGCATCAGGAAATTAATGATTGTAATGTATGCTAGAAATGTGATGAAGTGGTGACCAATAATTATATTAAGTTCCACTGCTTTGAAAATAGCATTATTTCATTAGTCAAGGTTGAATTTTTATTCTGACACGAGGTTCATGAGGACAAGTCTAGTGCATATGAATTTAAGTAATTTGGCAGTCAAAATGGAGATATTCTGTATCAGAAAGTCACATCCAAAGAATGGATTCCATCTTTGATTCTTCATGCTAGCTCCTAGCAATTTCCATATTATATTCTTGGATATGTGTTTACATACATATATATATTTATATATGTGTGTATAAAACCTTGCATAAAAAGTGGAAAGATAAGAAAACACTGTGCTTATTTCTAGTACAGGTTGAAAATGCATTAGTATCTGGAAGCAAAGAATAGACTGAAATTATGTAAAAAGATTGTGAAAATATAAGTTCAATGTTCCATCATATAACTCTAAAAACTGCTTTTATTTGAGTATTTGAAATTTTTAGAAATCAGGAGCCCTCTATTAACCCAAAGGCCATTGGAAACTTGAGGGATCACATCTTATATCTTATACCACTTACACTGTAGGTTTATGTGAATGTCTTGAAAGAGATTAGCAGAAAACAAGATTCAGGAAGTTGTTGATGAGCTGAATATAATGAAAGGGGTATTAAACCTGGAAATGGAAGGCAGAACTAATGAAAGAAAGAAGGAAAAGTACAGACAAACTTTTATCCCTTGCAAGGTTTACATAAGATTAAGTCTGGGGTCAAGAGATGCTATATAAGGGGAAAATCAAACAAATTCTGAATAAAATATAATATTGTGCTTAGTTGCTCAGTTGTGTCCAACTCCCTGTGGCCGCATGGACTGTAGCCCACCAGGCTCCTCTGTCTATGGAACTTTCCAGCCAAGAATACTGGAGCTGGTTGCCATTTCCTCCTCCAGGGGATCGTCCCAACCCAAGAGATGCAAGAACCTGCATCTCTTGCATCTCCTGCATTGGCAGGCAGATTCTTTACCACTAGCACAATCTAGGAAGCCCAAAATATAATATTGGGACTCCCAGAATTGGTATCCACTTTGAACAATCATGAATGACAGCATGATGTGAGGGGAAGGTAGCCAGAAGAACCTTCTGTTAGGGAATAGGCAGAAAAACTCAAGGATGAATGATGTAATATATGTCTTTCTCGTTATAGACAAGTTTGCAACATGCGGCAAGAGAGGGAAAAGTCAAGAACCGAATGGAGAAAAAGCTGTTTTTTTAAAATTAACCCAATTACAATTTGATGTTGACTTGGTATTTTTCTCAGATGACTCATGTTATGGAAATAGCTAATGAGGGAGAAGGCCAAAGATGAAAAATCTGATATGGTGATTTTCTTTCACTAAAAATATCAATCATGTAATTATTATCAACAAAAAATGCTAAGTAATTGAATTTTTTATGTAATATGAATCCTTGCAACTCTTCACTGTTTCTTTGTGAATGTACCAACTGACCATGCATTCCTCTCCAAACTTACAAACTTATTGGCAACACAGAACCCAGAGATAAGTTTAACCAAATTTAGCATTCCAAAGCTTCTGCAAAATGGAAGAACAGAATCTGAATCCTTGACATAAATTCAGTTGCCTCAGAGTACTCCCTCACGGCTAAAAGATTTCACCTACCACCTCAGAGAAATGCTGAGAAAACTAACTTGATTTTTGAATATTTTTCATCTTTCAGAGATTTGGTGATACAGGCAAAGTCATCCAAAAACAAACAAATGGACAACCAAAAAACTCCCAAGCTTTAGGACAATTGTATGTATCAGACTTTCATTTATACAACCTGTGTGGTGCTAGAACCGAAATAAAAAAATAACATAAAAACACATGAAAGGCACTAAAACATGATATAATCCAACTATAGGACATTTTGGAACAGGCAAAACTATGGAGACAGTATAAAGATCAGTGGTTGCCAGGGTTTGAGGGGAGGGAAAGATGAATAAGTGGAGCACAGAGGATTTTGGAGGCAGTGAAAATACTGATACTATGATGGTGGATACACAACATTATGCATTTATCAAAACTCCTTCTCAGGTGGCGCTAGGGTAAAGAACCCACCTGTGCATGCAGGAGACTACAGAGATTCAGTTTTGATCCCTGGTTAGGGAAGATCCCCTGGACGAGGAAATGGCACTCCAGTCCAGTATTCTTGCATGGAAAATTCCATGGGCAGAGGAGCTTGGTGGGTTACAGTCCATGGGGCCTCAAAGAGTCAGACATGAGTGAGTGCGAGACTGAGCAGATGTGAGAACAGAGACAATACAATGCAAAAAATGAACCCTAATGTAAACTAGGAACTGTGGGTGATTAAAAACAAACAAAACCACAAACAAAATAAACTCTTTTCCCACAAAATATGTACTTGGAAAGTAACCAGTCCATGTCCACATGCTTTGTTGCTCAGTTGTGTCTGACTCTTTGCGACCCCATGTACTGTAGCCTGCCAGGCTCCTCTGTCCATGGGGATTTTCCAGGCAAAAATACTGGAGTGGGTTGCCATGCCCTCCTCCAGGGGATCTTCCCAATCAAGGGATCGAATCCAGGTCTTCTGCATTGCAGATGGAGTCTTTACCATCTGAGCCAATCAATGCATCGGAAACAAAATCACAACACAAATTACAAAATATTTGAAACGGAGTAGCACTTAAAGAACTACATATAAAAAACTATAGGATGTAACTAAAATAATATTTACCAGAAAATTTGTTGCCTAAAATAAATATCTTAGAAAATATAAAGTTTGGAAATCAATGAGTCTAGGCCTTTCTCAAGAAATTGGAGATTAGAAATAAGTTATTTTTTAAAAAAAGAACAAACTAATGTGATAGGATAAAAATTATTTTTTTAAATAGATTTGATCAAATCAGAAGTGTGCATATCTATAAAAAGGTCTCTGTGACTGTGAATTATTATAGTTATTTAAGTGTAAGGAGGTAATGGAAACATATTTGATCTACTTAAGGTCTAGAGATCTGTTTTCCAGTTCTTTTCATAGAAAAGACTAGATATTGTTTCATTTATGGTTCACTTTGCTCTTCTGGACCTTAATTATTTAATTAATATGAAATGAAGAATTTTGAGAAAAAGTCACGCCTAGCTCTTCTGGGATTCTGCTTTTCCAGGACCTTTGTGGAGGCAATACTCTGCCTAATATAATATTCAGTATATATAGTGTTGTTATCATGTGAACCACTAGTGTCTGCTCGGGAGCCTGGAAACAGAAACAGTGAGTTATGTTACGCAGTACACAACATTCTTATTATGGCCAGTAGTAGCAGTGGTTGTGGTGGTAATGGTAGCAGTGCAAAATTTATAGTAAAGATGACTCGCTGGCTACTATTATTTCCTTTGTGTGGTCACAATTAGTTCATAACTAAATTCTCAGCACTAACATCAAACTCTCCCCTCTTTACAACATTTTCAGTAAAATGTAAAAGTCTCTTCCAAGACACGTTATATTAATAGAAGTTCCAAATTGCTCCTACGTGCTCCGAGGACAAAGTGACTGTCAATTGTCTTGTTAAATCAGTGTCATGTTCACTTACTTAAGGAGATTCTGATCTGAAAAAATAATAAGGCAGGCTGTTTCATTTCTCTTACAAGAAGAATAAAAATTTTTTTCAAAGTTAGAGAAAATTTCACAGTGCTTTTTTGCTCACAATGTAGAGAATCTTCCTTCACTATTTCTTGCTCCTTCCCTTTTGCCATGCTGTAAAAAGGATGAATTGGCAGTTGGGAACAGGACACCAGGGAACCTACTTTTTCTCCCCTCCGTTCTCTTGTAAACCAATGTCTGTTCTCTGTAAACCAGTGGTTCTCAAAGTGTGGTCAGAGACCCTTGCAGGGCATCAGAATGATTTTCCTAGTAATTCTAAGTAAGACGTTACTTTCCTCTTTCCTGTTCTTTCTCCCATGGGTGTACAGTGGAGTCTTCCTTAGCTGTATGACATGCAATGTGGTGTCCCAAGTGCTGCAGTGGTGAAGAATCCGCCTGCCAATTCAGGAGAGCTGGGCTCAATCCCTGGGTCTGGAAGATCCCTTGGATTAGGAAATGACAAACAGCTCCACTAGTCTTGCCTGGGAAATTCCATAGTCAGAGGAGCTTGGCAAGCTACAATCCGTGGGGCCGAAAAGAGTCAGACACGTCTGAGCAACTGAGCACATGACAAGTGATGTCACAACAGTCTGAATATGGAAGCAGACGGGAGAATATTGCTTTCTTCTATCAAACTAGAGGTTAAAAACATTTACATAAATACAAAATAATGCCATTCTTCCTATAAAATATTTCTGGTTTTGATCACATATTTTTCATAAACATTATTTTTGTTAATATGTCAAGGGTTTTGTTATATATTAATGTATTATACATAATTTTAATGTATTTATTTATATTCTTATATAAATAATTATGCTTCAATTAAACTAATATAATTTATGTATATATTTATTATATATAATGCATTTAATATATTTTGAGGCATGTTCATAACTAATGTATATTATGTGAATACTTTAAATTTGCATTTTAATTTCAAAGGTAGTAAATATTGATAGATACTAATCCACATGAGCAAAACTTCTTTATAAAGTTGAAGAGTTCCTGAGATCAAAAATTTGACAACTACTGCAGTAAGTATTTCCTTTGGTAGCAAAGAGGAAAAATAGAAAGCAAATGAATCTAAAATCCAGAGAAAAGGACGAGAGGCACTTAAATGCTCAACTAACCCCAAAGAAGAAGATAAAGCACTTGGAAAATCTCCCCCAACCTCCATAATGGTTTAGACTCAATGTAAGTAACAAATAAGCTCTTTAATTCAAAATCATGTATGAAGGACTTCCCTGGTGGTCCAGTGGTTAAGACTCCACACTTCCACTGCAAGGGGCATGGGTTTGGGGAACTAGGATCCCACATGCCAGGTGGATGAAACAACACTGAATATTCATTAGAACGACTGATACTGAAACTCCAATACTTTGGCCACCTGAGGCAAAGAGTCGACTCATTTGAAAGGACCCTGATGCTGGGAAAGATAGAGGGCAGGAAAAGAAGGGGACAACAGAGGATGAGATGGTTGGATGGCATCACCGACTCAGTGGACATGAGTTTGAGCAAACTCCGGGAGATGGTAAAGGACATGGAAACCTGTTGTGCTGCAGTCCATGGGGTCACAAAGAGTCAGACTGAGTGACTGAACAACAACAATAACATTAGCCTGGGGTGAATAAAATGATGGGAGAGTTAAGTAAGGATAAATGGTAAAGTGATCAAGCTAGACTCTAGATTTTCAATGCCATATAATGTATTCTTACTGCTTATCTTAAAAGATGATATTTGCTTAGTGCCCCATGCATCTATGTATCTTAAATGTCTGGGTTGTCATATATGTGGTATCTGTGTATATGGTTTAAAGATTACTGTTCAAAACATGCTGCCCTGTCCTTCAGTCCTGGATGGAATGGTAGTATAGGTTCAGAGCAGGCATCTGCAGTCAGGCTTGGGAGGTTGAATCCTAGTCTTTCAAGTTACTTAATTTCCTTGTCTATAATATGGGGTTAATAACAACAGCAGCTCTGCCATGGGGTTGCTGTCATAATGATAATATTTGTGACTACTTGATAAATGTTTAGCACAGTGCCTGGACCACAGTGGGTTCCCTATACTTGTTGGGTTAGCAAGTAAGTGAAACCAGAGCTGGCCAGGTTAAATGCCAGGAAAAAGAAAGGGCCTAGGCTGTGAAGCAAACATAACATGACGTGGGGGGTGGGGGTCGGGGTGGCCGGGAAGGGAAGGATGGGCGGCGGTGCAGATCAGAATGAGTTGCTAAGTAGGGAAAACAGACAGCAGCCTCTGGGGTTAGAATGATTGGGTGTGGACAGACCCAACAGCAAGTCATCAAAGCCCAAGGAACAAAAGAGGCTTTACATGACAGAGATATGCTCAGTTGTTTCAGTCGTGCCTGTCTCTTTGTGACTCTACAGACTGTAGCCTGTCAGACTCCTCTGTCCGTGGGATTCTCCTGGCAAGAATACTGGAGTGGGTTGCCATCCTCTCCTCCAGGGGATCTCCCTGACCCAGGGATGTAACCCAAGTCTCCTGTGTCTCCAGCCTTGCAGATGGATTCTTTGCCACTGAGCCACTGGGGAAGCCCAAATAAGAGGGAAGGGACTGAGGGAAAAAACTGTTGCTCCCAATATACTCTCATGAGAAATGTTTCACAGAGATTGAGCTTGGTGTGAAGGACTGCAGGGGAAGAGACACAACCCTCTGAACCCAAACATCTAGTCTTCCAATTGTAAAAAATTGCCACCACTTCTTGATGGCATTATATTCAAATCATGCACATCACACCATTTTCTGTTACTATATCATTTCCAAATTCTGTCCTAATGTGCTGAAAAATGTATTTGAAATATTCTGAAGTCCAAAGAAGAGACTTTTTAAAAAGTCATGCCACATTTCTTTTCCAGGGAAATTTTAATTAAATTTGAAAAAAGAAAACTTTTATTTACTCTGGCATTTATATTAATCCATTCTAATTTCATTAAGTAATCCAAATGCTTTTGAAAACACCCTTATTGTTTAATACAATAGTTAAATTTTAATTAAGTGTGCTATTTATTTAACTACTCTTGTTCAAAAATAGGGTCTTGCCAACATATATTAAATGTATAATTCTCAGTTTGGCGCATATAGTTATTTACATATCGTTTCAAACAACGACTTGTAACCACTGTGTATTCAGAAATAAATAATGGACTTCATATTTTAACACCAGACACAATTTAGTTTCCTATAATTAAAAATGTCACAATAGCTAAACTCCAGATTTGCAATGGAAATTCTTTTGTTTCTGTGAAACTTTAGATAGTTGGGGTAGGAGGAATTATTCTCCAAGCACAAAGTGCCTATCGCTTTTCCACTCAAATACAAGGTCAAGTCACCATGTTGTAGCCACGCATTCCGGGAAACAAAATTCACTCAGAAGGACAATGCAGATAGTGCAGTGCAGTTTATTACACCGTCAGGCCCAAGGCAGAGTCTCCTCTTAGCCAAGGACCTGGACCAGTTTTTTTTTTTTTTTTAATTTAAATTTATTTATTTTAATTAGAGGCTTGTGAAAACCTTATACACGCTAAGTGTACGTGCCCAAACCCACCTACCCAAATTCTTTGCAACTAGTCTGAACAAAGGAAAAGAAAGATACAATCAAAGTTAACCCATGATTAGTATGCCTTAAACCCATGATTTGTATGCCTTAAGAATAGGTAGTTAACAGTGGACAATTATCAATAGGCCTGTGGTCATACCCCAATAAGCATAATAGAATTTATGATTCTATTCAGTTACACTGATAATTAGTGTATTCTTTTAGGCAATGGGAGAGCCTAGGTACGAGCCCTGAGACTCTTCCATCCAGGGAGTCTGGTTTTCCAGTTGGTATGTCATTTTCATAGATACTGGGCATATCGCTCAAAGTCCATAGTCTGGCCCAAGATGAAGTCCTGATTTCAAGATGGAGCTTGTTCTGTCTGTTTCCTCCTGCAACCATCTTTAAGCTTATCATGTAACTCCAGAATAGCAGTGGTAAACTTTTAGAGAAAGATTAAATTTCTAGTATGCACACTTCCAGTAGTAAGGATCCTGTAAATGTACAGGTAATGATTATAATGGGCACTCTTTTTCTAGGAACAAAGTGGAGGAGCACGGTCTTTCAGAAGTTTCAAGACAAGTTCTTCTCAGTGGTATTATATGAAGAAATGCTGAGGCTTTGTATGCAATACTAGGAAGTGGCTTGTCTTCCTTCTATTCCTCTTTAAGAACAATGTGAAATAAATATCCTATATTAATGCATATATGTGGAATATGAAAATACTTAGTATAGATGATCTTATTTACAAAGGGAAATAGAGACACAAATGTAGAGAACAAACGTATGGATACCAAAGGGAGAAGGGTGGGGTCGGATGAATTGGGAGATGAGGACTGGCAAATATGCACTATTAATACTATGTATAAAAGATAACTAATAACCTACTGTTTGGGTAGGGAACTCTACTCAGTGCTCTGTGGTGACCTAAATGGGAAGGAAATTCAGGAGAAAGGAGGTGTATACATAGAGCCAATTCACTTTGCTGTACAATAGAAACTAACACAATATTGTAAAGCAACTAAACTCCAATGAAAATTAAAATAAATAAATAAAACAATTGTGTCCCTGTTCAGGAATTCAAAAACCCCAAACTGTCTTTGTCCAACAATTAAATATTGTTCAACAATTAAATTTTGAAAGTAGACTATAAAGAACAGTAGGAAAAGTTAAATATGTATATTTGTTTTTGTTGGGAGATTCATTTGAATTGAATACTTGTACTTTTAAAGTGACATCTCTGCTGAGAATTTGTGAAGTATTTTGTATGTGTAAATTTTTCAGCAACCTCTGGATTGAAACATAAGAAATGCAAGGATTATGTGGGTTATGGGCATGCCCCTGATTCTTTTAAGAGAAAACTTTTCTAGAGAGTTCAATAATGAATTTGTAACATCTGAGGATAGTTAGTTTCTTTTTTAAAAGAATCTTTGAAAAAGGTTTCTGGGGTGAATAAGTCTTTTCCATCTCCTTCTATCCATTGGTTGCTCTTTTACTTGTCTCCTCGCCTTGCCTGAGGGGTATTCATTCATTTATTCAACAAACATTTTATAGGGTGCCTAATCTATGGCTCTGTTTTGGGACTGGTTGACAGTATTGAACTTTACCTAGGCCTGGAAAATAGGATTCCCCCTGACAATAGTGAGGATCATTGAGAAGATTTGCATGTATGCAGTGAGACCTAAAGAGTAAAATTCTCGTCTTCAGGTTCAGAAGCAGTGAAACCCAAAAGTGAGTTCCTCTGCTGAGTTTATGATTAACTTCTCTATCCAAAACATTATTTCCTTTCTTGTCGCATTCCTATTCCCCTCAAGATTGACAAATATCAAAGAAAAGAGGGGATAGAAATTGAGAAGGGCCCCATGGAGCCTTCCTAGGACACAATACCTTTGTGTCTTACATTTCACGTTTGTAGAAAGAAGTATTAGTCTCCTAAGCCTTACTTGACTTCCAAAGATCAGACTTAAGCAGTTACTAATTAGGGAAGTGAGGAAATGCAGAAACAATAGACAAGCAGTCAAGCCAGGAAAGAAATGATTGATTAAGCAATAGTTCGGCAGTAGAACTTCCCTAATGGCTCAGACGGTAAAGAATCTGCCTGCAATGTCAGAGACCTGAGTTCGATCCCTGGGTTGGGAAGATCCCCTGGAGAAGGGAATGGCAACGCACTCCAGTATTCTTGCCTGGAGAATCCCATGGACAGAGGAACCTGGCAGGCTACAATCCATGGGGTCACAAAGAGTCAGACACAACTGAGCATTAACACACAGCAATAAAACAGAATCCTAATTCCTCAAGGGGTATATGAAAGATGTCTGACCCAATCTTTGAGTTGCTCTGCAGAAACTAAGATCCTTCCCCACCACCACCCAGGTGGAGGATGGTGACTACATGTTGACCATAAGTATGTAGACTCCAGATTGGAACCAGATGTTTGATGATTAAGATTCCTGAAATATCACCCTGTTACCTCTTAACCTCACCACCAGCCAATCAGAAGTCCACCAACTGCAACCCACATCCAAAATGTTGCCTATAAAAAGCCTTTCCTAAAAGTCACTGGGAAGTTCAGGTGTTTGAGCTTGACCTTCCCATTCCTCCTTGCTTGATGTCTTGAAATAAACACTGTAACTTCCTTCGTCACAACCATGTCAATAGACTGGCTCTTCTGAGTGGGGGGCAAGCAGACCCAAGTTTGGTTCAGTAACAGTAGTTCAAAGCCAAGGCTTTTGACTTGCAAGGGTCTACTATATATATATATATATATACATGTATATATATATATACACACACACATATATACATATATGTATATACATATATATACATTTATTTTATATGCACACACATGCATATGTATATATACACACATGTATACATATGCAATTCAGTTCAGTTTAGTCACACAGGTATGTCCGACTCTTTGCAACCCCATGGACTGCAGCATGCATCTTCCCTGTCTATCACCAACTCCCAGACCTTGCTCAAACTCATGTCTGTTGAGTCAGTGATGCCATCCAACCGTCTCATCCTCTGTTGTCCCCTTCTCCTCCTGCCTTCAATCTTTCCCAGCATCAAGGTCTTTTTCAATGCATCAGTTTTTCACATCAGGTAGCCAAAGTATTGGAACTTCAGCTTCAGCACCAGTCCTTCCAATGAATATTCAGGATTGATTTCCTTTAGGATTGACTGGTTTGATCTCCTTGCAGTCCAATGGACTCTCAAGAATCTTGTCCAACACCACAGTTCAAAAGCATCAATTCTTCAGTGTTCAGCTTTCTTTATGGTCCAATACATACGCAATATATGAGTATATATATGTATATGCATATATATACACATGTGCACATATGTATGTATATGGCTTTCCTGGTGGCTCAGATGGTAAAGAATCAACCTGCTATGCAGGAAATCTGGGTTCAATCCCTGGGTTGGGAAGATCCCCTGGAAAAGGGAATGGCTATCCACTCCAATATTCTTGCCTGGAGAATTCCATGGACAAAGGAGCCTGGTGAGCTACAGTCCATGGAGTCACAAAGAGTTGAACACAACTGAGCAAATAACACACACACGTGTATATATATACTTATGCATATATGTGTGTATATATGTATAATGTGTACATATGTGTGTGTGTGTGTGTAGCTTCCCTAGTGGCTCAGACAGTAAACAATCCACCTGCCATGCAGGAGACCCCAGTTTGATTCCTGGGTTGGGAAGATCCCCTGGAGGAGGGCATAGCAACCCACTCCAGTATTCTTGCCTGGAGAATCCCCATGGACAAAGGAGCCTGGTGAACTATAGTCCATGGGGTCATGAAGAATCGGACATGATAGAGCAACTAAGCACAGAACACATATATGTGTATGTGTGTGAGTATATATATATATATATGTGTGTGTGTGTGTGTGTGTGTGTTTATATCTCAGATCCTTGCAAGTCAAAAGTCTTGACTTTGAACTACATATAGATATATGTGCAATATTGTACCTTGGCCACAGATAGTAGATTGGAAAGAAGATAGGTGAGATGCCAGACAATCTTGCCACTACAGACCAGAAAGAGGCCTTCCTAGCTTGGTGGCTTAAAGGGGATGAATAAGGGAACACAAGCAGGATAGTCCCGGTATCCTGCCCCTCTTTCTCATGCCTGGGGTTGAGTCACTGTGTGTGAGTAAGGTAAATGATAAAATTGTTGCATGGGTTTGGGAATTTGTGATCTGAAAGTATCTCACTTCTTTTGTGAGGCCCACAAAAATTCCAAACTTCTCAGAGTTAGCCTCCTTCTACTCCAATCTGTTCCCTCACACCCAAGCATGCTGCAGCAGCCATAGAAGAAAAATGGAAGCATAAAATGTCCAGGAAGAGAGTGTTGAGACCCTACCTACAATATACACAGCCCAAAAAAGAGCAGAAAAATGAACAAAATTTCTCCCCAACTTCTGTGAGTTGGAAGGAGGTGGCTGAGCGTGAGCTGCAGTGGGGAGTGGTCTCCTGAAGTTGAGGAAAACACAGTTCTTCTCAGACTGGTTCCTGGAGAGCAGAAGGGAAGGAGCTGTTACAGCATATGTACTGAGACTCACTGGAGGAGACCAGCTGAGACAGATGCTGATGAGCATGCACCAGAAACCTCACTCCCAGTGATAGCAGGAAAGCACATGCATGACAGCAGAGGAGTCATTTATGGGAGAAGAGGGCCAAAGGGGACTAAAGGAGGCTGACCTGACTTCACTGAGTTTATACCTGAAATAATAGAGGCAAAATCTATTTGAATTGACCAGACTAGGTTTTCTATGAAATACAGTCTTAGAGGTCAAGCTGAATTTGTGGTCTGAAATATCACACTAGTTCCATTATTTTATAGTATTAATTACTCAGTATTAATAAGTAGTGAAACCACTCAGCAGTAGAGTACTATTTCTCTGATTCTGTATTTTGTTTCCTAGAATCTGGCAGAACACCACTGGTACTGATGTTCATCTCTTTAATTTGGGGCATTCAATAAACCTCTTCTCTGGCTGTTAGTCTTTTTGTGTCTTTATCATCAACATTCCCTTTGAGTATCCTTTCATGTCAGCCAGAAGTTGACCTGTGTTCACTAGTCATAGAGAATAAAAAGTTCAATCATTGCACCAGTATTTCACTGTACAGCTCCAAGGGGAGACACTTACATTGATTTTATGTAAATGGCACTTTCTTATGTTGTGCAATGTGAATTTCATCATTCATAGGGGGCCACTCTTTAATGACCTGGTTATATTCCCTTCTACCAAGTATGTTTCTATGCATACTTCAAACTTTTTGTAAACACATTTTAAATCCTCACTTAATAATTGTAGTACATACACCATAATAGCTCCAGAAACAATGAAGCAGCTGGCCTGAAGCAGAAATAATCCTCAGTTGTGGAGGTATTGGTGGTGAAAGTAAAGTCTGATGCTCTAAACTAATACAATTATGTAAAGTTAAAAAAAAAAAAAAAACCAATATTGTATAGGAACCTAGAATGTTAGGTCCATGAATCAAAGTAAATTGGAAGTGGTCAAACAGGAGATGGCAAGAGTGAACATCAACATTTTAGGAATCAGTGAACTAAAATGGACTGGAATGGGCAAATTTAATTCAGATGGCCATTATATCTACTACTCTGGGCAAAAATCCCTTAGAAGAAATGGAGTAGCCCTCATTGTTGAGAAAAGAGCATGAAATGCAGTACTTGGGTGCAATCTCATAAATGACAGAATGATCTTGATTCATTTCCAAGGCAAAACCATTCAACATCAAGCAATCCAAGTTTATGTCCCAACCACAGATGCCAAAAAAGCTGAAGTTGAATGATTCTGTGAAGGCTTACAAGACTTAAAACTAACACCAAAAAAAAAAAAAAAAGATTCCCTTTTCATCACAGGGAATTGGAATGAAAAAGTAGGAAATCAAGATACTTGGAGTAACAGGCAAGTTTGGCCTTGGAGTACAAATGAAGCAGGACAAAGGCTAACAGAGCTTTGCCAAAGAACACACTTACCATAGCAAACACTCTCTTTCAACTACTCAAGAGACAGCTGTATACATGGACATCACCAGATGGTCAATACCGAAATCAGATTGATTCTATTCTTTGCAACCGAAGATGGAGAAGCTCTATACAGTTGGAAAAAACAACATCTGGAGCTGACTGTGGCTCAGATCATGAGCTTCTTATTGCAAAATTGGGGCTTAAATTGAAGAAAGTAGGCCATTAAGGTATGACCTAAATCAAATCCCTTATGATTATACAGTGGAAGTGATGAATAGATTCAAGGGATTAGATCTGAAAGAGTGCCTGAAGAACTATGGATGGAAGTTCATAACATTGTACAGGAGTCATTGACCAAAACCGTCCCAAGAAAAAGAAATTCAAAAAGGCAAAGTAGTTGTCTGAGGAGGCTTTACAAATAGCTGAGGAAAGAAGAGAAGTTGAAAGGCAAGGGAGAAAAGGAAAGATACCTCACTGAATGCAGAGTTCCAGAGAATAGCAAAGAGAGATAAGGAAGGTCTTCTTTAATGAACAATGCAAAGAAATAGAGGAAACAATAGAATGGGAAAAACTAGAGATCTCTTCAAGAAAATTGGAGATACCAAGAGAATATTTCATGCAAGGATGGGCATGATAAAGCACAGAAATGTTAAAGACCTAAAAGAAGCAGAAGAGATTAATAAGAGGTGGCAAGAATACACAGAACAACTATACAAAAAGGAACTTAATGATCCAATAATTATGATGGTGTGGTCACTCATCTAGAGCCAGACATCCTGGAATGTGAAGTAAAATGGGCCAGAGAAAATATTACCATATACAAAACTAGTGGGGATGATGGAATTCCAGCTGTGGTATTTAAAATTCTAAAAGATGAAGATAAAGTGCTGCACTCAATATGTCAGCAAATTTGGAAAACTCAGCAGTGGCCAGCCACATGACTAGAAAATGCAAGTTTTCGGGGGGCGGTCCTAAGATGGTGGAGGAATAGGATGGGGATACCACTTTCTCCCCCACAAATTCATAAAAAAAAAAAAAAAAAAAATTTGAACGTTGAGCGAATTCCACAAAACAGCTTCTGAATGCCAGCAGAGGACATCAGGCATGCAGTAAAGCAGCCCATTGTCTTTGAAAGGAGGTAGGAAAAAATATAAAAGATAAAAAGAGAGACAAAAGAGGTAGGGACAGAGATCCATCCCGAGAAGGGAGTCTTAAAAAAGAGAGAAGTTTCCATACCCCGGGAAACACTCTCACTGACGAGTCTGTGGTGAGCCTTGGAACCACAGAGGGCAACATAACAGGGAGGGAAAATAAACAAATAATTAAAACCCACAGATTACGTGCCCAACGGTAACTCCCAGTGGAGAAGCAGTGCAGATGCCCGCATCCACCACTAGCAAGTGGTGGCTTGGCAGGGAGGCACAGGCTGCATTGCTTAGAGTAAGGACTGGGCCTGAATGCCCCAAGGCCAATCTGAGGGAACTAACTTGAGATAACAAACCAGACTGTGGGATAGCTACCCGGGGAAAAGCACTAACCTAAGACACTGCCAGGCCCACTCACAGAACAAAGGACTGACTAGAGCTAGCTGGCTGAAGATCGGCCCGTCCCCCACCGGAGGCAGGCAGGTGAGGGCATCCAGAGCCAGAAGGGGACAATTGTGGCCCCAGAGAGGCATCATCTATCAAACTGCAAGCAGGCTTCATTGCTAACCAAGACTTCTTGGGATTCTGGATGGTCGACATCCACCTGAGAGGGTGCACCAGCTGTACACCCAGAAAACCAAGCAGCAGGGACGGGAGAGGTGATAAGTCTCAGTGACCACACTCGCCAAACACCTGGTCACCTGAGCTGCTCAGACCTGGGAAGGGCACAGAACGCAGGCCCAACCGAGTCTGCGCCTCTGAGGACTACCTGAGTACCTGAACCTGAGCAGCTTAGACCTGGGAAGTGCATGAAACCCAGGGCTGACCTCAGACAGTTCCCGGCAGAGCAACCTAGATCCTGAGCAGTGTAGACAGGGAAGGCATACACGCCGTGAGTGGGCACAAACCCAGTGTGGCCGAGACATTGTGAGCACACGCCAGTGTTATTTGTTTGCAGCGTCCCTCCCTCTCCACAGCACGACTGAACAAGTGAGCCTAAAAAAGTGTCCACCACCACCCCCTTGCGTCAGGGCAGAAATTAGACACTGAAGAGACCAGCAAACGGAAGAAGCTAAAACAGAGAGAACCACCTTGGAAGTGACAGATGGAGAATTCTTGAGGCTACTGTAAGAATAAGACTGAAAACCAGAGGCAGGAGGCTTAAGTCCAAATCCTGAGAACACCAGAGAACTCCTGACTCCAGGGAACATAAATCAACAGGAGCTCATCGAATGCTTCCATACCTACACTGAAACCAAGCACCACCCAAGGGCCAAAAAGTTCCAGAGCAAGACATACCACGCAATTTCTCCAGCAACACAGGAACACAGCCCTGAGCTTCAATATACAGGCTGCCCAAAGTCACTCTAAACCCATTGACATCTCACAATTCATTACTGGACACTTTATTGCACTTCAGAGAGACGAAATCCAGCTCAACCCACCAGAACGCCGACACCAGCTTCCCTAACCAGGAAACCTTGACAAGCCACTCGTCCAACCCCACCCACAGTGAGGAAACTCCAGAATAAAGAGAACTCCACAAACTGCCAGAATACAGAAAGGACACCCCAAACTCAGCAATATAAACAAGATGAAGAGGCAGAGAAATACCCAGCAGGTAAAGGAACAGGATAAATGCCCACCAAACCAAACAAAAGAGGAAGAGATAGGGATTCTACCTGATAAAGAATTCCAAATAATGATAGTGAAATTGATCCAAAATCTTGAAAACAAAATGGAGTTACAGATAAATAGCCTGGAGACAAGGATTGAGAAGATGCAAGAAAGTTTTAACAAGGACCTAGAAGAAATAAAAAGAGTCAATATATAATGAATAATGCAATAAATGAGATCAAAAACACTCTGGAGGGAACCAACAGTAGAATAATGGAGGCAGAAGATAAGATAAGTGAGGTAGAAGATAGAATGGTAGATAAATGAAACAGAGAGGAAAAAAGAAAAATGAATTAAAAGAAATGAGGACAATCTCAGAGACCTCTGGGACAATGTTAAATGCCCCAACATTCGAATCATAGGAGTCCCAGAAGAAGAAGACAAAAAGAAAGACCATGAGAAAATACTTGAGGAGATAACAGGTGAAAACTTCCCTAAAATGGGGCAGGAAATAATCACCCAAGTCCAAGAAACCCAGAGAGTCCCAAACAGGATAAACTCAAGGTGAAACATCCCAAGACACATATTAATCAAATTAATAAAGATCAAATACAAAGAGCAAATATTAAAAGCAGCAAGGGAAAAACAACAAATAACACACAAGGGGATTCCCATAAGGATAACAGCTGATCTTTCAATAGAAACTCTTCAGGCCAGGAGGGAATGGCAGGACATACTTAAAGTGATGAAAGAAAATAACCTACAGCCCAGATTACTGTACCCAGCAAGGATCTCATTCAAATATGAAGGAGAAATCAAAAGTTTTACAGACAAGCAAAAGCTGAGAGAATTCAACACCACCAAACCAGCTCGCCAACAAATGCTAAAGGATCTTCTCTAGACAGGAAACACAGAAAGGGTGTATAAACCCGAACCCAAAACAATAGAGTAAATGGCAATGGGATCATACTTATCAATAATTACCTTAAATGTAAATGGGTTGAATGCCCCAACCAAAAGACAAAGACTGGCTGAATGGATACAAAAACAAGACCCCTATATATGTTGGCTACAAGAGACCCACCTTAAAACAAGGGACACATACAGACTGAAAGTGAAGGGCTGGAAAAAGATATTCCATGCAAATAGAGACCAAAAGAAAGCAGGAGTAGCAATACTCATATCAGATAAAGTAGACTTTAAAACAAAGGCTGTGAAAAGAGACAAAGACGGTTACTACGTAATGATCAAAGGAGCAATCCAAGAAGAAGATATAACAATTATAAATACATATGCACCCAACATAGGAGCACTGCAATATGTAAGGCAAATGCTAACAAGTACGAAAGGGGAAATTAACAATAACACAATAATAATGGGAGACTTTAATACTCTACTCACACCTATGGATAGATCAACTAAACAGAAAATGAACAAGGAAACACAAACTTTGAATGATACAATAGACCAGTTAGACCTAATTGATATTTATAGGACATTTCACCCCTAGTGAAGGTGAAAACAATGAATTTCACCTTTTTCTCAAGCGCACACAGAAACTTCTCCAGGATAGATCACATCCTGGGCCATAAATCAAGCCTTGGCAAATTAAAAAAAAATTGAAGTCATTCTAAGCATCTTTACAATGCAGTAAGATTAGATCTCAATTACAGGAGAAAAACTATGAAAAATTCCAACATATGGAGGCTGAACAACACGCTGCTGAATAACCAACAAATCACAGAATAAATCAAAAAAGAAATCAAAATATGCATAGAAATGAATGAAAATGAAAACACAACAACTCAAAACCTGTGGGACACTGTAAAAGCAATGCTAAGGGGAAGGTTCATAGCAATACAGGCATACCTCAAGAAACAAGAAAAAAGTCAAATAAATAACCTAACTCTACACCTAAAGCAACTAGAAAAGGGAGAAATGAAGAACCCCAGTGTTAGTAGAAGGAAAGAAATCTTAAAAAATAGGGCAGAAATAAATGTAAAAGAAACAAAAAAGACCATAGCAAAAATCAACAAAGCTAAAAGCTGGTTCTTTGAGAGGATAAATAAAATTGACAAACCATTAGCCAGACTCATCAAGAAACAAAGGGAGAAAAATCAAATCAATAAAATTAGAAATGAAAATGGAGAGATTACAACAGACAACACAGAAATACAAAGGCTCTTAAGAGACTGCTGCTTCTGTTGCTAAGTCACTTCAGTCATGTCCGACTCTATGCCACCCCAGAGATGGCAGCCCACCAGGCTCCCCTCTCCCTGGGATTCTCCAGGCAAGAACACTGGAGTGGGTTGCCATTTCCTTCTCTAATGCATGAACGTGAAAAGTGAAAGTGAAGTTGCTCAATCGTGTCTGACTCTTAGCGACCCCATGGACTGCAGCCCACCAGGCTCCTCCGTCCATGGGATTTTCCAGGCAAGAGTACTGGAGTGGGGTGCCATATATGCCAATAAAATGGACAACTTGGAAGAAAAGGAGAAATTCTTAGAAAAGTACAACTTTCCAAAACCGAACCAGGAAGAAATAGAAAATCTTAACAGATGCATCACAAGCACGGAAAGTGAAACTCTAATCAGAAATCTTTCAGCAAACAAAAGCCCAGGTCCAGACGGCTTCACAGCTGAATTCTACCAAAAATTTAGAGAAGAGCTAACACTTATCCTACTCAAACTCTTCCAGAAAATTGCAGAGGAAGGTAAACTTCCAAACTCATTCTATGAGGCCACCATCACCCTAATACCAAAACTTGACAAAGAAGCCACAAAAAAAGAAAACTACAGGCCAATATCACTGATGAACATAGATGCAAAAATCCTTAACAAAATTCAGGTAATCAGAATCTAACAACACATTAAAAAGATCATACACCATGACCAAGTGGGCTTTATCCCAGGGATGCAAGGATTCTTCAATATCCACAAATCAGTTAATGTAATACACCACATTAACAAATTGAAAAATAAAAGCCATATGATTATCTCAATAGATGCAGAGAAAGCCTTTGACAAATTCAACATCCATTTATGATAAAAAAAAAAAAAAAACCCTCCAGAAAGTAGGAATAGAAGGAACATACCTCAACATAATAAAAGCTATATATGACAAACCCACAGAAAACATTATCCTCAATGGTGAAAAATTGAAAGCATTTCCTCTAAAGTCAGGAACAAGACAAGGGTGTCAACTCTGACCACTACTATTCAATGTAGTTTTGGAAGTTTTGGCCACAGCAATCAGAGCAGAAAAAGAAATTAAAGGAATCCAAATTGGAAAAGAAGAAGTAAAACTCTCACTGTTTGCAGATGACATGATCCTCTACAGAGAAAACCCTAAAGACTCCACCAGAAAATTACTAGAACTAATCAATGAATATAGTAAAGTTGCAGGATATAAAATCAACACACAGAAATCCCTTGCATTCCTATACACTAATAATGAGAAAATAGAAAGAGAAATTAAGGAAACAATTCCATTCACCATTGTAACGAAAAGAATAAAATATTTAGGAATATATCTACCTGAAGAAACAAAATGCCTATATATAGAAAACTATAAAACACTGGTGAAAGAAATCAAAGAGGACACTAATGGATGGAGAAATGTACCGTGTTCATGGATTGGAAGAATCAATAGAGTTAAAATGAGTATACTACCCAAAGCAATCTATAGATTCAGTGCAATCCCTATCAAGCTAACAACAGTATTTTTCACAGAGCTAGAACAAATAATTTCACAATTTGTATGGAAATACAAAAAACCTCGAATAGCCAAAGCAATCTTGAGAAAGAAGAATGGAACTGGAGGAATCAACCTGCCTGACTTCAGGCTCTACTACAAAGCCACAGTCATCAAGACAGTATGGTACTGGCACAAAGACAGAAATATAGATCAATGGAACCAAATAGAAAGCCCAGAGATAAATCCACACACCTATGGACACCTTATCTTTGACAAAGGAGGCAAGAATATACGATGGAGAAAAGACAATCTCTTTAACAAGTGGTGCTGGGAAAACTGGTCAACCACTTGTAAAAGACTGAAACTCGAACACTTTCTAATGCCATACACAAAAATAAACTCAAAATGGATTAAAGATCTAAACGTAAGACCAGAAACTATAAAACTCCTAGAGGAGAACATAGGCAAAACACTCTCTGACATAAATCACAGCAGGATCCTCTATGACCCACCTCCCAGAATATTGGACATAAAAGAAAAAAATAAACAAACTGGACCTAATTAAAATTAAAAGCTTTTGCACAACAAAGGAAACGATAAGCAAAGTGAAAAGACAGCCTGCAGAATGGGAGAAAATAATAGCGAAGCAACTGACAAACAACTAATCTCGAGAATATACAAGCAACTCCTGCAGCTCAATTCCAGTAAAATAAACTACCCAATCAAAATATAGGCCAAAGAACTAAACAGACGTTTCTCCAAAGAAGACATACAGATGGCTGACAAACACATGAAAAATGCTCAACATCACTCATTATCAGAGAAATGCAAATCAAAACCACAATGGCGTACCATTTCACGCCAGTCAGAATGTCTGCGATCCAAGAGTCTACAAGCAATATAAATGCTGGAGAGGGTGTGGAGAAAAGGGAACCCTCTTACACTGTTGGTGGGAATGCAAACTAGTACAGCCACTATGGAGAACAGTGTGGAGGCTCCTTAAAAAACTGGAAATAAAACTGCCTTATGACCCAGCAATCCCACTGCTGGGCATACACACTGAGGAAACCAGAATTGAAAGAGACACGTGTACCCCAATGTTCATCGCAGCACTGTTTATAATAGCCAGGACATGAAAGCAACCTAGATGTCCATCAGCAGACGAATGGATAAGAAAGCTGTGGTACATATACACAATGGAGTATTACTCAGCCATTAAAAAGAATACATTTGAATCAGTTCTAATGAGGTGGATGAAACTGGAGCCTATTATACAGAGTGAAGTAAGCCAGAAAGAAAAACACCAATACAGTATACTAATGCATATATATGGAATTTAGAAAGATGGTAACAATAATCCTGTATGCGAGACAGCAAAAGAGACACAGATGTATAGAACAGTCTTTTGGACTCTGGGAGAGGGTGAGGGTGTAATGATTTGGGGGAATGACATTGAAACATGTATATTATCATCAGTTCAGTTCAGTCACTCAGTCGTGTCCAACTCTGCAACGCCATGAACTGCAGCACACCAGGTCTTTCTGTCTACCACCAATTCCTGGAGTTCACTTAAACTCACATCCATCGAGTCAGTGATGCCATCCAGCCATCTCATCCTCTGTCGTCCCCTTCTCCTCCTGCCCCCAATCCCTCCCAGCATCAGGGTCTTTTCCAATGAGTCAACTCTTCGCATGAGGTGGCCAAAGGATTGGAGTTTCAGCTTTAGCGTCATTCCTTCCAAAGAACACCCAGGACCGATCTCCTTTAGGATGGACTGGTGTCTTCTCCAACACCACAGTTCAAAAGCATCAATTCTTCGGCGCCCAGCTTTCTTCACAGTCCAACTCTCAGATCCATACATGACCACTGGAAAAACCATAACCTTGACTAGACGGACCTTTGTTGGCAAAGTAATGTCTCTGCTTTTCAATATGCTATCTAGGTTGGTCATAATTTTCCTTCCAAGGACTAAGCGTCTTTAATTTCATAGCTGCAGTCACCATTTGCAGTGATTTTGGAGTCCCCCAAAATAAAGTCTGACACTGTTTCCACTGTTTCCCCATCTATTTCCATGAAGTGATGGGACCAGATGCCATAATCTTCATCTTCTGAATGTTGAGCTTTAAGTCAACTTTTTCACTCTCCTCTTTCGCTTTCATCAAGAGGCTTTTTAGTTCCTCTTCACTTTCTGCCATCAGGGTGGTGTCATCTGCATATCTGAGGTTATTGATATTTCTCCCAGCAATCTTTGTCATATGTGAAATGAATTGCCAGTTCAGATTTGATGCATGATACAGGATGCTAGGGTCTGGTGCATTGGGATGACCCAGAGGGATTGGGTGGAGAGGGAAGTGGGAGGGGGGTTCAGGATGGGGAACACATGTACACCTGTGGCGGATTCATGTCAATGTATGACAAAACCAATACAATATTGTAAAGTAATTAGCCTCCAATTAAAACAAGTAAATTTATATTTTAAAATTTTATTCAAAAATAAATAAGTAAAAAATAAAAAATCAGTTGAACCTAAAAAAAAAAAAAAAAAAAAAAGTCAGTTTTCATTCCAATCCCAAAGAAGGGCAATGCCAAAGAATATTCAAACTACCATAAAATTGTGCTCATTTCTCATGCTATTAATAGTAAAGTTATGCTCAAAATCCTTCAATCAAGGCTTTAACAGTGTATGAACCGAGAAGTTCCAGATGTACAAGCTGGATTTAGCAAAGGCAGAGGAACCAGAGATCAAATTGCCAACATATATTGGATCATGGATAAAGCAAAGGATTTCCAGAAAAACATCTACTCTGTTTCAGTGACTATGCCAAAGTTTTTGACTCTGTGGATCACAGCAAACTGTGGAAAATTCTTACAGAGATGGGAATAAAGTGAAAGTGAAGTCTCTCAGTCGTGTCCGACTCTTTGCGACCCCATGGACTGTAGCCTACCAGGAGCCTCCCTCCATGGGATTCTTCAGGCAAGAGTACTGGAGTGGGTTGCCATTTCCTTCTCCAGGGGATCTTCCCAACCCAGGGATCGAACACGGGTCTCCCTCATTCCAGGCAGACACTTTAACCCCTCAGCCAAGAGCTGGGAATACTAAACCCTAAACCACCTTACTTGTCTACTGAGAAACCTGTATGAGGGCCAAGAAGCAGCAATTAGAACCGGACATGGAACAATAGACTGATTCCATTGGCAAAGGAATATGGCAGGGCAGTATATTGTCACCTACTAATTTAACTTCTATGCAGAGTAGATCATGTGAAATGCTGAGCTGTTTGAATCACAATCTGGAATCAAGACTGCCCTGAGAAATATCAACAACCTCAGATATGAAGATGATATCACTCTAATGGCAAAAAGTGAAGAGGAACTAAAGAGCCTTTTGATGAAGGTGAAAGAGGAGAGTGAAAAAGCTGGCTTAAAACTTAACATTCAAAAAGCGAAGATCATGGCATCTTGTTCCATCACTTCATGGCAAATAAAAAGGGAAAAATTGGAAGCAGTGACAGATTTTATTTCTTCGGGCTCCAAAATAACTGCAGATGGTGACTGCAGCCATGAAATTAAAAGACACTTGCTCCTTTGAGGGAAAGCTATGAAAAACTTAGACAGTATATTAAAAAGCAGAGACATCACTTTTGCCAACAAAGGTCCACATAATCAAAACTATGATTTTTCTCCAGTAGTCATGTATGGATGTGAGAGTTGTTCCATAAAGAAGGCTGAGTGTCAAAGAACTGATGCTTTCAAACTGGGGTGCTGGAGAAGACTCGAGAAGATCAAGCCAGTCAATCCTAAAGGAATCAGTCCTGAATACTCATTTGGAAGGACTGATGCTGAACCTGAAGCTCCAGTATTTTGGCAACCTGATGCAAAGAGCTGACTCCTTGGAAAAGCCACTGATGCTGGAAAAGATTGAAGGCAAAAGAAGGAGGGTGGTAGAGAGTGAAATGTTTAGAAAACATCACGGACTCAATGGACATGAATTGGACGAATTCCAGGGGATACTGGAGGACAGAGCTTCAGTCCATGGGGTTCACAAAGAGTCAGACATGACTTAGTGACTGAACAACAACTGCAATGCCATAATTTACATAATTTCTTTATTTTTAATAAAAGTATTATGCTTACAAGATATTGCTATTAAAAACATAAACAGGTAAACATTCTCATGTATGATTATTTCTTCATACTTGAGTTGTTGCTTTAGGATAAATTCTCAGAAATAAGTCAAAGGGTATAGTTAAAAATTGTTTTCCAGGAATATTGTTTTGATTTGCTCTTCCATTAACTGAGTATGACAATGGCTTTTTCACAGTAACTTTGCCAGCATGAGAAGTCTCATTTATCAAATGGAAAATTGGCAGAGGTTAACATAGTGAGTGAACTGGTGGTTTAGACGCTAAGTCATGTCTGACTCTTGTGACCCCATGGACTGTAGCCTGCCAGGTTTCTCTGTCCATTAAATTCTCCCAGGCCAGAATACTGGAGTGGGTTGCCATTTCCTTCTTCAGGGGAGTGAACTGGAGGGAGTAAAATTTTATACATTTCAGGAGAGCAATTTGTCATTGTCTTTCTGAAATGATGCATGCAAGGACACTAGAAAAATTCACATTTTAATTAGTTACACCAATCACAAAAGCTTTTCCTAAGAAAAAATAGATAGCATGTGTAAAATGAGCATTTAAAATGTTAGTTGTGGTGTTGCAAAATAGTGGGGTAAAAGCAACATACATAGGAATTATTGAAAAAATGTGGAATAACTGCTAAAGATAAAACTACATATAAAACTACTAAAGATGTAGAAGAACAATGGTGATGAGGTACTAAGCAAAATAATCATGTATCAGTAAAATAAAATTTTTGAATTTTTGAAAACCATATGTTGATTTTATTTTTAAGTATGGAAAGAGATACTAAATGTTAATAATGTGAGGTGTTTTTTGTTTGTTTTGTTTCTCTTATTATGTTCTTTTTTATATCTTTCTAGAATGATGCTTTCCCTGATGCTGGGAAGGACTGAGGTAAAAGGAGAAGGGGGAGGCAGAGGATGAGATGGTTAGATAGCATCACTAACTCAATGAACATTAATTTGAACAAATTCCCAGAGATAGCAGAGGACAGGTAAACCTAGTGTATTGCAGTCATTGGGTTCACAAAGAGTTGGACATGACTTAGCAACTGAACAACATTAAAAACATCTTTGTAGAATATATATTTTAAAGAAAGGATGTATCAGATAAAATCCTTATTTCTAAGTCTATAAAATTATAATCATTGGTTCAAAAAGTTGCCAAAATTTATTATAACTAATATTAGCATTTAAATGCCCTTATTTTCAATATCAATCAAAGCCATTGTTATCAGCTTTGTTTTTATTCTCAGGAAAATGGATTTTCTTTCTTAATTCTACTAATATGTTGAATTATTTTGTATCATGCCTTTAACCGCAATTATGAGCGAATGTAATACTTTATATTTCACCTAATTAGTTTCATAAAACCACACAATATTCCCATATGTGAGTATTTCCATATGTTTTACCATTAATAAACATTAATTTACTTTTTAAAATTGAAAATTTTAAGATTTTTAAATACATTAAACTGTGTTGCTCTTGGCAGTCCATCTAATTAGGGAACGAGTCTCTGCCAACTCTATTTCCCAATATTTCCATCCCAGTCAAATCAAATTCTTGCTAAGTCAATCTACCCCTCTGGTGCTCCAGATGTGGTCTGTTAACCAGTGACGTGGTCATCTCCAGGAAGCTTTTGAAAATGCAAAATCTTCAGCCCCATTCAAGACCCATTCAAGTTTTCCAAATAATCTGTATGTACGTTAATATTTGAGAAGCACTGGGCCAGAAATGATGGAGAATAAATTCTTTCAATCTTCCTCCAGTTTTTTTTTTTTGTTTGTTTGTTTTTGTTTTTTGGATGCTATTTAAACCTAACATTGGTGGTAAAAACAACTATTATAGTACTTTTCTGCCCAGCTTGAAACAAATTTTTGTTTTTTTGACTGACTAGGGTAAAGTGTAGCTACATAATTTCAAACCAAACAAATCAATACAAAGCTGAAGTTTTCCTGGAAAATAAAAAGGTGGGAAAAAAATCACAGACAATTGCTTAAGTATGCCTGTCAAGACTAGATATATTTTTCAAGTGAAAAGATTTCTTCTTTCTTTATCAGTCCAAAACATAGATTCCGGTACAAGCAATGACTACATCACAATTTATGGATGACATTGTCTGCTTCTAGGACTTCTTTCTGGGGAAAATGGGTTCTATCAAAGCTATGCTTTTAAAAGACATGAATATTTCAACCTTATATTTCAACCAAAATCAAAACTAAAACATAAAAATAACATGACACTATTGACCACTTATACTAAACACATCTGGTGGAAAATAATATCCCTGGTGTAAAAGACCACATGGAAAAAATTTCTCCTGGAAATCAATGTTAATAAAGCAATCTTTTCAATCTTTCTAAGAATTTCACTACCTTTTATACCTGTAAACAGAGTAGCAGGGAGAAAAACGACCATTTTCTTCCAATGAGCCCAGTGGAAATAATTACTCAATCTATGAGGAGTACATAGCTAAAAATTCTCTGAAACAAATGCTTCTATGATTGTTGTATCTTTTCTGAGAGGGGTTCTTGTGAGCATTCTAGAAGGTGGGTTTTAGATTGCTGATTGATATCAATAACCTCAGATATGCAGCTGACACCACCCTTATGGCAGAAAGAGAAGAGGAACTAAAGACCCTCTTGAAGAAGGTGAAAGAGGAGAGTGAAAAAGCTGGCTTAAAACCCAACATTCAAAAAAACAAAGATCAGGGCATCTGGTCCCATCATTTCATGGCAAATGGATGAGGAAAAAATGGAAACAGTGACAGATTTTATTTTTGTGGGCTCCAAAATCACTGCGGATGGTGACTGCAGCCATGAAATTAAAAGCACCTTGATCCTTGGAAGAAAAACTGTGATGAATCTAGACAGCATATTAAAAAGCAGAGACATTACTTTGCTGACAAAAGTCCATCTAGTAAAGGCTATGATTTTTCCAGTTGTCTTGTATGGATGTGAGAGTTGGACCATAAAGAAAACTGAGCACTGAAGAATTGATGCTTTTGAACTGTGGTGTTGAAGAAGACTCTTGAGAGTCCCTTGGGCAGCAAGGAGATCAAACAAATGAATCCTAAAGGAAATCAGTCCTGAATATTCATTGGAAGGACTGATGCTGAAGCTGAAACTTCAATACTTTGGCCACCTGATGTGAAGTACTGACTCTTTAGAAAAGACCCTGATGTTGGGAAAGATTAAAGGCAGGAGAAGGGAATTACAGAGAATGAGATGGTTGAGTGGCATCAACGGACATGAGTTTGAGGAAGCTCTGAGAGTTAGTGATCAACAGGGAAGCCAGGTGTGCTGCAGTCCAAGGGGTTGCAATGAGTCGGACAGGACTGAGTGACTGAACTGAAGTCCTTGACCAATATTTAGCAGGTTAAGATGTCATAAATTATTTGATATTTCTTTTTTCAAAAAGTAAGATCTAATGTGCCTCTCTTTGCAGCTGGCATGACCTTGCAACAAACAGAACTCAGGGAAGTGACACTTCAAGACTCACTGAAGTCCAGGACTAGATCAAAATAAACCATGTAACTTCTGCCTTGTCTCTGGGAACCCAGGCTGTCCAGATGCTTCCCAATGGGCCTCCCCTCTTGAAAGTCAGCTTCTACACAGCAAGAAGCCCAGGTTATCACAGAGGCCTTGTTCCACTGTTCTTAGTGACAGTCCCAGGTGGAAATCTTGTGGATGAGTCATTTTGACATTGGTTGCCATTAAGCATTCAGAAGGAATACTTTGGCCACCTGATGTGAAGAACAGACTCATTTGAAAAGACCCTGATGCTGGGAAAGATTGAAGGCAGGAGGAGAAGGAGATGAGAAGGACATTGTTGCTGTTGCTAAGACTGGACTGTAGAAGGAAGGTAACAACTTTGGGTACCTGGACCAATGAAAAAGCCAGGTACAGACTCTAAAGAAGATTACCTAAAAGATAAGCAAAGACTGATGAATGAGAGAATAAAAGTGCTGTTGCCTAATTTTGCAGAAGACTTTTTAAAATAGATATTGTTCTGTAGTTTGTTCCAGGGAATGTGTTTTCCCAAGAATATTAACATTTATTTTTGTGCAAACAAGCCAACTCTTTTCAACTACTAAATTACATTGGCTTATAATGCATAGAAAAGGAATTTCTAATTTGAAATTAAAATTTCTTGCTTAAGTGACAGGTTAGTTTTAGGTTACAGCTTGGTCTTCTTGAATTAAACTGTAACTGAATGAAATGTTAAAGACTCCAATCATTTCATACCATTTTTAACCAGGGAAAGCGTCACTCAGTCACATCCAATGGACTATAGACCACCAGGCTCTTCTGTCCATGGAGCTCTCCTGGCAAGAATAATGGAGTGGGTAGCCATTCTGTTTTCCAAGGGGTCTTCCTGATTGAGGGATTGAACCCAGGTCTATTGCATTGCAGGCAGATTCTTTACCATCTGAGCCACCAGGGAATCCCAAAATAGATGGTGCCAAATAGCTAACAGATAACCAATCAATAGTATTCACCTCCCAATGGTATTAATTTCAAATAGAAAGAATTAAAATTACTAAGGGAAATCAAATCATCAACTTTACTCTGAGCTGAACTCTGCCTGACATCAGAGTATAAGAATCCCCCATAGAGCTGGAAAATCCAACTTGGGCTTAAGGACCAAGTGACAGTCTTTTCTGTCTAGTTCCCTAGGTCTCCTTTTAATCCTAAAGTAATGCAAGCTGTCCAGGGCCCAAGTGATGTTTAAAAAGAGCAGAGAGAAAGAATGATGACTAGGCCCTTAAGATAACTTATCATCCTGTCTCCTGTAAGCAAGAAAGTAGAGAGAACCAGAATGAGAGCAAGATTCAGGGCCATACCAACTTACATTATCTGAGCACATGTAAGCTGGAAGCTACACCGTATAGTCACTCAACAGTGGCCATGCCAACTGGGAAAAGTGGCTCAGTGGTATTAGCAACTCCAGTTATTATCACCTGTACCTCCCCATAGTCTCAGCAGAGTGGCAAGAAGAAAATAGGATAAAAGAGGCTTTCTCAATTTTATTCATGTGGAGAAAGTTCTTTTTCTTCCTCTTAAACTTGTGAAGCAAGAATCAGTATATGTATTGATCCCCCTCCTTCTCATCATCTGATAAAAGAAGTTAATAAAATCTAAATGGAATAACTGTGAAAATTAGGGAGTTGACATCTAGGACTATTTAAACTTCAGACATAGTTTCTTTGATTAAAATATTGATCCAATAATAAAAATCAAATAATATTTTTTGAAAATAAGCATATAAAAATGAGTAATTTTTTTTATCATAGATGGTTAACTATACCAATCATATAATGGAATATGATGTCCCAGTATTCACAGATTTGTCTGTTTTTACTTCTCAATATTTTCAACTTTGCAATTAAGTATACTTAAAGGTCCATCTAGTCAAGGCTATGGTTTTTCCAGTGTATGGATGGATGTGAGAGTTGGACTGTGAAGAAAGCTGAGCGCTGAAGAATTGATGCTTTTGAACTGTGGTGCTGGAGAAGACTCTTGAGAGTCCCTTGGACTGCAAGGAGATCCAACCAGTCCATTCTAAAGGAGATCAATCCTGGGTGTTCTTTGGAAGGACTGATGCTGAAGCTGAAACTCCAATACTTTGGCCAACTCATGTGAAGAGTTGACTCATTGGGAAAGACCCTGATGCTGGGAGGGATTTGGGGCAGAAGGAGAAGGGGACAACAGAGGATGAGATGGCTGGATGACATCACCGACTCGATGGACATGAGTTTGGGTGAACTCCAGGAGTTGGTGATGGACAGGGAGGCCTGGCATGCTGCAATTCATGGGGTCACAAAGAGTCAGACGTGACTGAGTGACTGAACTGAACTGAACTGAATGTTCAGTTTTGTCACACTCATTAATCCTTTACTTTTTACTTCATAACATTTATACAAGCATATAAGATCACAATGGGATGAAGGACAAGGAAAGTTTAGTCTCATAAATTTGACTAATGTCTTTGATTTCTTTCAAAATTCTTTTTCCTGTTTTATATATAAAACACAAGGTAAGCTTCTTGGTTACCCCATGTCTGAGTCTCTCCTCATCAAGATGAGAAGAAAAAAGCTTATCACTCCAAAATATTTATTGAAGATGTATTGTAATATTTTAAATAGCCCCTCTGAGGCAGTGTCAGGATGTTGAAAAGATGGATAGTTTGTCTTGGAACCTAAGCTGTTAGCAAGGTTATGCAAACAAGAGAATACTGCTCTCAAAATTCCACCCAGGGAAATACAAGGCAGAATTTCTTCCTTGTTATATAGTTTAATAAAATTTTCTTATGGTGAAGCATGTCTATGATATTTTACAATCAGCATGCATTTACTTTATTTACCCACTTACTGATTTCCATCTGTTTATTCATCCATTCTACATTTAAGAAGAATTTAAAGTCGTTTACAGTAAAAAACAAACAAAAAAAAAATTGGAGAATCCATACAGTGGTAAGAAGCTTCATATTTAGTTAAAAGTTGAAAAAATCACATGGACATTGGGTGAAACTGAATTACCGCTGGATAGAATCAATGAAGCTCTCTGAATATCTACAGTCTGGTCCATATTGTAATAGTAGATGACCTCGCTCTTTCATCTCACTGAGAAAACGGAAACAATAGGAAGATAACTTCCGGTTCCTCCCCAGACCATGAATTATATCTGAACCTGTTTTCTGCTTTCCTTTGTATTTCCATGGGCCACCATTCCCTCTCATCTCAGGGCAATTGCTGTTCTAGGGTCCTGGATGCCATGCATTCCTTTCATCTAGTGAAGGACTTGGTCCTGCAATTATCACACTCTCCTGCATCTTCTATTATTTGTTCCTTACTATAGGATCACCCTATTACACACAAATGCACTGTTGTAACTCCCATTAAAAACAAAAACAAAAACAAAAACTCTTGATCCCACATTTCTCTTCCTTCCACTGCCATATGGCTTTGCTGCCCATACAGCAAAAGTTATTGAGAATTCTGTCTTTACAGGGATTTGAGGCAACTATTAAATAATACCTTGTTTCCTGTTCTAGTTGAGATCCAAATTAAGAGAGAAGCAGGATTTAGAGAAATTGAGACTGATGACAAAATGAATATGGGAGAACACAGCTTAGGTCCTCTAGTTATAGGCTATTTCTCTACCTCATTAGGCTGACACCCAGTCACTGGGTGGGACAAGTGTATGCCGCTCTGGCAAGGGCTGCCCCATTTACCTCAAGAGGGCAGAGAAGAACCAGTGTGTTCTGCAGATCAGAAGCTGCAGAGAGGGGGAAAGGAATATGGTGCCTCATCTGTGTTCTTTCCACAGTTGAGCATCAGATCAGCTCCTCATTTTTTGGGAAGGAGTGATGAGGCAGAGAGACCAGGAATGTGATTCTAGAGGAGACCTCTTTCTAGAGTCAAGAAGCAAAAGGAAGGAGGTTCCTTCCTAAATGCACCATGACCTCTTCTTTCAATGTTTCTTGAGTCTAAGACAATTGGCTTTCACTCCACTGGTCACCAACACTCATATTATCCAGTCCCCAGTGAGTGCCAACTTGTCAGTAACAGCCAGGTACAGATGGGGCACAGCTGCTGTGACATCATATATATGTGTTGTGTTGAGGCATGGGAGGACCTGCAGCAGCCTCTGCCTGCTTCCCCTTAGTTCCAATAAGGTGTGGAACAGATTCAGAAAGTTCTCCTGTGGGACCTCTGTGGGGCAGGGAGAAAGAGGGAAGAGAGGATGTAGAAAGTGATTCAGAATTAAATCAGGGTGGTTGGAATGGCACGGGGTGGGGAGGGGAGGCTCAGGGAGGGTCGAGGGTCGGGGGAGTTAGAGAAGTATGGAGAGATAGTAAGGCTAGGGAGTAGAGAGGCCAAAGTCTAGTGCAGCTGAATATCTGAAGTTCAAGGGAGGAAGATGGGAAGCACAGGCAGTAGGGACTTAGTTTCCCAGAAGCAATTGTCATCACAATTCTATCTTATGCTGAGAGCAGAATATGAGCCAAAGAGACTTGGGCAGCATCTCTAGCAGGGACAGATGCCAGAGCCCAAGGACCAACTAGAAACAGCAGAGAAGAGACACTTTCTTTGGAGCAGACAATTGATGGTTCTCTCTGTACCTAGACTCCATCTCGTGAAAATGCAGAATGGTCTCTTCTTGAAAGAGGCAGCAATAGTCTTCATAATGAGTCTAAACCTTGAATGAACTTCACAAGGGCTTTAAATATTCATTAAAAAAAATGACTTTAGCAGAAACTCAGATCAGATCAGTCACTCAGTCGTGTCCGACTCTTTGCGACCCCATGAGTCGCAGCACACCAGGCTTCCCTGTTTATCACCAGCTCCCGGAGTTCACTGAGACTCACGTCCATCGAGTCAACGATGCCCTCCAGCCATCTCATCCTCTGTCGTCCCCTTCTCCTCCTGCCCCCAACCCCTCCCAGCATCAGAGTCTTTTCCAGTGAGTCAACTCTTTGCATGAGGTGGCCAAAGTACTGGAGTTTCAGCTTCAGCATCATTCCTTCCAAAGAAAACCCAGGGCTGATCTCCTTCAGAATGTACTGGTTGGATCTCCTTGCAGTCCAAGGGACTCTCAAGAGTCTTCTCCAATACCACAGTTCAAAAGCATCAATTCTTCGGCACTCAGCCTTCTTCACAGTCCAACTCTCACATTCATACATGACCACAGGAAAACCATAGCTTTGACTAGACGAACCTTTGTTGGCAAAGTAATGTCTCTGCTTTTGAATATGCTATCTAGGTTGGTCATAACTTTCCTTCCAAGGAGTAAGCGTCTTTTAATTTCATGGCTGCAGTCACCATCTGCAGTGATTTTGGAGCCCCCAAAAATAAAGTCAGCCACATTCCACTGTTTCCCCATCTATTGCCCATGAAGTGATGGGACCAGATGCCATGATCTTCGTTTTCTGAATGTTGAGCTTTAAGCCAACTTTTTCACTCTCCACTTTCACTTTCATCAAGAGGTTTTTGAGTTCCTCTTCACTTTCTGCCATAAGGGTGGTGTCATCTGCATATCTGAGGTTATTGATATTTCTCCCAGCAATCTTGATTCCAGCTTGTGTTTCTTCCAGTCCAGCGTTTCTCATGATGTACTCTGCATATAAGTTAAATAAACAGGTTGACAATATACAGCTTTGACGAACTCCTTTTCCTATTTGGAACCAGTCTGTTGTTCCATGTCCAGTTCTAACTGTTGCTTCCTGACCTGCATACAAATTTCTCAAGAGGCAGATCAGGTGGTCTGGTATTCCCATCTCTTTCAGAATTTTCCACAGTTTATGGTGATCCACACAGTCAAAGGCTTTGGCATAGTCAATAAAGCAGAATTAGGTGTTTTTCTGGAACTCTCTTGTTTTTTCCATGATCCAGCGGATGTTGGCAATTTGATCTCTGGTTCCTCTGCCTTTTCTAAAACCAGCTTGAACATCAGGAAGTTCACGGTTCACATATTGCTGAAGCCTGGCTTGGAGAATTTTGAGCATTACTTTACTAGCGTGTGAGATGAGTGCAATTGTGCAGTAGTTTGAGCATTCTTTTGCATTGCCTTTATTGGGGATTGGAATGAAAACTGACCTTTTCCAGTCCTGTGGCCACTGCTGAGTTTTCCAAATTTGCTGGCATATTGAATGCAGCACTTTAACAGCATCATCTTTCAGGATTTGGAATAGCTCAACTGGAATTCCATCACCTCCACTAGCTTTGTTCATACTGATGCTTTCAAAGGCCCTCTTGACTTCACATTTCAGGATGTCTGGCTCTAGGTCAGTGATCACACCATCGTGATTATCTGGGTCGTGAAGATCTTTTGTGTACAGTTCTTCTGTGTATTCTTGCCATCTCTTCTTAATATCTTCTGCTTCTGTTAGGTCCATACCATTTCTGTCCTTTATTGAGCTCATCTTTGCATGAAATGTTCCTTTGGTATCTCTGATTTTTTTGAAGAGATCCCTAGTCTTTCCCATTCTATTGTTTTCCTCTATTTCTTTGCATTGATTGCTGAAGAAGGCTTTTTTATCTCTTCTTGCTATTCTTTGGAACTCTGCATTCAGATGCTTATATCTTTCCTTTTCTCCTTTGCTTTTCGCTTCTCTTCTTTTCACAGCTATTTGTAAGGCCTCCCCAGACAGCCATTTTGCTTTTTTGCATTTCTTTTCTATGGGAATGGTCTTGATCCCTGTCTCCTGTACAATGTCACGAACCTCATTCCATAGTTCATCAGGCACTCTATCTATCAGATCTAGGCCCTTAAATCTATTTCTCACTTCCACTATATAATCATAAGAGATTTGATTTAGGTCATACCTGAATGGTCTAGTGATTTTCCCTACTTTCTTCAATTTAAGTCTGAATTTGGCAATAAGGAGTTCATGATCTGAGCCACAGTCAGCTCCTGGTCTTGTTTTTGCTGACTGTATAGAGCTTCTCCATCTTTGGATGCGAAGAATATAATCAATCTGATTTCAGTGTTGACCATCTGGTGACTTCCATTTATAGAGTCTTCTCTTGTGTTGTTGGAAGAGGGTGTTTGTTATGACCAGTGCATTTTCTTGGCAAAACTCTATTAGTCTTTGTCCTGCTTCATTCCATATTCCAAGGCCAAATTTGCCTGTTACTCCAGGTGTTTTTTGACTTCCTACTTTTGCATTCCAGTCCCCTATAATGAAAAGGACATCTTTTTTGGGTGTTAGTTCTAAAAGGTCTTGTAGGTCTTCATAGAACCATTCAACTTCAGCTTCTTCAGCGTTACTGGTTGGGGCATAGACTTGGATTACTGTGATATTGAATGGTTTGCCTTGTAAACGAACAGAGATCATTCTGTCGTTTTTGAGATTGCATCCAAGTACTGCATTTCAGACTCTTTTGTTGACCATGATGGCCACTCCATTTCTTCTGAGGGATTCCTGCCTGCAGTAGTAGATATAATGGTCATCTGAGTTAAATTCACCCATTCCAGTCCATTTCAGTTCTCCGATTCCTAGAATGTCGACATTCACTCTGGCCATCTCTTGTTTGACCATTTCCAATTTGCCTTGATTCATGGACCTGACATTCCAGGTTCCTATGCAATATTGCTCTTTACAGCATCGGACCTTGCTTCTGTCACCAGTCACATCCACAGCTGGGTATTGTTTTTGCTTTGGCTCCATCCCTTCATTCTTTCTGGAGTTATTTCTCCACTGATCTCCAGTAGCATATTGGGCACCTACTGACCTGGGGAGTTTCTCTTTCAGTATCCTATCATTTTGCCTTTTCATACTGTTCAGAGACTGAATCACCTCAAATTATCAGATTAAAGCTTGTTCAACTATTATGGAATAATAGGTACCAAACTTCCCAGGTGGCACAGTGGTAAAAATCCACCTGCCAATGTAGGAGGGGCAAGAGACATGGTTTCCATCCTTGGGTTGGGAATATCCCTTGGAAGAGAAATTGGCAACTTGCTCCAGTATTATTTCCTGGAAAATTCCATAAATAGAGGAGCCTGGTGGGCTGCAGTCCACGGGGTTGTAAAGAGTTGGACAGGACTGAGCATTCACTCACACAAGAGCAAGTCAGCTCATTTATAAGATGTAAAACTACTCTTCTGTACATTTTGAAAAATACATTCTGAGGCCTCTGTAACTGTATCTATCTCCTAGGTGAACAATGAGCTTAAATTATGCTTCTTTTTGTCAAGTTTTGTTTCAGAAAATAATAATGTCACTTGATAACCATGCTGCTTCATTTTAATATTGACAGCTGAGAAGTTGTAGCAGCTCAAACATAAACACAGATTTAATTAATGATGAAAAGCAAAGGAAATACAACTTTTAGCAGAAAATGACTCATGCCTGAAAGCGTGGGACCGTGAAAGTGTTCCATCAGTGACAGTGTTAGTCTCGTGACATCAGCTCTTTATTTAGGAATCTCACAAGAGAAGAGAAGGATTTTGACATGAATTTAGACTCATCTTCATTATGATTGAGAGGATGAACTTCTTCTTGAACCTGGACAGATATTCTGGATTTATACTGCATGGGAACAACTAATAAGAACTTAGAGTATTCCTGCTGTTTGGGGAGGAGTGTTGATTTCCTCGTGAATAATCCTACTGCATTGCCCAGGAGAGGCCCTGGGAAAAATTGGACTATATCACCACAGGAGATGGGTTAAAAACAAAGGCATTGCCCTGTGGGACCTTGAACTAGTTAGAAGGCAAGGGAATTCCCAGAGGCATAACTTATAACAAGGTGGTATGATTGTTAATTACTGGCAATTGCAGCACAAAAAAGTGGGGAAAAGATTTACACAATTAAGAAACCATTTTTATAACAGTGAGTCAGAGCTAGAGTTACAGAATGAACTCAAAATATAGGCGGCAGGGTACTGAACATGCGAAAATAAAGAAGATTTCCATTTACAGTTATCTTAAATGTAGATGCTAACTCACTTGTTTTTGCATATGACTACCTATAAAACAAAATTTTTTAAATGCAAGTAATGATGTAGTAGAATGCAAAAACAATTCAATTACATAAATTCATGCTGTTCCCTGATATTAAAATACAAATGATAATCTCTAAAAATATTTTGCCTATGTGTCTCCAACTCAGAGTTCTTTGGTATCTGATGAAATACATACCATGTTGTTATGTTAACTGCTACAAGTGAGCAAATACTAGTTAAGTCATACTGTGGGGAAACATATTTTTCTTTCTCTTTTAAGGAAACAACTGTATTTGCCCCATCTTTGATTACTCATAGTCCCACCTTTGCTCGTAGGATTAAACTATCCATTTGATCTTTCAGCTTCCTAACTCTTCCTTGAAAACCTTTTTTGTGCTTTGGTTTTTCATGCGCACTCATCAAACTGCTCTATTCTTCAACATGTCTATGACTTGATTCTGCTCATAGCATGTTCAAAGAAGGAACATCTTTACCTGGAAGAGGGGGCATTTGTCTTCAGTAATCATATCATTCACATTTGTCAATAGGGCTTACCTCTCATGTGAGTGAAGTTGTTGAGTGGCATCTTGATTCACAGAAAGTGTGCCATAGAGGGTGATTTGAATTCCTCTCCTGGATTCCTATCACAAATTAGAGGTGGAAGCATCATGCTTGCTGATGTTTGCACAGAAAATTTGAGGGAAAGGGGAATATGGCCAATGATATTACCTGTGTTTTGTTTGTTTGTTTTGTTTTTGGTGAAGCATCACAATTTTTTATTAAAAATTTTTCCAGTATTTGGCATGCTGCATTTATTTTTTTCTGTAGATGATTCTTACAGTATAATTTCTTTGTAATGTTGTATTATTCTCTGCTATACAATGAAGTGAATCAGCTATATGTATACATATATACCCACCCTATTTTTTCTAATGCAGAGTTAGGGGATGAGATGGGAGAAAGCCAAAGGTCTAAGAAGATGGGGCAAATGAAATTCAGCTTGTCTGCATTTCTGGTTTATAGGACTTCTCAGAATGTACCTTGGAATTGATTTAGGCTTTCTGTAACAAATTTTAAATTGGAAACAAGATACACTAGGACTTGGGGAATGAATTTCAGAAAGTATTAGAACGTACATTTTTAGAGCCAGGTTTAAATCCTGACTCTGCCATTAACTGGCTCTGACTTTGGGCAAAGGTATTATTTGATTTTGAGAAATCACTCTAGAGAGAATGAAGAGATTGAGCCAAAGCAAAAACAATGCCCAGCTGTGGATATGACTGGTGATGGAAGCAAAGTCTGGTGCTGTAAAGAATATTATTGCATAGGAACCTGGAATGTTAGGTCCATGACTCAAGGCAAATTGAAAGTGGTCAAACAGGAGATGGCAAGAGATAACACTGACATTTTAGGAATCAGTGAACTAAAATGGACCAGAATGGGTGATTTTAATTCAGATGTCCATTATATCTACTACTGTGGGAAAGAATCCCTTAGAAGAAATGGAGTAGCCCTCAAAGTCAATGAAAGAGTCTGAAATGCAGTTCTTGGGTGCAGCCTCAAAAATGACATAATGATCTCTGTTCGTTTCCATGGAAAACCATTCAATATCACAGTAATCCAAGTCTATGCCCCAAGGACTAATACCAAAGAAGCTCAAGTTGAGTGGTTCTATGAGGACTTACAAGACCTTCTAGAATTAACAACCAAAAAAGATGTCCTTTTTATCATAGGGGACTGGAATGCAAAAGTAGGAAGTCAAGAAACACCTGGAAGCAAAGAAGAACTAAAGAGCTTCTTGATAAAAGTGAAAGAGGAGAATGAAAAAGCTGGCTTAAAACTCAACATTCAAAAAACAAAGATCATGCATCTGGTCCCATTATTTTGTGGCAAATAGATGAGGAAGCAATGGAAACAGAGAGTCTATTTTCTTGGGCTCCAAAATCACTGCGGATGGTGACTGCCACCATGAAATTAAAAGACGTTTGCTCCTTGGAAGAAAAGTTATGATGAACCTAGACAGCATATTAAAAAGCAGAGACATGACTTTGCCAACAAAGGTCCATCTAGTTAAAGCTATTTTTTTTTCCAGTAGTCATGTATGGATGTGAGAGTTGGACTATAAAGAAAGATGAGCACCAAAGCTTTGATGCTTTTGAACTGTGGTGTTGGAGATGACTCTTGAGAGTCCCTTGGACTGTGAGGAGATCCAACCAGTCCATCCTAAAGGAAATCAGCCCTGACTATTCATTAATTATGGAAAATAATCAATTCTTCATATTGTAAAAGTCAGTTGGATTAGGTTTCTTGTGGGACAAATTCCTCTTAATAGATATATTAGCTCTATGAAATGGGAATTGAAATATCTATATCAAAGGTTTTGAGAAAAGAATATGAGATATAAGTGTAATATTTCACACAGCGGGTGTCATGTGCTTAGTAAATGTCACCATTGTTATAAGTAACATCAGTATTATTATTATCTCAGTATTTTCTAGGCATAGAAAATGTTTTCCTTCCTTTCTTCTAGGTTCTTTGACTGACCAATTACAGGCATACCTTGGTGATATGCAGGTTCTGTTCCAGACTGCCCCCACTAAAGTAAATATTGTAATAAAGTGAGTCACACAAATTGTTTGGTTTCCCAATGCATATAAAAGTTATATTTACCCTATACTGTAATCTATTAAATGTGCGATAATATTATGTCTGAAAAAAAAATAGTGTATATACCTTAACTAGGGCTTCTCTGGTGGCTCAGAGGTTAAAGCATCTGCCTGCAATGTGGGAGACCTGGGTTCAATCCCTGGGTTGGGAAGATCCCCTGGAGAAGGAAATGGCAACCCACTCTAGTATTCTTGCCTGGAGAGTCCCATGGGAGGAGGAGCCTAGTGAGTTACAGTCCACGGGGTCGCAGAGAGTCGGACATGACTGAGCGACTTCACTTTCTTTCTTTCTATATCTTAATTAAGTATACTTTATTGTTAAAAAATGCCAACCATTATCTGAACCTTGGGCAAGTCATAATCTTTCTGTTGGTGGAGGGTCTTGCCTCAATGTTGATAGATACTGACTAATGAGGGAGGTGGCTACTAAAGACTGAAGTGGTTGTGGCAATTTTTTAACATAAGACAACAATGAATTTCCTGCATTGATTGATTCTTCTTTTTAATGAATGATATCTCTGTAGGATGCAATACAGTTTGATAGCATTTTACCCACATTAGAACTTCTGTCAGAATTGGAATCAGTCATGTCAAACTCTGCTGCTGCTTCATGAGCTAAGTTTATGTAATATTCTAAGTCCATTTTTTGCCATTTCAACAATTATCACAGCACCTTCACTAGAAGTAGATTTCATCTCATGAAATCGCTTTCTTTGTTCATCTATAAGATGTAACTCCTCATCCATTGAAAATTTATCATGAGATTATAGCCATTCAGTCACATCTTCAGAACTTCTAGTTCTGCTGCTTTTACCATATCTATATTATTTCCTCTACTGAAGTCTTGAACTCCTCAAAGTCATCCATGAGGGTTAGAATCAAATTATTCCAAACTCTTGTTAATGTTGATATTTTTACCTATTCCCATGAATCATGGATGTTCTTAATGGCATCAAGAATGGTGAATCCTTTTCAAAAGGTTTTCAATTGCCTTTGCCCAGATCCATTGGAGAAGTCACTGTGGCAGGTCAGTTCAGTTCAGTTCAGTTCAGTCGCTCAGTAGTTTCCAACTCTTTGTGACCCCATGAATCGCAGCACACCAGGCCTCCCTGTCCATCACCAACTTCCGGAGTTTACCCAAACTCATGTCCATCGAGTCAGTGATGCCATCCAGCCATCTCATCCTCTGTCGTCCCCTTCTCCTCTTGCCCCCAATCCCTCCCAGCATCAGGGTCTTTTCCAATGAGTCAACTCTTCGCATGAGGTGGCCAAAGGATTGGAGTTTCAGCTTCAGCATCAGTCCTTCCAATGAACACCCAGGACTGATCTCCTTTAGAATGGACTGGTTGGATCTCCTTGCAGTCCAAGGGACTCTCAAGAGTCTTCTCCAACACCACACTTCAAAAGCATCAATTCTTCGGTGCTCAGCTTTCTTCACAGTCCAACTCTCACATCCATACATGACCACTGGAAAAACCATAGCCTTGACTAGATGGACCTTTGTTGGCAAAGTAATGTCTCTGCTTTTGAATATGCTATCTAGGTTGGTCATAACTTTCCTTTCAAGGAGTAAGTGTCTTAATTTCATGGCTGCAGTCACCATCTGCAGTGATTTTGGAGCCCCCCAAAATAAAGTCTGACACTGTTTCCACTGTCCCATCTATTTCCCATGAAGTGATGGCAGATAAGGTCTTAGAAAATGTATTTTTTTTTTTAAGAAAATGTATTTTTTGAAATATAAAACTTGAAAGTCTAAATGACTCCTTGATCCATGGGCTTCAGAAAGGGTTTTGTGTCAGCAGGCATGAAAACAACATGAATCTTATTGTATATCTCTATCAGAGTTCTTGAGTGACCAGATGCACTGTCAATGAGCAGTAATATTTTGAAAGGAAGCCTTTTTTTCTGAGCAGTAGCTTTCAATAATGGGTTTAAAACATTCAGCAAATTATGTTGTAAACAGATGAGCTGTCATCCAGGCTTTGTCATTCCATTTATAGAACACAGATAGCAGATTTAGCATAATTCTTAAAGGCCCTACGACTTTTAGAATGCTAAAAATAAGCAATGGCTTCAGCTTAAAGTCACCAGCTGCATTGGCCCCTAACCAGAGAGTTAGCCTGTCCTTTGAAGCTTAATTTTTTTCTCTTGTTGTTAAAGTTCCAGATGGTGTCTTCTTCCAGTATAACACTGTTTCATCTGCATTGAAAATCTGTTGTTAGAGTATTGTTCTTCGTTAGTGATCTTGGCTAGATCTGCTGGATAACTTGTTGTAGTTTCTACATCAGTACTTGTAGCTTCACCTTGGATTTTTATATTATGGAGATTCTTTCCTCTAACCCCAGGAACCAATCTCTGCTAGCATTAAACTTTTCTTCTGCAGCTGCCTCGTCTTCATCAGTCTTCATAAAATTGAAGAGAGGACCTTGCTCTGGACTAGGCTTTGGTTTAAGAGATATTGTAGCTGATTTGATCTTCTCTTCAGATAATATCAGTGTATCAGCAATAAGACTGTTTCCTTTCTTGTCATTCACATGTTCACTGGAGTAGCACTTTTAATTTTCCTCAAGAATGTTTCCTTTCCATCCACAACTTGACTAAGCATATGGTACAAGATGCCTAGCACTCGGCCTGTCTCAGTTTTCAGCATGCCTTCCTCTTTGCACTTTATCATTTCTAGCTTTTGATTTAAAGTGAGAGACATACAACTTGTCCTTTTACTTAAACACCTAGAGGTCATTATAGGGTTATTAACTGGACTGATTTCAATATTGCTCTGTCTCAAGGAATAGGGAGGCCTGAAGAGAGGTAAAGAGATGGGGAACTGGCTGGTCAGTGAAACAGTAAGAATACACATAATGCTTATTATTTGCCATTTTTTATGTGTACATTTCATGACACCCCAAAACAATTACAATAGCAACTTCAAATAGTAAACAAGCCCAGGTTGGTTCCTGGGGTTGATTAATCACAGATCATCTCAAAAATTATAATAATTATGAAAAAATTTGAAATAGTGTGAGAATTACCAAACTATGACACAACGATAAGAAGTGAGTAAATGCTGTTGGAATAATAGTGTCATAGACTTGCTGGATATAGGGTTGCCATAAATATTCAGTCTGTAAAGACAAGCCAATAGTTGCAAAATGCAACAAAGCAAAGAACCACAGAATGAGGTATGCTGCTGCTGCTGCTGCTAAGTCACTTCAGTCTTGTCCAACTCTGTGCGACTCCATAGACGGAAGCCCACCAGGCTCCCACGTCCCTGGGATTCTCAAGGCAAGAACACTGGAGTGGGTTGCCATTTCTGTGTCCAATGCAGGAAAGTGAAAAGTGAAAGTGAAGTCACTCAGTCGTGTCCGACTCTTAGCGACCCCATGAACTGCAGCCTATCAGGCTCTTCCATCCATGGGATTTCCCAGGCAAGAGTACTGGAGTGGGTTGCCATTGCCTTCTCCCAGAATGAGGTATGCCTGTGATTAAATTTCCATAAGACAGATTAACAGGAGAAAAACAAATTTAATTCTGTATATATGGTAGCCTTACCAAAAAAATATGAGACTCAAAGAAGTAAACAAAGTAGGCAAGTTTTATACCTTTAAAACAATAAATTTGTGAAAATTTGGCAGGACAAATAAGTTTGGACTTGGGGTAGTAAATTTGTTAAGGAGTAACAGGCTTTGTGTAGCCTTAAATTCCCTATTTTTTATGATAAGGATGACTTTAACCCTTCTGGTGCAGGGAGGCTACCTTTCACATGAGAGAGTTACTTCTTGTTTTCAGGGGGATAGAAGAGGTTCAGAATGTTCTTCTTGAACCAGCTGTTTCTTAAGTAACTAATTAAAAAGAGACACAGATATATAGAACAGTCTTTTGGACTCTGCGGGAGAGGGCGAGTGTGGGATGCTTTGGGAGAATGGCATTGAAACATGTATAATATCATATGTGAAATGAATCACCAGTCCAGGTTCGATGCATGATACAGGATGCTTGGGGCTGGTGCACTGGGATGACCCAGAGGGATGGTATGGGGAGGGAGGTGGGAGGGGGTTTCAGGATGGGGAACATGTGTACACCCTTGGCGGATTCATGCTGATGTATGGCAAAACCAATACAATATGGTAAAGTAATTAGCCTCCAATTAAAATAAATTTATATTACACACAAAAAAATAATACTCACTATACCAAAATGGCACATTTGGGGGTGGCATAAAGTAAGAAATTTCAAAGCAGAGAGGCTAAAAGACTTGCCAAAAGTCACCTAATGAGCAAAAAATAAGGCAGAAAACAGACTCAAATTCCTAGCCTCCTACAGGACTTTATGTTTTTCCCTCATTGTGAGGCCTCCTATATTAGCAAAGTATTTTATTAAGTTACTATCACCATCAAAGACCTTACGTTTTTTTTTTTTTTTTTTAAGAGATGACCTTTATTCAATTTAAAGCTTACTTGGCATCATCAATAAATGTTTCATTCAAAAGGAATGAGCAGAATCACTTTTGTATTTTAGGGAACAAGCCCAGAGGTAAACATATTTATTGAAAACATAAGAATGAATTTCCCCCAAAACAGAGTGACACATGAACAAGCCATATAAATAAACTCATTTTTATATATTTATTTTTAAATTGCTTTTTATTGGAGTATAGTTGCTTTACAATGTTTTGTTAACTTCTACTGCACAGCAAAATGAATCAACCATGCATATACATATAGCCTAAGGACCCTAAATCTTACAGAGTTTCTTCTCTAAAATAATGACACACCAGCCAGTATTTGATTTAGCTGCTCCCTCCTTATAAGGCATTTGTTTTACTTTTCTAATACTCACATTTATCTTCATGTTTGCTCCTAAAAAAGCGGCAACACAAAATAAAACTCCCAAAACTCCATTTTAAGAGCTGGAAAAATTGAAAGCAAAAAAGAGTAAGGGCTGTATATTTTGTTTTTCCAGATAATAAATATTTTGTCTTTCTGGATGTCAACTCAATTCTTTTTTCATTTCACTGTTTTCTTACAATGAGAAAAGAGAAAGTATAGAGTTTGACCCCAAGGAGGGAGCATAGAAAATAGGAAGAGGTCATTCAGAGAACATTAGGGAAGAAGCCACCCCCATTTTCACCCCATTTGCTCCAATTTCCTAACATCTTCACAAATTGAAACAGCAGATAATTTTATTGTTCCTGGTGATGTCATGGATGTCTGGAAAAACTTATTCCGCATGAGTTTTTGTTCATAATAGACTGAGCTACTTTGATTTTTATGTTTTGCCCTGACCTTTTGATTTCAGGACAAGACTGGTTGTTAACTCGCACAGCATTTCCTAGCAGAGTTATGCTCTGCAAAGAAATGAAGCTTTCTTTGTCAACTCTGTGTCATTGTGCAGTGGAAATCATGAAATGTGGTATTATTCTTTAGTAGAGTCATCTCCCAAAGAAGTAATGTTCTCCCATTAAAAATTTAAAAATTACTTTAGAGACTTAGGGCATTGGAATTGCCTGAGAGTTAGACAAGCTGGAAAAATACTGTTTCTCTAAGATTACCAAGAGCTTTCTCACTTAAATAAAATAATGTATCCTCATCACAGTTTCCTGCAATTTCAGATTCAGGGTGGGGGAACCAACACAGAAAATGACTCACCAGTGCCCCATGCTGAGTAAATTATGGGAAGAATAAAATCTTCCTATAGAGCTGATCACATCCATTGATATTTGCAGTAGTTTGAATGATTGATTCCTGCAAATAACTCCATCTCAGATAACGGGTAAAGGTAATTTCAGTATTGCTATTTCCCTTACCAGTCTAGACATGGTTATGTGATGACACTGAAGCTGATGAGGCAGGAGGAAAGTCAGGGGGATGTGAGGGAAGGGATTTTCTGGGATGAATGAGATTGTATTTTAGGCCGAGTTCCCTAAGGAAGATCCTGAGATGTGGATTCTTATGAAATGTATGTACTGACCACACATACCTGGAGAGCAAGAACAAAGGAAGCAGAATGAGAGGTAGAAAACAGTTGAGCAAGAATGTGTTCTCAGTCAGCAAAGGGCTTCAGTTTCATCCAGTGGGAAAACCTGGAGCAAAACTGGATCCAAGGAGTTGATTTCACCTTGAGGTGAAGGGTGAAGGGAAATGAGTTCAAAGAGGTAGAGAGGAGTCACGTCATGGAAGGCTTTGAGTGCCAAGCGAAAGAGCTTGTGTGCGACTCTACTGATGAGAATCCAGAAAAAGTTTTAAATGGGTCAGATACAGCTATGAAATAAGCCCATTGTTGCAGATAGGAGAATGAATTAAAGAGGACATGACCAGAGTTAGGTAGATACATAAGAAATTTTATTGCCCAGATTTTAACTGATGCGAGACTGACTTATGACATAGCATGAAGAGTAATGAGAGAAAGAAAGATTTGAGGCACAACTTGGAAGTGAAATCAGCAACACATGGAGATTGACTAGAGCGGGGTTAAGTGAAAAAGAGGAGTAACAAGTAACATCCCAAGCTTCCTAGCTAGTGACTTCTGTGGCCCCTGATGAGACAATATTCAATAAAAGATAAAAATGACAAGCAGAGATGAGTTCAGTTTGGGAAGCCCAGTGTTTATGATATCTGTAGGGACATTTAACATTTTACCATGGAAATCTGAAGATTCATGAGGATAAACTTGGGCTGAAGATGCTATGCAGTTGCCATCAGAGTATTCACTGTAAGGGGCAAGCAAAACCAAAGGAGAGTCCAGAAGAGGTGGTTTGACTATTGCAGGCAAATAATGCTGTCCCTAAAAATGTCCATCTTGTAATCCCTGTAACCTGTGAATACGTTTCCTCTCATGGCAAATGAGACTTTGTGGACATGATTAGGATAAGGATCTTGAGATGGATTATCTGGATCATCTGGGCAAGCCCACTATAAACACAAAGACTCTTATAAGAGGAATGATGGAAGATCAGAGTCAGGGGAGTAGAGAGGTCTGAGAGAGAGATTGGAAAACCCTATGCTGCTGCCTTTGATGGTGGAATATAGGGAAACCAGCCAAGGAAGGCAGGCAGTCACTAGAAGCTGAGTAGGGCAAGAAACCAAACTCTCCCCTCAGATCCACCAGAGAGAATAGCCCTGTTTGTGCAGCAATTTGAACCTATTAGGACTGATTTTGGATTTCTGACCACAGTAACAGTAGGACAATAGCTTTGTGCTGAATTATGCCACTGTGTTTGTCAGAGAAGCAAATGGAGACTATTACAGATAACAGTGGCTTTGTGAGTCAGTTGACATCTATAGACTACAGTTAATTCTGTATGAAATAGCTACTCTGTGTCAATCCATAGCCTTTAGAAACCAACAGATGAGTGGACAAGAAAGAAACAGAAACAAATAATTGTAAATACAGTGTGAGAGGGGCTGAGATAAATGGATCTTCACAAGGGAATCATGATGTCAGAAATGGTGGTGGGGTCAATTCTCCCAAGGTTAAGGAAGGGTCCATCAAGGTGGTGTAGCTTAGTGATCCCTGCAAAATTTCCCTGCAAGGGATCCCTGCAAAAATTCTAAGATGATCTCTGAGATTCCTCAAAAAGGCAAAATTCTGAGATCATGGAATTGTTTTTCAATAGAGTGGTTAACTGCAAGACATCTTGGGACATAGGCAACCATTCTGGATTGAAATGATTGATTTCCTCAATTGTTTCTTCTCAATTTCTTTGACTCCACATGGTCCTTTGGGATGGTGATATTTGATATAGACTGTCATTCTTAAAAACACAAACAATTAGAATATATTATACTTATTTTTCTATTGAAGATAATTGCTTTATACTTTTTGTGTTAGTTTGTAGAATTTATTATACTTCTATCTTTAGTTATTGGTTTTAAAAATTTATCAGTGTATTAGTTTCCTACCAAAGAAACTGAATGTTTCAAAACAACAGTAATTTATTATCTCACAATTCTAAAGGCCAGACATCCAAAATCAAGGTGTTGGCAGGGCTGTGCTCCCTCTGATGGCCCTAGTGAACAATCCTTCTTTGCTTTCTCCAGCTTCTGGTACTTGGGGGTAACCTGCAGCATTCCTGGGCTTCTTGACCCACAATTTCAGTTTCATCACCAACTTCTTCCTGTGTATCTTCATGTTTTCATTCCTCTGTGTGGTGTTTGTCTCTGTGTCCAAATTTCTCTCTTAATAAGTACAGCAGTCATATGGGATTAGAGCCCACTTTAATGACCTTTTATTGAAACTTGATTGCTTCTAGGACTATATTGATGCTCCAGTGGTTAGAACTCCAAGCTCGCACTCAGAGTTGGATTTGATCCTGGGTCAGAGAACTAAGGTCCCAGTTCTCCAGTGGTTAGAACTCCAAGCTCCCACTCAGAGTTGGATTTGACCCTGGGTTGGGGAACTAAGGTCCCATATGCCACATGATGCAATCAAAAATAAATAAATAAATAAATAAAATTTAATTACTTCTGTAAAGACCCTATCTCTAAATTAGACATGTTTTTGAGAAAGTAAGGGTAAGGATTCAAACATAATTTTGGGGAGGGAACACAATTCAACTCAAAACAATTCAACTCATAACAATTGATGGCTTCAGTACATTTATACTTATGAATGGATTAGAAAGAGCTGGAATATTAACAAGCTGTTTGTCTTTTCCTTGGCAGATCAGAAAGTTTAGAGTAGAAATTTGGTGATACTAAATAAGAGTTGATGCTTTTGAACTGTGGTGTTGGAGAAGACTCTTGAGGGTCCCTTGGACTGCAAGGAGATCCAACCAGTCCCTTCTAAAGGAAATCAGCCCTGGGTGTCCTTTGGAAGGAATGATGCTAAAGCTGAAACTCCAGTACTTTGGCCACCTCATGCAAAGAGTTGACTCATTGGAAAAGACTCTGATGCTGGGAGGGATTGGGGGCAGGAGGAGAAGGGGACAACAGAGGATGAGATGGTTGGATGGCATCACTGACTCGATGGACGTGAGTTCGAATGAACTCCGGGAGATGGTGATGGACAGGGAGGCCTGGCGTGCTGCGATTCATGGAGTCGCAAAGAGTCGTACACGACTGAGCGAATGAACTGAACTGAACTAAAATAAGTAAGAACAAGAAGACAAAAGTCGGGAAAAGATATTCAAATTGTAACAAAATAATCATGTTTTATGTTTAAACATATTATTTCCTATTTAAATTTTAAAACAATTTTTAAACTCTTTTAGAAAATGGTTTTTGATACTACCCAAGATATTTTTAAGTACGAATTGTTTCATAAGGTAATTGGAATATGAAATCAAACTAAAAGAAATAACTGATGGATGCAGAATTTTTTTTTTTTTTCACATAAGGAAGTAAAAAACTTTATCCTGATGCCAGCAAGTTAGAGGAGGAAAAAGGGAAGAGATAATTGGTAACAGGAAGCTACTCTGATGCTTTACCTTCTGCAGTTTCTCCCACAAAAATTCAGAGAGGAGGAAGCTAAACTTTTAGGGAATGCATTTTTTCATCAAGAAGCTCTTAAAGAGGGTGCCAGTATGACAGATCAGTTCAGTAGCTCAGTCGTGTCTGACTCTTTGCGACCCCATCAATTGCAGCACACCAGGCCTCCCTGTCCATTACCAACTCCCAGAGTTCACTCAAACTCAGGTCCATCGAGTTGGTGATGCCATTCACCATCTCATCCTCTGTCGTCCCCTTCTCCTCCTGCCCCCAATCCCTCCCAGCATCAGGGTCTTTTCCAATGAGTCAACTCTTTGCATGAGCTGGCCAAAGTACTGGAATTTCAGCTTTAGCATCATTCCTTCCAAAGAAATCCCAGGGCTGATCTCCTTTAGAATGGACTGGTTGGATCTCCTTGCAGTCCAAGGGACTCCCAAGAGTCTTCTCCAACACCACCATTCAAAAGCATCAATTCTTCGGTGCTCAGCCTTCTTCACAGTCCAACTCTCACATTCATACATGACCACTGGAAAAACCATTGCCCTGACTAGACGGACCTTTGTTGGAAAAGTAATGTCTCTGCTTTTGAATATGCTATCTAGGTTGGTCATAACTTTCCTTCCAGAGTAAGCATCTTTTAATTTCATGGCTGCATCACCATCTGCAGTGATTTTGGAGCCCCCAAAAATAAAGTCTGACACTGTTTCCACTGTTTCCCCATCTATGTCCCATGAAGTGATGGGACCAGATGCCATGATCTTCGTTTTCTGAATGTTGAGTTTTAAGCCAACATTTTCACTCTCCTCTTTCACTTTCATCAAGAGGTTTTTTAGTTCCTTTTCACTTTCTGCCATAAGGGTGGTGTCATCTGCATATCTGATGATATTTCTCCCAGCAATCTTGATTCCAGCTTGTGCTTCTTCCAGTCCAGCGTTTCTCATGATGTACTCTGCATATAAGTTAAATAAGCAGGGTGACAATATACAGCCTTGATGTACTCCTTTTCCTATTTGGAACCAGTCTGTTGTTCCATGTCCAGTTCTAACTGTTGCTTCCTGACCTGCATACAGGTTTCTCAAGAGGCAGGTCAGGTGGTCTGGCATTCCCATCTCTTGAAGAATTTTCCACAGTTTATTGTGATCCACACAGTCAAAGGCTTTGGCATAGTCAATAAAGCAGAAATAGCTGTTTTTCTGGAACTCTCTTGCTTTTTCCATGATCCAGTAGATGTTGGAAATTTGATCTCTGGTTCCTCTGCCTTTTCTAAAACCATCTTGAACATCTGGAAGTTCACGGTTCATGTATTGCTGAAGCCTGGCTTGGAGAATTTTGAGCATTACTTTACTAGCATGTGAGATGAATGCAATTGTGCGGTAGTTGGAGCATTCTTTGGCATTGCCTTTCTTTGGGACTGGAATGAAAACTGACCTTTTCCAGTCCTGTGGCCACTGCTGAGTTTTCCAAATTTGCTGGCCTATTGAGTGCAGCACTTTCACAGCATCATCTTCCAGGATTTGGAATAGCTCAACTGGAATTCCATCACCTCCACTAGCTTTGTTCATACTGATGCTTTCTAAGGCCCACTTGACTTCACATTCCAGGATGTCTGGCTCTAGGTCAGTGATCACACCATCGTGATTATCTGGGTTGTGAAGATCTTTTTTGTACAGTTCTTCTGTGTATTCTTGCCACCTCTTCTTAATATCTTCTGCTTCTGTCAGGTCCATACCATTTCTGTCTTTATCGAGCCCATCTTTGTATGAAACGTTCTGTTTTTATCTCTAATTTTCTTGAAGAGATCTCTAGTCTTTTCCATTCTGTTATTTTCCTCTACACTTTGCATTGATCGCTGAGGAAGGCTTTCTTATCTCTTCTTGCTATTCTTTGGAATTTGGCATTCAGATGCTTATATCTTTCTTTTTCTCCTTTGCTTTTCGCTTCTCTTCTTTTCACAGCTATTTGTAAGGCCTCCCCAGACAGCCATTTTGCTTTTTTGCATTTCTTTTCCATGGGGATGGTCTTGATCCCTGTCTCCTGTAGTATGTCACGAACCCCCGTCCATAGTTCATCAGGCACTCTATCTATCAGATCTAGTCCCTTAATTCTATTTCTCGCTTCCACTATATAATCATAAGGGATTTGATTTAGGTCATACTTGAATAGTGTAATGGTTTTCCCTACTTTCTTCAATTTAAGTCTGAATTTGGCAATAGGGAAATCATGATCTGAGCCACAGTCAGCTCCCAGTCTTTTTTTTTTTCCCAGTCTTGTTTTTGCTGACTGTATACTGCTTCTCCATCTTTGGCTGCAAAGAATTTAATCAATCTGATTTTGGTGTTGATCATCTGGTGATGTCCATGTGTAGAGTCTTCTCTTGTGTTGTTGGAAGAGGGTATTTGCTATGACTAGTGCGTTGTCTTGGCAAAACTCTATTAGCCTTTGCCCTGCTTCATTCCGTATTCCAAGGCCAAATTTGCCTGTTACCTCAGGTGTTTCTTGACTTCCTACTTTTGCATTCCAGTCGCCTATAATGAAAAGGACATCTTTTGGGGGTGTTAGTTCTAAAAGGTCTTGTAGGTCTTCATAGAACCATTCAATTTCAGCTTCTTCAGTGTTACTGGTTGGGGCATAGGCTTGGATTACCGTGATATTGAATGGTTTGCCTTGGAAACGAACATAGATCATTCTGTCGTTTTTGAGACTGCATCCAAGTACTGCATTTTGGACTCTTTTGTTGACCGTGACAGCTACTCCATTTCTTCTAAGGGATTCCTGCCTGCAGTAGTAGATATAATGGTCATCTGAGTCAAATTCACCCATTCCAGTCCAATTTAGTTCGCTGGTTTCTAGAATGTTGACGTTGACTCTTGCCATCTCCTGTTTGACCACTTTCAATTTGCCTTGATTCATGATCCTAACATCCTAGGTTCCTATGCAATATTGCTCTTTACAGCGTCAGACCTTGCTTCTATCACTAGTCACATCCACAGCTGGGTATTGTTTTTGCTTTGGCTCCATCCCTTCATTCTTTCTGGAGTTATTTTTCCACTGATCTCCAGTAGCATATTGGGTACCTACTGACTTGGGGAGTTTCTCTTTCAGTATCCTATCATTTTGCCTTTTCATACTGTTCAAGGGGTTCTCAAGGCAAGAATACTGAAGTGGTTTGCCATTCCCTTCTCCAGTGAACTACATTCTGTCAGATCTCTCCACCATGACCCGCCCGTCTTGGGCCAGTATGACACTGGGGAGTAAATTGCCCATAGTCACAACTGCAGGGAACTTCAAGGGAACTTCCAAGTTGGACTGCTTCTCAGGCACAAGACCATCCTGCATCATCAGAGCATGGCCAAGAAAGAAATAACAGCTCCAAGGACACAAAATAGAGTAAGCTCTGGGTATATGCTGATCAAATGTGCTTTAGATAGGAGTTAAAAATGAAATGAAAAGTTAAGAATTGACTTCAGTTTTAATTTTATTTTTCATATCTACTCTCTAGAGTTATACATTTTCACTGTTCCATGTGTATATCTTACTTATGTTTTAAACTAATGAAGGAGGGACGTCCATGGTGGTCCAGTGGTTGGGAATCTGCTTGCCAATTCGGGCGGGGGACATGGGTTCAATCCCTGGTCTGGAAAAAATTCCACATGCTACAGGCAACTAAACCTGTGTGCTACAGCTACTGAGCCCTCACTCTAAAGCCTGTGCTCTGCAACAAGAGAAGCCAAAGCAGTGCAAAGCCCTTGTACCACAACCAGAGATAGCCCTCGCTCACTGCAACTAGAGAAAGCCCATGCATAGCAACAAAGATCCAGCATGGCCATAAAGAAAATTAAAATAATGAAGGGAAATATGGAAATATGGAGCCAACTTGAAAAAATATCAGACTGTTTAACAGGTAAGGTTATCATTACCAAGGTACCTTCTCTCTTCTGTTGGTAGAAGTAACGAAGAAGTAACACATGATTGCTTAAATATTTATTAGTTTCCTATGGCTTCTGGCATTCTTTGGCTTTTGAACTTATGACTCCAATACATGCCTCCATTTCCATATTTCCTTCTTCTTCTGTTTTTGTCTAATTCTTTCTGCTTCCCTTTCATAAGGGTACTTGTGATTGTGTTTAAGGCCCTTTTGGATAACTGGGATAAGCTTATTCTCTCAAAATTCTTTACTTAATTACATATGCAAAGACTCTTTTTCCAAGTAAGGTCACATTTACAGGTTCCAGGGATTACAACCTGATGTCCCTGTGGAACATAATTCAGGCTATTATATATACAGAATTTACAAAACTAAAACTACTGCACAATGATAGTAAACATGCAAGGTAATATAAAGTCATCTAGATGTGGGTTCAAGTCCCCTCTCTGCATCTATTAACCTGTGTGACTGAGTGGATGGTTTAACATTACTGCATACCTCATTGCACTCATCTGTAAAATAGGGTCAATACTACCACCCACATAAGAGGGTCATGAGGAGGAATAAGTGAGATAATGCACTTAGAACATTTGTACAGAGCAAGCATTCAATATTTATTGATAAAATTAGTAAGAATAGTGGTGAAAAAGCACTCTGTGAAATGCATAGTATTGTTGTCAATTATGCTCTTGAAAGTTAAAATTACTTCCTCTTGAATCTCAGAAAAAGGGAGAGAACAGCTGAATACATTAAGAAAAAGACATTAAAATAACCTTTATGGGATAATGGAATCAATACACTAGTAGCAAGAGGTGCCATGAAATGCAATGCTGAATACAAACAAATGGGAACTTCAGACTACATCAATTGCCTCATAGCAATACAAATATAGAATAAGTTTCCAAGAAAAGACACAAAGCAAATAGTAGAATTGCTTTTCAACTGGTAGACATTAATTGTTTAAAATATGACTAAAGGAGAAGCTGTAATTTTAAAATAAACAATAAAGTGGATAGATGATTAGTCTAAGCAGCAGTTTCCAGTGCCCATAGTCATTACGCTTTTTTTTTTTTTTCCTCTCTTTCTTTCTTTTTTTCCTTTTTTTTTACTTTACAATATTGCATTGGCTCTGCCACACATCAACATGAATCCACCACAGGCGTACACGTGTTCCCCATCCTGAACCCCCGCCCACCTCCCTCCCCGTACCATCCCTCCGGGATATCCCAGTGCACCAGCCTCAAGGATCCTGTATAGAACCTGGACTGGCGATTCATTTCTTACATGATATTATACATGTTTCCATGCCACTCCCCCAAATCATCCCACGCTCTCCCTCTCCCACAGAGTCCCAAAGGCTGTTCTAAATATCTGTGTCTCTTTTGCTGTCTCACATACAGGGTTATCATTACCATCTTTCTAAATTCCATATATATGCGTTGCTGCAGCTGCTAAGTCGCTTCAGTCATGTCCGACTCTGTGGAACCCCAGAGACGGCAGCCCACCAGGCTCCCCTGTCCCTGGGATTCTCCAGGCAAGAACACTGGAATGGCTTGCAATTTCCTTCTCCAATGCATGAAAGTGAAAAGTGAAAGTGAAGTCGCTCAGCCATCTCTGACTCCTAGTGACCCCATGGACTGCAGCCTACCAGGCTCCTCCATCCATGGGATTTTCCAGCCAAGACTACTGGAGTGGGGTGCTATTGCCTTCTCCGATATATGCGTTAGTATACTGTATTGGTGTTTTTCTCTCTGTCTTACTTCACTCTGTATAATAGGCTCCAGTTTCATCCATCTCATTGGAACTGATTCAAATGTATTCTTTTTAATGGCTGAGTAATACTCCATTGTGTATATGTACCACAGCTTTTTATCTATTCATCTGCTGATGGACATCTAGGTTGCTTCCATGTCCTGGCTATTATAAACAGTGCTGTGATGAACATTGGGGTACACGTGTCTCTTTCAATTCTGGTTTCCTCAGTGTGTATGCCCAGCAGTGGGATTGCTGGGTCATAAGGCAGTTCTATTTCCAGATTTTTTTTAAGGAATCTCCACACTGTTCTCCATAGTGGCTGTACTAGTTTGCATTCCCACCAACAGTGTAAGAGGGTTCCCTTTCCTCCACACCCTCTCCAACATTTATTGCTTGTAGATTTTTGGATTGCAGCCATTCTGACTGGCGTGAAATGGTACCTCATTGTGGTTTTGATTTGCATTTCTCTGATAATGAGTGATGTTGAGCATCTTTTCCTGTGTTTGTTAGCCATCTGTGTGTCTTCTTTGGAGAACTGTCTATTTAGTTCTTTGGCCCATTTTTTGATTGGCTAGTTTATTTTTCTGGAATTGAGCTGCAGGTGTTGCTTGCATATTTTTGAGATTAGTTGTTTGTCAGTTGCTTCATTTGCTATTATTTTCTCCCATTCTGAAGGCTGTCTTTTCATCTTGCTTATAGTTTCCTTTGTTGTGTAGAAGCTTTTAATTTTAATTAGGTCCCATTTGTTTATTTTTGCTTTTATTTCCAATATTCTGGGAGATGGGTCATAGAGGATCCTGCTGTGATTTATGTCAGAGTGTTTTGTCTATGTTCTCCTCTAGGAGTTGTATAGTTTCTGGTCTTACATTTAGATCTTTAATCCATTTTGAGTTTATTTTTGTGTATGGTGTTAGAAAGTGTTCTGGTTTCATTCTTTTACAAGTGGTTGACCAGTTTTCCCAGCACCACTTGTTAAAGAGATTATCTTTTCTCCATTGTATATCCTTGCCTCCTTTGTCAAAGATAAGGTGTCCATATGTGCGTGGATTTATCTCTGGGCTTTCTATTTTGTTCCATTGATCTATATTTCTATCTTTGTGCCAATACCATACTCTCTTGATGACTATGGCTTTGTAGTAGAACCTGAAGTCAGGCAGGTTGATTCCTTCAGGTCCATTCTTCTTTTCCAAGATTGCTTTGGCTATTCGAGGTTTTTTGTATTTCCATACAAATTGTGAAATTATTTGTTCTAGCTCTGTGAAAAATACCATTGGTAGCTTGATAGGGATTGCATTGAATCTATAGATTGCTTTGGGTAGTATACTCATTTTCACTATATTGATTCTTCTGATCCGTGAATATGGTATATTTCTCCATCTATTAGTGTCCTCTTCGATTTTCTTCACCAGTGTTTTATAGTTTTCTATATATAGGTCTCTAGTTTCTTTAGGTAGATATATTCCTCAGTGTTTTACTCTTTTTTTTTTTTTTTGCAATGGTGAATGGAATTGTTTCCTTAATTTCTCTTCTGTTTTCTCATTATTAGTGTATAGGAATGCAAGGGATTTCTGTGTGTTGATTTTATATCCTGCAACTTTACTATATTCATTGATTAACTCTGGTAATTTTCTGGTTGAGTCTTTAGGGTTTTCTATGTAGAGGATCATGTCATCTGCAAACAGTGAGAAATACTATCACTGAAGAGAAAGGTCCTGTATAATTTTCTCTCTTCTTTAAGCTAGTAATTTATGAAGATACTTGGGATGAAGAATGTTCTTGTCAGCAAGCAGAAGGGTGTGATTCTTTCACTCTGGTGAAAATGATTTCTTGTCCTTTCCTTTATTTTTGATTTAGAGTTAGAGATAAATTTGAGAGAAAGATGAGGGTCCAAATTTATTTTACATCAGCTGTACATGTGACCTTGGGCATGAGGGTGTAGGTGAAGTTTTAGGTGAATAAAAGTGAGGTAAATTTTGGGGAAGGATTCTACAGGATCACAAAATAGATATTCAGAATGACTGAATATGCTAAACATCTCTCTCTGTCAATTTTACTTACAAAATGGTCTCATTCAAAATGAAGTTCATTTCCCCCCCCCTCCTGAAATTATGTGTGAAGAGCAAAGTTTACTGGATAACAGGATCTATCATATGTAAAGTATAGTTCCTCCTTGCTGATACAAGAAGGACTAATTCTTCAATCCTATTCCTTTTCCAATCTTAACTTTAGCAGTTCTTATCAATTTCCTTGCTTTTTCTAGCCTATCACAACCATTTCTCTGGCACCCAATTCTAATGGGATTCTTCTTATTGCTTCCCTATGATTGAATTATAAGGTGCCTCTGGTTGTGACCAACAGTACACCTCTTATTATAGTCAATATTATTATTTATTCTAACAGGAGAGGCCAGGTTATGAAAAATCTTGTGACTACTCCCATGTTGGAAGAGTCTGACTCAATAGCTTTGTCCTAGGCTCAGGAATCTTAATTTCCTAAAAATCCCTCCAGTAGCTTCATTTATATGATGCTTTCTGGTCATTTAAGTAAATCAATGTGTGAGTTAGTATATGCACCTTTTCTCTAGAAGATGACATGGGTTTTTCCTTAGAGAGATACTATATATTTGCTGCTTGTGACCACTAGTGCCCTGGACATGGTAATATTTATGCCATGTGTGTATGTGTGCACATATGTGCATATGTTGTGTGTGTCAGAGTCTATGTAATAATGCCTATTTATTTCCAAACATTTGGAGAAACCTTTATTTAGACTATTAGTAGATATGAGAAAGCAAAAAGCCATCCTCTTAATAACTCAAAAGTGTTAAAAATTATTTGAAAATTGACTATAATTCTAATGACAAAGATAGTTATTAAAGATACAATCAAAATAATAAAGGAGTAATCAGCCTAGACTATCATAACTACCCATATTCTTAGTCTTTTTCACTGCCTTCTAATTACTACATGTTATGATCTGCATGTATCTCTGCAGCTCTTTTAAATATTTTTTGAACAAATTTGTCAATAACTCACAATGACAGCAATACTGGCCACAGTTAGCATTCACTTGGCATTTATTAACTTCTAGGCAAGATGGCAAACACTTGACATATAACTTATCTAAGTTAACAACTACCATATCACAGGGAAATTATTACTCTTCCTTTTTTACTGATGAGGACAACATTGGCATATAAATGAAAAGTAGTTGCACTAGAAAGATCTCAAGAAATCTGATTCTGAAGCTTAACACTCCATTAAATAAGTAAAATAATTCATATTTAAAGAATTGGTATTTTAGAGCACAAGTTTATTTGCAACTTTGTAAAGTTTTGCCTTAGGACATAATGCCCTGAGATGAGATTTTCATTACTTCTTCTATTATTTATACTGTTTGCTTCCCAGAGGAATTTGAGTTGGCTTACAAGAGCAGACACATACATATTGGAGCAAAACAAACTCAGAATTAGAACTTTTAACAATAGAAGGGAGTAGTAAGAGTTCCCACCAGGTTTGCTGGCTGAAATGAAGCCACTGATTCAAAACAAAGTCTTGCAACTGAAGCACAAAAATGAACAGTATGAGTCTGCAGATTTGCTTTTTTTTTTTTTTTGGTTTGTTTTTCCTGAGTCTAGTGGGAAGAGGTCTTGAAATACTAATCTTGGAGATTTTTCTTTTCTCCTGCCCTTTCCAGTCTTTTCCTGGTCAGTCTGAGACACACTGTACCCATAGCTTTGAGGGGAACAAATGTTGTTGCAGCATAAATATACAGAGAAAGCAAAGTTATCAACAGTAATAATTTTTATTCCACACTGTGCTTCCAAGAATCAAAAGGGAAGTCTTAGAGGAGAGTTTTTGCCACAGAAGTGATTAGAAGGAGAAGAGAATCGTGCCTTATCTCTGGGAGTTTCCATGAGGGGCTTTGTGTGGGGGATGTACATCACGAATTTGGAAGTGGTCAGGGATCTAAGGGAGGTGAAGCCTGGCGGAAGCTCTGTTCCTGTGCAAAAGAGTCATGTCCACTGTCTTTAAAACTCTTTGTGTGAGGGCCTTCCAACCCAATGGTTGCCTGCATGTCTTCTATAGCCCATCTGGCAGAAGGACCATGCCTGTACTGCTGGAGACATGGCCCATGAAAACGATAGTCCAGGACAAAAGACAGGTCCTCAATCCTTAAAGGGGTGGGTATGGTATGGATTAAAGGCCTCTGCATAATAAATATGTGAAAACAATCCTATGTTATCTCTGACATTGGAGGAATTTAGTGTTTCAATACAGAAACAAGGATGTTTTTATTTTTTTCTTAAAGACATTGACTATTTCCATAAAAAATGAATCCTTTTAATATTTCATTTTCTTCACCTAAAAAATCACCTTCCTATCTATGGGGTTTGAATAATGTAATAGAAATTTTAAAGATGCAGAAACCCTTGCAATAAATAATTTCTCACTCCCTATTTTGAACTGCAGTTCACTAGAGGCCTTTGTATAAATTAAATCATAGCAATTCATGTATGTTTCTCTTAGACTATTGAACTTAATAAGAACTTTTGCTTGGGGCAGCATTTGCACATTAGAATCATTTGGAAGGCTTGTTGAAACACAGGTTGCTTTGTTTTAACCTCCAAATTCAGTAGGTCTATGATAAAGCCTGAGAATTTACCTTTGTAGCAGTTCCCAGCTACTGCTGCTGGTTATCTGTGATCACACTTTTACAAGCATTGACATGGGGGATTTAGAAATGTGAATACTTAGCATATCATTTAGGGTTTGTCTCAAATACCAATGGCCTCAATTTGAGCAGGCATTTTATTAATACAGGTCTTTGATTAAGCAAACATATAGGTAGTTACCTCAGATCAGACCATAGTGAGTCAAAAATCAGATTGGGCCAATATTTTCTGCTGCAAAACCATATCTAAGAAAATTCTAGGGTAGTTAGGGAAAAGTGACCAACCATATTGTCACAGACCAAACTGAATATGATATGTAAAGGCAGTTAAAGCTCACATTCATATTTGGGATAGGTCATAAGGTATATCATTCATTTATTTACCATTTTTCAAGCTGTAACAGACCTAGAGAGCATATTAAAAATCAGAGACACCACTTTGTCAACAAAGGTCCATATGGTCAAAGCTATGGTTTTTCTAATAGTCATGTATGGATGTGAGAGTTGGACCATAAAGAAGGCTGAGCACTGAAGAATTGATGCTTTCAAACTGTGGTGTTGGATAAGACTTTTGAGAGTCCCTTGGACAGCAAGGAGATCAGACCAGTCAATCCTAAAGGAAATCAGTCCTGAACATTCATTGGAAAGACTGATGCTGAAGCTGAAGCTCCAATACTTTGGTCACCTGATGTGAAGAGCTGACTCACTGGGAAAGACTTGATGCTGGGAAAAATTGAATGCAAAAAAAGAAGGGGATGACAGAGGATGAGATGGTTAGGTGGCATCATCGACTCAGTGGACATGAATTTGAGAAGATTCAAATTCAAACTCTGGAAGATAGTAAAAGACAGAGGAGTCTGGCATGCGGCAGTCCGTGGGGTCGCTAAGAGTCGGACACAACTTAGTGACTGAACAATAACAACAAGAACAATGCTTAATCTAAAACTTAAAATTATTCTCTTTATTTACCATATGAGTTGACTATATTGTTCTTGTTATGTATTATATATTGTACACTGACATACAAGGTTTATCAAGGGGGAAAATATTGTTAATATCTGAGCTTGGAAAAATACTAGTGTTTTTGGTTCTAACATTTTAAAGATGCAAAAGAGACATCCAGGCATATTTTCCCCAGGTTTCTTCTATATTTTTAATAACTTTAATACTTTCATGCAAGAAAAGAATACAACGTGATTTTCAATGGCAAACAGAACAAAAATAAAAGCTAAAAGCTTGAAAGAAAAGTTTCTACAGACCATTGTGATATTTTCCATAATTTAACAATAATTGACCTTGAAATAGGTGATGATTTGTATATAGGATACTGACAAAAAATAATCACTGAAAACTTTTCAAATTTAATAGGATGTTTTCAATTTTTTTTTCTTCAAAGAAGAATCATTCTAGGGAATTTATTAGATTTTAATTCATTTCTTTCATCAAAAAATTATAAATTTATAACCTTAAAGAATAAGTTGTTGGAACTGAGATCTGATGAAAAAATGGATATTAGATTTTGAAAGTCTAGCTTCATTTTCTTCATTTTAGGAAAAAAGCTCATAAATTAATATTAAGAAATCAATGAAATTCCATTCCTATCAACATATATCTGAGATGAGTTTCTCTATCATGAATATTAAAGAGTTTCAATATATATGTCCCTTTGAGAGTAGCATTATTGTCAATCCAACTTGGAAAAAATACAAGGAAGAAGCAAGTCTACTAATTAATTCCTTCAAAATTTTAAATATTGATATGTAGTGTTCATTCCAAATTTGCTGGCATATTGAGTGTAGCACTTTCACAGCATCATATTTTGGGATTTGAAATAGCTCAACTGGAATTCCATCACCTCCACTAGCGATGCTGTAAGAGCAATAGTGCATGGAACCTGGAAAGTTAGGTCCATGAATCAAAGCAAATTGGAAGTGGTCAAACAGGAGATGGCAAGAGTGAATGTCGACAATCTAGGAATCAGTGAACTAAGATGGACTGGAATGGGTGAATTTAACTCAGATGACCATTATATCTACTACTGTGGCAGGAATCTCTGAGAAGACATGGAGTAGCCATCATGGTCAACAAAACAGTCCAAAATGCAGTACTTGGATGCAATCTTAAAAATGACAGAATAATCTCTGTTTGTTTCCAAGGCAAACCATTCAATATCACGGTAATCCAAGCCTAAGCCCCAACCAGTAATGCTGAAGAAGCTGAACAGTTCTATGAAGATTTACAAGACCTTTTAGAACTAATCCCCAAAAAGATGTCCTTTTCATTATAGGGGACTGGAATGCAAAAGTAGGAAGTCAGGAAACACCTGGAGTTACAGGCAAATTTGGCCTTGGAATACGGAATGAAGCAGGGCAAAGGCTAATAGAGTTTTGCGAAGAGACTGCACTAGTCATAGCAAATACCCTCTTCCAACAACATAAGAGAAGACTCTACACATGAACATCACCAGATGGTCAACTCCAAAACCAGACTGATTACATTCTTTGCAGCCAAAGATGGAGAAGGTCTATACAGTCAGCAAAAACAAGAACGGGAACTGACTGTGGCTCAGATCATGAACTCCTTATTGTCAAATTCAGACTGAAGTTGAAGAAAGTAGGGAAAACCACTATACCATTCAGGTATGACCTAAATAAACTCCCTTACGATTATACAGTGGAAGTGAGAAATAGATTTAAGGGACTAGATCTGATAGAAAGCGTGCCTGATGAACTATGGATGGAGGTTTGTGACATTGTACAGGAGACAGGGATTAAAACCATCCCCATGGAAAAGAAATGGAAAAAAGCAAAATGTCTATCTGAGGAGGCCTTACAAATAGCTATGAAAAGAAGAGAAGTGAAAAACAAAGGAGAAAAGGAGATATATTCCCATTGGAATGCAGAGGTCCAAAGAATAGCAAGGAGAGATAAGAAAGCCTTCCTCAGTGATCAGTGCAAAGAAATAGAGGGAAACAACAGAATGGGAAAGACTAGAGATCTCTTCAAGAAAATTAGAGATACCAAGGGAACATTTCATGCGAAGATGGGCTCAATAAAGGACGGAAATGGTATGGACCTAAAGAAGCAGAAGATATTAAGAAGAGGTGGCAAGAATACACAGAAGAACTGTACAAAAAGATCTTCATGACCCAGATAATCACGATGGTGTGATCACTCACCTAAAGCCAGACATCCTGGAATGTGAAGTCAAGTGGGCCTCAGGAAGCATCAGTACGAACAAAGCTAGTGAAGGTGATGGAATTCCAGTTGAGCCATTTCAAATCCTGGAAGATGATGCTGTGAAAGTGCTGCACTCAATATGCCAGCAAATTTGGAAAACTCAGCAGTGGCCACAGGACTGGAAAAGGTTAGTTTTCATTCCAGTCCCAAAGAAAGGCAATGCCAAAGAATGCTCCAACTACCGCACAATTGCATTCATCTCACATGCTAGTAAAGTAATGCTCAAAATTCTCCAAGCCAGGCTTTAGCAGTATGTGAATCGTGAACTTCCAGATGTTCAAGCTGGTTTTAGGAAAGGCAGAGGAACCAGAGATCAAATTGCTAGCATCTGCTGGATCATCGAAAAGACAAGAGAGTTCTAGAAAAACATCTATTTCTGCTTTATTGACTATGCCAAAGCCTTTGACTATGTGAATCACAATATACTGTGGAAAATTCTGAAAGAGATGGGAATACCAGACCACCTGACCTGCCTCTTGAGAAACCTGTATGCAGGTCAGGAAGCAACAGTTAGAACTGGACATGGAACAACAGACTGGTTTTGTTGATTAGTTTTGTTGATTTTTGCTGTAATTTCCTTTGTTTCTTTTTCATTTATTTCTGCTCTGATTCTTATGATTTCTTTCCTTCTACTAACTTTGGGGTTCTTCTTTTCTTCTTTTTCTAATTGTTTTAGGTGTAAAGTTAGGTTGATTATCTGATGTTTCTCTTGTTTCTTGAGGTAGACATGTATTGCTATGAGCCTCCCTCTTAGCACTGCTTTTACTGAATCTCATAGGTTTTGGGTTGTTGTGTTCTCATTTTAATTTGTTTCTATGCATATTTTTATTTCCTTTTTGATTTCTTCCATGATCTGTTGGTTATTCAGAAGTATGTTGTTTCGCCTCTATATGTTTGTGTTTTTAATAGTTTTTTTCCCTGTAGTTGACATCTAATCTTACTGCATTGTGATCAGAAAAGATGCTTGAAATGGTTTCAATTTTTTAAAATTTACCAAGGCTAGATTTATGGCCCAGGATGTGATCTCTCCTGGAGAATGTTCCATGTACACTTAAAAAATAGATGCAATCTATTGTTTTTGTGTAAAATGCCCAACAGATATCAATTAGGTCTAACTGGCCCATTGTATCATTTAAAGCTTTTGTTTCTATGCTTGTTTTCTGTTTGGTTGATTTATCCATAGGTGTGAGTGGGGTATTAAAGTCCCCTACTATTATTGTGTTACTGTTAATTTCCCCTTTCACACTTGCTGCTGCTGCTAAGTCACTTCAGTCATGTCCGACTCTGTGTGACCCCATAGACGGCAGCCCACCAGGCTCCCCTGTCCCTGGGATTTTCCAGGCAAGAATACTGGAGTGAGTTGCCATTTCCTTCTCTAATGCATGAAAGTGAAAAGTCAAAGTGAAGTTGCTCAGTCGTGTCCGGCTCTTAGCGACCTCATGGACTGCAGCCTACCAGGCTCCTCCATCCATGGGATTTTCCAGGCAAGAGTACTGGAGTGGGGTGCCATTGCCTTCTCCATTTACACTTGTTAGCAGTTGTCTTATGTATTGAGGTGCTCCTATGTTGGGTGCATATATATTTATAATTGTTATATATTCTTGGATTGATCCTTTGATCATTTTGTAGTGTCCTTCTTTGTCTCTTATCTCAAGGTCTTTATTTCAAGATCTATTTTTATCTGATATGAGTATTGCTATTCCTGCTTTCTTTTTTTCTGCATTTGCATGAAATATCTTTTCTCAGCCCTTCACTTTCAGTCTGTACGTGTCCCTAGGTTTGAGGCAGGTCTCTCTTAGACAGCATATTTAAGAGTCTTGTTTTTGTATCCATTCGCCCAGTTTTTGTCTTTTGGTTGCAGCATTTAACCCATTTACATTTAAGGTAATTATTGATGAGTATGATCCCATTACCATTTACTTTGTTGTTTTGGGTTCATTTTTATAAACCTTTTCTGTGTTTCTTGCCTAGAGAAGATCATTTAGCATTTGTTGAAGAGCTGGTTTGGTGATGCTGAATTCTCTCAGTTTTTGGTTGTCTGTAAAGCGTTTGATTTCTCCTTCATATCTGAATGAGATCCTTGCTAGATAGAGTAAACTTGGTTGTAGGTTTTTCTCTTTCATCACTTTAACTATGTCCTGCCATTCCCTTCTGGCCTGAAGAGTTTCTATTGAAAGATCAGTTGTTATCTTTATGGGGATCCCCTTGTGTGCTATTTTTTTGCTTTTCCCTTTCTGTTTTTAATATTTGCTCTTTGTATTTGATCTTTGTTAGTTTGATTAATATGTGTCTTGGGGTGTTTTGCCTTGGGTTTATCCCTCTTTGGGACTCTCAAAATGGGAAAAAAAACTTCATTTTGTTTTCAAGATTTTGGATCATCTTTACTCTCATTGTTCTGAGTTCTTTTTCATGTAGACTCCCTATCACCTCCTCTTTGGTTTGGTTTGGTGGGGTTTTATCATGTTCCTTCATCTGCTGAATATTTCTCAGTCTTTTAATTTTTCTTAGATTGCTATGTTTGGGGTACCCTTTCCGCAGGCTGGAAGTTTGTGGTTCCTCTTAATTGTGGAGTCTGATCCTTGTGGGTGGGGTTGGACTAGTGGCTTATCAAGGTTTCCTGGTTGGGGGAGTTGTGTCTGTGTTTTTGTGCATAGAGCCGAATCTCTTCAGTCTGGAGTGCAATGAAGTGTCCAGTAGTGAATTTTGGGGGTGTCTATGCGTTTGGCATGACTTTGGGTAGCCCATCTTTTAATGTTCAGGGTTGTGCTCCTGTTTTGCTGGAGAATTAGTGTGGTGTGTATTGCACTGGAACTTGTTGACTCTTGGGTGGAGCTTGGTTTCAGGGTAGGTATGGAGACTTTTGGGTGAGCTCTTGTCTATTAATGTTCCCTGGAGTCAGGAATTCTCTGATATTCTAAAGTTTTGGTGTTAAGCCTCCTGCCTTTGGTTTTTGGTCCTTCTCTTACAGTAACCTCAAGACTTCTGCATCCCTACAGCATAGAAGATTAAACCCCTATGTTAATGGTGAAACAATTCTCCACAGCCAGACACCCAGAGAGATTCACAGAGTTTTATAGAGAAGAGAAGAGAAGAGGGAGGAGGGAGATAGAGGTAACCAGGAGGAGAAAAGGGAGAATCAAAACGGGAGACAGCAATCAAGCCAGTAATTAAATCCTTAAGTGCTCTCCACAGCCTGGAACACCCAGAGATATTCAGAGTTATGTAGAGAAGAGAACAGGGAGGAAAGACATAAAAGTGACCTGGAGGAGAAAAGGAAGAGTCAAAAGGGGAGAGAGAAATCAAGCCAGGAGTCATATCCCTAAGTGAAAATGGATACTGAAGATTAGATCCTTAAAGGAAAAAAATTGATAACAAATATCAAAAGGCAAAGATTAAAACTCTAAACTAGATGTTAGACTCTCAAAAATACAATATAAAAAATATAAAACAAAATCAATCACAAAATTTTTAACAAATATATATATGGAATTTATTTTTAAAATAGGTTTGTTTTTGGAAAGGTAATAGTAGGGTATAAAAATGAAAGTTAAAGGAGTAATAAATATTAAAATTTTTTTAAGAAATTAAAAAGTGATAATAGTAAAAAAAAATATGTCTAAGAATTTCTGTGGAGCTGTTGTGGACAGTGCAGAGTCAGTTCAGCGTCAGATAGTCCCTTGTCCTGGAGTGTACTTGTTCTCATGGTCTATGCTGCTGCTGTTGCTGCTAAGTCGCGTCAGTCGTGTCTGAGTCTGTGCGACCCCATAGATGGCAGTCCACCAGGCTCCCCTGTCCCTGGGATTCTCTAGGCAAGAACACTGGAGTGGGTTGCCATTTCCTTCTCCAATGCATGAAAGTGAAAAGTAAAAGTGAAGTCACTCAGTCGTGTCTGACTATTAGCGACCCCATGGACTGCAGGCTACCAGGCTCCTCCATCCGTGGGATTTCCCAGGCAACAGTCTCAGTATTAACTGAGAGTTTTAGTCTGTTTTACCTGGCACTTCCAAAGCAGTTCTTCCTTCTTTGTTTATTTTGGGCCTCCTCTGTTTGCAAGGCCCTTCAGTGTCTAGTTTCCACCCTGACACAAGGGGATAAAGGTGGCCACTTATTTAGGCTCACTTGTTCAGTTGTGTTGTGGGGAGGGAAAGACATTGGAAACAAATGCTGCTGGCATATGTGGCGAGTGCTCACAGTGGATGGATCACACTTGGTTTGCCACAACCCAAGGTGGCATGTACTTCCTGGGTCCACACTGCTCAGGCTCCAGGGTGCTCTGGAAGAGCACTATCCCAAGTGGTCCCTGTGCTTCGTGCACTTCCCAGGTCTAAGCCGCTTGGGTTCTTGGGTGCTCTGTAGGGGCACAGACCCAGATGGGCTGTGCGTTTTGTGCCCTTCCCAGGCCCGAGCAGCGCAGGCAACTGGGTACTTGGTGAGTGCACTGTCCCAGTTATGCCCTGTATCTCCTCTGGGGAGCTGATCTCAGTCTGTGACACTCCTGGTAAATGTCAACTGTCCAGGATCCGAGGAAGACATGGTTAGCAACTGGGAGCCTGCTCACAGTTTGGTGGAAGATGCACCCTCTGGGGCTGAGATTGCAGCAGGCCTTTTCCTTCCAGCTCTGGCTTGGATCATTCTTAAAGAAAGAAGACAATTTCTTCTCCTTGAACACTGGAATACACTTTGGAATAAAATTCATTTGGTGCCATTATTTAAACAACATTGGATTCGTCTCATTTATATTTCTGACACATTTAGAGTCTTCCTAAAACATTTGGCTACTTAGTTCAACATATAGTGAAAACATGGAGTGGTCGGGAAACCTTTTTCACTTTGGCGTTGTTAATTTTTAAAGGTTTCCCCAAGATCGCCATTTTAAATCGTTCATGTCTAGAATGGCAAAGGAGACTTATTGCATATTGTACTTTATATCCCCTTAAGGTAAATCAATAATGAATGCATTTTTTATTAGACAGATAGCATTGGGCTAGGAGTCTGTAATTTGCATTTTCATTCTCCCTGCCAGTCCTGACTTTAAGCTTGGGGAAAATCTTTACTCTCCAAATTCTGAACAATACAGCACCAACCTCTGACTACTTGGCATTTTCTGCCAACTCACTTGTTGGTCAAATCTAATGTGTGGAGAGAATACCATAGAATTTATATCTTCTCCAAACTCTGGGTAAATTTTTAAGCTTGTGCAGCAAGAATGCAGAGAGAAGCAGATAATTCCTTTAGAGTCCTTCTCCACAGCCACAGATAAAACTGGATTCATAAAAAATTGGAAGGTCGATAATGTCCATCAAATTTTCCCATCTCTCAGGATACTTGAAAGAGAGCAAAGATGGACATACTAATCCTTCTTCTGGGGAGAGGGATGTCAAACTCTGGTACTACCTTAAGATTCAGAGTACAGACTATATTTCCCAGGCATGGAGGTAGAGTAGGTAAAGAAAAACAAAAGCCTTCTGTGTCTCAGTCATTCTATCATCCTCTTTCTGTCTGAAAAGGATACTTTGGAGGGGTTGGGAGATGGAGCTCTGGGGTGTCTGATGATTCTCAGCTCCCTGGTTTTCATATGTGGATGATCATCATGGACCAGAAAATGCTGTGCCTCCCTCAAAGAAGGCATGGGCTGCTGCTCCACAATTGAGCATGCTGCTGCATTTGCCCTTGGGACCCCTTGTGCTTCCCTCTTCTTGGGCAGGGCACTGGGCAGGGGCACTGGGCACTTGGGCACTGGGCACTTGGGCAGGGCAGAAACCTCAGGAAGATGGTGGTTAGAATTGCAAGGCAGGTGAAATGTAGATGTTCATGTTGCATTGGTTACAACTATTTCTTCCTTTCCCCTGCCTCCGCCTAATGTTGACCCAGCCTCTGGGCTGGGTCTAGGTCTCTAGATCTCTAGATTAATTTATCTACACCTCCCCAACCCTCTATTTTTTATTTTTACTTCAAGCAAACTTCCCTTTGCTTTCCTTCTCATCTACTTATGGAAATGCTCCTCTAGTTTATTAAACCATTAGCCTTTAGCTCATCCCATCTTAACCTGAGAATCAACCTGTCTATCTTCCTGTTCACACAGACCACCTCCCCTGAAGTTCAACTAGGAGACTTCACATGAGTTCTGCACAATTCTTGAAAGCTTTCCCATCATTATCAAAAGTCTAAAACTTTAAAGTTTGAAAGTGAAAATTTAATATTCCAGAATCCTAGTTTTTCAATAAAACCTGAAAAATATACAACATAAATATGTATACAGTGCTCATAGATACCTCTAACTCCAATATTATCTCTATTTGTATTTTAAATGGCAACATTTTATAAAGATAATAACACTGTAGTAATAAAAATCCAGTTTGAAACCCTGTTCCTCCCCTTACTTAGTTGTGCTCAATTAGAAAGGCTATTTACTGTCTTTAGAGTTTGTTTTCTTATATATAAAACAAGGTTGTAATATCCACCTTAAAGACTTGTTTTGAGGATCAAATAAAATAATATATGTAAAATACCTGGAAAATGATAGATGTTAAGTAAACATCAGTTCCACTATACTGCCTTCAGTCCAGAACAATATATTTGTTTAACTCACTTCTAAAGGTTCGTCTAGTCAAGGCTATGGTTTTTCCTGTGGTCATGTATAGGTGTGAGAGTTGGACTGTGAAGAAGGCTGAGTGCCGAAGAATTGATGCTTTTGAACTGTGGTGTTGGAGAAGACTCTTGAGAGTCCCTTGGACTGCAAGGAGATCCAACCAGTCCATTCTGACAGAGATCAGCCCTGGGTTTTCTTTGGAAGGAATGATGCTGAAGCTGAAACTCCAGTACTTTGGCCACCTCATGCGAAGAGTTGACTCACTGGAAAAGACTCTGATGCTGGGAGGGATTGGGGGCAGGAGGAGAAGGGGACGACAGAGGATGAGATGGCTGGATGGCATCACTGACTCGATGGACATGAGTCTGGGTGAACTCCGGGAGTTGGTGATGGACAGGGAGGCCTGGCGTGCTGCGATTCATGGGGTCGCAAAGAGTCAGACACGACGGAGCAACTGAACTGAACTGAACTGAACTGAAAGTGGAATAATTAGATGCTGGATAACCCTGCACACCTCTAGGTACCTCATTAGTCCTTAACATGATCACATCCTCTTCTCAGTAAGTTGACTTGCCCAAATGGAGGTTTCAAACAGTGACTGAGTTCATTAGAATTCATTGTCTCATCTTCTTTCCTTGATCTTAGTCAAATAACATTTTCTAGGTATCAGTAGACCCATATGCCCTAAAACTGCTTGCTTTACAATAATCAAAACAGTTTCATTCACTGTTCTGTAAACAAAAAAGTGTTTTGGAAAAAAAATTTTTCTTTTCAATTTCTCAAATTTGTGAGTGAAAGGAACATGTGGGAATAAACACAATAAATATGAAACATTTTTAATACAAATAAGAAAATGTTAAAAGTAATTATAATCTCAATATGTTGTAAGCTGAGTAAAAACTGACATTCTTATTTCGCTAATTTTCAACTTTAAACTTTCATTCCTGATCATCTCTGTATTCAAAGCTGTTGAAAGTCAAATAGAATACGAGGAGAGTCTTGCATTGAGAGCTGCAATATATACAATCAACATTTAAATACTTCCAAATACTATTAATTTATTTTTTAATGTTTTAAAGTAAAGCACATGGATATAGCCAAATGTTCTGATTTTTATTTTTCTCATTTTGTCTGATTTTTCATGACATCCAAATGCTTTGAGTATCACTTCTCTATACTCAAGTCTGTACCATTTATCTCTGTTTTCCTTTGCTGGCTTTGTAAGATCCTTCTATTTGTATTCCATCTTTTAGAACAACAATTCTAATAGAACTTTCTAATAAACAAATGTGTGAGATATGAATTAAAACAGCATAGTTCTCAAAAGTTTGCTGATCACCCATCACCCAGAAATGCCTCTGATCAGCTTCAAGAGTGAGGCTAGTGGTGGTGAATTCTTTACATGTTAAAAGTCAAAATGCCTTCCAGATACTCCATAGTAGAGAGATTCAGCTTCTCTATTGATTCTCTGAATCCAAATGTCCCTCCATCCACCTGAGCTTAAAAACTGAACGGGAGTCAGCTAGAGAGAGGCCTAACTCAGATGCAACATGACCCCTGGCTCAGATGTAAAGAACCTGCCTGCATTGCAGGAGACCTGGGTTCAAACCCTGGGTTGGAAGAATCCCCTGGAGAAGGGAATGGCAACCCACTCCAGTATTTTTGCCTGGAGAAATCCATGGACAGAGAAGCCTGTTGGGCTATAGTCCATGGAGTCATAGAGAGTCAGAGAGTACTAAACAACTCACACTTTCTTTCCTTTCCTTTTTGTGTATGCATATGGAATGAATAAATGAGTGAAGAGGAACAAAAATGAATTTATTTAAAGTAACTACGATTTTGTTATAGATGGCTAACAAACACGTGAAAAGATGCTCAAGATTACTCATTATTTAGAGAAATGAAAATCAAAACCACAATGAGGTACCATCTCATGCCTGTCAGAATGGCTTCTATCAAAAAAGTCTACAAACAATAAATCTTGGGGAGCGTGCAGAGAAAAGGAATCCTCTTACACTGTTGGTGGGAATGCAAACTAGTACAGCCACTATGGAGAACAGTGTGGAGATTCCTTAAAAAACTGGAAATAGAACTGCCATAGGACCCAGCAATCCCACTGCTGGGCATACACACAGAGGAAACCAGAATTGAGAGAGACACGTGTTCAATGTTCACTGCATCACTGTTTACAATAGCTAGGACATGGAAGCAACCTAGATGTCCATCAGCAGATGAATGGATAAGAAAGCTGTGGTACATATACTCAACGGAATATTACTCAGCTATTAAAAAGAATGCATCTGAATCAGTTCTAATGAGGTGGATGAAACTGGAGCCTATTATACAGAGTGAAGTAAGTCAGAAAGAAAAACACCAATACAGCATATTAATGCATATATATGGAATTTAGAAAGATGGTAATGATGACCCTATATGTGAGACAGCAAAAGAGACACAGATATAAAGAACAGACTTATTTTTCTGGAATTGAGCTGTAGGAGTTGCTTGTATACTTTTGAGATTAGTTGTTTCTCAGTTGCTTCATTTGCTATTATTTTCTCCCATTCTGAAGGATGTCTTAGATGAATGGATAAGAAAGCTGTGGTAGAAGATGGCAGAGGAATAGAACGGGGAGACCACTTTCTCCCCCACAAATTCATCAAAAGAATATTTAAACGCTGAGTGAATTCCACAAAACAACTTCTGAATGCCGGCAGAGGACATCAGGCACCCAGAAAAGCAGCCCATTGTCTTTGAAAGGAGGTAGGAAAACATATAAAAGAAAAAAAAAAAAAACAGAGAGAGAGACAAAAGAGGGAGGGAGAGAGCTCCATCCTGGGAAGGGAGTCTTAAAAAGAGAGAAGTTTCCAAACACCAGGAAATACTCTCACTGCCGAGTCTGTGCTGAGCCTTGGAAGCACAGAGGGCAACATAACAGGGAGGAAAAATAAATAAACAATTAAAACCCACAGATTACAAGCCCGAGGGTAATTCCCCCAGTGGAGAAGCAGCGCAAATGCCTGCACCCGCCACTAGCAAGAGGGGGCTGGGCAGGGAGGTGCAGGCTGCATCGCTTAGAGTAAGGAACTGGCCTGAATGCCCCAAGTGCTATATGAGCGAAATAACTTGGGCTAGCAAACCAGACTGTGGGATAAGTACCATGCGAAAAGCCAGCCCTAACCTAAGACACCGCCAGGCCCACGCACAGAACAAAGGACTGAACTGAGATAGCCGGCTGCAGACCATCCCCCTCCTGTGATAGGCAGCCAGAGCCAGAAGGGGGCAATCGCAGCCCCAGAGAGACATTATCTACAAAACTGTAAGCAGGATTCTTTGCTAACTAAGACTTCTTGGGGTTCTGGATGGTCAACATCTGCCTGAAAAGCTGCGGCCAATTGTACACTCAGAAAACTGAGCGGCAGGAAGGCGATAAGTCACAGTGACCACACTCGCCAAACACCTCATCACCCGAGCTGCTCAGACCTGGGAAGGGCACAAAACGCAGGCCCAACCGAGTCTGAGCCTCTGAGGACTACCCGACTGCCTGAACCTGAGCGGCTTAGACCTGGGAGGTGCATGCAGGGATGGTTCCTGGCGGAGCAACCTAGAGCCTGAGCAGTGTGGGCAGGGAGGCTACACGTGCTGTGAGTGGGGGCACAGTGTGGCTGAGGCACTGCGAGCACACGCCAGTGTTATTTGTTTGCAGCGTCCCTCCCTCCCTCAGTCACAGCACGACTGAACAAGTCAGCCTAAAAAAAAAAAAAAAAAAAGCGTCCACCACCGCCCCATTTGTGTCAGGGCAGAAATCAGACACTGAAGAGACCAGCAAACAGAAGAAGCTAGAACAGAGGGAACCGCCTTGGAAGCGACAGGTGCAATAGATTAAAACCCTGTCGTTAGTACCGACTACATAGGAAGGGGCCTATAGATCTTGAGAAATATAAGCCGGACCAAGGAACTAGCCAAAAATGAACTGATGCCACAATACCCACAACAACACCAGAGAAAGTCCTAGGTATATTTTTACTATTTTTACAATCATTCTTTCTTTCTTGATTTTTTTTTTTAATTAAAAAAAAATTTTAAGTCCTCTGCTGCTAAGTTGGTTCAGTCATGTCTGACTCTATGCAACCCCATAGATGCCAGCCTACCAGGCTCCCCCATCCCTGGGATTCTCCAGGCAAGAACCCTGGAGTGGGTTGCCATTTCCTTCTCCAATGCATGAAAGTGAAAAGTCAAAGTGAAGTCGTTCAGTCGTGTCCGACTCTTAGCGACCTCATGGACTGCAGCCTACCGGGCTCCTCTGTCCATGGGATTTTCCAGGTAAGAGTACTGGAGTGGGGTGCCATTGCCTTCTCTGAGAAGAAAGGCTTCCTGAACCCAGTCCACGACGGTGAGAGCGCTGAATCCTAACCAATAGACCACCAGGGATTAAGTCCTCTATTACTCCTTTAATTTTCACTTTAATAACCTACTATTACTTTGCACAAAAAAAAGACCCTATTTTTTTAAAAGCAAACTTCATATATATATTTTTGATAATTTTTGTGACTTTTTTTTTCTCTTTTTTTTTCTTCTTTTCTTCAACATTATATTTCTGAAATGCCAAACTCTACTCTAGATTTTTAATTTTTGGCTTTTGGTATTTTTTTTTTAAATCAATTTTGTACCTTTAAGAACCCAATCTTCAGTACCCATTTTTACTTGGGAGCGATATTACTGGCTTGACTGCTTTCTCCCCCTTTGGACTCTCCTTTTTCTCCACCAGGTCGCCTGTGTCTCCTCCCTAACCCCTCTCTGCTCTTCCCAACTCTGTGAATTTCTGTGTGTTCCAGACAGTGGAGAACACTTAGGGAACTGATTACTGGCTGGATCTGTCTCTCTCCTTTTCATTCCCCCCTTTTATCCTCCTGGCCACCTCTGTCTCCTTCCTCCCTCTTCTCTTCTCTGTATAACTCCGTGAACATCTCTGAGCGGTTCAGTTGTGGAGTGCACATAAGTAAGTGATTACTGGCTAGCCTGCTCTCTCCTCTATTGATTCCACCTCATCTCATTCAGGTCACCTCTAACTCCCTCCTCCCTCTTCTCTTCTCCATGTAACTCTGTGAACCTCTCTGGGTGTCCCTCACTGTGGAGAAACTTTTCATCTTTAACCTAGATGTTTTATCAATGGTGCTGTATAGAAGGAGAAGTTTTGAGACTACTGTAAAAATAAGATTGAAAACCGGAAGCAGGAGGCTTAAGTCCAAACCCTGACTCCAGGGAACTCCTGACACCAGGGAACATTAATTGACAGGAGCCCATCAAACGCCTCCATGCCTACACTGAAACCAAGCACCACACAAGGGCCAACAAGTTCCAGAGCAAGACATACCAAGCAAATTCTCCAGCAACACAGGAACACAACCCTGAGCTTCAATATACAGGCTGCCCAAAGTTACTACAAAACCATAGACATCTCATAACTCATTACTGGACACTTCTTGCACTCCAGAGAGAAGAAATCCAGCTCCACCCACCAGAACACTGACACAAGCTTCCCTAACCAAGAAAGCACAACAAGCCACCTGTACAAACCCATCCACAGACAGGAAACTCCACAATAAAGAGAACTCCACAAACTGCCAGAATATAGAAAGGACACCCCAAACTCAGCAATATAAACAAGATGAAGAGACAGAGGAATACCAGCAGGTAAAGGAACAGGATAAATGCCCATCAAACCAAACAAAAGAGGAAGAGATAGGGAATCTACCTGATAAAGATTTCCGAATAATGAGAGTGAAAATGATCCAAAATCTTGAAATCAAAATGGAATCACAGATAAACAGCCTGGAGACAGGGACTGAGAAGATGCAAGAAAGGCTTAGCAAGGACCTAAAAGAAATAAAAAAAGAGTCAATATATAATGAATAATGCAATAAATGAGATCAAAAACACCTTGGAGGCAACAAATAGTAGAATAACAGAAGCAGAAGATAGGATTAGTGAATTAGAAGATAGAATGGTAGAAATAAATGAATCAGAGAGGAAAAAAGAAAAACGAATTAAAAGAAATGAGGACAATCTCAGAGACCTCCAGGACAATATTAAACGCTACAACATTCGAATCATAGGAGTCCCAGAAGAAGAAGACAAAAAGAAAGACCATGAGAAAATACTTGAGGAGATAATAGTTGAAAACTTCCCTAAAATGGTACAGGAAATAATCACCCAAGTCCAAGAAACCCAGAGAGTCCCAAACAGGATAAACCCAAGGCGAAACACCCCAAGACACATATTAATCAAATTAACAAAGATCAAACACAAAGAACAAATATTAAAAGCAGCAAGGGAAAAACAACAAATAACACACAAGGGAATTCCCATAAGGATAACAGCTGATCTTTCAATAGAAACTCTTCAAGCCAGGAGGGAATGGCAAGACATACTTAAAGTGATGAAAGAAAATAACCTACAGCCCAGATTACTGTACCCAGCAAGGATCTCATTCAAATATGAAGGAGAAATCAAAAGCTTTACAGACAAGCAAAAGCTGAGAAAATTCAACACCACCAAACCAGCTCTCCAACAAATACTAAAGGATATTCTCTAGACAGGAAACACAAAAAGGGTGTATAAACTCAAACCCAAAACAATAAAGTAAACGGCAACAGGATCATACTTATCAATAATTACCTTAAACGTAAATGAATTGAATGCCAATGCCCCAACCAAAAGACAAAGACTGGCTAAAGGGATACAAAAACAAGACCCCTATATATGTTGTCTACAAGAGACCCACCTCAAAACAGGGGACACATACAGACTGAAAGTGAAGGGCTGGAAAAAGATTATCCATGCAAATAGAGACCAAAAGAAAGCAGGAGTAGCAATACTCATATCAGATAAAATAGACTTTAAAACAAAGGCTGTGAAAAGAGACAAAGACGGTCACTACATAATGATCAAAGGATCAATCCAAGAAGAAGATATAAAAATTATAAATATATATGTATCCAACATAGGAGCACCACAATATATAATACAAATGCTAACAAGTATGAAAGGGGAAATTAACAATAACACAATAATAGTGAGAGACTTTAATACCCCACTCACACCTATGGATAGATCAACTAAACAGAAAATTAACAAGGAAACACAAACTTTAACCGATACAATAGACCAGTTAGACCTAACTGATATCTACAGGACATTTCACCCCAAAACAATGAATTTCACCTTTTTCTCAAGCACACACGGAACCTTCTCCAGGATAGATCACATCCTGGGCCATAAATCTAGCCTTGGTAAATTCAAAAAAATTGAAATCATTCCAAGCATCTTTTCTGACCACAGTGCAGTAAGATTAGATCTCAATTACAGGAGAAAACTATTAAAAATGCCAACATATGGAGGCTGAAAAACACGCTGCTGAATAACCAACAAATCACAGAAAAAATCAAAAAAGAAATCAAAATTTGCATAGAAACAAATGAAAATGAAAACACAACAACCCAAAACCTGTGGGACACTTTAAAAGCAGTCCTCAGGGGAAAGTTCATAGCAATACAGGCATACCTCAAGAAACAAGAAAAAAGTCAAATAAATAACCTAATTCTACACCTAAAGCAACTAGAAAAGGAAGAAATGAAGAACACCAGGGTTAGTAGAAGGAAAGAAATCTTAAAAATTAGGGCAGAAATAAATGCAAAAGAAACAAAAGAGACCATAGTAAATATCAACAAAGCCAAAAGCTGGTTCTTTGAAAGGATAAATAAAATTGACAAACCATTAGCCAGGCTCATCAAGAAACAAAGGGAGAAAAATCAAATCAATAAAATTAGAAATGAAAATGGAGAGATCACAACAGACAATACAGAAATACAAAGGTTCATAAGAGACTGCTATCAACAATTATATGCCAATAAAATGGACAACGTGGAAGAAATGGACAAATTCTTAGAAAAGTACAACTTTCCAAAACTGGACCAGGAAGAAATAGAACATCTTAACAGACCCATCACAAGCACAGAAATTGAAACTGTAATCAGAAATCTTCCAGCAAACAAAAGCCCAGGTCCAGGCAGCTTCACAGCTGAATTCTACCAAAAATTTAGAGAAGAGCTAACACCTATTCTACTCAAACTCTTCCAGAGAATTGCAGAGGAAGGTAAACTTCCAAACTCATTCTATGAGGCCACCATCACCCTAATACCAAAACCTGACAAAGATGCCACAAAAAAAAAAAAAAAGAAAAAGAAAACTACAGGCCAATATCACTGATGAACATAGATGCAAAAGTCCTTAATAAAATACTAGTGATCAGAATCCAAAAATACATTAAAAAGATCATACACCATGACCAAGTGGGCTTTATCCCAGGGATGCAAGGATTCTTCAATATCCACAAATCAATCAATGTAATACACCACATTAACAAATTGAAAAATAAAAACTGTATGATTATCTCAATAGATGCAGAGAAAGCCTTTGACAAAATTCAACATCCATTTATGATAAAAACTCTCTAGAAAGCAAGAATAGAAGGAACATACCTCAACATAACAAAAGCTATATATGACAAACCCACTGCAAACATTATCCTCAATGGTGAAAAATTGAAAGCATTTCCCCTAAAGTCAGGAGCAAAACAAGGCTGCTCACTTTCACCATTACTATTCAACATAGTTTTGGAAGTTTTGGCCACAGCAATCAGAGCAGAAAAAGAAGTTAAAGGAATCCAAATTGGAAAAGAAGAAGTAAAACTCTCACTGTTTGCAGATGACATGATCCTCTACATAGAAAACCCTAAAGACTCCACCAGAAAATTACTAGAACTAATCAATGAATAGAGTAAAGTTGCAGGATATAAAATCAACATACAGAAATCCCTTGCATTCCTATACACTAATAATGAGAAAATAGAGAAATTAAGGAAACAATTCCCTTCATCATTGCAACGAAAAGAATAAAATACTTAGGAATATATCTACCTAAAGAAACTAAATACCTATATATAGAAAACTATAAAACACTGGTGAAAGAAATCAAAGAGGACACTAATAGATGGAGAAATGTACCGTGTTCATGGATTGGAAGAATCAATATAGTGAAAATGAGTATACTACCCAAAGCAATTTATAGATTCAATGCAATCCCTATCAAGCTACCAATGGTATTCTTCACAGAGCTAGAACAAATAATTTCACAATTTGTATGGAAATACAAAAAACCTTGAATAGCCAAAGCAATCTTGAGAAAGAAGAATGGAACTGGAGGAATCAACCTGCCTGACTTTAGGCTCTACTACAAAGCCACAGTCATCAAGACAGTATGGTACTGGCACAAAGACAGAAATATAGATCAATGGAACCAAATAGAAAGCCCAGAGATAAATCCACGCCCATATGGACACCTTATCTTTGACAAAGGAGGCAAGAATATACAATGGAGAAAAGACAATCTCTTTAACAAGTGGTGCTGGGAAAACTGGTCAACCACTTGTAAAAGAATGAAACTAGAACACTTTCTAACACCATACACAAAAATAAACTCAAAATGGATTAAAGATCTAAACGTAAGACCAGAAACTATACAACTCCTAGAGGAAAACATAGGCAAAACACTCTCCGACATAAATCACAGCAGGATCCTCTATGATCCATATCCCAGAATATTGGAAATAAAAGCAAAAATAAACAAATGGGACCTAATTAAAATTAAAAGCTTCTGGCACAACAAAGGAAACTATAAGCAAGGTGAAAAGACAGCCTTCAGAATGGGAGAAAATAATAGCAAATGAAGCAACTGACAAACAACTAATCTCAAAAATATACAAGCAACTCCTGCAGCTCAATTCCAGAAAAATAAACGAGCCAATCAAAAAATGGGCCAGAGAACTAAATAGACATTTCTCCAAAGAAGACATACAGATGGCTAACAAACACATGAAAAGATGCTCAACATCACTCATTATCAGAGAAATGCAAATCAAAACCACAATGAGGTACCATTTCACACCAGTCAGAATGGCTGCAATCCAAAAATCTACAAGCAATAAATGCTGGAGAGGGTGTGGAGAAAAAGGAACCCTCTTACACTGTTGGTGGGAATGCAAACTAGTACAGCCACTATGGAGAACAGTGTGGAGATTCCTTAAAAAATCTGGAAATAGAACTGCCTTATGACCCAGCAATCCCACTGCTGGGCATACACACTGAGGAAACCAGAATTGAAAGAGACACGTGTACCCCAATGTTCATCGCAGCACTGTTTATAATAGCCAGGACATGGAAGCAACGTAGATGTCCATCAGCAGATGAATGGATAAGAAAGCAGTGGTACATATACACAATGGAGTATTACTCAGCCATTAAAGAGAATACATTTGAATCAGTTCTAATGAGGTGGATGAAACTGGAGTCTATTATACAGAGTGAAGTAAGACAAAGAGAAAAACACCAATACAGTATACTAGCGCATATATATGGAATTTAGAAAGATGGTAACAATAACCATGTATACGAGACAGCAAAAGAGACACTGATGTATTGAGCAGTCTTTTGGACTCTGTGGGAGAGGGAGAGGGTGGGATGATTTGGGAGAATGGCATTGAAACATGCATAATATCATATATGAAATGAGTCGCCAGTCCAGGTTCGATGCACGATACTGGATGCTTGGGGCTGGTGCACTGGGACGACCTAGAGGGATCGTATGGGGAGGGAGGAGGGAGGAGGGTTCAGAATGGGGAACACGTGTATACCTGTGGCAGATTCATGTTGATATATGGCAAAACCAATACAATATTGTAAAGTTAAAAAAAATAAAATAAAGATAGCACATGAATGAGGGGGAAAAAAAAGAATAGATTTTTAGACTCTGTAGGAGAAGGCGAGGGTGGGATGATTTGAGGCAATAACATTGAAACATGTATATTACCATATGTGAAATAGATCACCAGTCCAGGTTCAATGCGTGAGACAGGGTGCTCAGGGCCAGTGCACTGGGATGACCCTGAGGGATGGGATGGGGAGGGAGGTGGGAGGGAGCTTCAGGATAGGGAACACATGTACATCCATGGCTGATTATGTGACTGTATGGCAAAACCACTACAATATTGTAAAGTAATTAGCCTCCAATTAAAATAAATTAATTTAAAAAATAAAAGGAATATATATATATATATATCTGAATCATTTTGCTTTACACCAGAATTAATACAACAGTTAATCAACTCCAGTATAAAATAAAAAATTAAAAAACAATAAAGTAACTATGATTTTGTGAAGACCAGAGAGCCAGTTTCCTCATTTTATAGTGAGAAGAGTTGGGCTTCTATTTCTCTACATAAATTATCTGAACTTTGAATACATTTGTTTATTTTTCTTAGCTCCAGGAAGCCTGTGTGAGATCTCTAATCAACAGTGGCTTTTAGATATGGTGAATGCAGATTTTTATGAGACTGAAGTTCACACAAATTTGGGGTCCTTCTCTGAGAAAAAGAATGCCCATATACAATATTTGGTGCATAATAAAAGCTTTTTTCCCTACCAATTGATTATATTCTACTTTTTCAAATGTTAAAAAAAATGTCTGATCATGTAGTACACTGTTGTGTGTAGAGTGCTAACTGATGCCTTCTCCATGTCTGCTGTGTGAGTGAAGATGACTTACAGCTTGGGCTCAATATTCAATGCCCAACTTAAAGACTGGGCAATCATATACCTCATTAGGAATCTTAGACTTGCACAGCATGGTGGCCTTGGGTTGTCTGACTCAAAGTAAGCTCGGTACTTCAGAGGGAGCATTCCTTTGAACAAGACAGAAACATCAAGTTCATTTATAACCTAGTCTCAGAAGCCTTGTGTCACTTTCATCATATTTTTTTGGTCAAGGCAGGTAAATGCCCAGCAAAGAATTTCTTGGCTGAGTTTAAGAATCCACATGAATTTTAGGATTTTTTTTCTATTTATGCAAAAATTGCCATGGTATTTTGATAGGGATTGTGTTATGTTTGTAGATTGATTTGGGGATCATTAATATTTTAACATTAATTCTTTCAGTCTGTGAACTAGAGATGCCTTTCTATTTATTTGTGTACTTTAAAAAAATTCTTTAAGAAATATTTTGTAGTTTGTAGTATACAAGTCTTTTGGTTTGTTGGTTGTTTCTTAAATATTTTGTTCATTTTAATATTATTGTAAACAGAATTATTTTCTAATTTATGTGTGTGTTCAGATGTGTCTGACTCTCTGAGACCCCAAGGACTGTAGTCTGTCATAATTATTCATTACTGTATAGAAACAAAACTGATTTTCTTGTGTTGACTTTGTATTCTGCAACTTGACTGAATTTTATTTAGTCTAACAATTTTTTGTGTGTAATATTTATGAGTTTCTATATATAAGATCATGTTATCTATGAATAAAGGTAAATTTTGGTTTTCTTTCTGATACAAATGCCATTTGTTACTTTTTCTAACCTAATTGCTTTGGCTAAGATTTTTAGTATTACATTAAACAGAAGTGACAAGAGTTCTTGCCTTGTCTTACAGGAAAAAATTTAAGTTCACTTTGAGTATGATGTTAGCTGTTGTCTTTTCATATATTCACTTTATTATGTTGAGGTAATTTCCTACTTTTCCTAGTTTGTTGAGTGTTGTTAACATGAAAGAATGTTGAATTTGGTCAAAGGATTTTCTCCCTCAATTGAGATGATTATATGGTTTAATTTTTGACATTTGTTATATTTTGAAGTATATTACTTTGATTCATTTTCATATATTGAAAAAATATATTGGTCATGATATATAATCCTCTCAATGTGTTGTTGAGTTCTCCTTGCTAGAATTTTATATCAGTATTTATCCAGGCTATTGATCTGTTATTTTCCTTTTTTGTAGTATCATTATTTGCTTGATTTTGGTATCTGGGTAATGATCTTGGAAAGGTTCCCTCATCTTAAATTTTTAGAAGAGTTGTAAAAGGATTTCTGTTAATTATTCTTTAAATGTTTGGTAGAATTATTTAATAAGGACATCTGGTTTTGTACTTCTCTTTGTGGGAGGTTTTTGATTACTGATTCAATCCCCTTTCTAGAGGTCAGTTCAGATTTTAAAATTTCTTCACAATTTGGTCTCAGTAAGTTGTATGCTTCTATGAACTTATCTGTTTCTTCTAGGTTATCCATTTTGTTGGCATATCATTATTCATAGTAGTCATTTCTGATCCATTGTATTTCTGTGGTGTCATTTATAATGATGTCTCTTTTATTTCTGATTTCATTTATTTCAGTCTTTTTTCCTTAATTGAGCTAAAGTTTTGTCAATTTTGTTTCAGATCAGATCAGATCAGATAAACTCCTTCAATTTTTAGCTGGGAAATTCTTTATTTCTCCATCATTTGTGAAGAAAATTTTGCCAGGTATAGTAATTCTTGGCTAGCAGTTTTCTCAGTACTTTGAATATATCATCTCACTTTTGTCATATATAGAGAGATATAGGCATAGATATAGATATGAGACAGAGAAAGAGAGATGGGGTGGGGAGAGAGTAAGGCAATTACCTCATGTGATTATGGAGGCTGAGAAGTCCAAAGATATGCAGTTGGCAAACTGGAAACCCAGGAGAGATGATGTATAGCTCCAGTCAAAGTCTGAAGATCTGGGAGTCTTGTGAGCTGATGGTGTGAGTTTCAGTTTGAAAGCTAGCAAAATTGAAGAAGAGCCAAATGCTTCAGCTGAAGTCCAAAGGCCATAAAAGACCAATATACCACCTCAAGATGTCAGGGAGGAAGAGCTCCCTCTTCAGTTCAGTCGCACAGCCGTGTCTGACTCTCTGCGACCCCATGAATCGCAGCATCCCAGGCCTCCCTGTCCATCACCAACTCCCGGAGTTCACTCAAACTCACATCCATCGAGTCGGTGATGCCATCCAGCCATCTCATCCTCTGTTGTCCCCTTCTCCTCCTGCCCCCAATCCCTCCCAGCATCAGAGTCTTTTCCAATGAGTTAACTCTTCGCATGAGGTGGCCAAAGTACTGGAGTTTCAGCTTTAGCATCATTTCTTCCAAAGAACACCCAGGGCTGATCTCCTTCAGAATGGACTTGCTGGATCTCCTTGCAGTCCAAGGGACTCTCAAGAGTCTTCTCCAATACCACAGTTCAAAAGCATCAATTCTTTGGCACTCAGCTTTCTTCACAGTCCAACTCTTGCATCCATACATGACCACTGGAAAAATCATAGCCTTGACTAGACGGACCTTTGTTGGCCAAGTAATGTCTCTGCTTTTCAATATGCTATCTAGGTTGGACATAACTTTCCTTCTAAGGAGTAAGCGTCTTTTAATTTCATGGCTGCAGTCACCATCTACAGTGATTTTGGAGCCCCCCAAAATAAAGTCTGACACTGTTTCCACTGTTTCCCCATCTATTTACCATGAAGTGATGCTCTTATTCAAACTTTTTGTTATATTCAGCTCTTCAGCTGATTGAATAAGGCTCACCCACATTAGGACCAGAATCTGCTTCTCTCAGTCTAGGCGAGAAGATGTAATTAGGCAGATGACAATTTGAGGATGGTTTTAATTTTAAAAGACAGACTTTCCTAACTCATGCCAAATACTTGTGGAGCATCCTACCAGGTAACAATCCTTCAACAAAATTCATGACCAAGAGTTTATCAGTCACTTTGCTCTTAACTCCCCTGGTCAACAGCTGAATATTGCAATTTATTAAAGTGTGACCTAAGGATCACCTAGATATGACTCACCTGGGTAATCAAAAATGTAGATTCTCAAACCAAACCCTAGACTTAGCATGTCAGTATCTCCCTGAGTGTCTGTAAACTATGCTGAACCTTCTATAAATCTTGGCTTTTGAAAGTAAAATAATAATTTATTTTGGATGTCCCCTTCAGAAAATGGCCTCAGGGAACCAAATAGTGGTTTGTCTAAAAGCTCTACACCAAATTCCCCTTGGTTGTTCAATGTGAGGGGTGATATCAGTCCCACTTGACAATGTACAGATAAGAGTATAAATTTGAGTATTCACAAATCCTTGCTCCATAAATTGAATTGTGAATCTTTTTTCAGTAAGCGGATCTATTGAATAAAATGGTTCATTTGGATACTTTTGCTTATTGGCACCTATTAGGATAAATGCAAAGAAATAGAGGAAAACAACAGAATGGGAAAGACTAGGGACCTCTTCAAGAAAATTAGAGATACCAAGGGAACATTTCATGCAAAGATGGGCTTGATAAAGGACAGAAGTGGTATGGACCTAACAGAAGCAGAAGATATTAAGAAGAGATGGCAAGAATACAGAGAAGAATTGTACAAAAAAGATCTTCACGACCCAGATAATCATGATGGTGTGATCATTGACCTAGAGCCAGACATCCTGGAATGTGAAGTCAAGTGGGCCTTAGAAAGCATCACTATGAACAAAGCTAGTGGAGGTGATGGAATTCCAGTTGAGCTATTCCAAATCCTGAAAGATGATGCTGTGAAAGTGCTGCATTCAATAGGCCAGCAAATTTGGAAAACTCAGCAGTGGCCACAGGACTGGAAAGGTCAGTTTTCATTCCAATCCCAAAGAAAGGAAATGCCAAAGAATGCTCAAACTACCGCACAATTGCACTCATCTCACACGCTAGTAAAGTAATGCTCAAAATTCTCCAAGCCAGGCTTCAGCAATATGTGAACCATGAACTTCCTGATGTTCAAGCTGGTTTTAGAAGAGGCAGAGGAACCAGAGATCAAATTGCCAACATCTGCTGGATCATGGAAAAAAGCAAGAGAGTTCCAGAAAAGCATCTATTTCTGCTTTATTGACTATGCCAAAGCCTTTGTGTGGATCACAATAAACTGTGGAAAATTCTGAAAGAGATGGGCATACCAGACCACCTGATCTGCCTCTTGAGAAATTTGTATGCAGGTCAGGAAGCAACAGTTAGAACTGGACATGGAACAACAGACTGGTTCCAAATAGGAAAAGGAGTTCGTCAAGGCTGTTTAAATTATATGCAGAGTACATCATGAGAAACGCTGGACTGGAAGAAACACAAGCTGGAATCAAGATTGCCGGAAGAAATATCAATAACCTCAGATATGCAGATGACACCACCCTTATGGCAGAAAGTGAAGAGGAACTAAAGAGCCTCTTGATGAAAGTGAAAGTGGAGAGTGAAAAAGTTGGCTTAAAGCTCAATGTTCAGAAAACGAAGATCATGGCATCTGGTCCCATCACTTCATGGGAAATAGTTGGGGAAACAGTGGAAACACTGTCAGACTTTATTTTTCTGGGCTCCAAAATCACTGCAGATGGTGACTGCAGCCATGAAATTAAAGGATGCTTACTCCTTGGAAGGAAAGTTATGACCAACCTAGACAGCATATTCAAAAGCAGAAATATTACTTTGCCAACAAAGGTTCGTCTAGTTAAGGCTATGGTTTTTCCTGTGGTCATGTATGGATGTGAGAGTTGGACTGTGAAGAAGACTGAGGGCCAAAGAATGGATACTTTTGAACTGTGATGTTGGAGAGGACTCTTGAGAGTCCCTTGGACTGCAAGGAGATCCAACCAGTCCATTCTGAAGGAGGTCAGCCCTGGGATTTCTTTGGAAGGAATGATGCTGAAGCTGAAACTCCAGTACTTTGGTCACCTCATGTGAAGAGTTGACTCATTGGAAAAGACTCTGATGCTGGGAGGGATTGGGGGCAAGAGGAGAAAGGGACGCCAGAGGATGAGATGGCTGGATGGCATCACTGACTCGATGGACGTGAGTCTGAGTGAACTCCGGGGGTTGGTGATGGACAGGGAGGCCTGGCGTGCTGTGATTCATGGGGTCGCAAAGAGTCGGACACGACTGAGCGACTGATCTGATCTGATATGATCTGATTGGGATAAATAGAGTCATTTTGTTATTTTGTGATGTTCTCACCCCTGGTTTCTAAAGTTCCGAGAAAAAGTGTAAGAAAAATAACCTAATATTTATTGAGTTCCAAAAATATGCCACAATCTGTGTTTAGCACAATCCCATACATTTTTTGCTAATTTAATCCACACACAGCCTAATGACTTAAGACATTATTATAAACTCCATGAGGATACTGGCACAAAAATTTCACTCTGCCTGTCCAAAACCACACAGGTAGTGTTATTGAATTAAATCCAAGATCATCTTACATAAGAGCTGTGTTCTTTAGGTATTATGCCTTGTCATTCTCTTAGATTAGGGCACAAGCTAGACTGAGGGACACTTACAGAGGTACTCAACCCAAAAGCATAATTCCTTTCATGTTAAGAGAGCTTTTTGAATTGATAAATATATACACTCCTGTGTATTTTGAAGTTTGACATTTGGGCTATCTCTATAAAAGTCTCTATTGTTTAATTATCCTCTGACTTTAAAGGTATTTAGATGTAAGCCTGTGAAGAGCATTGCTCTAAACTGTTCCCTGCATTGTCACATAAAACCCAGACGTGCTAAGAAAGTATAGCAAAAGTTTGAAGGGAGCCACTGAAATAGATTTTCCTCCTTCTGGAAAACCTCAGAAGTGCAAATAATTCTGAAACCACTTCACGTAAACTGGTTTTTATACCCATTGTCTCTAATTAGATGTGTACTTCCATTTAATGGGAGCTCAGAACAAAGGATAATATGTGGTGAGACTTGCCCAAAGGAATAAAATAGGCAGCAGAACTTAAAGGGCAGTTTCTAGCTGCCCTTATGCAAGAAGGAGAAATAATACACCACAGCCATAAAAATTTTGTAAACTGTTTGAAGTTCTATAAATTCTTATTCTAAGAAAATTTGCTTTTTTTTTTAATATCTATTTCTCCATAATGGTTAAAAAAAAAAAACTCATAAAAGACAAAAGATCTGAGTACTTGTATAGTCTATACTATGGCAGCTTCAGAAAAAATTCTGGTTATTTCAGCCCTGAGCTGCTGCTCCAGGGGAATATCTAATTATGCTCTCCTTGGAAAGAGCTCCATTCTGGTTTCTACTAAAACACTCAAGATGGACCCCAAACTATATTCTTTTTACACAAAAGAGAATAATTTTCAACAAATGCATAAGCCAAACCTAAGAATTTTTGCAGGTAATGACAAAGGCCCTGAGTAAGGACCAAGCTTACTGTTGTAGAGTAGTGTAGGACCTGAAAGAAGATCCAAAAGAGATGTGCTTCAATCCCTGAGTTGGGAAGATCCCCTGGAGGAGGAAATGGCAACCCACTCCAGTATTCTTGCTGGAAAATTCCTGGACAGAGGAACCTGGTGTGCTACAGTCCATGGGATGACACAGAGTTGGACAAAAGAAAATCAATGAAATTTGGAGGAAAAAACTTGCACCAGAAAAATCAGACAATTTTCTAATGGTTAAGTGCTCACCAATTTCTCATATGAGAGAGGATTATAAATTAATATCAAATGACTCCTATACTGAATTTCTGCTGAATGTAATTATTAAACATAAGTTTATCATAAAGGAAAAAAATAGAGTTCTATTTTTATTAACTTCAAAATTTCTTGAGTTAAGGCACCCCTCTAAGCATTCTTATAGATTATTTGACCTGCTTATTATGCTTGTATAAAGAACAAAATGTTAAAAGCAGTAATCCTTCAAAATGTTACTTTAATGAGTTTATTTCTGCTTGTATCAGTTCAGTTCAGTTCAGTCTCTCAGTCGTGTCCAACTCTTTGCGACACCATGAATCGCAGCACACCAGGCCTCCCTGTCCATCACCAACTCCCGGAGTTCACCCAGACTCACGTCCATCGAGTCAGTGATGCCATCCAGCCATCTCATCCTCTATCGTCCCCTTTTCCTCCTGCCCCCAACCCCTCCCAGCATCAGAGTCTTTTCCAATGAGTCAACTCTTCGCATGAGGTGGCCAAAGTACTGGAGTTTCAGCTTTAGCATCATCCTTCCAAAGAAATCCCAGGGCTGATCTCCTTCAGAATGGACTTGCTGGATCTCCTTGCAGTCCAGGGGACTCTCAAAAGTCTTCTCCAACACCACAGTTCAAAAGCATCAATTCTTCGGTGCTCAGCCTTCTTCACAGTCCAACTCTCACATCCATACATGACCACTGGAAAAACCATAGCCTTGACTAGATGGACCTTTGTTGGCAAAGTAATGTCTCTGCTTTTCAATATGCTATCTAGGTTGGTCATAATTTTTCTTCCAAGGAGTAAGCGTCTTTTAATTTCATGGCTGCAGTCACCATCTGTAGTGATTTTGGAGCCCAAAAAATAAAGTCTGACAGTGTTTCCACTGTTTCCCCAACTATTTCCCATGAAGTGATGGGACCAGATGCCATGATCTTCGTTTTCTGAATGTTGAGCTTTAAGCCAACTCTTTAACTCTCCACTTTCACTTTCATCAAGAGGCTTTTTAGTTCCTCTTCACTTTCTGCCATAAGGGTGGTGTCATCTGCATATCTGAGGTTATTGATATTTCTCCCAGCAATCTTGATTCCAGCTTGTGTTTCTTCCAGCCCAGCGTTTCTCACGATGTACTCTGCATATAAGTTAAATAAGCAGGGTGACAATATACAGCCTTGACGTACTCCTTTTCCTATTTGGAACCAGTCTGTTGTTCCATGTCCAGTTCTAACTGTTGCTTCCTGACCTGCATACAGATTTCTCAAGAGGCAGATCAGGTGGTCTGCTATTCCCATCTCTTTCAGAATTTTCCACAGTTTATTGTGATCCACACAGTCAAAGGCTTTAGCGTGGTCTGTAAAGCACAAATAGATGTTTTTCTGGAACTCTCTTGCTTTTTTGATGATCCAGCAGATGTTGGCAATTTGATCTCTGGTTCCTCTGCCTTTTCTAAAACCAGCTTGAACATCTGGAAGCTTTGTATGTTGTGCTTTTTTCAAGGGAGAAAGAAAATCAAGAGCTGCAATAAGTGCACCTGTACCTAAAATTCTAGAGTAGAATTGGAATAAGAATTCTAAGAGATAGAATGGCTCAGGTAGACACTAAAGAATGTAGAAAAGCAGATTGTGTTTCTGGCATAAGATTTCGGGGGAAAATAAATCTCACAAGTGTCCTTGATCTCAAAAGTGGCCTCACAGACTTAAGAACTGAATGATCACTGGGGATTTCAGACACATTAGTCAACCAAAGAAACATTGTAGGATTTTGAGGCAAATTTGGATATCAAATATTTTGATACTTATTACAGTGTTGAAATAAGTGGAGCATTCAGAGATTTTTTAGAGATTACCATATGTAGATGCTCACCGGTGAGTTCAATTTTTTTTCCCTTTCATATCCCACTGACAAAACATTGGGTCACTTGATCCCACTGACATCAAGAATTCATTCCCTCAACAATCATTGGATAAGAAATTCACATCCAATTAACTCAACCTGGAACAAGTGTCCATCCCTGAACCAGTCAATTATAATCAGAGAAATGAGGGTCACGGTATATGAACTTGGCTTTGAGCATAACAAATTTCAGGTCAGTATTAGACTTGGGGATCTAAACTGAGTGACATATGCAATGAACTTCGAAGACTCTATATATTCAAAGACTGTGTATACGAGTGAGAAAGAAGGAAATTTGAGCTTTGATAGTGGTGGGAAGGATGTAGAGCAGGTTGATGTCTGAGAGACATTAGAGGGAGATAGGGGGCTTCCATGGTGGCTCAGTCAGTAAAGAATCCACCTTCAATGAGGGAGACCTGGGTTCCATCCCTGGGGTGTTAGATCCTCTGGAGAAGGACATGGCTACCCATTCCAGTATTCTTGCCTGGAGAATTCTGTGGACAGAGGAGCCTGATGGGCTACAGTTCATGGGATCAGAGTTGGACAAGACTGAGCAACTACCACTTTCACTTTCAAAGGGAGACAGACAGCAATGGTTGTGGTAAAGATGGTAACAATGAAATATGTATGAAAAGGTGGCCTATAGAGCATATTACCAAAATATACTCTATAGGTTTTGTCCATCTCCACCCACTTAGTTGAAAACATGTGTTTGTCTGTTGTGTTCATTAATTCCTGCCACATATTAGGCACTCAACAAGTATGTTTTGACCTAACAAATAAATGCAAGAGTAGATGGAGTGTGGCAAATGTAATAGAATAAGATGTACCAATATTACTGATGGTTTCCCCTGAAATATTGTGTCATGAATATAAATTGAAAATATTTCTCATCCAGGTTGGAGAGCCAGAGAAAAATGAAATTTGTGCTTCCTGCACCATCACATTACTGGGGTCTCAGTGGAAATCTGGTAGTAGATGATGACAACATGGCTCCACCTCTCTCAGGAAGTTCCAGTCAGAAGAACTCATATCTAAAAGTACTTACTGATAGAATTCATTTAAAATTGGAGGATAAGGCAACTCCATTTGAGGACTATAGAGAGATTCTTTGAAGGTTCTTAATTCTAGAAGCTGGTACTCAAATCTGTTTATCTTCCCTAGAGATTCTTTGAAGGTTCTTAATTCTAGAAGCTGGTACTCAAATCTGTTTATCTTCCCTAAAGAGTCTACTTTTTTTGTCTCTGTTTTTCCTCACTTCCTTGCACACTTGGGCTGTTGTTTTCATACTTAAGACATTTTAATTACTTACAAAAGGATCTGTTGCTGAGGAACTGGCCTAGCTGCTCATGACTTTTTCATTAGCATGTTAGTTTTGTGTTTTTTATGTGCTACATCCTGGGAGTCCTCACCATAGTTTGCTAGTTTATTTATGACATTGTTCATTGCCAGGATTGGAATTCAAAAATATATTCTTTTGTTTAACCTTGTTTGTTTTTCTTCTTTGTCTCTGTGCTTAATTCTAAATAGCAAATTCATCCTAGTATTTTATTCTTCTGGTTCCAATCCATTGACAACATAACTATAAAGATCCATGAATTTCTGTTCATGGTTTTTTAGTGAAGGTCAATATTCCATTAAATGCCATAGCATGCTGTGAAAAGAATGTGACTTAGAAACTCCAATTTTCATCCAGGTTCAGAAATCTATCAGCTCTATGAATTTAAGCTATTCACTCAAACCCTCTTTCTTAGTTTCTTTATACATCCAATGAAGTTATTAATACTATTCTTGTAGGACTGTTGACAAATTAACTGAAACAAAAGACTGGTAATGTCTTCTAGAATGAACAAAGCACTTTATCAACCTAAACATTATTGATAGATGTCCCTTTAGCAAAGTTTCCCTGGTCACTGGTTTAGGTGTACTGACCCCAAAATATCTCATCAAGACAGGCAGAATTATAACCAGCCCCTTTGGTAAAACACAATTATTCAATCATTCTTAAAAAAATAATTATTGAGCACTTACTTTGTGCCTGATACATTTTGAAGATTGAAAATACACTGGCTAATGTTACTTTACTTCCATGAACTTCCATTGGGCTTCCCAATGCTAGTGGTAAACAATATGCCTGCCAAAGCAGAAGATACAAGAGAATCGAGTTCTGTCTCTGGGTCAGGAAGATTCCTGGAGAAGGAAATGTCTACCAGCTCCAGTATTCTTGTCCGAGAAATTTCATGGACAGAGGCACTTCACGGGCTACAGTCTATGGGGGCCACAAAGGGTTGGGCATGACTGAGTAAGTGAACACACACATATAGAAAAGAAAAATTGCTTATACAGAATAGAATAAATAAATATATATATATATATATATTCAGGTATGTTTATACTTATGTCTTTCTGTATTTTTTTTGTTTCTTTTTTGTATCTTTGTACTTTTTCTTTTTTGTATCTTTTTAATGATATATCAAAAAAGCAAGAGAGTTTCAGAAAAACATCTATTTCTGCTTTATTGACTATGCCAAAGCCTTTGACTGTGTGGACCACAATAAACTGGAAAATTCTGAAAGAGATGGGAATACCAGACCACCTGACCTGCCTCTTGAGAAACCTATATGCAGGTCAGGAAGCAACAGTTAGAACTGGACATGCAAAAACAGACTGGGTCCAAATAGGAAAAGGAGTACGTCAAGGCTGTATATTGTCACCCTGTTTATTTAACCTCTATGCAGAGTACATCGTGAGAAACGCTGGGCTGGAAGAAGCACAAGCTGGAGTCAAGATTGCCGGGAGAAATATCAATAACCTCAGATATGCAGATGACACCACCCTTATGGCAGAAAGTGAAGAGGAACTAAAAAGCCTCTTGATGAAAGTGAAAGTGGAGAGTGAAAGAGTTGGCTTAAAACTCAACATTCAGAAAATGAAGATCATGGCATCTGGTCCCATCACTTCATGGGAAATAGATGGGGAAACAGTGGAAACAGTGTCAGATTTTATTTTTTGGACTCCAAAATCACTGCAGATGGTGACTGCAGCCATGAAATTGAAAGACTCTTACTCCTTGGAAGGAAAGTTATGACCAACCTAGACAGCATATTCAAAAGCAGATACATTACTTTGCCAACAAAGGTCTGTCTAGTCAAGATTATGGTTTTTCCAGTGGCCATGTATGGATGTGAGAGTTGGACTGTGAAGAAAGCTGAGCGCTGAAGAATTGATGCTTTTGAACTGTGGTGTTGGAGAAGACTCCTGAGAGTCCCTTGGACTGCAAGGAGATCCAACCAGTCCCTTCTAAAGGAGATCAGTCCTGGGTGTTCTTTGGAAGGACTGATGCTAAAGCTGAAACTCCAGTACTTTATCCACCCCATGCTAAGAGTTGAACTCATTGGAAAAGACTCTGATGCTGGGAGGGGTTGGGGGCAAGAGGAGAAGGGGATGACAGAGGATGAGATGGCTGGATGGCATCACCGACTCGATGGATGTAAGTTTGAGTGAACTCTGGGAGTTGTTGATGGACAGGGAGGCCTGGCATGCTGCAATTCATGGGGTCACAAAGAGTCGGACACAACTGAGTGACTGAACTGAACTGAATGATATATCATTAATGTCATAAACTATACATGTAAGGATGTTGTCCAAAAAAAAGCTCCCATTCTTATTGTGTACTTGAATATATTATAAAATTCATAGGCATTTAGGAAACCCAAGAAGAAGAAAACAATTAGGTCTAAGTGTCAATTTCCTAAATTGTTCAGTGGATGAAATGACAATTAATGTAAAATGCTCTGAAAATGATAAAAGTGATTCTTTTAAAAGAGAGGCCATTTCAATAATAAGCAGATAAGCTCCTTCAATAACTGATATTTAGGACTGAGAGATAGGATCTTGTGTTGTGCTGTTTCTGTCAGCATCCTGATTGTTTGGTAGATTTAAGGTATGGTGTGTATAGTCATTCATTCCTTATTGGCCATCAATTTAGTATAAGACATAACTTGTTTTGTGTAAGTAAGTATTCTTCCTGCTCTTTTCTAAACAATTTTTAAACTTTGCTGTTGTTACAGAATTTTTTAAAGGTTTTTCAATGTCACCTAGAGTATGATTGCTGCTTATTCTGTCATTCTCTAGGTTTAAAACTTGGAATTATATTTGAAATAAATCTATATAATTGTACAAGGAAGGAGTTGCAGAGGGAGATGAAGACATATGCCCTAGAATACTGGAAAATCCAAGACAATTCATTAGCTAAAAAGAATTTGAGCAATATTTCAACAGTTGTATATTCACCTGTTAGTCTATATAAAGTCCACTCACTTTTACATCCTTTAAAATAGCTCCAAATAGCATCAGCAGTGGTGTTCAGTGAGGGTGTGGTTATACCAAAGGTGATCTAATTACACTGTTCTTGCAAGAGAAAGTTCTCAGTTCCTATCACAGTATTCCCCCCAGAAGCTCTATGCATGGATCTTCAGCAAACAATGATAATTTTTCAGTATGACTAAAGCTAACTTTTCTTCTCTGTTGGCTCAGAAGGTAAAGAATCTGCCTGTAGTCCAGGAGACCTGGGTTCAATCCCTAGGTTGGAAAGATCCCCTGGAGGAGGGCATGGCAACCCACCCCAGTATTCTTGCCTGGAGAATTCCTATGGACAGAAGAGCCTGGTGGGCTACAGTCCACCCAGTCACAAAGAGTCGAATACAAATGAATGACTAAATACACATATATAGGAGATCTGGATGGGAGATTTCCCCAAGATGTGAGAAAAGGCATCTCAAGATAAAAAGCAAATGTCTTACTTCATTAAACTTCCCATTAAAGTTTCAATAAATTTTTAAAATCTGAATACATTTTCAATTATTCTTTCATGTCCCATCACATATGGCATGCTCAATCACTCAGTCCGTTATGACTCTGTGCTCCCACGGACTAAAGCCCACAAGGCTCCTCTGTCCATGAGATTTACCAGATGAGAATACTTGAGTGGGTTGCCATTTCCTTCTCCAGAGGATCTTCCTGACCCAGCAATCGAACCCACATCTCCTGTATCTCCTGCACTGTTTATTTCAGTCTAATACACATAGGATCAAAGACTTTGCTTTCCTCCCTAAATTAAGATTATACAGATTTGGAAGGAACCAAGAGGGAGTAAATGAAAGCATCCCAGAACTTCCCTAAGTCATTTGGAGGCAAACTAAATAAATGAAAGGATCATGGACAGTGGAGCCTCTTGGGCTACCGTGCATGGTTTTGCCAAGAGTCAGACACAATTAAGCACATGTACACGTGACTTGAGCCCTGCTCTCAAGGAACTAACAATCCAAATGGTGAAGCAGTTTAGACTAGAACACTACAGGCCAAGTGATGTCAATGGTAGGCACATTCAAGATAGCCCCAGTGATCCCCCTCTTAGTATTCACCCCCTCTACATCTTACCAGGGCCAATCTGTGTAACCAATAGGATACAGGTGATGATGCACTATGTCTGAGATTAGATTATAAAAGATAAGCAGCTGTCTTCATGGCTCACTCTGTCTTAGACAACTCCCTAGAAGAGAAGTCAGATGCCATGTGGGCGCTGCCTTACAGAGGGGTTTACAGGTGATACAATGAAGTCTTGGGCCAAGAACTGGGGCCCAAAATTACATGAGTGAACTAAGAAAAGAGTCCCACAGACCAGTCAAGCCTTAAGAAAGTTGCAGCCTGGTCAGCATCTTGACTTCAACTTCCAGAGATTCTCTGAAACAGCCCTCAGAAACTGGGAGCTAACACATTTTTATGATTTTAAGCCTCTAAATTTTCAGGTAAGTTCTTATGCAGCAATATACAACAAATCCTGTGTTCTTCAGACTAAAACTGCTGTCAGAATCAGGGAAAGATGAAAGGCAGGAAGGTCTCAGATCATGTGGATAGGAAGCATGGAGAAAGTGTGGCAACAGGGAAGGCATTTCAAATGGAGAGTAGATTTTCTTCCTGCCACTCATCCCAGTCCTAAGTTTTCTGTGCAGGAAAAATTGTTGTTAACTAATGTCTTACAAAACAAGACCAGGAGCTGACTGTGGCTCAGATCATGAACTCCTTGTTGCCAAATTCAGACTTAAATTGAAGAAAGAAGGGAAAACCACTAGATCATTCAGGTATGACCTAAATCAAATCCCTTATGATTATACAGTGGAAGTGAGAAATAGATTTAAGGGGCTAGATCTGATAGATAGAGTGCCTGAAGAACTATGGAATGAGGTTCATGACACTGTAGAGGAGACAGGGATCAAGACCATGCCCATGGGAAAGAAATGCAAAAAAGCAAAATGGCTGTCTGGGGAGGCCTTACAAATAGCTGTGAAAAGAAGAGAATCAAAAAGCAAAGGAGGAAAAGAAAGGTATAAGCATCTGAATGCAGAGTTCCAAAGACTAGCAAGAAGAGATAAGAAAGCCTTCCTCAGCGATCAATGCAAAGAAATAAAGGAAAACAACAGAATGGGAAAGACTAGAGATCTCTTCAAGAAAATTAGAGATACAAGGGAATATTTCACGCAAAGATGGGCTCAATAAAGGACAGAAGTTGTATGGACCTAACAGAAGCAGAAGATATTAAGAAGAGGTGGCAAGAATACACAGAAAACTGTACAAAAAAGATCTTCACAACCCAGATAATCACGATGGTGTGATCACTCACCTAGAGCCAGACATCTTGGAATGTGAAGTCAAGTGGGCCTTAGAAAGCATCACTATGAACAAAGCTAGTGGAGGTGATGGAATTCCAGTTGAGCTCTTTCAAATCTTAAAGATGATGCTGTGAAAGTGCTGCACTCAATATGCCAGCAAATTTGGAAAATTCAGCAGTGGCCACAGGACTGGAAAAGGTCAGTTTTCATTCCAATCCCCAATAAAGGAAATGCCAAAGAATGCTCAAACTACTGCACAATTGCACTCATCTCACACGCTAGTAAAGTAATGCTCAAAATTCTCCAAGCCAGGCTTCAGCAATACATGAACCATGAACTTCTAGATGTTCAAGCTGGCTTTAGAACAGGCAGAGGAACCAGAGACCAAATTGCCAACATTCGCTGGATCATCAAAAAGCAAGAGAGTTCCAGAAAACATCTATTTCTGCTTTACTGACTATGCCAAAGCCTTTGACTGTGTGGACCACAATAAACTGTGGAAAACTCTGAAAGAGATGGGAATACCAGACCACCTGACCTGCCTCTTGAGAAATTTGTGGCAGGTCAGGAAGCAACAGTTAGAACTGGACATGGAACAACAGACTGGTTCCAAATAGGAAAAGGAGTATGTCCAGGCTGTCTATTGTCACCCTGCTTATTTAACTTATATGCAGAGTACATCATGAGAAACGCTGGGCTGGAAGAAGCACAAGCTGGAATCAAGATTGCCGGGAGAAATATCAATAACCTCAGATATGCAGATGACACCGCCTTGATGGCATAAAGTGAAGTGGAACTAAAAAGCCTCTTGATGAAGGTGAAAGAGGAGAGTGAAAAAGTTGGCTTAAAGCTCAACATTCAGAAAATGAAGATCATGGCATCTGGTCCCATCACTTCATGGGAAATAGATGGGGAAACAGTGGAAACAGTGTCAGACTTTATTTTTTGGACTCCAAAATCACTGCAGATGGTGACTGCAGCCATGAAATTGAAAGACTCTTACTCCTTGGAAGGAAAGTTATGACCAACCTAGGTAGCATATTGAAAAGCAGAGACATTCCTTTGCCAACAAAGGTCCATCTAGTCAAGGCTATGGTTTTTCCAGTGGTCATGTATGGATGTGAGAGTTGGACTGTGAAGAAAGCTGAGCACCAAAGAATTGATGCTTTTGAAGTGTGGTGTTGGAGAAGACTCTTGAGAGTCCCTTGGACTGCAAGGAGATCCAATCAGTCCATTCTGAAGGAAATCAGCCCTGGGATTTCTTTGGAAGGAATGATGCTAAAGCTGAAACTCCAGTACTTTGGCCACCTCATGCGAAGAGTTGACTCATTGGAAAAGACTCTGATGCTGGGAGGGGTTGGGGCCAGGAGGAGAAGGGGACGACAGAGGATGAGATGGCTGGATGGCATCACTGACTCAATGGATGTGAGTGTCAGTGAACTCCGTGAGTTGGCGATGGACAGGGAGGCCTGGTGTGCTGTGATTCTTGGGGTTGCAAAGAGTCAGACACGACTGAGCAACTGAAGTGAATTGAATGTCTTACAAATATATTCTAAGCATTTCTGATGCTGTAGAACTTTGATCTGCATTAATACTAAGAAGTTCTCCTTAATATACATAGAGGAGAAAATCATGTAAACTTCTGACAACTTTGTACTGTGTATTAAACCTACTTGCAAGGGATTTCTGTGTGTTGATTTTCTATCCTTCAACTTTACTCTATTCATTGATTAGTTCTAGTAATTTTCTGGTGGAGTCTTTAGGGTTTTCTATGTAGAGGATCATGTCATCTGCAAACAGTGAGAGTTTTACTTCTTCTTTTCCAATTTGGATTCCTTTTATTTCTTTTTCTGCTCTGATTGCTGTGGCCAAAACTTCCAAAACTATGTTGAATAGTAATGGTGAAAGTGGGCACCCTTGTCTTGTTCCTGACTTTAGGGGAAATGCTTTCAATTTTTCACCATTGAGGATAATGTTTGCAGTGGGTTTGTCATATATAGCTTTTGTTATGTTGAGGTATGTTCCTTCTATTCCTGCTTTCTAGAGAGTTTTTATCATACATGGATGTTGAATTTTGTCAAAGGCTTTCTCTGCATATATTGAGATAATCATATGGTTTTTATTTTTCAATTTGTTAATGTGGTGTATTACATTGATTGATTTGTGGATATTGAAGAATCCTTGCATCCCTGGGATAAAGCCCACTTGGTCATGGTGTATGATCTTTTTAATGTGTTGTTGGATTCTGATTGCTAGAATTTTGTTAAGGATTTTTGCGTCTATGTTCATCAGTGATATTGGCCTGTAGTTTTCTTTTTTGTGTGGCATCTTTGTCAGGTTTTGGTATTAGGGTGATGGTGGCCTCATAGAATGACTTTGGAAGTTTACCTTCCTCTGCAATTTTCTGGAAGAGTTTGAGCAGGATAGGTGTTAGCTCTTCTCTAAATTTTTGGTAGAATTCAGCTGTGAAGCCGTCTGGACCTGGGCTTTTGTTTGCTGGAAGATTTCTGATTACAGTTTCAATTTCTGTGCTTGTGATGGGTCTGTTAAGATTTCCTATTTCTTCCTGGTCCAGTTTTGGAAAGTTGTACTTTTCTAAGAATTCATCAGGAAATAATTACATTCACCATTGCAACGAAAAGAATAAAATACTTAGGAATATATCCATTTAAAGAAACTAAAGACCTATATATAGAAAGCTATAAAACACTGGTGAAATAAATCAAAGAGGACACTAATAGATGGAGAAATATACCATGTTCATGGATTGGAAGAATCAATATAGTGAAAATGAGTATAGTATCCAAAGCAATTTATAGATTCAATGCAATCCCTATCAAGCTACCAACAGTATTCTTCACAGAGCTAGAACAAATAATTTCACAATTTGTATGGAAATACAAAAAACCTCGAATAGCCAAAGCAATCTTGAGAAAGAAGAATGGAACTGGAGGAATCAACCTGCCTGACTTCAGGCTCTACTACAAAGCCACAGTCATCAAGACAGTATGGTACTGGCACAAAAACAGAAATATAGATCAATGGAACAAAATAGAAAGCCCAGAGATAAATCCACACACCTATGGACACCTTATCTTTGACAAAGGAGGCAAGAATATACATGGAGAAAAGATAATCTCTTTAACAAGTGGTCCTGGGAAAACTGGTCAACCACTTGTAAAAGAATGAAACTGGAGCACTTTCTAACACCATACACAAAAATAAACTCAGAATGGATTAAAGATCTAAATATAAGACCAGAAGCTATAAAACTCCTAGAGGAGAACATAGGCAAAACACACTCCGACATACATCACAGCAGGATCCTCTATGACCCACCTCCCAGAATATTGGAAATAAAAGCAAAAATAAACAAATGGGACCTAATTAAACCTAAAAGCTTCTGGCACAACAAAGGAAACTATAAGCAAGGTTAAAAGACAGCCTTCAGAATGGGAGAAAATAATAGCAAATGAAGCAACTGACAAACAACTAATCTCAAAAATTTTCAAGCAACTCCTACAGCTCAATTTCAGAAAAATAAATGACCCAATCAAAAAATGGGCCAAAGAACTAAATAGACATTTCTCCAAAGAAGACATACAGATGGCTAACAAACACATCAAAAGATGCTCAACATCACTCATTATCAGAGAAATGCAAATCAAAACCACAATGAGGTACCATTTCACACCAGTCAGAATGGCTGCGATCCAAAAGTCTACAAGCAATAAATGCTGGAGAGGGTGTGGAGAAAATGGAACCCTCTTACACTGTTGGTGGGAATGTAAACTAGTACAGCCACTATGGAGAACAGTGTGGAGATTCCTTAAAAAACTGGAAATAGAACTGCCTTATGATCCAGCAATCCTACTGCGGGGCATACACACTGAAGAAACCAGAATTGAAAGAGACACGTGTACCCCATTGTTCATCGCAGCACTGTTTATAATAGCCAGGACATGGAAGCAACCTAGATGTCCATCAGCAGATGAATGGATAAGAAAGCTGTGGTACATATACACAATGGAGTATTACTCAGCCATTAAAGAGAATACATTTGAATCAGTTCTAATGAGGTGGATGAAACTGAAGCCTATTATACAGAGTGAAGTAAGCCAGAAAGAAAAACACCAATACAGTATACTAGCGCATATATATGGAATTTAGAAAGATGGTAACAATAACCCTGTATATGAGACAGCCAAAGAGGCATTGATGTATAAAACAGTCTTTTGGACTCTGTGGGAGAGGGAGAGGGTGGGATGATTTGGGAGAATGGCATTGAAACATGTATAATATCATATATGAAACGAGTCGCCAGTCCAGGTTCTATGCATGATACTGGATGCTTGGGGCTGGTGCACTGGGACGACCCAGAGGGATGGTATGGGGAGGGAGGAGGGAGGAGGGTTCAGGATGGGGAACACATGTATACCTGTGGCAGATTCATTTTGATATATGGCAAAACCAATACAATATTGTAAAGTTAAATAAAATAAAAATAAATACATAAATAAATAAACCTACTTGCAAAGTTAGTTTGTTTTCAAACCTAATTTTTAACACCTATTGTCTGAACATACTTCTTTTAATTCTAGTTTTATGTTTTGTTCAGATCCATAGCAGAAACTATTCAGATTTGCATTTGGGCCCAAGACTGTTTCAAAATCATGCAAATAATAAACTTTTCTAAATGATGACTTTCCTTCATGCAACAGAATACTTCCCATTAGTTAGTCTTTCCTTTCTTTCTGGAGATATTTAGCTGTCATTAATAATTCATTGTCTGTTTTAATAAAGGTGCTGTTAGTTTTCATTAATGATTTATTATTTATGTTAACAGTGTGCTCAGCTGAGGGTCCCTGAATATCGAATTCACAGCCTCTTAGAATTGTGAAAATGTTTCATTCTTATGAAACTGAAGCAGTAATTATTAAAATTTTCTTCTTGTTTATGAGCCTTACAAGCTTCTGAGACTACAGGCTGTCTGTCGGGTTATACTTTTCTTCTTGGGAACTTACTTGTATTATATGTCAGCTTTTGGAATCATGTTGCCCACATTCTGCTTTTTTAAGCATAACTTTTAAATATATATATATATATATATATATATATATATATATATATATAAAGACTATCTGAATTAACATTTGAAGATTCAGTGAAAATTTGTTTCAGTTTCAGGCACATTTTGTTGTTTTTCAGTCACTAAATCATGTCTGACTCTTTGAGATCCCCATGTATTGTAGCCCACCAGGCTCCTCTGTCCATGCAATTCTCCAGGCAAGAATACTGGACTAGGTTTCCATGTCCTTCTCCAGAGGATCTTCTTGACCCAGGAATTGAACCTGAGTCTCTTACATCTCCTGCACTGCAGGAGGATTCTTTGCCACTAGTGCCACCTGGGAAGCTCTGTCCTTCACTGTCTCCCAGAGTTTGCTCAAATTACTGTCCACTGAGTCAGTGATGCTATCTAACCATCTCATTGTCTGCCACCCACTTCTTTTAACTTCAATCTTTCCCAACATCAGGGTCTTTTCCAATGAGTCAGCTCTTTGTGTCAGATGGCCAAATATTGGAGCTTCAGCTTCAACATCAGTCCTTCCAATGAATATTCAGGACTGATTTCCTTTAGGATCTCCTTGTTGTCCAAGGGACTCTCAAGAGTCTTCTCCAACACCACAGTTCAAAAGCATCAATTCTTCAGCTCTCAGCCTTCTTTATGGTCCAGCTCTCACATCCATACCTGACTACTGGAAAAATCATAACTTTGACTATATGAATCTTTATTGGTAAAGTGATGTCTCTGGTTTTTAATACACCAATAGGTTTGTCATAGCTTTCCTTCCAAGGAGCAAACATCTTTTCATTTCATGGCTGTAGTTACTATCCACAATGATTTCAGAGCCCAAGAACATAAAATCTGTCACTGTTTCCACTTTTCCCCTGTCTATTTGAAGTGATGAGCCCAGATACCACATTCTTAGTCTTTTAAATATTGAGTTTTAAGCCAACTTTTTCACTCCCCTTTTTTACCATTATCAAGAAGCTCTTTAGTTTCTCTTCACTTTAAAGGTCTTTATTTTTATTTGCTAACAATTTTTTTCTTTCAAAGTGACATTTCCATGTTTCTTTTCATGGTTCTTTTCACTCTTTTCATGGTTATGATTTATGTCTTCTTTGTAACCTCAGTTTACTTCTTAGCATGTGCGTCACTTCATTTTAAAGTTGGCCACACATTTGATTTATAACCCCAGACCACAAAATGTATTTGCATAACTAAAAACACACATTTACACACACAGTAAGTAACATATTCTAAAAGCCTTAAAAACCACAGCAGTCATGCAATTTTACTTGGTCAACAGAAGGTGCTTGTTATTATTTTTATTTTTTAGAAGGTTCATTTTTGCCCTTAGCTATGACTTTCTGGAGTCTTTCCCCATGCTTTAGTTAATTTTAACACAGCTTTGCAGAATATGCAATATGATACAATTCAGAGAAATTTTCCTCAGCTTGCCCTCATTTCCTTTGTGGTGGCATAAGAAAAAACATTTACTCCTGGGCTCTCCTAATTTCTTCCATCCAAAAGCAACTGGCTATTTTCTGCTTCTGGTCCCTGCTCCTGAAGCCAACCCTTGACAGTCTACTATGAATGATTTTCCATGTGTTCCAATTTTATTTTATTTGTTGATATTCATCATTTCAATACTGGTCCATCTATAACACTCAATGAAAATTGATCTTCCTCTGTGAAAACTTTTGGGATGGAATACAGTCTGGGGCTTGATAAATTAATGTTTTTTAAAAATAATAAAGAGCCAAGAAAAGGAGAATCCAGTAATAAGGAATGTTATCAGGACAAACCCATAGAAACAGACCTCAATCCTGCATTCTGGGAAGTTACAACAAAGATGGCAACACACTGAGAGAACACCTACAGAGAGCAGTTCTCCAAGTTGAGTGTGCTCTAGAAAACACCACTGGGAGGCTTATAAGAATCGTGATTTCTAGACCCCACTCCCAGAGATCCTGATTCAGTGAGTCTGAGGTGGGATCCAAGAATCTGCACCCTCCAGGATTTCTAGGAAAACAGGCTTTGTCGCATGCTTTGCTGAACATTTCAATGAGTAACACAGAAAGCTCTTACAAGATCAACATGTAAATGTTCACAGTATTAAAACAAGAAGGAAGATGAGTTAAGTGTCTATCATGTATGAAAGATAATCATTTCCTTTTTTTCAAATTTTCCAGGTGATTCTTTAAAGAAGGTTAATTAAAGGAACCATTTAAGTAATTCAAAAGAAAAGGTATATTTTAAGGCCACAGTCTTGTCAGGAGTGTAAGGAAGTACTTGAACTTGCTTTGAAACATGAAAAGACAGTAAACTCTAAAGGAAAACAGACACTGTTGATAAGGTAGAAAAATTTGGAACAGCTAAAATGGAGGCTAATTTAAACCTTACAGGATTCATTAATTGCAGTGAATAATTGGTCTGCATTATTAGAAGTTTATGGACATACAGCCTTTTAAACTAGAAAGATATTTGAATTAGGTCTTTGACTATGGAGAAGGGATTCTTACTGTTGGCTGCATGATAGAATTATCTGGAAGCTTTAATTCATATTTATGCATGTGTCCCACACCTTAAATATTGGACTTTAATTGGTCTTAGGCATAGCTTGTGCATTAGGATTTCTAAAACTTTTTCATGTGATTTTAACATGTTAGCAAGGTTAACAAACACTGTTCTAGTTAACCTGGTGAGTAATGCAGCAGTATGAAATTAACCCAAGATAGACCGATACCAAAATAACTGACACACAATCAACAGTGCTTTGTAGTTTATCATCTCTGTGTCTGTTTCCTCTTTCTCTTTTCAGATTTACTGGTGTCTAAAATAAAAGCCTGACAGTGTTACTCAGAGCTGTTCTGGGAGGGAGGGAGAGAAGGGAAGAGGGAAAGAGAAAGAGAGAAACAGAGAGAGAGAGATTGCGTTAGAAGAGAATAAACATCTGCTCACTCGAGAAACCTTTTATTCTCTGAGTACAGATGAGTTGCTAGGTTTCACTGTGAATGGGAGAAAGTATTCTCAAGACTATCTCAAGACTCTTGCCTCTGTGTCCATAGTCGCTGCTCAGTTTTCTGACTAAATTAGCATCCCTGGAGATGTCAGTACAGAGAGCATACACTGGCCAGAAAACCTGTGTATCCCAGTGCCCTTAGTATTTATTTCTCTCATTGTAAATTCATATGTTGACAGTTGGTTTATAACATTTTCTCCATTGAGTCTGGAGAGTATTAGCTGAGCCCCTAGCCCCAACAGCCCTTCTAACTGTAATGTCAAAATATTTTCTTCACTGCAAACTTGGTCATGAAGACTTTCTGAGACTGAGCTTAATTGAGCAACTGGACAAGTTCAAAGAGGTAAAGCGACAAGTCAAGGACAGAGGGCAAGGACATTAATGAATAGGGACACAAAACTTCTGAATCTAAGGGCAACACTGCTTCCACAGCATTACTGTGTCTCTCGGGAAAGATTCTTGTCATAACGACTTTGTTTTCATCAACTTAGGAGACCACTGGGTTTTTAATAATGATAGTACACCTTGTCAGGAAGCAAATCCTTCCATGGATAAAATGACTCCATAATTATCGAAGCTTCATTTAGGATAATTTCCCCCAAAGACTTACAGCTTCCAAAAGCAATTTGTGTTGACGCATGATGATACACCTCTTAAGCCTGACATGGATTTCTTCCTTTTTTTGTCATCCCAAAGTGCCGCTGCCTAAACATACTAAAATCCAGATAGAAAAAGAGAAACAAACTCACTCGGCTTGAAAATTTGATCTTTACTTTGGAAATAACTCTCTAGCTTTGACAAAATGCTTATATTCTACTAAACAATGCAGTCATCAATTAAACTTGGTTTCAGACTTAAGGAATGCACCACCAAAAATCAAAGGCGAGGTCAGGATGGTCCATGAATGTGATTTACTTCCTTCAGCATGTTTAGACAGGTCACCCACGGAGTCACTTTCTGATGTAATAGCTGTATAAAATTTACTTGACCTGTTTTGCTTCAAGTCTCTTATGCTGTCTTTTCCCAGTGTTTACAGGCCTAGGGAATAACAGAAACCAGACCAGGAATCCCTGTATTTTCTCTGGGCTCTAAATGTCATGTGTCACAGCAGTCACTGGACTCCTACCAGCTTGTTGACTGAATTTAGATCATGATCTCCCGACTCAGTCCATTTAAATTAGACAGAAGCTATGAGCTCACCAATGCTCTGAGACAGTGTTGACACAAGCTGGGTAACAGCCCATGCTCAGAACTCAGGAATACCTTCCTGATAACCCAGGAACATCTCTCTGACAAAGCAACTTAGAGGTGTAATGTAAGTCATGCTTTCAATCACTTTGAGAAAAGCCTTTTCATGACTTATTGCTGTGTGTGTAAACTGACAGGGAAAAATATGTTCCAAATGATTATTCAAACCTCCTTTAAACCAATGGTGGTCTCCAAAACAGTGTGTTGTGATAAACATTGGTGAGAGACTTTAAAATGTCTGTGCCTATTCCTTCCTTTCCTATCCAGAGGGATAAGATGGTTTTGCAATGGGTAAGAAAAAGAATTAATTAAAAGAGCACACTCAGGTAATGCGATTGTGTTTGTTGTGAGGTTCTAGGAACTTGGAGAATATTTCTAGGGACAGGGCCTGTCCTGGGTGAGGCACAGAAGGTCCATGTAAGGTATAGAAATTCAACAGTGAGTGATGATGTGTGTTTGCCTGTTAGAAGGCAATGAACAAGAAGAAAAGGATGCCAGGAATAGAAACTCTGTCTAGGAGATCTAAGAGATAAGAGTTGTGTTTACTGATGGGAAGACGGTTTCTCTTGAACCCAATTATGGAGAATTTAAATCTTGTTGTTTCTCATTTCTGCAGGCTTGTCCTATTCTAGGGCTGTAGTATGATTCTGGGAGAGAGCTTCTCAGTGGGCCTCTTCATAATCAAGAAGCATCTGCTGAGCATCTGTCAAAAATCAAAGATGCAGAGATGAAGAGGATGAGGTCCGAGGCCCTTGGTGTCAGGAGTCTCATTGAATAGTGGAGGCAGCTCCACGGGGCAGTATGGGAATTGCTAAAATAGAAGATGGGGTGCTAAGAGGCCATGGAAAAGAAGCATCTACACTTGCTTTGGGGTCAGTGACGTATTGGGCTTCCCTGGTAGCTCAGATGGTAAAGAATCTGCCTGCAATGCAAGAGACCTGAGTCCAATCCCTGGGTTGGGAAGATCCCCTGGAGAAGGAAATGGTAACCCACTCCAGTATTATTGCCTGGAGAATCCCATGGAGAGAGGAGCCTGGCGGGCAACCATCCATAGGTTCACAAAGAGTTGGACATGACTGAAGTGACTTACCATGCACACTGAAAACTTGAGCTTAGTGTGAAAGGATAACTTAAAAAGAGACGTGAATGGACCTACAATCTGTCATACAGATCGAAGTAAGTCTGAAAGAGAAAAACAAATATGGAATATTAACACATATATGTGGAATCTAGAAAAATGCTACACAAGCACCTATTTGCAGGGCAGGAATACAGATGCAGATGTAGGGAACAGATGTGTTGACATGGGGGTAGGGAGGCTGAATTGAGATTTTGTGATTGATGTATGTGTGCTGCCATGTGTAAAACAGATAGCTAGCGGGAACCTGCCATATAGTGCAAGAAGCTCAGCTCCATGCTCTGTGGTGACCTACAGGGGTGGAATGGGAGGGGAAATGGGAGGGAGGTCCAAGAGGAAGAAGATGTATGTATACATACAGCAGAAGGGCTGGGCCTGGAGGCAAGAGGGGGCAGCTGAGCAAGGTCACAGAGGCAGGAAACATGAAACAACACTGGAGGGAAGTCATAGGAGGGATGATGGCAAGAAATGGGGCCAAGATGGTAAAGGATGGGCAGACTAATAAGGGCTTGGGTAACAACCTTAGGACATAAACTTTATCTGCAATATTACAAGCAGTTTCCTCAGTCTCTTGTATCCCATTTCCAGGTATCTGCAAGTGCTTTGTAATAACCTGTAGAATAACCCTACCAGACACACACAGATATGAAGATAAGGTCAAACCAATGTTGTGAGACTGCAAACTAATGTGTCACTGTCTTTTTTTATTACACTATATATCTCAATTTCACCATAAGAAATATATTTTAAAAGAAATAAAAAACAATGTGATAAATGTGCAAAACCTCTGCCTCAGGAAGATGATAAAAGATTGTGTGGAAGGAATTTCTAAATCAGATGAACTGTTCCCTAGAACATTTGTAGACATACCCGCTAGATGTTCTCAGAATGAAGATATTTCTATTCATCTAATCAGAGATTTAATTTTCCCATGGACTGTGAATATTCTTTGAGTGCCTTCGGGGTACAGAAAATGGTACTTTAACCCCAGCATGCTCTTAGTGAGAATGGAAATATTATGAGAATTGGAAATTTTTCACTTGGGGAAGAGGAGTATTAATGCACGTTTGAAGAAGGGCTTGTAACCACGGGGACATTTGGGTGGCCAGGGGAATACGAGGTTCACAAAGGCCCTGACTTGTTTACCTGTATCCACAGTGCCTCGCAAGAGGAGGCATTCAGCAAGAACCGATGGGTGGCTGGCTGGCAGGCTGGATGGATGGAGGAAAGATGGGTGGAGACATCTGAAGTGATGCTGCCAACTGCATGAAAGCTGGTACTCCTGGGAGAAGTGATGGAAGTTTTCTGCTGAAGGTCAAAATGGCGGCACAGAGGAGCATAGTGCTGAGAGCATAGACTGAAACCAGATCCCACGGGGCAGCTTCCTGTCTCTGTTGCTTCTTAGCCTGGGATGAGCAAGAAATGTCACCATTTTGTACTAGGTTTCCTCATCAGTAAGTGAGGGAAATTAACAATATAAAAATTATATTTATATCATATGGTTGCTTTGAGGATTAAGTGATATATATCACTTAACATAAATGTGATTATAATTCATATATATTACATGTAAATATATAAAATCAACTTTTGAAAGTTCTCCATTCTAATATAACTTGGCATACAGAAATCATTAAAATGCCATTTATCCATTTATTTTAAGGTGTCTTTCCTCTTTGGTATTTAAACTCTTGAACACTAATAAGAAGAGAAAAGATGGAAATGGTACACAACGTTTCATTGTTTGTTTGTTTTTGTTTTTTCACTCTTCCTTATTCTGAGTTTTTTTTTTTTTTTTTTTAATGGAATGGGAACTATGGAAAAGGATTATTATTAAAGGAGTCAAATAAGTCTACAAAAATCCAAAAAGGGTGGCATGGTTAACTTAATACACACATGGTTAACTTAATATAGCTGACAGAGCCTTGCAGCTTGATCAGCTGGGTTGACATCAAGTTGAATTCACACGGACAGAAAAATGGAAGGAAAATAAGAAGTAGCAGATTTTTCAAGCAAGCCCCAGTGAGAAAAATGCCTTCCCACGTAACAGTTAATCTTCTCCCTACTTGAATCCTCGAAAAGACGGGTGGAGGTGGGGGAAAACCAGGGCCGAGGGCTGCAGCCTGAGCTGGCTCGACTCTGTGCTGTGCTTTGGGCGGCTGAATTCCTGCTGGGCTTACTCAGCTTGCACCGTCTTCACATCACACTGCTTCCAGGAACTTCTCACCATCACTAGCCAGGGAGCAAATTATCTGCAGCAGGTGGTGACGCCTCCGCAGTGACACTCGCACCCTGCTCTCACCACCAACCACTCTGCTGTCATCACCCCACGACCTTGCCTGTGTCGAGAGGCCTCAAGTGAGAAGATGGTGATGGCCAGCCTTGCTGACAAATCTCTGCTTCTTGGAATTGTTTGGCAGGTGGATTTGCTGAACTAATTTCTCCTGACTTGAGAACAACAGAAGAAAAGAGGAAGACCTGTGATGCCTGATGTGGCCTGGGTTTGAAAGGAATGCCCTGCTCAGGGCGGTGCTCTGGTGTCTTCCAGAAGAGACGCTGCCGCGCAGTGCGGACTGATAGCCAAAGCAGGGTAGTAGGTCCATCTGGGTATTTCTTGTACAGGCTCTGATGATTTTCCAAATACTGGATCCATCTTCATCCAGTTCCGAGTAAGATGTATTGAGAATTGAGGAATTGACCTTAGTTTTTTAAGGGGCTGTTTAATTACAAACAGCTTTCTATTTTAGTTATAAACAGCTTTCTATTTTGTTCCATTGATCTATATTTGTCTTTGTGCCAGTACCACACTGTCTTGATGACTGTGGCTTTGTAGTAGAGCCTGAAGTCAGGCAGGTTGATTCCTCCAGTTCCATTCTGCAGTTCAGTCGCTCAGTCGTGTCTGACTCTTTGCGACCCCATGAATCACAGCACGCCAGGCCTCCCTGTCCATCACCAACTCCTGGAGTCCACCCAAACCCATGTCCATTGAGTCGATGATGCCAATTCAACCATCTCATCCTCTGTCGTCCCCTTCTCCTCCTGCCCTCAATCTTTCCCAGCAACAGGGTCTTTTCAAATGAGGCAGCGCTTCGCATCAGGTGGCCAAAGTATTGGAGTTTCAGCTTCAACGTCAGTCCTTCCAATGAACACCCAGGACTGATCTCCTTTAGGATGGACTGGTTGGATCTCCTTACAGTCCAAGGGACTCTCAAGAGTCTTCTCCAACACCACAGTTCAAAAGCATCAATTCTTTGGCGCTCAGCCTTCTTCACAGTCCAGCTCTTACATCCATACATGACCACAGGAAAAACCATAGCCTTGACTAGACGGACCTTTGTTGGCAAAGGAATGTCTCTTCTTCTTAATATGCTGTCTATGTTTGTCATAACTTTCCTTCCAAGGAACAAACTCTTTTAATTTCATGGCTGCAGTCACCATCTACAGTGATTTTGGAGCCCAAGAAAATAAAGTCTATTACTATTTTCACTTTTTCCTTCTTCTATTGGCCATGAAGTGATGGGAATAATAATTACATTACCTCAGAAGGTTGCTATAAAGGAGTTCATATGTGAAAGCTCTTAGATAAATGTAAGTACATTTGTCTATGTACAGCCATGCGACACTTAGCCAGCTCTTGGAAGTGCTTATTTAGAGAGAATATATTTAATAAATCACATTTATTAAATTAAATTAATTTAATTTAAATTTGAATTAAATTTATTAATTCAATTTAATTAAATTTGATAAATTTAATAAATTAAATTTGAATTAAATTGAACTAAATTAAATTCAAATTTGAATACAGTGTGCCCAGCACATCTGCAAAGACTGGCCAGGACCTGTTTTGAGCCCTGGTCTCTGCATTTGAGCCTTCGCCTCCCTGCTGGGACTGCTGGGAGTGGCTCATGGGTTCCAGAACTACACAAATAGCTGTGCCCATAGCTATCGAGAAACCCGTGCTCACATTCACGGGACCACTTTGCTGTCTCTTACAAAGGCTCTTGTGTCATTATTGTTTGCTTAACATTGTTGAAAACTTCTGACAGTTTTACTTCCCTGTGGGTTTCTAGCCTTTTCTATTTTAACCTGTGGTTTCCAGCTTTTGTTGTTGTTGTTGTTTAACTGATTTAATGTCAAAACATACAGGAAAAACATATTGGTTAATACACTTGTTGTTCCAACCTCCAAAATGAGCTTTTTCATTCTCTCACACAATAAATATTTCTACAGAAAGTTATTATTATTTCTGCTTATGTTTCTACTCAGAGGTTAATAGAGTTTTATTTATGAATGTGCAGCTCAGAAATGCTGTCAGAAGAAAAAGCTGCTTAGTAGACAGGAAGAGAATCTTAATTTAAAATTTTAATTCTTTATTCTATTTCAAAGAACTGTGGGCTGGATCAGAGTTCACTCCCATGTTTTTTGAATGAGAGTTAGATGTTAGGATGCTGTCTGACAAAGTTACGCTTGACTTATGAATGTATTTTATGACAAGAAAGAAACAGCAACAAAACATCTAACTCCTTTTCAGGCTGAAAGTTATTTGTCACACTGGGAGGGAGCATTCTGTAATGTATGGTTCCTCAAAGTGTGGTCTTTGGACCATGAACATCAGAAACTCCTAAAAAATTTATTAAAATTCCCAAGGCTCTGGCACAGGCCTATGAGGGCAGTTTTCTGGGATAGACACAAAGACCCTGATCTCCAGAAACATCTGCTAATTTTGGCTTTTCCTCATGCTAAAGTTTTTGAACACACTAATGAAGTCCACAGAAGATGTTACCTTAATGGTTCTGATATTTAAACTGAAGAAAGTTCTGCTGCTGCTATGTCACTTCAGTCATGTCTGACAATTTGCGACACTATGAACCATGGCCTGCCAGGCTCCTCTGTCCATGGGAATTTCTGCAAGAATACTGTAATGGGTCACCATGACTCCTTCAGGGGCTCTTGCCTACCCAGGAATCAAACTCGCCTGTCTTGCATCTCCTGCATTGGTAGGTGGGTTCTTCACCACTAGCACCACCTGGGAAGTCAGAGCAAAGTCCCGAAAGAGGGCCAAAGTTTCAAAAGTTAAGGTGATCTTTGGAAAAGGAAACCTCTATAGTAAGATATTGGTGTATAAATAAGTATCAGACTTTAAGAAATTACAACCCCACAAAAAGGACGCAGAAAATGAATCAATTATTGGAAGACAAGTCCATAACAAGTTATGATCAATTTGAGGGCTAAAGCATACGAGTTTTTGAGGATCACATTCTTCAGAGGATGTTCCTTGGAGATGCTGTTGGAAACTGACCCTGAGGAGGCTCAACATTTGATATTTTCAGGATACAGCAAACTTGACATTATCCTGTACATTCCCCCATTAGATTATAAGTCCTCAAAGACAGAAACTGGGCCTCTTATATTTTATGTGTCTCTGGAACTAACAGAAGGCCTATTAGTAGATAATAATAGGTCTCAGCAAATATTGAGCACTTATTGGCTGCTCAGAAAGTATTGGCTGAAATGAACTGGGGGACTGATGATTTTGTTGGGAAGAGTCCACTGTAAAAGAGAAAACCCAGCCGAGTTTGCTGAGATATGAGCTTGAATTTACAAAAGGCACACACGTTGTTTATCCAATGAATCCTTGACATTTTGCTAAAAATGTCTGTCAACATATTTTCCCACTCTGTCTTGACAGTGTTGCATGCAATTTTTGTGTACAAAAGTTCATCACAGTCTCTCCCTAGGTCCTTGGTCATGTCCACCCAGAATTTTTCCAACCTTTAACAAATCTAGTAATACAATACATGGAATTGTCATAATACCGAACTCTGTTTTACAAATTAGTAACACTTTAAATAAACTTCTCTCTTTAGATGTATTTTATCATTAGGGATTTTTTTTTTTTAGTTTATTTCAAAATCATTATGGCTTAAAAATGTTTCTTTAAAATAGACTTTTTCTTTTTATCAGTTTCACTGCAATATTAAGATACAAAAGAAGTTCTTCCATTGGTTATGACACCCTTGGTGTTAGGCAGGATGACATATTCCATGGGTAAAATTGTACACAAAAGAGCAGCCTCTTTGACCTCTGACAATGGCATGTTTTAAGGAAAATAGAAAACAGATTTTGGCAAGTGTTATCTCCCTTATGAAGGATCCTTTTGATCCCTTTTTGGGAGTGCAGAAGTTAGAAAGATTCGAGTTTAGTTATTGCAAAATCTTTACTTCTGGTTCTAAAAGAGAAGTTGATAAAAGCAGCTTGAAAGAGTTTTTAACATTATTATGAATTACTTAATAATATGAGCTAAAGGCGAAAATGAATGAAAAACACAAAGATTAACAATCCTGTTGATCATATATGTGTTTAAAAATTAAGAGAAAAAAAGATTTGTCCTGAGGATAAAGGCTTTTAGTACCTTTTCCACAGCTATAATTTTTAGCAGCCTCTTGGGCCCTCTTGTTATGTAAGTATGCAAAATATGGTTATTTGTGCAGAAAGAATAAAGAAATCAACTTTACTTAGAGTCAGTTTATTGTGTGGACCTACCAAAGCAAAATGGATGGCCACATACAGAAAATGCCCCTAGAGATTACTGGTGATCCTGCCATACTGATTTGGGATCAAAGATGCAAAATTGTTTACATGAGATTATATAGAAGGTAAGAGTCAGAGTAAGGCTGGTTCAAAACACCTAATGTTAATTCCTGACAGAAAGGAAGAATTATTAGGCAATGAAAATGTTAGAAATGCTTACTATTAGTCAAAATAATATCTCTGTGAACCAAAAATTTCTCTGTAATAGTTTATAAACTGTGTAGCAGGCATTTAGTGAAATTAAAATCTTCCATTTATGTAAAATAACTGTATGTGCAATACATACTTTTAAATTTACAATGTTACAAAAGAGCTCTGAATATTTAGTATTTCAGAACTCTTATTCTATGATTAAATTATCCTGCTATAAAATAAGAATATATGAATTTGTTGAATATGTTTTATGTACGTGAGAAATCTACCTTATTGGTGGATAAATATTGAATGAAGAATTTATTCTTAGGTGCTGGCTAATGAACTTAGTATCACATTATCAAAAGATGAATCAGTTTTGAACCTATTGCAACTATTATCATTCTTATATCATATATGAAGCTAATTGCCAGTCCAGGTTTGATGCATCATACTGGATGCTTGGGGCTGGTGCACTGTTTAATTTTTTTAAATTATTTTTGTAGGATGGGAAAAATGGCCTGGTATAAGATTTTTCTCCTTTAAAATGCTACTTTTATGAAATAAAATAAAGAATATACAAAACATTTTAAAATGATAGTATTCACAAAATTTGTACACAGTGGAGAAAATCTTGAAAGGAGAGGTGGATTTGATTAAACAAATCTTTGATTTATTCAGTTTTAACTGGTCCTTCATAATGTTATTTCTCAAAACAATTGTAACTTTATAAGACCTCTTCTTTCACTCATTCCTTCATATTATTTTTTTTTTCTATTACCACTAACTATGCTTTTCTGGTTCTTTTATCCTTCCAAGTTGGTAAATAAGTGTGTGTCTTTTCTCTATGGCAATCTTTCTATTATAACGAGGTATTTATTTAACTAAGTTAATTTATCCTCTAGACAGATCATTAATGATATGCATGGCTGTGTGTGTCCTGAATACCCAGATGGTCAGGTATCTTATTGTAAATTTTCATGCAAAATTTCAAATTTAAGTCTCTAAACAGATAAACATTTCTCAGAACCAGTTTGAATATTTGTGCCCCAAGTGTCTCTGCTTGTCACATTCCAGATTCTTCTATTTCAAGGCCATTATAATTTATCACCATGAGTATCTGAAGCATGAGATTACAAAAATTTTGTTCTGGGAACACTGTCAGCCTAGGTATTAATTATAGACAGAATAAAAACCAAAACAAAAAATCTTCACTTAGAGTTGAGTCCAATCTATCATTGTCAAAAGAGTATCTCAACTTGAGTTATTATTCATTCCCCATTATTTATTTTTTTTATTATTATTTTTTATTCTTCTAATTTTATTTTATTTTTAAACTTTACATAATTGTATTAGTTTTGCCAAATATAGTTTTGTTTTTATTAATAGTTTGAAAAAGTATTTTCCCAGTGTATGCTGCTGCTGCTGCTGCTGCTAAGTCGCTTCAGTCGTGTCCGACTCTGTGCCACCCCATAGACGGCAGCCCACCAGGCTCCCCCATCCCTGGGATTCTCCAGACAAGAACACAGAAGTGGGTTGCCATTTCCTTCTCCAATGCATGAAAGTGAAAAGTGAAAGTGAAGTCGCTCAGTCGTGTCTGACTCTTCGCGACCCCATGGACTGCAGCCTACCAGGCTCCTCCCCGTCCATGGGATTTTCCAGGCAAGAGTACTGGAGTGGGTTGCCATTGCCTTCTCCTCCTAGTGTACAAAGGGATGATAATAGGACTACATCAAACTAAAAAAAGAAATTGTACAGCAAAAGTCCATCATTGAAATAAAAAGGCAACCTACATAATGGGAAAAAAATTGCAAATTATGTATCTGTTAAAGAGTTAATATAAAAAATATATAAAGAACTCATACAACTTAATCCCTGGAGTAGGAAATGGCAACCCACTCCAGTATTTCCACCTAGAAAATGCCATGGACAGAGGAGCCTGGCAGATATAGTCCATGGGGTCATAAAGAGTTGGACACAACTAAGCATCTAAGCACATACAATTTAATAGTAAAAACAGAAAAATCAATTTAAAAATGGGTAAAGATTCTAAACATAAATTTTCCCAAAGAAATACAGATGGCCAACAGGTACATTAAAAGGTGTTCAACATCACTAACCATCAGGGAAATGCAAATCAAAACCACAATGAAATATCTCTTCACATTGGCAAAACCAACACAATATTGTAAAGTAATTAGCCTCCAATTAAAATAAATAAATTTATATTAAAAAACAAAGAAAGAAAAATAACAATAAGATACAATCTCATAAGAGGAAAGGAAGGGTCTCTTCTGTTCTTATTGGCTTTTTGTCCTGCCTGTCTTTTGCTTTCAAAATTGCTCCTGATATAGCCTTAGCATTTAAGAGTTTACAGACTATTTCTATGTATACGGATCATCACATCAGACCTATAAGATGGACAAAAAAATAATTTTTTTATCAGCTCTACAAAACAAAACTTCAAGTTGAAAGGATGTGACTTCACCAGGGTCACAGGCTATTACACAATGAAACCATGACTAAATTTCATATCTTCTTCCTTCTGATCTACTTTTTATGAGACAATAGGTTATCTATTACCACACAGATTATCTTAAAAACTGTTTCGCAATCTATCAGTTCAGTTCAGTTCAGTCGTTCAGTCGTGTCTGACTCTTTGCGACCCCATGAATCGCAGCACGCCAGGCCTCCCTGTCCATCACCAACTCCCAAGGTTCACTCAGACTCACGTCCATCGAGTCAGTGATACCATCCAGCCATCTCATCCTCTCCTCGTGCCCCTAATCCCTCCCAGCATCAGAGTCTTTTCCAATGAGTCAACTCTTTGCATGAGGTGGCCAAAGTACTGGAGTTTCAGCTTTAGCATCATTCCTTCCAAAGAAATCCCAGGACTGATCTCCTTCAGAATGGACTGGTTGGATCTCCTTGCAGTCCAAGGGACTCTCAAGAGTCTTCTCCAACACCACAGTTCAAAAGCATCAATTCTTCAGTGCTCAGTTTCTTTATAGTCCAACTCTCACATCCATACATGACCACTGGGAAAACCATAGCCTTGACTAGACGGATCTTTGTTGGCAAAGTAATGTCTCTGCTTTTCAATATGCTATCTAGGATGGTCATAACTTTTCTTCCAAGGAGTAAGCATCTTTTAATTTCATGACTGCGGTCACCATCTGCAGTGATTTTGGAGCCCCCAAAAATAAAGTCTGACACTGTTTCCACTGTTTCCCCATCTATTTCCCATGAAGTGATGGGACCAGATGCCATGATCTTCGTTTTCTGAGTGTTGAGTTTTTTTTTTATTAGCTAAGGTACTTTCTTTCTTTCTTTTTTTTTAATTTTTAACTTTACAATATTGTATTGGTTTTGCCAAATATCAACATGAATCTGCCTCAAGACAGCAAAAGAGACACTGATGTATAGAACAGTCTTTTGGACTCTTTGGGAGAGGGAGAGGGTGGGATGATTTGGGAGAATGACATTGAATGTTGAGTTTTAAGCCAACTTTTTCGCTCTCCTCTTTCACCTTCATCAAGAGGCTTTTTAGTTCCTCTTCACTTTCTGCCATAAGGGTGGTGTCATCTGCATCTCTGAGGTTATTGATATTTCTCCCAGCAATCTTGATTCCAGCTTGTGCTTCTTCCAGCCCAGCGTTTCTCATGATGTACTCTGCATAGAATTTTAATAAGCAGGGTGACAAATACAGCCTTGACGTACTCCTTTTCCTATTTGGAACCGTCTGTTGTTCCATGTCTAGTTCTAACTGTTGCTTCCTGACCTGCATACAAATTTCTCAAGGGGCCAGTCAGGTGGTCTGATATTCCCATCTCTTTCAGAATTTCCCACAGTTTATGGTGATCCACATAGTCAAAGGCTTTAGCATAGCCAATAAAGCAGAAATAGATGTTTTCCTGGAACTCTCTTGCTTTTTTGATGATCCAGCAGATGTTGGCAATTTGATCTCTGGTTCCTCTGCCTTTTCTAAAACCAGCTTGAACATCTGGAAGTTCACGGTTCACGTATTGCTGACACCTGGCTTGGAGAATTTCGAGCATTACTTTACTAGCATGTGAGATGAGTGCAATTGTGCAGTAGTTTGAGCATTCTTTGGCATTGCCTTTCTTTGGGATTGGAATGAAAACTGACCTTTTCCAGTCCTGTGGCCACTGCTGAATTTTCCCAATTTGCTGGCATATTGAGTGCAGCACTTTCACAGCATCATCTTTCAGGATTTGGAATAGCTCAACTGGAATTCCATCACCTCTACTAGCTTTGTTCGTAGTGATGCTTTCTAAGGCCCACTTGACTTCACATTCCAGGATGTCTGGCTCTAGGTGAGTGATCACACCATCGTGATTATCTGGGTCATGAAGATTTTTTTGTACAGTTCTTCTGTGTATTCTTGCCACCTCTTCTTGATATTTTCTGCTTCTGTTAGGTCCATCCATTTCTGGCCTTTATCGAGCCCATCTTTGCATGAAATCTATGCAGTTTAGTAAATCAGACGAGTAGCTTCCTCTACCTTCCTGTCTTTAATCATAATGTGAATTTTTGCTACACTTCAAGTTTTCATTTGATTAAACCTAAAATGGAGCATATTTCAACTGATTGCAAAATCCCCAGAGTAAACCCTCATGTGATTAGGCCAATCTTTTTTTTTTTTTTAATGTATGGTTTTCTATTACTTTAGTAAACTGCCATACCACATTTACTTAGTGTATGCAATTTATAAAAACATATCACCTTCCTATTAATTCTCTATTTATTAAAAACTCTGAAAACCAGCTAAATATCTTTAATTTTTAAAAAATCCTGACACTGCTTCTTGCACAATGCATCAGTGCATGTTAAACGATGTATGACATATGACATACCATATACTAGTTGGTTTCTTCTTAAAATATAACAGTATCTGATCAAAAGTTCACAGACCTTAAGAATTTCTCATTCATGTATTTTCTAGTAATTGATTTGTTTGGCTCTGGGTTATTGCTTCCCTTTATTTTTTCTTTATAATATATTGTTCTCAAGCTTTGTTTCCAAAATAACTGCTTGTTTAGTAAGTAATAATAATTATAATTTCCACTGAGTAGTAACTTTAATTCTATTTCTCCAAGGAAAACGCACCACTATTTAGAATTTTTTGTAGACTCGTTAAACAGCCTCAATTAAATACATGCAGATGAAATTCATTAGGTGATTTCCTCTGGAAGATGATGTTCAGTTCGATGTCGGGAGCCGCATTAGGCATTACTGACAAAATGGAGCGACGGCCCCAGATCCCTGTCTTCATTTTGCAGGCACGGTCCCGGGATGAAGGAGTTAGGCCTTGTAATTCTGACTTGTCTTTTCCTCTCCTTGGCTGAGTTGACTGAAAAGGAATATTAAGGTGCTTATTATTCTTGAGAGGAGCATGAGAAGGCACAAAGCCTTCTGCTGCTGTGCTCAGAGAATAATTCATAAAGTTAATCATCGACATTTGTTTAAGGACTTTTACAAAAGAGTGTTCCAGGATGAGCACGTAGGCCACAGTTTGAGGCCATGGGAGGGATTGCTATCTGAGGCCTATTTGTGAGGAAAATGTTTATGGCAAAGAGTTTGCTGAATTTAGGTCTTAGGAATAATTAAAATAGTTAGAAGCTAAAGATTTAAGGAATGTTGTAAGGTTAGCATATTCTACTATAGCTTATAGAAATTAAGGACTTTAGAGATAGTATTAGCTAGAAGCCCTTTCTAAGAAATAGTGAGCTTAGGATACTAGGGGCAAAAAGGACTTAGAAAGATAAGAAATAAACTGAGGAATGTGGTATGCAGCCCAGACATTAGCATGAGTTACAGTGTATTCACAAGGACACATGAGAAAAAGGAGATAAGAGAATCACTGAGGCAGAAACACCTTTGGAGGGGAAACAATGATTTATGAAGACAACAAATCTGGGTCAGTGGGAACTGAAAATATCAAACCTCTGACCTAATGCTTTTGTAAAAGTATAAAAGAAAATCATAAGCTTGAAATAAGCAGACAGTCCAAGAAAACTGAGAGGCTGCCTCAGTTTCTCGCTGACATCGCTCACCCCTTCCGGTTGAATCCCTGGCTGCTGGAGCTGGACTCGGGCAGTTTATTTCTATTGTGTTGAAGTGGATTGCTATGGTTGATTCCCTTTCACGTGACTCTTGGGTGTTTTTTTTTTTTTTTTTTAGTATGATCCTCTTTGTTTGAGAGGACTGTGCTAACCTTTTAGACTTGCACCAGGATCCATGACCTCATCCTGATGGTTAAGAGACTTGCTTTGTACTTCCTAACCTTTGACTTAGCTTCTTCCTATGATGTCCATTAGGGCTTCTTTCTTCCATGTCAGTGTTGTCAAGATGCTGCTTTGTAACGGGGAAAGAAAGCCCTTCAGATTGTAAGTGCTACTTCATCTAGATTTCAAGATCGTACCTTTCCATTGAGTTTCCTAGGAAGTGGTATTCACTATACTTTGAAGCCAAAACTCTTAAAGACAGAGTTCAAAGAGCTGTTTTGAGAAAGTACTGTCATGTTCATCTAGATGGTAAATGCAGAGTGTGACTCCATTTTGGGAGATTCTGAATATTTTGTGGTGGCTGAATTAAAGATAAATACTTTTTGAGATAGTATGTCATAGACAGATTGAAAACTTAGGTTCTAGTGATGTGAAGTCCTGGTATCTGGGAAACGTAGTAGCAGACCTGCCACCTTCTTCACACCTGGAAGAGGTGTCAGGATGACACTGAAGCTGAATCTCAATCAGCATCTAAATCTGTAACTCCAAGGTATAGTCTTTCCCATTTGGCTCATTCCTTCCAAAGTTTCCACCCCAGCCACAATATGCTGAAAGCCTGCTACAGCAGGTATGACATTCTAATAGAACATGGAAAAGGTCCTTTGAGAACCAATTGTACCTGAAATGTCATAGCCTTAGAAATTCCTGTTTACCTAGAACACGATTCTAAAAGGAAAATGAATACAGGATTTTGATAAAATATAAACTCCATCTAATTGTTGGGAAGACCACATACAGACTGAAATGTGTAACACAGGTACCAATAAACAGTTGGAAAAGCAGATTGTAGGTTCTGGGTCATGTAAACAAGCTAATGTTAATAAATTAAAAAAATAAGGACAGAATCACAGCTGCTGTTTAAACTACTTCCTAAGAATAGCCCATCTGTATCCATATTTATAATGCTTTCTGAAAGAGGAAAATGTTCTTAGTCTTCAAAAATGTTAGAAACAAAAACTTACAACTGACCCACAAGTGCATGTCACAATTTCAAGGTTACATGACTGAGGAACAATTCTAGAAATTCTGTTATTACATGGGAAAAAGGAAGTTGCAGGACCATGTGGACTTTGGTTAGACTTTGTTGTAGCCTCACAAGCCTTGGAAGTCAGTAATGATCTAACCTTGGAATACACACACTGTCATTCTCACACTATCCATGAATACCAGGCAGCAAGTTCATTGGAGGCCACCTTGGATGGCATCTGGGAACTCACTAGACATTTGTCATGTCTAATGGCATTCAAGGTTATCAATAAAATATGCACCAGTTATGCAAGAGTTAAATGAAAATTTAACTCTTTAACATACTTAGGTACTCCAGGATGATGTTCATTGCCAACTTGTGTATTGACTACCAAACCACATGCATCTTTTATTGGTAACCTTGAATGCCATTAGACATGGCAAATGTCTAATGAGTTCCCAGATGCCATGCAAGGTGGCCTCCAATGAACTTTGCTCCCTGGTATTCATGGATAGTGTGGGAATGTCAGTGTGTATATTCCAAGGTTAGATCATTAAAGGCATTGCAGCACTTGCTTTACTCTCTCTTGGATCACTCTGGGGAAAGCCAAGTGCTGAGGTATGAAGACATTCAAGAAGATTTATGGTGAAGATCCATGTAGGGAGAAACTGAGGTCTCCTTCCAGCATTTACTTGACAGAGTTGGAAGTGAGCTACCTTGGATGCTGATTCTTGAATCAACTTGGATGCTGATCCAATCACCTGCAGGGGATGGAGGTGTTGGCTGACCTCTTGAGCACAAACTCAGGAGAGACTCTAAGCCAGATCAATTCAGCAAACTGCCTCCTAATTCCTGAGTCAGAAATTGTGAGATACTACATGTTTATTGTTGTAAGATACTAACTTTAGGGGTAATAGTTTATGCAGCCACAGAAAACTAATACAAATGTGTAAAGTATTGTTCTCCAAAATCTCGTTCATCAAAAATGTGCTTCCAGCTGAGACTCTCCCAGACCTTTTTCAAAATGCTAGAGTCTAGGTCATAGAGGATAACCAATGGCAAAAAAAAAAAAAAAATGGGGATAATGAAGCACTGTTTCAGCTCTGCTTTAGTAACTTGGCCCTAGTGATCAGAGGGATCAGAAACATCCTGCTGCTCACTCTGTTTTCGTCACTCTTCTCTGGTTTGAATGCCACTTAAATAGCACCTGAATTGGAAGAACTCTAGAAATAAACATAATGGACTCCAAACATTTTTGCTTGAGTGCCTTAAATTTCTAGCTACACCACTAGGTAATTCAGAATTGAAAGGACCACTGGGGTGGTAAATATGTAAGAGTGTTGCACTAAAAATGACTGAGAAGAGCACCTGGAGAAGGGTTCTGTCAGGTTCCAAGATTCAAGAAGGTGGACCCATTTCTTTTCAAATCCCAGGACTTTAACCTCATGTGCTACGTAGCACACTTGCAAAGCTGCAGTGCATGGAACAGAAGCTGGACCAGGCCAGGGTTGCAGGTACTATGGGCCATGTAGGAGGCATGGGGGATGTGCAGTGCAAAATCATGGAGAAAATACTTCAAAAGAAAACTTGAAATATGAGAAACACTTCTTTCGGAATTTAATCATTCATTTTTTATGAACTTACCACAAGAGGCATAAACTTGGAGAAGACCTTCAAGAGATTGCAGAAGAATGTAGCCATTATGTAGAATATGGGAGTTGATAATAAAGACAGTTGCTGGGAAGAAAGACTTTCAGAGTCCATGGAAAGAACCAGAAAACCATCAGGATCATGTGAAGAGAGGTGACACCAGAGGGATGTTATGCACATTTGGAGAATTTTTAAAATGTCTCTTGAGAAGAGAGCAGATGGAGGGGTAGCCAGAGAAGATAGAAGAGAACATCCCAACAACACAGGCTTAGACCTTATAATCCCTAAGGGAAAGGTTAGTCTTCTAGGGTAAGAATGCTAGTTTGGAGGGGTGCTGGACAGATGATTTGTTGAATGGCAACTTTATAATAGTTAAACATTCAAATAAAACAGAAACACTTTTGATAGCATGTATGAAGACAATGAATAACTTTCATGTGGCTGAGAACTTCCTAAGAAAGAGAATCTGTCTGTAACATCCTTGGATACTCAGTTGCCTGGCATACTCCCTGGCATATGATTGGTGTTCAGAAATATTTATTCAAACATAAAATCTAATTTTACCTAATTTTGTTAGTGAAGTTGTGCAATTCATCTTTTTGACCTCCTAATAAGAGTTCCAGCAGCTAATAAGGATTTTGTTTTGGGTTTGGGGTTGGTTTGATCTGCTCTTGCCGCATATCCAGTTGGCATAAACAATGGTTTCTCTTTCCCCAGCTCAGGGCCTCATATTGTTCACATGGTCCTGGAGAATCTCTCTGGTACCAGGCAGCTCGCTTATTAGTTCTATGTGGTTCCTCTATTTTGCAAATGGGAAATCTGAGAATTTTGCCGGGGCATGCAGCTGGAGAAGAGTGGGTTGGAACATTGTTAGCTACACCCTAGTGTTCTTCCATCTCAGCTACATCCTAGTCCTCTTAGGTGTAGGAGAGACCCTAAACCAGATCCATTCAGCAAATGGAATATTAGCTACACCCTAATCCTCTTCCATCTTACAGCTTTATCAATAGACCCATATCAGCCCCGCTTCTGATTCCTGCCTCAAAACCAGCAGTAGCTGACCCTGAGCCATGAATTCTTTGTGAAATATAGAATTTAGAGCATCAGTTTGGATTCTACTTACAATTGTTAAGTATGACAATAACTTGGAAAATGGGTTGACTACACTGGATAATAGTAATTTTCTTTTCACCCAAATATTGGCACTGTGGATTCTAGTCTTCTATGCAATGCTTTTCACCAGCTACAGACATCTGAGAAGCATGCAAAGGGAAAAATAAGATGACTCTCAGAAAGAGAAAGACAAATATCACATGATACCAAAAAATGTAAAATATTACACAAATAAACCTATCCATGAAACAGAAACAGAATCACTGACATAGAGGACAGACTGGTGGCTGTGAACAGAAAGGGGATTGGGGTAGGAACAGAGTGGGAGGTTGGGGCTAGCAGATGCAAGATTCTATATTCAGAATGGATAAACAATGAGATCCTACTGTATAAAACAGAGAACCATATTCAATATCCTATGATAAACCACAATGGAAAAGAACATTCTAAAACAGAATGTGTGTGTGTGTGTGTGTGTATATATATGCATATATATATATATGTATGTATGTATAACTGAATCACTTTGCTGTATAGCAGTAATTAATACAACACTGCAAATCAACTCTCCCTGATTTTTAAAGGAAGCTACCTCTGCTGTCTGTTCTGTGTTTGCTCCACCCAACCCCCACCACTGCAGATCCTCTGTAAGTAGAGTCTTAGTGCTTCTCTGTCTTGCTCTGTGTGTGCCCTGGGAGGAATCAACCCTGAAGTTTGCAGTTCCTAGGCATCTTTGTGCCCTGGCTTCCCACTGGGTTTGGTGAGAGAGTTGAGGGAAGAAAGAGGAAGATTGGGGTTCTTCTCTCCTTGTTCCCTCCTGGCTTCCGCACTAAGTTTTGGCAGAATCTGTGACCACAACTCCTATCATCACCTTCTTTCCAAAGCTCTGGGTCTCACAAGGCTCTAGAAATACTATCTCTACACCCTGGATTCCTCTTGCCTGAAGAGGTCACAGCTTTCTTTTATTGATAAATCTTAGGAGCCTTCATATCACTTGCCCATATCCTCAAATTGCCCATAGCTCTCTAAGTCATCTCTTGATTCATTTGTTTCTAAGATCCCAGGTGGATGAGGCTTTTGCTTCCTGCCAGGACCCTGCCTGATGGAATCACTCTAAGAGAAACACTTTTATAATCAAGATTTTTAATCAGGCTTTATAATCAGGATTTCTCAACCTCAGTTGTATTGTCCATGGAATTCTCCAGACAAGAATACTGGAGTGGGTAGCCACTCCCTTATCCAAGAGATTTTCCTGACCCAAGGATTGAACCCAAATCTCCTTCATTGCAGGCAGATTCTTTACCATCTGAGCCACAAGGGAAGCCTATTGATATTTTAGGCTGGATAATTCTTTCCTGTTGAAGGATCTGCCCTATGCTTTGGTGGATATATAGCAGCATCCCTGGCCTCTATGCTCAAGCTGACTGTGGCTCAGATCACGAATTCCTTATTGCCAAATTCAGACTTAAATTGAAGAAAGTAGGGAAAACCACTAGACCATTCAAGTATGACCTAAATCAAATCCCTAACAATTATACAGTGGAAGTGAGAAATAGATTTAAGGGACTAGATCTGATAGAGTGCCTGCTGAACTATGGATGGAGATTCGGACATTGTACAGGAAACAGAGATCAAGACCATCTCCAAGAAAAAGAAATTCATAAAGCAAAATGGCTGTCTAGGGAGGCCTTAAAAATAGCTATGAAAAGAAGAGAAGTGAAAAGCAAAGGAGAAAAGGAAAGAAATAAGCATCTGAATGCAGTGTTCCAAAGAATAGCAAGGAGAGATAAGAAAGCCTTCCTCAGTGATCAGTACAAAGAAACAGAGAAAAACAATAGAATGGGAAAAACTAGAGATCTCTTCAAGAAAATACCATGGGAACATTTCAGGCAAAGATGGACTCAATAAAGGACAGAAATGGTAGAGACCTAACAGAAGCGGAAGATATAAGAAGAGGTGGCAAGAATACACAGAAGAACTGTACAAAAAGGATCTTCATGACCCAGATAATCACGATGGTGTAATCACTCACCTATGGCAGGACATCCGGGAATGTGAAGTCAAGTGGGCCTTAGAAAGCATCACTACGAACAAAGCTAGTGGAGGTGATGGAATTCCAGTTGAGCTATTCCAAATCCTGAAAGATGATGCTGTGAAAGTGCTGCACTCAATATGCCAGCAAATTTGGAAAACTCAGCAGTGGCCACAGGACTGGAAGAGATCAGTTTTCATTCCAATCCCAAAGAAAGGCAATGCCAAAGAGTGCTCAAACTACCGCACAATTGCACTCATCTCACACGCTAGTAAAGTAATGCTCAAAATTCTCCAAGCTAGGCTTCAACAATATGTGAACCGTAAACTTCCAGATGTTCAAGCTGGATTTAGAAAAGGGAGAGGAACCAGAGATCAAATTGCCAACATCTGCTGGATCATGGAAAAAGCAAGAGAGTTCCAGAAAAGCATCTATTTCTGCTTTATTGACTATGCCAAAACCTTTGACTGCATGAATCACAATAAGCTGTGGAAAATTCTGAAAGAGATGGGAATACCAGACCACCTGACCTACTTCTTGAGAAATCTGTATACAGGTCAGGAAGCAACACTTAGAACTGGACATGGAACAACAGACTGGTTCCAAATAGGAAAAGGAGTACATCAAGGCTGTATATTGTCACCGTGCTTATTTAACTTATATGCAGAGTACATCATGAGAAACACTGGGCTGGATGAAGCACAGGCTGGAATCAAGATTGCTGGGAGAAATATCAATAACCTCAGATATACAGGTGACACCATCCTTATGGCAGAAAGTGAAGAAGAACTAAAGAGCCTCTTGATGAAAATGAAAGAAGAGAGCGAAAAAGTTGGCTTAAAGCTCAACATTCAGAAAACAAAGATCACAGCATCCGGTCCCATCACTTCATGGCAAATAGATGGGGAAACAGTGGAAACAGTGGCTGACTTTGTTTTCTTGGGCTCCAAAATCACTGCACATGGTGACTGCAGCCATGAAATTAAATGACGCTTGCTCCTTGGGAGAAAAGTGACCAACCTAGACCAACCTAGGCAGCATATTAAAAGCAGAGACATGACTTTGCCAACAAAGGTCCATCTAGTCAAGGCTCTGGTTTTTCCAGTGATCATGTATGGATGTGAGAGTTGGACTATAAAGAAAGCTGAGCACTGAAGAATTGATGCCGTTGAACTATGGTATTGGAGAAGACTCCTGAGAGTCCCTTGGACTGCAGGGAGATCCAACCAGTCCACCCTAAAGGAGATCAGTCCTGAATATTCATTAGAAGGACTGATTTTGAAGCTGAAACTCCAATACTTTGGCCACCTTATGTGAAGAGCTGACTCATTTGAAAAGACCATGATGCTGGGAAAGATTGAAGGCGGGAGGAGAATGAGATGGTTAGATGGCATCACTAACTCAATGGACATAAGTTTGAGTAAACTCTAGGAGTTGGTAATGGACAGGGAGGCCTGGCATGCTGCAGTCCAGGGGTCACAAAGAGTAGGACACGACTGAGTGACTGAACTGAACTGAATAAACAATAAGGGTCTTCCCAGTCATGCTAGAGGAAAGAACCTCCCAGTAGATGCAGGAGACTTAAGAGAAGTGGGTTCAATCCTAGGGGCTTTGCAGGTGGTGCTGGAGGTAAAGAACCCACCTGCCAATGCAGGAGATGCAAGAGACATGGATTTGATCCCTGGACTGGGAAATCCCCTGAAGTAGGAACCAACACCCGACTCCAGTATTCTTGACTGGAGAATCCCATGGACAGAGGAGCCTGGCTGGCTACAGTCCATAGGGTCACAAGGAGTTGGACATAACTGAGTGTCTGAACAATAAAAAATAATTCCTCTGTGGCTGAGTACTAAAGAATCTGCCTGCAATGCAGTGGACATGGATTCCATCCCTGGGTAAGGAAGATCCTCTGGAGGAGGAAATGGCAACCCGAACCAACATCCTTGCCTGGAAAATTTCATGGATAGAGGAGCCTCATGGACTAGTCCATGAGGCTCACAAAAGAGTCGGACACAACTGAGTAAGTGAGCACTCAATAAATTATAATAGCAAAGCATTTTAAAAAGAATATATGTATAATCATTTTTCTGTACAGCAGAAAGTAACACAGCATTGTAAATTAACTATATTCCAGTTTTTAAATGTTTATTTAAAAAAAGAATTACTGGTTTATATTAGTCATACCCTTTATGGAGCTTCATCTCTTTATGTCTTACTTCCAATCCACAGTTGATATTTGTGTCACTCATTAATAATCACAATTCCATTTACAGTTCATCTTTCACATATTGTTTGAATTTCATAGGAGTAGGCTCAGCCTGTTTCAGTGCTATGGGAAACCAAAGGTCAGTAAAGGTTTTGTGGTTTCTTCAGGAGCTAATGGGGGACTTTAGATTTAACCCTTACCCTCAGCCTGCAAGTCCCTTGCTTCATCCAGCTGGCTCTCAGCCTAGGGTGATTTTACCCCAGGCACTCACAGGGCCTTGTCTGGACATTGGTTGTCACAGGTGTTGGGGAGATGCTGCTGGGATCCACTGGGTAGAGACCAGGGGTGCTGCTTAACATCTCACAATGTACAAGACAGCCCCTCACAATGAACAATTTCCCTCCCCAAACACAAACAGTGCTGAGTCTGAGAAACCCTGATCTCTCCACCAGGCTATGTTATCTCCTTAATCAGCTAGTGTTTTCTTTGACTTTTCCTGCCCTATCACATTTATAAAGATAAATCGAAACCATAAATCAGTAGAGAGGTTCCCATTTCACGGAGCTTAACGCATGCTGTTTAACTTTTTAAAATGTAATAGCCCTGCCTCTCTCCTCTATTATTTTTATTTTTTAAATGTTTAATGTTTTTACTAGTCCCTATAGACTATGTTGGTTTAAAAAGTGTACAGAGAAATCTGCATTTTTCTAATTAGATTTGAAAGCAATTTGGGAACACGGGAATGACAAAAGGGAAAAGAACACTGGTAAATACATGGAAACCTAAAGGAAATTTTTATAACTTGATTAGGAATGAAATATTTACAAAACATCCTAGAGCAGGAATAAAAGTTCTAATACTTTTCAACCTTGAGCTAGAAATATGATAAACAGGAGGATTAAGGAAAAGGAATTTTTAGTAAGGTTTGAATGAGTCAAAAGGGTATAAGAAATGTGGTATAGAGTCTGGTGTGTTGTTATTGTTTTAGTAGTCCTGGACTGGCTCTAAACTCTGCTGCTTTCCTTTTTTGTATTTTTTTAAATTAATACACAGTAATAGACTATTTTAATGTATTTTAATGCCTGTATTTTATGCATTTTAATATATAGAGGTATGGATTTGTGTAAATACTATCACAATCAGAACACAACAGTTGCATCACCCTAAAATTCTCACTTAACATCCTTCTGTTGTTCACTAACCCTTAACTTCCCGGAAACCACAATTTTGTTCCTCATCATTATTGTTTTGTCTTTGCAAGAATATCATCTAAAGTGAAATACAGAACACACCACATCTGCACACTGCTCTCAGTTCTATAAGGCTTTTGAAATTTGTTTTAGTTATTGAAGATATCAATACCTCATTAATTTTTTATTGCTGAGTCTCATTTCATTGTATAGCTATACCACACTTTATTTATTTATCTCTTGAAGGATATTTAGTTTCCATTTTGGGGGCTATTATAGAGCTACTATAAATTTTAGTGCAAAGGTTTTTATCGGAATATAAGTTTTTATTTCTCTAAAGTAAATACCTGGGAGTGAGATTGCTAGGTCATATGGTAAATGCAAGCTTTCCTTTATATGAAACTGCCAAATTGATTTCCAGAGTGGCTGTGACACTTTGCATTTCCATTGGTTGCTAGATGAGTCTTCCTGTTGATTTGTATCTTCACTAGCACTTTTAGTTCAGTTCAGTCACTCAGTCGTGTCCGACTCTTTGCGACCCCATGAATTGCAGCATGCCAAGCCTCCCTGTCCATCACCAACTCCTGGAGTTCACTCAAACCCATGTCCATCGAGTCAGTGATACCATCCAGCCACCTCATCCTCTGTCGTCCCCTTCTCCTCCTGCCCCCAATCCCTCCCAGCATCAGAGTCTTTTCCAAATGAGTCAACTCTTCGCATGAGGTGGCCAAAGTATTGGAGTTTCAGCTTTAGCATCATTCCTTCCAAAGAACACCCAGGACTGATCTCCTTTAGGATGGACTGGTTGAATCTCCTTGCAGTCCAAGGGACTCTCAAGAGTCTTCTCCAACACCACAGTTCAAAAACATCAATTCTTTGGCGCTCAGCTTTCTTCACAGTCCAGCTCTCACACTTTGGTATTGTCAAAATTTTTAAATTAATTTTAGCCATTCTAGTAGGTATGTAGTGGTATTTCATTGTAGGTTTTATTAATTTTTTTAAACATAACTTCATTTCAGAAGTTTTAGATTTACAGACTTATGAAAATAGGTCCAAGAGTCCCCATGTACCCTCACCCAATTTGCCCACTCATTAACATCTTATATTAATCTGGAATATTTTTCACAATTAATGAACCATATTAATACATTATTATTATTAACTAAAGTTCATGTTTTATTCCATTTTCCTCAGTGTTTAGTTAATGTCCTTGTTTGTTCTAGGAGCTCCATCAAGATACCACGTTTTACTTACTCGTCACGACTACACACCTCCTTTTGGCAGTCATATTAATAATTGTCTAATCTTTTTTTGACTTTGATAACCTTGAAAGTCTTAAGCAGTACTTGTCAAATATTTTGTAGAATATCTCTTTTTTGAGATTTGTCTGATATCGTCTCATTTTCAGATTGGGATAGTGAAGTTTGGGAAGAAAGACCACAGAGGTTAAGTACCATTCTCATCATATCAACAGTTAGTGTGTTAATATTAATATCTGTTAATACTGTTAATATTAATATCTGCTTGAGAATATTATTGATGTGATGTGACTTTGATCACCTGACTCAAGTGGTATCTGTTAAATTTTTCCACCATAGAGTTACCCTTTTGTTCCTTTTCCATATTGTGCTTTTTCAAAGGAAGTTCCTTTGTCTACCCCAAACTTAAGGAGTGAGTAGTTATGCTCCAGGGCTTTATCTCCTTGTGGGCTGAGTAACTGCATGAGTAAATTACTTGTTATTCTTCTGCATGGGAGATTTATTTGTTCTTCCTTATTTATTTGTTTATTCAATACTTTATACAAGTATGGATTTATGGATATTTATTTTTATACTTTGGGTTATATAATTCAGAACTACTTTTTTTTTTTTTTTTTGCTCAACTGTTTCCAGCTTTGGCCATGGGGAGCTCTTTCAGTTGGTTCATTCTGCATCATTTTGGTTTTTGTTTGTGTTGTTTGCCTAGCACTTCCTTACTTTCTAGCACAAAAAGATGTTTGAGGATCACTTTGTATATGCCATAGCCCAGTTGTAGAATCAGCAGTTTGTTCAAGGAGACCTGGTTCCTTTTATTGGCGATGGTATTAGAAACAAAATTCTTGTCCTCCCATTGTGACTAGGGTATCATTGTTTCTAGGTCTTCTCAGCTGAGAGAAAGGAATTACTTGTGTGTACACTAACCCATACATACATATCTATAAGTGATTCTATGTGTAACCGTCCATATCTTTATTAAGCATAAATTTATACCGATGCCTCCCGCTCTAATCCATTGTCACATGCATCAGTGTATTTTCCTGTTCCCCATCTGCAACCTTGCTCTCTCTAATGCTGAGAAACCTGCCTCTCATCATCTGGTATCTATATTGTGTATTTTGAGTTTATATGGATAGTAGTTTCAGAATCATAAATCCATATACCCATGGGATACAACATTATCCGCTGAAATACGGTACTTATGTACAGTTTCTTTTGCCTTTTGTTGTATGTGCCCCACTCATTTCTAAAGTGACATAAGTCAGCACCTTTTCTCATCACCTTCTTCAGTAAGACTTCCATACATTTGTAACAGAGTTAGATTTATTAATATTTAGTCACATTATACAACCCATCCTGGGATCCTAAAACCCCCTAATTTTTTTTCTTTGCATCATTTAAGGTTCACTCCATGGGTTTGACAAAATCATAGTGTCTTGTATGCTTCACTATAGTACCATACAGACTAGTGTCACTGTCCTAAAGAGTCCTCTGAGCTATTAACCTTCTCACTCCTGAACACTGGCAACCACTGAGATGTTTACCATCTCATAGTTTTACCCTTCCAAGTTGTCATGTGAATGCAATCACAGTACATGTAATCTTTTCAGACTGCTTTATTTCATGCAACAATATGAATTTAAAATTCATGAATAAACATTCACACCCAGGTTTTTGCGTATACTTAAATTTTCAAGTCAGTTGAGTAAATATCTGAGGCAGGAATTGCTGGACTGTGTGGTAAGACTATGTTTAGCTTCGTCTGTCTTCCAAAGTGGCTTTACCTTTTTGCATTTCCACAAACAATGAATGAAATTCTTATTGCTCCATGTCTTCACTAGCAATTGGTATTGTTGGCATTTTGGATTTTAATGATTCCAACATGCGTATATCACTCTTTATTTCTCTCTCCTGTCCATTGTGACATTGTTATCATTCATGTCACTTCTCCATGTGCTTTAATCACCCAATACATTGTTACTATTATTGATTTAAACAAACATATCTTTTTGATCCATTAAACATTTTAAAATTAAGATCATAGTTTATCTTCATTTATTACTTCACTGATGCTCTTCCTTTGCTTATATTGATTCAGGTCTCTGATATATATCATTTTCCTTCTGCCTGAAGAATGTCTTTTAACATTTCTTGTTAGGCAGGTCTGCTGGTAATGAATCTCCTGTTTTGTTTGTCTGAGAAAGTTTTCATTTCTTCTTTACTTTCGAAAGATAATTTTGTTAGGTATAAATTCCAACTTGGATTGTTCCTTTGAACATTTGAAATCTTTCATTCTCTACTTACTCTCTGTTATATTTATTCTGCTTGGTACTATCTGAGCTTCCTAAATTTTTGATTTGAGGTATGTTTATTCATTTTGAAAAGTTCTGGGCCATTACTATTTCAAATATTTTCTCTCCTACTTTTCTCCTTTCTCCTCATTCTGCTATTTCAATGATGTGCATGTTATACCTTTAGAAGCTGTCGTCCAGTTCTTGGATGTTCTCTTCTGTTTATATGTTCTTATTTTGCTTTACTTTTAAAAAATATTTTTCTTTGCATTTCACCTTGGGAGATTTCTACAGACCTATCTTCAGACTCACTGATATACCCCTTTGTGGCCACTGGCAAGTATACTGATGAGCCCATCAAAGACATTCTTCATTTCTGTTACTGCATTTTTGCTTTCTAGCATTTTCTTTGATTCTTTCTTAGAGTGTATTTCTCTCTGCTTACATTACTCACTTGTTCTTACATGCCGTCTACTTTCTATAATGGAACCAATTTCATATTCATCATATATATTCTAAATTTACTATCTCATAATTCCAAAATCTGTGTCACACTTGCTTTGTCTCTTCAGACTATTTTTTTTTCCCTTGCCTTTTAGCATGCTTGGTAATTTTTTTTTTTTTTTTGAATGCCAGCAAATACTGTAAGATCTTAGATACCTTACTTAGCCACTCTAAGTAACTCCCTGTTCTTCATCTCTAAAATAGTGTCCTACTTATAAATATGACATGAAGATTGCTTAAAATCAAGATCTGTGTAAAGGTGAGACTTATGGCAGCCAAGGTGAAGTGCATGATTTGACATTTCTTGGAGGTCAGTCTAGCTGATTTTAGGAGGTAGCGAGTTTTCTTTCTTCCTTGGATTTTCATGGCACTCCCTCTGTTTGAGGATGACAGAAATGGAGGGAGTGCTGAGAAAGGAGAATCAAATCCTGTATACCTGTTGGAAAGTAACTAAGCCTAACTAAGCGTAATGGTTACATAGGAAGAATTCCATCAACCATCATTCCTGAATGTGGAAATTGGTTTTCTCACACTAAGCACCAGGTCATTTCCTGGAGTTGTCAGATTGCATTTAAATCTACGCCACTGCAGTTTTCCGTACTAAAGGCAAATGGGATGATAGTCATGGTGGGAAATTTGGAGTCAGGAGAAAGCTGATCATATACCACCATTCAGTCTATAATACTGTAAATCAAACTCATTTAATGAAAAATACACTCACAGGAAAAGATATTTTGCTCAAGAAGAGGTTTAAAGAGCCTCTCGGAAAACACAGATGACAGCACACACACATACACCAATCAATTATTTTAATCTTAAATTCTTTAATTGAATAGAAGTAATTTTAACATGCAGTTTTGCTCCTCTATATTTCAGTGCAAGGAAAGCTATGGAGTTGCCTGTTTGGGGCAAGTCTATAGAAATAGTTGGTTATCTATTATTAGAGATACATGCCCATACCTTGTGTGTCAGCTTTTCTTAGCCTTGAAAGTACTACCTGTGAAAGGCAGAATAATGGCTTCTCAACGATGTCCATGTCTTAATCCTTGGATCCTTTGAAAGTGTTACCTTACATGCCCAAAAAGAGTTGGCAGATATGAATAAGTTAAGGAGACTGAGATTGTTCCATGGAGTTGCAAATTGAGATGGACATTGAGATTATCCAGGATTCCAGGTGGGTCCATTGAGATTATCCAGGATTCCAGGTGGGTCATATCTACTCTCCTGGGTTAGTAAAAGCAAAGAACCTTTCCTGGCTTGTGGTCACAGGGAGACATGATTAGTGAGGGATGGTCAGAGAGATCCGATATTTCTGGCTTTTAAGGTGGTGAAAGGAGGCTGTGAGCCAAGAAATGGAGGTAGAAGCTGGAAAAGATGAGGGAATTAATTTTCCTCCAGAGCATCTAAAAAGTACTCACCTTGTTGATACCTGATTTTAGCCCAGAGAGACGAGTGTCAGATTTCCAGTCTACAGAATGGAGAATAAATGTATGCTGTTTCAAGTCAATAAGTTTGTGGCAGTTTGTTATAGCAACAAAGAAAACTAACACAGCACTATTTTAGAAATAAATTATATTGTTTGCAATAGTTCTACCACTATTCAAAAAGGAAAGCTTTTGTAGTTCTCCCAGTAAACTGTCCAGATCCTAGTACTATATTTGACAGATTATCCACATGGCATTAATGTCCTAGAAATAGTTCTGACCACTATTTTAATTCTGACTATTAAAAATCCATTTGAAAAACATCAGTCCTGAACTTCATGACAACCTGTCTCTTCATAGATTTAGGAGCACAGACAGAGTAGTTAAAATAATTTCCAGTTTTTAGGAAATAAGACAGATCACCAAGACTTCAGATTTGCTGAGTGTGGTAAAAGAATCCACAATGTAGGTGACGCAGGAGACCCAGGTTCTATCTTTGGGTCAGGAAAACCGCCTGGAGGAGGAAATGACAACCCACTCCAGTATTCTTTCCTGGGAAATCCTATGGACAGAGGAGCCTGGCGGGCTACAGTCCATGGGGTTGCAAAGAGTTAGACATGACTTAGCAACTGAGCACACACACACACACACACACACTACTTTGCCCTAGCTGCAAATCTTTTACATGTTATTATAGGTTTCTCATATGAGTCACTGCATTTCCATATCTTATAGGTCTATGGCCCATTGGGAAAAAAAAGTATAAAGAGAACATGGGGCAGCAGTGTATTTTCTGAAGCTAAAGACAAGCAGCAAACAACTGGGCCCCTGATCCTATTAATCATAGCAGAGGTCAGAGAAAGATAATATTTCAGTGTAATTAAAAAAAAACTCACATAACAATAAGAAATATGAAATTCTAGGTTTTTATAGCATATAAAAATAAAAGTGTCCAACATTTAGCAGTCCAAGGAATGAAAAGTTAGAGGGTACAAGTCATCCAAAAACAACCTCTCATAGCTCTTGGTATGTATATTGGGGGAATCGATAAAATCTGCTTCAGGGAAAACTCAGCCAATTTAAATAAGAAATAAGCTCATGTGCCCATACATGTCAAATGAGTGAGAGCTTCATTTGTTGTGAATCCCCAAGAAGTTGACATTTTTTAAGAATGTATTTCTCCTTTCCAAAGATTTATCTGGGAAGACAGTCAGTCATAGAAGGACCCTAGAATTATCACCAGAATTGTGGCAATTGAGGCTATGAAAAATATTCTGTAGGAGAGTTTGGCATTGTGGGATCCTTAGTATTGTTGCTACGGTTATCGTAATGGAATGATTTTTGCTTAAAAATTAGATAAAAGTACATTTGAACTGCACAGGAAAAGTGACAAAATAACCAACAATTATTTTCCCCAGAATGCAGTAACTGAAAATACGAAAGCTTAAGTTTTTACAGCAAGTGAAAAAAATCTTTCTTTGTTGGAGGCATATAGGCAGTTTATTCTCAATTTTGCACTGCATAGTTTGGTAAATTTTAACTTTTCTTCTCTGATTTTAGCCTGATTTTGAGTCTGCTGCTGCTAAGTCACTTCAGTCATGTCCGACTCTGTGCGACCCCATAGACGGCAGCCCACCAGGCTCCCCCGTCCCTGGGATTCTCCAGGCAAGAACACTGGAGTGGGTTGCCATTTTCTTCTCCAATGCATGAATATGAAAAGTGAAAGGGAAGTCACTCAGTCATGTCTGACTCTTAGCGACTCCATGGACAACAGCCTACCAGGCTCCTCCATCTATGGGATTTTCCAGGCAAGAGTACTGGAGTGGGGTGCCATTGCCTAGATGCATGTAATATTTCTGAGTACTGTCAGATAATTGTACATTAAACAGAATGAATTCAGAGAATCTCAATTTTCAGTTCAGCTGCTCAGTCATGTCTGACTCTTTGGGACCCCATGGACTGCAGCACACCAGGCTTCCCTGTCCATCAGCAACTCCCAGAGCTTCCTCAAACTCATGTCCATCGAGTCAGTGATGCCATTCAACCATCTCATCCTCTGTTGTCCCCTTCTCCTCCTGCCTTCAATCTTTCCCAGCATCAGGGTCTTTTCCAATGAGTCAGTTCTTAGCATCAGGTGGCCAAAGTATTGGAGCTTCAGCTTCAGCATCAATCCTTCCAATGAATATTCAGGAAATCAGTCCTAAAGGAAATCAGAGAATCTAGGGTAGTTTGAACCTTTTACTGGATAAAAAAAAAAAATGTTTTAGAGAATTCATGCTAAAGATAAATAGAATCCAGTAAATCTAATACTCCATATTTAGTTCTTGCTGTGCTGCTTGGCTTAATCCAAAATGAATTACGTGGATACACCTTGAAAAAATAGAAGAAAATACAGGTCAGAGAGTGACACCTGTCAGAAATTAGATTATCTGACCTGGAGGGGGCAGCAGCAGGAATGAGCATGTCAACAATAACACCAATTAGAAAGTTTTAACCACCTCTCTTCTCAATGAAATCATATGATTGATTCAGATGGAGTGACCAGATATTGGCTGAAGTTATTATGATCCCTAAGGAAAATACTCTTCCTTCTTTGCCACCTTTAGCAGTGTAAAGAATTCTGAAGCTATATTTCCTTTCAAGAATCTACATTTGGGTTACAGAGATTTGCCACAATTATATATATATATATATATATATATATGTGTGTGTGTGTGTGTGTGTGTGTATGTGTGTGTGTGTGTGTGTGTAAATAAAGGACAAATTCCAGAGAGCATTTCTTTTGGTATTTAGTGATTGCAAAGTGAACACTTTTTCAGAGAAATACAAACCTTTTTTTTCATGCCTGGCTAATATCAATAGACATTTATTATGCACAAGTTTGTGTTGTCCTCTCTTAATAAATACTAACTCCTTGTTACAACAGCACTATGAGGTAACCATTGTTATCTCATTTTTCAGATGCAGAAGCTGCAGCTCAAATGATTGGCATTTGCCCAAGGTTATGCATCTAATGTATAGTAGAGCCAGTAGGTGTGACTCTAAATATTCTCTGTCTCAATTACAACAGGGAACTACTTCTGTGAGCTGGGGTGGAGATGGGGCACTTATTGGCCTTATATTAATACTGCATCCATTTCCTCTCAGCTGCAGAGCTATAGTCATGTATCAACAGCCAGGAAACCCACCCAAGCTAAAAAGTAAGTTATGTGAAATGTTTATGTCATTAACAAATCAACATGGAACTCCTGGGAGCTGAATGGATGCAAAGACAGTCAAACATTCTACATGTCCTCTTTTTAATAGCAGCGTAGCAGTGAGCAGTTTGATAGTAAGTAAATGGAAGCTTTTCATTTCCTTTATTTATGCAATAATTTGATAAACATTGGTAGAGAGTTACTGTGTATCTGTAAATATTCAATGTTCTAAAGATCCAGTGGTGGCTGAGAAACGTATCCTGCCTTCAGAAAGCTCAATATCTAGTGAGAAAGCCAGGGAAGTGGGTAGTTTACGAAGATGTGCAGTAAGTGTTCTGCTACACTAAAGCAGGATTCTCTGAGCACATGTACAAGGATTGCCTCCTCCAATCTGGAGGACGAGAAAGACTTCTCACACAAGATAAAATTATCACAACGTCTGCTATTTTAAAGTTCTCAGTGAAAACAGACAAAAATGGCAGTGAATAAAAGAGATTCAATTAGAATTTTTGAGAAAATCACTTTTGTATGTTTTACAGGCATGGTTAAAACCTTGGATTATTGAAATCAACAGATTGAACTCCACGAGCTCGTCAAGAGAAAGGACTCTGTGTTAGACAAATTTATACCGTCAGTACCTAGTACAACACATAGAACCCAATAGGCATCTAACAAAAGGTTACTGAATCAAATCTGACAGAGGGTTGTAGTGGTCTTGTTTGATTGAAGCACCATGTTTAAGAAAGATATGATCACTAGAGAAGAAGAAAAGAACAGTAAAAAGATGATTGAAATCTATGTATGAAGTCTTGACCCCTAATTAAAATTTCTGTTTTTCTGCAGACCTGCTTCTATAAAAATGGACTTGTTCTTGAGTCTGATCTGCTTCATCAAAAGTTCTCTTGGAGAATGTTAAAAACCACGAGTTGTGAGGAGCAACCAATCTATGCTTCTCATCTTGGTTAAAGAAGGTAGGATAAGATTGCCCTAATTCTAAAAAGTTAAGAATCACCTGCTTCCAAGTCTAGCTTAAGGATGAAAACTTAAGCTAGACAGTAGAATTAAATTTGAAGTGAACTTTAAAAAACAATAACAATGGAAATATGCCAACATTCCTACTCAGTCTCAGTTGAATCACATGCTTCCTTTCCTTCTCTCCAGCTCTTCTACCAGTGGGAGATTTGGGAGTGAAATTGTGAAAACAGGGACGAGGTCAGGTTTGAAAGGTGAGATAGTATCATAGGAAAAGACTACAGAGTCACTGCAGAATTTAATCTCCACTAAAGAACAGAAATATTAGCACACTGCCCAATACTTCCTGCCCCACAACTTACCACCAACAGACATGAACAGATGCTAAGAAGAAAGCGCTTGACAGTAGGGTAAATGCCAGAACTCTAAAGATGGAGGCCATGCTCTTGTTGCAAGTTTTTATAAAAAAACATCATTTTGGGGTGAAGAAAATATACACTAGAAGCAGTTGTAGTGTTTTTCTGCCTGTTTTTCTTACTATGTATTGTTTTCAAAATCATTCATCTTTTTGAGAAAAAGAACAACTGAGTTTGATTAAAAATGAATCTAGCTATATTAAATTATCACTTGAACCAAACCCAACATGCTAGGGGAAATAAACCACTTTAACAAGAATTTAAATGATGTTGTCTAGCATTCATGTGGCTGAAGAACCACCACATAGTTCAATGTGGGGGACATCATGCTAAGTGGGAAATGTATCAGGGAAGACTCTGCTGGTTGGAAAGAGGTTTCATGTTTAAACTTCCTTTAGGCTGGGCTTTCGTGTTCCACAAGCTAATATGGAGACATGTCATACCTGTCAGATCTGCAGTGTTAAGATCTTACAGAAATATGTTACAGTTTCAGAGCTGGGCATAAGCTAGAAATCAACAGGCGCCATGAATGTTTGCTAAATTGATCTGCATCAGGATTCTTGTTGTTGTTCATTGTTCAGTTGCTAAATCGTGTCCAACTCGTTTTGACCCCATGAACTGCAGCACATCAGGCTTCCCTGTCCTTCACTATTTCCCAGAGTTTGCTCAAACTCAATTCATTTAGTCAGTGATTCAATTCAATTTATCCAACCATCTCATTCTCTGTTACCCTCTTCTATTGCCCTCAATCTTTCCCAGCATCAGAGTCTTTTCCAATGAATTGGCTCTTCACATCAGGTGGCCAAAGTACTGGAGCTTCAGCATCAGTCCTTCCAATGAATATTCAGTGTTGATTTCCTTTATGATTGAGTGGTTTGATCTCCTTGCTGTTCAAGGAACTCTCAAGAGTCATCTCCAACACCACAGTTCAAAAGCATCAATTCTCTTGCACTCAGCCTTCTTTATAGTCCAATTCTCACATTCATACATGACTACTGAAAAATCCATGGCTTTGACTATACAGACTTTTGTTGGCAAAGTGATGTCTCTGCTTTTTAATACACTGTCTCTGTTTGTCATAACATCAGGATAAACACAGAAATGAAGGATATGTATTTGGAATTACTTACAGCAATTTGACAGTTATTTTGTATCTTTTGCATGTCACAATTTTTTAAAAAGCTAAGATTAACTTAGTGTATCTTTGCTTTAAATTTCATTTTCTGGTCTTTATTTTTTTTTTTTACTAAATCTAATTTTATTTTATTTTTAAACTTTACATAATTGTATTAGTTTTGCCAAATATCAAAATGAATCTGCCACAGGTATACATGTGTTCCCCATCCTGAACCCTCCTCCCGCCTCCCTCCCCATACCATCCCTCTGGGTCGTCCCAGTGCACTAGCCACAAGCATCCAGTATCAGGCATTGAACCTGGACTGGCGTCTCGTTTCATACATGATATTTTACATGTTTCAATGCCATTCTCCCAAATCTTCCCACCCTCTCCCTCTCCCATAGAGTCCATAAGACTGTTCTATATATCAGTGTCTCTACTTAATTTTCCAAAGTTATCAGTCCTTGGGAAATTGGAACTTTTTTCTAAAAGGTCCTTCTACCTATAGTTTGAGAACTTCCCTGGATTAGGGCTCATGCTGAAATGACCCCAGGGGCAGCCTGGGGCATGTGAAGGTAGAAAGAGGGGGTCAGTATGCACAGTTGCAAGTTCATCTTTCCTTGCTTTGGAAAGCAACACACTGTTAATCTGTTTTAAATATTGTATGTCTGCAGGATAGATGATTGTTACAATGAGAGTTACAATGAGATTTATGCTGAGAAGGAGAAAAAGAAGTCATATACCTGAAGAACTAATGCTGAAGCTGAAGCTCCAATACTTTGGCCAACTGATTCAAGAATTGACTCACTGGAAAAAAAAAAAAAAAAAAAACCTGATGCTGGGAAAGATTGAAGGCAGGAGGAGAAGGGGATGACAGAGGATGAGATTGTTGGAGGGTATCATAGACTCAAAGGACATGAGTTTGAGTAAATTCTGGGATTTGGTGATGGCCAGGGAAGCCTGGTGTGCTGCAGTCCATGGGGTCACAAAGAGTTGGACATGACTGAGCAACTGAACTGAACTGATGCCTATAATAGCTCCCTCTAAACAGAGAGATAATTTGTGTTGCTTTTATACCTGTATACTTCTCTCTGTCCCCTAACGTGTTTTCAGGGATGGGAGTTCAGCCTAAAATATGTGATCAGGTTCGAGGAGAAACTAATTTCTCTCTGTGTTTTGTGCTGTGGATGCACCAAGGAGTTGTCCTTATTTAACAGATCTTCGGAACTCAATTTGGGTATGGGATAGAAATTCAAACTGATCTTTTTGAGAAATATTGGAAATTTGAAGGCTTTTGAAGACTAAGGTGGTGATGGAGAAAGAAAGAAAATTCGAGGAAGATAACCTAGAGATGGGAGAAATTCCCGATGACAGAGAAAGGCTGTGGATTTTAGGACAGTATTACTTAGTATTTCATTTTAAGTTATTGTCCAAGCTATACTATTAATATTACAGGCAGGAATTTCCTTCCATTAGCCCAAATCTTTTATAAAAGTCCATTTCCTCCAACTGTTTTGTATTAATAGAATTTAAGGGATAGGAAGGAATGGAGTGGATGTGTTATGCATTTGTGCAAAGAGAGGTATAGGGTAAAATATCAACTCTGAGGCAAGTTCACCATTCCAAGGGCAGCAGCGGCAGAAGCAGAGATGCAGAACAGATATGGAGAATCCAACAGAGTCAGACAAGTGGATGAGAAATGCCCAGAGTGTCAAAGTGCTACTTCTGCCTCTCCCCTGGCCATCACCTCACAAAGATATTTTGTGGATGGGGACTGGATTTCTCACTGAACTTCAAACAGGAGCTCAAAGCATTCATTTCAAATGTGAGGGGAAACATGAGATGATAATGCTGAGGGTTCTGGGGAGAGGAAAACAGAACATAGATGGAGCTAAAAATTGTCACACTGAGTGAAGTAAGCAAAGACAAATATATGATATCACTTACATATGGAATAAAAAAAAAGGTACATGAACTTATCTACAAAACAAATATAGAGTAACATATGTAGAAAACAAACTTACAGTTACTAGGGGATAAGGGGGTAGGAAGGATAACTTGGAAGATTGGGATTGACATATACACACTACTATACATAAAATAGATAACTAATATGGACCTACTGTATAGCACAGGGAACTCTCCTCAACACTCTCTAATGACATATATGGGGAAAAAAATCTAAAAATGAGTGGATATATGTGAATGTATAACTGACACACTTTGCTGTACACCTGAAACTAACACAACATTGTTAATCAACTATACTCCAAAAAAATTGTTTTTTAAAAAAGAACCTGCTGCTGCTGCTGCTGCTGCTGCTAAATCACTTCAGTTGTGTCCGACTCTGTGCGATCCCAGAGACGGCCCCACCAGGCTCCCCCGTCCCTGGGATTCTCCAGGCAAGAACATTGGAGTGGGTTGCCATTTCCTTCTCCAATGCATGAAAGTGAGAAGTGAATCTTTTGGACTCTGTGGGAGAGGGAGGGGTGGGGATGATTTGGGAGAATGGCATTGAAACATGTATATCATATAAGAAACGAATCGCCAGTCCAGGTTCAATGCATGATACATGAAGCTTGGGGCTGGTGCACTGGGATGACCTAGAGGGATGGTATGGAGAGAGAGGTGGGAGGGGGGTTCAGGATTGGGAACACGTGTATACCCATGGCAGATTCATGTTGATGTATGGCAAAACCAATACAATATTGTAAAGTAATTAGCCTCTAATTAAAATAAATAAATTTAATGAAAAAAAAAAAAAAGAAAGTGAAGTCACTCCAGTCGTGTCCAACTCTTAGCGACCCCATGGACTGCAACCTACCAGGCTCCTCCATCCATGGGATTTTCCAGGCAAGAGTACTGGAGTGGGGTGCCATCAGTGGCCCCAAAGCTTGTCAAGAAATTTCTATGTGCTAAGTGTAAGAACTTCATTTGGCATCTCATTTACTCTTTAACAAGACCTCAGTAGTTTAATTCTATCAGCATTACATTTTATAAGTTTAGCAAAGCTAAAAACACAATAGTGACAAATTGAAAAGCACTGAGACCAACCTTCTTTATCTTTAAAGATAAAGATAAAACAGAAGTCCAAAGATTATAAGTTAAACAAATAGAATACAACAGTAAGTGTCAGGGTCAAGTCTAAAAGAAGCCCAGAAGCTTTGCTAGAAACTTATTCTTTTACAAGAGAGCAGAAAAGGGACCAACAGCATATTCTTAAAGAATTTAAATCTGCACTTGGCAAATTAATCTTAAATGACAGCTTTATTTCCTGACAACTTAATTAGAAATGTTTCTGTTTTATCTGAGTGGCCAAGTTGGGTTTTCTCTCCTCATTCTCTTTTACCTTCTTCTGCTATTGCAAAAGAAGAATAAAGGTGTGTTTCTCTAGCTGATTATTCCCATAAGAAAAAACATTCTGTAATGGCAAAAGTATCAGCTAAAGGCAGCTCTTTATGGACAGATTAGCCTTATCTCTAGACTGACACCTCCATGTATGTATTTACCAGTCTCTCCAGTTTGGAGTAAACAATACCATGTGTGAATTCAGTAGGGTAGGCAATCAGTCATAAGAAGTTTGTTCTGTTTGATAGGTTTCCTATTTGAGAGTCGAGTACCAGTGCCACACCCTGTCTTACATCAAGGCATGAAACATTGTCCTGTCATCCTGGCAATCCCTGATATCACCCAGGGAAACACTCTTTCCTAGTATTTCTTGAATCATGATTCACTTATATGCATCTAGTTAATATGTGGCTTAAATAGTTTCCCAGACTCAGAAATGATGAGTTTGAGTCGTTATTTCTTTTAGTTTATACTTAAATTTTTTTCATAGATGTATAATTGAGACCTTAAATATCATCTTGAGAAATCTCTTTGATTACCCAGATGAGGAAACTGAGGTTTGGTTCCTGTGCATAGCCGTTTTTATTGAACCATTTGATAGAACAAAACTTACTTGTGGGTCATATGGCAGAGTTGTGAGAAGAAATCCAGTCTGGAAACATCTTGCTCATGGCCCTTTGTACTACATCATCATCTTCCATCAGCCTAAATACACATCTCTCGGTTACTCTGCAACTGCTCACAAAGAGGGAAATTCCAAGTATAAAGAGATAAGAGTCAATGGGGGAGGCTTGGTTTCTAAACAATTAGATTCTGCATCTATTGCAAGGCAATTGATGGGGACCATATTTAAAAGAATGCTAAGCAAACAAAGTAGAGGCAACTGAGAGCACTTCCTGCTTATGCTTCTCTGTTTCTGTCTCTGTTTCCCTTTCCTGAGTAGCAACCTAAAAGCCACAGGTGGAAAGAAGCATAAGGCAGAGAGCAGCAAGCAGCAGAGCTGATAGAAAGCAGTGTCTGGAAACAGTGACTATCATTAATATACCAGCTTTGGCAATGGTTTCAAGGAACATGTTAGCCTGAAGCGGAGGCCAAAGGCAAAGTAACTGCTGACTAGTATTCCTGTGAAACAATGTAACTCTTTCTGGAAGGGAGCCTATGAGAAAGAATTTTCCATCTCATCTCAAACCTGGGACACCATGCCCTTCCACTGCAGTGCGAATGGTTTCAGTCTGCTCCAAAGGGAAGCTTATTAGAGTGAGCCAGTATTAGCCAACTTGAAAAAAAAAAGAAGAAGAAAAACAAAAAACCCTGTCTGCTGTATCCATCTCCCCATGGAGACTCCTCCAAGTAAATCTGGCTTTCCTAATTCTTTGTTAGCACTTTCCTCATTCTCGTTGACTCTCAGGCATTTTTTTCAGCCACCGTAGACCACATGAGTTTACTCTCCTTCCAAGGGGTTTTCTTAAAAAGAAATAACAATGTGAACCCTCTGTGCCATGAATCAGAGGAGATTTACTGCTAATAAGCAAAGCACATTAATTACAGTAGCAAGACTACTCGCCGTCAGAAGTGGGACCCAGCTTCTGGTGGCTTCAGGCTGTTGGCATCCTATGGAGTCTAGGCACTGTCAGTGGATACCCTGATAAACTCAGGGAGACATTTAGGGCAAGAGATTTCAGAAGCTGATGGGGTTGGGACATCAGAATCTACAAGCTCTAATACTGAGTAGTCTAGTAGTTTCTTTGTCTGAATCATAGTTGGTGCTTTATAGATATGAGTGTTATAAGGAGCTTACATATGTATGAGTCTAACATTTGCTCCTCTAATTTCTAGCAAGCAGAGAAAAGGTGGTGAAAGTAGATCTGAACTCAATTCATACAGGAGGAAAAGTCTAAAAGTGTGTAGTGCCAAAGATTTAAGGATATTTCCTGAGATCTCTTTACCTAGGAACAAGGGACATTTCTCTGCTTATAAAGGGACGATATGTATACCTTCCAGCATTAGGCTTTTATGTCTATCCAAGTGTGCAAAGGTTAAGTGGTTTGGATGAGATCTTGCAAACACTTACAAGTTTTAATCAGATCATTATTCATGAATATCAGGATCATGCTTTTCTTGTTCTCCAATGAATTCACACGACCTGGCATTCAGACAGTTGTTTCACAAATGAATAAATGATTCATGAATGGAGCACCCTTTGGAGTGCTTGCTGGTCTTCTATGTGGAATGCCTTCTCAGGTCTTGCAAGGCTGGCTGGTTCTTATCATTCTGGACTCTTCCAATAATACTTTTCTAGAGAAACTATTTTTTCAACCTTCATTTAATGGTCCCTAACCCACCTTGGTCAATCTATTTTCACCCTGCTTTATATTGTTCATAGTTATTATTATGATCTGATTACTTCTTTGTGTGTTGAACTATTGACTTCTCCTCTAAAATGAAAACTTCATGTGGGCAAGAAATTTGTCTTGTTCTTTGCAGAAACCACAGTTCCTAGAATGGTGGTACCTGGTATACGATAGGTACTCAATAAATTTGAGGGAAATAAAAGTTCTTTGATGAAATAATATATCCCTCTAGGTGCATTGGATAGAAAGAGAAGTTTTCAGCAAAACTTTATTTCTTCTCATCTGTTTGGGGGCTGGGAAATTTTATTCCTCCCATCCCTCACGTGTGTGAAACATATTTCTCAAAACACTTCTGTGGATCAAAACACTTCTGATGCCTAATCGTCCCAGCCTTTCCTCCAGTAGCTCAGTTTGGCTTTCTCCATGAGCATGAATCTTACTCTTCCCTGCACTCTTGACTGATGAGCAGCCCTAATAAAAGAATGTGCAGTGGCTTCCCAGGTGGCGCTAGAGGAAACGAACCTGCCTGCCAATGCAGGAGACACAAGAGATGCAGGTTCAACCCCTGGGTCAGGAAGATCCCCTGGAGGAGGGCATGGCAGTATTCTTGTATTCCTGCATGGAAAATCCCATGTACATGCTACAGTGTATAGAGTCGCAAAGAGTCAGACACAACTGAGCACAGCACAGCACAAATGGGTAGTAGGAATCAATATATTTTTAATCACTCCATTAAAATATTTATCTGTAAAGTTTTTCATGTCCACTCTTAAAACTGATGTCCATTACATATACTCTACATCCCTCCTCACTCTCCAGTTCACCACCTAACATTCCACAAACATTTCCCCAGTCCATTTTCATCACCCCAGAGAATAAAATGTTTCTTGGTTTTCTAGTAGGGTCTTTGTTTTAATCTAGGTTGGCCTATCACTTTGTCAAAGATGAAGGTCTACCTTTTCATTCCTTGATTAAAGTCAAGTATTGATCAACATCAAAGTATTGAGAGGCTTCAATAGCTAAAGTTCTTGCTGCAGCTTATAATATTTTTTATATTTAAAAAGACTAGGGGGAATCTAGGATTCCTTTTAAAAGTAACAATAATTATAATTGTATAAAATATCCATGACCTCTGGTTTGCTCTAGCTTCTGAGTGGAATGATGTGGATACGTCAACAGCTTGAAGCATCAATTCTTCAGTGCTCAGCCTTCTTTATGGTCCAACTCTCACATTCATACATAATTTTTCATTAAAAGCTTACTATATCTTAGGTTGTTGTTTCTAACTATTAAAAATTAGCCCCAAGTGCACCACTATGAATATAAGGGATGAAAAACAAAATGGCAGGTATACTCACCCTGTCTGTTGAGGCTCTCAAGACAGTCAGTCTGTCTAGATGGGTTGGATTATTCATGGTTTTATCATTTCTTCACAAAGACTGTATGTTTAAGGTCAAGATTGGCACAATGTTTTGTTCTCTACTGACCACATCCAAGAAGCTATCTCAGTGTTAAATGCAATGCATTATTGAGCTAAAAATACCAATTTCAGTATAATGGGATACAGTAGTTCTCAGCTTTTTGTCCATCCCCACATCCTTGAAACATGCAATATATTTCATAGTTAGTGAAACCTTACTTTGCCAGTGTTTCCTGTGGGAAGCAGAGTGTGAGAAATCCATTCAGTTGATTCTGATTTTACACACTCACATGCACACACCTACTGCATAAAGAATTAAAATATAAAGTGGATCTTCATTTCTGTAACATTGTTAGATATTGTTGTTATTTAGTATTCTGCCATTCCCAGCATGTGTAGAATAAATACTTGTTGTTCAATCACTCAGTCATGTCCAACTCTTCATGACCCCATGGACTGCAGCACGCAGGCTTCCCTGTCCTTCAGTATCTCCAGACTTCACTCAAACTCATGTCCAGTGAGTCAATAATGCCATCCAACCATCTCATCCTCTTTCGTTCCCTTCTCCTCCTGCCCTCAATCTTTCCCAGCATCAGAGTCTTTTCTAATGAGTTGGCTCTTTGCATCAGGTGGCCAAAGTTTTAGAACTTCAGCTTCAGTATCAGTCTTCCCATTGAATATTTAGGGTTGATTTCCTTTAGGATTGATTGGTTGGATCTCCTTGCTATCCAAAGGACTCTCAAGAGTCTTCTCCAACACAACAGCTTGAGGCATCAATTCTTCAGTGCTCAGCCTTCTTTATGGTCCAACTCTCACATCCATACATGGCTACTTAGATGGACCTTTGTTGGCAAAGTCATGTCTCTGCTTTTTAATATGCTATCTAGATTTGTCATTGCTTTTCTTCCAAAGAGTAAGTGTCTTTTAATTTCATGGCTGCAGTCACATTCCACAGTGATTTTGAAGCCCAAGAAAATAAAGTCTGTCACTGTTTCCCTATCTATTTTCCACAAAGTGGTGGGACCTGATGTCCTGATCTTAGATTTTTGAATGTTGAGTTTTAAGCCAGCTTTTTCACCCTCCTCTTTCAGCTTCATCAAGAGGCTCTTTAGTTCCTCTTCCCTTTCTTCCATAAGGGTGGTGTCATCTGCATATCTGAGGTTATTGATATTTCTCCTTGCAATCTTGATTCCAGCTTATGATTCATCCAGCCCAGCATTTCACATGATGTGCTCTGCATATAAGTCAAATAAGCAGGGTGACAATATACAGCCTTAACATACTCCTTTCCCAATTTGGAACCAGTCCTTTGTTCCATGTCTGGTTCTAACTGTTGATTCTTGACCTGCATACACATTTCTCAGGAGGCAAATAAGGTAGTCTGTTATTCCCATCTCTTTAAGAATTTTACAGTTTGTTGTGCTCCACACAGTCAAAGGCTTTAGTGCAGTCAATGAAGCAGAAGGAGGTGTTTTTCTGAAATTCTCTTTCTTTTTCTATGATCCAATGGATGTTGGCAACTTGATCTCTGGTTCCTCTGCCTTTTCTAAATCCAGCTTGTATGTCTGGAAGTTCTCAGTTCACATACTGTTGAAGCCTAGCTTGGAGGATTTTGAACATGACCTTGGTAGCCTGTGAAATGGTGCAGTAGTTTGAATATTCTTTGGCATTGTCCTTCTTTGGGATTGGAATTAAAACTGGCCTTTTCCAGTCCTGTGGCCACTGCTGAGCTTTCCAAATTTGCTGCCTATTGAGTGCAGCACTTTCACAGTGTCATCTTTCAGGATTTGAAATATCTCAGCTGGAATCCCATCAACTCCACTAGCTTTGCTTGTAGTGATGCTTCCTACTACCATCATTTGGACGATTCTGCAAGCAAATGTCACATGCTACACAGTATTTCTGAGACTTGTAATGAAGAGACATTTTAACACATTGATTTGCATTTTTAATATATTACTTTTTGATTGAATGGTAATTGCTTTACATTATCATGTTGATTTCTGCCAAACATCAACATGAATCAGTCTTAGGTATACATATATCCCCTCTCTCTTGAACCTCTCTCCCACTTCCCTCCCTATCCCATCCCTCAATGTTGTTACTGAGTCCTGGTTCGAGGTCCCTGACTTATACAGCAAATACCCATTGGGTATCTATTTTACATATGGTAATATATGTTCCCATGTTACTCTGTCCATATATCCCTCCCTCTCCATCCCCCACCACCACATGTCCATAAACCTGTTCTCTATATCTGTGTCTCCATTGCTGCAAATAATTTCATCAGTACACACTGGTTTATAATTTCACCAAGCTGCTTTTAAGGACAAGAAAGGTCAGTGTTTTGGTAAAGCTAGAAGCTTAAATGATGCTAAAAGAAAAAAAATTCAGAGGTGGAACAGTGATGGCATGTACTTCATACTTAAAAGAGGCAATTATTTTACAAATAAAGTCAATAAGTACTTGAAATAAATCACAAGATTGTGAGACTGATTTGGCTCATTTCAGGTCAATGTAACAAAGAGAAAGCACATATCAAAATCAGTCAAGGAATTTTTCCATCAGACATACACCTCCCACCTCTTGTTGAGTATATGCCCACTTTGCCACCTCAATGTGTGAACTGAAAAACCTCCAGGTTACTGTGAATGGCTCCCCCACTTTTACTCCTATTGCAGTGAGTATTAAAAATTTGATAGGAAACAAAGAAGTAAGTATTTAAGGCAGCAGGAGCAGAAAGAGTGACTACTTTGAGGCTAGTGGCTTATAGAATAAAAAGATAACTTCAGATTTAACAAAGTTGCAAATGTAACAAAACAGCTAAAATTTATCAAAGTTTGTTATATTGCAGATAGCACATAATAAGCACCATGGACAGAGGAGCCTGGTAGGCTGCAGTCCATGGGGTCGCTAGGAGTCGGACACGACTGAGCGACTTCACTTTCACTTTTCACTTTCATGCATTGGAGAAGGAAATGGCAACCCACTCCAGTGTTCTTGCCTGGAGGATCCCAGTGATGGAGGAGCCTGGTGGGCTGCCGTCTATGGGGTCACACAGAGTCAGACACAACTGAAGCGACTTAGCAGCAGCAGCAGCATCCACCAGTTCATTCATTAGTTTACTCTATTTATTAACTCAACAAATATTCACAAAGTTCCTCCTATGTGCTGTATATATGATAATATTCCAAACAGATTTGTAACTAAGCTTTATAGAGCTTCCATGGTAGATGGGAGAGATATTCATTCAACCAGGGGAAAAACGTAGTTAAAAATTCTAATTTGTGTTATGAAAGAAAACTGAAGTAATATGAAAGAGAAAAATAGGTTAGATGAGCACATGGGGCCCTATTTATAAAAGAGACTCAGGAGGAAAGATTTCTCCATGAAATGTACATTTCAGTCAAAGCCTCAAGGATAAACAACACTTAGCCACACGTAGCAAGGTACCAGTGCCCTGTTCCTGTCCCTTCACACTTAATTCCACTGTCAGGGGACTGATTCCCAACTGCCAGCTCCTGTATCTCTTTTCCTGGGGGCTTTCTCAGGTAGCCAGAGCCCACTGTGTCCCAGTGCAGTAGGCAAAAATGCTGGGAAATTACCTCCCCACCCCCAGAGTAGGCTCAAGTAATATCTGACAGGAGTTGATATGTAAATACCCCAGCTTTCTTGCCCTTGGGTAGGATAATTCTGACATGCACTGTGTCAGCTATTTTTCAGTACTCTCTGTTGGGATTGAGCTCCAGCCATCCACAGCAGTGGCCATGGGGTGCCGGGGTCCAGCCCCGGTGGATCCAGGGAAATTCGAAGGAGAGATGGCTTCGGCGAACTGAATACAATAGCTTTAATTAAATATTAATTAGAGATATAAAGAGTAATAGAATGAGGATAACTCAGTAGGAAAATTCAGTGGAGAAAAGAGATTGAATAACTTGGTTTATGTGGAAAGCTAGTAAAATTCCAAGGCAAGGAATTTACATCACCTACATAGGCCACAGGCGTCCTTCCGTTCTCCCGAAGGAGAGGAGACACTAAGGCCTCCCCAGTCAAATCTTAGAAGCCCAGGCATAATTAGTAGGCTTGATGAGCCTCCACATTCCAGATGGGGATTCAGCCAGAAGGTGAGAGAAAGAATGACATGGGGAGACCAGTCTTTCAGGGAACTGATCCCATTTTTTATTTTTCCAGGGTCTGTTTTTATACACTGAGATGTTATACAAAAGTCACACGGGGTCAGCAGTCCTGACTTTTATTAAAGTCAGGTGCTTCATACAAATGTATACAGAGGCCTTAGGGGTGTTACATCATCTTCTGGCCAGGGGGCCTGCTGACAATTTATGACCCTCTCCTTGTGACAGTGGTCAGTCAACCAGAACACTTATTTCTCCAGGGGTGATTATTCTTAAAACAGACGCCACCTTCCGAAGGTACCAGATAAAGTTACATTCCTATAGGGTGAGGGTGTAGTGGGTTTTAATTCAGGAAAGAATTTGCTTAGTCTAAGGTCTAACGTGATTAATATCAAAGGTTAATATTTATTTCTCTTATATGTTAATTATATTCATTAATGTGTATAAGGGGAAAGGGATATGGAGATGTAGCAGTAACCATTGCCTCAACAAATGAAAAACCCTTCATCAATACAATTTCTAATCAGCCCACTATACTATACTAATAGTTTTCTAACTTCTCTAAAGAACCTGTTTTTAGAAGGTTTAAAGCATCTCGTGCCTCTTACGGTTGGGAGGCTGTGAACAATCAAGTGTGGCCGGACAAGCCTGTCAGGCAGGCTAGAGAACCTTCAGAGGAGTTTGTAGATTGAAACACTCCTGTGATGCCCAGAAATTATTATTAACTGGAGCTCTAAGTTAACTCCTTCTCTGAAAAATGAGGTGGGGGACAGCCCCCCATAAAGTCAGAGGTGTAGGTGAGAGCACAAAGCAGTAAAGTAGGCAGACTCTGGTTTTGGGGGTAGATGCTCGAGAATTTCCAGGGGGACTCCTGAGGCTCGATCCCGCCTTTGCGTATGTCAAGCTTCCTTCCTCATGACCTTTGCCACAGGCGGAGGTCCTCATGCTGGCTCCTGGCAATGGGGAAAGTGAGGTGGGTTGGCTCCGAGGCTGGCCATAAATAAGGATGGGTTTATTATAGCACATCAAGTGAGGTGGGGAGTGCCTGAGACCAACCAGAAGGAGAAGGCAGCTATAAATCAAGCAGAGTCCTAAAAGCCCTCATTTACTATTGCCAGATAATATTCCTAAGCATACACTTAGTGGCCTAAGGTACGTAACAAAGCTATTATCTTACAGTTCTGGAGGTCAAAGGTCCAATATGGGTCTCATTGAAAGAACTAAAATCAAGATACTAGCAGGCCTGTATTCCTCCCTAGAGTCTAGTGCCTGTTCTGTCCCTTGGTTCATGACCCTCTTTCACCTTCAAAGTCAGCAGTGGTTGGTTGAGCTTTTCTCATTCTCATCACTAGGACTCACTCTCTCTTGGTCCCCTCTTCCACTTATAAGGATGCTTATGATTATATTGAACACACTTGAATAATACAGGCTAACCTCCCTGGTTTAAGATCAGCAGATTTGCAACCTTCATTCCATTTGAAACTTCACTTCCCTTTTGCCTTGTAGCCTTTCATAGTCACAGTTCCAGGGATTGGAATTTGAACATCTCTTAAGGGTTGTGTTATTCTGTCTGCCATGACCATAGAAAGAAGTTTGGATTTTTCAAAGAGCTAGAGACAAATGGAGAATTTTAAACTATAGAATGGCATGATCTAATTTTTTTTTTAAAGATCCTGCTTGGATGCCCTATGGTTGGAGGGGATAAAAGTGAAAATGAGATTGATCAGGAAACTATTTCAAACATTCAGATGAGAAGCAGTGATGAGGGACCAAGGGATCAGAGATTTGGGGGGAGGTTCAACCAACAAGACTTGGTTAATGATTGGATCTGGGGAAAAGAGAGGGGAAAGTTTAGAATATGATCCCCATATCCCGCTTTAGCATCTGGGTGAATGAAGCTGGTCAATGACTGACATGGAAAATATTGATTTAGAGAAGATAAAACTTTCAGATTTCATCAAGCTCATTTTTAGATGCATGTGAAATATATAAATGTATATAATCAAGTGGATATATGAGTCTGGAATTCAAAAGTGATGACTGGATCAAGAAAAAAAACATTCGAGCCACTACCATATAGATTGTATTTCTAACCATGGTAATTAATGTAGTCATCACCAGATAGAGAGAAGTAAAAAGAGAGGAGGAGAGGACGAATTGTTCCAGCACAGCCTACACTTGGAAATTATTAATATTTGTTCATTCTTCTGTTCATCAGGTGGCTTTTCCTCCTTCTATGTTCGGCCTCCAGGACTTCTATTTATCAGATCCTCTCCTTTGAGACTGTATGCTTCTAGACTGTTCATATTTTACATTTATTATTTTTTAATCTGTATTTGGATAAATTTCTCAAATCTATAAAACAGCATGCATGCATGTGTGATAAGTGGCTTCAAATGTGTCCCACTCTTTGTGATCCTATGAACTATAGCCCTTCAGGCTTCTCTGTACATGGGATTCTCCATGCAAGAATGGTGAAGTGGTTGCCAAGCCCTTCTCCAGGGAGTCTTCCTGACCCAGGGATCGAATCCACATCTCTCACATCTGATTAGCAAGTGGGTTCTCTACCACTAGTGCCACTTGGGAAGCCCCATACAATTGCATTTGGTGTTGTTCAGTCATTCAATAGTGTCTGACTCTTTGCGATGTCATGGGCTGCAGCACACCAGGCTTCCCTGCCCATTACCACCTCCTAGAGCTTACTCAAACTCATGTCCATTGAGTCAGTGATGCCATATATATATATATAATTATCTCATCCTCTGTTGTCCCCTTCTCCTTCTTCCCTCAATCCTTCCCAGCACCAGGGTCTTTACCAATGAGCCATTTCTTTGCATGAGGTGATGAAAGTATTGGAGCTTCAACTTCAGCATCAGTCCTTCCAATGAATATTATGGGTAGATTTCCTTAGAATTGACTAGTTTGATCTCCTTGCAGTCCAAGGTACTCTTAAGAGTCTTCTCCAGCACCACAGCTTGAAGGCATAAATTCTTCAGTGCTCAGCCTTTCTAATGTCCAGCTCTCACATTGTACATGACTACCGGAAAAACCATAGCTTTGACTAGACAGACCTTTGTTGGTAAAGTAATGTCTCTGCTTTTTAGTATGCTATCTAGGATGGTCATAACTTTTCTTCCAAGGAGTAAGCGTCTTTTAATTTCATGGCTGCAGTCACCATCTGCAGTGATCTTGAAGCCCAAGAAAATAAAGTCTGTCACTGTTTTTATTGTTTCCCCATCTATTTGCCATGAGGTGATGGGACCAGATGCCATGATCTTGGTTTTTTGACCGTTGAGTTTCAAGCCAGCTTTTTCACTCTCCTCTTTCATCTTCATCAAGAAGCTCTTTAATTCCTCTAGGTTTTCTGCCATAAGGGTGGTATCATCTGCATATCTGAGGTTATTGATATTTCTCCCTGCAATTTTGATTCCAGCTTGTGATTCATCCAGCCCAGCACTTCCCATGATGTACTCTGCATATAAGTCAAATAAGGAGGATGACAATACACAGCCTTGACATACTCTTTTCCTAATTTTGAACCTGTCCATTTTTCCATGTCCCATTCTAACTCTTGCTTCCTGACCTGCATACAATTTCATAGGAGGCAGGTAAGCTGATCTCCTATTCCCATCACCATCTCTTTAAGGATTTTCCACAGATTGTTGTGATCTACACAGTCAAAGGCTTTAGTGTAGTCAATGGAGTGACATATATATTTTTCTGGAGTTCCCTTGTTTTTTCTATGATCCAACAAATGTTGGCAATTCGATCTCTGGTTCCTGTGCTTTTTCTAAATCTAGCTTGTACACCTGGAAGTTCTTGGTCCATGTACTCTTGAAGACTAGCTTGAAGAATTTTGAGCATTACCTTGCTAGCATGTGAAATGAGTACAACTGAGCAGTAGTTTGAACATTTTTTGGCATTGGCCTTTGGGATTGGAATGAAAAGTGATCATTTCCAATCCTGTGACCACTGCTGAGTTTTCCAAATTTGCTGGCATATTGAGTGAAGCACTTTCACACCACCATTTTTTAGGATTTAAAATAGCTCAGCTGGAATCCCATTATTTCCATCAGTTTTGTTCACAGTGATGCTTCCTAAGGCCCACTTGACTTTGCACTCCAGGATGTCTGGCTCTAGGTGAATGATCACACCATCATGATTATCTGGTCATTAAGATCTTTTTTGTATAGTTCTTTTGTGTATTCTTGCCATGTCTTCTTAAAATCTTCTGCTTCTGTTAGCTCCATACTGTTTCTGTCCTTTATTGTGCCCGTCTTTGCATGAAGTATTCCCTTGGTATCTCTAATTTTCTTGAAGAGATCACTAGTCTTTCCCATTGGTCACTTTGCATTGGTCACTTAGGAAGGCTTTCTTTCTTTCTTTTTTTTTGGTATTTTTTTTTTCTGATATATATATATAATTTATTTTTAGTTGAAGGATAATTGCTGTACAATATTGTGTTGGTTTCTGCCAAACACCAACATGAATCTTATCTCTCCTTGCTATTCTTTGGAACTCCGCACTCAGATGGGTATATCTTTCCTTTTCTCCTTTGCCTTTTGCTTCTCTTCTTTTCTCAACTATTTGTAAGGCCTCATCAGACAACCATTTTGCCTTTTTGAGTTTCTTTTTCTTGGGGATGGTTTTGATCATTGCCTCCTGTGCAGTGTTACAAACCTCCATGTATAGTTCTTCAGGTACCCTATCAGATCTAATCCCTTGAATCTGTTTGTCACTTACATAATCATAAGAGATTTGATTTAGGTCATACCTGAATGACCTAGTGATTTTCCCTACTTTCTTTGATTTAATTCTGACTTTTGCAATAAGGAGTTCATGATTTGAGCCACAGCCAGCTCCCAGTCTTGTTTTTGCTAACTGTATAGAGCTTCTCCATCTTTGGCTGCAAAGGATATAATCAATGTGATTTCGGCATTGACCATCTGGTGATGTCCATATGTAGAGTGATCTCTTGGGTTGTTGGAAGAGGGTGTTTGCTATTACCAGCATGTTCTCTTGGCAAAACTGTTAGCTTTTGACCTGCTTCATTTTGTACCTGAAGCCCAAACTTGCCTGTTACTCTAGGTATCTCTTGACTTCCTACATTTGCATTCCAGTCCCCTATGATGAAAAGGACATCTCTTTTTGGTGTTAGTTCTAGAAAGTCTTTCAAGTCTTCATAGAACACAATTGCATAATTGTGTCTAGTCTACTATTTAACATGCTCGTAGACCTTTTTTTCCCTAAAATTCAGTGACTATACTTGTTTCCACAATTTCTACTTAATTCTTCACAAAATCTTTCTGTCCTTAGATTTCCTTCTTGACTATTTTATTACTTCCTTCATCTTTCCAAACTTTTAAACTTTGCTCATTTGAGGTCTCTTTTTTAAATGTATTTTTTAATTGGAGGAAAATTGCTTTACAATATTGTGTTGGTTTCTGCTGTGCAATGATGCAAATCTTCCATAATTATATGTGTATCACTTCTTTCTTGAGATGTTTAAAATTTTCAGTTCTTGAGTTGCAAAGACTCTCCCCCTCCTTTTTTTTTTTTTTTTCATTTGCTATTTATTCTTCAGAATGATTTAGTTCCTTGACTGTTTGCTATGTCTGTGAGGTCAACACTGCATTTGGTGGTCAGTTCATCTGCTTTGGCCTGTGGACATTTCTCTCTGCAATTATTTTGTTTACTTTTGCTTTACCTCACCTAGGTTCCAGGGATGCACCAGTTTTACATGAATTTTTATGTGAAAAGCCCAGGCTTACCAATTATTCCTCATTATTGTTGTTAATTAGTTGCTCAGTCACGGCTGACTCTTTGTGACCCCTGGATTGTAGTCCTTCAGACTCCATGGATTCTAGTAATAGACCAGCCATTCAAAAAATCAGAAATAGCTGATTTCAGGTTTGATAGTTCCCACATGCAAAGGATTTGTATCTATACCCCTCCCCTACTGCTACACATGAAGGACTGAACCCCAGCAACAGCCATTAAGGCTGTGTTCTAACCACTAGTCAATTATTAGATTTAGCTCCCACAAACTATGCTTCTTTTGAGATCCCTGTTTGTTTGAGGGTTTCTCTCTCTTAGTTTACTGCTTGGCTATGTATCTAAGAATTTTAAGACTGAGTTAATTAAAAATCCCTGCTCATTCAGTTATAAACATAAAACTGTTTATTTTTTCAGTGTGTGTGTATGCATGCATGCTCAGTCATGTCAGACTCTTTGAGACCTTATGGACTGTAGCCTGCCAGGCTCCTCTGTTCATGGGATTCTTCAGGCAAGAATACTGGAGTGGGCTGCCATTCCATTCTCCAGGGGATCTTTACAGCCCAGGGATCGAACCTGTGTCTGCAGTGTCTACTGCATTGCAGGTGGATTTTTTTTATCATTGTACCTCAGTAACTGCCACCAACTGTGTTCTAGCTAGTCCTCTTTCCCACTAGGCATCTAACAGGAGCCTTGGCAACTCCTTGACCAGATGCCATCACTTTTCAAATAAAAAGCTTTCATTTTGGTTAATTCTAAATATTTCCATTGTAGAATTATAATCTCCCATCACACGTAAAACTCTCACTGACTCACAAAGTCCGTCAGACACATCTCTTCCCAATTCCAAGTGTACTGATATCTGTTGAACCTTAAAATTGGCCATGATCTGAGTATTTACACTATGGCAATCATCAAACACTGCAAATCGCACTCACCATCCACCCACTGCCTCCCAGAGAACCAGTTACTAAACATTCACCAGCACACCGTTGCCCTTTCCCTTTGAGGTAAATGTGTGGCTCCACTGTGCTGCAATATATACGTCTGGGAGTGGGGGAGTTGGGGAGTGGGAAGGAAGAGGGGTCATGCCTCACCCCTGACTCACCTCCTCTGGCTAACATCCTGCTATTGCTACTGGAGGATGTCTATCACAAGTTAACTGTATTCTTCTGTACTACAATTTGCTTCTAATGGGAAAAGACTGATACTGAAGCTGAAGTTCCATACTTTGGCCACCTGATGTGAAGAGCTGGCTCATTGGAAAAGACCCTGATGCTGGGAAAGATTGACAGCAGGAGAAGAACAGGATGACAGAGGATGAGATGGTTGGAAGGCATCACCACCTCAATGGACATGAGTCTGAGCAAATTCCAGGAGATAGTGAGGGACAGGGAATCCTGGTGTGCTGCAGTCCATGGGGGTCGCAAAGAGTTGGACACCACTTAGTGACTGAACAGCAACATGGGGACTCTGACACTTGTGGTCATGAATCTACGATCCCATTTCTGTTGATCATACTACTGATCCAGGCCTTAGTCTAGATCTCAGGAGAGTGAGGTCCAACATGTCCTAGTGACAAGAAACAATCCCAAATAGCTGTTCCCTGGGTACTGCTGGACTCTGGGACTGGGTTCCACATTCCAGCAGCTCCCCAGCTGATTGCCTTGCACCTGCATCCTTCTGATACGTATGTCTCTTTGCCCCATGATGGAGAGACTCTGATAAGCATGTGACCATCATATTTATGGACCTCTTGCACCTAAATTCTGGGTCCACAGACTCAGGTAAGATGTATCTTCTCTCCTTTTAACCAAGAACTTCAGGAGGCAGTCTTTTTTTTTTTTTTTTTTAATTGAAGTATAGTTGATTTACAATGTTGCATTAATTTCTGCTGTACAGCAAAGTTATATATATATATATATATATATATATATATATATATATATATATATACATACATACACACACACACACATACACACACATATATACATGTTCTTTTTCGATATGACTTATTATAAGCTACTGAATATAGTTCTTTGTGCTATACAATAAGCCCTTGTTGTTTATCCAGTCTATGTATAATGTTTTCATCTGCTGGTCCCAACCTCCCAATGTAATGCTCCCCTGTGCCTCCACCCCTGCCCTTGGCAGATACAAATCAGGAGCAGTCTTTGTAGCTGTGCGTTCTGGCCTTACCCAGGCCTTACTGATCTCCAACTACAAAGCAAGCTTTCACGTCCCCTTCTTGCAGATACCAGAGGATTTATAATGCAAGTCTTGAGTCTGTTCACACTGTTCTCACACCTGAGGGCAAACTTTCAGTCTCAGGCCAAGAATAAGATTTTCTTTAAAGAAACCAATCAGACCTTGAAAAATGTTGCCACTTTGTTTTCCATCTAGAGCTATCACCATGTCTTATGTTGATATCTCTGTTACATGTAATCTAGCAGTTAATGTCATTTGAACAAGAGGCATTGGGCTTTGCATCAGCTCAGTCTCAGGAGAGGAAGTCAAATTTCACTTCTACCTTCCTGAATTCTATGTTGTTTAAATCTTTATACCTTACTTTTATGATAAAAAAATAAATAAATGCAATGACATAATCTTAACGCACCCTTTCTGACAGAGGTTGGAAGAAGGCAGCCTAGAAGTATTCTGCATCTGGGAAAAGAGATATAATATTGTAATTTTTAAACAAGATATTGTATATATAATCAAATGTTGGTTGCAGTATTTTGGTCAATAAGAAAGTAAGCAGATTTTTCTATCTCAAGTTATAGCATAAACACGTGATTCCACATGAAAAAAAGTTACCTTTCACACTTCTCTTATCCAACCCTAACATACAAATGAGAAAACAGATAATTTAATTATGCATAATAAATCCAAAGACTTCTGAGAAATTCTTAAAAGGACATAGTAGTGGTGACTTTGAAATAAATAATAAATAGAGAGTCCAGTAGGAAAAGAGTGGATTCTGTGGAATTAAAACACATATGTAAAGTAAAAGTGAAGTTAGGATAGTAGGAAAGAGGGTCACAAACCTGTTAAACTAGCAGCAAAATATCCAGGATGTCAAAGAGATAGCAATGGTTTCTTAATCTTGGGTCTGTGGAGTAAAATGATACACATGCTTCATAGCATGACAGTTTTACTTTTAAGATACTATTGTTTTACTTATGATAATGTTCCTACAGCAAATAAAACCAGCAATGTATAATAGCCAGAAAACAACAGAGATGTACTTTAAATTTTTTTTAATTTTTATACAATTTTTAAAGGTTATTTTCCATTTACAGATAGGACAAAATGTTGGCTACATACCCCATGTACATCCCCATGTACATTCCCCACAGTACATCCTTGAGTGCATCTTACACCCACTCCAGCTTTGTGCCTCCCACTCCCCTACCCAGTATCACTTCCTCCCACTGGTAGCAACTAGCTTGTTCTCATATCTGTGAGTCTGCTTCTTTTCTGTTAGAGTCACTAGACTTTGGTATTTTTTAGATTCCACATATGTGACGTCATACAGTATATGTCTTCCGCTGTCTGGCTTACCTCACTTAGCATAATGCACTCCAAGCCCATCCATGTTGCTGCAAAGGGCAAAATTTTTACTTTTTATGGCTGAGTAAAATTTCTCTCTCTCTCTTTCTCTACACACACACACGCACACACACACACACACACACATCTTTTTTATCCATTCATCTGCTCATGGACACTTAGAGATGCATTTCGTACTCATGTTTACTAGTGGAGGATGAGCAGAGGTTGGTTGAGAGTCTTTCACACAGTCACTCAGAGATGCAGGATGATGGCTGTTTCCAGGGTCACCTTGAGGCTTGTCTCTATCCTTGCCAGAAGGAAGAGGAGGATTACAGAGGTGCATGTATGAAAAGTTTACATGGTCCAGGCCTATGAGTGGTTTTGATTTCCACCCATACTCCTCAGCTAAAAGTCAGTCACAGGGACACGCCTCACTGCAAGAGAAAGTAAGAAATACATGCTTGCCCCAAAAGAACACGTGTTAGTCACTCAGTCATATCTGACTCTTTGCAACCCCATGGACTCTAGCCCACCAAGGTCTTCTGTCCATAGAATTCTCCAGGCAAGAATACTGGAGTGGGTTGCCATTCCCTTCTCCAGGGGATCTTCCCAACCCAGGCATCGAACCTGGGTCTCCTGCATTGCAGGCAGATGCTTTACCATCTGAGCCACCAGGGAAGCCCTAAAAAGAACAAGGGAACATGTACTTGATAAGCAGCTAGCATCAATAAACATAAATAGAATTACCTTCTCTGAAGGTTGTTCAAAACAGAATAACTCTTCATCTGAATGCAATAGGATGTGCGTAGCAAGGCCTCAGGTACAAGCATAGACTTCACCAAATGGTCTCTGAAGGACTCTTCAAGTCCTCTAATTTTTTTGAAAGTCTCTTGTAGTTTTATTTAAGAAAAAAAAAGAGCTCATGGAAGAAGTACACGTGTAAAGCAGTGTGAATGGAGCAATTGGGAAATTACATAGAGTTTCTTGTTGTCAGGGGACCTGGAAGGAAGAAAGTTATAAGGGAACGTGTAGCAAATAAAAAGGAGACAGTAGTGGGAGGGAAAGGGTGTGGGAAGGGGAGAGAGAGAACGCTCTTATTTTTCTGAGAAAAATTCTGCTGAGAAAAGTGTCAAAACAGAAATGAACAGTGTTCTTAAAAGTTGAGAGAAAATACCTCAGTACATTTAGTGCCACTTATTCCTAACTCTATAAACTTGATCGGCAAAACGGGTTTGTAAATGCAAAAATACAGACTCGGGCTTGGGAAGTCGCTACCACATCAGCCTCAAGGCTGCCTTGACGGTCAGTAAGTCAGAGCTGATATGATTTTAACATAATATTTACACTTGGTTAATATGTACTGAAATCAGCTGCCTATTGTCACTATTTGACAATTCTTTCTTAATAAAACTTTGATTTGATTTTGATTGCTTTTTTCCTTTCTCTCTTTCCCCGCTCTCTCTGGAGCCCATGTCGAATAAGACATTCTGTAGCTGCTTTAAAAAGATTAGTGCTATGAAGGAGTTTGAGGCTTTTAACTAATAAATAAATAAATAAATAAATCTAGTGGGGACGATCAGTTTAAATTCTGCATGAGACTTTAAGCCTGCCCATATTTTCATATGGTACATTTAAATGAAGATGCCAGAGCCACAAATGACCTCAGTAACCAAAATCAAGCAAAGCTGCTGATTCCAACTTTGTGATTTCTTCTGTATCCAGGTGTTTATCATGTCTACAGCTGCCTACATGGAGAAGCACTGCAGCACTTTATCAGCTATTTTGTTTTCATTACCCTGGCATCAAAATGGCGTGTTCCACTTGGATCAGGATGGACTTTTGAAATGCATCACCAGTTAGAAGGTTGTTCCTTAGCACTTTGCCTCCTTGCTTTAAATTATAGTGGCCAATGTCAGTTGATTGTCTCATGGACTGTAGATCATGTGAAATCTGCAGGATCCACAAAATTTATTTTGGTTCCTTCTACAAGAAGGAAAAAAAGTAGATGCAAAGTAGAAACTTTAATTGGACACTTTTCCATCTCCATTGGCTCAAAGTAGCTGACCTAATATTTGCCTTTTGTTGTAGACAATGGCAATCACTGGAGCCAAAATTATTGTCTTAGTGTATTGACTTGGCTAGACCTCACGTAATTTTGCCCCAATTTTATTTTTTTAGCAATGGCTCAAATTTCTTGTCCACTGAAGCCATAAATTATACATACGCATAGAAAGGACTATATACTGTCAGTTACTGGTGATTAAGGATAGTCTCAGAGATGTTGGCAAAGGATGAAACTTTTTTCAGATACAAGCAAGGAGTATAACAGTCTGGAGACTTTGGCAAAAGACATTATGGACATAGGATAAACCATGTGAAAAATCTAACAATCAATAGTTAGTGATATTTCCTTAAAGCATACAAAAAAATGGTGTACATGTCAAATTTCTTTGTAGATTAATACTACAAAAGTTTTTTGTGTTTTGAGTGAGTTTTTCTACTTATAAGTTTGCAAAAAATGTATGTGTACGTGGGAAATGAAAAAAGTGTTAAAATTAGGTATGTTCATGTCGATTGTTCTTTTGAACCGAGACTTATTTGGTCTCATAGATGGAGATCAAACCAGTCAATTCTAAAGGAAATCAACCCTAAATATTCATTGGAAGGACTGATGGTCAAGCTGAAGCTTCAATATTTTGGCCACCGTCTTTGAAGAGATGATTCATTGAAAAAGACCCTGATGCTGGGAAAGATTTAAGGCAAAAGGAGAAGAGGGTGACAGAGGATGAGATGGTTAGATAGCATCACCAACTCAATGGACATAAACTTGAGCAAACTCAGGGAGATGATGGAGAACAAGGAAGCCTGGCATACTGCAGTCTAGGGGGTCACAGAGAGTTGGACACGACTTGGCAACTGAATAACAACAACAAAAGTTACATGCATGGACTTCTGGTCCTTTCTATATAGGCCTAATCTGTAAGGCCCAACAAAGGTCAATTGGGGAAACAAACCACATTTCTTTACCTTATTGATTTGAGTTTCATAAAGATAGGAGGTTAATGTACTTTCCTTGATGTTAGAATAAATTGCCATTAGAGAACAATATGATAGGCAGAATAATGGCCCCTCAAAATTGTCCATGTTCTAATCCTCAGAATCTATGAATATGGGCAGTTATATGACAAAAGCAAATTAAAGATACAGATGGAATTAGAGGTGCTAATCTGCTGACCTTTAAACAGATTAACCTGGATTATCTAGATGGGCTCAGTGTAATCACAGGGGTACTTAACAGTGGAAGAGGGAGACAAAAAAGAAGTTAGAGTCCTGCCACAAGAGAACTGCTCAACCCTAAACACAGAGGACTTGAACCATGAATGAACTGTGTATCACAGGGAACCCTACTCAATGCTTTGTGGTAACAAAGAGGGGATGTATTGTACATGTATAGCTGCTTTGCAGCTGCATGGTGTGCTGCAGTCCATGGGGTCGCAAGGAGTCAGACACAACTGAGCAAGTGAACAACAACAGCAGAGCTGATTACTTTGCTATATAGCAGAAACTGACACACATTGCAAAGCAACTATACTCCAATAAATTTTCTTTTTTAAGAATTGGGCACTTATAAACAGGCTCTCCTAGAGCCTTCAGGAGGGAATACAGCTCTACTGACATCTTTGTTTTAGTCCATTAAGTTCACTGTGGGGCTTCCTTTGTGGCTCAGCTGGTAAAGAATCTGCCTGCAATGCAGGAGACCTGAGTTTGACCCCTGGGTTGGGAAGATCCCCTGGAGAAGGGAAACGTTACCCATTTCAGTATTCTGGCCTGGAGAATTCCATGGACTGTATAGTCCATGAGGTCGCAAAGAGACAGGATTGAGTGACTTTCACTCACTTCAAGACCATTGTGGGACTTAGAAAAATAGTACATCTGTGTAAATCCATGAATTTGGAGATAACTTGCTTTGGCAGCAATAGAAAACTAATACAAATGTTATCAGGTGCTCTAGAATATCAGTACTTGGAGAAAAATTGATCCCAACCACAGAGTAGATTGAGGTAACAAAGCTAAACTTCATGCTACTGACTTGATACTGCATAAAATATCATAGACCTTTTGTTGTTCTTCAGTCACTCAGTTGTGTCTCACTCTTTGGGACCCCATGGACTGCAGCATGACAGGCTGCCCTGTGCTTCACCATCTCCTGGAGTTTGCTCAAACTCACGTCTATTGAGTAGGTGATACCATTCAACCATCTCATCCTCTGTCATCTCCTTTTCCTGCGTTCAATCTTTCCCAGCATCAGGGTTTTTTCTAATGAGTTGGCTCTTTGTATCAGGTGGCCAAAGTATTGGAGTTTCAGCACCAGTCCTTCCGGTGAATATTTAGGGTTGATTTCCTTTGGGATTGATTAGTTTGATCACCTTGCTGTCCAAGGGACTCTTGAGTCTTATCCAATACCACAGACTGTTAACAGTATATATAACAAGCTATAATGGAAAGAAAATAAAATCACTTGGAGGAAGATATGAAGAGAGAATTTAAAACCAGTGGGAAAAACTCAAAACTGGTAGAATTTTGAAGCAGACACAAGTATTCTACTGGTAATGGGAATAAAATGTTTCAGCAGAGAAAAGAAAGAAATGAATTACACCTTGAGTACGCAAGGGAGCCTAACATACTTCCTTGACATGTAAATTGGAAACCAGAGTGAAATATCACCAGGTTAGTGAGGAAGGCGGAAAGGCATTGACGACCTAGACCAAAGACATTTGGCATGAGTGTGGAAGGTATGTTCCAGAAACTACACTGGTGCTTTGTGTGGGGTGACCTACAAGTTGAAAGGGAAAAGTAGATTTGGTCCAGATCATGCAAAGTCTTGGATATCTTCCTAAAATGTTTTGACTTTCTTACAGGGCGAAGGTCACAAACTAGAGGCTTGTGGAGGTATTTTAGTTGGCTGTCATATTATTTTTGTATGTACTAGGGATTTTTTGTTTGTTTTATTGTGTTTTGTTTATAATTTGAATTACAAAATTAAAAACATTTTTAAAATTGGGAGAACATAAAGTTCTAGACATCCAGCTTTACTTGGGAAAAAAATGACAGCAAAAATTTAAAACAGATGATTTGACCACATTTGACCTCATTTGACCACAAATGGTTAGAGCCAAGTAGTTTCTGATGCCATAGTCTAGGCCTGTTCTTGCCATTCTATAGTTTCCCAAACTCTCCACCACTCACTCTTGTTAAGATATCTGCCCACCTAAGAAATATTTATACCTGCTGGACTTCCATGGGCATTTGTGTTTGCAACCTCTGCTGTAAACAAGTGGTAACCATTGAAGAGTTTTAAGGTAAAATCTGTGATTTGGAGAGAAAACCCTAGTAGCAATCTTAAGATACCCTCTTGCCTTCTGATGGCACATTATGCATATTTCTGCCATTGCACTTACATTAGTACCACATTAGGTTAAAATGATCTATTTCCATGTTCACTGTCTCCTCTTCTAGACAGTGAAATTTTATAAAAGGTCAGAGACGTTCCTTATTCTCCTGTGATTCTTTGTTACCTAGTGTCCTGGTTGGCAAGTACTAGACACTGAATGAAAGACAAGGATGGGTGAAACTCTAGAGGCAGAGATAGGTAGGGAGAATATTAACCTCATCTCGGGGAAATATAATGAAGGCTGAATTAAGGTGGACCAATGATCATGATAAGAAGGTCAAATTATCAAAGATATTTAGAAAGAAGTATTAATTGGATTTGGCAACTGATTTGGTAAGGAAGATGAAGAAAAAGAGAAATAAAAAAATGGCTCTGAGATGATGATCAGGCTATGTGGAGTTATTTCTCATGATTTATTGCTCACCAGTTCAAAGAGAGTTACTATTCCATCCCAGGACTTGAGCCTCCTCTATTCCACAGAGCATGTGGTAGAAGATGTTCCTACTGAGAAGCAGTAGAAAAGCTCAATGGGCACAACAGAAGGTACATGAAGAATCTTCTGGGATGCTGGTAACGTTTTGTTTCTTGATGCAGGTGCTGGTCACACCTGGCATATTTTTCCAAATTTTATTGAGCTGTATGTATGCAATTCATATATTTTTTGTATGTTCATTATAGCTCGATAAAGTTTGTTTTAACTTTAAAGCTTATTTCATGGGGAATGACCATGTTCATCACAAGTTGAAAGATAAATCAATCTTTGACCAAATTTTTTGACTGATTTGGCACTAATCCCAAATATGTTCATAGTAAGTAAAAGAAATGTTGTCTTCAATTACTTGACTCAATTTGATTTTCATTTTAGTTGGGAATGTGCTTTTTATCCCCTTCCCCCCACCTCTAAGAAAAGAAAAGCTGGTGGCTAGAAACAAAAAGATTTGGATTGATCAAATCTCATCCCCTTCTTACATGTGTGCTGTGTGTGCATGCTCAGTAGCTCAGTTATGTCTGACTCTTTGAGACCCCAAGTATTGCAGCCTGTCAGGCTTCTCTGTCTATGGAATTTTACAGGCAAGAATACTGGAGTGGATTGCCATTCCCTTACAGGCAAGAATACTGGAGTGGATTGCCATTCCCTTCACTAGGTGATTTTCCTGACCCAGGGATCATACCTGAGTTTCCTGCATCTCCTGCATTGGCAGTTAGATTCTTTACCACTGCCCAACCTGGGAAGCCCCCTTATTATGTGTGGCCTTGGGAAAATAAATTAACTTCTCTAATGTTGAGTTTCCTCATATGTAAAATGACAGCATAATACCATAAGAATCTATTAATATGGCTTTGTGAGGATGAAGCTAGTTTATCTCAAAGTGTAAGTCATTTGTGACCCCATGGACTGTAGCCCACCAGGCTCCTCTGTCCATGGGATTCTCCAGGCAAGAATACCAGAGTGGGTAGCCATTCCCTTCTCCAGATCATCCTGAACCAGAATCAAGCCTGGGTCTCCTGCATTGCAGGTGGATTCTTTACCTGCTGAGCTACCAGGGAAACCCAGTTTATCTCAAAGTACTTTTTAAATCATGTTACATTATTCAAATATATATCATGTACAATATACATTAAGGATTCTGCTAGCCACTAAGGATGCAAGGATGAATAAAGCATAGAGATAAATATTCAAAGAGTATGATTTTTAAAATATAGTTAAATAAGATATAATAACATGTAGATATGGATTTAAATACAAAGATATTTAATTATGTTTTCATTCAACACTTTCTTGCAATTTTTCTAGAAGAATAATATTCTACTAGTAGTTTGCAGCCTAGGACCATGAATTGTAGGCTAATTCAGGTTCCATGCTTGTTTGTATTTCTCCACCACTGAGCTACACTTTTGCTGTGTTAACTAAGTATAACTGGATGATGGTGTATTTATTTTTTAATGTAATAAATTATGTTTAAAGGAGTGTTTAATACACATAAGGCATTTAAGTCTGTCTTACCCAGATCCTTTGAATCACAAAGAAATCCTCTACAATGACAGTGACTATACTACATATCTGGCAGTTTTGTGACACTGGAAAATTCCAGTGGAAAAAAATTGAAATAAGCCACAAGAAAACTATCAAATTCAGTCTGAGTAAATGTAGGTACTTAGATCACTTCCCTGCTCATCTCTCCGCCTTTTTCCATAGATAATACATAAATACATTAAAATCCATTTAGTATGAGAGCTTCTCTATAATAGTATGTTCTATTGCTTCAGCAATTATGTAGGGAGTGAGAGTAGTCTAATTCCAAATAGCTGGCCCATTTGAAGCTGCAAAAAAAAAAAAAAAAAAATGACACCAAGTGAAAGCTGGGTCACAGTGCTAACAGATCTAAATATATCCACTCAGCTAAATGAACCAAGTTGCTTTCTAATTTATAATAGAAAAATGTTTTAGATTATTTAGTCACAGAGAAATTCACATGGGAATAAAGCTGAAAACAAATCTAGAAAAGTTACCCTACCAGTGTTTCAATTTGCATCCCAGGTTCACATTGGTAGGATTACCTAGGCATATCCCAATTATTAATATGCTGTAAGGCTATACATCTATTAAATAATGATGTATATCTTTTGTTGTTGTTCAGTTGCTAAGCTGCATCCAACTTTTGCAACTCCATGGACTGCAGTATGTCAGACTGCCCTGTTCTTCACTATCTCCCAGAGTTTTCTCAAATTCATGTCCACTGAGTTGCTGATGCCACCCAACCATCTCATCTTCTGTTGCCCCTTTCTTCTTCTGCCTTCAATATTCCCCAGCATCATGGTCTTTTCCAATTAGTCAGCTCTTCACATCAGGTGGCCAAAGTATTGGAGCTTCAGCTTAAGCATCAGTCCTTCCAATGAATATTCAGGACTGCTTTCCTTTAGAACTGACTGGTTGGATCTCCTTGCAGTCCAAGTGACTCTCAAGAGTCTTCTCTAGCACCACTGTTCAGTTCAGTTCAGTCACTTAGTTGTGTCTGACTCTACAACCCCATGGACTGCAGCACGCCAGGCCTCCCTGTCCATCACCAGCTCCCGGAGTTTACTCAAACTCATACCCATTGAGTTGGTGATGCTATCCAACCATCTCATCCTCTGTCGTCCCCTTCTCCTCCCACCTTCAATCTTTCCCAACATCGTGGTCTTTTCAAATGAGTCAATAGTTTGAATCAGGTGGCCAAAATTTTGGAGTTTCAGCTTCAACTTCAGTCCTTCCAATGAATATTCAGGACTGATTTCCTTTAGGATGGACTGGTTGGATCTCCTTGCAGTCCAAGGAACTCCCAAGAGTCTTCTCCAACACCACTATTTGAAAGCACCAATCTTTGGTGTTCAACTTTATTTATGGCCCAACTCTCACAGCCATACATGACTACTGGAAAAACCATAGCTCTGTCTATATAGATCTTTGAGGGCAAAGTGATGTCTCTGCTGTTTAATATGCTATCTAGTTTTTTCATAAATTTCTTCCCAAAGAGCAAGCATCTTTTAATTTCAAACTGCAGTCACCATCCACAGTGATTTTTGGATCCCAAGAAAAGATCTGTCACTGCTTCCACTTTTTCCCCTTCTTCCAGTCCCATTGTACATATTTCCTAAATCACTTCAGTTGTGTCTGACTCTTTGCCACCCTATAGACAGTAGCCCACCAGGTTCCTCTGTCCATGGGATTCTCCAGGCAAGAACACTGGAGTGGGTTGTCATTTCTTCTTTCAGGGGATCTTCCTGACCCAGGGTTCGAACCCATGTCTCTTATGTCTTCTGCATTGGCAGGCAAGTTCTTTATAACTAGTGCCAGCTGGGAAGCCCTCTGGTCCCATCACTTCACGGGAAATAGAAGGGGGAAAAGTGGAAGACCTTTAAAGCAAAACTAAAAAGTTCTAGAAGCATAGAAACACATGGAAACAGAATCTTTTGTCAAGACAAAACCAGATAATTTTGGTTTAGGAGTACAAACCACTTTTCATAGTTAGAGTCTCTGATGACCACCAATTTAAAGTGACAAAAATGACTAGGAACCTATTGGCTTAAAGTGTTTAACAAAAAGTCTGTGAACACTGTTATGTCAGAAAGAAAAGAGCTTTAATCAAAATCTGAATAGATAAATCCTTTTCTTCCAGAAAGAAATCTTTTTCTTCTTGGAAGACTTCTTCCCAATTTTCTTAAAATGGAAGCAAAGATACCCTTCTAGAGCTTCTTTGGTGGCTCAGTGGTAAAGAACCTGCTTACAAATGCAGGAGAGGCAACTTCCGATCCCTGAGTGAGGAAGATCTCCTGGAGGAGGAAATGGCAACCACTTCAGTATTCCTGCCTGGGAAGCCCCATGGACAGAGGGGCCTGGTGGGTGACAGGCCATGAGGTCACAGAGGAGTGGGACATGACTTAGTGACTAAACAACAGCAAAGATACCCTGCACCCCTACCAAAGAAGTGCAACAGAACGTTAAGGGGAAAGGGAGGAGGGGGAAGGAGGCCTAAGGCTCAAAGTAGAAGGTTCCATCAACTTCACTATGCATGTAAAAACATTTTGAAGCCTAAAAAAGATAAACAATGGCCACACACAGTTCTATTTTTTTTTTAATGAATGGGAAGAGTTTCAAACTTAAATGTTTACTGGGAATCTTAAAAACTAAGATTAAAGAAAATTCCTATACTAATCTGGATACAAAAATAATTTTTTGAAGTTATAGCAAAAGGAACAAAAATCATCCTGATTTTAGATAGTCACCAACACTAAAAGATGGAAGATTTTTCCAGTATATGGTTAGTGGATGCTTGTGGGAAAACATGGGGACCCCTATTCCTGGTTAACTTGTTGTCTACCAAAGCAAGAGGAATCCATTCAAACATGCTCAAGTGATGAGAAAAATATGCCATTTGTATATTCATTGGAGTGGGGTGACAGGGATAACTATTTAAAATGTGCTCTATCTGGCTAAAAAATTAACCAAAATCAAAGTATCGAGAATGTGAAAATTGGGGCATCCCTGGTGGTCCAGTGGCTAAGACTCTACACTCTCAATGCAGGGGACCCAGGTTAGATCCCAGGTTAGGGAACTATATCTCACATGCTGCAACTGAGACCTGGAACTGTCAAATAAATAAAAATAAATAAATATTTATTAAAAAGAATGTGAAAATCGTTTTATTTATAGTCTATGCTGCTGCTGCTGCTAAGTCGCTTCAGTTGTGTCCGACTCTGTGTGACCCCATAGACGGCAGCCCACCAGGCTCCTCTGTCCACAGGATTCTCTAGGCAAGAGTACTTGGGTGGATTGCCCAAGTGTGTTGCTGTTTCCTTCTACATTATAGTCTATGAGTGAATATCAAAAGACATTAAAAGTAGAGTTAAGTATAAATAATCATTAAAAATATCTGTTTAGGTAGAGTTCCCCCAGACATAGAGCTTGAGGCATGGATTTAAGAGCAAGTATTTTCTTCAGGATGCTAAGAAACATGTAGAGGAATAAGAAAAGGAAAGTAACCAGTATAGGATAAGTCAACAAGCCAGTTACCTTGAGGGTGACTATAGAGTTTAATCCCACAAACTGTGCAAATTGCATGTCCCAGTTATGGAACCCAAGGGGCAAGAGAGCTGGGCTGTTTATATATCAGTGCTCGCCAGCCATTTGTTGAGAAACTTCAGGAGTGGGTTATTCAGATAAATTTCCAGCCTGGATTTTGGGCAGAGCCCCCTGTGCAGCCTTGAGGACCTGAAGTGTGGCATGGGATGTGACAATCAGCAGGAGCACAGGGCAGGGGTTACAGCCAGGGGAATGTCAAGTGCCACAGACAGGGGGCACTGCAGGCTAGTTAGGACTCTGAATGCAAGCAGCCAAATTGATTCTTAAAGATGATTTTATAGAGAAAAAAAAAAAATGCAGAGTGTAAGCTGACTCACAGCTCCAGATTAAATAAATATAATTCTGAGAATTAAAGAAGAGGAGATAAGGGAGAGAGATAAATCCATGGCAAACTTCTTATTGATTGTACATGAAAGAGAAAATGTTACTATTGGCTGAAAATTACAGAAATATAGGTTTAGCTCAGGTCTTCCCTGGTGGTTTAGCTGGTAAAGAATCTGCCTGAAATGTTGGGAGACCTGGGTTCAGTCCCTGGGTTGAGAAGATCCCTTGGAGAAGGGAACAGCTACCTTCTCCAGTATTCTGGCCTGGAGGATTCCATGGACTATACAGTCAATATGGTCACAAAGAGCCAGACACAACTGAATCACTTTTACTTTCAATAGTTAGGTGGCACTAGTGGTAAAGAGAAGAAGGCAATGGCACCCCACTCCAGTACTCTTGCCTGGAAAATCTCACGGACGGAGGAGCCTGGAAGGCTGCAGTCCATGGGGTCGCTGAGGGTTGGACACGACTGAAGCAACTTAGTAATAGTAGTAGTAGTGGTAAAGAACCAGCCTGCCAATGCAGGAGACATAAGAAGCGCGGGTTCGATCCCTGGGTTGGGAAGATCCCCTGGAGTAGGAAATGACAACCCGCTCTGGTGTTCTTGCCTGGAGATCCCATGGACAGAGGAGCCTGGCAGGCTATAGTCCATAGGGTTGCAAAGAGTAGGACATGACTAAAGTGACTTGGCATGCACTCAGGCTTAGTTTAACCATGTGTTTGACAAAATTAAGGGCAACTACAAGGTTCCGAATAGGAAAAGGAGTACGTCAAGGTTATATATTGTCACACTGCTTATTTAACTTTTTTGCAGAGTACATCATGAGAAACGCTGGGCTGGAAGAAGCACAAGCTGGAATCAAGACTGCTGGGAGAAATATCAATAACCTCAGAGATGCAGATGACACCACCCTTATGGCAGAAAGTGAAGAAGAACTAAAAGGCCTGTTGATGAAAGTGAAAGAGGAGAGTGGAAAGGTTGACTTAAAGCTCAACATTCAGAAAACGAAGATCATGGCATCTGGTCCCATCACTTCATGGGAAATAGGTGGGGAAACAGTGGAAACAGTGTCAGACTTTATTTTGGGGGGCTCCAAAATCACTGCAGATGGTGATTGCAGCCATGAAATTAAAAGATGCTTACTCCTAAAAAAAAAAAATAAAATAAAAGATGCTTACTCCTTAGAAGGAAAGTTATGACCAACCTAGATAGCATATTCAAAAGCAGAGATATTATGTTGCCAACAAAGGTGCATCTAGTCAAGGCTATGGTTTTTCCTGTGGTCATGTATGGATGTGAGAGTTGGACTGTGAAGAAAGCTGAGTGCTGAAGAACTGATGCTTTTGAACTGTGGTGTTGGAGAAGACTCTTGAGAGTCCCTTGGACTGCAAAGGAGATCCAATCAAGCCATCCTAAAGGAGACCAGTCCTGGGTGTTCATTGGAAGGACTGATGCTGAGGTTGAACGTCCAATACTTTGGCCACCTCATGCGAAGAGCTGACTCATTGGAAAAGACCCTGATGGTGGGAGAGATTGGGGGCAGGAGCAGAAGGGGACGCCAGAGGATGAGATGGCTGGATGGCATCACCGACTCGATGTGCATGAGTTTGAGTAAACTCTGGGAGTTGGTGATGGACAAGGAGGTCTGGCGTGCTGCGATTCATGGGGTTGCAAGGAGTCGGACATGACTGAGTGACTGAACTGAACTGAACTGAGCAAGGGAATAAAATGCTAGTTATTTTCTTTCTGAATTGCTACAGTCAGGAGAATGTCAAAGGCTTGCACCCAGTTTAACTTTGTGTTTGAGAAAATTAAGGGCAGCTACAAGGGAATAAAATACTAGTTATTTTCTTTCTATATTGCTACACAAAATATAAGGAAACAAATGAAGGAAAACCAAAGAGAGGTAGACAGAATTAACACTACTTAGGTTTCCCTTGTAAGTATGTATGAGTAAACTGCTGTATCAAAATGCAAATGTTGTCCTTCATAATTCCTACATATGCTGCTTATGGAAAATATATAAGCAGCACAGAGTTTAAAAGTAAATAAGACACCATGTCTACATGCAATGCCAAGTCAAAATGGAAATGTTTTCCTGTGAGGAATATACAGTATGCAGTTATAAAGTAACCATTCATTGTGTTTATTTGTGGAGTTTACTAATTCGCCATGAAATACTGTTTTAGGTTAAGATAATATAAAATTTATAATGTACATGTGTGCTAAGTCATTTCATTTGTGTCCAACTCTTTGTGACCCTATGGACCGTAGCTTGCCAGGCTTCTCTGTCCATGGAATACTCCAGGAAAGAATACTGGAGTGGGTTGCCATGCCCTCCTCCAGGGGATCTTCTGACCCAGGGATGGAACCCACGTCTTTTATGTCTCCTGCATTGGCAGGATAGTTCTTTACTACTAGCACCACTTTGGAAACCCATAAAACTTATAATATCCCACACTAAAATGAGGTCATTGACAAGAAACTGGCTAATGATTATCATCAATTAGAGTATTTAAGAAGTGAAAGTCACTCAGTTATGTTGGACTGTTTGCGACCCCATGGACTGTAACCCACCAGACTCCTCTGTCCATGGAATTCTCCAGGCAAAAATACTGGAGTGGGTAGTTGACTCCTTCTCCAGGGGATCTTCCCAACCCAGGGATCAAACCCAGGTCTCCCGCATTGCAGGCAGATTCTTTACCATCTGAGCCACCAGGGAAACGCATTTAAGAAGAGTCTAATATTAAAAAAAACTTGAAATGCCTTGAAATCTTATAGCTTATGTAGGAGAGGCTTTCCAAGTTTGCAGCTCACATCACATTACCAATAAAATGTGAAAATGAATCAATAATGAAAAATTCTGATCAATTATGCTATAAGAGATTATTGTTTTTCTTTGCTCTATAGATGATATTTTAAAATCTGTTCTTGCTGTGGAAAAATACTACAGAAAGAAACAACCGAAGAGGACATAGGAAACAATGGAGAAAAAATAATAAAGTATATCTGACAACTAATTAATAAAAATATCATGTGAATTTTTCTGGATTTTCTGATGTTTGTGGTACTTATAAGCTTTTGAAAATGGATAAATTGCTAGGTTTTTCTTTTCTCATTCTAAGTAAACATTCGCTGTCACATTTCCTTTGTGTCTATAATCACTTGTGTGTGTATTCCTTAAAGAGAAATCCCCAAATCTATGCTTCAACCCCACAAAATCTGGGTCCAACTCAGCATATGGACATTTGTGATTTTCAAAGCTAATGCCAAATTTCCTTCTACTGAGGACATGCCAACTCAGATTTCCACCAGCAATTATGAACATGCTTGTTTCCTCCAAACAATTTTGAGAAGTAATAGCTATGAGGAGAGTCCTGAACTTCCACCTATTGATGATCTGGTGATAGATAAACATCAGTGAACTAGCCTGGAAAGCCCAGGAAGAGATCACAGAATCTATATGAAGAACATAGCATATAGTCTTTGAAGTGTCACTTCAAATCAGTGGAGAAATAAAAAGTGATTCAATAAACTGCTTGGAAAATAAACCTGAGAAAACAGTGGTGGCAGATATGTATTTCATTCCAGGTAGCAAGCTAACTTTTGCATGGATTAGAAATAAAGTGTTAAAAATATTAAAAGTATAGACACATATTCATCTCATTTAGGGATGTGAACACTTGACTAATCAAAAATCTGTAAAAAATAGTAAGCCACAAAGTAAATTATTAGTGAATTAAATTTAATTTAGTCACATAAAATTAATATCATAAAAATTATATATCAAAATTTTTGGAAAGATATTTCCATATGTTTCATACATATGATAAACATAAAATTTCTGTAATAGGAAAAAATTTTTGGTGGAAAAATAGGCAAATAGGAATTTGAGAATAGAAAAATACAAATGGTCAATAAATATAATAAACATCCAACCTCATTAGTAGTTAAATTTAAACATATTTCATAATAATGTGAACAATGTCTTTGCTTTTCAACTAGGTGAATATTTTGGTACTGTTGTTGCTATTGTTCATAATGGTGAATATGCAGTAAAACAGACCCTTTTACTCACCATTTCTAACAATGTACCTTATTTTCTATAGGACAATTTGACCACATGAATAAATTTTCAGAATGTAAATTATTGTTCCTGTTACTATGAATTATTGCAAAGGAATGTACAAGAATTGGATGCAGATTTATGACCTAGAATGTCCAGTGCAGTGGTATTTATAATAGCAGACATTTAGAAACAATTCAAATTTCTGAGGATTAAGATCAAATATGACAACACAATCATATGATGAAATCCCATGAGACCACAAGAAAAGTTATGCCTTTAAGGAGAATTAGTCATGGTAGGAAATGTTCATGGCATATGTTAGGTGAAACACCAGGATTCAAATATCTCTTTTTTCGGGCTCTTTTCAAGCACTGGCTGTGCTTTCTGCTTAGATACTATTCATCATACTGTCTACCCTCTAATGGATGAGGATAAGAGGCTTGTGGAAGCTTCCTGGTGGGATTGACTGGTTGTGGGGAAAACTGGGTCTTGCTCTGGTGGGCAAGACAATGTACATAAAATCTTAAATCCCATTTTCTGCTGATGGGTTGGGCTGTGTTTCCTCCCTATAGTTTGGCCTGAGGTCAAACTATGTTATGGGTAATGGCAGTTTAGGTCAGTCACTCAAGCATGTCTGACTCCTTGCAACCCCATGGACTGCAGCACATAGTCTTCCCTGGCCATCACCAACTCCCAGAGCTTGCTCAAACTCATGTCCATTGAGTCAGTGATGCCATCCAACCATCTCATCCTCTGTCCTCCCCTTCTCCTCCTGCTTTCACTCTTTCCCAGCATTAAGGTCTTTTCTAATGAGTCAGCTCTTCATATCAAGTGGCCAAAGGATTGGAGCTTCAGCTTCAGCATCAGTCATTCCAATGAATATTCAGGATAGATTTCCTTTACGATTTTCTGGTTTGATATCCTTGTAGTGAAGGGACTCTCAGAGTCTTCTCCAACACCACGGTTCAAAAGCATCAATTCTTCAGTGGTCAGCTTTCACGTGGTGAAAGCTCTCACGTCCATACACGACTACTGGAGAAATCACATCTTCGACTAGATGGACAATTGTGGCAAAGTAATCTCCTGCTTTTTAATATTCTGTGTAGGTTTGTCATAGCCTTTCATCTAAGAAGCAAGCGTCTTTTAATTTCATGGCTGCAGTCACCAACCACAGTGATTTTAGAACCCAAGAAAATAAGTCTGTAACTGTTTCCATTGTTTTGCCATCTATTTACCATGAAGTTCACAATAAAGGACAGAAATGGTATGGACCTAAGAGAAGCAGAAGATATTAAGAAGAGGTGTCAAGAATACATAGAAGAACTATATAGAAAAGATATTAATGACTCAGATAACTATGATGTTGTGATCACTCACCTAGAGTCAGACATCCTGGAGTGCAAAGTCAAGTGGGCCTTAGCAAGCATCACTATAAACAAAGCTAGTGGAGGTGATGGGATTCCAGTTGATCTATTTCAAATTCTAAAAGATGATGCTGTGAAAGTGCTGCACTTAATATGCCAGTAAATTTGGAAAACTCAGCAGCGGCCACACTACTGGAAAAGGTCAGTTTTCATTTCAATCCCAAAGAAGGGCAATGACAAAGAATGATCAAACTACTGCACAATTACACTCATTTCACATGCTAATAAGGTCATGCTCAAAATTCTCTAAGCTAGGCTTCAACAATACATGAATCAAAAACTTTCAGGCGTGCAAGCTGGATTTAGAAAAGGCAGAGGAACCAGACAGAGGTTTTGAACTGGATGTGGAACACCAGACTGGTTCCAAATTGGGAAAAGAAGTACTTCAAGGCTATATATTATTACCCTGCTTATTTAACTTCTATGTATAGTACATCATGTGAAATGTCCAGATGGATGAAGCACAGCTGGAATCAAAATTGCCAGGAGAAATATGAATAACCTCAGATATGCAAATAGCACCAGCCTTATGGCAGAAAGTGAAGAGGAACTAAAGAGCCTCTTGACGAAGGTGAAGAGGAGGGTGATAAAGCTGGCTTAAAACTCAACGTTCAAAAAACTAAGATCATAGCATCAAGTCCCATCACTTCATGGCAGATAGATGAGGAAACAATAGAAACAATAAGAGATTTTATTTTCTTTGGCTCTAAAATCACTGCAGATGATGAGTGCAGCTATGAAATTAAAAGACACTTGCTCCTTGGAAGAAAAGCTACAAACCTAGACAGTGTATTAAAAAGCAGAGACATTACTTTGCCTACAAAGATTCTATAGTCAAACTATGCTTTTTCCAATAGTTATGTATGGATGTGAGGGTTGGACCATAAAGAAGGCTGAGTGCTGAAGAATTGATGCTTTTGAACTGTGATTTAGAGAAGATTCTTGAGAGTCTCTTGGACTGTACAGAGATCAAACCAGTAATCCTAAAGAAAATCAACCCTGAATATTCATTGGAAAGACTGATGCTGAAGCTGAAACTCCAATACTTTGGTCACCTAATGCAAAGAGCCGACTCTTTGGAAAAGACCCTGATGCTGGGAAAGATAGAAGGCAAGAGGAGAAGGGGATGACAGAGGATGAGATGGTTAGATGACATCACTGACTCGATGGACATGAGTTTTAGCAAACTCCGGGAGATGTTGAAGGACAGCGAAGCCTGGTGTGTTGCAGTCCATGGGGTCGCAAAGAATAGGACACAACTAAGCAACTGAACAACAACTATTCTCCAAGATCTTCTAATGGCTTCCTCCTTATCTTTCAAATCTCACTGCAAATGTTCCTGGCTCAGAATGGCTTCCAGAGCCCGCTGGTGAAAGCAACCCTTCCTCACATCTACCTCTGGGAAGCCAGAACTTTATTTCACCTTTCCCACCATTTGTTATACCTAAAATTTTCTTGGTCCTTTTGTTTAAATATTTATTGCCTATCATTCTTCATGCTCTACCCCCAGTACACACAATATAATTGATGCTCATTGGCTGTTTTTATCATTACTGAGTCTCTACCTCAACAGTGGACTATTGCTGGTCAGCCAATGACTAATGGACAAATGCATGGGAAAAAAGAGTGGAAGAAAATATACCAGATTTTATTTTTAAGTGCCCATCTCTGAGTGGTGATATGATAGGTGCTTCTTATCTTCTGCTTTATGTGTGTTTGAGTCTTTAGGCTTTTTTGTAGACATACAATCAGGAAAAATAAGGTAATCTCCTCAGTGTTGATAGTCCAGCTCAATGTTAATAGTCCAGTTTATAGTCCAGTGATTCTTCAGACTTTTTGTAGACACACAATCAGGAAAAATAATGTAATCTCTTCAGTGTTCATAGTCCAGCTCATAGTCTATCTTTTCCATTCAGCAGTCACAAATTCCTTTGGTAGTGAACTAATCACCAAAAAAAAGAGCACTTATGCAGCATTCTACACCTCTTTTATAATACTCACCACATTCTGTCTCTTTACAAACCAGCATCCCAACAGATCATAGACTTTTCTCATACAATATCTGTGCCTTCATATCTATCTGTCTGTCTGTCTATCCAGATACTAGCAAAGTATTTGGAACATTGGGTATTCCATAACTGTTGAAAGTATTTATCCTGAAACATGTATACCAAGATGCTACTGCTGCTGCTAAGTCACTTCAGTCGTGTCCGACTCTGTGCGACCCCTTGGACGGCAGCCCACCAGGCTCCCCCGTCCCTGGGATTCTCCAGGCAAGAACACTGGAGTGGGTTGCCATTTCCTTCTCCAATGCAGGAAAGTGAAAAGTGAAAGTGAAGTCGCTCAGTCATGTCCGACCCTCAGCGACCTCATGGACTACAGCCTTCCAGGCTCCTCCATCCATGAGATTTTCCAGGCAATAGAGAACAATTATCTTAAAGCAAACACCCATGGAACCCTCAGCCTCAACAACAAATGCAACATTGCTGGCATTTCAGAAGCTCTTTGCATGCTTGTTCCTAATTTTGACCCTCTTGTTTCTTCTCAAATGTAACTGATATTCTGAATTATTAAGCAATCACTTGCTTGATTTCATCATCTTAAAATAATCCTAAACATTGACTGCTAACTGAATCTTGCATAACTGGAATCATAAAGCTTCTCTGGGGCAGTGTTATGTTTGTGAGGTTTATCCATGTTTAATATATACCTGTAGTTCATTAATTTTTAGCGCTGTATACTATTCAATGGATAGTTTATTCATTCCACTGTGGTGGACATTTTTGATGTTTTTCATTTGGGGCTTCTCTGTATAATATTACTAATGTCTGTGAATATTCTCATTCATGGTTGGTGCTTATTTCTGGTAGGTATAACTATAAGTGAAACTGCCGGTTTATCAGGCAAGTATATTTTTAAATTTAGTAGATGTTGTCAAACTCCTTTCTAATGTGACTGCATCAGATATTACACTTACATTAGTCACACCTGGGAGTTCCCACTGCCCCATAACTTTGGTTGTTTTGGTCATTTTATTTTAATACTAGTCATCCTGATTCAGTCCTGTCTGACTCTTTGTCAGACTCTTTGTTCCCATGGAAAATTCTCCAGGTCAGAATATTGGAGTGGGTAGCCTTTCTCTTCTCCAGGGGATCTTCCCAACCCAGGGATCAAGCCCAGCTCTCCAACATTGTAGGTGGATTCTTTACCAGCTGAGCCACAAGGAAAGCCCAAGGTATATGTTGCTGCTGCTGCTGCTGCTAAGTCACTTCAGTCGTGTCCAACTCTTCATGACCCCATGGACTGCAGCCTACCAGCCTTCTCCGCCCATGGGATTTTCCAGGCAAGAGTACTGGAGTGGGGTGCCATTGCCTTCTCTGAGGTATATGTTAGTATTCCCTTAATTTGCAATACTGTTATGACTCTTCCACAAGTAGTACATTGACTACTTGTGTTTCCTGGGTGTGAGATGCCTGTTTAAACCTCTTGCAAAAACGGTCTTCAAACTGGAAACATAAGACCTCATCAACTGTAAACTCATGAATAATGGTTCTGATTATATTTCTATTATCAATGCCAATTGTGTTCAGATTTTGCCTTGATTATAGGAATAAGAAGAAAATGCTTTATTGAAAAGTAAAAAAAAAATTTAAAAAAAAGAATGAGGAAAAAAATTAAAAAAATAAAAATTATTGATGGAAAAAATAAATAAATAAACTTCAGAATCTTGTCAAGACCCTCTTTCTTTTCCTTCCCCCAAAGATTCCCACTGTGGTTTTATAAGAATCATATTAAATGCATTGATTAATTTGGAGCTAAACGAAAAAAATAAATAAATAAAAATACATTTATCTCATCAATCCTTACTAATGGAGGAAACACATACTAAAATTATGGAATTTTTAGACAACAATCAAATTTATAGAAATCAAGAAAATTGATACCAAGAGAAAAAAGTTTTATATGCTAGTCAATAAAAGAATAAATTTTAAAAAGAACTATTGAATTTGTGACTAGTATATTGAAAAAAGCACAATAAAATAGATTGTAACAATATAAAAAGGACTTTAAAAATGAAAGTAGGAATTAATAAATTAGAAAGTAGAAAAAGAATAGAACTAAAAAAAAAAAAACAAACCCAACCTCATATGTGCGTACTGAGTCGTGTCTGACTCTTTATGATCCCCTGAACTCTAGCCCACCAGATTCCTCTGTCCATGGGACTTCCCAGGCAAGAATACTGGAATGAGTCACCATTTCCTTCTCCAGGGTATCCTCCTGATCCAGAGTTTGAACCCACATTTCCTGTGTCTCCCGCACTGGCAGGTGGATTCTTTACCACTGAGCCACATGAGTGGCTTTTAAAGTGTAAAATTTAAATTTTAAAGAGTAAAATTAAAAAATATATATCCAAATGCTGGTTTTTTGAGAAACTCAATAAAATAATCATTAACTACTTTAAGGGGAAAAAGAAAGGTATAACTGTACCAAAATAATAATAATAATAACAAAGGAAATTTAAAGAATCATAAGAAAGCTTTTGTACAGTTTCATACAAATAAACTGAAAATTTGGATTAAACAAATAATTTTATAGAAAAATATAACTTAAAATTTATCTCAAATGAAATACACAATATTAAAAGACATTTTATATAGGGGAAAAAAAGATAATTTTTTTCAAAGAAACAACCTCACGGTTACCAGATCTGAGGAGTTTGTCCCAAATCCTAAAATTTACCATGCTATTTCATGACTGAAAGCATTGAATAATGGAAATTTTCAATGGAAAATTGAAATTTTGGAAATGGAAATTTTCCAAAATTTTTAACTGATACCCACATTACTATATGTAACATTAATAATGCAATAATAATACTGGGAAACAAAAACTACCAAACCAAAATTATAAATGAAATATTTCCAACTATATGAATAATACATTATGATCAAGTGCAATTTGATACAAGGTATGTCATACTGTTTCAATGTTAGGAAATTAATTGGGATAATATATTATTATATTTAAGGATACTAATGATGTGATCATTTCAAAGCAAATTCAAAAAGCATATGACAATATTTAAGATTCTTGAGACATAAAAAAGAAACAAGAAAATAAAGACAGATGAATAGTCAGTATAACAAACTATTTGATGTCAACTCCAGAATCATGATTAAAGAGAAAATACTAGACAAGGAGTTCCACTACTGCTATTTTATTTAACATATTGCAGGTAAAAAGTCATAGCAATTAAGCAACAGAAAAATATCAAAGTTACAAAATTTGAAAAGGATAAAATGACTGTATCCCTATTGCAGGTGGTATTATTATATAACCAGAAAAGTGAAAATTATAAAAAATATTTAAGAAATAAGATGTTGGATAAGTTTGGGGAGTACAAAATCCATTGTTTTCACACACATAAACAATAAGATATATATATATATATATATATAGCATTATAGATTTATATATTTAGTAAATATATATTATTTTAATAAGAAAATAATTATAATATAGCAAACATAATTATGGGCTTCCTAGGTAGCATTAGTGGTGAAAAATCCACCTGCCAAAGCAGGAAACATAAGAGACTCAGGTTTGATTACTGGGTTGGGAAGATTCCCTGGAGGAGGGCGTGGCAACACTGTCCAGTATTCTAGCCTGAAGAATCCTGTAGACAGATTAGCCTGGCAGGATACAGTCCATAGCATTGCAAAGAGTCAGACATGACTGAAGCGACTTGGCATGCAGGCACGCAAACATAATTATAATTTTACCTTGATTTTATAATTAGAATAAATTTTTTAAATGTATCTAGCTATGTTTAATGTTTTTATAAATAATAAAGACCCAATAACAACCATTAAATTCTGGAAAGACAAAGCAGTAATGATGAGAATAGCCTTACCAGACATTATGGTATATTATAAAGTTTCAATAATTAAAACCATACCATATCAGTGCATAAACAGATACACAGGACAATGGAACAGAAAATTACTTATGAAAAAGATCCAAACACATCTAGAAACTTAGTTTATAATTAGATAATATTTCAAATCAGGTAGCTGCCTGAGAAAAATAATGTTAGGACTATATCCAACACCCTTCATGGGAATAATGCCAAATGGATCAGCTATTTAATTATTTTTAAAAAAGCCATGAAACACTAAATTTAAAAATTAGATAGTTTCTTTATACTTTTGAAGTAAAGATAGCCTTTCTATGATCCAAAACCTGTAAGTTATAAAGGAAATTTTGACTACATAAAAGTTTTTTTAACTGTATTAAAAGAAAAATCAAAGTCTAAACGTGAATGAGAAGAATAATACACAAAAGATAAGTGAGAAAAACAGTTGATCATCACAACAAGAAGGACATATCTTCAGTTCAGTTCAGTTACTCAGTCGTGTCCGACTCTTTGCAACCCCATGAGCTGTAGCACGCCAGGACTCCCTGTCCATCATCAACTCCCGGAGCCCACCCAAACTCATATCCATTGAGTCAGTGATGCCATCCAACCATCTCATCCTCTGTCATGCCCTTCTCCTCCTGCCCTCAATCTTTCCCAGCATCAGGGTCTTTTCAAATGAGTCAGCTCTCCACATCAGGTGGCCAAAGTATTGGAGTTTCAGCTTCAGCGTCAGACCTTCCAATGAACACCCAGGACTGATCTCCTTTAGGATGGACTGGTTGGATCTCCTTGCAGTCCAAGGGACTCTCAAGAGTCTTCTCCAACACCACAGTTCAAAAGCATCAATTCTTCTGCACTCAGCTTTCATTATAGTCCAACTTTCACACCCATACATGACTACTGGAAAAACCATAGCCTTGACTAGCCTTTGTCAGCAAAGCAATGTCTCTGCTTCTTAATATGCTGTCTAGGTTGGTCATAAATTTCCTTCCAAGGAGTAAGCGTCTTTTAATTTCATTGCTGCAATCACAATCTGCAGTGATTTTGGAGCCCCAAAAAATAAAGTCAGCCACTGTTTCCACTGTTTCCCCATCTATTTGTTGTGAAGTGATAGGACCAGATGCCATGATCTTCGTTTTCTGAATGTTGAGCTTTAAGCCAACTTTTTCACTCTCCTCTTTCACCTTCATCAAGAGGCTCTTTAGTTCCTCTTCACTTTCTGCCATAAGGGTGGTGTCATCTGCATATCTGAGGTTATTGATATTTCTCCCGGCAATCTTGATTCCAGCTTGTGGTTCCTCCAGCCCAGCGTGTCTCATGATGTACTCTGCATAAAAGTTAAATAAGCAGGTTGACCAATATACAGCCTTGATGTACTCCTTTTCCTATTTGGAACCAGTCTGTTGGTCCATGTCCAATTCTAACTGTTGCTTCCTGACCTGGGTTTCTCAAGAGGCAGGTCAGGTGGTCTGGTATTCCCATCTCTTTCAGCATTTTCCACAGTTTATTGTGATCCACACAGTCAAAGAGAAAGAGCAGAACAGATCACTACTCAGCACTCTTAGCACGAGGCCAGTCCTGGAGCCCCGTTGTGTTGGAAATTTCAATAATCCTTTAGTGCTCAAAGGAAATCTTACTCCAAGAGCAAACATAGGGTTTTCTACCTCAATTCCACACCCTTCGAATAACAGCATGGAAACTTACTTGACCGAGATGCAGCAGGAGTTGGACAGGAGCATAGCTAGAGAACTAAGAGAAGAGTGAAGACAGTGTGCAGAGTGAAGGTACAGGCAGAAACGCTTAATGGTTCCTGTGTTCCAAGAACAGAGATGCTCCACCAGCTCACTCCTGAACCTTGTTTCCCAGCAGGTCAGGAAGGGCGGTGGTGAGGAGATACCTCTCATCCAAGGTAAGGAGCAGCGGCTGTGCTTTGCTGGAGCAGCCGTAAAGAGATATCCCACGCCCAAGGTAAGAGAACCCAAGTAAGATGGTAGGTGTTGCAAGAGGGCATCAGAGGGCAGACACACTGAAACCATACTCACAGAAAACTAGTCAATCTAATCACACTAGGACCACAGCCTTGTCTAACTCAATGAAACTAAGCCATGCCCGTGGGGCCACCCAAGATGGGCAAGTCATGGTGGAGAGGTCTGACAGAATGTGGTCCACTGGAGAAAGGAATGGCAAACCACTTCAGTATTCTTGCCTTGAGAACCCCATGAACAGTATGAAAAGTCAAAATGATAGGATACTGAAAGAGGAACTCCCCAGGTCAGTAGGGGCCCAATATGCTACTGGAGATCAGTGGAGAAATAACTCCAGAAAGAATGAAGGGATGGAGCCAAAGCAAAAACAATACCCAGCTGTGGATGTGACTGGTGATAGAAGCAAGGTTCGATGCTGTAAAGAGCAATATTGCATAGGAACCTGGAATGTCAGGTCCATGAATCAAGGCAAATTGGAAGTAGTCAAACAAGAAATGGCGAGAGTGAATGTCGACATTCTAGGAATCAGCGAACTGAAATGGACTGGAATGGGTGAATTTAGCTCAAATGACCATTATAGATGCTACTGCAGGCAGGAATCCCTCAGAAGAAATGGAGTAGACGTTATGGTCAACAAAAGAGTCTGAAATGCAGTACTTGGATGCAATCTCAAAAATGACAGAATGATCTCTGTTCGTTTACAAGGCAAACCATTCAATATCACAGTAATCCAAGTCTATGCCCCAACCAGTAACTCTGAAGAAGCTGAAGTTGAATGGTTCTATGAAGACATACAAGACCTTTAGAACTAACACCCCAAAAAGATGTCCTTTTCATTATAGGGGACTGGAATGCAAAAGTAGGAAGTCAAGAAACACCTGGAGTAACAGGCAAATTTGGCCTTGGAATACAGAATGAAGCAGGGACAAAGACTAATAGAGTTTTGCCAAGAAAATGCACTGGTCATAGCAAACACCCTCTTCCAACAACACAAGAGAAGACTCTATACATGGACGTCACCAGATGATCAACACTGAAATCAGATTGATTATATTCATTGCAGCCAAAGATGGAGAAGCTCTATACAGTCAGCAAAAACAAGACCAGGAACTGACTGTGGCTCAGATCATGAACTCCTTATTGCCAAATTCAGACTTAAATTGAAGAAAGTAGGGAAAACCACTAGACCATTCAGGTATGACCTAAATCAAATCCTTTATTATTATACAGTGGAAGTGAGAAATAGATTTAAGGACCTAGATCTGATAGAGTGCTTGATGAACTATGGAATGAGGTTCGCGACATTGTACAGGAGACAGGGATCAAGACCATCCCCATGGAAAAGAAATGCAAAAAAGCAAAATGGCTGTCTGGGGAGGCCTTACAAATAGCTGTGAAAAGAAGAGAAGCGAAAAGCAAAGGAGAAAAGGAAAGATATAAGCATCTGAATGCAGAGTTCCAAAGAATAGCAAGAAGAGATAAGAAAGCCTTCTTCAGCAATCAGTGCAAAGAAATAGAGGAAAACAACAGAATGGGAAAGACTAGAGATCTCTTCAAGAAAATTAGAGATACCAAGGGAAATTTCATGCAAAGATGGGCTCGATAAAGGACAGAAATGGTATGGACCTAACAGAAGCAGAAGATATTAAGAAGAGGTGGCAAGAATACACAGAAGAACTGTACAAAAAAGATCTTCACGACCCAGAAAATCACGATGGTGTGATCACTGACCTAGAGCCAGACATCCTGGAATGTGAAGTCAAGTGGGCCTTAGAAAGCATCACTACGAACAAAGCTAGTGGAGGTGATGGAATTCCAGTTGAGCTATTTCAAATCCTGAAAGATGATGCTGTGAAAGTGCTGCTCTCAATATGCCAGCAAATTTGGAAAACTCAGCAGTGGCCACAGGACTGGAAAAGGTAAGTTTTCATTCCAAACCCAAAGAAAGGCAATGCCAAAGAATGTTCAAACTACCACTCAATCGCACTCATCTCACATGCTAGTAAAGTAATGCTCAAAATTCTCCAAGCCAGGCTTCAGCAATATGTGAACCATGAACTTCCTGGTGTTCAAGCTGGTTTTAGAAAAGGCAGAGGAACCAGAGATCAAATTGCCAACATCTGCTGGATCATGGAAAAAGCAAGAGAGTTCCAGAAAAACATCTATTTCTGCTTTATTGACTATGCCAAAGCCTTTAACTGTGTAGATCACCAGAAACTGTGGAAAATTTTGAAAGAGATGGGAATACCAGACCACCTGACCTGCCTCTTGAGAAACCTGTATGAAGATCAGGAAGCAACAGTAAGAACTGGACATGGAACAACAGACTGGTTCCAAATAGGAAAAGGAGTACGTCAAGGCTGTATATTGTCAACCTGCTTATTTAACTTATATGCAGAGTACATCATGAGAATGCTGGACTGGAAGAAACACAAGCTGGAATCAAGATTGCCGGGAGAAATATCAATAACCTCAGATATGCAGATGACACCACCCTTATGGCAGAAAGGGAAGAGGAAGTAAAAAGCCTCTTGATGAAGGTGAAAGAGGAGAGTGAAAAAGTTGGCTTAAACCTCAACATTCAGAAAACGAAGATCATGGCATCTGGTCCCATCACATCATGGGAAATAGATGGGGAAACAGTGGAAACAGTGTCAGACTTTATTTTTTGGGGCTCCAAAATCACTGCAGATGGTGATTGCAGCCATGAAATTAAAAGACGCTTGCTCCTTGGAAGGAAAGTTATGACCAACCTAGACAGCATATTCGAAAGCAGAGACATTACTTTGCCAACAGAGGTTCGTCTAGTCAAGGCTATGGTTTTTCCTGTGGTCATGTATAGATGTGAGAGTTGGACTGTGAAGAAGGCTGAGCGCCGAAGAATTGATGCTTTTGAACTGTGGTGTTGGAGAAGACTCTTGCGAGTCCCTTGGACTGCAAGGAGATCCAACCAGTCCATCCTGAAGGAGATCAGCCCTGGGATTTCTTTGGAAGGAATGATGCTAAAGCTGAAACTCCAGTACTTTGGCCACCTCATGCGAAGAGTTGACTCACTGGAAAAGACTCTGATGCTGGGAGGGATTGGGGGCAGGAGGAGAAGGGGACGACAGAGGATGAGATGGCTGGATGGTATCACTGACTCAATGGACGTGAGTCTGTGTACTCCAGGAGTTGGTGATGGACAGGGAGGCCTGGTGTGCTGCGATTCATGGGGTCCCAAAGAGTCGGACACGACTGAGTGACTGAACTTAACTGAACTGAACGGAACACAGTCAAAGGCTTTGGCATAGTCAATGAAGCAGAAATAGATGTTTTTCTGGAACTTTCTTGCTTTTCCGATAATCCAACGGATGTTTGCAATTTGATCTCTGGTTCCTCGCCTTTTCTAAATCAGCTTGAACATCTGGAAGTTCACAGTTTACATACTGTTGAAACCTGGCTTGGAGAATTTTGAGTATTACTTTACTAGCATGTGAGATGAGTGCAATTGTACAGTAGTTCGAGCATTCTTTGGCATTTCCTTTATTGGGGATTGGAATGAAAACTTACCTTTTCCAGTCCTGTGGCCACTGCTGAGTTTTCCAAATTTGCTGGCATATTGAGTGCAGCACTTTCACAGCATCATCTTTCAGGATTTGAAATAGCTCAACTGGAATTCCATCACTTCCACTAGCTTTGTTCATAGTGATGCTTTCAAGGCCCACTTGACTTCACATTCCAGGATGTCTGGCTCTAGGTGAGTGATCACACCATCGTGATTATCTGGGTTGTGAAGATCTTTTTTGTACAGTTCTTCTGTGTATTCTTGCCACCTCTTCTTAATATCTTCTGCTTTTGTCAGATCCATACCATTTCTGTCCTTTATTGAGCTCATCTTTGCATGAAATGTTCCCTTGGTATCTCTAATTTTCTTGAAGAGAACTCTAGTGTTTTCCATTCTGTTGTTTTCCTCTGTTTCTTTGCATTGATCACTGAGGAAGGCTTTCTTTCTTTCCTTGCTATTCTTTGGAACTCTACATTCAAATGGGTATATCTTTTCTTTTCTCCTTTGCTTTTCACTTCTCTTCTTTTCACAGCTATTTGTAAGGCCTCCCCAGACAGCCATTTCACTTTTTTGCATTTCTTTTTTCTTGGGATAGTCTTGATCCCTGTCTCCTGTACAATGCCATGAACCTCCGTCCATAGTTTATCAGGCCCTCTGTCTATAAGATCTAGTCCCTTAAATCTATTTCTCACTCTCACTGTATAATCATAAAGGATTTGATTTAGGTCATGCCTGAATGGTTTAGTGGTTTTCCCCACTTTCTTCAATTTAAGTCTGAATTTGGCAATAAGGAGTTCATGATCTGAGCCACAGTTAGCTCCTGGTCTTGTTTTTGCTGACTGTATAGAGCTTCTTAATATATGTAATATATTTCTCATAAGGAAAAAAACTCAATACAAAATAAAAACTGGTAGAAGAGCTCTCAGAGAAAAGAAATCACAAAAAGTTATCTATCAACAAAAGCTCAATATCACCTATATAAAAAAAGGGAAATGAAATTTCAAATTCTGCAAGTATGTCAAACTTGTGGATTTTTGCTAACTTGATAAGAGGAATAGTATTTTTGGCAAGATTTTAGGGACAGAAGATTCTCATGCATTTCTATTGGAGTGTCAATTGGCACAGCACTTACAGATAAGAATCTGGCAGTATCTGTCAAAATTATAAATGCATATTCCCTTTTGCCTAACAATTCTACATCTGAGAATATGTGCCTTATGAACAGGCTTACTCATTGCAGTATTCTATCACAACTTGTTATAGTAAAAGATTACCAACAAATACTCACAGATCCATCAACAGGGAGATACTAAAATACTGGTGCTTTCACAAAATTATGCAGCCATGAAAAGAATGAGACAGACTAAGGAAAATCTTGGAACTGATATGGGCTTCCCTGATAGCGTCATTGGCAAAGAATCCACCTGTAATACAGGAGATCCCGGTTCGATTCCTGGGTCGGGAAGACCTGCTGAAGAAAGGATAGGCTACCCATTCCAGCATTCGTGGGCTTCCCTTGTGGCTCAGCTGGTAAAGAATCCGCCTGCAATGCAGGAGACTTGGGTTTGATCCCTAGGTTGGGAAGATCCCCTGGAGAAGGGAATGGCTACCTACTCCAGTATTCTGGCCTAGAGAATTCCATGGACTGCATAGAACTGATATGAAAACATCTCCCAAAAATATATTGGTGCCAGATAAGGTATAAAAGGTCTATAGCAGCCTATCATCCTGGTTAGCCCAGGGCCAAGAAGTTTGCCAAGCACAGAAATTTCAGTGCTAAAATCAAGAAATCTCCCCTTAAGTCCAGTTCCTGTTTTCATTAGCAGATGTTAGATTGGAATATGAGTTCACATTCATTTGTTTATGCATACAAAGCCTCCAGAAGGATGTGCAAGAAAGTAACAGTAGTGAAGTGAAGTCGCTCAGTCGTGTCCGATGCTTTGCGACTCCATGGACTGTAGTCTGTCAGGCTCCTCCATCCATAGGATTTTCCAGGCAAGAGTGCTGGAGTGGATTGCCATTTCCTTTTCCAGGGGATCTTCCCGACCCAGGAATCGAACCTGGGTCTCCTGCATTGCAGGCAGACACTTTACCATCTGAGCCACCAGGGTGCTGGCCTATTTTATTATAAGTGGGGCTGGTGAGGAAGTGATTGGATGGAAGACTGAGACTGAAGAGCATTATTTCCTTCTATGGATATTTTAAAATTTTTGATCTATATGAATTGGATAGTTATTCCAAAATTAAATAAGCAAGCAAATAAACATAATCAAATGCATCAGAAAAGGCAGTCTGATTTGTGAGGGGAAATAAGATTTCCTAAGTAGAGAGCAAGTGTCTAGGTAATTTATATAGTTGAAGGGCTTGGAAACTTTCTTGCAAAATGTATTTCTTAATAACATCTGACAACCAGCTTCAGGATAATGAATACAATGCAATATACCACCCTTTGAGAACAAGGAATTGCAGGTTGTCTTACCCTAGTCAAAAAGAGCAAGTCTAAGCTGCTCTTGAATTTCTGAATTGACCAGACAGTCTCAACACAGGCCATAAAACTACTATCTGAAAGAAAATGGATGGTATTCAAACCAAAACAGCCTGTGAGCAACTGCATATTGACCTCAATTTGGACACACAATCTGTCTCACAGACTATTCTTCTTTATACTGCTCATGTTCATTGTAGGAAGAAACTCTGTCAAACATTTAATGTCTTAGAAAAATTCTGTATAAAACTTAAGCTTATTTGCAAATTTATCTTTTTTCCAAAATGTTTGTTTTCCCATTGTTTGGGGCCAATAGAGAAAGAGGAAGGCAATGGAAAGAACAGAAATAGTTCCTGGGGTGCTGAATGCATGAATGTGTGTGCAATTGTGGACGTATATTCTTGCTTTTGAACCAAGAACATTGATGGTGTAAGTCTTAGTCCAAAGGCACAAGACAACCAATGTCCTGGCTCAAATAGTCAAGCAGAGAGAGAGAGAGAGAGAGGTCTCCCTCTCTTCCCCTTTTTGTCCTATGAAGGCCCTCAAGAGACTGGATAATTCCTATCGACATGGGGAGGGCAACCCACTTTACTCAATCTATGGACGAAAGCGCTCACCTCATCCAGAAACACCCGCATGGACACACCTCAGAGTAATATTTAGTCAAATATCAGGCGCCTTATGAACCAGTCAAAATGGCACATAAACTTAACCACAATAATTGAGATCAGAGATACCAAGAAATGGGTAAGATGCAGTTCAATGTTACAAACAACTCACTGAAAAAAATGGGCAGGAGATCTAAATAGACATTTCTCCAAAGAAGACATACAAATGGCCAGCAAAAAACATGAAAAGATGATCAACATCATTAATTATTAGAGAAATGCAAATTAAAACAACGAGATATCACCTCACACCAGTCAGAATGGCCACCATCAAAAACTCTATAAACAATAAATGATGGAAAGGATGTGGAGAGAAAGGAACCCTCCAACAGTTGGTGGGAATGTAAGTTGGTACAGCCACTATGGAGAACAATATGGAGTTTCCTCAAAAAGCTAAAATTAGAACTACCGCATGTCCCAGCAATCCCACCTCTGGGTATATACCTGGAGAAAACCATACTTCAAGAATGTACATGAACTCCAATGTTCATTGCAGAAGTGTTTACAACAGCCAGGACATGGAAACAGCCTAAATGTCCATCAACAGAGGAATGGGCAAAGAAGATGTGGTGTGTGTGTGTGTGTGTATATATATATATATATATATATATATATATATATATATATATATATATAATGGAATATTACTTAGCCATAAGTCAGAGATGTGGATAGACATAGACACTGTCCTACAGAGTGAAGTAAGTCAGAAAGAGGAAAAAAATATCATAAAATATCACTTAAATGTGAAATCTAGAAAAATGGTACAATTGAACTTATTTGCAAACCAGAAATAGAGGCACATGTAGAGAACAAATGTATGGATACCAAGGGTGGGAAGGGGAAGGTGGGATGAAGTGGGAGATTTGGACTGACATATATAAGCTGAAAGTGAAAGTGGCTCAGACGGATCCGACTCTTTGCAACCCCATGGACTATACAGTCCATGGAATACTCCAGGCCAGAATACTGGAGTGGGTGGCTGTTCCCATCTCCAGCAGATCTTCCCAACCCAGGTATGGAACTGGGGTCTCCCACATTACAGGTGGATTCTTTACCAACTGAGCTATCAGGGAAGCACTACTATATATAAAATAGATGACTAATGAGAACCTGCCATATAGCACAGGAAACTCTATTCAATGCTCTTTGGTGACTTAAATAGGAACAAAATCTAAAAAGCGGGGATATATGCATATGCATAACTGATTCACATTGTTGTACAGTGGAAATGAACATAACGTTCTAAAAGCACCAATGCTTCAGTAAAAATTGAAAGAAAAGAACTAGTGTTAAAATTCTGGAAATGGTTGGGCACGATATATTTAAATTGCCCAAATGGCATAGACTGAAAGATGCCACTCTTGGAATCGGATGTCCAGTCTGAAGCAGAGAAGGCTCTAGAAGGAAAGACTGTGTGAAGGTGTTTTGAGGATATTCAGTGCAGCTGGAGAAGTGGACAATGGATAATGGGGCTAGTGTTGTATTGCAAGTAGCAGCAAAAGCAAGTAGCATGAAGTGGCAGGGTGTGCTGAAAGGAAAGAGATGGAATGTGGGCAGAGGAATCAAGGAGCAGGCATGAACTGGAAATGAGCAATCAGCCTCAGGAAATCTAAGTAAAATGGGGCTGGGCAGGAATTCATCTCTAAAAATCTGTTCCCAAGTCAGGAAAAGGATGGGAATGTATGGACCAACAAAAGACAGATCCCAGTTCTAGAGGGTCTGGAAACACAAGGCAAATTTTCAAACTGACAGACAGAAATATGTTGTCTCAGAATTTTCCTTGTATAATACACAAAAACAATTCAAAGAGGATCAGAGGCTAAAATGCAAACTAAAACTCTAAGTTCTAGAAAATAAACACAAAAAATTTCGTAAACTTAGGTCAACAAAAAATTACTAGATAAAACACAAAAATGATTCATAACAAAAGAAAAACATGAGAAGTTGGATTTCATTACAACTTTGTACTGCTCTTCAAAATACCATTCAGAAAATGAAATTGCAAGCAGCAATTCATAATATGTGTATTTGAGAAATGAACTGAATTCAGAATGACACAAAAGTCTTCCCAGGTGAAGCTAGTGGTAAAATACCTGCCTGCCAATGCAGGAGACACAAGAGACACAGGTTCAGTCCCTGGGTCTGGAAGATCCCCCGGAGGAAGGCATGGCAACCCACTCCAGTATTCTTGCCTGGAGAATCCCATGGACAGAGGAGCCTGACAGGCTACAGTCTATGAGTGTGCACGTGTGTGCACACACACACACACAGACACACACACATAGACACACACATACACACTTCTTATGGGAGCCTTTCCCTTTTCCAGAGGATCTTCCCATTCCAGGGATCGAACCTGAGTCTCCCGCACTGCAATGGATTTTTTACCAGCTGAGCTACTAGGGAAGTCCCTAATAAGAAGACAAACAATGCGATAAAAAATTTACAAAACTTTAACTAAAACTTCAGAAAAGAATATATACCCATGGCCAATGAGCACATGAAAGGATATTCAAATAATTATATATCAAAGAGATGAAGTTTAAAAACAATAAACTATAACTGCACACCCGCTAGAAACAGCTGAACTTTTAAGATTATTGGGTTTGTATGTATGTATTTAGAGGGATTTAATGGCAAAACTAATTTATGGCTAATATAGAAGAATGTCCAAAAAGAGCTAAGAAATCTTTTAGAAAGAATATTTAGGGAAAACTGCCTTACTGCACATTTGTACTTACCACAAAACTACGTGATCACAATAGTATGACATTAGTACAAACAAGAAAAGTATGAGTAAAATAGACTAAAATACTCTGGAAAGGGATCCAAGTATATAAATGAAACTTAATATCCAAAAAGGAAAATTCCAAGGGGGCAGGAAAAGAATAATCTAACTATATTTAAACAAATCTTTCTAGCAAATTGACTCCATTCAACTATTCAAAAATAAAAATTAGGATTGCGTTTTCTGTACTTAAAAAAAAAAGTCCTTATTGATACATTTATGTCTTTTTGGTAGCATGAATATAGAAAAAGGTGGGGAATAACAGAATGGAAGATGTTTTTACTGATTACTTAAAGGGGTGGAACTGGAGGGAGTTGAGAGAGGAAAATTAAATTGTTACTAATTATAACATTAGTATAATGTTACTATGCATATTTACTATATTATTAATAAAAATATGAATATACTTTTGGATTTCATTTGTTATTGTTAGCATGATTAAAATTTGAAAACTAAACTTAGAAAAGATCCAGCACTTTGTCTATTGTATCAATAAGCATATATTATTGCTTTAAGAAAAAATGAAATGTAAAGTCCAAATGTATCTGTGAAAATTCAAGCCTATATTTGCCTTTCTCCCTGGCTTTTCCCCTCCTTTCCTTCCTTCTTTCCTTTCTTTTTAAAATAAGGAAACATATTTCAGTTAATGTTTGACACCAGGGTTGTAATCAGAATGTTCTAATAATTGTTTTTGCTAATTATTTTCCTCCATAGTGAAAATATATAAAATACTCAAAGCCAACAGATTACAGCCTAGGTGAAGAAGTTTGGAATTCCAAGAGAATGGAATAAGTGACTGGTGATGGTAAACCTTCAAATGGAAGTAGGCAGCACTCTGTGGTCTAGGATTCTACACTGTATGCTGGGGAATTTGCACTTGATTCTGAGCTTGATAGGGAGCTGAAAGGTTTTGAGCTGTTCAGGTACATGGTTAGACAGGTAACCCTAGGGCTTGTGTGTAGAAAGAACCTGGCGAAACAAAGTAAATCCCCTGATGTGTGGACCTGAAAATCCCTTCTCCTGGCATACTCAATTCTGCTTTAATTCCAAAATGATACAAGTGTAATTCTGAAACAGTTCCATATGCCAGCAATCTATTTCTACTATGACTCAGAGATCCCCGTAGTTTAGTGCTTTTTTGCCCAAGAGAAATTGAGTTTCTTTTGGACTGTTGAAAGCATTTATACCTTCCTAAATGGAATTATGTTACCAAAGACATAATTGATAGTACTTCCTGTCCCACACTTAAATGTTTCTCAGTTCACAAGTACAAATATTATTATAAAACATAACTCCAAAAGCTCCACAATTAAGTTCCAAATCCTTTATGTATTTGTTTATCAATCATATATGGGTAATATTGCCTCTGTCCTTTATAGAGTCCCAGCTACCAAATGGAGGCACTGATTTTTGATAAAACTATTTGAGAAGCCTCTAGAACAATTCAGACCTCTTTAGGGTCCACAGTAGAAATTTCTCTTGCAAAATTAGTGTCTGGTTTTCCTTTCTTTATAGGCATAAAATTAAAAATTACACTTTCCAGCCCTACTAATGTGAGGTGGGGCCATGTGACTGGTTATCATCAAAGGACTAAAATAAATGGAAGTGACACATGTCACTTCTGGGAAGAAACACGGGGAAGGGATGTGTGAGGTCTCCATGCTATCTTTTCTCTGCCCTCGTAACCAAGAAGGCCATGTTTTGTTTTGTTTTGTTTTTTCTGTTAGCCTGGATCCCTGAGTGACTATGAGTAACAAATCCCTCTACTCCTCTCCTTCCCCAAAGTGCATTGCATATATACTCAAGACTAAGAAATAAACATTGATATTCTAAGTTACTGATATACTAGGCTTCATTTGTTACTGCAGCATTCCTGGCTTATGCTATCTAATAGTTTCAAATACTCCTCTGAGAATCAGATGACTACTCTGTACTCTGGCCTCAACTAGATGCATATTCAAATAGTATTTTAAATAAAGAATATGACTAAGTCTCTTATTTAAGCCCCATCACAGATGGATATCAAAGAATATTTAGCTCTTTCCCAGCATACAAAGTGATTGTGTGTGCGTTTGTGTGTGTGTGTGTGTGTGTAGAAATACTTTTTATTTGTTTTATAATGGTTTAGAAGTTATCCGATTTTGGAGCTTAAAGTTGGTGAGTTGATATAGGAAAATCAGTTAAGTCAATCTTACGTTGTGCATCAAAACAAGACTCAGTCTGTTATTCAGCACACTAACTCTAGTTAAAGCAAAGGAGTAGCTTACTGCCCAGGGACAAGAAGGAAACAGCTCAGTATTTGCTAAATGGATAGGCTTTGTACACTGGAGGATGGAGTTGTAGAGGTGTCTGCTTTCCCTGGGGGACTGAAGTTGTGAACTGAAAAGAACCCTTTGCCATTCTGACTTGCTTACTTCAGAGAAAGTGTATAACTTTGTTTCTCAGAAAGAAAAAAAGAAAAAGGAATATTCTCAAGTCACCTAGAAAGACCTCAACATCCAAGGGCTCTTCTGAGAAACTGTTGGTGAAGGAAATAAAAAAGTATCAAAACCCTCCAGACATATTAAACATTGAGAGGTAGAAGTGTTTTGTTAGAATGTTTTTGATTTACCAAACTAAACCCTTCACATTTAAATCATAATGTTTGAAGTGTTCCCTAAATGAATCAGTCACTCCCATTGTGTTTTCAGGCAACTTCATGGACTAAGGCTAGTTCCTGGGTAATATGAGAAGACAGCATCTGTCTCCTGTGCTTGGCCTCATTCCAGCTTGTCTCTCCTTTTTGGCCCCCTATATCCTCATTTCCAGCTTTCCCCATCTCTGCCCTGTCTTTCCTCTGCAGCTCCTATGGCTGCTGACCATACTACCTGGTGGAGTGTAGATGAATGCTTGGTTAACCAGGGCAGGTCAGAGCTTCAGACCTTCTACTACTCTTCCCATCATCTACTGAAATACAAATACAAAGTTTAGTTTTTAGTCTTTGGAGCTAGTCTACTTGTATACGTCAGAGGTGAGAACCTCTTGATCTAAGAAAATGGTAGCTTCTTCAAATTAAAGCAACAACACAAGGACGTTGGTGGTCACTTACATTCAACTGCAAAATACAGTATGTGCATTCGGTAGTGTGTGTTGTCTGTCCCAAAGTCATTAGCATGAAAGATACAATTCACCTTGCTTGCTAGCAAAGAAAATGACCAGAACAGAGGAATGTTTGTGGGGAAATGAACAAGATGGCACGAGTCACCTTTCTCATGCAGTCTCAGCCCATGCTCTGTAAACGATGGCTTTGCTTGGTTATATAATGGTTAAAATCACTTATAGCACTGCCCATGTGCATCACAAGGTACCCGCTTGGTCACAGGTTGTGTGGTTTGGTTTATACCTGTATGAGCTTTGCCCTGAAAGCCCTGGTTGCTGCTGCTTTGGGGCTGTACTAGAAAGGCCTCATGGTTACGTTAGATGAGGTTATGTTATGACTCTGTTTTAGCTGTGTTAGGTTATGTTATGGCTGCGATGCCAGCCAGAAAAGAGGCTGTGTTATGGCTGCCGTGCCAGCCAGGAGAGAATAAACTACATCTGTAGTTTCTATGGCTCCTAGAGTCTCCTTCCAGCCTCTTAGTTCGCACCTTGCCTATCCTGGGCTCAGCAAACTGTGCAAACAGCAAGACAACTGGCGTCATGAACAGGATCAGCAATATAAATGTTTTTTGGAGAAATGAAGAGGTGAAATGAAAACATTTAGTTTACATGTGAGACCGCTCAGAGCAGGTAACACGATTGTCTTCAGAAGAGCTGACATGTAAAAAATGAAACAGTTCTGTTTTCTGAATCTGTCTGCAATGCAGGAGACTGTGGTTTGATTCCTAGGTCAGGAAGATCCCCTGGAGAAGAGATAGGCTACCCACACCAGTATTCTTGAGTTTCCCTGGTGGCTCAGACTGTAAAGAATCAACCTGCAATGTGGGAGACCTGGGTTTGATCTCTCATGGCAACCCACTCCAGTATTTCTGCCTGGAGAATCCCCATGGACAGGGGAGCCTGGCAGGCTGTAGTCCATGGGGTCACAGAGTCAGACACGACTCAGCGACTAAGCACAAAAGGTAGAACTAGAGACACCAGTGGAAAGTATGTGTGAAGACAGGGAGGTTTAGATCAATACAAGGATAATTTTTGTTGTTGCAAAAGTTAGCATCAGATTTCAATAAAGATTATAAATAACTTTAAACTTACAGTGGGAAAGTAATAAAAATCATTGCATAAAACTGTAAAGTAGTACATCAAAAAGAAATAACAAATAAGGAACCATAAGAACAATATCTAGCACTTATTTTTTGTGTTGCCATTTGTCCAGCACAAATGATAGAGACTCATTTATAATAATTCCAACAAACCCCCCAAATCCCAAGTAATAGATTCTATTATCTTCATGGTCTTCGTCGAAGTAAAGAAAGGTTAAGATAAACTTCCACAGTTACCCAGTAGTTACAGAAACTTGGATTTTGAAGCAAAACAGTCTAGCCGCAGAGTCCATATTTTTACCTACATTGTAGTCAAGAGAAAGAAATAAACTGAAATTTATGGGAGAAAACAAAAGGAAAGATGGTAGGAACAAGGTGATTGGTCTACAAAGTTGAAGTAATAAGATAAAATACAAATGTCAGCAAATAAACATAAACAGAGGGTCATAACTACTCAGATCTATAGGACTCAGTTGATAAAGTGTCCTGGTAAAGATATTTAAAATATTTCTCATTCAAAAAATAAAAGATTGAATTGAAAGAGAAAGAATAGAAACAAGTAAAACATGCTTGTTCCTTAGATCTGCAAAGTGAAGAGGAAACAAAGCACACTGAGGTAAGAATAAAAGAACATAACTGCAAATTGTCTGGCCAGGAAAAATAAAAAAGATCTGAATGGTGCATATTAGAGAGGCAAAAAGATGCATGTCTAGACATCAGCTGGCAGACTTTCTCTGCTAAAAGACAATGGACCAACAGATTCTTGACTTGCTAAATACACAGAGGTAGACGAAATAGTGAGATTAAGGTTTACTCTAGTTCTAATTTTGGTCAAGGAAAACTTACAGAGGATATGGAAGTGGAAGGATCCTTGCAAGAAAGTGGATTTGTAGTATCAAAGGAAGTTAACACTAGGTATCATCAGCTATTGCCTAGGCTTCAGGAAAAGGAGATTCAGAGTTGACCTTGATCATAACACAAAGTATTGCTTTTACCACTTACCTCATAATGCTACAATCTTAGAATATTTTACACCTACTTACCAACTTTCATGTTATTATTTTCATGCATTTTAGTGCAATAAATTTTTTAACTCCATGGCATAATATCATATAGTCTATCCCTGACTTACAGTGGTTCTACTTATGATTTTTTGACTTTATAACCATCCAAAAGCAATGCACATTCAGAAGAAATCATACTTCAAATTCTAAATTTTGGTCTTTTTCTGAACTAGCAACATGCTTCATGATATTCTTGTGATGCTGGGAGGTGAATCTTAGCTCCCAGTCAGCCACATGATTCAGGAGAGCAAATAATTAATACACATACAACCATTCTGTACACATACAGTCTTTCTGTTTCTCACTTTCAGTATTCAATGAACTCCATGAGCTATTCAGTACTTTATTATAAACTAGGCTTTGTGTTAGATAATTTTGTCCAACTATAAGCTAATGCAAGTGTTCTGAGTATATTTAAGGTAGGCTAGGCTAAGCTGTGATGTTCAATGGGTATATTAAGTGCATTTTCAACTTATTCTATTTTCAGCTTATGATGAGTTTACAGGAACATATCCTCATTTTAAATCAAGATCTGTATTGCTTTATATGATTAATTTCCTTGATATTTATGTATATATTTATTCTTCCTCATGCTCTTTCTTCCTACTGACATTTCTGTTTTCATCTAGGCTCATTCCCCTCTGCCTATAGAATGACTTTTATTGTTTTTGTTTGTTTAGACAGTCTATAGATGACAGAATAACTCAGAAGTCATTACCAGGATGTTTTCCTTGGGTATAGAAATCAAATTTGGCAGTTTTCTTTCAGCACTTTAAATATGTGATTCAACTTTCTGTCTTTTTATCACTCCTAGTGGGAAGTCAGCTGGCAATGTGGGTGCTTTGAAGGTTAAGTGTCTCTTCTTTTCTGTCACCTTTAAGATTTTCTCTGGGTCTTCGATTTTCAGCCAGTTTGACTATGATGTGCCTAGTATGATTTTTCAAATTTTTACTGCCTGGGGTTCTCTAAGCTTCTTGAGTCTCTGGTTTGAGATTTTTCCATCAATTATGGGAAATTATTTACCATTGTCTGCTTAAAAATTGCTTCTGTCTCAGTCTATATCATTTTTCCTTTTCTGAATCCAATTACACAACATTCTTCCCTGGCTTTCCTGGTGGCTCAGACAGTAAAGCATCTGCCTGCAATGTGGGAGACCCAGGTTCGAACCCTGGGTTGGAAAGATTCCCTGGAGAAGGAAATGGCAACCCACTCCAGTACCCTTGCCTGGAAAATCCCATGAACAGAGGAGCCTGGTAAGCTACAATCCATGGGGTCGCAAAGAGTCAGACACGACTGAGCGACTTCACTTTTCTATACAACATTAGAATTTTATTATCATGTTGTACCCAATTATTGGATTTCCCTGGTGGCTCAGATGGTTAGGAATCCATCTGCAATGAAGGGGACTCAGGTTTGATCCTTGAGTAGGGAAGAGCCAGGGGAGAAGGAAATGGCATTCCATTCCTCCATTCCAGTATTTTTGCCTGGAGAATTCCATGGACATAGGAGCCTGGTGGGCTACAGTTCATGGGTTGCAAAGATTATTACATTTTTGCTCATCTTTCTTCTTCATAATCTTTCTCTCTGTGTACTTCACTGCATATTTTCTATTTATCTACTATCCAGCTTAGCAGTCTTCCAGTGTATCCCACCTATTATCAAATGCATTCACTAAATTCTTAATGAAAATATTGTATTTTTTAGTTCTAGTGTTAGGGGAAGCATACTGATTGAAACTGTCCACCCTGGCCAGGCACCATAGTAAGCATTTTCATGAGTTGTTTTACCACAGGAGGTCCTGCTAAGGAACACAGAACTAATAAGCTACCACCAACTGGAAGAATTCAGGAAAGGTCAAAAGGAGACACCACATGTCCGACCACTTCCCAGAATCCTCCTCTCTGGCATCCATCTTGGTTGAACAAGGCTGCACCACCAGGAAGGACTCTGAGTCAGAATGATTGGCTAAGGACAACCCAGATATTAATCCCATCACCGTAAAACCTGAGACTGCAAGCCATGTGGCAGAGCAGTTCTCCTGGCTTCCCTTCCCTACTGCTCTCCACCTGGGTGCCCTTTCCCCATAAAATCTCTTGCTCTGTGCATGTGTCTCCTCAGACAATTCATTTCCGAGTGTTAGACAAGAGCCCAGTTTTGGGCCCTGGAAGGGGTCCCCCTTCCTGCAACACTAGGATGTGCATTGGTTCTTTCATAGATTTCAATTCTGTGAAATCTTTTATCTTTTCATGTATTTTCTTCATCCTTTTCTCTGTTTTATTAACATATTAGTCATGGTTATTTTCAAGGTCATGTCTGCTAACCACAAATTCTGAATCACTTTTGGGTAGGTTCCCATTGTCTATTTTTTTTTTTTTTTTTTCTATTGGCTATTAACCAAATGTTTTTGCCTTATCTCATGTCAAGTATTTCAAATTTATTGAGTACAAAAGAACTATAGTTTCCAGATGATATTATCTTCCCACAGATGGGGTTTAACCTTTCCTCTGGTAGGGTGATATCATATATCACCCTAATCCAATCAGGGATTAAGCTGGGTCAGGCCTGGGTCACAGATTTGGTAAGCTTCAGTCTTATTCAGGTTCATCACTGTTCCTAAGACACTGGTACTAGCCTCCAGGACTTCCACGGACAGTCTGGTGGTCTTTAACTCTTTCACCTTGAAATTCTGCAGGTGACTTAGTTCAAGCATCCTTTCACAGGGGTCATTGTTTCATGAGATTGTGGAAGATTTCATTCTGTTTTCCAGGGGCTTTGGGTTAGCTTCCCAAGTAGTTTTAAATTAAATATATATAAATATATAAATATAAATAAAATTAAATATATATCTGTGTAGGTAAACACCATATGTTTGAGACCTTTCATTTTTCCAGTATTGTCCTAGTAACAGCAAGTGAGTTATAAAAGTTTTGTTACCTTCTTTTCTACCTCAGTGGCCCTCTAGCTGAACCAAACCCTAATATTCAGGCTTACCCCATGCCCAGAAAGAGAAAATACTTGCAGTAAAAATACTCTGCTGATCCTCAGATCATAACTGAGTGGTCTGTTTTAAGCCAATAACCACCTTTTCCTTTGACTTCATTATACTGTAAATATCTGGATTTCCTCCCAACCCTCTGGCTGTTCTGATTTTTCTACTTGTAGTCCTTTTTTCTGATCTATTTTTAAATGTTTGTGTTCATCTGTGTTTGATATTCATATGTCTAGTACTCAGCACAAACATTTTACCTCCAGGCTTTAGTATATGTCCATCTGACTAGAGCAATGATTTATATTTTTTAAAGTGGAAGAAAGATAAAAACCCATCAGTGAGTATAAAGGAGTGGCATAACCCTGTGTTAAGAATAGAAACAGGAAGGCTGACATCCAAACTATACCAGCCCTTTTTAAGAAGGGGAAAAAGAACAAAGAGAATAAAATCAGCACCTGGGGTGGATCAGTAGCATGTTATGAGATTCTGAATGGCAGAGGGTGGGGAACCTATAAGCTAATTGTACTTTTTTTCTACCTTCTTTAGTGATCTTCAATCAGTTAATGGTAGAATAATTATAATCAACAAGGACTGGAAGTTTCAGATAAGAGTTTAAAGGGGTGCATGTTCTGTGTACAAATTAAAAAAAAATCTGTTAAATGGAGCTTCAAAGTATATATTGGAAAAATGCTTAATTTTGCTTATTTCAGAATATTCCAAAACTGTTGATTAAAAAGATATCTTTTTCTGATGTCTATTCCCTTGTCAAGTATAGATATATAGCATAAATACCTTCAAGATACAGTTAAACAGGTAAATATTCACTGCTGAGTTTTGGTATCTGGAATAACAATGCACTGTATTAATATCAAATATTCCCTAAACATTTATCAGCCAAGGGAAGGGGCAATGCCCCAGAGTTATACTCATTACAAGAAAAAATCTAGCCTAAGACCAAGATTAAACATGGATAACCCAGAAAAGAATAAAAAGCAATACATGGATAACTGGTCTTTGAGTATGCAGTTAATAAAATTTAAGAGCATAGATCTCACAAATTATTAATTACAATAACCAGCATTTAATAAGGAGCTACTATGTGCTCCTTAACAGCCTTAGAAGGTAAGTATCATTTCAACTGTTTCAGAGAAGAAACTAAGGCTTAGAGATTACAGTATAAGATCAAGGTCTAGAATCCAGGCTGCTGGAGTTAGAATCCTGAATATACCACTGGTCGGCTCTACAAACTTGGGCAAGTTACTTAAACTCCCTGATTCATTTTCCTGCATGAAAAATGGAGATAATGATGGGAATGTATTTCAGGGTAAAGTAGCTGGCGCATAGTCAGTGCCTGTATGTCATGACATTGAGCAAATCACTCAGTAATAGCTTGCCTGAGGTCACACAACTAAGAAGTGGCAGATCCTGGATTTCTGTTCAGACTCCAAAGCTTGTATCTTAACTAAAATGCCCCAATGATTATCCCAAATCAGATTGTAGTCTTCCTGCTACATTTAGCTAACAATTAGTATGCATTTTATCTTGTTTCACAAAACTCCCTAAAATGGTATCAACTGTTCTCATTGCTGATTGCTTATTGAGTGCTTATGGCACAGAACCAGATACTTAACAAAGATCTGACAAGGCCCAGAAGAGAAGTGTGTGTGTTTATTGAGGATGAGTGGACAATCATGAACTCACAATCCCACAGGGATGAGATTTTATAAGGAAAGATATATTTAGAGGTGAGTCAATTGCCAATAAACAATTTGCTTCAAAGAAGAAAAAAAAAAAAAGAGAGAAAAGGGCCACAAACTAAGAAATACAGCCTTTTTCTGTCTGCTTTCTCATTTATGCTGTCATCTATGATCTTGCTCTTCAGAGCAGCTGACGTTTGTAAAATGATGCTGTTTATTTTTCTTTAAGCAGAAAATAAGAAAAATGTTACCACTATTGATTTAGCTGTGCTTTTGTTCCCCATGCAACATCACACCTGTGCCCAAACAGGGGTGTGTACTTTTACAGCATTTCCTGGAGTTATTTTTAAATTGGCCTTTCTTGTTCCAGAGCAAGTTGGCAGCAAACCCATGGTGGCATCAGGAAAAACAAAATTTCATAACTCAGTGTTGTCAGGTAACATTGACTAAATTCATAAATCACATTATGAAGAAACCTTGGACCTAAACGCTGCTATAAGCCAGTCTGCATTTATAAGCATCAAAGACCGCAACTCTGGAGACCTGTCATTGTAATCAAGATAAGACAACGGAACATGGTTCCTGGGCTGGGTTGCCTTCAGTTCCAAGCAGGAAGCACTGGAAATACCCTCCACGTTGACCTTGTAACATCTCATCTCAGAGTCTTATACTGGCTTCCCTGTCTACTGACTCAGATGTAAATACTTTAGTCTTATTTGGAAAATTCTAGAAACTATAACCCCAAACTTATCTCCCACTACTTCATCTCATGAACCCTGTACTTGATATGCAAACTGAGCAACTTGTCGCTTTCCAAACAAGCTGCACATTTTCTTTTAAGCTGGTTTACACATATTCACTGGACACTGCTATGGACACTGTGTTGGGTGATAGAGCCGTAACAAACCTGCACTCTGTAGAGTCTGGAAGAAAAGCCTGACTTTCATTACAAGTGTTTCAAGTTCTATGAAGAACAACAGGGCAGTCTAGGAGTTTATAACATAGAGAAGCAGTCTGGTATGAGTATCAGGAAAGGTGTTTCAGTTCAGTTTAGTCACTCAGTCATGTCTGATTCTTTGTGATCCCATGAATTGCAGCATGCCAGGCCTCCCTGTCCATCACCAACTCCTGGAGTTCACTCAAACTCACTTCCATCGAGTTGGTGATGGCATCCAGCCATCTCATCCTCTGTCATCCCCTTCTCCTCCTGCCCCCAATCCCTCCCAGCATCAGAGTCTTTTCCAATGAGTCAACTCTTCGCATGAGGTGGCCAAAGTACTGGAGTTTCAGCTTTAGCATGTCAAGGCTATATATTGTCACCCTGCTTATTTAACTTATATGCAGAGTACATCATGAGACACGCTGGGCTGGAAGAAGCACAAGCTGGAATCAAGATTGCCAGGAGAAATATCAATAACCTCAGATGTGCAGATGACACCACCTTTATGGCAGAAAGTGAAGAGGAACTAAAAGCCTCTTGATGAAAGTGAAAGAGGAGAGTGAAAAAGTTGGCTTAAAGCTCAACATTCAGAAAACGAAGATCATGGCATCTGGTCCCATCACTTCATGGGAAATAGATGGGGAAACAGTGGAAATGGTGTCAGACTTTATTTTGGGGGGCTACGAAATCACTGCAGATGGTGATTGCAGCTATGAAATTAAAAGATGCTTACTCCTTGGAAGGAAAGTTATGACCAACCTAGATAGCATATTGAAAAGCAGAGGCATTACTTTGCCTACAAAGGTCCGTCTAGTCAAGGCTATGGTTTTTCCAGTGGTCATGTATGGCTGTGAGAGTTGGACTGTGAAGAAAGCTGAGCACCAAAGAATTGATGCTTTTGAACTGTGGTGTTGGAGAAGACTCTTGAGAGTCCCTTGGACAGCAAGGAGATCCAACCAGTCCATTCTAAAGGAGATCGGTCCTGGGTGTTCTTTGGAAGGAATGGTGCTAAAGCTGAAACTCCAGTACTTTGGCCAGGAAAAAAAATAACTTTCAGTTATAAGATTAATAAATTTGACAGATCTAATGTATAGCACTATAGTGTACAGTGACTATAGTTAATAGTAACAATATAGTTAATAACAACGTATTGTGCACTTGAATTTTGGTAAGAGAGTAGATCTTAAGTGCTCTTACCACACATGCCTACATGCACACAAAGATTAAAAAGTTTGACTAGAGGTGTGATTTCACCATGTACACACGTATTAAAGCATCACATTGTACACCTTAAATATATTCAATGATGACTGGTCAATCATACCTCAGTTAAGCTGTGATAAACAAATAAATAACAAAGAATTGACATTGCTATCTATTCTAGAGGCAAGATTGTGGATGAGTTGCCCCTTCTGGTACATTCTTTTATTGTCTGTTTTCCTAATTTTCTAATTCTTCCTAGGAAACAGTGAGTTGGCTGTTGTGGTTGGCAACATAAATGATTTACAGATCTATGAGGTTATTTTAAAATTCTTCATAGCTTTTAAGTCTATATTCAGAAAATGGAAAGTAAAGCAGTGTTTTAAAACTGGTTGTGCACACTTTTCTCCTTTCAACTCCCTTCAATCTATTTCTTTGATTAACTGATTGGAAGAAATGGATCTGTTTCCAATCATTTACTACCATTTTGAAGTACAATCTTATATCTACATGGGAAATATAGAAAACCATGTTTACCTGGAATTACTCTGTCGCTATACTCCTGTTCAAAAACTTCTACTGAACAACATAAAGTAATAGGTTTTGTTGCACCCAGAATCCTTGACATCAGTTGAGCCTGTGGATGCCTTAGCAACAGTAGCTTTGTAGTCATGGTAACAACCTTGTGCTTCAGAGGCAAAACCAATGAGCTTTAAGCATCACTTCATTCTAGCTAAGCTTCTCTGACCTTATCAGGGTGGAACAAGATCTGTCTGTTCTTTAAAGCGCACGTGCCCCTCAGCAGGGAAGGAAAATTGTGCATAATGTACCTGATTTAAATACCATACTTGGATTATTCAAACAAGTGAATCTTTATTCTGGTTTGATGGCTTAAATGACAATTTGTTTTTTTCAAAAAAACTAGATTGTTGATTTCAATTACCAAGGAGCATTGCTATGAAAGTAGAGCATATAACACGTATGTTGTGAATGTTGTGATTATTAAAATTTCAGAGGAGTAAACACATCAATCCCTTCAATTACACCGATTAGAAAAGTCCAGGGGAGCTGGAAAATGATTTTCATCTGTTTTGCTGAATGTTTTCCTCTCACGCAAAATGGTAATAAGGAACAATATCATATTTCAAATTAATATGTCATGCTGAGATTGCAGTAGCAAGAAACCAATCATAAACTCAATCTACACCTGGCCTACAATATCTTTGAAAGGCTTAAGACTCCCTCTGAATACTTCTTTCCTAAAACTGGACTAATAAACTGTAGGTATAAAAGCTGTATATTCAACTAGAGTGCCAGGGCTAAGCAATCCATTCATAAAAAGTACTTATAGAATTCCTCTTTCAATTAAGCTTTCCTATGAGGGTCGGACACAACTGAGCGAGTTCACTTTCACTTTTCACTTTTATGCATTGGAGAAGGAAATGGCAACCCACTCCAGTGTTCTTGCCTGGAGAATCCCAGGGATGGGGGAGCCTGGTAGGTTAACATCTATGGAGTTGCACAGAGTCAGACACAACTGAAGCAACTTAGCAGCAGCAGCAGCAGCAGCAGCATACCCCCGTTTATGGATATATTATATATGATTGCATAACCTCATATCAAATGTGTAATAAAAAACCACATGGGTTTCCCAACTGTATTTACTTAGCTCTTCTAGTTCACCTGAACTGTTTTGCACTGCATAGCATATTTCATATCAAAAGTATAGCTCAAATATCATTTTTTTGCATTTTGAAATACATTGATCTCTTTTTTTAGGTCAATTTTTCATTCATTCTATTCTACTAGTGTTTCCATTTCAAGCCAGGATAAAGCAAAAGCTCCTCAAGGAAAATTATCCTTTATAAATTAGCTCTAGTTAGGTAAAATTTTAAGGCTTCTAAACTGTCCCAATTCACAGTAGGAACTCTACTTTATGGACTCGATTAATGTATATAAATGTCTGTTATGTGAAATGCCATTGAAGGGACAAAGATTAACAAGAAATGGTTCTTGCTCTCAAGAAAGTTGCCAACAAGTCTTGACTGAAATTGGTTATCATCTTTGGCACTGTGTAGTCATCTTAACGCAATACTTTGAAGACATGAACTCTCCTTTCCTCATTTCCAACAAAACCTAAAGGAGAACTGTAGATTTATTCTTCATTGACTTTTGTGGGTTCATGTGTTTGTTTTGCTGTTTATATTTGGCTAACTCTAAAATCTGAAACATTTAAAGCCAGCTATTGTGTTTGAGGTACATTTCATTACCAGCATTTTGCAATCATGTCTGTGCTGTGGCTGAGAATTTATTTTTATCACCAGTTTACAAAATAACATCTTAAATATTTTACTGAATTGGAAGTGTTTTTCTATCAGGAGAATCACAGCTATTTGCTTCGTGGCATCCTTTGTTCCATAGTCTGTACTGATGAAGAAGGTGGTGTTGGTAAATATCTTGGAACTGTCATAAAGCAGGCAACAGACTTTCATTTTAAATGAAACTCAGATTCGGTGAACTAAACTTAAAAGAAGTCATTGTACAAGAAATGACTTCACCCCTAAATTTTCAGCTGGTTGTATGAAAAATAAAAGTCAAATGGAGAACCTTGAATTTATTATTTAAAATGATCTGATTTACCATTGTGTCCTTTTGATAATTTATAATAATTATGAATTTCATATTATTTAATTTTATCCTCATTTGGCCATTGTGATCTTTGCCCACATCTGATAGGCAGAAAAATTTAAAGAAAGTTACTTTGCTACAGAATCACAAAAATAACATGGCTGGAATGGACATGAGCTCCAGGTAGAAAAACTCCATCATTTTGAAAATATGGAAATTGGTATCTCTGAGTTTTCAGTTTCAAATTTCAGCTTTAACTATTTCTTAACAATCCAACCAAACTGACTGGTTGACAGCAGTGTGGACTAGCAAATAAAAGTGGTCTGATTTTAGTAGGATTCTTTTGATTCATTTGCTTTAGTTTTTTTTTTTTTTTTCTCACTCTATTTTTCTTCTTCAGTTTATTTCATTTTAGCTTCTGCCAAGTCAACGGATGGTCCAAGTAGTTTATGAAGAGCTATTAAGAGACAAAGAGACAGCCATTATCTAGTATTCTCTAGGGGTGAGATCATCTTAAATTGCACTGATTGAGATTTAAGCTAAATATGAGGAAGAAATGGAGAACAGTGATAGAGGGCTTTTTAAGAAATATTTTCAACCTTCTGAGTCTATCATTTCTTCTGCATTTAGGATTTCCTTTTTCTCTATTACTTTACATCTGGTCTCCATATACCCTCACATTTTCAATTTATTTCCTCACCTTTCTTCAGTTTCTTAACCTTCTATAAACTCACACTTCTTCTCCTCATGAATGTCTTAATGGTTGCCAAGCTGAGACATCATTTAATCTTTAGCATCTAAATAGGAGCATAAATTCATGGTCCTGTGTGTGATCGTTGGATTCTGTGTGAGAAAATGCATGTACACAGACATATACACACACGCACGCACACTACAAACACAACGATGCTATCTCTTAGGGACAAGTCTCTATAAGCCAACCGTGGTTTGGGAAAATTGCTCCTCAGTGTCTCTTTATCAGCATGCATGTATGCTAAGTCACTTCCATCATGTCCGCTCTTCGGACCCTGTGGACTGTAGCCCGCCAGCCTCCTCTGTCCATGGGGTTTTCCAGGCATGAATACTGAAGTGGGTTGCCATGCCTTTCTCCAAGAGATCTTCCTGACCCAGGGGTCGAACCCACGTCTCTTGCGTTTTCTCCTGTGTTTGTAAGCAGATCCTTTATCACTAGCATCACCTGCCTCCTTTGTTTTGATTGAGTGTCTCTCTTGAACTCAGCGACTGTGTGGCCTCAGGGCTCTGTATTCCTTTGGGATCTCCAGGGAGGTGTTTCCTCACCCACAGTGCCTCTGTCCTCAGGTTTTCAACCTCCCTCTCCCCTTTGAAAGCTTATTTTCCTCTGGATATTATGTTCTCAAGATGCCAACCTCTAAGGCCAGCTATAATCTTCTAGATTATTTTTCTAAAGGCATTAATGGAGGATAATGGCTTAATGTGCATATTAAAAAGACTCCTTAGTACTTTAACCTCACTGAGCTAGGAATTTCTAGGACTGTGGTGTGCTGGTTGGGGCTATTTTAAGAGTTCATACCTTGAACTGTATGGCCTTTAATTTCTTCAGGGGTTGGTTGCTCACTGTCAGCTGTAAGCCAGTACTGTTTGCTCAACTTAGTGGCTGATATCTGATGCTTTAGTGGAAAAACTAATAATAACAACTCTTATCCATCAAAACTCTATTATGAGCCTGACTTAGTTTACTAGGACTGCTCTAACAAAATGTAACAGCCTGAGTGGATTCAACAACAGAAGTTTCTTTTCTCACAGTCCTGGAGGCTAGAAGTTCAAGATTAAGGGGTCTGCAGGGTTGATTTCTTCTGAGGTCTCTCCCCTTTGTTTGCACATGGTAACCTTCTCACTGTGTCCTCACACGGCCTTCCCTCTAGTTGCACCCATATCTGCTTCCTAATCTCTTTTGTTTATATGGACAACAGTCATACTGGGTAAGGGTTCATCCATAGGACTTCATTTTACCTTAATTACCTCTCAAGGCAATTAATGACTTATCTCTGATGTAGGCACATTCTGCGGTTGTGGGCAGCTTGGAGTTCAACATATGAATTTTGAAAGGATATAATTAAGCCTTTAACTGAGTTTCACATTATATTAAACAATGTACATGTGCTACCTTTCATTACTAAAAATATCTAGAGAGGTTCATTTTATTTTTCAATTTTTTTTGTTGAAAAATTGAGGGTCCAAAAGGATCAGTAACTTATCCAAGGTCACATGACTACTAGGTACTAAAATTGGAAATTGAATTGAGCCTTACAGCTCCAAAGTTCATATTTTCTGCTCTTCCACTCTGCCTCTGGCTAAAATTTATAGCCAGTCAGCCTGCTCCAAAACACATTGATTGTTCTTCCTGGAATTTTTTGCTTCACAGGGGATTGACGCTTAACTGATACGTAGGCAAAAAGTCTCCTTGAAAGAATATGCTCAAAAAATAGAAAAATGGCCTATTTTCTAAAAGTCAGATTTTTTAACTTGGTAAACATTAAAGATGACTTTTATTATTTTTTTTTCCCCAAAAGCAAGGAAACTTTGGAATTTTAGGTTTTACCATAGCAACATAAATTAGCTTTTAAAAACTATCTAATGTGTGTCTAGCTTCTAACCCACCAGGGGGTGCAAGTTGAACTGGCTTGGAATCTTCAATGTTTTAGGAGGAAAGCAAGCCACAACATCCTTAAGTTTTTCTAAATCCAAACATGTTTTTCAAGGGAAACAGTTTTCTGAACATAAACAAGTCCAGGCTTCTTTGTGGTCTCCTTTTATTTCACTGGGAATGTAGACAAGATGTCTCCTTACTCATTCAAATTACTTATTTTGCCCATTTTTCTGCTACAGTATCCTGAAATGAGAGGTTTTTATAGGAAGAAATGGTCTCTGACAAGTTAGTTCTTTTATTTTTGTTTTTTGCAGCACAGACAGTTTACATGAAAAGAAATCCATAACTTAAATCAGATAGCAAGATAGTGACAGTATTCCTAAGGAAGATAATAGGAAAGTGAAATTCTTTTATGTTAGCTTCTTGTTAAGGTTTTTTTTTTTTTTTTTAAACATCCTAAAGAAAGGGGAAGAAAAGAAGAGGAGGAGGGAAAAAAAAGAATAAAAATTAAATTTTGGACACTAAAGTGGTAAACTTGGAGATGAGATATTGTGGAAATTGTGATTAAAACTTTCTAGTTCTACAATTATTACAGAAAAGTTAGAGAAATATATTTCCTACTAGGTACAGTGTTTCTCTACTGTGATGTATTTATTACACTGGAATAAATGCACTGAGTGATGATGAAATATAATTCAGCAGTAGAGGAAAAAAATAGGAATTTGTTTCCTCAAATCTGATAGTTTAAAAATTAGCGATATTACCAAATTTGAATTATATTCTGTTGATAAATCCCTTGCAGAATTACAACACCTCTGGAGAGGTGTCAAAGACCACAGTTATCTTAATGTATAGCCCGGCATCTAGTACTGGAGGGCTAAACCTATAGACTCCATTTTATGTCATGATTGCTTCCCCTCAAGGTCTTTGCCATTGACCTTTTTTTTTTTTTTTTTAATAAAGCTGAACTCATTATATCCATTCTCGGTGAATATAAATACAGTGTTCAAAACCCATTTTTTTCACTGTTGTCTTGTATTTTTGTAATGTTATTTTTAAAACTTTTATTTTATATTGGTGCATAGTTAATTAACAATGTTTGTTAGTTTCAGGTATACAGCAAAGTGATTCAGTTATAAATACACATTCTTTTTCAAATCTATTCTCTTCTGATTCTTTAGGTTATTACAGAATATTGAGCAGCATTCCCCATGTTATACAGTAGGTCCTTACTTCTAACCCTAATTAGGCACCTTGCTCTTAGATGCTCCTGATATACAAGTGACTTGATGAGATTGTGGATAGTTAATGGTAAATCTAATTTTCATGCATATAATCAGCAAAACAAGGGTTCCTGGCATCAGAACATATGAAGGACAGTTTGTACACAGGTACTCAGTACTGCGGTTTGGCATTGCAACCATACCTCTAGAAGGTGAACTTGTAGACTTGAGATCTCTCAAGGTTTATAGTGCTGAGAGGCCCTGAAGAAGGTTACTTCTGGACAAGAAAATTAAGTTTCTGCTTTACAGATTAGAAATTTAACTGACAACTAACTTGAAGGAGATCAAATTCAAAGATTATTTTATAAATTAAAACTTTTAACAAACTGACTTGCAAATTTTTGCATCTCTCATTACACCTACCACTGTGCCAGGAATGTGGGACATAGTAAAAAAAAAATTGCAAAATACAGCATTCTGCTAATAAATAGTTCATAAGCAGGATAGCAATTCACTAGTTTACAGTAAACAAGTATGCTTAACCTGTTTGCAGGGGTCACGAATTCCTTTGGGAATCTTCTGACGTGTCTTCCCAGAATATAGTATGCACATGCATCCAGCATTTGCAGACAAATTAAAGTGTCCACAGTACATTCAGAGACGATCCATGGACTCTAGTTTAAGAAATTCTGACATAAAAAAGCATAAATTACCAATGACTGGTATATTTACCAGTCTTGAGTGATATTGAGGTATTGATATTGATAAAGGAGAAAGCTGTTTGATATAGCTATCATTAGAGAATTGAGAAATGATTGTTAAATTATTTCATCCCAAGTAAGTTGCTCTGTTCAGTGAAGAAGCTTGCATGTGAACATAAGTTATTTATCTTTGCTGTCAATAGATGCCAAGTCAAAAGTCAAATGCCCAGGGCAAAGAGGATATCCTGTTTTCTCTACTTTAAGTGGTTCACTTCTGAGTATTTACAATATCAATTCTTTTAAGACTCTATCATACCTCTATATCATGGTCTATTATTCTAATTTTTTGCTATATTGCTATATAATAATTATTATTATTAATATACAAATTTATTTTTGTTTAAAATAAGCTTACCGGTATATGGGCTTATCAATTCCAAAATATTCATCCAACAAGTAATTAATTTTTATAGTAGGCACAGAAACATAGTGATGAACAAATACACACTGTTTATGGAGTTTACAGACTTGTGGATTCACCAAATAGGGACAAAGCCAGTGTTTTAGAGCTCTCAGCTTTTCAAAGTTATTGAAGAAAATTCTCCCAAATTTAACTGAATCACTTCATTGAACTCTTTCTACATATAAAGCATTGTTTATAAATAATAGGCTCAATCCTTATTCTTAAAGAATTTATAATTTTGTTATAAGATACAGTAAGCATTATGAGTCAAGGAGATTTGGTTTCAAATTCTAATTCTAAAAAGCTCTACATACTCTTTCCCTTTCCTTATCCTTTCTCATGCTCAGTTTCTTCATCTTAAGATAGGGAAAGCAAGAGTAGTGTCATGGTATTGTTATGAAATTAAAATTGGTAAAAATGTTTTAAAAGATCTTGGCACATGTGTTTAATGACAGATATTACAATTTCTAAAACACATATAATAAATTGTACACAAATAATGTCACCTGGGATGGTTTTGGTAACTGTCTCCTATACAATGTTATGAACCTACATCCATATTTGTTCAGGTACTCTGTCTACCAGATCCAAACCCTTGAGTCTATTTGTCACCTCCACTGTATAATCATAAGGGATTTGATTTAGGTCATAGCAAAATGGTCTAATGGTTTTCTCTACTGTCTTCAAATTAAGACTGAATTTTGCAAGAAGAAGCTCATGATCTGAGCCATAGTCAACTCCTAGTCTTGTTTTTTGCTGACTGTATAGAGCTTCTACAACCTTGGCTGCAATGAATATAATCAATCTGATTTCAGTATTGACCATGTGGTCAATGTGTCCATGTGTAGAGTCATCTCTTGTGTTGTTGGAAGAGGGTGTTTGCTATGACCAGTGTGTTCTCTTGGCAAAATTCTGTTAGCATTTGCCCTGCTTCATTTTGTACTCCAAGGCCAAACTTGCTGTTGTCTGGGTATTTCTTGACTTCCTACTTTTGCATTCTAATTCCCTATGGTGAAAAGGACATTGTTTTGGTGTTAGTTCTAGAATATCTTGTAGGTCTTCATAGAACTGGTCAACTATAGTTTCTTTGGCATTAGTGGCTGAAGCATAGACTTCAATTACTCTGATATTGAGTGTTTTGCCTTGGAAATGAAACAAAATCATTCTGTTCTTTTTGAGATTACACCCAAGAAGAGCATTTTGGACTCTTGTTCACTATAGGAACTACTCCATTTCTCCTAAGAGATTCTTGCCCACAGTAGTATAGATAATGGCCATCTGAATTAAATTTACCTGTTCCTGTCCATTTTAGTTAACTGATTCCCAAGATGTTGATGTTCAGTCTTTCCATCTACTGCTTGACCACATCAATTTACCTTGACTCCTGAATCTAACATTCCAGGTTCCTATGTAATATTGTTCTTTACAGCACTGGACTTTACTTTCACCACCAGACACACCCACAACTGAGCATGGCTTCTGTTTTGGCCCAGTCACTTCATTCTTTCAGGAGCTATTAGTAATTGGCCCCATGTTCTTTTCCAGTAACATATCAAGCACCTTCCAACTTGAGGGTGCTCATCTTCAAGTGTCAAATCTTTTTTGCCTTCTCATACTGTTCATGGGGGTTATCCTGGCAAAAATACTGAGTGGATTTCCAGTTCCTCCTCAGTAGACTACTTTTTGTAAGAACTGTTACCTATCCATCTTGAGTGTCCCTGCATGGCATGGATCATAGCTGCATTGAGTTTTTCAGTCCCCTTCTCCATGACAAGGCTGCGATCCAAACAAAAGAGATTAAGAAGAGGTGACAAGAATACACAGAAGAACTATATAAAAAACATCTTAATGTTCCAGATAAGCACAATGGTGTGGTAACTCACCTAGAGCTGGACATCCAAGAATGTGTCAAGTAGGGTTTAGGAAACATTACTATGAACAAAGCTAGTGGAGTTGATGGAATTCCAGTTCAGCTATTTAAAATCCTAAAAGATTATATGGTTAAAGTATTGCACTCAGTATGTCAGCAAATTTGGAAGATTCACCAGTGGCCACAGGACTGGAAAATGTCACTTTTCATTTCAGTCCCAAAGGGCAATGCCAAAGAATGTTCAAGCTACCATTTAGTTGTGCTCATTTCACATGCTAGTAAGTTCAGTTCAACTCAGTCACTCAGTTCAGTTCATGACTCAGAGAGTCGTGCTTGACTCTTTGCAACCCTATGGACTACAGCACACCAGGCTTCCCTGACCATCACCAGCTCCCGGAGCTTGCTCAAACTCATGTCCATCGAGTCAGTGATGCCATCCAACCATCTCATCCTCTGTCATCCCCTTCTCCTCCTATCTTTAATCTTTCCCAGCATCAGGGTCTTTTCCAATGAGTCAGCTCTTTGTATCAGGTGGCCAAAGTATTGGAGCTTCAGCTTCAGCATTAGTCCTTCCAATGAATATTCAGGACTGATTTCCTTTAGGATTGACTGGTTGGATCTCCTTGCAGTCCAAGGGACTCTCAAGAGTCTTCTCCAACACCACAGTTCAAAAGCATCAATTCTTTGGCACTCAGCTTTCTTTATGGTCCAACTCTCACATCCATACATGACTACTGGAAAAACCATAGCTTTGATTAGATGGACCTTTGTCAGCAAAGTAAAATGTCTGCTTTTTAATATACTGTCTAGCTTTTTTCCCAAGGAGCTAGCATCTTTTAATTTCATGGTGGCAGTCACCATCTGCAGTGATTTTTTTATCCCAAGAAAATTGTCTTTCACTGTTTCCCCATCTATCTGCCATGAAGTGATGGGACTGGATGCCTTGATCTTCGTTTTTTGAATGCTGAGTTTTAAGCCAGCTTTTTCACTCTCCTGTTTCACTATCATCATGCTAGTAAGGTTATGCTCAAAATCCTTCAAGCTAAGCTTCGATAGCACATGAATTGAGAATTTCCAGATGTACAAGTTGAATTTCAAAGAGGCAGAGGAACCAGAGATCAAACTGCCAAAATTCATTGGATTTTGGAGAAAGCAAGGGAATTTCAGGAAACCATCTACTTCTGCTTTATTGACTATGGTAAAGCCTTTGACACAACAAACCATGGAAAATTATTTAAGAGATGGGAATACCAGACCAACTTACTTGTCTCCTGAGAAACGTGTATGCAGGTCAAGAACAATAACAACTGGACATATAACAACAGACTGGTTCCAAATTGGGAGAGGGGTATGGCAAGGCAAATTGTCACCTTGCTGATTTAACTTCTATGCAGAGTAAATCATGCAAAATGCTGGGATGGAAGAATTTCAAGCTGGAATAAAGATTTCTGGGAGAAATATCAATGACCTCAGATATGCAGATGATACCATTCTAATGGCTGAAACTGAAGAGGAACTAAAGAGCCTCTTGATGAGAGTGAAAGAGAAGAGTGAAAAAGCTGACTTGAAATTCAACATTCAAAAAACTAATATCATGGCATCGCGTTCCATCACTTCATGGCAAATAAAAGCGGGAAAAATGGAAAAGGTGAGAGATTTTATATTCTTGGGCTCCAAAATCACTGCAGATGATGACTGCAGCCATGAAATTAAAAGATGCTTGCTCCTTGGGAAAAAAGCTGTGACAAATTTAGACAGCATATTAAAGATCAGAGGCATCACTTTGCTGACAAAAGGCTGTGTAATCAAAGCTATGGTTTTTCCAGTAGTCATGTGTGGATGTGAGAGTTGGACCATAAATAAGACTGACTGCCAAAAAATTGATGCTTTCAAATCGTGGTGCTGGAAAAGACTCTTGAGAGTTCCTTGGACTGCAAAGATATCAAACTAGTCACTCCTAAAGGAAATCAGTCCTGAATATTCATTGGAAGGATGGATGCGAAAACTGAAGCTCCAATAGTTTGGCCACCTGATGTGAAGAGCTGACTCAGTGGAAAAGACCCAGATGCTGGGAAAGATAGAAGGCAAAAGGAGAAGGGGGCAGCAGAGAATGAGATGGTTAGAAAACATCACTGACTCAATAGTGACTGAGTGATTTGCTCCATGAATTTGAGCAAACTCCAGGAAATAGTGGTGCACAAAAGAGCCAAGATGTTGTAATCCATGGGGTTGTAAAGAGTTGGACATGACTTAGGCACTGAGCAACAACAATGTCACATATTGCAGACAATGACAAAATATCAGATGATTAGTATATGTGAGAAGTGATTTTGTGGAGGAAGATAATGATTGGTTGAGATATTCAGAAGCTTCAGGGCAAATGCAACCTCAATTCTACCTTAAAATCTGAGTAGTAGGATTTGGTAGAAAGGAGAGACCATACCAGATAAGATTGTGATATGAGCAGTGACTATAAAGACTGTATATATATGTTTTGCTGAGTGACAGTGAATAGATTAATCTGCTTTATTCAGAGGATCCATGTAAAGTAACAATAGAAGAGAATGTTGGAGAGGTAGAGCTGGGAAAAATGGGAAGATCTTGAATCTTCCTGAAAGAGCAAGGGATGGAAAGGCATTTCAGAGGAAAATGACACATTGTAGGAAGATTCATCACATCATTGTAGTGTAGGGTATAAATTTTACTTGCACAGAGGATTTAAGAAGTGGAGAAGCAAGGATACTATCTGAGGTTATCGCAAAAAACAAATTGATATTGATATGATCTGTTTGGATACTGGCAGTTAGAATGGTATGGAATAAACAGGCTGGAAACATTAAAAAAAAAAAAGGATTGAAAAATGTTTATTGGTTCATGGTAAAGAGAAGTTACCTGAAGGTGATGGATTCAGTGAAGACATATTAGAAGCATAGTAGTGAACCTGGGTGTCTTAGGAAAGAGGACACAATGTATAAGGGAAGTTGGGAAGTAGGCTTCTTCAGGCAGGCAGAAATGGGGAGGAAATCATATTAAGCTCTATACAGTTTACCTCTTGAAGGTAAGAACCATGTCTCATTCATCTTGGAATCCTCAACACTTAGCACAGTATCAGGAAGATGATGGGTTCAAACCGTGTGTGAGGAACAAATGAATGATATGTCATGGTTCACTTTGAACTTGAGTAGTGTAAGTGTAAAACTAGGATAAGTTCAAAGCTAGAAATAGAGATGTGAATGGCTAGAGTATAAGAAGGGACACATTCTGAGAAAGAGAGGCAGATGGTGTTTTGATCCCTGGTTGGGGACGGGCAGATGCCTACCTTTTCCGTAGCTTACCATTTCCATGCAGTGAGCCAACTTTCACTGTGAGCCTCTACAACCCTTTGCTTGAGGACTTTCTTTGCCCACCAGAGCTCCCTCGACCTTGTAGGCAAACAAGAAGCACTAAAGAATTAGCAGCCTGGGGAACAGCCCTTAAATAATGTTGGTAGGGAGCTGATGGGTAAATATCCTAGGTCCTTCAAGCAGGATTATTTTCTGGTATATGTGCTGTACTCCCTCTCATTTATAATCCAGATGCAGTTGACCATGGTGCTAATTTGTTTGATGGCTCACCTTTTTGGGGGAGGGGGGCTCCTCCCCTTCCTCTATCACTTCCTACTCGTGCCCTGGCCTGTTGATTTTTCCTAATAATTCCTTGCAAATATCCTTTTTTCAGAGTCTGCCTCTCAGAAATTGCTTGAAGTCAATAAGAGGGACACAGATCAGCAAGAGAAGTGGACCAGGCAAATCCAACTTTAGTGGGAAGCACCAGTGGGTCAGGACATGCCTAAAGGGCATAATAAATGGGATGCCACATACAGTCAAGACAATCCAGTTTGGACCTGCATCCTTTGGAGAAGTGAGGCATGAATATATTCTGGATACCAAGGGCCAAGCAGAGGCTAGAATCCAGTGTGTGTCAGTTTGATGGAGAGGTAACCAGTCACATGTAAAGTCCAATTAAATGAATAAGGTTGGTGATCCAAAGAACATATCAAAAAGCAAACTGGAAGATGTGAAAATGAACTAATTTCAAATCAGGCAAAGGACTTTAAGAAAGGGAAGGGTTTATACTGCTAAATACTAAAAACTACACAAGCAAGTGAAAGGTCCTAGAACCCAGCAGAAAGGAGAGGTTTGACTGGGTAATGGATGAAGAGTTAAAGCAATAGACAAATCTGTTTGCTTTGTTCTGTCATTTTAGGTCCCTGTCATCCACATACTTTCAGTATGTATTGTCTGTCTGCAAGTAGGCAGGTATCTGCTATGGGCTATACACTTTCTTATTCTTTCAATATTTGTTCCCTTCTCCCTTGGCCTCAAGATGATGTCACTGGAATCTGCCCAGTGCAGTCTCTGTTGGTCTTTCAAGGCATTTGTGCTCTTTAGGGCATCGTGACATTGGTAAGCAAGAGAATCAGGTCACAAAAGCCTGATCCAGTGACTGTATCGGTCACTGCTTTCTGCCTGCAGCACTGCTGTTCACCTCTCTCTATTGAGCAATTTTTTTTTGGAATATTTATTTTTATTTTATTTTGTTATTTTATTTTATTTTTTAACTTTACAATATTGTATTGGTTTTGCCATATATCAACTATTGAGCAAATTGATGAGAGCCCTTACCACCAGATCTTGTTTTCATCTTCAGAGTTGAGCCCTGCATGTTGAATAGTCCTCTTTGGAGGTCACCATTCAGATAGTGCAGGCTCTTCTGGATAGTGTGGAAGAAGATAGAGTTGAAAGCAGCACCAGGAAATGGCCTAAATTGTGTTGTCACTGCTATCGCTGCTGCTGACACCACAGTAGCCCCTCTTCTCTGAGGCAGTTGCTCATTCATCCTATGATCCAGGTTTCCGGCCCCTTGCTGACATTTACAACATTACAGAGAAACAATGACTGAAGGAGCAGTGCAGATGTCATCTGGCTAAATGAAGCTGCTGGTTTTAAAATGTCAAGGCTTTGCCTCTTCATAGTTCACTTTCCTCCTTCAAAATATTCTACACTCAAGGCCCCTGGGAAATGGCAAAATTTCTTATTTCAACCCCAGGGCATGTGAACCTTATTGGTTCGGTTCAGTTCAGTTCAGTCACTCAGTCGTGTCCGACTCTTTGTGACCCCATGAATCACAGCACGCCAGGCCCCCCTGTCCATCACCATCTCCCAGAGTTCACTCAGACTCACGTCCATCGAGTTGGTGATGCCATCCAGCCATCTCATCCTCTGTTGTCCCCTTCTCCTCCTGCCCCCAATCCCTCCCAGCATCAGAGTCTTGTCCAATGAGTCAACTCTTCTCACGAGGTGGCCAAAGTACTGGAGTTTCAGCTTTAGCATCATTCCTTCCAAAGAAACCCCAGGGCTGATCTCCAGAATGGACTGGTTGGATCTCCTTGCAGTCCAAGGGACTCTCAAGAGTCTTCTCCAACACCACAGTTCAAAAGCATCAATTATTCAGTGCTCAGCTTTCTTTACAGTCCAACTCTTGCATCCATACATGACTACTGGAAAAACCAAAGCCTTGACTAGACAGACCTTTGTTGGCAAAGTAATGTCTCTGCTTTTGAATATGTTATCTAGGTTGGTCATAACTTTCCTTCCAAGGAGTAAGCGTCTTTTAATTTCATGGCTGCAATCACCATCTGCAGTGATTTTGGAGCCCCAAAAAATAAAGTCTGACACTGTTTCCACTGTTTCCCCATCTATTTCCCATGAAGTGATGGGACCAGATGCCATGATCTTCGTTTTCTGAATGTTGAGCTTTAAGCCAATTTTTTCACTCTCCTCTTTCACTTTCATTAAGAGGCTTTTTAGTTCCTCTTCACTTTCTGCCATCAGGGTGGTGTCATCTGCATATCTGAGGTTATTGATATTTCTCCCGGCAATCTTGATTCCAGCTTGTGCTTCTTCCAGCCCAGCGTTTCTCATGATGTACTCTGCATATAAGTTAAATAAGCAGGGTGACAATATACAGCCTTGACGTACTCCTTTTCCTATTTGGAACCAGTCTGTTGTTCCATGTCCAGTTCTAACTGTTGCTTCCTGATCTGCATATAGGTTTCTCAAGAGGCAGGTCAGGTGGTCTGGTATTCCCATCTCTTTCAGAATTTTCCACAGTTTATTGTGATCCACACAGTCAAAGGCTTTGGCATAGTCAATAAGGCAGAAATAGATGTTTTTCTGGAATTCTCTTGCTTTTTCGATGATCCAGCGGATGTTGACAATTTGATCTCTGGTTCCTCTGCCTCTTCTAAAACCAGCTTGAACATCTGGAAGTTCACAGTTCACATATTGCTGAAGCCTGGCTTGGAGAATTTTGAGCATTACTTTACTAGCATGTGAGATGAGTGCAACTGTGCGATAGTTTGAGCATCCTTGCTAAGGTGAGTCTAAAGAGCCTTGAACAGTTTCCTGTTGTTTATTGTAAAAGTCAAAATCATTATCAACCGCATAGGAAAAAATGTGGCTAGAAAGGAACTAAATTTGAAGTTTAGGTATTCCTGGCTTGTTTGAAAACCATGAGACCCAAGCACACAGCATTCAGTGACAACATTGTAATGAGGTCTCTGTGGGTTAAACTAATCAGCTGAAAGATTATATAAAAACATCTGTTAGAGAGTTGACTGCCCAGCTAAATTTAGAAAAATTCTAGAGTTGTCTTTCTGCCTACAACACTTAGACTGAAAAAGAAGGTGCTGACTCCAAAATACTCAACCTGACAGTGCACATTTTTATGCCAAATATTTTTTGATAAGATCACTTATAATGAAAAAGGTAAGCAAGAATCCAGCCAAAGAAGTAGCTCTTGTAAAGTTAGTGTTAGCCTTCTTCATGTTAAGTGTGTTCACGTGTTTATGTGTGGGCTAATGATGTGCAGTGTGAAATACAGTTATGCTTACCAATTATGTTATCTTATGGCAACCACTGACTTGAACCTGAAATATTCTAATGTAACTGTAAAACATGTTAATCTGCTAATTTCTTATTTTATAAAAGATTTAATTGCAGGTATCCTTTTCCTGTTTCACTTACTACAAAGGCATCATAGAAATTGCCCCTATCATTTAAAGAAGGCCAGAAGAAGCTGGATGGATTAGGGGGAGACAGAGAGAAAGATAATGTGGATATCTTAAAATCTTTAATATCCTTGAAGTTGAAATTCTATGTGAACTCATAACAAAGCCATTATATTTTACAATACTTATGGGAAATTTGTTAATTTACTGTGAAAATATATTTGCACATACAGCTTCACAGAACTATAAAATAGTTGGTGCTTGATTCTTTTAAGAATATTGTGGATGCACTCCATACTTTCAGAAAGAGTTCTTCATAATATTCAAGTCAGGATTAAAATCAAGTAAGGAGATCAAATTGCCAACATTCGCTGGATCATCAAAAAAGCAAAAGAGTCCCAGAAAAGCATCTATTTCTGCTTTATTGACTATGTCAAAGCCATTGACTGTGTGGATCACAATAAACTGTGGAAAATTCTGAGGGATGGTAATACCAGACCACCTGACCTGCCTCTTGAGAAATCTGTATGCAGGTTAGGAAACAAGAATTAGAACTGGACATGGAACAACAGACTGGTTCCAAATTGGGAAAGGAGTATGTCAAGGCTGTATATTGTCACCCTGCTTATTTAACTTATACACAGAGTACATCATGAGAAATGCTGGGTTGGAAGAAGCACAAGCTGGAATCAAAATTGCCGGGAGAAATATCAATAACCTCAGATATGCAGATGACACCACCCTTATGGCAGTAAATGAAGAACTAAAGAGCCTCTTGATGAAAGTGAAAGAGAGAGTGAAAATTTTGGCTTAAAACCTCGAATAGCCAAAGCTATCTTGAGAAAGAAGAATGGAACTGGAGGAATCAACCTACCTGACTTCAGGCTCTACTACAAAGCCAAAGTTATCAAGACAGTATGGTACTGGCACAAAGACAGAAATATAAATCAATGGAACAAAATAGAAAGCCCAGAGATAAACCCACGCATATATGGACACCTTATCTTTGACAAAGGAGGCAAGAATATACAATGGATTAAAGATAATCTCTTTAACACGTGGTGCTGGGAAAACTGGTCAACCACTTGTAAAAGAATGAAACTAGAGCACTTTCTAACACCATACACAAAAATAAACTCAAAATGGATTAAAGATCTAAACATAAGACCAGAAACTATAAAACTCCTAGAGGAGAACATAGGCAAAACACTCTCTGACATACATCACAGCAGGATCCTCTATGACCCACCTCCCAGAATATTGGAAATAAAAGCAAAAATAAGCAAATGGGACCTAATTAAAATTAAAAGCTTCTGCACAACAAAGGAAACTATAAACAAGGTGAAAAGACAGCCTTCAGAATGGGAGAAAATAATAGCAAATGAAGCAACTGACAAACAACTAATCTCAAAAATATACAAGCAACTCCTACAGCTCAATTCCAGAAAAATAAATGATCCAATAAAAAAAAATGGGCCAAAGAACTAAATAGACATTTCTCCAAAGAAGACATACAGATGGCTAACAAACACATGAAAAGATGCTCAACATCACTCATTATCAGAGAAATGCAAATCAAAACCACTATGAGGTACCATTTCACGCCAGTCAGAATGGCTGCATTCCAAAAGTCTACAAGCAATAAATGCTGGAGATGGTATGGAGAAAAGGGAACCCTCTTACACTATTGGTGGGAATGCAAACTAGTACAGACACTATGGAGAACAGTGTGGAGATTCCTTAAAAAACTGGAAATAGAACTGCCTTATGATCCAGCAATCCCACTGCTGGGCATACACACTGAGGAAACCAGAATTGAAAGAGACACGTGTACCCCAATGTTCATCGCAGCATTGTTTATAATAGCCAGGACATGGAAGCAACCTAGATGTCCATCAGCAGATGAATGGATAAGCAAGCTGTGGTACATATACACAATGGAGTATTACTCAGCCATTAAAAAGAATACATTTGAATCAGTTCTAATGAGGTGGATGAAACTGGAACCTATTATACAGAGTGAAGTAAGCCAGAAAGAAAAACACCAATACAGTATACTAACGCATATATATGGAATTTAGAAAGATGGTAACAATAACCATATATACAAGACAGCAAAAGAGACACTGATGTATAGAACAGTCTTTTGGACTCTGTGGGAGAGGGAGAGGGTGGGATGATTTGGGAGAATGGCATTGAAATAGTATAATATCCTATATGGAACGAGTCGCCAGACCAGGTTCGATGCACAATACTGGATGCTTGGGGCTGGTGCACTGGGATGACCCAGAGGGATGGTATGGGGATGGAGGAGGGAGGAGGGTTCAGGATGGGGAACACATGTATACCTGTGGCGGATTCATTTCGATATTTGGCAAAACCAATACAATATTGTAAAGTTTAAAAATAAAATAAAATTTTAAAATAAATTAAAAAAAAAAAGAAAACTAAGATCATGCCTTCTGTTCAATCATTTCATGGCAAATAGATGGGGAAACAGTGGATATAGTGGCTGACTTTATTTTTGGGGGCTCCAAAATCACTGAAGATGGTGACTGCAGCCATGGAATTAAAAGATGCTTACTCCTTGGCAGGAAAGCTATGACCAACCTAGACAGCATATTAAAAAGCAGAGACTACTTTCCCAACAAAGTAGTCAAAGCTATGGTTTTTCCCGTAGTCATGTATGGATGCAAGAGTTGGACTATAAAGCTGAGTGCAGAAGAATTGATGCTTTCGAACTGTGGTATTGGAGAATACTTTTGAGAGTCCCTTGGACCGCAAGGAGATCCAACCAGTTCATCCTAAAGGAGATCAGTCCTGGGTGTACATTGGAAGGACTGATGTTGAAGCTGAAACTTCAATACTTTGGCCACCTGATACGCAGAACTGAACCATTGGAAAAAACCCTCATTCTGGGAAAGCTTGAAGGCAGGAGGAGAAGGGGATGATATGGTTGGATGGCATCACCGACTCAATGGACATGAGGTTGAGTAAACCATGGGAGTTGGTGATGGACAGGGAGGCCTGGTGGCTTCAGTCCATGGGGTCGCAAAGAGTCAGACACAACTGAGCAACTGAACTGAACTGAAGGTAGGTAAGCTACCAGTTTTTAATTCAATGTTCTTAAGAGAATTACCTAACAATAAACTCAATGTTCAGAGAAGGCAATGGCACCCCATTCCAGTACTCTTGCCTGGCAAATCCCATGGACGGAGGAGCCTGGTGGGCTGCAGTTCATGGGGTCACTAAGAGTCGGACACGACTGAGCGACTTCCCTTTCACTTTTCACTTTTATGCATTGGAGAAGGAAATGGCAACCCACTCCAGTGTTTTTTTCCTGGAGAATCCCAGGGACGGGGGAGCCTGATGGGCTGCCGTTTATGGGGTCGCACAGAGTTGGACACGACTGAAGTGACTTAGCAGCAGCAGCAGCAAACTCAATGTTGTAATCTGTATTTATTTATTTTATTTTGGGGTAACAACTTCATTGAAATAGAATTCACATACCAAACAATCAGCCATTTAAAGTGTGCATTTGAATGATTTTTAAATTTTATTCACTAGTTTATTCATTTACTTATTTAATATTGTTTGCAATATTAGATTACTTTTTAAAGTGAAATATAGTAAACCAGACCTGCCTCTTGAGAAATCTGTATGCAGGTCAGGAAGCAACAGTTAGAACTGGACATGGAACAGCAAACTGGTTCCAAATAGGGAAAGGAGTATGTCAAGGCTGTATATTGTCACCTTCCTTAGTTAACTTATATGCACAGTACATCATGAGAAATGCTGGGCTGGATGAAGCACAAGCTGGAACCAAGATTAGGTGTTATAACTAACACCCAAAAAAGATGTCTTTTTCATTACAGGGGACTGGAATGCAAAAGTAGGAAGTCAAGAAATAACTGGAGCAACAGGAGCATTTGGCCTTGGAGTACAGAAAGAAGCAGGGCAGAGGCTAATAGAGTTTTGCGAAGAGTACGCACTGGTCATAGCAAATGCCCTCTTCCAACAACACAGGTGATAACTCTACACATGGACATCAAGAGATGGTCAATACCAAAACCAAATTGATTACATTCTTTGCAATCAAAGATGGAGAAGCTTTATACAGTCAGCAAAAAGAAGACTGGGAGCTCACTGTGGCTAAGATCATGAACTCCTTATTCCAAAATTCAGACTTAAATTGAAGAAGTTGGGAAAACCACTAGACCATTCAGGTATGACCTAAATCAAATCCCTTATTATTATACAGTGAAAGTGAGAAACAGATTCAAGGGATTAGATCTGATAGACAGAGTGCCTGAAGAACTATGGATGGAGCTTCATGACATTATATAGGAGGGAGGGATCAAGACGATCCCCAGGAAAAAGAAACCCAAAAAGGCAAAATGCTCATCTGAGGAGGCCTTACAAACAGCTGTGAAGAGAAGCGAAAGGCAAAGGAGCAAAGGAAAGATATACCCATTTGATAGCAGAGTTCCAAAGAACAGCAAAGAGAGACAAGAAAGCCTTTTTAAGTGAACAGTACAAAGAAATAGAAGAAAACAACAGAATGGGAAAGACTAGAGATCTTTTCAAGAAAATTAGAGATACCAAGGGAATATTTCATGCAAAGATGGGCACAATAAAGGACAGAAATTGTATGGACCTAAAAGAAGCAGAAGGCATTAAGAAGAGATAGCAAGAATACACAAAAGAACTATACAAAAAGATCTTCATGACCCAGATAACCAGGATGGTGTGATCACTCACCTAGAGCTAGATATCCTGGAATCTGAAGACAAGTGGGCCTTAGGAAGCATCACTATGAACAAAGCTATTGGAGGTGATGGAATTCCAGTTGAGCGATTTCAAGTCCTAAAAGATGATGCTGTGAAAGTGCTGCACTAAATATGCCAGCAAATCTGGAAAATTCAGCAGTGGCCATGGGACTGGAAAAGGTCAGTTTTCATTCCAATCCCAAAGAAAGGCAATGCCAAAGAATGCTCAAACTACCGCACAATTGCACTCGTCTCACACACTAGTAAAAGCCAGGTTTCAACAGTATGTGAACTGTGAGCTTCCAGATGTTCAACCTGGCTTTAGAAAAGGCAGAGGAACCAGAGATTAAATTACCAACATCCTCTGGATCATTGAAAAAGCAAGAGAGTTCCAGAAAAATATATACTTCTGTTTTATTGACTATGTCAAAGCCTTGACTGTGTAGATCATAATAAACTGTGGAAAGTTCTGAAAGAGATGGGAATACCAAACCACCTGATCTGCCTCTTGAGAAATCTGTATGCAGGTCAGGAAGCAACAGTTAGAACTGGACATGGAACAACAGACTGGTTCCAAATTGGGAAAGGAGTATGTCAAGGCTATATATTGTCACCCTGCTTATTTAACTTATATGCAGAGTACTTCATGAAAAACACTGGGCTGGATGAAGCACAAGCTGGAACTAAGATTGCCTGGAGAAATATCAATAATCTCGGATATGCAGATGACAGCACCCTTGTGGCAGAAAGTGAAGAAGAACTAAAGAGTCTCTTGATGAAAGTGAAAGAGGAGAATTAAAAAGTTGGCTTAAAACTCAACATTCAGAAAACTAAGATCATGGCAACCAGTCCTATCATTTCATGGCAAATAGATGGGGAAACAGTGGAAATAGTGACAGACTTTATTTTTGGGGCTCCAAAATCACTGCAGATGGTGACTGCAGCCACGAAATTAAAAGACACTTGCTCCTTGGAAGAAACGCTATGACCAATCTAGACAGCATATTAAAAAGCAGAGATATTACTTTCCCCGTAAAGGAGCATCTAGTCAAAGCTATGATTTTTCCAGTAATCATGTATGGATGTGAGAGTTGGACTATAAAGACAGCTGAGCACTAAAGAACTGATGCTTTTGAACTGGGTGTTGTAGGAGACTCTTGACAGTCCCTTGGACTGCAAGGAGATCCAATGAGTCCATCCTAAAGGAAATCAGTCCTGAATATTCATTGGAAGGACTGATGCTGAAGGTGAAACTCCAACACTTTGGCCACCTGATGCAAAGAACTGACTCATTGGAAAAACCCTGATGCTGGGAAAGTTTGAAGGCAGGAGGAGAAGGAGAGGACAGAAGATGAGATGGTTGAATGTCATCACTGACTCAGTGGACATGAGTTTGAGTAATCTCCAGAAGTTGGTGATGGACAGGAAGGCCTGGTGTGCTGCAGTCCATGGGGTCGCAAAGAGTCAGATATGTCTGAGCGACTGAACTGAACTGATAGTTAATTTATAATATTGTGCTAATTTCAGGTGTGTAGCATAGTGACTATTTTTGCAGATTATATTTCATTATAGATTGTTAAAGTTAGTATAATCTCTTCATTTTTGCTCTTTCTTTTTTATTGAATTTAAATATTTTTATTTAAATTCTATAGTACTTTACAATTTTCAAGTTTCACAGACATGATTTCATATAATCCCATGATAATGTTGTTTTTCTCTCTACCCCTATATTGCCCCTGCCCCTCTGCTCTCTTCACTGGTAACCACTAGTTTGTTCTCTATGTCTGTGAGCTGCTTATTTTTGTTTTATTCACTGGTTTGTTGTATTTTTTTATATATTCCACATATGAGTGATAGCATACAAATACCATACAGATACTTGTCTTTCGCTGTCTGACTTACTCAACTTAGCATAATGCCCTAGAATCCATTCATGTTGCTGCAAATGGCAACATTTCATTCTTTGTTAAGGCTGAGAACTATTGCATATATATACATCACATATTCTTTACCTATTCATCTGTTGATGGACTCTTAGGTTGCTTTTGTATCTTGGCAATTATAAATAATGCTGCTATAAACATTGAGGTGTCTGTATCATTTCAAATTAGAAATTTTTTATATATATATACATATATATATACATATATATATATTGTTTATATATATACACCTAGGAGAGGAATTGCTGAATCGTATGGTTGTTCTATTTTTAGTTTTTTGAGAAACCTCCAAACTGTTTTCCACAGTGGCTGCAGCAATTTACATTCCCCCTAAGAGTGTACAAGTGTTGCCTTTCTCCACTTCTTTGCCAACACTTGTTATTTGTGTTCTTCTTGGTGACAGCCAAGCTGACAGGTGTGAGATGATATCTCATTGTGGTTTTTGTTTGTATTTCCCTAAAGATTAATGATGTTGAATATTTTATCATATGCCTGTTGGCCATCTGCATTTTCTCTTTGGAAAAATTTCTGTTAAATTCTGTTCATTTTTAAATTGTGTGTTGTTTTTTTTTAATGTTAAGTTTTATAAGTTGTTGTTTATATGTTGACTATTAACCATTTTTTAAAAAACAAATGAAAACAGAAGATCAAGGACCACAAACATCATGGGTAAAGAAAATCTTTCAAAGGGAAGCCCTTGCAATGTGAAATCCAAAATGAATGGGCTGGACAGAGCAGTGACATAGTTGAATTTCTGTTGCTTTCTTAAAACTAATTGGCACATAGAAGGAAGACTCTTTTCTCAATACTTAATAACTGATGTAATATTTTTTTATTTAATGAGAACTCACCTTGTGTTAGATACTATGTCAAACTAAGCCTTCTGTGGTCATATATCTTTTAACCCTCACATTAACTGTAAAAAAAAAAAAAAAAGCTATCATTGTCCTCATTTCACAAAGGAAGAAACTAAGTATGAGATTAGTTGAGTAACATGTCTAATACCATCCAACCCATAAGAAGCAGAACTGGGGTTTAAAATCAGGTATCTGAGGCAAAAGCCTGTTCTGAACAGTAAGCTTAATGACTTAATGAGTCCTGAGATGTTCATCCAAGATGAGTCGGTTGCTACTTATAGCACCACTGATGGGCACAAGGCTATGACTTCCAAGTCTTCTTTGTTCAATGGCAGGGTCCCTCTTTCCTCAGACTGAGGCACAATGGGAGCCATATCAGCTTAGATAACAGGGATAAACAGGGAGCAGGGGCACAGGAAAGTGCCCTTTATTTGGGAATAGATATTAGTAAAATTAGAGTCCAAGCAACTCTTTTAAAGCAAAGGTCATCATACAAGCCCATATGCTTTGGATAGTACTGACCATATGATAGGGTATCAATAAGCATCTACAGATTAGTCAGGAATGCCTAATGCTGGCATTTTGAATGCAGCACATTAGCAGCAGCATCTTTTAGGATTTGAAATATCTCAGCTGGAATTCCATCACCTCCAATAGCTTTGCTTGTAATGATGTTTCCTAAGACCCACTTGACTTTGTACTTCAGGATGTCTGGATCTAGATGAGTGATCACACCATTGTGGTTATCTGGGTCATTAAGATTTTTTTTTTTTCTTTAATAACTCTTCTGTGTCTTCTTGCCACCTCTTCTTAGTATCTTCTGCTTCTGTTAGGTCCATACTGTTTCTCTCATTTAATGTGCCCATCTTTGCATAAAATATTCCCTTGGTATCTCTAATTTTCTTGAAGAGATCTCTAGTCTTTCCCATTCTGTTGTTTTCCTCTATTTCTTTGCTCTTCTTTCCTCTATTTCTTTTCCTCTATTTCACTGATCTCTGAGGAAGGCTTTCTTATCTCTCCTTGCTATTCTTTGGAACTCTGCATTCAGATGGATATATCTTCCCTTTTCTCCTTTGCCTTTCACTTCTCTTCTTTTTCTCAGCTATTTGTAAGGCCTCCTCAGACAACCAGTTTGCTTTTTTGCTTTTCTTTCTCAAGGGGATGGTTTTGATCACCGCCTGCTGTACAGTGTTATGAACCTCTGTTCATAGTTATTCAGTCACTCAGTCTATCAAATCTAATCCCCTGAATCTATTTGTCACTTCCACTATGGCTCAGCTGGTAAAGAAACTGCCCCACAATACAGGGGACCTGGGTTGGATCCCTGGGTTGGATAGCTCCCCTGGAGAAGGGAAAGGCTACCCACTCCAGCATTCTGGACTGGAGAATTCCTTGAACTGTATATTCCATGGGGGTGCAAAGAGTCGGACACGACCGAGGGACTTCTGCTTTCACTTTTCCACTGTGTAATTGCAAGGGATTTGATTTATGTCCTATCTGAATGGTTTAGTGGTTTTCCCTACTTTCTTCAATTTAAGTTTGAATTTGACAATAAGGAGTTCATGATCTGAGCCACAGTCAGCTCCCGGTCTTGTTTTTGCTGACTGTATGAAGCTTCTCCTTCTTTGACTTCAAAGAATATAATCAATCTGATTTTGGTATTGACCATCTGGTGATGTCCATGTGTAGAGTTATCACTTGTGTTGTTGGAAGAGTGTGTTTGCTATGACCAGTACGTTCTTTTGGCAAAACTCTGTTAGCCTTTGTCCTGCTTCATTTTGTATTCCAAAGCCAAACTTGCTCGTTACTCCTGATATCTCTTGACTTCTTACTTTTGCATTCCAGACCCCTATGATGAAAAGGTTAGATAGCTGCATAAAAGGTTAGATAATTTCAGAAAAGTTTAGATAACTGTATACATAGATGTTCAAGAATCTGCAGAGCTATCTATGATCTTTGTGTTAAGAATTCCTGTTAGAAATATAGGAAGATCAATGAGATTGAAAGGAGAGATGGACATTAGTAGGTCATCAAGAAGCAGAATCTTTTCCCTTCCCCTACACACACACAGTTTAAGTCAGACTGTCCTAAAACAAGGTCGGAGAAGACAATGGCACCCCACTCCAGTACTCTTGCCTGGAAAATCCATGGACGGAGGAGCCTGGTAGGCTGCAGTCCATGGGGTCACTAGGAGTTAGACACGACTGAGCTACTTCACTTTCACTTTTTACTTTCATGCATTGGAGAAGGAAATGGCAACCCACTCCAGTGTTCTTGCCTGGAGAATCCCAGGGATGGGGAAGCCTGGTGGGCTGCCATCTATGGGGTCCCACAGAGTCAGACACAACTGAAGCGACTTAGCAGCTTAGCAGCAGTCCTAAAACAAGGTAGAGTCCTTGTGAGATTCCAAAGACTCAAGTTAATGAAAAGACTGCAGAAGCAATGAAGAGTTATAAGTCATTTTAATAAAGAAGACACAGAAACTCAGATTTTGCATGAAAGAGCTCCAAATTTGGGAGGTCAGCTCAGTGCCCAGGCTGCATTTTTAGCTTAGGACCTGGAAGACTCAGGACTGGCAGTTCTTGAAGGATCTAAATTGGTGCTGCTACTCCTTGGGTTCATAGTTTAAGTGACTGCAGGCTCCAAGCACAGAAGTGTCCTTGGGTTGGAGTTATGGATGCCAGATGTGTCATAAGTCCCCACTGCACTGTTCATGCCCTGTTATCACCCTTCCCCTAAAACTCTGTGCTCAGTAAGGATCCAAAGAACATGTTCTTTTCTGGACATCACAGGGGAGAAGAACGGCCAATATTTGCCTTCATGCTTCCAGACTTGGGAAAGCTCAGGCCTCACCTCAGGTGATTCAAGTTCTCAGGACTTGCTGGCTTGTTTTCCTGGTTTATGAAGGAGTTTTTTTTGTTTTGTTTTGTTTTTTTCCTTATGACACAGTTCTTCCCTTTAGACTAACAGTAAATCAAAATTTGTTTTTTTTTTATTCCAGTTTTCTTGAGATATAATTGACGTACAGCATGGTATAAGCTTACAGTATACAATGCAATTATTATACATACACACGTTATGAAATGATTATCATAGTAAGTTTAGTGAACATCCATAAATTCATATACATACAAAATCAAAGAAACAGGAATTTTTCCCTGCTGATGAGAACTCTTAGGATTTACTCTCTCTACAACTTTCATATATGACATATAGTGGTATTAATTATACTTTTCATGCTATACATTGCTTCCCTAATACTTATTTGTCTTATAAGCAGAACTTTGTACCTTTTGTCTGCCTTAATTCAATTCTTCTTCTCCCCACCTTCCACCTCTGGTGTCCACTATTCTGATCTCTTTTTCATATCAATTTTTTGAAGTATAATTGAACTACAACACTGTGTTACATGCATGCATGCTCGGTTTATTCAGTCATATCTGACTCTTTGCGATACCATAGACTGTAGCCTGTCAGGTTTCTTTGTCCTTGGGATTCTCCAGGCAAAAATGCTGGAGTGGGTAGCCATGCCCTCCCCCAGGGGATCTTCCTGACCCATGGATGGAACCCTTGCATCTCCTGCAATGGGAGGTGTGTTCTTAACCATTAACACCACCTGGGTTCTATGCATTTCAAAATGACCATCACATTGTCTGGTTAGCATCTGTCATCATACCAAAAGGTATTTTTGGAACAAAAGGATCTAAGATACAGCATAAGGAGGAAATGTGATGTGTTTATAGAAAAAGAAGATGCCTGACCTCACAAGGATATAGGACTCCAGGGTGAGAAGTACTGTCTATCCCGTACTCACAAGTTGCGCATCCACAGAAACAGAGGGGTGACTGAACTGCACCACTTTATACAAGAGACCTGAGCTCCCACAGATTTCAGGATCCACAGAGGGCCCTGGAATCAATCCCCCTGTGGATAGCATGGGACAACTGTAATAGATATTCTATAGAGATGTTGTACTTGTAAATACAAGGGAGATACCTGAATACCATATAGAGAACTACAACTTGAAGGGCTGGGAAATAGGGTGCCACTGAAGGTTTAGGGAATGATGTAGTGAAATAAAACAAGATGTTAAAAGCAAGAGGCAGATTTGATTGACAGAAGGTGAAACTGGAATTAAGGAATCAATCTGAAGCATATGTGCATGAGAAGATGAGGATCTGCATCATGGAAATGGAAATTAAGAGATAAAACTCAGGAGAAAAGGGGCTTTCACGATAAGCCTGATTGTGTATAAACCAAGAAGCTCATTATGAGACTTCAAACACACTGACCAGTTAGAAGAGTGGACTCAGTATAAAAGCCAGATTTGAAAGAGGGCATTGGGAAGAGCATGACAGATTCAGTTTGAGATATTTTGAGTTTGAAGCTTACTATTATTCACTTCTTTGTTATAAGCCTCATGATTATTTCCTTAACTACTTAGTGATGGCTTCCCTGGGGCACAGTCTTAAGCTGTGGAGGTTGAAAGAGATCTCTTTCATGTACTATAAATAAAGTTGTAATTCCGCACAAAAGAAAACAAAATTTTGAGAATTTTTTCTGAATATTCAGTCTTTCTCAGGGTATAATTGAGTTGATCATATGTGCGAAATGAATCTCCTGCCATGTCAATAAACAAGAAATGTCACAGCCATCAGTGATTTCTGGCCTCCAAATGTGAAAGAAAGTGAAAGAAAGTGAAAGTCGTTCAGCCGTATCTGACTCTTTGTGATCCCCTTGGAATTCTCCAGGCCGGAATCCTGGAGTGGGTAGCTTTTCCTTTCTCCATGGGATCTTCCCAACCCAGGGATCAAACCCCGGTCTCCCACATTGCAGGCAGATTCTTTACCAGCTGAGCCACAAAGGAAGCCCAAGTGTGATTGAGGGCTTCCAAAACTTCGAAATGATCCAGCGGATGCTGCCACCACCCCACCACCCCCCGACGGTGATGGCTGAGGAGCTGGGGGAATGCAAGCAGCAATGTGAACTAAGAAACAGGATTGGCCCCAGATAGCTGAGATGCGTGAAAGGAATGAATTCAGTGAGCCCAGAGGCTTACACCTTCCCATACTTAGAATGCTAAATTCCTTAACTTGATACCTGATCTTTGATGTTCGGACTGTCTGCTCCCTTTGCTGCAAACTTGTATGTAACCTGACTTCCCCTTGTACCTCCCTGGAGCAGTTTTCCCAGAGCTACTTAGATGCTGAGTCCTAAATATTCCCACCAAATAAAATAACTCTCTACTTTCAGGCTGTGATAATGAACCTCTGAAGTTTTTTATAATTCAATGTGCAGCTCACACATATAAATTTCAGCGAACTCAATTTAATGAATATTTATTGAGCACACATATAGACTGAGTACATACATACATAAAATAGGATTATTTTTGTTTGTTGCACAGCAATTCTTTTGAACACAAAGAAAATCAGTTTTTCCATTTGTAGTTGAATCTTCTAATTTTGTTTTAGTGATGACCATTCATTGAAATGTCTTTATTCTTAGTGAAAAGACAAGCCTAAACTTAGACTTAATCTGAACCTGTGGTGTGAATTAGTGAGGTTTGTCTGAATAGTCAATTTATTCTTATTAAAAACAAATAAAACAGGTCAAATGCAAAACAGGATTCACATTTAAACCAGACATTTTAATAGTGAGCTGAGAGACATCTGTGTGCAGGATTATTGTAAAGTCTTCTCTCTTAGGACAACTGCATAGAGAGTTTACAAGCGAATCATTACATATGGGTTGCTGGACCAATAAAACCAGGTATTTCGTACATGGTGGGCATCAGGCATTTCTATTATCTTCTCACATTTACATCTGCTTTGACTTCCTTAAACAGTTTTAGTTTTTGTCATGGAGGTAGACACTATTAATTATACCAGTCTTGCCTCCCTTCATGTGTGCTCTGCTCACTCTTAAAAGCCATATGGGGTCACTCTAGGACAGCTGGAGGACCCAGCAGCTCCATGCTTCTTACATTTATTCCTGATACTTTGGTGCATAAGTCTATACTGGGAAACATACATCCTACATTCTGAATCCTTTTCTCTTGAGAAGTCTTTGAGAAGAGTCTTGATGAGTAAATTTGTATTCTTTATACTGTATTACATACCCTCATCACATTCAATTCAATTCACTTCAGTAATGTCTTTGCAACACCATGAACTGCAGCATGCCAGGCCTCCCTGTCTATCGTCAGCTCCCAGAGTTTACTCAAACTCATGTCCATTGAGTCGGTGATGCCATCCAATCATCTCATCCTCTGTTGTCCCCTTCTCCTCCCACCTTCAATCTTTCCCAGCATCAGGGTCTTTTCCAATGAGTCAGTTCCTCGAATCAGGTGGCCAAAGTATTGGAGTTTCAGCTTCAGCATCAGTCCTTCCAATGAATATTCATGACTGATTTCTGTTTGGATTAACTGGTTGGATCTCCTTGCAGTCCAAGGGACTCTCAAGAGTCTTCTCCAAAGCAGGTCTCTAAAGACCTCTACTAAGTGAGAGTATAGCCTAATGACAATTTTCTTAGGCTAAACATTTTAAACTTCATGGAAGAAAATTACACACATTTTTAATTGAAGTTCCACACTAATTCAAAATAAATTTTTCCAAATTAATAGCAATTAATGAAGTTTGTTCTCCTTCTAGAAAGAATATGGTATTTAATCTCCTCTTATATTGGAGAGGTTATTTTTACATAATCAAAAGCATCATAGAAGTAGTGAGCCAGAGGCAAAATAAATTATTGATACTACTTGACAGAGAGAAGTAAATAATAATGTAGTTTAGTTCAGTGAATTTATAGTTGTTTGAGATAAGCATTCAAGAACTAAAAATTAGAAAAATTTTCATTCAATAAATTCTGTATGTATATAAAGAGCATTTTAATTGCTTGTAAATTGCAGTGGGTTAAGATGAAAAATGAAAAGGACAAAAGTCACTGCGAAAAAAATTAACAGATCAATGATAGGATAGGGCAAGAAAAATGGAATGAGGAGACATAGCACTGAGAAGGAAAGGAAGACACATACAGAGAGAATTCAAGAGAAGTTGGACAAGAAGAACATGATTGAGCACTTTCTTAGATGTTTCTAAACTTTCATCTTTCCCCTGCTCTTCACCTGGGTCATGGGTTTGGAAAATGTTTACTCTTTACTTTCTGTGGTTTGAAATTGGCAACATCACCACTGTTCTTAGTTCTCATTGGAAGGACTGATGCTAAAGCTGAAACTCCAATACTTTGGCCACCTGATGCGAGGAACTGACTCATTGGAAAAGACCCTGATGCTGGGAGGGATTGGGGGCAGGAGGAGAAGGGGACGACAGAGGATGAGATGGCTGGATGGCATCACTGACTCGATGGACATGAGTTTGTGTAGACTCCAGGAGTTGTGATGGACAGGGAGGCCTGGTGTGCTGCAATTCATGGTGTCACAAAGAGTTGGACACAACAGAGCGACTGAACTGAACTGAACTGACTGAACTTCTCTTTAGCCCTAACCCTTCGGATGTTCTGTTCTTAATGAGACACTATTAGGTTTGGAAAATTATTTGATACGTCCAAAAGCAATGGGAGAATATTATTCCTTGAATCAATCTTAGGTCAATCTACTAAATATTGAGTCCAAGAAAGACATATCCAGTAGGCTCATTTCCCTCCTCTGCCTCAGTTAAGAGAACTGTAATAGAGAACACAGTTGTTGATATAATGGCATAGGAGTGTGGTGTGTGTACACACATTCATACCCACACAGACACACACTAAAGATGCTTTTCTTTTAGCAAACCCAGTAGCATGACTGATGCCAAGTTAGCTTCATCCTTTTATAGTTCAAGATGTGTTCTCATACTCCATGCCAGGTTAAATTTTTGGAGTGGTCCCAAGAACTTATAAAGCACAAACACAAAGAAAACAATCTTTTATATTTAGAGACTTAGTTCATACAGAGAGACAAGATTAAGATTTTCTGTCTGAGAAGATGCATTCAAATAAATCTCTGTGGTTCAAGAAATACTAATACTACAAACTGCTGATATATACTAACACCTATCCTGTATGAGGTTATGTACTTGGCAGATCACAAATCAAATTTTCTGTGAAAAAAGAATACAAGTATTTGCAAACTTCAAGTATATTTTTCAAAATAGCTATTGTTTATAATATGCATGACAAATGTTCTACGAAAAGAGGCAGTGTAGTAAGATAGAATGACATGGTTTTCTGTTGCTGCAAAAAACTTAGTGGCTTAAAAAACGGTTTTATAAGGACAATCATTTTGTGGGTGAATTTCAGAAAGAGCTTGACTGTACATTTCTTGCTTGGCATCTGTAGGATTGAACAGTGTCCCCTCAAAGTCGTATCCACCAAGGATATTAGCATGGAAGCTTATTTGAAATAGCATATTCACAGATGTCTGGAGAAGGAAATGGCAACCCACTCCAGTGTTCTTGCCTGGAGAATCCCATGGACAGAGGAACCTGGAGGGCTATAGTCCATGGGGTCACAAAGAGCTGGACACGACTGAGTAACTAACACAGTGTTCACAGAGTAATCAGTTAAAGATCTCAAGATGAAATCATCCTGGATTGAGAGTGGGTCCTAAATCCAATGACATCTTTGTAAGGAAAGGAGAGGACCTAGAGAGACACACACACGGAGAGAGAAAGATAATATGAAGGTAAAGGTGGGCAGAGTTTGGACTTATGCTGCCACAAGCCTAGAAATACACTGAAAGTTAAAAGAGGAGTGGGGAACAGGTAGGGATTCTTCTCTAGAGACTTCCAAGAATGCATGGCCCCTCTGACACCTTGATTTCCTACCCTTAACCTCAAGAATTATAAAATAACACATTTCTGTTGTCTTAAACCACCTAGTTTGTGGCACTCTGTAACAGCAGCCCTAAGAAGTGAACAGTCTCCCCTGTGACTGTAATCAGATATCAGCTAGTACTACAAAGATCTGCAGGCTCAACTAGGCTAGAAGTCATTGAGGATGAGTCAGTGGGATTACTGGCAAGTTGGTGCTGGCTGTTGGCTGTGAGTTCAACCAAGATTGTCAGCTGCAGCTGCAATTAGTCTATATGTGAGCCTCCCCATGGGGCCACTTGGGCTTCCTCAAAGCATGGTACCTGGCTTCCAAGAGGGAATGTCTTTAGAAGAAATTTCCTGAGAGTAAGGTTTCTCAAAGACAAAAGCAGAAGCTGCATTTTTATGATCAAACCTCGGATTCTGGAATCCAACTTCCACTGCATTCTATTCATCAGGAAAGTCACTAAGAGTAGTCCAAACTCAAGGAAGGGAAATTAGACTCCACCTCTCAATAGAAGGAGTTAAAAAGATTTTGTGGTTGTCTTTCATCAGTTCCATAGACCTAGGTTCAAATCACAGGTCTACCATTTTCTACCTGAGAGCATGTTTCCAAACCTCTCAGCCTAGTTTCCCTTTCACAAAATAGAGATGATGTCATTGATAGAGGTTATTATAATAATTAAACTAAATTAAATAATGTTGTTTCAGTCCTTGAAAATTACATGATGTTCATGGCTGCACATATAAATAATGGGAATACATATAAATGGGAAATATAGGGATAACTATCAAGATATTAGCTAGATGAAACAGAATGTTAGTTTCAAAAGTGACATTTTGGGAATCCTCTACTTGTATGTCTGTTGCAGTTTCTATGTCTAGAATTCAAATGAGGATTATGCTTAGTTTACGACGAGATGAACTCTGGGAGGGAGATGTGGCAGAGGTTTACATTTTAGCTCTAAAATGCCTGTGGAGCATCCCAATACCACTCTGAAAATTCAGCAGCCAATGCCTCCTGGTTACTCCCACTACAAGACAAAAGGATTGGCAAAATCTTAGAATCCCGTGGCCTTTAGCTAAGGTTCAATTTTATGTTTATGGAGCATTTTGCCACCTCTGATACTCCTCGTCTGATCCTGATTGTTGTAATGAATTCCAACCACAGTTCTATATTGTCTTGCACAATTCAAGCTTTCCTTCCAGCTCAATGACCTTTATCAAGAAGAAAGGAAGCTTTGTTTCTTAATATCTGGGCAAATAAATGTTAAGAGTGTGACAGGACATCAGAAACCTTGAGTTCCTATGCTCCATTCCTCTCCTTCACCTGCTCCACCTCAAAATTCTCCTTATTTCTTGGCTTCAGGTTAGTGGTAAATTCTTGGGTAATGGACTTACACTAGCAATTCTCCATCCTGTCCCACAATAAATTGTAAGCATCAGTCAGTTTGGACTTGCATGGTTGGAAAATATGTTTTTCCTTATGCAGTTCATCATAGAAGTGTTGTCAAGTAGAAACTTGGGTTTTTACAGTCATGGTGTTGTCCAAGGATCCTACAGGAGTTTGAGTTTTGTTTGTTTTGTTTTCACACAATTCAAGTTTATCCAACATGGAGGCCACTAGTTCTTAAAATCCCAGATTCTGAAGATAGACCATCTGCATTTGTAACTCTAATTCTGCCATTGACCAATTCCATGTTTTTAATGCAGATTACCAAAAATTTTTTGCCCTAGTTTCTGCATCTGTAAGATGGAATAATACATATACCTATTTATAGTTATGAGAATTAAGTGGTTACCATATAAAAAGTATTTTAAAGGCTATCTGGCACCTAGTAAGTACTCAATATTTATTTTTATGCAAGATGATGTTAGGGCTTTACAGATGAATATTCTTAATAATCATGCACTTATTTCAGTGCATGCCTGAAAAAATGTAACTCACATATCAAACCTGTAATTTCAGATTGTATTTCTTGGGTAAATAAAAGTCATGAGCCTACTGGAAACATAGACTGTGCAAATTAGCCTAGGTGATACATTGATAAGGAAAAAGTCATAATGGTGGGCAGGTGAATGACTAAAATCTGGGAAACACTCCACTAGTTAGAAAAAATGAGGAACTAACCCAGTAAATGAACCCACTCTTTCTTCATCTATCTGTAAATCAGTCATAGGGTATGCCCTTAAGACCCAAGGCATTTGTTCATGTTTGCTAATGAGTCTCTGCAACCAGCCTGTGTACAGATTTCCTGCCCCAACTTTTAGCAGTGAGACAGTTCCCCTGAGTTAGGATATGGTTGTTCTCAAAACTAGACGTATGTGAAGTCTAAATGACCGCTATTTTGCTGTCAGCCATGCTCAAGTAACATGGTAACAGGGCCCAGGAGCCAGTCAACTTGGTACCTGAGTCTCATTCTTGACTTTTTTCAGTGGTCTAACCTCAGGCAAATGACTTACTCTTTCTGGCTTTGTGTTTCCCTTATCTGTAAAACAGAGACAGTAGGTAGCAACAGCTCTGCTTCCTTACAGTGATGTTGCATGAAATAAGTAGCATATGGTATGTGAAACCTGTCTGCATCCACTGGGTAGAAATAAGTATACAAATGTAAATACTGAGCTCATGATCAGGCTGTGAAAAATTGTTGTTAATGGTGCTTTCAGGAGAAAATAGACATCACTCAAGATTCTTACAAGGGAGCATAGCTTAGTGGTCTGGCACATAGACACTAAAGCCAAACCATGGGGCTCCCGTCCAAGCTATGCCTCTAATGGCTTGTATGAGCTGTGTGTCTCAAGGTCCTTATTTGTAAAATAGGGATAATAACTCTCAATTCAGGAAGATTTTACAAATTATGTGTTAACATATGTACAGTGCTTGGAGGAATGACTTACTCACAGTGTATGTTCACTGAGTTAATTATTAATGTCAAACTACTATCTCTAGACACTACTACTGAGAATTCTGAGCATTTACTAGGGTTATTTTTGTTGACACATGCAGTCTAGTTTCCTTTTTGCTATGCACTTTCCATTAAAATACAGGCTTTAAAAGAATTGACTAAAAAGATTTTAGAGGACAGATTATGAGTTCTTTCTCTTTTACTTACAACATGTGATTTATCCCTCTGAGTATTGTTTTTAAACATTTGACTTAATTTTATGACATCTGGTCGTTAAATTTTCCCCTAAGGCCAGTGGAATTAGAGAATAGTGATCAAGCCATGGAGTCTGGAATTGGGCTGCTTGGATCTGAATCCCAGTTCTGTATTTCCTAAGTGTTTTGACTACCTTGGACAAATTAGTTAAGCTCTGAAAACATCAGTAACCTCAGGCATAAATTGAAAATAGTGCTTATTTCATGGGATTATTGAGGGGTTTGTTGAAGAAGTGAGCTGTTGAGTAAACGTTGGCTACTGTTACTACCAGGTGAATTTACAATAGAATCTGTAGCACTATGTTTCAAGTTGCTCACAGGGTAGAATTAGATACATGTTCAAAGTTGGAGATAGAAATTTATATTTAATCAATGACACTCTGACCAGGTTTCTGATTCTCCAGGCAGGAGAAAACTTGCATAAACATGGCCTGCTTTCTTCTTTTCCTGCTGGAAGATATTCTGACCTCATTACTTCAGTTAAGATGCCAGGCACTCTGCACCATCCTTGCCATTACTTGTCAACAGATCATCTCACTACCTTTTCATGTCCCTACACAGCACCTTGTTCAGGTTGCCAGCTTCTGAAGCGGCAGATGTTCATCTCAGCAATGTTTCTAGAGTTATCCCTCAAAGTATACAAAACAATTGACAGCTGTGGTGGCTGAGTCTGGTTTGTTGAAACTGGATGCTGAGAGCAACAAAGGTCCGTCTAGTCAAGGCTATGGTTTTTCCTGTGGTCATGTATGGATGTGAGAGTTGGACTATAAAGAAACTGAGCACTGAAGAATTGATGCTTTTGAACTGTGGTGTTGGAGAAGACTCTTGAGAGTCCCTTGGACTGCAAGGAGATCCGACCAGTCCATTCTGAAGGAGATCAGCCCTGGGATTTCTTTGGAAGGAATGATGTTAAAGCTGAAACTCCAGTACTTTGGCCACCTCATGGGAAGAGTTGACTCATTGGAAAAGACTGTGATGCTGGGAGGGATTGGGGGCAGGAGGAGAAGGGGACGACAGAGGATGAGATGGCTGGATGGCATCACTGGCTCGATGGACGTGAGTCTGAGCGAACTCCAGGAGTTGGTGATGGATAGGGAGGCCTGGCGTGCTGTGGTTCATGGGGTCGCAAAGAGTTGGACATTACTGAGCGACTGAACTGAACTGAACTGAGAGCTATTTAATAGGTAGATACCCAAGCCTAACATGATTGGGCATTACTACTGGGTTATAAAAGCCCCTGGGACTTTCTGCCACATGAAGTTTGCCATCTGCCTTCCAGTTCAGACTTCATTCAAATCAATTATTTTAACCAAAAGACACAGTCATGTATTCACAGCTCTGGTTTCAAGAGCAGTGCAGACATTTCAAAGCCTTGATCTGAGAAGGTGTTTGAGATAAATATATATGTATTATGTTTTAAAATATATATGTAGTATACTATATATATATATATACATATTTAAAGCTGAATATTTTACTTTTTTTTTCTTATTACACCCTGAAGTGTCTATGCTACAGCAGGACATAGGGTTTAGGGTTTCCTCACCACCTCTATAACATTTCTAAAAGGCATATATTTGTGCACATGATTTATTATAAAACAATGTAAGTCAAACCTAAAATACCATTTTAACATATGTCTGATAAGTTATTTGAACTCTGTAACAGATTCTAAGTTAGCCTAGTATTTGGCTCCATGCCCTAAGATCAGGATTTAATCCTCCTAGGGACTTCTCTACACAGTGGGCTGGAGAGATTTTACATAACACACTGACACTGGTGGAAAGTTATAAAACTAATTAATGGCAAGTGTTTCGAAATCTTCCCCTTTCAACATAAATCATGAATTTGTTCCTCACTTGTGTAATACAGGATGCACTCAAAGAAAAAACTCATAAGGACAAATTTCTGTAAGGGAGGATGAGAAGGAAATGTAGTTAATAGGATAGTATCAGCAAGAAGGGCTAGTCATGATGGCAAGCTCTTTACTTAAATTTCTTACTAAATTATCACATAATATGAAGTACATGTTAGTCAAGACCCTAAAATACATAAAATTATGAATCTTCAAAGAATGTTACATGAATCTTTAGTCCCTCTTCACAAAAAAAAAAATAATAAAAATAGTTGACAACTGGGGCTGCTAAGGAAATAGTTCTGGAATAGTCAGTATATTCTTGCCCATTCTGGGCACCTGAATCTTAATTCCCTCGAGGTTGACTGGGCCACACAATCCAAGTATCTCTTTTTCCCCATGATGAATCTATCCTGATTAATAATAGGATACCAATGATTAGTATGAAATCAAGAAGGGCAAAGTACTTGAGAGCTTTGTTATCACCAATGTGGCAACTTGCAACAGACTTTAAATTATCAATAAGTTACCAAGTCCATGAACTCAGGTGGCACAGGTGGTAAAGAATCTGCCTGCAATGCAGGAGACCTGGGTTTGATCCCTGGGTCTGGAAGATCCCCTGGAGAAGGGAAAGGCTACCCACTCCAGTATTCTTGCTTGGAGAATTCCATGGCCAGAAGAGCCTGGCAGGCTGTAGTCCATGGGGTCACAAGGAGTCAGACATGACTGAGTTACTAACACACACACCGAGTCCATGGTGTTTGACTATCAATTGTGATTATTAACCCCTCTCATTACTTTGCCAACAAAGGTACGTATAGTCAAAGCTATGGTTTTTCCAGTAGTCATCTATGGATTTGAGAGTTGGACCATGAAGAAAGCTGAGTGCTGAAGAACTGATGCTTTTGAACTGTGGTGCTGGAGAAGACTCTTGAGAGTCCCTTTGACTGCAAGGAGATCAAACCAGTTAATCCTAGAGGAGATCAGTCGTGAATGTTCATTGGAAGGACTGATGCTAAAGCCAAGGCTCCAATATTTGGCAACATGATGCGAAAAACTGACTCATTAGAAAAGACCCTGATGCTGGGAAAGATCGAAGACAGAAGGGAATGAGAGAATGAGATGGTTGGATGGCATCACTGACTCTATGGACATGGGTTTGAGCATGCTCTGGGAGTTGATGATGGACAGGGAAGCCTAGCATGCTGCAGTCCATGGCGTCACAAAGAGCTGGACACTACTGAATGCCTGAACTGTACCCCTCTCAGATAAATCTGTTGAGAATATTTTCTGCCAGTCAGTAGGCTGTCTTTTTCATCTTGTTGATTGTTTCCTTCACTATTCAAAATCTTTTAAGTTTGATTGAGTCCCATTTGTTTATTTTTGCTTTTGTTTCCCTTGCTTGAAGAGACATATCCATAAAAAAAAAAATAGTTAACACCAATGTCAAAGAGCATACTGGAGTTTATGGCTTCAGATCTAACATTTAGATCTTAAATCTATTTTGAGTTTATTTTTGTATTTGGTAAAAGAAAATGTTCTAGTTTGATATTTCTACTTGTAGCTGTCCAGTTTTCCCAATAGAACTTTTGAAGAGACTGTCTTTTCCCTTTGTATATTCTTGTCTGCTTTGTTATCAGTTAATTAACCACAGATGTATGGGTTTATTTCTGGACTCTCCATTCTAGTCCATTGATCTATGTGTCTCTTTTTGTGCTGGTACCATACTCTTCTGATTACTGTAGCTTTGCAGTATAGTCTGAAGTCAGGGCATGTGATACCTCCAGGTTTAATCATCTCTCTTAAGATTGCTTTGGCTATTTGGAATTGTGATTCCATACAAAGTTTAGGATTATTTGTTCTAGTTCTGTGAAAAACACCATGAGTATTTTCATAGTGTGTATATGTGTGCTCAGTCATGTCAGACTCTTTTTGTGATCCCGTAGACTATAGCCCACCAAACTCCTCTGTCCATGGAATTTTCCAGGCAGGAAATACTGGAGAGGATTGCCATTTCCTTCTCCAGGAGATTTTCTTGACCCAGTGATTGAACTCGTGTCTCTTGTGTCTCCTGCATTGACAAATGGATTCTTTATCACTTGCACCACCTGGGAAGCTCCATATTTTGATAGGATATATATTAAATAAGTAGATCGCTTTGGGCAGTATGGATATATTAACTCTTTAAACTCATGAACATGATATATCTTTTCATTTATGTTTCTATCATCTTCATCAGTGTCACAGTTTTCATAGTACAGGTCTTTCACCTTCTCGGTTAAATTTATTCCTAAGTATTTTATTCCTTTTCATTCAATTATACATGGGATTGTTTTCTTGATTTCTCTTTCTGATAGTTATGCTTTCTTCTGTATCACCTATTTGCTGTTAATTACTTCTAGTTTATTTTTTTCATTTCAGTTATTGTATTCTTCAGTTCTGACTTGTCCCTTTATGTATTTTCTATTCTTTGTTGAACTTTCACTTTGTCTATTCTTTTCTCCAGTTCAGTGAGCATTTTTAATCCTATTGCATGAACTCTTCATTACATAAATTATTCATCTGTTTCAGTTGGGGTTTTTCTGGTGTTTTATCTTTTCTTTAATTTGGAACACTCTCCTCTGTCTTCTCATTTTGTTTGATTTTTTTCTGTTTCAGATCAGATCAGATCAGTCGCTCACTTGTGTCCGACTCTTTGCGACCCCATGAATCACAGCACGCCAGGCCTCCCTATCCATCACCAACTCCCGGAGTTCACTGAGACTCATGTCCATCGAGTCAGTGATGCCATCCAGCCATCTCATCCTCTGTCGTCCCCTTCTCCTCCTGCCCCCAATCCCTCCCAGCATCACAGTCTTTTCCAATGAGTCAACTCTTCGCATGAGGTGGCCAAAGTACTGGAGTTTCAGCTTTAGTGTCATTCCTTCCAAAGAAATCCCAGGGCTGATCTCCTTCAGAATGGACTGGTTGGATCTCCTTGCAGTCCAAGGGACTCTCAAGAGTCTTCTCCAACACCACAGTTTAAAACCATCAATTCTTCAGTGCTCAGCCTTCTTCACAGTCCAACTCTCACATCCATACATGACCACAGGAAAAACCATAGCCTTGACTAGACGGACCTTTTTTGAATATGCTATCTAGGTTGGTCATAACTTTCCTTCCAAGGAGTAAGCGTCTTTTAATTTCATGGCTGCAGTCCACATCTGTAGTGATTTTGGAGCCCAGAAAAATAAAGTCTGACACTGTTTCCACTGTTTCCCCATCTATTTCCCATGAAGTGATGGGACCAGATGCCATGATCTTTGTTTTCTGAATATTGAGTTCTAAGCCAACTTTTTCACTCTCCACTTTCACTTTCATCAAGAGGCTTTTGAGTTCCTCTTCACTTTCTGCCATAAGGGTGGTGTCATCTGCATATCTGAGGTTATTGATATTTCTCCCTGCAATCTTGATTCCAGCTTGTGTTTCTTCCAGTCCAGTGTTTCTCATGATGTACTCTGCATATAAGTTAAATAAGCAGGGTGACAATATACAGCCTTGACATACTCCTTTTCCTATTTGGAACCAGTCTGTTGTTCCATGTCCAGTTCTAACTGTTGCTTCCTGATCTGCCATACAAATTTCTCAAGAAGCAGATCAGGTGGTCTGGTATTCCCATCTCTTGAAGAATTTTCCACAGTTTATTGTGATTCATGCAGTCAAAGGCTTTGGCATAGTCAATAAAGCAGAAATAGATGTTTTTCTGGAACTCTCTTGCTTTTTCCATGATCCAGCAGATGTTGGCAATTTGATCTCTGGTTCCTCTGCCCTTTCTAAAACCAGCTTGAACATCAGGAAGTTCATGGTTCACATATTGCTGAAGCCTTGCTTGGAGAATTTTGAGCATTACTTTACTAGCGTGTGAGATGAGTGCAATTGTGCGGTAATTTGAGCATTCTTTGGCATTGCCTTTCTTTGGGATTGGAATGAAAACTGACCTTTCCAGTCCTGTGGCCACTGCTGAGTTTTCCAAATTTGCTGGCATATTGAGTGCAGCACTTTCACAGCATCATCTTTCAGGATTTGGAATAGCTCAACTGGAATTCCATCACCTCCACTAGCTTTGTTCATAGTGATGCTTTCTAAGGCCCACTTGACTTCACAGTCCAGGATGTCTGGCTCTAGGTCAGTGATCACACCATCGTGATTATCTGGGTCGTGAAGATCTTTTTTGTACAGTTCTTCTGTGTATTCTTGCAATCTCTTCTTAATATCTTCTGCTTCTGTCAGGTCCATACCATTTCTGTCCTTTATTGAGCCCATCTTTGCATGAAATGTTCCTTTGGTATCTCTGATTTTCTTGAAGAGATCCCTAGTCTTTCCCATTCTGTTGTTTTCCTCTATTTCTTTGCACTGATCGCTGAAGAAGGCTTTCTTATCTCTTCTTGCTATTTTGGAACTCTGCAGTTTTTTCTGTTTGTCTCTATGCAGTTATGCAAAACAGTTACCTATCCTTGTCTTTAAGGTGTTATCCCTATGCCGATGTATTCTCATATAGTCTACCTGTGTTCAGTGGTTTTGGTGCGAAAGCTGAATCTGAAGTGAGGACAGGCTATGTGTTCTCCCAGGGTGCACTGGCAGCTGACACCTTGGTGGGGCATAAGGTTGGAGATGGAGGGGCTCTAGCCAGAGCCAGGTGTGAGCCAGGGCTTCTCCCAGGCTTCATGGCAGTTGACACCCTAAAGGTGGAGGGGCTAGAGTCGAAGGGGCTGGAGTAAAAGCCCTGAATGAGTTGGGCTTCTCCTCACCACAATGGTGATCTCAGCCTTGACTGGGGATAGGGCCAAAGCCCAAGGTGCTGGAACCACAAATCTCAGCTACTTCTGCTTTTCCCCAGGACAATGTTGGTCTCTGCCTTGTTTAGGGCCAGAGCCAGGGCCCCAGAGGCTAGAGCCAAAAATCTGAGCTAATTCCACTTCTCCCTGATGCAGCAGTAGTTGCCTTGGTCAGGAGTGGAGCCAAGGTCCAAGAGGCTAAATCTGCAAATCTGAGCTAGCTCCACTTATCCCTAGCATGATAGTGATCTCCTCCTTGGCTGGGAGTAGTGCCAGACCAGAAGAGGCTGGAGCAGGAGCCTGATACGGGCTGGGAGAAAAACTGAGGTGGTCCTGGCAGGCTGACCGAGTACCAGGCAGTTTTTAACCTGCTGCTTCTTCTCTGGAACTGGGAACAAGCAAGGCTGTCTGTAAGTTCTTAAGGAGCAGAGTCTCAGTTTCCTACGGCTCCCTGGAACTCTACTGGTCTTCAAACAAGCCAAAGAATCTTCCCAGTGCTGGACCCCAGGGTTGGGATGCCCAGTATGGGGCTGAAACCCCTCATTTCTCAGGGAGGATCCTTGGGCCTATGACATTCCCTTCATCTTCTGGGTCACACACCATGGTTGTGGATCCTGAATAGATTGCACCTCCTCCCCTCCAACCTCAACCCAGTTCTTTCTGTTCAACCTTCATCACAAAAGAGCTGTTCTGATAGTCCTCAGGTGATCTGCAGAGATAGTTGCTTTCTGTGTAGTTGTACTTTTGATGTGCTCAAAGATGGGAGGGGAGTTCAGGGTCTTCCTACTTAGTCATCTTGTTCCAACCCCAGCTTTTACGGCTGCATGTGTTTTCAATCATTAGGGAGAAGTGGGAGGAAGAAGCTACTTTTTTACTTCCTTTCTCTTTGTCTCACAGATATTACTTCTGGTGGCCTCATGTCATTGATTCTGCCCCATTTGTAGGCTTTCACTAGGATTGAATTTTAGTTGTCACTTCACACCTTCTAAAATTACATAGTAACATTTTTTCTTTTACCTACATCCGCTCCCTAACACTCAAATTTGACAGATTTTGAAATTTTTCAAAGTGTATTTTAACATATTATCTGATAGGTGTTTGCTTAATAAAAGAAAAAAAAGTTTATTTTCTCTTTCTTCTTTTTCTAATAAATGTGCTGATCCCAGATTTTTTGACTGCTTCCATATTTTCCAGTCTTCAGAAGTTGTATACTGGGACAAAATTTAGTTTAGATAGGGGTCAGGATAGAAGAACAAAATCCAAAGTTGGACATCCTTGAAATTTTTCATGTTGGTTTTTTCTGTGAAGTTCATTGGCAGTTCTGAAAAGCAGTTTTAAAGTCTAGAATCTAAGTTCAAATATTGGATCTAACATTTGCTAGTTCTACAGCCTTTGGCAGATTAGTTAGCCTCTCTGAAACTTGATTTTTCTTTTGTAAAATAGGGGTGATGTTTTAGGACTCGGCTCCAGAAATGCTTATAAGAAGTAAGATACAGGACACAAACTCCTGTCCTTAGAATCATTACCTCACTTAATTCTTATAGCATCCCTGCTGCTGCTGCTGCTAAGTCGCTTCAGTCGTGTCTAACTCTGTGCGACCCCATAGATGGAAGCCCACCAGGGCCCGCCATCCCTGGGATTCTCCATGCAAGAACACTGGAGTGGGTTGCCATTTCCTTCTCCAGTGCATGAAAGTGAAAAGTGAAAGTGAAGTCGCTTAGTCGCGTCCAACTCTTAGGGACCCCATGGACTGCAGCCTACCAGGCTTCACCATCCATGGGATTTTCCAGGCAAGAGAACTAGAGTGGGGTGCCATTGCCTTCTCCTATAGCATCCCTATGATAGTAATATTGTCTCAGTTCTACAGATTAGACAACTGAATATTGACCATAGTCACAGAGCTAGTATTCATTCATTCAACACAAATGGATGGAAAGCCAGTTAAGTGCCTTCAGGGAGCCTTTTATTCTAATGCAGAGAGATGACAATAAACATATAGCAAACACACAAATGAGAGTTTTCAAAGCAATAACTGCACTGAGAAGATAAAACAGGGTAACAAAGAGAGAGTTATGGACCAAGAGAGGTGTGTTCAGAAAAGCTCTTAAAGAAGTAACATTCAGCGACACCAGAATGATGAAGAAGAGCTGCAGAACAGCAGACAAGTAGAGGGAACAGCAAGAGTGAAATCAAGAACATGGGATGTACATTCATAAATGTGCAACAAGCAGTTGATAGTCTTACTACCTTAAAAGGAGGCTTGCATCTCTGGGCAAATCTCTTGTAACTTTAGCCTTAATCAGAGAATGAATGTGTGTTAGTCTCTCAGTCATGTCTGACTCTTTGCGACCCCATGGACTATAGCCCACGAGGTCCTCTGTCCCTGGAATTCTCCAGGCAAGAATACTGGAGTGAGTTGCCATTCCCTTCTCCAGGGGATTTTCCCAATCCAGGGACAGAACCCAGGTCTCCTGTGTCTCCTGCATTGGCAAGCGGGTTCTTTACCATCTGAGCCACCAGGACTATGTGGCATTTAGCAGTCTTCTGGGTTTGTAATGTCCCTAGTCACCAATTTGTTTAAGTTGAATAACATGTTGTGTTCCATATATTTGTCATTCTGTGATTTCAAGGTGACAGGGTGATCAGAAGGTGAATGTGCCTGTTGTGTTTCTTGCCAGGTGCTAACTTCAAAAGAAATGCCCTATCCATTAAGCATCACTGGAGAGGAAAAGAGGAAAACAAGCTTTTAATGAACAAAACAATCCAAATCGTTACTTGGCTACTGGGGCACCACAGGAGACAATTTGCTCAGTGCTCTTGAACTGGGGCTGACTGGCCTCTCAACAGAGCAGGAGCAAAGCTACCACATAGATAATGTCTTGAGGAGAGTTGTTTTCTCCTAAAGAGTCCATGGTATTGACAGTTTCTGCTGCCACATTTCACATCTTCTTGTGGCTTTGATTGATTACACCATCCCAAGATGCCAAATATTTTGAAAAGTATTAGAACTTGGCAGGAGGTTTTGATTGGATTTGTGACCAAACTTGTCTCTAGTAATTTTCTCTGATTAATCTATCATTTACACATTGTGGTATGTTCCTCTTGGATAGGAGAGGAATTTTTCGCATTTGGGTATACAAAGAGAGGAGAATCAGAAGCTCCAGTAAGACCTCAGGTAGACCAATAAATGTAATATTAGTGATTCAACGTGGCTACAGTACTTACCACAAGGCATAGACCTTTACACCATCCACATAGGTCCCGAAATGAAAAGATACACAGTGAGTATGTGCAAGGAGCACATCAGAGCCACTGGCCTTAAGAATGTGAAAGTAAGAGAAGTAAATTGTATGCCACCTTAAATAAGGTACGTTAGTTTCCTAGGGTTGTCATCAGTTCAGTTCAGTTCAGTCACTCAGTTGTGTCCAACTCTTTGCGACCCCATGAATCGCAGCACGTCAGGCCTCCCTGTCCATCACCAACTCCCAGAGTTCACTCCGACTCACATCCATCGAGTCAGTGATGCCATCCAGCCATCTCATCCTCTGTCATCCCCTTCTCCTCCTGCCCCCAATCCCTCCCAGCATCAGACTCTTTTCCAATAAGGTTTCCAATGAGGTTACTGGAGTTTCAGCTTTAGCATCATTCCTTCGAAAGAAATCCCAGGGCTGATCTCCTTCAGAATGGACTGGTTGGATCTCCTTGCAGTCCAAGGGACTCTCAAGAGTCTTCTCCAACACCACAGTTCAAAAGCATCAATTCTTCAGTGCTCAGCCTTCTTCACAGTCCAACTCTCACATCCATACATGACCACAGGAAAAACCATAGCCTTGACTAGACGGACCTTTGTTGGCAAAGGAATGTCTCTGCTTTTGAATATGCTATCTAGGTTGGTCATAACTTTCCTTTAAGGAGTAAGCATCTTTTAATTTCATGGCTGCAGTCACCATCTGCAGTGATTTTGGAGCCCCCAAAAATAAAGTCTGACACTGTTTCCACTGTTTCCCCATCTATTTCCCATGAAGTGATGGGACCAGATGCCATGATCTTTGTTTTCTGAATGTTGAGTTTTAAGCCAACTTTTTCACTCTCCTCTTTCACCTTCATCAAGAGTTGTCATCATAAAATACCAAAAATGGGGTGACTTACAATAGACATTTACTGTCTCACAGTTCTGCAGGCTGTGTTGGCAGGACCACGCTCCCTCTAAAGACTCCAGAGGAGAATTCTCCTTTGCCTCTTCTATTTGCTGGCAATGAGTGGTTTTCTTTGGCTTATCAATGCATCACTCCAGTCACATGGCCATCTTCTCTCATGTGTCTTTAATTGTCTTCCCTCTGTGCATGTTTGTCTCTGTGTTCAAATGTCCCTCCTTTTTGTGGAGAAGGGGTAAATTGCAAGGTTGGGATTAACATATACATACAGTTATATATTAAATAGGTAGCCAACAAGGACTTACTATATAGCACAAGGAACTCTACTCATAACCTAATGAGTTATGAGTAGAACTCTAGTTCATAACCTAAATGAAAAAAGAATGTGAAAAAGAATAGACTACATGTATATATTTAACTGAATTATTTTGCTGTACACCTGAAATTAACATAACATTGTAATTAGCCATATTCCAATATATAATAAAAATTAAAATTTAAAAAATTCTCCTTTTTATAGGGACACCAGACATACTGATTAGGACCCTTCCTAATGACTTCATGTTAACTTGATGACCTCTATAAAGATCCTATTTATACATAAAGTCATATTCTGAGGTCCCAGGGTTTAGAATGTCCTCTTCAGAGGACATAGGTTCAACCCATAACACTAGGTTAGACTACAGGTTGTTGACACTGAAAGCTGTAACCTGGGTTACCTGGAGAGGGATAGGATAGGACTGCCAGATTTAGAAGAAAAAAGATGTTTGGGTAAATGTGAATTGTAGATCAATGATGCATAATTTTTTAGTAGGAGTATGTCCCAAATATTTTTTTTCTTTATTTTTTTTTTATTTTTTAATTTTATTTTATTTTTAAACTTTACATAATTGTATTAGTTTTGCCAAATATCAAAATGAATCCGCCACAGGTATACATGTGTTCCCCATCCTGAACCCTCCTCCCTCCTCCCTCCCCATACCATCCCTCTGGGTCGTCCCAGTGCACTAGCCCCAAGCATCCAGTATCATGCATTGAACCTGGACTGGCATCTCATTTCATACATGATATTTTACATGTTTCAATGCCATTCTCCCAAATCTTCCCACCCTCTCCCTCTCCCACAGAGTCCATAAGACTGTTCCATACATCAGCGTCACTTTTGCTGTCTCGTACACAGGGTTATTGTTATCATCTTTCTAAATTCCATATATATGCGTTAGTATACTGTATTGGTGTTTTTCCTTCTGGCTTACTTCACTCTGTATAATAGGCTCCAGTTTCATCCACCTCATTAGAACTGATTCAAATGTATTCTTTTTAATGGCTGAGTAATACTCCATTGTGTATATGTACCACAGCTTTCTTATCCATTCATCTGCTGATGGACATCTACGTTGCTTCCATGTCCTGGCTATTATAAACAGTGCTGCGATGAACATTGGGGTACACGTGTCTCTTTCCCTTCTGGTTTCCTCAGTGTGTATGCCCAGCAGTGGGATTGCTGGATCATAAGGCAGTTCTATTTCCAGTTTTTTAAGGAATCTCCACACTGTTCTCCATAGTGTCTGTACTAGTTTGCATTCCCACCAACGTTTTATGAGACATACTTATGTTAAAAATGTATTGGTTGTTTATATGAAACTTAGTGACAGATTTTATTTTCTTTGGTTCCAAAATCACTGCAGACGGTGACTGGAGCCATGAAATTAAAAGACACTTACTCTTTGGAAGAAAAGCTATGACAAACCTAGACAGCATATTAAAGAGCAGAGACATTACTTTGTCAACAAAGGTCCCATATAGTCAAAGCTATGGGTTTTCCAGTAGTCATGTACGGATGTGAGAGTTGGACCATAATGAAGAACTGAGTGCTGAAGAATTGATGCTTTCAAATTATGATTCTGGAAAAGGCTCTTGAGAGTCCCTTGGACTGCCAGGAGATCAAGCCAGTCAATCCTAAAAGGAAATTAACCCTGAATATTCATTAGAAGGACTGATGCTGAAGTTGAAACTCTAATACTTTGGCCACCAGATGTGAAGAGATCACTCATTGGAAAAGACCCTGATGCTGGGAAAGATTGAAGGCAAAAGGAGAAGAGGAATCAGATGACGAGATGGTTAGATAGTGTCACCAACTCAATGGACATGAATCTGAGCAAACTCCAGAAGACAATGAAGGACAGGGAAACCTGGCATGCTGTAGTTCTTGTATCATTTTGCGTCTGAGCAGACACAGAATGCTGACTGAACCCAGCATCTTTAACTGGGTGTCCTTTGTTTTATCTGGTAATCCTAAAATAGGCTCTTGTGAGCCCCTCTTCTGATAGCTTCTAGGTTCCTCTCGTCTACCCCATCAAGATACAAGAAGAAATGGTTATACATGCAAAGAACCTGCACTAGGAGCTCTGAGCCTTGAGTTCTGAGCACCCAATATACTATATAGGTGTTTTTTGTTATTTTCTAATTTATTCATTTTTAATTGAAGGATAATTGCTTTACAATATTGTGTTGGTTTCTGCCATACAGCAACATGAATCAGTGATAGATAAGATACATATGTCCCCTCCCTCTTGAAATTCTTGAACTTCCCTCCCACCTGCCACTCCATCCCACCCCTCTAGGTTGTCACAGAGCCCTGGTTTGAGTTCTCTGAGACATACAGCAAATTCCCGCTGGCTATCAATTTTACATATGGTAGTATATATGTGTCCATGTTATATATAGGCGTTTGACTTAATCAAAGCGCTTAACTCTAAGACTCAGTTTCATTATCGGTTAAAAATAGATATAAGAATATCTTTCCTACTGACCTTTTATTATTGCTGTGATGCTAAAACAAGACAAATGAAGCAAAGATACTTCCCAAATACATAAGCGCTATCATAGTAGAAAGTTGTTGTTTTTATAGCTTCGGATTTAGGACCTTGAAGTTCTGCCTTATTTCTTACTTAGAAAACCAAATAAAATCAGCAGATAGAGCGTGGGCACCTCCACATCTTACCTTTCATAAATTAAGGGCCTCCTTGAACCATTGCCCTGGCTTCTGTACTTTACAGTACTGAAGATTAAGAATTGGAATGAAAAATGTTGGCCATAAAAGTGGCCCCCTGAGTTGTTGACCAGTCCATTTTACTTTCAGACCTCTGCCCTGAAACATAAAAATGTACTTCCATACAACACTTTAGTACCTCTCATTTTCTGGAGAAGGAATTAATGTTTGTGTACCTATAGGCAAAAAGTCACTTTTTAAATTCAGAGAAAAATCTCATTTAAAAAAAAAAAGGAGGAGAAAAGAGAGGCCCTGAAATGCTGAGTATTGAGATCACAGCCTTTCATGAACACTATGCAACCAATTCTGGAGAAAATTTTCAAATAAGAACTGGAATAATTACCCACACTGACTAAATAAACACCCAATGTGGTTGCTATCAAAATGAAAATCCATCATTTCTGTATTGACTCTAAGGGCCCATAATTAAGTAGGCTTGGCAGCTGTTTTAAATCCATGCACCTAAGAAGGAAAATTATATGCTTTATCCAGTGAGGAGATTGTGGTTTGTATTTTAAATTTTGTCTCCAAGGTATTTTTTTTTTTACCAGTAGGTAAATGATTTTTCTTTACCTGTTTGAAGCAAAGTACTCTTATCAGAGTTTATGAAAAGCATCATAAAGTAAGAATTAATTTTCAGTATGAAATTTAGTATTGCAATGAAGTTTCATTACAGTAGATTGCTGCAACCTATGTAACATTTCAAGATATTTACCATTCTATTTTTCTCAGATGTACCCTTGTTAATATATACTACATAAGGGCAACAATGTAGTGTCATTACTTCAATTGGGCATATAAGTGTGTTACTGTCAAGTGTTAAAGCAATTCATTTTTTGTTGTTGTTTTCATGAAATCTTTTATTTTACAATGATCTTCTGCTTCCTGCAAGACCACTGTATACTAAGAACAACAGGCATGGTCTACACCTCTTGTAGGTATACTTGTAGACTGGGCAAAGAATAAATTCTGTGAAACTGCCAAGGAGAACAGGGTTAAAATATTTATGTTGCCTAGAGTAAACACCTCTTGCTTTTACAGGGACTTTAACTTGTAAGTAATATTTTCCTCTTTAATTTTATGTTTAATTTAGAACATGGCCTCGAGACACTAGTCTTTTATGGTAGTCAGTGACTTTATGATAACCAGTGATTCCCCCCGCCCCAACACCCGAAGGGTCAGGTCACATCGTTAGAGAGGAGTACAGCTAAAGAGATGGGGAATCAGCCTGTTCATCTTGCTGAAAGGATTTGGGAGTAAGAATAAACGAGTCTGTACCATTCTGGCTATCTCACCATGGGAGTAGAGCTTCCCAGAAGAAAAAATGACAAGGAAATGAGAAAGTCAATTCCTAGGCAGATTGATAAGAAGTTTGGGGTCCCTGAGGAGGAGAAAGGGGTCTGGGGCTCTCAGGGAGGAGACAGGGGTCTGCAATTCTCAAGAAGGGGTAAAGGACGAATGTTTTTTTCTACACTCCTTAGTAAGAATTATATAATAACAATGTATCCTGGTTGAGGACAGTTTCTCCTTCTTGAAAACCTTCTGACTAAACCTGTTATCTTAAAATGTATATTGCGGGAGTGGGTCTGATAAAATTTTTACAACCTTGAGACATTCTTTTGATTTATTGTAATAACCAATTGAAAAAGTGTATAATTCCCTTGCTAAGACTAGCGAGGGGGTTACTCTCCATCCCGCTTCTGATGTCTATGTCCTCTGTCCCTTTTTCACTTGAATAAAACTCTGCCACACAAAAGCTCTTGAGTGATCAAGCCTGGACCCTGGTCCTGAAGCTAAATCTTCTTCTTCAGAGATCACAGATCCAACATCGTTCACCATAAGCGATCAGTAAGATGACATCTACTGAGCAGACCCACCATGCAGACACCTCCACTGATAAGCCTGGCAAGTGTCCATCACCTGAGAGTCCCAAGCAGCCTATGCACAAGCCCCAGGTCCTCGTTATTGGTCAGTGTACACTGCAGAGGACCTTGAATTCTCTTTCAGAGTAGTCTGAATCTGGATCTCCCTCAGTGGGGAGTATCTGAAGGCTTTTAAGCTTTAGAAAGGCTTTATTTTTAGATGTGCAAGTCTTTGGACAGTAAGTATGTTGGGCCACAACAAGACTAGGCTTTAGGACTAAGCAAGGTTTGTTTACTACTAGATCATACTACCTTTCAGGAAGTGAATCGTGACTACTTTCCCTTTGCTGTACTTGTGCTTGTTAACTATTTCGTACTTTTTTTTTTTTTAACTTTACAATATTGTATTGGTTTTGCCATATATCAAAATGAATCCGCCACAGGTATACATGTGTTCCCCATCCTGAGCCCTCTATTTCGTACCTTTGTAAAATGGAAATCAAATAAAACAAAACTTTAAAAAGCATTTCACAGTAGTTTTCTCAAAAATCTCATCCCCATTTTATAGCTGAGGCACATATGCTTCAAAGAGATGGTGTGACTTTCCCAGAATCCCACGGTAAGTAAATCTTCTTAAAGTGCCATATATCAATTATTCCTTCACTGAAGACTATTGATGAGAACCTACTAAGGACCAGGCAATATGGTAGGTGCTGGAATTGATTGGTAATCAATCAAGAAATAAGATGTACATGGTCCCCACTCTCTTAGAGCCTATGGTCTGTGAAGGGAGACAGTTAAGTGAGCAATAGCAACACTGCGTGATGAGTACTGTCCTAAGTGAGGCCAAGGGTACCGCTGAGAGGTTGTGAAAGGCCCCGTATCACCACCATCTCAAGTGAACTATAGAGAGCTCTTACTGCATGCCTGGCACTGTGTCATCACTTTACAGGTATTATCTTTCTTAATATTCACCTCAGCTTGATAGATGAGAAAAGTGAGACATGGAGAGGTGATCTAACCTACTTAAGTCACAGAGAAAGGTAGAGCCCAAATTCCACCAGAAAGTCTGATCCAAGTCCACACACATAGACCTCCACTTTTACCACCAATTATAATCTTCCTGAGGAAAAGATTAGGATATTTTGGCTAGCAAAGTAACCCAGAGTTTTGTCTAGTGAGGCAGAAAGGACTGAGAAACTAATAAAGTTAAGTTTGTATGGCCAGAGCATAGAAATTCTTTTCATGTTCCAATTGATCCACAGTTGAATCAAAGGATTTGGCTATCATGTTCATCTCTGCTATATAGAAATCATGGCTTTTATCTTTTGTAAACCAATCAGGAAGACAGAAATTACCAATGGTATCAGTATAACCACAGAGTACTTAATTGACATAGCCTTTGAGTTTAGTTGCTGGAAAAGCATCTAAACTTCAACGCTCTAGAAGACAGGTCCAGGGTCAAGCTTGTCATGGTACATGGAATGATATATTTTCTCATTTTTCCCCCCAGCCTCTCTTGAATTTCATTTTTCACGATTTTTTTAAACATCCATCCAGGCACACTTAAGTTTCCCATTCTCACTGGTATGCTTTTATATCAGGTAAAACCATGTTTTCTTTGATTTGGTGGCCTATATTTATTTTCTGGATACTAATTATGAATCTAAAATATTGCTAGCAATCAAGAGTTAAAGACAAGTGGAAAAAGTGTTTCAACAAATGTGGCCCCATTTTGTTTTGTTTTGCTTTACAGTTTGAAAAAAGAAACTGCATTGCTTTTGAAAATAATTGTGAAATTCTAAACCACAGCATTTCTATTCTGGGCTTCAGTTGAAACTATCTGTGGCAGTCAATTCACACAAAGTCCTGTCTTTAATCAGCCTCAATCTACGTAGAATATTTATCCCATTCCAACAATGTATAGGATGGAAAACTAGGACAATGAAATTACTGTGAACTATAACACTTTATTTAATTAAATATATTCAACATGTGTTCTAGCTGTTTGCCTTCTTTTTTCTTACATACACTCCAAATCACATATTTATTCTTTTAATGTCTATCTAATCTGTTAAAGAGAAACTTAATCTTCATGTAGACTTTTTTTTAATGTTTGTTACCTCATCAGTTGTTAGGATAACTGACAAACAGCCTAGCTTCCCATTATGACAAATATCTGAAGTGACTATTATTACTCTCCATACAAAATTTTTACACTGACAAGGTCATTACTCATTTTGATTATTGCCTTCAGATCAACTTTTGCTCATTTTTTGTTGTTGTTGTTGTTTTCCAAAAAAATTGCAATTTTTTCAAGATTTATACTTTTAAGAACTTAATAAATATTCTATAAACTAAAAATTTCAGAAGACTAAGATTAATTTTTACAATAGTTATCAGTACTGAATAAAGTACATAGTTCCAACAAAACAGCTATCCTAAAATAGTTTATAATTGGGGTATATAATGTGAATTTTTGAAATAACTTAAAGTCATATGCTTTCACTTTTTCATCAAGGAGGTGAAAATCCTCTTGGTAGAACAACTTGTCCTTAATTATGTCAGGTCTAGAGGGTAAGCATGGAGGGAATATTCAAAGTCAAATGAAGAGCTGAGTGACAGGAGATAGTAAGACTTTATTAAGAGAGCATAAGCATAGTATAAAAATAGAACTGTTGGCAGAACGAGAGAAAGATAAGAAAACAAATGGATTGATAATAAGGAAAAAATAGCTACACCTTCAGATCAGATCAGATCAGATCAGATCAGTCGCTCAGTCGTGTCCAACTCTTTGCGACCCTATAAATCGCAGCACGCCAGGCCTCCCTGTCCATCACCAACTCCCGGAGTTCACTCAGACTCACGTCCATCGAGCCAGTGATGCCATCCAGCCATCTCATCCTCTGTCGTCCCCTTCTCCTCTTGCCCCCAACACCTTGGCGAGTGCTTATTATACATCAGCCATTGTTTTGGGATGTTTGTATATTTCAACTCAATCAAATACCAACTTAGGAAAATCAGAAAACTGTTTAGTTTAAGCTGCAAATGGAGAAGATGTTTAAACATCAGGAAGGAAGTGAGAACTTCAAGAGAATGACCACCACGAAGCAAAGGTAAATGAACATGAAATAAGCAGAGACAAGGGGAGGGAAGGAGGAGGATGACAGGAAGGTACTGAGTGACAGGAAATGACTGAAAATAAGAAAGTCAAAGAATTCATCCTTCAAAAATGGAGACGGAAACCTCAAGAAGACTGGCAGTTAGAAGTACAACTTTCAGGCGTTGTGCTTTATTTCATTAAATTGTATTACAAAGTCTTTCCCTGTCCTCTCATCATGGCAGGTGTTGTTCTCAGTCCACAGGATGCCAATGGTAAATGGCCCCTGTTGCCAGTCTGCAGGCCCTGCTCTCTGAGGCACTGAACCTTGGGAGCAGGACAGGAGACAGGCCATCAACAGCCAGTGCTGTCAGGGGTTCGGAAGCTGGACATGGCAGCCAGTTAGAAATGCTCATTCCCACCTTCCAGCCACAAATCCTTTCTGACCTCTGTCCTGAAAGAGCTCGAGTTAACTGGTAAATTGAATACAATTTATTGAGTAGGAAGAGGACAGAAAAGGGAAACAGGCAGAAGATCCCAGTTCTAAAGTCTGGGTGGCCTTAGGCGAATCTTTCCTCCTTTCTGGTCCTTTGCTTCTATCAGACTGCAGGCACTGGCACAGCTATTCTCTGAGGTCCACTCCAGCCCTAATGTGAATTTGGGAAGGAATCTGATGCAAGGGATGTAAGCCTGTGCATGCTAAGTCACTTTAGTCATGTGGATTCTTTCTGACTCCATGGACTGTAGCCCACCAGGCTCCTCTGTCCATGGGATTCTCCAGGCAAGAATACTGGAGCGGCTTGCCATGTCCTCCAAGGGAATCTTCCTGACCCAGGGATCCAACCTATACCTGTTACATCTCCTACATTGGCAGACAGGTTCTTTACCACTAATAAATACAAGTTGCTATCACAGATTCATTTGATAATGAAATTCTAAATTCTCAATCAGTAGCAGGTTAGCTCAACCTCTGGAGTGTGATCAACTCTGGTCAACTCCAGGAGTGTGATGAGACGACTCACCCCAAACGATTTCCAAGCAGGGACAGACAGGCCTGTCTGGGTCATCTCAGTGATGTTCAGGATACCTACACAGGACAGATTCCCATCATCATCAGATGTTCCCAGATCAGCATATTCTAACAATTAGCCACAGCAGAACCATTTGTCTTAATTAACTTAACGTCTGTTAGCTGAAGCCTAATTAAACATTGCCAATTACTTGGAAAAACAATTTAAAAAGTCATTCCACAATACCATCTTGTCGTTGTAGAACCTTTTAATAAGCTGGCCTTACAAAGTATGGGCAATCTTTTCCTCAAGTGTGTGTTGCCTTCGGATAGAGCTAATGTTCTCATTTAAAATAACATCTTGCTGAGGGACTTTGATGAGAAAGCTCTCCTCTCAATGCAGCTTTGAGGAACATCTGCTGTCAGATTTTTTTCCCACAGTTCAGTTCAGTTCAGTTCAGTTGCTCAGTCGTGTCCGACTCTTTGTGACCCCATGAATCGCAGCACGCCAGGCCTTCCTGTCCATCACCAACTCCCGGAGTTCACTCAGACTCACGTCCATCGAATTGGTGATGCCATCCACCCATCTCATCCTCTGTTGTCCCCTTTTCCTCCTGCCCCCAATCCCTCCCAGCATCAGAGTCTTTTCCAATGAGTCAACTCTTCGCATGAGGTGGCCCAAGTACTGGATTTTTAGTTTTAGCATCATTCCTTCCAAAGATCACCCAGGGCTGATCTCCTGGGTACAGGAGCTCCCAAGGAGCTCTCCTTGGGAGCAGTCAAAAAAAGAATAAAGGCAAAACTTTTTGTTCAACACAGCAGCTGAAGGATGTATAGAAAATATCCAAATCACATAATTACAATATAACCCAAATTTTCCCAAATACTTCTTTCAATTCTATAGGACTTCTTAGTTTTAGGTATTTGGTGGGGTTTTCCCATCTACAAACTTACTGACCCTAGTAATTTCTGGTGCTTTAGTGCTCCTGAAAAATTCAAAATTGTCCCCTTCATGGTTCAGCACTTAAGATTCTGAATATATAGCAATATGACCAGCACCAGCCTGGGGCTTTCCAAGAACAGTCTAGAGAAACTGTCAGGGGAATTCTTAGTTCCTCCTCTTAGGCTTGCTGATAACTCTCTGGCCCTCGGTGAGTTTTCTGAAGGTGTTTGTTGTTTTGAGCTGTAGTTATAAAAGTTTCAACTTGAAGCTAATTCTGTAGTAAATAAGAAAGTGAAAATCACTGTTCTTGAGGCAAAGTGGTGGGTAACCTGCCCTCCTCCAAAAAGCAGTTCAGTGGTTTAACTCTCTGTCCTTCTGGTGCCTCCATAGAATCAAGAAAGCCTGGCTCTTCCAACTTCTTTTGCCTTCATTTCTCACTTGAAGATAGAAACATCTCTTTGACCCCCAAATGGACAGAGGCATTAGACTTGGCATATTGAATAGATTTCCAATGAAAGTCTTTCATTCAGCAGCTGCCACTGCCAAGTACAGGGTAGTATCCTCAGAAAGTATATGAAAGCTAAAGAAAGTAGAGGAGCCCATGCAAATTCTCAGCAAATCTGACCTAAACACAGAGAAAAGAAGGGTGCTCTGAGGTCTAGGGTAAGACTCGGAGCTGGTTTGATAGCTTGTGATCACCTCTGGATCACATCCAGACTCTGCCTTGAAAACTCTACCATGTTGAGACAGAAACCGTCCCTGAAGAGAAGTGGATGTGGACTCCAGGCATCTCACTAGATGCTTCCAAGAAGATGCTTCTTCTAGATGCTTATTCCATGGAATAAGGCTGAAGATCAGTAAGTGTGTTCCCACGAGCTAGTGATGAGTGACAAAACAAGGTAAACTGCCCTGGGTTAGTCGTTGATGCCTGTGTTTGTATTTCTATTTATTTTTGTTTTAAAAATATGTTGTTTGGAATTTATATCCATCTAATTTTCCAGCTTTGGAAATTATGAAAACAGTGCCAGACACTTAGAAACCAATTCACATAACTCTTCACTTAGAGCAAGACCACATCCTCTGGTTTAGAACATTCACTGTCATCCCCATATTGTGTGAATTTTCAGAAAAAAAAAAAAAAAAACCTATGGGCTATGTAAAGTCAATATTCTCAATCCTTGAGGCTACTGCAGTACTCAAGTGCTCAATCCTCAAGGGACCTAGAAAGACCTAGTCATTCAAAATGAAGCAAATAACCAAACCCCTAGTTAGGGTATTGCTGATAGCCAGAATGTGCAAAGTCATGAGGGGTACCTGAACTTGTTATACACAAAGATTTAAAAAGGAAAACTGTGTTATATCTCCCTGCTATATAGCACCACCAATTGCTCGAATGATTATTTCTTACATAATTCCTGTGAAGTAGGGGAACAGAAAGATAACATTTTCACATGTATTGGTTTAGGTACAAGGAAATTTTCAATACATGAATATGTTCTTTGGGATATGAAAATGAAATGAGAATTTGACTCAATTTCTTAAATCATTGTTCTATAGCCAAATATTTTAGATTATCCTACATCTATTAAAATAAAGTTGGTTTCTTTAGATCACTCTTTGGTAACCAGCCTTCAACATGGCCCCCGTGGTCCTCAAATCCTGGAACTTACACTTTTGTGTATTTTTTTTCCTTCTATGTTTTAGCTGGGTTGGTCTACATGACCAATAGGACATGGAAAGAATGATGGACTGTTACTTCTGAGGTCAGTTATAAAAGACTCTGATTGCTTGCTCTGGAAGAAGGTATTTGCCCTTTCCTGAAAACACTCAAACTTCCTTATGGAAAGACCTATTTGTGAAGAGCAACTGAGGCCAACAACCAGTGAGGAATTGAGGAGTCCTACCAGCATCTGCAGGAATGAGCTTGAAAACAGATCCTTTCATCCAGTTAAGCCTTGGATGACTGCAATCACAGTCAGTATCTCAATCATATTAACATGAGAGATCTTGAACCAGAACCAACCAACTGAGCTTCTCCCTAATGTCTGACTCATAAAAACCTATAAGATAATAAGTATGTGTTGTTTTTAGTGAGGAGGTTTGGGGGAAACTTGTTATACATAACAGATAAACTAAACAACTCTCCTTTCTGATCTTAAATGATTTAAGGTTGTTGCTTTATCATTTATTACCCTAAACCTATATACTCCAAAGTAACTTCCTATGTTTTCTAAAAGTACAACTTCAAAAGTTTTTTAACCAACTCAAATAAAATATAAGATCTATTCCAAGGATACACACTGGAAAACACTAGTTTTTTATCTACAGAGGTTGTCCCACAAGGGTTTTCTCTAAGTATTGAGTTAGACACAGACATGTAATTATATGCCTAATTCATCGATTTTGCTAACATAAATCTTACCAAGATGCTAAGCTGGGACTGAGAAAGCAACTCATCTTAATGTTTTAACTATCTGAAGTAGAAAAACCACTGTATTTTCTCCTCCACAAATTATTAGCACCTGAAAATGAAGTGTTTAAGCATCTTTCAGTGCCAGTTTTCTCCTCATCTAAGAGACAAACACTAAGCATTGCTTATTCATTGACATGTCTCCCTGGTAAATCCTCATTACAGATAAATAAACTGACTCTCAGAAAAGGTTTTGTGATGGAAAATCTGCTGCTAAATCTTGCAATATTTTCCAAACATGCTGACAACACTAAATTCCCAAAGACTTAAGATATCCTAAGACAGGAAGTGTGGCCCCAGACCTCTAATTTTTAATCCTCTACTCAAGCAAATCAAATTACCACCTCTACAGTCAAAGCAGCTCTTAACTAGAGGCTAATGATTTGAGGAGTCTCCTAGTGGGATCTCTGTGACTTCAGGTTGTTTACTGAAAAGAAAATTTATCTTCATTTTTATACATAAATGATCATTGCTAAACTTCCTGTGACTTTGTGAAATAATTCTCTAATGAAAATATATGACCATCACTAATAAGAAAATAAGAAAAATGCAGCTTATTCCCATGATTCTGTTTTTGTTAATTAAAAATTCCAGTAACTGTAATAAGTTAGACATTTTGTGCTCCATAATACTTCTTTATTCAACATTTTCTTGTCAAGTGAAATAGTCAGTGATGGAGAAAGGCCACAGATTTGAGCTGATCTATTTGCATCTAAGATGAAGAGATGCATGTCCGGTATGGATTAATGACCTCCATATGCTTTGTCAGTATACACTGTGAGCAAAGGAAAAAAAGAGGAAAGAGCACAATATTTCAAGTCTCTAACTCAGGTCATACATGTGTGCTAAGTCACTTCAGTCATGTCCAACTCTTTGTGACCCTATGAACTGTAGCCTGCCATGGGATTCTCTAGGTAAGAATACTGGAGTGGGTTGCTATGCCCTCCTCCAGAGGATCTTCCCAACCCAGGGACCAAGCCAGAGTCTCTTAGGTCTACACTGGCAGGTGGGTTCTTTACCACTAGTACCACCTGGGAAGCGCTAACTCGGGGTAATGACCCCAGTGGGTTTAGCCTACAGAGTTTCAATTATTTAAAATTTAGGTTGCTTTTTAATCCAAATAAAAGTTTAGATTCTCTCTACAACTTTTTCCCTGAAACTTATTTTTCACTTTGTATCTACTTTATGAACATCAGTCATCTTAAATTTTTGATATATTGTTCCTCAAAGAGTTCAGTTCAGTTCAGTTGCTCAGTAGTGTCCAACTATTTGTGACCCCATGAATTGCAGCACACCAGGCCTCCCTGTACATCACCAACTCCCGGAGTTCACTCAAACTCACGTGCATCGAGTTGGTGATGCCATCCAGCCATCTCATCCTCTGTCGTCCCCTTCTCCTCCTGCCCCCAATCCCTCCCAGCATCAGGGTTCTTTCCAATGAGTCAACTCTTCGCATGAGGAGGCCAAAGTATTGGAGTTTCAGCCTCAGCCTCAGTCCTTCCAATGAACACCCAGGACTGGTCTCCTTTAGGATGGACTGGTTGGATCTCCTTGCAGTCCAAGGGACTCTCAAGAGTCTCCTCCAACAACACAGTTCAAAAGCATCAGTTCTTCGGCGCTCAGCTTTCTTCACAGCGAACTAAAATGGACTGGAATGGGTGAATTTAACTCAGATGACCATTATGTCTACTACTGTGGGCAGGAATCCCTTAGAATAAATGGAGTAGCCATCATGGTCAACAAAAGAGTCCAAAATGCAATACTTGGATGCAATCTCAAAAGTGACAGAATGATCTCTGTTCATTTCCAAGACAAACCATTCAATATCACAGTAATCCAAGTCTATGCCCCAACCGGTAACGCTGAAGAAGCTGAAGTTGAACGGTTCTATGAAGACCTCAAAGAGTTAACTACCCTCAAAGTCTCACTAACCCCCAACCAATGAGCCCAATGGATTCATTCTTCAAAAATGCATTGTTAATAGAAAAAGCCCACCAAAAGTGCAGACATATTAATGATGAGACTCCAGGTCTAAAATGTGCTCAGATGTCATATGGCCATAAAACTAGAATCAGAAAACTATCACTGTCCAATAGAATTATCTTCAGTGATAGAAAAATTCTATATCTGTGCTGTGCAGTACAGTAGCCACTAACCATATGTGACCTTTGAGCATTTGAAATGTAGCTAGTGTTTGCACTGTTTACAGTTGCCAAGACATGGAAGCAACCGAAGAATCCATTGACAGATGAATGGATAATGAAGATGTGTTACATATATACAATGGGACATCATTCAACCATAAAAAAAGAATAAAATAATGCCACTTGTAGCAACATGGATGTACCTAAAGATTATCATAAGTGTAGTAACTTAGAGAAAGACAAATATCATATGATTATCACTTATACGTGGAATCTAAAAAATAGTACAAATTATTGACAAAACATAAACAGCCTCACAGATGTAGAAAACAAATTTATGGTTACCAGAGGAGAGGTGAGTGGGAGGTTAAATTGGGAGTATGGATTAGCAGGTTAACAGATACACACCAGCATGTATACAACAGATAAACAGCAAGGACTGACTGTATAGCACAGGCAACTAAATTCAACACCTTGTAACAAACTATAATGGAAAAGAAGTTTTTAAAAGATATAGATATGTGCATATATATCACTTTGCTATATACTTGAAATTAACACAATATTGTAAATAAAATTTTTTTTAATTTTAATAATTTTATTTTTTAATTGAATGATAATTGCTGTATAGAATTTTGTTGTTTTCTGTCAAACATCAATAAGAATCAGCCATAGCACTTTCAATCTCTGGGTCAGGAAGATCCCCTACAGAGGAAATGGCAACCCACTCCAGTAGTCTTGCCTGGGAAATCCCATGAAGAGGAGCCTGCCTGGCTACAGTCCATGGGGTCCCTCAGGCACTTAGTGATAAAAACAGCAACAACATAGTTAACATAAAACAAACAGTTTTTGAATGTTCCAAAAAGATAAGACATTTATTGTAAAAACTAGAGACATGTGTCTTCCTATTTCAATACTCTGATAATTTGCACAGTTTAATATTATAACCCTGCCTGTAGAACTAAATGTTCTGAGTGAGAATGCATTCACAAGTAATCCTTCACCAGGTATGTGAGTGTACAAATTTACAAATCAGATTTTTGTGGGGTGTCATTTCCTTTCCAGAAGTATTTTTTATTGAAGAATATTTGGTTTACAATACTGTGTTAGTTTCAGGTTTATAGCAAAGTGATTCAGTTTATATATATATATATATAATTTTTTCTTCTTTTCCATTGTAGGTCATTATAAGATATCGAATATAGCTCTCTGTGTTATCTAGTAAATCCTAATTGCTTACTTTATATAAAGTATAAAGAAGTATGTATCTGTTAATCCCATATTCCTAATTTATCCCCTCCCCCCACTTCATCTTTGGTAACCATAAGTTTGTTTTCTATGTCTGTGGGTCTGTTTCAGTTTTGCAAATAAGTTCATCTATAATTTTTTTAGATTTCACATAATGGATGATATTGTATAATTTTTGTCCTTCTCTGACTTGCTTCACTTAGTATGATTAACCCTAGGTCCATACATGTTGCAACAAATAGCACTACTTCATTCTTTTTATGGTCAAGTAATATTCGGTTGACTATATATACAATTCATCTTTTATTCATTCATCTGTTGATGGATGCTTAGGTTGCTTCCATGTCTTTAGCTACTGTACATAGTGCTGTTATAAACATTTTCAAATTAGCTTCCATCTTTTCTGGATATATGCCCAGGAGTGGGATTGCTAAATCATTTGGCAATTTTATTTTTAGCTTTTTAAGGAAACTCCAAGCTGTTTTACGTAGTGACTGCACCAATTTATGCTCCCATCAACAGTGTGGGAGGGTTCTCTTTTCTCCACACCCTTTCCAGCGTTTATTGTCTGTAGACTTTTTTGATGATGGCCATTTTGACTGGTGATACCTCATTATAATTTTGATTTGCATTTCTCTAATAATTAGCAATATTGAGCATCTTTTCATGTACCTGTTGGCCATCTGTCATGTTTCTTTGGAGAAGTGTCTATTTAGGTCTTCAGCCCATTTTTTTGATTGAGTTGTTTGTTTTTCTGATATTGAGTTGTATGAGCCATTTGTGTATTTTGGAAATTAAGCCCTTTGGTCACATAGTTTGCAAATATTTTCTCTCATTGTGTGTAGGTTGTCCTTTCGTTTTATTTATGGTTTCCTTTGTTGTGCAAAAGCTTTTATACTTGATTAGATCCCATTTGTTTATTTTTGCCTTTAATTCAAAAAAGTCTTTTGGAGTAATTCATATTCCCTTCTTTAAACAGTGGTTAACAGTAAAAGTACATATAAAATGTTTACCAAATCTAATTTGCTTGTTCTATGCTCAATGGTTCTGAGTAACTTTGTTGTTCTTCAGTAGCTAACTCATGTGTGACTCTGCGACCCCATGGGCTGCAGCATGCCAGGCTTCCCTATCCTTTACTATCTCCTGGAGTTTGCCCAAACTCATGACCACTGAAGTGAACAACTTAGAACTTATTTGTCTCATCTGCCTACTAAGAACAATCCAAAAGGACACAAAGTTATCCCCAAATTATAATATACTGATGAAAAAAATCCTGATCAAAGTCATAGATATTCACACAACTTTATAGAAATGTAACTTTATTTAAAGTGACAAACCCTTGATATTACCAAATATTTAGCTAGAGGGTTGTATTTTCAATACATATTAATTTATTGCTATTTTATTATTCATTTTTTATGGGGAATACCCACTTTGGCTTCCACTTTAAAAGGGAGTTTGTTTCTGAGAAGAGAGCATCTGAAAGGTATTTTTTTCTTCCACAGCTGTTAGGAACTGCCTCATCAGAAGGTCACGCCAACCTTCTCTGGTCTTTTCTTAATCTTTTGTAGAATCAGACCCACAAGCTCGCCAAGATTCCTTCAAGCAAATACAGAGCCCAAGTCTTACGATAGCCTGATGTTTGTTCAGGTTGCTGGTGTCTTCTACCTGATACCTGGACCTATGCCCAGACACTGCCCTTTGTTTCTCTCACTCTTTGGTTGACTTCACTTCTATCTGAGATCCTCAGTCTGGCTTCCCACCACTTTTTAGATCCCTCAGTTCTGGCACATGGTCTTCTCAGACGTAACTCTTATCCCACCTGCATTAGTTTTTCTATCTGTTCGCTCCTGCCTAATTTGAAGTTCATGAATGTGACTCTTTGGGCCCTTTGATTTGTGTTTTGACATTATCTCCTGCCTTATTTGCAGTTGTTTTCTGGACTTGATTTAGAAACAGTCAATGCAAAAGCAAACTGAGACTCAGAGAGATGCAGTGATTTCCCCAAGGTCACACAGCTGGTAAAGGGCAGTAATGGGGTTTCCGAATTCAGCTACCTCCCACCATGCTTTCTGCCCCTGAAACCTGGAAAGGCCGGGTACTGACTCTGTACCAACAGTGGGAAGCCCCATTCTCCTGATCGGCAGCCTAAAGCTCTATCTTCCTGCAGTATCTTCAGCTGAGCAAAATAAAATATGTGAAAAAAGTAGAAAACTATTAACCTGGGATCCCCCTAATAATGCAAACATAATGAAAAATCAATTTTGATGTATAGTTTCTTGTTTTTAACAAAACCTCTACATTGATTTATGCTTTTATTAAGTAATAAGATTGTTATACAGAGAGGTGATGCCAAACATTGCTAACAACATAAAATACTTTTATGACTAATAAAAGAGCTTCAGTTTGACTTCTGACGATTTAATGATTTAAGAGAAAGAGATGTGGTAACTGAGTAACTTTCCACCTGACAATAAACAATGTCATCCAACTGAATCATTGGAATTATTATTAACTTAAATGATGTATTTTAGCTTTGACATCCCAGGACAACCTGTTCTTTAAGATTGGGCCAAACCTGATGACTTACATGTCTTGGAGAGGTAAGATTATCCAAACAGTCTTCCACTCTCTCTGGGGATATTTGAATTTGCCAGTCTGGAGGATGCATGGTCTTCAACCTAAATTGACAAGCCACATTCACAGTAGAATTGATTTCAGGAGCACTGCCTTGAACCTTTAAGTCTCTGTTTTTATGGAATTGTGCTAAACAGAATCATAATATTCAGACTGGGATAATATACAGCCTAAACCAAAAAAAAAAAAAAAACCCTCCAAATGTATTCCTTAGGAATATCTAAATGGAATTGAGTTAAGCTAATAACTGACATCATCTTGCTAAATGGTGAGTACAGGCTCAAGAGAGTAAATATTAAAGCTTTTCTGCAAGTTAATAGATAAAACGCAGGAAACTTTCAGATACATTTGGGGGAGACTGATATCCAAAATGTATTTTTATGATGAAGTATGTGTTGAACTGTTCTGAGTTCCACAGGTGCAACACACCCCAAGAACAGAGGTGCAACGTAACAGTAGATTTTGCTTTCTGAGTATGTGGTTAAGTAATATAGAGAAGACAGTCATTTTATGTTGGACTCCATTCAATCTGCAATCTGCTGCAGTGTACAAGTAAACATCAAAAAGCCCATGCCTCACAACTGCTATTTTTGGCTCCTTTCATTATCAGAGGGCCAAATTGGTGAAAGACGAGATGATCAGCAGAAGGGCAGAGTAACATATTAAAGGCTCCAAGTCCACTAAATGCAATTTAGGGAAAAAAGAAAACAACAAAAACCCTAAGCACCAAGGAAAGAGGATTTAGGGCATCATTCCAACTCATTACATCTAGAAAAAGAGAAGAGCCTTTTTTAAAGGGTTTCAGCCTCAGCAAGATGGCCATAGAAGCTGTTAGCTCTGCCACTGCTGTGGAATTAATCTAACCAGGAGTGGAGAGGGTCCAGCAGCGCCATGGCAACCACAGCGGCTGCAAGGGGAGCAAGGAGAACCACTCAGGCGGGCTGAGAGGGGACCCACAAGGAGAGCCCGCTCTGGAGAAGAGAGCCCTTGAGACCTGTTTCTGACCCTAATCCCCAAGGAAGACACTTCTTTAAGGCAGCAACTTCCTTAAAGAAGACAGGCATCTCTTCCATTAGGAAAACAAATCATATTTAGAACCATAAGGACTATAGAATCTAGAGCAGACCAGAGCATGCATCCGTGGTCTCTTTTTCATGGATGGGCAACTCTCATTTCTGTCCCCTCATTCACTCTGAGAAGCTGGAAACGGAGTGACTAGCAAAGCTCCTGTGAGACAGACAGTAACACAATACAGGGCTGTTATTTAGGAAAGTTCAACTGGAGTACTTGATCCATAAAATATTAGTACTCTGATTCAACAGTCTGTTTCAGCTTTTTTTTTTTCTTAAGATGAAAATTTTATGTTTTCTCTCAGCTGTTCACAACCACCAACTTCCTCTCTCATCTCTTTTCTATCACCATCAATTGCCTCTTTCTATTATAACCTAGCTCTTTTCACCAAGATTATGGTGGTAAAAACAATACATAAGTACCGCTGAATGTACTAGAACAGAATTTTGGAGGATACCACGAAAAGGAATTTACCTCAGAAGGCCAAGGACACATGATTGACTGGACTCTTTCTTAATCCACTGCAGTGTCACACTTCATGGTCAATGAGAATTTTCTTATATCAAATTAAATCTCTTTGGCCTTCATATCGGTCTTTCTCTATCCCACTCATTCAAACTCCAGTGATCATAAGGAAGCACACTGTTTTCATTACTATCTTGCATCTCTTCCTGGATTTCCCCATCATCTGAGAATATTGCTGACCTATAATTTTGAAAAGTGCTATGCGTGCTATATTAGCAGCTAACCTATGACAGAATACATCTCCTTACGTAAGGCAGAGCCTACTAGTTGTCCCTTAACAACCTTTCTTCTCTCTGAGAAATAATGGAATTTCCTATTTCCAGTTGGGTACAAGGCCACTTGGGATGAAGATAACATATCCCATCTTCCAGTGTAGCTAGGTATAGCTCTCCTACAAAAATCTGGCCAGAAGAATGTGAGAAGCAATTATGGAAGCAACTTCCAACTTGTGTCTTTGAAGGATAAGCCATTCTTATTTCCTCTCCCTGTTTTCGTGATGCTCTTGAAAATAATCCTGGTGCTAAGCCATGTTAGGCCATCAGGTAAAGTCAGTACCCTAGAGATGGCAGAACAGCAAAAACGTTTCTTACACTCTCATAGATTAAAGCCTCTATACCCACCCTGAACCACCTACTTCTGAATGTTACACAGTGAAAGTGAAGTGAAAAAGTTACACAACCACTGCTGGGCATACACACCGAGGAAACCGGAATGAAAGAGACACGTGTACCCCAATGTTCATCGCAGCACTGTTTATAATAGCCAGGACATGGAAGCAACCTAGATGTCCATCAGCAGATGAATGGATAAGAAAGCTGTGGTACATATACACAATGGAGTGTTACTCAGCCATTAAAAAGAATACATTTGAATCAGTTCTAATGAGGTGGATGAAACTGGAGCCTATTATACAGAGTGAAGTAAGCCAGAAAGAAAAACACCAATACAGTATACTAACGCATATGGAATTTAGAAAGATGGTAACGATAACCTTGTATGCGAGACAGCAAAAGAGACACAGATGTATAGAACAGTCTTTTGGACTCTGTGGGAGAGCGAAAGGGTGGGATGATGTGGGAGAATGGCATTAAAACATGTATAATATCATATAAGAAATGAATCGCCAGTCCAGGTTCGATGCAGGATACATGATGCTTGGAGCTGGTGCACTGGGATGACCCAGAGGGATGGTACGGGGAGGGAGTGGGAAGGGGGGTTAAGCATGGGGAACACGTGTACACCTGTGGCAGATTCATGTTGATGTATGTATGGCAAAACCAATACAATATTATAAAGTAATTAGCCTCCAATTAAAATAAATAAATTTTTTTAAAAAAGTTACACAAGAAGGAAATGAACTTCTATCTTATTTAAGCCACTGGTGGACATTTTGGCTTAAAGGCTTTCAGGCTGCCAAATCTAATAAACATGATTATCTACATTTATCTCTTGTGTTATACCAACCTAGACAGAAAAGCTCAATGGTCAACCCCAATGTAGTTTCTTTGGGAATTATTCAGAGATGGCCTCCGGATGCTAGAAATCTGACCCCAAAAGCCAAGAATTAGCAAGAGTTGAGGTTGTAACACAAGACAGCTGGGTTGCAGCCCCCCAAAAGTAAGGAATCAAGGTGAGGCAGGCTGAATCTGACAGTCACACAAATTAGAGAGCCCCAAGGAAGGCACAGACACGCTGTCAGTCATATAGGAAATCTAGCATGGTGGTACAGACAGGTAGAGACAGGAGGCTGGACAGGGGAATTCTTAAAGCTTCAACGACCACAGCTCCAAAGTGAAAAATGTGAACGTTCATTGCATCCTCTGACTATGGGCTTTTGATTCCTTTCATACTGAAGTGGTGCAGGCCTTACTGGTTCAGCCACATCTCATGGTTCTCTGTCTTAAAAGCTCTGTTCCTCCATCTGAGCAGGAAACTCACTGCTTACTTCAGAGGGGCAAGGTGTTCCCTGCAGTGAACTGGAAGTCTCATTGATGAAAGGAAATCAGGACCATCAGGAGTTCCCTGGAACTTGTGGGAGAGAAATCTTGAGTTCAGGGTTTAGGCTGTATTGTTTAATATGGTTGCCATCAGCCACATGTGTCTACTGAACACCTGAAATGAGCTAGTTAGAACTGAGATGGGCTGTAAATGTAAGGTACATAAGGCACACAATGGAGTGTACAATATCTCATTAACATTTTTATATTAATTACATGTTGAAATGATGTTTAGATATAGTAGAGTAAAATCAATATAATATTACAATCAATTTCTATTTCTTTTTATTTTATGTGAGGATTCTAGGAAATGTAAAATTATATATGTAATTCACATTATATTTCTATTGAACAGCAGTGGCCTAGACTCTGGGTTTTGAATACCTAGAAGAAACTTTTGTTTCCCCAGGTGAGAGTGTTACTGACTTAAGCTTGTACTACTCGCCATAGGACAGCCCACAATAAGTCAAGGGACAAAGTGTTGGGGCAAAGAAAAGTGACTTTATTCTCAAAGCCAGCAAACCAAGAAGATGGTGAAGCATGCCTTTAAGAAACATTTTAATTCAGGTTAAATTCAAGCTGCTTTTATGCTAGGGAATGGGGGAGCAGGATGGGGTTAAGATCAGGAAGTGACGGACAACCATAGTTATCTGGGCACCAGCAAAGGTCCAAGGAAGGTTGTGAAAACTCTTTGTTCTTGGTCAGTTGACTTCAGTTGGTGTGAGTCTGGTCACAGGGTTCCTGTAAATCTTGACAAAATAATCATTACTTTTGTTCATATATTTTAATGCCTGAAGGAGGCAAGTTTTGGTCAGGAACTGTTTGCATAAATCATAAACTGTAAGCAGAATCTCTTTGTGATTAATGCATTCATGCAGGGTTAAGCAGAGACTTATGACTTAGAGGTTAAATAGCAGAAGAGGCAGATACAGTATGAAGTCAGAGATGCCAAACTTCTAGCATAAGCAAGGGGCAGGCAGGGGACATGGGGTGGGGACAGATCCTAGTTCCTGAAGAACAAGTCAAAGATATCCATTATATTGTACCCATACCCCTTGAAGAAGAATGGGGATTCTTTTATGGCTGAACTATCATCATTACTTTTCTTATTTAACTGCTTTTCCTTGTTTCTGTATTCCTCCCTTCCCTAATTAGTAACTACCTCTGTCTGCTCTTTGGAACTCTGGGAATGCCTAGGAGACTAAAGCTTTTTTCTACAAATAAGAAATGGGGCAAATGAAAGGGCTTCTGTACGCAGGAGGACCCTGCAGGGTCCCGCTCAGTTTCATCCTCTTTTCTTTGATACTGCTCAGTCCTCAGGGGAACAAGGGTAGGACAAGAGAGGGAACGAAGTTTTTTAATAGAAAGGCTAATTATAATCTCATCAGAGGAATTCAGTTTTAGGGAGACTCCATTTCAAGAGAAGGCTCAGACACCTGATTCCTGAGTCTCACCCAACACAAAAGTAGCATATAGCCAATTTGGCTTCAGACATGTTCTTCTTATTCTTGTTTGAGAAGCCCAAATATTTTGTGTTAACATAGACATCCAATCTTGGCAATGGAATTTTGTGTACTGTACCCATGGGGACATCTTTGCTGACCAAATTGTTGATCTACTGCAATTGTTAAGAAGCAGTTCCACCTATTAAAAATTTAAAAATCTATTTAGAGACACTGGAAAAATAACAGGAGCATGGGCCATCTCAGAAGGTGAAAGGTGCCCGAAATATGAGCTGGTTAGTTTTTATGGGCTGGGTAATTTCATAGGTCAATGAATGGGAGAGGTATTCCAACTGTTTTGGAGAAGGGGTGGAGATTTCCAGTAATTGGGTCACCATGTACATTTTGGCCTTTTAAGGTTGGCCTCGGAACTGTCATGGTGTCTGTGGGTGTGTCATTTAACGTGCTAATGTATTGCAATGAGAGTGTGATAAGTCCCAAGATCCACTTAAAATTGATTCTTTTGTATCTTGGTCCTAATTGATTCTAACCAGTTATGTTGTAGCCTCAATGGCTATATCCTTCTTTTAAGGTCGTGCCTTGCCCCCTTCCCTCCTGTTTCAATGTGACAATGTAAGGAATATAGGAAAATATTTAAACACCAGTATATATATTTTTTTTTTTGGCTTTTGATGATTTTTTTAAATTTTTTTTATAATATTTTTTTTATTTTTAAATTTACATAATTGTATTAGTTTTGCCAAATATCAAAATGAATCCGCCACAGTATATTTTTAAAATGGGAAATTCTCTTCTTTCTTTTCCCTGACTATCCTAAAAGAACAAATTAGGCCTTTAAAAAGTGTAATGGGATCTCCCAATGAGCCATGGCTTATCTCCAGATTGGCACAACTTAACATTTGGTAGAAAATTGGTAAACAGGGAAACAAAGTTCAGGTTGGCACCCTTACCAGACTCTGTGTACATGATGGAGTTGATAAGTTTCAGTAAATTTGTATTATTTACTTGTGCAGGCATGTGTCAGTCACTATAGTCATGCCTGACTCTCTGCGACCCTATGGACTTTAGCTTGCCAGGTTCCTCTGTCTATGGGATTCTCCAGGTAGGAATACTGAGGTGGATTGCCATGCCCTCCCCCAGGGGATCTTCCTGACCCAAGGATCAAACTGCATCTCCTGCATTGCAGGCAGATTCTTTTCCCACTGAGCCACCAGGGAAGCCCATTATTTACACAATTAATAAACAATTGTTACTGCGCTATGCTCTTGAGATGGAAGACTTAATAAGCCTTACTCTTCTTTTGGGGGGTCTCATTGAAACACCATTTTGGCTTAAGAAAAGAACTCTGTTGTCCATGGTTATGCATTTCCAGGCTAGGTGCCATCATCCTGGAATCCCACTTTTGACTAAACTATTGGTCAATGCGTGATGGAAGCAGGCTGGTTGTCTCATGGTTTTTCTATTTTCTGGTCTCGTGTTAAATTTTCTACCTAGATCTTATTCCTTTAACTTCTGCTAAGCTTTTCTTAGATTTATTTTTAAAAGTCAGTCACATTTGGGTTAAATTAAAGTCAGTTCAGTTCAGTCATTCAGTTATGCCCAACTCTTTGTGACCCATTGACTGCAGCACGCCAGGCTTCCCTATCCATCACCAACTCCTGGAGCTTGATCAAACTCATGTCCATGGAGTTGGTGATGCCATCCAACCATCTCATCCTCTGTCATCCCCTTCTCCTCCTGCCTTAAATCTTACCTAGTATCAGGGTCTTTTCCAGTGAATCAGTTCTTCACATCAGGTGGCCAAAGTATTGAAGTTTCAGCTTTAGCATCAGTCCTTCCAATGAATATTCAGGACTGATTTCCTTTAGGATTAACTGGTTGGATCTCCTTTCAGTCCAAGGGACTCTCAAGAGTCTTCTCCAAATTAATTTAAGGTCATGGGGTCTAATATGGATGGACCTTGAGGGCATTATGCCAAGTTAAATAAGTCAGGCAGAGAAAGACTAGTGCTGTATGACCTCATGGGTGGAATTCAAACTTTGTAGAAACTTGCCTACTTAAAGAATAGAATGGTGGTTACAGGGGATCAGGGATAGAAGAATTGGGGGCTGTTAGAAGATGAATAAGCTCTCAGGATCCAATGCCCTGCATTTTGATTATAGTTACTAATACTGTGTCAGATACTTGCTAAGACAGTAGAATTTAAATGGTCTCACCAAAAAAAAAAAAAAAAGATAATTATATGACATGATAAGGTGTTAGCTAATGCAATGGTGGTAATCATTTTGTAATACGTAAGTGTATCAACACATCACGTCCCACGCTTTGAAACTTACACAGTGTTTATGTCAGTCATATCTCAATAAAGCTGAAAGGAAAAATAAAGTCATGGGGGTCCACTATAAAGAGTAGAAATAAGGAGGACAGTCGTGTCAGATGCTTGACTAGTTCCCACCTCTCCCAGTATAGAGCTAAAGTCCAGGTGGGAAAGAGAGTAGATCAAGATCCAGGGTAGTCAATGCTGTTCTAGCCTTATAACCTTGTCCCTGTGGATGTGAAGACAGTTTCACTTCCTCCTTTTCAGACGACTCAGCAGCCTACTCCCTGCTTCCTTGCTGCTCCTCACCAGATCCATTCAACTTCCTTGTGGCTCAATTTCTGACTCTGTCAGAAAAAAAAGATTTCTTCTCATTGGTGCTGGTGGGGGCTCTCAAGCACGACAATGTTTCCATCCAGTTTTGTTGCCAGACTCTTCTCATTGTTATTCATAATCCTGCAAACCACATTAAGAACTGTTTTAATCATATGTCTGTTTTCAATAAGATTAAGTGTGATTAAATAAAGGTATTCTAGATTCTAAAAGTAAGGACTCAAGAATGAGTCTTATGCTATGTAAGGATATTAAACATGACTTTTCTCAGAGATGATTAGAGATGCTTATTGTTTTATATGATTTAAACTGCTTAAGAGAAATGTATGATTTATCAACAAATTTATTTTAAAGGATGTTGTATTATATTAGGTTTTGGTATGGAGTATAAAGATGAAAATTTAAGTGGTAATTGCACTGAAAAGACTGCTACTGGGAAAGATTGAAGGCAAAAAGAGAAGAGGACAGCAGAGGATGAGATGGTGAGATAGCATCATCAGTTCAATGGACATGAATTTGCTCAAACTCCAGGAGATAATGAAGGACAGTGAAGCCTGGCATACTGCTGTCTATGGGGTCACAAAGACTTGAACACAACTTAGCGACTGGACTGAACAACAACAAATTGCACTGAAATGAAGAAAAAATTCTACCTTAACCTTGAATTATTTCATTTTGTTTTACAAAAAAAAAATCAACTGCATTATTTTTATACATCTATTACAAATGACAAGATGAGACTTAAAAATTTCAACCACTTTTCTGTAGACAGTGTATTAAAGATATAAATAACATTTGCTACCATTGAATTAAAAGCCAAATCACATTTATTTATCATACTTTCTTCAATGTAGATTTTTGAAACATTAGAGAAATATTTGGTCAATATACTAATTGACCAAATGAATACAACTGATAGAGCTATTAAAAGGCATCTTGAAGTAAAGTTGCAGATATATAATCAGTTTTATATTCTTCATTAAGTTTTATTTTAACTTGATTACACCTAATCCTTCCTGACTTCACTTAATGGGCCATTGTAGATATGAATTAAGTAGTATATGGCTAAGAATATACTAAATAATTTAAAATTTTATAGTGGACTCCTGTTTCCAGTAATACAACACACTAGATACCCTGAGTGACTCTCTTGAAGGAAACAACTAAGACACTGAGAAATTAGAAGTATCATTTTAAATGCATTGCTGGAGAAAACTCTTGAGAGTCCCTTGGACAGCAAGGAAATCAAACCAGTCAATCCTAAAGGAAATCAACCCTGAATATTCATTGGAAGGACTGATGCTGGAGCTGAAGCTACAGTACTTTGGCCACCTGATACAAAGAACCAAACTCATTGGAAAAGACCCTGATGCTGGAAAAGATTGAGGGCAGAAGAAGGGGTTGACAGACGCTGAGACGGTTAGATAGCATCACTGACTCAATGGACATGAATTTGAGCAAACTCCAGGAGACAATGAAGGACAGGGAACCTGGAGTCCTACAGTCCATCGGGTCACAAAGAGTTGGACACGACTTAGTTATTGAACAACAGCAAATCTCTGAGGAATCATCTAGAGCTGAGTTGCTCAGAAGAAACTATAAATGAACATTGTACATCTATCATCTATCTATCTAGATATATATGTAATATATAGATACATACAGAAATATGTATATCACATATCTTTTGACATTTATAATTGGTAGCAAGTAATACTTTCAGCCATTAACAATACTTTGGAGTGATTTACTTGTTTTTTTAGAGGAATAGACCCTAATGCTGGGAAAGATTGAAGGCAAGAGGAGAAGGGGACTATAGAGGATGAGGTGGTTGGATGGCATCACCAACTTGATGGACATGAGTCTGAGCAAGCTCCAGGAGTTGGTGATGGACAGGGAAGCCTGGTGTGCTGCAGTCCATGGGGTCACAAAGAGTTGGACATGACTGATAAACTGAACTGAACTGAGCTGATAATACCAGACAGAATTAAATTTTGCTGCAGTTCTGAAACATGAGAGAAATCGGCTTTAAAGCTCAACTTTATCATCATCACATACACACAAAAGATGTAAAAATAGAAAACATGTATGCATTATCAAATATGCATGAATAGAAAATCTATAGAATATTAAAGGCATCAGTTCAGTTCAGTCACTCAGTCGTGTCCGACTCCTTGCGACCCTATGAATCACAGCACGCCAGGCCTCCCTGTCCATCACCAACTCCCGGAGTTCACTCAGACTCACATCCATCGAGTCAGTGATGCCATCCAGCCATCTCATCCTCTGTCGTCCCCTTCTCCTCCTGCCCCCAATCCCTCCCAGCGTCAAAGTCTTTTCCAATGAGTCAACTCTTCGCATGAGGTGGCCAAAGTACTGGAGTTTCAGCTTTAGCATCATTCCTTCCAAAGAAATCCCAGGGCTGAAAGGCATATGTTCATGTAAATTCTTGTGAACCTGGAAATGATAACAAACAAACACACAACCCATTCGTTTCTTTCAACTTACTTTATAGAACAATATTCCACCATTCTTTTCCCCTTGGGTCCATTAGGAACACTACCACTAGTAAACTTTTATTTTAATTTTGTTCCTCCTATTAAAATTTTGAATGGTTTCCCATTGTCAAAAAGAAAAATCGCTGAGATGCCTTAACTTGGCATTCACTGTTAAAGTTTGTCTCCATGTCACTCTGCTCCATGCTTCTACACTCCAATCACGCTGACCTTCTTAATACTCCTTAATCCCCCAAGCCTCTATGCTTTTATTGGAATTGTTCCTAGGTCTCTCTTATGTTCTGTATCACTTAGGATATGGCTAAGTTAAAATGAAAAAGTAAATAATTCAAAATCTCAGTAGCTTGAAATAAATGCAGGTTTATTTCTCAGTCATGCAGCATGTGGATAGAGCAGGCACTACATGTGTCTCTGCAAGTCTAGTGCAGATATTTTCTGTATTGTCTTTTCCTTCATAATTTTCCTATCTTATTTTACCTTCTTGATATATGAACTATAGCTGTAGTAGATATATGAACTATAGTTTAAAATAGCTGTTTTATCTTCCATTTTTATTGAGATGTGATTGACATAGAGCACTGCATAAGTTTCCAGTATATAGCATAATGATTTACTTACATACACCATAAAATGTTTACTACAGTAAGTTAAGTGAACATCCATCATCTTATAGAGACACAAAATGAAGGTAAAAGAAAAAATATATTTTCCTTGTAATGAGAACTCAGAATTTACTCTCCTAACAATTTTCATGTTTCATAACATAGACCAGTATTAATTCTATGAGTACCTCACACCCCTAGCATTTATTTACCTTGTAACTGTAAGTTTATATCTTTTGGCCACTTTCATTAAGTACAGCCTCCCACCACTCCTCACCTCTGGTAACCACAAATCTGATTTCTTTTTCTACGAGTTTGTTTGTTTGTTTTTAAGCATAATTGATATACAAAACCATGTTAGTTCTGGTGCACACCATAGTGGTTTGATATTTCTATACTTTCCAAAATGATCACTGTGAGTAGTAGTTACCATCTGTCACCTTACAAAGATATTAAGTTACTATTTACTGTATTCCTCTCCTGGTATATTCTATCCCCATGACTCATTTATTTTGTAGCTGAAAGTCTATACCTCTTAATCTCCCTTGCCTATTTCCTTCCTCCCTTGACCCACTTCCCTCTGGCAACCACGCTTGTTCTCAGTATCAATGATTCTGTTTCTGTCTTGTTATGTTTATGATTTTTTTTAAATTCCATATACAAATTGTAATACAGAGTATTTGTCTTTCTCCGTCTAACATATTCCACTTAGCATAATATCCTCTAGGTCATCCATGTTGTAGCAAATAGCAAGACTTTATTCTTTGTTATGGCTGGGTAGTATTCCATTGTACATATATTCTACATCTTCTTTAATCCATTCATCTATGGATGAACATTTAGGTTGTGTCCATACCTTGGCTATTGTAAATAATGCTGCAGTGGACAAAAGGGTGCATACATCTTTTTGAATGAGCGCTTTTGTCTTCTTCAGATAAATACCCAGAAGTGGAATTACTGGATCAAATGTTAGCTCTATTTTTAATTCATTTTTAGAAATCTCCATAGCTACTTTTCATGGTGTCTGCATTTATTTACATTCCCATCAACAGTGCACAAGGGTTTCCTTTTCTCCACAACCTCTCCAGCACTTCTTACCTGTTGTCTTTTTGATAATAGCCATTCTGAGAGCTATGAGATGATATCACATCATGGTTCTGATGTGTGCATCCCTGACGATTAGTGATAATGAGCATCTTTTCACATGCCTGTTGGCCATCTGTATTTTTTCTTTGGGAAAATGTCTATTCATGTTTTAATTGGATTATTTGATTTTTTTGATGTTGAGTTGTATGAGTTCTTCGCATATTTTGGATATTATTTTGGATATCAATTCTTCTCCCATTCAGTAGGCAGCCTTTTTGTTTCACTGATTGTTTCTTTCACTATGCAAAAACTTTTTAGTTTGATGTAGTCCCATTTTTTTACTTTTGCTTTTGTTTCCCTTGCCTAAAGAGACACATCCAGAAAAAAATTTGCTAAGACCAACGTCTGTCCTTGCTTACTAATTCTATCATCTGTGTCATTTCTGGTTATACTATACCGATAAATTTTTCTCATATTTATGGGTCATATTCAACTGCTTATTTGCTGAGTAACTTTTGATTTGACATCAGATATCAGACATTGTGACTTTTAAACTTTTTGGTGCCATATTTTGCTTAAAATATTTGATTATTCAAAAAAATTTTTTTTAATATTTTTATTAAGGAAAATCAGTCCTAAATATTCATTGGAAGGACTGATGCTGAAGCTGAAACTACAATACTTTGGCCACCTGATGTGAAGAACTGACTCATTGGAAAAGACCCTGACGCTGGGTAAGATCAAAGGCAGGAGGAGAAGGGGACAACAGAGGAGGAGATGGTTGGATGGCATCACCAACTCGATGGACATGAGTTTGAGCAAGCTCCAGGAGTTGGTGAAGGACAGGGAAGCCTGGCATGCTGCAGTCCATAGGTCATAAAGAGTCAGACATGACTGAGTGACAGAACTGAAGTGATTTTGATATTTTGCTCTTACATTTAGTTTATTTACATGGCAACAGTTTTATCCTTCCAATGCTTACTTTTAAGCTTTGCTAGATGTGGCAAAAAGAACTTTTAGCCTAGAGCTAATTTGATCTCATTACTGAAGCAATACATACCTTTCCCAGGACAGGACTTGTTGCCTTGCACACCAGGAGGCATTTCACTTCAGCTGCTGGGAACAAAAACAATTCTCAAACTTGTATGTGAAATTATTTCAATTATTCTCTCCTTGTTTCTTTTCTGTAATTGTTTCAATTCTTAGTTTCTTTATGTGCATGCATTGATCAATACTCAATCAAAGACTTGAGTGGGACCCTCACCTCCAGAGTGGTTTGTTCTCTCTCTCTCCACTCCTCCTACTTGCTCCTCTTCTTAAAGTTTCCTCTCTGGTACCTTGCATGCAAATCCTAACTAACTTGATCTCCCTGAATTCACACTTTTTCTTCTCAACTTGGGGAGATAGCTGGGCCATCTTTGAACGCTATATTATAGCCTGGAAATTCTGTGTAGGAAGTAAGCTGAAGCAATCATAGGGTTCACCTCTTTGGTTTCCCTTTTACTTGGGAGTTACTGTCATGCACTGCCTACTGTCCAACATCTAAAACTATTGTTTCACGTATACTCTATTGCCCTCTACCCCTCTACAACTTACTACTGTCACTCAGTTCCATTCAGTCGCTCAGTCGTGTCCGACTCTTTGCGATCCCATGAATCGCAGAACACCAGGCCTCCCTGTCCATCACCAACTCCCGGAGTTCACTCAGACTCACATCCATCGAGTCAGTGATGCCATCCAGCCATCTCATCCTCTGTCGTCCCCTTCTCCTCCTGCCCCCAATCCCTCCCAGCATCAGAGTCTTTTCCAATGAGTCAACTCTTCGCATGAGGTGGCCAAAGTACTGGAGTTTCAGCTTTAGCGTCATTCCTTCCAAAGAAATCCCAGGGCTGATCTCCTTCAGAATGGACTGGTTGGATCTCCTTGCAGTCCAAGGGACTCTCAAGAGTCTTCTCCAACACCACAGTTCAAAAGCATCAATTCTTCGGCGCTCAGCTTTCTTCACAGTCCAACTCACATCCATACATGACGACTGGAAAATCCATAGCCTTGACTAGATGGACCTTTGTTGGCAAAGTAATGTCTCTGCTTTTCAATATGCTATCTAGGTTGGTCATAACTTTTCTTCCAAGGAGTAAGTGTCTTTTAATTTCATGGCTGCAGTCACTATCTGCAGTGATTTTGGAGCCGCAAAAAATAAAGTCTGACACTGTTTCCACTGTTTGCCAATCTATTTCCCAAGAAGTGATGGGACCAGATGCCATGATGTTAGTTTTCTAAATGTTGAGCTTTAAGCCAACGTTTTCACTCTCCACTTTCACTTTCATCAAGAGGCTTTTTAGTTCCTCTTCACTTTCTGCCATAAGGGTGGTGCCATCTGCATATCTGAGGTTATTGATATTTCTCCCGGCAATCTTGATTCCAGCTTGTGCTTCTTCCAGCCCAGCATTTCTCATGATGTACTCTGCATACAAGTTAAATAAGCAGGGTGACAATATACATCCTTGATGTACGCCTTTTCCTATTTGGAACCAGTCTGTTGTTCCATGTTCAGTTGCTTCCTGTTGCTTCCTGACCTGCAAATAGGTTTCTCAAGAGGCAGGTCAGGTGCTCTGGTATTCCCTTCTCTTTCAGAAGTTTCCACAGTTTATTGTGATCTACACAGTCAAAGGCTTTGGCATAGTCAATAAAGCAGAAATAGATGTTTTTCTGGAACTCTTTTGCTTTTTCGATGATCCAGTGGATGTTGGCAATGGGATCTCTGGTTCCTCTGCCTTTTCTAAAACCAGGTTGAACATCTGGAAGTTCACAGTTCACGTATTGCTGAAGCCTGGCTTGGAGAATTTTGAGCATTACTTTACTAGCGTGTGAGATGAGTGCAATTGTGCAGTAGTTTGAGCATTCTTTGGCATTGCCTTTCTTTGGGATTGGAATGAAAACTGACCTTTTCCAGTGCTGTGGCCACTGCTGAGTTTTCCAAATTTGCTGGCCTATTGAGTGCAGCACTTTCACAGCATCGTCTTTCAGGATTTGAAAAAGCTCAACTGGAATTCCATCACCTCCACTAGCTTTGTTCATAGTGATGCTTTCTAAGGCCCACTTGACTTTATTATCCAATAACATTACAGGAGAGACTGTCTTGTATATGTTTCAAAAAAATAATTGATCAGGAATAGACCCCACCCTGGAGAATTTTACATCTAATGTGGCCAGAATTGAACAAACTCCACAGGTTAAGCTGGCTAAATTCCCAAACCCCCAGATTTACTCCTTTTTAGAAGTAGAAAGTTTATGTAATTTCTGCTACCAAGAAAAAGGCAACTGCTGGCAGTCTTGCCTTGTTTTGCAGACAAATGTAACATAAACTGAGGTGGAAAACAGCAGCATGACTTCGCAAAATGCACTCAGTTAATTAGTAGAAAAAGTGAGTCTAAAATCCAGCTGTCACGACTCTCAGTTGTCACTGTTTTTTCTTCATTATTCCCCCTCTGTGTATTTATCTATCACTTATAAAACTGAGCAATAATAAATCGCTGTTCCCTCAGTCATAAGATCAAGCAGATGATGATTCAACTGGGTGCTGATAAAATACTGATATTGAATTGTTGTTAACAGTTGTCCTGGCTCCCAAGAGGAACTCAACCCAGGACACTGGAATGAGTATCTGTGTCATCTCTATGGCCCTCCAGAGCTTTCTTTGGGGTATATGGACAGTAGCCAGTGGTTGAATGTACACAGGTTCTAGGCTAGGCTGACTTAACATTGTTTCCCTCTCTACTTCTTGCCAGCCTGTTTCCTCATTTATACAATGAGGACAATAAAAATACCCTCATGGTGGATGTGTCATAAATCTGAATGATTCAGTGCATTGAAGTGCTTAGCATTTATTCTGAATCTTAGCAAGAAAATAATAAATGTTCATTGTTTGCATTATTTTGTTATGTTTCTAGAACATCTTTGTTTTTAACAATAGAAGCTGACAGTAGTCTTTCCTTGAGAGCCAAAAACTTCCAATTATTGTGTACCTCCATTTAATTTGGCTTAAGCAAGGCTCTGTGACGGAGAAGGCAATGGCACCCCACTCCAGTACTCTTGCCTGGAAAATCCCATGGACAGAGGAGCCTGGTGGGCTGCAGTCCATGGGGTCGCTAAGAGTCAGACACAACTGAGCAACTTCACTTTCACTTTTCACTTTCAAGCATTGGAGAAGGAAATGGCAACCTACTCCAGTGTTCTTGCCTGGAGAATCCCAGGGATGGGGGAGCCTGGTGGGCTGCCATCTATGGGGTCGCACAGAGTCAGACACAACTGAAGCAACTTAGCAGCAGCAGCAAGGCTCTGTGAAATCAAATAATTTTTTTCCACTAAAATGATTATTAATAAAATTCTCTTTATACCTGGGTACCTATGAGTGCATACACCATGCTCTTTTAACTGAACATTATAAAAATCTGCAGAACCCTTGCAAGAAATGCAGAAAATTAAGTTTAACACATAATTTCACAGGGAGAAACAACAAACAGGTTGACCGTAGGCTGAATAAATGATCACTCCTGGTGATGCTGATTTTGTTAGGTTCCACACAACTTCTTTTTACCACTTTCTTCCCTTTAATTAAGTCAGCTGACCAGATTCCTTCCTAGCTGAAAAACCAGGTAAACACTATAAGCTCAAACTCAGACATCTTCTGTTGTCTTCAAAACAAGTTGAATGTTTGGGTTATTTATTGACCATTCACAAATGTACACATGAAACTGCTTCAGCGTTTTACCAAAATCCACTTTGAATCATTGTCCATTAATACCAGTTTGGAAATGTTCTTTTGATTCATACCTGAGAATGGCAGTCAGCAACCCTTTCAAACTCTTCAATTCCAGTGGGTATTTGAATAAGACAGATGGAATATGCTGGGTAGATATATTCTGCTTTCAAGAATAGTCCTAATACTGTTAACTTACTATGTCCTGAGCAACCCACTAGCTAATTCTTGCTAAGAAAGGAATGAATAAGGAAGCAATTTGTAGAACAAAGCACCTCCTACTCCTAACCATTTTCCCCAGCCACGTTAGTAGGGAGCATTCAGAAAACTAAGATCATGGCATCCAGTCCCATCACTTCATGGCAAATAGATGGGGAAACAGTGGAAACAGTGGCTGATTTTATTTTTGGGGGCTCCAAAATCAGTGCGGATGGTGACTGCAGCCATGAAGTTAAAAGACTCTTGCTCCTTGGAAGAAAGCTATGACAAACCTAGAGAGCATATTAAAAAGCAGAGACATTACTTTGCCAACAAAATTCCATCTAGTCAAGGCTGTGGTTTTTCCAGTGGTCATGTATGGATGTGAGAGTTGGATTGTGAAGAAAGCTGAGCACCAAAGAATTGATGCTTTTGAACTGTGGTGTTGGAGAAGACTCTTGAGAGTCCCTTGGACTGCAAGGAGATCCAACCAGTCCATCCTAAAGGAGATCAGTCCTGGGTGTTCATTGGAGGGACTGATGTTGAAGCTGAAACTCCAATACTTTGGCCACCTGATGCAGAGAGCTGACTCATTTGAAAAGACCCTGATGCTGGGAAAGATTGAAGGCAGGAGGAGAAAGGGACGACAGAGGATGAGATGGTTGGATGGCATCACTGACACAATGGACATAGGTTTGGGTGAACTCAGGGAGTTGGTGATGGACAGGGAAGCCTGGCATGCTGTGGTTCATGGGGTCGTGAAGAGTCAGACACCTCTGATCGACTGAACTGATGAGAACTGTAATTGTTTCTAAGTCTCTATTGTACCTGACTTTATATTTAGCAGAATATCAGAGAAGATGAAAGATTTGATAATATAGATGTGGCCTTAGTGAAAACTGGTAAAGTAAGACTGAATCATATTTAATAAATAAGACAAAGTAAAGATTTTACCAGCAGTCATTAGCATCAATAGAAAGACAGGAGACAGCCTGATGAATACAAAACATTTCCATTCTAATTCTGACTTGTATTGCTACAGTGTTTTCTCACTACAGCTGGGCACAGGCTTTTAAGAGTTATGTCTGATGTGAGTAACATTATCCGGAAAATGTTTTATTACTGCTAACATCACCAGCATATAAATCTTAGAGTTGATTTGTCTTGTAGGAATGTTTACTAACTTCTTTATAAGGTTTGCCAAGAAATAGACTCACTATAAATGAAAAATACATAAATAATAATGCTTTTATTCACAAATTAGTCAGAGATCATTCAAAGGCAGAAATTTTTCTTCAAAATTAAAAAAAAAAAAAAAAACAAACCCAGTGCAGATGATACCACCTTAATGGCAGAAAGCTAAGAGGACCTAAAGTGCCTCTTGATGAAAGTGAAGAGAAGAGTGAAAAGGCTAGATTTAAAAAGACAGCATAGTAAAAAGCAGAGACATTACTTTGCCAGCAAAGGTCCATCTAGTCTAAAGCTATGGTTTTTCCAGTAGTCATGTATGGATGTGAGAGTTGGACCATAAAGAAGGTTGAGCACCAAAGAATTGATGCTTTTGAACTGTGGTGTTGGAGAAGACTCTTGAGAGTCCCTTGGACTGCATGGAGATCAAACCAGACAATCCTAAAGGAAATCAACCCTGAATATTTATTGGAGGGACTGATGCTGAAGCTGAAGTTCCAATACTTTGGCCATCTGATGCAAAGAGTCGACTCACTGGAAAAGACCCTGATGCTGGGAAAGATTGAAGGCAGCAGGAAAAGGGGGTGACAGAGGATGAGACGGATGGATGGCAACATCAACTCAATGAACATGAATTTGAGCAAACTCTGGGAAATAGCGAGGATATGGAAGCCTGGTGTGCTACAGTCCATGGGGTCCCAAAGAGTCAGACACGACTGAGCAACTGAACAACAACACTCTAATCTTCAGCAACCATCACCCTCATCAGTCAACAGACATCAACATCCAGACAAGACTCTCCAACAACAAAAAGATGACAATTAATTAAAGGCTCAGATGAGAGATAACACTTTTTAGCAACAAATTATATTTAACTAATGTGTGCTGTGCTTAGTCACTCATTTGTGTCTGACTCTTTGTGACCCCATGGACTGTAGGCCATCAGGCAACTATGTCCATGGGGATTCTCCAGGCAAGAATACCGGAGTGGGTTGCCATGCCCTTCTCCAGGGGATCTTCCCAACTCAGGCATCTAACCCAGCTCTCCCGCATTGCAAGCAGATTCTTTACCACTGAGCCACCAGGGAAGCCCTTAATTAAGGTATGTACATAATTATTTTAGGCATAGTGTTATTGCATATTTAACAGACTATAGTATAGTATAAATATAACATTTATATGCATTGGGAAACCAAAACTTCACGTGACTCAATTTTTTGTGACATTCACTCTAGAACAGGCCCACAATATTTCTGAAGTATTGCTTTTTTTGTTGAATGCAATATGTTGTATGCTGGGAGAATAAAAATGTTCTCTTCTTTCAAAAAAATTATACCTTCATTTTGATCTCTATTTTCTTTTTCAGGACTCTTGTTTTTAAAAACTAGGTGAGAGTTTGTGCATCTCTGAAGAGGGGTGCACACAGACACTCCTGTGTGTGAGAGGTGACAGTGAATGATGATATATTAAGCATTCACCTTTTGCTAGGCTTATTGTGTATTTTCTCTTTTGATCTTCACGATCCTTATACAATGTGAGGACTATTTTACAAATGAGAAAAGATAAGTGAAGTGGAGCCTTTCTGAAACATTAGGTCTTTTGGTCATACTGCTAAGTCACTTCAGTCGTGTTCAACTCTGTGCGACCCCATAGACGGCAGCCCACCAGGCTCCCCCGTCCCTGGGATTCTCCAGGCAAGAACACTGGAGTGGGTTGCCATTTCCTTCTCCAATGCATGAAAGTGAAAAGTGAAAGTGAGGTCACTCAGTCGTGTCTGACCCTCAGCAACCCCATGGACTGCAGCCTTCCAGGCTCCTCCATCCATGGGATTTTCCAGGCAAGAGTTCTGGAGTGGGGGTGCCATTGCCTTCTAGGCAGTGACCCAAACAGAAACCATTTATCTTAGATTGAGACTTGAACCTATGTGCTGGGACTCAGTCCCAGTCAAAACCCACAGTCTTCCAAATGATTATCACAGACCTGGCTTCAGGACCTAATGGAGCTTCGGTTCTTGATGTCTCATCTCAGAAAGAATCCAGTGAGAGATAAAGTGATAGGTGAAAAATGAATTTATTCAGAGAGAAACACACTTCACAGGCAGACTGTGGGCCATCACAGAGGGCGAGTGTAGCCTCAAATTGTGGCATGGTTAGTTTTTATGGACTGGGTAATTTTATAGGCTAATGAGTGGGAGGATTATTCTAACTATTTTGGGGAAGGGGTGGAGATTTTCAGCAATTGGGCCACCACCACTTTGATAGTGCCTTGGAGCTGTCACAGCACTTCTGAGTGTGTCATTTAGCTTGCTGATTGAAGATCAAGATCTAGTCAAAGTTGATTTGTCTACCATCTTGGACCCATTTGATTCTAATAGGTTTAGGCTGTGTCCTTAGGCTATGCCGTTCTTTTAAAAGTTGTGCCCTGCCCCCTTCCCTATTGATTCAAAACCATCCCAAAGAAAAAGAAATGCAAGACGGCAAAGTGGTTGTCTGAAGAGGCTTTACAAATAGCTGGGGAAAGAAGAGAAGTGAAAGGCAAGGGAGAAAAGGAAAGATATACTCAACTGAATTCAGAGTTCCAGAGAATAGCAAGGAGAGGTAAGAAGGCCTTCTTAAATGAACAATGCAAAAAAAAGAAAATAAATAAATAAGAAGAAAACAATAGAATGGGAAAGACCAGAGATTTCTTCAGGAAAATTGGAGCTATTGAAGGAATATTTCATGCAAGGATGGGCACAATAAAGGACAGAAATGGTATGGACCTAACAGAAATAGAAGATATTAAGAAGAGGTGGTTGAATACACAGAAGAAGTATATAAAAATGGCCTTAATGACCTGGATGATCACAATGGTGTGGTCACTAACCTAGAGCCAGACATCCTGGAGTGTGAAGTCAAGTGGGTCTTAGGAAGCATTACTACAAACAAAGCCAGAGGAGGTGATGTAATTCCAGCTGAGCTATTTCAAATCCTAAAAGATGTTGCTGCTAAAGTACTCCACTCAATATGTCAGCAAATTTGGAAAACTCAGCAGTGGACACAGGACTGGAAGAGGTGGGTTTTCAGTCCAATTCCAAAAAGGACAATGCCAAAAAATGTTCAAACTCCTGTCCAATGCACTTATTTCACATGCTAGTAAACTTATGCTCAAAATGCTTCAAGCTAGGCCTCAGTAGTATGTGAACCAGATGTACAAGCTGGATTTAGAAAAGGCAGAGGAATCAGAGATCAAATTGCCAACATTTGTTGGATGATAGAGAAAGCAAGGGAATTCCAGAAAAACATCTACTTCTGCTTCATTGACTATGCTAAAGCCTTTGACTGTGTGGATCACAACAAACTGTAGAAAATTCTTAAAGAGATGGGAATATCAGACCACCTTACCTGTGTCCTGAGAAACTTGTATATAAGTAAAGAAGCATCAATTAGAAGAATATGGAACAACTTCCTGGTTCAAGATTTGGAAAGGAGTACAACAAAGCTGTATAATGTCAGCCTACTTAACTTCTATGCAGAGCAAATCATGTGAAATTCCAGGCTGGATGAATTACAAGCTAGAATCAATATTGTGAGGAGAAATATTAACAATCTCAAATATGCTGATAATACCACTCTAATGGTAGAAAGGGAAGAGGAACTAAAGAGCCTCTTGATGAAGGTTAAAAAACTAGAGTGAAAGCTGGCTTGAAACTCAACATTCAGACTACTAAGATCATGGCATCCAGTCCCATCACTTCATGCCAAATAGAAGGGGAATAAGTGGAAACAGTGACAGACTTTATTTTCTTGGGCTCCAAAATCACTGCAGATGGTGACTGCAACCATGAAATTAAAAGACACTTGTTCCTTTGAAGACAACCTACGCCAAACCTAGACAGCATATTAAAAAGCAGAGACATTACTTTGCCAACAAAGGTCTTTACAGTCAAAGCTCTGCTTTTTCTAGTAGTCATGTTTGGATGTGAGTGTTGGAAGAAGACTGAGCACAGAAGAACTGATGCTTTCGAATTGTGGTGCTGGAAGACTCTTGAGAGTCCCTTGGACTGCAAGGGGATCAAGCCAGTCAATCCTAAAGGAAATCAACCCTGAATATTCATTGGAAGGACTGATGCTGAAGCTGAAGCTCCAATATGAATACTTTAGCCACCTGCTATGAAGAGTCAACTCATTGGAAAAGACCCTGATACTAAGAAAGATAAGGGCAAGAGAAAGGGGTAGCAGAGGATGAGATGTTAGACAGCATCACTGAATCAATGGAGATGAATTTGAACAAACTCCGGGAGACAGTGAAAGACAGAGGAGCCTGTTGTGCTGCAGTCCATGGGGTCACAAACAGTTGAACACAACTTAGTGACTAAACAACAACAATACCTCACTAACCAGTATATCATAAGGGTGTTTCTCACCTGAACATCTTTCCACTGGCCACCACAATCTTTAAATAACTGAGGAGTGATCACCTGGTTCATGTGTCCTTGTATTTAAAAAGTATCTTAATAGATGTATGAGAATATCTGGACCACACTCTCTGTCAAGATCTAAACTTAAAAATAATCATTTTTTAATTTTTTTTTTTATTTTTTAACTTTACAGTATTGTATTGGTTTTGCCATATATCAACATGAATCCGCCACAGGTATACACTTGTTCCCCATCCTGAACCCTCCTCCATCCTCCCTCCCTGTACCATCCCTCTGGGTCATCCCAGTGCACCAGCCCCAAGCATCCAGTATCGTTGTGCATCGAACCTGGATTGGCTAAGGGGAGTTTTGTATCAGTTTTTTCTTCTTTCCCCCAAGAATTTAGTAATGCCTCTTCTCGGTATCACAGTTCTTATCTGTCCTTTGGACATTCTCAAACTCCCTCAAGTTTTACCAGGCCATCTTGTGGGTACATACTCTTCTTGATTCAGAGATCTTAAAGTCATCCGTAATTCTTCAGTTCTGTGTCTCTCTCTAGCCTAAATGTTTTCTACCTACATCCTCTCTGGAAGCATGTTCTTTTTGGCAGTATATTATCTTTGATTTCTTCACTAGTCTGGGTAAACTACATTTAGAAGGAGTCCCTTCCTATTTGGAACCTGAACTGAGAACATTAGCCAGCCAGTAATGGTCAGTGTTATTACTGATAAATCACTCTGTGCCCAAGTAACAGGTGGATGGAATTGTAATGTGGAATCAGTCCCACATTATAATCCTACCTTGGTGCTCTGTGACTACCTAGAGGGGTGGGATGGTGTGGGAGCTGGGAAGGAAGTTAACAGCAAGGGAACATATGTATGACCATGCTGATTCATGTTGATATATGGCAGAAACCAACACAATATTTTAAAATGATGATCCTCCAATTAAAAACAAACAGATTTTTTGTAATAGAGCCTGAAGTCAGGTAGGTTGATTCCTCCAGTTCCATTCTTCTTTCTCAAGATAGCTTTGGCTATTCGAGGTTTTTTGTATTTCCATACAAATTGTGAAATTATTTGTTCTAGCTCTGTGAAGAATACCGTTGGTAGCTTGATAGGGATTGCATTGAATCTATAAACCGCTTTGGGTAGTATACTCATTTTCACTATATTTATTCTTCCGATTCATGAACATGGTATATTTCTCCATCTATTAGTGTCCTCTTTGATTTCTTTCACCAGTGTTTTATAGTTTTCTATATATAGGTCTTTAGTTTCTCTAGGTAGATATATTCCTAAGTATTTTATTCTTTCCGTTGCAATAGTGAATGGAATTGTTTCCTTAATTTCTCTTTCAGTTTTCTCATTGTTAGTGTATAGGAATGCAAGGGATTTTTGTGTGTTGATTTTATATCCTGCAATTTTACTATAATCATTGATTAGTTCTAGCAATTTTCTGGTGGAGTCTTTAGGGTTTTCTATGTAAAGGATCATGTCATCTGCAAACAGTGAGAGTTTTACTTCTTCTTTTCCAATATGGATTCCTTTTATTTCTTTTTCTGCTCTGATTGCTGTGGCCAAAACTTCCAAAACTATGTTGAATAGTAGTGGTGAAAGTGGGCACCCTTGTCTTGTTCCTGACTTTAGAGGAAATGCTTTCAGTTTTTCACCATTGAGGATAATGTTTGCTGTGGGTTTGTCATATATAGCTTTTATTATGTTGAGGTATGTTCCTTCTATTCCTGCTTTCTGGAGAGTTCTTATCATAAATGGATGTTGAATTTTGTCAAAGGCTTTCTCTGCATCTATTGAGATAATCATATGGTTTTTGTTTTTCAATTTGTTATTGTGGTGTATAACATTGATTGATTTGCGGATATTGAAGAATCCTTGCATCCCTGGGATAAAGCCCACTTGGTCATGGTGTATGATCTTTTTAATGTGTTGTTGGATTCTGATTGCTAGAATTTTGTTAAGGATTTTTGCATCTATGTTCATCAGTGATATTGGCCTGTAGTTCTCTTTTTTTGTGGGATCTTTGTCAGGTTTTGGTATTAGGGTGATGGTGGCCTCATAGAATGAGTTTGTAAGCTTACCTTCCTCTGCAATTTTCTGGAAGAGTTTGAGCAGGATAGGTGTTAGCTCTTCTCTAAATTTTTGGTAGAATTCAACTGTGAAGCCGTCTGGACCTGGGCTTTTGTTTGCTGGAAGATTTTTGATTACATTTTCAATTTCCGTGCTTGTGATGGGTCTGTTAAGATTTTCTATTTCTTCCTGGTCGAGTTTTGGAAAGTTGTACTTTTCTAAGAATTTGTCCATTTCTTCCACGTTGTCCATTTTGTTGGCATATAATTGTTGATAGTAGTCTCTTATGATCCTTTGTATTTCTGTGTTGTCTGTTGTTATCTCTCCATTTTCATTTCTAATTTTATTGATTTGATTTTTCTCCCTTTGTTTCTTGATGAGTCTGGCTAATGGTTTGTCCATTTCATTTATCCTTTCAAAGAACCAGCTTTTGGTTTTGTTGATTTTTGCTATGGTCTCTTTTGTTTCTTTTGCATTTATTTCTGCCCTAATTTTTAAGATTTCTTTCCTTCTACTAATCCTGGGGTTCTTCATTTCTTCCTTTTCTAGTTGCTTTAGGTGTAGGGTTAGGTTATTTATTTGACTTTTTTCTTGTTTCTTTAGGAATGCCTGTATTGCTATAAACTTTCCCCTTAGGACTGCTTTTAAAGTGTCCCACAGGTTTTGAGTTGTTGTGTTTTCATTTTCATTAGTTTCTATGCAAATTTTGATTTCTTTTTTGATTTCTTCTGTGATTTGTTGGTTATTCAGCAGGGTGTTGTTCAGCCTCCACATGTTGGAATTTTTAAACAATGGAAAAAAATCCTACCTTGGACAAATTATAAATTAAAATGTTGAAACTTTTGGTTATTACAACACTAATGTGCTATGTCTATGCTAAGGTGCCCTTAACTCTTCTGTTTTGTATTCTACTATTAATTATCCCCACATAAGAATCTGAGTGCTTTAGATATGCCTGAGGATGGTCTGGGCAACACTCTGAACTCCCTCCATCGTTCCTAATGAGCATCCTGTTGCATCATATAGATGTGAAGGGGAAAGTTGAACCCTGTTCTGACTTTAGAAGGAACCAGTGTAGTAAGAAAAAAGCACATTCTTTTATTGTTTGGAATTTGAGGAATTATAAAAGGGAAAAATCACAACCATCAAGAAAATCTGGGGGAGGAAAATTTAGGATATGTCAGTGATACTGAGCACTTTTCTCCCTTTCTGTGAAGTTCAAGTTCCTTCACATGGAAAGATGCTTTTTTATGATATTGCTGGGCTTTTAGCCATGGTTAGATTGAATGATAAAAATGGTTTGTTTGTGTACAATGTCTTTTATCTGGATTCTTTGCAAGGCTTTAAACGCACAGTCATTAATCCTCACAGAGTTTTATTGTATGTGTGAACTTCTTTCCTCTTTAGACAGGAAGTCAATAGGCAAGGTAATGCAAATACTGATGTTCATTATCATGCAAGCAGAATCCCAGTTTTCTGGCCATTTTCTGACACAACCAGTTTTTCTGGTTTTTTTTTTTTTTTTTCTCTTTGCTTTTAGTTGCCCCTAGAGAATTTCATCACATGCATGTACTTTCAACTTATTTAACTGTGTACCTTTCTGAGTACTTATTTTACCAACCTGAATTATACAGTTTTGCTGTAGTGCTCACACTGCTGCTAAGTCACATCAGTCGTGTCTGACTCTGTGCGACCCCATAGACAGCAGCCCACCAGGCTCCCGTCCCTGGGATAATCCAGGCAAGAATACTGGAGTGGGTTGCCATTTCCTTCTCCAGTGCATGAAAGTGAAAAGTGAAAGTGAAGTCACTCAGTCGTGTCTGACTCTTAGCGACCCCATGGACTGTAGCCTACCAGGCTCTTCTGTTCATGGGATTTACCAGGCAAGAGTACTGGAGGGGGTTGCCATTGCCTTCTCCGAGTGCACACATTATTTTCAAGCAATTTCCACCAAAATGAATTTCTAAACTCTAATTTGGACAAAAGTCCCAAGGGAAACATTCACCTGGGATTTGTCTAGAAAGTTTATGAAATGTCGATGACCACATTTTCTTTTGATTGACATTTTCAGCTGTGTTTCTAATGAAACTTAATCTTTCTTTCAATAGTGCTGAGTGTTCTCCAAAGGCACATAGGTTTTTCAAGAAATAAAGGTGGGGTTCCAAATCAGGAAAGGAGTACATCAAGGCTGTATATTGTCACCCGGCTTATATAACTTATATGCAGAGTACATCATGTGAAATGCCAGGCTAGATGAAGCACAAGTTGGAATCAAGATTGCTGGGAGAAATATCAATAACCTCGGATATGCAAATAACATCAACCTTTGGCAGAAAGCAAAGAAGAACTAAAGAGCTTCTTGATAGTGAAAGAGAAGAGTGAAAAAGTTGGCTTAAAACTCAACAGTCAGAAAACTAAGATCATGGCATCTGGTCCCATCACTGCATGGCAAATATATGGGGAAGCAATGGAAACAGTGACAGACTTTATTTTCTTAGGCTCCAAAATCACTGCAGATGGTGACTGCAGCCATGAAATTCAAAGATGATTGCTCCTTGGAAGAAAAGCTATGACAAACCTGGACAGCATATTAAAAAGCAGAGACATTACTTTGCAAACAAAGTTCTGTCTAGTCAAAGCTATGGTTTTTCCAGCAGTCATGTATGGATGTGAGAGTTGGACTATAAAGAAAGCTGAGTGCCAAAGAATTGATGCTTTTGAACTGTGGTGTTGGAGAAGACTCTTAAGAGTCCCTTGGACTGCAAGATCAAACCAGTTAATCCTAAAGGAAATCAGTCCTGAATATTCATTGGAGAGACTGATGCTAAAGCTGAAACTCCAATCCTTTGGTCACCTGATGTGAAGAACTGACTCACTGGAAAAGACCCTGATGCTGGGAAAGGTTGAAGACGGAAGGAGAAGAGAACGACAGAGGATGAGATGGTTGGATGGCATCACTGAGTCAATGGACATGAGTTTGAGTAAGCTCTGGGAGTTGGTAATGGACAGGGAAGCCTGGCATGCTGCAGTCCATGCAGTCACAAAGAGTCGGACACAACTGAGCAACTGAACTGAATTGAATCTTACTTATTATTCTGTATAACTTGCTTGATTTTATACTTAGCAAGTGCCATTCCCTTTTTGCATCTTCTTAAACACAGAGACCCACCATCACACACATACAACTTTGCCATTGGTGTTTTTGTCAAGAGCAATTCGATGTCTACTTTCAGATGAAAAGTCTGGCACTCTGTACTAAAGGTTCTCACACTATGAGTGGGAAATAGAAAAGGATGGACTGTTCTACATGGATTGGAGGCAGATGCAATCCTCCCTTCTCTACCTAGTTTAAAACCAGATACCTAAAAGTGACTGGTATAACCATGCATAGGAAAAGTGGCAGCTTTTAAAACAGTTTGAATCCAAATAGTTTGACTTCTCCCACAACTATCTTCTCCTCTGTGGCACTCAGAAACTGGTTCTTCCAAGCAACTCTTCCTACCATATGTCATAGGAGGTCCTGAGGGGAGTCATAATCTGAAATCTCTACAGATGAGAAGAGACCCTCCAACCCCCATCGCAAGAAAACATTAACTGTTCATTGTATCTGAAATTGTTATTCAGTTACAAGCAGAATAGACAGATATCCATCTAAACTCTAGTCTTATTCTCTGGTATGTTTCATGTGTGGCCTCGCTCACTCTCATGGCTTTAATAATCATGTTTACATTGCTAGTTCTGCATCTGCAACTGTGAGATCTCTTCTCATTCTCAGAATGCTATAGCCAGCTGTCCGTAAGTCATCCTGACTCTAGTGTTAGTTGCTCAGTTGTGTCCAACTCTTTGCTATCCCATGGACTGCAGTCTGCCAGATTCCTCTGTCCCTGGAATTCTCGAGACAAGAATACTAGAGTGGGTTGCCATTTCCTTCTCCAGGGAATCTTCCCAACCCAGCGATCAAACCTGGGTCACTTGCATTGCCGGCCAATTCTTTACCATCTGAGCCACCAGGGAAACCCCACTTTGACTCTAATTTCTCACTAAATTAAATTCACACTCTCTCTTTCTTCTTTGTGTTCTGTATCTGAGGTATCATCATACTGTTGCAATTGCCAAAACCAGAAATTCTGTGGCCATCCTTTACTTCCTCTTCTTCTTCCTGCACAGCACCAACGGCCCCCTCCCCGCCGGCCCCCCCCCCCCCCCCCCCCCCGCCACACACACACACAACTCTTCAAAGCCACCTATTGACCCTACGTTTAAAACAGCTTTGGAAAGTATCTACTATGCTCCATCCCCGCTACCACTGGTTGTGGTTTTAAGTCACTAAGCCATACCCACTCTTTCACTCTTTGCAACCCCATGGACTACAGCCTGCCAGGCTCCTCTGTCCATGGGACTTTTCCAAGCAAGAATACTGGAGTGGCTTGCCATCTTTTTCTGCAGGGGATCCTCCTGACCCAGAGATTGAATCTGCACCCCCTGCATTGGCAGGTGGGTCCTTTACCACTGAGCCACCGGGGAGGCCCTTGACTGTTCTCTCCCTTATACCTGAGCCTCCACACATGCTGTACCCTCCAGGTAGAAGACTGCTCTACCTTCCTTGACTGGCAACTGCTACTGACCCCTCAGATCTCAGTTTGGATGTCACTGCTCTAACCTCCAAATTGGATTAAAGCATCTGTCCTTTGTGGTCCCCAAGCACTCAGGGCTTTCCCGTCACAGGCCTGTACTGGAATTCCTTGCTTGCTTTTTTATGCTATCAGCTGACTGTAACTTCCATCAGGCCTGGAACCTGGCCCATTATTGTTGCTCATCATTGTTTTTCTGGCAGTTGGCAAAGGTTGGGACACAGTTGGTATTCAGTAAATATTTGTGAGCTCAGAAGAGGAAGGGAAGAAGGAAAGCAGAAGAAGGAAGAATATTGACTGTATACCATCTGCTTTGGTAAATAAATGTGTAAATGTGAATGACTGTGTGCAAAAATAAAGCCCTGAAATCAGTGAGGGTTTTTTCTTGTGATTTGACTCTTTGTTATAAAAGTAGACCATAGAGAAAAAATAAACAATTTAATTGGAGTTTTAATTAGTTGGTTTCAGACTTGTTTTAAACTGAGATTTATTCTAAAAGCCTGAATAGTCGTCATAACACATAAGAGGAGTTTGTGTATTTAACAAGATAATTTAATGGAAACATCTGCAAAACGTATTATCTTTTTATTTATGGTTTTTCAATCCAGAAATAGCACCTGCTTTAAATGAGATATATCAGAATAACTCGGAGAAGGTGATGGCACCCCACTCCAGTACTCTCGCCTGGAAAATCCCATGGACGGAGGAGCCTGCAGCCCATGGGGTCGTGAAGAGGCGGACACGACTGAGCGACTTCCCTTTCACTTTTCACTTTCATGCATTGGAGAAGGAAATGGCAACCCACTCCAGTATTCTTGCCTGGAGAATCCCAGGGACAGAGGAGCCTGGTGGGCTGCCGTCTATGGTGTCACACAGAGTCGGACACGACTGAAGTGACTTAGCAGCAGCAACAGAATAACTACTAAATTGGTTAGCTTCAAGAGTTTTCTGGAACACTCTTAGATGCATTACCTTAATAGAAAAAATTATCACAGCAGGTAGAGAGTGGGGCCCATATTTAAGTTTGAATATTTTTAAGGTTAAATTTTAACAAAAAAGTATGATCTTTCTTAATTTCCATTTAAAGTCAATTCCAAAGACCATACTAATACACTGTTAAAGGTCAGTTAAGATCTTTCCAAATATAAATCTATAAATGTCATAGTGACCAAAATATCTGGGTGTATGGTAGGAAGACCATCTTCTGTGTGCTTTAAATTCCACTTTAAGCCTAGGAGATGCAAACCAATTGGATGGAATATTGTTACATTCATTTTTCAAAGTCAAAGTACAATTTCTGGGGCCAGATACCAATTTGTCCATCAACTTTTCTTCATTCCCTCTCCTTTTTACTTCCTGTGGTCACTTGAACCATTTCTCCCTCATCAAGAGAAAAAAAAAAGGAAACCAGGAGCAAGAGAGCTTATAAGCATGCTTTTAAATCATACATATAAATTACATATAACTTATACAAGTTACATAAGTTATACATATGTATCCTACATATATACCCTATGCTTGAGAAAGACAGAGACCCTGGATTTAAAACAAAATAATTGTAATGTTATTTCTCTAGTGCAAAAAGGTAATAATCCATGTAACAATGCTATAATCAAAAAGAGTAAGTCCATTCTTACCTTGGAGTTGGATAATGACTTAATTAGCTTTTCCCACTGCTGATGCCAACAAATCCTATTGTCCAGACAGTGAGAGGCCAATTGCCACGAGGTCTGCTGGGTCTCATAGTTTCCCATTTATAGAGGACAAGGGATTTACAGAGATGTAGCATGCAATCTGCTGGGCAAGACCAGGCCTGTGGGACTGCTGTCCATCTTTGGACAGTCAGAAACAAAACTACTATTGTACCAGAAAGTAATTATCTTTTCTAAAAGTATCAGGATTAGACTTTTTCTAGTATTGAGTAGGTCGGATTGTGATAGGTCCAATGGAGCTGGCTGTTCCATGCAGGGAAGATGGGATGGGGAACTTGGGAGAGAGTTTTAACAGTCTCTTCTCTCAGGTATTCTTTGAGTGTATTACTTGGTTTTCTTTATATCCAACCCCTTTAGAAAAGGTTTAATCATTTAAATTAACAATTTGTTTAAAAGAAACGGATGTTTGTTTGACTTGCTGCTGCTGCTAAGTCGTTCAGTCATGTCCAACTCTTCACAACCCCATGGACTGCAGCCTACCAGGCTCCTCCGTCCATGGGATTTTCCAGGCAAGAGTACTGGAGTAGGGTGCCATTTCCTTCTCCTTTATTTGACTTAATTATAGGCTGCTGCTGCTGCTGCTAAGTCTCTTCAGTCGTGTCCGACTCTGTGCGACCCCATAGACGGCAGCCCACCAGGCTCCCCCGTCCCTGGGATTCTCCAGGCAAGAACACTGGAGTGGGTTGCCATTGTCTTCTCCAATGCAGGAAAGTGAAAAGTGAAAGTGAAGTCGCTGAGTCCTGCCCGACTTGTATCGACCCAATGGACTGCAGCCCACCAAGCTCCTCCGTCCATGGGATTTTCCAGGCAAGAGTCCTGGAGTGGGGTGCCATTGCCTTCTCCGTAATTATAGGCAAATATAGTTATTGCTTTTTTTTCCCCCATCACTAAGCCCCTGTTTGTAACCATGATGTAAATTTATTTTAATGTTTTGTCTTACTTCACAGAGATTTGTTAAGATTTGCAAGTATTTCTGTTGCCTTCTCATTTCTACATATTATGTCCTTTGTTTACTTAGGTTGAGACACTTAGCTATTATCCATAGCTGCTCTATAGCTGGTAAATTTTTAAAATAAATACATCTTCGTCTGAGGAAAAAATACAAGCAAAATTATAAAGATGATTCTTGATTTCATTTTCAGTAAATATTTATTTTATGTCTAGCATGGCTTGGATATAATCTTTGCACTGGCCTCTTTACAATTTTATTTCCCTTATCAGCATGCAGCCTGCCTTTAATTTTTTTTGTCCCTGATATGTATACTCTTTTTCCTTCCTAAGATTCCAAGGCACTTTGTCTTTATTATTTTTAGTACTCTTAGTGATAGAAAATTAAGACAATGTCTTTAATCTTTATATTGCCAGCACTTAGCAGAGAAAATAGGGTATAGTAAGAATTCAGTAGAAGTTTGTAAGTAAATACATGATTGAAATAATGTTATATTATTATTTACATTTTTATCTACCCTCCTTGATTAATTTCTTCATCCTTCACAGCTTATGGAAAACCATAAGTTCAATAAATGAATGATCAATGGCAAAATAGTAGTGAAGTGGTGCCTCATGAAAAGAAGCACCATTTGCCCAGGTTCAAGGGCCTTTGTCTCTGCATCTTTTGAATTCATTTTTTTTCCTATCATTCCCCCAAGAGCATAACTCCTCTTTGCTCCTTGAAATTAGTAAGACTAATCTATATGAAAAATTATTAAGAGGTAAGTCTAGTAAACAGCAGAGTTAATTAATATTGGGGTCTGGGAGATGGGCAGAGCCTAAATCATGAGAATGGCTTGACTCAATTGTAGTAAGATGTGTGATGTGTGATGCAGCTTTGACTGAGTAACTGAGGATACTTTGATGGGAGGCAGGACATGCTAATAAAAAAGTCTGACTTTTATACTTTTTCTAGAATGGTCATAATTCACCTAATATGTTTGTCCTTTTTAAAGAAAGGTATTTAAAATCCCAGTGGGTATCTGTGTGCAACAAAAAGAAACTTTTCCTGTTTTCTTTCTGTTAATAAAATCACTTAATGTCATTCACAGAGGCTTTCTTACCTCACACTGGCATTATTTGCCGCAAAAGAGGGAAAAAATTCTTCCTCTCCCTTGCCAGCTTCCCATTCTTCTCAGGTTTGTAACTTGAAAGAACAGAAAAACAACCATGTTCAATATGACTTGGAGCCCATGTATGCAGCCACAAAGCCTTCTAACTGAATTAGGCTGCTCTTAGGAACTGAATGGGCTTCCCTAATGGCTCAGAGGTAAAGAACCTGCCTGCATTGTTGGAGCCACAGGACACTTCGGTTCGATCCCTGGGACGGGAAGATCCCCTGGAGGAGGGCACGGCAACCCACTCCAGTATTCTTGACAGGAGAATTCAGTGAACAGAGGAGCTTGGCAGGCTGTGGTTCATGGGGTCACAAGAGTCGGACACGACTGAGTGACTTAGCATCCACACAGGAACCAAATTCCATCATATGTGGCCAAATATGTGTCTATGTTGAAGAGAGGAAAGTTGAAAAATAACGTTTTATTGCATATTAGTCAATACATTTTAAATGATAAGAAAAATTTTAATGAATATCTCACCAGGAAAGAAAGGATAAATTTGCGGCTTTGAACTTTCAAATACCTACGTGAAAAAACTGAACAAAGACAGGAGAACCAGATTAACCTAGGCAACTTTGTCACTAAGAGCATTAATGATTGGCCCCTGTGAAATGTTCAGTTCCTGAGGTAACCAAATTAAAGGTTTTTTTTAATGGGGGGGGTGTGGAGAGATCACTTTGTGTATAACTTGCATCCAGGAATTACAGAATAATTGACCAGGATGAATCCACAAGACTTCCCAGCAATATTTGCTGCATTCTTGATTATTCCTTAGCTCTTACAGAGAATTTAAAAACACAAGTAAATGATTTGATGGGAAGGTAGCCACATGACTTTAGGCAGTACTGTGCTGTTGTACCTTGTAATGGGAAAAAGACGTAAGCTTGGAGTGGACTTCGTGAAGTAAGAAACATGGGAAACTATCTGTGAGTTGGCACATCAGAGCAAGAAAGGGTTCTTTCTCTCGATGTAGTCCCCCAGACCTACCCCATCCCTAGTCATTAACAGGGTAGGATCAAATTCCTGGCATGAACATTTTGTTCATCAAGTTCTAAAATGGTTTGGGTCAACTTGCCTGGCGTGCTGCGACTCATGGGGTTGCGAAGAGTCGGACACGACTGAGCAACTGAACTGAACGGAAGAATCAATAAGGCTCAGCAAATAGTGAAAGTGAAGACTATAAACTTGTCTGTCTTGTTCAACATTTATCTATCACCACGAGCTGGTACACATGCTAAGATTTATGAATGAATGAATGCTTATATGATACTAACAATAAGAATTGTTTCCACTTATTGAGAACTTACTAAGCACTTGAGACTGTGTGAAGCACTTTATGTGTATTCCCTTACTTAATCTTTTTTATTCCACCAGGATGGGATTCATTTTATTTTCACTTTAGCCTTTCTGAAAAGTAATGGTTAGAATGCTTTATGGTAAAATTAAGAGATTTAAAATTTAATGTTTGGAAGTTTCTTTATTGAAAAATTATTTTAATAATCATGAAAAACAAAGGCTATAAAAGTAAAAACTCTTTATGTGAATTTAAAAATTTACAAGATTATAAGGGATGGATTTTTAAGGTCATCTTGCCCATTCTCTAATTTTAAGAAGGAGGAAAATGAGCCACAGATTAAATTAGACCCAGTGTCAAACAGTGGATGCCAGCATTGGGAGTAGACATCTCCTCCCCAAGACGCGCAGGCCATGGTGTGTTTCTCTTGCAATATTCTTTTACTACTCCTTTAAAGATTATTATAGTGCATGAGTAATGATTATTAGTGTCAAGGGAACTACAGAACCCCATTCATTGCATCACCCCAGGTCACCCCAGGTCTCTGGGATCTTGACATAAATCTTGATGTATTCCATAGTGAGGATTCTCAAGAAGGTGATTGTGACACAGATCAGTGGGAGGAAGAAGAATGAATAGCTACACCACATCTCTGATTTCTCACAAGCTGTATCTGGGCTACCACCAACTAAAAATAGATCTATTCTAACTGTGAATCCTCAGGTGACTTTCCCCTCATCCACTAGTTCAAAAAAGTTTGAAAAAAGTTTTGAGAACTTCACCTTGTGTCCACAGGGAATATTGTCTCTCTGGTCAAACGTTGTGGGGGGAGGAGGAAGCCATGGCTGGAGCCTGAGATAAGAAGTCAGAGCTTCCTAGTCCCCCAGAGGCACTGTGGGCAATGCCCTTCCAAGAGGCCCAGCTCCTGCCCCTCCAGCTGTGAGTGGAAGGGCTGCCCAGAATGTCCTGCTGTCCTTGGGTTACAAGATTGGTTATATAACAGCTGCAAGGGTGCTTGCTGTAGTTCTGTAGCATGATCTAAAGGTGGTCATCTGGTCATTGGAACATTTAGACAATTCAGAAAATAACCAGCATGTGACAATCCATCTTTGGATAAAAAGAAAATTCATGGGGATTATGATATATTCTTACAAATGGAGCAAGGCTGGTTACTTTTCAGAAGCTCTGCATATTTCGAAAGAAGTTTTGAGTGCTTCCCACAACCTCCAGAAAGAAACATCTGGTAACCTTCCCCATTTAATGAAATGCTACCCTATATTGTTTCATTTTTAAGATTTTTATCTTCATAGTATAGTTGATTTACAATATCATGTTAGTTTCAGATGTACAGCAAAGTGATTTGGTTGTATATACACATGGCTATACATACATAGATATCTATCTATATTCTTTTTTTCTTAAACTTTTCCATTACAGTTTATTAGTTTTAAGATCTTTAAAACCCAATTTTCCAATTTTTCCAATATTCAGCTCATATGCAATCAAGAAGTTTACTCTGTACCCAACTCTAAGGCTGCTTAAGCTTGAAACTATGCATTTGAAAACCAAGCAACTCAACTCCACACTGTCTTTGTGGAGGCAGAATATGAAGAGAATAATAAGTCATTTCTTAGATGGTTGATTTCTTAACAAGATAAAGCTTCGTATGGATCGCTAGCCACACAACACTTCCCAGCAAGGAAATACAACAACACAGCAGTTGTCTTTGGTTCTGGTGGACAAACTTTAATTTCAGAAGTATCTATGATCCTGATCTCTACATTTCTCTCTCGTAGTGATAAGGACTCAAATAGTTAATCTAGCCGCTCATCTAGTGAGTCAAACAGGATTCCTTCTACAGTTGCCTGGAAATCTAGCCCTGATTCTAGTTTTATTTCTTCCCTTTAGGTCAAATAACGTCAAGTTCCCCCACTTATTGATGCTCATCTTAGGTATGATTTTAAACAGTAAGATCCAAGTCTGCCCAACAGCAGATCCCTTGTGTTTGTGAGGCATGACGTCACAGATCACATTCCCTCCGCCCCAGGCCATTTTTGTTTGGGACTTTGTTTTGTCTCTTAGGAGAAGTGATTCAGACCCATGTGGATGAAGGTTTTCCTGGAGTCAGACTGATGACAGGCTTCTAAGCTTTTAGGGAACATTTACGCGGGCAGAGCTCTGGTAGCTAATATGTTTCACTCTAAAGATTTGCTCCTTTGTCTCACCAGGTATCTACAAAAAATCAAAACAAGAGGCATTTAGAGCATCTGACTGTAGGAGTGTTTGGATCGAGGGTTGTGGTAGGGTCCCACAAAGCTTTTCAGAGGCCCCTTCTGAAAGCTTGTCATATTGACTGTGCTTCCTGTGTGTATGTACTGTGTTTGGTCGCTCAGCTGTGTCTGACTCTTTGCGACCCTATGGACTGTAGCCGCCAGGCTCCTCTCTCCATGGGGACTCTCCAGCAAAGAATACTAGAATGGGTTCCCATGCCCTCCTCCAGGGGATCTTCCCAACCAGGGATCGAACCCAGGTCTCCTACATTTCAGGTGGATTCTTTTACCATCTGAGCCACTGGGGAAGCCCAAGAATACTGGCATATTGACTGTATTGTGTGACAATTCAGAATTCACAAAGAACTGATTTAAACATCAAAAATAGATCATCAGGATGACAGTATTCTAACCAGATATATGATTAGAGGATGAGCTGAAGAAGGTAGCAGAACACCAAGCAGCTGTTATCTTTTTTTGCTATAATCAAATTATAGCAAATAATATATATATACATTATATAATGTTATATATACATAGTTATAATAACTAGATTAACATTTGAGTAGGCTCAATAGTTGTGGTGCATGGGTTTAGTTGCTCCACATGTGGGATCCTCCCATATCAGGGATTGAACCCATGTGTTCGGCATGGACAAGTGGATACCTTACCACTGAGACACCAAGGAAACCTCTTACTCAATCTTGGGTTTACCAAGTGGCTCAGCGGTACAGAATGTGCCTGCCAATGCAGGAGACTACAAGGGACAAGGGTCTGATGCCTGGGATGGGAAGAAGCCCTGGAGTATGAACTGGCAACCCAAATTCCAGTATTCTTGGGGCTTCCCAGGTAGCTCAAATGGTAAAGAATCAGCAAAGAGTCTAACACACACACACACACACACACCAGTATTCTTGCCTGGAACATTTCATGGACAGAGAAGCCTGGCAGGCTGTAGTCCATAGGGTTGCAAAGAGTTGGGCACACGACTGAGCCACTAAGCATCACACACGCATATACATTCACATTGTAATTCCAGTCTAAGGCGAAAATAGGTTCAATTCTCTCAAAACCTTCAAAAAGCTCTCTTTTTTAAGGGAAAAAAAGCAAAATACTACTTCTTGATAGAGAGAATTAGCCTCACCTATTGATAGAGCCTTACCTATTATAACCTACATTTGCTTCTTCAATCACTGAATATTTAATGAACAACCAGAAGATCCCTAGCACCAAGCTAGGCTCACTGATAAGGACTCTTAAGACCTCTTCCAAAAGGAAATTTTATGAGCACTAGATAGGAATACTTCAAGCTTTAGAACAATTCCACCTTTATATCCTCACCTCTTAGCACATTTTATTTTAGATGTCCAATAAACCACCAGTGAATGGCTTAAAAAAGGAAAGTGAATGAAAAACCACTGTGTGTTTCTTAGTTCTGGAAGGCTTTCCAGAGAAAATTGGAATGGGTTTTGTTCTGAAACTAGAAAATGCTGAAGCAGAAGCCATTGGAACTGGGAGGAGGGGTGAGATGTCCACAGCTGGAAGGATCCAGCTGTGTTTGAGGTTGGTGAGTGAGTAGGTGTGACTGGAAAGAATGACAAGGTCCAGAAGTATAATGGATGACAGATGCATTGAGGAGAACAACAAGGGATGTTCTTACTTGGTCTTTGATACTTTAAAGGCATTTATATTTTCCGATCAGGGAACAGAATCAGCTAAAGCCTTGATTTAGGAAGGTAGATATGGAAGGAACATATAAGGTGGCTTACAGCAGTTAGAGAAAAGCATGATGTGAAGGTTTGCAAATATGTCTGTAAAATTTTCATCACTCCGTCCTTTAATGTGGAGCCGAATCCTGCCTTCCTTAAATGTGGGTCAAATTAAATGACTCACTTCAAACAAATAAAATATGGTAAAAAGAATAGTGTGTGACTTCTGAAGTTAAGTGTAGTTTCAGCCTGAAGACTGAGTCCTTCATTTTGGAGAAATAAGCTTAATGTCTTGTTGATGTTCCAACCGCTCTACGGAGAGGCCTATGTGGGGAGGACAATGCGAGCTCTCACTTACAATCCGCATCCACGTGCCAGCCACGTGAATGAGCCATCCAGAAAACACATCCTGGGACTTCCCTGGTGGTCCAGTGCTTAAGACTCTTGCCTTCCAATGCAACGGGTGCAAGTTCGATCCCCAGTGGGGAAACTACGATCTCACATGCTGCAAGGTACAGCCAAATAAATACATAAATCTGTTGTTTAGTTGCTAAGTTGTGTCCACCTCTTTGTAACCACATGAACTGTAGCCCTCCAGGCTCCTCTGTCCACGGGATTCTCCAGGCAAGAATACTGGAGTAGCTTTCCATTTCCTTCTCCAGGAGATCTTCCCAACCCAGGGATCAAACGCACGCCTCTTATGTCTCTTGCATTGGCAAAAGGGCTCTTTACCACTAGCACCATCTGGGAAGCCCCTAGAGAGTGGTTAGTTAGCAATTGCACCATTTTACAGATAGAGACAAGGCAGTCACACAAGACTCTGCGCTTAAAAGGGCTCCAGGCCTCTTGGGTTAATGCTTGGCTCCTGTCCTCTTGAAATTCTCAATAATTTTTGAACAAGAGGCCCTGCATTTTCACTTTTTACTAGGTTGGCAAATTAATTGGCTAGTCTTGTGTATACTCCAAACTTTCTCTGTTCTGAAAGATTTATATGATGAATGTGTAATTATCTGTCTCATATAATTCAAAGATTTAGGGGTGGGGGAGAATGCTTTGGTTCTTACTGCACTACATCATTTGCTGTCATGTTAATGTGTTCCTAGAATCTGCCCTTCTCTAGGTGATGGTTATGTGTCTAAGACACAGATTTCCTTTTGATTCCAAGCAAGTGCTATCCCTGATTCTCAAACGCAGATTCTCCTTCAGTGGAGATTTGGGGTCCCATTGTGGAGAAGTGTCATATTGGTGAATCCTGTATCTGCTAATTGTAATATTGCATGATATTGTATAGTATGTCCTAAATCAACTCACATTGCAAACACGAGACTGATATAACCTTGGACAAATGATGAAGATATGACGCCTTCTTTACCTCAGTGAATTCAAGTTCATGATAGCTAAGCTAAATATGTGTTTCAGAATATCACTGAAGAAAAACTAGTAAGCAAAAAAAAAAAAAAAGTGGTCCTCCATTAGGAGGCAAAAGAGTATGTTGTGCATGCATGCTCGATTGTGTCCGACTCTTTGTGACCCCATAGACTGTAGTCCACCAGGCTCCTGTGTCCATGGAATTTTCCGGGCAAGAATACTGAAGTGAGTTGCTATGGCCTCCTCCAGGGGATCCTCCCAACCCAGGGATCCAACCCTCATCTTTTATGTCTACTGCATTGGCCGGCAGGTTCTTTACCACTAGCGCCACCTTGGAGAAGTAGAATACAGATACTTGCTCTTGAAAAACACTCCAACATTAAACCTATAAGAACAATAGTTCTATATGGATATGAATCTCTTAATTTCATTTCATACTTTTATTAATACTCAGTGAGTATTAGGCAGAGGTGTTTAAAACACTATAATTTTATAAAAAATAAATTCCCTGCTGGCTTAGACAGTGAAGAATCTGCCTGCAATGTGGGAGACCTGGGTTCAATCTCTGTGTCAGGAAGATCCCCTGGAGGATGGCATGGTAACCCACTCCAGTATTCTTGCCTGGAACATCCCACGGATAGCAGAGCCTGGCAGTTTACAGTCCAAGGAGTCACACAGAATCTGGACATGACTGAGCAACTTTCACTTTCACTTTGAACCATATCTTATTTTAAAATACTGCAATTTAATTATGAATGCCTGTAATTTCATTTGTTGAGGAGTAGAAAGAAAGACACATAGAGATGTCTGATAACAAGAAGTGGAACCACAATCGTTGCTTTATTTTACTTTTTAATTAAGTTTTATTGGAGTGTAGTAGCTTTACAATGTTGTGTTAATTTCTTCTGTACAGCAAAGTGAATCAGCGGTACCTGTGCATATATCCCCTCTTTTTTTGGATTTCCTTTCCATTTAGGTCACCACAGAATATTGAGTTGAGTTCCTTGTGATTTATAATAGGTTTTCATTAGTTATCTATTTTATCCATAGTATCAATATTATACATACATCAGTCTCAATCTCCCAATCCATCCCGCTCCCACCTTCCCCCCTTGGTGTCTCTATGTTTGTTCTCTACACCTGTGTGTAGAGAACACCTCTCTACCTTTGCTTTACAAATCACAATTATTGCTTTTAAATACACAAAATTGAATATTCAGAAGCAAAGAGTACTGAACAGAAACAGGGTACATACACAGGATTTTTTGTTTGCTTTTGAGTAATCATTTTTTACAACTGAGGAATTTGCGTCACAGGAGTGCCACCCGATTTCCAAGTATTGTTTGTGATTTCTCCCAATCACCAAATATTGTGTGCTGCTTCCTACTATAACTGTGGGGGAAAAAAAAAAGGAATGTTATTTGGCACAACTAACACACTATATTCGGAGAAGGCAATGGCACCCCACTCCAGTACTCTTGCCTGGAAAATCCATAGACAGAGGAGCCTGGTAGGCTGCAGTCCATGGGGTCGCTAAGAGTCAGGAATGACTGAGCGACTTCACTTTCACTTTTCACTTTCATGCATTGGAGAAGGAAATGGCAACCCACTCCAGTGTTCCTGCCTGGAGAATCCCAGGGACGGGGAAGCCTGGTGGGCTGCCGTCTCTCGGGTCGCACAGAGTTGGACACGACTGAAGCGACTTAGCAGCAGCAGCAGCAGCACACTATGTTACGATTTCATAAGCATTAGAGCAGGATATCTTCGCTTCAGGTCTGCGGACTCCTGTAAGGTCCATGGGACATTATGGGGGTGATAACCTCCCCTGAAGTGTTAGGCAAAATATGGCCCTAATGTGCATGCATGAAGAGAAGTACTTGGAGTATTTATTTGCCTGGAAAGTGGGCCTCCTGTCTCCCACCTGGCCCTGAAAGCTCAACTCAAATCCCACCTTCTTCTAGAAACAGTATCACAGTCACCATATCTCTCACCTCTCCCTGCTCTTGGGAAGTTCTCCTACTTTGGACTCCTTAGGCTTTTCTTATCTGCATCATTCATCTGTCCTTTGTCACATTTCAATGCTTTCCCAATACATTGGGAAATCCAGGAAAGAATGTGTCCTTCATATCTCGTTGCCTTCGTATTCCCAATATATAGACTGTAATGGGAGGCCTTCCATAAGTAGATGGTGATGCTGTGCGTTGTCACTGAGAATGTCCCAGTTTCCTGGCATGAAATTGAAGGACAATTGTCCTTGGAAGGAAAGCTATGACAAATTGAGACTACATATTAAAAAGAAAGGCATCACTTTGCTGACAAACGTCCGTATGGTCAAAGCTGTGGTTTTTCCAGTAGTCATGTATGGATGTGAGAGTTGGACCACAAAGAAAGAAGGCTGAATGTTGAAGAACTGAAGCTTTCAAATTGTGGTGTGGAGAAGACACTTGAGAATCCTTTGGATTGCAAGGAGATCAAACCAGTCAATCCTAAAGGAAATCAGCCTTAAATATTCATTGGAAGTAATGATGCTGAAGCTGAAGCTCCAATAATTTGGTCACCTGATGTGAAGAACCAACTCATTGGAAAAGTCCTCAATGTTGGGAATGACTGAAGCCAAAAGGAGAAGGGGGCAGCAGAGGATGAGATGGTTAGGCATCACTGAGTCAATGGATGTGAATTTGAGCAAACTGGGAGATAGTGGAAGACAGAGGAGCCTGGTGTGCTACAGTCCATGGGGCCACAAAGAATTAGACACAACTTAGTGACTGAACAACAATAATGGGGGGGGGCTGCATCTGTGAGTAGATAGTGATGCTACGTGTTGTCATTGAGAATGTCTCCGTCTCGTGGCACATCTTCCCTGTTCATCTCATTCCCACTTCAAGGCTGACCTCATTAGGTTTCATCAGAACTTTACATTTCATTGACTGCTTCACATTATTTAATTCCATTTGTGCTATGTATTTTTCTCCTCTGTGCAGACAAAAAGAGTTCACATCTGGATTGGGGGAATAATATTTCTAAATGATTGTAAGCTTGTATGATAAAATTTGTTCAAGGTTTTAAATGGCATTTCTCTAGTGTCGCTGAATAATAAATAAATCTCTTGAATATGTTATAACTAATCTTCATAAGCAACTATTCACAGAAGAATGTGCTTCTATCTCATTTGGTTAAATAGTGATAAAGATACTGAAGATATACAATATGAATTAACAAGACTTGCTTTAGAAATATACAACCCACTCAGTGTGCATGTGAATGGGTGTGTATGCATAGTTTCCATGCGTTTAGGTTTTGGGATCTACTGTTTCTCTACTTCTGTTACTGCACCTATCAGAACTGGGTTTGTATTAACAGTGTTTACAGACTTGTTTATCCTCCTCTAAATCAGAGATTCTCAAGAGATGGGAGCCAGAGATCTTTTCAGAGGAGCCTTCCACTGGATCGATTGCGCAGAGTGCTTTTCATATGGAAAGCTCAAAATAAAGTTTAGATTAATTTGAGAGAAAGCATTCATAATGATATGAAATATTAAGGTGATATTCAATCACTGCAGGTTTGGGCAAGAAGATACCTCAAGTATATGCTTCCCTAATCTACTCCTTCCAAACAGACAGTAACATCAGTTAGATTGCAATTGTCTATCACCAGAGATAGTTTTTCTTCCCACTTGGGAAACACAGCTAATATTATCAACATGGACAGTTCTACAGCCAAGAAGACCCCAGAGACCCAACAGACTGGAACTTTATTTCCTCAGTTAACACACAGGCAAGTTCTTCTCAAATGATTCCTTAAAAGGGTGTGTGTCTCTAAATGGTCACAGGCAGACTTTTCTTTTAGACTAGAGCCAAGAACTAGGTTTTCTGACTCAGCTCTGCACTTGGACCTGTTGTCGTCCCTCTGGGTCGCATCCCCTTGCTCTGCGGCCAGCTCCTGCTGCTCTGCACACATGTCACACCTGTGGATCAGTTAGAGCACAGGGCGGGGGAGTTTCATTTTCTGTCAAGCACCTCAGAAACTAATGTCCCCACACAAATGGGACCAGAGAGTATCTGTAAGAAACATAGATTTCTGATCAAAGTGCCTTGAGGAGGCATCTGAGAATCCTCTTTCTCTACCTGTAAGCCCACAACACCTTATCTCTTAAATTAAAGTCACCTGACTGGAACTTTTAAAAGACCTTCTGGGTGTGGGAAATTTCCCTCCAGGGCAGAGTAGACTTCTTTTAAGTTTATGTGCGTGTGTGTGCTCAGTCACTCAGTCATGTACGACTCTGCAACCCCGTGGACTGTAACCAACCAGGCTCTATCCATGGGATTCTCCAGGCAAGAAGACTGGAGAGGGTTGCCATTTCCTCCTCCAAGGGATCTTCCCCACCCAGGGATTGAACCCTTATCTCTTGCACCTCCTGCATCACCAGGTATAGTCTTTACCACTGTGACACCTGGGAAGCGCTTTTAAGTACAGCTAATCACAAAAGAACTTTTTATGTAGATTATCTCTGGCAAATAGAAGGGGGAGAAAGACTTACACACTGAGTATATAGTATGTCCTATCTTTTTTTTTTTTTCCTGATTTCAGGGTAATATTTGTCTCAGAGTACATTATAAAACACAGAAAATAAAACTCCAGCCACTTTCAAAGTAAACACACCAGCCAACCACTGCAGAATAACTAGTCATTTGAGGGGTTTGTTTGTTTGTTTGTTTGAAGTATAGTTGATTTACAGTATTGTGTTAATTTCTACTGTACAGCAAGATTGTTATACAAATTCATTTTTTAAAATCTTTTCTTTTTTTATTTCATTTATAAGGTTTAAACATAAAAGCACATTAAATAGCTTCCTTTTGGCAGAAGAAAACAAAAAGAGAACTGCAAGATTCAAATAGCCTCTCCTCCTTAAACTCCACCCTTCCGGTTCTGCCCTCTGCCCCATCCAGTCCCATTCACACAGGGTTACATGGGGTTGCTCTAAGAGCACTTACTGGATAAAATCCTGGACTAGTGTTCACTTTCTAGGCTCACACACATCAACTAAACCCCTCAATGTATTTTCCCTCCTCTCCCACAGATCTAAATGGGAAACCCTATAATTTTAAAGTGCTTAGCAAATTACTGTCCATTAAACATCCAGCCACATTATATTTAACTCAAGTCTTCTGTAGAGATTGAGAAAATAACACATCTGATTAGACTACTTTAAGGGAATTAAGTTGTGAGTGTCCAGAAGACTTAATATACGCTTGTGTGTATGTGTATGTGTATTAGTTGCTTAGCTGGAAGAAAAACAAAACTTGATATCTAGGTGCTTTTAGTAAGCCACAAGGAGATAAGACTTTTGTTAGATAATTATAACGTGTGTGCCTTCATTCTGGCAGATCTTCCGCCAGAACTTACTGTGCTTTGTGACTTATGCAATTAGTCACCTACTTTGCTCCTACCTTCCAACTCCACCCATAAGTTGTAAAGATCAGTAATGTATGAAGAGGCTTTGGAGGGAGAACTGGCGTATCTCCTTGGTGATCCTGCAGGGAATTCACAGTTCTCTTATGACCAGCAGAATGCACACAGACAGTGACTTTTTTTCGGGTAAAAATTAAGCAGTTTTCCTTCAGCCTTATCTCTGCTAGGTCAGTGATGTTTGTGCTTCAACCAGACTTGCTAGCATCCAGGTTCCTGGGTTTTGTTTCAGATGTTCTGATTCTGTAGCCCTGAAGTAGGACCTGGGGACATTCAGGTGTCAAACCCCCTGCCCCCAGGTGATTCTGATGCAGGTAGGATTTCTGTGGAAAGAATCACACTCTAGGCTGTAGGCCCGTGGTGCTCCAAATTCAGCAGGCATCAGAATCTTAATGAGAACTTACTAAAACATCAATGGCTAGCCCTACCCTGAGTTTCTGGTTCAATAGACCTTGGTGGGGCCTGAGAATATGCATTTCTAACAGGTTCCCAGGTGATGCCAACGATGCAGGTCTGGGACAACTCCTTGTGAACTGCTACTCTAGGCCAAATTAATGTGGCTGCTCAGTGTAACCTGAAAAACTGTGTGTCCTCAAAGCCTTCAGTGTCTCCTCCAACTAGTCCCCCTACCTTTCCAGTTTCATAGGACAACTCTGAGGCACCCTATTATCCAGCCAACCCAGGCCCCGTGCCATTCCCTAAGTGTTCAGACACATACATGTATGGGCTAATGCCTGTGCTTGGAACGTGGAAATCTGACAAGTTTGCAAATCCCAGGATGCATGATCTACTTGCAAAGACGTACACAACCTCTTCAAACCACAAGAATTTCTTTCTCCTCATCATCATCAAACCCAGTGATGGCAATGTTTTTACCTAGTGGTATCTTTGTCTACCTTATCCACCAGATGTTTAGCTCCCCAAGGCTAGGTTTCAGATAATTTACTTTTCTCCCTGAAGACTAGCAGAAGTGCCAGCAGAATCAAAACTCAACTGACCCATATCCTTCAACACAATGATTCTCAAATTATAGCTCACAGACTATAGCCAGGAGGTACCTAATACCCTTTCAGAGCTGGGGGTACAAGGTGAAACTACTTTCATAATAATATTAGGTTAATCGTGAGAGCTATTTGCTCTTTTTTTTTTTATTGTGCTGATGTTTACTTTGGTACAAGACATAGTGGGTAAAATTGCATAAGTATAAATCAGGATGGGGCTCACACTGTGTTAACAGTCATTATATATATATTTTTTAACAGACACACATTCACCGGGAAAATTCAAAGAAGCCAGTTTCACCTAACAGCTTCTTTAATGAAGCAGTAAAGTGTACTAATTTTATAAGATCATAAACCTTGAGTACAAATCTTTTATACTGTGTGGAATAGTGGAAAGTTCACCAAAATGCCTTTCCTCATACCCAAGTGTAAGGGTTGTAAGAGGGAAAGAAATCAGGTGATGGACTTGCAACCTAGCCCACATGCTTCTTTTTCTTTTCTTCTTTTTTACAATTTTACTTGTAAGAAAAAATGAATGACGAACTATGGCTATTTAGACTCAGGTATTTGACAGACATCTCAGGAATGAACAAAGTACATCTGTCACATCAAGGAAATCAACTGACAGCTTTGTTGCCAGTGATAAAATCTGAGCTTTCCAGAGAAAAAATAGCAACTTAGAAAAATCATCACCATGAGCCTGACAGCACCACCAGAACTTGAAGTCTTCATGGTATTAACAAATGCAATTTTTAGATATGGACCATGAAGTGTACCAGTGCCATAATTAGATATATAATGCTGACATTATCTTAAATCTGGACTTTTAGATACAGCAATTACAGACCACATAATTTTATCTTGAGAAGTAAGTATATGTTACTACAGTTATTATTATACAATTATCATTATTATTCTAAATTAAGAATAAATTACTCTCCAGTCATTTGCAACCAAAGAATATCAGGAATCATACAAAACTCTCCCATCTGCTATAAGATTGAACTGGAGTGTATTCTCTAATAATAACAACAAAAACAATACTAGACAAATATCCATATAACTATTAAGACGTTGTTGCCATTTAGTCAGTAAGTCATGTCCGACTCTTTTGAGACCCCAAGGACTGTAACCTGCCAGGCTTATTTGTCCATGGGATTTCCCAGGCAAGAAGACTGGAGTGGGTTGCCGTTTCCTTCTCTAGGGGATCTTCCCAACCCAGGGATCGATCCCACGTCTCCTACATTGGCAGGCAGATTCTTTACCACTGAGCCACGTAGGAAGCCACATGTAACTATTATAGTCATAGTCTAGATGTTATTGAGGCACAGAGAGGTAAAGTAACTTGCCTAAGATCCCAAAGCTTGTTAATGGATCTGTGGTTAAACCAAGACCACCTGGCTTCTGAGCCTGTGCTTTTAAACAAGGAGATATGCCTATTAATGCAAGCAAACACACACACACACACACAAGTTGAAAAATACAGAAAGACCCAAGACTACTGACATAAACTCATCATAAATACCAGTGTTATGGAAGACAGGCTGATGGGTGAAGAATAAAGATTAAAGAGACAGGAAAATCAGGTGCAAAACATCAATGAATTCTGGTCTGAGGAAAATGTACAGGTACAGCTATACAGGACATTTGGGGACAATTTTTATACTTATACACACAGAATGAGAGATAAAAAAAAATATTACAAATGTCAAGTAATTGTGTATGTATGTGTGTGGAGGTTTCTTTCTTTCTCTGCAATCTAGAAAGCATTCCCCATTCAGTTATTTACCTCTCAATCTTTTCCTGGCCCCTATTTTCCTCACACACCAACTTGTATATAAATTCTTACAAAATAACTCTCTTTTTAAATCCCAGACAGATTAATCCTTTCCTCTAGGTTCTAAACTCCCACCTTTTTGGAGCCCTTGCCTCCACAGTTCATTTTCTCACAGCTTCTCTCTCTTAAAAAGTGCATTTTTTTTCCATTTCATTCTGGATGAATTACATCTTTCTGATACAGAAAGGTTTTCCTACTTTTGCTGGGCCCTACTCTCTCAGGTGCTATTTATTGGGGTGAGTGGTAAGAAGGGATCATAGATCCCTGGGATTCACTGCAAGGGGTGGGCTATACTTTTTTGGGGATTTATAACATTCTTCTGGAGCTTCAGTAGACACTGAGTAGACATTTAATGAAGATCCTCCTTTTTCAACACCACATCTGTGTTCTGGTCACTCATATTCTATTGGTTTGTCACTGAAAGGAGGAAATTGATATACTGTGGCTTTGTTTTGAAAACTGTCTTTCGCCTCACAGCACTTTCCTAAAATCCCTAAGCAGAAACTTTTGCAGAAATGAAGGTTATTATAGTTACCATGTTGGGAACTTTTGCATAATTTTCTATGGGTATCTTGAAGAAAATTAACGCAAATTATACCTATGCATGATGAAACGTAAGTCCTCTATGAGCCTCAACAGTGATTTTTCAAAACATAGTCTGTTTCTCCAACCAACCTGCAAAAAGAAAAAACCCACATCTCCTATTATCTCCAAATTTTACTTTCGTCCTTTGCTGATGATCATGGGGGATTCTAATCTTACCTTTGATCCACTGATCTCTTATTGTCTCAAATCATTTGACATTCATTTCTTGGAGGTTCTCTAAAAGGAATGAGGTAGTGGATGGAGGGAAGACCAAAGACAAGTTGTAGTAAATGAGCTAGCTTTTCAAAATGTGTGGAGATGGTGTTGGAAACAGGAGTCACAAAGATGAATTTGCACAGCAGCCAGGAAGCAGCAGGAATGAGTGAAGAAAGCCTAGGTACAAAAAACTTCTCTTCCAGTTAACAACTGTCATCTTCCCATACATTTCCCTAGAAACATGAGCCTCCATCAGTTCAAATTTTATTCTCTCACTTTTAATAACTATCTGGCATTTAAAGACTATATTTCTAGTCTAAGAAAAACAATGCAAGTGAAATAATACATAGTAACTGACAGGTGGCTTCAGGGTCAATAGGAGATGGAGGAAGCCAAGGAGTCTGGTGAGGCAGAGAGGAGGACCCATGGAAGAGGGAGGCTACGCTCAGTGACAATGAGCTAATGACAGCAGGGAATGTGTGTCCCATGGGCACAGGCAGCGTTTTTCAAGAAAGGCTGCACGTATGGATTTTATGGTATTATTTCACAATTTTTGGTGAAAAAAGTCGATGAGCTGCATTTAATTTCAAAGCTGAGGCTGCTATGCATGACCTGTTTCATATATGAATGAAATGATATGGTGTAAGACTTTGGAACCTGAGGACGTGGTTGGCTAAAATTTCAATGGCCGTATTAGAGATTTAACATTACAAAATGTATTATTTCCCAGAAGCATTGTGTGGTTGATGATAAGGTCTGTAGTCTCCTTTTCAGAGAGGTATTTATAGAAGAGTAAACATCAGGACAATTTTCGGAGCAGTCTCACTTCCCAGTAAGAGTGTAAGATCTCATGGCTATCTAGGTCCCGTGGGCTTTTTAACTCTGGAAGAGAATAAGCCAATTGAGTCAAGCAAAGGACCTGTTTCCACTTGGCCTGAGCGCTGACCAATGTATACTGGTTAAAACACTGCCTGATGGAGGGCAGGTGGTCCAACTACAAAAACAACAAATCACTTTACACAGTTTAGGACGGCGCCATGCATCTCCATGGATGGTACTAACGTCTGCCTTACCACGTGAACAATGACTGATGTTGTTTGCCTTTCAGCCTTAGTAGAGTGGGATGTGTTTGCCTTGGCAGCCACGTCCTGCCCACGAAAGCAGCACTAGCACATAGGATTTCTGTGAATTGCCTGACCTGCCCTTGCACTATTAGTCAACAGGCACCAGGTGACAGGATGAAGGGGACATGGCATGCCACACTGACTCTAGCCCCTCTGGTCTCTTTCTCCAGGGATGAATCCTGAGATATGAATCCCACATGAAGCAAGAGTTGGTTTCATGCCTTCAGCCAACACAGGAACCCCACAGGTTGGGGAGAGGGACCCAGAACGGTAGGAGAAACTATTGGCCGTGGTTTCTTTGGCAGGAACTGGTGAGGCGTCCATTCTGCCAAGTGTCCCAGCTGTGCCTCAGCCTGGCCGGTGGCTCTTCTCACTCCACAAGGAAGCAGCTGGTCCCATGCTCCATATTCTGGACAGAGAATCCACATTCCCTTTAAAATTAAGAAGAAAAAGAAAGGGGGGAAAAAGGTAATCAGAAGGTAACAGTATAATTTCCTAGCTCTTCTCTCACTTTCCAGCTAAGTGGCCAGTGGGGCTGGTGATCAATTCAGCATATGAGTGACAAGATTTCAGAGCCTCTGAAACCATTTCTATTCCCCTTCCTGACTCTGCTCCCACTGCCCTATCTCTCACCCTGAAGACAAGCCTTGGCAGAGGGGAGACCTGACTCCATCTGGTTGGATGGCCATAGTGTAAATAAGCTGGGACTGAGCATTCACATATGTGACAAAGCAGATCTGTGTCCCCATGCTGAAAAAGCCAGCTGAAAAGGTATAAGGAGCAAGGGCAACAGGCAAGACAAATACATACCTATGTTCTTCCTCTCCTGGATTTCTCCTTTCCTCCCCTCCCTGCCACTTCTCTCTCTCTCTCTTTCCCTGTCACTCTCCTTCAATTTCTCTATCCCCATCTCTCTCCCTTCCACCTCTCTCTCCCTCTCTCTCTCCTTTCCTCACTCATGAACATTGAAGATGAGTGGGTTTATAACATCTGAAAAAAAAAAAAAAACAGCATTTGAAGAGTGTGTTTTCACTCCCCAGTGGCCCCATCCTGACCCCTCTGGTCCCTACAAACTTGTGATTCTTTTTTTCCCCCTTAAATCAGACCCTGCTCATAGCCACACTATGCCCTGAGATGCAGCTACGTGGCAGGCACTCCACCTATGGTCCTGGTTGGGAATCCAGATTCCCAAATGTTTCTTTGTGACCTGAGATTAAAGGAAGGCAGCAGAGAGCGAAGCCCTGGTGTGCCAGCCCAGTCCTTTGTTCCCCTTTGCCAGCAGCTCTTTCTCTGGCTCCGGCAAAGAACTCAAAGTTATGGAGGAAATCTGTGTAACACCTTCTAGATGACAACCATTGGAAGGCTTGTTCTCTTAGAACCCCAGCCCTGAAACGCTGATGCTGGAAAGATGCCCTCCATTTATTCCGTTCCATGTAGGAAGTACAAAAGAAGAGAGGAAAGGACAGGCAAGGAGAGAGGCAGGCTCAGAGAAAGTTCTCACTTCCAAGATGGAAAAAAAAAAAAATTAAATAAAGATAATGTTTAAGAAAATCTCTTTTTAACAGGACTTCCTGGTGTCAATATTTTTTATGACTGTGTTGAAGGGTGCTGGCAGTCCGGGCAATCCTAGGGAGACTGGTTCATGATGAGAAGCAGACAGCAAAGCCAGCTAATCCTACTGCATGGAGAGCACATGCTCTGGCAGATGGTTGCCATTTCTGAAGCCATTTGGTAGCCCAGCCAGGCTCTCAGCCACCTACAGAACTCCAGGTCCTCAGAGTTTACAACTTGACTTTCCAGATGTTTACAAAGGATCTGCTTTCTTTTGGCTTAGAAGGAGACCAGAGGCTGGCAACCTCGATCCCATAAACTAAATTACCAACATCTAATAGTTTTTAAGGGCTTCCCTGGTGGCTCAGAGGTAAAGAATCTGCCTGTTAATGCCGGAGACCCAAGTTCAGTCCCTGGATTGGGAAGATCCCTTGTAGAAGGAAAGAGCAACCCACTCCAGTACTCTTGTCTGGGAAATCCCATGGACAGAGGAGCCTGGTAGGCCACAGTCCATAGAGTCGCAAATGAGTTGGATACAACTTAGCTACTAAACAACAACAACAATTTCTGGACTCATGAGGTACCATGAGGTCACAGGCCACTTTGCCTGGGCCCAATTTTGTGAACTTAGGAAAGTCTTTACTTCTCTGGGCTCTAATCTCCTAGTCTTTAAAGTAAGAAATTACATCAGTGACTGTCAAATATTACAACCCAGAGTGGAAGACAGGAAACTGTTGTTTACATCAAAAATTCTCCATTATTTTGAATTAAAGTCCAAAGATCTTTCTAAGAAACTTCAAAGAAGTACCTCTTTCAGGTTACAACCCTTTATATGACTAAAGAAAACTAACTGATTTGCCTTCCTTCTACTTAGTCAAACATCATCAGGTCTATAGGACTTTCCACATATGACGCAATTTCTAGCATTTAGACATAACTTCTATGATTGTCTTGTCAACAATCATACTAACCATAAAGTTTGCCACATGCCTGATGCTGTTCTAAGTTCTTTTACTTCAGTAATCTCTTCTAATACTCAAGCAGTCTGGCAAGATAGGTACACTTTTTATTCCCATTTTATAGATGAGGACAACTGAAAACATAAAACTTAAGCAATTTGTCCAAGACACATAACCAATAAGTAGTAGAGCCAGACACTCTGCCTAGCAAGCCTGACTCTGGAGATCATACTATTCATAGCACTTTGCTCTGTCATGTATGCATATTAAGTCGCTTCAGTTGTGTCTGACTCTTTGTGACCCTATGGACTCTAGCCCTCCAGGCTCCTCTGTCTATACGATTATCCAGGCAAGAATACCGGAGTGCGTTGCCAGGCCCTTCTCCAGGGGATCTTTCCGACCCAGGGATCAAACCCACATCTGTCACATCTTGGAAACTTACTAAAATCTTTACTTCTCTGGGCTCTAATCTCCTAGTCTTTAAAATAAGAAAATCCATTCAGTTCAGTCGCTCAGTCATGTCCGACTCTGCGACCCCGTGAATCGCAGCACACCAGGCCTCCCTGTCCATCACCAACTCCTGAAGTTCACTCAGACTCACGTCCATCGAGTCAGTGATGCCATCCAGCCATCTCATCCTCTGTCGTCCCCTTCTCCTCCTGCCCCCAATCCCTCCAGGCATTAGAGTCTTTTCCAATGAGTCAACTCTTCACATGAGGTGGCCAAAGTACTGGAGTTTCAGCTTCAGCATCATTCCTTCCAGAGAAATCCCAGGGCTGATCTCCTTCAGAATGGACTGGTTGGATCTCCTTGCAGTCCAAGGGACTCTCAAGAGTCTTCTCCAACACCACAGTTCAAAAGCATCAATTCGGCACTCAGCTTTCTTCACAGTCCTACTCTCACATCCATACATGACCACAGGAAAATCCATAGCCTTGACCAGCCTTGACATTACTTTGTTCGCAAAGTAATGTCTCTGCTTTTCAATATGCTATCTGGGTTGGTCATAACTTTTCTTCCAAGGAGTAAGCATCTTTTAATTTCATGGCTGCAGTCACCATCTGCAGTGATTTTGGAGCCCAGAAAAATAAAGTCTGACACTATTTCCACTGTTTCCCCATCTATTTCCCATGAAGTGATGGGACCAGATGCCATGATCTTAGTTTTCTGAATATTGAGTTTTAAGCCAACTTTTTCACTCTCCACTTTCACTTTCATCAAGGGGCTTTTTAGTTCCTCTTCACTTTCTGACATAAGGGTAGTGACTGTCAAATATTACATCCCAGAGTGGAAGACAGGAAATGTTTGTTTCTATCAAAAGTTCTCCATTATTTTGAATTAAAGTCCAAAGATTTCCACTAAAAAAACCTCATGGCCAGTTCAGTGTGAGTTCAGACTAAGATTCAGGCCTTCTGGTCCCCAGTTCAGTGCTCTTTCTACCATGTCACATTATCCTGAGTGTGGATGGAATGTCTGGAGAAGAAGGTAGGGGGACTTTGAGGAAGGAGAACTAGAGTATAAAATTCCCAATTCCAAATCCCCAGGAGAACTGTTTAACAATAGAACTTTCAATTATGTTACCACAAGTAGAAAATCACCTTCCCCATTTCTCAATTGAGTCAGGAATATGAACTTTGGCAAAGACAGAAAGGCAGTCTTGCTTAAGACAAGACTCTAAGACTTGCCCTAGTTCTCATAACTGAGGCATCAGGGAAGACAAAGTTCAAGGAAGTCTTAACTCTGAACCAGGAAGGAAGCAGTAGCCTCCAGCCACAGGTTCTTGTCACCAAAGGCTGTTTAGATGGTGAAAGCTCACTAGTGAAAGCTTCTTTGTATAGTATTTTCCTTCTTCCCCAGGGGTTTGAGAGGAGGCATTCGGAAGAAGGGATGACTTCAGCTTACAAAGCTGAATCTGAAAGATTTCATCAAGAAAGTAAGCTCTCGAGACAAGTTCATACGGCAAAAATCTCAGAAAGAAACAAAGGATGGAGACAGGGATGACAATTGTCAATAGCATTCCATGGCATCAGGTCTGGTGACCCATTTGAAGTAAAAGTCAGCTCCTGGCACTCTGCTCAACACTCCAATGGCTTCCTTCTTCCTTCCTAGGAGGAGCTTTATTCCAAAAAAGTTCTTCAGTGTCCTTATTCAAGATTCAGCTCGTTATATTATCAAAGAGGCCCAATATTGACCCTCTGACTTAATCCACATTCCTCTCTGCTTTGTTTTACTTCTTAGCATATATCATCACCTGATATAGTTTCTTTGTTTGTTTTTAATCTTTCCTCCTCCAAACTGCAGAATATAATACCGGATCTCAGACTGAGTCTAGTTACATTTTTCCTGCTGTAAACCAGCACCTAAAAATGAACCTGGCATTTTTGACAAGTGAATGAATGAAAAAAAAAATTAAAGAATGAAAAATGAAGGCAAGGACATCCACTCTCACCACTTCTATCGAGCATAGCACTGGAAGTCCTTAATAGAGCCATTAGGCAAGAAAAAGAAATATAAGGCATCTACATCAGAGAGAAAGAAACACAATTATGTTTACAAATGACATAATCATGCATGCAGAAAACCTTAAAGACTCCACACACACACACAATAAAACAACTATTAGAACTAATGAACAAATTCAGTAAAATTACAAGATACAAAATCAACATACAAAAAGTTACATTTATATATACTAACAATACATTATACAAAATGAAATTAAGATAATCTTATTTACAGTAGCATCAAGAGATTAAAATATTCAGGAATAAAGTTAACTAAGAAGGTGAAAGGCTTGTCCACTGAAAACTATAAAATAGTGCTGAAAGAAGTTTAAAAAAACACAAATAAATGGAAACATATCTCATGTTTGTGGATAGAAAGACTCACTACTGTTAAAATGTCCACACTAACCAAAACAATATTCAAATTTGATGCTATCTCTATCAAAATCCCAATGGCATTTTTACAGAATAAGAAAACAGTTCTACAAATCATATGGAACCACAAAATAGTTTGAATAATCAATCAGTTTTGAGGAAGAAGAACAAAGGTGGAGACATACTTTCAGATTTTAAACTATATGACAAAGCTACAAGAATAAAAACAGTATGGTATTGGCACTAAAACAGACATATAGACCAACAGAACAGAATTGAGAGACCAGAAATACATTCATACATTTACTATCAATTGATCTTTGAGAAGGGTGCCAAGAATACAAAATGGGCAGAGAAGAGTCTCTCAACAAATGGTGATGGGGAAATTGTATATCCACATGCAAAAACAATGAAACTAGACCCTTATCATACAGATACACAAAGATCTACTCAAAACAAATTAAAGACTTAAATGTAAGACTTGAAACTGTAAAACTTCTAGAAGACACTGAGGGGAAAACATCTTAATATCGGTCATGAAATGACATTTTGAATATGACAACAAAGAAATAGGCAAAAACAACGAAATAAACAAGTGCAATTGCCTCAAACTAAAAAGCTTCTGTGTGCGAAGGAACAATCAACAGAGTGAAAAGAGAATCCATAGAATGCAAGAAAATATTTGCAGACTACATATCTAATAAGAAGTTAATGTCCAAAATATATAAGGAACTCCTACGACTCAAAAGCAAGCAATAAAAATAACAACATAAATAATCTGATTTTAAAATAGCCAGAGGGATTAAATTGCATTTCTCAAAAGACATACAAATGGCCAAGAAGTAGAAGACAAGTTACCTGACATCATTAATTATAAGGGAAATATGAATCAAAACCATAACCAGGTAGTGCCTCACACCTGCTGGGGTGGTAATTATTTTTAAAAAGTGTTGGTGAAGATGTGAAGAAAGTGGAACATTCAAGTGCTACTGGTAGGAATGTAAAATTGTGCAGTTGCTGTGGAAAACAGTATGGAAGTTCCTCAGAATTGTTCATTATTGGCATGTAAATACTCATGCCAAACAAAGCAGAGTATTGTCCAGAACAGATATAAGTATATGGAAATGTATAATATCTGACACTAGAAATCAGTGGGAAATTAGGGATTTTTTTTTCAATAAAACCTAATAGGATAATTGACTATGCTTTCAGAAGAAAACTGATTAAATCCTCTATCTCATGTAGTATTTAAAAACCATTTCTAGGATAATTAAAAGTCTTTAAAAGTATTTTTAACAATATTAGAAGCAAAGAAACAATAGAGAAAACTCAGAGACTTAACAGAATATAATTGACAGATTCGGCTAGGTGAAAATCTAAATCTTTTGTACAATAAAACAGCCCATAAATAAAATCAAAGCAAACATGACAAATATTAAACATTTGCAATATATTTAACAAAATGTAAATGTATATACAATAGTAAAGAAAAATCATTTTTTTAGAAAAACAAATATACTAGAAAAAAAATAGGCATAAGATTTAAAATAGAGAAAAAAATTCTCAAGGGATAATAAACATATGAATTATGTCTTCCCTCACAAGTATTTGGGGGACTATGAATTAGAACAATTCTAAGGTATAATATTTTGCTTATTGAACTGAAAAAAATTATTTTGATAAAATTCGTTCCTTGCAAGGATGCGAGCAAACACTTGGTTGGAGTGTATACTGGTACACATCTGTATTGATAAGTATTGAGGAAGAATTTAAAGTAATCAATACATATGAGAATTTTTAATGTTCCTACTCAGGGCTCTCATTTCTAGGACTTTTTTCTACAACATTTTTTGGAGAGCAATCCGGCAGTGATCTTACAAAATTTTAGTTCTCATTCCCTTTGACCTAACAATACCATTTCTAAGTATCTGTCCTAAGGTACAAGGCTTCCCTGGTGGCTCAGCAGTATAGAATCTGCCTGCAATGCAGGAGACCCGGGTTCGATCCCTAGGTCAAGAATATCCCCTGGAGAAGGGAATGGCTACCTACTCCAGTATTCTTGACTGGAGAATCCCATGGACAGAGGAGCCTGGCAGGCTACAGTTCATAGGGTTGCAAAGAGTTGGACACAACTAAAGTAACTTCATATGCATGCACGCATCCTAAGGTACAGGCAAAGATAATCATGATAGCACTTTTTACAATAAAAAGTTGAAATGATCAAAGATCTAAGAATGGAAGAATGGTAGAATAAATTACAGAAGCGGCTGCCATTAAAAAGGATGGGCTAATTCTATAGCTGGTAACCTAGAATATATAATTGCATGACACAAAAGACAAGTCACAGAAATTATTCAGTTTTTAGTTAAAAAAAAGAGAAGCATGTACATATAGAGACATGGCTACATACATGTAGGATGAGGAGAGTTGTGCATGCTAAGTTCCTTCAGTTGTGCATGCTAACTCTGTGCAAACCTATGGACTGTGGTCTGCTAGGCTCCTCTGCAAATGGGATTCTCCAGACAAGAATACTGGAGTGGGTTGCCATGCCCTCCTCCAGGGGGTCTTCCTGACTCAAGAGATGGAACCTGCATCTCTTACGTCACCTGCATTGGCAGGCAGATTCTTCACCACTAGCACCACTTGGGAAGCCAAGGCTAGTTACACACCAATAAGTTAAGGTGGTCACCTCTGGAGGTGGGATCAAATGAAAGAGGGAGCATGTGTAATGGACCAAAGATAAAACTGTTCCCATTCAGGGAGGAGGAGAAAAAAGAGGGGCCATGGCACGAGGCAACAGAGGAGGGCCATAGACAGACCGAGGACAGTCAGGGGAGGAGGGCAGGGCCTGAGAGCAACACAATGAGGATCCCAAGAGGAGGGAGTGAAGGGGTGCCGTGAGCCCTGGGAAGGTGCAGTCCTGAGAAAGAAAGCAGCTGAGTAGTAGTGGTGGAAGCCAGGGTGCAGGGGGATTAAGGCAGTTTTTGTCCACTCTGCTGGGGCATCTTCATAGAAACAGACAAATCGGGGCCCTCCCCCCAAACCGTCTGAACCAGGAGCTCTGCAAGTGACACCCAGATACAGTGTGTTTGAAACCGTCCTCAGATGATCAGGGTACAGCCAGAGTTAAGAACCACTGAGAGAAGGCGTTGAGAGCTTACTGAGTCAGGGACAACTGAGAACTATAGCTCATTCTTTCAGCAAGCTTGACAGATGAAGAAAGGAGTGAATTAAATCATAAAGCCACCAAAAGGGTTAGCAGGGTCACGGAAGATGCGAGGATATTGTAGGCTGAGAAAGAAGCTGATAAGGCAGAAAACATTAACTGTGAGTTGAAGGTAGGGAGAAGAGGAAGGGTGCAGTGGAGGGGGGGAACTGAATGCTATTTGTCAGGCATTTTACTTATGTTATCACCATTATGGCTCCTTTTGCTGATAATTAATAATCACTATTTTTATTTTTTGAGGCCTATATTACTGTGTCAGATTTGCAATGTGGCAAGTGAGGTTTAGGGTAGCCAAGTAAATACTGAAGATCCAAATCCATGCCGACAAAAAGCTGGGTTCTTTCCTCTGTACTGGCTGTACAGTAATATCTTGGAGGCAGCTGGTAGGGCTGGAGTCTAGGACTCAGTTGGAAGGGAAGCTTAGGAAAAAGGAGGGACACACCCGCTGAAACAGTGACAAGACAGAGACAAGCAAGAAGGGAACACAAGTAAAGGGGTAGGGCTTGTGAATCTGTAGAGAAAAGGGTCAGGGAGACAGTTTGGAATGGGGTTGAGATTCACCGTTGACTTCCTGCATCATCTCAGTAGAGCCGGGGCAAAGTAATTAATTCCATGAGAGCTAACGCTGGTGGTTCGTGGACGGTGCCCGTGTGCTACACAACAGAGTGGAAAGCCTCGTCCTTCTCTTCCAGTGAGATGTGGATTAGTCACTCAACAACCCATCTGTCAATCTGGAAACCAGGAGCACTGATGAACTGAGCTGTCTGTAGCTAACTGGGAACCACAAACAGGAAGAACAAGGGCCCTGCCTTCCAAGACCTGACAATCTAGAGTTACTTGGGTGAGATTTTTTCCACCAACATTAAAAAAAAAAACCTGGTGATGCCTTGCTTTGCAAAGGCCATGTAGAAACATTCTGCCACTGACAATCCCATGTCACCCAGAGGTTTTGAAAATAAACAGGGGTTGCATACCTTTATGGCGCCCCCATGAACAAGGTAAGTGTGCAAGAAAGAAGCTTCTCCCATCAGCTAAGAGAACTCTGGGGGACGGTGAAGGACAGGAAAGCCTGGCATACTGTAGTCCACTGGGTCGCAAAGAGTGGGACAGGACTGTGCAACTGAACAGCAACAAAGACAACCAGATGGTTACGGTTTAATTGTACAAGGTCACATTACTGAACAGGAAGCATCAGGTGGTCACGCCTATACAGGTGCCTCTGGGCTTCCAGTCCAAAAAGATCACCAAACCATCTTGGAATATTCAGTGGCTTCTGGGGACTCAGCAGGTGGCTACTACTGAGTGTCATTTGCCAGTAATTCCAGAGTGTCAATCATTCAAAAGGGAATACACCTAGAATTCCAATTATTTTTTGTTGAGAATGTATTGTCTTTGTTTAAAATATTCTCCATGGTGTCCCCCTGGGTAATTAAATAAGCAGATAAGATATTAATTAATAGCAGCAAACAGACACTAACAACTTACTAATTGAGGGATAAGTATTTCCTTCAGGCAGCTACTACTTTTGTTTCAGTACTTTTGCCAGAGAGAAAAGGTAGTGATTATGCATGGTTTTGTTATTGCCAGAAAAAAAGAAAAAAAAGTCAGACCCCCATACAGAAAAGACAATAGAAAACATGAATTGTGTATTTGTGGAAAAGAACAAAAGCGTGGGTTGTTTCAGCACCACCAATGCTTCTGTGTTGCACTCACGCGGCAGAGAATAGACAGGCACTGGGGTATCTAAAAAGAAAGCAAAACCAGCTCTCTCGCTCTCTTTGCTTTCTCGGGTCACTGACTGTTTTTGCCCCCTTTCAGTCCTACCCCTCCTTCTTCTGAGGGAAGGTGAGATTCACTTCCCCGGAGCCTCGCTCCAGTGCTGTCAAGCTGCTGTTCAAGCTGTTATTCGAAAATAAGGAAAGAAATCTGACACGGAGACACTCCACGTCTTGGCTGCCAGGAGAAATACCAGCTTTGAGGTCGTTCCATTTATGAAGCTATTTTTAAATTATTACTATTATTGTTTTGCCAATCTGTTTTGTGATGCAGTCTCATCGGAAGATCTGTGGTCCCCATCTATCGTGCAAAATCCATCTAAAGGTGAAACCGTTCTTCTTTCTCCACTTCTTTGCTGCATTCCGGCTTCCCCAGCTTCTTGCTTCACCTGGTGAAGCTGGCCGGCTATGGACATTTTGCAGGCTTAAGAAAATCACTGTTTCGCCTCGAGCAAGGAACACAAATGTTGCAACCTTGACTCCTCCTCTCGCAAAGAAAGAGTGAACAAGTGCACTTGCTGGGCTTCTTGTCCCAGAGCCGCCGGGCTGCTGGAGTCCAGGTTGGGACACCCAGACACCAGCCTGCTGGTCTTGGGCTTCCCACCCCCGCCCCCATTCCCGCCCCCGCCCCCTTTCTCTTTAAGTCTAACTCGCTCCTCTCCCTCTTCCTGGAGTCTACCCGCTGTTCCTGAAACAGCTTTACGCACGATGGAGGTCCACATCCTCGTGCAGGAAGTGCTCACGGAGTGAGATGGCAGACCTCGCTCCCCGGGAAAAGTGAGTACCCACCGCGCGCGAAGCCGAGGGCGCGGGGGCGGCGCCAGAGTCGCGGGTTCGAGGCCAAGTGCAGGCAGACGCGCACCGGCGGCTGGGCTTGGGCTGCTCCGGAAGACGCCAGAAACCCGCCGGAGCCGCCGAGCGGGCAGCCTAGGGCAGAGCCGGGACTCTGACAGCACGGAGGTCCCCTCCCAAAGGAACTAAAAAGATTGTATCCGCCACCAGCCTCGCCGCTTGTACGACGGCACACATTAGTCTTTATAAAAAGCATCTTGAGGATGAGTTTCGGCGTGACTGGGGGATTCTCAGAAGATACATTATTCAAGTCAAATTGAAAAGAAAAAAAGAGCGGGGAGGGGAAGGAGCTCAGACAGGTGATGTGCGGCCGGCGGGCTTGAGGATTCTCCCAGCATCAGCCGCGGCCGCCTCCGGGTATCCGGCGGAAAGTTGAGCGATCGCTGTGCCGACCCGAAAGGTGTGGCTCCCCGCCCCCTCAGAGGCAGTGCGGGTAGTGACAGGTAAGCAGCCTCCTGGCTGTCACCCGTAGCTCAGCCGAAGGGAGGCAGCCTGACCTCAGCGAAGGAATTCCAGCTGGAGAAGCAGCTTCAGGAACCGCTGGAGGAGAGAGGACGAGAGAGCAGAGGAGAGGAGGGGGAAGTTGGGCAAACAGGTAAGGGAGGGTGGGGGGTAGCCAGGGCGCTACCGGAGCCAGGGCTGGAGTTGCAGCTCTTTGGGTGGAGAACATCCTTGTAATGGCCTCTCCCTGTTCTTCGGAAGCAGCCCACCTTACCCTAATAACAAGCATTTAGACTTTTCGGTAACTGGACTTGAAAATGATTGCAAAACATTATTATGACACTATAGGGATCCGCTTGTTTACATCCATCAAATTGGTTGGTTAAGCTTTCCCACCTGAGTCTCATGCTTCTTGGTCAGTGGAGTGCTGCTCATTCCACCCCTGCTGTGCAAAGTTGGGCAAGACCCTTGGGGTCTGTGGGCCTCGATTTTCTTTGCACATGTTGCACTTTGCATGTGTGTATATGCGTGTGTGCAACATTTAAGGATATATATGTTGTGTGTATATATATGTATGAATATATGTGTGTGTATATATTCTGCCCTAAATGTGTCCATATGTGTGTATACATACACACACATATATATATACACATACATATATATATTTAGATTACTACTGTATATGAATATATTTAAGACTAATGGAGCAAAAGTGCTGCTGAATCATGTAAGAAAGAAACTGATGAAATTGTATATTTTAGTGATTCTTAAAAATTGGTGCTCATTAAGTCCTTTTGAGAATGAGCTATGAGTCCTCTTCCAAGAGGGGAAAGCATTTTTATGGAATGTTCATAAAGTTTTTCAAGCAGTCCCAGAAGGTTGTGGACATGCCCTGAAGTCTTTGCCTGAGCCCCTAGTGAACATCCCTTGCCTTCCTCTCTAGGGTCTGCATCAACCATCCAGCCAAACCTCTGTGGCAGCTTGGTTGGCTGTGGGAGCCATCTGCAGCCTTCTCTGGGGGTCTGGAGTTAGCCCTGCCAAAGGAGAGAGCCTGGCTTTCATGAGTGAGCTCCCGGGACACTGTTTCCCAGGAGCTTCACTGGTCTCTGCCTTGTGGGAAACCCTCTTCACAAGCTCTTGCAATGGCTTTCCTAAGGGGACCATCCTCAGCCCTGGAGTTTTCAGTCTTACAGACAGCATTGGAGAACACCTGCAGAGGGTCACTGTCTTAAGGAGAGCTCTTCAGGTCCCACGGTTGGATGTCAGACACTGGGCCCGAGGTCTGGTTTTGAAATGAAGTGCGGTTTGCTCCCCAGTGCTGTGTAGGAATAGTAACAGTCTCCTTGTGCACCTCTGCACTTTTCCTTTAAGGCACTAGGTTCCCGTGCTTTGGAGGACCTGGGTCTTCCATTGGCAGTGCCAGCAAGGTGTAGCAGAGGACACGGGGAGCTTTCAAGCCCAACAAACCAGGCTTCAAATCTTGGCTCCCTTGCTTCAGGCAAGTCACTGAACTTCGCTGAGTCTCACTTTTCCTCTTGTGCTTTCTTGCACGGTTATTAGGAAACTGAAATGCCTAGTCTATGATAAACTGCTATTACTGATATGAATGTGAGTTTATAAGTCAGTGTTAAATAGTCTCCTACTTTTTTTAGAGCAGTTTACTGTCTTATGGGGCTTATGTCAGCAAAACAATGAGTACAGTCAGTCCTGATCTAGTTATTCTAAAAGATGAATGGTGGGTTCAGAATACAATGTTGGACTTATTGCTTCACCTTTGTCAAGGAATTTTCTGTGTTGCCAACAAGTGAAATGTGTCCAGACTAGCATGAAGTCTTGACCCTTTCTCTGAGTTCCCTTTTGACCCATAATCTTGAACAGAAAACAGCTAGATCTGTGCCTGTAGCTGCATGAATCTCAGTATAGAAACTGGAGAGGGCTGATGGCTGCATCCATCTCCAGGTACAACACAAACTGTCTCTGTAAAGAGAAACGTCTTCATTTCCATCTTTCACAGCTTGGAAAAGATTTAATCAACTCAGCTAGTACCACCCCCCACCTCCTGCAGTCCTGGCCCCTCAGTTGCAAGAAATTGAATGACATAGAAGTAAGGGACAGAAATAGCATAATCTTAAAAGGAAATTGGATTCCCACTAAGTATCCATTCCAAACATTCTTGAATGCGAAGATGACAGTATTGATACCTACTAGTCACTGAGCCTTCAAGATATACTAAGCACTTCCCTGTGTTCCTTCTGTTAATTCTCATGGTAATTCAGTGAATTCTCTCTTCAATTAATTTTCTTACTGCAGGGTACACATTATCAAATAAAGCTTTACAGATAAGGAAACTGAGGATTAAGGAAATTTACATGACTTGCCCAGTCTCCACAGCAAGTAAAAGGTAGAACCGAACCAGGACATAAGCCCAGATCTGTCTGATCTTGATACCCACTCTTGTTCCACTAACCCGAGCTGCCAGGCTCCCTGGGGTCAGGAAATTGCATCATGCTAATTGGATGATCCAAACTAGTTCTTTTGAAGGGCAGGAATCACCAAATCCACTGGGTGATTTCAGTGGCATGAACATACACTTTGCGTGTGAACACACCAACAGGCAACAACAGTGAAATCACCTATGGAGAGTGATTTTCCCATCCTTTCCCAAATCCAGCTATAAAGTCAATAGTTACCCACAGCAGGTGAGGCTGGCTCTAGGCCACTGATTTCCTGAGCAATTTGTTTATGTCGGAAAGAGCTCTGAAATTCTTATTTTTTGTTACCTTTAGAATCAGGACACCTTGCCATTTGCCTCCCTGTGTTAAACATTCATTCATTTCATGAATACTTGCTGAGCTCTGAATATAACAGACAAGACCTTGGCCCTTGTGAAGCTTCTATGCCACAGAGATGTATAAGAGGCAGGTGAACACAGATATATATCAGATCATTTCAGACATTGATAAATGTTTTGTTATTGTTGGTCATTTGCTAAGTCGTGTCCTACTCTTTGTGACCCCATGGACTGCAGCACACCAGGACACAGGCTTCCCTGTCCTTCACTGTCTCTCGGAGTTTTTTGAAACTCATGTCCATTGAGTCAGTGATGCCATCCAGCTGTCTCATCCTCTGTCATTCCTTCTCTTATTGCCCTCACTCTTTCCCAGCATCAGAGTCTTTTTCAATGAGTCGGCTTTTCACATCAGGTGGCCTAAGTATTGGAGCTTCAGCTTCAGCATCAGTCCTTCCAGTGAATATTCAAGACTGATTTCCTTTAGGATTGACTGCTTTGATCTCCTTGCTGTCCAAAGGACTCTCAAGAATCTTCTCCAGCACCACAATTAGAAAGCATCAATTCTTCTGCGTGCAGCCTTCTTTATGATCCAACTCTCATATCTGTACATACACATCAGAAAGAAAGTAAAGAGAAGCTGGGGGCCTAAAGGGTAACAGGGCTTGGGGGCAACTTTAAGACAACAGAGAAGATCTCCATAAGAAGGTCACCCTTAAACTTAAATCTGCATAATAAGAAGAAACCAGCCCCATGAAAATCTGGGGAAAGGATTGCCTTAGCAGAAGAAATCTCAAGGCAAAGTTCTGAAAATGAATACATAAAGCAGTATGGCCCCAGATACAATAAGATGGTCCCTAAGGTATTAAGTTGAGGTTTACAAAGGGGAAATCATTGTTTGAATGCCTAGTCTAGCTTGTTCTGTGTACTTTATACCTATCTTATTTTTTAATCTTCTCAGCAATCTGTTGAGTTAGCTTTTCTGTCTTGATTTGATAGTTAAAGAAACCAAGACTTGCAGAGGGTAACCAACCAAGGTTATTAAGCTGGTATTTGAATCCCACAGTCTGTTCCGCACCAAAATCCAAAACTTTTTGCTAGCACAGCATGTGGCCTTTGAGATCATCTCTTCTAGGGGATAGTGAAAGAGCTAGCAGCAAGAAATATCCAACGTTTATTAGGTAGCTCAGTGCTGGCAGTGATTTCTGTCTGATGTCCCAATTTCCAGTTAGCATGTCTAAACCTGCACTGCAGAGTGTGGTAGCACTCGCCCCATGTGGCTACTGAGCACTAGAAATGTGCAAATTGAGGTGTACCGTAGTGTAAAGTATACCCCAGATTTCAAAGACCTAGTACTGAAAAATACATATCTATCTCTTGAATTTTTATACTGACTGTATGTTAGAATGATAGTATTTTAGACGTAGTGGTTTAGCTGAAGTACATTATTAAAATTAATTCTGTTTCTTTTTAAATTTGTTTTCATGTGTTCAGCAGAAAATTTAAAATCACATATGTGACTTGAATTGTATTTCTTTCAAATAGCACTTCTGTAGACCAATTAGTTGACAGGGATAGAGTAGGGAATTGTTCCTCCTTCTTCTTAATAACTTTTCCTGTATTCTTGGCTTAGACTCCTTCTCAGGTGTGTCTCCTAATTCAGTTATTCAGTGAAGCAGTAAACAAGAAAAAAGGGGTCGCTCTGTGTCCTCCTCCACCCTCATTTTTCTGCTGAATGGGTGATCATTCAAAGCCCACTACATCATGCCATTATATGAAATAGACTCAGTGGTTACTTTCATCACCAGGACCCATTCCCTCACCCAGACAAACCTCAAGCTTTCAAGCATCCTTATCACCAAAGGGTTATTTTAAACTCAGGTATGCTTTCACCATAAAATCATTTCCTAGGACAGTGTCTTTGACATTCTGGGACTTTGTAAAATCAGCCTAGGAGACAGCCAGGGTTTTGTGCCTGCATGCAAAAATCATGAAATGAATCATCTTATTGTGGTGATAAATGTTTTCCCTTCTCTGTCCTTTTGCTTGTAACAACTTGAATAAGATGCAGTCCAAGGTTCCAGAAGGGCTGTTTCAAGGACATCACAGAAGGCCATTTTGGCTTCTGTTGTCCACTAGCTAACGTGGTTTTTGACAATGTCAATGAAATACAAATACAATTGGTTTGATATATGCCAAAGGGAAGGACATTCAGATTCTGGTGGTGTTAGAGGAAGTCTCTGGCCTGGAATATCACAGACCTGCATTTGAGTTTGTCTATGGGTTTGTGTGTTACTCTTACCCTCCTTCCCTCAAAAATCCTCTAGAAAAGGTCAGTGTTGGTGAGACAATGCCACATAACAGGCTAATGGAGAAATATTCTAGAAAATGGTTGGCCACGGACTGTAGTAGACATTCGCCTACAGTGAAGAGTTTCTTTTCTGTAGTTTTAAAAGGATATACAGACAGACCTCAGAAATATTGTTGGTTCAGTTCCGGACTATTGCAATAAAGCAAATACTACAATAAAATGAGTCACAAATGTTTTTGGTTTTCTAGTCCATATAAAAGTGAATTACCCTACACTATAGTCCACTAAGTATGCAGTAGCATCATAGGGCTTCCCTGGTGGCTCAGAGGTAGAGAATCCCCCTGCAATGCAGGAGATGCAGGTTTGACCCCTGAGTCAGGAAGATCCCCTGGAGAAGGAAATGACTACCCACTCCAGTATTCTTGCCTGGGAAATCCTATGGACGGAGGAGCCTGGTGCGCTACATTCCCTAGCGTCACAAAAAGGGTCAGGCACAACTTATTGACTAAACAACAACAAAGCATTATATCTAAAACACAATGTATGTATCTTAATTTGAAAAATACTTTATTGTTAAAAAATGCTAACTACCAGCTGACAACACAGTTTGTAAAAAAGAAAGAAAGAAAAAACCAAACTACCTGCAAAATACAATGAAGTGAAAAGCAATAAGATGAGGTGTGCCTGTACCAGATGCTCTTTGAGATATACAAATAACATTTGTTCATTTCCACTCAAAATCTCCATCTTCCAGGGAAATGTCAGTAAGAAGCTGACAGGAATGAATTTTAGTGTATCTACCTCAACAGTAATACCTATTCTTCAACATCTTCTAAGCCAAGAAGTCTGTGCCAGAGTCCATGGGAAAAATTAAAAAAAAAAAAAAAATCTTAAACAAGGTCCTTGCTCTAGAGGAGCATATTATCTACCAGGGAAGATGGGCACAAACATAAAACACCAAGAGCAGTGTAAGATGACATCCTCTAAGTGTTCCATGAAACAGACAGTTAGAGTTGGGAATTCCAGAGGGCATTATGCCCATAGCCCTAAAGTACATTGACAATACAGGGTAAGAGATGGGCATTGAGGGACTTCCCTGGCAGTCCAGTGGTTGACTTTGTCTTCCAATGCAAGGAATACCAGTTCTATCCCTGGTCTGGGAACTAAGATCCCACATGCCTTGGGACCAAAAAAAAAAAAAAACCCAAAACTTAGAACAGAAGCAGTATTGCAACAAATTCAATAGTTTAAAACTGGTCTACATTTTTTAAAAAATCTTAAAAAAGAAAAAGAGATGCCACTGAAGGATGTAAGGCCAGGCTATTACTTCAGTTCCTCAGTCGTGTTTGACTCTTTACAACCCATGGGCTGCATGCAGCACGCCAGGCTTCCCTGTCCATCACCAGCTCCCAGAGCTTGTTCAAACTTATGCCCATCGACTTAGTGCTGCCATCCAACCATCTTGTTCTCTGTCATCCCCTTCTCCTTTAGCCTTCAATCTTTCCCAGCATCAGGGTCTTTTCTAATGAGTCAGTTCTTTGCATCAAGTGGCCAAAGTACTGGAGCTTCAGCTTTAGCTTCAGTCCTTCCAATGAATGTTCAGGACTGATTTCCTTTAGGATTGACTGGTTTGATCTCCTTGCAGTTCAAGAGATTTTCAAGAGTCTTCTCCAACACCACAGTTCAAAAGCATCAGTTCTTTGGTGCTTAGCTTTCTTGATGGTCCAACTCTCACATCCATACATGACTACTGGGAAAACCATAGCTTTGACTAGACAGAACTTTGTTTGCAAAGTAATGTCTCTGCTTTTTAATATGCTGTCTAGGTTGGTCATAGCTTTTCTTCCAAGGAGCAAGCGTCTTTTAATTTCATGGCTGCAGTCACCATATGCAGCAATTTTAGAAACCAAGAAAATAAGGTCTCTCATTATTTCCATTGTTTCCCCATCTATTTGCAAAGAAGTGATGGGACCAGATGCCATGCTCTTCATTTTTGAATGTTGAGTTTTAAGTCAGCTTTTTCACTCTCCTCTTTCACTTTCATCAAGAGGCTCTTTAGTTCCTCTTAACTTTCTGCCATAAGAATGATGTCATCTTCATATCTTAGGTTATTGATATTTCTACCTGCAATCTTGATTCCAGTTTGTGCTTCATCCAGCCCAACATTTAACATGATGTGCTCTGCATAAAAGTTAAATAAGCAGGGTGACAATATATAGCCTTGACCTATTCCTTTGCCAATTTTGAAATTATTATGTCCAGTTCTAACTGTTGCTTCTTGACCTGCATACAGATTTCTCAGGAGGCAGTTCAGCTGGTCTGGTATTCCCATCTCTTAAATAATTTTCCAGTTTGTGTGATCCACACAGTCAAAAGCTTTAGCATAGTCAATGAAGCAGAAGTAGATGTTTTTTTTGGAGCTCTCTTTCTTTTTTGATTATCCAATGGATGTTGACAATTTGATCCCTGGTTCCTCTGCCTTTTCTAATTCCAGCTTGAACATCTGGAAGTTCTCGGTTCATGTACTTTTGAAGCCTTGCTTGGAGAATTTTGAGCATTACTTTGCTAGAATGTGTGATGAATGCAACTGTGTGGTAGTTTGAACGTTCTTTGGCATTGCCTTTCTTTGGGATTGGAATGAAAACTGACCTTTTCCAGTCCTGTGGCCACTGCTGAGTTTTCCAAATTAGTTGACATATTGAGTGCGGCACTTTCCCAGGCTGAGTTGTAGACCAATGGAAACAGGCACGGGCGTGGGGGTGGGAGCTGGAGAGGAAGGCATTCCGAGTAAAGATGCATATGCAGTTGGCCTGCATATGGAAATGTGCACGGAGTATTTGGCAGTATGAAAAAGAACATGGAGAACAACTAGGGGCGCTTTTAAAAATTACTGATGCCCCCACCTTGTTCTAGAATTTTCATTAAAGAATGGGGCCATGGTGCCAGTGCTGTTGTTGTTCTTTGTTGTTTGTGATTCCCCAGAACATTCTAATGTGAAGTCAGAGTTAAAAGTCATTGAGTAAACACACTGAGTCTTTGTCTTATCATCATGGGCAATAAAATTAAAAGGGTAATGTTTTCAAGAGAAAGAAATGGACAGTTAAGGGGCATGGTCTTTATTGTGTAGAAGGTTTATGGACATGGATATTTCTGCTCAGTTGCTTTCTTCACAATTGCTGTCTGTAATCATTCTGTTGACTTGGATGTTGTGGCTAAAAAGTGTAGCCAGCTTCCCATCCCTGTACGCTGTGTGCTTTGGGGGTGCCCTGTAGTCAACCCTGGTATAGGGTAAGTATAGGGTGCTGGGTGTCTCATGGCTCTTTGTGTGCACCAGGCTTTGTGTGATCATTGCAGAGGGCTTCATTATCTAAGGGCTTCATACCATTAGTGCCATAGTAGCTATTTTATAACAGTCTGTAACCATGCCTCACCTTTCCAACTTTACAAATTAGGAAAATGGAGTTTAATTACTGGCCTTGGGCCTTGAGGCTTACTGGTGATAGAATGAAATTAGGATTCTCAGCCACTGAATTCCTCATATTTATTTGGCTCTTAAAGCACATGGTGCCCCATCTCCTGTTGCTGTTACAATATTCTGTACCTAGCCCTGTTACCACTTGCATGAATGAATTAGTGTTACAGATCAATCAGTAAAAGGTGACTAGATTGCCCGAACTGGCAACACTGTGATTTTAAGTGTCAGCAGCTCGGAGGCAGCAGGGGCGGTCCCAGGAGCCCCATCCCTAGCATCTTGGAGTTCAAGTAAAAGCGTGGCCATGCATACTTACAGCTTATGCACACTCCTACCTGTGGGAAGTAAAGGCTCCTTAGTCTCAGAGCTTTCAGGCTGTTCTGATTTCTCTTCTCTGAAGCTTCTGTTCGCTTAAAAGATAATGGTTTTTGTTACACGTCTAAAAAAAAAGAAGAAGAAGAAAGCTGAGCAATTTTTACAGCTGCATTTTTAAAGAATTCCTTGTTATGTCTCAAGAATGTCTGGGTTTATTGCCAGTGGTGAAGCTAGGAGGTCTTTATGAAGGGTAATAGAAAAAGGCTAGAGTCGTAGCACTACAGCTTCTTTAGGATATGAGGACAGGTCAGTATTGTGCCATTCCAAAATGGTTCTTTCCTTTTTCTCTGTTTTGAAATCCATTACTTATTAAAAAACAATTTCTAGTATCTTTAACTAGAGGAAAAAGCAAGCCTCTAAAACAGTGGTCCTCAACACTGACTGTACATGAAAATCACCTTAGGAGCTTTAAAAAATACAGCTGCCCAGGCCCTATCCATAAACCTATTAATCAAGATTCTGGGTGAGGAGGCTCCATATCACATTTATTTACAATTCTCCAGTTGATCTTCACTAAAATGGACTTTACTTCTCAGAGAAAGTACAAATCTTCATGATTTATTTCTGTTTCTTCTTCTGCCTTGTTCTAGGTGTCATGGACCCCAGAGAACCATCCGAATCATATTTTCATTGGGTAGCAACTCCATCAGTCTAGCATAAAATTGAGGTTTCTACCTATGTATGAACTAACTCCATCTTCAGAGTGACCCTGTATAAACTCATGACTAAAATTTCTTGTATGTACAATTTGGAAATCAAGTTGCCAGAGGCTTGATAATCATGAGATTGGAAGATAAAGGTTAAGCCTTCCTGCCATCCATGTATTAAATTTCCCAGTTGCTATGTTGATCTTTAGTCAGCCAACCCTTGCTTTCCTGTCTCAGCCATTTTAAAGCCAATTAACTCCGTTCCTGTCCACACCCTTATTAAAAATATAATTATAGCAGTGTTCTCTGTCATTGGGTAGACTTTATGAGGTGAATTGGCCAAGAACTAACTAGGTTGTGTAAAACTCTCTCAGGCTCAGGAGATCATTTGGGTTGCAGAGGCTACCAGCAAGAGCCTGGGCTAGGAGAGCCATGAATGTGGGTTTGGAAAGAACCAATTGCAAGTCATACCAAATTGAGAAGAACTTAGAGTATGGAAAAGGATTCTAAGATCAGTCTGAGAATAATTATCCAGGGTCCAGTTAAATCTAAGATGGCAGCCCTTCTCAAAAAGTTGTATAAATACCAAAAAGTAACCAAGATTTTGTATTAGATTTGGCAGGGATTGAAAGGATGGGCCACTCTACTTTTCTTGAGTGCTGAGATGGCAGGATTAGGAGATAAGAAGTTGCCAAGGAGATAGCAAGGAGAAGGATGAACAAAGGCCTGCTGTTGTCCAAGCATTGTGGGCACTGACAATTGTTATTCACTCAACTAATATTTATGTAGCGTCTGTTTTGTGCCAAGGACCCTTCGAGGAGCTGGAGTTGAAGAGATGGTGTTCTTGTTCATGTGGAGTTTACATTGCAGTGAGAGCAAACAGATATCCGTACTAAGAATAATACTAAGATAAATAAAATCAGTTAGTTGGTACTATGAAGAAAAATGAAGTGAGATAAAGTGGTCAGACTGGCGAGGGCTGCTTTCAATAGGCTTACAAGAGTCACTGTCTCTGAAGAGGTGACATTTGAGCTAGCATGTGTAAAGAGAAACCCACACAGAGATCAGGGGAAAAAAAAAACTGGCAGAGGGATCAGCAACAGCAAAAGCTCTGAGTTGAAAAAGGTTTTGCATATTCTGAAAATAGAAAGACCAATGTGCCTGGACACTTAGGAAGGAAGGAGTGGAGTCAAATAGGAAAATAGCCCAAAGAGTCTGAGGTCATGAGTGGAATTAGGGTTAATGCTCTAAGGGAATCACTGGGAGTGTTTAAGTAAGGATGTAATGTGCATTTTAGAGCTCTCCTGGCTCCTGTGTACAGAGTGGATTGTAGACAGAGCAGAGGGAAAGATGGGAGGTTGACCAGGAGTTTGGCAAGAGGAGACTATAAGTCAGCTGAGGGGTAGCAGTGGGGAGAAGAATTCTTAGATTCAGGAGTGAATGTGAAGGGAGGGCCAGCAAGGCTTCTAGATGCATAAGGGCAATGACAGTGAGGCCAGACCTTGTCCTGTCTAAGATCATTGCCCCTCCCCTATCTTGACTTGGGCCACTGATTTTGAACCAAAGTGGAAAAACATCTAGCGTTATTTGAAAACTTTGGGGATTTTGACCCTGACTTGTTTACAAAGGGAGAAAAACAAATTCCTGTCCAAGGAGAAATCTGTTTGTTGTTTTTTACCTACTAATGATAAAAACTTCATCCTTTCTCATAAGATTCTTCTGATGAGGTGTTTTGTTTTTGTTGTTGTTGTCTTTTCTTTTTTTAATTGATTTTTATTAGAGTTGGTTTACAGTGTTGTATTAGGATCTACTGTATAGCAAAATGAATCAGCTATACATATACATGTATCCCCTCCCTTTTGGACTTCCTTCCCATTCAGGTCACTACAGTACATTAAGTAGAATTCCCTGTGCTATACAATATATACTCGTTAGTTACCTGTTTTATACATAGTATCAGTAGTGTATATGCGTCAATTCTAATCTCCCAATTGCTCCCACCCCTCCCTTTTTCCCCCTTGGTAGTTGATGTTTCTGATTACTCTGCTTTTCATAAGTGATAGAAATGTGACATTCACATTGCTAGTTTATTTTGACACTTGGGCTGTATTAACTAAGCTCTTCATGCTGCCAGACAGTTATACATGGCCTTTGGCAGTTGGTCAATTTCTCCATATAAATGCTAACATTATAATAGCAAACATTTACTTGAGCACTTACTGTATGCCAAGGCATTAAGAATTTTACATGTTTTAATTGCTTTGTTCCTCCCAGCCATTGATTAGTGAGCATCTTTATTATTATCATTTTATGAAAGAAGAAATTGAGGCAAAAAAAGAGTAAGTCATTTGTCAAGATCACATAGCTGATAACGGAGAAGGCAATGGCAACCCACTCCAGTACTCTTGCCTGGAAACTCCCATGAATGGAGGAGCCTGGTAGGCTGCAGTCCATGGGGTTGCTAAGAGTTGGACATGACTGAGAAACTTCACTTTCACCTTTCACTTTCATGCATTGGAGAAGGAAATGGCAACCCACTCCAGTGTTCTTGCCTGGAGAATCCCAAGGACGGGGGAGCCTGGTGGGCTGTCATCTATGGGGTTGCACAGAGTCAGACATGACTGAAGTGACTTAGCAGCAGCAGCAGCATAGCTGATAAAATTAGCAAAGCCAGGTTTTGAAGAGTCTGGTTGCCGAGCTTGGTTGTACCACTTTCCATGGATCTCCTTTTCACTCTTTCCTGTATCACTGAAGCAGAGACTTCAAAATTAAATTTATTTTTCCTGCAAAAAAAAAAAAAAAAAATCAACCCTGAATATTCACTGGAGGGACTGAGGCTAAAGCTGAAGCTCCAATACTTTGTCCACCTGATATGAAGAGTCGACTTGTTGAAAAAGACTCCGATTCTGGGTAAGATTGAGGGCAAGAGAAGAAGGGGGTGACAGAGGATGAGTCAGTTGGTTGGCATCACAGATGCAATGGACGTGAGTTTGAGCAAATTCCAGGAGATAGGAAAGAGCAGGGAAGCCTAACGTGCTGCCTTTTATGGTGTCTCAAAGTCATGACATGGCTTGACTATTGAACAACTCATGCAAAAACCTCAAGGTACCACTAGGAGGCACTTCAACTGAGCAAGGCTTTCAGGAGAGGGACTGCTGGGGAAATGGCATAATTCTGCAGCTGGATGATCCAGCATCCTCCAGGAGGGTCTCGAATCTGAACCTCCTGCCATCTGCCAAGGTGAAAGGATAAATCCACACCTAAGGAGCTGACTGGACAAAGGTGTCAACACCAGAGGACATTCAAGGAAATGCTCCCTCTTCTCACCCTGTCTTCTGCCCACTTTGCTTAGTTCCTGCAGTGGTACCCACCTACCTGTCCCCTCACAAAGGATGGAAAATACTAGAGTTACTCAAAAAGCTGTGCAGAAAATTGTTCTCCAGAGTCATCTGAGACTGGCCTTCAGAAACTAATCAAGAAATAGTCCTTAATTTAGTTATCACATTTTTGCTTTAAACATTTTTGCTTTGCTAAAAAAAAGTCTTCCCCAGAGTTGTATTATTAGAAGTGGAACGAGTCTGGGCAGCAGAGTAGATTATTCTGTCTTCTGCACCTTCTACTACATAACTGCTCCAGAAAAGTCTTCTCACAAATGACTTCCAATAATCAGTGTGAAAACAACAGATCTTCACCTCTTCCTCGTGGAGGTAATGACGATGAATTTAACAGAATGGAAGTTTATACAAAGAAATTAATTACTGTTTCTTTAATTCCATTAATGAATTCTCTAGCAATGACGATAAAGGCAGTAACTGTGGTGATTCATCTTCTGTGCTATAAGTTTTAACTTGTTATATGTTTTAATTAACAGAAGGCACTTTTTCTCTTTTGCTCCAATCGTCATAGGGTAATTTTCTGTGAAGAGTGGTGTGCGTTCATAGGAATTGTTGAATTTATCTAATCACAGCATGTATGCTCATTAAACTGATTTTCAATAAAAGTGTTATGTTTAAATGTTATACATGACAGATGTTTCCTATGGTTATTAACTCCCAAATTCAAAACTACAGAGGAAACAAATATAGTTACAGTTGTAGTAGACTATCATCTTATTGAAGTTAGGAGGATTGCTGCTAAGCTGCTAAGTCACTTCAGTCGTGTCCGACTCTGTGCGACCCCATAGATGGCAGCCCACGAGGCTCCCCCTTCCCTGGGATTCTCCAGGCAAGAACACTGGAGTGGGTTGCCATTGCCTTCTCCAATGCATGAAAGTGAAAAATGAAGTCACTCAGATGTGTCCAACTCTTAGCAACCCCATGGACTGCAGCCCACCAGGCTCCTCCGTCCATGGGATTTCCCAGGCAAGAGTACTGGAGTGGGGTGCCATTGCCTTCTCCAGGAGGATTGCTATGGAACATCAATTCATTAAAGAAAGCTTGAAAGCCATTTCAGGTCTTTGAATATCCCTCAAACAGAATCTTACAGTTTAATTTTAAAAAATATATCTTTAAATCAATAAGGTAAACTCCTCCCTTGATGGATGGTTTGGATTAAATATTCAGTAGAAAGTGAGAGTGATATGTATCAAATGTAGATACACCCTAAAACCCTCAAATAGATCAGAATCTTACAAACAGTTTAATTTAAAAAATATATATCTTTAAATTAATAAGGTAAATTCCTCTCTTGATGGATGGTTTGGATTAAATATTCAGTAGAAAGTGAGAGTGATATGTATCAAATGTAGGTACACCCTACAACCAAGACATTCAAAGATCAGAGCAATGCAGTGGGAACTATGTGATCACAGGGGTGACGCCATTGCTTCACTCAGAGTTTGACCAGAAGAGTTTAATTTCTCTTTAGCAAACCTTTCTGATTTTACTTTTCAGAGGACATCACTGAAACCATAACATTGTTCATATCTATGACTTTAAAATTTTTATTTATTTTTGTACATGCTTTAAAATTCAAAATATGACAGAATCGTCAGTGAAAAATAGACTATTTCTCTATCTCCTATCCCAGCCATCCATTGCCCCCAAAGGCAATCACTTTTACTAGATTATTATAAAAAATATCCTGTACCTTTACAAAGAGACACTATGTGTATATATATATATATGGGTTAGATGTTCTTTCTTAGTTGTTTCCCACCTGAGATGCTAGACTCTGAGAAGTCAGAACTTGTACTGTATTACTGACCTCCCAATTCTCCCAGCATTGATTTCTTATTGGGCCTGCAGCTTCCTATCTCAGCTTAAATTTTTTTACTAGAGGATGACAGCAGTAGTTTCAGAGGAGGTCTCATCTGCTAATTTTTTGTCCCCCTCCCACTCTATGGTCTGCTTTCCTCTGTCAAACACCTTCCTCCTCTGAACTGGATGTTCCTAAGAGTGTGTTAAAGAACTTGGTCAACAGTTCAGACTCCCATAGTTCAGGAAATGAACACTCCCAGCATGGGCATTTTAATAGTAGCGTTGGCATTTTAATAGCAATGGTTGAACCCAACATCCCCAGGGGTGGAAACCACTAACAACTAGGTGGGGGAAACATATTTGGGGCAGATGAAGACCTCCAGTCACATATAACTTCCTCTGCTGCTTACATGTAATATTACAATTATGAGAAGGCTAGTTGGTATCCACCTGAGTTAAAAGTAAGCCCTCATTTTCCTAGATTCCACATGTATGCCTTAATAAGCGATATTTGTTTTTCTCTTTCTGACTTGCTTCACTCTGCTTGACAGACTCTAGGTCCACCCACATCTCTACACATGACCTAATTTCTTTCCTTTTTATGGCTGAGTACTATTCCATTGTGTGTGTGCGTGTGTGTATAATATATATGTATATATAGATAAATGCATATATATGTATATATAGATAAATACATATATATATGTATCAGATCAGATCAGTCGCTCAGTTGTGTCCAACTCTTTGCGACTGCATGAATCGCAGCATGCCAGGCTTATATGCAGGCTTCTCCAGGGGCTCAGACAGTAAAGAATCTGCCTGAAGTACAGGACACCTGGATTCAATCCCTGGGTCAGGACCCTGGAGAAGGAAATGGCAACCCACTCCAGTATTCTTGCCTGAAAAATTCTATGGACAGAGGAGCCTAGCAGGCTACAATCCATGGGGTGGCTGAGTTAAACACAACTGAGCAACTAACACTTTCACTTTCAATATTCCATGTGTGTGTATATACACACACACACACACACACATATATGTGGAATCTAGATAAATAATACAGATAAACTTATTTGCAGGGCAGAAATAGAGACACAGACATGTAGACAAGAGTGGGAAGGGGAGGATGGGACAAATTGAGAGATTAGGATTGATATATATATACACTACCATGTGTAAAATAGATAGCTAGTAGGAAACTTCTGTATAGCACAGAAAGCTCAACTCATTGCTCTGTGATGACCTAGATGAGTGGGATGAGGCAGGGACAGGGGGGAGGAAGGCTCAAGAGGGAGGGGATCAGTTCAGTTCAGTTCAGTCACTCAGTCATGTCCAACTCTTTGTGACCCCATGAATCGCAGCACGCCAGGCCTCCCTGTCCATCACCAACTCCCGGAGTTCACTCAGACTCACATCCATCAAGTCAGTGATGCCATCCAGCCATCTCATCCTCTGTCGTCCCCTTCTCCTCCTGCCCCCAATCCCTCCCAGCATCAGAGTCTTTTCCAATGAGTCAACTCTTCGCATGAGGTAGCCAAAGTACTGGAGTTTCAGCTTTAGTATCATTCCTTCCAAAGAAATCCCAGGGCTGATCTCCTTTAGAATGGACTGGTTGGATCTCCTTACAGTCCAAGGGACTCTCAAAAGAGTCTTGGGATATATGTATACAAATAGCTGATTCACTTTGTTGTACAGCAGAAACTAACACAGCACTGTAAAGCAATTATCCTGCAATTAAAAAAAGCGAATGTACAGCTATGAAAAAAAAGTAAGTCTTAAGTGCCAGAGCCCTTACTCTTAATACATCAATGAACTTGGGCCTTTTAAGAACCCGGAACTTGCCCTTTTGGTTAGTCTGGTGTGTGTCTTGCCAATGAGAGCATTCACTGGAATCAGACAGACTCAGCACAGATTTCAACTCTGCCTCTTCAAGGGCAAGGCTTCACCTTACTTTCTCATCTGTGAGGTGAGGAGAGTAAAACATACATCCCGGGGCTGCTGGGAGAATAAGACAAGGGCGAGTGTGTAAAACTTCCTTGGCAGCAAGGAAGCGCTCAGTTCACAGGAGCTAGTGTCACCTTCCTCAAAGACTTCATGGCTTACTGGGAGACCAAGAGACGCACAGTCCAGCAGGCAAAATTCCAAGGACATGGAGGGAGTGTTGAGTGTGAGCTTAGTATGAATTCGGAAGCCTGTAAGGTCCTCAGAAATCCTCCTGTGAGCCACTCAGTTCAGCCATTCCCCTTCCTTCTTGTTCTAGCAGATCAACTTCTGGTTGGTAACCCTTACAAAGAAGTTACCTTCTCTGAATACAGAAGCAGCATATTCCTTCTCTCTGCTGAATCTGCTTCCAGGCTGTGTCTTGGAGCTGGTGTGTGACTCGTGGAAAGGTTGCTTAACTTTTTTGAGCCTGTGTCCTTACTTGTAAAAACATGAAAATGAAGTTAATGCCTTTATTCCAGGATTATTTTGAGGACGGCATAAGATAATGGGTTAGAAGCGCCTCATCTATAGTTTGCCTTCAAAATAAGGTCATTTTTGGAGTGGGTCATTCCCTACTCCCGACCCCACGGATGTGGTTGATTAACATTGCATCACATGTGGAGGGAAAGCTCTGGAATGGTAACAAACAGTTTGTTGATTTGGTGCTGTGTACACCCAACCACAAACGGCACACTTTCAAGGCCATTGTTTTTGCCAAATATTTAACCAGGGAGCTAGGTTATGATGGAACCCAGATCTGATAAGCATTTAGGAAAACTTCTCAAGAGAGATGAAACTAGATTAGCTGAATATACTGTCTCCATTCGCCCTACATTTGATGCCACAGGCAAATCAGAGCTGGTTGGGCACTGTGCAATTCTGAGAAACAGGCAGAAGGCAGAAGTACCTGTTCTTCCTCTGAAAGGCAAATTTTGGAAAAGCTCAGAAATATATCAGCACCACTGGCAAGCACAATGAGGGAGGCAGCAAAAACTCCTATTGCGTATTGCTGGGGAAAGCAGTGCTGCCCACTGATGCTGGAGAACCTGTCAGACTGGACAAAGCCCTGGATGGTCTAGGGCTGGGCTCTGCAAGATCTGGGCCCTAGGCACCGAGCATTAAACATCAGCCTAACAAAGCAGGCCCATTTCCATTTGTAAGCGATGAAATGATGTGGGGTTGGTGACTCATTGACACACCTGGAGGGCCAAACAATTACAAAAGCAAAGTGCTTGGCTTCTCTCGGCCACGTGGAGGAGGCCTCAGACTTGGATGGCTGTGTGTGTGCCAGCAGGAACTGTCAGGTTTAGATGCTTATTCTTATTTGCTGTTTAACTTTGGTTCTTTCCGTGTGTTTCAAATTTCATTTTTTAAAATGTTGTGTATTTGTTTATTATTGGCTGTGCTGGGTCTTCACTGCTGTGGGTGGGCTTTCTCTGGTTGTGGCCTGTGGGGAGACCCTTTGTTGTGGTATGAGGGCTTCTCTTATGGTGGCTTCTCTTATTACAGACCACAGGCTCTAGGGCGTGCGGGCTTCAGTAGTTCTGGCACATGGGTCAGTAGTTGTGGTTCCCGGGCTCTGGAGCACAGGCTCAATAGTCGTGGCACACGAGCGTAGTGGCTACGGGGCATATGGGATCCTCCCACATCAGGGATTGAACCCCTGTCCCCTGCATTGGCAGGCAGATTCCTATCCACTGCTCCACCAAGGAAGTCCTATTTCTAATTTCTTAAACATAATTGTAATTAGTGGTATAAAAAGGAAACATTCACTTGTGAACAAAGTGTGTAGTGAGAATTCAATAGCAAAAAATTTGTAAGAGACTAAAACAGATGTGGAAACTGCATAACGTGGGCTCCAAATATCCTGTATTAAGTTGTTAAGGTGAGCATCAACAATGTACACGGGGAATACTTTGAAATCTCGGGCATGATCAAAATGTAATAATTTAAAGGTTGTGGATTCCTTTTAAAACAGAAACACATGTAGCTTAGTGAAATCTTCAACAGGAGCATAAGCAATGTTTATGGTCTCTCACCAGAGTCATCAGGAGACTGTGTTATGTAAGAAATTGACAAATACATGTTCAAGGGTAAAACAGCTTTCCCTACAGTGGTAATGAAGGCCTGCTTTACAAAGTGGCCAGTGATTGTGACCTTCTTACTGCTACTTCTCTGGAAACAGATAATGAATTTCAGATAGGACATGATTATTGACAATGCTGCTGGTAGTTCAGATTATCGGAGCAGCTAGGGCATTAAACAGTGGCAAAGCATTAAGCCTCTCTGGGAATCTTTCTTCTGTGTAGGTAGATGGCTGCGATCAAGACTTCCCTTTTTGTGGTTTATTTTGCCTAGCAAATGGCAAACTTCCAGTGGGAGTGGGAGAATGACACTGATTATTATGGATGACAGGTTGAAAATGAAATAAAGAATCTCATACTTGGACTGGATAACTGAATCAGAGCCTTGTACTTGAAGAGCTTAACCATGGCATCTCAAAATTTAGATCTAATTATTGACTGATGAATCTTTCTTCCCCTCTGTTTTGATAGAAATTTTAAATTCTCTAAGGGATTCAAAGTTTTAGACAATAAAAAGGATCTAATATCATGTATGAAACAAGATGCCAGTCCAGGTTCGATGCACGATACTGGATGCTTGGGGCTAGTGCACTGGGACGACCCAGAGGGATGGTATGGGGAGGGAGGAGGGAGGAGGGTTCAGGATGGGGAACACATGTATACCTGTGGTGGATTCATTTTGATATTTGGCAAAACTAATACAATTATTTAAAGTTTAAAAATAAATTTAAAAAAATGCAAACTAAAAAATAAATAAATAAAAAGGATCTTAATCATGCCAACTCCAAAAATAGCAACTCCCTGCCTTCTGATTGATACCAGTTTGTCAAGTATGAATTAGATTCAACTGTGAACCCCAGCTTTATCAGTGGTCTCTGTATTCTAAGCACTGTTATCAGAAAAGGGATACATAAATGGAAATCTGTCCCAGAATGTATTTCATTATGCATAGTGGGAACAAAAGAGCCAGAACTATAGAATCATTTTCCTAGGTTGTTCTCATGTAAACATTTTGGTGCAAAAGAACTACTGGGATTACCAAAGTTATGTCCTAATGCATGTATACAAATTGATTTCATACCAGGGAACTTCACTGGGAAAAAAAGGAAGCCACTATTCTGAAGACTATGAGTTTTGGTTTTTTGTGGGTAAGATGCTGCTAATGTATTTGGTGTATAGGAAAGTACAATATTTTTATCTAAAAATCAGAAGCCCTAATATTAGTTCCAGCTAATTTATGACATTACTTAATACTTCTGAGCTTTGTTTTCCCAAAGTTCCATGATGCTTTGTAGATGAGGAGCCCAGAATTGAGAAACATCGAATACAGGGAGATATAGTCAGAAACCCATTTTCTCACCATATTCCTCAAATCCAGAAAGCCTCTTTAACTTCATTACCAAACCCCCAAAGATGTGATGATTAAATGACTGGTAAATATGCATTTTTCAGACTCTTCATATGATTGTCAATAATTTCTGCCCTAGCTAATATTCTGCACCTACCAGAGGGTGTTATCTATAAGATCTTTTCATCCTGCTTAATGTGGGCCTCAGATATGAAGAATATTAGCATGCTGCTAGTATGTCCTAGAGTGGAATCAGCAAACTTTTTTTCTGTAAAAGTACAGGGTGTCCGTATTTTAGAATTTGCAAGTCACACACTGTCAGTCACAATTATTCAACTCTTGTCTTTATCACACAAAAACAGCCATAGCCAATACACGAATGAATGTGTGACATTGTTCCAACAAACCTTCATCACCAAAAATAGTCAATGAGTCAGATTTAGCCCATGGACTATATTTGGCTAACCCTTGATCTATAGTCTTTTAATGCCACAGTATCCATCCTCTGTCTTAACATAGGCTAGGCTAAGTCGCTTCAGTCATGTCTAACTCTTTGCAACCCTATAGTCCATAGCCCGCCAGGCTCCTCTGTCCACAGAGTTCTCCAGTCAAAAACACTGGAGTGGGTTGCCATGCCCTCCTCCAGGGGATCTTCCCAACCCAGGGATTGAACCCAAATCTCTTATGTCTCCTGCATTGGCTGGAGGGTTCTTTACCACTAACACCACCTGGGAAGCCCTAACATAGATTTAATTTATCCATTTAATTTATCCTAAACTCTGTTTATCCTAGTCATATTGTAGTCCATGTTATATAAGACTTTCTGAACCTGTTGTCATGCTGCTACCATGCTGTACTTAGTCATGTCTGACTCTTTGCTACCCTATGGACTGTAGCCCGCCAGGCTTCTCTGTCCATGAAATTCTCCAGGCAAGAATACTGGAGTGGGTTGCTATTTTCTCCTTTAAAGGATCTTCCTAACCCAGAGACTGAACTTGTGTTTCCTGTGTCTCCCACATTCCAGGTGGATTCTTTACCACTGAGCCACCTTGGAAGCCCTATATATTGTCATACCACGTAGGAATTCATCTAAAACATTGATTTGATCTATTAATATTTAGACATTATGCTATTACATCATGAATTTGTTGTCCTGTCCTATGGAAATTTATTTTACCTTTTGTTTATCAATATTTGTAGTCAACAATAAACACATCTTGAAGTAAAGAGTATTTTCAGTTAACTATCTGTTGGATAATATAGCAAATCCTTTGCTCATCCCTAAGCTTTTTCTGACACAAAGGGATTTTACATAATTACAGAATTGGGAAAAAGTCTATTTATCCTATCCCTTTCTTGCTATTACCCATGTCCTGGGATAGCTTTTATCTTCGCAGACTGAGTAGTTCTGATCTTCATGATATTTCCTTAGATAACCACCCCCTCCCTTGGCTCCTCAATCATTTTATGCCTCCATCATTGAGTCTCTTTGGGTTTTGTGAATCCTTCAGGTTTAGTGACTAGACTGGAACACAGTGTTCCAGGTTGGTCACATCAGCTCTTCCCTAAGGATGCCCAGCTGTACCTTTTGACTGCAGCAAGCAATAAACAAAGAAGTGTGAGAGTAGGGAAGAAATTGAGAAAGCCCAGAGGATTTGGGGAAGAGCAAAAGGGACTACATGAAAGGAAATCGTTGCCTCTTGCAAAACACTCTGAACTGGCTACTGAAAGCATTCCATAATTCCTTAAGTCGTCACTGTGACCACAGTTAAGCTTTCTGGAGTATTGAAAAGAGTAACAACAAAACCAGCATCCTGCTTTGCCTAGAAGTGTTCCTGTTGTAATTTAGAGTGAAGAGCTCTGGTGAGAATCTGTCCCTCTTGGGTACTAATCATGCAGTTTTCACAAACCCACACTTCTGATGTGGGATGAGAAAATCTGGGATCTCCCTTAGCACCATGAAATGAGTTCTGCTGCCCAGACAGGACTACACTGCTAATCTGGAAAGTTCTGCCTTGGCATTGAATTCTCACCTCTACCCTCCTGATCCGGTGGGGGACGTTAACCTGAATTTAGCAAGATCAACTGTAGAGGGACTGTGTCATCTCTCAAAGTCCTGTGGAAATGTTCAGGTTAAAATCGATCATAATCAGCATTGGAAGTGATCCTACAAACATTTATCAAGCCCCTTAAAAACTGTGCTAGATGCCAGAGAAATCATAGTGAACATAATAGTCTCTACTCGTATGGAGCTTATGACAAGGAAGCAAATATCAAACAAATTCCTGAGCACTTGTGAGTATGGTAAGGACAGGAAAGGAGGGGACTTATACTCTTTAAGAGAGCAACCCTGAGAAAGTGATGATTCACCTAAAATCAAAATGGGAAGAAAGAGCTTCCTCAGTAAAAGGAACCACACCTGCAAAGGTGTGAGAGCATACCAAATGTGGGGGTACAGAAAAACACCACGTGACTAAACCAAGATGAAACAAAATAGGAGGGAAAAAAGAGAGAAGCCAGACCATGCAGAATCTCAAGGAGCAATAGGAAGTCTTTGGGGTGTTTGAAGAAAAGGCATAGCATGACCCAATAGGTATTTTTAAAAGAACTGGGGTAGGGAGAGAGAAATTAGGAATTTGTGATTAACAAATACATAGTGCTAGTAGTAGTAGTAACAGTGTTCGTTACTCAGTCGTGTCCAACTCTTTGGAACCCTATAGACTGTAGCCTGCCAGGCTCCTCTGCCCATGGAATTCTCCAGGCAAGAATACTGGAGTGGGTTGCCATGCCCTTCTCCAGGGGATCTTCCCAACCCAAGGATCGAACCTGAGTCTCCTGCATTCATTACCGTGTGAGCCACCAGGGAAGCCCCAACAGACACACACCACTATATATAAAATAGAGAAACAACAAAGACCTACGTATAGTACAGGGAACTATATTCAGTATCTTGTAATAACCTATAATGGAAAAGAATCTGAGAAAGAATACACACACACACACACACACATATACATGTATATATATATATATATAACTGAATCACTTTTCTATACACCTGAAACATTGTAAATCAACCATATTTCAATTTAAAATAATTTTAAAATAAAAATAAACTTAAAAAATAAGAGAAATAGCAAGAACCATGCAGGCTACTCTGTGGAGACTTTTGTGGGAGGCAAGAGTAAATACCTGTGAACTTACTCAAAAGTTCAGGCAATTGGTAAGATACTGGCTTGCCTAGTATGATTTTTAAATAATAGACTGGCAGGTGGCCCAAGCCTGGGTACAGTCACACAGTTAAGAGGTTTTCCTTTGGGAAGAGGTACAAATGACTGTTGTACCACTCAGTTTGATTGACACCCTCCATGAGTGTTAATTCTTCAGGATTGCAGGCATGATGTCATTTTTCTTAATGTCTTCTTGGGATTTCCATCTCTGTGAATTGTTTCCAGCGATAAACCAACTGGTTTACCCCTCAAGTCTGGTCAATTCTGAACCATGGATGTTAAGTACCCTGTTCATGTTTGAGGGTTTGTTTATTTTTTATTGACCTGCCTCTCAGCACTCATTTTGCCCAAGGATAAGCTCTTTTCTCCATCAGTGGATTCTAAGAAAGTTTAATTTTATTTGGTAGTTCAGCTGGCAAAGAATCTACTTGCAATGCAGAAGACCCTGGGTTGACTCCTGGGCCAGGAAGATCCCCTGCAGAATGGATAGGCGACCCACTCCAGTATTCTTGCCTGGAGAATCCCAGGGACAGAGGAGCCTGATGGGATACAGTCCATGGGGTCCCAAAGAGTTGGACACGACTGAGCGACTAAGCACAACACAGCACAAGGCGATAGAGAGTAATTTTGCATGAGAATATGAAAACTGTTCTCATACTATAGAGTGAGTTCCTGAAGTTGGTAAAGGGTTAGAAACAGGGATTTTTATATAGGCTTAAAATTTTTTACCTTTTTTCTGGCATTATGAAATAAGATAAAGAAAATTGGTAGCACCCATAATTCAACCACCCCCCCCAAAAATACACTGTTTATATATGATGAAATTTTTTCCTGTTTCATTCTTTGTATGCATATCTTTTTAAAATCTCATTTTGAAACAATATTTTATGATAGTCTTATGTCAATAGTTTTTGAAAGCATGATTTTTAAGCTCACATAATGTTCTCTCATATGAATGTATTTTTTTCCCAATCTAATAAGTCTAAAATAATATTAATCCTATTTCTTCAATTAGCAGGTATAACTAATTTTTCATGCATTTAATACCCTCCATGTTTCTTACTACAAAGAACTTATGCTTTCAAGTTGATTTATTATTTGTATTTGACTCAATATTTTCTTCATTTTTCCTAGTATTTCTTAACTCTAAAACAATGAATCCTTTATATTTGGAAGGTATCAATCTGTTTTCTATAATATTTGTTATAAATAATTTTCCAATTTGGTGACTGTCTTTTAATTCTGTTGAAAATATTTTTACAAACAAATTTGTAAAGTTTTGTGGCTTGAAGTCTATCAGATGTTTCCTTTGTGATTACTTTTTAGCAGTTCACTCAGCAAGTCACTGGAGAAGGAAATGGCAACCCACTCCAGTGTTCTTGCCTGGAGAATCTCAGGGACGGGGGAGCCTGGTGGGCTGCTGTCTATGGGGTCGCACAGAGTCAGACACAACTGAAGCGACTTAGCATCAGCAGCAGCAAATCACTAATAGCGTTATGTGTTCAGGCCCTGAGCAAGATGTATCCGTGTGTGCTCAGTTGCTCAGTCATGTCCAACTCTTTGCGACCCCATGGACTGTAGCTCACCAGGCTTCTCTGTCCGTGGCATTTCCCAAGCAAGAATACTGGAGTGGGTTGCCATTTCCTTTTCCCAAGGGATCTTCCCAACCCAGGGACTGTACCTTCATCTCTTGCATCTCATACGTTGGCAGGCAGATTCTTTACCCCCCAGACACTAGGGAAGCCCACCAAGCAAGATACTAGGGATAAAACAGAAAAGAAGACAGAGATGACTTCACCTCCTCAGAACTTACAGCCTAATAAGGGAGACATACAAACAAAACCCAGGCCATTATAATATAGCTTACTATAAGCTGTGCAAGAGGAAGTACAGAGTGGTATGAGACATCAGTCTGGACTTTGGGGATATGGGAAGGCTTCTAGAAGAAAGCAGCTTCCTAGCTGAGAATGAAGAGGCAAGGGCAGTGTGGAATGGGGCGGAGGAAACAGTATACATGCAGGTTCAGTCACCTAAATGCTAGGTATTGACTACAGCGCAGAGTGCCCGGAGGGCACACGCATGCGCGATGGGGTGAGGGGTGCAGTTGTCAATAGGTTGAGCAGAGGACCCTTGGGGAGGTTCTTGCTGAGGTCCAGGAGAGGGGTAACCATGCGCCGGGAATGTACTGTATAATTCATGCCTTTTCATTCAATAAGTAGTGCTTTAATTATATGTATTAAGTTCTTATGCACATCATATTATTACAGAATGTTTTACTTAGGTTTATGTCATGTCAGTTCTTGGGCCAGCATCGTGCTGGTTTTGAGTTTTATGAAACGTTTAAACCAGTAGGGCATGTACCGTCTGATTACTTTTTACTTTCAAAATTGCTTTATCTACTCTTGCCAATGTGTTCTCTTGGATAAACTCCAATATGATTTTGAAAATTATGAGTACATGCATTTATATCATCTGTATAAATACATATGTATATATGTGTGCACATGCACACACACACACATAAAATATCCCATTGATAATTTGACTGGGAATATGATAAACCTGGGCTTCCCAGGTGGCGCTAGTGGTAAAGAACCCACGAGACATAAGAGATGTGTGTTCAATCCTGGGGTCAGGAAAATCCCCTGGAGGAGGGCATGGCAACCCACTTCAATATTCTTGCCTGCAGAATCCCCATGGACAGAGGAGCCTGATGGGCTACAGTCCATAGGCTCGCACAGACTGGGACACGACTGAAGCAATTTAGCACAGATGCACATGATGAACCTGGAGGTCAGTTGTGGAATAAATGGCATTCATTTTAGTATTGAGTCAGCCCATCAAGAAGCGTTAACTTATTTGAATTATCTTTTATATTTCTTTTCAAAACCTTACAGTTTTTTTTTTTATATAGGTCCTCACATTTCTTATTAGAGTTATTCTTTTGTATTTTATAATTTTAGTTTCTCATTATGAATGGATCTTTTTAAAATATCTTCTGTCTGATACAGCTGAAATATATGTATATTTTTTCCACTATTTAACTCATTATAATTAATTATGAGTTTTTAGTTGATTTTAAGAGTTTGTAATCATAGTGCCTGTAAATAATGATAATTTCCCTCCTTCCAATAGTTGCCTTTAATTTCTATTTGATGTCTTACAATACTGATTGTAACTTCTGGTAACTAAAAGATAATAGTGAGCATTCTGTTTTAATACAAATTTTAAAAAGATTGCTTCTTTGTTTAACATATTTTAAAGTATATTCTGTGAGAGGTAATAAAATAAGCTTGTTTTATCTACTCTTCCAAATGAAATCCTGTTCCCCAGGGGTTCATAATTTGTATTAATGTATTAAGATTCTGAGATCTGCAGTAAAGAAATATTCCCCTGAGTTTGACCATTTCTTAAATTCATTTACCCACAGTATTCTTCTCTCATTTGGAAATTTACATCAGTTATAACAATCAAAATTATATTAATTTGATCTTAATTTTTTCACAATATTTTGTGCATCCTTGTCTCTGTCTTTTGCCATGGGCACTATGGTTTGTTTTGCTAATAATTTTTTTCAATAATTTAGAAAATAGTCATCCTCTTTATTTCTACAAGTGATTGCACTTGAAATTTTTCACAGCATTTCTACTTATACTGTATGCTTACCAAAGGCCAAGATATAAACACCTACTTTTCTAATCAAGTTCAGAGTGAAATTGCGTGTTTGAATAACCTCCCCCCCGCAACAGATGAGAAATTTAATCCATTTTTACATCCTTCCAGCCTTTTTCTTGGAGAAGGCAATGGCAACCCACTCCAGTACTCTCGCCTGGAAAATCCCATGGACGGAGGAGCCTGGTAGGTTGCAGTCCATGGGATCGCTAAGAGTCAGACACGACTGAGCGACTTCACTTTCACTTTTCACTTTCATGATTGGAGAAGGAAATGGCAACCCAGTCCAGTGTTCTTGCCTGGAGAATCCCAGGGACAGAGGAGCCTGTTGGGCTGCCGTCTATGGGATCACACAGATTCGGACATGACTGACGTGACTTAGCAGCAGCAGCAGCCTTTTTCTCAGTATTTATAAGAATAATTTAGCATTTTTATTCAAGTTACTGTCAGTATTTTATACTACATGATTTCTCTTTTGTGAATTATTTTACCTACTCAGCAGGCAATCATATTTATGGTATATTATTGGACAGTTCTATGGTTACTTGATATCTGTGTCCATAGCTCTTGTCCTTTTCCCTAATTTCTTACCTTTGACTTATCTTAATTCACCTTTCAGGCAGCTGAAATGTCTTCAAGAATTATTGTAAGCAGGACAAGTTGGTTTTATATATATATATATATATATATATATATATCTCAATCCTTTGCTTAACTTGAACAAATTCTGTCAGGTTTCAACATAATGATTTGTCTGGGTATAAAATTCTTATCTAACCACCTTTCTTGCCTTTCATATTTAGTCATGTAGTAGAAAAATCTGAGCTCTTCCATGTTATTGTTTCTTACTCATCTGTTTTTCTTCCTGGATTTTTATGGTTTTTACATCATAATTCAAATATTTTATCACAGTGTATCTAGGTGTGTGGTCTTTTTACTGGTTTTGCATAGTACTTCCTGAATCAATTAAATTTCCAGAGTCAGATCTTGCATAGTATTGGGGAGATTGTTTTAATTTTTTAAATAATTCTGAATATTCCTTTGATTATATTTTCTTTAATCTCTTTTTGCTTTTTGTTAAATTGAGGCATAGTTGATTTACATTGTGTGTAAGAATTATGGAAATGAACTTATTTACAAACAAACTCAGAGACAGAAAACAAATTATGGTTACCGAAGTGGAAAGGGGAGTGAGGAATAACTTAGGAGTATGGATTAACAGATACACACTACAATATATAAAATAGATAAAGAACAATGACCCACTGTATAGCACAGGGAACTATATCAATATTTTGTAATAACCTATAATGGAAAAGAATATTCTTTTTAAAATATATTTTTAAAATTTTAATGCTTTTTTTAGATAGGTAAGTTACATCTGATAAAATACAAGCACTCTGTAGTGTATAATTTTAGTGGTTTTGCCAAATGCATATATCTAAGTAACCCAATCCTTGTAAGATACAGAAATTTTCCATCATTCCAGAAAATTCCTTCATGTTCCTTCCAAGGCAACCCCACGACCAGAAGTAACCGTTGATCTGATTTCTATCAACTTGGATTAGTTTTGCTATTCTGAAATCATATAAATGGAATCTTACAGTATTATGTATAAGACTTTTTTTGAGATTTGTCCATGTTATTGCTTATATCAGTAATTCATTTCACTTATTGCTGAATAGAATTTTATTTTATGAATACAATACCATATGCTTATTGATTTTCCTATTTGTGGATATCTGAGCTGTTTCTGGGCTTCCCTTGTGACTCAGCTGTTAAAGAAGTCACCTGCAATGCGGGAGACCTGGGTTCAATCCCTGGATTGGGACGATCCCCTGAAGAAGGGAAAGGATACCCAGTTTGGGGCTGCTATGAATAAAGCAGCTATAATATTTTTCTAAGTGTTGTTGTGGACATATTTTTCACTTCTTTTGGATAATTAATTACCTAGACTGGAATTTTGAAGTCAAAAGATGACCATAATTTCAACTGTTAAGAAGCTACTATCAATTTTCCAAAGTAGTTGTGTAAAACATCCCTACCAGCCATGTGAGTTTCAGCTATCCTGAATACCACTTAGCATACGGTGTTGTTACTCTCATTATAGTTGGCCTAGGAGGTTTGTAGTGGTATCTCATTGTGATAACTCTTCTCTTTTTCATGAGTACAAATTAACACTAATTTGATTTGTTCCCCATTTTAGGGATCTATCATCTCTTACCTCATTTATTCCTTTGAGGGAGTACAATGTACAGCTTCTATACTTTAGAGTGTCTGATTCTGTTTCTTATAGTGTCAGTTTCACCTCTTATTGCCTTCAGTGGACCTATTAATACTATTTGGTTAGCCATAAAGTTCATCTGGAATTTTCCATAACATCTTAGGGAAAAATCCAAACAAACTTTTTGGTCAGTCCAATATTATTACTATTTTTTCCTTGCCTATAATCCCTCCTTATCTCATCCAGCACCTTCTTTTTCTTCCATCTCTTTATCTCACAATGGCTGCCTGTCCTTTTCCACACTGTCCTTTTTCCACATACACGGAGGGTGAGAAACAGTTCTAAAACTGTCTTTGAGGTGATGCTTCACTTCCCTGGTTATGCCTTTTTCCACTAGCTGAGCTATTTATTTTTCATATTAACTCATCCAGGAGTGAAAATCAATCTCCTTAGACCCAATATTTGTGAACACAGACCATGTGCAGTGTGTTCCAGGACCTGCTCAATGTGTACTGAGCTATAAGTTTTCTGGCCCACAGCTGGAAGTCTGAATGACATGTCCTAGTTCAAGATCAGCTCCTGACAAGAATGCCACTGATGGTGTATGTGCTAAGTCACTTCTATTATGTCCAACTCTGTGCAACCCCTCTGCTAAATAGAACCATTTAGCTATCCGTCTGCTAAACAGAGCCGTCTTCAGTCCAGTAGGGTGTCCCTTCCATATCTGTATAAAAGTCTCAGTACCCAGAAAACAATGAAGTTGGATATTATAAGACTGAGTAGTGGCACAATGAATCCTGGAACACACATCTAGCAGGAAAAGTCTAGGTGGGGAGAAAGGAAGAGTCCATGGAAGAAGGGCCTTCTAAAGATGAGGCACTTTTGTGCATCATCTAGTTCAGTGGTCCTCATTCAATACACAGAGCGCCATCCGTGGCTTCCCAGGTGGCACTAATGGAAAAGGACCCACCTGCAGTTTCAGGAAAGGAATGAACACTCTCCCTGCCTGGTGTGAATCCAACAGTTTGACTTTGTTTCTAGCAATAAATCATATGTTGCTTAATAATGATGATTCTCAATTCAGTACCATGGATTATGTTAATCCTGATATTTCTTTCAAGTTTCTGGCTATAGTCTGACTGTACATTTTGGTTTGGGGTGTTTTTTAGTTTTCCTTTTCTCCCCTTCTCCACTTCATGTCTTTATAAGTAATCAAAAATAGGGACATCTTTCCAGAAATATAATGTGTTCTTTTAAGTTCTATCCAGTTTTAAGAGTTTGCTGCTGCTGCTGCTGCTAAGTCGCTTCAGTCGTGTCCGACTCTGTGCAACCCCATAGACGGCAGCCCACCAGGCTCCGCCATCCCTGGGATTCTCCAGGCAAGAACACTGGAGTGGGTTGCCATTTCCTTCTCCAATGCATGAAAGTGAAAAGTGAAAGTGAAGTCACTCAGTCATGTCCGACTCTTCACGACCCCATGGACTGCAGCCTACCAGGCTCCTCCATCCATGGGGTTTTCCAGGCAAGAGTACTGGAGTGGGGTGCCATTGCCTTCTCCATTTAAGAGTTTATCATTCTATATATTTCCCCCATGAATCTTGACTAAACTCCTCAGTTTAATCAAATCCAACTTTGTCTGAACAACTCATGTTTTCTCTATTTTATACACATGTGCTGGGCTGTGCTTAGTTGCTCAGTCATGCCCGACTCTTTGCAACCCCATCGACTGTAGCCCACCAGGCTCCTCTGTCCATGGAATTCTTCATGCCAGAATACTGGAGTGGGTAGCCATTCCCTTCTCCAGATCTTCCCAACCCAGGGGTCAAACCCCAGTGTCCCATATCGCAGGCAGATTTTTACCCTCTGAGGGTAAAAAAGAAGTATAAAAGTCTCAATACCCAGAAAACAATGAAGTTGGATGTTATAAGACTGGATGTTACAAGATGTTACCACTTCTGCTCAGAAACTTAAGAAGTTTAAAGCTCAGAAGCTTAAGACTAAAACTTAGCACAGCTCTATGGGCATTTTGTAGGTACCCTCACTGTGTACAATAAAAAATCCCCAAAATCTGCTCACACAGGAAATAGATTACCCTAGTCATAAGATTGAAAGTGTTGCTAAGTGTTTCATCATCATGCTTATGAGTATATGTATTATATACTCTCAGCCCAGGATACTTTCTTATCCAGAAGTAAGACAACAATCAACAAAGGTTGATTTCCAACCTTTTTTTTAGAGAAGTTTCACACAATTAGCCTTTGAAATGTATATTCCCTAAAGTACCATGAAAACTTTGTTTCATAAAAGTGTTTCTAGGAAAGTCCTATGTCCTCATCTTGATGATCTTTCATATCACAACTAGTAAAAATAAGAGCTGTGTTGTTCTCTTCATGACCCTTAAAAAAATCAATCTCAGCTTTCTCAATATTGGGTTACAACACCAAGGATGCCAAACAAAGAGAAAGGTCCAAGGAGAGAAACATTAACTACCTGCCCAAAATAGTTACTATAAACATTCTGAGCTCTTGATAAAGGTTCAAAATTCCCATGTTTGTCCACTAGATGAAAAGAGAATCTTTGTTATTAGGAAACCATATTCAAAATGTTAGTCCCACTGTTGTAGCCACCCACTCCGGGAAACAACTCACTCAGAAGGGCAATGCAGATAGTGGCATGCAGTTTATTACACTGGCGGGCCCAAGGCAGAGTCTCCTCTTAGCCAAGGACCCCGACCAGTTTTTGTGAAAACCTTATATACCCTAAGTGTACGTGCTCAAATCTACCTCCCCAAATTCTCTGAAACTAGTCTGAAAAGAGGAAAAGAAAGATACAACCAAAGTTAACCCATGATTCATATGCCTTAAGCCTAGGTAGTTAACAGTGGACAGTTATCAATAGGCCTGTGGTCATACCCCAATAAGCATAATAGAATCTATGATTCTATTCAGTTACACAAATAATTAGGGTATTCTTTTAGGTGATGGAGAGTCCAGGTACGAGACCTGGGGCTCTTCCATCCAGGGGGATCTGGTTTTCCAGTTCGTATGTCATTTCCATAGATACTGGGCATATAGCTCAAAGTCTACAGTCCAGCCCAAGATGGAGTCCTGCTTTCAAGATGGAGTCCTGCCTTCATTCCCACTCCTGATGCTCTTAACTCATAGTACAAGCATCACTCATAAGGATATATTGCACCCTGGCTCTCCAACCACCAATTTTGGAGAATGACACCAACCTTTGGGTTACAAAGTTCATAGTACATTGTAAAGTGTAGGGTCCACAAAGCAGAACTATCAAGGCAACTGTGACAATGGTAAATATAGTTTTCCACCAATCACCCTCCACCCAAGATAGGACCGAAGTCCAGAAAGGAATGTTTTCATCTGACATTGCTTTTACCTGGTTTTTCATGTCATCTAAAGCAGCTGATACATTGCCAGATAAGTCAGGAATATATACACAACAACACAACATTCAACCTTAATTATAGCATAGGTCCCTCCTTGAGCAGCTTTGAGCATGTCCAAAGCCATTCTGTTTTGAATTACCACTTTTCTCATTTGGATTTGTTCTTCATTTAAGGCTTGGATGGCTTTAACACCATCTAGGAGGACCAGTTTTGTGAAATTAATCAAGGCCTCTACTTTAATCATAATATCTGTTGTCCCTATAGAAGGTATGAATAAGGCAGCAATATACTCATACCATTGAAACACAGACCTTGTCCACCTAGCATGTAAATAAGGTAGATTTACCAGGGCTTGTTTTAGGTTAGGCTTTATGCTGCTGCTGCTGCTGCTGATGCTAAGTCACTTCAGTCATGTCCGACTCTGTGCGACCCCATAGACGGCAGCCCACCAGGCTCCCCCATCCCTGGGATTCTCCAGGCAAGAACACTGGAGTGTGTTGCCATTTCTTTCTCCAATGCATGAAAGTGAAAAGTGAAAGTGAAGTTGCTCAATCATGTCTGACTCTTAGTGACCCTATGCACTGCAGCCTACCAGGCTCCTCTGTCCATTGGAGTTTCCAGGCAAGAGTACTGGAGTGGGGTGCCATTGCCTTCTGCTGCCATGGGCAAAAGTGAATCCCAGTGTGCAGCGGCCTACCCAGCCGATTGGTAACCAAGGCCAAAGGTTAAGCCCACAAAGCCTTTGGGTTCCATTGGGCACCATCCAACGGATTCCAGGGTTGTATTTCCAACCAGAGCCTGGCCAATGGATGGACTGGTTGGGGTAGTATGTGACCCCGAATGTTCATTTACACTGTTCAGAGGATAGGTACCCCATACATTTTAGTTCTTTTGGGTCTAATGGAGGTTACCAAACCCTACCCTTTGTTCTTTTTGTTCCAAGTATATAGCAGTGGGACTAATTAATTGACCCTTTTCTGGGGTCATCCAGAAATATCCATCCCAGACTTGGTAGAATTGTTCAACATACCTAGAGGCCTGTCCTTTCTTGTGGGTCAGGGAGCTTTTTTCCTTTTGTTCTTTAAATATGAGGTATAGGCTTTTGTTACTCTTAAGAAACTGGTGTTTACCTCAAATGTAAACCCATGACCTGAGTCTATTGACTGTAGGTCTGGCTTGCACCAAGAGAGCAGGGAGAGATTATGATTGACAAGAGAAAAGAAAGTCTTTTTTTGTCCCAGAAAAGAGCAGAGTGGTTTAAAATCTCCTTGGCAGAGCAGTGACACCCACCAAGGAAGTCCATCCATCACAGACAGAGGCATAGCCCCACATACCCAGCAATTAGAGGTGTTGTGGAAGTCCACGTAGGAATGTGCCCATGAGATTAAAACATTGTCCTGAGTTGAAATGGAAGTTAAATTCAAAATCACATTGATGAGGCCAAGCAGCAGGAGTTGATTATGGGGCTTCATCCTGAAGGTGCTCATCCGGGATCTTCTTTTCCTTCTTCTTCATAAGGATGACCTTAGTCTCTCGAGGGTCAGTGGGATGCCTCTGCACATCCATTCAGCGTTTTCTGGGTCTGCTTGGTATGTTCTCTTCATCCTCATATGGTGGATCCAGGGAGTGATACCTGCAACTTTAACTGCTGTAGGGGTGGTTACAACAACAGTATATGGACCCTTCCAATGTGGGGCCAAGGAGTCGTGTTTCGTCCTTGATCCACACCTGATCCCTGGGCACAAATTCATGAATCTGTTCCCCAAGGGGGAATGGCATCCTTTCTTGTACAAACTTAGTTACATGATTTATTACCTTACCCAGTTGTTCCATTTGCTGTGAAATCTCATCTCCCCTTACCTGAGGCAAATTTGTTGACACCTGTTTTATTATGGGAGGGGGCCTCCCATACACAATTTCGTATGGAGAATAGCCATGGGACTGTGGGGTCTTCCTGAGTCTGAGCAGAGCCATTGGAAACAAGTCCACCCAGGAATAGTCAGTCTCTAAGATCCACTTGGAGAGTGTCTTTTTAAGTGTCTGGTTGGTTCCTTCCACCACCCCAGAACTCTGGGGCCTATATGCTGTATGTAATTTGCACTTGATGTTTAAAGTTTTCCTTACTTGTTATATTAAATCAGCTACGAAAGCTGGGCCATTGTCAAATCCAATGCTGATAGGAAATCCAAATCTGGAAACTATCTCCCTAAGCAGGCACCAGGCTACTTTTGATGCTCTTTCAGTCTGGTAGGAAAAGCTTCTACCCATCCTAAGAACGTACATACCATGACCAGCAGGTAATGGTAGTGTCGGCGAGGTTTCATTTCAGTGAAGTCCACTTCCAGGTGTTCAAAGGGCAGTGTGCCTTTTAGCTGAATTCCTGGAGGTTTCTGTCTGTTCCGAGAGGCAGCACTGACCTGTGAGCAGGCAGTGCAGTTCTGAGATTTTGTCCTGCATAGGGAAGAGAGGCGGGGAACCAAGAAATATTTTCAAATTAGCTATTTCAGTTTATCATGGCCTAGATGGGTCGCTTGGTGTGTTTGGCTTACCAGAGTGGGTGCCAGCTCCTCCGGTACCAATAATTTGCCACTTGGCAATTCCCACCATCCTTTTTCAGTCCTGATGGCCCCTTCTGCTTTGGCTAATTGGTTTTGGGCTTCAGTGTATTTTGAAGAGTCTAGCCCCACTCCAGTACTCTTGCCTGGAAAATCCCGTGGACGGAGGAGCCCGGTAGGCTGCAGTCCATGGGGTCACTAAGAGTCGGACACGACTGAGCGACTTCACTTTCACTTTTCATTTTCATGCATTGGAGAAGGAAATGGCAACCCACTCCAGTGTTCTTGCCTGGAGAATCCCAGGGACGTCGGGGCCTGGTGGGCTGCTGTCTATGGGGTCGTACAGAGTCAGACACAATTGAAGTGACTTAGCAGCAGCAGCAGCAGCAGCGTTAGCTCAGGTAGCTTCGCCAATATGAGAGCTTTAATAGGGGCTTCACTTGTCACCCCCAAGCCCTCAGCTGCTTGTTTAGTGGTCTTATCTGCCAGTCTGTTCCCTGAGCCTGGGGGTATCCTCTTTTTCATGTCCTCAGCAGTGTATGACTGCAACCCTTTCTGGTTCCCAGGCAGCATCTAATAGGGTCTTAATTTCTTCCTTATTTTTAATATCCTTTTCATTAGCTGTCAAAAGGCCTCTCTCCTTGTACAGAGCCCTGTAGTGTGGCAAAAGCATACCTGGAGTCTGTGTTAATGTTTGTCTTCTTACCTTTTGACAGCTGGAGGGCCTGGATTAGAGCATATAGTTTGGCCTGTTGAGGGGACCAGTGTGATGGCAGAGAGCTAGCCTCAGCGATGGTTTCTTCCATGACTACTGCATATCCAAACAATCACTGTCCTTGTTTCACCAGGCTGGTGCCCTTGGTGTACAGGACCAAATCTGGGTCCAGGATTGGCTGGTCTCTCAAGTCAGGGCTGTTGGCATATTTCCTTGCAATCATGTGAGGGCCCACCTTCTCCCACAGGAAGGAGAGTAGCTGGATTCAGGGCCTGACAAGGTTCAGTAGTAAGATGGGAGTTCTCACATAATAGTCCCTGGTATTGAGTAATCCGGGATGTTGACAGCCTTTTATGGGGGTCCCCTAGCAGAAGAGTGTTGACCTTATGTGGGACTTTTACCAACAAATCTTGGCCCAAAGTCAGCTTGGTTGCCTCCCAGACCAGTAAGGCAATTGCAGCAACTGCTGGTAAGCATCCCAGCCACCCAGTGGCAACATTGTCCAGCGGTTTCAGGAGATAAGCCACAGGTCTATCCCATGTCCCCATAGTCTGGGGCAACACTCCCATAGCCACTTTGTCCTTTTCAGTCACGTGAAGAGTAAACGGCTTAGCAAGGCAGGCCCAAAGTGGGTGCTGACATAATTGTACTGGGTTTGAGTTCTATTACCAGTGGGACTTGTTTGCAAGCTTGTGGAGGTGGGGTTGTCTTCCTCCCAGACCTCAGGGAATTGTTGGGTTAACTCTCTCTCTCTCTACTGTTTAGCCTGTCCAGTTTCCCTTCTGGGAGATCGTGCAACCTCCATTCATCTTGAGGGGTTACCAAGAGGTAGAGTAAATAGGTGTTGAGCCCTCTTGAAGAGTGGGTCTTACATGGGGGGGGAAAGGTCACTTGTGCCCCCAATTTAGACAGCAAGTCTTTCCCAACAAAGGTTCTGGGCATTCAGGAATGTATAAAAATTAATGACTCACTTCATGTCCCTCCATCTGACGTTTTCAGGATAGGCTTGAGACACAAAGGCTGCATTTATCACCATCTGAGACCCAGCAGCCTCTGGATCTATTGGCGTATAAAGTTTACAGGCCTCGCACGGTCTTTCATAGAACTGAGGGTGATTTGCTTTCCCTTTGAATCACTTCAGAGAGTTTTGCCATACTCATAGGTTTTCAGGCCCCCCTCTTGAGACCTTGTAAAATAGCCACCCGCTATCTCTCCAGGTGGCCCCCTCTTCCTCTGTGTTACAGTCCCAGTTGGGCCTCTCATCAGGGCTGGCTGGTTCTGCCCACCGCTGCGGGTTTGCAGTACCCTCAGGTGCCATTTCTCTTAACCATTTTCTGGCCTCAGGATCCTGTGTCTTTCCTCAGTGCTCAACAGGGAGACTAGTAGATGGATTGTGTCATCCCATGTAGGGCAATGGGTTCAAAAAATAGTCTCCATTAGCCTAATGAGCTACTTGTGCCCACCCCCCCCCAAGTATGGTAGAGTATGTCTCTGCCAGTTTAATTTATCCGTAGAGGAAAATGGCAGGTAATAATAGGCTACAGGGAGCTGATGGTAGTGCCCACATGCGTCCTGAACCGGAGGCTGTTGTAGCTCTCTGAGGGCCATCTGTAGTGGGGTTCTTTCCCCCTGTTCCTTGGCAGAGCGCAGCCTCTGTCTAATTGCTGTGTTTTCTTCCCCCTTCCCATCAGTACTCACTGGGAGAGGTGGATACGATCTAGGAGGTCCAGCTGAGGTGAAATTCTGGGGGCGTTGACCAGAGGTCTCCATTGCTGGGATCAGAGCCTGCCGATACAGTGGCTCTATGAACTCTGGGAGAGCTGGCAGAAGAGCAGTGGCTGCTGCAGGAACTTCATCTGGCCCTGGATTGGGCATTAAGGCAGCCTCCGGTCCTGGTGGAGCACTGGGAGGCAGGAACATCATTATCCAGTATGGGGGAGGGGTCAGGTCATCCCCGTCCAAATCTTGTAGAATTTCCTTTTTTATCATCAGTCAATTTTTGTGCCATTAATATTTTTCCCTTTCCCTTGTACCCTTGTATCAAGGTCTGGATACAAAACCTTGTCCAAGTAGGAGGGTCTTGAGCTAACCCTAGCCATGAGTCAATATATGGATATTGATCCAGGTGTCCTGGCTCTCCTGTGACTACTGTATAGACTGCTTCCACTATTTTTAAGTTCATGGTGTTCTCTGGTGGCCATCCTACTCCCACAGGGTGCCATTCGACCTCACAGAGTATGTGGAAGCAGTTAGGCTTCATCTTCACCCCATAGTCTCATCCTAATCCCTTCTTTAAATTTTTAATCATGCACTCCAATACAATTGCCTTAGATTCGCTTCCCCCCATCTTGGTTACCTTTTCGGACCTTCTTCTACTTTTCCTTTTCGTTCTGTCTACGAAGTTCTCAGTACCCTCTGTACTTCTGATATTTCCACTCAATGACACTTAAATTGCCATTCTGCCTTCTTCCTAATTGGGGTGAGAAGAGCCTTACCTGCCAGATCCCAGAGGGAGAAGGGGGATCAGCATGTCTTCGCCTGCCAGTCAGCTTGGCTGAACCAGAACACCAGGTGGTCCAAGACTGTTTCTCCCTTAGCTTTTAAAGTCCATTCTGCCTTGGTGGGTTTGATCAGGTGCGGATGAAAACACAAATGGGTTAAATATCCCACGTCCCAGGCCGTCTCTGGAAAAGCCAATTCATACTCACTTATGTATCCCCCTCCTTCTAGCCTGACAATTCCAAGGGGGTCAGGAATTTCATAGCAGATGGGACACCTCCTTGGGGAGGGCAGAATATGAACACAAAAAGACCAAGTTTCTTCTCCTAAAAATCCCCTGGCAATTGCTTGGTAATAATTTTCCCCAAGACGGTGTGGACATCGCCTCCTAAATGACCTTCACAAGTTTCCCTTCCTAAGCCCGAACATGCTCATCAACCTGTGTACCAAGAAATCACTGCCACCTGCCTATTCCAGGCTCTTGTGGGTCTGTGCCCCTTCTAATCCCTCCCAGGGGGGTGATCAGGCCCCCTCTTCCACCCTACTGGGTGGGTTCCTCCTCATCTGAGCACTCAGTTCCCCTGCTGCTGTCCACTACCTGCTAACATCAAAGGTCCAGGCGTTGAGAAGCAGAATCCTTCCAGAAGGGCAAGGCTCCTTCCCCTCTCTAGAAGATTCAAGCTTCAAGGCCTTGGAGTAGTCCCAAATGGGACTTATATCCTCAAAGTGAGGAGTTTCCTGGTCAAGGCACCAAAAGTTGTAGCCACGCATTCTGGGAAACAAACTCACTCAGAAGGACAATGCAGATAGTGGAGTGTCATTTATTACACCAGTGGGCCCAAGGCAGAGTCTCCTCTTTTAGCCAAGGACCCCAACCAGTTTTTGTGAAAACCTTATATTCCCTAAGTGTACGTGCTCAAACCTACCTCCCCAAATTCTCTGAAACTAGTCTGAATGAAGGAAAAGAAAGATACAATCAAAGTTAACCCATGATTCGTATGCCTTAAGCCTAGGTAGTTAAGAGTGGACAGTTATCAATAAGCCTGTGGTCATATCCCAATAAGCATAATAAAATCTATGATCCTACTCAGTTACACAGATAATTAGGGTATTTTTTTAGGCGATGGAGAGTCTAGGTACAAGCCCTGGGACTCTTCCATTAGGGAAATCTGGTTTTCCAGTTGGTGTGTCGTTTCCATAGATACTGGGCATATAGCTCAAAGTCCATAGTCCGGCCCAAGATGGAGTCCTGCTTTCAAGATGGAGCCTGTTCTGTCTGTTTCCTCCTTCACCTCTAATACTCCGTATAAGTTATTGCTCTATTGACTCAAATGTTTGACAAGTTATTAGTAAAGCTGTTAAATTAGCACAAAGCCCCCATCAGATCTACATTAACACCTCCAGCCACTGACCCGTCATTTAGTAGGCATCTGCTTCCCTCTACACCATGAGTGGGAGTCAGTACCTCAGACCACAAATGGGCAGAATGACCCAAAGTTCTGGGGCAATGGAATGCTGCCTATTCCTTGTGATGATTTCATATATAACCTAATGACTCTTTGCCATGGTAGGAGCTCAAGAAATCTTGATTGGGTTTTGCTGGTGACACCCTCAGCATGTTCTGCTGAGCAGGGCATCTTCTGTGACCATAATCACCCCTGGCATAATCAGTTATTTGATGGTGCCCAAAGATATTTTTAAACCATATTTTGCCAAAAGCCCAACCTCTATTCCCACAAGAATCTATTTTGTGTTAGTTTTCTATTGCCTGTAGAAAAGGACATCTCAGTCTTTCTAAAAGGATTGTTCTCAAACAAGGGGCATATAAGACAACATGTCAACAAGGTGGCCTGGCGATGTGCTCCTTCCAGAGCCAGATGGAAGATGCAGTTGACTCAGTTGTCCCTTTAAGGCAGGATCTATCCAGGACACAGCTAACAATGAGAAGTCATTAGGGGATTTATAATGGGTTTAAGAACAAAACCAAGAATGGGGTTGTTATGCAACATCCCCCATTTGATTGTCAGAGGACAGATGCTCCATTAACAGAGGAATTTCCACTGACATTTCCAGGGACCCATAGAATAATTGCCACTTGAATGTTTTTTTCAGGCTTTCAAAGGAGTGTAGGAATGACCTGAGGCTGTATTGCATTCATGTCATTAGTCAAAGTTGCCTTGTCAATATAGCTTGTATTATTAGTTTATGTTCAAACAGATGTCCTTGTGTATTTTTCTAATGAAGAAAGGAGCCATATTATGATGACCATTCTTAAAAGACTAACATAAAATATACTCGTTCATTCTTTCAAACACTTGAAGTCAGCTCTTGTCTGCCCGCCATGTTGGATGCTATGCTAGGCACCAAGATGAAAAGGTGACCACTCTCTACCTTCCAGAAGCTCATAGTCTAGTGGAGGAGAGAGCTGAATACAGTCACAGGTGGAAGTGGGGCAGTTACTGAAGAAGCAGGAAGAGAGTAAGGAGGAGATTTACAGAGGAAATGGCATGCACAAACTTATAGTGATTCTTATTTCCCTAATATTTTGGGCAATTGCAAATAGTCTGATGGGCAGAACATACAAAGAAGTAGAAAATGACAGTAAGTATCGCTAAACAAGTAGGTTGGGGTCAGATGGTAAAGGGCTTTGAATACTGCACTAAGTGGTTTGATCTGTGCTTTAAGGGAGCCACAGTAGCAGATTTGGGGTCAGGTCTCTTGATTCAAAGGCGTGGTTTTCTCTGCTGGATTGCACTTATGCCTCCAAACACTAGTGGCCACCACACTGGATTTGACTAATGATCGATCACCCAGTGCAAGGGGTCTCCCTGGTGATTCAGATAGTAAAGAATCTGCCTGCATTGCAGGAGACTCAAGTTCAATCTCTGGGTCAGGAAGATTCCTTGAAGAAGGGAAAAGCTACCCATTCCAGTATTCTTGCCTGGAGAATCCCACAAACAAAGGAGCCTGGCAAGCTACAATCCATGGGGCCTCAAAGAGTTGGACACAACTGAGTGACTCACTCACTTCCCTAATGGAAATATATAAATTACCTATTAGAAGCAACAGGTGACTACTCTTACTATTATCTCCATCTTACTGATTAGGAAACTAAAGCATAAAGAAGTTATGTAATGTGTCCAAGGTCACACAGCTTATTAGGTGATCCCAGACAATCTGACTACAGAGTCTGTAGTTTTAACCATACTTTATCTTCTCTTGATCTAGAGATCTTTATGCATTTATCTGTGTTCTGCTAATACTTGCATTGACAAGTAAAGGCAGCCTTCTATATCAGTTTTGATAATTGGTCAATTTTAACTGAAAAGATTAATGTATGTAATAATACAGGTATCAGTGTCAAAGAATGAAGGCTAATCCCTAGTCATGTCTCCAGATATCTTTTTCTTTACCTTTTTGTGGCTATAGGAAACCAGATATGTGGAACTGGGCATCCTTGTCCTGTTAAGGGCACAGAAGTACTAGAAAGCTCTCAAGGGAATATTAACAGATTTGATGAGATCTGTGAGATGCTACAAACACTGCAATTGCATTCACTGTCCAAGACACTGAAAGGTAAAAACTAAAAATCGAATAGGAATATCATGTGCATGATAAATAATGGTTGTTTGGTTTTAAGAATAAAAAAGACATTGGACTATAAGCTGAAGTCAAAACCGGACAGACAGGTCCTGCAAGTGCTTCTTTTTTTTGCGTTGATATTAATAACATCCAAACAGCCCTTAGGGCTGTCTTCTTACTTTGCTATTACCAGAAGAGTAGCGTATTATTTTCCTTGGAAGCCCAAGAGTTAAATATATCCTTACAGCATGATTCAAATTTTGTGATTTTTACAAATCAGCTACTGTGTTTCAAATTTCTCCAGCTTCTCAATATCTTACTCAGCTCAGCTCACCTCAGTCACTCAGTCGTGTCAGACTCTTTGCGACCCCATGAATCACAGCATGCCAGGCCTCCCTGTCCATCACCAACTCCCGGAGTTCACTCAAACTCATGTCCATTGAGTTGGTGATGCTATTCAGCCATCTCATCCTCTGTCGTCCCCTTCTCCTCCTGCCCCCAATCCCTCCCAGCATCAGAGTTTTTTCCAATGAGTCAACTCTTCGCGTGAGGTGGACAAAGTATTGGAGTTTTAGTTCCAGCATCATTCCTTCCAAAGAACACCCAGGACGATTTCCTTTAGGATGGACTGGTTGGATCTCCTTGCAATCCAAGGGATTCTCAGAGTCTTCTCCAACACCACAGTTTAAAAGCATCAATTCTTTGGCGCTCAGCTTTCTTCACAGTCCAACTCTCGCATCCATACATGACCACTGAAAAAACCATAACCTTGACTAGACGGACCTTTGTTGGCAAAGTAATGTCTCTGCTTTTCAATATGCTATCTAGGTTGGTCATAACTTTTCTTCCAAGGAGTAAGCGTCTTTTAATTTCATGGCTGCAGTCACCATCTGCAGTGATTTTGAAGCCCCCCAAAAATAAAGTCTGACACTGTTTCCCCATCTATTTCCCATGACGTGGTGGGACCAGATGCCATGATCTTCGTTTTCTGAATGTTGAGCTTTAAGCCAACTTTTCCAGTCTCCTCTTTCACTTTCATCAAGAGGCTTTTTAGTTCCTCTTCACTTTCTGCCATCAGGGTGGCGTCATCTGCATATCTGAGTTTATTGATATTTCTCCCAGCAATCTTGATTCCAGCTTGTGCTTCTTTAATACCTTACTAGGAATCAGTATTTTCTGGAAGTTCAACATCAAAGATCTATTGTGTGGGAGAAGGTAGAGTTCCTTTAGAGTTAAAACCAGAACAATGGTAATTGTTACAGCAGGACATATCTAGCATTATAAAGGAAAGCTTTCCAGTTAACTAGGACTGTGATACACTGCATCTCCTATGTGCAGTATTCACTTCCTTTCCCCCTGAAATGTTTTAGCAGACACTGAATAACAAAGGTTGGTGCTAGGGAAGAGTAAGAGCATAATGTCTGAGGCTGTACAAGACTGGTCTTAGAAGGTTTCTATAGCTTGAAACTGTGAAATAATCTACAAGCACTGGCCTGTACCAAGACCTCAGTATTCTATTTTATCATGCTCACCCATCCTACTTGGAAAATGATATTTAGTCCACCTTTTGGAGTGTTATCATCTTCATGTTCATTTTTATATCTGCAACATTTTCGTATACTTTTAACTATATGTAGATATAGATATAAAATGGACTGGAATGGGTGAATTTAACTCAGATGACCATTATATCTACCACTGTGGGCAGGAATCCCTTAGAAGAAATGGAGTAGCCATCATGGTCAACAAAAGAGTCTGAAATGCAGTACTTGGATGCAATCTCAAAAATGACAGAATGATCTCTGTTCGTTTCCAAGGCAAACCATTCAATATTACAGTAATCCAAGCCTATGCCCCAACTAGTAACGCTGAAGAAGCTGAAGTTGAACGGTTCTATGAAGACCTACAAGACCTTTTAGAACTAACACCCAAAAAAGATGTCCTTTTCATTATAGGGGACTGGAATGCAAAAGTAGGAAGTCAAGAAACACCTGGGGTAACAGGCAAATTTGGCCTTGGAATACAGAATGAAGCAGGGCAAAGGCTAATAGAGTTTTGACAAAAGAATGCACTGGTCATAGCAAACACCCTCTTCCAACAACACAAGAGAAGACTCTACACATGGACATCACCAGATGGTCAACACTGAAATCAGATTGATTATATTCTTTGCAGCCAAAGATGGAGGAGCTCTATACAGTCAGCAAAAACAAGACTGGGAGCTGACTTGGGCTCAGATCATGAACTCCTTATTGCCAAATTCAGACTTAAATTGAAGAAAGTGGGGAAAACCACTAGACCATTCAGGTATGACCTAAATCAAATCCCTTATAATTATACAGTGGAAGTGAGAAATAGATTTAAGGGACTAGATCTGATAGAGTGCCTGATGAACTATGGACGGAGGTTCGTGACATTGTACAGGAGACAGGGATCAAGACCATCCCCATGGAAAAGAAATGCAAAAAAGCAAAATGGCTGTCTGGAGAGGCCTTACAAATAGCTGTGAAAGGAATAGAAGTGAAAAGCAAAGGAGAAAAGGAAAGATATAAGCATCTGAATGCAGAGTTCCAAAGAATAGCAAGGAGAGATAAGAAAGCCTTCCTCAGCGATTAATGCAAAGAAATAGAGGAAAACAACAGAAGGGGAAAGACTAGAGATCTCTTCAAGAAAATTAGAGATACCAAGGGAACATTTCATGCAAAGATGGGCTTGATAAAGGACAGAAATGGTATGGACCTAACAGAAGCAGAAGATATTAAGAAGAGATGGCAAGAATACACAGAAGAACTGTACAAAAAAGATATTCACGACCCAGATAATCACGATGGTGTGGTCACTGACCTAGAGCCAGACATCCTGGAATGTGAAGTCAAGTGGGCCTTAGAAAGCATCACTACAAACAAAGCCAGTGGAGGTGATGGAATTCCAGTTGAGCTATTTCAAATCCTGAAAGATGATGCTGTGAAAGTGCTGCACTCAATATGCCAGCAAATTTGGAAAACTCAGCAGTGGCCACAGGACTGGAAGAGGTCAGTTTTCATTCCGATCCCAAAGAAAGGCAATGCCAAAGAATGTTCAAACTACCGCACAATTGCACTCATCTCATACGCTAGTAAAGTAATGCTCAAAATTCTCCAAGCCAGGCTTCAGCAATACGTGGACCATGAACTTCCTGATGTTCAAGCTGGTTTTAGAAAAGGCAGAGGAGCCAGAGATCAAGTTGCCAACATCCACTGGATCATCAAAAAAGCAAAAGAGTCCCAGAAAAACATCTATTTCTGCTTTATTGACTATGCCAAAGCCTTTGACTGTGTGGATCTCAATAAACTGTGGAAAATTCTGAAAGAGATGGGAATACCAGACCACCTGACCTGCCTCTTGAGAAACCTATATGCAGGCCAGGAAGCAACAGTTAGAACTGGACATGGAACATCAGACTGGTTCCAAATAGGAAAAGGAGTACATCAAGGCTGTATATTGTCACCCTGCTTATTTAACTTATATGCAGAGTACATCATGAGAAACCCTAGGCTGGAAGAAGCACAAGTTGGAATTAAGATTGCCGGGAGAAATATCAACAACCTCAGATGTGCAGATGACACCACCCTGATGGCAGAAAGTGAAGAGGAACTAAAAAGCCTCTTGATGAAAGTGAAAGAGGAGACTGGAAAAGTTGGCTTAAAGCTCAACATTCAGAAAATGAAGATCATGGCATCTGGTCCCACCACTTCATGGGAAATAGATGGGGAAACAGTGGAAACAGTGTCAGACTTTATTTTTTTGGGCTCCAAAATCACTGCAGATGGTGACTGCAGCCATGAAATTAAAAGATGCTTACTCTTTGGAAGGAAAGTTATGACCAACCTAGATAGCATATTGAAAAGCAGAGACATTACTTTGCCAACAAAGGTCCGTCTAGTCAAGGTGATGGTTTTTCCAGGGGTCATGTATGGATGTGAGAGTTGGACTGTGAAGAAAGCTGAGCGCCGAAGAATTGATGCTTTTGAACTGTGGTGTTGGAGAAGACTCTGAGAATCCCTTGGACTGCAAGGAGATCCAACCAGTCTATCCTAAAGGAAATCAATCCTGGGTGTTCATTGGAAGGACCGATGCTGAAGCTGAAACTCCAATACTTTGTCCACCTCATGCAAAGAGTTGAGTCATTGGTAAAGACCCTGATGCTGGAAGGGATTGGGGGCAGGAGGAGAAAGGGACAACAGAGGATGAGATGGCGGATGGCATCACTGACTCGTTGGACACTAGTGTGAGTGAACTCCGGGAATTGGTGATGGACAGGGAGGCCTGCCGTGCGGTGATTCACGGGGTCGCAAAAAATCGAATATGACTGAGTGACTGAACTGAACTGTACTGATAGATATATCTATATCTATAGTCATGCAATTAAAAGATGTTTGCTCTTTGGAAGAAAACTATGAGAAACCTAGACAGCAGATTTAAAAGTAGAGACATTACTTTGCTGACAAAGGTTCATCTAGTCAAAGCTATGGTTTTTCTAGTAGTCATGTATGGAGGTGAGAGTTGGATCATAAAGAAGGCTGAGCACTGAAGAATTGATGCTTTCAAACTGTGGTGCTGGAAAAGACTCTTGAGAGTCACTTGAACAGCAAGGAGATCAAACCAGTCAATCCTAAAGGAAATCAACCCTAAATATTCATTGGATGGACTGATACTGAAGCTGAAGCTCCATTACTTTGGCCTCCTGATGTGAAGAGCAGTCTTAATTGGAAAAGACCCTGATGCTGGGAAGGATTGATGGCGGGAGGAAGAGGGGATGACAGAGGATAAGGTGTTTAGAAGGCATCACCAACTCATTGGATGTGAGTTGGGCAAACTGAAGGAGATGGTGTAGGATAGGGAAGCCTGGTGTGCTACAGTTCAACATAGCTAATATTTAAGAAGCTCAGGTTAGACTGAGTTGGTTTACAAGGACTTCCCCAATCTCTTGGATGAGAGCAAAAGGAGACACACAATTTACATTTGATGAAGCTGCTGCAAGTCAAAGTGTCCTGATAACAAGACAAATCTGATACTACTAATATTAGCATGAGAGAAGTAACAAGATAAATGTGAACAGGTGACTAAACCAAATTTCCCTCCATAAATCAATTCTTGTCTCAGTCACATGAAATATTTATCAGAAGCATTTGCCAAACATCCAGTGCTTGTTGCTTTAGGGAAGCTGTTTAAAGCCCAGATAACTGACCGATGGAAAAGAGTTTGTTTTCTTTTCACAATGTTCAAAAATAATAATTGTTTGCCTCATCCTGCTGGAGAGCCAAAATCAAAAACAAAATATGAAGTCGTCTACTTGGAAATGAACTCAAATGAAGAATCAATTTCTTTTTGCTTTGGCTTTTCTTATATGAGAAATCTCACTCAAGGATTGGCTACATATTTTTTGAGGGGGGGTCACAGTTTTGCAAAAGAATGGGCCATGTTCTCCCAAAGAGAGAACTGAGTGTCTTCTTAAAACTGCCAGAGTTCCCAGGCATCTTGACAGAAACTAAATCAAATAAGCCCACTCCCTAGGGTCTTTCTGTGTTCTAAGCAGTCTTATCTCTTGCCATAAAGATTCATTTATAATACTTGTCAATCATTCTCTAGCTATAATTAATAACTTAGGCAAGCATACATCAGTGCTAGCTGTCCTTCTGGAGAAGGCAATGGCACCCCACTCCAGTACTCTTGCCTGGAAAATCCCATAGACGGAGGAGCCTGGTAGGCTCCAGTCCATGGGGTCGCTAAGAGTCAGGCACGACTGAGCGACTTCACTTTCACTTTTCACTTTCATGCATTGGAGAAGGAAATGGCAACCCACTTCAGTGTTCTTGCCTGGAGAATCCCAGGGACAGAGGAGCCTAGTGGGCTGCTGTCTATGGGGCTGCACAGAGTTGGACACGACTGAAATGACGCAGCAGCAGCAGCAGCTGCTCTTCTCTTTAATTGCTGAGGTGACCCCCTCAAAATTAGCCTGTGCCAACTCTGCTAGAAATTCTGCCTTTTTTTGTTTCAGGTAATTATCACTTCTTCTCCTTCATCTTACTCCATTGCTCCAAACCAATGCTTTGTGTACTTATGCTGCTCTCCTTATAGATTTTCAAGATGGTACCAGGCGAGTGAATGATTGAACTCAACATCTTTTGTTTTATGCTGTTTTCTTGAATCACATAAGATGGATCCAAGTTCTTAGCTACTCTTCAGCAACATTTTTCATTGTTAACTGCTACGCACAGCCTTTCCTTTGCAGAGTTCTTCTGAAGATTATATTGCTATTTTTCATTCCATTCCCATAGCGACTCCAGGAGGTATATATTAATAGCTTCATCTTTCAGAAATGAAGAGACTAAGCCACAACAGTAAAAGGCATGTCCATGACCACGTGGCTGAGAAGCAGGCATGCCAGGACTCAGACTCTGGTCTTCTGATACATGCCATGTCCTGTGCTCTGTCTTCTACTCCATGCTGCCTTTGTAGTTCTGGGAAGGGAATCAAAGCCTGGAGCAAGAATAATAGTAAAATTAATAACTGAATTTTTAGCATTGGGTCTGTGCTAGATAGGGTTTCCCAGGTGGTGCAGTGGTACAGAATCTGCCTGCCAATGCAGGAGACAGGTTCTATCCCTGGGTCAGTAATATCTCCTGGAGGATGAAATGACATCACCAACTTAATGGATATGAGTTTGAGCAAGCTCCGGGAGATAGTGAAGGACCGGAAAGCCTGGCATGCTGCAGTCCATGGGGTTGCAAAGAGTTGGACAGGCGTGAGTGACCGAACAACAACAACTCCAGTATTCTTGTCTGGGAAATCCCATGGACAGAGGAGCCTGGCAGGCTACAGTCCATGGGATCAAAAAGAGTTGGACAAAACTGAGCTACTGAGAATGCATGTGTGTTAGATATTGCACTAATTACTTCATATGCATTATTGTTTCTACTCTTCATAATTTTTGAGGCTATATTTATCCCCACTGAAAGGATAAACTGGGTTTCAGAGAACATAAAGTGATTTGCATAAAGATACAGATTGGTAGAGACTGAATCTATCTCTAGATCTGGGTGTTGAGCTGTAGAATTAACTAGTACCATATAGCTAAAATCTGAGAGAAAGAGCAGGGTCTTGTGAAGGATAAGGATGTGAATTTGAGTTCTAACTCTGCTTCTGTTTACAGTATGATCCTGGGAAATTCTGTTAATCCTTTGGACTCTTGGCTTCTTAGTATAAAATGGGGTTGGTCCTGAAACCACACTCCTCCCTGGGTAGGACTCAAATGCAGCCAAAACTCAGACTCAATTTTGAATCCACAGGCTAGGACTTGAACCCATCCACACTGCTTACCTGTTACTGAACCTTGGGTTCTTTTGTCTCTTTGCATAAAGAATTCAGGTGAGGCAAAGTGGCAAGCAAAGAGTGAGTTTGTTAGCTTAGGACGCTTGTGAGAGATACAAGCTGGCTGGCAGGGTGGTGGGGAAGGGAGAAGACCACCTTCTTTCCCATTCTTGGGCAGATGTCAAGGCTTACATCATTAGTCTCTCCTTTAGCCCTATATCGGAGAAGGCAATGGCACCCCACTCCAGTACTTTTGCCTGGAAAATCCCATGGATGGAGGATCCTGGAAGGCTGCAGTCCATGGGGTTGCTAAGAATCGGACACGACTGAGCGACTTCACTTTCACTTTTCACTTTCATGCATTGGAGAAGGAAATGGCAACCCACTCAAGTGTTCTTGCCTGGAGAATCCCAGGGACCGGGCAGCCTGGTGGGCTGCCATCTATGGGGTCACACAGAGTCAGACACGACTGCAATGACTTAGCAGTAGCCCTATATCATTTAACTGAAACTGTTATGGTGCTATTTAAATCATATGTGTATCAGCAAAAGTGTGGTAATAGGTACTAAAATGTGGTAATTTATCTTGGGATTATTACCCCTTTTGGGATTTGGGGATAATGTCCCCCTTTCACCTAGTTTCTTTCCCCTTTCACCTTTTTTATTCCTTTTTCTCTCTCTCTTTTTCTTTTTTTTTTTTGATGTTTTATCAAGGCATTTGCTTTTCTTATTGCGTCAGTCCTGGGTTTCTCACATTTAATTATGGCAATAGATATATTTTTGGAAATGTTGATGCCTTGAAGTACAAATTTGGAATTTATGGGGATAAGGCAGCTGCAAAATGTAGTAGGAATTGAAATACACAAATTCTTATTTCTTTCTTGGCTACATGCAGAAATGCTACTCTTCAAGGACTGTTAACACTCTGAATTCCTGTAACAAGAGTCAGACCCCATACTTACTGTCTTGTGTTTTAACTATCAGGGTTTGTGGCTTGAGTATGTCTGGTGCTTAAATGCACCCCATCTTCCTTCAAGGTAGTATAGATTATTGCTTGGTTACTGGATTCTTTTTTGAGTGATCATTAACATGAAACAGTCTCCCAAACTCCCTTAAAATTCCCTTTCTGTCCTAAATCCCTTACTGGGATTTCTAAATGGACTATTTGATTATCCTACTCTGTCCCTGTCAGTATTATTTGACCTAATATATCACATAGGAGGCTCCATCAGGTCAGACATACTCAGGATCCGACTAAAGTAAAGAGAATGATACAAAGGCAAAGCATCAGTCTTTGTGTTAGAATGGAAACTACCACCCTAATATCTTAGCAGCTGATGGCAATGCCCAGAAAATCTGGGCTCTTCCTTCAGTCCCATATTCTCTCCATAGCTGCCAAACTAGTTTGGTTATTTAAAAAAAACAAAAAACAAAAACAAGGTTTGTTCATATAGAATGTGTCCATAAGAGTTAGTCCCTTTCCTTATAGTATAAAAACTCATTAAGTGAAATTTAGCTGCCATTTACAAAGAGTATATTTTTGATCACCCTCTCATTGGCTGCTGGGAAAAGCAACTGTTAATAAACTAAGTGGGCAGAATCACTGCCCTGAGAGATTTTATTTTCTGAGAATGATCTGCAACCTCCTCTGCCCTAGAGTAAACAGGAGTTTCAGAGGGAAGGTCCTGGTGCAACTTGTGGCCAAGACAGAATTGATTTGTTCTTGTGTTTAGGGTCATTGACTCTCATGAGAGCTACCACTTACCAAGTGCTTCCAGTTGGACACATGCCCTAAACATATTATTTCTGAACCTCACCATAGCCACATGAAGTTCTCTTATTCCCATTTTATAGAGGCGAAGACTCTTCGGAAACTACCCAGAACCTCAGAGCTTGTCAGTTCCCCACCTGTCTTCCTCCTGTGTCTTCTGTTCCATATCACCTAAACAACCAGCCATCCTCAAAGTTCCCTCCTTTCCTCATCCAATGCTACCATTCCTTTCTTGCTGATCTACTCAGGGCTTGGAGAACCATGCTGGCAGGAAAGAAAGCCTGCATTTTCCAAACTTCACACTCACGATTCGGGCGGGGTAGGGACTGTGACCAGCTCCTACCCTGCTTTGTCCTTGTTGTTGACAATTTATCAGAGTCTTTGCTTTACTCATGTGCATTAGTCCTGGATTTCTCATGTTTAGTTATGATAGATTTTTTGGAAATTTTGCTGCCTTAGAGTACAAATTTGGAACTTATGGAGGATACAGCAGCTGCAAAATATAGTGGGAATTGAAAATGCACAAAATCTTAATTTTCAGTCTCATTTACAGGTTTATAGTCACCTGATTTTAGACCATCAAGGTAGGTTACATGCATTGCTCATGTAAATAACCAGATTTTATTTCGAGAATGATAAAGGTAAAATGTAAAGAGGGAGAACATATTTTAAATGAGTTTTTTTTTTTTTGAAAAAAAAAAAAGATTTTAGAAAACTTTTTTATTATTTCTTAAAATTTCATCTCCTTTAAGGGTAGATTTATAGCTCTAAAAATTGACACTATGAAAACTTTTCTATCATAATCCTAATCACAGGAGATTATTGGGGATTATTATTTTTCCTAACCATTTGTTACTACAAAATAGATCACAGCTCTTCCTTTCAGAAAGTGACATTTTTCAACCAGCTGCTGTTGTCTGTCTCACCTTCATAATCACTTTCATATCTGGCATATCTTAAATTGAAAAAGTCCACAAATGTCACAGCCTGGCTTAGGGGCAGGAAAGAAAGAGGGTCTGCATCAAATTCTGACCCTTGGCAGATTGTGTGTTTCTCCTATAGAATTTCTTTATGCTGAAGAAAAAGCTCGTTGACCTGTGAATTGTATGAACCTTCTGAACTTTTTAGTGAAGTTGGGAGGCTTAGGGTCACATTTCTGTGCATTTTCTCTTACTTTTCCTGCTTCTGAGTAAAAGAAGCTCTATTCCTATGCTGGAGCTTTGCAGCCAGCTCTAGGGAGGACCGGAAACCCAGCCTGGAGGGAACAACCCAAGGCATGGGCAGACAACACATACTCAGTTCATTTGAACTCTGTTGCTGTTAATGTGATGGTAAATGTGATTTAGGAGCAAAGACTTCAAGGGAGACAGATCATCTGGCTGCAGGGATGGTTTCAGGCTTCTTGGCATAAGCTAATCACCTCGCTAACAGTTTACCTATAGAGTGTCTACAGTTCGCTGAGGACACCACAGTCAGAGTTCATCTGTTGTTTAGTTGCAAAATCGTGTCCAATTCTTTGTGACCTGTAGCCTGCCAGGCTTCTCTGCCCATGGGATTTTCCAGGCAAGAATACTGGAGTAGATTGCCATTTCCTCCTCCAGGGGATCTTCCCAACCCAAGGATCGAACCCACGTCTCCTGCATCTCCTGAATTGGCAGGCACTGAGCTACCTGGGAATCCGTTGACCCATCTTATAATCTAAACCAGGTATGCAGTACATACTATTCAGTGGCAAAGAAGGGACAGGGGGGAAAGAGAGAAAAAGGGCCATGGGGTAGAATTTAGGAATAAAAACAAAGCAGGAAACCCAAAGGATATTTTTTTCAGCAGTCAAAATATTTTCCCGTTTAGAGAACGAGTGTCTCCTACTTAACCACAAATACCAAAAAATAAAATTAAATAAGATTAAAAGGCTAACAGGGGCAAAGGAATCAGAGTCAGAAATTCAGGCTCTTGAGAAAGGAAAGAGGCGAAGAGAAGTTGAAAATGTCAGTGTTCATTTAATGAAATAAAAACAGACTTCTGTAAGCATCGCTCAGAAACATGCCTTTTGTCTAATGCCAAAAACTTTGTGAAGGTTATCAGCTTTGCAACTCCCTACAGCCCGGAGGAATACTCCATAAAGTCCAGGACATGGTATAATAGTGTTCTGTTTGCTTACTGTGGCAGGTGTAAGACAACTTTACTAAGTCATACCCTGTTAGGGCCTGGGGCCAGCACCCTTAGAGCAGGAAAATGTAGTCTTTCTCTCAGACAATGTTTTCACAACCTTTCTGCTCTCAGAGGCAGAAATGTGCACAGCAGGAATGTAAAATTTGTCAGCATCCTTGGTCAATACCTGAAGTAGAGCTGAGCTACCTAAAATACTGCTCTGTCACTGGGGGATCCGAGGGGAGAGTGAAGATTGTTGAAAGAAGGATTGAAGGGCTGGCTAGAGAAGTGGTCCCAACGTCATCTGCAGTGCAGCACCCTGGACTTTGCTCCACTATCATCAAGGCAGATCTCTGAAGCTGGTTTTCCCTCTCACCAAGGCAGTCAGCACTCCTTTGGCTCACCAGCCTCTGTCCTTATTCCTGGCCTGTCCAAGAAGCATCCGCAGGGCCAGACACAGATGTCAGTCAGCAAACCTGAGTGGGAAGGAACCCTGAATCTTCCCTTCAGGGAGCTTTGCTCCAGTTCACAAATGGGCTAAGGCCGCATGCTCTGATCAGTGCTCGCTGATGACAGAGGCCTCCCGAAGCAGGTGGATCTCTGCCAACGGCCCAGGAGTGCTCAGAGATGGTGCCAGGTTAGTTGACTGGCTTACAGTCAGCCTCCACCCACACTTAGACCCCATAGGTCCATCTCTCCAGCCTCAGAGACTGAAGGGCATGATAAGGGGCCGAGCAGTTGTGGTCATGAGTGCCAGAAGAAGCCAAGCTGCTGAGCCATGGCACCTGTGCAGACTCAGCAAGGGCAGAATTGGGAAGAGTCATAATCATTCACCAGGGCCCTAGTCATTCACCTGAGTCGGTTGCTTCCAGTTTGGATCCATGAGGGAACCCTCCCTAGGGGAAGCCCAGCAGTTGATTTTCCTGAGAACACAGGCAGAAGGGGAGGCGTTGGCCCTGTGGCTGATTGAATTCAAAGAAAGAAAAAATAAAACTAAAAATGACTGTAGCTTCAAACACTCCCATTGAGCCTGTGAATCCCACCAGGTCATATAGCAAAGCTCACAAATAGAACCAGCCTCACCCTCTTCCTTTCCCTCTTGTGACATTTTCTGTCTCATCATGGCTAAAGTTCTTCAAATGCATCCATCTTGGACAAAAAACAAAAAAACATTGAGTTCAGAGGGAAGTGGTTCACAAGGACTTAAACACCCAACCCTTGGACCCCATGACCTATTCTTGACAGGTGGTCAGTTAGTCTTTTTGCAAACATGCACAGGGTAGGTGTCCCCTAGCCTTAGCTAGCTCCACACCCCCCCAAAATTGGGGGACTTCTCCCCTTGCTGGCTTCCCCTGGTGGGAGGAAGAGATAAGGTATTGGGAATGAGGGTATGAGGAGATATTCCTCTCCAGGGCAGCGGTGGTGGTGGGGGGGGGGGGGGGTGGGCAGTCTTTGGAGAATCCCTTCAAGGATCTCAGTTGGCCTTAGACATCCCAAAATGTGTTTGTCCTCTTTGTCTATGCATGTTAAGTTTCTGGGCAGGCAGACAGTATGTGAAAGAGAACCTTTAAGAAAGTAAAACTATTCTCTCATTCCCTTTATTTTTCCTCCGTTGAGTTTCCTCTCTTCACTTCCCACCCTTTCATCATTCTGCCACACTCTCATCACCTCCTAGGATACATATAGGCTTTTTGCTGCCTGTAGGATTGAGCCCCAACTCCTCAAGGTGGCCTTCTGTGGGGTGCAGGCTCAGTATGAGACCACTGAGTGTGGTATGAGAATGAGCCATTCTTTTGCCTTTGTTTCACAGGAATTGATGAACTGCTTTTTCTGGAAACCTGAGGATGGTATTTTCCTTCAAAATCAACTTTGTCTTTTTGCTTAGAATCTGTTAAAGACTGAGGTCCTCTCTCCCACTCCCCACCCCCATCTAAACTCAATAGACACACATAAGCAAGCCTTCCCCTGACCCCAGGCTCTTGACCCTTGGAACCTGCAGAGACCAAGTGTGCCTTTGTGTTTTTCAGTAAGAGATTGTCTTGCCTGCCCTGTCCCCATAATTGAACAATGATTAACAACCCTGCGTACTTTAATACACAGATAAATTATTAACAGTGGGCTGTGCCTTTTCCCAGGTTGTAAAAAGATAACTGGTTAGACTCCCAGCGTTCTCCTTGTTGGGGGAGGAAATGTAGAGGGAATGTCATCTGAGGCCACTGGCCTCTGAGATACAAAACAAAGATGCGGCAGGCTCCAGCCCAGAGTAGGAGCCAGGCGATAGACAACAGGAAGGCCCAGGTGAGAGGCTTTCAGCTCTCTTTGTCAGTTTTGAGTCTTCTCTTTCATTTTTGTCTTCTGCATTTGGGAATGGGCGGGAGGCATGCAGTAGGATTAGGGTGTCAATGACTGCACAAAGTTCTTAGGGAAAAGTCCTTGTTTTGAGGAGAGATGACCAAGAAAGCGGCAAGTGAATGTAAAGACCAACACGAAGGCCCCTCTAGACCTTGGCTGTTCCAGGGAGAGAGTGTGGGCTGGCATGGGGGCACAGCATGGGGACACAGCTGCTTGGCCACTTGACAAATCAGGCCTGGGGATGTGGGAAGGGGGAGCAAAAGATGATGAAGTCAGGATGCATTGCATTGATGGCAAGTTGGAAACATCTCCAGACCTCTGGAGGCAGAGGGAGGCCAGACAGTGAACTGTGAAGACCCAGTGGAGCCCATACGAGTGAATCAAGAGAAATCTGGGTGATTTGGGCTGAAGTTTTTGGGTTTTACTTGTTTTTAACAGACTTCATTTTTAGAGCAATCTTAGGTTTACAGAAAAAAATTGCACAGAAAATACAGTGAATTCTCACATCCCTCCTCCCCTGACACATGGATTCCTCTATTATTAACACTTGAATTAGTATGAAATGTTCCCTTGGTATCTCTAATTTTCTTGAAGAGATCTCTAGTCTTTCCCCTTCTGTTGTTTTCCTCTATTTCTTTGCACTGATCGCTGAGGAAGGCTTTCTTATCTCTCCTTGCTATTCTTTGGAACTCTGCATTCAGATGCTTATATCTTTCCTTTTCTCCTTTCCTTTTTGCTTCTCTTTTTTCACAGCTATTTGTAAGGTCTCCCCAGGCAGCCATTTTGCTTTTTTGCATTTCTTTTTCTTGGGGATGGTCTTGATCCCTGTCTCATGTACAATGTCACGAACCTCCGTCCATAGTTCATCAGGCACTCTATCTATCAGATCTAGTCCCTTAAACCTATTTCTCACTTCCACTGTATAATCATAAGGGATTTGATTTAGGTCATACCTGAATGGTCTAGTGGTTTTCCCCACTTTCTTCAATTTAAGTCTGAATTTGGCAATAAGGAGTTCATGATCTGAGCCAAAGTCAGCTCCCAGTCTTGTTTTTGCTGACTCCTCCATCTTTGGCTGCAAAGAATATAATCAATATGATTTCGCTGTTGACCATCTGGTGATGTCCATGTGTAGAGTCTTCTCTTGTGTTGTTGGAAGAGGGTGTTTGCTATGACCCTCTTGCTATGTTTCTTTTGTCAAAACTCTATTAGCCTTTGCCCTGCTTAATTCCGTACTCCAAGGCCAAGTTTGCCTGATACCCCAGGTGTTTCTTGATTTCCTACTTTTGCATTCCAGTCCCCTATAATGAAAAGGACATCTTTTTTGGGTGTTAGTTCTAAAATTGCAGCCATGAAATTAAAAGACGCTTACTCCTTGGAAGAAAAGTTATGACCAACCTAGATAGCATATTCAAAAGCAGAGACATTACTTTGCCAACAAAGGTCCGTCTAGTCAAGGCAATGGTTTTTCCAGTGGTCATGTATGGATGTGAGAGTTGGACTGTGAAGAAAGCTGAGCACCGAAGAATTGATGCTTTTGAACTGTAGTGTTGGGAAAGACTCTTGAGAGTCCCTTGGACTGCAAGGAGATCCAACCAGTCCATTCTAAAGGAGATCAATCCTGAGTGTTCACTGAAGGACTGATGTTAAAGCTGAAACCCAATACTTTGGCCACCTCATGCAAAGAGTTGACTCATTGGAAAAGACCCTGATGCTGGGAGGGATTGGAGGCAGGAGGAGAAGGGGACAACAAAGGATGAGATGGCTGGATGGCATCATCGACTCGAAGGACATGAGTTTGAGTGAACCCCAGGAGGTGGTGATGGACAGGGAGGCCTGGCGCTGTGATTCATGGGGTCGCAAAGAGTCGGACACAACTGAGTGACTGAACTGAACTGAACTTCATTAGTATGGTACAGTTATTACAGTGATGAACCAGTATAGATACATGAGTATCAACTAAGGTCCATAGTTTACATTAGGGTTCACTCTTTGTGTTGCGAAGGTCCATGGTTTTGACAAATGCATAATGTCATGTATCCCCTGGTACAATGTCATAGAGAATAGTTTTACTCCCCTAATAGTCCCCTGTGCTTCACCACATCATCCTGCCTCCTTTCCCCCAAGCCCCTGGCAACCAATGGCCCTTTTCACTCTCTCTGTAGTTTTGCCTTTCCACATAGAATTTCCTCATATAGTTGGAACCCTACAGGCTGTAGTGTTTTCAGACTGGCTTCTTTCAACTAGTTATATGCTGCATGTCTTTTATTTCCTGCATGTCTTTTCATAGCTCAATAGCTCATTTCTTTTTGTTGTTTTGTTGTTTAGTTGCTAAATTGTTTCTGACTCTTTGTGACCCCATGGACTGTAGTCTGCCAGGCTCCTCTGTCCATGGAATTCTCCAGGCAAGAATCCTGGAGTGGGTTGCCATTTCCTTCTCCAGGGGATCTTCCCAACATAAGGACTGAACCCACGTTTCCTCCATTGGCAGGTAGATTCTTTACTGCTGAGCCACCAGGGAGGCCTTTTTATTTAGTGCTGAGTAATCTCACATTGTATGGATGTACCACAGGACTTTTATCCATTTGGGGAGATAAAAGACAGAAACAATGGAAAGGGTGGATGACAAGAAAGCAGCAAGGTCCAAGGGATGTCATAGAAGGAAGAAGGAGGAAGGTTTGAAGTGGAAAAATAAACATTAGTGCAGAGGCCTGAATCAACCTAAGCCAGGTTCTTGAGACCAATGCTCGGTAGGAGAAGCCAGCTCCCCACTGACCCCCACTACGCCTTTCCTGTTCTTATAGACAAAAACTTCATGAGGGCAGGAACAATGACCACATCATCCATCAGCCCAGTATAATGCAGACATCCAATAAATATTTGTTGAACCCTTTCAACCTTCCAAGATCTTTCTTAAAGAGCAAATTTGCCCAGACACCAGGAGATCTGAAGTTCCTGAGGTCATCTCAGGCAGGTCTTCACTGCTCGCTCTGCTGAGCCTTTTTTTTTTTTTTTAATTGCAGTGGGGCAAAACTTGCCTGGGATGTTCCCCTCCTCAACCAAGAATCCATCTCTCTTGTGAGATGTTCCATGGACAGAACCAGAGGCAAGCTGTAGGGAACCAGGAAAACCAAGGGAGCTTCAAGCTAACCTCACATCCCAGGTTAAAAAAAGGTCTCACCAAGGGATCAGAATCCAACTTTCCAAGCGTTCATTTTTCAGCCCAATCACAATGCAGCAGAATTAGCCCAAATAATCACTATGGAAACAGGAAGAGCAAGCAGGGGATTCAGGTGCTAGGAAACAGCTGTGAGAGGAGATGAGCCAAACCCTCCAGATGTTCATATTTGAGGGGAGAGAAGGTCCATGCCACACAGTAACAGCTCATGTGTGGGAGCTGTTGGAGTGCAGCTTAGAGTCTGGGTGGAAGGGATGGTCCTCCAGGTGAGCTGAAAAGTCAGCTCAGAAACTGCAGGGTCAATAGCTATTCACCAATCAAAATTCATCACATGGGTAGTGCTCCCCAGGCAAAAGAGTTCACCAAGCAGACCTTAGTCTTGGGCAAGATCACTGCTTAAGATAAGATCCTCTGCAGAGTGTGATACTTGCATTCCTTGATACCTGTATCACTTTCTCTCCTTGTGAAGAAAGGGGTGAATGAATCCAGTAAGACAATGAGGGTATTTTTCTTGGGATTTGTCCATACCCCGTTCATAGTCACCTGACTCAGAAAGTCAGGACCAGGGTAGAGAATGCTTGAGAATTTCTCTTCTTCCTTCCTTCTTTCTTTCTTTTTTAATGTTTGAGAACCAGTTGTTTTGTTTACTTATTTATGCTGCACTGTGTGGCATGTGGGCTCTTAGTTCCCCAACCAGGGACCAAACCCATGCCCCTGCAGTGGAAGCATGGAGTCATAACCACTGGAAATCCAGAGAATTTCTTATTTGGGGGAAGGAATGTGGGCTGCTTGGCCTGAAGCCTGTTTTGAACAGTGGGGCTTATCCAGAGACATACATTTTGCTCCCTGTCTCTTGGGGAGCTGAGGGTGAAGGTGGACAGTTAATCAGATTCAGAGGGTTGAGGTAGGGTCAGTGAGTGGGGTGAGGAGTAACTGCCTTCCCACCTTGAGGCCCCCTAAATGACAGCCCCTGAAGAAAGGGGACATACCCATGGAGAGGGTGGCCCAGTGTTGATTCTGTGTTTCCAAGGTGCCAGCCTTGAAGCTCCTTTGACCATGGGGCAGCAGAAGGGGCCCCAGGACCTCCACGTAGCCAGAAACACAGCAGGCAGGGAAGAGCTAGGCGTCTGTCAGTGTTGGGGCAGCTGGCCCTTTCTGCTGAGCCTGGCTGGTCTCCGGGGCATTTCTTACACATAGGGGCTTGCTTGGTGACTCAGACAGTAAAGAATTTGCCTGCAGTGCAGGAGACCTGGGTTCAATCCCTGGGTCAGGAAGATCCCCTGGAGAAGGGAATGGCTGCCCACTCTAGTATTCTTGCCTGGAAAATTCCATGATAGAGGAGACCGGTGGGCTACAGCCCATGGGATCACAAAGAGTCAGACACAACTGAGCAACTAACACACACACACACAGGCTCCCAGAGAACTACCACCAAGTTAGTTCTCTGATTCCAAATATTTCTAAGAGAAAGATAGTGCCTGTGTCACACCACAATCCATCTCTTCTTTGAGGGCATCTACCATTTGGGTGCTCGCCAGCATGACATTTTCATTTCATTTTCTTGTTTCTATGTGTTTGTCTTCATCAGAGGGACTATGCATGGAAATGTTAAGAGGCTCGTTACTCTGTCCTGGAACTGGGACTCCCTGCTTTCCTCCTCCCACTCAAACTTTTTCTCCCCAGCTTTCCAGAACACTCTTAAGACTTAACTTCCTTCTATCTTAGTCTAGGCCCTTTCTTCCCATTTACCTTGTATTTCTCAGCCACCCGCATTGAAGCACATTTAAATACCCACCCACAACAAAGGTAAAACTTCAGCAAGAGGTCTGGGCTTCCCAGAAAACAGAGCCAGGAAGAGCAAGACACAGAGCTGAGAGAGGCACTAGCTCCTTCACAAGAGACCCTGAATATCTGGGAACATGACAGGAGAGGTACCCACAACAGAGTCCAGATCCTTGCCCTGGCTATAATATTAAACTATGACTCATTCATTTATTCATTTTGCAACAAATCATTTATTCTCTCCATAAATGTTTATTGAGCACCAGTTATATAACAGGTTAGGTCTTAATGATATAGAGATAAATGAAAGTCCTTGTCCCTGAGAAGCTAGTTGGTGACACAGGCACATGGACCAGTAATGGGGATAACAAGTGTGAAGGAGTCTGTAGTCCTGAAAGACCCCAGGGCAGTGGGTATGCATGAGATGGCCTGGGACCCAACTGAGCTGCTCTGGGAAGAATTTGTTAGGACTTAATGCCTGACCTCAGTGGCACCCCACTCCAGTACTCTTGCCTGGAAAATCCCATTGACGGAAGAGCCTGGTGGGCTGCAGTCCATGGGGTCGCTAAGAGTCAGACATGACTGAGCGACTTGACTTTCACTATCATGCACTGGAGAAGGAAATGGCAATCCAGTGTTCTTGCCTTGAGAATCCCAGGGAGGGGGGAGCCTGGTGGGCTGCCGTCTATGGGGTCACACAGAGTCAGACATGACTGAAGCAACTTAGCAGCAGCAGCAGCAATGCCTGACCTGAGTCTTGAGGGTGAGGTTTGGAGGAGAAGGGCCCCGGATAGCACGTTCCTGGCCAGAGGATCCCTGTGCGGGAGCAGAGGCCCCTAGAGAGCGGGTGGCATCAAGGAACCTAGGATGTGAAGTGGCCAGAACCCTGAGTGTGTGGCCTGGAGACTGGGGGAGACCTGAGGCCAGAAGGCAGAGCAGCTCAGGATGGACTTTGAGGCCGGCAAGAAGGCTGAGGCTACAGAAGATTACAGAAGGACTGTGCACAGGAGAGATGTGCGATCAGAATCCCATTTACAGAAGGGCAGTCCTGGCTAAAATGTGGTGATCAGTTTGGAAGGAACAAGCCCAGAGGCCCAGGGAACACTTAGGAGGCTGTTGCAATAAAATCACCTGGAAATGGTGTTCCTCGGAAATCCTTCTCCACACTGTCCACCTCGGGCTTCCTGTCAGGGGAAGGCAAGCTGGCACAGCAGGCTTTCAGAAAAATAGCTCGCTTGTTAATTGTTCTGGTGCTGTCAGTGACTCTGTTGCTTTCTTTTACAGTCTCTTGTTATGTAAAATCATTGCCTTTTCTAAAACCAGCTTGAACACCTGGAAGTTCATGGTTCACATATTGCTGAACCCTGGCTTGGAGAAACTTAACCCATAACCCCACATAAATAGATTCTTCAATGAAAATTAAATGAATTAGTGCCTGTAGAACAGTGCCTGGCACCTAGAAGTTCTCAATAATGCTAAATTATGCCAGGTATAAATTAAAAACTCCCAGGTGAGTGGATGGCAGAGTTGAAATTCAGCATGGCCTTACCAGTGATTCACAGCTTGTGTCTTTTTTGTCAGTCAGGGCTTATAACCCACCAAGTGAGGATTTTGGATAATCCTCCTGGCTAACAGGTAGGTACAAGATGAGAATGTGGTGGCTCAATGAGGTCTGTGCTTTTTCTTCCCTGTTCTCCAAGCTGTGCATACTGGACGATGCAACTAGCCCAGAGGGGGAACAAAACGATTCCCATTTCTTTTAAAAAGGAACCAGGGAAGGTACTGTCTTCCTGATGAATCCATGGAAGGAAATTTCCCGTTGTCAGTGACTCAGCCCTGGGGGCTGGGACAGGGCCAGCTTGCCAGCCTTGGAGATGGAGATTACTGAAGGGTGATCCACATGGTCCGACCCCAAGCCACCTAAGGGAGCTGCTGACCTGAGTAAAGTGTTTGCTCACCTGAGTTCACCTTAGAATCGGCCCTTTAAAAAATAAATAAGGTGTGTTGATCTTTTGTGTGGATGGTTAAACAAATCTGGTGGCCCCAAGTAATTCCAGGTAAAGAAGCTGCTGAAATCTGCCAGAGCTGGGCCTAAAAGAACCCAGTGGCTTCTCCGTAGAGCTTTCTGGGCATTGCCAGGTTCTTCTTCTTAGCAGGCCCCTTGGCCTCTGTGGGCAGCTGCCCCATGATGGCACCAGCCAGGGATTAAGGAGATGGCATAGGCCTGGGAGACAGGATAGCTGACACAGACCAAAGTCAAATGTAGGTGCTAAGAAAAAAGACTGGGGATATGGAGTTGCAGTGGAGGGAGATACCAGAAGGGTGGTGTCCACAGAGCAGTTTTGAGAGGATGGACCTTGCTGTTGATTGATGTCCTACAACCCTCATCTTAGAAACATGTACACTGACTTCCAAGGCCAAGGCAAGGTCCCTCTCTCCTTCTTGCCCTTCAAATTCCTGTCTCTTTTCACTAGGTAAACAGGAAACTTCTGCCCTCCAGTAGGAAAACCCTAGAATGGGAGGGGAGGACACCTGCCGGTTCTGTTGCCCCCCAGGCTCTGTGACCCTGGACAAGGAATTTCACCTTTCTGGGCTGAGTTTCCTTTTCTGTTATTTGAGGGGCTTGGAGTCATGAAGTATGGACTCTTCAGGTGAAAAAAAAAGATCTTGGAAATCCCCTAGAGAAGGTAGAGAAGGCTGAGAAGTGAGTGGCTCATGGTCATTGAATTAACAAGGGGAGGAACCTAGGACTCTGGTATCATGACCCCCACCTGGGGCCCATCCCATTAATGACAGTCATCCATCCTCTGTCTATAATGTGTCAGACTGCTTACATTTACCCTGCAGAACAACCTTCTGAGATAGAGATTCTTATACCCATTTTATAGATAAGGAAACTGACTTGACCAAGATCCCTAGCTACTGAGGAGGAAAGCTGGGACTCTGCTGGTTTGGTGCCCTTCCTGCTGCACACGAGCTGCCTCCGATTACCCTCAGAACATCCCAGCCACAGGCCACCTTGTGTGCCCTGGCACCAACCCCAGCAAGAGCAGGGGCCTGATTCTTGAGAGCTGCCAGGTCGGTCCCAGGAATGGGACCAAGCAAGTAAGAATACTTATTCTCAAAGCAGCAGAGAAGTCATAGCCATCTTCCCAGTGTGAAGTAGCTTGCAACGGATAGATGAGATTTTATGAAAATATTCCGTGTGACATTAGAAATAAGCTGTTGGATCAAAATGGAGCAAAAGGAATTAGCCAGGTCCACCCTATGCTCCCTGTCTGATTCAGTGAGGTTTTATACTGACTGTCTTGACGTCACCCTATCGTCCCTGACCTAAAGGGCCAGGTGCACCAGAACAGGTGTTCCAAGTAGTGCCAGCACCCCTTGGAGTCTTGGGGAGAGCCACTCCCTCTGAGTAAACTTCGGCCTCCATGGAGTATCAGCGCTTCCTCTGGGTAGAGAAGAGACACCCTCTGAGATCGTTAAGATCTCTAAGATCTCTCCCTGGTGAGTCTAGATGAAGTTTAGTCTTGATGTTTAGCAGCTTGTTGTTGTTCGGTCGCTAAGTCGTTTCCGACTCTTTGTGAGTTATTTGAACCCATTACACCAGCACCACCTGGTCATCATATAATGCACTGATCTGGTTGGGAAAACATTCCTCGTGTTCCCCGTATTCCGAACAGAAACAGATGCTGCAAAACATGCTGCAGCATGTTTTCAACTTCCCTGCCTAGGCTCCCAGCAGGGTCGACAGGCAGGTCTTAGATCTGCAAAGACACCTGATCTAAGTGGAGACAGTTGTTTTTTGCCCGTGATAAGCCTTCACCTCTAGTTGTCACCATTGTGTATGTATAAACAGAATTTCTGCCCTCCACCGGTGTGACTGCTGCAGTTAGGAGTCCCAGAGTTAATTATTGACAGCCAAAGAGATTCACAATGAGCCAGGACTAATGTGTTTTGTAGAAGCACGTTTCATGAAGATTTTGCCCCTATAGGATTCCTCCTCAGGCTCCAGAACAGACAGATAGAAAAACATTGGGCCTTATCAGTTTAGTTAGAAGAGGCCCAAGCCTAAAACCTCGGGGAACTCACTTGAAAGATTTTTCTAGGAAAGCAGACTTTTTGATTTGACATCTCAATGAAACAGGTGTTTTGGGAGAATATGCTGCATGCTCAGTCACTTCAGTCATGTCCGACTCTTTGCCACCCCATGGACTATAGCCCGCCAGGCTCCTCTGTCCATGGAATTCTCCAGGCAAGAATATTGGAGTGGGTTTCCATTTTCTTCTCCAGGGTACCTTTCTGACCTAGGGATCAAACCCATGTCTCCTGTGTCTCCTGCATTGGCAGGTGGATTCTTTACCACTTGAGTCACCCGGGCTGTGTTGGGAGAATAAAATCATACTACCTTAGAAGGAACTGTGGTAGTCTGGCCTGATTTGGGGAGTACCTAACGAGAACTTCATTCATAGTTCAAGGTAATTCTAAACAGTGGTAAGCCCTCAGGAGATTCCTTGGTTACTATACTCATCGTGAAATGAACATATCCTGGAATTTTGGTTGGAAGGGATGTGGGAACTCATTTTGTCTTTTCTCAGTACATGGATGAGATGTCTGAAATAAAGGAAGTTCAAGTCTAGAGCATAAGACTAATGGCTCATAGGTCAGTTTGCTTCCTGTCCAAGGGGATCTGAAAGCCAAGGGAGCTTTATAATGACTTATATAATAGTTGTTTCTCTAAAGTCCTTCAAGCAGTCCCTTGAACTTTTTTATACAAAATAAAACTTTCCTTTGTTGATAAAATACAGAAGTGGTCCTTGGCTTAACATATACCAAAATATTATCATTCTGAACTCATAGTAGCAATTATATGGCTGAGCACTTACTATATGTGTAGCACTGTGCTAAACTGAGCAATTATAGCTGGGTGACTTACCCCACAGGTGCCTCACAGATACTTGTGTTATTTGGAAGATTGAATAAATACATACAAAGTGCTTAGAACTCCATCACCACATCTCACCTACAGCCTCAGTGTGTCCCTGCTTTGGCCAAGTATAACCATGTCCTGTGAGGAAGGGAAGGAGGTCTCACCCACGGACTCCTGTGGATGAGGGGCTCTGTGGTGTGATGGCCCCCAAGTCCATGTCTAATTGATTCTAGTCCTCCAGGTTCTACTTTTTTTTTTCCCATCTGATCATTTAAGAGTGCCTCTCTTAAAAGCAAATACTCTTCTGAGAAGTAAGCTTTGAATCAGTCAACCATCATCAGAACTTCTTTTCCATCTTCCCCGAAATCTGAAAGAACAAGATTATATAACTAAAGGCACAAGAAGAGGCCAAGCCCTTGATGCCTGAGAATTCAGACTGTAAGAGATGATTGTATGACATTAGCTTAACGTACTCCAGAGTGACTTTTTCTCTGAGAATAAATTCAAGTCTTCTTGGGTTGCCTTCTTTCAGATGGGAAAAATATTTTGAAAACTCTTATGTAACCCTGAATGAATGACTTGGTAAAAGCAGATGTCAGGGTCCTCCAAATAGCACACTTGTTTTGTTTTTCTCAGAGACTTATCAGTCTATAACCCTGAGATTTCAACACTCCAGTCAGTTCCGGGCTCTCTAAAATGAAACGGTCACATGCCCACATGTGTGTCTACAGTTAACTTCAAATGGACTAACTCAGGGCCAGGATTTCATTTGAGCTCATTGTCCTTTTCTATGTGTAAAATGAAAGGGAAAATGCATGGAGTCTAAGAGTTAGGAGTCTGAAGTCTTTTCTGTGTCCTGAAGACTCTTGGCCTAAATGAAGCAAATGCAACGGGCTCCATGGGAGAGAGACACAGGATCTGGGATCAGGCCACACTTTCTGGCTGTGGAAGGCATGCCACAGACCTGCCAGCTTTAATGTAGGACCCAAGGCTTAAAGCTAGGACACACTGAGGTCCCTGTACCTAATTCTGTGATGAACCTTTGACTAGGGGCATTGGCAACTCATAGTGTGTCCAGTAGGAGGCAACAAGAAAGCAGATGGGTGAACCAGAGAAATGCGAGGGGAAAAAATTGAGATTTTGTTTTCTGTAAAAGAGAAAGCCCCAGAGGAATGGGGTGGCTATCTGCTCTTTAAAGTGCTCATATAGAAGAGGAAGAAGAGGCATTCTTCTTTGTTTCAAATGTGAAAAGTAGTACCAGTGGAAGGAGATTATAGGATACCCAGGTTTTTCTAGCAATTGGAGCTGTCTTCAGTGCGCAAATCCTGCAGGTTGGTGCCATTCTTGGTGCTTCATGTGCTGATTCAGTGGCTGAAGGAGGAGACACGAGTAGCAGAGGCTGAAGTGGGATGATTTCCCTTCAATGGGAGATTGGACTAGAGATTTACTTACGCTAAGTTATTTCAATCATGTCCTACTCTTTGCAACCCTGTGGACTGTAGCCCACCAGGCTCCTCTGTCCATGGAATTCTCCAGTCAAGAATACTGGTTTCAATGCCCTCCTCCAGGGGATCTTCCCAACCCACGGATCGAACCCACATTCCTTATGTCTCCTGCATTAGTAGGTGGATTCTTTACTACTAGCACCACTTGGGAAGCCCAGGTTGTTGCTAATTATAAAGAGAATAGTTATTTGATGTTTTTAAGTGGATGAGCAATAAAGGTGGGTTTATGATCTCTGAATTCCACAAAGTAAATAATTCACTTTCTTATGTGAACTATTTCATGCCTGGAAAGTCTGAGAAACAGGAAAGCTCAGAGGTTTGAAAATTTAAAAATACTCTCTCAAAGGCCATCAGATCACAAAAGTCAGTGCCCAGTATGGGTGAAGGCCTGGGCTATGGAAGCAGAGCCCACAAGGGTTCAAACCCTGACTTCGCCCTCATTATACTCCATGAACTTGGATGGGCTACCTTGACTTATGCCTTCACTCCTGCAGCTGTAAGGTAAAAAGTTTAACCCTTGCCTTCCACTCCCATTGTGAGCCTAAAGTCTGTGAATGTACCTGAAACATGAGAACTGTGCCAGGTACATAGTGAGCATGCAGTAAAGGTTGGTGCTTATTAGACAAGGAGTAATCATTATTATTTCTTAAGGGCATGAAAGAATTTAAACATGGTATCAGCTTACAACAAATGTGTATGCTTTTTTTGATTTGTGATATCGAGAAAAGGAGAAGTCAAACATGGCTGTGTCTTTGGTAATAATGAACATTTTAGGGGCCCATTCAGGGGTGATGAATCCTGTAAGTGGAGTGAATGACAGCTGAGTCCCATGAAGCAATGGAACAGAGTCCAGTGACTTTTTTTAAGTAGTGGAGCCCAAAGAGAATGGAAGTGTAGCCAAGTCCCTGGGATTTCCACTGTTTCCTGTGGCTATATTTTGGCTCCACGGTTCCCCAAGAGAAATAAAAATCAAGGCTTCATCCAGATTGTTCATCTGCTCCCATGTTGAAAGTGCAGTAACATCTGGTTGACAACCTAATTATATCTACCCTAAATTTTGCTCTTATCCTAAGAGCATCTACATCACCACGGGAAAAGAGGAGAAAAACAGGAAAGAGGGTTTAATTTCTTCTCTTGATAATTACCTCGTGTTTTACGCTGAGAGGGCTTGTTGAGGTCTAGGAGCCATTCATTCCTCCTTTGATCCTTTGAATTTCTCACACTCTCATCTTTATTAGGTGAATTTTATTATACATCTTTATTAGATGAATTTCTCACACTCTCAACTTTATTAGACTGGCAGCTAATGAAAGGAAGGGGAGAAAGATTTCAAACATCCCTCTCAGGACATATCAGGCAGCTCTTGAGATTCTGCTGGCTCATTTATCCAAATGAAATGGATCTCTGGGGAAACAGCAAATGTTTTCCAGTCCTGAGAGTTACATCGTTTCTCTGTGAATTAAGGCAGCTCTCTCCTAACTTTAAATGACCCATCACATATTGTAGGACAAGCTTATTTTTCACACTCCCAGTAAATATGACAGGGAGACCACAGACAACTCCAGAGAGTCTCTTTGGAATCTGGATGGTGTCTAGAATGACCGTGTAAATTGTTTCCTTTCTCCTTAGGTTGTCTATAAAACCAACATTATTACAAAATGTTGAGAACTATTATGCTTCATTAGTGTGCTCCTGAATCACAATTCAGTGATTATGTAAGATGACAACATTTTTCCACATATGTGCATCTCCTAGGACTCTTTCAACTTGTCGATTCCTTCCTATCCTCAAATTTTGAGTGGGGATGAAATGCGAGTGAGAATCAAATGAAGATGAAAGTTGTTTCTCATGATCACTTTGTTCTTTTCCTTCATTATTTCTTTTACTGCTTATGACTGTTAAAATCTATCTGCCTGGAAATCTATCTACTGTATAGAACATGCAATCACTTAATTCACAGACGGAAAAAGTATTTCTGGCAATAGTGACCTTTCACTTGAAGAAGGCATTGTTTTGGGCCTGCTAACTTATTGCCTTAGGTAGAATTGGTTTCTTTAGGTCAACAATTATTGTTTGTTCTTTTTGTCTGTTTGTTGGTTTTTGTTTGTTTGTTTTCTTATTTTTAATTGAAGTATAGCTGATGTACAATATTATATGTTACAGATGTACAATATAGTGAGTCACAATTTTTAAAGGTTATACTCCATGTATAGTTATTATACAATATTGGATATATTCCTTGTGTTGTACAGTATATCCTTCTTGTTGTTGTTATTCTTCAATCGCTAAGTCATATCTGAGTCCTTGAGACCCCATGGACTGCAGCATGCCAGGTTCCTCTGTCCTTCACTATCTCCTGGAGTTTGTTCAAGTTCATGTCCTTTGAGTTGGTGATGCCATCCAACCTTTTCATCCTCTGCCGCCCCCCTCTCCTTTTGCCTTCAACCTTTCCCAGCATCAGGCTCTTCTCCAGTGAGTCAGCTCTTCACATCCAGTGGCCAGAGTATTGAGCTTCAGCTTCAGCGTCACTCCTTCCAATGAATGTTCAGGGTTGACTTCCTTTAGGACTGACTGGTCTGATCTCTTTGGCACTACTCTTGTAGCTTGTCTTACACCTAATAGTTTGTACCTTACTCCCCTATCGCTATACTGCCCCTGCCCCTGCCTCTCCTCACTGGTAACCACTAGTTTTTTCTCTGTATCTGTGAGTCTGCTCCTTTTTTGTTATATTCACTAGTTTGTTGTATTTTTTAATACAACATATAAGTGATATATCATGCAGTATTTGTCTTTTGCTGTGGCTTACTTCACTTAGTTCTTTATTTGACCTAGCATGTAAACAGATGATGGTTAAACCTGGCAGATTTTTGTTCACAAAGGTTTTATTTGTCTGGAAGATTCTACATACTCTGTGTAAAGAATGCCCACAAAGCCTGTTGGCATGAGACTGTGAACCAGCATGTAATGCTCTCCAAGGTAGAAAATATATCATGAAAACATTCAGTGAACATGGGTCGGATGTCATGTGACATCCTCGGAGTGCCCCCCATCTCAACCACATATGATCACTTGTTAATTCAACCTGACAAGAGTTGAAGACCTTAAAACAGCTGTCAAGACTCCATGGAAGAGACCCAGAGAGAAGAACCTACAGAAATATTTCAGTGAGTGTGGGCAGAGGAAGATAGCATCAGAGCCAAGGTCTTGCGCACACAGAACCTGGGGTTGCCATGGTGCTCGCTCTCTCCTAAGAGCCTTTCCCACTTAGGAAGCTTTTAGGATCTATTCCCCTTAATCATAAAAAAGAAATTTACCGGGTCAAGTTATTTTAGCCTCCATTTTTTTCCTTACTTCACAGAAAATTGCACTTAATCTATAAATGAGTTCTGATGTTACAAAAACTGAATATTGTAGATTGGTAGTATTAAACATATTAAGAGAGACGGAAGGATTCTCTTTTAGAAGAATAATATAATCTGAGCAGCATCTCTTGCTTATAGGCATAGAGATACCCATTAAGAAATTTTCTGCTTAGAAATGTTTCTGAATTTAATGGTTCCATTAAACAATTCAAAATTAATATAAGCATACAGCATCTCTCCCCCACAACCTTACTAAAATTAAGTGTGCCAAATCATCCTTGTTATTACTTCGCCAGCTGGAAGGTATATCTCACCCTTGTATTAGACCAACTTGACTTGTATTAAAGGGTATATCTCACCCTTGTGTTAGATCAGCTTAACTTGTATTAAACTAATAGGTAGACCTAATGCCTGACTCAGATATGCAGATGATACCCCCCTAATGGCAGAAAGTAAAGAGGAACAAAAAAGCCTCTTGATGAAGGTAAAAGAGGAGAGTGAAAAAAGCTGGCTTAAACTCAACATTCAAGAAATGAAGATCATGGCGTTCAGTCCCATCACTTCATAGCAAATAGAGACAAAAGAAATGTAAACAGTGACAGACTATTTTCTTGGCAGCAGACAGTGACTGCAGCCATGAAATTTTTAAAAGGTGCTTGCTCCTTAGAAGAAAAGCTATGACCAACCTAGAGAGTGTGTTAAAAAGCAAAGACATCACTTTTGCCAACAAAGGCCCGTCTAGTTGAAGCTATGGTTTTTCCAGTAGTCATGTATGGATGTGAGAGTTGGACCATAGAGAAGGCTGATTGCCAAAGAATTGATGCTTTCGAATTGTGGTGCTGGAAAAGACGCTTGAGAGTCCCTTGGACAGTAAGAAGATCAAACTAGTCAATTCTAAAGGAGATCAACCCTGAATATTCATTGGAAGAGCTGATGCTGAAACTGAAGCTCCAATACATCGGCCACCTGATGCGAAGAGCTGACTCATTGGAAAAGACCTTGATACTGGAAAATATTGAGGGCAGGAGGAGAAGAGGACGACAGAGGATGAGATGGTTGGATGACACCATCAACTCACTGGAGATGAGTTTGAGTAAACTCCAGGAGATAGTGAAAGACAGGGAAGCCTGGTGTGCTGCAGTGCATGGAGTCACAGAGTCAGACACAACTGAGTGACTAAACAACAGCAAATGCCTGATTAGTTAATGCCAGAATTATTAATCATGACTTTGATAAATCCTAGTCCGTAAAGAGATCACTCTTGGCCAGTGGCATTCCAATGTAAAACTTGTCAACAGAAGTTAGCTGGCTGGTCATTGACCTTCAACTACATATACCAGTACAAATATTAGGACAAATTGTCATATTTATGGAACCTCAAGAATTAAACATTTTAGAATTTAACTGAATATGCTTCTCAGTGCTTTTGCCCAAGGACATGGTAATCAATGACATATTCTTAAATACCCACCATATGCCACTGCTCTCAGAAACACTTTCAGTCTTGAATGAGAGGTAGGAGATACATACTTTCTTTTAAAAACTAACTGTACAGTAACAGTATTAACTCTATTGCACAGATGTGCAATAAATGTCCAAATGAGAAGCATAGATGAGTGCCATATGAAGTCAGTGTGGCCCCCAGTGCTCCCTAAGCACTTACAATGATAGATGGTTCTTCATCTGTTCATTTGCGTGTAATTATACCACCATGCTGGACTGGAAGCTCTATGTGAGCAAGGCCCATATCTCTACTATTATCACGTCTATTCTATTCACCCGGTCTTTAACTGCTGCTGCTGCTGCTAAGTCACTTCAGTCGTGTCCGTCTCTGTGCGACCCCATAGACGGCAGCCCACCAGGCTCCCCTGTCCCTGGGATTCTCCAGGCAAGAACACTGGAGTGGGTTGCCATTTCCTTCTCCAATGCATGAAAGTGAAAAGTGAAAGTGAAGTCTCTCAGTCGTGTCCGACTCTTCTCGACCCCATGGACTGCAGCCTACCAGGCTCCTCCATCTATGGGATTTTCCAGGCAAGAGTACTGGAGTAGGGTGCCATTGTCTTCTCCACAGTAAAAGACTGTTGCATGGCTGAAGCTCCACAGAGAAGTAAATATTGAGGGATGGGCCAAATTTTAACACACATGAAACTTTAATGGCAGGGTGAACTTATGAGCCAAATCAGGAAGCGAGGATTAGCATGGCAAATATAGCCTGTCATTTTCTCAGCAAACCTTTGCAGCTCCCTCACTATGTGCTAGATAGATACTGAGTGGGTAGTATGGGTACCAAGGGGAAGGAAAAACCATTCCCATGGACAGAGGAGAGATTTTTGAGACCAGCCTGCGTGGTGTGAGGTGGGCCAGGGCTGACTGGGAGAAACAGTGATGCAAAGAGCAGAGTTCACAGGTGAGAAGAGCCTTGAGGTCTTTGTCCTGAGAACAGTGAAAGCCAGCAACCAGTCTTAAACTGTTTAAGAAGGACTGAAAGGTCATTGGAAAGGTCCCAGGAATTCTTATGACATCCTTGTTAAGAGACAGTTCGTCACTGATGGAAGCTTTAGCCAGGATGGACACACTTTAAGAAGTGCTATCTCAAACTTTCAGTGAGATGTTTATTCACACAATTAGAATATTCAGGACTGGATTATATTTGCACTTTTTATTTCATTTTTACTTAACCAATATATTAACAGTGATTGGTAATGTTTTCATAAATATAACTTGTTTCTTTAAATACGATTTTTCTAAGAAGATTTGGCACGTTGTTAAAATGTGGTTTTACTATATTCATAGGCAAAAGGTTTTTCCAACAGACCATACTTTCATAATATAATTCAATGGGATAAGGAAACTTTCATCATAGAGCAAACTTTGCTAGGATTCATCTGCTCCTTTGCATTTATGTCCAAGTAAAGTTAGCCATTGTAACAACTAACATCAGTAACTAAACCATCTCTTCCCTATGCTGTTTTCTATGGAACATACAATGAACATTTTGCATTTTGTATAGGCAACCAGATTTTAACAATGTATATCCTGATTGCAAGCTAGTTCCTTCACAAGCCACATAACTATCTTCAACCCCCATAAATCATGAAAACTGTAGATGATGGCACAGATGGCCGACTCTTGGTGTCTATGATGTGTAAGAGCCAAGTATTTGGTTTCTATGGGCAAGTGGTAAGATGAAGATCTAATGTAGAAATGTTCCTTCATATCATCTTTCCTGAAGACTTAGTTTGCAACTGAGCAGCAAATATCTGGTTTCAAATAAGTTTACATCTAATATTACTGCTGAAAGTCTAGAAAGCTTATTATTTTAGTGATCTTTTTAAAAAAATTTGAATGAGGTGTGAAATTTCTAATCCAATTCTGAAAATATAAAGAAATATTATGTTTAAAAAAAAAACAGGAAATTAAGATGTGATACAGTATTATTAACTAAAGTACAGATTTGTTCAAATTTCACAAAATTTTATGCTAGTCCATTATTTATTTTCATACCTTATTCAAGATTCCACATTGTATTTACTTGCATTGAGCAGCTTCAGCTGCATGCAACAAATTCTGATAAATTCTCTTTTCATTTTTATTATTACAAATATTTTCTAATTATCATATTTTCATAAGCTTCTTAGATACACTCTTCATTTAAAAGTGGACATTTAATTTCCAAATACATGGAGTTTTTAAAGTATCCTTCACATTAATTTCTCATTTAAATGGTAATGAATCTGCCTGCAATGCAGGAGACTCGAGTTCAATCCCTCAGTCACAAAGATCCCCTGGGGAAGGGAATGGCTACCTACTCCAGTATTCTTGACTGGGGCCAAATTCCATGGACAGAGGAGCCTGGTGAGCTACAGTTCACAGGGTCACAAAGAGTCGGACAAGACTAAGCATCTGACACTTCACTTCTCATTTAAATACTTCCTTCTCTGCAATCACCCTCTGTGCTTTTTCAGTGTTTTAACCTTCTTGAGGCTTTCAATGGCTAAGTCAAAGATCTCTCTGGGTAAATGTCACATTACACTTGAAAATATGTGGGTTATTTTCAAATATCTTTTAATGTTGATTTCTACTATAATTCCATAGTAATAAAAGAACAGACTCTGTATGATTTCTATACTTTTAGACCATGAATTTTTTTTGTTTTGTTTTATGCCCTGTTTTATGTCCATGGATATGTTATAGTGTCTCCTGGTTTATAGTCTATGAGAACTTGATTAGGATTTGTACCCTGCTCTTGTGTGAAAATTGCATAAATCTTAAATATGTTGAATTGGTTCATAGTCCTTTTCAGGTCTACTGTAGCTTTCTGCTTTTCTGTCTATTCATCATAATAATTTTTGACAGTTTGATATTGAAACTCCAATGAAAAATCTTAATTTATCTGCTTAAAAAATAATTATAATACATAGTGGAACTATATGTAACTTTGTTCTGTATTTTCCAAGTCCCCTGTAAATGTGGTGTCATACTTTCATAATTTAAAAAATTAAAAAAATTTTAAGGTTAAATTTAGAGCAATACAAAGACAAATAACCCAATTTTAAAAACAGGCAAAAATCTGAATAGGTATTTCTTCAAAAAAGGTATCCAGATGGCCCATAAGCAAATTAAAAGATGTTCAGCATTATTATTCACTTGAGAGGTATAAATCAGAACCATAATATGATTCTACTTTGTACTTACTAGGCTTGCTGTGATCAAAATGACAGATTATAGCAAGTGTTGGTGAGGCTGTGTAGAGAATAGAACCCTCATATTCTGCTGATGGATGTACAAAATGGTGCAGCAACTTCAGAAAAGAATTTGGTATTTCCTCAAAAAGTTAAGCATAAAGTTATATGATCCAGCAATTCCACTACTAAATATCTACCCCCAAAATTGAAAACAGACACATAAATGTTTGTACATGAATGTTAATAGAAGCACAATTCATAGTATCCAAAAGGGGAAAACAACTCAAATATCCACCACATAACAGTGGATAAAAGGGTTAACAAAATGTAGTGATCCAAACAATGAAATAATATTCAGCCATAGAAAGGAATGAAATAATATATACTATGACATAGGGGCTTCCCCGGTGGCTCAGTGGTCAAGAATCTCCCTGCAATACAGGAGCTACAGGAGACGTGGTTTCAATCCCAGGGTTGGGAAGATCCCCTGGAGGAGGGCATGGCAACCCATTCCAGTATTATTGCCTGGAGAATCCCATGGATAGAAGAGCCTGGTGGACTATAGTCTATAGGGTCACAAAGAGTTGGACATGACTAAAGCAACTTAGCATGCATGCATGCACATGCTATGACATCAGTGAACATCAAAGATATTATGCAAAGTGAAAGGATCCAATCACAAAATACCATATATTTACTGATTCTATTTGTATAAAATGTCCAGAACAGATAAATAGAGACCAAAAGTAGATTACTAGTTGCCAGGAGCTGGTGGGTGAGGGTAATGGGGAGTGACTATTGATATTTCAGGGTTTCTTTTGGTTGTGACAAAAATGCCCTGAAATTAACTATAGTGATGAATGCTGAACCTTGAGACCATACCATAAAAAACACTGGCTTGTGTACTTTAAAAAGGTGAATTTTGTGATATTTGAATTACTTCTTCATTTAAAAAATCAAAAAAGAGGGTTGAAAAAGATGAAATTTGGAAGTGATGGTTTTTGAAGCAGATGAGCATTTAGTGAAATTCTTGGTTTGGGGGAAAGCCACAAAAAGATGTAACTGGGAGAAGTTGTTAACAAAGAGATGGTTTCATCAAAGAAGACTGAGAAAGAATTTTTTGATAACAAGAGATGGTACACAGGGAAACTAAGTTGAGGTTTATGAAAACAATCAGACAGATCACATGAAGAGGGTGTATGTGTGTGTATTTGTAATATATATGCACATATATAATATTATGCCATAGATAATTTATATATGTATTCACATGGGAGAAATTCTCAAATAATATACCACCAAATGTAAACAGGAGTTGCCCCTGTTTAGTGGGATTTTAGGTGATTTAAATCCTTTTCTTCCTTTTGCTTCTCAGCATTCTCTTACTTTGTGTACATGATCATAGAGAAATAGTTAAATAGGAAGGACAAAAAAGTGAGTGTGGAAGAACGTTGTTTGAGAAAGTGTACTCTCTGATCAGACCAGGAAATTAGGGGCAGTCTTTGAAGTCTTACTGACAAATAATGTTCTCATTGAGAAGACATGTCTTTGTGTTGGGAGAAAAAAGAGCAAGGCGTGCAACACTGCAGAAAATTTTGGCATGGTATGGCATCTGAAATGTTGATGCTTAAAAGGCTTGTTCTTAGAAACTCTGGAGGCAAAGCATACAAAAGGCTTTTTCATCTTGATTCACAGATTCTCCCTTGGATTGAGGCACTTACGTGTGTATTCTACATCAATCACTAGATATTGGGCTTATGACAGATCTATCTATTTATCTATCTATCTTTAATCTTTATTATTTCTACAAGGCAGTTGACACCTAAAAGTAATGGAAATTAACCTACTAAGTCATAAAATAACTTTACAGTCATCCTTGAGATTATACATGTGCCAGGCCTTGTGCCTGAGCTGAACATCTATCAGGGATCTGACTAAGCCAGGCCCCTTCTTGCACCTCTGGGCTTTCAGTCTGGTCAGGCAGGGGCCAGGAGAGAGCTGGTCCAGGTATGGCAGGTCCCACAGGCTTTGTGGAGCTTGGGGTGGAGCTCTTACCTATTCTCTCCAGTCTTAAGCTGGAAGGCAGAAACAAAAGCCTCGTCCTGGAGGAGTTCCCAAAGGTAAAGTCAAGTTGGCAAATCCCAAAACAGGTTGTGGAAACAAGGGCCTGGTCAGACAGTAGGAGCAAAGAGATGGAGCCCAAACAGAGGGGCTTGAATATGGGGTGGAGGAATAGGGCTCCCTGGAAAAGGATGTGGAAGACAGAGTGACAGTGGTTGGGGAAAAATGGCCACATCTCTGCATTTGTGCCTGGCTTTGAGCTAGAGAAGGTTCACTACAGCATTGTAAGAAAAAAATGAGGGAAACACCCATCAACAGGAATGAACAAGTTAACTGGGGTGAAGGAGGGAGGGGGATTTAAATCATCATGGATAATTAATAAAACCAGAGTAGCATGTATCAACATAAGAAATAAAGAAGAACAGCAAAAAACTGCCCTCAAAAGAAACGCATAGTAACAATCATTCCTTTCTTTCCCATTTCTTTCATTATTTGTTTGCTGATACACCAGTTGATATGTCTTTCAGTTGAATGTGACACTTCTTTTTGTAGACATAAGAGGCAGAAAAGTTTCAGTTGCCAAAAATAAAAGAGAAACTGGGAACAATTTAACTTCTGAACTAGAAGGTCACTCTTGCTAGCAGTGACCTTTGAGGAAGGCAAGGTTCTGCATTTTGTTTTCCAGTTTTTTTTCCCTTAAATAAATGGTCATGGGCTTCAGGTCAGTCTTGCCCTCTGAGTTCTTAAATGATTCTGCATATCCCTTAGAATTGCATTGTGCAGGGTCCAGCAGACCTGCCTGGGCTGTTTCTCCTTTGCTGGAATGACTCTCCCTAGGAAACCACATCAAAGCTAAGGAAGAGAAAAGGCAGGTGATGAATGGATCCTGTGGCTAAAATAATAATTGTGTTTGTCTACCTGCCACCCCACCATCACAGTGAAGGATTTCTAGATTGTAAGAGGCCCTCATAAAGATGAAACGACCCCTGGAAGATACTAAATTTTATCAGCTACCGTCTATGTGGACGTCCCTAGAGATCAAGACCTTGATAAATAAATCACAGATGGGAAGGAGGGTGGGGATGGGAGAAGGATAGGAAATAGAATAAAGACAAAAAGGGCAACAAGTGTGTGGGCAAAGAGTGGGAATAAGGTGTGCTTCACCACCAGTCAAGTTTTGTCAAGGCTCATTTTTCTGAGACCATTTTAAGAACAATGGCAACAATGAACAAAAGCAGCCAAGTCGAATGTAAGTTGGTGCAGCCACTGCGGGAAACAGTGAAGAGCTTCAGGCAGACACCAGCCTCCACTGTGGGTTGGGGCCAGCAGGATCCACCTGGTGTGAGAAGAGACCCCTTGCTGCTGAGGGAACTGTAGGGAGAGTGGAGTGGTCCCCACGGACAGGGGCCCTGTAGGAACAGGGAAGTTTGAGGAGAGCTCGATGGTGCAGGAGACTGTTCAGAACCACAGTAGATGGAGTTATCGGAAACTTTGGTATTTGAAAAGTATTAAGAAATTAATATAATCCTGCTTTGATATTATAATGGATATCTGTGATTCAATGTACATGTAAGATTTCAGGAATACATATGCTTCGTGTAGGCAAATACATCCCCAGGTTGCATTTACCGTGTTTCTGATCATTTGCCTTGCAAATTCCACTCTGTTAGTGAAACCTTGAACAGAACTAAAAGGAGGCACAGCTTCACTCCTTCACCTCATATTCATGTGCACAGAAGCCTTTCTCTTATGTGGCCTCAAGCACAGTTCACTTCATCTTCATCTCACATCCTGGCTCCTCCTTAGGAAGTAGTATCCGTCTGGATCTGTGGAGTTCCCATCTTTGGGCAAAGCAGGTTCCACATCACTCTGGCAGGCTTTCCAGAAGGCTCAAGACTTTCCTGCCTGGGCGGTACAAATAAGTCCAGGGGACTCCTAGCTGCAGAGGAAAGTCTAATCCAACAAGACCCACTGGTAGAAAATATAAACATGGCCACTTAAAGTGTCCATTGAAATAATACCATGCACCCTCTTCACCTTCACACATAAGTCTTAGAAATAGTCATGTCAGTTCCCAGCTGTCAAACTGGAAGTGGGCTAGAAGAAGTGATCCGGTGTACCCACAGACGAGGCACAGAGAAGTGGGACCCGAATCCTATCTTACCGTCAGTGTCAGTGTGCTGCTCACCCTAGGCACATCACTCCCCTCTCTCCTCTCCTCTTCAAGATCTGGAATATACAGCATCTGGACCATGCACCTCTGAGATCCCTCTCAACTCTGAGCAGCTTTGCTTTGAGAAACGTTGTCTTCTGAAACTTCAGTCCCAATCAAGAATCTCCTCAAAAGGTTGAATATATCATTACATACTTAGTATTCTAAGACAGGCATCCAGTGAAGTCCATTTTTATGCTGCTTTCATATTCTTGCTTATTTTGAGTGGAAAAACCCTGTATACACTTGCTCAATACATGGAGGAAAATAGGAGCAAAAATGAACCTAGAAGCCAACCAGGCTCCTTTGGTTGAAGACACGGTTGGGGCCAATGAATGTGAGCAATTTAAGCTTTGTGGTTGGTTTGGGGATGGAGGGCCTAAGCTTGAATTTGAGATCTCTTGTGATCTACCAGACATGTCAAATGAGATTGAAGTTTATGAACCACTGATGCTGTGATAGATTTTATTTTGTACTGCATTTAAGTTGTAACTGAAGCTTTTTGTTTTTTTAACCACAATCACTAACAAGCCTTTGTCTTGGGGAAATTTAAAAGGTTGGATCAGTGTTAGAATTAGATACCCAGAATTTTTCTTTATGCAGAAGACTCACTGGGTGAGTGACAGCCATTTATTGTGACCATTCATCTCATCCACAGAAGAATATGATTCGGTGCTAACCGCAGTGGCTCAAGGGCTATAAAGCCTTGGAAAATTGGCTTTAGAAAGTATTATCTGGCAAACATCAGGCTTTCCCTTTCTCACAAGACTTTTGGAGCAGAACCAGGGTCAACAGTGTTTAAAGACTTCCAAGGAAAAGAATCTATCACTCACAAAATTACCCTTTGTGCCAGCTGGATTTTCCAGCATGGATCTGGGCTGGCAGGGGCACAGGTTCTAGTGAGATCTTCTTTAGCCAATTCGAAAGGACAGTCAGGCATTTTATCCAGATAATCCAACATCAGCTACTTGTTTCAGAAACTAAAAGGAGTGTGCCTGTTGCAGCAAGGAGCTTCCCTGATGAGAGATTTAATGCATCTTCTATGACTCACAGTACAAGCAGATATTTTCAGGACAAAGCATTTGGCAATCTGGAAACCATTCAGCTAGTTCCTTCAATTTTCTCCTTCACTTTGCTTCCATGATAACAGCCACGGTTTTGAAAATAAAGTGCTGTGGGTAGAATTGTGAAGTTTACGCCTCAGAATGCCTCTTAAGGATGCAGTACTGCCTTCTTTTGTAGAATGATGGTCATGCAGAGGTCCCTTCCCGAGCGCTGATCTGTGGCCATGATGAATGGGCATCTAAGCAGTCCCGTCCCGCTCTTTGCAACCATCATCAGGCCTTCATGGGAACAAATAAGTTTAGAGCTGGGATCAGCTCAGTCATAAGGGATGAGATGGGAGAAACAGGCCCTCCATGAGTTCAGGATTACACAGGTAGATGGTCATGAAGCCAGGAGGGGAATTCTGGTTGCTCTTTTGCTGTGTCATTGTGTCTGTCTTCTGCTGGCAAAGGAGAGCAATATAACCCATAGCCTTGAAAGTAAGAGCTTTCTAGAGAGGGGTAGGCAAACAATTTTCATAATGGGCCAGAAAGTAAACTTTGGGGTTTTGCATGTCACATGGGCTCTTTTGCAATGACAGAATTCTGTCATTGTGGCATAAGGGCAGCCATGGACAGTATGTAACAAAACAGGCATGGCTGTGTTCTCAGAAAACTTGATTAATGAACGCTAAGATATGACCTCGATATCCTTTTCACATATCCCAAAATATGATTCATGATTTCATTTTGGAGTTTTTTCACCTATTTAAAGATGTGAAAGCATTCTTAGATCATGGTGGGCTGAAACTGGCCCAAGGGCAGTGTCATGTATTGCACAGTAATACACGCCAGCCCAGGAGAGAACCTACATCCTGCGTAGTAGTCATCCTCTCTGTCTCCCCCCGACACCCCAGAATCTCAGATCCCACTCATTTTTCCTCTGTTTGGGTGCTGTCACTTTAGACACTGAAGTGAGGTCACTTTTGCGTTTTGTCTCTCAAGTGCCCTATTTAATAAAAGTCACTGTAGGTAAGATCAATGTCACAGGGCTGACTTAGAAGCAGGACCGAGGGGAAGAATTCCTCCTGACCCAGACCCGGCCACAAATGCCATATACATCCTCAGTGGGCATTGGTGACTTGGGTTGCACTAAATAACACAAAGCAAAAGAGAATTTGAATCTTGCTTGCTAATATGACTTTAGTGAGAAATACAGAAAACGTTCCACACTCCTTGCTAAGATGCTAACTACCTGTTTACCATGAAAGGAAATACTTGAGTTTATAAGTAAATAACAGTCTCAGAAATTTGCCACATTCCTCGGATAAGAGCCCTGGTGGCCCAGTCCCTAGACAGGGCTCATTTGTTTACTCACTCAACATAACAGCCAAACATCCCCTTGAAACCCAAGGGCTTCTGTCTGTCCTGCTGACACTGTTTATTTGTATCAGTAGGATGGACTGCCCTCTGGGAACAGGTTCTAGTGTTTTTCTGGGTTGAGAAGAACTAGTTGCTGGTCTGTGGCCTTTCTGACTTGGATGTGGGCACTAGATCTGAACTCAGGGAAGAAACCTTTGTGCTCTTTTTCCTTTCTTGACTGGATTGCCCTCAGAGGAAAAGAGCAGGCCATGAAGGTGTTCTAGAAGCCAAGAGAAGGCTGAAAGATGCCAAAGCACTTGGTTGCCATAGTAGTAACTTCTGGCTAGAGCCACCAGCGAGTGAAGGGACTAGAGATGAGTACTACAGGCCGATCTTCAGACATGATTGCATCTACCCGAGTCGGCCCCATTTGCAGCCTTCTCTGCTCTGCCTTCGGAGAACCACCATGGCTCTCAGGAGGCCTTTCCCATTCACCGATGACTTCTGAACGTGCCCAGTGGAACTCACTGGTCTAGACTCACTTCGCTGCTCCCCCTGGGTCCTCCAGGGTCTGCTTGAGAGATCTGTCAACATTCTGCTTTCAGAATCAGGGCTTTTGCCATCTCCCCAGGAAGTCTTTCTAGCCTCATGGTTCCCAGCCCCACAGAACAGGAAGCTGGAGCTGACAGGATGAAAGCTTAAGAGTGAATGTGCCTGGGCAGAGGCTGGAAAAATGCTTAGTTGAGGCACCTTAGTAACTCGGGCTCTCTGGCCAAGCTGGGAGGAAGCAGGCTGTCAATGGGACTCTAATCCTGGCTACAGGCTTCTCAAGTGGCTCAGTGGTAAAGAACCCTCCTGCCAATGCAGGAGATGCAAGTTCGATCCCTGGGTCAGGAAGATACCCTGGAGGAGGAAATGGCAACCCACTCCAGTATTCTTACCTGGGAAATCTCATGGACAGAGGAGCCTGGTGGGCTATAATCCATGGGGTTGCAAAAGAGTCAAGTACTACTTAAGGACTAAAAAACAACAGACCCAATCTGCAGACAACACCTCTCCTTCCCTTGGGTACCAGGCACTGAGGACCACTAACTCACATTGCTCCTGTGATGTTGTCACAAGTGCTGCCTGACTACAATCACTTGTTTTGGTACAGTGTTGCCTATCATAATATTTATAGTTATCAAGACTTTTTTGGTTGCAAGTGATAGAGCCTAACTCACACTGACCCAAACAAAATTAAATCCATTTAAAAAATAAATTAATACCATCAGCTCCAAAGTCTGAAAAAAACTATAGGTTGACCTTCAGACAATTGTACCAATATCCAAAGAGCAAACATCATCTCTCCTTCCCTTTCTTTCTCTCCTCTCCGCTTCCATCTGTGTTGGTTTTGTGCTCCAACAAACTTTCTCCATGTGAAAGGGAAGATAGGCGTCAGCCTCACCAGACTCTTAGGTCCTTGCAGCTCACAGTCTCCAATGAGAGAGCATCTCTCTCTGCTTCTCTTCCTGTCTCTGTGAAGAGACCCCAGTGTCCCTGCTTGAGTCATATGCTAACCTTTGAACTTATCCATGAGTTGAAGAGGCAGGTGACTGGCTTGCATGGACTACATGCGCATCTGTTCAGTCTTACTAGAATGATGTGGAGTGAGCAGGAGGAAGTTCTGAAAATGAAAGAATGTGGGAGAGACACAAAACTGAAAGCTGTACACTATGCTAGTCAATTACTCTATATTTAGTAAGAGTGTGATTTTCGTCAACAGTACAACCAAAACAAGCAAACCAGAAGACCCTGAGGAAGCTTGAGTGAGAAGCAGCCCCACTGAGGCATCTGTGATTTTTCCATGATATCTCAACCCACAGTCCACATGAGAATGAAATGCTCATGTTTTTGTTGCTCAGTTGCTAAGTCATGTCTGACTCTTTGCAACCCCATCCTTCTCTATCTCCCAGAGTTTGCTCAAACTCATGTCCATTGAGTGGCGATGCTATCGCCAAAATGTTCATAGTCCTAACTAAATGAAAACAGATATGAATAAACCTAACACTGAGAAAAATAGTGCTGAAGTCCTCTTTCTCCTCCAATTTCTGCCTTTGTTCTGAAGTGCAGGCTATTTTATGGACAACTGATAATTGCTCTTGTTGTTGTTCACTTGCTTAGTCACGTCTGACTCTTTGCGACCCCACGAACCACAGCATGTCAGGCTCCTCTGTCCTAATTGTCTACTCCGACCCTAGATCACTGTGTAAGTCATCCATCTTGAACACATCTGACTAATGGAAAATACTGATTCTTCTTCCAATGTTTTCAGTCCAAGCACCTTGTTTACATGAATTTTCCTCAACAAATATATATTATCACTACCTTGGCCTGGCTAAACAAAGGAAATAAATAAACTCAAATTTCTAAAAGAAAAGTGCTTACCATTTTCAAGTTCTCCTGTCAATTCAGTGCTGTCTTAGGTTTGAAGAGGCAGCCAGCCAGGCAAATGGGATAGAAATCCTTGTATCACACATCTTCTAAATCTGTTTGGATTTTGGCCTATCCAAAGGCAATATGCTGGAGAGAACAGGGGCTTTGGAGGTGGAGAGACCTGTGATTAAATTCTAGCTCTCCTATTCAGAAGCTGTGTGACTTCAGGGAAGCTATTTCAACCCTCTAAGACTGTACTGTAAAATGGAGATAATAATTGGGATTATTATAGTAGGTCCACAGGATTAGTTAGGTTTAAATGACATAATTCATGTAAATGGTATGTGCTTAATAGAGGATAGCCATCAACCATTCATTCATTCATTCAATGAATGTTTGAGAGTGTCTATCCCCTGGAGAAGGGATTGGCAACCACTCCAGTATTCTTCCCTGAGAAATTCCATGGGCAGAGGAGCCTGGTGGACTACAGTTGCAAAGAGTTGGACAGGACTGAGCAACTAACACTTTCACTTTTCACCATATGCCAAGGGTTATTCTTGGTACCAGGGAAATAGCAATGACCAAAACAGAAAATAACTCCTGCCCTCAATGGGGCTTACATGCTTTGTGTACGAGATGAACTGAATAAATAGTATGTCAGATGGTGATAAGCACTAAGAAGAGTGGAGTGATGTGGAGTGTCCATGGGAGGGGAAGCAAAATCATTTCTGATTCTCCATGACTACAGAAAAAGTAGTCATGGAGAATCAGAAATGCCCCTAATATTTGCAGGGTTTGGGGGAAAGTACAAATGAAGGTCTTCATGTCAAATGTCCAAATATTTGATAATCTCTGAAATCAAATATGGGCCATCCTCTACCTTAACCATAAATATTCATTCATTACATCTTAGAAGGTCATATTCAAATTTGACTTTCTCAGACCCCTCTGAGTGCTGCGCTAGAAAGTAAAGAGTTCACTTGCTCTTTCCCTGCCTACAGCAAGACCCTGCATGCTGCAAGGCCATGCACCATGAGGGCTCTCAAACATGTGGATGTTTCAGCCCATAGGTGTCAGTTCTAATCACATACTCCATAAACAGCTGCTTCTTGGCCCTCTTCTCAGGCCCGGAGTGTGCCCACTGACAGCACTGCCTTGGATATGGGCTCAGGGCCTTTGGGTCAGGGAATTGTGGGTACTTGGAATGTTGTCCAGAAGTGAGAAGAGAGGAGTGGGCTCTAATCAGGCAACACAACAGCCCCACATACCCTCTGCCCCCTGGGGAGGGGTAAATCAGAGCTGGGCACTCTAAAGTGGGAAAGCCCAGACAGTTGCCCTTCTTACCCAGGTCAAAGGACAAAACCGGTGAGGAAGTCACTGACAGACAGTAATTTAGGACAAAGACACCCCCCCCCAAAAAAATGGAGAGAGCAAACCATGAAGATATATTTGAAGAAGGAGTGCTGGAGTCAGCAGAAATGGCAAGTGCAAGAACCCTGAAGTAGGTGCATGTTTGGTTTGCTCCAGGAGCACCAAGGAGACCAGAGTGACTGGAGTGGCACAAGTGGAGGAGCGTGAATAGAAAGAGGTGATTTCATACCAGAGACCAGATCCTAAGGAGTCTTATGGGTCATTATAGTAGCTTCGATTTCTACTTTGTGTGAGATGGGAAGCCATTGACTGCTTTTGAATGTCACTTCAGTCATGTCTGACTCTTTGTGACCCCATGGACTGTGTCCTTCCAGGCTACTCTGTCCATAGGGTTCTCCAGGCAAGAATACTGGAATGGGTTGCTAGCGTCTTCTCCAGGGGATCTTCCCAACCCAGGGACTGAACCCTCATCTCTTGTGTCTCCTGCATTGGCAGGAGAGTTCTTTACCACTAGTGGCACCAGCTCAATTGGTTATTGTCTCACAAATCAGCTTTATTCTGTTTCCTGGTCACACACCTTACTCAGTTTCACAAATGAGTGAAATCGATTACAACGTGAATCAGACAAGAGAGTGTAAATCCATCACAACCATTGAGAAAACAGTTTAAAAAAAAAAAAGTGTCCCTGCAGAGAGTACTCTTTCTTCATATTGGAAGAACACAACCTTGAATGCTTTGCAATGATGGCAGTGGATAGAGAAAAAACATTTTAAAAATGAGTTAGAGAAAGGACAGTGTGAGACTGAATAACTGTATAAAACTGAAAACGTGTCATGAAGTATTTAGGCAAGGAAATGGTTGTGACACTCTTTTCATGACTTCCAAGAGTTTCTACACATTAAATTATTTGAGCTTTCAGTGCTGGCTGTCAGAATCTTTGCTTCTCCCAAGAATTTGGACTCCTTTAGATGGAAGGGGTCTTCCAGCATAAGAGATCCATAATTCTATGAGCCTTCTATCTGGAAGCTATTCATTGCATTTGGTATAGAAATATCCTCACATATATATTTTATTTGATCCCAAATGTTAGAATCCAGAGTTGGCAAACTACAGTAATTTGTCAACAAATCCTCAGGGATCTGAGAAAATTACCAAGCCTAGTGAAAGGAGTCGTCAAGTCCGTGTGATTGATTTTGAAATCTATCAGCAGGGCTCTCTCTGGAGGCAAGGAACCTCATGATCAGCAGACTTGGCAGTAAATAAAGCAACCTACGCTGGCACCAGGGATTTGGATACTATTGCAGATGTAGCCAAATGTGTAACCATTGTCCTTGGGTCCAGATGATGACACAGGGGCAAGGCGGCTGGCTTCCCATAGTACTGGAGAAACAATGATCTGTATGTTTGTGAATGTGTGTGTGTGATGGGGTAGAGGGATGGGGCAGCTGACAGAGAGACGAGGAAAAAATAGGGAAAAGAAATACAATTGTAAAAATGGCAACCCACCTTGAGTAAATCAAAGAATTTCTTAGAATGCAACACTGGCTGTGTGTGAATAATTGGGTTGCGAATCACTTCCTCCCTCTTTTTGTTATATAATAACAGTCATTTTAGTGTTATTGCTGAAAACACAGAAGGGACCATGGCTTACTGGCTACTTTTGCATATGGCTTTTGTGTGGAATAAGTCTTCACACGTGGAGACCTATATTTCTGGCCCATAGACCTGAACCAGGCAGATTTGAGACTGGTCACTACAATAGCTTTTTGAGAGAGGAGGTCCCAGAAGAATTTGCTTTGAAATGAAAGGGCAGAACAAGAGGACAGTCTACACCTTGGCCTAAATCCAAATGGCAGCTCTCTCAGCACACCACCAAGAAGCAAACTGACTGCTGGATTTTGTAATCCAAGGGTTTACAAAACACTTTTTTGTTGGAGAGATTGCTACTAATTATCTTTCTTACTAAAATATGACAATGATAACTACCCTTTATTAAATGATCACAACATACCAGGCATTTTATTTTATATACATGATTTTCTGTCCTCAAAATAACCCTGCATGATGGAAATTATTATCCCCAAAATAAAATACAGAAATTAAGACATGGAAAAGTTATCTGCTCAAGTTCAAACAGCAAGTTACAGAGGAACTGCAATTTAATTCCAGGTCTTGTGAATGGCAAGCCTTTCCAGTCCCCTAGCTTGCCTCTGTTTGAACTGGGTGAAACTTTGTGAATGTGTACGTGGCCCTACATCCTCTCTCCATTCTGCCCATCCTGTTGCTCTGAGTGAGACATGAATGATATGAAGTCGTCACATGTGTCAATGTCATCTATGTGTAGTTGGTTCCTTGCTCTGTATTGGTTTGCTCCTTTGTTGGAAGATTTATTTTGCCTTCTCTACAAACTACCAATGTACATTTTATATTTTATCTGGGACACATAGCTCCCAACATGTTATGAATAATGAAAATCAGCCCATGAAGTTTAATTAAGAAACTATGGAACAGATCTTTGTTGTTGTTCAGTCTCTAAGGCATGTCCAACTCCTTGCAACCCCATGGACTGCAGCACGCAGGCTTCCCTCTCTTTCCCCATCTCCTGGAGTTTGCCCAAACTCATGTCTGTTGAGTCAGTGATGCCATCCAACCATCTTGTCCTCTGTTGTTCCCTTCTCCTCCTTCCTTTAATCTTTCCAAGCATCGGGGTCTTTTCTAATGAGTCAGCTCTTCTCATCAGGTGGCCAGAGTATCGAAGCTTCAGCATCAGCATCAGTCCTTCCAGTGAATACTGAGGACTGATTTCCTTTAGGATTGACTGGTATGATCTCCTTGCAGTCCAAGAGACTCTCAAGAATCTTCTCCAACACAATTCAAAAGCATCAATTCCTCAGTGCTCAGCCTTCTTTATGGTCCAACTCTCACATCCATACACGACTACCGGAAAAACCCTAGTTTTGACTCTACGGACCTTTGTCGGTGAAGTAATGTCTTTGCTTTTTAATATGCTGTCTAGGTTTGTCATAAGTTTTCTTCCAAGGAGCAAGCTTCTTTTCATTTCATGGCCACAGTCACCATCTGCAGTGATTTTGGAAGATCATGTTGGATGGGAGATATTATGGGCCATCTTGATCATCTTTGGAATATCCCAGCTGCTATGCATTGGCTTATAAAAACAAGGGTTTACTTCTTACTCCAACGAAGTCTGCTGTGGATCCAGGCAGTTCTCCAGAGCAGATGTCTTCCTGTTGACTTAGCCTTCCAACCTGCTGCTTCAATTCTTGCAGCCTCTTCATATCAGCTCATGATTTCACTGCTGCAAGGTGCATGAAGCATCACACACCAGCTCTTAGATACAACCATACAACCGCCTGGAAGGGACAGAAGTCACTTCTACTCTCATTTCATGGCCCTCATGGCCATGCCTAAATTCAGGGGAGCAAGCAAGTGGGGCCTTCCTGTGTGCCCAGAAAGAAAAGAGAGCTAAAAATATTGTAAGTGACAGAAGTGTTTATTACAGCCTCAAAGATGTTGCCTGACTGGTGAAACCTTGTGATTCTATTCTGTGCAGGTTTTTGTTACATCATTTCATTCATTCCTTTATCCATCTAACAAATATGTTTTAGATACCTACTACGCACAATACATCAGTAGCTAGTTCCTGGAGGGAAGTCAACTGCCCCCCCGAAAGCATGTAATTTTACTTCAGCAAACCAACAGAAATATCTGTTGCTTTGTCATTGACTCCTATGGAGGTAAAGGGATGTCTCTTTCAGATCCTACACTATCCTTTCCTGTCAAAGGCATATGAAAATAAAACTTCTTTCTCCTTACCGCCCACACTGGTGATTTGATCATTTTCATACTATTGTAGTCAGAGCCCTTTTCAATATTCATCCTGTATTTCCCCCTTTGCAGGCTTTAATTTCATAACACACTACTGAGGGTGTAACTGTATTTCCAGAAAATGCAGATGGTGACTATTAATCAGACCCTGCCATGGCAATAAACTGTATGATAAATGGCTTAAATCCAGTTTGGAGTTATCACACATCATTAGTCAGACAGCATGATTCCATTTGTTGTTGTTTTAAAGGAGATTTACATTTCAGGGCTATAAACAGTGGGTAAGTCTGGCCAGAAGTCCCCTGCATTCCAAACGCAGAGATCATAAGCTACGTTTCAACAATGAAAAGAACAAAAAACAGCAGGAGCTCTGTTTGGGGCCAGCTTGTCCTCAGTTAGAAAGTGTGTGTTTTTAATGGAAAACTCTAGAATAGTCCTCCCACTCTGGTAAGAAAAACTGAAGAGGAAGAAATGAGCTCTGTGATAGACTGAAACAAGAATATTGTGTTTTTGCCTCAATGACTGTCTTCCTGAGTGACTTTGGGTTGGTGGGAAATACTCTGAAACTTGGTTGATCCATATAGCAAAGCATACTGTGAAATTTCACACTGAAATTTTCTAATTTTTTGAGAACTTAAGAAAGGTCTTATTTAAAAGCAAATAATATGAATTACAAACAATGAAAATGATTAGAGATGCAGGTTAAAAATACTTTCAAGATCTGTTTATATAAACGTGTGTGCTTAGTCGCTCAGTCGTGTCCAACTCTTCACAACCCGTTGGACTGTAGCCCACCAAGCTCCTCTATCCATGGGGATCCTCCAGGTAAAAATACTGGAGTGGGTTGCTACACCCTCCTCCAGGGGACCTTCCCAACACAGGGATCAAACCTGGGTCTTCCACATTGCAGGCAGACTGTTTACCATCTGAGCCACCAGGGAAGCCCATATAAATGTGTAGATGGTAAAATTAAAATTATGATTGCTAAAAGTCTTCAGCAGAGATACCTAACTTTTGAAGTGCACCCACAATTCATCCTTGGTAGAAATTGTGTGAGAAACTTAGTTGTCTGCTAGTATTTTACATGTGAGCTGGGTGAAAGCTGGTTATTTACAGGGTTACTAATTAATTAACATAGGTTTTAATTTGCTAAAACTACATGGCTTCCTTAGGTCTTCCAAACTAGGTCAACCATTTAGCTCCCAGATTTAACATATAATATTCGATTAAACCAAAAGGAATAAACAGAGATATTATCAAAACCACAAACAAAACTGACAATGGGTATTCGGATGATGACTTTACCTTTTAATGAAACCTCAGGTCTTTTAAGATCAGTCAAATGTAAACTGAGCTCGATGAAGATGATTATACTAAAAGGAAATTACCAAGCAGCTCAACATTTTGAATTCTAAGAATTTTAGTTACATTGGATAAAGATTGGCAGATAAAGATTGCCAATTTCACTTATTTAGTGCATTGGAGTCTGAAACACTGTTTTACAACCCAAAGCTATACTTTTAAAGGTCACCTTCCTGCACTCTTCTAAAACGTGTGAAGGCTTACTAGTTCTCAAAAAATTAAAGAAACTCTGTATGTATGTATTTATTTGATGTATATGTCTTACATCTTTAAAACTCTACATGTATGCATACTTTTAAAAATTCCCAAACATAGACACTACCTATAATTTACTTATTTTCCCTACTTAAGTGCAAGTAATGGGTATTTTAAAATCTGAAGCTTGGATCTCTTTTGTTGGCAATATCAAAGTCCTGTAAAATGTTAATTTAAAAAATTGTCTCTTTTAAAATCAAGGTTTGGCTTCTAGGATTTCTCCCTTCTCTGAAAGGAAAGAAACTAGTATTTACTGGGCATATACTATGTACCCTGTGCTCACAGCAACCCCATAAGGTAAATGTAGATATTCTTCTCTTACTAGTGAAAAACCCAGACCTCCTAAAAATTAAAGCTTGTTCAGGGAATTCCCTGGTTGATCCATTGGTTAGGACTGGTACTTTCACTGCGATGGCCAGGGTTCAATCCCTGGTCAGGGTGGATCCTGCAAGCCTCGAAGTAAAAAAAAAAAAAAAAAGCTTATTAGTGTTCCTGTAAACCTAGATAGGATTCCACGCCAAATCTATCCAGCATCAAAGCCCACTCTCTACCTCCTTACTCCTCCTTGGCTCACATGGGAATTTGCAGTAAGCAGTGACTACTCATACCCAAAATGTTGTCTTTTTTTTTTTCTTTAGAGGGGCTCCCTTTATTAGCATCACAAAAAGTATCACTAATTCTCAAAAGGCCCATGCTCTGGAAGTTCAGCTTAAATGGGATAGGTGGAATATCGTTAGTATTAATTTGTAGAAAGTAGTAGTGCATACATGCTCAGTCACTCAGTCTTGTCTGACTCTGTGACCCCATGGACTGTAGCCTGCTAGGTTCCTCTGTCTATGGAGTTTTCCGGGCAAAAATGCTAGAGTGGATTGCCATGTCCTCCTCCAAGGATCTTCCCAAGCCAGAGATCGAACCCGTGTCCCCTGTGGCTCCGGGATCGGCAGGCAGATTCTTTACCACTGGACCACTTGGGAAGCCCCAGAGGGTAGGTGATCCATGTCTAAAGATTGATTCCACAGAGTGAATTGGAGATTGAAATAATTTTCCAGATAACTTAAGGTCAAAGTAACTGTATTAAGGAAACAGCAATTTGAAATATTTCAAAAAGTGGGTTGTAAAATTGTCCACCTTATGTTCATCCTATATATTTGGAAAATTTTAGCTAAATTCTCCAAATATATAAAGAATATTTAGAGAATGAACACCTTTCCAAGTTCATTCCTTTAAAGATGAAAGAATTAAACCTGTGATGAATTCTCTATTGTTTCCCTATCTGCATTATAAACATAGATATATTTAACATACTTTCATAAAGTTTTAAAAATCAGTTTTCTTCCAGTTCTACCACAGTAAATGTATTGACATATGCCACCAACGAAAATCTTTATCCAATTTGTTCCAAAAGAAGCACTGTTTATATCTGAGAAGTCATTTTTTTTACCACATTTTATTGTCATTTTTTTTGAGCATTAAAATATATTTGTCTAAGTACAAACCAAGATTTCTTTTCACAAAGTCAGTAGTGCTTTGAATTTTGTCTATATTTTGATTCTTTTACAATTATGGTTGTTCTAAGTTTGCCTCTTCTGGTTTGGAACTTGTCTTTTATTTTGGCTCTGATTTTTACGAAAGCATTTTTCTCAACAAACCCTGAGTACACATGTCAGACAATCATAGCTTTTAGCTACCATCGAATGCCATTACCATTCAGCCTTGGTTAAACTCTGCCTCCCAAGACATACATTCTGATTGTCAACATCTACTCTGAGTGAAAAATGGTTGCACTATCTCTGCATTCCATTTCATCACAGGAAAGAAATCTGCTTTTTAAAGCCATGGCTTAATAATTTCAGAAATGGGAAAGACAGCAGATTCATGTGAAGCTGAGGAAGCATTTCATCTTCCAGAAATGAGGGCAGAAATGAAGCAACACTGCTCCTTAGGCACAGCCAGAAGCAGTGCAACTAAGTGTGAGCAGTAAGTCTCGGAGAGCTGAGCAAAACAGCAACTGGCAGCAGAAATGTGGGTCTCGTGGGAGCAGGTCCAATCACAAACCCTTCTGGTCATTTTCCCAGCTGTGGCTGCCCCCCTCCATTACTGTATTAAATCTTTACCATACTTTCTACCTGGGTTGATGTAAGAAACTAGGGACAAATGCAGGAGGTGGGAGGTGGGAGTGGTGACTTGATTGGAGATCCTTTTCTGTTCATAAGCCAGTTGGATAACTCCCCTTCCCTCTTCTTCTCCAACTCTTTTCCAAAAGAGCAAAAGAAATCTTGCTTCAGAAACGTCTAGTGCAGAATCTGGATCTGCCTTTTTTAAACCTACCTTGATTTCCCTGGTTAATCTAATAGTTGCTCTGGCTGGAGCACTGCTCTCAGACAAGCACTGGGATTGCCCTTCCTTGCTCTCAACCTTTATATTTTGAGACCTCCATCCTTCCCTACAGAGACAGGAATTAAATTTCCACCTTTCTAAACTACTGACAGCATGTGTGATGCCCCACCCTGGAAATATGTACTTGACTTTATGGTCTCAGGAGGTGTTATAATCCCCAACTCATGGGGACGACATCGAGGTGTTTCCTAAACCTCAATTAGGAAATAAGGTTGCCACTCACATTCTGATTACAACAGTGTTTAAGAAAGGGCTGTGTTAAAGTGTGTGTCTTCTTGGGAATGCAAAGGCCTTTGTGGGAGGAACTTAATTTCCAGTGTAGTAAAACAGTGTGTGCACGGCAAGGGGATGTATGTTATGAAGAAAGTAACTATACTCAAAAACACAGTTACAAACCTGTATTGCAAATGATTTCTTTGCATGTCTGTTTCCCACTACACTACAAACCACTACACTACAGGTTTCTTAAAGGCCAGCATCACACTTACTATATCTGTATATGTGATAAGATGTATTGTTGTTGTTCAGTTGCTCATTCGTGTCCAACTCTTTGCAACCCTATGGACTGCAGCATGCCAGGCTTCCCTGTCATTCACTATCTCCCAGAGTTTGCTCAGACTCATGTCCATTGAGTCGATGATGCCATCAAACCATCTCATTCTCTGTCACCTCCTTCTCCTCCTGCCCTCAATCTTTCCCAGTACCAAGGTCTTTTCCAATGAGTCAGCTCTTCACATCATGTAGCCAAAGTATTGGAGCTTCAGCTTCAGCATCAGTCTTTCTAATGAATGTTCAGGGTTGATTTCTTTTAGGATTGATTGGTTTGATCTCCTTGCTGTCCAAAGATCTCTCCAGAGTTTTCTTCAGCACTGCAATTCAAAAGCATTAATTTTTGGCACTCAGCCTTCTTTATGGTCCAACTCTCACATCCATACATACATGACTACTAGAGAAACCTCAGCTTTGACTCTACAGACCTTTGTCGGCAAAGTGATGTCTCTGCTTTTAATACACTGTCTAGGTTTGTCATAGCTTTTCTTCCAAGAAGCAAGTATCTTTTAATTTCATGGCTGCAGTCACCTTCTGCCGTGATTTTTGGAGCCCAAGATAATAAAGCTTGTCACTGTTTCCATTTTTTCCCCATCTATTTGCTGTGAAGTGATGGGACCGGATGCCATGATCTTCATTTTTTGAATGTTGAGTTTTAAGCCAGCTTTTTCACTCTCCTCTTTCACCTTCATCAAGAGGCTCTTTATTTTGTCTTTGCTTTCTGGCCATTAGGGTGATGTCATCTGCGTATCTTAGGTTATTGATGTTTCTCTCAGCAATCCTGATTCTAGCTTGTGATATCACATCTATACATGTAATAAAATGTATTATATCTTCTTGTATTCCCCAACCAGCAGGTCATATCAGTTCACTAATTAGTTTGTTGATAGAACCAGACTCTGGCAGTGACTTGGTGAGTCTAGCTTTGTAAGAATTCCATAATCTTAGATTTGAAGATCATGATGAAGGGTTTGTGGAGGTTCTCTGTTAACTTGTTCGTACTACCAATGACTAAAGGAAATTTTATGAAGTCTATTATGAACAGCCATTCTTGAAGCAATTACTAACACCTAACTAATTGGGAGGAAAATCTTTCTCCACTCAACAGCCTTCAAATACCACCTGCATTGGCTATATTTTGAAAAACATTTCAGGATGGAATCCAGCCTTTCTAACTCTCACTGAGCTTGCTAGTTTCTACATGATTTCTCCTTGGGGCTCCTCTTTCTGATAATTATCACTATAAGATGTTTGGTCAACATGTGTAGTACTTAGGACTAATTAAAGTTGGGGAAAGTGAATGATGAAGTAACCATCCCAGGGCAACTACTGTGTCCTTCTCCATTCTAGTTTTTCTATTTCACTGTGAGCATTTTCCCCAACCAGCAAAAGTGCCAATCAGATTCCAAAGTGATTTAGAACTCCCCCATAGCCTTAGCTATTCAATATAAAACTTACAGTATCTGGGCTCTCTAGATGCATTACTGATTAACCTCAGTAGACATGGAATATAACCAACTTGGCTTTCAAAATTGACATAGCTTTAAGAATGGAAAGACCTTTATGGGAGAAACTTAATCTCCAATATATTAAAATAGTGTGCACATTGCAGAGATGTATATTGTGAATAAAATAGTTATGCTCAAAAACATTGTGAAGACCATGAAGTCAGTCCTCGTTTATGCCTTTTCTCTTTCATTCATGAATTACAAGTGAATAAATCTTAAACTAATAAGGTAGAGATGGAAGAAAGCTCAGACTTATCATGCCAGTGTGGCCCAGGAATCCAACGACACATTAAAAGGATCATCCACCATGATCAAATAGAATTGATCACTGGGATGCAGTAATGGTTCAATATATGTAAATTATTTAATGTGATACATCACAGTAACAGAATAAAGGATGAAAATCATGAGTGTCTCAATCAATGTCATAAAAGCATCTGACAAAATTTAACTCTCTTCATGATAAATACCCTCAACAAACAAGAAAAGGAGGAAAGTACATCAGCATAAAACAATCCATGTATGAAAAGTCCATAGCTAACATTATAGTCAGAGGTGAAAAACTGAAAGCTTTTCTTTTAAGATCAGGAGAGAAGGCAGGAATGCCCATTTCTCACCACTTCTATTCAACCTAATATTGGAGATTCTAGGTGGAGCAGTTAGGCAAGAAAAACAACAAACTACCTAAAAAGGACATCAGGGAAACAGTCCCATTCCCACTAGCACTAAAAAGAATAAAATACTTAGAAATAAACTTAAGCAAGAAGGTGAAAGACTTGTATACAGAAAACTACAAAACACTGATGAAATAAAGAACCCACAAACAAATGGAAAGATAGCCCATGTTTATGGTGGGCTGGAAGATTTAATATTGTTAGTGTCCATATTACCCAAATCAATGCAATCCCTATCAAAACCCCAATAGCATTTTTTAGAAAAATAGAAAAAAAAAAAGTTATGTGATTCACATGGAACCACAAAAAGACCATGAATATCCAGATAAATCTTGAGAAAGAAGAAAAAATCTGAAGGCACCACACTTGTTGACTTCAAATTATATTACAAAACTACAGTGATCAAACATAAAGATAGGCATATACCAGTGAAACTGAATAGAAAGCCCAGAAATAAATTCACACATATGTGGTCAGCTGGTCTTTAACAAGGCTTCCAAGAATACACAATGGGGAAAGGATATTCTCTTCAACAAATATAGTTCTGGGATATCTGGATATTCAAATGCCAAAGAATGAAATTGAGCCCTTATCTTACAGCATACACAAAAATCAATTTAAAATGGATTAAAAACTTTAAGACCTGAAACTGTAAAACTCCTAGAAGAACATATAGAGGGACAGCTTTATGACATTGGTCTTTTCAATAATTTCATGAATGTGACACCAGAAGCACAGACACCAAAAATAAAATAAATAAATGATACTGTATATCAAACTAAACGCTTCTGCACAGCAAAGGAAACAGCACAATGAAAAAGGAGCCTATGGATTGGAGGAAAATACTCTCATATCTGATAAGGAATTAATATCTAAAATTTGTAAGTAACTCCTACAATTCAGTAGCAAAAAACAAGACAAACAACAAAAAACTAATAATTAAAAATGGACTAATGATTTGAATAGACATGCTGTGGGAGATGTGGTTTCAATCCCTGGGTTAGGAAGATCCTCTGGAGGAGGATATCACAACCCACTCCAGTATTCTTGCCTGGAAAATCCCCATGGACAGAGAGGAGCCTGGTGGGCTACAGTCTATAGGGTCGCAAAGAATCGGACACAACTGAGCAACTAAGCCCATACACACACACATGCTGTGGTGATACTACAGGCTGTTTCTTGTATTTTCTATACTGTTTTGGAAAGTAGAAGTTTCTAAGCAGAGAAATTAATTTTGTTTGACATATTAAGCTTTTACTTATTGCTTTATTCAGTCAGGAAATATTTGTTGTGAGCCTGCCATAAGCCAGGCACTCAGCAAAATTTTGGAGACACAAAAGTGAAGTGAGACCTCTGTCTCTCAAACGTTCATAATTGTCAAGGCAAACGTTTTGAGTTGCAATAATGCAGTAATAATGGTATATACAAAGTAGATTAGATGCATAGATGAAGTGATGGAAATACTCAAGCAGAGTTAAGAAAACCCTCTATTATATGGTGTACCACAAAAAGGCACTTACGGGGTGCATTTGTTAGGAACAGGCAACCACCAAAGATGTGTCCAACCCTGAGGTTCTAAGAGCTTTGTAAAGTGGGAACTTCTTCTCTGAATCAGAAAGGAAGGCAGCTATTTAGTGTGCAGGTGACATAAATTACGTATTGTCCACTTTTTCTTGGCATGAATCTATCAGAGGGGCAGACACGGAAGAGTAATATTCCTAGTCTTTGCTTTTTTCATTGTAATCCTCCAGGCAACTGGATGCTCCAGCAATAGATGTCAGAGAGAAAAAAAAAGAAACAACCAGATAGGTATTTTGTTCCAGTCAGAGTCTGTGCTCTGATATCAGCTTAATGTTTACGAAATCAATTTTCTCTACCTGCTGGATCATGTTAATGTGAGAACTAGCTCTTCATAACCTATCCTATTTGTTCCTGGGCGGTTTTATAGGGCTGATATTTTATCAGAAATACAAAGAGATTGAGTGCTGTTCTCCTAATATATTCATTACTTGCTTCATCATGCTGGTAAATAATATGCATATGGTAATTTGAGAAACACGGTGTTCCCATTGCTCATTTTTATTCTCAGAAATTTCTCTGTCTTTTGCAAATACTCAAAAAAAATCAAAGGCAAGATTATTTCAAAATTGAATTTCACATTCCTCCTCTTCTCACTTTCTGGTGCCCACACAACATGTAGAGTACATTCTTTTCTGTTTTGACCAGTGGTTTTAGACTATGCAACCTCTTCTGCTAATAGTCTTACTGTAGAATGTTTCGGGGAGAAGGCGATGGCACCCCACTCCAGTACTCTTGCCAGGAAAATCCCATGGACGGAGGAGCCTGGTAGGCTGCAGTCCATGGGGTTGCGAAGAGTCGGACATGACTGAGTGACTTCACTTTCACTTTTTACTTTCATGCATTGGAGAAGGCAATGGCAACCCACTCCAGTGTTCTTGCCTAGAGAATCCCAGGGACAGGGGAGCCTGGTGGGCTGCCGTCTATGGGGTCACACAGAGTCGGACACAACTGAAGTGACTTAGCAGCAGCAGCAGCAGCAGAGCGACCAACACACATGTTAAGTGTCCACTGTGTGCCTGACACTATACTAGGTCTTAAACAAAGAACAATAAAAAAGATGGAAGCATCTGATTCAGGGGCTGTTTTTATCTTTTTTCAAGCTTTTCCAAAACTGTGTCATCAAGACAAAAGCGAACGTGAAATAGATGCCTTAAATAGAAGTGGATTAATAATGAATGAGCTAACTCAAAAGCTCTCCAGAACACATGTTTCAATCAACAGCCTTGAGTAAACTGATAAGCTGGAATCAGATCATCATTGGGCCCACAGATTTGGGGAAGAAAGCCCCATTTATAAACCTGGAATATTGAAAGTAGATACCTAGATCAGTTTACTTGGAGAGAAGTGAATAATAAGGGTGTTTTACTGAGAGTAGCACTTAATTTATGTGTATTTAAACTGTCAAAATGTTTTAGTTCTTTATGGTCACTAATTCTCTTATTTATTTACTTAACAAATATTGATTTGCTATTGTGGATAAATTAGTTGTTCTAAGCACTAGGAATAAAGGGCCCTGTGGGCTTCCTGGTGGCTCGGACAGTAAAGAATATGCCTGCAGTACAGAAGACCCAGGTTTGATCCCTCGGTCAGGAAGATCCTCTGGAGAAGGGAATGGCAACCCACTCCAGTATTCTTACCTAGAGAATTCCATGGACGGAGGAGCCTGGAGGGGCTATAGTCCATGGAGTCACAAAGAGTCATACACAACTAACACTTTGTCTTTCACTCACTTTCATCCTCAAGTTTGCATTGGATGAAAAAAAAATGAAAAAAAAAATAGACTAAAAAATATGCCAGATATTAGAAACTTACAGCATGTGCTATGAAGAAAACAAATGGTATGTTAATGTGAGTGTGTTTACAAGGGTGAAAGTGAAAGTGAAGTCGCTCAGTTGTGTCCGACTCTTTGCTACCCCATGGACTGTAGCCTACCAGGTTTCTCCATCCATGGGATTTTCCAGGCAAGAGTACTGGAGTGGGTTACCATTTCCTTCTCCAGGGGATTCTTCCCAACCCAGGAATCGAACCCAGGTCTCTTACATTGCAGGCAGACACTTTACCCTCTGAACCACCAGGGAAGCCCATAGAAAGGTACTTTACATAAAGTGTTTAAGCCAATCATGTAAACGGAAGGAAAAGAATTTCAAGCAGAAAACAGAATATTTACCTGCTGTTTACAAAAAAGACGCTGTCTGGACAAAAGCAGTATACAATTATCTAAATTAAGGATTGGCAAATCTCACCTGTCATCTGTTTCTTTAAAAAATAATTTAGTCTTGTTTTCGTAAATAAGGTGTTTTGAGAACACGGTCGTGCCTACTCTTTTATGTATTGTCTATGGTCCTTTTCATACAACAGAGGAGCTTTATCATTGCAGAAAAGACCCCATGGCCCACAAAGCCAAAAATATTTATCTGCCTCTTTAGAGAAGAAGTTTGCCAACCCCTGATCTTATACACCAGTTTGAATAATCATTATATTTGTGATCTTTTAAAAATTCTATTGTCTTTAACTCTATGAGATCAAACCAACAGTTTCCAGAAACCCTGTTAAAATGCACCTAGTGAGGACAGTTGACATTTATTGAGTGAAACTACATCCCAGGCATTGTTTTAAGCTCTCTGTGTGAATTGCATTACACTTAATGCTCACTACAGCCCTACATGGTGGGTATGATTATCACTCCAGGTTATAGGAAAGGCAACTGAGACACAGAGAAATTAAGTGACTCACTTGATATCACACAGCAGTTAAGCAGTGGCATCAAGATTCAAAACCAGACAGCCTGGGTCATAAACCCTGTCCTAACCCACCTTTGTGACTTCACATCCTACAGCTGCACCACCATAACAAACCCCATGGCTTAAAACTGTCTATCCCTAATTTGCACAAGTAAGCCAACATCTTGCTCCAAAGAATTTAGAACTTGCTTTAGAGCCAAATTTTACAGCTGTTCCTTGCTTAGCATTCAGAATGTAAAGAAGGTTTCTAAGTGATTTCCTTTCAAGCTTCACTGAGAAGCATTGAGTAAATAATTCTTTTAGGAATGCCTATACTGGAAATCCAGACTATTTCTCTAATTACTCAATTATGCTCTTGACTCAATGTAACAGGTAATTCTGCAATTTTCTCTCTCGATTTGGCTGTAAGAGGCACCATTAGATCTATTGTCACTTTCCTTTGCTCCCCATCTCCTAGGAATCCAATGTAACGTAAGTATCTGCTCCCTGGATTTCTGGGGACTTCCACTAAATTCCTAGACATCCTTTGTACAGCCATGTGTGAACTCATCTGGAAAGCTATATCAGAAAGCCCAAATTTTGTGATGTTCAGTTCAACCTAGGCTAGCAGCCATACCCCTGAATCTCTATGTGCTAATCTCCATGAAAGATGTCTGTGTCTCTGTATGATTTTGTTGACAGCCTACTTACTTCTGAAGAGATTCCCCATAAGTTGGTATAAGCTTCCAAAATTTGCTTAAACTGAAACACATATGCACCCAATGAAAACACTAAACTTTAGCGACTTGATAGGGGCTTCCCTTGTAGCTCAGTTGGAGAAGGAAATGGCAACCCACTCCAGTATCCTTGCCTGGAAAATCTCATGGACAGAGGAGCCTGGTGGGCTGCAGTCCATGGGGTCGCAAAGGGTCGGGCACGACTAAGCGACTAACACTTAGTTACTTACTTACTTACTTACTTACTTAGCAAATTGACATTTTCTCCAAGTCCGAGTCTGGGCTGTGAGTTACTGAGTAACACATAGTGCTGAACAGTACCTTGTCACATAGATGCCATGATTTTCATCCTTATGGAATGGTGGAGATAGGTCCAGTAAAGATAAAATCAATAGACAACGTAGTGAGTGTTGTGGTAGACAAAGTACAGGGTGATAGTGCAGTTCAAAGTCAGGGTACCCAACAAGGAGTTGAGGGCAGAAGGCATGGTCAAGGAAGGCTCCCTAAAAGATAAAATTTAGAAGGTAAAATTTGTCAGAATTGAATGTAGAAGGGAGAGTACTGGAAATTAAGGAGTCATGAGTGACATCTGGTTTTATCACCAGCATTTTGTTGAATTATTAGCCTTCTCTCAGTATGTATTTCTACACGCTTCCAAAATCAATAGTCATCCCTTTAGATTCACACACCCTATGCAGTATTTCATTGATGCTATTGTGTTTCAATATGTCAAAAGAATCAATCCAGTCTCACTTTGCTAATAAACAACTGTGGGGTTTTGGACAAAATCCAAGCTGAACTTTGCTTGGCCCAGGTCTTTTCACCTTCATAAAGATACTGATTTTATTTTTATGGGCTCCAAAATCACTGCAGATGGTGACTGCAGCCGTGAAATTAAAAGACGCTTACTCCTTGGAAGGAAAAGTTATGACCAACCTAGATAGCATATTCAAAAGCAGAGACATTACTTTGCCAACAAAGGTCCATCTAGTCAAGGCTATGGTTTTTCCAGTGGTCGTGTATGGATGTGAGAGTTGGACTATAAAGAAAGCTGAGCACCAAAGAATTGATGCTTTTGAACTATGGTGCTGGAGAAGACTCTTGAGAGTTCCTTGGACTGCAAGGAGATACAACCAGCCCATCTTAAAGGAGATTAGTCCTGGGTGTTCATTGGAAGGACTGATGTTGAAGCTGAAACTCCAATACTTTGGCCACGTGATGCAAAGAGCTGACTCATTTGAAAAGACCCTGATGCTGGGAAAGATTGAGGGCAGGAGGAGAAGGGGATGACAGAGGATGAGATGGTTGGATGGCATCACTGACTCAAGGGACATGAGTTTAAGCAAGCTCCGAGAGTTGGTGTTGGACAGGGAAGCCTGGTGTGCTACAATTCATGGGGTTGCAAAGAGTCGGACATGACTGAGCAACTGAATTGAACCGAGTGGCTAGAACTCTCCTTTAAATAAAAATTAACAAGACCTCATAGCAGTGAACTCAGAAAAGCATCACTGGCTTCTTATGGGACATAGCAACTTTCCCACTGGAAGGGGCAGAGATGCTGACCTAGAACAGGACATATGCTGGGTCCACATCAGTCCAGGGGGACAAATCCTGTCCATTTCAAGTATTTTCACTGATCAAAAGTACAATCAGACTTTATATGGGTGCAGGAAAGAAGTATGAACTGGTCACAGAAAAGGTGTTTAAATGAGCACACCAGATCATGTGGATACAAGCCACCTGGATTATTTTCTCCGGGCTTCCGTGACAAAGTGTCACAACCAGCTGGCTTAAAAGAATAGAAATGTGTTTTCTCACAAGTTACGGAGGCTGTAAGTTGGGGACAAAGATTTCCTTGGAGCCTTGCTCCCTCTGAGACTCTGGGGAGATGCTTACCTTGTTTCTTCCTGACTTCCAGTGGTGACCGGCAGGCCATGGTGTCCTTAGCTTATAGCTGCATCCCTTCTGTCTCTGCCTCAGTCATCATAGGTCATTTTCCTTGTATGTCTCTGCTTCTTGCCCATGTGAGAAGTAATTAATCACATCACCCATGACCCAGTTTTCAAATCAGTTCACATTTTGAGGTATTGGGGGACTTTAATATCTCTTTCAAGGGCACATGATTCAACCCAGTACACTATCCAAACAAATGACATTGTGAGAAGGTTCCATTTGCATCTAATGTTGTGACTGGGCTTCCCAGGTGGCCCTAGAGGTAAAGAACCCACCTGCCAATGCAGGAGACGTAAGAGATTCAGGTTTGATCCCTGGGTCGGAAAGATCCCCTGGAAGAGGGCATGGCAACTCACTCCAGTGTTCTTGCCTGGAGAACCCCATGGACAGAGGGGCCTGGTGGGCTATTGTCCAAGGGGTGACAAAGAGTTAGACACGACTGAAGCAACTTAGCATGCACACACGCATGTGTGACCAGGCTCCTGACTTTACATGATATTAGAGCTAAAAATCCACTTCTGTCTGAAAAGTGATGTTTGGCAAGAAAGGTTGAGAGAACAGCCCAGACTCCATGGCCAGTGCTTGCCCCTTCAGGAGCATGTGTCCCCTCCTGTATGACATGCTCTCAAGTGCTGGGATGTCAACAAGGCAATGATCAAAGGGTAGACTGGAGCTTGCAGTGGCAGGGTCGCTCAGAATTCATGACTCACCTCCTGTAGCTTGCCCTTGCCGCCCTCGCACTTATCCTCTCAGTTCTTCCCCCTCCGCCTTGCTCATCCTCCCTGCTTTGCTGGGAAACAAAAGCTGATTTGAATCTAGCCATTTTGATTTGGTGGCAAGTGAACTGTAAACCAGATTAAGCCAAAAGAAGCAAATCCAATGACTGTCGCAAGCAAGTTGTCCAATTATTGCTTTTTTTGCAGTGAGGGTAAAAGGCAGTTAAGGGCCTTATATATCATAAGGCAAATACTAATTTGCCTGAATCAGCTTGCCAAAGGGTAATCAGCAAACGGGTTGGTGCTCATCAGAGCTGCACAGACTGGTCTCTGAGGAGGTCAGAGCCAGGAATAAACCCTACCAGAAACTCCTGGTGAATCTAGCAAGTTCCCTGCCTTCTGCATGCTGAAGCAAAGGTCCAACCTTCACCTGACTTGTAGCCTGCCTAGGGTAAGTCACTGGACTTCTTGGCAGATTTCTGGTGCCACAGGCTCTCTTCTCTCTCTCCCTGGGTGAGGATCAGTTTCTCTGGGAGCGATGGGAAAGTGAAAATGTGTTTGCAGAATCTGTCCCTCACTCTCACCCTACTGCTTGTACCTGCCTCTGAGGTAGGTCAAGGAGGTAAACCATATCTGTTACTGACAGAGGACAGAAGGTGAGGGAACAGGAAGAAAAGCAAAGGGAAATATGTTCCAAAGGGGAAAAAAATTAGCAGTGGATAAAATGACAAAGACATCATTTTATGATGTAATAATCTCTGAATGATAAAGGGAGTGGATTTGGCCCAAATACTGGAATATTTCCAGATTTCAGGGCCTCCTCCTGTCTTGAGCCCCAGCTCCACATTTGGGCTGGTTAATCCCTTGACCTTTGTGGAAATCCTCCCTGACGTCACTGGACTAGAGGCCTGGAATGGAAAGGAAGGGCTTTGTCAGAGCTGCATGAATCCACATGGCTCATCTCCTGACAGGAAAGCTCAGTGGAGAACAGGACTCTCACTATTTAGAAACTGGACTAGGATTCCTATCCAGAGGATACAATTTGCCATTGCCTTTGTGGTTTGTATGGTGCATGCATTAGTAGTTTTGCTCATGTCCGATTCTTTGCAGTCCAATGGACTGTAGCCCACCAGGCTCCTCTGTCCATGGGGATTCTCCAGGCAAGAGTACTGGAGTGAGTTGCCATGCCCTCCTCCAGGGGATCTTCCTGACCCAGGGTATGAACGTGCACCTCTTAACATCTGCATTGGCAGGCAAGTTCTTTACCACTACCACCACCTGGGAAGCCAGTTTGTATGGCCAGTAGAGCAAACCAAGAACACTAAGGAAAGAACTTTTTCTCTTGATGCCTAAGTGCCAATCACAATTGTTTGGAGTTCTCTTAATTGGCATCCCAGGTCTCATCTAACTATTGTTGTAACACACATGTATTGACATAAAAGCTGCTTACATTTTCACCACCAACATCCCAAAAGATGCTGCTGCTGCTGCTGCTGCTAAGTCACTTCAGTCGTGTCCGACCCTCAGCAACCCCATGGACTCCAGCCTTCCCGGCTCCTCCATCCATGGGATTTTCCAGGCAAGAGTACTGGAGTGCGGTGCCATTGCCTTCTCCCCAAAAAGATGAGGCACCATCTATTTTTTCCCCTACCAGTTTCTGTCTATAGGGCTTTGTATTCATTAACAATTGGCTCTGTTCCCTTTGCAGTCTGGAGGCCCTGTTCCAGGTCACCTGTGATTTGGAACACTGGGTCCTTGGCAATGAAGTTAAGAAAAAGAAAGAGAACATGGGGAAGGAACCAAAGGTAGAACCAGATTTGAAGGTTTAGCCTGAAAGTTATATTTAGAGAGCCAGTTATATCTAGAACTCCAACTTCCTAGCCATCAGATACTTGACAGACAAGTTGAAAGTAAGGACAAGATTAATTATCAAGGCTCTTGGTGGGGAGTGGGGAGAGGAGGAAGGGGATAAATGCTTTCATGTTCGTCACTGTTTACTCAAAAAGAGTGTCACTAATAATGAAGGTTGATGAACGTGAAAGGATAGCTATTAGTTTTGCAAGTAAGTAGGGGAAATTACACACTAACATTTCTTTTAAATATTTTTATTATATACCATATTTTATATACCATATATACCATATATTTACATACCATCAAGTTTATCCCTTTAAAGCCTACAACTTAGTGGTTTTCAGTATATTTACAGAGCCACGCAACCCTCACTACAACCTAGTTTTAAAACCAACCACAGAAGGAATGTAGTACACATTAGCAGTCATTCCCTTTTCCCTTTTTGCCCTACCCCTGCCCCTGGCAACCACTAATCTATTTTCAGTTGCTGTGGATTGGCTTTTTCTGGAGAGTTCATATAAATGGAATCATGCTATATGTGGCCTTTCGAGACTGGCTTCTCTCACTCATAATATTGATTTTGAGGTTTGTCCAAGTTGTAGAATATGACAAGTACTTCATTCCTTTTTGTTGTTGAATAAGATTCCATTGGAGATATACCACATTTTACTTGTCCACTTATCAGTTGATGGACAACACACTTGTGTTTTACTTAAAACAGCAAATTGCCACAGTTTCAACAATCTGAATTGAATAACTTTTTGCTGAAGGCAGAAGTTAATAAAACAGCTCCTGATCTTAATACGTTAGATTTAAGAGATAAGATTACTAAGGGATTTAAGATTTAGTTTTTATAGCAAAAAAAAAAAAAAAAAGATTTTTATTCAGGTTTGTGGCAAGTAGATGTTTGCAAGATAACCTAATGATATTAGCGTAATAAGGTCATGATATTTGTATTTGTGCTTTTCAGTTATCTCAGTAGAGTGGATCTGTATAGAGAAGTGTTCACTCATCCCTTCTAATGAAATAATGTTAGAATGCTTGAAATCTCTTTACTACATCCACGTGAAATACAGCACCTGCCTTTGTGTTCAGCCAACAAGTGCACAGCTGAGTTTGAGGCCAAGCTCCATAGCTGGTCTGCCAGGAATCTACTGGTTGTACTGTCCTATTGTACTAGTTTTTGTCTTTTCTCTGCTTCTGACTCAGGTGTGAATGAGGAAGCATGGGAAAGAGGAGCAAGAGGGAGCAAATAAGGTTCTACAGATCTGGAAGGTTGCCTGGGATTCATATTCAAGCAGTTCCTTCTCAAGGTGTCAAAACTCTTCTTACATGGGGAGTAGTGGCCAGACTGCAGGCTCTGGAATCTAGGCATGGCCATTTCATATCTTTGTGATGTTGGGCAGGTACTTAATCTGTCTTTCTTGTTCTCATCAGAAAAATGAAGATAATAATGGTTCTTAGTTCTCCAGATGCGTTGAGGATTCCCATGATTCCTGGCACATAGGAAACTGGTAACCATGAATATTGCTAGCATGTATTCACTACTTGCTATTTCCTAGACACTGTGCATGGAATCTTCACAGCAATCTAAAAAGGTAGTGAAAGGTATTCCCACTTTGCAGATGAAGAAATTGAGATTTAAGGAAGTGTAAATATATCCTCCTCAAGGTCAGTTGGTTTAAAAATGGCACGAGTCACTTTTATATACCTTTCGGTCTGATTCAGATTCTTTACATGTCCATTACAGCAGGGTGCTTATATGCAATGAATCGGGCTAGTCAGTATGCTGCCAACTGGAATATAGCTATAACAACATACACATTTGTGTTGATAAAAATGAATAATGAATGCAATTGGGCCACTTTGGAAAATAATGTGACCAAAACCCTGGGGAGAAAACAGCAGTAAAAGACTAAGACGAAGCTGTTAGAACAAACATGGGGCTTAAAGGACCTCAAAGTAAGACATGTCATCTGGTGAGATCTGCATCCTCTCAACTCAGGGGAACCAGACCCTGTGGTTTATGGGAATTAAAAGAACATTGCACGTGGTACTTGGGTTAAAGAAGGTAACTGACTCATTTCCATTAGCTAGGGAATTAGTGCCTGTGTTAATATTCCATTTGTCAACTTAATGGTTTAAGGTGTTTCCATTGCCATCACCAGCAGCACTTTTAAATTAGCCTTGAGAGCTAAAGAGTAAACAGAAGCACAGTTTATCATTCTGTCAAGTTCAACTACCTAAAAAAGGCAATATCTGATAGTCAAGCAAACAACTAGACTGCAAACCACAAGTGTCAGCATTGACACAGCATTGACGCATTTACAGCTCCATGAGGGTTATTAACTGTGTTGCCCCAGGAGTCCAGAAGAAGACAGTTCAAGGGTTAGAGACAAATGGTATTTAGATGGTCCCCAACTAGCTGGAAACCTAAAACAGACTTTCCTTCTAACATGCCCTTCTGAACAGCCTTCCTGATTACACAGTGTGAAATAAGAACAGTTTTGGATACTAATCCTAAATAATCCTAAATTTTGGATTCTAACTTTAGGAAATATTTATTCTCTCATATTTCTGTTTAAAAAGATGTTCTCAATTCAGATTACCACAACTATAGCAATCTGCTCTTTTAATTAAAAGAGTGTGTTCTTTCCCCACTTATAGTATTAGTGGCTTCAAATGCATAAAGAACCTTTTTGTAAACCAATTCATGAGAGTTTAGACATCAGGACAAAGGTAACATTTTAAGAATGTTCTTATGTTGCAATCATTTGGGGATTATTTTCTAAACCAATTTCTTGAGAATTCTGTCTAAGGCCTTTTCATCATTGGAAGGTTTTTTTTTTTTTTAATTGTCCTTTTAATTAGGAGTGTAACCCTGGCTTGTAGATGCTACAAGCTTTTCTGGGAGGGTGAATTTACACATGTGGTCTCTGAGCTAAAAAAAAAGCAGAAAGTCCTTTGCTTCAGGTCCACTGCTGGTGGCTACCTCATTCAACCCATGGTTGCCCCAGTCAAGATGGCCACTGGCTGATTTAAGCAGACTCACATTCGGGCCATGGCTATTCATCGGACTAGAACAATCAGCCTGTTTTTTGGCGATTGTAATTTGGTGCTGTCAGGCTTATAAAATCCAGCTCTAAACTCTGCCCTTCCCTGCTAGTCTATCAAGCCGATCTGGACTTTGGTTCTTTGTAAACTATCTATAGTTCTCTTTATTTGTTGTTGTTCAGTTGCTAAGTCGTGTCCAACTCTTTGTGACCCCATGGACTGAAGCACCATGCCAGGCTTCCCTGTCCTCCACTATCTCTCAGTTTGCCTGTGTTCATGTTTGTTAAGTTGGTGATGCCATCTATCCATCTCATCAGCAGCAGCCCTCTTCTTTTTCTTTCTATCCTTCCCAGCATCAGGGTCTCTTTATTTACTCTACACTTATTCCCAAAAGGATTTAAAAGAACCTTGGTTAGATATGGCTCTGCTGTCCTGTGACCTGGGGCACGTTATAACAATTATAAAAGTTCTCACCTTTCACAGTGTTGCAGGGACTTCATGAACCTTATCTTGAGGAAGTGATTACCCTCAGGATACAAATTGAATTTCTGCTTCTGATAAAACTGGCAGATGGAAAATAGCTTGGGAAACAAGGGCACTGGACAAATGCAAGGGTCACCCTGTTAGTCAATGGACTAGAGTTTTAATGCAGAGTTCCAAAGAATAGCAGGGAGAGATAAGAAAGCCTTCCTCAGTGATCAATGCAAAGAAATAGAGGAAAACAATAGAATAGGAAAGACTAGAGATCTCCTCAAGAAAATTAGAGTACCAAGGGAACATTTCATGCACAGATGGGCACAATAAAGGACAGAAATGATATGAACCTAACAGAAGCAGAAGATATTAAGAGGTGACAAGAATACACAGAAGAACTATACAAAAAAGATCTTCATGACCAGATAATCATGATGGTATGATCACTCACCTAGAGCCAGACATCCTGGAATGCGAAGTCAAAGGCCTTAGGAAGCATCACTATGAACAAAGCTAGTGGAGGTGATGGAATTCCAGTTGAGCTGTTTCAAATCCTAAAAGATGATTCTGTTAAAGTGCTGCACTCAATATGCCAGCAAATTTGGAAAACTCAGCAATGACCACAGGACTGGAAAAGGTCAGTTTTCATTTCAATCTCGAAGAAAGGCAATGCCAAAGAATGTTCAAACTACCACCCAATTGCACTCATCTCACATGCTAGCAAAGTAATGCTCAAAATTCTCCAAGACAGCCTTCAACAGTATGTGAACCGTGAACTTCCAGATGTTCAAGCTGGATTTAGGAAAAGCAGAGGAACCGGAGATCAAATTGCCAACATCCATCGGATCATCAAAAAAGCAAAAGAGTTCCAGAAAACATCTATTTCTGCTTTATTGACTACACCAAAGCCTTTGACTGTGTGAATCAGAACAAACTGTGGAAAATTCTTCAAGAGATGGGAATACCAGACCACCTGACCTGCCTCCTGAGAAATCTGTATGCAGGTCAGGAAGCAACAATTAGAACTGGACATGGAACAACAGACTGATTCCAAATTGGGACAGGAGTATGTCAAGGCTGCATATTGTCACCTGCTTATTTAACTTAAATGCAGAGCACATCATGCAAAATGCCAGGCTGGATGAAGCACAAGGTGAAACTAAGATTTCCAGGAGAAATATCAATAACTTCAGATATGCAGATGACACCACACTTATGGCAGAAAGCAAAGAACTAAAGAGACTCTTGATGAAAGTAAAAGAAGAGAATGAAGAAGTTGGCTTTAAAACTCAACATTCAGAAAACTAAGATCTTGGTATCCAGTCCCATCACTTCATGGCAAATAGATAGGGAAACAATGGCAACAGTGGCAGACTTTATGTTCTTGGACTCCAAAATCACTGCAAAATGTGACTGCAGACACTTGCTCCTTGGAAGAACATCTATTACCAACCTAGACAGCATATTGGAGAAGGCAATGGCACCCCACTCCAGTACTCTTGCCTGGAAAATCCCATGGATGGAAGAGCCTGATAGGCTGCAGTCCATGGGGTCGCACAGAGTCGGACACGACTGAGCGACTTCACTTTCACTTTTCACTTTCATGCATTGGAGAAGGAAATGGCAACCCACTCCAGTGTTCTTGCCTGGAGATCCCAGGGACGGAGGAGCCTGTTGGGCTGCCGTCTATGGGGTCGTGCAGAATCAGACACAACTGAAGCGACTTAGCAGCAGCAGCAGACAGCATATTAAAAAGCAGAAACCTTACTTTGCCAACAAATGTCTGTCTAGTTAAAGCTATGGTTTTTCCAGTAGTCATATATGTATGTGAGAGTTGGACTATAAAAAGAATTGACACTTTTGAATTGTGGTCTTGGAAAGATTCTTGAGAATCCCTTGGACTGCAAGGAGATCCAGCCAGTCCATCCTAAAGGGAATCAGTCCTGAATATTCACTGAAGGACTGATGCTGAAGCTAAAACTCCAATACTTTGATGACCTGATGCAAAGAACTGACTCATTAGAAAAGACCCTGATGCTGGTAAAGATTGAAGGCAGGAGGAGAAAGGGATAACAGAGGATGATGGTTGGATGGCATCACTGACTCAATGGACTGAGTTTGAGTAAGCTCTGAGAGTCAATGATGGACAGGGAGGCCTGGCGTGCTGCAGTCCATGGGGTCACAAAGTGTCAGACATGACTGAGTGACTCAACTGAACTGAACTGAGAGTTTCAATATGTTGGTTCAACACAGTGGGGTTTGGTTTTAACTCTGACCTCCAGAGAAGCCCTCATCCTGGATATTTTTCAAGAATAGGAGGTTGAAAACATCAAGACAAGGAGGTCAGGGTAGATATCCTGCCAAGGATCCATACAGGGAACTTCTTGGAAAGAAATGAATTGAGGGACTTGTCCTAAATATGAGTAGCTGGGAAAGGTCTTTGAATATTCCCAAAAGATGATTGCAGGAATATCTAAAATCTGGAGAAGGGATGACAGTGAAGTGAAAGTTGCTCAGTTGTATCTAATGCTTTGCAGATACAGTCCATGGAATTCTCTAGGCCAGATACTGGAGTAGATAGCCATTCCCTTCTCCAGGGGATCTTCCCAACCCAGAGGTCAAACCCAGGTCTCCCACATTGCAGTCAGATTCTTTACCAGCTGAGCCACCAGGGAAGCTCAGGGATAATAGACTATGGCTTAAATGGTAAGACTTCAGTCTCTAGAACCATAGCATAGTTGGAAGTTCCTTTACTCATCTTCTGGGCCTGATCCAAGCCATTAACCCATCTAGAGTTTCATATGGTCTCTGCTTAAGCATCCACAGTGATGAGGAGTTGGTCTCCTATCACAGGGGCTCATTTCATCTTTGGAGCATAATAGTCATCATTTAGTATGCATTCTTTTTAGTCCAGGGCTCCTGCCTTATAATATGGCCTATTTATTGTAGTTCTGCTCTGTAATGGACAAGTGGAATATCCAGGGAGACACTTCACTATGCTATTTTTGAACTTGAATCTGTTGTCCAGTTGCTAAGCCATATCAGACTTTGTGACCCCATGGGTATGCCCATGGACTACAGCATGCCAGGCTCCTCTGTCCTCTACTATCTCCCGGAGTTTGCTCAAACTCATGCCCTTGAGTCAATGATGACATTTAACCATCTCATCTTCTGCCACCCTTTTCTCCTTTTGCCTTCAACCTTTCCCAGCATCAGGGTCTTTTCTAATGAGTTGGTTCTTCACATCTGGTAGTCAAAGTATTGGAGCTTCAGCATCAGTCCTTCCAATGAATATTCAGGACTGATTTCCTTTAGGATTGATTTGTTTGATCTCCTTGCTTTCCAAGGGACTCTCAAGAGTCTTCTTCAATATCAAAGTTCAAAAGCATTAATTCTTCATCGCTCAACCTTTATGATCCAACTCTCACATCCGTACATGACTTCTGGAAAAACCATAGCTTGGACTAGACAGACCTTTGTAGGCAAAGTGATTTCTTTGCTTTTTAATGCACTATCTAGATTTGTCATAACTTCCCTTCCAAGGAAAAGCATCTTTTAATTTCATGGCTGCAGTCACCATCCACAGAGAGCAGTGATTTGGGAATTTGAATCTACCGCTATGTAATTTCCTCCAGTTGGAGGATTTCTCTTCTTGTGCCTTTGAATACACTTCCTCAATGATCATAGCAGCCCTAAATGGTTTCCCAAACAACACACAAAGCCCCTGAGTGTTGGCACATCTTCCTACTCACAACTTCTCCTCATCTTCTGTGTCTCCTGTATCTCTTCCTTTCCTCTGATATCTGCACCCAACTCTCTTATGACTCTTTTGTAATCTAAGCATGAACTCAAAGCAGAAGACAGAGACTTCTAGTGGAACGAGCAAAGGAACTTGCTTTGAGCCCTGGCAAATTTCTCTAAAGCTATAAATATTATTATTTAGCTGATGGAGTGGGAAGGGTATTATGATAGAATATAAATGAATGTTCATTATAAATTGCAATGTATTATAAAGGCCCTGAAGACTTTAACATTAAATTCAAAAAGACCTCAAGCATCATGTAGTCCCAGCCCTCGTTTTACACTAGAATACATTAAACAGAGAAGAAAACTGATCTATCCACGGACCACAGGAACCATTAGAGGCAGGGCTAAAACAGAACCCAGGCTTTGTCACTCATAGTCCCTTGCTCCCTCTACTGCCCCTCTGTTGAACAATGAGGGAAATCAGTGAAATCACTCATGCACAGACCCTAAACAGTACCCAGCACGTATTAGGTACTTGATTGCTGGTGGCTGAAGAAGTAGTCCAGGAAACGAATGAATGAATAAATGACTAGTACTTGTTTCTGAGGACATTTTATCATTTCCTCCAAACGTGTTTATGTTTTTAATCAGTTTTTAAGTAGGTGTCTATTAAGGACCGTGGTTATCAAAATGCGCTTGTGAAAGTTAAATGAGACAATGCATTAAAGTGCTGAAAAGCTGTGTCTGGCAGTCAATAAATGTTAAGTCATTATTATCGTCCTCTGCTTTCTAGCCATTTTCTAAGTAAGATTATGCTGACACTGTAAGGACTCACCAATCTGAAAATCACTGCAGTCTACCTACAAAAGGAATTTTGTAATTGCAAAAGTATTACTACTGTTTGTCACTTCTTATCCTATTCTAACTAGGCTATCCATGCCCACCCCTTGTGTTTAGCACCCAAAAAGGCACAAAGTGCTGCATTCTTTCACTTCCGCCTCTGAGCTTGTGTTTATTTAGCCCCTGGCCTTCAGGCTCTGTCTCCCATTGCAGCCAGCACTTGCCAGCTGGACCTGACAATTTGGCTTTGCGCTGTGTGGACCTTAGCACTCTTGCTCTCTCTCTCTTTCCATTATCAACCTAAGTCAAGGTTTTGGAATTTCCCTTTGGTAGGGTCCACTCCTGAGCATCCCAGTAGTTCTCCTCCTTCTAAACAAGGCCCATCCCCTTGACCCAAATTGGTGTGTTTTCCTCTCCATATGCTGGACTCCCCAACCTCCAGGATCTAATGCCTGATGATTGGAGGTGGAGCTGATGTAATAATAAAAGAAATAAAGTGCACAATAAATGTAATGTCCTTGAATCATTCCAAAACCATCCCTCTGCAACACCCCTGTCCATCAAAAATTTATCTTCCACTCCTGATGCCAAAAACATTGGGGACTGCTGTATGGGATCAGCTTCTCTCCACATTGTAGCATTTGTTATTAATACTGATATTTTTTATATACTGAGAACTGAGAGTTAGAATTTTAGGCTCTTTACATTTCTGTGTTTCAGGAAAGGGAAAAAATATTGCCAAGGGTTATTTTTTTTTTTTTTTTATGTTAACCAAACTGGCTTTTTCCACCTCTTTTCATCAGTTGTCTCTGGTCTCCCAGATTGATGATGCTCAGATTCAACCTACCCTGGAAGAGTGATTCCTGAGTGCTTTATGGGGTTATTTACCCTTCCAGGGCTTCATTCACAGATCTACAAATTGTCATAGTGATCTCTATCAAGTTGCCAAAATGCTTGAAACTTCTTTCTAAAAATCTGAATGTATCTGAGAATTTGACAAAAAGACTAAACTTCAGCCAATGTCAGTACAAAAAAAGAGCTTGTATAAATTCATCAGTTAGGGCTATACCCGAAGCTCTGATATGGACAGAAATATTATCTGTTTAATCTCTGTGTCTTATGATGAAATATCATTTAACATCTTCTCCTTTGTCAATGATACATCCATCCCCTTTATACTCCAGAATATAAGTTCCTTTGTCACCTGGATTTGATCTGTTTATAATCACAGCTCTGTCTTCAGCATCTAAAGTGTTTGGCAAACAGCAGGCAGCCAATCAGTGTTTGCTGAATACTGAAAGAATGAATGAGAAGCAGGATAGCCTTGTGGTTGGACCACAGCCTTTGACATCATCTCAGCTCGATTTTGGGTTATGCCACTTACTATCTTTGAGACCTTTCTGAATTTCAGTTTCTTCATCAATAAAATGGGATAATGTCTACCTCATTGGTTTGGGGAGAATTAAACAAGATAATGTATATAAAGCTCTTAGCGCAGTAGCTGGCATATTTTCAGAACTTGATAAATGTTGACTGTTACGTCTGCTCTTTTCGGTGAAAATTCTGAATGTTGAAGCTTATTAGAGGTAATTGAACTAATTTGACATGACTAGTACTGATGACTGTGCTAAAGACAAATTAGTTTGATTCATCTGTCAGCCAGATTTTATTTAAAGAGCCAGGTTGACAAAACATGTATTGGTCACACCCACTGTGTTTTAAAGTAGTACCCTAGGCTTTCAGGAGTGGGAAGGATGTGGAGATATATATGGCACAGCCTCTCTTCTCAAGAATATAAAATCTAGAACACTTACTGTGTGTGGTACTATACTGAGTATACATATATATGAGGTATTTCTACCACCCACATCCTCTGAGTTACTCTCGGTGCTTTGCAGAAAATTATTCTGTGACACTCAGCTTCTCCTTTGAATACTTTCAGTGACAAGAAACCTACTACCTCGAGCCAGCTCATCCTATTTGGGAATAGTCATCACCTTTAGAAAGAGCTTCCTGAAAACTAGCACAAATCTGTTGTTGTTCAGTCGCTCAGTCATGTCTGACTCTTTGCAACCCCATGGACTGCAGCATGCTAGGCTTCCCTGTCCTTCACTTTCTCCCAGAGTTTACTCAAACTCATGTCCATTGAGTCGGTATTGCTTTCTAACCATCTCATCCTCCTCTGCCCTCTTCTCCTTTGCTTTCAATTTTTCCCAGCATCAGGGTCTTTTCCAATGACTTAGCTCTTCGCATCAGGTACCAAAGTATTGGAGCTTCAGCTTTAGCATCAATCCTTCCAATGAATATTCAGGATTGATTCCTTTAGGACTAACTGGTTTGATCTCTTTGCAGTCCAAGGGACTCTTGAGAGTCTTTTAAAGCGCCATAATTTGAAAGCATCAATTCTTTGATGATCTGCCTTCTTTATGGTTCAACTCTCACACCTGTACATGACTACTGGAAAAACCATAGCTTTGACTAGACAGACCTTTGTTGGCAATGTGATATCTTTGCTTTTTAATACGCTGTCTAGGTTTGTCATAGCTTTCCTTCAAAGGAGCAAGCATCTTTTTATTTCATGGCACAAATCTACCCCCTACAATTTTTACACACTGATCTAACTCCTGACTTCTGGAAACAACCAGAATAAATCTAATAGTTCCCTTCATATCAGAAGTCAGCAGAATAATGCCTACAGGCCAAATTCGGCCCACCATTTATTTTTGTAAATAAAGTTTTATTATAACACAGTCAAGCCTATTCACTCACATATTGTCCACAACTGCTTTTGCGCAATAAAGCTGTCACAACAGAGAATGTATGGCCATCTTGGCCAAAAATACTTACTATTTGGTCCTTAAAGAAAAAATGTTCAACTACTGCTCTATATGACAGACTTCAAGCACTTAGAGACAACTAACGTGTCTCCTCTTAAAGTGGGAAGCCCAGAACTGAGCCTAGAACTGTAAATGGAGACAGAATTAAGTGGTACTATCACCTTTCTTCTGGTCATCATACTTCCAATTATGTGATCAGAGATCAGGTCAGTCTTTGACACACAATACTGGAGTCTATAAAGGACTAAATCTCTGCAATTTCCACCCCAGGAGCTTCTGTTAAGTCACGCCTCCCCTCCTGCACTGGTGAAGCCTAGTGTTGAACACTGTTCACCAAACTTTAATCTTTCCAGTCTGTCCAAAATAATCAGAAAACAATTCAGCATATATTCAAGGGCTGTAGCAGTCAGGGTCAGAAAGGAAAAAGATGACATGCTCTGCTAAGATTTTTAATAAAATGTTATAATTTACATACTGGTGGGCAGAGTTGAGAAAACTAATAAGGGAATTTGTCACCAGCCTCTGCCTCGAGGGGAATGGCCAGGGAGAGGTCTTTCCAGGACCCAGAGATATGGAACCATGGAAAGGGGATGTCCACCTGGAACTGTGGCCATGGAGACAGAGACATTGCTGGAACCAGGCTAGGAAGAAGGCAGGGGTGTTGGGAGATAGGTTCCCTCATGTGTTCTTCTCCCATTCTCTGCCTGCTGTGGGTGGGACCAAACAGAGCTGAATGACAAGAGTAATAAGAGAGGATCCAGCCCACAGGGCACAGAGCAGAAGCAGGAGGAGTTGTGGGCATGAGGGTGAAGAGTGACAAGGGCTAAATGGTGTGTGTGCATGCATGCTAAGTCGCTTCAGTCATGTCTGACTCTGTGCAACTCTATGGACTGTAGCCCGCTAAGCTCCTCTGTCCATGAGATTTTCCAGGCAAGAATACTGGAGTGGGTTGCCATGCCCTTCTCCAGGAAATGGTGTGCCAGGCATTTTTTCATTCTGAATGAATAAATAGATGAATGAATGAAGTGAGTCCAAGACCTAGTACTCAATCAGTGATTGTTGAACTGCAAAAATGAGTGAAAAGACTACAATGTCCTTTATATTCTCTTGCCCCAGAATCTTGACTGAATTTCCACCCCTACTGCACCCCTCCTGGGCTCCACTCCCGCACCCTCCCCAGCCCCTGCTGACCCCTCAGGGCTTCCCGCCAAAGGGTAAAAAGAGTTTGGATTCAATTTGGGAGGTAACAGAGCAGAGCAGCAGTTGTTATAAACAGAGTTACAACATTATCAAGGAGAGGGCTTTAAGTACTGGAATCATTCCCCAAATCTAAAATACACTCTAGAATGTTCATAATTTTAAAATAAATGAAAAATTCAGTATCGCTGTATGCTATGGAGAAAAATGGACTGCTTCTGAGAAAGCTGTCCTGGACAGTTGCATGATGAGCACTCATTTCCAGATGCCTTGGGACTGGCCATTTTATGCTCAGATGGCCTCATCACATCATAGGCTTTTATTGCAAAGATGTCTGGATTCTCTGTCTGTTCCTCTATTTCTGTTTTATAGATAAGTTCATTTGTATCTATTTATATTCCACATATAAGTGATATCATATGATATCTGCCTTTGTCTGATGTGCTTCAGTTTATGGTTACCAGAGGGTAAACAGGAGTGAGGGATAAATTGGAAGATTGGGATTGACATATATACACTAATAATATATATAAAACAGATAACTAATAAGGACCTACTGTATAGCAGACAGAATGCTACTCAATACTCTGTAAAGGCCTATATGGAAAAAGAAAGTAAAAAAAGACTGGATGTAATATATGTGTAGGGCTTCCCTGGTGGCTCAGTGATAAAGAACCTGCCTGCCAATGCAGGAGACGTGAAGTCTATCCCTGGGTCGGGAAAATCCTATGAGTAGGGAATGGCTACCCACTCCAGTATTCTTGCCTGGGAAATCCCATGGACAGAAGAACTTGGCAGGCTACAGTCCATGGGGTTGCTGAAGAGTTAGACACGACTCAGTGACTAAACAACCATGTGTGTATAACTGATTCACTTTGCTGTACACACGAAACTGAATAACATTATAAATCAACTACACTTCAGTATCAATGTTTAAAAAAAGGTTGTCTGGTCTGTCCATTCATTAGGCCAGTAGCGATGATGTTGAGAGAGTAGGGTATCTGAGAGAGATTCAAGATGCATAAAGCTGCTGGTAGGAATCCACAGCTGCCGACTGTCCACTTCCTCCTCCAGGGCTTGAGTCAACATGGAGAATACTCAGCACTGGATTCTTCAAACCATAATCCCCAGAAGTCTGAATTTTGAAGACATAGAAATTATTTTTAAGTATTATTTATTCTGCTACTCTGGTTAGATTGTTTTTGCATAGAGTGTGCAAGAGAAAATTGAGCACTAAATTAGGAATTTTTCATGTGGGTGTGTGTGTGAGCACAGGTACACACATGCGCTCAGTTATGTCTGACTCTTTGTGACTGCATGGACTGTAGCCCACTAGGCTCCTCTGTCCATGGAATTCTCCAGGCAAGAATACTGGAGTAGGGGATCTTCCCAATCCTGGGGATCGAACCTGAGTCTCTTGCGTCTCCTGCATTGGCGGATGGATTCTTTACCACTGAACCACCTGGGAAGGGCATTGTTATCTATATGCATTTAGCAGCCTATTTTGTATTCAAGTCCTGAAATCCTTTTTTTTTTTCCTAAATCAGATCTATATTATTTTTAATATTTGTTTTTATTTATCTGTTTGACCACACTGGGTCTTAATTGTAACATGTGAGATCTAGTTCTACAACCAGGGATTGAACCAAGGCCCCCTGATTTGTGGAACACAGAGTCTTAGCCACTGGACCACCAGGGAAGTCCCTCAGATCCGCTCTATTAGCAGTTGTCACCTTATGCCTCACAGAGCCTGGCCAATTAGTCTCCAGAGTTTAAAACATCTTAGACAAAATCTAGAGCCAGATAAACTGGAAGAAATGAGATAGAAATCACGATTCCGGATGGCCACAGCCCAGCTGATAGAAGCCCACACCCAATAGCCCAGGGAACGACATGGTTACAACCAAAAATTATTCACATTTCGAAAAGCAGGCTTTTGCCAATGCTCATATGAACCCATAAGATAGAATCCAACTTAAGCTTTGAGTTGAAGTGGCCAGGTTCCCAGTTTAGTCATGTCTATGACAGGATATGTCAATAAATTTCATTTAGGATCTCCAGGGCCAGATTTGCAAAATTGAATCCCAATTAGGATAACTGACAACATGTAACAAAGATCTGTAGATTAGGTAATGGTAATATATCAGTGATTTTTACTATTTGGTAGAGAATATGCCTGCCAATGCAGGAGACAGAGGAGATGCAGATTCAATCTCTGGATCAGGAAGATCCCCTGGAGGAGGAAATGGCGACACACTCCCGTATTCTTGCCTGGAAAATTCCATGGACAGAGGAGTTCGGCAGGCTATAGTCCATGGGGTCACAAAGAGTCAAACACAACTGAGCATGCATGTACTGTTAATATCAGTATTAATTTTCTGATTTTAATTAACTACATTACAGTTATGTAAGAGAATGCCTCTGCTCTTAGAAAAACATACTGAAATATTGAAGGGTAAAGAGACATCATGACTTATTCTCAAGTGATTCAGTAAAAATAATCACCTATGTATAAAGAAAAGAATAAACCAAATGTGGCAAAATATTAACAATTAGGGGATCTTGGTAAAGGGTATATAAAAAATTTTTAATATTTTTGCAAGTTATCTATAAGTTTTAAAATTACTTCATAATAAGGAGAAGGAAATGGCAACCCACTCCAGTATTCTTGCCTGGAGAATCCCATGGGCAGAGGAGCCTGGCTAGCTACAGTCCATGGGGTTGCAAGAATCGGACATGACTTAGTGACTAAACCACCACCACGAAGGTTGCTAGAGGGCTTCCACAGAGCCTCAGATAGTGAAGAATCTGCCTGCAATGCAGGAGACCTGGGTTCGATACCTGGGTCTGGAAGATCCCCTGGAAAAGGAAATGACCACCCACTCCAGTGTTCTTGCCTGGTGGTTGAAAAGACTTGGACACGACTGAGCGACTAAGGTTGCTAGAAAACTAATTAAAAAAAAAAAAAGCTAGAATTGGCTTATGCCATCACTTAAGTGCAGTAATTTCAGTCTTGCTATTGCTGCAAAGTGAGTCAGAAACGGCATCTCCTATTTCGTCATCTTTGAGCTAAAATGAGTCATTTCCTCTTTCAGCTAAAGAACGCTTCTGTTCATGGAGGCAAATGCTGAGGATACTTTCCAAGTGAACCCTGAGGTAAGGGGAACTTGACATGTGCCCCTCGGTCACACCACCCATCTGTCCTGCTGTTGCTTCATCCAAGCTCAAGCAGGGACTCTTCTCTCTGGGCTCACAGACAGAATAATTCCAAAGCTGTCAATATCCACGTTGTTGCATTCTGCTGTTCTCAGACATTTTCATCTCCCTACCTGTTAACACATGATGCAGTTGGGGTGCAGTTATGGGAGATTTTAATTTTTTCTGTATAGTTTTCTGTACTTGAGAGAATTTCAACAATGACTGTTTTATTCTTTTTTTAATATAAATTTATTTATTTAAGTTGGGGGCTAATTACTTTACAACATTGTATTGGTTTTGCCATACATAAACATGCATCTGCCACGGGTGTACATGTGTTCCCCATCCTGAACCCCCCTCCCACCTCCCTCCCCATACCATCCCTCTGGGTCATCCTGGTGCACCAGCCCCTAGCATCCTGTATCATGCATTGAACCTGGACTGGTGATTCATTTCACATATGATATTATACATGTTTCAATGCCAAATCATCCCACCCAAATCATCCCACCCTCACCCTCTCCCACAGAATCCAAGAGTGGTCTATACATCTGTGTCTCTTTTGCTGTCTCGCATACAGGGTTACCATTACCATCTTTCTAAATTCCATATATATGCATTAGTATATTGTATTGGTGCTTTTCTTTCTGGCTTACTTCACTCTGTATAATAGGCTCCAGTTTCATCCACCTCATTAGAACTGATTCAAATGTATTCTTTTTAATGGCTGAGTAATACTCCATTGTGTATATGTACCATAGCTTTCTTATCCATTCATCTTGCTGATGGACATCAAGGTTGCTTCCATGTCCTGGCTATTATAAACAGTGCTGCGATGAACATTGGGGTACACTTGTCTCTTTCAATTCTGGTTCCCTTGGTGTGTATGCCCAGCAGTGGGATTGCTGGGTCATATCAGTAACTATATACATTGAAAAGAATGTTGACTTTTTTGAGTGGGAGTTCCTTTGCCAAAAACATAGATGGTAGTACCAAGATTCTTTTCCATTAACTGAAAGAGGCTAACTGATACTATGGATTTGTGGATGTCTTCAATTTCCTTGCAACACTAATTTCAAAGAAATGTTGTGCTTTTAAGTGGATCCGACACTAAAGCATCTGCAAACAATGAGGGAGACCCAGGTTCAATGCCTGGGTTGCGAAGATCTCCCGGAGAAGGAAATGGCCACCCTTTCCAGTATTCTTGCCTGGAAAATCCCATGGACAGAGGAGCCTGGTAGGCTACAGTCCATGGGGTCGCAAAGAGTCAGACACGACTGAGTGACTTTACTTACTTTCACTTTCATGGCAGTTCTATTTCCAGTTTTTTAAGGAATCTCCACACTGTTCTCCATAGTGCCTGTACTAGTTTGCATTTCCACCAACAGTGTAAGAGGGTTCCCTTTTCTCCACACCCTCTCCAGCATTTACTGCTTGTAGACTTTTGGATAGCAGCCATTTTGACTGGCGTGAAATGGTACTTCATTGTGGTTTTGATTTGCATTTCTCTGATAATGAGTGATGTTGAGCATCTTTTCATGTATTTGTTAGCCATATGCATGTCTTCTTTGGAGAAATGTCTGTTTAGTTCTTTGGCCCATGTTTTTGATCGGGTCATTTATTTTTCTGGAATTGAGCTGCAGGAGTTGGTTGTATATTTTTTAGATTAATTATTTGTCAGTTGCTTCATTTGCTATTATTTTCTCCCATTCTGAAGGCTGTCTTTTCATCTTACTTATAGTTTCCTTTGTTGTGCAGAAGCTTTTAAGTTTAATCAGGTCCCATTTGTTTATTTTTGCTTTTATTTCCAATATCCTGGGAGGTGGGTCATAGAGGATCCTGCTGTGATTTATGTCAGAGAGTGTTTTGCCTATGTTCTCCTCTAGGAGTTTTATAGTTTCTGGTCTTATGTTTAGATCTTTAATCCATTTTGAGTTTATTTTTGTGTATGGTGTTAGAAAGTGTTTCAGTTTCATTCTTTTGCAAGTGGTTGACCAGTTTTCCCAGCACCACTTGTTAAAGAGATTGTCTTTTCTCCATTGTATATTCTTGCCTCCTTTGTCAAAGATAAGGTGTCCATAGGTGAGTGGATTTATCTCTAGGCTTTTTATTTTGTTCCATTGATCTATATTTCTGTCTTTGTGCCAGTACCATACTGTCTTGATGACTGTGGCCTTGTAGTAGAGCCTGAAGTCAGGCAGGTTGATTCCTCCAGTTCCATTCTTCTTTCTCAAGATTGCTTTGGCTATTCGAGGTTTTTTCTATTTCCATACAAATTGTGAAATTATTTGTTCTAGCTCTGTGAACCATTGGTAGCTTGATAGGGATTTCATTGAATCTATAGATTGCTTTGGGTAGCATACTCATTTTCACTATATTGATTCTTCTGATCCATGAACACGGTATATTTCTCCATCTATTAGTGTCCTCTTTGATTTCTTTCACCAGTCTTTTATAGTTTTCTATATATAGGTCTTTTGTTTCTTTAGGTAGATATATTTCTAAGTATTTTATTCTTTTCGTTGCAATGGTGAATGGAATTGTTTCCTTAATTTCTCTTTCTGTTTTCTCATTATTAGTGTATAGGAATGCAAGGGATTTCTGTGTGTTGATTTTATATCCTGCAACTTTATTATATTCATTGATTAGCTCTCGTAATTTTCTGGTGGAGTCTTTAGGGCTTTCTATGTAGAGGATCATGTCATCTGCAAACAGTGAGAGTTTTACTTCTTCTTTTCCAATTCGGATTCCTTTTATTTCTTTTTTTTTTTTTTTCCTTTTTTTTCCTTTTATTTCTTTTACTGCTCTGATTGCCATGGCCAAAACTTCCAAAACTATGTTGAATAGTAGTGGTGAAAGTGGGCACCCTTGTCTTGTTCCTGACTTTAGGGGAAATGCTTTCGATTTTTCACCATTGAGAATAATGTTTGCTGTGGGTTTGTCATATATCATATATAGCTTTTATTATGTTGAGGTATGTTCCTTCTATTCCTGCTTTCTGGAGAGTTTTTTCATACATGGATGTTGAATTTTGTCAAAGGCTTTCTCTGCATCTATTGAGATAATCATATGGCTTTTATTTTTCCATTTGCTAATGTAGTGTATTACATTGATTGATTTGTGGATATTGAAAAATCCTGCATCCCTGGGATAAAGCCCACTCGGTCATGATGTATGATCTTTTTAATGTGTTGTTGGATTCTGATTGCTAGAACTTTGTTAAGGATTTTTGCATCTATGTTCATCAGTGATATTGGCCTGTAGTTTTCTTTTATTGAGGCATCTTTGTTAGGTTTTGGTATTAGGGTGATGGTGGCCTCATAGAATGAGTTTGGAAGTTTACCTTCCTCTGCAATTTTCTGGAAGAGTTTGAGTAGGATAGGTGTTAGCTCTTCTCTAAATTTTGGTAGAATTCAGCTGTGAAGCCACCTGGACCTGGGCTTTTGTTTGCTGGAAGATTTCTGATTACAGTTTCAATTTCCATGCTTGTGATGGGTCTGTTAAGATTTCCTATTTCTTCTTGGTTCAGTTTTGGAAAGTTGTACTTTTCTAAGAATTTATCCATTTCTTCCAAGTTGTCCATTTTATTGGCATATAATTGCTGATAGTAGTCTCTTATGATCCTTTGTATTTCTGTGTTGTCTGTTGTGATCTCTCCATTTTCATTTCTAATTTTATTGATTTGATTTTTCTCCCTTTGTTTCTTAATGAGTCTGGCTAATGGTTTGTCAATTTTATTTATCCTCTCAAAGAACCAGCTTTTGGCTTTGATTTTTGCTATGGTCTCTTTTGTTTCTTTTGCATTTATTTCTGCCCTAATTTTTAAGATTTCTTTCCTTCTACTAACCCTGGGGTTCTTCATTTCTTCCTTTTCTAGTTGCTTTAGGTGTAGAGTTAGGTTATTTATTTGACTTTTTTCTTGTTTCTTGAGGTATACCTGTATTGCTATGAACCTTCCCCTTAGCACTGCTTTTACAGTGTCCCACAGGTTTTGGGTTGTTGTGTTTTCATTTTCTATGCATATTTTGATTTCTTTTTTGATTTGTTGGTTTTTTTGATTTTGATTTCTTCTGTGATTTGTTGGTTATTCAGCAGCGTGTTGTTCAGCCTCCATATGTTGGCATTTTAAAATAGTTTTTCTCCTGTAATTGAGATCTAATCTTCCTGCATTGTGGTCAGAAAGGATGCTTGGAATGATTTCATTTTTTTTTTAATTTACCAAGGCTAGATTTATGGCCCAGGATGTGACTTATCCTGGAGAAGGTTCCATGTGCGCTTGAGAAAAAGGTGAAATTCATTGTTTTGGGGTGAAATGTCCTATAGATATCAATTAGGTCTAACTGGTCTATTGTATCATTTAAAGTTTGTGTTTCCTTGTTAATTTTCTGTTTAGTTGATCCTGTTTAGTTGATCTATCCATAGGTGTGAGTGGGGTATTAAAGTCTCCCACTATTACTGTGTTATTGTTAATTTCCCCTTTCATACTTGTTAGCATTTGTCTTACATATAGTGGTGCTCCTATGTTTGGTGCATATATATTTATAATTGTTATATCTTCTTCTTAAATTGATCCTTTGATCATTATGCAGTGTCCTTATTTGTCTCTTTTCACAGCCTTTGTTTTAAAGTCTATTTTATCTGATATGAGTATTGCTACTCCTGCTTCCTTTTGGTCTCTATTTCTGTGGAATATCTTTTTCCAGCCCTTGACTTTCAGTCTGTATGTGTCCTTTGTTTTGAGGTGAGTCTCTTGTAGACAACATATATAAGGGTCTTGTTTTTGTATCCATTCAGCCAGTCTTTGTCGTTTGGTTGGGGCATTCAACCCATTTACTTTTAAGGTAATTATTGATAAGTATGATCCCATTGCCATTTACTTTATTGTTTTGGGTTTGAGTTTATACACCCTTTCTGTGTTTCCTATCTAGAGAAGAACCTTTAGCATTTGTTGGAGAGCTGGTTTGGTGGTGCTGAATTCTCTCAGCTTCTACTTGTCTGTAAAGCTTTTGATTTCTCCTTCATATTTGAATGAGATCCTTGCTGGGTACAGTAATCTGGGCTATAGGTTGTTTTCTTTCATCACTTTAAATATGTCCTGCCATTCCCTTCTGGCCTGAAGAGTTTCTATTGAAAGATCAGCTGTTATCCTTATGGGAATCCCTTTGTGTGTTATTTGTTGTTTTTCCCTTGCTGCTTTTAATATTTGTTCTTTGTGTTTGATCTTTGTTAATTTGATTAATATGTGTGTTGGGATGTTTCACCTTGAGTTTATCCTGTTTGGGACTCTCTGGGTTTCTTGGACTTGGGTGATTATTTCCTTCCCCATTTTAGGGAAGTTTTCAACTATTATCTCAAGTATTTTCTCATGGTCTTTCTTTTTGTCTTCTTCTGGGACTCCTATGATTCGAATGTTGGGGCGTTTAACATTGCTCCAGAGGTCTCTGAGATTGTCCTCATTTCTTTTAATTAGTTTTTCTTTTTTCCTCTCTGATTCATTTATTTCTACCATTCTACCTTCTACCTCACTAATCCTATCTTCTGCCTCCGTTATTCTACTATTTGTTCCCTCCAGAGTGTTTTTGATATCATTTATTGCATTATCCATTATATATTGACTCTTTTTTATTTCTTCTAAGTCTTTGCTAAACCTTTCTTGCATCTTCTCAATCCTTGTCTCCAGGCTATTTATCTGTGATTACATCTTGTTTTCAAGATTTTGGATCATTTTCACTATCATTATTTGGGATTCTTTATCGGGTAGATTCCCTATCTCTTCCTCTTTTGTTTGGTTTGGTGGGCATTTATCCTGTTCCTTTACCTGCTGGGTATTCCTCTGTCTCTTCATCTTGTTTATATTGCTGTGTTTGGGGTGGCCTTTCTGTATTCTGGCAGTTTGTGGAGTTCTCTTTATTGTGGAGTTTCCTCGCTGTGGGTGGGGTTGTACAGGTGGCTTGTCAAGGTTTCCTGGTTAGGGAAGCTTGTGTCGGTGTTCTGGTGGATAGAGCTGGATTTTTTCTCTCTGGAGTGCAATGAAGTGTCCAGTAATGAGTTATGAGATGTCAATGAGTTTGGAGTGACTTTGGGCAGCCTGTATATTGAAGCTCAGGGCTATGTTCCTGTGCTGCTGGAGAATTTGTGTGGTATGTCTTGCTCTGGAATTTGTTGGCCCTTGGGTGGTGCTTGGTTTCAGTGCAGGTATGGAGGCGTTTGATGAGCTCCTGTTGATTAATGTTTCCTGGAGTCAGGAGTTCTCTGATGTTCTCAGGATTTGAACTTAAGCCTCCTGCTTCTGGTTTTCAGTCTTATTTTTACAGTAGCCTCAAGACTTCTCCATCTATACAGCACCATTGATAAAACATCTAGGTTAAAGATGAAAAGTTTCTCCACAGAGAGGGACACTCAGAGAGGTTCACAGAGTTACATGGAGATGAGAAGAGGGAAGAGGGAGATAGAGGTGACCAGGATGAGATGAGGTGGAATCAAAAGTGGAGAGAGCAAGTTAGCCAGTAATCACTTCCTTATGTACTTCCACAGTCTGGACCACTCACAGATGTTCACGGAGTATACAGAAAAAAGAAGAGGGAGGAAGGAGACAGAGGTGGCCAGGAGGATAAAGGGGGGAATCAAAAGGAGAGAGACAGATCCAGCCAGTAATCAGTTCCCTAAGTGTTCTCCACTGTCCAGAACACACAGATTCACATAGTTGGGTAGAGAAGAGAAGCGGGAGGGAGGAGATATAGGCGACCTGGTGGAGAAAAAGGAGAGTCCAAAGGGGGAGAGAGCAGTCAAGCCAGTAATCTCACTCCCAAGTAAAAATGGGTACTGAAGACTGGGCTCTTAAAGGTACAAAATTGATAGCAAATACCAAAAAGCAAAGATTAAAAATCTAGAGTAGAGGTTGGATTTTTAAAAATTCATTATTAAAGAAAAAAAAGTCACAAAAATTATAAAATATGTATATATGACATTTGCTTTAAAAAATAGGGTCCCTCTCTTCTTTTTTTTTTTTTTTTTTTTTGCAAAGTAATAGGTTATAAAAATGAAAATTAAAAGAGTAATAGAGGACTTAAAAATTAAAAAAAATTTAATTAAAGAATGATAGTAAAAATAATAAAAATATATCTAGGACTCTCTCTGGTGTTGTTGTGGGCAGTGTGGGGTCAGTTCATTTTTGGATAGTTCCTTGACCTGGCTTATATTTCTCAAGATCTATAGGCCCCGTCCTATGTAGTCAGTACTAACTACAGGGTTTTAATCTATTGCACCTGTCACTTCCAAGGAGGTTCCCTCTGTTTTAGCATCTTCTGTTTGCTGGTCTATTCAGTGTCTAATTTCCGCCCTGACACAAGAGGGTGGTGGTGGACGCTTTTTTAGGTTCACTTGTTCAGTCGTGCTGTAGGAAGGGAGGGACGCTGCAAACAAATAACACTAGTGTGTACTCTCAGTGTCTCAGCCACCCTGGGTTTGCCCCCACTCACAGCGTGTGTGCTTCCCCTGTCTACACTGCTTAGGCTCTAGGTTGCTCTGCCAGGAACTGTCTGAGGCCGGCCCTGGGTTGCGTGCACTTCCCAGGTCTAAGCCGCTCAGGTTCAGGCACTCGGGTAGTCCTCAAAGGCACAGATTCGATTGGGCCTGAGTTTTGTGCCCTTCCCAGGTCTGAGCAGCTCAGGTGACCAGGTGTTTGGCGAGCACGGTCGCTGCGACTTATCACCTCCCCCTGTCCCTGCCGCTCAGTTTTATGGGTATACAACCAGTGCACCTTCTCTTGCAGATGTTGACCATCCAGAATTCCAAGAAGTCTTGGTTTGCAACGAAGCCTGCTTGCAGTTTGGTAGATAATGCCTCTCTGGGGCCACGATTGCCCCCTTCTGGCTCTGGCTGCCCTCGCCTGCTCTGCTCAGTCCTTTGTTTTGTGAGGGGGCCTGACGGTGTCTTGCTGCTGCTGCTCCTGCTAACTCCCTTCAGTCGTGTCCAACTCTGTGCAACCCCATGTCTTAGGTTAGGGCTTTTCGTGTAGCTCTTGTCAGTCCTTTGTTCTGTGAGCAGCCCTGGCAGTGTCTTAGGTTTAGGGCTTTTCATGTGGTAGCTATCCCACAGTCTGGTTTGCTAGCCCACGTTAGTTCCCTCAGATCTCCCTTGGGGCATTCAGGCCGGTCCTTACTCTAAGCAATGCAGCCTGCGCCTCCCTGCCCAGCCCCTACTTGGTAGTGGTGGGTGCAAGCGTCTGTGCTGCTTCTCTGCTAGAGGAGTTACCATTGGGCACATAATCTGTGGGTTTTAATTATTTATTTATTTTTCCTCCCGGTTATGTTGCTCCCTGTGGTTCCAAGGCTTGCCACAGACTCGGCAGCAAGAGTGTTTCCTGGTGTTTGGAAACTACTCTCTTTTTTAAGACTCCCTTCCTGGGACACAGCTCCGTCCCTACCTTTTTTGTCTCTCTTTTTATCTTTTATATTTTTTCCTACCTCCTTTCAAAGACAATGGGCTGCTTTTCTGGGTGCCTGATGTCCTCTGCCTGCATTCAGAAGTTGTTTTGTGGAATTTACTCAACTTTCAAATGTTCTTTTGATGAATTTGTGGGGGAGAAAGTGATCTCCCTGTCCTATTCCTCCACCATCTTAGGAATGCCCACGACTGTTTTATTCTTATAAAATCAGAAAAAAAAGAAGTATCATGTTTGCTTTTATTTTCCCAAGAAGCTCTGCATAAATTTTTTTAAATATATATTTATTTATTTATTTGGCTTCACCTAGTTCTTGTTGCAGCATGTGAATTCTTAGTTGCAGCATGTGGGATCTAGTTCTCCTGCCAGGGATCAAACCCGGGCATCCTTTGTTGGAAGCACAGAGTCTTAGCCTCTGGACCACCAGGGAATTCCCTTTGCATAAATTCTTGCCGTGGCTTTCTGTCCCCCTTTCAGCCCCTGAATATTGTAACAGCTGCATATCCTCCCAACCCACTGACAGTACTTACGGAAAGACTGATACATGCTGGGCTCTGCAACTCCCCCATCCACTACCAACAAGGAAAGTCACTTCATGGCCCCATGACCCACTGAGCACCAGGCACAATCTGCTAACTTGGATCTCACAAGTTACTGGTTCCCTCTCCCCACCTACAATATCCTATTGCCATTTTGGAATTGGAGTCAGATAGAAGTACTTAACTCACATGTTCCCTCTTCATACCAACTCATATACCATGCTCCAGTTCCATCTCCCTCAGATACCAGGCCCAACTGGTATCTGATAATGCTTCATGACCTGATAAATAGGTCATGAAGTATTGAGTCCATTTGACAAATGGAGGAACCAAATCTCCTTCTGTATACACTACAGTAAAATGGAACCTACCCTTGGAGACCAGTTTGACACGTGTCACCCTGAGGATGCACTCTCTCTTTCAGAGGAAATTAAGGACTCATGAAAATATGAAACTGACAGTAGGTGTTGTGAGAGGGCATCAGAGGGCAGACACACTGAAACCATAATCACAGAAAACTAGTCAATCTGATCACATGGACCACAACCTTGTCTAACTCAGTGAAACTCAGCCATGCTGTGTGGGGCCACCCAAGACAGGTGGGTCATGGTGGAGAGGTCTGACAGAATATGGTCCATTGGAGAAGGGAATGGCAAACCACTTCAGCATTCTTGCCTTGAGAACCCCATGAACAGTATGAAAAGGCAAAATGATAGGATACTGAAAGAGGAACTCCCCAAGTCGGTAGGTGCCCAATATGCTACTGGAGATCAGTGGAGAAATAACTCCAGAAAGACTAAAGGGATGGAGCCAAAGCAAAAACAATACCCAGTTGTTTATGTGACTGGTGATAGAAGCAAGGTCCAATGCTGTAAAGACCAATATTGCATAGGAGCCTGGAATGTTAGGTCCATGAATCAAGGCAAATTGGAAGTGGTCAAACAGGAGATGGCAAGAGTGAACGTCGACATTTTAGGAATCAGTGAACTAAAATGGACTGGAATGGGTGAATTTAACTCAGATGGCCATTATATCTAGTACTGTGGGCAGGAACCCTTAGAAGAAATGGAGTAGCCATCATGGTCAACAAAAGAGTCCGAAATGCAGTACTTGGATGCAATCTCAAAAAAGACAGAATGATCTCTGTTCATTTCCAAGGCAAACCATTCAATATCACAGTAATACAAGCCTATGCCCCAACCAGTAATGCTGAAGAAGCTGAAGTTGAACGGTTCTATGAAGATCTACAAGACCTTTTAGAACTAACACCCAAAAAAGGTGTCCTTTTCATTATAGGGGACTGGAATGCAAAAGTAGGAAGTCAAGAAACACTTTGGTTAACAGGCAAATTTGGCCTTGGAATACGGAATGAAGCAGGGCAAAGGCTAATAGAGTTTTGCCAAGAGAACACACTGGTCATAGCAAAACCCTCTTCCAACAACACAAGAGAAGACTCTACACATGGACATCACCAGATGGTCAACACCAAAATCAGATTGATTATATTCTTTGCATCCAAAGATGGAGAAGCTCTATACAGTCAGCAAAAACAAGACCGGGAGCTGACTGTGGCTCAGATCTTGAACTCCTTATTGCCAAATTCAGACTTAAATTGAAGAACGTAGGGGAAACCACTAGACCATTCAGGTATGGCCTAAATCAAATCCCTTATGATTATACAGTGGAAGTGAGAAATAGATTTAAGGGACTAGATTTGATAGAGTGCCTGATGAACTATGGAATGAGGTTTGTGACATTGTACAGGAGACAGGGATCAAGACCATCCCCATGGAAAAGAAATGCAAAAAAGCAAAATGGCTGTCTGGGGAGGCCTTACAAATAGCTGTGAAAAAAAGAGAAGCGAAAAGCAAAGGAGAAAAGGAAAGATATAAACATCTGAATGCAGAGTTCCAAAGAATAGCAAGAAGAGATAAGAAAGCCTTCCTCAGCGATCAATGCAAAGAAATAGAGGAAAACAACAGAAGGGGAAAGACTAGAGATCTCTTCAAGAAAATTAGAGATACCAAGGGAACATTTCATGCAAAGATGGGCTTGATAAAGGACAGAAATGGTATGGACCTGACAGAAGCAGAAGATATTAAGAAGAGGTGGCAAGAATACACAGAAGAACTGTACAAAAAAGATCTTCATGAACCAGATAATCATGATGGTGTGATGACTGACGTAGAGCCAGACATCCTGGAATGTGAAGTCAAGTGGGCCTTAGAAAGCATCACTACGAACAAAGCTAGTGGAGGTGATGGGATTCCAGGTGAGCTATTACAAACCCTGAAAGATGATGCTGTGAAAGTGCTGCCCTCAATATGCCAGCAAATTTGGAAACCTCAGAAGTGGCCACAGGACTGGAAAAGGTCAGTTTTAATTCCAATCCCAAAGAAAGGCAATGCCAAAGAATGCTCAAACTACCGCACAATTGCACTCATCTCACACGCTAGTAAAGTAATGCTCAAAATTCTCCAAGCCAGGCTTCAGCAATACATGAACCGTGAACTTCCAGATGTTCAAGCTGGTTTTAGAAAGGCAGAGGAACCAGAGATCAAATTGCCAATATCCACTGGATCATGGAAAAAGCAAGAGAGTTCCAGAAAAACATCTATTTCTGCTTTATTGACTATGCCAAAGCCTTTGACTGTGTGGATCAAAATAAACTGGAAAATTCTGAAAGAGATGGGAATACCAGACCACCTGACCTGCCTCTTGAGAAACCTATATGCAGGTCAGGAAACAAGAGTTAGAACTGGACATGGAACAACAGACTGGTTCCAAATAGGAAAAGGAGTACGTCAAGGCTGTATATTGACACCCTGTTTATTTAACTTATATGCAGAGTATATCATGAGAAATGCTGGGCTGGAAGAAGCACAAGCTGGAATCAAGATTGCTGGGAGAAATATCAATAACCTCAGATATGCATATGACACTACCCTGATGACAGAAAGTGAAGAGGAACTAAAAAGCCCCTTGATGAAAGTGAAAGAGGAGACTGGAAAAGTTGGCTTAAAGCTCAACATTCAGAAAACGAAGATCATGGCATCTGGTCCCATCACTTCATGGGAAATAGATGGGGAAACAGTGGAAACAGTGTCAGACTTTATTTTGGGGGGCTCCAAAATCACTGCAGATGGTGACTGCAGGTATGAAATTAAAAGACGCTTACTCCTTGGAAGGAAAATTATGACCAACCTAGATAGCATGTTGAAAAGCAGAGACATTACTTTGCCAACAAAGGTCTGTCTAGTCAAGGCTATGGTTTTTCCTGTGGTCATGTATGGATGTGAGAGTTGGACTGTGAAGAAAGCTGAGCACCAAAGAATTGATGCTTTTGAACTGTGGTGTTGGAGAAGACTCTTGCGAATCCCTTGGACTGCAAGGAGATCCAAGCAGTCCATCCTAAAGGAGATCAGTCCTGGGTGTTCATTGAAAGGACTGATGCTGAAGCTGAAACTCCAATACTTTGTCCACCTCATGCAAAGAGTTGACTCATTTGGAAAGATTCTGATGCTGGGAGGGATTGGGGGCAGGAGGAGAAGGGGACGACAGAGGATGAGATGGCTGGATGGCATCACTGACTTGATGGACATAAATTTGGGTGAACCCCAGGAGTTGGTGATGGACAGGGAGGCCTGGAGTGCTGCGATTCATGGGGTCGCAAAGAGTCGGACACGACTGAGTGACTGAACTGAACTGAAGTCATGAATAGATGAGAATTCTGGCCAAAATTATCCTACAATATCCTAAATCTACCCCAGGATACTTAACTAGTCTTCCAACATTCAGAATGATGGTCTTTTGAGGACCATCTGATGCTTCCCTGACAGCTCAGTTGGTAAAGAATCTTCCTGCAATGTAGGAGACCCTGGTTCGATTCCTGGGTTGGGAAGATCCACTCTGAGAAGGGACAGGCTACCCACTCCAGTATTCTTGGGCTTCCCTTATGGGTCAGCTGGTAAAGAATCCGCCTGCAAATTGGGATACCTGGGTTCAATCCCTGGGTTAGGAAGATCTCCTGGAGAAGGGAAAGGCTACCCACTCCAGAATTCTGGCCTGGAGAATCAGGCCATGGGGTTGCAAAGAGTCAGACACAACTGAGTGACTCTCACCTTCTGATGCTTCAGTGTCAGAAATCCAGCCTGGACTTTCCCTCCGGGCCAGAGTTTCTTACTTTTAACACTGTTGACACTCTAGAACGGATAATTCTTTGTTGTGGGGCTCTTTTGTGTGTTGTAGCATGCTTGGCAGCACCCCTAGATTCCACCCAACAAATGGCAATATTCTTCCCCTCACCCCACTTGTAATGATCAACCATGTCTTCAGATGTTGACTAAGGTTCCAGAGAGGACAAATTCCCCCCCTCAAGCAGTGACAATAAAATCATATTTCCAGACATTGTGAAATGTCCCCTGGGTTGGAGGAAGCAAAATCCACACTACCCCCCCAACCTGTGCCCACCAGTGGAAAAGCCCTGCTCTTAGTTACCTTGGCCCAGCAAGAACTTATATTTTTCATGCAAGTAGATTGAAATCAATAGTGTTCAGAGAATAGACATCAGCAAGGACTTGGAGAAGGAGATGCCATGAGTTGTCAAAATGCTTCCGCACAACAAGACCCTGTGGCTGAAAGTCCAGGAATACTTGGTAACATTGCAACCCAGCCAGACTGTGGGCTTCTCAGAGTTTCTTCTTCCAAGGCTTCTGCTCCTTGATGCCAAATGCCTCATGAGATTTGGTTGAGTAAAAGACAAATGAGAGAGGGAAGGGTAACACTGAACACTTGAGCAACCCTTATCTTCCATATTTCTGGAGGTCCAGAAAAGCACAGCGTGATCTGAGGTGGGGCGCAGTGGGTGGGGGGAATGGTGACTGTTTTTGTTTATATGTATGTGCATGCATGCTAAGTCACTTCAGTCACATCTGACTCTTTGCGACTGTATGGACTGTAGCTCAGCAGGCTCCTTTGTCCACGGGATTCTGCAGACAAGAATACTGGAGAGGGTTGCCATGCCCTCCTCCAGGGGATCTTCCTAACCCAGGGATCAAACACAAGTCTCTTACATCTCCTGAATTGGTATACAAGTTCTTTACCACTGAGCCACCTGGGAAGCCCGTTTATAAATATAAAGCGCATCCACCCCTCATTATCCTTACCCTTTACCCAACCTAGTATTTGACATGAAAGTGTTGGCTTCTGATGCAGTAGGTATCTGAAAACACAGGCAAGAACTTGAGAGCTGTCCCATGGTTGTCCAAGAGAAACAGAAATGCTGCTCAGTTTCAGGGTGAAAGGAACATCTTAAAAAGCAATGTTCAGAAAAGAATTCAGAAGAAAATAAAAGGGAGGATTGGAATTAAGAGTAGAATTCCAATTCCCATCTGTGACCCCACTGCAAGGGCCACAGTCCATTTTGTGGCCTTTAGTATGGTTTCTGGTCTTTTCAAACTATTAACCCTTCAATCCTGTCCCCATGTCAGTGATCTCTCCCTAACAACCTTTCTCTGACACCTCCCCACCCAGGGTGGAACAGAATGCCACTCTGAAGGGCATGCCAGGTTCTTTTGCAAGATCTTGGCATTCTTTGGGCTCTGCCCATTTCAACCCTTCCACCTCCAGTTCTTTCCCAGGCTCCCATCTACACAGCTTTAACCTTAACTCTCTCCAGGCTTTACGAGACTAGCAGGAACTTCAGAGCAGCCCAGGGCACCGGGGAGGATGTGTCTGTCCATAGGATACTTTGAAGTGAATCTAAAGCTCTAAACCTATAATCTTTTCACCTACTGGACTTGCATGCCAGAGTCCTTCAAATGCCTGTCATTTGAGCCTCTGTGTTGACTAAAGTATGGCATTGTGGAAAACCTACACATTTACCTAATAGGAGTAAGATTTTAATTTACTGGTAGGAATTTTGATGTACAATGTTGTGTTAATTTCTGCTGTTTAGCAAAGTGATTATATATATATTTATATATATATATTCTTTTTATATTCTTTTTCACTAGGGATTATCATAGGATGTTGAATATAATTCCATGTGCTATACAGTAGAACCTTGTTGTTTATCCATTCTATATATAATAGCTTACATCCACTAACCCCAACCTTCCACTCCATCCTTCCCCCAACCCCCTCTCCCTGGCAACCACAAGTCTGTTTTCTGTGTCCAGGAGGCTGTTTCTGATTTGTTGATAGGTTCATTTGTGTCATATTTTAGATTCCATGTGTAAATGATATCATACGATATTTGTCTTTCTCTTTCTGACTTACTCCATTTAGTATGATCATCTCTAGTTGCATCCATGTTACTGCAAATGGCATTATTTCATTCTTTTTAGTGATTGAGTATCAGTCCATGGTACATTTGTGTTACATGTTTTTTAAATTTTTTATTTTTATTTATTTATTTACTTATTTTTGGCTGTGCTGGGTCTTTGTTGCTACGTGCAGGCTTTCTCTAGTTGCGACGAGCGGGGACTACTCTTTGTTGCAGTGTGCAGGCTTCTCATTGCAATGGCTTCTCTTGCCATGGAGCACAGGCTCTAGAGCTCAGACTCAGGAGTTGTGGCACATAGGCTTAGTAGTTGCCCCGTGGGCATTGTGGGATCTTCCTGGACTAGGGATTGATCCCCAGCCTCGGCAGGCAGATTCTTTACTACTGGACCACCAGGGAAGTCCTGTACTATGTCTTCTTTATCCATCGTCAGTAGAACAGATTAATTGTGATGAGAGTGGAAGGACTGAAATGACTGAGGTACTGAACTCCACTCCTGCACAGTTCAATACACTAGCCACTGGCTTCATGCGGCCATTTTAATGTAAGTTCATTAAAATTAAATCATATTAAAAATTCGGTTCCTTAGTCACACTGGCCACCTTTCAAACGTTCGACAGTCACATATGGCTGTGGCTGCCATATTGGAAAGAGAATACATAGATCTTTTCCATCATTGTAGAAAGTCTTGTGCCACTTTCCTCTGAATTTGCTAGTACTGCCAGTGCAGAGTTCTGGGAACCAGAGGAGCCTGAAATCACCAGCTGTGTAGGGAAGGACAAAAAAGAGTCAGAGAGAGAACAGAAGGTCAAAGAGAAAGCAAAAATTCACCAAAGGCCAACTGTGTTTGCTTTGCCAAGGGTCCAGCCCTGAGCAAATGTTCATCCACCCTACCACAAAGCTCTTGGTGTTGACACCAGCAAATAATGGAGTGACTGGCATGGGCTTTGGGCCCTATTGCCTCTACTCTATGGGCCCCTGGGGTCTGTGGTTCCTTGTGAACCAAGAGACCCTGTCCTGAATCCTGAACTGAGAGGGTCACAGGAGTCACCGGGCTCCCAGCCAAAAGGAGATCATCACCAGGTAGCACACAGCAGCCCCTCAGTATCCAAGAGTCCTAAAGCAAGGATGTTTGAGAGTTCCTAAATCAAGACATTCAGGGAGAAAGGAGCACCTTCTCCATCCAGACTTAGAGCTCTGCTCACAAACTCTGAGGGACATGGAGGATCTGGGGAGCATCCACTCCTTATTGACTACTGGGACTCATTAGAAGTGAAAATCCAGTAATTACTCTGCATAGCTGTCTTTGGACATGTGCACGAACTGGCAAAGGAAATATGGAATCTGATTGGTTGTTTCGCCTGTATATAAATAGCACTGGCAGTCCCATGGAGTACCTTCATAATCTCCAATCATCTCATCCTCACAATAATGGACTGAGGAAAGACAGACAGATGGGAGCCTCTGAACCCTCTCTATTAGTAGAAATTTCTCTCAGAAAGGGGAAGAGATGGGCCAAAATCAATCTGACTGAGAAAGAGCAGAACCAGCTCTAGACACCACTTTCTGCTGCTTGCATCACATCTCAGGTGATTAGGGTCACTTTGTACCTGTCCAGATCCATAAGTGTGTCAGCTCCAAAGGACGTGGTCTCCACCTGGATCGTGCAGCAGCCTCAGTTCACATCTAGTCCCAAGCCCCGACTATCTTATGGACTCTTTGTTACCAAATAACCTTCCATGCATGAGGTGTGTTCCATCATGTCTGACTCTTTATGACCCCATAGTCTGTACCCTGCCAGGCTCCTCTGTCCATGGGGATTCTCCAGGTAAGAATACTGGAGTGCGTTGCCATTTCCTATCACAGGGGAATTTTCCTGACCCAGGAATCAAACCCCCATCTCCTGCATTGGCAGACAGATTCTTTATCAACTGATCCCTGAGAACAGCCAAACAAAGGGCTAGACTGAGAACACTGAAGGAACTTTTCCCGGAAGACCCTCCCAGACAATATCAGAGGAAGTGGTGCTCAAGGCAGCCCAGGCAGCAGAGCTGTTGACTGTGTTTTCCTGTGCCTGAGACACAGGAAGATACAGTTCTTTTGGCTCCTGAAACTTTGAGTCCATGGTTCGAGACCCTGAAACATGCAGGTGGATTTTGTTTGCTAGAGAAGACTCCAGAAAACTGAACCAGATGAGTTTATTTATAGGACATCTAATAGCTGGTACCAAATATTTATGATTTTTCTCAAATTTGAGAAAATGTCTCATGATGTGGGAATCATTTATATACCTGGCTAAATGACCAGTGAGATTCCATATTTCCTTTGTCAGAGCATGCACACTCAAACAACAGATCAAAAGACAGAGTAATTACTGGATTTTTACTTCTAATGAGTCCCAGCACTAAATATGCCATTGTCCAGAGAACTGAAAAGAAAAAATCAAAATGATAATTAAACATATAAAGCAATAGTGAAGAAAGGATCACTTTAAATGTGCCCAAATAACACAATACTCCTGGCCACATGCTACTTTGTCTCTTCTCTTCATAGCATCATCCTAATAGTTCCCAGCCAATGTCAACCTTTTCCAACTGTAAGCCACTAGTGTTGAAAACACACCCATATATAATTAGACCACTGAGCTTTCCATGCCAACATTTGATGAAATTTTCCCCCCAAGGCCAGATGCCTGGCTAAAACTGGGCTAAATAATGAGCATATAACACTCACTAAAGTAGTCCTGAGAAAACCAGTCCCAGCTTTGCTTCAGCAACTCACAGTAACATCAAGGACCCAGACTCTTTCCATTTGGGGAGACTTTTCCTCCTCACTCTCTCTTTTGACCAAGGAGGAAGAACATCTTCACCAGTAGATCCCAGAAGATTTCTGCCATGTCTCAGTGGCCAGAACTGGGTGGGATAACCATTCCTAAACCAATCACAGACAAATGAAAAGTTAGATTACCATGGTTCCTGTAGACTGATAACCTCTTCTTTCTCTGGAACTGGACGGCTAATAGATGACAAAACTGAGCTCTGTGTGTGAAAACAAAGGGGAAATGGTTGCTGGAGAAGCAACCAGGAGCATCCGCCATGCCCAGTTATACGCAGGGCTGTGAATAGAGAAGCAAATGGGGCTTTCTCCTCATCATCCCTCAGGCACCACCCCAAGGAAGCCCGAACCTTCTTGAGAAGGTTAAATCTGCTCACTGTTGGCTCTCGTGGCCCCTGTGGAGTCCTTGTTAATACTTGTGTCATTTACACTAAAATGTTTTACTAGCTTTTCTCTTCTCTACCAGCCTGAGTACTAAGAAGATTGCTTTAACAAAAGGCTATATTCTCAGGACCCTGCTCATGCCTGGTGCTTCAGAGATGCTCAGTGGACATTTGAAGGTGGATGGATGGGTGGATGAATGGATAGATGGATGGACTGATGGTTCAATGGGTGAATGGATTGTTGTTCCAGTCACTAAACTAGGTTCACCTTGAGGTTTTCTGAAAATGCATTAGAAGAGGGTCAATCTTGGTTCCCATTCTCCTCCCTTTTTCTCTCAATGAGTCTTCTCTGGGAGTACTTTTTGCTGTCCCTGCAGATCCAGCCAGCTCAGGTCTCTAGCTGTTACATCTTTGATTGGACAGGTGGCTTTTTTGTCGAGAGAGGTCTCCTGAGGGAAGATGAGTAAAAAGAAAAGAATAAAACAGAGTAAATATGAGCCAGTAAGAGAGACAAGTAATTATCCTGCTGGGTAAGTATCCTTGATGCTCTGAATGAAGAAGTTTGAAAGAACATATTGTACAAGAGTGAGAATGTGTGATTAAATCATGTAGAGACAAGATGTGCTGGTACAAGATGGAGCAAAGTGAGGGGAGCGAGAGACTGGCACCAGAAATAGTTTCAGGATATGCTGAGATGCTCAGATTTCTGGCTGTAGGCTTAACCCATGAACCCTTCAGCTGCCCTTCTTCCTAACCACCCTTTGGACTTTCAGATGCTCCCATTTTTTTCACCTTCTTTCCCTCTTTTCTGTACTTCAACGTTCCAGTTCCTCTTGCTTTTCATACCAAGGATGCCCAGAAACTGAAGGGCCAGGGTAAAACAAGTACCCAGTTCTCCATAGAGAACCCAAATGAACTTCTTGAACTCTATTTTAATAAGATGACCCCACCCTTCTTTGAGGCTCTACAAAAGGAGTTTTTCCATGAAACTGCCTCTCATCCACTTGTTAGAAGTTTAATGGCAAATAATGGCTAGTTGCCCCTGGGGATTTTAAATAACTCTAAGATGGACGTAGTTATGGAGTTCTGAGAAACAGAGCAAGTTCTTAAAAACAATGTGAGCAAGACCTCAGAAACTATTGAAACCCATCTTTATTGCCCAAGAGATGGGCCATGTGCTCAGACTCACACACTGATTAACACTAGGAAGCTGGCTGTCAACAGCTGAAAATTTTGCTGCAACACAGAGAAGCAGTTTCTGTACCCCACCCTCAAGGGGACTTCATCCATGTATTTACACCCTAAAATGCCAGGTTTTCATGAAGAGATTGTTTTTATGGTGTTAACAGTTTTATTGAGGTGTTCTCCCTCAATTATGAAAGTAGTAACTTTTTATTTTATTTAAGTATTCTAGTAATATTTTATTACTGAAATAATATTTTATAATTTCAGAATCATCCTCCCAGAGATAACCCCTGCAGACATACTGGGTGCGTATAGTTAAGTATATTCCCAGTTTTTCTTCTGTGCACATGTGGAAACACATATTGTTAGGATTAAGCTCAAGCACATCCAATTTCTGTACCCAGTTATCTCATTTCTTCCACTTATTTGCATATGATTAAAGTTCAGTCACATTATTTTAAAGATTAAATAATATTTTGCTGTATATCTATACCATGATTTTTCCTGGTGGCTCAGATGGTAAAGAATCTGCCTGCAATGCAGGAGAACCTGGGTTCGATCACTTGGTCAGGAAAATCCCCTGCAGGAGGAAATGGCAAGCCACTCCAGTATTCTTGCCTGGAGAATCCCAGGGATAAAGGAACCTGGTGGGTTACAGTCTACAGTGTCGCAGAAGAGTCGGACACGACTGAGCAACTAACACCACACACGATCTAGTTAAATAAGCCTTTATGATTTGATATTTAGATTTCCCAATATTCTTTTTTATAAATAGCATGGGAGGATTTGTGTGTGTGTGTGTGTGTATACAAAATTGTTTTTTCATATCTCTGTTCATTTGTGATGAATTTCTAGAAGTATATTTTGTAAGTCAAAGTGTATCTACACTCTTAAGGCTTTTAACACATATTACCAGAAAAATTACACCAGTTTACTCTAAAAAGGCAAGGCACCAGTTCTGCCTCTACTGTTGAACAGCCAGAAGCACTTGCAAACTCAGTGATCCATCTTGAAATCTCATGGGGTTGGGGAAAAAGATAAAATATTTTATAAGAAAATACTTTGAAAATTTTAAATCCAATTAAAACACACATTGTTATTATTATCAATTTTTTAGACCACCCAAGATAGACAAAGCATTACCTCTCTCAACAATGTATGCCAATGACTTGTAGCCCATTAGAGAGTAAAATCCTTCCCAACTTCCCTCTAAATGCAACCAACACCAAGTACGTTTCGTTCATTCAAACCATTTACTGAGTACCTTTTATGCATTGAGCTTTGTATTAAGTATGAGGAATATAGAAGAAAAAAAACATAAACACAGTTCTTGATACCCATGAAATACTGGTCTGGGTGGGTTCAGGAAGAATGATAAATCAAGATTCATAATCGGTTCTTGATGGGATCCAGTCCTGGTGCTCTGTGGACTGTGCATCTCCCACTTTGGGGAGACCCAAGGAAGTCTCTGCCTCAAGACAGGAAAGCTGAAATTGAAGATGAGGAGGCAGCTGGGCTTTCAAGTGGGCAGCCATGTATCAATCTTTATTGCTTCTGAAACAGCATGGAGAAATCACATTTTCCCCACAGCCCCATGCCTACATAGAATGGGAGCCACTTCAGTGGGGGGAAGACTCTAACAAGCCACATGATAGAAAGGCTGAGAAGCCCCACTCCCACAAGGCATACTTTGAGGAACACGCGATATTTATAATTTCTCTAGAAATCATCCTGGTATTTTAGTCAGAGACATACAAGCTGAGGAAGAACAGGATGGCTTGGGGTTTAGAGCAGAGTAGAAGGAAAATAAAGGGGCAAGTCAAGGCAGCTGGCAGGAAGAGGAACTCTAGAGAGAAAGACAGAAATGCTTCCTAAGGGATTTGGCCAATTGTCTGGACCATGGGATGTGGTTCCTGTCTACCCATAGAACCCTTGCTCCTGTTAACCCGTGAAGTGACATGCAGCTAAGTGTGATGTCCAGAGGGTAAAGAGGGAGAAGGAGGATGGCGTGATAGTTGCTCAGCATATAAGTGCTCCCAAAGACTGCTCCTAAGCAAGAAACTCATCTTCTGAACTCCACCAGGTATTAAAATGAACATGATCTGCTGCTATTCCCAGACTGACTCACTGGCCCCACTTGAGCTCCGTGTGCCTGGCATCGGCACAGAACTTGAAGGCAAAGGCGGGGATTATAATGGGTTTCTGAGCAATCAAGGACATTCAGAAAGGCATTCCAGACATCTAGGTGCAGATCAGACCCTCTGCTGAGGCACTCCCATGAAAAGCATCCATCACTGTTTATATTTTGACTTGTAAATAAGTTGGTAATTGACAAAACTGGAGGCATCAGCAAACCAACAAACTTCCCTTCCAGATTATATTGTTCTTGTTGTAGTATTAAAATTAATCTCTGTCTCTGAAGCTGAGTTGAGAAGCTTAGGATGGGACATCTACCTGACCAGGGATGGGAAAAAAAAAAAAGATCATTATGGATAATATTCCAAGAAGAGTGTTTACAAAGATAAGGAGAAATTAACTAAGTTTTTAGATGCTGACTTCCTAATCTTTTTTTTTCCCCTTGGTAGTCTCAGAGAGAGTTGTCTGGAAGACACACCAATTACATGTTGTACAAAAAAGGTGATGTTATTATTGTAAAATGGTGAGTCAACAGTGATATACTGGCTTCTGCCAGGCCAATGTCATGGCAGCCAAATATGCAGATATTTGCATCAATTCTGTTCAGTCACTCAGTCATGTCCAACTCTTTGCAACCCCATGGACTGCAGCACGCCAGACTTCCCTGTCCATCACCAACTCCCAGAGCTTGCTCAAACTCATGTCCATTGAGTTGGTGATGCCATCCAACCATCTCATCCTCTGTCATCCCCTTCTCCTAATGCCTTCAATCTTTACCAGCATCAGGGTCTTTTCCAATGAGTCAATTCTTCACATCAGGTGGCCAAAGTATTGGAGCTTCAGCTTCAGCATTAGTCCTCCAATGAATATTCAGGACTAATTTCCTTTAGGATAGACTAGTTTGATCTCCTTGAAGTCCAAGGGATTCCAAGAGTCTTCTCCAACACCACAGTACAAAAGCATCAATTCTTCAGCCCTCAGCTTTCTTTACAGTCCAACTCTCACACCCATACATGACTACTGGAAAAACCATAGCTTTGACTAGACAGACCTTTGTTGGCAAAGTAATGTCTCTGCTTTTTAGTATGCTGTCTAGGTTGATCATAGCTTTTCTTCCAAGGAGCAAGCATCTTTTAATATCATGGCTACAGTCACTATCTGCAGTGATTTTAGAGCCTCCCAAAATAAAGTCTGACACTGTTTCCTTTGTTTCCCCATCTATTTGCTATGAAGTGGTGGGACCAGATACCTTGACCTTAGTTTTCTGAATATGGAGTTTTAAGCCAACATTTTCACTCTCCTCTTTCACTTTCATCAAGAAGCTTTTAATTCTTCTTCACCTTCTGTCATATTTGCATAAGCCCACTCTATTTCCATATGCAAATACATTGCACGGAAACCTAGCAACCAATTGGGAGTTAGGCCTACTGTTTGTCAATGCACACTAATGGGGTGGTGGACTTATTAAGAAATCTATGGAGGGATTCTTTTATAATTGACAATAGCACTTTCCTTTCAAGATATTAAGCATATTTTATCTGTTTTTTCTAAGTGCAATTGTCTTACTTTGCACTACAGAAGTGTATCACTATTTAAGCTCACTTATCCAGCAACTACCTCTCCATTGACTTTGTCACCCATCTCTCCTACATTTCAAATTGATGTGTCTGAACAGCTTTTTTGGAGGAATCCATAAGGTATCAGAACATATCCCTCAATGATAGGGAACGCCTGTTGATTAATGGGAAGAATGTGTTATAGAGCTCAAGGTCAAGTGCTCTTTCAGTGGATCTGTGAATCAAAATAATAAATTGTATATGGCTTTGTAAAAGCAGTCAGTCAGTCATCCAACAAGTGATGGAGAACACCTGTGGACACATATTAATGTGACAGTATAGTGGGTGGGGGTTGAAAATGCAGAGGAAGCAAGGCAGAGGTTAGTCTGAGACTTTGATGATGATGGTCAAGATACAGCAGTGACCATGGCCAGAGGTCAAAGGCTTCTTTCCTATTTACAGCTCTTCTCCTCAGTTAAATATGGTAATTACCATTTAAACTAAGTTGTGCTTACTGTCTTTGGATTATCCCTGGATAAGTTATGCTATATAAGAGTAATCGTTATAACACCCAACCGCTCTTTGTCTCAGAAGCTTAATGACCAGAAGTTTGTTTCACACCCAAGTCCCAGTGCAATGGGCGTCAGCAGAAGATGCAGGATTCCTCTATCTGTGGGCTGTACTAAGCCCTTAAGACTGAAGTCTCCAATTTCATTTTCCACTGGGCAGTAATGGATCAGAGAGAGAGAATACGTGAATATCTTAAAAGACCAGGACTAGACGAGAAGTACATCTGCCCATTTCAGAGGCCCCAACTCCTTCACTTGATTCTAACTACAGGGGAGTCAATGAAGCAAACTTTAACTCTCTGCCCAAAGGAAAAGGAGAACCAAATTCTGGTGAACATTAGAAGCTTTTGCTACTCCTGTGGGCTCCCAGCATTCTAACTGAGGTGCAGGAAAAAGCAGGAATTAGAGAGGAAAAATGCTTCTGCCACATTCTCAATTTCTTCTTAGACATTGTAACTTCCTCAGATGTGTACACAGCCTGCTGTCTGTGCTCTAAAGAGTCTCCCGTCAGGCACTAGGCAAAAACACTTCATCTCTCCAGGCCTTAGTTGCCAACCGTGTAAAAGGGAGATATTGGATCAGAATCCTTTCAAGTCTTTTGGCCTCTTTTGTATCCAAAATGCCATGCTTCTAGAACTCCTGCTGTTCATTTCCTCCTGAGACAAATAAACAGGGTGCCAGAGAGGTAATGCTAGTTGATCAACAGTGTATTTTTTATTTTATTTTAACTTCTCACTCCCCAAGCCCACCTTTCTAGAAGTTAAAATATACATAGTAGACAAGGTTATTACCAATATGAGTGATTATTTTTATGGCAAAGTTGTTTTGTGTCTGGATGAACAGTATACTCATAGACACATATGTAACACATACAGAGACCCCTCTATGAAAAAATAATCTTGCTTGAACAGTCTTGCAAAACATATGTTCTCCTTCTACTGCTCTTGCCCTTGATTAGCCAGTTCTGCGATGATAACAAAACGGTGTTCCCTCAGTAGCTTACAACACGTTTCCTTTTTGCTCACCTTACGTAAGGACTATGGCTTAGCTGCAGGTTGGCCATGGCTCTGCTGGGATGGGCTGGACTGAGCTGGCTTATCTGGGTTCCACCTGTTTTCTCATTCTGAAACCCAGATGGAGGAAGGAGGCACCATGTGGAAAACCTGAGAACAAGAGCAGGAAGGCCTCAGTCAATAAATACAGTAGCTTGCAGTTGTATTTAAGGCTTCTGTTCGGATACAACAAAAACAATCACAACCCTTCCCTCTCCGTTGACTAGAGCTTTTCACGTGGTCAAGTCCAAAGTCATAGAGATGAGAAGTGCAACTCCACCCACACACACAGGGTGCAGGTGATGCCTTAAAGAATGACTCACAATGGAAGAGTTGTGAGTTTAGATTTTCTTCAAGGACCTTGCTGCGGACTATAACCCAGGAGACAGCCTCTCGGGGAGAGAACTCTTCTGAAGACGTAAAGGAGGAGAAAGTTTATATATGAATTTTGGCTGGGAAAAATACGTGCAATTCAGCATACAGCTTGCAAAATATTGCTGCTGAAATACATACACTGCTATGTATAAAACAGTAAGTATGTATAAGTAACAAGGACCTATGGTATAGCACAGGGAACTCTACTCAACATCTTGTAATTACCTATAATGAAAAAGAATCTAAATAAGAATATATATGTTGTTCAGTCGCTTAGTCATGTCCGACTCTTTGTGACCCCATAGACTGCAGCACGCCAGGCTTCCCTGTCCTTCACCATCTCTCGGAGCTTGCTCAAATTCATGTCCTTTGAGTCGGTGATGCCATCCAACCATCTCACCCTCTGTCGTCCCCTTCTCCTCCTGCCTTCAATCTTTCCCAGCATCAGTGTCTTTCCTAGTGAGTCAGCTCTTTGCATCAGGTGGCCAGAGTTTTGGAGTTTCAGCTTCAGCATCAGTCATTCCAATGAATATTCAGGACTGATTTCCTTTTGGATTGATTGGTTTGATCTCCTTGCAGTCCAAGGGACTCTTAAGAGTCTTCTCCAACACCACAGTTAAAAAGCATCAATTCTTAGGCGCTCAGCTTTCTTTATAGTCCAACTCTCACATCCATACATGACCACTGGAAAAACCATAGCTTTGACTATATGGAACTTTGTTGGCAAAGTAACGTCTCTACTTTCCAATATGCTGTCTAGGCTGTCACTGTTTCCACTGTTTCTCCATCTATTTGCCATGAAGTGATGGGACTAGATGCCATGATCTTCGTTTTTTGAATGTTGAGTTTTAAGCCAGCTTTTTCACTCTCCTCTTTCACTTTCATCAAGAGGCTCTTTAGTTCCTCTTTGCTTTCTGCCAAAGGGTGGTGTCATCTGTATATCTGAGGTTATTACATTTCTTTATCTTTTATATATATATATGATATACATAAATATATAATTTTTAAAATTATATATAAAATAAATAATTATATAATAATATTATATATATATATATATATAATCACCTTGCTATACACCTGAAACTAATACAGCATTGTAAATCAACTATATTTCAATAATAATTGAAAAAAATTACTGCTGGTCATAAAGAATGGATATCTCAAGTGTAATTTTATTGCTCTTCTATGTGTGGGAAGATGCAAGAACCTGTATTCATTAAAACCCACCCTGAGCTATACACTAGTGGAAAAGTAGCTATCTGCCAGTGCAAGAGACATAAGAGATGTGGGTTTGATCCCCTGTGTTGGGACGATCTCCTGGAGGAGGGCATGGCAACCCATTCCAGGACCCTTGCCTGGAGAATCTCTGGACAGACGAACTTGGCGGGCTACGGTCCATAGGGTCGCAAATAGTCAGACATGACTGAAGGGACTTAGCGTGCATGCACATGTGAGCTATACATCTAACTGTCCAAGGGGCTGTTTTTCCAAATCTGAGTGCCTCATCCTGTTTTCCATCCTGAATTCTTCTCAGGGTACACTGTCAGTCATTCATTGACTGTGGCTGGCAACTTCATCTTTGTAGAGTTGAGTGCTGAGCAGGCTCTTTGTTCTTCATTCACACAAGAGTGTGTCCACTGCCAATGGATAGGGGTATAGAACCCTCTGACTGGGAGGGAGCACAGAGGTAGGGACTATAGTCCAGTTAGCTCACATCCCCATCGCCTCCACTGAAATACTAACTGTAACAGTTCTAATGGAGAGGAAGCCACTCTATCTTAGTTCTTCTGCTGTGGGAAGTTTTTGGGTGGGAGAGAGTTAGGAGGGAGAAGCGGTCAACAGTGGGGGAATGGAGAAAATTTAACAAATATTTATATAGTCCTCACTGTAGACTGGGCACTATTTAAGCCCATTACAAATACTAACTCATTGAATCTTCATCATAGCTCTAAGGAAGGTTGATCCTTTCTGTATTCCCATTTTAGAGAGACTATAGCACAGAGAATTTAAGCAAGTAAACTGTGATCACACATCTAGCAACTGACAACAAGATTCCAACTCAGATAATTGGTTCCAAAATCTCTCTTCTTAAATATTCTGAAAGAAATAGGGATGGGAGGATTCTAGCACCATGGATTAATTGGTTGCTGATACGCTGATTTTAGGGGAGCAAGGAAACCAGTTCCCTCTGGAATGGACAGATGTAGTTTCAGTAAGACGTGACGTGTTTTCTGGAACATACACAGAACTGAACATTCTGAGATCACTGGGGTTTAAGCCACTGTCCTAAGCACTATCCTGCATGATTTCTTCTCTCGCAGATCTTACAGCCTAGTGGAGAGACACACACCATCAACAACAACAACAAATAATAATAATAAGGAAAAATATCATAGGTCAGATGATGGTATATGCTGTAGAGAACAGTGAAGCAAGGCAAGGGATGAGGAAAGTGGAGCAGTGCTGAAGATAGTTTGAAGACTAGTCAACAAAGGTCTTGCTGATAAGGTGTCAGCAAGCAGTGGCCTGAAGGAGGTGAGGGAGATAAATATTTGATGAGTGAATGAATGAATGAATATTCAAGCATATTCAGTCTTCCCAGTGAGACATCAAATAAGTTATCTTATTACTCGGCCTTAGCCAGGCTGCTTGGCTCCCTGACATAATTCAAACTGATCTTCCGGTTGAATCCCACTCCTCTTCCTGTCATGTGGTTGCGCCACTTCCGGCTCCACCAATGACTCTCCTTCAGTGTGGAAGAGGATACAACCATGATTTTCTCTTTAAATGACTGAGGGGTTTAGGGGTTTTTTCTGGGAATATGCAGGGATCATGTGGTAATAAATGCTCACCTGTTCTGGGCTGGGAGTGGGAGGAAGGGGGCCGATTTGAGCTGTTATTACTAATCTGTGTGGGCCTTCCCAGGTGGCTCAGTGGGTAATGAATCTGCCTGCAATGCAGGAGACACCAGTTCAATCCCTGAGTCAGGAAGATCCCCTGGATGCGGGCATGGTAACCCACTCCAATATTCTTGCCTGGGGGATCCCGAAGACAGAGGAGCCTTCTGGGCTACAATCCATAAGGTCACAAAGAGTCAGACACGACTCTGCAGACATGACTGACTGAGCACACACACACACACTGGTCTATGTGCTTGCACGTGCACATTACACAGGGCTGAGCATATTTTGAAGGGGAAGTGAGCCAGATGTGAAAACAGCTAATAGATTTACTGAGAAATGAGGGAATGGAGGAAATGGGAAAGTGTGAAGCTTTTGCAAATGTGCAGAGATTAATTCTAACTGATACCAAGAATGCAGAGAGGTGTTTTCCCGCTCTCTAGGAATGAAAGCAATCAGACCAAGAGGAACCAGGACCTTGAAACCAATCAGTCCTCCAAGAAGAACAGGAGAGTGGACGGACAGTGAGAAGGACAGCCAGAAGGCAGATAGGTGACCAACTGAGCTGCGAGGAGGCAGTATGTGGGAATTCTGCCAGAAAGATGGTCTGGTCACACACCGTGGAAACTGGGGCCGGCAGAATGTGGGATGCAGGCCAGCCCTAGGAGTCACTGTTCCATTATCTGTGACTCTCCATGCCCACTGATCTGGGCATTGAGCAGAGAATCAGTCTGAAGGGCCTGGTTTGTGGAGAACTAGGGTCTTGACCACTGACCAGGCAGGATCCCAGCACCAGGAATGGAACCCAATGCAAGCCTTCCCTGGGCTTCTCTCACGGATGGACATTCACCCAAGAACTTCCTGGTAGAGCTCAAGTGGCTCCCCGCTGTGGAGAGCCGTGGGCAAGGTGGCCGGGCAGGTCAGGGCATGCTCCAGGCTGAGTGAATAGACCCAGGCTGAAAAGGTTCTATCAGAGAACCCCAGGCGACCATGGGAGGCACAAAAACAAGGGTCAGCGTGAGCTGAGTTCTTAGGTTATGGTTACTGGGGTTTTTTGTATGGTTGGTTTTTTGTTTGATTTGATTTTGGTTTCTGTACCATAATAAGAAAGCTAACCTGTTAAGCAACTGGAGGTCTTGCTAACCTTAGATTGTAGACGTCAACAGGAAGTAGGAAAATAATAACCTCACAGCCTCAACTGTCAGAGGCAGCAATGAGGGCAGTCTGACCAGGTTCTGAGGAGAGCAGGGTTCAGTCAGCACAGACAGGAAGGCAGATGAGAGGAAAGAGAAGAAGGAAGGGAGCTGGGATCCATGACGTCTCCCCCATACAAAAAGGTGTCTGCAAACCTGCATTAAGCTGGCCTGAAAGTTTTGACGCTTCCCTGTGGCTGAGATGGTAAAGCGTCTGTGTGCAATGTGGGACACCCAGATTTGATCCCTGGGTCAGGAAGATCCCCTGGAGAAGGAAATGGCAACCCACTCCAGTCCTCTTGACTGAAAATCTCCATGGACTGTCGCCTGAGGAGCCTGGTAGGAGACAGTCCATGGAGTCACAAAGAGTCGGACATGACTGAGCAATTTCACTCACTTTTAAGCCCTCCTCTTACCTGTGGGGACTCTGAGCCTGGGGAGGTGGAGTTAGGGGTGTGCTGCTTCAATGCTTAACAAGTGTTCTCCCAAGAGAAGGTAAAAAGAAGAAGAAAAAAAATTCTGATTTTGCCAATTCCCATCATATAAGTGTGGGAATTTATACAATGGCTGCTCTGACTGATTTCAAGCTACCAACCTGAAGCCCACTGGCTTACAGCATTCCTGAAAATGTAACAGTTGCTCCCTGGTGTGAACCTCCACCCCTGAGGGATAGTCCCTTAGACCTCATAGCCCTTCTCATAAGAAACACCCAGTTCAATGCAGTCCTTTTAGGAAAGTGCCCTTTCCGGGCCCAGAGGATGGAGGAAGATGCAATCCTATCTCCTAACCAGTATCTGCCTTCCCTAGTCCTTTATGCTAGAACTGAGGCTTCGTAAGAATCATCTAAATGTTTGTTTAAATGCCAGTTCTGGTACCAACTGGCAATCAGATAAATAATCCCTGAAGATCACGTGCACCGAATAATGATTATAGACAACCATGTATTATAAAGTTCAGAGTTCCTAAGAGACTAGATTTTAATTGTTCCCATCACAGGAAAGAAATGATTGGTTTGTGACTTGATAGAGGTTTTAGCTAATGCTGCACAATTATGTCATGCCTTGCTAAGTCACTTCAGTCATTTCCAACTCTGTGACCCCATGGACTGCAACCTGCCAGGCTCCTCTGACCTTGGGATTCTCCAGGCAAGAATACTAGAGTGGGTTCCTGTGCCCTTCTGTAGAGAATCTTCCCAACTCAGGAATCGAACCCACATCTCTTACTTCTTCTGCCTTGGCAGGCAGGTTCTTTACCACTCGTGCCATCTAGGAAGCCTGCTACACAATTGTATTCCAATACAAGTTTTTAATTTACAAAAGTACCACTTCCTAGGTCTCACCCTCCAAAAATGTCGACCCATTATACCTGGGATGAGCAGTGGTTCCCAGGAGAGACTCTGGAAGCAGTGCCAAAGAACATCCACTGCTCTTGAAGGACCAGCCCTAGATTCCAGCAGCACCCTGAATCAGAGCAGGGTTTGGGAAGGGGGAGTTGCTGAAAGAACCATTTACTAGAAAGAGAGATGCCTTAGATGGCTCAGAACCTGTGGTCCCAAAGTTCTCTGACCTATCCACCAAGCCATGGCCGGTTGGGTTCTGTGCACTGGAGCCTCTTGAAGGTAGGGTCCACTGCTCCTTTGCAGCCATCAGAAGTGAAAAGCTTAACAACCGCAGATCGTGGAGCCCAACTGCAGAGTTCCTTTCCCTCCATCCACTGCTTGCTGGCTGCATGACCTTAGACAACTCATGGAGCCTCTCTGCACCCCAGGTCCTCATCTGTGAAATGGATGTATTCATAGTACTTACACCTCAGTGCCTGGCATGTAGTGCATCCTACATGAGGGTTTGTCAATTTTATCACCATGCAGTTCTGAGCACACTGGGGGCTTTTAAGATAAGGTTGGTGGTTTAAACCACTTACCCCCATGAGCTTCTGTTTCCTCACCTTTAACTTGAGAGCAGTGAAGTAGTGATGGGAACAATAATAGCTTTCCTGCCCACTGCACAGGATTATTCTAAGAAGAAACGAAGACTGTGAGGTGAAAGTGCTTTAAAATCTATAGATCACCATGTAAATGCTTTGTCATTTTGTCTTTGAGGCTGTTAATTTGAGGCAGGACTCCCAGTCTACAGACTGGGTTCCCACTTCTGCTGTGCTGCCTGCGCTATGCAATGGTGAGCAGAGCCTCTCTGAGAGTTGGTTTCCTCTCCCATCCAGGGGAGCCTCCCAGCAGAGGCATAATATGTGTTAGGTAGCATTAGTGGTTCCTGGCCCTGACTTTATATTAAAATCATCTGGAGGGCTTTGTTAAAATGTCCGCGTGCTTATGGATCCAATTCTGAATGGATCAGAATTTCTTGGCACAAGATGTAGAAGTTGGTCCTTTTAATAAGCTCCCTTTGTTGTTCAGTTGCTAAGTCATGTCCAACTCTGTGACTTCATGGACTGCAGCACACCAGGCTTCCCTATCCTTCACCATCTGCTGGAGTTTGCTCAAACTCACGTCCATTGAGTCAATGATGCCATCCAACCATCTCATCCTCTGTTGTCTGCTTCTCCTTCTGCCCTCAGTCTCTCCCAGCATCAGGGTCTTTTCCAATGAGTCAGCTCTTTGCATCAGGTAGCCAAAGTATCAGAGCTTCAGCTTCAGCATCAGTCCTTCCAATGAGTATTCAAGGTTGATTTCCTTTAGGATTGACGGGTTTGACCCCCTTGCAGTCCAAGGGACTCTCAAGAGTCTTCTGCAGCACCACAGTTTGAAAGCATCAATTCTTCGGCACTCAGTCTTCTTTATGGTCCAACTCTCACATCCATAAATGGCTTCATGGTTCTAATGTGGATCTAATGGCTCCCTATATGGTTCTAATGTGAGTCCTGGATTGAAAACCACTGAAATCTGTGGAACAGCTCTGTAAACTGTAAAACATAATGTATAATTTGTGGATTTTTTTTATTGTTAGTTGATGATCTTGTGGGGAACTAGTTCCTCTGAAAGTCAGGCCAAAGGGCATTTTCCACTATCTGTCTGAAAACTGCACTGACTGGGGAGAATTGAAACTCACGCAGTTCATGTTCTTGCCTTCAAGCCAAGGAGGCTAAATGAAAACAAGCCTCTCTCAGATCAAAGATCCTACTGGGAGGTTGGGGCCAGTGAGTGGTGTTGGCTTAATTGGATTTGGAAGCCATGCCTCCAGCCATGGGGAAGCATTCAGTATTCTGTTTTATTAAAGTGACTGCTGTGCAAAGGCATGTGCATCACCCTTGTGGCCATTGACCAGATCAGGTTAAGGGCCAGAAGGTCTTTCTATGTGAGTCCCCAGATGTGATTCCAACCCTTAACTTGGCTCCAGTTGGCACAGTTGCAATGTCTGTCCATTGACTACCTCTTTCAGCACATGGCCATGGCCATGCCCCACACATCCCCTCTGCTTAGATGTCTCTTTACAGACAGAGTCTTCAAGATGTTCTGAGATTCACAAGAGAGGAGGGAGAGGGTGGCTGGAATCAGAGGTGGCCATTTTTTACTAGTTTCTCTACTGTTTCTAGTAATGTCTACACTGCTATGATATTCGGACTAAACTGCTGAGTTCAACTGGGATGGTCATTTTATATAGAAGTGATTCCCTTATGGAAGGTGCCAGATGTTCCCCACCAAAGGGTATCTCAGGACAAGGGATGAGATGGCCACCTGTTTGAGAAGCAATAAAATGGAAACTTGATCACTGCAGAGATTAAAAAATAATAACAATAATGGGTGACATATGAGCAAGAGTCTGGCTTGGAAAGTTCACAGACTAATGTGTAACTCTGATTTCTGGGCTATGGACTGATAAACTTTGTTGCTGTTGGCACACGTTTGCATTGAACCCAGGAAGACCTGGAACCTTCATATCCTCACACCCTTGGGCCAGGACTGCATCTCTAACACTCAATGCCTGCATTTAAGAGAAGCTGCTATGTGATCCTGAAAACCTCTTCAGGTTCCCCTGTCAATGACAGGACACTAAATTCACTCCAAGTCCAGAGTTTGTTAGTACTACCACAGAACCAGTTCCTCTGTCTGCAGAATTTCCTCCTCTATCTTAGATTCTTGTTCTGCTTTTCCAATTTTAAGGCTTCATAATAATAAGTGATTCACTTATTCTACAGATATTGACTATTGATTTGGACACATTTTACTTTCTTTAGTTCCAAAATTACTGCTGACAGTGACTGCACCCATGAAATTAAAAGATACTTGCTCCTTGGAAGGAAAACTATGAGGAACCTAGACGACATATTAAAAAGCAAAGACATCACTTTGCTGATGAAGGTCCATATAGCCAAAGCTATGGTTTTTCCAGTAGTCATGTATGGATGTGAGAGTTGGACCATAAAAAAGGCTTCAGTTCAGTTCAGTCACTCAGTCATGTCCGACTCTTTTCGACCCCATGAATCGCAGCACACCAGGCCTCCCTGTCCATCACCAATTCCCAGAGTCTACTCAAAATCATGTCCATTGAGTTGGTGATGCCATCCAGCCATCTCATCCTCTGTTGTCCCCTTTTCCTCCTGCCCCCAATCCCTCCCAGCATCAGGGTCTTTTCCAATGAGTCAACTCTTCGCACGAGGTGGACAAAGTATTGGAGTTTCAGCTTTATCATCAGTCCTTTCAATGAACACCCAGGACTGATCTCCTTTAGGATGGACTGATTGGATCTCCTTGCAGTCCAAGGGACTCGCAAGAGTCTTCTCCAACACGATCATTCAAAAGCATCAATTCTTTGGTGCTCAGCTTTCTTCACAGTCCAACTCTCACATCCATACCTGACCACTGGAAAAACCATAGCCTTGACTAGATGGACCTTTGTTGGCAAAGTAATGTCTCTGCTTTTGAATATGCTATCTAGGTTGGTCATAACTTTCCTTCCAAGGAGTAAGCGTCTTTTAATTTCATGGCTGCAGTCACCATCTGCAGTGATTTTGGAGCCCAAAAAAATAAAGTCTGACACTGTTTTCACTGTTTCCCCGTCTATTTCCCATGGAGTGGTGGGACCGGATGCCATGATCTTCGTTTTCTGAATGTTGAGCTTTAAGCCAACTTTTTCACTCTCTTCTTTCACTTTCCTCAAGAGGCTTTTATCAGGGTGGTGTCATCTGCATATCTGAGGTTATTGATATTTCTCCCAGCAATCTTGATTCCAGCTTGTGCTTCTTCCAGCCCAGCGTTTCTCATGATGTACTCGCATATAAGTTAAATAAGCAGGGTGATAATATACAGCCTTGACATACTCTTTTCCTATTTGGAACCAGTCTGTTGTTCCATGTCCATTTCTAACTGTTGCTTCCTGACCTGCATATAGGTTTCTCAAGAGGCAGGTCAGGTGCTCTGGTATTCCCATCTCTTTCAGGTTTTTCCACAGTTTATTGTGATCTATACAGTCAAAGGCTTTGGCATGGTCTTAGCACCAAAAAATTGATGCTTTCAAGTTGTAGGACTGGAGAAGACTCTTGAGAGTCCCTTGGACAGCAAGGAGATCAAACCTGTCAATCCTAAAGAAAATCAACCCTGTATATTCATTAGAAGGACTGTTTTTGAAGCTGAAGCTCCAATATTTTGGCTGCCTGATGCAAAGAGATGACTCATTGGAAAAAACCCTGATGCTGGGAAAGATTGAAGGCAGGAGGAGAAGGGGGCAACAGAGGATGAGATGGTTAGATAGCATCACTGACTCAATGGATATGAATTGGAACAAAGGCTGGGAGATAGTGAAGGACAGGGTAGCCTGGTGTACTGCTGTCAATCCATGGGATTGCAAAGAGTCGGATACAACTTAGCAACAACAGCAGCAACAACAGAGCTTGTATAATGGCCCTAATCTTGAGCCTGGTGTGAAGTAGCTAATCAATCCCTCCTGCTGCTTGCTCCCCCAACCCTGAGCAGATTATCTCCTCTGTTTTCCAAACTAAATGTTGGCATTCTGTATTAGAAACAAAAGCCAGATTTCTAGAAATCAAAAAGTACTGTGGGGTTCTTACCATGTTCTGTTAGCCTCAGGCCATCAAACAGGTAGAGCTGCAGGCAGGTAAGGAGACCCAGAGTGTAAAGGACCTGACCCAGCAGACCCCAAAGGAAGCAACAAACACAGTTCCTAACATTTCAGACCATGAATGGATGTATTTAAAATTTGTTGCAAGAAATGAGATGATTTGCTTTTTTAGGACAAGACAGGCATTTGAAGCTTAATTTGCATTTATAATTAAGATGTATGGCATCTTGATTATAAATCTTGTATCCTAACCATTAAAGGCAGAGAACAGAAAGTTGGGAAGGAACATAAAGCAGGTATAAGGTATGTGGGTCTCCTCTGCCATCAGAATCTTGGTAAGTCTTAGCAAAATTTAAAGTTTATCAAAAACTGGAAACCTCAAATATCCATCAGGAGTAGAATGAGGACATAAACTATGGTCTTTCTTCCAGTGTAATGTGAAGATAAATGATGTGAACTAAAAATGAATTTTTAGTAAAACTCCATGTAACAACAAGGATGAATCATACAACAATGTGAAATGAAAGAAGCCAGACACGCACAGTCAAAATACGCATGTTGTATGATTATGTTTCTATGAAGTCCAAAAGTAAGCAGAACTAATCTTCAGTGTTAGAAGTCAGAAAACTGGCTGCTCTTGGAAAGGGCTGGGTAGAGATGGGGAGGAGGCACTGGGGGAATTTCTAGGATGCTATTAGTGATCTGTTTCTTGACCGGTTGTAACATAGACGTGTCCGTCTTGTGATAATTCATCGAGCAGAATACTTGTGATTTGTGCATTTCACATTTGTGACAGTCCTTCAAGAAATTCAAATCTTGGATGGGGCCCTGCTTGTCTGTGGTAATTAGGCTTGCAAGAGGTCCTCCGAACCCCTGCCCTCCATGCTAGGCCCATTTCTAGAGTCAGGGGAGCTCAGCCAAAAATCTGAGTAGAACATCAGAACAACAGTGACAAATGAGGCAAGACAAGGTGAGAATTGTGTTTGCCTCGGAACCACCTGACTCCAGGTCTTGGGAACAAGTCCCACAAAAGTGTAGCACTGAGATTTCTGGTGTTTGGGTTGGTTCAGGGGCTGGATGAGCTAGAATATGCAGATAGAGTCTACCTAGGGTAGAGAGTGAAAGCTCAGGTCTGTTATTTTTAACTCTCAGGAGACCCTCCTCCCCCAGCCTTCTCTCCTACAACATGCTCTCCCTGCTGTGGACAGTGGAATCTGCCCAGGCTATGGGACTGTGGCTCTGATTTTGCATGAGGGAGAGTAGGTCTTGTTTCTTAGAAGAGCAAGTGGCCAGGGCAAAAATTGCCAGCCTTGGAACTTCCCAGTTGGTCCAGTGGTTAAGAATCTGCCTTCCAGTGCAGAGGATGAAGTTTCCATCCCTGGGTAGATAACTAAGATCCCCTGTGCTGCAGGGCAACTAGGCCCATGCACCCAAATAAATAAACATTAAGGAACAAAAAACTGCCAGACTGCTTTCTCAAGTTTTGCCCTGTGTAGATGAGACTTGGCTTAATGGGAAAGGTGAAGAAGGGAAGTTTTCCAGGCTTAGCATTGATGCACAGAATGAGGAAGAAGGGGGAGGGTGAGGTTCTACCACAGTGGGACATAGCACTGTGACAAGGGATATTAGATAATGGGTGGAACATAAAGATAGTAGAATCTTTGAGGATTTGGAAGCAAGGAAGCCAAAGCAGTTTGTCATGGGCAAGGCATGAGGGTGCTGACTTGCTACAGACCTGCTTTTCAGTTTTCATTCTTGAATTTTTAAACCACAGTCAGACTCAGAGAGCTATTGAGGAATGAAGCCAAGATCATTGTCCTCTGGTGGCGGTGTGAGGTTCACTTTTTCCTAGTTGAACTGCCAACATTTGGAGCCATTTACCACTATAACCATCACAGCAAGCAGTCTGTGGACACTCTGGATGTTCCAGCCCAAGTTGGAATGAATAATCTTGATCAAGATCCTGCTTGCAATGGGGAAGTGAACTCAAACAAAAAAGTTTTAAGTTACCTACACTTTTTCATTGAAGTATAGTTGGTTTACAAATGTGTTAGTTTCTGGTGTACAGCAAAGTGATCCAGATTTTAGATCCGAATATAATATCTGATCCAAACATTCAAATATTTGGGGGGGGGGTTCTCTTCCATTATAGGTTATTATAAGATATTGAATATAGTTCCCTGTACTGTATAATAGGACCTTGTTGTTTATTTTATATATAGGAGTGTATATCTGTTTATCCCAAACTGCTAATTTATCCCTTCCCCACTCACTTTCCCCTTCAGTAACCGTAAGTTTGTTTTCTATGTCTGTGAGCCTATTTCTGTTCTGTAAATATGTTCATTTGTATCTGTTTTTTGATTCCACATGTAAATGATATCATATACTATCTGTTTTTCTTTCTCTAACTTACTTCACTTAGTATGATAATCTCTAGGTCCATCCATGTTATTGCAAATGGCATTATTTCAGTCATTTTTATGGCTGAGTAATATTCCATTGTGTATATATACCAGATCTTCTTTATCTATTCATCTGTCCATGGACACTTAGATTGCTTGCATGTCTTGTCTATTGAATATAGTGTTACAGTGACATTCGGGTATATGTATCTTAGATAAATGCCAAGGAGAGAGATTGCTGAATCATATGGTAACTCTATTTTTAGTATGAGACAAAATTTATCCCCAGCCTGGTGTTCACCAGTCATAAAAAAATGGTCCGTGCACAGTGGGAGATGTGCCTAGTGCAGGAAGAGACCACAGGAGGTCATCAGGTTAACATTCAGCACAGCACCCTTAGAAGTGGGCAGTTGGGATTATCTTTCTCTCTGAAGGTTTACTTACCCCAGCACTGTGTTTGCCCTGCTGGAGAGTAAGATGCAGAGTAAATTGGGAATCATTATTGAAACACAGTAATGGGACCACAATGAGAGCGTCCAGTTCCCAGACACAGGGGTTTCAAGAAAGCAGAAAGTGCACATGGCTACTCACCAGATTCCAGGATATCGTAGGAATAAAATGCTTCCTGAAAGCACTTTTATTGGAAAATGTTATTTAGGAGAGTTTCAAGTTTATTTTAGAACTTTTTCAGTCAGTGGGTAGCACACCCATCCCCAAGCCAAGCTGAGATCACCAGATATGCAGGACAAAGAACTCTTCCAGGTCTCAGTGGACCCAGTGAAGCTGGATTAGGGAGAACAGTGTTTAAGATCCTCGGGGGCAGGCATGGCCACTCTGCTGTCTCTCTGCTTCATAATTTCTCAACTTCTACCCTTTCTGCTGCTTTCTTTTTCCTGTTCCATTTTCCAGTTCCAATCCCCAACATAAAACCCTGAACCTGTATTGTCACTGAGAATTCTATTTCTGAGTATGTCTCAAGGGGCATGATAGCAGGTGGAAAGAACTTCAAGAAGTTGTTTGTTAGGTGGTGTCTGGCTGGCAGATGGAGATCCACCCTCCGACCAGGAGGAGTTGGCAAAGCCTGGTCTTTTCAAGGCTCATCAAACAGCATTCAGTATTTTCCAACATCCCTGGATGGGCAGCCTTGCTCCTGCATGCCCTTCCCCCGATTTAAAAAAAAAAATGTAAAATTTAAAGGGAAAATATAAGTCATGGGCTTCCAAGAGTTTATACTTACTTCATCAAATCTATTATTTTCCAAGTGTTGTTTGGAGTGCAAAAAGGCTAATTAGTCTTTTCCAAATGTCTTTCAAAATCCTTTCTTTAAGAAGGACATTTAGAGGCTTTGAAAATTGTTCCAGGGGTAAAAATAATATTAATAATAAATTTCTCAAAACTCTCAACCCCTGCAGGTTCAAAATTTGCTTAATTCTTCAAATGCAAGGGACTTTGAGTTATTACTGGGATTTGTCATTTCTTGTTTATGAGGCTTTTCCAAAGGGGTAAGAGTCATCACGTGGAGGTCCACTAGAGTTCACTACATGGCTCACAGCCTTGCCCATGACCCAGGACACTTCCAGAGTCTTCCGAAGCAGAACCTTCAAGAGAGCCTTCCCCCTCTTTCTTGGTGGCATCCATGGGGCCAGGAGGGAGTTAAACTGAAAGCATCGACTTTTCAGCCTGCCTTATTTTTGGCTAGTAGATCAGAGCCCTCCCAGAACAATTCTATTGTAGGGCATACAATCTGTATCACATAAAACCGGTGATCTATTATTGGGTGGCTTCACTGGTGGCTCAGACAGTAAAAAATCTACCTGCAATGCAGGAGACCAAGTTCCAACCGTGGGTCAGGAAAATCCCCTGGAGAAGGGAATGGCTACCCACTCCAGTATTCTTGCCTGAGAAATCCCGTGAACAGAGGAGCCTGGCAAGCTACAGTCCATGGGGTTTCAAAGAGTCAGATACGACTGAGCAACTCACACTGTGGGGTGCAAAGAGAACAATTTTTCCTTAGGGTGTGTGCAAAGGAGCCCTTTATGCTCGGCTGACCTTGAACGTTGTCTTCGGATGACCTCTGGTGGTGGAATTTTTCCCAGCGTATGCACAGCGATGCTTCTGAGCCAAGCTATCCTTGGTACATTTTCCTACATTCCTTTCCTCCTGTTTTGTTATTCATATTCAGCAAGGAGCAAGAATCAGTTGCAAACACTCAGAATAAAGTGGTGCATGTGCCTCACCAGACTTTTGCCATTTCAAAAAGTTGCCTGTGCCTTCTCTTTCAGTGAACCTCTAATATATTTATTTCCTGTGGAAAGAGGAAGGAGCCAACATGAAGGAAAATGCAGCATCTAGAGTGGTTTTCATTTTGCTACTTTTTCTCAGTGTCAGCCTTCTGAATGGTAAGTAAGAGACTGTCTTGTTCTTTTTCACTCCCTGGGGTATTTGTACGAGAGGAGGGGAGAATCCATCACAGTCCCTTTTGCAGCACAGATACAGGAAATGAAAATGTCCATGGCATTTGCTTCTCTTCAATCATTTACAATATTATAGGGATTAAAATGAAGGCAAAAATTAATGCAAAAGACTGAATGCAGTTAATGCCGCATCCTGTCACCATGCTCTGACTTCCATCCTCATTCTGGGAGTGCAGAGAAACAACTCTGCCAGGGATATATCACAATTTCAGTCCAGGTTCTGTCCCTTACTGGCTGTGCAACCTTGGTTGCACAGTTAACTTAGTTAACTTAGTTCTCTGGTTGCACAGTTAACTTAGTTAACACAGTTAACTTAGTTCTCTGGATTTAGACACTTTCAAAGTGAGGATAATGATGTTTCCTCCACCTCAGATGAAAAGTTGCGTGAGAAAAATCTTTGAAAATCTGTTAAGAGATCTAAGGGGATTGCTGTTACGTGGTGGAAAACAGGAATACACAACTCTGTTATGCAGGAAATGAAATTTACAACTAGACTAGCATGTGTGAGCCTGTGTGTACATTTCAGTGTGTCTATTTGTAAGTGTGAATACTTGTGTATATCTCTGTATCTATTAGCTTCCCTGTACATACCTGATTGAAAATGCTTCTCTGTGTGTACCTATATGCATACCCATTTGTGGGTGCATATTTCTCATATGTACCTATGTGCGGACCAGTATCTACTTCTATAAGCATGCAGCTGTATATATTGTTCCTCTGTGATCTGTGGGTGTGTTTCTGATATGAGCTCTTCTGTTTAAGCATGTGTATGTTGGGGGTGGGGAGTACCTCTGTGGTTGTCCCTGTGTTTGTGTGCATTTTACAGGGAAAGTGAGACCGTCCATTCATTGTAACCATCTCTTCTAAAGTGGGTGAAAGAAACATTTGACTAATTACAGTTTCACAGCTTTACCCTCCTCTCTTGAGTTTTCTTGAGGTACTGTTAATAACCAGTGAAATGTGAGAGAGAGAAGCTTTCAGGAAGAGAAAAAGGACCGTGGAAATTGGTACAATCCATATGGAAACTTTAAGTATTCAAATAAGCCCCAAATAATCAACAGTTGCCTTAATTGGCTTCTAAATACGCTCATTATTGAGCTGTAAACTTGTGTGTTTTTTTAAAATATAAGCTTTTCCTTCCACCTCACACACTCCTCCCTAGCCACAAGAAAAAACAAACAAAAAATCACTTCACCCTGTGAAATTGTCCTGAAGAAATATTCCCTAGAGGTCAAGCAACATTCCAAAATGGGCAGAGTTAAGCCCAGACTGGCTGGCGTGGACGGTGTTCAGGGGATCTAAGAGCTGGCTGGGCTCCAGCTGACTCAGCCTGGGGACCTTGGCCCAGCCTTGTATCCCATCATCCCATTCCAGTCAGTTCTTCTTTCTGGCCGGTTTTGCCTAGTGCCCTCCTTCCCACCGGTGTCCTCCTCTGAACTTGTTCGTCCTGATGCTGCTTTGCTAGCAGTTCTAGCTCAGGAACCAGCCTGAGGGATGAAGGACAAGGGTGGCAGAAAACAGACAAGCCCCCAAGGTTCAAGGATCGCCTCCTGGAAGCGCCCCTCTCTGCTCCCAATTTCCTGAATGAAACACCACCTGCGGTTACATGGCTGGGGATAGAGGGACTCTTTCCCTCCCCGGACCTGACAGATAAGGAACAGAAGAGGGTGCCAGCTCACCAAAAGCTTCAGGGGCTAGGCAACTCGAAAACTTCATCCACATTGGGTTTTCCACATCACCTCTTTCAGCCCCACTAGCTTCCAGCTGGGACTAGATAAAGATGGTAGCTCCTAACCGGGAGAACAGCTACCCACTCAGCTGCCTCTAGGAGCCCCCATGCCTCCTATCCACCAAAAGAGCCAAGAATTACAAAAGAACCCTTTGCCATCTCACCACATAAAGACCCAGGGAGAGAGGGGAAAGTACATACAAAAAGGGGACTGAAAACCCAGCTTCAGAAGTGGAGACAGGTAGGATGGGAGCCACACTGTGAGACTGAATCATAGGTCAAAGCTGAACAGAATCAAGGAAGAGTGAAGCAGGAAAGGATGGGATGGAGACGATGGAGGGAGAAGCAGCTAGAGGGGCAGCCCGGGTAACACAGTGAAAGAGCAAAAGAGCAGAGAATTGGGTTCATTATGTGGGAGTGGCAGAAAGATGGGGGTCAGTGAGCAGAGGGGAGAGGTCCAATGAGCATTGGATCAGCAAATGATCACAGGATGCTTGTGTCTGAAGGCGAATTCTTTTTAAATGATCACCCTGGTGCTGTGGGCACATATCCGCTCCACAGACACCGTGGGATTCTGGAAGGGCCAGATCCTGCTCACTCCACGTGTACCCCTCGCACCCTTGCTGCTCACCATTGGTGAAATGTTACAGTTAGTCACTGATCCTAGGTTGCTGGTATCTCCATCTCACAGTACACGCACACACACTCACATACACACACACCCCATCACAAAGCGCTCTTTCTCTGAATCCTGCCAACTTCAGGGCAGCCCACAGAAGAATGCTGCAGGATGCTGACATCTTGGCACTTCTGAGTCCCACCTCCCACCCCAGGCCTACTTTCCCTGAGACCTCATCACTGGCCTGGCCCCATCTACCTGCTTCTGTCACCAATAGAATGGCCAAAGAGTTGAACGGACCTTAATATTGACTCCGGTGCCTTCTTTTTCTAGGACAGTCACCTCCTGAAAAACCCAAGCTCGTTAAATGTCGGTCTCCTGGAAAGGAAACATTCACCTGCTGGTGGGAGCCTGGGGCAGATGGAGGACTTCCTACCAATTACACGCTGACTTACCACAAGGAAGGGTAAAATGTTCTCTTCTGTCCTAGCAAATTCCACATGGGTGTCCTTGCCCTCCAGACCATAGGACCACTGACCCTGCGTTAATTTCTATGCTTCCCTGAATGGACACTGATAACCTCCCACTACTGGGGGAAGGGACTCTAATGCCCAGGTCCACATCCTCCTCCTAATGTCCCAGCCAAGCTCCCACGTGTCCATAAACTCCACCACCAATGAGGTGACACCAATCCATCCGTGTTACCGTTGCCTGTCGTAAGCTTGAGTTGTACCCCAAAGTCATGTATAAGTGTTTCCAAAGTTAATTTTGGATGCTTATCTATCGAGCTTCTGCCAGTTGTCATTTTTTTAATAATCATTGCTTTTTCAATCTAAGAGTATTACTATGTAATCCTTGACAACTCTGGTACATTAGCTGTTTGAACTTGTTTCACATGCAAGAAAATAACAAGCCCTACAAGGAAAGGAAGATGAGGTTTTTCCTTAGGAAATCCATGGACCCATGATCTCCCAGATTGGGTATTGGGAGCTAAAAAATTGCAGTGCAAACTCAACAGGGCCATCTCTGGGCAAGGAGTTCATCACAGTTACAGTGAGACCCTCCTGGAAATCCAGGGATGGCTGTATATCCTTCCCAGTGAAGAAAACATTTACTGGAGGAACAGCTGGCCTGCCTCCCAGTGACTGCGCTTAGTGGTACACAAAGCTGACATCCCCTGTGAGACCCAAAGGGGTGTCAGACACACAGCCCTCAGGAGCTCAAAGCAGCAGCATGGTGAAACAAGCCTGCTCACCTGTGTGACAAGTCTTGCGTGGAGCCCCCATGTCTACATGTGAGCAGCCTGAGGAGCCTCTGGGACCTGAAGTACCTCCTTTCAGAGTCACTCTCCTCTGTGGCTACCTGAGTGTAATTGGAAATATACTGCAGTTTGTATCCCCTTTCAGCTTTTTTAGTGACATGTAATTCAACACATTTGTGCAATAACTGCTGCCTTGGGCATGCCCGCCTCCGCCCCACCCTGGTTTGTATGATGCAAGAGAAACTCCTGAGATGACCCAATGGTAATTTGCTGAGGATGGCGGTGCCTTGGCCATGGAAAACTCAAGTGTATGTTGGCAGGGGGCATATAGCACAAAGTCCACAACAACCTGTAGACAGGAAGGGTTGGTGAGAAACACAGTCACTGGGGCTCTGACGTGACTCCTCCACTGCTTCTCCAGCACTTCTTCCCTGAGTCACCCCTCGCTGACATGGACAGGGTCGAGAAGCTTGGGGAGCCCTTCTCCAGCTCTGTTTTTTCTTGTCCCTCCAAATTCAGTGATATTGACATACTAGGCTCTTTGCTGCTGCTGCTGCTGCTAAGTCGCTTCAGTCGTGTCTGACTCTGTGCGACCCCACAGACGGCAGCCCATCAGGCTCCACCATCCCTGGGATTCTCCAGGCAAGAACACTGGAGCGGGTTGCCATTTCCTTCTCCAGTGCATGAAAGTGAAAAGTCAAAGTGAAGTTGCTTAGTCGTTCCCGACTCTTAGCAACCCCATGGACTGGAGCCTACCAGGCTCCTCCGTCCATGGGATTTTCCAGGCAAGAGTACTGGAGTGGGGCTCTTTATACCACTTTAAAAAAAACTAGACTCTTTATACCACCTTCTTGGTGGTGGTAGTTTAGTTGCTAAGTCATATCCGACTCTTGTGACCCCACAGACTATAACCCTCCAGGCTCCTCTGTCCATGGGATTCTCCAGGCAAGACTACTGGAGTGGGTTGCCATTTCCTTTTCCAGGGGATCTTCCTGACCCAGGGATCAAACCCATGTCTCCTGTATTGCAGGCAGCTTCTTTACCATTGAGCCAGCAAGGAAGCTCCATACCACTTTCTTACTGACTCCTAATATGTTACTTGTTGCAGAGAAACACTCATCCATGAATGTCCAGACTACAAAACCGGGGGCCCCAACTCCTGCTACTTTAGCAAGAAGCACACCTCCATATGGAAGATGTACGTCATCACAGTAAACGCCATCAACCAGATGGGAATCAGTTCCTCGGATCCACTTTATGTGGACGTGACTTACATAGGTAAGGGGAAGCGTGACAGGTGAAGAATGTGTTAATTTGATATGAATCTACCGAGAGTTAAACTCAGTTTGAGTCTCCTTGTCTTAGGGATAGATCCCCGAAAGGAAAGATGAAAAAATTCGCAATATCCTCACCAACTGAGTGTTTTAAACCCATTTGTATTCCTGACAGTAAGACAGTAAAGATCATTGTGCCTTCCCTTGACCCTTCTTCCCACTCCCTTGCACCCAGAAGCAACGCTCTATTTAGCTTCCCTTGTCAGTCCTTCTCTCCAGCCCATCCCCTGCAACCAATGTCCCCTTCCCCCTTGGCAAGCTGAGGTTTCCTTTCTGAGATTTCTCTCCCTGAAACACGCTGCTTCGTGGAGTAGCAACTCTTAGAAGACACTCATCTGCTTCTCCACCCACAGGAATTTCTCCAGCTGCTTTGCCCCAAATTCAGTTCTCAATATGCTTATGTTCCTCAGCAACTGGAGCTATTCTTCTCAAAATAAACTACTTGGGGAGTAAATAGTGCTACTTGAACAGAAGGCTGAAGTGCAAGATCACAACCATGAGGTTTGGAAAACTCATGAGTGAATTAAAACAAAAATCTGTCTAAGAGCTGCTTCTTGCTTTGCATGATCAACACTGAGCTTCAGGGCGATGAGGCATAACTGCAGTGGCCTCTGTGGTTTGGTTGTTGTTGTTGAGTCTCTCAGTCATGTCCGACTCTTTGTGACCCCATGGACTGTATCACACCAGGCTTCCCTGTCCTTCACTATCTCCTGGAGTTTGCTCAAACTCATGTCCATTGAGTCGGTGATGCCATCCAATCATCTCATCATCTGTCGCCCGCTTCTGCTCCTGCCCTCAGTCTTTCCCACATTGGGATCTTTTCCAGTGAGTTGGCTCTTCACATCAGGTGGCCAAAGCACTGGAGCTTCAGCTTCAGCATCAGTCCTTCCAGTGAATATTCAGGGTTGATTTCCTTTAGGATTGACTGATTTGATCTCCTGGCAGTCCAAGAGACTCTCAACAGTCTTCTCTAGCACCAAAGTTCAAAGGCATCAATTCTTCGGCTTTTGGTTGAGTAGCGATGACAAAGGGAATCTTAGGACAAGAGATGGCTTGGCCAGGACTGGATTCAGCCTTCCAATTAGGTTGCCTAAGGAGTAGCTAATTAGGTTCAAGGTTACCAAAGTCTTCCTGACTTACCTAGCACCAACAGAAAAGGCTCTCAAGTATTGGGCTATATATCATCCCATTGGCATATTACCAGTGGTTGATCCTTAAAAACTAGAAAAGCTTCTAACATCAGCTAGTATGCATTTCAATACTATCTCTTCCCCCCACCCAGCAAGTGATTACAGTGAGCCTGGGGGTGGAAATAGAATTTAATCTCAGCTTAAGAAAATCAAAAAGTAACACCACTTACAAATAGGAATAAATTTAATTCCATTCATATAAATAGACTTAAGACATGAAGCCTTTAAAATGCTAAACACCAAATAATTCCATTTTCATAGGCTCTTTCTTATTTTTTACTGGAGTATAATTGCTTTACAGTGGTGTGCTAGCTTCTGCTGTACTACAGAGTGAATCAGCAATAATTATACATGTATCTCCCGCATCTTGAGCCTCCTCCCACCCCACCCCACCTCTCTGCATCATCACCGAGCCGAGCTCTCCCACTGGCTGTTTTACACAGGGTGGTGTGTATATCAGTGCAACTCCCTCAGTTTGTTCCACCCTCTCCTTACCCCACTGTGTTCACAAGTCCATTCTCTATGTCTGCATCCCTATTCCTGCCCTGAAAAGAGGTTCACCAGCACCATTTTTCTAGATTCCATATATTTGCATTAATGTTCAGTATTTGCTTTTCTTTTCTCTACAGATTCTAGATTCACCCACATCACTACGAATGATGCAATTGCATTCATTTTCATGGCTGAGTAATATCCCATTGTAAATATGTATAACCTCTTTATCCATTCATCTGTTGATGAACATTTATGTTGCTTCCATGTCCTGGCTGCAGTGAAACTTGGGGCACATGTACCTTTTTGAATTATGGTTTTCTCAGGGTATATGCCTGGTAGTGGAATTGCTCAGTCATACACTAGCTCTATTTTTGGTTTTTTTCACAGGCTCTTTTTAAAATTGCCTTGCCACCAAATAATCTGCCCTAAAATATTTAATATATGAGGTCAAAACAGTGAGCAAGAGAAGTTCTGTAATGTACTGAGGCAACTGCTATAAGGAAATTTGCGTGCATGCTCAGTCATGTCTGACTCTTTGTGACTCCGTGAACTGCAAAACACCAGGTTTCCTTCACTATCTCCCTTCACTATCTCCCAGAGTTTGCTCAAACTTATATCCATTGAGTAGGTGATGCCATTCAACCATCTCATTCTCTGTTACCTGCTTCTCCTCCTGTCCTCAATCTTTCCCAGCATCAAGGCCTTCCAATTAGTCTGCTCTTCACATCAGGTGGCTACAGTATTGGAGATTCAGCTTAGCATCAGTCTTCCAATAAATCTGTTGTTGTTCAGTTGCTCAGTAGTGTCCAACTCTTTGCAACCCCATGAACTGTAGCCTGCCTGGCTTCTCTGTCCTTCACCATCTGCTGCAGCTTGATCAAACTCTTCTCCATTGAGTCCATGATGCCATCTAACCATCTCATCCTCTGTCATCCCCTTCTCCTCCTGCCTTCAATCTTTCCCAGCATTAGAGTCTTTTCCAGTGAGTCAGTTCTTCTCATCACATAGCCAAAGAATTAGAGCTTCAGCTTCAACATCATCCTCCCAATGAATAGTCAGGATTGATTTCCTTTAGAATTGACTGGTTTGATCTCCTTGCAGTCCAAGGGACTCTCAATAATCTTCTCCAACACCACAGTTCAAAAGCATCAGTTCTTAGGCGCTCAGCCTTTTTATGGTCCAGCACTCACATCCACACATGACTACTAGAAAAACTTTTTCCAGTGCTGTGGCCTCTGCTGAGTTTTCCCAATTTGCTGGCATATTGAGTGAAGCACTTTCACAGTATCATTTTTTTAGGATTTGAAATAGCTCAGCTGGAATTCCATCACCTCCACTAACTTTGTTTGTAGGGATGCTTCCTAAGTCCCACTTGACCTCACATTCCAGGATGTCTGGCTCTAGGTGAGTGTTCACACCATCATGGTTATCTGGGTCATTAAGATCTTTCACATCTCTCCTTGCTATTCTTTGGAACTCTGTATTCAGATGGGTTCAGTTCAGTTCAGTCACTCAGTTGTGTCTGATTCTTTGTGACCCCATGGACTGCAACACGCCAGACCTCCCTGTCCATCACCAACTCCCAAAGTTTACTCAAACTCATGTCCGTTGAGTCCATGATGCCATCCAACCATCTCATCCTCTGTTGTCCCCTTCTCCTCCTGCCTTCAGTCTTTCCCAGCATCAGGGTCAGATGGGTATATCTTTCCTTTTCTCCTTTGCCTTTCACTTCTCTTCTCTTCTTTTCTCAACTATTTGTAAGGCCTCCTCAGACAATCATTTTGCCTTTTTACCTTTCTTTTTCTTGGGGATGGTTTTGATCACTGCCTCCTGTACAGTGTTACAAATCTCTGTCCATAGTTCTTCAGGCTCTTCGTCTATCAGAGCTAATTCTTGAATCTATTTCTCACTTCCACTGTTAAATTGTAAAGGATTTTATTTAGGACATACCTGAATGGCCTAGTGGTTTTCCCCACTTTCTTCAATTTGTCTGAATTTTATAATAAGGAGTTCATGATCTGAGCCACAGTCAGCTCCCAGTCTTGTTTTTGCTGACTGTATAGAGCTCATCCATCTTCAGCTGCAAAGAATATAATCAATCTGATTTTGGTGTTGACCATCTGGTGATGTCCATGTGTAGAGTCTTCTCCTGTGTTGTAGGAAGAGGATGTTTGCTATGAGTGTGTCCTCTTGACAAAACTCTGTTAGCCTTTGCCCTGCTTCATTTTGTACTCCGAGGCCAAACTTGCCTGTTATTCCAGGTATTTCTTGACTTCCTACTTTTGCATTCCAAGCTCCTATGATGAAAAGGACATCTTTTGGGGATGTTAGTTCTGGAAGCTCTTGTAGGTCTTCATAGAGCCATTCAACTTCAACTTCTTTGGCATTAGTATTTGGGGCACAGACTTGGATTACTGTGATATTGAATGGTTTGCCTCAGAAACAAACAGAGATCATTCTGTCATTTTTGAGATTGCACCCAAGTACTGCATTTCAGACTCTTTTGTTGACTATGAGGGTTACTCCATTTCTTCTAAGAGATTCTTACCCACAGTAGTAGATGTAATGGTCATCTGAGTTAAATTCACCCATTCCAATCCATTTTAGTTCACTGATTCTTAAAATGTTGATGTTCACGCTTGCCATCTTCTGTTTGACCAGTTCCAATTTACTTTGATTCATGGACCTAACATTCCAGGTTCCTATGCAATATTGCTCTTCACAGCATCAAACTTTACTTTCATCACCAGACACATCCACATCTAGTCATTGTTTCCACTTTGGCTCAGCCCCTTCATTCCTTCTGGAGCTATTTCTCTGCTCTTCTCCAGTAGCATATTAGGCACCTGCCAACCTGGGGAGTTTGTCTTTCAGTGTCATGTCTTTTTGCCTTGTCACACTGTTCATGGGAATAGTAAGGGTTGATTTCCCTTAGGATTGACTGACTTGATCTCTGTACTATCCAAGGGGATCTCAAGAGTCTTCTTCAGAACCACAGTTCGAAAGCATCAATTCTTCAGCACTCAGCCTTCTTCTCACATCCACACATGACTACAAGAAAAACCATAGCTTTGACTGTAAGGACATTTGTTGGTAAAGTAATGCCTCTGCTTTTAAATATGCTGTCTAATTTGGCATAGCTTGTCTTCCAAGGAGCAAGTGTCTTTTAATTTCACGGCTGAAGTCACCATCTGCAGTGATTTTGGAGCCCAAGAAAATAAAGTCTCTCACTGTTTCCATTGTTCCCCATCTACTTGCCATGAAGTGATGGGACCAGATGCCTTGATCTTTGTTTTTTGAATGTTGAGTTTTAAGCCAGCTTTTTTACTCTCCTCTTTCACCTTCATTAAGAGGCTCTGTAGTTCCTCTTCACTTTCTGCCATTAGGATAGTGTCATCTACATATTTGAGATTATTGATATTTCTCCCAGCAATCTTGATTCCAGCTTAAGCTTGATCCAGCCCAGCATTTCACATAATGTATTCATTTGAAAAGACCCTGATGCTGGGAAAGATTGAGGGCAGGAGGAGAAGGGGACGACAGAGGATGATATGGTTGGATGGCATCACTGACTCAATGGACATGAGTTTGGGTAAACTCTGGGAATTGGTGATGGACAGGGAGGCCTGGCATGCTGCTGTTCATGGGGTTGCAAAGAGTCAGACACAACTGAGTGACTGAACTGAACTGAACTCTACATTTAAGTTAAATAAGCAGGGTGACAATATACAGCCTTGACGTACTCCTTTCCTAATTTGGAACCAGTCTGTTGTTCCATGTCTAGTTCTAACTGTTGCTTCTTGACATGCATACAGGTTTCTCAGGAGGCAGATAAAGTTTTCTCGTATTCCTATTTCTTTAAGAATTTTCCACAATTTGTTGCAATTCACATGGTCAAAGGCTTTAGCATAGTCAGTGAAGCAGAAGTAGATCTTTTCAAAAACATTAAAGAAGTGTTCTTAGAATTCTCATTAACCCTGCAGGTTACAGTATTGGTGAGGGGCCACAGAAGTTCATTGACAACTTACGTTTAACCACAGTAAAGTCTATAAGCTTGAACCTCATCAAGTGATAACCTGCAGTACATAATATTGGTACATATCCCAGAAATATTTAAGTCTGCTGAAAACACTTGAAAGCAATGATTCTCAACTGGGTGCTCTTTTGCCTCCCACAGGATTTTTGGCAATAGCAGGAAATATTTTTGATTATTGCAACACAGAGAGGGAAGATATCTAATGAGGGAGAACCCAGGGATGATGCTAACATCCTACAGTGTTCAGAACAGCCCCCACCACAAAGAATTTTCTTGTCCAAAATACACATAATGCTGAGGTTGAGAAAGTTTGCTTTCAAGGATTCATCTTGAACTTTTTACTTGCACTTTTATACAAAGATGTTTTGATCAGAGGCATTTCTCAGTCTTGTGTTCAGCTTAAAACTTATAATAACTGATAACTGATGTTTATTTAGTAAATCCATATAAAACCATCTTTCTTAGGTATTTACCTAGTAATCTACAAGGATTAGGATTAGTGGCAAATTTCCTCAAGTTCGTTTTTTAGACAGGTTATAATGCCAAGTCCACTCGAGTTACACTCACTCTTCTCTCACCTGGAATTGAGATTGATTTGAGGAGGTAAGAAATGAATGGAGAAAATGTGACTAGCCAGCAAGACTGAAATTAGGGTAAGGCAGACCAGCACCCTAGGCCCGTCACTCTTTTAAATTAATCTTGGTCAAGTATAGTTGATTTAGAGTGTTGTATTCATTTCTGCTGTACAGCAAAGCAATTCCGTTATACACACACACACACACACACACACACACTGTTTTCTAATATTCTTTTCCATTATAGTTTGTCACAGGGTATTGAATGTAGTTCCCTGTGCTATATGCTAGGACCTTGCTGCCTATCCATTCAATATGAGTTTGCATCTGCTCACCCCAAACTCCCAGTGCATCCATCCCTCATTCTCCTTTCACCTTGCCAACCACAAGTCTGTTCTCATGTCTATGATTCTGTTTCGTAGATAAGTTCACCTGCGTCATATTTTAGATTCCACATACAAGTGATACCAAATGGTGTTTGTCTTTTTCTTTCTAACTTACTTCAGTTAGTATGATAATCTTTTTTTTTCTTTTTTTAATTATTATTATTATTATCATTTTTTACTTTACAATATCGTATTGGTTTTGTCACACATCAACATGCATTCACCACGGGTGTACATGTGTTCCCCATCCTGAACCCCCCTCCCACCTCCCTCCCCATACCATCCCTCTGGGTTATCCCAGTGCACCAGCCCCAAGCTTCATGTATCCTGCATCGAACTGGACTGGCGATTCATTTCTTATATGATATTATACATGTTTTAATGCCATTCTCCCAAATCATCCCCCCCCCTCCCTCTCCCACAGAGTCCAAAAGACTGTTCTATACATCTGTGTCTCTTTTGCTGTCTCGCATACAGGGTTGTCATTACCATCTTTTTAAATTCCATATATATGCGTTATCTTTAGGTCCATTCATGTTGCTACAAATGGCGTTATTTCATTCTTTTTAATGGGTGAGCAGTATTCCATTGAATATGTGTGTGTGTGTGTGTGTGCTGTGCTTAGTTGCTCAGTCATGTCCAACTCTTTGTGACCCCATGGACTGTACCCACCAGCTCCTCTGTCCATGGGATTCTCCAGGCAAGAATGCTGGAGTGACTTACCATTTCCTTCTCTCTCTCTCTTTGTCTCTCTCTCTGTCTCTCTCTCTCTCTCTCTCTCTCTCTCTCTATATATATATATATATGTATTTATATAAATTTATACATATTTATTTTGTGTTTATATTTTATATAATTTCATATCTTTATATAATATATATGTATATAAATTTATATGTATAGAATCACATCTTCTTTACCCATTTGTCAATGGACATTTAGGTTGTTTTTATGTCTTGGCTATTGTGAATACTGCTGCTATGAACATAGAAGTGTATGTGTCTTTTTGAATTATAGTTTTATCTGGATATATGCCCAGAGTGGAATTGCTGAATCATATGACAATTCTGTTTTTAAATTTTTGAGGCACCTCCATGCTGTTTTCCATGGTGACTTGCACCAACTTACGTTCCCACCAACAGTGTAGGAGGGTTCCCTTTTTTTCCACACTCTCTCCAGCATTTGTTATTTATAGATTTTTTTAATTACAGCCATTCTGACTAGTGTGAGGTGATACCTCACTGTAGTTTGATTTGCATTTCTCTAATAGTTAGTGATGTTGAGCATCTTTTCATGTGCCTCTTGGTCATCTGTATGTCTTCTTTGGAGAAATGTCTATTTAGCTCTTTTGCCCATTTTTCAATTAGTTGTTTTTGTGTTTTCTTATTAAGTTGTATTAGTTGTTTGTATATTATAGAAATTAAGCCCTTGTTGGTTACACCATTTACAAATATTTTCTCCCATTCTGTAGGTTGTCTTTTCATTTTGTTTATGGTTCCCTTTGCTGTGCAAAAGCTTGTAAGTTTGATTAGGCCCCATTTGTTTAGTTTTGCTTTTATTTTTATTTTCTTGGTACACGCTAGTGGTAAAGAACCCTCCTGCCAATGCAGCTTAGACATAAGAGACTCGGGTTCAATCCCTGGGTCAGGAAAATCCCGTAAAGGAGGGCATGGCAACCCACTCCAGTATTCGTACCAGAAGAATTCAATGGACAGAGAAGCCTGGAGGGCTGTAGTCCATAGGGTCTCACAGAGTTGGACACAACTAAAGCAACTTAGCATGCATGCATGTAGACTGACCTAAGAAAACATTGATATGATTTACATCAGAGAATGTTTTGCCTATGTTCTCTTCTAAGAGTTTTATGGTGTCTGTCTCATATTTAAGTCTTTAAGCCATTTTGAGTTTATTTTTGTGTATGGTGCAAGGGAGTGTTCTAACTTCATTGATTTACATGCAGCTGTCCAGCTTTTCCAACACCACTTGCTGCAAAAATTGTTTTTTCTCCATTGTTCATTCTTGCCTCCCTCCCTCGTCAAATATTACTTGATCATGGGTGTGTGGATTTATTTCTGGGCTCTCTTCTGTTTCATTGATACATATGTCTGTTTTTGTGCCAAGACAATGCTGGTTTGATTACTGTAGCTCTGTAGTATTGTCTGAAGTCTGGGAGGGTCACGCCTCCACCTTTTTTCCTTTTCCTCAGAATTGCTTGAGCAATTTTATAGTTCTTTGGGCTTTTATAGTTCTATATAAATTTTAGGAGTATTTGTTCTACTTATGTGAAAAGTCTCATGGGTAATTTGATAGGGATGACATTAAATCTGTAGATTGCTTTGGGTAGTATGGCCTAGGTACCGCACTCTTAAGGAGGAACTCACAGACCTTTACTTGAAGAAACCGGAGAGTAAGTGCCTCCTTCATTTTTTATTTTATTGTGGTAAAATACCTATAACATAGGGCTCCATATTTTAACCATTTTAAAGGCTGCCATTCAGTGGTATTAGTTCATTCACAATGTTATGCAACAATCCCCACAGTCTAGTTCCAGAACTCTTTCGTCACTCAAAATAAAAGCTTCCTACCCATTCAGCAGTTTTTCTGGATTCCCCTCCATGGCCCCAGCTCCAGAGCAACTACTAATCTGCGTTATGTCTCTGTCGATTTGTCTCTTCTGAATGCTTCATATACCTGGAATCATATACTATTTGGCCCTTCGTGTCTGGCGTCTTTCACTAAGCATTATGTTCTCAAGGTTCATCCGTGTTGTAGCTGTATCAAGACTGTCTCCTTTTAGCTGAATAATGTTCCATTATAAGGATATCGTTTGTCCATTCATCAGTTGATGGACATTTGGGTTGTTTCACCTATTGGCTCTTGTGAATAGTGCTGTTATGAACATTCATAAATGAGTTCTTGTTCTAACACCTGCTATCAGTTTTTCTGGGTATGTATTTAGGAGTGACATTGCTGGGTGACATGATAATTTCATGTTTAACTTTTTGAGCACCTGTCAGACTTTTCCACAGTGGCTACGCCATGGTACACTCCCACCAGCTATGCATGAAGGTTCCAAAGTCTCCAACATTCTTGCCAACACTTGTTAATTTTCATTTTTTCAATCCTAGCCATTCTAGTGGGTACGAAGTGATATGCCACTGTGGTTTCGATTTGCATTTCCTGAATGACTAATGACTTTGAGCACCAACAGGGGCTTCTTGGCTGTTTTTGCCACCTTAAACGTTGCACCTCATGTCACCCACTTGCTTCAGCCTAGTCCCAACTCTGCTGATCAGTGCCTGACATCAATACAAAGTGGCCCCTAAACATGGAGGGAAAGCTAGCGAGATCTGCCTCTAAGTCTTAGAATTCTGCATTCAAACATCTCTATTTGACTAAAGATGGAGTTTCTTTCATATCTGCAGTTGAACCAGAGCCTCCTGCAAACCTGACTTTGGAATTAAAACATCCAGAAGATAGAAAACCATATCTATGGATAAAATGGTCTCCACCCACCATGACTGATGTAAAATCTGGTTGGTTCATTATCCAGTACGAAATTCGATTAAAACCTGAGAAAGCAACTGATTGGGAGGTGAGTCAGTTGGAAACTTTTGGAAGGAACTGTGTCCTTCGGCAAAGATGAAGACCCCAACTGAGAACCAGTCGTGCCTCCTAATTATTAGGCCGCCATGTTTTCTTCCTGATACTGATGTAACCCTCGCACATGTGGAAAGGCTTTCTCCCTACATCCATCCATCTCCCTGCATCTCCTGGGATGGATGGGGACTCATCATCAGAGCTCTCCCAGGACTATATCCTTGCAACTGAACAGTCTTTTCTGCCAGGTTTCCAACCCACCCCCCTCAGGATATCTTAGATAGAAATGTCTATGAGAGTTCTTAAGTGGCACTAAGTTGGAGGAAAAAAATCTCAATGTAATCAGTCCATGGTTAATGGCTTTTTTATTTACTTTTAAATTCTTCATTGTAAAGAAATAGTACAATAAATTATAGACATTATAATAATCTATTCCTAAATATTTTAGTTGTTGTTGTTATTTAGTCACTAAGTTGTGTCTGACTCTTTTGCAACCCCATGGACTGTAACCTACCAGGCTCCTCTGTCCATGGTATTTTCCAGGCAAGAATACTGGAGTGTGTTGCCATTTCTTTCTCCAGGAGATCTTCCCAACCTAGGGATTGAACCCACATCTCCTGCATTGGCAGGCAGACTCTTTACCACTAAGCCACCAGTGAAGCCCTAAAGACTTTATTATATGTCTCTTTTAAAGAAGGAATATTTCCAAACATAGCCAAAATAATATGATCACATGTAGAAAATTAATTGAAATTCCTTAATAGCATCTTTTGTAATTCTTTAATATCATTTAATGGCTAGTCCATATTTTAATTCCCCCAACTGCTTCAAAAATATTTCAGTAGCTAGTTTGTCTTAACCAGAATCCACTTCAAGATCACATACTGGCTGACTCATGTACCCCTTCAATCTCAACGTGCTAAGGAGACCAAGCCACTTTGAGACCAAGCTTGGTCTCAAAGAATGTCCCACCTTCTGCATCTGTCTGATTAGTTCTTTATAAGGTCAAGGTCATTTAGCCAGTTTCTCTGTCCCCACATTTCCTGTAACCAGACATTAAAAGACTTGATTAGATTCCAGTTGAACAATTTTTGGCGAGATTTCAGAGGTGATGTTATATGTTTCATATTGCATCGTATCAGGAGACAAACCCATTCTGGTCAACCTACCATAAATGCTAAAACTGGGTGCTGGACTGGGGAGATCACATCCTGATCCCTTGATTGTAAAGTCATGTTTGATTTATGCACAGCTGCTTCAGTGTTCGTAAATGCCCAGTTCTCTTTCACCTAGGGGCTTCACACCCATGAATAATCCTTAAGTCAATTATTTTATTAGGTTTGGAAAATAACAAATTTCCAATTTTGTTAAGTAGTCACCTTCTATATTGTAGAATTCAGAAGGTAAGATGTAGGGAGCAGTATATTTGTCTTTCTGAAATAGTGTTCCAAATGGAGAAGTAGAAAACCTGTTGTTTTTTGTGTGAGCAGTGTTTAACAGGAGGAAGGGATGGGCAGAGAGGGTGAAATGGTGTGAACAGGGTATGTAGTGTGACCTACATACTGGCTTCTCTGCTAGTGTATCTCCTAAAGGAAAAGTTTCCTTATAACACAAGTCAGAGTGACTTCTGTTTTCCTTGGCCCTCCCTAGACTCATTTTACTCCGAAGCAAACTCAGCTTAAGATTTTCAACTTATATCCAGGACAAAAATACCTTGTGCAGATTCGCTGCAAGCCAGACCATGGATACTGGAGTGAGTGGAGCCCAGAGAGCTCCATCCAGATACCTAATGGTAAGTGTCTTGAGATTCCCCAAGGAAGAGGGGATTCTGCCTGAAATCTGCCATTGTTTTATTGCTAAATATTTTTAAACAGAATGGGTTTAGTAAACTTGTATGTTGTAACTACTAACAGAAAAACTATTTTGAGTCTTAAGCAGAAGAATGAGTAGAGGTGGATTTATCATCTCTCCACTCAATACAGAGACATCTGAAAGTATAGCATCTTTCCCTAGGCCACTGTGAGTGAGGATCAGTTTCTATTAATAGGATAGGATATATCTGCAGACATGAGCTTGGAGCGTCTCCAAGGGCTTGATGGTCAATTATTCTGCCCTCCACATCTGCCCAATCCCTATCATTCAAGGTTATCACCTAGAATTTGCAAGGTGCTATCCCACCTGACTGCAAGGAGATCCAACCAGTCCATTCTGAAGGAGATCAGCCCTGGGTGTTCTTTGGAAGGAATGATGCTAAAGCTGAAACTCCAGTACTTTGGCCACCTCATGCGAAGAGTTGACTTACTGGAAAAGACTCTGATGCTGGGAGGGATTGGGGGCAGGAGGAGAAGGGGACGACAGAGGATGAGATGGCTGGATGGCATCACTGACTCGATGGACTTGAGTTTGACTGAACTCCGGGAATTGGTAATGGACAGGGAGCCTGGCGTGCTGCAATTCATGGGGTCGCAAAGAGTTGGACACGACTGAGTGACTGAACTGAACTGAACTGAACTGATCCCACCTGAAAGGCATGTACTGATTTTCAGTCCTTGATGACAATTACATGTTGATCTCATTCAAGGAACAGTATGTAGAAGGCATCCAGTTCTTCAAGTGCCATTAAACGTAGTGGCTGGTTTTCTACAAAGGAATGATTCATCTTGCATTTCTACAGTACTTTACAAAGTCTTTACCTTGTTTGGTCCTCCCAAACATCTCAGGTATTCAGAAAGAATAGAATTTCCATTAGCAACTGAAAGAGAGGAAACTGGAGCTCAGTGGAGTTAGAAGTCTTGCCCAGAACCACATGGCAAAGCCTAGCTCTTGTGACTACTGGCCTGACCAAAATATCAGGGTTTGCGCTGGCATAGGGAACATAGCACTGAACTACAGGCCATAAGACTGTGCATCCAGTCCTAGCTCTTACTAAATAAAAGCACAGGGTCTAGAAGCAGACGGCCTGGGTTCAAATCCCAGATGGCAACTTTATGGCTACCTGCCTCTGAATACACCACTCCTTGAGTCTCAGTTCCTCATCTTTACATACAGCAATGTATGTAAAGCAATGTATGTAAAGAGCTTAACATCATATGGCTTTTACTAGGAACTTAATAAACGTTAGCTTGTTGTTATTTTTACTGTAACTGACCATGTCCTCATGGATTTCCTCTGTAAGTATCACCTAAAATGATATTTTAAAGCACTTTGAAATGTTTAGAGTACTGTAAAACATATGCTGCATATTAAAATTTAATAATATTGGGAAAAAAGTAAATCCATCATTAACGCTACTCTGTTTGGATTGCTGTTCAAATCAAAAAAGGTATAGAGGGGCAGGGGACTTATGTTCAAAAGTCTCATTTCTTTGTTTGTTTTAAACAATGCTGTGTGTGATCAAAGCTTTCTGGCTGTTTGTTTTTAGACTTCCCAGTGAAGGACACAAGCATGTGGATCTTTGTGGCCATCCTTTCTGCTGTCATCTGTTTGATTATGGTCTGGGCAGTGGCTTTGAAGGGCTATAGGTATTTCACTCTACCCTTCTCTCAGTCATGGTTGTCAGGGATAATGGCCAAAAAAGACAATACAGAAATGATGAAAACCTACAGATAATTCAAGCACCTCGTTTTAGCCATTAGTGGCAGTGTGTTCACCATGAAAAAGCTTTTATCAGTGCTAGCAAAAGTAGAATAGACTCATTTTAAGCTGATGTTCTTTCCATCAAATGGAGGCTGACAGTTGTGAAATAGTAAAAATCTGGCAAGAGTAGCAAACAATCCACTAGTCATTTCAGAATCAGTCAGAGTTAACTAGCCAGAGTTCATTTTAATGTTGGCCTTTATGGCTCAGATGGTAAAGAATCTGCCTGCAATGCAGGAGACCCAGCTTCAGTCCCACAATTGGGAAGATCCCCTGGAGAAGGAAGTGGCTACCCACTCCAGTATTCTTCCCTGGAGAATTCCATGAACAGAAGAGCCTGGCAGGCTACAGTCCATAGAGTCGCAAGGAGTCAGACACTACTCTTTGTTGAACACTTAACACTCTATAGTTTATTCATTGTTGTCACTACTGATTTAGTGGTTTCATTTAGTAGCCTCAGAACTCCTAACTTCTACCTACCATAGTCCATGTAGCAGCCATTTGGAAATAAGGCTAATCTTTCAAAAGTTACAAAGTGATAACATGTACCATTTATCTTATCTCACGAATCATTTTATAGCATGGTGACCTGCATCCTCCCACCAGTTCCAGGGCCAAAAATAAAAGGATTTGATGTTCATCTGCTGGAGGTAAGTGCCAGGGTGGAAACTGTATTGTGACTTGCCCCTGTGTAACTGTCATCTTTACACATGCGCACACCATCCCCATCAGTGCAGTCTGGCTAAGCTTGGCCATCCATGGCTTGTTGTCCCTCCCCTTCAGCAGGGGTGCTCACAGAAAGATGTGAGAGGCATGAGGGTAATTACTGTCAGGAAGTGTCAGAGGGCAATGAAAGAAAGCCAAGAAAACATCAGCACACATAGCAATGCTTGTCGCTTAGCTGCTGCTAAGTTGCTTCAGTCGTGTCCGACTCTGTGCTACCCCATAGACGGCAGCCCACCAGGCTCCCCCGTCCCTGGGATTCTCCAGGCAAGAACACTGGAGTGGGTTGCCATTGCCTTCTCCAATGTATGAAAGTGAAAAGTGAAAGTGAAGTCGCTCAGTTGTGTCCGACTCTTAGCGACCCCATGGACTGAAGCCCACCAGGCTCCTCCATCTATGGGATTCTCCAGGCAAGAGTACTGGAGTGGAGTGCCATTGCCTTCTCCAGCAATGCTTGTTAGGTTTATCAAATCTGTTCATAAGCCCTGTCATAAACATTTTATACAAATAATCAGTTGAGAAAGTGGGTGAATATTTGATGAATACAAAAGAGTGACCTTCCACCAGCCCCTCCTCCATCAGACTTTGATGTAAGCTCTCACTTGAATATTCTCTACATAAGGCCATAGTAACAGAATATCTTACTGCAATTTTTGCTCAGTTTGAGTGCTCAGCTAACACTGGCTCAGTACAAGGGAGCTGGTATTTGCCAGAGCCCATTTAGACAGATTCAAGTGGGAATTAAATTTAAGTGTTCCGAATGAAAAGAGGGGTTAGAACATTTTACATTTCTCTGCAGGTTGAAGTACATATTAATAGTTTCGATTTGATCTTCAGCTTAACATGGAGGTATATAAAAGCAGTTACTTACTCATTATGTCACTTGACATCAGCCACTGTGAGGCCAAAAGCACAAGATTGTGAAAAGTCAGCCCCAGGGAATTTATTCTGATGGCGTTCACTTTGATTGCAGATATCACAGCCTTCTCGCCTTGTGTCTATGTTTTAATAGAAGGGCAAGTCCGAAGAACTTCTGCGAGCTCTGGAAAGCCAAGACTTCCCCCCCACTTCTGACTGCGAGGACTTGCTGATGGAGTTCATAGAGGTAGATGACTGTGAGGACCAGCAGCTGATGCCACGCCCCTCCAAAGAACACACGGAGCAAGGCGTGAAGCCCATGCACCTGGATCTTGACAGTGACTCTGGCCGGGGCAGCTGCGACAGCCCTTCGCTCTTGTCTGAAAAGTGTGATGAACCTCAGGCCCATCCCTCCAAGTTCCATACTCCCGAGGGCCCTGAGAAGCTGGAGAATCCCGAAACAAACCTTACATGTCTCCAGGCCCCTCAGAGCACAAGCGGGGAAGGCAAAATCCCCTATTTTCTGGCCAATGGACCCAAATCTTCCACATGGCCTTTCCCGCAGCCCCCCAGCCTATACAGCCCCAGATATTCTTACCACAACATTGCTGACGTGTGTGAGCTGGCCCTGGGCATGGCCGGCACCACAGCCACTTCGCTGGACCAAACAGACCAACATGCTTTAAAAGCCTCAAAAACCATTGAAACTGGCAGGGAAGGAAAGGCAACCAAGCAGAGGGAGTCAGAAGGCTGCAGTTCCAAGCCTGACCAAGACACGGTGTGGCCACGACCCCAAGACAAAACCCCCTTGATCTCTGCTAAACCCTTGGAATACGTGGAGATCCACAAGGTCAGCCAAGATGGAGTGCTGGCTCTGTTCCCAAAACAAAACGAGAAGTTTGGCGCCCCTGAAGCCAGCAAGGAGTACTCAAAGGTGTCCCGGGTGACAGATAGCAACATCCTGGTATTGGTGCCGGATCCGCAAGCGCAAAACCTGACTCTGTTAGAAGAACCAGCCAAGAAGGCCCCGCCAGCCCTGCCATAGAATCCAGCCAAGGCCGACCTGGCTATCTCCCCCACAACCCCAGGCAACTGCAGACTCCAGTTGGGCTGGGGACTGGGTCCCGCAGGTTTTATGCACTCTTGCAGTGAGAGTTATGGAAGGATGGGTTCAATTGTGATTTTCCTTCAGGGAACACTACAGAGTACGTGAAATGCACTCTACCAGAGAGGGCTCAAGAACAGGGTTAGAATGACACTACCCAACTCCCAGTTCACTCTTAATTCTCTATTTTCAACCAGTTGCCTCTTTGTCCAACAGCTGATTCCAGAACAAATCGTTCCATCTTGTGTGATTTGTAGATTTACTTTTTTGCTATTAGTTGTCAGATTATATGTTCAAAGATATAAAAGCACATTGCCTAGTATTCTTAAGAGACAGTGCCAATAGGTATATAATCTGGAAAAGGCCTTCATGGTTTCGTATGTGACAGAGGGGTATAAGTCAGTCAAAATTGTTTACCATGGGAAGATGGTAGATAGGAGAGAAATGCCATGAAAACCACTTTGAAGACCAGTTGCTTAACCTTTGCACTCCTCTTTCATTTTATTAGGATTAACCAAATACAATGCACTTAAAAAGTTTCATTCTAGAACACCTAACAAATTGTTTCCATCCATTCCTATTACCTTAAAATGACACATGGCCAATATGCAAGTAAACAGGATGCCTCCATTTTTTTTTTAATAGTTTGAATTTATTAAGCATGGATTTTACCCCTAAATTGTATTTCATTCTGAAACTTCTAGAAAATAGGGTTTTAGAAAGTGAAATTTTCTTACACAGGAGGCAAATGAGTTTCATGTGGTGAATCCTTCTAAAATGTTTTCCTCTTTCATTTGAGCATGATAGATAATTTATTACACACCCTTGTCTTCTGTTAGTGAAAAAAAAAAAGTCCCAAAAGATAACTTTAATTTAAAATATAATCATATTATGATAAGTGAAATAAACCAGACATAGAAAGACAAAAAAATAAAAAAAATTTAAAAAGAATAAAATATAATCATAGCAGGATGCTCATGGAAGTACTGCCTTACTGTATATACAAATTCTACTTTAATATAAACCCATAAGTTTAACAATGTATTTTTGAAGACTATTTTTCTATCACTTAAGTAAATAAAAGACTATTTTCTATCTTCCCAGTACAGCTTGTTTACGTATTCAGCAGGTACAGTGTTTATATGAGGTTATAATGAGTATTTTCAGTACTCGGCGATATATACAGTCCCTGTTTGTGGAATAAAATGCCATACCAAGCCAAAGCCCACTGAGGAATAGGAAGTGGATGACAAAATTCAATTTCCAGCACAGTGTAGTACAGTTTTTCTGATTCTTTTTATCTCCCGGATACTTTAAATAGCAATCAAGAAACTAGAGTTTTAGGACTCTCCACAAACGGAAAATTACTTCTTTTGTAATTTAGGGCCACTCTGGGGGTTCTGCCCTTGGGGTGAAAATTTTCACTTCTCTGTGAAATTTTCCCTTCTCTGGGTAAAAATTCATAAAGATGAAATTTTCACTTCTCTGGGTGAAAATTTATACAGATGAAGAAGGAGAGTGGAAACATTTAACATACTGCCTTAGAGAGAGGGTTTTTGTTTTGTTTTTCTGAGCAATCTTGGGCAAATCCATTTGTGTGCTCACTTCTTAAGCTGGAACACAAAGAATCTGAGCTCCCTCTGTGAGTTAAATATTCCAGCCCAATAAGTCCATGTTGACAGGAACGGGACTCAGAGGTTGGCTGATGTGTGAAAGTGAACACACTGTCAGAGCTCCCAGAAATGCAAAGGTAACATATCTGAGGCTCTATTCACCCAATACACACACAACTGGTTAAGAGTGAGGGAGCTGTTGGGGAAGATTGTCCAAGTTTATTCAGTCCCCTAGATCCTTGCTACTCAAAATACAGTCTGAGGACCAGCCACAGCTGCATCTATGGGCACTGCTTGGAAATGCAGAATCTCTGCCCTCGCCACCCCCATCCACCTGAATCTGCATTTTGCTAAGATCCCCAGATGATTCAAGTTCACAGTGAAGTTTGAGAAGCATTGCCCTAGCAGATCATTTCCACTAAAGCTGATTGTAATGCCTGGAGTAGTTCTTTCCCGGAAAGTACAGGTTGAGTCTGTTTGACTTGCAGTGAACAGTATTGTCATAAAAAGGTATCACTTTTAAAATCTATTAGTGGTTTGGGATTCACATAATGGACGAGAATGATCTGCAAAAGCACATACAACTTCTAAGAGGGTCAAGGAGTATACCCCACCTTGAGAAGCACTGACCAAAGACTCGGCCCTTCAAAGCCAGCACAGACCAAATCTTTCTCAGAATAGTCCCATCTCCTCCAAGGTGTGTATGAACCACTCTGATAGTACGAGGATTCAAAAATAGTATTTTGATGTATGATTTGGCATGTATAAAAAAACTTTCATGGCTGAAGACTCAAACTGAATGCTTAAAAAAACATCAATTAGTAAGTAGATTACTGTCAATCACTAACTAAAGCCAGGGCTATAATTCTTGGTCACTTAGCACTCTTTAATGAATTGCGGGGTTTTTTTTTCATAGTCTAGTCTATTTTCTATCAAGAAGTCCTCGAGTCAAGTGGAAGTATGCAGATTAAGGGTCAGGAGACCCAGCTTCTAGTGCTAATTATGTTAGCTTAGCTCAACTGCCTTCTCTGGGTCTCAGTTTGCTCTGAATGAAATGCTAGGCTGAATAATCTATAATGTCCTTTTAAACTGAATCCTTAATTCCATGATTCACTCAATAGTGTCCAGCAAAGATGATTAACCGATGCCTTGTATCATAATTAAGCTAACAAATAATTGCCCTTCATCATAGACACACGTCCTCTTCAGTGATGTGCTCATTTTGTTTCACTTTTTCTTTTTTTTTAGTTGGAGGACAGTTGCTCTACAATATTGTGTTGGCCTCTGCCACACATCAACATGAGTCGGCCACAGGTTTAAATCAATGCCAACTAATCTTAACATATTGTACATGCATTTTACAAATTACATAGGTATAGAATCATAGTCTAAAGTGATGTGCAAATATGTGTATAGAGGGAAGCAGAGATTTTTTTTAAAAGACACTGAAAGAGGCTCTGGTTTTTAGGGACAAAATGCTTCTCTTATACTAGGCTGCTGATTCTGGTTTGCCCTTTTGTCGTTGTTGTTGTTGTCTTCTTACGGATTATGAACCACCACTGCACAGTTGGTGTTAAAAGCCTCGAGCTCTGATTTATAAAAAGTCATATTTTTATAAATAAACACTTCAAGCTACAAAGCACATGGAAATAGGATAGCCAGTGGGTGATTTATGGAAGCTTATAACTCAAAGTGCAAAATCTTCTCTAGTCAGTTTTAGCAAATGGGTACAAGGCACCTCAGATGAGCACAAGTCATAATCAGTCACGTCACTGACATGCAACTGACTCTCCATTCTCCTAAGTGCCTAAGGCCAATCCCAACTGGTTTGGTCCAAAGTTGGTCAATCCCTTGCCATCTGTACAAGATGAAGGAGTATGACTCTGTCCTATAGTGACCCAACTGAAAGGGGGAATCTGATGAGCAAGCAGAGGCACCTGAGCTCCAGCGTGCAGCTTAGCTGGGGAAGGTCTGTCCCCCAACTTTCTCCAGGCTGCCTGCCGCTGCCCATCACTTTCAGAAAGACGTGATCCAGCCAGGTGTAATTTTGTTATCTCTTTAGAGTAGACATGAAAGAATCAGAGTTGTACACATTTTACAAAGTGCCTTTTTTTTTTTTTTTGAAGTTTTCTTTTCACAAGAAAAGTGTATTGTTTAGACAGTAAATTTTACATTTTAAGTAAATGAATGAAAAAGCCAGAAAGGGAATCATTAAATGGTCTAAGGTCCAATCAGCAACCGCTGAGTGGACTTTTATTGTTTAGTTGAATTAGCACACAGCTGATGTGAATACTGTAACTTATTTTGATAAGAAATTGACTCTGGCTAAGATTTTGGAATAAGTCTGCCACCCTGTTACTTGAGACCCTCAGTTTAAAAACACATTAATGCACTTTCAAATGGCTTTGAATTGCATGCCAGGGCCTGAAAAGGGCAACGCGTGTACCATGGAACTTGGCACACATGCAGAAAGACATAAAAGCCTCTGGATTATGGTCCGCAGGATTGCTGATGTAGATTTGTCATTGTTGAAAGCCTCTAGTGAACCAATTTCTTTTTCTGCCTTTTCAGCCCATGCATCATTAACATAGTTGCTAGGGTAGTGGGCTGAGCACTCAATTTCCAGCTGCCAGTAAACAGGCTGTGTGATCTTAGCAAGTCCTTTAAAAGCTAATCTCTGGTTCCCTCATCTGTTAAATGAGTGGCTTGGCCTAAGATGTTTCTAAGACCCCTTCCGGCTCTAACAGTCTTTGATGCGCAAGATCTGAGTAAAATCCAGGGTTTCGGTAAATGGCCCAGGGACACCGCAGGAAAACCCTGCTGATGATCCCTTAGCCTGAAGCAGTGGACACTGTGGCTGTAACAATGCTGAAGAGAAAAACAGGTCTACTCCTGCAAGTCCCATCGATTTCATTTAACATCCTTGGCTCCTCCTCTTCTTCTTAGCTGTCCACCTTGTAGGCTTTTAATGCTCTCACTTAGGGCCTCCATTTCTCCTGAGAGTTCATTATGTACAGTAGCAACCATAGGATTTGCAAGAAACTAAATTATTCATAAACAATGACTTTGGCCTGAGTCAAACAATAAATTGGCCACATAGATATCAAGGCCCAAGTTAAAGGTCACAACTTATCTTATTTACGGAGCCACAGGCTTAGAGATTCTAGCTCAACTCATCCATTCATTCATGTGTTCAAAGGCCATTAATAAATCCAAGCCACAATGAAGACTCTTGTGGAGGTTTTAAGCAGAAACTTAAAAATGCAAAATGATCGCTCAAGAGTTTTAATCTAACCAGAAATTCTATTTATAGTTATGGCCTGGATGTATTTCATGACCAGTATACATATCATCTGCAAATCAAATAGTTCTCTCGCTAGATTTATGTATTTCAAGATGATTTTGGCTCTGAGACCTTCACATAGTTACCTATTTCCATAAAAGGAAACAGATAGAAAAATAGAGTGTGGGGGACCTTCCTGGTGGTCCAGTGGCTGGGACATCACACTTCCAATGCAGGGGGCCCAGGTTCCACCCCTGGTCACGGAACTAAGATCCCACTTGGAAATCCCGCATGGCACAGCTAAGACCTGGCACAGCCAAATTAAATAAATAAATAAATATAAAATATTTTTTAAAAAGAAAGAAAAATAGGATGTTTCTAAATGTCTGGGCTTCTCAGGATTACACAGAATGCCGAAAGTAACCTGCTAAACTCTGATTTTTTTGGACGTAGTGACTCTGTTCAGTGTTCTGAGTTTATGGCTAAGAGATGTGCATATGCCCACAACTGTTTTGTCCACCTTGATTCCTTTGATTTACGCTCCAATTTCATGTCAGGAAGCACTGAGATATGTAAAGTGGGGAAACATACACTGTTTATGTGGTTGTGGTCAATGAAAAGAGAGACCTTTAACCATAGTCTGGTAGTTAACTTTTTACCTGCTGCTGATAAAAAGAAAAAAACAACTCTAAAAACTTTAGCTACTTAAGTAGTAATATAAAAACCAGTAGTTTCATATTATGGTCAACGCACACTTCACCTGCATACATTTCATAATCCAATCTGAGTTTTCCATGCAAATTTCACATATCCTAAGTAGGTGGGGAAATCTTGTTATACTACTTGAAATTGAAAAATTGTATGGCAAAGAGTCTCCTAAACAACAGTTTGTTTTATGAAATTCCTGATAAAATGATTTTGAAGTTTTAAAAGTAATCATTTCCCTTCTTATCCTAATGTCCTTCTTTCGAAGCTGCTTATTGCTTAGAAATGATGTCACATTTTCCACTTTGACTATTTTCAGTGGCATAGTTATGTATTTGCCATGTGATAATCCTGACTTTAACTGTTATATGATTTTATATTATATTGCTTTATGTGGTTCAAAAACTGTATGACACATTGAGATATATAATCCTCCTATTGTGAAACTAACTGTATACTACAAAGGAAAATAATTATTTCATGAGTTAGAATCTATCCATATATATTTCAATGTGATTGTTTCTATATCTGGAAAACAAGACTGAAAAAAATATGTAATCATATCTTTCTGTTGAAACCGTGAATGTGCTAATTTTTTTTCTTAATCTTTGTCTACAAGTAGTATGAGTTGCCATTGTACAGCTGATCTGGGGTTAAGTGTTTAAAGTACAATCCAACAATTGTTTAAAAGTCAAGTCAACCCCTCGACTTTGCTTCATGTGACCTCTGATACTTCTGGGGTGTTTTTTGCATAATTAGGCTTGCTTTTCTGCTTGATCAGTCATTTCAAACAATTTTCATGTCTCATGCAGAAACCAAAGCAACCTAGAATTGGCTGTTAGGGATCTGTGTCTTCTGTAAAGCCATATTGAAGTGAAGGCTAAGGGACAGCCAAAGGTTCCATACATTCAAACCTACCACTACCTCTGCTTTTTCTCTTTTCCTAAAAAATGCCAAACAAAATTCTTAAATATTGCATAGGAAATTAGAAGTGATTGTTACAAGTTTCTGGGATCTTATTTTGTTTTTTTACGTGAAGATACACCTCCTAAATTAATCAGTTTGTAAGTTTATGCTAGGTTTTCTCAATAACCATTTTTACATTCTATAAAAACTGGCTGATGAATAAGGGCCAGAAAGAATACATAGTAAGTCACCAGGTGAAAAACCAACAAAATTATAGATGCAGATTTTTCCCTAACCAGGAGTCACCACAACGTGGTTACCCAAAGCCATGAGGGGCATATTTCTCACAATTTGATTTCCCTAAAGCCCCTAGAAATAAATTTTTTCCTTATCTGATTTTAACCATCAAAGATATTATGGTATGGGAAAAATCAGGCATATATCAGAAATAACCTTGTTTTGATTTTAAAAATTCATTTCTACATGAACTAGTTACAATGCCTATTTTTTTTAGTCTTAAAAAATTATAGAAGACTGTATTCATCTGATTTATCTTGCATCTTTAGTTCTGTAAATCTTTAGTTATTGCACATTGTGCTTTCTGTTGCCCTTGGATTTATTAATTTGTCTCCTTCCATTTTGAGAGGACGCTGTGGATAGCTAAATCCATATCAAGAGCATGGGAGATGCTGCTAACTGCTATTACCAGACTTCTTCATTTTTTACTTCACACCAAAAACAATGCTTGCCAAACAAAATCATCCCAGTATAATATTATCATTATATTTCTACTCATATTATTGAAAATTCCCAGCTCAGTGCCTGGCTCAATAAATGTTTATTCTCCTTGCCTCCCCTTCCTCTATTTATTTTTATTTGATATGTAAATGAAAAAAATAACACATGCCTGGCTGAAACAATTTTCTTGATGGATTTTTGCTGCAAAAGGATTTGTAATCCAGAAACTATTTATATAAATTAGACCAAAACAATTTTCCTCCTTTCTCTTCACCCTTCTGTATGATTGCAAAGTATAATTTCCTTCCTTCACCCCCATCCCTCACACAAGAAGCTGCTAAAAATAAAAATAAAATGAGATGGAACCAAGAACCCAGGGATAGATCAGAAAAGCTCATTTAAGTATTATAAAATAAAGGAAAAATCAAGCCATTTGAAAAATGGAATGCTTTTGAACAGTATGATTCATCCATATTACTAACAACATCTCTTCTGACCAAATTCATTGGATTAAGTGTAAAATGCTAATCTTTTAATGGGTCTAGATTTAGAAATCTTTACCTACTGCTCATACTTGTGTTGCAGAATTATGGGATGGTGTGAGGTTTGCTTTACAAATTCTTCTCTGACTCCTAAATTCTCTAATGCCATGTCTTACCAGGGAATAAGAAATTTCTTACATGAATATCATCCCCTAAAACTTGGCTTCTGTCAAAGACTGACTCCCCCATACTTACACTGGTGCCATCTGCTTTTAATTATTGGACACACATTTACTTTGAAGCTGGAAAAATTGGAGTGTCAGTCACCAGACACAGCATTCATATAATAATGATGAGTTGGAGAAGTACTGTGTAGCTAATTTTCCAAAATGACATGCTTTCCTAAAAGGAAACAGAAATTATATGTTGCCACATCTTTCCAGAACCATATCTGAAACCTTAACCCCACCAAACTCTACAACTGACTAATCAACTTCTACATATTCTAAATCTCCCCTATTTTGAGGGCCTGTGAGATATAATACCTATTTAGCAGAAATCTTGATGTCTTGGGGTTGGAAGATAGGGCAGGATTATAGGAAATGGGGGCTTCCCTGGTAGCTCAGCTGGTTAAGAATCTGCCTGCAATGCAGGAGACCCCGGTTCAATTCCTGGTTCGGGAAGATCCCCTGGAGAAGGGATAGGCTACCCACTCTAGTATTCTTGGGCTTCCCCGTGACTCAGACAATAAACAATCCACCTGCAATATGGGAGACCTGGGTTCAACCCCTCGGTTGGAAAGATCCCCTGAAGGAGGGCATGGCAACCCACTCCAGTATTCTTGCCTGGAGAATCCCCATGGACAGAGTTGCTTGGCAGGCTACAGTCCCTGGGTCACAAAGGGTTGGACATGACCGAGCAACTAAGCACAGCACAGCACATAGGAAATGGGGTTATTGAAAAACCTCCAATAGGACCTTACCCGTTAGGGAAGCAGATTCTCACAGTTTTATCCTTCTGAAGAGTACAGATGAGATTAAACCCATCTTGATATTGTAAAGCATAGTCTACATTGGAGGTCTTGACACTTAAATTGGAATTCTTTTGCCCATAACCTCACCTACTCCTGCTGCCTATACAAGTATTAAGCAATTTTGTCTTATGATCAGGTTCACACTAAAACTTATACTTACCAATGAACTTGAAACACAGGTACTTTTATGAATGTGATAAAATATTTTTTAAGTAAATCTAGAGGATGTTAGTCAAATACCACTTAGGTTGTCAGTTGGGGGAACACTGGTATAAGCTAAGGGAGCTCAGGAATTTTTATTACTGTATTTATAAATGTGTTTGAAAGAATTTGTAAATGTCACAGGTACATTTTTAAGGTGATACACATTTGCTCCATAAATTATTAAAAATTAATGAAATGAATTTAAATGACATTTGGCAGTAGTTTTGCTTCAAGTGATCAATATTGATATTGTTACTGAACTATGTAATCTCATGATACATTTTTCAATACTTTTTCAGAGCAACTGCTTTTGCAATGGTAGCAATGCTTAATTTAAATTGAATCAATAAATTTCTTCCTAAGCCATGATTTTTGGTGGGTCTTTTACTATGTATGTGAAACATTTAATGAATAATATAAGTTTGGGAGGTTTTTTATTTGTTTCAAAAAAACTTTATCAGGACATATTTTTTAAAGAAGGAAAAATAACAGCAATCTAAGCCTCTCTGGAAATCAAAAATGCAGACACATACTGAAATATTTGGCTTAGAACATTCATCCAATGCTTTTTTTCCAGGCATGCATTCTTGAGCTCCTCTTTCAACATATTCCCTGATTTTATTTTCCTATTAATTTTAAATCAAAACTGACATCTTGCTTCCAACCCAGCTAAATTCTACATCTTCTCTTTCCACTGCCCTCAAGTTCCCGAGTCTTTAGCCATTTGCCAGACTTGAGCTTTAAAAATGCAAACATGTTTGGAAGCACTCAGAAATTCCTTGGGCCTTCTGGGAACAACCAAGACCAATGAAGATGAGGGGTTCCAAATCTAATAAACCTGCTCTCCCAAGTGAGGCTTAAGCCACAAATCTCAATGCCAATGATACACATTTTCTTTTGTTTACTTCTTTCTATCCCATGTCTTCACTTAAAACTCCAGCTGCGATTGACCCTTCCATTTATAATCTTTTGTCTTTTGCACCAAATATGCCATACACATGAAAATTATAGAGGATGATATAACAAAGATCTCCACTTACCAACACCCAAATTTCACAAATATTACCTCTTTACCAGACATTTTCTTTTTAATAAATGAAATACAATGGATGCAGAAAATGACATCCCTCAATAACCAAATTCTCTATCTTACTTCTCCAGTGGTAACCATAATCCTGCAGTTGTATATCCTTTCTGGCCATTTAAAAAATGCCTTTACTTCATACATATGTATCTATAAACAACATGTACAGTTACTCTGGTGTTTATGAATTTTACAGACATAATAACACATATCATCATGCACTTTGATTTTTTTCATTCAGCATTGGGTTATGGAGATCCAAATAGATTCAATTGATTGGTTCTTTTTTCCTACTTTTTATTTTATATTAGAGTATGGCTGATTAACAATATTATGACAGTTTCAGGCAGACAGCAAAGGGACTCAGCCATACAAAAAAATGAATGCATTCTCCCCCAAACTCCCCTCCAATTCAGGCTGCCACATAACATTAAGCAAAGTTTCCTGTGCTATACAGTAAGACCTTGTTAGTTATCCATTTTAAGTATAGCAATATGTACACGTGATCCCAAACTCCCTAATTATCCCTTCCCCTCATTCTTCCCCTCTGACAATCGTAGGTTTGTTCTCTACAAGTCTCTGTTTTGTAAGTAAGCTCATTTATATCACTTCTTTTAGATTCTCCTCTGTCCGACTTACTTCACTCAGTTCTCTCTGCTGCATGCAGTTGTGTACATATGTAAAATTTATTTGTTAATCCCTGTGTTGATCAACTTTCCATTTCCACTACTATACGTGACTTGTAATGAACATTCTTACCCGTCTCATATTTTAAGTATTTTCAAGACCTTTTCCAGGATGTACATCTAGAGGTAAATTACTAGATGATAGTGTTCTTGCCTGGAGAATCCCAGGGATGGGGGAGCCTGATGGGCTGCCGTCTATGGGGTCACACAGAGTTGGACACGACTGAAGCGACTTAGCAGCAGCAGCAGCAGCATGAGACACATATCTTAATATTTTCTCAGTATCTATAAATTTCTTTCCAAAGCAGTTGTACCAATGTCTACCCCAGTCAACAGTGTAGGAGTTCCCTCCTTAATGATCACCTAGTATTTTCAGATATTTAATTTTTGACAATTTGATGATCATAAAGTAATTTGTTATTGTTGCTTTCATTTTCATTGTCCTAATGAATCCATTCCGGATCTGAATAACTCACCCCTGATTTGCTTTTATGCCATCTTTGACATCTTCTGAGTCTCTACACAAGGTTTAAATCCTACATCTGGGCATCTCTTCCAGTCCAGTGGTCTGCTTATCTATTCCTGCTCCAGTGTCCCCCTCTTATAGCCTAGTTTTAGGCAGCTTTTTTACCCAGTAAATTAATTCCTACACCTCCCTATCTTCTTCAAAATTATTCTGGCAATTCTGGGCCATTTGTTTATCATATGAATTTTAAGCCTATCAACTTTCCAAAACACTTCTGTTAGGAATTAAATTATTGTTAGTAAAATTTATGTGTTAATTCTTGGAGAAGTCACATCTTTATAATACTGCATCTTCTTAATCATGATCATGAAATATCACTTCATTTACTTTTGTATTTAATAAAGCTTTACACTATTCTTCATTAATGTCTACATGTGTTTTACTGTATTCATTCCTAGGCACCATAATACTTTTGCTGCTTTCGTAAATGGTATCTTTTTAAAAATTATCTTATTCTAAGTGTTTATTGCTTATATATAGAAACCACTGAATTTTTATACTGATCCTATATCCTGAAACCTTATAGAACTCCAATTATTCTTTCAATTTGTAGGTTTTCTTGCATTTTCCATTTTTACAATTATATCATCAGAATGTAACAACAGTGTTTTCTTCTTTCCTGACCCTTAAAAATTGTATTTCTTTTTCCTAACCTATTTCTTGGGGCTGGATTACAGTACAGAAATGAATAGAAAGAGAATAGTGGATGTTCCTTCTTGATCCTGACATTAAAGAAAGTGCTACTGAAAGTTCACCATTAAGTGCACTTCCTGCCCATTTTTGCAGATACTTTTGGCTATGTTAAGGAAACTCCTTTCTATTCCTTGTTAGCTAATAATATTTTTTTTATCTTAAATTGCTGCTGAAGGCTCTCAAATTTTTTTCTACATAAGGCTTACCTAGTGGCTCAGCTGGTAAAGAATCCTCCTGCAATGCAGGAGACCTGGGTTTGACCCCTAGGTGGGGAAGAACCCTTGGAGGAGGGAATGGCTACCCGCTCCAAGTATTCTGGCCTGGAGAATTCCATTAATTGTATAGTCCATGGGGTCGCGAAGAGTCGGACACAACTGAGCGACTTTCACTTCACTTCACTTCATTGATATAATTGTCTTTTCTCTGTTAGTTAATATGCAAATTGTTATACAGAATTTATTTAGAGAAAACATTTCAATGTTAAATTAGCCTCACATTCTTGGAATGAATTCTACTTGATCATGATGCATTTTCTGCAAACTTTGCTGCCTCAGTTTGCTAACATTTTATTTAAGAATTTTGCATTTATGAGAGTCATCTTTTGTGCTGCTTAAGATATAATTTTATGAGGTATTTAGTAAATAAGTTAAAATCTTGTAGGATTATGGAAATTCTTCTTTCTCCTTATAATTCTATCATTTTTTGCTTTATGTATTTGGAGGCCATATTACTAGGTATCAGATCAGATCAGATCAGATCAGTCGCTCAGTTGTGTCCGACTCTTTGCGACCCCATGAATCGCAGCACTCCAGGCCTCCCTGTCCATCACCAACTCCCGGAGTTCATTCAGACTCATGTCCATTGAGTCAGTGATGCCATCCAGCCATCTCATCCTCTGTCGTCCCCTTCTCCTCCTGCCCCCAATCCCTCCCAGCATCAGAGTTTTTTCCAATGAGTCAACTCTTCGCATGAGGTGGCCAAAGTACTGGAGTTTCAGCTTTAGCATCATTCCTTCCAAAGAAATCCCAGGGCTGATCTCCTTCAGAATGGACTGGTTGGATCTCCTTGCAGTCCAAGGGACTCTCAAGAGTCTTCTCCAACACCACAGTTCAAAAGCATCAATTCTTCGGCACTCAGCCTTCTTCACAGTCCAACTCTCACATCCATACATGACCACAGGAAAAACCATAGCCTTGACTAGATGAACCTTTGTTGGCAAAGGAATGTCTCTGCTTTTGAATATGCTATCTAGGTTGGTCATAACCTTCCTTCCAAGGAGTAAGCGTCTTTTAATTTCACGGCTGCAGTCACCATCTGCAGTGATTTTGGAGTCCAAAAAAATAAAGTCTGACACTGTTTCCCCGTCTAGTTCCCATAAAGTGGTGGGACCGGATGCCATGATCTTCGTTTTCTGAATGTTGAGCTTTAAGCCAACTTTTTCACTCTCCACTTTCACTTTCATCAAGGGGCTTTTTAGTTCCTCTTCACTTCAAACTCCAGTACTTTGGCCACCGCATGTGAAGAGTTGACTCATTGGAAAAGACTCTGATGCTGGGAGGGATTGGGGGCAGGAGGAGAAGGGGACGACAGAGGATGAGATGGCTGGATGGCATCACTGACTCAATGGACGTGAGTCTGAGTGAACTCCGGGAGTAGGTGATGGACAGGGAGGCCTGGCGTGCTGCGATTCATGGGGTCGCAAAGAGTCAGACGAAACTGAGCGACTGAACTGAACTGAACTGAACTGATACATTCAAATATTCAGTCTTCCTAACAAATTATACCTTTCATCCTCTTAACACTCCCTCAATTAAGTGGCCTGTCAGTCATTTGACCATATGCATTGTTGAACACAATGAGCCTTGTGTGCCAAGCACGGTGCTAGGATTTAGGAAGCAATAGAAACACGCTCTCTGCCCTCCTGGGGATCATAATCTAGTGGGAAGGCTGAGGCAAGTATTGTGTCCCCAGGTCTTACCAGACTGACTTTAAAAAATATTAACTCTAGTAATTCCAGATGAGCCTTGTTCAAAGAGTTCATCCTAATAATTAAATTGAAGGTCTTTGCACCTTTTATCAAGAAAATCAGTGCTGCCTGAAAGTCTAAGGGTTACCATGTCTAAGCCTCATTTCCATGCAGTTCTTCTCCCCAACACACCTGCCAACTCTGCCCCTCCGTCTCAACACCTGCACACACCCTCATTCAGAGTCCATTCACTATGAATGGAATATCTGTCATTGGAGGTTTCATGTAAATTGGGTTTTTTCCAAAATTCTTCCAAAACATTTCCCTTTCCTTCAATCTGGCACTCCTAAATGAGGACAGGGAAAGGATCTCTTTGGAAAGGCTGTTATCTTACAGACCCTGCTGTTACTGGCAGAAGAACTGGGGTCAAAGAGCAAAGTTCACTCAAGATTTAACTGATAAATCATTAGTAAACCTGTGTGCAAATTAAAAAACCCTATAATTATTAACATGACAACAGAATTTCCAGGTTTCCTCATTTCTCAATTATCTTTTTCAAGAAGAAATTCCAATATTTTCCTAACTGATGAAATATATTCTGTATCTTAAAAGTAATTCACTATGTGGGAACTATAGATGGCAAGTCCCTTGACTGATGTCCTGACACTCCTATTTACCAGTCATGGGAAGTTCCTCATCTTCTCTGGTCTTATATAAAATGAAGAAAATTATACCTGATCTGCTTAAAGAGAGAATGAAAAGAACCAGAGCAAATGTTTCTTAACATCCTTTATAATTCAACGATAATTTCTATATAATATTCATTTTACCTCTGAACCTAGAAGATCTTAGAGTGTTATTTCAAATGCCTTCTACATCTGAAAATGTAGTCATGTCCAACTCTTTGTGACCATAAGGACTGTAGCCCACCAGGCTCCTCTGCCCATGGGCTTCCCCAGACAAGAATACTGGAGTGGGATCGAATACCCAGGGATCCAACCCGGGTCTCTTGCTTTATAGGCAGAGTCTTTACTGTCTGAGCCACTCCCAGATCTGAAGGGAACCTAATGTTTCCTCCTCATTCTAGTTTTCAGATTCAGTGGATATCACTGTCGCTATAAAAGTCAAAAGACCCAACATTTTGGAAAACAGTTTTGTGTCATGTTAATTCAGTTAAATGACAAGTTGATGTCATCTCACTGGAGTGCATTTAAAACATATATACATTTTGACCTAGAAATTTCTCTTCAGGAATTTGTCCAAAGTTAAAAAAAAAACAGTTATTCTAGTGCACAAAGTTCTATGTCCTAGGATGCTGGAGAAAATACAGCTGTCCATCTATAGGGACTCACTAAGTAAAATAAATGGAGACTTCCAGCTTCTCCAACATGTAAAGGGCTTGGAAGATGTCACTCTCATTTTTACAAGAAGAAACTGAAAACCAATGGCTTTTCTTGAAGCCATGATAGAAGTGAGATTGCAGAGAGAAATGTCACTCAGGATCTAGAAATACAGGCAAGTCTTCAAAGTCACAGTCAAGACCTTCTTAATCTGGAGCCACAACTGGTAGAAATACATAACAGCAATGTTGAAAAATTGCTAGAGGCTGAGCGTGGACTAGCACGAGAATGCGAAACTCCCTGTTTGCCAGAGTTTTAGGAGGATCCTTAATTTTCTGGGCATCATCTACAGTACAGGAACACCACTAGATTTTCATGGTGAAGGTCCCTTTGGCTGGGGAAAAAGTGAAAATGTTAGTTGCTCAGTCGTATCTGACTCTTTGCAACCTCGTGGACTGTATCTCACCAGGCTCCTCTGTCCATGGGATTCTCCAGGCAGGAATACTAGAGTGGATTGGCATGACCTTCTCTAGGGGATCTTCCTGACCCAGGGATTGAACCCAGGTCCCCCACATTGCTGGCAGATTCTTTACTGTCTGAGCCACCAGGGAAGCCCTTGGCTGGGGAAGGAGAAGAGTAACCATCACAAGATATACACAGAGACCTCACCTTAACACAGATTTGTTCTCCAGGGCAGACTTTGCAGGAGCCCCGTATCAGTTGGCAAAGTGCTCCAGCCACCTCTATGCTTCCTACCTCACCTAAGGGAGAAAATAAAGAACATAGTCAAAAGGAATAAGGGCTTCAAGGAAACAGACTGGGGAAACTGAAGCCAAGGAAGGGAGCAGAGGGCAGATTTTTTCTTTTTTTTTAGTTTATACTTACTGAAAATTCATAGATAAATACTTGTGACGATCACCCAGTTCAGAGACATAGGTCCACTAAAAGACAGATCCAATCATAAGATTTTAGGGCTTCAGTTTCCTAGTGGCTCACATGGTAAAGAATCTGCTTGCAATGCAGGAGACCAGGGTTTGATCCCTGGGTCGGGAAGATCCTCTGGAGAAGGGAATGGCTACCCATGCCAATATGCTTTCCTGGAGAGTTCCATGGCTAGGGGAGCCTGGAGGGCTACAGCACATGGGGTGGCAAAAAGTCAGACACGACTGAGCGACAAATGTAGTAACAGTGGATTATAGCTGAAAGAGCTGCCCTGGCTCTATTTAAAGAGAAGGAAGCCCTAAAATCACAGGGGACAAAACAAGGACACTAGAGGAATTTGAATCCTCTGGCACTTACAGCTACAGAAAACAAACACATCCCAGCTCTACCAGATTAACATAAAACCTCACAGTAAAAACTTATTTGCCTCAGGTCCTGTGACCTAATACATCACATCCATCTTTCATTTAAAAGTTTCCAGGGATGCTAAAATGATAGAGGAAAAAAATAATCTGAAGAGACAAATTGAGCATCAGAATCAGACTCAACTATGATGCAAATATTGGAGTTATCAGACAATTTTAAAATAATTATGATTAATATGTTCAATGTCCTAATGAGAAAGGCAGACATTGTGTAATATCAGATGAGTAAAGGAAGCAGAGAGATAGAAACTGCAAGAAAGAATTGAAAGGAAATGCTAGAAATCAAAAATGCGTAATAACAACAACAAACAAAAATTTTAAATGTCTTTGATTGGCTCATCAGTAGACTGAACATAGCTGAGGAAATGATCAGTGAATTTCCCAGATTAAAATAGAGTGGGGGAAAAAATAACAGAACCTCCAAGAACTTTGGGACAATTTCAAAAGCTGTAATATGTGTATAATTAAAACACCAGAAGAAGAGAGAACAGGGAAGAAATACTGAAGTAACAATGGCCAAGAATTTTCCAAAATTAAATTAAACATATCACAGAATACCTCGAAAGAATTAGGAATGATGACTCAGATCTTTATTTTAAACGAAAAGCTATATTGTTGACTATAAGCAGTTTATGAAAAAAAATTGTGTATACATAGGTACACACATGAGAACGAATTTCTTCTGTTTTCACAGACAGCATATATTGTATTATGGTAATCAAAATAAATGTTTTTCCTTTTAAATAATGAGGGTACAAGTGCTCACTGTGAAATTATTCCGAGTGCCATGCTCTGCTTCCCCACTCTAGGCAGCCCCAGATGGGTACCTCTCACCTTAATAATCTTTAAACTTAAAGCCCAAAAAAAATCACAGATCAAAGGAGCTTACAGTCTGCAGTGTTCACAGAAGCAAAATAGATTACAGCCCAGGGGAGTTGAGGTCACGTGCCAGACTTCAGGAACTCGGTGTTTTCTCACCTCAGTCTAACAGTGTGACAGCTTAGGCAGCCCGGGGAGAGGCTGTGTTGCAACTGGTCTCACTGACGTGGGTCAGTCCCATGGCAGTTGACAAGCCAGACTGCATAATCATCTTCTACAAGCCCCCAAAGCAGAATGGGCTGGGAGCTGGGAACCCACACAAAAGTGGGCAATTTACATTGAATTTAAAACACTTTCTGTGCTTACCTGGTACCCTCACCTCTCCTGGGCATTTGGGATAAAAAGATTGTTTCCCAGATGTTTGTGAAGGATGTGGTCAAGCCAGTTGGTCCTCTGTGAAAGGCGACTCGAGACGTCCACCCTATATGGTATTTCCCCAACCCCACCCTTCTTGAAGGAGGAGATGGAGAGGATGTGACCACTGGTTGAGCCAAGAGCTGGATCCAGGCACTCAGAGGCCCCTCACCCCCTCTTCTGTCCTTGGCATGTGCGTTCTGCCCATCATTCACACAATGGGAACTGGTCCAAAGATGCAGGCTTGAGAGAGTAACGTGTACATTACTGGACAGTGTACCTGACTGACCTCATTTAAGGCCTCTATATAAGATTTTAAGGGGCTTCCCTGGTGACTCAGTGGTAAAGAATCCACCTGTCAATGCAGGAGACACGGGTTCAATCCCTGTTCTGGGAAGATGCCACATTCACGGAGCAACTAAACCTGTGCACCATGCCTATTGAGCCTGTGCTCTAGAGCCTGGGAACCGCAACTACTGAGCTCACTCGCTACAGCTACTGAATCTGAGCACCCTAGAGCCTGTGCTCCGCAACAAGAGCAGCCACTGCAATGAGAAGCCTGTGCATAACCACTAGAGAGTAGCCCCTGCTTGCCGCAACTAGAGAAAAGTCCAGGCAGCAACAAAGACTCAGCACAGCCAAACAGAAATTAAATAAAATTATTTTAAAAAATCATTTTGAGATTCCAGTGGGTAGGGTGCAAAGATCTACACTCCAAAGACAAGCCTCATAAGTAAGTTCCCTTGCTTATTAAATCTGCCACCTACCACTGCGGAGAGACCTGCCTCTTTCTTCTGTCTCTCCTTGCCTTCCATTAACAGGAGCCACTTTCCAAACCAACACCCCCTTACCCTCCCAGCTCCAGTTGCCTTTGTCACTCTCCCCACTTAGGCACTGCCCTACTCCAGAGGCACCCACTCCAGAGCTGCTGGAAGATGTCTATTCACAGAAACCTGGATGGATTTGAAAAGCATGGCTCTGAGTGGGAAAAAAAAAAGTACACATACTTACATAAAGTAAAAATGCGTTCACCCCGAACAATACGCATTTTACAAGAATGTGTTGTTGTTTGATCACTTAGTCGTGTCCGACTCTGTGACCACATGGACTATAGCTCACCAGGCTCGTCTGTCCATAGGATTCTCCAGACAAGAATTCTGGAATGGGTTGCCATTTCCTTCTCCAGGGGGTCTTCCCGACCCAGGGATCAAGCTGGGGTCTTCTACATTGCAGGTGGATTATTTACTGCTGAGTCAGTGGGGAGCCCTTTACGAGAGTACTTATCAAGAAAAAGGTATACATTAAACACACAGAATAGTTACTTATGGAGGTTAAGGGTGCAGGAGAGGCAGGAGTGACAAATGGGAATTTAAGAAATTAAAGCATAGTAAAAATAAAGCCCCCTAAATCCTCAGCTCTCAACTTCTTGCACTATTCTGATACCTAAGGCAGCAGTCCAGGGCCTTCCCTAGCTATTCGATGCCCCTCTGCTTTTCCATGGGCCACCCTCTTCCCCATTAGTGCCTCCTGTCTTCCTCAAGACCCCCAACACCAACAGCAATGTCTTTACCTGTTCACTTCATGCATATCTTCCTTCTTTCTCTTTTTCGCTGTTTCCTTTCAAAGTCACTGACCCTTGGAACTGTATCCTGGCCCTTCTCCCATACCCATCATCACCGTTCCGAGACGTTCATCCAATGAGACCTTCATGGGACACAAAACTAACAAAATAGTCCAGGAGAACCAGAGGGTAGGACGCTGTGGGGGCCGGGGGGCGGGGAGGTTCCAGACGGAGAGAACATAATGTATACCTATGCTGATTCATGTTGATGTATGGCAGAAACCAACACAATAGTGTAAAGCGATTATCCTTCAATTAAAGAAAGTCCAGAAGACTTTTGCTTTGCCTACCTGCCTTCTCTTTTCTCTCCTCCTCCCTCTCTCCTTCCCTCTCCCTCTTTCCTTTGCCCTTTCTCTCCCCTTAAGGCACTGTTGCCAACCACGGAAGCTCTGCGGCCCGCCGGAAGTGAAGGTAGTAATCCCTCCACGACTCCCCTCTGGAGCTCCTCCCCTTCCTCCCTAATCTCAAAGTCCAGCTGGTCAGTGAGCAGTTGAGTCCTTGCTCCGTGGGAAGCACAGGTTTAATTGCTCCTGCTTCTGTGGGGACTTGCTTCCTGACTGGGAGAAATGACAGGAGCCTGGGGACATTTGCTGAGATCTTTGCACCTGAAAACCTTATCTCTCTGGATCCCCAAGACGTGCTTTTCCCTTAAGGGTGAGTGGAAACCAGGGGGATGTGGGTCAGTGGAAGGGTCAGTGAGAGTGGAAGGGCTGAGTTCTGGAGCTTGTTGCCTGGAATTCTCGAATTCCAGACAGATCATCTAAGACCTGTGGGCTAGACCCCACCTTGTCAAACCCAGTGCCCCCTTTTCATGTCCAATATTTTGTAATGCATCCTTTCATCCCGAAACGAAATTCATGGGTAATAAAATCAGACTAGACACAATTTTAAACTAAAAATATTTGCAGAAACATAAAGAGGAATTGGAGAAGGAAATGGCAACCCACTCCAGTGTTCTTGCCTGGAGAATCCCAGGGACGGGGGAGCCTGGTGGGCTGCCATCTATGGGGTCGCACAGAGTCGGACACGACTGAAGCGACTTAGCAGCAGCAGCAGCAGCAAAGAGGAAATAAAAGAAAGCAATTCAAATCATGAAGTATTAACTGTAGTATACAGATGCTTGAACTACTTTAAAAGACATAAAGCATCCTCACAAATTTCTGCCATGCCCCTAAAATGTGGTACCCCCCCCCCAATTACTAACAAGGAAACTGAGCCTCAGAGAAGTCATTTACCCAAAGCCACCTGAGCCAGGACTAGACTGTGAACCTCTTCTTCCACACAGACTCTCCTTTTTCTCCAGCAGGAACAGACCTGGGGTGGCCAGGTCTGGTGGTAGCTTCATGTATTCCTGATTTTCACACATATCTTGTTTCACTAGGAGCCCACCACCTCCTCACTAATCTCTCTGATGAAATGTGAGCATAAGCAATCATCATCATCTCATTGATGAGACATAGCAAGACCCCATGCCCCACAGGCCCTGAACAAAGGGGACCCTTTTCCATTGCCCTTTGATGATCAATTTTATCTTCATTTTCTCCACATCTTTCCTTTTCCTCTCTCCTGCCTTCCTCTTCCATTTGCTTTCTTCCCCCTTAACAGCTGTGATTCTTTGAAACTTAATATGTATCTGGTGCTCTCATCTTCAAACAAACTTCTTAGGGAATACTATTATCCCATTTCACAGATGAGACAGAAGGATAAAGGATCATTTAAAAATTTGATCAAAGGCAGCAATGTAGACATGACAACTTGAGATTCAAAGCCAGGTCTGTCTGACTCCAAAGTCAGAGTGATTCCACCAGGCCTTTTCTAAACCACTCTTCTTCCAGTCTGGTTTGGATTTCTCTTTTCCCCCAGTCATGGGTCCTTTGCCAGAACATTATTTAACTCCAACATTTTCTGGAGAAGGAGAAGGAGAAGGAGAAGGAGCTAGAATTATACCCAGAGTCTCATGCTCGGTAAAGAGGACGCTATCCTAAAAGTACCGGTTGTTGACAAGGCAAGAGAAAATACTGTCTCTGTTGGCCCTTCCCCTTTCCTACCCCAGCCCTGAGGGTTGTGGAGCTGGGCTGGGGGTGGGACCAGGTGAGGCTCGGTGCCTACAAATCTTGATCAACTCAGCAGGGACTCTTCCACCAAGGGCACTGTGGGGGAGAAGTCATCTTGCAAAAACCCACAACACATAGACATGGATGTCCTACTCTACCTAGCTTTTCAAAAACTTTGGTGCTTGACTTCCACTTTCTTACCTACTAGTCTTAAATACCTACCTGCTTGTTTGTTCATCCAAGCACACACTCATTGAACACACACTTCTTATGGACCTGCTGGATTCTACAAATAAACATTTAGTCAATAAGTAATTGAGCACTTACCCCTGTGCTTAAACTAAGCCACAGTGAGCAAAACAAAACCTTGGCCCTTATGTGTCTCAATGGGGGAGACTGAGGATAAACAGAAAATTGCATAAATATATTTTTAAAATATCCAGTAGAGATATGGGCTATAAATTATGGTGAGGGGATAGAAAAATAAAATGAGGGGAGGGGGAGACAGGGTCCATGTTAGATAGGAAGATCACCTGGTGTAAGTATTGCCAGATATGCAAAAAAAAAAAAAAAGTGTCACAATCCTTATGTAACACCTACACATATATTGTGTGATATATGTGTGCACGGAATATTTAGCCTTGCCTCTGTTTGACAGGCACAATCACGTTAGGCTAACTATATCCATAAAGTTACAGAAGCAATTTGTTTTTTGGATGAAAGAGTATAGAAAATATCTTCAGTTCAGTTCAGTCGCTCAGTTGTGTCCGACTCTTTGCGACCCCTGAATCGCAGCACGCCAGGCCTCCCTGTCCATCACCAACTCCCGGAGTTCACTCAGACTCACGTCCATCGAGTCAGTGATGCCATCCAGCCATCTCATCCTCTGTCGTCCCCTTCTCCTCCTGCCCCCAGCATCAGAGTCTTTTCCAGTGAGTCAACTCTTCACATGAGGTGGCCAAAGTACTGGAGTTTCAGCTTTAGCATCATTCCTTCCAAAGAAATCCCAGGGCTGATCTCCTTCAGAATGGACTGGTTGGATCTCCTTGCAGTCCAAGGGACTCTCAAGAGTCTTCTCCAACACCACAGTTCAAAAGCATCAATTCTTCAGCACTCAGCCTTCTTCACAGTCCAACTCTCACATCCATACATGACCACAGGAAAAACCATAGCCTTGACTAGACGGACCTTTGTTGGCAAAGTAATGTCTCTGCTTTTCAATATGCTATGTAGGTTGGTCATAACTTTCCTTCCAAGGAGTAAGCATCTTTTAATTTCATGGCTGCAGTCACCATCTGCAGTGATTTTGGAGCCCAAAAAATAGTCTGACACTGTTTCCACTGTTTCCCCATCTATTTCCCATGAAGTGATGGGACCAGATGCCATGATCTTTGTTTTCCGAATGTTGAGCTTTAAGCCAACTTTTTCACTCTCCACTTTCACTTTCATCAAGAGGCTCTTTAGTTCCTTTTCACTTTCTGCCATCAGGATGGTGTCATCTGCATATCTGAGGTTATTGATATTTCTCCCAGCAATCTTAATTCCAGCTTGTGCTTCTTCCAGCCCAGCCTTTCTCATGATGTACTCTGCATATAAGTTAAATAAGCAGGGTGACAATATACAGCCTTGACATACTCCTTTTCCTATTTGGAACCAGTCTGTTGTTCCATGTCCAGTTCTAACTGTTGCTTCCTTACCTGCATACAAATTTCTCAAGAGGCAGGTTAGGTGGTCTGGTATTCCCATCTCTTTCCGAACTTTCCACAGTTTATTGTGATCCACACAGTCAAAGGCTTCTTAGCCATGCCTTTTTTACTAATTAGCTAAATTGGAGCTCGTGGTAAAGAATTCACCTGCCAGTGCAGGAGATACAAGAGACTCAGGTTCGATCCCTGGGTCAGGAAGATCCCCTGGAGGAGGAAATGGCAAGCCACTCCAACATTCTTGCCTGGAGAATCCCATGAACAGAGAAGCCTGGTGAACTACAATCCATGGGGTCTCAAAGAGTCCAACACAACTGAGCGCGCACACACACACACACACACACAGGATTATTGAATGTATAACATGTTCAGGCAGGTGGGTATACACTCAAACATACTGTTTTGCTACCATCTGCCTTCTGTCCCACAAGGAGGGGTGCATAGGAGAGCGAATTAATTGCACATAACACCCATTTCCAGCTGAGAAACTTCCCAAAACTCCTGCAAAGTCTTTCCTAAGAAAAACATTCAAATTAGCCTAAAAGTAGGTGTTCCACCTACACCACCAGACCATCCTTTCTGCCATCTGAGGACTGATCTAAGCCCATCAGAAGGCTAGGAGGGACTCAGACTAGGCTTGCCCCCAAAAGTGCCAAAAGGAAGGACAAGAGTCACCAGCCTCAGAATCAGGCAGAGCTCTTGCTAGTGAACAACGTCAACTGGCCCCGGTTCACTTTAAGCAAAAGAACACTTATTGGAAGGATATGGAGGGAAGGTGGGAGGTGTTTGTAAGAATCAACAGGATGGTGAGGGGTGGCTCAAAAGTGCAAACACCTCACTTTTAATCACGTCCTCAGCTCTAAGGTGAGTGATAATATCTTCCTTTCTAAACCCATTGGCTATGCCAAGTATCAAATGAGACACCCAAAGTGACAAGTTTGTTTTGTTTTGGTTTGGTTTTGAATTTTTAATTAAATATATTTATTTCGGGTTTTGTTTTTTTAATTGGAATATATTTGCTTTACAATATCATGTTAGTTTCTGCTGTACAGCAATGTGGATCAATGATACATGTACATATATCCCCTCTTTTTTGGATTTCTTTCCCATTTAGGTCACCACAGAGCACTGAGTAGAGTTCCCTGCGCTATACAGTAGGTTCTCATCAGTTATCTATTTTATACATGAGTGTACATATGTCAATCCCAATCTCCCAGGCCATTCCCCCCTCGACAGCTTTTTTAAAGTGACTTAATATGCTATGCAGAAATAAGGTGTCATTAGCACTTTAATAAATGTCTTTAATGTTCTACCAAGTATGAGCATTGTATATTTTCAAATGCTATAGAACCTTTTTTTTTTTTCACTTGAAAGAGTCACAAGCTGTTGATAAATTTCCACTCTGTGTTGAAAGCTGGTTATGAATATTAAAAAAGTTTTTATCATTACAAAGAGAAGTTCCCCTAGAATTTTCACCTGGAAATCCCCATGTGCACACACACAATTTCCAGGAGTCTCAGAGAATCTTTATTAACCTTCAAATCTATGGCATCCTCAAAACAGAGGTAAAAAAAAAGTTATTTTGAAAAAAAACAGAGGTTATTTTGACTAGAGAATGCAGGCAATTAACCATGTATTTAGGTTTTTTCTAGTAAATAATGAAAACTGAAGCATTTTGCTTCTTTTTGTCCATTGATTATTGTATTTTCTATTTTTGTTGAGTTTGGGTTGTTTAGCAAGAGAGATTTTCAGCTGTTTTAAGATGTTATCTACATTTTTTTCTTTTTCATTAAAGTACAAACAGATTAGTTTCATGTAGACGAATAGTGATTCAATATTTTTATAAACTATATTCTATTTAAATAATTATAAAATATCGGCTATATGCCCTGTGCTATACAATATATTCTTGTGCCTTACTTATTTTATACATAGTGAAAGTGAAGTCGCTCAGTCGTTTGCAACTCTTTGCGACCCCATGGACTGTAGCTCCTCCACTCATGGGATTTTCCAGGCAAGAGCACTGGAGTGGGTTGCCATTTCCTTCTCCAGGGGATCTTCCCAACCCAGGGATCAAACCTGGGTCTCCTGCATTATAGGCAGACGCTTTACCATCTGAGCCACCAGGGAAGTTATACATAGTAGTTATACCTTTTAATCTCCTACCCATGTCTTGCCCCTCCCCCCATCCTTCTCACCACTGGTAACCCCTAGTTTGTTCTCTATATCTGTGAGTTGGTGTTTATTTTTTGTTATTAATATGGTTATTCACTTGTTTTATTTTTTGGATTCGACATATGTTATCTAGACTTATTTTACTTGTTGACATTATTTTTCCTACTTAATAACTAATCTTTCTTCCTTCCCTCTTCCTTCCTGAGAGCAGAATTTTATGAATTTCATTTTGAGCCCTCATTTCACCATCATATTCCCATGAATTTGGTGAATAAACAAATGAATGATTGAATATACCTACCTTGACCACTTAAAATTCAAGTTTTTCTTTATCAAATTTTTCCAACTCTCCTTATTGTCCTCTCCAGACCACTTTCATAATTTCCTGTAACTTTGGAGTCAAGAGACCTTTCAGTCTCCTCAGTGGGTAACTTCAGTTTTACAGATAGGAAAATGAGACTGCAGGATTGAAGAGAATTTGAATTCTTAGAAACACTCAGAATTTTTTTCCCCATCTCAGAAGAGCAACTAATGTAGAGAGAGACAATGAAAAGCTTTTCAAAAGGGGAAATTCTCAGAAAACTTAGGTTTATTTTGGGGTCATTTTTATATATGGGTAGCCAAAGCCATTTGCTTTTAAAGTAAGAGCAAATTAATGACATTCGTGACTATTTTAGAGCAGAAAAGTGAATGAACTCTTTCATGAAAGAAATAAAACATATTCAGAGTCATTACTTTCCAGCTCATTTAAAAACACAATTGTTCATTGTGTTTCTCAGGATGGTGACTCCATAGCCACACAAAACTCCAACATTACATCCATGGATTCAAACTTTCATGCTGAACAAGAGAAATCATTTGCCGAGCTCTCTCCACCTGTAAAATTATCTCTGTACTGACCTTGAACCTCAAAATTAGCAGCATTCTTTTCCAAGAGTACTTATAAAGTTTCTAGACATCTCTTTCAGCTCCAGTGTTCTCTGATTCTATTATTCCATCCCCTGCTATATAGAGGGGTCAAAATCTGTGATGGAAAAGGAGGGTGGAGGTGGCCAGTGAATGAGCAAAATGGTACCAGGCTTGGAGTCAGAAACTCAAAGTTTTGTTCTTCTTCTGTAGCTAACTGGCTTGGTGTTCTTAAATTAATTCACCACTTTAGGGTGGCTTCTACATCTATAAAATGAGCATCTTGACCAAAAGCAAAAAAAAAAAAAAATCTAAGCTTCCTTCTAGCTCCAAATATTTAATGATTCCTCTGGCTCCAGTTTATCTTGTGTTTGTTCTGGTCTTGTGTTTTCATGGACTTTGAGTTGTGTTTTATAAGAAGGTTTTGTCTTCTAGGTCTCCTTGCATGTACATATTATTACAGTCCATGGCCTAGCACCCCTTTTTCGTCCTCCCCAACAATAAATAGTCAACAGCCATTCATTCCCTGTTTATTGAGAGCCAACCCAGTACCAGAAACTGGGATTGGCACTGGGATTCAGGGACCAGGCAGCCCAAAGCTTAGAAAGCACCTCCATTAACAGAAAGGATGTACTCCAGAAACCCCCCAGCCCTGAGGGAAGTTTGAGCTCAACAGAGAATTGCAGTCCTTACAGTTCGGCAAAAGAGGGAGGAGCCTCCCAAGTTTGTGAGGAACCAAAGCGGGAGAAACCATGACTTTCCCCAGTAACTTCTGTGCCTTCCCTCAGATTCGAGAGGAACTCTTTTTTCCTCCAGAAAATTCATTATTTTTTATTTTTAATTTTATTGAAGTATAGTTGATTTACAATCTTGTGTTCATTTCTGCTATACAGCAAGTGATTCAGCTATACATACATACATATGCATTCTTTTTCATATTCTTTTTCATTGTGGTTTATCACAAGATGTTAAATACAGTTCCCTGTGCTATACAGTAGGACCTTGTTGTGTAAGAAAATTCATTATTGGGAATTCCCTGGCTAGGCAGTGGTTAGAACTCTGACTTTTCACTGCTAATGGCCTGGGGTCAATTCCTGGTCAGGGAACTAAGATCCTGCAAACCTCAATGAATGGCCAAAAAAACAAAAAGTTAATTATTAAGGTACCTCAGTCCGTGGCCTGTGCAGGTGTCTGGACACTGACCTGGTGACATAGGAGGCCAGAAAATTCCATTCTCCGATCATGCTCAGCGCCTCCACTTTGGGTTTTTGTTTTGTTTTGCTATTTATTTATTTTATTGGGATATAATTGCTTTACAATGTTGTATTAGTTTCTGCCAGACAATGAAGTAAATCAATTACATGTAGGCGTTTGTAACTGAGATGCTCCCAAGCAGGACACCCATCACCTCGCCTCTTTCCCTACCTCCAGTTACCTTCCCCCACATCTCAGACCGCCCCTCTGGCACCATAAGCACCCCAACCCCTTCACCTTTGGGGAGGCACTTCTGAGACTTGTCCTCAATTCTCCTTGCCTGGCTGCCTTGTAATAAACTCTTTCTGAGCTGTTTAAAAAAAAAAAAAGATACCTCAGTTTTAAATCCAAACTAAAATTTAAATGATTTTCTCAAAACTAAGAAATAAAATTGCCCTCAGGACTTTGATTTGGGTGACGACAGGTCATTTTTACGAATAGGCCTGTGTGATGCTTAGTTAAGGATACTAACCCACTCCGCTTTCAGCCCGTGCTTTCTGGACATCTGTGACCAGGTGCGGTCTTCATACAAAGCCCAGCATGCCGCCATGTGACTTCACACCCGAAAGATACCAGGTAAGCGTCGAGGTTTTAGGAGAACTCCAGTGAGGCGGTTCTTCTCAGGAGGGCTCCTCAAGAAAGACCCACAGACCGCCCTGCCTGCCACTGAGCCATCTCAGATATCACAGCCTTCAAGTCAGTGGGAACCTCCGAACTCTCTTACCCCACTCAGTGGTATTGTATGAAGTGAGTGTGTGTGTGTGAGAGAGAGAGAGAGAAAGAGAGCGAGAGGCAGAGATGGGGAGACAAAGCAGAGGGAGACAGAGAGTACAAGGAAGAGACTGTCCACAACCATACATGTATCACAGGGATACAAGTATACATGTACACACCGGAAGAAATACACAGACCACACGTGTGATGGCACACATTTCGTTCCAGCCCATCTGTCAGTGCCTGATCTGACCTTCCTGAGTCTGCCATCAGAAAGTGTCGAGTTCTCATCTTGCAGTCATGCAATAAATATTGGACTCGTTCTCTCTCCTTTCCTCTCTTTCTCTCTCACTCTTTCTCTCTCCAACCTCCCCCTCTTCATTCTACATGACGTTCATAAGGTAGAAACTGTAGAATCGATAAAGTCAGGAGGGACCCACAGAGACAAGAACAATAGGACAGAAGCTTTATAATTAAAGTCATGAACACTACAAGCACTCCGTTTTTTTTAATCCTCAAAAAAAAAAAAAAATTAGAGGGAAAAAAACAGCTTCAGACATTTATTTCAGTCTCTTTTTTCACAGCTAAAATCAACTCAAAGCCAAGGCTTTCTATGGAGAGGTAGAAAATTCCAGCCTCCTTCTTCATGTTTTGGAGACGGTAATGGCAACCCACTCCAGTACTCTTGCCTGGAAAATCCCATGGACGGAGAAGCCTGGTAGGCTGCAGTCCATGGGGTCTTCATGTTTGATGTAGAAAAGGATCAAAGGGCCACATGAATAATTTCCTCCACTTGAGAGGAAGGCTCTGGGTGTATCTTGCAAGGAGGTCCCTGGGCAAAGAGCCACCCTGGTGAGCGAGGGCGTGGGGAGCCCAGATGCTGCTGTGTGGACCTGCTGTTGATCTGTAAGCAACGTGGGAATAAGGAAGATGCTAAGCACTTAACTCTTGTCTAATTACAGTCCCTGGCCTATAGCCGAGTCCTGGAGATCCATAAGCAACATCTCTCTCCTGTGCACACCGCCTATTTCCCGGAGCCCCTGTTGCTCCACCAGGGACACGTGGAGTGGCTCTTTGATCATGAGGGAAACAGATACCTGGATTTCTTTTCTGGGATTGTCACTGTCAGTGTTGGTCACTGCCACCCGTGAGTATCCTTAAAATTTCTAGATTTTTCACCCCAAGAGAATATATGGAAAACAGGCTAACGATCATATTAGTGACTCAGAACCTCCATGAAAAACTCTCTCTCTTTAGGCACATGGCAGTTTGTGGCTAACGTGCTCCTTCCTATTTTCTGGGTAACAGTGAAAACAACAACAACAAAAATCTTTGCACCATGCCTTGCCTTTTCTTAACAATTCAAGATTTTGTCATCCTCATGGTACATGTGATGGGATGTGTACCATGCGATTAGAGTATGGCTGTGTGTGTGTTTCTCCTCAGTAGTAGCTATAGCTTTTCAAAGAGAAGGCATGCTCTGAGGAAAGGGCAGTGAAAGTCAAAGTGTTAATCACTCAGTTGTGTCCGACTCTGACAACCGCATGGACTGTAGCCTGCCAGGCTTCTCTGTCCATGGAATTCTCCAGGCAAGAATACTGGAGTGGGTAGCCATTCCCTTCTCCAGGAGATCTTCCTGACCGAGGGATCAAACCTGGGTCTCCTGCATTGCAGGCAAATTCTTTACCACTGAGCCACCAGGGAAGCCCAGAGAAGGAGAGCAGAAGAGGAAAGGGCAGAGAAGAAGGGAAAGTCCAGTATTCTCAGAGTACACAGGGCAGGTGTGGGGGGGATAAGAGATAATGAGAAATGAGAAATCACTTCTAATCCAACTCTTCTTTATCAACTCTGCAATGGAGGAGGAGAGAAAGGAAGATAAGAAGACGATGTAACTAACCAGAGCTGAAAATTTATACCAGAAGTGAATGACTGCGTTAATTTTGAGATTTTCTGTGATTCTGATCATCAGCCCACATGCGGATACCCTGGGCAGGTCCCTCTGTGGTCCGTTTTGTTTGAGTGCAGCCATCTCATTTTAAGATCTGTTCTGGCTTGCGTTTAATAATCTGACCAATAAAACTCATAGTACATGGGGCAAAAATAAAGCACCAAGTCTTAATAAGGTATGGGCCCTTCTGTGCAAGAGAGGGTGAAAGGTCTTTTCCATGAGCACCTGTAAGGCCATGAGGAGGGAGTTATACTCCCAGGTCCAGCCCTCACCTGTTCCTGCCTCAGCTGTCTGCATCTTCAGGAGGAACTAGTCCCAAACGAAGGTTTCCCAGGTGGCGCTAGTGGTAAAGAACTCGTCTGCTAATGCAGGAGATGAAACAGACGCAGGTTCCATCCCTGGGTCAGAAAGATCCCCTGAAGTAGGAAATGACAACCCACTCAAGTATTCTTGCCTGAAGAATCCCATGGATGGAGGAGCCTGGCGGGCTATGGTCCATAGAGTCACAAAGAGTCAGACATGACTGAAGCAACACAGTACATACACACAGTCCTATACCACGTTCTGAGGAGTGTGAAGAATAAATTTCACATACAGTTTAAAACATAAGATAAACATGCATGAAAGAAGTAAAGAAAAAATGAAGTAGAGAGCATTTTTAAACAGTCACATTGAATCCTCCCAATTACATGCAACATGGTGTCTGTGAATGAACCCCTCCTACTGGCTCCCCTGACCTTGGTGCATCTCCTGGCCACCCACTGACCATTCACCTCGTCCCTCTGACCCCCTAACTCTGGGTGTTTCAGGCTCTTTCCTGAGCCCACCCCTCTTCTGTCTATACTCCCTTCTTCTCTTGTTATTTCCCCCATAGAATTGGTCTCACCCCATCTCTCCACCTCTTCTCACTTGGTTGCTACATTTCAGCAGCCTCACCCAGCTGTTCAGCCTCGGCTCCTCACCAAGCTATGATAACATGTCTAAGACACCCAACGTGGGCAGTAAGATGCCCCACGTCTCCCTCAGCCTCCAGGATACCCCCTGCCCATGATATTCCACCATTAGCTGCAAATCGACATTACAAAAACCAAATCCACTGTGCTTCCCACAAAGCTGTTTCTAGTCTATTCATTTATTCAAGTAGCACATACGAGCCACCTCCTCTGGGTAAGTCCTTGCTAGGAGCTGGGTAGTTAAACAAGACTCGTTGTGCTTCTCAACCAACCCTGGGGTTTCCCCCGATATCACAGGCAAGAATACTAAAATCATCTTGGACCCTTTTCTGCCTTTCACTCCATATAACCAACCTGATACCAAGATCTAGTTTCCCTCCACTGAAATGCCTTTCCCTACTAGCCCCTCTCAGGAAGTTCCAGTGTCCTAGTTCTGCTCCCCCATACGTGGAAGGCTACCATGCCTTCCAGGTAACTGGCCTCACCAATTCCAGTCTTCCCTCCTACCTTCTTGTGGCTCTCAGATTTATTTTGCTAAATAATGCTTTTGTCAAGTGTCTTTTCCACTTAAGAGTTTATTAATAATCCACAATTTTCTGAAGTGAGTTCTGTGGGACACTGATCACAGGAAAGTTTCATTGTTAAAGGGTTCCATTAAAAAATAAGGTTGGGAAACACTTTAAACTCCATCTCTCCCTCCTGGGGAGACACAGGGCACATTAGCCTATTAAAGGTACTGATAAGTCCTGCAGTAAAGAATTTGATCTGGTATTCCTCAAAATTGTTTAACCACTGAACTGATTTTTTTTTTTTTTTTTTTTGGTGTATCAATTATTGATAACAGACTTCAGCCGTTTCTCTTCTTTGGATCAAGTTCAAACACCTTGGCCTGTCTTTTCAAGGCATTCCAAGTCAGGTCTCACATATTTATATACCTTTAGTTCCTTCTTTCCCTCAACGTGAGACTTTGGATCCTTCACAGAATGTGATAGCAGAATGTTCATCAACACCGACCACTACTAAGACCCAAATCTTGGAATCTTCTTTAAAGGAAAAGTTGTTGATCTTACAAACATATGTTTGATTGAGCTATAATTCTTTAGACTAAAATGGAAAGACACCCAGGTTTACATGTAGTCTTCTCTATTTTCCAAACTCTTTAAAGCATAGTTAATAAGAAAATCTAGTTAGAAGAGATTATAACTTCAAAATTCCTTCTTCACTAGGAATTTATCTTTTAAAATCGCCAGCAATCAATCATTTAGTCTCCTGTTGAACACATCTCTTGGTCGGGAATTCATTACCTTTTGAAGCAATACGTTCCATTACCAGATACCTCTGGTGGCTAGAGAAGCTCTTTCTTGTGTTTGGATGAAATCTGCCTCTGGAAAGTCTTTGATAAATACCCATAGGGTTTAATTCAATGGTCAGTGTTGTGTGGGGAGGGACATGCCCGCTGCAGTGTGGGTAACTCTGCCCTTCTGTTTATCCAGAAAAGTAAACGCAGCGGCGCAAAGGCAGCTGGGCCGCCTGTGGCATACAAGTTCTGTCTTCTTCCACCCTCTGATCCACGAATATGCAGAGAAGCTTTCAGCACTTCTTCCTGAGCCTTTGAAGGTCTGATGCTTATAACTCAAAGGGGCAGGATCTGCTGATCCCAGGGAAGCCAGACGGGGAAATGAGAATATGGGCGCAGAATCTGGTCTGTGCACTGAACATCTAAAGTGAGTGTACTAGTAGCCATGTCTGAAAGCACTCAAGGAGAAGAGAGAAGTCAATGAATTGCTGCTAAAACCAGTTGACATTCACTTCATCAGCTCCAAGTGGCTGCCTCTCCTTGATCATTCTCCTTACCATATCTTTGCAGACATCACTTAAGGGGTGCCCCAGCCTTCCTGACACTCTCCTCTGTGTTACTCAGGAAGTTTTCATCTTTTGGCTCCACAGTGCCTCTGCCAAGTCATTGGCATTTCTTCTTTAACAAAGAGTGAAGCCATTTTTTTTTTAGAAAATTAATATACCGTTAAATTCATTTGGTCTGAGATGCAGTTTGATATTTTTGCTAAATGGGATGTTTTTCTGCATCTGAAATGATTGACTTTTTTAACTGGATTGAGAAGTTAAAATGTTGGCCAAAATTTGCATTTCGGGGTTCAATGAGTTAATATCTATGTGAAACAGTGCACCGTACCTAGTGTCAGCTATGATTGTTATTTTACCATATTATCTAAGTACCCTACTTCCTATACAATCTAAAAGAGATGAAGAGAAATAGCTGTAACCTAAGTTTAGGGCAGGACTCCAAACTCTTGGTTACCTCAGTCAGGAACCCCAACACTGGATCCAGCAAATTTGGATGGTGTTGAGTGCTTGTGCATGCTCAGTCGTGTCCGACTCTTTGCAACCTCGTGGACTGTAGCCCACCAGGCTCCTATGTCCAAGGAATTTTCCAGGCAAGAATATTGGAATGGGTTGCCATTTCCTCCTCCAGGGGATCTTCCCGACCCAGGGATCGAACTGTGTCTCCTCCATCTCCTGCGCTGGCAGGCAGATTCTTTACCAACTGCATCACCTGAGAAGCCCCTTAGATGGTGCTATCTAGCCTTAAAGTTCATTTGATGGATCCTACTCTAAAACCTAAAATCAGGAAGGATCCAGTGCCCTTGAGTGCCCCCGAGTGCCCCCTTTCCTTCAACCAGGATGAGCTGCACTTTTCATCCTGGTTTGTTTGCTCACTTTTTTTTAACATTCACAAACACTGAACAGACAGGCTGGGATATCCTCTGGGGGCCTCTGGGCCAAGCCTTCAGAGTCGAGCAGGATGATTCACTTTCAAGAGCCAAGAGACCAACTTCTCAGATTCCCTTGACCACTAACCACTGTACATCTCAGCAAGCCTCTCCATCTTAGCACTTCGAAGAACATCAAGTAATTCTAATGGAAGCCTGGAATGTTTCACAATTTGGACAATCCCTTAGCCACTGTTGTATCTCTAATGCTCAGCAGCTGCTCAATGAAGAGCTATATAATCAATAATTAAATGATGAAACTCCATGGGGTCGCAAAGAGTCAGACACGACTGAGTGACTGAACTGACTGGTATGAAGGGAACTCTTCTTAATAATCAGAGGCTGGGATACACTCAAAATTTCAAATGAATTGAATAATATCTGTGTTTCATGACCATGTGTATTTTTTTCCTCCAGGTCGTTTTCTTGGTGAACAGTGGTTCAGAAGCCAATGACCTAGCCATGCTGATGGCCAGAGCACACTCAAACAGCACAGACATCATTTCTTTCAGGTAACCACATCTTGGAATATTCATTTTAACACTGACTCACCCCAATATTAAATGTTAATCTCTAAAATACAGCCTAGAGCAGGAGAGAGACTTTCACAGGGGTGTTTTTCTAAGTTCAGGTTTTAGGGTAGGACCCATCAGATGAATTTTATGGCTGGATAGCACCATAAAAATTGGCCTGATCCAAGTAGGGGTCCCTGACTGAGGTCACTAATAAAGAGTTTGGAAGCCTAGTTATGTCATAAATTCTCTATGAAATTAAAAAGAAGGCTACAAGACAGCTTTTTAACTTTAAAGATATGGTATAGAAACTAACATGTTGTCTGGAGGAGGAAATGGCAACCCGCTCCAGTATTCTTGCCTGTAGAATCCCATGGACAGAGGAGCCTGACCAGCTACAGTCCATGGGGTCACAAAGAGTCAGAGACGACTCAGTTACTAAACAACAATGACAACAACAAAGATGAAATAGACTGGTCATAAATTGATCATTATTGAATCTGAATGATGGCTGTCTAGGGGGGAGTCATTGTAATATTCTCTCTTCTTTTGTATATTTCTAAGTTGTCCATAGTAAAGGTTTTTTTTAATAAATGCTGCGAATATAAAAAGAAAGAAAGAAACTAACACATTGTTAATCAACTATGTGCTGTGCGCTAAGTCACTTCTGTTGTGTCTGACTTTTTGCAATCCAATGGACTGTAGCCCACCAGGCTCCTCTGTCCATGGGATTTCCCAGCAAGAATACTGGAGTGGGCTGCCATGCCTTCCTCCGGGGGATCTTCCTGACCCAGGGATCGGACCCACGTCTCTTATGTCTCTTCCATTGGCAGGTGTGTTCTTTACTACTATCACCACCCAGTATGCTCCAAAACAAAATACAAATTTTAAAAGAATAAATTAAAAGTAAAAAGATATAATGGTATTGACTGCACCCTATGCCAGATAGTGAAAGACTGGTCTGCACCCCCAGAAGCTTTGCCATGTGACACTGAACTCACTTTTATCTCTGCTTATGATAAGAAGCCATATACTTATTTCACAGTGCCAGTTGTACCATTTTTCACTTTCTCTAAATGCAGAGTTCAGTTCAGTTCAGTTCAGTTGCTCAATCGTGTCCGACTCTTTGCAACCCCATGGACTGAAGCATGCCAGGCTTCCCTGTCTATCACCAACTCCTAGAGCTTGCTCAAACTCATGTTCATTGAGTTGATGATGCCATCCAACCATCTCATCCTTTGTTGTCCCCTTCTCCTCCTGCCTTCAATCTTTCCCAGAATCACGGTCTTTTCCAATGAGTCAGTTCTTCTCATCAGGTGGCCAAAGTATTGGAGTTTCAGCTTCAGTATCAGTCCTTCCAATGAATATTCAGGACTGATTTCCTTTAGGATTGATTGGTTGGATCTCCTTGCAGTCCAAGGGACTCTCAAGAGTCTTCTCCAGCACCACAGTTCAAAAGCATCAATTCTTTGGTGCTCAGCTTTCTTTATAGTCCAACTCTCACATACATACATGACTACTGGAAAAACCATATCCCTGACTAGACGGACCTTTGTTGGCAAAGTAATATCTCGGCTTTTTAATATGCTATCTAGGTTGGTCATCGGAGAAGTCGATGGCACCCCACTCCAGTACTCTTGCCTGGAAAATCTCATGGACAGAGGAGCCCAGTAGGCTGCAGTCCATGGGGTTGCTCAGAGTCGGACAGGACCGAGCAACTTCACTTTCAATTTCACCTTCATGCACTGGAGAAGGAAATGGCAACCCACTCCAGTATTCTTGCCTGGAGAATCCCAGGGACAGGGGAGCCTGGTGGGCTGCTGTCTATGGGGTCGCACAGTCGGACACGACTGAAGCGACTTGGCAGCAGCAGCAGCAAGTTGGTCATAACTTTCCTTCCAAGGAGTAAGCGTCTTTTAATTTCATGGCTGCAGTCACCATCTGCAGTGATTTTGGAGCCCAGAAAAATAAAGTCTGACACTGTTTCCACTGTGTCCCCATCCATTTCCCATGAAGTGATGGGACCAGATGCCATGATCTTAGTTTTCTGAATGTTGAGCTTTAAGCCAACTTTTTCACTCTCCTCTTTCACTTTCATCAAGAGGCTGTTTAGTTGTTCTTCACTTTCTGCCATAAGGATGAAGTCATCTGCATATCTGAGGTTATTGATATTTCTCCCGACAATCTTGATTCCAGTTTGTGCTTCCTCCAGCCCAGCATTTCTCATGATGTACTCTGCATAGAAGTTAAATAAGCAGGGTAACAGTATACAGCCTTGACGTACTCCTTTTCCTATTTGGAACCAGTCTGTTGTTCAATGTCCAGTTCTAACTGTTGCTTCCTGACCTGCATATAGGTTTCTCAAGAGGCAGATCATGTGGTCTGGTTGTCCCATCTCTTTCAGAATTTTCCACAGTTTCTTGTGATCCACACAGTCAAAGCAATATTGACTTTATAGTCAATAAAGCAGAAATAGATGTTTTTCTGGAACTCTCTTGCTTTTTCGATGATCCAGCGGATATTGGCAGCTTGATCTCTGGTTCCTCTGCCTCTTCTAAAAATCAGCTTGAACATCTAGAATATGTATATCCAGATAAATCATGATCTGTTCAGAGCAGTCTTGGTACTACTAGGGTTCAATAGTAGTTTGTGTTTCCGCTTTCAGGATATATAACCATTCCTTCGAGTAGTCTCAATAGTCCTAAATCCTTTTTGAAGGGTGATTTTGATTTGGGAAGTTGTCCAAACTTATTTGAAACCAAGAGATTAGGATAATTTGTAATAAATATGACTGTTTCAGTTTCCAGAAATAAAGCCCGAGTTTCTTCTAGGCTGACTAGAATGGCTTATGAGGCACTTGAAGAAAAGTCCCCAAAAATGTTAAGTGACAGCCGCGTCACAGGAGCAAATACTCATCTTCTCAAAGAGATCACTTTGCAGACTCGTTGAATATATAATTTCTGGCATGATGCTAAAAGATGAGTCTCATTGCTTAGAGGAACAGAGTAGGGCAGGTCTAAGGTCAGAGCTCTCAGCCAGATGGCCTCCAAAATTCCTGTCACGATTCAAATCTGTGATGCTAGTAGAAAACATAAATAGGTGAATTCATTTGACACAGGCTTAGAAGATTTCTTTGAGATCATTGAGGTTGTAGGTCAATAGTGTTCTTTTTCATCTCCATAGCTTTCATGGATTTTCTTTTTTGTCCAACCCAGTGTTCCACAGGCCAGTGATCAAATGAAAGCACACTTAACCCAGTCCTCCCACTCTTTTCTGTCTGCAGAGGAGCCTACCATGGATGCAGTCCTTACACACTTGGCTTGACAAATGTAGGCATCTATAAGATGGACCTCCCTCATGGGATGGGCTGCCAACCAGTAAGTTCTGAGATTTTTGCCTTGTTTCTCTAAAGACTCCTAGGTGTATGGAATCATTGATCAGATTTTTCCAGTCATTAGGACTAGAAACTAATATGAAGCCTGTGATTAATCAAGGCCTCAATTTGACTTAATCAAATGAAAGACCATTTAAAGGAGACATTTGTTAGAAAGACCTTCAGAGTCTGAGTCTGAGTAATACTTACTATTAGAGATGCTTTTACATTTTGTTTTGTTTTTAAGTAAAATTGAGTCAGTTACAAATAAATGCATTGAAATAAGTTCCCAGAGCCTTGAATGCATATAATTTCCGTATACTCATCCTTGTACTCACCTTCTGTTCTCATCCACTGTACCCACATTTTCAGCATCAGAATCAGGTACCTAATTATTCTCATTCTTTCAGATGCCATTACCCACCAAACTCTTGAGCCAATTGTTTCCAGGCAGACACAGAAATCAGTTTCCTTTGTAGAGTGCCCTCATAACTGATTTCCAAGAAAAAAAATTCTCTCTTCAAAGCTGAATATCAAGTTTTTGTCCTAAGTGGGAGAAGAGTAAGGAAGGAATCTTGGTATCAAGTTAAGAAGCCCTCTTGCCTTGATTGGTACCATATGTTGCCCCAAATTGACTGTCTTGTGTTCATGTCTTGCCAAATCCCCTCTTTTGTCATTTGCAGACAATGTGCCCAGACATTTTCCATGGCCCTTGGGGAGGAAGCCACTGCCGAGATTCTCCAGTGCAAACAATTAGGAAGTGCAGCTGTGCGCCAGGTCCAACTGAGCGGGGAGGGAGGCACGTGGGGGAAGGTCAGGAGGGGGAAGGAATGAGGAGAAAGGCAAATTGGAAAAAGTGGGAAGGGAAAAGTCATGGCAAATACAACTAGGAAGTCACTCCTCATTGAGCCAACACTCCTTATAGCCAATGACCACAATACCATCAAAGCATCCATCCCCTGTCAGGAAACACATCTCAGCATCTCACCCTTATCAGACCTAAGCCAGAAACACTGTCACCCAGTGCTTCATTGGAGGCGCTCTCTCAGCTCTCCTAGCAATGGTTCTGTTCCCAATTTGATAGGAAAACAAGGTTGGGGGGATTATTCACCAGTTCCCAATGGAGGAAGCGGAAAAAACACTTCTAGAAATTTCGAAACTCCAGTCAAGAAGTTCCCCAGGGACTCAGAATACCAGCCAAAGAGAGTATTTGTCAAAACAGAAGGTGGTTCCTGAAGGCTGTTGACATCTTCTCAAAAACTGTGAAGACCTTCTCACCAGGAAAGCTGTTATTCATCAAATGCGTTGTTATTTACATTCTTTACCACTTCCTCACATGAGGGAGCGGAGGCCTGGAAGCAGCCTGAGTTCTTGATTTGTCAGCAAGCCCCACCCATGCTTGTCAGCACACGGCAGGACCCTTTGGGTGACTGCCCCCAAATAGCACCCAAGGAAAGCACGAAGTTCTCCTGCCAAGAGATCTTTAATGAAACAGTGTGAGTCACCGGGCTGAGAAGAAGAAGGTGAATGGAAGCCTTAAAAATCAGCTTTGAAAGTAAGAAAATTCACAGTCACCTTAAAATTCAGATGGGATAATGGTGGAGGTGGGAGGCTGAAAGCATGAGCTTTAGAACAAGATGTTATAGTCACAGAACATAAAACCGTGAGGAAGTTTTAAACTTCACTCAAACTCTCCTTCTGAAAGATGAAGCTCCTATTTCTCATCTTTGAAATGTAGACAGGAATATCTGCCCTGGTGGCCCCGTATTCCAGGCCTTCCTGAGACCAAGGAAGAGAATTTTTAGAACTTTTTTTTAATGGGGATGTCTTTTTAAAAAATCTTTGGTCTGTACCACACATGTGGAATCTTAGTTCCCTGACCAAGGATCGAACCCACAGCCCCTGCATTGGCAGCATGGACTCTTAACCACTGTAACACCAAGAAGGTCCCCAAAAGAGAGCTTTTGTAGAGACAGGCAGACTGTAGCAATGCCAAGGGCTACTATGCCTGCACCTCACCACCATGTGGCACCAAAAACTAAAGTCAGTTGACTGAACCTCACAGATGTCCATTCAACTTCAAGCACATCAGTGCAGAGCCTTGGAGGCAGGAGACATGGTCCTTCCCTTCCCTCCTGGCTCGGTGTCCCTCTCTCTTCAATCCTCTGCCTCCTCACTCTTTTCAGCCTTCTCCTCTGTCAGGAGGAGACAGAGGTCCTTGTATTGATAATACGAGGACCCCAGGGTCATCTCTCTAGTGGTCTCTGGAGGCTAAGTAACAGTGACAGACAGACATTTCTGCCTCTCGGAACTGTGGTCCTCGGCACATCTGAAGTCAGCTGTTCTCTTCACTCATATCTTCAAGAGGCAAGGCTAATACCCTCTCTTTATACAAGAAGTGACATCAGCCTCCTCTAGTGCTATTAGGCTTGAGAAGCGTTGGGTCTTTGCTGTAAAAAGGCATATTTATATATCTTTGTAAATACATCCCAACATATAAATTACTTGGAATAGAGAAGTTTCCAGTTCTTAGGTCCTCTTAGAGTTCACTCACTGAACACATAAAGGTACCAGGTTTGAGAGGGGGCATTTTTTTCACCTCAGCAGGATGTCACCACTCCCCTCATCAGCCTGGGCAAGAATCCAATATATGTGTGGTAGAGTTCATTTTCTCCTCCACCCCCTCCTCAGGATGTTTTCTTTCCAACTGTTCATTCCAGTCCCTGAATGTCAGAATACCTTGGGATGAAAAGCACCTCTCAACCCACTGCCCACACAATGTTCCTAACCTCATGCTGATCACATCATTTCTCTTTCTCCTTTTGCAACACAAGCTCCCTTTTCCTTAAAAATTGTTCTTTCTTGGCTCCTCACTCTTGCTTAACTCTTTGTGTGCATGCATGCTAAGTCACTTCAGTCATGTCCAACTCTTTTCGACCCCATGGTCTGCAGCCCACCAGGCTCCTCTGTCCATGGGATTCTCCAGGCAAGAATACTGGAGTGGGTTGCCATGCCCTCCTCCAGGGGATCTTCCTGACCCAGGAATGGGACCCACATCTCTTATGTCTCCTGCACTAGGAGGCGAGTTCTTTACTGCAAGTGCCACCTGGGAAGCCGAACTCTATCTTTCCACCAGATAAAATGAAAACACTTCCCTCTTTATGCCATTTCCTGGATAACATCCAGAAGAGCAGTCCCTCTCCACCTGCTTGATGTTGTCATGATGACACCACTACCCCAGGTCTCTCTCCAGAGGTGGCCTGACCTGGACTTACAGCAATGAGCCAATGAAGGAAAAAACCAGTGACAGCTGATGACTCACATTGCTGAACTTGTGCACAGTGGAGGAAAAATTTATAAAAGGTCTAGCACAGGTTCAAGCAAAATCTTCTTCATGGTTTGTTTTGTCCAAATTTAAGCCATTAGGGTTGATTTTGCTCCACACTTGGATTTCTCAAGTGACAAATGGTCTTGGTAAATTCCCAAATTATATCCTTTGAACATATGTATAATTCATCCTCTAAGGTCATCCTTGGTTGTTTTCTTTTCCTTTCTGAATAAAAATAGAAAATTTCAATCTCCAGGGGCACAGATTCATTTGTCTACTATATCCTGCCCATCAAACAACATAAATGATGCTAACAAGTGTACTTTCTGGTTTTGATATACCTTTCATTGATTCCCTTCTTCAAAGGGAAGAAGAGCCCTGAGCCCTCGATTCCAGTTCACCAAAGATCAGTGAACGCTGTCGAGCAAGCTTTTCCAAACATCGTATGTAGCCTAAAAGTATGTTTGGGGCCAGGTCATGTTTTTCTCACTTTTTAAGAGCTGAACTATAAACTATATTTATGCTTCACTGTTGATGGTGAAAACTGCAGGTTTCTATTCCTTATCTCTAGCTTTCAGGAGACAGGACCACATCCATGCCTCTAAGTGAGCATCGTGATGGTAGATGGTGTCTTGCCTCCCTGACGGCTTTCACCAGAGACCCCCATCACACTCATATCTCCCTCTGCCTTTCTTCTGCTATTCATGGATATGGGTTTAGATTCAGAGATTATGTGGTGCTACCCACCAAATTACAGGTGTGGATAAAAATTCTGAAGGTTCTCATATGTGGACACACTAGTTCTGGGACATTTGCTATTCCAGAGGGGACTGCTTCCGCTCCCCTCAGACAATGGATGAAAGTTACATGACTGTAGTACTTTCCTCTTTAGAATTCTCATTGTTCTATAAACATATTTGTTGGTGGTGGTGTTCAGTCACCAAGTCGTGTCCAGCTCTTTACGACCCCATGGACTGCAGCATGCCAGACTTCCCTGTCCTTTACCATCTCCCAGAGTTCACTCAAACTCATGTCCATCGAGTCGGTGATGCCATCCAGTCATCTCATCCTCCGTCATCCCCTTCTCCTCCTGCCTTCAATCTTTCCCAGCATCAGGGTCTTTTCCAATGAGTTGGCTATTTGCATCAGGCAGCCAAAGTATTGGAGTTAGTTAGTTAACTAATATGGTTAGTAAGTATGTTTATACTTACTTACATACTTACTAACCATAAAGACTGAGATACTTTGTAGCTTTAAAATGGTATATCAGATTAAGTGGCAATACAAGGTAAACAGTTATTTCCAAATAAATCAAATCCACATAGCAATTACATCTGAATTAAATCTATCGTGTCGATAGAATTGGCTTCCTTAGGTGAAACAGCCATCTCTCCCAGACTCAGTGACGCTCTGGGGTGTTTCTTCCACAGATGGAAATGACTGAAGTGGCTTGTTTACACCTTTGTGGCTAGGCTAGTCTTGCTGCTCAGAACAAAGCACAAGTTGTTCTGACTCTTTCCGTTTCAGAAACCTATATCCCCATATCCTGCTTTGCTGTATCTTGAGGGACTCTAGTCAATTTACTATCCTGGTTTCTTTTTTTCTCTGTTTTCCCCCCATTCTTCTGGATGCCTTTCTCACATCGTCAAATACTGTGTTTTGTTTTGTTTGTTTGTTTATTGCAGACTGCTGTCAAGCTAAAGACCAGTATATTGAACAATTCAAAGATACTCTGAGCACTTCTGTGGCCAAATCAATTGCTGGATTTTTTGCAGAGCCAATTCAAGTAAGTGTGTTAACCTTAAACATTAACTGAACTCAGTTGTAAATTATCAATTTTAACTCATACATTCTAGTGACTTCCAAATTATTTAAGTGATCACTGTTATGTCCCTTTATGTCATTCTCCTCATCCCCTTGAAAAAAAGAAGGCCCCTGGTTTTCAACTGACCTTTAAAAGTCCATCTGCTGTACTCCCAGACTGAACAGACAGATAGATGAAACTACTGAATTTGTAAATCTGTAAAAATAGAAAACCCCAGCAGTTTTCAGTTGCTTATTACCCACACTGTCAGGGTGAGCCGTTCTGTAATCTTACTAAATCCCCTTAATCTGTTTTTCTCTGCTCTCAGGAAAGACCACATTTGCAACCATTTCCCAGAAGGCATGGCATTAAGAGGAATGGCTCTTCTTTTCACTCACAGTTGAAACATTTCTAGAAACGGCTTCAAAAATTGCTAGTATCACTAATGCTAATATTGATCATGGTCTGTCTTCAGTTGTTTCTTTTTTTAATACTTTCAAGGCCCTGTGCTGTTTTCTAGGTCTTCTTGGTTTGGTCTTTTGCAGGGGGTGAATGGCGTTGTTCAGTACCCGAAGGGGTTTCTAAAGGAAGCCTTCGAGCTGGTGCGCGAGCGGGGAGGCGTGTGCATTGCAGATGAAGTGAGTGGCCACAGAGTAGGTGTGATGGAGCCAGGACAGGAAAAGCGCAGGGAGAAATCTCTAAACCCTGCTCTGCAGTCCAGGCAGAAAGCATCTACTTGCAGATTCCAAGATGAGGGTATAAGTTAATGAATCTTTTTCTCATTGACTGACTAGTTCGTTACTAGATTAGAACGTCAACGTCCCAAGTGAAGTCTATCAAATAAGATAACAGGCCTAGGATGTTGCCATTCTTCAACATACTTTTAAAACTCCTATTTGAATTCAGCTTAAACTTAGTTTAACCTCACAACCAAGTTTTCATCTTAACTTTTGCCAAAATAGTATTAGACAGTCCAGCAGCATTCATAAAAAAAATCTGTTTGGAAATTACACTTAGAAAAAAAAGTCCAGCCTCTAAGAAGAGGGCCATAATCACAGATATTTGGAAAGTAGTTCCAGGGACTCCCCTGGCAGTCGAGAGGTTGGGGATCCCACCTCCATTACAGGGGCCGTGGCTTTGATCCTTGGTCAAGGAACTAAGATTCCACGTGTTGTGTGATACAGCCAAAAAAAAAAACTGAATTGAATTGGGGGAAAAAAAGTGAACTGAAGTTCAAGATAGTTAATTTGCCTGTCAAGATCATGCTGTTAGTAGGGACAGAGCCAGAACTCACACCCAGACTCAAAGACCACACTAACCACTGGGCAACCCGCCTTTCAAGAATGATTGAACTGTGGTGTAGAAAGACAAAGGGTGGCAGGAAAGGTGGGAACAGAAGAAACTCCTGAGGGCAGAGCCAGTGCTGCACCCAGGGATCTCACATGCCTTCTTAATCAGCTAACCTTGGCTTTCCCTTCTATAAAATGAGGAATTTGGAATCTACAATAAGGGTTTCCCAAGGTGCTGCTAGTGGTAAAGAAGCTGCCTGCCAAAGCAGGAGACATTAAGAGATTCAGGTTCAATCCCTGGGTTGGGAAGATCCCCTGGAGGAAAGCATGGCAACCCACTCCAGTATTCTTACCTGGAGAATTCCATGGACAGAGGAACCTGGGGCCATGGGGTTGCAAAGAGTCAGACACAGCTGAAGTGCCTTAGCATGGGGCCATATTGGGCCATCAGTCTTTCCTGGTCTGGCGTAAGCTGGATTTAAATTTGAAATTGACTGCTTTTAGGCAAGGCATTCGCACACATAGTTCCCATTCCAATTCATAGAGGTGGACCTAGCCTGCTTCTCTCATGGCTATATGCTTCTTACCTCCTAAGACATTTGAGTTTATGAACCTTAGAATGAGTCATCTCTGTTCAACTGAAAGATTCTATGGAACTGACACCTCCTAGATGACTCACATGGTTTATGGCCCTACATAATTTCATGTATTGTCCAAGCAATCTGATTTTTTTTTTTTACCATTTATTTATGGTACTTAGATGAAATAAAAAATGAAAATAGACAGGCAAGTTGGATGGATTTGCCATGAGCTTTCTTACATTCTCTTTTGGGCAAATTCATCAGCTTGTGTTCAGGGACTCAAAACTAGGAGACTCAGGATTCGAGCCCAGGTCTGTCTGATTCTCATACCTAAGCTCTTCTCCTGTGTTGCTCACTCTTATCTAATTGTAACCCCCAAATTCGCCTTTGCAACAGCACCTTGGAGAGAGCAGAAAAATTAAAAAAAAAAGTCTGAGAAGGACCCTTATTCTTTCAAGAGCATTTCAGAATCAGCTTCAAGTGCCTACACCTCTATCCTAGAAGAGCAGTATGTGTAGAGAGAGAGAGAGAGACAGTCCAAGAGACAGAACCAGAAGGGAATCAAGGACCCACCACCAAAAAAGGCTCTGGCAGAAATTTGCATGGGAATATTTGTGCGCCTTTATTTAGTTAGGCACTTCTGCCACATTTTTATTCATTCTACAAACACTTAGTGTCTACTTTTATCAGGCACTCTGCTAGATATTATGGATAAAGAGAAAAATGAGATACAGTCTCTGTTATTAGACAAGTGAGTGTGTGCATGCTAAACACTTCAGTCATGTCTGACTTTTTGCAACCCTATGGACTGCCTGCCAGGCTCCTCTGTTCATGGGATTCTCTAGGCAAGTATACTGGAGAGGGTTGCCATTTCCTTTTCCAGGGGATCTTCCCGACCCAGAGATCTAAACCGCATCTGTGTCTTCTGCATTGGCAGGCGGGTTCTTGACCACAAGCGCCACCTGGGAAACCCTATTAGACATGTACTCTGGTGATAACAGTCCAAGGTGAGAGGTTCTGATGGCAGCCTAGGTGCCTTGTAGGAAAATTTTCCTAGCCCAGATAGTGAGGAAACCATGTTTTGAAGAACAAGAGGCGTTAGCGAGAGACAGAGCAGGGAAAGGATCTTCTGGGAAAAGGAAACAGCACGAACAGAACAACTGCGGTCAGCTTAGTTCCATCCTGAGTTAACCGGCTTCACTGAGTCCTCCTCATGACTGATTCTCAGGAAGAAAAGGACACCACAGGGAAGAGGCCAATCAGCCTGTCTGGGCTGAATGGCAGACGCCCCAGCGCCAGCCTGCATGCTGTAGTTACTGCCTCATCCAGCATGGGGCAGACGCAGCCTTCCCACAGAGGGGCCTTATTCAGGATTGCTAATCACAACAAAGTTTTTCACATGCATTATTTATATAACCCTCACCACAACCCTGTGATGTATTGCTATTAAGTGTTTCCACTCAACAGAGCTAACATAGGTCCAGAGGAGTTAAGAAACATGTCTAGAGTCACACAACGCTAGCAAATGGCTTTTGGTGCCTAAAAGCTCAAGCATGGTGCTTTTTCCATCATAGTACAAGGATGGTGGTGATGATGATGTCAAGGAGGAGAAGATAGAAGAGAAGGAAAGAGACCAGAGAGTCAGGAAAATCAGCATTTCTCAGAAAGTTCCCGGTGATTTCGGATTTGTTTCCATCAGGTGCAGACAGGATTTGGAAGGCTGGGCTCTCACTTCTGGGGCTTCCAAACACACGATGTCCTGCCAGATATTGTTACCATGGCTAAAGGGATTGGGAATGGCTTTCCCATGGCAGCAGTCGTGACAACTCCAGGTAGGAACCACGGGCAGTTCGTGTCTGCTTCTGGGCCCCCTGCATCCCCAGTCGTAGAAAACATGTGTATTGTACCTAGTGTGGGCTGGGGACCGTCATGGAAACTACACACGCATTTCCCAAGTAATGTTAAAGGGAAACAGTCTGTCTGCCAGACTGTGGAAAAGATGGAAGAAAACCAGCCCTTTTTGCTCTTTGCTGTAGGGAAGACCAATTCTCCCAGCCTCACATTGAGATGTAGGGTTCTACTACATTGACAAGATCTAGGCAACAAAAACAAAACCAAATCCAACACAAGAGATCCGTGTTAACCAACCTGAAGCCAGATAAAGTTTAAAGCTAAAGTATCCAAGGAGTCATATTCTTAAAGAACACTCCAACTTAGTCTTGCCACCCCAAAGAGCTATAGACTCAGCCTCCAGAGTGATAGTTTTCTCTGCTGATCATCAACAACTAAATACAATACAATCTCACTTAGCTAGAACAGTCTATAAAATGAACATTAGAATTACTTTTATTACCCGTTTTAGTGAAGTTTTACCGAGAATACTTTTACGAACCACTTATTATTGAAAATCTTAAGATTATTTCATTTATTTTTCCCACCAATAGCAAGCACACTTGAGAAACTCCAAAGGATAATTAAGTGCCTTGTAATATTTCAGTGCTTTTATGAAATGAGGAAAGATGGTGTTGAAGGTGAACTATAATGAACCGAATATATATTTTCACCCTCAGACCATCTGGAGATTGTTATGAAATCCTTGCTATGAGAGTTTTAAAAAATATTTCCTTCTTAGTCCCAAGAGTGGAATACAGAAAAAAGGCTAACTAATGAGGATTCATGTACGTTCCTGTAAATCAAGTTTTAAAGTACTTTTCAATTCACACAACACATTGAAGATTTTATTAGTAAACTTCTCCTGGAGTAAATAAGCAATTTTTCCCTATCTATTGTATTCATCAGCTTGGTCTATCATAACAAAATATTGCAGGCTGGGTGGCTTAAACAACAGACATTTATTTTCCCACCGTTCAAGAGGCTAAAGTCCAAGGTCAGGGTAAGAGCCCATTTGAGTTCTGGTGAGATCTCTCTTGCAGATGACCCTCTGGCTGTGTCCTCATGAGTCCTTTTCTGCAGTGAGAAAGGGCTCTGGTGTCTCCTCTTCTTATGAGGGCACCAATCCTATTGGACTAGGACTCCACCCTTATGACCTTAGTTGCCTCTAGGGAGTTGCACTGGGGGTTAGGGCTTCAGCATATGAGTTGGGGATCCCTGAGGGGGGAGACACTTCCATCCATAACATCACTATCATGAATTGGAGGCCATGAAATCTATTGTAAACACCTTTCTACAACATGAAAGTAAATATAACCCAAGTGGCATGATGAGAAATTACAGACGTGTCACTCGTTATCCACCTTTTGTTCTCTCCCTCTAGATATTGCCAAGTCCTTAACCAAGCGCATGCTTCACTTCAATACCTTTGGAGGGAACCCCATGGCCTGCGCCGTTGGTTCAGCAGTGCTTGAGGTACGTTCCAGCAGCTATGTCAACACCACTCATTTCACCAAATAACTACTTCAAAACTACACACATATTATCAGGACTCTACCACATGACATAATTAAAGTGGAGAGTTAATTCCTAGTCCCTGAATCTAAGTTTAGATTTCCAGGTATTATTCTGCTCCCTCTCCCTTTTTTTGAAATCTACTATCAGTGCTTCAAGTATTGGATATGAAATAACATATAATAAACCTCACACATATGAGAAACATAAGAATTCCCCTAGCTAGCTGGTAGCACTGAAATCTCTTTTGTGGTTTCATTGGTGTTTTATGGATGGTGGCATATGTTTTATGTTTTATGGTGACCAATGGCAATTTTTGATGTCAGGTGAATTTTGGTCCTGTCTTGTATATGCTTCCTTACATTTGTTGTACTGTCATAAATGAAAAGACAAAAGAGCAAATGACTTCTATGCAATTCCAACTAGGTGATTCAGCTGTGGTTCAGCACGAGCCCATTGAGTTTTGCCTGTGGTCTCATCTGTTGGAAAAGGTTTGCATAATTCTATGAATAATAGCACTTGGTGCTAGTGGTAAAGAACTCCCCTGCTAATGCAGGAGACATAAAAGATGTGGGTTCAATCCTTGGGTCAGGAAGATCCTCTGGAGGAAGCATGGCAACCCACTCCAGTACTCTTGCCTGGAAAATGCCTTGGACAGAGGAGCCTGACAAGCTGCAGTCCATAGCATCACAAAGAGTCGGACATGACTGAAGGGGCTTAGCATGCATGTATTACATGCATAATAGCACTTTAAATAAGTGTAACATAGTTTCTGAAAGACTGCACAAGAAATTATTAACAGTGGTTGTTTGTGGGGAGGGAAACAGTGGCTGGAGGACAGGGATCAGTGAGGCTCATTCTGCTCTTTGATTCTGTACTTTGTGGTGTTTGAACAAAGCACATGTTTCACTTATTCAAAAAAAAAATTTTAAGTATTTTTCAATAAAAATAAGTAAAAGCTGCCCTTTCTAATTAAAAAGTATATTCAAATATGACTAAATCTCAAAAAGAGAAAGTGTGGGTAGGATGTGACATTTATTTCATTCTGTAGAAATGCCAACTAGTGTTCTAAAGAACTAGTGTTAAAAGTGCTGTGTCACCTCAAACAATTTGGCAAGTAGGATGTAGGTGAACAAGGAGGTCTTAAAAACATCAAGTTCTGCCTGCAGTCATGCAGTTACTATTGGCTGCTTATAAATATACTGTACTGCTCATATGTGGTCCAGAATTGCAGGTCTCTTACTATATAGCACAGGAAACTCTGCTCAATGTTATGTGGTAGCCTGGATGGGAGGGGAGTTTAGGGGAGAATGGATACATGTATATGTATGTCTGAGTCCCTATGCTGTTCTCCTGAAATGATTACAACATTGTTAGTCAGCTCTAGTACAAGATAAAAAGTTTAAAAAAGAAAAGAATCACAGATCTCTGCTGTGAGCGGAAGTAGGTGAAAATCCTTTTATATCTCAGGTGCCCTGACTCTGGGCCCACACAGAGTCTCTTATTTTTCCCTAAATGTTTACCCACTCCTGAAGATGAGAAAGGTATGAGGGAAGTGTTCCCTCTACCAAGCCTTTTTTTCTCCCTACAGCAGATCTTTCTATGAGACAAGGTATGGTCACATGACCTCGGGTTCCATTTGTCTCAAGTTTTGTAAACAGGTCACATACATTTATTTCTCAGTCCCTTTTGAAACTGTTTAAATAGAAAGTCATTTGGGGCTTTTTCTCAACAGGTGATTAAAGAAGAAAATCTACAAGAAAATAGCCAAGAAGTTGGCACCTATATGTTGCTGAAGTTGGCTAAGCTGCGGGATGAATTTGAAATTGTAGGAGATGTCCGAGGCAAAGGTCTCATGATAGGAATAGAAATGGTGAAGGATAAGGTAGGTGGTGATCTACTGGTCTCTCTGTGGCTTCTTGGGGCAGCAAGAGTTAAGGCAGGAAGCCTCGGCTACAAGCTCATTCATTCAGAGATAGAGCCGGCAAGGACTACAAGACTCAGTGAAGCTCATTAGAAATGAATAGAGAGAGTTGGGGCTTCCCCAGCAGCTCAGTGGTAAAGAATCCACCTGCCAATGCAGGAGACATGGGTTTGATCCCTGGGTTGGAAAGATCCCCTGGAGGAGAGCATGGCAACCCGCTCCAGTATTCTTGCTTGGAGAATCCCATGAACAGAGGATCCTGGCTGGCTACAGCCTATGGGGTTTGCAAAGAGTCAGACACAACTGAAGCAACTGATGGTGACAGAGAGCATTGAGTATAAACATGGAGAGTGCTAGAGGAGTGAGGAGGAGAATGTGGAAGAGGGAGCTGATGGTATTCTTGCCAGAGTAGGCAAAGAGCATCGGCAATGACTGAATATTTTGCATTGGAAATACAAAGAAGGGGAGAATTATTTGGGGAGGGACAGGCAGCCCAGAGAGCTAGTAGCAGGGAAAAGGGCCAGGAGAAGGCTGTGGTGATGGTTTGGGTGAGGATGTTAAAGATTTATAGGGTTTTGTATTTATTTGTGAATGGACTTTAATCTCTCAGGTAACCAGGTGGAATGTGACTTTCTGATGACATACCCCACTGTGACCTCAAACTCAATATGACAACTGAATTTAGTATTTTCTCTTAAGCCAGTGATTCTTCCCAAGGTCACTGTTTCTGTTCTGTATCTCCATTCTTCTCCCAATTCCCCAGCTTCAAAACCACCAAATAATCTGTGGCTCCTTCTCTCTCCTTATTTCTAATGTGAAGTCTTATTGATTCTTTCTTCACCATGTTTTTCAAATCTTTCCCACAGTTCCTCCTGCTGCCCCTAGGGTCCATGTCAGTAGGAAATCATCCCAATCCTCCATAAAAGTGAAATCTATATCCTCAGAGGAGAGCGAGAGCAGGAGAATTCTGGCACGGGAAGGAATAGTCAGATCAATGCCTTCCCCCTAATTCTTATCCATGGGAGATGTCTTGCTATCTGCTGTCACCATGCCATCCTAATTTAGAAGGTCTGATGCTCAATTCTTTCAATATTCAGCCCAGACCATGGATATAAGACTTTTCCCTTAACACCACACAGCAGAGACAGTACAAGGCTGGAATGTTTAATTAAGATTTTAAAGCTACGGGAAGACAACAGGAAGAGTACTGCAATATAAAATCGGGCCCTCTGGCTCACAAGCTGTGACATCCACATCTTCAGCTTGGGGCCCTGTCAAAAAGGCTGTTCTAAAGTTCAGACGAGTCCTCTCCCAACCCAGGAGCTCCCTCAAGGATGTCTAGGCTCCTCAAAGCCCAGAATCCCCCGAGGAAAGCCCCATGAGAGAGGAGGCACTCTTCCCTTCCCCGCTAGTCCAAACCCAATGACTGTGTGCTTCAAGACATGTGGACAGAGACACTCATCAGGTCTTGGGTTGTCCTGGTAAAACATCAGAATTCTCCCAAATGGCCACTGATACCAAACAAGCTAAGTGATGGTACATCCATCCTATGTGGCACAGAAATATGTGTGACATGGGAAGATGTGCAGACTGTATTATGGAAAAAATAAGACAGGCTATAAAATAGTATATATAGAATGAGCTTTTTTCCTCTTCTCTCTGCCCTTCAGTAGTTGTAAGCATGGGGTCTGAAGGAACTTCTCTATCGCTAATTCTATCCATTGTCCCCTCAATGACAGTACATTCAAATACTGCTCAAACTTTTCCCCAGTCATGGAATATGATACTCTCTTCTCTGTCTCTAGCTTTGAAAATCCTAGCCTTGTTCAAGATCTGACTCTTCCCCACACCTCCTCTTTAAGCTTGCCTTTGCTTCTCCTGTCTAAAGGGACTCCAGCCTTCAGAGAATCCCTCTCCTACTCCCTGTCTAAAGAGCTCCTTTGAAAGGATCTTTCAAATCATGTACTTGTTGACTCGATTTTCAAGTATCAACATCTTTTTTTCCTATGTAAATTATATGCTTTTGAGGCCAGGAAATACACAGATGGTGAGCACTTTACCAGTGTTAATTGATTGATTTCAGGCCCCTGCAACACTTCAGACCACTTTCATGTAATTGAAACAGTACAGAACTTGACTTTGATGCTGTATTGATGTATATGATGTATTGATGCTGAACAATATAACCCAGATTTAAAACTCCCATGTGCTATTGGTAAGGATGTGAACTGGATACAGCCCTTTGGACAGAAATTCATCTGTGTCTGTAAGATTAAATGTATACATTTTGACCTAGCCATTCCACTTATAGAGATGTGTCCTAGAGAAATATTCACAGATGTGTGTAGATATAAATAAGTGAGGGTGTTTGCAATATTTTTTATAATCATAAACAAAAATAGAAAATCACATATATGTCCAAAAATAGGAGATGAAACAAATTGCTCTACCAACAAGCGACAAAATACTAGGCAGTCTTTAAAAAGACTAGGTCCATGAGGGTGGGATGATTTGAGAGAATAGCACTGAAACATGTATATTACCATATGTGAAACAGATCACCAATCCAGGTTCGATGCATGAGACAGGATGCTCAGGGCTGGTGCACTGGGATGACCCTGAGGGATGGGATGGGGAGGGAGGTGGGAGGGGTCTCAGGGTGGGGAACATGTGTACACCCATGGCTGATTCATGTCAATGTATGGCAAAAACCACTACAATATTGTAAAGCAATTTGTCTGCAATTAAAATAAATTAATTATTTAAAAAAAATAGAATGAGACTAGGTCCAGATACACTGACATGGAAAGATGTTCAGGATACGTTGTAAATTGTTCAAAACAAATGCAAAACATTATAAAGGATGAATTATTTTTAAAATGTGCATTTAAATGCATCTGTATGCATAAAAAATTTGTCTCGTTCACACCAAATTACTAACAGGCAGTGTCCCTAGGAGTAGGATTTTAGGAAGAGAAACTTCCAATTTTTACTAAATGCATGTCCATACTGCTTTAAGGAGTTTTTCCCAATAACCGTGAATACTTTTATATTGTTTAAATGAAAACCTACCCTCTCAAAACAAGTTGAAAAACAAAAACAAAATAAACAGGAAGCTACATTATACCGTCAAGAAGAGGCTAGCTACTAACATGCCTATTTGATTACGGGGCTGGTGGAACTTAGGTTCAAGCACGGAGCCGGGTCAGGCTGTCCTGTGGCTTTGCCTTATTAGATTTTTTCAACCATGCTTTTCTCTGCATATGCCTACAAGATGGTCAGTTAGTCTTGGCAGTTGAGGCTAGGGAGTGATAAAAAAGGACAGAGGAGCAGAGAGGGAGCTGGCTCAGACCAGGGTGAGACTAAAGTCCCTCCCCAGGCCCCTGATGGCCACCCAGACCCCAGCAACCCAGCTGCCCCTCAGGAACCCTTCCTGACCTCTGAACTCTCATCCCCTAAACCATACTCGACTTCTTTCTAGTTTCTACAGTTTGTGCTGTTCTGTGCTTAGGTGCTCAGTCGTGTGTGACTCTTGGTGATCCCATGGACTGTAGCCCACCAGGCTCCTCTGGATTCTCCAGGCAAGAATACTGGAGTGGGTTGCCACACCCTCCTCAGGGGATCTTCCCAAGCCAGGGATTGAACCCAGGTCTCTCACATTGCAAGTGGATTCTTTACCAGCTGAGCTACCCAGGAAGCCCTTTTACCATTTAGCCCTAAATTATATTGCCGTGTTTTAGTCTTCCCTCATGAGAGCCTCAGGGACAAGCAGGACAACATTTTGGATCAGTGAGGTGATCCTAGTCTTTTATCCCATCATGGGTCCTCTTCTTGTCTGAACATTTGAATAATATTTTCCTAGTCTTAAAGCTTCACAACAGACTGAGAATATAGACCTCTCTGGAAGGTACAGTCTGAGTCTGTGCTCAGCCACTGACACCTAACCAGGAAAGGATTCAGGGTGGATGGGGCAAGGGGGTGGATACCCAAGCCTATGGGAAGGCAGATGGAAAGCGCAGAGCAGAAAAATGAAGCTGGGAGCATGGGAGGGAGCCCTCCTCCACCTCGCAGGGATCGCAGAGGCTGGCCCATGAGCCAGGATCATGCCTTTGAAGCTAGAGAGCCAGACCCAGTGCTGATGCTCTCAGGGCTGTGCCACAGAAGAGAGGCCAGTGGCAGTGACAGGGCTCAGCGCTCACAACTGAGGGATCACAGCCCAGCATCTGAAGAGCATTTACAAACACAGATGCCGAAGCCCTGCTCTACAGGCTTCCCAGGTGGCTCAGTGGCAAACAATCCACCCGCCAGTGCGGGTTCAATCCCTGAGTCAGGAAGACCCCCTGGAGAAGGAAATACCAACCCACTCCAGTATTCTTGCCTGGAGAATCCCCACGGACAGAGGAGCCTGGTGGGCTACAGTCCCTGGGGTCACAAGAGTTGGACGTGACTGAGCGACTTAGCACACAGCACATAGTGTTAAGGTGGGATCGTGGTAAGGTGCTAGTGGTAAAGAACCCGCCTCCCAGAGCAGAAGACATTAAGAGGTGTAGATTTGATCCCTGGGTTGGGAAGATCCCCTGGAGAAGGGTATGGCCACCCATTCCATTATTCTTGCCTGGGAAATCTCATGGACAGGACGGCCAGGCGGGCTACTGTCCCTGGGGTGGCAAAAGAGCGGGACATGACTTAACGACTAAATAAAGCCCTACCCCAAGTAATCAATAGGCCTGACCTGAGGTCTAAATGCCTGTAGTTCAAAATGGCTTCCAGATGATGCAGATTCAGGGTCAGACTTGACTACAGAGGGAGCACTGGTATCCCCAGTCCAATGTCATCAGATGGGTGCTGGCAAGCCTGGGCCCACAAGTAGTCACCACCTTCAGATGCCATGTGACCTGAAACAACCGCTGGGTTTCCAGAGAGCTTACCTCTCCTGACCCTGGAGTAGTAAGTCTTGGGTGAAAAAGTGCAAATTCCACAAGGAGGGACGACGAGGACATAGGGCCCCACTGTAGCTGCCCTGGCTGTGCTGTGGCTCAGGGAGAGCTTGGGCTGTTTGTGCCCTTGTGCAACTTCTGAGCCATTTCCTGGACTCTGAAATGAACTTTTTACAGGGACAAAACCAAGTGAAGAGTTGAGGACAATTTCCACACAAATAAAGCAGGCTGCAAATATGGCTATTACAGAATCAACCTCCTGGGGTAACCACCTGCAGCGCCAAGATTCACTGGCGATCTGCATTCAACTTCATCTTGTCTTTGGGAATCTGGAATGAATTGGGATAAAAAAACAGATATTTTTAATAATGCCACCCCCCAAAATAAATCCTATCCAGAAATTAACAGCTTTATTCAATTACAGGGGGAGAGAGATTGAGAGGGAGGGTAGAGCATTGATTGCTTCAGTTGCTTTCATTTATTTATTTTTAACTTTACAATATTGTATTGGCTTTGCCATATATCAACATGAATCCGCCACAGGTATACACATGTTCCCCATCCTGAACTCTCTTCCCTCTCCATACCATCCCTCTGGGTCGTCCCAGTGCACCATCCCCAAGCATCCAGTATCGTGCATCGAACCTGGACTGGCAACTCGTTTCATATATGATATTATACATGTTACAATGCCATTCTCCCAAATCTTCCCACCGTCTCCCTCTCCCACAGAGTCCAAAAGACTGTTCTATACATCAGTGTCTGTTTTGCTGTCTCGTATACAGGGTTATTGTTACCATCTTTCTAAATTCCATATATATGAGTTAGTATACTGTATTGGTGTTTTTCTTTCTGGCTTACTTCACTCTGTATAATAGGCTCCAGTTTCATCCACTTCATTAGAACTGATTCAAATGTATTCTTTTTAATGGCTAAGTAATACTCCATTGTGTATATGTACCACAGCTTTCTTATCCATTCATCTGCTGATGGGCATCTAGGTTGCTTCCATGTCCTGGCTATTATAAACAGTGCTGCGATGAACATTGGGGTACATGTGTCTCTTTCAATTCTGGTTTCCTCAGTGTGTATGCCCAGCAGTGGGATTTAATTTCTCTTAGAAATAATGTCTTTAATTGTTCAAATGTCAAACATAGAATATTCTTTTAATGTATTTACAGGAGAGCCACCAGCCTCTTCCCCGTGAAGAAGTAAATCAAATCCACCACGACTGCAAATGCATGGGGCTTCTGATTGGCAGAGGCGGCCTTTTCTCTCAGGTAAGAAAAAGGCTGGTCTTTACCTATCAGTTTAGGTAGGCATCTCCTAATGTCCCGACACTGGTCCCTTACCTTCACGCCTGTGAGAGGAGAACCCAGTTCCACTTCGTCTAGGCCTCATTGCTGGGTGCTGTGTTTAGTCACTCAGTCGAGTCTGACTCTTTGTGACCCCATGGACTGTAGACCACCAGACTCCTCTGTCCATGGAATTCTCCAGGCAAAAACTCTGGAGTGGATTGCCATGCGCTCCTCCAGGGAATCTTCCCAAGCCAGGGATTGAACCCAGGTCTCCGACATTGCAGGCAGATTCTTTACCATCTGAGCCACCAGGGAAGCCCAGCCTTTACACCTCAGATGTTTACAAAAGAAAGGGACAGTTATACCTTTAGGCCACTAGAGGGCGCCATGCCAAATGGTTTGGTTCCCACTGTTCTGCGGGCAATGGACACAGGGGACAGTCTAAGGTGGCAGAAACGGACTGCACTGACAAACCAGAGGACTTACAGGACGGGTTATAACAGTGTCATAACAGTCATGCATAAATAGCTTGTCTCATGTATGAATTAGTTCTGACCCCTGTAAAAGCAATCCTAGTTATTTTGAACTCAGTGCTAGACTCTAACCCTGTGAATCCCAGTCTACCAAGCTTTAGTGGCCGCTGTGGCCAGGAGCAATGTCACAGTGCTGGCAGCCCAGGTGACCCTGTGGAGGAGGCGGGGGACCACCCTGGCTGGGTCCCTGATGAAGAACTCAAGAGCAGCCACTCCCAGGGCCCTTTTCCTTCAGGCTGGGAAAGGCAGAGACCAAGCTCTCCCTGCCCCAAACTCCTGGAAAAGCCAAGCACAACCCTGCAGTCCGGACCCTGGTGTGGCCCTGCCGTGGGCAGGGGCTGCTACTGCTGTACAGTGAGCTGCCCACTCCATCTCTCACATCCCAGGACCCTCTCCAGGAATGTGTTCCAGGACAGAGATTAAAGATTTAGGGTCACGCCTGTTCCTCCCCTAAGTTGTCCTTGGCCTTTGGCCTCTTTCTTTCCCATTTCAAACATGGGTCATCCTTCCTAGTCTCTCTGCTCCATTCTGCCCCTCAGTCTATTTCAGCAAGCACTCTTGACCGATGCTTCTTAGGGAAAATGGAAGCTATTAGGCAAGGTCCCTGCAGACGCTTCTCTGTCAGAGCCATTTCCCACCTCTCCTAAAGGTTAGGGAGAACGAGTCATCCCTCCTGTTCAGATCTGGATCTGCCACCTGTGCTCTGGACCCTCCGCACCCCCTCCACTTAAGGAAACAGGTCTGGGTCCTCTTGTTTCTGCAGCTTTTCCTTAGCTTCCCATCAGCTTGTAAACAAAGAGACTGAAAGCTCTCCCAGCCCAAACCAAACCATAGCAAACAAAACCAGAGGAGCACTTTTGCCTGGAAATGCTGTTTTGTCTAGTCCTGGTCCTAGATATTTTTCCATATGAATCAGAGAAAATTAATGATTCAAAATCCCAAGATGGGCTACTTATGAAATAAGATAGGAAACAATTCATTGTTTACTTGCTTCGTTATTCCTTAGTTACCTGGCACACACGTAAGTGCTAAGGAGCCACTGGTAGGCTGGATACAAAAGCTACAATGATAAATAAGATTTATCCTTCCCTCCATGGAGTTGGCAGGGGAGAAAGGCATAAACAGGAAATTATAATACAATATAGGAAGCTGGCGGATAACCATAAAAAGGGATAGTATAGGAGGAAAGAGAAGGGACTCCTGGGTCAGCTTTTCTGGCTAGGCTGAGCCTTAAACAGTGATAAACTCTCAAAGCACACATAGAAACATGGCAGTGTGTGAAGAGCTACACACACAAACACACTCACACAAACACACACATACCATGGGACTGGAGCAGGAGATGGGAGGCTGTGAGTAGTAAAGATGAGAAGTCTTACTACTTTTCAGACACTGTTCGAAAACTCTTTGCATACATTGATTCATTTAATCCTCTCAACACACCTATGAAATAAGCATTATTATCCTTATTTTACAGATGAAGAAAAGCAGGCACAGAGAGGTTAAGTAAGTTGCCCAAGTCGCACAGCTAGGAAGGTGCCCAAGTCACACAGGATCCAGACTCAGGCATCCTGATTTCTGAATCTGTCCTCTGAGGAAGGCGAAGCTGAGGGGACGTGACTGGAAACAGGGAGTGCAGGTGGAGGCTGATGATTTTGTTTGATCTTGAACAGCAGCAGTAGCGATAGAGGAGAAACAGAGAGCAGTCGGGCAGGGAAATGCACAGGGCTTGGGTATGAAGGAAGGGGAGCGTCAGGGATGACTCCCTCGGGTCTAACTTACTTTAGGGAGTGTGAGGATAAGTGCAGCTTCAGACTTGTTCCCTTTCCTTCTTAGACAAGTCTGTAGATCAGAGGAAAAAAATAAGGTGAGGATCACAATTTGGAGGTCATCAACGTAGAAGTGGGGAGTGGAGGAGATCTCCTGGGAAGGGAGTCTGGATGTGAAATGCAGAGAGGTGAGGAGAGACACATGGGTCATATCAGCATTTAAAGGGCAGGTGGAATAAGAGGTACCCAGATGGAGACAAAACACTGGCAGAGAGGGACCTCCCTGATGGGCCAGTGCTAAGACTCCTCGCTCTCAGTGCAGGGGGCCCGCGTTCGATCCTTGGTCAGGGAACTACATGCCACAACTAAGACCTGGCACAACCAAAGAAATAAATATGTAAAAACAACAACAGCAGGCAGAGCTGTGAGGAGAGTGGGAGGCCATAGAAGCAAGAGTGGAGAGGTTCGGGAAGCGGGAGGGACTGGAATGCTAAATGCAGACGAGAAGACCAGAAAGGATAAGGGCTGGGATGTGCTCATTGGATTCTGCACTCAGCAAGTGACTAGTAGCTTTAGTCAGAGTGGAGTCAGAAGGCTGGTGGGACAGAAACCAGACTGCACTGGGTTGAGATGTGAATAGAGGGAAGGCAGAGTAAAAGATAATGGCCAATAGCATCAACCAGACTTTTTATTTATTAAGTATAATAAAAGGAAGGATAATGTTTGTATGGTAGCTAGAAGGGACCAGGAAGGTCAACACATTTTTATTTGTATCCAGTACTCTTGCCTGGCCCCTTCATGGGTCACTGCCTTGTCATGGCAAAGGGCTTGTGAACTCAATGCACGCCATTCAGGGCCACTCAAGACAGACAGGTCGTAGCAGAGAGTTCTGACAAAATGTGATCCACTGGAGGAGAGAATGGCAAATCACCCCAGTGTACTTGCTGCGAGGACCTTATGAACTTATATAAAAGGCCACAAAGATGTGACACCAAAAGATAAGTCCCCCAGGTCTGACGTTGTCCAATATGCTACTGGGGAAGAGCGAAGGTTCAGTGTTAAGTGAACCAAGAACTTCCAGATGTCCAAGCTGGGTTTAGAAAATGAAGAGGAACTAGAGATCAAATTGTCAACATTCACTGTATTATAGAGAAAGCAAGGGAATTTCAGAAAAATATCTATGTTTCATTGACTACGCTAAAGCCTTTGACGGTGCGGATTGTGACAAACTGTGGAAAGCTCTTAGAGGATGGGAATATGTACCCATCTCCTGTATGCGGGTCAAGAAGCAACAGTTAGAATCCTGTATGGAATGACTGCATGTTTCAAGATTGAGAAAGGAGTACAACACAGCTGTCTGCTGTCACCCTGTTTATTTCATCTATACGCTGAGTATACCATGAGAAATGCTGGGCTGGATGAGTTACAAGCTGGAAATCAGAATATGTGGGAGAAATATCAACAACCTCAGATATGCAGACAATACCACTCTAATGTTAGAAAGCAAAGAGGAACTAAAGAACATCTTGATGAGGGTGACGGAGGAGCGTGAAAGAGCCAGCTTTAGACTAAATATTTTTTAAAAACGTAGATAGTGGCATTTGGCCTCATTACTGCATGGCAAATAGAAGGGGAAAAGGTGGAAGTAGTGACACATTTCCTCTTTTTTGACTCCAAAATCACAGAGAACAGTGACTGCAGCCATGAAATCAGAAGACGATTGGTCCTTGGCAGGAAAGTGATGACAAACCCTAGTGTGTTGAGAGACATCACTCTGTCAACAAAGGTCCATATAGTCAAGGCTATGGTCTTTCCAGTGGTCACATACTGTTGTGAAAGCTGGACCATAAAGAAGGCAGAATGCCAAAGAATTGATGCCTTCAAACTGTGGTGCTGGAGAAGACTCCTGAAAGTCCCTTGACAACAAAGAGATCAAACTAGTCACTCTTAAGGGAGATCAACCCTAAATATTCACTGGAAGGACTGATGCTGAAGCTGAAGCTCCAGTATTTTGGTCATCTGATTTGAACAGATGACTCATTGGAAAAATCCCTATTGTTGGGAAGGAGAAGGGCATCAGAGGATGAGATGGCTGGACGGCATCACTGATGCAATGAACATGAACTTGGGCAGACTCTGGGAGATGGTAAGGGACATGGAGGCCTGGCGAGCTGCAGTCCATGGGGTTGCAAACAGTCGGACACAACTTGGCGACTGAACAACAACAACAGCTCTTACCTGGAGAATCCCATGGATAGGGGAACCTGGCAGGCTACAGTCCATAGGGTCACAAAGAGCCAGACATGACTGAAGAGACCTGGTGTGCATGCATGCATGTGTGGCTTGGATTCGATTTACAAGAGCTTTAAGTGTGCTTATTTATAGGCTGAGGGGAAGTTGAGGAGGAGGTGAAGATGCAAGTGAATGCAGAGACGTTTCCTGGAGGGGAGGTGAATGTCGTTTCGTGGGCCAAAGGCACAGGTGGAAAATTTGGAGTCGAATACTAGAGACAGCTCATTCTCTGAACCTTCAGGCAAGAATATAAGAATGCACATGGGAGCGAGCAAATTTACAGAGCGCTCTTGCCTGACAGCCTCTGAGAAGCATGAGGCAAGAGTGTTGTGAAATAGAGTGAGGGGTGCAGGAGTTGAGCCAGGGATGACAGAGGACCTGAACGTTTAGGGCTCCAGCAGAAGCAGGACTCTGCTTTACTTGGTGTGTCTGTGCACCAGCAGCTTGAGTTTCTTTACCGCTTCTCAGCTGTCTGTTGGAGCACAGTTCTGTGCTAGCTCTGACCAGGGCTGGGACTTCACTGTGTGGGTACAGCAACAGGAGGGCAGAAAGGGGCAGGTGAGAGAGTGGTTCATATCCCCAACCCTGTGCTCCGAGCTGGGTCGGAAGGGGAGGCGGAGATCTAGGCGGAGTGACAGATCCACAGATCATGGAGGCATGAGGAGACTGCTGAAGTTTCCATGAGAAAGGCAGAGGCAGTGGGGATCAGAAATTGAAGAATTCCTAGTGAAGATGAGGCTTGTGGGGCTGGCCTGGGATGTGCAGGAATGCGGAGGAGGATCATAGATGAAGTTTCTGGAAGATGTGGCGATCAAGAAACTGAAAAAGGGGACTTCCCTGGTGGTCCAGTGGTTAAGACTCCATGCTTCTAATGCAGGGGGCTCAGGTTCAATTCCTGGTCAAGGAACTAGATCCTACATGCTGCAACTAAGACCCAGCACAGCCAAATAAGTAAAATTTAAAAAAAAGAAATGGAGATGCTAGTTTGCTGGGTTTTACACAGGGACACAGAAGTCAACCTCAGCAGTGGCAGAATTGGAGGGTGAATAGAGGCCTAAGACCTCAGTGGAGGTGGTGCAAGGACCAGGAGGCCAGCAGATGACAAAAATGAAAAGAGGCAGAGAAGATGGTACGAGAATTGTTGAGACTAGAGGATGAATGGCCTGGATACAGCACTGGGTCAGGAGGAGACCAACCCTCGAGGGAAATTTAAGGAATGTTATGAAAGCAAGATGTTGGATTCCCAGTCTAGCGCATTTCCCTGAAATCATAGTTCATTCTGTGGTGACCCTTTCCTCTATTTTTCCTTTGTCTCCTCAGACTTTCCGCATTGCGCCCTCAATGTGCATCACTAAACCAGAAGTTGATTTTGCAGTGGAAGTGTTTCGCTCTGCCTTAATTCAACACATGGAGAGAAGAGCTAAATAAAATTTTCAAGAATAAAAACACCACAAGCCTCAAGAACTCCCCACTTATGTTCAAGAGCTAATCTGAGAAATTCCAAAACCACTGGTCTTGGTTGTATGGTTGACTGCTTACCAGCCATGTTTGTTAGCAGAGTCCCTATTATCCCCTATTACCTTGAGAAAGCCATCCTTCAGGAAAGGATCTGACTCCCTAGCTCAGAGAATAAATCCTAATTAATCTGGGTTAATTATGGTAACTTGACTCCCCTCTGTGGTGAATGTTTATACCTGATATGTGATATGATTCCTCCAGGAAAATCTTCCAGTGGAGGTGCCTTCAGGGAAATGTTTCTTCATCCTCTGCTCTTCATCTTCAGAGAGATGTCTTCTTCTTGCACCAAAGCATCACATGTCAGGGTAGGATGGCTCCAACCACAACAACCACTTTGCAGTCTTGAGGACAAAGCTTATTTGCTGAGGTTGGAAGATAGAGAGAAGCTGAGCTCTTAGTGATGTCAACAGGCCACTGACTTACCCTGTCCTGGAGCCACCTTACCTTCAGGCTTCTTATTATACAAGAAAATAAATCCAATAGACTACACAAGTCTTCTTAATTTTTCTCTTATTACAATCATAAGCATCCTGAGAAATGAGGCAGAAAATACCCCATGTAGATAACTGTCCTGTCCTTTGACTCCCTTAAAATGTTTATCAGAGTCTTCTTTGTCTCCGCTGCCATCATCTTACCCTGGACTAAATTCTCATTACTCCTATTTTTTTAATACTATGTCTGAAATTATTTATAACAAGACTTATAGCAGTCTACACATATTTTTATACTTTCTGTTTTTAATATGCATTTCCAATGTGGTTGATCACAGGATATTGAATATAGACAGTTTCCTGTGCTATACAATAGGACATTGTTGTTTATCCATTCTAAATTAATAGTTTACCCATTCTAAATATCCATTATAAATGTAATCTAGATGTAATAGTTTACAGCTACCAACCCCCAAACTCCTAGTCCATCCCTCTCCCTCCCTGGCTCCCCTTTGGCAACCACAAGTCTCTTCTCTATATGTCTAGGAGTCTGCTTTCATTTTGTAGATTCCTATTAAAATAGCCTCCAAGAAGTTCCCAAACTTTATCATCATTAGAATGCACATTCATAGCACTTCTTTTCCATACATGTGCACCACTTGTCTTAAAATTGACTTAATAGGGCTTCCCTGGTGGCTGAGTGGTAAAGAATCCACCTGCCAATGCTGGAGACACTGTTTGAAGATCCCACATGCTGCGGAGCAACTGAGCCCATGTGCCACAACTATTCCTCCTGTGCTCTGGAGCCTGGGAGCCACAACTACTGAAGCCCAAGCACCCTAGAGCCTGTGCTCCATGATAACAGCAGCCACCACAATGAGAAGCCCGCGCACTTCAGCCAGAGAGTAGCGCCTGCTTGTCGCAACTGGAGAAGAGCCTGTGCAGCGATGAAGATCCAGTACAGCCAAAAATAAATAAGTTTTGTCAATTATTTTTTATAAAAGATACTGGCCAGCTGAGACCCTCTCCTTAACACAATCAGAAGATCCATAAAACTGAATGGGAAGTCATTTTCTCAGCCTGTCATTCAGTTACTTTGAGCTGTGTCCCAGTTTGAAGCGCCGTCCCAGTGGTCTACCCCTGAAGTGTTTGTTCCACCCAGACATGCTGCACCTCACTGCCAGGTTTGTCTCCCTCGGGCATTGACTTAAAAATGGGCTTCCCTTGCACAAAACTTTCCAGTGGCTCCGCACATTCCTTTAGATAAGATTAAAATCCCTGTAACAAGGAGCTCAATGCCTTCTCATAGCCAGTACCCAAACAGAGCAAACACTTTAGAAATGCTCTGTTTGGGCACAATGGAAAGTTGATCGGATTATGGGCCAAATAACCTGAATTCTAAACTCAGTTCTCCCATGAATTGGCTATAGATGACCTTGGCAAGGACTTTTCACCTCTGTTTGACCTCCTTTTCCCAGGCATATCAGTGCTTGCCCTTCCTACTTTCTAAGTTGTCCTGGGAATCAAGTAAGCTATCAGATATATAAGTGCTTGCAAACTAATGAACCAAGCAAATAGCAATTTCCACTTCCAAGCTATATTCCCTTTCTCTCCTTCACAATAAAATCTCCTAAGAGCAGTTTTTTTTTTTTTTTTTTTTGCTCCAGTGTACTTCCTTGCCTCCTGTCATGCCTCAATAACTAGGACCTCATTCTGGCCTCTTGTTTTTGGGCAGCTGCTTTCTCTAAAGGCCACTAGTGACTTTCATATGGCCCAAATCTTATGGCCAAAATGTTTCCTTTGAATGTTCTTTCTAAACAACTGCTGCTTCTTGAGCTGATTTCCTTAGATTCTGCGTTGTGGTCCTTCTATCTCAGATGCCACCTTCTCAGTCTCCCTGGCAGCTTCTCCACTACAGGGTTCTGTCCTGGGCCATTTGTTCCTTGCTAGACTGTCTCCCTATCAGCAGCCTCATCTACTTGGGAAATTTCCCCTAACTTGACTACACTGATGACTCGCAAATATTCATCCTATAGACTCAACCTGTTTGAAAGTGAAAATGAAAGCCATGGACTGTCGCCTGCCGGGTCCTCTCTCCATGGAATTCTCCATGGAAGAATACTGGAATGGGCAGCCCTTCCCTGCTCCGGAGGATCTCCCCAGCCCAGGGGTCCACCTGGTGCCTCCTGCACTGCAGGTAGATTGTTTACCAGCTGAGCCCCAATTCCAAGATTTTAGCTGTTTAGACACCTTCATTTGGATGTCACCAGGACACTTCAAATTCAACATTTCTAACACAAAACATACTCAATTTCTCTCCTACAGTGAATTTCTTCTTGATTAATGAAACTTTTGTCTCAGGTGCATCATTTAGGGCATCATTTTTATCCAAGTTATCTTTTTGCCTTTCACGCTGAGACAAGCTGTGACCTGGGGACCCTTTGCAGCAGTGCTGCAATGCTTGCACCTGGACACACCTTTCCTCGAGCAACAAAATGCAAAGAAATTATATGGGACTAAAAATAACTGCGTGCTTACACAGTTGGGGCAAATTCTGGACAAAAGATAGAAAAAGACCAAAAAGCCCAACTGCCACTATTGAAGAGCCTGGAGCAAAAGCAGTCTACTGTGCATGCTCCTTGTACACAATACCACCTAATGGGTGGGCAGACCACCTAAGCCACCCCTAGACACACTACTACCCTTATCCCATATAAGGAATAATCTCACCTCAGGGAGCGAGCTAGCAAGGGTTGTTTGCTCTCTCACTCCCCTCTGCTGCAGCAGGGGCCCCATTAAAAACTTGCCTGAATTTCTTGTCTGGCCTCTGATTACTTTCTATTGATTAAGGAGGCCAAGAATCCTCCTTGGTAACAATATAATAACTCTCATAAATACTTCCTTCAATGTAAGTTTTCCGATATGGCCCATTTATACCAAAACTGTCTTAATTTGAGTCGTCATCCTCTCTCCTGAATGGTTTCAACTACCTCCTAACTGATATTCTGGACTCCTTCCCAACCTATTGTCTACATTGATTCAAAGTCACTTAATTAAAGGACAAATATGATTGCATCTCTCATCTTATGAAGGCTTTGAGGGCTCCTATTGCCCATGGAACGAAGTCCAAATTCCAACTATTGTGGCATTCAAGAGCTTTCACAGTTTGTCCCCTAAGTTTTCAAGTTCCCTTTTTTCTTCCCACGTCATGCGTATTGTTTCTTTGCATCTATAGTTCACTCTACTTGGAACATTTTTCTGGTCTTCTTTGTCAGTGAAAATTAAGGGATTGGGGAGACTGCACAAGAAAGACAGCATTTCCTTCTGTGTTCCTTCTGTGTTCAAAGCCTTCCCATTTCTGATATTTCTTTTCTTTCCAGATAAAGAAAAAGGGGAAAACACTGAAAATAATGTTTACATCAACCATTTAGAAATTTAATAAAATATGAAGAGAAAAAAAAAACACATTTAAAACAAAATACAAATTAAAAAAATTTTTTTTCATGCCTAGGCCAAGATCCCCGCCATGCAGGACACCCTGTCTTGGAAGAAGGGGCCTGAGGGATTTAACTCATAGAACGTATTCCTTGTGGCTTCCTGGATGCCACAGGATCTTGTGTACATCTAGGACTACACCTTGATAGTCTCCCACCTCTTGGAGTCCTTGCAGAGGAAAAGCAGAAATGGAATTCTGAACCATAGCCTGGTCCTATGCCTCATTTATCCAAGTGCTTTGGTCAGGATAAACGGCTCCTCTTTCTTGAAGAGCATCTGGTGATTAAGATGCGTGAGCCATCAGAGGCACCGAGCAGGAGGGGCAAGCATTGTGTCCTTAGAGCAAGTCTTCATTTCTTTCACTGGTTTATGCACATGATGGATTCCTAGTTCTTTCCATCTGGAGCCATGGGTAGGAGTTTAGCACCATCATTTCTTGCCCTTCCATTTTCTGCTCTACCGACAGGAGGTGGGATGTAAGCCAGCTTACATAAGACAAGAAATCCACATGCTTGCCAACTCTTTTCTATTTCCTTTCTTATTGAAACTGCCTAAAGTGAAGGTAATGAATGCTCAGCTGAAGTAAACTTTTTTCCTCCACAAGGAACATATTGACAGTTAATCATGTGATGAGAATATAATATTAAAATGTTGGCAGCTGTTTAAAACCCTTGAAATGACAATCCCCTCAGGAGGGAGTAATTAAAAAAAAAAACCATGAAGCTTTGATTATACCATCAATAATAATAATTTTAAAGAGATGTAAAATAACACTGATAAACTAGTAATACAGCAATAAACTATGCCCTTCTTTGTGTTTCAATGCTCCATCTTTTACATCAATGTAGTTTTAACTTTCCAGTAATTCAAAATAACCTCCTAAGGTGTCTGTAATCTCTGGGAGGATTTGATTCTTCTTCCACCTTTAGATCCCACTTAAATCATCAGCATTGGCCACTTCATCACCACTTCATGCCAGAGCATCATGGTCATGTTTCGAAAGTAGGTTTGAAGTTTCCAGGCCCTGTGGCAGCACATTGCTCTGGTTACTTTAAAGCTGAAGCCACATTTCCAACTAAGGGACGAACAGTAAATGTGGCACAGCTTTGCCCATTAAAACCAGGCACAGTCATAGAACACAACACCACAAATTATCTCAGCAAAAAGAAAGGGCCACCTAAGTCACTCAGTAAGAGTGAAGACGCAGAACCAAAGGCTCAGTTATGCCCACCCCTTTGGGTTTAGTTCAGATAAAGGTAGGCCAACCTGATCTGACTGGTGACAGATGTAAGGAGTGTTGGCAGAACTGGCAACGTTGTGCTAGTAATCCAGGACGGAGAACATAGAGATGTCAAGAACGTGATTTCATCAAGAACTGGTTAGGGAGGGTCCTTGCAGACAGCAAGCAATGAAAACACAAACTTTTAATTAGATGAGACAAAATGATGTGATGGAGGGAGACTGCACAAGTTCTCCATGTGTTTTGTCTTGGGCAAATTAACCTCTCTGAGCTGAAGTTTCCTTGGGTCCAAAAAAAGAGGATAGTATAATATAGGCACATGGGACCTTTGGGAGGATTTAAATAAGCAAATACACTGGCAGCTGCTCAGTGAATATTAACTCTTTCTTTAGCGTCCCTTTCCTTTTGACACAGAACTTGCTTAGTTGCACTTGGCTCTCACCATCTGAGAAAGATGTCAATGCCTGTGGAGACATCTTACCTCTTAACCAGACTCTAAACTCCTGGTGACCTTGTCTTCTCCATCCTCATATACATCAGGCCTAACGCAGTGCCCCTCACAGAAAGGCAGAAACTAACAGCTGAGAGTGCTGTGTGCATTTATCAACAGATGCTACACTTAACCAACAGCTTAAGGCAGCAATTAGCTTATCTGAAATAAACATTCAGCCATCTGATAGGGGCTTGTATGTGTGTATTCAGAAATATAAATTATATATATTGATAAATATACAATATTTAGAATGTATATATGAATAGGAACAAATAATATATAAAGAAATGTCTATTTAGAAAAAAAATATATATATATACACACACACACACACACACACACACTTAGATCTTGGTAATAAAGCACCAGAGGTAACTTTAGAAAGAAAAGGAAGCCTTGCTTGGATGAATTGTGAGGCTGTACTATCCACAGGCTTTCCTGGAGGCTCAGATGGTGAAGAATCTGCCTGCAGTGTTGGAGACTCATGTTTGATCCCTGGATCAGGAATATCCCCTGGAGAAGGAACTGGCTGCCCACTCCAGTATTCTTACTTGGAGAATCCCATTGACAGAGGAGCCTGGTGGGCTATAGTCCATAGGGTCACAAACAGTCAGACATGACTGAAGTGACTGAACACAATATCTGCAGGAGGAATCTAGAGGGTTCCTGGGCATCTCATATTCATTTTCCCCAGGGATCAAATCCAGGTCTCTTGCATTGTAGACAGACAATTTACCATCTGAGCCACCAGGGAAGTCCATTCATTTTCCAAGGAGACTGCAATTCTCTGTACTCTGCTATAGGCCCCTAGTTCACACCCCTGCCCTTCTCATTCTCAGTAAGTGATGGTCCTTTATCAGAAAAACACTGGAATTACCCAGCAAGAATTCTGATCACATCACTCTCCTGCTTAATACCTACGGTCTAATGTCCTCCCACTAGTCTGTCTCTGGCTGGCGTCCAGGCCCGGTGGCCCTGAACCTTTCCCTGACTTCTGCATGCCTATTTTCCCCCCAAAATGCCCCCAATCCCAGGGCTGCTTCACCATGCTCTCTCTGCCCGGAGCCCTCAGGCTTTTTCACCAGCTACCTCTTCCTCAGCCTTCACAGAGCCAATCATCACATTCACAGTCAGGCTATTTTACATAAAACCTACACCTCAGCACACAGCTATTCTTCAGGATCTTAGCTTGAATTGTTCTTTCTCTTCTGAATTTTCAACTTCTACATTCTTTTTCTTCTTTCTCTCAGCCTAAAAACATACCTGTCTCCATTAAAAAAAAAAAAAAAAGTCTTTCAAATGTAGATCTTTTTCCTAAAAAGCTGCTAAGAAAAAATCCTGAGCACTGCTATATCACTCCCTCACTGCTCCTCTCTCAGTACCCCACAAGCTGGCTTCTGAGAAACTATTCTTGCAAAAGTGACCTACAACCCCTGTGATGGTGAATTTTATGTTGCAACTTGACTGGGCCACTTGGTGCCTAGATAACTCATGAAATGTTATTTCTGGACATGTCTGTGATGGAAGAGATTGGCATTTGGATTGCTGGGTTGAGTAAAGCAGATGGCCTGCCCGAGGTGGATGAGCAGCACACAATGTGTTGAAGACTTGAACAAAAAGGTGGGAAAAGATTGGATTTTCCCTCTCTGCCTGACCACTTGTGCTAGGCCATCCATCTCCTCTGTCCTCAGCACACCTGGTTCTCAGGCCTTCAGACCCCAACGGAAATCTATGCCATCAGCCCCTGAGGCTCTCAGGCCTTCAAACTGTACCAGCCTGCAGACAATAGACCAGGGAACTTCCCAGTCTCCATAATCACATGAGCCAATATCTTATAATAAATCTAAATTTGGATAACATATGGATATGTAGATATATAGCTATATCTCTTTTTAACTACATAGCTGTGTACATTATTATACACTTTATGTACACTATACACTTTATGTACACTATACACTTTATACACATATGCATATCATTATATACATAGCTATGTATGTATATGTATAAATATAACTTCTATTGATTCTGTTTCTCTGAAAAGCCCTGACTAATATAACCTTTTAACTGCCAAATTCAGCCCTCACCTCACTTAGAATGTCTGTGGCAGCTGAGATTATTGGCATCTTCTCCTATTTTTTTAATGGCTCCACGGCCTTCCAATCTCCTATTATCTCTTTGGGCATCCCAGATGGCACTACTTGTAAAGAACTCAGATGCCAATGCACGAGATATAAGAGATGTGGGTTCGATCCCTGGATTGGGAAGATCCCCTAGAGGAGGGCATGGCAACCCACTCGAGTATTCTTGCCTGGAGAATCCCATGGACAGGAGCCTGGCAGGCTACAGTCCATAAGATTTCGAAGAGTCAGAAATGATTGAAATGACTTGGCATGCAGGCACTTTCTCTTTAGTCCTTTTCATTCTCATGCATTTGTTTTCATTCAGTTTGCTCTTTAATGCTGGTGTACCTGCTGGACTTTTATCTTGATCTCTTTTTTCCCCTCTCCATATACTTTATCTGTGTGATTTCATTCAATATCCATGATGGCTTTACTTTCTAGATGCTGATGATTCCCAAGCACATGTCCAGGGCAACCTCCTTCTGGCCTACAGATTCACATCGTCAGCAGCTCCTTGAACATGTTTGCTAGGTATCTATTGTGTTTTCTTCCTCCCCCTGGAGCACATATGCTCTCCTGGCCTCAGGAGATATTGATTGTGCCCACTACCTTCTTGCCATGAGAGCCTGGCACCAGTAATCACTGTCCCCTAAATCAGTCTTAACAAAACTTCTGATTCTTGCATGCCTCCTGCCATCCTTTTGTACTGCCCTACTCCCCCTAATCACAGCTTTCTTGCCTCCTCTATCAGCCTATCCGTGGCTGCCATGAGTGACTGGGAGTCTCATGGCTGGCCTTTGGCACACTTAGGGCCTTTCTTGTCCTACTCATTGCTCTGCTCCCTTCCTTGTCTCATTGCCCAGCTTGAAAATGATTACCTCATCCTCACTTATGAAGAGTTAAGCAGCTGGCCTTTCTGTTATCTAACTCCTTCTCTGCTCCAGCTAAAAAGTCCCAACTTACAGGCATTGTTGATTGCCACTTGAGGCAAATTTTTTAAAAGCGAGGAGGTAGGAGGAGAGAGTGAAAATTATGCCAGAAATAAAATATTTAAAAAAAAATTTTTTTCTTCCTGCAATGGTACTGGGGATGGGGAACGTCAGTGTAGTGAGTGAACTCTAGCAGAGCTGTCATTAAAAACCACTCTTCTGCTGGAGCTGGTGTCTAGCTAGCTCCATTCAGCACTACCATGTAGCACCAGGACTTGGCACAGGGGCCTGACCCATGCTCTTGGTGGTCCTGTGCCAATTTCATCAACCTGGGCAGGAGGGTCCTCTTTATTCTTGGTAACATCCCTGAAGTCAACTACTAGACCCTGGGAGCCATCTCCAGTAAGCTCCCTGCTTCTTTCTTTTTAGCAACATCCTACCCTCCATCCTCTGTTTAGCAGGAGCATTGCTGACCTTCCCAGGAGCATTGCTTGCCTTCTCAGGAGCATTGCTCTCCTCTACCTGCTCACCTCTTCTCCTACGTCTTCAAGCAGAATCTTTAAACCCAGAGTCAACTCCTCCCTTACTCCTCTAGCTCTTCCAGAGAGACTGTGGGGAGAGGAGGTGGGTTTTGGTACAAGAAAGCAAGATATATTATCATTCAGCCTTTTTAGTACAGCAAAGAAAGAATGGCATTGAAATATGTAAAATATCATGTATGAAACGAGATGCCAGTCCAGGTTCGATGCACGATACTGGATGCTTGGGGCTAGTGCACTGGGACGACCCAGAGGGATGGTATGGGGAGGGAGGAGGGAGGAGGGTTCAGGATGGGGAACACATGTATACCTGTGGCAGATTCATTTTGATACTTGGCAAAACTAATACAATTATGTAAAGTTTAAAAATAAAATAAAATTTAAAAAAAAAGGAAATAGTTTAATTTCTATATTAGAGTTTTAAAGATTCTGACTTTGCCACTCTTGAAAATATCTTTCAGAAATGCATGCTATCTAGATATGCAATTTAAAAAAGAATATATTTGTAAGAAACTAAAAATAGAGCTACCATATGACACTGCAATGTCACTTCTTGGCATAAATCCAGAGAAAAACATGATACAAAAGGATACATGCACCCTAATATTCACTGTAGCACTGTTTACAGTAGCCAAGACATGGAAGCAATCTAAATGTCCACGACAGAGGAGTGGATAAAGAAGATGTGGTACATATATACAATGGAATATTACTCAGCCATTAAAAAGAATGAAATAATGCCATGTACAACATGGATGGACCTAGAGATTGTCGTGTTGAGTGAAGTAAGTCAGACAGAGAAGGAGAAATATCTTATGACATCCCTTATATGTGGAATCTAAAAAGAAATGATGTAAATGAACTTGCGAAACAGAAAGAGACTCACAGACTTAGAGAATGAACTTATGGTTCCCAGGGGGAAGGATGGAAGGAAGGGATAGTTAGGGAGTTGGGAATGGACATGTACACTGTTATATTTAAAATGAATAACCCACAAGGACCTACTCTATAGCACATATAGCTTTGCTCAATGTTATGTGGCAGCTTGGATGGCAAGCGAGTTTGGGGGAGAATGCATGCGTGTGTATGTATGGCTGAGTCCCTTCACTGTTCACCTGAAACTATCACAGCATTGTTAATCAGCTATCCCCCAATAAAAAATAAAGTTTTAAAAAAATGAAAGGAAAAAAATTTTAAACAAATAAAAGGAATATATTTAAAAAAGAAGAACAAAGTTGGAGAATTAACATTTCCAGATTTCAAAACTTACTACAAAAGCTACGGTAATCAAAACAGAATGGTACTAGCATGAAGATGACGCAGAGACCAATAGAACAGAGAGCCAAAAGTAAGCCCTTGTATATACGATCAACTGATTTTTGACAAGGATGCCAAGACCACTCAATGAAAAGAGGATAGTCTTTTCAACAAATGGTGGGGGTTGTGGGGACTGTTATCCACAGGCAAAGGGATGAATTTGAATCCTTCCCTTGCAACACATACAAAAATTAACCAAAGATGAGTTAAAGTTAATCAAACCTAAGGGATAAAACTATAAAACCCTTAGAAGAAAATATAGGTACAAATCTTCATGACATCAGATATGACAATGATTTCTTCGATAAGACAAGAAAAGAAAACTTCAAAACTTTTGTGCATCAAAGTGCACTGTCAAAACAAAAAAAAAAGTGCGTCATCAACAGAGTGAAAAGGCAGGCACAAAATGAGATAATATGTTTGTAAAATCTTATATCTGATGAAGGCTAAATATCCAGAATATATATTTTTTAAAAACCTACAGTTCAACAACAAAATGATTCAGCTCAAAAATGGACAAAAGACTTGAATAGACATTTCTCCAAAGATGAAATACAAATGACTGATAAGCACATGAAAAAAACGCTCAACATCATTAGCCATTATGGAAATACAAATCAAAACCACAGTAAGGTACCACTTATACCCATTAGGATGGCTATTATTTAAAAGAATAAAACAAGTGTTGGCAAGGATATGTCAAGATTGGAACTCTTGTGCATTGCTGTTGGGAATGTTTTCCATTATGGAAAACCGTATAGCAGTTCCCCAAAAAGTTAAACAGGATTACCGCATGAGTCAGCAATTCCACTTCAGGGTGTAGATCCAAAAGAATTGAAAGCAGGAATTTCTAGCATATATTTGCACAACCATGTTCATAGCAGTATAATTTACATAGCCAACAGATGGAAACAACTCAGATGTTATCACTGGATGAATGAACAACATGTGGTACAATGCAACAATATTCTGTTTTGAAAAGGGAAAAAATTCTGATACATGCTATAACATGGATGAACCTTGAAAACATTATGCTGACAAGTCAGTCACAAAATAAATACTGTACAAATATTTATATGAGGTACCTAGAGTAGGCAAAGGGCGATAACTTTGGAGGGAGACCTGACTACATTCTCTCCTGAAGTATGGCTGTGATAATACTGATAGAATTATACTTGTGGTCAATTAAATTTTAAAGAAAATAAGCCACTGGGTCTAAGAAGCTGAAGTTTCCATTTGAAAATGCTTCACAGGGTCAAAGCAGAGAGCAGCCTCCACTAGGTGTTTCTGTTCACCTCTAGCCCTCCAGTGCAGAGTGATTTCAGAGCTGGCCCCAGAAGTCCACAGTGAGTTATTCAGTTCAGTTCAGTTCAGTCGCTCAGTCATGTCCAAATCTTTTCGACCCCATGAATCGAAGCACGCCAGGCCTCCCTGTCCATCACCAACTCCCGGAGTTCACTCAAACTCAGATCCATTGAGTCGGTGCTGCCATCCAGCCATCTCATCCTCTGCAGTCCCCTTCTCCTTCTGCCCCTAATCCCTCCCAGAATCAGGGTCTTTTCCAATGATTCAACTTTTCGCATGAGGTGGCCAAAATACTGGAGTTTCAGCTTTAGCATCATTCCTTCCAAAGAAATCCCAGGGCTGATCTCCTTCAGAATGGACTGGTTGGATCTTCTTGCAGTCCATAGGACTCTCAGGAGTCTTCTCCAACACCACAGTTCAAAAGCATCAATTCTTCAGTGCTCAGCTTTCTTTATAGTCCAACTCTCACATCCATACATGACCACTGGAAAAACCATAGTCTTGACTAGACAAACCTTTGTTGGCAAAGTAATGTCTCTGCTTTTTAATATGCTGTCTAGGTTGGTCATAACTTTCCTTCCAAGGAGCAAGCGTATTTTTAATTTCATGGCTGCAATCACCATCCGCAGCCAAGTTCCATTGTTTTGCTCTTGAGGGGGCAGATAATATGTGTCAAATGGTGGAGGAGGTCAGGGGAAGAAACACTTGCTTTGACTGAGGGAAATCTTCATGGAAAAGGAATCACTTAAATAATAGTGCTTGAAAGCAATGGTAATAGGCACTCCTCCTCTGGGCCCCTGGTTTTAGAGGGGTCCCAATCTGGTTTTCCTTTGGCAAGGTCACTCTCCAGGAGTAAGGAATCCACAAGACCCCAGAATTCCAGAAGGTCCCTGGAGAAGGGGGCAACAGAAGATGAGATGGTTGGATGTCATCACTGACTCAATGGACATTAAAGTGAAAGTCGCTCAGTCCTGTCTGACTCTGCAACCCCATGGACTATATACAGTCCATGGAATTCTCCAGGCCAGAATACTAGAGTGAATAGCCTATCCCTTCTCCAGCGGATCTTCCCGACCCAGGAATTAAACTGGGGTCTCCTGCATTATAGGCAGATTCTTTACCAGCTGAGCTGCCAGGGAAGCTCTAATGGACATGAGTTTGAGCCAACTCGAGGAAATAGTGAAGGACAGGGAAGCCTGGCACGTTGAGTTCCATGGGGTCACAAGAATCAGACATGACTGATCAACTGAACAACTGCCCAAATGGCTCCAAGCTCAAATGCTGGATGTCTTCCTGGTAGAGCAGACTATGTGAGCTAGATACTTGGACATGAGAGCTGGGATATCTGCAGGGATACACGTGAAGCAGGATGGAGCTGAGGGTGAAAAGAAAGTGGGGAAAGAAGTCCGAGGTCAGGTCTTTCCATGTCACCACATACTGGTAGCAAAGGCAAGGAATCTGAGAACTCAAAGTCTGAACCTGGACTTTTGGGTCCGTATAAGTCATAAGGCTTTGGCATAGTCAATAAAGCAGAAATAGATGTTTTTCTGGAACTCTCTTGCTTTTTCCATGATCCAGTGAATGTTGGCAATTTGATCTCTGGTTCCTCTGTCTTTTCTAAAACCAGGTTGAACATCTAGAAGTTCACGGTTCACATATTGCTGAAGCCTGGCTTGGAGAATTTTGAGCATTACTTTACTAGTGTGTGAGATGAGTGCAATTGTGCAGTAGTTAGAGCATTCTTTGGCATTGCCTTTCTTTGGGATTGGAATGAAAACTGACCTTTCCAGCCTGTGGCCACTGTTGAGTTTTCCAAATTTTCTGGCATATTGAGTGCAGTACTTTCACAGCATCATCTTTCAGGATTTGAAATAGCTCAACTGGAATTCCATCACCTCCACTAGCTTTGTTCATAGTGATGCTTTCAAGGCCCACTTGACTTCATATTCCAGGATATCTGGCTCTAGGTGAGTGATCACACCATCGTGATTATCTGGGTCGTGAAGATCTTTTTTGTACAGTTCTTCTGTGTATTCTTGCCATCTCTTCTTAATATCTTCTGCTTCTGTTAGGCCCACACCATTTCTGTCCTTTATCGAGCCCATCTTTGCATGAAATATTCCCTTGGTATCTCTGATTTTCTTGAAGAGATCTCTAGTCTTTCCCATTCTGTTGTTTTCCTCTATTTCTTTGCATTGATCGCTGAGGAAGGCTTTCTTATCTCTTCCTGCTGTTCTTTGGAACTCTGAATTCAGATGCTTATAACTTTCCTTTTCTCCTTTGCTTTTCGCTTCTCTTCTTTTCACAGCTATTTGTAAGGCCTCCTCAGACAGCCATTTTGCTTTTTTGCATTTCTTTTCCATGGGGATGGTCTTGATCCCTGTCACGAACCTCTGTCCATAGTTCATCAGGCACTCTATCTATCAGATCTAGGCCCTTAAATATATTTCTCACTTCCACTGTATAATCATAAGGGATTTGGTTTAGGTCATACCTGAATGGTCTAGTGATTTTCCCTACTTTCTTCAATTTAAGTTTGAATTTGGCAATAAGGAATTCATGATCTGAGCCACAGTCAGCTCCTGGTCTTGTTTTTGTTGACTGTATAGAGCTTCTCCATCTTTGGCTGCAAAGAATATAATCAATCTGATTTTGGTGTTGACCATCTGGTGATGTCCATGTGTAGAGTCTTCTCTTATGTTGTTGGAAGAGGGTGTTTGCTATGACCAGTGCATTTTCTTGGCAAAACTCTTATTAGTCTTTGCCCTGCTTCATTCCATATTCCAAGGCCAAATTTGCCTGTTACTCCAGGTGTTTCTTGACCTCCTACTTTTGCATTCCAGTCCCCTATAATGAAAAGGACATCTTTTTCGGGTGTTAGTTCTAAAAGGTCTTGTGGGTTTTCATAGAACTGTTCAACTTCAGCTTCTGCAGCGTTACTGGTTGGGGCATAGACTTGGATTACTGTGATATTGAATGGTTTGCCTTGGAAACGAACAGAGATCATTCTGTCATTTTTGAGATTGCATCCAAGTACTGCATTTAGGACTCTTTTGTTGACCATGATGGCTACTCCATTTCTTCTAAGGGATTCCTGCCTGCAGTAGTAGATATAATGGTCATCTGAGTTAAATTCACTCATTCCAGTCCATTTTAGTTCGCTGATTCCTAGAATGTCGACGTTCACTCTTGCCATCTCCTGTTTGACCACTTCCAATTTGCCTTGATTCATGGACCTGACATTCCAGGTTCCTATGCAATATTGCTCTTTACAGTATTGGACCTTGCTTCTATCACCAGTCACATCCACAACTGGGTATTGCTTTTTCCAGTGGTCATGTATGGATGTGAGAGTTGGACTGTGAAGAAAGCTGAGCGCCAAAGAATTGATGCTTTTGAACAGTAGTGTTAAAGAAGACTCTTGAGAGTCCCTTCCAGTCCATTCTGAAGATCAGCCCTGGGATTTCTTTGGAGGGAATGTTACTAAAACTGAAACTGCAGTACTTTGGCCACCTCATGCGAAGAGTTGACTCATTGGTAAAGACTCTGATGCTCGGAGGGATTGGGGGCAGGAGGAGAAGGGGACGACAAAGGATGAGATGGCTGGATGGCATCACTGACTCAATGGACGTGAGTATGGGTGAACTCCGGGGGTTGGTGATCGATAGGGAGGCCTGGAGTGCTGCAATTCATGGGGTCACAAAGAGTCAGACACAACTGAGCAACTGAACTGAACTGAAGTCATAAGGACCAAGGTAGGATGATAAAGCATATTTAACTCAATAGTTTGTTAACTTGGTATAATTCTGAAACATTTCAACATATGGTGTGTGGGTGTCCATTTGCTCTCCTCCCCCAGGTCCCAGGAACCTGAGGGGTGTGCCTGAGCTTCAAGTATGACTTGCAGGAAGGGTAGGATTAGGAAATGCAGAGAGGAGGAGAGGTTTCAGATGAGTGTGATGAGGAGAACAAACAGAGTCCTAGTTTAGCTCCCTCAGGATGTCATTTCTCCAGCTAAATATTGCTAAGTACCTTTGATTGATTTCCAATATAGTCTCGAATCACTGCTTCCAAACTTTTCAACTCTTCCAGACACTGCCAGCCTCAGTGGTCCTGCCCATGGTGCCTTCCTGTAGGGGCAGCACCCGGAACTGAGCATGGGGTGGGCAGAGCAGACCCTCACGTTCAGGTCTCTGTCCAGCTATGAACCCATCCTAAGATCAGCAGACATTTCTCTTCACCCAGACTCCATGATGTCACTGTCCACTCAACCTCCACTTCATTTCCACATCTTATAGTTGTCATGTTTTCCCACTCTATTTTGTTCCAGTTATATTTTTTTTTAAACTTTACATAATTGTATTAGTTTTGCTTAATACAAGTCATAGATCTCTCATTTACCTTTTATCTTTTTTTTTTCTAAAATTTATCTGTGAATCTGCCTGCAATGCAGGAGACTGCCTGCAACGTAGGAGATGTGGCTTTGATCCCTGGGTTAGGAAGATCCCTGGAGAAGGAAATAGCAACTCACTCCAGTATTCTTGCCTGGGAAATTCCATGGACAGAGGAGTCTGGTGGGCTACCTCCCATGGGGTTGCAAGAATTGGACACAACTTAGTGACTAAACCACCATCTGTAAACATTTCTCGTGGATCCTGAGTCTGTCTCCTATAAAGTAGGCGAGGGTCTGAGGAAAATATTAAGAAGCTGGTAAATTTCAAATTTCCTTGAAAAAGAAAACCAAATTGGATGCTTCTGTAATCTCAAAGCTGCATGATTTCGCTTTAGAGGGGTCATGTGGACACAGCCCGACGGAGAACGCTAGGCTTGCACAAAGCTCGTAGTTTTTATTTACAGGAAGTTTGATGGTTCAACTTCTCACCACGTGTGTATAGAGCCAATGCGGGTCTGTCTTCTATTTGATGGAAAGTAGGGCACTCTCATTGGATGACTGTTGCATCAGCACAGCTGGGACCTGGCCCCATGGAGGGACAGTGCCTGTTGGAACTGGCCCAGCTGCACGCAGAGCCACACAGGGATTGTGGACTTAAAATATCCAACGAGAGGTTTGCTGATGCTGTGCAGCGGTTCCAGCACTATCCTGGGTGTGGTGTAGGACAGAGGAGGACGAGTCCCTCATTGTCCTCAGGAAGTTCACGGTCTACTCGAGACCTAAGACCCGCTGGCAGACAGCTGTGCAGCAGGCTGAGTGCTTCCTGCTCCACAGGCACAGACATCTTAGTCCTTGCAATGACCCTTGAGTGAGGAACCTATGGTCAGCAGCAGAACGTACTTCCAGTCAGCAAACGTCTACATTCTCATCCCTGAAAACTGAATATTTCCTCACAAGGCAAAAAGGCCTTTGCAGAGTGATTAAGTTAAGGGTCTTGAGACAATTATCCTGGATGATCCGGGTGGGCCCAGTGTGGTTGTTCAGTCGCTCAGTCACGTGTGACTCTTTGCAACCCCATGGACTGCAGCACACCAGGCTCCCTTGTCCATCACCATCTCCTGGTGTTTGCTCAAACTTATGTCCATTGAGTCAGTAATGCCATCCAACCATCTTTCTCTGTTACCTCCTCCGTTGCCCCCTCTCTGTTGCCTTCAATCTTTCCCAGCATCACAGTCTTTTCTAATAAGTCAGTTCTTCACATTAGGTGGCCAAAGTATTGGAGCTTCAGTTTCAACATCAGTCCTTCCAATGAATATTCAGGGTTGATTTCCTTTAGGATTGACTGGTTTGATCTCCTTGTAGCCCAAGGGACTCTCATGAGTCTTCTCTAATATCACAGTTTGAAAGCACCAATTCTTTGGTGCTCAGCCTTCTTTATGGTCCAACTCTCACATCCATACATGACTATTAGAAAAACCATAGCTTTGACTATATGGACCTTTGTCTCTGCTTTTTAATACACTGTCTAAGTTTGTCATAGTTTTTCTTCCAAGGAGCAAGCATTTTTTAATTTCATGGCTGCAGTCACCATCTGCAATGATTTTGGAGCCGAACAAAATAAAGTCTCTCACTGTTTCCATTGTTTCCCCATCTATTTCCCATGAAATGATGGGACCAAATGCCATGATCTTAGTTTTCTGAATGTTGAGTTTTAAGCCAACTTTTTCACTCTCCTCTTTCACTTTCATCAAGAGGCTCTTTAGTTCCTCTTCACTTTCTGCCATTAGGGTGGTGTAATCTGTGTATCTGAGGTTATTGATATTTCTCCCAGCAATCTTAATTTCAGCTTGTGCTTCATCCAGCCTGGCATTTCGCACAATGTACTCTGCATATAAGGTAAATAAGGAGGGAGACATTATACAGCCTTAACATGAGCTCCCTGTTCCTTGGACTATCCAACAGAGTTCTCTGCCAGAATCTTTGTGACCCCATAGACTATAGACAACCAGGCTCCTCTGTTCATGGAATTCTCCAGACAAGAATACTGGAATGGGTTGCCATGCTGTCTCCAGGGCATCTTCCCAACCCAGGGATCGAACCTGGGTCTCATGCATTATAGGCAAACTCTTTACCCTGAGCCACAACCACTAACTTATGAAATGAGTATTATTAACCTCTCTACTTTACTTTAAAGGAAACAGGCTCAAAGTTTTGGTGGGGGTATGTCCTAGTTAACAAGACTTATACATTTGGAGCCAGGGTCCAAACCTATATAAGCCTAACTTCAAGACTTACAGTCTCTCCACACTGATCTTCTGTGTAAGTGGAAGAAATACCATCTCTGCCTCTTGGTTTTGAGGAACCTCAAAAGGCTCCCTCACGTGCCTACTCCAAGGATTCCATTACCCAGGACCTGAGATGCGTAGGGTCCTTGGGCAGCAGGACTGGGAAGGCCCCAGGAAGGAGCAGCTGGGATGAGGGAGGAGAGACTGGATCCCCTTGGGCTCACCTCCAGCCATGTGAGGGCAGTGAACGCTGGAAGCCAAGGGAGGACCTGGTTTAAAGGTATCCCAAGAGGCTCAGTAGTAAAGAATCTGCCTGCCAATGCAGGACACAAGAGACATGGGTTTGATCCCTGGGTCAGGAAGATCCCCTGGAGGAGGGCATGGCAACCCACAGTATTCTTGTCTGGAAAATTCTATGGACAGAGGAGCCTGGCGGGCTACAGCCCATGGGGTTGCACAGTCAGACATGACTGAGCATGCGTGCACCAGTCGGGGGTGTGGAAAGCACTGAGGACCTCTCTCTGCAGCCGCACAGCTTTCTCTCAGGCTGACCCAGAACACGGAACACACGTATCTCAGCTAAAGTGTGCCAGTCGATGGGCCTGCCCACTTTGGATAAGTTTTCTCCTCAGTCTCCTCGCAGTCATCTGCCATCTGCATTGGCCCTACACTTTCAAAACCTGATTCAAGTTTGGAGAGAAAATATATGCATGAAGTACTGGCTTTTTAAAAGGATGCCCAGTGGCAAGTGGTGTGGCTCACTTGCCAGAGGCCTTGTCAAACTGTGGGGCTCCCCTGAACTGCAGGCAGGGAACCCCAGCCCAGGACCCTGCTGTCCCTCAGGGAATTCCCCCACCCAGGGGCAGGCATCCTTCTATAGCATTTCTGGCAGAGAGCCCTGATGGACAGTCCCAGAAACAGGGAGCTACATCATAAGAGATGGACGCCACTATTGGATAGAACTGTTGCAAATTCTGGTGAGAAATATGCTGAGACTACTGTTACCTCCTACACAGAAGTGTGAGTTACTATTTAAATTTGAAAATAAGTACCTGAAGAAATAGATTGCAATGGAACCCCACTCCAGTACTCTTGCCTGGAAAATCCCATGGATGGAGGAGCCTGGTAGGCTGCAGTCCATGGGGTCGCTGAGAGTCGGACACGACTGAGTGACTTCACTTTCACTTTTCACTTTCATGCACTGGAAAAGGAAATGGCAACCCACTCCAGTGCTCTTGCCTGGAGAATCCCAGGGACGGGGGAGCCTGGTGGGCTGCCAGACGTCTATGGGGTCGCACAGAGTCGGACACAACTGAAGCGACTTAGCAGCAGCAGCAGCAGCAGCATATACCATTTTATCTAAATGCTTGAAAATACTATCTTTTCATTTTTGAAATTGCTAGAAACTTTCTCTAAGTGACATTCAAAATATTTATACTGCAAAGGATAATCTGAACCTTTTCTATTTTCAGAAGCCATTTGTATCTGAAAGGAAGGACATCAATGATGTTGGGGCCCTGACTTATTTTAATGGAAAAGTAATTATCTGTACAAATGTACTGAGTCTTCTAATACCATTAGGATCACTGACCGACAAGACAACCTCCATTAGTGTCAAGCGACCGCATTGAAATAGCATATTTTTAGCTTTAGCCTGTACAAATTTTGTTCTATTTGAGCCAGAAAGAATTCTAATATATAAACTAGCACTTGAAAAACAAATACACCATAGGATCAATATAATTATGGATTTCTCCCCAAATTACCACTCCATTAGGTGATTTCAGAAACCAAAATGAAGTTAAATAAAGCAATAACTTATAAAGCAGCAGAGATTCCTCAAAGTAAAAGCTAATAGTTACTGAATGCCTACTATGTGCCAGGCACAGTGCTCACAGTTGTTTTCACCTTTGCAAATCTGCCAAAGGCTGATTTCACCCTATATTACAGATTGAAAAAAAAAAAAAAAAAGAAAGACTTGAGTTTAAACACCTTGCCCAAGATGACAGTTAGTGCTCCCACTGTAATTCGATCCCAGATCCCTCAGAGCCAAGAGCCCACATCCTCACTGCTGCTGAAGCCATGCCTCTCATACGGGGAGGGGATTGGACACACGCTGAAGATAGAATCAACTGATATATTCAATATCCTAAGAAAAACTATAATGGAAAACAATATAAAAAAGAAAAAAATACATATATAACTGAATCACTTTGCTCTACAGCAGAAATTAACACAGCTTTGTAAATCAACTGTTAGTCACTCAGAGGTGTCCGACTCTTTGCGACCCCATGGACTGTAGCCCACCATGCTCCTCTGTCCGTGGGATCTCCCAGGCAAGAATCCTGGAGTGGATAGCCATTCCCTTCTCCAGGGGATCTTCCTGACCCAAGGATTGAACTATCGTCAATTAAAAAAAAAAAAAAAGATCAGAACATGAATCACCTGCGGCAGGAAATGCAAAACAGAGGCTTCAGCAAAGCAGTTTATTTCTCTGGAACGCAGAGGCAAGTAGTCTGGGGGCTCACAGGGTTCTTCATAGTGTCAAGGACGGCACTTTTCTGTGAGGACTCATGGTCCCAGATGGGAAGCTGGAAGCTCGTCATTACCCGTTCATTTAACCTGGTGGAGGAAGGAATACGGACCTCCCAAGTCTTTGAGGACATGTTCCCAAAGTTGCTCAGATCACTGGCCAGAACTTACTGACACCTGGCAGCACGAGAGGCTGGGAAGGTAACCTTTAGATCCTAGGTGGCCTGCACCCAATTAAAAATCAGAATTGTAAGAGGGAGGGAATTGAGAAAGACAAGTAACAGCCTCTGCCAGTGAGCCCATGGAATACGCCAGCAATAAAATGTAGACCTGAAATCCTTCATCTCCCCTTCCGTGCATTTTCTGTTAACAAGAAATGGACCACTAATTTGTATTTCTCTGGATATTTGAAGTATTTAATGAAAACGTGGTACTAGAGTAATAAATCCTCATTGCCACTGCTCAGAATTCAATCAGTGCTAACATCTTCCTTCAGATCTTAGTAAGAAGTCTTGGCTCAGATGCGGAGCCTTTCCCTCCCTTTCCGAGGCAACTGCTTTTCTGAATGATGTGTTTTCCACTGATGGTTCTGTATTTTCTCCTTATAAATAACAATAGTACTTTAAAAAAACTACATATAAGTGGCATACATATCACCTTCTGATATCTTGTTTTCATTCAATATTTTTTTAAGGGCCAGCCACTGATGCTACATATCAAGTCCACTCATTTTAACTGTTCATTTGCCGTCTAATTATCCATTATGCAATTGATTTCTTTTCTTGTTCATGGAAATGTAGGGTCCATCTCCAAATTTTCCCAGACACAAGCAATTCAGCTGTAACCAGCCACTAAGTCTTCTTGTCCACCTGCACATGGGTTCCTTAGAGTGCTGCTTCTCAAGCTGCAAGGAGTCAACCGAGAAGTCTTGTTAACCTCAAACTCACTCAGCAGTTCTGGGGTGGGTCCTGGGTGACAGTCCCCGTGCTGTAACTCTGCAGACACTGTGAGCCTCTGAGACTACCCTGGAGTTGTCAAGTCAGGGGGTTCATCTTCCACTGTCATAGACACCATCACTTTGAAGTGACTGTTCTCATTTCTCCATTCTTGGCAACACTGGATCCTGTGAGACTTTTTTGCCTTTTGCCCATCTGAACACCTGAAACGACTAAGTCGTATTTCCCTGATTATCATTGATAATGATCCCCTTTTCACAGTTTGACTACTCAAGCTTTTTCTGGTCATATATTTTACCCATCTTTCTAATGCAGCAGTTCTAAGTGTGATCTGAGGACCTTGGGAGATCTAGGGACGCTCATAAGGTCCTTCTTCATCCAATTTCCTATCCACAGGAGGCTCAATTTTCTTCATACACTTTCACCAAAACAGAGAGCAACAGACTGACTGCAGAAGCAGAATGAGAACCCAGCTGTTTTCTATTAAGCCAGACATTAAAGAAATCTTCAGAAATGTAAAACAAATGCCTCTCTTCTCATTAAACTTTCATTTTGAAAAAGTTGCTTTCCATAAGTGTTATTTAACATGTATTATTTTAAATAAGTTAATACTTTCAAAATTCCTCTATTTTAATTTCTAATAGAGTAACTATCAATAGATATAATCTACCAACAAAAAACCAGTTTGAGCTTCTCAACTGTTAAAAGGGATCTTGAACTTTCAGAACTACTTCATATTAATGCATAGCTGTTAACTGCTCACTGACTTATAGGAGGTTCTTTTGTCTTTAATGTATTTGGGATACTAATCTTTTGTCAGTTACATGTATCATAAACATTTTCTCCCAGATTGAGTGAGGCTTGTCTTTTTACTTATGGTGCTTATTGTTCTGCAGATAGGCAGAACATTTTGATGAACATTTCATTTTGATGCAATCTTACTTTCCTATAGTATTGGGCTTTTGATAAGGATACTGCTCCTATTTTGAAACAGGGAAACTCACTGGACTTTATGGAGAACCCAAGCTTTGGTATCATTGAATGGATTATGGAGAGAAAAAAATGGGATTTCCCCAACACTCTCCTTCCAGAACCAACAGGCAATGTATCTTCCACACCTGAACTAACGTCAATCAAGATAATAGTTACCACTGGATTTAAATAAGATCAATGTAAAATATGAGCTCGGATATTTTTAAATATTCTGCTCTGCCTCAGACAAAACTGAATGTCTGTGAGTCACCAAAAATAATATTTTACCCTTGACATATGTTTCTATTTTCCTCTTCAGAAGTAGATTGGAAATTCCCTTAAAACTTGAAGCACATTTAATTCAGCACATATACTGCTATCTGCAAATATTTTAACTGGAAAAGGTTTAATTTATCCAAATTCAACAACACTGTGTGTAAAGTTTTTTCATTTAAAAAAACATTTTCACATATACTATTGTATTTGATCTTAATAATAATCCTGTGTGATAAATGGAGACAATATTATTATGCTAACAACTGAGTCAGACATAAGCAACGTGAAGTTTAGAGAAGTTAAATAACTTAGCAGCACACACAGGATGAGATGTAAAACCTAATTTCCCAAGATTTCTTAAAAAGCATGATTTTTGACAATCAGAATAAAACTGACAAGTAACCCCAAACGATCTTCACATGTAGTAGGAATAAATTTAAATACACCTGCAAGGTTGGTTGGAGAAGGCAAAGGCACCCCACTCCAGTACTCTTGCCTGGAAAATCCCATGGACGGAGGAGCCTGGTAGGCTGCAGTCCATGGGGTCATTAGGAGTTGGACACGACTGAGCGACTTCACTTTCAATTTCATGCACTGGAGAAGGAAATGGCAACCCACTTCAGTGGTCTTGCCTGGAGAATCCCAGGGATAGAGGAGCCTGGTGGGCTGCCGTCTATGGGGTCGCACAGAGTAGGACATGACTGAAGCGATTTAGCAGCAGCAGCAGCAGCAGGGTTGGTGACTGCATGGAAAGCAAAGGAGGTCTGAAGGGTATCTGCAGGACACTATCTGCCTTCCCAGATGACATCCAATTCTTTACTGACGATAAATAACCTGTGACTAATACGCCCTCCCGTTCATTAATATCCCTATTCATGATTATGACCAATTCATCTTGCTCAAATTACAGGAAGATGGTGAGTGTTCAGATGAAACTTGAGAGGAAAAGACCAAAGACAGAAAACTGGCTGGTATTTCCCCTAAAGGGACCAAGAAATGAAGGAAAACAATTAGAAAGAATTAGCAATAAGTTAGATAGAGGAGAAGGTAAAGAAAATAAACACCTATCTAAAATAAAAAAGATAAAAAAATTCAGCCAAAAATGCATATTTTTAAGTCCAATGCACAAAATGGATCCATATCATCAATATCATCCATGAACAGTTCATAAAAACTTGCCATCAGGGACCCTGTTTTAGAGTTTATGCATAACTAAAGATTGGTTCATTTGATGATTCAAGGATATATAGAGAGAATTAACCTCACTGAGATCAGCCCTGGGATTTCTTTGGAAGGAATGATGCTAAAGCTGAAACTCCAGTACTTTGGCCACCTCATGCGAAGAGTTGACTCACTGGAAAAGACTCTGATGCTGGGAGGGATTGAGGGCAAGAGGAGAAGGGGACGACAGAGGATGAGATGGCTGGATGGCATCACTGACTCGATGGACGTGAGTCTGAGTGAACTCCGGGAGTTGGTGATGGACAGGGAGGCCTGGCGTGCTGCGATTCATGGGGTCGCAGAGTCGGACACGACTGAGCGACTGATCTGATCTGATCTGATCTGAACCTCACTGAACAGCAAGTATATATTTCAAAGTGAGTGAGTTCAAAACTACTTTCAAGTTCAGCTAAAAACACCGCCTATTTAATCCATCCTAAAACCTGACTCGTCACTGATCCATGTACTCGACCACACTCATAAAGATTCTCCCTATTTCTTTTGATTTAATATTCATCCTTCCTAAAGAACAGATGGCATGAATAGCAGCCCTGGAGAACAATCTTTCATTTAAAAAGTTTCTCTCCATTGAATGATGAAAAAACAAAAAACTTCTGAAAACAGTGAAAAAAAAAATCTAAGGAAGAATATTCTCTATTAAAGAGTCAGAATTCATTGTGAACCATGGGCCACCTGAATTCATCATGCTTTATACCTGCCACTGTGCACATTTATGAGGAGGAAGCACCCTATGAATTAATTTGTTTCAACTCTATGAGTCAAATCAGGGTGCAAAACCAAAAGATATATCCTATTGATAATTACTAGTAAAATCTCAAGTTAAACAGATATACCTTGAAGAAATACTATTGTTGAAAAACAACCGTATATGTTCAATTAGTTTCCATTTATCATTATCCTCCGGGGGGGAAATGCATTAATCAACAACAGGTTATTTAGAAATGGTTTTAAAATCAGAACTGGAGTCATGGTATCAGGTGGAAAAAAATCCATGACGATTTTAAAATGATCTGAGTCATCAACAGATCATGAAGCAGAACAACACAGAAGCACTGAATCATATAAAAATACTTCATGTGAAATTCACAAAATAAAGCAGAAAGGAGAATTTGTATGTGTTAAAATAATTTAATTCTCCCTGTACATTTCTGTCCACATGAGCCAACAAAAGTCAAGAAAGCATACTTTACAATATTTACCTGTTTTCGGACATTCAAGTCAATTTCAGATGGCAAAAGTAGAATTCAGTCACTAACGACATGTTTAAAAAATATATATTAAACAAAAAAAAATGTTTTTACAGAATAAAAAATAATTTTCCACAATGCAATAAATTGCAGATCACTGAAATTTTAACTCTTTAGATGACTTCAGTTCAGTTTTTGGTTTCAAAAGCTAGAGACAACTGAAAGAAAAAAGCATTGGCAGAATTTCTATCTGTTTTTACGTTTCTCTTTCTTGTTTCGACTGTTTGTTACACTGTTCAAAGATGTTGAGGATGAAGGTGCTCTTGCATGACCAGTGGCCTTTAGATGATCAAAAAGTTTATTCCGGGATGGAAATTCACTATGGCAGGTTGTACAGCTGATAAGCACATCACTCTGAGAAGGGGGGAAAAAAAATCATAAATAAAAGCAAGTGTTATTATCTGAGAGCAATGTTTTCATGTTGAGATTAAATATCAAGCAATTGCAAAATAACAAGACAGACTCAGCAGAGGCAACTGTTCTTGGAAGCTGAGTTCCATTAAGCAATACCATCAACTCTAAGGGTCCTGAGAATTCAAGAGCACACGCCATAAGGATAAGGCCCCGGATTTCAAAGTAATGAAAACACAATAGTAACTGTTCTGGTATAATCTGATATGTTCAGTGTGCCTCTGTTTACTATAAAGAAAAAAACGTCAGTGGCACATATATTCGGAATAAATTTTCCATTCATCAAGGAAAACTGCTGATGGAGCCATCGCATGCAGCAGGTGAAGGGTTCACCAGGTACACACTTAAATCCTTAGATTAGAATCAAGAATGTAGATTACACTGTTTAAACAACAAGGTCCACTGAAAAGCTGCCAATATTCTTTGGACCTACCATTGTCTGTGGTTCAGCAGGCACTCTGACAGACTTTTTAGTATCTTTGGCTTTCTTTCCTTTGGGTTTAGAAACACTGGAAAATAAATGAAAGAATTCAGACTAATTCAATAATAACGCACCGCCCTTTCAACTGTCATCTAGAACCCAAGAAGATTCAAAAGAGTAACATGCATTTTAAAGAAAAATTCATTCATTTTAATGGCCAAGTGAATTAATTTTCACATCTCAAATGAACAACTTTAAAAAACAACTTTAGAGGTAACATTAAATACCAAATTTGATACAAAAAATAAGGAATTTACTTAAAAGTTGAAACACAAGATAAAGCAAGCCCTCTAAAATATCTTTGAACTTTTATTCAGCATACTTTTGTAAAAAAAAAAAAAAAGTAAGTACTTAATACTCCATTTACTGAAGCAAACCATCTTCATGGCCAACCAGCAGTGCTCACAAATAATCTATGACATTAAGAGACAACTTGTTAAACCTGATTCAGCTGATGATAAACATTTCACCAGTTCCAAAGTGAAATGAGAAAAACAGACACTGCAATGCACTTTCATATAATTAAATTTGTTACATGTAAAGCATTTTATTAAAAGATGATGTCTTTCTGTGGATGTGATGAGTTTCTCTCCCCTGTATTCTATAATCCAGAGACTGCCAGTCGGTATATTCAGTTTCCTCCTGTTCTGCTTTAACTCCAGAACATCCCTCCACTTACTCTGCTACGTGAATGTTCATTTTCCTCAGTGCTCTCATACCCCTCATTGGTGCTAGCCAAACTGAGTGCAACTGTGTTTACAGAACAGATGGGATGGCTTATAACCAATGACTTAAAATGCTGTCAAGCACTTCATAAGGATACAGTTCTTCAGTCAGAACCTAGGAGTCTGTATTAAGTTACGTGGTCTATACATTCAAAGATGCTGACAAATGGGGCTCCCCTGGTGGCTCAGTGGTAAAGAATCCACCTGCCAATGCAGGAGACATGGGTTCGATCTCTGATTCAGGAGGATTCCACATGCCACAAAGCAACTAAGCCTGTGAGCTGGAGCTACTGACTGAGGCTGTGTTCCACAGCCCAGGAGCCACAATTACTGAGTCTACGTGCCGCAACTACTCAAGCACTCTGGAGTCCAGGCTCCACAGTGAGAGAAGCCGCTGCAATGCGGAGCCCGCACACCGCAAGTAGAGAGCAGCCTCCGCTCCCTGCAGCTAGAGGAAGAAGGCCGCACAGCAATGAAGATGCAGCATAGCCAAAAATAAATACAATAAAACCTTTTTTTAGATGCAGATAAGGAGTGTAACACAATCCTATGTAGTATTCAGCCAGCTTTGAGAATATCAAGAAAAAGACACAATGACATAAAAGGCAAAAGATTCAACATTTACAAAATAATTTACAAAATAACATCAGAGAGGCCACAAATATATCCAACAATATTTAGCATTTAGGCTAATTTGGGAAAATTTAGGATACTATTCCCAAAGAACTTACCATATTATGAAAGACAGCTACAACTCCGAAGTTAGTATCTAAGACTTTATTTCTAAAATGTACTTTAGAGGAGATATAATGTATTCATATGAATATACTCCAGAAAATTGCACTAATTTTGTATGGAGACAGTTAGTAGACTTATTGTGGTATCAATTTGTAATGTATATAAATGTCAAAATCACTGTTATATACCTGCAACTAAAATAATGTTGTATGTCAATGTTAATAAAACATACATGAGAAGAAAAAAAATGCACTCCAGACACACACACACGTAGTAGGTGGCTAGTGTCTACGCACTGCCGAGAAGCAGCAGAGGGGACCTGCAGAAAAGCACTGGGCATCAGGATACTGGGCAGGGGGACGCAGGCTGGTGGGGCGTCTACCCCAGCTCCGCCACTCCTCAGCAGGGAAGAGGTCACCTGAATTCTGATTCTTTTTCTCACATCATTAAGTGAGGAAATGGAATTTTATTAGTGGTTGCCAAAGTCTGACTGTGAGCACTGAGTAACCCTTTTCCTCCCCCAGTGAAACCCACACAGAAGTTATATGGAAAATAAATAAAAATACTTCAGCTCTAGATGAAGGAGGTGCTCAGGGGCCTGGAACCCCAGCTTTCGGTCCACCCCTCATGCGCCCAAGCAGCCCCCGAGGGATCTTTACAGGACAGCAGGGCACCACGGAACTAGCAGAGCTGGGTCCTCCACGTAGTCAGCCAGCCTTTCCACTTACCAGTTTTTGTTCTGGGGCAAGTCATTTACCCCAGACTCAGTTTCCTCGTGTATAAGATGGGGACACACACTAAGCATCAGAGTGGCTACAACCCCCTCTTCCAGCTTTCCACTCTCCAGTCTTCAAGGCACCCACACCACTCATCTCCTGAGTGAGACCTCTCCCTGGCCAACCCCGGAGGTGTGGGCAGCACCATGACTCCCGGGCATCCAGACAGCGAAGGCCCCAAGCTGGCACATCCACCCTGATGCCCTGTGCTGGGGCCGAACGCAGGCTGGCTGCCTGAGTGTGGAGGTTCGGGCAGTGATGCTTGGGTGAGTGGGGCATGGCCTTGTCTGTAGCCTTGTAGCCTCACCAAGGACTATTGACCCAGCACAAAATAAGGACTTCACCAGGATGAGAAAAACAGAAACTCAGTCCATGAAACCCCTTTCTGCTTTGGGCCATGCTGCTGAAACGTCTGAGCACACCGTCTAGCAATCTCCCTCCAACATCATCCTTGGTAGACATACACGTGTAAGAACAAGTCACAGATACATCCAACTCCCAGCGTCCATCATGGGAAAGGGTGTTTTACTTGATATATGAAAAGCCATCCTGACTACCAGTATTAAGTAACTAGAAAACAACACATGACTCTGTCTTACCTTTTAGCCTCAGTTTTGGGGTCATCGCACAGTTCCACAGTCTCTGTGACCCCAACGTTTTCTTGGAGACTATCTTCTGATTCTTTGGCACTGTTTTGATTTAGGTTGGTATCTTCCGGGTCAATCTTTACTCCTTCTCCAATTCCATTTTCATTGAAATTATCATCATAGTTCTAGGTAAGAAAACATGTATGCCATTATAAAATAAATACTATAATACCACTAGTTTTTTATATTATGTTACCAAACAGCTATAATAAACAATGGTCATGTCCTATATACTCTAGTAGGAGGATTATCTTCAAGGTATAAAAAGGAGAGGCAGAAAAGAAGAATATGAATGTCCATTAGAGAAATATTAAATTAGGGGAAATTGGAAACAATCCAAATATTCAGTAAGTGAATGGTTGAACAAATGAAGGAAAACTATGGAGCTCTTCAAAGTCACATTTCCAAAGACACTGATTCAATTATGTGGGAAAAGAACACATTAGCAAAAACAGAAGAGAGAAAACTATATATAACCTTTGATTACAACTTAATTCAACATTAAGGAATATCCATAGGCAGAATTAGGGATGATATTGATAGTCTTCCATAATTTCCAAATGATCAGGCAATGAACAACTATTTTACAATTGGAAAAAAGAAAACTGCAACACACAGGCATTATACAAGAAAAGACACCTGACAAATGTATCTTCTGGCTTGCTTTTGCCTCGGGTAATGTTTTGCCACATTTGTTTTCTCCTTCTTCTCTCCCCTTGTTCCCTTTCTCTGCAAAATGTCCCCCCTTGATTCCCGCCCCCAGAACTATAAAAGCAAGCTGCAGGAAGATATCATGTCTGTCCTAAGAACATTCTCCTTCCTTTCCAGTTCCCTCTTCACACCCAAGAACTTAACACTGTCATTATCTGTTACACAATCCATATACGTATTGCAGTAATGTCCTTTTTTGCAGGGCTTCCCTGGTGCCTCAGTGGCAAAGATTCTGCCTGCCAACACAGGAGATGCAGGTTTGATCCCTGGGTCGGGAAGATCCCCTGAAGGAGGGCATGGCAACCCACTCCAGTATTCTTGCCTGAAGAATCCCATGGACAGAGGAGTCTGGTGGGCTACAGTCAACGGGGTCGCAGAAGAGTCAGACAAAACTTAGTGACTCAACAACAGTTACTTCCTCATGATTAAATTTAGGTTAAACATTTCTAGCAGGAATGTTACAGACATAATGCTGTGCCCTCAGTACATTTTATCAGGAAGCAAAGTGTCACTTTCCAGTGATTAAAGTCTCATCATTTGGTTAAGATGGTTATTGCTGGATTTTTCTACTATAAAGCACCTTTTTCCTTTTTTAATAAGTAATAAGCAGAGTATATCAGTATCTTCTTTCCTAATAACTATTTACCCCCAGGATCTAGCATCTATTGATGATTCTTATGTGAACCATTTATTATACTGGTGGGTCCAGAATAGTCCTGCCATTTGCATTTGTATTAATTCATATTCTTGGAGTGATGCCTTCCCATCTGCCTCCTTTCTCCAACTCTCTTCTTTAAGGCTCAATATAGACTCGTGATTTTTTTTTTAAATAAAATCAATATGTAAAATCTGTCACCATTCTTTTTGACGACTCAAAATTTCTCATATTTGGCAAGCCCGTAAGCTGACTTCTGGATACTTCTGACTTATTCCCATAATTTTTGAATACTCCCTTTATTTCCAGCATCGATAATCCAGGCTCACTTTGTACTTTCTGTCTCGGCCCTAGAATCAGCCATTTTCCCAAGGACCAAATCCTGACTCCTTTTACTGGGGAAGGGGGCTTAGAAACGAAGATGTGTGTACTATACATGCTCACTGCCGCTGGGTATCACTGCTTCAGGGCCCTCAGCGTATACTGAGCATTTGTGTCTTGTTTATTTTTTTAACATCATACCTCCAATTCCAGTAGTACACTGGTGTTCTTCTCTCCTTCCCTCAATCTATACCTGTATTTCCCTTCTCCTACAAGAGAATCTGTTTCCCGACAACATTAGTACATTTACTTATTTGCTTTATCGTATAATACACATAAAATAGTTTCAGAAATATCACACCAATATCACTAAAATATCTAAGTAAAGTTTAAGATTTTTTTCTTTTGCAGTTAATTTTGTCTTCAGAGTATGTCCCATGGATGGTGTTCGGAGTGCTGCATTCAAAGTTTCTTGCATTAATTCTTCCTTGTTGTCAGCAAGAGGGTTTTATTTGTTTACACTCAATTTCAATTTTCTGAGGTTTTCTTTCACAATCCTTATTGGCTTATGCAAATTTTTTTGACAATACAGAAAACGCCCAACCTGAAGTTTCATGATTCTTAGTTTCTGCTGCTTTCTGCTCCTTTATCTACCTGTATGTGTCTCCACACTACCTTTCCCTTCAAAAAGAACTTAGAAAAAATCCAGGGAAAAGTGCTACAGAAAACTAGATCTGAACTGGGGCTTTCTCCCCGATACAATCAGAAAACATAGGTATCATCAAGGAATACATACACCTTTGGAGGAGAAAAATGGGGTGGTAAACTTAAGTATGGAGAAGGCAATGGCACCCCGCTCCGGTACTCTTGCCTGGAAAATCCCATGGACAAAGGAGCCTGGTAGGCTGCAGTCCATGGGGTCGCTAAGAGTCGGACACGACTGAGAGACTTCACTTTCACTTTTCACTTTCATGCATTGGAGAAGGCAATGGCAACCCACTCCAGTGTTCTTGCCTGGAGAATCCCAGCGACGGGGGAGCCTGCCATCTATGGGGTCGCACAGAGTCGGACACGACTGAAGTGACTTAGCAGCAGCAGCAGCAGCAGCAAACAAGTATCTTCCTTGGTAAGAGAATACAAATATATGTGCTTACTGCTGCACTCTTAGGACCTACTGGGTATAAATTCCTCTCTATTCTGTCTTTTCCAGTGGTTCCGGCACACAAGAAAAAAAGTGTTCTAAACTAATGACTAGCAAGTCTTGGGTAGAAAATGACATGAATCATTTAATAAAAGGAACATACAATTTGCTGTGTGGTTTTATAACTGAGGCAAAAAGTTCCAAGTCACAGTTTTAATAGTGATTAATTCATGTGTCATGATAATTTCTGAAATATAAAACACCTGTGCTGTGCTTAGTGGCTCAGTCGTGTCTGACTCTTTGCTACCCCTAATGGACTGTAGTCTGCCAGGCTCCTCTGTCCATGGGAATTCTCTAGGCAAGAATAATGGAGTGGGTTGCCATGTACTCCTCCAGGGAGGGGATCCTCCCAACCCAGGGATCAAATCCGGGTCTCCAACACTGCAGATGGATTTTTTACCGACTGAGCCACCAGGGAAGCCTAATACTGGAGTGGGTAGCATAACCCTTCTCCAGGGGATCTTCCTGACCAAGGAATCGAACCAGGGTTTCCTGCATTGCAGGTGGATTCTTTACCAGCTGAGCTACCAGGGAAGCCCATAAAATAGATAAAAATTATCAAACATAAACCATTTGGATAGACAAGCCAAATCTAAATTTTTATGAAAAATTATTAGTGCATACCTAAGTTTTCATAAAAACACGTCCAATTTTTTAAAAAAACTACAGTTAACATTTACTACTTAATATAAGCTAACATAATTAGATCACATTAAAACAGAACAGAAATCAATTTCATTCCCTGTAGAATCAACAAATACCCTTAGTAAAATGGACAAGCTCATTTTGTTTTTATAGGTTCAAAAAATCCAAAAAATTGTGTTACATATATTAACAACATGTATGTGTAACACAGTATGTTGTGTTACAACATATTTTTAGTTAATAATGATTCTTAAGATAGAAATTCAATATGAACCCCCAAGGTGAAATATTTAAATGACTTATTGACTTATTGAGTAACATTTTTTTCAAGAATCACAATCACTACAAGTTTCTAAGCAAATACTCCATTTTTAATCACTTTTAAAAAATTATAGTTAATTCCCAATGTTGTATTGGTTTCAGGTTTTCAGTAAAGTGATTCGGTTACATATATATTTTTCCAATTCTTTTCCAGTATGTGTTATTATAAGATATTGAATATAGTTTCCTGTGCTATATAATAGGTCCTTGTTATTTAACTATTTTATAAACAGTAGAGTATATATGTTACTCCCAAACAACTAATTTGCCTCCCCCTACCACTAATCCCATTGGCAAACACAAGCTGGAATCAAGATTGCCAGGAGAATTATCAATAACCTCAGATATGCAGATGACACCATCCTTATGGCAGAAAGTGAAGAGGAACGCAAAAGCCTCTTGATGAAAGTGAAAGTGGAGAGTGAAAAAGTTGGCTTAAAGCTCAACATTCAGAAAACGAAGATCATGGCATCCAGTCCCACCACTTCATGGGAAATAGATGGGCAAACAGTGGAAACCGTGTCAGACTTTATTTTTTTGGGCTCCAAAATCACTGCAGATGGTGACTGCAGCCATGAAATTAAAAGACACTTACTCCTTGGAAGGAAAGTTATGACCAACCTAGATAGTATATTCAAAAGCAGAGACGTTACTTTGCCAACAAAGGTCTGTCTAGTCAAGGCTATGGTTTTTCCTGTGGTCATGTATGGATGTGAGAGTTGAACTGTGAAGAAGGCTGAGCACTGAAAAATTGATGGTTTTGAAGTGTGGTGTTAGAGAAGACTCTTGAGAGTCCCTTGGACTGCAAGGAGATCCAACCAGTCCATTCTGAAGGAGATCAGCCCTGGGATTTCTTTGGAGGGAATGATGCTAAAGCTGAAACTTCAGTACTTTGGCCACCTCATGCAAAGAGTTGACTCATTGGAAAAGACTCTGATGCTGGGAGGGATTAGGGGCAGGAGGAGAAGGGGACGACAGAGGATGAGATGGCTGGATGGCATCACTGACTCGATGGACATGAGTCTGAGTGAACTCCGGGAGTTGGTGATGGACAGGGAGGCCTGGCGTGCTGTGATTCATGGGGTCGCAAAGAGTCGGACATGACTGAGCGACTGAACTGAACTGAACTGAACTATAAGTTTGGTTTCTATGTCTATGAGTCTGTTTTTGTTTAGTTCATTTGTATAATTTTTTCGATTCCACATATAGGTGATACTTTATGATATTTATCTTTCTCTGACTTACTTCACTTAATCTCTAGGTCCATTCACATTGTTGCAAATGGCATTATTTCATTCTTTCTAAATAGCTGAATACTCCTCCATTGTGTATATGCACCACACCCTATTTATCCATTCATCTATTGAAGGACACTTGCTTCCATGTCTTGGCTACTATAAACAGTGCTTCTATAAACACTGAGGTGCATAGATCTCTTCAAATTAGAGTTTTCTCCAGATACATGCCCAGAAGTAGGAAAGCAAATTTTCCCTTTCCATAATCTCATTTACATTGTTGGCGCAATAAACTTGGATATACAAATGATCAATCCTTTCATTTTAATATATTTATGAGGTGAATGGCTACCTTGATTTAAAAATCTTACCGTCACGTGTGTCTAGATGTTTGTAATGTGATCCCTCAGTTAACCCGTATTATGAGAATGCCACATGCAAATTTTTTAAACACAGACAACAGTAACTAGGTGAACTGACCACACATATAAGGCCCTGCGTTGCAGGCGGATTCTCTATCAGCTGAGCTCCCAGGGAAGCCCATATAATGGGGCAAAGCACTGAAAAACCAAAATATTTTCAGCTCCTTTTAATCTGTTTTACAATCAATATGAAATTAGGGTGTGAAAGTTCCTCTCCTTAATACAGCTTACACTGAATAAACAAGAGCACTTCAATTTACATTTGATATTGAATGTTAATAAAACTTTTTCAACATACCTGTGCTGGTTTCTGTTTCTTTTTCTTCTGTTTTCTAGAAAGCCTAAGAACAAACATAGATCAAAATGTCAAATATGTGACTAAGTAAAAAGAAAAAAATACCAAAATACTAGTGATACAAAGACTAACATATTAAAAAATGATGAGTATCAGAAAGCATTAAAAGAAAAATACCCAGATTATCATTTTAGAAAAATATAATAGTAGTTCAATTGATAGTAATTAGCATATCAGCCAGTTATAAAACTGCTATTAATAGTCATAATACAGTCTGTAAAAATTATATCTGACATCATGTCTTTATCCATTTCAATACTTGAAAGTTCTCTTAACTAGAAGAAACACAGACAGTATTAGCATAACAGAATAATTTCTCTGCAATAAAACAGCATTTAAATGCAATCTCTAAATGGGCTAAGTAGGTCTAGTGACATTTTTAGAAGTACTTTTGTTTTGGCGCATCCTCCATCTCTTCCTCTGAATTGGCATTCAGACTGTTTTCGTCAGTTTGAGGTCCTGAAAAATTTGCTTCCTCCTCCTCCAACTGTTGTTTTAACAAGGCAACCATTTCCCGATGCTTCTTTGATTTTTCATGATTCCTCATACTGAAAGGACAAGTTGAAATGAGTGACTGCAAGGAGATTAATTCACAGATGCCCAACTGTGTCGCTGGATGAATACAACCAAGCTGAAATCTACTTTTTTCCCATTAACTAATAAGCAAATCATCAGTGATACTATGAGACAGAACCCTTTGGGGATTTCTTAGGCATTTAAGTACACTGGAAGCCCATGACTGTTCTTTTGCCCTGTGTTCCAGCATTCTCCCTCCCTTCCCTTTGTACTCTTATCTACATAGTTTCTTCCTATCTTTTTTTTTTTTAGGTCAAATTCTCTATATTTTTCTTTTCCCATTCTAAGAATTCAAACCTTCATCACTGTTTTCTCTTAATCACTTAAGCATGGCTAAATGGAAAACCACAAAGCAAGATTCTAACATTTAAAGGGAGCCCCCTTGGATCTCAGAAATGGTGATGTGAGGCCTTGAAGTATAAGAGTAGTTTATGTCCTTTTGCTTTTTTCAAGAAGGGTCTCTCTTCTGTCTCCCACTACCCTAAATATAAGTTCAGATGCATCTCCATCATTCTGTATGAAACTATGTAAGCGATGTCTATCTCAGTGCTCCCACGGGCAGCTAAATAACACTTAACACAATAAAACTGACAACCCTAAAGGACTGGATCGCATCCTGTTCAGAGCTGGATTTTGTAGTGGGGATTGCCTACTTTTCATTCCCACTAAAATTCTCTTTAAGAACGAGGTTTTCAGGAGAAACTGGAACATTCTGTGCCGGAAATTAAGTGTTCAATAATATGACTCAGACACGTCAAAGGACAAGGAGTCATGTTGACGGAACTGTCACTGAACACACCTGGGAAATTCTGAGCATGAAAAGGGCAATGATGAATTTAACATACTGAAACAAACTTTCTAAATTCATTCTGACAACAGACATGCAGATCAGTGCTCTCATGTACAGCAGGTCAAACGATGACTTATGATGCAGGAGCACTGGCACCGGAAAAGCCTCATTTTGAGACGATTCTAGTGAAGACAGGCACAAGCTGAAACCATCAATAGATGCCAAATCTAGGAAGAAAATTTTGATCAAGAGAAAGATTATTTGCAGGGATTTAAAGTGTCTCCCCACATATTAAACATGCTACAAGGGAAAACACTGCAAGGGAAAAAACACTAACTATACAGTGGAAAAATAAGACAGCACCCTGACTGGATAATCAAAATGGTCACCAGCCATGAGGCGGGCAGCCGTCTGTGCTTCTAGACAGAAACCCTGGGAGCAACACAGGTGTGCACAGCACTCTAGCTAGGACTGAGCAACCTGAATCTAATCATGAGGAAGTGGACAAACCCCAAGTGAGAAATGCTCTGCTTAAAAAGACATTTGGAAGGTCAGTACTCTTCCAAACCATCAATGGCACAGACAAGGGAACTGGTCCAGATTAAATGAGACCAAATAAATAAATGCAATAATACGTGATCCTACACTAGATCCTATATTGAAGCTGGGAAAATGCTACAAAGGACGTTAACAAAGAAATCAGCTGACAGAAGTGAAATATGGGTAGTAAATGAAAAGTACTGCATCAGCGTTCTAAATTTCCTGAAGCTGACAGCTGTGATTATGTGAAAGAATGTCCTGATTCTTAAGGAATATATACTGAAGTATTTAGAGGTAAAGGAGCCTTACGCACATAACTTGCTCTCGGATTATTCCAGTAAAAATCTTGTCTGTGTGTGGAAAGAGAATAAGCAGATGCAAACGGGGTGAAATGTGAGCAAAAGGTGAACTGGGCACTCTATATATGCAACTTGCCAGTTTGACATTCAGTTTCCAAATAAAAATAATTTTTCAAACCTCCTTCCTTGTGGCTTTTGTTTCCTTGTTTGGTTCTAACTTGTCTGCCTCCCACCGCTCCTCTTGACACTACCGCTTTTCCCTGGCGTTACATGGTGGTACCACTTGGGACTCCCACAGCCCCATTTCCACTGTTGACCTCCGCCTTCTGTAGTGCACACGTTCTGCTCCTTTTTCCCTTGCTAGTTCTCCTCTCGTCTTCTCCCACGTTTGCCCCTGTACCTCCTGCGTTAGGACAGTATCCTTTTTAATACTTCTCCCTTCATCATTGTTCCCCAATGACAAAGTCCTGCCACTTCAGCAAATACACTACAGGCAGGACAGATCTAAAGGTCTTGGGTTGGGGGCCATGGCCTGCAAGGCAGTGTAGTGTGACGGCCGGACGTGAGTGTGCACATCAGTGGAGAGAGGGGACCAGCCTCAGCTCAGCGCCCCCTTGCCTCTGTGACTCTGCCTTCTTCACCAAAATAAGCAACATTTCTTTCTAGAGACAGCATATGCGTTTAAAGAGGAACACGGCATGAACGAGAATCAGTACACCAGGCTTAACTGCTGGTGCAGATGGTTCCCTCTTCTCCACTGGGAAGATATTCCTCCAAGATGAAAGGTGAGGGAGAGCGAACAACTGCTCTGAGCATTTTCTTTAAGGACTTTCAAAGTGTTACACCTCACCTCAAAAGAAGAGGTGAGTGCAGAGATAGTAAACTTACGCCTTTTCGGTCTTGAAAGACTTATCACATGCGGGGCAGTAAAGGCCATCATAAAGTTCTGCGTCCTCGGCCTCGTCACTGTCTTTACCTATCAGAGGGAAGCCTACAGTGAGAATCCTGTTTGATTAGAACCTAAATCTAAAACACGTTAGCAAGGTACATCTCTTTGGTAAGGATCTAAAATTGCACACAAATTAGAAACTAAAATTTGTTACTTCTTCACCAAGAAAAAAACATGTTACCAGGATTTGAGTTGGCCTTTTAAAAGCAGCACTGAATTACAGGGGAAGGCGTTGAAATAAATCACTTTATCTTTCAAGTTCTTTTTATAAGTCTACTCAGAAGATGATTCAAAAAATTGTCAGAGTCCGAGATGTGTGTTAAGCTCAGAAAATCAAATGTCACTTTCATATTTCTACCACAAAGCAGTTTTTTCAACAAGTTCAGTTCAGTCACTCAGTCGTGTCTGATACAAATGTAAAAGTGAAAAAGTTATTCGCTCAGTCATGTCCTACTCTTTATGATCCCATGGACTGTACCCACCAGGTTCCTCTGTCCATGAAATTCTCCAGGCAAGAATACCAGAGTGGGTAGCTTTTCCCTTCTCCAGGGGATCTTACTGACCCAGGGATCGAACCTGCATCTCCTGCATTGCAGGCAGATTCTTTACCATCTGAGCCACCAAGGAAGCCCATACAAATGGAAATACAGTATAGTACCTATAACTGTAATCTACTTTTAAACGCTTAAGTCAGCTTAAATAGCTCATGATATTCCTTATGAGAAAGACAGTTCATAAAACAGTATATTATATGTAAACTCCAACACTGTCTTCACAGATTTTATAAGCTTGAAGCTTTATTATAATGGAATAATTACTATCAGTACTGATGCTTTACAAAATCTAAGCTCTGCTGAAAGTCTTTGCACAATCTCACATTCTATCTTTAGAAGAAATAAACAAGTAAACTGATTGCTGTTTCAGATTTATTATGGGATCAAGATCCCAAGATATCTCTCCTATATTCTACCTTTTGTTTTTTTCATAAGTAATGGTAGTATGATTCTGAAGGACATTCTGAAATAATCAAAATACCACCAATTTTAGCATAAGATACTTTCTAATTACGTGTACGCTTTCAAATAGCTTATTCAAATAGTGAATAAAGAATACTGAATTTGAAGACATAATCTGCACCTAAGAATGTTTTCATATGTTCTCAGACACATACCAGAGCTTCTCAGAGTCCTAGTTTCTTCATCAGTAAAACAGAGATAATTACATGAGCAAAACCTACATTTAAGGGGTACCGTGGGAGGACAAAGCAAGATTGTGTGTGTGAAAGCACCTTATAGATTGTAAAGCTCCATGTAATCACGTCACCTTACATTTATATGGTGCTTTATAGCTCTCAAAGCACTTTTACACACACTACTTCTAATTTATTAAGAAAACGTTCCATTTCCTAATCATTTGCAGTAAACAAAAGTATCATTTTACCATGAGCTATTACTCAATGAAAAGCGACACTTGTAAATAAGGTAAAATTAATTAAACTATGTTTCGATCATTTAATTTTTTATCATGGAATAGCCAGAGACAGTGGGGAAAGTCAGGTATATTGATTACTATTCTCAACAATGCCCACTCCTCTTCTTTTACGGTAGTCACATGCCTGTGCTCTAATGACAGAGGCAGAGAAAAGACACATTGCAGCACAAAACAGGAGCCCCTCAACAGGTCAGAAATGAGACAATTTATATATACTGGACAGACTTCTGCACAACACCAGCTTTTCCGGAAAGACTTACTATTAAAATTTGACCTACTGCTTAATTGCCTTTTTAGAAAATAACCAGTTACACCTGATAATATGCCCACTTATCATTATATTTATGCAGACAAGTAGTTTAAAACATGGTCAGAAAATTGTGAATGAAATTATCGCAATTATACTGTGTACTTCCATAGACTACCATCATTTGGCCATGCCAAATTGTTTTTCAATTATCTGCCATATTTAAAAACTGGGAGATGGCACATAAAAATCCAATTTCCAGCCTCTTTCTTAACACAAGCATGAAGCTGGCAACCATCGGCTGGAGCCCAGGTGCTCTCTGGGTTTCCACCCACCCCCCGTCCCTTGCTGTGTCACACCGGAACCCTGTGCAGGTGCTTGTGAGCGTGCTGAGCGCATAATAAAAACATTTCCTATAGTCTTTAACGAATGGAGGAAGTTACCATCCTGTCCATCTCTGAGCTCCTGGTCTTCCGCTTCGTCTTCACCTGATCCATCTCCAAACTGCTTTTCATACTGCGCCTCCATCTCCCTGAGCTCCTTCTCCAAGTCAGCTACCGCCATCCAGCTCTGCTCTCTGTACTGCTCTGCCAGCCTGGATACACATGGCATGGTCTCTGCATTGGTTTCATTTACTTCTGGGGCTTAAAACCCATCCTCCCCAATTGTCCATGCCTACACACTTAAAACCTGTGCTTGGCTGAAACGGGCCAAGTCACTTCAATCTGTTAGCGGTTCTGTGGTTGACTCTCATCGCTCCAGTAGATAACAGGTTTTGAAACATCTAACTCTTAGCAACTTACTAAAAGTCTTCAGGTGGTTTTAAATCCTAAGTGTCAGTGTAAGTGGCACTTTCCCAAACATGAGGTGGGTAGAACTTTCAAGAAGTGAATAGTTTTATTAAAGAATGTTATAAAGCTCTGAACACAATGCTTTTATAGTAACTCAAAACAACAGAAGTTTAAAGGCTTAAAAAATGGGGCTTAAAAGCAGAGCCCTGGACTGACTTCAGGCTCCAATTCCCACCTCTGCAATTTATTAGCTACATGATCTTGGGCCTGTCTCATTTCCTCAAAAGAAAGAGGACAGAAACTAGAACTTATATCACAGCACTGCTGCAAGAAAAGCACTTAGGATGTGGCCTTGTACAGAAAGAGAATTCAATTAATATCAGTTATTATTAAATGTTATAAGAGCCTGTAAAGGATCTCAAGTGTAAATGGGCCTCTGAAGGAAAACACCCAACCTGAAGGAAAAACTTTCTCATAGCTGATGAAAAGACATCATCCCAGTGCCAGGACATAAAAGAAAGGCTGAAGCCAGGGTGAGGATTAAACCCCATGAAAGCGCCAGATCAGGTATCCATGACGTTTCCGGGGACCGGCACCTACGTCTAGACAGGCTCCAGCCCAGCCCACATACTTGGCCTGTTTGAGCTTCTGCTGCCGCCTCATCGCCTCAGCTTTCCTCGCCTTCTCTGCATTTTGCTCTTCCACGAGTTTTCGATGAGCCTGCACTCTTCTATCCCTTTTACGGATGAAAGCGACCAGCTGACGGACAAGCTCATTCTTCTCTTTCCTCGCTTTGTCTCGAATCTTTTTGTTTTCTTTTTCCATGGCTCGTTTCTCCCAGCGGTTTGAAGCCTGCCGTGTATCATATTCTTCTTTCCAAGCAAAGTTCTTCTGAGTGCAGAAACTCTGCCAGTAAGCGTAGAAAGGGTGGACCACCTAGTGACAAAGAAATAGGCGGAACGCTCATTTCTTATTTGGGCTTTTTTTCCAGTAAGGCAGTAAACATTGATGCTGCAAAACATCTAACCTCTTTTCTTTATATACATATATATATATATATATATAAAACATTACTATTAATCAATAGAGAAGACAGTCCTTTGATGGCTTTACACAGTAACTCTTCAGAATTAATTTGATGAGGAAATTAATGGAATGGGACCATGATCAATAGGAAAAAGTAAAGAGGGGAGGGGATCAGGAAAAACAAAAGACAAGAGAGTCACAGTACAAGACGGAGAACTAGAACCTTTTTAAAAAAAATTAAGAAATAGGGGAAAAGACACACTGATAAATGCTAATTACAAATGGTAGTAAGTTTTCCTTTTACCGTATCATAGTCACTCTGGGAGTCTCCAAAAGTTGGGAAATCTTCCATGTCCTCTTCTAAAGCAGATTCTAGTTCTTCCTTTGCAATCATTTCAAAAACATTACGGTACACCGTATAAAAGCCCTAAAAAACAGTAACAGAAACACAAATTCTTAACACTTTCGTAGTCTACTCATAGGATAAGATTTTTAAATGCAACATGAAAATTTTTAATTAAAAAAAATTTTAAACTGTTAAAAAAATTTACAGGCCCAAACTCTGTCACTGCAAATACATTTAGGTTTCAACTGAAGGTCTTTACATGCTGACAGGTTAAATATGAAGGCCATGTTTCTCAGTTTTCAAATGAGTAGTCTGTCACTTTCTATTTTTGAATAATTTTAGGAATTTTGCATTCAAGAGTCTTAAGTGCTTGATAAATTATCAGTGAGTTCACTTCTTACCTTTTCATCATCACCATAACCAGAGTAGCAGGTGACAGTGAAATAGTGAAGCAAATCTAAGCTGTCATCTTGATATTCTCCATCAAGCCCACCTTTAAGCAGAGCCTCTCTATGATTATCATACCTAAGCGAAAAAAAAATTAGCAGCAACAGTGAAGGCTGAATAAATAAGAATTCAGAAGATTCCTTACTCTCAAAGTCAAAATATAACTTCTTTACACTTTAATGTGGCCAACCCACAACCAAAACCATGAAGAAAAATAGCAACAGGTAAAGGCTTAATAGCTTCCCAGGTGGTTCAGTGGTAAAATATCTGCATGTCAATACAGGAGACACAGGTTCGATCCCTAGGCTGGGAAGATCCCCTGGAGAAGGAAATGGCAACCCACTCCAGTATTCTTGTTGGAATAATCCCACAGACAGAGGAGCCTGGTGGGCTATAATCCATGGTTCTGCAAGAATCTTTCACAGAACTGCTGATTAAAACTTCGACTGCAATTCCAAGTCCATTATAGTCATTATATGATCCTAGCCATATATGAAACTAGCCAACATGAAGAGAGGAGTTTAATAAGCCAGGGAATTTCTACTCTCCCAGAAAGGTAGCAGCACTTTCACCAGAAAGAAACCTACGTAATACAGTAGTGGACATCATCTGGTCCACAGACTAAAAACACTTTTGGGATCTGGGAATTTGCCAACATGGACGTGAATAACACTCTCCCAGTGTTTATGTAAATCATCTAAGAGCTTCACACACATACAACTGACCCTCACTCCATAAAGTTAGTTATTATCCTTGTTTGATACAACAAGAAATTGAAGCTCAGCAATATTAAATAATGTTGTCCACAATCATAAAGCCAATAAGCAGAAGAGCTAGAATTCAAAACCATGAGTCCAGCACCAGAAGGACCACACTCCTTGCCACTGTGCCGAACTGATTTCAATTCACAGGAGAATTGACAGGTAGGAGCTTTAAACCAAAGGACAAGGGACTCCTTGGGACAGGAATATCACCTAAGATCTAGGCAAGAGCTAGAGCAAATGGAAGGCAGGAAAGAATCTCAAAGTTTCCAAAGGAAAGCAAAAGCATGTCTAAGGCCACATTTTCAAATTCCTCAGGAGGAGAAAAATTTAGTATTCTCTAGTTTTTATAGAAAAGGTAATTTAATAAGAATTTTCTTTATAGCCTTTCTCCCTTAAACTTGCACAGGTGAACTGAACACCCATCTGCTCTCTGTACCAGCAGCATCTTGCATGGTTATGTCAGAGTATAAAACCTATTGTTTCACAGCAAAAAGTTCACTGAGAATCTGGAAACCTTCAAAAGGATTTCAAAAGTAGAAATTTATGTCTAGAAATGGCATTAAGTGATCAGGTTATCATTAAAGAGTCTGTCACAGATGTAGATGCTTAACTCCTGCATATAAAGAAGTTCTTGGAAAAAATATTACAATTTTTGACAAAAACACTGTATCTGTTTTTTTATTCATTTTTTAATCGAAGGATAATTTACAGAATTTTGCTATTTTTTAAGGATAAGTCAACATTCTTCCTTTTCTGCTGCTGCTGCTGCTAAGTCGCTTCAGTCGTGTCCGACTCTGTGCGACCCCATAGACGGCAGCCCACCAGGCTCCCCCGTCCCTGGGATTCTCCAGGCAAGAATACTGACATCAGTTAATTTGTCAGACATCAAAGAGACCTTATTAAATGAGAAGGAGCTTCATAAGTATGAAAATTAAAACTATTTCTACTACTGTCAAATTTCGCCTACGAGATCAGAGTTGAAGTAATCATCTCTCAGGTTCCTTCCTACCCAAACACTGCATTTTACATAATGAATAGATGACTGGGCTTCAGAACACACCCCGAACCGTTTGATGTATTACATTTCTAAAAAGCCCTCTATTGACCATTCCTCCCAACCAGATACTCCAGGAGGGACAGCACGATACTCACCATGCTCTCTCCTGAGGGTCACTCAACACATCATATGCCGCTTGGATCAGTTTAAATTGTTCAGCTGCTTCTGCGGCATTATCCAGATTTTTATCTGTTAAAATAAAGGACAGAAATTCACTCATCAGAAAAGTAGAGGACAGACTCTAAAAAGGACTGCTTCCATCAGGAATGCCATAAATGGATGTGTACAAAACGAAGAAGAACAACTAGGAAAAAGCAGAGAAGTGGCTGACAGCTGATAATCAAGATCAGTTGTAAGTGTCAACTAGAGTAGAAATTTCATGCTTTTCTCTAAATCTCAGCATGTCACTTAGCACTCAATCTGGATATCCACAAACAGAAAACCCTAAGTAGTACACATTTTATTTTTAGAAGGAGCAAAATACATCAGATATAGAAAGACTGTTACTGTTTCGTGCTAGATTACATTTAGTGTGTCTTTACCATCATCTTTAAGGTTTTCCTTCTTATCAACATACACCAAAATAAATCTCATAAAGCTTAAAAAATTTATACTAATTACCTTTCTCTTAGTTTGCCTCTTTAACCATGGAATTCAGAAAGCATCTTTGCCTCAGGGTGGTAGCCAGATTCCAAGATGGCCCCCATGGACCCCCACCTTCCTGGCATTCACACCCTGTGTAATCCTCTCTCCCGTCAACAGGGTCGGTCTGTGTGACTGAAACCCGGGGACAGAAGTGATGACAGGACAGGACATTACTTGCAATACTGGATTATGAAAGACTGCAGTCTCCATCTTGGGTGCTTGCCCTCTCTTGGATCTCTGGGAGTGGCCAGCTGCCATAGTGTGAGGACACTCTGGTGGCCTCTGAGAAGACCATGAGGTAAAGAGTGGAGGCCTCTGGCCCACCGCCAACAGGAACTGAGGCCTGCCATTACTCTGGGGGCGAGCTTGAACCTGAGTTTTCCCAGTGATGATTCAACCTTCTGAGAAACCTTGAGTCAAACCACCCAGGTACACCATTCTGATTCTGATCCCCAGAAAACGGTGTGAGTCCACATCCTGAATATATTTGCTGTTTAAGTTTTTGGTAATGTGTTACACAGCGATAATTAGCTATAGTGATTAAATATAAGCACTCAAAAAGCAAAATATCAGTATCTTGAGTCTACTATGGAGTACATCAACATTCTTTAGGCTACAACGCAACATATACTTCTTTAAAAAAATAACAGAAATAGTCTTAAAACAAGGCTCTCAAGTGTATCTGACCTCCTCTTTTTAGATACCACCACACAGTCCCACGTCCTTCAAGCAGCCTTCTGCTCAACAACTGATACTGACAACACTTTCTCAAGCGCAGTACTTTGCCTCAGTTCTTTTTGTTTAGGTGCTTGAACACAAAAAGCTTTTAGAACCATGCTCCTTTGAAATTAACAAAAAGTAAAAAACAGAAATAAAAAAACTCCATCACAGGTCTAACTCCCCTTCCTTAGAGCAGCTCATGGGTCATCTTCCAGCCTACCTCTTCTCTGGACTAATCTCCTACTTCTTATGTGCACCATAATATACTCTACTCTATGTGTGCATGCTCAGTCATTCAGCATTATCTCTGTAACATTCCTGCTAGAAATGTTTAACCTGAATTTAATCATGAGGAAGGAACTGTTGTTGTTTAGTCACTAAGTCGTGTCTGACTTTTTGCAACCCCATGGACTGTAGCCCACCAGGTTCTGCAGTCCATGGAATTTTCTAGTCAAGAACACTGGAGTGGGTTGCCATCTACTTCTCCAGGGGACCTTCCCAACCCAGGGATCAAACCTGTGTCTCTTGCACTGGCAGGCAGGCTCCCTACCACTGCACTTCCTGGGAGGCCCAGGTGCGTGTGTGTTGCTTAGCTGTGTCCTACACTTCAAATGCAGTCAAAGACAGTAATGATCAAGGAGCTACCATTAATTCCTTAACATTCGACTTTTAATCACTATAGCTAATTATATTAGTTTTTAGCAACAATATCACATTATGTCATGCTGAATTTATACCTGACAAACTTTTAAGTATTTTTCATATTAATTACTGACAAGCAAACTGATAACTGTAATAGTTTTTTAACCTCAAATAGAGTACTCAATCCACTCTGTGGCAGATACTAAAGGTCAGCTGATCCAAAACTTCTCCCTCTCTTTTCTCTTACAGCCTTTACTGTGCAGGCTGGATGAGCTAAAAATTAAGCAAGCATTTTGGCTTATCCAGCCTCCCTTGCTGCTTAGAGAGGGCCATGTGACACAGTTCTGACCAGTGAGGTGAAAACACTATATTTTCTTTCCTTTCTCCTTGTCTTATACACGGACATGAGTGCTGGAGCTTCAGCAGCCGTCTTGAAACCATGAAGGAAAAGTCAAGAGATTCACAATGACATTACTCAGCCACTCAAACAATGCCAGCAAGCGTGTACCTCCAAGCCTTCTTGTGGTGAGAAAAATAAGTTCTTAACTTACTTAAACCACTATGGCTAGGTTTTCTATTACTTCCAATGAGTACTATCAACTTCCATCTTGTTGTGGTCTTGTTGCCATCTGGATCTAAACACAGGACACCCAGTATCCTGTTTTCATTACTTTAGATTTTTATTACTACTCTGTGACAACTACTACTAGTTGCCTACTCAATACCACTTTCCCCTTATTCCTAACAGAACTATGACGTTGATCACAGCAGTAATATACACACTTAAAAACCTTACCTCCTCAGACTTTTTTGAAGTTGGGATTATCAGGTTACCCACTTTCAGCCCATCAGATACAAACACAAATCGATCAATAACTAAGTGAAGCTTCCCAGGAGACGCACTGTTCTTCTTAATGAAAGGGGTGGGCCTGGGTGGCACTCAACTTACGCTCTAACTCACCCTTTGCATCCTGCCCAAAGCCTGGGTATACTGCCTACTGGCAGATTATGACAACTGAGGCAGAGATTGCAGGTTCATCCCCTCTTTCAGGAACAAATGAATGCTGATTTTATGGGGGAAACTGATCCCCCAAAAAAGACGCCATTTCTAGTCTCCCTTGAAGCCTGGACTGACCATGTGACTAAGTCAATAAAATCTATGAAAGTGTTCTATGGCAGCTTTTTAGACTCTTCCTGGAAAGACAACCAGCACACACCCTATTCCTGCTTTATCCTTTCCTCCTCCATGCTGCCATCTGGGACCCCTTCTGCCATCTGGGATGGTGAGTGAGGCCCCATCTGACAGCTGCTGAGCAGAGTCCAAGGACCTCTCGGGAGACCTGCTGCCCTGGGGCTCACCTGCCTCTCTCTGCACCTCCAAATGAAAGCAGTGAACGTCTTAATTGCTTACACTTGACACAAAGACTCAAGTCTTATGTTCAGGATGATGGAACAGGTCTTCGATGGCGTCATCAAGCAGCCAGAATCACCAAAATGGGCCACCTCTGGATTTCTTGCTACATGCGAAAAACAAAACGACTTTTTGAACACGACTGCTGGCTTCCTATCATTTGCAGCTGAACACAATCCTGATATCCACACAAGGGTGCAGTCCAGCTCATGATTTCTATGTCTTCATCAAATCATTAGTAATGATGGTCTGATAAACAAAGAAGCATAGTTCACATTAAAGCAGAATGGCAGAAAAAGCCGCCAACTAAGTCTCCTGACATGAGACAGAAAAGGTGACTGTTTAGGGGTGGGAGGTGGGTGGTCCTTCTTCACCTTTTAATCTGTACTGTACTTTGTTGTCCTTTTTCTTCCCACTCCCTTCTTGCCTCCCTCAAAGAAGTCTGGTGACAGCTAAAGCTTTTAAAACGAGAAAACCCATCAATGTACCATCTGAAAGCAAGATCTTTCGCTTTCTGAATCTTCTTTTTTAAATAACGTTTTCAGTCTGTCACATGGCTTTTTATTTCACTTAAATATACCTGTGACTGGTTGACTAGGAGGTTGAACTGAGATCTAAAAGATGACTATAAAGTTAAATAGCGATCATTAAAAAATGGGAAGTCTACCTTAATTACTAATATTAGGCAAATGCCATAGGTATTTCAAATCCAGCCACAGAAGTTTAAAAGGCACTCTTATACAATTCTTTGTGTTTTTCTCTAGATAAATTCATGCCCTCCTCTACTTTCTCCCAAATGATTTTACAGTACCTTATAGAACATTTCATGGACTGCGCCTTTTAAGCCCTGCCTTAACTGAAGCCAAGCTCCCTGAGAACACACTTCCATACAGGCCTCTGGGGCTCTGATACAGAAGGTCTGGTGATGGAGCTGACCTCCTCTCCTGGTCACTGATCCTTATTCACCACTCAGTACAAATCAGCATTCTGTCCATTCAAATGGAGATTCAGACAACCTGGCTACCTCTCCTCCTTCCCCTCCTCCTCACCCTCCACTAGCCTCCCATCTACTCCCCCTGTTCACTGAGATTTTTAGCATGTGAATCATCTCTGCTCCCTGGTCCTTTCATCATCCTGGTGATGTCAGTGCCCTGATGAGATCTGCTGCTCTCCCTACCTCCTGCCTAGCCTCTCCAACCCAGTCTTCCACCATATAGCCAAAGGAATACTTGAAAAACACAAACCTATCATTTCTCCTGTTTGCAACCCTTCAATGGCTTCTCAAAGCCCAATCTTCCTAATCCGGTTTACCACAACCTTCAAGACCCAGCCCTTGCTCACCTGGGCAGGCTCACTTCTTTCCCTTCCTAGGCTCTGCTGCGCTCCCTCTTACCTCCCACCTCCTATATTCCCTGCAATCCCACTTGAGGTTTCAACCTAGATGTCGCTCGGGGATGCACATCTATCCCACCCTCACAAAAGCCCAGTCCAGATTGGTACAGGGGCTCAGAAGCACCTTGCATTTACCCTCATACTGCCCTTATCTCAGGGGATGGAAAGTGACTGTTTTCCTCCGTGTCTCTCCAAAGACAGCTGGGCCAGCAGGGCAGGGACCACTCTTGTCTTGTCCACAGTAAGCTGCTCAGGGAACGGTCATCAGATGAATTACTGAAAGACTGACTTTCACAAGGAGTGATCTTACTAGGCAGTGCTATTGACCCTACTGGAAATTATTCTCAATTCTTCAATAAAATAAATAAAGGTAATTCCTTTTTTAAACAATGAAAATGGGTGGCCTCTATATGAGACACACATTAGTCTTTGAAGCACAGCCCAAATGTTAACCTTGGAAATATCTAATGCATCAGCTTGCACATAGGATGAAATTAAACATTTGCTGAGTGACAGACTTAACAAATTAATGAGCAAAGTAAAGCACATCAAAATCACATGTCTTATGGGACAGTATTTATCCTATTCTTCCTTGCACTGATTTCCAACTAATCAAATCTGGTCATTTTTCCTTTGCAACTTCCCTTCAATGCAGTCCTTACCCCTCCCAATGATCCCAAGACTGGTTTGGGTCCTTAAGTGCCCACAGTTGACTCTACCTGACTTTGGTCTCTGGTCCCCCTCAACCTACTAAGCTGCCTTCATAGTACCTTTCCAGGACATCTTAATAAAACTGGCCACAACTATCCATTATTGGAAAAACACATTTCACCGTTCTTTGCCATTCAAAAACTTTTACAACCTAATCTCAGATTACTACTCAAAAACATTTTAATATTGCCATAAAAATTACATGTGCATTTGGTCACAAGTATTAATTCTCTTTCTCACCCTTCCCCACCCAGACAGTTAACAAATTTCCAACTCCATTTCTAACAGTAATCCCTATTACTCTGAGAACATTCTTCTATACTGTTTTTGGACCTATTAATTTTGGATATAGCTCGTGACTTCCTGATGAACATTTGGCTCATTTACCTCTTCCCTTCCAGTATACATCAGATTTTTTTAGTTCCTCTGACGGTCATCATTTACAGCTTTAAGCAACAAACCCATACCTTTATTTCCTATTCCATCAACTAGAACCATTACCTTCTGATTTGGGGTTCTAAGCCCTTCCTTCAGCCCTTCTCTCAACGCCTATTTTCAGACTTCCAATAAACGCTGCCTTCGGTCAAACTGTCCCTTGGACCATCTTTTGGCCACCACGGTACTCGTTCCCATACAATTAAATTTTCTTCTCCCTCTTTCCTCTAGAGCCAGCTAATGGCCAGGCTCCTCTGCCCAGGGGAAGCCTCACTGCCTTTCAGTACATGGTGAAAACTCCTTGTCTTGAATTCCTGGGGCAGTTATTAATTGTTTCAGTAAGTGAAAGTTAAGGTGAATCTGCTCAGTCCTGTCCAACTCTTTGCGAACCCATGGACTGTAGTCTACCAGGCTTCTCCATCCATGGGATTCTCCAGGTAAGAATACTGGAGTGGCTTGCCATTTCCTTCTCCAGGAGATCTTCCCGACCCAGGGATTGAACCCGGGTCTCCCACACTGTAGGCAGACGCTTTATCGTCTGAGCCACCAGGGAAGTCATTGTTCTAGTAACACGTTCTAGTAACCGACTACCCATGTTGTAGTAACCAAGTCACTGTTCTAGTAACCCACTACTAATTATATGCGTTATACTATTTTGCTTACATTTGTATTTACCTTTCCAGTAAGGCATGTTTTTCAAACAAGGCTAAGGTCTCCGTCTTAGCATCCTAACCACTCTATAAGCATTTTTATGGACTAGTGCTAATATGAAAGCCTCTTATAAACCTCAAAAAGTTGAGATTCAAATACTGTCTTCGTTACCCAGTCGAGAAGATCAGATTACTTCACCAGTCACACAGGCCTGGACTACAACTAAATAAAACATCCGAAAGAAGCATACTTCTATAGATGTAATCACATAACTTCACTAGGGAAGGCACGCAATTAAAATTTTCAATCTGCAGAACACCCGAAGTGAAATACAGAATCACTCAACCTACCAAAAGAGAAAAAAAGCATAGCTCTTTAGAAGACATTTGACTAGCCCCTTTGTCTTAATTACACTTAAGTAGCTGGGATTTCCCGCTGAAGTTAAGGGCAGCTTTCCCGGTGAAAGCCCAGGAAAGCTGCAGGAACTCCAGCAAGGGAAAAGCCCGAGACAGGACTGGGTTAAAAGCTCGACTCCTCCCCGCTCGGGGTCATCTACGGAGGGGTGGGAGGAGCACGAGAAGTCTCTAGGATGTTATCTTTCCCCATCAAGTGTCCACGCGGGAACCCGGGGACGTCTGGGACAGAACGAGGTGCTCGGGTCTCCAGTGAAGCCTGGGGGTGGAGGGCTGCGACCGCCGATGGGCTGAAAACCCTCATCGCCAGGGCTGGGCAGGGGCCACCCGGCCGGACGCCGGCACGGTTTCCAGGGCGAGGGGAGTTACCCGGCGGGCAAGCCCGGGCACAGCCGGGTCCCTGGAGTTACCCTGCGGAGAGCGGTGAGAAAGGTCGCGAGAGCCGCGGCTTTTGAGAGGGGCCGCGGCGGTTGCGGAGTAATTACCCGGGTGCCATTTCAGGGCCAGCTTCCGATAGGCTTTCTTGAGCTCCTCCTCGCTGGCGTCCCGCCGCACCCCCAGCGCTTCGTAGTGACACTTCATCGCCCGACAGGGCAGGGGGCTCGGGCCGGGGCCGGGGCCCGGGGCGGGGCCGGAGCCCGGACCCGGGCCGAAGTGGTGGCGACGGCCCTGGTGGTCCTCTCCTGCGGCGGGAGCCCGGCGCCCGCACCGGGCCAGCCACCGAGCGCGGCGGCAGCGACGGCGGCTCGGGGCGACGGCGGCGCGCGGGGGCGAAAGGCGGCGCTGGTTGCGGCACGCGGGAGCGCGGAGGGGGCGGCGCCGTCGGCGGCTCCGCATGGACAGGGGGAAGGCCCTGTTCCGGAACTAGCCGCGCGGGAGGGAGGCGGAGCCGCGGCGGGGAGGAGCCGGGGCCGCGGCGGGCGGGAGGCGGGGCCGAGGTGAGAAGGAGGTAGGGTCACAGGAGGCGGGGCCCCGGCGGGTGTCATTGTGAGGGGCACAGACGCCAGTCAGAGTGACACTTAACTTGACATCCGACCTGAGAGATGAGAAAGGAGTTTGATGGGATGAGATTCTGGAAAACATCTTGTAGTTCTTTAGATAATTTCTCAATTTGAGCCACGCTTTTACAGATGAGAAAACTCAAGCTTGAGGAACTCAAGCCTTCCCCACTTATGAATGGCAGGATTCCGTTGGATCAAAACCAGGTCTTTTAACTCTTTGCTTCGGTTACCACTTAATGAGATCTCTAATACTCCTTGTCCTAACCACTGTGCATGAGAAATAATAATAAATAAAATGACTTACACTGAAACAATTTAAGAGGGAAGCATCAACACGTTTTTATGTTTTACTACCGTGAATAAAATTACGCTGATCCACCCATCCATCACTCTTGATGGATCCATCACATCCATCACTAACTTCTTGGCCTCTAAACTTACATTTCCAAGATCGATTTAGGTTAAGAATGCAGTTAGGACTCAGCACTTTCACTGCTGACAGTCGGGTTAGATCCTTGGTCAGGGGAGCTAAGATCCCACATGAAAAGTTCAGTTCAGTTCAGTCGCTCAGTCGTGTCCGACTCTTTGCGACCCCAGGAACCGATCCATTACCAACTGCCGGAGTCTACCCAAACCCATGTCCATTGAGTCGGTGATGCCATCCAACCATCTCATCCTCCATCGTCCCCTTCTCCTCCTGCCCTCAATCTTTCCCAGCATCAGGGTCTTTTCAAATGAGTCAGCTCTTCACATCAGGTGGCCAAAGGATTGGAGTTTCAGCTTCAGCATTAGTCCTTCCAATGAACACCCAGGAGTGATCTCCTTTAGGATGGACTGTTTGGATCTCCTTGCAGTCCAAGGGACTCTCAAGAGTCTTCTCCAATACCACACTTCAAAAGCATCAATTCTTCGGTGCTCAACTTTCTTTACAGTCCACCTCTCACATCCATACATGACCACTGGAAAAACCATAGCCTTGACTAAATGGACCTTTGTTGGCAAAGTAATGTCTCTGCTTTTGAATATGCTATCTAGGTTGGTCATAACTTTCCTTCCAAGGAGTAAGCGTCTTTTAATTTCATGGCTGCAATCACCATCTGCAGTGATTTTGGAGCCCAAAAAATGAAGTCTGACACTGTTTCCCCATCTATTTCCCATGAAGTGGTGGGACTGGATGCCATGATCTTCGTTTTCTGAATGTTGAGCTTTAAGCCAACTTTTTCACTCTCCTCTTTCACTTTCATTAAGAGGCTCTTTAGTTCTTCACTTTCTGCCATAAGGGTGGTGTCATCTGTATATCTGAGGTTATTGATATTTCTCCCAGCAATCTTGATTCCAGCTTGTGCTTCCTCCAGCCCAGCCTTTCTCATGATGAACTCTGCATATAAGTTAAATAGTCAGGGTAACAAAATACAGCCTTGACATATTCCTTTTCCTATTTGGAACCAGTCTGTTGTTCCATGTCCAGTTGTAACTGTTGCTTCCTGACCTGCATACAGGTTTCTCAAGAGGCAGGTCAGGTGGTCTGGTATTCCCATTTCTTTCAGAATCTTCCACAGTTAATCCTGATCCACACAAAGGCTTTGGCATAGTCAATAAAGCAGAAATAGATGTTTTTCTGGAACTCTCTTGCTTTTTTGATGATTCAGCAGACGTTGGCAATTTGATCTCTGGTTCCTCTGCCTTTTCTAAAACCAGCTTTAACATCTGAAAGTTCACGGTTCATGTACTGCTGAAGCCACAAAAAAAGAGGTGCCACCAAAAAAAAAAAAAAAAATGCAGCGAAGGGATAGTATTTAACCAGCAGGAGGTTTTGGTTGATGTAACTGATACACTGTATTATGGGATGAAAGATCCCTGCAACTGTTCAAATATATTTCACTAGAACCTGGAATGTTTACCTATCAGTTGTTAAATTTATATTGTCAGCCACATACGGTTAGAAGGGTTGGCTCTGTTGCTAACAAATCTCTCTTGTACAGGATCAGGATACCCAGTCTATGAAGTTGTCCCTTTCTTCCCTAACATCCTGCCCTCTGCACAATCAAAACAAACCAACTCTTAAATCTCAAGTTTCTAGGCACAACACTGTCCAACCAACTCACTACTAAAAATTCAAACACTAGTCTCTTTTCCAAAGAAGGAAGATACTATATGGTCTTGGATTATAAATGATAATAGGGAAGATTGAGAAGTTTGAGTGCAAGGAAAAACAGGACATTTCCCTATCTGAGAATGGAATTAGGAAAGGGGAGTAAAGTGAACAAAAAAATAACTTTTTTCTTTCTCCAATTCCATCTGGTTTTGCTACTTCTCAGTCACTTGCCTCTTTTTCCTCCTGAAGGAAAGAGGATCCATTTTTGCTTTTAATACTGTATCAAAATTTAAAGACAATTACACTATATGTAAATTTCAGCCTAAAGGAAGATTTTATTAAACAGGTTGACTTCTAAATGAACATGGACTTGAGAAATTCTCATTCAAATGAGGTATCCACATCACATCAGATCAGATCAGTCGCTCAGTCGTGTCCGACTCTGTGACCCCATGAATCGCAGCATGCCAGGCCTCCCTGTCCAACACCAACTCCCGGAGTTCACTGAGACTCACGTCCATCGAGTCAGTGATGCTATCCAGCCATCTCATCCTCTGTCGTCCCCTTCTCCTCTTGCCCCCAATCCCTCCCAGCATCAGAGTCTTTTCCAATGAGTCAGCTCTTCGCATGAGGTGGCCAAAGTACTGGAGTTTCAGCTTTAGCATCATTCCTTCAAGAAACCCCAGGGCTGATCTCCTTCAGAATGGACTGGCTGGATCTCCTTGCAGTCCAAGGGACTCTCAAGAGGGTATCCACATAAATGATTACAATAACGTCTTATTTTCATCCTATATTCAATTGCTTAAATAAGGGCTTTTCCCCCCGAAGTAAACGTTCGTCGCTCAGTCATGCCCAACTCTTTGGGACCCCATGGACTGCAGCCCACCAGGCTCCTGTGTCCGTGAGATTTTCCAGGCAAGGATACTGGAGTGGGTTGCCATTTCCTTCTCCAACAAATTCATGTAACTACCACACAAATACAGTATTAGTCACAAAAGAAAAACCAATACCCAGCCAAAACAGTATTCATTTTTTTTACCTATCAAATTGACAGATTATCTCATTAGCAAGGGTACAAGGAAATGAACACTAACCTCTGGTAAGGTACAATATTTAGAGGAACAAGTTTCTAACTTTTGACCAGGGTTAACTACATATAGTGTACAAAATATGTGTAGAATGTTTGTTGCAAGCATCTGTATCAGAAAAGATAAAACTGAAATACTCAAATATCCAACAGTAAGGGACTGCTGAGGTGTTGCAGAGTAGAATACTGTGCAATTACTAATGTTGCAGATCAAGGACGGGAAAACGATTAGCAGGAAAAAAGTGACAGACCACCACACACATGGCCCTACCCTGTCTCTGGCCGCTTGCACCCAGAATCCTATCTACTACTTATCGTTCTTCAGGGTGATAAGCCCAGTGCTCTGCTTCAAATAAAGTTCTTTCATAACAGGAAAAACTCACATGTTCTGGTGCCGTAACTGTTCCGTTTTTCTTCCTTTTACTGTTAAAGTAATTTACACCCACTGCTTCTAAATTAAATTTGTAATCTACCAAACACTTTCAATACATATATCAACTTATTTGATTAGCAAAACCTAAATATTTTTCTCATATTTTTTCAAGGTAAGAAAACAAGAGAAGTTGGCTCTTCCCGTGCCTTGTGACTCAGGGACTCAAACTTCAGTAAGATGCTTCCCCTTCTAGCACTCTACCCTCACTGTGCACCATCTGAAACGATGCCCTCAAAGTGCCTAATACTGTTTTACATATGACAACAACCCAGTAAATCTGCCTGAATTTCAGCTTTAATAAACTGAAAATTTTAATCCAAGACAGTGGGCCTAAACCTTAAGTGTGCTAAATTTTTAGTAATATGTAAAGCTTTAAAAAGAAAAACAGAAATTAGGTGATGAGTTCTGGTGATATTTTATTTAGAAAAACATAGACCCACCCAGACCAAAGTCACAAAATCTTAAGTTTTTTCTTTTAAATGTCACACTATTAGATGTAAGGTCATCGCAAATAACAAAAGTATTTACACATTGAACACAAAATAAATATAAAACAACTGAAGTCAAATTAGTTCTCCATTGATTCATTTTGCATTCCCACTGCTCATCTTCTGTTTCATTTTTCTTTGTCTTTTGTAAATCCTTTTCTTTCTGGCTTTCAAATCGACTTTTGGCTCTGGTTTCACCCACTGTATTTCTACCGGCTTTTCCTCAGCTGGCGTAACAAAAACATCTGCAGTGGGATCATGGGGAAGAATAGTCTTTGGTTCTTTCTTTCTCAGCTTCTGCACATCTTTCACTTGCTGTTTCTCTCTGTATTTTGCAGCTGTGATGGATCTTATGACACGCCGATGCTAGAAACAAAAAAAATATGAAAGGTGCTCTTGAATAAAAATAAACATTTTATACATGGCAAGGACATTCACTTATGATACCTATTTCCCTTCACCCTGCATCATCAAAAAAAAAAAAAAAGTAATCTGTAAGACTGGATGCAGCAAAAGCCAAATTCAGTTTCACAGTTAACAGAACACTTATTTGACAGAATTACTTTGGCCCAAGAGTTTTAGGACATCAAGGACCACAGAATAGAAACAGCTTACCATGTTTGGTGACTGGTAGTGAGGATTTTCATACAAAGTTGGTCCTCCAAAACTTCCCTGGAAAATCTTTATAAGATTTAAGACAAAACGGGGTCCTATTTCTACAAGAGCAGCATCTTCTTCAATGATCTTTAATCAAAAAAAGGAAAACATTTCATTTTGATTTGAATAAAATACTTCTAAATGGTACACGGGCTATATCCTCATTACAAATGTGCCTAAAAGAACTGATACCCAATAAAGCTAAGGTGGAAGGGAAACTTGGCAAATGCCAAATCATCAATATTTTCTGAAATGTATTACTGGTTACAGGCAGTTGTCATAGGAAAATATAAAAGTCTTTTCAGTGTGTCTTTAAAATTGAGTCATTTCAATCTGGTCTGTATCTAGCTTCTCACAACACATGTCTTCTTGCAAAACTGGTCAAATAATTATTTAAAACTGCAACCATGATAACAAAATGTGAATATTCAAGCACCCTATGGGGCACTCTTTCAAAATTTAAATCAATCCTTGAGTTGTTTTTATAAATCTAATTCAAATTAGATTAAAAGGCATATAAAAGGATACACGGCAAAATTTATTTTTGAATGGCTACTGACTGTGGAATTAAGGAGCAACTTCTGAACCACAAATACTACTATTGTTGTTTAAGGCAGGCCTGCATTCAGAGGTTAAGAAGGGGCTATGTTTAACTCACATATCTTTTCTGCTTAACACAAGCAGAAAAAAGCCCAGTTTATTTCACACGCTGTCTGAAATTCTGTCTTGCTGTTTTCATCCACCACTCCTCCTGAATGAATCACTGTATGACTCATCTAATAGTTCTCATCAAATATTTTCTATGGGGGCTATGTTTTTCTAAGTCTAAAACCCCGCCCCAGCCCCAGCAGACTCTAAAACCTCTTAGGAGAGAAACTTATATTTTATTCAATGTATAATGACTTGTGAGAAAATCCATACTCAGCTGATAGCCATGAACTTAGATTATGAAATAGGGGTTATTTACTACAAGTCTGTAGGGAAAAGAAAGCTATTTAAGAGAAAAGAGTATCATTTCCTATTCTACATCATAAACACTATATATACTAACTTATATAATTAAAAACAAAAGCTAACCTGAAAGTTCCGAAACCATATCCTATTATCCAAAATGGTGAATGTAAACACATGGTCCACAAACGGCTGGCTTTTGGGATGGTACCGTGGTGTACTGAAGATCTGGTGGCAAAAGGGACGCGTTAGTTCTGTATTCTATGACATACCATGTGTGTTTTAGATAAAGTTAAAAGGAAGACACTTATTTATAATATTTTACTAAAAACAGTTTCTAGTAAAGATATTTACCTGAATTAAGAGTTCTTTTAACAAAGCATAATGTGGTAATTCATCAAAAGCCTGTAAGAATAAAGTGAACATATTATTTGACAACATTACTTTTGCTTAAAGTTGTGTTTTATTAACTAAATTGAATTATACAACTATATCCACTCAAAAAAAACAACAATGCACAGTAAGAAAATTAAACCTCATACACTGAATGAGAAACTTACAGGGTCAAAAGACAAGAGGGGCCGAGAACCTTTTAAACAGTTTCCAGTCATCTTTAGCTCAGCTAGGGTATGAACTAGAAAAATTATAACAACAAAAATAGTTATAACTTTGGCACAATTATCCCTAAAGATTATTTTCAATTATCCCAAAAGATTATTTTCAATTTTCTCACAAAAAAAATTTAAATTGAGTCAACTTACTATTTTGAACAAGGAATTTAGCAGATGGTCCATGAGGTGAATTTGAAAGCCTAAAAAATATAAAAGAAGCTTTTTCAACTAATTAGAATTTAGAATGTAGTAAAAACTTACTGCCAGCTCGATTTAAAAGATATCACAAAGACTTCCCTGGTGGTCTAGTGGTAGTCTGCACTTCCAATGCAAGGCGGCACAGGTTTGATCCCTGGTCTGGGAACTAAGATCCCACATGCCACATGGTGCAGTCAAAAACATAAAATGCACAGTTTAAAAAAAAGAAAAGATACCATAAAGTGCTAACAATACTCACATATTCCCAAATTTAATTAATACATTCTCTTTTGATATTGATTTCTAACATAATTTCACAGTTTTAAAAGAAAAGACTCTGTATGATTTCAATACCTTTAAACCATGGAATTTTTGCATTTGTTGTACATCCCTAGATATGTTCCAGTGTCTCCTGGTTTACAGTCTCTGGGAACTTGAATAGAATTTGTATCCTGCTGTTGTGTGAAACTGGATAAATCTTAATTATATTGAATTGTTTCACAGTGCTTTTCAAGTCCACTATATTCTTCTACTTTTCCGTCTATTCATTCTATTAATTTTTGAGAGTTTGATATTGAAACTCCAACTAAAAATCATAATTAATCTACTAAAAAATAATTGCAATATATTGTGGAACTATAACTTTTATTTTCTAAGTCTTCTGTAAATGTGTTATACTTTCATAATTTAAAAAATTAAAAAAAAATACATTCTCTTACCACATATAGAGATCTTGTTTTTTCTTAGCTTCAAAATAGATACATTTATTGCAGTTTTTCATTTCACAAACCTAAATGGAGCAAAGTATAGAAAAATGAAATACATAACAAAACTAAGATCTAAAGCAATTCAAAGAATGAATATTCAGATTCCTCTAAGAATACTTCAGCAGGTTAAGAGGTTACAAAGGTCTAAATCAAAGTAGATTTATTTGCAGAAATGTTTAGATTTTCTGCATAAGGTAAACTATGCTCTGCCCACCTCTTTGACGGAAACAGCTACTCTTTTTGGTCTAGCATTTTAACTGGCCTCCCTTGGGGAACCTCTTCTTCTGACCATATTGCTGTGTACAAACTACTAAGATTAAAAACAGACAACCCCAGGAATAAAGCACATTACAACCTCACCAATTGTAGAAAAACAGTCCTTAAAGAACCAAAAACATCCTTTATAACCATTACTTTGATGTTTAACTCTTTTGCTGTTCTATTTTAAGCTCAAGAAATTTGTTTTTTCTTCCTCATCTGTACTACCATTTCTGTGATTTGGTTCTGTAAAATCACTAAGGAGTATACAAAACCTATTTCAAGTTGAAGTAAACTTCAACGTCTTAAAGATTTATAAAGTCGCAAGTGAGAAATGCACAAAAGCAATAAGGGAATGATGTCCTTTATTACTGTAGTATTTATAAATTAATATATATATACTACCTGAGGCTTAAAGAATTCATCAACCCAATGCTTTTGTTGCTTACTTTCTCGGAATAAATACAACTACATGCTAAGTTGTGAGCTTTAGTTGCTGCAATCCAAATCCTGTTTATGTCTACTATCTTCACTTGAAATTATACTACCTATTAGGGGCCTGACTCCTTCATTAGAATGTAAGTTCCATGACGACAGGGGCATTTCTTTTAACACTGTTTCTATAGAATAATCCCATGATAGAACAGGGCTTCAAAATTTTGTGCTAAATGAATAACAGAAGCCTTTCTAATAACTAAAAAGAAGTATCTAAGTATCTAATTGTTTTTTAAAACAATTCTTCTAAGTTTTAAAAAAATTTGCTTTAAAAATGGAAGTTTAGTCTTCAACACTACTTTGAAATTTTAACCTATTACTAGTTCATAATACCTTAAGAGCAAATATCATATGCACTGCTTTTAATACTAGCAAAATACTTTCCTCAATATGTTTATTGAGAGAAGACAAATTTAAGAATGACCAAGAAATAATACATACTGAAGCACTAAACTATGTGAAATAGACAATGAGTACTATAAAAAATTTTAGAAGGTACATAATTAAAGTTTGCGTATCTTATATAAAACAACTTAAGTCACTGGATAACTGATTTATTTTTTAAATGATCAACTTCTCATGTTCTAAAATAGTTTCTAAATAGTGCTGCTAGAATATTTTACTTTATTTTCTTAAATTACCTCATTAATCACAAATAATTTATCTTTACGATCCATTTTAGTATCTGTAAAAAGAAAAAAAAACAATTAAAAAGATTTCAAAGCTACTTCAATCAAATCACTCATACTTTCTAGAAAATTAAATATTAAGTATCTTTATAATTTTCAGTTTAAATGAGATTGATCTTCAAAATGATTAGAGCTGAAGACAAATGACCTCTTTAAAAATCTTGTTCTTTTGAAATGCAAAAATGAGTGATTGAAAATAGTCCTCAGGAATTATAAAGATCTAGGCAGTGTTTCTTTGTGTGCAGGCATACCTCAGAGATTCTGCCTGTTCAGTTCCAGATGACCGTAATAAAGAGAATATTGAAAGACAGCAAGTCACATCAATTTTTTTTCATTTCCTGGTGCTTATAAATGTCATGCTTATACTATACCGTAGTATCAGATGTACAAACACACTACGTCTAAATAAACAACCTACATGCCTTAATTTAAAAATATTTTAATGCTAAAAAATGCTAACCATCATCTGAGCCTCCAGTGAGCCACAGTAGTAACTTCAAAGATCACTGATCACAGATCACAAAATAATAATGAAAAGGTTTGAAACACTACAAGAATTACCAAAATGTGACAGAGATACAAAGTGAGCAAATAAATGCCATTGGAAAAACGGCGCCAAGAGACTTGCTTGACCCAAGGTTACCACAAGTCTGCATATGGAGAAAAAAACAAATTGCAAAAAAGTGAAGCACAATAAAATGAGGTCTACCTCATTTTATTAATCTCTTTCCAAAGCAGGAAAATTCTCACAAACCAATTTTAGGACACAGGTTTTAGAAACACTTGCTTAGGAAACAATACAAATTAAAATTCTCTTTATGTAACTACAGACCTCAGTTTCAGAAACACTGTTATTTTATTCAGAAACACTGTTATGTTATTACCAAGAATTAAAACCTAAGCACCTCCCAACCCAGGCACAAAATACAGCTGCATGAGAACACTGTCATGGTTCCAAATCCCATTACTAAATGTTTTTCATTTGCCTGTAAGACATCCCATTATAAAAGAAAAAGCTTGGCATTTAATAGACTGAGCCCCAACTTAAAGGTTCTTCAAATCATACTCCTGGTACATTAAGTTTTTAATAAGAACAGTTTTTTGTTTTGTTTTGTTTTAAATGCAGAAAATAATACATGGCAGTCTTGATTAATTTAGAAGGACAAACCAGCTCATGGCCTCTGAGAACATTATAATGAAGTCATTCCTGGATTTTCAAAAAATGTTTTAGAGAAGACAATGGTTAATGCATTTTGCAGAGAATTTCTAAAAAATATTAATTGGAAAAATCTTGGCACTGAACAGATAAAACTTCTGAGAAGTCGTTCTTTACCTGACATGCTGAATGAACAAGTGTGACTAGAAGTGAAAATATATAAACAGGCAAGTTTACAAATATGAAATTTTAACACATATGATATAAAAGCACCTGCTTTAGAATGAGGCATCAACATTCTCAAGTCTTGCATTAAATGTCTTGTTCTGAAATTTATTCCTCTAGAAGAAAAGATGAGAATCCGTTCCTTATTTTTCCACTTTCCCTAAAGGAAAAAAGTGTGAGAATTTTAACATTTCATGGTGAATCTATCTTGTTTGCTTAAAAATAAATGCTTCCAAGTAGCAACCCAAACAATCCTGACCTCAGCCTTTAATTCAATCTCAGTAGCATTTACTGATCCCAGCTGCTTTCCAGAAACCTCCTTGGCTTCCCTTTGTTTTTCTTCAATTTCTCCAGTTCCTCCTCCTGATTATGACAGTTCTCATAATCACTCTCACAGCTTTCACTGTCAACTAACTCTACAGAAAGATAAGGAACTCTTTCTAGCTCAAATAATCCAGTATCTGACTTACCTCAAATTCAACTTTAGGATGCCAAATCTTAAAAGCTGGTAAACTTCCTTACTGTTTTTCTGATGATGTCACCATCATTTCAGTCCCCTATGCTTTGAATCTTCCATTATCTCATATCATAAGCACCAGTAAATGCTGTCAATTTCTCTTTCCAACAACTCTTAGTCCTCTCTTAGTGATACTGCCTTCAAGGTTCAGATTCTTATAATCTCATAACAATTGCAGATCTTCAAATGCTAGTCCTCCCTGCCAGGAGCTCCTCCAATAGACAAGGTGGACTACCACCTGCTCGCTCCAATCACATCTTTATCTTCCAGGGTTTTCTAAACAAAGTTCAAAACGACACAGCTTTAACACTAGATTCTAAAGCACATTTATATTTCTACCTATACTTTAGCCAATTTGGCTGTTTTGTTTTTTTTTCCAAGTCAGCATTTCATCCACTTAACACCTCTGATTAGTTTTTTTCTCTCCCTCTGGACTTACATTGTTCCCTCTCATTTTTGAATACAGAAATTTTGCCCTTACCTTGGGATACAATTCAAAGGCTAAATCCTTCATGATCCCTTACCTGGTTATTCTAAAGGAATCTTTATCTCCTGCACTTAAATAAAAAATTTCATATTATGACTCAGATGACAGATACTATCACATTTCTTTTTAGCTCCTAAAGGGAAGAATGAGAACACTAACATTTACAGATAATCTACAGGTCTAGTTTACTCTTCACAAAGAGTAAATTACATTTTTTTCCTTAGTTTGCAAATGAGAAGAGTTCAAAATGTCCCCGTTAATTAATATCAGGATTAGAATTCAAGCTTATCTTTCATTCCTCAAAGCTAACTCCTTTCCCAGCGCTTGCCAAATTTACCTGTCATTCACTACGTGGTATATACAGATCTATGCTAAGCTGTCAGAGAAGGCAATGGCACCCCACTCCAGTACTCTTGCCTGGAAAATCCCCTGGACGGAGGAGCCTGGTAGGCTGCAGTCCATGGGGTCGCTAGGAGTCAGACACGACTGAGCGACTTCACTTTCACTTTCATGCACTGGAGAAGGCAATGGCAACCCACTCCAGTGTTCTTGCCTGGAGAATCCCAGGGACCGGGGAGCCTGGTGGGCTGCCGTCTATGGGGTCGCACAGAGTCGGACACGACTGAAGCGACTTAGCAGCAGCAGCAGCATACTAAGCTGTTGTGGGGGTGGCGGGGGACGACGGAAGGAAATTACTAAATCAGACGAATTGTCTCCACAGTATTTTATCTAGCTTAAGATGAATGAAAGATTCAACAACTTGTGTTCACCTTCTTCTAAAAAAAAAAAAAACAAACCATCAACTTACATATCAGTTCTTAGTTTCCTTCTAAACTCCAATATTTTAGGAGAAAGTGGTCACGTTTTAATTTTGCAATCCCAAAGCACGGGAAACCTAACTTCTTACAGTGCTTGGCACATTAAAACTTTGTCGAATACACCTAAAAACTCACAGTATCTACCCTAGTTTTTCGTATCCCTTCAGAGTTACAAATCAAGTCAGGGATTGAATGGGAATGAGATTTAAGAGGGAATGGATATATGTATACTTATGGCTGATTAACGTTGTTGTACATTAGAAAACTGTACAACACAACATTGTAAAGCAATTATCCTCCAATTAAAAGTAAAATTAAAAAAAAAAATCACGTCTAAAGCACAGTCCCAAAGGACAGTAGCTTTTTAAAGAACCGCATAACCAGCTTCAACATTCAGAATACGGAAATATTCTGGCTATCCCATCACTGGTAGGGATATATACTCGAGAGAGACAAACAAGTTTAAGGAAGAATTCCTTTCTCCGACAACAAAAAACGAAGGAAATGAAGACAAAACACTGTAACAGTCGCCGAAAGTCGCTTCTCTGCGAGCAGTAACAGCTTTGAAATCGGTCAAGTTGCTCAGTCAGCAGCCTGCCAAGAGTGCAGCCACGTGCACTAGGGTTAGATGTAAAGGCGGCAGCTGGTCCCGCCGAGAGCTGAGACGGAGCTCCCGTAACACCCCCAGCATCTCTGAAACCCGCAGAGCGGTAATCAGGTAGGTACCACAACGAAAGCGCGTGGAGCCGCGGCCGCAAAGCCCCCTTTACCTTGCAAACTGGGCCTGGGATACGATCTTTCTCTTCTTCTGCCGCCTCCTCTGATACGTCGTTCGCCTTAGCCGGCAGCTTGCCATCTTTCGCGTCTCTTTTCAACTTTTTCGCCTGAACCGCCAGGCCTCCACGCCGTTTCCTCTTGGTCGCTGCCATCTTGCTCCGCGCCTTCGCTCTGGGCCTTCCTTCCGGCTCTGCCGCTCGCTCCGCCTTCCCGTCTCTATGGTCCCGGCCCCCAGCTCCACAGTCCTGCAGCTCTATGGTGCCTCTTTCCCGTCTTTATGGTACGGCCCGGTCGGCTCTCTAGGCCTCTTCTATCTCTGTGGTGACGGTGGCCGAGGTGACCGGCAAATCTGAATAGAGTGGCGGGAGCCGTTCCACTTCTTCCGCAGTTTTCTAGGAGCTGCATCCGGGCGCTGCGCACAGGTAGGGTTTGGGCGCTGGGGATCCCAAGACAAGTCTGTAAGCGGGTCGTGGGCTGGTGAGTGGTGGTGGGTGGTTGTCTGGGTCTCTTGAAGGACCTTCCAAGGACTCAAGCCCGCCCCCGTAGCGCATATCCTGTTAGAAGCAAGATTGGAGGCGCGGGACACCGCTTCTCTGACTGAGGAAGCGGAGCCTCTGTTTGGCTTGGCGAAACTGACCCCGGTTGACCGTGCTAGTTGCGTATTTCTGTCCTTCTTAACTTTTCGTGTTACTGTCTCCTTACTAAAGACGACGAAACCCTAGTTTACAGGGTAATTTCCCCCAAAGTTAGAGATAGTTAAGTGGCAGAGGTGGGGTTTCAGTCCCTACTTCGGCGAGTTCAGCGTCCAGGCCTCTTCCACTCGGCTCAGCGCAGGTTGAAATCGCGGGCCTCGTCAGCCTGGACGGGGAGTTTTACTGTCGCATCTCATCAGGAGCATCCCTCGGGGCCGCATGCGCCGTGGACCATGCCCCTCCTAACCCAGCGGATCCCAGACGAGAATGATTACTGCTTAGTGGCCAGCCTTGACAACGTCAGGAACCTCTCCACTATCTTGAAGGCTATTCATTTCCGAGAACATGCCACGTGTTTCGCTACTAAAAATGGAATCAAGGTTACAGTGGAAAACGCAAAATGTGTACAAGCAAATGCTTTTATTCAGGTATGGAAGTTGGCACCTTTAATCCGGTGACATATGACATTCTTCACCCAGCTCAATGAATTCCAAGGGTCCTTACTTAAGTTGGAGCACAAAATATCATTATTTGAATTCTTTTTCTCTCCTGGTAACAAATCCTTTTCCTATCGTGTTTTACAGAAATAATGGTTAATAATGTCTAAAATATTTTAAACTATAGGTGGGCACTTTTTCTGAGTGTTTTGTATGTTTATATATTTAAATCATTTAATGCTCACAATAGTGGTTTAGATGTAGTTTCTTTAGTTCTAGGTAATATACGGTTACTATGTGCAAGGGTACTGAAGTTCCCATGACTACAGATCATCAGTACTGTTGTCTCACATAACTCTAAAACTGAAACGATATGTGTTTGAACTGTCAATTGGTGTTTGTACTAAAATGAGTGTTTTGTGTAGAAAATGACCATGTCATTATGAGTGCCAAAACTGTACTGATGGCGGCTAAACTTTGAAGTGGTCTTTGAATACTTTTAATAAATTTATTTTGATAAATTAAAAAAAGTCAACAGTCCTACAGTCCTATGAGGTGGTTCTATTATTATTCCCATTTTACATTTGTGGAAACTGAGACACTAAGTGATTTGTCAGCAGTCCTATGGCTGGCAAGTGGCTTAGGTGGGATGAGAACCCACAACATTTGTTTCTGTAGTATATGCTCTTTTGCACTACTTCCCTGTTAGTATTTTTTCCTCTTATTGGTTATAATCTGTTTGTTTTTACAAAGTAATAGTTGTATGGTTCAGATAGGATTTCACATTTAATTTAGCATGTTTTTGGAACACCTAAGGGCACAGTATGACCTCAGGTATAGAGGGATTAATCAGACATGGTTCCTGTCCTCAAAAAGAAATTGAGAGTCAGTTATTACTCATGCATTGTCTAATTTGTTTGGCTGTTTTCCACATGACCTTAGCCCAACTGATGGGCACAAAAAGAAGACAAGGGAGAGTCATGTAGGAGATAGTTTAGCTCCAAGGAGATAGATGAAGGACCTTTTCATAAAGTTTTGCATCAGACTGAAATCAGTTTCACCTTCAACTACTGAGTAGTAGTATTCTAATGGATCTCAGTTGAAAAAGTTTAAGATGTGTTGACTGATAATCAAATTATTTTCATGGGTTTAGCACAATATTGTTATTTTAAAAACATAAAGTCAGCTCTAGAATTGTATGTGTGCATTATCATTCTTTAACATACATTTTCACATTTACTTTTTTTTTATAGGCTGGAATATTTCAAGAATTTAGAGTTCAAGAAGAGTCTGTTACTTTTCGAATTAATTTAACTGTCCTTTTAGACTGTTTATCTATTTTTGGATCAAGTCCTGTGCCAGGTGAACTATTTTATTGTCATAATAACATAAAAGCATTTCTGGATGGTCAGAAAAATACAGGGAAAATTATTAGAATATAAGTAGTATAAACATTTGTTTAAAAAATTAATTGCCAATTTATTTTTCATTTGCCACAATCATATATTCTGATTTTTCATAATATTAGTAGATGCTAATGGTTCTTAATTTACATTCATCTTTTAATTTACAAAGCTTTTAGGATTTTAAATTTGAACTAATCAAAAGAATACTTTGAACATGTCTTAAATATGTTTAACATTGAGAAATATATTTTAATTGCTTCTTTTCCCTAATTTGTCAAGAATTATAGTTAGTGGCAGAGAAAAACAGATACCAGTTGTCCTGAGTCCCAGTTCACTGTGTTTGACATTTGCTCTTTTTTCTTTAAGCCCTATTTATAAATTCAGTTTATTTCCCTAAATGCTTTTCTTTAAAATAGTCATATACTTTTAACAATAGTTAAAACTACAAGGAAACCCCAGAAGAATGATTTTTACTTCATAGGAAAGGATCAGTTATGGTCCTCTAGAAAATATGTTTTAATTGTGTACTGACAGTTCCGAAATTGTCAGGAATTGGTTAAAATTATACATTTTCTAATGCAGTGATCCCCAACTGGTTTTCCATAAAAGTACCTGCCTTCTTCCATTCCTCAGTGTGGTTCTCCACCCACTAAGAGGAGTAGAGTGTCCTGTCATAGTCCTTCTCCTCTTTAGTACTAGTTTTGCAGAGCTAAAACCCTAACCTCCGTTAACCACCCTTTTTCTCCCAATTAGACCTTAAGATGTGGTGAAATATAAAGAGTATCTCCCAGTAGAAAACGTTGGAAGGGTCCTTATCACAATAAATACATTGATGTTATAATAAGACAATATGAAAGCAATCCAGATTGAACCTTTAAGAATAGCATAATCTATCCTACAACAGTTATTATTAATACATGCAATATGGACTGTATAGATTCTCCATCCTGAAGTTGTATATTTATATATAATCACCTAGCTATCTCTAAAGTGTTTTTTTTTTCAACCTGGAAAATGATTTCAAAGAGTTACATTTTATTCCCAATTTTTTGCAGTTATTTTTGGAATTGTCTACACACAACTATCATCAGGAAAGATGTGATCCCTTCTCATAAGGATATACATACATATATGCTAGAAATGGACACGGTAAAATGTTCTTGAGTTTTAGGCATGATTTGAGGTAGAAACTGAGCCCAGAGCTCTAAAGCTAAGCCCAGAGTAGTATTTGTTTCCATTGCAGGGACTTTTACTGCACTTCGGATGTGTTACCAAGGTTATGGTTACCCTCTGATGCTGTTTCTGGAAGAAGGAGGCGTGGTGACAGTGTGTAAAATCAACACTCAGGAGCCTGAGGAGACTCTGGATTTTGATTTCTGCAGCACCAATGTCATTAATAAAATTATTCTGCAGTCAGAGGGGCTCCGTGAAGCATTTTCCGAGTTGGATATGACGAGTGAGGTCCTGCAGATCACCATGTCTCCAGATAAACCTTATTTCAGGTACTTGAAAGCCCTGCAGTCCTGGTTAATGTAGTTTACTCCATCTACCTGCTTACACATTTTCTTAGAATGCAGTTTTTGTTACCCAGGTTATGAAAATTTTCAGAACTTCAGAGAGCTTCTACTCTTAGTTCATACTTTTATGTGTCAGGACACTAGAAGACCCAGGAAGACTAACTCACTATAAAGCTTCATAGGTAGTGTTGGTTTCTAGAAGAGTAGCCCCATCTCTGAGTTCATAAACTAGTGATCATTTCATTGCTGTTCTACTTACCACCATAGATCAGTTGCATTGTGAGGAAAATTGAGCTTAAACTTTTGCAAAAGGTGTTTACAGCATGTAGTATCTCTTTTTCCCAAGTTAGTACAGATGCTGGAGGGAATAGGTGTTTTCTATACATGGTTCATTCACTTAAGTATCAATCACCTATAGTGTGCATATTTACATTAAGTGCTGCTGCTGCTGCTAAGTCGCTTCAGTCGTGTCCGACTCTGTGCGACCCCATAGACGGCAGCCCACCAGGCTCCCCCGTCCCTGGGATTCTCCAGGCAAGAACACTGGAGTGGGTTGCCATTTCCTTCTCCAATGCATGAAAGTGAAAAGTGAAAGTGAAGTCGCTCAGTCGTGTCCTACTCTTAGCAACTCCATGGACTGCAGCCTACCAGGCTCCTCCGTCCATGGGATTTTCCAGGCAAGAGTACTGGAGTGGGTTGCCATTGCCTTCTCCAACATTAAGCACTACAGGAAGGAAAAGCTTAAAATCAAGATGATGAGGCTATACGTGAAACACCTTAGAGAGAACAAAATTACATGCCGTTAAGATTAGGGAACCAGCACAGGAGTACTTTGGGAGGCATGGTCAGGGTGAGATTCCTAAGAGGGCAATTTTCAGCAGGAATATAGTATCAAAAACTGTCAAGCTGCTTCTCATATTTTGACCCAACGAATGAAATGGCAAAACTCTTCAGGATTAGAATCAGAGAGAGAATTTATTTATTTCTACTCTTTTGAAATCATTCAGAATATTAGAGTAAAGGAGTTAAATACATACGGTATGAGAGGTGTAATTATTATTTTTGTATCTCCTTTAGAAGAACTGCAGGCTTTTCTTATTGGTTAGGTAGTTAAAAAATTTGCTCAAGATTGGTTAAAATGCTAATCAAAATGGAAATGAGTGCAACCCTACTTAAGCAGTGATGTGAATTAAAGATTTCAGACACTTTAAACAGAGTATTCCAGAGGCTCCTCATCTACATGATCTCTCTCAGCATGGGTGACTAGATGGATCATGGTATTTTTCATCTCCCATACAGGAAATTATTTGGTGGTGGGGAACTGGAAGTTGAAATATTTTTTTCTGGATATATTAAACTTGAGCCTGTGGCACTAGGGAGTAGTTGGATAGATAGGTGTAGAGTTCAGGAGATCAGTCTAGACTAAAAATATAGATTTGGGAACCATCAGCATGGCTGGGCATGAACAACATGGCTCAGAGAAAGAGGTGATGTTAAAGAGGGAAAAGATGGATTCTGGGGAAAGCCAGCAAGCACCTAGGTCTTTATCACTGTGCTCATATAGCGCTCACATACAGTGCTCATATATGTTAATTCCAGGTGGCTCAGATGGTAAAGAATCTGCCTGCAATGCAGGATACCCACGTTAGATCCCTTGGTCAGGAAGGTCCCCTGGAGAAGGGCATGGCAACCCACTCCAGTATTCTTGCTGGAGAATCCCATGGACAGAGGAACCTGGTGAGCTTCAGTCCATGGAGTCACAAAGAGTCGAACAGGACTTGAGCCACTAACACTTTTCACTTTCCAAAACAAATGATCAGTAAGTTAAGTAAACATAAACATTCACAAATTGTCTGCAAACTACTGATATTCCCAAGCAAAGAAAACCATAAAACAGCCTGAAAAGCGTCTGAGACACACAAAAGCCCTAATTGCTTGGTGTGGCAGTAGACATAGCTGGCAGGGCCCTGGGCTTGCCATTGACATAGATCAGGGCCCGTCACTCTGCCACTCTCCTGTTACATGGTTCTGATTTGAGGAAGAGGGAAGGACAATATCAAAGTAATATTAAGGTAATGAGATTGAGGCAGAGCCCCCTAGATTCCTTCTGTGACTGGCTTTTTTCAAAGTCATTTATTAGTTGCTAGCTCTGTACTGCAGCATCCTACAGGAATCTTTATTATGTTGTTACAGCGCTGTGTCTACAGCTGTCTACATATGTGTTTCACTCACCAGAATGAGCTTCTTAAGGAAGTGTTTGCTTATTTGGATACTAATGTGGCTTATTGTTGAACCAATGAATAAATGAATTGCTCATTTTCTACTATAGGTTATCTACTTTTGGGAATGCAGGAAGCTCCCACCTTGACTATCCCAAAGATTCTGATTTGATGGAATTATTTCACTGCAATGAGACCCAGGTCAACAGGTCAGTAGGTTGCCATTTGGTGATGAAGGTGAGGTTAAATACTATATTTCTATTAAATAAACTTTTTAAGACTTTCAATGTGTAGATAAAAGTATAGCAAAAAATAAATAGTAGGTTGCTGGGTTTACATGGGAATTTGGCATTGTGATAGTGAATTAAATTTTCAAAATGAAGAAAATATTAGCAAATTGGACGGCTCTTTGATTCTGTTCTTATATTTGCTGTTTGGTAGTTCTTGGCTAACTTCTGTCCTTTACTTGGAATTATGCTTTAAATGTGTCCAAATAACAGCTTTTTGTTTACTTTTCTGCAGATACAAGATTTCTTTACTGAAACCCTCTACAAAGGCATTAGTCCTGTCTTGTAAGGTATCTATTCGAACAGATAACCGAGGATTTCTCTCATTACAGTATATGATTAGAAATGAAGATGGACAAATATGCTTTGTGGAATATTACTGCTGTCCTGATGAAGAAGTTCCTGACTCTTAGTCTTCAGTATGGCGGTTCACGCACTGTTTATGTACACATGCGTAGTAGGTCATGTTCTCATGCTGAGCGCAGTGCCCTTCATGACTTCCTGTTAAGATTTTGTAAGGGGAAGAAGCAGGGAGGAGGAGCAGCACAGTCCCTGTCCCGATAGTTGCTGTAGGTTTTGTCAGTAATGTTGTCACGTAGTCATAGATTACCCAGTATGGACTAGTTTGTGGTTCTGTCTTTTGAACTCACGGAAATTGTTACAAGTCAAGGTGCATAAGTTTTATGTGTTATTCTACTTAAGTAGGACATTCCAAGAGTATAAAAATTTGAAGTTTGGTGAAGCCATATCAGAAATGTTCTTTTATTTATTTACTATTAGAAAAAGCAATAGCATATGGGCATCACTTCCTAGTTGGAATTCTGGAGACTCTGTCATAAAGCAGTGGTTCTCAGAGTGTCATGCCTAGACCACCTGGAAACTTGTCAGGAACTCTGAGGGTGGGGCCAGCAATCTATAGTTTAAACAGCTTCCCCCCTTCACCGCCCCACCCCCCGAGATTCTGATCCTTGCTAAAGTTTGAGAACCACTGTTTTAAAGGATATTTTTTAAAAATAGCATTTTAATTGCATTGAAGTGACTGCTTTTACAGGTGATGTCTTTGCAAGTGTTCTGAAGTTTAAGTGTCATCAAACAAGTCTGAATAATTATATGATTTATTTACATTTTGAAGGCATTTATGAACATGATATAAAACAGTCTTCAGAATTACAGGTTTTCATCTTGTTCTGAAAACCAGTCATTGTAGTAAGTACTTATTAGATACCTTCTATTTGCCTATAAGAGTTCCTCAACCAGGGCTTCCCAAGTGGCTCAGTGGTAAAAGAATCCACCTGCCAATGCAGGAGACACAGGTTCCATCCCTGATCCTGGAAGATCCCACATTCTGTGGAGCGGCTATGCCCGTGTACCGCAACTGCTGAGCCTGTACTCTAGAGCTTGGCAGCTGCAGCTACTGAGCTCATGTGCCCTAGAGCCCGTGTTCTGCAACTAGAGAAAAGCTTGCACATGACAAAGACCTCGTACAACCAAAAATAATTTTTTTTTTTTTTTAAGTTTCTCAACCAAACCAAGGCATATCTCAGTGGGCAGGCACGTAGGCGCTGCTCCCGGGTACCTGTACGACTCATGCAATGCTGGGTATTTAGCCCAGGGTGAATGCGGGATAACTAGTTAAGTCTCCCGGGCAATCTCGGGATGCCCAGCTGGTACAAAAGTCGTTGGAGTTTTGTAAAGTTACAGTATGTGTTCAAGAAGGAAATGATTGAATCTGCCAAATGTCCAGATTTTTTTTTGTCTCAATAAGCATTAAGAACAAAACACGTCTAAAACATAATTATGAAAATACTTAATCAGTAAACATTTCAAGGACTACAATTTTCCTTTAAATTTAAAACTGGACAGTTACTTGGTTTTTTTCCATTGGCATGTCTAGTATCTAAAATAGTGCCAGGATAAGGTAAATACTCATCAGATAAAAGGACCTCCACTTTCAGATTATTAGTCACTATGAAAGTTGAACCTATGATTAAATAAGACTGACATTTTTGCACATTTAAGACTACTATTTCAGCTGAACATATCTTGAGTTACTTAGAATTCAGAAGCTAATAAATTTAATTCTTTCTCAGTCACCGTAACATCAAGATATGTTTTAATAAAGAATTTTCTAGTTATGTGTGTTCTGTTTGACTCCCTAATTTGCTAGCCTAACTTTGTTCAAGTTCCTATGAGAGACCACTGGGGGGAGCACTTACTTGGGCAACGCAGATGCTTTGGTGACTGTAAGTTGAGTTCACGTGTCACAAAAGACTAAGATTTAGCTTTACCTTTCTGAAGTTTACCTCATATTCTTTCTAATAAAATTGTAATAAATTTTAAAATTGTAATTCTAATAAAATTAACAGTAGCTATTTTTTTCTATTTTTAATTAGTTTATTCCCAACTTATGATTATGCTTCCACCTAGAACTGATGAAATGATTCAAAACAAAAATGTTAAATTTTACTGTTGTAATAAAAATAAGTCTTGTAATACATGTTTTGTTTTTTTTTTTTTTTATAAGAAGCCACACAGTTGCTGTGATACTCTCAAGTCCTGCTAAGCATTAGTTACCATTGCTGAAAGGGCAGCATGTGGCAGCCCCTACAGCTTAGGGTGAGTGGGGGGGTTCAGAACTACATAGACTCCCTTTTCCCCTTTCCGTCTTCATACTGCTGGCTCTTGTCCCCACCTGAAACAAAATCTGCTGGGTTCTGAGGAATTGGGAAATAGCATTTTCTCTTTTCCCGAGTTTGTATTCGTAGCATTTTTATATGAGTGTCAGGTTGCATGCTCTTCTGCAGCAGTTAGCAGCTCTACTGTGGGTTTTCCTGCTCCAGCAGTGGACAGCTCAACCTCTAATCAGAAATGCCCCAGGCAGCTGGCATGGGTGTTCCTGGCATCCATATCTCAGTCACTTCAGAAGCCTCAATAAAAGAGTAAATGTTTGAAGTAGGTTATCTTTTCGAAATGTATAGCTCATTGACTGGATGTAACTCCTAGTTAATAGTAGTGGCTCTCATTGGTAAAACTAGAGGTATTCAGGATATGTGAACTAAATTTCAGAGTAGTTCCCCATCCCTTTACGGAAAGAATATGAGAATCTAGTGAGGCCTGTAGTCTGTACCCTTAGGACTGGTGCCTGAGGCTTGACTTACCTCCTGCCATTTGTCCAGGGATTTCTGTTGCTTGTTGCTGACTGGATTAGGACAGTCCCGTCTCGAATATTGTCAGGTTTGCCTTAAGTGGACCTTTAATGCAAAGTGATGGGTGCACTGCCAACACATGGAGGTAAGGCATCACCGAACTTCCAGAGCCAGTTGCAGAAACTGCTTGGTAATGAACATTTATTAAAATTTATATGTGGGAGAGTTTGAGCTGGGCTTGGTTTTGTTTGTTTTCCAATTCAGTTACAGGGACTGAAAGAAAGTAGCTAACCCTCATCTATCTCAGAAATTTCAGTGCCCGATAACCAAAGGAATGTCTAAGCTGTGTATGACCTTATGGACTAGGGTGGCTGGAAACCTCAGGTGTTTTGATTGGTTGTCCAGATCGCTGCTTCACTGAATGAGTTTAGAAAGGAGCTTAGTTCTCAACTCCAGTTTTCCAAGAGTGAAACTTTATATTAAGTTGTATTGTGCTGAACATTTCCAATGTGGTTTCTTAAAACTTGGGGATTTCAAAAAATAGTAACATTTTTAAACTTTTAGAACCAAGATAGATGGCAGCTTTCTATTTTGTCAGATAGGAGGATATTAAAACCATTTCATAAAACATTTTGAAATCAAAATCTTGGGGGACAGGTGGGAATTTTGTACTGTCAACAAAGAAAAACTGGAGATACTAAAAATAAGATGAGACAACAGGGTTACACAATAATGTTTTATTTTACAATGTAATACTTTATGCTATTGTTTTATTGATAGAGGTTTGTCGGTTTGGAAATGTTAAGACTTTGGGACCTCACAAAATAGTAAAATTTTTAAATTTTAGTGCCACCCAAAATGGAGTCCAAAATGGCCACTTCTAATACTTTGTTTTTATCACAGTCATTGTTGAAAAACTATTTTCAACTGCGTGTGTGAAAACAAGCCACTCTTCTGAGGCTGCTTTAGTCAACTCAGCATATTCTGGGCAAGAACATCAGTCCCATCTCCAAACAGGGCTAAAATCTGCAGTGAGTCACTGAGTGACTAGTTTGTAAGTACTTGCCGAGAAGGTCAGTGGAATATAGGTGCCTTCGGCCAGAGCTGTAAGCAGAAACCCTGCTCCTGGGTGCCAAGCTTAAAGCACTCTTGGAATCAGCTGAGGGACAGCGGCAGCTACTAGGAGGAAGCCTAGCAGTCTGTGGCCAGACCACTGGATAAACCAGTATATATGTCCTCCTGCCACAGCAGAACACTGCTCACTACTAATACTGTGGATACTGGCTGATTACTAGGTTTTACAGACGAAACAGAATGAAATGAGAAAATACCTTGAATGAAGAACCAAGATGTGGTTGTATAAGCACTGATGAGTGATAGAAATGTTCTTAGAAACACGTGGATCCCAAAGACACAGGTGTTTGAGCTCCACTAAATCAGCTCAGGTAACTGAGGAGCGATAACAAGGGAAAAATAAAAGCTATAGTACAAACTGAATCTGATTTCTCCTCTGTCCCTCAACACACAAAGGAATATGATTTGAGACTGCCAATTTCCTAAACACACACTGGTTCAAGGCCTTTTTTTTTTTTTTTGAAAGTCGCTCAGTCGTGTCTGACTCTGCAGCCCCATGGACTGTAGCCCGCCAGGCTCCTCTGTCCATGGAATTCTCCAGGCCACAATACTGAAGTGGGTAGCCATTCCTTCTCCAGGGGATCTTCCCAACCCAGGGATTGAACCCAGGTCCCCTGCATTGCAGGCAGATTCTTTACTGTCTGAGCCACCAAGGAAGCCCATTCAGGGCCTTAGGATTTCTTTTTTAACAACCCTGGTGAGCATTCCATTCCCAAAACAAGTCTTTTTAATCCAGTCTGGTAGGGGCAGCATAGTGGGATGGAAAGAGTAGTCTCCTGTGATTCAGGTGACCATCTGCTTTATAGTCACGAGACTGACCACAAATGAATCAACCCTTCTTGTCCTGTTTTCTTCATTTACAAAAATCAGAAAGGCCTTATGACTCTAATGTGGTATGACTTCAGTAGACCAGGTTAGGTCAGTGTTCCAGAAGGTCAAACATTTCCTCACACAAAGCAATTTTAGGGACCCTAAACAGGTTATGGCTAAAGATATTTATAAGTACTGTATTAAAATGCTCACACATAAACTACTTAGGCACTGCAGAACTTTTTTTAAAAGTCAGAATGGGAAAGAATGAAATTAGAAATGGGGAAATGGAAGGTAATGGGAGTCCCAGTGACATGAGAAACTAACTTAAAGCATGTGTCTAAAAAAGATTCCTTCCTCTCAGGTAACAGGATCCCGGTTTCTAATGGCCATATGTATTTTACCTGTAATGCCACTGTCAAGTGGACCTTTTTTTTCCCCCCAGAATCCTTGGTTCTGTTTTTGATCTGCCACTGCTGTCGGTGTTGGTAAATATATTTTGTGGTCAAGAATGCTTGTTATCAACAGGTTGGCTTTATTGTTGACTATCCTGGATAGAGGTTTTCCCTTTACTGATAACAGAAGACCTAGAGGAAAGGAGAAAGCCATTTGTGCATGTTTTCTTGGCTTTTGACATCTCTCCCTCCTTCTAGCACCAACCACTGCCTTATTGAGCTAGAAGGCTGAACTCCTTCTGATCCAGAAACCCGGTTTCTATTAAGTGTTCCTCAGTTACCTCCTATTTAGACCTCAAGCCTGCAACAAGTGTGGTTTTCACAGCCCCGTTTGCCTGAAAAAAATCTGTTCCACAGAAATATGATATACAAAATTTTATGAGCAACTTGAGGCTTTTTTATATGCAAGCCCCAGTAAAGGCTTATTCATTCTACTACTGGACCATATAAAATACAGAAAGCTATCTGGCACTTTAATTTCCTGATCAGTAAACCAAGAGATAATATGATTCCAAATCTGAAAAAAAAAGTAGGTACAAATTAAGTCAGTTGCCCAGGGGTCTCATAAAATCAGGGGTGGGCAGAGACCTGAGAGGGATCTCTGCTAGGGACTGCAACTAGATACCGGCCTTGGGCCTCGCTCTCTCACCACAAGGTGGCAGGAGTCCCCTTTCCTGAAATCAGGTACTGAAACGCCTCTGGCTGATCCAGTGTGTACATCATCTGTGCATTTAAGACCCAGTGGGGGAAGTTTAGTGTGTAACAAGTTCTGGGAAGTACTTCAGGAAATAAACCTGTGTCACTTTGTGTAATCCAATTTGGTTTCTTCCTACACGGATTTCTGCCACAGAGCCTTTCTTCCTCCTCCGTCCCTTGGAATCAACATTGCTTACAATACCCTTTAGGAAATCCTGTCCCCTAGAGCAGCCATTAAGAACTTACCATTCCTTCCAAACGCTGCCCTATGTCAGGCCTCTGTGATTTTGCATAGAGAGTGCCTTCTTCCCGGCATGTCTTCTCTTCTCCATCTGGATGAACTGTTACTCGCCCTTCAAGAAACAACTCGAATGTAACCCTCTCTTTGAAGTCTTCTCCAGACTTCTTAGATGGTCTCTCCTTGCTGCTCTTAGTGCACTGAGACTTCTCCTACAGAACCTGTATTTCACGTTGTCGTTATTTTCATGCTCGTCTCTTGCTCTAGACAGTTGTCCCCTTCACAGTAATGGCCATGCTTTATTTATCTTTATTTATTTACCACCTGCAGCGCTAACTGCACCTAGGATTTAGTAGATGCTCACCAGATACATTTGTTGAAGGAATGTTGAAGATGAGGAAAAGTGAGGCTCAGAATGTTTAGGCTACTTAAAGCCACATAGCTATCTCATAGCAGAGTTGGGACTCACACACAACATGTCTGGACTCAAGGTACACTGCTCTTTACTCTGTGCGTAAATCGCAAATCCGTCGCAGAAGTTTAGCTCTTCCCCCACCCATGCCCCACTGCAGATGATGATAATAAATCAGGCTCCACCAGACCTAGCCTTTTGCTCTGGAACTTCAAGCATCACTCTAGGAAATCACTACCAGAGTGGGCCCAGGTGGTGAAATATACTTGCTTTCCTTGCACTATTCACACTCTGCCTCCTGTCATTCCATTTTTGTGGGCATGGCAGAGTGGCCATTGATTAAGTTCCCCTGATGCACTACCAAAGACCAGGTACCCTGAGTTGGCTCTTTGTGAGTTAGCAGCCTCTGTTCCCCTCCATGGAGACCCTAGTATGGGAGCTACATGCTCCTAAGTGTTCACTGCTCTGCCTGTCCCAGTGTTGCTAGCTATTCCCAGAATCCTAATTTGGAAAGGCCACTGCCCCTGGGCACCTGGATGTTAGAGCAGATTTTGCTCCCCACCCACTCATACACCAAGGTCTGGCAGAATATTTTCTCCTTTAATTTTGTAGAGGAGGCATTAGAATATATACTAATGATAGGGAAAGAATATAAATGCAGTAGCCTGGAAACAATCAAGCTTCTGGAGCATAACTTTCATCACGAAGGTCTTGCCCAAGACTAGTCTGGCTGACAGAAAATTTACTGAGCGTATCCACTGTTCTACTTACTGCAATTTTCTCTGGAAATAAACACCCCCAAATCCTCCTTTTTTATCCTTCTTTTCTTTGGCTTTCTCTCCCTCGTCCCTCAGCCCAGAAAAGGCAATTGTTGTTCACAAAGATTTTTGACCAAGAAGACAGTAGATCACTAATAGGTTAATGGGCATTGAGGTACTCTCCTCCTTTCCCCTCCTATCAAGAGAAAAGGATCCTTCTGTTGTCTTCTACAGCTTAAGAGCCATTGAAAGTTATTCAAAAGCAATTTTTCAGCATGCAGCTCTCCTAAAGATGGCTAACAAGGACAAAGTTGAAGTTAATGATCCACGCCTTCATACTTCCAGTAAGTATGGGTGACCAGCTAGAGTTGCAAAAATAGCTAATATTTATTGGGCACTTACTATATATGAGATGCTGTGCTACATTTTTTATGTGAATAATCTAATTTACTCTTTATTATCTTTCCTTATTATAGATGCTATTCTAATCCTCATTAGAGAAAACTGAGGCTTAGGATAACTTGCCTTATGGCACACAGAAAGTGGAGGAGCCTGGATTCAAACAGAGGTCTGTCTGACTCTCAAGCTCATGACCTTGCATTCGAACAATTAGAACTGTCTATAATTGGAAAAGGCCACCTGGAGAGATAATGAGTGAGTTTCTGATTTGTGTGTGTGTGTGTGTGTGTGTGTGTGTGTGTATTAGTTGCTCAGTTGTGTTCAACTCTTTGCGAGCCCATGAACTGTAGCCTGCCAGGCTCCTCTGTCTGTGAAATTTTCCAGGCAAGAATACTGGAGGTAGCCATTTCCTCCTCCAGGAGATCTTCCCGACACAGGGATCAAACCCCCATCTCCTGCATTGGCAGGTGGATTCCTTACCACTGAGCCACCAGCAAAGCCCTATCTAGCTAGATATATAGTTATATATATCAACCCAGAGTTCCATCATAGGGTACTAGAGAGCTGATCTCCCCATATCTTTGACAGGACTGAGTTTATATGACCTGTACTTTTCACAAATATTCTTGCATGTGTGCTCAGTTGTGTCCCACTCTTTGTGACTCCATTGACTATAGCCCACCAGGTTCCTCTGTCCATGGACTTTTCCAGGCAAGGATACTGGAGTGGGCAGCCATTCCATTCTCCAGGGGATCTTCCCAACCCAGGGATCAAATCTGTGTCTCCTGCATCCCCTGTGTTGGCAGGTGGATTCTCTATCATGGTGCCACCTGGGAAGCCCCTACCACACAATATAATAGGTGGTAAATATATTTCATTTGAATTTATAAATTCTGTATGAGATTGGAAATCCTGCTTTCTGTTTATTGGACAATTGCATCCCTCTTCTTTAAACTGCCCCTTCGTGTCTTTTGTGACATTGCCAAAGACCACACCCTTTTCTGAAACTTTCTCCTCCTGTGAGTTCCTTTCTGTTTTTTCCTGACTCTTCTAATTCTCTAAAGACTCTTTCTGAGTCTCCTTCCCAGTTCCTCCTTCTGAATGACCCCTGGATAATATAATAATTACAATAATTAACATTTCACAGAAGCTTACTATGTGCCATACAGTAAATAAAACCTGTAAAACAGACTTCTCTTATTTGCATTTCTTTAGATGAAGAAAGGGAGATGCAGGATGTCTCTAAGTGGGGAGCTCACTCTTGAGCCCTCTATATTTTGATTAAAAATTACCACATATGTTCTCTCCAAAGCAAGTGTAAATATTCTCCAAAGTTCCTAAGTTTTCTTGTTTGACATACACATAATCCATGGATTTCTTATCCGTTCCTTTAACTTCTAATATATCTCGAGTTTCTGGTCCACACAGCCTATTAGACACTGTCAAGTAGATGTACTATGGGCACCTCAAACTTAACACATTCAAAATGGAAATTATCTTCTTCAGACCCCCTAAACATCCTCCAAGATAACCTTGTCCTGCCAATATGCTTTCCTTAATATCATGGCCATTCACCAAGTTGCTCAAGCTAGAAACTTTAAAGCCACCTTTGAATGGGCCCCTGACTCCATTATACTTCACATCTGATTGGCTCAAATTCCCAAGGTCTTGCGAATTTGAGACTCCAAACTACTCTCAATCCATCTTCTCCATGTTCCTTCTACTATGGTTTTAGATAATTAAGGCTCTCAACATCTCTCCCTTGCACTGTTGCATCTGCCTCCTAACTGGTCTCCCTACTTCTGTGGTCTCCCCAGGTCCCATCCATCCTTCCCAGGGCTGACAGTTAATGTTCTAAAGCCAGTAACTGATCATGGCACATCCGGCTCAAAACTTTTTGATAGTTATCTTCTGCCTACAGAATAAATTCTAAACTCATCAGCATGGCACAGAAAACATTCCATAATCAGACCCCAATTTATCTTCCCAAACATCTCCAGCATGTTCCTATTGTTGTTCAAAGTCATGTCTGACTCTTTGCGACCTCATGGACGGCAGCATGCCAGGCTTCACTGTCCTTCACCATCTCCCAAAGCTTGCTCAAACTCACGTTCATTGAGTCGATGACGCCATCCAACCATCTCATCATCTGTCGCCCTCTTCTCCTCTTGCCTCAATCTTTCCCAGCATCAGGGTCTTTTCCAATGAGTCTTACTCATATACCTCCAACTACAACAACTCAAGGCCACTTGCTTTTCCTCAGAAATGTCAAGCCTCTCCATGGCACTATGCTGTTGGTCGTGCTACGTCAAATGCCCACTGCTGGCTTCCTACCCGTTGATATTTTACTTTTCTTTGAAGACCCAGCCCCCTACCCACAGCATACACACAGTCTCCACCTACATTTCCAGGCTCACAATTTATTACTTGTCCTCTGTTTACATTTTTCTTAAAGCTTTACTGCAGACTAACTTGTAATCTGGTCCACTGTGTCTGTTTTCTTGGAAAAGGACTATATCTTAAAAATCTGAGTATTTTCTAGAGCCTAGAGGGAGCTTGATAAATAAATGATTAAAACTGAAGTCCACTTGTGATTTAGGTAAAAGTCAGACTAAACAATCTCAATGTTTACTTCTAAATCAGATTTTCTGCACCTTTTCTATACACTAAGATCTTACTTGAGGCCCGTGCAACTAACAAACATTTAACCTTGGAATTAACTCCTAATTCATGCAGCCAGTTCTGCTTTCACTTCTTTGCAGAGGCTGCAGAAGCCAGGAATTTGGGCTCCTGGCAATGAAAGCCCAGTGAATGTTGTCACTGGGTTTCCGGAGGAGGTGGGGTAGAAAGCACAAGAACACATCGGAAAACTAGCAGAGTTCCAGGACATCTGGGGCTGATTATTCCAGCAAGATGCTCAAGCGAAGAGAACAATTCCTGGACTAGGTTTTTTTTTTTTTTCCTCTTTTTTTTGACATCTGGGCTTTGGCAACAACTCCTATGGCTTTGCTCAGTGGTTCTTGAGGGATGAGATATGGACTTGTTTCAGGGAAACAAACCTTTACTGACTCGACTTCTGCTACAGCAGAGTCCTTAAGATCCTTCCCCTTCCATGTGCCTTCCTGGTATGTCTAGGTTTCATTGAGTTTACAGAGAGAGGAATTAGTCTCCAAGAACCAAAAGAAGTTCATACTACCTGGGATCTGAATTGGGTTATTCCAATGCCTCTTAATTTCTCCCGCTCCTATGATTCTTTTCAAATCATGGAGGACAAGGAACACTGAGACGCGGAGGTGGAAAGCGAACTCAGGCTACTGAGGCAATGGATTCACTCCAGCTATTCTGGAGTTTCTCTTTTCAAATACAAGCTGAGTAGAACTTTTGCTTTAGGTTTTGATGAACAAGCATTTCTTGTCTGAAACTACATGTTTTGCTCTTTTAGTTTCATTATTACCTCTAAAGTACAAAGTATACTTTAGTATGTTCAGATTCAAATTCTCAAACACAAACATATTGTAATACTGTCTAACAATTAATCACAATTACAATTTCAAATATTGTGACCCACTTCCCTAGAAGCAAAAGGCTGTATAGTACAGAATAATGGAGAGGAAAGGATGCTTGGCTAACATTTACTGAGAACATACTCTGTCAGGCACTAGCCTATGCATGTTATTTACATTATTTTATTTAAAGCTCACAGTAACTTTATGTGATATACTATTATCTGCATTTTAGTGATGGAGAAAGCAAGGCTCAGAAGTTAAGTGATTTTCCCAAGGTTATGTATAGTAAGTGGCAGAGGCAGGTTAAGATGACAGGGCTGACTCTAGCAATACTCTTTACCCATCACTCTTGCATGCTAAGTCACTTCAGTCATGTCCAACTCTTTGCAATCCTATGGACTGTAGCCCGCCAGGCTCCTCTGTCCATGGGATTCTCCAGGCAAGAATACTGGAGTGGGTTGCCACACCCTCCTCCAGGGGATCTTCCCAACCCAGTGATAGAACCTGAGTCTCTTATGTCTCCTTCACTGGCAGGTGGGTTCTTTACTACTAGTGCCACCTGGGAAGTAATAGGTGATATCTGATCTATTATCTCCAGCACCTCAGAAAGATAATTCTTATTATAATTTTATTCTTATGCCAACATTCACTCAGTACTCAAGACCTGTCAGGCCCTGATCTAAGTGCTGTATTATATGTGATCTTATTAAGTCTCAGAAAAACCCACTTTTCAAGGAAGGCACTGCTATTTTACTGATGAATAAATAGAGGTTGAGAGAGGTTAAGTAACCTCACCCAGGTCAGAGAGCTGAGTGATGGAGCCTGATTTAAAATCCAGAGAGCCTGCCTTCAGAGAGTAGGCTACCTTCCATATGAAGGGCACATTCTGGACTGAGAGACCTACGTTCACATCCCAGCTCTTCCTCCTCCTGGGAAATTTAACTTGAACGTGATCTGTACTCAGTTCCACCATATGTAAAATGAGACTCTGGGGACATGCCTGCTGGCCAGGTGCCCCCATATGTATTCTCAAATTCCTCAAAGTCAGAATCCCTGTTACAGAGTGAAAGGCAGTACATTTTTGAAATACAACAGATCTGGGTTCAAATCTTACCACAGTACTGGCTAGATGATTTTAAACAAGATACTCAAACTTTCTGACTACCAGTTTCACCACCTGAACATGAAAGATAAAAACACCTACCAAATAGGGTTATTTATGAGTCAGAAATAGTATATGTATTTTATAACACCAGGGGATTGGTATAAGTTCTACATTACAGTTATTATTAATGTTCTTATGGTTTCTGAACATTTGAAGAACTATTCAAAAAAGATCTTCACGACCCAGATAATCACGATGGTGTGATCACTCACCTAGAGCCAGACATCCTTGAGTGAAAAGTCAAGTGGGCCTTAGGAAGCATCACTGCGAACAAAGCTAGTGGAGGTGATGGAATTCCAGTTGAGCTATTTCAAATCCTGAAACATGATGCTGTGAAAGTGCTGCACTCAATATGCCAGAAAATTTGGAAAACTCAACAGTGGCCACAGGACTGGAAAAGGTCAGTTTTCATTCCAATCCCATAGAAAGGCAATGCCAAAGAATGCTCAAACTACTGCACAACTGCACTCATTTCACACTCTAGCAAAGTAATGCTCAAAATTCTCCAAGCGATGCTTCAACAGTATGTGAACTGAAAACTTCCAAATGTTCAAGCTGGTTTTAGGAAAGGCAGAGGAACCAGAGATCAAATTGCCAATATCCACTGGATCGTCAAAAAGCAAGAGAATTCCAGAAAAACATCTACTTCTGCTTTATTGACTATGCCAAAGCCTTTGACTGTGTGGATCACAGCAAACTGTGGAAAATTCTTAAAGAGTTTGGAATACCTAGACCACCTGAGAAATGCCTTGAGAAATCTGTATGCAGGTCAGGAAGCAACAGTTAGAACTGGACATAGAACAACAGACTGGCTCCAAATCAGGAAAGAAGTACGTCAAGGCTGTATATTGTCACCTTGCTTATTTGACTTATATGCAGAGTACATCACAAGAAACACTGGGCTGGATGAAGCACAAGCTGGAATCAAGATTGCTGGGAGAAATATCAATAACTTCAGATATGCAGATAACACCACACTTATGGCAGAAAGTGAAGAAGAACTAAAGAGCTTCTTGATGAAAGTGAAAGAGGAGAGTGAAAAAGCTGGCTTAAAACTCAACATTCAGAAAACGAAGATCATGCCATCTGGTCCTATCACTCCATGGCAAGTAGATGGGGAAACAATGAGAGACTTTATTTTGGGGGGCTCCAAAATCACTGATGGTGACTGTAGCCATGAAATTAAAAGACACTTGCTCCTTGGAAGAAAAGTTATGACCAACCTAGACAGCATATTAAAAAGCAGAGACATTACTTTGCCAACAAAGGTCCATCTAGTCAAAGCTATGGTTTTTCCAGTAGTCATGTATGGATGTGAGAGTTGGACTATAAAGAAAGCTGAGCACCGAAGAATTGATGCTTTTGAACTGTGGTGTTGAAGAAGACTCTTGAGAGTCTCTTGGACTGCAAAGAGATCCAACCAGTCCATCCTAAAGAAAATCAGTCCTGAATATTCATTGGAAAGACTGATGCTGAAACTGAAACTTCAGTACTTTGGCCATGTAATGCAAAGAACTGACTCATTTGAAAAGACCCGGATTCTGGGAAAGATTGAAGGTGGGAGAAGGGGAAGACAGAGAATGAGATGGTTGAGTGGCTTCACTGACTCAATGGACAAGAGTTTGAGTAAACTCCAGGAGCTGGTGGTGATGGACAGGGAGGCCTGGTGTGCTGCAGTCCATGGATTCACAAAGAGTCAGACATGACTGAGCAACTGAACTGAACTGAACTGAACTGATGGTTACTAAGAGGACATACTTTCACATACAACAGTGGGCAGGGGGCAGAGTTCCCCATATCCCCTCCTACCATGGGCATCTCTGAGAGAGGCTAGAGAACGTGCTGTCCTGGGTAAGAGGAAACATGAGACAGTCTTCTGCTGGGCTTCTTTTAGGTGTGATTCTGACTGAGGCAGGTGGGGACAAGATGGGCTGCATGAATTCTCTGTGCCCAGCTTGTTCCCCACCTGGCCAACCTGATGAGAAAGTACTAACTATGAATCACCTCCAATGAAAAGCAATCAGAATCCTAACTCTCACCCCATAATGGCACCCTTCTTTGTTAAAGGGCTCTAAGGGGAAAGCACATGGCCTTTAGAGTCACACTTGCTTGGATCTAAACCTCCAGGACTTACATGAATTTAAGCATGTTCCTTTACAGAATATCAGACTCCTTCTGGCAAATGAGAGCTATTGTGTAGGGTGTTTGTCAGGCTTAGGTTCTTTATGGATAGGACCTAGCTCAGTTTCAGGGATTTAACACACACTCAACAAAAGACAACAGTTCAGGATCAACATCATTCTGAAATAAACAGCAATGATATGCCAAGGATAAATAAAGGGGCAAGTCAGTACAAAGCACTGTCTTTGGCTGAAATTTTAAACATTTTTTAAAATGAATCTGAAGAGGTTCTTAAATTATTACTTTTGGAGACAACTATTAATATTTCCTGCCCCCCCCCCCATGAAACTTGCCTTATGTTTAGGGACTTAGATTTTATATATTCAGCAAGAAAAGTAAGTTTAATGTATTCACTTACTTTGTTATAAACCTAATTTGTATCTATCAGTCTGTTAGCTGAGACAGTCTAGTGGGATTTGGTTATAACATTCAGCATTGAAGGAGATATAAATACTAAATATTATTTCAGCAGATCCCTATAGCTTTGGGTTCGAAAGACTACTAGAAATTGGCTAGGTACCTCCAGGTTAGAATTTGACCTCATCCAAAGTACAGGTTGGCATTTTGCCTAACAAGAATAATAGAGGTGAATCACCCCAAATAAATGAATCTGGGAGAGGCCATGCTATCCGTATATCCACACTGAAGACTTGGTTGATGATCAGGACCAGAACTCACCTCTGCATTAGGGTCAGGAGGTTTTTTGTGTCTCTGCTTTTACTGTGCTCATCTCCATATATGAGTATTTGAATCATCAGACACTGCAGGCAAGTTGAGAAACATAATAAGTTAAAGAGAAGCAGATAGCAAGCATCTTAACTATAAATCAAACTCAGGAGAGCACAAGTGGAACTGAGATGTCACAGGTTTACATTTCAAAAGGCTGAACTTCTGTTTCCTCCTGCTTCCCTACTAAGCAGGAAGGAGTCTGAACTGAAGGCTCTGACCCCTCTGAGCTTCTCCCTTCTGCTTTGCTGAAGCTTCCACTACCATCCGTGGCTATGGATAATCTAAGTAACGGGCCTGAAAACTGACAGCACACCTATCTAAAACCTAGAGTGGTCTCCACCAGAATTACAGCCGTGGTTTCTATCAGGATTTTCCAAATAGCTGTAACCAAATGGATGGATATAAACGAAATCAGTGTATGAGTCCCAAATTTGCATTGCATTCTTATGCTACATAACTTTACCCTTAAGCATTTCCATTGTAAACTTAACTGCTGATCTCTCTCGATCCAATCAAGATGGAATTGCAGGCACCAGATTTACCCTCCCAAATGAAACAATCAAAAAAGAAAAAGTAGACAAAATATATTTGAAACGATCTTCAAGACAGTGAACATCGGGCAACAAAAGGCGGTGTTCCTGAGAGAGGGACAACTAGTGAAGTAAACCCTAGGACTTCCCCAGATTACTACTGTGAGAGCCTCTCCAAGCTTTGATGCAGGAAAGTGGAGCTCAGCAAGCGTCCTGAATTGAGGATATGGAGCTCAGACTCTCAGAAGATTCTTAGGGCAGAGTAACAGAGGAGAGACAGCTGCACAGAAAAAGAATATCTGTATCTGCCGATTATCCCCTTCAAATATAGCTGACCCACAGTCTGGGAACCTGCAGGTACAGTGGGGCTGACTGTACTACACCATTTTATACTAGAGACTGAGCATCTGCAGACTTTGGTGTTGGCGAAGAGGGTGGGTGGGGAGTCCTAGAACCAATCCCCCACAGACACAGAGGGATAACTGTATTCAGGAGAGTACTGATTAACACAGACATGTAAAAATTGCCCAAGGCTTAAGAAAAGAATCATCTGCAGGTCCCAGAGGGAACAGGGCAGTGTTTACATACAGTCAGGTACAATGCCTGTTCCCACCAGCCAGACTGGAAAGCCACGTTGTCGTGGAGCACCGGGTGGGCTACTCAGAGGTACTGACACTTTTGTTTCAGAAATGGGGGATAAACAGCCCTTGACTAAATGAGCCCTTGTCCCATCTAACAAATCTTAAAAGCAAGATCTAAAAGGACCAAACTCTAGTGTAACAAAATTTCACAACAAAGTAATTTGACTGAATTCCAGAACAAAGTTCAAGAATACTTACAGGAACACAAAAATATCCAATACTCAGCAATGTAAAATACACAATGTCTGGCATCCAAACAAAGATTCAGGTTGAATCCCTATTCCAAATGGAGGGCAGAGCCTTCATTGCTAGGTAAGATCTAGCTGGGGCTCTCCTTTCATTGATTTTGTGTGGAATATGGTAAGCAAACCCTTAAAATGTGGTCTTTTATGATTCATAAAAATTATTTTCAATGATTTCTTTAATTACTGTTTCTATTTCAAGTACTGATATTACAGTCTCTCTTCAGAAATAAATTAGAATTCTCTAGCTAAAAAGGATTAAAAATACAGATTCTGGACACCAGTCTTAGAATATCTGATTTAATAGGGTGGGACTCAGGAATCTGTTTTCTGTTTCATTTTTATTTTGTTTTACAAATTTGTTTTGTTCTGTTGCAATCCTAGATTTGGGGAATATTGCTCAACAACACTCAGCATGTTAAGATTCTCTTCAATATTTTCAATCCGGATTGAATTGTTTCAAATTTGTTTTCCTGAAATTCCTTAATTCACCCTTAAAAATTTAATTTCATCTCATCTTTTGGCCTCAAACTGTGATCCATTCATTTTAAAGTTTTCTCTTCTTACAGGTTTATGATTCCATGACAGAGCTGCCAGCCATGTGTTTATCCTTCCCTGAAGAAGTTGTTGTGACCTTATATTTTCACAGGGTTTTTGTTTTCCCTTAACCTTCAAAATGAAGCCCCCTTTCTTCTGTTACTTACTATTTTAATACGTATTTTCTGATTACATTTAGTTAACCTGAAAGGAGATAAAATGTATCCAGTCCTGACATTTGGCAATATACATGTGTGGACTGCTTTTGACTCTGCCCTGGAGAAAGGAAAGGCTACCCACTCCAGTATTCTGGCCTGGAGAATTTCATGGACTGTATACTCCATGAGGTCACAAAGAGTTGGACATGACTGAGTAACTTTCACTTTCACTTTCATGAATATTAGCTGATTTATACTAACTTTTCCTCTGACATTGAACAAAGCTGGGTTTTAAGTAGAGACATCACTACTAATGTTACTAAGTCTTAAGCTTGGTCTGTTAGTAAGCTGACTGGTTGAACAACTGTTAGTCACACCTCTTGCCACATCCTACTACTAGGGAATAAACTTCTAGGATCCTAGGAATCAGTACTTGAGTAAGGATGGCTGTACAAAGTGTTCCTTGTTCTAACACAACCTCGAGTCCTTCCTCAAGATTCTGCTGCTGACATACCAAGATTTCAGGATTAGAGTGTTACTCTTTTAAGACTCTGGTCCAGGCATGGACACAATAAAAGTTTCTATAGTCATATTCTTCCTCAGCACATCTAACAATGTGGAGAATATTCAAAAGAGAACACTTTACTTTGAAAAAGAGAGAAGGAAGGAAGGAAGGCGAGAGAAAAGGAAGCAAAGGGAAAATACACACACACACACATCCCTCCCCTCACATTGTGCTTACAGGCTTGGGAGCAAATGTAACAAAACCAGCCAGTATTTACCTTCCTTAGTAGTTGAACTGCCTTTCTGAGCTCTCCTTTGGCAAAGCAGATCTTGCCCATGTTATAAAGTGTTTCAGCCACTTTTTCACTACAGTCACCATAGCTGATGACCTGAGATCTCAATGAAGCCTTTAGCAGTCTATAAGCCTCCTAGGGGATTAAAAAAAATACATACATTTAATTCGCCTGGCAATTCTGAAGGAGCATGCTGGTTGTATTGTTCTCTACAGGAGGCATCCTACCCCACAATGGCACAACCCACCAGGATCAGTCAGTCGGGTGTGATATGTCATCTAGGTAATGTTTCCATTACCTAGAAGAGTTGAGGTTCCAAGCTTATAATTAATTATAGTAGTTAATTCACATGGACAATGTTATTTCATCTCTATGACTACCCTACAACAGAGAAATGTTATTATACTCTTTTTTAGATGTAGGAATGGAAACTAATAAAGGCAAAGGATCTTGCTTGAGCTCACACAGCCTACAGTCAGCAGTGTCAAGATTCAAACCAGCCAGTCTGAATTCCATAGCCCTTGCTCTTTTTTTTTTTTTTTAAATGGGGACAATTTTAAAGTCTTTATTGAATTTGTTACAATATTGTTTCTGTTTTATGTTTTGGTTTTTTGGCCACAAGGCATGTGGGATCTTTGCTCCCTGATGAGGGATCGATCTGGCACCCCCTGAAATAGAATGAGAAGTCTTAACCACTGGACCACCAGGAAGTCCCAAGCCCTTGCTCTTTTTTATTTTTAATGACTTTTAAAGAAAGTTTTCAAACCTTCGGAAAACCTGAAAGAATAGTAGAATAAATACACAAAATATTTTCACCCAGATTCACCAACTGGCAATTATTTTGCAACATTTGCTTTATTGCACTCTCTTTAAAAAATTATGTGTGTGTGTATATGTGTGTAATAGACAACATTTTATATAGTCAATACATATATAAATATACACACACATATATTTTTGTTGAAAATAAATTGTACTCAATATACTAAGATAAAATAGTGTCAACAATTCCATTTTAAAAGGAGCTTTTTCTCCTGTTCTCAAGCCTGAGATACTCTCAGCCTGGAAGATGGCAGTTCTGGCTAGTGGATCTTGTTTATTTTTTATCAGTGGCAGATTAAACTTCTATTTGAAAAAAAAAATTTATTTTTCAAGGGAACATAATTCCTAAATCTTCTGAGTTTCTGTGATGGTCCTCTAGAACAGGCTGAGGGTCTCATCTCAGGCTTGAAGGGTGGAAGAAAAAGCTCCTTTTAAAATGGAATTATCCCTGATGGTCTAGTAGCTAGGATTCCTGGTTTTCATCCAGGCTACCCACGTTCAATTCCTGGGCAGGGAACTAAGGTCTCTCTTCAGGACTGCTCACTGCTGTCTCCCTGAGATCAGTTTCTTTGGGGCCTCGGTTTCAGGTGGCAGTAGTGGTAAAGAACCCACCTGCCAATGCAGGAGAGGTAGGAGACCCTGGGTCAGGAAGATCCCCTGGAGGAAGGCATGGCAACCCACTCCAGTATTCTTGCCTGGAGAATCCCATGGACAGAGAAGCCTGGTGGGCTACAGTCCATAGGGTTGCAAAGAGTCAGACACTGAAGTCGAACTGAAGTGACTTAGCACATACGCACATCCCACGGGAAGTGTGTTATGAAATTCAGCAAAGTAATTCAAGTTATTGAGCACCTACTATGTACCAGTTACCGTTTCAGGCACTGAGGACACAGCAGTAAACAAAACAAAAACCCTTGCCCTCGTCGAGCTAATTTCCTAGTAGTAAAGGTGATCTGTCCACAGTCCTGCCTGTAGTTTAGATTCAGAGCCACCTGGCTGGCATGCAAATGCTTCTGTATCTCTCTCTAGGAGATTTGTACATGTGGTTAGAAGCAGAGAGCTGTTAGGCATTGATATTGGTGTCTTATCACAAAGTCATGATGTTCACTGTATCAGAACCTAACAAGAATAAGCTATGAGATTCTGACCAAGTGCCTTCACACCATGGAAACTAAATTAAAATATTAGATACACCTGTGGCTTTGCTAGCTCACGTTAATCTTCCAAACCAACAGAAAATCCCAAGGCCATTGTAAAAATAATAGAAAACATTGCAAATCGTCACCATGTTTTTTGCCTCTATGAGTGGCAATTAATAGAACTAAAGAAAATGTCATCATTTATAAAAATGTTCAAGTGTGAAATAAAAGAAGCTTTTTCTTCATTCCTTGAAAAAAACAAAAACAAAAAAAAACTTTCCTATTATGTGCCTAGCACCCTATTCATAAACTGGTTGTCACATGGCCAACAAGATCATGTCAGATCTATACTGTTTCTTCACATGCCTGACAAAGAATAAAGAGTTGACTTGGTCAGATCAAAGTCATGTGGTATCTCATGACAAATAGAGGTCTTCATCGCCTTCATGCTAAACTCAGTATATTAAGTTCAGGTCCAAAGTTTTTGAGTAAGAGTTTAGACTCATCGGACTTCTAAGTAAAAAGGTCAGTGATCAAAAGCTTCTTTTGACGGCTATAACTCTTTTTAATGTGAAAAAAAAAGTTTGGTCAATAAGGAGCTGAAGACCAGAAACTGAGAAGGAAATAATATATCAAGAGTTAAAAAAAAAAACAAAACACTTAGCTATATCTAAAGATGAAAGCCCATTTTGACTTAAAATATTAAATTTACAGGACTAGAGATTATATGTGTCCTGGATTTGAAGGGGCTCATATTTCAAGATACAGGAAAAATACTTAAAAAAAAAAACTAATATTGCAACATGCACCAGCCTTATTTTTTTCCTGGCTAATATTGCAAGCTGCACCAGCCCTATTTTTATTCCTGGGATTACCTGAGCCCCTCTGAGCTTCCGTTTCTGAATGTTGTTGCTCAGTCACTCTGTCATGTCTGACTGTTTGAAACCCCATGAACTGCAGCATGCCAGGCTTCCCTATCCTTCACCATCTCCTGGAGTTTGCTCAAACTCACTTCCATTAAGTCGATGATGCCATGCAACCATCTTGTCCTCTGTTATCTTCTCCGCCTACTGCCTTCAAGCTTTCCAGCATCAAGGTCTTTTCTAATGTCAGTTCTTCACATCAGGTAGCCAAAGTAAAGGAGCTTCAGCTTCAGCATCAGTCCTTTCAGTGAATATTCAGGACTGATTTCCTTTAGGACTGACTGGTTTGATCTCCTTGTAGTCCAAGGGACTCTCAAGAGTGTTCGTCAACACCACAGTTCAAAAGCATCAACTCTTCAGCACTCAGCTTTCCTTATGGTCCAACTCTCACATCCATACATGACTACTGGAAAAACCATAGCTTTGACCTGACGGACCTTTGTTGACAAAGTAATGTCTCTGCTTTTTAATAAGCTGTCTAGGTTGGTCATAGCTTTTCTTCCAAGGAGCAAGTGTCTTTTAAATTCATGGCTGCAGTCACCATCTGCAGTGATTTTGGAGCCCAAGAAAATAAATCTGTCACTGTTTCCATTGTTTGCCCATCTATTTGCCATGAAATGATGGGATGGGGTGCCATAATCTTAGTTTTGTGAATGTTGAGTTTTAAGCCAGCTTTTTCACTCTCCTTTTTCACTTTCATCAAGAGGCTCTTTAGTTCCTCTTCGCTTTCTTCCATAAGAGTGGTGTCAACTGCATATCTGAGGTTATTGATGTTTCTCCTGGCAATCTTGATTCCAGCTTATGTTTCATCCAGCCTAGCATTTCACATGATGTACTCTGTATAGAAGTTAAATAAGAAGGGTGACAATATACAGCTTTGACGTACACCTTTCCCAATTGGGAATTAGTCTGTTGTTCCATGTCCAGTTCTAATGGCTGCTTCTTGGCTAGCATACAATTTTATCAGGAGGCAGGTAAGGTAGTCTGATATTCTCATCTCTTGAAGAATTTCTACCGTTTGTTGTGTATCAAAGGCTTTAGCGTAGTCAGTGAAGCAGAAGTAGATGTTTTTCTGGAATTCTCTTCCTTTTTCTATGATCCAACAGATGTTGGCAATTTGATCTCTGGTTCCTCTGCCTTTTCTAAATCCAGCTTGAACATCTGGAAGTTCTCAGTTCATGTAATGTTGAAGCATCGCTTTGAGAATTTTGAGCATTACTTTGTTAGAGTGTGGGCTTCCCTAGTGGCTCAGACGGTAAAGCATCTGCCTGCAAAGGGGGAGACCTGGTCAATCCCTGGGTTGGGAAGATCCCCTGGAGAAGGAAATGGCAACCCACTCCAGTACTCTTGCCTGGAGAATTCCATGGACTGAGGAGCCTGGTAAGCTACAGTCCATGGGGTCGCAAAGAGTTGGACATGACTGAGTGACTTCACTTCACTTTCACTTTGTTAGCGTGTGCTGCTGCTGCTGATGCTAAGTCGCTTCAGTCGTGTCCAACCCTGTGCAACCCCATAGATGGTAGCCCACCAGGCTCCCCCATCCCTGGGATTCTCCAGGCAAGAACACTGGAGTGGGTTGCCATTGTTAGCATGTGAAATGAGTGCAATTGTGCAGTAGTTTGAACATTCTTTGGCATTGACTTTCTTTGAGATTGGAATGAAAACTGACCTTTTCCAGTCCTGTGGCCACTGCTAAGTTTTCAAAATTTGCTGGCATATTGGGTGCCAACAGCATCATCTTTTAGGATTTCAAATAGTTCAGCTGGAATTCCATTACCTCCACTAGCTTTGTTTGTAGTGATGCTTCCTAAGGCCCACTTGATTTTGCACTCCAGGAAATCTGGCTCTAGGTGAGTGATCACACCATCATGCTTATCTGTGTCATTAAGATCTTTTTTGTATAGTTCTTCTGTGTATTCTTGCCACCTCTTCTTAATATCTTCTGCTGTGTTAGGTCCATACCATTTCTGTTCTTTATTGTGCCCATCTTTGCAACAAAGGTCCGTCTAGTCAAGGCTATGGTTTTTCCTGTGGTCATGTATGGATGTGAGAGTTGGACTGTGAAGAAGGCTGAGCGCCGAAGAATTGATGCTTTTGAACTGTGGTGTTGGAGAAGACTCTTGAGAGTCCCTTGGACTGCAAGGAGATCCAACCACTCCATTCTGAAGGAGATCGGCCCTGGGATTTCTTTGGAGGGAATGATGCTGAAGCTGAAACTCCAGTACTTTGGCCACCTCATGCGAAGAGTTGACTCACTGGAAAAGACTGTGATGCTGGGAGGGATTGGGGGCAGGAGGAGAAGGGGACGACAGAGGATGAGATGGCTGGATGGCATCACTGACTCGATGGACGTGAGTCTCAGTGAACTCCGGGAGTTGGTGAGGGACAGGGAGGCCTGGCGTGCTGCGATTCATGGGGTCGCAAAGAGTCGGACACGACTGAGCGACTGATCTGATCTGATCTGATTGCATGAAATATTCCCTTGGTATCTCTAATTTTCTTGAAGAGATCTCTAGTCTTTCCCATTCTATTGTTTTCCTCTATTTCTTTGCACTGTTCACTTAGGAAGGCTTTCTTATCTCTCCTTTCTATTCTTTGGAACTCTGCATTCAGATGGGTATATCTTTCCTTTTCTCCTTTGCCTTTCACTTCTCTTCTTTTCTCAGCAAACTTTAAGGCCTCCTCAGACAGCCATTTTGCCTTTTTGCATTTCTTTTTCTTGGGGATGGTTTTGATCACCACCAAACATCCGTACAATGTTATGAACTTCCATCCATAGTTCTTCAGACACTGTGTCTATCAGATCTAATCCCCTGATCTATTTGTCACTTCCACTGTATAATCATAAGAGATTTGATTTAGGTCATACCTGAATGGCCTAGTAGTTTTCCCTAGAAGAAGTGAAAGTCACTCAGTCGTGTCTGACTCTTTGCAACCCCATGGGCTAAACAGTCCATGGAATTCTCCAGGCCATAATACTAGAGTAGGTTTCCATGCCCTTCTCCAGGGGATTTTCCCAACCCAGGGATTGAATGCAGGTCTCCAGATTGCAGATGGATTCTTTACCAGCTGAGCCACCAGAGAAGCCCAGTGGTTTTCCATACTTTCTTCAATTTAAGTCTGAATTTTGCAATAAGGAGTCATGATCTGAGCCACTGTCAGCTCCCAGTCTTGTTTTTGCTGACTGTATAGAGCTTCTCCATCTTTGGCTGCAAAGAATATTATCAATCTGATTTTGATATTGACCATCTGGTGATGTCCATGTAGAGAGTCATCTCTTGTGTTGTTGGAAGAGGGTGTTTGCTATGACCAGTGCGTTCTCTTGGCAAAACTCTGTTAGCCTTTGCCCTGCTTTGTTTGTACTCCAAGGCCAAATTTGCCTATTACTCCAGGTGTTTCTTGACTTCCTACTTTTGCATTCTAGTCCCCTATGATGAAAAGGACATCTTTTTTTGGTGTTAGTTCTAGAAGGTCTCATAGGTCTCCATCAGTTCAGTTCAGTCATGTCCGACTCTTTGCAACCCCACGGACCACAGCATGCCAAGCCTCCCTGTCCATCACCAACTCCCAGAGTTTACCCAGACTCATGTCTATCAAGTCGGTGATGCCATCCAACCATCTCATCCTCTGTCACTCCCTTCCCCTCCCTCCCTCAATCTTTCCCAGCATCAGGGTCTTTCCAAATGAGTCAACTCTTTGCCTCAGGTGGCCAAAGTATTGGAGTTTGTTTCAACATCAGTCCTTCCAATGAACACTCAGGACTGATCTCCTTTAGGATGGACTGGTTGGACCTCCTTGCAGTCCAAGGGAGTCTCAAGAGTCTTTTCCAACACGACCATTCAAAAGCATCAATTCTTCGGTGCTCAGCTCAGTAGGTCTTCATATAGAACCATTCAACTTCAGCTTCTTCAGCATTAGTGGTTGGGGCATAGACTTGGATTACTGTGATATTGAATGGTTTGCCTTGGAAACAGAGATCATTCCTGTCATTTTTGAGACTGCACCCAAGTACTGCCTTTCAGACTCTTGTTGCCTATGAAGGCTACTCCATTTCTTCCAAATCGATTCTTGCCCACAGTAGTAGATATAATGGTCATCTGAATTAAATTCATCTGTTCTGGTCCATTTTAGTTCACGGAGTCCTAAAATGTCAGTGTTCACTCTTGCCATCTCCTGTTTGACAACTGCCAATTTACCTTGATTCATGGATCTAACATTCCAGGTTCCTATGCAATATTGTTCTTTACAGCATCGGACTTTCTGAATTATGAAATGAAAAAGGTTGCCTCCATCTAACAAACAATCTAGCAATTACATTTGTGAGTTGATAATATTTACCCGCTTTTCCCCATTTTGAACAAGCCATTTGCAAAATTCTTCAACAGTTGTCAGTGTTTCATAATCCTCTGGGCCTAATGTTGTTTGATATGCAGTGATGCTTTTCATAAAATACAGCCCAACAGCATCTGCATAAAAGGGAAACAATTATTTAAGGCAATATGCTAACCTTTACAAGTGTCTAATTTCAACTTTGGCTCAATCAATTAGACAGCCCATAGCTGTCCTCTTTCCAGGACTCATAAAAGCTTCAAACAGTCTGAGATACAGTTTGATGGCATCAGATGAAGTTCTAATTTTATTTTTTGATGAAATGCATGGATTTTCTGTAGGAAAAGAAAGCTTATGTCTGAACAGTCTTATTCTAAGACCTAAAATAACCACAAATTAAACTCTCCTGTGCAATGGAAGACTATATTTTTATTTAAAGTCTTACAGAGATTGCCATTTGTTGGGGTTCCTGTTGAGAGTATGTGTGTGGAGAGAGTGAGTTTTGATTTTAAAAGAATTTTAAATTTACAGTTGTTATTGTTTAAAATTTTACTTCCAATGATGTCTTTTATTCCAAACATAATAGATATTTTTGTAATCAATCTACAAAATGCAGAGAAGCAAAAAGAAAATGAAAATTATCTCCATATACATCACTTGGGAACAGGCACTAACATTTTTTAGCCACTGTATTTAGGTATAAACTGTATAACACACATTCACCCATTGTAATTATACAGTCTGTAATAGTTATGTAACCATGATACATGATGTGATCACACAATAGGTAGTCTTTTCAAGCTGATTCTTTCATGTAGCATGCTGTTTTGAGGTTCATCCATGTTGTTGTATGAGTTAGTACTTCACTCCTTTTTCTAAATGAGTATTTTTCTATCATATGGATATATGACATTTGTTTACACATTCACAAGCTGACGAATATTTGTGTATGTGAATATAATCTATTGTATTTCCCTCCATACTTATCAGTTCCAATTCCATTCCTTTCTGTGGATGACTTACCATCTGCTGTCATTTTCTTTCAGCCTGAGGGTTTCCTTTAGTGTTTCTTTTATGACAAGGCTGCTACCAATAAATCCTGATTTTTTTACCCAGAAATGTCTTTATCTCACCTTTATTTCTGAAGGATAGTTTTGTGGGATGTACAATTCTTGGCTGAATTTTACTGCAGTATTTCCCACTGCCTTCTAGCCTTAATTTATCTGATGAAAAATCAACCATTAATCATATTACTGTTCTCCTGTAAATAGTTGTTTTTCCATTGCTGCTTTTAAGATTTTCTTTTTGTCATTCAAAAATTTGACTACATGTGCAACTGTGGTTTTATTTGTGCTTACCTTACTTGGCATTGAGACTTTCAGATCTGTGGATAACATTTTTATCAAATTTGGGAACTTCGGGGCCATGATTTCTCTAGATGATTTTCTGCCTTCTTTTTCCTCTCCTTATGGAGCTCCCACTATGTGAGTGTATACCCCTGCTGTTGTCACACAGATATCTGATGCTCTCATTTCTCTTCAGTATTGCCTATTCTATCTTGCTATTCTTTTAATTGGATCATCTCTAGTGACCTGCTTTTGAGCTACCTCTATCTTTTCTGGGCTTCCCTGGTAGCTCAGAGGTTAAAGCCTCTGCCTGCAGTGTGGGAGACCTGGGTTCAACCCCTGGGTTGGGAAGATTCCCCTGGAAAAGGAAATGGCAACCCACTCCAGTATTCTTGCCTGGAGAATCCCATGGATGGAGGAGCCTGGCGGGCTACAGTCCATGGGGTCGCAAAGAGTAGGACACGACTGAGCGACTGAACTGAACTGAACTATCTTTTCTGCTATCTCAAAGCTGATGTTGAGACCATTAACACATTTTTTATAAGTTACTATATCTTAAAACTCCAGAATTTCCATTTTAGCTAGTTTTTTTTAAAGCAGTTTATATTTCTCTATAAAAATATAAAGATTTCATATTTACTAAATAATTTTCAAAATTATTTCTTTTAATTCTTTGAACTATTTCCTTTAATTCTTTCAACATATTTATGATAGCTGCTTTGAAGTCTTTGCTAAATCCAACATCTAGCCCACTTAAGAGTCAATTTCTATTGATTGCTCTTTTTCTGAGTCATGGGCTTCTGCCTCTCTGTATTCTTCTCTTTTTGTTGTTGTTGATAACGCTACACTTTAGACAATCAGAGGAGTAATCACAGATTCTGATACATCTTTGTGGGGTTCTGTTTATTGGGTAAACTATACAACCTGTCTCCCCATCGTGTTGGGAGGCTAATGTCTTTGCTATGGTGTTATCTGTGTGTGCTTGGTTTTTATTTTTGATTAATAAACCTTTTAGAGCAGTTTTACATTCACAGAAAAATTAGGTGGAAGATAGAGATTTCCAGTATAATTTTCTCCCCAAATAAGCACTTATTATGGTTAATTTTACTGTGATATTGAATGGTTTGCCTTGGAAATGAACAGAGATCATTCTGTCGTTTTTGAGATTGCATCCAAGTACTGCATTTTGGACTCTTTTGTTGACCATGATGGCCACTCCATTTCTTCTGAGGGATTCCTGCCCACAGTAGTAGATATAATGGTCATCTGAGTTAAATTCACCCATTCCAGTCCATTTCAGTTGGCTGATTCCTAGAATGTCGACATTCACTCTTGCCATCTCTTGTTTGACCACTTCCAATTTGCCTTGATTCATGGACCTGACACTCCAGGTTCCTATGCAATATTGCTCTTTACAGCATCAGACCTTGCTTCTATCACCAGTGACATCCACAGCTGGGTATTGTTTTTGCTTTGGCTCCATCCCTTCATTCTTTCTGGAGTTATTTCTCCACTGATCTCCAGTAGCATATTGGGCACCTACTGACCTGGGGAATTTCTCTTTCAGTATCCTATCATTTTACCTTTTCATACTGTTCATGGGGTTCTCAGGCAAGAATACTGAAGTGGTTTGTCATTCCCTTCTCCAGTGGACCAATGGAATTCCAGTTGAGCTCTTCCAAATCCTGAAAGATGATCCTGTGAAAGTGCTGCACTCAATATGCCAGCAAATTTGGAAAACTCAGCAGTGGCTACAGGACTGGAAAAGGTCAGTTTTCATTCTAATCCCAAAGAAAGGCAATGTCAAAGAATGCTCAAACTACCGCACAATTGCACTCATCTCACATGCTAGTAAAGTAATGCTCAAAATTCTCCAAGTCAGGCTTCAGCAATATGTGAACCGTGAACTTCCTGATGTTCAAGCTGGTTTCAGAAAAGGGAGAGGAACCAGAGATCAAATTGCCAACATCCGCTGGATCATGGAAAAAGCAAAAGAGTTCCAGAAAAACATCTATTTCTGCTTTATGACTATGCCAAAGCCTTTGACTGTGTGGATCACAATAAACTGTGGAAAATTCTGAAAGAGATGGGAATACCAGACCACCTGATCTGCCTCTTGAGAAATCTGTACGCAGGTCAGGAAGCAACAGTTAGAACTGGACATGGAACAACAGACGGGTTCCAAATTGGAAAAGGAGTATGTCAAGGCTGTATATTGTCACCCTGCTTATTTAACCTATATGCAGAGTACATCATGAGAAATGCTGGACTGGAAGAAGCACAAGCTGGAATCAAGAATGCCGGGAGAATATCAATAACCTCAGATATGCAGATGACACCACCCTTATGACAGAAAGTGAAGAGGAACTAAAAAGCCTCTTGATGAAGGTGAAAGTGGAGAGTGAAAAAGTTGGCTTAAAGCTCAACATTAAGAAAACGAAGATCATGGCATCTGGTCCCACCACTTCATGGGAAACAGATGGGGAAACAGTGGAAACAGTGTCAGACTTTAATTTTTTGGGCTCCAAAATCACTGCGGATGGTGACTGCAGCCATGAAATTAAAAGACGCTTACTCCTTGGAAGGAAAGTTATGACCAACCTAGACAGCATATTCAAAAGCAGAGACATTACTTTGCCAACAAAGTTCTGTCTAGTCAAGGCTATGGTTTTTCCAGTGGTCATGTATGGATGTGAGAGTTGGACTGTGAAGAAGGCTGAGCGCCGAAGAATTGATGCTTTTGAACTGTGGTGTTGGAGAAGACTCTTGAGAGTCCCTTGGACTGCAAGGAGATCCAACCAGTCCATTCTGAAGGAGATCAGCCCTGGGATTTCTTTGGAAGGAAAGATGCTAAAGCTGAAACTCCAGTACTTTGGCCACCTCATGCGAAGAGTTGACTCATTGGAAAAGACTGTGATGCTGGGAGGGATTGGGGGCAGGAGGAGAAGGGGAAGACAGAGGATGAGATGGCTGGATGGCATCACTGACTCGATGGACGTGAGTCTGAGTGAACTCCGGGAGTTGGTGAGGAACAGGGAGGCCTGGCGTGCTGCGATTCATGGGGTCGCAAAAAGTCGGACACGACTGAGCGACTGATCTGATCTGATCTGATCTGATGGTTAATTTTATGTGTCAACTTGACTGGGCTAAGGGATCCCAGATAAGCTGGTAAATAATAATTTCTGGTGTGTCTGTGAAGGTATTTCTGGAAGACACTAGCATCTAAATCAGTACAGTAAATAAAGAGCTACCCTTATTAACATGGGCTTCCCTGGTAACTCAGCTGGTAAAGTATCCACCTGCAATGCAGGAGACTCCAGTTTGACTCCTGGGTTGGGAAGATCTGCTGGAGAAGGGATAGGCTACCCACTCCAGTATTCTTGGGCTTACCTGGTGGCTCAGCTAGTAAAGAAGCCACCTGCAATGAGGGAGACCTGGGTTTGATCCATGGGTTGGGAAGATCCCCTGGAGAAGGGAATGACTACCCATTTCAGTATTCTGGCCTGGAGAATTCCATCAACTATACAGTCCATGGGGTCACAAAGTGTTGGACATGACTGAGCGACTTTCACTTTTACTTATCAACACAGACAAGAATTATCAAATCTATTGTTCAGCTTAGTTCAGACACTCAGTCGTGTCCGACTCCTTGCGACCCCATGAACCCCAGTACGCCAGGCCTCCCATTCCATCACCAACTCCCAGAGTCCACCCAAACCTATGTCCATTGTGTCGGTGATGCCATCCAACCATCTCATCCTCTGTCATCCCCTTCTCCTCCTGACCTCAATCTTTCCCAGCATCAGAGTCTTTTCAAATGAGTCAGCTCTTCACATCAGGTGGCCAAAGGATTGGAGTTTCAGCTTCAAAATCAGTCCCGCCAATGAACACCCAGGACTGATCTCCTTTAGGATGGACTGGTTGGATCTTCTTGCAGTCCAAGGGACTCTCAAGAGTCTTCTCCAACACCACACTTCAAAAGCATCAATTCTTTGGCACTCAGCTTTCTTTATAGTCCAACTCTCACATCCATACATGACCACTGGAAAAACCATAGCTTTGACTAGATGGACTTTTGTTGGCAAAGTAATGTCTCTGCTTTTGAATATGCTGTCTAGGTTGGTCATAACTTTCCTTCCAAGGAGCAAGCGTCTTTTAATTTCATGGCTGCAGTCACCATCTGCAGTGATTTTGGAGCCCAGCAAAATAAAGTCAGCCACTGTTTCCCCACCTATTTGCCATGAAGTGATGGGGCCAGATGCCATGATCTTAATTTTCTGAATGTTGAGCTTTAAGCCAACTTTTTCACTCTCCTCTTTCACTTTCATCAAGAGGCTCTTTAGTTCTTCTTCACTTTCTGCCATAAGGGTGGTGTCATCTGCATATCTGAAGTTATTGATATTTCTCCCCACAATCTTGATTCCAACTTGTGCTTCCTCCAGCCCAGCGTTTCTCATGATGTACTCTGCATATAAGTTAAATTAGCAGGGTGACAGTATACAGCCTTGACGTACTCCTTTTCCTATTTGGAACCAGTCTGTTCCATGTCCAGTTCTAACCGATGCTTCTTGTCTCAGGAGGCAGGTCAGGTGGTCTGGTATTCCCATCTCTTTAAGAATTTTCCACAGTTTGCTGTGATTCACACAGTCAAAGGCTTTAGCATAGTCAATAAAGCAGAAGTAGATGTTTTTCTGGAACTCTCTTGCTTTTTTGATGATCCAGCCATGCTTCAGCAATATGTGAATCGTGAACTTCCTGATGTTCAAGCTGGTTTCAGAAAAGGGAGAGGAACCAGAGATCAAATTGCCAACATCCATTGGATCATGGAAAAAGCAAGAGAGTTCCAGAAAAACATCTATTTCTGCTTTATTGACTATGCCAAAGCCTTTGACTGTGTGGATCACAATAAACTGTGGAAAATTCTGAAAGAGATGGGAATACCACACCACCTGACCTGCCTCTTGAGAAATCTGTATGCAGGTCGGAAGCAACAGTTAGAACTGGACGTGGAACAACAGACTGGTTGCAAATAGGAAAAGGAGTATGTCAAGGCTGTATATTGTCACCCTGCTTATTTAACCTATATGCAGAGTACATCATGAGAAATGCTGGACTGGAAGAAGCACAAGCTGGAATCAAGATTGCCGGGAGGAATATCAATAACCTCAGATATGCAGATGACACCATCCTTAAGGCAGAAATTGAAGAGGAACTAAAAAGCCTCTTGATGAAAGTGAAAGTGGAGAGTGAAAAAGTTGGCTTAAAGCTCAACATTAAGAAAACGAAGATCATGGCATCTGGTCCCACCACTTCATGGGAAACAGATGGGGAAACAGTGGAAACAGTGTCAGACTTTAATTTTTTGGGCTCCAAAATCACTGCGGATGGTGACTGCAGCCATGAAATTAAAAGACGCTTACTCCTTGGAAGGAAAGTTATGACCAACCTAGATAGCATATTCAAAAGCAGAGACATTACTTTGCCAACAAAGTTCTGTCTAGTCAAGGCTATGGTTTTTCCAGTGGTCATGTATGAATGTGAGAGTTGGACTGTGAAGAAGGCTGAGCGCCGAAGAATTGATGCTTTTGAACTGTGGTGTTGGAGAAGACTCTTGAGAGTCCCTTGGACTGCAAGGAGATCCAACCAGTCCATTCTGAAGGAGATCAGCCCTGGGATTTCTTTGGAAGGAAAGATGCTAAAGCTGAAACTCCAGTACTTTGGCCACCTCATGCGAAGAGTTGACTCATTGGAAAAGACTGTGATGCTGGGAGGGATTGGGGGCAGGAGGAGAAGGGCATGACAGAGGATGAGATGGCTGGATGGCATCACTGACTCGATGGACGTGAGTCTTAGTGAACTCTGGGAGTTGGTGAGGGACAGGGAGGCCTGGCGTGCTGTGATTCATGGGGTCTCAAAGAGTCGGACAAGACTGAGTGACTGACCTGAACTGAACTGAGCAGATGTTGGCAATTTGATCTCTGGTTCCTCTGTTTTTTTCTAAAACCAGCTTGATACCTCACATCCAAGGTAATAGAAACCCAAGTAAGACGGTAGGTGCTGAGAGAGGGCATCAGATGGCAGACAGACTGAAACCACAATCACAGACAACTAGCCAATCTGATCACGTGGACCACAGCCTTGTATAGCTCAGTGAAACTAAGGCATGCCATGTGGGGCCACCCAAGATGGATGGGTCACAGTGGAGAGGTCTGACAGAATGTGGTCCACTAGAGAAGGGAATGGCAAACCACTTCAGTATTCTTGCCTTGAGAACCCCATGAAGAGTATGAAAAGGCAAAAAGATAGGACATTGAGAGATGAACTCCCCAGGTCAGTAGGTGCGCAATATGCTACTGGAGATCAGTGGAGAAATAACTCCAGAAAGAATGAAGGGATGGAGCCAAAGCAAAAACAACACCAGTTGTGGATGGGACTGGTGATAGAAGCAAGGTCTGATGCTGTAAAGAGCAATATTGCATAGGAACCTGGAATGTTAGGTCCATGAATTAAGGCAAATTGGAAGTGGTCAAACAGGAGATGGCAAGAGTGAACATCGACATTCTAGGAATCAGCGAACTAAGATGGACTGGAATGGGTGAATTTAACTCAAATGACCATTATATCTACTACTGTGGGCAGGAATTCCTTAGAAGAAATGGAGAAGCCATCATAGTCAAGAAAAGAGTCTGCAATGCAGTACTTGAATGCAATCTCAAAACGGACAGAATGATCTCTGTTCATTTCCAAGGCAAACCATTCATTATCACGGTAATCAAATCTATTGAGGGTCTGAATACAATCAAAAAGGGCAAAGGGTGAGTCTCACTTTCTTTTCTTGAACTGTGAAATCCATCTACTCCAGCCCTTTGAGCCTTTCATTTCCAAGACTTACATCAGAGGTCCCCACATCCCCCAGTTCTCAGGTCTTTGTCCTCATATTGGGATTTACACCATTAGCTCCCCTGGTTGTCAGGCCTTCAAACTCAGACTAAATTATGCCATCAGCTTTCCTGGCTCTTCAGCTTATACATGGCAGATTGTGGTACTTCTCATCCTCTGTAACTACATATGAGCCAGTTTCTATAATAAAGCTCCTCTTATATACCTCTGTCTATATGTACTGCTGGTTATGCTTCTCTGGAGAACCTAACATTGATTTTGGTACCAGGAGTGGGCTCAATACCATGGACTCCACTCACCAAGGACAACTAGATCATGGCCACTGCTGAGTGCCCAGGATGCCAGGACAGAGTGATACGATGTGCGTACATGGTCAGTCATGTCTGACTCTTTGCAACGCCATGGTCTGTAGCAAGCCAGGCTCCTCTGTCCATGAAACTTTCCAGGCAAGAATACTGGAGTGGGTTGTCATTTCCTTCTCCAGGAGATCTTCTTGACCCAGGGATCAAAGCCACATCTCTGCACTGGCAGGTGGATTCTTTACTGCTGCACCACCTGGAACCAATGCTGAATGCCCAAAATGCACCATTTCCCAGGTGACCAGTCATTTACCTGGTAGCAGGCTGGTTACTTTGAACTACTCCCATCAGGGAAGGGCCAGTGTTTTGTCCTTACTGAAACAGACCCTTACTCTGGATGCAGATTTGCATTTCCTGCATTCAGTGCTTCTGCCAAAACTACCATCTGGGGACTTAGAGAATGCCTTATTCACCATCATGATATTCCACACAATATTGCTTCATATCAAGGAAATCATTTCACAGCAAAGGAATCACTTCACAGCAAAGGAAGTCCATGGCAATGGACCCAGGCTCGTGGAATTCACTACTTTAGCATAGTTAGTGAAAGTCACTCAGTTGTATCTGATTCTTTGTGACCCCATGGATTATACAGCCCATGGAATTATCCAGGCCAGAATACTGGAGTGGGTAGCCATTCCCTTCTCCAGGGGATCTTCCCAATCCAGGGATCGAACCCAGGTCTCCCACATTGCTGGTGGATTCTTTACCAGCTGAGCTACAAGGGAAGCCCAAGAACACTGGAGTGGGTAGCCTATCCCTTCTCCAGCAGATCTTCCCAACCCAGGCATCTAACCAGTGTCTCTTGCATTGCAGCTGGATTCTTTACCAACTGAGCCTTCAGGGAAGCCCTTAGGATGGTTGCCCACCATCCTAAAGCAGCTAGCTTGATAAAATAGTGGGATGTCTTTTGAAGACTCTGTTACAGTGTCAGCTAGGTGGCAATACTTTGCAAGGTTGGGTCAAGCTTCTCCAGAAGGCTGTATATTCTTTGAATCAGCATCCAGTATATGGTGCTGTTTCTCCAATAGTCAGGATTCACAGATCTAGGAATCAAGGGATTGAAATGTGAGTACCATCACTCATCTTTATCCCTATGACCCACTAACAAAATTTTTGCTTCCTTTTACCATAACTGTGTGTTCTGCTGGTCTAAAGGTCTTAGTTCTAGAGAGATGAATGCATTAGGAGATACAATGATTCCACTGAACTGGAAGTTGAGACCGCCTCCTGGTTATTTGGGTTCCTCATGCCTTTGAATCAAAAGACAGGGAAAGGAGTTATTGTGCTGACTGGGGTCATTGCTCCTGATCCCTCAGGGGAAACGAGTACTACTCCACAGTGGAGGTCAGGAGAGTCTGTCTGGAATACACCAGGTCCCTTAGGGCTTCTCTTAGTAGTACTGTGCCCTGTGATTAAGATCAATGAAAAACTACAACATCCTAATCCAGGCCAGAAGGTTTGGGCCACTTTACTAAATAAAGAATCATTACCAGCTGAGGTGCTTCTTGAAGACAAAAGGGATATAGATTGGGTAGTAGAAAAAGATAGTTATAAATACCAGCCATGACCACACAGTTACAGAAATGAGGACTGTAATTGTAATGAGAATTTCCTCCTTATTTTATAAATACATTTGTGTATGTGTGTGTATATACATATTCATATTAAGCAAATATCTTTGTTTTATTATTTTATTTTCTTATCATGTAACATAAGATGTATTAGCTTTATATCAGCCTTTAAGGATCATCAAATGTACATCATAGCTTTCCAGTTATGTGATACCACAAGGCTAGTCAACATCCTGGAGGACTTCACCTCCTCTTCTGGGGAAGGGATTAGTGTCTTTTCAGTTGTAACCAGGAGAGCTGTATCATGTCAGGTAGAATGATGACCTTGTTATTGTCTTCATTTGAGGATTAAGGAGATGTGTATAGATATCAAGTTGATGAGGAGTGGATTTATGATGGTGACTTTTGTGTCAGCTTGACTGGGCTTAAGGATGCCCAAACAGCTGGCAGAAAATTATTTCTGAGTGTGTCTGTGAGGGTGTCTCCAGGAGAGATGAGCATCTGAATCAGTCGACTGAGTAAAGAAGTTCCACCCTCTCCAGTATGGATAGACATCGCCCAGTCCTTGAGGGTCCAGATAGACCAATAACAGACACCCTCCCCACACGCCAAAAAAAGGCAGCAGAAGGGTGTATTCTCTATTTTGAGCTGAGAAATCCATCTTCTGCCCTTGGACATCACATAGTTGTTTCAGATTCTCAGTCTGATAATTTCAGTGGCTCAGATGGTAAAGAGTCTCCCTGCAGTGCGGGAGATCCAGGTTCGATCCTTTGGTCGGGAAGATCCCCTGGAGAAGGAAATGGCAACCTACTCCAGTATTCTTGCCTGGAAAATCCATGGGCAGAGGAGCCTGGCAGTACAGTCCATGGGTTGCAAAGAGTTGGACACAACTGAGCCACTTCATTTTCCATTTCTAAATAAGTAAGATACTGATGCTTGTTCTGTCTCTTTAAATTATGGTCTTTGACTTTTAATATGCCTTATATTTCTTCCTGATAGTTGGGCATGATGTATTGTATAAAAGGAACTGCTCCAAAGAGGCCTTTAGTAATGTGGTAGTAAGGTGTTGGGGGAAGGGAAGCATTGTATAATCCTGTGATTTGGTGAGCCCATGCCTCTGGACTGTGAACTCTTCAAGTAATCCTCAGTTCCCCTCTCCCTCAGATGGGATAGCATGGAAGAGGCTAAAGTTGGGTATCTCCATCTTCTCAGGTTGGTTAGGCTCCAGGAAAAAAAAAAAACAACAACAATATTTATGGTCTACTTAAAAAAAAAGTTTCTCTTGAAGGCAGGCCTTGTTAAGCAGAATGCTCTGGTATATTTTTTAAATGGCCATTTTCTGCCCCTCCCTGCTGCAAGCAAGGGGTATTTTTCTCCAATATTCACTTTGAAAAACCTGATAAAGTTCCTGGAGATAAAAATATAAAGTGTGGGGGATCCCCTATGATTGAGTAACCTTGAAATTTTTAACTCTCCTAATTTTTAATTAAAAATTTAAAAATTTTGCCCACACTGAGCTTCCAGAAATTCATCAACTACAGTTCAGGTTTTCTTAACCCCAGTACTGCTTCCTGTCAAGATGGTGATCTGTTCTGGTAAACTGTGATTCTCTGTATTCACCTGTTTCTCCAGTTTCAGAGGCATCAGTTGACTTGTGACCCATGACCTTACTTCTCTGACAGATCAAAGAAGAGTTAGTGATTTTTCAGTGTGATCAGCTTCTATATTGTTAGAATGGATTGATGATTTCCAAGTTCCTACACAGTGGACCGAATACTGAAAGTCTTTGCTCAGGTTTCAATGCTTACTTTAATTTTTAGTCTGGGCTCCTGGGGGTGACCCCTGTGTCTGCCCAGCTAGTGTTGACCCACTGACTTGGGAAGAGGTTGTGCTCAAATGCCTCCAGATGCTATGTCTTTCATCCTCTGTTGAGCGATCTGTATGCAGATTGGGGAGTGCGTTCAAAAGCTCTACCACATTTCAAGTCTCCTTTGGTTGCTTTTTGCTGGACCCTCCAGTGTCCCCTGCATGTGTATGTGGTTTCCCAGATGGCCAGAGATGTTGGAAGAGCTTATTTAGCCTTTTTATGGCTCTCTCATTTCAAGGTTCTTTCAGTTAAAATTGATGACTGGCCTGCTACTGACACCAACCAGTACAGCATATTCAGGCTAACAATTACCAGGCATTCCCCAATTCATTTCCTACTATGCTGGCCACTTTTATCTGATAAATCTGTAGGCTTTTATCCCATGCTTTAAACGAGTCACTAGCCTCCTCTGCCAGCAAAGGTGCTGGTTTTCTCGGCTAGCCTCATGTTGATAAAATTGTGTTCTTCAAGGACTGAGCTGGGGCTGTGGATGGGTGGGAGCAGCCCCAGGCAAGACGCCAAAAAGACTCACTCTTTACCTAAAGCTCTAACAGATTTGAGAATGACCTGCAATTTGTTATCTGCTTGTCTATTTACAGTGTCCTGAAATGGGTACTTTTTTAATCATTTTATTCAGTTTGTGTGTGTGTGTGTGTGTGTGTGTATGCTATGTATGTTAAGAGATTATACGAACTCTTCACAAAGCCACAGCCAGAAGTCTCTACCTCTGTTTATATTTTGATGCAGTTTTTCTTACTCTGCAGTTCATTTTTCATCTTTATATAAATATAACTATAGGGCTTACCTCCTAGCTCAGTTGGTAAATAATCTGCCTGCAATGCAGGAGACCTGGGTTCAGTTCCTGGGTCCAGAAGATCCCCTGGAGAAGGAAATGGCAACCCACTCCCGTATTCTTGCCTGGAAAATCCCATGGACAGAGGAGCCTGACAGGCTAAAGTCCATGGGGTTGCAAAGAGTCAGACACTACTTAGCAACTAAACCATCACATTTGCTTTCTGTGTCCTAAAAGTGCAAGTTGTTTTTTCCTTAATGCTTTTTTAATATTTATTAGTTTATTTTTGACTGTACTGGCCCTTTGTTGCTGTGTGTGGGCTTTTCTCTAGTTGCAGCAAGCAGGGAATATTCTTGAGTTGTGGTGTGTGGGCTTCCCATTTCAGTGGCTTCTCTCCTTGTGGCAGAGCACACCATCTAGGTTTGCAGGCTTAGTAGTTGTGGCCTACGGACTCTGGAGCAATGGCTCAGTAGTTGTGGCTCATCGGTTTAGTTGCCTTGTGGCCTGTGGGATCTTCTCAGAGCAGGGATCAAACCTGTGTTCCCTGCATTGGGAGATGGATTCTTAACCACTGGACCACTAGGGAAGTCCCTTAATGCTGCTTTCTAAAAATTAACCTTTTCTTTATTTGTAAAATCTAGCCCTTTTATTTAATTTTGGTCATACTTTGATAATTGCAAGATCTCAGTCCCCTGACCAGGGACTGATTCCAGGCCATGGCAGTGAAAACCTGGGATCCTAACCACTGGTCAACTGTAGCCCTTTTAAATACTACAAAATTCTATATAACTAACATACCAAATTTTCCTTATAATATTTCACAGTTACAAATAGTGCCAGAGTGAAATCCTTATACATGTTTCCTTTTCAATTTTATTATATATATCAAATTGGTCCCTTAATTTCAAATCAGATTGATTATATTCTTTGCAGCCCAAGATGGAGAAGCTCTATACAGTCAGCAAAACAAGACCGGGAGCTGACTGTGGCTCAGATCATGAACTCCTTATTGCCAAATTCAGACTTAAATTGAAGAAAGTACGGAAAACCACTAGACCATTCAGGTATGACCTTAATCAAATCCCTTACAATTATATAGTAGAAGTGACAAACAGATTCAAGGGATGAGATCTGATAGACACAGTGTCTGAAGAACTATGGATGGAGGTTCATAACATTGTACAGGAAGCAGTAGTCAAAACCATCACCAAGAAAAAGAAATACAAAAAGGAAAAACAGTTGTCTGAGGAGACCTTACAAATAGCTGTGAAAAGAAGAGAAGCTAAAGGCCAAGGAGAAAAGGAAAGATATACCCATTTGAATGCAGAGTTTCAAAGAAGAGGAAGGAGAGATAAGAAAGCCTTCCTCAGTGATCAATGCTAAGAAATAGAGGGGAAAAAAAGAATGGGAAAGACTACAGATCTCTTCAAGAAAATTAAGAGATACCAAGGGAACACTTCACGCAAAGATAGGCACAATAAAGGACAGAAATGGTATGTACCTAACAGAAGCAAAAGATATTAAGAAGAGGTGGCAAGAATACACAGAATAACTATACAAAAAAGATCTTCATGACCCAGATAATCACAATGGTGTAATGAATCACCTAGAGCCAGACATTCTGGAATAAGAAGTCTAGTGGGCCTTAGGAAGCATTACTATGAACAAAGCTAGTGGAGGTGATAGAATATTTCAAATCCTAAAAGATGATGCTGTGAAAGTGCTGCACTCAATATGCCAACTAATTTGGAAAACTCAGCAGTGGCCACAGGACTGGAAAACATCAGTTTTCGTTCCAATCCCAAAGCCAGGCAATGACAAAGAATGTTCAAACTACCACACAATTGCACTCATCTCACACACTAGTAAAGTAATGCTCAAAGTTCTCCAAGCCAGGCTTCAACAGTACGTGAACCATGAACTTCCAAATATTCAAGCTGGATTTAGGAAAGGCAGAGGAACCAGAGATCAAATTGCCAACATCCGCTGGATCATCAAAAAAGCAAGAGAGTTCCAGAAAAACATCTACTGCTGCTTTATTGACTATGCCAAAGCCTTTGACTGTGTGGATCACAGCAAACTGTGGAAAATTCTTAAAGAGCTGGGAATACCAGACCACCTGACCTGCCTCCTGAGACAAGAAGCAACAGTTAGAACTGGACATGGAACAACAGACTGGTTTCAAATAGGGAAAGGAGTACGTCAAGGCTGTATATTGTCACCCTGATTATTTAACTTACCTGCAGATTACATCATGAGAAAAGCTAGACTGGATGAAGCACAAGCTGGAATCAAGATTGCTGGGAGAAATATCAATAACCTCAGATATGCAGATGATACCACACTTAGCAGAAAGTGAAGAACTAAAGAGCCTCTTGATGAAAGTGAAAGAGGAGAGTGAAAAATGTGGCTTAAAGCTCAACATTCAGAAAACTAAGATCATGGCATCTGGCCCCATCACTTCATGGCAAATAGGTGGGGAAATGGTGGAAACAGTGACAGACTTTATTTTGGGGGGCCCCAAAATCATTGCAGATGGTGACTGTAGCCACAAAATTAAAAGACACTTTCTCCTTGGAAGAAAAGTTATGACCAACCTAGATAGCAAGAGACATTATTTTGCCAACAAAGGTCTGTCCAGTCAAAGATATGATTTTTCCAGTAGTTATGTATGGATGTGAGAGTTGGACTATAAAGAAAGCCAAGTGCCAAAGAATTGATGCTTTTGAACTGTGGTGTTGGAGAAGACCCTTGAGAGTCCCTTGGACTGCAAGACAATCCAACCAGTCCATCCTAGGTAAATCAGTCCTGAGTATTCATTGGAAGGACTGATGCTGAAGCTGAAACGCCAATACTTTGGCCACATGATGCGAAGAACTGACTCATTTGAAAAGACCCTGATGCTGGGAAAGATTGAAGGCAGAAGGAGAGGGGAATGACAGAAGATGAGATGGCTGGATGGCATCACCAACTCAATGGACATGAGTTTGAGTAAACTCTGGGAGTTTGGTGATGGACAGGGAGGCCTGGCGTGCTGCAGTCCATGGAGTAGCAAAGAGTCAGACAGGACTGAGCTACTGAACTGAATTTAATAACAATGTTTCCCTGGTGGCTCAGCAGTAAAGAATCTGCCTGCAGTGCAGGAGACACAAGAGACACAAGACTATCCCTGAGTCGGGAAGATCCCCTGGAGAAGGAAATGGCAACTCATTCCAGTATTCTTGCCTGGGAAATCACATGGACAGAGGAGCCTGGTGGGCCACAGTCCATGGGGTCACAAGAATCAGACTTGACTTAGCGACTAAACCACCAACACAATTTCATATCAATTACACTATCACTCCCACCAGCTATGACTGAGCAGACCTGTTTACCTATCTGGAAAATGACAGATAATTTTAAATTTTTGAAACTTTCACACAGTACGGTTGAAAAGTTGATTGCCTTATAGTTCAATATATATATATATAGCTCTAAGATGTATAATATCCTGCCTAACTGTCCTTCAAGGAGTTTGTAATCAAATTGCTCTCTTCAATGCTAAAAGGTTATCTTTTTAAAGATGCTGACAATTTGATAGAAGAAAATTGGTATCTTTGCTGTTTTATACTATTTATTGATTATTGTAAAGTAAATACAAATTTTAGTTCTTATATTTAGGACAGTGATTCATTTTGAGTTAATGCTTATGTACAATATGAAAGTGTTTGACGTTTTGGGGGACACTTGGATACCAATTGTTCCAATACCATCTGTTGAAGAGACTATCACTTGCACCCTGAATTACTTTTGTACCTTTGTCAAAAATTAATTGGCCATTAATTAATTAAGTCTATTTCTGGGCTTTCCTTATGTTCCAATGATTCTGATTTCTGTCTGTCCCTTTACCAATACCACTCTATTGATGGAGTAAATCTTAAAATCAAGCAGTATGATTCTAACTGTATTATTTTTAAAAATTGTTTTAGCTTCTTAGTTTCTTTGCTTTTCTATATAAATTTTGCAGTCAGCTTATCTATATTTACAAAAGTTCCTGGGAATTCCCTGGTTGCCCAGTGGTTAGAACTCAGTGCTTTCACTGCTGAGGGCCCAGGTTCAATCCCTGGTAGGGGAATTAGATCTCACAAGCTGTTGAGCCCACCCAAAAGAAAAAAAATCCACTGGAATTTTGATTGTAATTGAGTTAAATTCATAAACTGATTTGGGAAAACTTGACAGGCTTCCCTGATAGCTCAGTTAGTAAAGAATTTGCCTGCAATGCAGGAGACCCCGGTTCAATTCCTGGTTCGGGAAGATCTGCTAGAGAAGGGATAGGCTACCCACTCCAGTGTTCTTGGGCTTCCCTTGTAGCTTAGCCGGTAAAGAATCCGCCTGCAATGAGGGAGACCTGGGTTTGATCCCTGGGTTGGGAAGATCCCCTGTAGAAGGAAAAGGCACCCACTCCAGTATTCTGGCCTGGAGAATTCCATGGACTGTATAGTCCATGGGGTTGCAAAGAGTCGGACGTGACTGAGTGACTTTCACTTTGACGTCTTTACTACTATGAGTCTTCCAATCCAAGAACACAATGTGTCTCCATTTATTTAGGTCATCTGTCTTTGATCAGGATTTTGTAGTTTGCAACACACAGATCCTGTGTATATTTTGCTAGATTTATACCTAAGTGTTTCATTTAGGAAGTGGGGTTCTTATAAATGATATTTTTAAAAATTTTGGTTTCCAGTTGTACACTGCTAATATAGAAATGTGTGTTGATCTTATATCCTATGACCATGCTAAGCTTAAACTCACCTGCTGGTTCTAAGAGATTTGTAAATTCCTTGGAATTGTAAATGCCTTGGTCAGTCATGCTGTCGATGAATAGAGACCATTTTATTTCTTCTAAGTTGTATGTCTTTTTCTTGCCTATTACACTGGCTAACACTTCCAGTACTATGTTGAATAAGAGTAGTGAGTGAACATCTTGTCCTTGTTTGTGATCTTAGACAAAAGCATACAATCTTACCAATGAACGTGATGTTGGCTGTAGGCCTTTTGTACAGGCCTTTGATCAGACTGAGGAAGTTCCCTTTCTATCATGAAAGGATAGTGAATTTTGTCACATGCTTTTTCTGTATCAATTGATAAGATTATGTGCTTTTTGTCTTCGGATTGTTGATATGGTCAGTCAGTTCAGTTCAGTTGTGTCCTACTCTTTGCGATCCCATGGACTGCAGCACTCCAGGCTTCCCTGTCCGTCACCAACTCCCGGAGCTTGCTCAAAACTGAGTTACTGATGCCATCCAACCATCTCATCCTCTGTCATCCCCTTCTCCTCCTGCCTTCAATCTTTCCCAGCATCAGGGTCTTTCCCAATGAATCAATTCTCCACATCAGGTGGCCAAAGTACTGGAGCTTCAGCTTCAGCGTCAGTCCTTCCAGTGAATATTCAGGACTGATTTCTTTTAGGATTTAGTTGATATGGTAGAATACATTGATTCAGGTTTGAATACTGAACCAGCCTAACATTCTCAAAGGAAAAAAACCTCACTTGGTCATTGTGTATTATTCTTTTTTCTATATTGCTATACATGTTGTTGTTGTTGTTGTTGTTTACATCTATGTGCATGAAAGGTATCGGTCTATTATTATTTTTGTTATTTTGGTTTTGTTTTTTCTTCTAATGTCTTTGTCTGATTTTGGTATCAGGGAGATGTTGGCCTCACAAAATGAGTTGGGCAGTATTCTTCTTCCTTAACTTTCTGGAGAAGATTATATAGGATGGGTGCTATTTCTTCTTCAGATGTTAAGTAGAATTACCCAGTGAAATCATCTGCCCTTGGAGCTTTCTTTCTTAGAAAGTTAACTACAAACTCTTAAAAAAAAAAAAAAAACAAAACTAGGGCCTATCTTTGGATTATCTATTCATCTTGGTTGAGTTTTTTACTTTACTTATGATTTTTCATGACAGGCACAAGTCTTAGATCTTTTTATAATTAAACTTAATGGTCTCTTCTTTTCAGGTGTATCTTTGCATGCTCAGAGAATTCTTCTTTTCTCCAATTTTTAATTTTAGTACATTTTATTCTAGTACTGAACTTTCTTCTGGCTAATTTATATTTTTAAGTTCTGATGTAAAAAATATTAATCCATCTGGAATTTAGAGGATGCTAGGAGTGGAAGATTTTCTTGAGTTAAAAATTAGTATGTAAGAAAAGAATAAGACAGTCTTGGAATCTCCCAACTCTATAATCATAGACTTTTTCTCATTAAAAACAAATTTTACATGTTCACAAACAGATTAAATTTCTTAATAACCATGAAGACTGTTTAAAAAAATCAAATATATACATAGAGCACAAATACTGTGAGTATACACAAGGATATTTTTAAAAGGAGAAAGATAATTAGTTAGAAAACACAGAATAAGAATCTTCAATGAACATTCAGGCTAAAGAAACCAATGTTCAAAATATCCAAATAACTTTTGAAAACTTAAAAAAAAAAGTTTATGTAATAACATAGGGAAATACAAGAATAGAAAATAATATCATCCCCCCTCATCAGACACACATACATACACACACACACACACACTTTTCCTTTCTCTCTCATATATATAATTGGCAAATAATGTTCAACAAAATGGATTATTTTTATAAGTACATAAAAGATTATTTTTAAAAAATATATTATTTTTAAAAGCACAGCATTTAAAAATATTTTAATTATATTTTTTATAAATCTCAAATTCCTCCTGATAAACCACTGAATCCATTAGTGTCCACTAATTGGATCAAGCCAGGTGAGCATGGGACTGTCCTTCCTTACCAGTTCCTCCAAGTCTCTCTCAAAGCTACCCACAATGAAAAGGACGGCACTTCCTGAGAAGGACTACTGCTGAAGGATGGGTTCATAACTCAGCTTTCCTCTAGAACCCCCAGTACCTCACTTCTGAATAAAAGTCAAGAAAATTGTAGCTGCTACAAACATTCTAAGAGTCAAGGAGGTTGAGAGTGGAGGAGGATGAGGAGAGGAGCCAATGTTTCTCTTTTATCACTGGATTTCCTAATTAACTGATAGATCTCAGGCCATGTTCATTGCATGTAGGATTCTCTACTCTTTATGCAGGTAAATTCTGGTGAGATTCTAAGGGAATAAAGGAAATAGAAATCAGATGATCTTACTGGTTTTGATGTTCCAGCTAATTTGGGGAGATATTATTGTGTCTAAATCCATGTGTAAATGACTCTACAAAAGGGTATCTAGTCTTATCTTTCTATCACAGACATGAAAAGCTACTTATCATCTGTCCATATTGATAGATACACCTATTCCATTTGGCAGTGTGCATCCCTCCTATGAGAGGGAAATGGTAATATCTGCAAAATCACCTCTTATACCTACCCTTGTGTTGTACCTCTCCAGACATGGCATAAGCCTTGGCTAGTAATGCGCTCGCCTCTGCAGCTTGGGGGCTGACTTCTGTGTACAAAGAGACACAGATAGAATGGGCCTAGAATACAGAAAATCGTGAGAAGGATAAGTATCTAAATGGCAGTGTTTCACTGTGGATTTTATAGTAGCTCCCACAGAAGTGCTGGTTGATTGACAGCTGATGTTTATTTAATCATGGAGTTACCTACCTGTGAGAGGAGTTTGAGTCCCAGATCTGCTACTTCCTCTCTGTGATTCTTGAGCAAGTAATTTTACCTTCATATGTAGAAAGAATATATACTTTCCATTGATTAGGGTTTGAAAGTGAAAGTCGCTCAGCTGTGTCTGACTCTTTTCAAGCCCATGGACTAACAGTCCATGGAATTCTCCAGTCCAGAATACTGGAGTGGGTAGCCTTTCCCTTCTCCAGGGGATCTTCCTAAGCCAGGGATTGAACCCAGGTCTCCGGAATTGCAGGCGGATTCTTTACCAGCTGAGTCACAAGAGAAGCCCTGATTAGGGTTTGGGAAAAGTTAAATGAGATGATGCGTGCAAAGCTCTGGGCACAGCACCCTTCACATGGCAGGTTCTCAAAAAATTATTACTTTTTATTATGTTTCATCACAAAAGCAAAATTATAGCTTTAGCTCAACCTCTCAAAGGTTCAGTATCAAAAAAAAAGGCTAGTAAAGCGTGAATCCTAGAGCCCAGCTGCCTGGGTTCCCATCTTAGTTCAGCCATTTACTATAACATAAGGCAAGTCACTATAATTTCTTTGAATATAAAACAGGGGTGACAAAAATTGTATTTGTCACAAACAGTTGTAAAGATTAAATGAATATGTATATAGTGTTTAGGTATCACTAAACATTATAAGCATTAGAGAAATACAGCTTTTATTATCTGAACTAAAATGGAAGGAGTAACACTTTGGAAAAAGAAAGAAAACAGGAAGTATCCAGTTCACTACCCACCAGCAAGAAAAGAGCCACCTGTACTTCATACTTCATAGGCCAAACACCATGAGGTATTTCAAGGAGCTCCAGACAGCACTCAAGACAACACTTTAGAGCTAAGATCCATTGCAGAGTTGTTATGAGTAGGGGCTGTGGGGTCAAATCTTCTGAGTTCAAATCCTTGCTCACCCACCTCCCCCCCAACCTGTTAGCTATACAATTTCCAGTGAATTAGCTATAGTTCTTTGTGCTCCAGTTTCCTAATGCTTAAAATAAGATTAAAAAAATAAATAATGGTGCTTACTTCATATGCTTATTTCATGAAATAAATGAACTAATATAGCCTCATATGCACATGGTAAAAGCATTCCATACATTTGAACTATTATTTTTGTTGTGGGTGGGAAACCCTGATTATGTACTGTTTTACTCATTCTAAACTGGACTGCTGCTTTAAGGGAGTCTCAGACACACCGGCCAGGTTTTCTCCGTAAGTAGTGGACTCCCTGTCTTCCGGGCAGCACTCCTAAACATCTCTCCATCGTGATGTCAATAACCTGGGCTTTCTGGATTGCAGGCAAACGCCTTTTCTTCAGCAGCAGACTGCTGTCATATGCACTGTTCGAGGGCAGTACACTTTTTTTTGCAAAATAGGAAATCCAGTACTACGATCTGATCTCAGTCATGGGAGATACCTGAAGCCATAGGCACAGTTTTCCGTTGAGGAGAGAAAAGGTGAATTTAACCAGCAGTTTCGAGGAAAGTTTTAAGTAGCTGATACATAAAGTGCCCTACACTATTTAAATTATGATAGACTCAACATTCCTTTGTACGTCTCGTTTCGTTTTCCCCTCGGCATCTGTCAAATTAGTCACCTCCAAGCAAAACACCATCTTGGTGGTTTAACCTTAGATTGGAAATTCAACCAGCTAGACTAGTTTACAGGACAAATTAGAGCATTACACCAAAATATTATAAAATTTCATTTTAGAAGCCCTTTGCATTTGTTAAAGACGTGAACTCAGTTGCCCCTCTGGCTTTTTCCCTCAGCTCCCTCTTCCTGGCACAGACAGAGGTGAGGGAAGCCAGGAGGGGAAATGCTGTGTTAAATCAGGTCACACAGCAGACAGGCCCGCCATAAGCCTGTGTTCCTTGTCCAGAGTTTGAGGAAGGTCTCTTGTGTGGATCTGGAGGCAAATCAATCCCATCCCGTTCTTCCCTTCTGGGAACCAGGCCTGCGGCCAAACAAAGCCTCCTGGCCTGGACTTCAGCCAACCCACCTACCTGGTGCAAGTACTGGATGGCTTGCTCATGGTTCCTCCTCAGCTGCTCGATCTGAGCAATTTCCTGGTAAAGACTGACCAGCTCTGACGTACTGTCACCCTTATTGGCAATAACATTGTCAACTGCCTTTTCAAAGTATACCAGCGCAAGGTTTAACCTGCAGTTGGCCAAGGAGGCTCTGGAAGAAAAGAGACAAGAGTGGAAAGTCAGAGCGAGGTGACTTGCTCTGCAGACACAGAAGGAACTTTCTAAGAACCAAACAATTTGGCCTTCACAGGCTGATCATCTGTGTGGGTGGCTCCAAGTCCAGCCTTGCCGTAAACACACTCCTATTAGCCAGTATTTTACCCACCAGATTTCACTGACTACCATTTTATCAAACCCATTAATATATCACGATAGGCTAATTTTATAAAAAAAGCATATGGAAAAAATGGTGTCCGGCCGTTCATAAGATGGGATAATTTACCCCATAACAAAGACTTGTTAAAATCAAAATAAAATTTGATTACCTCTGATTCCTTCTCTTTTAGGCTAAAGCAGGGGTTTTCCTTTATTTTGTTTGATCTAGTTTAGTTTATTCTTCCTCAGTTAAAAATAAGGCAGGATAGAGAAAACAATGTAAGTATCTCCCCACCAAAAGGGGGATGATTAAATAAATCATGGCACATCACACAATAAAATACTTCAGACATGAAAAATTTTAAATGTGCTAAGTTCAAAAAACAGTTAGAAAACTGTACTTAAAATATGATCCTGATGTGTATACATGTAAAGCACTTAGAACAGTGTCGAGAAAGTAGTTATACTTTTGTAAACACTCCAACACTTAGAACAGTGTGTGTACAAAACAGGTCAACTGTGTGGAATGGATGAATGAAATATACACTCAAAGTTATTCTGAAAGAGGAACAAGGCTATCTTTCACATAAGCACAAAAATCTACGTCACTGCCCTGTGTGTCAGCAGGAGACAGTCACTGGACTCTAACTTTAGCCTGCAGACTTAAGAATTGTTTCTGATTCAACTCTGGACATTCCAACATCTCCCTGCCATTTCCCATTTGACTACTAGGTTCATAGCTGTTTAGAGGAGGCAAGTATGACTCATGTATTTCATTTACTTACCATTCCATCGTCTACCCTACCATGCCAAGTGCTTACAGTTCTGGAAACAGACTGTTTTCAAGGATGTGAAGATATTTGAAAAATCTAGGGAACAGTAAACCTTTTATTATTCTTTTTCTCCTCTGATACTCTGATGGGCCCATTCTCATATCTAAATATTCTGATTCTCAGAGGATCCCTAACTGTAAAACAGCTAAGTCTCATTCTGGCTTGAACAAATTCCATGAACTTTGTTTCCATATGGAATACAACTTTCCTTAAAAATGCATGTGCTATGAATAACTCAAGGACCTCCAATATATTGTTCTCATTAAGTGTTTCTTCTTTATCATTTAAGTTGTCATATTTAATGACAAAATGAAAGTGAAAGTTGCTCAGTCGTTTCCGACTGTTTGTGACCCCATGAACTATACAGTCCATGGAATTCTCCAGGCCAGAATACTGGAGTGAGTAGCCTTTCCGGTCTCCAGGGGATCTTCCCAACCCAGGGATTGAACCCAGGTCTCCTGCATTACAGGCAGATTCTTTACCAGCTGAGTCACAAGGGAAGCCCCAAAATACTGGAGTGGGTAGCCTATCCCTTCTCCAGGGGATCTTCCCAACCCAGGAATCGAACCAGGGTCTTCTGCATTGCAGATGGATTCTTTACCAACTGAACTATGAGGGAAGACCACTTAATGGCAAAAGTAGGTGGCAATTCAGAAAAAATTAAAAAATGAAGTAATTTTAGAGTAAGTAGGAGAGGCGGCACAAGGAAGGGCTAAGAGTCTGTAAGTTCAGACCAAGTTCCAATCCAATACTTAAAGCTTATCTCCTTGGATGGTTTCTTTATCCTCAGCTCAGTCTCTTTGCCCTCTTTCTAATGAGATAAGTAATTGCACCAGCTATCTCAGGGGTGGCTATGAGGATTAAATGGGAAGGAGCACAGAAAACTTAGAACATGGTGTATGCATTTGGTAAATATGAGCCTCTTTTACTATTATTTGAGTCTCTGGTTCTTTTGCTGTAAATATTTTTCTCCCCTTATATACCGAGTACAGGACAATCATGTAATTCCGGGCTTTAGTCATAAAAATGAATATCCATTGGAAGGACTGATGCTGAAGCTAAAGCTCCATTACTTTGGCTGCCTGATGTGAAGATGTGACTTCATTGGAAAAGACCCTGATGCTGGGAAAGACTGAAGGCAGGAGGAGAAGGGGGTGACAGAGGACGAGACGGTTGGATGGCATCCCCGATTTGATGGACATGAATTTGAGCAAACTCCAGGAGATAGTGAAGGACAGAGGAGCCTGGTGCTTTGCAGTCCATGGGCTGCAGAGTCGGACAAGGCTTAGTGACTGCACAAAAACAAAGTCACGAAAATCCAAGCTTCTCTAAGCCCAGATCTCACCTGCCCAAAGCGACTGTTAGATCTTTCTCCGAGACCTGTAATCCACAAGTGCCCCCCTTATAGGATTCTCTCAGCTCCTTCATGTTTCTCTCTGACTTCTGCAGGTTGAAATACGCTTCTCTGCCAGTGAAACAGTCAAGGAGAGTGCCAGGTACACAAACGCCCCCACTGACCAGGGCAGAGTTGGTAAGCAAACAAAAGGGGCCCTTGGGAAAACGTAACAGTATCTGGGAACACACACTTCCCTCTATTTTCATCTGAACGTGTTGTCGAGAAGGGAGGATTCTTCGGAAAAGGAACGGGGCCCTGGGTGTCTTGTGGTGTTGCAGGGGTCCGGGGCTAGGATGGGTGGCAAGCACTGGGAGTGAACGGAAACCGTGAATTACATGGGACTTCCTTGGAGGCATCTGCTGTGTGACAACAATTATTCATTTTTTCCCAAGCTGGTTTCTGTGAATGGCAAAAGAAAGGAACCAATTTTGCTGAAAGGGACTTTCTGGGTCATTTAGAAAGTCCAAGCAGAGCAGCTTTTTGGCGAGAGGCAAACAGCAGGAAAGAAAATCCCCTTAATTCCCAATATCCTTCCATTTCCCGCATTCTCAATAGCCCTCTGGCGAATGGCTTAAAAGAGGAAGGAAATGTATCAGATTTTGCAAGCTGAGTATATCAGGACCAAAAATGTAGAGGGGGGATGTGTAGAGAGGAGCTCAAAGAGGGTTTATGATTATTCATGAACATGAAAGACCCCTTAGTTTTCAAAAGCAGAGATAGTACCCACAGGCTGTCAAAATCACAAGCTTTTGGAGGAGAGGCATTTTTAACCGTTCTCCCTTGAAATACGGAAAACTATTTCTTTGGTCTATTTTGCTTGGCCTTCGGCTTCATGGGCAGTGTTCTCAACAGCATTTTAGAAAAATTAAACCATCAAGTGTACATTAAATCAGAGGTTTTTGGCTGTGTGTTACAAGTAACCTGGGGCTTTTAAAAAATCTCAGGGAACAGATGCACCCAGGGCCTACTAAATCAAACTCGCGGGGGTGGGACCCAAATAGCAATCATTCTTAAAGCTCCCCAGGGGATGAGGATGTGTAGCCTACTCTGACAGTGCTTCAGATTACCATCCATCCTCTGTCTTCCTACATGGCCACTGCCATCATCATCCACCTCCTTACTGCTAACATTGCCTGTCTTGAGGGCTCAACGAAGCTCAAGACAGGCTCCCAAAACTTTCAGGTGCCCAGGAGGTGTGTCCCCAGTGAGAACCCTCCTGGCTCAACTCAGAGCTCATATGAATAGACACAGGAGGAACATTTGTACTTTCTAAGACAGACTTTCCTAGTGGAGGCTCATGGAGGGCTCAGACGTCAGAATAGAGCTATGAGGCCTCGGTTCCACCTTCCACCCTGTGTGAGATGACTCATCTGGCGTGGATGGACCCCGGCCCTGATCCCCAGATCCCGCTGGGAAGGAAAGGATATTGGTTCTGCAGGAGGCAGACCACTCCCAGAGTATAGTAGAGCATGACCAGAGTCTCCAGAATTTGCTTTTCCTCCTTGTCTGAGGTTGTGGTTCCCTTCCAGGTCAGCAGGACATTCTTGGCGGACTCGGCATGTTTCTTGGCCTGAGCTGGAAGGCCTGGGGGAGTTGGAGGGTGAAGGGCAAGAAGGATAACATTAAGAAGGCACATTTCAGTCAAAGGCATTCCTGGGAGGGGCTAAGGTGGGCAATATGCTTGTCAGTATGGTCTTTAGTACTGGTTCCCCAAACTGCAGCGCATTAGAATCATCTGGAATGCTTGTAAAGAATAAGGTTCCTGGCCACCCCCTCCCTAGACCTGTTGAGTTGGGATCTCTAGAGGAAGGGGATCCAGGACTCTATATTTGAAATTACCTGCACAAGTGTTTCTTATGCAGCCATCCTGGCATTCATCGACAGACTCTATCTGGACATCACTGATGGAGTGATGGAGACAGTAAAGGAAGCTGAGGATCCCAGTCTCAATCTCTTGCTAATGCCATGTGACCTTTTCAACCCACAGAGCTTCTCCGTTCCCCCACATGTGAAATGACAACAAAATTACAGCAGCTGCCCTTTTACCAACACATGGAGACAGTCCAGAAATGAACTGGGTTAATGCCACAGAATGCATGCTTTGAGCTTGCTGGAAAAGGGATTCTATAAAGACAGGGGCTTATGAATACAATTACTTCCATCTGGGGATTTTTTTTCAGTCCAAGATGACGTTGTTGATACTAATTGGTCACACACACACACACACACACACACACACACACACACAGGATCTAATTTCTAATACAGTGAGGCCCCTCTCTAGATAAAGAAGACAAAAGGGATGCCAACGCCCCACAAGACAGAACATGCAGTGTGTTTCCCCTTGTTTTCTAACTAAAGGCTGGTGTTCCTGAGCCACTTATTTGAACTGGAATTAGTCCAGTTAACAGAGGGAGACTTGGGAGTGTTCAGGTTACAGAACTATTTCCTCATCTTCCACACCAGCTCATGTCCAGTGATCTCTGATGGATAAGGGGAACCCTGGAGAAAAGAGAAAGGCCAGCAGAGAACACAGATAGCTTTTCCTCTGCCCTCCTGAGGACCACCCATGGCTGGCACAGCTCTCCTCCCTGCAGACCCGAGGTCTGGGAAACATATTCACCCTGCCACAGAAGGAGGCCCGCTGTGCTTTTGACTTGCCCCTCCCACCCCAGCCCACAGTTTGCTCTCTTTCTGGCCCATAAGCGGCTTCCCTGATAGCTCAGCTGGTAAAGAATCTGCCCGCAATGCAGGAGACCCCAGTTCGATTCCTGGGTCAGGAAGATCCCCTGGAGAGGGGATATGCTACCCACTCCAGTATTCTTAGGATTCCCTGGTGACTCAGATGGTAAAGAATCCACCTGTAATGCAGGAGATCTGAGTTCTATCCCTGGGTCGGGAAGATTCCCCTGGAAGAGGACATGGCAACGCACTCCAGTACTTGGAGAATCTTCCTTGGAGAATCTCCTTGGACAGAGGATCCTGGCAGGCTACAGTCCATGGTGTTGCAAAGAGTCGGACATGACTGAGTGACTAAGCACAGCACACAGCACTGGCCTTTGCAGCTGCTTTCACGGCACAGTGTAGTCGGTGGCATTAGAGATGATTAAAAGGACTTGCTTTTAAAGCCTAAAGCCCTCATATGTTCAAATGTGCAGGTCCTTCTTAATGAATTGCAACAATGAGAACACAGTTTCTCTGAAAGACCTACAAGTGACCCAGAAGCCAAGAAGTCTTTGTTAGAATACTCCGAAATGCCCTTTCTGTAGGTCTCAACAGAAGAGAAAAACAGACTCTGTAGCCAAAGAAAGGGCTACATCTCAAGTTACCAGATGACAGGGGTCCTCAAATTGCATGGAAAGCGCCTGTTACAGTGCAGAGTCCTGGGCCTCCAGTAGTTATGGTTCACAAGTTCTAAGGGGAGAACCAAGGGTTCAGATTTATAACAGCTATCTTAGATGATACTGATATAGGCTGTCTGAGGACCACACTTAGAGCAACAGTGAGTTAGTAAAGTCTTTATGCAGGAAGTGGGACTCTTCTCCTGCCTAAAGAGTAGGTAGGTTCTAACTGATGGAGAAGAATGAGAAAGGGTTTCCACTAGGAGGAAACAGCCTGAGGCCATGAAGACAGAACGTGTGTGTGCGTGTGTGTGTGTGTGTGTGTGTGTGCGTGCACACGCGCACACATGTGCTGGAATATTAGGGAAGGCTGTGAGAAGACCAGTTTGACAAACTGCTAAGTCACTTCAGTCAAGTCCAACTCTGTGCGACCCCATAAACTGGGTTCCTTCTCCAATGCATGAAAGTGAAAGGTATAAGTGAAGTCACTCAGTCGTGTCCCATGGACTGCAGCCCACCAGGCTCCTCCATCCATGGGATTTTCCAGGCAAGAGTACTGGAGTGGGGTGTCATTGCCTTCTCTGAGTCTGACTAAAGGGAGGTTTAAATTCAAAGACAATTAAAAAAGTAAATAAATTGAAAGACAAGGAAGATATGAATCGGATGGGGAAAATGGAGTCTTAGATGCCAAGACGAGGAGGCTGGACTTGATCTGCAGGGTGACAGGGAGTCTTTACAGGTCCTGAGAAGGTAGCAGCAACAGAAAACTCTGCCAGGGAATCAGACCAAGACAACGGACTAGGAAACTGAGAGTCTTTTTATCAAATAGGTTACTTTCCATGACCAGCTGGGCCCTTGGGATTGTGTCAATAAGGAGAGCAGGAACCACATTTAGATGCTTCCCTGGGTGTAGAGGAAGGAGAAAAGTGAAACTGGATGAGCCACTGAAAACCACTCCTGGATCAGCACAACACTGCTCCTGGGCTCCTAAATGAGAAACAGATCCTAAAGTCCTTCTGAGGCTTTGCAAGTCTCCCTCTCAGCCCCACACCCCAGCCCTGGGGGCCCAGCGCTACTTGTGAAATCCCCAAGAGGAACACTTCCTCTATACGCATCAGCTAGTTAATTATATAGTTTCTTGTCTCCCCCTTCATTGCATTGTGTTCCTTCTGATGAAAAAGCAGAGCTCCTGACCAGTGGGCCTTAAGTAAATGAACTAAACAGCTCATTAAACTTGAAAGTTCAGCCCTAAAGAAAAAATGACTCCTTTACCCTTCCCAGAATGCACTTTGGTCTCCAAAGTGGGATGTGTATACCTTTCTGGGTATGAAAGATGCCATTAGGGTGTGTGGGAGGGGATAAAAACTTCTCTCTTTTTTTTAAAAAAAGTATTTGTTGTTTTCCATTTTAATCAATATTTATAATAGTACATAATATTTGATGCCATTGTACATAGTTTATAATAAATACATATTTATGGAGAGCGCACAAAACTTTTTTAGTGCTAAGGAAGCTAACTCTCAAGAGTTTAGAGACCACAACTTCAGACAAATGTTTTCTAAAGTTTCCAAGTATAAAAAAGTCCTTTTTTTGTTTAAAAATACAAATCTCACTCTGGGACTTCCCTGGTGGTCTAGCAGTTAAGAATCCACCTTGCAATGCAGGGGATATAGGTTCAATATCTGGTCAGGAAACTAAGATCCCACATGCCGTGGATCAACTAAGACCACACAATGCAACTACTGGAGCCCAGAGCCATGACTAGAGAATCCTTGAACAACAGTGAAAGATCCTGCATGATGCAACAAAGATCCCATGTGCCAGGGCTAAGACACAATGCAGCCAAATAAATAAAATAAATTTTAAAAATGTCACTCTGTGATAATATTTTTATAACATTCCCTACATGAGAAAATTCAAGATGACAAAAAAATATGATGAATCAGACTCTAATGCTTTATAGTAATTACAAGAAAACTCTCTTTTGTGGAAAAATAGTGTCTGCATATATGTGTACATGTAAGATTCATTTCCTCTCTCTCCAGAGGACACTCACAGATCAGTAACCTTGTTCCCTAACTCCAAGTCCCAACTCCCCAGTTCCAACGTCTGTTCCGAGACCAAGTCAGTTTCCTTTACTTGCTTTCCCAAGCCAAGGACACCAGCCTTCTCCCTGCACCAGGAATGCAGCAACTACAGAAGTGAAAATCAGGGCAGCAGCAAGACCTGCTTCTGAAGCCTGAGACTCAGAAATCACAAGCACATACTGATAAACTGGGAAAGGGGTCTGGAGATTGTTCACCCAATGTATCAATCATTTCTTTTTAATTTAGGATAAGATTCCACCACTGATGTCTGTTACTCTGACTCAGGCCACAGACAATCTGCTCAGAGCTCTTCAGCCTTTGTCACCTTAGAACATCACCTATATTTAGGAAGTTCTCACAGTAGTGATTAAGAGAGCAGGGTCTAGGGCCAGACTTCCAAGTACAGAAGTTGGCTTAGCCACTACCTGAATGAGTTACTTAATCTACCTATACTTTAGTCTATTCATCTATAAGACAGCAATGAAAATAACTCCTAACTTGTATGGTTGTTGCAAGGATTAATTTAATTCATGAAAAAGGACAAAAACAGTGCCTGGCACACTGGTGGGAAATGAGTTTAAATAAATATTAGCCATCGTTATCCTTACTACCAGGGTCCGTACCTCTTAAGCAATTTATTATACTTGTCCTTACATACTCTGGACATTCTTCATAAAGCTGCTTACAGCATCTCCATAAAAGACTGCCTTGTCAAATGCACACTCACTTCAGATAGGTACCAAGCTTCCTGAAGGTCTGACCACCTGGGTTTTTTATCATTCCTTTTTGTTCCTGTACCAGGTTTTTTTTTGTTTGTTTGTTTGTTTTTAACCAACTAGACAGAGAAGGTAGGGTTCATGACTTATACTTCTTTTTTGGTGTTTTGCAGAACTTATAATAGAGCCCCAGACACTTGGAAAGGCCCCAGTAAGAACAGGCTAACAGATTAATTCATTGCTTCATTAAAAATAGGAAAAGCCTCAGGAAACTGAGGAAACTGTCCATATTATTATTTCCTTCTAAACACTTGGAAACAGCGGTAGCAAGGTGACTGACCACCCCGTTGTTCTCCACCTGCCCTTCTCTCATCCACGGAAGCCCTAGCCTCAGGACGGTTCTCATCAGATCAGCTGGTAACAGAGTTCCACTTCTAGTGTCCCCTTACTCTATTTCAGCAGCCCACCGCCTTTTATACTCTGCTTTGCAAAGGCCTTGTGTTCTCTCGTTATTGACTCATGGACCCATCGCATCCATTGCTCTATTTTTAAAACCTTCAAACTCTCTATCTGGCTCCTTCCTCACTGCGAGAAATCTTCCCAGGTCTCCTCCTCTTATACATTTCATGTGACTTTTCTGGCTTCCCTAACTACCCTCTATTTCCCCACATCCCTTTCACTATGCAGGACGTGACATACATAGTCTAGACTGCTGGCCCCTGTGCCTTCCCCTCATTCCTGGGATCTAGCTTCTGCTCCAACCCTTGTGCAGGTTCTCGTGAGGTCCCCAAAGGTGTCCTACTGAATCAGTGTGGTCACGGTTTCTTGCATCCCCATCTCATGGCAGCATTAGACACCCTGGCTGCTGGCGTCTCCTCTTGGCTTCCAAGGTACTGCACTAACTTGATTCTCCTTGATAAACTTCTGACTCATTGCTCACTCTGCCAGGGTCCCCTGTTCCCTCCCATAAATGTGTCCATTCTCCATGGGTCTGTCTTTTCACTTCTTCCTTTTCTTCTCTTTCCTCCAAGAAGTTTTATCAAGTCCTATAACTTCAACCTTGGCCTTCACGCTTAAAATTTTCCATTGCCCCTCCCTACTTCTGGTCTCTGATATTCCTCCATGGTTATGATTCCCTTCCTTTCTTCCCAAGTTCTGGTCCCAGTTTTCCAGCACCTAGTTAAAATATACTCGTGGCTTTTGCTACTGCAACTCAAAATCAGTATATCAAAAACCAGATCCACTTTCCTCTTCCACTCCACTTTCTCTCTTGATCTGCTTGTCTCTGACAGTGGCACCTTGAGAGGCCTGAAACTTCATGGTCATTTTGGGGCATCACTTTTCCTCAACCCCAAGTCCAGTGCCATGTCCTGCCAATTCTTCCTTCACAGTCTTTTTGGAATAAGCAGTACATACCCATGGTTCAAAAGTCAAAATTTTATGTAAAGGTAAATGTTGAGAGATCTCACTTCCAATTTTATCATCTTTTACCACAAGCAACCTCTAGGTAACTTTTCTTTCTTGTGTTTCCTTCAGTGTTTCTTTATATGAATATAAGCACATATTCTCATTTCTCTCCCATCCTTCTCACGCAGAAAGAGGCAGGTTACAAACACCGTCCTGTGTGGTGCATTCTCTGTCGCCCCAAGATGGATCCGGGAGATCTTTCCCTGGTTGTAGACAGAACTTCCTTGTGCGCTTTCTTTTTTTTTTTTTTTCTAAATTTATAGATTTTCCCCCACTACCACAAATTATGCAGTCGAGTTTCCCACATTTGGGGAAATCGCAGAGGTCAGCACATCCGGAGTGCAGTGGATAAGCCTCGCCCGGGGAAAACCACCTTCGTGATCATGGTATCTCCCCTGCCAAGTAAGTATCCCTTGTGCGCTTTCTAAGGCTGCATACCCCTACTGTGCATATTATTGCTTCATGAGCACACTTGGTTTTTTTTCCAATCTTTTACTATCATAAACAGTGCTGCAAAGAATAATCTCAGCCATACTATCTCATCCAGGTTATAACTGTAGACTCAGGAAAGAGTCCCAGAAGTGGGATTTCTGGCTCAAAAGGTAAAGGTATCTGTGCATCACAGACTCTCAAATCCTTACCTTCTCACTTGTGGCCCTGTCATCAGCCTGAGTTTACACCTAGATGTAAACAGCTAGATGAGATGGCTTCCATTCCAGTTATCATTGCTAAACTGACCTTTCCACAAGCCCACTTTGATTTATTCACCACTTGCTAGAAAATCTCTACTAGTCCTCCTTGTTTATCAAAAAAGGACTAGTTCCTCAGCCTGCCCCCAGGTGCCCTTTCCAGGCTCACCTGAGCAGTCCTCAGTGTAGCTAGCCAGGCTGCTGATTGCTTTCTAAACACACATTGCACCTTCCCACCTCCAGGCCTCTTCCCAGGCTTTGTTATTCATCCGAAATGTCCACCCCTTCCTCTGCCCACCCAACCCTAGACATTTTTCAAAGGACCTTCTTGAACGGTACCTCTTCCTGAATCTATCACTTACTACCTTCAGCAAGAAATGATCTCACCCAATGACCCCAAGGTCCAACTAGTCAAAGCTATGGTTTTCTCAGTAGTCATATTCAGATGTGAGAGTTGGATCATAAAGAAGACTGAGTGCTAAAGAATTGACACTTTCAAACTATGGTGCTAAAGAAGACTCTTGAAGGTCCCTTGGACAGCAAGGAAATCAAACGGGTCAATCTTAAAGAAAATCAGTCCTGAATATTCACTGGAAGGACTGATGCTGAAGCTGAAGCTCCAATCCTTTGGCCACCTGATGTGAAAAGCTGACTCACTGGAAAAGACCCTGATGCTGGGAAAGACTGAAGGCAGGAGAATGGGATGACAGAGGATGAGATGGTTGGATGGCATCACTGACTCAATGGACATGAGTTTGAGCAAACTCTGGAAGATAGTGAAGGACAGGGAAGCCTGGCATGCTGCAGTCCATAGGGTCAGAAAGAGTCAGACACAACTCAGCAACTGAACAACAGCAGCATCCCCAAAGCCCTGTATTTAAACCAGTCCCATAGCATCTGCCTTCTGGTGCCTTCTTATCATAGCTGTCTATGTGTAGCTCACCTTCTACACGAGGTTGTAAATTCTCTAAAGGCCAAGACTGTGCCTTCTGTACCCTATAGTTCCCAGAGTCCTCTTCACAGCATCTCCCATATACAAATGTCTCATTAAATACTGCAAGATTGTTTATTGAGAGAAATCAGTCTTCTGGCTTGAAGCCCTTTCCCCAGTACTGGAAAAGGCTCCCAGGGAAATGAGGCAGGCATGTCTGCTGGCCATAAAACATGGACACGTGTAGCGAGGCATGAGCACACACAGATGCATATGTCCTGCCTACATGGAAGCGTGGCTCATAAATTCTATCCATTTTAAAGCAGTTGCAGAATTAATGACAACAAAACTAAGTGGAATTCAGCAAGCACTTCATCCCTCTTGAAGGTTTGTGATTTTTCAAAGCTTTTGTTATTTTATTTGAAGGACCACAGACTTTTTTAAAAGTGAAGAAACTGGGTAAAGCCTATACCTGAAATAAAAGACCCTGGGCTATTCTCAAGGAAAGGTCATGATCATAACCTAGAAAAATTCTAGATTAGTTTTCAGAAAGTCTGGGTGCAAGGTTGAGCACTATTATATGATGTGGACACTTAACCAGGAAGTTGCTTTTCCCATCAAGAAAAAACAAACACACAAAAAGACCTTCCTTTACAGGAAAACTTTTTTCCCCTCTAACCTCTGACTCAAATGTGGTTGCCCATTCATGTGGCAGGAAGAACTGTGAGTCAGGGAAAAGAGGGCAGTGCCCCCAGCATCTTTTGTGACATGACCTGTTTACCTGTCTTGAGTCAGCTTGGAATCTAACTGGAAAAGCAAAACTCAAGGTCTACTGGGGCTGCTCATAGAAAGTGCTGACTTTAGAAGATGAAGCCTAACCTCCTTCCACAGACCCACTCAGTAATCTTTCCAAAGAAAGAGGGGCTGCATCTGCCTTCCCTCGGTTCAGACAAACATCCCCCTCAAATGCTTCTGGTTCCTTTCTCTTGGTTTCAAGTTGCCCTCACCTCCAGTAGAATTTCAGAAACAGCTTCCTAAATTGTCTTCCTGAATCTCGGCTCTCCCAGGGCCCAAGGAGTTTACTTGTTGGTGCCAAGCCAGCTGTCAATGACTTGTTGATTGACAAATCCATGGGTCTCTCTTCAGCCTTCCCCTCATTTGACTTCTCTCTGCCATCAGAACCTGCTGAAGCCACCCTGTGCTTCTTCTGAAATGCCTTCTCCTCCCTTGGCTTCCCTGAGAAGGCCCTTCCTGATTCTTCTATTTCCTCACTGGCTCTGCTTCCTCTACCCCATTTTGTCCTTCAGCCTTCTGTCTTCTTCCTTCTTTCCTTCATTATTATCTTTATCTCTAAGACCCCCATCCTACTGCCTGCCTCAGCCATGGGCTTTCCCTTCTCTTGACGAGCTGTGCGTTGGGGACGGGATGGATCCTCCCCTGGTCATCCCCACCCCCAGTGTGGTTGTGTGTGTGCTCAGCATGGCTCACCCACCCACACCCAACCGGGAAACAGAGTACCTCTCAGTGTCAGGTAGCCATAAGCCAGGGTGGCCAAAGCCTGTGCACATTTCCAGTGTTCTTCCCCAAAAATAATCCGAGAAAGGGTGACACAGCGAATCAGCTCCTTATTTGCTTCAATGTTCTGCAGAGAGCAAGCAAGTCATCATGCTTTCTGGAAAGGAGGAAAATCTCCAGCCCACATCTCATCACTGGAAGACAGGACTTCATCCACTGTCATCTTTTTCCCTTGTCCCCACTTCCCATCCCACAGCCAATCCAGCAAGTCCTGTTGGCTCCACCTTACTAGTAAGTCCTAAAGCTAAGCTCTTCTCTTCATTCCTGCCATGCGTACCCAGGCCAAGCCACCCTCACCTATAACCTGGGTGACCTCAGCCCCTCCTACTGCCTCCACCCCTGCCCCCCTCCGTAGTTAACTTTCTACATCACAGCCAGAGGGACTTATTTTCACCTCTCACAGTGAAAAATTTTAACAGTATGCAAAAACAGAATGGCCAATGACTCACTTAGCTGCCTCAAGTAACTATTCATGGTCAATCTTGTTTCATGTCTATGCTCCACATGTACCTACCCTCTCCCTCTATGGCTCTGAAGTAAATCCAAGATACTAAGTCATCTCATATTTCATAAGTACCTCCAAAAGATATGGACTTAGAAATACTGGGTTGGCCGGATAGTTCGTTTGGGTTTTTCTTTAACATCTCAGAGAAAACCCGAATGAACTTTTTGGGCCAAACCAACAGAACCACAAAATCAGTATTGTGCCAAAATATTAACAATGATTCCTTGCTATCAAATACCTAGTCCCATAAATCTAATAATTACCTCATAGTTTGCAGTTTGATTGTCCAAACACTGAGATCTATCTCCTGAGTCTCCTTTAATCCATGGGTTCCACCTTTATTTCTAATTCTTTTCATTGAAAATTATTTATGGAAGAAACTGAGTTATTTGGCTTAGAGTGTTTCCCAAAGATGGAAATTGGATTGACTACATCCTTATGGTGTCACTCAACATGTCCTTCCATCCTCCATTCTGCCTTTATATTGGTCATTGGATTTAGAAGTTTGATTACCTTTAGCTTTTTTTTTTCTCCCCAAGCAAAACCACTTCATATGTTCTACCATCAGAAGATACCTAATATCTGCTTGTCTCTTGCTGAGGAAGGCAAAACTACATGAATAAATCTATAAAAGATAGTAGAATGATGATATCCTAATTCTATCATTTCTTCTTCATATGTTAGCTGGAATAACTTTATAAAAATGAAATCTCCCCTAATCTATTTCTTGGTTACCCAACAGTATAGTTCACATCAGAAGGACAGGATATATACTTTAATCTTTCCCTTAATTTACCAGCTTTCCAAATAATGAGTTCATTCACTAGCACCTGCCAATTGGTGACCAAGTAACGAGGTGTTTATCATTCTTTTTCTTCTCCATCTTTTTCTCCTTTGTCTAAATTTTTATTATTATTTATGATCATAAGCATATCTGGATTTTTAAATATATCTGATGCTCCTGAATACAGCGAACTACTTTCTAGCTCAGGGCTTGTACACCTGCTGTTCCCCAGCCTGGGACACTCTCACAGATCATTACCCTCTTGTGCCATTTTCATTTTGTTCACCTCAGAGAGGCCTTCCTTGGCCACTTTAATAAAACAGCCTCTCACCCCATCACTTACTACACCCCATTACCAACTTTAATTTTTTTCTTCATGGCATCTACCTCTCTCTGATATTCCATTAACTAAAATTTTTTGTCTATGATCTGTCTCCCTAAATAGAAAATAATAGAAAATACGTTCCTCAAGAACAGTTTCTTCCTCAAGTTCACTCCTGTATGCTCCATGCACAGAGGAGGCCGCTCATTCAGTACTTGCTGAATAAATCATCTCTCTGCTGGCAAAGATAAGGATGGGGTGGGGAAAGAGTCCCTGGCCCTGCAGAACTGATGGGCAGAGCTCTCTTAAGAAATCACAGAATTACATCTTTAATACATAGATGTCAGTAACTTTACATACACAGTCACCAGGTAGCTGCACTGATTGACAAAGCCAGGCATTTATTTCCTGGTGAGATGGAAAAGCACTTTAGGAAGCCTGGAATTCTGATCCTGGTTCTGACATTTACTGACTGTGAGATCTGGGGCAAGAACACCCTGAGTCCCAGCTTCCTTTTCTACTTAGAGATCTAGACCACTCACCTCACAGGATTACTCTGGAGGAAAGTGAGTCAATATCAAAGGGATCCGAATCTGTTCTGTATTATCTGACTGCAACCCCCTTACAGAGTAACACACAGAGAAGTCTAAGGACTGCTCTCTTCTGACCCCCGTGACCCCCACGTCCTTCCTCACCTTAGGCTTCATCCCTCTCCGCTCAAACACACAGAAGCAAACAATGTGAGAGGGGCATTTCCCCTCACGCTTTAAAAACAGCCATTCGGTCAGAACATGTGATTGTTCTTCATGGGCTGACCGCACAGTAAATACTAAGTTCTATTCCGAGGAAGCATAATACCACGAAAAATGCCTAGAATGAGAGTCCAAAGCCTCGAGTCCTTTCCTGGCTCTGGACCTCATGTGTTCATCCATCCCCACACTTCCTGTCCTGGGCACAGAGACAACCAGTATGGGCTCCAGAGCTCATCCCAGCGTTGCCTCTGCCACCGCCAATCCTCCTGTCCTTCAGGGCGGTGAGAACTGGGGTGGGCTAGGTTTAACTCCTAAATCTCAATCTCTGTCATTATCCAAAGTGGTCAAGGAGCTGTCAAGTCTTAGAAGCTCACACTTGCATTCCGAGGCAGTTGGTACTTATCTTTCTAGAACTGATCATTCTAGCCTAGGCTCATGAAATACTAATAGGTCAGGATGATGGTCCTTTCCAAGTTCCTGGGTAGTTTACACAGATAAATTTACAGATATAGCCATCCAGGGAAGTATCAACTTCTGCTGTCCTCTGAGGTGCCTCTCTCAGCCTTTCCTAAGCCATCTGCAGACTTTCACACAAGTACTTTAAGATCACTTTTTCCCTTGTCTGGGAATGGCTAGGAAGTCAGTAAGTCAGCATAAGAATTCTTTGTTGATAAATAACGCTCTGGGAGCAGACCGGTGCCTGTGTGTTAATCACGAGGGTCACTGACAGGCTGTCTCATGTTCCTGGACTTTGAACACTCCTGCTAAACACTTGCTCTGAGGTCCTAGTTCCGAAGTCCTGGCTTTGCTTTTGGAAATGGATACCTGGACTCCCTGACCTCTGCTGCTACCACCCACTTCCTGTCCTTTGGTTTACTTAGGATTCCACTGTAACCACAGGCGTCTTACCATATCCTTGCTAGGCCTGAGCCTAGACTGCGCCTGGCTACCCGTGTTCTCAGTCTCTTGCCTCACTATCCTGGACTTCCTGTTACCCAAAAGATATTATCCTGAAATCTTTCAGGAGAAATCAAAAACCGTTTGTTAATTAAAAGAACCAAACAGCAACAGGAAGACCCAACATCAATTTTCAGTTTAAAGCCAGGAGCACAAATACTCCAATGAAGTATTTAGTGACCCATGTGTGGAACTGGAAGGTGGGCCAGCTACCAGCTATGCTCCGCTCTGTTTTCTCCCACTTACAAAGAAATATTAACACCTTCCTTCACTTCATGGCCTTCAGCCTGAAGTTAAATAAGAGTTTCTCTAATCATGGACATATATATTTGAAAATGGAAAACCTTGTGAATTTTTATTTTACCTTTTTCCCCTTAATCAGCTGAGCTATTTTCTTCTGGGATTGGGCCAGTTTCTCTCTGGGATGAGACATATGGTCTATGACCTTCTCCTTGGCTTTGGTGTCTTCCTCACTCTCTTCAGATCCACTAGTGGGAGATGACTCATCTGTTCGCTGATGTTCTGGGATCTTGGTTTGCTGGGACCTGTGGGTACCAGAGAGGGACATGGAGTGAGGTTTGACCTTTGCATATCTCAAACAAGGTGGCACTGAAGGACAGAGCCCTCCCAACTGGGGGCTGGGGATACGATCTTTAAAACAGACCTGAAGAATAAAGCCAGGTAGCACACTCATGCCACCTGCAAAACCCAGAGTTAGAACAGCAATGTAGTGGTTCAAATGAAACAGATTTGTTGAACTACCCACTCAGCTGCAACTCTGCAGCTTACCAACCATAAGACCTTAAGTAAGTTATTAATCTGTTTCTCTGTAAAAATAAAGTGAATATGAACACTCACCTGATGAGGTAATGGGATTAAGTCAGGTAATACTCATAAATCACTTAGCATAGTGCCTGCTATTTAGTAAGTGCTCTTTAACATTAGCTATTATTATTTTATGAGCTCCATGACTTCAGGATGTTGAATTGGAAGATCTCCAAGATTCCTAGCATTCTAAATTCTGATCCAAACCAGGGGCAAAAATGGACACAGTGAAATAAAGTAAAGGGAACTAACATTTTGAGGTTGGAACTTCACATGTCCTCTTTCAAATTTCTTAAAAGCTTCAACATAAACCCTGACTAAAGAGGATGTGGTCCCACCAAGGAGAAGGGAGGGGAACGCACACTGGGTCAAGTGCAGATTCAGGAGAGAAATGACCTTTTCAATTATTAGGGGGAAAAAAAACTAAACCGAAAATGTGTTGGAAAAAGAGCTGAGTGGGTTGAAAAATCTTCTCCCTCTTCCCCAGCACCCCTACCCCACCCGCTTACACACACATACACACACATATATACACATGCATACATACAATGTAAATCTCAGATTTCAGTGCTAAACATAATTATGAATGGGTAATTGATGTGATAAAGTCCAAAGAGTGAATCCTACGTTAACAAATGAGATAACCATATCCTAACTCTACCATAAAAATCATAAAGTGATCCAGAAGAAATAGAATTCTAAGATCTTAAGAGGAACAGCAGAAATTTTAATTATAAGTTCCCTCAAAGAATCACCTTTGTATTCATGATAGTTTTTAAAAGCTCAACAATTGCATAGTTTTCAAAATAAATTTTATCTTCCTTTTCCACTAATAAGTAATGAATGCTTGCTGTAAGAATACAAAAAGGAGAAAATTTAGAAGGAAAATAAATGTCAAATGTAACCTTTTACACCAGGTTCGAATAAATGACATGTTAATATCCATCCAGAGTTCTGTTCTACATAACCTATATTTATTTAGGCATGTGGGTAAACCATGTGGACAGGGCAGCAACATTTCTTTAGGCCCAGGCCCAGGCCCCGGCAGGACTGCGCTCAGCCCACAGACAGAAGTGTGCTTTCAGACGACGTGCAAAAACTCAATGGAAAAGGGAGAGAAGCCTGGCGGAGCCATGAAATTGGGAAATAGGACTTAAACTTGCCTGATCTCTGTCTGGTGAATTCCATACTCCTCCAAGACCCAAATGGAGTGCCACCTTTGCTGGAAATATTGCACTGGAGTAGCAGTACAAACACCCTCTACAGGCTTGCGAAAGTTTCCTCCAACTTCGACTATAGTGAGAATCACACCACAGTCTCTTTCAAAATTTGTTTTGTTTCTGAGTCTTCTTTGCTTCCTAGTAAGTAAAATCACCTGGGCTGGGACTGAGTCTCATTTGTTTCTAAGAAACCCTGATATCTGGGTCACAGTAGGAAAAAATAACTGCTTGTTTAATGATGAACAAATGAATGGAAAAGGAAGTGTAGGGTCTTCAAGATGCCTGAAAAAGACTGATGACAGAGGAAATCCGTGGCAAGAGAGCCTAACTCAAGAAACTCACAGAAAGAACACTTAGTCCTCAACAGAAGACCTTGCTTAGGCTGCATATTTCATACACCTGGAGCAGAAGTTCAACCTATTGGGGTCTCCAAAATATTATTAACTTTTGATATTAAAAACAAGCCCAAAATAAGCCCAAGCTTTAATAGCAGGGCCTCAAAGGAAGAAGAAACATTCGAGTCTTGATAAATAACTTGAGACTGCAAAGCCCTGAACTAGCTTTGAACTTGTTGCTGCGAAAGGTAAGAAAGATACCTGGAGAATACTGACCAGATATCTCAAAGGATAGTCAGAATAAAAAGATTAGGCCAGGGATTTCCCTGGTGGTCCAGTGGGTAAGGCTCTGCACTTCCAATGCAAAGGATGCAGGTTTGATTCCTGGTCCGGGAACTAAGATCCCATGTGCTGCATGACCAAAGATATTAAAAAAAAAAAAAAAGATTAGGCCAGTTAAATGAATGATCTGCCTTGCTCGGTCTCTAACTTATTCTATATATTGCCATCATAAATGTGAATCCTTACTAGTAAAATTAGATATGAATTATCTATTTCCAAGATACTCTACTATGCACTCAACATTTTTTCTTTTTTAAAAAAATACTAATTTTATTATTTATTTGGCTACATTGGGTCTTAGTTACAGCATGCAGGTTCTTCACTGCATCATGCAGGATCTTTCGTTTTGGTTCATCAACTCCCCAGCTGTGATGAGTGGGCTCAGTTGCTCCTTGGGGCATGTGGGATCTTAGTTTCCAGACCAGGGTTTGAACCCATTTCCCCTGCACTGAAAAACAGATTCTTAACCACTGGACCACCAGAAAAATTCCTGAACTCTACATTTTTAACTTCAATTTTTATAGTTATATGATCCTTAAAATATTTTATAAGATGGTACAGAATGAATTACACTAACATGTTAACCACTAGACACACTTGGCCATTAAGCATATGAAGTGTAGCTGGCCTGAACTGAGATCTGTTGCAGTGTAAAATACACACCGAATTTCAAAGACTTAATATGGAAAAAAATTTCATCAATTATTTTATATAATATTATATATATATATTGATTTATAGTATTTACATTTACCTGTTTCTTTTTATTTTTTAATATGGCTACTTAAAATTTAATATTAGACTTTTGGCTAGCATTATATTTCTACTTGATAGCATTGGTATAGAGCAATGGTTCTCAACCAAGGGTGATATTGCTCCCAGGGGATATTTGGCAATGTCAGGAGATAACTGCTTGTCACAACTGGGGCGGAGCTACTGACATCTCATAGGTAGAAGCCAAGGATGTAACTAAGCACAGGACACCCCACAACAAATAATTATCTAATCCAAAATGTCAATAGTGTCAAGGTTGAAAAGCCCTGGTATAGAGAAGTGGTTAAAGAACAGACTCTGAAGTCAGACTGCCCAGTTTGAACAGCACCTACTAGCTATGTGGCTTTGGGCAAACTGCCCAACCTTTCTTTAATTTATACTCTTCATCTAAAAAATGGGGTAATTACAATACCTCCCTCACAGAGCTGTTGGAGAAATTAACTGAGTTAATATATATAAGTACTTAGAACAGTGCCTGGCACATAGTATTTGCTCAATAAGTATTAGTTGCTATGATGTAAAATTTTTAATTTCCTTATTGTCTATTTCATGAAGGGCTTCCCTGATGGCTCAGACAGTAAAGAATCTGCCTGAAATGTGGGACACCTGGGTTCTATCCCTGAGTTGGGAAGATCCCCTAGAGAAGAGAATAGCTACTCACTCCAGAATTCTTTTCTGGAGAATCCCAGGGACAGAGAAGCCTGGTGGGCTATAATCCATGCAGTCACAAAGGGTTGGACACAACTGAGAGACTAACACTATTTCATGAAACAATTTCAATTTGCTCATTAACTTTTTAATTCTCCATGACTTTACCAATCTTGTTAAAATTATCTTTGTAAAAAAAAAAAGTTGAAACCTCCCTTAAATTAGGAAAAAACATTTCTTTTCCATCTTGCATAGGTTGCATGTGTGTGTGCTCCAACTAAGTCTTCTCCAACTCTTTGTGACCCCATGGACTGTAGCCTGCTAGGCTCCTCTGTCCCTGGGATAGCCCAGGCAAGAATACTGGGGTGCGTTGCCATTTCCTTCTCCAGGGTATCTTCCCAAACCAGGGATTGAACTCACGTCTCCTGCATTGGCAGGCAGGTTCTTTACCACTGAGCCACCAGGGAAGCCCTTGTATAGGTTGCATAAGTACAAATGGACATTATAGCAGAACTGTTATTAGAAAACAACACAGAATCTCAATCTTCCCTATAACATGCATGCAAAGCTTCTCACCAAGATTGGCCTTAAGTGGAGGTCCCACAGGGAACTCTGCTCAGTGTTATGTGGCAGCCTGAATGCTAGAAGAGTTGAGTTTAGGGGAGAATGGATACACGTATGTGTATGGATGAGTCCCTTCACTGTCCACCTGAAACTATCATAACATTGTTAATTAGCTATACTTCAATACAAAGTAAAAAAAAATGTAATAAAAAGTATACTAAATTTGAACATACTTTTAAAAAATATAAAATGTAAACACTGAAAAACAAAATCTTTTCATATTTAAAAAAAAGTGAATGTCCCAGTGTTTCAGGCCAGTGGAAAGTGATGCTAAGACTCTGTGGCACTTACAGATGGAAACAGAAGTCCCAGTCGGTGTCACTGGTGACAGTTGGGATGCGGATGGGGCTGGCTCGCATCTTCTTCCTACCAAGAATCACATGGGAGGTTAGCTTTGGAAGAAGACGCTTAGAAGTCTGTTCTATTCTCCTTCTGTCGGATGCTATTAGCATTAAACTGAAACTGCCCAAATATATATAACCCATCCTAAATCCACAAATAGACTACACACACACTCATGAATGGTGGACCTGGAAAGCAGAAATTAAAGACATTTGCCAAATTAAATCCCTGAGTTAAATTTCTATTGTTTAATTTTTACTCCACATTACCTCCCAATTCTCTGACCTTTCTTACCCCTTAAGCCAACACATGGAGAAAGCAATGGCACCCCACTCCAGTACTGTTGCCCGGAAAATCCTATGGATGGAGGAGCCTGGTAGGCTGCAGTCCATGGGGTCCCTAAGAGTCACACACGACTGAGCGACTTCACTTTCACTTTTCACTTTCATGCATTGGAGAAGGAAATGGCAACCCACTCCAGTGTTCTTGCCTGGAGAATCCCATGGATGGATAAGCCTGGTGGGCTGCCGTCTATGGGGTCGCACAGAGTCAGACAGGACTGAAGCGACTTGGCAGCAAGCCAACACATTTACATCTCCTGAATCATGGAAACTGTGATCTCCTACTCAAGTCAGATATTGTTTTTGCAGATGACAAGCTCTCATGACTAACACACTAACAGTGTGTTTATTAATTCTTCATGTCCCTAGAGATGTCTCATTAGTAGGTGATCCTAGTTAAGGAGCTAAAACAGATGCATCTATTTTGATTGCTGTCATTAACTGATGGAAGAAATAGTGAAAACTGATGGCAAAAAAAGAAAAAAAATGATTTATATTATTTTCTAAATTGAACGCTTGTGGGTATCCCCGTTGCTTAAATCCAATCCAAACGGAATGCAATTATTTATTAACATTAGCACCCACCAAGTCTCTCCTAATTTCACCCTGCAGAAAGTCACTCATTCCCACCTGAGCCCTGAGTAGGTCTCTAAGTCTCCACCCAAAGACTAGAAGGGAAGATTCACTAATTTGTCTATCTAATGTCTACTTTCAAAACCGTAGCCGGTAACTTCCCTGGTGGTCCAGTGGCTAAGGCTCCGCACTGCCAATGCAGAGGGCCCAGGTTCAATCCCTAGTCAGGGAACTAGATTTCGCAGGCTGCAATGAAGATCCTGAGTGCTGCAACTAAGACCAGGTGCAGCCAAACACACACACACACAAACACAAACTGTGGCCAGGGGCAGAGGTCCAAACACACACACACACACACACACACACACACCACACACACACCACACACACACACACACACACACACACACACACACACACACACCACACACACACCCACACACACACCACACACACACACACACACACACACACACACACACACACACACACACACACACACACACCCCATATATATATACACATAAACTGTGGCCAGGGGGAGAGGTTCTGACTTCTCAATCTCCTAAATTCTGTTCCTGTGAGGTTTCCCCTGGCCCTGAACTGTAACACCAAATTCTGGCCCCTCTCTCCAGTGCAAATCGCTTTCTTCTTTTCTGCAGTTGTCTCGCCTTCGTAAACCTAAACACCACATTTCAAGCACCGTCGGAGGTTCCCCCTGGCTTCTTGTCAGCGGTGCACCGGCCGCAGAGGCCCTGGCCGGAAAAGAAGGCGGCGAGGGCGGCCGAGAGGCAAGTGTCGCGGGGTACCTGGCGGAGGGCAGAAGGCACGGAACTAGCCTTCTTGGCACCCTCTGCTCGGCTTCCGCGGGGCGCTTCAGTGTACTGGCCTCTGCGGACCTCGTTCAAGGGGCCACAGGTTGCCTTGCGGAAGCGAGACGCTCAGCTAGCTCTGCCTTCCGCGTTTGCCGCCGGGGTTTTGGCTCCGGAGACAATGGTGTTACCATAGGAACGGAATGCTGCGGACGGCATTTAGCGTCCGCGCCTGTAGCTATGGCAACGCGGGCACTTCCGGTCCTGCGGAATTCCGGGCTGCCCCAGCTTACTACAGCTGTTGCCGCCGCGGAGGCTTTCCGGTCCTCTCAGCCGAGATGAGGGCGTCCCGAGTCTCGTCCTGACATTTCCCTCTCCTGCAGCTCTACCGCCCAGTATTGTTTTTCTCAATTTGACTTTACCTCTCGGAGGTGAAGGCCCGGAAAGAGGCGATAAATCCCATCGAAGGATGGAATGGGGCCTCGGGCTCCACGACCTTATTTAAAGCTGCGATGTACCCGGGCTATATTCGGCGACACCCTGCGCCTCCCGCGCTCCCTGCACCCCGCGGTTCCCCGGTATTCTGTCTCTGGGGCACGGAGAGAAAAGCCTCAGAAGTATTGACGGTGCTGGCACAGTCTGTGTTGCCTCTCCTGGTAAAAATTCGCGCTACACGTGAGTAGGGGAGCGGAGTGTAGGGAGTCTGTTGCTTAAGAAATGGTCCACTAGTTTTGCTAATGATTGGCAGTTCAGAGAATATTTTCCAGGGTACAGGGCACCCTTGGCAAACACTACATAGCGCAAAGTTATACACTATGCTTTATCCTACCCACCTTCAGCGGCCTGAAAGACACACAGTGAAAACAGTCATTTAGATCTGCCAGGTGAAGGGGCAGTTGTGGTCAATACCCAAATAAATGGCACTGGCTCAAGTAGCCTTGTGTTTAAGGAGTTGTCATGAAACCCACAATAAGTTAGGGGCCTATGACAAGTCAAATTGGAACTGGTATGTCCTCTCCTTTTCAAAAACGAGCAAGCTCAGTAGAGGGAAAAGGAAAATATTTACCAAGAACTTGACAGGTGGTGTTTACATTTAGTGTTTGTTCTTTCCAGTTCCTTGGTTGAAGTTTAATTGCTGTTGCTCCAGGACTTGCTCCAGTCCTTGCTCCAGGACTGCCAAGATAGCCTTTCTGGAGTTAGGTTGGAGGAGCTGTTTAAGTGAGTTTGCTTTAATATCCCATAAGTTTAAACCTGGATGACCTATTAAAGCTTAAATCTCTACCCTCAAGCTCCTGACCCAAAATTTCAGAAAGATCCCACCTGCTTTATTCTCTGTTTCCTAAAAGAATCCTCAGCATGAAACCACGATGAGAGCACTGATCTGGGCTTTGAAATGGCAGAGTTCTGCTTCGGACTCTGTGCCCTGGGGTAGGTCATAGTCTAGGGAACTCAATTTTCTTGCCTCTACTGTGAGAGTATTTGCACCACTTGCTTTCTAAAACCCCCTTCCAGTTCCAGGATTCTGTGAGGGTAAACCAGAGATTTTTGTGATTCTATGAATAATATTTAACATGTATGAGGATAAAAAGGAAGAACTTGTTTCCTGTTCTCTGACACATCTCCCTTACCCTTGTTACAAGTTGGTCTTCGTTGAAGAGTTTCAATGTTCTGTCCTTGTTGGAAGTGCTTATGAGGTTGTTTCCAAGAGTAATAAATACAACTTCTCTTTCCTGAACACTTGCTTTGCTGGTCCTCGTGAGGGGAAGTGAGGTGCTGGAACAGCCACTGAATTCTTGTTCCTAAAGCCAACACTCTGGTGCCATCTCCATTTAATTAGTTCTAACCAGAAGCATGTTGCCCTCATCTGTAAAATTAAAAATCAGATGAGAAGAACTTGAAAGACTCTTAGAGTTCTAAACCTCTGTGACTTTTTTTCTTTCCTTGCATTTTAACCTTGGCTACAAATGTGAGCTTAGTTATGGAGCTGCAGGAGACGGAAATATCACCACGTCTTGGAGTCTGCAGGAATCCTTAGGATAGACTGCCAAGTGAGGGTTCTTGGCTTAGTGCAAGAGAGAATTCAAGAGCAAGCCACAGTAAAGGGAAAGCAAATTTATTTAGAGAGATACACATTCCATAGCTAGCATGCAGTCGGCTCAGTGAGAGCGACCTCAGGGCATGGGGCCATAGGGTTTTATGGTCTAAGTAATTTCATAGGGAGGAATCTTGCTATTTCAGGACGTGTTAGTCGCTCAGTCATGCCTGACTCTTTGTGATCACATGGACTGTAGCCCACCAGGCTCCTCAGTCCATGGGATTTCCCAGGCAAGAATACTGAAGTATGTTGCCATTCCCTTCTCCAGGGGAGAAGCTGGGTCTCCTGAATTGCAGGCAGATTCTTTACCGTCTGAGCCACCAGTGTAGGGATTTCCCAGGAACTGGGCCACTGCCCACTTTTTGGCCTTTTATGTCCCACGTCAGAACTGGCACGGCATAAGGGGAGTGATTTCTAATATTACAATGAAGGTATAATGAGCTAAAGATCAATGACCCGGCCACTCTTAAAGCCACCTTGGTTTCAGCTGGTTCCAGCTGGTCTTCATTGCATCCCAACAGCCTCACTCCATCATCTAGCATTTGTGTCCTGCCCTTTCCCTTCTGTCTCAATAGTAGGTGTGCTTCAGTTCTGTTTACTGACTCTGAATTGAAATGCTAGTAATCTGGGACAGTGCTTTTATTAATACAATCTGTTCACACAAAGTTCCTCCCTTTATCCTGATTAAGTATTATACTATTGCAGAAATCACATAGAGGAACCAACCATGTGTAGATGGTTCCTTCTACAGTTTTCCAATCACCAATCAAATGTGATTATCTCCAGATTATTCCAAACCCAGGAACTGTGAAACTTGAGGACAAGGAAATCCAAATAAAGTTTCTCACGGACTGTGTAATTTTTTAAAACACATTTTCCGGCCTCTCAAGGCAGGGTTGGATGTCTTTCTTCTGAGCGCCCTTGGTGTCCCATCTGTGGTCTCATAGTCCCACACATGAGGCTGTTCGCGCTCCATTTACTTGAGAGTTTCTCCATGTATCTGTCCATCCCTTTAAGGAAAAATACCTACTGAATGCCTACCATGTGCCTGACACTGCTCTTTTTAAGCCTTAGGCAAGCAACAGCAGGCAAAGCAATGAAGATTTTGCTCTCTTGGAGCTTGTTCTATCAGGTGAAGAAAAACATAGGGCTGCTAGTAAACACCGATGTCTCTGCAAGTTAGAAAAAGGCAGATGGCTTAGGGAATAGGCAGCAACTTTGTGTGAATTATGGAGAAGGAAATGGCAACCCACTCCAGTATTCTTGCCTGGAGAATCCCATGGACAGAGGAGCCTGGCTGGCTCCAGTCCATGGTGTCGCAGAGTCGGACACGACTGAAGTGACTGAGCATGCATTGTATGAATTAGGAGAAAACCTTCTTCTAGCTGGTCTCAGGCCCCTGCTAAGGGGTCCAGCTTTGGGAAAGGGATGAACCACCTTACTTGAAAGTAACAAATTATACAAAGAAAAACAAAGCCCTGCAAGGGATCTAGAAAGTGATGTGGGCAGCTGGGGAGGGCTGTGCTGGTTTATACAGGGTCGTTAAGGAGGACTTCTCTGACAAGGTGGCATTGAGGAGGCACCACAGGAAATAAAGGAACAAATCAGGCAAATGTCAAGAAGAGCATTATAGGATGTTAATAGCAAGCACAAAGGCCTGGGGACAGAGCAAATTTAATCGATTCAAGGAACAACAAGAGGTTCAACTAAGAATGAGAGAAAGAGGACACTGAGCCCATACACCCTAGGGCCCATGCTCTGCAACCAGTGAAGCCACCACAAAGAGAAGCCCCCATTTGCCAAAACTAGAGAAAGCCCGCACACAGCAACGAAGACCCAGCACAACCAAAAATAAATACGTGAAGAAAGAGAGGGAGAGAGACAGAATGAGTCAGCCTAAGAGGAGATCATGATGCAGGGCCTTATAAGCAATTCATCCATCTAAATCTCCACCCACCCAGCCATCCAGCGAACATGGAATGTCTGCTCGGTGGCAGGTCCACCGATGTGAGGTCCTGTGAGCAGGAGCTTTAGACTCACCACTGAACCTTTAGCATCCAGCAGAGTGCCTGGCTTTTTATTCACATTCAATAACAGTAAACTGTCATCCTCAGGAGCTCCCCGTTCTTAGAGGTTCTGGCCTCTGTTATGTCTTGCTGCTATAACAAGTCATCACAAACTTAGCAGCTTAAAACGACAGGAATTTATTATCTCCTCTTTTTGGAGGTCAAAAGTCTGCAATGACCATGGCTGGGCTAGAGGATCTCAGCGAGAATTGTTTTCTTGCCTTTTCCAGCTTCTAGAACCACCCACCTTCCTTGGTTCTCCGCTCTTCTTCCATCTTGTCAGTCAGCAATATAGCATCTTTAAATCTCTGACTCCCTCCTCTGCTTTACAAGAGCCTTTTTATTACAGCAGGCTCACCCAGATAACCCAGGATAATCTCTGTATCAGGCTAATCAGGCCAGCTGATTAACAACTTTAATTCTGAGAACTTAATTTTCCTTTGCCATATAACGTAACTATTTAAATTCCCAGGAATTGGGACATGAGCCTCTTTGGGAGGGTGTTATCCTGCCTATGAAGAGTGTGTTTAACCTGATGTAAATGTATAGGTTTAAAAACATCTGATGGTGACACACAGGTAACTCTTACTACCCTTCTCCTTTGTTAAATCCTACATTATTTGACCATGTCTTGCTCCTCTCTTCCCCCTCCACATTCTCCACTAACAATCTGGTATATCCAGTCACCATTCTTGAAATAGTTTCTTCCCATTTTTAGGGCTTGGCTTATAGTGAATGTGCAGAAATGACTCTTCCCTTCTACTCACCTCCATCTCCTCAAAGGAGCCTTTAAATCTACTGGAACCCACCCACATCGACTGCTCCCTCTACCAGCTCCTGTTGGCCCAATTATGGCGACTGTCATCAATGCGCTTTTGTCCTTTGCTTCACAAATGTGCCACACACTCCGTGAATGCTTGACAGTTCTCTGCCCTGAGAAGGTGAACAGAAACTGCTCCCGTGACTGCCTCTATTGCTTTTTTCAGCTCAGTCTCTGCCTTGCAGTCTGCCTTTTAAACCTTACATCACCCCCTTCTTGGCTGGGTGGTGTTTCAACTGCTGTCAGCACCCAGCATTCCAGTTATGCCACATGGCAAAAGGTCATGTGTCAACGTATTTTGGGAGCATTTTCCCCACACAGCGTATCATGTGTTGATCTTAAGATCAGTGAGTTGAATTATTAAAGGCTTTGGAGTCAGTCTGAAAGTTTACGGAATAAAAATAAGTTGATGACTCTTATGTAATCCATGTGAAGAAAAAGGCCATTCTTTCTCACTGACTGTGATGATCCACAGGCTATTCTACTTTTTCCTTCTCTGCATTCCTGTATCACCTGATGGAAAGCCAGTGTGCAAACGGATAATTTGAAAATTACCCAAACGATGCTCACACATATACATACAGACATTTATTCACAGCATAGTCATCACATCAGTTTTAGGGCTGTAAAATACTGGAAGCAGACTAAATGCCCATCAACGAGGAGCTAGTTTAATAAAATACAGCACAATTATACTATGAACCATTATGCAGCAGTTAAAAAGGATGAGATTTGTGTGCTGACAAACAACAATCTTGGATATTTTAGGTGGAAAAAGTATGGTCCTGAAGAATGAATGAAGTTTCCATATTTAAAGAGGAAAGTAAAAGGGTGGCCAAAATGTTCTTTAAGATCCAATACATATAGACACAGACTGTCTTTAAGTCATTCAAGAAACCAAATAGTTGTTGCTTCTGGGGAGGTCAACTAAGGATCAGAAGGAGAGACTTACTTTCAGTTTATCTCATTTATCCTATAATTATACTGTGATATAGAATCATCGAGGGATGACCGTTTCTTTTCTTACCGTGCCGTTGGCATATGACAGTTCTTTCCATTTAAGAAGCCTGGTTTGGATTTATCTAGGTTAAGTCCTCATTTGAGTGTCCCCAAGAAATTATTTTCTGAGTTGAACGGTTGGCCTCTGTCGAGGTAAGCTCTTTTTAGGGAGCATGCACTTGATAATTTAAAATAACAATAGCCTCAGACATTATATTTTTGCATTATTTTCCTTGGTATCTTTTGTTCTTTTTCTTTTCAGAGGGAGGAGGTGAGCAAGGGTTCAGTCGAGTATTACGGTATGCCTTGGCAGCAGGAGTTGAGAGGCAGCAGAACTGTGTTGTGAGCAAAGGGAGATGGCCTTGTTACACTGTGCTATAAAGAATGTGAGCTACTTAAATAATTGCACCCATTTCATTGTCATCTGGTGTTTTAATTATGATTTCAACCTGCAAGAATTCACCCTACAGGAGTTTTTTTCAGGAATGAATTAACTTTTTAATGTGACAGGATAATGTATCCGACTTTTTAAAAATAAACCATGTGTATGTTTTCAGGCTTTCCAGGTGGTACTAGTGGTCAAGAACCCACCTGCCAATGCAGGAGATATGAGAGACACGAGTTCAATCCCTGGGTCAGGAAGATCCCCTGGAGGAGGGCGTGGCAACCCACTTCAGTATTCTTGCCTGGAGAATCCCATGGACCCAGGAGCCTGGCAGGCTACGGTCCATAGGGTCACAAAGAGTCAGATAGGGCTGAAGTGACTTAGCATACATTTTTTACTTTTTCAAAATAGAAGAGAAAAAAAAAAATCTAATGGAGGCTTTTAACTAGTTAAAAAAAAAAAGACTGCAGATCAACTGAGAGGCACTTTTCAATGAAATAACTGTGATGCAAGTGTTCAAAAGCGGCTGATGATTGGGGCAGAGTTCAAGGTGGTCCCAGGAGCTAGAAGACGGGAATGGTATGACATGTTGCGTGAGAGACGGCAGACAACGGCCACCTGCTGAACATGACACAGGGTATAAAACCGTCGCTGATCTTCAGAAGCCTTACAGGGCATGCTAATGAAGGCGCCCAAATCAACAAGGGAGATGCAAAACGAAACAAAAGTTTATTTTCCGCAATACTTTTCTGTAAATTACAAGGCAAAATGCTAAACTACAGCATGTAACTTCAGTATTTAACCAGAGTACTTGAAATAAATATCCTGAAACAAGATAAAAGGCTACACTTTGTCAGGCGTCCTACAAAATGTCTCAAGTTTTACACTCTGCAGCATTTCTGTGTGGGGGTGGGGAGGGTGGTTTTGTGTTTTCTTAAGTGCTGTGACAGAAAGTCCTTTCACATTTTTCTTTGGAGCATGTTCGAAATTGCTGAACTATAAACAACTTAAGAAAAGTAACACCAAGTTCGAAAGCCGTTTCTGCTTCGCTGTCATTGGCCCTCATTCAGCACAGGGCTGCCAAGTGGCCTCTGAGCGCAGGCAGCTCCGTCAGAGCCGGCCTACACTTAACGGTTCTATACATTAGAGACTTCTGTCTTCAGTTTACATCCCTCAATAAGATCAAGGCCATAAAGGAAGCTGCAAGCAAGTCAGAAACATTTTTAACCTGAAAGTAAAGGGAACAGAGATGTTTTCTCCCAAGACCTCGGCTAGGCACTGGAACGTTTACCGGGATTTTTTGTTTCAAAGTTGAAAAACCCACTGGTACTCACAGTCCTTTCCGAGGTAATTTACAGGTGCTGGTAGAGTTGGGGCACTCAGAAATATTCAATGGGCTAAAGAGGATTTACTATATTTAAAGACGTGCTACAGTCCTAAGAACAAATGGCAGAAAGTCTAGGGGTGTTGGTGGCAGCTCATTTTGAGTGGAATATATAACCACCTTCTGCTATAGCTGAAAACGTGGAGAAAAAAGTTATATATATAAAGTCTTAAGCATGATTACCTAAAAAATACTTTGTTAATATAGTCTAATGTAAATTTCACTTACTTAGGGATTTAGATATGAAAACATCTTTAAGAGCCAATAAAAATATTGTACAGAAAAAAAAAACACTTTTAAAAAATTGAGGTTAAAAACTATGAGGCATTTCTTTTGGCTGTAAACACACAGTTTACTGTCCCTTGTTGAAACACAAATGTTTGGATTTCCTGAGCTTCGTGGATAACAAACAGCAGGAGCCAAGTTTGCATAGAAAATTTGCAACGTGTCAGCGATGTACTTAAGAAAGAACTTTTAAGGACAATTTGCTTTCGTTTTTAAACTTCATATTTAAGTTAATAGTGCTCATCTGACTGTAAGATTGACAAGCAGGGTGGTGAGAAATATAAGGCAGATGGGGAAAAAAGATGGAATTAAAGTTTTTTAAATCCACAGGATATCACAATAAAGGATCTTAAGCACATGGTGCATAACTAGTGTCATACTAATTTGGTTAGAAATTAAGTTGTGTTTGGGGGGGTTAGGAAACCAAAGGTAAAGAAAACCCTGCTGTAGGAACAGAAGCACGGCTGCATGGGGCGTCGTGTCATGCAGCCATGGAGCCCCTTAGCTAGGCAGGTACCAGGGAAGATACTCCACTGCCAGTGCAGGGACCAGACTCCTGAGCGTGACTGATCCCAGCTCTGGTCAGAATCGGAGGGTGACAGCATCTTTCCCCTCTGCTGCTCTGAAGTCTCTCAGCGGTTCTAAGGAGGACAGCTTCTCCAGGGACCTGTCCTCAGAAGTCTCTGGAAAGGGAAGAAGTTCTATGATAAGGGTCACAGTGATACCACGAATGAGAACAATGGCAGTGGCTGCCGACAACTCTGGATGTAACACAAAGGTGGACAACAAGGGGCCAGTGTCCTGCCAAGGAATCCACTTTACTTCTTCTGGGACTGGTTCTTACACATGGTAAGGATCTGCTTCAGTACTTTTTGGACATCTTCATCCATCTGGCCCTAGGAAATTCCAACACAAGACACTCATTAGAATAACCTATGATATCATGCCTTGGACACAACACACGTGGGACGTTGTGGGGGTGGCGAGGAAGGAGATGAATAAAAGGCAGAGGCTGCTGTCCCACAGGAGTGTCAAAATGCAGAAAACAATAGGGGCAGAGGGGGGCTGAATGCTTGTTAGAAAAGTGAATGTCAAAAAGGTTTAAAATAAAACAAAATGACACTCACTAGAACCTAAATCCTGGCACTGCCTCACCTAGGGAGTGAGATGACTGGCAGGCAGAAATTGGGCCCCCTCGACCTTCCCAGGAAATGTGAGCCCTACCCATTCCCACATTTCCAGGAGAAACTGAGGCAAAGCAAGGGCCCTGATCTTTTTCCTCCAGAGGAAAAGGAGGACAAGGAGGCTGGGTCTCCCAGCAGAGCCCTCAACAAAGGGTTTCTAGAGCCTTAACAGCAAATGAGAGCCCAGCCAGTCTCAGAACACTGACCATCCCAGGAGTGCGATGGCACCAATGGCTCAGTGAATATGCTCAGGCCCAGAAAGTAACCCCCAGACTCCTTCTCCTGATTGGGTGGGGGGTGGAGTGGGGCGTGCAATGGCCGCCACCTCATTCAGCAGTCAACAAAGGAGGCAGCTCCCCATTAACAGGAGAAGGGGCTCCCAACACAAAATGCAAAGCAAAGCAGAAGGTATTTGAAACAGCTTTCCATTGAAAATCCATCTCCTCAAATTCGCATCCGTTCTGCTAGTTTCAGGACGGGGATCTGGACAAGCCCTGCTGCGGTGTCTCTTTAGGATCCCCAGACATCATACCTGCACGGCATACAGAAGATGCATCCTGTAAACAGATATCACTTCCTGGTGTTGTTTCTTGCATTCCTAGAAAGAGACAATTTGACACTGTTCAAGAGCTTGTTGTGTGTGAGTCACTCAGTCGTGTCTGACTCTTGAGATCCCATGGACTGGAGTCCGCCAGGCTCCTTTATCCATGGAATTCTCCAGGCAAGAATACTGGAGTAGGTTGTCATTCCCTTCACCAGGGGATCTTTCCGACCCAGGGATTGAACCCAAATCTCCAGCATTGCAGGCACATTCTTTACCATCTGAACCACCATCAGGGGCTTAGGAGACCTTCAAAAAAATCCTAGGAGAAGACTGTGGCCAAATGCTACCCTAGTGATTCCTTCCAGCAACTAGCACAGGAAGTTTTTGAAATTGCTGTGGACTTGATGGGGTGTGTGGTTTGGAACACTTGTCAATATTCTTAGGGGAAAAAAAATCTTACATATCTTGAACTCCAGAAGAAAATTCCTGTAAAAAGTAGTTGATAATCCCATGTTTGTTTAAACAAATATATGTACACATACTTAGGCAAATGTATTCACACAAAGTAAACAACAGTGCAAGGAACTACATCAAATGCAGTTACTGTCTCTGAGTGGTTAAATTATAGACAATGTGTTTCTAGAGTAGCTTCTTCAGAGTTGTTGTTTTTAATCTTTCAACTTTTCTCAATGAGCAAATATTTATTAATTTAATTTTTAAAATGTAATCTTATAAAAAGAGTTGTTGATCACCTACTGTATGGCCAGTGGTATATAACCCCTGGGGAATTCAGTGATTTAGTTGTCAGTGTACTGAGGAGGTGAACAGGGTGATGACCCCAATCTCACATGGCCCCTCAGTACAGCTGTTAATGCTCTTATTTCTTCTTGCTGAGATATTATTCCAGTTCCTCTCAGTGACTATTTCAAGGATCTCAACTCGGCTCTTAACTCTTCTAAGAAGAGGCCTTTCTTCCTATTTCCTGATGGAAATCAAAACTATCACATATGGATCACTTAAAAAATCAACTGAAGTCCGTCAGTATCTATTCTTACCTCCTTCCCATCAATGTCAGATATAAGGTATCCTTCCCATTCAAGGACAACCTTGGAAACCTCGATCTTTGAAGTTCATGCCACTAGGAAGTGTACTTGGTAGTTCTCTCTGTGCTGATTCCTCCCACCTCTTGGTTCCCTCTACTCCATCATTTATAGCTTTGTCTTCTGATCAGTGTCTTCCTTTCCTGTCCTGCTTCTCTGTCATCACTTGGCTGACTGCAGTATCTACGTGGATGAACCACCCACCACCCTGGCCTCTCAGTCCCTCAACCTCAGCTTCAGGACCTGTCTCTCTTCCTTCCAGCCATTCACTCTTATGGTTACCTCCCTGCCTCAGTCATTATCGCCAAGATCTCAGTTGAAAGCATCCCACTCCCCCACCACCATCTCCTGTCTTTCTAGCAAATCTGCATTAGGCTTCCCCTGCCTCCCACTGTTTCTCTTCAGCTCCTGCAGATACCTAGCTCCTTAGTCACTTCTCCAGCCTCCAGCCATCCACACTCCACACCTCTACTCCATTGGAACTGTGCTTGCTACAGCCACCATGGGCCATCTAAATGCCATATCCCTGCTGCCTCCTACTCATCTAAGATTCAGTACAAGCATCACTTCCTGCAAGAAGCCTTCCAAGACTTACCCAGATTGGCTATGCACATTGCCTTTCTACACCCACGGCATGTTGGTCATCTCTCAATGAATGCTTACCACACTGAGTACACAGTAAGCCATTATATTCCATGAAAGCAGGACTGCGTCTTATTCATTTTTATTGAATCATGGATACCTGGTACATTACTGATACATAGAAGCTCATTAAATGCACATTGGATAATTGTAAGAATGACTATATAAACCATTATCACTTTATCTATGAGTCTGTGATAACCACTTGATCAGAAAAATGACTGCAAAAGTCAAGAGCATCTTCTCCTTCCCTGACTACTACTCCACTGCTAGAGCTGGTAACATAAAAAAAGCTGGTTTTGAACTCTGTGGCCAGATGGAGTAAGGACTGTAGAAATCTGAATTCACTATTACCGATCTGTACTGAAGAAATCACAAAATCCAAGTTCATGTAAGTGGAAGCCAGCAACAGTCCAGGGTAACCTAATCTTCATGTAGAAAACATCACATACCCTTATCAACTAAAGGGCTTCCCAGATGGCTCAGTGGTAAAGAATGCGCCTGCCAATGCAGAAGATGTTGGAGACTTGGGTTCAATCCCTTGGTTGGGGAGATGGAGGAGGAAATGGATCCCACTCCAGTATTCTTGCCTGGAAAATCCCATGGACAGAGGAGTCTGGTGGGCTACAGTCCACAGGGTCACAAAGATTCGAATACAACTGAGTGAGCACGCAACAATTAAAACTTTACATATTCTATAGCTTTGTCTTCTGATCATTGTCTTCCTTTCTGGTCCTGCTTCTGTCATCGCTTGGTTGACTTCAGTATCCACGTGAAGGAACCACCCACCACCCTGGCCTCTCAGTCTCTCAATCTGAGAGGCCCTTCAAAGATGCCCATATCCTAATCCCTGGAATCTGTAAATGTTACCTATCAGTCAAAAGGGATCTTTTAGATTAAAGATCCTGAGATGGAAAGAAAGATTATACTGATTATCTGGGTGGACCTTAAATGTGATTACTAGGGTCCTAAGCTGCTGCTAAGTCACTTCAGTCGTGTCTGACCCTGTGCGACCCATAGACAGCAGCCCACCAGGCTCCCCTGTCCCTGGGATTCTCCAGGCAAGAACACTGGAGTGGGTTGCCATTTCCTTCTCTAGTGCATGAAAGTGAAAAGTGAAAGTGAAGTTGCTCAGTCGTGTCCGACTCTTAGCGACCCCATGGACTGCAACTGGAGTGGAGTGCCATTGCCTTCTCCACTAGGGTCCTATGCTGCTAAGTCGCTTCAGTCATGTTCGACTCTGTGTGACCCCATAGACGGCAGCCCACCAGGCTCCCCAATCCCTGGGATTCTCCAGGCAAGAATACTGGAGTGGGTTGCCATTTCCCTCTCCAGTGCATAAAAGTGAAAAGTGAAAGTGAAGTCGCTCAGTCGTGTCCAACTCTTAGCGACCCCATGGACTGCGGAAAAGGTCAAAGGTGGAAGGAGGAGACGGAAGGACAGAACCAGAGGCTGGAGTGATGTACTCTGGGGATGAGAGAGGGGCCACGAGCCAAGGAAAGTAGGCAGCCTCCAGAAGTTAGAAAAGACAACCAGATTCTCCCCTTAGAGCCTTGAGAAGGAACCAGCCTGCTGAAACCTTGACTTTACTGTTGTGAAACTGATTTCTTTGAACTTCTGATCTCCAGGACTGTCAGTAATAAATCTGTGTTGTTTTAAACCAAGTTTCTGTTGCTCTGTTACAACAGCCACCAGAAACAAGTACAGACGTGAAAGAGCTTTCCTGGGTGAAATCAGAAGAGGGGCCAAGAAGCAGCTTCAGACATGTGGATATACAACCACCAGACAACATGGCCCCCTAATAAGAAACATCTCGAGCCGCTGCCAGAGATGGTAACTACTGAAGCAGAAAAACGGAGAAAGGGGAGCAAGTGAGTGGAAGAGGGAACAAGACAAGAAGGCTCCTGCCACTATCTCGCAGACTCCTCCCTTCCCAGTGACACATGGAACCCATTCTCATTGCTGATAATGACTGGGAAACCCACCGCTCCCTCTCTGGCCCTCACCTAAAGGTCTTTAGTTAACTGCTTACTGAAGCATGACACTCTTTAGGCTGGGCAGCTTTCTGCTCATTCCCACCTGTCCCCCACCCCTACCCCCCAGCCAGCCATGGAAACAGGCCCACTCACCGCCAGCTGGTTCTGCAGCTGTTTGACCTGCTGCTGCAGCGCCTCCAGCTGCTGGCTCTGCCTCTTGGAGGAGCTGGCAGAGTAGGAGAGCTGTGAGAGGCTGTTCAGGGCCTCCTTCAACTTGGTGACCTCCTTGGACATCTCATTTATCTAGCGAGAAAGGAAAGCTCTTATCAGGAGAGCAGGTACCCACAGAGGCAAAACGCCAGCTGTTTCTCCACTGGGAACACAGCCTCGACTGGCCTCTGGGCCTGGAGCAATCCCTTTTCTTAATTTTTCAAAGAAAAGCCATACAATGAAACAAAAACAGGTAAGAATCAGGGAAACCAACAAGCCTATGCAGACAAGAGCCCAGGAATGAGACTATGCTTGGGGCCATGAAGGTAACAATAGCTGTTATGTGGATTCCCTTCATCCTTAAGATGGGGGACTGTTAAAAAAAATAAAAAACAGAATTTCAGGTATTCTATATTTGGAACCAGCTAGGCTTTGTTCCCTACTGCTGCCATAGGCAATCAGAAATAAGTTCTGGGAACCCTGGTATCTCTGATATCCTACCTTGTAGTGAAGACAATCCTCACCCCCACGGCTTTGGAAGCTCTTTTGGAAACATTCATTATAATAAAGGAATAAAAGATAAATAATTCTCTAGTGAATGCCATTCAGAACATCTAACCCAGGAGACTGGGCATCTGGGTATGCAGAGCAGATCCCAGCACAGAAGCATGCTTCACTTCTCCCTTTACTCTCCGCCTTCCTCCATGCTCAGCCCATCTCGAGTTGCCTGGCCCCCCACATTCCTCCCTTTCTCTCCTGTTGCACACCTTTGAAAATGAGGACCAGGGAGGGCTTTTACACTGACTCCAGGGAAAGCTCATGGGGTTTAGGGAAGCAGTATCAAGTCTGGCAGTAATTGATTTTCCATATGACAGAGGAAATCTGTCTGGATTCCAACAGAGTAGAAGTTTAAGATGGACCACAAATACTTCTCAGCTGGTGGGTTCACTTCTGGCCCCCGACACTTGGCAGAGCTTCTGTAAAATAATTTTTAAGGGGAAAATATGTACCACACATTTGAAAATACTCTGGTGTGAGGGAAGTAGTAGATGAGGGCTTTCTCACTCTCTCTTTTTAAGTAAATGTCCACCCTACTATTTTTAATGTGGCACTGGGGACAAATGGAGTCCTGTGTGGAGCCTTAGCGCTTTCACAATAGCTTAGTGCTAACAAATGCTAAAAATGCTAACTTCAGTAAATGAAGGTTCAAAGTGCTAGCGTTTGCTAGCTAGAAATTCAATAGCAACAGTCTCACCAACCTTCTTGTCTTTATCCTCTTCCAGTTTTGAGGAGCTCTCGGAATGTCTCTTCATTTCTGCGAGTTCTTCCTGAGCATGCTGGCATTTTTGCAGAAGTTCATTTACTTCCTGCTCTTTGGATTTCAAGAGAGTCTGAATGTTTTCCTTTTCCCTTTTCATCTGCGAGACCTCACTTCTAATCTGGGCAACCTCTGAATGGGCCTTCTCTTTCTCTTTCACGGAATCCCTTAATTTTGAGGCCAACACACTCACTTCGCTTTCCAAAGACGACTGGAGCTTCTCGTAGGCAGACCGGGGCACCATCGCGTCGGTCATGGCCGCCTTCTCCTCTAGGAGCTGTTTCTCCAGCTTTGCCACCTCCCCTTCCTTGCTCGCCAGGTGCTCTTTCAGACTGCTTATTTTTCCCTCCATCTCTTTGGCAGTGGTCCGCAGAGTGGTTATCACCTGCAAATGCTCCGTGATGGAGACAGAGTTCTCTTTCTGTGCATCTACCAACTGTTTGAGCTGGGTCAGCTCATTTAGCACTTTTGAATACTGAGACTTCATTTCGGACAGTGCCTCTTCAGCCTTGGCTCTGGATACATTGGTCACTTGCATCAGCTTCTCATGCTCCGCTTTATGGATATATTCAGCTGTGACATCTTCTAGAGACTTCCTCTTCCGGTAATCCTCCAGCTCTGCCTGGGCCTCTTTGTACAGCTGGGACAGCTCACTCACCTGCTTGTTGAGTTCATCGATCATCCTGTTCATGGCCTCTTTCATGTCCTCAGCTTCATCACCTGCCTCCTGGGTCATCTGATTTTTCAATGTATCTTTCAGTTTTGTGATTTCTTCTTGTGCCTCTTGGTATTTCTCAAACAAAAATGCTTTCTCCTTATTCATATTTTCAATCACCGTGCAATAGGAACTTTTCATTTCCTCGTACTCCTCCCTTGGTGGCTGAATAACTGCCTCTTTCTCCCTTTCTGCCAGCTTCTCTTCTAACTCTCTCACTTTCTCTTTATTTCGTTCACTTTCTTCCAGGGCGCCCTGGAGGTCCCGCTTGAGCACGTCCATTTCTTCCTCGGTGATCCTCAGCTCATGTAGGTGCGAGTAAGTGTCCACGCTTTCTGGTGAGACCAGGCCCAGCTTCATCTGCTTCTGCACACTCAGGACTTCTTTCATAGCTTCCTCGTATTTGCTCTGAGTCTCTTTAAGTTTCTGGCTGAGGTCGGAGCCGTTCTCCGAGATCTCGGCGTTGTTTAAGCACACTGATTCTGTCCTCCTGGTCTGGAGCTCGGCCTGCAGCTGTTTCCTCTCCGCTTCAGAGCTCTCCAGTCTCTTCTGCAAGTCATGTAAAACCTCTTGGAGTTGCTGGATTCTGACATCACTGTCGAGAGTGGATTTACTTGAGGAATGTGTTATGACAGATGGAGATGGTTTGGAGTCTAGAGGAGGGTTTTCACTAGGTTTGCCCAGGGATGGGGCCAAGTCAGTTTGAGTAGAATGGTAAGAGTCAAAGCTCAGGTCTGCTTCCCCTTCCCTGGGTGTTTTGGCCTGGAAAGAAGGCAAGAATGAAATGACACCAAAGGTGTGGTTAGATGAGCAAGCAACTGCAATCGGGGAGCAAATCCAAACCTTGAGTATGGGGGAGCAGCAGTATCCTTCTGCATGCATCCTCTTGCCCCATGAAAAAATTTGGTCTGGGACACAAGAGTCGGGCTTAACAACACTAAGCTTATTCTGTGCTCTCAAAGGACAGATTATGTTTGCCACTTTAAAAACGCAAGACCTGTTTTGGCTGCAGAGCTTCTGACTCAAATTTTTCTTTGTTTCTCATATTATTGTAGTTGCCCTACTTCTTACCACATTCTTAAATCTGCGAAATGATCAACTTTACTAAATGAATGACTAGTCATATATATGGTGTGCATATAGCTATCTATTGTCATATATATCATACTAAGTATATAATTATATAATTTACCAGTTTATACAAATAATAAGTTAATGACTAAGTCTCAAGAAACAAATTTGAAGGTATAAAATGCTAAAGGGTAATTATATTTTAAAAAGAAGAAACCAATGTTGGTGTCTAAAACAAAATACCCAACTAACCCTGAGAAATCAAATAGCTTGACCTGACTGAACAGACTATGGTAGTGATCTATTTACCTACCTGTAATTTATCTTGTAATTCCTTATTGTGTAAGGTAAGAGAAGCAACTTTTGCTTGCAATAGGACAAGAAGATCTTGCTGGTCAGCTTCAGAACTCACATCCAATAAGCTATCAGCACCTTAGGAAAGAGAAAGGCAATTTAAAATAATATTTTAAAAATTTAACTGTTATGTCTCTGACCTTTAACAAACTCACTTTCTACCCAATCCAGTTCTTCTTTCTCGTCCAGACTAGGGATGAAAGCCCCCTCCAGCTGGATAGATGAACAGAAATTCTCAAGTACTGGGGTCTCCTCACTCCCTAGCACAATACTAGATGCCTAGATACAAATAAACTCATTTGAAAACTGATGGATTGGGTCATACAGTTTCTGTTCACTTGATTAAGTGCCACACCTCGGTTGTTTTTTATTCCTCCCATGCTCTGTACATCCCACTCCATGAATCCTTTTAGAAAGATCTCTGGAATCTGGTTCACTTCTTATCCCCATGCCCTGTACCCTAGTTCAAACTTCATCACCATACCTGGTAACTGTACAAATGGCTTCCTAACAAATCTTTCTCTCTCTCCTCTAGTGAAAATGTAGCCTGTACCAACAACACTGTCAGACTAATCTTCCTAAAACATACTTTGATGGGGTCATGCCTTTGGTTCAAGTGCTTTAATTGCTCTCCCTCCAAAAATAATCTCCAACTTCCTTTATCTGGATTAAGGCCTCTCGGATCTGGCTCCAGTCTACTGTTTTTCAGGTTTATGACTCATCATGTCTTTCCCCAGTATCCCATTTTCATCAGATTCACACCCTCTCTATTCTCAACACAAGACTGCTTCTTTAATTCTTCATCCATACGATTGCCCTTGTAGCATCTCTTTGGCTGTATAACTCTTAGGCATCCTTCAAGACCCACATCAGGCCCTGCCTCTTCCTTAAGGCATTTGCTGACCACCCCTGCATGAAACAGGAGTCTCCGAATCCCACAATAAACACTGCTGGTAAACCACAACTGTTTGACATTCTCCTGATTATCATGCTGAAATAACATGTAAAGCTATGCTACTCAAAGTTCTCACTGAGACAAGACAAGAAATGTGCTGCCGAATGTCATTCAATGTACTGCTTCCTACACCCAGAAAGTCTTCCTATGGAGAGAAAAAACAAAAACAAAAACTGTCAGGTGGATGAAACAGTGTGCTTGGCTGGATGACTTTCTGGAGTAATCCCCTTTTTTTATTTTAGACTGGCAACAGTTTAGAGACCACACTTTGAACAGTGTGATCTGAACAGCACTGATCCAAATTTCACCACTATTTAAAAAATTTTTCAAAACCTAATGCAAGGATGAAAACTTGAGTCTTAATTTGGAAGGATGCAAAATGACATCTCTTCACAGGAATGCTTACTAATGATATCTGGGGCCTAAACCACAGCTTTATGAGTGTTCTTGACATACAGTCTGGTCAGCTTGGAATGAATCAGGGGATTTGGGAGCAGGAGGGTAATTCTAAGCAACAAAAATTACTTCTAAGATAGGCTGGATGGCTTTTAAAATATCCAATGTAACAGCTGTGCAGTTATATTAACATTGTTCTCTACCAGGAATATTTCTTAATACATTATTAACTGGAGCTGTATTAACGTCTCAAGCATTAATTTCTGCAAAAGTTCCCCAGTCAACAATGTGTTTATATGTCTAAATTCTTTAAGTTAAGTGCTCCAAACACATATGATATGCGTAACAGATTGAGAAACTGAATGCTGGAGCAAAAAAGGGGCCTTTGAAATAATCTACTCCACATTTCAGATTAATTCTGAAGGTACTGTACTACATTCTTAAAGGGTAAAGCAACAGGATGAACTCAATACAATGAATCAAACCTCCTTGAAGACAATATGATCATATATGACTTCACTGACACTCTTTTCACGTCTGTTTAAAATCCAAAGTAGAAAAGTTCAACTATGGCAGCCATGGAAGTGCTCAGTTGGCTCTCTCTTCAAGAAATAACCTGCTGCTCAGTTGCAATGAGGGCCACTAGCTGACAGCTCACAGCCCATGGACCTCATCTCAAAACAGTGTCTTAAAATGCATAAAATAGAATGTACAAGCTATAGCAATCAGCAGGCTTCTTTTGTAACCCACCAAATAACAAGATCTAGAAGCAGGCCTCATAACTGGCATAATTTCTAGTAGAGATACTATAAATGATCTTTCAAGATATCTGTAATAACAGTAAGGGGATATGATACCATCTGTGGGTTCTCTTGGTGTCAAAATCACTGATCTGCTAACACTACGGGAGCTTACTGTCTGTAGTCATCATTGAAAGAAGTGCCAATGCTAAATTAGGACCAGATGAAAACAGAGATTTCTTTGTTCATACCCAAGCTCAGGGACTCCTTAAAATCCAGGTGAAAGCCCGCTGAAGTAGACAGCATCAGACAGTGACATACTGGCAGTGTTTGGGTGGTACCCAAGGTTCTCTGACCGCCCCAGACAGGGCACCTCTCCTTGGCCTTTGCTCTCTTAGAGGGACATGAAACAGAGACCAGTCATGGGAACAAAAACACACTCCCCTTCATCTTACCTGTAGTGCTGTCACTTAGTCTGTCTCTGTTCTCTCGTATGGAACTAATCTCAGCCTGCTGGAACACAAAAATGACTTAAAATATATTCCTGAATGTAACACTCTACAAAAGAGTCCAGCAAAGTTTCCTCCTTGAGGTTACACAGGTTGGTGTGATCCTACTACGAAAACAGACTATCTCCAGGAAAGAAGATATTTTAAAATATAAGTACATAAAAGTAGCAATTAACCCCTGAGGTAAAATTTTGATCTAGAGGTTCCTAAGGATATATTCTCAAAATATTACAAAATGAAGCTTCTCACGAATATTATAAAAGTCTTTGAAGATTATAATAAAATTACATAATAGCTAATTAATGTGCTTTGTGCTCAAACTTGAGATTGTGAATACTACTTTCATAATAGAGACAAATAGAAGTTTTACTTATCTGGCTAATATACTAAAATACATTAGAAGTGTTTTTAGCTTTATCACTTTATGGATAAACTGTTAATATATGAATTGCTTTTAAGAGAAATGGTAATCAATGAGACCTGTCAGGGAAAATGCAGGTAATTTTATAAGGGAATAAGAATTCTTATGGCTGTGGACTGACAATCCCCTAAAGATTTCCTCTAAACCTGTATCCCCGAATATCTGCCTTTTAATATACTGGAAAAATTCTTGTAACTTCAAAGCCAAATTCTCATTCCAAAACAAAATACAGTTACTTGCCAGAAATTACTAAGTTTTATCTAGATAAGCCACAGATCATGATAAGAGAGATAATTTTTCAGCAAAAGAACTTTTGTAAAGGCTCAAATGCTAAAAATAGAGTGGCTCATTTTTGGCAAGTGCTTATCATAACAAAAGCTTTATTTTTACTTAAAAAATAAGTGCTTATTTTTATTTTTCAACTCTATTACAGTACAATAAAGTATATACATTGAAAGCTTTTAATTTGAGGAGTTTTAACAGATATACACCCAAGATACCACTATAATCATGATTCAGAATATTCCCATTACCTCTTAAGTTTCCTCATGCCTCATTAGCCAATCCCTGCCATTCCCAGGCAATCACACTACTCTCCTGTTTTCATTTTCTAGAGTTGCTATAAATGGAGTGTTACAAGGGATGAACTTCTTTGAGCCTAGCTTCTTTCATTCAGCATGATGGTTTCCAGATTCATCTATGATGCTGCTTGGCCAGCACTTCATTCTCTTTTTATGGCTGAGTAATACTCTTATATATGGATATATCTCATTATCTTTATCCATTCACTTGTTGTAAGACATGTGGACTGTTTCTAGTTTGGGGATATTTGAAAAAAGATGCTGTAAACATTTGTGTACTTTTTGAGACATATTTTAATTTCTCTTGGGTAAACATCTATGAGTGAATGGCTAGATGATATATTAGGTATATATTGAACTTTTACAGAAACTGTCAAATGGTTTTCCAAAGTAGCTGTGAGCTTTCCTGGTGGTTCAGATGGTAAAGAATCGCCTGCAATGTGGGAGACCTGGGTTCAGTCTGTGGGTTGGGAAGATCCCCTGGTGGAGGACATGGCAATCCACTCCAGTATTCTTGCCTGGAGAATCCTTATGGACAGAGGAGCCTGGCGGGCTGCAGTAGCTGCACCATTTCACATCCAACAAACAGAGTATGAGAGTTCTAGTTCTTCCACATCATCACCACCCACTGGCACTTTTTTAACCTTTTTAAATTTTAGCTATTACAAATGGTGTCCTTTTTATCTTTCTGTGATTTTTTTTAAAGAAATAAGTCTTTTTACACTCTATTTCTGAAAAACATAATTTGTCATATTGTTCTTTGGAATGCATTTACCCCGTTTGAGCCATAATCATATTAGAAGATATTAGGATGGTAATTATAAAGGTATAACTTCCTTTCCTTGCCTTATATTTTAATAAAATCTAGTTAACATAAGGTAGATGACAGGTTGATAGAATCTTTTTCAGATCAATGTGCATCTAAGTTAAACACAAATTTATTTTTAGTAATTCTTAGATGGGGGAAGTAAATATGCAATTATGCCATTGAAATTACACTTTAACAATTATAAATTTTACTTTTTTCCAAGTATAATTTCCTAGTGATACTTAGGTAAACAAATATTAAATTGAAATATCCTCTCATTCCTTAAAATACGTTCCAACCACAAATCTACAGAATCAGGTTGAATGGATTTACTAACATTACTAAAATACATATTACTTTTATAATTATATAAAAATATATAATTACTTCTTAGTAAGACATCAGAGACTATCCATTTCTTTCTTTTTGATCAATATTATGTCAACTCAATTTGGAAAGATGACTGGTTATCAGGTAAGTTCTTATCTTTGTCCTTTTTTTAAATGAAGAAAATTAAATATTAGTTAATAAATATATTCAGTCTACTCTTTTTTTATGGAGTACTCACCAGAAAAAATAATCAGAGGATGCTTTCTGATGAAAAGGCTATAAACCAAATGACTGAGAAGTATATTCTGTTTTACTCAGTGCCATATAACTTAAGTCAAATCTATTGTATATCTTAAAATTAAGTAATAAGTTGGACACAGAAAAGAAATACCTTGAAGGGTGGTTCAGCAAAAAATACTGATTCCTTTCCTGAAAGTGGTGTTGAAGTTATTGATCTTGGGGAAGACACATCACTCAACTAAAAAACCAAAATGAAAACCATCAATAAGGAATCCTTCTTCAAAAGTTTTTCTTCTCCAGTGCCAAAGAATTAGCCTATTTAACCAATGCAAATAAATCTAACAGTAATTATGCCTAGTTTCAATTAATTCAAGGGTAATATATTTTCAATACAATTCACCTATCTCAAATACTTTCTGAAAGTTTACAGAGTAGAATTAACTAAGGAACTTTGCTCCTATATTCACTAGAATTAACTTTTCAAATTTATAAAACTTCTATTGCATATTGAGAATATTATTAATGAATATGCTAACACATTTAATATTGCTTATTGAAGGAGATATTCCTCTCAAATACTTGATAAGGATTATTCATTTTATGGCCTATGCTTCTTTTAATAACAAACCCTGGCTTGTTTTTGTTTACCATTTCATAGTTATTCAAGCTTCCTCTTCTACTCAGTAATCACTATAAGCTCAAAAATGAAAGCTGCTTTAATGTTAGTCAACCTTAAATGTAATATGAAAGGCAAATATATTTCAATAATGTTTGATAAACCAACTAAATTCATTTTCAATTAATGTTTCACCAGTCACACATTCTCCCTACTTTACTCGAGCTGTTAATGTGAGCTCTGACTGAGCTTATTATCTTAAGGAAAAAGGTCCTGTCATACATTTTGAGAATTTTGAAACTTCTAAAAATGATACAGTCTAATTCTTCAGCTTTGAAATAAGTAAGAATCAACATTATTTCCCTACTATAATCAAAATTCTTCATATCACCATTTGTAGTTTAAAACTGCTAAAGAAAAATTTTAATGTGCATTTAATGGTCAATTTTAAAACAGTTCTTTTTGACCTAAACACAAAATGACAAAACTATGGCTTTGTTGTTCTATGTTTTTTCATTGTTGGTTTTCTTTCATTTTTACCTGGGTAGGACTGATAGGAGGTGGTGGAGCTTTGCGTTTTTTTGGAGTTCCACTTCTCTCTGAGCTTATTTTAGAGACTTGATCATGCTGAAAGTTATCACAGTCCAAAGAATGGAGGTGGGTTAGTTAGGTTAGTAAAGTCTGAGTAAATAGCTTCATCAAACAAATGAGAAAAACCTCAACAGTTCATGCACTTCTTACTTTATCAAGTTCTGAAACCTGCTACCAACATAAAGTAATATGCATGCTCCAAGTGTTCTTCTAGCAGCCCATGCTTTAAAGTAAGAAAATAAAAAACACAAGACAAAACCAGATTAAGTTGGTGTGCAGAACTTGGAAAGGAGAGGATAAGGAATTGTTTACCACGATTTAGAACCCAGAGTATGTTCATAATCGAGCTCCCATTTTAATGCAAAAAAGTGGTATTTCCCCAGCCTTTTCATTACTTCCATTTCTTTTCTTAAAAATGTACAGTTGACCCTCCATATCCACAAGTTCCACACCCACAGATTCAACCATCTGCATATCCTAGAATTACAGACACAGACAGCCAACTGTACCACACTGTTTTATATAAGAGACTTGAGTGTCTGCAGAGTTTGCTATTCCCTGCAGATACCAAGGAATGACTATGAATATGGGGAAAAGGGAGAACTTCATCTCTGACGGTTATGGATAAATAACACAACTGGTACAAAATAAATTCAGTATCAAGTATTTGCTCAGTATGATAATTTTTCCAAGAACCTTGACATATAAATAAAATAGTCAAATATATAGCTCATTAATAAACAATAGTGACTACGTTTTTAAGAAAAACTCCAAAGTAACAGGGTAAACTTCTCAATTTCTGTTTGTGTAAAATGAATGACATTTTAGAAAAGATCTAATTAAAATGAAAGTGGCAAATCTCATATTTTCACCAAATATCTGACACAGATATGGATAGAGTTCTGTAATTCATGTGATATTACAAGTAGTTAAAATACTGTTGTTCTCAGAGTTAAAAATCACATCAAACCTTTTCACACCAGTAGGAAATATTAGTACATTTCAGAAAAAAGATGAATATATGAGTAGCAAGTTTAAAGTTACATGCTTTGGGAACAGGTTAAATCATTAAGAAAATATTTACCACCTTACAATGAATCATTTATTCCAAAGATATTTTACTTCTTAAGTAGTTTCAGCCTAGTCTTAATCACTTTCCTAATGGCCCACAGAGTAGTTTAATCAGAACATGTTCAAATTCCCACAAGCAATGATAAAAAAGAATCTCCTCGTCCAAAGATAAATACCTGCTTTGGTTTTGTTGGTGTCTTTAAATCTATAGAAGAAAAATGAGAGAGAGAAAAAAAAAAAACAAAAAACATAAGAACCATAATGACTCATATCCACTTTGGGTGGGTAGGGGGGTATATAAACACACACTCGCACACAAACACACCCATATACACAACATACACAATATTCAACACTTCATTTTTCCCCAGGAATATATTTAAAAGAATAATATATTATACAAATTCCTTTATTCTTTGGGGAAAATGGAGTGGGATAAATTTGAAACAACATTGACTATTTTCTTTCACATACCAGCATCCTGAGAGATTTTTGATAATAGAAGGCTTTGAATTCCTGCGTTTTCCGAGAGTTTGGAATAATGTAAGGCATTGTGTCCAAGAGAATCTACAAGGTTTAAGTCTGCACCCTTTTTAATTAAGGCTTCTACGATGTTTGAGCTGCCAATCTCACAAGCCAGCATGAGAGCAGTTCTAAAGAGTGAGGAGACAAAAAATCAGTACTAACAAAATCTGGAAACTTTTGCTAGGAAATCATTTCATTTGTCTTAAAAACAGAGAAAAGGAGATTAAGTGCAGTTAAACCTGTACTACTTTTAATGCTCCAGGAAATTCAAAGTGGAATGCTACCAAAATCAGGTAGCTATTTTATAAAACCTCAGATTAAATCATAAAAAATATTAGGTCAAATAACAGACATAATCTTCTAACTATGATGCAATTTAAATATGATCGGCACAAATCTTGTCTTTTTCTCAAATCAAGTTTTATAAAGAACCTATAACATTATTAAGACTTTTTTTTTTAAACAATATGTTTACTTTTATTTTGCCTGAAAAGTCAAAGGAAATGGCCTATCCATTTTAACATTTAATAATGTCATCATAGACACAGTCAGCTATGATGCTCCCAGAAGTCTGGAGAAAATATTTTTTTAAGTCAAAACAGATTCTTAATTATCCAAAAAGGCAGAAAACAGTAAAGAAGTTAAAACTGCTTTAAAACAAATGATCCAAAGTACAGCTGTGAAAACTTCTCAGAATGTGGATATCAGGGAAATCACATGCTTTCTAATTTGTGGTACCTTCCATTTTTGTCTCTGGAATTTACATCTGCTCCATGATCCAGAAGAAAGCGACAGACCTCACTGTGGCCATTTTGTACTGCAAGAAGCAGTGGTATATTCCCATCCTAGGAGACAAATTCAGATTAAGATTTTAATTTAGAAGTCAAATACCAGAATTGCAAAGGTCCCGATTCCTTCTGTACTTATTCCTGACTAGTCCTGCTGGCCTTATATTTGACCCACCAATATAGTCTGCCCCCTGAGAAGGCCAAAATCACACACTAACAAAATTCTTCCTATGGAATTTCACTGACTGTGGGGTTTTCCTAAGGAGCCAGGCTGTTGGGCTCCTTGATCCCTTGATTGTCAGTCTGGTGATGAGAGAGAGAGTGGAACATGAAGTATGTCCAGGTTTGAGGCAAGTATACCATTTTTATCGAGAAACAGCTCTCCATGTTCTAGAGAAATGAAGGGTTGTCTCCTCATGGCATTACTGGGCCCCATGCTCTCTAAGCACTTTCTTCTAAGTATCCTAGCATCCTGCCATGCCATCAACTGTCTTCTCGGAAAGCATATGCTTTCATAATTTTACTAGGTATCAAAACATAAGTTTATTTGTCCATTACTGATACATGACAAGATAAAGAGATTGATGGAAAGAAAGGTTTACTATAACAATTGACAATTCCTTTAGGAAAAAATTAGATTACCAGCTCATACAAACTGCAAAATGAATTAAGAATCTCAACATCACAGTATAAAACAAATGAAAAAAATACCAGAATTTATAGGTGACAATTTCCACAATCTTAGGGTGAAGAAGGGACCTGACTCAAATTATGCAAGCCATAAAGAGAAACTCTTATTCGGTTCTTGCATTGAGCATACCCCACCTATGGGATTGACAATAATTTTAAGGCAGAATGTATTCAAATAGGCAAAGGAAAAAATAGTTACAGTATATCCAACTATTTTAATGTGGGGATATTTAAAAATACAACTGATACTTAAAGATTAAGTATTTACTGAGAGTAGAACTTCAGAATTCCTAGAAAATTATCTCTGTGAAGTTATAATACTTTCTGGTTATAAACTATTGAGATTCAGCAAGTGTGAATTTATTTACAGATTCTACGTGCTCACTTCACAATATCCCCATCAGGTGTAACTTATACATGCCAAGTCCCATGCTATAGCAGGAAATTCAGTGCTGTAAACAGGAGCAAGAGGCATGTCAATTTATTCTTCAAATAGTCCAGCAAGGTTAAAATAGGCTATAAGCGGTCTTTACAGTTGGAAAACACTATCCGGGAGCACCAAAGGTGATATATGGGTGCCAAAAGAAAATAATAGAACTGTTTAGACTTTTTTTTAATTTATTGTAAGACAAGAAAATAAGTCTTATTAATATTTAGGTTGATAGTAAGCCATGTGTCCATCCTTTGAAATAAATACTGAACGTGCATGCTGCAAAATGTTTTATTAACAGTTTAAGGACCAATGGGGCTAATACTGAAATCTGTTTTGCATAAGAGAATCTAGGTCAGAAAGCAGCAGACTTTTGCCAAATGCTCCAGAAGGAGCCCGTGGTACTCTAGAGACCAGGGTCCATCTCCACTTCTAATGGTCATCTGGTACTTACCAAATCCTTGAGGTTTATGGGGCTTCTGTGCTCGCAAAGGACTTGCACAGCTTGAAGGCAGCCCTGTGCGGCTAAGGGAAGGAAGACACAGAAACCACAGCAAATCACAAAGCTAGACTCACAACCAAGGGCATCAAACGCTTCTGGGAAAGAAAAGTTCACCTCTACCCGGTATGCAGATGATACTTAGCTGCACTGAAGAGAAACGGTGTCAGGATGGATAAATAAGTGGTGTTTTAAAATACTGTTTAATTTCAGCGTCGTCCAGACCTACGGGCAGCGCTTACCAGCTCTTGGCTGCCTTTAGGGAAACATTTGGCTTAGCTCTTCATGTATGCTAAGTCACTTCAGTCATCTCTGACTCCTTGTGACCCCATGGACAGTAGCCCACCAGACTCCTCTGTCCATGGGATTCTCCAGGCAAGAATACTTGAGTGGGTTGCCGTGCCCTCCTCCAGGGGATCTTCCCGACCCAGGGATTGAACCCACGTCCCTTGTCTCCATTGGCAGGCAGGTTTCTTACCACTAGCGCCACCTGGGAAGCCCCAAGGTTTTCTACAACTGAAACTGAAGTCGCTCAGTCGTGTCCGACTCTGCGATACCATGGACTGTAGCCTACCAGGCTCCTCAATCCATGGAATTTTCCAGACAAGAGTACTGGAGTGGGTTGCCATTTCCTTCTCCAGGGGATCTTCCCAAACCAAGGTTTTCTACAACTAGCACTAAAAGAAATTTGTAAATCTAATCATCCCAGAGTTCTGTATCAACATTTTGTCCCTTGAAACTGTGTGACCAATAGTAAAACCAAACCTTGATATATAAAATTCATTGAAGTTCCTTTTGATCCCCAAGCAAAGAAAAAATAATCTGTACCACACAGTACCTGAAATCTACAAATGCTCATAAATCTCTTAAACAAGATCAGATCAGATCAGATCAGTCGCTCAGTTGTGTCCGACTCTTTGCAACCCCATGAATTGCAGCACGCCAGGCCTCCCTGTCCATCACCAATTCCCGGAGTTCACTCAGACTCATGTCCATCGAGTCAGTGATGCCATCCAGCCATCTCATCCTCTGTCGTCCCCTTCTCCTCCTGTCCCCAGTCCCTCCCAGCATCAGAGTCTTTTCTAATGAGTCAACTCTTCGCATGAGATGGCCAAAGTACTGGAGTTTCAGCTGTAGCATCATTCCTTCCAAAGAAATCCCAGGGCTGATCTCCTTCAGAATGCACTGGTTGGATCTCCTTGCAGTCCACGGGACTCTCAAGAGTCTTCTCCAACACCACAGTTCAAAAGCATCAATTCTTCGGTGCTTAGCCTTCTTCACAGTCCAACTCTCACATCCATACATGACCACAGGAAAAACCATAGCCTTGACTAGACGAACCTTTGTTGGCAAAGTAATGTCTCTGCTTTTGAATATGCTATCTAGGTTGGTCATAACTTTCCTTCCAAGGAGTAAGCGTCTTTTAATTTCATGGCTGCAGTCACCATCTGTAGTGATTTTGGAGCCCAGAAAAATAAAGTCTGACACTGTTTCCACTGTTTCCCCATCTATTTCCCATGAAGTGGTGGGAAAATTAAAGTATAACAATCATGACAGTGTTTACTAGTTGTTTGGCAGGCGATTGACAAATTCTAGCTGTATTCCTCAGTAAAACCCTACACAATCTGCAAACTGAGGAAAAGGGGAATATTGTCTAGGAGTGATGACAGAAAATGGCACCAGGAATAACAATGGTAAGGTTAATGGCTTAAATAAGGAAAATGAAAATGTACTGTTTCTCATGGTAGAAGACAGCAAATAAGAGAAGGAAAATTACCTGCATAATGTAAAGCTGTTTTCCCAGAGCTGTCAATACTTTCAGCTGGGCATTTAGACTATAAGACAAAAATCAATAAATACGTATAGTAAATTTCAGTTCTATTCAGTTCATCCTTTCTGCAAGGTAAGATGCAACTTACTAAGCAAAGTATAAACCTGAATAAGCCCCAGCTGCTGTGCTCCAGGAGCTTACGGTCTCATGGGCAGAGAGACTCACCTCGAAGCAGTCAAGACACAAGTGAACTGTCACCTCTCCCTTCTATCAGCTCTGTCACCAACAGGTCATCCCCACCAGCAAAACAACATGCTCTAGGAATTCTCATCATGATCCCACCTGTCCCCCCATTTCCTGCCCTAATTCTCTATCCCCCTTCACAAAACCAACCTGCTGTTAAGAACTGCCTGCACACACACCATCTCCCTGCCTCTTGTTCATTCCTGGCCCCACTGTGGTTGGGCGTCTGTCCTCAATATTCCTTGGATCAGGGAATCCAAGTCACCAACCACCTTCATGTTTCTAATGACAACAAACATTTCTGTCCTCCTCTCATCAACCTCTTACCTGCAATCCACTCCCTCTTCTCCAAACACTCTCCCCTCAGCTCCTGGAGTCCTGCCTGGCCCATCCAATTGTGGTCTTCCTTCCACTGCTCTGGCCACCCTTCCCCAGAGGGGAACACAGGGCTCTCCGGTGTCTCTTCTTCTCTACGCCATCACCCTGGGTCATCTTATCCACACCCACAGCTTGAAACCCCATCTAGAAGCTAATGCCTCCCAAATGTATATCTTAACAATGACAACAAAACTACTTCACAAGTATTGGCTATTATGTGCCAGGAACTGTTCAAAGAATGGTTTTATGGCTGCTAACAACCCTGATTAAATACCATTAAACCCATTTACAGATGAGAAAACTGAGGTACAAAGAAATCAGTAACTTGCTCGGGTCACAGTGTGGCAGAGCTAGAACTCAGACCCAGACAGGCTGCATGGAGCCTGTGTTCATGTCAGTACACAGCAGATGGCATCTCTGAGCCCTGGGTTTCATAAACCACTGCCCATTTCTCATAGGCACCTCGAACGCAACACAACCAAAACTTCTGGGGTCCTCCTGGCGCAGCTCGATCCTCCCGACCCACCCTGCCACTGTCAACAGCACATTCATCTCTCTGGTCCCTGAGCAACCACCGAGTCATCCTTGATTTCTGCTTCCTCCTCCTCCCCCACAGCTAGTCTACCACCATGCCTGTCAGTTCTGTACCCCAAACACACCCTAATCAACTCTCCTCTTTTCCCCCATCATCACCACCTGGTCTGAGCCAATACCTGCTCACCTTGACAGCCCTGACAGCCACCCGGCTGTCTTCATGGTTTGCTTTTTCCTTCCTTAGTCAATTATCTATACAAATAGAGAGACCTAAACTGTCAATGTAGCTCTTTACTTCCAAGTCCTCCGCGGTTCCAAGGAGGCTGCACAAGGCTGCATCCTGGGCCCTTCTTTTTTTGTGGCCTTACTGTGTAGCATGAGGGATCCTTCAACAGGGATCAAACCCACTACAGTGGACGCACAGAGTCGTAACCACAGACTGTCAGGAAAGTCCCGTGGGCCCTTTTTCTTTCTCCCTCACTTCCCCCCAGGTCCCCTCACTGGCTTTCTTTCCTCCCTGACTACTTAGTGCCCTTCTGACCTTTTGTACTTGTCAAAGGTCTTTTGCAAAAGGTCTGACCTTAGGTCTTTTGCACTTGCTCTTCTGTCAGCTTGGAACACTCTCTCCCATGGCTCTCTGCACCGCTTAATTTTCAGCTTGAATCTCAGCTCCTCTACAGGGGCCTCCTGAACACCTCTCACAATACTCTTGTCAGTTTGCTTCTTAGTGATGTGCAATTTGTCGTGGGCATTTGTGTCTTTGCTCACTAAGTGGCAAGCTCCAGCAGGATGCGGGCTGCTCTGTTCATGAGTAAACACTCACCATGTGACACAGTGCCCAGGGCCCAGGGACCACTTGCTAGAAGACAGAACAAGGGGATGGGGGGCAGGGGGTAGGAGAAGGAGAGGTCATCTGAATTTGAAGACTCTCACAAGGCTCTCTGTGCTCATTGCCTTGAGGAGGGAGAACTCTGAAATGGTAGCCCCTGGAGAAGGGAAGTCTCTCCAATAGACAGACAGTAAGAGCAAAAGGCCAGAGAGAAAGGAGTAGCTGCAGAAGGTGCAGGGTGAGGGGCTGGCAGGAGACAGCACTGGTCCCATTGCAGAGGGTGTGGGCTGCCCAGACAAGAAGTGAAGCAGAGATCAGAGGGGTGCAGGACTTAAGGTAAACAACTCAGTAGGAGGCCATCAAAGCCTCTGGTTTTCACAACTATCCAGAAAGAAGAACACCATTCAGATGATCTGCGGAGAGCAGGCAATGTTGGAAATGTCTGTCTGCCCTTCAGTGGTAATAAGAATAGAGATCATGTTACGACTTACCATGCTTTGGCCTAATTTTAGAACAGCACAAGGAACTGTTTAAAGGCTTCAAAGATTCCAGAGAAAAACCAATCCATTTGCATAACCAGATATAAAATTACATTAGAGGCTAGAATATCTGGTCCTTGCCCATGAGGATTTCCAGCTTGTCAAGTTCATTCTTCCCTCAAATCAGAGCCAGATGCAAAGTCTGGATAGCCAAGCCAGGATGGGAACAGAGACGTGGAATACAAATAAGGTTTTTTTTGTAAAAATTGAAGGTAAGACCACGGGTGTGGAGGCAGGGCACTTGGGCAAGTCAGTGATTTTCACTCATCCACTGTATCCAGCCCCAGAGCAGGCAGAGAAGAAAAGTTCTATTGCAACTTTCTTTAGAGAGAAGCCACATAATAAAAACCATCTTCATCATCACAGATGTTGATCTCTCTTTCTTGAATTTCACTTCAAAGACCTGTTAAGGTTAAGCATTCCTGGCACTGGAGGTAGCTTGCATCATGTAACGCAAGACAAGAAGCTGTGTGATCAACAGAGCAGACAACTTGAAGAATGTGCCCACATTTCTGCATCAGAATCGCGAAGCCAAATTAAAGCAAGATGCTGGGTCCCAAACAGTGCTCAGGAAGGCTGAGACGACAGCTCAACAGAACAGACAGTACTCCAAACACGCAGTTTATTGCTCTGTGCTGTTCCTGAAACAGCCAAGACTGCATTTTGACTGGCAACAGCTGGAAGTTACTGTATGAACTATCGGGATTTCATTAAATATTCATCTTTAAAGATAGACAGAAGCTGTCGCCCTAAGTGATCGGTATAAAAACTTCCTGGCAAGGAAGTTTCCAACCAGGGAGTTGACCTAAAATTATAAAGAAGAATAAAACCAAGAATTTGAACAAAAACTAAGAACTAAAAGCTCATCAAGTTACATACAAGGAAACAGTGGTGGAAGTTTTGCTTCTCAGGAAAAGCTGCATTCTACTAATGATTGAGCGAGAATAAATACTAGGGTATTAGAGATCCTGTATTGTAGGGATCTCCAGCAGCACAGGTATTTTTTTTTTAAGGTGACTGTTTAAAGGGAACATGTCCTTCCAAAAAGGCAAAAAAAAAAAAGAAAAAAAAAGAGCTGAATAAAGGGGACAAAAGAGCTGGATCCCAGGAAGGCACTTCAAATTTATTAGGATCCTCTTCTCCACCAGTGGAACTGCTATGGAAATCTTCTTAGCTATCTGAAATTTTAATAATGAAGCTTCTTAGGGAACCCAGGTTCTGGGATAATATTTAAAGGAGTATGCGTGTATTTATTTGCTCTTTCACACACACAAGGTTGCTTTCAATTTTTTAAAACGACACATTTATAATTTTAAGTTGTTCCACTTTACCTGAAGGAGCTTCTTGACGCATTCATGGTGGCTGTTCTTGGCTGCGAGGTGCAAAGCACTGTGTCCTAAATGGATTTAAAAAAAATTGGAAGGAAAAGACATTTTAAATCTCTTATCTCTGTAATGAAGACAACTATGAGGAAATGAACTGTTCTCCAACAAAGACAGAATTGTTATTCTTGAGAGTAACGCCTCCACTTCTTATCTGCAAAGTTCATTGTGACAAAAGTGGGGAGAACACAGCATCCTGACCCCTGGATAACATGCAGGGTCCACGCCAGCTGCCGTTCTCCTGGGGTACAATTAAGCTGTGGGCTAGAAGCCTGCGGTAGACTCTAGGTATGCAGCTTGGAAATTCCGCTTTCAGCTGTCAGCATGGGTGCCAGATGCCCTGCGTCCACAGCAGTGACAGCAGACCACGGCGGCCACGGGCCCCGGAACCCAGCCCAGGCAGCGGCAGAGAACACACCCAGCACCCACATGAAACCCCACTTCCACCTGTCCTTTCGCTTTCCTCCAAATGCACTCCAGCTCTGCAGGGGAATTACCTGTAGTTCAGATGTTCAAACTTGGAATGGGTGGAAGAAGGAAAAGAGTTATAAAAACAACACTATCAAAGGAGCATCTCTTCACGTTCCCTTCAAAAAATGTGAGGCCAATGTGAGACTCTCTGACGTTTCTGTGGTCAGATAACTTTAGGAAATTCTACCCCACGGTCAGAGGAGGCTGGCAGGCTACATTCCACGAGGCTGCAAGAGAGCTGGACACGACTTAGCGACTGAACAACATTACATCCAGTGCCCTCCCCTGTACTACCTAGCGGGCCTATAGAACATCTGTGGGTGAGGGGCTTAGGGACAGCCTTAGTGGGGCTGCCAGGCTGGCAGGCTTCCACTCTCGGGCCCTAGAGAGTTGCTCTTTGCTTAGCCTGGATCCTCTTCTTCTAGGATAACCATGCAGCTTGCCCACTAACCTGCCTGATGCCACTGAAACCAGCTTCTTGATGAGATCTTTCCTGATCTCACCACTTAAAATTCCTCTCCCACTCCTTTCATCCCTTTGCTTCATTTCTTTGTCCTTCATAGCACTCAGCACCTTCAACCTTCCCTTCTCACTTGACTCCCATCTCCTCCTACACACACACACACATTTATGTCAACCATTTTTCCTTTCCCTCTATAATATAAAGTTTGTATCCCTATAAAGTTTGAGGTCACTACTTCAGTCATGTCTGACTTTTTGCAATGCTATGGACTGTAGCCTGACAGGCTCCTCTGTCCATGGGATTCTCCAGGCAAGAATATGGGGTGGGTTGCCAGTTCCTTCTCCAGGGGATTTTCCAAACCTGGGGATCGAAGCAGCATCTCTTACATCTCCTGCATTGGCAGATCGGTTCTTTACCACTAGCACTCCCTGGGAAGCCTAAACAAAGACCAAAGAAACAGCATGTGTGTGCTAACACAGACCAGGCTCTGCATACACACTTGTTAATTTCAATTAGAGAGTCTGTCCATTATGAGTGTCTGGGGAGGGGGACTTGGGGGCAGGGAACCAAACTCCTAAATCCTGCATTTGTAAACTGATCAAGATACCTCCAATGTAACGCCTGTAAGCAACCCACACTTAAAGCTTGTTTCTCAGCCTCAGCGTCAGTGAAATTCAAAGCTATGAAAGGTGGCCCTATGTACCATAGGATAATGAGTAGCATCTCTGACCACTATCAACTGAATGTCCAGATGGGACAAGCAGAAATGTCCCCAGACATTGCCAAACATCCCTTGGATAGGTGGGAATCACATAACCCAGTTGAGAACCCCTGGCTTAGAGGAACAACTTCTTTTATATGGTGATCTGGTCTCCAAATACCATTTCTCTGTTCTGAATTAGTCTTGACCAGAAATCCACTAATTATTAAAGAATCATATAGCTAGAAAATATCGTATTTAAAATTAGAAGGTTTTAGGACCACAGTGAGCTGCCCAAAAGCATGTATAAGGTTAAAAGATCAGATACCTTCTTTGCTGAGAAGCTGCACAGAGATTTTAAGGGTATGCATAGAGGGAGCTGGTTGGGGGAGGTAGAACACTCCATTTGACCTCTGCCCAAATGGATGAGGATGAAGAAGATCAGGAAATAAGGCAATGGGATCTTTGGAAGTAGGAAGACAAGTAGCTTCTTTTCCCCTTCCTCCTTTTACCACAGGAGACCTCTTTTCAGGAAGTATAACACACAATAATGAGTTTGCTTAAACTACAAATTGAGTTTTGGTGGGTTAGCCGGGCCCTCGACCATCATTTGTATCAGTGTTTCTAAGGAGGAGCACATTCTGTGTTTTAAACAAATGCCTTACAGATGAACTTTTGGAACCCATCCTGATTATAAGTAGAAGACTGTTTATGTCGTGTATGCAATGCATTAACTTTTGTCTATCCTGTAGACAAAAGCTCTTCTAATACATAAATAGCATCCACTGGAAAAAGGCACAGTTCTCCAAAGACAAGAGGGTAGGGAGATTTAAACAACCATCATAAAATAAATAACAGGCCTTCATTTTCAGTGCAAGTGTTCCAGTCATACCTGAAAATAAGCACTGTGTTTCTACAGAAACAACACTCTCTTATTCCTTGGCCCTGTGATGGGTTTCCCTAACCAGGAGCACAAAAGCATTTTTCACTTAAAAGAGTCTCTAAATTCAAACGATGCATCAGTCCCTGGACAACATTACCCTGGAGTGAGATGTCTCTCACAGATACCATTAAAACAAAATTCTCTTTCCAAATGCAAAATTTTCTGGAGAGAATATATTAGTGACAGAACTTCACTGTAACCAGCCCCCACATAAGACTGGCCCCCATTTGGCTGTGGATCTGTCTGGAATATCAGAAAGCAATTTCCCTATAGGAAAATAACAAGGCAACCCTAATTCAAGTGCATTTCAGCAGAATTCTACCTGGGAGTGAAGACACCAGTGCTACTCGTAAGTCAAGTGTCAGAGGCTATTCCAGGTGGTTTAAGAATCCTGCTATGCAAAGAGTCTAAGAAGGATGGCCCAGCCACGGAACACCTTCCCCCAAGCTAACTTGGACATTAACCACTTATTCAATGATTTCAGACTGCTGCAGAAACAGAGCAGAGCTCACTCATATAGTGGAGGAATTACTGATGGGACTAGGATCACAGTCTTCGAGTGCAGGTGACAAAATTTTAAACTGATGAAGTCTTAGGAGACAAAGACAAGGCAAACAAACACCAAAAGGCTGAAGTTTGAGAAATCATAGTTTCAGATCGTAATATGGGAACGTTTAGAAAAATAAAGAGAACTAAAAGATACATATGGTTTGCAATATCTACTTAAGAACCAGAGTTTCAAAATGCTGAATATAAACAAGGAAAGAAAGTGTTAGTCGCTCAGTCATGTCTGACCCTGTGGACTGTAGCCCGCCAGGGTCCTCTCCCCATGGGATTTTCCAGGCAAGCTACTGGAGTGGGTTGCCATTTCCTCCTCCAGGGGATCTTCCCGACTCAGGGATCGAACCTGGGTCTCCCGCATTGCAGGCAGATTCTTTACTGTCTGAGCAGCCAGGGAAGCCCAATATAAACAATATAACAATAAAAGTAGTATTAACAATAAAATATAAACAATAAAAGTAGTAATTAATTTGATTTTTATTTACACCTTTAAATATATTTAAACATTGTTCTTAGAAATGCTTATCTTTACATCAAGTTTTCAATCACTGAAGCATAAATCTATTCACCTAGTTATAGTTCCAGGCGAGAGATCAGAGTATGAAAGATGTATTTTTTTAAACAAAATTTTATTAAAAAGAATAGGTACATGTATATGTATAACTAAATCACTTTGCTGTACACCTGAAGCTAACATATGTTAATTAACTATGCTCCAATATAAATATTTTTTTTAAAAGAAAAAAATCCACAATGTTGTAAATAAACTATACGCCAATAAAGAAAAATAAAATTTTGTGACTTTTTTATTGAAGTATATATAATGATTTATAATATTGTATTAGTTTCCAGTGTAAAGTGATTCAGTTGTGTGTGTATATATGTGTATATATAGACACATACAAATACCACACACACACAAAGAGAAATTTCTAATAACCATTCTTACTATTAGAGTTTTGAAATTATCCCTTAATCTCTACAAAGTAGATCTGCATGGTGATTTACACTGAATCAAAAGTTGGGTTTTTTTGCACCTGCATGTATACATCATTTGAAATCTTTTCATGGCCAGATTGTGTTGATCACTGTGTATAGTTGGCCCTTCAGACATGCATACATGTGCACAACCGGCAAGTAAAGAACTGTAATCATGCAATCAGTTTTGGGCTTGCCTTTATTCCAAATTAAATATGAAATACTTAATGGACTACAGTCTGCCATTACATTTTAAATGACCCATTCTCTCAAGTACTTGAGTTTTAAGACATAACTGTTCTTGGCTAGAATATGTGAGCTAGATTGGTATTATATGTGAGCTAGATTAAGGGCATAATAGAATGGAGGGCCACCCAGAAACCCAAACAAAAGCTAAGCCAATACCAGAAACCCCAGAAAAGAAGGGTTCTCCAGTGTCTCCCTCCTCAAGCCTCTGTGCATTATGGTATCTCTATATTCCATAGCTCAGTTCTCTCTCTCCTAAGACTCTCTTCTTCTATGAGAAAAGAAGTTTTGTGTGCAAAGGGATCGAGGAAAATTTAAGATATGGGAGTGTGACAAATCACACATCATTCTCCAATTTCTATTTACACTTCCTTCTACAGCAAAACATTCTATACTTTTTTTTTTAATATTTATTTATTTATCTGGTTGCGCCATGTCTTAGTTGTGGCACGTGGGAATTTTTCAGTTGCGGCATTTGAACTCTTACTTGTGGCATGTGATAAGATCTAGCTCCCTGATCTTATGAAACCCAGGCCCCCTGCACTGGGAGCATGGAGTCTTGGCCACTGGACCACAAAGTAAGTCCCCCTCCTATATTATTAAACTGGACAATTTGCTGCTCTGCCCAGAATTCCCAGCTTCCTTTGAAGGCAGGAGTGGCCGCAGATCACTCTGTGTCCAGTGAGATCTGAGTGTACGCCACTTCATGAGCTGGGCTTTCCTTTCTGCCAGCTGGGACTGGATGTGGATGCAGCGGGGGAGCCCCCCTGGGCTGTTAGGACCAAGGCAATACCCTGGATGGTGGAGTAACAAGTCTGGGTAAGAGTCCTCAGTGTGGAGCTGAGTGGCCATAGCAACTTGGGACTTTTAATTGAAAGACAGAAAAGTCTATCTTGTTTAAGCCACCGGGTCACATTGTGTCAAATGCATACATTTGCTAAAAAACAAAGTCTGAAAGTTAATGCTTCAGACAAGCACTTGATAATAGAAGATTCTTTGGTCTTCTTCAATCTTCTGTTAATGCTCTGTTTAATCCTATCTTATCTTCCCAGGTGCTAATTACAGGCATCCAAAAAAAAAAAAAAAAAGCCTAGAAGTCTTGGAGAAATTATTCATTTCTAAAGAAACAGAATGCCACCTCCTAAATCAGTGAGGAACACGAGCAAACACAAAGGTCCTCTTTAGAGTCAGCACTGTGAGCTTAGGTGCAGACTTTCCCAGCTGACTGCTATCGCTATGTCTATGGTGTTGTTTGGCAAATAGGTGATAAGGGATGGGGTGTGTGTGTTTAGTTGCTAAGATGTGTCTGACTGTTTTGTGACCCCATGAACTGTAGCCCACCAGGCTCCTCTGTCCATGTGATTTTCCAGGCAAGAATACTGGAGTGGGCTGCCATTTCCTACTCCAGGGGATGTTCCTAACTCAGGGATTGAACCTTTGTCTCCTGCATTGCATGTAGATTCTTTACTGCTGAGCCACCAGGGAAGCCAAGGAATGGGGGGAATCCCACAAACCAAAAACATGAGTCATGAGCTTCTTCCAGTTTGGGGATTTCTTTTTCTGATTTGTACTATGAGAGTGTTTGGCTTGGTGATAATCACAGCTTTTTTATTTTTTTTAAAAATGTTAAACATTTTAAAAACCTGATGTGCAAAAGAGACTGGGCGCTAGGATGTTCACATGTATCCTCTCACCCAAGCCTCCAAAGCCATCTAAAATGATAATAATTGAGATGTACTGGGCTTTCCTGATGGCTCAGACGGTAAAGAAACTGTCTGCAATACAGGAGACTCAAGTGCAATCCCTAGCTCAGGAAGATCCCCTGGAGAAGCAAATGGCAACTCACTCCAGTATTCTTGCCTGGAGAATCCCATGAACAGTGGAGCCTGGCAGGTTACAGTCCATGGGGTTGCAAAGAGTTGGACATGACTGAGTGACTAACACTTTCACACTACCGGTACTACACACAAGGCTTTATCTACTGACAGTATTCTGCTCCTGAGATTGTTTGTAAAGCACTTATGAAAAGTCTGTGGTCAGACTTCCAAACATTTGATGTGGAAGGATAGTTGATAAAGAAAGATACTAAAATCCCTTTGCTTCTGAACTTAAATCCAGTCACCAGTTTAAGAAGTAGGTAAACTGTACCAAGTTAACCATCCTGTACACTTTGTGGATATAAAGAATTAAAAGGGTCAGTGTAATGATATATTTTGAAAGCAGGATTTTTTCTGAAACTCTGCAGGGCAGTTGGATTTATGGTAACAGATTTTCATACGAGTTCTCACTGGGTATTAGAATTGAAGATAACTGGATCTTAGCAATAATATAGCAACACTTCAGGGAGGTTGACTGAAAAGACAGCATCTATGAGCTGATTCTTGAGAGTCCCTTGGACAGCAAGGAGATCAAACCAGTCAATCCTAAAGGAAATCAACCCTGAATATTCAGTGGAAGGACTGATGCTGAAGCTAAAGCTCCACTACTTTGGAGCTTTATGATGAGAAGATGAGATAAGAAGACTCATTGGAAAAGACCCTGATGATTGAAGATAGAAGGCAGGAGAAGGGGATGACAGAGGATGAGATGGTTGGATGGAATCACTGACTTGATGGACATGAGTTTGAGCAAACTCTAGGAGATAGTGAAGGACAGGGAAGCCTGGTGTGCTGCAGGCCATGGGGTCGCAAAAAGCTGGACACAACTTAGTGACTGAGCCATTTAATTCATCCTTTCATCAAATGTTTTGGGCTAATGACAACCATTAAGCACAGTGACTAATGTCCTTGCCATTCCCTTGGATTCTGACTCGCATTCTTGAGAAGGAGAGAAAGGAGTGGGTGTTATAGCCAACAGGAAGGGCATGAGCAGTAAAAGCCATCACGTTTATCTTGTTCACTATAACAGGAAAAACTCCGAGAAGTGTTGTTCTAGATAACGCAACAGATTTTCCGTACTTTTATCCATGCCGCTTTTCCTTCTTTTGTTCCTGGGTTCTGTTTGCATGCTTTCAAGAAATCACGAGAAGTCAGTACCTCACTCAGACTAAAGCAAAACAATAAGCCCAAGGACCAGAGTGTGGACCTCATTGTTAGAAATGAGAGAAAAGTGACAGGCAGCTCGAGACATTTCCAACTCACAGGATGTATGGAAGCTCTTCTGGGGCTGCCAAGTGCTATGGATTCTACCAGTTTCAATCAGAGTTGAAAGAAATGGGCTGTGACGGTTTCCACTAACCAGCCCAGAGAAGAGTCCAGGACGGGAGGATGGGTCTGCAGTTTCCCCTCCAGCTTGTTTTTAGTTCGTTTTTTTTTTTTTGGGCCATGCCTTGTGGCATGTGGGATGTTAGTTCCCTGACCAGGGATTGAACCTGTGCCCCCCTGTAGTGGAAGCATGGAGTCTTAACTACTGGACTGCCAGGGGAAGTCCTCCCCTCCAGCTTCTTGGAGAGCACTGTCATCTCCACTGGCAAGGAAGAGGAAACTGTGCTGGGGTGTCCAGGTCTCACTGCATGACTCCCCAGGCTTTCAGGAAATAAGTGAGGGCTCTGGTAGTAAATACAAACTCTATCCACATGGTATTAGACAGCCACAAAAAACTATGCTTGAGTTTTTAGTACAGGAAATGATCATGGTTATCTTTTTTTTTTTTTTTTAATGGCAGGATTTAGAGTTTATTATATACTGTGATCTCAGCTATGTAAAACTGCACCAGGAAAATCTGGTAGGAAATACTGCAAAACAGTAAAAATGTTTTTTTCTTGGAGTAGAACCACTGGTTATCTTCTTGGTAGTTTTCTGTATTTCCCAAATTTTCTAGAATGAACATGCATTAAACATTTTTTTCCCTTTAATAAAAACATGGGGGAGCGATACTCAGTTACAATGGAAATAATGAGACTCCTATCTATTTTTTAACATCAAATGCAGTTAAACAAAATTATATTACAGCTCAAATTTATTCACACTAAACAAACTTTTTTAGATTATGATTTTCTTAAAGAAATCCCATCTATAAGAGGACACACCTCATCAAGGGGATGGTAGCTACTCTTACTGCTCGATGTGTATGTGGTACAACTTTAAAAGTAGTAACAATAAACTTTAAAAACAAAATAACTGGATCTTGGCATTAGAGATGATTTTTAATTAGCAACATAAATTAGTGTTCCCTTCAAGGGAGTCACTTAGGAAAGCATTCTTTCTTCTGCTGGTATTATAATAATTTGTGTTCAGTCATGTCTGACTCTTTGAGACCCCGTAGACTGTAGCCTGCCAGGCTCCTTTGTCCATGGAATTTTCCAGGCAAGCATATTGGAGTGGGTTGTCATTTCCTTCTCCAGGGGATCTTCCTGGCCCGTGGATCAAACCTGTGTTTCGTATGTCTCCTACAATGGCAGGCAAGTTCTTTACCATGAGTGTCACCTCAAGTATTGCCATTTCTCAAAATATTTATTTTGGAGCTTTCTGTGGCACTGCTCTGGAAAATCATTTTGTTACTTCAATCACTCCCTATTTTTAACCAAAAATGGTTTTACCAGATTGACACCTCCTTTACCTGACTTGACTTTAACTGGCTCTTCATCTGTCATAAAAAAACAAGTCTATTCTCAAAGAATAAATACTCCCAGACCCTGATATTATTTTTCAAGTGCCACAGACTTTATGAAAACAAGTCTGAAACATGAGTTTTCCGGCCATATTTTGAGTAATAATTGTATTTTCATAACACTTGACCAATCTGGCCCCAAGATGACTACTCTGAGGTGTGTTTTCAGGTGGGAAGCAAAAGGGATCCATCACAGATTAATGAAAAGCCTCAATTAAAGACTACAGAACAGACTAATCTTATATTCTAGTAAAAACCAACAAAAGCCTATTAGAAGACAAAGATTTTCAAGTACAATAGAGAAATGAAAAGCCACCAGTACTTGCTTCCACCTTTTGGACAACAAGGGGCAGAAACTCAGGCTGGCAACCCAGGGACTCCTTCCTATAATACAACGTTCATAAAAGACAGGACTACACTTCCTTTTCTATCTGACTCGATCATCACTTATCAACACTGGCTTCACGTTAGAATCAGCTGCGAGCTTTACAAAAGTACCAACTGGCTGGAAATGTTCAGAAATTCTGAATCTCTGAAGACAGAGCTGGGATATATATGCATGGTGTTGTCTGTAGGTGTGTGTGTGTGTGTGTGTGTGCTGTTTATTCTTTCCCTTCTTCTTCTTCCCCCTTTTAAGCTCTTTCGCCCTTCCTCCCCTCCAGTTCCTAGGTGATTCAGATGCACTAAAACACAGTAAGGGGTGCAGACCATGGGCAGCTGATCCACATGAAGATCCTGCCTTCTGTCCACAGAACCCACTTCAGCTAGTTGATGAAATGAGCACCTAAACAATTCCCTCCATTCATCACTTTGTAGAATGATTCATAAGAACAAAAATTGGGGGAGAGTACTTGGTCCATATATATCATCTTAGAAAATAAAAATTTTAAACGAGGGATAAGAAGCATAGTCTCTAGTTGATTAACCACATATAAGATGAAAACACTTGTAAAGGCTCAAATAATGAAACCACATCAGAGCCTAGTCATTGGAGGAGATTCTATGTTTTTCTTTTGGTTGATCTGTATAGACTGTAAATCTTCCACAAGGAATACATATCATTTCTGTGATACCTACTTTCCTGCTGGCCTGTTGACTTAAGAGAAGAAGATTACATACCGGCAGTATCTTGGGCTGTCACATCCACGCCGTGTGTAACCATGACCCTGAGGCATTCCACATGTCCTTTTGTAGCAGCAAGATGAAAACTGGAAAAGAGGTAACACAATCTCCTTAAGATTGCCACTCTTTACAGACTTACCCCAACCATGTTTTTGCCTTTTGTGTATACTATCTCTCACTTAAGCTCCAAACCACCTCGAGAGTAGGTCTTACTTTTTTCTCATTTTAAAAAGGAGAAAACAGAGGCTCGAAGTGGTCTGATAATTTGCTCATTGATACTTTTTATTAAGTAATGGATAAGGAGCTAGATCTTAGGTCTTCCCATGTAAAGACAGGCTTGAAAAAAGTAAAATTCAATGACATTTCTTACCCCTTTAGGAAAAAATAACCAGAGTCCCAACTTGATTCAATTCCTAAATATATAAGTAATTTATCAACTTTTTTCTGTTTTCCAGTGTTTTTTTAACAAAGCCATTATTTTTAAGCAATGCACTCTCTGAAGGCAAATTTGTCCAAGTCAAACAATGATTAGGGTTCTTGGACAGCATCAGTATCAAATCCATTGTTGTGTTTTAGCAGATAGCAATAGTTATCTGTAGTTGTACACAACTACACAACTTTTTTTTACATGCCTAATGTGCGCCAAGCATCTTATTACCCACTTTAGTACATTAGTTCTTTTCATCCTCATAAAAGCCTTTTAATTTTTTTTTTTAATTTTTTGGCCACGTCAAGCAGCATGTTAGAGATCTTAGTTCCCTGACCAGAGACCAAACTCATGCCCTGTGCATGGGAAGCAGGGAGTTTTAACCACTGGACCACCAGAGAATTCACCATAAAAGCCTTTTGACATGAGTCCTAACACCATCTCCATTAGATGGCAGGCGTCTACACTCAGGTACAAACAGCATTAAAGGAAGCCCACAGTCAGGCACTGGAACTCAGTGACACTTGAGGGCACAAACCTCGCTCAGCACATTTAGACTTATCATTAGAAAGAGATAATATCCTTATAACACAGGAAGCTCAGCTCAGTTCTCGGTGATGAACTAGATGGGTGGGATGGAAGTGAGGGTCAAGAGGGAGGAGATATATGTACACATATAGGTGACTCACTTTGTTTACAGCAGAACTAACACAACATTGTAATGCAATTATACTCCAATGAAAATAAATAAATATTTAAAAAAAGAGACAACATCCAATGCCACACCCATCCTCCCCGCAGATCCCAGGGGTGAAGGGCACTTCCACGGGCAGAAGGAAAGCAGAATTCCACTGAGCAGCCATGCCTTGAGAAGGAGGTTAATGCACGTCTGAGCTCTCCAACTGCCTCAGACCTGTCTTAGGGAGTTACCTTCTCAGGATACTTGGTGTCTGTAACTCTGAATTAATGCCCAGGTAATATTCTTCCATAGCACAGGATCTGTCACTGGGGTCCATAGTCACACCCAAGTAGCAAATCCAAGAGCTAAACTGATTTAAACTCAGGTGAGCTTGACCCCACACCTCTGCTCTGGAGAACTGGGCTGACTGAGGGTTGGCAGGTCAGCAAATAGGGTTATATCAGTTCTGGTTGCAGATCAGCCATATGTCAGCTATGTATCTTTGGGAAGTCAGTTTAACCTCTCAGAGCCTAAATTTCCTTCATTGTAAAGTGTGTGGATAGACTCAGATGCTTTCTAATGTTCCCTCCAGCTCTTACATTCTATCATTTTAGCTTCCCTGGCTCTGATCACATCGACCATTTCTTCATTTGTGCAGCAACTTATGTGTAATGTTTCTTTAAAGTCAAAATCTACTTTATAGTAGATTTACACATTTTGCGTAATGTTTACACATTACAGTGAAGCTTTGATCATATGGAATGACTTGGGAACATGCGACTTGTTTAAATGAAATTTCTAATTAAATACTGCTTAACCAAAAGGCAGGACAATAAATAATAACAGCCGTTTTCAGCATTGTTGGGGTAACTTAATTTTATAATTAGTAAACTTCATCTTTAAACAGTGAATCATTTAATCACAGTGAAAGGTTTCTAAAATTTCCCCACCCTTAGTAACAGTGTTGGTGCTAGTGGTAAAGAACCTGTCTGCCAATGCAGCAGACGTAAGAAACGTGGCTTTGATCTCTAGGCTGGGAGAATCCCCTGGAGGAGGGCATGGCAACCCACTCTAGTATTCTTGACTGGAGAATCCCATGGACAGAGAGGAGCCTGGCGGGCTACAGTCCATAGGATCACAGAGTCTGGACACAACTGAAGTGACTTAGCATTCATGCATGTGCAGTAATAGTGTACATTACATAATTTAATTGCTCTTGAGGACATGAAACCACTAAGAGACTCAATTATTGAAGTCTGCTTTCAAGGCAATGGATCTAAATACCCCAGATTATTAAGCCCTAATATTTATTAATATTTATCTTCTTTTCTTAATGTCTATGTGCTTGCTTCTAAGCTGTTCACTCTGCTATATCCTATGACCAGGGGAGAACTCAATCAAAATGATCTGGACCAGGCAGCCAAATCTTTTGCTAAAGATGAAAATACCAGGAATAGAAATTAGCACTCACATGCACACACACACACATGCAAACATGTAAAGATACAAAACTTTGGACTGAAGTTTAACATATGGACTTCCCCTGTGGCTAAGCTGGTAAAGAATCTGCCTGCAATGCAGAAGACCTGGGTTCAATCCCTCGGTTGGAAAGATCCTCTGGAGAAGGGAAAGTTTACCCACTCCAGTATTCTGGCCTGGAGAATTCCATGGGCTCTATAGTCTATGGGGTCACAAAGAGTTGGTCGTGACTGAGAGACTTTCACTTTAACATATTTACGCTACACATGTCATAATTGTGTAGTTTGCTAAAACTTCTCAAGTGGAACATGTCCCTTCTGCTTTCATACTGAAGAAACACAATGTGGCCAGAGACCCAAAATCCCTCCTTGTATCTCCTCTTAGCACCCCAGAAGATCTCCATGTGCCCCTTCTAGTTGCTAACTCCTTTCTCCCTGTGATAACTATTTTCCTACTCTAAGACTTCCTGGATTTCCTCAGCACGCATGCTCAGTTGCTCAGGCATGCCCAACTCTTTTGTGACCCCATGGACTGTAGCCCACCAGGCTCCTCTGTCCATGGAATCTTACAGGCAAGAATATTGGAGTGGATTGGGTAGCTATTTCCTCCTCCAGGGGATCTTCCTGACCTAGGAATCAAAACTCACATCTTCCGCACTATGGGCAGATTCTTTACCGCCGAGTCATAGGGGAAGCTCTGTATTTTCTCTGGATTGCACACTATATTTACAGGGCATTGAACCTGCAGACACATGTGACAATGAACCATTTCTGTAAGGCCAATCCTGCATGCTGATAAATGTGCTCTGATGAATGTGACACGATATTCTATGGATGGCTTGGCAGTTGTGTAATTTTCAGCATCATATTTGAAAGGTCAGTGGTCATTATAAGTCAAGAGAAGTGAGGTGTTAGGAAGTTAGGCTCATTATCCAATCCAATTTTCTTAGACATTGCTTTTTAAAATGAAATTATTATAGCAATCCATCTTTGATGGCTATAACACATTGTATTGAGGGATCCAGTTAATTAAGGTTTCACTGCATATGTTTTAATAAACTGTGTGCATGTGATTTTATTCTGCTGTCTCTCTTCAGAGTTTAAATCATGAAGAGACTTTTTCCTTTATTTTGGGAAATCTCCAATTATTCTTCTGCAGAACACTGTGTTCTGATGAAAAAATAAAACGAGTCTTTTCCCAATTCATAATTTTATCCTCATACATTTCACCTGAAACTTCAGCACTCGTTGTTCTTACAGAGAAAATGAACTTGTATAAAGATAAATAATAATAAACAGCCAATTATCCATATATAATGATAGATACTCATGCTGGTATTTTTATACTGCAGAATCTCATATTTTTAGCTAATCAAATCATTCTTAGTTGATGTAATTCAACTAGCTAAACCAATATTTCAAGGTGTTTCTGAAAGGAGACTCATTTCCAGGTGTTTATTGTGGATGTCACATAAAAATTATTCTTAAGGATCTCATTTATCGTATCTTTTCATCTCTGAATTTTTCTACACATATACTTAAAAGATAAGCACTTTGCAAAGTAGAAATAATAATGCGATGAAATCTTTTGTATCCAACAACCTTGTTTCATGTATACCCTTACCAACCATTATTATTTTTTGAAGCAAATTTCATGTCATATCATTTCATTCTTAAATATTTCAATGTATTTCTAAAATAAAATGGCTCTTAATGAAAATGTAGTAATATCATCACAACTTAAAATTTTGTAATTTTTCAATAATGCCAAATATTCAGGAATTGAATATTTCCAATTGTTTCATAAATATTATCATTTTTGAATAGTTTATGGGAATCAAAATCCAAAAAAGGTCAACATATTGAGATCCGGTTGATGTCTAATAATGTTCCCTTTTTCTTTTTCGGTTCTTGCAATTTGTTTTATGAAAAAGCCATACATTTGGGCCTGTAGAATTTTCAGTATCTGGATTTTTCTGCATCTCCCTCCCCACAGTATTTTTTTAACATGTTTCTCTTGCCTCTACTTGTTCTGTAAACTTGTAGCTAGGTTTAGAGGCTTGGTTTGATACAGGCTCAGTTTTTGGCAAAGCAACTTTATGAGTGGTATCATGTACTTTGACTGAAGACACGTAATGTCTAGCTGGCTCCGTTTCAGTGATGTTAGCAACCACTGATAATCACTACTTGGAGTCATCCTTTGATTTGTGGTTTGCCAAGTGGTGACATTTTAATCCATGATTTTTTTCCTATTCATTAGCTGGAATTCTTCTAGAGAAAAAATTCCCTTGATGACAATTTAGTTTTCCAGAAATATAGTTCATACAGGAAAAAGAAACATCTGATCTTTTACTTTAAATGAAAGCCTTCTTAAGAACAAGTTGGTTGCCTGGTGTCTTCTAAAGGAGACCAGTGTGGTATGAGAAGATTAATGTATGTAAGTTAAATAGACATGTGTATGATAGCCAATCAGTTCTCCAGATTTTTTGACAAACAAATTTAAGCATTTTCACCACTGTACATCCCCATATTTAATACTACAATAAATGCATGTCAAACCCACTGCCAAAAATATTTCAACTCTGCATGTAATTGAGTTGACTGTTTTAAGATATTTGGGCATAGTGACTAAAATGCTTTGATGGGAGAATGTGTCAAATTACCTTAATTGCACAGAATATGATAAGTGACTTCAAAAGGATTTTTGGATATAGTGTTAAGGCCAAAGTACGAGCCAGTTTAAAAGGTTTAAGAGACCCCACTCCAAGGATAAGAAAAACAGTTGACAAATAAGAGCCAGTGCTCAGTCTAGAACATGATGCAAAAAAGAAATGCTATAATTCAGATTTTAAATTGTAGATTTTCTTGATAAAATAACCAACACCCCATCTACAACACATATGGGCACACACAGGGCTGTACATACTACAGCCATGTTCTAAAACTGGGAAGGTTTTTAAAAGTTCTACGAGCATATCCTGTGAAATAACAAGGCTTCTTCATCTTCAACACCATATACTACATTTTATACTCTATATAAATACGGTACACCATTCTTTGTAATACATACTATATATGCTATTTTATACTATGATCTATCATTTAAAAATATGTGGGCTAGATTTAGAAAGAGAAAATATAAAATAAGAAAGAATAACCACCAAGACATATAGTTATTTGGTATTTATTGATCACTGTGATAAAATACTCTGATACTTATAGAGTATCCCTTTATTTAATAATACATCCAAAAATCATTTTACTACCTAATTTGGGATAAAATGTCTATAACCTGAGTTTGCCAAATCAATCATCACATCAAAGAACAACCCAAATGATCAGTGTACTGATTTAGCTTTGCCCTGTTCTTAAGGAAGCTGTACAAATGCACAAGAAATAAGGTACAAAGTAGACAATGAGATGACTGTCAGCAAGTCCCCCACACCAACACCACTTACACATTCAGTGCAGTTACCTCACACCCGAAGAGCAACAAATGACCAACAAATGCAGCTGTGTCATTTGGTCAATTCTCCTCCAGCTGCTGGAAGAGAAAGCCCTATCTTCCCTCTTTCATTCCCCCAGCCCTGTGCCTAGAAGCAGCTCTTCTTTTTTTTTTTTTTTTTTTCAGAAGCAGCTCTTCTCAAGCTCTTAAGCCATTAGACAGAAGGACAAGGTGGGAAAACTACCTTGCTATTCTGTGTGTACTCAATTTGGATACCCAGTCATTATAAGGTTTTAACTTCAGAACATCTGGTCCTTATTCCAAACACCCAAGATTTTGAAAAATCAGACAAAACTTCCAAACTTTAGAGCTTTATTAAAGCTTAGAGGAAGGACAATGTGCAGCCAGATGAGGAAGTGTAACAAGAAGCAGGATACTGGGAAGGCAATACACATAATCTTCAAGGGCTCAGGCTAACTGGGTTTGAATCTGCACTCCGCCGCTTATTAACATTGAGCGGTCTTGGGCAAGTGGTCTCTGTATCCCAGTTTCCACATGTGTAAAATGGGCTGTGAGGAATGAAATGAGGTATATGCAAAAAGCGCTTAGCAAAATGTGAAGCATGGATACATATCCAAAGAAATGCCACCAATTATCAGAGCCTCATCAACACAAGGCAAGGAACAGGGACGGAGGCATTCTGCTTAATAAAAGGATTTGTCTCAATGTTCAGAAAAGACAGACTAACAGAAATTAGGTCAGAACCATCACTGCTTAAGAAATGAAGAAAGAAATACGGTTTTCTCTGGGTATATGCTACTCAGCGCTCTGTTGTGATTTAAATGGAAAGGAGATCCAAAAAAGAAGGGATATGTGCATACACATTACTTATTCCCTTTGCTGTACAGTATAAACTGACACAGCAATGTAAAAGAAGTATACTCCAATAAAAAAAATAAAAATGAAAAAAAAAAGAAAAGAAGAGAGGAGGAGGAGGAGAAAAGCAAGAAGAAAAGCAAGGAGGCCCGGGAGGGAGGTTCCAGAGGGAGGGGATCTATGTATACTTAGGGCTGATTCTCTTGCTGAATGGCAGAAACCAACACAATGTCATAAAGCAATTATCTTCCAATTTTTAAAAAATGTGAAAAAAAAAAGAAAGAAAAGCAAGAAAGACAGAGTTACAGACAGTCATTGATGACCAAAACAAAACAAAACACCACCAAAAACAAAAACCATCTGAGATCAGCCTTGTCTAATGCTTACGCTTGAGCCGCTAAGTAAGATTCAGGCACCTTCGAGAAGTGACAATCCCCAAAGCAGGGTGTGGCAGCAACAAGTCATTAGCATTTAGCCTCCACTTGAGTAACTTTTTATAAGATACTTAAGTGGAGAGCTGGGTTTGGCTGGGTGGGAAAGCATGGCTAGTCATTCACAGAACCCAGATCTGTAAATGACAGTGAGTAGGTTTCCTTTCTTATGCAGTGCCCGATACACGCAGGCATCCTCAGAGCAGCAGTCCCGGCGACTGGTGGGTGCTGGTCAGGGCCGCAGGTGGCATCTGTGGTGTTACCTCAGGCTTGAGGAGCAGATGGCACCCCGAGTCCGCACACAACTACGGAAGCTCCTGGTTGGTGGCCTCTAACAGCCTGTACCCTGGATAGCTGATAGAAGAACACACCTCTAGGTAAAGGCAGTTTGCAGACTTGGGGGAGGTGGGTAGGAAAAGAACTAGGCTGAAGAACAGCCCCCCTCACCCCAAAACAGAGGCTGTTCTTGACAAAGTTAATCCCAGGGCATTGGAACTAATTTGAGCATGGAATCATTTCTATAGTTATCTATTTTTATAAACTGCTATAGCTAAATATATTAATTAATTTACATATTTACCATAGTAAGGTATTTATTTATGTGCCGACACTGTTCTAAGCACTGAGAAACACGTGGTGAATAAAGAAGCCCTCATGGATCTCAGCTTTTCACAGGAAGACTAAAGATAAACCAGTGATTCTCCACGGGGGCGATTCTGCCCCACCCAGGGGACATTTGGCAACACCTGGACACAGCTGTGATTATTATTCACAGGGTGGGGGGTGGTTTCTAATGTATAATGACCAGGAAGGAAAGGGAAGAGACTAGTCACTCAGTCATGTACGACTCTTTGTGACCCCTCGGACTAGAGCCTGCTAGCCTCCTCTGTCCATGCGATTCTCCAGGCAAGAATACTGGAGTGGGTTGCCATTCCCTTCTCTAAGGGATCTCCCCGACCCAGGGATTGAATCCATGTCTCCTGCTTGGCAGGCAGATTCTTTACCACTGAGCCACCGAGGAAAGAACAGAGACGCTGTTATAACATCCTACAGTGCACAGGACAGCTCCCCAAAACAAACAATTCTCGGACTAAAATGTGAATCGTACCAACATGTCAAAATGTCAGTAGTGCCCAGGTTGAGAAACTGTGACAAACTGTTTAAAACAAATGCATGATGCTGAAAGATAATCCTATTAAAACAAATTAAATAAAGACTTAAGAAACAGCATGGGCAGATCCCCAAATTTTTATTTTACGGTATGTGAATTCGGCATTTTAAAATGCACAATTCGGTTGTTTTTAGTATATTCATGAAGTTGTGCAACCAACGTCACTATCTAATTCCAGAATATTTTCATCAACTTAAAAAAGAAAATTCATATGCACTAATATTCACTTCCCATCCTATGCCTGCCCTTGGCCATCACTAATCTACTTTATCTATGGATTTGCTTATTCTGGACATTTCATCAAGATGGAGTCATACAGTAGGAGATTTTTTTGTGTTTGTCTTCTCACGTTTGGCCTCTTTTCAAGGCTCACCCATGTGTAGCACATACCAGTATGATATTCCTTCCACTGAGCAGATATATCACATTGTGTTTATTCATTCATTGGTTACGGACATTTGGGTTGTTTCTACTTTTGGGTTATTTTGAATAAGGCTGCTAAAACATTTGTGTACAAGTGCTTGTGTAGACGCCTGTTTTCAGTTCTAGTGGGTACAGGCCTAGGAGTGGAATTGCTGAACCATAGAAGGGAAAGGGCAACCCACTCCAGTGTTCTGGCCTGGAGAATCCCAGGGACGGGGGAGCCTGATGGGCTGCCGTCTATGGGGTCGCACAGAGTTGGACATGACTGAAGGGACTTAGCAGCAGCAGCAGCAACGGTAACTATGTTAAAGTCTTTAATGAAATGCGAGACTACTTTCTAAAGCACCATTTTACATCCCCAGCAACATGAGGGCTCTAATTTGTCCACATCCTAGCCAAGCCTTGTCTGGCAAATTTTAATTTGAGAGATGAGAATTTTAATTACACCTAAATTTCCCACAGAAGAAACACTTAAGTCTTTCTTAATGAACCCTTTGAGGTAGTTATTGTAACTAATTATCAGCTGAAATTTCTCCTTAGAGGAATAGAAAAGTGAAGGCAAAATGAAATCAGAACATCCTTGGGCTTTGTCTCTGTAGGCTTTTACACCTAATTAAAAAGTGGGGCCTTTCCTTTTTTTTTTTTCTGTAAATCAACTATACTTCAATTTTTTTTAATTTTATTTTATTTTTAAACTTTACATAATTGTATTAGTTTTGCCAAATATCAAAATGAATCCGCCACAGGTATACATGTGTTCCCCATCCTGAACCCTCCTCCCTCCTCCCTCCCCATACCATCCCTCTGGGTCGTCCCAGTGCACCAGCCCCAAGCATCCAGTATCGTGCATCGAACCTGGACTGGCATCTCGTTTCATACATGATATTTTACATGTTTCAATGCCATTCTCCCAAATCTTCCCACCCTCTCCCTCTCCCATAGAGTCCATAAGACTGTTCTATACATCAGTGTCTCTTTTGCTGTCTCGTACACAGGGTTATTGTTACCATCTTTCTAAATTCCATATATATGCGTTAGTATACTGTATTGGTGTTTTTCCTTCTGGCTTACTTCACTCTGTATAATAGGCTCCAGTTTCCTTTTAAAGACAAGAAATGTCACTCAAGTGTTGATAGGAATATATTTTATGAGACAGTCTATTGGCTTATCCCTTCATTTAGAGAGGTCAAGAACTCCGTGGAGGAGGGAGGGGTATAAAAACCTTTATCCATCTGCCCAACCCCAGGCCCAGTGACAGGGACACTCATCACTGCCCAGGGATACAGCAGGGTGGCCGTCCAGACTCCAGTACAGCTGAAGTGACAGCACTTCAGTAGCCTGAATCTTGGATGTTCGCGGGGTGATCCATGGACCAGGAGCTGTTGGACATGCAGGCTCTCAGGCGCCACCCAGCATCACTGATCCAAAAGCTGTGTTTACAAGTTTCCCAGTTGATCCCCATGTACGTGACTGCTTTCAAAGTAGTCTGCTGCAGTAGTCTGCTGCTCTAAACAGAGGGCGAGTTCAGAACCTCGCACCGTCCTTTTCACCAAGGCACCCATTGTTTCAAACTTCTTTTGAAAACATAATCCCTTAGCCTTGAAAGCAATCTTGTGGATTTGCCCCACAAAAAAGGAATCGATGCTGTTTTAAGTTTCATTATAATAGGCCATGTTTAGCTTTCTTGTAAAAAAAACTCAGCTGGGCCCTTCAACAGAGGGGTAACTAAAAGGCACAAACAGAGTGGCCTGCAGATTTACTTCATGCTCCTTTGATCCCTTTGCTGCTTACTGATATTTGGAATTTCTCTGCTTTTGTCACTTGGAAAGTTCCCAAGGTTTCTGTGCTTAAGAGTTTTATGATTCCCCATCCCGCCCAGAACCCACCAACCATCCTTTCCTCTTCCTCCTCCCTTCCTCCCACTCCCATAAAAAGACCAAGAAGACCTGGAGAGCCCAGAACAACAGCTGTGTGGCAGCCCAAAGGTGCAGAAGGAGAACAGCAGGAAAAAAAACGAGTAGCCCAGGAGGCTGAAACACCACGCTGGGCCTGCTGCCTTGTCATCATGCTTGAGGTACTAACTTCACTTCTCTTGCCTCTAAACCATATTTGAGCAACTAAAAAAAAAAACAGTGGCATCAACAATAATAGCAGGATTTCTCTGGCGGTACAGTGGATACGAATCCGCCTGCCAGTGCAGGGGACATGGGCTCTATCCCTGGTCCAGGAAGATTCCACCCGCCCTGGAGCAACTAAGTCTGCACTCTGCAAATACCAAGCCCTTGTGCCTAGAACCCGTGCTTCACACCAAAAGAAGCCCATGCACTGCAATAAAGAGTAGCCAGAGCCCGCACACAGCAACAAAGACCCAGAGCAGCGAAAAATAAAAATAAATAAAAAATTTTTAAATATTTTTAAAAGCTGCTTATCTATTGAAATACCATGCCCCATAACTCATTACATCCCCCAACAAGGCTCTGGAAGGAATAACTATCATCATCCCATCTTACAGAGGAGGAAGCTGAGGCACAGAGAAGTCCAGTGAACTTGCACAAAGTCCCAGAACCAGTAAGTAGGGGAGCCTGAATTCTGACCTTGGTGTTCTGCCTGCAGAGTAGGCCCTTCATCACCATGCACTGAGAAACCACAGTACTTGTTAGATCTGCCTGCAAGCTATGAAACACCACATAATACAACTTACTGGCTATGCCGCTCTTAAAGAAACAAAGTTTAAATTAAAATAACTAGAAATATTTGGCCAAAAGGCAAATACAGGCTTCTTACTGGGGCAGATGAGGGTTGCCCTTGGTCTCAAATGAAAAGGAATGTATCCAATTGCCACAGCACACAGAGCCCAAAACAGAGGCTTCATATCCTTCAAAATCACTCAGCAAGTTGTGCAAACTTTCTCGAATTCAAAACCTCGGGACAAGGCCACGATATTCTTCAAGGTCCTTAACCTGAAGGGGATCTGAAACTGCTGCTATTCAAAAGCCTGTGAGTGATGGCCATGAAGGTTCCTTTTACCTTGCAGAGCTATTACCAGCACAATTCTTTTGGTTCCTGTTTGCCAGCTGAACCATATATTTGGAGGAAACACAAACTCGCAGGGCTACTTTCAGAAGACTTGGATTGTTAATGCATGTTCATTCATAGCTTTCACTTGAACTCTTTCTTGAGTGAAGGATTTCACTCCAACTCTTTCTTTCTTCACAAGCAACCCAACTCCCGATCCCAAAAGAGCTGGCCAGCCGAGTGAGGTCAGGAATGCAACAGGCTGGCCACCACCAGCAACTCTCTAGTCCTGTCCACTGCTTCTGCAACCAATTTTTTACTCCCCAAGTCAAGCTATAGAAAATAACCATACACCAAACCCTACTAGCACCATCAGACACACCCAGAATTCCAGCAAGTTAGAAGACTGAGAAGAATAAACTGGTCTAACATTTCACTTCATAGATGAAGTCGGTGAGGCTCAGGTTGAAAGTAGTGAAAGTGTCAGTCGCTCAGTCGTTCCTGTCTGACTCTTTGTGACCCTGTGGACTGTAGCCCTCCAGGCCCCTCTGTCCATGGAAGTCATATTCCTCTGCCCATGGAACTCTCCAGGCAAAAATACTGAAGTGGGTTATCTTTCCCTTCTCCAGGGATCTTCCTGACCCAGGGATTATACCCAGGTCTCCTGCACTGCAGGTGAATTCTCTACCATTCTCTGAGCCACCAGAAAAGAGAGGTTAGGGAAATGTGGAAAAGATCAGGACTTGAGTTCACTACCCTGACCCTATTAGCAGTTCCTCCCTGCTAAGCCCACATCTCCCTTCTTTCTTTTTAAAGCTCTTTATTTCCAAGAGAGGAGTAACAATGGTCAGTGAGACTCAGAAATACTTCACAATAATAACCAACTTTTCCTTTTATTATTTATATTATTATTTCACAATAATAACTAGCTTTTCAGAGTTGGACTATAAGGAAAGCTAAGCACCAAAGAATTAATGCTTTTGAACTATGGTGTTGGAGAAGACTCTTCAGAGTCCCTTGGACTGCAAGGAGATCCAATCAGTCCATCCTAAAGGAAATCAGTCCTGAATTATTCATTGGAGGGACTGATGCTGATCCTTTGGCCACCTGATGTGAAGAACTGACTCCTTGGAAAAGACCCTGATGCTGGGAAAGATTGAAGGTGAGAGATGGGGACGACAGAGGATGAGATGGTTGGATGGTATCACCGACTCAATGGACATGAGCTTGAGTAAGCTCCGGGAGCTAGTAATGGACAGGGAAGCCTGGTGTGCTGCGGTCCATGGGGTCGCAAAGAGTCAGACACGACTGAGCGACTGAACTGAACTAAGAACATCAGCATTTCCCCCAAATTGTCTATACTTTAACTGCATTCCTTTTGTAAGGCATCTTTCTGGAAGGGGAAAAAAATATTAGATCATATGAATAAGGGAAATTAAGTATTTGGAATTAGGATTTAATCCAAAATCTTCCCGTGGCCCACCAGGTTCTATATGAGGGGCTACTGGCTCCCACTGTGATCTCATCTTCTAGTTGATTCTCTGTTCGCTGGGCACATCAAACACTCTCCTACCTCAGAGCATCTGCCCAGCTGTTCCCTCCACCAGGACAGTTCTAGAAAAGTGCATGGCTTGTACCTCATTCCAATTCAGGAATCTGCTCAAATGAAGGCATCTGCTCAGAGAGGCCTTTCTTAACCAGGTTTATTCATAGTGGCCCCTAGCTGCTGTTTTTTTTTTTTTTTTTCAGTGCACCTGACATTACGTTAAAGAGGCATGTGATTATTGTCTGACTGCCCTGTTAGAATATACCTTCCTTGATGGCAGAGATTTTGTCTAGCCTATTGCAATTTTCCTAGCAGAGAAGTGATCTGGGGTGAGGCATGGGAGTAATGCAGGTTTCAGTTTTGAATTTGTCTTTTCTATCTGAAGTTTCTATTTTGTGTTTCACTAAACCAAGGCACAGGCTTCCCTGGTGGCTCAGTGGTAAAGAATCTGCCTGCCAATGCAGGGGACTCAAATTCAATCCCTGGGTTGGGAAGATGCCCCGGAGAAGGGAATGGCAACCCATTCCATTACTCTTGCCTGGGAAATCCCATGAATTGAGCAGCCTGGGAGGTCACAGCCCATGGGGTCACAAAGAGGACTTAGTGACTAAAAAACAACAAACCAAGGTACACCTATAAACTGGCATGACCATGTTTTTTTCAGGTGGTAAGTTCTTAAGAGAGAAGCTGTGTTATGTGTTATGTTATTAACTTTGCTTCCCAACATCATATCATATAGTGTGTCCCTTGGACCAGCTAAGACTTTAGCATCACGGGGGGGCTTGTCAGAAATACAGATTCTAAGGATCTTCCTCAGACTCAGGGAAGAAGCCTAGCAATCTGTGTTTCAACAAGCCCCCTAGGTGATTCTGAAACATGTCCAATTTTTAGGACCACTAGCATTGTAGGCAGAAGCAGGAACTAAAAGTCAGCACTCTTTGGTTTTGGTCTCAATTTAGCAATCTCCAAGGATGAGACAATAAAGTCACCCACAGTCGTCAGCTTCAGTTCACTCACCTGGTCCATATGATCATGGAAGCCTTCTACAGCTCTAAAGTCTGTGATTTCAACCCAGCCTACCAAGTGTTTCATGGGACTTACTTGCTGCAACACCTAAATTTTAATGAGGTCACTGAGCTCAAATGAGGCTTAGCATACATCAAATATTTCAGGGGGACAATCCTTAATCCTTAGACCAGGATTTCCGTTTCAGATTATAATCTGAGGGAAAGGACGGCATCCCTGTCTAATAGCTTCTAGTCAAAAAGCCTTGAAAAACTATTCTCCTCTGAAACTATTCTCCTCTTGTAGCAGGGATCAACTCCAGAGGCCAAGAGAAATCGCCTCCGGCAGAGAAGTAGTAAGCCTGCCTATGTTTCAGCTATTTCAAAGGCAGGTGCAACAGTGACTCTGATCACTGCTATTATCAGTAACTGAGGCGGCAGAAAGTTTGAAAAATGGAAACATTGGTTGCCTTCTCCTGGTAAACATTTCAGGTAGATATAATAAAAGGTGACTGGCATAAAATAAATAAAGACAGTAAAAACAGGATTATTGTTATTAAGTGCCCATAATGTGCTAACAGAGTCAGCCATGCTTCTTCTCAGGGCAGAGGTCTCCTAGTGACAGGAGGAGGAGACGCTTAGATGAAAGATCACATACCCAGAGCTAAGAAACCCCGAGACACTTAAGCTGAACATTAGCTCTTTTTCCTCACGACTGTTTGGTTTCACGAATGCAGTCTGAAAATAGCACTTAGGAAGTATGAAATCTTTAGGGCAAATGATCTGTCTCTTGTATTCATGATCAGTGCAAACAAATAGAGGAAAACAATAGAATGGGAAAGACCAGAGATCTCTTCAAGAAAATTAGAGATACCAAGGGAACATTTCACGCAAAGATGGGCTCAATAAAGGACAGAAATTGTAGGGACCTAACAGAAGCAGACGATATTAAGAATATCATCTGTGTATTAATTCTGTGTATGAAGAATACACAGAAGAACTATACAAAAAGATCTTCATGACCCAGATAATCACGATGGTGTGATCACTCACCTAGAGACAGACATCCTGGAATGTGAAGTCAAATGGGCCTTAGAAAGCATCACTATGAACAAATCTAGTGGAGATGATGGAATTCCAGTTGAGCTCTTTCAAATCCTAAAAGATGATGCTGTGAAAGTGTTGCACTCAACACGCCAGCAAATTTGGAAAACTCAGCAGTGGCCACAGGACTGGACAAGGTCAGTTTTCATTCCAATCCCAAAGAAAGGCAATGCCAAAGAATGTTCAAACTACCACACAATTGCACTCATCTCACATGCTAGCATGGAGAAGGCAATGGCACCCCACTCCAGTACTCTTGCCTGGAAATTCCCATGGATGGAGGAGCCTGGTAGGCTGCAGTCCATGGGGTCGCTGAGGATTGGACAGGACTGAGTGACTTCACTTTCACTTTTCACTTTCATGCATTGGAGAAGGAAATGGCAATCCACTCCAGTGTTCTTGCCTGGAGAATCCCAGGGACGGGGGAGCCTGGTGGGCTGCCGTCTATGGGGTCACACAGAGTCGGACACGACTGAAGTGACTCAGCAGCAGCAGCACATGCTAGCAGAGTAATGCTCAAAATTCTCCAAGCCAGGCTTCAATAATACGTGAACCGTGAACTTCCAGATGTTCATGCTGGATTTAGAAAAGGCAGAGAAACCAGAGATCGAATTGCCAACATCTGCTGGATCATCAAAAAAGCAAGAGAATACCAGAAAAAAATCTACTTACGCTTTATTGATTACGCCAAAGCCTTTGACTGTGCAGATCATAACAAACTGTGGAAAATTCTTCAAGAGATGGGAATACCAGACCACCTGACCTGCCTCCTAAGAAATCTGTATGCAGGTCAAGAAGCAACAGTTAGAACCAGACATGGAACAACAGACTGGTTCCAAATCAGGAAAGGAGTATGTCAAGGCTGTATATTGTCACCTTGCTTGTTTAACTTATATGCAGAGTACATCATGTGAAGTGCCGGGCTGGATGAAGCACACACTGGAATCAGATTGCTGGGAGAAATATCAATAACCTCAGATATGCAAATGATACCACCCTTAAGGCAGAAAGTGAAGAAAAACTAAAGAGCCTCTTGATGAAAGTGAAAGAGGAGAGTGAAGAAGTTGGCTTAAAGCTCAACATTCAGAAAACTAAGATCATGGCATCCGGTCCCATCACTTCATGGCAAATAGATGGGGAAACAATGGAAACAGTGACAGACTTTATTTTCTTGGGCTCCAAAATCACTGCAGATGGTGACTGCAGCCATGAAATTAAAAGATGCTTGCTCCTTTGGAAGAAAAGCTATGACCAACCTAGACAGCGTATTAAAAAGTAGAGACATTACTTTGCCAACAAATGTCCATCTAGTCAAAGCTATGGTTTTTCCAGTAGTCATGTATGGATGTGAGAGTTGGACTATAAAGAAAGCTGAGCACCAAAGAATTGATGCTTTTGAACTGTGATGTTGGAGAAGACTCTTGAGAGTCCCTTGGACTGCAAGGAGATGCAACTAGTCAATACTAAATATTCATTGGAAGGACTGATGCTGAAGTTGAAACTCCAAGCCTTTGGCCACCTGATGTGAAGAACTGACTCATTTGAAAAGATCCTGAATGCTGGGAAAGACTGAAGGCAGGAGGAGAAGGGGACGACACAAGATGAGATGGTTGGATGGCATCACTGACTCGATGAGTTTGAGCAAGCTCCAGGAGTTGGTGATGGACAGGGAAGTCTGGTGTGCTGCAGTCCATGGGGTCACAAAGAGTCAGACACAACTGAGTAACTGAACTGAACTGATTCATGACTCCCAGACTCTATTACCCAGAATGGGTGATTTGTACCAATTTCCAAACCTTTCTGACCCATACTTTTCTCTTCACAAATTACTCCAGGGTGATTGAGAGCATCAGATGAGAAATACTGGGAGAAACTGACATGATCTTTCTAATGGGTGAAAGATCAACTATCTGTTGACTGAAGAACACATATGAAAGCCCCCAGCCCAGTGTTGGGTACTCAATATTAACATGACAAATAACAACTGTTAATTGTGTAAGATAGGTACATAAGTAAACAAGACCCATCAAGTTTAAGAGAGGTAGTGGTTGAGGTTAAGCTCAGCCCTGTTGGAAATTAGAAAAGACTTTATGAAAGAAAGGGCAAACTGGACCTTGAATGACTCTGCAGCCTATATGGTGGTGGTGGTGGTGGTGGTGGCGGCGGCCTTTTGTAAAGTGTCACTTTCAGGGATGCAGGCAAGGAAGCAGGAGCATTTCTAAAGGACAGGCATGTGTTGAGTGATGTCATGTGCCTCAACCCTTGAACTGTCTGGTGGCTGCCAGCGTGAGAACCTCCTGCCCCAGGTGCCCCCTCCTCCCGCGAGGTTAGTCTGGATGGAGGTCAACGCCTGCGTGTGCTGCCGGCCACGCCCACTCGCCCCGGCTCCGCCCTCTATCACAACTCCCTTTCCCAGGCTCTCTTGACCTCTGCATGTGGCGGCAGGCCTCGCCCCTGAGGCAAAGCCAGATTGCTGCAACCCTGGGCAACAATAAGCCATCTGAGTGTCTAAAATCCTTCCTTTTCAATATACTTAATCCAACTTTGCAAAGTTTCAAAATGAAAAAGTCCTGTGACCCCACCAATATTTTAATCACTGTAGTTCTTAATCCCTGTATCTATTCTCATCAATTTGCACCACTTCCTGGTTACAAGTCTTCCTTCCAAAGCACAGTTTTGCAACCTGATCTGTTCAGCTTTAACCCATGACACTATTTCCCTATAAACACCTTGTGAATTATATAACTTTAACGTAATTTATGACAAAATTTATCTTTCATTTTAATTTTACTCTGTGCACAAGCATGATATATACATGTATGTGTGGATGGGCTTCCCTGGTAGTTCAGACAGTAAAGAATCTGCCTGCAATGTGGGAGACTGGGTTCAATCCCCGGGTTGGGAGGATCCCCTAGGGGAGGGCATGGCAACCCACTCCAGTACTCTTGCCTGGAGAATCCCCATGGACAGAGGAGCCTGGCAGGCTATCACCCATAGGGTCACAAACAGTTGGACACGATTGAGTAACTAAGCGCGCGCGCGCGCACACGCACATGCACACACACACACACACACACGCATGTATGCTAGAAAACATTTCACCTGGGCTCCTTGGGCCTTCCTCAGTCCCCCTGGAACCTGTCATGAGGGAAAACCCATAGGAAGCTTTGGGCTATAAAGCCTGGGGTCTCACTGCAAAGTGACCAGCACCATGGTCCTCAGCTTGGGCTGACCATTCAAGCCACCTGTGTGCTGAAACAACCCCATGCCCAGACTGCACCCCATAGGAATTACACAGGTAGCTCTGAGGGTGATGCCCAGCACTTCTCAAAGCTGTCCAGGAAGCTTCTAATGGGAATTAGGTTGAGAACCACGGATCTAGTTGCCAAGTGGGTCCCTGACCTTGAAGTGCTATGATAAGCTCTGGAGGAAGGGAAGGAAATAATGACCATGGTATTGTTTTTCTTTTCCATTTGGGATGTTACCACTTCCTCTGTCCCCACCACATCCTCCCAACCCATTCTCTCGGGGCCACCTTGCATCACAGGAAGCATTCCTTCACTACTCCAGTGCATCACCACCTCTTCCCATCTTGAACCCCTTACAGTTAGTATGTTATGATTTAGCACTTAATTATTCTCCAGTACTTCCGTTGGTCTTATCTTCTCAGCCAGATGCTGTGCATCTTGTAGGCAAGGACCATATTTTCTCCCTTTTTTTGTTACGTGCTTATGAATGATTTTGGAGCACTTTAATACCTCCCAACTAGAAGCAAACATTTGGGTACATTTGCAAGACAGGAACAGACATTATGTCACTTTCAAAAATGCACTTGACCAGAAGCAGAGTAGATATGCTATAAAGAAATTATAGCTTTCAGTTCATCCCTCTGCCAGATATTAACAGGATATAGACAAAACACAGGGTGGTTTTGCCTGGAAGGCGATTTTGCTGAGAAGGAGGCTGCAATTACACATAAAGTATACTGCAGTTTTAGGTAAATGAATTTGAGAGCTGTGAGAGAAGGCAACCAGGTGGTATGACTTGATTTCCAAGACTGATTTCCAAGGGTTTTCAGTTTTGGAAATCTCTTGTTTTCTCTTCCAGAAAACAGGAAGAGTCAGAAGTACAACAAACCACCGGCCAGAGAAGCCCCTTTTCATATTGATCTGCAGAATTCGAGGACTACCTCCTCTATTTTACATGTAAGTGCCACCAAGTCAAGTTCTTGTTTTCAAAGCCAAAAAGATCAGGTCTTTGAAAGGTGGGCTAAACATGGATGCAGACAATATACATATATATATATGTGTGTGTGTATATATATATATATTTGTCTCTATTCACACACGGCTGGGTGGTATTTCTTCAAATACCACAGTCCCAGCAGTGATTTTATTTAGTCTGGTTGTTCCTAAAACAAACACACATAACTTTAATTAAACGCACATCCAAATGTAGGGGAAACAATCTTGAAACAATTAGCTTGTTCTATGGTGAGAGGTTTTAGGGCAATGGCATCTCCCCCTTCCTCACCTCCACCATGGAAAGAGAACAGATGGGCTGAGGGAGGCCAAGCTTGACGCCATAAACACAGCCCGCAGCTGAAGCTCTCTGCCCGGCTCTATTTTGTTCTCTTCTGACCCAAGACATCACCCTTCTTTTACTCTTTGTGAAATGAATTTCAGTTATTTGATTGCTTCCACCCCCTTTTTAACCCCTCTTAGATCAGTTTTAGAGGAAAAAAAAAAAATTCAGACAAGGTTTCTTATCTCTCCCTAAAGAAAATATTCCAGGAAGAACTGAAAAGTCTGAAGAATTACTAAACCACCCATCTGGTTATTGACCTTGGGTTATGGAAGCTTCTGGAGAATGTCAACCGAGATGGCTGCCTCATTCTTGGGACTTTCTGGGTTGTCTGATTCTCTAGGTAGTGAGGGCTGAGTTTGTCTCTACTGAAATTGCACTGGAAGCTGGGAGAGACATGTGTCGGGTTGTGATGTTCACCAGGACAGCTATTTTCCTCTTGAGCCCCATGATAGTTCAACCCTAACAACTTTACCTATGAGATAGTACCAGCAAAAAAGAGTGTTTTCTCCATTAGAACCATGCTGAAAAGTTCACTTACACAAATAGCAGCCAGGTGCCTCTTATATGCCTGGAACAGTGGGAGAAACCAACACCATCACTGAAATCATAGGATCCCTGTCCTCACAGAGCTTCCATGTTGTAAGGGATTTGAGTCATTCAGAAAACACAGATCTTGGGGGCTTCCCTAGCAATCCAGTGGTTAGGACTCTGCACTTCCAATGCAGGAGGCACAGGTTCAATCCCTGGTCAGGCAAGTAATATCCTGCATCCACATGGCATGGCCCCCCAAAAAATATAGATCATATTTAAACTGTAGAGGCTTTTCTACATCAAGTTTTTCAATCAAGATTCTAGTATTTCCAAGAGAAGACAAAAATTTTTTAAAAGGACTGAGAATATCAGGGAGGAAGGCATTCTGGACTAGAGAACCTGGGGCAAACACCTAAATGGTCTCACAGGAGAGGAAGGCAGGGAGCAGACAGTGCCACCTCCAGCAGAAGAAACGAGTAAGAAAACAGCAAAACAAGGGCAGGGCCACCAGGAGGCCCTTGAAAGTCAAAGTCAGGACTCCAGGCTGTTAGGCAATAGGAAAACCCTGTGCATCACTGAGCAAGATGACAAAATGGGTTATCACAAAAGCTCACTAGAAGACAGGCCTCCAAATTCATTTTGATACAGAGGTATGCATAAATCAAAGGGTAAACCCTAATGAGTGGGCAGAGAACGAGGCCAAGTCCTGTCAAGGACCTAACTTCCAGGTATGTGATCTAGTCTTACCCTTTGGAGACAAATGCAAAACATTCTATACACATCCTCAAACAAATGCAGGCCCTGCAAGCTCCAGGGGGCTGATGGAGCAAGAGTTCTTGAGGGAGGAACACTCTGCATTGGTCCGCCCTGAATTCAGAACTGCTCCTAGGGAGTTCCCCATTCCCCTGACACCAAACCAGATGCACGTGGAAAGAACAGGAACAAGAACAGCAAAGTCTCTATAGGTTGAGGGACATGCACATACACGCAGGTAGGAATGCACAGATTAGACTAACCCAAAGCCAGAAGTGTAGACTTGCAAGGTAAGAATGCTGAAACCAAGGGAACAATGCTGCCTGGAGCTCACTGTTACAGCAGACACTTGGCCTTGCAGAATTACGTGGTACCAAAGGGACAGGCTTTCCTGGTGGCTCAGACAGTAAAGAATCTGCCTGCAATTCAAGAGACCTGGGTTTCATCTCTGGGTCAGGAAGATCCCCTGGAGAAATGAACAGCTACTCACTTCAGTATCCTTGCCTGAAGAATACCATGGACAGAGGAGCCTGGAGGGCTACCATTCATGGGGTCGCAAAGAGTCAGTCACAACTGAACGACTAACACACACAGAAACAAAGGGACAAGACAGATGATTTCTAACCCCACAGCACCCCTGCCTTCCTTCTCAACACTAAGACCATTAGATTTGAAAGAAAATATGAAGCCAGGTAGATTTAATTCTATGGTGGCTTTGAAAACTAAATTCTTACCATTATCAGTTAATAACTTTAAAAATCAAAAAGGAACAGTCCAACCAGAAAAGTTTAATGTTAGCAGATGATGTCTTATGAAAAATCTTGCACGGAAAAATTAAGTACCTCCTCTCTTCCTTTTGCATAGAGTCCCTCTCGTTTTCTACCTAGGTGTCACTGAAGAGAAAAATGGTGGCTTATAAGTGCAAAGGCAGAGATGTTAGAAATGGCTCAGGGTTAATTCAGGGAGCGATGCATCACATGGACCTTAGTTTTATCATCTTTTAAATGGAGGTGGTGATTTTTTTTTTTATAACTTCTGTGTGCATTTCTAGTTGAAAAGAACAGAATGAACTACTGATTCATGCTACAATAAGGATGAACCTTGAAAACATTAAGCTGAAAGAAGCCAGAGACCAAGGGCCTCGTATAGTATGATTCGGTTTATATGAAATATCCAGAACAGGCTGATTCATAAAGACAGAAAGCAGATTAGTGGTCACCAGGAAGAGTGGGAGGGGAGGTTAAGGAGTGTCATTGTTTAATGGGTGTGGGTTTCCTTTCGGGGTGATGAAACATTTCTGGAACTAGTGATGATGATGGTTGTACTGTGAACGTACTTAATGCCACGAAAATGGATACTTTAAAATGGCTAACCTGGTAAGTTTTATGATGTGTATATTTTACAATTAAAAAAGAGAGATAAGAGAAAATAAATTTGACCATCTGTTCTATACATAAGGAATATCTTATTAACAAAAGGCACAGATTGATCAAGGTGATCATAATTATGGCAAAGCTGCTAATCTAAGTTTTCTTTTTTTTAGTGAGTATTGTCTTGGACGAAACTCTCATGAACAGTTCCCTTCCCTTTCTCTGGGATGGCTATAAAGCTTGTCTTGTGCAGACATCTGCAGAGCCAGACTGGGAGGAGGAGGAGCCTAGAAAGCTGTATGGTGGTACATAGAGTAATACAAAGGCACCGGGCCTACTGCTAAAAATCTCAGCACAGGCTTAAGAGGGTGGCCTCTGCCACTGTAGCTCAGAGAGCATGAACTCCAAATGTAGCATCACAAGAAAAGGTTAATTAACTCATCCAACAAATATTTATTGGCTATCTACTATAGGACTTCCCTGGTGGTCCAATGGTTAAGAATTCGCCAATGCAGGGGACACGGGTTCGAACCCTGGTCCGGGAAGACCCCACATGCCACAGGAACTAAGCCCCTGCACCACAGCTACTGAGCCTGCACTCTAGAGACTGTGAGCTGCAACTTCTGAGCCCATGTGCCACAACTACTGAGCCCAGGCATCTAGAGCCTGTACTCCACAACGAGAGAAACCACCACAATGAAAAGCATATGTACCACAACAGAAAGTGGTCTCTGCTCACCACAACTAGAGAAAGCCCGTGCGGCAATGAAGATCCTGTGCAGCCAAAAATAAATAAAATTATTTTTAAAAGAATACTATAAACCAAGCCGCTGGCTAGATAATTCCAGCTGGGAACTGTAAGGTCACAGTCCCTTCTAGCAAGGAAATTATAGTCTAGAGTGCAGGAGACCTAAGAACTAACAGTTACATAAGGTTGAATAGGCAACTGATGTAACACCCAAAGCCAGCCTACTACCCTGACTGGCGAGTCAGGGCTCCCAGGGATATGGCCTTGTGCCCACACCTGAGACAGGCCTCTGCCAAGAAGAAGTCAAGCTGAGGCTGGGGGGGGGGGTGGGGTTCAACTTAGGGTGACTGGCTGAAAGGACAAGCGCATCTCCTACAGAACCAGACCCTGACCTGTGTGAGAACGTGTACCCTCTCCCCTTTATGTGCTGGCTAGCCTGGTTCCTACAGAAAGCTTCGCCCTTTGAGCTTCCTGTGGCTCCCAATCAACAGAGTTGGGGTCTCCTCTATGGGATCACCCTTTTCTGTGGGTGCTGGGAAGACGGGTTAATTTCGGGCTTCCCAGGTGGCGCTAGTGGTAAAGAACATGCCTGCAAATGTAAGAGACATAAGAGATGTGGGTTTGATCCCTGGGTCAGGAAGATCTCCTGGAGGAGGGCATGGCAACCCCCTCCCGCATTCTGCCTGGAGAATCCCACGGACAGAGGAGCCTGGTGGGCTACAGTCTGTGGGGTCGCAAAGAGTCAGACACAAGTGAAGCAACTTAGCACGCAGCATAGCACTTTTAGTGGGACAATTTTCCCTGACAATTTGCCATTTATTCTTGATATCTATGTTTCAATCTACACTCAATCTAATTTCCGGAGAATGGTTCTCTCTGGTTGAATCTACATGGGATACTTTTAAAAATATGAATTCCTGGTCCTCTGCCTAGACCAAATGATTCAGAACATCAGGATGGGCATAGCATCCATATTTTAAAAAGCACCCCAGGGTGGGCTTCCCTGGCAGTCTTGTGGCTAAGAATCTACCTTCCAATGCAAGTGACATGAGTTTAACCCCTGGTCGGGGAACTAAGATCCCACAAGAGGTGCAGCAGAATCAAAAACAAAGTTGACAAAAAATAAAAATAAAAGCATCCCAAGAGAGTCTAATGCCAGAGCTGCCAGAATTGAGCAACAGCAATCTAGGACAAGAAAGGAAGGGAGCTGGCTTTATCAAGTGCTTACTGTGGGCTGGGCACTGTGCAGCTTTTTACACCTGGCATCTATGGCTGTAGGTGCCCCTCCTTCATCCTTTTAGAGGTGTTCTGGCCATAAGCATTATCGCCCCTAGCAAAGGCACTCAACCTTGCAGGGTTAGGAGATCAGAGATATCCCAGTTTCTTTACCCCTTGGGTGGGACAACTCTGAGTGAGTGAGTGAGTGAAGTCGCTCAGTTGTGTCTGACTCTTTGCGACCCCATGGACTGTAGCCCACCAGGCTCCTCCATCCAGGGAATTTTCTAGGCAAGGGTACTGGGACAACTCTGAAGCATACTTTAAACCTGGGATAAGCAAACTAGTTAAATTGTTAGGCTTTGTGGGCCACACAGTCCTTGTCTTAAGACTCAAATCTGCCTTTGCAGTGCAGAAAACAGCCACAAACAATGCTGAATGAATAGGTGTGGCTGCATTCCAACAAAACCGATTTACAAAGGCAGACAGTTGGGCCATAGTTGGCCAATCCCTACTCTAAGTCTAGACAGATTCCCAGAGGTCCTTAGCAGGAATGAGTCTCAGTTGCTCATAGCAGTAACCTGTCAATAACATGCTATAGAGGCTTCATTCCCTTACTGTCCACTTGCTGAGATCACGGGCTATAAAAACTTCTTCCACTCAAATCCAGACCTCACAGCCTGCTTCTGGGGTCACCCAACCAATGTCAGTATCTTGTTTTATTCTCATAACTACCCTGGAGGTTGAATACTGTCGTCTCCACTGCATAGTGAAGAAATTGAGGTGTGAGGACTACACAATCCTAGCTGATAAAAGTCCAGATTAGAAATCTAAAGTCAATAACCTCTCTGTAAGATGACCAGAGTAAGGAAAGACAGAGGATGAGATGGTTGGATGGCATCACTGACTCAATGGACATGAGTTTGAGCAAGCTCCAGGAGATGGTGAAGGACAGGGAAGCCTGGTGTGCTGCAGTCCATGGGGTCGCAAAGAGTCGGACACGACTGAGAGACTGAATAACAAATACTATAAATAATAAGGTTATGAGAATAAAAAAAAAACTTTCTCTTTTACGCTGTTTGAATGAATCTGGGATCAGATTCATTTCCCACCTATCAGTTAGTTGGTTACAAGGCTGGTGCTATTTGTTCTCTGGCAAAATCTTTGGTTACACCAGGAACAAATGTAACCATTCAAGGCAAAACTCAAATGTGTTACTTGGAACTTGGAGAGGAACTAGACTAAAATATCCTCTTACATATTTTAACAACGGGTGGGCGGTGGGGGCAGTACTAGCTGCACTTGCAAAGTTTCCCTAGGGATCCTGAGAATGTCAGAGAACAAGCTGAGAACCCCGAAGCAGCTGTCAGAAGCCGATCTCTAACTTACGCGGTCTTGCCCTCGCTGTCATGCTTGGTGGCACTGGCCCCCTTCTTGCCCAGCAGCGAGGCCACCTTCTCGGCATCTCCATTCTCCACAGCCTGCAGCAGTCGGTCATCATTCTTGTTCCACTCGTTGGTCTGTGGAGCAAAGAGGACACGTAGAGCCAGTAAGTGACAGCAGCCACAGCTATCCTGCCTTCAGGATCCAGAACGTCCCCGCTCTCCACCCTCCCCGTCACTCAAATGAGAACCTGCCCCGCAATGGGCAACTTTAAAAATACCTTTCCCTTCACCATGGAGACACCTAAAAAGGCTGGTTTCCCAAAAGAAAACATCCACAGTTCAATGAAATAGCGGCCGGTCACCAAACTCTGAAACAAAGCAACTTTTTTCAACTGAAATGGGGAAGGTGAAGCAACTTTCAAAGACCAAGAGGCCAGTTTACACATTAGCTTATTTGCGGCTAAACTTGACAGCTGGCACCGCAGAACACTGACCTTTGACCTGGTCCACAGCTCACTGGGCCCATAAAGGGACAGGACCAACCGGCCACCAGCCCAAGGCAGCCTGAGGATTTACACATGCGACGCCCCCATCTACTTTTGCTGTCACTTCTCCCGGCCCGTTTACTGCAGTTTTGAGTTGTATGCTGGTTTTAAGTAGTTGTCTAGGCTTCCAACTCAACAGAATATCACCAGAAACAAAACTTCTTCCTGAACAAGCTATTACACATCAAATGGCCCCGAGCAAAGCGTCCACCTCCACGGACCCTCAGCCCCGAGAGAATAATTCTGCAAATGGCAGTAACAGGAAAGCTTTTGGCAGCACAAAAACTAATTTCTAATCTTATTAAGGGATAGAGAAGACCTTGATATCAGAGCAAAAAGAGCCTTGAGTACTAAGAAGTGTCCAACGTGGAAAGGCAGCAGTGAGCCACTGAAGATTTTAGAGCGGAGAACAAACTCGTGATGGAAGAAGAGTCAACAGGAGGCGTGTGAGGCTCTTGGGATTCACAGAGGAGGAAAAGACCCTGGGTCACCTCAAAGCCCCTGGGAAACTGCAAGCCCAGCCTGCTTTCCAGACATACCCCCACCGCACCCTTGCTAAGCGTACTTTCTGGCGCTTCCAGGGATGGACACCTCTGCCCTGAAAGGGAATCTTCCTCTCTCCCCAGCACTTTCTACAGACAGGTCTCTAGGGCTGGCTGCTTTCCTGTGACCCTGAAAATAAGAATCACCAGGCAATTCATAGTAAAGACTCTGCCATGGACCACTTCCAGGAAAATGTAGAGGAGACACTGGAGATTTAAAAGTAACAAGAGGGAATCTTTTAAAGGACTGCAGTCTTCCATGGGCTCAGGACACTTTGCATCTCTCTGCACTCATCGAACCAGAAAACCCAGTAAGACTGTGCCTCTCAGAGCAAGGGTGGGGCCAGTAGATGGCCCTAGCACCCCTTCCAACCCTAGCCTAGAGGCAGGGCTTTCAAGAAAGCCACAGGCCACAGAAGAGGTAACCCAGGGCTCGAGTCAGAAGTTTCCTTCTCTGAGAGTCTCAGGGCTGGACATCTTCCATTTCTCAGGACTCTGTCCTTTCCTCATGAAGGGGAAGTCCTCCTTCTCCTTGCCATCACTGAGTGCAAGAACACAGAGAAAGTGCATCCGTCCTCTAGGCTGCATGAAGTCCAGAACACCACATGGGTACTTACATGCTTCAGATATTAAGTCATCCGAAAAAAAAAAAAACCTGTGTGTCTCAGTTTCCCAAGGCTTTGAACTGAATGATCACTGTCCTTGCTCTAAAGCTTAAAAGGTTTAATCTAGAAAATGTCCAAAGCCAAACTCTGCTAGGAATTATTCTAGAATTGCACAGTCTGTGATGATGGAAATGTTCTGTATCTGCAACTGTCCCAAAACTGTAGCCACTGGGCCAGTGATTCTCAACCAGGGGTGACTGCCCCTCAAGGGACATTTGGCAATCCTGACATGCAGTTTTGATTGTCATGACTAGGGAGTCCTACCAGCATCTGGTAGGTAGAGGCTGGGGTGATGCTAAACACCTTACAATGCTCGGGATACCCCTCTCCCCGCAACAAGCAACTATCTGGCCTCAACCACCAACCTCACATTAGCCACGTGTGGCTATTGAGCCCTGGAAATGTGGCCAGTGAGACTGAGGAAATGAATTTCAAAATTTAATTTTAGATATCAAGTGCCAGTAGCTAGTGGATATCACATAGAACAGTGCAGCTCAAAACTGTTTAGCAAAGAAAGAATGTGTCTAAGCCAAATTATCCACCATTCTCCTACAATTTACTCACAGAGAAGACAGTGGTTTTATCTTTTATTACAGATCAAGTTTCCTGAGACTTCCCTGGTGGTCTAGTGGTTAAGACTCCACACTGTCAAGACAGGGGGCGTGGGTTTGATCCCCGGTCGGAGAACTAGGGTCCCACATGCCATATGGCCTGGCCAAAAAAATAACAATAATAAAATAAATTCATGTCTTAAAATACTACTTATAAAAAACAAATCAGGCTTCTTATTGAAGGGGAACAGAACAAATACATTGCCCAAGGCACAAGTGTGTGTCAGTAGAATCGCAGGCTTTACTTAATGACGAAATGTAGCAAACACCAAGAGAAAGGATTGCAGCTTACTTTCCTCCAGACTGCACTTTACAAGCCACAACAAAACAAAAAACGTTTACTGAAGCACATTTCCAACCAATTATTCCTATCTACATCATCCCAACTGCTCCATTATTAGTGTTGTCTTTTAAAATCCTTCCCTAACTTAAACTGACCCAATTAAAACTGGATTGGGAAGATCAAAAGGATATTAAATCTCAGAGGACATGATTGAAAGTACTTAAGCAAAGAAAGGCCACATGAAAGGATTTTCCTTCTCAGTGCAACTAAGGCACTCAACTCTTGGTTGAGAAAAATCTGATTGCAGGGGCTCCCTAAAATTAGTTACATGTGCATCTGTTACCGGACACACATTCCTGTGCCCAACACACAGGGAGGCCCAAGAAACTGAAATGTTGGAATCTGGGGCAGAGAATGGTTCATTGCAGGGAGATGCAAGGAGAAAGGGTGGCTCATGGCCCCCCCAAAACTCTGAACTCCCTGAAGGTTTCAGCAAAGCATTTCTAAAGGTCAGGTGAGGGAGGAGGTGTTCGAGGGTATGTGATCGGCTCCTGCACAATTCTCTGATTGGTTGATGGGTGGTTAACAGCATCTGTTCTTAGGGCCCAGAAGGTCTGGGGGCTCCGTGCTCCTGATCACCAAGTAGTTCTTCCATTTAGTGGTGGTTTTCTAGCATCTGAAAAACTCAGGAAATGTGTATGAGATACTATTATTTGGGTACTTCAGAGAGGACCCACAGCAGAGGATACAGGGGAGGGGTCTGTCTTGGGGGGCCCCATGGCTTCCTGCTTAGTTACAAAAAAAAAACATGCTGAGAGCATGGTTTTGCTGCTGAAGCCATGGAAGAATTGGGCGCCCACACGCATGTGTGCACACACTCCATACATTGCCCCAAGCATTTCTTCTATCTGGCTATTTCTGAATTGTATCATGTACAATAAACTGACACTAGAAAGTGAATTGCCTTCCTGGGTTCTGTTTGGTATTTCTAGTGAATTGTCAAACCTGGACAAGGGGCTGTGGGAACCCTTGGACTTTACAGCTGGTCAGTGAGACATATGGTTGGCCGAGGACTTGAATCTGGCATCTGAAGTGGGGGCAATCTTGTGGGATTGAGCCCTTTAACCTGTGGAATCAGATGTTAACTCCAGGGCATTAGTGTCAGAACTGAACTGAATTGTTGGACACCCCATTTTTGTCAGGAAAGTTGAAAAACTTTCTTCATATGAAGGACGCCCCACTGTCATATCTGGTATTGTAAGCAGATAGGTTAGGGGATCCCTAAAGAAATAAATCCAGGAATGGCTTTCTTGACAAAAGAGAAGCCACTCTGTCCTAAGCCATTTTGTGATGAGTCGGCCACAGTGCTTGCCCTTGAACAAGTCTCAGTAATCAGGGAAAACAAGGAATGCAGAAACAGAAAAAGGCGGTCAAACAATATGCAGTGACAAAGCAGAGTCCTAGTTCCTCCTCAAGGGATAGACATAATAACAATACATCTTTGAGAAGGGCTTCCCTGGTGGCAAGACAGTAAAGAATCTGCCTGCAATGCAGGAGACCTAGGTTCGATCCCTGGCTTGAAAAGGGAATGGCTACCCACTCCAATATTCTTGCCTGGAGAAGTCCATGGACAGAGGAGCCTGGCAGGCTATATAGTTCATGGGTGGCAAAGAGTCAGACACGACTGAGCCACTAACCGACCCACATACCGGCAGGAACTAAGGCCCCCACCCAGGTGGAGGATGAGATGATAATGTTGACCCTCCTGACTTCAATTAACTAAAGCTCGGATTGTGTTGATCTTTACACTCCAATTCTATGCTGAGTTCTCCTCTGCTCAAGCCCCTGCAGGAATATGAATGTTGTTGTTCATTCATTAGGTCATGTCCAATTCTTTGTGACTCCATGGACTGCATCATGCCAGGCTCCTCTGTCCTCCACTATCTCCTGAAGTCTGCTCAAATTCACGAGTTAGTGATGCCATCCAACCATCTGGTCCTCTGCTGTCCCTTTCTCCTCCTGCTCTTAGTCTTTCCCCGCATCAGGGTCTTTTCTAGTGGAATATGGATGTACCCTTAGCTTAAAATTTCCTCCATTTTGCTGTTGGGGAGGCACTGGTTTGGGTGAGATTCCCAGTGTCCCCCTTACTTGCTTCAATAATTAATCCTTCCTTCTCCAAATCTCTGGCTTGGTTGTGTCTATTGGCTCAACACCCACGATAGGTAAAGTGGGAACTTTTGTCATAACATTCCAAAGTAATTCACTCACATTCTGGAATCGAGGAAGACTTCGGGAGCCCACCTTCACATCAGCAAGTCCTCTCTCACCACTTCTCAGGGAACCCCTCTCCCTTATTGGCAATCCCAATAAGGCAGGCTCAGGGCAGACTCAGCTCTGCCTCACACTGGGCTCCTGGCCCCCTAAGAACAGTGTTTTCAACCTCGTACTGGGTTAATCCAACATTAAAAAAAATAATAACAAAATATAAAAAGAAATTTTAAGCATCACATGCATAATATGTAATAAGGCTAAACATTCCATGAAACTTTTAAGTATGTAGTGATATAAAATATATTTCCTACTGGGGTATCACAATAAAAAATAAATAGACATCACTGCTTCAGAGTGCAGTCATCCCATCCCTCCACCCAGAGAGGGGCAGCCTTCTAAAGCCCAGCGCACACCCTGCAGGCGCTTCCGGCCTTTGCTGGTGACCTCTCTCTCGGCTTCTCCTCCCAAGGGCCTGCCCACTCACCTCCACTGAAGCCTGCAGTCTAGACTGGATGAAATATCACGTCCTGGCTTTTGTGCGCCAGCTCAGCATGTACTCATTTTGTCTCCAGCTCCCTCAAGGCACTGACAACAGCCTTTATTTCTTACCCCCGAGGTGCCGAGTAAATGCTCAGTATCTGCTGACTTTAGTAGGAGTTTCTTCCACAATCTCTAACTTGGGAAATGTTTTTTTCATTTCTAAAACTCTTTCATCCTTTTGCAAAAAAAAAACCTATTTAATCATGTTTCAGATTTTTTTTACACAAGCTAAACAAATCCAGCTCCCTCAACTTTTCTTTCTAAGGCCAATTTTCCAAGATTTTAATCATAGATACACTTCCTCCAAACCTCTTCCCAACCAAGGATCCACACCTCATCAATTCATCAGGGTCTCCCAGTCATGGGAATGGTCTGGGAACTGGTTAAATACACAGACTCCCCCCAGGCCCCATCCTGGAGGTTCCGGTCTCAGTGAGCTGGTGGGTAGGGCTGGGGAGAGAGCCCTGGACTGATCCAGGTTCAACGACTGCTCTGATTGCAAGTTTGGGGACAATCAGAACCCATGCTAAGCCTAAGCAGAGAATTTACTTGAAAGAATTTTCTTCCTCCACAAAGTGTTATTAAGGACAAGGATGGGAGAAGAGAAGAATTCTTCACTTTTGCCTCATGGAAGTAAGTATTTCACTTCCTACAAAAGCTTAATAAATATACTAGGCTTTCCCTAGGAGTTGCATGTGGAACCCATGTATAAGACATGTATAAAATGTTAATGAAAGCATTGCTCATAATAGGCAAAATTTACAAATAATCAAATATCCAATAACAGAAGATAAATAAATTACAATACAACCAAGCAATGGAATACAACACGGCAATGAAAGTGAACGAACTACAACCGCACGCAACAGCAGGGACAGACAGTTAAAACGATACTGGTGAAAGTAGCTGCCCTCGGGGCTCAGCTGGTAAAATTCTGCCTGCAGTGCGGGAGACCTGGGTTAGAACCCTGGGTTGGGAAGATCTCCTGGAAAAGGGAAAGGCTACCCACTCTAGTATTCTGGCCTGGAGAATTCCATGGGCTGTATAGTCCATGGGGTCGCAAAGAGTCAGACACAACTTTCACTAATTAACTAAGCAAAACACCAAAGAACATGATAGTATGACTGTGTGTGTATAAAGATAAAAATAGGAAAAATGGATCCATATTGTTCAATGGTACATATATATAAAGATGGTAAAACCATAAAGAAAAGCACAAGGTTATCATAGAGATCAAGATAGTAGTTTGGGTAGAGGCATGGCATCTGAAAAAAGGGACATCTTCTAGAGTCTGGCTCAATTTCCTGACCTGGTTATAGTGCCTCTTGCAGATGTTCACTGGGCTTCCCAGATGATAGTGGTAAAAAACCTGTCTGTCAATGCAGGAGATGTAAGAGACCCGAGACATACAGGTTTGATCCCTGCGTCAGAAAGATTCCCTGGAGGAGGGCATGGCAACTCACTCCAGTATTTTTGTCTGGAGAATCCCATGAACAGAGGAGACTGGTGGGCAACAGTCCATGGGATCACAGTCAGACACAACTGAAGCGACACAGCATGCAGCATGCACAGATGTTCACTAAAGGCTACATTCTCGTTTATTGCACTTTTCTCTATATGTGATTTATTTCACACACACACACACAGAGTTTAGAAAGAAGACTTGTGGTTCATTTTCTGGTCAAACTAACACCAGATCAAATGCCTTTGGAAGGTTTGCATTCTTAACTTGCTGTCTTCTTGTCTCTACACTGAACAGAGCCTGCTGTCAAAATACAGTTGTTAGGAGGCCACACAAACCTCCAGGAGAATCTGATAAACATATGGACTTTACTCAGGATAATGCACAAATACACAAATGTTTGCATTCAAAAGAGGGTTCTCCAGCTAAAATCCCTACCCCCAGCCCATCCATAAGCCCAAATTAAGAATTCCTGGCATAGAGAAAGATACGCTTCAGATTTTTAGTGCTTCTGAGTTGAAATTCCAGCACCAAAACCTCCCATTTAGGTGGTATGGAGCAGGTCATTCACATCTGAGTCTCTCTATTCCTATGAGTAAACTGGAAGGAATTCTACCTGGTTATACAATGTAGTTGTTTAGTCGCTAAACAACTTATGACCAGGTGGACTATAGTCTGCTAGGCTCCTCTGTCCATGGGATTTCTCCAGAAGAGAATACTGGAGTGGGTAGCCATTCCTTTCTCCAGGGGATCTTCCCAACCCAGGTGTTAAACCCATGTCTCCTGCACTGGCAGGAGGATTCCTTACCGCTCAGCCTAATATAAAGGGCCTGGCACATATAAGACACCAAAAAAAAAAAAAATGGTGATTATGATTAGGCTTGAATTAGATGATCTGCACTGTTCCATTTTTGGTTTATGCTCTGAGTCTTTCAAAATGTACAAATTAGTAAGGATGGTTCACAACCCCTTCAAAGGCAGTCAAAGCCTTAAATTTGCAAATTTTTTACTATGCTCCTTAAACACACACACACACACATTTTAAAGGGCTCTAGAGAAGACATTTGCAGACATGAAATTAACTATTTTAGTGACTGTGGCTCACTTCTCCAGGAGACTGTTTAAACAGACACTATTTCAACAGAGCACGCTGGGCCCCATTTGCAAGTTCAGGAAGCCATATGTTACGCTCCGGAGACATGTGTAATGTGTCAGCTATGAAGGGCAGCATGTGGGAAAGGCAGACCTCACCTTCCATGTGGGCTCCAAACATTCCTGCTAATATATCACATAGGGGATTTTCAATGGCTGGCCTGTAACTGTCCTATTCATCAAATCATTTTCAAATGACACTCACTTACTTAAGAGCTTTTCCTTCAAGCTTGGCCTTTTGAAAGTCTAACGTGCCTCCTGCCAGGATAGCAGAGACCCTGTCAACCGTATGATGAACACTGGGCTTTGGCAACTGGCAGCGTCTGCCCCTGGCCAGACATGGCATCACCTTCTTTTATTTTGGTTTAATCACTGGGAACTGAAAAACCAGTGGAAACTGAGTGGTCACAGGCATCAGGCTAGTGGGCAGGTTCAAGTTTTGTAATATACCAGCCCAAACCAAAATAATCCAGTGGCACAGTGATCCAGGAAGAGAAAGTTTCTTTGACTTCCTTTAGGAAAAATGCTGAAAACCCTAAGGATCAAACACTTGCATAGCTCCTGTTGGATGGAGCTTGAGCAGCCATCTGGAGAAGTCTATTTAAGAGATTATCTTTGGAAAGACAGCATTTCTCTCTCTAGTTTATGGAAAGGAGACTGTTTTGCCAAAACAATCAGTTAGGCTAAAATGAACAGTAGACAAAGGAGACACCGTTTTCACCACTGGGTAGGCCTCAGATTCATACCATCCGAGAAGAAAAAAAGAACATAGTTCTTCTTTTAAGAAAGAGGACAAGGAGCTGACATACTTTAAGCCAGATGATATTTTTCCCTATTGACTGTACCAGTCAGTAATTATTAGATATCTACCAGCTAGGTGTGCTAAGGTGCTTAGTTGCTCAGTCGTGTCCGACTCTTTGTGACCCTATGGACTGCAGCCTGCCAAGCTTCTCTATCCGTGGAATTCTCTAGACAAGAATACTGGAGTTGAGTAGCCATTTCCTTCTCCAGGGGATCTTCTCCATTCTACAGATCTTACATTCATGTATTTGTTCTTTCAATCATTCATACTCTTTTACATGATTGGTATAGTCTTTACTGAACTTTCTATATATTGAGACAAAATATAGAAATATGAGAAATATGTCAACAATATGAAACAAGACATTAGAGTGAAAAAGGGAGTAAAATTGGAAATCAGTCCAATAAAAGAGAGGGACAACTTTCAGCTGGGGCGGGAAGGCTATTTGACTGGATGATAAACTAGACTCTGTGATGAGCAATATTTACATTAATGGAGAGAAGACACAACAATTGAAAAATGCAAGATGTATTTAGAAGAGAGTGTAAATAGTGAGCTGATCCAAGTGAGGCCTTACAAGACTGTCCTTTTTAGCGTGCATGGAAAACCCAGGAAATTACTATTACACCAGGACTTTAAAATCTCACCATCCTCCTGTCTAACAAACCCAGCAGTGTCATAAAGAGCCTTCTATATAATGTTAGTTACTTCGGACCAAAACATAAGTTAATCTAAAATGAGTTTCCCTCTCCCCACATTTTTATGTCAGATTATTCACACATGCAGGTTATGGTGTGTCTGCAAATCACTCTGAAATCTGTCAGCTTCCCTTTAGCAGACTGTGTTATGTGATTCCACATAAACGATGAATGCTATGACATGGACATAACACATTACCATAAACACCTCCATCCAGAAACAGGCTGGTCCCTCCACTTGACCCACTTCACAGATCCCCCTGTTCATTTCTGCCCGCCCCTCACTCACTGCTCATCACTGGACCAGGTCACTTTCCCTTGCTGGGCTCTCCTGTGCTTCTCTTCCATAGCATTTGACACAACTGTAATTAAACAGTATTCCTAAAATATCTTTAAAGGTCTGTCAACTCTCACTGGACTATGAGTTCAATCCAGTCCAATGGCCAATGGCCGGCCAATGACCAGGATCTGTCTTGTCTGTCATAAAGCCTTGGCCCCTGGCCCACTGTTGCCAGATGGTAGGGGCTCAATTCAGAGCTGGTCCTTCACCAGCTTTGTTTTTCTCCCTTTTACTTTGGGAGTCACTACTGATTAACCCCTCCTCCTTTGATGCCTTTGTCTTAGTCCCAAAGGTACATAAAGGCTCCATGCTCCTATCAAATGCGTTCCTTTGACTATGCTGCTGCTGCTGCTAAGTCACTTCAGTCGTGTCCAACTCTGTGCGACCCCATAGACGGCAGCCCACCAGGCTCCTCCGTCCCTGGGATTCCCCAGGCAAGAACACTGGAGTGGGTTGCCATTTCCATCTCCAATGCATGAAAGTTGAAGAGTGAAAGTGAAGTCGCTCAGTCGTGTCCGACTCTTAGTGACCCCATGGACTGCAGCCCACCAGGCTCCTCGATCCATGGGATTTTCCAGCCAAGAGTACTAGAGTGGGTCGCCATTGCCTTCTCCATTGACTATGCTAGCTAGTGTTAAAAACATTATTCTAGACTTCAAAATCATGTCACATGAGGTAAAAACAGTCTCATGGGAACAGACAAAAGCCTGGAAATAGGTCAAACCAATTTTACCCTTCAGGGAGAAAAATGGTTCCATCCAATTCAACTGGGCTCAAGCACTCATTTATTTTATTTACATACATCAACCCAGTGTGTGTGTGTGTGTGTGTGTATGCATGTGTGCACGCTACTATGCAAAGCCCTAGGGATGAAAAGATGGATATGAAGTAATATTGACCCTGAAGATGGTTCCATCCAATTCATTTGGGCTCTGGCACTCATTTATTTACGTAGATCAACCCAGTGTGTGTGTCTGTGTGTGTTACTACACAAAGCCCTAGGGATAAAAAAATGGACATGAGTAATGTTGACCCTGAAGAAATTGACATACTTCTGAGGACAGAAACACACACAATAACTTCATCATCTGTCAGTGCTCGGCCAGTGATGTGAATTGAATCCTATCAAAGCCCACAGGGGATACTATTACTACCCAAACAGCCAAAACCATATAGCTCTAAGAACTGTACTATAGTTCCTGCTTAATATTACATAATTGCAATTACATACAATGTTACATAATATTACATAAATGCTTCCCTGATGATTCAGGTGGTAAAGAATCTGCCTGCAATGGGAGAGATGTGGGTTCAATCCCTGGATCAGGAAGATTCCCCTAGAGAAGAGAATGGCTACCCACTCCAGTATTCTTACTTGGAGAATCCCATAGACAGGAACCTGATGGGTTACAGTCCATGGGATCACAGAGTTGGACACGACTGAGCAACTAACACTTTCACTTTTCAACAACATGACCTAAGAATATAAATACAATTTAATATTAACAATAACCCTATGAGGCAAGTACCATCCTGAGTTCACTTTACAGATGAGGAAACAGGCACAGAGAAGCTAAGAAACATGTAAAGTTATTCTTGGTTCTCTCAAGAGAAGAAAGCTAAAAGCAGATCAATTTAAAGAAAATGGAGGTACTTTTCAGGATGAGCAAGATTTAAGTGTGTTTACAGACTGAGGCAAGCACAGAGGTCCATGGAGAAAGGAGGAATAAAAAATATAAGGATGGAGTGGGCAGAAGAGAGGATTCAACTCAGGCACAAAGCTGATCTGTGAATTAGAGTCGTGTTAAGACAGAAGGGTGGAAGAGGAAGGTGGTCAGAGTCACGGTAGTAGAGAAGACGTCAATTCATGTTTTACAGCTTCTGTTTGCTCGGGGAGGCAGGCGGTAAAGGAGGCTGAGTCAGTGGGGGGCTAAGGAGCTTGAAAAATGTTCCCAGTAGCAAATGTTCCCAATAGCTCCTGGGGGAATGAGAAAGGAAACCCAGCTGAAATGAGTAAAGGGGTTTTCAAGCAGCCCTGAAGGTCCAGCTGAGAGTAAGAATTATAACTCCATAAAGAAACCATTTAGTGGAGTCGTATGATTTTTCACCAGAAGCATTAGGTAGGATGGGAGCAGAGGGTGGGTAGCTTGATCCATGCCCGGAGACTGGAAAGACAGAGAAAGCAGAGATTCCAGGGTCAAGAGGACGGGAGGTGTCAGTGAATAGGTATTTGAAATGACCGTGGGATCAGGGCAGATAAGGGTAAGGTCCAGGGCACAGTGCTACAGACCAGAGGCAGGTTATTGGGTGGGTCATTTAGATGAATGTCAGAGTTTCCACCATGATGGCAGAAAGGAAAAACAGAAGCTGGTAGCCAGATTCCTGGAGAAACAGCCCCCAAAAGACGTTAAGAAAGTGAGATGAGGGTGGCCCAGCATAACCAAGAAGAGAAGGGGGTGATGGGGGTGTTGGGCAAAGGGATCAAGTCTATATTTTAAAGAAATGGCTTCCTGGGACTTATGAGTTTCTACTACATACTAGTCCTCCCTGGATGCTCTAAAGAATTGCTTTCATTTCAGTCTAAGCACCTGTACTGGCTTGAATCGTGTCCCTACAAAATCCATGTCCCTCTGCCCAACCCTAGAGTGTGACAATTATTTAAGGTTCAGTTTTTAACTTTTCTTTGGTTGCACTGGGTCTTTGCTGCTGTGTGCAGGCTTTCGCTAGTTGCAGCGAGCAGGGGATACTCTTCATTGTGATGCATGGGCTTCCATTGCTGTGGCTCCTCTTCTTGCGGAGCACAGGCTCTAGGTGTGTGGGCTTCAGGAGTTGTGGTCCGGGTTCTGTAATTGTGGCATACACACTTAGCTGCCCTTGGCATACAGAATCTTCCCAGACTAGGGACTGAACTCCTGTGCCTGGCATTGGCAGGCAATGGATTCCTATCCACTGGACCACCAGGGAAGTCCTGACCTTCTTTTGAAAGAGAGCTTTTGCAGGCTCCAAGCTCCTGACTGATGTCCCTACAAGGAGAGAGAGATGAAGACATGGAGGAAACAGGAAGAAGGCCATGTGATAACAGAGACAGAGACTGGAGTGATGCCATTAAACAAAGAATGCTGGCAACCATCACAATCTAGAAGAGGTAAGAATTCTCCCCTAGAATCTTTGGAGGGAGTATAGGCCTGTCGACACCTTAATCACAGATCTTACTTACAGATCTACCAGATCTGTAGTAGAAGCCCACAGATCTGGGCTTCTAGTCTCCAATCTGTGAGGGGAACACATTTGTTGTTTTAAGCTGCTTGGTTTATGGCAGTTCATGGCAGTTCTAGGAAATTAACACACCATCCAATCAGGTTCCTATTATTATCCTCATTTTGCTGATGAGAAAACAGATAATCAGCAAACATACATATGTTGGCCAAGCTCACAAGGCCAGAAAAAGTGGAGAATCAGGATTCAAACCCCAGACCTCTGGGTCTTTTCCATTGTACAGTCCTGTTCTTCTCATATGCTCACTGCACTGGAGAAAACCAGGAAGAACAAAGAGGGTGGCAAGGTGGGCCACATGCAGCAGAGGGACAGACCTCAGTCTGGAGGCACTGAGACTGGAAACTCTGAGCTTTAAGTCTCTTTAGAAGCAGGAACTCCCCAAAAGCAAACTTGTTATGATACATGAACTTTACAGACAAAAGCATTTAAAGTATGGTTTTATTCATAAGCATGTTCAAAGTAAGGCCTCTTTGAACAGTAAGCTCATATCGGTTCAGTTCAGTCACTCAGTAGTGTCTGACTCTCTGTGACCCCATGGACTGCAGCACGCCAGGCTTCCTTGTCCATCACCAACTCCCGGAGCTTGCTCAAACTCATGTCCATCGATTTGGTGATGCCATCCAACCATCTCATCCTGTCATCCCCTTCTCCTCCTGCCTTCAGTCTTTCCCAGCATCAGGGTCTTTTCCAATGAGTCAGTTCTTCCCATCAGGTGGCTAAAGTATTAAAGCTTCAGCTTTGGCATCAGTCCTTCCAATGAATATTCAGGACTGATTTCCTTTAGGATGGACTGGTTGGATCTCCTTGCAGTCCAAGGGACTCTCAGAAGTTTTCTTCAACACCACAGTTCAAAAGAATCAATTCTTCAGCACTCAGCTTTCTTTATGGTCCAATTCTCACATCCATACGTGACCACTAGAAAAACCATAGCTTTGACTAGACAGACCTTTGTCAGCAAGGTAACATCTCTGCTTTTTAATATGTTGTCTAGGTTTGTCATGGGAGAAAGCAATGGCACCCCACTCCAGTACTATTGCCCGGAAAATCCCATGGATGGAGGAGCCTGGTAGGCTGCAGTCCATGGGGTCGCTAAAAGTCAGACTGAGCAACTTCACTTTCACTTTCCACTTTCATGCATTGGAGAAGGAAATGGCAATCCACTCCAGTGTTCTTGCCTGGAGAATCCCAGGGACGGGGGAGCCTGGTGGGCTGCCGTCTACGGGGTCGCACAGAGTCGGACACGACTGAAGTGACGCAGCAGCAGCAGCGGGTTTGTCATAGCTTTTCTTCTAAGGAGCAAGCGTCTTTTCATTTCATGGCTGCAGTCACCATCTGCAATGATTTTGGAACCCCCCAAAAATAAAGTCTGCCACTGTTTCCATTGTTTCCCTATCTACTTGCCATGAAATAATGGGATCGGATGCCATGACCTTAGTTTTTTGATGAGTTTTGAGCCAGCTTTTTCACTCTCCTCTTTCACTTTCATCAAGAGGCTCTTTAGTTCCTCTTCACGTTCTGCCATAAGGGTGGTGTCATCTGCATATCTGAGGTTATTGATATTTCTCCTGGAAACCTTGATTCCAGCTTGTGCTTCATTCAGTTCAGCATTTCACATGATGTACTCTGCATATAAATTAAGCAAGGTGACAATATACAGCCTTGATATATTCCTTTCTCAGTTTAGAACCAGCCAGTTGTTCCATGTCCGGTTCTACCTGTTGCTTCTTGACCTGCATACAGATTTCTCAGGACGCAGGTAAGGTGGTCTGGTATTCCCAATTCTTGAAGAATTTTCCATAGTTTCTTGTGATCCACACAGTCAAAGGCTTTAGTGTAGTCAATGAAGCTGAAGTAGATGTTTTTTCCTGGAATTTTATTGCTTTTTCTATGATCCAACGGATGTTGGTAATTTGATCTCTGGTTCCTCTCCTTTTCTAAATCCAGCTTGAACATCTGGAAGTTCTCGATTCACGTACTGTTGAAGCCTTGCTTGGAGAATTTTGAGTATTACTTCGCTAGCGTGTGAGATGAGTGCAATTGTGCAGTAGTTTGAACATTCTTTGGCACTGTATACATATTTATGATTCATATACAAATAAGATTTGATTTAATCAAATAATATTAATTGCCTAAAGGGTGATATATGTGTAACAGCGAACATCTTAAGGCCTGAGCAAGACTTTATTTCCACACAGACAGGACACTTGGGGACATGTCTGGCTATAATCCAAGCACAAACCACAGGTATTTTTGGCCTCAACTTGAGCATAACAGACAGACACAACTCCTGAGATTTGCTCTTTACCCAAGGGACACAATATAGATTTCACATGAAGTATCCAGATGAAATGACTTCATCCACACATTGTTAAGCCAAATGCCTGAATGCACGGTCAGTGTCTAAGTGGTCAAAGAAAAGGACCAGGGTGGTCCCTTGCCCTCATCAAGCCCAGGCATCATACCCTTTATAGATGTTAAATGAAGACCAAGGGACAAAATAAGAGCTAAAGAAATCTATGAGCAAAGGAAACAGTCCCTGGAGTTACAAATTCTACCAGATCTGACTTCTCTGTATCTTCTGCTGCCCCTTCTCCACCCCTGCACTTGTCCTCCCCTCTCTCAACTCTCCCTTCTAGAACCAGCCAGTTCAACCAGTGAAAGCTGGACTCCTCAATGGGGCAGGTGTCCACCTAGGACTACAGTTATCTCCATTGCCAATGGTTCATTTTCTTGTTCTGAGACTCAGAGAATATTTGAGGATCCCAAGTTCAGGGTGGGAGGCCAAGGCAGCTCCCCCTACTTACTGTCCCCTAACCCTAGCCATGTGCAAGTCACAGGTGACTACCATGCATCAAATAATGTCCCCTGTTCATATCCATCTAGAATCTCAGAGTGTGACCTTAATTGAAATAGGATTTTGAGATATCCCAAATCCAATGACTGGTATCCTTATAAGAAGTGAAGGCATAGACACGGGCAAGAAGGCCAGGTGAAGGCAGTGAGTGGGAGGCAGAGGTTAAAGTGCTGTGTCCACAAGCCAAGGGACACCAGCAATCAGCCGAAGTGAGGAGAGAGGCATGGGATATTTTCTCCATCAGCACTCCCCAGAAGGAACCAGCCCTGCCTGGGCCTCGACTTTGGACTTCTGGCTTCCTGAACCGTAAGAGAACACATTTCTGTTGTTTTAAGCCATCGAGTTTGTGGTAGGAATCTAAGACAATGACACATGGAAAGAGGGTTGCTTACCCAGCACAAAAGAGCCTGCAAGGACTCCACCCCCACTGACTGTAGGTCAACAGAAACCTTCTGGGGGACCCACAGATGACACTGATTCGGTTCCTGTTCATTCACAGCCACCAGGGTACAGACACACAGATACAGTGAGCCTGCGTCAAGGTGGCTGTGCCTAGTGTCTATCTCAAGGCTGGTGGGACTGCCAAATTTTTAAAAATCCACTTCTCTAAGTTTTTCAAAATTTTTAGAGGAAAAAACTTATGATTAAAATAAACAGCATAACTCTTTATACCCAATGTTTTTCAAAGAGCAGGGCTAGGTGGCTCTAGGCGGTTACATAATAGAATCACCTATTTCTCTGGAAAAAACACGAGGGTTAGCTTTTAAAATTTCTCTATGTGATTCTATGATCAGCCAGAATTATTCTTCCCTGGGCAACAATGAAGATGACAAGTTAGCCTCATATTAACTGCATTTGACTGGACAAGAGGGTGAATCTCAAAATTTCCTACCTTTCTGCACTAAAGATGGAACAAGTCCCAGTAGGCAATCAAGATGCCTCACAATGAGAAAAGAGCCTGAACCACGCTCACTGCACCCTCCTCTCGATGGTTCCCTCGTCTTGATGCCCATGCCCTGGTTACAGGAACGTTCACCTGTGACATTGTGATCTATAATAAGAAAGGTATACCTGATCTCCGTTCCCATCTCCGGCACAGAGCTCCTAAAACCCGTGGAATTTTCTAAGTGGTGAGAGCAAAAGGGAAAAAAAAGGGGGGGTCTTTTGTTATATGAATGAGGTGACTCTTGGACCACATCTAAGGATGGGGGCTGACTGCCAGAAGAAATCACCATGTGATTAGAGGGTTGGAATTTTTGGTCCCTGCCCCCAACCTCAGGGGAGGGGAGGGGGCTGGAAGTTTAATCCACTGCCAATGGCAAATGATTTCATCAGCCATGCCTGTGTAAAGAAGCCTTCGTAAAAACCCAAAAGGACAGGGTTTGGAGAGCTTCCAGGTTAGTGAATACCTGTAGATGTAGAGAGGGCATGGGAGCTCCATGCCTGTTCCCCATACCTCGCCCTAGGTATCTCTTCCATCTGGCTGATCCTGGGTTGCATCCTTTTATAATAAACCAGAGTTCTAGTAAGTAAAAGGGCTTCCCAGGTGGCTTAGAGGTAAAGAATCCACCTACAATGCAGGTGATTCAGGAGACATAGGTTCAATCTTTGGGTTGGGAAGATCCCCTGGAGGAAGGCATGACAACCCACTCAAGTATTGTTGCCTGGGAAATCCCAAGGACAGAGGAGCCTGGTGGGCTACAGTCCATGGGGTCACAAAGAGGGGACACGACTGAAGCAACTGAGCACGCACACAGGCACTGAGTTCTATGAACTGTTCTAGTAAATTCATCAAACCCAAGGTGGGAAGGGTTATGAGACCCTCTGATTTTTAGCTAGACAGTCAAAAGTACAGGTGATGACCTGGACTTGAGGTTGGGGGTAGTCTTGTGGCACTGAGCCCTTAAGCTATGGAATCTGGTGTCACTTCCAGGTAGACAGTGACAGAATTGGGTTGACTAGTAGGACACCCGGCTTGTGTCAGTGAATTGCCTGAAGGTGTGTGGAAAACCCCACCGACTGTAATTGTTACTAAAATCATATTACCAATCAAGCCAGAGACCCTGGCTTACCTCTCCCTCTCTCTCCCCAGTTGATTACTCACCAACCACTGTTGACAACTGCTTCTCCAGTTTCCCTTGCATTGATTTGTTTCCACCTTACAGCCACTGCCTTTAATTAATCCAGTTCAGTTCCACAAACAGCTGCTACTGCCAGGCATCGTGTTAGACACTTTGGATGGGGCTCTCCTCTTTGCCAAGTCCTGGGCACGCTGACAGGTACAGATACTTAAAGAACCAGGGAAGAGGCTCTGACACTGCTCACTGTTTATCTAGAACATTTCAACAGCCTCTTAACTGGCCTTTCTACCTCCAGTTCCTCACCACCCCCAGCCCTCCCTTCTCCCAAGCCCACTATCCTGGAGATTAAATGCTCTTGCTTCTTGCTCTGGCTCACAAAAGCATCCATGGCTATCTATGGCCAACAGGGGACCCCATATTCTTTAGCAGCTCTCCACACACACATACAAGGGAGGACGTCCCTTAATTCAGTTTCAAACCTTCAATTCCACTCTGCCCGGCTCGCCCTCTGGCCCCTGCCACCCCCACACACAAACGTTCTCAAGCCAATCTGTTGGGCTCCAGAATCCAAGTCATTCTTTCCCCTTCTACATGAAACTACTCAATTTTTCCTCGCTCTTGTTTTCATCTTGCTGTCTCTCTCTGCTAAGGAGGCATAAAGTTGCTCCCTGCCTTCCGTTTTAACAAAGTTTTACACTAGCATTTGAAATATGTGGTTTTCCCATTTCAAGTCTCACAAGTGGCCATGGAGTACAGGGCTAAGAGCCTGGAGTCTGGGTTCCTGGAGTCAAACCCTGCTCTGTGCACCCTGGAGAAGTCATTTAACTCCCTATATCTCAGTTTCCTCATTTGTAAAATAGAAGATAACAGCACATTTAAAAATATTTGACTCCCCAAACAGACTGTACTTGGTGACAGAAAATTTCATATTCATCCACAATGCCCCCTGCCTCCGGAGTAATCTGGATATTTTTTAAATGAATTAATACATTAAAATAAACCCTTTCTACTTTGGAGGAAACTGGGTTCCCAGTTTCCCAGGGCTCCCACTCAGCACCACCACTCCAAATTTCTAGCTGTGCTGTCACTGGGTTTAGAAGCCTCAAGGATCAGAAAGTGACTTAAATAATCAAAACATTACACACACATAAGCACACTGTCTAATGTTATCAGAGGTTAATTTTAAACAGTCTGGCTATTTTAATGTATTTGAGGCAAGAGATACCATTGATTTATTTACACCCAAATTCTTGTAGTTCTCAAGAAAGGGCATGTCTGTTATAGTCTTTCTTCACTCCAATAATAGCCAACCCAAAATAAACTTCAATATCCACCCACAGGAGAAAAAATCTGGTTCTACAAATTATTTCAGCCTGAAGTCTGAAGGCAGAGGGCAGCAGTTTTGCACACAAGACGAAGGGCTGTGACGTTTACCAACAGTATGATCTTTCTGAGACTTCCCATGAGCTCGTGTATAGACGGCCCTCCTGTATCACTGTCTCCCCGATGCCCCCAGACAAAGGGCTCCCAAGCAGAGCCCAAGAAGGCTGAAGCATGTAACTGCACATTTCCTAAAAAGCACAACAGACAAATCAAAACCAAGGGAGAGAACTTTGGAAAACTCATCAAGGTTCCCGTATGTAAAGCCTCATTCATTATCCTTTTAGGGTCTACAAGGGATTCCCAGAAAAGTGTCTTGCTTGGAATTGTATGATTCAACTAGGCACTGAGTGCCAAGAAAACTCAGACAAGAGTCGCCTAAAGAGGGAAAATTCTAGTCAAGCAATATTGGAAGGCTAATGTGTGGCCTCGGGCTATGGTTTTAACCTTTATCTAATATAGAAGTCGGGAATCTGCAGTTTGGATATACATACTGGAAATGAAGGAGTCTTTTGATAAAACAATGAAATAAAAATAAACAACACGGATGCTTTTGAAATTCTGAAACTCCATTTTCCAGGGCATGTTACACACAGCTTATTATTACTCATGGTCCATTTCTACTGAAAGTCGCTTGGTGTGTCTCTAGTGGTATCTCAGACTGTCAAGTTCAAGGGTAGGGGCTCTGGCTTTTACATCTGTATCCCAGGCACCTTGCACCCGGGCTGACACATGGCCGTGATGAACGCACATTCATCGAATGACTGAATGTCTCCCCAAGTGAAAGACTCTAGTAAAGCATTAGGGTTTTTTAAAGATAGCAGGAGAAGGCAATGGCACCCCACTCCAGTGCTCTTGCCTGGAGAATCCCAGGGGCGGGGGAGCCTGGTGGGCTGCCATCTGTGGGGCTGCACAGAGTTGGACACGACTGAAGCGACTTCGCAGCAGCAGTGCTACTATGAAACCACTGAGAAAGTAGCCATATCTAACCATTCTCCCAAGACAGTCTTTCCTCTTGGGAGCTAATTAAATGTTATTATCTTGACACTGTCATCTTGACACCCCTCTTGCACTACTGGCCATCAACGGACCTTCTCCTCTTTATTCTAACAAATCCAACTCTTTTCACTATCAGATCCCCAACTTCATGCCTGCTTACTGAAATGCAGTATAAGGTAGTACTTTAAAGCAGGTACCCTGAAGCCAGACTTCTAGGATCACAGCCTGGTTCCAGCCCCATGACCTGGCACAAGTCTCTTAACTCCTGTGTTCCTTGGCTATAAAAATAAAAGATAATAAGAGTCACTTCTACCATAGAGTGATTGTGAGAATTAAATAAGTCAAATTTTGCAAGACATTTAGAACATGGTCTGGCACATAGTAAGCATTCAGTATGTGTTTGCTAATATGTTTATTATTCACACTCGTAAGGGCAGGCCCTTTGCCTAGAGGAAGAAAACAATGGTTTTCTTCCTCTAGGAAGACTGGCTGAGGTTCATGTTCATCAAACACTCCCATCAATCCCAGATTGATGGCAACAGCACAGATGAGACTGTCTGCAAGTCCCAAGGCTCCAGGTACAACTCTCAGCTAAGCTACTAAAGTGGTTGAGATCTCAGGAAAATTCATCCATGTCTTAAATATCTTGACCGATTTATCAGTGTCCTGTTAAAATGAACTGCAGAATATAAAATGAAGAGAAAACTTGCATCTGCTCAGGAAACTACAGACGGATGATAGCCACAAGCCAGAAACTCCAGGGAAGCTCTTGTATCTAGTTTTAGGTGAGACAGGACAAGCTGGACGAAAAGCCAATGGACTAATGACGACGACAAGCTTGCCTGCCAGGAACAGACTCCAGCGAACTCCATTCATGATGCCTAATCAAAGGGATAAAGGAAGATGGTGAAGGTGACCACTCAGTGTCACTATGGAGTGCACCCCATACCAACAGGACACTGAAAAACACGAGAGGCACGAGGGGCAGCCCAGAAAGGGGCACTGTGCCCGCGAACCGCAGGCTGCCCCTGACACTGAGCTCCAGCGCAGATGAGAGCTTCTTGTTACAGTCACCTCAGATTCACCCGTTCCTCAGGTTCCTGGCCTTCTGAAATGGGTTTGTGGATTGAAATATTCAAATAGGAATGTTACTGTATCTGATTGAACCCACCTCTCCCCTCCATTTCGGATGAGCACAACCATCTTTCTGTAAGTATTAGCTGCCAGAGACAGCACAGGTCCTAAAAACAGCTTCAACAAGTCCAAAAGAGGCAAATTTCTTCGAGGAATCAGAGCACATTTGTTCCCATGAAACAGAATTATGCTTTAAGAAACTAGAGCAGTTTTCAAATGTGTGCTTGTGACCAGATTCGGGAGGAAAAAAACTGAAACTATTCCACAGAACAATCTGAAATCAAAGATGACTACAAGAAGATGCCAAATTTAAAATGTGTGGGGAATGGTGAGGAGTAGACTGAGGAATCTTGGAAATCTGGAGCTAAAGTATAAGAAAAGTTTAACTCAAAGGAAAAGTGGAGAGATATAATACAAAGAAGACGAAAAAGGATATGAAGAAAGGAATCCTGGCAAAATATGATGCAGAAATCTAAGCAAAATAAAGAAATAAAAGAATTAATAGAAGAAAACTACCATGAGCTAAAGAAAAGTGTGTCTCCAAGTGTGGCTAGAATTAGGGAATGGAGGGCAGGGGAAAAGAGACCAGCATCTTGAGACACATTTTGTTGAAATTTTTTTAAATTTGAAAACAGATCATTTTCAAAGGCTCCCCAAATTAGGTTGGCTCAGATTTCCCTACAACACTGAACACCAAGATGCAGTGGCCCAACACCAACAGAGTTTTGTTTTTTAACTATTATTTTTATATTTTTAATTAAAATAAATACAAACCAACAGAGTTTTGAGAGGCACTGAGCATCATGTGGCAATTCTACCTGAGTAGAAATCATGAGTATGCCCTCACCTAAATGCTCACTAAGTTTTCAAAACCATGGTCCCCTTAATCAAGGAATGAATCAAAATAAGAACCCCCAAATATAGAAAATTTGGTTGACATAAATGGTGTGTAGCATAAGGAGTAAAACAGTTAATACACAAAACAACGAAGATGTAAACCACCTTGGAACTTGAAAACAAGAATGCAGTGTTGACTGCCACCACTCTAAACATTTAGACTTGATGTTTCAAAGCGTAAGACAGCACATTTTGCTCCAATACACTCTTCTTTATGTAAAGAGCATCCTGCTGGGAGATGGTGGTCTTCGAATGAACGATGTATTCATTCAGATAACTGCATGATTCCTCAGAGTGGTTTTTTTTTTCTTTTAAAAATAATTCTATTTATTTATTTATTGCTGTGCTGGTCTTCACTGCTGTGTGGGCTTTTCGCCAGTCCAGTGAGCAGGGGGATTACGCTCTAGTTGTGGTGCAAAGGCTTCTCATTGCGCTGGCTTCCCTTGTGGAGCACAGGCTTGATGGCATCTGGGCTCAGTAGTTGCTGTGCCCGGGCTCTAGCGCACAGGCTCAATAGTTGTGGTGCGGGGGCTTAGCTGTTTCATGGCAACGTGGGATCTTCCCAGCAAAGAGATCAAACCCTTATCTACTGCACTGGCAGGAGGATTTCTTTACCACTGAGTTGCCAGGGAAGCCCTCCCAGAGTGTTTTTAACAAAACCAAACCCATTCTCAAGATCGGCCTCCAAAATTTTATGCTAATAGTACTACTTTCCTTACGTTGTCAAAAACCCTTCAAGCACAGCTTAAATGCCACCACCTTTACCCCCAGCACATCCTGCACCATAATAGAATTATTTGCATGCTCATCCTAGCTCTGAACTGCTCTATTTAGTATCCTAACTATTCCGATGGCAGTATTCAGAACAGAGAGAGGATTTGACAGGTTTTAAATAAAGTAAATGTGGCAACCATTGAAAAGATCCTTCTTATGAAGTTTTCTCATAACACTAAAGAATTTTTGTGCCTTCTGTTTATCTCAATTTATACCAACCTATGCTGTACACGGACTTTCATGAAAACGGTTTAATTTAACCCGAATTTTAACTTAATCAAAAGCTTTTCCAAGGTATGTCTGTAACTGTGGACTTTGAGGCCAGCTTGGCATCCCAACCACTGACATTTTTCTCATGTATCACTCAACATATACTATAGCTCTGCACACTGCCCCCCTTCAGAGAACATTAAAAATCACCTACTCCTGAGTTGTTTTAAGGGCTAGACAGGATAATGCATGAAAACCACATAGTAGGCACTTTGCACATATCAAGAACTGAGTAAATGTTTGCTTTTATCACAACCATCAGTGTATCATATACCATGCACCATGCTAGGCCTGGGGAAAGTGTGAAAGTGCTAGCTGCTCAGTTGTGTCCAACTCTTGTGACCCCATGGATTATAGACTTGGGTGGGGGGTGGCCCACAGAAAACCAGATCCATAACCAGGTTCCTAACCCACAGATTTTATAGGTTGATACTCGACTCACACAGACGAAGAGATGCAGACCTATGACGTAACATTTCTCTGCGTGCTTAAAACTCCATTCTAATTTATTAAGCCCTAGGCACTTAAATAAACCCTGTGGAATTTATTTCCCTGAAACACTTCAGTGATTCCAATAAATTACAGAACAGTCAAGATATAAGATAAATAGCATTTGGAGGCTCTTTCCGCAAGTTAAGAGTGTTCACATTTTCTGGTCTTCAAAATGGAGACCACAACATAATTTTTAAAGTTACTTGGAAGATTTATACTGTAATAAAGGCATTTTTCCAAATTACCATATGCCTTTATAAGTGCCAAATAATATTTAGGACATTCAGTTGTTGAAATATAAGCAAGAATGTGGAATGAAGTAATAGTTATTAGGCCAAGTAGGAGAAAAACTGACTAAAGAGTCTTGAAGTTTAGAAATTATAAGAAATGTATAAATTCGTCAGTAATTAAGGATATAAGACATGTAAAAGACAAAAGAGCTTATACAAATACATATTCTGGCTTTTCATTAAGTTAATAGTATAATTTCTTATTAAAATGTTTCATACATGTAAATAAGACTCTCTGCAGAAAGGTTCAAAAACCACAGAGAATTAAAAAGAAAAAAATTTATAGAATCACTTTCAATCCTATCATTCAAGATTAATAAACCTGTATATTTTTGTGCTGTGCTGAAGTGCTCAGTCACTCATTCTCTGACGCTTTACAACCCCATGAACCCTCCAGGCTCCTTTGTTCAAGCAATTTTCCAGGCAAGAATACTGGAGTGGGTTTGCCATTTCCTACTCCAGAGGATCTTCCTCACCCAGAGACTGAACCCGCATGTCTTGAGTCTCCTGCATTGGCAGGCAGTTTCCTTACCATTACACCACCTGCTGCTGCTGCTGCTGCTGCTGCTAAGTCGCTTCAGTTGTGTCTGACTGTGCGACACCACAGACAGCAGCCCACTAGGCTCCTCTGTCCCTGGGATTCTCCAGGCAAGAATACTGGAATGGGTTGTCATTTCCTTCTCCAATGCCCTGGGAAGCCCTAAATTTCTGTACCAGTCATATTTTTTCTATGCATAAAATAAATATTTTCTTCTATGACCCTATGACCTACTTTTCTCAACAGGTAATATAAGCTGAATATTTTCCCATATCACTAATGAGCCACAGCAAAAGTTTCTCACACCATCTAGGTTGTTACCAGGTCCTCATGATTATGCACAGCTCTGTCTTCAACTGAACATTTATGTCTGCACAGCCTAGTGCGACTTGAAGAATGCATGAGGTGGGGCACAAATACTACTGGAATCTATCCAGCCTGCCAATTAACATCCCGGGTCGTAAATTTACAAAATTTTTTAACCCTTCAGACCATTAATGGTGTCACTCAATATAACTGCTTTATCTTCTACCAAAATGTCTTTGACACCTAAGTGTCTGATAAAATCTTGATATCATTTTCCTTACTGCCTGAGCATGAGAGACAAAGCCTTCTGCTTTGGATAAAAAAAACCAGTAAGTGACCCAACTTCTAAACAACTGAGGTTGTATATTTCCTCCAGAAGTTACTAAAAAGTAACTAAAGTTACTAATACCAGCTTCCCAGTCTCTAGCAGAACTAGGGCAGGGGGGAGAACAAGAGACCCTTGAGGGGACGACAGGGTTCTCGCTTCCAAGCACCCCAGCCACCCAGCTCACTCCCCACCCCCAACAACATGAGATGGGGGGACGCCTTCAAGAAGGAAAATCCAAAATCTCTTTCACTGGTTGTCAGTCTATTTAGGCAGTGGACTGACCGATTTCCCTGAATGAAATAAAATGACCTGAGTGACAGAAGAGAGAAGAGAAAGGGGAGGGAGCAGAAGAGGAGGGAGGCAGGCCCAGGAAAGCAGCACCCACAGTTTGGAGAGACAAGGACCAGTGGATTTCCTGGGACTCAAATGGATTCCACATTATGAAGCCTTACTTGAGTCATCTTGCTGACACCCTGACCAATACGGCTGTCTGAGGGCAAGAGGGTAGGGAGAGGGGCTAGAAAGGGGCCAGCTGGAGACAGAGCCCTGAGTCAGGTTACTGAGACCTGCGACACATTCCGAGCGAGCCGCTGATGAGAAACAGCCTGGATCGGAGAGAAGAGGAGGGCAGCAGCTGCAACTAGCTAAGTCTAGAGTTGTTCAGCTTCCCTGCCACCTCCACGCTTCTTCCCTGTCCTTGCTCCAGGTGGGGAGGTGGGGTGGTTCAGGAGGGGCTCCATCCCCAAAGAGCAAGGGGCCAGAGTGAAAGGGCAGGATACCCCATGTCTCTCTCACGTCCAGTGCTGCCTGGGGCAAGCTGCACTGGAGGAAAGAGAGGAGAAAATCTAAATCATGTTGCAGGTTAATTTCCCAAACTGCATTCATTTCTAGAAATTTGTGGAGGTTGCAGCTGTGAAGGGACAGGAAAGGGAGATTCAGTAGGCATGGTTGAAAGCAAGGACTGAAGAGAAATAAAGACCCTCTTAATGTTATACCTCACAGACCTGAGACAGTTCATCAGATCAATTACGGCTCCAATAGGGTAAAGTGCACATATTCAATAAAGGGAGCCACAGTACTGGCCCAGGCTGGCTTGGCCCATTCATTCATTCAGCAGATAACTTATTGAGCACCTCCAGTGCACTGGACAGAGCAGGGAACAAGACCCATGATAAAGCCCTGTGCTATGGGAAGTTATTAATAACTTCCAGGTAAAATGTACAACTCCAGACAACTCTCTGAAACTTCTTGGGCCTTAGACTCCTCAGAGAATCTTGTTCTCCTATTTTACCTTAATAAATTTCTAAGGATCCTGGAAATTAAGTATAATAAAACATTTTTTTTTTTTTTTACAATTTATCACAAGATGAACAGCTTGTGTTTCAGAAACCCTGGCACAAGTCACTTGGAGGCTTCTAAGCACAACGAAATTCCTCCAGGCTCCCAGAGTAGAGGTGGGCAAGAGGCTGTGGGAGGATACAGTAATAGCTTGTCTGCTGCTACTGCTAAGTCGATTCAGTAGTGTCTGACTCTGTGCGACCCCATAGACGACAGCCCACTAGGCTCCTCTGTCCCTGGGATTCTCCAGGCAAGAACACTGGAGTGGGTTGCCATTTCCTTCCCCAATGCATGAAAGTGAAAGTGAAGTCCCTCAGTCCTGCCCGACTCTTAGCGACCCCATGGACTGCAGCCAACCAGGCTCCTCCGTCCATGGGATTTTCTAGGCAAGAGTACTGGAGTGGGGTGCCATTGCCTTCTCCGAATAGCTTGTCTCCTGGGTGTTAATTCTTGCCTCATGATCACAGTTTCTGGATATGAGGGAGGGAAAAAACCCTGTAAGTACCAAATCATCTATACAAATGATTTTAAACTACCCAGAGCGAGTAAATATTTTGCAAAATTAATGGTAAGTACTAGTACTTTTATAAGGTAGGAGAAACTCAGAACTGTCTTGGTAAAATTAGCGCTGGTGACTCAATACATCCAGTACAAGGGCTCTGTCTAATAAATACCATCAAATCCAAGAGCCAGGGACTTCCCTGAGGGTCCAGTGGTGAAGACTGCACTTCCCACTGCAGGAGGCATGGGCTCGATCCCTAGTCAGGGAACTAAGATCCCACATACTGCATGCCATGGCCCCCCAAAATAAAGTTAACCCATGAGCCAGATTTCCCTGGGTACCTGAAGAGAATCAGGCCCCTCCTGGGCACTGGTCCATGGGTGGGAGCTCAGCACCACTGCTGAGCAGAAAAGAACCCACCACGTGGCCAGATGGCACCTTCCCACGGCAGGGTAGCCCCATTCAGCTGAGCCTTCAGGCCCTAGGCTCCTGAGCAATCCCTGGGTGGGCTGGTGGTTCTTGAGTACACCTGGTTGGGCCCAGATCTGTCTCATCTCCAGGGACCACTTCCACTCGGGGCCTGTGATTCACTCCCTGCTGCAGCTTTAAAGCTGAAGACAGGCCGAGGAAGGGTGAGGCAGCGTTTCACCACGGCTCTAACTTTAGCACTTCAGCACAACACGCACCCTGGCCAGACTTCTTTGGGAAGGTCAGGCCATCCGTCACTGGTTAATCCTCAACTTTCCTGTTTTGAATTTGTGCAAACTTCACCCAGTTGGTGCAACCCCAGTGCTTTCAACTGTCCTCTATCAAAACAGGAGCTGAGATGACAACATTTACCAAGAAAGGTAACCAGATTGTCAGTGACTTGACTAGTCATTTCCTCAAATTATTTTTCCCCAAACTATTTACAAGATGCCACTTACTCTTTCTTTTTTCCTTTTAGGTCCTACAAAAGGGAAGCACTTAGGTAGCTGAGTGCCAAGAAACTAGAAAATGGAAAAGCAATGTGTAAGTCAACTTTGCCAGCAGCCTCCCCACACTGGGTAATAAAAAGGAAAAATGCAAAAATCTCCCACAGGTCAAAAGTATCAAGGCTACTTACTCTTGCTTATTTCAAAATAAGTAAATGTAAAAAGATGCAAATAAATAAACATCCTGTAGAAGAGTTTTCTAGGGCATAAAATTGCCAAAAAATTTACCACTCACTTAAAATATAAGCCTCCAGGATATTACTTTCTTAAATACAGTATCTTTATTTTAGGTGAAGATAAATACTATAGTTTAAATGTAGGTATGGGAGTATATTTTCTCAATTCACAAGATTATACATTTTAATCTGTGTACCTTAAGATCTTAAAAACAAAATATAATCACATAAGAGCAAATTAGAAAGAGATACACAAGAGAAACATCCCCACCCATAATTTGATATTCTGCTAAAAAAAAAAGTCAAAATTTAGCTTTCTTTTTAGTCAATTTTCCTAAGCATATCTTTTCTAGCATAATTTTTGCCCTGCTTTCTTTTATGCTAATACTATCCTAAAAGCAACTTTACAGGGCAATTCATTGTTATTTTACATTAATAGAATATAGAAAATTCCATAAGTTACTTTGAAAAAATTAATATTCCTTTGTTGTTTAATGTTTAGGCTATTTTCAGGGAAGTGACATAAAGAACACAGCCAGAAACATATCTGTGCATATAGTTTTCAAAAATATCTCAGATAAAATTGCTTTCTGTAAAGGATACCAGCAGAGAATGAAGGCATTGGGTATCATCACTGTGGAAAAATGTTTTCGATTATACCACAATGAGCAGAAACTGGTATTTTTTTATGGAAATATTTTAAAGTATCCAAGAGTAGAGGAAATAATTCATACTCCTCTTCCAAGACTATCAACCGGTGCCGGTGTCCTTTCATTTATCCTCCCATTTTAAATACTTCCCGCCCCAGATCATCTGAAGTAAATCCCAAATCACATAGCATAGCTTAAGTAAATATTTCTAAACGATAAGAACCTTTTTTTTAGAACATAAGTACAATACCACATCATATCTTTAAGAAAAAAAATTACACTAATGCCTTAATACATCAAACATTTAGGCAAATCCAAATTTTGCCGATTGTCTCATAAATTTTTCTTGGTCTGTTGAGATCAGGATACAGATAAGGTCCTTACGTTGTAAATGGTGGCTCCATTCTTCAATCTCTTCATCTGTAGGTTTTCCTCCTTCCCCACCCCTCTTTTTCTTTAATTTACTTGTTGAAGAAAATGAAAAGTGAAAGTGTTAGTTTAGTTGCTCAGTCCTGTCTCTTTTCAAACCCATGGACCATAGCCTGCCAGACTCCCCTCTCCATGGAATTCTCCAGGCAAAAATACTGGAGTGGGTAGCCACTCCCTTCTCCAGGGATTGAACCTGGGTCTCCCAAATTGCAGACGGATTCTTTACTATCTGAGCCACCAGGGAAGTGAGATCAACCGTCCTACAGAGTTTGTACTAACTGCATCTCATAATGACATTTATAACATGTTTCTCTATCTCCCTATTCCCTGTAAATCAGGAGGAGGATCTCAATACTTGATTAAATTCAAGTTCAATGTTTTGGCAACGACAAATATTTCATAGAAGGTGTTGTGGACTTCCATTGGAAGGCACAACATGTCTGGTTTCCTCTTTCTTTGAAGTTAGTGTGGAGTCTGTTTTTCTTTTTTTTTTTTAACTTTTTATTAGAAAGCATTTAAAATATTTTATTGAAAAAAAAATTCAAACAAAGGGAGAGAAAAGAATATAAAGAATCCCCAGTGGAGACTTCCCTGGCTGTCCAGTTGTTAAGACTTTGTCTTCCAATGCAAGGGGTGTGGGTTTGATCCCTGCTTGGGGCGTTAAGATCTCACATGCCTTGTGGCCAAAATGCTAAGACATAAAACAGAAGCAATTCTGTAACAAATTCAATAAAGACTTTAAAAATGGCCCACATCAAAGCAAATCTTAAAAAAAAAAGAATCCACATCTACCCATCACCCAGCTTTAAACTCACTGGCTTCCCTCTCCCTTATTCTATTTTATCCACACCCTTACTCACTTCTCTCTCTTCCAAATCTAGAATATCTTGAAGTAAATCCCAGACATCATATAATTTTATCTCTCAACATTTCAGTGTTTATCTCTAAAAGACAGTGATTAAAAAAAAATACTATTATAAAGCTTAAGACCTTTAATAATAATTCCTTAATATCAAATATCTGCTCAGAATTCACATTCCCTCCATTGTATTGGGCTTCCCTCTAGCAATGTGGGAGACTGGGGTTCAATCCCTGGGTTGGGAAGATCCCCTGGAGAAGGGAAAGGCTACCCACTCCAGTATTCTGGCCTGGAGAATCCCCATGGACAAAGGAGCCTGGTGGGTACTGTCCATGCAATCACAAAGAGTCAGACACGACTGAGTGACTAAGCACAGCACATTCACATTCCCTCCCCTGTATTATGAGATACTTTTGCATTTGACTTTAATGTGTAGCATTTGATTATTGGTGAGTGAGAACACTTCTGCTGTGTTTATTTACTGGCTATGTCCTCTGCTTGTTTTGAATTGAGTTGATGGGTTGAAAATAATAAAGACTGATGACCATTTTTTTGCTACAAATATTTTCTCAGTCTTCTGTCCCTCTACTAATAGGAAGTGGACTGAGTCAGTCTGCCCTTATGTCCATATGTCCTTATGTCCAGTGAACTTAAGCTTTCTAATTTAAGTGCACTTCCTGAGTCCTTCTATTGCTATTTAGCTCAGAATGCCTCCCTTCCTTCAAAGATATAATGACTATTCAATTCTATTTTCTTCTAGTTTCTCTAAGTAATCTGCACTGTTAAGTACATTCAGGTCATATACTCAGAAAGCTATTTAGGTTGTGTGAATCCCAGAATTCATCTCCATAATCCCTAAGCCACAGATAGAGAATAGAGTTTAATAATAGAAGCATATTTCTAAATTATTTGAATCCCTTAGTAAACTACCCATAGATTTCCACTGCTCCCAAAGAAAAATTCTAACCCCTTCCAGAGAAAGGGGAGACCAGTCACCTGCTTTTAAAGCACTCTATCTCATTAGGGTGTTAATTAGTTCCTTGCAAGAATGAAAAGCAGGGATTAATTTAAATCACAGTGCAGTTGGTTGGGGTGGGGGGAGAGAGTTGGTTAATGGCTTCCTTTTTAACAGTTACCAACACATCTTAAATAGACCCAGATTCTTTTAAAAGGAGGGCAATTATGAGGTACAAATTTGGTTACCTAGGAGATCCCACCTCTCCATTCTAACAGAGACTGTCCCCTCAGAAAAGCAGCTTGAATTACTAGATGGCTACTTTTCTAAGCCTCAATCCAATGGCCTAACAGAAGAAAAGTAAAACTCAAATATTACCTCAATTAGAGCTTAGATTTTTTTTTTTTTAAGCAGGAATTCCCACGGTAGCAAAGTAGGATTATGATACAAAGTCCCAAGGAAAATTAAGTACGAGTCTCACCAGTTTTCTATACCCTGCTTAAGACACAAAGGCAGGGGAAAAAAAAAAAAAAAAAACCAAAACAAAACCAAAAAAACCTGTAGACCAAGTGATTTATAAAATGAGTGTAGCAAGAGTGTTGAAATGCAGAAGCATTGTGTAAATACCAGCACAGTTGACATCACACTTAATGCCTGTATCACGAACAGAAGTTTAGGGGTAATGAGTACATTATGACTGAATGTGTGGTTAACTCACACATTCATGTATCAAACCAAGAGGTTGGATGACAGATGTTCACTAAACTTATCGTGGTAATCATTTCATGATATATGTAAATCAAATCATTATGTTGTACACCTTAAATTTACACACTCTGTCAATTATATCTCAATAAAACTGGAAGAGAAAAAAAACATTTGGTTGACAGGATCAAATGAGGTTATACATGCAAAAGCACATCATTATTAATAATACCATTTGAAAGTTAGCTTTTCTTAAGTCAGCTTCTGAAATCCCACTTTTCTTATACTGTGAGTTCAGGATACCACTTTGGCATCACTGTCACGAGATAGGTAACCTCAAGTGTCAAATTGCTTGCCAGGCTCTGATGCCCAGTTGTTGGTCAAGCCTAGATGTTACTGTGAAGGTACTTTGTAGATACGATTAACATTTAAATCAGTAAACTTTGAGGATAGTAGATTATCCTCCATAACATAAGACAGCCTCATTCAAACACCTGAAGACCATAAAAAAAATTAAAAAAAAAAAAACCTGAGATCCCCCCGAAGAGGAATTCTGACTGCCAGCTAGCTTCAGACTTGGGACTGCAGTATCAGCTCTGCACTGGGTCCTCAGCCGAACCGGAAGACTTAAGACTTGTCAGCCCCATGGCTGTGTGAGCCCATTCCCTAGAATTTCTATACAGAGAGACAGACAGACATAGACACACACACACACACACCCATTCTGGTTCACCATCATTCTATAGCTGTTCCCAAAAAGTGAAACAAGTTTATATTTACCTGATTGTCCCCACATTATACAAGCCTGACTTTATAAATTTTCCCTAAAACTGGAGGCATGTTAGTTTGCTGGGGCTGCTGTAACAAAATGCTATAGGCTGGGAGTCTTAAAAACAACAGAAATGTGTTTGCTCCCAATTCTGGCAGCTGGGAAGCCAGAGGTCGATGTGCCAGCAGGTTTGGTTCCTTCTGAAGCCCCTCTCGTTGGCTGGCAGGCGGCTACCTTCATGCAGTGTCCTCAACACAGTCTTTCCTCTGGGTTCGAATACCCCTGGTGTCTCCCCGTGGGTTCAAATTTTTGACAAAAGTCAGACTGGGTTAGGCCCCATTCTAAAGGCCTCATTTTAACTTAGTCACCTCTTTCAAGGCCTGATCTCCAAACACTGTCACATTCTGAAGTTCTGGTGGCTAGGGCTTCAACATATGAATGGGGTGGGAGGCACAATCCAGTCCAAAATGAAGGGGCTCTCTGAAAAAAATATGATTTACTTACTATTAGGCTACATGGATAAATAAAGCTCACTTTTGGGGGAAAGCAATTTGGATGCAAAGAGCACCGACCCATCAGAAAAGACTCTGAAGCTGGAAAAGATTGAAGGGAGGAGGAGAAGGGGAAAACAGAAGATGAGATGGTTGGATGGCATCACCGACTCAATGGCCATGAGTTTGAGCAAGCTCTTGGAGATGGTGAAGGACAGGGAAGCCTGGTGTGCTGCAGTCCATGGGGTTGCAGAGAGTCAGACATGACTGAGTGACTGAACAACAATTTAGAGATAATCTTCCTCTAGATTCCCAGTTGGCGCTAGTGATAAAGAACCTGCCAGCCAATGCAGGAGATGTAAGAGATAGGGATTCGACCCCTGGGTGGGGAAGATCCCCTGGAGAAGGGCATGGCAACCCACTTCGGTATTCTTGCTGGAGAATCCCACAGACAGAGGAGCCTGGCAAGCCATGGGGTCACAAACAGTCAGACACAACTGAGTGACTTTTATTTTCCTCTAGATCAGGCAGAAATGTCCAATTAAGAAAAATATGCAAATCCATTACAACACTGTCTGGCAGAAAAAATAAAGAGATGATTTTAAACAAGAGCCCAAGTCCAAGGCATCGAAGCAGACACTCTGAATTTCAGGCACTAATCTGTCACTTGGGCAATATTTTACATCTTGCTCGGGTGTAGAAAGCAGCAAGGACTTAGTTTATCTGACCCTGACAAGTGAGTCTCCCCACAGGCTAGACAGTAATCATAAAATCAGTTACCAAACCCTCTTAAGCATGGGGCCAGGCAGGATGTGAAATCTTTGTAAATATATATTAAAGACATAGTTAGGTGTTTCATCTAACAGGCAATATCGCCAGGCATCAGTAGAGATCCAAGGCCTTAGACAGAAGGGGAAAGAATGACGTAGGAAGATGGCAGAACAGAGGTAAGAAAGGGGATGGAAAGAAGAGGGAAAAGACAAGAAATGGGAAAGGAACAGCGTGGGGAGGCTGGACTTTGTCCCTCCTCTCTTAGTAGCACTGCACTATGCCAGGGTCCTACCTTGACTGAAAAAAAAAGCCAGAACTTCACATGTAAATAGCATTGTACATTTCCAAAGACTTCACCTCTGTTACCCCTGGTGACGATGAGATGATTAGATGGCATCACTGACTCAACAGACATGAATCTGAGCCAACTGCGGGAGATAATGGAGGACAGGGAAGCCTGATGTGCTGCAGTCCACGGGGCCTCAAAGAGTCGGACACGACTTAGTGATTGAACAACAATTCCTGGTGTATCCCAAACAGCCCTGTGAGATCTCATTGAACTGTGAATGAAGAATGGTGCCTGTCACATCAGTAAACAAAGGATGTCACAGCCACTACAGCTGCTCCCTACCATGAGCCCTGAGGGGACTTAGGACAGAAAAGAACAGGATCCTTGCCCAAGATAGCTGGGGTGCACATCAAAGGCATAATTTCTTGAGCCCAAACTCTTGCATCTTCCCACATATAGAAGAGCACTAAATTCCTTAACTTGAGATATCTGGTTTTCTTGAATCTGTTGATGTTCTGACTACCTTGCTTTTTATTGCAAAAATTCCTATATATACCCTTACCTCTTTGGAGCAGTCCCTCAGCGCTCTCTGAGAGTCCTTTCTCTTGGGCTTGAAGTCCTTAGCTGTCCGCCAAATTAAACACAATTCTCAACGTTTACGCTGTGCAAGTTTTTTCAGTCGATAGAACTGTTATTTTTACTTGACAGTTTTTCAAAAATTCGAGACAGAGTCATTGAAGTGACTTGCAAAATCTCAAGTAACTGAATATTTCACAGACTAATTCTAGTCCATAGAAATGATCGACAACTACAGTCCTTTTTCACCCCACCATTCCTCCCTTAGGCTTTCTGGTTCATAATCAAACTATGTGATCTATATGTAATTTTTTTTTAAGTTCTGTGTTCACTCTTTCTCCGCAAAATTTCTTTTTGGCTTTATACTCCTGAGGGTTTGGTTTGTTTAGCTTTAAAGATAGCTCTTAGACAAACAAGCTGAGAGAAAAGTGATTGATACATGTTTATCTACTGGGAAAAATAAGAGTGATCACATCTGAAGAGGTCAACTCCTCTCCTCCAGAGCTGCTGTTCCAAACACTACAACTTTCCTAGAACAATCTAAATGACTTTAAAATAAATCTCAGGAAAAGAGCTCATGAACTGTTATCAGTGGGGTCAAGGTAGGGTATACAGGTAACTTGGCTCTTGTCAGGAAATAAAATAACCTTATGGCACTAGGTTTTCCAAGTGTGTCTTACACCTTTGAGTTCTGTTTGTGGTTGACAACCAAACATTTCTGTGGCTTTTACATGAAAACTCAGGCTCAAGTTCAAAGCTGGAAGGTAATATGTATCCTGGGACAGACTTCAAAACCCCGTATTCCAGGCCCTTCCTTATGTTCAGTTCTCAGCTTCTGGTAAGTGCACCTGCCGGCAGGTAATGCAGTAACCAAAGGAACACCAGTGCTAGAACCTTCTGGAAGCACCTCTGCCTATAAGCTTATAAACTGTTTATATACTGCAGCAAATTGTATTTTCCAAAAGTGGCACTACAAGATTTCTGGTCCCATACGGCTATTCCAAAACCTTGCCACCTGCATCAAGAGTCAAGAGTCTATTTTTCCTCCCCTTGAATCTGGAGAAGACTTCGTGACTGTTTCAAGTGATGGAAAGCAGCAGAGGCAACACCAGGGTGATGTGGCTTCTGTCTGGCTCTCTCTCAGGATGCTTCTCTCAGAACCCAGCTACTATGCTGTGAAGAAGCCCAGGCTACATGGAGGGGACAAAAATGCTCTGAAAAGACTCAATGAAAGCCTAAGGTATGAGCCTCCAGGTGATTCCCACACCCAGGCTTCGAGTCTCCCCAGCTAAGTCGCACCTCATGGATCAGAGAGACAAGATGCCCCAGTGTACCCCATCCAGAAGAGTGTGAGTGTAGTAAATGTTTCATGCCACTAAATTTGGCAGTTAAACAGTCCTAGTAGCTGGAATGCACATTAATACTCACAAGCAAAAAGAATTCACTGATTAATTTGATTTTATACATAACTGGCTTTGGGTCTGTCTTACAGGTAGGAAAGCGTAGGCAGGAAGCAGAAACACAAATATTTAAATGCCAACTCCCCTGAGCCAGGCACCATATCACATATGAGAAAACTTCAAAACTTCAACTCCCCCAAAATCCCTGTGAGGTTTAAGCGCAATCTCCATTTAAAGATGAGGAAGCTGAGGCACAGAAAGGCTTATTCCCTCTTCCAGGTTCACACAGGCAGTGGGAGAGCTGAAGTTTGTTCCCATATCTGTGCATGTACGCTGTTACTCAGTTGTGTCCAACTCTGGGACCCCACACACTGTCGCCCACCAGGCTCCTCTCATCCATAAGATTTCCCAGGCAAGAATACTGGAGAGGGTTGCCATCTTCTTCTCCAGGGGATCTTCCCAACCCAGGAATCGAACTCGCACATCTCCTGCGTCTCCTGCATTGGCAAGTATAATCTTTACTGAGCCACCCGGGAATTCTCTGATCCCATACCTGCCTGACTCTAAAATTCATAATCTTTTTGCTTTCCCAGTGGAGCCCAACCATGGGGGCCTTGGCGCTGGACTGGGACAGGGGTGGGGCTAAGGGGAAGGAGCCTCAATTTGGTGGCAATCAGAAAGCTTCATTAATCCATGAGCATCAGTCCCTCTGTGTCATTTGCCCTCTCACCCCCTGCCACACACACACTTTTTGAATACAGTAAATTTCATAATAATTACAATTCAAATTCCTTTTGTACATTATTGATCTCGGTTTTGATTATGATTTTGGTCCTAATTATGTATCTTCTCAACTAAGAGATGATAACAGAAGAGATACTAGAACTTAAAGGTCTGTAAACTTCCTATACGTATAGTAGAACAGGGTTTTCATACTTAAAAAACACTGAGAATTCTGAAACTGGTTCTCCTATAAAAGTGATACATGGGCATTATAAAACAATCCATATAGTAGAGAAGGATATAAAGCCAAAAGTAAAACTCCTCTTGCTATCTCCAGCCTTAAACTTACTCCCCGCTGTAGTAACTACTGTTAAAATTTCCTATGAATTTTTCTAGATATCTTTTAACACATACGAATATATTTGTTTTCTTTCTTTATACGTGTGAGCTTACACCACATACAATGTTCTCCAATGTGCCTTTCCGTTTATCACTGTTCCTTGGACATTTTTCCATGTTAGTACTAATAAATCTACCATGTTCTTTTAAAACAAACAAACCAACAACAACAAAAAAGTTGGGAACCATGAACTATACACCTCCATGCGTAGAATTCACATTCATGCCTGGTAAGTTGGGCTATGTTACCACAGAAAAACGCAAGAGTTGCAAATGAACAACATTCCATCTGTGCTGATTTAAAAAAGGTGGTTACCCAGGGCACTGAGAAGGTTCCCCCAGCCACAATTCATTGATTTGCTAATTGTTCTTCCCATTGACCACTGGCCAGCATTTTTTCTTGAGCTAATGATGATGTATGTGTCTTTCCACTTCCATATACAGGCAAGCGACAGGGATGGTGGGCAGAGAAGAATGGACCTTTCTCCGTCCTCAGCTTGCCTCTGTCCTTCAGGAAATCCTACTAAGCAGGCATTCTGCTTCCCTTGGGGTAGGAAGGGGAAGGCTGTGATAGATAGACAACTTTATTATTCATCAGGGATGTACAGCAAGTTCACTACCTCCCTGAGAAATGGGAGCCCACTCCATTCAGATCTGTGCTAAAGAGGCGAGAATGCTGGTACTTCATGTGCCTTAGAAAGGCTTCTTTCAGAAAAGAAAGGCAGTTTCACCAGAGTCCTTTGCCATTACATTCACATGGGATGCTGAGCAAGAAGCAACCTCCAGCCTGAGACAAATGGGCATGTCTGGGGTGGGTGGGAGGTACTCCCTCTTCCCAGGGCTCTTTTCTTTAGCTGCAGTAATCAGCATTCATTCCCTTAAGAAGGCCTTGCTTTGGGAGGCAAGTCCTACCATGTGACAGCCCCCAGGCTACTCTCCCCAGCCCTAAGCTCTTAAATCACTGCATTCCACAAGGATTTCTTTCTTCTCAAAAAGGGGGAGATAAAGGAGGGGAATTACAATATCCAATGAAGGTGGTCGGTGCCAAAACAACTAAAATTCCAATTCATAAAATCATGTTTTATTTTTTTTAAAAATCAAAGTGCGGTTTTAACAACTGTGTCTATACACCAAACCCCATGATTTCTGCTTGTGAGCTGTTCAGCTCTGATTAAATGGCAAAAGAAGAAAATGAGACTCAAGATTTTTGAAAACACATTTCCTATTACCATTAACTTTAGGTACGTGAAAAATTTAAGGATTATTGGTGGTGGTAACTCTTCAAAATAAACAGTCTTAAAATGAGCTACCAATTAATCAGTTTAATTCATAAATTAAAAAAATACATCTCAAGTGCACAACTAGAATCCATTACATACACACACATGCACAAATACACACTTTTAAGAGTCACATATTGGCCACCAACAGTCAGAGAACCTATCTCCCAAATGCACAGCAGAGGCTTTAGCCCAAAAGGTCCTCCATTCTCTCCTAGATCAACTCAGTGAAGGCAGGAGGGGGAAGACAGTTTCATGGACAGTTATCTGGTCTACCCATGCTCTCCCCCTTACCTTTTAAAGAAAAAGAACCTAGAAACCAAGAGAATAAGTGGAACAGTAGGAGAAGATATTTTAAGACATTAACCCTAAATTCATAATTCGCTAGCCACATAACAAAAGCAGTTGACCTATCTCTGTCTTTCACCACTTCATTTTCTAAATCGAGGCAGGATTGCTGACCAAGGAGGTACGTGGCCCCCAGCGGAACTGGTCACAACCAGGAGCTTCTGCCTCACCTGGATTACATGTGTGCATGCTAAGTCACTCAGACATGTCCATCTCTTTGCGACTCCATGGACTGTAGCCTGCCAGGCTCCTCTGTCCATGGGATTCTCCAGGCAAGGATACTGGAGTGGATTGCTATGCCCTACTCCAAGGGATCTTCCTGACCCAGGGATCGAAGCCATGTCTTTTATGTCTTCTGCATTGGCAGGTGGGTTCTTTACCACCAGTGCCACCAAATTCCCATTATCTCAAAAGATGTGGGCCCCATGAATCCATCCATGCTTATCCTTTAAAACTTATGCCTTTCCTATAATATAGAATATTTGTCTGTTTGCCTCATCTGTTGCCACAAACAACTCCAGATGTATACTATCAGGCATTTCCAAGGTCAGAGCTCCTTACAGATCACAAATTCCTAGAGGACAGGAAATACAGTTGTTTTTCTTGTACCAAACTGTAACTACCCAAATATTGCACACAAAGACATAAATTTCAGCCAGGAAATCCTTTTTGTTGTTGTTGTTAAAGCCTCATTTCCTTCAAAGTATCCAGCCTTATAAAACTTCTGGGAAGATGGATGACAACATTCTTCATTTATAACTGAGGTAACCATGATTCATTCATCCACTTACTCATTCATTCAACAGAGATCCCTTGAGCACCTCTTATGTGCCAGGGGATCCAGCAGTGAACTAGCCGAAGCCTAGGTCCTCACAGGGCTGCTGCTCTCAGGGGAGAAACAAGTCTATAGATGGGTCAGACACTAAGAAGTCAGTCGAAGATAAGCAGATAACATGCCGAGGGTGACAAAGGTTTACCAATTGGAAGTAAGGATAGCAAGCTAGAGGAATGTGTGATTGGGGTCCGGGGCAGTGTCAGGGATTCAGTGGACATGAACTTGGACAAACTCCAGGAGATGGTGAAGGGACAGGGGAACTTGGCATGCTGCAGTCCTTGGGGTCGCAAGGACATGAAGAGTTGGACATGACTTGGCGACTGAATTAACAATCACAACGAGGGTGAGGGAAGAGCTCTCCAGGTGCCATTTGAGCAGAGAGACCTGGAGGAAGGCAGCCCTGTGGGTGCCTTGGGGAGGAGCCTTCTAGAGTGGGAATAGTACATGGAAGGCTGGGTGGGCTCAGGAACTTATAAGCAAGCCTGGAGCAGAATAAACAAGAGGGTGGCTTCCAGACCTGGAAGGACTCTGCGTGACTGAGTGGGATACCATGCACGCCAAGTCACTTCAGTCATGTCCAACTCTGTGCAACCCTATGGACAGCAATCTGCCAGGCTCCTCTGTCCATGGGATTCTCCAGGCAAGAATACTGGAGTGGGTAGCCATTTCCTCCTCCAGATCTTCCCAACTGATGGATCAAACACATAGTCTTTTGTGCCTCCTGCATCAGCAGGAAGTTCTTCTCCACTGTGCCACCTGGGAAGCCCATAAAAACTTAAGTGTGTCACTCAGCCATGTCCGACTCTTTCTGACCCCATGGACTGTAGCCCATCAGGCTCCTCTGTCCATAGAATTCTCCAGGCCAGAATACTGGAGTGGGTAGCCATTTCCTTCTCCAAGACCCAAGAACTGAACCTGGGTCTTCTGCATTGCAGGCAAGACTCTTTACCATCTACATCACTGGAGCTTCCCATACTTAAGCAATTACAAAGTTAGAGTAAAAAATCTGAAGTTTTCAATATACACTAATTTATTAGTTAGAGAACGGGTTTCTAACACCTGAGAATTTGTTATATTAAAAGACTTTTTATTAAAAATTAAAAAAAAAATAGTTTTGCTGATGTGACACAGAGTTGCGGGCATTTGCATCAGACAGGCCTGAGTTGAATTCCAGCTCTGCTACCTCCTAGCTCTGTGACATTGGAGAAAACTTTCCATTTTTGAGTCTCAGCTCCTTCTATAAAATGAGGAAATACTGCCTTTACTGCAAAAGTAGAAATACTATATACAAGCATCTATTAAAATACTGGGGTGCTTTTTGAAAAACAATCTTTTCTTTGTGTAACCCAAATATCTCTGACCCCCAACACAACAACATTCCTGTAGGGAGATGTCAGGAGAATGTTCATGGCCTTAAAGTCCCCTTCTCTGGCTCCACCTTTTCTTCAATGGCCGGAATTGACTTTCATTACATATATGTTGTTGTCAAGGCTGGTTTACTGCTGTTGTTTTCAAGGCTGGTTTCAAGTTCTAATCTTAATAGAATCAGCAAACACCATCCATGCCCCTTATCCAAGAGGTGGACAGAATAGTAAATGAAAAACAGAATCCTTAAGGCCAAGAATTTCTGAGAATGTCAGGAAGGTATTTGAACATAGTATTGCTAATTGCATATTAAACACTCCTGGCTCTTTACTCAACAGAAGAGGCTTAATTATTATTACATGCTGTTCGATTTTTAAAACTGGGAGTTCTTGCTTCCTTTCCTGTCCAATAATTAGTTAGGCCAATATTTCTTACTTATGGCAACATATGATCACAATCATATGACCTTGAGTCCAGAAAGGAGTGAAACCACTCAGCCCTGAAAATCAAACAGAAGATCATGCTTCTGGTTTATTGGCTGGAATGTCCACTAGGAAGTATATATACTTAATTTTGGCTCCCTTCACTTTCCTATCCCAATTAACCCAATGCTACATTCACATGGCTGCCTAAAAATGTAAAATAATTTTGCAAATCTCAGTTGGGTTTATGTGTGTGTGTGCTCAGGCTTGTCCAATGCTTTGCAATTCCATGGACTGCAGCCCGCCAGGCTCCTCTGTCCATGGGCTTAACCAGGCAAAAATTCTGGAGTGGGTGGCCATTTCCTCCTCCAGGGGATCTTCTTGACCCAGGGATGTTTAATGTAACTTTAAAAGCTATTCTAAACAACACTGGTTGAGCAACAGAAGCCAGCAAGTAGAAGATTAAAATGACTTATTAATGGATGCTTGAAAGTGATAGAGAAATCTAGTAATGGAGTCTTTATGGTTGAAATTTAGAACTCTATCTTGAAACATGTATAATTTCATATATGAAATGAGTCACCAGTCCAGGTTCGATGCATGATACTGGATGCTTGCTTGGGGCTGATGCACTGGGACGACCCAGAGGGATGGTACGGGGAGGGAGGAGGGAGGAGGGTTCAGGATGGAGAACATGTGTATACCTTTGGCGGATTCATGTTGATATATGGCAAAACCAATACAATATTGTAAAGTTAAAAAATAAAAAAATAATAATAAAAAAAATAGAACTCTACCTGAAGAATTTTAAACAGTTTTAATAGAACTAAAATTCATTACTCAAAAAGAAAATAAAATTCAAATAGACAACCTCAGCATCTTTTGGAGCACTCATGGAAGGTGCTTTGAAATGTTCACTCAATTCATGTTGATAGTCACCTCACAAAGACTGTACCTTCAGTTCAGTTCAGTTGCTCAGTCATGTCTGACTCTTTGTGACCCCATGAACTGCAGCATGCTAGGCCTCCCTTTCCATCACCAACTCCCAGAGTCTACCCAAACCCATGTCCATTGAGTCGGTGATGCCATCCAACCATCTTATCCTCTGTCATCCCCTTCTCATCCTGCCCTCAGTCTTTCCCAGCATCAGGGTCTTTTCCAGTGAGTCAGCTCTTCACATCAGGTGGCCAAAGTATTGGAGTTTCAGCTTCAACATCAGTCCTTCCAATGAATACCCAGGACTGATCTCCTTTAGGATGGACTGGTTGGATCTCCTTGGAGTCCAAGGGACTCTCAAGAGTCTTCTCCAACACCACAGTTCAAAAGCATCAATTCTTCTGCGTTCAGCTTTCTTTATAGTCCAACTCTCACATCCATACATGACCACTGGAAAAACCATAGCCTTGACTAGATGGACCCTTGTTGACAAAGTAATGTCTCTGCTTTTTAATATGCTGTCTAGGTTGGTTATAACTTTCCTTCCAAGAAGTGTCTTTTAATTTCATGGCTGCAATCACCATATGCAGTGATTTTGGAGCCCAGAAAAATAAAGTCAGCCACTGTTTCCACTGTTTCCCCACCTATTTGCCATGAAGTGATGGGACCAGATGCCATGATCTTAGTTTTTTGAATGTTGGGCTTTAAGCCAACTTCTTCACTCTTTCCCTTTCATCAAGAGGCTCTTTAGTTCTTCTTCACTTTCTGCCATAAGGGTGGTGTCATCTGCATATCTGAGGTTATTGATATTTCTTCCAGCAATCTTCATTCCAGCTTGTGCTTCCTCCAGCCCAGCATTTCTCATGATGTACTCTGTATATATGTAAAATAAGCAGAGTGACAATATACAGCCTTAACGTACTCCTTTTCCTATTTAGAACCAGTCTGTTGTTCCATGTCCAGTTCTAACTGTTGCTTCCTGAGCTGCATACATGTTTCTCAAGAGGCACGTCAGGTGGTCTGGTATTTCCATCTCTTTCAGAATTTTCCACAGTTTATTGTGATCCACACAGTCAAAGGCTTTGGCATTGACTGTACCTTCATCTGAACTTAAAAAGCCTGTGTTTTTTTTTTCTTTTTAATCACTCATGCAGCACTTAAGATTCTATTCTGAATATTATTCTTCTTCATGTAAATGTCTTATCCTCTCAGAGAAAAGTGCAGCTCCCCAACACCAAGAACCACGTCTCCGATTTTCTGTGGGGATCCAGGGCCTTGCGTCCGGCCGGCACTAAATCTGTGTTCTTACATATTCTATGATTTCCCCTACAAAGCTGCATTTCTCCAAGGTGGTCCTGTCCAAGAGGCACAACCCATGGTTGTGAAGTAAAAAGATTACCTATCACATGGCATTCTCTACCCTACCCAACCCCACACATACAACCCTCCCCTTTCTTAGACATTTACAATGTACATTAACAGCTTAAAGGTATAGGCAGTCCTGTAATAAACAAACTTACTTATTTTGCTGAAAGGGACATGCTCCAAACTTCCCTGACACAGGAAACTTTTCTTCCTTATAATACTTGTTAAAAATTCAGCAGAGCCACTTGAGGAAATTGGCCTAAAGTATCTGCTGCTGCTAAGTCACTTCAGTCGTGCCCAACTCTGTGCGACCCCATAGACGGCAGCCCACCAGGCTCTCCCGCTGGGATTCTCCAGGCAAGAACACTGGAGTGGGTTGCCATTTCCTTCTCCAATGCAGGAAAGTGAAAAGTCAAAGTGAAGTCGCTCAGTCGTGTCCGACTCTTAGCAACCCCATGGACTGCAGCCTACCAGGCTCCTCCGTCTATGGGATTTTCCAGGCAAGAGTACTGGAGTGGGGTGCCATTGCCTTCTCCTAAAGTATCTGAAACATCATCATATAAACAATGAAGTGCTCAGTAAATAACATACATGAGACATGGTATAGTTCACAAGGTGCTTTCAATACATGATGATGACTGAACTCCCTCAACAGACAAAGTAAGAAATTTTTAAAGTAATAAATTTTTAAAAGTAAGGAAACTATCTTCCTTTCCTCCAACACTCTTGACTTCTCACTCACATCCCTTTATTTATGTATCTATCAACTGAAAACTTCTATTTCCGACTCTGAGTCAGTACGGATATGTGACAACTTATTTTTTCCACAAAGGGACTTGTTCCCACATCTTGGAACTGAGAGAGTCCTTAGATATAAATTACAAATTGTTCCCTTTACCCTTGTGGGGAGAAAGAGCAGGTTTTAATTTTAGAAAATCTACCTTAGAGACACAAAGAAATTGGGTGACTTGGTCAGTAATGTGATTTTAGCTTAGAGGAAAATCAAAGTTCCACATTTAGAGATACATCAGTTAAGGATTAGGTTCAACCATATATGAAAGGAAAGTCAACAAAATGGTGGCTTAAACAAGATAGAAGTCTTGACACATAAACAGAGTCTGAGAAGAGTCAGTCCAGAGCTGACAAGGCAGTTGAGACTGGGACTCTATCTGTTTTACCACCTTAATACAAGGCTTCCATCTTTAATGTCACCATAGGGCCCAAAATGGCAGCTGGAATGCTAGCCATCAAGTCCTGATCCCAGGCAGAAAAATAGAGGATGATGGCGGAATAGGTGAAAAACAAGTAGCTTTCAGGAAAGTTGTAAGATCCCTATGGAGACTTACCCCAGTCCCCATGTCAGCTTCTCATTGGTCACATGTGATCTTTGAGCTGAGTACATTGAATCCCAAATTTTAAAAATGAAGTCCTATTACTAAGAAAGAACAGGAAAATGATTGTTGGGTAGTCGACTAGCAATCTCTGCCAGGAAGATGGAATAAGATATTAGAACCTTACTGTCTTAGGTTGCTGGTCAGAAATCATTTAGTCCAGTGTTTCTCAAGTTTATTGGTAAGAGTCATGTGGGGTGGGGTGGGTGGTAGAGGGGTAGGAGGGAATATCCTCTTTGAAATATAAATTCCCATGCTCCACCCAGACCTACGGAACCAGAATCTCCAGGGAGACGACCTAGAGATTTTAACAAGCACTCTAGGTGATTCTTATCATCAAGCAAGTTTGGGAACCATTGAAATCTACTCTTTCCCCTTGGTTGGCAGTTTCAGCAAATTCCTGGGCCTCGGTGCCCCAAAGGCAGTCAGTCCATCCTTGAGCAACACGAGACATGGACATACTCCCTCATACTGACACAACTTCTATCATCAGAGTGCCAACCCCACAGGAAGAACCCAAGGTGCCCTCACCAGTAAGGAATCATACCAAAGTAATTATGAATCCAGCAGCCAAGTGCTTAACCCACCAACCCCATCACATGAACAAACATGATTGCTAAAGAGAAAAACCACAAGCCCCAAACGGTGTCACATGTGCTAAAGCCCATGGTACCAAACCTAGATTTAATACCCCACCTAACAGCAGTTTTGACTTTCACTAGAAGTGTAATCTTAATCAACCAGTCTGGAATTCTTTTCTTTAACTTTTGGCTATGCTGGGTCGTCACTGCTTTGTACAGGCTTTTGTCTAGTTGTGGTGAGCCGGGGCTACTCTTCGTTGGGCTTCTCCTTGCAATGGCTTCTCTTGTCGCGGAGCACAGACTTCAGGTGCAGGCTTCACTAGCTGCGGCACACAGGCTCAGTAGCTGCAGATCACCGACCTGAGACCTCCCAGGCTTCAGTAGTTGTGGCTCTAAAGCTCTACAGCGCACACTCAGTATTTGCGGAGCACGGGCTCAGCTGCTCTGCGACATATGGAGTCTTCCCAGACCAGGGATCGAACCTGTGTCCCCTGCATTGGCAGGTGGATTCTTATCCACTGGGCCACTAGGGAAATCTAGTCTGGAATTTTTTGATCAGCACCAGTGAGGTCTCCTGGGCCCTTTCTCACCCTCCAGAGGAAGGGGCAGCAGTCTGCATAATGACCCCTGCCCTGTCGGCTTCCCTCCCTCAGAAGGATAATGTCCTGCCTAAAAAAAAAAAATTATCCTTTCTTTCCTTGACTAATAGCCCAAAGCCCCTTCTTTCTGATTACATCTTCCATGTTGTACAATCCCTTGAAGCACCCTTCTGGTTGCTGGATGCAGTGCTGCCCTATTCGTGAATCACCTGAAAAAATTAGTTAAACCTTCAAATGGACGTGGTTGAATTTTGTCTCTTAACATGATCATACAAAACCAGTCCATTTCCTTAAAGAAAGCTTGAGGATGACTGTTCTCTAATTTTTTTGAGCATATTGTTCTGCCAACTGGGACATATGTTTGACAAGCATCAGAATCTCCCAGGCTCCAGGTGCCCTGCAGCATGTCAGGACTCTCCAGCAGATTGTCAGAAAGCCTTTAGCCTGTAGCTGGATGGGTTTTTCTTTGAAGATTTTTTTTTTTTTTTGGCCATGCACAGTTTAGTTCCTGGATCAGGGATTGAACCTAGGCTCCAGCAGTGAAAGGGCTGAGTCCTAACCACCGGACTGCCAGGGAATTCCATCTTTTTGAAGTAAAACTATAGATCCCAGGTGGCTCAGTAGTAAAGAATCTGCTTGCCAAGGCAGGAGATGTGGGTTCAATCCCCTGGAGGAGGAAATGGCAACCCACTCAAGTATTCTTGCCTGGGAAATCCCATGGACAGAGGAGCCTGACGGGGTCACAGAGAGTCGGGCACAACTGAGTGACTGAGCACATATGCATGCACACACAGATCAAACGTGCAGTGCATGCTGTAACACGTAGAAATCACTCGTTCCTGACTTGGAGTCTAGTTTTCCTGTCCATCGCAACATTTCCTCCTAACAAATGTACTAAGGACCATGCGTTCTACCATTCTAGCAGTTCAGCTTCTATCTGCCATAATCTTTCTACTGAGGAAAATGAGTCCAACCTACATTTAGTCTGATGCTTCTTTATGAGCAAAGAATTACACCTTTAGAATGAATAAAAGAATGAAGTAAACACGTTAAAGGAAGATTCTTTTTCATGTGTCGGTATTACAGTCTGAATTTTGTCCTCCAAAAAACAGATGTATTGACATCCTCACCTCTGGTACATCAGAAGGTGACCACATTTGGAAACAGGGTCTTTCTAGAGGTAATTAATTTAAACCGAGGTTAACAGAGTGTGCCCTAATCCAATGGACTGCTGTCCTTATAAAAAGGGGAAATTTGGACAGATAGATACCTGGAGGGAAGGCAGAGGATTGGAATGATGAATCTCTAAGCCAAAGTAGTCAAAAGATGGCTTGCACACTACCAGAAACCAGGAAGAAACATGGACGACAAGTTTCAAAGGGACCATAATCTTGCAAATCTTGATTTCAGACTTCTAGCCTTCAGAGCCCAAAGACAATATACTTTTGTTGTTCTAAGCCACTTCGATTATGGAGCTTTGTTTCAGCAGCTCTAGCAAACAAACACAATTGGTTAGTGAGAATGTATTTCTTCACCAAGGTCAAATTCAAACTCCCTGATCTAAGACTGAAGCTATCTGCCTGCACAACTCAGTCTGAAAGCCAAACTGCAAACGTCCACTTGAAAACAATTCAAATTGCTCTAAATGCAGCTTTCCATTGCATTTGATTTCTCCAGGATGCTTTGAAAACCAGATTTTTCTACTTCTTATCACTGGGGGATAGGTAGTAGGTGAAGATGGAGGTAATTCATGGAAATGCTTCTCAGATCAGAAGTATCTACAATACTTACTTCCTTGCGACATGATCACTTGCTATCCTGGATCAGTGGTTCTAAAATCTTTCAGCTCAGGACATTCACCCAGCCCAGGCTCCTCTCCAGAAGCTTTGATTCAGTTGGTTTGGGGGGGCGGGGGGTGGCGCGCCAAGGGGCAAGAAGCAGAAATAGTTTAGGATTTAGTTTTTTTTTGAAGCTCCCCAGGCAATCTTAATGTACAGTGGGAGTTAAAACAACTGCCCAAGATTATAGGGGTTATGGTTTTTTTTTTTTTCAATCAATGGCTTGTGTTTGGGTTCGGTGTGTGTGTGTGTTGGCGGGGGGGGGTGTCCAAAATTCAGAAATAATAGGAAAACCCATTCTGTGTGAAACTGACATTAAGTAGCTACAGACTTTGAAAGCTGACTTCAGAAATCAATTTCCGTATGAATAACTGTTCCATCATGGTTTGATTAGCAACGTTTTCACTAAATGGCTCCAGGCAGGCTCTTATGCATTTAATTTTATCTGTGGCATAATAGTCTTTTATATTCAATCTCACCCTCCATAGTTTTAACAGAAAGCAACAATTTTAGTCATTTTTTTAAAGCTACTGATACTTTCACTATTGCAAGTTGGCAAAATATCCAAATTCAGAGCTACCCACCACTTAGGAAATATGTTCTGAATAAACTGAAGCCAAGTTTTTCCTGTTTTGTTTTGGTGAAAGGGGCAAGGAAATTACTTGAAAACTATTTAACAACTGGCATGTTTATTCAACTGATCAGAACTCTAAAGACTTCTTAAAAATTCTAAATTTCTTACTGCTTAGCTGCTTTGTTATTTTCAATACAGTTCTAAAGAGTATATTACACTATATCTTCAATTATAGGTAGGTAAAACTTAGGAGTTGACCTTTTATACTACCTAATTTCTGGACAAGTTAACCTTTCCTTAAAAAAAAAAAAATTAACCCTTCCTTACTCTACTTCAGAAACAAAACAAATTCATAAATACAGTAGACATCTATGACATAAGAGCCTTTTCCTTCCTCTATTCCTATCTCAATCTCTTTCTTCTTTGGCCATTTTACAAAGCTTTGATTTTCCCCTTGGAGAGGTCAGAGACAGATTTCCTGTCTAGGGCTCTGCCTTTGTGCTTAAGGAAACGTGAAGAAAAAAAAAAAAGACCCTCATGTTTCCAAAAAAAAAAAAAAAAGTCATTATAATCACGCAATACAATAGGATCACATTCTTCTCCCTGAGTGTTCTTAGTTAGTAGAAATTATAAGAAATGCCAAGGACAAGAGGAAGAAGAAGGTACATTCTGACCAGGCACTGGGGAGACTTGAACATGCTTCAATTAAGATGTGTATTCTTTTTTTTCCACATGCCCATGGGACTTCACACAACTCCAGGAAAAATAAATGTACTGCTTTCTGACTCTCTTACAGAAGCAATTACCAGTGGATGCAGAGATGAATGGGAACACGGGTGTGGGGGGGGGGGTTGGAAAGTGACTTTACCAGGAAATACAGGACTTTAAAGCTTAATGAGACTTTTGAGAGCATCTTATTTTACCCATGCGGAAAGCTAGGGAGGTGAACTGACTTGCAGGAGTCTCAGGCATGTAATTGGCAGAGCTAAGATTCGTAAATGTAGCCCGCAGCCCTGTCCACAAAATCGGCTGCCAAGCCTTGACGCCATTCGGAAGAAACAGTAAAACGCTGAGCCAACAACCTCTTTGCCTCTGTGGGCCTCATGTTTTGCATATTTATCATCTCTTAATATGCTATAATTGATGTGGGGAGCAGTGAGAGCTGGAGGTCTTGATTGAGTTACTGCCTCTTGGTAAGATGATAAAAAGCTTTTCTGGAGTGGAAAGATGATTTCTCCCCACACACGCAATTCTCCGTACAAAAGTTCAAGGTCAAAGAACCACGTGTGGCATATCCAGAGGGGGCACAGGCATAACTTTGGGGCCCCAATGGTGGCACAGATAACCTAGGATTCCAAGCTGAGAAAAAACACTCCTGTTCTAACAGGAGCTACCAACAAATAGTATACTACACAGATCAAGACGAAAAAGCTTGCAGTAGCTTGTGCATGGTGATACAGTAGGCAAAACACCCGTGCAGTGACGTTCTGAAATAAAAAATTTCTTCCACAAGTTCAGAACTTCATGGCTCAAGTGTCACCTTTAAGATGTCAACATAAGTGTCTAAGCAGCCTCAAATCCATTACTCAGCTAGAGATATTCTGACTAAGGGCCCCCCAAATGGGACAAAAGCCACATAACGGCAGAAAATAATCCTTAAGTGGCATTATATTGATGTTTACCTTACAAGAAATCTTCACTGTGCTCAGTTTAATGAGTACCATTCAATCCGGGAAGATACATTCCATGGGTCACCTAAAGCCAAGGCAGCTTAAGTGGGTGGTTTAACATTTCAAGGAAAAATATGAATTATATGAAGGTCAAGTCCCCTTTTAAAAGTAGATTAGGAGGCAGTACCAAAATAAGGAAGTGGTTATAAATCTGAATTCTAAGAATGGTAACTCCCTTGTATGGACAGAGCAAAACTCCAGGGCAGAACAATTACATTCCTATGCTAAAAGAGCACTTCACAGAAAAAAACACACAAAGGCCAAAATCACATATTTTAAAAAACAAATTTCATTGAGATACTCCATATTGAAATTTGTGTGGCTAAACCAGCAGCTACAGCTCAAACTCCTCTCAGGTTTGGACAGCAAATGGTAGGCTGTGACTTTTTCCAGCACAGAGGCTGTTGGCATACATCACGAGAAAAAGGAGAAGGGCTCTACATTGCTCCCACAAAAGCAAATTTAAGGGAGTGCAGTGCTCCCAAGTGTGAAGACAGCTGACTGGGTTAAGGTAAAGAAATGACTTAGGAGACCAGTTTTATCATTTTACTTTGTCTTAACAGTTCTGTGGCTTGCTTTTTCAATTCTGTTGTTTCTTATTAGTGTCTATCAGTGCTGTCCAAGAGAAGTAATGTAAGCTGTATTTTATATTTTCTGAGAGCTGCATTTAAAAATATAAAAAGAAATAGATAAAATTAATGTTTCATATAACCCAATATAACTAAAATATTATCACTTCAGCATGAAATCAACATGAAAACTATTAACAGGAATTTTACATCCTTTTTTTTCATACTAAGTCTTCAACATCCTGTATATTTATGTTATTGTTGTTCAGTAGCTCAGTCATGTCCAACTCTTTGTGACCCCATGGACTGCAGCACGCCAGGCTTCCTTGTCCTTCACCATCCCCCGGAGTTTGCTCAAACTCATGTCCATTGAGTCGGTGATGCCATCCAACCATCTCATCTTCTGATGCACCGTTCTCCTCCTGCCCTCAATCTTTCCCAGCATTAGGGTCTTTTCCAGTGAGTCAGCTCTTCCCATCAGGTGGCCAAAGTACTGGAGCTTCAGCATCAGTCCTTCCAGTGAATATTCAGGACTGATTTCCTTTAGGATTGGCTGGTTTGATCTCCTTGCTGTCTAAGGGACTGTCGACAGTCTTCTATCTCAATTGTAATGCTACATTTTTATCAGAAATACCTGATGTGTATTTAGATTTCACATAATTTATGCTTGAACAGGTAAATTCACAAACTTAAGTTGTTCCAAGGTAAAAAGTTTCCAACATCTGAACTGAGTAACCCATTTCTAAATTGCAGTTGAAAATAAAATTTGAATTCCATTCCTTTGCCACCCTAGCCACGTTTCAAGGGGCTACAGGAGGGGACAACATAGGACTCAGACAACCATCCCTGTCCCACCATCACAGGAATCATTGCTCCCTCCAACTGCCCACGGAATAGAAAAACTGGGCAATAACAGTTAGTCATAAGGAGAAAAAAAATAATTCCTTCACTATCCAAAACTGTCCTGAAATTCAGCTTATTGAATATAGAAATGGAAGAAACTTTTTAAAAATAGATTTGACCGATGAGTTTATTACTTGGGACAAATTAGAAAGTATTTGCAAAAGGGATCTGAATAACTTGAACACTTTTATCTTATTTAATATTCACACTATCCTGGGGGGGGGGCGGTGTGTGTACTTTTCTCATATTACTATTTTATTGAATAGCAATCAGAGGTTCAGAGAGGTTAGAGCTATTTAGTGAAGTGCAGAGAAACTGGGCTTTCTTTTTTTTCTGTAATTTTTACTTTTTGGCCGTGTCATTTGGCATGTGGGATCTTAGTTCCCTGACCAGAGACTGAACCCACACCCCTTGCACTGGAAGTGCGGCATCTTTACCACTGGACTCACAGGGAGTTCCGAGAAACTGGGCTTAACTAATGAATGAAATTAACTCTCAGGAGATAACTCTGGATTCTGTGCAAAAACACCGTTCAGTCAGTCAAGTAATTACAGATACTGATTCCCTTGTAGAGTTCAGGAAAGACAAAGCATGCTAACAAAGTGTTCATCTACACAGCTCTCCATCTGTGTTGTAAGCGCCATAAGCGATAAATCCTTCACTTTCAGTGGTGAAGGATTTCTTTTCCCTCTCATAGCACAAAGAATCTCTGGGGGTGAGTCCCAGTAATCAGCAGTTACAAAAGCTTTCTGGGTGGTTGTCATGTAAAATGAGGGTTGACAGCTAGAGCACTAGACCTCAAATCTGAGTTGGCACCAGAATAGCCTGGGGTTGGGGGCTTGGCTGGGCTCCACTCCCAGAGTTTCTAGTCAGGTAGCCCCAAATTTGCAGCTCTAATAAGTTCCCCAGGAATGCTAAGTGGCTGGTTCAGACAATGCACTTGGAGAACGAACAAACTAAAAGAAAGATAAATGTACTTAAGTGAGATGAAGAAAAGAACCACCACAAAGTCTTTTACGAATCCTGTTGTGTAGGGCAATTTACTAGGCCTGCGATGGTGATGGTATCAGCAGAGGGCCCCTAGGAGATAACTGCTGCAATCTGAGATGGATTGAATGCCACAGGCTTGGCCTTCTTCTACTTTAAGGTCAGAAGATGCAAAAAGGCAGACCAAAACACCCAGAAGCTACTGAAGCTTAAACCTAAGGGACCCCTTCCCTGTATGAGTCCCTTTCAAGGCCTGGCAATATGTTCCCAGTGTATGTACGTATATTTTTGTTTGTTTTGGTCTTTGTAAAATTTGTAAAGTAAAAAAAAAAATTTTTTTAAAGGAGGGTTCCCATATACTTCTGTATAACCCTCAGTTTCCACAAAACTTGGATCTGTCCTTAGAAGTCTCTTACCTTGTTCGTACCTTCCATCACAAGTATGTTTAAGAACTTCCTGTTATCTCTCAGTAATATACAAAATAGCTTTCACTAACAGATTTCTACAACATGTTTAATGGCTTTGTAATATGTACTCAAAAATGTACTCAGCCAATTTTTTTTTACTATAATGCTAAAGTGGTTTCTAGTTTTCATATATTTAAGAGTATCACCAGGGTGAATATCCTTAAGGCTAAATATTTTCACCCATCCTTATTTCCTAAGTATTCCTCTAAGTGTTGATATGTACTATATACATTTGCTTTTTGTAAGTATAATGTCATATAATTTTGTAACTTGAATCTCTCTCCACTTAATTTATTAAATGCACTTTCCCAGTTGCTGCATAATTTTTTAAGCTTAGTATTTGTAAGAACTCTAGAACATTCCTCTCTGTGGATGGAATAATTTATTTGCATACTCCTCCAAAATATGGGTTTCTCTCCATTTTTTATTAATGTAAATAATATGACAAAAAAATTCTATGTTTTAGATTCTTTCCTTCACATAACTTCCCTTAAGTGGATCAAAAATCATAACCGTGGCTAACCCAATAGTATTATTTATTAAACAGGTTTATAGTAGAGAAATGAATGTGTGAACAGGGCTCACAATGGGCTTAAAAGTTATCAAAGCCTCAAAGATAAGTAACATTCACCACATTATACCTGGAGCCATGAAATGAGACCTCTGTCTGATTGAGGACTTGCTTGACTATTTGAGAGAATTCTTCCGCAGCGAGGAACAAGCTGTACAGACTCTTTTTGACCAACTTTGGTGAAATGACTTAGAAATACATTTTTAAAAATGAATAATAATGATATTATGGCTTCCTTTAAATGAGGTTGGCATAGCCGCTCCATCTTAACCACGACCTAAGCACTGTTTTGTTTCTGGTATCGAGTGGCCATATTCCTAATCAAACACTCCAGCTCTCTCATGACCAAGGAGACGCAGATGCTAGTCAGTAAACTGGGTCTCAATTTAGATAATTTTTGCCTATAGGACACAAGCTAGTTATTTAGCCTACATCAGATCCAAGTTCATGACTGGTCTTGGCGTGGTTCTCCAACCACTTCAGCTAATGAACTACAGACACCAAATAACTTCACAGCATGGATACAAAACCCAGTTGGGTTGTACATAACAAGCCAGGCCCTCTGATGATGCTTGTTAATGTCATATAACACAATCAGAAGTGGCCAAGAGGACATTCAGACCACTCTGAAGGAAACCCACCCAGAAAATCCCTCTGCCCGTCTATTTCTGTCCACATGGGGAGAGTAGTAAATATTGAGCAAACAGGAGCCAGAGGAATGAAGGGGCTGGGGGTGGGGCTGTTGACAATGAGCAGTGTTTCCATGCTGCATTCATTCATTCATTCATTCATTCATCACACTCTCTGGAGAAGGGAGCTGGGCTTGATGCTGCAGACAGAGCAGGCACAATGATCTCATCCTGCCTACCATGGTTCTCTGTGTGGGAAGGGCAGAAGTGGCTTTCCAAACGCACTCCAAAACGCAGGAATCTATAGTACCAGGGTCCCACGACTATGGGACTTACTTGAACACTCAGCAGAACTTACCAAACTACCCATCTTCCAGCTCTTCATGGGGCACAGCTGATGCCCTGAGACCCGTCCCAGGGCCAGATCCACCACTCAGGGATAGCTGTGCCCCTAACAGTCTAAGGCACAGCCAGGCTGGCCTAAGTCCAGCCCTTTGTAATTTTCAACACAAAAAACTGTACACACATTCCTTAAGTCACAGGTCCCAATGTATCTGCAGGTCCGGATCTTCCAGGAACAGGTCTAACTGCTTCGCTTTGCTTTGCTTTCCATGTTCTCTGCCCCAGTTAATCTCTGACACCGAAGGATTTCAGACCAATCAGTGGGAATCTAGCTACTGGGCTTTACCAGAACATGTTTTGGTTACAGTTTATCCATAATTATCACTGGTTAGTTGCCATGGTACTATGGAAAGAGGAATTTGAAATCCAATCTCAGGACTTTACTTGGCTGGCTGGAATATCTTGCAGCTCCGCCAACCAACACCTGTGCACAGCAGACACTACAGACACTGTGGGGAAGCCATGGCTTGGGGAGGCGTGGCTTTGGGGAGGGCGTGACTTGTGGAAAGGCGTGGTTTGTGGAGAGGGCGTGGCTTTTGAGGGCATGGCTTGTGGAGAAGGCGTGGCTTGTGGGGCCAGAGTCCCCAGGCACCAATCCTGGTTCCTGCTTCACCTTTCTGATTTGGACAGATGTTATGTTGATCCTATAATTCACATGTTCACGTCCTCACCCCCTTATTGCCTTATTTAGAAATAGGGTGCTGACAGGTGTGATTAGCTAAGATGAAGTCATTCTGAAGAAAGGTGGGCCCCTAATCCAATAATAGTGGTGTCCTCATGAAAAGGGGAAATTTGGACAGAGACCCACACACAGAGAATGTGTGTGAAGATGAAGGCAGATCTGGGAGATGCACGCATAAGCCAAGGAAACGCCAAAGATTGCCAGCAAACCAGCAGAAGCAAGGAGAGGTGTGGGGAACACATTCTTCCTCATGGCCCCCATTCTGCTGACACCTTGATCTCAGACTCCCATTGTCCAAGAGTATGAAACAATACATCCCTGTTATTTAAGCCACTCCATTTATACTACTTGTTACAACCATGCTAGCAATCTAACACAGCAAGTTACTGTGTCACAGCTTTCTCATCTGTAAAATGGGTATAAGAAAGGTACTCCTCTAACAGAGACAAGAAGCAGATTACAATTTGTTGTTTAGAACAATGCCTGGCAGAGCATTTGAATGTTAATGTTCTCCAAACAGTCTTTTTTAATCAAGGAGATTCTCACTCTTTTTTTTTTGTCTTAAACCTCTTGAAGTTTCCTACAAAGCTGCTTAGTGAAAGGCGAGTGTGATAACAGCCCACGCCAGATTTCTCAGGAGATGGGGAGTACCCTCCCTTGACTGGCGTGCCGAGGCAGGGTGTGGTGCAACAGGAATCATCTTCTCTGCTCTTGGTCTCACACCCACTCAAAGCACCATATCCCTTCCCTCCCCACATCAGCCACCACCGGAGCCTCGGCCCTAGAGTCCTGGCCCTTTCCTCCCATTAGTCTCTCAAAAACCTAAACCGTCCTACCACCCCAAATGCAATCATCTTCAACCCTCATTCTGCAACTTTATCAACATCACCCGCCCTTAGCTTCCAATGCTGTGCAGAAGTCCATCCCTCCCACCTAAACTCAGTTATTCGGTTCATCTCCCTCTTGTCGATCTCTCCTCTGGACAGCCCCCCACCAATATTGACTTCCTCTCTTAATCCTAACCTACCAGTCAAGAAGGCCCAGCCCCAAACTCACCCTTTCCAATGAAGCCCTCCCTTAACCCTTATAGTATTTATCACTGGGGCTCCTGGTTTTGTTTTGAGTGACACAAGCCTTCTGTTGCTGTATCTGTTTCATGCATGTCAATCACAGTATCTCAACTAGACAGTAAACTTAGAGACCATCCATGCATCACACACTACTGAAGACCTACTAATGCCAGGCACCAGGCAAGGCAGCAGGGTTAACAGGTATCATTGGGTAGTACTTATTGAAAACTTACTATGTGCCAGACTTTATCCTAATCCTCACAATGATGCTGGAAGGTGCTGGCATCACCCTGGTTTACAGATGAGAAAATCAAAGATGAGAGATTATGTAACCTGTACAATATTGTATAGATAGTAAAGGATAAAACTGGGACAAGATAAACAGGGTTGAGAAATAGTATAATGGGTCAGCTGTAACCAGACCCCAAAGAATGTGAATTAAGGCACTGCCCATTTGGAAGGATGCTAATAATTATATACAGGCGTACATCAGAGATATTATGGGTTCAGTTTCAGACCACTGTAATAAAGCAAATATTGCAATAAGGAAGTCAGGAACTTTTTGGTTTCCCAGTACATATAAAAGTCATGTTTACACTATAGTCTATTAAATATGTGATAGAATTATGTCTAAAGAAACAATGTGCATAACAGTGAAAAATTATAAAACAAAAAACAACAGCATTATAAAAGACGACAGATCATGACAACAAATATAACAATAATGAAAAGGTTTGAAATATTGTAAGAATTACCTAAGTATGACACAGAGAAATGAAGTGAGCAAATGATGTTGGAAAAATGGTGCCAAAAGACTCGCTCGATGCAGCGTTGCCATAAACCTTCAATTTTCTTAGAAAAAATAAGCAATATCTGAAAAGCACAATAACATGAGGCATGCTTGTATATGAGATATATATATTATATCTCATATATGACAAGGTGATACATATTAACCACTGGCATCCTTCCAAATGGGCATTGCCCTTATTCTTTGGAGTCTGGTTATATATCCATATCTGAAGACAGAGCTAGCTATACCATACATTAATGACTTAGATTAAATAGGCATGCCTACTAAGTTTTGGGGATTCCCAGGTGGCTCAGTGGTAAAGAATCTACCTGCAATGCAGGAGACACAGGAGATGCAGGTTCGATCCTGGGGTCGGGAAGATCCCCTAGAGGAGGGCATGGCAACACACTCCAGTATTCTTGCCAGGAAAATTCCATAGGCAGAGGAGCCAGGCCAGCTGCAATCCATGGGGTTGCAAAGAGTCAGACATGACTGAGTGGCTGAGCAGGATAAGATGGATGACAATGTGATTATGGTAAGAGTTAGAATTTAGTGCAAAAACCAGCGCAACAGAATTACTGAACAAACTTAACTAAGAAAATAAAATTTAACTGGGATAAATATAGTGTCTTGCATTTGGATTCAAATATTCAACAGCCCAAGCCCACAAAGAGAATGACAAGGCTTTGCAAGCAACAGAGGTAGAAAAGAATAGTAAACTATGAATGCAAAGGGGAATGCGGGTAAAAAAAAAAAAAATTATGTCAGGTTATAGTAATAAAGCTACATGACTGAGAAGTGGAAAATGCCACTATTTTAAGTTCTTTTGCAACAAATCTAATGTTTTTCTCAGAATTCTAAGCCTCAGCTTGAAAGTATGTCAAACGGGCATATATGTTCAAATGAAACTGATATAATTAAGAATCCTCATGTTTCACAATTTAATCGACTGCACACTGACCAAATGAATGTATGCACTTTAGTGTAACCTACAACTAAGTTTAAAATGTATAATTGTAGGCTGACATCACTCCCAAACTTCCCTGTGAAGGTATAGGATCAGGTCAGGACAGTTCCCATCGCCACAAACAATCTCAGAATGATGACTGTATGGTATACTTAACACAGGTCCTTTTAATCCCACTTCTTATCAAACCCAACCTACTACTGGACTAAAAGGAAAAACCTAATTGACAACCTAATGTCACCAGTTGGTAACACTTAGGAGCAGTTTCCATTTCAAACATGGAAAAAGCACTTCACGTCACATGAACAGCATGTCCACCAACAGAACAATGGAGAATTGGACAAATGGCAACCGATGTTCACTACCGGGGTAAAAGCAATCAAAACGAAGGACATACGACACACCTTTACCACCTAACCCTTCAGATGAAACTCCATGTGGAAACTGCCTGTGGCCAAGCGTAATGGTTTTCCAGGGCTGCCACCAGAAAATACCACTAACTGGGTGGCTTAAAACAACAAAAATGTACCGTCTCCCAGCTCTGGAGGCTAGAAGCCCAAGATCAAGGTGTCGGCAGGGCTGTTTCCTCCTGAGGGTGAATCTGCTCCACACCTCTCTCCTCACTTCTAGGGGTCTGAAGACAATCTTCGGTCTTACAGGTGCATCACAGAGTTCCCCGCCTTCATCTCCACGTGGTGTTCTTCCTGTCTCTACACATAGTCTTCCCTCTGCCCAGGTCTGTGCCCGAGTGTCCCCTTTTCATAAGGACATCAGTCATATTGGATTAGCATTCATCTTAATAACTTCATTCTAACTTAATTACCTCTATTAAGATCCAATTTCCAAATAAGGTCACATACTGAGGACCTCAGTATGTGACTTCAATATATCTTTTGGGGGATGGGTAGCAATTCAACCCAGATCACTGAGTTGATCTACTCCAGGACCCATTCCTCCTATCCCTTGAGGTGTCGCTGGTTTCATGGCTGCCATCCGGAGAGAGTGTTTTCCTCTCAGAATTCCTTCACTTTTCACTTTCCTGCATTGGAGAAGGAAATGGCAACCCACTCCAGTGTTCTTGCCTGGAGAATCCCAGGGACAGGGGAGCCTGGTGGGCTGCCGTCTCTGGGGTCGCACAGAGTCAGACACAACTGAAGAGACTTAGCAGCAGCAGCTAGGTAGGGGCATGTGATTAAAGCTCCAGTAAGTTCCATGTGAGGGGAGAATGATTTGTGTGACTTTGGGGTCACATCCTTCAAAAAAAGAAGATGCTACTAGATTTCCGTGATGGTTCAGTGGCTCAGACTCCACGCTCCCAATGCAGGGGACCTGGATTCCACTCCTGGTCAGGAAACTAAGATCCCACATGCTACAACTAAGACCTGGCACAGCCAAATAAATAAATAATTTTTTTTTTAAAGGAGATGCTTGGGGTTCATTCTCCCTCTTTCTGGTTCTCATATACAGAATATGCACCATGAACAGCCTAGACCAGCACTGTCCAAAGGAATTAGTAAGATATAAGGCATTTTAAAGTTTCTAGGAGCCATATTAAAGAAGAAGGAACAAGGGGAGTGAATTTTAAATTTACTTAATTCATTATCTGGAATATTAGCATTTCAATGTGTAATTATAAATATTATTATTAAGGTATTTGGTACTAAATCTTTGAAATCTGGTGGGTATCTCACATTTATGGAATACCTCCATTTGGACTAGCCACATTTCAAGTGCTCAAGAGCCACAGGCAGCAACCGCCTATTACAAAATACAGTGCAGCTCGGGAGGGCAGCAGCAGGACATTATAGAGGAGCCTGGGTCCCTGGACGAGTCCACGAAGCAGACCTGTCCTGCTGGCTCTGGAGTGTTGGAAATGTTTACTTAAGGAAACAGTTCTATCTATTCAATTTCACGTATCTTGTTATCACAGCCTACCCCATATCATAATAAATATGTCCTCTGGGGTCTCCCAGAAGGACCCTGCAGCTTCTCAGTTATGAAACAACCCTTTAAAGCATGGACGCTGACTCTCATGGAAAAATAAAGAAACCTCCAAAATCACAGCCCCAGTTTGAAAAATTACCATAGAAACATTCTCAGCATTGAAAAATACATTTCAAAATAAACCCATCCCAGGAGAACATGTGGTTCCTCAGACTTTTTTTGTTCTTTTCCCACATTATAAATCTCTGCACCTCCTGGTCAGTCAGCCCACTGGACAGCCCAAGAGGAAGGAGGAAGGGAGATACCATGTCCTTCAGCCTACTGAGAAGATAGAAAATGAAATCCTTTCAGGCAGTGCTTCTTAAAAAGTGAAACTAATTTCACATGGTAACAACTAATAATTGGAAAACGAAGTCAATCAGAACATACTGACTTGCCTTGTTTAAAGGGAGATGGGGACTCAAAAGGAAAGTCAATGCTTGTCACTAATGTCATCTTAATAGACACTGTGCCTTCAACTCATGCTGATACCTGCTGCCATAGAAATGCAAAGAACCACCTCCTATGGCAAAGATCTGTGGAAAGAAACTCAACTGAAAAATCTCCACGGAATGAATTCAGAAGCAACTTCTATTTCACTTCAAAAGAAAAGTTACATACAAGAATTTGTCAAGCAAAAAACACCGATGCCAGCCATAGTTCAAGATGATTAGGTAATTGATTTCAGAATAAAGAGATAGGAGGTAATAACCTAGATGATTCTCTGCTTGTGGAGACGATCAGATTTCCCCAAGTTTAGGGGCCAGCTTCTGAGTTCCATATCAGTTTCCAGCTACAGCTGGAATGATATCAGGTTTAACCAAGAATTCCTGCAATTATGGTCTGGGGTAACTAGAGTGATAACCACTTTGCCTTCTTGCTTTTCTTTTTCTTTGGAATGTTTTTGTTTGCTGCCTCCTGTACAATATTACAGAACTCCATCCACAGTTTTTCAGGTACACTGTTTACAAGTTCTAATACTTTGACAAACCAAGACTGTGTCGAAAAGCAGAGACATTACTCTGCCGACAAAGATCTGTATCAGTTAAGTTCAGTTGCTCAGTCATGTCCGACTCTGTGCGACCCCATGAACTGCAGCATGCCAGGCCTCCCTGTCCATCACCAACTCCCAGAGTTTACTAAAACTCATGTCCATTGAGTAGGTGATGCCATCCAACCATCTCATCCTCTGTCGGTCGTCCCCTTTTCCTCCCACCTTCAACCTTTCTCAGCATCAGGGTCTTTTCCAATGAGTCAGTTCTTTGCATCAGGTGGCCAAAGTATTGCAATTTCAGCTTCAGCATCAGTCCTTCCAATGAATATTCAGGACTGATTTCCTTTTGGATGGACTGGTTGGATCTCCATGCAGTCCAAGGGACTTCAAGAGTCTTCTCCAACACCACACTTCAAAAGTATCAATTCTTCGGTGCTCAACCTTCTTTGTAGTCCAATTCTCACATCCATACATGACCACTGGAAAAACCATAGCGCCAACAAGACAGACCTTTGTTGGCAAAGTTATATCTCTGCTTTTTAATATGCTGTCTAGTGTGGTCATAACTTTCCTTCCAAGGAATAAGCATCTTTTAATTTCATGGCTGCAATCACCATCTGCAGTGATTTTGGAACCCCCAAAATGAAGTCTGTCACTGTTTCCACTGCTTCCCCATCTATTTGCCATGAAGTGACGGGATTGGATGCCATGATCTTCGTTTTCTGAATGTTGAGCTTTAAGCCAACTTTTTCACTCTCCTCTTTCACTTTCATCAAGAGGCTCTTTAGTTCTTCGCTTTCTGCCATAAGGATAGTGTTATCTGCATATCTGAGGTTAATGATATCTCTCCTGGCAATCTTGATTCCAGCTTGTGCTTCCTCCAGCCCAGTGTTTCTCATGATATACTCTGCATATAAGTTAAATAAGCAGGGTGACAATATACAGCCTTGACATACTCCTTTCCCTATTTAGAACCAGTCTGTTGTTCCATGTCCAGTTCTAACTGTTGCTTCTTGACTTGCATACATATTTCTCAAGAGGCAGGTCAGGTGGTCTGGTATTCCCATCTCTTTAAGAATTTTCCACTGTTTGTGGTGATCCACAAGGTCAAAGGCTTTGGCATAGTCAATAAAGCAGAAATAGATGTTTTTCTGGATCTGTATAGCCTTGACTATACAGTCAAGGCTATAGTATAGTATAGTCAAGGCTATAGTCTTCACAGTGATCATGTACAGTTGTGAGAACTGGACTGTAAAGAAGGCTGAGCACTGAAGAATTGATGCCTTCAAACAATGGTGCTGAAGAAGACTCCTGAGAGTCTCTTGGACAGCAAGGAGATCAAACCAGTCACTCTTAAGGGAAATCAACCCTGAATACTCATTGGAAGGACTGACGCTGAAGCTGAAGCTCCAGTATTTTGGTCATCTGATGTGAACAGGTGACTCACTGGAAAAAGCCCTGTTGCTGGGAAAGATTGAGGGCAGAAAGAGAAGAGGGCGTCAGAGGATGAGATGGCTGGATGGCATCACCAATGCAATGGACATGAACTTGGGCAAACTTCAGGAGATGGTGAAGGACAGGGAGGCCTGGCATACTGCGGTCCATGGGGTCTCAAAGAGTCGGACACAACTGGCTAACTGAACAACTAGAATGAGGTTGTGGTCTAGTTAGCCAGTAATGGGGCTTCCATTTAGAATTAGAATTAGTTTTCTGAACTACAGAGGAAGAGCAGAAAGCAGCAGCATCTGTCCTCTCTTGCTTCTCAAGTTCAGTTTCAAGTGCATCTGCCTCCCACAAAGCAACCCAGAGCCTCCTCTGCCCACGGAATGACACTATTAGTAAGCTTTGCCGCCATCAGTGGCAAGCGCTGATAACGACAAAATCAATCCATGGGTCTTTATCTATTTATTAAATAAAGCATTTAATGCTCTAAAGCATTAGAGCATTGAAGCAAAATTCACTTTCTGCAGTCTGCAGCTTTGAAACTTAAGAAAGGGAATGCCCTGTGTCAACAACTATTGCTCTGGCATTAAGAGAAACTGGGATTCAGATCTCTCTGCCATTTATCAAACCTGCAACTTTACCCAAGTTACTTAACTTCTCTCAACCTTAACTTCTCTTTGTAAATTGCTATTACAGGAGTAGTCTTTATTGGATACAATTTTGTAAGCATTACATGTGAAGGATTTTGGTACAGTGCCTGGCACATGGCAAGAATTAAATCAATGGGAACTCTTCTCCTAATTTCTCTTGTAGTAGGTCAGTGATCAATACATGTTTACTCATGTGATTGTATTTATTCTTGTGATTAACATTATGTTTAGGCACTGCCCCTTCATGGATCACAGCCTTGTCACGGCAAAGGGGCTTGTGCAACTCAGTGAAGCTATAAGCAATGCTGTGCAGGGCCATTCAAGACAGACAGGTTACAGTGATGAGTTCTGACAAAACGTGGTCCACTGGAGGAGGGAATGGCAAACCACTCCAGTATTCTTGCCTAGAGAACTCCATGGACGGTAGGGAAGGCAAAGAGATATGACCATTCAGAAGATACGGCCACCTGATCCAAAGAGTCAACTCATTGGAAAAGATCCTAATGCTGGGAAAGATTGAAGGCAAAAGAAGGGGGCGGCAGAGAATGAAATGTTTAGAGAGCATCACTGACTCAATAAATATGAATTTGAGCAAACTCCGGCAGACAGTGGAGGACAGAGGAGCCTGGCGTGATGCAGTCCACGAAATCGCCAAGAGTCAGAAACGACTTAGCAACTGAACAACAAAATTAGGCACCAACACCCATTAAAAAATTGTGATACTCTGGCCTCACTTTATTAGACACTGAAAATGTACAGTCCAAAAGATGAAGAAACTGTGAAGCTAAAGTTTATGAGCACACGTGCTCAGTTGGAGGTGCCGGGGCTTTGGGGAATCTGTTCTAGGACAGAAAAGGATGGAGGCATGTTTGGGGCTGAACTGTGAGCCCCACGCCTGACACACACCTTGTGAAATTATCAGTTGAAGTCTTAAGTACTCAGAATATCATCTCATCTGGAGATAGGGTCTTTACAAAGGTCATCAAGTTAAAATGAGGTCCTTAGGGTGGGTCCTAATCCAATAAGGCTAGTTTTCTCATGAAAAGGAGAATTTGAAGAGGGACAGAGACAAGTAGAGTGATCGCCACGTGAAGATGAAGGTAGAGACCAAGGTGATGCATCTCAATGACTGTCAGCAAACCACCCAACAAAGCTGAGAGAGACACGGATCAGATTCACCTTCACAGCCCTCAGGGGGCAGGAAGCAACCCCACCAACACCTTAATCTCAAACTTCTGGTCACCATAACTGTGAGATAATACACTACTGTTGTATAAGCCACTCAAGGCATGTTCACAGCAAGTCTAGGTAACTAATGGGTTTCCCTCGTAGCTCAGTGGTAAAGAATCCACCTGCCAATGCTGGAGACAGGGGTTTGATCCCATGGTCTGGAAGATCCCCTGGAGTAGGGAATGGCAACCCACTTCAGTATTCTTGTCTGCAAAATCCCATGGACAGAGGAGCCTAGCGGGCTGCAGTCCATGGGGTTGCAAAAGATTCAGATGACTGAGGGGTAGACTTTCACTCCCCCCACCCCCACCCCAGGAAATTAATACAAGGTAAAATCAGGCAGCAGCGGATTCCTCACTAAGATGGGCTGACAGGACCTGGAAACTATGTAGCATGACACATTCTCTGCTCAAGTTTACAAGAGACTCAGGCCTCTTCCCCAAAAGGTCACCTCTGATGTATTTTTAAATCTATGGGGGAAAAAAAGAGGCTAAGCTTTACAATAGATTTAGCCAAGGTTCCTCTGTCAAAAGAGGCTCGGATTTTAAAAACTTTTTTTTTTTTTTTTTGCATGTGAGGTGGGGGAGGGAGGCTTGGGCATCTGTAAAAACTTATTATAAACAACTAAAAACCTGAAAAAATACCTTGGCAGAGATGCCGATTATTGACCTTCACAAGAGCCACTCTCTCAACAGGCAACAAATTCAAACTCCTGTCTAAGCAGGATGTGTCTGGTTCCTCAAGATTCATGGGGTGTGTGCATTCTTTGGCTGAAAGCTGCCATCATTAGTAGCTGCTCCATAAAGAAATACCATTAATTTAATCTCTCATGGATACAGCCATTTCAAACTGGATGCCTCTTTTTTCCCCCCTAAATGGCATGTCCACTGCTTCCCTGTTACAGTGGAAAACATAATTGGGAACAAATCTTTCATAAAATTAAGCACACACCCACAAAGTAAACTCTGAAGGCCTCGAACATGTTGGAGAGGCAGTTCTCAAGATTTGTTACAAAGAGCTTTCAACCCTTTTTTCCGCATCCCTCAACCTCCACCCCTTTCACTCAAGGCACTAAAAATTGGCATTTACAAAGAAATTCCAGAAGCCTGAGCATTTTATTAGCAAAGGGAAATCCCAACCTTCTTGGCTTCATTTCTCATGATGACAGCTCATTTTTCCAAGTGGAACCACGTACTGGTTGCTGCAAATATTTAAAGAGGTAAAGAAGCTACTTTCAAACTAGTCATAAAAGAAAGAAATAATGATGATTTAGAACCCTGTACTTACTTTACAAGCATAAAAACTCAAGTTCATCCATTTTTTAGACTAGAATGAAAAATTTACAGTGTTCTTACGCAAAGACTCAGAGCCATGCCATGGACATTCTCTTGGGCTCCTTAAGCATCACTGTTGTGCAGGACAAGGGCTGGTTTTGGAAAGCGAGTCCACCCACTGTGCCTCACGACATGCTCGCCAGCATGACCCTCTCCTCCTCTCCTAACCACCCTTCCAATCCTATGCCTCCCTGAGGCCTAGAAGAAGCTTCAGCTCCATAAACCTCCTACCAATTTCCCCATTTCCAGTGATTCACTCCTCTTTGAAAATCTGTAGCATTTATCATTCAGGTCTCCTAATTTAACAACTGGTTATATCATCCTGGATATCCTATTAATATCTACATTCTATAGGATTTGTATTTTGCCTGAGTTATTGCCTGTGTGTAGTTTTTCTCCTCCCACATGGGTTTTTTAGTTTCTTCAAGACAACCAGCATCCTGCATATTTCTCCAGTATCCCTTCCAGTACCAAACCCAGTTCAAAGATGACCAAATCAAGTTAGAAACAGGAATTGGAAAATGTCACCTATATTAGGGGAACATTTGTTAAGCTCCATGACTTTCTTTGGCCTCTGTGGGTTACCTGCAGGCTCCCTATTAAGTTTAGGGATGGAAGCCACTAGACAAGGATGGTATCTAACCACAGCCCAAAGACACAGGCTAGGTCCTTCCCCTAGGTCATGCACAGAAACTCAGCCGCCTGAGTCAAGCATTCTGGAAAGGATGCTCGGAAGAAATCTCTGCCTGCCTGATGGTCCTAGTGCAGCACAATGACCTTAAAGGCGTCCACGGGGGCTCCTCTGGGCCACACTTGTCCTTTCTCACTCCTGGGTTTTACGCTCAATGGTCACAAACTCATTTGGCTGCAAGACCTCCCAGACACAGGCTGGCTGAAATGTGATCATGCCCGCGGGTCACCTGCCTTCTCTTTACGAGAGCCCGAACATGATCTGCTGTCCCTCTTCCTCCTACCCCCCAGAAACACAAAGGGCCTTTTCTTTCTCCTCCTTTCAGCCTCCCACAAAGACCAGCGGGCAAATTTGATGGGTGGGTTTAGGGTTATTCTCTAAGAGACACCACTCACTTCGGGTAAAGAAAATTACAGTTTGGCTCATTGCACTGAATGTAAACAGTTTAGAACTTGTTTTTCTTGTAACAAGTGACACATGGGGATGCATACACATACACCAAAAAATGAAAGCCTAAAGCACCCAGTGAAAAGCAAAATCCCCCCAACCCCTCACCCCGCCCCCAACCCACTCCCAGTTCTGTGTCCCTCCCGAGAGATAGCAAATTAGTTACCAGGTTATTTTGCTCTCCAGACCACATAGGCTTTTCTGCCTACTTCTCATTGTGTTTGCTTTTTTTATAAACCATAATTATACTATCGACTCATTCTTTACTTTCAATCAGCAATTTCTACATAATAATTTTCTTTTTTTTACTTTTCTGATAGCTCAGTTGGTAAAGGATCCGCCTGCAATACAGGAGACCCGAGTTCGATTCCTAGGTCGAGAAGATCCACTGGAGAAGGGATAGGCTACCCTCTCCAGTATTCTTGGGCTTCCCTGGTGGCTCAGCTGGTAAAGAATCCACCTGCAATGTGGGAGACCTGGGTTAGATCCCTGAGTTGGGAAGATCCTCTGGAGAAGGGCGACCCACTCCAGTATTCTGGCCTGGAGAATTCCATGGTCTGCATAGTCCATGGGGTCACAAAGAGTTGGACACAAATGAGCGACTTTCACTTTTATTTTGCCTTTTAAAACACTTTTACATGACAATTTACATTTCATCTCCAATTACTTTTCAAAGGAAGGTCATCAGTAGTGAATTTCCCTCTTTATTTTTTCAATAATAATTTTCAATTTTAAAAATATTCAGAGTCAGTAAAAGATTTCACACATGAAATTAAGTTTGCACCAGCAAAAATATCATTTTGCAGTCTGTCCTATTTGACTGTTTTAAATTTTAGACACAAGTAAAAATTCCCAGTGGTCACACAGAGAATAAGAGAGAACAAGCTGCTTCTTTCGTGTTACAATCACACTGATGTAATTTTCATCTAAAATCTACTGCTTAAAGTACATGTTGTAAGAGAGAAAAGGCCCTCACTGCCAAGGTTTGTGCTCTGAAGACCACTAACAATGCCCGAGCAAGAGGTAGTAACCTTCCCAAATAAAGCTTGTGGTGAGTCTGAACCTGTCTGCCAACCATACAGCTGAAGTCCTCTCAACTCCAGCATGGGTGTCTGTGAGTAAGAAAGAGGTAGAAAGATGTACCAAGCACCTCAAGGATGCCAGGCCTAAAACGTGTGCCTTACAGGCATTAGAACACTTAACCTTCACAACTTCACGAGGTAATACTATCTTCAGTTTTCAGGTGAGGAGCCTGGGTGTTCAGGAAGGGGAACAGACTTGCCCAAGGCCACAGACATAGGTCTGAAGTGGCTTTCCCAAGCTACTGCCTGGATTGCTGTTTCATAAAATCAGACCTGCATCCACATTTTCTCTTTTGCAAAACCTGGGGGCTGGAATCAGGCTACTTGGGCACAAACACTGACAACTTTTAGCTAGAAGAACACAGGCCCAGGCAAGGGACTGGAGCTCCTTGGGTCTCAGTTTCTTCATCTGGAAAATGAGCCTGCCAATAATACTTACCACATAAGGGTTGCAGCAAGATTAAACAAAGTTCACATAATGAGCTTGGCACAGCACCTGACATAAAGTAAATATTTTATAATGGTTAGCTCTTGCTATCCTATGGCTGATTAACAAGCTGGGCTTTGAAACGATTTTCTTTTCTGCTTTTATTCCCTCCATCTTGCAGTGGAGGGATTACGCTTTGGGAAGCAATTTGGGGTGAAATTGGGGAGCCATCTGATACCATCTGACCCCATAATATCAATTTCTTTTGCTCTCCTCTCCCAAGCTTGCTCTTCTAACATTTCTTCCCTTTGTGCTAACTGCCAAAATCTAAGCCTTTCAACTGCCAAATTCCAGAAGATTTTAATAGTGTTATTACTGTGACTTTTTTTTCCCCTAAATCATGGAAATATTTCAGTTTTTATTTAAAAAACTAGATTCCAGCAATACCCTCCCTACAGCCACCAGTTTATAAACCTAAAGTGTATGCTCCTATTATTTCCCCCCTGCCCCTGTTCATATATCATGGAAGTCTAGACTGATTAAATTTTGCTAAAACAATTTCAGTTTGTACAAATGGAAGCTGCCCAATGGAATGGAAAAGGTATTTGTGAACCTAGTCACACAAGTTATAAACCCGAATCGGCCTGGCTGGGCAACATTTTCCATTTAACTGCCTTTTCCTTATTAACTGAAAGTCCAATGAGATCTAGAGGCTGTAGCATCACTTGGCCAACAAATGAGAAGACTGAAGGGAGTTTTCTCATGGGAGTGGCAGGGCAAGAGGTCAAGGAAGTCAGATGACCAACGCTGTCACTCCAGCCAAAGGTTACCCGGACAACTTCGGCCAAGTCACATTCTCTGAGTCTTAGATAACTTACCTGAAGAATGAGGAAGTCAAGTCCGCTTTTCTCCAAAAACCCTTTCTCCTTAGAGCTCAAACTTCCTTTCGGCATAACAAGATTCTGCAATCATTCCACAAGCACCTCCTCCAGTCTGGGGCTTATCAGGGCAGTAAGTTACATGTCATGATGTAGCCTCAGGAGATAAGCTTCAGCCAAGAGGAGGTATGTGTGTTTGCGTGTGTATGTGCATGTGTGACGTGTTAGCCGTAAGACACGGTCTCCACTCATTGTAAAAATGTGGTTGTGCCAAGCTGTCATATAATTCACAGCAAAGCAATAAAATCCAGGTTTACTTTTAATTACCCAATGTTAAATGACAGCCAAGCAAGCCCATTAGGAGGGTGACATCGCTGAGCTTCCATCAAACATCCTTCCATGTATTTCTCCCCTTCAACAACTCTGCTCAAAGTATCTGCAGCAGCTAGCACAAGACTGGAGCCTCGGCAGGGTTTATGAGCTGACCTTCTGTTATAATAGCATCACATATAATCCTACTGCTATGTTCCTTTTCTCCATTTTCTCCTCTGAGAGACTTTGTCTCATAATTCAGGCATCATCACTGGTTCAGTTCAGTTCAGTCGCTCAGTCATGTCCGACTCTTTGCGACCCCATGAATCTCAGCACACCACACCTCCCTGTCCATCACCAACTCCTGGAGTTCACTCAAACTCATGTCCATCAGGTTGGTGATGCCATCCAGCCATCTCATCCTCTGTCGTCCCCTTCTCCTCCTGCCCCCAATCCCTCCCAGCATCAGAATCTTTTCCAATGAGTCAACTCTTCGCATGAGGTGGCCAAAGTACTGGAGTTTCAGCTTTAGCATCACTGGTTACTCCAATTCAAAGGCTTGAATGATGAATAACAAATGAGGAAGAACCCAGGAATTAAGGGGGAATAAAGGTGCAGGCGGCAATAGATATTGCTGTTTTACCACAAAAGCCTTAACAGAATTTAAGTTTTCTAAATGCCCAGCATGAACCGCGTTAACACATAATTCCTTAACCGCTCTCTAAAAATGACATTCTGAGTCAGATTTGGGGGGATTTAGAAATGCTGAGGTATTTTACTCTTTTTTTTAAGATGTTAATTTGACTGTTTCTTTCTCTACAAGGCACTGACATCAGAAGTAAAAAAAAAAAAAAAAAAGTCCTTTTTAGAAGGTATATACACAAACAGCAAGAACACATCATTCACAAAAGCCACACTGAGCTGGGACCCAGAGCACTTCTGACTTACGTAGTTGATTAACCCAGCATCTTATCAAGGTCCAAGGGAGGGTGTTTCTGCAGCCAGACGTGAGTCACAAGTACTTACATCACTCTTCCTGAACTTGGCTTTCAAGCTCTTCATGTTTAGTCCATTCAGCTTTCCACAGCTCTAGAGGAGACCTTCAGCATCTAGCCAGAAGGAGAAAAAAAGAAATTAAGTATCAAGGTTTCCTGGCGCAGAAATTAAGTATCAAGGTTTCCTGGCGCAAATGGTAACGAATCTGCCTATAATATAGGGGACCCAGGTTTGATCCCTCGGGTTGGGAAGATCCCATGGAGAAGGGAATGGCAACCCACTCCAGTATTCTTGCCTGGAGAATCCCATGGACAGAGGAGCCTGGTGGACTATAGTCCATGGGGTCACAAAGAATCAGACATGACTGAGCAACTCACACACACACATGCACACACTTCAAGGTTTCCAAACAAACACTACAGTGACTCCTTCCCAAGTGGACTGGGACTTTGGGCCATGGGTAAGCGTCTGGGTTTGAGTTAGGAAGGTGGTCAGGGTTAAGGGCTGGGAAGTGGTACAGAATGTTATGTTCTTCCCATTTGTGATACTCCTTTGAAGCATCCCACATTTTCAAGTTAACTGAAACTTCATTTTCTTCCAACTCCTCATTCAAAGTAGAACAAGCTTAAGTAAAGGCTGGCCTGTCACTGCACAAAACTCAGTGCCTAACTCCCTCCTCTCCATCCCCTTCACGGTACAGTTACAGCCTCCACCTTCTCTGAAAGGGCCACAGGAGTGAGGCATACTGAAGCGCAGCTCATATTCCAGATGCCATTCATTCCCTATTTATTTTTCTCAGTGTGTTTTTTTCCCCCTCATAGATGCACAGGGCAATGAGGGAAAAATGTGAGAAAAAACAAAACCTCCCTCATCAAATACCTCATTCCTCAGGAAGCCACTCAAAACAGTGAAAGACTCTCCCCAGGTCCTCATGGGACCCAGTGATTCCAATCCGGAGCTCGAAAAGTCTTATGAAACCACCTCATTCAGGAGGGATCTGTGGTGCCTTTAGAAAATGAAGGTAAATTTTTGGAATGACAGTATATCTGTACTTTTTTTTTTTTTTTTTTTTTAGTTTATTTGGCTGTGGCAGGTCTTATGTGCATCCTGCAGGATCTAGTTTCCTGACTAGGGGATCGAACCCAGGCCCCCTGCATTGGGATTGCGGAGTCTTCATCGACTGGACCACCAGCGAAGTCCCTGTACTTTTTTCGGGGAAGTTCCTATTTTCATTAGATTCTGCAAAGGCATTGTCACCCTTCAAAAGGTAAGATCTCACTATGGACCCCACTATGGATCCAGTGAGAGCCCCTCATTTTCCAGAGGGAGAGATGGAACCTCAAAGTGAAGAAACCTGTCTGCATTCCCCACACCTCTGTATGATAAAATTCAGAACCAAAGTCGGACTGATGGGTGAATGCCTTTTCCACTGCCCTACAGCTTTAAAACTAAAACCTGAAAGTAAACTCCTGGGCTAAAACATGGCATGAACTTGACCTCTTCCATCCTGAAACCTGGAAAGTGTATGTTCAGGTCAAAAATGACAGAAAAATCTACGTGCAAGTTCTCATCACCTGGAAAGCACTCAAGAAATGTAACGTCAAGCCTCAGCTGACAAAGTGAGAACAGGGGAACATTAACAGGCCAGTCTATTTGAGGACTAAGGAACGATGGTCAGATGTTGACTAGGTTGATCATTACCTTTCAAAAGCCTTTCAAGGTCATCATGTTCATCCACCATCTTTATTCTGGACTAAACTGATCTGAGGAAACAGATGGCACGGTGGGGGCGGGTAGGAAATGCAGGCAACTGAACGGCTGGACCCATTCCTCTTGAGGTCTTTGCTGTCACCTCCAGAAGTGGTCCAGTGGCTCCCTGGGTTCTAATTTGTTAATTTCTGACTTTCATTATTGCTGCTACCCTTAAGCAGGGCCCTTTGGACCGGTCACAAAGCACCTCAATGACATTAATCTGGAGGCCACACCATTCCTGTGGCCTCCCTGTGGTCCCTTTCAATCTTCCCAGCCTCAGCAGGAGTGACAGAATGTCCGTTGCCTTGGAAACCGCACACACTGTAATTACACCTTGTTAAGTGCCATGTACTTAACCACAGAGAAGGCTGGGCTGGTACCTGAATGGCAAAGTGCAAACTCTGAGGACAGTGCTTCTGGAAGGTGGCCCCCCAACTTAATCTGAATCAGAAGAATCTGGGGACACTGCTGAATGTAAAATTCCCTGGAAATTGAATCTCAAGGGCGGGGCCTAGGCATCTGCTTGGTTGACTCTGGCATACAAGTTTGAGAAGTTAGAAATAAGGTATGTGGAACTGGAAATATCCTTATCAAAGCTGTGCTGGTTTATGAACCAGCCCTTCATCATGTCAGAACAACCATCTTTTGATGAATCCAAGTAGAAACCATGATAAGCAGATGTTCCCAACCTGACAGTGGCTCATGGTTCTCCACCAAATGCAGCTAGAAGATGGAAATTGCCCTTGAAGTTCAATTCCTTCCACCCTCCAGGTGAAGTGCTACCAACCAAGAAAACAGGACAAATCCATGCACCAGGAAAAGAAGCAAAGAGAAATCCAGCCTTGGATAACCCACAAACTGTGTAACCCACCAAGGTGGAACCACCCAAAGCATCCTTTCAAGCAAGAACACAATGTCTCAGGCAAAGTTGGGTCAGATTTTTGTTTGAGGTCATGGGGCACGTAGGGCCGGAGGTGGGGGGGCATGTTTCACGGGTGTGGGCACTAGTAGCTTGGTGTATTTGTCTTCGTCTCCCCCTCACCCCTCAGTATGGCAGTGAGAAGTATGCAAAGGCTCATTTAAAGAGGATTAAGTAAATAAAGCAAGTAATTCCAAAAACTCCCAGGGGGAGGTATTAGCTGTGAAAATGAATGTTTTCCTGGAAGCTTTGGGTGTTTGAGAGCTGGGTGGTCCAAGGGTATAACTCTGGGATGACAGAGATGGGGGTCAAGGGTAAAAAGGTTTGGAAACCCACAAAATAGTAACTAGAAACAAGAACTGTAGCTGGGGATAATTAAAGTTAGTAACAAATTACTGCTTTCCCAGAATTGGTAAAAGGACCTAACTCCAGGACCTAATCCTGGAAGTCAGGACTTGTGGGAAGTCACCTGGGCTCCCTTTGCCTCAGTAGCCCCCTCTTCCCCAAAAGGATCCAAGAGTCAATCATGACTTGCCTTCCTTGGGTCAGCTGGAATCTTTCGGCTCCAACTCGCAGATTCAAATTTTCAAAGCCCAGACTGGATAAAGTGACATCTATCAACTTAGTTAAACCAAACTAAGAGCAGTCCTTGGAAAAGTAACTAGGTGCTTAGGTCAAAAGAGCTGTGATTAAGCTGAATTAGCTGCATGGGAGTCTAATTTGGATGGTTCAAAAAGAGAAGGGCATGTTTCACATATACAGGAAAAGGTATTTGAATTAAATCTTCTCATTTCAAGCAGATGAAAAAGCCTGTCTATCCACTGAGCAGAAATGTTGGTCAGTTTACTCCATGCTCAACCCAAAATAAGTCACCAAGCATTGCTTCATTGCCAGTTACCAAGCGATGTCACTCCATCAGTGAGGATGGAATAGGGCAGGGAGGCACAGACTGTTCCCCTTTCATCTGAAAGACTAGAGCCAACAAGCAGGGTTTGTTAATCCATTTTCCCTTTAAAAATAATGTAACTCTCAACCAAAGCTTAACATGAACTACCCTTATCGAATAGAATTTCTAGCCTGAATCAAAAAGCCTTGATGTTAGCCTATAGAGCTATACTGTGAACTAATAAGTTAGACTTCTATGAGTATTAAAAATGACATAACCAACATAGAATTTTCCTTTTGGGGTGATGGAAATGTTCTACATTTATTGCTATGATGGCTGTACAACCTGTGAACACACCAAAAACCGATCGACTGTACCATTCAAATGGATAAATTGAATAGCATGTGACTTATCTCAACAAAGATGTTAATTCTTTAACTCTTATTTTTTTTTAATAGTTTAATAACCTTCATTCTTCTCCAATCTGTAGAGCTAGGAAAATTTCAGGTTGAGAACCTCTTTGATTAAAAATGAATTTTGAAGGAACAAAGGTTAATAAGCAATGCCCGTAGCGCTAAAAGGCTCCTTGCTCCTAAATTCTCTTTAGCTATTTCTCTACCACAAGCCATCTCCAACTGAAATGTAATCATGAGGAAAAGAGAGGCAAAAAGTTCCTTTCTTCTATCACCAAACTACTCCTTCTCTCCCTCACCCCCTCCTCCATCCCTACATGTGACCCAAGGTTATTTCATAAGACAATGCTGACAACTATGTCAGCCCGTAAGGGCCCGCTTGGAGCCCCAGCCAGGTATTTGGATTCTGTAAACAGAAGTGAGGCTCAGAATTGGGTTTTTTTTCTTTGTTTTTTGGTCATGGTCCACAGCATGTGGGATCTTAGTTCCCTAACCAGGGATTGAACTCACACCTCCTGCACTGGAAGTGCAGAGTCTTAACCATTGGACTTCAAAGGAAGTCTCTTGTAATTTTTTTTTTTTAACGTACAAGGTGACTTGGATGCTCAATGAGATTGAGAACCACTGTTCTATACCTATCATACCACCTAATCATACCTATAATTGACAATTTCATTAAAAATAATTTAGAGACACTGCATAAGTAGATATTATAGATCTTTATTTCTGAACATTGACAGAATCTTTCAAAATATTGTGGGTGGATGAGAGGGGAGCATTCTACATTAAAAGCAAAAGAGAAACTAGCTGGTTACCATGGCCGCTAAGAAACAATAACTCACAGAGGCAAATGGCAGCTATACACACACGTGCCTTTTCCTGAATCACAGGGATGTATTAGCATCCAAGATGCCATACCCCAGGATTCAAGGGCAGTGGTTTAAAATAGTTCCCTCTGAGTCACTGGAGGACCTGAGTGAATAACAATGTTCTTGCTCTAACTAATCCCTCCATCATGGAATGTGAGATGCTTCCTCAGAATCTTCAGCAACACCAGAAATACTAAATGTGCACCCCCGGACAGACTTCAAGAATTTTTCTTCCAAGTGAAAAGTACATGAGACTTAAAATCCAAAGCACTGGAGATGACACTGAACAAATGCAAGACACTGAAATTACAACACTTCTCTCTTGCTCAGCATCCACCTCTTCTCCCTTGAGTACCTGCTTCTACAATCATCCCTCTCCAGCAAATGGAATTTTAACCCAAAGCTGTATAAACACTCAAGGTGGCAAAACAAATACATGCTGTAAAAGGTCTCCCTGGATAAAGAAGTCCCTGACGAGAGAGCCTGTCCTGCCATCTAAACTGCCCCTGGGGGCAGAAGCTGCTTTAAGACTCTGCCTCCTGGATGGAAATCCCTGAGGGCTAGGAAAAATCAGAGAAGTCTTCACCACAAAGGTAGGGATCCGAGTGTCTCTAAAAGGAAACTCAGGATCTGGGCAAGCTGACGAGAAGAGGGCTCCTCGTCGGGCCTTTCTGACAAGACGGGGCACAGCAGTCCCAGGGGAAGGTCAAACACCCGTCCAAACTCTGCCAGCAGTCCTTTAAGCTTCTCTTGGGAGGCTGAGCGGGCATGGTGGGAACTGATGCAAACTTCTCTCTGAAGAAAGTCTCCATTCCCTGACCCTTTTAGACCCTGGATGTAAGCAAGAGGGGTTCAAGAGTCCCAATTACCAGTTTTTCTGGCAAATCTGAAAATGTACACCTCAGGCTATTTACATTGGAATGGAGGACTTTCAGGGTAGAGTTTTCATTTTGCTTATTACTTGGGTGCTAGCCAATGGCATAAAAATCAATAAATGTTTCCCGAAGGAATGAGTAGGACAGAGATACAGGTTAGGTGCCTGGGTAGACTGTAGACTTCATCTTTGACCTCAGCAAGGCTTTTTATGGTCCTAAATGGACTGGGTTAGCTGCAATGGGATTAAGTAAATGCCGTGATCAGTTTTCACATGTACATATAAAAGCACTACGTTTTTAAAAACCCCAAACCACCATCTCATTTGGCCTATGAAACTTATCAAGTTGCTCCTCTTTGCTCCCTCTGCTTCCCTCTCTCTAAGCTGTGCACCTCCTGCAGCATCTCCCTAATCTTTACATGCTGAGTTTAGCCAAGGGAGCTGACCATTTGAATAATGGAATGTAAGAGTCAACAGAGAGCAAGAACCAGCTGCTAAAACCCCAGGGGGCAAGTGCTTAGGACAGAGATTTTATCAGCCTCATGCAAAGCAGGCCAAGGGCTCCACCAGATCTGCATGCCTGATCTATTATTTTTGCTTGAGATTCTACCACTTCCAGGTAGGGAACCTCTCAACAAGGAAAAAGTACATCCTAGCTGCTGCTGCTAAGTCGCTTCAGTCGTGTCTGACTCTGTGCGACCCCATAGACAGCAGCCCACCAGGCTCCCCCGTCCCTGGGATTCCCCAGGCAAGAACACTGGAATGGGCTGCCATTTCCTTCTCCAATGCAGGAAAGTGAAAAGTGAAAGTGAAGTCACTCGGTCGTGTCCGACTCTTAGCGACCCCATGGACTGCAGCCTACCAGGCTCCTCCGCCCATGGGATTTTCCAGGCAAGAGTACTGGAGTGGGGGGCCATCGCCTTCTCCAACACCCTAGCTGCACCTGATGCTAAAGCTGAGGCTTTAGCATCTGCCCACCTGATGCGAAGAACTGACTCATTGGAAAAGACCCTGATGCTGGAAAGATTGACAGCAGGAGGAGAAGGGGACAACAGAGGATGAGATGGTTGGATGGTATCACCGACTCTGTGGACATCAGTTTGAGCAAGCTCCAGGAGACGGTGAAGGACAGGGAAGCCTGGCAAGCTGCAGTCCCTGGGGTCACAAAGAGTGGGACATGACTGAGTGACTGAAGTGAGCAACACCCAAGCGTTCACCTCTGACCTCAGCAGGACTTTCTCCATGGTCCACACTCAGAGGAAGTTCACTGAGGCTGAGAGAAAGGATGGGTGAACAAGCGTTCATGCTAAGTCGCTTCAGTCCTGTCCGAGTCTGTGTGACCCTATGGACTGTAGCCTGCCAGGCTCCTCTGTCCATGGGATTTCCCAGGCAAGAATACTGGAGTGGGTTGCCATGCCCTCCTCCAGGGGATTTTCCTGACCCAGGGATCGAACCCGTCTCTTAGGTCTCCTGCATTGGCAGGCAGGTTCTTTACCACTCAGTGCCACCCGAACAAGCACTGGGTGTCAAATTGGAAGCACAAAGATTCAACAGACATTTCATTGCGGCCAGTCCAAGATGCCCAATTTCAAAGGATTTAGCTAAAAACTGGTAACAGGACTCTTGAACCCTCACTCACATCCAGGGTTTAAACGGGTCAGAGCACATGGAGACTGGGGGAGTTTCTTTCTCCACTCCAGCGTTCTTGCCTGGAGAACCCCAGGGACGGAGGAGCCTGTGGGCTGCCATCTATGGGGTCGCACAGAGTCGGACACGACTGAAGAGACTTAGCAGCAGCAGCAGCAGCTTTCTTGGGAAGGAATGATGCAATGATTCCCACCAGGCCTACTCAACCTAATGAGAAAGGCCCACAGGACTACTTAGAGAGACTGGACAGGGGTCTGATCCTCGCCTGGAAAATCTACAAGTTTGGAGAGAAATTGGCCTAAGTTCTAAGGGTGGGAATGAAGGCATGGTAGCTGCTGGGCTGTGATCAGCCTGATGCTGAAGTTTATCTGTGCACACATGTCTGTCTCCTGTAAACCAGACATAGGCAATGCATGGAAGGGTAGTAAGCTGTCTTGGATTCTGCCTAACAGAGTGGATTACAGGGTGAAGAGGGCAGAGAGAGTCCGAGTCCCAGACAGAAAAGCAACAAAGCAGAACCTGCAACACAGGAATCAGAGGCGTCCCTAGTGACGGTCCAGGAGTGGAACCGGGAGAGAGAGGGATCTTCCAAGGCCTCCTCTGCTGGTTTGCTAGGACTGTGTAACAAAGTGTCACATCTGGTGGCTTATGCAACAGAAATCTGTATCCTCACCATTCTGGGCACTAGAAGTCCAAGACGGTGGTAACAGCAAAGCCAATTCTGATTTATTCTGAGGCCTCTTGGACTGCAAGGAGATCAAACCAGTCCATCTTGAAGGAAATCAATCCTGAATATTCACTGGATGGACTGATGCTGAAGCTGAAACTCCAATACTTTGTCCACCTGATGCGAAGTGCCAACTCATTGGAAAAGACCCTGATGCTGGAAAGATTGAAGGCAGGAGGAGAAGGGGACGACAGAGGATGAGATGGTTGGATGGCATCACCAACTGAATGGACATGAGTTTGAGTAAGTTCCGGGAGTTGGTGATAGACAGGGAAGTCTGGCATGCTGCAGTTCATGGGGTTGCAAAGAATCAGACATGACTGAGTGACTGAACTGAACTAAGGCCTCTCTCCCTGGTTGTAGATGGCTTCCTTCTCCCTTTGTGTTCAAGAGCCCTTCCTCTTTGCATGCCTTTGTCCTAATGTCTTTTTAAAAGGACACCAGTCACACCCATATAGTCTCATTTATTTTAATCATATCTTTAAAGGTCCTACCTCCACAAACAGTCCCGTCCAAAGTACCAGGGGTCAGGACTTTAACACATGAATTTTAGGAGCACATGGTCCAGCCGAAAATACCTCCTCAAAGAGCAAGAATCAGCTCAAAATATCTGTCAGGATTAGAGAGCAGAGCACTGTCTTCCTGCATACCATCAAGTAAGAACTTTCTCATTCTTCTTACCTCTCATCTCCCCCCTCCTGTCTCCAGTTTGCATTGTAACCCTGGAGGGGACCCAAACCATGACAGTCAGATAAAGCGAGGAGAGTAACAGGAGAAAATGGAGAAAGACAGAAAAAGATATTTTCTTTTAAGTCGAATTTGAAATTTTTATTTTAAATCAGGCATTCCGAGTTCTAAATTGAGAGTATTTAGCAACTGAAATTGACTGTAGAATTTTTTAAAAATCTAATCAGAAAAGTTATATATTTCACCCAGAGGCATGAGATGGACTAACCTCTCTGAATAAATTTTAAAGAGTCAGTGGGACACAAAACAAAGCTGCTTTGTGATCACAATTTAGGTGTCTTATTTATTCCACAGACCAGATACATATAAATAAATGAATGAATGACTCAACAAACATGCAAACTTTACTAAGCATTAATTATGGGCTGAGTGCTCTCATATATTAACTAAGGTGCAGGTGAGATAAAAGATTGCCCAGATGATAAAGAAGAGGGAAAGGTAAGAGGGAGAGAAAAAGACATAGGCAGTGGTTTCATTCTGGCGATGAATCCTTCCTAAAATACTGTAGTACCTCACTCCCTCCCCCCAAAAATGACCACACTCTTTTAAAACCATAAATGCCATCCAGATAATGTACCATAATGATCATGAAGTGAAACTCTTAAGAGCATTAATCTTCCTCCCTATATTCACAACTTGCCTTTATCAGGGGATGACATTTCTTTTGAGAAACAAATACATCATTCTTCTTTAAAAATAAAACCTGCCATCAATGAGGACTGATCTTGGTCCATGAATCAGTCAGAGCCACCAGCACTGATGTAAATCTGGTCAGGGCTCTGGCAACATCACTATCTGGACTGTCAAATCTGCTGCTCACATGCTCCGATAAACCTACCGAAGAAAAGCCCCAAGGTTACCTCATGCCCTAAATCCATCCAATTTAAAAAGCATGGGTTTAAACAAAACAAGCTACCTCTGGAATACAAAAACCACTCCAGGACTAAGAAACACCATGTGATTATCCCTCCTTTTGAGGTTATTTTTAAGCTGATCTCTAAAATGCCCCGTTTCCAGGGTGTATTTCCAAATCTTTGATGTTGGCGTCAACAGCTCTATCAAGACATAACACTGTGTTCACCTCTCAAGCAAAAAAGCTGCCCTGCACACATCTAGTAATCAAACCCAAACAGCAAGGGGTATGTGCTAAGTGCCTTACCATCTGCACCTCAAGTCCATTTCTTGGCTTTCCCCACCTTAAAATCCATAAGAATCATTCAAGTTTGAAAAGACAGGGCCACTCCTCAAATGTTACTGGTGAATATATAAAACGTGGAAAGCACAAAGTCACTGTGGCAAGTAGTTTGGCAGCTTAAGTTAAATATGCATTTACCATTCAACCTGGCAATTATATGATGTGTCTTGCCAAAAGAAAACACGTGTCCACAGAGATGTGCACATGAATGTTTATAGCAGCAGTACTCATAATCGTGAAAAAGTGGAAACTAAAACATCCACCAAGTAGGTAAACAAAACGTGGCATTTCCATACAGGGGAAGGCAGACTCTCCAGGACCAAAAAGGAACTAAGGGTTGATACATGCAGCGCGAAACCATTGCACCAAGTGAAGGTCAGACACAGAGACCACACAGTGTAAGATTCCATCTGTACGACATGTCTGGAACCGGCAAATTTATAGACAGGAAGTAGATTAGCAGTCGCCTAGGGCTGGGGATGATAAGGAGGAATTGCAAATGAGCATGAGGGCTCTTTGGGGATGGTGAGAGAGATGTTTTAAAACTCAATTGTGATGATTCCACAGCTCTGTAAATTTATTAAACATTGAGCAGTGCTGTATACTAAAAATGGTAAATTTTGTGGAATATAAATCATACCTCGATGAAGCTGTTTTTAACAAGATGAAATACAAAAAGTGAAATGCTGAGTTGTTAGGTAGTGAGAAAGAGCTTTAGAGTGCGAGAGGGTAGCTCCCTGGATGGTTATACCAGATTCCCTTGGTTTTACTCTAGAAAGATTTAATGGTCAAATGTTGGCTTACTGTGACATCATCGGTTCTTTGACTTGGCTTTAAAATGGGGTAACTCAGACTCTCCACATTCTTGTATGCATTAGTGTCATTTACGATGGTCACAATGTTTCTGATGAATCAGTCATCCAGTGCCTCAAATACTTTTTGAGGGTAAGGGATAAATAAGTTAACAACATGGATACTGTGAATTCTGATGCCCTAGAAGCAGGAGTGGAACAGCAGATGGAGAGCACAAAAATCATTTCTGCTGCCCCAGCTACCATGTTGGGACGTCATTCAAACACCACGTACTCAAATTGTTTATTCTCATCTCCAGCCTTGCTCACTCGAAGGCAAGTCTCTGCATTTTCTCTAACACATTACCATGCGGCACACGGTCTGCCCCATGACTCTCAATGCCCAGCCTTCTTCTGATAACTGCATTTCTTTCTAGAAAGCTGTCCTCCTATTCCCTGCCCCTGCCCCCGACCCCACTCCAACCAGGTTATAGCCTGACCATAGCTGTTCCCAAGAGATGGAAAGGTGTCCTTAGGAAGGCTATCAGAAACCCTCCCTGGGATTTTGGGTGGTGGGAAAGGAAAGGGACAGGGAAGGGGTGAGTACAAGAAGAAGGAAGAGAAGGGAGTAGAATGGGGGAGAAAAAGGGAAGATTAAAGCCTTCCTCTCTGGTGGAGAAACTAGGAAAATGTGAGCCTGGCAGCTGTCCAAGACACTCCTAAGCCAGCACAGAGAGCTGGTTTGAGGGAGGGAACCAGAGAGGCCCCGACACCATTTTAGCACAGAATTTGGCATCCCATGAGCCAAGCTGCACCCCCACTCCTCACCCCAACCTACGTGAGTGCAAAGTCACTTCAGTCGTGTCTGACTCTTTGCAACTCCATGGACTGTAGCCTGCCAAGCTCCTCTGTCCATAGGATTCTCTAGGCAAGAATACTGGAGTGGGTTGCCATGCCCTCCTCCAGGGGATCTTCCTGACCCAGGGATCAAATCCATGTCTCTTGCATCTCCTGCACTGGCAGGTGGGTTCTTTACCACCAGTGCCACCAGGAAAGCCCTCCCTCCTATCCTAAGCTAGTTCAAGTTGAGTTTCTGTGACTTGCAATCAACGAATATTGACAAATCCTCTGGTGCCTTCTCACCTAGTCAATCTCGCTCAGGCTGTCACCTTAGATGCCACAGTAAAAGAGGAGCCCAGAACCTCGGCAGCACCGCTGGAGTTTGTATGTCTGTCTGTTCAGCTCATTTGGAAGCCTGTAGCTAAATTCACTTTAAGAACCTACAGAACTGAAATACACACTCCAGAGTCTAAGTGGTTGAATACAGTGGGGTGACCTATAAGGTCCCCTCTGAACCCATAGGTTAGGGAGGGCCTATTTATCATCCATTTGTTTGGTTATTAGCTGCTCCCTGATCTGCCAGCATACCCTCACCCATCCCCACCTCCAGCATTCCATTCTTTCTTCACCACAGAAGACCTGGCCAGCAAGCCCCACCTTCTGGGTTATTTCCACTCTGAAAATATGACCAGCTCTTTCGCTCTCCTACAGGAACCTGCCAACAAGGAAAACAATCACGAGTAACTGGAAATGAATAGGATTAGACTGTTAAAAACCCTCACGAAATGAAAAACCATCGTAACAGCTGGGTCCTGAAGGACCCTGTGATGTGGCTCAGGAGGAAGATAGAGACTTCTGGGTGGGTGGGGCAAGGAGATGGGGGCAGACAGTGGGGAAGCTGCCTGGAGGAGGGGGTGGAACAGTGGGGTTCAGTTGGATCAGGAGACCTGAAGCACCAAGGATAATTCTCAGAGCAGTTAATCCTTGAATATCGCTGAAGATATGATAAGGACGCATGCTTTCACTCAGCCTAATTGATTCTAAACAAGACACCTGGAAGAGAAGCCCGACACAGTAGCTCAGCCACCAAGCATCACCCCCTAGGGGTTAGGCTGGCCTGGATTTGCCACACTACTGTCCTGGCAGCACAAATGGAAAAGCCTTCCAGATCCTCTCCACTAGAAGCCCCAGGCCACTCCACGCCCGTGCTCTGTCAGGGGCCCTAGAACCACCTGCATAGTGAACACAGACTCTGTTGACTGAGTTTGAGACCCTGGACCTTCTTTCCATTTTCAACCATTGTCTGTATTGAGGGATAGAATGAAACAGCCTTAACATAAAGGATGGGGAGTGCTTCTGTCACCTGCAACAAAAATTTAAAACGCACTCCCCTCCACCCTGGGCCCCACACACAAACTCACATACCTGGCATCTGATCCCATCAGGCTCTAGAGAGCAAAAACATCGCGGCTATTCAAGAACTCGAAATTTAAGAGGAAAACTAAGAAATCTATACTGTCTTGTTTACCCAGAGGCACTGCCTACCAACTCTGGGCCAAGTACATAGGGGGATGTAGAAAACTGGCCCATACATAATCCCTGCCTACAACAGAGAAAAAAAAAGTCCATGCTGATTAACGCACATGCAAGAAAGCAGAGACACACAGATTTGTAAACCAAGAACACAAATGTCCACTATTTCATGTGTAATCAGATTATGATGAAGCTAGTGAGCTATCATACTTCTCTAAGGAAACACTGAAAATGAAGGGCAAAATCCCAGATAACTAGGTAAAGACACAGGGAAGCTTAATCAAACCTGCATCTACTGAGGCCATTCTAAGTGTCAGGTCGGACTGGGGTTACAGGACCTACAAAACGACATACTACTTTGACCAGTGCTGTCCCATACTGCAGTCATTAGCCACACGTGGCCACTAAGCATTTGAAACATGGCTAACACAAACTGACATGCACTGTAAGTGGAAAATACACAATGGATTTCAAAGATTTACTATTAAAAAAATGTCAACTATATCATTAATAGCTTGACTGAATACATGTTGACAGATTTTTGGATATACTAGATAAAAATAAAAGATGATTACAATCTCAGTTGCTTCATTTTCCTTCTTGTGTCTACTAGAAACTTTGAAGTGACTTGTGATGACATGTATTTATGGCTTGCTTATATTCTATTAGACAGTAATGATTCACATTTTCCCCTCAAAGATTGGCACAACTGGCAATTACATCTTATTATTATTATAAGGCGGGCACAAAATTAAGGGAAAAAAGTATAGGTTATCATGTTTAACATTCACTTACTATCAAATCATAAAGCTCAGATCTAGTAAATCCCGCAAGTTGATAATGGATGAAAGTTTAAAAGATTCACTCTGCCACATGCAGAAGGGATGATTAATCAACAATTTCATTTCAAAGCTCAGCTCAGAGCTCTGTGATGTCATAGAGGGATGGGATAAAGGGGGTGGGAGGGAGGCTCAAAAGGGAGGGGATATATGTATACTTATGTTGCTGTACAACAGAAACTAACACAACACTGTAAAGCAATTATCCTCCACTGTAAAAAATTGTTTTAAATTTCATTTCAAGACTGACGGACTTCTATGTAAACTATTACTCTGTTATATATGGTTCAGAAAACATTTCTGTTTTTCTCTATCAACAGGTGGACAATTTTCCAAAGGATTCAAAAGGGAATTTAACTTCCCCATCACTTCATTCTAGACACTACTATCTTCATTTTAACCACAAGATTACTCCTCTGTGCCTAGATGGTGACTGAAACAAAAGTTGTCTGGTGAGACACAACGGAATTTGTTAATACAACTGGGAATAGGATTGATCACAACTATAGTAAATATGCCTTTATTCGGTCCACATTACCTAAGGATATAAAGAAGGACTAAATGGAGGAATGATAACACAGGAAAACATAGTCCCAAACTACACAGAAGATACCTGGCAAATGTGTGTCAATGACATATGAGGGCAACCCCTTTTTAGTGCTATAGCTTATAACAGCAGGTATAATCATACTGGCCAATCTACCAACAGTTCTTCAAAGGTAGGATACAGAACATGATAACCTTAGTAATATTAACAATAGCATAACATAATCATAGCACAATAGCACAACAAAAATCATAACAACAATATGATTTACATGATTACTTTGCAAAAAAAATTTTTTTTTACTATCTGATTTAAATTAGTATTATCTCATTTAATGTTCACACCACTTCAAAATTAGATCCTATTGCTTTTGTTCTCAGTTTCAAGATTAGGAAATTGCCACCCAGAAAGTTTATTTGGCCAAAGTGGCACAATTTACAAATAGAGAAGGCTGGGTTGACACTCAAGTTCAGTTTCTGGGCTGCATATTAAACAGCACTAGTAATTTAAAAAAAGTCTGACCAACAGACCAACCTTTTTACAACTTAAAATTTTGTTGCCTTTAAAGATGGAACAGTCCTCAGATCAGCCACTGGCATATACAGAGCTCCCCCTAGGAAGTCTGAACAAACCAATATGAAAAAAGGCATTCCTTTCTGGCTGTGCGCCCTCACAACATTCCAGGGGAAGGTGGCATTTTATTTATTTGTCCTTTTAACATGTGAAGCATATACATAGTGAATAAATGTAATGAGCTCACCAGTCCAGGAAAATAAAAATCCTTTTCCATACAGCTTGGCTAAAGATACCCAGTCAATAACATAAAATGTAAAGATAATTACAGACAAGTGAAGTGGCTATTTTTATACTCAGCTGAGCTGGCAAACTACAGACTGGAGTGGAGGTTTCCATGCTTTGGCAACCATATGAAAAAGCAGAACGGCTAGATATTTAAATCCTTCCCTATCACTAGGACATTTGTGTTCCTTAGGAAATTATTCTGATGTCCTGTATACTGTATACCTGTGTCCTGTATACCTCTTTCCAAGCTATTAAAAAAAAAAACAAAATGAAATACTACAATATTTTACAACCATTACATTTACAACCATAATAAAAGTGTGTCCTAAAACAATCACCAGTGAGACAGTAATGGGGCAGGGGGTGAAGGCAGTGTTTGTTCTGCAAGCCACACACAGAAGCACCCGCAGCCAGCAGGCTGCCACCTCAGATATCACCAGGATAGGGTGAGCTACTCTTTGTTTCTTTTGCCACCGCGGACAAAAACACCCATCTGCAATGTAATGAAAATCAAATGCGCTTTGTTCCAAGGGGTTTGCACTTAAAATAATCAGGGGCTGTTTTAAAGCAGAAGAAGAAAGCAAGCTTGTTGCCAGACAAGTCACAAGTGGTAACACAGCCGTCCACAGATCGGCTGGGAGACAGGCTGGGACAGGGGTCATCTCTTTCTAGCTGTTAAAGACTCTAGAGGAAAAGCAATAGAAAAAGTCACCAAACAGCACACCGAACACGGCCTAAAGTTGTATAGCACAGAAAGAATCTAAGTATCAAGGTGTTGCTGACTGGATGTATACACAAGGTTAGTGGAAGAAAGGAGTTTTTCCTTTAAAAAAAAACTCTTAGGAAATCCTGGTTGGTATACAGATACTGGTTAGTGTCTATGCCTATATTTTCCAGTTTCTTCCGATTTCAAAAAAAAGCTCAAAGAGACTTCCCTAGTGGTCCAGAGGCCTCCCTGGTGGCTGAGATCATAAAGAAGCGGCCTGCAACACAGGAGACCCGGGTTAGATCCCTGGGTAGGGAAGATCCCCTGGAGAAGGAAATGGCAACCCACGCCAGTATTCTTGCCTGGAGAATCCCATGAACAGAGGAGCCTGGTGGACTATAATCCATGGGGTTACAAAGAATCAGACACGACTTAGTGACTAATATACACTGCTGAGTCCAGTGGTCAGACTCCACACTCCCAATGCAGGGGCCCAGGTTCAATCCCTGGTCGGGGAACTAGATCCACATGCCGCAACTAAAGATTCTGCATGCTGAAAGACCCAGCATAGCCAAACAGAGATTTTTTAAGTAAATGATAAAGCTCAAAGGAAAGAAATGTGAAACTTTTTTCTCAAAAGAGAAAAATGATATAGCCCCAAAGAAAATTAAGGATTTTTTAAAATGAAGATTCAAGAAGGGCCTGAGCATATTCGTCGAAGTAACTTGCATCCATGATGAATGTGGATTGAGCCCAAAATAAGATTCACTTGGAGACAGAATGGTAGGCTTCTCCCCACCTGGCTGTGGGTGAGGCCTTCCTGACATGGTTCAACGTGGGACCTCAGGGCCCCACATATGTTTACGGCCCTTGTACAACACAGGTTTGAACTATGCAAGTCCACTTACATGCAATTTTTTTTTTTCAATAAATAGACTGGAAAGCTTTTTGGAGATTTGGGACAATTTGAAAAACCTCACGGATGAACCATGTAGCCTAGAAACAGAAAAAAAAAATTTTAAGGTATATCATGAATGCATAAAATGTGCAGATCCCAGTCTATCCTTAAACAGGCATAAGGTGAGTGATATAATATAAAACTAGTAATGCATTAGATTTCTTACTGTTTTCTAACTTTGCTTTAAAAAAATTACAGTATGCCTCTCTCTCATAATAGGAGAAACTGCCTATCAGCCTATCAACATGCTAAGCAGCTTTGTTTAAAAATGTAACAGTTTTCAATACTGTATTATGAATATAACTGTAATGCTGCTGCTGCTGCTAAGTCGCTTCAGTTGTGTCCGACTCTGTGCGACCCCAGAGACGGCAGCCCACCAGGCTCCCCTGTCCCTGGGATTCTCTAGGCAAGAACACTGGAGTGGGTTGCCATTGCCTTCTCCAATGCATGAAAGTGAAAAGTGAAAGTGAAGTCGCTCAGTCGTGTTTGACTCTTCTCGACCCCACGGACTGCAGCCCACCAGGCTCCTCTGTCCATGGAATTTTCCAGGCAAGAGTATTGAGTGGGGTGCCATTTAATACTGTATACCATAAAATTTTATAAAGATTCATTCATTAGTGCCTAGGCTACACTACCATGAAGCAACTGTATCAATTATACTAAGCCACCTTAAAGCAATCACACCACTGTTTCTTCCTATAAATATGAATTTTTTCACAACTTTTCATTTTTGATGTCCAATGTTAATAATACATACAACATCGACAGTGTTTTGTATCATAAGACTACACTGATGTGGATACTGGCAATTAATCACATAAACAGACGTGAACTTAGGGTATCAATACATTGTATTGTATTGTAGGGTATCAATATATATACAGTACTGGAAGTGTATTTTCTCTTCCTTACACTATTTCCTTAACATTTCTTTTCTCTAGCTTACTTTATTGTAAGGCTACAATATACAACTGCACTGATTTCACATGCTAGCAAAGTAATGCACAAAATTCTCCAAGCTAGGCTTCAACAGTACGTGAACTGAGAACTAACAGATGTTCAAGTTGGATTTAGAAAAGGCAGAGGAACCCGAGATCTAATTGCCAACATCCACTGAATCATAGAAAAAGCAAGAGAATTCCAGAAAAACATCTACTTTTGCTTCATTGACCATGCTATAGTCTTTGACTACCTTTGTTGTAGATCACAACAAACTGTGGAAAATTCTTAGAGATGGGAATACCAGGCTATCTTACTGCCTCCTGAGAAATCTGTATGCAGGTCAAGAAGCAACAGTTAGAACCAGACAAGGAATAATGGATGGTTCAAAATTTGGAAAAGCGTACGTCAAAGCTGTATACTGTCACCCTGCTTATTTAACTTATAGGCAGAGTACATCATGCAAAATTTCCAGCTGGATGAAGCACAACCTGGAATTAAGATGGCCAGGAGAAATATCAATAACCTCAGATATGCAGATGACACCGCCCTTATGGCAGAAAGTGAAGAGGAACTGAAGAGCCTCTTGATGAAAGTGAAAAGGAGAGTGAAAAAGTTGGCTTAAAACTCAACATTCAAAAAACTAAGATCATGGCATCCGGTCCCATCACTTCACAGCAAATAGATGGGGAAACAATGGAAACAGGGACAGACTTTATATTTTCTTGGGCTCCAAAATCACTGCAGATAGTGACTGCAGCCATGAAATTAAATGACGCTTGCTCCTTGGAAGAAAAGCTATAACAAACCTAGACAGCATATTAAAAAGCAGAGACATTACTTTGCCAACAAAGGTCTGTTTAGTCAAGGCTATGGTTTTTCTAGTAGTCATGTATGGACATGAGAGTTGGACCATAAAGAAAGCTGAGTGCTGAAGAATTAATGCTTTTGAACTGTGGTGTTGGAAAAGACTCTTGAGAATCCCTTGAACTGCAAGGAGATCCAACCAGTCAATCCTAAAGGAAATCAATCCTGAATATTCATTGAAAGGACTGATGCTGAAGCTCCGATACTCCAGCAAAGAGCCCATTCATTGGAAAAGACCCTGATGTTGGGAAAGATTGAAGGCAGGAGGAAAAGGGGCTGACAGAGATGAGATAGTGGATGGCATCATTGACTCAATGGATATGAATCTGAGCAAGCTCTGGGAGATGATGAAGGATAGGGAAGCCTGGCGTGCTACAGTCCATGGGGTCGCAAAGTTAGATACGACTGAGAGACTGAACAACAACGATAAATAATATCTATAACATACAAAATATGTGCTAATCAACAATTTGTATTACCAGTAAGGCTTCCCGTCAACAGTAGGCTATTAGAAGTTAAGTTCTAGGGGAGTCAAAGTGATACACAGATTTTTCAATTTGGTGGTAGTGGGGTGGGAGGTATCCCCCTAAACCCCTACACAGTTCAAGGGTCAACTGTGTTTTGCTTCTGGCTGCCTTTGGTAAGGAAGAAAGAAAAAGCAACTCACAAGTCCATTAGCCTTCCAGCTCAGAGGTTCCCACGTCCTCTGGGGCAGCTGGGAGGAGCCACTGTGTACAGGCTGCTTCTCCCACCAGTGAAATGTCTATGGGTCAAAACCATCCACCCAAAGTCAGCATCCCTTCCATTTTTGAAAAGCCATCAATCACAAACAGGTCAACTCTCGTAGGAGGAGATGGTCAAGTTATGTGAGCCTTCTCATCAAACTAAGAGGCTCAGCACAGATCTTGTTAACTCACTGACAAAGCTTGACAAATGGGTTTGTTTATGTAGTTCTTGCCTAGCAGGATCCCAAGGGCCTGGGTTCCAGTTCCTTTTCCAACCTTCCTGTTGCTGCTCAAAGCCATCTGCCTCACCTCGGACTCCCCACCAGACTCCACTGCAGCAAGTCAGAGTTTATACCGGTCCTCTTCATTCATAACACTTGTCCTTAGCTACCTGTGGGACTCCCAAGGTCACTGTCTATATCAGAGAGAAAAAGAAAAGGACAACATCTAGAAGCCCTGTGCCAAGAGTAGCCAGAACTTAGGCTCACCTCTAGCTTCGCCCCTTATTGACTGTGCCATGTTCAGAGGGCTCATTTCCCTTTCCTAGACCTCAACACCTGCTGTCGATTGAGTTCCCCCCACGACCCCATTCCAACGACTAGAGCCCTGTACTCCAGTGGGATGAAAATGTGCTAACCTCATTAAAACTCAAAGCTCCATACTGTTCATCCCCAGATCTTCTATCTACCACTCAATGATTCCACCAACATGTACTGCTCACAAGGGATTTGATGCTGAGTAAGACGGCCCAGACCTCCAGAATCTGCCAGTCTAGAAGCAAAGTGACTGGTGCAGACAGAGAAGGCGCTCAAGTCAATTCAAAGAACTTGTCGAAAAAAGCTTACATTATTCACCTTCTATTAAAGCCAGCTCAAATATTCACTAAAGAGATAGAGGATGTCACCTAAAGTGGACAGTGACAGAACAAGCTCCTGAGCATGGCTAATGGCCCTGGGATGACTCTCTCCCAGCATCTGCTACTTCCCAGAGATGGGCTAGTTCCTCTGAAAAAGCCAGCTTCTGAGGACCAGCTCCCCAGCTAGGAAATGTGACCCTATCTTCCTCGGGTCCCTTTTGGAGGCAGCCCCATAGGCTAGGAGACTGAGAGGAGAAGGACACAGAGAATTGGAGATACTCCCCCCACCTGGTTGAGCAGTCAGAGATTGACCCTGTGAGCTAGAAGTGTCGTGTGCTGGACCCAGGGACATCATTCCCTCCTTCAACAGGAAAGGGAGGAAACTGCTGTCCCCTGGAAAGCAGAAAACGGTATGTACCAGCACCAGACCAAGAAATATCCCTGGGGTGAGGAACTCAAGACCCAGCCTTAGAATCCAGCACAACTCTGTGAAATAGTCATACGACAGGTTTACTACTTATTACTCCTAAATAGCGTTTTACTGCTTCCAATAGAAATAGCTCCTAAAAATTTTCGATGGTACATAGACTGGTTTTCCTACTGAGGGTATAAGACCCACAGTTATTACTTTGCACTCTTGTAGGATAAGGCTCCCCAGGTGGCGCTAGTGTTAAAGAATCTGCCTGCAATACAAGAGACACAAGAGATGCAGGTTCGATCCCTGGGTCAGGAAGATCCCCTAGAGAATGAAATGGCAACCCACTCCAGTATTTCTTGCCTGAAAAATCCCATGGACAGAGGAGCCTGGTGGGCTACAGTCCATGAGGTGGCAAAGGGTCACACATGACTGAGCAACAGCACACATACACGTATGATATTGTCAGGTCTGAGGAATAGTGGCACTTGTTAGAAAACAGACCCCTTGTCATTGTACTCCGACCTTATAAGGTGGCTGTTAAAAGTAAATAGGACAAATGCACCAAGATCTTCTAGGTACATTCAACAGATCTTGGGTTAACCTGGGGATTCCAAAGATGTTCACAACTAGCTGAGCCCAGGGACTGCCACGAACCTTTTGAAACCAACAAAGATTACAAGTGGATAGCATCATTGCATGTAAGTGAATTTCCCTCTAGGAAAAGAGGTCCAACACCTGCATCCAATTTGCAAAAATGTCCATCTTTGACTCAAAAATATTTAAGAATTCCTGCTAGATGGCCTGCCTCGGTCTGCAAAATGAACTTCTCTTGGAGGAAAACACTTGACTCTGTGCTGCCCTAGAGCAAAGGAAGCTGCGCAGCCTTTTATTCCCCACCAGTGAGCTCTGCCAAAGCTTTCCTTCCTGGCTGGGTTTCTGTCATTTCAGCCAGCAAAAGGAACTGGACAGACGTAGTGAAAGTGAAGAGAGAGATGCTGCTGGGGTTGTTAATTCTAGACTCATTTAGCTCTTTAAAAAGAAAATATTCTGGATTAAGCAAACTGAGTTCATCTAGAAGGAAAGAAAAAAAACTGTAGATTGATATCACTGTTGCTGCTACTGCTAACTCACTTTATATATCACTGTTACCAATTGCAATACTTAACAGGGACAAGAAGAGTTAAGGTTTGAAAGTAATTATTGACAGCGAGGGAAATTGATATAGTAGAGGACAAAATGCTTATGCTCGATTACTTGATGATAAATTTGCTGTTTGCTGCTGCTGCTGCTGCTGCTGCTAAGTTGCTTCAGTCGTGTCCGACTCTGTGCGACCCCATAGAAGGCAGCCAACTAGGCTCCTCTGTCCCTGGGATTCTCCAGGCGAGAATACTGGAGTGGGTTGCCATTTCCTTCTCCAATGCATGAAAGTAAAAAGTGAAAGTGAAGTCGCTTAGTCGTGCCTGACTCTTAGCAACCCCATGGACTGCAGCCTACCAGGCTCCTCTGTCCATGGGATTTTCCAGGCAAGAGTACTGGAGTGGGTTGCCATTGCCTTCTCCGAATTTGCTGTTTACTAAATGCCAATTTTAGGAAAAAATTATGTATTTTCTTGCACTGTACAATAAACTCCTTGGCCTACAACCAATTTTTCTCACAACTGGATTTTGTTCATTTAGAAGCAGGGAGGAACGAGTCATGAACTCCCAAAGACTGCCCCTTACCCAGGGGTGACCGATGGCTGTGGAATTTATAAGGCAAGACACTGTTTCCAGTGAAGGCCAGTTACTATAGGAAGAACTGGACTAGGTCCCAGGTTCAGGTTAGATGAGGTGAGACCTATCGCACAAAACCAGCTGGTGAAGCAGGCAAGACACAGTAACTGTTCCAAAGGCGGGAAGCAGGTTTTTAAACTATAGGTAAGGCTCAGACAGTAAAGAGTCTGGCTGCAGTGAGGGAGACCCAGGTTCGATCCCTGGGTCAGGAAGATCCTCTGGAGAAGGAAACTGCAACCCACTCCAGTATTCTTGCCTGGAAAATCCCAAGGGCAGAGGAGCCCGGTGGGCTACAGTCCACGGGGTCGCAGAGAGTCGGACATGACTGAAATGACTTAGTACGCACATACCTATTTAAAGACCCAACCTCCAAATGCAGTCACATTCTGAGGCACTGGGAATGAGGATTCAATATTTTGTGTGGGGGGAGGGGCGGTGGGAAAGGCATACAGAATCCAGTCCATAACAGTTGGCTAAACTTCACTCTTTGCAACTGAGCAGTTTCAAATAAAAATAAAAAGAAAACCAAGGCTCAGAGAGGTGATCTGACTTCCCTGAAAAGGAATACATCTTCTGAACTTCAGCCTGCATTTGGCTAACTACCTCCACTCCTCAGCCTTTTGATTTCTGTTTCACTTCTCCTCCAGGCTCCCGAAAGTTCAATATCTGATGAACACCCTGAAGGGCTTTATGGCAACACGAAAGGATGGGTGGATGTGTATAGTTCAACGTTAACCACCTACTATGTGGCAGACACTCTACTATACACAGATTATAAAACTGAAGAATGAGGCATACTTCAGTGAGAAGAGGTTTTGTTTTAAAACACATGTTAAGTCCGTAAAATTACTTGCTAAAATATTGATTACTAATACCCATCGGTGAGCCTGATGTCAAAGGCTGGAGCAGTCTGTTCATTGCAGATGGCTGGAGTGGGGAAACTGAGTTTGATTAACAATCTTTCATTAAACTACTACCACCTGTACTTTTCAGCTCATGGGTAGCAATAAAACAAGAAATAATCTCTAAATCACGCAGCATCTTCATGATTTTCTTAAAAGGATACCATCAGTATCATACACCTATGTAATTAATTAATGGGGGGGGATCTAGAATCCTTTTCACTATCACCCATTTAAAATACACCCGAGGCTTTTGATATATTTAGCTTTGTCTTGTCAACTCCTATATTCATCATTTCTCCTACACAGAGGATATTCAGTTGGCTTCTAGCAAAATAATGCACAGCACTAACAGTGAATGCTTTCAGTACCATGAGTTAAGGACTGTCTGATATGACAGTTTTTCTTTTACGTATTTCTAGGTATACTATTTTATATGTTGATTGCTTCTGGATCTTCATATTAAGGTCACCATTCCCCCCAACCAGAGAAAAAAGAAAACATGACCTCAGGATGAATGCACAAAAATCAAAGCAATGATGAATAAACCCTCTGCAACAATTCAGAGAGATACACTTTCTATTCTTGGAAATTCAGTGTGGTGGGTGTTACTCGAGATCATTTCTAGTCTGTTTGGATCCTGTATGGAATGGAGAATGAGTATCACTTGGTCATGCTCATCCATAGCTGAACTGCTAGAAGGCTAAGGTACTAAGAAAAGGAAAGATGGGCATGCTTCTGAGCATCGTATTACTTATATTTTCCTCTGAATTCAGGTTAAGGCAAATATTGAAGAAAAATTTGAAGACACAAGTGCTTTGTGGGATAGATCACATGGATTTAATAGAGTGCTCTGTTTATAAGAACCTATATTTTTATCCTGATAGAACCTGTAAATAAGACATCTGGGGCACTCAGTTGCAGCCGGGGTAACAGCCAGCACCACTGAGGATATTCAATATGTGCTAAGAAAAATTTTAAGTAGAAAATCACAACAAAAGGCATGAAATTCAAATATTTGAGTACTTACTGTGTGCAACACTGTTCTTGACACTACCAATTCACTAGTAAACAAAAGAGACAAAACCCTGTCTTCATGGAGTACAGATTCTAGTGCAGACACTCTACTAACGTGAACTAAACTAATATTAATTCCTGGCAAATTAGAAGGCAATTACGTGCTAGGAAGAAAATAAAGGAGAAAAGCGAATTCGCTGGTGGTCCAGTGGTTAGGACCCAGAGTTTTCACTGCCAAGGGCCCAGGTTCGATCCCTGGTCCAAAAGAAAAACGAGAGAGAGAGAGACAGAGAAGAACACCAGGGTATGCCATGAAGGGGTGGCCAGAGAAGATGATTTTTCTGAGTGAAGAGCTGAGGGGTTGAGTGGCATAAGCCTGCAGACAGCTGGCAGAAGAGTGATCCAAACAATGGGGAAGAGTAAATGCAGTGGCTCTGAGGCAGAAGTGTGCCTGGCAACTTGAAGTAACAATGAGGAAACCAAAGGGTTTTAATGCCTTAAACTGCTTCCAGATTAACAGAGTTACAATCAGATGGGAAATGTCATGAACACAGCCATATTTTCATACACGCATAGAGCAGGTACATGCCTCTGTAAATGGGTGGTGGCTCAGACGGTAAAGAATCTGCCTGCAATGCCAAGGACCTGGGTTTGATCCCTGGGTTGGAAAGATCCCCTGGAGAAGGGAACAGCTATCCACTCCAGTATTCTTGCCTGGAGAATTCCATGGACGGAGGAGCCTGGCAGGCTGTAGCCCATGGGGTCGCAAAGAGTCAGACATGACTGACTTTCACTTCACTTAAGCCCCTAATCTTTCCAAGCTTGAAGAAATGAGGAAGAGAAGGTTGAGCAAGTAATCCAGGGTTACACCTGAGTGACTGGCCAAGAAAAGGCTTTAGTATAAATATCCCAAAATCGCATCACACTTTTGTCTCAAGCTTCGATCCCTGGATTGGGAAGATCCCTTGGAGAAGGGAAAGGCTACCCACTCCAGTATTCTGGCCTAGATAATTCCATGGACTGTATAGTCCACAGGGTTGCAAAGAGTCGAACACAAATGAGTGACTTTCACTTTCACACTTTAAGAGGCACTGGTTTTTCTAAAAAAAAAAAAAAACGAAAAAACTGAAGAACTCAGCCAACTAACATAACCTTAAAAGCTAAAACTGATTAATTTCACTTTTCATTCAGCAAGTAACTGAGAGACCCTACATATACCCTATATACGTGCTGAAGAAGAAATAATAAATGCATCATTACCTAGATCCCACTACTCAGCAATCAACTGTATAGGTGTGTTTCACAGAGAAATTGCTCAAGCAGAACACATTTCAGATGTTGACTGTAGCATTGTTAAGTTAAAAAAAAAAAAAGTAGAAAAAGATCAACTGTCCTATGCAGAAAAAGTGTAACAGTGAAAAACTGGAAACTCTCAAATTTTCTCTTGGCAAGGGAAAGAGCATGCTATAATTTATTCATACACTAGAATTCTCTGCAGCAGCTAAAGTAAATAAGATCTACAGACATCTCAAACACATACTGACAAATTTAAAAATGCAAGCTGTACGTATATAGAATTATGCTACTTAAATAAAATGTTAAGCTTGGGGATATGGTTTGTAGATATGTAACACAGAAGTACAAACACGTTTGGACACTCTGTATACTGACTTCACAGTAGTGGTTATCTGAGGATGGATGCAGAAGAGGAGGGATGGATAAAATATTTCAGTTGCAGTTTATTTTTGAGAGGGGGATATGAAGCAAATATGGAAAGATTAGGAACTCAAACATAAGTAGTGGAAAATGGAAGCCTTACTATGTTCTCTTTTTGTATGTTTGAAATTTTTCATACTTTTACTTTAAAAAAAAAAAAAAACAGAAAGGATAGAAGGAAGGGATAGACAAAGCTCTTCCATCACATTCCAGTAACTCCAAGGCCAAGTTTCCCTAACTTTCAAAGCTCAGGTTCTTCACCCTTAAGAGGTGAGTGATGCTAGATGTGCCTGTCTCAAAGACGCTACAGAAGTGGCAGTCTGGAGACAGAACTTCATTGTCAGATACAATACTGGCAGACAAGGGCACTACATCGTGTCCCCACTGAATCTCCAGGGCCCAGCAGCCATTACTTTATTTCAATTTCACAGATAATAGTAATAAGATTTTTCAAGAGGGTTATAACCCCTCCCCCCCAAAAAAAGGCATTAAAAACACATATAAGGAGTGTAAATGACACAATAAATGCTTTACTGAAGCATCTCGATGAATGCAGACAGCCCAGAATGGGACCACCTCTCCCACTCCAAGTCATGCAAGGACTAGTTAAAAATTATAAGAACAGGATACAATTCCTCACATAAAATCAACTATTTTACAAGCAAAATAGAAAAAAATATGACACTGGTTAAGCATCACTAAGAAAGGATAATCAGATTACATCCATCAGTAATAAAATTCCCAGCCACACCTGTAAACAGGACTCCGCAGGCTGGAGACCAAGCAATCAAAATCCAGCCTCCCTGTGATGCGCTGTCTCCTTTTAAAGTTTGTCCAAATCTCAAGAAGGTGAGAGTCTCCTCGCTAAGATGAGCTTCTGCTAATTCTTACTGACCGACAAAACCAACTCCTCCCTCTGCCAGGCTCTGAGGAGCTTGAGATCACATTCTCCAGGGAACTGGCAACGTTTCCCCATCCCAGGGCGCTCGGGAGTCTCCTCTCCCGGAAAGAAAACAGAGCCCATCTAAATCACCTGTGAGCCTGCGGCCAAGCGAAGCCGCAGGTCCAGGTGAGCGACCTCGAGTTCGCACATTTCCCCAATCGTCGGAAAAGAAGTTGCGCTGAACTGGGCTCTTCGGAGAAGCGCCAGCCTAGGCACAGAACTCAGGCGCTGGGAGATCACTTGCAACCTCTCCACTTTAAAAGCCCTGGGCTCCATCTGCCGCGTCTGCGGTCTCTCCCGGCTCTCAGCCCCACCCCCCTCCACAAAAGCGGGGTACGAGGTCCACAGCAAAGGAGACTGCGAGCCTAGGGTTAGCAAACGGACTCTGCAAACTGCAGAAACTAAACCGCGGGCACACAACCTGCCCGAGCCAGCAGCGAAGGGAGGAGGGTGGGTTAGGGAGGGCACCCACCCTTCTGGGCAGAAGATGGGGTAGATGGCGGGCGGGCGCCCCTCTTGCGGCTCCAAGAACTCCCTCCTTCCGAAGTCTGCCCGAACTCCAGCATCCCTCCTCCCGGCCCTCCTCGGAGCTACGGTGGGGAAAAGGACTCGAAAGATGGGGGAGCTGGGGGGGGGGGGGGCAGTTGCAGGCCTGGAGTGGTCCCGCCTGCACCCTGAGGGTTCCCGGAGTCAGGAAGAGAACAATAGCGGACCCTCAGTCGCCCGAGCCCTCCGAGTCTCCCGCTCGCGCCTTCCTCCCCAGCTCCTCCAAGTTCAGCGCGGAGGCGGGTAGAGTCCAGAATCGGGGACCTGGGGGAGCCAGACGCCGGGCAGACCAGGCAGGTGGGACTGGGAGCAGGCTCGGGGTACCCAGAACGCCCCGCCGGGAGTGGAGGGGGCTAGTCATTCATTCCCACCCGCGGTCCCTCCGCACCTACCCCTACCCCAGCCGGGCTGCGAGTGGCGGGGAATCAGCAGGAGAAAGCCCCTCTCCTGACTTGGCGCGCCCTTCCTCTCTACTCGGACCCCCACCATTCCCCTCTTCCTCTGTTTCTCCGCCTGTCCTCTTCAGACACTTGGCGGCAGGCGGGGAAAAGGGACTGGTGGCGGGACCCTCGCAGCCACTCCGCCCTGCGCGTCCTCCGCGCCTCCTACCCTCATCGGAGCCCCAGACACAAAGGCGGGGACCCGAGCTGAGGACCCCGCGCCGGGAAGCCTCCCAACTCGCGGCGCCGCGCACTCACCCCATCTAGGCGGCGGCAGCGGCTCCCCGGCTCGGCCCCGCTGGCTGCGCAACCCCGCCCGCCGCTTCCCCAGGAAAACGCGGCCGCCGGGCTCGCTTCCTGCTCGGCTTCCTGCGCCTCGGTCCCTCCTCCTCCTCCTCCCCCCGCTGCGGGGGTCCGTGGGCGCCGCGGCTCCCGGGCTGGGCCGGCGGGGCGGGGGTGGCGGCAGCACCACCACGTGGCCGCCCGGCGCCGGCCCCCGCCGACCCGGATCCCGCGGGAGCCGGGAGGGAGGTGCTAACCATTCCCCTCCTCTTCCACCGCGCGCGGCCCCAAATTCCGCGAGTCAGGTGATCCGGCCCCGCGCTCCGACCGCAACCTGCGGGAGGTGCTCCCGGCCCGCGCGCCCCAAGCGTCCGCAGCCGGCTTGTAGTTTTCCGCGGATCGTGGGATTCTGCCCAGTGAATCTGTTTGCATCATCGTCACCTGAAGCTAATGGAAACCACCGGTGTTCCGACCCCCGGGATTTTAGAACGGATGAGATACTGAATAGTATTCATTTCTGGTTAACGTCCAAAGTCGTTTGTGGTCGTGTTGGTGTTTGCAAGTCACTAATCCAAGCGCCTTCTACCCAGAATCAAATCGGTCATAGTTTCCAAAATTATTGAACAGAAAGGAAACTAAAACCTGCTCAGAGTCTCTGGATTGAACCAGTTGGTCGGAGCGACTGTTTCCTAACGTTCATCAGGTGGCAAGAGAAAACTACCAGCGTTCAGCGCTGCTCGCGAGTTCGGAAGGAGACGCCTACTGTCTGAACTGAGAGGCACCGTGCGGAACGCCCTCCCTGTGGGGTCTGGAATGCCGAGGGGCCCGGCCTCAGAGCCCCGGAGCTCGTCTCCCTTCCCCACCCCCCTGAGCCCCCTGCGTTTGAATCGTAATGGACTCTTGCTTCAACTCCCAAGGATTTCAAAGCTCTCCTCCTCTCCATTAATTTGGGACGCCTTTGCGATTCATTCTGGTCATGCCAACCAGCTATGACTTTAAAAGTCTTTTCACCAAAGCCCCTGTGTTCTGTTAACTCCAAGTCCTTTGCAGGAAGCTTTCTGGAAATAAATATGTGGTATGAGTCCCTTTTTGGTGAGATCAAATCTAAAGCAATTGAATTTTTTTAAAAATCCAATACAAATGAAATTCATCTAAGTTCAGTTTATAATGTCTTAAACAGATCCCCACGACTACCAGTCGGACTTTATCTGTACCCCTAGCCCCCCACTACCACCACCAGCAGCAAGCCAAAGGAACAGCCTGTCTTAGCTTTGACAGGTGACATCAGAGACAACTAGCTGCATGGTCTTCCCTTCCTAAATCATAGGTCAGCAATTCCTTAGAGAAGTGATGAATAGCTGGTTTAAAGCAAGATGTACACTCCTCTTCCTGTCTTTTATCCCTCTCAAATAAAATCACCATCTAAAAGACACCTGAACTGATAAACTTCTTTTTGGTTTAATGCTGGCAATTTCCACAGTACAGTTATTCATTGCAGTTCACATGAATGGTGTAATGTAGGGTATTTATTGGGAACAATACTGCCATGTGTTGGTTTTCTGTTCCCCTTTCAGCAGGTCAGTCTCGCTGAACAGTGGCAGCTAGGAAGATGTGCACTGGAGCTCACTGTCCTGTGCTGCCTTTGAAAAGTTTGTGTGCTGTGCGTAGTCGCTCAGTGGTGTCCAACTCTTTGTGATCCCCATGGACTGCAGCTCTCCAGGCTCCTCTGTCCATGGGGATTCTCCAGCCAAGAATACTGAAGTGAGTTTCCCTGCCTTCCTCCACGGGATCTCCCTGCCCCAGGGATGGAACCCACCTCTCCTGCACTGCAGGCGGATTCTTTACCACTAGCGCCACCTGGGAAGCCCCAGCTGCAGAATAAGTACCACCTTCCACCAACCCAGGGATTGAACCCTGATCTCCCGCACTGCAGGGGGCGGGGTAGGGGTGGAGGGAGTGGGGGCTCTGGGGGGTTCTTTACCGTCTGACCACCAGGGAAGCCCGCCCTGGAAAGTTAACATGTGTGTACTCTGTAGCTGGGGCTTCCCAGGTGGTGGTAGTGGTAAAGAACCTTGCCTGGAGAATCCCACGGACAGAGAAGCCTGGTGAGATACAGTCCCTAGGGTTGCAAAGAGTCGGACTGAAGCGACTTCACACACACACACACACACACACACACACACGTTCTGTAGCTGAAGGAGTTAAAATAGCAAACAATAATTGTGTAAGGCTTCCGTGATGGCTCAGATGGTAAAGAATCTCCCTGCAATGCCGGAGATCCAGGTTCGATCCCTGGGTTAGGAAGATCTCCTGGAGAAGGAAATGGCAACCCACTGCAGTATTCATACCTGGAGATTTCCGTGGACAGAGGAGCCTGGCAGGCTACAGTCTATGGTGCCGCAAAGAGTTGGATACAACTGAGTGTTTAACACACACAGGGTCATCAGCCTTTTATTCATAAAATAAGAACATTATTCATAGAATAAATTATTTTTCTCTTTTACATGACCAGACCCTGTCCCAGCCACTTGCCTGGGAGCCCACCCGCCTTTGTCAGCTCTGAATGGTTCCCACAGGTGGCTCGTGTGCTTATTCTCCTTAATTTATAATCCCACCTTCTCCATCACCAAGTCCAGCTCTGAGTGAGAGATTGTTGTGGAGGAAAGGACTCTTATAGTTAATCCACTGTGCTAAGACCCTTTTCCAGATCTCTGCCTCTGCTGAAACGCAGACCACCAGCTTCAGACCACAACAGAAGTTCTGCCACCTGTAGGGAGATTTGTGGTCAAGTGTATGTCTGAGCAGGGTTTTCTCATTGGTTGTTTTCACCCAGACCTTTTAGAAAATGCTAGTTGGGATTGGGATACATTGATGAGAGCCTCTGAAGGAGACCTGACCCAGGTGAAAGTGTTTGAGACATGGAGGCATCTCAACTGTATAAAACTTTTTGGGGCTGTAAATAGCATGTTGAACTTCAATAGGAGAATAACCCACAAATCAAAGTAACTATGGTGTGATATATAGTATTAAGAGTAAGAAGAGCCAGGGGACCAGATTTCCCAACCCTTCTGTTTGACTCACTTTTCATTTGAACTTCACCACATGTTTGGATCTCTCCTGGGCCACTTTCCCATTCAGTTAAACAGAACACTGAATTACATGGCCTCTAGCATCCTAAGACCATTTCTTTAGTTTGAACAGCTTTCACCGGCTATGTCGCTCTCACATGTGTTTGGCAAAGTATTTGATCTAGCAGGTCAGTCTTGCCATACCAACAAGATTGTAAATCCTAAGAGTCTTGCCATCCAGGACTTAGCAGCATCCATACATGAAATCCATTGGTTGGTAGGGCTCAATTTTCATTTTTGAAATTAAATAATGTCACATCCCTTCTTTCTTGCTCCATCTCTTACCAGTATCAGTTCTTCCCAAATTAAGGACTTTTTAAGGTTGAGGAACCAAAGGTAAGACTTGTTGGGATTAAAAAAAACTGTCTCTGAAGGAGAAAATAGAGATTGGCCAAAAAGTGCCAGAGCCAAAGTTACCCCTCCACTTTCTCTGGTGTTTGGTCAGGCTCTGACCGCACCTCTGGGTCTAGTTAGAGGCAGCATAATTGAAAGGAATGTGGTGTTACTGGGCCCCGTCCAGAGAATGGAACAAAAACACAATCAGAAGGCTGGAGAGAGATGATCTGTGGGGAGAAGCCGAAATATGTGTGCGTGCTTAGTCACTCAGTCATGTCTGATTCTTTGCAACCCCATAGACTGTAGCCCGCCAGGCTTCTCTGTCCATGGGATTCTCCAGGCAAGAAAACTGGAATGGGTTACCATTTTCTTCTCCAGGGGATCTGCTCGACCCTGGGATCACACTCATCTCCTGTGTCTTCTGCATTGGCAGGCAGGTTCTTTACCACTGAGCCACTTGAGAAGTCCCAAAAGCCCAAATATTCACAACAAAACCACCTTCTGTGTTTTCTTGGTGATGTTTCCAAATAGGAGGAAACTGTGACATGGGAGAAAATAAAATAACTCTGACATTTCTTCTCATCATGTAACAAGACTTTAATAATAAAGAAACCCGCAAATGCTGATTGGTCCATGGTTTTTCCACTTGCCAGGAAGCCAGCAGAAATTTCTCCAACAGTAGATTACTACCCTCCCCTTCTCAGTGACCTTGGTCACCTGATGGGGAGGTGAAGTTAAGATGCTTGGTAAAAATACATCCCACAGCCCTGCATCAAAACCCTGCTCATAGGAATGTGGCAGAGAAGATAAGCATCTGAGCCTTGACACTACAAACCTGAGCAGGTCTTAAGACCCATCACTGTCCACGAGGAATGGAAAGTGTGCAGAACGTTCTATCTGGTATTGTAACCTCTACCCACACGTGGACACCTGAGACATCATTAGTGAACTAGGCTCCTGAGCACTCAAAACATCATTAGATGTGCCATAAATGCAGAACACACACCAAAATTCAAAGGCTAAAAAAGAAAATCATCTCACAAAAAATTTTTATGTTGATTACATATTGAAATGCTGATATTTTGGATATATTAGTTAAATATATAACTGACACTAATATCAGTTACTCCTTGGAAGGAAAGTTATGACCAACCTAGATAGCATATTCAAAAGCAGAGACATTACTTTGCCAACAAAGGTCCGTCTCGTCAAAGCTATGATTTTTCCTGTGGTCATGTATGGATGTGAGAGTTGGACTGTGAAGAAGGCTGAGTGCTGAAGAACTGATGCTTTTGAACTGTGGTGTTGGAGAAGACTCTTGAGAGTCCCTTGGACTGCTAGGAGATCCAACCAGTCCATTCTGAAGGAGATCAGCCCTGGGATTTCTTTGGAGGGAATGATGCTAAAGCTAAAACTCTAGTACTTTGGCCACCTCATGCGAAGAGTTGACTCATTGGAAAAGACTCTGATGCTGGGAGGGATTGGGGGCAGGAAGAGAAGGGGACAACAGAGGATGAGATGGCTGGATGGCATCACTGACTCGATGGAGGTGAGTCTGAGTGAACTCTGGGAGTTGGTGATGGACAGGGAGGCCTGGCGTGCTGCGATTCATGGGGCCGCAAAGAGTCGGACACGACTGAGAGACTGAACTGAACTGAACTGAATATCAGTTATGTCTTTTTACTTTATTAAATGTGGCTAACTAGAGGACTTCCCTGGTGGTCCAGTGGTTAAGACTCTGTGCTTTCAGTGCAGGGAACATGGGTTCAATCCTTGGTCAGGGAACTAAGATCCCATATGCCATGCAACACAGCCAAAAGATAAAAGTAAATAAAATAACAATAAAATGTGGCTAATTAGAAAATTAAAAATTACTATCTGGCTTACACTGTATTCCTATTGGATAGCACTGCTATGGGGGCTAATATTAGCAGCTAGTACACATTTAGCACCTTCTATATACGAGGCACTCTTCTAAGTGATATATGCATTAACTACCATGGCCAGGTACTTAATTATCCAATCTGGGACATTTTCTGAGAGTGAAGTAGGGCAAGCAGATGCTAAACCAGCCACAACATCAGGACAAGAGGCATAAACTGAAACTGTCCTGAGAAAACTGAGATGTCAAGTCCCCTTAATGTTAGGTCAAAGTAATCCTTACATCAAACCTATGCTGTTTAGTCACTCGGCCGTGTCCAACTCTTTTGTGATCCCACAGACTGTAGTCTGCCATGCTCTTCTGTCCATGGGATTTCCCACGCAAGAATACGGGAGTGAATTACCATTTCTTTCTCCAACATCAAACATATAAGTACTGTTATTATCCCTTTGGGGCACTCGAGGGAACTGGGGCACAGAGAGATTAAGTAACTTGCCCAAGGGCACACAGCTGGAAAGTGGCAGTGTTGTGATTCAAACTAGGGCAGTCTGGCTCTCAACCCTTCCCTCAACTGCCGTGCAACACTGTCTGCTCTAGAGTTAATATGGACGGAGGTTCTAGTAGATGCCATTTATCTTAATTCTCACAGCAACTTGGACAGAGCATTGTTCTGTTTTTACAGTGCAGAAACTGAGTTTTAAATAGTTCCAGCAACTTGTCCAAATCCTAGAGCCGGAAAGAATGGAGTCAAGAATCAAGGTTTGGGATGACCAACTCCAGAGAGGTCCTCTTAACTACCACTTTGCTTTGCTTTCAGGCCACCTATGTTTATAAACGACTCTTGAATTGACTCTCATTCTTCTCTCCGTTCTGGCAGAGGACTGGATGAGAGAAGATGAGAATGCAGGTGTCATCCCCTTGGGACAGGCAACTAATACCAAAAGCTCCATCTTTATGGCCTCTCCTTTCTTGGAAGGAGCATTGTAAGATAATCCAAAGAGCCATCCATGTGCCAAGTTGGTTGTTCTGCTGTGCATGTCAGGAATTCCAGAAAATATTTGCCATTGAGGCTGTGGAGGTAGTATTGTGAGGAGCTCACAAACATCAGGAAGACAGCTGATTATCTAAAGGCTAAGAGCAGGGGCTTTTACAGCTCCACAGTCAGAAGTAATAACAGGGTACATCATTCCATGAATGTGGCAGGGGCAGCTTTACTGGGTTCCTCTGCAGTGGGTCACAATCTTAGCTGCTCCTTAGAATCACTTGCCTTTAAAAATCCCCATTACCTTGGCCTCACACCCTGGAAGACTGGTTTAAATGGTCTGGTGTGGGACCCGGGCATTGGTATTTTATATTTTCCCCCTAGATTGTCATAAAGGGGTACCATGGCAGTATTGGCTGTCCTGACTGTCCCAGCCATGCCTGGAGCATCTAGTTCTTGATTTAGCATTGTAAGCAAAGTGAGTTTAAGTGAAGAGGGTGGGTAAGTTATTAACGGGCTTACAAAAGCTGATGCTTCAGAATGATCTCTTCATAGAGTGATTCTAAAACAAAGCCACTATTTTTGTTGGCCTGGTCCATTTGTTTTGTGTTATGGCACTAAAACTGAGCTCCAGATTTTTGTCTTCTTCAGTAAGATCAACTTCTGCTTATAAGGTATTTTAATTTGTGTTTCTTCCTTAACTAAACAGTGCACACATAATACATCTGTGTCCTACTTTGGCTGATGAGTTATTTTGCATCTGTTATGGCTTCTTGTTTATGTTTTTCTAAGGTTTGGTAGCCATTTGGCTTCTGTTATTCATTTTCACATTCCCAGTTTTGTGGCTTTCTTTAACATCCTTAGAAGACATGAAGTAGTTTGCTTCTTGCTCTCAAAATTGCTCTTTCGACTTTGCGAGAGAACACATTTTTAAGAGACATTCTATGGCAGACAGTTCATACTTAAGACATACGACTACACTACTGTGAAGATATTTAACAAAATTCCACACACCCTTTGTTTGCTTTGCCTTTAATACAAATTCCTCAATGATCCAAACATGCATTGTAAGCAGGTTTCTCTCATTCGAGGTGGGGTTCTTCTAAGGTCGAGTTATCACTCTTCCTTTGCTTTCTTTGAGAAGAGTCCTGTGATTTCTTGTTCTAGACTTCCTGTTTGAGTTTCAGAACAGAATTAAGGCTGTGAAGATGTTTCTGACTGTCCCATGACATGCCAGAAGGCAGAGGCACCACCACCAGAAAGATCGCTGTGGACCGGATTCCTTCCCTAGAGCCGAGGTGGGACGGGGAAAGTGCACAGAAACCAGCCGAAGCCAGCAAAGAGGCCATGGTGACCGCCTGCCATGCATTCCTAGAACCCTCGGGACACAAACGCCAAGATGACAAATTGGCTTTACAATAATAGAGCAGTTAAGAGGCAGGAGGGCAGGGTTCTGGTGGTGAGGATATGGAGGTCACTGTTGACCAGGTAGAGGAGTTTGTCCTTTTGAATATGTAACAGGGAAGGGAGTTTTGGAGGCCATTTGGGAGAATCAGAAGATAGGTTGGCACTGAGTTAGTTTGGGAAATTTGCCACTGAAAAACCCAGGTCTTTGGGGCAAAGAGAAGAAGGTGGAGGTCTGAGTGGGTTTCACATTTGCTTTGTGGACTTCTGCAGGATATTTTAAAAGGTTGTATTTAAACTGTGTGCCTTAAGAGGACTCTTCATTCACATCCAGCATAACATGCTCATATGAAGAAACATAGATGATGAGAACATTCTGTGTGTGCCCTCTCATCCCAGTTCACCTCCCTGATCACACTGCCTTCTGCTTCAAGTCTCCAAGTTCTTACTTGCATGTTTAGTTCAGAGGGACAGAAAACAATTCAAGGTCAGAGAGGCACTTGCAAAAATTTTAGAGTATCAAGTGTGAGGCCAGATCTGCAGAAGACTGGTGAGAACAGAGAAACTGAATCCCGGCAGGAGCCCTCACAGTGTGGCCCAGAGAGGGAACTTCTCAGCCCAAAGCTGCTTGTCAGCTTCTAGGCAGCAATCATGATTGACTGCTTCTTTTTCCTTTTTCATACATGGAGTAAAGATGAGAAATGAGAGAGTTTTTAAAAGGAAGAAATACTGTTAGGTTGTAGGCTGAGCCCTAGCTTCTCCAGTTACTAGTGCAGTGAGCAGAGGGAGTTTGGATTCAGTAACGAACCCTCCTACAGTATCAGTTCTGTGTTCCAGGCAGGCAGAAGGGGATGAGCGAATAGCCAGTGTGGTCTGCCCCTCTCAGGAAGATTTTCTGAAAGCCCCATCCAACTTAATTTTATTGATCAAAATTGTATCACATGGCTGCCTTCCTCTGAAAGGGAAGGGAACACAGATATATATTTTTTAAACTGGGTACACTGTACACCAAATAAAATTGGGATTCTGCTAATATGGAAATGGGAAGAATGTTTATTGGGTTTATTGTTGCTGTAAAACAACAGCTTCAAAACTTAGTGACTTCAAGCAACAACAGTAGAGTCTGTTATTCCTCATGATTCTGTAGGTTGACTAGGTGATTCTGGAATGGCCAGACCTGAAATGTCTCTCTCCGAGAGCTGTGGTTAGTGTTGTTCCCTGGTTGGAGGTCAGCTGGGGATTGTTGGCTGAGATCTTGGATCTCCTTCTTGTGGTTTCTTGAGCTTCCTCAAGGACTGGTGGCTGGGTTCCAGGAAGGAATGGTCCAAGGGGATGTACCTCAGTCTACAAATGCTCATCTAGCTTCCACTCACACCATGCTTGCCACAGTCCCATTGGCCAAAGCTAAAGGTGTTGATCTCGGGTGGCCTCAGTCTACAATGGCTTGCAGTGGAGCTTCGGTTCCCAGCCAGAAACGGGCTGGGTAGCAGTGGTGAGAGCTCCAGATCCTAGCCACTAAACAAGTAGTCAGTGACAAGGGCCCTGGCTCTTCGGCTTTGCAGAAAAGAATGTCCACAAAGATGGAAAGTAGTCATACAAGTATTTATTAAGAGGAAAAAGTACAGTATGTGTGTATCTATACATGGGCAGACTCAGAGGGAGAGTCCCTGAGTTGCGCCCTCAAGGCAGTTTGAATTACTTTTATGGGATATTTCTTCTGGATTTCCTTTGGCTAATCATTATGAATTGTCTGGTTCACAGTCATACTGGCTATATCTTAGGATCCTTCTGTGTGTGTGTACGCATCTCAGCCAAGGTGGATCCTACCAAAAATGCATCTTAGCAGCCTAGCATTAGTTAGCATCACTCCCCTTTGACCTCCAAAAAGCTTCTCTGTGCATGTATGGTTGGGGAGGTCTCCTGATTTCAGGAAGGAAAAATGTGTATAGTCTGAGCAGCCTCCTCCCATAATTGTCATGCTATTCTTATCTTGGAGTTTTGGTCAGTAGAGAATGAATCTCCAATTGCTTTACCCCATGGGGAGCCCATCTGCCTTCTGCCTCAGTATTGCCAATGAATTTGAGGTTCTTGCTTCATCGTGAAAGATTTCACAGACAAAGTGATAGGTAAGAACTGGATTTACTTAGAAAGAAACACACTTTACAGAGTGTGGACCATCTCAGAAGGCAAGAGGCCTTGGGAGAAACACATTCCATGGAGGGTGGGCCATCTCAGACTATAAGAGAGAGAGAACCCTGAAATAAGGCATAGTTTTTGTGGGCTGGATAATTTCATCGGCTAATGAGTGGAAAGGTTATTCCAATTATTTTGGGGACGGGGCAGGGATTTCCAGGAATTGGGCCACCACACACTTTTTGGCCTTTTATGGTTGGCCTCAGAACTGTCACGGTGCTAGTGGGGGTGACATTGAGCATGCTAGTGTATTACAATGAGCCTATAGTGAGTCTCAAGGTCCACTGGAAGTTGAATCCTCTGCCATCTTGGACCTCATTGCTTCCAACTGGTCTTTATCATGTCCTATGGCTACATCATTCTTTTAAAAGTTGTGCCCTGCCCCACTTCCATCCATAATTCAATGGCACAGCCAAGTGCAAAGTCAAAGCAGAAAGCAATTACAGAAAGTCATAAGAGCCAGAAATCATGGCTCATCAGGGATCAACAAAGTACCTGTCCACCACTGGTAGGTATTTAGCTACCAAGTGATTTTTTTTGATCACATGTTTAAATTCATCAATGATTACTTTGCAGCAAATGTAGAGCAATACTTGGCAAGCATTAACTCTGAAAATCCTCCCAACAAACTCTGGGCTATATGCTCTTATTATTTTCATTTAGAGATGAGGACATAGATCAGGGAAGCTTATGAAAGTTGTTCAAGGTCACATAGTAAGAAATCACCAGGGCTAGAACTTGAGCCCAACCTGAATATTCAGCTTGGACAGGGGTTTGTGAGTACCTTCTGGTTGCAGGAAGGTGGGAGGAAATCAAATGACAGGGATCTAACAAAGTGGCCATTTAAAAGAGATCCATGTTTTTAATACCATTCTCTTTTGTCCCCTCCTGTATATAGATTTAAGGGCCTAGATCTGATAGATAGAGTGCCTGATGAACTATGGAATGAGGTTCGTGACATTGTACAGGAGACAGGGATCAAGACCATCCCCCTGGAAAAGAAATGTAAAAAAAAAAAAGCAAAATGGCTGTCTGGGGAGGCCTTACAAATAGCTGTGAAAAGAAGAGAAGCAAAAGGCAAAGGAGAAAAGGAAAGATATAAACATCTGAATGCAGAGTTCCAAAGAATAGCAAGAAGAGATAAGAAAGCCTTCTTCAGCGATCAATGCAAAGAAATAGAGGAAAACAACAGAATGGGAAAGACTAGAGATCTCTTCAAGAAAATCGGAGATACCAAAGGAACATTTCATGCAAAGATGGGCTCGATAAAGGACAGAAATGGTATGGACTTAACAGAAGCAGAAGATATTAAGAAGAGATGGCGAGAATACACAGAAGAACTGTACAAAAAAGATCTTCACGTCCCAGATAATCATGATGGTGTGATCACTGACCTAGAGCCAGACATCCTGGAATGTGAAGTCAAGTGGGTCTTAGAAAGCATCACTACGAACAAAGCTAGTGGAGGTGATGGAATTCCAGTTGAGCTATTCCAAATCCTGAAAGATGATGCTGTGAAAGTGCTGCACCCAATATGCCAGGAAATTTGGAAAACTCAGCAGTGGCCACAGGACTGGAAAAGGTCAGTTTTCATTCCAATCCCAAAGAAAGGCAATGCCAAAGAATGCTCAAACTACTGCACAATTGCACTCATCTCACATGCTACTAAAGTAATGCTCAAAATTCTCCAAGCCAGGCTTCAGCAGTACATGAACCGTGAACTTCCTGATGTTCAAGCTGGTTTTAGAAAAGGCAGAGGAACCAGAGATCAAATTGCCAACATCTGCTGGATCATGGAAAAAGCAAGAGAGTTCCAGAAAAACATCTACTTCTGCTTTATTGACTATGCCAAAGCCTTTGACTGTGTGGATCACAATAAACTGTGGAAAATTCTGAAAGAGATGGGAATACCAGACCACTTGACCTGCCCCTTGAGAAATCTGTATGCAGGTCAGGAAGCAACAGTTAGAACTGGACATGGAACAACAGACTGGTTCCAAATAGGAAAAGGAGTACGTCAAGGCTGTATATTGTCACCCTGTTTATTTAACTTATATGCAGAGTACATCATGAGAAACGCTGGACTGGAAGAAACACAAGCTGGAATCAAGATTGCTGGGAGAAATATCAATAACCTCAGATATGCAGATGACACCACCCTTATGGCAGAAAGTGAAGAGGAACTCAAAAGCCTCTTGATGAAGGTGAAAGAGGAGAGTGAAAAAGTTGGCTTAAAGCTCAACATTCAGAAAACAAAGATCATGGCATCCGGTCCCATCACTTCATGGGAAATAGATGGGGAAACAGTGGAAACAGTGTCAGACTTTATTTTTGGGGGCTCCCAAATCACTGCAGATGGTGACTGCAGCCATGAAATTAAAAGACGCTTACTCCTTGGAAGGAAAGTTATGAGCAACCTAGATAGCATATTCAAAAGCAGAGACATTCCTTTGCCAACAACGGTTCGTCTAGTCAAGGCTATGGTTTTTCCAGTAGTCATGTATGGATGTGAGAGTTGGACTGTGAAGAAGGCTGAGCGCCGAAGAATTGATGCTTTTGAACTGTGGTGTTGGAGAAGACTCTTGAGAGTCCCTTGGACTGCAAGGAGATCCAACCAGTGCATTCTGAAGGAGATCAGCCCTGGGATTTCTTTGGAAGGAATGATGCTGAAGCTGAAACTCCAGTACTTTGGCCACCTCATGCGAAGAGTTGACTCATTGGAAAAGACTCTGATGCTGGGAGGGATTGGGGGCAAAAGGAGAAGGGGACGACAGAGGATGAGATGGTTGGATGGCATCACTGACTCGATGGATGTGAGTCTCAGTGAACTCCGGGAGTTGGTGATGGACAGGGAGGCCTGGCGTGCTGCGATTCATGAGTTTGCAAAGAGTCGGACACAACTGAGCAACTGATCTGATCTGGTAGCAGGTACAGGGAGAAAAGTAAGCTGTCCCTGCCCATCAGAGTCAAGGTTGAAGGACCGTATTGAGAAGATGCTCACTGGCTTCCTGGCGGGTGATCTAGTGCACATTGGACCCCTCTTCCCAGAGTGTACACAGCAGAAGGCAGCGGTGAAAGCACATATGAACCAGTTAAAGCTGGGATGGCTATAGTTACCCTGGGAAATTTGAGGAAAAAATAAAAGTGGTGGGGGGGGAGGAATTTGCTGAACTTATACCTGTACAAGTGTGCCAGAAGTGAATCACCCTAACATGCTGGGAACACCATCTATGAATGAAAAGCATAGTGAAGATGCAATGCTTTTTCTATTTAAAAGTCATCTTCTCCAGTGTGGTGTCCACACTAGCCTGTCCACAGAAGTACTGACTCAGGCTCTTCACTGGGCGAATCAGAAAATCTGCATGTTTAAGGAGCATTCCATGGGACTCATAAATAATACGTTTGCAAATGATTGGTTTATTTTATTTATGATTGATTGATTTTAAAATGTTGTTTCAGTATGATGGTTTTAAAACAGGGCTTCTCAAACGTGCATCTGAGTTGCCTGAGATCTCTTTAAAAAGCAGGTTCTAATTCAGTAGGTCTTGAAGAAAGGCTTGAGAGTCCGCATTTTTAACAAAGTCCCACCCCTCATGCTGGTCTGAAGAATCACGCCCCATACCTTGTAGCCAAGTTTTAAAACCTTGGAGGGAAAAACAAACAAAAAACCCTTCGAAAGTGAAAGTGTTAGTCCATCAGTCATGCCCAACTTTTTGCCACCCCATGGACTGTAGCTTGCCAGGCTCCTCTGTCCATGGAATTCTCCAGGCGAGAATACTGAAGTGGGTTTCCATTTCTAAAAATAGGGAGGCAGATAAACACAAGGGGAGTCAAGGTGTGGGTGCCCACTAAACATCTGTGGGAAAGACAGATGTCACTGCCCTTTCCAAAGGGACAGGTCACTGATAAAAGACACAGACCTGGTAGCAAAAGAGGGAGTTTATATACACCCGAAACTAATACAACACAGAAAATCAGCCATACTCCAATATAAAGTAAAATTTTTAAAACAAGATTTAAAAAAAGAAGGAGCTTAGAGATATCCAGAACAGACTCCCTTGGTCAAGGTGAGACAGATGGGCAGGTGCAACAAGGAACAGCGATGAAGGTGTTTTTCTAGTGAATCTGGACTGAGGAGCTGACACGATCTTTAAAGAACTTGAAGAAACTCAGAAAAAGTCAGATAGTGGGATTTCCCTGGTGACTGGTCCACTGGTTAAGACTCCCTGCTGCCAATGCAGGGGGCACAGTTTTAGCGAACTAAAATCTCACATGCTGTACGGCATGGCCAAAAGATTTTTTTAAAAACTCAGTGCAAAGTCAATAGAACGAAATGAACACAAATGTTTAGATAGGCTGAACTTCTAAGGTGCAAAAATACACAATTTGTATTTAAGAGTTTGTTTTCTTCCCAATCCTTGCTTTTTGTGTGGTTTTGTGCTGTTTATAAGCAGAAGGAACATACTGGTAGAATACACTCTGTGCTAAGTGTTACCAAGTCCAAGCTCACTCTGCCTGCTGCATGAGAGGCCAATAAATCCAAGGGACAAGGAGTTGAGACAAGGAATATGATTTTAGTTGGAAAACAAACTGACCAAGAAGATGGCAGACTAATGTCTCAAAGCAATGATTTTTGGGGGTTCTGGATACCAGGTTCTTTTACAGAGTCAGAGAGAGAAACAATGAGGATCTAAAGTCAAAAGGCAGCATGGAGAGGGAGAGGCAGTGAGGAAGTAAAGTAAAAAGGGTCTTCAGTTTAGTTCAGTTCAGTTGCTCAGTCGTGTCCAACTCTTTGCAACCCCATGGACTGCAGCACGCCAGGCTTCCCTGTCCATCACCAACTCCCAAAGCTTGCTCAAGCTCATGTCCATTGAGTCAATGATGCCATCCAACCATCTCATCCTCTGTCATCTACTTCTCCTCCGGCTTTCAATCTTTCCCATCATTCAGGGTCTCTTCCAGTGAGTCAGTTTTTTGCATTAGGTGGCCAAAGTGTTGGAGTTTCAACTTCAGGATCGGTCCTTCCAATGAATATTCAGGACTGATTTCCTTTAGGACTGACTGGTTTGATCTCCTTGCAGTCCAGGGGACTCAAGTCTTGCAAAATATCTATGGGACATGTCAGCCTTTGGAAGGGATGTGTTAATCTCCTCTATTCACAGGTGGGCAGGGTCAGATTATCTCTATGAGCTGAACAAAGGCACTTTACCATCAGGCGGAGGAACAGGGTCTTTTGAGACATGCCATTGTGTATGATTGTAATAACAAAAGCAATAAAAAGCAAGTCAAAGAAACAGTTCCAACATGGAGTCAGGATTTCTTCTCTGCAACATAAGTCCCTTCAAAAGTAGATTTTTAATCCTTGCAAATGAATCTGGATACCTTACTTAAGCAGATTTCCCTACCCCCACCTCCCCCGCCCACCACTCAGCCAGAGGAGGTATATCAGAGCCGTCTCTTTCCAAAGGAGAGCCTGATACCATAACTCCAGCCAGAGGAGGTATATCAGAGCATTCTCTTTCCAAAGGAGAGCCTGATACCATACCTTAGTTACAGAGTGGCTAGAACCACTCCTTAGAATTAACAAAGTGTTTTTACACCCACTTGTCACATTTTTACCCCTCCTCCCATTATAAAAAATAAGATATGTCCATGGATTATTGGAATTTCATAGATGTACAAAGGAAAGGAGGCACTCTGTCCCACTAGACTGAAGCAAGAACAAGTTACTTCAGGCATAACTGAAGGTGACTGTTGTTCAGAGCCGGGGAATGGACTTTGGTCTCCAACAGTATGACTGCCTGGAAATTCTGAAAAAAATTTCCCCACAAGCGCATAGAAACACTGAGTAATATACACCAAACATCTGGTTAAAAGCAAAGTTAAATTTGTAAGACAGTAAGATTCACAGGCTGTAAGAAAAAAAGTTGAAACCAGAGTGGTCAGCAAACCCTGAAGCATGGAGCTACTTGGGGGTTATCTGCCAATCCAGGGAGCTTGATTCTCCATGGGGAGACCAAAGGCCTGTTAAGATGGAAATTGAGATCTTAGAAAAAGTTAGGGGTCTCAAACATCTACATTCTCAAGTAAAAAGTTGGATTAGGAAAAAAAAATTCATCCTCTAGCAAAAGGAAGCCAGTAAGGAAATATCTCTATTTCAGCTTTGGTCAAAGGCGTTGAAAATGAAAACAAAATAGCTCTTTACTGTGAATTTATAATCCCAAGCCTGACATTATAGCGATTTAGTATTTACTCTATTTGCACGGCCCAGGAAACTCCAGGGAGCAAAATTATTTTAAAAGTGCATCTAGGTCATAACACCCCAAGGCACCTGGTATCAGATGGGATGCAACCTCAACCTAGAGTCTTCAGGATTATTACCTTTAAGAGTAGCCTTATTTGTACTGAGTGTAAAAGTGAGAGGCACATGAGAAGATAAGCCACCATAAACTGGGCTCAGCAGGCACAATGGACAATAGAATTAGACAATAAGAATTTCGGGCATGAAAGTGAAAGTGAAAGTCGCTCAGTTGTGTCTGACTCTTTGCAACCCCATGGACTATACAGAACATGGAATTTTCCAGGCCAGAATACTGGCATGGGTAGCCTTTCCCTTCTTCAGGGGATCTTCCCAACCCAGGGATCGAACCCAGGTCTCTGAAGGAACAGAAGGAATTGTAACCATAAGAAATGAACAAAAGACCATCAAGAATAAATGTTCCTTTAAAAAGAGCCAAATAGAATATTTAGAAATGTAAAATGTAATACTTAAAATTTCAAATATAATGGGTAGATTAAATGGCAGATATATCATAACTAATGCAAGAATTATTAAACTAGAAGAGAGGGGTGAAGACATGGAAACTATGTAATTGAGGCTGAGACATGGAGGAGAAAAGTAGACCTTCAAAATGTATCTAATTGGAGTTCCAAAAGGGGAGAATGGACAGAAGAAAGAATGGCAGTATTCAAAGCGATAATGAAAAAACATGAACTGATGAGAGATCTGAATTCTAAGTTTGAAGAAATACATCAAATCTGAAGCAAAATAAATAAAAATGAAATTCATTGCTACAAACATCAAAATGAAGCTTTAGAAAACTAAAAACAAAACAAAAAGAAAAAAAATCATAAAAAGAACCAGAAAGAAAGAAGAAATTATTATTTAAAAAAAAACAATAATTATATAATAATCTTAACAACAACGAGAGGATTCAGAATCCAGAGGAACAATTCAAAGTGCTGAGAGAAAATAAGTGCCCCTGAAATTGTGTACCCTACATCATCTAGGACAAGGAGCAAATAAGACGTTTTCAGAAGAATGTGAGAAGACAGCCTTATACTCTGGGAACGCCTAAATTTCTTCAGAAGAGTCTCCATGCCTGTCTCTATGTCATTCAAATTTCCATGGTCATAAAAAGTATGGATGGTGCTGTACCTATATTTTACCACATTGGAAATATTTTTAAGGGTATTCAGGCTAATAGTTTCCTTATGTTAGATGACACTGTGCTTATCTCGAGATTCTAGTCATTCATTTTGTACACCCCGCTTTTTAGTTTTATGTTTGAGAATACATCTGAGTTGCACACAGACACACATATACACACAGTGTTGGGAAGGTTCTGCCAGATGAGATTTTGTGAGGACAGGAAGGTCAGGGCAGTCATACTCAATATCCATTATCGATTTGAACAAGTTGAGGAGTTTGGGATATTTTTATATCCCTGCGAAGAGTCCACATTATGGGCTGAACTGTATCCCGTCTAAATTCCTATGTTGCAGCCCTAACCTCCCAGTACCTCAAAATGTGACTGTTTTTGGAGGGAGAGACTTTAAAGGGGTAATTAAGTTGAAGTGAGGCCATTAGGCTGGGCTCTAATTCAGGTTGACTGGTGTCCCTGTAAGAAGAGACGGTAAGGACACAGAGAAACACCAGGGGTGTGTATGCGCTTGGGACCACCTTGTGAAGAGGCAGGAGGGTGGTGACTATCTGAATGCTAGGGAGAGAGGACTCAGATGACAACAATCCTGCCAACATCTTAAATTTGGACTTCTGTCCTACAGGACTACAAGAAAATTAATTTCTGTTGTTTAAGTCACCCAACCCATGGTACTTTGTTATGACAACCCTAGCAAACTAAAACAACCCCCTTTTTTCTTTTCAGTGCATGCTTTCCCTCCATGGGTAACGCTCATCAACAGGCTCTGCTTTTTGTTATTGGACATGAGGCTTTCCGTTTTCTGGGTCAAGATTCCTCTTCTGGATAAGTGAGATAAAGCATACTCCCTTCTGACTCCTCTTGGGCACTCATGCGCGCTGCTCTGCACCAACAGCTAGTTCAGTCCTGGGTCCGAGTGAGATCATTAAAGATCTTCCTTCTTTCTTTCCATAGAATTCCTCCTTGTGCTCTTTTTCTCACCCAAGACTCTCGAAAAGCAAAAGATCAATCTTCCCCAACTGTACCATGACCTCTGTTCCCTGCACCAACCATACCCCAGATGCTCAGTTTGTTGGCTCTTGGGCTTGCACTGATTTCTAGAAGTGAGATGAAAAAGACTTTGAAAGCCCAGGCCAGACAGTTCCCCACCCCAGATATGGAGACTTTGGAAGACAAACATTTCTTGTGCTCTTCACCAGAGGCCTGCTGCTGTCTGTGAAGGAATGCAGAGCACTCTCACTGCAGCTGGACCTGGGGAGAGCTTTTCTTTAGCCTTGAGAGTTATAGACCTATGTAAAGAAACTCAAAAAGTTCTAAATTCCTGAGTATTGTTTTGATATTATTTGCTAGATTATTTTGGTCTCAGTGGAGTTTTAAATGTTAAAGTTAGTAACGCATCTGATAGTATGTTGCAGCCTATCTCAAATTCCATTGTTTTTTTTTTTTTAAAAACACAATGGAACTTGGAGCTTGTGGTTTCTCAGGGGTACCTTAGGGGGTGGAACTCAGGAAAAGGGGCCCCTCCTTCTGGCTGTCATCCCTGTGGATTCAATTCTACTTGGGATGAGCACCCATGGCCCTGACCCTAACCCACTACATTTCCTTTTAACTCACTACTTAGAGAATAATTATAGATCATTACAAGTTCCCACAAATATAAGTGCCCACTCTTGTGGGAGGATTCCACATCCTCACCCTGATGAATTAAGATGTGACCATGAGTCTTCCTCTGGGTAATCCAGTGTGAGAGGAAGTATACGTGTCACTTCCAGGTAGAAGCGTCCACATCTAGTGCCTGATTCAGTGCTGTCTTCTTTCCCACTCTGGGGAGCTGTAGCAGTAGAGTGGAGACAGGTGTCCATCAGCCTGAGGTTCCTGAGTGACAGCATTGTGAAGTGGGAGTGGGTTGCCAGTTCCTTCTCCAAACATTGTGAAGAGCCTCCGCCAACCAACATGGGAAATACCATGTGAGCAAGAGATGCACTGGGCTATTTTAAGCTGCTGAGATTTTGGGGTTGTTTGTTACTGCAGCAAAACCTAGCCCATCTATTTATCATACTACATTATCTTTAGATTATTCAACTTTTAAAAAATTTAAGTAAAAAAGGCTTTTGATTTAAAATTGTATTCAAGAAGATAGTGTGTATTAATGAAAGGAGACGAACATTTAAATGAGGAAGAGGCACTAACTCCTTTGTAACCCACAGCTCATAAACTGGGCGCCTAATGGTTTCAGTTCTACTTCCCAGGGGTGAGTCTAGGTGAAACATTCAGCAAATGTTTTCTTAAAGGACCAACTGTGAGTATTTTCAGACTGCAGATCATATGGTCTCCATTACAGCTACTCAACTCTGCCATTGGAGCTCAAAAATGTCCATAGGTAATGAGTAAGCTAATGGGTGTGGCTGTGTACCAATGAAACTTTACTTATAGGAACAGGAGGCTGACTCATCATTTGCTTACTCTGGTCTAGGGCCTAGAGACCAACATGGGAGCCCTTGATTCTCCAAACCCCTGCCAACCACTCTTATTTTTTTCCTTTCTGCTTTGAGTTTTGATTGACATACATTGTGTAGCTTAAAGTGAGGGAGTGATGTGTTGAGCTAATATGCTTGTATATTACAAAATGACTATCGTCATAGCGTTATCTCATTCCTCCATCACAGCACATAATTACCATTTCTTTACTGTGGTGAGAACACTTAAGATCTACTCTTTTAGCAAATTTCAAGTGTATAATACACTGTCATTAACTATAATCACTATGTGTGTGTGTGTGTGTACATACACATATATATGTATTATATATATAAATTTGTTAAGATAGTAGATCTTATATATATATATATATATATAGAACGCTGTAAATATATAGAATATATATACTGCCATAAATTAGATGCCTGGAACTTATTAATCTTATAACTTGTACCCTTTACCAACATCTCCCATTTCCCTACCCCCAACCCCTGTTAACATCTACTCTACTCTCTGTTTAGATGAGTTTGGCTTTTTTAGATTCTACATATAAGTGATATTATACTATACTTGTCTTTTTCTTTCCGGCTTATCCCACTTAACATAATGCCCTTAAGTTTCATCCATATTGTAGCAAATGTCAGGGTTTCCTTCTTCCTTATGGCTAAATAATATTTCATTGTATATGTGTGTATATATGTATATAAACATATCTTCTTTACCCATTCATCTGTTGAGAAACACTTAGGTAGTTTGTACATCTTGGCTATTTTGTGAATAATGCTGCAGTGAACATGGGATGCAGATATCTATTCCAGATGCTGTTTTCATTTCCTTTGGATATATACCCAGAAGTGGGATTGCTGGATCATAGTGCTTAAAATGATAAGATCTATTCTTTTTCCTGTCATGAGAAATCTTAGGATTTACTCTGCCAACCACACTTGAGGAACTAAGTCAGGTGGTCAGCTATATTCATTTACTCCTTCACCCACTCAGTCAGTCACTCATTCATCCACTGAGCTCGATACTGTGATAATCTTCTGTGTTTTAGCCACTGTGTTAGGCCCTGGGGACAGAGTAGAAAACAAAACTGACAAGATCTCTGCTCTCACAATGCTTAGGAAAAAGTGCAGGAAAACATATAGCAAAGAAATAAGAGATGAAAGTGAAAGTGGAGAGTGAAAAAGTTGGCTTAAAGCTCAACATTCAGAAAACAAAGATCATGGCATCCGGTTCCATCACTTCATGGGAACTAGATGGGGAAACAGTGGAAACAGTGTCAGACTTTATTTTTCTGGGCTCCAAAATCACTACAGATGGTGACTGCAGTCATGAAATTAAAAGACGCTTACTCTTTGGAAGGAAAATTATGACCAACCTAGACAGCATATTCAAAAGCAGAGACATTACTTTGCCAACAAAGGTTCATCTAGTCAAGGCTATGGTTTTTCCTGTGGTCATGTATGGATGTGAGAGTTGGACTGTGAAGAAGGCTGAACACTGAAGAACTGATGCTTTTGAACTGTGGTGTTGGAGAAGACTCTTGAGAGTCCCTTGGACTGCAAGGAGATCCAACCAGTGCATTCTGAAGGAGATCAGCCCTGGGATTTCTTTGGAAGGAATGATGCTAAAGCTGAAACTCCAGTACTTTGGCCACCTCATGTGAAGAGTTGACTCACTGGAAAAGACTCTGATGCTGGGAGGGGCTGGGGGCAAAAGGAGAAGGGGACGACAGAGGATGAGATGGCTGGATGGCATCACTGACTCGATGGACGTGAGTCTGGGTGAACTCCAGGAGTTGATGATGGACAGGGAGGCCTGGCGTGCTGCAATTCATGGGGTCGCAAAGAGTCAGACACGACTGAGCGACTGATCTGATCTGATCTGATGGATAAAATAAAAGTTTAAAGTAGTAGAGTACCAATGGTTGATCCAGTGTCATACAATGACTCTCTGAAGAGGTGACATTTGAGCTGAGACCTTCAGTGCCAGCTAGATGAGCAGGACTGAGGTGACTCTAGTTTGCCTTCTTCCTCTTTTTTTTTCCTTATTGACTAATTTATATATGTATGTGTCTATGTTATGCGTGTGTCCTAATTTACCCCTCCTGCCACTTTTCCCCTTTGGTAATCATGTTTGTTTTCAAAATCTGTGAGTCTGTTTCTGTTTTATAAGTAAATTCATTTGTATTAGTTTTTAAGATTCCACATGTAAGTGATTTTGATATTTGTCTTTCTCTGTCTGACTTAACTTCACTTAGTATGATAACCTCTAGACTCATGTTGCAAACAACATTACTTCATTCTTTTTTATGGCTGAGTAATATTCCATTGTATATATGTATTATTTCTCCTTTATCCATTCCTCTGTTGATGAACATTTAAATTGTTTCCCTTTATTCTGCTTAAAACCCGTATAGTGGTATCTGAAACTTTTTATCCACAATCAGAAGAGACAGATTTAAAATGCAAAAGCATGATGGAGGTCACATTTTAGTGTGCATGAGCTTTGTGTGAAAAAGCATCGGCCAATCTATGCATCAGTGGGAATGATGATCATAATCTGTTTTGATTGGAGAGATGGGCAGAGGAGGAAAGTGAGAGGCTTTGTGTAAATCCTGGCTAGAATCATAGCTTCTTAGCAGGATCTAGTTCCTCTTTGCGTTCCCAGTTTCTATGAACCCACCAATCTATTGAGTGGAAGAGAATGTGAAGAGATTTGAGAGAGGATATTTCTCCCCTGAAGGGGAAAGGACTCCCAAAGACTTGGCAAGAAAGGATAGGCTTCATAATTCCTCATCTGTCTAATGTTTTTTCCTTCCCTTAGGCAACTTTGCTTGCACAGTTTATATAGAAATTCTGTGTGCTTTTTGTTTTTACAATGTTTAGTTCTCAGGGATCTTTTAATTAAGATCTTACTGCTCTTATTTTCTATCCCACGCAGCGAGGCACTTAGTAAATGCTCAATAAATGCCTGCCCCTTGATCATTCCTCTTGGTAATTATGTTCTAGAAATAGAAGCCTATTACTCAGCTGGATTATTTTCCTCTCCACTATGGGCTTTTGTGCCTCACAGACATTTATGGTTAACCTAAAAAGGGAGAATTGAATGTGATTTTTTTAGTTGTCTGTAAGTGGGTTTTTAAAGTCTGAATGCATGTACAAAGAAATATTTGATTAAAACATTTTGCCTGGAAAATGGGGAGAGAATCTTTTCCACAGGGTCTCGTTCACTTTCCACAAGTTTTACCAATTCTGAACTATAGGCGGAAAGAGCTGCAATTGATGCTTCAGTCAACAGCAAAGAAGAAGCCAAGTTTTGGATGGAGAATTCCTGCTTTCTCTCCAAATCCCTGCTAGTTAAGGAAGCTTCCCGTTTATTTATGGAACAAAAGGCATTTTGAAAGTCCAAGCCTTTCTTGAGACACGATGCTTCTAATGTTTGAGGCTGGCCATTCTGGAAAACATGGTCTGTTTGTATGTGCTGAGAACACTGAACATGCTATTCATTCTTAGAAAAAAAAATTTTATAAATTTTTACACAGTTTTTTTTTTTTTGGCCCTGTGGCATGTGGAATCTTAGTTCTCTGACCAGGGATCAAACCCATGCCCCTTGCATTGGAAGCGCAAAGTCTTAACCACTGGACCAAGAGGAAAGTCTCTTTATACAATTATTAAAGGTTACTTTCCATTTACAGTCATTACAAAATATTAGCCATATACCCCCATGTTGTATAATACGTCTTTGAGCCTACCTTCACCCAATAGTTTAAACTCCTCATTCCCCCACAATGGTGCTCTCCACTCCCCCCAGCTGGTACCCATTAGTTTGTTGTCTCTCTCTGTAAGTCTGCTTCTTTTCTGTTATATTCACTAGTTTGCTGTGTGTTTTAGATTCCACATATAAGTGGCATCATGCAGTGTTATCTTTCTCTGATGTCTTTCATTTAGCATAATGTCCTCTAAGTTCATCCATGTTGCTGCACATGGCAAAACTTTGTTCTTTTTTTTATGGCCTCATACTACTCACTCTTAGCTCTTAATAACTGAAGTATCACAGAGCCTCTATTTTCAATCAGATCGTTTTCTAACCACCCCGCAACATAGGACATGAGGTCTCTCTTTCCCTTTGGGAAAGCTATTTTTTGAAAAATCATGTTAAGTTTTCAGAAGCAAGCTAGCACAGGATAGCAAGGATGAGGGCTGGAGCAAGGGAGCTTTGAATCCCAGTGCCACCGATTGCTGGCTGAGCAAGTCAACTATTCTCCTGAGGCCTTGATTTCTCATCTATATAATGAGACTAATAAGACTGCCTGCCTCACTTGAGATTTTGCAAGGATTAAATAAGAAGATGCAAGTAAAGCACTCAGCCCAGGGCCTGACACACGGGAAGCCCTCTGTGAGTGTCGGCAGTGGTTCCGAACTATTACTGGTCATTAACTGCACCACTTTTGGTGATATATTTCTAGAAAGAAGATGATGTTTCCTCTTTCCTTTCTAAAATACAAGAGACTTACTAAACACCATGGCTGAAGGGCAATTTAGGAATGAAAAAAATCTCTAGACCTCATCATTTTAAACCTCTAAATTTTAGCCACAGTTTTCTAAAACCACTTTTAAATCTTTTGGCATTTCAGTTGTAGCATAATATGTAATATTTTTTAAAGCAGATATCTAAAAAGCAGTATTTTTTAAATGAGGGATCAGGTTACATACTTACGTGTAATGTACAGAAAGAAACTATTCTTTTTTAGGGGTTTGGTTCTATTCCTGGTTTATAAATCAATTTCCTCTTCCTATTTAAACCCAAACAGTTCACATTCCTGCATAAGTTTATGGTTATTGGTGTTTCTGTGGAAACAACCACCTAGGAAGTGGTATTTCTCAGCCTAAGAGCTTTGCCTTAAGTCTTCTTGGCAAGATGAGAGAAGGGTGTTTCATGTCCATAAAACCCATAATTTTAGCATAATCATCAGATAATAAGGATAATAATAGAGTTGTAGAACTTTAAGACTAGAACATTAAATCCCATCTAGGCCAACCCCCTTATTTTACAGATGAGTAAATACCATATGCTTGAATCTTGTTTTACAGTCCTCAAAGGGTTTTCATACGGTAGATCATTTGCCTCCCCAACAACCCTTTGAGGTAGTCAGAAGGTAGCTTTATTTATCTCCACTTTGTGGATAAAGAAATGGAGGCACTGGGAGGATGAATGACTCGCCCAGCTATGGAAAGGGTCAGTCAATGGACACATCTACTGCTCAAGCTTTCCACTGCCTTGTTGGTGGCCTTCTCACCGAAGAGCAGGATGCCATAGGACTTTGCATGCCTATGGGACTGTCTAGATTCCAGTTCCCTTAGGCTGGATACTTTTGGACTTGAAAACCCTGCCACGTGTGGAACTAACATCCCCTCTTATGCCTCATCTTTGTGCATCTCTTTAACCTCATCTTCTACCATGCCCAGGTTCCACTTTTTGTTCTAGCAGCTCTGAAAACTGTTACTTCTGCTCATATCCTTCCACCTGAGTATGTTACCCAAACCAACTTCCTTTAAGAATGAGGCCTGAGATGCTCACCACTTTTGTCCAGCTCCTACATTCCCTTCCTGAGAACCCACCTTAGCCATAATTCTTAAAAAGGCAGGTCTGCACACTACCTGACTTTAACTGAACCTGATCATACCAGAGGTGGCCATGAAATGTGGAGAGAGAGAAGAAAGTGATGTGCGGACCTAAGATAAGAGGCCATGTGGTTCTGAAAAGACTGATGGAAACATATAAAGAAGTTATCTCTGTTCTTGGTAAATTTGCTGTTTAGTCACTAAGTCATGTCTGACTCTTTTGTGACACCACGAACTATAGCCTGACAGGCTCCTCTGTCCGTGGGATTCTTCAGGCAAGAACACTGGAGTGGGTTGCCATTTCCTTCTCCAGGGGATCGTCCCAACCTAAGGATCAAACCCAGGTCTCCTGCACTGGCAGGCAGATTCTTTACCCCTGAGACACCAGGGAAGCCCCAATACCTGGTTCCAAATCCTACAAGACTTGCAAGAGATACTTCTGTATAATCCACAAATTCCCACTTTGGCAATGAGATACTGGTTAGCCAGTTCTTATAAACAAACAACAAACCCCTAATTTATAGCAACTGCCAATTTCCAAGGTGTAAATACTCCCATTCTGGACTATTTCAAGCTATCATGACTTCACTGATATCACTGCGGGAGATGTGTACTTGCTTTTTGCCTTCTGTGAGCTTGTCTGTGCTTTCTCTAGCTCACTATTGATTTGGGCTTAAGCTAAACATTATTGACTGGCTAAATTGTAGATAATCAATAAGGAAAAAACACTCTACTTTTAAAATTATGCCATAATGCTTTAAGGGCTGTTTTGTGCCATATATGAATCAGGACCACCAGCCTTTGCTTCTTTGACAATTTCTTATTTCTCTAGTTTTACCAATTTATCCTGCCTTTAGCTGTATTGCTTAGTGTGTGATAGGTGATTCTTTTTTGGTATCTTAGTAACAAAATGTAACAGAGTTTCATTTACTTCTACCTTCTTTTCTTGATTCTTGTAAAATACTTGTTATTTTGGGAGAAAATATAGAACTGTGGTCAATCTTCCAATGACATGTCTCTGCTTTCTTAACGATGAATGTATCATAAATGGTCTTTTACTCTGTTCCCATACTTTTCTATGTAGACAATAGCTTTTTACAGTAATGGCAAATCATGTGTAATCTCTAGAGAACATTTTAAATGGCAGTTCAACTCCACATTAAATGTTGCAAGTAAATGAACTGATGACAAAGTGACCAAGTTTGTTTCTATGCAGTAATGACAATTACGTCATGACAGTTTGCCTGGCCTAGAGCTTCTACGTCTCCATCAATTATAAGACAGAGCTCAGAGATGTTACAATGTGGAAAACAGCACATCTTAGAATCAGTGAAATATGGTTGGTCATCTCTACCACAGAAAGCAACTTGACTCAGCTATCACCTCCTCCACGAAGCCTTTCCAACCATCTTCTTTCTCTCCCTTGCAGCTGGGCTAAGCACCCTTCCTTGTGTCCCTACAGGACCCTGTGCGCATCTCTGCTTTCACACTGACCTGCCTATCTGATGCTGCTGAATGCAGAGCTGGGCAGCCGTGTGGTCTCCTAACCATTTGCTAACCTGAGGAGATCTGCAATATCTAGTAGAGTGTCTGACACATAACAGACCCTCAGGAAGTGCTTCATGACTGATTTGTGAATCCTAGGAGACAGGGTTCATCTTTCAGACCAGCCGCTTGCAAAGTTCTGGATAGGACAGCCCCTGTCTGTCCCAGGTCCTCTCTGGCAGCAAGCCACCCCTGACCATCCCTACTGGTCATTATAAAAATGCCAGAGTGCACTGTCCTCCACTCTCCCACATGGCCTTATGTGGGAAACAAGTCACACTAAAATTCTGATGGGCAGTAATGGCATCGTTTTTACCCCTCTCAGAGAGCTCATGACCTTTTGCCAGGAAGTTAGAAGGAACCAACACACAGAAGAGAATCTTGATAAACATTTTGGGCTTATGTGAGGACAGGCTGCTTTTCTGAATCCCTAAAATCATACCACTTAAATGGCTGCCTGAGTTCACCTTATGGCCTAATTTGGGGCCATACTACAGTCATGATCCACTCAGGAAAGCCTGTTTTCATCTTTGCATTGCAATCTCCCGCTCTGGGATTCTCTCTTTCACTTTTTATGGAAATGGTTTGGGCAAGAGAGCCAACACTCCTGAGGACAGAGGTGGCCCACCTCCACCTGTAAGGGAGGCACCAGAGGAGACCAAGTTTCCTCTTCTCCGCAGCATGACCCATTTGCTCTGACTAACTCAACCATGTTCCATCATCCTCAACCAAGAGTCACAATACCCAACTCAAGTCACAATACTCTATTCTCCCTAAGTGAGGAAAAGACTGAATCGCTTCCAGATCTTACTTCTTGACCTGCATCCTAGGTGTATCTCATTCTCCTTTATTTTCAAAGTTTCCAAAAATAAAAGTTACTTCCAACATTTGATCTTCTTACAACCCTCTTCCACATTGCTTGAACTGCCAACTGTATGTGTTAGTCACTTGGTCACTCAGTCGTGTCCGACTCTTTGTGACCGCATGGACTGTGCCCGCCAGGCTCCTCTGTCCATGGAATTCTCCAGGCAAGAACACTGGAGTGGGTTGCCATTTCCTTCTCCAGGGGATCTTTTCAATCCAGGGATCCAAGCTGGGTCTCCTGCATTGCAGGCAGATTGTTTTACCATCTGAGCCATCAAAAGTCTAACCTAAATGAGGAAAAGTTGAAGAAGGAAACACTAGTTACAGGTATCAATTAAATAAGCAAGAATGGTTTTAAAAATTACATACAGTTTTCTTGGGTTTGTCCTGCTTGCTGGGATATTGGAAGGAATATCAAAGGATTAGAAAATGGGGCCCCATCCAACTTCCAGCGCCTGTTGATTTAATGTTCAGACAGAGGTGGGTGGGGGACCTCCCCCCTGCTTCTCAGAGGCAGAAATAAGCCTCTGATAACTTTTCTTCTACAGGGAGGCTCAGTGGATATAGGACTTCAAGAATGAAACGCTTAATTATAACCAAACACGGAGTGAACAAAAGAATGAGGGCCAAGTTGGGCTGTTTCATGTGAATCCTGCCTATAAAAGAAGCAGCTTCTTCCAAATTTCGTAAGAGATCAGTGACAAGCTGGAATTTTTCATTTCTGGGCGCAGTGAGAAGTTACATTTAAAGAACCATCCTCATTTATGTTTCAAAAGGAAATAGGTTCCGGCTTGCCACCCTGGTGTGCTTTGAGGCTGCTGAATGTTCTTGGAACTTTCATATTGACAATAATTTCATGACTGAGGAAAGGTATTTTGGTCGTTTCCATAACTTTAATAGTTTCCAGCCATAACCTCAGAAAGGAAGGTAAAAAATAACAATTGGGTGTGGTGGGGATGTCGCTCCTGAGTCTTTGTTACTGTTGAGGGATGTAGGAGAGGGTCTGTAACCAGTTGTCCTCTCAACCCAGAGTCTCTTTGTGTAACTGCTTGTATATGTCAGGGCTTGATACAATCTGCAGAGGCAGAAAGAGGTTTCTTTTCTTTCTTTCTCTCTCTCTTTTTTAAAATAAGATATCCAGGGACTTCCCTAGTGGTCCAGTGGTTAAGAATCTACCTTGAAATGCAGAGGACGAGGCTTTGATGCCCTGTCAGGGAACTAAGGTCCTAAACTCTGTCTGGCCAAAATATTTAAAAAATAAATAAAATAAGATATCAACTTCCTGTGAGAAAGGAATCTGTATCCTTGGCTCTGTATTTATAATACTGGCATTTTTTAAGTGTCTAGCAGCAACCAGAAAATTACACTATTCATAATCCTTATAACTCCCATTAGACAGATCTGCAAACTGAGACCAGGGGGTTCAAATAACTTAACCAAGACAATAGAACAAGACTATGAATGAGCCAGGCTTTGAACTCATTCTTCTCTGACTCCAAAACTTACATTCTTTCCACTCTACTTGCAGCCAAGTAAACTCGCCAGCCTATGTTGGAATAAGTCCTTAGAAAACTATCTTGAAAATAGAGAAAGGAATGAGATTTTTATCATCTTATCAGTTTAGAACATGCTATATATAGTATCTATGGGGAGCTTACAAAACATTAAAAATAAATTTGAGTTAATTTGAAAGAGAACCGAAGGTACTATGAGGATACAGTCACTTCCAAATGGATGATAATCACCCCTCTCTGTAGATACTGCCATGGCCCCACCCCACCAACTCCCCACCTTAGGGTGCTGTGCAGAGGCCCTCCTATTGACTCTGATCTACATTTTGACCTCATACTGTGAATCTCCAGTCTGGGGAGCCTGCCATGTTCCACTTCCTGACCCACTGGACTTCTAGAATTTCCAGCACGAGGAGGTGTTCACACTGTAATCGCAACGTGTCCCTTATTCCCGTTATGGCCTCTCTTAGCAGTCAGCCATCTCTTCAGATGCACATGGCCAACGTGGCCCAGTTTTGGGGAAATTGCACAGAAAGAGGTTGGGTATTCTTGCAGGGGAGTCTTTGGTTCACAGCAGATTCAAACAGGTTAACAGCTTCAGGGCAGAGTGGATTTCAATGCCTGTGGTTGGCTTCTAAGGAATCTTACCTTCTGTCTCCACTCTCACTTGGGTGATGGTAGAACCTCCCACCAGTGTCTCTGCTTCCCCTCTTCCCTGTGTTCACCTCTCCTGCCCGATTGCCAAAGCCAAGTTTATCTTCAAACATGGTAAACCAATTTCCTGCTTCAAACGTGTCGATGGCCTCTCATTCTGCCTCCCATCCTCACCCAGCCTGCAGGACCCTGTAAGATCTGGCCACCCTCCCCTTCTGCCTCACCCGACACCAGTCTCTTCTTGTTCACCAGGCACCCACAGAAGTACCTTCTCTCTGTTCCCCCAACAAACCAAGGGCCCTTCCCTCCTCAGGGCCTTGGCACTTGACTGGTCTCTGCCTGGAGTAGCATTCCCTACCTCTTCACGCTTTTCATCCTTCAGGTCTCTGCTCTCCTCAGATAGCCCCTCTCTGGCAGAGACCCCTCCACACCCCAAGTCTGCCATTGGATGTGGCAGACCCCCCCCACCCCAATCACTCACTACCATCGTTCTTGGTTATTTCCCTGTAGCACTTAACTGCTAATTGCAATCCTCTCCTTTTTCAATTTATTTTTTCTGGCTTCGTGTTCTCTCTCTCTGAATAGAAAGTGAAGTTATGAGGATGGGGACTTTATTTTGATCAGCCCTGGGTCCTTAGCAATAAACATTTGTTGAGCCACTTCGTCCCTTAAATTTAAATTATATGGCCTTTGTTTTTCAGGGCTTAGGAAAGCATGCTCCCTCTCCTTCAGGACCCGCCTCTAAATCCATGCCTCCTGGACTTTCCTGGTGGTCCAGGGGATAAGAATCCGGCTTTCAATGCAGGAGACATGGGTTTGATCCCTGGCCCGCCTGGGGAGACTCCACATACTGTGGGGCAGCTAAGCCCATGCACTGCAACTACTGAGCTCACGCCCTAGAGCCTTCGGGCTGCAACTTCTGAAGCCTGTGTGCCTAGAGCCTGTGCTCTGCAATAAGAGAAGCCACCACAATGGAGAGTACCCCAAGAACCCCAACGAAGAGTAGCCCCCACTAACTGCAACTAGAGAAAAGCCTGCACAGCAACGAGGACCCAGCACGGCCATAAAATAAATCAATGATAAATCCATGCCTTCTGGGGAGTCCTCCTACTTCCTGCTCTATTATTTCTAGATCCCTTCTGTAAATTTGTACCAACCTTCCTGAGAGGAGTGTGTTCTAAACAGGGCCTAATATATTATGAGAACTTCCACGTGTCAAATGATAAATGCGAAACAATGGAAAATTTTATCCCTATGATATCCATGTGTCACTGCTTAGCCACGTCACTGCAGTGACTCATACTTTAGAACACTCTTCATAATAGCATTCTTAGGGTGGTTTTTGTTTTGGTTTTGATCCTTTTTAGTAACTAGTATTCTTATGTGGAATTCACTAGATTCCAGTCAAAAGCAGTGAATTTTTGTTTCGGTTCATGTGTAGTCTCACCATGGGCAGATTTAGTTTTAAATCTCTACAAGTTTTAAAATGTTGACAATAGCACAAAGCCTGCCTCCCTTATTACCGTCTCAAGGACCTTCAGTGACCCAGGGTTAATTGGTGTGTAGGGTCTGAGCCTGTGTAATCTAGGTCTATACTCGGGAAAGGCATTTGAGATATCAGGTGAAGTGCAAGTTGAATGATATTTCAAGGTCGGTCTAAAGTCTGCTATCACAAGGCAGTTTGAAGTGTAAAACATTAGCTGGAATAAATGAGTTACAACTATGGGTAGGCATTCTTCCCCGATCCATCGTTTATTATAGTGACGCTGAAAGTTGGAGGGGTCATTAGGTGTCCAATTTCCAGAACAAAAGGCAGTCATATACCTTTGGCTGAAGGATACAAGGGGTGATATTTTCCTTTTTCAGAGACATTCTGTACAGATGTACAGAGACAGGAAAGCAAACTATTTCCTTCTAAAAGAAAGCAGGATATCAATTTAGTACCTGATCACTTCCCTTTTGTGGCCTATCCCAATGGCTATCTTTTTGGGTAATGACTTACTAATAATTATAACATATTGTAGACTTTTAGTTTTTAATTAATTCATTCATTTCTATTTAATGTGCAGGATCTTAGTTCCCCACTTAGGGATCAAAGCTGCATCCCCCTGCAGTGGAAGTGTGGAGTCCTAACTACCGGACAGTCAGGGAAGCCTATTATAGACTTAGAAAAAAAAGTTTACAGAGTTCATTATATTATTTCATTTTATTCTCGCAACAGCTAGCTCTGTGAGTATTGTTATCTTTGCTTACTGTCAAGGAGAGTGAGGCAGAAAGCAATTAAGTCTTTGTTCCCAGACCACCCAGCATAGGTAACAGAGGAAGAACTCAGATCTGCTTTCAGACTCCGTAGCCTGCTTCCCCCAGAGTACTTCCTCTGGCAGTTTGACCCCACATGCTTGGCCCGCACTGTGAGATCCTTTTGGTGGAATTTTCTGAAAAGTTCAAGTTGGAGGAAGAGAAAGTGCTAATATCACTTTGGAGCGCTCATTGCCACTAAACTCTTGGTAACAGATTCATTTTTTTTTCCTTTCTTTTTTTTTCTTTGGCTGCACCTCACAGCACATGAAACTTCACTGACTAGGGATTCAATGGAACCCTCTGTAGTGGAAGCTAGGGCCTTAACCACTGGACCACCAGGGAAGCCCCACTGGCAACAAATTTATAATTTGACTTCCTAATGAATTGGCCAAGATAATCCTGCCATTGGATAACAAACTGCTAAATAATTGGAAGTTAGTTGTTTTTAAAGTTGCGGGAGAGGAACTGATTTGACAGCTGTGAGGTTTTCCTAGTCCCTGTGCTCCTTTCATTTGCACACAGACATACTCTGAAACAATGTGGCATTATTGCAATACTATCTTAGGGAGTTTGGTCCTTGGAAGATAAATTATGTTACCTTGACTGTCCTCTTGTCTCTGTCTAAGCTGCCTCTCTTTCTGGGGTCACATTTTCCGGGTCAAGAACAAACTAACTTGCCCACAGTTTGCAGTTGAACAGAGTTGATAAGAAATAAGAAGGCTGGTGCCAGGGAAGCTCCATGGATGAGTGACCTGGGCAGTCACACAGGGCCCATGTGCCTGTAGAGCCTGCTCTTGGTTAATGCTCTGTGGTCGCCATCTTGCAATTCTTACTAAGTTTTGAACAGGGAGCTCTGCATTTTCATTTTGCCTTCAGTTCAGTCGCTCAGTCATGTCCAACTCTTTGCAGCCCCATGAATCACAGCACGCCAGGTCTCCCTGTCCATCATCAACTCCCAGAGTTCACTCAGACTCACATCCATCGAGTCAGTGATGCCATCCAGCCATCTCATCCTCTGTCGTCCCCTTCTTCTCCTGCCCCCAATCCCTCCCAGCATCAGAGTCTTTTCCAATGAGTCAACTCTTCACATGAGGTGGCCAAAGTACTGGAGTTTCAGCTTTAGCATCATTCCTTCCAAAGAAATCCCAGGGCTGATCTCCTTCAGAATGGACTGGTTGGATCTCCTTGCAGTCCAAGGGACTCTCAAGAGTCTTCTCCAACACCACAATCACCACAATCACCAACAATCACCACATTTTGCCTTGAGACCTGCCAATTATGCAGCTGGTTTTGCTTGGTGTCTCAGGATATTAGCCTCAGAGACAGTGAGTGGTCTGGCCAGGTCAGAACACTGCCAAAGTTTTAGTTCTCCTGAGAGAGCTTGGGGATTAGCCAACACACTGCTGACAGATCCAGGAGTGTGGGTTCAGGACTGAACGGGGGCCACAAATCCCCCAGTCTCAGCAGGGGCAGAGGGTGCTGCCCACCACCTGGCAGAAGGTTCCATCTTGTTATAGTAAAGTCGAAGAGGCAGGGGCCTGCCTGGCGCCCAACCCCAAATGCCAAGAAGATATGGAATGCCCCCAAGAATAATACTAGTCTCTTGTTTGGGATCTTTTTCCCACATACCTACTTAATCTACTTAACAGAGTATTGGGCAAGGTCAGATGAGAAACAGGTTCGGTATCCAACAGGCTGCAAGCTTTGGAACTTTCTAAAAATCCTTTTATTTTAGAAAACACTTTCATTTTCTAGAAGTTAACTTTTTTTATTTATTATAGACTAATATTTATTGAGAAACAATATTTCATTACTGATGAGCAGAAAGAAAGTAAATATCACCCAGAGTCTCACTCCCCAGAGATGATCATTATTTATATTTTAATGGACAAATAAACATATATGTGTGCAGTCAGTCATGTCCAACTCTTTTGAGACCCCATGGTCTATAGTCCACCAGGCATCTCTGTCCGTGGGATTTTCCTAGGCCAGAATACTGGAGTATGTTGCAATTTCCTACTCCAGAGGATCCTGCCAACCCAGGGATCAAACCCGTGTCTCCTGCATTGGCAGGTGGGTTTTTAGCACTGAGCCACCTGGGAAGCCCAAACATTTTCTTAGGAGTGTAAAATTTAAACTCTTTATAGCTATTGTGGAAACATGTGTGTGTGTGTGTGTTAGTCACTCAGTCGTGTCTGACTCTTTGAGACCCCATGGACTGTGGCCTGCCAGGTTTCTCTGTCCATGGAATTCTCCAGGCAAGAATACTGGAGTGGATAGCTATTCCCTTCTCCAGGGAATCCTCCTGACCCAGGGATGGAACCTGGGTGTCCTGCGTTGCAGGCAGATTCTTTTTTTGTTTTTAATTTTATTTTTAAACTTTACAATATTGTATTAGTTTTGCCAAATATCGAAATGAATCCACCACAGGTATACATGTGTTCCCCATCCTGAACCCTCCTCCCTCCTCCCTCCCCATATCATCCCTCTGGGTCGTCCCAGTGCACCAGCCCCAAGCATCCAGTATTGTGCATCGAACCTGGACTGGCAACTCGTTTCATACATGATATTATACATGTTTCGATGCCATTCTCCCAAATCTTCCCCCCATCTCCCTCTCCCACAGAGTCCATAAGACTGTTCTATACATCAGTGTCTCTTTTGCTGTCTCGTACATAGGGTTATTGTTACCATATTTCTAAATTCTATATATATGCGTTAGTATACTGTATTGGTGTTTTTCTTTCTGGCTTACTTTGTATAATAGGCTCCAGTTTCATCCACCTCATTAGAACTGATTCAAATGTATTCTTTTTAATGGCTAAGTAATACTCCATTGTGTATATGTACCATAACTTTCTTATCCATTCATCTGCAGATTCTTTACCATCTGAGCCACCAGGGAAGACCACATGCATTATATCTTTTATTATATATATTTTATACATTATATATTTTGCTACTACATCACATTAAATCTAACATAATTTTAAGAAAATTTATAGTTTACTGAATTGCCTCTATGGCTTAATGCTTAAGTGGATCCTCATTCCTTGCTATTTTAAACAGTTCTGTGATGAACAGGCCTATAGCTATTTTTGCAATCATCCATCACTTTAGAATAATTTTCTAGAAGTGAGTTTTCTGGATTAAAGATGTGAACATATTGAACAATCCTAGTCCAGTTGCCACAAAGAACTGTTGAAACAATCTCCATTCCCACCAGCAGCGTAGACCAGTTTGGGTTGTGTTCTTAGAATCCCATGGAGACATGGTTTTGTGAGCGCGTGGGAGGTTCACACCTAGAAGAGGCTCCTTCTGAAAACTCATGGAATTTCTAGAATCACAAGTGATCAAAAAGATGAGAGTGCAAATGGTGGTACTTTTTATGATTTGTAGTCTATCAGTATGAGTGAAAATCTCCCTAAAGAGATTACTGCCAAGAGGTCATCCAAACACTCTATTTGCACATAATTGCACCTTCTAATTTTAAGTAACAATGTAATCACATGGTATTGAATCAAGGATTTATAAAAATTACACTAGATTGAACAAACTCAGGGAGGATAGTGAAGAACAGGGAAATGCAACAGTCACGACTTAGTGACTGAACAACAACACTAAATCCACATTCTATAATTTAAAAAAATAAATAAAACAAGACTTTGGTTTTTTTTTTCTCATTATTAATCATTAGTAATTTTTGGCTGGATTGGTTTCCCTGCCCCTCTCCTCTTCCAGATGCTTTTAGCATTTTTCTTTTTTGTCACATAGAGAAGCAGAAGTCCTATACTATGTCTAACTATTCACAAGTTAGTTCCTTAATCTTCAGCTTCCTTTGTAAATAAAAATTTCATCTCAAATCTCTTTCATGTTTATAAACACTGAGCTTCATAATCCCCAAGTCCAATTTTGTATCAGGTTTCTCTTCAGGGAATCCATTCGTAATCCTTCTCTACAAGGCAGGCCTGCTTCTGCAAAAAAAAATCAATAAGAGGGAAACATAAGTCAATCAACCAGAAGTGCAGCTGGAAATTAGAGGCTGGGTCGATCATAGGACCTTTTGCATTTATTTATTTTTTTTAGTCAACAAAGATTTTATTATTGTACTATAGGGTGATAGATATATAATCTGAATTCTTAAAAGTATTATAGGCTAGACAGAGACTTTCTACTGAGTGGATGTGTGATGTACAATGTCCTTTGAAGATAAATCTCTCTTGCGGATTATGGTGATGCTCCAGGAATACATCCTAATGTCGGGAAAAACCATTACCCACCAATATACACTGGTAGTCATTTTCACTGACTAGTGGTTTGGATCTGTGGTGTGTTTATTTTCCTACACAATAATGCAATGGATTATATAACCTTTGCAGTGGGCAGTCTTAGAATTCCCATGGTACAATGGTTCATTCTTTTAAAAATGCATTAAATATGAATTAACCACTCCTCATTAAAAATAGTATATATTATTTTCTTGCTTCTGTCTCTTCTCTTTCTTTTCTACAGTCCTGTTTTCCATTTCCAGCTCCTTGCCTACACTCATTCTCAGTACTTTCAGAGCTTACTCACACGTCTCTTTTTAGTTTTCTTTGTAGCAACTCCAACACATTTCCTTTTACGCTGGTGATTGTTACTTAGCTTTTCTCCCTTGCTTTTCTACCCAAACTTGTTTATTTTCATTTTTCTCCCAATGGTCTAATTTTTCTCCATGCCTGTCAAATTTAATTGAGGTTTGCTGCTTGGTTAAGATGAAGAAAGCCTTTTCTTCCCAGGCTCAAAAAGGAAATTAGAGTGTCAGCTTAAAAAGTTTCAGTTTATCCTAGATTACTGACTCTCTCAAATAGAATCCTCAGCTTTTTCTTTTATAAATCTGATCAAGAAACAGCCCTGTGCTCTGTATAGAACACACCGGGGACATGCAGGTTCATGATTTGTATTTCTGAGCTCTCAGTGTTGCTTTCTTAAATGTTATGGAACATTCTTATCACCAGATTCATCCCCCCTTTATCTTTCACTGCTTCTGATGTTTATGGATGTTTTGAGCTAAAATTCACCCTTCTTGTCAAAGCGGAACTTAGTAGCTCTAAGGTCACTAATCAGAATGCTAAAGATGTTTAGGGAGAGGTGTTAAACTCAAATGATTACCCTGAGATGTTCTTTCATTTGTGGAAGAAGGAAAACGTGAAGGAGAACTGAAAAAAGAACTCTGGAACAGTGAACAGTTACGAGATGTGCTTTGCATGAAAAACAGTATCCTTTACTTGGGAGTCTTTATCACTGGACATGTGTCTATTTTGGAGTGTCTCTGGAACATAGCTATCCTTGTGACTGGGAACATCTTAAACTTTTTTGAGGTCTTGCTCAAGTCCATTTTTAAGTGAGTGCATATGGGGGACAATATGAATTCTAAAATGTAGAGTATCTCAGACTCTCCACTGAGTCATTTCCTTATTTTTATTAATTGGCTTAGACCCAACTACAGAATGGAAAGCTATTTTTATGCATTTGCTCACAACTGAGAGATCTAACCCAAGACTTAAGCAACACAGTCTGCCAGTTTAAAACAGGAAAAAAAATGTCTTACTATATTCCATTAAATTAGACCGACAATATGTTTCACAATTTAAGGTCATCTTTGCCTTTTAAAACATTCATAGATGGTTAAGAATAGCCTCTGGGGATGTGACAGTGCTTGAAGTTAAAGGGGTAGTCTTGTGTATCATTTTCCCTCTATTGTGGATTCCTTAGGATATATTTTCTCTTGCTCGACATCTTCATAGTCTGATGGATTGAAGCTCTATCGAACATAAGTACTCTGTAATAAAATGTGACTCACCTCCTCACTCCATTGTAAAAGTCCTAAAGGCAGTAACTCAAGTGTGTGGCTGACTCAGTAACTGCCCAGCATTATCTTTATTGAAATTATCCTGCAATCTAGAAATTAGACGTGGAATAACCCATGATGAAGTCATCCTGACCCAGCTATTCTGAGCCAAGGTAGGAGTCTTTTGGGGGCAATTTTTTTTCTAGTACTTTTTCAATTTAGTTTTATAACTATCAGTCATGCAACAACTCTGATCATTAATTTGACAAATTTCTATTCAAACTAGCTGTAAAATGATAGAATCTATCACTCATAAGCAAAGCATCTCTCCAGAAATGAAGTAGCATTTATTTTTCAAAGAAATAAGAGTTGGGAGGCAGCTCATAAAACTCTGGAAAACCTATGAGATGATTAGAAGTTACTCATGAAGTCCAATCTTGTCTGTGTCTGGGCGTGGAGGAGCAAGGCTTATCATGGGATGGAATGTGTCCAGGCAGCGTGCCTGGGGCAGTGGGGAAGAATCTATATGTCAGAGGTAAAGGACTGACCACTGAACCATCTTCACCCTTCTAGTTGTCAATGCTGAGGATGGGAAAATTAGAAGTAGACAGGAAAGGGAACCTGGGAGGGTGGATAGGACAGAGCAGACAGAGCAGTAGAATCAAATGAGCTCTAGAAATGCAGGTCTGATTGTGGCTCCCATCCCCTACAAGATGATCTCCAAATTGCTTAATCTGGCAAAAGTACAGGCATCAAGATTTGACTCAACCTCAGTGTTTGTTTACTTCCTGATTCCTTGACAATTCTGCTCTCTCTCTCTCTCTGGAATATCCTCTTCCCTTGCCTGTTTGAAAATTTGAATTTGTTTTTATCGAACTTAGTTTAGCTCTCATTTCTTTGGGAAGCTTTCACTGATCTCAGAGACAGAGTTCATAGCTCCCTCTCTGCCAAGTGCACGCTCTGATTGCTGTACTTATCCAAAGCCGTGTAATTTATCTACTTGATTTTTTTTTTTTTTTCTGTCTGCTTCCTCTAATGGGCTAGGAACTCCCTGAGGACAAACCTCTGTCTTTATTCACGTGGTGTCTGCTGTGCCTAGCACAGAACCTAGCACGTAACAGAGGCTCTTGACATTTATGTACAGTGAATGAATGAGTGCATGAGTGAATGAGAGAGAAGGCACCATCTTGGTGTTAGGAATCTAGGAGAGCATTCGGAGATGCCAAAGGAGGTGTTTCTGTATGGTGGTGTTGCTTGGATTAAATGTTTTCCATTCATCAAATGGCTTTCCTGGCTTTTAAGAGACCACAGATTCAGCACAAAGGAAAATGAGAAATCACCTGGTTCAACATTCCACTTCAAAAAAGAAGTCCTTTCCAGGGTCTTATTGACAGAGAAGCAGATGGCTTGCACTGGGATACCCCAGGGGCAGCAATTTACCGGAGAACCACTCTAGCCTCAGATGGCTATGTTTGTCTTTCATGATTGGGCATAATTTGCTTCTTTGAAATCTTTATCCAAGTAAACACTCAGTAAAATCTAGCTGTGACTACTGTCATTTTCTTTTTTCTTCATGAAAAGTGCTTAAAGGTAGTTATCAAGGTTTCCATCTCTTTTCAAGGCTACTTTTCCTGATGACTTAAGCCTAAGCCTTAGTTCCTGACCCTCCTGGCCCCTATCCTCTTACTTGGCAAAAGGTGCACCAGCTGCCAATGTGTGGTCACCAGTGCTCCTTGTGACCTGCTATCTTTGACATTTTCTGGCTCAATTCATTCCAGAGAAAGGCTCCTTTCACCCTTCTGCTCCATGCTTATCAGAAACAAATGTCCAAAGCAGAATGCAGCTGTGATTGGTTGATGTGGGCAAAATATATATACAGGCACACAAATAAGAATCAACTCCGATGTAGTATTCATCGGCCAAAGGTGAGCTGCAATAGGGAAAGTGATTCTAAATAAGTAATCAGGGACATAGGAAGCTCATAGTTTAAAAGAACTTGATGATAATAAGTAGAAATTAAGAAGAAAGCAAGCTTTCTTTCTGTATTAATTATTCACACATTGCTGTTTGCTCATCAGAAAGCAAAACAAAATAACTTTTATTTCTTGGAAGCAAAGTCATTTTGAGCTCAAATAAAAAAGTGGAATTGCCAGAGAATAAGAGGCTTGTGGGAGATTAAAAATAGACTGTGGGTTTTTCATTGCACTATGAGGTTCTTTTTTTTAATTGAAGTAAATTGATTTACAATGTGTTAATTTCTGCTGTATAGCAAAGTGGTTTGATTATACATATATACACATTCTTTTTTAAAAAATATTCTTTTCCATTATGCGTTATCATAGGATACTGAATACAGTTCCCTGGCTGTATAATAGGACCTGTTTGTTTATCCACTCTATGTATAATAACTTACATCTGCTAACTCCAGTCTCCCAATCTATCCATCCCCCAACCCCCTCCATGGCAGCCACAGTCTGTTCTCTCTGTTCATGAGTCTGCTTCTGTTTCATAGATAGGTTCTTTTGTGTCATAGTTTAGATTCCACACATAAGTGATATCATATGGTATTTGTCTTTCTGACTTACTTCACTTAATAAGATGATCTCTAGTTGCATCCATATCGCTAAAAATGGCATCATTTCATTCTTTCTCGTGGCTGAGTAGTATTTCATTGTATTATACGTACATCATCTTTATCCATTCATCTCTCAGTGGACCTTTAGGTTACTTCTGTGTCTTAGCCATTGTAAGTAGTGCTGAATTACAGTGTTATCTAGATATATGCTCAGGAGTGGAATAGCTAGATCATACAGTTCTACTTTCAGTTTTCCTAGGAACTTCCATACTGTTCTCCACAGTGACTGTACCAGCTTATATCCCCACCGACAGTGTAGGAGGGTTCTGTTTTCTCCATACCTTCTCTGGCATTTGTTATTTGCAGACTTTTGAATGATGGTCATTCCGACTGTGTGAGGTGGTAGTTGCCTCATTGTACTTTTGATTTGCATTTCCCTAATCATTAGCAATGTTGAGCATCTTTTCAGTACATGAGAGACTCTAAAGTTCTTCTGGGATAGTCTGGGGGGAAAACAAAGCAAAAGAATCTCCTTTTTGAAAAAATTATGTAAATTTTTATATTAGCATAAGTAAATGCATTTTCAATATCACAAATATTTGTAGATGTCATAACCTATTTTAATATTTAGTAGAATACAACCTTTTATTTCTTTTTCTTCTTTTACAGTTTTGAATTTTTACTGAACTATAGCTCAATATTCAGAAAACTAAGATTATGGCATCTGGTCCCATCACTTCATGGCAAATAGATGGGAAAACAGTGGAAACAGTGGCTGACTTTATTTTTCTAGGCTCCAAGATCACTGCAGATGGTGACTGCAGCCATGAAATTAAAAGGCACTTACTCCTTGGAAGGAAAGTTATGACCAACCCAGACAGCATATTGAAAAGCAGAGACATTACTTTGTCAACAAAGGTCCATCTAGTCAAGGCTATGGTTTTTCCAGTAGTCATGTATGGATGTGAGAGTTGGACTATAAAGAAAGCTGAGCACTGAATAATTGATGCTTTTGAACTGTGGTGTTGGAGAAGACTCTTGAGAGTCCCTTGGACTGCAAAGAGTTTCAACCAGTCCATCCTAAAGGAGATCAGTCCTGGGTGTTCATTGGACTGATGCTGAGGTTGAAATTCCAATACTTTGGCCACCTGATGTGAAGAGCCGACTCATTTGAAAAGACCCTGATGCTGGGAAAGATTGAGGGCAGGAGGAGAAGGGGATGACAGAGGATGAGATTGCCATGGATGGGTTGCCATTCCCTTCTCCAGGGGGATCTTCCTGACCCAGGGATCAAACCTGGGGCTCCTGCCTTGCAGGCAGCTTCTTCACCATCTGAGCCACCAGGGAAGCCCCGACAACCCCTGGGGCCTGAGGCTATACCTGAAGCACTGAATTAACCAACCACAGAGCCTATTGTAGATTGAATTGTGTTTTTCCAAAATTCATACATTGAAGTCTTAACCCTCGGTGCCTTGAAATCTGACTATATTGCCAGATAGTGCCTTTTAAAGAGGTAATTACAGTCAAATGAAATCTCATGGGTGGGCCCTAATTCAATCAGACTAGTGTCCTGATAAGAAGAGGAGAGTAGGACATTCAGGGAGGGGCACAGAGATGGAAGTGCCAAGAGAAGGCAGCAAGCCAAGCCCTGGGAGCAACCAAAGCTCCCGCAGCTTGATGTCAGAGTTTGAGCCTTCAGCACGAAGAGAAAATAAATTCCTGTTGTTCAAGCCACGCAGTCTGCGCTCCTTAGTTAGGCGCAGCTCTTATAGACCAATATACCGCCTGATGTTTGGCCCTTGACTTATAAGGCCATACAGTTTTTTGGTTTTTTTAAGTCACTTAAGTGGGATTTTCTGTTCTATTCTGTTCTATTCTAATAGAGTTGTTAAAAAACCAACTGTCATAACTAAATACAATGTTATGCTTGTTAAACAAGTATATTTTTCCTAGCGAATAGTGATCAGGTTGACTATGACCCCATTATTTTAAGTTTTCAATGCTTAGATTCAAATAGCTGCTCTTTGGTCTCCTGCTTTGGGAATCTTCACTTTTAAACCATTCATCTCCCTGCTGAAGCTTCCTGAGATCATTTCTATTATTTCTTCACCCACTGCCAAGCCTTCATTTGGTTCTAAAAGCATTAAAGACATCTATTGGTGCATCTGTCCAGGCTTCAGTCCCATACTCCTTCTCTGAGTGCTGTTGCATCCTACAGGTAGGCCGCAGAAGCCATGTTTACTCAGTATGACATCACTTCTACTGTTGCCCTGGGAATAGACAACCAAATTCACTTTCATGGAAATTTGAATTGGAAGTCAAAGATGTGGGTAGCCTCTGCTGGTCATCTGAACTGAAGAGATGTAAGCATGTGAGCTGTGGGAAGAATTGTCTTCTACCACATTCATGGGGAAGGATGAGGCAGATATGCAGAGAGAAGGCAAGATGAGACAGTACCTGACTGGGGTGGAGTTGTGTGATGAAGACTAGGAAACTTGTAGCTCTAGCTCCTGCTAGGTTTTCATTCCTGGTTCCAGGCCTTGGGGTGACCCAGCTGTCCATTCTGCCCTTGAGTTTACCTAGATCCTTTTGTTTTTAAGTTACCTCACTCCCTGGAGCTTACATAGTTTGAGTGGTTTTCTGTTATTTTCATCCAAAACCGCCTTGGCCAAGGCAAAGCTAAAGCTCAAAGACTTGGCTTGATAATGAAGGTGTGGCTGTAGCGTATTGTGTTCATCGTCATGTCCCCCTGCCATCCTACGGAGAGCTTCATTAATGCCAGTCTGCCTTCTTTCCTCCTCTCACACTTTATATTTCTTATATTTTTGTCTCATTCCTTATTCCACATAATTTCCTCTACCTAAAGTATTCTCTTTCTCTTCTTGGCCTACTTGAACCTTACACATTTTTAAAGGTCAACTCAAGTTTGCCCTTCTACGTAAAGTCTTCCATAAGCTCCCTAGTCCACAACAAATCCTCCTTCTTTTAAACGTCTTTAGTGCATTTTTTCCATTAACAACTGTTTTGATATTACAATAGCTTATAGTAATGGAGAAAAACAGGTTGGTTTCAGAGAAAACACCTTGATGATAGAAACTCTAACTCCAGACTTTGGAAATAATGTGAGAGACCAAGGAATATATCCCAGGATGTCAAAACAGGAGGGTAGTAGCAAAAAAAAAAAAAAAAAGAAAAGAAAAAAAGTACATTCAAGTATTACTATTAATAAAATAATATCCAATCTGTTGGAAAACATGAAATGTGCATGTTCATATGACTTCCCAGGTGGCATGTTCTCATGACTTTTAGTATTTAGCTTTCTCAACAATGTGAATGAAAAAAAAAAAAAAGAAACAATGTGAATGGACCTAGAGATTGGCATACAGAGTGAAGTTAGAAAGAAGAAAAGAAATATTGCATATTAGCACATTTGTGGAATCTGGGAAAAAATGTTATGCTGCTGCTCTTTAGTCGCTAAATCATGTCTGACTCTTGCAACCCCATGGACATGGACTACAGCCCTCCAGGTGCCTCTGTCCATGGGATTTCCCAGGCAAGAATACTGGAGTGGGTTGTCATTTCCTTCTCCAGAGGATCTTCCCTACCCAGGGATCAAACCCGTAACTCCTGCTTGACAGGCAGATTCTTTACCACTGAGCCACTGGGGAAGCCCCAAAAGTGGTATAGATGATCCTATTCCCAAAGCAGAAATAGAGACACAGACGTAGAGAACAAGTGTATGGATACCAAGGGGGAAAGCAGGGGTAGGATGAATTGGGAGATTGGGATTGACCTATGTACACTATCGATGCTATGCATAAAATAGATAACTAATTAGAACCTACTGTATAGCACAGGAAACTATACTCAGTGCTCTGTGGTGAGCTAAATGGGAAGGAAATCCAAAAAAGAGGGAGTATATGTATAGCTGATTTCACAGTAGAAACTAACACAACGTCGTACAGCAATTATACTCCAATAAAAATTTAAAAAAGAAACCAAACAAAATATATGATAAAGCAATTAGATGAGCGAAGATAGATATAGAAGGAATTAGATGAGAGATGGAGAAACAAGAGGCTCTAAATGAGAAGATAGACACTGCAGCATTGGAGAAGAGGCGGATGGTAGAGTTAAGAGTGGATAGGACAGAAAGGATCAGAAAGAGATGAGAAGATGTTGGTGGGTCTTCCTTTCTTCCGGTAAAATCAACTTTACCTGACACTACATCCTCTCTCAGGGAGGAGAAAGAATAGGAGAAGTTATGAGGGTGAAGTCAACAAAGAACAGTATGATGACAAGGATGACAGGGCCACATCCTTCCCCAGGCAAGGAAGACTTAGAATCCTTCACCTTTGACCCAGGATGAGATGTTCTAGTCTTTCTGACAAGTGTTAACCTGTGAAGACAAATTAGTGTTTGTCATAATGAATATGTGAATGCTTATAGTCCTGCCCACTCAACAACATTCACTCAACAAATATTTATTGTACTCCTATTATCAGATGGCTCATTAACATATGGATTCAGATCAGATCAGATCAGTTGCTCAGTCATGTCCGACTCTTTGCGACCCCATGAATCGCAGCACGCCAGGCCTCCCTGTCCATCACCAACTCCCGGAGTTCACTCAGACTCACGTCCATCGAGTCAGTGATGCCATCCAGCCATCTCATCCTCTGTTGTCCCCTTCTCCTCTTGCCCCCAATCCCTCCCAGCATCAGAGTCTTTTCCAATGAGTCAACTCTTCGCATGAGGTGGCCAAAGTACTGGAGTTTCAGCTTTAGCATCATTCCTTCCAAAGAAATCCCAGGGCTGATCTCCTTCAGAATGGACTGGTTGGATCTCCTTGCAGTCCAAGGGACTCTCAAGAGTCTTCTCCAACACCACAGTTCAAAAGCATCAATTCTTTGGCGCTCAGCCTTCTTCACAGTCCAACTCTCACATCCATACATGACCACAGGAAAAACCATAGCCTTGACTAGATGAACCTTTGTTGGCAAAGTAATGTCTCTGTTTTTGAATATGCTATCTAGGTTGGTCATAACTTTCCTTCCAAGGAGTAAGCGTCTTTTAATTTCATGGCTGCAGTCACCATCTGCAGTGATTTGGGAGCCCAGAAAAATAAAGTCTGACACTGTTTCCACTGTTTCCCCATCTATTTCCCATGAAGTGGTGGGACCGGATGCCATGATCTTCGTTTTCTGAATGTTGAGCTTTAAGCCAACTTTTTCACTCTCCACTTTCACTTTCATCAAGAGGCTTTTGAGTTCCTCTTCACTTTCTTCCATAAGGGTGGTGTCATCTGCATGTCTGAGGTTATTGATATTTCTCCCGGCAATCTTGATTCCAGCTTGTGTTTCTTCCAGCCCAGTGTTTCTCATGATGTACTCTGCATATGAGGTGGATGAAACTGGAGCCTATTATACAGAATGAAGTAAACCAGAAGGAAAAACACTAATACAGTATACTAACGCATATATATGGAATTTAGAAAGATGGTAACAATAACCCGGTGTACGAGACAGCAAAAGAGACACTGATGTATAGAACAGTCTTATGGACTCTGTGGGAGAGGGAGAGGGTGGGAAGATTTGGGAGAATGACATTGAAACATGTAAAATATCATATAAGAAATGAGTTGCCAGTCCAGGTTCGATGTATGATACTGGATGCTTGGGGCTAGTGCACTGGGACGACCCAGAGGGATGGTATGGGGAGGGAGGAGGGAGGAGGGTTCAGGATGGGGAACACATGTATACCTGTGGTGGATTCATTTTGATATTTGGCAAAACTAATACAATTATGTAAAGTTTAAAAATAAAATAAAATTTAAAAAAATAAAAATAAAAAAATAAACAGGATGACAATATACAGCCTTGACGTACTCCTTTTCCTATTTGGAACCAGTCTGTTGTTCCATGTCCAGTTCTAACTGTTGCTTTCTGACCTGTATACAAATTTCTCAAGAGGCAGATCAGGTGGTCTGGTATTCCCACCTCTTGAAGAGTTTTCCACAGTTTATTGTGATCCACACAGTCAAAGGCTTTGGCATAGTCAATAAAGCAGAAATAGATGCTTTTCTGGAACTCTCTTGCTTTTTCCATGGTCCAGGGGATGTTGGCAATTTGATCTCTGGCTCCTCTGCCTTTTCTAAAACCAGCTTGAACATCAGGAAGTTCACGGTTCACATATTGCTGAAGTCTGGCTTGGAGAATTTTGAACATTACTTTACTAGCGTGTGAGATGAGTGCAATTGTGCGGTAGTTTGAGCATTCTTTGGCATTGCCTTTCTTTGGGATTGGAATGAAAACTGACCTTTTCCAGTCCTGTGGCCACTGCTGAGTTTTCCAAATTTCCTGGCATATTGAGTGCAGCACTTTCACAGCATCATCTTTCAGGATTTGGAATAGCTCAACTGGAATTCCATCACCTCCACTAGCTTTGTTCGTAGAGATGCTTTCTACGGCCCACTTGACTTCACATTCCAGGATGTCTGGATATAGGATATCCTACATATGGATTAGTCACACCCATATCCTATTGCATAATATAGAAACCCTCAGAATCTGATAACGCTGGCTGTAAACAACACACAGCTGTAGGCATTTTGATGAGGCTGCCTCTTTGACTCACCACTGACCTTTGGTCCATGACAGTTTCCCACCCCTGTCTGCCTGCAGCGTATTCTGAGGCTGATGCTCCTGGACTTGCAGGGTTCCTCAGGTCCTTTTGTTCTCTCAGTATGCACTTTCAAAAGCTTAAGATAACCAACAGCATGAGCTTGCTTTGATTTACCTCCTAGTTGCCATCTAGAGACTGCACTCTAGGGAATTTGAAGCCCAGAACATATCACCCTTTATGTCTGTTTCCCCCCTTGTATCAGAGCATCAAAGGCACTCTTATAGGGAAAAGATGTTCCATACTGGTTTCAGCCTGCTTACGGGAGGTTGAAAAAGATCACTACATTTCATTTGTTTTCTTCCAGTCTAAACCCATATGGAGATCAACTCTGTGCCAAGTGTTAGCCTTGAGGAGCCCATAGCCTCATGCAAAAGCAACTTGGAGAACTTATTAATCATATAGATGATTAACATATTAATCATATAGATGAATCAGTTCAGTTCAGTCGCTCAGTCGTGTCCAATTTATCTATATGAATACTAGTCTCTGTTTTTAGAACTACTTATACAAATAGAGAGCCACCTTCTCTATCAGCTTCTTACTTCCCATCCATCCCCCATATCTGTTCTTGTCTCTTACTGAAACAGGAGGGAAGGGGGACAGGCACAACTTTTAAAAGAAAGGCATGGCCATAGGACATGACAAACACCAGTTAGAACCAACTGGGTCCAAGATGGTGGAAGATTTGACTTCCAGTGGACCTTGAGCCTCATTATATACTCATTGTAATACATTAGCATCTAAATGATAACCACCAGCAACATGACAATTCTGAGGCCAACCATCAAAGGCTAAAACGTGGTCAGTGACTCAATTCCTGGAAATCCCCATCCCTTCCCCAGAATAACTGGAATAATCCTCCCACTCACTAACCTATGAAATTGTTGTTGTTGCTTAGTCACTAAGTCATGTTTGACTCTTTTGTGACCCCCATGGACTGTAGCCCACCAGGCTTCTCTGTCCATGGGATTTCCCAGGCAGGAATACTGGAGTGAGTTGCCATTTCCTCCTCCATGGGATCTTCCCGACCCAGGGATTGAACCGGCATCTCCTGTATTGGCAGGTGGATTCTTTACCACTGAGCCACCTGGGAAGCCCCAGCCTATGAAATTGCCCAACCCCTAAAAACTAAGCAGGCCACATTTCAGCACTCCCTTGGATGTGCTCACTTTTTCTCTCTCTCTCTGTTTCTTCTTCTGAGATGGCCCACACTCTGGGGAGTGTGTTTGTCTCTAAATAAACCCATTTCTTACTATCACTTCATCTCTGAATTCTTTCATGATAAAGCGTGAATCTTAAATTCATTGGCAGCATTATTTCATTGCATTCTAGAAATGGAATTAACTAGTATTGTAAAGATGGCAATACTGGCTTTGTGTGTGTGTGTGTTGTAATGTGTAAGCAAGAAAAAGTGCTCTAATTTAATGCTTCATTTTAAAGAAAGCCTGTCCTTTAGCCCAGAGCTGTGCTCCTAGGTGTTGCTCCATTCAGTCCCTCTAGATTCCAGTCAAACATATAAGACCCGTTTCTTAGCCTTTCTTCCTTCACCTGAGAAGTTAGCATGTGTTGCCTGTTGTTTGGGAGGCATCTTTCATCCGGAATGTATGTCTACCTCCTTTCTGTACAGAAAAAATGAGCAAGGAGCATCTCCAAGGGTGACACGTATTATTGGGCTGCCACCAAGGTTCCCAGGGAGCAGTCCTGCTTTCTCTGATCCTGACAGTCATTCTTTCCTTAAATAGACAAGCCTATGTTATGTTTTTATTCCTTCACTCTCCTTCAAGGTCACAGCACACCTTCTAGTATAAAATGTTACCTTGAGGAGGTAATCATTTTGAGTGCTTCGCATTTTCAATTTTGCAAACTTAAGACCCTGGAAAAGTTATGCATCATCCCTCAAGTCGTACCAAATTTGGTATGCTGTTCCTGGAGTTTAAAATCCTTTAATTGGAGGATTTTAGTTGCCAGTTCTTCTGAGTTTAGATGATTCACTGTCCAAATTCTAGTCACAGTCCTGTGATGAAATAAGAAACGGATTTTTTTTTTTCTCCCAAGACTCAGATACCACAGATAGGACTGAAAGGTTCGCAAAAAGGTCAGTTCCAATCTGGTCACATGTTGATCAACTCAGCCTGGAATCACAAAGCAGGAAATTTTAGGCTCAAAGAAGTAATTGGCATAGTGCCTGAAGCATACACATACCAGCTCTTTGGCAGGTATTTATTAATTGATTAATGCAAACTTGACACCAGATGTCATCTTTCAAGAGTCTCATTTCCCTTCAGCTAGATGTTCATGTTTGACACAAAAAGAAATCGTGAATTACAGTGTGACATCAATGATTTGAAAAATAGAGTGAGCCCTTCCTCCCAGACTAGCTACATAAATTGTGGAGTCCAGTACAGAAAGAAAGATTAAACAAAGAGTCCTTTGTTCAAAAATTACTAAGAATTTCAAAATGGCAACTGCAGAACATTAGACCAGGTGGAGTGTCCCTACTAAGCACAGATCACACACCTGTGAAGCCGGCTCAACTTTCCCGCCCCTTTTGATTGACTGGTATGAGTGCCCACAGTTTACAGACCACACACCTGTGAAGCCGGCTCAGCTTTCCTGCCCCTTTTGATTGACTGGTATGAGTGCCTACAGTTTATCAGGTCTTGGACCTCACTGTCATATGCATCATCTTCTGTCATTTCCACAGCAACCGTATGAGTCTGGGAGATTTCTTAACTTACTCAGGATCATACACAGAAAACTGTATACCATGCCAGTTTTTTCCCACCAGGCAGAATGTACATCAGTTCTGAACGATGTATCAGTGTTTTCACACATGCTGTCTTGTACAATTTCTCTTCATCTTGTTATGTAGATAATAATCATTAATGCAAATTGAGAACTTGAGGGTGCCAGGCAATGTTCTTGTTGCTTCACATGCTTTTCACTCGTTTGATGCCTGGTGGTGCATTCATGATGCTTGGGTTTGGATTTGGGGTTCCCTGCTGGCTCAGTTGGTAAACAATCTGCCTTACAGTGCAGGAGACCTGGATTCAATCCCTGGGTGGGGAAGAGTCCCTAGAGAAGGGAATGGCATCCCACTCCAGTATTCTTGCCTGGAGAATTCCAGGGACAGGGGAGGTGGCCTACAGTCCATGGGGTTGCAAAGAGTAGGACATGGCTGAGCAACTAACATTGTCTTATACTTTTTGGCTAGGATTTGGCAGAGGGCAGAAAGCACAATTCAAAGGATGAGATGAAGAGGTTTCAGTGAAGGGATTGCTTTCAGAATCATGGATAGGATGAAGGGGATCTTAGAGGGATAAGGTACATCTGAAACTAACAAACCTGGGAAACACTATTTCAGGCTGGGAGGAGCGGGACAGGGGGTGGAGAGAGGACAGTGTCACCTCACACAGTCACATCTTCAGTCATGGCGATTGAGCTGTTTGTCAGATACTTTACTCAAGAAAGATGGCCATTACCAAATCCTGGTAAGGAGGAAGGGTGTGGAAGAGAAAAGTTTCAACCCCCTTTCCTGTTGCCCTTGATCTCCTGCCCAGGGTCTTCCTGTCACCCAACCCAAGAGCCCAGGGGCTGTAGTCAGCAAAGTTAAGCCTCCTAGAACACGGATTAGGATACAGAATGGCAAAGGCAACTGGAGGAAAGCAGAATGACTATCACTTCCCTTTTATACATGAAAAGGAGACACCAAGTAACTGGCTCCAAATCACTCAGGTGTTCGCTTGTCTGTGTTAGTCACTCAGTCGTGTCTGACTCTTTGTGACCCCATGGACTGTGTCCTGCCAGGCTCTTCTGTCCACGGGATTCTCCAGGCAAGAATATTGGAGTGAATAGCCATTCCCTTCTCCAGGGGATCTTCCTGATGCAGGGCTTGACCTGAAGCAGGCTTGACCTGCTTCTCCCACATTACATGCATATTCTTTACCATCTGAGCCACCAGGGAAGCCCAGTCACTCAGGTAGCAACTAGCAGAGCCAGAATTCAAACTCAGGAAGTCTCACTGCATCTCTATATTTTAAAACAGATTCTCAGATGGTACAGAAGCCAGCGTGTGGTCATAAACTCTCAGCTACCAAACTTATTGGTCTGGGATATTGTGATCAGGGAAATCCACCTAGAACAAATAAAACTGAATTTTAATTATTATTCATGTGTGCAATTGGATGACCTTCAAGATTAAGAATAATTAGAATCAAGGTTATAAAGCATTGCTTAAGAGATGGTTTGAAGGGGCTAGGTTTATAAAGGAGACAGGTGGTTTGCAGGAAGCAGCATTAATTTCATAGCAAATGAGTCATTCTGAAACAGTGTCCAGAGCATTGGAAAAATTTGATTTCTTAATAGGTACATATTCTTCCCAATTTACACTCCTTGCAGCTTGTTTAAATCCCACATTAATTCAAGGGTTCTGTATAGAGAACCTCCTACATGTCTGGTGTTGTTCTAGGTGCTTGGAGTGAAACACAGCTATGGACACAAATGAATGAATCTCTATTGTGGAGGCACTTCCTCTCTAGAGGCAGGACACAGGTGATAAATTATGAGTAAGTGTCTGTTAGTGCCATGAAGAAGAATAAAACGGAGGAAGAGGAGAGAGTGTGACAGGGGAAGGAGAGAGATGCTATTTAATATGGAATTATCAAGAAAGCTTTCTCCGGCAAGGAGACATTTGAGCAGAGAACTGAAGAAAACCTCTGTTTCATTGGTGATGCAAAAGTGGACTTTAGCCCAGTTACATAGAAGAGAATTTTAGTTCTGGAAGGGATCCCAGAGATGCTTGTGTTCTATGAAGAAACCAAGGGCCAGAGGGTAAAGTCCTTTATCCAGACATAATTGTGAATAAATATCAATTAAGCATGGACCCAAAAATCACATATGGGAACTCTCATTCAACTGATGTTATTGGGCTTTCATTATGTGCCAGGCACCTAGTGTTATGCTTTTTTACTTGATCCTATTCTTTACTGATTCAGAATCGATTTCCAATTGATGAGTTTTTACTGTGACTTGAGTTTCAGCTACCTTGAGGTGTGGGTTCCCTTTGTGTGGCATGTCCAGATGCCATGGAAAGATAAAGGGAGTCTGAGCAGTTGTGGCTGGTGGAAAGAGATCAACAAACTATACCCCAACCCTTCTGAATTATTTTTGTGTGTATAACTTGAGAATTAGAGACTGGTGGTTCACATGGGCTGGTTAAAAATCATACTCTCCCCCTCATCTAGGATCTATGTTGATAAAAAATGAACATAGCAGAGTCATTGTCCTAGTGTGGAAGGCTGGGCAAAGGAAGAAGAATTCAGGCAGGAAGAGAAACAGGACATTCAAGTTCAAATCAAGGGAGATGAGATGTTGGAACGTGACTCAAGATATTCCCAGGAGTTACACCAAACACAGGGTACAAATGTAGGAATAGGGTCAGTGGCCAGAGTAAGGGCATGGAGACCGGGACAGAGCCCAGGGGAGGTAGCTGAAGGGGAGAAGAAAGACATAAGTTTAGCCAGGCCAGGTATCATGGCCCAGAGTGAACGCAAGAGGCTGGAGCCAGAGGTAATTCTTACAGATGCCTGGCTCCAAATTCAAAGGCCCAGGTTCCACCTCTTGCAGAGTTGACAATTATTTTTTAATATAAACTCATTTTAAATGGCATTTTAACTTTACAAACCCTTCATATATATGCATGCATGTGTGTTCAGTCACTAAGTCATCTCTGACTCTTTGTGGCATGCCAGACTTCTCTGTCCGCGGGATTTCCCAGACAGGAATATTGGAGTGGGTTGCCATTCCCGTCTACAAGGGATCTTCCCAACCCATGGATTGAACCCACATCTCCTGCTTTGGCAGGCTGATTCTTTAACTGAGCCACTTGGGAAGTCCTTACATATACACAATATCTTATTTAATCTGTACATAATGGATGAAGCTATTTCACGCATGTTTTATGGATGAGAGAACTGAAGTCCAAAGAGGCTGAGAACAGAACCCAATTTTTGGTGATGGGTTGATGCCAGAGCAGGGGTGAGAACTCTCCAACCTCCATTTGTCATACCACTTTGATCCAGACTACAGGACCATGTGATAGGAAGATGGAAAGGAACGGTCAGTGGCAAGATGGGGAAATTTACACAAAATTTGTGGGATGTGTCCCACAATGGAAATTTATACATCTTAAGAAATACTAATTTGCTTATGTAATCTCCCCCTCTTTTAGGGAGGAGACTAGTCACCTTATTTGCAAAGGAAGACAGCCTCATGACTTTGGTCCTTAACTTGAAGCATTCAACCTAGTTTAAATTGAAAACTGCCAAGAGTTTTCTCACCTTGGGATTCATCATGTAAAGTCTCGCATTAGTTTTTATGGTCTGAACATAGGTCCTAAGGGCTTCCCAGGTAGCACTAGTGGTAAAGGACCCACCTGCCAAAGTAGGACACTTAAGAAACATGGGTTCAATCCCTGGGTAGGGAAGATCCCCTGGAGAAGGGCATGGCAACCCACTCCAGTATTATTGCCTGAAGAATCCCATGGACAGATGGGCTGGTGGGCTACAGTCTATAGGGTCATAAAGAATTGAACACAACTAAAATGATTTAGCACAAGATCATGTTTGGAATATGGGTTTTTTTTGGACTTCCCTGGTGGCTCAGGCGTTAAGGAGTCTGCCTGTAATGGGGGACACCCTGGTTCAATCCCTGGGTTGGAAAGATCCCCTGGAGAAGGAAATGGCAACCCGCTCCAATATTCTTACCTGGAGAATCCAATGGATGGAGGAGTCTGGCAGGCTACACTCCATGGGGTCGAAAAGAGTGCATAGTCTATGTGGTCTTCCTGAGCTCTCCATTGGGACTGTGTCCACAATGCCCACAACATTAAAATGTTCCTTAACAGACCTTACATTTGCTCTCTTCCACTGCATCTATCACTAACTGATGCTTCCTGGTTTTGACTCCCAAATAAAATATTTCCATTCAAATCTTTGTCTCAGGATCTGTTTCTGGAAACTCAAGCCAAGACAGTGGGATGAACTGGAAGTGGTCCTAGAAAACAGACTCATAAATGGGATTTTTTGAGTCTGGCCAGAAGGTAACAAGGATCCTTTGTTGGTGGTAAGTGAGGCACTGAAGACCCCTTGTATGCTGGAGCATTACAGACTCTCAGCAATGGGGATTGAGATGGCGTACTGATTACAACAAACTGTGGAAAATTCTTAAAGAAATGGGAATACCAGACCACTTGACCTGCCTCCTGAGAAATCTGTATGCAGGTCAAGAAGCAACAGTTTGAACTGGACATGAAACAATAGGCTGGTTCCAAATCGGGAAACTGGTGAAACTGTCATCCTGCTTATTTAGCTTATATGCAGAGTACATCATGAGAAATGCTGCCTGGATGAAGCACAAGCTGGAATCAAAATTCCCTGACGCTGGGAAAGATTGAAGGCGGGAGGAGAAGGGGCAACAGAGAATGAGATGGTTGGATGGCATCACGGACTCAATGGACATGAATTTGAGCAAGCTTTGGGAATTGGTGATGGACAGGGAAGCCTGGCATGCTGCAGTCCATGGGGTTGCAAAGACTTGGATACAACTGAGCCACTGAACTGAACTGATGGAAGGGTACCCTGGGTTATGTCATAGCTCCAACACTTGAGTGATTCATCCCTGGTGGCTCAGATGATAAAGAATCTGCCTGCAATGTGGGAGACTGGGGTTCGATCCCTGAGTTGGGAGGATCCCCTGGAGGAAGACATGGCAATCTACTTCAGTATTCTTGCCTTTAGAATCCCATGGACAGAGGAACCTGTTGGGCTACAGTTCATGGGGGTCACAAAGAGCTGCACATGACTAAACAACTAACACATACCAGCTCTTGAAAGATTTGGGGGCAATGCTAACTACAAAGATTAGGGGATTGATTGTCTGTTGTTTACAGCATTCGCTCTGAAAAAAGAAGTTAAAAGTTTCACGTCCGTGAAGAAGGAGAAGGTGAGGAGTCCGTTCTGCTGCCGTATAAAGAGACTCATATCTTCTGCAGCCAGAGGGCAGACTGCTGAAAGCCAGGCCTATCATTCGATTATAAGATGACAAGGATGGAGGCGCCAGCATGGAATCCCCTTATCAAGGTAACCTAACTACTGCTGCATCTGTTCCCTGACCTACTAAAGGTGGAAACCAATGCTGAGCTCTCTGTTTTGTATCATCTCTCAAGGAGTCAGTTACCCATGGTTGAAAGTTGATTATATTGGACCCATCCCACTTGGAAGGAAACACAGACTTGTGCTTAGTGGGGGTGGACAGTGCCAGCACCCTTAGCCAAGGATTCACAGAATGTCTGGTTTACCAACATGGGAATCCACATTACCTAACTTCAGGCCAAATGAGCCACTTTACAAGACAACAACAGGATCTACTGATCCTGTCACACACTCCATCATCTGGGGGCTGCTGGCTGGGTAGAGTTTTGGAATGACCTCGTAAAGACTTAGCTAAGATACCAGCTGGGGATGACACACCATGGGCTTGGGGCACTGTCTTCAACGTACAGTATATGCATCAAGTCATGACCCTGGGAGGCAGAATTCACAGATCCAGGAAATAAAGCAGGACGTGGCCCTCTCACCATCATTCCTAGTGACCTACTTGCAGAGACTGTGCTTCCTATTTTTCCCTAAAGACTGTGGTTCCTGAAGTAAATAGGAGGAACACCTATACAAATTTAGCCAGGGCTTCACTAAATTTAAAGCTGTGTCTGTCACCTAGTCCCTTAAAACTCCTGGGTCAGTAGTACAGTAAGCTTCCCCCCTACACACACACACACACAAAAGACTTTATGTACTGGCAGGAATAGTTGATCTTGATTATCTCGAGGAAGCAGGCTTCTTTCTACACGGTGAGAACAGGAAGAAGTGTATCTGGAATTCATCGGACAGTCTGGTCCCCCCGACGTGATGCTCCTAGACTGTGGATGGGCAATAGTAGCAACCATACTCTGACAAGGACATGGAAACTGGGGGTTCAGACCCCTCAGGGATGGGGGTATAATTTATCCCACCAGGTACACAGCCTAGACCAGCAGAAGGACTGGCTGAGGGTCAGAGGAATTCAGAGTGAAGTGAGTGGGTAGAAGAACCAGATGATGAAGACCAGAATCAGAGCCTTCACACTAACTGCAGCAGAAGTGATGGTGGCTTATCTCATTCATGTGCCTGTTGTACACTGTTTTTTCCCCTTGGGAATTGTGACCAGCCACCTTCAAACTCAGTGACAAGACAGATGCATGAATAGATCTGTGTGATTACAGGAGTGGACTATAGCTGAGGCTGTTTGTCCTCCACCTGCATCCCTTGGCTCTCCCTGGTCCCATGTAGGCAGACAGGTCCCCACTCTTTCCAGAGGGCCTCTGTGGCCACAAGAGCAAGATTGGTTTATAAGAGGAGAGGCCAGAAATCCCAGAGAGTTCACATACTAGGGGGCAGCCCTCAGCCAATGAGCGATGCGACATGGTTGATAAATCCTCAGCTTGCTTGCCCCTTGGGTAGGATGTCTTTGAAGTGTATTCTCCACAGTTTTCCGGAGAAATGCTCTTGGACTAGAACCCTCAGCACCCCTAGGTAGCCTGGCCCTGTAATGCACTCCTTGCTGTCTGTCTTTCCTTTCCTAAAGAAATTCTCCACTCCCTTACTTCCTGGCCTTAGCTCTCAGATAAGCCACTTGTACCCAAACCCTTATCTCGGGTCCAGCTTCTGGGTGAACTCAATCACCAACAGTTGGTGATCTGGAATAGAGTTCAAGTAGTTTGGCTTCAGAGTCCATGCTCGTAACCACTACATGTGAATTAAAGAATTGTCCCATAAATATAATGGATGCCAAAGAGGAGGAAAACGTTCGAAATATCCTTAAAGGCAGTCTCAAAATCTAATGATTCCAAGTGGCTGAGTGTTGGGTTTTTTTTGCAAAATAGCACTTAACTTTGTATCAATGTCTATAGGAAAGTTAAGTGACATTCATTTGGATGCCCCTTTCTTTTCTTGTCCAGTTAGATGGGAATCTACTCACTTAATGTTTACTTCCTCACATTTGAGGAAAGAGTGATTTCATGACACTCAAAGAGCAGCCCCTCCTACCTCTCTAAGAAACGAAAACATGTAAAGCAAAATTGTGTTTACTTTTAAGTTGTTTCTACCAACTGAGTTAAATATTGCCCCAGACACAGAGCAGAAACCTTGGCTTCCTCCACATCAAGTTTTGTTAGGATCTTAGTGAATTACCCTCATCCTCAGAGGGAGGAAAAGAGAGTAGAAAGAAACAGGAAAAGCTTCCACGCCCTGTCCCTTTGCAATAGGTGAGGGGTAGACAGAGGCGATCTAGCTTAATAATAGTAGGTACCTCATAGGTGGTTGTGAGGATTAAATAAGTTGCTATATAGAAATTCTTAAAGCAATGCAGACACATAGTAAGAACTATTTCCGGGTCTGTTACTATTATTCCATTCCTCACATTTCTCTGTGCTTTTCCGCATCTAGGTTGCCACAGGATTGATTGAGCTATTCCTTATGCATCTAGCGCCAGCCTGCTGCCTGGAGAATCTCTCTGCCAAGGCCAAGTGTCTGCTTCTTGTCTCTGGGGCATTGCTCTTGGATGACAATGTTGACCTCTACCACCGAGCCCTGCATTATCTCTGAGGCAAGGAGCTTATGAGTTGGGCTCAGGGAATGAGCCTCTGGTATGCTGGTCCCATCTGGAAAGACTTGCATTCTCACCTTATAAAGTAAATCTCCTTCAGAGAGTTAGACACAAGTCAACTCTGTCTGGGCTGAGCAGACAGTAAAGCTACACTTGTTTTCTCTCTGGCTGTCAGTTAGGGATCAAAGGGCAAGGGTCTCCCACAGTAAGTCCCACTCAGTTCCAGAATTGAATGTTGCCACCTACTTTCTCCAGAGTTCAATAATAACAGAAATTACTACCACCTCCTGGACATCTAATTATGGGCCAAACATATCTCAGAAGCCTCATAAATTTCATGCCATTTAATATGAACGGCAACTCTGCCAAGTATTAATGTCCTCTTTGTACACGTGAGGACACTGAGACTCAGAGTTTCAGCAACATGGTGAAGAGGTAGCAGCTTTGAGATTGGTCTGTCTGACTCCAAAGACTTTTCTACTACACGATGATGTCAATGGATCCATTTTGAATCATGCATTCATTTCTAAACTTTTTCTACAGTCACCAAATACAGGCAAGCCTTGGAAATGGCTTTCTGTCCTTGAGAATCTTGTCACATTGATGGAAGACCAGAGTCACACAAATGGAGCAGTTTGAAAATGATCTCTGTGTGTGGCGAATCAGGGGCTAAACTGAGCACCACAAACTCAGCATGTTGAGGGAGCTTCAAGAAAGAGAAGAATATGAAAGTAAAGTCCTAGAGAAGTAGGGCTGGGATGGGCAGGTGTGTTTTGCAGAGAAAAGGAAGTAATGTCCATGGAAGGTGAAATCCGTGTCAAAAGAGAAGGAAGACAGAGAGAAGCCCAGACAGTGGAAGAGGAAACCACTGGAACTAGAGGGAGAACTGAGTAGATGAGGAGGAGTTTGGGAAAGAATGGGAGAGTTACTGAGAGCTCTGAAGAGGATTTTAGACTCAGTCCGGCAGCAAAAGGAACCCATGGTAGTTGCAGAGGGGCAGCAGCACATGAAAGCTAAGTGCTAGGGAGCTAATGACTTCAGGGGCAAAGGAGAGGAAGGGAGGCTGTTAATACATGCTCATGCAAAGTATCAAGGATGGAGATAAGAGAAAGCTGGAGCCCCCCTTCAAAAGAACTAGCCAGACTTGGTGAGAAAATAGAGTGGATAAACAAGGATGACTTCATTTGCTTTCACTGTGCTCAAAAACAGGGGCAAGCAAATAGAGAGGAAGAAGAGCCATCTATGTACCTCAGTTACACAGAGTGGAAGTCCCCAAAGAGAATGAAAGCTGCTCTTCTGATCAGAGAAACAAATTTTACTTTTTTTTCTGGGGGGGCGGGGGGAAGGTTGTGATATGTAGTCTTACAAAAAGCTCCTCGATCTCCACATCTGATAGTTTAGAGAAGGCTTTGAATAAATATCTCTCAACTCAGAGGTCACCTCTGTGTATCCTGAGCCATGTGTGACTTCAGCACTGGGGGGCTCAGAGTCTGGGAAAGGGTTCAAGGAAGCACCCTCCCCATCCCCCCAGTGGGGGAGGTGTGTCAAAGTGTTCCTGCTGGTCCAAAGGAGAAATCTAAACAAGCCCAATTTGTTGTCTTGTTAAATCTCAAGGAATTCAAAATACGTCCTTATTAATCAACCAGTCAAACACTATTTACTCACTGAGCAAAAGTCCTAACCCTGAGAAGGTTTTATACACACAGCTTCCCTTGGCCTAAGTTCACTAAAATGCAGACTTTCATTTTTGTTAGGATATTTAAGAAATGGTTTCTAACACACTGTTGCCACCAGTAAATTGTGGTTTCCATCATCTTTCCATGAAGATCTTGTATTTCCCTGACATCTAGCCCTTTTCATTAATTTAGACGCCTTCCTGCAAAACAAGTGAATGAATGAAAAATAAAATAACAAGCTGTGCTTCTCTGATCAGAGGAGCAGTTTTCATTTCCTTCAGGAGGAAGTCACAATTCTAGTTGTTAAATCCACTTGATTTATAGATGACTCTTCTCCCTACCTGTTCCTTTCTTCGCCATTTCCTGAGCACCAGATGAGCGCTGGATTTATTTGTTCTTACAAGGCTTTTAAATATTTCTCTCTACTTTGTATAAATTAAGCGAAACTGCTTTTCTGCCATGAAAACAAACAACACGCTTCAGTCTAAATTATGCCTCATGTTATGTGACCTCTTTTCCAAAGAATGTGTGTGTGTTGGAGGTGTGGGTGGGGGATGGGAGTGGGGCAGAGGAAAAGCGGTGAGGGTGCAGAGTTTTCTCAGAACTCGGTGGTGATGGGCATGTGGCGTCAGTCCTTGAAGAGGTAACAAGTGCTCTCTTTAACACGATGGCTCCCATCTAGCCTCCATCAAACGTTTGAAGAGGATTTACAAGACCAGACATAAAAAGGCATTTCCTGATTAGCTGTCAGGAATACTATGTGTCTACAGACATGAATCACATCCCCTGTTTGTGCATTCCATTTCACAACAGGAACACGAGACGTACCCACCCAGTTCTTACCAGCTGTGAGGAGAAGAGGGAGCTAACTGCTTTCCCTTCTGTGGGATGTGGGCACCATGGCAAGAGAAGATTAGGTTTCTGGTTGATTTGATGGTACAGATAGCCCAGTCAAGAAACTCAACTCCATGGTGAAAGGGGAAATAAGAGAGGGCTCTGGATTTACCCTGTGTACTAGGACTTGTAAATGCCACTGGAATCACTTAACTGGAGGAACACAATCCATGCTTTATAACCTTTCTGTCAGAATTAGTTAACCCATAATCCCTTTTTCTTCTTTTCCAGCCAGATGCCACCATTTGCCTCTCTTTCTTTGCATAATGGGAGGTGGAGCAGTTTCCTGTCCCAGCAGGAAGTGAATAAAGGGCCTCTAACTGGATTGGAAGCTTATCTCAGTTTCGTGCTCACTGTGTGGTTCCTTTGTTTATGGAACCTTGCACTGTTTTCCATACAGGTTTCTGATCCTTTGCTTCCTCATGACAAGTAGATATTTTATATGCCTTTACGCATGACTTACTGGATTCCTGACTCACCATGAGCTGGAAGGAAGACAGGAGTCAGATTTTTTAAGTTATATTACAAAGGATGAACTTTGTGCCGAAGACCACTGGAAACTCTGAGAAGATAGATAATGGTCAATATCTATCTATTCAATAGTTACTATATACACTATGTGTAGTTATCACACATTGATATTCTCACAGTATCCTTCAGAGATGGGTATTTACCTGTTTTACAAATGAGGAGACTAAGACTCAGGGAATGTCTCAATCAGGGTCCAAACAAGCAACAGAGACCCTCTGAGTACTCCAAACAAAGGACATTCAATCTAGGGAACTGGTTCTGCAGGTGATGGAAGAGAGGAGAAATCAGATAGCGATGGTGAAGCAGCTGAGAGATTAGCAAGATCAGAAAGCAAAAGAGAAAGGCTCAGGTTGTGGAAGCTCAGGATCCAGTGCAGGGTAGAAGCTGGAAGCTCAGGAGCACCATTGAAAGCAGAAAAGAACACACATGAGCAAGCCCCTGCCTTCCACTATCCAGTACTCAACACTGTCCTTATTGACTGAGCTCACTTGGAAGCCAGAGAGCCTGGAGAGTGCTGTTCCTTGCGATACAGAGAAAAGCAGAGGAAGGACTTTGTATTAGTGTGGGTCCCAACAGGAATCAGATATGCACAAGAAAATAGGATAATTTGAGGAGGGTTTATTTCCTAAGGGCTTAATTACAAAAGAATGTAGGAGCAATTGAGGAACCACAAGGATTAGTACAGAGGACCTGGGGCCTTCTCTTCTCTTCTCTTCCATACTTTTCATCAGCTGGTATGCTTGTTGCCCAAACCCAAAAGGAAGTCTGAGGGCACTGGAGCCCTTTCAAGGTCATAACATTTACATTTTCCATTTTAAAGACAAGAAACCAAGCTTTGGATAGTTTGGGCAACTTTTTCAAGGTCATACACAATTTGTAGAGCTGCAAATCAAATCTAGATACATGTGACTTCAGACTTCCCAGGTGGCACTAGTGGTAAAGAATCTGCCTGCCAGTGCAGGAGGCCTAAGAGACTCGTGTTTGATCCCTGGGTCGGGAAGATCCCCTGGAGGAGGGCATGACAACCCACTCCAGTATTCTTGCCTAACGAATCCCCATGGACAGAGGAGACTGGCGGGCTACAATCCATGGCGTTGCAAAGAGTTGGACACGACTGAAGCAACCTAGCATGCATGCACATGTGACTTCAAAACCACGTTTGTTAACTACTGTACTAGACTGTGCCTAGAAGACAATTTCTTTCTTTAATCTTCAAATCTGATATTTTAGCTCTTGCCCACCTACTGCATTACAGAGCCCAATTTGCACAGAACTCAGAACCTTTTACATCTTGTGACTATTTCTCATTATTTGGATTCTGGTCCCCAACATTACCTTGGTTCTCCCTGGTCTTAGCAACTGAACATTTGTTCAACACTTAACACCATTTGTATTACTAACATTTCCTGCAGAAAAGGGACAGTTCTTTTGGAATCAAGGGTGCGGTATACACAATATAGAGTTCCCAGGTAGCCAACCTAATGTCCTAATATAAAAGTGCTCTTCCGCCAGATGTTAAATGTCTGCTGGCTAAAATCAACAGGTAGAATGACTAGCCTTAAGAAAAAATTTCAAATATAAAAATATATATACTTGAAGGTATTTGGTTTTGCATTATTTGTAACAGTGAACTATTAGAAGCAGCACAAGTGTCCAAAAAGGGGAAATTGCCAGTATGAGTGTCACTCATCAAATACTGGATGGGGAGAGCTTTAAACTTCCCCTTGCCCATCCCTGCATTCTGATAAAAATTGAGGACATATTTCTGGACCAAGTAAGAGGGAACAAAACTTGGAACAAAGTAAGAGGGACAAGAGTTAAAAACTCTTCTCCACGCTTTTGGCCTTAGGTAGGTGAGGATTGGGCAAGGTGGGAGTTGTTCCTCTTGAGGGGATTTACTGCCCTGGGAAAGCTTAGTCAGCCCAAAGAAAAAAATCAGAGGAAGTGGTTTGGGCAACTCTGCTGAGGGTCTGAGAGACAGTCTTTTTTTTGGGATACATGTAACTTTTTAGAAAAATTTTCCAGCTTTATTAATTGCACACATCACTGTGTAAGTTTAAGGTGTACAGCATGATAAGGCTTCTCTGGTGGCTCAGATGATGAAGAATCTGCCTGCAATGCAGGAGACCTGGGTTCAGCCCCTGGGTCAGGAAGATCCCCTGGAGAAGGGAATGGCTACCCACTCTAGTATCCTGACCTGGAGAATTCTGTGGCCAGAGCCGCCTGGCAGGCTACAGCATGATGGTTGACTTACATATATTACATATATTGTGAAACGATTATCACAACAGGCTCTTACATCGATCTTTTTATGTTTCTATGGAGCTAGTTCATGTTCTTTTATTTCCACTTGAACTCCCTTTAGCATTTCTTATAAGGCAGGTCTGGTGGTAATAATGTCTCAGCTTTTGTTTGTTTGGGAAAGTCTTTATCCCTCTCTCACATCTGAAGGACACTTTTGCAGAGTATACAATTCTTGGGTGACAGTTATTTTTTTTCAATAGTTTGAATATGTAATCCCATTACCTCCTGACCTGAAAACTTTCTGTCAAGGAATCTGACTGAAGTCTTATGTTGGTTCTGCTGTATGTAACCTCTCTCTTTTCTCTTAAAGCTCTTAAAATTCTTTTTTTGTCTTTGACCTTAGAGAATTTAATTAAAATGTGTCTCAATATAGCCCTGTTCAAGTTCAACTTCTCTGGGGCCTTTTGGACCTCATGGCTCTATCCTCATTTCTGTTTATCTCCCCAAGTTTGGGAAGTTTTCAGCCAGTATTAGTTTAAATATATTTTCTAGAAATTCCTATAATGCAAATATTATTTCTTTTCATTGTGTCCCATGAATCCCATAGGCTTTCTTCATTCTTTTCTTTTTTTTTTTTTTTTTATTTTCCTTTTTGCTCCTCTGACAGGAGCAAATAATGTCCTAGCCTTCAGGTCATTGATTCTTTCTTCTGCACAGTCAAGTCTACTTATGAAACTCTCTATTGAATTTTTCAGTTCAGTTATTGTATTTTTCAACTCTAAGATTTTTTTTTTATGGCTACTGTTTCCTTACTGAACTTCTTGTTTTGTTCATGCATTGTTTTCCTAATTTTGTTTAATTGCTATCTGTTTTCTTGTAGTTCAATAAACTCTCTTAAGAGGATTATTCTGAATTCTTTATATGACAGTTCATAAATCCCCATTTCTTTAGGATCAATTATTGGAACTTATTAAATTCCTCTGGTGGTGTTATATTTACCTGATTGTTCATGATCCTTGATTCTTTACATTGAGTATCTATGCATTTGAGTAACTGGGCTCCTCTTCCTGACTTTATAGGTTTACTTTGGAAGAGACAGTTCTTCTCTACTCAGCTCAGTTTGAGTTTCTGAGTGTACTTGCTGATAAAGTCCTTGGGCAAGTGGGTCCTGCTATAATGGTCTATTTTGGGGCAAGTTAACTGTTCCCCATTTGAGGGATGGGGATGGGGAGTGTGTGCCCCTGGCTGAGAGCAGCTGGGTAGGACTGCTGGTGGGTGAGCCCTTTGTGAAGCTAAGGGAGGCTCTATAGTTGCTTGAATTCTCTGGTTGGGTTTACTAGATGGTGAAGACTGGGTACTGTATTCATAGTAGATGAGGCTATGAGTTGGGTACTGATTCACAGTAGATGGGGCTATGAATTAGTTTCCCTTCCCTGGCAAGGCAGCAGGATGAGACTCAGGGACTGGACAACTCACTGGGGGCTTGAGTCAGCCTGAATGTGGACTGGATTCCCTGGTTAGCTGAGTCCGGCAGTCTTGCTCTGCAAATGTGGAGAGCCACTCTCTATTCAAGTGCTGCTGTAAATAGGACTGTTGAATGGGCTGTGCAGCTTCCTGTGTGCTCTGGAAAGTTTCCCTGGTCAGAGAGGCTGAACCGTATATTCAGCAATGAGTGGGAATGTGAATTAGATTCTGTACCTGGGTGTAGTGGGAGAAGCAGCTTTAAAACTGGTCAAGCTCTTTGTTGTCTTAACTCAGGGTGACTCACATCCCAGGTTCCCTGAATGAGCAGGGCCATGGCTTTGCCCTGCAAACTACTGGCTTTGCCGGCCCACCTCTCAACTCAAGCACTGCTGGATGGTACAACTTGCAGGTGTTGTCTCCAGCCCTTCCAGTGAGACAGGGGCAGGAGACACTCTATAGTGGGCAGGGCTATGATTCCATTCCTCATCTGAGACTGGGCAGACCCGGCTCCAGGGAGAGCAGAACCTCTCAGAGGACCTGAATCAGGTAGATCTGGACCCCCTTGCTAAGTTTCCCGGTCAGTGTGCACCCCTGACTTGGTCCTGCAGATGAACAAAGCTGCTGGTTGGGTTTGGTACTTGGGACCACAGATGTGAACTCAGTCAAGATCCCTGTGCTGGCTGCTGCAAGCTCTCTTCCCTTCTCCCTCACAGCCAGATTCCTGGTGGTTGCGCCCCACAGATTCTCCTGAAATCCTCATGGGGCCAGATCAGAGTAGGAGCTTCTGCAGAGCCACCCACAATGCTGGGGGTGGCTGGTTGTCTCCACCCTGGGTTCTCTTTTCCCACTGGAGGAGTCAGAGGTAGCATTGTCCCGGGAGGAGGGGCAAGGTAGTCAGTGTGTAGCTGTTTCTTACTTTCTAATGCAGTCTGTTTTTGGCTTTCTGGTGCTGGGGGTGCCTCAGCCTCACCCTCGTGTCCTAGTATCCTTTCAGTGGTGTCTTGTTCTTGTAGAGTTGTTAGTTGTTCTTCTGAGAAGGAGCAATGTCAGGACAATTCGGGTCCTCATCTTGGTGATGTCACTCTGGGGTATCTTCGGGTCCTTCTTTTTACCATCAGATTGGTAAGACCTAGGGGGTTGAGGGAAAGGTTGTGACTTAGAAAAATGACCAAGGACCCTTAGTTCTCTTTTGGGTACAGTCTTAAAGTAGAAGGATCAAGAGTCCTTTTAACTTACATATGTCCCACTCAGCTCACCCCAGACAGGCATCTAAGGCCAATGCAATTGTAATAAATATTCCTTTGCCCAGAGTGATTCATCTCAATGCTTTCCTAGAGCAGCAGTTTTTAAACTGTGATCTATAGACCCTTGGTGGGTGTGGGGTGGAGTGGGGGCGGGGCACGGTTCTCTGTGACCCTTCAGGAAATTTGCAAGCTCAAACCATCTTCATACTAATACTATGATGTTATTTACATTTTTTACTGATCAGTGCAAAAGCAATAGTGAGTTAAACTCTTGGTACCACAAAATCAAAGTACTGACTTTATGCCTTAATACAGTGTGGTGTTAAAACTGTATTTTTAAAAAAATCATCATACATTCATTTTTTTTCAAAAAAGAGTCAAGTTCACATAATAACATCTTTTTAATTTTCTGTGTGATGAAATGACAAGTATAAAGCATTTCTGCAGCAAAACTAAGGACACCATGGCCATAAGGAAAAGCACTTGTGCAATTGATCAAGTTACAAGCTGAACTTAATTGCATTTTTCATGGAGCACCATTTTTGCTTGACAGAATAACTGACAAACTATGGTTATTGAGATAAAAGTATTTCTCAGACATTTTTCCAAAAATGAACACAATGAGTCTCAGTTCAAGAAAAACAACTGATATCATGTGCTGCTAATAACAAAATTCAAGTTTTTAAGCAAAAAAACCCCAACTTTTTTTCTTAAAGTTTGTGTTTTCTCTACAAGCTTGAGAGTTTCCCAATACTTCAAGAATTTTCTGATGAACTCAGTGGTGATATGAACAAATGTGATTTTTAAAATACTTTATATAGTAAAATGTGTTAACATTAGGAAACTCTGTATGACTCAGTGAACCAGTATCTTCCAAATGACCAATGTATTGTGTTTCGAAATCATGCATGGGTAAAAGAGCCATCTCAAGTGGAAGAGAGACAAATGCTTTTTTATGTGACAGATATAAAAAATTTTTTAATATTTATTTTTAATTGATTGATGATTGCTTTACAATATTAGTTTGATTTCTGTCATATATCAATAAAACATTTATTGATATCATTTCAAATTCCACATTACAACTGACCTTTAAAAAACTCCACCTGTCAAGATTTGAATAGGAACAAAGAAGAACATCCATAATTATTTGAAAAGTCTATTAAAATACTCCTTCCTTTTCCAATTACACTTCTGGATGAGGCTGGATTGTCTTCATATACTTCAACCAAAATCCTCTTTGTATATTACAAAGATTGAATGCAGAAGTAGTTATGAAGAATCCAGATGTCTGTTATTAAGCCAGACTATAAAGAAATTTGAAAATATGCAAACCAATGCACTTTGCCACTATATTTCCCTTTGTCTTAAAAAAGTATTTTGAAAGTAACATATTTCATCAAAATATGTTATTTATGATGACATGCAATGGCATTATTTTCTAATAAATATATAAATAAGTATTTTTAAATTTTTATGGTCTTAATCTCTACTCCAGCAAATATTGATACCTATATGCAGAGTACATCACGAGAAACGCTGGACTGGAAGAAACACAAGCTGGAATCAAGATTGCCGGGAGAAATATCAATAACCTCAGACATGCAGATGACACCCCCCTATGGCAGAAAGTGAAGAGGAACGAAAAATCCTCTTGATGAAAGTGAAAGTGGAGAGTGAAAAAGTTGGCTTAAAGCTCAACATTCAGAAAACGAAGATCATGGCATCTGGTCCCACCACTTCATGGGAAATAGATGGGGAAGCAGTGGAAACAGTGTCAGACTTTATTTTTGGGGACTCCAAAATCACTGCAGATGGTGACTGTAGCCATGAAATTAAAAGATGCTTACTCCTTGGAAGGAAAGTTATGACCAACCTAGATAGCATATTCAAAAGCAGAGACATTACTTTGCCAACAAAGGTTCGTCTAGTCAAGGCTATGGTTTTTCTAGTGGTCATGTATGGATGTGAGAGTCGGACTGTGAAGAAGGCTGAGCGCCGAAGAATTGATACTTTTGAACTGTGGTGTTGGAGAAGACTCTTGAGAGTCCCTTGGACTGCAAGGAGATCCAACCAGTCCATTCTGAAGGAGATCAGCCCTGGGATTTCTTTGGAAGGAATGATGCTAAAGCTGAAACTCCAGTACTTTGGCCACCTCATGCAAAGAGTTGACTCATTGGAAAAGACTCTGATGCTGGGAGGGGTTGGGGGCAGGAGGAGAAGGGGACGACAGAGGATGAGATGGCTGGATGGCATCACTGACTCGATGGATGTGAGTCTGAGTGAACTCCGGGAGTTGGTGATGGACAGGGAGGCCTGGCGTGCTGCGATTCATGGGGTCACAAAGAGTCAGACACGACTGAGCGACTGATCTGATCTGATCTGATCTGTTAATCAACATAAACAAAAGTTTTTTGAGGTCCTCAATAACTTTTAAGCATGTGATGAGGTCACAAAATTAAAAGTGTTTCTTGCTTATATATTTTTAAACCAGAGATTTGAGTAAATCAACTATATTTCAGTTTAAAGAAAAAAAGAGGGATAGAGTAAGGGAAGAATAAAAAAACAAACCCCAAAGCAAAGGTACGAGAATTGCTGGCCTAGGGCATTTGACTGAACACAGAATTGGATGGCAATGTCAGCAGGGTATGGCTGGTTGGTATTTCAAGGATTCTCTTCCATTCTCTCACACCTTATCTTCTCAAGAATATAATGGTGCTTTAGTCACTAAATCGTGTCCAACTCTTGTGACCCCATGGACTGTAGCCCACCAGGCTACTCTGTCCATAGGATTCTCCAGGCAAAAATACTGGAGTGGGTTGCCATTTCCTTCTCCAGGAGATTTTCCCAACCCAGGGATTGAACCTGGGTCTCCTGCACTGCAGGCAGATTCTTTACAAACTGAGCTACCAGGGAAGCCCTAAGAATAGAATACCAACATTAGAAGCTAGACTTATGAAGATTTAAAAAATCTTCTATAAAGAAAAAAAAAATTTAGATGCAGAGTGCAAATCTGTGTGTGGAACATGACTGTAATGGTGTGCTGATGTTTGTATGTGTCATCAAAGAGAGGAAGCGGACCTTGGAAAATGAGAACTGTATTGTGAGAGTGGTGGAATGATACTTGATGGATTTTCTTTGGCGTTTTTATAATAACAGTTTAACAATTAAAAGAAATCAAATTAAAAATACTCATATATACAACATTTCTCCAGGAGATTAAAAGCAAGAATTCTCTAGGTTTTCCCCCAGTTGTAAAACCAAACTATCTGTTAAGTTGATGGAGCCAGGAAAGTCCCCATGCTGTTTAGAAAATTTCAGCTCTTGGGCTATCTTTTTTTGGCCATGCCATGGGGCATGTGGGACCTTAGTTCCCTGACCAGGGATCAAACCCATGCACCTGTGGTGGAAGATGGAGTCTTAACCACTGGACCGCCAGGAATGTCCTCAGCTCTTGGACTATCTGGAGTGTGATGGCTGTATGTGTGTGTTAGTCGCTCAGTCGTGTCCAACTCTTTGAGACCCCATGGACTATAGCCAGGTTCTTCTGTCCATGGGGTTCTCCAGGCAAGAAGACTGGAGTAGGTTGCCATGCCCTCCTCCAGGGGATCTTCCCAACCTAGGGATTGAACCTGGATCTCCTGTACTGTAAGCATATTCTTTACTATTTGAGCCACCAGGGAAGGCTTTGGGGCTGAATTTCTCCCTCAGGTCTTTTGAAGGAGGGACACAGATTGCATAGCAGATTCAAGGCTGAGGGTTGAGCTAAGTCTCTGAGGAGGAAGCAGTTAGCACCTGGCTTTGCTTCCAGTGACCTGACCAGCTGCCCCACTGCAGCCAGGAAGAGATTTGGACCACTTCCACTGACAGCGGTGAGCAGAGTTACATGCAGCTGGCTGTGAGGGCAGCCTCCAGGTGCTGCAGGCTTCTGTACACACAGAAGAAAGAATTGGATGGGCAGGTAACACTGCAGGCCACCAAGGAAGCAAAGGGCTGGCTGCCCTCTGGCAGTAACATGCCCTGAGGGTGTGGCATTGAGATAACAAACACCTTATCCCAAGCTGATAGGGATACCTGAGTCACAGGAGTGTCAGTGTCAGTGTCCTCTGGGTCTGACTTAGGAGAAGAGGTTGCCTATGAAATTTGCTTATAAAAATGACACGCTTTTTCCTTTCATTCAACAATTTCATTTGTTCAACAAACGAGTGCTTACTATATGAGTCATCTGTTCTAGGGTCTAGGAATATAGGACTGAGCAGAACAGGTAATAATCTCACTGTCATGGAATTTACATTCTAGAGGAGAGACAGAGAATCACTAAAATAATTAATTACTGAATGCGTTAAGTGCCATGGGCTTCCCTGGTAGGTCAGACAGTAAAGTATCTGCCTACAATGCAGTAGACCTGGCTTTGAACCCTGAGTCGGGAAGATCCCCTGGAGGAGGAAACGGCAACCCACCCTCATATTTTTGCCTGGAGAATTCCACAGACAGAGGAGCTTGGGGGCTACAGTCCATGGGGTTGCAAAGAGTCGGACACGACTGAGCAACTAGTGCTTTCAATTTCATAAGTGCCATGGAGAAAGATAAAGCAGGGGAGGGAGGGGGTGACTTGTGAGAATGGGTGTATGGGTCTTAGAGAAGACTTACCCAGAAGGTGAAATGTAAGCAAAGACCTATTCCAGGTTGCTGCGGAAATTTTAAAAAATTATAGTTATAAATTCAAGAAAAGTGACCACAGAAATGACCCATTCTTCCATTTTAATTTTATCAGTATCTTTGTACACTACATTCAATGCCTGTATGAACATGTACTGTTTTTCATAGGAGATGCATTCCTGCTCATATTCACACAGAAATCTTATTTTCTCACTTTGCAGAACAGCTTGAGCATCTTTCCATGTTTGTTCCTAGGTCTGCACCATTTCTTCAACTGGTCACAGAAGACGGGGAAGAGTATAGCATAACAGGGAGCTGGGGGTCTAGCCCCAGACCTACCATTTATATAAGCTCTCTCAATCTCTCTCTCTGTGTCTCAATTTATTCATCACTAAGATAAGGCTATAGAATTTAACTCATAGGATCATTCAGGAGGAATGAAATGATTCCCATGAAACAATAGATCTAAAGAAGACTATTTCAGTAACTTGGACAAGAGATGGTGATTTGAATTGGAAGAGTGGCCATGAAGGTGATTAGAAGTGATCCAGTTCAGGATACATTTTGAAAACAGCTGATGATGTTTAACTACAGGGCCTTGAGCAAAAGAGGAAAGAATCAAGGGTGATTTCTGGGTAGGGGATGGTAGGAGGGTTATTTGTGTGGGGAGGGCCAGATGGCTACCTTTGAGGGTGGGTGGGTGGATGGATGACTCTCACTGGGCCCTATTAACTCTGTTCCCATTGCCCTTCATCCTTATTACCATCATCTTAGTTTAAGCCTTGTCCTGGAGTATGTGTGTTAGTCACTTGGTCGCGTCTGCCTCTTTGCGACCCCCATGGACTGTAGCCCCCCAGGTTCCTCTGTCCGTGGGATTCTCTAGGCGACAATACTGGTGTGGGTTGCCACGCCCTCCTCCAGGGGATCTTTCAGACCCAGGAATCGAACCCACATCTTTTGTGTCTCCTGCATTACAGGAGGATTCTTTACATGCTGAGCCATCAGGAAAGCTCGTCCTGGACTATAGCAATGTCCTATCCTCCATAGACCTCTGGTTCCAGACCCTCCCTTTCAAGGCAGCTGGTCTTCTTGCTAACTCTCTCCTTTCTTCCTTGGTCCTCTTCCTACTACCCTAACCTCTGTTTGCTTAAGTCTTATTCACCTTCCAAGGCCAATTCTGAGTACCACCTTCTTCACAAAGCACTTCTCCTCCCGAATTTCAGTACAAACTATTTGCATCCGGCATTTGGGTTTTAGTATATTGTTAATCCTTTCTGTTAAAAATGTCTTAAGTTTCCTCCACTATTCCCTGAACCCTTCCTGACAGGACCCTAAAAATGGGGCCAGCATTGGGTACCACAGGTTGCATATTTGGGGACCTTGGTGGCACAGGGTGGGGATTAGAAAGGTTTTTAGGGGACAAGAGGAACTCAGAGGAAAACTTGTATACCCCACAGGAGCTCAGGGCTGGCTCCACACAGCACCAGGTGTAGACCCAGTACCACTGAGGGTGTCCTTCCCATTTCCAAGGGACAATACTGTGAAGGCTTTTCAATGCTGGGGGATAAGTTGAGACCATTTTCTCTGCTGTGTAAACTGTCCAGAGTGAGAGATGGCTGAACAGCAGCCTTTGGGATAATTGGCTACTTGGTCTCATTTCCTGCCTGTCTGGTTCTGTCCTTAGTCAAGTTAGGCAGCTAAACAGAGGCTGACCCAACCCCAGAGAGCTCATTTTAGGCCATCCCACTGTGTTTATAGGCCTTCCCACTGTGTTTCCCTGATGGCTCAGATGGTAAAGAATCTGCCTGCAATACAGAAGACCTGGATTCAATCCCCGTGTTGGGAAGATCCTCTGGAGGAGGGCATGGCAACCCACTCTAGTATTCGTGCCTGGAGAATCCCATGGACAGAGGAGCCTGGTGGGCTACAGTCTATGGGGTCATAAGAGAGTCAGACTTGACTAATACTTTCACTTTCACTGTGTTTATAAAGAGCTCAAGCTGCTCCTGCTTCCCCTGCCTATTAGTAAGTTGATATCGTTTATTCTCCAGGGCCTAACTGAAAATTTCCTCCTCATGGGCCCTTCCAGGGTTGAAAACTATTTTATTTGTTCTTTCTTTGAGTCCAACTAAGTAATAAGATTATGCATGCCAGCATTAAAGGCAACCCTCATCTTGACTCAGATCTAACTGTTTTAGTAGCCAAGGAAGTGAGGAGCAAGGTCTTGGGGCCATCCCCTCTTTCCTTCTCTGTTTGCTTACAGGTACAAGCTGGTGGAGGTGGGACTGGGGGCCCTGCAGAGGTGTGGATGGCTGCCAGGACCCTCTAGAGTTCACACCCAGGGTAAGGAGCTTCTGAGAGGGAAGCTCTAGAGCCACCTCAGGAAGCAGGAAGACCCTTGAGCTTCTTGGCAGAACTCCAACTCACAACTGCCCTTGAGGCAGCTTGAATAATGGCTCCCCAAAGACACCCTCCCTCAAATACCTGGAACTTGTGAATGTTACCTTATATGGTAAAAGTGACTTTGCAAAGTCCTTTTTTGCAAAGGATTCTGATTGTGGTTGTGATTTTTGTCTTGTGATAGAGAGATTACCCAAGTGCTCCCTAAATGTAATCCTAGGTGTCTTTATATGAGAGAGGCAGTGCAGTTGAGTTCAGTTGCTCAGTCTTTTCTAACTCTTTGTGACCCCACGGACTGCAGCACGCCAGGCCTCCCTGTCCATCACCAGCTCCTGGAGTTCACCCAAACTCATGTCCATTGAGTCGGAGATGCCATCCAACCATCTCATCCTCTGTCGTCCCCTTCTCCTCCTGCTTTCAATCTTTTCCAGCATCAGGGTCTTTTCAAGTGAGTCAGTTCTTCGCATCAGGTGGCCAAAGTATTGGAGTTTCAGCTTCAGCATCAGTCCTTCCAATGAACCCTCAGGACTGATCTTTAGAATGGACGGGTCGGATCTCCTTTCAGTCTGAGGGACTCTAAAGAGTCTTCTCCAACACCATTCTTCAAAAGCATCAATTCTTCAGTGCTCAGCTTTCTTTACAGTCCAACTCTCACAGCCACGCATGACTACTGGAAAAACCATAGCCTTGACTAGATGGACCTTTGTTGACAAAGTAATGTCTCTGCTTTTTAACATGCTGTCTAGCTTGGTCATAACTTTCCTTCCAAGGAGTAAGCGTCTTGTAATTTCATGGCTGCAGTCACCATCTGCAGTGATTTTGGAGCCCAGAAAAATAAAGTCAGCCACTGTTTCCCCATCTATTTCCCATGAAGTGATGGGACCAGATACCATGATCTTAGTTTTTTGAAAGTTGAGTTTTAAGCCAACTTTTTCACTCTCCACTTTCACTTTCATCAAGAGGCTTTTTAGTTCCTCTTCACTTTCTGCCATAAGGGTGGTGTCATTTGCATATCTGAGGTTATTGATATTTCTCCCGGCAATCTTGATTCCAGCTTGTGTTTCTTCCAGCCCAGCATTTCTCATGATGCACTCTGCATATAAGTTAAATAGGCAAGGTGACAATATACAGCCTTGACGCACTCCTTTTCCTATTTGGAACCAGTCTGTTGTTCCATGTCCAGTTCTAACTGTTGCTTCCTGACCTGTATACCGGTTTCTCAAGAGGCAGGTCAGGTGGTCTGGTATTCCCATCTCTTTCAGAATTTTCCACAGTTTCTTGTGATCCACATAGTCAAAGGCTTTGGCATAGTCAATAAAGCAGAAATAGATGTTTTTCTGGAACTCTCTTGCTTTTTCGATCATCCAATGGATGTTGGCAATTTGATTTCTGGTTCCTCTGTCTTTTCTGAAACCAGCTTGAACATCAGGAAGTTCACGGTTCACATATTGCTGAAGCCTGGCTTGGAGAATTTTGAGCATTACTTACTAGCGTGTGAGATGAGTGCAATTGTGTGGTAGTTTGAGCATTCTTTGGCATTGCCTTCTTTGGGATTGGAAAGAAAACTGACCTTTTCCAGTCCTGTGGCCACTGTTGAGTTTTCCAAATTTGCTGGCATATTGAGTGCAGCACTTTCACAGCATCATCTTTCAGGATTTGAAATAGCTCAACTGGAATTCCATCACCTCCACTAGCTTTGTTCGTAGTGATGCTTTCTAAGGCCCACTTGACTTCATCTTCCCAGATGTCTGGCTCTAGGTGAGTGATGGGGAATGTAATATAGAAAAGAGGGAGCCACTGTGACCACAGAGTCTGAAGCAGGAGTAATCTGAAGCAGGAGTGAGGAGGCCACGTGATGAGCCAGGGATGGCCGGCACCCAGCCACCAGAATTTGGAAGAGGTAACATTGAGATTCTCTCCTGGAGCCTGCAGACACCTTGACTGAGCCCAGGAAGACTGAGTACTCACTTCCAGTACCCAGACAGTAAGAGAATAAATGTATTGTTTTAAGCTCCCATTTGTGGGAGGTGGTAACAACAGCTGTAGGGAATGAATGCAGTTCCTCAGTGCACCCGAATTCTGGGTCCTCCAATTCTGGGCTTCCATTACCTGAGAGTCCATGTCATTCAGGGAGTGTGGCCAGGGGTGTGTGTGGATGCAAAGTGGATACCCTAGTCCAAGGAAGGCTTTTTGCTCTAGGACAAGATGTTTCTCCCAGATGAAGCCCAGTCAGTTTCAGACAGAATCTTGAGGGTGAGCCTGGAGCCCAGTGTACCCCAGGGCAGCCTTGACTCGAGGCTTACAGCTAAGATGGCCATTTTCTCCTCTGAGCTTCTGCCTTGTGCTCTGAGAACACAAAGAAGAACTTTTTGAAAACAGACCAGCTGGCCAGAACTTCATTGCTCATGAGGTCTAGTACAAAATTAAAGCATAGTGGCCCTTCTTCCAAACTTTTAAAGAATTTCAAGATGGCAACAACCATGCATTAACCAAGTGTGGGGCCTTCTGAAGGAGGGACCTCGTGAGACCCATGAAGGGGGCCTTTGCCCTCTGTTTCATCCTTAGGTAGACTTCCACTTCTAACACCATTTTTCTTTCTTGAAACTTTTTAGAAAAGTCATTTCTTTGAGGCTCGTTTTCCCTTTTCATGAAGAGGTTCCGCTCTCCAAGTTGCCAGGCCATCTGAAGGAGCCAACTGATAACTCCAATGTTTTCAAAACAAACAAGGACAGCTATAAAGATAAATCATGGGCCCATTAAATATCCCCAGCATCAGCCATGGGACAGAGAGTGTCATTTGAGAGAAACTCTGTAATGTTATCCTACAGCTCCATGGTGGCCCAGGGCCTGAGGCAGGGCTGGGATGTTTCTCAGACTGAGCAGGGGAATAGGTGATCCCCAGAGGTGCTTATGGAAAAATGGGACTCAAGAGAGTGCCCATGCCACTATTCAGTTCAGTTCAGTAGCTCAGTCATGTCTGACTCTTTTGACCCCATGAATTGCAGCACGCCAGCCTCCCTGTCCATCACCAATTCCCGGAGTTCAAACTCACATCCATCGAGTCGGTGATGCCATCCAGCCATCTTATCCTCTGTGATCCCTTTCTCCTCCTGCCCTCAATCCCTCCCAGCATCAGAGTCTTTTCCAATGAGTCAACTCTTTGCATGAGGTGGCCAAAGTACTGGGGTTTCAGCTTTAGCATCAGTCCTTCCAAAGAAATCCCAGGGCTGATCACCTTTAGAATGGACCGGTTGGATCTCCTTGTGGTCCAAGGGACTCTCAAGAGTCTTCTCCAATACCACAGTTCAAAAGCATCAATTCTTTGGCACTCAGCCTTCTTCACAGTCCAACTCTCACATCCATACATGACTACTGGAAAAACCATAGACTTGACTAGACGGACCTTCGTTGGCAAAGTAATGTCTCTGCTTTTGAATATGCTATCTAGGTTGGTCATAACTTTCCTTCCAAGGAGTAAGTGTCTTTTAATTTCATGGCTGCAGTCACCATCTGCAGTGATTTGGGAGCCCAAAAAAATAAAGTCTGACACTGTTTCCACTGTTTCCCCATCTATTTCCCATGAAGTGATGGGACCAGATGCCATGATCTTCATTTTCTGAATGTTGAGCTTTAAGCCAACTTTTTCACTCTACTCTTTCATTTTCATCAAGAGGCTTTTTAGTTCCTCCTCACTTTCTGCCATAAGGGTGGTGTCATCTGCATATCTGAGGTTATTGATATTTCTCCTGGCAGTCTTGATTCCAGCTTGTGTTTCTTCCAGTCCAGCGTTTCTCATGATGTGCTCTGCATATAAGTTAAATAAGCAGGTTGACAATATACAGCCTTGACATACTCCTTTTCCTATTTGGAACCAGTCTGTTGTTCCATGTCCAGTTCTAACTGTTGCTTTCTGACCTGCATATAGGTTTCTCAAGAGGCAGGTCAAGTGGTCTGGTATTCCCATCTCTTTCAGAATTTTCCACAGTTTCTTGTGATCCACACAGTCAAAGGCTTTGGCATAGTCAATAAAGCAGAAATAGATGTTTTTCTGGAACTCTCTTGCTTTTTCAATGATCCAATGGATGTTGGCAATTTGATCTCTGGTTCCTCTGCCTTTTCTAAAACCAGCTTGAACATCTGGAAATTCATGATTCATGTATTGCTGAAGCCTGGCTTGGAGAATTTTGAGCATGACTTTACTAGCGTGTGAGATGAGTGCAATTGTGCGGTAGTTTGAGCATTCTTTGGCATTGCCTTTCTTTGGGATTGGAAAGAAAACTGACCTTTTCCAGTCCTGTGGCCACTGCTAAGTTTTCCAAATTTGCTGGCATATTGAGTGCAGCACTTTCACAGCATCATCTTTCAGGATTTGAAATAGCTCAACTGGAATTCCATCACCTCCACTAGCTTTGTTCCTAATGATGCTTTCTAAGGCCCACTTGACTTCATCTTCCCAGATGTCTGGCTCTAGGTGAGTGATCATACCATTGTGATTATCTTGGTCATGAAGATCTTTTCTGTACAGTTCTTCTGTGTATTCTTGCCACCTCTTCTTAATGTCTTCTGCTTCTGTTAGGTCCATACCATTTCTGTCCATACCATTTCTGTGCCACTATAGGACATACCAATTTTAGTGGCTTCTGCAATGGTTGCCCCAAGCCTGCCTCCTGTCTCTTTCTCCCAAGACCCTGAGCTGCCCACTGGTAGGTGGAAAGAAAAGGGAAGCAGGCTGTGGCCTTAGATGCTGTTCTCCACAAGAACTTTTCAGTCAACCAGATTTTTCTTTAGCTTTTGCTTCATGCCATGGTACCTGAACCCCCATAGACTCAGGATGCTATTATACAGCACTTGGCTTCAGGTAAGTTGTTCTACATCCTTGATTCTGGCATCCCAGACTGTGAATGTCTGATGGGCTGGATGTTGAAGTTTGAGTTCTTTCTTTGGGAAAATCCACCAGTCAATAGAGAAGAGACTCGGAATCTGTGAACCAGTTGGCTGATCAATGGCCCCATGGAACAACTGCTGAGAAGTAACAGCTTAATTGGCCAATTTTACTTTTAGTTGTGATGGGAGGTGACCTGCAATGACCAAGAGATTGCGTCTTGCTAGTTTACCTTAAGAAAGTCAATGATCCTAAAATATTGTAGCTGAAAGGGCTTCATTTTCCTGATGAGGAAAGTGTTCTAGTTGGTGGTGAGGATTTCCCTGGACTGTAGAAGTTGTTCCCACCACTAGTCTCTCCTCTTGCCCTTATCCTTCTGTGAGGCTATGATGTCAGTAGCCAGAGCCCCCCATGCTGGCCTGGCCTATGCCTGGGACCACCTCTCCCAGGGAAGCCCAACTTCCATATGGTAGATGGGGCACCAGCCTTCTCCGAGTAACAGGCTGTCCCTATACTGATTGTATGAGCTGTCTGAGAAGCCTGGCTTCTCAGAGAGGACAGGAAGGAGCTTTGACTCCCTCCTCTCCACCCAAGCCTGCCAAGAACACACTCTCCTGTGATACACTAGGTCACACAGCACAAGATTTCATGGATTGCAGATCCTTTTGTGTGAACATGGATTCTCTTTGAAAGCACGAGTCCTCTGGGAGAGGGTAAATGTCTCCATCAGTTGTAAACTGAAGGCAAGGGGACTGATCTTGTTTGGCCCAGCTGGGATGAGTTTCACCTGGAGAAGGCTTGCTCTGGGGTGGGCAGTGGGGGTAGGAAGCAAAGTCGAAGTGGGGATCTTTTATGGTGTGGGACCCATGTGGATGGGTGCTTATTGAAGGTCTTAGAATAGCATGACATCCTCTATATCCTGAGGCTCAGAGGTTAAGAGATGAAGTTAGAAATAAAATATCTTGACTTGAAAAATCTGCCTTGGTTGGCCCTGCTTTCAGGTGAGAAGAGGAAACTCCTGGAGTTTACGATGGACAGGGAGGCCAGCCAGAGTGTAGGAGTCACCATTTCACTGCTTTGACTGCAGTTTCTTTCTTTCTTTTTTTTTGTTTTTTAATTTACTATTTATTTTTAATTGGAGGATAATTGCTTTACAATGTTGTGTTGGTTTCTGCCATACATCAACATGAATCAGCCACAGGTATACATATGAGCCGACCTGCTGGAAAATACCCTGATGCTGGGAGAAACTGAGGGCAAGAGGAGAAGGGGCTAACAGAGGATGAGATGGTTGGATGGCATCACTGACTCAATGGACATGAACCCAAGCAAACTCCAGGAGGTAGTGAAGGACAGGGAAGCCTAGCTTACTGCAGTTCATGAGGTCACAAAGAGTCAGACACAACTGAGTGACTGAACAATACATATGTCTCCTCCCTCTTGAACCTCCCTCCCATCTCCCACCCAATCCCGCCTCTCTAGGTTGTCACAGTGACTGCAGTTTCATGTCCCTTCCATTCAGCTTGCTCATTCTTGTCAATTTTGCTCTCCTAAATGGTACTTCCTGTGACTGCCCTGCTCAAGAACATACAATGGCTCCCTTTTACCTGTTGGACCAAATCATAACCCTGATTACCTTTTAAAATAATCTGGCTCTGATTTACCTTAATGTTGGGCCTCTATTGGTAGAGCCTCAAAGTCAACATAAATATCACCTAATGATTTCTTTCTACATTATAAGAATGGCAACCCTGAGGAGGGTGTCATATTCTTAAGAAATGTATCAAGATCGTTGTGTACTTTGAAACTTTTACTGGTAGAGGTGAATCATTCAAAAAACATGGAGAACAGTTTTCAAAATAAGTTCACCAAGCATGAAGAATGTATTTTTCTAAATATAATAAAAATGCAATCTATCTGAGTGGAAAATTTCTACTTTTCCAACTATTTCTTTTTCCCCTCCATTATTTCTTCACAGCCTCATAATAACTGTGGATATTCACTCTCTCTCTCTCTCTCTCTTTTTTTTTAAACCAATGAGCCTGAGTCTTGCTGAGGCCTCCCAGTGTGTAGGGACAGGGAAGGGAGCAGGACCCAATTCCCTATACTCTGATTAATGTTCTTTCATCTCTTCACATGAACACACACCAGCTTGGGGTTTCTGATCAGTACTTGTCTGTCCCTACAAGATCCTGTTCAGTAATTAAAATGTGAGATGAATGGTGATCATTTTGTGATGTACAGAAATTTTGAATCAGTCTGTTTTATAACAGGAACTAACACAATGTTCTAGGTCAATTACACTTCTAAAAACAAGCAAACAAACAAACTCATAGACAAAGAGATAAGATCTGTAGTTACCAGAGGTGGGGGCTGGGTGGAGGGTGAGTTGGATGAAGGCTGTCAAAAGGTACCAACAAGCTTCCAGGTATAAGATAAACAAGTACTAGAGAAGTACAGTGTGATAAATATACTCAAAAAGTGCTGTATGTTATATATACAAATTGTGAAGAGGATAACTCCTGGGACTTCCCTGTTGGTCAAGTGGTTAAGACTCTACACTTCCAATGCAGGGAGGGTGGGTTTGATCCCTGGTCAGGGAACTAAGATCTTGGATGCTGTGTGGTGCAGCCAAAAAGTCAAAAAAATAATTAACAGGGTAAATCCTAAGAGTTCTCATTATAAGGAAAGGATAATTATTTTTTTATTTATCTATAGGAGATGATGAAGTGAAAGTGTTAGTCATTCAGTTGTGTCCAGCTCCTTATGACCCCCTGGACTGTACCCTGCCAGGTTCCTCTGTCCATGGACTGCTCCTGGCAAAGATACTGGAGAGTGGGTAGCCGTTCCCTTCTCCAGGGGATCTTCCTGACCCAGGAATAGAACCCAGATCTCCTGCATTGCAGGCAGATTTTTTACTGCTGAGCTATGAGGGAAGCCCCATAGGAGATGATGGGTATTCATAAAAGTTATCATGATAAACATTTCATGATGTATGTACATCAAATCATTATGCTGCACACCTTAAACTTATACAGTGCCATGGGACTTCCTTGGAGGTCCAGCAGTTAAGACTTCGTCTTCCATTAAAAAAAAAAAAAAGACTTCGTCTTCCAGTGCAGGAGGTGGGGGTTCAGTCCCTGTTCAGGGACATAAGATCCCATATGCCTCAGGGCCAAAAAGCCAGAACATAAAAATAAACAACAGAAGCAATATGGTAACAAATTCAATAAAGACTTTTTAAAAAAAATGGTCCACACCAAAAGGAAAAAAAGTCTTAAAAAAAACCGAATACAGTGCTATATGTCAATTATATACCAATAAAACTGGAATAAAAAATACATAAATAAAAAGATTAAATGTGAGATGAAAAGGTCAGATCTGCTGGTCTTCAGGCAACAGCTCCCCTCTGTCAAAGGCAGCACTGCTCTGGGGAACATGAGGATCCCAAGATGCCAGGCTGCTCCCTTGTGAATATTTGTAGGGCTGGTCTCCAGCCTTAAGTACTACCAGACATGGGGCCTCAATCCCAGAGCAGATGATTATGTTCATAACATTTTATATCCTGGGCTTTTAGTCAAGTTGTTCCTACTCACCAACCCACAAAGTCCCAGCCCAGACCTCCTTTCAAAACTAATTTCTTTTATGAAACAGAGAATGAACCCACTGAAGGCAACTCCTTCCAGAAAGTTCCTTAAATCCCAACCTTAGAGAGAGAGCCTGTGAAGAGTGTAGGAAAAGGGAGAGAGTGGAGGAGAAAAAAAGAAAGGCAAAAAAAGAGAAGCAAGGTCTAAGAACTTAATATTAACGCCAAAGAGCCTCTTAAAGACTTATGGTCCTGTGAGCCTTTTTAATGAGTCAGCCACTCTTTGACCATAAAAGGTAATATATTTTTGTGCATTAACTTTTGAAATCTGGTCAGGTGTCATTTACGCAACCAATGGTCCCATGAACTCATGCTGAAGATTAACTGCAAGACCTCCTCCAAGGACTAAATTCCAGGATGGTGCATCTGTGTGACCATGAAGGAGTGCCACTTGCTGAGAAACTCTGTGGCTGACTTAAGTAGACCCAGGCCTCCCAGCCTCATGGAGGAGCATATGGAGGAGTCATTGGCTGCTGCCCTCAGATGAACCCACTGCCTGCTGGCCCAGCAGCAAAGCTTCTTTCTTTATTTTTTTGCACTTTGAAGTCCTTTATGGTACTTTTGAGCTCCAAATGAACATTCCCACAACCCTCTGAGGGGCCGCGTTTCACATGCTTATTAAGCAATGCTCATACTTTTTAGTTTATATTTTAGGAAGATCGAGCAGAAATGGAGCCCAGGGTAGTGTCTGGGGGTGGTGAAAGAGTTGGGCTAGCTAAGGGAAGGACAAAAAGAAGCTGCACGTGAGGATGAGAGAAGACAGGTGTGCTGGGGTGGGCAGGAGGACAGGAAGGAGGCCCACCATGAGCCCAGCTGCAGGGTCCTTAACTTTATTTGTGCCCTGGAATCCTGGCAGCCTGATGAAGCCCAGGGACATTTTCTCAAAAGAATGCTTTAAAATGTATGAAATAAAATTCCTAGGATTCCAAAGAAGACCACAATGATGTTGAAATATGGTTATCAAAATACTTCACAGACAAATTCGTGATATAAAATGCACATGCTTTTTTGGCTAATGCATTAGATGCATTAACAGCGCATTTATACATTTAATAATGGTGAGTCTGAAATTATTTTAGAGGTAGTGAAGTTAGTAAATGGGCAACAACTTGAACAACAACTTGCAATGACTCCCTTGAAAATATCCTTGATTTTTCCTGGTTAAAAAAAGTTGTAGGGACTTCTATAAGGACTATGGCTGTTGGCAACCTTTATAATGAAGAGAGAGAGAGGAGCTGTGTGCTCAGACATGTCTGACTCTTTGCGATCCTATGGACTGGAACCTGCCAGGCTCAGGAAAATTCTAAACATTCTTTCTGAGCCCCCTGACTTCATGAACATGCTGAAATCTCTCTGCAAAATACTTTTGGTTCTCTTAGTCCCCAGATGAAGAAACTCTGCAGAGGTTTAAAATTACCTGGACAAACTCAGGAGGGAGAAAAAGGATCATGTGCTTGACCTCTGGAAATCAGTCAGGCAGCTTTGTTGACGTTTGCTGATTGCTCCAGATGAAAGGCTCAGGCAGAGGCTTCTCATTTAATTTCTGAGGCTGGTCCTATAAAAATTATTATTTAAAGTTCATTAAAACATACCCATGCCTCATGAATTGCACACAGCTGAATTCACTAAAAGGATGGTTAATTAAGAAGCTGCCAAAGAAGAGAAATGAGGGTTGTCCTGAGTGTGTCTGCATGGTGTTCAGGAGGCGAGCCTGCTGCTCCTTAAGTGGGTCTCACTGAACTCATCTCCAGCCTCCTTGGAGACAGATGTTTAGATTCTGGCAGCCTTCCAAGAGTGTTTCATTAGGCTGGTCCTTCCCTGCAGACGTGCAGAAGGTGGTAGCCAAACAACCTCAAAGGGCCAAAGGCTCATCTTGGGATGATTTTCCTCTCACATTGTCTTTGCTCTCTCTATTTTGGTTCTTTCAATTCCTTAAACAAGTAATGTCTCAAGTCAGCTCTGCAAACGACCTGATTCCATGTGCTTATTAATGGTACAGGGAAGAGTATGGAGCCAGGCAGCATTCAGTCGGGCTCCGAAGTCCTGAAGTCAACTGTTGCTCCAAAGTTGCCAAGGCAACTTGCTTCTGCTGATAATAGGTGAAGGTGATGGACAGAGGTAAAAGTGACCATATGTGAAGGACATACATGAAGGTGACCGTGAAGGGGATGGAGAGAGGAGACATATTGCCTCAGTTTAAGAAAACTCTGAATCTACTGCATTGAATGAGTTCCTTATGTAGTCAGGATCTTAACCCCATATTGGATATGTGGTTTGCAAATAATTCTCCCATTCTGTAGGTTGCCTTTCCATTTTGTTGGTTGTTTCCTTTGTTATGCAAGAGTGTTTTAGTTTGATGTAGTTCCACTTATTGATGTTTGCTTTTGTTGCTTGTGCTTTACGGTTGGATCCAAAAAATCATTGCCAAGACTCATGTCAAGGAACTTTCCCCCAAGTTTTCTTCTAGGAGTTTTGTGGTTTCAGGTATTATGTTTAAGACTTTAAACCATTTTGAGTTAATTTTTGTGAGTGGTGTAAGAGAGGAGGTCTTCATACTTTTGCATGTGGATATACAATTTTCCCAGCATCATTTATTGAAGGGACTGTCTTTTCTTTATAGAGTACTCTTGGCTCCCTTGTCAAATATTAATTGACCATACATGCCAGGGTTTATTTCTGGGTTCTCAAGTCAGTCTATTTGCCTGTTTTTATGCCAGTACCAAACTGTTTTGATTACTATAGCTTTGTAATACAATTGAAATCAGGAAATGTTTGCCTCCAGCTTTGTTCTTTTTCAGGATTGCTTTGGTCTTTTGTGTTTCCATACAAATTTTATAATCAGTACGCTGAGGCCTGTAATAAAAATCTCAAGAATAAAGCAGTGCTCTAAGCCTTTATAACTTGCCTTATTTAATCCTTTATTTAATATCAAAGAAGTAACTATTATTATTTCTATTTTATAGATAAAAGAAAATTTACATAAATTACCAAAGAGACAGAGCTGGATCTTAAACCTATGTTGTCAAGGTTAGTGTATTATAGAAGGATTTGTACATTTTTACAACATTGCTCCTTTCTTTACATAAAGAGTAGTGACTCTTGTACTTTAAATACCTTTTTTATATATCATGAATGACTAGGAAGGCTGAATATATAGGAGCTTAAAGTTAAATTTTTATGGATTGGTCCTCAATTCTGGTGGAAGAGTTTCTTAGGAAGACAATCTGATGTTCAAAATCATTTGCTTTTGTATTTTCAAGTAAAGCCCCATGACATAAAGACAAAGTGATGAGCAACCCTTTCCCCATGGCAAGGATGCACTCAGCACTAAATGGTTTATTTAATGACAGCCACTTTTTATTCAGTTAAAAGACAAGCTGCCAAGTTCAGTTTGAAACCTATTTTTAAAGTTTTGTCAGCAATTCCCAAACCACTTTTAAAATCCCAGGGTAAACATAAACCAAGGCATGACAGCATCTTTGTCATCTCTGTCGTCATTATCAGCAGATGCAGTGTTCCTGGAGCCGTGACCTCTGCTCCTTTAAGGCAGCTGTCTAGTTCATGGGCCCAGGGCGTGTCCAACTGAGTGATTTGTAGCATCAGGCAAAGAGGACTGGCTTTAGGATGGGGATCTGCTGGGTGACCTTGGAGAAATCACTAACCTGTTTGACTCTCATTTGTCTCCAATTGTAAAATGAGACCAGGTCATTGTGTGGATCACTTGAGATGATCTGTGAAGTGCTGTCTCTGTGTCAATATTATATATAGTTTTTGAGTATCCTTGTAAGTCCTGAAGAGCATTGCTCCCTGTAGAAAGGGCTTCTACGGATTCATCCCCAGAAAGGACACAGGCTGTCCTCCTTTTCAGTTACCAGCAAAGCCACCCACCGCTTAGCAGGAGTGTATACAAATTTGTATCATTATCCTGTTAAAGTCTCCACTATTAGATGAAAAGTACCTCTGGGGCAGAACCTTTGCTTAAGTCACTTTTTGTTCCTAATGCCTCCTCCAATGGCCCCTGCAAGCAAAAAGCACTTAGAAAATAAAGTCAGCTGGTAACATTTATTGAGCACAAACCATGTGCTGGGAACTGTTCCAAGTATTCCACATCGATGGATGCAAATGATCTTCACAACGAGCCTTTGAAGTAAGCCTATTATTATCCCCATTTTATAGGTGAGGAGAAAGAGGTGAAAAAAGAGAAGAGGCTCACACAAGGTGAAGGCTGGGTTGACATGCACACAGAGACACTGGCTGAGAGCCTGGAACCTCACCCACTCTGCCATGTTGCCTTTGAAATGCATCTTCATGTCATGTAAACACTGCTGTGTTTAAAATGGATAACCAACATAACCTATTGTTATCCATTTTAAATAGCAAATCCATTTGCTATATCCAATAGCAAAGAAAACTCTACTCAGTGTTCTGTTCCAGCCTGGATGAGAGGGGGTGCTGGGGAGAATGGATACATGTATATGTATGCCTAAGTCCCTATACTGTTCACCTGAAAGTATCATAACATTGCTAATGGGCTATACCCCAATATAAAATGAAGTGTTTAAAGTTTGGGGGAAAAATGCATCTTCAGGATGGGTGCCAGCTGATGGGAAATAAGAGAGGAGTTCAGCAGTCTGCCAACCATGCTCACACTTCTTTTCTCTCCTGTATTGGGTAGAATAAGGTCTCTCCCCATGAAGTTCATGCCCACCCAGAACCGCAGAATGGAAACACAATCTGCAGATGTAATTAGTTAAGATGAGGTCATCCTGGATTAGCGTGGGCCTTAAATCCAATATGATTTGTGTTCTTAGAAGAGAGAAATTGGGACACAGACAGGTACACAGGAAAAAGACATGTGAAGACAAGGGCAGAGTGATGCCTCAACAAGCCCAGGAGTTCCAAGGATTGCCAGCAAACCCCAGGGAGTCAGGTGAGGGGCCTGGAACAGGATCCCTGGGAACCCCCAGAAGGAATCAACCTGGCTGACATCTTGGTTTTCAGACTCCTGGCCCTTGAAACCGGAAAGATACACTTCTCTGGTTTTAAGCTACCCAATCTATGATACCTTGTTATAGCAGCCCTAGAAAACCAATACATCTTCTTCCCTGTTCGCCACCTTCCAGTGAAGTGAAGGAAAGCACTGCACAGATGACTCAAAGAAAAAAAAACCTAAGAATCTGAGGCTCTGGGGGGTTTAGTTTTGCATTAGCTCATTTCCTCTTTCTCTGATTAAACCTCACAGAAATCCAGCCCACTCAGATTAAGGGAGAGTGAAATTGTCCCATGGGTCATTATCTCTTGGTAAAGTAAAACCAGTCCCCAAAGATGGACTGCTTGGACAGCCCATCTTCATTAGTCAACCAGTAAGGCTGCAAAGTTCAAACGTGCCCTTCTTTCTGCCTCTTTTGGGGAATGCGGTGTGGGGTGAGTAGGGGTTGAAGAGAGGTCATTCTAGACTAAGAATCTGAATTGGTCTGCAAAAAAAGACAGAACTATAATTTCAAATGTCTGCTTTGATTCTCAGAGGTGGAGCCCTGGCTCAAATGGCCTATTTAGCAAATCATTTGACTGACTGTTAGCAGAATTACGGCCTGGAGTCTGGGCTTAGGAAGAAGCTGTAGGTTGCTCAGTTTCTTGGCATGACTGAGAATAAGACATTTTGGGTAGAAATTACTGTGGGGCAGAGAAAGAGGAGCACATGAGATGGAAAGGCCCAGATGCTACCCAGAGAGGCCCCTGCAGAAGGCACTGGCCAGTGGGCTCCACCAGGGTCTTTTAAGAAGAACCTTGGCTGATGTCCAGTTTTAAGGTGGGTTGTGTGCGACTATGACATAACTGCCCAATCTAGTTGCATCAAACCATCACAAAAAGTTTCCTGAATGTGCAGCCCTGTATTAATTGTCCTTTGAGGGAAAGAAGGAAATACACCCAGAGGCATAATGGGAGATGCTACAGAAAAGAGATGCACAGAAGGGGAAACACAGAAGGAGCAGAATTTGACCCATAAACCTTTCCATCTGCTAACCTACCACCATCTCTTCCCACCCTCTGTGAGCTTGGAGCTCATGTCCATCTTGAATAAATCCTAAAGGCCAGCAAGCTATGGGACTTGCAAACTCATGGTCAAGCTGCTGACCTCTTGGTCTCACCTGTCCTGAGGACAACGATGGGAAAGTGCCCTGGGGGCACAAAGGCTTACGGAACCTAATTAACTGTGTCTCCCGAGAGCTGACAGCACTGAGAGGCAAAGTCAAGACCAACTATAGCAGGAAGGTCTTAACGGGATAAAAAATGAGGAGCTTCATAACTTCAGAAAGAAGACCGAAAGAGAAAAAACAAACAAAAAAAGAGCACCTCTGGCCAGAGTGATCAAGGAAGCCGAGTGAGATATGTAAGCCAAAACTCAGACAGGTGGAGTAGAGGAGTGTGTGTGTGTGTGTGTGTGAGAGAGAGAGAGAGAGAGAGAGAGAGAGAGAGAGAGAGTCCTCCAGGCAGGTCATAGAGGACATTCACACAGGCTGTAATGTGAATGGTCCCCCTCTGGAGCTGTGCTCTGAGCAGATCTCTTCCTGGTAGAGTTCCTGGTACTAGTCAAAGGAGGGAGTTCAAGTCTTGAAGTTCTGCACTTCCTGGTAAAGCAGTGAAGGAGCAATGATGTGGTGGACTGGAATCTTGAAGAGCATGAAAAGTATTTGTGAGGAAAGAAAAGGGGGACAATAAAACAAAAGCATATATAAACAACCCAGAATGGGGGATGTAGGAAGAACTCCAGTAGATCTGCAGTGAAAAGAAGAGCACTGGGACTTGAGCATTTCCTAGCAGAGTCCTTAGGGTCTGCACTCGTTTCCTATGGTTGCTGTAACAAACGGCCACAAACTTAGCTTGTTGGCTTAATCAGAAATGTATTCTTTCACTGTTCTAGAGACGAGAAGCATAAATCAGTTTCACTGAGCCAAAATCATGGTATCAGCAGGGTCGTGCTCTCTCCAGAAGCTCCAAGGGGGGATGTGTTTTTGCCTCTTATAGATTCCACTGGCTGCCAGCATTCCTTGGTTTGTGGCCACATCACTCCACTCTCTGCCTTTGTGGCCACATTGCCTCCTCCCGTCTGTCTGCATGCAGTAAAATCTCCCTCTGTCTCCCTCTTAGAAGGATACTTTTGATTTCACTTAAAGCCCACACAGATAATCCAGAATTATGTTGCCACTTCAACATCCTTGACGTAATCACATCTGCAAAGATCCTTTATATTTTAATTTTTTGGCCATGGATATTAACATTTCCAGTTTCCAGGGATTAGGACCTGATATCTTTGGATGCTTGTTCCTTGGAAGAAGAGCTATGACAAACCTAGACAGTGTATTAAAAAGCAGAGACATCACTTTGCTGACAAAGATCCATAGTCAAAGCTATGGTTTTTCCAGTAGTCATGTACAGATGTGAGAGTTGAACAATAAAGAAGACTGAGCACTGAAGAATTGATGCTTTTGAACTGTGGTGCTGGAGAAGACTCTTGAGAGTCTCTTGGACTGCAAGTTCAAACCAGTTAATCCTAAAGGAAATCAACTCTGAATATTCAAAAGAAGGACTGATGCTGAAGCTGAAGTTCCCATAATTTGGCCACCTGATATGAAGAGCTGACTCATTGAAAAAGACTCTGATGCCAGGAAAGATTAAGGGCAGGAGGAGAAGGGGGCAACAGAGGATAAGATTGTTGGATGGCATCACTGACTCAATGGACATGAGTTTGAGCAACCTCTAAGAGATGGTGAAGGAGAGGGAAGCCTGGTGTGCTGCAGTCCATGTGGTCACAAAGAGTCGGATACGACTTAGCGACTAAACAGCAACAACAGCAAATCTTTGGAGGCCTTTATTAAACCTGTTACAGGGCCTTTTGAAGCTGGGGGAAGAGGAAAGTGAAAGCCAGGGAAAGAGATGGAGAAGGGCACTTGGACTTGGTATCTAGGTTGAGGAGAAGCCGCTGGAAACAAAACCTTCATAAAGGACTGTGCATGAGGGCTCAGGTAGGCAACATTGTACAGGCTAGTCTCCCATGCATCTGCAGTTGTGGTCATCCTACCTTTTCTGAATTCCTAGAAGAGCTGTTTTCTTTAAATTCCTTGCCAGTTTCACAAGGCATACTTATGCAAAATGGAGAAGATACAAAACAAGCAGCCCTCTTTTGTCCTAAATTTGCAAAGCTTAGCTTCAAATGTAGTGTGAAATTGTCTGAAATTCCTGGCAGCAGACATGAGTCACATATTACTGTCTGACATTTACAGAACATTCTCCACAGCAGTTCCTAGAGTTAAGAGGGAGATATGGACTTTGTTGGATGACCGAATCAGTATCCAAAGACCTTTTTGTTAAAGTGATGGGTCAAATCCAAGAAGATGAAATGTTAGGCATAAATTAAAGGTCCTATACTTGGCCCACAGAGCCAGCTGAATAAATTCTACAAGAAGGAGGATATTTGGTTGAATTGCAGTACACATAAATACTTGTGTAGTCAATGTACTGACTATACATTTTCAGTAGTAATAAACTGAATTAGGAAATTGTGATGAGGGGAACTTACAAAATGTGATGTCTAATGTGATCGTGGGATATATTAATAGAAAAATAGAAGGGACGACAGAAGATGAGATGGTTGGATGGCATCGGCAACTCAATGGACATGAGTTTGAGCAAGCTCTGAGAGATGGCAAAGGACAGGGAAGCCTGGCATGCTGCTGTCCACGGGGCCACAAAGAGTTGGACACGACTGAGTGATTTAGCACTCATGCACAAGAACATATTTATAAGAATGTGGCACACAGAAGTGCAACAGCTGTCTCAGACCAGTGTCTGTGATGGACAATGTTGAGCCTCTAATCAAATCTGAATGACCAATCTCTGATTACACGTTGCATCTTGCAAGACAATTAAATATCTTTATTTTTTAAGCCACTGTTAGTTGGGTATTTTATCACTGCAGCCAGATGCATGCTAACCCACTCAAACCCTGCAAGTCTAAGAAAATCTCTAAGTTTGCAGTAGAATAATATATTTTTATATACAAACATCTTGCTGAACAGATAGATGTAAAGAAGTATCAACTTCTTTACATCTATCAAGTTGAATATTATTTTGAATGCACAAATGAAATTATTATTCAGACAGCATCTTGAATATTGGGTTCCATTCTAAAGTCTTATATTTAAAAATGAAGCTTAGAGGATTCCTGGAGGAAAACAACCAGAATGATGGGGAATCTGGAACATATGTGAAAAGGGGACTAGGAAAGGGTAGCCTGAAAAAAGAAACCTGGTAGTTGGTGGGGAGAAGGGAGTGATGTTTAAATATTTTTTCATGTAGAGCAAAACTTAAACATATTTGTTATGGCCCCTAAGGCAGATCTTGAAGAAGGCAATTGCACCCCACTCCAGTACTCTTGCCTGGAAAATCCCATGGACAGAGGAGCCTAGTAGGCTGCAGTCCATGGGGTCGCTAAGAGTCGGACACGACTGAGCGACTTCACTTTCACTTTTCACTTTCATGCATTGGAGAAGGAAATGGCAACTCACTCCAGTGTTCTTGCCTGGAGAATCCCAGGGACGGGGGAGCCTGGTGGGCTGCCACCTATGGGGTCGCACAGAGTCAGACACGACTGAAGTGACTTAGCAGCAGTAGCAGCAGCAGCAAGGCAGATCTAGGTAGATCAAGTGGTAGAAAGTCAGGGTGGAAACTCCAGTTTGTAATAAAGAAAAATTTTTAAGAACTAGAACATCGGGCAATAAGTTGAAAGGCCTCATGAAATGGTGGGATGCCAGAGGGTAGTCAAACAGAAACTGGCCACAGTGTTGTTCAAGGGGAATTCCTGCCTTCAGTAGGTGTTAGACTAGATGTTTCTGGAAAGTGTTTAGAAATGGAGTGCTCCTTATTACCACTATTCTACAAATGAGGAAACTAAGGATTAGTGAGGAGAGATGAGATGCCCAGTTCTCGTAGCCAGTGAGATGCCGAGATGGGACTAGAAGGTAGGTAGAGGGCAGGACTAGAATGATGCTGCAAAACTTAGAGGATGCCGGGCTGGCTCCTTGAGCGCTGTGGGGACTTTGGAGTTTAGATGTTGCAGGATTTTGCACTTTTTTTCAGACACCAGAGGTAGCTGGACTCCTGAGCTTCGTAGACTTTTGATGTAAATTCAGGAAGCTGCCCTGAAAGGCTTCAGGCCATCCTAAAGTAAGATGCTGAAGCAGAAGTGACATCAAAAGATGGTACACTGGCGTTGATTGCTCAGAAGGAACCTGGACTGAACATTGCACTGGGCTCAGGGGAGGAGGTCTTGTACCCTGCATCAGCCCTACCAAGGTCTTGTGGACCCAGAAGTAGGAACACATCCTTCTGGTTCCATGCCTGGGACTACCTCGTCCTCACCTGAGTCCAGCCTAGTTGCTGAGGAGTTCAGAGAGATTCCTGACAGCCACACTGGGGCAGGTTGGAATCTCCAAGGAACATACCCTGAGCCTCTGAACAATGCACTCAGGCTCGATTGAAGAATGCTTCAGTTGGGGGTGGTGAGGGGAGTCAGATTGGGCAAAGGGAGAAGTCGAGCTGTGACAAAGGCCTCAGCTGGTCCTACAGAGATCTCTAGAGCAGAGATATCTAGAGCAGAGATCCCTCTTACAAGGAAGAGGGAACAAGAGAAGCATCTGGCATGACTGAATAGCCCTGAGCAGCTCTGCCGGTGCTCAAGCATGTCCCTGCCAAATGCTTCATCCAAGCTGTCCACCCTGGGACTTCAGAGGTGCCCCGGGTGGGTGGCAGCAGCCGTGAGAAGCGGATACTGTCAGAAGGAAACACTCCTGTGGTATCAAAGTTGGTCAAGGTCTGAGTCATGGGTTTTGAAAATCTGGTGATTCCCCAGGCAAAAGATGTGCGTCAGACCTGATGACAGGACATGCCCAGGATCTGCATGCTCTGGGAGAGTAACACCCAGAATCAGGACGCTCAGGCGTCCTTGACTATGTGGGAGAGACAGTCCTGGCCAAGATGTGGCCTCTAGGCTGCTTCAGGCCTCGTGGAGCCTCTCTCTCAGCCCACTGCACTCAGCCTGACACAGTTTAGCCCTGAATTGCACACGGCATTGGATTGTCCTTGAACCGAATGACTGGGATCGTGTCCTTCTCATCTGTAAACTCCATGTTACCTGAGGGGCACCTAACACTCTTTAGAGACTGATTTCAGACTCCATTAGCAGACTTTCTATTTCCATGTCCCCTCCCTCCCTCCCACACAGGGCAGCTATTACAAGTTGGAAGGAAACAGATACTGTTTTCTCTCAGTAGAGTGATGGGAAAGAAAGTGAAGTTGCTCAGTTGTGTCCGACTCTTTGCGACCCCATGGACTATAGCCTACCAGGCTCCTCCCTCCATGGGATTCTCCAGGCAAGAGTACTGGAGTGGGTTGCCATTTCCTTCTCCAGGGGATCTTCCCAACCCAGGGATCGAACCCAAGTCTCCCACATTCCAGGCAGACTCTTTAACCTCTGAGCCACCAGAGTGATGGGAAGATAAGCAAGAAATTCCCCACCTCTCTTCTGAGAAGGAGCTCCTAGAAGTAGAGGAATGGAGGGGCCCGTGGCTTGTTTGTGGTAGGAGAGGCTGGGCTTCGTCAGCATGTCCTGTTGGCCAGTCCTTGGGGACTGGGGCAGAACTAAGGACCAGCGTGACTCTCTGGGCTGCGTAAATCCACCTTCCTGTCCTGTGAATCACACAACCCCATGAGGTAGGGATGATTATATTTTCTATTACAGGTGAGTAAAATGAGGCATGGTCTTCCCAGGTGGCACTAGTGTTAAAGAACCTGCTCCCCAATGCAGTAGACACAAGAGATGTGGGTTGAATCCCTGGGTCGGGAAGATCCCCTGGAGGAGGGCATGGCAACCCACTCTAGAATTCTTGCCTGGAGAATCCCATGGACAGAGGAGCCTGGCAGGCTCCAGTCAGTAGGGTTGTAAGGAGTCAGACATGACTGAAGTGACTTAGCACACAAAGTGAGGCACAGAGAATTTTAGGTTATGCCGCTGGTGAGGGGGTAAAGCTGGGGTTGGCACATGGCCCCCGTCCTGTGCTCAAAGCCACAGTCCTGCACTGGGCGTCAGGACTTCTGTCACGTGGCCTGATGGAGCACCCGGTTAGTTCCTGGGCTGTTGGTGGAACTACCGGCATAGAGGCAGCAAGAGCAGTGGAAGGAAGGCGCCCAAGGACCAACTCCTTAGTGAAACCAGTTTATGAAAGCAACACAATTTGAAAGGGAATAAGACAAAACAACTTAATTCTTTTTTACCCTCCTTGGGAAACTCATTGTGTGTTCCCTACCCTGGAAGGAGTCTCCTGCAGTACTCATTGCTTGTCCAAAACGTTTTAGATTATAAAAAGTGAAATCTATTGCAATAGCTAAACTCTAAATTTCACTTAGTTTAGAATGCCCTCTTTCGCCTGGTGTATTTTCTCACAGTTCTGGAGATTATGAGTCCCAGACCAAGGTACCAGCAGGTCTACTCCAGGATAGGCTCTCTTTCTGATTTACAGACAACCACCTTCTCCCTGCACCTCACATAGCAGAGAGAGAGGGAGCACGCTGGTTTCTCTTCCTTTAAAAGGCACTAATCCCATCAAGGGGCCCCAATTTCCTGACCTCATCTGAACCTAGTTACCTCCTGAAGGCCCCACCTCCAAATATCATTATATTGGGGGTTAAGGTGTCAACATTTGAGTCTGGGAGGGAACTCAGACATTTAGTCCATAACAATAATCTACTGACTCATTGGAAGAAACCCTGATGCTGGGAAAGATTGAAGGCAGGAGGAGAAGGGGACGACAGAGGATGAGACGGTTGGATGGCATCACTGACTCAATGGACATGAGTTTGAGCAAGCTTCGGGAATTGGTGATGGACAGGGAAGCCTGGCGTGTTGCAGTCCATGGGGTTGCAAAGAGTAGGACATGGCTGAACAACTGAACCGAACTGAACTAATAAGATGTGTGTATGTGTGAGTGTGTGCTAAGTCCCTTCAGTCGTGTTTAACTCTTTGCGACCCCACGAACTGTAGCCTGCCAGGCGTTGCCATGGTCTCCTTTAGTCAGGGGATCTTTCTGACCCAAGGTTCGAACCCATTTCTCATGTCTCCTGCACTGGTAGTCAGGTTCTTTACCACTGGTGCCACCTGGGAAGCCCTATTTTATAAGATGAAAAATTGAAAGTTAAAGTCACTCAGTTGTGTCTGACTCTTTTCAACCCCATGAATTGTATAATCCATGAATTCTCCAGGCCAGAATACTGGAGTGGGTAGCTGTTTCGTTCTCCAGAGGATCTTCCCAACCCAGGAATCGAACCAGGGTCTCCTGCATTGCAGGCGGATTCATTACCAACTGAGCCATCAGGGAAGCCCCTACCATAAGATAGCTGTTAACAAATGTGAGAAGGACAGCAGCACTAGAAATGGAGGTTTATTCAGAAATCATCTGTTTTTTGTAGAGGGTGCAGAGGGAGGGAGGCTGGCAGTGGGGATTTGAGGAAAAAGGATACAAAGAAGAACTTGACAACATAACCTCGTCCAGGGCTTTTCTGCTCCTGATTTCTTCATTTCTGAATATCCAGTTAAACTGTTTGCTCTGACATGAAAGCTTTTGTCACCCTTGCCATATCCCAGGGAGAGGACCCTTGTTAAGGCCTGATCAGCATGGCAGCTCTTGTTTCCTAGGTTAGCTGAGCCACCAGAAGCTCCTGGGGTAGGGGTTGTTATTGTTCAGTCACTAAGTAGTGTCTAACTCTTTGCGATCCCATGGACTGTAGCACGCCAGGCTTCCCCGTCCTTCACCATCTCCAGGAGGAGGGGTGGGGCTCATTTAAATGTCAACTCCAGTCCAACTCCTTTCCCTATGCCTCGGTCAAGTTTCACAGTTTCAGCATCTTCAGCTGGAATGACTGAATACATGACCCAACTGACACTCCTGATTGCCATCTCACACCCTGGCAAGCTTAGTTCTACAGCTAGAGTAATCTGTATTTTTCAGGGTCCCAACAGGAAATAGAGTCCCACCCTGTTGGTTCAACAGGACTTATTTCTTTTTTTTTTTTTTCAGAGGAAAGTTGAGTTGTATTGCCTAAGGAATCCAAAAAGGATTGTACACGGACAAGAGTGTAGAAATATTGAAATGTACAAATAACATATTCTCCACAATCAGTGCTGATTTCATTACTTTGCAGACAAAAGTCTCCTTCTATGGACTTCTGAAAATATGGCAACCTTCTGGATGTTTTTTTTCTCATTGACATGTTCTCAAACTTTCCCTTTCTATTTTAGAAACTAGAAAGACTCAGACGTTTGTTGTTGCTGATATTTAGTCTCAAAGTCATGTCTGACTCTTTGAGACACCATGAACTGAAGCCTGTCAGGCTCCTCTGTCCATGGGATTCTCCAGGCAAGAATACTGGAGTGGATTGCCATTTTCTTCTCCAAACAGAAGCACTTTAATGAAGGAAGTATTTACCGAAGTGGACTCAGAGATCTGGGCACACCAGAGGAGTTGAGGACACGGAGATTAGCATGGGAAGTGGAACTCCTCTAGGCTTAAAGGGAGAAAAAATAAAGAAGGGAGGCCCCGAAGCTATAGAGAAGAGAGTGGCCCTGCAGAAACCAAGTTTGGCATGCCCAGCAAATGCTTTTGTGTCCCTGTCACATCCCCTCAGCTTCCCTGTGGCTTCAGCAGCAGCTGCGGTCTCGTCCTGACAGCTTTGCACCCGGAGGGAGGCAAGTGTCCTTCTGATTTATTTCTAAGGGCTGTCTTGAAGCTGCACCTGCTTGGCTTGCTGGGAAGTACAGCTGGAGAAGTCGGGGTGCTGATGCCCTGGGGACACCCAGCAATCTGGGTGAGGCACGAGAGCCTCCACCCTCTGGCAGAAATCCCAGAGGCATTCTGTATCTTCTCAGAGGTCTCCACAGAAGCATTGCGATTACTCCCAGCAGTGATTTCAATTACACTCTCCGTTTGTTTATCTCTCTCCCCAGTCTGACCTTCCCTGCTCCTTCAGTCCTGGAATCTTCTTCCAAAAAATTTCCGGAACCCAAGTCCTTGCCTCAGGCTCTGCTTGCACGAGAGCCCATCCAAGATGTGGAGGGTCACAGCCACAACCGGAAGAGCTATCCTTAATCATGGAGCACTTCAGGAAGAAATACCCAAACTCTGAAATTAAAAGACACTTTTGCTCCTTGATAGAAAAACTATGACAAACCTAGACAGTGTATTAAAAAGCAGAGACATCACTTTGCTGACAAAGTTCCATATAGTCAAAGCTATGGTTTTCGTATACGGTTGTTGTATACAGTTGTTTTGTATACAGTTGTATATGGATGTGAAAGTTGGACCATAAAGAAGGCTGAGCGCTGAAGAATTGATGCTTTTGAATTGTGTTGCTGGAAAAGACTCTTGAGAGTCCCTTGACAGTAAGGAGATCAAACAAGTCAGTCCTAAAGGAAATCAATCCTGAATAGTCACTGGAAGGACTGATGCTGAAGTTGAAGCTCCAATACTTTGGCCACCTGATGCAAAGAGCCGACTCATTGAAAAAGACTCTGATGCTAGGAAAGATTGAGGGCAGGAGGAAAAGGGGGTGACAGAGGATGATATGGTTGGATAGCATCACAGACTCAGTGGACATGAGTTTGAGGAGTCCATGGGGTTGCAAAGAGTCAGACACGACTTAGTGACTGAATAACAAAGACAACCCACCCTCTGTCTTTTCTACAGACTCCTGCTATTGCCTCCTCTTAGCTCTACCAGCAAGAAAGCAGCAAACAAGGGAGCCTGGACTTGCAAGTTTGGGGGTTAGCCTTCCAGGACGCAGCAGGGCAGGGAAAGGAAGAAAATGGATCTGGTGGTGAAAGCAGAGAATAATCAGTAGTATTTTATTTTATTTAAAATATTTATTTATTTGGCTGTGCTACGTCTTGGGTGCAGCACATGGGGTATAGTTCCCTGACCAGGGATCAAACCTGGGCCCCCTGCATTGGAAGCAAGGAATCTTAGCTACTACACCATCAGGCAAGTCCCTTAGTAGATTTTTTAAAGCATAAACAGCTTTTCATGTTATTCCTTTACTAATGATGATGGTGATAATAATAATAACAATAATGGGAATGAATGGCATTGCTTAAGACCTCTTGTGCTATGGATTTTGCACTGATGATGTTATTTAATCTACACAACTGCCCTATGAGGTAGGAATATTATAATTCTCATTTCACAGTGAGAAAGTTGATGCCTGGTGCAGTCAATCAGTTCATCTAAGGTCATGCCACTAGAACAAGCAGACCAGGGCAGTCTGATTTGACTCCACAACCTTCATAGTTAAGTTTAAATTCCTTAGTGTATAGCTGGGACTCTATCTTTAGCCTTGTGACTCACAGTCTTCAGGCTTCTACACGTAGACCAATCCTAAGCCATTCCACATGACCAGATGTTTCCTCCATGTGACCTGACTCATCCATGCCCCTTGTTAGCCTGCTTCAATGGGCTTCCAAGTTTCAGCAAGTCTCAGCTTAAGGACCACCTCCTGCTGGATGCTTTCATCCCTGCCACTCCCCCCAGCCTCTGGTCCCCGTACACCCCTCTACCTTCTCTGGGCTTCCATGGCTCTCAGGACCCAGTCCAGGTGATATTCACAGGCCTGAACAGAGATTTGAATTGTTGGTTTGTCTCTCCCACCACCGTGAGCTCTTGGAACAACTGTATCTGGATTTGTTTTTATTTCTATCCACAGTGCCTGCACAGAACCCAGCATGTTTTAAGTATTCAGCTGCTGCTGCTGCTAAGTTGCTTCAGTCATATCCGACTCTGTGCGACCCCATAGACGGCAGCCCACCAGGCTACCCCATCCCTGGGATTCTCCAGGCAAAAACACTGGAGTGGGTTGCCATTTCCTTCTCCAAGTATTCAGCAAACATTGGTTAAAAAAAAAAAAAAGGCAGAGAAGTGGGCCAGGTCTGGAGCCTGGAGCATTGCCAGAAAGACAGCCTGATTAGGGAGTCCCAACTCTGGGCAGTTGGGAGAGGACTTGGGAAAACCAAGATGGTTGCAAGCACAAAAGTACCCTTTCCTTAAGGGGTGGTGGGATGAATTGGGAGATTGGAATTGACATATACACACCACTATGTATTAAATAGATAACTATTGATGCTGAAGTTCCAATACTTTGGCCACTTGATACAAAGAGCTCAATCACTGGAAAAGATACTGATGCTGTGTAAGATTGAGGGCAGGAGGAGAGGGGAACGACAGAGGATGAGTTGGTTGGATGGTATCACTGACTTAATGGACATGAGTTTGAGCAGCCTCTGGGATACAGGAAGCCTGGTGTGCTGCAGTCCTTGGGGTCACAAAGAATTGGACACAACTTAGCAACTGAACAACAACAAAATGTGAATCTATTGTATGCTGCTGCTAAGTCACTTCAGTCGTGTCCGACTCTGTGCAACCCAATGGACGGCAGCCCACCAGGCTTCCCCGTCCCTGGGATTCTCCAGGCAAGAACACTGGAGTGGGTTGCCATTTCCTTCTCCAATGCATGAAAGTGAAAAGTGAAAGTGAAGTCGCTTAGTCGTGTCCGACTCTTTGAGACCCCATGGACTGTAGCCCACCAGGCTCCTCTGTCCTTGGATTTTCCAGGCAAGAGTACTGGAGTGGGGTGCCATTGCCTTCTCCGGAATCTACTGTATAGCACTGGGGAAAATAAAAGAAGGTACAATCTATTTGTAGGATGTGGTCACAGAGAGTCGGACATGACTGAGTAACTGAACTGAACTGAACTGAACTAAACCTTAAAAAGGCATTCCATCTAAAAAGAAATGATACAAATGAAATTACAAAACAGAAACAATCCAGTCTTGTCCGATTCTTTGCAACCCCATGAACTGTATAGTCCGTGAAATTCTCCAGTCCAGAATACTGGAGTGGGTAGCTGTTTTCTTCCCCATGGGATCTTTCCAACCCAGGGATGGAACCCAGGTCTCCCACATTGCAGGCAGATTCTTAACCAGCTGAGCCACCAGGGAAGTCCCTTCACAGACTTAGAGAAGGAATTTATAACTATGGGGAGGAGGGTCGAGGATGGGGGAAAGGGATATTTAGGGAGTTTGGGATGGACATGCACACACTGCTATATTTAAAATAGATAACCAACAAGGGCCTACTATATAGCATATGAAACTCTGCTCAGTGATATGTGGCAGCCTGAATGAGGGAGGAGTTTGTGGGAGAATAGATACATGTATGTGCATGGTTGAGTCCTTTTGCTGTTCTCCTGAAACTATCACCACGTTGTTAATTGACTATACCCTGATACAAAATAAAAAACTGAATTCATTAGGTGTAGACTAATACTCTTTGATTCCACTTATATGAGATACCCAAATAGTCAAATTCATAGAGTCAGAAAGTACAGCGGTAGATGTCAGGGTCTGGGGGTGGGGAAGTGGAGGGGGTTGGGAGTGGAGTTGGTTTAGGGGTTGGGGGGTGGGGGTGGGAGGAGTGAAAAGTGGGTATGGGGAGTTAGTGTTTAATGGGAACACAGTTTCAGTTTGGGAGATGAATGATGGTGAGAGTTGCACAACAGTGTGAAGGTACTTAAGGCCGGTGAACTATACAGTTAGCGATGGTTTAAATAGTATGTTTTCTATTTGACTATTCAATTCAGTTCAGTTCAGTTGCTCAGTCGTGTCCGACTCTGCGACCCCATGAATCACAGCACGCCAGGCCTCCCTGTCCATTACCAACTCCCAGAATCCACCCAAACCCATGTCCATTGAGTCGGTGATGCCATCCAACTATCTTATCCTCTGTCGTCCCCTTCTCCTCCTGCCCTCAATCTTTCCCAGCATCAGGGTCTTTTCCAATGAATTAGCTCTTTGCATCAGGTGGCCAAAGTATTGGAGTTTCAGCTTCAGCATCAGTCCTTCCAATGAACACCCAGGACTGATCTCCTTTAGGATGGACTGGTTGGATCTGCTTGCAGTCCAAGGGACTCTCAAGAGTCTTCTCCAACACCACAGTTCAAAAGCATCAATTCTTCGGCACTCAGCTTTCTTTATAGTCCAACTTTCACATCCATACATGACCACTGGAAAAACCACTAGCCTTGACTAGACGGACCTTTGTTGACAAAGTAATGTCTCTGCTTTTTAATATGCTGTCTAGGTTCGTCATAGCTTTCCTTCCAAGGAGTAGGCATCTTTTAATTTCATGGCTGCAATTTGCAGTGATTTTGGAGCCTATTACCACAATTAAACTTTTTTGTTTTAAATCTCCCTTTCCTTTTCACAGAATGTCAAGATTTTGACTCACACTGTCTGTTCCTGCACTGGGATTGAATCCAGCAGGGCAGGGACTGTGTAGTGGACACAGGGCATGGCTTTTGCCATCTGCATGATGGTGTGAAGCCCTGCTTTGGGGCACTGGCATGAAGGTCAATGGGAACAGGCTGATGAAAGCTTTTCCTGGAGGTCTCAGCACTCAGGGCTCTCAAGATGTGAGCAATGCACAGGGGCAACCCTTCCTGGAGGAGGGAGGGCCTCCTAAGAGCTGTACTCACTCACTCCACAGTTCTCACACTTTCAAGCGATGCTTCAAGCCATTTAAGGGTTTAAATTTTTTAAATGAAAATATATAAGATTCAAGCCTTCACAGTGTTTCCCTAGAAGCTGCTGTTTCCTATCACAGTTTATTTGCTTTCACCACCCCATACATACCTATTTTTAACTTAAAGGTGAATAAAAATCCATTTTTCTTTCAGTCTTAAAAGTGTTCCATGCCCTTTGTCATTGTGATACCCCAAGGTGTGCAAAATTGGATTTCATGCCCTCTGTTGAAGACTCTGCTAATTTCACTTGAGTGTTCATGTAAAGCATTGAGCTAACTTTCCTCTGGTTCCCATTTGAAAGAAACCGTGTTCCACGGTTGAGATGCAAGCTTCTCCCTCCAGCCACCAAGGAGTCAGTGCAGGGTGTTATTGCTTCTGCCTCTCCTTGGATTTGATGTCTCCCGGAAATCATCAAGGGCATTTTCTCTTTTTTTCATTTGACTTTGGAAGATGAGATAGCCAGAGAGGGTAAGAAAGTTGCTCAGGGTACTATAACCAGTACATAGTCAGGCTGGGGCTGGAAGCCAGTTCTTTCAATTCCTCATCTATTGCTTCTGCCAATCCTCATTTAATTTCTCATTCCATTGTACTGTCACCCACAGACCTCTGATGACCAACGAGTCCTGTTATGAACTAAATTGTGTTCCCCCCAAATTCTTATGTTGAAGTTCCAGCCCTAGTACCTCAGCATATGACTGTATTTGGAGGCAGTCTTTAAAGAGGTAGTTAAGGTAAAATAAGGTTATTACAATGTGCCCTAATTCAATATGACTGATGCCCTCATAAGAGGAAACTTGGACACAGATGCACACAGAAGGAAGACCACGTGAAGATACAGGGAGAAGAGGGCCATCTATGAGTCAAAGAGAGAGGCCTCAGATGAAATCAACCCTGCTAAACACCATGAGCCTGAACTTCTAGCTTCCAGAACTGTGAGAAAATGAATTTCTGGTGTTTAAGCCACTCAGCCTGCAGCACTTCATATGGCAGCTCTAGCAAAATAATATAATTCCTTATAAAAAATTAATTGAGGGACTTGCTTTATGGTTCAAGGGTTAAGACTCTTGGCTTCCAATGCAGAGAGCATGGGTTCAATCCTTGGTCAGGGAGCTAAAATCCCACATGCCACAAGGTGAAATCAAAAAAGAAAAATAATTTTTTAAAAAAAAACAAATTGAGGGGAAAACAAGAAAAAAGAAAAAAAAAACAAAGACAAAAACTTCACCTCTTTCCATCTTACATCATTAGCCCTACCCATGGAGTTAACAAATAAAATTAAAATGATATATTTCTTTGATTTCAAAGCAAATTTCTTCTATATGTGAATTAGGTATATTAGGATACAAAAAAGGAACATAAATTTGGTACAGTGAATACCTCTTTTTTTTTTTAACTTTCATTTAGGCTGGGAATTAACAACTAGTAATTTTTCAGCATCCCTAACTCTAGATATTTTTTGATTATTGTAGGCAAGCTGACTTGCTTCTCTAGTAAAAATAAACTGTTTAATTAACTACTGTGCAGGAAACTACCTCCTCATCCCAAACAAAGAAATAGTCACTCTCTGCTTCCTCTGAAAACATGAGCTTCAGCCGTGCGGATAATGTTCCAAAATCTTTTCTAACTGTCTCAAGCCTGACTACTTTGGAAAGAAACCCAAAAGTTTCTTGTCAAAAGAACCAGAAAGTAAAAGCATGCTGTTTTTAACACAAGAAGGAAGATGAAGTTAATTGAGAAATCTCTTCTCCCAGGAATGGGAAGTTTCTGGGCAGGCATCCAAGCACAGCAGTGCCCGTGACCAGTGTTGGTTTATTTTCAGAGATATTACAGGTCAGAATTTCCATGTTTGTGATACATTCTTTGTCTTCATTACATTCATTACAGTTCATTCCAACAGGTGAGAGCACCTCAGAGACTGCTAAGGAGAGGGGGGCAATTTCAGATTTATGACAACTAGCTCACATAAAGCATTTGGACTAGAAGATGACATCAGTGAGCTGTTAGCATGAAGAGTTTACAAAATCCTGAAAATGGCCTTGAGCTCCAGAGAAAAATGAATCCAATGCACAAGTCATCGCTACCTCTCACATTCATTTTCCCCTTCCTTCCTTCTTTCTCTTCTCCTCTGGGCTTCTAGGAAGAGTGTAGGTGATCCAAAAGAGGACACCTATCATTTTAACCAGAGACACTGGATCTGAAGCCTTGGGTGCGTGTGGCTCTGGTAGACATCCACCAGGCAAGCCTGATGGAAAGCTGGGGGAAATGTGTCAGGGGAGAGAAGGAAGAGGGATGGTTGGGACCTAGCTGTGCATTGTCTGCTCGCTGTCAGGCTGGCAGCTGGGATGGTGTGGAAGGTGGCCATGGCTCCCTCCAATGCCTTAGAGGCTGCCTCCAGGCCTCACGTTTGGCGGGGACTAAGCTGTTCTTGAGTCCTGCCTCTTTTTTCCTGGAACTCTGGGTCTCCTGAAAGAAGAGCAGGTGCCAGAGCAGACAGACGTGTGGACACGATGCACATGAGTAGAGGGGATAACCCATAGAGCCCCCTGCAACTGTCCTTTGGGCTTTCCTTCCCACCCCCTCGTTTTTTTTCTTTTCTGGTCGCTCAGATGCATTGCTGGTCCATAAGTCCAGCCAGAGATTTAGATTCAGCTCAGAGATTTCCTGACTAAAGGGCCTGGGGAGTGGGGGAGTCATTTCATCTCTCTGAGCCCTAACCTCAGAACCTAGAAAGGGAGAGAACCATATCTTGACTGCTTTCTAAGACTTTTTTTAGGAATAAACTGAGATAGCATATTTGAAAGCGGTAAGATGTATTTAAATGTTTTGTAAGCTGAAAAGTGTTGTAGAGGTTTATTTATTGGATTTGTGTGTGGGTGTATGTGCGTTCAGTCACTCAGTCGTGTCCAACTCTTTGCAACCCCATCGATTGTAGCCAACCAAGCTACAATTCCTCTGTCCATGGAGTTTCTAGGCAAGAATACTAGAGTGGGTTGCCATTTCCTCCTCCAGATATTCTCCCAGTGATAGAACCTGTGTCTCCTGCGTTGGCAAGCAAATTCTTACCCCTGAGCCACTGGGGAAGCCCATTATTGGACTTGAATTCTCCTCAAATCAGTGTTCTTTTCTGCCTGTGCCAGCCTTTAGCATTTTGTTCTTCGACCTAGCACTCACAGACTTCTCAAGATACGGGCCAGAGTGTCCTAGTCTGCTTGGAGAATGCCCAGTGCCTGAGATGCCGTCCTTAAGGAATCATAGTTTTGAGAGTGAGTTGCTGCTGCTGCTGCTAAGTCACTTCAGTCGTGTCCGACTCTGTGTGACCCCATAGACGGCAGCCCACCAGGCTCCCCCGTCTCTGGGATTCTCCAGGCAAGAACACTGGAGTGGGTTGCCATTTCCTTCTCCAATGCATAAAAGTGAAAAGTGAAAGTGAAATCGCTCAGTTGTCTCGGACTCTTAGCGACCCCATGGACTGCAGCCCACCAGGCTCCTCCGTCCGTGGGATTTTCCAGGCAAGAGTACTGGGGTGAGGTGCCATTGCCTTCTCCGTGAGAGTGAGTTAGTGCTTCTCAAATAGTTTTGGGGAAAACTTTGAGGGTGAGACAGATGATTACCATCAGTGCACACAGTTTATTTAGCTGTGCTATGAAGTCACAGAACTCTCTTTCTCTTTGGGAATTCTCAGAACTATTAACAGGCTATATTGCTCCAACTAAGGAGAGAGATTTAGTCTTCAGTTTCTCAAAATTATTTGACAAGTTGGGACTTTCCTGGTGATTGAGAATCCACCCTGAAATGCAGGAGACATGAGTTCAGTCCCTGATCAGGGAACTAAGTTCCCACATGCCACAGAGAAACTAAGTCTGAGTGCCATAGCTACTGAGCCTGCACACTCTGGAGCCCCTGCACCCTAATGAAAGATCCCATATGATGCAATGAAGATCTCACATGTCTGAATTAAGATCCGATGCAGCCAAATAAATGAATATTTTAAAAATAATTTTACCAGCAAAACCATGCATACCTTTTTCCATTAGGAATACCTTTTAAAATTTCTATGGTGGTAAACATAAGGTTTTGCATTTGATTTTTCGTATGTTTATTAGATCATCTCTTAAGTGAGAACACTGAGAGCAGTAACCCAAGGTATGAAAATAGAGAATATTTGATGGAAGGGGTAGTTTGTGATGAGGTAGGAGCTGGTAAGTTACCCGGCCTGCCTGACTCTGGGAAAACCTGGGACTCTTGAGAGCTGGGGAGGGGCTCTATGGGCCCAGACTGGAAGCGTCGGGGGAAGAAAAGGCCCAGGAGCAGTGATTTCCTTATACTGTTTCATTTACTTCACTCAACAACTTTCTGAAGAAGACAGTACTGTCGTCATGCTTTCAGGAGGGAAATGGAGGCTGAAAGGCGTTATGTTAGTTGCTCGTGGTTACACAGTTTGTCAGTGGTGGAATCAGGATTCACATTCAAGTCAGCCTGCTCTAAAGCCCATTTTCCATCCAGAGTAAGATCCAAATGGTTCAAGAAATGGAAAGGTGAAAAAGACAAGCCTTGCTCACCATATGAATATGCAGCTATAATTGCTCAGATAAAACTGTTGTGGTCATTGAAGATCATAGTCAAATTCAGAAAATATGGGCCTCCAAGTTTCTCTTTGGAAAAAAAAAAAATCCTCTTACTCTGGCATGTGTAGTTTAGACCCAGGGAAAGTTGCAAGGGATCTGGGTGGAATTGGGCTCCATAAAAACCACCACCTTTGTGGTTAAAGATTTATTAAGTGATCACGTTGTGCTGGGCATATAAACAGACTTGACCCTTGCCCTTAGGGAGCCCAGAGTAAATAGGCAAGATTTACAGCCAGAGTGCTTCACAGCAGACTAGACATGTTAAAAACATACACGTTCCAGGATCTACCCAGCACAGCTGAAAAATATGACCTGGAAGAAATCCTGAGATGCAGGAAGTTGGAATTTGTCCACCTGATCTTTGCAGTCTCATCTCCCTGTGAGAGTTAAGGTAAATTACTTTTGCTAGCTGAATGAGTTAAGGTAAATTCCTTAACTTCTCTAAGCCCCAGCTTCCTTTTCCAACAAATGAGGATGATCATACTTGCCTCATAGGATTAAGTGTGTGTGCTGTGCTTGCATGCTCAGTTGATCAGTCATGTCCAAGTTTTTGCGACCCCATGGACTGTAGCTCGCCAGGCGCCTCTGTCCAGGCAAAAATACTGCAGTGGGTTGCCATTTCCTCCTCCAGGGGATCTTCCCGACCCAGGGATCAAACCTGCGGTTCCTGCATTGGCAGCAGGATTCTTTACCACTGTGCCACCTAGGAAGCTCAGGATTAACATGGAGTGTTAATTAAATAATATGAGCAAAATGCCAGGCACACAGTAGATGCTAAATAAATGATAGCTATGGTTTTTAAAGTTTCCCATTTGTCCATGGGATAATATTCAAGCTCTGCTCCCTGGTACTTAAGACTTTCCATAGTTTAGCACCTACTTAGCTCTCCAGCGTTTGCCTTGGCTCCCTTCCATTCACTATCCAGCCAACATCCAGGGGCATTCATTTCCTGATGACTGTCAAAGTCTTCCCTGCTTTTGAGGTTTAGCACAATTCTCAGAGTATGAGAGTATGTCTATGGAATCTTGAGAAGGCGCGGGTCTCTGAGGCACTTTCAGAGGGTCTTGAGGTCAAAATTATCATCATAATAATACTAAGATGGGAATTCCTTGGCAGTCCAAGGGTTAGGACTCAGCACTTTCACTGTTGTGAACCAGGTTCAATCCCTGGTCAGGGTATTAAGATCCCACAAGATGTGCAATGCTGCCAAGAAATAATAACGCTCATAATAATGCTAAGATGTTGTTTGGTTTCTTTTTTCACTTTTAACATTTGTACCAAATGTGCGAAAGCACTGGTGGGTAATGGTAATCTATTTATTGGTAATCCATTAATCCATTATAGGTAATCCTATAATTGGGTGGTAATCCACCACCCAGTTACAAGGAGGAAAATACCAGTTTCACATACGATTGTGCTTAAAGAAACAAAAAAATATTAATTCTATTAAATATTGCCCTTTGAGCACACATCCTTTTAATATTCTGTGTGATGAAGTGGAAAAGCACTTCTGCTGTATGTGAACAGTCAATGGTTGTCTAGAGTACAAGTATTTGTGCAACTGAATTGTGAGTTGAACTGCTACTTTTTTTTCCTGGAATATCAGTTTATCTGATAGAATAACTTATAAACAAACTGTACTCATTCAAGTTTGCATATTTGGCGAACCTTTTCTCGAAAATAAACTGAATCTGTCACTTCGAGGAAAACAACTAAGCCTTGTTGCCAAATGATAAAATTGGGGCTTTCCAGCAAAATTAGACTTTTGGAAAACTTGTATACAACTGTGAGCTTGACAGATTCCCAGTAATTGAAGCCTTTTTGATGAGCTCCATGGTAATATTAAAAAATGTGATTCTTTTATTATTGTGTAACAAAACATGTCAACATCTTAAAGATCAAAATTTCTAAATGACCAGTGTATGAGGTTACAAAATCATGTGTGGGTAAAAGACACATTGAAAGTACATGCAGTCCAATGGGTTTTAATGTAACAGAGAACAAAAGTTCATTGATACGCTTTCAGATTCCACCTTGAAACTAACCTTTAAGAGATTACTTTTTGTTGAGATTTGTTGTCTCATCAAAGAAAAAAGATATTTATAATTATCTGAAAAAGGTTATGTATTCTCCCTTTTTCCAACTTCTTATCTGTGCAAGGCCGTGTTTTATTCATATACTTCAACCCAAACAACATGTGTCAACAGGCTGAATACAAAAGCAAATATAAGAACCCAGCTGTCTTCTGTTAAACCACTCATTAAAGAACTTTGCAAAATAGAATTTCCCACCAATTCTCCTTTTCTTTTAGAAAATAGTTATTTTTCAAAAAATATGTTATTTGTGTTAGCATGTAACTGGGTTTATTATTGTTATTTTTAAATGATTTGATAAACAATTAAAAAATATGTTTTAGTTTCTAGCCGGGTAAATATTTAATCCACACAAACAAAATTCTTCCATGTCTTCGATCATTCTCAAGAGGATAAAGAAGGTCTTAAGTGAATCAGTGGCTTAGAGTAGAAGTCCTACCACCTTCAAGAAAACTGTCAAAACATTCAGTAGAGGTGGGCAAACTTTTTTGAATTCCTGTAGACTTTAAACTTGTACTACTCTTCTGTCACTTGGTGTTATCTTATTTTGTCATTCTCTGTTTTAAAATACATTAAAAAAAATCCACAATAGGTCCACCATAGGTCTGGCTTCTCACAAGCCAGAATCTGCCTTATTGCCTTTAGGGGAGGGTATGAGGGATAATCCGTGTATATGCCTATTGTTACATACCTGATAGCTCAGTTGGTAAATAATCCACCTGCCATGCAGGAGACCCTGGTTTGTATTCCTGGGTCGGGAAGATCCCCTGAAGAAGGGAAAAGCTACCCACTCCAGTATTCTGGCCTGGAGAATTCCATGGACTATATAGTCCATGGGGTTGCAAAGAGTTGGACACGGCTGGGCCTAGGGACTTTCACTTTCACTTTCATACTTATTGTTGGTAGGATACAGTGAAGCATCCTAATTTACTAGCATCATTGTCTTGATGAGCTCTTGCAAATATGACTGAACCTCCCTAACCTAAAATACTGTTGGGGTAATAGTCTGAATCAGTGAAAAATCAGATTCCAAGCATATTTATGTGTTTTAATTACATATTTTATATTTTTGTTATTTGTCCTTAAGGTAAGACTAATGCATATTCATTGCAGAAAATTTTTAAATTACACAAGGTAAATAAAATAATTATCTGCAAAATAAATAATATCTAGTTGTTTTATAGCTTAGAAAAATTAGAAAGCACCTGCAATCTCATAATGTAGATATAAAGGATATCAATATTTTGATCTATCACCTTCAAAGATATGTATCATCCACATAAAATGAGAATTTTACAGAAAATTGGGATGTTACTTTATATAAAGTTTTGTACCTTTCACGGCCTTAATTGCTCTTTGAAAATGTTATTTTTAGTAGTGCTAATATGTTTCAATGATGCACATTTATGTTGTTTCTGGTTTATTGTTTTTAAACAATAAATAACACTGTGATGAATATCTTTAAAGAAACATTGATGATTTATTTGTACAGGATAGATTCCTAGAGATGGGATTACTATATCAACAGGAATTCCAAAATGCAGTTTGATTAAATTAAAATTATGTAACTTGAAAATGATGATTGCATTATGGCCAAAGTAGGTCAAACAGAGCTTTCTGTTATGGATGGCCAGCTTCCTACACACTTCAGGTCTCTAGCACTTGGGTGCTCAGAGCTGTTTGCAGTGATGGTGTTATGGATTCAAGTTTGAAGAGATATAGGTATTGGGAAGTCGAGTACACAGAAACCAAACCTGGCTAATTTAAGCAGAAAGAAATGTGTTAAAATATTGGGTCACTTTCTGAATTTCTAGGGACATCAGAGAACTAGGCCACATGGCCAGGTAAGCCTCCCAACACAACAGATCTGGTCCCAAGAAGACTCCACTCCTTTCATCTTCCTGCCATGACTACCCCTAGAGTTCACCATTAAGGCTGCCTCCAGCAGGACTAGAGTGGATGCCAGGCTCTGGCCTCCCAAGTCACAATCCAGCATGGATGCTGTGATTGTCAGAGCCTTGTACTTGTCCTCAGTCAGTCAAGCTGCAAGGGAGGCTGAGAAATCCTGACTCCAGCATTGGGGATCGGTGTCTGCTTTCCACCAGGACTTATCAAGAGGGGGCAGTCCTTGATCTTGAAGAACAGTTCAGATGCTGAGCTACCAAAAAAGAGGAACAAATGCTTATTATAGCCAGTAACAATGTTTGTCAAGCTCCTGGGAATCCAGGACCTATTCTAGGAGACGTGATACTGATATTATAATAAAACGTTTTGGAGATCAAGATTTTCCAAATGACCAGCATATGATGTTAAAAAATTATGTGTGTGTAAGAGATTCATTCAAAGTACGTGTAGACCAACAAGTTTTAATACCACAGAGGACAAATATTCATTTCATCTTGATATACCTTTCTATTTATTACAGAACAGCAGCCAGGTCTAATTTGCCAGCATTATCTAGTGCCTAGAGCAGAGTGGGGGCTTTCCTGGTAGCTCACCTGGTGGAGAATCCATCTGCAATGAAGGAGATCCCGGTTCAATTCCTGGGTCAGGAAGGGATAGGCTACCTACTCCCAGTACTCTTTCTTGGGCTTCCCTGGTGGCTCAGATGGTAAAGAATCTGCCTGCAATTTGAGAGACCTGGGTTCAATCCCTGGGTTGGGAAGATCCCCTGGAAAAGGGCATGGCAACCCACTCCAGTATTCTTGCCTGGAGAATCCCAGCAACAGAGTAGCCTGGCAGGCTACAGTCCATGGGGTCACAAAGAGTCGGATATGACTGAGTGACTAATCACAGCACAGCACAGGGCAGAGTGGATATGCAATAGACACTTCTTGAATGAATGAATTAATTAATATTAGACACTGCTTGGTGAAATGGATGCTATCCACTATTGAGAATGCTGACACTAAATTCCATTTCATTTCTATGGGTGCCATCACTGGGAGTGGAATATAGAACATCAGGTTGGAGACAAAGCAGTCTCCTGGTCTTCACCTTCCATCCCATCTTTTTTTTTTTTTTTCCGGGAGGGGGAGTATTAAAAAATAAACGGAGACATACTGACATTTTTAAGCATCTGTTTGAAAGTAAAAGTAAAAGTGAAAGTGTTAGACGTTCAGTCGCGTCCAGTTCTTTTTGACCCCGTGGACAAAGCTTGTCAGGCTCCTCTGTCCATGGGATTCTCCAAAGCAAGAATACTAGAGTGGGTTGCCATGACTTTCCCCAGGGGATCTTCCCGACCAGGGATCAAACCTGGGTCCCCCACGTTGCAGGAAGATTCTTTACCATCTGAGCCATCAGGGAAATATTTATCTGAGTAAATGTCAGTTCCAATTGGCAGTACCAAACAGGAAGCAGTTAGTAGTTCTTCATCCAAGGGAGTTAGGGGCAAGATTTATTGAGAAGATTCAGCAAGCAAGTCAAAGAAAGGACTTGACTGGCTATAGCTTAAGCAGTGCCTTATTAGGGAAAGCCTAGTTGCTTAGCTGTGATTGGTTGTCCTTGGGTTTCATTTCATAACTTGAAGGCATTTATTGGCTTCCTTCTAGTTTGCTTGCATAGGCTGCTAAGTCATTGGAGTCTTCTTAGAATAATGGTCTTCTTGTTTAATTAACTTAATAGAAAAAATTATCCAGGCCACACTGTCTTCATCTTTTTAATTCCCCCAAAGGAAGTGAGCATTGGTTTATAAGCACATTCTCTCAAAAGATGAGAAACAATAATTTCCAGATTTAAAAACAAAAACAGAAACCATAGGTCTGAACATCTAGGGCACCTGGATGGAAACGTGAGACTTTTATGGAGGATGTTATTCAGGCAGAGAGGGTTACACATGCAAGCAAAAGGCATTATGGATCAATGTTTCTAGGCATATGATCCTTGTCCCCTCTTATACCACTCTGCTGCTGCCCATTCTTTGCAAATAAAAGAATTTTTAAAGTTGAGGAACTGTTTATGTAAATTTATAGATGGAAGAGAGGCGTTTGAAAAAGCTGATTCTGAGTGATTGCGATTTTCCAAGTCTGATTTCCATTGTTGGAAAAGGAGAGCACGGTAACAGATGATGTCATTATTGGAACCACAGAAGCACGAGGACGTAGAGGCTCTGCCTTGCCTCATTCCCGCCTTTGCCAAGCGCTGAAGTGGAACTGTGGAGATGGATGGCTTGGGATAATTTTTGGCAAGGCACCTGAATGTCAGAGCGTGTTTTCCAGAAGGCTATTCCCTTTAAAGACACCCAGGTCTCTATCATATTCTGTAATTCTTTTTTTTTCTTCTTCTTTGCCAAATAGATCACTTCAAGCTGCAGATATCCCAAGCACAAATTACAGTTCATTCTCACATCTGAGATGCCATATGCTAACTCCAGCAGTACTTGGAGTTAAAAAGGCAGCAAAGTCAAAAACTTCCTTCTTTGGCTCACTATGACGCCCACTAAGTCTCACCCAGCAGGACTGTTTAGGATGGAGAACAGCTTGCCTAATACAGTCTCATCTCCAACCCCATATGGAGTTGACATTTTCTCACAGTGGGCCATTCTCTCACTACTCTGCAGACATTAACCACTCTGCCTTCCCACAGATTTTTCAAGTAATTAGCTGCTTGCTGCCAGCAAACCCAGCCACTTTTGAGGTACAACACAAGTCATCCTCCAGTCAATCTCATAGTTTTTGAATTGCCGCCAGTTTCCCTTCTCCTGAGAGCTGACAGATGGGTCCTGTCTCTTTCTGTGGATGGAGATGTAGATGTTTGGAGCTCAGAGCTAAAATCCAGCAAGTGATAGAGTTGGACAAGTTCTTCCAGGTCTATTCCAGTCCTCCTCTTCCCAGTATCCCCTGAGATACTGGCACACAGCCCCAGCCATACAGAGTGTGTAGTAGTAGGTCTTAATAACTGCTTATGTTGCTAGGGCTGAATGCATTTAAATACAAAGTGACAGCGGAATGCTTAGCATGTGGCAAGCACCGTCCTTATTAGCACCTGGAATGTCTGATACCAGTTGGTTCTCATAGCAAAGAGAGGAGGAAGGTACAACTACCATTCCTGTTTAGAGAAGGGGAAACTGAGGCACCAGCTGGTTTAACCAACTTGCCCAAGTTTGCATTAGTAAGAGTGAGAGCTAGGGGATTCCCCGGTGGCTCAGCTGGTAAAGAATCCACCTACGATGCAGGAGAGCCAGGTTCGATTCCTGGGTCAGGGAAGAACCCCTGGAGAAAGGAATGGCAACCAAATCCTGTATTCTTGCCTGGAGAATCCCATGGACAGAGGAACCTGGCAGGTGACTTGGAGTCACAAAGAGTCGGACATGCCTGAGTGACTGACACTTTCACTTTTCAGAGCTATGGGATGAGCTCTGGCTGTCCTACTTCTAAGCTCATGTTCCTCAGAGTGATCATGACAACAAAATTAATAAAACAGCAAATGCTGTACAACCAGGCAATAGTCTGAGGATTCTATGCAAATCAGCTCCTATAATTTTCAGAATAGGAGGAAAGTAGACATATGATCCCACTTTTTACACAGGAGTAAGCTGAAACACAGAGACATTAAGGAGCTTGCTCAAGGTCACACAGCTCTTAACGGGCAGAGCTGGAATTTGAATCTAGGCTTCAGAGTGCATGCATGCTAAGTTGACTCAGTCATGTAGGATTCTTGCAATCCTGTAGCCCGCCAGGCTCCTCTGCCCCTGGGATTCTCCAGACAAGAATACTGGAGTGGGTTGCCATACCCTCCTCCAGGGGATCTTACTAACCCAGGAAAGGAACCTGCTTCTCTTGTGTCTCCTGCATGGGCAGGTGGTTTTGTTTTGTTTTGTTTTGTTTTGTTTTGACCACTAATGCTGCCTGGGAAGCCCAGGCTTCAGAGTATGTGCTCTTAATCTCATGCTGTTTGGGGAGCACTTTCCTGGATTTTGCTGCAGATTATGATAAAGCTGCATCCCCTTGCTCAAGGCAGGGAGGAGAAGGCAGTTTCCTCTCGGGGGTCCTTTCAATCTGATTCCACGCCCTGTGGTTCTGGGAAGCGCTACCAGCACCTGCATGGACATTTCCGTTCCTCCCACGCACAGATGGCTCTCATGGGTGGTCCAAATAGTCTAAATTGCTTCCTGCATGTTTCTGAGAAAGCAAGGAAAGTGTGGTTTGTCTTTGAATGGAGGCACTTCCATAGGGAAGGAACAATGGCCCCAAGTCCTAGGTTCTGCTGGGGACAGTGGATGGGTCCCAGAGTATCTGAGTGGTTGGTGTTGTCTTGCCCAGCACACCTCCCCTCTTATAGTCTAGCACTGCTCTCACTGATGACTGCATAGCTGGCTCAAGCAGAGCCCTCCCCAGGGATTGTCCTTGCTGTAGCTGATAGAAAAGAGGCTCATTTTTGTCACTCAGGGCCCAAAGCTGTTGGTGGTGGCCAGGGGACCACACTCCTTGCATTTGGGTAGAAGAGAAAGATGCTGACAACAGAGAAGTGATGGGGAAATTGGGCCCAGCCTTCAGTCTCCTCGAGACACTTTCCTGCCCTTCCCACTTGCAGGAGACAATAACTCGATCTTATTTTGAGTTCTGTGAAGTTGGGTTTGCAACTGGCAACTAATCGGAAACCATCTCCAAGGACTGTATTTCTGAATCTTTGTAAAGGTGCTGTGGCTTTGAATTCTGTGGCTCTTTCCACCTGAATTTGAGCTCACTGGTGTGCATTACTTTGAGGACAGCTCTGCAGTGATGTCCCATTTGCCTTTTACTAGGTGTACTGGCTTCCAAGTATCACTTTGCCAAAAAGAGTCAGTGTAGTCAAAGCTCTGGTTTTTCCAGTAGTCATGAACAGATGTGAGAGTTGGACCATAAAGAAGGCTGAGCACCAAAGAGTTGATGCTTTTGAAATGTGGTGTTGGAGAAGACTCTTGAGAGTCCCTTGGACAGCAAGGAGATCAAACCAGTCAATCCTAAAGGAAATCAACCCTGAACACTCATAGAAAGGACTGATGCTAAGGCTGAAACTCCAATACTTTGGCCACATGATGTGAAGAGCTGATTCATTGGAAATGACCCTGATGTTGGGAAAGACTGAGGGAAAGAGAAGAAGGGGGTGACAGAGGATGAAGTAGTTAGATGGCATCATTAACTCAACGGACATGAGTTTGAGCAAACTTCAGGAGATGGTGAAGGACAGGGAAGCCTGGCATGCTGTAGTCCATGGAGGGTCACAAAGAATTGGACATGACTTAGCAACAGAACAAGTAACTTCATAGGGCTGCTGTAATAAGGTATCACGAACTGAGTGGCTTAAACAACAGAAATTTATTGTCTCACAGCTCTGGAGGCTAGATGTCCAGATCAAGGTCACTAGAATTGGTTCCCTCTGATACTATGTAGGAGAATCTGTTCCAGGCTTTCTTCCTAGCTTTTGGTGGTTTGCCAGCAATTTTTGGTGTTTCTTAGCTTATACCGGAGAAGGCAATGGCACCCCATTCCAGTACTCTTGCATGGAAAATCCCATGGATGGAGGAGCCTGGTAGGCTGCAGTCCATGGGGTTGCTAAGAGTTGGACACGACTGAGCGACTTCACTTTTACTTTTCACTTTTCTGCATTGGAGAAGGAAATGGCAACCCACTCCAGTGTTCTTGCCTGGAGAATCCCAGGGACGGAGGAGCCTGGTGGGCTGCCGTCTATGGGGTTGCCCAGAGTCGGATATGACTGAAGCGACTTAGCAGCAGCAGCAGTAGCAGCTTATACATCATTGCCTTGGTCTCTGCTTTCATCCTTATGTAGCATTGTCTCTACATGTGTGTGTGTCTCTATCCAAATTTCCCCCTTTTTATAAGGACAATGGTCATATTGGATTAGGGCTCATCTTTAATGACCTCATGTTATGACCAACTAATTGGATCTGCAACTATTTTCTTTTCAAATAGGGTCTCATTCTGAAGTATTGGGCATTAGGACTTTAATATAGGAATTCTGGGTCAGGGGGACACAAATCAACCCATACCACCATCAAGCAGGGGAAATAAAGAACAAGATGCTGTCTTCTCTTCACCCAGATGAAGGTTTTGGGGAGTAGACAGAGGGCACTGACTCTGAATTTGAATGTCACTTTTATGAGTTAACCTTTCTGGGTTTGACAAATAAGCAGAGTGGGCTGGATTGATGGTTTTAAAATCTCGTTCCACAGAGCCACTGGGACTTGTTTGGGTTGGCAGTTATGTTGGCAGATTTTGGACCCCTTCTCCTCACTTCACCCAGTGATGTGCCAGCGGGGGCGGGGGTGGGGTGGGAGGAGGGGCATCCACCTTGGCAGATGGGAGTATTTAATTGCTGAAAAAGTGAAAGTGAAAGTTGTTCACTGCTGTCCGACTCTTTGCGATCCCATGGATTGAACAGTCCATGGAATTCTCTAGGCCAGAATACTGGAGTGGGTAGCCTTTCCCTTCTCCAGGGGATCTTCCCAACCAAGGGATAGAACCCACGTCTCCTGTATTGTAGGCAGATTCTTTACCAGCTGAGCCACAAGGGAAGCCCTTAATTGCTGATGTTATATAGAATTGTCAGTGCACAGCAATAACACAAAGCAGTTGTTCAGTTGCTAAGTCATGTCCGACTCTTCGCAACCCCATGGACTGCAGCACGCCAGGCTTTCCTGTCTTTCTTATCTCCTGGAGTTTGCTCAAACTCAAGTCCACTGAGTTAGTGATGCCATCCAACCCTCTTGTCTCTGTCGTCCCCTTCTCATCCTGCCTTCAATCTTTCCCAGCATCAAGGTCTTTTCTAAATGAGTCAATTTTTCCCATCAGGTGGCCAAAGTATTGAAGCTTCAGCATCAGTCCTTCCAATGAATATTCAAGGTTGATTTCATTTAAAATGGACTGGTTTGAAGCAGACCAGCTATTAATTGGTTTTATTGTTCTTTTGCAATTCTCTACAAATAATGCACTCCCCTCTCACCTGTCCCCTAGGTGGATAATTCAGACAGGCTGATCCCACCAGTTCCCATCTTTGTATGCACTGCTTTCTTAAAGTGATTCTGGGCTTATCTGTTTTATGGGTACAGATTCCAGGAAAATTTTTGTTTGAATAAAGCGCTCTGCTAAAAAAAAAAAAAAAAGTTTGAGTCCAGAAAACAGCTAAAGGATTTCTTGATTTCCTTCCAGTTCTAAGATCCCGTGTGTCTCTATTAAAATTAGTCTCAGGCTTCTGTGATGGTCTGGTGAATAAGAATCTGCCTGTGTCTGGAGTAGTAACAGCTTTTGTCAACCAGTGGAGATACCAACTGGCATGTATCCTGGAGTCCTGGGCAGCTGCAGTTCCAAACCTAGTTGGTTACAGGCTAGTGGTCTCCACTTGACACCCCTTTCCCCAAAGCCACCCTCCCCAACACTCGACTGCAGTCATAACCCCCTTTACTCTTCACCCACTAGAATTCTGATGCTGACCCTGTCTGCAGGGTGGAACTACCGCCTGCTAAGATTCTCTCACCTACTGTTGTTTTCATTTTAGAAAAGAGACATGACTATTTTGATAGGTAATAATAATTGCTAATGCTTATTAAGGACTTACTCCGTGCCAGGCACTGGTCCAAGTGCTTTACTTGGAGGTGCTTTACTGGAAGAGGGCAAGGGCAACCCACTCCTCTGTTCTTGCCAGGAGAATTTCATGGACAGGGAGCAGGCTACAGTCCATGGGGTCACAAAGAGCTGGACACAACTGAGCAATTAGACACGAACGAATAGACACGACTGTCTATTTCTCCTAACCATCCTATGAGGCAGGTGCCCCGTGGGCCCGTGGGGAAGCAGGCACAGAGAGGTTAAGTCATCCTTAGTTGAGGATGTGGCACAACTAGGATCTGGATCCAGACAGCCTGGCTGTCAACCACCACGGGACGACAGGTGGTTATACAAGTGCCGTTGGAAGGCAGGTATTTGGACTGCATCCCTTTTCTTGCCGTTGAAGCGAACCTGAGAGAGCTAGAAAGAGAGCATGATTACATTCAGAAAGCAGCAGAGGAGTGTATGACTAGGAGTCTAGAACAGAACCACTGTTTATCCCACTGGTCCTTTAGAGAGCAGGAGAGGAAGCCAGCGTGCCAGTGATGCTGTTTTCTGTCCCTGCAATGTGGGGTGAAGGTGCCTCCCTCCATCCCCTCCTGCCTTTGTTGGGGAAGAGGAATTTCCCTTCTTTCTCTCCCATGGCAGGGAGGTGGGGCACAAGCCCAGAAACAAGAGAAAGGATGTCATCTGTGAAGTGGGGGTTTCCAGGCTGAGATTCATCAGTGGACAGAGAAAACAATTGTTTTGAGAAAAAAAAATAGTGCTTGCTCTAACTTTAGGGTCTGTGTGTGTGTTAGTCGCTCAGTTGTGTCCAACTCTTTGTGACCCTGTGGACTGTAGCCTGCTACCTGTCCATGAAATTCTCCTGGTGAGAACACTGGAGTGGGTTGCCTGTGCCCTCTTCCAGGGTATCTTCCTGGCTCAGGAGTTGAAACTGGGTCTCCAGCACTGCAGGCAGATTCTTTACCATCTGAACCACAGGGAATGCAGGAGATGCAGGAGACCCGGGTTCAATTCCTGGGTTGGGAAGATCCCCTGGAGAAGGAAATGGCAACCCACTCCAGTATTCTTGCCTGGAGAATCCCATGGACAGAGGAGCCTGGCGGGGTACAGGCCATGGGGTTGCAAAGAGTTGGACACGACTGAGAGCATGCACTCAACTTTAGGGTCTGCCTACATTTAATCTCTACTCCTTTGACTCTGCCACATTCAAGGCCTATATTGCATTAACTTTATAACCCATTTCCTCACTTCCAAAGATTCACCTCTTTAATTCATTTTCTGTGCTGTTGCCTATATTTTGTGTCCAAAAATACAAATCTGATTGTTTCCCTTCATACACTAAACCTTACATTGTTTTCCTCCTTGACTAGGGAACATTCCTGAAATCCACCTCTCTTCCCAGCTGTACAGGCATGTCCTGACCATCTTGAGTCCTGTCTTCACTTTCCTGCCCCTTCAAACCCTCCTCATCCTTTATGACCTTGACCATAGGCTACTGTTGCGTATAGAGCCTCTTGGGATGCCCCCAGTAGAACACTCTTCCTTCCCCAGCTCCTTTCTGCTGTATCTTTCTTTCCATGGCTCTACATCTGACAAGAGCAGCATCCATAAGCCCCCAGGAGGTTTTGGAGACCACACTGAATTCATATTACAATGAGAAGCTTACAGCTTTTGAACACCTGGACTCAGATATATGATTAAAAAAAAAAATCTCTTTCCTTCTTACTTTGGTCCAGATGCTCATTCATCATTTTCTCCCCATCATCCATGGGTTCCATGACAGAGACACAGGAGAGGTGGGTTCCATTCCTGGGTGAGGAAGACCCCTGAAGAAGGAAATGGCAACCCATCTCCAGTATTCTTGTCTGGAAAATCCCGACAGAGAAGCCTGGCAGGTTACAGTCCATGGGGTTGCAAAGAGTCTATAGATGTCATTTTAGAAACAGCAATCTGTTGTCTAGCAACATTTGATTATGTGTAGCTGAACATGCGACAATGTGATCAGGTTCTCAGAAGATTTTCAGTTCTTTTGTGGCATTTAATTATGACCACATGGATACAGGTTCAACTTGAGGGTAGGCTGATTTTTTTCCTGGAAATGAGAGCTAAAAATCTACGGTTATTTATTGATTTTTTTTAAAGGATACAATCTCAAAAATTTTACAAGTTGGTAAAACAAACCAAAACACTGCAATTACCAAACCCCAGTCTGTTTTCCTTAGAAAAGCCCAGACACTTCAATGTAATTGGAGAGTTTTGTTTTGTTTGATCAAATACTGTGGTTAATTCACCAGCTGCTTCCCTGGAGTTCATGAAAATTGACCACGTAATTCCCACACTACCCATCCCTCCTCCAAATTTACTTTTCTTTTAAATGTAATTTATATTCCCTCTTTCTTCTAAGAGTGGCTAACTGTGTATGATAGCTTTCTTAAGTGGTATGAAGGGAAAAGCTAATGTACATTGTTGTTCTATCTGGTTCAGAGGATTTCTGATGATCTCATTGGGGTAGAGGTGAAGTGGCATCATTAGAATGTGTTTTACACGGGTCATTTATATAACTAGAGTAATAAGTTATTTTCATCGTGGAAAATATAAAAAAGAGAAATAGCCTTTACCCTGCCAAAACAAAAACAAGGAGAAACAGAAGTCATAGGATTAGAAAGCACTGTTGCTTTCCTTTGCCAGTAAAAGGGGCAGTGATACACACAGTTGAAATCTGGACAATGAGGTCAGTATAAATCTGCCCAGTGATATTGATGCTGATAATTATATCAGGAGAGTATGCTGCACACACCTCGTAGGGCTCCCTGGACTCATCAAATGACATAACCAACTTTGATTTTGATAAGGGTTATTGACTAGAAACCACTTCAGTATTCTTGCCTTGAGAATACCATGAACAGTATGAAAAGGCAAAAAGATAGGACCCTGAAAGATGAATTCTCCAGGCCGGTAGGTGCCCAATATGCTACTGGAGATTAGTGGAGCAATAACTCCAGAAAGAATAAAGGGATGGAGCCAAAACAAAAACAACACCCAGTTGTGGATGTGACTGGTGACGGAAGTAAAGTCCAATGCTGTAAAGAGCAATACTGCATAGGAACCTGGAATGTTAGGTCCATGAATCAAGGCAAATTGGAAGTGGTCAAACAAGAGATGGCAGGAGCAAACTTCCACATTTTAGGAATCAGCAAACTAAAATGGACTGGAATGGGTGAATTTAACTCAGATGACCATTACGTCTACTACTGTAGGCAGGAATCCCTTAGAAGAAATGGAGTAGCCATCGTAGTCAACAAAACAGTCCAAAATGCAGTGCTTGGATGCAATCTCAAAAATGACAGAATGATCTCTGTTCGTTTCCAAGGCAAACCATTCAATATCACAGTAATCCAAGTCTATGCCCCAACCAGTAATTCTGAAGAAGCTGAAGTTGAATGGTTCTGTGAAGACCTACAAGACCTTTTAGAACTAACACCCTGAAAAGATGTCCTTTTCATTACAGGGGACTGGAATGCAAAAGTAGGAAGTCAAGAAATACCTGGAGTAACAGGCAAATTTGGCCTTGGAATGCAGAATGAATCAGGGCAAAGACTAATAGAGTTTTGCCAAGAGACTGCACTGGTCTTAGCAAACACCCTCTTCCAACAACACAAGAGAAGACTCTACATATGGACATCACCAGATGGTCAACACCAAAATCAGATTGATTATATTCTTTGCAGCCAAAGATGGAGAAGCTCTATACAGTCAGCAAAAACAAGACGGGGAACTGACTGTGGCTCAGATCATGAACTCCTTAATTGTCAAATTCAGACTTTAATTGAAGAAAGTAGAGAAAACCACTAGACCATTCAGGTATGACCTAAATCAAATCCCTTATGATGATACAGTAGAAGTGACAAATAGATTCAAGGGATTAGATCTGATAGACAGAGTGCCTGAAGAACTATGGACAGAGGTTCGTGACATTGTACAGGAAGCTGTGATCAAGACCATCCCTAAGAAAAAGAAGTGCAAAAAGGCAAAATGGTTGTCTGAGGAGGCCTTACAAATAGCTGTGAAAAAAAGAGAAGCTAAAGGCAAAGGAGAAAAGGAAAGATATACCCATTTGAATGCAGAGTTCCAAAGAACAGCAAGGAGAGTTAAGAAAGCCTTTCTCAGTGATCAACGCAAAGAAATAGAGAAAAACAATAGAATGGGAAAGACTAGAGATCTCTTCAAGAAAATTAGAGATACCAAGGGAACACTTCACGCAAAGATGGGCACAATAAAGGACAGAAATGGCATGGACCTTACAGAAAGAGAAGATATTAAGAAGAGGTAGCAAGAATACACAGAAGAGCTATACAAAAAGATCTTCATTACCCAGATAATCATGATGGTGTGATCACTCACCTAGAGCCAGACATCCTGGAATGTGAAGTCAAGTGGGCCTTAGAAAGCATCACTATGAACAAAGCTAGTGGAGGTGATGGAATCCCAGTTGAGCTATTTCAAATCCTAAAATATCATGCTGTGAAAGTGCTGCACTCAATATGCCAGCAAATTTGGAAAACTCAGCAGTGGCCACAGGACTGGAAAAGGTCAGTTTTCATTCCAGTCCCAAAGAAAGGCAATGCCAAAGAATGCTCAAGCTACCACACAATTGCACCGATTTCACACGCTAGCAAAGTAATGCTCAAAATTCTCCAAGCGAGGCTTCAACAATACATGAACCGTGAACTTCCAGATGTTCAAGCTGGATTTAGAAGAGGCAGAGGAATCAGAGATCAAATTGTTAACATCCACTGGATCATCAAAAAAGCAAAAGAGTTCCAGAAAAACATCTATTTCTGCTTTATTGACTATGCCAAAGCCTTTGACTGTGTGAACCACAACAAACTGTGGAAAATTCTTCAAGAGATGGGAATACCAGACCACTTGACCTCCTGCAGAGAAATTGATATCCAGATCAAGAAGCAACAGTTAGAACTGGACATGAACAACAGACTGGTTCCAAATCAGGAAACGAGTACATCAAGGCTATATATTGTCACCCTGCATATTTAACTTATTTGCAGAGTACATCATGAGAAATGCTGGGCTGGAGGAAGCACAAGCTGGAATCAAGATTGCTGGGAGAAATATCAATAACTTCAGATATGCAGATGACACCACACTTATGGCAGAAAGCGAAGAAGAACTAAAGAGCTTCTTGATGAAAGTGAAAGAGGAGAGTGAAAGTGTTGGCTTAAAGCTTAACATTCAGAAAACTAAGATCATGGCATCTGGTCCCATCACTTCATGGCAAATAGATGGGGAAGCAATGGAAACAGTGACAGGCTATTTTTTGGGGCTCCAAAATCACTGCAGATGGTGACTGCAGCCATGAAATTAAAAGACGCTTGTTCCTTGGCAGAAAAGTTATGACCAATCTAGACAGCATATTAAAAAGCAGAGACATTACTTTGCCAACAAAGGTCCATCTAGTTAAAGCTATGGTTTTTCCAGTCGTTGAGTACGAATATGAGTTGGACTGTGAAGAAAGCTGAGCGCCAAAGAATTGATGCTTTTGAACTGTGATGTTGGAGAAGACTCTTGAGAGTCCCTTGGACTGCAAGGAGATCAAACAGTTCATCCTAAAGGAAATAGTCCTGAATATTTGTTGGAAGGACTGATGCTGAAGCTGAAGCTCCAATACTCAGGCCACCTGATGCGAAGAACTGACTCATTTGAAAAGACCCTAATGCTGGGAAAGATTGAAGGCAGGAGAAAAGGGGATGACAGAGGATGAGATGGTTGGATGGCATCATGGACTCAGTGGACATGAGTCTGAGTAAGCTCTGGGAGTTGGTGATGGACAGGGAAGCCTGGTGTGTGGCAGTCCATGGGGTCGCAAAGAGTCGAACTGGACTGAGCAACTGACCTGAACTCAACTGACTAGAAACCTACTGGGTTATTAAGGGCAATTAAAATGTGAATAGAGCTTTTTAAAAAAATAAATAAAATATCAATCTCATTTCAGAAGTACATCAGAATTTCTTTGGCTGCTCTGGGTCTTAGTTGCAGTATGCACAATCTTTAGTTGTGGCATATGGGATCTAGTTCCCTGACCAGGGCTGGAACTGGCCCTACTGCATTGGTAGCATGGAATCTTAGCCAGGGAAGTCCCAGGAGAACATAAGAATTTCACTTTTGCACCTCTCTCTTGCCCACTTGAGTTTTAGCCCCTAAGAAAGATGGCATGCCTGACACTAGGGTTTTATGCCTTGACTAATCTGTTTTAAGCCTACCATGCATTTCAAGCCTAGAAAGCTAAAACTCTGTATGTCCCCACACACATTAAGTCTCATTTCAGTAGGACTCCTTTCATTGAATCCCTCCATAGCCATCCCCCTTCTCCCTCTTGTCTGCTCTTCTCTGACTAAATCAACTCCTTTGTCCTCTGGGCTCTCACTTGAAAAAGAATACCCTCTTTCACAGGACTTGTTACCTGGTATTGTTATTTCTTCTTGGTTTTGCTTTAACACCCTCAGGCCAGTGTACAGAGGACTTGCAACAGTTGGTTGTGTTTTTTGTATCTGTCTCCATTCCTAGACCATGAATCCCCAGAGGAGAACTCATCCTGTGCACCCCTCTGTCACCACCACCGCTGACACATATGCATCGCTCTGTGGTCACATCATCTTATAAAGGATTAATGAATGAATTTGTGAGTGTCTGGGGAAAATATTCTCTAACATTAATCACCCCCAATAGGCTGACTCTATCTGGACCAGTCTATGGCTGATCACTGCTTTCAGTCCCCAAAGAATAAAGTGATCTGCTCCAGACTTCCGCAGGCCACTTTCTAAGCCCTGCTGCTGTGCTCAGGGAAGGTAATATGAATGGCCCTGTTTTAGGTTGCCAGGGCTACCATAACAAAGACCACCAACTGGGTGGCTTAAATGATAGATATTTATGTTCCTGCAGTTCTGGAGGCTGAAAGTCTCAGAACAAGGTGTGGGCAGGTTTTGCTTCTCCTGGGAACTCTTCTTGGCTTGCGGGTGGTTGTCCCCTCACAGCTCTCTTGTGGCCTTTTCTCCTTCTGTGCATCCCTAGTGTCACCACCTCATCTCAGGACACCGGTTGTATTGGATTGGGGCCCCACCCTGAAGGCCTCATGTTAACTCAATCATCTCTTTGTAGGTCCTATTTCTTTCTGGAATGGGGGTTGGGACTTGAACATGTGACTCTTGGGGAACACAATTCAGTCCTTACCAGGCTCTAGCACAGGTTCTCTAGTTTACTACCAACAGGTCCCACTGCCAAATAAACAGAGAGAGAGCTATAGTCTTTGGAAGCAGTCTGAGGCCTGTTGAGGGAACTTCTGGGGGGCTCACAATTCATGTGCTGAGATTCACTAATACAGAGGCCCAGGAACCTTATGGGGTGGGGGGCAGTGAGAATATAAACTGCGGTGGTGGGTGGGACTGCTGGGAGGGAGACCCTCTTGGGATAAAGATGTGCCGAGAAAACTTTGTGCTTCGTGGGAAAACTGTGCATGGTTTTCTATAGCACGTGTTGGCAAACTTGCTGTCAAGAGCTAGATAAGAAGTATTTTCTCTCTCTCTGAGCGACTCAAAAATACCTTTGTAGCTGGAAAGTAGCCATAGGCAATGCCTAAATGAATGGATGTGGCCATGTTCCAATAAAGCTTTATTTACAAAAACAGGTGGCTGGTTGGATTGGGCCTGCAGGCCTTAAGTGCCCTGGTCTAGAGCACACCCTTCCTGATTTTGACTTTATATAGATTCTGAGCCTGTCATTTGAACAATTTTACAGCTCATAGACAAATGATAGCTATGCAAAACATCCTTGACCCTAAAGACATAAAGTTTTGACCCTGGGAAGTTCAACTGACTTCCTTCTCTGCCTCTGAAAGAAGGCAGTCTTGCCTGAATTTGCACATTTCTTTCAATATTCCTGATCTATAAAAATATCTACCCTTTGTATTCTCCAGTTCTCCTCCTTCATTAATAATGAGTTAAATAAAATCTTTAACATGCATTCATTTTTTATCTACAGGATGGTCATGATTTTGTCTTTTTTTAAAAAATTATCTTTTTAACAAATACTGCTGGGCACTGTTTGGAAAGGGTTTGGAAAATGCACTAAGATCACTGTGATTCTGCCTTCTGGAGCAATAGTCTTTAAACTTTTTTATTATATGCCTTTGTCAGCAAATATTTTTAACCACCTGCCTTGACATACAAATATAGTATACTATATTCAGTACTGTACATAGACTAACATGTATAAACATAAACAAAAATAAATAATTTGAAAAATAAAGAACTTGCAATAGTTTCTTTGCATATCCCAATGGATCTTCTTCCTAACACCTTTGGTTCTCTCTCTTCGCTATTTTTCTGGACAATAGTGAATCACAAATATTAACTAGTTGGGGAAAAAAAAAAGATCTGTGTTAACCCTAATAATACACAAACAAAGCACATTGTTGTTAAAACTAACTATAATTTCAGTTGTTTGGCTCAGGGGATGGTAGAATTCCTCCTGAAGAGGGAACTGCACCTTTGTCCTGGAAAATAGCTTGATGGAACTGATTGGTTATAAAAGGTGAGCTCAGGTGGTCATAGCTAGATGGAAGCAGGCTCCACATGAAGAGTCAAATTGCTTGTCTAACAAACATGAAGATTTCAGTATTGTCTACTAGAGCTGAGGAATCCTTGGCGGGCCAGCAGTAAAGAATCTGCCTGCAATACAGGAGACACGGGTTCAATCTCTGGGTCAGGAAGATCCCCTGGAGAAGGAAATGGCAACCCGTTCCAGTATTCTTGCCTGGAAAGTCCCACTGACAGAAGACCCTGGTGGGCTACAGTCCATAGGGTGGCAAGAGCTGGGAGTGGAAGCTGTTAGGACTTTGGCAGAGAAGATGGGAAGGGGTTCTACTCTAATGGGGAACATGGCAGAGGGTGAGGTCATGGCTTTGAGCGGATCACAGCCAGGGAAACACAGAAAATGCCAGAGAATTACAGCAAGTCCCCTACATACAAATGAGTTTCATTATAAGAGCATGCTTATTAAGTCCAATTTGTTTGTAAGTCCAACAAAGTTAGCCTAGGTATCCAACTAACACAATTGGCTAGGTGGTACTGTACAGGTATAGGTTTATAATACTTTTCACACAAATAATACATAAAAACAAACTCAAAAAATAAAGAAAACTTTTTTTTTTTTTTTGACTGTACCATGCAGCATGAGGGATCCTAGTTCTCTGCCCAGGGATGGAACCCGTGCCCCTCATATTGATGGAACACACATTGGCATCTTTGAAAGTCTGCAACTTTAGGTTTCCAATGTAGAGGACTCACTGTATCTTTAAACAATTGTGTTGATGGTTATTCTGACTGTGCCATTTATGCTCAATCATTTCTGGAGATTCTCCATAAAAATCTGCTTTTGTTTAATGGAATCAAAATGAAGAAAGCAGCTAGTAACTCTGAAATTCTTTAAGGTGACCAGAGGCAAAGAGAGCCAAGATCTGCCTGTGAGCTGGGAGCAGAGTTGAGGAGCCAGAGTGGGGAAAGAAGCAGAGATGGAGCTGGGCTGTGACCTTAAAAGTGTGATGGGGAGACTATGTCTGGCAGTAATACAGGGTGAGGCCTCAGCAATGTCATTTCATAACTAAGGAAAGATGACTGCTGAGCACTGAGTATTAGATTATTTTCAGCAGCAGACTGTTGGGTTACCTGTTCTGAAAAAATGTGGTGATGGATTGGAGAGCAACTGGATTGGAGAGCAACAACACTGGAAACAGCGAACCAGTTAAAAGATTGCTGGAACACCAGGCAAGGATGATGAGAACAGAACAGGGGCAGAGGGAGTGTTTATTCTGGAGGTAGAGTCTGTAGAACTGTATGATGATTCCCTATAGGGGGAAAGAGAAGAGTCAATAGAAATAACATTTATAAAGCTTGGGTGGTTGTATATCTGGTGACATGCCGTTCCCTGAATTTGGAAACATATGAAGAACAGGTTTTCAGGAAAGATAATGGGTTCATAGTAGGATAGGCTGAATTTGAGATGCCCATGAAACCTGGTGGAGATAGGCTACAAAGAGTTGACAATAAGGCTTACCAGATGGCTGAGTGGTAAAGAATCTTCCTGCAATGCAGGAGACTTGAGTTAGATCTCTGGGTTGGGAAGATCCCCTGGAGAAGGAAATGGCAACCCTGGAGAAGGAAAATGGTGTTCTTGCTTGGAGAATCCCATGGACAGTGGAGCCTGGAGGGGCTGCAGTCCATGGGGTTGCAAAGGATCAGACACGAGCTAGTGATTAAACAATATTGCAGGAGAGAGATCAAGGCTAAAGACATCTCTGGGAATTGTCCTCTAAAAGGTGTCATGATTTTTGTTTATTGCCCTTTGACAAATGTTAAGAAAACAATACTCTTGTAGTTTATTTACTCATTCATTCAAACTTAACGAGTATGTAAACCATGTGCTAGATTGTAGGGCTTCCAAGGTGGTGTTAGTGGTAAAGAACCCACCTACCAATGCAGGAGACATAAGAAACACGGGTTTGATCCCTGGGTAGGGAAGATCGCCTGGAGGAGGGCATGGCAACCCACTCCAGTATTCTTTGCCTGGAGAATCCCACGGACAGAGGAGCCTGTCCATAGGGTCACAAAGAGTCGGATGTGACTGAAGTGACTTAGCACACGCACATATCCTAGACTCTAGGGGTAAATGATGAATAAGATCCTTCAGAAACTCACAGCCTTATCAGAGGATTAGGTCACGAACTAAAAGCAGAGCTGCAGGTGTGGGGACCACTCAGAACCCCAGGGTTGTTACAAAGACTCTTAAACTGAAGACATTTGAGATTCAGCAGATACAGAAAGAAGCCTTCTCAGAGCTTCTCTTATCTGACTTAAGGCAGAAACTTCAGAGAAATGACGTGTGCCATAAATTCTCTCTTTGGGACAGGTCTGCCCCCAGGAGAGACCAAGAGTAAAACCTATCTTAAAACCCTTCTCTGGGGGAAATTTGATCCTGATAAAGTCAGAAAGACTGCTCATACCTGTGGAGACAAACATTACCACAAACTTTATCTCCTGTTTGTTCTAAAAAACCCTGTTTGTCTTTTCTAAGGAAACCTATTTGTTCTTCCCATAGGAGTGTTTCTCCCTCCTCCCCTTTTCTACTAATCTACTATTTCTAATAACCCTTAAAGTTACTCATCGCCGAGTACTTGCATTTATGCACGTTGCACATGTAAATAAACTTTTTTTCCTGTTAATCTGTCTTTTGTTAGTTTAATCCATAGGCCCCAGCCACTAAACATAAGAGAATCAAAGAAAAGTTTTTCTTCTTCATCGCCAGAAAGAAATTTCCATCCTCAATGGCTGGTATCATGAAAGTGGCATTAAATACAATGGGCAACATAAAAAGATGACCAGGTGTGGAAGAAAATAGCAGAGACTATTCATTTCATTTTTATGTACCTAAGAGTATTGTGGGAGTTAATTTACCATAGGATTTATATCCACCCAGTCTTCTCAGACATTTTTCACCTCTCACCGCTGGGTCTTGCTCCTTCCTCATTCTAGATTCGTATACTATTCTGGACAATATCTCTTCCAAGGACAGATGGGAAGCAAAGATACAGTGGCTGAGATGTGGGATTTGGCACTCTGCCATGGCTATCACCCACATTGACTTCCTTTCCACTTTTCCACACTGGGTTTACAATCTTCTCACTTGGGGGCTTTCCAGTCCTTGGAGGAGCTCAGATTTGTCAGGAGATGAGTACTGAGCTTTGTTTCTTTTCACCTGACCACTCCCCAGACTCTCCCAGGGACAAGTTTTATTTAGATTTGTTTTCTTTCAGAAAAAAAATTTACCTACACTAGCAAGATCAGAAACCTCCCAAACTGTTTGCAAACCTCAAGGACTATTTCAAGGACTTTGCCTCCAACTCATACTTTCCTATCTGTTTGTCTACCCTGTTCTTTTGTTTACTGCCTCCCAGATTTCATGTCAATAACACGCTTCAGGTTATCTCCCCTGGTTTTGTCCTCTATCTAATAAGTTTAATATTTGCCTCTTTTACCCTTCTAGAAAAGAAATCATCATTTCATATAGTTCTATTGTATTTCCTACAACTTAATCCAGCACTGGGAATGTAATAGGGACAGAATTTAAAAGTACTTTGAATTGAATTCGATGGAGTTATGTGGATTTGATCAGAGTTGTGTGTTTTTTTTTTAATCCAAACTATAAACTCAAAGTTACCATCTTTATAACTTTCTTGTTATTTTCTATAAACTTTTTCATGGTCTATGCTCAGAGAGAACCCATGGGTATACAAAAGAGAATGGAAGCCCTGAGACCACAATGGGATTTTTGTTACTGGCTATGACTTTGGAAATCAGGAATGTTCCGTCAATACACATTCCAGAATTCCTAGCCTACACATTCTGGCTTGTTTCCAGTATGTTGACTCTATTAATGGATACTTGAAATATATACCACTTTCCACTCTTTATGCAACTGTCTTAGGGTGGAATTTTCTTTTCTCTTCCCACCAGAATCTCAGTGTTGTTTCAGCTCCCAGCGTGTACTTACATGATCCTTTGTAAAACAGAGGGCTCAATATTTCCCGAGCTTTGATCCTTTCTCCTCCAGGTCTGAGTTCCTTCTGGGTCTTCTCCTTCTTTGATTGGGCGGGTGCAAAGGCTGAGGAGAAGAAAAGCAAGATGGAAAGTTTTAGAGTTTAAAAAGAGAGAAAGGGGGGATAGGATGAATTGATAGAGTAGGATTGACATACATAAGATAAGGTAAGATCAGTCGCTCAGTCATGTCCGACTCTTTGGGACCCCATGAATCGCAGCACGCCAGGCCTCCCTGTCCATCACCAACTCCCGGAGTTCACCCAGACTCACGTCCATTGAGTCAGTGATGCCATCCAGCCATCTCATCCTCTGTTGTCCCCTTCTCCTCCTGCCCCCAATCCCTCCCAGCATCAGAGTCTTTTCCAATGAGTCAACTCTTCGCATGAGGTGGCCAAAGTACTGGAGTTTCAGCTTTAGCATCATTCCTTCCAAAGAAATCCCAGGGCTGATCTCCTTCAGAATGCACTGGTTGGATCTCCTTGCAGTCCAAGGGACTATCAAGAGTCTTCTCCAACACCACAGTTCAAAAGCATCAATTCTTTGGTGCTCAGCCTTCTTCACAGTCCAACTCTCACATCCATACATGACCACAGGAAAACCATAGCCTTGACTAGACGGACCTTTGTTGGCAAAGTAATGTCTCTGCTTTTCAATATGCTATCTAGGTTGCTCTTAACTTTCCTTCCAAGGAGCAAATGTCTTTTAATTTCATGGCTGCAGTCACCATCTGCAGTGATTTTGGAGCCCCCCAAAATAAAGTCTGACACTGTTTCCACTGTTTCCCCATCTATTTCCCATGAAGTGATGGGACCAGATGCCATGATCTTCGTTTTCTGAATGTTGAGCTTTAAGCCAACTTTTTCACTCTCCACTTTCACTTTCATCAAGAGGCTTTTGAGTTCCTCTTCACTTTCTGCCATAAGGGTGGTGTCATCTGCATATCTGAGGTTCTTGATATTTCTCCCGGCAATCTTGATTCCAGCTTGTGTTTCTTCCAGTCCAGCGTTTCTCATGATGTACTCTGCATAGAAGTTAAATAAGCAGGGGGACAATATACAGCCTTGACGTACTCCTTTTCCTATTTGGAACCAGTCTGTTGTTCCATGTCCAGTTCTAACTGTTGCTTCCTGACCTGCATACAGATTTCTCAAGAGGCAGATCAGGTGGACTGGTATTCCCATCTCTTTCAGAATTTTCCACAGTTGATTGTGATCCACACAGTCAAAGGCTTCGGCATAGTCAATAAAGCAGAAATAGATGTTTTTCTGGAACTCTCTTGCTTTTTCCATGATCCAGCAGATGTTGGCAATTTGATCTCTGGTTCCTCTGCCTTTTCTGAAACCAGCTTGAACATCAGGAAGTTCACGGTTCACATATTGCTGAAGCCTGGCTTGGAGAATTTTGAGCATTACTTTGCTAGCATGTGAGATGAATGCAATCGTGCGGTAGTTTGAGCATTCTTTGGCATTGTCTTTCTTTGGGATTGGAATGAAAACTGACCTTTTCCAGTCCTGTGGCCACTGCTGAGTTTTCCAAATTTGCTGGCATATTGAGTGGAGCACTTTCACAGCATCATCTTTCAGGATTTGGAATAGCTCAACTGGAATTCCATCACCTCCACTAGCTTTGTTCGTAGTGATGCTCTCCAAGGCCCACTTGACTTCACACTCCAGGATGTCTGGCTCTAGGTCAGTGATCACACCATCGTGATTATCTGGGTCGTGAAGATCTTTTTTGTACAGTTCTTCTGTGTGTTCTTGCCATCTCTTCTTAATATCTTCTGCTTCTGTTAGGTCCATACCATTTCTGTCCTTTATCGAGCTCATCTTTGCATGAAATGTTCCTTTGGTATCTCTGATTTTCTTGAAGAGATCCCTAGTCTTTCCCATTCTGTTGTTTTCCTCTATTTCTTTGCATTGATTGCTGAAGAAGGCTTTCTTATCTCTTCTTGCTATTCTTTGGAATTCTGCATTCTGATGTTTATATCTTTCCTTTTCTCCTTTGCTTTTTGCTTCTCTTTTTTTCACAACTATTTGTAAGGCCTCCCCAGACAGCCATTTTGCTTTTTTGCATTTCTTATATACTATGTGTAAAATAGATGGCTAGTGGGAACCTGCTGTATAGCATAGGCAGCTCAGTGCTGTGATCTGTGATGACCTAGATGAGTGGGATGGGGGCTAAGGGGGTGGGAAGGAGATCCCAGAGGGAGGGGATGTATATGTGTGTGTGTGCGCGCATGTGTGCTCAGTTCTGTCCGACTCTTTGCGACCCCAGGGACTGTAGCCCACCTTGCCCCTCTATCCATGGGATTCTTCAAACAAGAATACTGGAGTGAGTTGCTATTTCTTTCTCCAGGGGATATTCCTAACCCAAGGATCCAACCAGCATTTCTTGCGTCTCCTGCCAGTGGCAGGCAGATTCTTTACTACTGCACAAGTTGGGAAGCCTGATAAATGCAGAATCTGCCTGCCACACTGGAGACCCAAGTTTGATCCCTGGGTTGGGAAAATCCCCTAGAGAAGGAAAAAGCTACCCTCTCCAATATTCTTGCCTGGAGAATTCCATGGAGAGAGGAGCCTGGCGGGCTACAGTCCATGTGGTCGCAAAGAGTCAGACACGACTGAACAACTAACACTAACACATAGCTGATTCGCTTCATTGTACAGAAGCAGAAACTAACACCACATTGTAAAGCAACTACCCCCCAGTGGAAAAAATACTAAGGGTAAAAAATAAGAAAATAAAAGTAAAAGAAAAAGATTTGAACCGTATAATAAGCTTAAATATACATACATGAGAACACCTGGGAGAAGGTCTGGGTTTCAGGTTTCAGTGCAAACCAAGAGGTTTACCTCTGGTTTATTCAAAGAATCCTGAGGTTTTCAAGCCTGTCCGGGAATCTAGGGACTAGCTGATGACTTCATATAGAAATCATGCAAAACCCATGAGCTCATGAGCTGGGAGATGAAACCCAATGAGACAAAAATGGCTTCAAGAGGACTTGCTGTAAGTCTGTGTAGGATCATTCAAACCTGAAGAGGCAAAAGTAGATAAAACCAGGCCACTGGAATTTGGAAACTTTCTTGCAGGGACTTGTAGTAAAACGAAACTGCTTGGTTTCACCTAAGCCCTTGAAAGACTCTCAGAGAAACTGTAGGAGAAGAACTTGAAAGCAAGGAGCACTTTCTGTTTGCTTTTGCAATCACTGATTTCAGTGAGCATGATTCTCAGTAGTTGATAAGGTCAGACTTATCTCCATAGTCCTTCCTACCCCGTCTTCAAGTGCACTCTCTTTGGGTACAGTCCCAATGACCGTCCTCAGAGGGCTCTCACCCAGCTGTGCTACATGTAGCCTTGACAGATATTTCGTCGATGTTTCGTCGGAGGGGCAATGAGGCCAAACAATGTAGCAAAAAGCACGTTTCCTTAGACACTAGAGTCTTAGTCATGGAAAGCAGGCTATGAACTGCCCTGTGTAGGTCAGTTACACAGAGCAGGATCCACTGGAGTTATTTCATTCAGAAAGGATTTCTAGGATTTATATGCTTTAGAGAATCACTGAGAAGGCTGAAGAAGCAGACTCAGAATTAAGACTCAGGAACAACTCCTAAATGAAACCAAAGAACCAGGGCACCAAAGGGATCCAAGGTTTCTTCCACATTTGGAGGCTGCCTTCTCAATCAGGGAGCTGGTTCCAGAATCCCCTGCTATTGCCAAGATCAGGAGGCTGCTCTGATCAGGAACCACTTCCATCCCCAGTCCCTACTGGTCCTGCTGCAGTCGGGACCATCAAACGAATGCAAAGCACCTGCTCCAACTCGAGGAAGCCAGTGACAGATGGCAGGGGCCTCTGTTTCCTCCAACACCCGATGGCAGGGGAGGTCTGCCTGTGGAAGCAGCAAAAACAGTAGGAGCAGGGAAGCCTCATTTTCTTTTTATCAAATCCAGCTTCCCTTGTGGCTCAGCTGGTAAAGAATCTGCCCACAAAGCGGGAGACCTTGGTTCGATCCCTGGGTTGGGAAGTTACCCTGGAGAAAGGAAAGGCTACCCTCTCCAGTATTCTGGCTTGGAGAATTCCATGAACTGTATATTCCACGGGGGTGCAAAGAGTTGGACTCGACTGAGCAAGTTTCACTTTCACTGCACCTTTAACAAGTGCATAACGCTGGGCAAAAGAACAAATGTAGGACCGCTGACCATGTGTATTAATTGCTACAAGTTGCGAATCAAGCTGCAGAAGCGTTCTACCCTTGACAAACATACCTTCATAGCAGTGTGGACGTTCAGAGCCAAATTTAGGTTCTTGAATGCCTCAGAAGACCATGTCAGAATATGGCAGTGTGGCAGAGTTAGCCCCTGGCCCCAGTTTCTAACCCTGGACTCATCCTGTACCATATGACTTTGTGCCCGTGAGTGTGGATGCTCCAGCTCAGATGGCCAAGCTCTGTTCACACTGCAAACTCCCCTACCCTCCCCAAAGCCACCTCTGAGGGAGTTTGCTTTGCTCGGCTTTATTCTTGGCGTTAACTCCATTCTTTTGATTTTAAGTGTTTGGGAAAATAAGAAATGCTTCCCCACTGGTCTGCAGTCTAGGAGCACACAGGGCTGTGTATAAGGTGGGGAGTCTGCAGGCCTTGGCAGGACCAACCTGCATCTGGCAAGTTTCCGAAATCCTCCAAGCCTCCATCCCTTCATTTCTAAAACGGTAACAATACGACTTACTTTTTAGGAAAATGCATGTGAAGTGCCTAATATTGTGCCCCAGCAGGCAGGAAGTGCTCCAAAAAGCTAATCATTGTCATCGTTGCAGTGGTTACACATTAACATGTAAGACTGACCATAGGGGAACAGCCATGTTATCAGGGTCTTTTAGAGTCTTGAACCAGATCTCTAATCAGATGCATGCACACTGCATCAGGCCCCTGTGCCCTGGGCCAATTATAGTCACTGCTTAGAGCAGGCCGGAAAGCAGTTTTCACCTACCTGGACTGTTTAACCGATAATGGCTGCTTGGAGACTGTTTTGAGGAAGTGCATGTGTGCTAGGTCGCTTCAGTGTCTGACTCTTTGTGACCCTATGAACTGTAGCCCTTTAGGCTCCTCTGTCCATGGGATTCTCTGGGTAGGAATACTGGAGTGACTCGCCATGGCCTCCTCCAGGGGCTCTTCCTGACCCAGGGATCGAACCCAAGTGTGTGTCCTGTGTCTCCTGCATTGGCAGGTGGATTCTTTACCACCGGCGCCACCTGGGGAACCTGAGGCTAAATCTGGGCACAGTGCTGTGATTGATGAATAATGTCTGCTCAGGGTGTGGTGGGAAATGGGGCTGCATGTGGACCAGGTATTTGCCATTCCTGGCTCGTGCATGCATGCTCAGTCTTGTCTGACTCTTTGCCATTCCCTAGGCTGTAGTCCGCCAGACTCCTCTGTCCATGGAGTTGTCCAGGCAAGAATACTGGAGTGGGTTGCCATTTGCTACTCCAGGGGATCTTCCCAACCCAGGGGTCTAAACTGTGTCTCTTGCATCTCCTGCATTGGCAGGTGGGTTCCTTACCACTCGTGCCACCTGGTAAGCCCTGCCATTCCTGAGTGTTAGGAAAGAAGATGGACTTGCAGAGAAGGATTGGGCATGAGTTCTGTTTCTTTCACCTGCTGGCTCTGTGACCAGGTGTTAGGTATTTCACCCTCTTTTGCTTAGATAACCTTCATCTGCAAAATAAGGATGACCAGGTTTACCATGCCTACCTTACAGGGTTATTTGTAAGGCTCAAATGATATCATGCTTGTAGGAATACTGTGGATTGTAGGGTGTTGCCTGAATGCAAGGTGTTTTGTTATTAGTGTGTGGTATTTGGCCAGTTTGTACTTGACAAGGAAGAAGAGCCGAGTCAGTGATAGCTTTGGTCTGCCTCTGCTTGTAGCATCTCAGCCTGATTCTGCACCCTGCTTCAGTTTCTGAGTGCCAAGCAATCAGGAGAGAGTCTGGTGGGGCAGAAAAAACTTGTACTGAAAGCCAGATGCCACCTCACTTATCCACTGCATGATTTAGGTTAAGTTTCATAGCCTGGGTGAGCCTCAGTTTCATCTTTGGCAGCACAGAGATTGGATAAGGGCAAACATGACGTCTGTCTCAACTGTCTCGAAACTCAGGTGTGTAACTTCAAGTCCCTATACACGAAAGTGCTAGGAAAGCTCCAAGGGTGAGTGGTTATGACCTCTCCTATGATCTGTGTCAAATGCATCCTTATTTTGAGCCCTCTTCCCTGTTCCTCACTCCCCTCCATGATCCCTGAACAGCTTGCAGCATTCTTGTCTTACCGTCAGTTTAAATTAGGGCAGAGCATACGTGAGCCCTCAGTGTCAAGGCAAGGTCAGAAACACAAGGTCAAGAGAACATAAAATGGCCTTCCCTGGTGGCTCAGATGGTAAAGACTCTGCCTGCAAAGCGGGAGACTCAGGTTCAACCCCTGGGTTGGGAAGATCCCCTGGAGACAGGAATGGCTACCCACTCCAGTATTCTTGCCTAGAGAATCCTATGGACAGAGGAGCCTGATGGGCTACAGTCCCTGGAGTCACAAATAGTTCGACACAACTGAGTGACTTTTTACAGAACACAAAATGAAGCTGTAACTTAGTCTTCAAACAGAGATGGATTGTGGCCATGACCCGGATTGGGTATCAGAGGTCCCTGCGGAGGGGCAAAGTTAGACCCCAAATCCACGAGGAGCAAGGGAAGATGGTAAAGAGAGTCAGTGGAGCGCTTATGACATCAGAGCTGGCAGCATCCATGAACAAGTTGGTCCCAAAACTCCAGCCCTTGGCAGATCCCCAGACCCGGCCTCAGTCTTTACAACTCTCCCCAAATCTCTGAGCCTCTGAACTGAGAATTAGGAGTAATGGTGTTCTAAGGCTACTGGAAATACTCACACCCATTTTCCCTGATAGCTCAGATGGTAAAGAATCTGCCTGCAATGCGGGAGATCTGGGTTCCATCCCTGGGTTGGGAAGATCCCCTCAAGGAGGGCATGCCTGGAGAATCCCATGGACAGAGGAGTCTGCTGGGCTACAGTCCATGGGGGTTGCAGAGTTGGACACAACTGAGCCATTGCATGCTCAGACACAGGAGACAGCCTTCAGCAAAGAGAGCAGCAGCGTTTGCTCCAGACTTTCTGTGTTAATTTCCTAGGGCTACCATAACAAAGGAGCATAAGCTGGTTGGTTTGAGCAACAGAGTTTTACTGTCTCCTAGTTGAAGGCTAGAAATCCAGGAGTTGCAGCACTGGTTTTGTCTGAGGCTGTAAGAGAGAATTGTTCCATGCCTGTCTCCTCACTTCTGGTGCTTTGCTGGCCATCTTTGGCATCCCCGGCTGGTAGAGGCATCGCCCTGATTCCTGCCTCCATCTTCGCAAGACATTCTCCCCGTGTCCAAAAGTTCCCTTTTATAAGGATACAATCATGTTGGGTTAGGACTCACCCTCACGACCTCATCTGAACTTGGTCATCTGCAAAGACCCTATTTCCAAATAAGGTCACATTCTGAGCTACTGGGTAGGGGGGTGGTGGGCGGAGCGACCTGATTCAACCTACAGCACTCTTCTCGCTTCTCCAGGGCTGGCTGAAACCAGCTCGGTAGAGTGAGGGTGGGGAATGAGGTAGAATAAACTTGAAGCACCAAATAAGCATGGAATCAGCTTTTGCTCGCTTAACAAGCAGAGGAGCAGTGATGCCCTGTGAACTACTTCCTCACACTCTGCTGACAGAGGGGACGGGGGCTTTCAATACTGTCTCTTCAGAGCTTAGAACGATGGTGGCATGGAGTAGATGCTCAATAAATATTTGTTGAATTAGTACTGAATGAGAGAAATTCAGCCCATACCAGCAGTTTTCTATAGTGTAAACTCTGATGCCGAGACCTGCCTGGCCTGGAAAAAGGACATGTAAATGTTTAATGAATTTAGCATCAGTTTCTCCCATATAGTACACATGGCCTTATTATGAAGAGCTGGGCCTTAGGGGAGTGGAATGAAAAGTTTCAGGTGCTGGGTCTTGGAGGACTGGGCTCCTCCTTAGCCCCCTGTTCCTTGCTACTCCGGGGTGGTCTCAGACCACCCCCTATCACCTTAGGGCCCCATTTGAAAGCCAATCTTGAGACATGAGCTGAGCTTTAGATGTCTAGAATCCTGTCTAGAAAGGATCCTGTCACAGAATCCATTCTTTACCAAAGTTTACTGACCCTGCATCTCACTCGTTTATCTATCAGCATTATTGAGTTGGGAGTGCCTCTGTGGTCATCAAGTTCTACCACTTAATTCATAAATAAGGGCCCAGAGGTGAGAGGGGAAGAGATTCAGCTCAAGTCACACAACCAGGACTCCTGACTCCCGGTCTATGGCTCTTCCTTATACTGTACCCCCCTTTTCTATTGTCTATTAGGAAATAATTAGCCAGATAGAGGAATTCCTCTGAATGATTTGTTAGATAGGAGAACGCTATCATCCAGTTCAAATGTTCAGGTGTCCCCTGCATGTGAGGCCCACAGTGGGGCTTTGGGGCATTTGGCTGGTTGCTGAGAATCACTAGGTCAGGGCCCTCGCCCTCTCAGCCTTTGAGCTCTGCCACCTGGCTGGTGGCTTGCATCACCAACAGGGGAAGCTGACTTTCTATCCCGGACTCCCTTACGTCAGCACCCTCACCATCCAGAGACAAGAGAGTCCTTGTGGAAAGGCAGGCTGTGGCCCAATCATGACCTCACGCCTGGCTGCCCGTTCTTGTTTCCCAATCCTTCCTCGCCCCTGGCAAGTTTCACTGGGGTGAACAATGAATGGCTTCAGTCTACAGGTAGGTGAGCTCATTGCATTTTGCAGGTGCTTCTTTTGTACCACGGCCAGATGAAGGCTAAGATGTGGCCCTAACCAGCACCCTTAGAGCTCTTTCAGTTCAGTTCAGCCACTCAGTCATGTCCGACTCTTTGTGACCCCGTGGACTGCCACACGCCAGGCTTCCCTGTCCATCACCAACTCCCAGAGCTTATTCATACTCATATCCATCGAGTCGGTGATGCCATCCAACCATCTCATCCTCTGTGATCCCTTTCTCCCTCCACCTTCAATCTTTCCCAGCATCAGAGTCTTTTCCAATGAGTGAGCTCTTCGCATCAGCTGGCCAAAGAATTGGAGTTTCAGCTTCAGCATCAGTCCTTCCAATGAATATTCAGGGCTGATTTCCTTTAGGATGGACTGGTTTGATCTCCTTGCAGTCCAAGGGACTCTCAAGAGTCTTCTCCAACATCACAGTTCAAAAGCATCAATTCTTCAGCTCTCAGCCTTCTTCACAGTCCAACTCTCACATCCATACATGACCACTGGAAAAACCATAGCCTTGACTAGATGGACCTTTGTTGGCAAAGTAATGTCTCTGCTTTTCAATATGCTATCTAGGTTGGTCATAACTTTTCTTCCAAGGAGTAAGCGTCTTTTAATTTCATGGCTGCAATCACCATCTGCAGTGATTTTGGAGCCTCCCAAAATAAAGTCTGTCACTGTTTCCATTGCTTCCCCATCTATTTGCCATGAAGTGATAGGACAGGATGCCATGATCTTAGTTTTCTGAATGTTGAGCTTTAAGCCAACTTTTTCATTCTCCTCTTTCACTTTTATCAAGAGGCTCTTTACAGTTTACAATGTCCAGACAGAAGGCCCATGGAACCCTGAACTTGTGCTTCCCCAGCCCCTAGCCAGCCCCACCACTGACACTATTGAGGTGGCCTCTCATTGTCTGCTGCACACCAGCTTTACCTGCAGTAGTGCCTTCCAGAGAGGCTCACACGTGTGTGTTTATAATATCTAAACTGTTAAGTGTGTGTGTGCATGCATGCTAAGTCACTTCAGTCATGCTCGACTCTTCACAACCCTATGAATTGACTGTAGCCCACCAGGTTCCTCTGTTCATGGGATTCTCCAGCCAAGAATATTGGAGTGGGTTGCCATATCCATCTCCAGGGGATCTTCCCGACCCAGGGATCAAACCCACGCCTCTTATGTCTCCTGAATTGGAGGCAGGTTCTTTAGCACTAGCGCCACTTGGGAAGCCCCAAATTTTTAGGTTCAGTTTAGTCGCTCAGTCGTGTCTGACTCTTTGCGACCCCATGAATCGCAGCACGCCAGGCCTCCCTGTCCATCACCAACTCCCAGAGTTCACCCAAACTCTTGTCCATCGAGTCAGTGATGCCATCCAGCCATCTCATCCTCTGTCGTCCCCTTTTCCTCCTGCCCCCAATCCCTCCCAGCATCAGTGTCTTTTCCAATAAGTCAACTCTTTGCATGATGTGGACAAAGTATTGGAGTTTCAGCTTTAGCATTAGTCCTTCCAAAGAACTGGAGAAGGCAATGGCAACCCACTCCAGTGTTCTTGCCTGGAGAATCCCAGGGATGGCGGAGCCTGGTGGGCTGCCATCTATGGGGTCGAATAGAGTCGGACACAACTGAAGCAACTTAGCAGCGGCAGCAGCAGCAGTTCCAAAGAACACCCAGGACTGATCTCCTTCAGAATGGACTGGTTGTATCTGCTTGCAGTCCAAGGGACTCTCAAGAGTCTTCTCCAACACCACAGTTCAAAAGCGTCAATTCTTTGGTGCTCAGCTTTCTTCACAGTCCAACTCTCACATCCATACATGACCACTGGAAAAACCATAGCCTTGACTAGATGGACCTTTGTTGGCAAAGTAATGTCTCTGCTTTTCAATATGCTATCTAGGTTGCTCATAACTTTCCTTCTAAGGAGTAAGCATCTTTTAATTTCATGGCTGCAATCACCATCTGCAGTGATTTTGGAGCCCCCAAAAATAAAGTCTGACACTGTTTCCACTGTTTCCCCATCTATTTCCCATGAAGTGATGGGACCGGATGCCATGATCTTCGTTTTCTGAACGTTGAGCTTTAAGCCAACTTTTTCACTCTCCTCTTTCACTTTTATCAAGAGGCTTTTGAGTTCCTCTTCACTTTCTGCCATAAGGGTGGTGTCATCTGCGTATCTGAGGTTCTTGATATTTCTCCTGGCAATCTTGATTCCAGCCTATGCTTCTTCCAGCCCAGCGTTTCTCATGATGTACTCTGCATATAAGTTAAATAAGCAGGGTGACAATATACAGCCTTGACGTACTCCTTTTCCTATTTGGAACCAGTCTGTTGTTCCATGTCCAGTTCTAACTGTTGCTTCCTGACCTGCATATAGGTTTCTCAAGAGGCAGGTCAGGTGGTCTGGTATTCTCATCTCTTTCAGAATTTTCCACAGTTTATTGTGATCCACACAGTCAGAGGCTTTGGCATAGTCAATAGATGTTTTTCTGGAACTCTCTTGCTTTTTCGATGATCCAGTGGATATTGGCAATTTGATCTCTGATTCCTCTGCCTTTTCTAAAACCAGCTTGAACATCTGGAAGTTCATGGTTCACATATTGCTGAAGCCTGGCTTGGAGAATTTTGAGCATTACTTTACTAGCGTGTGAGATGAGGTAGATGAGTTTAGTAAGTAAAAATAAGTATTAATCAGCCATTAAAAAGAATACATTTGAATCAGTTCTAATGAGGTGGATGAAACTGGAGCCTATTATACAGAGTGAAGTAAGACAGAAAGAAAAACACCAATACAGTATACTAACGCATATATATGGAATTTAGAAAGATGGTAGCAATAACCCTGTATACGAGACAGCAAAAGAGACACTGATGTGTAGAACAGTCTTTTGGACTCTGTGGGAGAGGGAGAGGGTGGGATGATCTGGGAGAATGGCATTGAAACATGTATAATATCATATATGAAACGAGTCACCAGTCCGGGTTTGATGTACGATACTGGATGCTTGGGGCTGGTGCACTGGGATGACCCAGAGGGCTGGTATTGGGAGGGAGGAGGGAGGAGGGTTCAGGATGGGGAACATGTGTATACCTGTGGCAGATTCATGTTGATATATGGCAAAACCAATACAATATTGTACAGTTAAAAAAAATAAAAATAAATAAATAAATAAAAACCAACCAACAAACAAAAGTGGAAGGGAGGTGGGTGAATGTTCCTCATTATGATTACCAGATTTAACAAATAAAAATGCAGAATGCCAGTGAAATTTGAATTTCAGATTGTGAATGAAAAATGCTGCCTGTCATTTCAGTAAACAAAGAATGTCACAGCCGTCAAGCCACTGCAGCGGCCCACACAGTGAGCCCTGAGGGGACTTGGGACAGGAAAGAACAGGATGCTGGCCAGAGATTGCTAAGAAGCACATCAAAGGAGTGGTTTCAGTGAACCCAGAGTCTTGCATCTTCTCATATGTAGAAAAGCACTGAATTTTTAAACTTGAGATTTCTGGTTTTCTTGAATGAACCGTAATCTTTTGATATTCCAGCTACCTGCTCTTTGTCACAAAAACTCCTGCCTTACCTCTTCAGAGCAGCCTCTCAGAGCAATCTGAGAGGCCACCTCCCAGGCTTGAAGTCCTCAGAAAGTCCAGTGAATAAAACAATTCTCAACTTTTAGGTTGTGCATTTTTGTTTCTTAGTAGACAGGATAAGCAATGAATCATTTAGAAAAAGAAGTGTAAGTATATCCTGTGCAATATTCAGGACATAGTCATACTAAAAATTATTTCTTGTGCATCCCTCTCTGAAATTCAAATTTAACTGAGTGCCTGTATTTTAGCTGACAACCCCAGCTGCTATGGAATTCTGCAGTCCGGATATCCTGTGAAACACATCTTGACTCTTGACTGTTGGAACAAAATCCAGCCCTGACGTGGGCACCTCTGCCCTATTGTTACTGTTTACAAGCCCTGGAACAGGGGTTTCGGGGAGTTCCACAGGAAGGCTTCTGCATGGCCCCAGCTGCCAGGAATTCCCTGTAATGGGCACACAGCCAGCTCACGGAAAGTGCAAATATAACTGAAGTGAGTCAGCACATTTTCACATAGGCAGTCTAGGTACACGCACAGAGCTTTCATATCACCTTTTCCTCTGATTGCTCAACATTCCTGAATAGGATCAGCCACATATTATTACCTTTGCTTAAAATGAGGAAACACTCAAGTCACATTGGCAGCGTCAGCGCCTAGTAAACAGAGACTTGAGAATCAGCCTGGCTGACAGGCTCTAAGACCAATCGCACGTATATGCTTTATTATTATGTTTTTTCCAAAACTGCTACATTATGCTTTTTTCTGTATATAAAAGTAATATTTGATTATGATAGCAAACTTGGAAAACACAGATAAAAAAGAAAGGAAGAGCAATCAGCAAAGAAAGCGATTCCACAATGGATAGTAACTGCTGGCAACAGGTGGGTGCATGGCTTTCCATATTGTGCCCTCTTCACATATATTAATACATTATGTGGTAGCCAGAGTGCGCTGCTAAAACAAAATACCATAGCCTGAGAGGCTTAGACAACAGGTATTTGTTTCTCACAGTTCTGGAGCCTGGAAAGTCCAAGATCAAAGAGCTGGTAAATTTGGTTTTTGATGGGGACCCCCTTCCAGTCATGCAGATGGCCACCTTCTCCCTGGGTCCTCACATGGTGTATAGAGGAAGCTTGGTTTCTCCTTCTCTTGGGGTCCCACCCTCATGACTTCATCTAAACTTAATCACCTCCCCAAAGCGCAGCATCCTAATACCATCATATTATAGGCTAAGACATTGACATATGAAACTGAAGAGTACACACATATCCAGTCCATAATATGTTCTTAGTTTTGAACAAAAAAGGCCAAATCATTTTATACACATGCATTCATATGAGTGATATAAATATGTGAATAGTTATATATGCAAAGATAATCATATGCATATATGCTCAAACATATCTATATATAAAATGAACTTGAAATTGATTTTGAAATTAAGTGATTCATTTTTGGCATTAACCAAGACTGAAGACTAAGTACAGAAAGAGAGTGAAAAGTACCAAATAAACTCCTGATTAAAAAAACAAAGAGTGGGGGACTTCCTTGGTAGTCCAGTGGCTAAGACTCTGCCCTCTCAGTTGCAGGGGGCCCGGCTTTGATCCCTGGTTGGGGAACTAGATCCCACATTCTGCAGCTAAGATCCAGTGCAGCCAAATAAATGAACATTTTTTTTTAAAGGAGAAGAATAAAGAGTGGGCAGTAAAGGACACAGGGCAAAGTTCTACCACCATGAAGAGTGAAACTGTCCTCCATAATGAAATGTTCCTGGTCAAGAATGAGTATTTGAAACAAAACGAGTGTTTGGTGAGTGGGGAGGGTCTATCCCCAGTGTGCCCCATAGGCACTGATGAAACATAATCCAGAGTTGATGTTATTGTGAATTCAGCAGCACTTAGGGCTCAGCTATAACATGTTCTGTAATCAGTGTATCCATAAATAACTTGTGCTTATATATAACCTCAGAATGACTTCTTGTTTCAGAGTGTGGAGGACATTCTTCATTTGGGGAGGTCAATACAATGAAACTGAGAACCTCTCAATCTTATGTGGCAGCCAAAACAGTTTATTTTTGCAGACAGTTGTCAAACATGGCAACTTAGGGCACAGTCCCCTGACGACCCGGGGCCAGAGTCAGAGATTTTTGCAGAGAGCAGTACTCCTGTGAACTCAGGTGAGGAGTAACCTGTAACCAACACTCAGTCCATTGGCCTTGCTGGGCTCTGTTACATGAAATAGTGGTTTATCATATTTTTCCATCATACGATATGGAAAGGCTCAGAGAAACTTCTTTCTCCCACAAAATGAAACTCCAAACACCCAGCTCCCTATGTAAGAGGATGACAGAGTACAAGCTGGTTGGATGGCATCACTGACTCAATGGACATGAGTTTGAGCAAGCTTCAGGAGATGGTGAAGGACAGGGAAGCCTGGTGTGCTGCACTCCACCGGGGCACAAAAAATTGGACACAACTGAGCGACTAAACAACAGCAACAATCTGTATTTCTTATATCTTGCTGCTCAAACTCAGAGACTTCAATGCATAGTGAATAGAGTGAGGACCTACAACAGAAGAATCTATCAAAATAGATTAGCATCTCACACTGTTGTGATCTAACCTGGTTTGTTAGTGTTGGTCTTGCTTGGAAAGGAGAATGTCGAAAAGCTTTGTTTAAACCTACTGAACAAGAAAACCCAGCTAACACAAAGCAAAACCCCAAATGGCCAATTTCTTGTTCTGCTCATCCTTTTTGTAAAAAAACATTTGCCTGGGATATCATTTATGATCAATTCTAAGGCAGAAGTAGTGTCAAGTTCCCAAGGTGGGGGGAAAAATAGGAGCACACAGTGTGTAAGTATAAATTCCTGGACAATGGAAGGAAAAACCACACACTGGTAACTTTGAGAACAGTAACTGCTTTGGGCCATGATTTTCATCAGTCATCATGAGTACTGACAAATGTCATGAAACAGTAAAATACATCCAAATTGAATCTGAAATGAGAATTCATGATGTTAGGTGGCCTGAGGAAGCACACCCTGAACACCCAGAAGACTCATTACTCTGTCTGCGGTGTTCTGGGCTATTTTAGACATATGACTGCCACCTACTGGTTTCCATTAGCTTTACTTGGAGGGTCCAGGAATTCTGCAGCCTACTGTACCCACTGCTGAGGACAACAGCGTCATACTCTGCTAATGATGACCTCAATTCAATTGGTTTTCCCATTCTCTTTTATTGCACGCCCCCTTAGTTCTGTTTGTAAAGCAATGCAAAGTCATCACTTATTTTTCTCTAATACGATTTTCCTTCACTTCTCCATGCCACTAGTTCAAGAGAGCTCAAGCACTCACCTGAAAAACTGCCTCCTTATCCCAGATCTGCTCTATCCATTTCTAACTCTTGGCATGGGATGCAAGGGTTCCTTAAGAGAGAAGCTCTTGAAACACAGCTTGGTAAGAACAGACATGAAATTAAAAGATGCTTACTCCTTGGAAGGAAAGTTATGACCAACATGGATAGTATATTGAAAAGCAGAGCAATTACTCTGCCAACAAAAGTCCATCTAGTCAAGGCTATGGTTTTTCCAGTAGTCATGTATGGATGTGAGAGTTGGACTGTGAAGAAAGCTGAGTGCCAAAGAATTGATGCTTTTGAACTGTGGTGTTGGAGAAGACTCTTGAGAGTCCCTTGGACTGCAAGGAGATCCAACCAGTCCATTCTAAAGGAGATCAGTCCTGGGTGTTCATTGGAAGGACTGATGCTGAAGCTGAAACTCCAATACTTTGGCCACCTCATGCGAAGAGTTGACTCATTGGAAAAGACCCTGATGCTGGGAGGGATTGGGGGCAGGAGGAGAAGGAGCAGCAGAGGATGAGATGGTTGGATGGCATCACTGACTCGATGGACGTGAGTCTCAGTGAACTCTGGGAGTTGGTGATGGACAGGGAGGCCTGGCATGCTGTGATTCATGGGGTCGCAAAGAGTTGGACACGACTGAGCGACTGAACTGAACTGAAGAGCAGTTAAAGAGCTGAGACCAGTGGCATAACCATGACTTACTTAAAAAATTAATTTCTACTACTCAAAGTTCAAAAATAATAATGCTGATAATAGCAGTTGTTTGTGGCAAAAAGATACGGTTTTTAACATTTTTGGGATTCCCAGGTAGCTCAAACAGTAAAGAGTTTGCCTGCAATGCGGGAAACCAGGATTCAGTCTCTGGGTTGGGAAGATCCCCTGGAGAAGGAAACGGCAACCCACTCCAGTATTCTTGCCTGGAAAATCGCATGGATAGAGGAGCCAGGCAGGCTAGGGTTCATGGGGTTGCAAAGAGTCAGACAAGACTGGGTGACTTCACTTTCACTTTAATATTTTTACTTAAGAATGGATATGTATATGTCCTTATGCTATGGGGGAAAACAAGTCAATGTACAGTTTAGTTGATACAAAATAAATATAAGTATACAAAAACAAGGCAGTGGTTAAGAGAGGTGACATATATTGAAATAAGAAATGTTTATCAAAGGTTTTGAAAGATTGTACCAAAGTCAACTCCTTCTAGCAAATTATGTGACTCTCTTTAACAGACTGTCATCAGTTTTGAGCATTAATAGACAGACATTCATCTAGTAATGATTCAAATATAGAAAATGTGATTATGATATAGAAGGAGCTGTGAGACCATAGTACTTGGACATGGTCCTTCTTGGAGGGGGGAGAGTGATTCCTAAGGAAATAATCATAAATAAAAACATAAAAATGCTTTTTATATTAAGTGTTCATAAAGAAGTTATTTGCATTGGAAAAAATTAGAATACATTTAGAATCTCTAACTGTAGAGAATTGAAAAAGATGATTAAAATTTTAATTATGAGTATGTTGTAAAAGGTAAATATTTGGTGAAGTGAATAGGCTACAAGGGTCTGTTGTACAGCAGAGGAAATAGAGGCAATATTTTATAACTTTAAATAGAGTATAATCTATAAAGATTTTGAATCAGTATGTTGTACACCTGAAACTAATATTGTAAATCAACTGCATTTCAATTTTCTAAAATATCTGATAAGGTAGAAAATGTTAGAAACAAGCAGTATGTACAGTTAATAGTTTGCGAAACAAACTTATCTCTACTTGGAAAAGTATCTGAATATAACATATCAGGATATTTGAATGGTTTTATTTGGGGGTGGCATTTTGTTTACTGAGTATTTCTTTTAAGTATGTTCTTATTCTCCTGCCTACATCCAGACCAGTTCATGAAAATAAAAAATAAACATCCTGCTATCAGGTTCCTAATGAAAGACAATTAGCAGTGGAGGAGAACTCTCTAAAAGTATGATGAGTTATGTATATACTATGTTTAAGTATTAATAAATCTATAGAATGAATGGAGCCTAAATATTACATAGCCCTGAAAAGGGGAAACTTGCTCAGTCATGTCTGACTCTTTGTGAACCCGTGGCTCCTCTGTCCATGGAATTCTCCAGGCAAGAATATTGGAGTGGGTTGCCATTTCTTTCTCCAGGGGATCTTCCCAACCCAGGGATCGAACCTGTGTCTCCTTCATCACAGGCAGATTCCATACCATCTGAGCCACCAGGAAAGCCCCATTATACAGCCCTAACAATCATCAAATGCAGACATGAATTTGCATTTCAACCTTTTCCCCCAAAATGCTAGAACAGTATGAAGGTGGGCAGAGATGCTCTGGAATAATTTCTAGGAAGATCATCAATGAAAAAAAGCATTTTAGAAATCCAGTCATCGTGGTAGATTTATGTCTCTGGCATCAACTTTATTATTGAGTCTCCACTGGGCACAAGGACTCCTAACCTCTGGAAATGTCTGGTCAGGGAGCTAAAATCCCACATAAACTAAGCCCCTGCACTATAGCTACTGAGCCCATGTGCTCCAGAGATACAACTAAGACCAGAGGAAGCCAAAATAAATAAATAATTTTTTTTTAAGAAATTAGACAATATCTTTATCGACAAGCCTGGGAGGGCCACACTGAGAGCCACTACCTAGGTTTCAGTACTGGATTTGGCTGCTGTATCAGTTAAACGATGTTTCTGGCACATTCAGTCTAGATATTTTGAAGAAAGTTTTATAAAATGACAACAGAACCCATGTGTGGTTGTGATGGGTCACTTTGCCAGCCTGAAAGAGAGGAGAAGAGGGAGCAGTCATCAAGAGAGAGATGGAGAGAGCGGGATGGAGAGAGAGGGGAAAAGGGCTTGAGTTTGGAAGAGGGATGCAGCCAGCCCTAGGCGACATGGCAGGGAGGGAGCCAGAGGAACATATGCTCCCAGCCGTCTCTCTTCCTCTTCTGATCTGGCACTGTTTCCCGTGGTCAGAACACAATTGTGCAGCCAGAGGGCCAGGGGCCTGTTGGAGCAGAGCCAGAGGTCTTCTCTTGGGGCACAGAGAAGGAGGCAGGAAGGTAGAAGCGGGATTTGGTGGACAAACCAAAGATAAGCCGGTCAACTGCTTTTCAAAGATACAGAAATATCATGTGGGTTCTGAGAAGTAATGACTACTGAAGCATGACTTCTGAAAACTGGAAACAGGGGAAAGATTCTCCTTAAATGTGGAAATTATTTTTTTTTTAATATATATAATTTTATTACAAAATTTAAACAAAAAAAACCCAAAAAACGCAACATTCTCATTCTAGAAAACCCAAAAGTTGCTATTGATGCTAATTTCTATGAGTTTGCTGTGCTACCATACACAAGTCAAGAAATTAAAGAAACCATTAAATATTTAGAAACATTTAACATCAGAAGCTTGAAACTCTAACTGTATGTAGTAGCCCCTCAAAAAGCCACAACTTGCATTTTAAAAAAAGTATTTTCTCTACAAAGAATCTTATCAGCTATACAAAAATCTGTACAGTTTTTATACTGAAGCTAATATTGAGCTGCACTTGAATTCACATTCTTAGCAAAACAATTGCCTGAGCACACACGCACACTCCACACATATCATTACAAGATAGCCATTTATTCCTCATCTTCATCCTCCTCCTCCTCATCTTCATCTTCATCATAATGTGGAAATTAAAGTGAAAATTGTGTTTGTCTGTAGTGTCTACATTTTTATGCAGATACACACATCACACACATATGGATTGTCTATTACTGGTTGTGCCTAGAGAATTACAGGGAGCCCTGATTGATACACTCAGAAAACAGGCTATCAGACAAGAAATGGCTACATCTAGGCCCACCTCCTTCCCTGAGATGTCTTCATGACAACCCAAGAACTTTGCAAAACCCAAAGGACAATTTGACATTTAACGGGTTTTCAGCAGCAGCTATGGAAATTATTCCCCTCAAATAGTGCGACCCCCAATAGATCTGCACATATTCTCCAATTCCACATCACTTAGGAGATCTAAGGGATCCTTGTAAAAGCACCCAGTCCAGACACCTTGAGATGCCAATCACAGTTTACCAGGCACCGGCACGCCAGCTGTATACAATCCATAAGGCCATCTTGCGGGTCTTCGCATGTGTGGGTGCTAAGTCACTTCAGTCCTGTCAAACTCTTTTCAACCCCACCAGGCTTCTCTGTCCATGGAATCCTCCAGGTAAGAATACTGGAGTGGGTTGCCATGCCTTCCTCCAGGGAATCTTCCCAACCCAGGGATCAAACCTACATCTCTTATGTCTCTTGCATTGAATGTTGCTCTTTACAGTTGCCAAAGAGGGTTAAAAGCACACTGGTACCCAGTCACAGTCCATGATACTTTAGCAGACAGGGACACGATTGTCTAATTTGCCTTTCTAACCCATTGTTCAATAGACACGAAGCGCCCCGCTTACAGCTGAGTAAATGTTTGCCAAGTCGAATTGATCGAAAAAACTCCAACAGAGAAAAGCTGGTAAGTTGAGCATGCGAAGTTTTGGTTTCTTTTCTGTTTTTGAAATAGGTTTAAAAAGAAGAATGGAGACTGCTGGTTTCATGAGCTGGACCCACAAAGGAAAAACTTGCAAGAACTGACGTCTGATTCTATGGAGCAAAAAACAGTGGGCTCAGGGGAAGTGATTGTCCTTTGGGTGGGGGTAGTGACCAGAAGGGTGACAGTCGGGGACCTTGGGGTTCTGCTCCTGGTTTGTTTGTTTGTTTTCTTGTACTGGGTGCTGTTTATATAGGTGTGTTCAGTTTGTGATAATTTAGAGTCATACACTTCTGTGTACTTTTCTGTATGTGTATTAGATGTAAAAAAAGTTTGGTAGCAATCCTTTATTCGCAATCTAACTAACTTCAAATAATAGAACCTCTGAAGAAATAACCTGAAATTGTGTTTATTTTTGAACATTAATTAATTGAGGGCCTAGGCATAGGACCAGGTGGTGTGGGTCAAGTTCTCTTAGCCACTCCTTTGCTCCTCTGGGGAACATGGGGTTATTGTACTGCACCTGCCCCTTGCCAGCCTGACAGAGCTCTGTGAGGCTGTCTGAGGTTGTCTGTCTAGACATGTGCACATTTTCTACTCCAGGATCTTGACTAGCCAGTACCATATCTGAGACAGTGGTTCGTCTTCCCCCCACCCCCATGCCCTGCCCCTATCCATCCTGCCTTGGCAATGGATGGAGCAGGTCATAGGGACTCGATGGCAAAGCTGGTGTAACACAGAGACTCTGAAAACCAAGAGAAGTTTATTTCTCTCTTTCTCATACAGAGGTCAGGGCTGGTGCGCAACACGACCTCAGGACATCATTCAGGGAACCAGGTTCTTTCCATCTGATTATTCCACCACCCATTAAAGTATGCATTTCTTCCTCTCCATGGTCAAAGTCAGACTCAGGCACTCATGTTCCAGATCACAGGTTGGAGAAGAGGGAGTAAGTTCAAGCAAGTTATTCCTTTTAAATAGGTGAAAGAGAAGTTACTCAAAACATTTCCCCTCATGATCTTTTGTTGAGAGCTTATCTTATGACTGCACCATGGACTTCTCCAAACCTTCCTTCCAACTATACTCGCCACTATCCTTTGGGTAGATACAGTGCCTTCATTATTCCCAAGGGTGTTTATTTTTCCTTTTTCATTGTTTGGTGTCCATGGAGAACTTGGCCTTCTCCTTAATTGGCTTTAAGAGTGTAAAGATAATGGAAACTACGGAAGTAGAATCAACAAGATGACAACCAATTATAAATAGTGACTATTTTAGATTCCCACATAAGTGAGGTCACACAGTGTTTGTCTTCTGTCTGCCTTACTTCATTCTGCATACATCCGCCAGGTTCAGCGATGTGGTTGAAATGGTGGAATCTCCTTCTTTTTAAAGGCCAAATACTATTTCACTGTATACATGCACTGTATCTTCTTTATCCCTTCATCTGTTGATGGACATGTAGGTTGTTTTCATATTTTGGCTGTTGTGAATAATGCTGCAATGAATCAAAATAGTCAAAGTCACAGAAGCAGAGAGTAGAATGGTGGTTGCCAGGGGATAGTGGGAAGAAGAAATGGGGAGAGGTTGGTCAAAAGGTACAAAGTTTCTGTTATGCAAGATGAATAAGTTTTGGAGATAATAACGTACAGCAGTGTGCTCATAGTTAACAATACTGTGTCGTGTACTTCAAATTTGTTAAGAGGATAGATCTTAAGTTTCTCAACACACACACACATATACATACAAGGAGGAAAATGGTAACTACGTGGAGTGATGGATCTGCTAATTAACTTGATTGTGGTGACTGCATGTATATCAAATATCAAGTTGTACATTTCAATATATAAATTTTTATGTATCAACTATATCTCAATAAAGCCAGAAAAAACAGTTGGTGAAATAAAAGGAGGAATTGAAGTGTTTTTTTTTTTGTTTCTTTAATGTTGAGCCAGGAGTGACATGAACCGATATGGGAAATATCAGAAGAGGAACAGATTTAATGAGAATTTAAAATAATCATGAAAATATTGATAATAACAACATCAGTGCATAATATGTCATTTCAGTCATGTCTGATTCTTTGCAACCTTATAGACTGCAGCCCACCAGGCTCCTCTGCCCATGGGATTCTCTAGGCAAGAATACCAGAGTGGGTTGCCATGCCAACCTCCAGGGGATTTTCCCGATCCAGGGATCAAACCCATGTGTCTTATGTCTCCTGCATTGATGGGTGGGTTTTTTACCACTAGCGTCACCTGGGAAGCCCCAATAGCAATATCTGGCATACATTATATAATGATAACTTTGAATCTGTTACTCCATTCAGTCTTCAAAACCCACATACATATGTACAGTCATCCCTCGATATCTGTGAACCCTTGTAGAAAACAAAATTTGTGGATGCTCAAGTTCCTTGCAGTTGGTCTTCTATACCCAAGAGTTCCATATCTGAGGGTACAAAGGACTGACTGCACTAGTTCTCCTAATTTAGAGATGCAGAGCCTGGGGCACAGGGAGTTACCGCAGATTGCCTAAGGTCATGTGGTTTGAAGCTGCAGAGCAGGATGGGCTTCCTGGCTCCAGAAATTCAGAGCCCCCTTATAATCCCTGTGCTATACTCTCTCCCCTTCTGTACTGAGAAGAAGCTGAGTTCAGAGTTAGGGACGACTTATGTCTGGGGAGCTGGGAAAATTCAATGGCTAAGAGAGATGATGGCTGAGGGTGTCTCAACAATTGAGGGCTGGAATCATCTGGAAACATCTATTTATCTTTCTTTCATTGATGTTGACTGCTTGCTGGGACCTAAGCTGGGCTCCCAACTGGTGCACCAACTGGTCTTTGCATGTGGGCTGGACTTCCTCACAGCATGGCCCGCTTAGACAATGTGAATGTTTTTTTTTTTAATGGCAACTCATGGAGGAAGTGTTTTATGCATCTTCAGCCTAACCAGCAAGCTGCATGGAAACAGCATCAATTTTCTGAAAGGTATGTTAGTATTAAAATTTTGATACTCTTTCCTTCACAAAGGGTCACCTAACTTCCCTCCCTTGAGTATGAAATATATTTAGTGATTCACTTCTAATGAACAGAATGGTATAGAAGTGACAGAATGTGATTTTTGAGATTAGGACATAAAGGCACTGTGCCTTCCTCTTTGCTTCCCCTTGAGTCACTTGATTGGAGGAAGGCAGCTACCGTGATACTCAAGCAACCCTATGAAAGGAGCCACAGGGTATGAAACAGGCCTCCTACCAGCGGCCATGTGAGCAAACCATCTTGGAAGCGTGTCCTCCAGCCCTAGTCAAGTCTTTATATGACTGTAGCCCTGTTTGATATCTTAACTGTAACCTCATAAAAGTCCCTGAGACAAAAGTCACCAGGTAAGCCACTCCCAAATTCCTGAGCCATAGAGACTGTGGATAATAAATATTGGATATCTTAAGTCACTGATTTTGAGGGGTAATTTGTTGTGGGACAGTAGGTGACTGATACTGAACCTCAGACCTCAGGTAGCATTGAAGTGAAGTCACTCAGTCGTGTCCAACTCTTTGTGACCCTGTGGACTGTAGCCTACCAGGCTTCTCCGTCCGTGGGATTCTCCAGGCAAGAATACTGGAGTGGGTTACTATTTCCTTCTCCAGGGGATCTTCCCGACCCAGGGATTAAACCCGGGTCTCCTGCATTGGACGCAGACACTTTAACCTCTGAGCCACCAGGGAAGCGCTATTCTATTGATTAAGAACCCAGATTTAAGGGGAGGGGATGCCAACTTAAGCACTCAGAAGGAAGAGGGTCAAAATATTTGCAGACATAGTTTAAATAGCCACAGAGTGCTTAGTTTATATTATAACTGGGAGATGGCTACCAAATATCTAGATATGAAAGTCCTTTGCAGCACATGTAACGTTTGCAATTAAATCATTATTTGTATAATGTTGGATTTCCATTATTCCGCTGGACTGTGAATTGCATCTGTTTTTTCATCCTTGTTCCCAGAGCTTGGCATGGTGTTTAACAAATAGTACATGCTCATGAGGTATCTGTTGAACAAATGCACAAAACTTCATGTGATCAGGGCATTATTAACATACATATCTGGCCCTGGAAGTTTTTGTTTTTAATTGTTATCCCCAAATAAAATTTCTGAATAATGCTTGAAAATATATAACTCATTTTTTAACATTTGTATAGTATATGCTACTATTTATTTATTTTGACTGTATCAGCTTATGGCTTCTCAAAAAAATAGCACATGAAATAATTTTAGGACTTGCACAGATGGATAGTGGTTTAAACTTTTTAATAGCTGTGTGATTATTTTATTGCATGTTGAAAAGTGAAAAGTACAAAGTACATAAATTAAAGGAAAATATTAGGTAAAGAGTAGAATAAGCAGCATGCAGATATGGTAAAATTTACAAAAAATGCACCTGGGTGATTCAAGGTGGGTAAATATCATAAGGCTGAACTTCTACAGTAAAGTAATGGGAATTCCTAATAATGTACTTTCATAGCCTTGAGAAATTCCACAGAAATAACACCTGGAAAAACAGCATATATTAAGAAACTGTGTTAATGATTATCTTTCATGTTTTTCTTAAGAGTTATCTCGTTGTTACAAACCCCAAGGCCAGACCCAGAAGGGAGTATGACTGGGATCATGAAAGCATGGACCTTGGAACACGGGGTCGGCACCAGGCATGAACGTTACCTACATCACTTGCTAATTGTTCCCAAGACTAGCTCAGTAGGGAATGGCCTGGGATAAACACAAGGAAATCTGGATGATTTCAGTGTAACCCATGACATTTAGAAGTAGGTGATTAACACAGCATGTGTCTTAAGAAAGAAAAGATCTGAGAAAGTCTTGTAGTCTGCAATTAGAAATAAAAGCTGAACTCAGAGTACACTCTGCACCTCAGTCCAATAGAGGCTGCAGGTCCTGTGACCCATTGCCCCAGATTTCGTGTTCTGTCTTCATTCCTGTCGTTCACTCCCGGACCATTAGGGCAACACAGTAATGTAATCTGTGGTGGAGATCATATCATGTCTGCTTTACAGAAAGTAAAACTGCAGTTTAGAGATTATAATGTGATGCTTTTTCCACAATGCCAGAATGCTCCTTAGGAGAAAAGCGATGACCAATCTAGATAGCATATTAAAAAGCAGAGACATTACTTTGCTGGCAAAGGTCCCTCTAGTCAAAGCTATGGTTTTTCCAGTAGTTATGTATGGGTGTGAGAGGTGGACCATAAAGAAAGCTGAGTGCAGAAAAATTGATGCTTTTGAACTGTGGTCCTGGAGAAGACTCTTGAGAGTCCCTTGGACTGCAAGGAGATCCAACCAGTCAATCCTAAAGGAGATCAACCATGAAAATTCATTGGAAGGACTGATACTGAAGCTGAAGCTCCAATACTTTGACCACCTGATGTGAAGTGCCTACTCATTAGAAAGGACCCTGATATTGGGAAAGATTAAGGGCAGGAGGACAAAGGATGAGATGGTTGGATGGCACCACCAACTCAATGAACGTGTGTTTGAGCAAGCTCCAGGAGGTGGTGAAGGAGAGGGAAGCCTGGCGTACTGCAGTACATGGGGTCACAAAGAGTCAAAGATAACTGAGCAACTGAACAACAAGGATACTTGTAATTCGAGCAGCCTGCTTCAAACATTGTTTTTCAGTTCCCCATAAACACATAGATTTGAGGGTTGTACACAATTCCATTTGCTGACATATTTTATCTTTATCCCACCTCAACAAATTTGAAGACCTTGTAGTTCTTAAATGATGACCGTAGATGGGTTCAAGTCAGTGAGCAAGATCAGATTTGTGACTTATTGCTTCTTAAATATCTATTGGCACTTAGGCATCAACTACATTCATTTTTCTTATCTGAACCTTGCAATTCTGGTAAGTCTTAAATGAAAGAGGCAAGCGACTAGAGCTAGAGGTCATTTCTTGAAAGCTGTTGATGGGAGAAGGTGTGTATTCATTTTCTATTGCTGCTGAAATAAATGTATTCACTTCAAACAACAATATGAATTTATTAAGTTACAGTTCTTTCTGTCAAGAGTCTGGATACAGCATGATCTTCTGCTGAGAGTTTCACCAGGTTGAAATCAGGTTTTGGCAAGGATGTCATTCTTTCTGGAGGCTCTCGAAATGTATTTATTTCCAGTTTCACTTGATGACAGAATTCAATTCCATACAGTTCTAAGACCGAGGTTCCTATTTCCTCACTGGTTGTTGGCTGAAGTTTAATCTCAGCTTCTAGAATCTATGTGCATTCCTTGGCTTCTTTTATCTTCAAAACCAGCAATGGCAGGTCAAGTTCATCTGATTCTGTGATCTCCCCTTCTGTCTCATCTCTGCTTTCATTGGACAAAATTCTCAATTTTTAAGGACTTGTGTGATTAGGTTGAGTGCACCCACGTAATCCAAGATAATCTCCCCATATTAGAACCAACTGTAGTCTTAATTAATTAAATCTGTAAAGACCCTTGACAGCTGTAACTGGTTTGCTATTTTATTAAACAGTTTCCCTCGTGGCTCAGAGGGTGAAGAATCTGCCTGCAATGCAGGAGACCCAGGTTCAATCCCTGGGTCAGGAAAATCCCCTGGAGAAGGGAATGGTAATTCACTCTACTATTCTTGCCTGGAGAATTCCATGGACAGAGGAGCCTGGTGGGCTACAGTGCCCATGGGGTCGCAAAGAGTCAGACTTGACTAAATGACTAATGCTTTCACTTTCACTTCATAGACCCTTGACAGGTGTAACTGGATTCAGTTCAGTTCAGTCGATCAATTGTGTCCGACTCTTTGCAATCCCATGAATTGCAGCACACCAGGCCTCCCTGTCCATCACCAACTCCCGGAGTTCACTCAGACTCATGTCCATCGAGTCAGTGATGCCATCCAGCCATCTCGTCCTCTGTCACCCCCTTCTCCTCCTGCCCCCAATCCCTCCCAGCATCAGAGTCTTTTCCAATGAGTCAACTCTTTGCATGAGGTGGCCAAAGTATTGGAGTTTCAGCTTTAGCATTAGTCCTTCCAAAGAAATCCCAGGACTGATCTCCTTCAAAATGGACTAATTGGATCTCCTTGCAGTCCAAGGGACTCTCAAGAGTCTTCTCCAACACCACAGTTCAAAAGCATCAATTCTTCGGTGCTCAGCTTTCTTTATAGTCCAACTCTCACATCCATACATGACTACTGGAAAAACCATAGCCTTGACTAGACGGACCTTTGTTGGCAAAGTAATGTCTCTGCTTTTCAATATGCTATCTAGGTTGGTCATAACTTTCCTTCCAAGGAGTAAGTGTCTTTTAATTTCATGGCTGCAATCACCATCTGCAGTGATTTTGGAGTCCCCCAAAATAAAGTCTGACACTGTTTCCACTGTTTCCCCATCTATTTGCCATGAAGTGATGGGTAAATGGATTAGTATTTTATTAAACAGCAGGAGACAGTAGTCTTGGACAAACATCTTTAAAATTCTGCCTACCACCTTGAACGGCAGGATACAGGTGCAACCTAGTTAACTTCTCCATATACACCAAAGATTAAAGCTGAACTAGGGAGGGATAATCAGCAAAGCTTTTCCTATTCACACAGGGGAAGGATGTGAGCCCATAGCAGTTACTGGTCCCTGAAGACTCCTGGGAACTGTGGTTGGATCTCCCTACTCTGGAAATAGGTTAAGTTTCTTATTTTGGTCCCAGTTCAGGGGGTAGTTCCCAAGTCTATTTTCCCTCTTAGGTCTGGAAGATGTTGCTTCCTCATCATGCCCCTTGCCCATTTCTGAGGAAGCCAAATATGTCATTTTGGGTGGCTAAGCAGCTTTCACTACTTGTTTCCTTGTTGCAGAATGTTAGGGGCCTAAGGTCTGCTTACCTTTCAAATCATCACAGTCTCTTAGTCCAGGCCATAGCCTAGGGACTGTAGCCTGAAGACTTCACTGATATGCTAAAAAGCCTTTGTGTGTTTTTGTTGTGGGTTTTGGAATGCACAGTGTTTTCTCTATTTCATTCTATTCCATGCCACCTGCCAAAAGTCACACCCATAATTCTTTCAAGCTATGTTTCTCCCTTCAGCTATTTGTTGTTCCATTGATCAGTCGTGTCTGACTGTTTGTGACCCCATGGACTGCAGCATACCAGGCTTCTCTGTCATCATCTCCCAGAGCTTGCTCAAACTCATGTCCATTGAACCGGTGATGCCATCCAAGCATCTCATCCTCTGTGATCCCCTTCTCCTTCTTCCCTCAATCTTTCCCAGCATCAGGGTATTTTCTAATGAGTTGGCTCTTCACATCAGGTAGCCAAAGTATTGGAGTTTCAGTTTCAGCATCAGTCCTTCCAATGAATATTCAGGATTGATTTCCTTTAAGATAGACTGGTTTGATCTCCTTGCAGTCCAGGGAACTCTCAAGAGTCTTCTCCAACACCACAGTTCAAAAGCATCAGTTCTTGGGGGCTTAGCCTTCTTTATGGTCAAACTCTCACATCCATACATGACTATTGGGAAAACCATAGCTTTGACTATATGAATCTTTGTTGGCAAAGTAATATATATGTTATACATATGTTAGCTCTTCAGCTATAATTACTGCTAATTTGGGCTTTCCTGGGCTGTTGTGGGAACATGCCCATAAGCTTTCCAGGAGTCCTTTTGTTTAGCAGTGTGAATTGTTTAGGTGGGCATCCTGCTTGAAGGCAGAGGGAAGACCCTTTGATTGCTCCAGTTTCTATTAAGGATGAAGATCTCAGGAAGGAGTTGCCTGGAACCTGTCAAGGGGATGCTTTCCCTTTGCTGCTCTGCTCTCCTGCCATCAGTATAGACACAGAATCACAGTGATCACTTAGAGCTCCTTAAGAAGCCCAGGGATGGTCCTGCTGCATGCTGGCCATCAACAACATTCACCATCATCCTTTGTCATCAGATGAAACCTCTAAACCAGGTCCTGCCTTTTCCTTCACTCTTCTAGGCTCTCGCTTGCATTCCAAAAGCCTTGCCAACTGGCCTGGAAACCAAAGTGTGTGGGAGACCCCTGAAAGAAGATACCTGTTACCAAGTACATGCCTCAGCTACTGCTGACACCTGGAAAACACCACAAAAACTAAAGCAAGTGTGTGAATCCAGGCAAGTGAGAGAAGCTGTGTCAGACCGTCTCATGCTGGGAGTTCCTGAGTTCTCGGGTCAAGGAAGCTCCAGCAATTGTCTGTTATTGTGCAAATCTGCCCAGTGTCTGCCACATGCTTAGCAAAAGCATGGTTTTCAATGGCAGTCAATGCTGGCAGGCAGTCACTATATCTGAAAACTCTTCTGCTGGGGATGGCAAATACCTCCACAAATCACTTCATGCTGATCTCTACACTAAATCCATCAGTGATATTTCTATTATGGAGAGCAGTTAAAAATACAGGGTTAATTCTGAAGATTTGGATTAACTCTAAGTACCATATCTATGCTCTGGGTAGTTACTACTTGGTGAATGCAAACATATATCTATCTCTTTAGGGTGATTTAAGCTTTGGTTCCCAAACCAGGCATGTTACCAAAAAGTATGCGTTGCGGGGAGGTCTGGCTGTTTGCCTCTCAAAAGCCAGTAAACAGGCCAGGTTGTGGAAAGGAAAGTTTGCTTTATTTCAGATGCCGGCAACTGGGGAGGAGGGTGATGTACATCTGTTCAAAGGCCGACTCCCCTCCCCTCCTGACAAGCAGGGGGTGAGAGTTTTTATAGACAAAGTGTGTGTGTGGGGAGTTACATGCAGAAACAGTACACTCATCTTCCAATTATCATCAGTAGTCTGACTAGCATCATCTTGGTTGTTTTAGGTACAGTTAATCTTCAGTTCCGGGGCGCATTTGTTCCCATTTCTTTGCCGTCAATTCTCGGAATTGTGGTAGCTCAAGTCCTGGGTACAGTCTGGGTCATCATGTCATTAACTTTTCCACCTGGGGGTTTAGTTCACAGGATATGGCTCAGAATATTATCTACAGCCCTTGAGAAAGAACTAAATGTCCTCAACTATGCTTAATGATTACATTATTATTATTTAGTCTCCTTAGACTGTTTTCCTTTGTTTCATCATTTCTCACTTCTCTGATTAAACTTATTCTTTGATTAAAGTTTTTTTACAGGCAAAAAGCAGGCAGACAACATGGTGGGGGTTGGGGGGTGGCAAGGACTATATAGTCTGCCGTTTCAGGCAGAATAACAGTTTACAATTATACATCATCAGACACAGTGACAGAAGATTCTGATCTTGTAGTCTTTGGTGGTGCCTAGAATCATGTGTTTTAAAAAGGTCTTAGGCTGACTTTCCTGGTGGTCCAGTGGCTAAGACTCTGCAGGTTCAAGATCCCACAAGCCACAACTAAGACCCAGAGCAGCCAATTATGTAAATGAATAAATATTAAAAAAAAAAAAAAAAACAAACCTTTTAAGATACTGTAAATCAGCTATACCCCAATAAACAAAATTTTTTAAACTCACAAAGGAGAAATCAGATGAGTTTCAATAAATAATGGAACTTTGTTAAAAAAAAAAAAAAGGACAAAACTCTTAGGCATAATAGTTATGTACAGTTAGTGGCTATAAGAAAGTATCCCTGTATTTCAGTGGCTTTATGGTAGCTCAGCTGGTAGAGAATCCACCTGCAAGGCAGAAGACCCTGGTTTGATTCCCGGGTCAGGAAGTACTCCTGGTGAAGGGATAGGCTACCCACTCCAGTATTCTTGGGCTTCACTTAAGAATCTTCCTGTAATGTGGGAGATCTGGATTTGATTCCTGAGTCTGGAAGATCCCTTGGAGGAAGGCATGGTAACCCACTCCAATTCACAATCTAGAAAGAAGACTATATTTCAATGTAAACATGAATGAATTTAATTTTGCACTTTCTAAACAAAAATAATCTACTTTGTGATTTTAGATTTTAAGCACAAATTGAAAACTCCAGTAGTCATGGGCAATGACAGCATTGGAGTAACCCAAACTGTGCTTCTTCTTTACAAACATTACGTAGTCATGGTCTATTTTGAATTAGTATTTAAACGCAGGCATCTGTCATACTCCAGGGTTTTGGAGAAATAAGATATATCCTAAGATAGTTTCATCAGTTCTAAACTGTGAAAAATTTATTCTTGAAAAGAATATGTGGAGCTGAGTCTACATGTGTTGGGTCTGACCACATACTTCAAGTTCTCGGAATTAACTTCTGCATAGAATATAGTGTTCTCAAAGGGTTGGTTATGAAAAGCATGTTCATTTGAAACTTCCATATGTATTATTAAAACTCAGCAATAATCACAGCAATAGTTCAGAACTTAGACCAACAAAAGAGTTATTTTCTTTTCTTGTTTAGACTTGCCAGGGAACATGTGTGTGTGCTAAGTTGCTTCAGTTGTGTCTGACTCTTTGTGATCCCATGGATGGTAGCCCACCAGGCTCCTCTCTCCATGGGATTCTCCAGGCAAGAATACTAGCGGGCGTTGCCATTCCCTCCTCCAGGGGATCTTCCCAACCCAGGATCAAACCTGTATCTCCAATTCTCCTGCATTGGCAGGCAGGTTCTCTACCACTAGCGCAACCTGGGAAGCCCAAGTGATACTGTAAAAGATCAGTTACAGGTGGGTTTCATGACTGTGTTTAAATTCTGTCCGAGTGAAGCCTGCACTTTACAGCTTGGGCTGACGGCTTCTACTGCCCTACTCTTGGTATACTAGCCCATCTTCTCTGCTTTTATGTACTTTCTCTACTTTGCAACTTCCGCTTCTCATGGTTTTGGCTTCCTCATAACTTAGATGACACGAGATCCTTCCAGGTGGTCTTACCTTCCCACTTCAGCTCTTCTGTTTCCTTTTCCAATAACCCAGAACTCCCTAGTTCAAATCCCTGGAAGAGAAATCCTTATTTGGCCAATTCTTCTTTTCCAGAGCAGACCATATCATGGGCTTTTGACTAGTTTGATGCTATTGGGTCAGGGACTTCTGTTTGGTCCCTTAAAGAGGGTGGGGCCACCTGATTCAAATCATGGCTGCCTGGAAGGTGCTCGGGGCAATGCAGATTTGGAGTCTGGCATGTGCAATGCCAAGAAAGGTAAACACACATAGAAATACCAAAGGCAAGGTGAGCATTCTTTTAAGAATGGTGGAGGCACACTGGATGAAGACTCAGGTGAATTGGGGGTTAAATCTCCTCTCTGCTAAGTCTGAAATTTTCTCATCCTGAGTTTGCATAGAGTGTAACAGTGTTTTCTTTAGGAGGAACATACAAGTAATAGAATTCTCAGTTATAGAAGTGGCTGAAAGGAATAAGGGTTGACCCCTCACCCCCATAACAAGTCTAGCTGTGGGTGGCTGCTGGCACCAGTTCAGAGCCAGCTTCTCAGAGTCTCTTGGCTTTTCTCCTACGCTTCTTGCATCATGTTGCACAATAGTTCTTGCAGCTACAGACATCCTGTCCCTTTCCAGGTACAGAGGAAGAGAAAGTGGTGATGGACTCACATCTGTGCCTCTTGTCAGGAAAAGCAAAAGGCTTCCCAGAATCCCCGCCAATGTCTCATTGGCCAGTAAGGGTGCAGAGCCACCCCAGCCGTGGTGGAGGCTAGGATGGGGGTGCTTGTCACGGCTGAATGCATGGCCTCCCAGAACAGAGCTCCACTAGCAGTAGGAAGGAGGGGGAGTGGGTATGAGGAAGGGGTGGGGTGGGGTGCAATCACAAAGAGGTTAATTTTATCTAATTCCTTACAGGGTGGTTGTGAGTGTCAAGTATATGTGAAATATGCAACGGGGGCTTTTCAAAATGAATACTGGCAACTTCCCCACACGGTCATGCTATATTATATGTCTGATTTCTTAAAGACAGACCCCCCCACCCCCAACCCTGCCACTGCCACACCCTTTATCACCTTACCTTGAGATCTGCCAAAGGAAAATGAACATGGCTTGACCTTACCCTCCAACCTTGTCTCTCCCCATCCTGCCTGGTGCTCACCTCGTTCCCATGACAGCACTGACTTCCCTCCAAGGGTTGTGAGTTCACCATGACTTTTCTCACCCCAGACCTTTGCTTTCGTATTTCTCTTCTTGTGGAACAGACTTCCTCCTTTCTGTTATTACCATTTCAGAGAAATCCACCCTGACTCCCAATCTCTGTGAAAAGAAAAATCCCCCTTTTGTACTTTCCAAGCACCAAGCAGACTCTTCATTCAAGCATAGTCTATAGACTCTTCATTCCATTTATCTGTTTAATGGTGTAATATTTAAAGGAATGGGTGCTAAAGCCCGACTGACCTCAGCTAACCTCTTCCTAGCTGTGTGGTCCTGGGGCAGGTTCCTTTGCCTCTATTTTTCTCCTCTGTAAAATGGCAATATGGGATTGTGAGGTGGATTAAATGTATTAGGTGCTGAGAACAGTGGTCTGCGCATAAATGGGCACTTACTACATGAGAGTTAAACAAATCAAAGAAATAACATGCATTTCCTCCACCCATCTCATACCCTCAAAAGACAGTGCCTAACTCTGTTTAAGACAGTGCCTAACTCCGTTCTTTCACTACAGCAGCTGGCACAGTGCTGGGCCAAGTCATCACTGTTGCCATTCTAATGGCTCTTTTATACCAACTGAACATGTCAATGAATAACCAAGTGATGTTCTGCATGGGGGAGAAGGTGAAAGTGGCTCAGCAGTGTCCAACTCTTTGGGATCCCATGGACTGCAGGCGGCCAGGCTCCTCTGTCCATGGAATTCTCCAGGCAAAAATACTGGAGTGGGTAGCCATTCCCTTCTCCAGAAAGAAGCAACAAGCGGAAGTCTCTGGCCGAGTGGGGAGCTGAAATCTGAACCTGCTCGTGGGGTCTGTTAGAACAGAGTTCGCTGTGACAAAGCATGCGTCCCGCATGGCCCCATCTCCCAGCACGTCCTCCTCTGCTTCCTAGCCAAGAGACGCAAGGATCGCCCCGGGTGGACGGCCAGGTCTCAGGCCACCCAGGAAATGGAAGCGAGCCTGTCTGCGTGAGGACCACAGCGCATGCGCCCACGCACTTGTGATGCCGCAGCTCTGCCGGGGTTGATGTCTCGCTCGCTGACCCGGCCACCCTGGGGACAGCTGCTTTCCCCAGCCAGCCGTGAGCTCTGGCCCCGGTCACCCCTCCGGCGTTCTGACTCTCTCTGAAGAGGGTTTTTTCCAAACCCTGAAGTGCGGCAGTTTTATGGGCCAGCTGCACTACGTTCCCCTTTCAGAGTCAACCAAGACTGTTAAATCACAGGAAAAGGCCGTCCAAGTTGCTCTGCGAGGACTCAGTCCGGCAACCGGCTGCTTTCCTCACTCTCCTCCAGCGCCGGTTCTCAGAGGAGCCGTTAGAAACCCAGCAAAGGAGACCTAGGTCACCCCGGCTGCCTTCCAGGGCCTGATACTCGCCTGCCTCTGAAGCCTTTGTTGAGCCCTGGTCATTTCCCGTGGCCTCTGGGCCCCCCAGCACACAGGTTAACGTGCAGCCCCTGTCCTCCGTGCACCACTTGTTTTTCTGTTTCTGTTTGGTGAATGGTCTCAGGGCTTCTCCCTTTCCTGCTCCACCCCAGCTGGAAGCCTCTTTATTAGCAGTTTGTTTGCAAGCTCATGGTGGTCTGTGAACTTGTCTGAAATTTCCTGGAAGGGAAACAACTGCTGCAGCCAGAACGTGAGCCCCAGAGGAACATCCTGGCAGTCTCTCTTCAGACAATGCTCATCCATGCTCTCTGGCCATCCGTCCTTCCTTCGCCCTACACGCCACACACCTTGAGAACATTGCAGCCCTCCGTTAAAAGTCTTCCAGAGATCCTGACAAGGGAGAGAAGATTTCTTCCCCTAAAAATGTGCAGCATGTGATGGTGCCTCTTACGTGATGGGTGTTGCCTTCCATGAGGTTCCTTAAGGAGAAATTAAGGAATAATTCCAGGTCAGCCACTAAGAAGCTTTCTAAAACAATTTTACTGAAGTAGAGTTGATTTACAATGTTGTGTTTAGTTTCTGCTGTCCAGCAAAATGATTCAGTTATATGGATATACATTCTTTTTCATATTCTTCCCCATTATAATGTATCATGAGTACATCATTTATCCTGAGTACATCATGAGAAATGCTGGGCTGGATGAAACACAAGCTGGAATCAAGATTGCTGGGAGAAATATCAATAATCTCAGATATGCAGATGACACCACCCTTATGGCAGAAAGCAAAGAGGAGCTTGATGAAGGTGAAAGAGGAAAGTGAAAATACTGACTTAAAACTCAGTATTCAAAAAACTAAGATCATGGCATCCTGTCCCATCACTTCAAGGCAAAGATAGGGAAACAATGGAAACAGTGACAGACTTTATTTTCTTGGGCTCCAAAATCACTGCAGATGGTGACTGCAGCCATGAAATTAAAAGATGCTTGCTCCTTGGAAGAAAAGCTATGGCCAACCTAGACAGCATATTAAAAAGCTGAGACATTACATTGCCAACAAATGTCTGTCTAGTAAAGCTATGGTTTTTCCAGTGGTCATGTATGGGTGTGAGAGGTGGACCATAAAGAAGGCTGAGCACCAAACAATTGATGCTTTTGAACTGTGATTTGGAGAAGACTCTTGAGAGTCACTTGGACTGCAAGGAGATCAAAGCAGTCAATTCTAAAGGAATTCAGCCCTGCCTGAATTTTCATTGGTGGGACTGAAGCTGAAGCTTCAATTATTTGGCCACCTGATGCGAAGAGCCAATTCATTAGAAAAGACCCTGATGCTGGGAAAGATTGAAGGCAGGAGAAGAAGGGGCAACAGAAGACAAGATGATTGGATGGCATCACTGACTCAGTGGACACGAGTTTGAGCAAGCTCTGGGAGATGGTGAAAGACAGGGAATCCTGGTGTGCTGCCATCCATGGGGTTGCAAAGAGTCGTACACGACTGAGCAACTGAACACAGCAAAGTGACTCAGTTATAGAGATATACATTCTTTTTCATATTCTTTCCCATTATGATTTATCACAGGTTACTGAATATATAGCTCCCTGTGCTATACAGTAGGACCTTGTTTTTATTCATCCTTTATATGATAGTTTGCATCTGCTAATCCCAAACTTCCAATCCTTCCATCCCCCAGTCCCTCCCCCTGGGCAACCACAAGTCGGTTCTCTATGCCTGTGGGGATGTTTTTGTTTCGTAGGTATGTTCATTTGTGTCGTATTTTAAATTCCACTTGTCAGTTCAGTTCAACCACTCAGGTGTGTCCGACTCTTTGTGACCCCATGGACTGCAGCACGCCAGGCCTCCCTATCCATCGCCAACTCCTGGAGTTTACTCCAACTCATGTCCATTGAGTCGGTGATGCCATCCAACCATCTCATCTTCTGTCATCTCCTTCTCCTCCTGCCTTCAATCTTTCCCAGCATCAGGGTCTTTTCAAATGAGTCAGTTCTGTGTCAGGTGGCCAAAGTATTGGAGTTTCAGCTTCAACATCAGTCCTTCCAATGAATATTCAGGACTGATTTCCTTTAGGATGGACTGTTTTGATCTCCTTGCAGTCCAGGGGACTCTCAAGAGTCTTCTCCAACACCACAGTTCAAAAGCATCAATTCTTCTGCACTCAGCTTTCTTTATAGTCCAACTCTCACATCCATACATGACTACTGGAAAAACCATAGCTTTGAGTAGGTGGACATTTGTTGGCAAAGTAATGTCCCTGCTTTTGAATATGCTATCTAGGTTGGTCATAACTTTCCTTCCAAGGAGCAAGCGTCTTAATTTCATGGCTGCAATCACCATCTGCAGTAATTTTGAAGTCCAAAAAAATAAAGTCTGTCACTGTTCCCATTGTTTCCCCCATCTATTTGCCAGGAAGCGATGGGACCAGATGCCGTGATCTTAGTTTTCTGAATGTTAAGTTTTGAGCCAACTTTTTCACTCTCCTCTTTCACTTTCATCAAGAGGCTCTTTAGTTCTTCTTTGCTTTGTGCCATAAGGGTGGTGTCATCTGCATATCTGAGGTTATTGATATTTTTCCTGGCAATCCTGATTCCAGCTTGTGCTTCATCCAGCCCAGCATTTCTCATGATGTACTCTGCATATAAGTTAAATAAGCAGGGTGACAATATACAGCTTTGACATACTCTTTTCCTTATTTGGAACCAGTCTGTTGTTCCATGTCCAGTTCTAACTGTTGCTTCTTGACCTGCATACGGATTTCTCAAGAGGCAGGTCAGGTGATCTGGTATCCCCAGCTCTAAGATTTTTCCATAGTTTGTTGTGGTCCACATAGTCAAAGGCTTTGGCATGGTCAATAAAGCAGAAGTAGATTCCACTTGTAAGTGATACCATATGGTATTTTTCTTTCTGTTTCTGACTCACTCATTTAGTATGATCATCTCTAGGTCCATAAATGTTGCTGCAAAAGCTTTTTGCTGTTTGTCTTCTTATTAAGCAAAATTCCCCGCCCCACTGATGTCTGATTGTGAGAACCTAGTCATTGACTGAGGATGGGGAGAGAAGAATAACAATGACAAAGAATAACATTGATAAAGAATTTCTTCGCCTCCTCATTTTCTTGGAAATCCCTGAAGCCCTTGTCCTGAATGCCTAGGACTCTCTAGAGCCTGACTTGAAAGTTATTCATTATGTTGAAGCTCAGTGCAGCACAGTGAACCCAAATGACTGGCCCGATATGATAGTTACCTGGGGGCCTCAGTGCAAGTGGAGCCCAAGTCCCTTAAAGATGGATTTATGAGCTTACAGATGCTCAGCCCGTGTGTAACGCTTGCCCCATTTGTGTTAGAGTTAGCCCTGTGGTGACATGCTTCAGTGCTCACCCCACTTCTTTTTTCATTTTTCTTGGTTGGTGTATTTGTTTGCTAGGGCTGCCATAACAAAGTACCACACATGGGGTGTCTTAAACAAAAGAAAGCTATTTTCTCTCAGTCCTAAAGCCTAGAAGTCTGAGATCGAGGTGTCTTCAGGGTGGGTTCCTTGTGAGGCCTCACTGCTTGGCTTGTAGATGGCTGATTTCCCCCTGTGTCTTCACATTATATGCTTTCTGTATGGGCCTGTGCCAAATTTCCTCTTCTTATTGGGACTGCTGCTGCTGCTGCTAAGTCGCTTCAGTCGTGTCCGACTCTATGCAACCCCATAGACGGCAGCCCACTAGGCTCCTCTGTCCCTGGGATTCTCCAGGCAAGAATACTGGAGTGGGTTGCTATTTCCTTCTCCAATGCATGAAAGTGAAAAGTGAAAATGAAGTCGCTCAGTCATGTCCAACTCTTAGTGACCCCATGGACTGGAGCCTACCAGGCTCCTCTGTCCATGGGATTTTCCAGGCAAGAGTACTGGAGTGGGGTGCCATTGCCTTCTCCGTCTTACTGGGACTAGTCATACTGAATTCAGGCCCATTGCAGTGATCTCATTTTAACTCTTTAAAGGGGCTTCCCAGGTGGCTCTAATGGTAAAGAACCCACCTGCCAATGCAAGAGATGTAAGAGACACAGGTTCGATTCCTGGGTTGGGAAGATCCCCTTGAGGAGGACATGGCAATCCACTCCAGTATTCTTGCCTGGAGAATCTCATGGACAGAGAAGCCTGGCAGAGTAAAGTCCATAGGATCTCAAAGAGTCCGACATGACTGAAGTGACTTAGCATGCACACACCTCTTTAAAGACTCAGCCTCCAAATACAGTCACATTCTGAGGCACTGGGAATGAAGATTCAATATATAAATATTTGTGTGTGGGGCGATGAGGAAGGCATACAAAATCCAGTCCATAACAGTTGGCTAAACTTCACCTTTCAGTGATTAATTCAAAGAAAGCATGTGGAAGATATATTCCTTGAATTCTTGTACATTTGAAAACATGTTTCTGTAGCCTTATTTCCAGGTCACTTTTTTCCTTCTTAAACTTGGAAGGCATTGCTCTACTGACTTCTAATCTTGTAAGTTGTTATGGAGAAAGTTTGAGGCAGGCTGAATTCCTTGAATTTGTTTTCCCAGCTCCAACTGCCAGACACATAAGGGATACCATCAAGGACCAGTCCCAGCCAAACAGGAAGACTTCTGCCTCGTAAGTACCCCCGAGAGAGACACTCAAAGACGTGTCTATTGAACCCATTGCAACCGCTGACCCCCAGGATCCTTAGCAAATAAAACATATGTTCTTTTTTTTTTTTTTGTATTTATTTTTTGACTGCATTGGGTCCTTGTTGAGGCATACAAGATCCTTCACTGAGGCTCAAGGGCTATCTAGGTGTGGCACTTAGGCTTAGTTGTCCCCATATGGGATCTTGTTTCCCTGACCAGGGATCAAATCTGAGTCCCCTCCACTGGAAGGTGGATTCTCAACCACTGGACCATCAGGAAAGTCCCCCGGGATGTTTCTTTAAGCTACTGTGTTGGGGACTGACTGTTCATTACTCAGCAATTTATATCTGACACACTGAGCCTCCTGACACACAGGATTCTTCCTAGATCACAGCATAGAACTCGAGCTTCTTTGAATGGGTGAGTAGATAACCTTTGTTTCTCTCCAGCCAGCAGATAGCAACTGCTCCAGGGCTGGGAAAGATTGAAGGCAAAAAAGGAGAAGGTGATGGCAGAGGACGAGATGGTTAGATGGCATCACTGATTCAATGTACATGAGTTTGAGCAAACTCCAGGAGACAGTGGAGGACAGAGAAGCCTGGTGGGCTATAGTCCATGGGGTCGTAAAGAGTCAAACACAACTGAGCGTCTAACACTTTCACTCCAGGTACTGCAGTGGGGATCAGTGAGGTCACAGATGTTGCCTGGTCCCATCACAGATGAAGCTGCATTTCTGTTTCTTGATTTTTTTTTGGTGGGGGGTGAGCAGTGTGGGGTGGTGGTGGTAATCTTCTAAGAAGAAAGAGGTAGTTACATATTTGCTCTGTCACTTAAATAATAATAAATGTGTAAATAATAATAACATTACTATAAAGTAAAAGTGTTAATCAGTCATGTCCGATTTTTTGCAACCCCATGGACTATAACCGACCAAGCTCCTCTGTCCATGGAATTCTCTCATGCAAGAATACTGGAGTAGGTTGCCATTTCCTTTTCCAGGGACCTTTCTGACCCAGTGATCAAACCCAGGTCTCCTGCATTGCAGGCAGACTCTTTACCATCTGAACCACCAGGGAAGTCCAACATTACTATATTATTATATAATAAATTACATTATATAATGTTGTATATAATAAATAAAATAAATTATATCAGCATAATAATAAAGAATAATAAAACTTAAGAATATGGGGGATTAACATAGGACTGTCAACATTTTATCACACAAGGATATTTATTTATTTTATTTCTTTTTTTACACAAGGATATTTAAAAAGCAGTTACTCTTTACTACTATCATCTTTTCATTTTCCTTTAACACCTTAACTAATTGCAAAGTACATACATTCAGAAAAAAGGACAACCCTCCTTATAAGAGAATTAGTATATGATGTACATTTTAATATTTATGGGAAACATTAATTTTTGGATAAGCAGAAAAACTGCAACTTAAAATCAGATTTTTACACAATTCTCTTTTAAGTGGCCTGTCAAGAATGTGAGCTTATAAACTGTAAAGGAACAAGAATCTTTATGTTTAGGAAGAAAGTCATCTCTTCCCGAGCAAAGTAATCATTACCGCTTTAAAGTCATGGTGCTTATTAGGCGCAGCATCCTGTTTCATACTTCCTTAGCTTAACACACTTAACCTTCAAAATCCCCTCTGGCTCAAATCATTTCGGACTTTCAGCTCTGTCGCCACCCTGGATAAACTCCGTTGTTTATTTACAGGAAAGCATCTAACAGAGTTGGGGTCCTTCCGGAGGTAGGAGAAGGGCTTTGCGACAGAGTGAAATTCCCACTGACTTTTGTTTCCGCATCTTCCTGCCGCTGCTCGCTGGTCTGCGGAGATTGCAGGGACTTGAGGCGCCCCCACAGACTCTCAAAGCTTTGCCCCTGGGTCCCGTCACCAGAGAGCTGCGGGGGTTGTGTCCCCTCCCTCTCTAGCACTTAGCAGCTCCTCAGTAAGTGTTTGTGGACTAAGAAATGAATGACTCATACAAGGCCCACCACAAAAGGACCCACACCCGGGGGGCTGGGGGGTGCATGTGCTGAGATGCTCCGCTGACATCCCACGCAGGGCCCGGCCCAGGCTCTCTAAGGGCCGCGTCTCCAGCTCCAGGGCAGGGATTCTGTTAGGAAACACAGAACTCCCAGAGGGTGGACACCAAGACAGTGCAGTTTAGCATCCTTTCTTCTTTTCAGGGAAAAAAAAAAGAATTAGCAGTCATTTAGAAACCCAAGGAGAAGGTCTGGGAGGGGCCCATGGCAGAATGGCCATCAAAGACGCGGCAGTTCTGTGAAAACCCCGGGGACTCCGCTGTACCCTGGAGTGGAGGGGAAGGTCTCTTCCCACTCACATTCAGAAGCCAGAGAAAGCAAACCTGCACTCCCTGGTGAGCCCATGGCTGCCCCTCTAATCGCCAGCCCATCAGGTAGGCACAAATGGGCTGTAAAAGTCTGTGACTGAGAGCACAAATATGAACTCTCCTCTGGGAATAGAAGCCAGGCTCCTTGGAACACCTCCCGGAAGCCCAGGAGGCTTATGGGGAGCCAGCCCACCCTGCACTGGCTTCTCTGCTCTGCTGCTTTTGTTCGCAGCTTCATTCACTGGCCTCTCCTTTCGGCCACTTGGAATCAGACCCCAAGAAGATCCTTATCAGATTAGCCCACACCCATTGCTGACAGCAGGGACATAGAAACGGGGCTGTGAAGGCTGGGCTTTGGTGCTGGCCCTGCCTCTTGCTGTGTCATGATGGTCCAGCCACTAAAACTCCTTGAATATTAAGTTTCCTCAAACATAAAAGACGATGTACGCTAGTACCTGGCTCTCACCCTGAAAGGAGGCTGGAGCCTAAAGGAGGCAGTACAGCTAACACTGGAATTGCAATTAGCAATGGGGCTAACTAGGGCTGATCTCACCTCCCCTCTCAGATGAACTTACCTCAATAACCAGTAATCAAAAAGGGATGTGCAGGAGGGAAGAAAAGGAAAGGGAGCATAAAAAAGCAAAGAAGTACCTTTCCAGGGTACTTTAAATAGTTTCAACTACTATAAAAAGCTGCTATATGGTTTCAGCTGCTATAAAAATGACATAACCCATAAAAGACTAGAAAAACAACATATAAGATGTGAAGGAATGAAGATTATCCCTAAAGTGAGAGCGTTATAATTTTTACTTTCTGCTTCAATAATAAAAAATACACTGTAAGATGGTACCCTCGCCCTAGTTCTTCTGCCTGTCCCCCAATTTTCCCAGAGCCAGGTGTGCACACCAGACTTAACAATGTCACAGGCAGCTTAGGGGCCAAGGAGGAGGTGTCCTGGGTCCTTGATTTCTTAGGCAGGCAGGGCGGGAGGAGGACCCTCAGACGAGAAGAAGAAAGGCTGGAAAGTGATGGCAACAAGAGCTGAGCCTGGCAGGCAGAGGGGCGAGGAGGATCTCTGGGCTCAGGTGCTCTCGTCCCAGGATGATCCTGAGGAGCTCAGGTAAGGAGTGAAAGGAGAGGATAAAGGGTCCACTGGTAATATGTGAATAGGGTGCAGTGTAACCAAAAATGAGGGTCCAGCTGCTCATAAGCCATTAAAGAGGCCAGGTTGGTGGAAAGGTGAAAAGTGTCTGACTCTTTGCGACCCCATGGACTAAATAGTCCATGGAGTTCTCTGGGCCAGAATACTGGAGTGGGTAGCCTTTTCCTTCTCCAGGGGATCTTCCCGACCCAGGGATCGAACCCAGGTCTCTTGCACCGCAAGTGAATTCTTTACCAGCTGAGCCACAAGGGAAGCTGGTGGAAAGGTAAATTTGCTTTATTTTGGATGCCAGCAACCAGGGTTGGCAAAGGGGGTAAGGGGGAGGGAGGGGAAGGAGGGCTGGGGAAGAAATCTATCCAAAGGCTGACTCCCCTCCACTGCCAATCAATGGGAAAGAACTTTTATAGACAGAGGGAGGGGGTACGTGCAGAAACAGTACAGTCAGCTCTGACAGTCTTCTTGAAATTGGTCATCTTGAAAGATGGCTGGTCAGACCACCATCTTGAAATTGGACTGACCAGCATCATCTTTCGGAGAAGGCAATGGCAACCCACTCTGCTGCTCTTGCCTGGAAAATCCCATGGACGGAGGAGCCTGGTAGGCTGCAGTCCATGGGGGTCTCGAAGAGTTGGACATGACTGAGCGACTTCACTTTCACTTTTCACTTTCATGCATTGGAGAAGGAAATGGCAACCCACTCCAGTGTTCTTGCCTGGAGAATCCCAGGGACGGGGGAGCCTGGTGGGCTGCGGTCTATGGGGTCGCACAGAGTCGGACACAACTGAAGCAACTTAGCAGCAGCAGCAGCAACACCTTTATTATGTTAAAGTACAGTTAGTTATTCTTCAGTTCCAAGGCTGGTTTGTTTCCATTTCTTTAAGGCCAGTTCTCAAAATTGCGGCAGCTTACGTCATGGCTGTGACAAACCTAGACAGTATATTAAAAAGCAGAGACGTCACTTTGCCAACAAAGGTCCAAATAGTCAAAGCTTTACCTGTGGATGTAAGAGTTGGACTATAAAGAAGGCTGAATGCCAAAGAATTGCTGCTTTTGGATTGTGGTACTGGAGAAGACTCTTGAGAGTCCCTTGGACTACAAGGAGATCAAACCAGTTAATTCTAAAGGAAATCAACACTGAAGGACTGATGCTAAAGCTGAAGCTCCAATACTTTGGTTATCTGATGCGAAGAGCTGCCTCATTGGAAAAGACCTTGATGCTGGGAAAGACTGAGTGCAGGAGGAGAAGGGAACTTCAGAGGATGAGATGGATGGATGGCATCACCAACTCAATGGACATAAGTTTGAACAAGCTCTGGGAGATGGTGAAGGACAGGGAAGCCTGGCATGCTGCAGTCCATAGGGTTGCAAAGAGTCATACATGACTGAGCAACTGAAGAGCAACAGCAATGTCATGGCTATGGTCTGGTCATCATGTAATTAACTTCTTCCACCTGGTGGAGGTTTTAATATCTGTAAGACAGCTCACAGAATATGGCTCAAAATATTATCTATAGCCCTTGAGAAGGAACTACAGTCCTTGACTATGCCTAATGACGAAATTATTATTATTTGGTCTCCTTTGACTATTTCCCTTTGTTTCTGCATTCTGTCACCTCTCTGATTAAAATTGTTCTTTGGCTAAAGTTTTCTCACAGATGGAAGGCAGGCAGAGGATATGAAGGACAAGGACCACAGGACACCAGCCAAAGAGGCTGGTGCCCCACAGCCAGTCTTAGCGTGGAAGGTGTGGCAGACCGTGATAGTGGTGGGGAAACAAGGCCAAGCTCAGTTCTTTGCTGAACGGCAGTAGAGATCCTTCTGCTTCAGCCTCCATGACATGGAGGAATGTGGTTCATTCCCAGCACACAGTATCCTAGACCAGACCTGTGATATAATTTCAGATCCCATTAGTCTCTCTGCAACTCCAGTGATTAACTCAGAAAAAGAGCAAAGCTGAGCCTCCAGGTAGAAGACGGCAATGATAGGGTGTTTCCCATCAATCTCAGCCTCTGGTTAGTGACGCTCTCAGAACCTCTGCATGCACTCACTTTGGCTGTCCTATCTGTGGCGCTTCTCTGGTGGCTCAGACAGTAAGGAATCTGTCTGCAATGCAGAAGACCTGAGTTTGATCCCTGGGTTGGGAAGATCCCCTGGAGAAGGGAATGGCAACCCACTCCAGTATTCTTGCCTGGAGAATCCCACGGACAGAGGAACCTGGTGGGCTGCAGTCCGTGGGGTCACATGACTGAGTGGCTAACACACACACTCACACTTGTGAGTCTCACAGAAGTTTTCAGAACTGGAACCAGTACTGTGGCTGGACCAGCCCCTGTGTTGTTTTGTAATTGTAAGAGGCACATCAGCTACAACCAACAGGAAAATTCAAAAAACAACAACAAGGTTTATGATTCCTAAGTCCTGGAAGGACACAGCGTACATGAGGCAACATAGTGAGGTCCTGGAGAGAGAGAGAAACAGTGCAGACCGGGGGCTCTGCCTTTCCTGGGGTTGAGGGTGGGAGGGGGCTAGGACTTCTCTCTTTAAACATAAGAGCAGGGACTGTGGTGCTAGAGGAGAAAAGCAGGCAAGGGGACAGTTATCTACTTCACCCAGGGCTCCCTACAAGGGGAACTTCAAGGGTGAGGCAACTTGGCACTTTATCTGGTTGTGTTGCTAGCAATGTGTTTATTGGAGATAGATATCTTTGAGATGGAGACCTCACTATCAAAATCTTCATGTCCGGCCCTTACAGTGCAATCAGCGAATCTTAGAGTCAGGCACTTCATACCACACAGGGGCTCTGAGGAGCTGACACTGCAGATTTCCCGGTTTAGGAGGGGCATCCCAGGTGGCACAGTGGTAAAAGAATTCACCTGCCAAGGCAGGAGATGCAAGAAGCGAGGGTTCATTCCCTGAGTCAGGAAGATCCCCTGGAGGGAGGAAATGGCAACCCACTCCAGTATTCTTGTCTGGAGAATCCCATGGGTGGAGAAGCCTGCCTGGCTATAGTCCATGGTGTCTCAGAGTCAAACACAGCTTAGTGACTGAATGACAACAACATTTGACAGAGACTCAGGCTTAGCAACAGCAGCAGCAGCAGGCTTCAGAGCTCTTCCAGATAAGCTCAACAGGAAGTGCTAATTATCGCATTGGGGTGGTTCTACTGTAAAACATATGTGAGTGGGACAAAGTGAAGGAAACCCCATATCACAAGATAGTTTAAAAAAACGAAAGTTCCTTAAACATAAAAATGCAAAGAATTTATCCATAATCAAAAGCTGAGAACGATCATGAAACAGACTTGCATGAGAGAAGACTTCCCATTTATTTCATCATAAAAGTGAAAAAAATATGGAAAAGAAAAAATCAAAATATCATAATGAGAATACAAGTTTCTACTAAATTTATATAAAATATATTGCATATATTGATACATGTTTTTCTATATCTTAAAGAAGTCTTTATAAATAAATTTTTATTGGTGGCAAAAATATTTCATTGACTGACTATATCAAAATTTATGCATTCCTTTACCATTAGGCAGTAAATGAGTTTCCAATGTTTTTGCAATTATAAATAATAAGACAAAAACCTAAGTATTCAAATCTGTATTTATGGAACTAAAATTTCCTGAAAGTATGATGGATTCCTAAAAGTAAGGAGTTCTCTTACACATTTTCTACAATTTCCCTGGGTAGCTCAGTGATTTCTATTGTCTCATTCTCCTGCCAAACTCAGTTTTTTAAAACAAAGCAGAACTTTGCTAAATTAATAGCCAAACATAATATTGGCATAACTCTGTGCTCTAATGAGTGATAGAATCAAAATGCAAAAGATTTTGGCAAGCTGGAACAGTAATTCAGATGTTATAGATGAAAATTCTTGGGGTAATGACCTGGCATTTAAATCACCAGATCAGATGGCTGAAATAGGAGATGAAGGTGACGTATCAAGAGCCGAGAAGAGTCATGTGAATCAAAAAAAGCTCATATCTTAGATCACAGTAATAGAAGCATGGGGTTCAGAATCAGAGGGTGATAGTCCCCTGCTCTGCATGGTTTCAGACCCACCCTCGACACTTGGCTGCCAACGTAAAGAGAATATGAACAAACGGTCAATTTTCAGAGGAGAGATGGGAGCTGGATCGGGCCTCTGTACCCAACCCTGTATTAATTCTCAGAGACAGAGTTTTGGATGAAGTAGAGGATAACAGCTTTATTGCTTCACTAGGAAAAGAGGGCCACCATAGGCTAATGCCTCAAGACCGTGTCCTGATTGGAGGAGGTAGTGAGAAGTTTTATAGTAATGCTTAAAAAAGGGGAGGGTCAGCTTGTGGACGCTTTACTGATTGGTTGGTGGTGAGGTAGGTGGGAGTCACCATCTTCCACCTTCTGTTCCCAACCCGTCTGGGGTCTACATGCTTTTGGGCACCATTTGTTAACTTCTCCCACCTGGTGAGGACTTCAGTTAGTTCAGTTGCTCAGTCGTGTCTGACTCTTTGTAACCCCATGGACTGTAGCGTGCCAGTTTCCTCTGTCCATGGAATTTTCCACGCAAGAATACTGGAGTGGGTAGCCATTTCCGTCTCTAGGGGATCTTCCTGACCCAGTGATTGAACCCAGGTCTCCTGCATTGCAGGCAGATTCTTTACTGTCTGAGCCACCAGAGTCTTTACAGGAAGATGAAATGTGGAATTGAGAGACACGGAGATGAGCGTGAGTCACCTATGTGATTCATGTGAATGGCAAGGCTGTAGTAAGAGGGCCTTGGACTGCTGCTGTGAACTCCTAGCAGCCGCTTTCTCAGGCTTTAGGTGTTTAACTGTTCTCTTGATCCTGTGAGACATCCCAGGGAAAGCTAACCAGGGCCCAGCTCTGCAGCCTGCAACAGAACAGAAAGAAGAACCTTCACTAATACATTTAAGAACTGCTGAAACTTCCATGGTATTTATTCTGTAGAAGGAAAGACGGAAGATATGTGAAAATTGGAGGCTTGTGTTTGAATGTCTGGCCATGAATAAGCTGGATAAGACTTGTTCTATGAGACCTCAGATGGCAAGAGTCACTTAGAGAGACTCACTTCTTAATGCAAATACCACACATTCTTATACAGCAACATGACAGGACTCTTGTGGAGGGTTTCAGTCATTGGGCATTACTACTTTTAGAGCATTGATCGGATCTGGGCAGCCCGCCTGTGCATCCCCTTCCTCCTGATTGAAACCTTCCAGGGCTCTCTGAAGGCAGTTTATAGGATTTTGGTGCCCCCTAATGGATGAGGACGAAACCAACATAGTCTCTGAAGTCGGGCTCCTTCCAGGCTTCAGGTTAGCAAGCAGTTGATTAAATAGTTCTAAGCATACTATCGTTCTTGATTAAATTAAACTTGGTAAAGGATGTTTTTATACCTTAAAAAGTAAGACAGATTGTTTCATGAATTTTGGCATGATTTCCTTTGCCTACTTATTGTTCAGTAGCTCAGTCGTGTCCAACTCTTTGTGACCCCATGGACTGCAGCACACTGGCCTTCCCTGTCCTTCACTATCTCCCTGGGTTTGCTCAAACTCATTTCCATTGAATCAATAATGCCATCCAACCAGCTCATCCACTGTTGTCCCCTTCTCCTCTTGCCCTCATCAGGATCATTTCCAATGAGTTGGCTCTTCACATCAGGTGGCCAAATTACTGAATCTTCAGCTTCAGCTTCAGTCCCTTCCAATGAATGTTCAGGGTTGATTTCCTTTAGGATTGAGTAGTTTGATCTCCTTGCAGTCCAAGGGACTCTCAAGAGTCTTCTCCAACACCACAGTTCAAAAGCGTCAATCCTTCAGCACTCAGCTTTCTTTATGGTCCAACTGTCACATCCATACATGACTACTGGAAAACCAAAGCTTTGACTATTCGGACCTCTGTCGGCAAAGTAATGCCTCTGCTTTTGAATATGCTGTCTTGGTTGGTCATAGCTTTTCTTCCAAGGAGGAAGCATCTTTTAATCTCATGGCTGCAGTCACCATCTGCATTGATTTTGGAGCCCAAGAAAATAAAGTCTGTCACTGTTTCCATTTCCCCCCATCTTTTTGCCATGAAGTGATAGGACTGGATGCCATGATCTTAGTTTTTTGGATATTGAGATTTATGCCAGCTTTTTAAGAGGCTCTTTAGTTCCTCTTCACTTTCTTCCATAAGAGTGGTGACATCTGCATATCTGAAGTTGTTGATATTTCTCCTGGCAATCTTGATTCCAGCTTGAGCTTCATCCAACCCAACATTTTCCATGAAGTACTCTGCATATAAAGTAAATAAGCAGAGTGACAATATACAGCCTTGATGTACTCCTTTCCCAATTTGGAACCAGTTCATTATTCCATGTCCAGTTCTGTTGCTTCTTGACCTGCATATATAGGTTTCTCAGGAGGCAGGTAAGGTGGTCTAGTATTGCCATCTCTAAAAATTTTCCACAGTTCATTGTGATCAACAGTCAAACAGTCAAAGGCTTTCGCATAGTCACTGAAACAGAAATAGATGCTTTTCTGGAATTCCCTTGCTTTTTCTATGATCCAACAGATATTGGCAATTTGATCTCTGGTTTCTCAGCCTTTTCTAAGTCCAGGTTGCCTGCTTGTTGTTAGTCCTGCTCAGTCGTGTCCAACTCTTTGTGACCCTATGGACTGTAGCCCACCAGGCTCCTTTGTCCATGAAATTCTCCAGGCAAGAATATTGGAGTGGATTTCCATTGCCTTCTCCAGGGGATCTTCTTGATCCAGGGATTGAATTTTGGGTCTCCTGCTTTGCAGGCAGGTTCTTTTCTGTCTGAGCCACCAGGGAAGCTCAGATGGGTTTTCTTGGTCATGCGGTATTAAGAAAGTTGATTAAAAAAAAAACTGCCTCTCCATTCTCCTCCCATATGTGTCTCTGCCCTATCCTCCTACATGTCTGCTCCCAACAGCACGTATGAATTGCACCTGGTGGAAGGACAGTGCAGCACCAACCCCATGTCTTTCTGGCACTCATGGGAAAGCAAGGCTATTGGACAAGAACTCTCAGGTTTACCTATTCCGCTTTCTGTTTCCTACTCTTGGTCAGAACCCAAATGACATAATCTGAATCCCTACTGATATTCTCTAAGAGTCTGAACAATTAAATATTCTACATCTAGCTTGTCCAGGCTATCAAGTGTTGTTTCTAAAGGGACAGAAGTCTTTTAATAAGACAAGTTTCTTTGACAATGCCTTATTCTCCAGGTTTACAAAGGCCACCTTTCCATTGGTCAGTCTTTGGGGGCATTTTGACAGGACTCTGGATTTTTCTGAGTAGAGCATCATATTACAAAAAAAAAAAAAAAAAATTCAACCTCCTTAAGAGCATCCTTGAAGAAATAAAAAATGGACCCAGTGTCAATGGCTTACTTTAAAAAATTTTATTTATTTATTTTAATTGGAGGCTAATTACTTTACAATATTGTCATGGTTTTTGCCATACATTGACATGAATCAGCTATAGGTGTACATGTGTCCCCCATCCTGAACCCCCTTCCCACCTCCCTCCCCATCCCATCCCTCTGGGTTGTGCACCGGTTTTGGGTGCCCTGTTTCATACATTGAATTTGGACTAGTGATCTATTTCACATATGGTAATGTACTTGTTTCAATGATATTCTCTCAAATCATCCCACCCTTGCCTTCTCCCACAGAGTCCAAAAGACTGTTCTATACATCTGTGTCTCTTTTGCTGTCTTGCATATAGGGTCGTTGTTACCATCTTTCTAAATTCCATATATATGTGTTAGGAAACACCTTGAGTAACAGGCAAATTTGGCCTTGGAATATGGAATGAAGCAGGGCAAAGACTAATAGAGTTTTTCCAAGAAAATGCACTGGTCATAACAAACACCGTCTTCCAACAACACAAGAGAAGACTCTACACATGGACATCACCAGATGGTCAACACCGAAATTAGATTGATTATAATCTTTGCAGCCAAATATGGAGAAGCTCTATAAAGTCAGCAAAAAAAAGACCAGGAGCTGACTGTGGCTCAGATCATGAACTTCTTATTGCCAAATTCAGACTTAAATTGAAGAAAGTAGGGAAAACCACTAGACCATTCAGGTATGACCTCAATCAAATCCCTTATGATTATACAGTGAAAGTGAGAAATAGATTTAAGGGTCTGGATCTGATAGACAGAGTCCCTGATGAACTATAGAATGAGGTTTGTGACATTGTACAGGAGACAGGGATCAAGACCATCCCTATGGAAAAGAAATGCAAAAAAGCAAAATGGCTGTCTGGGGAGGCCTTACAAATAGCTATGAAAAGAAGAGAAGTGAAAAGCAAAGGAGAAAAGGAAAGATATAAGCATCTGAATGCAGAGTTCCAAAGAATAGCAAGAAGAGATAAGAAAACCTCCTCAGTGATCAATGCAAAGAAATAGAGGAAAACAACAGAATGGGAAACACTAGAGATCTCTTTAAGAAAATTAGAGATACCAAGGGAACATTTCATGCAAAGATGGGCTCGATAAAGGACAGAAATGGTATGGACCTAACAGAAGCAGAAGATATTAAGAAGAGGTGGCAAGAATACACAGAAGAACTGTACAAAAAAGATCTTCACGACCCAGATAATCACAATGGTGTGATCACTGACCTAGAGCCAGACATCCTGGAATGTGAAGTCAAGTGGGCCTTAGAAAGCACCACTATGAACAAAGCTAGTGGAGGTGACGGAATTCCAGTTGAGCTATTTCAAATCCTGAAAGATGAAGCTGTGAAAGTGCTGCACCCAATATGCCAGCAAATTTGGAAAACTCAGCAGTGGCCACAGGACTGGAAGAGGTCAGTTTTCATTCCAATCCCAAAGAAAGGCAATGCCAAAGAATGCTCAAACTACCGAACAATTGCACTCATCTCACACCCTAGTAAAGTAATGCTCAAAATTCTCCAAGCCAGGCTTCAGCAATATGTGAACCATAAACTTCCTGATGTTCAAGCTGGTTTTAGAAAAGGTAGAGGAACCAGGGATCAAATTGCCAACATCCGCTGGATCATGGAAAAAGCAAGAGAGTTCCAGAAAAACATCTATTTCTGCTTTATTGACTATGCCAAAGCCTTGACTGTGTGGATCACAAGAAACTGTGGAAAATTCTGAAAGAGATGGGAATACTAGATCACCTGACCTGCCTCTTGAGAAACCGGTATACAGGTCAGGAAGCAACAGTTAGAACTGGACATGGAACAACAGACTGGTTCCAAATAGGAAAAGGAGTACATCAAGGCTGTACATTGTCACCCTGTTTATTTAACTTATATGCAGAGTACATTATGAGGAATGCTGGACTGGAAGAAACACAAGCTGGAATCAAGATTGCCAGGAGAAATATCAAGAACCTCAGATATGCAGATGACACCACCCTTATGGCAGAAAGTGAAGAGGAACTCAAAAGCCTCTTGATGAAAGTGAAAGTGGAGAGTGAAAAAGTTGGCTTAAAGCTCAACATTCAGAAAACGAAGATCATGGCATCTGGTCCCATCACTTCATGGGAAATAGATGGGGAAACAGTGGAAACAGTGTCAGACTTTATTTTTGGGGGCTCCAAAATCACTGCAGATGGTGACTGCAGCCATGAAATTAAAAGATGCTTACTCCTTGGAAGTAAAGTTATGACCAACCTAGATAGCATATTGAAAAGCAGAGACATTGCTTTGCCAACAAAGGTCCATCTAGTCAAGGCTATCATTTTTCCAGTGGTCATGTATGGATGTGAGAGTTGGACTGTCGAGAAAACTGAGCACCGAAGAATTGATGCTTTTGAACTGTGGTGTTGGAGAAGACTCTTGAGAGTCCCTTGGACTGCAAGGAGATCCAACCAGTCCATTCTAAAGGGGATCAGCCCTGGGTGTTCTTTGGAAGGACTGATGCTAAAGCTGAAACTCCAATACTTTGGCCACCTCATGCGGGGAGTTGACTCATTGGAAAAGACTCTGATGCTGGGAGGGATTGGGGGCAGGAGGAGAAGGGGACAACAGAGGATGAGATGGCTGGATGGCATCACTGACTTGATGGACATGAGTCTGAGTGAACTCTGGGAGTTGGTGATGGACAGGGAGGCCTGGCATGCTGCGATTCATGGGGTCGCAAAGAGTTGGACACGACTGAGCGACTGAACTGAACTAAACTGATTGGTGTTTTTCTTTTTGACTTACTTCACTCTGTATAATAGGCTCCAGTTTCATCCACCTCATTAGAACTGACTCAAATGTATTCTTTTTAATGGCTGAGTAATAGTCCATTGTGTATACGTACCACAGCTTTCTTATCCATTCATCTTCCAGTAGACATCTGTGTCACTTATTTGGGAGAGATTCACTTAAAGGATTCCAAGGCTAGAACTATGCCAGATTCACAGTAGGAATTTCTAGAATGCATGAGGGGACAGAGGAGGGAATCATGTTTGGGGAAGGGGCAAAGGTAAAGATTCTCAGACTACAAGTTAAAGACCCTCTAGCCCAGGAGATTTCCAAGTACTCTGTGAACCCAGAGGGTTCTTTCAGTTCAGTTCAGTTCAGTTCAGTCACTCGACTCTTTGCGACCCCATGAATCGCAGCATGCCAGGCCTCCCTGTCCATCACCAACTCCCAGAGTTCACTCAGACTCACGTCCATCAAGTCAGTGATGCCATCCAGCCATCTCATCCTCTGTTGTCCCCTTCTCCTCCTGCCCCCAATCCCTCCCAGCATCAGAGTCTTTTCCAATGAGTCAACTCCCCGCATGAGGTGGCCAAAGTATTGGAGTTTCAGCTTTAGCATCAGTCCTTCCAAAGAACACCCAGGGCTGATCCCCTTTAGAATGGACTGGTTGGATCTCCTTGCAGTCCAAGGGACTCTCAAGAGTCTTCTCCAACACGACAGTTCAAAAGCATCAATTCTTCGGTGCTCAGTTTTCTCGACAGTCCAACTCTCACATCCATACATGACCACAGGAAAAACCATAGCCTTGACTAGATGGACCTTTGTTGGCAAAGTAATGTCTCTGCTTTTGAATATGCTATCTAGGTTGGTCATAACCTTCCTTCCAAGGAGTAAGAGTCTTTTAATTTCATGGCTGCAGTCACCATCTGCAGTGATTTTGGAGCCCCAAAAAATAAAGTCTGACACTGTTTCCACTGTTTCCCCATCTATTTCCCATGAAGTGATGGCACCAGATGACATGATCTTAGTTTTTTAGGGCTATTCAAATGTTTTATCCTGATTTCACCTGAAAATATATTTTAGCTTGTGATAAAAAGTGCTGTTAAAATATGTACTCAACTATCACAGCATTGTTAATCAGCTATACTCCAATACAAAAATAGAAGTTTAAAATTAAAAAAAAGTATATATATGCTCAAAATCATTGACCCACACAAATGCACTAATTTATGCTGCCTGATTAGCTAGTTTTGGGGGGATTGTTTTGTTTTTGATGATACCAGATTAAAACCCACTCTGCCCCAGTTAAGTAGTACTCTCAATTGGCAAAGCATTATTGAAAACAAACAAAGCAAAACAAACAACAAAAGAAAAAGAAAGAAAAAGACCATTAGTATTCACACTCACTTGTATCAGGATCTTTGTGATTGCTGCTGCTGCTATTAAGTGGCTTTGGTTGTATCCGATTCTGTGCGACCCCATAGATGGCAGCCCACCAGGCTCCTCCGTCCCTGGGATTCTCCAGGCAAGAACACTGGAGTGGGTTGCCATTTCCTTCTCCAATGCATGAAAGTGAAAAGTGAAAGTGAAGTCGCTCAGTTGTGCCCGACTCTTAGCGACCCCATGGATTGCAGCCTACCAGGCTCCTCTGTCCATGGGATTTTCCAGGCAAGAGTACTGGAGTGGGGTGCCATTGCCTTCTCTGTTGTGATTAGTGCAACTGAAATACATACATAGATAGCCTTGTTTCATTACTTTGTAATAATCCAATGCATTTGAAGTTGTATACATTCATGAATTTATACTGCATGTTTACATCTTTTTTATAGTAGAATTCTGGGGGCAAAATTGGGTGTTACTAATAAATAATTAGACATGAATTCGAGCAAACTCTGGGAGATAGTGGACAGGGAAGCCTGATGTGCTGCAGTCCATTGGGTCCCAGAGTCTGACACGACTTAGTGACTGAACAACAACAACAACAAATAACCATAAAACCCTCAAGTCAACTGCTTCACTCTGCAGAAGAGGAAATCTAGTTGCGAGTGGATGAAGCCCCTCATTGCTCACTGTAATCAGAAGCAAAGCCCAGATCTTGAACCTAAAGTTGACTTCTTTCCTCATGCAAATTGTCCAGATTTTTCTTTTTTTTCTGTTAAAGGTAGTTTACTTTCTTACTGTCCTCTTGCTGGCAAATAAAGTCAGTTATCTAACTTGAATTTCTTTTTGTTTGAAGGTAGGAAAAATGTTACCAAATAGCCTTAAGTGTGTGTGTGTGTGTTTAAATTAACACATAGAGACTCCAAGGACAATGGTTATAAACACAAAGCCACTGACTCATTGCAAAGCTGGGAAAGAAGTTTAGGGCTGAGCAGAGTCACAGTTCTATTGTCTGGCCTCTGAGCCCCTGCCGAGAGCCAGCGTCATCAGTGGCTGCGCGGAAAGCCCGTTTGCGCTTTTCCAGATGAACCCTTTGGTTTTGTTTCTTGTCAGGCTCTCTGACAGGGTGATGTGAAGGAGGCTGCAAGAATACGTACCTAGCTCTCCCCTGCCCCCAAATCTCCACTCCATTCCCACCCCACAACCCACCCTGAGGTCTGCTCTTTCCTTACTCCAGAATCACCCCTAGGCTAGGATCACAGATGGGGAAACTGAGGCTGTGATTGATGTAGGAGATACATGGGCTCCAGGTTAGATGTTTACAACTGGCCTCCTGTTTGCATTACACGGGGCACAAAGAAATGGTCTTCAGCCTGGATTCTTAGAACTGTTAGCATTTTCTGAGACAAGAGACAGGTGGGCTCCAGTTAAGGCATTTACAATCAGCCTCCTGTTTGCCCTCTGTAGTGGAAGTAACAACAGAAACAGGGTAAATAGCCAATGTTTGTCTCTTGTAAACTCCTTAAGGTGATAGTCATGGCAATAGTCAAGGAAATAGTCATGGCAAAGACAAAGAGGGGCAAAACTTCATTTGAGTAAAAGATTAAGGGAGCTCTGCTCTCCCCTCTTTTGGGACAAAGAAGACACTGCACTCACACAGGAAGGCTCCTTGTGGGTCAAAAGTCAGGCGATAACTCGGGGCCATAATGAGCCTTGCTCCTCCCAGAAGCCTTCACTTCAAGATCCGTCTTAGCTGAGGGTTGCATGCACACCTGGGGAGTGCCCCAGGGTAGCTCAGGTGTGGAAAAAGAAGCCAGATACTTGGCATGAAGAAAGACAAAGACCCAGAAGAACTGATCTATATGAATGACTTAACTGCCTCCTTACTGCAGTCCTCCTCACTAGGAGGGACACCCACACACTTTCCCTCGGGGTGTGGCTCTGTGCTTTGTTTGCTTCTGTCCTAAGTAAACCAACTATTTCTCTCTGTGCTCTCCCACTTGTTGTTGTGCTATGTCTCTAATAATAAACTTTATACCTGCATTTACAGTGTTTGCCTCCCTGATAAATGCATTTTTCACTGGGGGGCAAAGATCCAGAGGAAAATAGCTTCTAGCCTCTAGCCCTTGCTGGTCTGGTGGCTAGGATTCCTGGTTCTCATCCAGGCTTTCCAGGTTCAGCTCCTGGGCAGGGGATGAAGATCTCGCTTCAGGCCATCGCTCACTGCTGCCTCGCCAAGATCACGACAGGAAGAATAATTTCCTCAGCTCATGGAGGCTGCAGTGGGCAGGACAGGCCTGAGAGGCCAAAGTCTGGGCTTTTGCATCATCAGTGGGGCCTCTGCAGAGGCTCCAATGTGGCTTTTCAGAAATGGGGTACATTGGTGTCAGCCTGTGGGAGACATGGCAGGTCCCAAGTGGGCTACAGGAGTTTCTATAGGACCAGAATGCATGTTTCTGGCGGAAGGAGGGGCAAACTGGGCTTTGCTTTGCATGTGGCCCCAGTCCTTCTATGGCTTGTTACTGCATCCAGGACTCCTCTTCTGCCCCTTCCTTTTCCTCCTTACCCCTCCCTAAGCATCCTTTTACCCTCTCAGTCCACTACTAGATCTTCTTCTCACTTTTCCTTCCTCCCCTTGTAGATCACTTACTAATCTAAACTCCTACTGGTGTAACTGCTCCAGCAGATCCCATCTGCCCCTTCCCTTTCCTCCTTAACCCTCCCTAAGCATCCTTTTACCCTCTCAGTCCACTACTAGATCTTCTTCTCACCTTTTCCTTCTTCTCCTCTTAAACTGCACTAAGCCCCTGGTTGTTTTACAAGATCAGGTAAAAGAACTGGTCTTACTGGCTCCAGCAGGTCCCATCTCACTGTCACTTGTCACTGATCATGATCCTAAGTCGAAGCTTGGAGGGGGAGCACTGCTCTAGCAGGACGAGGATGTGAGGATGAAGAAAAGAGCAAATATGCAAGTGAGGCACACACCCATTGGGTGGCCCTGCTTCTTCCCTGCTCAGAAAATGGCATCAAGACACCCCCAGCTGACTGGTGGTAGAGTCTTCCAGAACTTGGTTGGCCCCATCTTTCCATTGATTTGTCTCTGTGATTTGCAATCATGTGATTCCTGTTCGTCTTGTATGACTTTAGGCCTTTTTATTTTTGGCGGTGACACTCAGCATGTAGGATCTTAGTTCCCCTGTACCTCCTGCAGTGGAAGCTCAGAGTCTTAACACCGCACCACCAGGGAGGCCCATAGGCCATATTAATTAGTCCACAGTGGAGTCACAGTAGCCACGGTAAGCCTCCACGATGGTTGTTTTGAAATGTTCACTGTAGGACTATGAGTGTCTTAGAATGGTATGCTAACAGTGTTACTTTAGTTTTTAATTTGTTTTAAAACTTTTGTTTTGTATTGGGTTATGCTCAGTCACTCAGTTGTGTCTGACTCTCAGCGACCCCATGGACTGTAGCCTGCCAGGCTCACCTGTCCATGGAATTCTCCAGGCAGGAATACTGGAGTGGTTGCCATTTCCTTCTCCATGTATTGGGGTATAGTCAATTAACAAACAATGTTGTGATACTTTCAGGTGAGCAGTGAAGGGACTCAACCATACATATACATGTATCCATTCTCCCCCAACTCCCCTCCCATTCAGGCTGTCACATATCACTGAGTAGAGTTCCAGGAGGTCCCTGTTGGTTATCCATTTAAAATATAGCAGTACGTACATGTCCATCTCAAACTCCCTAACTGTCCTTTCCCTCCATCCTTCCCCCTGGCAACCATAAGTTCATTCTCTAACAGTGTTACTTTAGATCAGAAATTTGATGGGTGGAAATTCCCTGGCAGTCCGGTGGCTAGGACTCAGTGCTCTCACTGCCAAGTGCCAGGGTTCAATCCCTGGTTGGGGAACTAAAACCCCACAAGCCCCTTACCCTAAGGTCCTCCCCAAAACAAAAGAAATTCGATGAGTAACAATGTATGTCAAAGGAGCAACTGATAGACAAGACCCCGTCCCCCGGGGCATAACCACTGCTTCTTAAAAAGAGACCTCTGAGCCCAGTGACTTGAAGGCTCTTCTCTGGAGGACCCACTCCAAGCTGTTACGGGTGGAGCTGCTGGAGGCTCCCTAGGAGCAGAGAGTAAACCCGCTCATGCCTGTCCTGGGACCCGCATCAGACCCAGAGAGCCCTACTCCTGCTAAGACCTCCTTCCAGACTTCTTGAAGCAGCTGGTTACCCCCTTTCCTGTTCTCCCTACTTGAACAGACCTCTGTTGTGTGATAAATGTATGCAATAAACTGAGTAACTGGTGACCTGGATACTGGCCATGTTTTATGCATCTCCAGTCCTGTGATTCTTACTCAAGTGTTGGTGAATTATCAGCCATGTTTCATGTGTCTCCAGTCCCGTGATTCTCACCTGGTCTTAACTGGGCCCTGTGACCAACAGAGGTGCCAAGACAAAGAAAGAATTCCCAAATCCCATCTGCCTTCAACGTAAGAGCCCATTTAGGAGCAATTGTGTTTTGTCCCTTTGACTACAAACAGCAGGTGGTTATCAAAGGGGCAAAATAATTTTCCTCACAAAGACAAGAGATTAACGTGTAGGAAGCAGATGGTTTTCCTGAAACTCGAATCAGGGTGAGAATTGCCCTTAGGTCACCTTAGCCCTGAAAGGAGGAAAACACAGACATTGCTTCAAGATGCTCAATCAGTACAAGTATTTTCCTTGGAAGAAAAGCTATGACAAACCTAGACAGTGTATTAAAAAGCAGAGACATCACTTTGCTGACAAAGGGCCATACAGTCAAAGCTGTGGTTTTTCCAGTAGTTATGTATGGATGTGAGTTGGACAGCCTGAGTCCTAACACTGCCCCCTAACCAGGACAAAATAACACAGCCTATGTGTCAGTTTCCTCATGTATGAAATGAGGAGGAGCCAAGGAATTAATTCACATAAAAGGCTTAGAAAAGTGCCTGGAGAAGAAAGCGATTAGTAAACATTATTATGTGAAATAGGCTGGATTGGCAAGGGTAATGAAGAAAGCACTTTATTTTTCTAACTGTCCTTACAGAACCACCCCGGAGATTCATGCTTCGCTGCCCCCACGCTTCCCTTCCCTCCATCAAATCTGATGGAGATTTAAACCTTATTCCAAGACTGGAGAAGGAGCTGGGTTCAGGAAAAAGAGGAGTTCCAGCAGCCTGGACATGATCGCCATCTAGTGGTTATATAGCATAACAGCATTTGCCCACATACCTAAGGCTCAGTATTCTTTGTTTCTCTCTTTTCTGGAGAAATTCAAAACAGCAGAAATATACCACATAAAATAACAAAGATGGGAAAGATAGCCTACTCAACAAACAGAATTTCCAAAAAGGGTTGTTCTGTTCAGTGTGCTCAATTGTGTTTGACTCTTTGTGACCCTTTGGACTGTAGCATTCCAGGCTGCTCTGTCCATGGGATTTTTCAGGCAAGCATACTGGAGTGGGTTGCATATTTTCCTCCAGGGGATCTTCCCGACCCAGGGGTGGAACCTGAGTATCCTGTGTCTCTTGCATTTCGGCAGATTCTTTACCGTTGAGCTATTGGGGAGACCCTCTAAAAAGGGCTGGAACTGGGTAATTAGGTAGCATAATTCTAATGTCTCCCAGCCTCTCTAGAAATAAGAAGTACTTAATGTGTAAGTAGGCTTATAGAGTAAGGAATGTTTTTAAACAAAATCATCACAATTAACAAACAATTCACCAACCCCAACTGCCAGATCAGAATTGCTATAACTTTATCGAGAGTGGGCAGTGATAGCTTGTGTAATAAATACTGTGTTAAGAGTTCATGCTTATGTTCTGGCATCCCCCAATATCTATTTTCCACTTTTTAAGAAGTCTGTCCCCTAATTCCTAGCTGTCACATGGGATAAAGATCTAATTTCTTAGCTTATGACTCAGTTCTGCCCTTATCCACAACTTCTTCTGACTAGCGGGAATGTGAGTGTGATGGCTGGAGTTCAAGGAATCACTTTTGAACCAAGAGGCAGAAGAATTTGTTGAAGTTGGCAGAACAATCAAGATAGAAGTTCCCTGAGTCTTTGACACTTGATGAGCTGCCATGCCAACTCCAGATTATTCCCAGACCTACTTGATATGAAAGAAATAAATTTAGATTTTGTTTAATATGGCAGTTGATACCTAGAAATGACTTTTTGAATGTCATAGAAAGTAAATTATTAGTAACAGTCTATTGGAAGTGGTAAAGAAAAGGGCAGTGAAGACTCAGATACTGTAGACTGAGAACATGGGGATCTTTGTTTCGCAGCAGCAAGACATTTAGTTAAATCGTTACCCTCTGCATTCTGAAAGGCTGTGTGCTATAGTGCTAATTGAGGTTCTTCCATTAAGAATTCTTTGACAGATCTTGGAAGCCAGTTCATGTCAGAAATCAGCTGAAGGAAGTTGCCTTTCTACCCAAGTATCTCTGCCTTCAGAGGTTACAAGGTAGCCCTCCATTCACTAAGCCATTTTGAACTGGTTTCAAAGTACAAAGACCATTGTCAAAGACCAAGGTAATGAGACTTTAAATATAATGGAATATAATGGCAAGTTGATAGTGAAATTCATGTGGAAAAATAAATGTGCAAGAGTGGCCAGAAAACACTGTAAAAGAAAAGCTATAGGGGAGTGTCTCAGTTCAGTTCAGTTGCTCAGTCGTGTCCGACTCTTTGTGACCCCATGAATCGCAGCACGCCAGGCTTCACTGTCCCTCACGAACTCCCAGAATTCACTCAGACTCATGTCCATCGAGTCAGTGATGCCATCCAGCCATCTCATCCTCTGTTGTCCCCTTCTCCCCCTGCCTTCAATCCCTCCCAGCATCAGAGTCTTTTCCAATGAGTCAACTCTTCACATGAGGTGGCCAAAGTACTGGAGTTTCAGCTTTAGGATCAGTCCTTGCAAAGAAATCCCAGGGCTGATCTCCTTCAGAATGGACTGGTTGGATCTCCTTGCAGTCCAAGGGACTCTCAAGAGTCTTCTCCAACACCACAGTTCAAAAGCATCGATTCTTTGGTGCTCAGCTTTCTCGACAGTCCAACTCTCACATCCATACATGACCACTGGAAAAACCATAGCCTTGACTAGACTAGCCTTTGTTGGCAAAGTAATGTCTCTGCTTTTCAATATGCTATCTAGGTTGGTCATAATTTTTCTTCCAAGGAGTAAGCATCTTTTAATTTCATGGCTGCAGTCACCATCTGCAGTAATTTTGGAACCCAGAAAAATAAAGTCTGACACTGTTTACACTGTTTCCCCATCTATTTCCCATTAAGTGATGGGACCAGATGCCATGATCTTCATTTTCTGAATATTGAGTTTTAAGCCAACTTTTTCACTCTCCTCTTTCACCTTCATCAAGAGGCTTTCTAGTTCCTCTTCACTTTCTGCCATAAGGGTGGTGTCATCTGCATATCTGAGGTTATTGATTTTTCTCCTGGCAATCTTGATTCCAGCTTATGCTTCTTCCAGCCCAGCATTTCTCATGATGTGCTCTGCATATAAGTTAAATAAGCAGGGTGACAATGTACAGCCTTGAAGTACTCCTTTTCTTATTTGGAACCAGTCTGCTGTTTCATGTCCAGTTCTAACTGTTGCTTCCTAACTTGCATACAAATTTCGCAAGAAGCGGGTCAGGTGGCCTGGTATTCCCATCTCTTTCAGAATTTTCCACAGTTTCTTGTGATCCACACAAAGGATTTGGCATAGTCAATAAAGCAGAAATAGATGTTTTTCTGGAACTCTCTTGCTTTTTTGATGATCCAGCAGATGTTGGCAATTTGGTCTCTGGTTCCTCTGCCTTTTCTAAAACCAGCTTGAACAACTGGAAGTTCATGGTTCATGTATTGCTGAAGCCTGGTTTGGAGAATTTTGAGCATTACTTTACTAGGGTGTGAGATGAGTGCAATTGTTCGGTAGTTTGAGCATTCTTTGGCATTGCCTTTCTTTGGGATTGGAAAGAAAACTGACCTTTTCCAGTCCTGTGGCCACTGCTGAGTTTTCCAAATTTGCTGGCATATTGAGTGCAGCACTTTCACAGCTTCTTCTTTCAGGATTTGAAACAGCTCAACTGGAATTCCATCACATCCACTAACTTTGTTCATAGTGATGCTTTCTAAGGCCCACTTGACTTTGCACTCCAGGATGTCTGGCTCTAGGTCAGTGATCACACCATCGTGATTATCTGGGTCATGAAGATCTTTTTTGCACAGTTCTTCTGTGTATTCTTGCCATCTCTTCTTAATATCTTCTGCTTCTGTTAGGACCATACCATTTCTGTCCTTTATCGAGCCCATCTTTGCATGAAATGTTCCCTTGGTATCTCTAATTTTCTTAAAGAGATCTCTAGTGTTTCCCATTCTGTTGTTTTCCTCTATTTCTTTGCATTGATCACTGAGGAAGGTTTTCTTATCTCTTCTTGCTATTCTTTGGAACTCTGTGTTCAGATGCTTATATCTTTCCTTTTCTCCTTTGCTTTTTGCTTCTCTTCTTTTCACAGCTATTTTTAAGGCCTCCCCAGACAGCCATTTTGCTTTTTTGCATTTCTTTTCCATAGGGGTGGTCTTGATCCCTGTCTCCTGTACAATGTCACGAACCTCATTCCATACTTCATCAGGGACTCTGTCCATCAGATGTAGTCCCTTAAATCTATTTCTCACTTCCACTGTATAATCATAAGGGATTTGATTTAGGTCATACCTGAATGGCCTGATGGTTTTCCTTACTTTCTTCAATTTAACTCTGAATTTGGCAATAAGGAGTTCATGATCTGAGCCACAGTCAGCTCCTGGTCTTGTTTTTGTTGACTGTATAGAGCTTCTCCATCTTTGGCTGCAAAGAATATAATGAATCTGATTTCGGTGTTGACCATCTGGTGATGTCCATGTGTAGAGTCTTCTCTTGTGTTGTTGGAAGAGGGTATTTGCTATGACCAGTGCACTTTCTTGGTAAAATGCCCTGCTTCATTCCGTATTCCAAGGCCAAATTTGCCTGTTACTCCAGGTGTTTCTTGATTTCCTACTTTTACATTCCAGTCCCTTATAATGAAAAGGACATCTTTTTGGGGTGTTAGTTCTAAAAGGTCTGGTAGGTCTTCATAGAACCGTTCAACTTCAGCTTCTTCACTGTTACTGGTTGGGGCATAGACTTGGATTAATGTGTGTGTGGAGCAGCGGCTGTGCTTTGCTAGAGCAGCTGTGAAGAGATACCCCACATCCAAGGTAAGAGAAACCCAAGTAAGACAGTAGGTGTTGCAAGAGGGCATCAGAGGGCAGACACACTGAAACCATACTCACAGAAATCTAGTCAATCTAATCACACTAGGACCACAGTCTTGTCTAACTCAATGAAACTAAGCCATGCCTGTGGGGCCACCCAAGACGGGCAGGTCATGGTGGAGAGGTCTGACAGAATGTGGTCCACTGGAGAAGGGAATGGCAAATCACTTCAATATTCTTGCCTTGAGAACCCCATGAACAGTATGAAAAGGCAAAATGATAGGACACTGAAAGAGGAACTCCCCAGGTTAGTAGGTGCCCAATATGCTACTGGAGATCAGTGGAGAAATAACTCCAGAAAGAATGAAGGGATGGAGCCAAAGCAAAAACAATACCCAGCTGTGGACGTGACTGGTGATAGAAGCAAGGTCCGATGCTGTAAAGAGCAATATTGCATAGGAACCTGGAATGTCAGGTCCATGAATCAAGGCAAATTGGAAGTGGTCAAACAAGAGATGGCAAGAGTGAATGTCGACATTCTAGGAATTAGCAAACTGAAATGGACTGGAATGGGTGAATTTAACTCAGATGACCATTATATCTACTACTGTGGGCAGGAATCCCTCAGAAGGGGAGTGTCTACCAGACCTTAAAACATCCAGTACAGCTCAAAGCAGTGTGGCACTAATGCTTTGCAAAGACAGACCAACGGTATAGGATAGAAAGTCCAGAAGCAGACCCAAATGCATATGGACATTTACTAAATGATAAAGGTGGTATCAAAAGTCACTGAAGCAAAGGTGACACTTTGCCTTGATTGTCTTAATCTGTAAAGTGGGCATGATTGTGTTATTTAATAGAAAGAGAACCAGATGAAGGCCATTGCAACTTCACTACCTACGCTTTTGAAGCAGACCCATTGAACCCTCTGATCCTCCCTCCCATCGACTGCGAATAATAATCATATCCATCACCGTCTGGCCCAGGGGAATTGGTGGCATCAAAACAGAAAACAGTTGTAAGAGTGAGAGTAGTTACAGAAAAATAAGGAATGCCAAAGAAGCTGAAGTTGAATGGTTCTGTGATGACCTACAAGACCTTCTAGAACTAACACCCAAAAAAGATGTCCTTTTCATTACAAGGTACTGATGCAAAAGTAGGAAGTCAAAAGATACCTGGAGTAACAGGCAAGTTTGGCTCTGGAGTGCAAAATGAAGCAGGGCAAAATCTAACAGAGTTGTGCCAATAGAATGCACTTAGCATAGCAAACTCCCTCTTCCAACAACACAAGAGATGACTCTACACATGGACATCACCAGATGGTCAACACCGAAATCAGATTGATTATATTCTTTGCAGCCAAAGATAGAGAAGCTCTATACAGTCAGCAACTGTATAGAGATCTGTATAGGAGATCATGAACTCCTTATTGCCAAATCCAGACTTAAATTGAAGAAAGTAGGAAAAACCACCAGACCATTCAGGTATGACCTAAATCAAATCCCTTACAACTATACAGTGGAAGTGACAAATAGATTCAAGGGATTAAATCTGATAGAGTGCCTGAAGAACTACAGAGAGAGGTTCATGACATTGCACAGGAGGCAGTGATCAAGACCATCCCCAAGAAAAAGAAATGCAAAAAGGCAAAATGGTTGTCTGAAGAGGGCTAACAAATAGCTGAGAAAAGAAGAGAGGCACAAGGCAAAGGAGAAAAGGAAAGATATACCCATTTGAATACAGAGTTCCAAAGAATAGCAGGGAGAGATAAGAAAGACTTCCTCAGTGATCAGTGCAAAGAAATAGAGGGAAACAATAGAATGGGAAAGACTAGAGATCTCTTCAAGTAAATTAGAGGTACCAAGGGAACATTTCATGGAAAGATGGGTACAATAAAGGACAGAAATGGTATGGACCTAACAGAAGCAGAAAATACTAAGAGGTGGAAGGATACACAGAAGAACTATACAAAGAAGGTCTTAAAGACCCAGATAACCACAATGGTGTGATCACTCACCTAGAGCCAGACATTCTGGAGTCTGAAATCAAGTGGACCTTGGGAAGGATCACTAAGAACAAAGCTAGTGGAGGTAACGGAATTCCAGCTGAGCTATTTCAAGTCCTAAAAGATGATTCTTCTAAAGTGCTGCACTCATTATGCCAGCAAATTTGGAAAACTCAGCAGTGGCCACAGGACTGGAAAAGGTCAGTTTTCTTTCCAATCCGAAAGAAAGACAATGCCAAAGAATGTTCAAACCATTCCACAATTGCACTGATCTCACACGCTAGCAAAGTAATGCTCAAAATTCTCCAAGCCAGGCTTCAACAGTACATGAACCAAGAACTTCCAGATGTTCAAGCTGGATTTAGAAAAGGCAGAGGAACCAGAGTCAAATTGCCAACATCTTCTGGATCATCAAAAAAGCAAGAGAGTTCCAGAAAAACATCTACTTCTGCTTTATTGACTATGCCAAAGCCTTTACTGTGTGGATAACAACAAACTGGAAAATTCTGAAAGAAATGGCAATACCAGACCACCTTACCTGTCTCTTGAGAAATCTGTGTGAAGGTCAAGAAGCAACAGCTAAAACAGGACAGGGAACAGCAGATGGGTTCCAAATTGGGAAAGAAGTACGTCAAGACTGTATAGTCACCCTGCTTATTTAACTTAAATGCAGAGTACATCATGTGAAATGCCAGGCTGGATGAAGCACAAACTCAAATCAAGATTGCCATGGGAATTATCAGTAACCTCAGATATGCATACGACACCACTCTTACGGCAGAAAGCAAAGAGGAACTGAGGAGACCCTTGATGAAAGTGAAAGAGGAGAGTGAAAAAGCTGGGTTAAAGATCAACATTCAAAAAACTAAGACCATGGCATCTCGTCCCATCACTTCATGGCAAATAGATGGGGAAACGATGGAAACAGTGACAGATTTATTTTCTTGGGCTCCAAAATCACTGCAGATGGTGACTGCCGCTATGAAATTAAAAGACGCTTGCTCCCTGGAAGAAAAGCTATGACTAACCTAGACAGCATATTAAAAAGCAGAGACATTACTTTGCCAACAAATGTCTGTCTAGTCAAAGCTATTGTTTTTCCAGTAGTCATGTATGGATGTGAGAGATGGACCATAAAGAAAGCTGAGTGCCGAAGAATTGATTCTTTTGAACTATGGTGTTGGAGAAGACTCTTGAGAGTTCTTTGGACTGCAAGGAGATCAAACTAGTCAGTCCTAAAAGGGAATGAACCCTGAATATTCATTGGAAGGACTGATGCTGAAGCTGAAGTTCCAATACTTTGGCCACCTGATGTGAAGAACTGACTGGAAAAGACCCTGATGCTGGAAAAGATTGAAGGCAGGAGAAGGGGACGATAGAGGATGAGATGGTTGGATGGCATCACTGACTTGATGGACATAAGTTTGAACAATCTCTCGGAGTTGGTGATGGACAGGGAATCCTAGTGTGCTGTAGTCCGTGGGGTCACAAAGAGTCAGACTCGACTGAGCAACTGAATTGAACTGAACTAAGGAAGTTCACCTTAAAATGAATCTGTGTGGACCTTAAATGTGTTGTTGGTTTTTTTCCTAGGGCTTCAGTGATGCCTCCCAAGCTACCCAGGGTAGAATTTGCTAGGCAAATGGGAAATGGAAAATCACATGAATGTTACTGAATCGGAAAATACAGATTGGAATATTTTCTTACCTTTTCCTCTGTTTAGTTATTCATTTTTTAAAAAAATTAGAATTCAGGTCCTTTGGATCAGTAAGTAGTTGAAGTAAGAAACCACCTCCCCTTCATGGACCTCACATGAAGGTGCTAAATATCAGCGATGGAGTAACCCAGCCAGGGAGAAGAGCTGTGTCCTTGTGGACTAGGGTTCATTCTCAGCAATGTTTTGGCCAGGCTATGGACTTCGGTCTTTACGTGCCCACAGCAAGGACACATCTGCAAAGCATCCTCTGTGGGTGAGAGTCAGCTGTTGGTTTCCAGCAGTGCAGGGCCTGGGGTCTCACTGCTGCTAAGTCACTTCAGTCATGCCCGACTCTGTGCAACCCCATAGATGGCAGCCCACCAGGCTCCGCCATCCCTGGGATTCTCCAGGCAAGAACACTGGAGTGGGTTGCCATTTCCTTCTCCAGTGCATGAAAATGAAAAGTGAAAGTGAAGTTGCTTAGTCGTGTCCGACTCCTAGTGACCCCGTGGACTGCAGCCCACCAGGCTCCTCTGTCCATGGGATTTTCCAGGTAAGAGTACTGGAGTGGGTGCCATTGCCTTCTCCAAGTGCTAACAGCAGAACCCACCAATTTCCTCACCTTCTCCCTCTGTGCCAGTTTTCTAACAGGGTAGAAACCCAACCTGAATGCTGTCACTGTCAGTCACTCCACTGTCACAACTAGAGTGGGAGTCTCGTTAGGTTACAACAAAATTTTTACAGATGAGTCTTTACTCTTTTAAACCTTTAGCTCTAGTTGAGACAACGTACTCATTTCAGCAGGAATTTGGCTGAGCAATGAATTGTATGCTTGCTAAGTTGCTTCAGTCCTGTCGGACTCTTTGTGACCATATGGACTGTAGCCCACCAGGCTCCCTCTGTCCAAGGGATTCTCCAGGCCAGAATACTGGAATGGGCTGCCATGCCCTCCTCCAAGGGATCTTCCTGACCCAGGGATCGAACTGGAGTCTCTTATGTCTCCTGCATTGGCAGATGAGTTCTTTACCACGGAGTCACTGGGGAAGCCCCTAGATTTGTATCTACCAGATATTAAAACATCTGTGTAAGTGACTTTGGGCAGGCCAGCCTTACATAGTTCCTGCAGACATATTATGATATTATGATGAGGTATTCCATGGTATTGTGAGCCCTCCAGGAGGGGCACCATGGAAGTTTCATGAAAGAGGAATCTCTGACTCTCATTAAAAGATAAATTGAGGCACATTAGGAGTTTACCTGAGCAAAAATTGATTCACACAAGGCTGTGGCAAACCAGAAGTGGTTAGGAGGACTGCACTGACTGGAGCCACAGAAAGACTTTTATAAAGAAAAGGTAAAAGCAAAGTAAGGAAATTGTTGACAGGCTGTAGATTAAGGCCTAGATGAATATCTCTGATTGGTTGTCCTTTTGTTATTCAGTCATTCATTCGTGTCCAACAATTTGCAACTCCATAGACCGCAGCATGCCGGGCTTCCCTGTCCTTCACCATCTCCCAGAGTTTGCTCAAACTCATGTCTATTAAGTCAATGATGCCATCCAACCATATCATCCTCTGTCGCTCCCTTCTCCTCCTGTCTTCAATCTTTCCCAGCATCAGGGTCTTTTCCAATGAGTTGACTTTTCCCATCAAATGGCCAAAAGTATTTAAGCTCCAGCTTCAGCATCAGTCCTTCCAATAAATATTCAGAACTGATTTCCTTTAGGATTGACTGGTTTGATCTCCTTGCAGTCCAAGGGACTCTCAAGAGTCTTCTCCAGCACCACAGCTCAAAAGCATCAGTTCCTCTGCATTCAGCTTTCTTTATGGTCCACCTCTCACATCCACACATGATTACTGGAAAGACCGTAGCTTTGACTATATTTGGTTGTTCTTAGTGTTTTAATTTGGGATCTTGAGGCATTTACAGGCTTAGATTTTGGTTTCTTAAGTAAGTCATCACCACATTAGAGCCACATCGGTCCAATGCCCTCCTTGTTTACCACTCTTAACAAACAAGATATGTTTCTGAAATGTTCATGACTCATCACTATAGTCATTGCTGCCTACTGTTCTAATTTGAGGAAATAATACTGAAGTGTTTCCTCCCTTAGTCTATGAGGTATGACATCTCTTCTGCACTTGCAGAAGGCACCGTGTGCTTGAGATCCGTTTTGTTCTGCCACTACACGGGTTCTACATGTCCCTCTGGCTGTATTGGATCTTGGGAACTTTCTACCTTGGCACATTGTTTGCCAGATTCATATTCTCCATCTTAAATGTTCATTGAAGTAAATGAGCTCTTTGCCAAATGACAGAACAGCCGGCAATTCGTTCTTCAGAGCACCCTTGAATGGCAATTTTAAACAGACTCCACAAGCCACAAGGTGCCCTCCCCTGCTCCCTCACCCTAAGTTACCCACTAATGTCTTTGGACCAATAATGTTGTCAGAGAGGAGCCTCTTTAGTCTTGTTTGTATCCATCAATCCGGTAGCACGATGATCTTACAGAATCCCAAGGCCTCGGGCCACCATCCTCAGAAGGCAAGGTACAGGTAAGGTTCCAAAAAGGAGTTCTGAGAAGCCTGAGAATAAACATTTGGGAAGGCAGTTCTGAGTGACCGGGTGGTTCTCACACCTGTTGGACTGAATATGAGACTATCCTGACAAACTGGCACCTCAACACCCTGACAAATCCCACAAACAAACCACTGGCCTTTTCCCACCAGAACCAAAATTTTAGTGTGTGTAGTACTCTTGCCTGGAAAATCCCATGGACGGCGGAGCCTGGTGGGCTGCAGTCCATGGGGTCGCCAAGAGTCGGACACGACTGAGCGACTTCACTTTCACTTCTCACTTTCATGCCTTGGAGAAGGAAATGGCACCCCACTCCAGTGTTCTTGCCTAGAGAATCCCAGGGACGGGGGAGCCTGGTGGGCTGCCTTCTATGGGGTCGCACAGAGTCGGACACGACTGACGCGACTTAGCAGCAGCAGCAGCAGCAACCAGCAGCTCTCCTATCACCGTGCTCTCAAACCCTGCCTGTTTTCCTTAAAGGAACCAACAGATGGCGCTGTCACCCAACGGTAACTGCATTAGAGTGCCGCCAAACCATTTTCCAATCCTTTGGTAAATCGTCCCCTCCCACTCCAGTCTATGAAAATTCATCTTTTTTGAGCAATCCCAGACTGAATTCATTTTTCCAGCTTCCTGCTCAGCTGTGGTGGAGATGTTTGTTTACAACAGTATCTCTGCCGAACATATGCTGTATGGTTTGGGTAATTCAACATCCTGGTGGAGCCCAAAGAAACACAGAAGATGACAGTTTGGGCAGCGTTATTTTGTTGCACACAGAATAGGCGTCATTCTTGTGTTTAGGAGGCCAAGTCTGCAAACACTGCAAAGATGCAAAGGGAGTTTGGATAATGAAGGAGGGAGAACAATGAGGGCTGCACACCCTAAACAATGAAGTGGGTTCTCTCTCTCTCTCTCACATACACACACACACACTGGATTTTCAGTTGGTCACAATGAGCAGGGGTTTTTGGTTCACAACTGTTTCCCCAGGGCCTGGCATCCCTCCCTTCCACATACTGATGCCTATACATACCTTTGAATCATAACTGATATATTCAATGTCAGAATTTGTTGAGAAGTTCAGTCCACTGGCTGTTTAGTTTATGAGGCACTAAATATCCATTTTAACTAACTTAAAAAAAAAAAAAACTCAGCTAAATGAATTAGCTCTTTGTTTGAAGATCACAGGGACAAACTCAGTAAATGTATTGAACAAACACTGCCCTGCCATCCTCAGCTCTCCTGCACCCTCCCATTCTCCTTACTTGACTTTCTTCCCCACAGAGACCCTTGCAGATGGGTTACTGTGAGCCTGGCCCTAGAGGGGACTGAAGCCATCCCAGTGTCTTCCCCAGTGGCCAGTGGGGGGAAGCTCACTCTGCTCCTCTAATCTCTGCCTCCTGCCCCTTATGTCCAGGACAGATCCCCAAGGAAGCAGCAAGAGAGATCTCTTCCCTCTTCTGCCTGGAACCCATTGCTTCATCTTGTGACACTGCTCAGAACCTCAGAGGGGACCGTGGGCACGTCACTTAGCCCACGGGAGCCTAGTTGCATCCATAAAGGCCTGCATTGTTGTTAGTACCTGAGCACTGAGTGTGGAGTCAGGACACCTGATTCCAGCCTTGCTTTGCACCAGCCAGCGAGGGGAGCCTGAGGAAGCCAGTTATCCGCTCCCCTCCCCCGACCCCCAACCACCCTGAGGGTCAGTTTCTACCCTTTCAGGGCTATTTGGAGAATAAAACAGAAGAGCTCAGCAGGCACTTTGCAAACTGTGAAGGGAAACACCAAAGTGAAAGGTAAGAGGAACCAAAGGCTGAGGAGACTCGCCCAGCTCAGCTCCATCTACCCTGGATCCTGGAACCAGGACTGCCTCGGGCCCAGGTAGAACCCTCCCAAACCAGTGCCCACTGCCTATAGGGGCGGGGATGCAGAGGAGTGCTGAGCACTGCTGAAAATCCGGCCTTTTGGTCCACCCTGTGCTGAGCACTTGGGGCTGAGTCTTAGGCATCATGAGGGTTTTATTTCAAGGTATGTAAAATGAGTCTATTAGAAACAGGAGCAATTCCAAACGGGGTCTGAATACAGAGTCACATTCCAATATTTATCTTTTACAAATTAAATGTTTGTAACAGGAAAAGTGTGAAGAGCCAACTCATTGGAAAAGACCCTGTTGCTGGGAAAGATTGACAGCAGGAGGAGAAGGGGATGACAGAGGATGAGATGTTAGGAGGGCATCACCAACTTAATGGACATGAATTTGAGCAAACTCCAGGAGATGGTGAAGGACAGGGAAGCCTGGCGTGCTGCAGTTAATGGGGTCACAAACAGTTGGACATGACTTAGCAACTGAGCAACAAAAGGAAAAATGCAAGGCAGCGTGAGAGTGCCATCAGCATGGCAATTAAACTACTTACGAATCATCCTTAACGCACAGCGCAGGACAGGCGGAGTGGTCCAGGGCAAGGCTCGGAAGTCGTCTGCCCTGAACCATGTGGATTTTGTCGGAGAACCCGCAACTTAAATGGCCAGGATATCAGAGGCCCAATCCTTGGCCCTGTGTCCTCCACCTGAGCAGGGAAAGCCGTTCTGAAAGTGGGGATGTCGGAAGGGCTTTCTGGGGGTCCTGTGGAGTGAGGACTGCAGGGGAGAGACAGAGAAGTTATTTGGACATAAGAGCAGCAAGCAGACCGGGACCCTGAAGGGCTGAAACAAAGATGTAGAAAATGGTGACGAAAACTTGAAAGGGACTAACAGAGATATTTTGAAGGGAAAGGCTCTTGGTTTTTTGTGTGTGTTTTTTTTTTTTTTTTTTTTAACCTCTGTGAAATAACAGAAACACAACCAGAATTATTAATAGTAGAGGGCTATTTTTAAAGAAAGAATACAAGGAGTTCATTTCCAACTTCCAGAAGCTTCCAGCAACTGGTGACTTCCGTCAGGCGACTGCTTCACTGACCTGGAGGAAGAACAAATTTTACTCAGGCCGGCAGCTTGCCAAGGACTGTTCCTCCAGCCAGGCACGGTTGTCTTTTTCTCCCCAGGCGTGTTTTCCCTCAAACTGTCCAGGCAAAGGTCAGTAGGAGATGACATGTCCCAGGGTGGTCAGTGTTGCTGACAAATGTCGTGTCCCCTCAGACTTCATCTTGTAGGGTGGGAAAACTCTGAGCTGTCCAAGATGCTGTGACACTGGAGGCGAGACTTGTCTGGACTTGAAGACCCCGACTTCTTCAAGTTTAAAGTGCCAGGAGGGGTCCCAGGAGGGAGACAGGGCTCCTGGAAGGTTGGCCAGGTCCCCCCTTCTCTGACATAGTGCTGTACTTACCACCAGGGAGGGGTCAGGCCAGTTGCTTTACCTCAAAGACCTCAGTGTGACCAACTGGAAAGTAGTAATGACACGGCAGGGACCAGCTCCCAGACAGGCTTCAGTTTGAGAAGAGGTGGGTGCTGGGAGCTGGGGAAGCAAGAGGCCTAGTGGAGAGAAGCCAACCTCCTGGTGACGGCTGAGGGTGCTGGGCCTTTGGGGAGTTTCTGAGAATGGTGGGGGCCTGTGCCTTATGAGCACACAGCTTGCAAGGCCAAGTATAGGATTTCTGCAGGGCTCAACCATGGCAACAAGAGAAGAAAGCTAACAGCCATGGCCTAGAGACTGAGGCAAAACATTCCTGCTGCTTCACTTAGCTCAGAAGAGATGGAGCCGCCCATCTTCAGATGGAGTCACCCCTCAGGGTGACTGGGAAAGAACCGCATCTAGAGTTCCTCTTTCCAAATGTTGGCTCTTTGGATTCTTCTTGTCCGACTCTGGAGAGGAAAGACACCCCCAAAGGTGACTGGGTTTACATTTCTCATCACCTGTGTGTGAATGCAGCAGCACACAACTCCATGCTTGTGGAGTTTAGCACTTGGGAAACTTGGAGAGCCCTCTTTAAGAAAAACAATACAAGGCTATGAATACACAAGGAGGTGTGGAAGTGATTGTTCTTTCAGAACAAGAGCAGAAATAACACCAAATGACAACATTTCAACAGTGGACTGTATTAGATCCCTGTGGCTGCCTTAACAGATTACCCCACACTTAGTGACTTAAGGGAAATTGATTCTCTCATGGTCCTGAAGGTCAGAAGTTAGAAACCAAGCCGCCAGTGAGGCCACACTCCCTCCCTCCCAGCGGCTCTAGGGGAGAACAGTTTCCTGCCTATTCCAGCTTCTGGGAGCTCCCGCAGCAGGCCTTGGCTTCCTTGGTTTGTGGCCGCATCGCTCCAGTCTCTGCCCCTGTAGTCACTTTGCCTCCCTTTATTTTATTTTGGCTCCTCTTTGTATCTCTTATGAGGACATTTGTCAGTGGATTCAGGGCTCACCTGGATAATCGGTCTCAATACCCTAACTTAACTATACCTGCAGTGACCCTTTTTCCAAATAAGGTAAGTTTCATGGGTTCCAGGGAATAGGATGTGGACCTATATTTTTGGAGTCCACTGTTCAACTCACTACACTGACAAATACTATAAACCTGACAAATATCAGGAAGATAATATTGCATTTTTATTAAATAACCATCTGACACACTTCTGAATGCTTTTTCCAAACTTTTTTGGCTGTGTACTCTTTGGCTGCCTCTCCACGTGACGATAATTTTATAATAATTTCATTTTCTGTACAGACAATAGAAGAAGTTCTGTTTACTCTATCATGATTTATTTAAGTATTCATATTATGATTGAAAATTTGGATGCATAGAGTATGTGATTCCACACACTTACTGCTTCTGAGACTGCTATAGGGTTGTGTACACATACACAGGAATTCTGATGAACTTTATTTCAAGTGATTCTTATCTAAAGAGGACAAGAAAATCTACGGTCCCACATTTGTTTCCTAGGGCTGATGTAGCAAAGTAGTACAGGTTGGATGGCTTAAAATAGCAGGAATGTATTCTTTCACAGGTCTGGAGGCTAGAAGTCCAAAATCAAGCTGTGGACAGGGCCATGCTCCATCTGAGACTCTGGGTAGAACCCTTGTCTCCCTTCTGTAACTTCCAGTGTTGCTGTCAGTACTTGGCTTTCCTTGGCCATCCTTAGTTTGCAGCTGCATAATTGTAATCTCATCCTCTGTCATCACCTGGCATTTTCCAGTGTGGCCAAATTTCCCTCTTTTTATAAGGCCATCAATCATTGGGTTAGAGTCCACCCTTGTCCAACAGTTGTTGGAGTATATGTACCTATGAATCATATATAAATTACATATGAATTACATGTGAATCATATGTAAGTATGAATTTATTTTAACTTATATTTAATTATATCTGTCTTGAAATAAAATTTATATTTAAGGCAAGAAAAGAATAATTCAAACATAGGTTTTTTTCTTTGCCTATTCTTCCCTCCCCTCTAGTGCTCATTGTACATCTGCATTATGCTTTAACCAGACCTCCGCAACAGAAGAAATATCTGCTCAACCATAAGGCTCAATTTCTCTTCTTTTGGCCTTGTAACTCCTTGGGAGATGATTTTCTTTCTTGGTCCTGTAAACGGTCATAGTGACCCACCATTCTCCATGTATGAGCAGAAATCTTTGATGAATTTTATGTGCAATGTCCAGTATGTCATTTCCCTTAAAAACTAGAGATTAGTTAAGGAAGAGACCCGATCAGATGACCTGGGGAGATACTGAACCAACCTAACGGAAGTTCTGAGCTTAAATACTTGTGATCTTACTAATGTCAGCAGTACTCTGCCTGTTCTACAAGGCTATTGTTTCCTGTATTACCAAATGTGTGACTGAGATGCCCATAAAAGTAATGATGACTAGGGAACTTGCAACAATTGACCAAATGTACAGTTCTGTAAGATCAATGATTATAATAGCTTAGCTCTAGATATGGGAACAAGCAACAGGCAGCCACCATTTCCTGGATCATAACAGACTAGTAAGACAGTGGTCCAGAGGTTATGGGCCACTGTTAACTGGGCCTGACCCAGGAATAGTACATGAAGAGTCTTAACAAGGCAATCTTGACCTGGCCTGAGAATGAGTATTCCTAGTGCAGTGGGCCAGCTGGTCACAAAATGTCTCCCAAACCTTGGCTGAATTTGAGTAAAAGGGAGAGTATTATAAAATAAAGAATGTTTCCCACCAGCCAGTTCTACAAGAACCAAGTAATTAGCCACTGCAGTCGTTGACCTACGATACTCCCTGAAAGGAATTCAGGGTGAAGATCAAGATGAGGCATTTTGTGCTCTGGGAAAGCTGGTAGAATTAGTCCCCAGATAGTTTTTGAGCCATTTAAGGAGAATATCTTATGAACCCAGCTTCCTGCATCTACCCACACTTAGAAAACCACTGAAACTAATGACAAAGACATCTGGTCCTCGAGAATAGCAGTCACCTTCTACTGAAATGCGTGCGTGATGGCATGCACCCCTTCACCAAAATCACATACACTCTGGTCTCTCCCCTGACCCCCTTACCTGTTCACAACAGTCCTCAGGGCTTTCTGAAAGACTTTCTCCTGGGTTAGAATCCTCAGGTTGTCTCTAATAAAGTTTTCTGTTTCCTTTTTGATTGACTATTAATTAATTTTTCCTCCACATCTGCAAAGACTTCATTTCCAAATAACATCACATTCATAGCTACAGGGGATGGTGGTAAGACTTCAGTCTATCTTTTTGTGAGGCACAATTCAGGTGCTCTTATAACTGTATAGGACACCTTCTTCAGTACATAGCAGGAGAGAGACTTCATTTCAGACTCTACATCAGTGAGAAGCCAGTCCTCTACTGAGAGGTTTACCCGCCTGATGGCTGGGATCACCTTTCACAGGCTAGCTTCCATCTCTGGACATTTCAAACCTGTTTATTATGTTTGCCATCATTTTCTGGAGGAATGGGCCTGTATCATAAATTCAGAAACCTCATGTCAAATGCCCCCAGAGAAGAACCCAGAAAGAAGACCGTGATGTGGAGATGAATGTCTTAGGGCAGTGGGTGTTACCTTTGGATGGAGAATGGAGTGGGTTAATTCTTGAGGATGCTGGGGGTCAATGAGATCTTAACGTTCTCACATGCTAGCAAAGTAATGCTCAAAATTCTCCAAGCCAGGCTTCAGCTGCATGTGAACTGAGAACTTCCAGATGTTCAAGCTGGATTTAGAAAAGGCAGAGGAACCAGAGATCAAATTGCCAACATCCACTGGATCATAGAAAATGCAAGAGAATTCTAGAGAAACATCTACTTCTGCTTCACTGACTATGCTAAAGCCTTTGACTGTAGATCACAACAAACTGTGGAAAATTCTTGGAGAGATGGAAATACCAGAGCACCTGACCTGCCTCCTGAAAAACCTGTATGCAGGTCAAGAAGCAACAGTTAGATCCAGACATGGCACAATGGACTGGTTCCAAATTGGGAAAGGAGTACTTCAAGGCTGTATACTGTCACCCTGCATATTTAACTTATATGCAGAGTACATCATGCAAAATGCTGAGCTGGATGAAGCACAAGCTGGAATCAAGATTGCTGGGAGAAATATCAATAACCTCAGATATGAAAATGACACCACCTTTATGGCAGAAAGTGAAGAGGAACTAGAGTCTCTTGATGAAAGTGAAAGAGGGGAGTGAAAAAGCTGGCTTAAAGCTCAGCATTCAAAAAATGAAGATCATTGCCATCACATCATGGCAAATAGAAATGGGGAAACAATGGAAACAGTGTCAGACTTTATTTTGGGGGGCTCCAAAATCACTGCAAATGGTGACTGCAGCCATGAAATTAAAAGATGTTTGCTCCTTGGAAGAAAAGCTATGACCAACCTAGATAGCATATTAAAAAGCAGAGACATTACTTTGCGGACAAAAGTCTGTTTAGTCAAAGCTATTGTTTTTCCAGTAGTCATGGATAGATGTGAGAGTTGAACCATAATGAAGGCTAAGTGCCAAAGAATTGATGTTTTTGAACTATGGTGTTGGAGAAGACTCTTGAGAGTCCCTTGGACTGCAAGGAGATCAAACCAATCAATTCTAAAGGAAATCAACACTGAATATTCATTGGAAGGACTGATGCTGAAGCTGAAGCTCCAATACTTTGGCCACCTGATTCAAAGAACTGACTCAATGGAAAAGACCCTGATGCTGGGAAAGATTGAGGGCAGGGGAAAAAGGGGATAACAAAGGATGAGACGGTTGGATGGCATCACCAAGCTGATGAACATGAGTTTGAGCAAGCTCCAGAAGTTGGTGATGGACAGAGAAGCCTGGTGTGCTACAGTCCATGGGGTCTCAAAGAATTGGACACGACTTAGCGACTGAGCTGAACTGAACTTGCTGTTGCTTTAGTCTTTTACAGCTCTGAGAGTTCTTCAAATCTCATATGTTTCCTGCTTTACTTTAACCCCACCTTTTTGAGTGTAGGGGTCTCAGGACAGACACTGCTGCCTGGGCGTGCTTGTCCTTAAACCCTTCCTTCTGCCAAGATCACTGAGCCTGGGCTCAGTGGCCGCAAAGGCTCCAGCTGCAGAGCGACTTCATTTGCATTGCTCTTCAGAAGCAAATGGCCCAGCTCCAAAAAAAAGTCTTTCCTTTCTAACAAACAGGCCAGTATGTGGCATTTTTCTTTTCCTTACTCTACAGGATAAAATGAACCTTGCAGATGTTCCTATAATCCCAGGAGAATAAGATTCGCAGATGAGCCGCCGAGAGTGGCTTGGCTTTGATACTGGGTTAGCCAGTTGCCATGTGGCCTGTGGTCAAATCCGAGGGAGCAGCTGGGAATCACATTTGAGAACTGACTTCATGGCTGCAATCAGAGAGCCAGAAAGCCTGTTTGTACAGAGCCTCCCCCCACAAACTGCAACAAGTGAGCTTCCCCTGATAACAAAGCCTGTAACAAAGAAGCAGAGATTAGAGCACCTCCTTGTCCCAGTAAATTGGGTTGGGGCTCAGCTTTCTGTAACCTGGTGGTAGTGATCAGGCAGTGGAAATCCATGAGGGGAGGAGAAGGCAAGACCCTAACCCATAGGGACTGGACTCAGGGGATTCAGATACATAAAAAATTCTACAAAACTGGTCCCTGATGACTCTGGGAATAGCTGTCACCTTAATAAGTAAAAGCAAATGGATGCTGGGCTGTGTATGTTGTGCAGACCCATTTTACTAAACCACGGTCAAAGGCACATTCAAACTAACCAATCAGCTACTATCTGTTTCCAGGGTCTTGTGGGCAGATCAACTCCAGGTTCCAATCCCCAAAGTTCAACCAACACCAAGAGGATACATTTAAGGACCATGCTCACTTTCAAATGTCAGAGTCTATTTGAGAAAGAGTTCAGTTTGAGAGTAACCACTAGATCACAACACAACAAAACTCTTCTCACTGATGAAACTGATGCTCTTTTCCCTTCCTCATTCCATGCTGATTTTCACCCTTTTTAAACTGTGGAGGAGGAAAAAAAAAAGAATTTCCTGCTCTCCTAGATTCTGCCTCTGGAGCCCTAGAAATTAAACTGACAAAAGGTAGATTAAGAGGAGAAAAGGCATACACATTTTATTTGATGTTAATATTTTTATGTGTACTTGTAATCCTTCATATAAAAGAAATGAAGACCCTCTGAGGTGGTTAGGCCTGAGAGCTTATAGACCATTTTTGTCATAAAGAGATACATTGAAGACATGGGACAGACAGGAAAAGAAGTTTGAACTTTTAGAGGCAGTATATTGTGGAAAAGTAAATACATAGAGGAAAGTCATGGGAGGTAAGGGTCAATCAGTAAGATTTGTTATGTAGATTCCTCTCCCTGTGTCTCTGGGCTGATAAGAGTCTATAGAGTCTTCTCTGGCGATTAATGGTGAGTTAGAATTGTTCTGTCCTTCTTGGTATGCAAAAGGAATAGGGAAAACCTCCACAAAGGGAAATTTATGCCCTGATTTTAGACAAATAGTGTTTCTGTGTCTTTTTAAAGAAATATCATAACTGGATAGTAAAATGGTAAAAACAGGATTTATTCAGGACTACTCCAGTAGGGGAAAAGAGACCTCAGTACAGAACTGGGCTCAGTTCCAATTACAGCAGGGCCAAGTGGGGATTTATAGCCAAGAAGCAGGGTGGGGGTCAGTGGAAGGAAAATTACCAAGAAAACATGGAAGAGGAGGTTGATTCTTGGTAAAGGCAGGCCAGAGTCATTAGACATCCCAGGACTGGTGGAGGCGAGGGACCTGACTAAATATGGAGGATGATCGGATATTGAAGGTGGGGATTCTAACTAAACTGACCACAGGATTGCTAATTGGATAGTGTAGAGATAAAATACAAGTACAAAAGTCAAGATTTAGCCAAGCAGTGCTCAGAAGAGCCTAACTGAAGTTTGGTTAAGGAGAGTGCATGTGTGCTAAGTCGCTTCAGTTGTATCTGACTCTTTGGGACCTATGGTCAATAGCCTGCCAGGCTCCTCTGTCCATAGGATTCTCCAGGCAAGAATACTGGGATGGGTTGCCATGCCCTCCTCCAGGGAGTCTTCCCAACCCAGGGGTAAAACCCAGATCTCCTGCCTTAACAGGTGGGTTCTTTACCACTAGCGCCACCTGGGAAGCCTGGTCAGGGAGAGGCTGTCAAATCTGCTCTTTGTCAGTTGCTTTCAGCTCTAAATGATCTTTATGCCAAAGTGGCATATTTGGAGCAGCATATTCTGATGCTGTTTCTTGCTATCATGGAATTCAACCATGTACCAGCATCTTTCTGGTGGCCATCACAAGAAAGGGGCCCCCTGGGCTGTGCATTTTAAGTAATTTCCATAGGTACAGAGGCATTTGATTGCAATCATTGCAAGAACTTTTAGTTACAAAGATACGAATCTGCCACAATTTTTAAAATTCTATAAAAGAATATAAAGAAAAGGGCTAAAACATGGTCCTAATTATCTTAAAAATGTATATGTATGCATACTTGCATATGTAAATATATTTGCATTTGTACCTGTGTTGATGATTCATATCTGTCTCCCCACCTAAGTGCAATCCTCCTTGAGTGGCAACTGTAACTTGCGAAAGAAAAATGACTTTCTAAACAAGTGAACAAGTGAAGAATTTCTAGCAATCAAATGTATTATATTTTCAGCCTCTTACCATGCCCTGGCTTCCCCAGTGGCGCTAGTGGTAAAGACTCCACCTGCATTGCGGGAGACCTGGGTTCAATCCCTCGGTCAGGAAGATCCCCTGGAGAAGAGATTGGCAACCCACTCCAGTATTCTTGCCTGGAAAATCCCACGGACAGAGGAGCCTGGTGGCCTATAGCCCCCAAGGTCACAAAGAGTCAGACATGCCTAGCTATAAATGGCTTTCTTAAAAAGATTCTGACCTTCAAGGCTTTGGACATGTTTGCTGCTACTGCTGCTAAGTCACTTCAGTCGTGTCCGACTCTGTGTGACCCCATAGACGGCAGCCCACCAGGCTTCCCCATCCCTGGGATTCTCCAGGCAAGAACACTGGAGTGGGTTGCCATTTCCTTCTCCAATGCATGAAAGTGAAAAGTGAAAGTGAAGTCGTTCAGTCATGTCTGACTCAGCGACCCCATGGACTGCATGTTTAGATCTCATTATTTAATCTCATAAATGACCAACATCCCAGCTGCTGTGGTTGAAATCCATCATCAGGTTCCCACGGAGACCAGTCTTTCCCTGGGCTGCTCAGTGGTGGCAGGGACAGCAAGCAGGCTCATTGCTGGGATAGGTGATGTTGGTCACCTATCAGTCTTGCCAAACTTCCCTGGAAGTAGTACAGTCCCAAATGCTCCTACCCAACCTTCCTTCCTTCCCTCACTCCTCCTGAAAATAGAGAAACCCTCTGTCTGACTTCCAGGGCAAACCGCATGGAAGCACACACCAGAAAAGATTCTGTGGCAGAAAATAGAAATGGCTGCTGGATAATACTGGAGCTGAGCCTGAGAGAATCCCCTGAGTGGCTGCCCTGGGCCCAGAGGGACACAGAACACCCCTAAAGATGTCCTTTAGCTGTAGTTTTGAGGTATAATCTTTCTCTTAAGAACTTAGTTGTCACCCTAAGGGGAAAAAATGGGAAAATTTCACAGAGCTGCCTGAAATTGAAATTTTTCATATATGAAGTGATTGAATTATTACTAACTTAACCAAATGTCTTGCACTGGCAGCATTGCTTTTAAAGGAAATGACAGCTCAAGATACAAATTTAGTTTAAGTTTGGAACAAATTTTAAAAATAGGTGTTACAGATGAGTTCTGTGACTTTGAAAAATTTTGCATTGTAGACACATATGCTAATTGTGTAAGTACGTTTTTCACCCGACATTTCTTGACACTATGTATGGTGAGCATCTTCCATGTCAAGGAAAAGGTTTTCATTTTTCATAGTCACAGGCTTTCTGTTGAATAACTGCACCATCATTTACTCCCTCCCTCCCTTCCTTCCTGGTGATCAAACAGGAACCTCTCTTAGGTGGGAGCCGTTCTCAGCTCCTTGAGGCCACCTACATTCCTTGATCAGCTGACTCCTCATCTTCAAGTGAGCAAAAAATATGTTAAGGCCTTCTCACACTTGGAATTTCTCCAGCTTCCCCTACAGCTCATCTCTTCTGCCTCCAACCAATTCCAAGGTCCTCCCTATTCTATGTCTGTAATCTAAGTCATATCTGCAAAGTCCCTTTTCCACAGAATAGAGCATCTTCCCAGGTTCCAGGGATCATGGCGTGAACATCTCTGGGGCCTGTTCCACCTGCTGCAGTGCTTTGTATGAGGTATGCGTACAGGTAGGTACTTTATAAATGTGAATTGTCTCACTTTTCTGGTTTTTCAGTTTCATATTGCTCTTAGCTGTAGATAACATTGCATTCATTACAATGAATCTGTTTGTCTTGTTCTACCTGAGCCATATCTTACATATTCCAGATATCCTCCATCCTGAGGTTAACTCTTAAGGTGAGAACAAGGACCACAGCTGTAATCTTCGTTTGGAAAAGACACTTAGTTCTCCCTGTGCACAAGAATGTAGAATTGAGGATTGAGGGGAATAAAGTAATGTACCTGGAAAAATCTTGTATCACTTAGAATTAGGCTCAACTCCAGGTGAGAGACAATTTAACCTTTAAAGAGGTAAAGGGACATAAATAAGGCTGAAGTTCATTTCTCTCATAGCAATGAAATCCAGAATTAAATTGAATCCAAGAGCTGGTACAGTGATGGCACAGTAGTCTTGGACCAAGGCTCTTTTTATTTAATTGCAGTACTTTCCCCATATGGTTTCCATCTCATGGTACAAAAGAACAGCTTGAGTTCTAGCCGTGGCATCCACATTCCCATCAGCAGGAAGGAGAAAGGATGGGGACATCACCCTTAAGACCTCTTCTATCCCATTGGCCAAAGTTTGCTCATATGGCTACCCCTAACCCCAAGTAAGCCTGGGAAATGCAATCTCTAGTCTAAGTGGCCATTATGCCCTTGTGTGTGTGTTCAGCCACTCAATCATGTCCAACTCTTTGAAACTCCTTGCTGCCAGGCTCCTCTGTCCATGGAATTCTCCAGGCAAGAATATTGGAATGGGTAGCCATTTCCTTCTCCAAGGGATCTTCCCAACCTAGGAATTGAGCCCAGGTCTCTTGCATTGCATGTGGATTCTTTCCCATCTGAGCCACCAGGAAAGCCTATTATACCCTGCATGTTCTCGGTAATAAAGAAGTAGAGGAGAACAGATACTGTAGTGAAACCAGTAGTCCATTCTAGATCTAAGTCTAAAATTATTTTCACTTTTCCTTCTGACTCCTCATTCCGCAGGATGAGGAAGCCATGCCTGGTGAGCTGTGGATATGGCCAGAAAGATGTGAAGGAAATACAGAGGAGCCTTACTATTCAAAGGCTCCTTATTAAAGTCCCCAAACAAGGAATTAAAGGTCACTAATGACCTAACTGTATGGAAATGTCACCCCCACCGTCTCTCCCTCCTCACTTAACATCTGTCACTATCCATCTCTTCACAACTCTGTCTTCAGCCTCTCCCAGAGTTTTAGCCCATGCAACAGGCAAGTGCCAAGCAAGCTGATTGCAAAGTAACATTGCAGATATTAAAACAGGTCCAGGGTTTCATGAAATCCATGAAATGCTATTAGGGAACCTCTTGCAGCCCAGCAAAACCAATGACAAATGAGCACCTCTAATGAGTGAGACTAATGAGCAATTACAGAAGGAAAGATTGTTGAGGCATTTCAAAAGGGAGTTCTCTGAATACTTAAGGTTTAGGAAAAGCACTTTGTGAAATTTGTGAAAAGCGTCATAGCCATGTATCCTTTTGAGTTAAAATTTTCTCTGTCCTTTCCTCTTTAAATGTAGCCATCATGGGAAGGTTAATGCCTCAGTGGCCAGGTTATCCATGAACACAGTGGGCCTCTCCTCTCACATGGAGGAATGGGGTATGTGGAAACACCAGACCTTTGTGGACAAGACAAAAGAAGAAGTGTCAATCGAAGACCAGGGCAGATGTGGAGAAGCATGTTGTCAGCTTTCTAACATTGCTCAAGGCCACTTCCACAGTGTCAGACGGTGAGGTCATTTCAGTGAGGAAATATTTGCACGAAAGCCCCTGTGGTCAAGCTGGTATAAATAGTCACATTCTACAGGCTGATTGCATCTTCAGAAGGGTATCACTTAAGGACATGACTAACCCTTCCATCAGGGGCTGAAGAAGGCAGCCACTCCCCATCGTGTAATGATACCCTCGGAGATGGAGTTGCAGAGACAGAGTCCGGGGGCTCTGGTGGTTGTGGTGGACTTGGCACATTTTGGAGGCTGGGATGCTGGGGCCTGAAGTATGGGCCAGGCTCCTCAGTAGCCATTGCTCTGGTTAAGAGCTGAGCTATGTTCCCCGAAAGTTCACATGTTCAAGCTCTAGCCTCCAGTAGCTCAGAATGTGACTATATATGGAGAAAGGGCCTTTGAAGAGATAATTGAATTAAAATGAGGCCTTTGCTGTGGGCCCTAATCCAGTCTGACCAGTGCTCTTATAAGAAGTTTGAATGCACACAGATGACCATGTAAGGGCATATCAAGAAGGCAGCCATCTGCAAGCCAAGGAGAGAGGCCTCAGGGTTAACCAAACCTGCTGGGTCCTCGATCTCAGACTTCCAGGCTCCAGAATTTTGAAAAAATAAATTCTCGTTGTTTAAACTGCTCAGCCTGTGGTACTTCGTGGTGACGGCTCAAGCCAACCAATAGAGCTGTTAAGGGGTGGGGAGCCTCTTGGCTCCTCCGTCTTCCCCTCTGATCTCCTGCACCCGGTGCAATCCTTCACTGTAACTTTTCACATGGCTGTACTTCTTTGTTCTCCTTATAGCCTCCTCCTCTGACTGTGACTCCCTAAAGAGGAGGGACTGTTTGGGTCCACTTGTATTTTTAACACCTAGCACTTTGAATCCATTGTGAAGGTTTAAGAGAAGTATCACTAGGGACTTTTGTGCTTGTCATGCTGAAGATGTAAACATTTATTCATTTGTTCAGTTATTGTGCCAATAATCATTTGGTCATTTAAAGAGTAACACATAGTCACTCTTGGAACCTAAATTAGTGTGATAGTGTAGATTCTTGTTGTTATTAGTCTCTAATTGTGTCTAACTCTTTGTGACCCCATGGACTGTAGCACACCATGCTTCTCTGTCCTCCACTATCTCCCGGAGTTTGTTCAAACTCATGTCCATTGAGTCAGTGATGCCATCCAATCATCTCATCCTCTGTCATCTCCTTCTCCCCCGCCTTTGCTCTTTCCCAGCATCAGGGTCTTTTCCAAGGAGTCAGCTCTTCGAATCAGGTAGCCCAGGTAGTGGAGCCTCAGCTTTAATATCAGTCTGAGTGTTCATGGTTGATTTCCTTTAGGATTGACTGGTTTGATTTCCTTGCTGCCCAAGAGACTCTCAAGAGTCTTCTCCAGCACCACAGTTTGAAAGCAGCAATTCTTTGGCACTCAGCCTTATTTATGGTCCAACTCTCACATCCATACATGACTACTGGCAAAACCATAGCTTTGACTAGATGGGCTTTTGTTGGCAAAGATATATCTCTGCTTTTTAATACACTGTCTTGGTTTGTCATAGCTTTTCTTCCAAGGAGGAAGCATCTTTTAATTTCATGGCTACAGTCACTATCCACAGTGATTTTGGAGTCCAAGAAAATAAAGTCTGTCAGTGTTTTCATTTTTTCCCTTCTATTTGCCATGAAGTGATGGGACTGGATGCTATGACCTTATTTTTTTGAATACTGAGTTTTAAGCCAGCTTTTTCACTCTCCTCTTTTACCTTCATCAAGAAGCTCTTTAGTTCCTCTTCATTTCTGCCACTAGTGCAGTATCATCTGCATATCTGAGGTTGTTGATATTTCTCCCAGCAATCTTGATTCCAGCTTGTGATTCATCCAGCCTGGCATAAACAAAATACATACATACATATATATATATATATATATATATATATTTGTTGTTGTTGTTGTTGTTTTCCCTTTCTCTTTCTAGTAGGGAAGGAAAGTAAATCATGCCTGTCTTCCACTCCTAAGAGAGCAAGAAGAGGTCCCTATGTGTGCCTTTAAGGTCTTCCCTTAGATTGACTGGTTGAAATAAATGGGGCAGTTGACTGAGCCTCATGCAGGATGGCAGATAGAATGTTAGGACAATTGTGATTCCAACAGTGGGCTTTGAAAGTCTACTTTCTGCAACTTAACACATTGTATAAGGCTTTGAGCTAGACCAACTGCTAGAGGAAGGGGAAAACGCAGAGCTAGCTGCCAGCAACATTTCCATCTCCTCCATGCTCTGGTATGCACTGAGAGCTGGCCAAGCCTCCCTTGCCAGCCCATCATTTGTCTGACTTAGGCTTTCCCTGGGGCTGAAAACTATCATATTCTGATGAGAATGACATTTCTCTGAGCCCCCTGGGTTGTTTGGATGCATGCAGAGTAGCTGCTCAATAGCCATGGAAACAATGTATGGGTGAGTTATAGATTTTGACAGGAACTCTTGTAGGAAAAGTGGTTAAACAGGTCTCTGCCTTGCCCCTCATTTCTCTCTCTCTCTCTCCCACTCTATTGCTTTCCTTCTACCCTCCATACAACATCAGCAACTTTTACTCAATGTTGGCAGAGTCAGAATTCACAAAGAGCTCATAGTCTTCATTTAAACTTCAGAGAAGATAGGCAAAATAAAGGGGTGGGGAAACCAAGTCTGAGGTGAAAAGAAGCTTCCTATCATATCCACAGAGGGGAAATACATATGATGGGAAAATAAATCAGGCTGAGACTTTCCAGAGGAACTTCCCCATCATTGACTCTGTTCTTTGTTCTGTAAGACTGTCTGGAGAAACTCACAGACATGCTTTCAGTGGACTGAGCCATCTTCGTGAATAAGCCAGAGGCAATCCTCTTCCTTGGAGAAGGAAATGGCACCCCACTCCAGTACTCTTGCCTGGAAAATCCCATGGACGGAGGAGCCTGGTAGGCTGCAGTCCATGGGGTCGCAAAGAGTGAGACACGACTGAGCGACTTCACTTTCACTCTTCACTTTCATGCATTGGAGAAGGAAATGGCAACCCACTCCAGTGTTCTTGCCTGGAGAATCCCAGGGACGGGGGAGCCTGGTGGGCTGCTGTCTCTGGGGTCGCACAGAGTCGGACACGACTGAAGCGACTTAGCAGCAGCAGCAGCAGCAGCAGCAGCAATCCTCTTCCTTCTCACCAAAAATGGTCCAGATTGGAGCTCAGGTGTCTGAGGAGCCAAGGGAGGCCTGCCTCCTGCCCAGGAAAACAATTTAGGACTTCATTCGAAAGCCATTTACTTAAAGTATCCACAGGCATGTTTACAATGGGAAGAAAAGTGTTTACCTGGCTCTGTTGGAGGAACTGTGGATTCTAGGAACTCAAGATACCTTCTGCCTTAGCTCACAGACAGGAAAGCCTCATTATCCTTGAATTAAACCAGTCAATGTGAAGCATATGCCTCAGGTTTCCAGCCTTCCTCATTGCTATGAAGGCAAGTTTCCTGGATACAGAGAAATTTTCCCTAGTCATTAAAAAAAAAAAAAAAGACATTCAGCAAAGGATTGCTGCTAAAAGATTTAGAAAGCATATTTATAAATATTTTAGAATTGCTGAAGGGCACATCTTCCTGGAGAATGGATTATGGGAAAGAAGATTATAGGGAAGATCTGTCAATTGGCAAAAGGAAGCTGGGAATAAATGGCTCACGAGACAGCTGCACATTTTTGCCCTCATGGTGTGTAGCATGAAGATAAACGTTTCTGTACATCATCTGTGTCCACGCAAACCATTTCCTGAAGAAGAAGGCCAGTCATACCTTATTATTATAAGTTCATTGTCACCTTTGTCCTGGGCTTGACTCAGTTTCACATATTCATCCTCAGTGATTTGTGTTAGGGTTGTCCAGAGAAGCAGAACCAATATATGGACAGAGAGGCAGAGATTTATTTAAGGAATTGGCTCATCCCCTGGAGGAGGGCATGGCAACCCACTCCAGTGTTCTTGCCTGGAGAATCCCATGGACAGAGGAGACTGGTGGGCTACAGTCCATGGGGTCGCAAAGAGTCAGCCCCGACTGAAGCGCACAGCACAGGTATCAGCTAACTTTAATAATTGCACATGTCACTAAACCAACCAAACAAAAGCATGAAATAAGGAACTGACTAACCAAATTGTGCAAACTGACATGTCCAAAATCTGACAGTAGGCTGTCAGGCTAAAAGCCCAGGGAAGTTAATGTGGTTCCAGTCCAAGGGTCATCTGTTGCCAGAATTCCTTCTCACTTGGGAAGGATGGGAGGAGTTCATCTTTGTTCTTTCAAGGCCTTCAAATGATCAGATGAGGCCCACTTACATTATAGAGAGCCACATGCTTTACTCAAAGTCCACTGATTTAAATGTCAATCCAATTTAGAAACACACTCATAGATACGTCCAAAATAATGTTTGGCCAAGTATCTGGGCACTGTGGTGCAGACAAGTTGATACATATAATCGGCCATTCACACAGCTCATGAACTTCAATGGTGTTATAGATGATTCCTAGAGATCCTTTCAACCCAAAACTCAATGATTTTAGGGTCTAAATATTTCCATGCCACTTGCTCTACTTACCACTTGACATTGTTGACAAAAATTCAATGAACTATTAAGTTCAGAAGAAAAAGGGAATTTTTGTTCGAGCCAAACCAAGGATCATGACCCAGAAAACAGATTCTCAGAAGCTCTGAGAACTGTTCTGCCTGTTAGAAGTCAAAGGCACAGTCATATACATTTTTGAGATAAGTGATCGTAATTAAAATGACATACTGATATTTTACATAAACTTCACAAAGGATACATACTCCAGTGATGCATGTACAAAGCAAGCCCCAAGGCACCATGATCCCATACAGAGCTGGGAAAGAACACTGTTCTTAAGGAGTTACATTGCTAGTGTCAGAGAAAAGGCAAAAAATCAATCTTTATGGTCAAGCAGGCACTTTGAGGAGCTGTGGTTAATGCAATGCAGATGCACACTGCATATTAAGGAGCGAGGGAGGGAGGAGGCTCACACAAACTCAGAGAGAGAATTCTAGGTTTAATCTTTTTCTTGTCCTGCCTTCAGATATAACTTTTATTTCATCAATGTGAAAGCCAAGTACTTTTCAAAGTGTGGGCTTTGAAACAACTGTTGATCACATCTCCATCTCATGGTGAGCAGGTAGTGTGACAGTTTCAGACAAAAATAAGTGGGTGTACAAAAATGTCACAGATTTTGAGGTACTAGATGGAGTATTATTAGCTCAGAAACACCACAGCACCCTTTTTAAGTGTTATACTTTGTAAGGGAACCGAAGGTAGAGCTTGGTCCACTGGACTCTGCTCAGGTTCAGCTAAAGATGACATCGAAGTCTGCTGATGGCATTAAGTTGTTATGGTGTTGAGTATGTTGTTGTTCATGTTTGTTTAACTTTTTTTTATTCTTTCTTTTTTATTTATATTATATCTCAATTCATAAAAGTGCATTAATTACCTGGACAGGTTCACTAGACTATAAAGTCATGATAAAAATTAACAAGTAAAATTCTACAACCCAAAATAATGTCAAACTTTTTAAAAAGTGAACTAGGGGTCTTGGGTAAATAGTGACTAATAAGTGTGTGTGTTCTGGGACAGGTAAAACCATGAGTGTGATAAATATACACAAACAACTGTAAGAGAAGGGCAAAGAGGCTGTATCATGATGAATACCTACAGTTGAGCTTTGTTATTCTGTATTCATCCAGTCTCCATATTCTCTCCCTTTCCAATGTGTTGCATATTATGAAAATACAGAGTAATGGGTTAGAACTCATTGAAGTCTTGCATAACTTTCAATCAAAGCAGAGAATCTTTTCATGCAAACCAATGAAATTTGGGGAGAACAAGGGTAAACTCATGGTGGCTTCCCAGGCGGCACAGCGGTAAAGAATCCGCCTGCCAGTGCAGGAGATGCAAGAGACTTGGGTTCAATCCCTGGGGTGGGAAGATTCCTTGGAGTAGGAAATAGCAACCCACTCCAGTATTCTTGCCTGGAAAATTCCAAGGACAGAACATCCTGGCAGGCTACAGACCACGGGGTCACAAAGAGTCAGACCCCACTGAGCACACACACTTGTTTGTTTTTTGCTTTGTAAAAATCATGCATTTCAAGGTAAAATTGAGGAATGCTGCCCCTAAATTGGAGAAGAGCAATCCCAGAAATTCTAATGACAATGACCAGGTTAGGTGATACATCCCCAGAGAGGCTTGTTACCTAGAACTGCAACCACTTGAGCAAAATGATCAGCTAATGAAGAGTGGCTGTGAGGGGCAATGAACTCTGTTATCCCCAGGCCAAGCAGCTGTCTCCCAGCTGCTGTGTCTTTCAGGATTGAAAAGTGATGAACATATGCACATTCCCCACTGCACGCTGGAAAATATGAGATTTTCACAGGCATAACTGCTGGGCCATTGTGTTGGTCTCTGGAGTTTCAATTTATTGATAAAGACCTCGTGGACTTAGAAAACACATGTGGCCCACCCAGCACTGACAGGGGTATAATCCCATGTCAGTGATTAATTTGTAGCCTTGCACTCCCTCCATGAATTGAAAATCCTTCTACTGCAAGGAATGTGGGTCTGATTATATTGACAATTCATACCCCTGGCTCATGCCTGTGCCCATAGCCAGAACACATGGAACAATGTTCTGGTCAATTTAGAATCTACCCCTCAGATGTCAGTCCACAGATGTGAATTGGGTATTTCACAAAGGGGTCAAATTTGGCTTTGAATTTCTCATCTGTGCTAATTGACTTTTGGCATTGCACTGCCTATCCCATGCCCCTACCCTGTCCATATGGGAGAATTCCCCACTGTGTGTAGTGCTTGTGGGTCTCAATGGTCTGCTGTCCACTAGGACACTTGAAATATAGAGATCTCTTGTCCTACCTACCCACTGCTAATTGTGGAGTGGGTTTGGGTGTGGTTTAGAATCAGGCAGGACTTCAACTAAACAACAAAGAATGAAGGGTCAGTTAAAATTTAGTCATGGTGGGTTCATGGGTCTCCAGGAGGACACAGGATCTGATCCCAAGACAATGACACTGCAGCCTTACGTTTCCTCCTGCAAGATAATTGATTCACGTCCTGTATAGGAGCCTCTATAGTGCCTTTGTGACATGTTTTCAAAGTCTGGTCCTCTAGCTGTCAGTCCGTTGTACAGCATCTCACAATTTCCCAGTGTGAACTTTTTTGCCTAAGACATCCTCTGATAGCTTCCGTTGCTTCCACCCACTTCCCTGATTGATACACATGCCTTTTGGTCTCTGTGTGGTGGGGAACAAGTGGCCCATAGTGGTAATCAAAAAGGAGGAGATGATAGAAATACCATGAAGATATGAAAGTGCAAGTGCAAGTTGCTCAGTCGTGTCCGACTCTTTTCGACCCCATGGACTATACAGTCCTTGGAATTCTTCAGGCCAGAATACTGAACTGGGTAGCCTATCCCTTCTCCAGCGGATCTTCCCAACCCAGGAATCAAACTGGGGTGTCCTGCACTGTGGGCGGATTCTTTACCAACTGACTTATGAGGGAAGCCATGAACATATAGATGAAGACAAAAGACAAATAGAAAAGTTATGAAGTAGATGAAAAATTTAGATTCCCACAGCTCTTTTAGAAGCATTATCTGTTATCCCTTATTTTTTAAAAAACTGTATCTTTCCAAATACTGATAGTATTCCTGGTAAATAACAACTGTTCCCTCATTCAGTCCAGAAGACTCTGGAGAGACCAGGCTTAGAATAAACCAGGGGTCTTCAACCTGTGGGCCTCCATTTGTTTTGGTAAATCGTTTTACCAGAACTGTTCAGTCAGTCAGTTCAGTCACTCAGTCATGTCTGACTCTCTGCAACCCCATGGACTACAGCACGCCAGGAGCTTGTTCAAACTCATGTCCCTCACCCTCTCCATCACCAACTCCCAGAGCTTGCTCAGACTCATGCCCATCGGAGTCGGTGGTGCCATCCAACATCTCATCCTCTGTCATTCCCATCTCCTCCTGCCTTCAATCTTTCCCAGCATCAAGGTCTTTTCCAATGAGTCAATTCTTCACATCAGGTGGCCAAAGTATTGGAGCTTCAGCTTCAGCATCAGTCCTTCCAGTGAATATTCAGGGTTGATTTCCTTTAGGATTGACTGGTTTGATTTCCTTACAGTCCAAAGAACTCTCAAGAGTCTTCTCCAACACCATAGTTCAGAAGAATCAATTCTTCGGCATTCAGCCTTCTTTATGGTCCAACTCTCACATCCATACATGACTACTGGAAAAACCATAGCTTTAACTAGATGGACCTTTGTCAGCAAAGTAATGTCTCTGCTTTTTAATATGCTGTCTAGGTTGGTCATAGTTATTTTTCCAAGGAACAAGCATGTTTTAATTTCATGGCTGCAGTCACCATCTGCAGTGATTTTGGAGACCAAGGAAATGCTGATTCATTCCCGTCTTGTCTATGGCTGCCATCAAGCTGCAAAGGCAGAGTTGAGTGGTTGAGACAGAGATTGTACAGCCAGCAAAGCCTAAAATACTTACTCCAAGGCCCTTCTCAGAAGAGGTGGTTGATCCCTTGACCAGAACATCTGAATCTCTGGGAATTAAAGTACAGAAATCTATTTTCTTTCTTTTTTTTTTTTTAATATGAGTATATAATCACATTTATTTCCTTTAATAGGACTTACAGGTAATTGTTACAATATTTATTAGTTTCATTTTTTTCTTTTTTTAAAATTTTATTTTATTTAACTTTACAATATTGTATTGGTTTTGCCATATATCAAAATGAATCTGCCACAGGTATACATGTGTTCCCCATCCTGAACCCTCCTCCCTCCTCCCTCCCCACACCATCCCTCTGGGTCGTCCCTGTGCACCAGCCCCAAGCATCCAGCATCGTGCATTGAACCTGGACTGGCGACTCATCTCATATATGATATTATACATATTTCAATGCCATTCTCCCAAATCATCCCACCGTCTCCCTCTCCCACAGAGTCCAAAAGACTGTTCTATACATCAGTGTCTCTTTTGCTGTCTCGTATACAGGGTTATTGTTACCATCTTTCTAAATTCCATATATATGCGTTAGTATACTGTATTGGTGTTTTTCTTTCTGGCTTACTTCATTCTGTATAATAGGCTCCAGTTTCATCCACCTCATTAGAATTGACTCAAACGCATTCTTTTTAATGGCTGAGTAATACTCCATTGTGTATATGTACCACAGCTTTCTTATCCATTCATTTGCTGATGGACATCTAGGTTGCTTCCATGTCCTGGCTATTATAAACAGTGCTGCAATGAACATTGGGGTACACGTGTCTCTTTCAATTCTGGTTTCCTCAGCATGTATGCCCAGCAGTGGGATTGCTGGATCATAAGGCAGTTCTATTTCCAGTTTTTTAAGGAATCTCCACACTGTTCTCCATAGTGGCTGTACTAGTTTGCATTCCCACCAACAGTGTAAGAGGGCTCCCTTCTCTCCACACCCTCTCCAGCATTTATTGCTTGTAGACTTTTGGATGGCAGCCATTCTGACTGGCATGAAATGGTACCTCATAGTGGTTTTGATTTGCATTTCTCTGATAATGAGTGATGTTGAGCATCTTTTCATGTGTTTGTTAGCCATCTGTATGTCTTCTTTGGAGAAATGTCTATTTAGTTCTTTGGTCCATTTTTTGATTGGGTCATTTATTTTTCTGGAATTGAGCTGTAGGAGTTGCTTGTATATTTTTGAGATTACTTGTTTGTCTGTTGCTTCATTTGCTATTATTTTCTCCCATTCTGAAGGCTGTCTTTTCACCTTGCTTATAGTTTCCTTTGTTGTGCAGAAGCTTTTAAGTTTAATTAGGTCCCATTTGTTTATTTTTGCTTTTATTTCCAATATTCTTGGAGGTGGCTCATAGAGGATCCTGCTGTGATGTATGTCGGAGTGTGTTTTGCCTATGTTCTCCTCTAGGAGTTTTATAGTTTCTGGTCTTACGTTGAGATCTTTAATCCATTTTGAGTTTATTTTTTGTGTATGGTGTTAGAAAGCGCTCTAGTTTCATTCTTTTACAAGTGGTTGACCAGATTTCCCAGCACCACTTGTTAAAGAGATTGTCTTTTCTCCATTGTATATTCTTGCCTCCTTTGTCAAAGATAAGGTGTCCATATGTGCATGGATTTATCTCTGGGCTTTCTATTTTGTTCCATTGATCTATATTTCTGTCTTTGTGCCAGTACCATACTGTCTTGATGACTGTGGCTTTGTAGTAGAGCTTGAAGTCAGGCAGGTTGATTCCTCCAGTTCCATCCTTCTTTCTCAAGATAGCTTTGGCTGTTCGAGGTTTTTTGTATTTCCATACAAATTGTGAATTTTTTTGTTCTAGCTCTGTGAAGAATACCGTTGGTAGCTTGATAGGGATTGCATTGAATCTATAAATTGCTTTGGGTAGTATACTCATTTTCACTATATTGATTCTTCCAATCCATGAACATGGTATATTTCTCCATCTATTAGTGTCCTCTTTGATTTCTTTCACCAGTGTTTTATAGTTTTCTATATATAGGTCTTTAGTTTCTTTAGGTAGATGTATTCCTAAGTATTTTATTCTTTTCATTGCAATGGTGAATGGAATTGTTTCCTTAATTTCTCTTTCTATTTTCTCATTATTAGTGTATAAGAATGCAAGGGATTTCTGTGTGTTGATTTTACATCCTGTAACTTTACTATATTCATTGATTAGTTCTAGTAATTTTCTGGTGGAGTCTTTAGGGTTTTCTAAGTAGAGGATCATGTCATCTGCATACAGTGAGAGTTGTACTTCTTCTGTTCCAATCTGGATTCCTTTTATTTCTTTTTCTGCTCTGATTGCTGTGGCCAAAACTTCCAAAACTATGTTGAATAGTAATGGTGAAAGTGGGCACCCTTGTCTTGTTCCTGACTTTAGAGGAAATGCTTTCAATTTTTCACCATTGAGGATAATGTTTGCTGTGGGTTTGTCATATATAACTTTTATTATGTTGAGGTATGTTCCTTCTATTCCTGCTTTCTGGAGAGTTTTTATCATAAATGGATGTTGAATTTTGTCAAAGGCTTTCTCTGCATCTATTGATATAATAATATGGTTTTTATTTTTCAGTTTGTTAATGTGGTGTATTACATTGATTGATTTGCGGATATTGAAGAATCCTTGCATCCCTGGGATAAAGCCCACTTGGTCATGGTGTATGATCTTTTTAATGTGTTGTTGGATTCTGATTGCTAGAATTTTGTTAAGGATTTTTGCATCTATGTTCATCAGTGATATTGGCCTGTAGTTTTCTTTTTTTGTGGCATCTTTTTCAGGTTTTGGTATTAGGGTGATGGTGGCCTCATAGAATGAGTTTGGAAGTTTACTTTCCTCTGCAATTTTCTGGAAGAGTTTGAGTAGGAAAGGTGTTAGCTCTTCTCTAAATTTTTGGTAGAATTCAGCTGTGAAACCGTCTGGACCTGGGCTTTTGTTTGCTGGAAGATTTCTGATTACAGTTTCAATTTCCGTGCTTGTGATGGGTCTGTTAAGATTTTCTATTTCTTCCTGGTCCAGTTTTGGAAAGTTGTACTTTTCTAAGAATTTGTCCATTTCTTCCACGTTGTCCATTTTATTGCCATATAATTGCTGATAGTAGTCTCTTATGATCCTTTGTATTTCTGTGTTGTCTGTTGTGATCTCTCCATTTTCATTTCTAGTTTTATTGATTTGATTTTTCTCCCTTTGTTTCTTAATGAGTCTGGCTAATGGTTTGTCAATTTTATTTATCCTTTCAAAGAACCAGCTTTTGGCTTTGTTGATTTTTGCTATGGTCTCTTTTGTTTCTTTTGCATTTATTTCTGCCCTAATTTTTAAGATTTCTTTCCTTCTACTAACCCTGGGATTCTTCATTTCTTCCTTTTCTAGTTGCTTTAGGTGTAGAGTTAGATTATTTATTTTTGACTTTTTGCTTGTTTCTTGAGGTATGCCTATATTGCTATGAACTTTCCCCTGAGGACTGCTTTTACAGTGTCCCACAGGTTTTGGGTTGTTGTGTTTTCATTTTCATTTGTTTCTATGCATATTTTGATTTCTTCTGTGATTTGTTGGTTATTCAGCAGCGTGTTGTTCAGCCTCCATATGTTGGGATTTTTAATAGTTTTTCTCCTGTAATTGAGATCTAATCTTACTGCATTGTGGTCAGAAAAGATGCTTGGAATGATTTCTATTTTCTGAATTTACCAAGGCTAGATTTATGGCCCAGGATGTGATCTATCCTGGAGAAGGTTCCATGTGCACTTGAGAAAAAGGTGAAATTCATTGTTTTGGGATGAAATGTCCTATAGATATCAATTAGGTCTAACTGGTCCATTGTATCATTTAAAGTTTGTGTTTCCTTGTTAATTTTCTGTTTAGTTGATCTACCCATAGGTGTGAGTGGGGTATTAAAGTCTCCCACTATTATTGTGTTATTGTTAATTTCTCCTTTCATACTTGTTAGTATTTGTCTTACATATTGCGGTGCTCCTATGTTGGGTGCATATATATTTATAATTGTTATATCTTCTTCTTGGATTGATCCTTTGATCATTATGTAGTGACCTTCTTTGTCTCTTTTCACAGCCTTTGTTTTAAAGTCTATTTTATCTGATATGAGTATTGCTACTCCTGCTTTCTTTTGGTCCCTATTTGCCTGGAAAATCTTTTTCCAGCCCTTTACTTTCAGTCTGTATGTGTCCCCTGTTTTGAGGTGGGTCTCTTGTAGACAACATATGTAGGGGTCTTGTTTTTGTATCCATTCAGCCAGTCTTTGTCTTTTGGTTGGGGCATTCAACCCATTTACATTTAAGGTAATTATTGATAAGTATGATCCCATTGCCATTTACTTTATTGTTTTGGGTTCTAATTTATACACCCTTTTTGTGTTTCCTGTCTAGAGAATATCCTTTAGTATTTGTTGGAGAGCTGGTTTGGTGGTCCTGAATTCTCTCAGCTTTTGCTTGTCTGTAAAGCTTTTGATTTCTCCTCCATATTTGAATGAGATCCTTGCTGGGTACAATAATCTGGGCTGTAGGTTATTTTCTTTCATCACTTTAAGTATGTCTTGCCATTCCCTCCTGGCTTGGAGAGTTTCTATTGAAAGATCAGCTGTTATCCTTATGGGAATTCCCTTGTGTGTTATTTGTTGTTTTTCCCTTGCTGCTTTTAATATTTGTTCTTTGTGTTTGATCTTTGTTAATTTGATTAATATGTGTCTTGGGGTGTTTCGCCTTGGGTTTATCCTGTTTGGGACTCTCTGGGTTTCTTGGACTTGAGTGGTTACTTCCTTCCCCATTTTAGGGAAGTTTTCAACTATTATCTGCTCAAGTATTTTCTCATGGTCTTTCTTTTTGTCTTCTTCTTCTGGGACCCCAATGATTCGAATGTTGTAGCGTTTAATATTGTCCTGGAGGTCTCTGAAATTGTCCTCATTTCTTTTAATTCATTTTTCTTTTTTCCTCTCTGATTCATTTATTTCTACCATTCTATCTTCTAATTCACTAATCCTATCTTCTGCCTCTGTTATTCTACTATTTGTTGCCTCCAGAGTGTTTTTGATTTCGTTTATTGCATTGTTCATTATATATTGACTCTTTTTTTTATTTCTTCTAGGTCCTTGTTAAACCTTTCTTGCATCTTCTCAATCCTTGTCTCCAGGCTATTTATCTGTGATTCCATTTTAATTTCAAGATTTTGGATCAATTTCACTATCATTATTTGGAATTCTTTATCAGGTAGATTCCCTATCTCTTACTCTTTTGTTTGGTTTGGTGTGCATTTATCCTGTTCCTTTACCTGCTGGGTATTCCTCTGTCTCTTCATCTTGTTTAAATTGCTTAGTTTGGGGTGTCCTTTCTGTATTCTGGCAGTTTGTGGAGTTCTCTTTATTGTGGCGTTTCCTCACTGTGTGTGGTTTTGTACAGGTGGCTTGTCAAGGTTTCTTGGTTAGGGAAGCTTGTGTCGGTGTTCTGGTGGGTGGAGCTGGATTTCTTCTCTCTGGAGTGCAGTGAAGTGTCCAGTAATGAGTTATGAGATGTCTATGGTTTTGGGGTGACTTTGGGCAGCCTGTATATTGGAGCTCAGGGCTGTGTTCCTGTGTTGCTGGAGAATTTGCTTGGTATGTCTTGCCCTGGAGCTTGTTGACCCTTGTGTGGTGCTTGGGTTCAGTGTAGGTATGGAGGCATTTGATGAGCTCCTGTCAATTAATGTTCCCTGGAGTCAGGGTTTGGACTTAAGCCTCCTGCTTCCAGTTATTGGTCTTATTTTTACAGTAGTCTCAAAACTTCTCCTTCTATACAGCACCATTGATAAAACATCTAGGTTAAAGATGAAAAGTTTCTCCACTGTGAGGGTCACCCAGAGAGGTTCACAGCATTACATGGAGAAGAGAAGAGGGAGGAAGGAGTTAGAGGTGACCCGAATGAGATGAGGTGGAATCAACAGAGGAGAGAGCGGGCTAACCAGTAATCACTTCCTATGTGCACTCCACAACTGGACCGCTCAGAGATGTTCACGGAGTTATACAGAGAAGAGAAGAGGGAGGAAGGAGACAGAGGTGGCCAGGAGGATAAAAGGAGGGAATGAAAAGGAGAGAGACAGATCCAGCCAGTAATCAGTTCCCTAAGTGCTCTCCACCATCTGGAACACACAGAAATTCACAGAGTTGGGTAGAGTAGAGAAGGGTTAGGGAGGAGACACAGGCGACCTGGTGGGAAAAAAGGAGAGTCTGAAGGGGGAGAGAGCAGTCAAGCCAGTAATCTCGCTCCCTAGTAAAAACTGGGTACTGAAGATTGGGTTCTTAAAGGTAAAAAATTGGTAACAAATACCTAAAAGCAAAAATTAAAAATCTAGAATAAAGTTTGGAATTTCAAAAATACAATGTTAAAGAAAAGAAGAAGGAAAAGAAAGAGAGAAAAAGAAAAAGAAAAAGAAAAAAAAAGTCACAAAAATTATAAAGAAAATATAGGTAAAAAATTGATAACAAATACCAAAAAGCAAAAGTTAACAAATCTAGAGTAGAGTTTGGAATTTCAAAAAATATAATGTTAAAGAAAAGAAGAAGAAAAAGAAAGAGAAAAAAACACAAACAAAAACAAAGTCACAAAAATTATAAAGAAGATATAGGTAAAAAATTGATAACAAATACCAAAAAACATAAATTAAAAATCTAGAGTAGAGTTTGGAATTTCAGGAATACAATGTTAAAGAACAGATGAAGAGAAAGAAAGAAAGAAAAAAAAGTCACAAAAGTTATATAAAAAAAAAAATAGGTACAAAATTGATAACAAATACCAAAGAGCTAAAATTAAAAATCTACAGCAGAGTTTGGAATTTCAAAATACAATGTTAAAGAAAAGAAGAATAAGAAAAAAAAAAGGTGACAGAAGTTATAAAAAATATATATATGAAGTTTGCTTTTTTTTAAAAAAAGGGTCTTTTTTTTTTTTTGCAATGTAATAGTGGGTTATAAAAGTGAAAATTAGAGGAGTAATAGAGGATTTAAAAAAATTTTTTTAATTAAAAAAAAAGAAAGAAAGAATGATCATAAAAATAGTAAAAATATATGTAGGATTTTCTCTGATGTTGTTGTGGGTATTGTGGGTTCAGTTCATTTTCGGCTAGTTCCTTGTTCCAGCTTATATTTCCCAAGATCTATAGCCCCCTTCCTATGTAGTCGGTACTAACTACGGGGTTTTAATCTATTGCCTGTCGCTTCCAAGGCAGTTCCCTCTGTTATAGCTTCTTCTGTTTGCTGGTCTCTTCAGTGTCTGATTTCCGCCCTGATAACAAAGGGGACGGTGGTGGACACCTTTTTTTTTTTTTTAAGGCTCACTTGTTCAGGCATGCTGTGGAGAGGGAGGGGAGCTGCAAATAAATAAGACTGGCGTGTGCTCTCAGTGCCTCAGCCACACTGGGCCTGCCCCCACTCACGGCGCATGTGGCCTTCCTGCCAACACTGCTCAGGCTCTAGATTGCTCTGCCGGGAATCATCCGTGGCCAGCCCTGGGCTGCTTGCACCTCCTAGGTCTAAGCCGCTCAGGTTCAGGCACTCGGGTAGTCCTCAGAGGCACAGACTCGGTTGGGCCTGCGTTTTGTGCCCTTCCCAGGTCTGAGCAGCTCAGACAAGAAAGACAAAACATATACTTGTCTTTCAATGATGAGGTGTTTGGCGAGCGTGGTTGCTGCGACTTATCGCCTCCCCGCCGCTCAGTTATCTGGGTGTACAACCGGCGCACCTTCTCAGGCGGATGTTGACTGTCCAGAACCCCAAGAAGTTTTAGTTAGCAAAGAAGACTGCTTACAGTTTTGTAGATAATGTCTCTCTGGGGCTGTGATTGCCCCCTTCTGGCTCTGGCTGCCTGTCACTGGAGGGGGACGGTCTGCAGCTGGCTATCTCTGTACAGTCCTTTGGTCTGTGCGCGGGCCTGGTGGTGTCTTAGGTTAGGGCTGGCTTTTCGCGTGGTAGATAACCCACAGTCTGGTTTGCTAGCCCAAATTATTTCGCTCAGGTAGCGCTCAGGGTATTCAGGCCAGATCCTTACTCTAAGCGATGCAGCCCGTGCCGCGCCTCCCTGCCCAGCACCCGCTTGCTAATGGTGGATGCAGACATCTGCGCTGCTTCTCCACTGGGGGAGTTACCGTTGGGCTCGTAATCTGTGGGTTTTAATTGTTTATTTTTCCTCCCTGTTATGTTGCCCTTTGTACTTCCAAGGCTTGGCACAGACTCGGCAGTGAGAATGTTTCCTGGTGTTTGGAAACTTCTCTCTTTTTAAGACTCCCTTCCCAGGATGGAGCTCCGTCCCTCCCTCTTTTGTATCTTTTTTTGTCTTTTATATTTTTTCCTACCTCCTTTCGAAGACAATGGGTTGCTTTTCTGGGTGCCTGATGTCCTCTGCTGGCATTCAGAAGTTGTTTTGTGGAATTTACTCAGCGTTTAAATGTTCTTTTGATGAATTTGTGGGGGAGAAAGTGTTCTCCCCGTCCTATTCCTCCGCCATCTTAGCTCCTCCCCAGGAATCTATTTTCCTCTTATTTTTCACTATTTACCTAGAGGCCCACCCTTTCCAGCCCCATGAGTGCATCTTTGGCTAACCCCACTGAAGGTGAATCTGGGTGCAAAATCAGCCAGTTTTTAATGCACCTAGCTGGGCTGTGCATCCATGGAGAGGTCACAAGTTTTATGAGCAACAGGAGCAGCCCAGCCAAGGATCCTAAGAAAAGCAGAGCCAGCTACAGTCCATTTCATCTAATCCCCATCCCTCCTCCTCCGCCCTGTTATGTCTGAGCAGATAAAGGGCCAGGAAAGGAGAAGGAGTGTGCCCAAGGTAAACTTTCCCCATGCTGAAGGTTAAGTCAAGGGGCCTGTCCTATCTCGGAGGCCTGGGATTCGTGTTCTTAGAGGATAGGAACCAACCAGGGACAGAATATGGAAGCAGCTCTCCAGCCTTGCTCCCTGGGGGCCTGGACCCTTCTGGAGGCAGCGTGGGGAAGCCAAGTGCTAAAGACCACAGGCTGGTTAGTGAAGGAGAACTATGACCCAAAGCCAAGTCTTCCTACACCAGCCTGGCGCCCTCTCTGCTGTCACTCTGGTTCATCAGGGAAGCCTTAAAGGAGATGGTGGGAGCTGAGTCTCCCTTAGAATCCAGAATGAGACCCACCCAAGCCAAGACCATTATTTCATCTCCCTTCAGTACCCAAGTGCTGAAGAGCAGCATTTCGGTGTGCTAGAGACATACCGCACCATTCATGAAGCATGAAGGTCACCGATCTAGAAGTCAGCAGACCCATGCTTTCATTCTAACTCTGCCACTAACTAGCTCAGTTCCCTCGACATGTTGCTTCTCCTTTCCTGGGCCATTATCTGCTCAGACATAACAGGGCAGGGGGAATTAGATGAAATCTGCTTTTCTTAAGATGCTCTTGTTGCTATAAATCATGTGACCTCTCCACGGATGCACATCCCAGCTAAGTGCATAAAAACTGGCTGATCTGGGGCTTCCCTGGTGGCTCAGTGGTTAAGAATCTGTCTGCCAAAGCAGGAGACAAGGGTTCAATCCCTGGTCAGGGACGATTCCATATGCTGCAGAGCAACAAAGCCTGTGTACCATGAGCACTGAACCTGTGCTCTAGAGGCCAGGAACTGCAATCTACTGAAGCCCATGTGCCCTAGAGCTTGTACTCTGCAGCAAGAGAAGCCACCACAATGAGAAGCCCATGAACTGCAACTAGAGAGTAGCCCCTGCTTGTCACAAGAGAAAACCCCGAGCAGCAGTGAAGACCCAGCACAGCCAAAAATAAATAAATAAATAAAATTATTATTTTTTTAAAGCTGGCTGATTTTGCTTCCAAATTCATCCTCAGTGGGGCCAGCCAGGGATGTAGTCATGGACACGAGCATTCGACTGGCTTCGTGGGAAGTCCTGCAGCCTGAAGGAAAAGATGGCTCTGAAAGATGAGACCACCGTGTCACACCAGAGGATAGGGACCAATGGGATGAAGACGCTAACTAGCCAACATGGCTGGGTAGACTCTTGGTTTAGAATCCAAGAATGTCTTTCCTGTATGGCCTACTTTAAGGCTTGGAATAAAGAAATGTATTTGGGACGCCAACCCCAGATCTACTCCACTCTGTGGTTGGGGTGGAGTGTCTGGAATCAGCATTACTCATGTGGAAACATTTTTCTCTTTAATACCTCCAGAAGATCCTGGAACGGCCTGTGGCAAACCATGAAAGCAGGCAAGACAGGGCTGCTCTATTATTTGCTGAACCAAATGATTAATTTTCAAGGTGAATTAAAAGTGTTCTATGAGTTTTTCATATACCTTCAGAGCTTTATTCCTTCAGGAGCTTTATCTCTGTTTCTGCCTAGAAAAGAAATCTATCCTCATTTCCTCAAATGTATCTTTGAGAAATAAAAGAAGTTAATGAAATATCTTTTAAAATTACACAAGTCTTCCAAGCTATTTACTGGACACCAACACCCCATAGTTCCTGAAGCTGAATTCAATGGAGGAAACGTTTCTCCCAGCACTTACAAAAAGAAACACACTGTTTTTATTGATCTGAAATCTCTTAATAGGTCTAATGACTCAAATGTTATTTTTAATTGCTTACTCACTAGCAAGAAGGATAATAAAGTTTATATTGACCAGATGTTTTCTTTCTAATAATTTCCTCCAGCTCCATTCCTTTTTTCTATCCCTGATGTATAATAATAGTTAGTGGGTGCCAAGCAATGTGCTGGGAAGACAGTGCCTCACTACAGAACCATCTTTTTTAATCTTCACCACAACCATGAGAGATAAATGTGATTAGTCTCACTTTATTAATGGGGAACCTGAGGCTTAGAATGGCTAAGGAAACACAGCTTAAAAGTTGGGAGTTGGGACTCAAAGTCAAGTTGAGTCTGAAGTCAAAATCAATATCCATCTGTCCATCCTTTCATTCATACATGGCCTTCTCAGGTGGCACTAGTGGTAAAGAACCTGCCTGCCAATGCAGGAGACATAGAGACGTGGGTTTGATCCCTGGGTTGGGAAGATCCCCTGGAGAAGGAAATGGCAACCCACTCCAGTATTCTTGCCAGGAGAATCCCATGGACAGAGGAGCCTGAAGGGCTACAGTCCATAGAGTCGCAAATCCACCCATCTGTCATCCATCCATCATCCATCCATTCACCCATCTACTCATCCATCATTCATCATTCATTCATTCATTCATCTGTCAATCATTCATCCATTCATCCACTCATCCATCTGTTCATCATTAGCAAATATTTATTTGCACTTATATTCCTGGTGCTATATTGAATACTAAAAATATAAAACAAAAGATCTCACATGGAATACACATTCTAGAGAACAGAGCAACATTAATAAAAGAATACAACATCGTTGGAGTCTACAAATAATAAATGCTGGAGAGGGTACATATAAAAGGAAACCTTCCTACACTATTGATAGGAATGTAAATTGGTACAGCCACTATGGAGAACAGTATGAAAGTTACTTAAAAAACTAAAACTAGAGTTACTATATGAACCAGCAATCTTGCTCCTGATCATATACCTGGAAAACACTAATTCAAGAAGATACATGTACCCCAGTGTTCATGGCAGCACTATTTACAATAGCCATGGATCAACCTAAATGTCCATAGATGGCTGGATAAAGAAGATGTGGTGCTTTATATATATATAGAAGAAGAAGAAAATATATATATACACACACACACATACACTTATATATATACACATATGGATCACTTTGTTGTACACCTCAAACTAACACAACATTGCAAATCAACTATACTTCAATAAAAAGAATATAAGAAACAAACACAAATATTAACTGGGAAAGTACTACAAAGAAGGGATTTTAGTGCTCCAAGAACATAGAAGGAACTGCTCTAGTTAAGGATGCCAATTAAGTGGGGTAGGATATAGACTACCCATATGAATAAATTCATCTTCAAAATACAGTGGTTTAACCCAATGAAGTTCATCATTTACTTAGAGTACATGATTTACAGGGGTGAGCAGGGTTCTCCTCCATCCAGACACTCAGCTAACAGAGGCTCTGCCGTCACAGCCTGCATCTGGAACACGTGGCCTCCAAGGTCAGTGTGGGAGAAGAAAAATAGGACAATCTCACTGGAGATTTTCAAGGCCAAGTTCAGAAGTGTCTTACCTCACCCATGTCCATCGACCAAAATCCAGTCACCTGGTCCCAACTGTGCAGCAAGCGAGGTTGGGAAATGTCTAGGAAGAGAACAATGAAATGGCAACACAGGGCACTGTTTCTGCTGTGAGACGTCATACAAGCCTTCCTGGAGGAAAAAGGGACTGACGTGAAGTGGGGATACACTGCCTCTCTAGGAAGTACCGGGAGACCTGCGAGTAGGGGCAGAATTCCCCAGCCTCCAAATTCCTTGGTTTCTTTATAATTGATTTATTTACCTCCACTAAAAGCAAGCTTTCACTAAGTGGTCCACACATAAACCTATTAGTTTGGGTTATATTTTCCATTTACTTATTCTATCAATGAAAGGCATTTATGGAATGTTTACTATGTGAAAGTTACAGAATAAGGCTCTGTACAATAATAAACATGGTGTTATTATTTCCCTCAAGGATCTCTTCTGTCTAGTTGAAAGACGGCAAATGTGCAGAGAGTATTAAGAAATAACGTAATAAAGACAGTACTGTTTATAAAAGGTATAAACAATACAAATGTATGCTCTCACAGAACAAGACAGTCGAGTGGCATGGAGGTTAGAATCAATGGCTCATAGAAGCTCTCGAGGATCAGGTTCTTTACATCTTTCCCTTCTGCTGTCCTTGGGGTTGTCCATATTGTTCCACTTCATCTGTAAACATGACATGATTAAGTGAAAGAAGAGACAGAAGAAGTGTATTTTCCATTTTGCATGTTTGTTTTTAAGAGTGAGGAGTCCTTTCCCTAAGTACCCTAGCAGATTCCTTTCCCACTGGGTTATGTTAATGTTGATGCCCCAAGTAATCACAGGCAGAAAAATGACATCAATCCTGATTTATTGCCTGTGGCTGAGACTTGCTTCCTCAGAAAGAAGAACAAAATCAAGATTTGTTACAAGGAAAAAAGAGAATAGTATTTATTGGGCCTCAAACAAATAGTGTCTTCCATGGAGATGATGCTAAGTGTGAAATGAATGTTTAGACATTTATTATAACAATAAGAGAAACCGTTCTGGTGTCATCTGCTTAAGACTGGCAAAATGTGATGAAAAACTCTGCCATCACGGAGGGCTTTTGAGGCAAGGAGACTAACCAGGAGAGAAGAACGTATGACTGTTGCGCATGGGAAGGAAGGGTCAGGCTGGGGCAAGGACATCTCTGGAAGGCTAAGGAAGCCTGGACCTAGAGACACTGGAGGTAGGGAGAGTGAGGGACCCCCACAGGCCTGTGTCCAAGGGCTAGTCCTCTCTGGAATATTTCAGGATGAGAAAATTCTCTTCCAGAATCTCAAAGACTCTTGGATTAATCTTTGTGGTTACCAAAGACACCCAGCTTTCCTGAGATATCTATTCATTCACCTTTTATAATGACACCTGTAGTGATTAACTTTACAGGTCAACTTGGCCAAGCCCTGGTGTCCAGTTGCTGGGTCAAATACCAGTCTAGATGTTGCTTTGAGGGTGTTTTTAAAGAGGTGATTAACACCAAAATCAGTAGGTGCTGAGTGTAGTAGGTCATCCTCCATAATGTGGGTGGGCCTCATCCAATCAGCTGAAGGTCTTAAGAGAAAAGACCGAGGTCCGCAAGGAGGACAGAAGTTCTGCCTCCACGTCATCTTTGGATTCAAGACTGCAGCATGGAATTTTGCTAGAATTTCCAGAATGCTTGTCTGTCTTATAGGTCTCAGGCTTGTCAGCCTCCACAGTTGCACGTGGAATTCCTTCAAGTAAATCTCTGTATGTGTGGGCACTTCATGCTAAGTCAGTTCAGTCTGTCTGATTCTTTGTGACCCTATGGATTGCAGCCCACCAGGCCCCTCTGTCTGTGGAATTCTCCAGGCAAGAATACTGGAGTGGGTTGCCATGCCCTCCTTCAGGGAATCCTCCTGAACTAGAGGTCAAACCTGCATCTCTTACGTCTCCTGCATTGGCAGGCGATTCTTTATTATTGGCACCACTTGGGAAGCCCTCTCTTTATGTATGTGTGTGTGTGTGTGTGTGTGTGTGTGTGCTCAGTCATGTCTGACTCTTTGTGACCCCATGGACCGTAGCCCACCAGGTTCCACTGTCCATGGAACTTTCCAGGCAAGAATACTGAGTGGTTTGTCATTTCCTACTCCACTCTTTATGTGTATATGCATCCAAATCTCTCAGGTATATCTATACATGGATACATAGATATACATAGATATGGGCTTCCCCAGTGGTAAAGAATCCACCTGTAATGCAGGAGCTGCAGGAGACACAGGTTTGATTCCTAGGTTGGGAAGATCCCCTGGAGGAGGCCATGGTAGCTCACTCCAGTATTCTTGCCTGGAGAATCCCATGGACAGAGGAGTCTGGTAGGCTGCAGTCCATAGGGTTGCAAAGAGTTGGACATGACTGAAGCAACTTAGACACACACAGCAGGAATACATAGATACATGTATGCATATACACACACACACATATATATACACACCTATATGTATATATATGTATATATGCATCCATTGATTCCATTTGCTGGATCTTGCTTTAAGTCCAGCAAGATCTCTGAGGAAACAACCCTTGTCTCATCTTGATTATGTGACTATACTATGCCTTAAGTGACCAGGAGGATGGTATGGCCTGGCCCCTGCTAGAAAATGGAATTCCTGAGTGTCAGCTTCTTCTGCCTCAGGCTTCTTCAGCATCTGGATCAAGTTCATTTGGCTTCCATTGGTAGAAGTGAAACCTCAGTTTCTGAATGAAGAAAATGGGGTAGTGCTCTCTTAGGGGAGGTCATTCTGTTAGTGTCCGCTATTCCCTGAAAGAGAATGACTCAAAAGGTCATCTATGAATGCTCTAATCCAGTCCAGGTGTCCGGGTGCCGTCTCCAGGGGTAGTAAGAAAGATGGTTACTTTTTGTGATTACTGTCTCTGTGTTGAACCCATTCCTGATATTAAATTCTCCTCTATTGAAATATCTGGTGTGGTATATGATTTTCTGCTTGGACTCTAATTACTGATAAAAATGCTTGACGATACCAGTCATTAATGCTAACAAATAGATTTCATTTCACACACCCACAGACACACACAATTTCATGCTTATCACACACCTCTCTGATTAGAATTTGACATCTTTTGGAGATTTCTACAAAGAACATCTGCTGTCCAGCAAATGAGTACAACATGTATACTTCATTTGAGAGTCATACTTTTCATTATAAGTGAAAATGTTTGAATGTGTATTTTTAAACATCAGTCTCTGACAGCCTTCTTTTGGTCATAGAGACCTGTCCTCTCCTGGGACACTGGCAACGGGTCTCCTTCACTTGCCTAATGAGGGTCAGACCATAAACTATATAATTCCACTGAGGCAATGACATTCTGACTACTTGACCAATACCTTCTCTGATTTTGCTTTATGTTGGTGTCAAGCATGAACCTGTTTTTATTCAAATGGTATAAAATGGCTCCTGGAGGAGGGCATGGCAACCCACTCCAGTATTCTAGCCTGGAGAATCCAATGGACAGAGAAGTCTGGTTGGCTACAAACCATAGGGTCACAGAGTCAGACACGGTTGAAGCGACTGAGCATGCAGGCATGCATGCAAACCTCTAATTGGTTCCCATGAAACGGATCAGGCCTTGAATTTAGAACCTCAGAATTCACTAACTGAGTGTAGGGGAAATTTTTCAGTGGGAAGGGGTAGGAGAGAGGCAGGTCACACTCCAACTGATCCTTTCTAGAACTCATGCAAACATATGCCTTCCTCAGCTACTGTTTCATTTGGCGCTGATATAAAGACATGTTCAATCCCATACAAGTCTCAACTGTCCCTTGCCAGACCAGAGCTGATCTCCTTTTGGCCAAGACCACAGTGGGGCGCCCTGGGGGAAGCCACAGGATACCTACACATTTCATAACAGCCTTCTTTGTGACGTTAAACAAATATTTGCCTCTGGCTTGCAAAGTTGGTCTGTGGAGCTGAGTTTTCACACGTATTTGCAGTGTCTCCGCCTCTACATTCACGGTGATGACTGTGTTCCCCGTGAATCTGAGGTTCTTGGTTCATCTCGAAAGAATTTGGAGATGAAGTGATAAGAAGTGGATTTATTTAAAGAGAAACACACTCCACAGACAGAGTATGAGCCATTGCAGAAGGCAAGAGAGCCCTGAAATATGACGTGCTTAGTTTTTATGGACTGGGTAGTTACATAGGCTGAGTGGGAGGGTTATTGCAATCATTTGGGGAGAAGAGGCAGGGATTGGCATTGCAGGAATTGGGCCTCTGCCTACTTTTTGACCTTTTATAGTTGGTCTCAGACTGGTTGTGGTGCCTGTAGGTGTATCATTTAGCATATACTAATATACTACATGGATTTCCCTGGTGGCTCATACTGTAAAGCATCCAGCTGCAATGCAGGAGACCTGGGTCCAATCCCTGGGTTGGGAAGATCCCCTGGAGAAGGCAACCGCTATCCTCTCCAGTACTCTGGCCTGGAGAATTCCATGAAGAGAGCCTGGTGGGCTACAGTCCATGGGTCCGACTCTTGCAGAGTCAGACATGACTGAGCGACTTTCATTTTCACTTTTTTCAATGTTTTACATGGTGCCGGAGAAGACTCTTGAAAGTCCCTTCGACAGCAAGGAGATCAAACCAGACAATCCTAAAGGAAATCAATCCTGAATACTCATTGGAAGGACTAATGCTGAAGCTGGACTACTTTGGCCACTTGATGCAAAGAGCTGGTTCACTGGAAAAGATCTTGGTGCAAGGAAATATTGAGGGCAGAAAGAGAAGAGGGTGACAGAAGATGAGATGGTTGGATGGCATCACTGATTCAATGGACATGAACTTGGGCAAACTCTAGAAGATGGTGAGGGACAAAGAGACCTGGTGTGCTGCAGTCCATGGAGTCAAAAAGAGTCAGACACAGCTTGATGACTGAACAACAATGCATTACAATGAGCATATAATGAGGCTTAAAGTCTACTGAAAATCTGATCTTCCACCATCTTGGACATGGTTCTAACCAGTCTTTGTCATGTCCTACGGCGATGTCATTCTTTTAAAGGTCATGCCCTGCCCCTTACCTCCTGTTTCAGCTGTGCCAACATCCTGACTATACTATAGGAGACAAGCAAGCAAGCTGTGGCAGTCCCAGGGCATGATAGCAGCCAGCTGTCCCCAGGCATTTACTGTGGGCTTTCAGAGCCAGAGATCACTGTGCAGAATTGGGACTCTGGTACCTTCCATGGATTTTCTGAAGGTAGATATTCTCAACCCTCAGTCCACAGACAAGAAATTATACCTGATTCTGATTCACATCTTTGAGCAAGGGACATTGCCAGAGTATCCAAATAAGGTTTAATAATAAGCCAAGGTTTAAAATGCATTTCCTGGGAAGGTGCCTGAGAAGACATACTAAGGACTGGGGACTCTTCTCTGGGACAGGCTTGCTATTCTCTGTCCATGAACTTGAACAACTGGCTAAATCTTTTAGACTGCCACCTCCATGTCTATAAAATGATAAGGTCTGGAGGTTTTTTAAAGACTTCTTTACATGATTTCTTAATTGGTTTGCTGGGACTGCCATAATAAAGTTCCACAAATTGGGCGGCTTAAACAGGAATTTATTGTCTCATAGTTCTGGAGGCTAGAAGTCTGAGATGGAGGTGTCAGTAGGGTGGTTCCTTCTGACAATTGTGTGGGAGAATCTCCTCCATGCCCTTCTTTTAGCTTCTGGTGGTTTGCTGGCAATCTTGGGCATTCCTTAATTTATAAATGCATCACCCCATCTCTGCCTTCATCTTTACACGGTGTTCTCCCTGTGTCCATATCTGTTTTTTTTGTTTAGTTTTCCCCTGGTTTATAAGAACAGAGTCATATCTGGATCCACACTAATTACCTCATCTTAACTTGATTGTCTAAAAAGATTATTACCAAATAAAGTCATACTCACAGGTACTGCGGGTTAGGATTTCAATGTCTTTTGGGGTCCTACAATTCAGCTCATAATTCTCAGACCCAAATTCTTGTCCTGGAAGCTATGGAGCTGGCCTTCTCTCTGCGGTCTGCCTGATACTGGTTTTCTCTTGTTTTGCTGTAGGAAGGCAGGAGGACAGAAGGAGGCATAGCCTAATGACCCCCTTCCAACTGCAGTACCAGGCAAGTCATTTTATTTCTCTGAACCTCTATTTCTTCATCTATAAAATGAGACCAATAGATTTACTGAGAGAAGTCAGTGAGCTAAAGCAAAGAAGTACTCAGTTGACATATGGTAAATGATCAACAAAGGAGAGATATTATTGTCATTTATTCCTACTCAGCAGTAAAGAATCTGCTGACCAATGCAAGAGACGCAGGTTCAATCACTGGGTCAGGAAGATCCTCTGGAGAAGGAAATGGCAGCCCACTCCAGTATTCTTGTCTGGGAAAATCCCATGGACAGAGTAGACTGGCAGGCTACAATTCATGGGGTCACCAAAGAGTTGGACACGACTTAGCCACTAAACAACAACAACAACATCCCTATTGAGTCAAGGAAAGGCTAGGTTAGCGATTCCTAACCCTGACTACACATTAGCATCATCTCAGGGAATTTTCAAAAGCTCTTAGTGCCCAGGCCCCACTAGAGATTCTGACTCAATTGGTCTGGGATGAGATCCAGGCATGATATATTTAGAAGCTCCCTGGTTTATTTATTACGCAGATAGGATTGAGAACCACAAGAATAAATGAAAGAGGGGAAAACACCAATAGAAAATCTCAACGCAGTTGAAAGTCAGAACAGGTTGACCTGAAGCTACTTATCCGGATTAGTAGAGCTGCCAGAAACAGCTCTTAGAAAACTTGGGAATGAGGTGACCTAGATTTCAGAGACATGTCTTGCCTTGTAGTCTCCCTGTAGAATGTTTTCTGGGCTTCCCTGATGATGGTGCATCCCCATTGAGAGACCCTAGGCCTTTTCTCCCACAGCAATCTGCCATACACTTGCTTATCCACCAGACCTAAGAGCTGTCCTTCCCCAGCCTCCTGCTCCAGATCTGTTCAAAAATACTCTGTTAAGAATTAATGGCAGGTAATATCTTGATATGCTGCCTTCCCTGGGGATATCTGCTCAAGAGTGTTCATCAAAGAACTCAAAAAATCCTCCAGGGGGTACATTCTGGACATCTAAGGGAAGACTTATGAAGTGGGGATGGCCGAGTTTCTTACATTCCACTAGGGTAGAGCCGCTTGATGCAAGTGAAAGAGGAGAGTGAAAAAATTGGCTTAAAACTCAACAGCCCAACATCCGGTCCCATCACTTCATGGCAAACAGATGGGGAAACGATGGAAATAGTGACAGACTTTATTTTCTTGGGCTCCAAAATCACTGCAGATGGTGACTGCAGCCATGAAATTAAAAGATACTTGCTCCTTGGAAGAAAAGCAATGACAAACCTAGACAACATATTAAAAAGCAGAGACATTACCTTCCTGACAAAGGTCCATCTAGTCAAAGCTATGGTTTTTCCAGTAGTCAGGTATGGATGTGAGAGTTGGACCATAAAGAAGGCTGAGCACCAAAGAATTGATGCTTTTAAAGTGTGGTGTTGGGGGGAGACTCTTGAGAGTCCCTTAGACTGCAAGGAGATCATACCAGTCAATCCTGAAGGAAATCAGTCCTGAAAATTCATTGGAAGGACTGATGCTGAAGCTGAAGCTCCAATACTTTGGCCACTTGATGTGAAGAACTGACTCACTGGAATAGACCCTGATGCTGGGAAAGACTGAAGGCAGGAGGAGAAGGGGATGACAGAGGATGAGATGGTTGAATGGCATCACCTACTAGATGGACATGAGTTTGAGCAAGCTTCAGGAGTTGGTGATGGACAGGGAAGCCTGGCGTGCTGCAGTCCATGGGGTCACAAAGAGTCGGACATGACTGAGTGACTGAACTGACTGAGGGGGGAGTGGCCTGCTTGGAAGAAGCATTACTCCAAAGACCCCTGTGTTTGTGAACCAGTGAACTTTTATTTTACTGACTCTCTCACTCCATCCTCCACACCGAATCCTTTCTATGCCGAAGTGTGGGCTCTAGAAGCCGCTGTTCAGGCAGAGGCAGGAATGAGGCGTCCTGCAGCGAGAGATGGCTTTTGGTTCCCAGGCCCCTTTTGCTGAGTGAGGAGGACAGCTGTGAGCAGCTCCTCCCCTCTCTCCAGTGGCTGTCACCTCATCCTCAGGCCTGGCTTCCCCCACTGTGGCTTCTGACAGTGCTGCCCTTGTCCTCTTAGCATCACACATACTGGCCACTCATTGCCTGTAAGTCCCAGGGTCTCTTCTCACGGGGGAGGACAGTGACTTTGTGTTATGTGAGTGAATGAGCACTATTAAATAAAATGATGCGAAAATAGAGGCAGTTTTTAACGGCAAAACTATATGAGTTCTCTTTATTATCACAAAGAGCTTAGCGAGACTTCCCTGGTGGTCCAGCGGTTAAGAATGCACAACGAAGAAGACGTGAGTTCAATTGCTGGTTGGGGAACTAAGGTCCCACACGATGCAGGGCAACTAAGCTGGTGCCACAACTCCAGAAGCCAGCTCACCGCAAGGAAGACCCAGCAGGCCAAGAGAAAAAAAAAGAGTTAGGAAAGTCCACCTTCTCTTTGGCTGAATTCATTAAAATGTGGCAAGCATCCTAAAGGCAATGACAGTTTTCTCCAGTCTGATCTACTTGGAGGAGGGTGTTTGGTTGGAATCTTTGCATTTCTTTCATTTTAATCAAGAATGTGTCAGAAGGAAGAGGAGCCAGAGACAATTTTCTTTTAATATGAAGCAGGATGTCAGATATTCATCTGGCCAGAAGCGACTTCATCCACTTTGATCTAACTCTGGCTTTTGAAAACTCCAGGGAAAAGGAAATGAAACCTACGATGGGGAGATGCTTTTGCTAAACCCAGAGACTCTGAACCTGAATCCAGCTCAGTGTTCTGGAGTCACCCAACTACCTTCTGCTGCCGGAGCCAGAACGGGAAATGAGTTCCTTTAAGTGGGGGAAATATGAACTGTATAATGAGAGTGCATAGCTCTCTCGATGGCCCTGAACACGTTCCCACTGCCATTTCAGATGGAACTGATGCAGTTAAGCCCGAATTTCCTGGCAAGCCCGGGAGGAGTTTTTTCCAAAAGACATCTTAGACCACAAAGGAGCAGCCTTTCCATGTCTAATCGCAAAAGCAAACCGCTGGACACATGCTGCCTGTTTCCAGCTGGTTGTGTATGTTCCCTTCACACTTTCACAAAAAAACGTGCCAAGGTGTGACATTTATGAACCCCACCAACTGGGAGCTGTGCACACAAATCGTTTTGCCTGTGGTATGGGAAAGTGATGAATGGGGCCCCTTCTGCCCGCGGAGGAGGACCGCTCTCCCTCTGGCTTGCCTGCTGCCTTATTTATTACACACTGAACTATAAAAACCGCCCGGCCGGAGGCAGCTCTGATCTCCAGCCCCTGGCGCTTGCCCGAGGAGACCACGGCGGCCAGAGCCCCAGCCGTCTTCCCCGGGAAGCTCTGTGGCTCTGTTGAGAACCATGCTGGGGAGGCAGCTCGTCTATTGGCACCTTCTGGCTTTGCTTTTCCTCCCTTTTTGCCTGTGTCAAGATGAATACATGGAGGTGAGCGGAAGAGCTAATAAAGTGGTGGCGCGAATAGTGCAAAGCCATCAGCAGACTGGCCGTAGCGGCTCCAGAAGGGAGAAAGTGAGAGAGCGGAGCCATCCTAGAACTGGGACTGTGGATAATAACACTTCTACAGACCTAAAATCCCTGAGGCCGGATGAGCTACCGCCCCCCGAGGTAGATGACCTAGCCCAGATCACCCCATTCTGGGGCCAGGTACTCGGAATTCTCTTTTAAGGGTTACTGTCAAAGCTTCATGAGTTTTGTTGTCTTTGCTCTTTTATTTTATTTTTTTTCAGCTGTGATTCCCGGGAACAGTGCTTTCCAGAAGCTGGCTGAACTGCTCGCGGGTCTGTCTCTCTGGCTTGCTATGGGATGCTAGGGGCGCTGGCAGTGTGCGTTAGACACTCAGCAGAGGTAGCACTGATGTACTGAGATAAAGAGAAGCCACAGACGCCCCATCAGAAAGGGGAGTGGAGCATCAGCCCTGCTCTGCTGTGGTTTTGTTTCTTTCTTGCTCTGTTGGTGTGGAAAGGAGGAGGAGAGCTGACCTTTGCCGATAGACGGGTTGCTGGAGATAATCATTTACAGATCATAAATTGGACTTTCTTAATTCTTCCTGGCAGAGAGAAGCTGCCCTTTGAGTTTTTCATTTGATTTGCGAGTTTACTGTGACATTTCATGCCAGGCTTGATTATTTGATTTAATAGCACTCTATTTTCACTTTGTTTTAAAAAGGAGTTAAAACAAAAACATATATCTGTATTTAAAATGCAGACCTCATGCTATTGTATGACCCAGGGCCTACTAATCAGAGGATTTGTGTAAAATGCTGAGTATAAGCTCAGCATCTAAGGAGGCATCTTTAACTCTTTGAGGGTGGTGTGGGAGTGAGTTCATGTTTTAGTGTAGTGAATAGCAAATGGATGAAACTCAATTTCATTGAAAACATTAAGAACAGGAAGACACAGGTTTTTAACTGTCTATTATTTTTTATTTAAAAAATTTAATTGAGGTATATATAACATGATATTAGTCTCAGGTATACAACATAAGGAAGAAGAAGATTTTGATTTGCCTTCCAGGAATCAGCATGATGAAATCAGATGAGGGGGCAAGGAGAGTTACTCTGAATTATATGATTTTTGAACAGATAAATTTTACTATAAGAATTAACTGCTTCTGGTAGCTCAGCTGGTAAAGAACCTGCCTGAAATGTGTGAGACCCCAGTTCGATTCCTGGGTTGGGAAGATCCCCTGGAGAAGGGAATGGCAACCCACTCCTGTTTTCTAGCCAGGAGAATCCCATGAACAGAGGAGTCTGGTGGGCTACAGTCCATGGGGTCACAGAGTGGGACACGACTGAAGTGACTGAGCATGCAAAGCAATTGAGCATGCACACACACATGCATTGGATAGGCCCTGAAAACGTCCATGCCGCTGAAATCTCAGCCTTGCCAACCACAGACTGACGTGTGGGTTGAGACCGGTAGAAGATCACACCAAGATCACAGGCAGAAGCAGTTGTGGATCTGAGACAAACCTGGACTTCTGACTTGACCACAGATACAGTTGTTCAAACCGTTCTGTGGGGCCTGGTTGAACTGGTGGAGCTGCGGGAGAAAAGATAAACTCTATACACAATCCTGTTTGTTTATTTATTTATTTTGGCCATGCTGTGTGGCAAGTGAGATCTTAGTTCCCCAACCAGGGACGAATCTGTGTCCCCTGCAGTGGAAGTGAGAAGCCCTAACCACTGGTCCACCAGGGAAGTCCCCAGTCCTGTTTTTTGAAGGCCACTTTTAGAGATTATCCTTTCATCTGATAGTCTTTTGGCTGAAGAGTGATTAATACTGATTTGTGTTTATCAGTGGTGAAGATATCTGTGCTTTTGTCTGAGCCTTGATCTGGACTTTCCACTTCAGTAAATGGGCTCTCTGCTGGATCCTTCTTGGCCATGGCTGTGTGAGCCCCCAGAGGCAGCAGAAGGCAGATGAGGGCTGTCATGGGTCATTATTTCTTGGCATCCAGCAGGCCACTGAAATTCAAATTTCTGTTCCATGCTGCCTGCTAGCGGCCCTAGGCATCTAGCATATTAAAATCAGATGAGGTGGGTAAGAAGCCTTTTTGGGGTTTCCTTTTTTTTTTCTTTTGAAGGGGGGTGCTTTTAAACTCCCTTGGATTCCTACAGTATTTCCAAATCAGCCCCCAACAGGAGTCACTGTGGAGATTTAGCCACTGATACTCTAGAAGTTTTAGTACAATTCTCTGCCCATGGATATGGAGCCCCGTGTTGAATTTAGGATTTTTCTGTGTGCTTCCTTCTTTCCTCACTCCCCCAACTTCCCACCTCTTCTCTTAATCCTCATTCACTCCTTTACTAATCTTTTTTTTTTTTCCTTCACCAATCTTTTCCTGTGCTTCTCTGTGAGTCACATTTTAGGATGGGGATAGATACACTCAAGCTTCTATTGCTGAACAGTTCTGAAGGGCTCTCGTGGGGATAAATTAACAGATAATTCAATGCCATGTGATAAAGTTCACACACAAAAGACTGTTGGGAGGAAAGGGTCAGAATGGTGGTGGCTGTTGAGTTGAATCTCAAAGGATGAGACAAAAAGGATGGCTATTCACAGAAAAGATAAAATAAATTTGTGTGACAGAAAGAGCCTTGAGAGAGCCTGGAGGAGTGGGTGTCAGTGGAGTGCCTGGGCTGTGGGAGGAAGACACCCATGATTTTAGTGCCGTTTGATGGATTCTGTTGACCGGTTAAAAAGCTTAGACCTTATTTTGCAAGCAGAAGTTTTGTTCGTGCATAGCAGGGCAGTGAAGTCAGGGTTGTGTTCTAAAAAGAGGACTCTGGCCATAGGGTTTGTGCAAAGATGTGTAGAGGTGGGGGACCACTCTCCCAGGGAGACCTGCTCTCCCTTTTCCTGGCATTTTCTTCTCTGCAGCTCTTCACCATTTCCACCTTTATCAACCTTCCCTGCTCTTCCTAGGCGCCTGTCTCTCCCTCCTCCACTTCCCTTCACTTTCTTTATCTTCGCTTTTCCCTTTCCACAGAAGGAGCCGTGGACCCTTTTTCCTGAAGTCATTTCCCAATAGTAGAGCTTCATTCTCGATAGCTGCCCCTAGGCCTCCATCCTCAGAATAGATGAAACCCGTCTTAGGGACTTTCTTCCTCTCATACCACACATTTGCATGATCTTCGTGCTCAAATTTGACCTAATTTTGGGAAGAGTCAATAGCAAGGTGACCTGCAGAACTACCTAGAATGTGAATCTCCCTTGCCTGGGAGAAAACTTCTCAACTAACACATCCTGTCTAATTTGTTCCAAGGCTCACAGACATTGTTCCATTTGATTGATTTTTCAAAGACCAGGCCAGAGGGAGGACCGTGTTGTGAAATGTTCCAAGAGGGTTCTTAGGAGGGGGCCCACATAGTGATCAGAAATCTCTCCCTGTTTTGGTGGTAGCTCTGTGCTCTCAACTTCCCTGATGGCTCAGTAGTAAAGAATCTGCCTAGCAACGCAGGGGATGCAGGAGACACGGATTCAATCCCTGGGTCGGGAAGATCCCCTTGAGAAATGGCAACCCACTCCAGTATTCTTGCCTGGGAAATCCCACAGACAGAGGAGCCTGGCAGGCTACAGTCCACGGAGTCGTAAACGAGTCAGACTCAACTTAGCGGCTAAACAACAACCGTGCTCTCCAAGTGCTTGGGTGTGCACCTCATCTCCTGGAGCTGATTTCCTGTGCCCAGACACTAGCCTTCAAAACAAAAGCTTTCTAAGTCACCATCTGAGGCTTTGGGAAAGACTTCAGTATCATTGTTTGTGTTATAGAGCTGGAAGGAAATTTCATGACCATTTTTACCCTGTCCTCTAATTTAGTGGACAAGAAAAATGATGTCTGGGAGAAAATGACTTCATGAAAGTCACACAGACCTGTAATGGGAGTTCTGGTTCCAGTCCAGTTCTCTTTCTGACATTCTTGGTTGTCTCAGTTTTTAAATTCTATTTTTAAATAAATGGTTCCACTTCAGGATTTTCCCTCATCCCCACCCATCTCCTTCCCTTAAATTCATTATTGGCAGAGCTTAGAATTTCTTGGAGCTTAAAAATCTGTATTTCATATTAGCAAAATTATACCAGGAAATTACAGAATACTTACTCCTCAGATTTCATCTTTGGATTAGAAGGTGGGGCAGTCTGCAGTGTCTGACTTCCCAAGTGTCTGAAATCCCTTGTCTCCAACCAATTGCTTTGGCTAATTTTCTTTTCCTCTACCGGCTTCGTAGAAGGTTTTCGTAGACTCCCATACCTGTCCAGGGTTGGGTCTGAGGGACTGAAGACTAGACCAGGAGACTGGTCCAAATCCTAGCTCCTGAAACCTTGAGTCTGGGCTCTCAGCTGTTGCAGCTTTTGCTGGACTACAGATGAGGCATTTGTTTCTTAATATTATAACTAGGTGGGAACCTGTTTAAATAAAAAAGAAATAAGAGTCAGGGAAAAAATTCTAGCTTGTTTTATGTTTTGTTTGTGCAAATTTAGTTTTTAAAAATAATTTTATCAGAGTATAGTTGATTTGCAATGTTGTGTTACTTTCAGGTGTACAGCAAAGTGAATCAGTTATACATATACATGGGGTTTTCCAGGTGGTGATAATGGTAAAGAACCTGCCTACTAATACAAGAGACATATGAGGCTCTGGTTCAATCCCTGGGTTGGGAAGGTCCCCTGGAGGACGAAATGGCAACCCACTCCAGTATTCTTGCCTGGAGAATCCAATGGACAGAGGAGCCTGGAAGGCTCGTAGGGTTGCAAAGAGTAGGCCATAACTGAAGCAACTTAGCACACATACACTCTTTCTTAAAAAGTTATTTATTTATTCATTTTATTCTGGCTCCACTGGGTCTTCATTGCCATGCATGGGCTTTGGCTAGTTGCTGTGAGCGGGGACTCCTCCCTAGTTGTGGTGTTTGGGCTTCTCACTGTGGTGGTTTCTCTTGTTGCAGAGCATCAGCTCTAGGGCACGTGGGCTCAGTGGTTGCGGCGCACAGGCTCAGTTGACCCACAGCACATGGAATCTTCCCTGACCAGGGATCAAACCGGTCTCTTGCATTGGCAGGCAGATTCTTAACCACTGGACCACAAGGGATGTTCTATCCATTCTTTTTTAGATTCTTTTCTCATACAGGCTATTACAGAGTATTGAGTAGAATTTGCTGCGCTGTGAATGTCTAGAGGTGCAACAACGTGAAGCGCTGATACATTGTTCTGCTTGGATTTCTAATGGCAGAGAAAACTTGAATTTTAAATGACTTCTTCCTCCCTCCTTTTCTTCATCTCTCTCTCTTCCTTCCTTCCTCTCTCACCCCATCCCTTCCTTTTAAAAAATGAATCCCTTAGCAACAACATGCTATTTTCAAAAAAACTTTGATTTTTAATTGGTGTCAAGGAAAGTTTCCACAAGTTTTTTGTATGCTATCTATAATTAAAAGTTGCCCATTTAGAAGAGACTCAAAGTTTTATGAATGACTCTAACTCTTTTGCGGTTCAACTTCTGCAAAATCTCTACCTCCTTGACAGTAAGCCCAAATTTTAGACATTTATCATTGATACGTAAGTGTTGAACTCAGAGTCATATCTGAATACATTTAATATTCATTAAGCAAGGCTTCAACAGTACGTGAACCGAGAACTTTCAGATGTTCAAGCTGGATTTAGAAAAGGCAGAGGAACCAGAGATCAAATTGCCAACATCTGTTGGATCATAGAAAAAGCAGGAGAGTTCCAGAAAAACATCTACTTCTGTTTCATTGACTACACCAAAGCCTTTAACTGTGTTTATCACAACAAACTGTGGAAAATTCTTTAAGAGATGGGAATACCAGACCACCTTAGCTGCCTCCTGAGAAATCTGTGTGCAGGTCATGAAGAAACAGAACTGGACATGGAGCAACAGACTGGTTCCAAATCAGGAAAGGAGTACGTCAAGGCTGTGTATTGTCACCCTGATTATTTAACTTATATGCAGAGTACATCATATGAAATGCCAGGCTGAATGAAGCACAAACTAGAATCAAGATTGCAGGGAGAAATATCAATAACCTCAGATATGCAGATTACACCACCCTTATGGCAGAAAGCGAAGAAGAACTAAAGAGCCTCTTGATGAAAGTGAAAGAGGGCAGTGAAAAGCTGGCTTAAAACTCAACATTCAGAAAACGAAGATCATGGCATCTGGTCCCATCACTTCAAGGCAAATAGAAATGGGGAAACAATGGAAACAGTGACAGACTTTATCATTTTGAGTTCCAAAATTACTGCAGATGGTGACTGCAGCCATGAAATTAAAAGATGCTTGCTCCTTGGAAGAAAAGCTATGACATGGAGAAGGAAATGGCAATCCACTCCAGTATTCTTGCCTGGAGAATCCCATGGAGGGAGGAGCCTGGTAGGCTACAGTCCATGGGGTCGCAAAGAGTCAGACATGACTGAGCGACGCGACTTCACTTCACTTTCTAGACAAAGTGACAGATACTGTCGGTCACGAAGCAAGATACGTGGTGTGGGTCTTCTCCCCCCGGCTGTCTCTCATGTGGACGTCCCGACCCCGAGTGTGTCCCAGCCGCCTGACTCGGCCTGTCCGAGCAACTGGTGCCTCTTAGGTCAAGATCCTTGTGGACAGAGGGGGACATGCACGATTACTTGAATTAAGTGATGGTTACAGAAAACAGAAGATGCTCAGTCGCTGGAAGTCTGGAGGCGGGCTTGCTGTGCACATGGGCTCCTGAGGACCCAGCGCCCATGGCTGAGCTGCCTCTGGGGTCACAGCCCTGGAGCCACTTTCATTCTCGAAAAGTTCACCAGCTGCGCCCACTGGGTCTCGGGCTGCTGTCAGACAAGGCTGGTGGCCTGAAGGGAGCCCTCCTGAGTAGAGGGCAGGAGTTACCATGTGGACGGAGTCTTCAGTCCCCACTGCAATTCACCTCCAGTGCGTTCTCCCGACACTGCTTCCAGCAGAGCATGCTCTTCCCAGAGCCGAGCTCTGCGCCTCCCCTGACGACAGGCACAGACGCAGGTGAGGGGAGAGCACAGGGGCCTTGGGCAGGAAAGGGGCCACGTCTCACCTCAGCACTGAGGAGGGGTGAGGGGTGGAATCCAGAACACGCCAACCTCCGTCAAGGAGGCACAAAGAAGCGCTTTTACTCTGAGGAAATGGACAACTAAGACATCAGGAGAAACAGGAGGCCCAGGAAAACAGCGAGCTGCTGTCTGTCCCTTTGGAGCTGGCAAAGGACCCAGCCCCTCCAGACTCAGTGGGCGAGGAGGTGTCAGCCTGCCATGGGCAGGCAGCGTCAGCACGCGCTCTGGCCGTGGGTCACACTTCAGCTGCGAGGTCTCCCGTGAGCGTGTGCCCCGTGCATTGGGAGGGCCCCGCAGGACACACCAGTGCCGCATCTGACACCAGACACAGGCGGCGGTGCTGACGTCCCGGAGGCACCCTGGGACCAACCGGGCTTTTGCAGGCCCAGACTGCTACCAGTTACCACAGAGAACATAAATCAGCATTCTTTAATTCTGGTGTTTTCCTCAAGAAACCTTGAGTGGCTTTCGCCAAGTGATCAGAAGTCATGACATTCAATAGCACATTAAGACTGCCGGAGACCCACCAACCAGAACCAGCAAGGGCTTGGAACAGAGAAATCCCCGCTCAAAGGCAAAGCCGCCTGGGTCACCACTGAGCACTGCGCCCGGCCCGCCTCACTCCTCCTGCCATGGAGGACGTGGACCCCAGATCCCAGCCTCCGCCCGCTGCTCACAAGCAACCCGGCTCCCATTGGAGCTTCAGCACCTTCAGCCAGTGGGTTTGAGGATCCAGAGTTTAAAAATGTAAACGCTGGAAGGAAAGCGTTATAAAAGGGAAAAGGACGATGCCCATGCAGCAGACCACACGTGAGGAGGAAGACAAGCTCCAGGACAGGAGCCCCACCTGCTCTCCTCAGGCTCCTCAGTCCAGATGCAGAGCTCAACACCTCCCTCCCCAGGAGTCACAGGGCACGCCTGGGGCAGTGCACACACACACGCACATGGACACACATATGCTCCAGGCCCTTCTGGCCAACTTGTAAACAGTACTGCTTTAGGAAGATTTAATTTCAAAAAATAAAAATAATAAAGTGCAAAAAAAAAAAAAAAAAGCTATGACAAATCTAGACAGCATATTAAAGAGCAGAGACATTACTTTGCCAACAAAGGTCCATCTAGTCAAAGCTGTGGTTTTTCCAGTAGTCATGTATGGATGTGAGAGGTGGGCCATAAAGAAAGCTGAGCACCAAAGAATTGATTCTTTTGAACTATGGTATTGGAGAAGACCCTTGAGAGTCCCTTGGACTGCAAGGAGATCCAACCAGTCAATCCCAAAGGAAGTCAACCCTGAATATTCATTGGAAGGACTGATGCTGAAGCTCCAATACTTTGGCCGGCCTGATGCGAATAACTGACTCATGGAAAAGACCCTAATGGTGGGAAAGATTGAAGGCAGGAAGTGAAGGGGATGACAGGGGATGAGATGGTTGAATGGCATCACTGACTCAATGGACATTCAATCCTGATTCAAACAATGCAATAATCACTTAAATTTTCAAGTGGAATATGAAACAGATCTGCATGTTAAAGGCAGAAGTTTAAAAAAGTGAAATTGCTTCAAGTTGTAAATAATTAATAATAACTTTTTGGAGTCATGAATCTTAATTTTCTAAGGCAATTTTTGTGTGCTGTGACTGTTGGAAAAACTAGAGTTGCAATTTAAAATTTCTAAGAACTTTTAACATAGTAGTATCATGAATATACATAGTCTTAATTACTGTATTTGATGCTGGTAATTTTATCATTTGTGGGTCATCTACTCAGTTTAGCTATGTCTGAGACTATAGACAGTTGGAAAAGAAAAGGAATGTTTCCAAGTCTACTTCTGAAGGAGATTTCTCTTTTCCCATAGCTTCTGGAACATACTTTCTTGAAACACTGCCCCCATCCTCCACTCCCACTCCCACTTTCCAAGGAGCCTGTTCTTCTACCCACTCTGTTGTTTCCTTTGCCTTCTGATCATCACCTCACCTGAGCTATTCCCTGACTCCTTTGCCATTGACATACCCACCCCACACCTTCTTTTCTGATGTTGTTGTGGGTTGTTTGGAATTAAACTTACCTAGGCACCAAAGCCAGAGGAAATTCAAAAGTTCTAAGTACTCACATGTGCCTTTCTTTGAAGTTTCTTTTTGTGTCTTTTTTTTTTAAGTCTCCACAAACCGGAGGACTGCCCCCAGACTGCAGCAAGTGTTGCCATGGAGACTACAGCTTCCGAGGCTACCAAGGACCCCCTGGACCTCCCGGTCCCCCTGGCATTCCAGGTAAGGATGAGAGAGATGCGTTATCTCCCGTCTACTTGCAGACCATACCAAATCAGGAGCCAGGGGTGAACCTCAGTGATCTGGGATCACTTGTGTATGATCCAGAGCTTGCGCATGGAAAATCCAAAAGAGAGTGGGGTAGGCAACTGAGTTTACTGAGTCCATGAGGTAGAAGTATATAAGATATAGTATTTATTATCCATACCATGCACAGAATCCCACAGGCATTAGGCATACTGGGACCTCAGCCTACATGCCAGGAGGCCCTTCACCAGCGTGGAATGTGGAATCACTGGAGCTTAACAGGTTCATACTTTTGTTTCAGTGTTTCTGCAACTGTGTGCTCCATAGGGCACTCTAGATCTAGCCTTCTGGGGATTTGGGAAGTGAGAGTGGGGAGGAGAGATTGCTGATCTGGGTTATAGTCATCTTCACAGTCCTTTTCACTGAATGACACATCCTTCTGTTTGATTCTAGGTCTAGCTGAGTTTGTCTTCCTCTAGCCTCTAGGCGCTCCATGCTCAGCTATCTCTCAGTTGACCCTTGTACTTCTCTTGGACTCATGGGAACATTTTTGGGCTAGAGCACCATATGGCGGCACGGGGTGTGCTGTCGAGCTCCACTGGGACCCTCTAGAGCCACCGCTCAGCCAAATCTACTCTACTGAGTGGGGCTCCAGGCATGGATCATTTGGGGAACTCTCTAGCCTCCTGGGTCAGGCAAGGAGAGGGCAGCCAGGTCCACGACCTCCAAATCTGAGGGCCTATGTGACTCTGTAGTCTCCAGGTCAATTCCTGGGAGTGCAACCTTTTCTCAAGGTTTGGCAAAAGTCCTCTTACTCTTCTCTTACTCCCATTGATGTTAGTAGTTAAAAAACAGTGAGACTTAATTTTTCTTAATACCTTTGAGAGGCTTCTCAAACAAAACCAAATATAGAACGAGCAAGTGCTCTGTTAGACTTTATGATTAGTAGCTTGGAACCTATGTCACTGACCATCATGGGCAGCAGGCAGCAGGTGCAGTGATTAGGGGTAGGGAACATTCAGACCCTCCTAAAATCTTCTTAGGTCTACACTCTTCTGAGGCCAGAGGATGGACTGGCTTTGACCTCATGTTTCCCATCAGAAACAGTTTTGTCATCAGCACGTTAACCTGCAAATACAGTCAAAGTTCATCAGTATGGAAGAATTGCAAGCTTGTTATGAAACCTGACCAAAGGTGGCACACAAAATAAATGGCAGAAGGGCCTGGAATTCAACAAGTGTAAAAATAAAGGAAGAGGTGTAGAAATTCCCTCTGAGTAAAGAGTTGAAATCATTATCCAAGTCTTGCTTTCAAGATTATTGTTATAATTTTCATCAATGATTTACTTTTCCTTCAGTTATAAAAGTGGTACATATTATTGTAGAAATTTTTAAAAATGCAGAAAGTTATATAGGATAATACAAAAATCACTTGTGTTCCATCCACTTAGAAAAAAGATTGCTATTGTTTGGTTGCTAAGTCCCGTCCAACTCTTTGCGACCCCATGGACTGTAGCCTGCCAGGCTCTTCTGTCCATGGGATTTCCCAGGCAAAATGAATCACTGTAAAATATTTTTATGTAATTTGTTATAGTTTTTCCCCCTTTGGATAAAGCATGTATATATATATACATATATATATGTATATGTAATATACATACCTACACGTAGTATCATGGGAACCCTGTTGATTCGTAGCCTCTTTTATCTAAAACATATGTTATTTAATATTTTTCTTCATCATTATTTTTTTTGTGACTATATAACATTATTTACTGGGATATATATATATATATACCGTTTTTAAACAATTCTGTTTACAAATCCTTTATTATTATTATTATTTTGGCTGTGCCATGCAGCTTGCAGGATTATAGTTCCCTGGCCAGGGATAGAACTCATGCCCCCTACGGTGAAAACACAGAGTTTTAAGCACTAGACCACCAGTGAATTCCCTACCATTTTAAAATTTTACCCTTTCACTATTGATGGACATTTAGGTGGTTTCTAATCTTTGCTATTATAAAGGATCCTTTGATAATCAGTCTTCTATGCAACTATTCTTCCAAGTCTTGCTTTATAGGAAAAATAGGCTTTAGAATCTGGAGACTTAAGAGTATCTAAGTCTGTTTTCATTGTTCCATTTAAGAGAGATCCTATTCCATGATGACCTCATGGCTGTGTTTAGGCTTGTTTCAAATGGTCCCCTTATGCCATTGAATCTGTATTATTGAAGAAAGGAACTATGTTTCTATAGAAATAGACAGTGAGTATGAGTGACTAGGCTTTCTCATGATGATGTCTGGTTGTTTAAGGAAACCATGGGAACAATGGCAATAACGGAGCCACTGGCCACGAAGGGGCCAAAGGTGAGAAAGGAGACAAAGGTGACCTGGGACCACGAGGGGAGCGTGGGCAGCATGGCCCCAAAGGAGAGAAGGGCTACCCGGGGATTCCACCAGAACTGCAGGTAAACCATCTTGGCACGTCTCCAGGTGACCCTTAGGGTCCAGGAGTCAGAAGGCTTGAGTGTTTTTTCATCCTCAGTGTTGAGTAAACAAACCCTGTCTCAATGTGTTCATCTCAGTCTTTTCACCACAGGATATTTGCCTAAGACCAATGCTGTCAAAGTGCTTTGAAATCATTCTTAGGGAGAAGAGAAATGTACGAAGGGTGAAATTCAGCACCCTCTTTAGACCAAATACAGAGTAACCCTGAACATCAGCTAATTTCCACTTTCCAAATGAAAACATACGTGCAATAAAAAGGTTTTTGGCAACTTGAATATATAAACTTTTAGATGCATGAAATATTATTAGACACTTGACCATCCCATTTATTTATCAATTTTGTTACATTTGCATGTTTAGGTCACACGGATAGATATTAATGCACAAATACTGCTGTCTATCAAATCAGCCATTAACTGCCATTGTGCCATTAACTTTTACTTAAATTTTCTCATCAGTATCTTCTTTATCACTAAAGACATTCTGAGCCCTTCACCTACATATTTCCAGACCAGACCATATTCACTTCAACTTAAAGTTTTTAAAATTCATTTATGAGGCTATCATTGGACATTTTAATCTCAAGCCCAACTACCCATTTATCTGTTATTTCTCTTTTAAGTGATCTTCCGAAATTCTCCTTGTCAGTAACACCTAAAACTCACAAATGTGAGATTAGGTCACACCAAGAAAATTACTAAGTCTGAGTTGCTTATTTATTTATTTATTTGGTTAATATTTTTAAAATGGACTCCTCCAAGAAACACCTATCAACACTGAAATCTAGCATTTTATATTGCTTGTTTCTGGCTGAAATGTCTTCCTGAAATAATAACTTGTGATTAAAATTAAGTAATTGAGAGAATATACTGATGAAATAAAACTTATATTTTAAAGCAAGTCAAGGAAAATTTATACATAATATTTTCTCTGCCCATTTGGGCCTCCTCTCTCCCCTCTAGTGTGCACTGTACATCTGCATTATGCATTAACCAGACCACGCCAGTGGCAGAAATACCTACTCGACCATAAAGCTCAATTTCTCTTCTTTTGACAGCAGACATGTAACTCCTTAGAAGATAACACTACTTACTTACAACCTTATTAATGTTACTAGCGATATTACTTGTATTCTGCCTATTTTACAAGATTATTGTTTCTTGCATTACCAGCAAGTGACTGAGTCTCTGATAAAAATAGTGATGACTAGGGACTGGGGAGCCTGGTGGGCTGCCGTCTCTGGGGTCACACAGAGTTGGACACGACTGAAGCGACTTAGCAGCAGCAGCAGCAGCAGGGAACTTGAAACAATTGACCAAATAAACAGTTCTGTAAGATCAATGATTGTAATAGATACGGAAAGAAGCAACAAGGAGGAACCATATCTTGGACCATTACAGACTAGTAAGGCAGGTGGTCCAGAGGCTGTTGGCTACTGTTAAGTGGGCCTCATCCGGTAACAGTACATGGAGTGTCTTATCAAGGAAATCTTGGCTTGGCCTTGGAATGAGCATCCCTAGGGCAATGGGACAGTTGGTCACAAAATGCCTCCCAGACCGTGATTGAAATTAAGGGCAAAAGGGAAAGGATTGTAAAATAAAGAGTGTTGCCCACCAGCCAGTTCTATAAGAACCAAGTTGTTAGCCACTGCAGTCGCCGATCTACAGTATACCCTGAAAGGAATTCAAGGTGAAGATCAGGATGAAGTACTTTGTGCTCTGGGAAAACTGGCAGAATTGGCCATCAGACAGTTAAATCTTTTCAGGAGAGAATCTCATGGACCCAGTTTCCTGGATCTTCCCACACTTAGAAAAAAGCACTGAAACCAGTGACTAAGACGTCTGGTCCTCGAGAATAGCAGTCACCTTCTACTGAGATGCGAGTATGACAGCATGCACTCCTTCACCAAAACCACGTACACGCTGGTCTCTGCCCTGACCCCCTTACCTCTTCACAACAGTCCTCACGGCTTTCTGAAAGACTGTCTCCTGGGTTAGAATCCTCAGGTTGGCTCTAATAAAACTTTCCAGTTTCTTTCATAGATTATTAATGTTTTCATGGACAATACTATAACATGAGAAACTTTTAAAGAACTAGAAAGTACAGTAACTATCTGAAAGATCAGTGGGGGGAAAACTGCCCTTTATTTGAGCACATGTGGTAGTTGATTACCCTTGGATAAATTCCATCATTTTTCTGGGTCTCAGGTTTTTTTTAAAGGGTGAACTAAGAGGTCCTGTGTGTTATTCAACCAGTGTTTGTGTTTTTGTAACTTTTTAATGAATGCTGTTTAATAATTTTAATAACCTGGGGTCTGGGTGCCAGTATAAATTTAGAAAGAAAAGGAGACAGATACGGCTGCCCAGGTTATTGTTAGTGTTATTCAGTTGCTCGGTTGTATCTGACTCTTTGTGACCCCATGGACTGCTGCACACCAGGCTTCCCTGTCCAGGTTATAGGTACCTAATAAGATGGATGATAAACATTCTCAGGGCTAGAAATTAACCCAAATGTGTGAATGGTTATATTCTAGTTAAGGGGCCCTGTAGTAGCCAGTTTAAGGGAGAACACCTTGGCAACTGTTACCTTTGCTCTGTCAGCTTCTTGACCCTAAAACCATAATATGATCATTTGGGAGAACTACAGTCACACATTTTGAAGGAAGCCTTAAAGAGGATAGAAGATTGGTCTTAGGCAGATTGTAAAGGAGGGTAACTTCTGGCCCTTGATCCCCATTCCTAAATCTTTCGTCTGACGTCACCCCTTCTTCATCTTTCTGCATCCAGTGCCCTCATGTGGTCCTTCTGACTGCCCAAATCCTTTCTGTGTTGATTCTCCCAGGCTTGCCTTCCCACTCTGCCCCAAGTCTTCCAGAACTTCACGTTATTTGCTCTTTCTTCTCTCACTCTTCTCACTTAAAACTTCCATTCATTCAAGAAGATAACCCCCCAAACGAAAGAACTTACTGATCTAGGGGTTTCTCTGGTGGCTAAGTGATAAAAAAATCTGCCTGCCAATGCAGGAGACGAAGGTTCGATCCCTGGCCTGGGAAGATCCTACATGTGATGGAGTAACTAAGCCTGTGTTCCACAACTACTGAGCCAGCATTGTAGAGCCCACGCTGCAACTACCAAGCCCCCTTTTTTGACTTCTGAAGCCTGTGCGCCCGAGAGCCCGTACTCTGCAACAAGAGAAGACAGTGCAATGTGAAGCCCACGCACCACACTAGAGAGTGAACCCCAATCCTTGGCTCTAGAGAAAAGAACATGCAGCAACGAAGAACCAGCACAGCCAAGAAATAATAATTTTATTTTTTAAAAAGAAATTATTGATTTAATTCACACTCAGTTTCAATGACTCCTTTGGACAGGGGATTGGCGTTGACTTTCAAATGTGACTCTCTAGTGGTGGCACCATTTCCACGTGTGAGTTATTCCCACATCACTGAGCACTTCCCCAGCACCACCTAGATGTCCTATGTGTGTGGGTGTGCTGTCACTCAGTCGTGACTCTTTGTGACCCCATGGACTGTAGCCCACCAGGCTCTTCTGTCCATGGGGTTCTCCAGGCAAGAATACTGGAGTGGGTTGCCATTCCCTTCTCCAGGGGATCTTCCTGACTTAGGGATTGAACCCACGTCTCCTGCATTGGCAGGTGGATGCTTTACCACTAGTGCCACCTGGGAAGCCGATGTCTTACAGTTCAGCTCAATTCTGACCCTTAAGAGCTCAGCCCTTTGAGACTGCTCCACCTTCCCCTACTTTAGGCACCAATCCAGTTCAGGCTGTCACCTGTGCTTCTGTCTGGCTATAGATCAAAGGTTCCAGATGAGCCCCTCATTGGGTTTGATTAATGTACTAAAGAGGCTCATAGAAGAACTCAGAGAAACATTTTACTTACTTTCTCACCAATTTATTATAAAAGGATATAACTGAAGAGCAGCCAGATAGAAGAGATGCATAAGGCAAGGTGTGGAGAAAGGGGGCTGAGAGGCACTCTCCCCAAATCTCCATGTGTTCACCAACCTGAAAACTCTCTAAAACTTGTCTTTTGGGTTTTAATGGAGGCTTCATTATTCAGGCATAAATGATTAAATCACTAGCTACTGGATTCTCTGTCCAGGCCCTGTCTTCTCTGCAGAGATCTGTCAGGGAAGGGCTGGGAGCAGAGAGGTATGGGGGATGGGAGGCACAGCTCAGTTCAGTTCAGTCACTCAGTCGTGTCCGACTCTTTGCGACCCCAAGGACTGCAGCACGCCAGGCTTCCCTGTCCATCACCAACTCCCAGAGCTTACTCAAAATCATGTCCATTGAGGTGGTTATGCCATCCAACCATCTCATCTTCTGTCGTCCCCTTCTCCTCCTGTCTTCAATCTTTCCCGGCATCAGGGTCTTTTCCATGAGTCAGTTCTTCACATCAGGTGGCGAAAGTATTGGAGTTTCAGCTTCAGCATCAGTCTTTCCAATTAATATTCAGGACTGATTTCCTTTAGGATGGACTAGTTGGATCTCCTTGCAGTCCAAGGGACTCTCAAGAGTCTTCTCCAACACCACAGTTCAAAAGTATTAATTCTTCAGCTCTCAGCTTTCTTTACAGTCCAACTCTCACATCCATACATGACTACTGGAAAAACCATAGCTTTGACTAGACAGACCTTTGTTGGCAAAGTAATGTCTCTGCTTTTTAATATGCTATCTAGGTTTGTCATAACTTTTCTTCCAAGGAGCAAGTGTCCTTTAATTTCATGGCTGCAGTCAGCATCTGCAGTGATTTTGGAGCCCAAGAAAATAAAATCTCTCACTGTTTCCACTGTTTCCCCATTTATTTGCCATGAAGTGATGGGACCAGATGCCCTGATCTTAGTTTTCTGACTGTTGAGTTTTAAGCCAACTTTTTCACTCTCCTCTTTCACTTTCATCAGGAGGCACTGAGAGTTCAAAACTTTCAGTTGGCTCTACAGGCAACCAGACCCTCCTGAGGGGCTTTTCCAAAATTACCTCATTAACATAACAAAACACACCTTGATTGCCCTTAACACTTAGGAAATTCTGAGGATTTTAGGAGGTCTCTGTCAAAACTGAGGGACAAATATAAAATATATATTTATCATAAATCATAATGTCACAGGTGTCTTTTATGGAAAAAACACAGGGTAAATAAAATTAAAAAGTTATTTGGCTGAAGGACTTTTCAGATCCTTTAGTATATGCCAATGGGCATTTAATAACTGTACATAGAAGATTTCATCAAAATTTTCCAGTATTATTTGCTAATAGAATTTTAATATCTCAAAAAGCCTTTTAAAGTCTAATGTTCACTGAAACCCATGCTCACAACTATTGATATATACTGTCATTCCAGTGGCTGCATAGCATTAAAATGTTAAAAATCACCGTGATTCAATTTTTCTCCATAGATTAATGTTCATATTATTCCCACTCTTGCTGTTACAAATATTGTTAAAATAATACTTGTTCTGAAACCTTGTTTCTCTAAGATAAATTGCCTTTTACTTAACCTCTAACTCTTTCCTTAGATTGCGTTCATGGCTTCCCTGGCAACTCACTTCACCAATCAGAACAGTGGGATCATTTTCAGCAGTGTTGAAACCAACATTGGAAATTTCTTTGATGTCATGACCGGGAGATTTGGGGCCCCAGTATCAGGTGAGAGGTAAAAATAAATGAGTGGATTAATCAATCTAGCAACCAAAATGGGGAAGGAAGGAAGGAGAAAAGGAAGGAAGGGAGGGAGGAAGAGAGGGAGGAAGGGAATGAGTTCTCTGTATTTCTGGTTAAAACATACATATATATATAAAACACATACACATATATATACACACATACACACATATATGTGTATACACATACATACACACACATGTAAATATACACATATATACACATACATGGGGCTTAGACAATAAAGAATCTGCCTGCCATGCAGGAGACTCAGGTTTGATCCCTAGATCAGGAAGATCCTCTGGAGAAGGAAATGTCAACCTGTTACCGAAAGGGTGGTGGGTGGGGGAGTCTGGCTGCTTGCCACCAATAAACAGGCCAGGGGTGGAAAGGAAAATTAGCTTTATTTCAGATGCCAGCAACTGCCCATCCCCACCCCCACCCCAGGCAACCAATGGGGCAAGAGCTTTTATATACAGAAGGAGAAAGTTACCTGCAGAAACAGCACAGTCAGCTCTGACAGTCATCTTTAGTCATCTGACCAACATCATCTTGATTGTTGTAGGTACAGTTAATCTTCAGTTCCTGGTTTCCCAGGTGGCGCTAGTGGTAAAGAACCTGCCTGCCAATGCAGGAGACATAGGAGATTCGGGTTTGATCCCTGGGTCAGGAAGATCCCCTGGAGGAGAGCATGGCAACTCACGCCAGTATTCTTGCCTGGTGAACTGCATGGATAGAGTAGCTTGGCAGGCTATAGTTCATGGGGTCGCAAACAGTTGGACATTACTAAGAAACTAACACTTTCACTTTTATACATACACATATGTATATGTGTGTGTAAATACATATACACATATGTGTATATATGCTATATATCTATAATATATATATATATAATTTTTTTCCCTGTTAGATTTCAAAATAAATGAATTAGAATCTGAAAAGACAAAAATATTTTTTAAAATGATGACCATGTTTACTTACATTCTTAACTCTCATTTGAACTGAGAGTTCAGTGAGAGGGCACAGTTATCTCCGACTTGAAAAAACCCTTTAGATTATATTCTCACAATTTAAATATGTTATAACTGAGTTCATTGCAATTTAAACATGTCATAGCTGTGTTCATCCCTTCGCCTTGACCCCCAAGGAAGTTCACATAATTTTTTTAAAACGTTAAAAAAAATTTTTGAGTACTTCTGTACTCAATTCCTATTGCTGCTGAAACAAATTACCACAAACTACGTTTAAAACAACACAAAATTATCCTCTTATAGTTCTGGAGATTGGTAGTTCAGAATGAGTTCAACTGGGCTAAAGTCAAGGTGTGGCCAAAGCTGGTTCCTCTGGAAGCTCTAGTGTCTTGCCTCTTCCAACTTCCAGAGGCTGTCACCAGCCCCACAACATCTCAGGCTCTGCTTCCATTGTCAAGTCACTTTGTCTTCTCAGATTCTGACCTCCTTGGCTCTTTCATAGAGATGGTGTGATTACTTTGGGCCTACCTCGACAATCCAGGATAAGCTCCCCATCATAAAACCTTAAATTTAATCATACCCACAAAATCCCTTTTGCCATATAAGGCAACAGTCACAGATTCTGGGGATTTTAGGACGTGAGTATGCATGCCTGCATGCTAAGTCCCTTCAGTTTTTCCCACTCTTTGCAACCCCATGAACCATACCCCACCAAACTCCTCTGTCCGGGGGATTTCCCAGGCAAGAATACAGGAGTAGGTTGCCATGCCCTCCTCCAGGGGATCTTCCCAACCCAGGGATCAAAGCCAGGTCTCTTATATCTACCTTCTGCATGGGCAGGCAGATTCTTTATCACTCGTGCCACCTGGGAAGCCCAGACATGAGCATATGTGGAGTCTATTATTCAGTCCCCAACAACTTTCTTACTTCTTGTGCCACAAGCTGCTTCAAGCTCATATTCCATTTTCTTCTGTCCCAGCTCTAGCAATACTCACTTTTCCAAGGAGCCGTGGTTCCTTTTGTTGAGGAGCAGTATTTAGAAGGAGAAGGAAATGGCAACCCACTCCAGTGTTCTTGCCTGGAGAATTCCAGGGACAGGGGAGCCTGGTGGGCTGCTGTCTACGGGGTCACATAGAGTTGGACACGACTGAAGTGACTTAGCAGCAGCAGCAGCAATATTTAGAAACAAAGACCCATGCTAAACATACTCATTGCTCTGAAGATGTCACTTCTTCTGGGTCCTATCCATGGGCAGGGCTGGGAAATACTATAAACTATAAAACATAACTATATTTATTTTTCTATCTATCTATCTTGTATGGTAAAAAACAGAAAGAAACATGAGTTAATTCTGATACCTCTGACTCAAATCCAGCACCACTGGGTTCATCCTAGCATCCTCTTTGTTTCTTTGCAGCTTTTTTTTTTGACAAGGAGAACCCCAACCCTCTTAATCTGTAATATATTTACTTATTTGTTGAACCTCGGTCTATGGGATCACACAGAGTCGGACATGACTGAAGTGACTTAGCAGCAGCAGCAGCAGTATACAAATAAAGTAGTTAAAAAATTGCACACCCATGTCCCATGAAAAATAAATTTACCAACTAAGGTGCAATGTTTGTATACATTTTTTTTCTTTTTATGGTATCTATTCAAAATGCCATCTTTAAAACCCTTGCTGTTGTTGTTTAGTGGCTAAGTTATCTCCAACTTTTTTGCAACCCCATAGACTGTAGCCCACCTGGCTCATCTGTCCACGGGATTTCCCAGGCAAGAATAATGGAGTGGGTTGCCATTTCCTTCTCTAGGGGATCTTCCTGACTTAGGAATGAAACCCACTAGTGCTGCATTGGCAGGCAGAGCTGAGCCACCTGGGAAGTCCTTAAAACCGATCATCTTTTTTCTTCATGCCATTTAGTTCTGTTACTTCATTGATTTCATAATACAGTTAGATTCATTTGTCGTAATCTTATTTTGAGATTCTCTGATATTCTACTTGAGCTTTTAAAATTCTTCCTGCAGCAAAATGTATTCTTTGTGATGTACAGTTCTACGAGTTTTGACAAGTGCATAGAGGTATGTCTCCATCACTATTGTTTCAAACAGAACAAGCTTTCATCTCCCCATTTCCCTTGTGCTATCTCTTTGTAGTCAACCCCTGACAATGACTGATTGATTTTCCATCCCTAGAGCTCTAAAATATCATATAAATGGAATTGTCATATAGTCTTCTGGTATTAAATAGTAGAATATAAGTCACTTAATAAAATTAATTTAATATTTATTCATGTCTATGTATTAATCAGCAGTGTGTTCCTTTTTCTGATTATGTATTTCACTGAGTGGCGATATTAATTTATCCATTCATGAGTTAAAAAACAATTTAGATTATTGGTGAATTGACCCTTTATCATCATATAATGTTTCTATTTGTCCTTAATAATATTTCTGAGGTCTACTTTGTTTGTTCCCTGGTGGCTCAGCGTTAAAGAATCCACCTGCCAACGCCTGCCAAGCAGGAGACATAGGTTCAATCCCTGGGTCAGGAAGATTCCTTGGAGAAGGGAATAACTACCCAGTATTCTTGCCTGGGAAATCCCATAGACAGAAGAGCCTGGCAGGCTACCATCCACAAGGTCTCAAAAGAGTTGGACACGACTTTGCGACTAAAAAACAAAAACTGCCGGGGTCCAGCCCCGGTGGATCCAGGGAATTCGAAGAGGAGACGGCTTTGGCGATCAGGATACAATAGAATTAAAGATATAAAGAGTGGTTAAATAAGGATAGCTCAGTGAGAAAATTCAGTGGAGAAAAGAGGCTGAATAACTTGGTTTATGTGGAAAGCTAATAAAATTCCAAGATAAGGAATTTGCGTCACCTACGTAGGCCGCAGGTATCCTCCCGTTCTCCCGAAGGAGAGGAGACACTAAGGCCTCCCCGGTCGGATCTTAGAAGCCCAGGCAAAATTAGTAGGCTTGATGAGTCTCCATGCTACAGATGGGAATTCAGCCAGAAGGTGAGAGAAAGAACGACATGGGGAGACCAAGCTTCGGTGAACAAGGTCCGCACTTTATTTTCCAAAGTAGTTTTTATACCTTAAGTTGTGTATAGAGGATAATGGGGGAAGGGGTAGAGTCATGCAAGGACAGCAGTCCTTGATCCTAATCGAAGCCAGGCTTTCTTCCTGCAAATTTATCATATGCAAAAGTTTAGGTGATTTACATCATCTTCTGGCCAGGAGGCCTGTTAACATTTTATGACTCTTTCTTCAGAAAACTAATTTTTCTCTAAAGGTGATTATTCTAAAGTTAGGCGCCACCCTCTGAAAGCATTAGATAAAGTTGCATTCCTATAGGCCAAAGGTGTGGTGGGCTGTAACAAGAAAAGAATTAACTCAAGGGTTCCAGGTTACAAACATTAAAGCTACTACTTACATTCCTATACACCAATTATATTAATCAATACACTCCCAGGGACACAGTAGGTAAGGGATATGGAAACTTAGCAGCAAACATTGGCCCAACAAGTGAAAAACCCTTCACCAATACAATTTCTAATCAATCTTTTAACTGCTCAAAGGAATCTGTATTCCTTTGTAATCAGTGTAGAACATCTCATGCCTCTCATGGTTGGGAGGCTGTGAATAATCACATGTGGCCAGAAGAACCTGTTCAGGCAGCCTAGAGGACTTCCAAAGGAGTTTGTAGGTTGAAACACTCTTGTCACACCCAGGAACTTTATTAACTGGAGCTGTAAGTTAACTCTTTTTCAGAGAGAGGTGGTGGGGGACAGCCCCCTGTAAATCAGAGGTGTAGGTGAGAACACAAAGCAGTAAAGTAGGCAGACTCTGGTTTTGGGGGTAGATGCTCAAGAATTTCCAGGGGTACTCCTGAGGCTCGATCCCGCCTTTGTGTATGCTGAGCCTCCTTCCTCATGACCTTTGCCACGGGTGGAGTTCCTCACGCTGGCTCCCGGCAAAAAACTACTTTGTTTAATACATTACAGCTTCTTCAGTTTTCTTTTGGATAGTATTATGTATATATGTGTGTGTATATATATATATATATATAATATGTAATATTATATATATTATTACAAATAAGCCAGTCAATGAACTTATTCTATCTTTCTCGCTTTCTTAATTTTTAACTTTTGCCAGTTGAATCATTTGTACCTTGTCAAGGTATAAAATAATTGCATTTTAGTTTATCAACATTATCCTCTTCTATAATTTGAACTTATCCTGTAGTTATATATATTCATTGTTCACCATTGGTCATTTTTCCAAAGTTTCCCAAACATCTCTTTATTAGCTAAACTTTGTCCTTTAATTAGAGATTCCCTAATAGCTCAGTTGGTAAAGAATCTGCCTGCAAAGCAGGAGACCCTGGTTCAATTCCTGAGTTAGAAAGATCCCCTTGAGAAGGGTTAGGCTACCCACTCCAGTATTCTTGTCCTTTAATTATTTTCTCAAAAAAGCTTATGACATCAGTATTCTCTAAGACTTTACCTGCTTTAAACTGTTATAACCTTGGCTGCAAATAAAAACGTTAGTTTATATATTTTTTTCTGGTCCTGTTTTCTGGCATTTGGTCTGGAGAACTCAGACATAAATCTGAGCTTTTTCCTCTTATAAATGACTTAATCTTTTTCTTGACTTCCCAAAGAATTCTTTATCTTCAAAGTTTAGTGATTTTTCCAGAAGAAATGTTAATCATTCTGGATCAAATTTTCCTGTTGTGTCTCTTCATTATGTGTATGGAACCCTTCTTTTTGTCCAGGAGAGTTTCTTTGAATTATATCTTAAAATATAAATACAGTTTTTTCTTCTCATTGTTGTACTAAGGTGAGGTGGCATTGGGAGCAGTTTGTCTTGTGTTAGGAAATCAGGCAATAATGGGCTATATTGTCTATAGCATATTTCAGTTATAATAAACCCAATTAAAAGTCAACTAGGTTTTTATCATCATAGACTGGCAGTTCCGAACAATGTCAGATATAAGATATTCTTACGTGCTCACAAACAGTACCCCGTCCATCTTAGTACAACACTTGTTAACTTTTTTAAGAACTCTGATCACACTTTGTTTTGTTTTTAACTTTCCTCTGTCTTCTACATGTATTATTTTCTCTAATTTTTTGGTGTTCTTTACTTCCGTTTCATGTTTGCTTTTTTCCATTGGTGGCACTAGTGGTAAAGAACCCACCTGCCAATGCAGGAGACACGAGATGCAGGTTCCATCTCTGGGTTGGGAAGATCCCTTGGAGGAGGTACAGACAACCCACTCCAGTATTCTTGCCTGGAGAATTCCATGGATAGAGGAGCCTAATGGGCTACAGTCCGTGGAGTTGCAAAGAGTCAGACACGACTGAGCGGCCAACACACACACATCCTGCATAGGCTTAATTGCTTCTTCCTAGGATTAACTCTCCTTTTCTTCTCCCAGTTCCTTCTCTCTTCTGCCTTGTTTCTGTGGTACTATTTTAACCTTTTCTGTGTTTTACATTAGTCTTGTCATCCTGGTTTTCAGTTCTGCCTCTTGTCTGATCATTTCTACCATGGGTTTCCACATTCTGTCTTACAATGTTCTTTCATAGAGGGATTTCCTTCATTAATATACTTTTAAACCCATGATGGAACCTTTGGTTTTATTTTCCATCTCCCACATGACGACATTTCTTCTTGTGGAGTATTCTTTATCTATTGATAATTTTTGTTCTTTTCTACTTTCTAAAATTAACTGATGGTTGATGGGTTTCCTAGATCAGCACTATGCCATAGTTTCTTGAAGAAGGGAAGGGACCTCAGCATACTTGGCTTGGTAATTCAATGTTTCCTCCCTTGCTGCCAGGGGACTCCTCATCTCTCTCTCTCTCTCTGTCTTTTTTAATATAGAATGCTTCATAAATGTGTATGTCATCCTTGCACAGGGTCCACGTTAATCTTCTCTGTATCGTTCCAATTTTAATATATGTGCTGCCGAAGTGGGCACTCTCCATTTCTTTCAACTACAGCAGCTGTGTGTGTTTTCTGTGTGGCCACACTCTTCTGTCTTCCCAGACTACACCGGGTCTAGAAAAACATGAAGCCAGCCTTGCGCTTGCCAGTTCCTTTGCCTCCTATCTGCTGGCAGATCCCAGGATCCACCATTGCAGAAGGACTTTTCACACTTTCTGTACTTTATCTGGCAAACTTCCTCCCAAACATAACTTTTGCTTTATCCCGGCTCTGCTCAAGGGAGCTTCTTTTCAGCATCAGTACTTCAGAGTGACCCTTCTGTACTGGGGGTTAGGGGAGGGCACTTTCCTGGGAATTGTTTGAGATCTGCTGCCACTTGGCCTCCTCAAAATTCCTTGCCCAACCTCCATGTTGCCTCCATGTGACTCTGCCTGCTATCACTGACATAGGACAGCACTTAACTGATACTTCAAGTTGATTGATTTTCTTTCCAGTCTCCTAGTTTTGCAGAGCATGGATATTTTTGGTGCTTGTTTTCAATTTTCTTTGTCTCTGTCTATGCCATTGAGAAGGAAAAGAAGAATATTCTGATGGAGGCAGTGGCCATGTTAGATTTGTCACAAATACTTTTAATGTGTGCTTTGATTTATTTTTCTACCCAGCTGAAGTCAGAAATGAGCTGACATATGAAGTGAAAGAAGCAATCTTTCATCACCCTTCAGTTAGCTTTAAACCTTTTTATGTGATTTTCTGCTCTGAAGATTTGTGTTAAATTTTCCTATAACTGTTTTGTTAAACACTTCTAGATATGCCCAATGAGCGGTTCCATTGCTTTCAATGATTTTATAATTGAAGCTCAAGGATTTAGTTGTTTTTTAGAATTTTCTTGGGCTGGACATAATTTGGACAATAACAACCATCATTAGACTCCCACTTTACTGTTTAAACTTTGAATTGATTATAAATGACCATATGAGAGTAATGGGACAGAGAAGGTTGAATTTCACATGAAGATGTAAAAACCAGAGTGAAAATATATTGTCTCTGATTTCAGTATGTTCCCTTGCAGAGAAAAGCCATGTGTGGATGTAATATAGATGCACTTTTATATTTCCAATTCTAGTCATTTCATTTATTTGCCATCTGGTTTCTTAGTGTTTCTAATATACCTCTACATCTATTTTTTTTAATAGCAGTCATCATTTTTCTTCAGGAAAAGTAATATTTTTTTTCTGTCATTTTTATTCCCACTTTATCTTCTTGAGGCATTGAAAGTTGTGTGTGTAAGTAATAAGTTTTGTAAAATGCAAAAAACTGCACACGTAGAAATTATTTTATTTGAGTCTCTGATTTCTATCTGCCTTTATCTTTCATCTATAGATCCACCTTTAGGCATATGAATGGATGTGGCTTATTTTTATACTGTATCTTTTATTCTCAGCGCATTGAAAATGCAAGCCTGGCTCCAAATTAAGCAAAATCATACATCTCAATGGACATGAGTTTGGGTGAACTCTGGGAGTTGGTGATGGACAGGGAAGCCTGGTGTGCTGCAATCTATGGGGTCACAAAGAGTCAGATACGACTTAGCGACTAAACTGAACTGAACTGATAACATCTGTATGTGGTTCAACTTGACTCAGAGGCAGATGGATCAACATGGTAGCCTTATAGCTTCTCTTTTACTTGATTGCACCTTTGGAAAACAGCATAGAACTGTGTGGTGCTTTTTTTTTTTTTTTCCTTCCAGATGTTTCTGGGTTTTTCTTTCACAAAGTATACTATGGTCTGATTGTGTTCCCCCAAAACTCACATACTGAAAACCTGATGCCCAAGATGATGGGGTTAGGCATCACAATGAACTCTCATAAATGGAATTAGTGCCCTCAGAGAAGAGACCCCACAGAGTCTATGGGGTCCATTCTGCTATGAGAGGACACAACCAGAGCTCAGTGACCTGAAAGAGGGCCCTAACCTGGTCTTGGAATTTCAGCCTCCAGAAATTTATTTCCTGTGAGAAATAAATGTGTTGCTATTTCTAAGCTACTAAGTCTGTCTGGGGCTTCCCAAGTGGTGCAGTGGCAGAATCCACCTGCCAGTGCAGGAGATGCAAGAGACCCGGGTTCAATCCTTGGGTTGGGAAGACCCTCTGGAGGAGGAAATGGCAACCCACTCCAATATTCTTGCCTGGGGAATCCCATGGACAGAGGACCCTGGTGGGCTACAGTCCATGGAGTCACAAAGAGTCAGAGCAACTGAGCACGAGCTGTCTGTTGTATTTGGTTATAGCAGCTCAAATACATTAAGGCAAGGCTATTAGTTTAAACATGTAACATGGAAATCAGTAAGAATGTGCTACTTTATGTTCATTCATCTTTCTAAAATGCACTCTCAAAACCAAGATCATTTGAAGTTAGGAAGATTTTCCTTTTCATTCATCTCTCTACTATTGGATTCCTCTTAATCTTTCAGTAAAAGTATTTTCTAAACTGGTATTTAAAGTGAATCAGGTATATTAAGTTGCTTTCAATTAGCAACCCTAGGCCCTTACGAGAAAACTAACATATTTTAAAGTGTGTTGGTCTTTTTTAAATGAAAAGTGTTCATATTTTTAGTAGTAAGGTCACGCTGCTCAGTCAAAGTTCAATCTATTTATTGTACATAATTTCACCTACTTACAGTGAATAACATGAGAAATCGCTGCAGTCATTAGAAGTGATGAACGTTTCTCTGTGCCATATGACTTCCTTATCTTTGGTTAATGGTAGTGCTGTCCTTGGGTCATTTTGTCAGGCCACAGGAGGCCATGGGTACCTTCATGCTGGGCTCTCTACTGTGTTCATATATGTTCTGAGGAAGGTGCTGCTGATGGTTACTCTAAACCTAAGGGACAGGCTTTTATACCTTATTCTATGCACTGAGAAAGTCTCATAAAAATTTAAAGGAGTTTGAAGGTGCAAGCAGATAAATGGATACTCATAGGAATAAAGGCCAAGAAGAACCTACATAACAGGAATTCTCCAGTGGTCCAGTGGCTAAGACTCTGTGCTCCCAGTTCAGGGGCCTGAGGTCCAATCCCTGGTCAGGGAACTAGATCCCACATGGCACAACAAAGAGTTCTCATGCTGAAACTAAAGATCTCACATGCCGCAATGAAGACTGAAGATCCTGAGTGCCGTAACTAAGACCAAGGACAGCCAAAAAAAAAAAACCACGAAAAACACGAGCTTCCCTGATAGCTCAGATGGTAAAGAATCTCTTTTCAATATAAGAGACCCAGTTTCAATTGCTGGGAAGGGAAGATTCCCTGGAGAAGGAAATGGCCTGGAGAATTCCATGGACAGAAGAGCCTGGTGAGCTACAGTCCATGTGGTTGCAAAGAGTCAGACAGAACCAAGCAAAAAAAAAAAAAAGAAAGAAAGAACCTACATACCACTTAGAATAGCAATAAATGAAATGTGAAGTCCAGTGACATGAATGTGAGGTCCCAGTCCTCAGTGTTCAATAGTTAACATAAGTGTGGATTCATATCTGCCTCTTCCAGGTGTGTACTTCTTCACCTTCAGCATGATGAAGCATGAGGATGTGGAGGAAGTGTATGTATACCTCATGCACAATGGCAACACGGTCTTCAGCATGTACAGGTAAGTGGTCTTTCCTAGCGTAGGTATGCACGCTGCCATTGTTTGCTCAAAGGATAGCCAATGTCAGGACGTGAATAGGATTCAACAGAGACCAGCACAAACTTTGTTATCCAGAGCTCCCATACACAAGTACATGGTCAGATTACCATTACTCTTTGTGGGGCAGTGAATCTGATAAACTTGAAAACATGCAGGTTGATAAGAGGTCTTAAGTTGATTACTAGCAACGCTCATCATAACTAATTATTTGCATTCTTTTCTTAACTCTTTCTTTCCTTCTCTCTCAGGCTTTCCTTCTCTCTCAGGCTTTCCTTCTCCTTTCCTACTCTCTGCTCCGTTTGCCTAGAGTTTAGCTCTCTTGATGGCCTTCTCTATCATCCCTGAAGCTGGCCGATTAAGAGCTGGGAACCAGTCTCCCTCTTTAGGCTGTGTTGCAATTCTGATGTTTATCTTAGCAACCTGGCCCTAAGGCTCCTTGGAGAAAAGTCCATATAAAAAAGAAAAAATGCACTTTGCTCTGATGTAAGCTTAAGATGTTGGAGAAGGCAATGGCACCCCACTCTAGTACTCTTGCCTGGAAAATCCCACGGATGGAGGAGCCTGGTAGGCTGCAGTCCATGGGGTCGCTAAGAGTCGGATACGACTGAGTGACTTCACTTTCACTTTTCATTTTCATGCATTGGAAAAGGAAATGGCAACCCACTCCAGTGTTCTTGCCTGGAGAATCCCAGGGACGGGGGAGCCTGGTGGGCTGCCGTCTATGGGGTCGCACAGAGTTGGACATGACTGAAGTGACTTAGCAGCTTAGCAGCAAGCTTAAGTTGTAGAGAAGAGGCAGAGAGCCAACACCTTTCCCATAATTAAAGAAATGGGTGTTGAGAAACTGTGAAAAACTTTATGTTTGCTTTTTTTTATTTTTGATGATTTGTGGGGATTGCCATCTTTTTTTTCTTTTGGAACCTGGCCTCTAGTAAGATAGTGTATTTGAAAAGCCAAAAGAGAAAAGATGAGTTAGATAGGTGAAACTGCTACAACAAAGAGATCTAGAAGACTGTGGCTTGAACATATTAGAATTCTATTTTTCTTGGCTGGTTCCAGGTTGGGGAGCAATGGGGTTGAAAGAGAGGAGGAGAATGTGTGGAAGTTGGATGGAGGATTGCTCCAACAGGTTTCTGAGGGATGTGGGCTGGTAAAAGCTTTTCTGCCATCTGTAAAACTGACTCCCAAATTTGCACTGGTCATTATCATTGCCATAGTCAGAAGGTGGAAAGAACAACAAGCTTTGATGCATCAGACATTCTACTCCAAGTCACCACATTTTCCCAGATGGTTTTCTCTAACATGACAGGGATCTCCAGCTTTGAAGCCCACAATATCTATTTCCTCATTGCTCCATCCCTGACCATGAGCTGATGCAACATGTTTTAGTTTGGGTTAGGGCAGCACACTTCTTTAGATACAAATTCTATTGTTAGTTAAGGTGGATTGAACTGCTCTAACATTGACCCAAGGGCTTGAACATGATAGAAATTCCTTTTCTTTTCATGCCACAATCTTCAAGCACTCAGGTTTCAACAAAAGGTTTCCAAGTTCATTCTGGTCATTATCATTAGCATTCCACACAGTCGTAATGAGGAAGGATCAAGGGGGATGGTTTGTGGGAGTTTTACTGGCCAGTTCTATAAGTGGCACATGTAATTTCTGCTCATGTGTCATTTAGAGAATTTAATCCAGATTATACCTAAATGTATGGGACTCTGGGAGAGAGCGGGGATAGATTTTGGTTAAGATCTGACTGTTCTCTTCAAAGACTAAGTAGTTGGTGCATTTTCTTTTTCCTTTTAGCTATGAAACAAAGGGGAAATCAGATACATCCAGCAACCATGCAGTGCTGAAGCTGGCCAAAGGGGATGAGGTGTGGCTGAGAATGGGCAATGGCGCTCTTCATGGGGACCACCAGCGCTTCTCTACCTTTGCAGGCTTCCTGCTCTTCGAAACTAAGTAAAACTATCAATAGACCAGCTCCACTACGGGGAAGACTTATCGCTGAGATGGTGTTGTCATGATCCAAGGGATTTTAGAGTTGATGGCTCTACATGTTGTATTTAAAAACATTTTTATTGGTTACATTGCTAATCACAGTACAGGTACATCAAAAATGTGGGATGACTCAGGGGCTCAGAAGAATAAACCACGAAACAGTCTTCCCAAGAGACCTTGACTAATATACCCAGCAACCTTTATTGCTCTTTTCTAGGCACCTAAAAGGGAATTCCCCTCTTCATACAGGTTAGAAATGATTGTTCCCATCAGAAAAGTCATTTGCAAAGAGTTTTGGCTGCTCTAATAACAGCTTTCAGGAACCCTTGAGGTTTGGGTTTCCTTATTCTTTGGAGCATTTCAGAGAATAGGGTGCAGTGATTATGGTGGGGACAAGAAAAGAATAGGGGGCATTTGCCTGGATCAAGGTACGAGAAATATTTGTAAAGTCTAAACTGGGGAGTAACACTTTGATCCAGTGGGTCAATATTCATGAATAAAGTAGATATTTTTTAGTAATTTCAGATAGCTTTTAGATAGCAGAAGTATTCACAATGCTCACAAATAATTGACTCCTTTTTAATAAGGATACTGCTATAATTAAATCTTGACTTCTAATAGCATTTATTTTTGGAAATAGAATTTTCCTATGATCCAAAATTGGACTTATTAGGTCAGATTATCAGATGGACCCTTTTTCCATTGGGTTTCTTGCATAACAATAGAGCTCTGTTGACTCTGGCCGGCAGTGAGTGCAGGTTCATATTGTGCAAATGTAATCACCTACTTTTCTGTCCGCTTAGAAATTAGCCTAATATTCTTTACACACACTGGCATGGAGTATTTAAGAATTGTAAACCCAGTCATATGCAGTCAAACTGATGTGTACAAAATATAAGGGCATTTCACTCAGCAGACATATCATAAAATTGCTTAAGCTTTTTAAAAATAGAAAATAATATGGGAATTTCCTGGTGGTCCAAAGGTTAGGACTCAGTGCTTTCATTGCTAGGCCTGAGTTCAATCCCTGGTCAGGGAACTAAGATCCCACAAGCTGCATAGTAGGGCCAAATTTTCTTTAAAATCTGTGTATTTTAAAAAGTTATATGACTTCTTTGATTACCATATTTAATCCATTTTCATGGAGCAGCCATTCAGCTAGACTTTTGCCTATTCCTTTCCCAAAATCAATTCTGAAAGGATTAAATTTGCCACGAAAACTATACTCATGAGAATGTGCCATAAATTCTGATGATAGAACCCCAAATGAGTTCACTTTAAGCAAAGAATTATTGGAATATGAATTTACCTTGATGTTGAATCATATTTAAAATGCACTACAGAGATGTCCATCTAACAAATATTACATAATGAATTCCCTTAGAAGTAACAAACCCTTAAATTTATTTTCTGTTACAATTTGAATATTCACAAAGGCTTTTTAACTGTAAATTTACTTGTATTTGATTACCCCCCTATAGCTAGAAATGGAAATAATGAATGAGAGCTACCCTGTTAGCTAATTTAATGTGTTCCACATTCATGTCAGTCTTTGACTCTTTCCTTTTGATCTTCAAATATTTTGAAATTCTTCCTGAATCCATATGCAATGCTATTTTAAAGTGAAATGGATATTAGCTCTAAGGTGCTTGACAGTAATGTCTTTGTGATTTTGTGTATATTTTCCCCGTCCCACCTCACCCTGGTATGGGGTCATGGGGTTGAAGTTTATTTTTACCAAATTTCAAAACTTTCCTTGAAGTGCATTGCCAATAGGTAACTGAATGTTGCATGTTTTCCAGAAGGACTTTATATCTAAAGAGCATGCATTACTAATAAAGTGATTTAGAGTAAGATATTGACCTGGCTTTAAATAAAACTGAGGTAAGAAAAATGTAATAAGTATTACATGGAAATAAACCCACTTTTGTTAAATGTACTATTTTAGAATGTTTTTAATTAAGTTGAATAATCATGTAATTATAAGTCAGTATAGCATTCGGTCCCATCACTTCATGGGAAATAGATGGGGAAACAGTGGAAACAGTGTCAGACTTTATTTTTCTGGGCTCCAAAATCACTGCAGATGGTGACTGCAGCCATGAAATTAAAAGACGCTTACTCCTTGGAAGGAAAGTTATGACCAACCTAGATAGCATATTCAAAAGCAGAGACATTACTTTGCCAACAAAGGTCCATCTAGTCAAGGCTATGGTTTTTCCTGTGGTCATGTATGGATGTGAGAGTTGGACTGTGAAGAAGGCTGAGCGCCGAAGAATTGATGCTTTTGAACTGTGGTGTTGGAGAAGACTCTTTAGAGTCCCTTGGACTGCAAGGAGATCCAACCACTCCATCCTAAAGGAGATCAGCCCTGGGATTTCTTTGGAAGGAATGATGCTAAAGCTGAGACTCCAGTACTTTGGCCACCTCATGCGAAGAGTTGACTCATTGGAAAAGACTCTGATGCTGGGAGGGATTGGGGGCAGGAGGAGAAGGGGACGACAGAGGATGAGATGGCTGGATGGCATCACTGACTCGATGGACGTGAGTCTCAGTGAACTCTGGGAGTTGGTGATGGATAGGGAGGCCTGGCGTGCTGGGATTCATGGGGTCACAAAGAGTCAGACATGACTGAGTGACTGATCTGATCTGATCTGATCTGATGGTTTTATCTGGGGAGTGTGTAATTTCTCGATTCTGTCTCACTGCAGCAAAGATTTGAAATGGTAGACTAGTGTTACAGCTTGGTTACAGCTCAGATTTATTTGGCAAGCAAAGGAAAATACATCCATGAGGCATGAGGGCAGGCCAACCCAAAAGAAGAGAGGGGCTCAATTTTGGCTCCTCTTTTTATGTTTTTTCTCCTCTCCTTGAGCCTGCCCTCTGTAAATTAGGCTAGCCAGGAGGGCTGTTTGTTTCACCTGAGGTTCTCACTCAGGTCCTCAGATTTTACTTTGTTCCATTTTCGTGGGTTTCTTCCTTTTTTTGTCTTTTAGCCACTGCCATTTTGGATTCCTTTCTCCTATTCTAATTATATAACATTCCCCCCTCTAGAGATGGGAGGCCCAATTCTTTCGAATAGGGGCATCAAGGTCTCTCTGGGTACTTCCTGCTGAGCTGGGATGGTGAGGGGCTTTGGGCCTCCCCCTCTTGCTAGTCTCAAGCCTCAGAGTCTTTATAGTAGTGTTCATCTAAGGGTGAGTGATATTTTCTGTGGTCGGCTGTAGTTTTATATATCCTTATTGAACTGTCACTGCATGTTGTAGCTTGTTGACCTGGGCAGAGACAAAATGGGTTAGACAGTTGATAATACATGGAGCAATCATAAGCAGCATCAATATGGTGATAACAGGGATTAGTAGGGGCATTAGCCACAACCAAATTCCCCCTCGTCAGGAGAAGGATTTCCCAAAGTGAGATTGTAGCCACCCCGAGAACTCTCCAGCTCATTCTTTGAGATCCTGTAGGATCTGAATGTTTTCCTTGAGGACCATGAGACTTTCTTTAATTTAGCTGGGTGTATTTACCCAGAAACAGGACGTCTCATTCAAGATGGCTCAAGTCCCTCCTTGTTCAGGGATCAGATCTGTCTCCTCTCTATTTTGGAGTACAACACCTGCCAAGCTGTGTTGGCTCTTTAGAGCTATCCTAAGATATCTTATCCCTGGAAACTTAATTTTGGGGGTGCTCATTAGAATGGCACTCATTTGTAGTCTTGAATAGGTATCTGAGAGCTCCCAGGGGCTCACAGGTATATTGAGTGTGCTGTTATGTTTTCTTCCATGGCTTGACTCATGAGTAGTGAATCCAGGAGTCTTGTCCTGGTACCTTGACTTCTGTGGGGATAGAAAATACTAAAGGGTAGGGGCCCTTCTGTGTGGGCTGGAGTTGAGCCTTTGGGGACCCATCTTTCCAGACTTTAATTAGAACTTGAGTCCCTGGAGCATAGTGGCTCTTTAGAATCTTTTGGGTCCTGGTTGACACCCCACAAGCATATATCTTGTTGGAATTGCCCAGTGGCCATGGTATAAGACTGGAGGGTCTGAGCCTCTGGATCTAGGAAGAGGTCATTGACATAAACAAAAGGTCTCCCATATAGCATCTCATAAGGACTAAGACCAACCTGTTCCTTAGGGGCAATATGGGTGCAGAGGAGAGCTATTGGTAAAGCCTCCTTCCATCTGAAGGAGGTCTCCTGGGTTATCGTTTTTATTGCTGATTTTAAGAATTGGTTGGTTCTTTCTACTTTTCCTGAAGACTGAGGCCTCCAGGCACAATGGAGGCAAGAAGTAATGCCAATGTTTTAGAGGCCCCTTGGGTGACCTTACAAGTAATGATGTCCCACTCTCACTTTGTAATGACCCGGGCAGACCAAATCTCAGAATGATTTCATGGAGCAATATTTTTACCACCTCCTCAGCCTTCTCAGTCCAGTGGGAAAACCTTCCATACATCCTGTGAATGTACATATCATGACTAGGAGGTATTCATACCCTTGAGAAACTGGCATCTGGGTGAAGCCCATCTGCCAGTCCTCTCCTGGGTAGGTCCCACACTGTTGGATGGGCTGGGCCAGCTGGAGTTTTTGAGCTCCTTGGGGGTTGTTTGATTGGCAAGTAGGAGAAGAGGAGACTTCTTGCCTTGTAGTTGTTTGGAGGCCTGTTCCTTTGAAAGACCTTTCTAGTAATCTTCGGAGGGCCTTCTCCTCTAAATGAGTGGTGACATGTAAAGAATTAACCAACTTTCCACTAGACGGCCCCAGGCAGAAAAAGGAGTCCCTCCTTTTGGAACCACCCCATATGATCCTCTTGAAAGCCCTCACTCTTAGCTTTAAGAATCTCACCTTCAGTATATGAAGGAGTTTCTGGCAAATTAGTCTGTGGAACTAAGGTGGCAATGCTTATTAGGTCATTGTTCTGTAATGCTGCTCTCTTAGCTGCCTGATCAGCTGCTTGGTTCCCTCATGCCACTTCCATGCTCTCTTTATGCTGTCCTTTACAGTGGGAGACTGAAACCTCAGCAGGCAGATGGACTGTCTCCAGGAGTCTAAGGATTTGATCACCATACTTGATCGGGGACCCTTGGGTGGTCAAGTGGCCTCTTTCTTTCCAAATAACAACATGTGCATGTAGCACCAGAAAGGCAGATTTGGAGTCAGTGTAAATGGCTACTTCTTTTCCTTTTCCCAGCTCTAAAGCTCAAGTCAGGGCTATGAGCTCAGCCAGTTGGGCTGAAGTACCTGGTAGCAAATGTTTAGCCTCTATGGTCTCAAAATTGGAGACTATTGTATATCCAGCTCTTCTTTTTCCATCCAAGACAAAGCTGCTTCCATCAGTGTACCAGATTTCCTCAGGATTGGTCAGAGGATCTTCTGACAATCCCTCTCAGGGTTTTGTCCAGTGGCCCAAGGTTTCTAGGCAAGAGTGAAAGGGGAGAGAGCCCTCGGGGGTAGGTAGGAAGGTAGCTGGGTTAAGAACCTCACAAGGGGATATAGTGAGGCCTGGATTTTCCATCAGCACTACTTGATATCTGAGGATCCTTTGAACAGACATCCATAAATGGCCTCTCTGATTCAGGAGTTGTTTCACTTGGTGGCTAGTAAAAATAGTTTGCCCTCAAGGGAGAGTTTTAAAACATCTTCTATCAGGACTGCAATAGGTGCAAGATTTCGAAGGCAGGGAGAGGTCTCTTCCCAATAAGCGAGTAGGACACTCAGGGACCACCAGAAACTGGTGGGAAAATATTTGTCCACCCCAGCAACAAAGTGCTCAGGTGAGTGTTTTTGTAATTGTTTTTCCTGTAGCACCCAAAATGGTACAGGTTTGAGAGGAGAAGGAGCAGGAGGTCAAGATAGAGTAAGTAGCAGCCTGTGTCAGTCAAGAAATTCTCAGACCTACCTGCCACATCCAGTTGCACCCTTGGCTCCAGCCCCTTGATGGTTATCTGTGACAGGTGGGCTGGCTATAGTGGGCCACTTCAGTCCTGTTGAACCATCATGAGGGTAGGCTTGATGCTTGACCTTGAGGCTCTTGGCTCCCAAAGGCAAAGTGCTGCCCAATGTCCCATTTGATGACATTTGTAGCAAGCCATTTTAGGAGACTTGTCACAGTTTGGACACTCTTTGGCCCATTGTCTGGCCTGTCTACAGATTAGGCATTTGCCTCATGCCTTATCCCTCAAGGACTCGGGATTTGCCATAGGAGGCAAATCCTTGGAGGGCGGCCAGCATCTGAGCTTGCATTGTCTCTTTCCTTCTCTCTGTTTCCTGGGCCTTGGCCTCCCTCTCCTGTTCTCTGTTATAAGAGGTATTGGTGGCTGTCTGGACCATCTCATCTAAAGATGGAGCAGGGCCCTGCTGCTATAGCTGTTGTAACTTTATTCAGGTGTGTGATGCACGTTGGGACAGGAATTTGTCCATTAAAATCACCTGTCCCTCATAAGAGTCGAAGTCCAGATTGATAAACTTTTGGAGGGCCGCTTTTAGGCTTTTGAGAAAGTCAGTGAGGTTCTTGTTGGGCTACTGAGTTATTGCTGAGATAGGGCACAGTCCCACAAGTAATAGGCTTCCTTCTATTTCCATGGGTGGACTTCCTTAAGGGTGAGTCTTTCTTAAGCTTATCCTACCCAGTACTGTTGCAACTTGACAGTCAGGAGTCCCTGGGTCAGAGTGCAGATTCCCCAGGCAGGTTGAGGCATGACAGCTTCCTGGAGATTGAATCCCCGGGTAGGTCAAGGCATGTCAGCCTCCGGAGAATTGGGTCCCTGGGCAGGTCGAGGCGTGATAACCTCCCAGGGACCAGATCCCTAGGTAGGTCAAGGCAGGTCAACCTCCTAGGACCCTGAGCTGGTGGATCCCAGAGCAGACTGAGGCGTGACAACCTCCCAGGGACCAGATCGCTAGGCAGGTTTAGGCAAGTCCACCTCCTGGGACCCCCAGGCTAGAATTAGGTATCCCCAAGGTCTCCCAACTGAAACCACAATCACAGAAACTAACCAGTCTAATCACATGAACCACAGCCTTGTCTAATTCAATGAAACTAAGCCAAGCTGTGTAGGGCCACCCAAGACCGACGGGTCTTAGTGGTGAGTTCTAACAAAACATGGTTCATTGGAAAAGGGAATGGCAAACCACTTCTGCCTTGAGAACCCCATGAACAGTATGAAAAGGCAAAAAGATAGGACACTGAAAGATGAACTCCCCAGGTCAGTAGGTGCCCAATATGCTACTGGAGATCAGTGGAGAAATAATTCCAGAAAGAAAGAAGAGACAGAGCCAAAGCAAAAACAATACCCAGTTGTGGATGTGGCTGGTGATAGAAGCAAGGTCCGATGCTGTAAAGGGCAATATTGCATAGGAACCTGGAATGTTAGGTCCATGAATCAAGGCAAATTGGAAGTGGTCAAACAGGAGATGGCAAGAGTGAACATCAACATTCTAGGACTCAGCAAACTCAAATGGACTGGAATGGGTGAATTTAACTCAGATGACCATTATATCTACTACTGTGGGCAAGAATCCCTTAGAAGAAATGGAGTAGCCAAAATAGTCAACAAAACAGTCTGAAATGCAGTACTTGGATGCAATCTGAAAAACAACAGAATGATCTCTGTTCATTTCCAAGGCAAACCATTCAATATCACAGTAATCCGAGTCTATGCCCCAACCAGTAATGCTGAAGAAGCTGAAGTTGAATGTTCTATGAAGACCTACAAGATCTTTTAGAACTAACATCTGAAAAAGATGCCCTTTTCATTAGAGGGGAGTGGAATGCAAAAGTAGGAGTAACAGGCAAATTTGGCCATGGAGTACAGAATGCAGCAGGGCAAAGGTTCATAGAGTTTTGCCGAGAGAACGCACTGGTCATAGCAAACACCCTCTTCCAACAACACAAGAGAAGACTCTACACATAGACATCACCAGATGGCCAACACTGAAATCAGATTGATTACATTCTTTGCAGCCAAAGATGGAGAAGTTCTATACAGTCAGCAAAAACAAGACTGGGAGCTGATTGTGGCTCAGACCATGAACTCTTTATTGCCAAATTCAGATTTAAATTGAAGAAAGTAGGGAAAACCAATAGACCATTCAGATATGACCTAAATCAAATCCCTTATGATTGTACAGTGGAAGTGAGAAATAGATTTAAGGAACTATATCTGATAGACAGAGTACCTGATGAACTATGGACTGAGGTTCGTGACATTGTACAAGAGACAGGGATCAAGACCCTCCCCAAGAAAAAGAAATGCAAAAGAGCAAAATGGCTGTCTGAGGAGGCCTTACAAATAGCTGTGAAAACAAGAGAAGCAAAAAGCAAAGGAGAAAAGGAAAGATATACCCATTTGAAGGCAGAGTTCCAAAAAATAGCAAGGAGAGATACAGTTTTCCTCAGTGATCAGTGCAAAGAAATAGAGGAAAACAATAGAATGGGAAAGACTAGAGATCTCTTCAAGAAAATTAGAGATACCAAGGGAACATTTCATGCAAAGATGGGCTTGATAAAGGACAGAAATGGTGTGGACCTAACAGAAGCAAAAGATATTAAGAAGAGGTGGCAAGAATACACAGAAGAACTGTACAAAAAAAGATCTTCATGACCCAGATAATCACAACAGTGTGATCACTCACCTAGAGCCAGACATCCTGGAATGTGAAGTCAAGTGGGCCTTAGGAAGCATCACTATGAACAAAGCTAGTGCAGGTGTTGGAATTCCAGTTGAGCTATTTCAAATCCTAAAAGATGATGCTGTGAAAGTGCTGCACTCAATATGCCAGAAAATTTGGAAAACTCAGCAGTGGCCACAGGACTGGAAAAGGGCAGTTTTCATTCCAATCCCAAAGAAAGATAATGCCAAAGAATGCTCAAACTGCTACACAATTGCACTCATCTCGCACGCTAGTAAAGTAATGCTCAAAATTCTCCAAGCCAGGCTTCAACAACACGTGAACCGTAAACTTCCAGATGTTCAAGCTGGTTTTAGAAAAGGCAGAGGAACCAGAGATCAGATTGCCAACATCTGCTGGATCATCAAAAAAGCAAGAGAGTTCCAGAAAAACATCTTCTTCTGCTTTATTGACTATTCCAAAGCCTTTGACTGTGTGGATCACAAGAAACTGTGGAAAATTCTGAAAGAGATGGGAATACCAGACCACCTGACCTGCCTCTTGAGAAACCTATATGCAGGTCAGGAAGCAACAGTTAGAAGTGGACATGGAACAACAGACTGGTTCCAAATAGGAAAAGGAGTACGTCAAGGCTGTATATTGTCACCCTGCTTATTTAACTTATATGCAGAGTACATCATAAGAAACCCTGGGCTGGAAGAAGCACAAGCTGGAATCAAGATTGCCAGGAGACATATCAATAACCTCAGATATGCAAATGACACCACCCTTATGGCAGAAAGTGAAGAGGAACTAAAAAGCCTCTTGATGAAAGTGAAAGAGGAAAGTGAAAAAGTTGGCTTAAAGCTCAACATTTGGAAAACTAAGATCATGGCATCTGGTCCCATCACTTCATGGGAAGTAGATGGGGAAACAGTGGAAACAGTGGCTGATCTTGGGGCTCCAAAATCACTGCAGATGGTGACTGCAGCCATGCAATTAAAAGACACTTACTTACTTGGAAGGAAAGTTATGACCAACCTAGACAGCATATTGAAAAGCAGAGACATTACTTTGCCAACAAAGGTCCATCTCGTCAAGGCTATGGTTTTTCCAGTAGTCATGTATGGATGTGAAAGTTGGACTATAATGAAAGTTGAGAGCTGAAGAATTGATGCTTTTGAACTGTGGTGTTGGAGAAGACTCTTGAGAGTCCCTTGGACTGCAAGGAGATCCAACCAGTCCATCCTAAAGGAGATCAGTCCTGAGTATTCACTGGAAGGATTGATGTTGAAACTGAAACTCCAATACTTTGGCCATTTGATGCAAAGAGCTGACTCATTTGAAAAGACCCTGAAGCTGGGAAAGATTGAAGGCAGGAGGAGAAGGGGATGGCAGAGGACGAGATGGTTGGATGGCACCACTGACAAAATGGAGATGAGTTTGAGTAGACTCTGGGAGTTGCTGATGGACAGGGAGGCCTGGCGTGCTGTGGTCCACTGCGTCACGGAAAGTCAGACACAACTGAGCGACTGAGCTGGCTGACTGACTGAACAACAACAACAAGGGCATTTGCCATGTGTCCCGAGGATATCGAGCTGTGTGCTGCTGCAGCTGGCAACTTTCAACATCCCCTGAGGTGAATTCAGGGTGGAAAAGGAGACACTTTGTGTTCCAAGGAGGCTAGAGGAAGATGTCTTTAAACAGCCAAATATTTACAGGGACTGATTTCATAATCCCAGTCTCTGCATTTCTTCATATCTAGGTCATCAGGTCCTTATGACTAGCAGAAAACTTTTGTAATGTAAGTGCTTAACTTCACTGAACTACCCCTTCACCAAAATCTTACATGTTGACCTTCCCAGACTACTTCTTTGGAGCAGTCTATCAGAGCTATCTGAGGTGCTGTCTCCCAGGCTGCAGTCCTCATTTTGCCCCCAAATAAAGTTTAACTCGCGTCTCTCACATTGTGCTTTTTTTTTTTTTTTTTTCAGTCAACACAACCCACCACAGTCATGGTTTTAATTTTAATGATCCCATCCTACGTGTCAGTGGGAGACCCTTCAATTTAGTACCTCTATCCTTCTGACTCAGACTCAGGTTCATGTGAATCCCTCAGAGATGGGCAGAGGTGTGTGGAAACTATGCAGATTTCTATCCTAATCAGTCTTCCACACTTGACCTTGAACATGATTCCAGCAGCCTGAGTCCTGTCAATTGCCTGAATTCAGCTTTCTCACACACTTACGTGAGTTTTACTTCATAGACTTCCAGTGAATTCTTTTGTATTCAAGCCAAGAATCTCTGTTGATCTAATAGGAAAGAATAGAAATGGGGAGACCAGTTAACACAATATGGAGTGCAAAAGTAAATTCAGAAAAGTGGGTGCAATGTAACATTGTTTGTGAAAATTAAAACCATAATTATTGTATATAAATAATATAGCTATAGCATTCATATGTGGACCATATGTCAAAATCATGGGAGTGCTTGTGCCTTGAACAGTGAGGTGAATAGGAGCAATGCTAGGTAGCTGCAGGTGAGCATTAAAGGAGACTTAAGCTTTGGAAAGAGTTGAAAGTAGCTGACTTTTGATCGATTCACTCTGTTTAGTACAGGGAAGCCCTGGGGGGCCAAACAAAAGGGCATGTGACTCCACTGGACTGTAGGTAAAGAAATTAATCATACTTGCTAAGAGGAAGTTGGTTGTTCAGGTGTTAAGTCCTGTTCAACTCTTTGTGACCTCACGAACTGCAACACACCAGGCTTGAGAGAATTTACTTATTGAATAGACTTAATGGTTATTCCTGGCCACAAGATTGATTCAGTTCAGTTCAGTTCAGTTTCTCAGTCATGTCCGACTCTTTGTTACCCCATAAATCGCAGCACGCCAGGCTTCCCTGTTCATCACCAACTCCCAGAGTTCACCCAAACTCATGTGCATCGAGTCAGTGATGCCATCCAGCCATCTCATCCTTTGTTGTCCCCTTCTCCTCCTGCCCCCAATCTCTCCCAGCATCAGGCTCTTTTCCAATGAGTCAACTCTTCGCATGAGGTGGCCAAAGTATTGGAGTTTCGGCTTTAGCATCAGTCCTTCCAGTGAACATTCAGGACTGGTCTCCTTTAGGATGGACTGGTTGGATTTCCTTTGATTATGTTAAATAAACCCAGAATTTAAGAAACATGGTTCCATGGCTAAGTAACTTTCTGGAATAGAAAATAGTCTGTTTGGTGACCTGAGAACCTCAGTAGCGACCTCATTAGATCCTCATCTGTAACCATGGATCTGAGAATATATTAATTTGCAAGGAATTCCAGAAAAAAATAACAGACTGGGTGGCTTAAACAATAGAAATTTATTTTCTCACAGTTTTGACAGCTAAAAGTCCAAGATCATGGGTCAACGGGAAGGCTTTATTTTGAAGCTTCTCTTCTTGGCTTGCAGACGGCTGCCTTCTGCTGTGTCTTCACACGGTCGTCCCTTGGTCCTTGTTTTCCTAATCTGTTCTTATAAGGACACCAGTCCTATTGGATTAGGTCCCACACATATGACCTCTTTTTTGTCTTAATTACCTCTACAGGCTCTGTCTCCAAATACAGTCACAGTACTGGGGTTAGAACTTAAATATATGAATTTTAAAGAGACACAATTCAGCTTGTATTAAGGTAGAAAACTGATGGGCCCTAAGACTGGATAGCTGCTATTTGTCAAATGGAGTAAAATTGAATTTTTGTCCAAGGACAAAGCTAATGGCAGAAGCTGAGCTCTGCAGAAGTAAAGAGATAAGATGACCACTCTTGAGGTCAAGGAGAACTTCCCTGTCTGCACATGCACAGGAAGACTCCTTGGAGGTCAAAAAGGGAGGGGCTGCTACCCCATAATGAGTGGACATGCACCCACAGTCCTACATGGTGGGATCCATCTTAACAAAGAGTTGTGCACCCATCTTGGAGAGGGTCCTAGGACCAGTCAAGTGTGAAAAAAGAAACGAGAAAACTGGCCAAAGGTAAACAAAGACCTGGAAGAACTGTCCTATATAGTTGATTTCAAGCACTTCACTACTGCATGTGTCATGAGAGAGGAGGCCCATACCCTTTCTCTCTGGGTCTGTATCTCTGCCTGTGTGTGTGCTCATTTCCCTCCAACTCTTTGCAACCCCATGAGCTGTAGCCCTCCAGGCTCCTCTGAGCGTGGGATTTTTCAAAGAATACTGGAGTGGGTTGCCATTTCCTACTACAGGGGATCTTCCTGGCTCATGGATCGAACCCACATCTCTCTTGTGTCTCCTGCATTGGCAGGCAGATCCTTTACAGTTGGGCCACCTGGTTTTCCAGCTTCAGTCTTAAATAAATAAATTGTTTCTCTGAACGTTCTCTCACATGCTATGCTGTGTCTCTTATAATAAACTTTGTACCTGTTTTCACAGTTTTTGCCTCTTTTGAAGCATTCTCGCTTTCAAATGGGGGAAAGAGTCAGGGCCGCTGCTTCTGGCCTCTAACGCCCTGATGATCTGGTGGCTAGGAGTCCTGGTTTTCATCCAGACTACCCACGTTCAATTCCTAGGCAGGGAGCTAAGATCTCTCTTCAGGACCATTCACTGCTATCTCTCGAGATCAGTAACAGAGAGTATGTTGCCCATGCAGGAAGGAAGGGCCTGCAGTGTCAAGTGAGATTTCCAGGACCTCAGCTTTGTCTGAGAATATCTCTACGATCTGCATCTTTGACCTTATTAGTAAAGCTTAATGCTGGTAAGATATCTGATTCATGTGACTCTAATCATGGGTGTTAGCTTAAGCACTATCTGTACTGCTTATTTTTTAGACTGGGGTCACTATGAAATAATAGTACCTCCATCTATGGGTGTTTGCTAGAGTATTTTTTATACATTTATCTTTTACGTTTCTCAAAATCAAAATAGAAGAGGGCTGGGTTAGAAAATTTATGCTTGAACAAAGGGCTAGAGGGGACAAATAGGTGCTAATTACACCAGGAAGCCATTAGAGTGATGTGGCTCTCATGCCTTGGCATCCTCTGTAAGCAAGCTGAATCTAACCTGGTCTGAGAGTCCAGAAATCAAAGTAGGAAACAAATCCAAACAGTCAACTAGGCAATTATATCTAGTCAATGAGTAATTTCCTTGCCTCAACTTTTCTCTATTAAAGTCTCTCCCTAGTTCTTGGAGACTCCAAACTGCAAGGAGTGGAGCTATTTGTTCTTATTTTATTGTACTTTTTAAAATGCACTGAAATTAAAAACGCCAAACTATTGTAGAAATGGCAGGTGACAAATTAAAAATATTTTTAAACTTCTCAGATTTGTCTCTGATGAGCACCACCTGCTCATATGTGCTTTTTATATTCCATGATAGCACACAAGTTTTTTGTGGGTGGTGAATAATCATAACTGGCACATTGCCTGCCATGTCACTAAACGAAGGGTCCATTGTAGTTATTGCCAGAGGTGAGCTCGTGAGCCTAACCAGCTCAGGAAAGAAGAGTGCCTTCCTTCCGACAGTCATGAGACTACAGTCACTCCCTCGGTGTGAAAGGGAGGAAACTAAAAAAAATAAAATAAAATAAAATTAAAAAAAAAGGGAGGAAACTCAGGCTGCAAAAACACAGGATACTAACCCCAGATAGCTGAGAAACTAAAAACAACACTTTAACATTATTCTTAAATATTTATGTATTTTTCATGTTTTTCAAGGGCAGAGAGGTATAAACGGGTCCATAGAGCACAGCGGCTGGGAAAAACCATCCTGAAACATCCAGGACCAGCCATGGGCCCCACCCCCACCCCCATACCCCCAGGTCAACCCCTAGGGCACAATTTAGGATCCCCTAAAGTTTGCGATTTAGCAGCAACAGCAGCAGAGTTTTAAAATCTAAGCCACCTCAGGCCACTAACAGCCCAGATCCGGAGGCGGTCCGAAGACGCACTATTTCGCAGGCTCTGCGGCTGCGCGCAGACGCGTGGGGGCGGGGCCACGAGGGAGGGAGCGTGCGCCCAGGGCCTGGGCTGTAGAAACCGAAGTTCAGGCAGCTGCTGCTTCTTCGGTTTGGGAAGGAGACGCTGGGCCCATGGCGCTTAGGGGCATCACAGTCGTGGAACTCGCCGGCCTGGCCCCGGTTCCCTTCTGCGGTATGGTCCTGGCGGACTTCGGGGCGCAGGTGGTGCGTGTGGACCGACCCGCCGCCCGCAGCGGCCCGAGCCGGTTGGCCCGAGGCAAGCGCTCTCTGGTGGTGGACCTGAAGCAGCCGCGGGGAGCGGCGGTGCTGCGGCGCTTGTGCGCCCGGGCGGACGTGATGCTGGAACCTTTCCGCCCCGGTGAGCCTCCTGCCCCTACGCGGGGCCAGAGAGGGGACGGTCCCCGCAGAAGGGAGGTCGCCGCGCCCGACCGCTTGGGGCTGCACCCCGCATACCTTTGCCCTGTTGCCACCCGAACCCTTTCCGTCCCTACTTTCTAGACCTTGCTGTTGCATTTGATGTTGCTGATCGTTCGCCCCCTGAGACGATCTTCCACTCTTGGAGTCCGAGATAATGCTGTTGTCCTCACTTTTCTTATACCTCTCTCTGACTCCTTCCCAAGTTCCCCCCTTTTTTTAGTTACTCTTTTGTGTTTGCGTTTCTTAATTACGTGAAGGTCATGAACCCTATGAGAAACAAACGAAAGCCGTAGATTCTTTCCCTGGAAAACTGCGTGTAGGTTCATAGTCAAACTTTGCTAAATTTTGGAGCTTGGTGTACCGGGGTAAATCCAGGCGAACACCTGCTGCCTTAAATGCTGGTGTTCAGGTTCCAGCTTCTGCTCAATTTCCTTTACACTCTGTTTCTTGCAACCCTTATCCATTTCTCTTGTTTTTATTTTTTATAGGCAGGTGATGGCCAAGTCTATAACTGTGCCCCCTTCTTTTAGAGCCACAGACTTCCAGAATAGGCAAGTTCTGCCCACTTCTATCTGACCGTCTCCTGGGCACTGCAGCTTCCACATATTCCAAACTGAGCCCCACGTCTTCCCTACTAAAATGTCCTCTCCTCTTTCTGTATCATTTCAGTGAATAGAACCAATGTCCACCCAGTTGCCTGAATGAAAAACTCCTACCTTTGTCTAGGCTCCCAAATCTTCCTTTTCCACCACCAGCTTTCAATTATCATCAGTCCCATCATTCTTCCTCCTTTCTGTGACTTCTGGATTCTTTGCACGCCTGCTGCAGCTTCATTGATAACAGTTGTAACAGCCTTTTAAAGCTGATGTTTGGGTCTAGCACCACTTTGATCTTTCCTCAGACACCTGCTCTTGCTCAAGTACAAATCCCATTTGGTATATAGCTGGAAGTCAGTAAATGGAGAATGAATCAGCTATGTCGGGCACCAGGTGTATTTAAATGTGTGAGTGAATCCACCCTCAGATCTGAGATTACAACAATAATAATTTAGTAATCAGGATTGTATTATAATTTAATAATACACAACTTGAAATTGAAGGAGGCTCCACATGGGTAAATCATTTGTCTTAGTATTAGGGGAGAGGTGGAGCTGTGAATACAGATATAGCTGCAGGGGGTGTTGGGGTGGATTGAGGCTGATGTCTTTCTAGTTAGAGAAATAGAGTTTAATTGAAGTATGGTTGATTTACAATGTTGTGTTAATTACTGCTGTACAGCAGAGCCACTGAGTTACATATATATTCTTTTTCATATTTTCCATTTATCACAGGTTTATCACAGGATATTGAATAGAGCTTCCTATGCTATATAGTAGAACCTTATTGTTTATCCATTCTGTATATACTTGTTTGCGTCTGCTAATCCCAAGCTCCCAATTCATCCCTCTCCTATCCTTCACCCTTGGTAACCACCAGTCTAGGAATAGAATCCTTTTGTAACTTATCATAGCTTTGTGGAGACAAAGTCAGTGAGTTTTATTATCTAATTTTATATCTTTAACCCCAGGACTCTTTAGGTTCCCTGGCTTTAGCAGAATAAATATTGATTGACCCTTGAACAAACCAGGGCTAATCTGTACTTTAGTTACAGTGGTCCTCCACAGTTCCTCGGCATCCATCAACCACAGACTGTGTAATACTGTAGTATTTACTTTTGAAAAACTGCATGTCAGTGGACCCAAACAGTTCAAACTCACCTTGTTCAAGGGTCAGCTGTACTCACTGATAACTTAAGAGCGATTAAATGCTGCTGTTGCTAACCCTTCTTCCACCAGATATTTATACTGAGCCTTTTTGTAGAGGAACTGCTGGGCATGTTAGAGGCTGTGGAAACAGATGAGGCATGAATCCTGCCAGAGGAGCATCTGAGCTGTTTGGGAAGCTGGAATATATACATGCATAAGTATAGCAGGCACCCATGCAGGCATAGACATAAAAGAGGTCCTGAAAGGAAAAGCAGCTTCCAAAAGTGAATTTTTGATCAATTAAAGACCCAGAGTAACTTCCAAAAGAACAGACCATTTCTAATAAATTACTTAGGAGCAAACTGGGGAAACTCTGAAGGGGCTGACTGAAGGGATGGAATGTCCACTCTGAAGATGCTTGGGTATGCCTGCAGGGATGTAGGGCAGTGCTGAAGGGAAATAGCATTCTTGGGGTGGGGGGATCTGCCACACATTCCAGAAATGGGGGCTTCACTGTCTGGGTTCTTAATTACTGGCAATACGTTCATTATAAACTCACAACAAATGTTACCAGTTTTCCTTGCAAAAAAGTGCTGTTTTATATTTGCCACAAAGAAGGGATTATACCCATCTTCAATTCATGCTGTCCTTAAAAAATAAATGTAACTTTTCTCTTAAGGGGTAATGGAAAAACTCCAGCTCGGTCCCGAGATTCTGCAGAAGGAGAACCCAAGGCTTATCTATGCCAGGTTGAGTGGATTCGGCCAGTCAGGAAGGTTCTCCAAGATGGCTGGACATGACATCAACTATTTGGCTTTGTCAGGTATGTTGGGAAAAAAAGCAATTTCTCTACACTCTTTTTTTTCCCCCCAGTCAAGATCTACAGTTACACATTAGAATTTTTTAAAGGCGAAGTTTGGAATATTTATTGGAATTAATAAAGAGCGTGTACTTTAAAAAAGATTGGTTTGTCTTGGAACAGTCATTGTCAGCCTCCCTCTGATGATTCGATCGTAAGGAATCTGCCTGCAATGCAGGAGACATGGGTTTGATCCCTGGGTTTGGAATATCCCTTGGAGGAGGGCATGGCCACCCACTCCAGTATTCTTGCCTGGAGAATACATGGACAGAGGAGCCTGGCAGTCTACAGTCCCTGGGGTCGCAAAGAGTCGAGCAACTAACACTTTCACTTTCCCCTGCCTTAACACACAGGGAGGGGTAATACACTCACTAGTAACATTTACTATGTTTGTGGAGTGAATTCTCCAACAAGCCCCTGCTAGGAAGTAGGAGACTTATTGGTAGTAGAAATGGTTGTACTGTAGTTTGCAAAGATACATTAATAGTTTCAATCTGGTACCCCCTTACTTTATTGTGAATTGTCGACTGAGTCATGATTTTAGAAATTCTATGAATACTAGAAAAAGCCCATGGTTTTCGCCTGTACAAACATATCTTGAAAGTGTTAACCACTCAGTCATGTCCAACTCTTCCTGACTCCATGGACTGTATCCCACCAGGCTCCTCTGTCCATGGACTTCTCCAGGTGAGAATACTGGAGTGGGTTGCCATTCCCTTCTCCAGGGGATCTTCCTGACTTAGGGATAGAATCTGAGTCTCCTGCATGGCAGGCAGGTTCTTTACCCTCTGAGCTACCAGGGAAGCTCTTCAGTTCAGTTCAGTTCAGTCGCCCAGTCCTGTCTGACTCTGTGACCCCATGAATCGCAGCACGCCAGGCCTCCCTGTCCATCACCAACTCCCGGAGTTCACTCAAACTCATGTCCATCGAGTCGGTGATGCATACAACCATCTCATCCTCTGTGGTCCCCTTCTCCTCCTGCCCCGAATCCCTCCCAGCATCAGGGTCTTTTCCAGTGAGTCAACTCTTCGCATGAGGTGGCCAAAGTATTGGAGTTTCAGCTTCAGCATCAGTCCTTCCAATGAACACCCAGGACTCATCTTTAGGATGGACTGGTTGGATCTCCTTGCACTCCCAGGGACTCTCAAGAGTCTTCTCCAACACCACAGTTCAAAACCATCAATTCTTCAGCACTCAGCTTTCTTCACAGTCCAACTCACATCCATACGTGACCACTGGAAAAACCATAGTTTTGACTAGATGGACCTTTGTTGGCAAAGTAATGTCTCTGCTTTTCAATATGCTATCTAGGTTGGTCATAACTTTCCTTCCAAGGAGTAAGCATCTTTTAATTTCATGGCTGCAGTCACCATCTGCAGTGATTTTGGAGTCCCCCAAAATAAAGTCTGACACTGTTTCCACTGTTTCCCCATCTATTTGCCATGAAGTGATGGGACCAGATGCCATGAACTTAGTTTTCAAAATGTTGAGCTTTAAGCCAACTTTTTCACTCTTCTCTTTCACTTTCATAAAGAAGCTTTTTAGTTCCTTTTAACTTTCTTCCGTAAGTGTGAAGTCATCTACATATCTGAAGTTATTGATATTTCTCCCAGCAATCTTGATTCCAGCTTGTGCTTCTTCCAGCCCATTTCTCATGATGTACTCGCATATAAGTTAAGCAACCCACTCCAGTGTTCTTGCCTGGAGAATCCCAGGGACGGGGGAGCCTGGTGGGCTTCCGTCTATGGGGTCGCACAGAGTTGGGCACGACTGAAGTGACTTAGCAGCAAGCAGGGTGACAATATACAGCCTTGATGTACTCCTTTTCCTATTTGGAACCAGTCTGTTGTTCCATGTCCAGTTCTAACTGTTGCTTCCTGACCTATATACCGGTTTCTCAAGAGGCAGGTCAGGTGGTCTGGTATTCTCATCTCTTTCAGAATTTCCCACAGTTTCTTGTGATCTACACAGTCAAAGGCTTTGGCATAGTCAATAAAGCAGAAATAGATGTTTTTCTGGAACTCTCTTGCTTTTTCCATGATCCAGCAGATGTTGGCAATTTGATCTCTGGTTCCTCTGCCTTTTCTAAAACCAGCTTGAACATCTGGAAGTTCATAGTTCATGTATTGCTGAAGCCTGGCTTGGAGAATTTTGAGCATTACTTTACTAGCGTGTGAGATGAGTGCAATTGTGCGGTAGTTTGAGCATTCTTTGGCATTATCTTTCTTTGGGATTGGAATGAAAACTGCCCTTTTCCAGTCCTGTGGCCACTGCTGAGTTTTCCAAATCTGCTGCCCATTGAGTGCAGCACTTTCACAGCACCATCTTTCAGGATTTGAAATAGCTCAACTGGAATTCCATCACCTCCACCAGCTTTGTTCGTAGTGATGCTTCCTAAGGCCCACTTGACTTCACATTCCAGGATGTCTGGCTCTAGGTGAGTGATCACACCATCGTGATTATCTGGGTCATGAAGATCTTTTTTGTACAGTTCTTCTGTGTATTCTTGCCACCTCTTCTTAATATGTTCTGCTTCTGTTAAGTCCATACCATTTCTGTCCTTTATTGAGCCCATCTTTGAATTAAATGTTCCCTTGGTATCTCTAATTTTCTTGAAGAGATCTCTAGTCTTTCCCATTCTATTGTTTTTCTCTATTTCTTTGCACTGATCGCTGAGGAAGGGTTTCTTGTCTCTCCTTGCTCTTTTTTGGAACTCTGCATTCAAATGGGTATATCTTTCCTTTTCTCCTTTGCTTTTCGCTTCTCTTCTTTTCATACGTATTTGTAAGGCCTCCTCAGACAGCCATTTTGCTTTTTGCATTTCTTTTCCATGGGGATGGTCTTGATCCCTGTCTACTGTACAATGTCACGAACCTCTGTCCATAGTTCATCAGGCACTCTATCAGATCTAGTCCCTTAAATGTATTTCTCACTTCCACTGTAGAATCATAAGGGATTTGATTTAGGTCATACCTGAATGGTCTAGTGGTTTTCCCTACTTTCTTCAACTTAAGTCTGAATTTGGCAATAAGGAGGTCTTAGAATGACCTAATTCTAGATCTCTAAGAACCGTATTGCCGAGTAAAAGAAGTCTCAAATATTCTGTGTGTACACATTTAAAGGTTGAGGAAAAGAGTGAGTGGAGAATTGATTTTTCACATCTATTTAAAAATGCAATTCCTTTTCTTTTTCTTGTGTTTATTTTCTTGCATCTCTTTCTAATAAGAATGGAAGTGCCTTATACCATTGTTAAGTCATAAACTAAGTGGATAACAACCTTCCCCCCCACACACACAACTCAGTGAATAAAAACTTAGCCATAGAATTCTGAAAATGTTAGTAGGAATAAAGTTTTAAAGAAAATAAAGACATTAAAAAAAAAAACAAGGAAAGGAAAACCATCTTATAAATATAACGAACAAGTTTAGGTTTAGAAAGGGATTAGATATTAATTTTTACTTACAACTAGTAGCTAGAGAGATTGGTTTCCCTTCTAAGATGTTCACGTATTTATTTAAAGTATACATTAAATGGGCTTTTTAACCCATTTACCACTGGATGGCTCATTGGTAAAGAATCTGCCTGCTAATGCAGGAGACACATCTGGGAAGATCCCACATGCCATGGAGCAACTAAGCCTGTAAAGTACAGGCTTACTGTTGAGCCTGTTGTTCGAGAGCCCCAGAGCTGCAATGACTGAGCCCACGTGCCACAGCTACTGAAGCCTGTGTGTCCTGGGGCCTGTGCTCTGCAACAGGAGAAGCCACTGCAATGAGAAGCCCATGCACTGCAATTAGAGAGTAGCCTCCACTCAATACAACCAGAGAGAGCAACGAAGATCCAGCACAGTCAAAAATAAATAAATAAAAATTTTAAATGCACATTAAATTTACCCTTTATGGTCCTCCTTTTTTTTTTTTTCCCCATGGTATAGGTGTTTTATCAAGAATTGGCAGAAGTGGTGAGAATCCATATGCCCCGTTGAATCTCCTGGCTGACTTTGGTGGTGGTGGCCTCATGTGCGCAATGGGCATCATTATGGCGTTGTTTGAACGCACACGCTCTGGCAAAGGTCAGGTCATTGACGCAAGCATGGTAAGTGTTAACTGGGGAAAATGATAAGCCTAGCGTTTGTTCCTAAGGTTGATACATGGCTGCCTCAAATCCTCTTTTGAACAAGACAGGAGATAAATTGAGATTTGAAATTTGAATCCAAGTTACCAAAGATAGCCTTCTCTTTAAAATAGCTTCATATGTTTGACATGTGTCAGAATGTCATATTTTGACCATCTGTTTGTGGAGTCAACTTTCTAAACTGTTCATGACTCACTTGATTACTACGTTGTGTTTCGGTGATTTTCCCCATCTTATGTCTTGTGCTTTGAATGTGATTTTTAAGAGATCTTCATTCAAAACTGGGCCCAGGAAGTCTCCTTTAGCAGGAAGAGGAGATTCTTGATGATGCTCAAGTAAAATGGACCAGTTTAGACCTTCCTGCTGCACTATGTAGCGAAGATTTGAATGTCAGGCTGCTTCAGTGTCGTCACTCTCACACACGGAGCACTTGCTTCATGTTCTCTTAGGCACTTCTCCTATGTGATTTCTCCTAATCCCCAAAACAACAATTTCACTTGGAATACATTGTTTGTTTGTTTCCAGTTCTACCTGTTTATTGCTACCAACCCATCTCCCTCCAGACCCCTCACACATGGGCACTCAGTTGTGTGACCCCCATGGACTGCAGTCCATGAGGCTTTTTTATCCATGGACTTTCCAGGCAAGAATACTGGAGTGGGTTGCCATTCCCCTCTCCTGGGATACATTGTTACTGAACCCAGTTAGACCTGTAACAGGGATTCCCTCATGGCTCAGCAGGTAAAGAATTCACCTACAGTGCAGGAAATATAGGAGATGTGAGTTTGATTCCTGGGTCAGGAAGATCCCCTGGAGGAGGAAATGGCAACTCACTCCAGTATTCTTGTCTGAAAAATCCCATGGCCAGAGGACCCTGGTGGGCTATAGTCCATGGGGTCGCAAAGAGTAGGACATGAGTGAGCAACAGACCCATAAAACTGTTAGGACATCTTTTTTCAACACACTCATCAGCGCATTCAGAACTTTGCCTGAGTTCTCACAGCTAGTTGATGAGAGCCGTCTAGTGCCACTATACAGGTTACATTTGGACCTATCTTTGCTGGTAGGCTGGAGAGTGGATTTGATGAAGACAAGACTGAGAGATAAAGGCAAGTACTAAAATGGTCAATGATAGACTAGGTCTGGATTTAAGGATTCACATTTGGCAGTGGAGGGAGAGGAAGGAATCAAGGATCACGCCCTGATCTCTGACTTAGAAGACCCAGTGGATGGTGGCTCTGGTACCCTGGGGAGAACCACTGAAGGAGGAGGCTGATTGGAGGGGACATATATCTTATTCTTTTAGACGAATAGTTTCCAAATGACTTTAGCAGCAGAATCTGTGACCTAGGCCTGCCCATGATGACCTGGAGTCATCTCTTCATCAGATTGTTCCCTTAGAAACTGTAGAGTTAGGGCTTCCCAGGGGGCACTAGTGGTAAAGAACCCACCTGCCAATACAGGAGATGCCTGAGACTTGGGTTCAATCCCTGGGTTGCAAAGATCCCCCTGGGGGAGGGCATGGCACTACACTCCAGTATGCTTGCCTAGAGAATCCTCATGGACAAAGGAGCCTGGTGGGCTATAATCCATTGGGTCACAAAGAGTCTGGATGTCAGACAGGACTGAAGCAACTCAGCATGCACGCACATGGCATGTGGGGTCTGTTTTACTGTGTTTACTCCTGACCTAAGGGAGCGCTTCTGACCTGGGGGACTGCGTGTTGGCATTCAGGCCGTTGGCCTATGTGATGAGAATAATATAAAAAGTTGGGAAACTGAGGCTGCAGTTTCCCTGCCTCAAGGGCTGTCATCTGTGGCAGCACATGCTGCATTTGGATGAGGGGGAAGAGATGTATGTGCTCGGTAGCCTGTTGATGAGATAAGGATTATAATTGCTGTGTCTTGTCCTGTGTCCTTCTATGGCGCCAAGTAAAGGTGGAGTTAGATTAGAGCCTGTTTGTATCCTGAGTGAGCCAAAATAGACCCATAACACTGTCAGGACATCTTTTTTCAATAGTCTCATCAGTACATCCAGTGTATGCTGCTAAGTCGCTTCAGTTGTGTCCAACTCTGTGTGATCCCGTAGACGGCAGCCCACCAGGCTCCCCCGTCCCTGGGATTCTCCAGGCAAGAACACTGGAGTGGGTTGCCATTTCCTTCTCCAATGCAGGAAAGTGAAAAGTGAAAGTGAAGTCGCTCAGTCATGTCCAACTCTTCGAGACCCCCATGGACTGTAGCCTACCAGGCAGATCCATGGATTCAAGTGTTCATGAGCTTCCTCAAGCTAAAAGGGAAAACTGAGACGTATCTAAAGATGGGCTTCCCAACTGGCACAGTGGTAAAGAATCCACCTGCAGACCCTGGAGACAAGGGTCCGGTCCCTGGGTTGGGAAGATCCCCTGGAGGAGGAATTGGCAACCCACTGCAGTCTTCTTGCCTGTTAAATTTTGTGTTTGTTTCGTAGCCAGAATCCATGAGAAATCGCATGCTCACGGTTGGGGCCTTTCTATTAATAACCTCAGAGATGAGGATGCTTTGCTGGCCTTCTTCCTGGAGTGCCAGAAGGACAGGGAAGTGTTCTTTAGTTAGCTCAGTGCGTCTAGTCTCATGACAATCATACCGGAGATGTGAATCCTTTTTATTTCAGGACTAGTGGGAAGCTGGCATTCCCAAACTAGTTTGTCTGTACTCAGCAAACCTTTATCACCTGCCAGCCACATTGTTATGTTTATTCTGTAACTTTCTAGTGATAATTAAAGTTAAAATATGTTAAATATTCAAATTTGTTTTTCTTGCGCTTGGTATCAAAACTAGAATCAACTAAATATAACTGTCATTCAATTTACCTTTAAAATGTGATCTGCTTCATGTGTTTGTGTGTATGTGTTTATAAGTACTGAGATCAGATGATAGATTTTTCAAAAACCTTTTTCTTTATTTCAGCTTTTTTATCCTGACCATTTTTAACATATATAAAAGTAAAGAGAATATATAATTAGCTTCCTAATGGTGAAGTAAGCTTACTAGTGAAGCTAGCCTCACTTAGCTTCAGAAATTGTCAACATTCTGCCAGTCTTATTTGAAAAGAAGAGCAGAAGTAGTTCCTCGAAGTCTTTTCTGAACAATATTCCCTGATCTGAATAGTGCAGGAGCTCTATCATAAACCTGTCCTCACTCACTTTCTCTAAATATTCAAAGAAGTTGTATAATTAGGTATAATCTTTCTATATTCTAAGATAAACATTTTTATACAAACATTTTTTTAAAACCCAAGTAGGAATCAGTCATAATTTGTATAGTTGCATTACCTGGATTCACGTTGTATTCTGTTTCTTCAAAGGTGGAAGGAACAGCATATCTAAGTTCTTTTATGTGGAAAACCCAAGAAACAGGATTGTGGGAGCAGCCCCGTGGACAGAACATGTTAGATGGTGGAGCTCCTTTCTATACAACCTACCGGACAGCCGACGGGGGGTTCATGGCTGTCGGAGCAATAGAGCCCCAGTTCTATGAGCTGTTGATCAAGGGTGAGTAACTTTTCAGGAACCTCTTTTCTGTGGATGTTTTCCAGCCTCTATTTTGGGGTCTTTTGAAGTTCATGATGTCTTTTATTATATGTATATACCCACTTTATAATTAGCCTAATGATGGTCATCATTATATTGTGAGGCACTTCCCCCATCTTTTAAATTGACAAGTAATTTTATAAAAAAGGTCTATAAATAGCTCAGATTAAAAAGATCATAATCCTTTTTGTGGGCGTTCAGTGTTTTTATTACCTTTCATACTCAGTGCTGTGCTAAGTCTCTTCAGTTGTGTCCAACTCTGTGCGACGCTATGGACCATAGCCCGCCAGGCTCCTCTGTCTCTGGGATTCTCCAGGCAAGAATACTGGAGTGGGTTCATGCCCTTCTGCAGGGGCCCTCCCAACCCAGGGATGGAACTCAGCTCTTCTGTCCCCTGCACTGGCAGGCAGGTTCTCCACCACTGGTGCCGCCTGGGGAGCCATACTCAGTGGTGCTGGATATTTATCCTGCCCGTTGCACGGCCACAGTCTGTTCTTGCCTGGAAATGATCTGCTGGTTCTACCAGTTTTTATTCCTTGATGGATAGGTGTCCCTCCTGGTACTTAGTAATGGGGTCACCAGAGCACAGAGAGACTTTGGCAAGTGAGAGTTTGTTGGGATATGTCACCGTCACCTGATGCTTCTGCGGTTCACCTTTCTTGCAGATTCTTGTCTTACTGATATGTTGCCACAGGTTAGCAGAAAAATTTGGGATCCCTTCTGCCCTGACTGATAATTGGACTGAAGTTATCTTGTCCCTGTGAAATGTGAATCTAAAGTTCACTTCACAGATTATTTCGTTTCTAAGAAGTTTTAGAATATATGCTGAAGCGGTGTGACAAGCACATGTGTTGCAGCACATTTATCTTCCAGCTTTAAGTTTGGAGTTTTATGTCTGATAGCTTTTCAGATGCAAAATGCTACTCAGAGTAGTCTGTATGTTGCTGGAATGATGGTTTTTGTAAGCATCAGAATGCTTTCTGTGATCAACTATATTACCTTCCCTAACTTAACTGTAAGTTAGAAGAACGATAGAACAGAGAGGTGTGGACAAACTCCCACATCGGTAATGATTTTTTTGAGTTAGTGTTAATTTATTATTTCACCATACATTTTGAGATCTTTGAGACCATAGCTTTATTTAGCTCTCAGTGTCTGAGCATAAATACACAAGGTTTTTGTAAGGCTCAGACTCCTCTGTGCTATGTTTCTAATGCTTCCAGGGCAAAGAAATCTGAAAATACTGAGACTCTCATGACATAAGATTCTTGTAGTAAAGGCAATAGAGAATTTTTTAAAGTTGCTTTAAGATTTCAAAATATTATTAAAAGAAAGCCAGGAAATAAGTGTTGGTGAGGATGTGGAGAGATTGGAACCCCATGCATTACTGGTAAGAATGTAAAATTATACAGCCATTGTGGAAAATGATATGGTGACTCCTCAAAAAATTAAACATAGAATTACCATATGATCCAGCAATTCCACTTCTGGTTATATATCCAAAAGAATTAAAAGTGGGAACTTAAACAGATATTTGAACAGGGACTGGGGGAAGCAGAGAATAGAGTGTTAGTGTTTAATGGGTAAAAGTGTTAGTTGCTCAGTTGTGTCCAACTCTTTGCAACCCCATGGACTGTAGCCCTCCAGGCTCCTCTGTCCATGAAATTCTTCATGCAAGAATATTGGAGTGGGTTGCCATTCCCTTCTCCAGGGGATCTTCCCAACCCAGGAATTGAACCTGGGTCTCCTGCATTGCAGGCAGATTTTTTACCATCTGAGCCACCAGGGAACCTGGTACAGTTTCAATTTGGAAAGATAAAAAGTTCTGGAGATGAATGGTGGTAATGGTTCCAGAACAATATGAATGTACTTAATAACATAGTACTATATTCTTGCTGCTGCTAAGTCGCTTCAGTCGTATCCGACTCTGTGCGACCCCATAGATGGCAGCCCACCAGGCTCCCCGTCCCTGGGATTCTCCAGGCAAGAACACTGGAGTGGGTTGCCATTTCCTTCTCCAATGCATGCAAGTGAAAAGTGAAAGCGAAGTCGCTCAGTCGTGTCAGACTCCTAGCAACCCCATGGACTGCAGCCTACCAGGCCCCTCCGTCCATGGGGGGACTCCAGGCAAGAGTACTGGAGTGGGTTGCCATTGCCTTCTCCAGTGGCTAAAATGGTCAATTTTATATTTTGTATATTTTACCACAATTTTAAAAAATGAAAAAATTCAAAATAATGTATTTTTTATGAAAAAAGTGTAAACAATACAGAATTTATAAGGTAAGAGGTAAAAATTATCCCTTGTCCTTCTACTTTAGGAAAGTTTGGAATGTGGCCTTTAAGAATTTTCCCTGTACACATACAGACACGATTAAATTTTTTAATAATCTATATAATATAAATATATTATAATTTGTATAATATAAATATATGTATATTATATAATTTTTATAATATATATAATTATATACATTATATTATATATTTATATAATGTGTAAAATACATAACCACATGTTTATAATTAATACTTTTTTAATTGAAAAATATAGCAAAGACATCATTTTTTGTCAATACCGAATATCTTCAGCCTCACCCTTTTAAATAGCAGCCATGTTGACACAGCTGGTGTGTCAGAGTCAGGGGTAGAAGTGTTCTGATTTCTAGAAAGAGTCGGACACAACTGAGCGACTGAACTGAACTGAACTGATTCCGGTGTACAGACCTGTGCACCTTAACAAACCCGTGTAACCTTAAGTTTAGTGTTTGTTGGAGAACTGTTGGCTGCACTTCTAGTTGATGATTCTGATCACATTCTGATTAAAAAAAAAAAAGAAAACTTTATAAAAGCATGCATATATGTTTCCAGCAGTTAGCCGTGGTCTACTTAAGCGCTTTGGCTAACTGCTCATTTTATATGCTTCTTAATCACAGAGTTTGGGACAATCAAGAAGAAGAAAGCAAAGTGAAAGACATCCTTAGAAATATTTCTTCATAGGTTACTGTGGTAAATCTGAAACTATGGCTTTATATCTTTCCTGGTTTTGAATGGGACAGGTGGCTACAGAGAACAATGTATTTGCACAGGTGTTTTTTCACAGCTGTTCAGAATTATGTGAGTTCTTATATCCTTACATCCCTAAAAACTCTACGAAGAGCCTATAGTATTCCTGTCTTCTTACCTCTGTAGGCACTTCTGCATCTTCAGAGCAGCTTACAATTATTGGTCATTGTTTTTCAACACTGTAGATAAGGAGAGGATGAAAAAAAATGAGAATTGCTCGATTAACTTGGCTAAACTTATGCAAAATATTATGCATAATTTAAATTTAGAAACCCTCTTATACAAGAGGGAATAAAAATGAATTACACCAAACCCCAAAGGCAAAGTTGCCCTTTGGGTATAATTTAATCAGCACTGGAGTTGGGGTGTATCTACAGGGGTGGGTGGGTTCCTGTAGTCAATAAAGGGAGCACAGATCAAGTCATGGACTGGAGAAGCCATCCTTCTTGTGATATTCCCTGGCAAATCCTCTCATCTTCTCTGTCCCTTGTGTTGAGGGGCCCTTCAGAACTCTTTGTACTTGAGAGAGAGAGTCTCTGTGTCCCTGTTGATTGGCTGGCTGATAACTTGCTGTCATGTTTGCTGTCGGAACAATTTGCATGTATCTTTGGGCTTCCCAGGTGACTCAGTGGTAAAGAATCCACCTGCCAATGCAGGAGACTCGGGTTTGATTCCTGGGTCAGGAAGATCCCCTGGAGAAGAAAATGACAACCCACTCCAGTGTTCTTGCCTGGGAAATCCCATGGACAGAGGAGCCTGGTGGGCTACAGGGGGTCACAAAAGAGTCAGACACAGCTTAGCGACTGAGCACACACATGGCAGATAATAACTTCATGACAAAGTCTCTTTTGGAAAAACTTCTCAGAGGGAAGAAGTTGATTTCTGGAAACTAGACAATTAAAAATAGACTGCTTTTGATGAAATGTAAATAATAAGATCTTGCAAAGACTTAGAAAGTCTGTTTTGAGTCCTGTTACGCTACTGCCTTCTCCAGCTTTGGCTCCAACTTCAAATTGAGTGAATTTCTTCTCTTGACTCATTTGAGAATTCTTATAAAATATCCCATTTGGGGCAAGTATGATGAGTTCAAAACTCATTTGCGCTGATTATATTTACTGCACCCAAAGCATGGTGATTTAAGAAATTCTGTTTTTCTCTCAGGACTTGGGCTAAAGTCTGATGAACTTCCCAATCAGTTAAGTATGAAGGATTGGCCAGAAATGAAGAAGAAATTTGCAGATATCTTTGCAAAGAAGACAAAGGCAGAGTGGTGTCAGATCTTTGACGGCACTGATGCATGCGTGACTCCTGTGCTGACTTTTGAAGAGGTTACCCATCATGGTCACAACAAAGATCGGGGCTCGTTTATTACTGATACAGAGCAGCGTGTGAGTCCCCGCCCTGCTCCTCTGCTGTCCAACACCCCAGCTCTCCCTTCGATTAAAAGGGATCCTTTTGTAGGAGAACACACTGAAGAGATTCTTAAAGAATTTGGGTTCAGCCAGAAAGAGATCAATCAGCTTAAGTTAGATAATATTATTGAAATTCATAAACTTAGAGTTAATCTCTAAGTTCCAAGCCCCACAGTGCAAACGAATGTGAATATTGCATTTACAGTATAATATAAAAAAATCGTGTGCATGGAAACTTGAAAAAACAGTATCACAGTGGTCTAATTATTCTAATCAGGAAACAAGACTGATTATACAGTAATGACGGAATTCTGAAAATGGTTATCATGGCTTTTGATTTGGGAATATTTTTAGTTTGCCTGTACTAAATTGTGGCAGTTTTTCTGCCTTTCAATTTACTTGATAGGTTATATTTGTCAATTTAAAATGCTTATATATTTATAAAATACTTGAAATGCATTAATATAATGCTTTTTATTAAATAAAGCTTTATTCCCCATAAAGTTTACTCCTGCTTTTAAGTTTGTGAAAAGCTTTCAAGAAAGTTCTTTCAGTAGCACTAAAATAGCCTTTTGTTGCTCATTGAAATATTTTAGGCTCTACTGTTAACCAGAATGAATGTCCTTAGGTGGAAAAGTCCGATCCTTTTAATTTGGTAAGGAAACCATTCAGCTGGTGTCTCTGAATTAAAATTGTAGAAAATGTCCTTGAGGTTTCCTTCAGATAACTGCCACCTCTCCATCTAGACCAGCTCCTGTATATAACTGCTTGTTATTAGCATCATCCACCTGTGTCTCTTTATCAATAAACTGTACCATCATCCATTTGAAAGTCTTACTAGACTTTCCCTCCTCTTACTAGTCTCCAGCTTCCACTCCCAGTATGTCTACCTCTGTCTCAATAGACCCCACAGTTTACCTATCACTTCATTTGGCCACTGTTCAAATGTCCCTTACAGAGAGTCCTTTCCTGATCCCTGTCGAAAATAGCAACTGCCTTATCACTCACTCTCCCGGAACCCTGTTTCATTTTCCTTCATACTGCCTATCACTACTGACATTGTATGGATTAACCCCTGCCTCATTCCTTCTTTGGAGAAGGCAATGGCACCCCACTCCAGTACTCTTTCCTGGAAAATCCCATATACAGAGAAGCCTGGAAGGCTGCAGACCATGGGGTCGCTGAGGGTTGGACACAACTGAGCGATTTCACTTTCACTTTTCACTTTCATGCCTTGGAGAAGGAAATGGCAACCCACTCCAGTGTTCTTGCCTGGAGAAGCCCAGGGACAGGGGAGCCTGGTGAGCTGCCATCTGTGGGGTTGCACAGAGTCGGACACGACTGAAGTGACTTAGCAGTAGCAGCAGCAGCATTCCTTCTTAATTAGGGCGTGTTAAAATGGAAACTTTATGAAGGACTTTGTAGGTTTCATTCATTGCTCAGTTCCTGGTTCCTGGAATAGTGCCTGGCCCATATTGGAAATTTTGTGAATATTTATTAAAGAGATGAATCTCAATAGTGAAGTGCTATCAGTTCCACTTTCAGAGCTCCCATCTCCTTCCCTATCCCCATCTTCCATTGCTTCTTTCATCGAGACTGTATCACTTCTTCCTTGGATTACTGTTCAACTTCCCTTCCCAGCTTTACACCCCTAGTATCATTGCCTTCAATTTCCACCCCCCAACCTTAGCAAGATCTGGAATCTCATTTCTACATAGCACAACATCCAAAAGAAGAGAGGGTCTCAGGAGCCCTCTGCAAACCTTATCTAGTGTTTCCTTTTGTTGTTCAGTCACTCGGTCATGTCCTACTCTTTGCCAACCCGTGGACTGCAAAACACCAGACTTCCCTGTCCTTTACCATCTCCTGGAGCTTGCTCAAACTCATGTCCATTCAGTCGGTGATGCCATCCAACCATCTCATTCTCTGTCATCCCCTTCTCCTCCTGCCTTCAATCTTTCCAAGCATCAGGGTCTTTTCATATGAGTCAGTTCTTCCCATCCGGTGACCAAAGTATTGGAGCTTCAGCATCAGTCCTTCCAATGAATATTCAGGACTAATTTCCTTTAGGATCAACTGGTTGGATCTCCTTGCCATCCAAGGGACTCTCAAGAGTCTTCTCCAATACCACAGTTCAAAAGCATCAATTCTTCAGCATTCAGCCTTCTTTACAGTCCACCTCTCACATCCATACAGGACTACTGGAAAAACCATAGCTTTGACTAGACGGACCATTGACAAAGTAATGTCTCTGGTTTTTAATATGCTGTCTAGGTTTGTCATAGCTTTTCTTCCAAGGAGCAAGCATGTCTCCTTGGGTCAAGTTAAGTCACAAGCCAGCCCTATACTGGTCTTTGGTGGAGAAGGTAGGATTATCCATAGATAAAACTAACCTGCTCCTGGAGCTCCCCTGGACTCAACTTCCTGGAAGCGTGTGGGTGTTTGAGGGAGGGGTGGATTCTGGAAGTTGGTCCAGATTCCACCAGGATAGAGGAGTAGAGAATTTATGTTAACATCTCTGACATGCAGTATCTCAATTGCTTTTTGCCAATCACAAGAGGAAGGCAGGGTAGGTTTCTATACTTTATAGATGCGGACACAAGGCTCAGATGGTCCTAAACCTTCTTAGTTCACATGTCCCTTAGTGTCTTGATTTTTTTCATGGTGCCCCTAAGCCAAAAGAAATACATAATCATTCCGTTTGTAAATAATTAGGTCCCAATAACTTAAGTATTTTTGTTCTAACAACTTATTAGCTGATTGAAAAATATAGTGTACACACTTGAAAGAAGACATTTATTTTTCATTCTTTTTTAAAAATTTTAATTTTTTCATTCTTTTTAAAAAAATTATCATTGATTTACAACATTGTGTTTCAAATACAGCAATGTGATTCATTTATGTATATATATTTCTCAGACTATTTTCCTTTATAAGTTATTACATGATATTGAATATAGTTCCCTGTGCTATGCATGGAGAAGGTAATGGCACCCCACTCCAGTACTTTTGCCTAGAAAATACCATGGACGGAGGAGCCTGGTAGGCTGCAGTCCTTGGGGTCGCTAGAGTCGGACACGACTGAGCGACTTCACTTTCACTTTTCACTTTCATGCATTGGAGAAGGAAATGGCAACCCACTTCAGTGTTCTTTCCTGGAGAATCCCAGGGACGGGAAGCCTGGTGGGCTGCCGTCTATGGGTCGCACAGAGTCGGACACTACTGAAGCGACTTAGCAGCAGCAGTGCTATGCAAGGATTGTAAATCTTTATTTTACATATAGTAGTTTGTATCTGTTAATCCCACGCTCCTAGTTTATCCTTTCTCTACCCCTTCCTCCCCTTCCTCTTTTGTTAATCATAAGTTTGTTTTCTATGAGTGTGTTTCTGTTTTGTATATATATTCATTTGTATTATTTTTTAGATTCCACATATTGGTGATACTATATAATATTTGTCTTTCTCTGACATTAAGTATAATATTCTCTAGGTCCATCTATATTGCTGCAAATGACAATATTTCATTCTTTTTTTTATCGCTGAGTAGTATTCTATTGTATATATATACACCACATCTTCTTAATCTGATTGTCTGTTGATGGGCAGTTAGGTTGTTTCCATGTCTTGGCTATTGTAAATAGTGATGCTATGAACATTGGGGAGCATGTATCTTTTCAAATTAGAGTTTTTGTCTTTCCTGTCTATGTACTCAGAAATGAGATTGCTGGTTCACATGGTAGCTCTATTTTTAGTTTTTAAGGAACTTCCGTTCCTCCCCCCACCATGGTGACCTCACCAGCACACACCGCCATCAACAGTAGGATGGTTCCCTTTTCTCCACACTGTCTCCAGCATTTATTAGACTGGCCATTCTGACCAGTGTAAAGTGATATCTCCTTGTGGTTTTAATTTCCATCTCACTAATAATTAGTGATATTCAGCATCTTTTCATATACCTGTTTGCTATCTGTATGTCTTTGGATAGATGTCTGTTAGGTCCTCTGCCCATTTTTTTATGTGAGTTGTTTGTTTTGAGATGTTGAGCTGTATGAGTTGCTTGTATATTTTGGAAACTAGGCCCTTGTTGGCTGCATCATTTGCAAATATTCTCTCTCATACCATAGGTTGGCTTTTCATTTTGTTAATGGTTTCCTTTGCTGTGCACAAGCTTATAGGTTTGATTAGGTCCCATTTGTTTATTTCTGCTTTTATTTCTATTGTCTTGGGAGACTAATCTAAGAAAATATCTAAGAAAGAAATGATTTATGTCTGAGAATGTTTTATCTATGTTCTCTTCTAGGAGTTTTATGGTGTCATATCTTATATTTAGGTCTTTAAACCATTTCGAGTTTACTTTTGTATATGGTGTGAAGGAGTTTTCTAGTTTCATTGATTTACCCACATAGCTATCCAGCTTTACTAACACCACTTGTTGAAGAGACTGTCTTTTCTCTATTGTGTATTTTTGCCTCCTTTGTCTAATAGACTATAGGTGTGTGGGTTTTTTCTGGGCTCTGTGTTCTGTTCCATCTACATGTCCATTTTTGTGCCAATAGCATGATATTTTGATTACTATAGCTTTGTGGTATTGTCTGAAGCCTGGAAGGGTTATGCCTTCAGCTTTGTTCTTTCTCCTCAGGATTGCTTTAGCAATTCTGGGTCTTCTGTGGTTCCATAAAAACTTTAGAGTTACATTTTTCTAGTTCTATGAAAAATGTCTTGGGTATTTTGATAGGGATCACACTAAATGTGTAGATTGCTTTGGGTAGTATGGCCATTTTAACAATATTAGTTCCTCCAGTCAAAGAGCATGGTCTTTTCCATTTCTTTGAATCATCTTCAGTTTCCTTTATCAATGTTTTATAGTTAACAGCATATAGGTCTTTCACCTCCTTGGTTAAGTTTATTTCCAGGTATTTTTAAATGCAATTTTAAACAAGATTGTTTTCTAACTTTCACTTTCTGATAGTTCATTGTTGGTATAAAGAAATGCAACAGAGTTCTGTGTATTAATCATGTATCCTGCTACCTTGCTGAATTCATTTGTTGGTTCTAATAGTTTTTGTGTAAAGTCTTTAGGGTTCTCTGTACAGAGTATCATGTCATATCCAAATAATGACAATTTTACTCTTCCCTTCCAAATTTAATACCTTTGATTTCATTTTCTTGTTTGATTGTTATGGCTAGGACTTCCAATGCTGTGTTGAATGGAAGTGGTAAGAGTGGGCATCCTTGTTTTATTTATGAATTTAGCAGGAAAGCTTTTAGTTTTTCACTGTTGAGTGTTATGTTGGCTGTGGGTTTGTGGTAAGTGCTTTTATTATGTTGAGATATGTTCCCGCTATACTCATTTTGATGAGAGGTTTTGTCATGAATGGATGTTGAATTTTTCAAATGCTTTTTCTGTCTATTGAAATGATCATGTGGTTTTTGTCTTTTCTTTTATGTTAACGTAATGCTTCGCATTGATTTGTGCTTGTTTAACCATCCTTGTGACCCTGGAATAAATACCACTTGATCATAGTATATGATCCTTTTTATGTATTTTTGGGTGCAGTTTGCCAATATTTTGTTGATGATTTTTGCTTTTCATTAAAGATATTGTCCTGTAATTTTCTTTATTGGTAATATTTTTTGTCTGATTTTGGTATCAGGGTGATGGTGGCTTCATAGAATGACTTTAGGAATGTTTCCTCCTTTTTAATATTTGGGAGTAGTTTGAGAAGGATAGGTGTAAGTTCTTATTTGTATGTTTGGTAAAATTTCCCAGTGAAGCTGTCCAGTCCTGGGCTTTTGTTTGCAAGACGTGTTTTGTTTTTTGTTTTTTAAAGTATAGGTTCTATTTCACTTCTAGTGATCAGTCTGTTCACATTACCTGTTTCTTCTTGACTCAGCTTTAGTAGATTGCATTTCTGTTGTGTTTGTGGAGGGAGTTAAGCTCAACATCTTCCTACCCTATCATCTTGATTTTCCTCCTTATGTCATTTTTAATCACTAATGGGTCATAAGTGCCTGTTGTACACTGTGCAGCTTCTCATGTCTTGGAATCAGATTGGATGTCAGTATCTTCGTTTTCTGTTCCACATTGATATTTGTAATGCTTCTTATGTCTGTGGAAAACCCAGCTTTACAATAATCTAAAGTCAGTGAAAGGATTGTAGTGCAGTCTTATGTTGCGAGTATGAACTGTTTCACTCTTCCTTCAGGTGTTATCTGAAAGATGTTGAGTTTCACTGTGTTTACTGCCTTAAAAATTTTAAATCTCCTGAGATACCCCTTTGAGTTCATTGTGGCTCCCTGGGTTACCTTGGCACACAGTTTGAGAAATACCAGTTTAAGTGATCTACTCAGGGAAATACAGGAAGAAACAGGCAGAACCAGCATTTAAACTTTAATATTTTGACTCCAAGTCTTGTTCTTAGACCATTTTTACTGTCTTTCCTATGAGATCATGTTTCCCTTGCCACGAAGACTTTCATTTGAATTCAATGTCCAACAAGGAAAATACAACCCACTAGAAGTCTTCAAAACAGAGGAAATTAATATCACCAATTATTACATTAGTGATAAAAGAGATGAGAAGCCAAGGGAGGCAACGCAGATACAAGCAACCATAGGAATCTAGGAACACTCCCATAGGTGCAGGATCGATGGGAAAGGTAGTGTTATGGGGACCCAGAAGCTAAGGTTGGCAGCTGGACCCACAGTGGAAATGCAGCCACTGCCAGAGATGTCTCAGGATACAGAAAGAGGGGGAGGAAGTATCCTGATATCTTCCTTTCACCTGCCTCCTGTCTTCCCACCAGTTCCTCCCACTAGACAAATCTACCTGGAAGCTAGAGAGCAAGGGAACCTGGGAAACGTAGTCCCTTAGGTATGGAGCATAAGATGAGGAGGAGGGAATGGATCTGAGCAAACAGGCAGTTGACCAGCACTGCAAAGTGTAGCATATATACTTTATAATTCCTTTAGCAAACATTTACTGAGGACCTACTAGGTGCCAGGTATCATGCTAGATGCCATATGAGCAGAACAGACCTGATCACTGCTCATTAGAGAATCAAAGACTAAAACAGAAGGAAATGACAGATGAATGGATAAAGAAGTTGTGGTACATATACATAATGGAATATTACTCAGCCATAAAAAAGAATGCATTTGAGTCAGTTCTGATGAGGTGGATGAACCTAGAACCTATTATACAGAGTGAAGTGAGTCAGAAAGAGAAAGATAAATATCATATTCTAATGCACATATACAGAATCTAGAAACATGGTTCTGAAGAATTGATTTACAGGGCAGCAACATGGCAAATAGATGGGGAAACAGTGGCTGACTTTATTTTTCTGGGCCCCAAAATCACTGCAGATGGTGATTGCAGCCGTGAAATTAAAAGACATTTTCTCCTTGGAAGGAAAGTTATGACCAACCTGCTGCTGCTGCTACTGCTAAGTTGCCTCAGTCGTGTCTGATTCTGTGCAACCCCAGAGACGGCAGCCCACCAGGCTCCCCCAACCCTGGGATTCTCCAGGCAAGAACACTGGAGTGGGTTGCCATTTCCTTCTCCAATGCATGAAAGTGAAAAGTGAAAGTGAAGTCGCTCAGTCGTTCCCGGCTCTTAGCGACCCCATGGACTGCAGCCTACCAGGCTCCTCTCTCCATGGGATTTTCCAGGCAAGAGTACTGGAGTAGGGTGTCATTGCCTTCTCTGATGACCAACCTAGACAGCATATTAAAAAGCAGAGACATTACCTTGCCAACAAAGGGCCATCTAGTCAAGGCTATGGTTTTTCCAGTGGTCATGTATGGATGTGAGAGTTGGACTATAAAGAAAGCTGAGCACCAAAGAATTGATGCTTTTGAACTGCGGTGTTGGAGAAGACTCTTGAGAGTCCCTTGGACTGCAAGGACATCCAACCAGTCCATCCTAAAGGAGATCAGTCCTGGCTGTTCATTGGAAGGACTGATGTTGAAGCTGAAACTCCAATACTTTAGCCACCTGATGAGAAGAGCTGACTCATTTGAAAAGACCCTGATGCTGGGAAAGGTTGAGGGAGGAGGAGAAGGGGACAGCAGAGGATAAGATGGTTGGATGGCATCACCGACTCGATGGACATGGGTTTGGGTGAACTCCAGGAGTTGGTGATGAACAGGGAGGCTTGGCGTGCTGCGGTTCATGGGGTCTCAAAGAGTCAGACACGACTGAGCGACTGAACTGAACTGAACTGAACTGAAAGGAGAAACAGACATAGAGAATACACTTATGGACATGGGGAGAGGGGAGGAGAGGGTGAGATGTATGGAAAGAGTAACATGAAAACTTACATTATCGTATGTAAAACAGATAGCCAACAGGAATTTGCTGTATGGCTCAGGAAACTCAAACAGGTGCTCTGTATCAACCTAGAGGGGTGGGATAGGGAGGAAGGTGGGAGGGAGGTTCAAAACGGAGGGGATATATGTATACTTATGGCTGATTCACGGAGAAGGCAATGGCAACACACTCCAGTATTCTCGCCTGGAAAATCCCATGGACACAGGAGCCTGGTAGGCTGCAGTCCGTGGAGTCCCTAAGAGTCGGACACGACTGAGCAACTTCACTTTCATTTTTCACTTTCATCCATTGGAGAAGGAAATGGCAACCCACTCCAGTGTTCTTGCCTGGAGAATCCCAGGGACAGGGGAGCCTGGTGGGCTGCCGTCTACGGGGTCGCACAGAGTTGGACACGACTGAAGCAACTTAGCAGCAGCAGCAGCAGCATGGCTGATTCATGCTGAGGTTTGACAGAAAACAACAAAATTCTGTAAAGCAATTATCCTTCAATAAAAAAATGAATTAAAAAAACGAAAAAAGCAGGAGAATAAACAGAACTATGTCAAGTATGGAAGAAAAATATTGCAGTGCTGTGGGAGAGTTAGTAATTTAGAAGGGGCAGCCTCTCACTATTTTAAGTCTAGTTAATTGACTCGATGTGTGTGTATGTAGAAAACTTGTGTTCAAGGAAGGACAGAATATTATATCCAGAAAAAGTTTAGAAAAAACATTGACCCCCTTCATACTTAACATCTACATTATAGGGCTTTATTGTCCCAAAGCTATGTGTGATTGTGTGTAAATGTGTGTGTGTGTGAGAGAGAGAGAGGCAGAATCAGAGAGAGAACAGTACAAAGGAAGATTCCTTTAGAAACACGTTCAAAGGAGCCAGAGGGCTCCCAGCTGGCTAATCTCCATCATGCTTTCCTGGCCCCTCCCCCTTCCTTCTCATCATAACTTGTGATCTTAGAGGCATGAAAGAATTTGAGCCCCGCCCCCAGCCTGGCCGTCTCTGCGGGCCGTGCAGCCAGGCTCCATGTCAAATCCACCTGGGAGCGCGAACCCCAGGGCCACGGAGAAGGTGGTGGGCTTGCAGGCAGGTTCCCCGCCCAGTGGCCATGGGCGACAAGAGCGGGCAGTCTCCCCTACGCACCTATAAATCCCTTGATGAGGAGGGCCTCTTCGGCTCTGCGGAGCTGCCCAAAAGACCCACGGGGAGCCTGGTTATGCACAGCATGGCCATGTTCGGCCGGGAGTTCTGCTATGCGGTGGAGGCGGCCTACGTGACTCCAGTGCTGCTCAGCGTGGGCCTGCCCAAGAGCCTGTACAGCATGGTGTGGCTCCTGAGTCCCATCTTGGGGTTCCTGCTGCAGCCCGTGGTGGGATCGGCCAGCGACCACTGCCGGGCCCGGTGGGGCCGACGGAGACCCTACATCCTCACGCTGGGCCTCATGATGCTCCTGGGCATGGCCATGTACCTCAACGGGGATGCGATCATATCAGGTCAGTGGACTGCACCTGGTAGGCTAGGTAGGCTGGGTGGGAGAAGGTCCTGTTATGCAACTCAGGACAAGGAGAATGCAAAGTTCTTTCTGTGACAGTCAAAAAATGGTTAAAACTGATTCCCTAAGTTACATCGACTTTCCACCTTTGAGTGACCCAGATTCTGTAGTTAGGCACCTTTACTTTTAGAAACGTCAGGATACATTATTTTTTAATTGTTGTGAGAACTTAAAAATGGGATTATATTTTTACCTATTTTATTATATTATGTATTGTTACGTTTATCAATTATGGGGTTTTGTGTGTGTGCCCACCATACCTTATTTAGGACTTTCTCAAATTAACCAGCTGCCTAATGGCTCCATAAATTTTTCCAATAAATGTGTGTCCAAAGAAGAGTTAATGATGTTCACAGCTTTATATGGAGTCTTGTAACAGGTACAGGGCATCAGCCTGGCAGCTCAAGGGGACATTTTTTCATTGCAAATCATGGACATAGACCTGATGGTGAGCACTTTTTCTAGCCATTAAACAGCTGCTGATTAATCAGTAATTGGTGGTAGTATATATCACATTGAAAGAAAGAATTGTTAAACTTAAAAATAGCACACATTTTCTGACCATTAACTCTCAGGGTAGCAGAATGGATGATAATGAGCCATGATAATCAGTTATCATCTCTATGTATTTAAAAGTGGGCATGAATCTATAAATGTATATTTCTGGAAGAATTTATATAAAAAAAAATACCTGAAAAGAAATTTTGCCTCTAAGGAAGGGTGCTAAAGGCCTGGGGGTGAGAGGGGGAAGTTAAGCTTGTCGTTCACTTATTTTTGTAGTGAATTTTTAAAATCAGGTGCATATATTACACGTTTTCTTAAGTTTAAAAAATAAACTGAAAGCATGAGAAATAGTTATGAGGGGGTGAATGAACAGTGGTATGGTCATAGGATGAATATCATTTAGGTGTTAAAATTGTGACATTGCTCTTCATCCACCGAAAGGCAAAGGTACGAAGAGAGTTGGTTAAAGATGCTCACTTACAACCTGCTCCCATTACTCAGTGCTCCTCCAAGCCAAGCCCTCCAGCCTGTGGCATCAGCCTCACTGGAGGCTGATAGAGATGAAAATTCCCAGGCCCTACCTTCCGCCTATTGAGGAATCATAGGAGACTCATGGTAGGTGAGGCCCAACAATCGGTTTTAACAAGTCATCCCGGTAATGGTTAAGGAGCTAAAGTCTGAGAAGCACTGCATGAGGGCACAGATGCACACCTCTCTCTATTTTTGTGCATAAAGGGATGTCTGAAGGATGACCATCTCTTGGGCCTGGGATCTTGAAGTATTTTCCCCAGCTTTCCTATATGGTTGGAGTGGTTTACAGTCAGTACATATAATTTTTTAAACCGGTTTATTTAAAAGAGATGATGCACATACCATAAAAGTCACCATCTAAAAGTGAACAGCTCAGTGCTTTTCAGTATATTCTCAAAGTTGTATAACCACCACCGCTATCTAATTACACAACAGTTTCATCTCCCCTCTACAGAAACCTGGTAGCCATTAGCAGACACTCCCAATTTCCTTCTCCCCCACAGTCCTAGGTAACTGCTCAATCTATGTTCTGTCTCCAGAGAGCTGTCTTTTCTGGACATTCACTGCATGACTTTCAAAACTTGAAAAAATAATGAAGCTGTATTTTATTTGGAAGAGCAAACACAACGAAAGAGTAGGGAGGTAATATGATGACAGGAAGTTTGTGTGGAAATAAAAATGTGGATTGTTCTAAACCGGGATTTAGGAGACCAACGGTTGTTTCTCTTTTAGCTTTGATTGCTGACCCAAGGAGGAAGCCGATTTGGGCCATAAGTATCACCATGATAGGTGTGGTTCTCTTTGATTTTGCTGCTGACTTCATTGATGGGCCCATCAAAGCCTACTTGTTTGATGTCTGCACTCATCGAGATAAGGAGAGGGGCCTCCACTTCCATGCCCTCTTCACAGGTAGGGAATATCCAGAAAGTCTATCCTTCAGGTCTCCGGGCAGGGAAGCCCTTCCACTGAAGCCATCCAGTGTCTCAGCACTCAGATTTTTTGAATGAATGGATCTGTTGATGCATCGCTCCCATCACGCGGGCTCTGTCTTCCAGGGCATTCCTCTTGTGACCAGGCTTTGGAGTTTCTGCAAAGGAAGTTTGTAGGAGAGCTCTCTGAAGAGCCATGTGTGGAGACATTTACAATGAAATGAAAAGAAGCCTTGTAGACTTCATATTTTGTTTTGTTCTTTAGTCAGTAATGTGTATCATCAACATTATTTAGAAGCTTGCAGCTTCTTGGGCCCCTCTTCCTGTTATTTTAATTCAGCAGGTTCGGGGTGGGGCCCAGAAATTTGCGTTTTTAATGACTTTCCCAGATGATTCTGTGGCAAGTGTCCCAGGAATCACATGAACCACATTTAAAAACAGAAATAGGAACAAACCAAGCAAATACAAAGCCCCAAGTCTTAGGGACTTCTTCCTTTTTTTAAATTTATTTACTTATTTGGCTGCACTGGGTCTTAGTTGCAACAATCAGGGCCTTTAGTTGCCCCATGTGGGATCTAGTTTCCTGACTGGATCGAACTCCAGGCCTCCTGCATTGGGAGCTCAAAGTCTTAGCCATTGGGCCACCAGGAAAGTCCTAGAGATGTCCTAGTTATATAAACAGTTGGCAAATCCTCAACCTCCTGTTTTGGAAAATGCCATGCCAAGAGGACACTTCTTGGGGCCATTGCTGGCCTTCTTTTGTGGCTGTTGGGCCCTTCATGTAGAGCAATGCTACTAATGTTCAACATGCATTTCTAGAGCTCCATTTGTTGTTCAGTCACTCAGTCATGTCCCACTCTTTTCAACCCCTTGGGCTACAGCATGTCAGGCTTCCCTGTCCTTCACTATTTCTTGGAGCTTGCTGAAACTCATGTCCATCGCGTCGGTGATGCCATCCAGCCGTCTCATCCTCTGTCATCCCCTTCTCCTCCTGCCCTCAGTCTTTCCCAGCATCAGGGTCTTTTCCAATGAGACTGCTCTTCACATCAGATGGCCAAAGTATTGGCATCAGTCCTTGCAATGAACATTCAGGACTGATTTCCTTTAGGACTGACTGGTTTGATCTCCTTGCTGTCCTTCCAGTTGGGACTGTTCTAGAATTGGGGTGTCATCCACAGGACAACAGCATGATCCTGTCCTGGGAGCATTGTTAGGTCTAGATGTAAGGACTTTATTTCATTTTCTCCAAGGCCCAGCCAAGGTATTTTTATTTTATGTTTTGTCTCCTCCCATGGTCAGATATGTCCCATGAGAAACAGAATCTTGAATTTTGTTCAGATTATATCTGCACAGCCAAAAGCAGGCCTGCCCACAGAAGCCGTTCGGTCAACAATTTGTTGTTTGTGCAGATATTTGAATGGTGAACACTGGGAAGAATGGGGCTGCCCGGCAGAGAGCGGCCTGGAGGAGCAGGAGTCCAGCCCATCTGTCTGGGACCCCTGAACACTTTGTCTACCAGCTGGAAGGTCCCAGAATAGAGATTCAAACTTCATTCTCCTAACTTAAATCCCACAATTCCTACTGCTATGTAATCATCTGCTGAAATTAATTATGATATTGCGGGAGGCTTTTTGGCTTTTGAACCTGACACGTTGAGAGTTTTGTTGCTCTAAGTACTTTGGGAAATGTGGTCACTCCTTCCCAGCTTATATCAGCGTTAGTCTTGGCCTAACAACCTTTGCTTTGCTGCCTCTGATATTAAAAGACTGAGCTCTGTACTTTGGGAACTTTTCCAGGGTTAATACGTGGTAGTATTTCTGTTGAGTTTGATAAAATGTCTTGAGGTTTTCTTTTGATATTAGTGTATTGTGGTTTCAGCAAGCCTATAATTCATGTGTAATTTTCATGTGACCTCATTTCAGGCTTTCACTGTATCTTGTCTGAGCTTTCGTACTTACCCTTTAACTGATTTTCCAGTCTCTAATTTTTTCCTATTCCAATTGTGCTAACACACAGCTTCTAGAGCCACATTCCTAAAAGACAGCTTTGACTGGGACACTTTCATGTTCAATGACCCGCAGTGGCTCCTGTTGACAAAAAAATTAATGAATTAATCAATAGTCAATTTAAGAAAGAAATAGAGAATTTTATTCAAGTCAACCTAAAGATTATAAATTGGGAAACAGTCTCTCAGAGAGCTCTCAGAACTATTCCTCCCATCAGAGGTCAAAGCACAGTGAAATATGAGACAAAGTGTTGTACATCTAATGACGTACTGACAGTTTATGTAGTCCGGGTCTGCACATACAAGGCGAGTAGTGGGTCATTGTGACCGCTTAAAGGATTGAGAAAGGACTGTTATCTGCTAAGGAGTTCCCTTGCTGGTGCCAGGACAAAGTTGCTGCTGTCAAGGAAGTATTCCTGTGACTTCTATGACTGTGGTCTGATTAATATATTAATGGGAAATAGACGGGAAAACAGTGGAAACAGTGTCAGACTTTATTTTTCTGGGCTCCAAAATCACTGCAGATGGTGAATGCAGCCATGAAATTAAAAGACGTTTACTCCTTGGAAGGAAAGTTATGACCAACCTAGATAGCATATTCAAAAGCAGAGACATTACTTTGCCAACAAAGGTCCGTCTAGTCAAAGCCATGGTATTTCCTGTGGTCATGTATGGATGTGAGAGTTGGACTGTGAAGAAAGCTGAGCGCTGAAGAATTGATGCTTTTGAACTGTGGTATTGGAGAAGACTCTTGAGAGTCCCTTGGACTGCAAGGAGATCCAACCAGTCCATCCTAAAGGAGATCAGCCCTGGGACTTCTTTGGAAGAAATGATGCTAAAGCTGAAACTCCAGTACTTTGGCCACCTCATGCAAAGAGTTGACTCATTGGAAAAGACTGATGCTGGGAGGGATTGGGGGCAGGAGAAGGGGGCGACAGAGGACGAGATGGCTGGATGGCATCACCGACTCAATGGACATGAGTTTGGGTGAACTCCAGGAGTTGGTGATGGACAGGGAGGCCTGGTGTGCTGCAATTCATGGGGTCGCAAAGAGTCGGACCTGACTGAGCAACTGAACTGAACTGAACTGAACTGAAAGAACCCTCTGGGTTCAGAGTACTTGGAAATCTTCTGGGCTAGAGGTTCTCTAACTTGTAGTCTGAGAGTCTTTACCTTTGCCTCGGTCGGACATGACTGAGCAACTGAACTGAACTGAACTGATCGTGCAGATGCATATTGCACACTCCAGGGGAGGGAGGAGGCCCAAAGGGGAAAGTGTTATATTTAAATCTAGGCCCAGCAATTCCAAATGTTTTTCAAATAAGTGTCAAAGGGTTCACTGCCAAAATGTTCTCTAGCATGTTTCTGAATTTTTTTTTTTTTTAAAGAAAAGACCCTACTGGCTTTTGGGAATTTTAGTCCTCTAACTTTTTCTGTCTTATGTTTAAAGATAACTCTACCTGCCCTCCACCCCTGGTGTATGTGATAGCCATGCTGGGTTTAGTGGATCCATCTCATCCCTTCTGGATTCCCTGGTAGCTCAGTTGGTAAAGAATCTGCCTGCAATGCAAGAGACCCTGATTCACTTCCTGGATCAGGAAGATCCCCTGGAGAAGGCATAGGCTACCCACTCCAGTATTCTTGGGCTTCCCTGGTAGCTTAGACAGTAAAGAATGCGCCTGCAATGGGGAATACTTGGGTTCGATCCCTGTGTTGGGAAGATCCCCTGGCAGAGAGCATGGCAACCCACTCTAGTATTCTTGCCTAGAGAATCCCCATGGACAGAGGAGCCTGGCTGGCTCCAGCACCTGGGGTCGCAAAGAGTCAGACACAACTGAGTGACTAAGCACAGCACAGCCTCATCCTTTCACCTCATGCCTTTACCTCTGGGGCTGTGGAACCCTCACTCACCGGAAAGAAAGGAAATTCCTCCCTCGAGTCAAAATGCTTGTAACTGAGGATCTGTTGCTATTAGTAAATTAACCCGAGGCCTTGCTGTCCTGAACAGCAGTCTCCATTCCACCCAAGGAGGCTGGGATGAGGGCTGATGGTCAGTAAAGTTTGTGCCAGTTCAAATCCTGGCTCCTCCTCCTGCCCAGTCCCTAGTGTTTCTGAACTTCTTCTCAGGGTTGTGAATCTATCCACCATGTTAGTTACTAATATCCTGGCAATATATTGGGGCTTCCCTCATAGCTCAGTCGATAAAGAATCTACCTGCAATGCCGGAGACCTGGGTTTGATCCCTGGGTTGGGAAGATTCCCTGGAGAGGGCAATGGCAACCAACTCTAGTGTTCTTGCCTGGAGAATCCCATGGACAAAAGAGCCTGGCAGGCTACAGTCCATGGGGTTGCAAGAAGTGGATGCAGCTTAGCAACTGAATCACCAACCACTGCCACCATTCTGGCAAATGGTCTCAAGCAATGGTTCCTGAGAAAGGAACCCTTTAATAGGATTCAGCACCAAATGTATATATTTACTATATGTTCTCCATTCCCACCAGGCTTGCAAAACTTGCGTTTGTTTGTAATGACTTGGTAAGGAACTTGCCCCAAGTGCATCTCTGGAAGAAGAATGGGTAACGTGTTAGGCTTAGCTTCTTTTGACTGTTTGGTTTCTTTAATACTTCAAAGTTTGCATAAAAAATGCTTTTGAAACAAATACTCAGAATAGAAATAATTAAGAGCTAAAAAAAGAGTTCTAAAAATGAAGTTTAGATATGAGTCCCTTTGACCAAATGTATACAAGTGGAAAAAGGCTGTGTTTCATGGTAGAGTCGATTTTAACTCCTCCTTCAGGCTTCATTGCTGCATGAGTGGATTTCTTTCATTAGCTGAGTTTCCTTTGAAGTTTCTGCCCCTAGTGAACTTTCATGTCTCCTCACTCAGGCAGGAAAGGATGTGGCCAGAGCAGAAACCAGGGTACAGGAATTTCAGCTTTGAGGATGACATGGATAACTTTGGGCGAAACAGATAAGGTCTACAAACTGCCATTTCTTATCCCAATTCAGCACCTACCTCTCGAGGAATCTCAAAGGCAGGTTAGAGATAGGAGCCCCTGAGGATATTTTTTCATTTACTCAATACTGTGTATGTGCTTAATCATTCATCTGTGTCTGACTCTTTGCAACCTCATGGACTGTAGCCCGCCAGGTTCCTCTGTCAATGGAATTCTCCAGGCAAGAATACTGGAGTGGGCTGCCATTCCCTTCTCCAGGGGATCTTCATAACCCAGGGATGGAACCTGGGTCTCCTGCATTGCAGGTTAATTCTTCACCATCTGAGCCATGAGGGAATTGTCTACCAGAAATCTCTTTCCCCAGATACCAACTGGCTGGCTTGGTTTGCTTCCTCTCTTTGTTACAATCTCTGGTCACATAGCCCCTCCTCAGCGATTCATGATTACTTGATAATATATTATTTATTCATTTGTTTGTTGTTTATTATCTGCCTCTAGAGCCAACATATAAGCTATCTGAAGACAGGAATATTTCCTGTTTGTTCCAAAATCACTAGTGCTTAGAATAGTCCTGGAAATATGCTGAAGAAATATTGATGAGACAAATATTCTATTTTAACATCCTCCTTTTACCTGTGAGGAAGCTGTGTTGCTGAGAGGTAAGTGACTAACTCAAGGTCACACAGCTGGATGTATGTACTAAGTCGCTTCAGTCACGTCCAACTCTTTTCGGCCCTATGGACCATAGCGCACCAGGCTCCTCTGTCCATAGGGTTTTCCAGGCAAGAATACTGGAGAGGGTTGCCATGCACTTCTCCAGGGCATCTTCCCAACCCACAGATCGAACCTGGGTCTCTTACGTCTCCGGTTTTGGCAGGCATGTTCTTTACCACTAGCGCCACCTGGGAATACAGCTAGTGGAAGATATTGAATCAATCTTTATGTCTGAAATGGAAGTGAATCCCCAACCCAAGGGCTTCCCTCATAGCTCAGTTGGTAAAGAATCTGCCTGCAATGCAGGAGACCGGGGTTTGATCCCTGGGTTGGGAAGATCACCTGGAGAAGGAAATGGCAACCCACTCCAGTATTCTTGCCTGGAGAATCCCATGGACAGAGGAGCCTGGCAGGCATCAGTTCATGGGCTTCCAAAGAGTCAGACACAACTTAGCGACTAAACCACCACCCCAACCCAAATGTAGTTTAATTGTGTCTGTGTTGAGCCCCATTGGCCCAGGATGGTGAAAACTTAGTGTCAGTCCCTTTGGAATACTCTCCTACACCTTTCCCTGAGTCTTGCATCTAAAAACTTGGAGCTTAGAGGGCAAAAGTTTCAGGTAGCAAGGATCTGGGTTTCAGTATCATGTGTTCTCACTGGCATTTACTAGGCCGTCCTTGGTCCTGCGTTTCCCAGTTGTGAGGCTGAACTGGTCACAGTCACATTCTCGCTCATCCTTGTCCACAGGACCCCTTCAGAACCCCCAGGATTCTCAGCTCCCCACCACCCACATGGCATCCTGCTCTTCCAAGGCCTACAGATGTGAGCTGCAAACTCTCCATGCTCTGGTTTCCTTGTCTCTAAAAGAGAGGTGGAAATTCAGTTGAGCCTTATTATTCAGGGATTCTATATTGTGAAGTCATCTGCTTACTAAAACTTACTGGTACCACCAAAATCAATACTTGCAGCTCATTCTCCAACATTTGCAAGCATCTACAGAGTGGAGGAGGAAAAAAACCAATGCGACTCACCCAGTGTGCTTGCTTCCAACTGTGGTTGAGCAAGGTGACACTCTGCCTTCTTGTTTTGATTCTTACACTGTAAACAGATGTCCTTTTTGTGATATATTTAGTGCCATTTTTTTTTTCTTTTCTGTTTTTTTTTTTTTTTTTCTTGGTTATTTCAGTATCTAAAGTGGCTCCAAATGTGGTGCTGAAGGCACTGCTTGGGTTCATAAGTGCAAGAATGTTGTGATGTGACTTCTGGAGAAAATATGTGTCCTAAATGTTGTTCCGGTGTGAGTTACAGTGCCGTTGGCCACAGGCTATTCAATGAGATATCTTTAAACAGAAACACATGTAAAATAAGGTTCTGTGTTGTTTCACTGATGAAAACGAAGACTTGAGGCTCACAGGAACTTAATCCTTAGGGCAGGAATTTACTATTCACCAATTCAGGGTTTAAGGAAACTTTCTGGAACGTAACTACTGGTAATAGTAAGATGCAGCGGTAGTAACTTCCTCAAAGGGTGGTTGTGAGGATTAAGTGAGTTGTAAACGTCAAGCACCTAGAATGGAGCCTGACACTCGGGCTCATCTATCTCTACCCACCACAGAGCCCTTGCTTCCTTGAATTCTGAATGTCCCCCTGGGGTCTTCCTAGGAAATAAAGTGTTGATCCCTTCTGCTCTTGGGTTCTTCAAGCCATCTGGGAGGTTCTGCTCCCCACCCCTCATCCTCCTATGCCAGCGAGGTCCAAGGATCGAGGAGCAGAACCACTACAGCTTTAGGGACACACCAATTCACCCTTCGTGAATGCTTTGCCTACCCTGGGAAGCCTTGTTCTTAAATCACTTTTTTTTTTTTTTTTTACTGAATCTGTTGCAGTAAAAAAGAGAATGGAGGAATGAGTTTTTCTCTTTCCCTTTCCTGAGAAAGTGAAGTCGCTCAGTCGTGTTCAACTCTTTGTGACCCCCTGGACTATAGCCTACCAGGCTCCTCCGTCCATAGGATTTTCCAGGCAAGAGTACTGGAGTGGGGTGCCATTTCCTTCTTCAGGGTTTCTACCTGACCTAGGGATCAAGCCCAGGGCTCTCACATTGTAGGCAGATGCTTTACTGTCTGAGCCACCAGGGAAGTCCAGTGAAGAAGATAAAAGAGAATAGAGAGCAGGCCTGAACAATCCTAACTGGTCCTAACTCTGCATGTCTACAGTTTAAGTTTGCTTTTCTTCCCCCTAACTCTGCAGGAGCTACATTTCTCACCAATTTTACCTTTGACTTTATGCTAAATACATCCTGCATCTAGTTTTTACCCTTACAACATCCTTCCCTTTGTAATTACATATCAGAGCCACCAAACTGCCAGACTCAATTACTGGGTTACTGACACCAGACTCTGACTGTCTTTGAAACACTGCAAGAGGAAGAAATCAAGATCCTAATACCTTTGTTCCTCATCCCTGACTCCTGACTAAGCCCCTAGACTCCCATGGAGAGGGAGCATTGTTCTTGAGGCATGAACCTATTGTCTTTCCCTCTCTGCTGGCTGAGAATTAAAGCCACCTCCCTATTTCCTCCATACTTGGTCTCCGTATTTTTTATTCAGCTCCGGTGGGCTAAGAGAGCCAAGGTTTTGGCCAGCAACAAATCTACCATCAGTGCCTTTGGAGCCTAAGGGCTTCTGAAACTCAGAAGCAAGGAGACACGTTCTTATTTCTCTGCTTTCTACTTTCATGTTCTTCCCCAAAAGCAATGAGCCTGGCTCAGTTTGAACATGAAGGAAGGGCCCAGGGAAATACCAGGGCAGTTGTGGGTGGACGGAAGCTGTGGTCAGCACTTAAATATATTTTCTCACATCTCTTAGGAGATGAGTTGCCTTGCAAATCTCATGAAATGTCAGGTCTTGGATGCTCAGTCTCTAGAAGGGAAGTCATGTCTGCCTGGTTCATTGCTGTGTCTGCAGTGCCCAGCGCAGTTCTTGGTGAGAGTTGGTGTTCCATCCATTTCTATTGATTAAAAAATATCTCTCATACACACACACACACACACACACACACACACTCCTAGTAGCTGATACTTATGTTAAGTCTCTGGGATTTTGTGTGTATGGTGTAGGTAGGAACTAATCTGACACCTTCATTGCTATTTTCTCAACACACAGAAAAGAATCAGAAGGACTCTTCCATGAACCTTCCAGGAATGCAGGGTCTTTCATCTGTCCCCTTGCTGAGATACTGAAGCTGGCAGCACACTGATAACTCTCTTCTCCTTGAGCTCTTTCTCCATTGCTGTTGAGGTTGTTTAGTCACATGCCTGAAGCCAGGAAAACAATTACAGATGCATGGTAGGTGCAGAGTTTGACTCTTTAGATTCCTTGTTCCTGAAACTCTCCCAGTTTCCCATTTTACCTATTACATGTTGTGTTAGTCACCCAGTCGTATCCGACTCTCTGTGACACTGTGCGTTGATTGTAGCCTGCCAGACTTCTCTGTCTGTGGAATTCTCTAGGCAAGAATACTGGAGTGGGTTGCCATTCCGTTCTCCATGGATCTTCCTGACCAGGGATTGAACCTGGGCCTCCCGCATTGCTGGCAGATTCTTTACCATCTGAGCCACCAGAGAAGCCCTTTACTTATTACAGTTGTAGATTACAGAAAGAAATAATACATATTTCTGTATGCTTGGACTTCTTCCAGGAGGAACCATTGTTTAAGCTATATTGTTAGATATGAAATACACTGCTGAGCCATTCATTCCAGGGGGTTGGCTCTGGTGTGAGTGACATCACAGCCTGGCTCTGTCAGGCTAGGACAAGAGCTAGCTGGACCCTTCTTTTTGCAGAGGCTGGTTATCTAATGTGGTGACAGATGCCCTTGAGATGCCCCAGCTTATCATATGGCCAATAGCCTGGGGACTGACTCCAAGAGCCCCAGGAAGGCTGATGTTGGCAGTAGAGATAAATGTAACCTTGATATAAATGTGGGAGCTGATGTCAGCCTTTGTTGCAACTTTGATGACTAGACTTTGTTTAGGAGACTATTTTGAAGATAAAATCCTTAGTTTAAATAGAGGATGTTAAAAGGAAAGCTTTCAGTAAATTCCTACAGCCCTCTGCTGGGCCTCATCAGATCTGAAGGTGTGAATAGATAAATGTTTCCATCCAGAGTTTTAAGATGCTGCCTAGTAGAAATGGCATCCCACTTCAGTATTCTTGCCTGGAGAATCCCATGGGTAGAGGAGCCTGGTGGGCTACAGTCCATAGGGTTGCAAAGAGTTGGACACTACTAAAGCAACTTAGCATTCAGCATGGCCCCACTATTCAGCAAGGCATACTGTTATAACTTTTAGCTGTGTCCCGCAGTAGTGCTGAGACAAATGAATTAGTTTTGCTTGTTTTGTTTTTTCCTCTTTCCTGAGAGAAGAGAGGACTGGAAAATTTTTTAAGATACTTGTAGCATGTTTTACTTAACTGATTAGTGGAGGAACTGATTGGGAAGACAAAGAGTTTCCCCAAGTTCTTTCAGGATAAATTGTGTGTGTGTGTGTGTGTGTGTGTGTGTGTGTGTGTGTGTTTAGCAAAAGAAAAAAAATGCTAGATTAGATACAAACCTGATTAACATTCTACAAGGTAATATAACTGTAGCTCCTCTATAATAGTCCTACCAGGTTATGAAAATATGGTTACAAACCTTATTAATGTCTGCAAATTATCCTTAGTTTTACAGGATTGTACATCATTGCGCTTTATCAGTTGTGGCTTGTTGGTCAAATATCAGATGAGGGTGGTTCAGGTTGCTTAGAAATTGCTCTATCCCCTGAGTGCTCAAAAAGTGATATTTGGACTAACAGGGGTGGATTGGCACTGGGGAGCTTGAAAGGAATGCAGAGCCTTGGGTTCTACTGCCATCTTTAAAATCAGAACTTATGCTATAGACTTCCCTGGTGGCTCAGACGGTAAAGTGTCTGCCTATAATTTGGGAGACCTGGGTTCAATCCCTGTGTCAGGAAGATCTCCTGGAGAAGGAATGGCAACCCACTTCTGTCTTCTTGCCTGGAAAATCCCATGGACGGAGGAGCCTGTTAGGCTACAGTCCATGAGGTCGCAAAGAGTCAGATATGACTGAGCGACTTCACTTCACTTCACATGCTATCGATTGAATGTTTGTGTCCCCCTCAGAATCCATATGTTGAAAACCTCATGCCTAATGTGATGATGTTGAACACAGAGTGCCTGATGAACTATGGATGGAGGTTCGTGACATTGTACAGGAAACAGGAATCAAGACCATCCCCAAGAAAAAGAAATGCAGAAAAGCAAAATGGCTGCCTGAGGAGGTCTTACAAGTAGCTGTGAAAAGAAGAGAAGCCCAAAGAAAAGGAGAAAAGGAAAGATATACTCGTTTGAATGCAGAGTTCCAAAGAATAGCAAGGAGAGATAAGAAAGCCTTCCTTAGTGATCAATGCAAAGAAATAGAGGAAAACAATAGAATGGGAAAGACTAGAGATCTCTACAAGAAAATTAGAGACACTAAGGGAACATTTAATTCAAAGATGGGCTCAATAAAGGACAGAAATGGTATGGATCTAACAGAAGCAGAAGATATTAAGAAGAGGTGGCAAGAATACACAGAAGAACTGTACAAAAAAGATCTTCATGACCCAGATAATCATGATGGTGTGATCACTCACCTAGAGCCAGACATCCTGGAATGTGAAGTCAAGTAGGCCTTAGGAAGCATCACTATGAACAAAGTTAGTGGAGGTGATGGAATTCCAGTTGAGCTATTTCAAATCCTGAAAGATGATGCTGTGAAAGTGCTGCACTCAATAGGCAGCAAATTTGGAAAACTCAGCAGTGGCCGCAGGACTGGAAAAGGTCGGTTTTCATTCCAATCCCAAAGAAAGGCAATGCCAAAGAATGTTGAAACTTCTGCACAATTGCACTCACCTCCCACGCTAGTACAGTAATGCTCAAAATTCTCCAAGCCAGGCTTCAGCAATTTGTGAACCATGAACTTCCTTATGTTCAAGCTGGTTTTAGAAAAGGCAGAGGAACCAGAGATCAAATTGCTAACATCTGCTGGATCATTGAAAAAGCAAGAGAGTTTCAGAAAAACATCTATTTCTGCTTTATTGACTATTCCAAAGCCTTTGACTGTGTGGATCACAACAAACTGTGGAAAATTCTGAAAGAGATGGGAATACCAGACCACCTGACCTGCCTCTTGAGAGACCTGTATGCAGGTCAGGAAGCAACAGTTAGAATTGGCCATGGAACCACAGACTGGTTCCAAATAGGAAAAGGAGCACATCAAGGCTGTATATTGTCACCCTGCTTATTTAACTTCTATGCGGAGTACATCATGAGAAACACTGGGCTGGATGAAGCACAGGCTGGAATCAAGATTGCTGGGAAAAATATCAATAACCTCAGATATGCAGATGACACCACCCTTATGGCAGAAAGCGAAGAGGAACTAAAGAGCCTCTTAATGAAAGTGAAAGAGGAGGGAGAACAAGTTGGTTTAAAGCTCAACATTCAGAAAACTAAGATCATGGCATCCAGTCCCATCACTTCATGGGAAATAGATGGGGAAACAGTGGAAACAGTGGCTGATTTTATTTTGGGGGGCTCCAAAATCACTGCAGATGGTGATTGCAGCCATGAAATTAAAAGACGCTTCCTCCTTGGAAGGAAAGTTATGACCAACCTAGATAGCATATTGAAAAGCAGAGACATTACTTTGCCAACAAAGGTCCATCTAGTCAAGGCTATGGTTTTTCCAGTAGTCATGCATGAATGTGAGAGTTGGACTATAAAGAAAGCTGAGTGCCAAAGAATTGATGCTTTTGAACTGTGGTATTGGATAAGACTCTTGAAAGTCCTTTGGACTGCAAGGAGATCCAACCAGTCCATCCTAAAGGAGATCGGTCTTGGGTGTTCATTGGAGGGACTGATGCTGAAGCTGAAACTCCAATACTTTGGCTACCTGATGTGAAGAGCTGACTCATTTGAAAAGACCCTGATGCTGGGAAAGATTGAGGGCGGGAAGAGAAGGGGATGACAGAGGATGAGATGGTTGGGTGGCATCACCAACTCAATGGACATGGGTTTGGGTGAACTCCAGGAGTTGGTGATGAACAGGGAGGCCTGGCGTGCTGCAGTTCATGGGGTCGCAAAGAGTCAGACACGACTGAGCAACTGAACTGAACTGAACTGAATGTGATACTGTTAGAAGATGGAGCCTTTAGAAGGTGATTAGGTCATGAAGGCTCATGAACGGAGTTAGTGCCCTTAGAAAAGTTGCCCAAACCAGTTCCTTTGCCACTTATGCCAAGTTAGTGATGACAGTTAGAAGATGGCTGTCAATGAGGAAGTAGGTCCTCACCAGACCACATCTGCTGGCACCTTGATCTTGCATTCCCCAGTCTCCAGAACTGTCAGAATAAGTGTCCGGTATTTATAAGTCATGAAGTTTATGGCATATTTGTTATAGCGGCTGGAACAGACTGAGACAACCTGTATCATGACGAGGCATCGTGTGATTCACGTGCACATTAACGTTTAAGAAGCCCTGCTTTATAATGAGATTTTTAAGAAATAAGGCCCTTTTAAATAGTTTTTGCTCTTTCCAGCTTTGAGATACTTATTTTTTCTGCAACAGTTGCCATAGGCCACACTTAGTCTTAGTACTCAGTGTGATTCCCTGATTCTAGTCACTGGACCTAGAATGACTAAGTCCTTTCTGCCAGCTCCAGGCAGCTGTCAGCTTCTCTTGCCTCTGAGCAAGGCTTTGGGATTAAGGTTTCTGTAGGAAGTCAGTAGCACACTCCATTTGAAACCTGGCTCCCTGGTGGCTCAGATGGTAAAGGATCGACCTGCAATGCAGGAGACCTGGGTTCAATCCCTGGGTCAGGAAGATCCCCTGGAGGAGGGCATGGCTACCCACTCCAGTATTCTTGTCTGGAGAATCCCGTGGACAGAGGAGCCTGGTGAGCTACAGTCCACAGGGTCGCAAAGAGTCAGACACGACTGAGGGACAACGCTTCCTGCTTCCTTCCTTCTTCTGCTATCTGTGCTATTGCTTTATATGTATTGTCACACCAACCCTCACAAGACCCATATAAGGAGGCATCACTATGCCCACTTTCAGAGAAGTGCCCAAGGTCACATGGTTAGAAAACACACAAGTGGGCATTGAAATCAGCATAATTATAAACCCTCCCTTCTATGTGTTCTCCTGTCACCCACTGCAGTCTGCAGGTCTCTTATCTAATTCAACTAGACCAGCTGCAAACATCCTTCCACCTCTAAAATCTCTGGATTCCTTGATTTAGTGAACTCTTAGGAGCTTCATTGCTAATTAAGAATTCTATAATAATTAGTAATAATAAACTCATCAAAGCGCCTCTATTCTGTTTGAATATCTAGCTCACAGTTCTCTATTTGTTACAGTTTTTATTTTTTTAAGTAGCTGTTTGTTTCGGAGAAGGCAATGGCACCCCACTCCAGTACTCTTGCCTGGAAAATCCCATGGATGGAGGAGCCTGGTAGACTGTAGTCCATGGGGTCGATAAGATTTGGGCACAACTAAGCGACTTCACTTTCACTTTTCACTTTCATGCATTGGAGAAGGAAATGGCAACCCACTCCAGTGTTCTTGCCTGGAGAATCCCAGGGACGGGGGAGCCTGGTTGGCTGCCGTCTCTGGGGTTGCACAGAGTCGGACACGACTGAAGTGACTTAGCAGCAGCAGCAGCTGTTTGTTTATCTGCTTCTTCTCCTTGGAACTATCTTCTGGGGAGGAAAGGATAGAGGTGCTGTGTCTTATTTATGTTTATATCCCCAGAAGCTAGTAGAGGTTTTCTGTATAAATTTAGTACTCAAATATTTATTGAAGTACATGACGTGGGTAGACATAAAACTAGACTAGGAAACCCTCCAATTGTAGCAGTCAAGTGTTCAAGTCAGTATCTAATATAATCCACCATTATGATTATATCCATATATTTATATTCATAAAATAAAACCAACATTCTATTTGCACAGTGGAAGGTTTATTTCGCACATCAGTTCTTTCAAATGGGCAGGGATCTTCTGCTCTGTATTTCCTCTGCTCAGTGGAAAAGTAAATTTGAAGAAAAGAGGCATACACGATAGGAGAACTTAATGGCAGTATAACAACCATTGATCTAGTCACAAATGGTAGTTTTGAGAAACAGATATATACGTTTTGCATAGGATCAATTAAGAACAAGGGTTCTCAGTTGGTGCCCATTTGTCCCCCTGGGGGACATTAGACAATGTCAGGAGACATTCGTGTCTGTTGACTAGAGGAGAGGTTGTACTGGCATCGCATGGAGGAGGCCAGACATGTTGCAAAACATCCTACAATGCACAGAACAGCCTCCAACAAAGACTTCAGTTCAGTTCAGTTCAGTTCAGTCACTCAGTCATGTCTGACTCTTTGCAACCCCATGAATCGCAGCACGCCAGGCCTCCCTGTCCATCACCCACTCCCGGAATTCACTCAGACTCACGTCCATCAAGTCAGTGATGCCATCCAATCATCTCATCCTCTGTCGTCCCCTTCTCCTTCTGCCCCCAATCCCTCCCAACATTAGAGTCTTTTCCAATGAGTCAACTCTTCGCATGAGGTGGCCAAAGTACTATCCATCCCCAAAATGTCAGTCATGCTGGGACTGAGAAACTCTGGTCTAGACAGACCCTACAATAGAGCTAGGCTTTTAGTACATTTTGTTTGGTTGACTGCTTGGCTCAGCACAGACATCCTCGGCATCTCCATGATTGAATAAAGAGCATCACTGTCTAATGGTGATCCATCGCATCACATGTCCCAGAACTGCCCCCTGAACCAGCAACAATGTAACCACCTCCAGGGCTTCCCTTTCTTCCTGGAGCCTACCAGGGCGCCTACCATCCAAACAGGTCACTCTATGTACCATGTATCTGTTTAAATACATGCACCTCACCCATAACTAGACTACATATTCCTTGTTAGCAGAGAACATATGTTTTTTTCATTGTAACCCATTGGCCACTGTTCCCCATAATTCTGCCTTAAAATGCTTTGTCACTCAGAGCATGACAATGATGTGCTTGGAATTCAGTGGTTAAACATTTGTTCATCTGTAAATACTCTCTATGGTAAATTGCAATTAGACAGAATGTGAGGTGACTAGAATCATCCATTCTTCCAACATTCTGGATAAATTAGGATTCATATTACCTGGCATTCAGATTTGTGTTCCTGGGATCAGGGTTTAGGTAAGTTTAAATGTTTAAGGTTTGAGAGAGAATTCCTTAAGCTCTGTTTTATTCCTTAATTCTCTGATTTGTGAGAATATTGTATTTTTTAGGTTTTTTAAAAAAAAATTATTTATTTATTTGGCTCCACCAGGTTTTAGTTGTGGCTTGAAGGATCTTCGATCTTCTTTGCAGCATGTGGGATCTTTTAGCTGCAACATGCAAATTCTTAGTTGTGGCACGTGGGTTCTAGTTCCCTGACCAGGAATTGGACCCAGGCTCCCTATGCTGGGAGAGGGGAGTCTTAGCCACTGGACCACCAGGGAAGTCCCAGGATGTTGTCTTTACCTGGCAGATAAAATGGAGACTTCACTGCTGCTGCTGCTGCTGCTGCTGCTGCTAAGTCGCTTCAGTCGTGTCCAACTCTGTGTGACTCCATAGACTGCAGCCGACCAGGCTCCCCCGTCCCTGGGATTCTCCAGGCAAGAACACTGGAGTGGGTTGCCATTTCCTTCTCCAATGCATGAAAGTGAAAAGTGAAAGTGAAGTCACTCAGTCGTGTCCGACTCCCAGCGACCCCATGGACTGCAGCCTACCAGGCTCCTCTATCCGTGGGATTTTCCAGGCAAGAGTACTGGAGTGGGATACCGTTGCCTTAGAAAAACAAACACAAAGCTGATCTGACTAGGTAGATAGATATTTCTCTTTGGTAAGACAGGATGGAAGGTTGATGTTTAAAGATATTTGCAGGAGGATCGGCCCTACACTTCGTTGTAGGTAGATGTGTTTGGCATCCCTCTGCTTACTCCCCTGGACATCCTCCGACCCCATGGTATGCTCCTGCTGCAGCCCAGCACTCTTGGATGTCACTGGTGCCCACGGCCAGGCAGACCATCTGAGGAGCACTTACTGCTTCAATATTGAGACCTGCAATAGCTTGTCTGTACCAGGAGCACTTGCTTTTTAAAACAGGAACCTCAAAGAATGAATCACTAATGGCAGAATTTCAAATGTTAGGCTGTAAGGGCAGAATTCTTTTTGAGAAATCGCTTCTCAATGTCCCTCAGATCACACTGTCTTTAAGTGTAAGCAGATAAGGCAAGCACCGGAGAAAGCAATGGCACCCCACTCCAGTACTTTTGCCTGGGAAATCCCATGGACAGAGGAGCCTGGTAGGCTACAGTCCATGGGGTCTTGAAGAGTCAGACACGACTGTGCGACTTCACTTTCACTTTTCACTTTCATGAACTGGAGAAGGAAATGGCAACCCACTCCAGTATTCTTGCCTGGAGAATCCCAGGGATGGGAGCCTGGTGGGCTGCTGTCTATGGGGTCACACAGAGTCGGACATGACTGACGTGACTTAGCAACAGCAGATAAGGCAAGCACCAGAAAGACTTCAGGTCAGGATCCTGGAACAGGATAACAAGATTTTTAAAAATTCATACTTAGGGATTTACCTGGTGGTACAGTGGCTAAGACTCCATCCTCCCAATGCAGGGGTCCCGGATGAAGGAATGAGATCCCACAGGCCAGAGCTAAAGAGTTCAAATGCTGCAATTAAAGAACCCGCATGCCACAGTGAAGACTGAAGATCCCAAGTGCTGAAACTAAGACATAGCATAGCCAAATAAAGAAATAAATATTTTTAAATTCATATTTAAATTTTTGTTTTTATTTTTTCTGTGGTTATCAACTGGTATCAAGTACCTTTAGCTTTTGTTTTCTATTTTGTTTTATTGAAGTATAGTTGATTTACAATGTTTCAGGTATACAGCAAAGGGGTTCAGTTATACAGAGGCTTTTTCAGGTTCTTTTTCATTATAGGTTATTACAAAATATTGAATATAGTTCCCTGTGCTATATAGTAGGTCCTTGTTTTTTTATCTCTTTTATATGTAGTAGTGTGTATCTGTTAATCCCAAACTCCTAACTTATCCCCCCAAGTCACACTTTTAACTTGTCATAGGGGAAAGAAGAGAGATTCCAAGGCTGTTTGATCTTTGCAAACTTGTGTCACCCTAAGAAACTTATTAATAGATCAATGACAATGCAATAATTATATTTTATTGCAATCAAAAACTAGGGCTTTAGGGCCAGGAGTTTTAGTTCTTAAGCCATGTTGAGAGTACAGTTTAGAAAATCATGGGACTTCAGATGGTGGCAATGTTTACTAAGTGCTTACTATGTGTCTAGCATGTTACTTTTTAAAAAAAATCATAATCCCCATATTATGAATGAGGAAGTTCTAGTTCACAGCAAGTGTATACTAGAGCCAGGCCTTGAACCCACACATCCAGCCCAGGTGTCTTAGCCTCTCCCTGTGTTACTTCTCCAGTTATAACCAGGCCACCTCTGCTGTCCTCAGGGAACTTTCCCACTGAAGTAGAGGGCCTGCACATGATGAGAGAGAAGACAGTTCTAATTAATGCTAATACAGCTCCTTCTTTCTTTGCAGGTTTGGGAGGTGCTCTCGGTTACCTTTTGGGTGCCATTGACTGGGCCCACTTGGAACTGGGAAGACTGCTGGGCACGGAATTCCAGGTCATGTTCTTCTTCTCCTCGCTGGTGCTCACTTTGTGTTTTATTATCCATCTGTGCAGTATCCCTGAAGCCCCACTTAGAGATGTTGCAAAGGACATTCCCCCACAGCAAGCCCCCCAGGACCTTGCCTTGTCATCAGACAAAATGTACGAGTATGGGTCTATTGAGAAAGTAAAAAATGGTTATGTAAACCAAGAGTTGGTGCTGCAGGGAGGAAAAACCAAAAACCCTGCTGAACAGGTAAAGATGCAAGTTCCTTTTTATTTACTCAGGAAAAATACTCTTGTTCTTTCCTTGTGTTCATTCTTTTAACATTGATCCTTGTCTTTGTTTTGCTTGATTATTTGATGTAAAGAGTTTTGTTATCCTCAAATTGAAATTTTGTGAATCTACCAATTGAATCTGCAAATGCCCATTAGCTATTATCCCTTGGAATTAAAACTTTGCACCTAATAGAAAAATGTGTGCATTTCCCTCTTGTCCTTCTGCCTCTCACTCTTTGCAAACCATCAAATCAGGGAAGATGAAGCTGACTGTAAAATGTTAGGCCATAAGATAAGCCTGGAATTATCCATCCTCAGACTAAATTAGGATTATAAATTTGTTATTCCAAATAACAGCATCCCCAGTTGGCAACTGGAGGAACTAAAAGGCTATTGGGATGGAGCCTTCATTTTATTTTGATCATAGAGTGAATAGAGAAAATAGGAGAATCTAGGCCTCCATAGACCTGCTGAGACCTTGGGGCTCCAGACTGCCTGTGGGAAAACATTTATACTCCCTGCTGGTATCGGGTAGGATGGAGCCCCCTTGCTCTGTGGTTCTGCAAGGCAGCAGCATGGGATTCATGGAATAGCTACACAATGGAAGCCATTTGATCATTACATGTGTGTGTTTTTGAAGCTTTATTTAAGACATATCAGATAGAACACACACATATATACAAAATGAATGTTTTTTTCCCATTCCCTGAGAGACGAGAGGATTGAAAATTTGCCATAAAGGATATTTACAGATGAACAACTGTTTAACCATGAAATTCCAAAAAGACAGCATCCTTATCATGCCCTGAGTGACAAAACATTTTAAGGTGGAATTAAAGGAAACAGTGGCCAATGGGTTGAGATGAAAAAACATATATTCTCTGCCCACAAAGAATATGTAATTATGGGTGATGTGCATATATTTAAACAGATCAATGGCACATACAGTGACCCATTTGGATGGTAGATGCCCTGGTAGGCTTCAGGGAGAAGGGGAAGCCCTGGAGGTGGTAACACTGTTGCAGGTTCAGAGGGCAGTTCTAGGATATGTGGTGTGACTAGATCACCTCACCATTAGACAACCATGCTCTTTATTCGATCATGGAGATGCCAAGGATGTCAGAGGTCATTTGCAGAACCAAGTGTTTAACTGTGAAGAATTTTCCACAATGGAGATTGTGGGAAAAGCTATGCAGACACAGAGAAAAAAACAGAAAAGATATACACCCAAAATGCTCATTGAAATTATTGTCTTTGTGTGGTGGGCTAACAGGTGGTCTTTATTTTCTTTTCTAAACCCTTCAGTGTATTCAGCATTTCTGTAATAGACACGTATTACTTTGAAAATAAAGAAAAAATAATGTCAGGGTTAAAGGAATAAAACCAGACAGAGTTTACTTAAGATAAGTAGATACGATGGATTATGACTGCCTCTTTGCCCTCTTTGCGTTGACTGGCTCTCAAAGAGTCACCCAACAGAGGCTGTCTCAGTCTGCCCCGAGGCTGTTGTGATGACTGAATGAAATCAAGTGTGTGGAAGTCTTTTGAAAGGCATAAAACCCTCTACACCATTAGGAGAAGAAATGCATCAAATACAATTAACTTGTGTCAGCATATGCCACATGCACAACACTGTAGGCTCTGAATGCTTCTATTACATAGGGGAAAAAAAAAGAATAATATATCTTAGGCTCAAAGTCAAGCACCTGACTGCTATTCCAATAGTGCATCTCGGGAGCTTCCAGCTGAATAGTGGGCATCTCCACAGTGTCAGGTCCTAACATTCTTGTTTGTCAAAGTCATTACTTTCCAAAATGAGGGTGGCTGTGCAATTTGAGAACTGGGATTTTTTTTTTTTTTTTAATGTCAAGAGGCCTGAATTATTTCATTGTTCAAACTGCATACCATAAAAATCCATCTCTATTTCCTCCCCACCATCAGTTGCTCAACATTTAGTCTCCTTCCGAGGGTACTTTTGTGCAGTTCTGTCTCCCCCTCATGGCTCTGTTCATTTTTCATTTATAGATCCATCATGACCCAATCTCCAGTTGACAAATGCAAGCAGTAAAACAACTCCCAACAGCTCAAAATCATCGCAAGGGCTTTACTAAGGGAACTGATGAGTCAGTGAATAAGATGCTAGCTGAATTTTCATTCTGAGTTAAAATATCCAGAAAGACTGAGTATTTATATTCACAGCTTTTACAGAAAGGCATAATTTTGAAGCTTTTATTTATTTTGGGGAGAAAGGAAAAAATTAGGTTAACAATGAAAACAGGCTGAAATTATATATAAGGCCAAAGCATAAATTAATATTTGAAATGAGGCTGGTCAAATTCACTTTTTAAATTTTTGAATTTTTGGAAAGAAGGGAAAGAAATTAAAGATGAATCACGTGGTCTGAGATATGAAAATCAGGCTGTTATTCCTCAGTCTATATCATTAATTGTTTCTTCCTGTAGTCAAGGGAAAAAGTAATAGTTCTACGTTGGATTTCTGCTATGGTCACCATTTATTTAGACAAATACCATGTGCTACATGCAGAAAATATTTTTTTCTTTACTCCATAGTAATGTCTATGTATTTTTTTAAAAATACTGAGTAAGTAGAAAAAGTCAGTGGAGTCATGGTCATTAGGTTAAATACTATAAAATCCACGAAATAAAAACTCAACTTGTACAACAACCCTACAATGAGTGAATATAATTTCCTGCATCAAAGAAGTAAAAAGCATTATCACAGAAGATTAAGAGTTATAAAACAATTTTCTCTTATAGTTAAAATGGAAAAATCTTGGGAGACTATCTTGTAAATAAACTAGCTAAGATCCAATTTTATTATGTCAAGATTCAGGACAAATAGAAATCAGACAGAAAGAAAGACCCATCACCCTACCATGGTTAATGTTTTCTGTCTCAGTGTCTTCAGGGCAGCTGATTTCTTAATATTCCCAAGATATTTTTCTTCTCTCATATGACAAGCTATTAAAGGCTGTTAAATTACAGCCTCTGGTTTTAAGATAATTCAAGTCTAGGTTAAAGAATTAGGGGGCATATGTATTCATCTTACATGTGTCTAGTTTTGTGCGTATGTGTATGATCTACAATGTTCTCACTTCTGACTAGACTTAGGGCTCATTTACACATGTTGACTGATGGCAGGATCCAGAGAAATATACCAAGAGGAGGTACCTGACCCAGAGCAGGGAGCTGATTGGCTCGATGTAGTAATTTTCTACTGCAGCATAACAAACTACCACGGATTTAGCAGCTTAAAGCCACATGCATTTATTATCTCAGAGTTCTGTAGGTCAGAAGTCTGGGTGGGCTCAGTCAAGTGCTCTGCTCAGGGTCTCACAAGGCTGAAATCAAGGTGTTGGTGTAGCTGCCTTCTCATCCAGAGGTTTGAATGGGGAAGAATCAGCTTCGAGCTCATGCAGGTAGAAGCCAGCTTCTTGTGGTTGTCGAGGTCCTTGTTTTCTTGCTAATTGATGGCCAGGGATCAGTCACTTCCTGGAGGTCACACTGAAGTTCTCCCCTGTAGCCCACTTCACCTTCAAACCCCAGCAATTCTTGTGCTTTGAGACTTTCTGGCTTCCCCTTCTGCTCCCAGCCAGAGAGAAACCTATGCTTTTTAAACGGTTGATGTGATTTCATTAGGGTCACCCAGATAATCTCCCTGTTCATTAACTTGAAGCCAACTGGTTAGTAACCTTAGTTACTTCTGCAAAATCCTTTTGTCATAGAATAGAACAGAATCATGAAGACAGAGAGTATAGAGGCCATCTTGGAATTTGGATGACCAGATTTTAAGAATCAAGAGATCTAAGAATTATAACCATCCAGGGCCTCACTTAAATCCATGAGCTTTATCCTTATACAGTGGTTCTGTCATTCAAAGACAGGAAGTTTGATGGGTGGCTCTTACGTCTTGGCTTAAAGCAAGTCTATTTCTAGTCCCTTCGCTCTTATGTCCTTAAAGCCCTCATATTGGCCTGAAGCTGTGAAGTATCTGCACATACATAACAAAACACCTCCTATGAGAACACTCCATGGAAATGATGGTGCCATGCCCAAATGGTGTGACCTTGTGTGATGGACTACTAACAGATCCCACAGTGGGCTATGTGTCTACACTGAATGTCACACCTGTTTGGTGTTTTATTCCAGACTCAGAGGACAATGACCTTGAGGTCACTGCTGAGGGCATTGAGGAGCATGCCCCCTCATTACCGCTGCCTTTGCATCAGCCACCTCATTGGATGGACTGCCTTCCTGTCCAACATGCTCTTCTTCACAGACTTCATGGGCCAGGTAACAGACTTGTCTGCACACGCTCTTTGTCTCACACACCGATCGCTCCATCAGCACCTGTGGAGCTTCTGAGCACGTCTAGGATGGGCACAGTAAGAGCAGAAGAGAGAGTACCTTCAGGGAGCTGGCTTATAAACAAGTTCCAGAGGGAAGTTTCTACACCCTGAACAGTTAGAAGACACTATGGGACCAGTACTCGATCAAATACAACAAATAAGGAAAATTTGAGGTGAGCGGTAGTGGTCACAGCAGGCTTAATAAAGGAGGGGCAGTGTGATTTGCTTCTTGAAGGGTGAGTAGGAATTGGAGAGGGAGGGGACGGGAAGGAAACATTCCAGTTGGAGATAGGACTGGCGTGTGTGGAGATGAGTCTGAAGCCTGTTGGCTGTACCAGAATAGGGTGACAGGGTTGCCTAAGCCAGGGGGAGCCAGATGTTAGACAGGAGGAGGGATGTTCAACATGTGAAGGATGTTTAGATTGCAGGCAGTAGGCATTAAGTCGTCCTGAGGGTCCTTGAGTGGAGGTGTGAAAGGATGAAAGGGGGACACAGACACCCTGAGGTCTGTGCCCCCAGCAAGGGGAAGAGACACAGAGCACATGAGAAGGGGTCCTTACCAACCTGCACTGGGAACTCAGCGGCCCCAAATCTCTCTTGCAGATCGTGTACCACGGGGATCCCTACGGTGCCCACAACTCCACAGAGTTCCTCATCTACCAAAGAGGGGTCGAGGTTGGATGCTGGGGCTTGTGCATCAACTCTATGTTCTCCTCACTTTATTCTTGTAAGTAAGCCTCCTCCTCTTGAGGGTGTCTTCTAAGGGCTCTGGTCTAGCAGAATCTTGGACTTTATTTTTGGTAAATATATGGAGATCAGGAAAACCCTTTTACCTTAGAAGAGACTTCATCAAGTAGCCTTTTCCCAGTGAATCCTGGGTACAATTCTCCACAGCAATTACTTTGTACTTGGAATCAGGGGGCTCCTGATCAAGATATTTTGGGAAATAAGAGGAAACCTTGGAAACAACATGGTAAAGTATTGGATGCGTGAAGGATCGTCACAGCCAAGATGACTGATTAACAGCAGGTCTGGGTTCTGCTGCAGTGAGATCACCATGAGGTTTCATAAGTACACTTATTAATCTAGACAGAAAATGGGAGGGATGGTTAATATGATAGGTGACAAAAGTAACATAACCTTAGCTCCGATCAGTAGGGTGGTATGTTATAGGAGCCCTCTTCTAGATTGAGAAGGACAGCTTTTCTTCTCAGGCATCAGCTTTCCATGGGGTCTATTAACTTCACCCACCCACCCCCAACCTTGGCTAAATTTATCTATGGGGACACTGTATTCAAAGGGATTTCTGGGATTGGATTTAACTATGTCCAAATGGATGTCCTCTAACTTTAGGGCATCACACAGGCTCATTTTGTGCTTGCTAATTTGTATGGAAATCTCCAAGTGCTGTACACATTGAGTTAAATGAAAACTCAGGCCTTTAAAATGTATGCAGGTCCCTCATTTGGAATGGAAATTTGGAAGCTTCTTCAGTATTGTGGGAAAAATAGCTGATCCGCAGGGCAGAGGTCCAGGCTTTGGACAGGCCCAGGGGACAGCAGGGTTATGGCCCAAGTGGAAGCGGGGGAGGCAATGGAGGACAATCCGTGGTACCATTCCCAGGGGCATCATTCTGTCACTGAAGTGTGCTTCTTGTTGGGGAGGAAAGTGAATGTAAACAATGTCCCATAGCCTGGCATTTAGCCCTTTGCCCAGCTAAAACACAGCTGAAAACCTGTTTTGAGGTCAAGAAAATCTCTTTAAAGTATAGCCCAAGTGGGGAAAGGGGACCTAATATAAGCATATCCATGAACCCCATAATCATCAGATCAGATCAGATCAGTCGCTCAGTCGTGTCTGACTCTTTGTGACCCCATGAATCGCAGCACGCCAGGCCTCCCTGTCCAACACCAACTCCCAGAGTTCACTGAGACTCATGTCCATCGAGTCAGTGATGCCATCCAGCCATCTCATCCTCTGTCGTCCCCTTCTCCTCCTGCCCCCAATCCCTCCCAGCATCAGTCTTTTCCAATGAGTCAACTCTTCGCATGAGGTGGCCAAAGTACTGGAGTTTCAGCTTCAGCATCATTCCTTCCAAAGAAATCCCAGGGCTGATCTCCTTCAGAATGGACTGGTGGGATCTCCTTGCAGTCCAAGGGACTCTCAAGAGTCTTCTCCAACACCACAGTTCAAAAGCATCAATTCTTCGGCACTCAGCCTTCTTCACAGTCCAACTCTCACATCCATACATGACCACAGGAAAAACCATATCCTTGACTAGACGGACCTTTGTTGGCAAAGTAATGTCTCTGCTTTTGAATATGCTGTCTAGGTTGGTCATAACTTTCCTTCCAAGGAGTAAGCATCTTTTAATTTCATGGCTGCAGGCACCATCTGCAGTGATTTTGGAGCCCAGAAAAATAAAGTCTGACACTGTTTCCACTGTTTCCCCATCTATTTCCCATGAAGTGATGGGGCCGGATGCCATGATCTTCATTTTCTGAATGTTGAGCTTTAAGCCAACTTTTTCACTCTCCACTTTTACTTTCATCAAGAGGCTTTTTAGTTCCTCTTCACTTTCTGCCATAAGGGTGGTGTCATCTGCATATCTAAGGTTATTGATATTTCTCCTGGCAATCTTGATTCCAGCTTGTGTTTCATAATCATAAAACCATAGAATTCATTATTTTATTTATTTATTTATTTTTAAATTTTATTTTATTTTATTTATTTATTTATTTTTTGGGTTTCAAATATGTACTTTTTTATTTTTATTCCCCCAAAAAGCTGGAAAAAATAATTTTAAAAAGAAGTCCCATAAGATGTTCATGCTGCTCTTAGACCATATACTCACTCCTACTCCCAAGATCTAGATTCTGTACTTGGGAAGTGGTTTGGGACTCCTAATGGCAGCATTTCCTATTGATTGGCATTCTGTTTGATTCAGTTTCTTTTGTGTGTGTGTGTGTGTTCTTTTTTTTTTTTTTAATTAATTTTATTTTATTTTTAAACTTTACATAATTGTATTAGTTTTGCCAAATATCAAAATGAATCCACCACAGGTATACATGTGTTCCCCATCCTGAACCCCCATCCCTCCTCCCTCCCCACACCATCCCTCTGGGTCGTCCCAGTGCACCAGCCCCAAGCATCCAGTATCGTGCATTGAACCTGGACTGGCATCTCGTTTCATACATGATATTTTACATATTTCAATGCCATTCTCCCAAATCTTCCCACCCTCTCCCTCTCCCACAGAGTCCATAAGACTGTTCTATACGTCAGTGTCTCTTTTGCTGTCTCGTATACAGGGTTATCGTTACCATCTTTCTAAATTCCATATATATGCGTTAGTATACTGTATTGGTGTTTTTCCTTCTGGCTTACTTCACTCTGTATAATAGGCTCCAGTTTCATCCACCTCATTAGAACTGATTCAAATGTATTCTTTTTAATGGCTGAGTAATACTCCATTGTGTATATGTACCACAGCTTTCTTATCCATTCATCTGCTGATGGACATCTAGGTTGCTTCCACGTCCTGGCTATTATAAACAGTGCTGCGATGAACATTGGGGTACACGTGTCTCTTTCCCTTCTGGTTTCCTCAGTGTGTATGCCCAGCAGTGGGATTGCTGGATCATAAGGCAGTTCTATTTCCAGTTTTTTAAGGAATCTCCACACTGTTCTCCATAGTGGCTGTACTAGTTTGCATTCCCACCAACAGTGTAAGAGGGTTCCCTTTTCTCCACACCCTCTCCAGCATTTATTATTTGTAGACTTTTGGATTGCATATTTTATTTTTAAACTTTACATAATTGTATTAGTTTTGCCAAATATCAAAATGAATCCATCACAGGTATACATGTGCTCCCCATCCTGAACCCTCCTCCCTCCTCCCTCCCCATATCATCCCTCTGGGTCATCCCAGTGCATTAGCCCCAAGCATCCAGTATCGTGCATTGAACCTGGACTGGCATCTCGTTTCATACATGATATTTTACCTGTTTCAATGCCATTCTCCCAAATCTCCCCACCCTCTCCCTCTCCCACAGAGTCCATAAGACTGTTCCATACATCAGCGTCACTTTTGCTGTCTCGTACACAGGGTTATTGTTATCATCTTTCTAAATTCCATATATATGCGTTAGTATACTGTATTGGTGTTTTTCCTTCTGGCTTACTTCACTCTGTATAATAGGCTCCAGTTTCATCCACCTCATTAGAACTGATTCAAATGTATTCTTTTTAATGGCTGAGTAATACTCCATTGTGTAGAATTCATTATTTTAAAATTTATGGTAACCAAATAGTGGTGGCTTGAAGCTTACGTTTCCTTAGCAAAACCCTTTCTTCCCCTTGTTGTTCAGTTGCTGAGCCATGTCTGACTCTACAACTCATGGACTGCAGCCAGGTTCCTCTGCCCATGGGATTTCCCAGGCAAAGAAAACTGGAGTGGGTTGCCATTTCCTTCTCCAGGGGATCTTCCCAACCCAGTGATTGAACCTGCATCTCCTGCATTGTCAGGCAGGTTCTTTACCACTGAGCGACCAGGGAAGCCCTTTGCCCACCTTGGGCTTCCCAGATGGCATTAATGGTAATGAACTCGTCTGTGAGTGCAGAAGTAAGAGACACAGGTTTGATCCTTGGGTCCAGAGTATACAAATTAAGAAGAAGGAAAAAAAAAAAAAACTTGCAGGAGGCCAATTTTAAATACCTAGAATCAGGGAGCATTAGACTGAAAGGATTTAATAACTTATCCATCTCACTTTGTGCTCTCAAGATGTAGGGCAACTATTTACTACCATCCTCATTCTTTTAAGAGGAAAATATTTTTCTAAAAGTCATTAGCCTTTTAATTTTATGTCAATTTTAACTTGTTCTCCTCAAAGAATCCCTCCCAGGGACTCTTCCATTATCTATGTTGAGCTCCTACATGAATTTCATGGCTTTTGAAAATTCAAGAGCACGTTATTTTTTAGGACCTTTCTACTTAAAATCTCTCTATACAAGAATCCCTCCTATTTTAATAGTTTTTGAAAGTTATATTAATGTATAAACCTGTGATATTCCTAAGACAGTGAGTTAGAACTAAAATATTCTCTATAAAATACCAACCAGTGCCGGGGACCAGCCCCGGCTGATCCAGGGTATTCGAAGGAGAGACGGCGTAGGCGAAGATCAGGAAACAATTGTTTAACTAAATGTTAATTAAGGATATAAAGAGTAATAGAATGAGGATAGCTCAGTGAAGAAATTCAGTGGAGAAAAGAGGCTGAAATAAGGATAGCTCAGTGAGGAAATTCAGTGTAGAAAAGAGGCTGAATAATTCAGCCAGAAGGTAAGAGAAAGAACGACATGGTGAGACCAAGTTTCAGTGAACAAGGCCCGCACTTTATTTTCCAAAGTAGTTTTTATACCTTAAGTTATGCATAGAGGATAATGGGGGAAGGGGTAGAGTCAGGCAGCAAGCCAGGCTTTCTTCCTGCAAACTTATCATATGCAAAAGCTTAGGTGATTTGCATCATCTTCTGGCCCGGAGGCCTGTTAACATTTTAAGACCTTTTCTTCAGAAAACTTATTTTTCTCTAAAGGTGATTGGTCAGGAGCCACCCTCCAAAAGCATTAGATAAAGTTGCATTCCTACAGAGCAAAGGTGTGGTGGGCTATAACAAGAAAAAGAATTAACTCAAGGGTCCCAGGTTACAAACATTAAAGCTACTACTCACACCAATTATATTAATCAATACACTGCCAGGGACACAGCAGGTAAGGGATATGGAAACTTAGCAGCAAACATTGGCCCAACAAGTGAAAATCCCTTCACCAATACAATTTCTAATCAATCTTTTAACTATTCAAAAGAATCTGTGTTTACACAGTTTAGAACATCTCCTGCCTCTCACAGTTGGGAGGCTCTGAACAATCACATGTGGCCGGAAAAACCTATTCAGGCAGGCTAGAGGATTTCCAAAGGAGTTTGTAGGTTAAACACTGTCACACCCAGGAATTATTAACTGGAGCTGTAAGCTAAGTTTTTTCAGAGAGGTAGTGGGGGACAGCCCCCCGTAAAGTCAGAGGTGTAGGTGAAAGCACAAAGCAGAAAGTAGGCAGACTCTGGTTTTGGGGGTAGATTGCTCGAGAATTTCCAGGGAGACTCCTGAGGCTTGATCCCGCCTTTGCGTATGCCAAGCCTCCTTCCTCATGACCTTTGCCAGAGGCGGAGCTCGCTCCCCGCAAACCAGCCCTGCCTAAAGATCTTCAGGGGCTCCCATAAGATAGAGTGGAGGTCCTGACCTTGGTGCTCCAGGACTCACCATCTGGCCTGGCTCATCCTTGGACCTCAGTCACTCCCAAGCAGAAACTCTCCCAATGACCCACTTCCCAGCCGGTCTCATGACTGTGTATTTATATTTGGTTTCTTCCGCCTGAGCTGCTGTTTCTCCCTCCCTACCCAGCCAGACCCAACTCCAAAATGCCCCTGTTTGTGCCATCTCTCAAGTCTTTCCCTCTGCACTCCAACCCACTCTGGGCAGAATCGATCATTTGCCGCAATTCCAGAGTACACTAGATAACCCTGTATTTTGGACTCATCACATAACACCAGGTTGACGACCCAGAATGTCTATCCAGAGGGACTTTGGTAGGGCAATCTGGCTGCTGAGGTAAGAGATGGGGGATGGTGATAAAGGACTGTTTTCAAGCTCCTTTTACACAGCAGGTACACTTAGATTGATGAGTATAGTCACACTGAGTACTGAAATATAGCCAATTGTTCATAGCATAGACTACTATTCAAAGCTGGGGCCTTAATCAGTCATTTCTCTCCAACCCTAAGGAGAGGCACAATGTTACTTAGTATCAGACACAGCAGAGGGCAAGTCAACTTGGCTGACAGTTACTGACTTCGCTTCATAAATAAAGCATTCTTTGCCAGATTTTCAGTCTTTGTAGTGAAGTTAGTTGTGTTTCCAAATATCTTTTTTATCACCTTTTGCCTTCTTTCTTGTTGGCCCATCTACTTGGTGAGAGCATTTACCTAAAGAATACTGATGGTATCTTTCAGGTACTGAGACAACTTATATTCCATTTTCTGCATAAATGTAATCATTAAGCAAACTAGATTTACACTGCTTTTATTCTCAGCCTTGACAACACCCCTCCAAGCATGGCATGAATTTAATAGAGGAAGCAATGTTGTTCCTTTAACATTTCAGAATTCCAAATTGATACCAATGTAATACATAATAGATACAAATTTAATTCGCCTGCAATGCAGGAGACCCTAGTTCAACTCCTGGGTTGGGAAGATTCACTGGAGAAGGGGTGGCCTACCACTCCAGTATTCTTGAGCATCTCTTGTGGGTCAGCTGGTAAAGAATCCACCTGCAATGAGGGAAGCCTGGGTTCGATTCCTGGATTGGGAAGATCCTCTGGAGAAGGGAAAGGCCACCCACTCTAGTATTCTGGCCTGGAGAATTCCATGGACTGTATAGTCCATGGGGTCGCAAAGAGTCAGACATGACTAAACAACTTTCTCTTCACATATTTAATGCATAATTGATATAACAATAATACAAATGGAATACAGATGAGGTTTCTTGTCTATGCAATGTAAATCTAATAATTATTTGAATAGACATGGGAAATTTCACTCTTAAGTAGGCACATTTCTAGCTTCTATCATGTATCTATCTCCTGGGTTCATTTGTTCTAGAAGCATGGGGCAGAGGAAAGATAAAACTATGGATTAAAATAAATGATTAAAAAAGGAAGACAAAACGTTCTTAGGGATTTTCCCTACTGTGGTGAAAAACATAGGAAAATACTTTAAAGCAAAATTTTCAGTTTTAAAGAATGAGCTCTACCATGAGTCTTTTATGAGCAAGCCAAGTTTACCTGCTTCAAGGAGACCCCAGTGAAAAGTCAACCATATTAAGCAAAGTCTGTGTTTTTGAAATTATGATAGCCAATGTTAACTTGATGTCTTCTGTGTGCTTGGCATTTGGCTGGGGGATTTCACAGCTGTTTTACTTCATTTGATCCTAGTAACAACCGCCAGCAAGGATTTTACTAGTTCCATTTTTCTGATCAAGAAGCTGAGGCTTTGGAGAAGTTATAGAGCTCGTCCAGAGTGTGAGGGTGCCAGCGATGGCGAGGTGCCTGGCACGGCAGGGTCCCCTGACCAGACTGGGAAGGGCTGGTATGTCAGGGCCAGTGTCGGCAGGTGACGTACCTTCTTTACCTGCTTCTCAGGTTGTGGAGACAGCATTTGGGTGGGGCAGAAAAACTCAATGACTCAGCTTATTCCATAAACTCTGGTTATGTTCATTTCCTCCAACCTGACTTTGGGTCAAGATAGACCTGGATTGTCATTTTGGTCCTGCTGGGATAGATCCCTGCGAATTAGAAAGAACTGCACTTTTCTCGCATGTCCTGCAGCCCCAGGGTCCCATAACAAAGGCGGTTTTCAATCATCTCTTCTGCATCTTGTTGCTATATACAACTGCCCACTACGCAGTACCTGGTCCTTCCCTGCAGAAAAGAAAATCAACCCAGGAAGGCAATCTCCAGCTCTCCTTTATGCAAAGGATTCAAAACTGATTCCCAAAACCAGCTGTTTTCAGGCATAGATAAGGGGGTTCTTTTGTTCCTGACTCAATATCAAAGGGAAGATTTAAAAAAACAAAAGTGAATCTTCAAAAGCAAAGGTTGTCTGAAATTATGAGACGTTGTGAGGCACTGCCAGCTATAATTTCTCCTTCTCTTCTCCCCACAGACTTTCAGAAAGTGTTGGTTCCCTGCATCGGATTAAAGGGTCTGTACTTTATGGGGTATTTGCTGTTTGGCCTAGGAACGGGATTCATCGGGCTCTTCCCGAATGTCTACTCCACCCTGGCCATGTGCACCTTGTTTGGCGTGATGTCCAGCACCCTGTACACAGTACCCTTTACCCTCATCGCTGTGTATCACCATGAGGAGCAGGTTTGTGGTCCAACCCCAGTGCTGAGTGACGTCTGGAGCCCCCTGGGAAGGCGGGGGAGTTGGGGGGGGGGTACTTGGGAAAGTGTAGAGCAGAGCTGGAAAATATGGGTTCTTGAAACTGCATCACTAAAATGTCCAGCCAGATGCTACGATGGCCTGGCCAAGGCATGACCACGTTCCCAGCCCACCCTCTCCTCCTTACTCTGAAGCCCAGTGCACTTGGGAGCAGTCAGACAGGCACCATTACTCCCACTTGTCAGATTGGAAAAGGGAGGGTTGGTAATGCTGAGAAGCCAGCCCACAATCACACAGAGACAAAGCAGCGGAAACTTTGGGCTTCTGACATGTGCCATGTACCTGCAGTCATTTCTGGGTGCCACAGCGAGGGCCCTGGCCCTCAACCACTACAGAGGTTCGGTGCCATTTCTGGGAGTTACTGGTTGAGCAATATTTTCCTTGGAAATGGGGTTTTAGTAAGTCACGCCCTGTGTGCAGGGAGGAAAGC